>NW_026991711.1:159610053-169610053 GCF_029215605.1 Mirounga angustirostris
CATCTATTTCACTCTCTCTTGCTGGAAGGTATAAGCCTCAAGTGATACATTTATGAAGCACGGAAAGACCTAAAAATATTATCAATCTCTCCCTAATTTCACAACCTCTGAATATACAGATAGAGTGAGCACATCAAACAATTCAATATAAGTCTAAGTGCTGAAGAAAAACAAAACATTACTAGCATACACTTAATAAGCACACAATAATTAGATGTCATATTACTTTATTTCCTGACATATATTGTTCAGTTTGGGGAACATGATCTCCAATATAATAAAAGGAGTATTATATACTGTTTATTTTCCCATTAACACCAAACAATTTTTATGCTGAATGTTAATATGTTCATTATCATTTCTCGAATATTTTGCATTGCATATGTTCAGGGTTTATGCAATCCTTCAAAATCATTTTAATAACATTTCAGATTCAAAGAACTCAAAACCAGAAGGTAGTAAAGATTTCTAAGTACTTGCAGAACCTCCCCTTAAAGTGGGGCATGGATAGAGAGTACTTTCAAGAACATGTCTGTGGTGATTCAATGTTTGTTTCCTGTAGCTATTTAGAATGCTACATTAACTCCAGAACTTGCATATTACAACGTTCTTTCCAAATGCCTCTTCTTTCAATAGAGGCAAACCTCACTTTACAATTATGTATTTTCCTGTGAAGGTATATATAAATTGAAAATCTCTATTTAGTGAATCACAAATTGCAGTAATTTTTATTTTAACCACAGATATGCCTTCTCCCAGAAAAATATCTTCAATGACAAGAGGTCATATAAATGACACTTAAGACTTAAATGATTCAACATGCATCTGCTGCCTTAATTGATGCACATTAAATATGTATTTACATCTCTGACACTGTGCAAAAATGTAAAAATCAAAGATATGTCCTATTCGTGTTATTAAAAACATATATATGTTTAAATCAGTCAGTATCTGCCTGATTTAATAATCATACAGATTTCATGATTAGAGCTCATGAAATTTCTCTGTTCCTGGTAGTCAACAGAATTAACCAGAAAAACCACCCAACAGTGATGTATCTTTTGGACAAAATCAGCCAGTTCATATAGATAGATAGATGGATAGATAGATAGATAGATAGATAGATAGATAGATTACTTCACTTGGTTTTCATGTGTTGATAGGAGACTACAAAAGCATGCCATTTAAAAATGTTGGTAAAATTAAATCAATTCTTACACAGAGAAGTAAAATTATTATTTAAACATCTTTAGGTAACTGTTGATTGACCTGATGGAATCATGTTAAAATAGTTTTTGTAATTCCCTTACAATGCTGTTTAGTAAGTAGTAATAATATACGAACCATTTGGACTCACAATAATTCACTAAAAGCCTCGAATCAATATTTATTAAGAAGTAATGAATGAATGCATAATATTAGGCATCATTCTAAGTTTTTTATATGTATTAAAACATTTAATCCTACAACCTTATAAGGCAAGAACTATTATTATTCCCATTCTATAGGTGAAAAAACTAAGGCTCTGAGAAGTTAAGGAATTTACCCAAGGTCATATATGTAGTGAGTGATAGAGCCAAGATTTTAAGCCAAGCAGTTCGTCTCCAGAATCAATCATCTTAATTATTGCATTAACCTATAACCTGTAATCTTAAACTCTGGAGGAGGCAAAGCAGTAGAGACAGAGTAAACAAATTCTTCACTCAATGAGCAAGAAGAGGATAGATTTCTTGTACAATGTCTATGAATCCAATTTTTACTAGATACTGATCACCACAAAAGAATATGGGACATTAACATTCTGACTTAGGTCAATTTCATTTTGTATTTGAAATAACTGCATGCACTTTGGTCTTCAAATAAAAGTGTTAGGAAAGACCATCTTGCTTTACTATTTATAAAGCTACTAGAACATCAATCTCTAATCCCACCCTCAACCTCTAAAATACACATGCCTACATAGATGTGCACACATATGCACATACACATTTCTGAGAGGCAAGATCTATCTCAGTAGTTTGATGTTCCTGGAGAGAAAAGGCAGCGGGCTGAAACAGTATCCCTACTGTCTAATGTGCTGTCCATTTCTGTTTTCCTCATAAAGATAATACGAAAGTGATATAATCTTCAGTAACTGACTGATGTGCTTTTGTGAGGCCTGGGAAGCAAAAAGACCAAGGTGAGAAACCAGTTCCTCCACTTACTGAGTTACCTCAAACAATTTGTTTAATTCCCTGAGTTTTAGGTCCCTCGTCTGAAAGATGACAATGATGATATCCACCTCATAAAGCTACTGTATGTAGGCCTGCCCAGGACAAGAATACAAATAGAGCCCCACATACCATATGTCTAAATATTTAAAAGTTATAAATGAAGCCAACAAACTGTTAAATAAAATATGTTCTATCCTCCTACCTTGACAAATATACCTTCATAATGACAAAAATCAAAAACAGTATGTAAAGCTATGATTTTTATGGGACCAAAAGTTGGCAAATACTAAAGACCAGGACTTCTGTTGATGGGCCAACAGTTTTAGACTCAGAAATAAAATAAAAACTTATATAATGCAAATTAGGAACCATTTGTTCTATAACACTTATTTTTTACCTTTATTTTAGCAAAATGATTATGTTGTTAAAAAAAGTCAAGATTTTTACAATCTGTTTTGTTGACCATAATGATCTAAAGACTCTAAAATTACACATCATTAAGTTCAAAATATGTACAAAATCCATCAGTATAAAGTAAATATAAAAATCTAAAAATTTTCCTGTTTTCAAAAAAGTTACTTCCAATATTTGCTTATCAGGTAAAATGAGTATTAGCAAGTACCAAACGTATTAATCAAGATTATTTAACAAAGATGAACATTTCTGTTTTGAAAATATAAGGAAACCTTACATATTTTAATAAAATTATTTATAAATTCTAGTGTTCAGTCCATCTCACTGCTAATATAAAGAATGAATATATTTCATATGTCACTATACACACTTAAAACTAATACAGATTGTTGCATAGCAAAACGTATTCTGTGCAAGTGCAAGTGCTACGGAATCTGCACTAATTGATGACTATTGCTGGAACCAATGATCAGGACACAAAAAGAGGGGGAAAAGGAAGTTCAGTACTTCTGGGAAACAATGCTTGACACTCGAGAATCTTTGTACTCATGCTATTGCAGGAAGAACTTCATTAATCAACTGATCTTTTCTCTCACCTGAATCTTTCCACTACTCAAACCCTCCCCATATTCCAAACCAGTGTTCATCTCTGATGTCAATAGCAGCACAGTCAACACACTTATATAGAATTGTAAGCACCACCCTTCATTTCAGAGAAAGAGCAAGAGATGTGAAAAAGCATTGCTCTGGGATCATGAGAAAGATGCTTAAGGCTAAGGGTCATATTGTATCCATGCTGAGTGCCTGTCCTTGAGGAACTCAATGTCCGATCTAATGTTGAAAGTGCCGAAGAATCTAACAAATGTATGATCTCTTTTGTTTTGGTTTTGTACTTGTCATATCAGGGCTCTCTAAAACACGGAACTCAAGGCCTGGGCCCCTGTTGCCCAGGTCTATGGGGTGTCCCGGTCATACGGATTAAATATGCAGGGAGTAGAGAATATCAGGTATGCGGTAAGGGTTCACTAGGTGATGGTCATTGTGATGATGAGATCTGCCAAGTTTAAAGTATTTACTTCAACTGGAAACTGTATATGTGCAATATTTTGTGATGGAAATTAATCAGACTATATTTTAAACACCCATTGTAGAATTAAGAAAAGCTTCTACCTCTGTAATAATAATAATGACTACTTTTGAGATTTCCATTCATTCATTCAACTAAAATTTACTAGGTACCTACTATATGCAAGGGCACTATGCTAGAGTTCTGGAAATACAAAATGTGGCCCCTGATCTAAAAAGGTTCACAGTTTAGAGCAGTAGTTTTCAATCAGAGGCAATTAGGATCTCCAGGGCACATTTGGCAATGTCTACTGACATTTTTGGTTATTGCAATGTTGGCGGGAGGCGGGGGAGGGGGGTGTATTGAGAGATGCTCCTGGCATCTAGTGGATAGAGGCTGAGGATGCTGTTAAATTCCCTGTAACACCACAGGGCAGCTTCCACAACAAAGAATTACCTGACCTAAAATGTCAATAGTGCTGAGGATGAGAAACACTAGTCTAGTGAGAGAAATAAACAATGTAGTAATATCTAATACATGTATATGCAATGTGCATCTAAACAAAGTAAAGGTAGCTCCAGGGATATCACTAAAGAGCTACCCAGTCTTTGAGTCATTAAGTCTTCTTCTCCTGCGGTCTGAAGCATGAAGATGTTCAGAGTATTATTCAGTCCATTCAAATAATAGCATCAGTAGGAGTGGTAGGCATAATAATGATCTTCCAAAGATGTCCATGTCCTGGGGCGCCTGGGTGGCTCAGTCGTTAAGTGTCTGCCTTTGGCTCAGGTCATGATCCCAGGGTCCTGGGATCGAGCCCCGCATCGGGCTCCCTGCTCAGCGGGAAGCCTGCTTCTCCCTCTCCCACTCCCCCTGCTTGTGTTCCCTTTCTCGCTGTGCCTCTCTCTCTCAAATAAATAAATTTTTAAAAAAATCTAAAAAAAAAAAAAAAAAAGATGTCCATGTCCTAAACACAACCTGTGAATATATCTAATATGGCATAAGGGAAGTAAGATTACAGAGAGGATTAAGGTTGCCCATCAGCTGACCTTAAGATAGGGAGACCATCCCGGATTACCCATGTGTCACAAAGTAATCATAAAGGTCTTTAAATGTGAATGGAGGAAGCAAAAGAGTCGGTGTCAGAGTGATGTTATGTAAGAAATACTAGACAGCCACTGTTAGTTTTGAAGACGGAAGGGGACCATAAGCCAAGGAACACAGTTGGCGTCTAGTAAGCAGAAAAGCAAGAAAAAAATGTTCTCCCCAATAGCCTCCAGAAAGAAACACAGGCTCACCAACACCTTGGTTTTCACCTAATGAGACCAATTTCAGACTTCTGACCTCCAGAGTAGTAAGATAATAAATTTACATTCTGTTAAGGCATTAAATTTATGGTAATTTGTTAGCAGCCAAAAAAAACCCTAATACAGTAGGATGTCTAAAACATCAATAGAATGTGAAAGGATGGAACACCAGTTAGCAATACTATCATGTAGGATGTTATTCATTAAATTGGAATTTGCAGGCCA
The DNA here is from genome assembly GCF_029215605.1 of Mirounga angustirostris. Taxonomy (NCBI): domain Eukaryota; kingdom Metazoa; phylum Chordata; class Mammalia; order Carnivora; family Phocidae; genus Mirounga; species Mirounga angustirostris. The sequence goes on from NW_026991711.1 coordinate 159,615,276, forward strand.
TCCTCCTGGTTTCTGCCAACATGGATAATTTCAAAACTCTACTGACTGGTAATATTTGATAGCAGTGTGGCTAACTATATATTCCTAATTTATGTGAGTCCGTGAAAAAGAAAATGAGCCCATGTGTTTTTTTTCCATCTCCGTGAACTAAGGCGATCTGTGTTGGGAGTTCTCATCACACTGTTATTTACCTGTACCACCTTGAATGAGTCCCATTTCTTATCCAGCACTGGTTTTCCCATCCATAAATTAGGAGGCTGTACTGGATGATAAGTTTCTCAAAGATAAGACCTACATCCTGACGATCCCAAGGTCAATCATAACAGCCAGCACAAAGAAAGTATGTAACATCTGTTGAATAAACAAACTATCTCATGGCTCCAAAGTCATCATGTTATCTCTTCCCAACAAAATCTCAGTGGAGATAATGACATTTCTGAGAGACAGTTAGTCTTAGAGATTTTAATTCCATGCTTTGCAACTATCCACCCACAAATTCCTACGGCTTCAGTGCCCTTCACTGGAAATCAATGAAGTCACAAGATTTTAGGAAGGGAAATGGAATTCTGCAACCCATTTTAATGACAAAGGAAATTGTAGCATTTTGCCTAGACGTAAAAGGTAAACCCCTTATGGGGTAGATCCAATCCCTGTCATGTTATTTTAATAAAAAAGAAAAATATCAATTAGGTCCCAGTGAAGAAAATTCAGTGGGAAAACAAAACAGAAACACTCAATTGTGAAACAATCCATTGCAAATGTTAATTCCTATCCTGTTTTTTTTCTTTCTTTTTTTTGCCCATCCTCTATTGAAATCCTAACTTACAATGGTCCAATTAAAACCACCTCATGAAACTTTTTTGCTATTGAAACTCCAATTGAGCTTCTCTTTGAGTACTCTGTTAGAATTCAAGTTTTGAGTACTAAACATTTTGGCCTTTAATTATATTTTGTTTGCAAAGTGCTCCAAATGAACTTGATAAAAAATTTTAAGTTCCTGATGCAGTTCTCCTGTCTTACATTTTTTACAAATGTCCTACAGAACTTTTCATAGCCTTATGTATGTGAAAAAAATACCTTGTGGTTTAAAGTGAATATTAGTTAAACTGAGCACAGAGGCCTCTCAATATTTTTTATCAAATAGGCTTGGAAATTTGATTCCAGTTCAGGTGAAACAATAACAGATATTGACAATACAGAGAAAAATAAAGTGTCTCTAAATCCATTAGTCATATCAAAGCAACCAAAACGAGTATCAGTACAAATGAGATGGAAAAGGAGAGAGGAGAGGAGAGGAGAGGAGAGGAGAGGAGAGGAGAGGAAGGAAAGGAAGGAGAGAGGGAAAGAAGGAAAGAGGGGACGGGGAGAGGGAGGGAGGGCAGGCGGGAGGGCAGGCGGGAGGGCAAGCGAGCCAGATTTCCAACCCATGAAAAGAGAAAAAGCCTGCTAAAAGGCATTCCTGATGGCTGAATGTGTCAGATTTGGTGTCACTGTACAAGTACCAGTGCCCTTGGTCTACACAAATGTCATAAATGTAGGAGCTGATGGCTAACCCTTTAAACAATATAGAAAGGCCATTCAGAAGCACATGCTTAATGTGTTAGGCATTATGCTCTTAAGAGATCCCTGAAATTTGAATATAAACAGAACCTAACATGCATACTAAAATAGACAGGTTTTTAAAACATTTTTACAACCTATGTTCACCATCTCTACCTTTTCTCCCTAACATGTGTCCAGATGAGCATGGTATTATTCTTAGGAATTTCAACTTGAATCCAGAATGAATGCTAACTCTTTATACTGTTAATCCAGATAGAATCTGACTGCAGACTCATTAGCACTTCTGTTTTCTGGGTCTCGCTAATTTAGTTTTTCAGAAATAAGGAAGATGATCTTATTGATTTCATCTCATTTTGGGGTGGTAAGTAGGAAATAAATACATCAAATCTTACAATTATTATTTCTTCAAGAGATGACACTTAAACTTTGAGGAATTTTCAAATCTCCGATTAATATATTTTAATCCACAGTTTCCAAACATTGCCCTAAATCTTTAATTCCTATCTAAAAAAAGGAATGAAGTATAACATTAAGTTATGCTTATTAATTTAAGAAATTAAGCATAATGTTGCAATGCAACCAAACTCCATAAAAGTAAGTGAGCCATTAAGTATCTGGTATTCACTTAGCAATGCTTGAGAGTGTTTGGAAATAATTATTATTGCCTTATATTCTTACCTGCTTTTAACATTGTTAATATACTTGCAACTAACTGTCACCTAAACATATTACAGAAGAATAATCTGCTGAAATATTATTGCTGTCTTTGTATCTTTACTGTAAGTAACTCAGAACAATTTTCCCCTTACCCTCCATCCTGGAACAATAGCCAAGCTTTCATTTCCTATATTTTTAAGTTTTCCTGGTCCCAGGGAACTGTCTCACAAAGCTCACACACCAGAGATCTAAACTTTCTAAGAGAGTAAGAGATCCAACATTTTGAGGGAAGAGGCAGTTGCCCAAATACAGGGAGTAGGAATGTCTTTTTTTCATTTCAAGGGTCATAGAGCAAATTCACACATAATACAATAAGATATTCATTTCCACATCAATTCACATTTACAACCACCACTCTATTTCTGGGAAATAGTCTACTACTTTTTCTAAGATAGATAATTATGTGATTCTGGCTATACAAACCAAAATTCACTATACTCAAGATTCCTCTGCTCTTAGTCCTGATGACAATTAATGGTTCATGTTATGTATTCTAAAATAAGTTTATTAACTTCAGTATTATTCAGCAATAGGAAATTATTTTCTGAGAAATTACATTGTCCTTCTTGTTAGTTAACTTTGAAACAGGATATTCAGAGGTGGTATTCTTCTCATGACCTCTATCCACAATATAAATGCCCTGGTTTTCTGACTGGAATGAATATTCAAAAAGACAGAAATAAAGCACATTCAGGTTTTTAGAAATCTCTTACATGGGTAGGATTATTTATAAGGAAGACAGTTCTTCCAATGGGTATACCTCCTAGCTTAAGACAACATTCCACAAAGCAAAATGGTAAATGAAAACCCATTTAAAAAAATGAAATATTTACTTGAAAAGCCACAAATTAGTATCAACTATATACCTTCTGGGTAAAGCATGTTATTGAGGAACAACTGAGAACAAACCTAGGATGCTGAGAAATGCCTTTTCACAAGCACCTACACAGAAAATGCTTCATATGCCATCCTAATTTTTTCCCTAACTCTTCCTTATTTCCAAATAATGACAAATAATTGCCCTTGTTTGCCAGTGTTGAAACTGGATTCATTTAATAAGGCAACCAACAGAATCAATTTTTACAAACTATATCTTTATTGTCTTATTTCAAGAGCTAAGTCCAAACTTACCTTCTATTTCTTAATTATCTAAACTGCATTAGTAAAAGCTGGCCTTTGCTAAATGTAATAGACCCGAATATACAGTTAAGGAATTTTGTTAAACAAAGGTGGTTTATTTTTTAGATTTGAGGCCATGCCTGGTTAAAAGCTCAGGACCATATCAGCAAAACCAAAGTAATATGGCATTACTTTCCTTCCCAAATGGATCTAATTTATAAATATATATGACTTTCCTTATAGCTCTCAAACTTTTTTAGACAAAATCTATACCACAAATTCTCTCCAAAATAAAGGACAGCACATGATGATTTATCATACCCCCTCAGGCTACAATGTGTGTGTTTTACAGTTATATGATGTTCTTAGTTTGTGTAAAATATATATAAATTGAGTATAGTATCTGAACTCTAACCTTATCAATTCACCACAAGCTACATATTTTTAAACAGTCTTTTTTTTAATGTAGGAATTTTAAAGAATGACAAAACACAAAGCTAAATATTCATTCAAACCATACTTTTTCCATGTTTCCACTCCACCCCAAACGGCATTCATAGAGGACCCATATTGAGAATTGCACAGTGCTAAGTGCTCAGAGGTTTTCAATAATTCCAGGAAAACATGTCCCTAACCTCACTGGTATACAGTTTTAAATTGCCACCTTATGTATTAATTTAGTGCATTAAATTTGCACAAGAGGGATGCATGATGTGACGTGGAATCTACAATTTAGAAGTTCCTCATTGACGTACACAAAAATCACAAGCAATATTGAATAAACAAAGGGGATTTCACGCATTTAATTAAATTGATGGCCAAAAGCTTTATATATTATGAGGCTGTCATTATCTTTTTTATTTTAAAAGGTATTCTTCCAGCAATAAACTCCAGTATTCTTTAACATCACTTTACCCTTTCCAATAAGTGAAGTCTATAAAGAAATGCTAAATATTACCCAGAGACATTCTCTTTCATAAAAAATCTATCATATTTATGCTCTGTATCCAAGACTGCTTACTAGAATCTTCTCTGTATGGAGAAGTGAACAGCACTTGTTATCTCTTAGCATATATCTCTTAGATGTTTAAATAGTAGTTTGTCAGTCCCCAGTCATGTTAGCCTTTATGTGCTCTCCTCTTCAGTCACAGCTGTCATCAGCAGAAAGGAGAGGGTGGCAGAGAAAAGGGGAATCAGACTTCCAATCACTTTTACCCTCTGAAAAGTATTAATAAGTAAAACAGCCCCTGCATGAAGTATATACGCAGGAAATTGCTCAACGTCATTATTCTGTGGGGGGCTTTCTCCCTGCCTTCAGAAAGAGGATGAGACACAAACTTTATTATGTGATATAACATCACAAAGAAGAGAGGAAAATAAAAGTTTTGCATATTCCCATTCATTCCCAGAAAGAAATAATTTCCAATATATCCTAATTCAATAGCCAAATCTATGGCTATTGAATGTCAGTGTCCTCATCTTAAAATGAAGATCATAATCTTTCTCAGAGGATTGTTGTATGAATTAAATGAGGTCTTCCAAATAAAGTACTTATCACATGACTAGTGCTCCATAATATTTTTATTATTATCTAATACTTTATATTTAAAAAATATTTTTCTCCTTAAGTCATCCTGAATTTACTTTTGCATATAAGCTAGGAATATAATTTTATTTTATCCAAAAAAAAGATACTGGCTAGTCAAAATATATTAACCATATGGTTCATGTTACTCTGATAATTTCAAGTGTCATCTCTACTACATATTTAGTACTCATGTCAACATGAGTTTATTTCTGGACTCCATTTGGTTTTGTTTATCTTTTCTCTATTTTGGGATCTGTACCGCACTGCTTTAATGATTATTAGGGCAAGTATCACTCATTGCCCTTTTTGAAAAGTCACTTGGCTATCATTGTCCATTTTTTTCTACCAGATAACTTTGTACTCAGACTGTTTTTTGTTTTGTTTTTGGTGTTGTTACTGTGTTTGATTTTTTTTTAACAAGAGCTTTACTGAACTTATAAATTAATTTGAAATTAATTGATAATGTTGCCTAGAAATATGGCATATTCATTTGTAGGGGTTCTTTATTTATTCTGCATGTGAGTCTGCTTTTATTGTTTATTAGGGTAAGCTAAATGATGCCCTCCCTCACCAAAGATGTCCACATCCTAATCCCTGGACACTGTGAATATATTAATTTACATGGTGTGAAGGACTTTGGAGATGGGATTAAATTAAGGATTGTTGAGTTGGTGAGATCATCCTGAATTGTGAGGATAGGACCTTGTGTATCCACAAGGATCCTTATGAAACAGAGTAAGGAGAGTCCATCAGAGATAGAGATGTGAAGACAGAAGAAGAGATCAGAGTGTATGGAGCCATGAGATAAGGAATGTGGGCTGGAAAAGCTAAGCAACAGATTCTACCCTAGAGCCTCCAGAGGGAAGTCAGTGCTGCCAATTTCTTGACTTTAGCCCTCTAAGATCCATTTGGACTTCTTATGTTCAGAATAGTAAGATAATAAATTTGTGTTTTAAGACACAAAGTTTGTATTAATTTATTACAAAAGCAATAGGAAACTAATAATACATTTCAGTATTGCAAATTTATTGCAAAAACATTGTGATTTTTTGGTATTAACTATTTCTTTTGTGTGGGGAAGTTGTTGTTGAGCCTATGCATAGCTTCCAAAACTTTCACTATGGCTGGTTTATTTATAATTTCATTGAGAAAGTGACTAGAGTAGCTAAGGAAGAAGGCTGACTGACAGGTTATCCTTTCCATGTGATTATTACTAACTTCTTTTTGTAGTAGAGACTTTTAGTGAATATTTGCATGTATAAAAATAAATATTCATGTATTTCTTAATCCTTTTTATCAATCCTCCAATATTATTAATTTCAAGTCTCCAATCATTTGACAGTGATTAGCCACTGCCCATGAAAAGATGCAGATCTTAACCAGAGGCCAATTCTCCCTCCAGGAAAAGTAGACATGTATTGCTTAAAATTATGTGTATTTTGAGGCTTTTCCTTCTCTACTGTTCTTTAAGTGTTGGTCCAAATAGGGATCAAAAGCAGTCTGCTTTTGGCAGAAAAAATATCAAACCACACTCAAATGATTTTCTCTCAGTGGACTGGTCCAAGTGGATGCCTCATGAATCCACAGGCCACATGATCTACTACCATCTAACTCTCATAGGTCTTCCCAAGGCAATTAAAGAAAATGTTACCCAGTATTCTTAAGGTTCTGTAGCATGTTATTTATGTAGTGAAACTGATAGCTGATAGCATCATAAGAATATCTACAAGTTGTATCTATAGCTTAAATTGTGACAGAGGGGAGAGGGTAGATGTAATTCTGAGGCAATTTGGTTAAGTATATTACTATCTTACCAAGAGAAAGCAAATTGCCTCTGGTTTTGTCTGCTGTTTGATGAGGAAAGGCGGCCATTTGCTATATCAAAAGGAGTCAAATCTAGAACAATTGATGGAACCGTACCTGGAACATTTTATTGGAAACCTAAGCTGATTATATTTCATATGATGTGCCACTATTCCCCCAACCCATCTCTGTTCTGCACTTGTCACAACTGGAGAATTAAATGGGGATGTGATAAGAATGACCTAACTTGTATCATTGTGTTTGATGATGCCACTCTTCTTTGTTATTCTCCTAGGGATGCAGTATTGTCTGTGTGTGTGTGTGTGTGTGTAATTTACAATTTTGGTAGACAGAGCTCCAGGGATTTCTACTAAATTCTTAAAGTCATAAAGTTGTATCTTTCTGTCATGGATCATATACTTTATGCATGGGTCATGGATCCCCTGTGGGGATTCTTCTATTTGTTGAGGACATATGTTACAACTAAACACTTAGAATCTGGGAAAATAACCATAATATGGGTTTGGGATCCCATCATGCCTATTCTCATTTTGAAATGGGACTTTTTTCTAACTAACCTTACCATGAGCTTCCTTCTGATTTGTGGACTTATTTGTGTTTTATATCTCCAGAAATTATTGTTGGCTCATAGCTAGTGCTTAATAATCCCCAAATATTTAGATATTTACCTTTTATAAGTGTAGTTATCCTTGTAAACTGCTACAGCTCTTTTTAGAGAATGTAAGGAAGTACTTCCTAAGGAGTTCTTGGTTTCTCCTTTATTTAAGGGTCTCTGGGTTTATGAACTCACTCAAATATGGGAATTGGGATAGAGATCATGTATAACTTTACATGTGGTAGCTAAAGTCACCGGTCTGTCCCCCAGAACTAAAGTTTATTTGGTTGTGTACATCAAGTAGGTCATTAGTGGATTGCCCATTTCTTACAGACTTCGTTACTCCATAATCCATTATCTACTGGTTCAGATCCTGGAGTTTTTGACTATTTTGATTACCACACTGTCCTTGTTGTCTGCTGAATGGATAGCAATCATGTCCATTTTGCTTCAGGCAATTAAGTACTACTAAATTGATCTATGCCAAGCTGGGATTCTGGTATACTACGGAAATCATGGAACCCATTTCTACTGCATCTTTTTTTGCTGACAACCAGAGTACATCCATTTATAGAGATATTAGCACTCCTTTAATAATGGCTTTCTCAAACCCTTAGTGGATCATTAGGGAACTTGATGAGGGGTATGTATAAGAGGACAACATGTGATAAATAAACTATAAAATTTTTATTATCTCTATGTTTGGATTGCTTTCTTTATATTATATAAAGAAATACTTGCCATTTCAACTTCATTTAGTGTGGGCCACCACTGAGTCCATATTTTAGTCAACCAAACAAGCAGACAATTACAACCACTCCCAGCTACTTCAGCTAGCACACTGAAATCACAATCTTTTATATTTATACATTTTGCTCTCTATATATTTATATACATATACATATTATGCATTGATACTCATATTTAATATATTGATAATTTCAGCCCAGTCTAAAATTGTTATTTTCTTCTTGGTCCCCAGCAAATTCATTATATTATTGATATAATTTAGCAAAATCTTGCAATTATTTTGTTATGTGAGCCTTTATTCTTCCAGGTCTCACTTAGTATTTGACCACTGCGTATACTTAGATTTGACTCTAGTTAAAAGATTTTGAGACATTAGGAATAGTGGAGGTAGCATTGAACAGAATTGACATTCTCTTGCAAAACAACTCTCCCAGACAAAAAGTTAATATAGGATCTTCAAGTAAAGCAAAAAGAACCTCTGTAGATAGGGGGAAAGGAGCTTTATCTGGCAAAGTAAGCATAGTGAGACTGGGTATGTAAGATTACACTCATTCTTCTGAACTCTCTAATATATCCCATTTTAATTTGTAACCTCTCACTTTTTCTTGATCAGTGCCCTTAATTTTTTTTTATAAGATTTTATTTGTTTGACAAAGAGAGACACAGCAAAAGAGGGAACACAAGCAGGGGGAGTGGGAGAGGGAGAAGCAGGCTCTCCGTGGAGCAGGGAGCCTGATGCAGGGCTTGATCCCAGGACCCTGGGATCATGACCTGAGCTGAAGGCAGACACTTAACGACTAAGTCACCCAGGTGCCCCTGTGACCTTAATTTCATATAAGAGATTGGTTAAGGCTTTGCATTAAAATGACCTTTTAATTCAGCAATCTATTTGACCAAGTTTTCCTCCATTTCAACTTTCAGCTATAACAGGTAAGTGATTCTTCTAATACACAGAATCCCTAATTTTAGTCTGTGTCTTAGCTGACAATTTAAAACTTCAAGATTATCACCTTATATGTTATGCTGTCCTATATATATGTGTGTGTGTGTGTGTGTGTGTGTATGCTATTTTATGGCATTGGGTCTTGTTCCTGCCAAAAATTTGCACAGATAATAATTTAATGACAATTTTACCACTTCCTGCCATCTATTATAGTCTCATCTCTTAGTACCAGCTATTTTTTCACTGTCTTCTATCCCAGTTTGGCTAGATAACCATCTTAGATTTCCCTCTACCAACCACATATTGTCCTTGCCACCCCAGATAATATGAGTGTAATTGCAACACCTATCTGCAAACAGTTTCTATATTAATATTGTTAGGTATAAGACAAAAATTTACTCTGGCTGATGTATGCTAAAATGGAATTTATTAAAGAGGTGTTAAATGGTTCATATAAACACTAGGAGGGCAAGAGAATTGGTTTTAGAGACATCATATTCAGGACAAACATAGCATCACTCAGCAGAACTTGTCCACTTAAAACACTTCTGCCACAGGATGCTAGACACTGCTATTCTCAGCAATGCCATGCTGCCTGGGAATCTGGTCATGTTGCAACTACTTCATGGTTATAAAGAGTTTAGAAAATTGAGTTTTAGACATTTCCATCTTCAAATTTTAACTTCCACCTAGACTTATGAGAAGGTACATCTCCAGAGCTATTTGTAGTATTCAGATACAGGGCATGACTACCGTTGAACCTTGAACAACACATGTTTGAACCATATGGGTCCACTCATACACATGTTTTTTATGGTACAGTACTGTAAATGTATTTTCTCTTACGATTTTCTTAATTTCCTTTAGCTAATTTTATTGTAATACAGTATATAATACATGTAACATACAATATGTGTTAATTGGCTATTTATGTTATCAGTAAGGTTTCTGGTCAACAGTAGGCTATTAGTAGTTAAGTTTTTGGGGAGTCAAAAAGTATACATAAATTTTTGACTGCATAGGGGGTCAGTGCCCCTAACACCTGCATTATTCAAAGATCAACTATACTTATTTACATACATATGTATGTGTTATATTACTTGTTACTCTACATTATGTATATATAAATAAAATCAGTAAGTGTTTTTCTGAAATTATATAAATGAGAAGCATCTGTCAATAGGCAGGTTGAAATTTAGGATATGTGTGGGAGGGAAAAGCAGGCACCAAGCTACCCCTTGTCCTCACTTCTTGCCTGCTGGTAACATGAGCTCAACTCCATTCAGTGTATTTCTCTTATGGGCAGAGCTAGTTTTCTGTTTTGTTTTTTTCCCCATTAATACCTCTTGGATTTACCCCTAGCTGCTCTGTCATTTGAGCCTGACAAAAGGTTTTGTATTTAGAGGGTATTTACTGGATTATATCTTAGAGTTTAAAAACACTCAGACTGGTAATGAATAGGGCGAGGTGTCACCAGCTTAGCTCTTCTTAATAAAGCCCTATGGAAGAAGCTGCTCTGCATTTATCAAAAGTACATTCTCTTCCTTTTGGGCATAGAACTAGAACAGCACTTTCCAGGTTTTCTTACAGTTGGTTGTGACCTTGTGACTAAATTCTGGCTATTGGAATGTGGGTGAAAATAATGTGTAGCATTTTAACATACTGTGTAGAGTCCTCCATGTTCTTTTTCTCTTCTGGCTGGTGAGAATGGAGACATTGTCTAAGGTGTTGAGAATGGTCGAGCCACAGTATGGAAAGAGGAAGCATAGAAAATGGCCCTGCTACTAACTAGAACTTCCCTTTGACTTTAGTTCAGTTGCAAAGGCCTTATAATACCTTCTATTTATTTATTCTATTGATGCTGCTTATTAACTTCCAGTAACTTCTTTTCAATTATTATCCTTTTGGGTTGTATTCTGTACAGCTTCTAATTATTTTTACAAACTATGTCTGGTTACTCATCTCTGTTTTTTTTTTCTGAACTTTGAACTGTAGATTTTTCAGCTATCTCCTGAAACCTCAAATTCTGGAATCTATATAATTATAACCTTTACTTTTCCATTCCCCAAGGGCCCAATATCATAAATAGAAATCTAGTCTGGGAACCTTTGTAGCCTATGTATTAACTAATATGACAAAAATGAATGCTATAACAGTATTACAAGATAGATTCTGGAAAAAATATTTTCCATTTTTATCACTTCTCATTATGATCAATGTGATTTAGGGTCTTAAACTTCACAGAGATTATAACAGAGTTCTCAGAATCTATTTTCTATCAAAATTACTTAATAAAGATCAATCCAAATGCTTTTATATGAGACATATTATTTTTATATATAATATATAGCATATTATATATATATTATTTTATATTTTATACTGCTCAAGGTCACACAGCTAGAAAAAGATATAGCTAGGATTTGATCCCAGGCATCACTACACCAAATTCCAACCTCTCAACCTCTCAGCCAACATTCAGAAGAGGAATGCATTCTTAAGGAATAAACAAATCCCAAAGCCATTACAAGAAATAATGCTAAATTTGATTAAATACATGTTAATACATTTTTGCACTTCGAATGACACTATAAACAAAGTTAAATTAAAAAGCAACACAACAGGAGAAAGGGTTTGCTAATTGATAAAGGTTTAAAATACAAAATATATATAAAGCTCCTAATAATCATTAAGAAAAGAAAGAGAAAGAAGGAGAAAAAAGTAAGTAAAGAATCTGAACAGGCAATTTAGAAAGGAAGAATCACAAATTATACATATGAAAAATAGTACACCTTACTGCTGTAAAACCAGATAATCAGAGAAATGCAAACTAAACAACACTGATTTTTTTTTAACTACGATTAGATTGCAAAAAGTTTAAAAATGGTTAATATCCACTATCATACAGGTATAGAAAAACACACTTTTGGTGGGAATGCAATTTGGTACTGACTTTTAGAGTGTAATTGGGAGGTTTCTATTAAAATATATACAAAGAGTGTACACACATACACTCTGACTTAGAAGAATATACATTTATACACCCTTGATTTGAAAATTCTGTCTAGGGGCGCCTGGGTGGCTCAGTTGGTTAAGCCACTGCCTTCGGCTCAGGTCATGATCCTGGAGTTCCGGGATCGAGTCCCGCACCGGGCTCCCTGCTCAGCAAGGAGTCTGCTTCTCCCTCTGACCCTCCCCCCCTTAATGCTCTGTCTCTCTCTCATTCTCTCTCTCTCAAATAAATAAATAAAATCTTTAAAAAAAAATTCTGTCTAGTTATCCATTTTACAGAAATACTACTAAACTCACCTACTAGACACAAAGATGTTCGCTGCAACATCACAGTTAGAAACAACCTAGTATCAGAAAGAAATAAATGACCATGAAACACCAGTACTATGGAATCCTCTGCAAAAGTTAAAAATGAGATAATCTATAGGTAATGATAGAAAAATATATCTAAGATTCATATTGTTGTTATAAAGGAAGTTGCAGAATCATACATTATGAGCCTCTTTAAAAAAATAAACTGTATGATGTCCTTGTAGTACATAGAACACATACATAAATGTTTTAGAAAAGGGCTAAAAAGGAGCTACAGCAAACTGTTAAAAATGGTTATCTCTGAGAAGGGGGAGCTAGACTGGAAAAAGGTGGTGACTGAAGGGGAACTCTTTACATCTTTTAATGTTAACAACAATAACAAACACGCATTCAGGTATTGTATAAGTTTTTTAAAGAAAAAAATACATTAAGTAAATCCTGTGATTGAGAAGCAGTTTTAATGGGTGGCACCAGCTGCCCCAGCGAAACCCAAGACACTGGCAGCCTCTCATTTTTGTTGTTTTGATTTATTTTCAGCTTTATTGAGATATAACTGACATACTGTGTAAGTTAAAGGTTGATTTGATACATTTATATAATGCAAAATGATTACCACCATAATGTTAACTAATACCTGCATCACATCACATAATTACCATTTCTTTTTCTGTGGTGAGAATATTTAAGATCTGCTCTCATCAACTTTCAAGTATGTAATACAGTACTGTTAACTATAAGCACTATGCTGTACATTAGATCCTCAGAATTTACTCATCTTATAGCTCTAAGTTTATACTCTTTGACAAATATTTCCCCTTTACCCCAATCACCCAAACCCTGGTAACCACCATTCTTGTCTCTGTTTTTAGCATTTTTAGATTCCACATACAAGTGGTATCATACAGTATTTATCTTTCTCTTTTCTGACTTATTTCAATTGGCATAATGCCTCCAGACCCATCCATGTTGTTGCAAACAGTAGGATGTCCTTTCTCATGGCTGAAAAATATCATAATACACACAATCTATATAGACATATGTACATATATATGTATATATGATGTATATAGATGCATATAGATCATATATCTATACATAAACATAGATGTATCTGTCTCTCTATATATAGAACAGATTATCTTTTCCTATTGCATATTCTTGATGCCTTTTTTGTAAACTGATTAAACATATATGCATGCATGCTTATTTCTAGCCTCTCTATTCTGCTCCATTGGTCTATAGTTGTATTAATGCCAACACCATACTGTTTTGATTACTACAGCTTTGTACTATAGTTTGAAATCAGAAAGTATGATGCCTCTAGATTTGTTCTTCTTTCTCAAGATTTCTTTGGTTATGTGGATTCTTTTGTGGTTCCATGAAAATTTTAGGATTATTTTTTCTGTGAAAAATGCCCTTGGAACTTTGACAGGGATTGCACTGAATCTGTAGGTTGCTTATGTAATATGGACATTTTAACAATATTAATTATTGCAATCCATAGCATGGAATATCTTTAATGTATTTGTATCTTCTTTAATTTCTTTCAGCAGTGTTACAGTTTTTAGAGTACAGATCTTTCACCTCCTTGGGTAAATTTATTCCTAAGTATATAATTTTCCAAATGCTATTGTAAATGGGATTTTCTTAATTTGTCTGATACTTCATTGTCACAGAGATGCAACTGTTTTTTGGAGTTTTTTTGTATTTTGATTTCTGCAACTTTATTATTATTTCTAAAGTTTTCTGGTGCAGTCTAGGATTTTTTTTTAAGATAACATCATGGCATTCATAAATAAAGACAATTTTACTTCTTTCCTTCTGAATTGGATTTCTTTTCTTTTTCTTACCTAATTGCTCTGGCAAGGACTTTCAGTACTCTTTCAAATAAAAGCAGTGAGCATCCTTGTCCTGTTCTTGATCTTAGAGGAAAAGTTCTCAGCATTTCACCACTGAGTATGGTATTAGCTGTGGGCTTATCATTTATGGCCTTTATTATGTCGGGGTGTGTTCCCTCTATACCCAGTTTGTTTAGAGTTTTTATCATGAAAAGATGTTGAGCCTTGTCAAATGCTCTTTCTGCATCCAGTGAGATGATCATATGATTTTCATCCTTCACTTATAAATGTGGTATATCATTGACTGATTTGCAGATACTGAATCACCCTTGTATTCCTGGAAAAAATCCCACTTGATCATGGTATAAGATCCTTTTAATGTATGCCTGAAATTTGTTTGCTGATATTTTGCTGATGATTTTAGCATCTATGTTCATTGGAGATATTGGCCTGTAATTTTCTTATGATGTCCTTGTCTGCTTTTGGTATTAGGATAATGCTGGCCTTGTTAAATGAATTTGGAAGCATGTCCTCCTCTTCTATTTCTTTGGAAGAGTTTCAGAAGTATTGGTATTAATTCTTCTTTAAGTGTTTGGTAGAATTCACCATCTTCTTGAACTTTTGTTGGGAGGTTTTTAATTACTGATTCAGCCTCTTTACTAATAATCAGTCTGTTCAGACTTTCTATTTCTTTATGAGTCCGCCTTGGTAGGTTGTTTCTAGAAATGTGCCCATTTCTTCCAGAATGTCAGATTTGTTGGTGTATAACTGTCCATAGTAGTCTCTTAAGATCCTCTGTATTTCTGTAGTATCAGTTGTAACATCTCTTCTTTCATTTCTGATTTTGAGTCCTCTCATTTTTCTTGGTAAGTCTAACTAAAGATCTGTTTCATTTCTTTCAAAAAACCAGCTGTTTTGTCTTTTGTCTTTTAAGACTATCTCTTTTCCTCTGCTTTGATTTTTGTTATATCCTTCTTTCTACTAACTTCGGGCTTAATTTGTTTTTATTTTTTCTAGTTCCTTGAAATATAAAATAAGGTTATTTGAAATTTTTCTTGCTTCTGAAGGTAGACATTTATCACTATGAACTTCCCTCCTAGAATTGTTTTGCTGCATCACAAAAGCTTTGGTATGTTGTACTACCATTTTCATTTGTCTCAAGGTATTTAATTTTTTTTTAATTTCTACTTTGACCCAGTGGTTATTCACTAATATGACTTCTAATCTCCACATTTTTGTGAATTTTCTAGTTTTTTTCTTGTAATTGATTTCTAGTTTCAACCATGGTATTTGGGAAAGATGCCTGATATTATTTCAACTTTCTTAAATTTATTAAGACTGTTTTATGTTCCAACATATGATCTACCCTGTGTGCTTGAGAAGAATGTGTTCTGCTGCTGTGGGATAAAAAGTTCTATAAATGTGTGTTAAGTCAATCTGGTCTAACATGCAATTTATGTCCAATGTTTCCTTATTAATATTCTGCCTGGATGATCTAGCCATTGTTGAAAGTAGGGTACTGAATTCCCTAATGTTGTATTTCTGTCTATTTCTCCCTTGAGTTGTTAATTTTGCTTTATAGATTTAGATGTTCCTATGTTGAATGCATTAATATTTACAAATGTTTTATGCCTTTGACCCTTTTATTATTGTATACAAAGAAGGTATACAAAGGTAACTTGTCTCTTGTTACAGTCTTTGTCTTGAAGTCTATTTTGTCTGATGTAAGTATAACTATTTCTGCTTTCTTTTGGCTTACATTTGCATGGAAACTCCTTTTCTATTCCTTCACTTTGAGTCTTCATATGTTCTTAAAGCTGAAATGAATCTCTCATAGGCAGCATATACTTGGGGCTTGATTATTATTATTTTTTTTTAATCTATTTGGCCACTCTCATCTTTTGATTGGAGAACAGTCCATTTACATTTAAAATTATTGATAGGTATGGACTTGATAGGACTTGATAAAATTACTGATAGGTATGGACTTATTGCCATTTTAATTGTTTTCTGGTTGTTTTGTAATTCCTTTGTTCCTTTCTTCCTCTCTTGTTCTCTTTGTGATTTCATGATCTTCTGCAGTGGTATGCTTAGATTTTTTTCTCTTTATCTTTTGTATATTTACTATAGGATTTTGCTTTGTGTTTATCATGGGTCATAAAGATATTATAACAGTCTATTTTAAGCTGATAATTTCCTACATACACAAAAGCTCTAAATTTATACAGTACCTTCCTCTCCCATTTATGTGTTTGAAATCACAATTTACTTTTTATTGTGTGTATACAGTATCAAATTATTGTAGTTACAGTTATTTTTACTATTTTTGTCTTTACAAGTAATAAGCATATAGGTTATATATAAATTATCCACCACCATTACAACATTAGAGTATTCTAACTATATATTTACCTTTACCAGTGAGTTTTTTAATTGGATGTTTTCCTGTTATTAATTAGTATCTTATTGTTTTAGCTTGAAGAATTCCTTTTAACATTTCTTGTAATGCCAGTCTAGTGATAACTCCTTCAGATTTTGCTTGTCTGGAAAACTATTTCTCTCTCCTTCAATTCTGAAAGGATGACTTTGCCAGGTAGAGTATTGTTGGTTGGCAGGTTCTTCCTTTCTGCATTTGAATATATCATGCCACTAACTTCTGGCCTGCAAAGTTTCTGCTAAAAAAAAAACCTGCCCACTGTCTTAGGAGTTGCCTTATAAGAAACACTCTGTTTCTCTCCTGTTTCTTTTAAGACTCTCTTCTTGTCTTTAATGTTTGACAATTTAACTATAATGTATCTCACTGTGAATCTCTTTGGATTCCTCTTGTTTGGCATTCTCTGGGCTTCTTGCATCTGATGTCTATTTCTTTCCTCAGATTCAAAACATTTTCACACACTATTTTTTCAAATAAGCTTTCTGTTCCTTTTTCTTGCTCTCTCCTCCTTCTGGGATGACTATAATGTGTATACTGATTGGCTTGCTGGTGTCCCATCAATCACTTAAGCTATCTTGGCTCTTTTTCTTTTGCTCCTCTGATTGAATTCCACTGCCCTGTCTTCAAGTTTCTTTATCCTTTCTTCTACTTCAGCCAGTCTACTGTTGAACCTCTATATTGAATTTTTCAGTTCAGTTATTATACTTTTCAGCTCTATGATTTATGTTTGGTACTTTTATATATTTTCTATTGCTTTGTTGAAATCCTCACTCTGTTCATACATTGCTCTCCTGATCTTTGTGAGCACCTTTATGACCATTACTTTCAACTCTCTATCAGATAAATCACTTATCCCCATCTCATTAAGATGTGAATGTTTATCATGTTCTTTTATTTGGAAAATATTCCTGTTTCTTCATTTTCCATGACTCTCTGTGCGGTTTTCCATGCACTGGATAAAACAGCCACCTCTCCAGTCTTGAGAGGTCTTGTGTGGGAGACAAAATGTATTAATCAGCCCAGCCCAAGCTCCTAGTTGTCTCTCAAACTTCTGTAATTATCTAAGAGCCTTCTTTTTTTCTGGTGCCCCTTAGTAGTGGGTCTGCAAAGACCCATCTGTGTTCCATAATAGAAGATCACAGTTGGCACCTAGATGCAGTTAAATGGAAGCTGGACTCTCACACAGCAGCTGGAAAAGTATGTAGTTGGGCCCCTTTCAGCAAGAAACTGAGAGGTGGGCATTTTTGCCTGTTTTTCTGCACTTGGCCTAGGTATACAGTTTGGGGGGTGGGGGGTATACCTATAGCCATTAAGATCTGCTACAGTCTTGTGGAATTCATGAATATAAGCCCTATTGGCTATCAGTGCCATGCAATCCAGGGCCTGTGCCTTGGTTAGGAGTCACAAAAGCTGGTACACCAGGTATGTGTACAAACATCTTCCAGGAGACTTGGAGAAGGATAGAAGAAGGCAGGAAAAGTGTCCACAGGCTTCCCTGGTCTCCAGAGAGAATCTCAGTCAGCTTCTAGATGCATGCTATATTAGAAGCCCTCAGGTAGCAACTTTTAAAGTATGCAAATAGACCCTTTTCAGTGGAAGACTGGTAAATGGGTATTTTTTTTGCCAGCTCACTCTGTGCTGAGCTCTGGAAGGACAGCTGGTTAAGTAGTTTTCTTTGTTTGCTACAGTCCTATGGGACTTGTGAATGTAAGCCTCATTGGATATCAGAGCCAGGTGATCTGGGGACCTGTCCCTCAAGCAGCAGCCACTGAAGCTGGGGTACAGGCATGTGTACAAGCTCTTAGCAGTGATTTGGAGTGGATTAAAGGGAGAAGGCACTGGAGGCAACTGTTGGCTTTCCCAGCCTCCAGGAAGGATGGCAATCAGCCACTAGATGTGTACTAAATTAGAAGCCTGACCTCCAGGCAGCAGCCTTTAATGTAAATATATCCTTGTCAGGGAAAGACCGGAAGATGAGCATGTTTTGCCTGTTCCCTCTGCACTGAGCCCTAGGGAGATAGCCATTGTGACCTCTCTAAAGCTCATCAAAAACTGTTTTATTATCTTCTATAGTCTTGTGGGACTCAGGGACACAAACCCTGTTGGCTTTCAGAGCTAGGTGTTTGGAGAGCCTACCCTTCAAGCGGAAGTATTAAAAGTGGGGCACTAGATGAAGGGTCTAAACCTTTCACTTCTCAAGGAGAAGCTGGAAGTTAGGAGTTCCCTCCTGATTGTATGTCACTATGCTGTGGGTAGGGAATAGAAAGAGTGTGTCTCAGACTTTCCAACCCATTTTGATGTGGGAATTTTCTTGTTTGACCAATGTGTAGGAGCTGCTCAGCTAGTTTCTGGATTTCTTTCAGAGAGAACTGCCCTGGCTGTTTCTTATATTAGATTCCAGCTTATGAGAATAGCATGTCCAAGCCCTCTGAAAATAATAAAGATTCTTCCATGTATCCCAAACCATTCCCAATTTAAAATTACAATATTGTGACTCAACGCTCTCACTTGGAACTCAAGTGATTCTTCTTTAAACTGTCCTTGTGGATTTAAAATAAAAGCACAACAATATATTTTGGAGACACTTCTTTTAATTCCGTTTTCCCAAGAGAAGTACATTGACTTCAGCTTCCTCTTGCCCCCTCAGTAAAGCCCGCTCTTGGGAAAGTACCCTCTCTCTTCTAGGAAAAACTGAATTTAAACAGTTGCTTTCAATCTTAATCATTAATATGCCATTCAGTTCAGCTAATTCTGATTCAGGATGGTTTCTGGAGTAAAGAAATTGAATAACACCCAGAAAATGGAGCTATAGAAGAAATGTCTTGTATAAATTCTGCTTTAAATCTTTGCTATTGATTGTATTAGAGGAAGAGGAAAGGGATGAGCTCTCAAGTGCATATTTGCCCTTTTAGACAATAAAAGGGTTTCCTAACATTAGTTCCATATGTTGAAAATGGCTTCTTTCTTTCCTATAACTAGAAATCAGTAGTTACACAAGCATTGGAATCCACATCTATTTCTAGAAACCACCTTTTCATGGCTATTTTTTAAACATAGAAACAAAAGTATGCAGCTTACACAGTGTTAACCAGCAGGCACCAACCTCCACCATCTCCACTGTCTTCACTGTATTCAGAAGCTCACTTTGTCCATTTAGAAAAACAATGCTTACATTTTCTGGTGCAATATGCACATCCCCATAATATTAATGTTCTCACCATTTCTCCAGATTTAAAATAGCTTTTCTAGCATAGATAAACTTCATTTGCGCACACACTGATAATTAAGAATTTTCAGTAACTCAGATATTTTATATACTCCTGTTAGACAGTAAGTTACATTCAAATGGATTAAGAGCCAATGAGAATAGGTAAAGAAAAATATCTAAACTTTATGTCTTAGAAACTCTTTTACCACTGAGAAAACCTCATTTCCTAGATTGCAAAGGGAAATATAAGGCTTCCATATCAGCAATTAAAATGCTCAATAAAATGTAACTCTTATTTCCTATCAGATACCAGCAGGGAAAGGGATGTGGAGGGATGAGGACACTATGGAGAGTCCCATAGACTCAAGGAATATAATTATCTTTCTCTGAGCCCATAAGTGAAAAATCTGTAGCCCAGTAGCCCCCAGATTCCTCCTTTTCTTATCTCTACAATTTCCGAAACAGTTAAGATCAGAGCCTGGAATGAGATACAATATCAGAGCATTAAAGTCTTGCTTCTTCCTTGGACCATGACTCAGCCTAAGACTTAAGTACCTTATCTGCCAAAAGGAAATAATAATAATAATTGCTTTAAGGATTAAAATAGTACATGTAGCCTAAACATAGCACCTGGTATATAAATTCTCTGAGTTTCTCCACTCTGTACTCCCTTCCCTCACTCAAGTTCTCCTCTCCCTGTGTTACCATCACTTGTTGCATTGCTATCACTCTTCTTCATTGCAATTACCACTCAAGAGACTTCTTTAGAATCCACATAGCAATAGGGTCTTAGCTGTTGCTACTATTTTGCTACAAACTGGATCCAGAATATAAAGCCAATGAAAGAGGATTTAGGCCTAGGAGGAAAGTCCAAATATAGGTTTCCTGAAAACTTTTCTCTCATTGGTGCCGGTTTGGGTCAATGCCTATATTTCTAATCAATTGCTGTGGCCAGGGTAAATTATTGATTGGCTCAGGTCCAAATTACACATTCCACTTGGAGAAACTGGAGATACTCTACCAAACCATATGGACAAAATAAGGGAAGGAGTAGATCCCCAAACGACTGTTGCCAGAAGTAGGATGAATGGATGCAGAGAAAATACATCCTCTTATATATCTCCTTATACTCACTTCTCTTTAGTGGCTATATAATGTTTTTCCTTGAAGTCTTCCCAAAAGTCTGTAATATAAGTATTTACATATATGATCCACAAAGTGTCTATTGCCTGGATATTCTACAGTCTTTTAGTCTTTGGGGAACTCACTGCTTTCATAATTAAATTAAAAGGATTAGTCTTCATCTTATGTCCTGAAGGAAGTCCAAAACTCTACCAGATATTTCACATATTCCCATGGTTAGATGGAGTCTCCTCATCATCTCTCACTTACCTTACCCTCTCATTTCCTGCAGCTGCTATCTTGTCTTCTGTCTCCTCCCTTACTCCTCAAAATAGGATGTAAATTAGGATTACAAAATAGGATGTGTAAATTTTATTAAAATTTTAGGTAAAATAGAAAAGGACCACAGGAAAGGGTAGATCAGGGAATAATTTTAAACTGCATTTGAGAATTACTATTCTTAGAATTTGCTTAACCACATGCCAAAGTATAATTTTAGTGATTACCTTTCCCCCCTCCAAACATTAATCTTCTGCCAGGCTGCTACCTCTTCTCTCTGTCTCCTCCACATTTTAGGACTCATAAAAATCCCACCTCCCCAACCCATCAGGGAAAAATTTAAATATTTTCTTCCATTCTATACAGAGCAATTTAGCTCCATATCCTCATTTAATGGAGTGTGTCTTTCATTCATTTGATGCTATATATCTGTGCAGAGTAATGGCAAAATTTTCAATATTTGCTTTCTTTATGCTGAATTTAATTCCTTAAGTTTAACCCTGAAAGGAAAGCAGGAAATGAAGATATACTAAAACACATTTTATTGGTTTTGCAATTTCAAATTTTAAAATTAAAAGAACAATACAAAATACCTGGTAGGCAGTCCCATAATTCTGCAGCCCCAGAAGTTGTTAGTGGGTTTCTCCTATAGTTTTTATACATAAATTGTTTTTGACAGTAAGAACTAACTCTCCATCTCAAAGCTTTTTCACCTTAACATGTTAGTGTCCATCCTTTAGCAATTCTGTCTTCATTATTCTCATGGCCATTTTTTCCATTCCTGTTCTTCTAAGCCACCAAATACTATCATCATATACATGAAAGCGCCTGAGTGGCTCAGTCGGTTAAGCCGCTGCCTTCAGCTCGGGTCATGATCCCGGGGTCCTGGGATCGAGCCCCACATTGGGCTCCCCGCTCGGCGGGAGGCCTGCGTCTCCCTCTCCCTCTGCCTGCCTCTCTGCCTACTTGTTCTCTCTCTCTGTCAAATAAATGAATAAAATCTTTAAAAAAAAATATTCTCTAAGAGGACATGTAGTCCAGTGCTCTGCTTCCACACAAGAAAGCTGTTAAGTGTAACACAGTGTCACCATTTACATATAAAATAACTAAGATTCAGACATACAATTGGCTTACAGTAAGTTGCCAGAGAAAGACACGAAGTTTTGTTTTTTTTTTTTTTTTAAAGATTTTATCTATTTATTCATGAGAGACAGAGAGAGAGAGAGGCAGAGGGAGAAGCAGGCTCCCAAGGAGCAGGGAGCCCGATGCGGGACTCGATCCCAGGACCCTGGGACCATGACCTGAGCCGAAGGCAGACGCCCAACCGTCTGAGCCACCCAGGCGCCCGAGAAAGACACGAAGTTTATCTCCTGATTCCTTGCACCATGCTTTGACTTAAACTCAGTAGATTTCAACAAGCATGCCAACAGATGCAAGCTACATCTTGATGTCACTGCCTCCTCCCCAGGTTTTGGTAATCCTACATTATTTGTGGATGTATTTCTACCTAGTACTTTCCCCTCCACTATACTTTCTGAAAATCACAGGCTCTTTTGTTTCTGCACCCTTAGGCTTTGATAAGCCTGGCATCATGGACTCTAAAATAAATTTCAACCCGCTTTCCTGATGTCTTTTTTAAAAGCTGTAAGCCAGTAAGAAAAGATAGTTGATGCCTGGTCCAGAGTAAGCTTGAGTGGCTATTTACCAAAAAATCCATATGGTGCTGATCAATATATTGCTTCATATTTAAGGTTCTTTCAACAGTCCAGCAAATGCCTTTTTTTATTTTGGATCTTTATAGTGATATTGGGTTTGTGTGTCATAGTTCTTGTAGTTAACTAATTTTATCCTTCTTACACTTTTAAGTAAAAAAACAAACAAAGAATTTAAATAAAAAACAACAAAAACCCCAGAGGTTCTGGGCTGTGCTGGGTGCTAAGCAGTAGTGTACATAGTAAGAAAGCCAAGTGCATAATGAGATGCCACTTCTATGGACAGCACAGTGGCTAAGCCAACTGACTTTCTAATGAAGCTGCCTAAGTTCAAATACCAGCTGTACTACCTATTAACTACACTACCCAGAGAACTCAATTATCTCATCTTTTAAATTTGGAAAATGGTACCTACCTCAAATGAGTGTTATAAGAATTAAATTATTTCATATATCAGAAGAATTTAGGAAAGTGCCTTGGATAAAGTAAGTCATTGCTAAATGCTTGCTTATCACCATTAATTCTTATTAACTGGGTTGAAACAACCACATAGGCTCAATACTATTTTTAAAAGTCTAAAAGTACTTACATTATAAACACAAAATTCTGCCTATTTTCTAGCAAAAAAAAAAAGTATATTTCCCCTCTACTTTTTTTTCAACCTTAATTCATTTCACAAATATAGAGCACCTAATTGTTCATGCACTAAAAGATATACCGGGGATATGGTGCTGAACAAGAGAAAGGCTCTTTCTAGAGGAAAAGAGATTATGAATATATTAAAAAATAAAATGATCAAAATATCAAAAGGTAATAGAGCTGTGCAGAATATAAAATGGGATGATTTAATAGGTCAGTATGGAGGCAGGGTCATGGTGGGAGAGTGACGCTCTAGAAGCAAGATGAAAGCTGAGATCTGAGCAAGAAGACTATTCTACAAAGACTAGGTTGTGCACATTCCAGCAAAGAGAAGAACTGGTGTCAAGGAGCAGGAAGAAGGCCAATGTGGCTGGAGATGGTCAAATCAAAGAATGGGAGATAACATTAGAGACACAGTCAAAAGAGGAAGATTATGTAGAGCCTCAATAGACCCTGGTGGAGTTTAGATTTCATCCTAAATAAGATGAGAAGCCTTTGGAAGGTTAGAGGAAGGATGTGATCTGATCTATAATTCTAAACAGTCACCCTGGGAACCAGGCAGAGAATGGACCACAGGAGAAAGAGAAGGCAGTGCTAAGAGGTAACTGTAGTCAGATGAGAGGCAATTGTGACAGTGGGGATGGGCAGATTCTGGATGTATCTGAGAGGTAACACTGGCATACTTGGAATGGCCATGAGGGTGGGGATGAAAGAGAGATGGGAATCCAGAAGGACTCTTGGGTTTTTGGCTTGAGACACCATATTGGTGCTGATTTACTGAATTCAGAAAACTTAGGTATAAATTTGGAGGAAAAAAAAACCACGTGTTATTTTTATGGTACTTTTATTTTGACCAAATGCACTGAATAAGAAATATTTGTATTTTTCTAACCTGTAAATTTGTATTTTTCTAAACCTATTTTAGTCTTCTGAAATTGTAGCATTGGTGAAGCTAATCCTAACTGACCAAAGAGACAAATTCACTTTCTCTTTATTATTTGAGTTGTGCGTTCCATTTGCATATATATAACTAAAATTCAAAGAATGTCCGCAATCAATCTTTCCCTATAGCTTCCTGCTGAAAATTTTATAAAGCATGAACTCAAGAGAAACTCAGAACCATACCTGCTTCACTTACATTATATATATCAAGCCCACAGCACAACTTAAAGGAACATGAAATAAATGAATTTAATTGTGCTGATGATGGTAGCAGCCAAAACACATACCACAAAGAGAAGCCAACAAAGTCTAGGCCAGCTTATGTGCAATGTTTTATACCATGTCTTAAACATTAAATAGCTCTCATTCCAAATGAGTCATTTTTCTTCTATTTCAGGTCTTCACAAAGAGTACAATCAGTTCTGCTATTGTTTGGAAAACAGGAATTTGTTCTGATGCATTTGATACAGTAGGGACAATTCGAGGACAATGCATATTTAATGTTTCCTTATGCACCATTTCACGTGAGCAACACTAGATAATGAAGAAAACTGCACTCAACTGATCCAATTGCACAGGAATACACAAAACACACACACCCTCCTCAAATATCTGCCAGCTACCTTAGTTCACTGGCCTGGGTTATGAGCCACACCCATTCACATCTGCTTTTAGAACCTCCCATCTAATTTCAGATAATCCTCCTTCCACCATTTCACAATAACTCACAAGCTGCAACCCTTTTTTTTTTTTTTAACATTTTTTATTTAAATTCAATTAATTAACATATAATGTAGTATTGGTTTCAGAGGTACAGGTCTGTGATTCATCAGTCTTATGTAACACCCAGTGCTCATGACATCATATGCCCTCCTTAAAGTCCATCACCCAGTTACCCCATCCCTCCACTCACCTCCCCTCCAGCAACCCTCAGTTTGTTTCCTACGATTAAGAGTCTCTTAAAGTTTGTCTCCCTCTCTGGTTTCATCTTGTTTTATTTTTTCCTCTCTTCCCCTATGATCCTTTGTTTTGTTTCTTAAATTCCACACATCAGTGAGGTCATATGATAATTGTATTTCTACGATTGACTTATTTCACTTAGCATAATCCCCTCCAGTTCCACCCATGTCGATGCAAATAGTGGGTATTCAGTCTTTCTGATGGTTGAGTAGTATGTAGTGCAATTGCTGGGTCATAGGGTAGCTCTATTTTTAACTTCTTGAGGAACCTCCATACTGTTTTTTCAGAGTGGCTGCACCAGCTTGCATTCCCACCAACAGTGTAGGAGGTTTCCCCTTTCTCCGCATCCTTGCCAATACATGTTGTTTCCTGTCTTGTTAATTTTAGCCATTCTGACTGGTGTAAGGTGGTATCTCATTGTGGTTTTGATTTGTATTTCCCTGATGCCCAGTGATATGGAGCATTTTTTCATGTCTGTTGGGCATTTGGACGTCTTTTTTGGAGAAATGTCTGTCCATGTCTTCTGCCCATTTCTTGATCGGATTATTTGTTCCTTGGGTGTTGAGTTTGTTAAGTTCTTTATAGATTTGGGGTACTAGCCCTTTATCTGATATGTCATTTGCAAATATCTTCACCCATTCTGTCAGTTGTCTTTTGGTTTGTTGACTGTTTCCTTTGCTGTGCAAAGGCTTTTTATCTGCAATCCTTCTAATACCCACATGCAAACTTCAAGTTTGTTTCAAGGTAAAGTACCATATTTATTATAGTATTTACATATTTTCTAACCATTTAATGTATGTAAAACAGTACTACCATTTTTACTAGGTTTCTATCTTTTTTTTTAATGTGTCACTTACAAAGTTTTTGAGTATTGTGCACGTAACTGCTTTATTCCATAAACCCTGGATCACATATAGCAGAACTGATATCTAAAATGTAAATTCAGTCTTTTGGGTTAAGTTTCTAAAACTAAACAAACATCATCAAAGTGATTAGATAAGTTTAATTATAGTTTCTCTGAATTATGAAATGTGATTTAACACAATGCTTAGAATGAGAAGGATATTGCAAGCTTAAGAAAATCACATTCTGATCGGGTATTATGTATCAGGTACTATTTCACTCACAAGTATGGTCATATCTTATTTGAGTGTTTAATTTCTGTACTGTAATTATCATTTTCTAACATCTCATAAAAGAGAAAAGAAGTAACTAAAGAAAAGTTCTTTTCATTTTTAAAAGAAATAGTTGATTTTGTGAAATGCGTATGTGGAGTGTGTGTGTGTATGTATTGGGGATTAAGTTTTAAGTGCAACCTAAATCTATCCTGAAAGAAAAGTGTAAATGCAAATGTTAAATACTTATAGTGAAAGGAAAAGAGAAAGGGAGAGAAGTGGGGGTTGGTTAGAAATTTTACTCTTTTCACTCTCAAAGAAGCTAGAAAAATCACTGCTTGGGAAAAAAAGTTAAACAGTAGAAAAAAAAAGTCTTAATATTCATTCAAATACTATAAAGTTCTTATAAGCCAGACATAAAATTATGGCATATTTTATGAAAATGAAAGTAAAAGAGAAGAAAATATTAATATCAAGAGTCTTGAACAGTATTTCATTCTGAAGCCCTGGAGATTTAGCAGGTATCCCTTCAAGCTATACTAGCTGAGTATGTGGGTATGTACCAGAGACTCCTGTCCACTAGGGGCTAGACTTTCACCAATAAACTGTTCGTAACTATAGCACTTTTAAATAAAGTCCTATTTAGCAAGCATACAGATAAAAAGATGTTTTTTAATCATGAAATGTATTTCTGATCATAAGAGATTATTTTTAAATAAGTATCTTAGAATCAGTTTAATAGTTCCAAACAAACTGACTCAAAAGATGTATATTCTCAAATAAAATGCTATTTCAGGAAGTTTACACTGTGATAGTAAGTTTCATCACTGAAACATTTGCTGTTTTCCCTCTTTTTCACCTTCCAGCTTTATGAAGGCTAGACTTTATCATGCATTAATCATGCATAATTAACATCAAGCAATCAAGTCTTCCTGGTATGTCACTGTTAAATAAAAGTATTAGACGCAAAACAAGATTATAGGGTTTTTTAAAAATATTTGGAATTCCCCCATTTATCAAACATTTGTTCAGTTATTTCTGGATAATGGGTTTTGGTAACAACTTATGTTTTTGTTTCCTTATTTGTCTACCTGCCCAGTCTTCTATGACAAGAAGGTAAACTTTTATAATCACAAAGAAAGAGTAATTTTTAAATTGAAGATTCATTTATTGACCTCCCAAGAAACCTGCTCTAGCCATACAAAGATAAGAAAGACAAGAACTCTATCTCAAGCTAGTCAGACTCATTAGAGAGACTGGTAAATAAACAAGGCCTTCCCAAGACAATGACCTTCCCTATGCTATTTAAAAAAAAAAAAAAGTATATAAAAGGCACAGTACAGTATAATGCAAGGTACGTACCAGTTAAGATCCATGGGTTTGGACTCAGGGAGCATGGTCTAAATACTGGCTCTGCTGTGTATTCTCATTACATTTTTTAGCCACCCTGTTTCAGCCTGTTTCTCTTTACTAGTGCCTGGCACATACTAAGTGTTCAAGAAATACTGTTTTTAAAATAGAGCACTACAAAAGGATAGAGTAGGGCATTGAAAATGAACACACCTACTAATCAACATAAGACGGATAAAGAGCGTAGTTCCTCAGTGCACCAAGAGTCATCTACTTTTGATGTCTCCTGCACTAGAATTTTAGGGTTACATGGAGATAGATGATCAGATAGATAGCAGATGACAGATAGATAGATAGAAAGATAGATAGAAAGATAGATAGATAGATAGATAGATAGATAGATAGATAGATAGATAGATAGATGATAGATAGAAGATAGATAGATAGATCTGCAAGCAGCACTACTGCTTAACAGCTTAGAGTCTATTTTGAAGTTCTAAAGCCAGTAAGGTCACAGAACACTCTCACGAGGAATGAGCTGGCCAAGTTGTGCCCAAGGAAGTTCTCACAAGAAGGCATTATGAAATGTCCCATTCCTCAGAACTTAACTGTAAAATGTTCCCACCAGAGTCCAATGGGAGGCTTATGGGAGTAAAGGATAGAATTAGGTCTTGTATATTTTTAAAGGGTCATTCAAAAAGGCAAAGCCTAAATTTTTTACAGATGGCAGAATAAGGACTGATGCAGTTGGCCAAAACTGACCTTTTATATTTCCCAAAAGCAAATGTTTACTGAAAGAGGACTTTACTATATTACCAATGGGGGGAAAAAAAAAAGTCCTGGATGCTTACACTGGACAACTCAGTACACATTCACTGCCAAATACATTTATAAAAATCAATAATAATATTTTCCATGGTACCTGTTTTCAACCTTCCTGCAAAATTTCTCCCTGTATTTGCTTTTTCTCAAACACAAATATGTTTCTGAGGAAAAACAACATTTCACATGAGAATAGGCTTGTGAAAGCACATGCATTTTAGGAACCTTACTGTTAGCTCCACATTCTCTACTTCAACAATGACACACAGGCCAGGGTGAAGATAGTTGATTTTGCCAGGTCTTCTAGATAATGAATATAGAACTGATTTTAAGTTCTTCCAGAATGAAACTCCTTTTAAACTTCTTTTAAAACACACTTCCCTAGGGAAGAGGGAAAGAGGTTTCAGAAATGTCTATGCTCTTTTGGATGTTAACTCTTCAAAAACAAAATTTTGATGAATTCAGTGGGAGAAGTTAGAAATATTAAAATTGATGAAACATGGACAGGAAAAATTAAAGGTGGTTTGTCACAATATATATTGGGTTTGATAAGTTCAAAAAGTTTGGGGGGTAGGGTGCTCCCATCAGCAGCACACATATACTAAAACTGGGACAATATGAAGATTAGCATGGTCCCTGAACAAGGATGACATACAAATTGGAGCAGTATTCCATATTTTAAGAAGTTTTTTTAAACATATGTAATAAAAATGGATTTAAGAATGTCCCTGGTACCCTACTTGAGAAGAGTCTTGTTGTTTTTTGTGTGTTTTTTTTTTCCTGGAAATGAATGGAATATCCATTCTGTAATGCAATTAGAGAAGTGTCTAGAAACACATGTAATAAAGATGGTTATGTAATGTTATATGGAAAAAAAGTGTTTAGAGGGATAGTTTGAACTGTGAACTCAAATTATGAGTAGTCTTAATCATCCCCACAACAGCCATAGTATGGAAATTTCTTCTTATTTATTAAGTGGGTTTTAAGGACTCTTTTAACATGTAGATTTTTAAGAACATTTTGTTCCATACCTAGTCCGCAGAAAAATCAGACACACCCCACTTTTCTTTCTCAGAATTAAATAAACACAGTTGATATTCAGACAACACTTAAAAATACCTTGTATATACAGAATGACTTTGGTACCTAATCTAAGTTCCCCAAATGGCCACTCTCTATTAGGAATTGCAGAAGTCTATACCATTTTAAAACAATAAAAATAAATGGGTAGCTTAAAGTGTGAAATAGACCCCCACTTTTGAGAAAGGTTTAGCAGATTCTTATAAAGTTAAATATACCTCTATCCTTTGATCTAGCAATTCCACCCCTCTATATTTACCAAAAAACTAAAAAAAAAAAAAAAAGAACATATAGCCACAAAAATATGTGCACCAGAATGCTCATAGAAGCTATATTCATTAGTGGCAAAAACTGGAAACTCAAATTCCGTTAAGAGAAAAATGGACAAATTTTAGCACATTCATACAGCAGAACACTACACACCAATAAAAAAATATTGGTAGGCACAACAACATGAATAAGTCTAACAGACAATATGCGAGCAAAAGAAGCTGAATACAAGAGTAAACAACTCATTTATATGAAAGTTAATATTAGGCAAAATGAAATCAACAGTTTTAAAAATCAAAAAAGTGGTTGCCTCTAAATGAGGGAGAGGAATAACCAGGAAAAGGACATGAAGGTACTTGCTGGAATGATGGCAATGTAGGTTACATGGCTGGCTACATGCATTTGTCAAAAGTCACCAAATTGTACACTTAAAAATGTGTACATGTCACTATATAGTAATCTATCTCAAAAAACAATATATATCTAAGATTTTTAATGTATATCATGTAAATAAAAGAAGTGTGGCTTCGTTTATGTGTCTTCCTATATCGCGGTTTATGAACTTAAGTGGTTCCAACAACTCAATGAACATATTTAATTCGGCAACTGTGCATCATTTTTCTAACTGGTCTATTTTCCAGAAGGCAAGAGCTTTTTTTTTTTATTTAAATTGTTTGTAATACAGCACATAAATTGCCATTAAACATGGCAATGCAATGAGAACCTCTAGAAGGAACAGGTGGGATCACTTCCCTTTTTTTTCTTATGACTTTGAGAATAAATCTCCCCCAAATGACACCTTTCTCCTTCAAACACTTCAGTTGTATATTTTATAACTTTTACATATGTCATTTTTACATGACAGTCACAGCTCCCACCTGGAGTTTTGCAACACTGTCCGCATGTTACCTTTTTTTTTTTTAGAATATGCATGTTTTATTCTGAATAATTTTGCATAATAAAAATGAAAGTACAAAATAATTAACACAAAATATTTTAACAAGCTGAAATAAATCATGAAAGAAAAAAAGCAGAAATGTAATCCATGCAGAGTCTCCAAAAGTCTTAACAGCTTTCCAGTATCACTAATGGGAAGACTTAAAGGTCAAAATCTAAGAGTCTAAATCAAGAGTCTAAGATAATCTAGTATACACTACCTAGGCAATTAATATTGATGTTGAGAGTAGCCAGAATCAACAAGTTAAAAAAAAAAATACGAATGGTTTAATAGTTATAGGGGTTATAACTAACAAGCTAAGAAAAACTTCAAGAATCCTGAGATCCCTATTAGACATTTCAAAAAACACTGAATGAATATTCATTCATGTATTCACTCACTCATTTGTTCATTCTATCAATAAGTATTTATTGGGCATCCATTATATACTAGAATGTTTTAAGAACCTGGAATAGGTAAAAACAAAAAGATAAAAACCTCAGCTTTTCAGTGAGATAGAATGTTTGATAGCATAACAGGGGGAAAAGTAAGGCAGGGAAAAGGGTAAGAAATTAAGGGAAGGGCGTTGAAATTTTTAGTAAGATAGCCAGGAAAAGCCTTACTAAGAAGGCAGTCTTGAGTAAGGACACAAAAGAGAGAGAACTAGACATGCCAATATATGGGAAAGAGCATCCTACACTGCAGGAACAGCAATGCAAAGGCCCTGAAATGGGCAGCACCTAGCAGGTTTAAGAAGTTAAAAGGCAACTCTCAAGGCTGGAAAAAAAGAACTACAGAAAAAGGGGAGAAAGTAAGATCAAAGAAACACTGTAAGCTATGTCACACCTTTCAGACTATTGTAAAGACTGGCTTTTACCACATGTGATGGGGCCACTGTAGATTAAAAGCGGAGGGGTGACATGATCTGACTTCCATTTTAACAAGATTATTCTGGCTAGTCTTTCGAGAATAGAATGGGAAGGTCAAGGATGAAAACAGGAAAAGCCATTTAGGAAGCTACTGCAATAATCCAGATGAGAATGAGAGTCGACAGTAACTTGGAACAGGGTGGAAGCAGTGCAGAGTCAACAGAAAACAATCAAGTTTTATATATATTTTGAAGGTAGAATTTTTTAAAGACATAATTTTTTAAAGATTTACTGGCAGATCAAATATGGGATGTGAAACAAGGAGTCAAAGAGGTCTGTAAGGTTTTTGGAATAAGCAACTGAAAGAACACCGATCTCCCAATTTGGGTAAAGTCCTTGTCATATTAGTGGAATTATACCCACCGGCAAACAAGGAAGTGCAGTGGGGAAAAACCTGCTGGTGAAAAGAAAATAAACAAAACTTCTATCCCTGTATAGTAGGTAACCTCTGAAATTCTTTCACAAAAGCAGTATTGCTCTAGCTTGAGTCTCTGAATCTAATTAAATGCAAACTCCACATTTTCTTACTAATCTTTGCTTATAGGTGATTTTGATAGTACAGAAGAATGATATGGTAATAGGAGGATAAGTTATTTAAAAAAAATAGTATTTAATTGGAAGGTGAGTATTTTAAAAGGTCCACTTCAGAGCTAAATCTAAACATTTAGGTGATGATCTGAAACATAAAATACAGTAATCTCCACACAATTTAGTTTTGTTAAATATATCACTAATTTGTAGTGTTCATTATTCAATGAAGTTGATATGTGGATCAAGTGCAAGCTCTGAGTCAGAAAGAACTAGGTTGAAATTCAAAGTCCACTGCTTTAGGTTATAGGGATTGGACACATTATTTTACTTCTCTAAATATGTTTCTTCACATCAAAACTAGATATACAAATACTCATATCTGGCACTTTTTAGGTAGCTAATAATAATAACTGATTAATATTATCCACTCAGGGGTTCCTGGGTGGCTCATTCGTTAAGCATCTGCCTTTGGCTCAGGCCATGGTTTCAGGGTCCTGGGATCAAGCCCCACATTGGACTCCCTGCTTGGCAGGAAGCTTGCTTCTCCCTCTCTCACTCCCCCTGCTTGTGTTCCCACTCTCACTGTGTCTCGCTCTGTCAAATAAATAAATCTTTTTTAAAAAATTATTATCCACTGAATCAAATTTTCTAATTTGATTTTGTAATATTTGAATTATTTAAACCTGAGACATAATTTTTTAAAGATTTTATTTATTTACTTATTTGAAAGAGAGAACATTGCGGGGGGGGGTGGTTAAAGGAGAAGGAGAAGCAGACTCCCCACTGAGCAGGGAGCTTGATCCCAGGACCCTGAGATCATGACCTGAGCCGAAGGTAGAGGCCTAACCAACTGAGCCACCCAGGAGCCCCTGAGACATAATTTTAAAAGGACAAATAATATATATTGATTGTTGGAAAAAAAAGTTATTTTGATTTTTATTTACATGAGTGATATTCAGAAAATCTGAATTTTTAGTTTTAAGAATATTTTTTCCTTAGCACATAACTTTTGCTTACTACCAGTGGTAAAAATTAAACTGTGGCAGCAGATTCACTAAATATCACCTTAGTCATCTCTTCTCTTGCCTTCTCTACCATAAAGGCTTCTGTTGCAACTAAAAGTAAAATGTGACAAATTTCTAACCAATAAAATGTGGGGAAGTCTCCTAAATAAGGCTTCCAGATGGTTTTTTTTTTCCCCTAATAAAAAGAGTTTCAGCTGATACATTTCTCTCTCTCTTCCTTTATACCACTCTTTCCCCTTTATCCCTTCCTGAAATGTGGATACAATATCTTGAGATCTAACAGCCATCTTGGTTTTATTAGGCAGTAACTAGGAGAACAAAATGCAACACCTAAGCACTGCAGAACACAGAGATGGATATAATATGTATCCCTGAAAAGATCATTGAAACACTGTACCAATTGTGAACTGTCAACCTCCAGACATCATTTCAGTTTGTGAGAAAAATTAAAACATATTTAAGGCACAGTAGTCATAAACTGCTTCTGCTCACAGCCAAAATACAGTCCTGATAAACCACTGTTCTTTATACTAGGTGAGAAGTATCTATCCACTTTGTTCCTTACATTTTATCTTGTCATTTTTTTCTAATGAGGTATACTTTTTTTACTATCCCATTTTCCTTAAGTCAGGTAACCTATTCAGAAAAAAAAAAATTCTGATAATATACCCATGTGTTCATCACAGATTTTCTTTTAATAAACTTTGTGAAATATATACATCCAGCTACTACTTCTGTAAGGAACAGGATTTTTTTTAACCAAATTAACATCATACTATAGGCTCTTGTAAAATTTTCATGCTTTTTATAAAAGCTAATATCAAGGGCGGAGCAAGATGGCGGAGGAGTAGGAGACCTGGATTTCGTCTGATCTCAGGAATTCAGCTGGATAGGGATCAAACCATTCTGAACACCCACAAACTCAACAGGAGATCGAAGAAAAGAATAGCAACAACTCTCTGAACAGAAAAGCGACCACTTCTGGAAGGTAGGACGTGCGGAGAAATGAATCCCAGGCGATATTCGGGAGGATAGACGGCGGGGGAGGGGCCTCCGTCAGCCGCTTCTGGCAAGTGATAGAGCCGCGGAGCACAAAATCGGAACTTTTAAAAGTCTGCACCGCTGAGGGACGTCACTCTGGTGGCTAAGCGGGGGGTGGAACCCTCCGGGACAGTGTGGTATCAGGACCCTCGGGGTCACAGAAAGACCGGGGGTGCCTGAGTGCGGCAGAGCTCCCAGGTATCGGAGCAGGGAAGCCGGCTGCAGAGGCGGAGCCCAGGCGCGGGCCCTCAGCTCGGGGTGGCCATAAACTGTAATCCACGGCACAGTCGGGCCACTGCTCCTCCAGCAGGGACCCCACAAGCGGCAGATCTGGGGAGACTCACCTTCCTCCCCCGGGAGGAGCCGCGCGGGAGTGCACTGCAGGGATTGCCTGGGTTTGGAGACTCCACCCGGGGTCGGGTGCCAGAGATAGAACCGCGGGGTCACAGGCCGGGTGAGCACGGAGTGCAGCCGGAGACCGGGGAGACGGGAGTGACTGACGGCTTTTCTCTGGGGACTCACTGAGGAGTGGGGTCCTGAGTTCTCGGCTCCTCCAGGCCGGAGACTGGGAGGCTGCCATTTTCAATCTCTTCCTCCAAAGCTGTACAGAAAGCTTGCAGGGAACAAAAGCTCCAGAGAGCAAACCCAGGCAGATTACTTAGCCCAGACCAGGCACGGGCGGGGCAATTCCGCCTCCGGCAAAGACATTTGGGAACCACGGCAACAGGCCCCTCCCCCAGAAGATCAGCGAGAACAGCCAGCCAAGACCAAGTTTACCCATCAATGAGAAAGGCAGAACTCCAGCGCTAGGGGAATACTGCACATAGAATCCATGGCTTTTTTACCATGATTCTTTAGTCTTTCAAAGTTAATTTTTTTTCCTTTTACCTGTTTTTTTTTTAATTTTTTTCCCCTTTTTCAACCAACATTTCATCAATCTCTTTTTTAAAAAACATTTTTATTTTTCATTTTTAGAGTCATATTCTATCCCTTCATAGTAGTTACCCGTATTTTTGGCATATATATATGTTGTTCTCTCTTTAAAATTTTGAGATAGTTTCTTCTAACAGATCAAAATATACCCTAAATCTCTAATGTATGTTTTTTTCCTACTCTCCTGCCTGATCACATTCTCTCCCTTTTTTTCTTTTCTTTCTTTTTTTTAAATCCTCTTCTTTTTTCAAACTTATCAATTCCTTTTATAAAATTTTTTATGATTTCCATCTTTACAGTCATATTCCATCCCTTCATCATATCAACCCTTATTTTTGTACATATGTAAGTTCTTCTTTCTTTAAAATTTTTGGAGGCACTTTCTTCTAACAGACCAAAATACACCCAAAATCTAGTGTGTGGCACTGATCTATGTACCAGACTGATCATATTTGATCATATTCTGTTTTTTTTGTTTTGTTTTGTTCTGTTTTTGTTTGTTTTTATCTTTTTATTTTTCTTTTTTCTTTTCCTTTTTTCTCTCTTTCCCTTTCTTTTCCCACTGCTTCAGGTCTTTTCTGATTTATTTAGAGTATATTTTCTGGGGACGTTGTTACCCTGTTAGCATTTTGTTCTCTCATTCATCTATTCTCCTCTAGAGAAAATGACAAGACAGAAGAAATCACCTCAACAAAAAGAACAAGAGGTACTACTGACTGCCAGGGACCTACTCAATACGGACATTAGTACAATGTCGGATCTAGATTTCAGAATCATCACTTTAAAGATCCTAGCTGGGCTTGAAAACAGCATGGAAGTTATTAGAGAAACCCTTTCTGGAGAAATAAAAGAACTAAAATCTAGCCAAGTCAAAATCAAAAAGGCTATTAATGAGGTGCAATGAAAAATGGGGGCGCTAACTGCTAGGATAAATGAGGCAAAAGATTGAATCAGTGATATAGAAGACCAAATGATGGAAAATAAAGAAGCTGAGAAAAAGGGAGATAAACAACTACTGGATCACAAGGGCAGAATTCGAGAGAGAAGCGATACCATAAGACGAAACAACATTAGAATAATTGGGATCCCAGAAGAAAAAGAAAGAGAGAGAGGGGCAGAAGGTATACTGGAGCAAATTATAGCAGAGAACTTCCCTAATTTGGGGAAGGAAACAGGCATCAAAATCCAGGAAGCACAAAGAACCCCTCTGAAAATCAATAAAAATAGGTCAAAACCCTGACATCTAATAGTAAAACTTAACGAGTCTCAGAGACAAAGAGAAAATCCTGAAAGCAGCCTGGGAGAAGACATATGTAACCTACAATGGTACAAACATTAGATTGGCAACAGACCTATCCACAGAGACCTGGCAGGCCAGAAAAGACTGGTAGAATATATTCAGAGCACTAAATGAGAAAAATATGCAGCCAAGAATACTATATCCAGCTAGGTTGTCATTGAAAATAGAAGGAGAGATAAAAAGCTTCCAGGACAAACAAAAACTAAAGGAATTTGCAAACACAAAACCAGCCCTACAAGAAATATTGAAAGGGGTCCTCTAAGCAAAGAGAGAGCCTAAAAGCAACATAGACCAGAAAGGAACACAGACAATATACAGTAACAATCACCTTACAGGCAATACAATGGCACTAAATTCATATCTTTCAATAGTTACCCTGAATGTAAACAGGCTAAATGCCCCAATCAAAAGACACAGGCTATCAGATTGGATTAAAAAACAAGACCCATCGATATGCTGTCTGCAAGAGACTCATTTTAGACCCAAAGACACCCCCAAATTGAAGTGAGGGGGTGGAAAACCATTTACCATGCTAATGGACACCAAAAGAAAGCTGGGGTGGCAATCCTTATATCAGACAAATTAGATTTTAAACCAAAGACTGTAATAAGAGATGAGGAAGGACACTATATCCTACTTAAAGGATCTATCCAACAAGATCTAACAATTGTAAATATCTATGCCCCTAACATGGAAGCAGCCAATTATATAAGGCAATTGATAACAAAAGCAAAGAAACACATCGATAACAATACGGTAATAGTGGGGGACTTTAACACCCCCCTCACTGAAATGGACAGATCATCTAAGCAAAAGACCAAGGAAATAAAGACTTTAAATGACACACTGGACCAAATGGACTTCACAGACATATTCGGAACATCCCATCCCAAAGCATGGAATATACATTCTTCTCTAGTGCTCGTGGAACATTCCCCAGAATCGATCACATCCTAGGTCATAAATCAGGTCTCAACCGGTAGCAAAAGATTGGGATCATTCCCTGCCTATTTTCAGACCACAATGTTTTGAAACTAGAACTCCATCACAAGAGGAAAGTCAGAAAGAACTCAAATACATGGAGGCTAAAGAGCATCCTACTAAAGAATGAATGGGTCAACCAGGAAATTAAAGAAGAATTAACAAAATTCATGGAAACCAATGAAAATGAAAACACAACTATTCAAAATCTTTGGGATGCAGCAAAGGCAGCCCTAAGAGAAAAGTATATAGCAATACAAGCCTTTCTCAAGAAACAAGAAAGGTCTCAAGTACACAACCTAACCCTACACCTAAAGGAGCTGGAGAAAGAACAGCAAATAAAGCCTAAACCCAGCAGGAGAAGAGAAATAATAAAGATCAGAGCAGAAATCAATGAAATAGAAACTAAAAGAACAATAGAACAGATCAACAAAACTAGGAGCTGGTTCTTTGAAAGAATTAATAAAATTGATAAACCCCTGGCCAGACTTATCAAAAAGAAAAATGACCCCAATCAACAAAATCATGAATGAAAGAGGAGCAATCACAACCAACACCAAAGAAATACAAACAATTCTAAGAACATATTATGAGCAACTCTATGCCAGCAAATTAGATAACCTGGTAGAAATGGATGCATTCCTAGAGATGTATCAACTGCCAAAACTGGACCAGGATGAAATAGAAAACCTGAACAGACCTATAACCACTAAGGAAATTGAAGCAGTCATCAAAAATCTCCCAACAAACAAAAGCCCAGGGCCAGATGGCTTCCCAGGTGAATTCTACCAAACATTTCAAGAAGAATTAATACCTATTCTTCTGAAACTGTTCTAAAAAATAGAAATGGAAGGAAAACTTCCAAACTCATTTTATGAGGCCACCATTACCTTGATCCCAAAACAAGACAAAGACCCCATCAAAAAGGAGAATAACAGACCAATATCCCTGATGAACACAGATGCAAAAATTCTCACCAAAATACTAGCCAAGAGGATCCAACAGTACATTAAAAGGATTATTCACCATGACCAAGCGGGATTTATCCCTGGGCTGCAAGGTTGGTTCAACATCCGCAAATCAATCAATGTGATACAATACATTAACAAAAGAAAGAACAAGAATCATATGATCCTCTCAACAGATGTAGAAAAAGCATCTGACAAAGTACAGCACACTTTCTTGATCAAAA
This sequence comes from Mirounga angustirostris, assembly GCF_029215605.1. Lineage (NCBI taxonomy): Eukaryota > Metazoa > Chordata > Mammalia > Carnivora > Phocidae > Mirounga > Mirounga angustirostris. The sequence goes on from NW_026991711.1 coordinate 159,654,339, forward strand.
CTCTTCAGAGTATAGGGATAGAGGGACATACCTCAGTATCATAAAAGCCATCTATGAAAAACCTACAGCAAATATCATTCTCAATGGGGAAAAACTGAGAGCTTTCCCCCTAAGGTCAGGAACGCGGTAGGGATGTCCACTATCACCACTGCTATTCAACATAGTATTAGAAGTCCTAGCCACAGCAATCAGACAACAAAAAGAAATCAAAGGCATCCAAATCGGCAAAGAAGAAGTCAAACTCTCACTCTTTGCAGATGATATGATACTTTATGTGGAAAACCCAAAAGACTCCATCCCAAAACTGCTAGAACTCATACAGGAATTCAGTCAAGTGGCAGGATATAAAATCAATGCACAGAAATCAGTGGCATTCCTATACACCAACAACAAGACAGAAGAAAGAGAAATTAAGGAGTCGATCCCATTTACAATTGCACCCAAAACCATAAGATACCTAGGAATAAATCTAACCAAAGAGGCAAAGGATCCGTACTCAGAAAACTATAAAATACTCATGAAAGAAATTGAGGAAGACACAAAGAAATGGAAAAACGTTCCATGCTCATGGATTGGAAGAACAAATATTGTGAAGATGTCAATGCTACCTAGAGCAACCTACACATTCAATGCAATCCCCATCAAAACACCACTCACTTTTTTCAAAGAAATGGAACAAATAATCCTAAAATTTGTATGGAACCAGAAAAGATCCCGAATAGCCAGAGGAATGTTGAAAAAGAAAAGCAAAGCTGGCAGCATCACAATTCCGGACTTCCAGCTCTATTACAAAGCTGTCATCATCAAGACAGTATGGTACTGGCACAAAAACAGACACATAGATCAATGGAACGGAATAGAGAGCCCAGAAATGGACCCTCAACTCTATGGTCAACTCATCTTTGACAAAGCAGGAAAGAATGTCCAGTGGAAAAAAGACAGTCTCTTCAACAAATGGTGTTGGGAAAATTGGACAGCCACATGCAGAAGAATGAAACTGGACCATTTCCTTACACCACACACAAAAATAGACTCAAAATGGATGAAAGACCTAAATGTGAGACAGGAATCCATCAAAATCATTGAGGAGAACACAGGCAGCAACCTCTCTAACCTCAGCCGCAGCAAATTCTTCCTAAACACATCGCCAAAGGCAAGGAAAGCAAGGGCAAAAATGAACTATTGGGACTTCATCAAGATTTTAAAAAGCTTTTGCACAACAAAAGAAATAGTCAACAAAACCAAAAGACAGCCAACAGAATGGGAGAAGATATTTGCAAATGACATATCAGATAAAGGGCTAGTATCCAAAATCTATAAAGAACTTACCAAACTCAACACCCAAAGAACAAAGACTTCAATCAAGAAATGGGCAGAAGACATGAACAGACATTTCTGCAAAGAAGACATCCAAATGGCCAACAGACACATGAAAAAGTGCTCAACGTCGCTCGGCATCAGGGAAATCCAAATCAAAACCTCAGTGAAATACCACCTCACACCAGTCAGAATGGCTAAAATTAACAAGTCAGGAAATGACAGATGTTGGCAAGGATGTGGAGAAAGGGGAACCCTCCTACACTGTTGGTGGGAATGCAAGCTGGTGCAACCACTCTGGAAAACAGTATGGAGGTTCCTCAAAAAGTTGAAAATAGAGCTACCATATGATCCAACAATTGCACTACTGGGTATTTACCCCAAAGATACAAATGTAGGGATCTGAAGGGGTATGTGTAGCCCGATGTTTATAGCAGCAATGTCCACAATAGCCAAACTGTGGAAAGAGCCAAGATGTCCATCGACAGATGAATGGATAAAGAAGAGGTGGTATATATATACAATGGAATATTATGCAGCCATCAAAAGGAATGAGATCTTGCCATTTGCAATGACGTGGATGGAACTGGAGGGTATTATGCTGAGCAAAATAAGTCAAAAAGGGAAAGACATGTATCATATGACCTCACTGATATGAGGAATTCTTAATCTCAGGAAACAAACTGAGGGTTGCTGGAGTGGGGGGTGGGGTGGGAGGGATGGGCTGACTGGGTGATAGACACTGGGGAGGGTATGTGCTCTGGTAAGCGCTGTGAATTGTCCAAGACTGTTGAATCTCAGATCTGTACCTCTGAAAAAAATAATGCAATATATGTTAAGAAAAAAAAAAAGAAGAAAATAACAGGAGGGGAAGAATGAAGGGGGGAAATCAGAGGCAGAGACGAATCATGAGAGTTGATGGACTCTGAAAAACAGAGGGTTCTAGAGGGGAGGGGGGTGGGAGGATGGGTTAGCCTGGGGATGGGTATTAAAGAGGGCACGTTCTGCATGGAGCACTGGGTGTTATGCACAAACAATGAATCATGGAACACTACATCTAAAACTAATGATGTAATGTATGGTGATTAACATAACAATAAAAAATTTTTAAAAATAAATCAGGTATCCACAAGATAAAAAAAAAGCTAGTATCATCTCTCAGAGAATTGATAAATATTCCCTAATGACTGAAAATCGTTTTCTCCATTTAAAAGGGGTCTTTTTTATGTCTGTTTATCATAGAAGGAAATAAATGTAAAATACATTTTCAACCTAGAGTTGTTATTTATTTTTCTAAAGGTATAAATATGATGTTAATGGTAGCATTGGGGCATATTGGAATGGCTTCCGAAGCAAATCAAGCCTATGTCCCAAATAACCACGCTTATTGCTAGTTCTTTCTTTTCATTCATGTTTCCTTCCTCCCTTCCAATCTTTTCTTTTCACCTGAAACACAACAACTGCAAAAGAGAGTAAGAGAGATGAGAAATGACCTTAATTTAAGTGCCAACATCACATAAGATCAGCAACCTCTAGGTCTCATTTGCAGTAATTTATTTAAAGATAAAGACTACATAGGAAATACATTTTATAGTGATAATATTAATGATGCAAGAGTAAGGGGCGCCTGGGTGGCTCAGTCGTTAAGCGTCTGCCTTCGGCTCAGGTCATGATCCCAGGGTCCTGGGATCGAGCCCCGCATCGGGCTCTGCTCCGCGGGAAGCCTGCTTCTCCCTCTCCCACTCCCGCTGCTTGTGTTCCCTCTCTTGCTGTGTCTCTCTCTGTCAAATAAAAAAATAAAAAAAAAAAAAAAGAGTAATATGGGCTAAGAGTCACTTTTCTCAAAAGAGAATACTTCAAGTAAAAATATCTAGATACTCAATTATTCACACACCCTTATTTTATAAATGGCTAACAATGGTGGAAATAGTTTATACAGCAAGGAACTTCTAGAAAAAAACATTTCTAACAGAAACATCCACAGGTAGCTATAATGCTCATCATATTTATTTGTTCTCTTGACTTGCTATCATCTTCTCAGGCCTAACATTCAACTGTTAAGATCATTAAAGTTCATTATAAGAACTCAAAAGACATACATCATGCACTGGGATATGATTACATACCATAGCAAATATTTTGCTTTCTGACAAAGAGAACAGTACTATTTGGCAGATTTCTATATAGTTAAAATGAATGGGAATGTGTGTGTGTGTGTATGCTAAGAAAGAAGGAGAGAGACAAAATAAAAACCTGATGTAAATAAAATGCTTAAAAAACTCATCTAAAAAAATGAGGAAGAGGGAACACTTCCAAACTCATTTTATGAGACTAGCATTACCCTGATACCAAAACCAGACAAAGATACCAGAAGAAAGAGAAAACTACAGGCAAATATCCCTGATGATATCAAAAATCCACAACAAAATATTAGCACCAAGTATATTATAAAAGGATCAGACATGATGACTAATGGGATTTATCCTAGGGATGCAAGGATGGTTCAACATACAAAAGTCAATTAATATGATATACCACATTAACAGTATAAAGGACAAATATCACAGGATCATCCCAATAAATGCAGAAAGAGCATTTGACAAAATTCAACACCCTTTCTTGATAAAAATTAAATAAAGAAAAACTCTCAACAAACTAGGTATAGAAGGAATGTACCTCTGCATAATAAAGACCATTAGGACAAACCCATGGCTAACATCAATCTCAATGGTGGAAAAATTGGAAGCTTGTCCTGAAAGATCAGGAAAAAGGCAAAAATACCCACTCTGACCACTTCTAACAGTAATGGATGCCCAAACCAATTAGTAAGTCAAGAATAGAAATAACAGGCATACTAATGATAAAGGGAAAAGTAAAAGTTTCCCTGTTTTCAAATGACATGATCTCATATATAAAAAACTCTAAAGGCTCCATTAAAAAACTGTTAGAACTAATGAACAAATTCAGTAAAACTGCAGGATAAAAAAAATCAACACACAATAATTAGCTGCATTTCTACACACCAAGACAAACTCTCTGAAAAGGAAATTAGAAAACCAATCCCATTTATAAGAGTACCAAAAGGAAAAAATACCTAGACATAAACTTAACCAAGTAGATAAAAGATTTATACACAAAAACTATAGAACACTGATAAAAGAAATTAAAGCAGAGATGGATAAATGGAAAGACATCTCATGTTCATGGATTGGAAAACTTAATATTGTTAATATTGTTAAAATGTTATATACAAACAATGAATCACAGAACACTACATCAAAACTAAAACTAATGATATAATGTATGGTGATTACATAATAAAAAAAAATGTCCTTATATCCTAAGTGATAAACATACCCAATTCAATCCCTATCAAAATCCCAATGGCATTTTTTACAGAAATATAAAAACAATTCTAAAATTCATATGGAACCACAAAAGACCACAAATACTAAATCCTTACAAAGAAGAACAAAGCTAGAAGTAGGACATTTCCTGATTTCCAAATATATTACAAAACTAGAGTAATTGAAACAGTATGACATTGTTAAAGAAAGACATACAGACTAACAAAACAGAATTGAGAAACCAGAAATAAATCCACCCACATATGGTCATCTAATCTTCAACAAGAGAGCCAAGTAACACAATGGGAAAGGATATCCTCTTCAACAAATGGTGGTGGGAAACTGAATACATACCATATGCAAAAGAATGAAATTGGACCCTAATATCTTACACCATACAAAAAACCCAACTCAAAATGGATTAAAGACTTCACATAAGACCTGGAACTATAAAACTCCTAGAAGAAAACATACAGGTACAGTGACATTAACCTTGGCATGATTTCTTGGATGATCCCAAAAGCACAGGCAACAAAAACAAAATAAACAAGTGTAAATACACCAAACTAAAAAGTTTCTATATGGCAAGGAAAATAATCAACAGAGTGAAAAGACTATGGAATGGGAGAAAATATTTACAAAGCATATATCTAGGCACCCAGGGCAGATCCTGCTGCGCGGGATCCCGAGTGTCGGCAGGCCGAGGGCCGGGGCCGCGTGTGGACTTTCCCCGAGCGCTGCGGCCCCGGCCCCGGGCATCCCAGGGCAAGGCCCGGCCCTCTGACGTGGCATCCCTTCACACCTGTGTGGGGGTGTGGGGTCTGCAGCGTGTCCCCGTGACCACGCCTGCCTGTTCCTGAACTGGCCCCTGAACGGCAGCCGCAGGCCGTGCTCCCTGTCCCCGCCGCCTCACTGGGGCCCTGAGATGGAGAGCTGGACCCTTAGCCCACGAGAGCCTGCATCGGAAACGTCTTGAGCACTGTGGGGGGTCCCTGGGGGATCCCCCCAGGGCCTGCCCCCGGAGCCTGGCACAGATTGTTCCAGCTTTGGCGATGGGAAGCTCTTTCCGTTTGCTTCAGGGTCCATCTGACACGCTCTCATCAGTGTGGGGTTGTTGGATGCTTTTGGAGTCCTTCCTGTGCTTCCTGCCCAGCTCTAGAATCAGCCATTTCCTCCAGGACTCCTGGTTCCTTTTATTGGAGAATTGCATTAAAAACCAAGTTCTGGGTAAAAAAAAAAAAAAAAAGCATATATCTAATAAAGAGTCTCCAGAATATACAAGGAACTCGTACAACTCAATAGTAAAAAAAAAAACAAAAAACTAATAATCTTATTTAAAAATAGACTAAAAACTGGGGTGCCTGGGTGGCTCAGTCAGTTAAGCACCTGTCTTCAGCTCAGGTCATGATCCCAGGGTCCTGGGATCGAGCCCTGCTCAGTGGGGTGTCTGCTTCTCCCTCTCCCTCTGTCCCTCCCCACTGCTTGTACGCTCTCTTGCTCTCTCTCTCTCTCTCCTCTCCCTCTCTCAAATAAATAAAATCTTAAAAAAAAAATAGACAAAAACTTGAATACACATTTCTCCAAAGAAGACACACAAATGGCCAAAAGGTGTATGAAAAAGTGTTTAACATCACTAACCATCTGGGAAATGCATCTCAAAACCACAATGAAACATCACCTCATACCTGTCAGGATAGCTAGTCTCAAAAAAGCAAAAGACAGCAAGTGTTGGCTAGGATGTGGGAAGATTGGGACCATTTCACACTACTGGTGGAAATGCAAAATGGTGCAGCCACTATGGAAAACAGTACGGACTTTCCTCAAAAATTTAAACATAGAACTGCTATAAGATCCAGCAATCCCACTTCTGAATATGTATCCAAAAGAACTATAATCAGGATCTTCAAGAGATATTGGCAATCCTTTGTTCATTGCAGCACTATTCACAATAGCCAAGATGTTGAAATAACCTAAATACTCATTGACAGATGAATAGACAAAGAAATTGTGGTATATACATACAATGGAATACTATTCAGCCTTAAAAAGAAAAAAAAAGGAAATTCTGCAATATGCCATAACATGGATGAACCTTGAGGACATTATGCTAAGTGAAATAATAATTCAGAAAGACAAATACTGCATGTTTCCACTTACATAAGTATCTAAAAAGGTCAAATCTATAGAACCAAACAATGAAATGGTAGTTGCTAGGGGCTAGGAGGAAGGGGAAATGGGGAGTTCTAATCAACAAGCATAAAGGTTCAGTCACGCAAGATGAATAAGCCCTAGAAATCTGTTTACAACATTATTGACTATCTATAGTCAATAATAATATAGTGTACACTTAAACAACTGTTACAAAAGTACATCTCCTTTTAAATTTTCTTTCCACAATAATTTTTTAATTTACATTATCAAATTTTAAGATACATGGTGATTTGACAAATATTCTTGGGAAATGTGGAACAGTCACTGAATTTTTATAAAATATTGTCTATTTATTTATTTTTATTTTTTTAAGATTTTATTTATTTGAGAGAGAGCACGTGCGAGCATGAGCAGGGGGAGGGGCAGAGGGAGAAGCAGACTCCCCGCTGAGCAGGGAGCTCTATCCCAGGCCCCTGAGATCACAGTCTGAGCCAAAGGCAGACACTTAACCAACTGAGCCACCCAGGCACCCCTAAAATATTGTTAATTTAATATTTAGAGGCTGAGGTAAGAAATGTATCACTAACTGCTAATAAGACAGGAGTAATTCTTCCCACTATGAATTTCTGTTAGAATTTAAGACAAATGGAAAGAACACAATCCTAATAGATGGAAGTTTCAGAAAGCACAGGAAGGCAATCTATGGAGCCCTACAGGCAACGTCATCTGCTGTCAGCCAGAAAGTAAAAAAAGTCGAGCTTACAAAAACCAAATGCACTGACTATTCAATATACCAGTTAGAAAGTACATTCTGATGTTAGTAACAGAAATCCAGGCTTATTTCTCTCTCAAATAAAAGAAGTCCAGAGTTGATAGGCAAAAGCTGGTATGGTGGCTACACAGTCATCATGAATCTAGGATCCTTCAGTCTTTCTGCTCTACTATCTTTAAGGTTGCTTCAAGACCCAAGAGGACTGCTGGAGCTCTAGTCATCACATCCACATTCCAGAAAACAGAAGTGAGGCAGATGGCTAGGGACGGAAGAATGTTTCCAGATATCCAACCTAATAACCTCCACTAACATTTTATTATTCATCCCTACCAACAAGGAAGGCAGAGTGATGTAGTTTTCCAAATGTCCAAGGTTATTAAGGAAAAGAGAATGGATACTGGACAGTCCCTTTTATAAAACCAGTGTTGGAAGCAAAGATTAATTATACCCTTTTGCCTAACAGAATATATAACTGTAGTTGTTTTGCTCGTCCATGATAGTAGCAAACAAGTGAATGTTTAGCACACCAGGCAGTGTTCTAATGCCTTACTTGCATTAATTACTTATATTAATGTATGTACTCTTTATAACAAGCCTACAAAATATAAATGGGGATAAAATATATCTAGTCAAGAAACTAAAGCACAGAGTTCACAAAACTTGCTCAAATTAATAGAGCTGTATGTATCAGAGCCAGGACTTGAAATCAAGTAGGCTGCTTAATTCTATAAAACAAAAAGCTGTAAGAGAAACAATATTTTTAAATAAAAAGAGAAAAGGGGCGCCTGGGTGGCTCAGTCGTTAAGCGTCTGCCTGGCTCAGTCGTTAAGCATCTGCCTTCGGCTCAGGTCATGATCCCAGGGTCCTGGGATTGAGCCCCGCATGGGACTCCCTGCTCAGCGGGAAACCTGCTTCTCCCTCTCCCACTCCCCCTGCTTGTGTTCCCTCTCTCGCTGTGTCTCTCTATCAAATAAATAAATAAAATCTTTAAAATAAATAGAGAAAAACAAAAAAGTGATTCAGAAAGGTAAAACTGCCCTAAAATTTACAGTATTTCATTAATATTAGCCATATTTTTTCTAAACGGCAAAAATCTGCTATTTTCTTTTTTGAACTTTTCTAAATCTCCAAAATCCCCATAATGGAGGAGTACTGTTTTTGATGAAAGAGAAAATATTTCATAAAATAACAATATCACCAGAACCAAAGGAAGAAAACATATTTAATTGCTAAGCTTGGTAAGTACGTAAAACATGAGATTGAGGGGACATGGCATTTTAATCTTCATAAATGCTGACAACACCCAACCATTGATGCTTACAGAGCTATGTCAGTTAATGCACTTAAATGTAAAAACACGGTTGATCAACAAGCTTTCAGTAAATAGTCATCAGCTTAAATGCTGGATGTCTAAAAAATGCACATTAAATTAACCTCAACCAGGCACACATTCTAATAACAATGAAATGAAATACCACATTGTGGTTCAACAATCCTTAAAGGATATTTCAATTAAACCAAGAGAGAATGATTGGGGGGAAAAAAGGCCAAAAGGTATGTGGGGAGGAGGGGAGTCTTCTATGGTCAAAAAGACTAAATTTGGGGGGCGCCTGGGTGGCTCAGTCGTTAAGCGTCTGCCTTCAGCTCAGGTCATGATCCCAGGGTCCTGGGATCAAGCCCCGCATCGGGCTCTCTGTTCCACGGGAAGCCTGCTTCTCCCTCTCCCACTCCCCCTCCTTGTATTCCCTCTCTCACTGTCTCTCTCTCTGTCAAACAAATAAAATCTTAAAAAAAAAAAACTAAATTTTGCTCAACTGCTAACTTTGTACCACTCTCAATGTGATAATGTGATAAAGACAAAATCTTTATTCTAATGGAAAAGAAAAGAAAAAAGATTCTGGTAACTACTAAAAGGGCAGCTGACTAAGCACTGTACAAGAATACACTGTGTTTTATAGATCTTTTATGCAGAGTCATTACAATAGAATCTGTGACAACTGAACATTATTGAACCTAAATTTGGGGTTTGGGTCTTTTATATTAACAGCAAAACAAGAGCGATAAAACAAGTCATAAAGAAGAAGAAGAAAAAAAAAAAAAAACCTTTCCAAGAATTGATTCTATTGAGAGACCTATTCAATTATAGGACTGAGAATGTTTTTAGAAAAAACAAACTATTTTACCTCACTCCCAAATTATAGACCTTCTGAAAGAATTACCAACAACTGGGGAAATGAACAGAAAACATTTCAACACTAGTGGAGCATTCCAAACATGAGTTACAGGGTTCTGTTAGGTCAGATAAATGAAATTAGATGGAGAATGGACTTGGATCAGAGGGTGGGAAGTCAACCAGAACATGAAAAAGCTAATCTCTTCCAAAGACATGCAAATAGTGAAGAGACACAAAAAATTAAGAATGGGTAAATCTCAGAAAGTTGAGAGTTCAGGCTCAGTATGTTGAAGAAATGAAGCAAAAGTTTAGGTGCTTATAGGAACACTCTATATAAAACTTAGGTTTGCAAAACTGAGCATGATCATCTGCCAAAAATATTAGCTTTAAGAGGTGGCTGGTTTGTCCACCTCCCATCCAGGCAGAACTACTCAAATTTGAACTTGCCTGACAGCTTCTGTGGGCTCCCCTCCTCATCAGAAACTAGAAATCAAAGATACTCTGTTCAGTATTTTTCAACTGTAAGAGATACTTGCACAATACTTTGTTTTCTTAAATTGGAAGGTTTTGAAGGGAACTCTTAACTTACTGTATTTCACCCATGCTTATGAAGAAAGAGGAAACTATTTTGTCAGTTATTTTTAATGAATGTCAAAAACCATACCTTTTGGAAAAGTACTCAGTTGGCACCTAAAATTAATTCCGTAAAATATTCTATATTAATTATGGTATGTGGCTTCTATACTCTTTCCATTTTCTTTCTTTAAAAGGGGACATAATGGAAACAAAGAAACAAAATTTTCTTCATTTTGTTCTAAAATCCTTTATTGATATACATAACAGAGTTTCACTTATCTTAGAGACTTTTGTGCAATAATCTTTATGTTAGAGACACACGGAGGTGTTTGTCAGTGGCAGAAGAACTGAGTCCATGAATTTAGGCATCACTTGTAAAATCATCCTGTTTTCTAACTTTCATGTACTGTTCCATGTTCCTCACTTTTTTTTTTTAAGTACTTTAAAAAAAAAAAGATTTTATTTATTTGACAGAGAGAGACACAGCGAGAGAGGGCACACAAGCAGGGGGAGTGGGAGAGGGAGAAGCAGGCTTCCCGCTGAGTGGGGAGCCCGATGCGAGGCTCGATCCCAGGACCCTGGGATCATGACCTGAGCCGAAGGCAGAAGCTTAACGGCTGAGCCACTCAGGCACCCCCCTCACTTTTTTTTGAGGAGGTGATCTTATCTGTTACGTATGTATGCCTTAAAAGCATCATGGATGCCTTTTGAAGTTCATCATCTTGCCCCTTGTAGTAGGGATGTACAGTAGAGGGTATCAGAAACTGCTAGTTGTCCCCCAATATCTTTTTCCCCTTATTCCACAATAATTGAAGTCTTAGCTATACAAATGGCTTCGCAGAAGAAAAACTATTTTCAAGTCTCCTTTGTAGTAAAGTGAAGCAGGTTACTAAGATTTGGCTCATGGCAGATAAGCTGACATTTGCTTTGGCAGCCTGTGAACTCTCCCTAAGGTACAGCTACTAAGCACACTTTTTTTCCTCCTCCAATTCTTCCACTAAGCCTGCCTGTAGAGTGTAGATCTCAGAATCTGAGAAAAATGGCCACTGCCTAGGAATGAAGAGCAATGAACTGGAAGAAGGCTGGATCCCTGAGGATTTGTGAAGAAGATCTACCTAGTAAAACTTCCAGACTTTGCAAAGAATATCAAAACACCCCCCATGCTGTTTCTTGAACTTGCTAAGCATTCTTCTGTCTCAGAGCTATTATACCTGCACTTCCCTATGCCTACATCTCCTTCCCCCAGTATATCCTAGTGACTTGGTTCTTTCTGAAACATTCCCTCTCAGTGCAGTTCCCCAACCACTCCCATTTAAATCACAAACCAATTTCTGTTTTTCCTCTCCTCCTTCCCTGTTTTATTTCCTTTTAAGAACTAGCTCATATGCCGTATGTTTTCCTATTATCTTGTTTACTGTCTCCCTCACTAAAATACATGACTCAGTGAGGACCAAAAATTTTATCTGTTTTGTCTATTCACACCCCCAACACCTAAATCAATGACTCACACATTCCATTAAATGTTTGCTGAAATGAATGAAACCAAAGAAGTGCAGAGATATCAAAATGAGATTGATCATGATGTTATGAATCACATGAACTTTTCTGACTCATGTTACTCGAATGTTTTTTGAGCACTTAATCTGTGCCAAGCATTAACATGTTAGCTTCCAATGTAACATCTCATATAATCCCAGCAAGAGCCTGCCTCAGGAAATATTAGTATCCCATTTTACAGATGAAAAACCTGAGATGTAAAAGAACATTCTGAGTAAGTTACTGAAGCAAGTTAAGACAAATATTTTCAGAGAGGGCAATGACCAGATTAGGTCCTCTCTGCTTCATGAAAAGGAATGAGGTAGGGAAAGGGACATCTTCACCAGTGTCTAAATACAAATAAATAATAAGACATAAGTAACAAAGCCCTGGAAGTGGTTCTCCTTCTATACTCAGGCAAAATAGGGAGGAACCTGACTAAAGAAAACTCCTACGAGCAAAATACGCGGATGATCCTAAGAAAACAAGAGTCACTAATAAAATACATAAGGGTATTATTACCTTAGTTAATAAGCCCGTCTAGACTAGTCTTTTGAAAACTGTACTCATAATGGCAGCTGTGCCCCCCATACCTGCACTGACCAGCAACCTACTTTAAATAAGCATCTTCTAAGTGAAAATGAGTCAAAGAAAAAAAGTCTTTCAAATTACTTGGTATTTTCAGTTACAATAGAACTAAATTGTATATTTTTATCCAATATAGTGGTATATTATAAATACAAGCATTTGTTTACACTCTTTAGGTGTGTCTACAGGTACATATGAGTAGACATATACATACAAAAAGAATAAAATGCTGGTGGCTTAAGCCCTTTCCAAATAAATAAAACACTATCTGAATACTCATATTATTATTAACATTATTTTAAAGTCCCTCCCCAGTTTATCTGGATAGGAGCAGAATGCATGAAAAGTGAACAGATATTTCACTCAGATAGAAGTGGTTCCTAATGTTTGTGATATAATCAAGGGTAAATTACTGTGTATCTCTAATCACTGGTCAGGAGTTTCCCCACCAGCAATATGGGAAAAATACTTATCTTGCAAGAATTACTACGAGGAATAGAATGAACATATATAAAGTATCTGCATGTGCCTGACTCAGAATGGGTGTTCAACAAATAGTAATCATCGTTATCATAGTTTTGAAAAGTCAGCTCATGAAACATCCCTCCCCTTTCCTAGGTCAATTATCCTCTTTTTTTCCCTCTGATCCTTAAGAAAACAGCATGTATTAGATTCTCCTGATTCAGACAACAGGTCAGCTCTTAGAACTAATTCTTCATAATGATGTATTTGGTACAATATTCAAACGTATCTTCCAGAAAGATTAGCCATTTTTTCTTTTGATCAAAGAACCTAACAAATCCTATTTCTATCAAAAGTTCTATGGAATTTGAAACCTCTGAAAGAACCTGATCACAGATGATGTGAATGTCTCTTCCATAAACATATTTATTCCCTTTCATACTGAATAATGTTCCAGATGTTTTTGGCGAACACTCCTCCAGTGCAGCTGGTGTCTACAGCAGCGTACCTGGGATGTTCTGACACTTCAGTCATTCTAAGAGATGTGCTAAATAAAACTGCATGCAAGATGTTCATCTGGGCTATCAGCAGTTAGCTGATTAAAATGAAATGATTACTGGTGAATCTGACAAATAGCCACTTGAGTATGTGCTCATGGCATATAAAAGAATAGTACTAGATCATAGAGAGAAACTTTCAAAGTTTCATTTCAAAGGTGTCATTTGTTTTGAAAGTGCCACCATAGCAAAGAAATAGACTCCAAGGAAATTCATTAGATTACATTAGTAATTTGGTCTTTTGATGATGTAATCACACTAGACTTTGCCCCAATTTTTCAATTAATGAGCTCAATGTCAAGTGGCCCAAGATTTAGCTCCAAAGAATAGTTGAATTCAAGATGAAAATATTTCATATAATTAAGTAGAAAAACTGTAATGATGAACACTACAATGTTTCTAAAATATTGACATGAAAGAGGTGTTTTTCTAACTGCTAATTCCTCCACCTCTATACAAGTCCTTTGCTTTCCTGTCTAAATACAATGATCCACTCCATCTCCTATACGTTGTTAACTATTGTATCTACTGGCCCTTCCTGTCAGCATTCCAACTGGTTCAAGTCACTACCAGGTTATTAAAAATAAAAACCTTCCTCAAGCTTGTGACCCCGCATCACCCAGCCCTTCCCTCTAGTTCTCTTTTCCCAACTAAAACCAAGGTTTTTAAAAGAAAGGACTACACTCACTGTCCCCACTTCTTCAGAACTCTACAGAAAATATTTTGTAACCAAGGTCACCAGAAAACTTTTTTGTTGTCACAAGTCAATGGACTCCTTCCACTTGACCTCTTATTTTTCACTATTGTTTATTCACTCATACTCAAAAACCCACTCTTCACTTGCGTTTCCATGACAACACACCCTCCTGATTTCCAGCTACCTCCCTGGATCCTCCTTTTCAGTCTAATTTTCAAGTTTTTCATCCTCTATCTGCTCGTCCGAGTTTGGTCCTCAGTCCTTTTCTCTACAACCCTTCTTGACAAGTCATCCATCATTCCCCAGGCAAGAGTTACTAGTTCCCAGTCATCATTAGCTACCTCCCAACACCTTCTGTTCTTCCTGTTTCTTAGCTTCACTGTCCACTGAGTTGCTCAAGTTGGGAACATTCATTACTTTGATTCCTTCCTCTCCCTTATTCCCCCATATCCAGTAGATGGCCAGATTTTGTTGTTCCTACCTCCTAACCGCCTCTTGAAACTATCAACTTCTTTTTTATCTCTTCGTCCAGAATACTACCCTCTCCTTCCTGGATGATTGCAATAAACTAGTCTGTTTTTACTTTTGCTTCATCTCTATTCATTCTTCAGGCTGCCATATGAAAAATCTTTGAAACATACTATCCTGTTTCAAATGTCTCAGTGAAGTTCTCTTGCCCTCATAATACTAAATTACTTATCATGTTATATTAGACCCTCAGTGATCTAGCCCAGGCTTACCTCCCCAATCTCACCTCCCTCTTTGACACCACAGTCCAGCCAGGCTGTGCCGAACAAGTTGCAATTTCATCAATATGACCCAGTCTCTTTCACCTTCCAGTGCAACGCACGCTAGTCTTCCTGTTGGAATGTCCCCCCTTCTACTTTCTTCTCACCAGTGTCTATTCTTTCTCTACTTCAGTGCCACCTGCTCACTTTTCTGACCACCTTCTTCACATGACCCATTTAAAGCCAGCATTAAGCTATGAGGGATAGTAGATAACCCAGGGTCAAGTTCCAGCTTCAGGGCCCACTAATTCTGTTGATTCATATTTGTCTATTATTTCTGACCTCCAAGGTTTTTTTTGACTATTATTTTAAAATACTGTCTTTTTATTTACCTCAGCATTTTAGTTTTGCTAAATCTGACAGGGTTTCTCTGAATGTCTAACTCATAATAATGCAGAAATGAACATTTTTGATATGGGCATGGATTTCTGCTGATCAATGACACTTCTTACCTGTAACACCTTTGCAAAATGACGAGATATTAAAAGGAAAATTTGTGATTCTGGAACAGAGCTGTTTCCTACAAGAAGTCAATCTACCCACACATTCTTAGGATGAAGCCTGGTATATAATGAAGCCTGATATAATTCTGAGCCTCTACCACGTTGTTTTAATCAATTCAATTAACTACTACATGCTTTAAGTTACAAATCAAAAATATTTCACATAATAGATTAATTAATTGCAGACACATTATCAAGACCCTAAAACGTATCATTTATTTAGAATTTTAGCAATTAGAGTATTTGCCATAATGAGTACTAATTTTTTGTGGCTGATTAGAACTTCTCTCAAAACCACAATGAAAGAAAAAGGAGAGTCTCTGCGTTGCTAGGGCAGGTGAAGCAGAACACAGAAGGTAAACATCTTGGGGACTATTTTCAGAAGGTGATACATTCTTGCAGTGACACCAAGACTGTGGTGGAGTTTACAACAACTGACTCCTTGGCACAATGTTTCAGATTTTCAGTGCATTCTAATTTTTGCTGCAAGCATATTAAGGAGATATACGACAAATTTTTAATTGCATGCTGAACTTTTCATGATGGCTCAGTTCAATTTTTTTTATTTTTATTTTTGTTTTATTTCCTTTTAGTTGAAATTCACTTCTCTGAAAATAATTTTGTTCTAGTGAAAGAACTTGAAGAGTACAGATTGGAATCACATATGCTACATTCAAAGGGCAGTGTTTTTTAACTGCTCCCCATATAAATTTTGTTGAGTATATGCATTCTTTGATCAAGCCAATGTTAAACTCAAGTCACCGAAGTTTTTTTATTATTCAAGAGTTTAATTCAAATGAAATCCTCTTTTAAAATCTCTTAGAAGCGGGGCACCTGAGTGGCTTAGTCAGTTAAGCGTACAACTCTTGATTTCAACTCAGGTCATAATCTCAGGGTTGTGAGACTGACCCCTGAGCCCGGCACAGGGCTCTCTGCTCAGCCTCCCATGCCCTCCCCACCCCCCAACTCCCACCCACTTCTCTCTCTCTCAAATAAATTAAAAAAAAAAAATCTCTTAGAAGCTAACTTTAATATTTGCATAAGTTTTTCTTCTGCTTTTATAAATATTTTTAGGAAAAAAACACTTGAACAATAACAATAATATAGATCTAATATAAAAAATATACAGAGAAGTGCAAAAATAAAAAGCATTCAGATTTCTACCACCCAGAGTTGATGTCTTTGACATTTGCTTCATTTTCACATGGATTTATGTTTATATATTTTGGAATTGTTTTATAAAATTGAGGTTATGCTATATGTTGTTTTGTGCCTATTTTTACATTAAATTAATTCTTAGTATTCTTCTCTCAACACTACTTTTTCCCATGAAAATTCAATATGACACAGATGTGTTTAATTTTTCATTTGTTCTTTATTATTTAGGTTTCCATTTTTTAGTACTATAAATTATGCTATGATGAAATCCTTAAACTTAAGTCTTTGTCTTCACTCATTGTTGTTTCCTAAGGTAAATTCCTTGAAATTTACTAATTGGATCAAAAATACTATTTCCTTTAAATGCTAAATATTTTAATTTATATACATATATGTGAATATAAATTTTAATACTGTGTACAAGGATCATTTATTCCCTGATGCCTCATGTTAGAAGGAATCATGGTGAAATATTTCTTCTTCATGTTAAATATTAATAAGCTCCCTAAGACTTTTATCACCTTATTTTCCTTTTCTTTTTGTACATATATTTCATATACAAATTAAAATACCAAGAGATCTCCCTGTGGGGAAACTGAAAGGGTATTTCTTTTATTCACTAGTCTTGAAACCAAAGCACTTTTCATGATCACTTTTCATCATTTTATGGCAGAAGGTATGCAGTGTAGGCTATTACCCAATAACCAGTCAATATTAATATACAAAAAGCTTGGCTGGCCAGCTCAAACCCAACAATAATACTTGAATTACAAATAATGTATAAATAAAATGCAAGCACAAGATATGAACACTGAAGTGCGGCCCCAAATAAATATATGTTGTAGCCCTTTTTCCTGGAACTTCCCAAATTAATTATAAAACTTGTATTAATTTTCTTCATTGCAAATTTCACAATGCCTTCATTTACAATACCATTAAAGCCTTTTTTATAGGGATTAGAGAGTGGGCATACTAACCAAGCACACATACTGCAGATGCAAATTATCAGTAAATTAGCATTTCTCATATACAGAACTCATTTATCCCATTTATAGCAGTGAACCAGAAAATAAAAAAGTGATACACACAATCAAAATAGATTTTACCTAATCTCATCTAGTCAAATGCACATATTTCATGCAAAGATCTCAGATCCTCACTCAGAGCATATTTACGATTTTTTCTTTAATTACAATTCTAACTAGGGTAGTAAACTTATTTTCCACTGTGTCACAGATTAGATGGAGGCAAATTAGAAGTACTAAGAAAGTATCGGAGCTTGCCCAGAAGTAACTGAGGTCATTTAATGCATTTAGAGTTGGAGTAAACAGCCTCCCATGTAGACCTCAGCACAGACCCAGTGAGTCAGTACAACAGAGTTCACACATTCACTCAGAGTCATCAAGAAATGCTAAATGATATTCAGTATTCTTTGCCTTCAGACCCACAGAAATATGTAATCTGTCTCAAAAACAATTTCATCAAATGTTTGAAATAATTTTAGGCATTTAAAGGCTTACATTGATTTTTATCATTAACTCACTCTGTGTATGTTTTAATTTCTGACCTATAATAATGATGTCCATTTTTAAATCCTCAATAAAATCACAAATATTCATTAACATTAGAATTCTGGCCAGCTATCTAGTCTTCATCTTAACTGTCTTGCATAGATCAAAGGTATTAGTGACTAAAGTTCTGCAATCAAAAGTATCCAAATAACCTCAGGAGCTAACTCCATTCACCCAAACAAAATAGGCCCAATTTTCCAACTCACAAGTATTTTCTTAGAGTAGCCTTACTGGGTTATAGCATTAACTTCATTTCATGGGAGAAGATATACTTAATGTTACTATATATTTGTTTAATATATAGTCAACAGATTTGACTATGACTATGTAGTAATAATTTTTTTTTAAGATTTATTTATTTGAGAGAGCGAGAATGAGAGAGAGAGAGTACATGAGAGGGGGGAGGGTTAGAGGGAGAAGCAGGCTCCTTGCCGAGCAGGGAGCCCGATGCGGGACTCGATCCAGGGACTCCAGGATCATGACCTGAGCCGAAGGCAGTCGCTTAACCAACTGAGCCACCCAGGCGCCCCTATGTAGTAATATTTTAGATTTGTATAGGGAATAAATTATGAAATTTCAACTCCGATCATATACTGTTGTATATAGACGCTTAAGAATAAATTTTTTAATGACATGAATTTGTGGACATATGACATTGAGTACAGTTGAGGATAAAGTCATTTTTTCAACAATATGACTTTTTTCTAAAGCTTTACTATAGCGACATGGTTATCAGAAATTTATGCTACCAAATTTCATCTGGGCCCTTACTTCTTCTCAGCTAGTGTCTAATTCATTCCATGTTGATTCTCCAGGTTGGATTCCTAAAGACAAACCTTCATTTTCCTCAGTCTCACAGAGCTTCCACCCTGTGTTCTTTCTTCCTCAATCTCCTCCTAATTTACCTCCTGCCTTTTTAAAAAAGATTCTATCCTGAGGCCTTCTGAGTTCCAACAGATTTAGCTAAGGTACCTGATTTATCACTCAAAATTCCCTCTGAAAATCCTATTTACTGCCAATTGCTATTCACAATGCTTATAAAAAAGTAAGACTAACCTGTTGTCAAATATAGGGGAAAAAATTATCCTTTCATTAGTGAGGCTGAACTGGGAACAAAAAAAATAAAAGCAATTCTTATTATTAACCAACTCTGTGTATGTTTTAATTCCTGACCTATAATAATGATATCTAGTTTTAAATCCTCAACAAAATGTTAAGTATTCATTATCATTCAGCAATTCTGGCTATCAACCTAGTCTTCACCTTAACTGTCTTTCCTAGAGCAAAGCTATTACCAGCTCTCATTAGTAGTTCTAGGATCTGTATTACCACCACAACCCCAAAATTAGAAATTCAGTGCTCCACTTTGGGGACACTGCTTTTCTAGACAGTCGGGGTCTTCTTCTTGGACTAATTACCTCCACCACCACCCCCCATCACATTTACAGATTCTTTTTCTATAAGTCTGCAGTAACATATTACTCAGTAACAACCTTCAAGAAGGAAGCAGAATACAGGGGACCCTTCCTGCATGATACAATTTTTATATGTAATGCATTTGAGTAAGAGCAGAAATACAAAGGATGCTGAGAGAAGCCCCCTCTAAGGTAATAACTTTTCAGGTTCTAAGATTCTGAGAACCCTTCAGAGAAGGAAAAAAAATATTTGCTTCAGTCCAGTAGACCACACTGTGTGAAAGCCTGTTAGACACTGGGAACTGGGGCTATGATCCCCCATTTCTCATTACCAACATTTTTCAAGAATAGGGCTTACGTTAAATAACTCTACCTTTTTCTTTAGTCCCATGAGATCTGTTTTTAATCCATACTGTCCTGTTCCAACAATATCCTCAAAAACTCAACAATGACTTTCTAACAAACCCAAAGGGCTTTGTTCTTAGGTCTTTATTTTCCTTGACTTCTCAGCAATGTATCATTGTTGGAGACTCCTCCCTTAACATTCTTCAACTCTGATTGTTAGTCTCTCCGCTGGCATTTTCTTAACTGTTTTCTTCAAATCAGGAGCCAAAAAAAGATGAGATTTGGAAGAATATGTATAGGCAATTAATTTGCCAAACCCTGCCCCCCTGGAAGATTCATAGTCCTTATTAGCTTAAGTGTGACAGTACAAGAAATTTCCATAACTGTGGGTAAATTCAAAGTTTCCAAACTTTTTGTACCACAGAACTTATTTCAATGTTTATCACATGTTAACATCTTTGATAGTAGGCTGCATCTAACAACCAGTGGCATCTTAAATCACTGCTGGCTGGCTATAGTCATAGGGTAGTAGGCTGTATCTAACAACCAGTGGCTGCAGTAGGCTGCATCTAACAACCAGTGGCATCTTAAATCACTGCTGGCTGGCTATAGTCACAGGGTAGTAGGTAATGATCTTTCTTTGTGCATAGATAGACAAACACAGTAACTAGCTGTTCGTATTTTCATCATAGCAATTGAATGGTATATTTTGTTAGTACTACACATGCCAATTTTAATTACCATTTAAAATGTCTTCAAAAAGAACACACTGTAATTCAGCACTGAAACAAAAAAAAATGTACTTTTTAAAGCAGAAAGACATGGAAATAGAGCAGTGGGGTTTAAACTGATTTTAGTGAGGCAAGTATTTTGTCATTAGAAATAAGTGCAATTGAGGGGTGCCTGGATGGTTCAGTTGGTTGAGAGTCCACCTCTTGACTTCGGCTCAGATCATGATCTCAGGGTCTTGAGACTGAGCCCCGCATCAGGCTCTGCACTCAGCATTGAGTCTGCTTGAGACTCTCTCTCCCCGTCTCCCTCTGCCCCTCCCCCTGCTCACATGCATGCTCGCTCATTCCCTCTTTCTGTCTAAAATAAATAAATATATAAAATCTTAAAAAAAAAAAAGGAAAGAAAGAATGTCAATTGTTTAGTTTTCTTACAAAGTATCAACCAATTGCTTCATGGGACCATAGGAAGGAACTACACATAGATGAATTATGTTTTGTTGCTGAAAAAGAGATGAATGTTGCCTAAGTCATACCAAGCTATTTAATGGAAAACTAGAAAAATTGCTAAATATCTCAAAATAGATCAAAGAAGTTTTAAGAAATGGGGGTCTAGGCTCATAGGACTAGTGTTAGTGTTATAGCACTGCATCAGAGTTTAAGTGCCAGCAATTTTCTTTTTTTTTTTTACTTAGAGGCACATAAAGTAATGGTGCATCTTAAAATGAATATCTTCAGTTCTCTAAAACATGGTATAAATATGCTGTGTAACTAGTGTTCTTTACTTATGAAATGCTTCTCTTTCTTCATGTTCCAGTCCATTGCTTAGTTTATACCTTCCCACCGCTTCCCTAAATATTTGTAGCCCCTCCCCAGGCTGGTGCAGTTATTACCTTGCTTTACTTTTCATATAAACAAAATGACTAGATCCCACCAACCTTTCCAAGTTGAGTGTATAGGACTAACATTCTCATAGATATCCAAATGTAAGGTGTCATGATCATGGAAGTAAAAGATACAAAAAGGCAAACTCAATAATCTCAACGATACCACCACAAATGTATGGATAATCAGGACCCTCTACATGGGCTTCACATACTCCTTCAGAATAGGACACTACTATCAAAGAAGAACACTGAGTTCCCCAGTGAATAAACTTGCTCTTCTAGGACGCGAACTTTCTCTAATGGATCAAGGGTTCTTAGGTGTTAAGATGTGTCTTTTGATGGGTGAAACAAAACAAATAATAAAAATGTAAATCTCTAGGTTGCAAAGAGAACAGAGAAGACTTTGTGAGGGATTGTGGTCATACCCACTTCTCCTCTTGCCAGCATCCATGACATACCTTGAGTCTGACCACCTGGCAGAATGTAACCAAAGGAATTAAGGGAGGGAAACAAGATGATAATAATAATTTTATAGCAAGTTCCCATATATCTCAATTTATCTATATGGCACATACTACTTTGTTACTAATAATCTCATTTTACTGATGAAAAACATCTTCCAGAAATTTAAGTCCTTTTCAGAGAAACACAGAGCTATAAAGTCATTAAATGAGCACTCTAATCTTGGTACTCTTGGGATAAATAACACATCTGATTTCCTTTATAGAAATCACTGCAGGGGGACATCCAATCTGTGCCTAAACACCCCCAGTGATAGAAAAAAAAAATTTTTCCCAAGGAAGCTCAGTCCAACTTTAGACAGGTCATAACTTACCTGGGAACGTGAACTTCAGGAGCCCTGGGAATTCACTGAGCAAGGGAAGTAAGCAAAGGGAGCAAAGAGAAGGGGAATGTGGAAAACTGACCCAACTATAATTTATATCTGAGTTGGTGGTCAGCTGTCCAACTTGCCGCACTCAAAGGTGGGCATACTTTTTCATGCTTTGGCCTGCCAGTGATATTCAAAAAAGTCTAATTCAGAGGGTAGGTGTCCAGGAGCTGAAATAGGGACAACAGGCTTTATTTGATATCCAGCAAGGCATCCTTGTCATGATCAGGGCCTGATTCTACTATTACTAGGACAGAGATGCAAGGTTGCTCCCCGAGAGATACTAGAGGGGCTGAAAGCAGAAAGAGGCAAGAGACAGGGTATTGGGGACCTCAAGAAATGGATGGAGTTCAAGACAGCATGTGTCAGTTAACCATGGCAGTAGGTTAGATTAGAAATAGGGTCTGGGCCAACTCTGCAGGGATTGAAGGAAATTTTATCATGGAAGACACCATAGATTTGTGGTTGGGCAAGACCTGAGCAACAGGTACATCCAAGCCTCATCAGCTTAGGTCAGAACTGCCTCACCAAAGGGGTCTCATGAACTGACTAGAACTGAGTCTCCATAGAGCTAGGTAGCATCACTAATGACTCAGGAAGTATGAATAAGACAATGTGTTCAGTAGAACCCCAGAACTCAGCACAAGATCTAGCACCCAACAGAGACTCAATAAATATTTTTTGCATAATTAATGGATATTAAAGGTACAGCTCATGTTCACTTAAAGACATGTAGAAGAATGAAATACTACATGGCAGTGAATATGAACAAACTACAGAACAAGGCTAAATCTCACTGACATAATGTTGAGCAAAAGAGTATGAGACAAGTTATTACATATGGCACAATTCCATTTATACAGAATTTAAGAAAAAGGCAGAGTTAATCTACCCTGACAGAAGTCAGAATAGTGGCCACCTTTGGGTAAAGGTATTGATTATGAAGGGACACAAGGGAATCTTCAGGAGTGTTGGAAACGTATGTCTTTATCTGGGTGGTAGTTTCACAAATGCACAAATATAAGAATTTTTTCTTGAATTTAAGGAATCTCTTGAGCTATACAATTAAGATTTGGGAGTTGTATCATAAAAATATATTTCTCTTAAATACAGTTAATGTTATTTTGAAATTGTCTTTACATTGAATACAATCTGTTTCTCCATAGTTTCTACCTATTATTCACAATTGTGCCCATGAGGACCCTAGAGAACAAACATACTTAAAAGCACTTCATATAATCAAAGTCCCCATCTATTTGTCCCCAAAAATAATCCCCTCTAGGTTGATTATCCCAGTTCCTTCAACCAAGATATCAAGTCCCTTCACTTGGGGAAGTGGTCTTAATTGTAGAGAATCCTAACTACGTTTTGACAAAGAAATGATGTCCTAACCTCCTGGACAAAAAGACCTACACATAATAGTCATGCCTCTAGGGTGACCTTTCTGGAACATCAGCTGCCCCCAAAATTTCATAGCTCTCTCTCTTAGCCACTAAAGCAGCAGTGTTCTAGCTCACAGTGGCCATTGCAAGACCTAGCTTTTAAAAACAGTCTAGGCTTGGGAAGGTGGCTCTTTTCCCACAAAGGGACACAATTTTAAAAACATAGCATAAAAACAATACACCATTTGTGGTCTATTCTGAGAGTTGTGAAAATAAATATGGATCTAAGAATTGAATGCAACTCATTTCTAAAACTCAACTCTTCTACTTCAGTAAAACTACACATCAGTTCTACTAGTTATATAACTAGACTAATTTGGTCTGAAGTCTAGAAATAAAATTTGAGTACATTGCTTTCATAGTACTACAGACATTTAGATGGCATAATGCTGCGTTGTGGGGAGTGGACTTGTGCACTGATGGACAGCATCCCTGGGCTCTACCCACTAGATGCCAGTAGCACCCCCTCCCCCAGTCATGACAACCAAAAACTGTCTCCAGACATTGCCAAGTGTCCCACTGCCCACACTGAGAACCATCATTTCAGGTCATTCATAAAAACATTTAAATTTTGTGATATATATTTTCTACCAAGCTCACTTTTAAGAAGTATGGCATATTGCTCACCACTCATACAAATTGAGAATTTCCTAAATAATAGTATTATTTTACCATCCCATGTATAAAAGTCCTAACAATGAATAGTTTTAAATATATATTAGATGATCTCACTGCCCTCTTTTTGCTGAGATCCTGTGATAGTAAAATAATGAAGTTTGGCTTTATTATTATTAATTATGAAATTCTACCAGGCTCTTCTGTCAATACTGATACCACCACTTTCTAAAATCCCAACCTAGAAATGGTGCACCCACCCAAGTAGCTCATTCAAGGTGCACCAAGATAGGAGGAATATGGATCCAATCACCTCAGTGGAAACTGAAGTCATACAGGGGGTATCAGGGAAGGTGAAGAAGAAAATCAGAAGGACTGACTCAGAGAAGGAATGGTATGTGAACACTGGCCAAAGTTTTCCCTTTGCCCTCAAGCTAAAATACATGTGTTTTCTACTAGAAACTGTTCAAATCAGTACTTACCTTTCAAGGAAACTGCTGGTCTGTGGTCCTGCTACTTTCTGGCTTATCTAGGGTGCCGGCTTACAAAGAAATCTGAAGCAACACTTCCCACATTGTTTACATGAAGAAGAGAATTCCATTTACTAAGGAACTTATTTGCAAAAGAACTCACGGAACATAATTTGCCCCTAAATTTAGGGCCTTGAATGAATAGGAAAACATGGAAGGATGGCACTCTTCTCCTGGCCCCTCCCCCCAGTCATCACACCCCATTTGGTGCTGTTGTTCAGGGAAACCACAGCAGTACCTGCAAAGTCAATGTCATATAGAGTCTGACTTTGCGATCCTTTAGGAAAAACAAGAACTCCTCACACCACACCTTTTAGCATCTGTATTGCAGACAACATACTATTGCATGTTTTCAACATCATTTTTCACAGAAAATGAGGCTCCAGGGCTTTTCCTAAGCTAAATCATTAACATCTTGATAGAACTGCTTCCAGTTAAGATGATGTACTTTGTACATGGTCACACTCAATGTTTGGAGAACAGAAGGAAAGGAAGAAGTACCATTTGCATCCCTTCTCAACAAACCTCTCTTAACCTTAGTTTGCTATCTGTAAAAAGGGAATATTTGTACTTACTAAAAGGAGTCAGCCAAATCTCACAGTAACTAACAGTAGAAATCTGATTAATTTTATTCCTTCCTCCCTCCTATTCCTTCACCCACGAGATAGCATGAGCTTTTATTTTGTTGGAAAGAGAATAACAGAGAGGAGGTGGAGAGAAAACAAGAAAACAGAGAGAGAAGCAGAGAAACAGAAAGCAGACAGCAAAGAGTGCCACTATCTGAGAAACAAAATACAATAACTAATTCACTGGCAATTCAAACTTCTGAGAAAGATAGTAACAAATGGTTAATCATGAAATAAATACTGCAAATTTGAGAGTTTTTCCTTCTGTCATGAAGTCATCTTGAGAATAATTTATTTTTAATGTTGACAGGATTTATCAGAAAATGAACCCTCTTATCTACTGCAGCTAAAAATAGGTCTTGAAAACTAAACTTCCCAACTGATTCTTCCCATGGCCCCTTCTGATCATGGTATTCCAAAGACACTGCCACCCAGACCTCGACACACCGTGCCATCATCACAAGTGCAATGACAAGATCTCACACCCTCCTCACTTCTTGCCAACGCTGCATAGTTGTAGAGTTGTAGAGACTTTCAAAATACAAACTATAATAAACTCAAATAATAGTAGGTATGACTCACTCACCAGAAGAAGTAGAATTCTATCATTATTAATTAGTGTGCTTTTGATTATCAACCTATAATAGACGTTATCCAAAGGCTAATCTCATATATACAGTTGAAATATTAACCAAGAGCACTGATAACATAAAGGATTTACTCACTTGTAATCTTCACCTAGATTCCTGAGCTCATAAAGCTGGTAATATAAATTTATTTTCATCTTCATCTCTATAAAAAACTTTTTAAAAAATTTTCCCCAGATCCCTAAAAAAATGGTTTCTATTATCTGAAAGACCAAAATTTGCTTTCATTATGAACTGCATCATTATTTATCTTATAAAGGTATTTTTGAATAGGTTTAATTTAAATAAAGACTGTTTTTTCAAGGACAACCTAATATATAGGCATTAAAATCACTTGAGTTGATATCTTTAATAAGCTATAACCAGATAATCAGGGGCTATAAAGGATTAATTTTTCTCTTACATTATCAAAGAACAGCTGTAAAAGTACAAAATCCACTGTTAAACCTGTGTTTACAGTTTTAATGGCAGATTTGTAAAGTAATGTGTATAGCAACGGTTTCTCTATCATTTTTTTTTCTTCTCTTTTGACAGAATTGACTACCCTCTTTCTTTTTCAAGCCTAATGTTGAAGATTCCCTGGTAACTAACTTTTTATTTGGTTTCCTTTCTTAGCCTTTGTTGTTCGTTTGCTCTGCTTTTAAGTTGGAAAAATATTTTACTTAAAAATACAAGGAAATCAACAATCTAGTCTTCAGGGTATTTAGCAACTCCTAAGACTTTTCATTTTAAGGAAAGATAAAAGTTCTCTTAAAGTCTTGCATTAGGCCATAATATTGAAAAGAATTAAACTGGAATCATAGGACTGAAATACAAGGTAGTGGCTGAAATACTGGGTTGGATAATTCAGTATTCCATTTCCCAATCACTGTTCTACATTTCTTATTTTCTCCATGTCTGTAATCTACTATTGGTTGATAAAAATTAATTGTAGAGAAGGCATTACAAGTTGTATTACCAATTCCTCTTGAATTGTAACAATAGCCCACTAACTGAAATTTTATGGATCTAAATCATTCTATACATAAAATGGAACTAAGAATGCTTCCTACATCTTATTTCAACAATGAAGTGATCATTAATAAGTATGGCTCTTTAAGGCAGTTGAAGCTGTTCTCCTCAGTATAAAAGAGCATAATTAACCCATAGCTAAAATGAACATTTTCTTCTATTCATATTTTCTGATTCTATTTTATATTTTAATGAATTTATTGATGGCTTTGAGCTGAAAAATTCAGCTTGGAAGCTTCCAATAACACTTTACCTTTTTAAACTGCCAAAAGATATAAAGAGCTACAGAAGTAGAAGGATTCTTTTCTTCCTTCAAGTTAAATGATTTATAGGTGAGTTTCACTGTTTAATGTAAATGTTTTATATGAATTTTTAAATTTTTTTAAATTAATTGTAATTTTATTTTAATTAAAATTTAAATTTTTTAAATTTTAAAAACTATTTCTATTAGTGAGTTATCCTAACTCTATGGGAAAAAGTCAGAATTATAACCTTACTTTAAAAATCAGTAATACCACTTGGTTGCCAGTTATTTTTTTTTAAGATTTTATTTATTTATTTGTCAGAGAGAGAGCGAGAGTGCACAAGCAGGGAGTGTGACAGGCAGAGGGAGAAGCAGGCTCCCCGCTGAGCAGGAACCCCTATGTGGGACTTTATCCCAGGACCCTGGGATCACGACCTGAGCTGAAGGCAGATGCTTAACCAACTAAGCCACCCATGCGTCCCAAGGTTACCAGTAATTGATACCAGAAAATCAGCAAGAATACAGAACAACAGAACCAATCAACCAACAGGATCTAATTGACATACACAGAACTCCCAGCCTAGTAACACTAGAATACACATTATTTTCAAGTGCCCATAGAACATTCACCAAGATAGATCATATCCTGGGTCGTAAACAAATGTTAACAAATTTAAAGAACTGAAATCATACAGACTATGTTTTCTGACTATAATGGATTCAAATTAGAATAGCAGAAAAATCTTCACTTACTAAGTAGAAATACATGTTTAAGTAATCCACTGGTCAAAGAGGAAATATTCATAAAAATATACAGTATTAAATGAAAGTGAAAATATAACATGTTAATTTTAGAATACACTCAAAACAGTACTGAGAAAGAAGTTTACAGCACCCAAATGCTTACACTGGAGACAAGGAAATGTTCTAAGTCAATAACTAAAGTTTCTAGCTTAAGAAATTAAAAAAAAAAAGGAAAATAAATTCCAAGAAAGAAGAAAATAAAAAACCTAAGAACAGAAATCACTGAAATTAAAAACAGCAAAACAAGAGAGAAAATTAATAATACAAAACCTGGATCTTTAAAAAAAAAATCAATGAAACTGATAATTATCTAGTGAGATTGATAAAGATTAAAGAGAGAGAGAGAAAGGAGACACTAATCACCCATCTCAAATGAGGGATATCACAACAGATCCTGCAGCCACTAAAAGATAATAAAAGAACACTACAACTTTACCCTCATAAATACAACAGATTAGGAGAAATGGACAAATTCCTCAAAAACCACAAACTATCATAGCTCAGCCAAGATGAAATGAATACCTGAATAGCTCCATGATTATTAAATAAATTAAGTTTGTAATTAAAAAGTCCACCTACACAAAAAGATATCTTCAGGTGCAGGTGGTTTCACTAGAGATTTTCACCACATAATCAAGAAGAATTAACACGAATTTCACAGTCTTTTTCAGAAGATTAGGAATAGGAAGAAACACTTCCAAACTCATTTTATGTGACCAGTATTACCCTGATACAAAAACAGACGAAGAAAACACTGAAAAGAAAAAAGAAGAGAAAAGAGAAGAGAGAGACAAGAAAAGAATGACAGAGTAATTTCTTATTAATTTATATGCAAAAATCTTCAACAAAATATTAGCAAACCAAATCTAAAAATGTATAAAGAGAATTATACACGATAACCAAGTGAAGTTCACTCCAGTTATTAAAGTTCACTATTTGGTTCAATATTTGAAAATCAGTCAGTAATACATCATATTAACAGACCAAAGGAAAAAAACCGTATGATCAAATCAATTGATTCAGATAAAGCATTTGACAAAATTCAACACCCATTCATGATAAAAATAAAACTGTCAGTACCCTAGGAATAAAGGAACATTTCTTAAGTCAATCAGACAAAGACAAGTATCATATGATCTCACTGATATGAAAACAGAGGATCATAGGGGAAGGGAGAAAAAAATGAAACAAGATGAAACCAGAGAGGGAGACAAACCATAAGAGATTCTTAATCTCAGGAAACAAACTGAGGGTTGCTGGAGGGGTGGGGGATGGGAGGGATGGAGTGGCTGGATGATGGACATTGGGGAGGGTATGTGCTATGGTGAGCGCTATGAATTGTGTTAGACTGATGAATCACAGACCTGTACCTCTGAAACAAATAATACATTATATGTTTAAAAAAAAAAAAAAGATAGTAGGAAGGGAAAAATGAAGGGGGGTAATTGGAGGGGGTGATGAACCATGAGAGACTATGGACTCTGAGAAACAAACTGAGGGTTTTGGGGGGGTGGGGGGATGGGTTAGCCCAGTGATGGGTATTAAGGAGGGTACATATTGCATGGAGCACTGGGTGTTATACTCAAACAATGAATCATGGAACATTACATCAAAAACTAATGATGTAATGTATGGTGACTAACATAACATAATAAAATTTAAAAAAATAAAGGAACATTTCTTGAACCTCATAAAAAGCATTTACAAGAAAACTTATAGCTCACAGCATACTTAATGGAGAAGAGTGAATCTTCTCCCTCTAATATTGGGAGCAAAAAAAGGATGTTCACACTCACCATTCTTATAGGAGAAAATACTGGAAGTTCTAGCCATTGCAATAAAATTTCCTAAAAATTAAAATTTCCTGTATGAAATGGAAAAGAAGAAATAAAACTATCTACTTTTGCAGATGCCATGATTGTCTACATAAAAATACCAAGGAATCTACAAAAATAAAAACTAGAATAACTGAGCTCAGAAAGGTCACAGAAATCTAGATAAAAAATACAATACCATTCATAATTTCTCCAAAGAAAATTAAAAACATGTATGTTTTCATATTTCATCTGTATGATGAAATACTAAAATGTTAATGAAAGAAATAAAAAAATACTGAGAGAAATAGCATGGTCATAGATGAGAAGACTCAACATAATAAAAATATCAATTTTCCCTAAATTGATCTGTAGGTTTAATGAAATTCCTATCTAAATCTTAGCAAGATTTTATATAAACATAGAATATCTTATTCTAAAGTATTTATGAAATTGAAAGACCCCAGAGAATAGCCAAAACAATTTTGAAAAGAATTATGTGGGAGGAATTCCTCTTCCCAATGTTAAGACACAGTAGCTACAGCAATCAAGACAAAGTGGTAATGGTGGAGTGATAAACACATAGATCAATGCAAGAGAATGGAAAACCCAGAAATAGATCCACACAAATATGCCCAATTAATTTTCGGCAAAGGCACAAAAGCAAGACAATGAAGGACGAATAATCTTTTTCAACAAATAGTGTTGGAGCAATTGAATATAACGTAGGCAAAAATATGAACCTTAACCTAAACCTCACACCTTATACAAAAATTAACTCAATGTAAAACATAAAACCATCAAATGCCTTTTTCAAAAAAGGAGAAAATCCTCAGGACCTAGAACTAAGCAAAGAGTTCTTCAACTTAACACCAAAGGCACAATCTGAAAGAGGAAAGCTTGATGAATCAGACTTCATCAAAATTAAAATATTTTGCTCTGTGAAAGACCCTGATAAGAGGACGAAAAATAAATTACAGATTGGGAGAAAATATTTGCAAATCACATCCAATAAAAGACTAGTATCTGGAATAAAGAACTCTCAAAATTCAACATTAAAAAATAAGCAATCCAATTAGAAAGTAGATAAAAGACATGCAAGACATTTTACCAAAGAGGCTATACCAATGGCAAGAAAGCACATAAGATACTCAACATTTTTAGTCATTAGGGAAATGCAATTTAAAAGTATGAGGTATCACTTTATACCTATCAGAATGGCTAAAAATAAAAAAGAGTGATAAAACCATACACTGGCTAGTGTGTAGAGAAACTAGATCACTCATACATTGCTGATGGAAATGTAAAATGCTAGTTACTCTGGCAAACAGTTTTGCAGTTCCTTTTGAAATTAACAATGGAACTTAGCATACCACACAGTAATTGCACTCTTGGGCAAAGGACCCAGATAAATGAATATTTATTTTCATGCAGGAACATGTACATAAATGTTCACAGCAGCTTTAATGATAATAGTTGAAAACTGGAAACTACCCAAATGTCCTTCAGTGGTGAATGGTTAAACTGTGGTATATCCTACCATGGTTACCAATCAGCAATAGGAAGAAACTATTGATAAATGGTACAATCTGGAGACATCTAGAAGGAATTATATGGAAGCCAGTGTCATAAAGAGGCATACTGCATGACTCCATTTATATAACCTTCACAAAATAAGACAAGTGCAGATAGGAAGAATATAGCAGTAGTTAAAGAAAAGAGATGAGAGAAATGAGTACAGCTACTAAAGGACAGCATGAAAGAACCTTGTAGTGATGGTGAAGTATTGCGATTGCAGTTGGGTAAAGCACAGGTGATAGAACTGCACAGAGCTATACACACATAAACACACATACCCCTGCATGTATAACTAGCAAAATCTGAATGAGCTCTGAAGTGTACCAATATTAATTTACTGGGTTTGATATTGTACTACAGTTATATAAGATATTAACACTGGGGGAGGCTGAGGGAGGGGTACACTGGATCTCCCTGTAATTTTCTTTGCACATTATTGTGAATATATATAAATATCGCAAAGTAAAGAGTTTTTTAAAAAGTTAGTAAATGAAACAAATCGATTGGGTATAAGTTGCATGCAAAGTCAAGGCCAAATATAGATCCTCTAGAATATTACTTACAAAAGAACAATATATTTAAGGTCAGCCAGTATATACTTTCTCATTAATAATAAAACAAATTGGTCACATGCTTCCCTAAATCAACAGTCATCAATTGGTCTTTAACCATTTCTCCTTTTAGTATGTTGTAAATTGTTAAATGATTATTACAGTTGATTTGCGTATGTTATAAATGTCTTCATTTCTTCAGAGTATTCTATAATCTTGGCCACAGGAACATCTTAATTAAGATTAAATGGTTTCAGGAAAATTATGAAAATTAGTAAGTTATTTGGAGGTAGCATGAAAGATTCATACTCTTTTAAAAGCATTTTGTAGTGAATCCCATTGATAGTTTCAAAACAACTCACTTTGACATGATAAAAGATCATCTCTTTTAAACTTTAAAGAGTAATTTAAAAAGATTTCATCACTTTTATGTGTACATCTTGTTTTAAATCCAAAAATACCTGACTTGAAAAAGAACTGCTTTTTCAAACTGTATTCAGTATTCTGGAAAAATGACTGAAATATTTTAGGACATTAGCAAAGTGAAATTTTTGAATTGGAAGGTGTACTTGTTTCCTGTAGCTGTTGTAATAAATTACCACCAACTTGGTGGCTTAAAACAACAGAAATTTATTCTCTCACAGTTCTGGAGAACAGAAGCCCTAACTCACATATCACTGGACAGTAATCAAGGTGTCAGAGGGCTGTTTCCTCCAGCAGTTCTAGGTGAGAATCCATCCCACTTCCTGGCAGCTGAGCGTATCCCTTGACTTGTTGCCACATCACTCCAATCTCTGCCTCCAGGACCTTGCTGCCTCCCTCCCTGTGCAGATGAAATCTCTCTGCCTGTCTCAGATAAGGGCACTTGGGAATGGATTTAGAACCCACGCAGATAATACAGAATACTCTCTCCATGTCAAGATCCTTAATTTAATCCGATCAGCAAAGACCTTTTTTCCTTATAAATTAATATTTACCGGTTCCAAGGATTAGGACCTGCTATTTTTGCCATTATTCAGCATACTACAGGGAGTCAGTAACCATGGTTTTAGTTCTTCTCAAAACTTCTACTTAGTGTAAATACAGTAAATAGCTAAATGTATTTGTATGTTGTTAAGTGTGCATTTTAGAGTAATTTAGACTTTTTTTGTTTCCATTTTCAAAGGTCTTTTTCAATTGACAGACACTTTAACAAAAAAATATGGATGTAACCAATGTCGTTTACAAATTAAAGCACATACAACAGCTAAGCTGTACTATTACTAAGGATTCCAAATCTAATTTTCTATTAAAATCCATGTATATATAAGGAATAAGAAAGAGAAGATAGCCAAAAGTCTTAGAAAATGTTCAGCCTCACTACTAAGGAAATGCACATAAAATCAATATCCCATTTTTTAATATTGAACAAGGCAATAAATACCCATCTAGCTTTAACCAATCTAAACATGTTGTCCTATTAGCTTTAAATATTTTTTAAAAGATATATAGATGTAACGGAAGCCCCTTGAATGTTGCCTCACTGATTCCTTTCCCTTATCTTTCCCAGAAGTAGTAACTGTCCTGAGTTTGGCATATTACCATTTCTACACGTTTTTCATACCCTTATTATATATATGTGTGCTCTTTCTATATTTACTACTTATCTGCATTTAGAAGCAATCAGTATTGTTCACGTTGCTATTTTTCCGTGTTGATACACATAGATCTAATTCATTCATTTAAACTGCAAAAGTTTCCTTATATGGCTATACACATATTTACTAATCCATTTCTCTTTGGATGGAAAGGTTTCCAATATTTTGTTATTATACAAAACGCTTCAATGGAGATAACATTTTTTCATGTCTCAAAATGACAAGATGGGCGCCTGGGTGGCTCAGATGGTTGAGCGTCTGCCTTCGGCTCAGGTCATGATCCCAGGGTCCTAGGATCAAGTCCCACATCGGGCTCTCTGCTCCTTGGGAGCCTGCTTCTCCCTCTGCCTCTCTCTCTCTCTGTGTCTCTCATGAATAAATAAATAAAAATCTTTAAAAAAAAAAATGACAAGAGATTTAAAATTAAAATACTCCATGCTGATGAGAATTACTGATAGGAATGTAATTTGATACAGTTTTTCTGAAAAACAATTTGGCAGTATGTACCAAGACCCTAAAAAATATGTATACTCATTAACCCTATAATCTTACTACTAAAAGTATACTGTTAACAGTATTCCTCAAAGTGTGATCCCCAGACCAATAACATCAGCACATGCAAAGTCTCAGGGCCCTATCTCCAACCTACTTGATCATAAGCTTTGGGGATGGGAATATGCAATTTGTGGTTTATCAAGCCCAACAGCTGATTCTAAGGCATGCTAAAGTTTAGAAAACAGCTGCTCAGATAACTGATCAAAAATTCTCAAGGATGTTCACTACAGAATCACTTTTAATTAAAAGGTAGGACTCACCCTCAATGTCCTACAAAAGGAAATGGTGGTATAAATGAAAATATAGGATGAAAATTTTAATTACATGGGAAAATGGCTTCGATATTATGCAATAAGAAAATGGCATCATCTAAAGTTCTATATATAGCAAAATAACTTACAAGTCATAAATATAAAAGTTATATATAATCACATCCACACACCATCCTATTTAAAGGTCTTAAATGAAACAAGAATACTCACATATTCATATAGTTTGAATTACTATACTTACATTTAGGTAACATTTCAATACTCAAGTATGCCAGCATGTAACCTCACAAGTTACATCTAAGGAAAAAAATGATAAATAATGGCTTATATTTTTATGAACATAAATAATTGCTACTGAATTTTTTTTAACTCCAAATACCATAATGCTTTGATGCACGAACAGGTTCCCAACAAGGTAAATTGAGTTTTTTGTTAAAAATATTATTTTATGCAACAGTTTGCCTCAAATTGCCAGGCATTATGTAGATACATCCTTTAACACGCACTCACACATATTCTAACAGTCTATTAATAGAAATATAGGGAATGTTAAAACTGGATGGTATGCTATCCAGTGAAATAGATATAAATTCTACATCAGTAGACCTTGTAAATTTAAAAGAATGAGGTTCAAATTGTTTGGCAGCTGAAATCTATGTAAAGTTCTTAGTATTCTCTGTGGCACTCAAATTGGTCATTATAACCTCAACATTCATTTACATAATTCAAATGTTATTTAACCTATTATACGTAACCCTATTTTTAAAATATATATATATAGTTTTGGTCACATCTGATGTATATACCATGATAAAAATTTAATTCCAATTTTCCTGAACTGGAAAATAGGTTTTTGTCTCAGCTCTGTAGCACTTACAGTCAATTTTAACTTGTAATTCTCAGTATGTTCCTATTACATTCAGAGAATAATAGGGAGCATGCCTGCAGCTAGTTTAATACCTTTAAATTCCTATGGATCACAACGAAATACCACATAGCCCAGCATGCATCATATTTCAAAGGTTGTGGGCTGTTAACATTGTACTTTTATTAAAATTCCTATTAATTTTTTCCCATCAATCTGAATATAAAATTACTTTATCACTTTTCTATAGAATAAAAAGTGAAGAAAATATTACTTTATTTCCAACTACTTACCTAGCCAAAAATGGAAAAAGAAATTTAGAAAAAGCCAATTATATCATAGCCTAAGAATAGCCAATTTTTGAATATTTTAATATTTAAATGGCACAATTATATATCTACTCGTGTAGTGATCTGTTCGATACATCAACAGTTAAGTTCCTGCCCTCAAGAAGTGTTCATTCTGGTGGCAGTGACAGACAACAAATACCTAACAATTCAATAATTAGTACCATGAAAAAGAGCTTCTAAACATCTAAAAAAGGCATCAGAATTAAATACAAAAAGTGGCTAAAGGCAGGCCAAGAACAGAGCAAAGCCTGTACAAAGGCCCTAAGGTGAGAAACTGCTGGTAAGAAGTGCTCTAAGGGTAGAAGGGAGGATAGAGTGGCCAGAGAATTATGAGCAAACAAGAACAAGGTCCAAGATGAGTCTGGGTAAAGGCAAGCTCAGATTGAACAGCCTCTATAAATCATGACAGGATATTGAGCTTATCCCAGCAGCACCAGGAAGCCACTGATGTGTCAAAAGGCTATCCCTAAGAACTAAGGGAGAGATGATCATGAGGGCACAAAGATGTCATGGTGGGTCAGGCGAGAGATGGTAGGAACTTGGGGTTGAGGTAATACCACTTCAGATGGAGACACAGACATATTCACAATCTGGGAATCTGTGTTGAAAAAAGAACTTGGTTATAAATAGGATGGAGGTAGAAGTGGGCTGAGGGTGTAAAGGAACAAAGTGAGCTCTTAGTTCACTTATCTGAAAGGAACGGAACTGTCATTTACTAAAGTTGTAGCACTGGCGGGGGACAGATGTACTGTATGTGGAGGGGAGCCATGTTAACTTTGGGATGTCTATAAGATATACAAGTGAAGATATACAAGTGCCAATAATTTTTTTTTCATTTTTATTTATTTGACAGAGAGAGACACAGCGAGAGAGGGAACACAAGTAGGGGGAGTGGGAGAGGGAGAAGCAGGCTTCCCGCAGAGCAGGGAGCCCGATGTGGGGCTCGATCCCAGGACTCTGGGATCATGACCTGAGCCGAAGGCAGACGCTTAACGACTGAGCCACCCAGGCGCCCCATCAAAACCAGATATAAATTAATCTGGCACTCAATGAGGGTCTAGGCTAGAAAAATCTAAATTTTTAATTTTACCTTTCACTCCTAATTAAATACAATGCATGACCTTGGGGGGGGGAGTATTAAAAAGCACCACAGAGTTCTTTTTCTATATGTACAAACACATACACCCACACACAATTATTCTTTATAAGAAATTATATTCTTTTTAGTCTGATTTTTAACTTAATGTATTTTTAAGCATTTTTTTCCTTCAGAGAAATAGATTTCTTCTGAGATACGAACTTTACTAAGCACATAATGTTGCTTTCCACAACTACACTGAAAATTATGAAATCAATTTGTGCTTTTATAAAGGTACATCATTTCTAATATTTTACTATAATAAGTAGTACTACAATAAACACTCTTGCCTGTCTGTGTGGTGAAATTTATAGCTCACAAGAAATACTACACAATATGTGTACTTAATGTATACAGACAGGATTAAATTAATACATCACTTCTAGGCAAGAAGTGGGAAATAATAAGTTGTTTTCTTTTTTTGCAAATGACTATAAAGTTTTAGATTTCACTTGCAATATTACATGTTTTAAAACTGTGAGTATACAGATACCAATTTCAACATTAGAAATGGAAAGTTCTCAGAAGGATCTGGCTTCTAAGGAATAAAGAAAGGAAAAAAATCTATTCCACTCGATTTTCTACCCTAAGGCTCTGTTAGTCCACACTGAAGGCCCTGTCAAGAATGTCAGGGTGGTGCTCACTTTGGCAGCACTTGGCCTCTGTGCAAGGATCACATGCACATTCAGGAAGGTTCTATTGTTTGAGTTAAGAGAGTAGATCCTAAAAGTTCTCACCAAAAGGAGATTTTTTTTGTTTTCTTTTTATTTTATCTATATGAGATGATGGGTGTTAACTAAATCTATTGTGGTAATCATTTCAAAATATATATAAATCCAACCATCATGTTGTACACCTTAAATGTATACAGTGATGTATGGCCATTCTTTCTCATTAAAACTGGGGGAAAAGCTTATCAGGGTATCTCAATGTTCCTAGTGAGGTAGGAGCATCTTTAGGTTCTGGAGACCTGGCTCACTTGTTTCTCCATCCACACACCTGTCTCTATCTCCGATCTCAGTTTACTTGGTCATACCATCATTTGTATATGTAAGCACTTTTTTCCCCCAAATCAAGAACAAAAAAGAAGCATGTATCCAAGATCAGATTTCCAAAAGCAGCATCCTGGACTGTATCCCAGGAAATACAGAAGTATCTGATGGAAACCACTCCTTCAAAAGAGGATGCACCCCCTTCTTTAATGCTTTTCTCCAAACTACTTCCATAACAACAATGAAAAGACATGTGGGGAATCTGTTTCCTTTGTAAGTCCACTCACTGCTGAGCTTGGAGTGGGTGCTTGCTGCTCTTAGTAACAGATATCATCTAGACATTTTTAACTCCCTTTGCTGCCCCCGGTCCCACCTGCAAAATGCAAACTGAAGAAAGAGGTGTCTCAAAAACATGAAATCTCCGTTTGCCTGGTGGGATATCTTTATTCCCAAGTAATTTCTCCAAATAACACCCTTGAGTCTCTGAAAATGTGAAAATTGCCTGTAGAGTCAAGGCAAATGAGGGCTAAATCCATTCATTATTTCCCTCTAGACTCTGATTCACCTCTAGCTGTAGGAAGCATCACAAACACAGGATTGATGAAAAGTGTATAAACATATTATCCAGATACTCAGGTTGTCACAGGGAGCATTTGTGTTCTTGATTTTAATGTAAGCAAATCTGAGCAGTGGAAATGTTCAGGTGAAAATAGAGATTTTTCTTGCTGCAAGATAGCATTTCTCATCTGAATGATTTTACTCTTTTCCTTTGAATTCCATGGCACATTCTGAAACCAGTTCATATCTGAAATATCCTTACTTGTGCCTTCATTACCCAGCAAGAAGCATAACTGATAAGCAATCCATGGCCCTAATCTTTGTTATGAATTGTCTTTGAATCTCTCAGATATTTTAGTAGCAAAGTACTCCAAACTCTCAGTTGCCAAATACAACTTAATAGTCAACACTCAGGGACCCTGGTGGGTAGATCAGCCATCATCTCAAATGTTGCAGTCAACATGCCAAAAGAGAAATGAGTGCTGAAGGGTCTCACAGGATAATTCAACTCTGGCCCAGAAATGGCATAGTCCAGTCACTTCTATTTGCAACTCATCAGCTAGAGCTAAACATATGGTTCCACCAAAGAGAGGCCAGGAAGTACAATCCTAACATGTTTCTGAAGGCGAAGAGCCAGAAATAGTTGAGGAATAGCAACAAGGACCATCCCATTCCTCTAAAAGAACTATTTTTTTTTCTTTCAAAAATGTTGTAGGGAAAATTGAGAAAAGCTAACTGGATAGCCAAGTATAGAAAAACACTTATTTTTCATGGTTAAGACTCTGCAAAAAGTAAAGTTCCAACAGCTGCATGCACCATTTCATAGCAAATAACAACATGAGAGCTATTACTCTCTTATCTCCAAATGTACATAGTTTGGGACTTCTGTCATTTAGACCTCACCTTTTTCCAAGAAGGTTTTGTGGTAACTTACAAAGATACATAAAGCAAAACAGAATAAGGAACAGTGAGTCAGGAGAAAGGGAAAAGAAGGAGTTAAAAGACAAAGCTAGCAATGAATTAGAATCCAGTTATCTGTGACAGGGGATCTGGAATGCATTTCTAGAAGTCAGTGACAATTTTGGCTCTGAACACTCCAGGAACCATGCAAAAAAGGAAATATGATCAATGGTATGATACATAGCATCAACATAATAAAAGCAAAATATGTCATTGCAAGAAGCACAGCCATACCCAGCCCCTGGATCCTCACGGATAGGAAAGGTGTAACATGGTACAGAAAGGAACAAAAAGTGGTCTACAATAATCCTAACACTATAAGGCTGTGTCCTATCTTTTACTATGGTATCACAGTCATACATCACAAACATCTTTATTATTATTTTCAGGTTTACTGATAATTATTATAATGACTGTGCTTGCCAACATCCCACATCTTTAAGGTCACCTAGGATATTTCTCTCCCAAATGTAACATTCACTAAACCACAACATACCACTGGGCATAAAGACTGCTGAATGTGGCCTTTAATTATTTTACTTCACACAGTACTGTTTTTGAACTTGAATGTTTTTACGTCTAGAATTCATTTCTCCACTTCCGCTACTTTGGCCATAACTTCTCACCACTTTCCACTATGATCCAATGTATGTCCTCCATGAAGCCCCCTGAAGGAATTCAAGTTTGAGACCCTTGGTACAAAATACAGTGACTCAGTAAAATAGAATGTTTCATAAATTCAGTGTCTATTCCCTCTGTACCAGTTGCTTTGAGGAAATATAAAACAATAACTCTACTGATGTCTCTCAAACAGCTAAGTCTGTTGGGGGAGATAATAGCAAAACATTTGAGAACATATAGTACTAAAATAATAACTATTCTACATATTTTATAGCTCTTTACATTTTAGCAAGCTATTTCGCATTCATCACTGCAGTGGGTTCTTTCAGGAGCCCCATGAAACCGTCAAAAGAAGGATTATAGTTCCCATTTTTCAGATAAAAGCACTGAGATCCAAATAGGTAAACTGCCTTACCTCAAGTCACAAGGCTAATCACAGACACAGCATAAGCTCCATGGGGTGGGGGGCTCTGTCTTCCACAGTTTTATATCCTATAGAGCACCACATATAGTAGGCATTTCATAAACATTCTCTAACAAGCAAAAGAACCTCTGGGTCTACACACATACTGATTCATAAACAGGGACAGTAGAAGAAAGCTTGCAGGTAAGAATGATCAGAATTCACATGTCATACTATATCATACCCAGTATTTGTGAAATTTATAAGAACTAGGCACTATCGTGATGCCAAGACATTTGTAACTTGTAGGAAAAATGAAAAATGTAAGGTACCCAAAAATTTATACATAAATAATCCCAAATATTCATGAAGGATATCAGTAATATCTGTAATAGCAAAATATTGGAAGCTACCCTAATGCCCACTGATAGAAGCTGGTTGATCAAAATATGGTGTATCATCACAATGGATACTGTTTTTAAGATTTTATTTTTGAGAGAGAGAGCACAAGGGGGGATGGGGGGAAGAAGAGCAGAGGGAGAGGGAGAAGCAGACTCCCCACTGAGGAGGGAGCCTGACTCAGGGCTCGGATCCCAGGACCCCAAGATCATGACCTGAGCTGAAGGCAGATGCTTAACCAACTGAGCCACCCAGGTGCCCTCACAATGGATATTTTTAGATTGAAGTTTAAAATTTGACTAAATACATTATTTCATATGTTTAAGAGGGCAAGAGAAGAATACACAATAAATGGATATTCTATGGGAGAATGAGACAGGCTAGTACATCTTTTTTTCTTACCTGTTCTAGTGGTTTGCGTGTGTGAGAGAAAGAGTTCAAAACCGGGAAATAGGGAGAAACCACCAAATTCAGCTATTTAAGGAAAAGTAATGTAGATGAGATTCAAAAAAAAGTCCTTCATTTGCTAAGACAACTAGGAATACACAGTCAATATACCGATGTAAGAGGTAAGGAAAAAGGGTCATGTCAAGAAACCGAATTAGTCCTAGAAAAGAAATATTGCCAATAATTCAATTTTTATTTTTATTATGGCCTTGGTAGTGTAGACATGCTATAACAAACAGCAATAGGAATTTTCACATACTCTTTAATTTTACTGAATTGCCCAATTCTACCCTTATCCCTTACTCCCTCTAAAGAGAGATGTTCTTTTCTTCCTTCTATTTTTTGAATAGTCTTTTTAAAAAATAGTTTTTTTTTTTAAATAAATCACAAGATTACTCATAGGCAAACATTAAGAAGTTGCATTTCAATTCAGATAAATCTCAAAGTGATCCAGGGTTTCTAGGGCTGCTGTCTAACCTAAAAATATCAAATCAAGGATTACATCTGAACAAGTATGTTTATGCCATTTTCTGTACAGTAAAATTTTCTCATTCTTATAACAGAATCAAAAGGTAGCATCGTCAGTACACCCTGATTTGCTAAGTTTCCTTTAGAAAATGTGAAGTTATAGAATACAATGTTAATCAAGACCTACTGAGTTTTCATGGAATTTTGGATACATATCCAGTCTAAATCACAGTTATTCTGACCTTCTTTAATAGTCCTTCACTGAATTTCCTTTCATTTTCACCTCTCTTACCTGTGTAATCTCTATCCAAGTATTCTACATGATACCAAATGGCTAATGAATGAAATGGTCTTCCTGCCAGTGTATCTAAATGCCTGCTATAAAATAACTATAAAACTAATCCTTTTTAATGTACCATTCAAGTCACAAAAAGAGTTTAAAAGCTACAACAGAGGTAAGTCAAAAAAGGCATTACAAAATTTACTTGATAAAGTATCTTAAAGTTACACAAGGAAAGATACAAAATAAAATAAATTCCCCTAATGTACCGCAAATACCAACCACCACACACTACCTACAAGCCATATGTTTTTTCCATCTGTTCTGTTATCGTCAACTAAATTTACAGTATTTGGGCTATCAGAAGGATTGTCAAACACGAGCTGGACAGGATTTTAAAACCTAGGTGTTACTGTTAGTTGTTTTTTCTTTTCTTTCTTTTTTTTTTTTTTTTAAAGAAGCTACCCATCTCTATGCTCATCCAACAACTGATGATATTTATCGGGTTCAGAGAAAGAGTCCTCCAATACTTCTGAGGAATATAAGTTAGTCCTCAGAAAGCTTAAATTATTCCTAGAGCCACTGACACTTACTGCTTTGAATGCCTCAAATGATGACTACCAGACAGGGGAGCTGGAATTTCTGAAGATAAATATGATTCTTCCGAGTGTGGAAGTGCTGGATCTATGGCCCTTGATTGGTGGATTAAAGTGCGTGAGAAGCAGAATTCTAAGATGATCCCCCAATGATCCAAACCTCTGTAGAAGCCTCTCCCCTTGAGTGTTAGAGGCGCCTGCTGATTTCTTCTAGCCAATAGATTATGACAAAGGTGACAGAATGGTCCCTCCCTTAGTTAGGTTACATTAATGGCAAAAGTGATGGATAGTCATACACCTGTGATTACACTACATTATATAATACTCCAGTTTAGCAGACTAAAGGGAAAGATTCTTCTGCTACCTTGGAAGAAATTGCCATGTTGTGAGGAGGCCTGTGAGCAGTATGCAGCAAAGAACTGCAAGGGCCTCTAGGAGCTGAGAGCAGCCTCTGGTCAGCAAGACAGCAGAGACCTCAGTCCTACAGCCGTCAGGAACTGAATTCTGCCAACACTACATGAGTTCAGAAGAGAACCCCAAGCTTTTGAAAGGACCACAATCTAGCTAATAGCCTGAATGCAGCCTGGGAGACCCTGAACAGAAGACCTGGTTACACTGTGC
Organism: Mirounga angustirostris; assembly: GCF_029215605.1. Classification (NCBI taxonomy): domain Eukaryota; kingdom Metazoa; phylum Chordata; class Mammalia; order Carnivora; family Phocidae; genus Mirounga; species Mirounga angustirostris. The sequence goes on from NW_026991711.1 coordinate 159,697,823, forward strand.
CTGGAGTCCTGACCCATGGAAATGGAGAAATAATAAATGTGTGTTATTTTAAATGGCTAAATTTGTAGTAATTTTTACATAGCAATAAAAAGCGAATACACTGCATGTAAAAAGTATTTCTTCTACCCTCTGCCTTAAGACTTGCCCCAAGTATCAAGTGCTCTTGGGTTCCCAAATTAGATACATGGAGCAGAGACACCCCAGCTTTCTCACTGACCCAAGCCTAAAGCAGAAACACTTCAGCTGACTCACGAGAGAATAAATACTTACTGCTGTACACCACTAACATCCGGTGGTTATTTCTTACACACATTACTATTACTTTGGATTCATAAAATACAATTTGATGCAACTTTTTTAAGTATTCCTGTTTAAGTGAATGTCCCAAACACCCCAAAATATGATGTACTATAAGATCAAAGACTAAAAAGTCAGGTATATCTTACACTGGACTCTAAAGGAAAATAGAGGAGGACTATCAAATCACTCAGAGGTGGTCAGCTAGTAACTGACTCGCTTTCACTCATTAACAACTTAAGTCAAAGAATTCAAAATAATAAAAACATCATTTGACAATACTTTCCTAAATTGTCATTTCAGGAAGTTAAAATTCTTGTGGAAAACATTTTTTAAACTATCTCTAATCTCAATCATAAGTATTGAAAGCATGAACAATAAGAGATTTTACTCAAAATTTTAAATTTCATAGGAAAGTTACTTCATGTACCATAGGAAGAAGTTGTTGAAATTATGGCATATGTACAAAATAAAATATGTTTCAGGTAAAATGCTCTAGGGCATATATGTTTTTCATGTAACCTGAATTCAGATTCATGCATATACTCTTTTCTCAGAACACATACACATATAATATTCAAAGTACTCTTAATTGGGAAAAGGAGCAAAAACACTAATTCAAAGCATGCTACTAAACAAAGATGGCTTTCAATTCGGATATAAAAGTGTGCCTTGGAATACTTCTAGGACGAATGTCATCACACAGTTATATGCAGTGGATCACATAAAAGACACTAATTACATCAGAACAATATAACATACTGAGAATAGATGGTCTTACATTATAGACAAATGGCAACTGTGGGAGTTGAATTAAATTATCCTTTAAGATTACTTAAAAAAAATATGTGTATATGTAAGGGAGATATATATACACACACACACACACGTATCACATATCTATATATACACAGATATGCATATATACACATATGCATATATGTGCCCACATACATGTACATATATATCTCCCATGGGCCTGTGAACCATGCCTAAAATAATCCCAGGTAAGAAATGCATTTAATGCTGCCTTTTATTTACACTGGACAAGAAGAAGGTGAGATAGAGAAGCTAAGATCTGATGAGCAATAAGTAGAGGCGATGCAAATTCCATAGAGTAAATAAAGGTCTTCCTAACTTTTTAGTTTTTATCAACTATTTTCAAAAATGTAATTTTCGGGCGCCTGGGTGGCTCAGTTGGTTAAGCGACTGCCTTTGGCTCAGGTCATGATCCTGGAGTCCCGGGATCGAGTCCCGCATCGGGCTCCCTGCTCAGCAGGGGGTCTGCTTCTCCCTCTGACCCTCTTCCCTCTCATGCTCTCTCTCATTCTCTCTCTCTCAAATAAATAAAATCTTTAAAAAAAAAGTAATTTTCAAATGAAGTAAATATTTTTTAAATGCTAAATTACAAACATTGAAAAAATAAGGAATTTTACTTTCTCATTCTGTGATAAACCATGATTTAATCAAAAACTACTGAGAGAACTACTTTGTAAGAATAAACGCTAAAGTCCAAGAGTCCCTCTTATGAATAACGTTAGGTAATTAGAGTCTTTCTCTGCACCTCTAAGCCACTCCTAATAAAACATCTGCAAAGTTAAATATATTGAATATTTTTAAAGAGTGGCCTGGGACCCAGACTACGGTAGTTTTCTTTTCCTGAGGGATGTTATATCTGTAACTACTAGTTCTGTTTCTTCATTTGTTTACAGCATATGAATAATGCTCCATGATATATTACTCTCCAGACTTTTTTTGAAATCATGGCTTCAGAACAAAGTTAAATACACACACAACACAGTGGGAGTTTAGCAAATGTGATAGTGTTGACATAAATTATCTGTGCACAGTAAGCTTGTATGCCCTACTCACCTTAAAAAATATCAGTGATTTGTATACCTTCAATTGTTCCTTAGTTCTTAAGTTGTTAAATTTCTTTCATTATAATTCTCTCAGAAGGGAACATTTCTTTGTCAAGGAATATGATAACCTAGCACACAAGAGTTAATTCTGTTTTAAACTTATCACTGCATTTATTTTACACTGCATTTCTTCAAAAGAATACCCCATTAACTTTCTCCTCTGAACACACTGGAGATGATGGTATGTGTGTGGATACATACGTGTATTTACGTGTGTGTGTAATTCTATTTTATATACATATGGCTATGGAGAGGTATGCATGTGCGTGCGTGCGTGTGCCTTGAAAAGAATTCTTAAATCTCCCTTATTGGTATAAACCACTGATACGCATGGTTTGGTTAAATTACCCCTGTCAGGTTTATTATCTACTCTTCTTCCCTGTTGTTAGCATGTGTAATTGCATGGTTTTAAGAACTTGAATGACTCACCATAAAGCAAGCTGAAAAAATAAGGGACAGATGTGTTTCTATGTATTTCCTGAGGGTTGCTAGGACGGGAGCCCTTTCAGCTGATTTTGGAATCTCATCTCAGAGGTAGCTTTTGCCTCCTTAGCATACCTCTCCTCCCCAATCCTCAAACCCCTCAACCACCAGAAGGATCGAATGCTCACACTATAAATGCCACCCACCAACCTGAATGAGGGCGCAAACAATGATACAATGGCTACCCATCACCAAGAGAAATGATTACAGCCGTCTCCTCCAGTAAGGTTAAATGAAGGGGAACCTGCCTGTGCACAAAAGATAAAGCAAAGTGACTCCTCCTCTTCGAGAGATGATTAATAGGAGACAACCTAACAGCACGTTTGTGGTAAAAGATCATAAAAAGGACTATGACTGTTGATCAGATTTCAGAACTTTGGTCTTGATCCTTTAACCCCATGGTTAACATAACCAGAGGCAGGCAGCGGCCAGGAGTTTTAATGAGAGGTCAAACTGACAGCCAGAGAGTTGAACTTTTACAGTTTCAGGGTCAGACAACTTGTCAACAGAGTCAAATTCCCTCTTCAACAGCAGGCCTGTAAACTCAACATTGAGTAGATGTCTCACAGAAGTGGCTGCCGGCAAAACAGTGTTTTATCTTCAAATGAAAAACATCTTAGTAATGAGCTGCTAACTGGTTTAAGCCATGTTATTACACTTCAGAGGGAAGTGGCTCTCAGTGTGAGGGTACAAGGATTCCTTATCGACCCTTGTCAAGTTGGGGGCCTTTTGTGATTTTCCTCTTACTTTCATTACTAGCCAATTGAAAAGAATGCTATATCTTTCATGACTTGCAATTAGATGCTAATTTAGATGATGCTAACCCAGATAGGAAACTGCTGTAAAGTTCATTTTGACCTGAGGATTACATCACCCATTACTGAGGGGACAACAAAAGAAACTATGGATCTAGTCTCTGCCTTCAATATCACATACTTTCTTCTTAGGTATATATTAAGATACACACTTAAAAATTTTTTTTTCTTTTAGAGAGAGAGGAGGAGCAGAGAGGGGCAGAAAGGGAGAGAGAGAATCTTAAGCAGGCTCCCCGCTGAGCGTGAAGCCCCACGCAGGGCTCAGTCTCATGATCCTGAGATCATAACCGGAGCCGAAATCAAGAGTCAGATGCTTAACCAACTGAGCCACCCAAGCTCCTCAAAGAAGACTTAATAGTGTGCAACATCCTAGATGCAGTGCAAGCCATTCAAGGTGGAATTGAGTAATGCAGCAGTTGAATGACACCTGCTGAAGGAGTGGTAGGCGTTTACTACTATTCCATAGGCTTTCAAAACGATGTGGTTTTGATTGGCAGATTGCAAGCTAGCAGAGAGGAGTGAAGAATCATGCCAGCAACGCAGAGGTGTGAGCAAGCAATGCAAAGTCACAAACAGTTTAATAATGGAGTCGGCCTGGAAAAATATGAGCCAAAGATTTCTAGAACTGGGTTTGGTCACTCACCAGCAGAATCCTAGGGAAACTAGGATCTATCTCACAAGCTGATTATTAAATGAGATTATGTACATTAAAAGGTTCCTATTCAGCTGCAAAAACCCTATGCTGATATTAACTGCTTAATTGCTATGAATAATTATAAAAGTAAATATATCTAATGAAAAAGAAAAACAATGCAGAAATATTTAAATGCATGGTGATAATTTCTTGTACTTGTCTCACTCCCGTCCCTGGGCGGGCATGACAGTGAACTGTTTACAACTTGATCTCTCTATGTCCTGGGTTTTTTCCTATGCTTATACAACTATACATATTATTTTACAAAAATGGAAATTTTGCTCTCAACTTGTTTTCACTCAATATGTCATGATTATTTCTCTTGTCATCTCTGAACATTTTTATATGAATGTACTGTAATCAGTTTTACCTTACCTTATTGATGAACTATATATATAAGTTCATTTTATCCTTAAGGACATATATAAGCATTTTATGAAGGACTTTAAGATAAAGTCTTAAAAGTGGAGTTGCTGGCTAAAAGTTATACAATTTTAAAATTATAATTATCATATGTTCCTTTAAAATGTTGAACCAATCTGTTATCCAAAAAGAAAACAGTGTATGAGAATGTCAATTTTTTCCATAACATTTTTACAGTTTCTTAAACTTTTAATTCTAACATAATAGATTCACATGTCCTTATAAAGACAACAGAGAGGTGCCTGGGTGGCTCAGTCAGTTAAGCATCCGACTCTTGATTTCAGCTCGGGTCTTGATCTCAGGATCATAAGATCCAGCCCTGAGTTGGGCTCCATACTAAGCGTGGAGCCTGCTTAAGATTCTCCCTCTCTCTCTGCCCCTCCCCTCCTTTCTCTTTCTCTCTCTCTCTCTCTCCCTCACCTTCAAAAAACAAAAACAATAGGGGCGCCTGGGTGGCTCAGTTGGTTAAGCGTCCAACTCTTGGTTTTGGCTCAGGTAATGATTTTGCGGTCATGAGATCAAGCCCATCGTCAGGCTCTGTGCTCAGCAGAGTGTCTACTTCAGATTCTCTCTCCCTCTCCCTCCCACTCTCATGTGCACATGCACACTGTCTCTCAAATAAATAAAATCTTAAAAAAAAAAATAAAGATCCCCTATACTCTTTACCTAGTATCCCCCAATGGTAACTAACATATTATAAAACTACAAAACAATGTTACAACCAGGATATGACATTGATAATCCAAATACAGACCATTTCTATCACCACTAAGATTCATATGTTGCCCCTTGATAGCCACATCCTATCCCCTCCTACCCCTAACCCCCTCTTTATCCTCTAGAAACCACTAGTCTGTTTTCCTTCTCTATAATTTTATGACTTCAAAAATGTGATATAAATGGAATCATACAGTATGCAACATTTTGAGAATGGTTTTTCAGTCAGCATTAATAGCCTTGCGATCCCTCCAAGTTGTTACACTAATAGGTTTTTTTTCCCCTTTTTTTATTGCTGAATAGTATTCCATGGTATGAATGTACCATCATTTAACCACTGCCCTATTTTAGTTGTTTCCAATTTGGGGCTATTATGAATAAAGATTTCTAGAACTATGTTAAATAAAAGTGGTGAGAGCAGACATCCTTGTTTTATTTTCAATCTTACAGAGAAAGCATTCAGTCTTTCACCATTAAGGAGAATGTTAGCTGTAGATTTTTTGTAATGTAGGAATATTCCTTATCAAGTTGAGGCAATTCCTCTTTATTACCAATTTACTGAGTTTCTACCCTGATTGGATGTAGGAGCTTGTTAAATGCTTTCTTTTGCTTCAGCTGAAAAATCATAGGATTTGGGACACCTGGGTGGCTCAGTCAGTTAAGCAACTGCCTTCGGCTCAGGTCATGATCCACGGTCCTGGCATCAAGTCCCGCATCAGGCTCCTTGCCCAGCAGGGAACCTGCTTCTCCCTCTGCTCCCCCTGCTTGTGCTCTTGCTCTCTGACAAGTAAAATCTTTTAAACAAAATCATAGGATTTATCTTTGCTAGTCTGTTAACAAGGTAAATTACATTGACCGATTTTCATATACTGACCCAAACTTACATAAATGGAATAAATCCTACTTGGTCACGTTATATAATTCTTATACTTTAATTCAGTTTGCTAATATTTTAAGAATCTTTGTTTCTAAGTTCATGAGATTGGTCTATAGTTTTCTTTTTTTGCATTGTCTTGATCTGTCTTTGACATCAGAGTAATTCTAGCCTTAGAAAATGAGATGGTAGTATTCCCTTCTCTTTCATGTTCTGGAGATAGTGTAAAATTGATGTGAAATCTTTTTTAAATGTTTGGTAGAATTCTTCAGTGAAACCATCTAGGCCTGAAGATTTCTTTTGGGGGAGTTTTTAAACTACAAATTTAATTTTCCTTATAGAACTATTCAAATTATTCATAACTTATTGGGTAAGTTATAATAGTTTGTGTTTTTCAAGGAATTGGTCTATTTCATCTAAGTTGTCAAGTTTATGTACAGGGAGCTATTTATTATGCTTTCAATGTCTGCTGGGTATGCAGTGTTATTACTTTTCCCATTCCTGATATTGATGATCTGTTTCATCTTTCTTTGTTAATCTATCTAGAAGTTGGTCAGTTTTATTATCATTCTGGAGAACCAGTTCTTTGTCTTATTGATTTTCTCTATCATTTTTCTGATTTCAGTGCTTGCTTCAGCAGCTCATATATTTTTCTGATTTCAATTTCATTGACTTTTGGCTTCTTTCTAACTTACTTTGGGTTTATTTTGTTTTTTTTCTAGGTTCTTGAGGTAGGAACTGAGATTGCTGATTTGAGACTTTTCCTCTTTTCTAATGTATGCATTATTACTATAAATTTTGCTCTTAGTAGTGCTTTAGCTAGTATGAATTTTGATATGTTATTTCATTTTAATTCAATACAATGTATGTTTAATTTCCCTTGGAACTTGCTCTTTGACCTATGAATTATTCAGCAATGTTTCGTTCGATCTGTTTAGATTTTTCTGTTATCTATTATTGATTTCTTTTTTTTAAGATTTTTTATTTATTTACTTGAGAGAGAGCAAGAGAGCACAGAGGAAGAGGGAGAGGCAGACTCCCATTGAGCAGAGAGCCCTATGTAGGGCTTGATCCCAGGACCCCGGGATCATGACCTGAGCCAAAGGCAGACAATTAAACAAGTGAGCTACCCAGGCGCCCCCTATTATTGATTTCTAATCTGAGTTCATTTTAGTCACAGAAAACACAACTTCAATGCTGTGAAATTTGTTAATATTTGTTTAATGATCCAGAATATAGTCTATCTTGGTATATGTTTCAGATAGCACTGTTTGTAATCTTAGCAAAATATATAGGTAAAAATGAATCTCAAATTTAAGCTATTTTTAAATTAGTAAATATGAATTTTTTTCCTATGTTTATTAGCCTTTTATAATTCTATTACATGCCTATGTCCTTTATCCATTTTTAATTTGGTTGACTTTTTATTAATGTGCAGGGGCCTTATATGTTAAGAATATCTGGTGTCAAATATTTCCCCCTATTTGCAGGTTAGTCTTGCACATCTTTTACTGTGGTTTTTACATACACAAATTTAAAGTCTTAGGTATTTTATCAGCATTTCCCTTTGCATCTTTGTTTTCACTGCATGCATGGAAAGACCAATATACTTTCATAAAATTATGTATTTTTATGATTTTCATCACTACATTTTAACACTTTAAATTTGATTTACCAAGAATATTTTTAAAAGATTTTATGTATTTATTTGGACAGAGAGAGAGACAGCAAGAGAGGGAACACAAGTAGGGGGAGTGGGAGAGGGAGAAGCAGGCTCCCCTCTAAGCAGGGAGCCCACCACAGGGCTCGATCCCAGGACCCTGGGATTATGACCTGAGCTGAAGGCAGACGCCTAACGACTGAACCACCTAGGCGCCTCTACCAAGAACATTTTTAACAATGATAATTCTATCATAACACTTCCATAGATAATACAAAACTAATATACTTCATTGGGGAATAATTCATATCTATATTTGAATAGAACAGTAATTATTCATCCATTAAATATAGGAAAGAACTACCATTTAATGCATACTTTAAATGTGCCATAAATTTTGCTAGGTAGTTTATATTCTTTGATTTACAACTTACAACAACTGTGTGAGTTAAAGCCTTCCCATTTTATGAAGAAAATGGAAGTCTAAGCATTAAATAATTTGCTAGACCTGGGACAAAGTTGGGATTCAAATCCAGGCATGTCTAATGCCCAAACCTGTGATCTTTCTACTGCACTCCTTGGCTCCCACACTTGACATGTAAAAGGCACTGTGAGCAGTACAGAGGATAACAAAACTTAGTCACTGCCTTCATGGAGCAATTAATGTTACATTTTAACAGGGATTTATAATTTTCAAAGCACCCTGGCATTCAACCATTTACTGACCACCTTCTACCGCCCAGATGCTATGACTATTGAAAACACATAAAATGTAATAAGTCCTTGTCTTTCTGTGAGCTACAGTAGGTATGTTTTCATCCCCAGTTTTTAGAATAGGGCTCCAAAACAGAGGCTACTAGTATGCAGGTCACTTGCCTACATCAGCATAATTTAAAACTGCCAGTGACCCTTCAAACACAGGTCCTCTTACTTCCACTACAAATGACCACCTTCACTGGTGGACCTCAGCTCACTTCCAATGCAAACCTAGAAGCTCCAAGAAGACACCTGGTAGAGGAAATGTGAAACTACAATGGGGCAGCAGAAGCCTTCTCACACTAAGGGAAATGCAAGCTACACTCTGGCTGTTCTCCCATTTCCTGAGTCCCTCAGGGGTTGGGATAATCTAGGATTTCGTCAGTGATCCCTTCTGGTTGTGTGACTCAGGCTTTGTCAGAGGCAAGTATTTTTACTTGCTAATATTTTTAACAGCAATTAGTATTAATTGCTGATTAAAGCTGATACTTTCAACAGCTTTATTAAGATAGTATTCACATACAATTCACCCATTTAAAATGTACAGTTCAGTGGCATTTAGTATATTCAGTTATAGAATCATCACCACAATCAGTTTTAGAACAGCTTCATAACCCTAAGAAACAATGTACCCCTTAGCTTATAACCCTTATAACTCCCCAGCCCAAAACAAACACTATTATGTTTTCTGTCTCTATAGTTTTACCTACTTTGGAAATTTCATATAAATGGAATAGAATATGTAGAATAGTTGATATTTTACAAACAGAAAAAGCTATCTCACCAGGAACCTGATTGAAAAAACTGGTAAAGCAATGTACAAGGCGGATAAATATCAAAAACGTTGTTATAAAGTCTGATCTATTAACTATCAGAGGATCATGAAGAAAGCTTATAGCAAACACTGTTTACTTGCTGTTGAGTACCCCTGCTTATGATTCTTCTGTTGACTCATTCTCCATATATGAACATTACAATTTGTTTCAATTCCAAGCAAAATTGTTTATGTCAATATCCAGACAGTTTTTTTTCCCTGTCTTCGCTAAATACTCTATTTGTTCCAATTTCTCCTCTGCTACTGCTTCCTCTACCACCCACTCCCACAGAACCTTAATTTGGGGGGAATTTGAGGCTGACTTTCCCACATAATTTCCCTCCTTTAAATCTTGATTGTCAGTAGCAGCAGGAGATGCCTTGAAGGCAGAGAAGAACAGTTTAAAGTTATGAACAATCCTGTTTACTGAAAGAGTGCTCAAGCCCTATTAATATACATCCTCAATTACTATTCCCAAGATGTCAAAGGATCCTTAAGAAGCAAGTTATCATCCAGACCTAGTGATGCGGTTTTAGAATTCATTGATTTCACTCTCTCAGCAAAGGTAATCCCTTCCCATTTTTAAAAAGTCTGGAAAACAGTATGGAGGTTCCTCAAGAAGTTGAAAATAGAGCTTCTGTATGACCCAGCAATTGCACTACTGGGTATTTACCCCAAAGATACAAATGTAGGGATCCGAAGGGGTATGTGCACCCCGATGTTTATAGCAGCAATGTCCACAATAGCCAAACTAGGGAAAGAGCCAAGATGTCCATCAACAGATGAATGGATAACGAAGACGTGTTATATATATACAATGGAATATTATGCAGCCATCAAAAAAACCGAAATCTTGCCATTTGCAACGATGTGAATGGAACTAGAGGGTATTATGCTGAGCGAAATAAGTCAATCAGAGAGAGACATGTATCATATGATCTCACTGATACAAGGAATTCTTAATCTCAGGAAACAAACTGAGGGTTGCTGGAGTGGTGGGGGGTAGGAGGGTTGGGGTGGCTGGGTGATAGACATTGGGGAGGGTATGTGCTTTGGTGAGTGCTGTCAATTGTGTAAGACTGATGAATCACTGATGTACCTCTGAAACAAATAATACATGTTAAAAAAAGAAAAAAGAAGAAGATAGCAGGAAGGGAAAAATGAAGGGGAGGAAATCGGAGGGGGGAGATGAACCATGAGAGACTATGGACTCTGAGAAACAAACTGAGGGTTCTAGAGGGGAGGTGGGTGGGTGGATGGGTTAGCCTGGTGATGGGTATTAAAGAGGGAATGTACTGAATGGGGCACTGGGTGTTATACGCAAACAATGAATCATGGAACACTACATCAAAAACTAATGATGTAATGCATGGTGATTAACATAATAAAATGAAATTAAAAAAAAATAAGCCAAATGTACAATTCAATGAGATCTGAAGGAAATATAAAAACCCATTGACCATACAATCAAGTTATAGACCATTTCCTTTACCCAGCTCTACTGGGCTCACATTCAACCACCCCATCCCCTAGTTACTGTCCTGATATCTACGATTCAGATTAGTTTTGCCTGTTCTTGAGTTTCAGATACACTGCATTATATAATATGTATTCTTGTGTCTGGGTGCTCTGTCAACATATTGCTTTTGAGAATCATTCATATTATTTCATAGAACAGTAACTCATTCCTTTTTTGTTGCTAATTAGTATTTCATTGTATGAAATATATAGAAAGTAACCTATGTCTTTGGTGATCAACATTGGCAGTTTTTCTACTTGAGGGTTATTATGAATACAGCTACTATGGATAGTCTTTCTGAGGATGTACGTATTTATTTCTCCTGGGCAAATTCTTAAAATGGCTGGTCTATTGCTTAACTTAGTTAAAAACTCCCAGTTTTCCCAAGTGGTTATGCCGTTTTACAACCCCACCAGCAATGTATGGGAGTGCTAGTTGTTCCACATCCTAAATAACATCTGGGAAACTTAATCTTCATCTTCTTAATTTTAGTTATTCTAGTAGATGTGAAATGGTCTCTCATTACAGTTTTAATTTGCATTTCTTTGATGACTCATGTTGAGCACCTTACAGATCATTCACACATCTTTTGCAAAGTGTCTGTTCAAGCCTTCTGCTATCTTTTTGTGTTTTTATTATTTAAATTCAATTAGCCAATGTATAGTACATTATTAGTTTCACATGTGGAGTTTAGGAATTCTTCAGTTGCATGTAACACCCAGGGCTCATCACATCACGTGCCCTCCTTAATGCCCATCACCTAGTTACCCCATCCCCCCAACCCACCTCCTCTCCAGCAACCCTCAGTTTGTTTCCTATAGTTAAGAGTCTTTCATGGTTTGTCTCCCTCTCTGATTACTTATTGATTTGTATGAGATCATTATATATTCCAGATATAAGTTCTTTGTCAGATATGTATATTGTGGCTATTTTCTTCCAATATGTAACCTGGCTTTTCTTTTTCTTAATGAGGTATCTTGAAATGCTGAAGTTCATTTTTTTGATGTTTTTCTTTTATGGTTATTGCTTTCTATGACCTGTCTAAAAAGTCCTTGGCTCTCCCTAAGTCACAAAGATATTCTCCTATATTTTCATTCAAAGGTTTTATTGTTTTACGTTTATGTCCATGATCTACTTTGAATACAGTTGTTCCAGAATCATTTGCCAAAACCACATATTCATACACACACACACACACACACACACACATCTCCTTTCCTCTTCCCATCAATACGTTTGACATTAAAAAAAAAAAAATGGACCATTTAATTTTAGGCCTAATTACAGACTCTCTATTCTGTTGCATTAAAGTCTTTGAACATTCTTACACCAATGCCATACTCTTTTGATTACTGTAGGTTTATAATAAGTCTTCAAGTACTATAAGTGCCCATATTTGGTTCTTCTTTTTCAAAACTGGTCCACTACTTTGGATCCTTTTTTTTTTTTTCGTATTTTATAATCAAATTGCCATTTTCTAAAAGGGATAGTTTGTTGGACTTTTATTGGAATTGCACTGAATCTAAAACATCAATTTAAGGATAAGTGGTATCTTAAAACTCCTAAGTTTTCAAATCCATGAATATGGCTTAATTTGTTTAGATCTTCTTTAATTTCTTTCAGCAATGATTTTCAGTTTTAAATGTAGAGGTCTTACACGTCTCCTGTTAAACTTAATCCTAAGTATTTTTATATTTATGTTGGCATTGTAAACAGCATCAGCTTTTGTAAATTAGATTATCAAGTGCTTGGTGCTAGTATAAAAATACATTTTGTCTACTGGCCTTGTATCCTGTAAGTTTTCTAACTTCACATTTTAATAGTAATTTGTAAACTATATAATCATGCCACCTATACAGTTGGATAAAAGTGAGGAAGAGGAATCCTTGCCTTGTCTTTAATCTTAAGGGAAAATCATTCATTATTTCACCATTAAATAAGATTTTTATCTGACTGAGGTAGTTCCCATCTATTTCTAGATCACCGAGAGGTTACATCAATAAATTGGTGTTGAATTTTGACAAATATTTTCTCTGCATCTCCTGTGATGATCACATATATGTTTTCTTATCCTTCCATTCATTTTACTGGCTTTTGACTTAAAATAACATTTGCATTCTGGGAATAAATTTGTTTGGTCATCTTATAGGGTACTAGACTCAGTTTCCTAGTATTTTCATAAGGATTTCATAAGCAACTTTTTCTGTAATTTTGTTCTCCTATAATGTCTTGAAAGATTTGGGTACCCACGTTATACTGATCTCATGAAATGGGATATGTTTTTTCCTCTACTTTCTGACACAGTTTGTGTAAAAATGGTCTTATTTGTTCTTTAGATGATTAACAGAACTCCTAAGTGGAAATAACTAGATTTAGATTTTTCTTTGAGGGGAACTTTTTAATAATGAATTCAATTTTTTTTAGAAGATACAGTGTTACTCAGATATTCTATTTCTTATGTCAATTTTGGTAAACTGCTTTTATCAGGAAGTTTTTCCATTATATCCTAATTGTCAAATTTATTGGCATAAAGTTGTTCATAATATTTCTTACTCATTGCTTTATTATCTATAGGATCTATGGTGATATCTGATATTTCATTCCTGATATTAAAAATGTGGGCTTCTATGTTTTTTATTAGTTATTCCTTGCTAGGCTTTTATTAAATTTGATTAATCTTTGTAAAGACCCAACTTTGACCTTGTTCATTTTCTCTACTATTATTCTATTTCCTATTTGTATTTTAATCTTTTTTTTTTTTATATTCCTGAGGTGGAAATTTAACAGTGTTGATTTTAAAACTTTGTTCTTTTCTATATAAGCTTTAAGTGCTATATATTTCCTTGTAGGCATTATCTTATCTGCAACCCATGCATTTTGTTATGCTGTACTTTCATTATCATTTAGTTAGAAATATTTTCTAAATTCTCCTTTGACCCATAGTTATTTAGAAGTATGTTGTTTGATTTCTAGAAGGACCGTAAGTGGCCCAACTGCCATTGTGAGAAGAGCTCTATCTACTTTCTCTGCTTCATTTCCTGTAGGCAGGAAAAGGTGGGCAGGACAAAGTTTTCAAGGTCACAAGATGAAAAAGTTATTCAAGAGGAGACTGACAGCCAGTATTTTATTGTGTACTCTCTATGTCAGGTATTGGCTGGGCTCTGGGTGAAATACTCACCAGTGTTCTCTACTATTTACTGTGACCAGCAAAGGCCTATCAAACCTGAGGCAGCTCAGAGTGGCCTTGGGGACTATAAAGTATCCACTGATGGCCATGTTGTTGTGTTGCAATGATCCTGGAGATGCTGTGCCTACTGACAGCAGCACTTTTAGGGTATTACAGAACAGGCCCAGGTACCCACTAATTGCTATCAAAAACAGTAGTGTATATATAGATCATAGTTGTTTTATTATTATTGTTAAAAAAAATCTCTTAAGGGGTGCCTGGGTGGCTCAGTTGGTTAAGCGACTGCCTTCGGCTCAGGTCATGGTCCTGGAGTCCCGGAATCGAGTCCCACATCGGGCTCCCTGCTCGGCGGGGAGTCTGCTTCTCCCTCTGACCCTCCTCCCTCTCATTCTCTCTGTCTCTCATTCTCTCTCTCGCAAATAAATAAAATCTTAAAAAAATTTTTTTTCTTAAATCTCTTAAGTAGAAAAAACAATGATGCAGTTACTACAATACTGTCATTCTAGTGGAAAGACATCAAGTTTTTGAAAAACAGCCTGGTTTAAAAAAAAAAATGGAAAGACCTTAAATCCACTTGATGCAAGTCAGACTTGAGAACAAATTATCAGAAATATAATACCTGGAAGATATTATTAAAGACCTGGGAAGTTCCAAATTTTTACTTGAGCTTAATAGACTTTTCAGAGAGATTAAATCTATTTATTTATAACAAGTTAATCTAATGGATGAAATTATAAGATTTGGAATTTAGAAGATGCCTCAAAGCACATTAAATTCCAAGTAGCTAAACCAAAACTGCCTTCAAAATATGTCATGAGAATGAAGAACAACTTCAGAAAGCACTAAGCTGCTTTAGATGAACATTCTCATCTTAAGGGAAACACAAAGCTGCTCTGGAAAAGAAAAGCAAACAAGCTTATCAAAAAGAAAAAAATATTAGGAAAGTCTGACGTGACACTGAGAAAAATCAGAGTGGTAAAGAAAATCAGATGAAGCTCTGGAATAATAACAATAATTCTGGGATGAAAGATTGGGCTGCTGTTCTTAGATAGTGAGAAGCTGACACTGCATATAATGGATAAATGAGAAAATGGGGACCACTTATAAGACCAATGCAAAGGAGTTTGAAGAAACTGATACAGTGGAGTTAAATTTTTATTTAAGAACTTTGGAAGGGGACGCCTGGGTCGCTCAGTCATTAAGCATCTGCCTTTGGCTCAGGTCATGATCCCAGGGTCCTGGGATCGAGCCCCACATCGGGCTCCCTGAAGTTAATGATCCTCAAAGTCAAACCAAGAAAGACTAGGCATAGACAGAAAGAGAGCAGAAATTCCACTTCCTTCCTGAACAGCACTAAGGAAATGAATTATCACTTAAATACCCAATTTAGAAAGAAATTACCATAGAAAAATAGAAGGGAATCTTCAAAGCTGAAAAGATGAGTCATGCAAGTAAAGAGATGGTCACCTATAAAACTCAAAATTCCTTCAGAAAAAGTCAAAATCGCTCGCTATTATCAAACCCAGCTTTGTTGCCTGAGAGAAACTGTGTTAACTTAGGAAAATGCATGCATGAGACAAAAAATTACTGGAAAAGAATGTAAATGCTTCAAAAAGTATCCTTAATGTGCCTGATATTCTAAATGGGGCATTTGGCTGGTGAGGACTACCAGATAATCGTCTGGTCAACTGGGTCCCTGAGGAAGAAGGAATATCAGGCTGTGATGGGATCCAAGTCCAGTGCCAGGTTTGGACCAGGTACCACCTTCTCAGGGTCAGGAAAATGGGAACAGGATCCCTCCATTTGACCAACTTTGCCCCGATGCCCCAATTTCTCCTCAAGTCACAGCTTGTCCTGGCCCTCCTCACACTGGCAGATTCAATCTCCTCTCTGCCACTCCCCACATACATATAACTGCTGGCCCTAAGACCTAAGACTCCACCTCACCCTCCCACCAGGCAAATCCCAGGGGGAGATTTCTGAGAAGAAAAAACTGAGGAGGAAGTGCCAGGCCATCACCTCCACCAAAGTACTTCTCTGTCTAGCATTTTCTCCAACAATAAGAAAGGTCTCCACAGCAACTACTGGATTTGGTCTTCTGCCACACAATCTCAAAACATATCGTAGATTACCCTTTGAATTGATCCCACCTTCCAGTGAGTCTACTTATGAAAATCTAGAGCCACAGGAAGAGGTTTTCTCTCTCAACTAATTTTTTTTTTCTCTTCTAGTTCCATTGCTAATAGGAATTAAGTAATACAATAGCTCAAATGAAAGGCATTATGATTTAAGGTAATATTTTATAACCGAAAATTATTTAAAAGTGAGTCTTAAAAGTTAACTGCTTCCATTTTTCCTATTTGTAGGTATATAATACATGTCTTGCTATTGACAAGTTTAATGAAATATTCCAGAAACACAGCAAGATTTTGTCTTCTAAAATAACTTTTAATTTTTTCTCTCGTTTTATTACTCTTATTTTAGTGATTATATGGTATGCCAAATGGGAACTTGAAAGAATTCTTGAGATTATAATGGTATATTAAATGTGGATCTTATTAGTAAATTATTTCTATCTTATTTGATTTATAGGTATTGTAAGCACAGCAATATTTGTTATTACAATTTAATAAATTTCCTGTATTGATCCAAAAATCAACAAAAATTTTGCCTCTTCTATTTAATTTTCTTAGTTTTACTACTGTGATTATATATATATAGAGAGAGAGAGAGAGAGAGAGAGTGTGGGTGTGTATGGGTGTGTGTGTGGGGGGGTGTGTGGGAAAATTAAGTGTCCAGGGGCACCTGGGTGGCTCAGTCAGTTAAGCCTCTGCCTTCAGCTCAGTCATAATCCCAGGGTTCTGGGATGGATTCCTGCATCTGGCTCCCTGCTCAGCAGGGAGTCTGCTTCTTCCTCTCCCTCTATGTGTGCACTCTCTCTTGCTCTCTAATAAATAAAATCTTTAAAAAAAAAAAAAAGAAAAATTAAGTGTCCAACTGATGAATTATCCAATAGAGGAATTTATTACAAAATCAACTGTCAAATATCAGTATAAATAGAACCAAATGCAATAATTCAAAACAGAAGACAATCTAAAAAACTTGTCAACCTGACTTTGGAATGCTTACTTCTTTTATATGTAATATAAGCTCATTAAATTTTCTGTAGTCTACTGAGCCTGGGTGGCTCAGTCGGTTAAGTGTCTGCCTTTGGCTCAGGTCATGATCCTGGGGTTCTGGGATTGAGCCCCACATCAGGCTCCCTGCTCAGCAGGGAGTCTGCTTCCCCCTCTCCTTCTGCCCTCCCTCCCCCACCCCACTCATGCTCACTCATGCTCTCTCTCATGTTCTAATAATAAAAGATCTCATCATAGCAGAACATAGTTTTACTATCATGTTGATTTCCAAGGGTCAACAACTTCGAGCCTAATGTGGCCTATCCCAGAAATTAAGACTAATTTTTTCTTCTTCTTTTGAATAGGTCATCAACTTGTCCCACATGGATTTCTTTCTACAATAACCACATAGTAAGGCCTATATCCTCCTAATACTTTTTCCCTTTCTACTTTTTCCTCTCCTACCCTGACTCCACTTAAGAGTTCATTATAATTCATATTCCTTTGACTTTATTTCTTTCCCTGGGCTTTGTTTTCTGACTCCATTTCTTAAATGATAAATCAGAGACTTTTATCTTGTACTTCTTTCACACACTAAACCATCCTTCATCCTCTCCTCTTAACTGTGAGGAATCTTCTTTCATGCCCCTAGACTAGGAGTCCCTACCCATTTCTCAGGCTCTTTGTTTCCATGTCACAAGCTAAAATTCCTTTTAAAATGCATCAATATAGAGTAGACCATTCAAATGACAATTAAAATGGACTTAAGTTTAAGTGGACCACTTACATCTCAAAGAAATCCAACAAGAAAGTTTTTCATCTCAATATACCCCCAAGAAAGGTCGTTTTTTGACAAAAGTGGGCAAGCAGAAATGTGCTGGGTGGCAGAAGGCATGCTGGGTGGCAGAAGGCAAGCTTATACGTAATGAATAACTCACTCTCAAGTATTTGGGAATTTACCCTATTTAGCATTTTTTTTATTAAGACAGCATGTTCTCCCACATTAGCATTTTAATACCACTGACCAAAATTCAATTGTGCTCTTTCTAAAGCTACTATCCAAGATCATGAAACTGGAAGCTGAAGCTCCAAAAATGACTGAGTTGAGTGATGTTGGTTATGTTGCTTAACGTCTGTAACCTCAGCTTCCTCACCTGTGAACTGGAGATCATAATGACCACCCACCTCCGAGGGCGGTCCTAAGGCTCGAAAGTAATAATGTTATCCCTTTCACACACTCTGATCCAGCCACATCAACTCACCTGTCATTCCCAGGCAAGTTATCAAAATTCCTGGTTTTTGGAAATACTCTTCTGCCTGACTGCTCTTTCTGCCTCCTCCTCCCTGGCCAAGCACAATATCCTCATCACCTGCAAGGCTCAGTTCACATGTAATATTCCCTGGCAAACTTTCCTTCACTTATCCCAGGAGCAAAAGTAGCTGCTTCACTCATCCCTTTTGCATTGTGTGCAAATCTCAAGTAAAGCCTGCATCACAATATGACTGCTTTCATGTCTGAATTCTTCCCCCTGGGATTGTTAATTCCACAAGAATAAGCAAGTGTCCTAGCTGCCTTTGTTATCTACCACCTACACATTCCCAGGGCCTACAACAGTGCTTGACAATATTTGACATTCAATAAATATTTGTTGACTGTTAAAATTGTGTCTTAATTCCTAGTACCAACAGACATCTAAATCACCCTGGGGTAAACACAAAGCCCACTGTAGAGAAATTAGAGGAACGTGGGCACTAATTCCACCATCACAGCTTCCACTTGTTGTAGCTATCAAAATCAAGATGCTATTTCAGCAAAATATGGGACTATTTTTGACAGACCCCATGGTTCTCTGTTGTATTGTGTTAACTTGCTGTTGACCCATTTGCATTTCAGCAACTAAATCCTCTCTTACCAATAATTCAGTTGCATTAATTTTTCCATATTCAGTGTAGTGAGTATTCTCTCTCTAACCTCACTATTTGGGGTTTGTGAAATAGGATATTCATATTAAAACCAACAAGAATTTGTGGTTACATGGCTTTGAGTATACCAGAAACGGAGTTCGCATTTTTAATGTGCTTCAACCCATGTTGTTTGTATACCTCTACTGGATCATGTCTGAAATAAATTTTCTAAAATCTATTCATCACAGACCATAAAGTAAGATAAATTGAATTATAATTTTATTTTTGGGTAATAAGTAAGCTGAGGATGATGTGTTTCATCTTTTGATGGAATGCAAATTTACCATTAAAAGACAAATTCTTCACTTCCAAAGTTTGAATAGGGTGGTGCTTTAAAAAGCATTCCATCTGGTTAAATTTAGGGTGCTGAAAAAAGCCCACTATAAGAATATTCTCTGGCTCCAGACCCATAACATTTTTACTTGATTATGAACTGGATTCATTTTCATTTACTTGAAGCACTTCCACATCACTTTTTTTTTTTCCTTCTGCAACAAGGCAAGTTGTCACCATACATGTTGACTTTGGTAATATTGTCTTCTCTAAATAATGCATTTCAGATGCATTATTGCCAGTAAAAGAAAAGCTTGTCTGTACTGGCTGACATTTTTAGAGGATGTTTCTAAAGGATTTACTTTTTATTTTTTTCTTTTACTCATCTACCAACCCTTTTCTTCTCAGTCTCATTCCCCTTTTCCTTCCTACCCTACTGTCCTACACCACCACCCGCTCCCTGAATCTCGTCCTATCAAGGTTCAGTCATCAGCCTTTCTTATCTCAACCATTATAATGGTCTTCATGACCTTCAGCTCAGGATTCCTACTTGCCATACAGATAAAATTAATCAGTAAAAGAATGAACCAACAGCCCAAACCCTTTTTCCTGCCGAATGATGGGTCACTAATGTCATTTGTTTGCCTATCTCCTTTATAAAAGAGTTCAAAGGGTCCACATATATTATAGAGGAAAACAATGAGGCCAAAGATAAAATGAGTGAAACAATGAAAACATCTACCTTGCTTATTAACAGTCCCGCCAGGAAAGTCAGTAAATTTCTGAAGGCCAACTCATTAGATAGTACAAATTTGGGGGCTCTCCAACAGGAGAAAAGAAAATGAAGAGATTCACAGAGAAAGTCCAATGTAATTGACAAGTCTGTGAAAATATACAGAAGTAAACTGGGACCTATTTTAGAGCTATAAAGGAGGTCAGAGAGAACCCTGCCCGCATGGCTTGGAAGCCTATCCTGATTCAAGCATCAATGTCCTCCACTATCAAAGCAAACTTTAAAGATTTAATTAGGTTTTCAAATAGCATGGATGGATATTAAGGTCTAGCATTTCCAAGCTACAAAAGCCCATCATGCCTTCTTTATTGTGTCCTATGGAAAGACTAATTATGAGAAAAGTAAAGTGATATTTGTACTGAAGTAGTTGATCCTATCTTCATCTACTGACCTAACAAATGTTTGCTGTGCATTTACCATATACAGCCACTGTGCTCTCTGGTGAGGTTATGGTAAGGTTACATTGGTGAGTTCAGTAGACATAGTCTCATCGCTTCTTGGCCTTTTGGCTAAGATCAAGTGCAGTAGACGTGGTCCCTGTTGTCACTGAGCTAATCATGTTAAAGAGTGCTTACAATATGTCAGGCACTGTTCCAAGTACTTTGCATATGTATTAACCTATTAAATCCTCACAACCCTATGAGAAGTAGATACTATTATATTCCCCATCTTACACTTAAGGAAACTGAGACATGGAAAAAGTAACTTGCTCAATGTCACATAGCTAGTTAAGTGCTAGAGCTGTAGCGTCCATGCTATTCACAACTACCTTACTGCCCTATAGAGGTAGCCATCAATCCAACAGTCATGCAAATCAGTGTATAATCACAAAGTGGACATAAATCCTAGAAAAGAAAGGAAACAGGGTTCCAGAGAATACAGAATAAAGAAGCCCAATGGGGGAGGGGAGGACATGACAGGACACAACTATCAGGGAATTGACACTTGAGCCCTGAAGGCTGAGTATAAGTTAAACTGGCATCAGGAAGAGTTTTCCCAGTAAAGGATGAGTGTGTGAAATCTCTCTGGTAGGAGGGAGCTTGGTCAGTGTGGGGAGTAAGATAAGACCAAAGTGGCTAGAGAGCAGTGAGTGGTGCAAGGTGAGGATGGAGGGATAGAAGGATAGTTTTAGTGGAACATCAAAACATTAAAAAGTCACATTAGCCTTCATTCTAAGTACAGTAAAAAGCCATAGAAAATTTTAAGCTGGTAAGTGACAAAAGATTTGATTTTGAGAAAAATCACTCAGGCTGCCATTTGAAGAAAGACCCGAGTGGATGTAGGGTACCAGTTACATAGCCCTTGCAGTGGTCTAAGTTAAGTATTGATAGTAATTTTCTCATGAAGCCCCAAATTACCAAATCCAAATTACCTTTGTCTCTGTTCCACCAGAAATAGTAACTTTTATTCTATATATCCTCTCTTCTAACTTAAGTAGCTTGTTTTTCAGTCTCAAATTTGGCTGCAAGAAACTGATACACTACCTACATTTCATTTTAGCCTACTAAATTCCCATTCAGTTTGATCCATTTACAGATATGGGTCAGAATATACAAGCTAAAGACTTCAATTTCTACCAGATTCTCTAAGCCTAGAGAACACTAATTAGAATTATTAATCAAGGCAAGCCGAGGATAACCAAAAGCTGTGTCCCAACACAGACAGACACTATGGTATTACGGAAGAAGGAAGGATTTTGGAACCACAGACTTGCCACTTCCCGTGTTTATGACCTTAGGCAAGTTACTCAAGCACTCTTTGCCTTATTTTCTCAATAAAAAAAAAAATGGAGATCTTAAAACTCACCTTACCGAGTGACTATAAAAATTATAAATGACATACAATACCAGGAATATGTTAGTTGCTCAGTAAATGTAACCTATTATTGGACTTAATTATTAGTTACTGATTGGCTCTCTAAATTCATGCATTTACCATTTATTTAACAATTTCTGGAGGTTCTACCATGTACCAAGCATTATGCTAGAGATAGCCAGATAATATGACACAGGTTCTGCCATCAAGAAATGTGGCAGACACTAATCATAGTTATTTCCTACTTGCTCCTTTTGAACAAAATCCCAATTTTGTCGTGGGAGACAATTTCCCTAACCCCAGTATGAATCAAAACCATGTAAAGTCAGCTATGAGAATCCCATTCCCCTTTGCCAGTGACTGGTGAGATAGACATGTAATCTGATCCTGGTCAATGAGATTTAAGTCAAAACAGTCTTGGGGGACTCCTGGGAATACTTTTTCTTCATGATGAGAGAGATGGAAGAGAAAGGCCTCCCTTCTCCCAACACTGTTCCCTTCATTAAAGTGACGCTTGGAGCTACAACAGTTCGTCTTGAGACTAGGAGGGGAGATACTTGTGACTTATTTAGTATGACAGAGCAGAAAGATTATAGGAGCCCAGATCCTTGATGATGTTGTTGAACTACAAAGCCAACCTGGAACCACTTGCTTAAGGTTTGTCATTCCTGAACAACAAGTTATGAGTATTGCAACAGAAGCCTAAAGATAGTGGGCACATTAAGAAGCTACTCATTCATGGGGCGCCTGGGTGGCTTAGTCGTTAAGCGTCTGCCTTCGGCTCAGGTCATGATCCCAGGGTCCTGGGATCGAGCCCTGCATTGGGCTCCCTGCTCCACTGGGAGGCCTGCTTCTCCCTCTCCCACTCCCCCTGCTTGTGTTCCCTCTCTCGCTGTGTCTCTGTCAAATAAATAAATAAAATCTTTAAAAAAAAAAAAAAAAAGAAGCTACTCATTCATTAATAAAGTCTTATTAAATATTTACGCAATCTCCACAGACTTTAAGAGAATCCACCTTCCCCCTATGGATAAGAGGTGTGAATTAAAGGGTATAGGAGCAAGCCATAAAGGTGCATTGCCTAAACAAATTATTTTGTCATTCTACTTATGCCTGCCACTCTGCTCCCTCAACAGGCAAAGAAGTAAAATCCTTTTGCTAGAATCAACATCCTCCAGTGTCTCCAGAGAGAAATTAAATTGCTGTCTGCAACTAAGAGCTACATTTTAAGAAAGAAATAGGCTATATGGTAGCAGTATTTTTCCAGCAAAAATTTCTTACCACAAAAGAAAGGACTATGCCCTCAAACCACTATAGAATTCTCAAGGTTTGGTCACCATGATAAACTTATTATTTCTCCATTCTGTTTCAGGATGTTGCTGGGACAAAACCATTTGGTGGTGTAACTTGTTTGTTTGATCCTTAAATAAAGTGTAAGTGAACATCCAATAGAATTTGACAGTTTCCTTCCATGAGTATGCTGTAAAAATTGCAGCATTTCCATAGGAATGTGATTAATGTCAAGCACTGGAGCCAATGGTGTTGCTCTCCTGCCGCCTCTCCACCTGTCCACTGCCAGGTGAGCATATCCAGCCACTGTTCCTTCTCTGACTGTCAGATGAGGCTTTCCTGCTGATCTGTCCACGTGCTTGGTGGTGTCTTTATAAGATCTCACCACCTGTTAAGAACTGGCTCCTCACTTTCTTTTAAGTGTATCCTTTACTTTGGACACGATTTTTAATAAAGGTTCTACAGAAGAAGTACCATTTCCTCAAGGAATCCAATGCAGAATTGACTTCCCACTGAGAATAGCAATCAATGTTAGAAATGATCAAAAGTGAATATAGGGTTTTTTTTTATTACAGCAAATTGTAATTGCTTGCTTTACCACTTCACCTTCAAATTCCTCATTTAATCTATGTGATAAGCCAAGTAGCTACTACTATTCTCATTCTGTGATGAATTTAAGACTCTGAAAGCTTAATCAACATGCTCAAGCCTCACAGCTAGCTAAGACTAGAAACTAGGTTTTTGTTTTGTTTTTTTATCTTTCAACCCCATCCTTCATCACTTGCCACTAAACAAAACAATACAAAAAGCTTTGGACTCTCTTTAGTTTGCAGGAAAGAAAATTGCTTGCCACAAGAGAAATCCAGTATGGTCACAGTGAGGGAACACACAAAGATTATCTTTTATAAAGAAAAAGAACAGGTATAAAACATGATGGATGGGGTGCCTGGGTGGCTCAGTCAGTTAAGCAGCTGCCTTCAGCTCAGGTCATGATCCCAGGGTCCTGGGATCGAGCCCTGTGGTGGGCTCCCGGCTCAGCGGGGAGCCTGCTTCTCCCTCTCCCACTCCCCCTGCTTGTGTTTCCTCTCTTGCTGTCTCACTCTTTGTCAAATAAATAAATAAAATCTTAAAAAAAAAAATGATGGGTGCACTGGGTGTAAGATCTAAGGTCCACAGTCCTACCTGAAACCAAGAGTGAGTTTAATGCTGCCCCCTTTCCCCCATGAAAATTGCCATCCTATGCAAATTAGCATCTTGACAGCTAGCTGAGATGGGGCAGAAACAATTGGTCTGCAGTCAACCAGAAAGAAAAACAGCAGCCAAAGTGCATAGTGTTACTTTTCCCACACTAAATGAGGCATTAACTTCCAAGTCTCTGACCCTTTAAATCTGTGTAACAATAATTAATGGAAGAAAGATAAATAATATTTAGGTTTGCACTCAAAGCCCCAACTAATAAGAACACAGGTTACATAAGGAGACATAGAGTCTCACCATTTCTTGCATTTGTTTCCAGCAGGTGAGGCATTAATTTCTTTTTCACTATGCTTGAGCTCCTACCTATTCCAGCAATGCCGTCACATGCTGTCTGGGAGCAAATGGCTGGGAGATCTAAGTGAGGAAGAGAAAAAGTTCAGTTCTAAAGATTTACTCATTATCTGCTAGGGGCTCCAGCCTTTGATCAGGTACAGAAACTCTTCAATTGTCCATAGAAACACACACTTCTGTGCTGTGCATTTTCCTAACCTTTGTCTTGAAGTACTGCCAGCTCTTCAATAGGTGGATAGCACATTCTTAAAGAAATCACTTCCCTTCTCTTAGTTTAAAATTCCTCCTTTGTAAAAATAGCTAGACTGAACCAGGTCAGTGGTTGCCAGCAATGAAAGTCACCTGCATTGCAATGTTTTCAAAATGCAAACCCCCTGCATCTTTCACTTTTAACTCCCTAGGTTATGGAATAAAGAGGTCTGAAGAGGATTCTGTATTTTTAAGAAGTTTCTCTAGTAAACAGGATGCTCAACTTGGGTTGAGAACCACAAGATTATTTAATCAATATTATTACTTAATCTAAATTAGAAAAGCTCGAGGGCTCCAATGATCTCTTCATTCAAGAACAGAAACACTGCTTGGAATCAAAACCAAAAATGATCACGTATTACTCTCCACTCAGCCCTCCAGATAAACACCTTAGGAGACATGAGTGTGGTTTGGTAGGGAAAAAAGTTATGGGGAGGATCGTGACCAAATTATTTGGAAGAACATTTTAGGTACATAAGAAACTAAATACCCAACATATTTAAACTACATTTACTGCAACAAAGATTGTTATTATTCTTTGGCCACTAAAAACTGGTTCCTCTCTATTACTCCTCTACCTCCTTTCCTTTGTGTGAATACTTCTTTTAGTGCTCTATTTATTCCTCTCTTTTGAGAGAGAAGTAAAAGAGGTAGTCTTTAAAATCAGTTATTTTTTTCTCAATGTTCTTTTAACATAAAGCAAACTAACTCCTAACCCTAACTCAGCTGATCTCCAGTTCTAATTATCAGACCCAGAAGACTTTCCACTTTTATTCCGCTTGCTAGTCAAATCCACTCTATACCAACTGATAGACCACAGAAATTAAAGGTGAGGATAGCTTTTAATTTGCTTTTGTTTCACCTTTAAGGATACTGTATTACATTTGGGTTGACTCCTCCCCACCTTCAAAAGAGGAGAACCCAGAATTTAATCTCAATTTTTTTCCCAGTGATTTCTAATGAAGGAAACTTAAAAACCTCCCTGGTAGAAAGGATTACAATTTGTTTCAAGCTTCAAAAAGTGGTAAAGTAGGGCGCCTGGGTGGCTCAGATGGTTAAGCGTCTGCCTTCGGCTCAGGTCATGATCCTGGAGTCCTGGGATCGAGTCCCGCATCGGGCTCCCTGCTCGGCAGGGAGTCTGCTTCTCCCTCTGACCCTCCTCCCTCTCCTGCTCTCTGTCTCTCATTCTCTCTCTCTCAAATAAATAAATAAAATCTTTAAAAAAAAAAGTGGTAAAGTAAGCAACAGAATTACTTCACTCAACAAGAACTTCTGGAACTCCTACCACGTGCCTGATACCATGCTAAGTGCTACGGATACAAAAGTGAACAAGAAAGAATGTCCAAAATTTTGGCACTGCTAAAAGCAAGGATTCTTTTAGACAGGGTAGTCATAGCTTACAAAACATCAAAAAAAAATAATCTTAGTATGTAATGCTTTATACATGTCACTATTTGATACTTTTAATAGCCTCTAAGACAGGCAAGTATTATTTTCATTTCATATTTACTAATGGTAGTGGTTAATATGCAGTGAACACTTAGTAATAATTTAATACTTTATAAAGCACTGACCTAAGCATTCTAAAATTCATCTTATGTTAACATGATTTTTATCTCCATTTTATATTTAGAAAACTGAAGTTTAAGAGAGGTCACATAGTGAGTGATGGGGCAAAGTCAGGACTGAAACCCAGGTCTCTTTCTAGAGTCCATATGCTTAACCAGTTTGCTGAATTCAAAGAGGTAAAATTATTTATCCAAAATAATCTGGCTACTAAACACTAATTTTGACTCATAATTTCTTTTTCATATTATAAATATCTCAATATATAAATATCCAAAGATACTCTATATGGAACAACACAGCCTCTGTAGAGAGGAAAGATTCCATTGTTTTTATTTTCGAATAACTCAAAATGGACTTTAAAAAGAATGCTGCCTGTTAGGGAATGAGTCCAAAGTCCTGCCATGTCTGTTAATGACTATATTAATTATTTGCAAAGTTATAAAATGCAAATGATACTTTTTTGATTTTCAAAGAATTAGGAGCTCCTTGACTTTCCAGGAAGTATTCACAGAATCAAGCTATGCACAAAAGAGCAAAACATGAGGGAAGCTAACAGAATCTGCATGCTGAAAAGAAGTGACTGAGCATGATGCTGAGCACTAAACTTCTACATCCACTGCCGTCATTAAAAAAGAGACAGAGGGCAGCCAAAAACTGAAGGAAAGTGCTACCAAGGGTTGCTACCAAGAACCCACTGACTACAAGGTGATGTAGTCTTGAAACAGATCTGGGAAATTATAGCATCTTCTCTAAGATTTACAGAGAAAGACCAGTGTCTTATTTAGTACTTATATTCATCAAATATGCTACAATTATCATCTTTGATAAAAGATGTCACAGGGGCGCCTGGGTGGCTCAGTCGTTAAGCGTCTGCCTTCAGCTCAGGTCATGATCCCAGGGTCCTGGGATCGAGCCCCGCATCGGGCTCCCTGCTCGGCGGGGAGCCTGCTTTTCCCTCTCCCACTCCCCCTGCTTGTGTTCCCTCTCTCGCTGTGTCTCTCTCTGTCAAATAAATAAATAAAATCTTTAAAAAAAAAAAAAGATGTCACAGACAAAAACTTTAGGAAAAAGAGAAAAGAAGCTTAGCAATTATTCTCCATGGAAAAATGACTATAAAATAAGTGCACCTCATAAATTATTTGCAGACATGTCTATATATTAGAATGAAATAAGATCTTTCAGAGGATAACACACCTGTGCCATGGATAATTGCCCTCATTCACAAATAATAAGTGGTCTACCAGATGTTTAGCCCCACACAGGCATATTTAAGGCAAAGCAGTAGGAGAGGGTGCCTTAGCTTAGACCAAAGATGATCTTTTTTATCCTTTACAAGCTCTCATGCTGTGTCAGCAGCTTATTTAGTAAGGTAACCAAAATCATAGAGGATTCCAACTGTTAAGTACTAACATTTCATTTCAGTTATTAAACTTACAGGTAGAGAAATGCACAGGGTCATTAGAAACCTGAAGTCTGATTTAGATGTCTATATTACCCTTGTTTCCTTTCTAATTTTGAGACAGGCAAACTTAAGCAAGATTTTCTTAAATTTCAAGGGTCTCATCAAGATGAAAGGGTACTGCAAAGCTAAATAGTACTTCAATATGTGACTAGAAACAACTTCCTTTATCAAATGAATATAATTCCATTTTGTAGAATAAACATTTGATTTATTCTATAATAACTATTCTTGTTCTTTGTAATATTCAACGTACCAAAAGACCATCTAAAATAAAGGCTGATCTACTTACGAAAATATTGTTGGGGAGTATTATTGGTAGGCTATTTGGTGCTCAGCAGCAGCCTAGGTATAATCACTGGTGAATATAGATGATTTCGTAAGTTACTTTGTTACAGAAGTTTATGTTCAAAACAGGTGAAACCTTAAGTTTTAACTGTGTGAATACTGTGAATATTATCTTTTGGTGCTTACATCCAGAACATATTAATTATATTCTCAAGCTCACTCACACAAAACCCTTGCAAGTAGAGTTAAAAAATCACATAATAAATGTCTTCTTAGGCATGCCAGTGAACCATCAAGATCAATATGACATCTCTCATTAATATCAAATGAGGTGTTGTGTAAAGACAGTTTACCTTCCATGATGACAAATTCAAAAGAGCACAACAAATCCACCCCCATACATCCAAAGATTTTGTCAATAATAATAATAATAATAATACATCTATGGTTATGATGTCTAGCATTCTTCCCTCTCTTCACCTGGGAATAGCTCCCAGCCATACCCCACCATACACATCCAGAGACACACACTAGCACACAACTACAGTAGGAACTTCCATACTTCTACATGACCATGCTGCCAGGACAAAGTTAAACAGCCCAGGAAGTGGCACCTGACCTTAGCAAGACCAATCAAAGTCCTTGAAAAAAGTCTGTCTCCCCTCTTTGGAGGAGCCTTTCTAGAGGCCTTTTGGAGGGCCAAAGATGTGAAAGAACCAAGTCTGCAGAGACAGTGTGAAACTAGAGGCTGAGAGAAGCAGTGAGGACATGGAGGGAGTCCCAAGGCACATCTAGTCTTTGGTTCCAGATGTTTGAATCCGTCCTCCCACAGTTTAGTTGTACAAACTGTACTTGGATTCCATGAGATAATAATTTACTTGTCTGGCCTAAGCTAATTTGATTTCTGTAGCTTACAGAGAGACTCTTAAGTCATATTAAGCATATGCAGCAGATTAGTGAATTTTGAAAGAAAATGCTTAAGAGTTAAGGTTGCCTCATATACAACTTAAAATCCTACCACAATCTAAGCAGAGTCAGGTAAAACCAAGCATGATGCATCTAGGGAAAGAAAAAAGTATCATCAGAGTGAACAGATTTTGCAAGGAAGATGATGGAGGTAATTTTGTCAAGGTAAAATAGATATAAAGCAGGAATCACACCAGACAGAACTGCATGGGGCAATAAGTATGTAATACACACCTATGCATGGGAGTAACATGGTGAAAGCAACACTTTAAAAAGATTACAGGTCAAGGACTGGAGAGAACAAAGGAATAAGAGATAAATGTAGGAATCTTCACATACAACTCATGGTGATGAGACTGAGAGAAAACCAAGAATTCATATTTCATAGGAATAATTGACAAGGAAGAGGTGGGGATGTGGAGTCACACTTATGGAGCACCCATTACGTGTGAGTCATGGTTTTAAATAACTATCTTTCCATATGTATAGCTATATGTATACATAGTCATATACATACTTAATCTTCCCAACCACCTTATGTGGTAATTATATGATCCATTTTAATTGAGACAACTGAGGCTTAGAAATATTACACTGAAATTCGCAAGTTTATACATATAAACATACATAAATACCGTATCTATCTATGGGAGGGCAAAACTAATATTCAAATCCAAGTTCATCTGACCTATTTCATGATGCCTCTCAAGCCTAATTAGATTCAGAAAACAGGAAACCATCCATATAAAAATGGAAACAGCCTGAAGGCAGTTGGAAATACAATCTAAATAATCTTCCCTAAAATAGCATATGATTTCAGACCATTATAAAATTAGCTTTGAAAATCTGTGCACATCAGAGATAAATGTGAAAACAATAGGTAACGTTACAAAGTGATGAGAGCAACTGGACTAGTGAAAAACAACAACAACAAAAAAGCATTTGCATAATCTGGTAGTGGGGGGCACAGAAATATACGGCCTTATTTAAACTTAAAGAGACCAGAAATTATGTTGATTTGGCTCAGCCCTGTAACAGCAGGATTTATAAAAGTGCCTGTCATATGTTTTAATTAATATTTTTAAATTTTGAATTCTTTATTGGAAAATACTTTGAAAACATTATGTAAATTCAAGAGGTCTTAAAATAACAGGAGAACTTGATAAATTCAGGATGGTCACTTTGCAGATATGGAATGGACAGGAAAGATCATGGAAGAAGGGAAGAAACCCAAGAAGGGCATGAGTCCTAGAGATGGCCCCTTGTTACTTTAACTTTGAAGACTTCTGCATGTTAAAGAAGAAACCAGGTCTTCAGGCAAAGCTGTAAGAAGCAAACATGAAAACCATGGATTTTTCAAGCTCCTTTCATATTCATTTCTTCCTATTATTTTTACACTTGGTAATTTCAGGTGCTGCCCTGTTCCTAGGATAGTTCTTCTCAGATGCCAGCTTCAGGCAAGCAGCAACTGGACAGACCTTTTGTTTATTTTTGGTTGATTTTATGTTTTGTTTTTTTTTAGTGAGCCGTCTTTCCATTCAGATACGACAATTGGTCACAGATAAGCTGATGGCTCCTCAAAAGGCTGTATAATGTCTTATTAACTCTTATTAACTCCACTTTCTAGCTGGACTTTGGGGAAGTCCATCACTCCCTTAGAGGCTCTGTTAGCATGAGATAAAGCAGAGGAGTTTTTTAATTTGTTTTAAAGGTGAATGGACAATCTTGAATATTTCTTCTTATCTAAGTATGTTAATAAAAGGTTCTAGGTTGCTCTGCATGTTCTCTTTGCTAAACCTGCAGCAGAAGTCAACAGCAAGAATGTGGGATAATTCTGCTAGACCTAATTCATAAGGTTATAGATAATATTCAACACATTTAGTTTGTTTGTAGAAAAAATTTTAGCAGTGGTAACTTTTTCCAATTGAAAATTCTTCCAATTTTATACAACCTTGCCTCTTCCCAGCTAAATAATAATAATAAACATCAACTGCTTAGATCACTGTGGGATTGAAAAGATGGAAATGTCATGCATGTCTTGGTATGCATGCATCCTCAGAGGTTCCAGGGCACCCTTAGAATCCTTTAGGTTCCTGGAACCTTAAATTCTAAGTAAAAATAAGTAAATGTAGAGTTCTTTATCAACTGACTGTATTAAGCCAAAATAGAGAGCTCGCCTGAATTTTTATTCAGGTTCCTTATATTACTTAAAACAGTGATTCTCAAACACTGGTATGCAACACTATCACCTGGAGGGCTTGTTAAACTACAAATTGCCAACTCCAGGCCTTCAAACTCAAGAGATCTAAGGTAGAACCTGACATTTGCATATCTAACAAGCTCCCAGGTGATGTTTTTTGCTGTCCTCTCTTAAATTTGAGAATTTAAATTATAATTATTAGCTATTTCTCCAATGGAATCTATAGTAGGTAGAATAATGGTTCCTTAAAGATGGCCACATCCTAATCCCTGAAACCCTGAATATGTTACCTTACAAGGTAAAAGGCAATTCTGTTTGCAAAAAGGAATGAATGTAGCTAATCAGCTGACATTGAGACAGGGAGATTATCCTGGATTATCCAGGTGGGTCCAACGTAATCACAAGCATCCTTAAATGTGGAGGAGGGTGGCAGAAGGGTCAGGGTTAGATAAGATGTGAGAGATCTACCACTCCTCTAAGTTGTATGAACTCCTGGGTGCGCTGAGAATAAGATGGCATTTCTTGTTGACACAAGCCAAAAAATTTTACTTTCAAGGCCTTAAACCCTGGGAAGCAATTGTTCAGATCATCCACTCCAGATCAATTAAAGATCTATCACTGTAGTCCCTCCAGAATTCTCAGGACCCTTGAAAGTTTCCTAAACTGAAAAGGCAATTCCCACTGTCTTGAAAACACCAACTTGAAAAACAACAAAGCAAACTCCTAGATGTAGCTTAATGACTAATGATGTACTCTAAAATAAAAAGTATTCCCCAAAACAACGTTATTTTCCCAACTAAAATTCATGAAACATAGTCAATGAGGGGGATTTGGAGGCCTTTGAGATCTAAAATAAACATGTATATATATAAAAATTTTAAATATTTTTAAGAAATAATATTTTTAAGTAGAGTCAGGTTCATTCAAGATAATAATTATAAAAAACCAAGTTTCAGGCTGAAGATTAAATATAAAATTCAAAGACATCTTCTGTGAAAGAAAGTTAAAGCAACTTTTTAATTTTCCTTGCTTAGTCCATTTCACATCTTCAGTAGTCACTTTCCAAAACTTTACCGCCTATTTAAAAACTTCTCTGTAAATACTGGGCAGAAACCCACACATGGGAACGGCATGCAGAACTCTTTGAAAACATGCCCAAAAATTCATCCCCTGCTACTCAAACAAGTTGGAGAGGGTTCAGAGAAAATCTGGAAAATTAACTTTCGGAGGGAAACTTAAAGAAGCTTGAGTTTTTCATCTAGGAAAAGATACAAGTAAAAAAAGAATCTTAAAATGGTTTTAGCACAGAGGTTTGGAACTCCGGTATATAATCGACTCACCTCAGGCACTTGTTAACAGGCTTATTACTAGGCCCCGACCCCACAGAATCTGACTTGGTGGTTCTGAATTGGGCCCCAAAATGGGTATTTCTATTAAGCACCCTGATGATGCTATTGCATGTGGTTCTTGGACCACACTTGTTGAAAAACAAGTTGAGAAACGCTTACTAAATAAGTATAAGAGGAGCCCACACAGCTGTTCTGAATCTTTGCCATAAAACAAGTGAAATCCATTTTAACTGCATAAAACTTGATTCCAGAATGAAAAAAGAACTCCCTGACAGTGAGTTAGTTGTTAAAATGACACAACAAAGCGGTTGTGTGACAATAACTGAGCAAGGATAACTAACTGACTGAGGAAATAGAAAACAATGTTTGTTCTTGAAGAGTTTTACAATCTTAAGATGGTCATTCTCACAGTATGAAGATATCCGGGAACTTGTTAAAAATGCAAATTAATGGGCTCCACTCCAGACCTATTGAATCAGAAACTCTAGGGTTGGGGTCTAAAATCTGTTTTAACAAGCTTTCCAAGTAATTCTAATGAATAAAATATGAGAGTCACGGGTCGGAGGGAAGGAAACAACCAATACTAAAGACGTTACACAAGTAAGACCTGTGATGTGGTGGAAAGAGGAGTGTTCTAAGATCTTCCCTTCCTTGCACAATAGCTGTGGGGGCCTGGTGCTGAGCTCCAGTTTGCTCATCTGGGTGGTTCTAACAGCTTCACCGACTCCAATGAAGATCGAATGCGGTAAGGTATGTGAAAGCATTTTACAATGTGAAACCTCCAAATAAATTTATTATTAGTATAGCTACATACACAATCTCGGGGAGTGGCTAGATTGGATAGAATCATTCATTCATTGCACATTTATAGGACACTTGGCATTTACCAATCATGTTTTTCCACGCTGGATACAAAGAAAAATGACTTCTGCCACCCAATAGTCGGTGGCTTAGAGTGAATCATGAAAGGCCTCAAGTGGAGGAACAAGACAGGCAGAATTTTGAAAGCGAGCAATCCCTTTGGTGAAGCGCAGTGAGCTGTAAACTCCACTCAAAACTAAATGTCCAAAGGCAAAAGCCTTGCCTTTTCCAAAACTGTATCTCCCGGGGCCCAGAGCAGTACCTACCTGGTCAACTTCACTGAAATGCGAGAGGAAGCCAGGGCAGAGAGCCTGGCGGCAGGAAGTGCCCTGCGGGGGAGGCGGAGCGGGAGGAAGTGGTGCCACCGGAAGCGGAAGCCAAGCCGGCGGGGCATGGCGGAAGCAGGGGCTGGTGGAAGCGGCCAGGGGAAGCTAGATGCTATTAGAGTGGCTTGAAAGTTGAGTGAACAAGCAACTTACCATGTTTAATTGAAGTAATGATTCCACTTGAGAGTAATGAAAAATCACGGTAGCAGAGAAGTAAAGGGGGTGGAAACACCTAATAGGGAATTTGTTATATTTAAGACGTCAACAAGAAAAAGTGTAAGTTTTCTAAGCAGGTATTAATTTTTAAATTACCTCTTTTGGAGATCCTTAACCATGGACATACACAGTAAAGCATGGGCCTGTCTTAAGAATGGGTTACTTCGGGTGCCTGGGTGGCTCAGATGGTTGGGCGTCTGCCTTCGGCTCAGGTCATGATCCCAGGGTCCTGGGATCGAGCCCCGCATCGGGCTCCCTGCTCGGCGGGAAGCCTGCTTCTCCCTCTCCCACTTCCCCTGCTTGTGTTCCTGCTCTCGCTCTCTCTCTCTGTCAAATAAATAAAATCTTAAAAAAAAAAAAAAAGAATAGGTTACTTCTTAGGGATCCTTACAAAATTTAAATGCCGAAATTATCTATCCAGTCCTTACTTCATTAATACCATATTTATTGAATGAATAAGTTATTTAATTGATTAATTGATTTCAATTCAAAATCTGAGTGTGTTTGGTTTTTGTTTTTCTTCACTTCTGGGATGAAAGCATAGCAATGGATTTCTCTGGGCCCTTTTGCCCAGCAAAGTAATGATGCATCACCATCAGCAGAAAGCTGTGAATAGCCCTTAAATCCCAAACCAACAAAACAAACAAACAAGCCCTGCTTTCAATTGCTAATCAAAGTTAGTGGGCACACATGGAAAGCCTCAAGGACAAATTTTGTTTTCCAGCTTGTCTGCAAATGTGGAGGATTGAGAATGGCTAGAGGAGGGTCACTTGTGAAGTTTGTCTTTTTTTAATAATGAAGTGTGTCTGTCTCTTGAACTGATGGCTGAAAACATTCCATCCACCAGAGAGTGATTAGACACACATGTAATCAGTGGCCCACATGCCAAAAAGAAGATGAAACTTATTAATAAGCCATTAGGCATTGTGAATTTTTATTTTTTTCCACTTCCTCCTACCACCCACTTACTGGTGGCAAAGTATTTTCTAGCTATTATTTTTAACACACGGAGTACATACTTAGAAGATTCTGCATCCCCTTAATTAAGCAGGCATTGAGACCTCACAACTAAGGAATTATTAATAATGTTCATTGTGAGGAATTATTTCCCCCCTCCCCCAAAGTGGGAGTTTTGAGACATTTTGCTAATTTTTCCACTAAGTTTTTTTTAGGAGGGTCAATTTTTTTTTAAGTTGGCTCAGAAACTCATATTTTATATGTTAAAAGCAAGCAATTCTAAATTAGAGGTAGAGCTTTATAATTGAAGTGCTCATCTGAGCATCACATGCACTTTAGGATAGCTGGTTATTCACACCTAGCAAATGGCTCTCAGCCTTTCTTCAAATCCTAAATCAGGCTCCCAGCTGACTGGAAAGCAGAAAGCACAAAGCAGAAAGCCAGAGAGCCAAGATGAGCCAACCTCTAACTGAGCTGCACGGTTTTGACCTGTGACTAGTTCTTCTCCTCCTTTCAGTCTGCCTGTCTGCTGTGTGCTGTCTGTCGTCTGTCTCTCAGTGTACAGATGTTCCCCCTACCCCCATACTATTGCATGGGTACCTTTCAAGTGCCTTTTGATAGCAGATGTTCCTCCATGCCTCTTTCCCTCCCCTCACTCTCCCTCTCTAACTCCATTTAATAGAGAATATATGCTATGGTCCTTCATATTAAAAGAAAAGTAAAAACCCCAAACTGTGATGGATTTCCCTTCTTGACTACTTAAAAGAAAGCCCAAAATAACTCCCTCAGTCCTTCTTACTCCTACTTTCTAAGACGATGGAATTTTTCTCTCATCATTTTAAGTTTACTCAACTATAGCTTTGTTTTATAACTACATAGATTCATGGTACAGGACTTAGTCACAAACCTTTGTATCAGAAGAATTATCATAACTACTATTTAACTCTTAATAAATATGAGTGGTACATAGCATTGGGATTCAGAAGGAAAAGAAGGGAAGTAAGAGAGGTATCTCTGTGCTGAGGGTTACCACCGGTTTTTGTTTTTTTTTTTAATATTTCCAAAAATGTATTCGTCCCTTTGTTGAAACATTGAGGTAGAAATACAGAACAACCTGAGTGAGTTTACCATGAGATCCAGTGTGCCAGCCAGCATTTACCTTGGGACACATGGGATACTATAATACATTGCTGGAATGTGCTTGAAAACATTTTGATTCATTCCACACAACTTTGCCTTCAATTCTATAGTATCTTGTGTATAATTGCCTTCTAACTATCAACATCACTGAAGTTCACCAGAGATCTAAAAAAAGCTATCCCAAGCACTCCTCCCATTCTTTTTTTTTTTTAGGTGAGGAGCATGAAAATGTTGTGTTTGACAATTTTTTTCTTTTGTTGCTGAAGCTTGCCCACATCCTTAAACTTATTACACAAGTTAATATACAAGAAATACACAGAGGGGCGCCTGGGTGGCTCAGTCATTAAGCATCTGCCTTCGGCTCAGGTCAGGATCTCAGGGTCCTGGAATCTAGCCCCACATCGGGCTCCCTGCTCGGTGGGAAGCCTGCTTCTCCCTCTCCCACTCCCCCTGCTTGTGTTCCCTCTCTGGCTGTGTCTCTCTGTCAAATAAATAAATAAAATCTTAAAAAAAAAAAAAGTACACAGAATAGGGTCTGACAAACAGAAAACACTGTTTGTCATTACATTAGCTATACATTAGCTCTTACTGCCTAGCTTTTCTTACTTGCCTTATACTGTAGTACTGAGCCATGAAGCCTAGTAATACCAAAGCAAGGATCATAGAGGTTGTCTGTAATAAATTATGGAAAGAATATAAGATGATGATTTTTTTCTCCTTTTCACAACTCTCAAAGCCCCATTTGAAAACAAAATTCTTGAAAACAAAAAAGGATTTTCTGTGAAGATGGGAAAATGAACCTAAGAATTTGACCAAGCATGAAGTTATTCACCTTCAACTAACTTTCTTTCTTTCTCTTTCCTTCTTTTTCTTTCTTTCTTTCATTATCTCTCACTGTCTTTTAATGATTTTTTTTAAAAAACTGGGACAATATTTTTGAAACTCTCACTGATTAATTATGAAGTTTTGTTTTTAAAAATTATATAAATTCAAGTAGTAAACCTTTTTTCCAAGTAGCTAGTTACTTGGAAAACAAGAAAATGAATGCTATATAGGGACTATCACATGCAAAGTAATCTAATAAATGTCTTCCTTCCCAAAAAAACCACCTAAATAAATAAATAAAAAGTAGCCAAAAATGGTGTTGTACATGAGGTCTGCTATCAGCTCTAATATTTAGATTGGCTTTCAAATGATTTTTGAATACAAATGTATTATTAAAATTACCAAACTGATATGTCAATTCTATACACATTCATCAGGAAGAGGATTTGAAGAGGTGATAAAGAAAATCCATCTTTCCTGAGGAAGGACCATTCTTCAATCATCCCAAACTCATAGTAGTAGATTACCTGCCTCTCTGAGGACATTATTTTAATATTCAGTACGCTTTATTGTCATAAAATTCTTCCAGATATTGCATGCTCTTTTTTTAAAAAACATTGCCAACTTTTTTATGTTTTGGGGGGTTTTTTTGAGAGAAAGAGAGAGATGGTGGGAGGGGCAGAGGAAGAGACAGAATCCTAAGCAGGCTCCACGCTCAGCATGGAGCTTGATGCAGGGCTCAATTTCATGATCCTGAGATCATGATCTTAGCCAGAATCAAGAGTCTGACCCTTAACCGATTCAGCCACCCAGGTGCCCCAATATTGCGTACTCTTTAAGCTATCATGGAAACTCACTTGTAATTCTGCTATCTGTGGAATAAGAAAACTCTGCCAAGAGCCCTTTAATTCTTTGATCCTCTTATTACTCATTTTTCTTTCTCTTCCCACATCCATTGTTTTTCCCAGAAGTCCTCACCTTTCCTCACAGATCTAATTGATCAATTGTTAATTGATATCCCTTAGATGCTCTTCCAAGTTTTCTAAGTCTTTGCTTCTCAAAGTATGGTCCTTGAACTTTCCATGTCAGTGTCATCTGGGAACTTGTTAGAAATGCAGACTCTCGGGCCAGCTGAATTAGAACCTGCATTTGCACAAAATCCTCTGATGATTCATATGCATACTAAAGTTGGGAAACACTAGTCTAGAACTAAGGACTATAACTATAAATCACTTTTGAGTAAAGCAGAAACCATGAAACTTTCATTCTTGTTTCTACTATTTTGGGGAAATTTTTCTTTAAAGATTTTATTCATTTATTTGACAGAGAGACACACAGTGAGAGAGGGAACATAAGCAGGGGGAGTGGGAGAGGGAGAAGCAGACTCCCCACTGAGCAGGGAGCCCAACGCAGGACTCAATGCAGGGCTCGATGCAGGGCTTGATCCCAGGACCCTGAGATCATGACCTGAGCCAAAGGCAGATGCTTAATGACTGAGCTACCCAGGCACCCCTGTTTTGGGGAAAATTTTATGGTGTCTTGGGTTAAACATGAAATCTTAGATTGGTAGGCAAGATCCCCTTCATTCTCTATGTGTCCTTACCTTTAGGGTGTTTTTGTTTATTTGGTTGGTTTTAGTTTTATTAGCTAGTTTTCTATAGTTTGTAATTCACCCACATTTTCAGGATCACACTATCCCAATTATCACCTATTAAATGAATTTCCTAGGATTATTTTTTTTTTGACACAATAAAAATTAAGAAAAGGAAATTATTCATCTTTCCTAGCAAGAGTATAGAGTCCATATCATTCTTCTCTGAGACGGGAAAGATATAATGTGAAGAACCTCGAAGTTTCTTTAAAGCCAGAATATATTGGAACTTTGCCTTAGATATCGAGTTAAGAATAATTTCCCTGCCCACCCACTCTATGGGTGATGAGGTGCACTTCATTTAAAGCTTTTCCTTCCTGAGGCTGAGCCCCTCTTTACTTTTTACTCATTTCTTTCACCCTAAAGTTCTACCCCTGAATATCTTCCCCACTTACCTCCACAGATAAGTAAAGCCATAGTGGGTCATTCTTTGAAAGAATGAAAAGGTTGTCCTGATGGCTGATAAGAAAATTAACATGAACTTATTTTACATAGATTGCTTCATTTCATTTCATATCTTTTCTTATAATGCCTTTGTTTGTACCAGAATTTTGCAACCAAGCCATTTGTCAACATAGCCATATTTATCTTTCATCTGTTTGGGGTCATGAATTCACAGATGCAAAACAGTTAATCATTTTGTCAGTATGGACAAATCATGCATAATAATCCATAAAAATGGTGTGTTTGGGACCCCAGGGTGTATGCTCACTCATTTGCCTACACAAACATTGGGTGTGTTTCCTTTAAGCTTCACTTAACAGTAATCATTTTCTTTCTTCTTTCAGCAGTACATGTTGCTGATTTCTCCTGATGTGTGAAAATTTCCACAGCTGTATGCAAGACACATTCATCTAACTGAAGAAGATTTTTAGTCCCTAAAGGACTAAAGTCAGAAAAAGGAAGAAAAAGTCAGTTTTTCCTGCTCTGTTATAACAAAACTGAGAACTCTATACTCTTGCTTGGTGTAGCTAGAAAGACTTGGTAATTTAGATGTCTTTGACTGTTCCTGCCAAGGCCAGTAATTAAAGATGGAAAAAATATAAATGTAGTGAGACAACACTCACAATTTGTAACTCTGATTTTTAGAAGTATTAACCCATAAGTAGTATGTTGAAATAGATGTTATAAAGCTAAGCAGATTTCTCTAGTAGACCAATTTAATGTACAAAATAATAGTAAGTGCCCTGAGAACTTTAGAAGAAATGGTACATGAAACAGTGCATTTTTCAGAATTTGATAATCATTTTTCAGTAGTGCCACTTTATAAAATGTATAACTTGCTGAGATTTTTTATATCAAATGTTCTAGTTAATTAGCCACTTAATTCCTCATAAAATATTATCTAAACCTTCCAAAAATGTAATTGCTCTCACATTTATGCAATAATTCAAGGATCAATAAGAGCTAGTAATGATTTCTACATCCAAACAAAAATATAACACAAATAAACTCTTAATGTGCTCATTTGGAATAGTTTCTCATGACTGCTGCTTAGTTTTATGTTCATGACTTTCTATACCCTTCAAGGTTGAGTCCTGTTATGAGTGCTAGGCTTACCATTGGTATTTCTGGATACCATGGAAATAATTTGTGCTTAACTAAATGTGTTCATCCTAACCTAATAAAAATAGTTTATTTACTACCAGGGTTAGGATGTACCACTTTTTAATATCCCAATAAGTGATAGCTTAAATCTCTTTAGTTTTACTTCTCCAAATATTAAGTAGGGATGACCAGATAAGAATCCAACTACTAAAAATCTCATTGGGCAGTGAAAGGACCTTGGCCTAAGTAAAGGTGATGGGAAGCTCTTTTGGGGGGGGGGGGAGTCTTGCCACTGGTATTAAGACATCAAAATAATTTCTTGGTATAAACATGATTATAATCAATGATCTGTGAGGAATTTTAGAGAAGAAAAAGTGACAACACCCTTGAATTAAAATAATTAACATTTCACTTATTCTTAGACCAAGGCTGAGAAAGGATTCTAAAAAATGGGAGCCATCAAGCATGAGACTGATTCAGGAAAAACAAAACTTCTAGAATAAGTTATTCAAGATAGTTCATGAAGCAGTTAAGAGGATCCAGAGTGTTCTGAGTTATGATAACTCAATGCATATTAATGTCATTTCATTGCTCAGTATGGATTCTACACAGGAATGATGGAGAAATGGCAGACATATCCTGTCTTTATTTTACCAAAGTATTTGGCCTCCAAACTTAATATTTTAAGTCTAATATCCTTGAGTATAAGATAAATTGGATTAATGATGTCTGAATCTAAGGCTGGTTAATATTTCACACACAAAAAAATATTTATGTCCTAGTAATTGTCAATATTGATCAGAGTCTCTACTTGGGCCAAAAGTCCTAAAGTGTTTATAGTGGATGCTGTGGTGCACCATTAAGACACCATACTTCTGGACCAAAGGTCTCATTCCCTCAGCTACCTGGAATGGTACCTGCCTATGGCTCATAGCTAGGGTGCTCCACATGAATTGCCCTAGGTTGAAGAAATGTGATTTACCTAAGATAGTGATCCTGGTAATGTTCCAGGTCTGCTCCCTCCCTAGGGACAGCCTGCATCAAATCACTAGTGACAATTAGGAAGAGCCACCCCAGCTTTAAACTCCTATATAATTAACTGAGGGCTCTATTATAACTGCATCTCAGTTCAACTTCTCCTTTGCCCTATCCTACTTTCCTCCCTCTCTTGTAAGTGCAGTTCTCAAGAACATTCTCCAATTACCCACCTATGTGCAAAACTATACCTCACTGTTACCTCAGGAATACAACCTAAAAAAGTTGGTTCCAGGAACAGTTCTAAAAAGTAGATTCTAAAATGGGAGTCTGGGGCTGAATCACTTGCTGATCACTGGTGGTAGATGAAATACTGAAACCCCTCAGTATGCTAGAGCTCTACCGTTGCTGAAACTTCACCAGCAGTCAACTGGAATTGGATACCAGAGGAAGAAAATACACTTTTGGTGGAATGCGTCAGGCATTTGAGAGTTTGGCAGAAGAAACTATAAGGACTATGGAATTTGATGGCTATTGCTGAGAGCTATGGAGGCATTGGAGAAAAATGGTGAAAGACAGAAGAGGATTTACAGTTCAGGTAGAGTGTGAAAACTGAAGTCCTCCTTGAAAGCACACAAAGAGACTCCCATCTCCTGCAGCAGAAGGACAGAAAAAGCTGAGGATCAGACTCAATATTTATAAGGGTAGCAGAGCTGCAGAGAAGGTTGAATTCTCAGACCTGGAAAATCAGCTATACCAAGAGCAGAGCCCTAGTTAGGAAGGAGTGGGATCCTGGCACTTGACAAGGACATCAGAGTTGATACCCTTGAATCTTGAATTACCATATTCCCTTAAGCACCGTGGATTACAGAGTAGCTCACTCTTCCATGTTAAAGAGCAGTGCTCCCTTCTTGATTAAAGACAATGCAGAGGCCTCTGCATACAACCCCACATGATTTGCCCCTCTCACACTCCTGGCCCAGTCCAACAGCTTGGGATAAGTCACAGGAGAACCAGATTAGAAATATATTGGTCCTGCTAAAAGAACAAAAGACTACACTCCAAAGGAGCTGCCAGCATAGTAAAACACAGAAGGTTATAGGGCTTGATTCTGAAGATGTGGATTAACAGATGTGGAAGATGAAATAGGATAAGAGAGAGTTTATCAACATAAAACAATCTTCCATTATATAGGATTTAACACCCTGGAAAACACTCTGGTAGACAATGCAAAGATCATTTTAGGATGGATCATGAAAGTTTGGAGGAATACATGGCCACAGTAAGGGAAGAGATTGAAAGAAGGCCAGAATATCCAAGTCCACTAAGTTCCATGGAAAAGCCTAAAGGATATTCTGTTTATCAAAACAATAAGGAATGCACTGGTCAGAGCATCCACAGCATCACTGACAAGCTCAGAGATGGTGCTTCTCTTGAAGTCCAGCACTAGAAAAGGAAGATGGTGTTACAGAACTGGGCTTACTGATAGCAATGAAAATAAGAGGATCTTGAAATAACAGAGGCCAGGGGTGGCACATAACATCGGAAGCAAAGTAAGCCCAATTATCACAACAAGAGGCAGAGTTGGAGTAGCACCCACAGGGTCCTGAGAAAAAAGAGGTAGGAGAGGGAGTTATGAAGTTGGTTAATAGAACAGCAGGGGGAAAAAATACATGAGCAGTAAACAAGGACTTGATCAATCTGTACATTTGAAAGAAATTGGGGTCCACAAATACTTGGAAATTAAATAAAATCTTTCTAAATAATTCCTGGGTTAAACAAGAAATCAAAAGGAAAACCAGAAAGTGTTGGAGCTGAATTAAAATGAAAAAAACATGTAATGAGTGGGCTGCAACTAGAGAAGTATTTAGAGTGAAATGTATAGCACTAGATACTCATTTTAGGAAAGCTAGGTCTCAAATCAGTTACCTCAGCTTCCACCTTAAGAAACTAGCAAACTAAAGTCAAAGTAAACAGAACTGGAAACAACTGAAAATAGCCAACAACAGGTGAATTGATAAATTGTAGTATAAATACACAATGTTCTATTCAGCAATAAAAAGAATGAACTTTTGATATGAGAACACAGATAAATCTCAGAATAATTATTCTGTGTAAAAGAAGCAAGACAAAAATAATACATACTATGCAGATGTTCCATGCTATACTCTATTTAAAAAAAAAATAATAAACATACTATGTAGTTCCATTTATATAAGATTTTAGGTAATATAAGCAAATCTATAGTGACAGCAGATCAGTGACTGGGGGCAGGGAGGAGTGGAAAGAAAAAATAACAAAATGGCACGAAAAACTTTTGGGTGTGATTATCTTGCTTATTATCTTGCTTTATGAGTATCTTAATTGTGATAACATTTTCATGGCTGCATACATACATTTAAACTTATCAAAGTGTATTTTTTAAGTATGCAATTTCTTATATGTCAATTACATCTCAATAAGATGGAAGGAAGGAAGGAAGGAAGGAAGGAAGGAAGGAAGGAAGGAAGGAAGAAAGGAAGGAAGGAAGGAAGGAAGGAAGGAAGGAAAGAAAAAGATCATTCAATAGCTGTAATAGGTGGCAGCGTCCTGAAAATGTGGTGGGTAGTAGAAATAGTGGATCCCATGATTATGTGCCCAACACTGCACTTCCTTTATTGTAAAGTGGTTTTTTTGGGTCTAATGGAATATTATGTAGGATCCTGTGTTGTTAAAATACTCTGAAAACCATTAGATAATGGCACTGGCTGAGGCAGACAGGAAAGGCAAATTCATATTTGAAATATGTGTCAGTTTGGTGAAGATAAATCACTCTCCTTTCTTGGGTTGGGAGTACCCAATATAATCAAATATCCAAGTATCAAATGGATTCAAATAACCAAGTATCTGATTGGTTTCTTAGAGAACTGGTTGTATGTCAGACTTAGCACTGGTCTCTGGCTGTCAGATTAGACATTTGGCAATGACAGTAGCTAGGTCAGTTTTGATGGGTGGCAGTCCATGCTGCTCAGTCCATACATAGCCTCTACCTCTGCCTCCAAATTCCATTCATATAGTCATTCTACTGGCACT
This sequence comes from Mirounga angustirostris, assembly GCF_029215605.1. Classification (NCBI taxonomy): domain Eukaryota; kingdom Metazoa; phylum Chordata; class Mammalia; order Carnivora; family Phocidae; genus Mirounga; species Mirounga angustirostris. Next base: position 159,742,432 of record NW_026991711.1, read on the forward strand.
TTGGTGGCCAATGACAGAAGCCGGCTGAAGCCAATCAACTGAGTTATTTTGTCTGCTTCATTATTTAGAGCACTTTCATACTTCATGTCCAGTCTCTTAAACCCATCCACAGGCCTCTCACTCTCTCCTCTGATCCCTGATCTCTCTAATAGTTCTTCTTCCTGGCCTTTGATAAACCAGCCAGGTCATTTGCCTCTACTCATAAGTACTCTTGAGCTATTTTTCTTTTATATAAAGTGGATGACCAGATGTACCATCTGAAATTCTGCTAAACTGGGGAGATTTTTCCCTTAATTATGTATTTTAAGACCTCTTTTGAGTGAAGATATAGTGCTGAAGCACTCCATATTGAACTTGTACCAAATTACTAGTGAATCTTTTTCATCCTCCATCAACTGTTTAAAAAGGATATTCACATTTGGCCTTTGGTTTGAACCAAAGAAGAGTCACAGGTGCAACAATGATGGATGACATGTAACTCTGATCCACCTGGTCATGCAACTTACTTAAAAATCTTGGCCCTACTTGTGCCTGAACCTAGCATTACATTTTATGTGACTATTAATAGGTTTGGGTTTGAGTTTATCATTTTGCTTTTTTTATTTGTCCCAATCTGTTCTTAGTTCTTTTTCCTTTTTGTCTGTCTTCTTTTGGATTAATATCCTTTATGGTTTCATTTTGTTGGCTTACTAGCTATAGCACTTTGTTATTGTAATGGTTACATCAGGGTTGATCATATACACCTTTAACTTATCAGTCTACCTTCAAGTGATATTGTGCTACTTCATACATATCATAAGAGACTTACAATAGTATACATCTATTTCTCACTTTCTGGCCATTATGCTATAGTTGTCATGCATTTTCTTTTTACATATATTATAAACTTATAATCAGTTATCTTTTAGGGGTATAAATCAAACTTAAAAATCATGTATTTACCATGTAGTTGGCATTTCTGGTGTTCTTCATTCCTTTATGTAGATCTGGATTCCCATCTGGTATAACTTTTCTTTGGGCTGAAAGACTTTGCTTAACATTTCTTGTAGTATAGATCTGCTAATTATAAACTCTTTTAGCTTTTACATGCCTGTAAACATTTTATTTTTACCTATTTTTTGAACAGTATTTTTGCCAGGTTTAGAATTCTAAGTTGACCGTTTTTATTTTCTTTCAGTAATTTAAACATGTTGCCTCATTGTCTTCTTGCTTGCATTGTCTCCAGTAAGAAATCTGATGTCATCCATATCTCTGCATGTAACATGTTTCTTCCTCTACCTACCTTTCAAGATTTTCTTTTTTTTTTTTTTTTAAGATTTTATTTATTTATTTGACAGAGAGAGACACAGTGAGAGAGGGAACACAAGCAGGGGGAGTGGGAGAGGGAGAAGCAGGCCTCCCACTGAGCAGGGAGCCCGATGCGGGGCTCAATCCCAGGATCCTGGGATCGTGACCTGAGCCGAAGGCAGACGCTTAACGACTGAGCCACCCAGGTGCCCCAAGATTTTCTTATCACTAGTTTTGAGCAATCTGACTTTGAAGTGCCTTGGTATTACTTTCTTAATGTTTCTGGAATTTACTGAGTTTCTTGGACCTGTGGGTTTATGATTCTGATTCAGTTTGGACAGGCTTTGGCCATATTTTCTTCAATTTTTTTCTGCCCCACCCCCTTTATTTAGGAACTCTAATTACTCATATATTAGGTCACTTGAAGTTGTTCCACAGCTCACTAATGTTCTCTTAATTTAAAAAAGTTTTTTTCTGTTTCATTTGGGATAGTTTCTACTGCTCTGCCCTCAAGTTCATTAATTTTTTTTTTCAATGTGTAATCTTCTGTAGCTCTCATTAAGGTTATTTTTCCTCTCAAACATTGTAGTTTTCCTCTCTAGGAGTTTATGGATTTTAAAAATATATTACAATCTGTATGGAATACAGTTATAATGACTGCTTTAACATTCTCCTCTTCTAAGTCCTCATCTGTGTCTGTTCTGTATTTGTTTTGATTGATTGATTTTTCTCATTATGGGTTGTGTCTTCTTGCCTCTTTGTATGCTTGGTAATCTTTGGATGTCAGACATTATTAATTTTACCTAACTGGGTACTGGATAATTTTGAATTCCCATAAGTTGTCTTGAGCTTTATTCTAGCTTGGTCCTTCCTAAGTCTTGCTTGGAAACAGCTTGGAAAGTTACTTGGAAACAGCTTGGTCCTTCCTAGTCTTGCTTTTATGCCTTATTAGCAAGGTCCAGAACTATGCTCAGTCAGGACTAATTATTTTCCACTACCAAGGCAGTGTCTTCTTAAGTACTCTGCTTAATTCCCTGTGTAATTATGGGTTTTTCCAGTCTGGCTGAGGTGAACAAGCACTATTCTCGACCCTACGTGAGCACCAGACACTATTCTCTTTAATACTTTGGGATGGTTCCTTTCCCAGTATATGCATGTACTGCTTAATACTCTGCTAAATACTCAAAGGAATCATCTGAAGATCTCTACAGTGTTGTCTCTGTGAAGTTCTCTCCTCTCAGGACTTTTGTCCTATGAATTCTAGCTGTCTTTTCTGTCTGAACTCTTAGCCCCATTGCTTCAACTCAGAGAATTTACAGACCTATCTACCAGTCCCCCCTCCCTGTACTGGAAACTCTCCCAATGCAGTTAAGTTAAGGGAGTCATATTGCTTACCATGTTTGTCTCCTGTCTCAGGGATCACTTTCCTTTGTTGCTTGGCATCAATGTCTTGAAAACTGTTGTTTCACGTATTTTGTCTGACATTTCTGTTTGTTTCAGAAGGAAAGGTAAATGTGGCCCTTGTTACTCCATCTTGTCAGAAGCAGAAGCTAAAACAACTTTTTGAAGGCATGCCTGAAGTTCAAGCTTGAAAACAATACCCTATAAATTTGAAGTACCGTCCTTCTGGATACAGCATATATCCTAAATCCATAGTCATCATATCTATACCCCCCAACAGATAGATAGAATAAATGGATTTGGGAACCATAGGATAGAAGTACAAGTGGTTTTTCTTGACATTACTCCTGCTGACCCATGTGGGGAATTTGCTATCCCATCGCCACAACTTTGGGTCCTAGAGGTATGGAGATATAGACTATTTCTACCAGGGTGCATTGCAAAAATATAAAAAATTAAGTTATGGCTCCCATCCTGTTACTTTGGGTTCCTTGTGTGAAGCAACCAGTATTTAAGGAAAGTTAACGCAATCCTGGTAGTGATAATTGACCATGATTATCAAGAAGAGGCAAGGCTGTTCTATATACAATGTAGGCAGGGAAGAATTGGCTTGACAAACATAATTCACTAGAGCCACCCTTGGTATTCCTCTTCCCAAGTTTCATAGTAAATTAACAAAACAGTAGCCATGATATGAGAAGAGCCAGGTAACTAGGAGCTCAAGATCCCTCAGAGATGAGGATATGGATCAATAGGATTCAGTGATAAATTGGATGTGAGGTGTGAAAAAAAGAGGACTTAAGGATAACTGCAAAATTTCTGGATTAAATATCTAGAAGAATGGAGTTGTTATTTCCTGGACTAGGAAAGGCATTGAGGGCAATAGGTTTCACAGAGGGCCAAAAGTTGAGTTTGGAACATGTTATTCTGAGATACCTAGTAGATATCAAAATAGATCTTTCAAGAAGGCAATTGGAATGAAGACTGGTATTCAGAAGTTTGGGAGTTGCTTAAAATATCATTCCAGAAAGATAGAGAGACTTTCAAAGTGCTGCTTGGGTTCACAAAGGGTGTGTCTCTCTCAAACAGCACAGGGCATACCATTTTGGAAAGCCAGAACTCATCTTCATGTGGCATCTGCCCCTTATTTGCTGCATCTGCACTCATATTTTCCTGCTCACAACCTCTCCCTTTCCCCTTGCCTCCCACCACCCTTGACTTTTCAAGGGAACTATTACAAATATTCTTTCCAGAAAGTATTCTTTGCCCATTTTGGGTGTTTAAGAAGGCCTGTGGTGATGGCTCTGAGCCGAGGCATTTTTCTAAGAAATAGAACATGGGTTTCCTTGGGCATGGTGTCATTCAGCACAGAGAAAGTTGTTCAGAAATAAAATAGAGCAAAACAAAACCCCAAATCCTTTCTCTTCCTAGAACATCTTTTCTCTCCCTTTTTCTTCATGACCTACCACTCTACAGATCTAATGCCATCTCTTGGAAAATCTATTGAAATCTACTGGGAGATTTCCACAGTAAGCCATGGCCATCAGATCTTTGCACACCAGTCCATTGGTGGAAAGACTGAGACCAGAGCAGGGTTTTGACATCCCTGAGCTTCAGTCTTTCAGCATCTGTGAAATAGAAGGTTTGGACTAGATCATCTCCAAGGACCTTTCCAACTCCACAATTCTATTAACTATAAAATAATTTAAATGGGTCAAGAAATTTCAATGTTAATTTGAACCAAATGCAAAACTAGGCATAGTTTATATCAAGCTCTAATTATAATTATCTAAGAACTGGATTAGCAACCAGAAGATTCTTGGCACTCCTGGCATCAGCAACAATGACCTTTTAGCTTTGGCAAGTAACCTGAAATGCAGTCTCTAAAGAAATAAGCAAGAAAACATTTATCTACCTCAGGGGAGTCTTTTGAAGATTTTATTTGTTAATTCTTTTTAAGTGCTTTGACTCAGCAAAGTATAATAGATCATCAATACTCGGGGTCATTATTTAGGTTTATGAGACTGGGTTTCCATTTGATGTGCAGAATAATTTCTGTGTTATTGTGAAGGGTAGGCAAAGATGCCAAAAACTGCCTGACTCCACACAGAGTTGCCTTTTTAAAATAATTAACATTCTATAAATATCAATCATTGAATCAACTTTTAAAAATAAACTAATTTATTCCAGCAGTGAGTGGAAATTATTTTTATTAATATTAAAATCATTCTTCTCCCATGATAATAACTGTTAATATACTAAGAATAACCTCATGTTTACTTGGTACATGGGAATTTCTAAGAACTTTCAGAAAAAGCCACTGGGAAGGGCTAGAAAAGCCCAAGAATAGAGTGAGAAAGAAATTATTTTGAAAGGGTTCTTTTTCTCATGTAGAGTGAAACTAGAGATCTAAATAATACCATTAGAACTAGAAAACTTGGGGAGAGAAATAAAATGTCTTGGTCATTTATAGAAAGTATCAAAATCCAGTCCTCTAATATAGAAATAATCTAAGAGAATGTTTTAGTTAAGTATGTATTTCGTACATTAAAATACTTTTTCAAATTACCACTTGGATGAAATCACAGTTTCAAATAGGTTTGGCAAACTTTTAGTCTGATAGGGAAAGGCATGTTTTCCAACAGAATAAAATTTCCACCTCTTTTTTCTCCTACTGTTCACTAGTGTGAGTGCATCTTTGTAGAGTTCTTAAATACCTGAACAGGAAGTAAAAGAGAGTGAAATAGCATGAGATAACTACTTTTTTAAAAAGTAATCATTAATACCTTCCATTTTCTGCTTCCAGATTAGCAAAAAAAAAAAAATCAATTTCATTACATTTCTTTATAAATAAATTAAAAAACTAAATTCTAGACAAGAAAAAGAGCTTTATACCAAATGAAAAACCCTCTTTTGATCTTGTGGCTGGCCATTTATCTGCCACCTTCTGAATTTCCATTAAATAAATAGGGTGTCATTTTATTAAGAATACATGCATAGATTACATTTATGTGGCAAGGTGTACGTTCGACTGTGAAAATCAAAACAGAAGTAGCAGATGGTTTTGCTTTGACCCAAGAGACCACTCACTGTGCCAGCTCAGAATGAAAACCTCCTTTATCCAGCATGAAGATATGATATTTGGAATTCCTACCCCAATGCTTATTTAAATATCAAAATAGAAGAGGATAAGAAAAGAGGATTGGTGCAAATGACATCCAGTCATCAACATCCCAGTGACTGCCTGTTTATTTCTACTTGCTCCAGGTCAGGAGCAATAACATGGTCAGATACATATAATCCAGAGAAACAGCAGTGCATAACGTAAACACACTTCTCATCAGTTATAATGACTCACTTACACCAAAGTCTCATTCAAACTAATAGACCAAAATCTCTTCCTCTTACATTTTCAGAAGAATATTGGTGTATCTCTCTTTTAAGGAAATGTTATTTAAAACTGTCAGAATATAAGAGATAATGTTTTCATATCACAAACATGGTCTTCACATAACAAAAGAGATCATTTGAATGCAGTATTTATAACAACAATTTCATCATCCCAAATAGAAATGCCACACCTCAACTGGCAAATTCTTTACCAAAGACCAACCTATCTAGAGGAGAGAAGAGACGAGCTTAAAGATGTGTGTCTGACCCTTCTCTCCTAGCCTTCTTGAAGCATTATTTTTCACTCAGCAATTCACTGGGGAACAGATGAGGGTCAGTTCTGTTCTTAATCAGTCCACTGTGATTTCATATAGGACTATAATTTCATGTAAACTACTCACTGAAACAAAATTTGGCTACTAAGAAGAAAACTCATACACATTTAAGTTTATTGTAAAGGTAGTCAACACTCATAATAATACAAATGGTGTGGGGGGTGCAGAATACATGAGAAACTGACAAATTCCCTACAGGAATGCTACCCTAGTTGTATGTGAACCTTCTAATAAATGCTTATAAAAAATGAAGGTGGCAAATGTTATCAGTGTTCGTTCCCATATCCCCTCTGATCTCTTCCGAATGCTTATGCACAACAGCTCCCAATGTGTTTTTATTGCCCACAGCCAGAACCTGAATCCCCTTTTGGGAGGGCTGCCCTGGCTGTCAGAACTCTTTGTCTGCTTACACAGAGAGCCAGAAGTGCCAGGATTCATGTCACCTCACGTGTAGCTCCTAAACATTGACTGATTATGGCAGGATAATACTCTACTCCCTTCCACTAATCAAGACACTCTGATGTGTGACCTGTACTATTTTTTGTGGCCTCTCAGGGACTGAGCGAGTTACCCTTTTTAGAATTTTGTTTGATAACACACCCTCCTCTGGCTTCCCTCCCTTCCCAGTCACATGTCCCTATTCTCTTACCAATTTTTCCGAGAAATGTTTCCAGTTAAATCACTTCAGCATGGCTTTGCCTCAGGTTCTACTTCTGGAGGATCCGATCTAAGTCATCTGATACTGGATTTGGCCCTAGGTAGTAGACTCTCAGGATAGGATTCTGGAGTTGTGTCATTTGCTGACCAGATGCTGACAGGAATCCCACTGTTGGAGGTAAATCAGGTGATGATAACCACTAGCATGCTATAATATGACAATCAGTAAGATCTTCATCTGTGAAATGGAATTGGATACTGGGTCTTTTCAAAATCCACTCCCACCTCCCTGTTGGCTACTAAACCCATGACTAGGGTCTAGTACTTAGCACTGGTCATCTGGAAAAATACAGGTCCTTCTTAAGGAGGGAATGAATTATTCACCAAAAGTACTCCAGAACCTAGGTAATATATGTTGGTAGAACCAGGAGAACATAGCTCAAGGAGGATCTTGAGGGCACTAGACTGAATAGGTGATGGTGTGTAGAATGTAAGTCCCTATAAGGGAGAGTTTGTTGATATGAAGGTGCTCTTCCATGATTCAGGATTCAATATCCTCAAAGACTCACATAGAGCCAACCCTAATACACTGATAAGTCATTCCTGGGAGATTGAAAAAAAATGATGTCCCACATGAAATGAAATGAAAATATAAGAATTAGTATGTTTAGCAGTTTGAAAAACTCTTATATCAGTTCACTGACCTGCAAACTAATGACCATGATGTGAGAAAAGGCCAAGTGAAATACCCCAATACTGCTCTCCACCCCAATCCAGCCAAGATTGAAAATCAGGAGCAATATCATATTCAGATGGAATGGCAGATTAATACCACCCTCAAAGTCTTAAAAAAAATCCTGGAAAGGTATTTCCTAATACATTCCCTTAATTCACCAGTCTGCTACCAGCAAAAATCAAATGGATCATGGTAGATGACTGGGAACCACATTTAACTAAGTTTCAATGACTGATACATTAACTAAAACAAATTAACATTATTTCTGATACTTTGTATGCAGTTATGTATGGATCTGGCTAATGAATTATTTCTAACACCCATATTTAAGAAATGTTAGAAATAGTTCTCATTCACTTGAAACAGACAACAGTACACATAATCACATCCATGATCTAATCTCAGGACTATCTTGACTTTCTTACCCTTTAATGGGTGGCCCTGGAAGACCTTGGTAAGGGGGAAAACATTCCACTGGACAGAACTCTGAGCAGTACACATGATCATCCCCTTTGTGGGGAGAAAGAAGTAGCCTAAAGTAAAAACAGACATGAGCTCCTGGGAAATGACAAATGGGTTAACCAGAAACTAGAAGGAACAAGATTAGAAAATGGAGGAAAATAATTCTGGGAAAAGTCTTGTGGATATACCCATATACCTGTGGAAATGGACGTCAAGTGTGTGGATCCTCGTTCCACATATCAATGCCCACCAGAGACATCCACTATAGGATAGGCACTACACGATGAAGTAAACAGAAAGATTCATCTGGAAGATGATAGCCAGCCCCTTCCCTGAGCCATTGTAGGGTTTCAACAGTGGCCCCAAGAGTGCACTAGCCATTCATAGAGTAGCCATAGAGATGGAGGCTCTGCATGGACCCAATAGCATGGACTCCTACCCCCGAGGCTGATCTAGCTACAAATGCTGCTGGCTGCTTACCCCGTCAGTAGCAAAGGCAAAAGATGGGCCCCTGATATGGTACTATCCCTTGAGGAGACCAGTCAGCCTCTTAGTGGCAAATTCTGTACATTTGAACTCTTCTACTATAGAAAAAAATAATAATACAACAATTTGTCTGGAATAGGAGAGAACACATATTCTAGGTATGGATTTGCATTTCCTAACAGAAGAATCTTGGCCAGCACCACTATCTGAGGGATCCCAGAATGTCTGATTTACACATCTGAGATCCTAGATGACATTGCTTCAGGCCAAAGGACTCATTTTATAGCAAAGAAGATGTAAGAGTGGACATTTGATTACGGGATGCAAAGGGTCCTATCATATACCATATCATGTCAGAGCTGCTTACCTTAAAGAACTTTAAAATGACTGCTTAAAGATGCGATTAAGGCACAGCTTAGAAATGATACCCTGTGAGGTTGGGCCTCCATTCTTCAGGTTGAAACATATACCTTGAACCCATAGCCATTATGCAGTGTTATGTTCCGCACACCCAATAAGTAGAACACATGGGTCCAGGAATCATGGGACAAAGTAGGAGTGGGCTCCTCTCACCATCATGTCCAGTGCCCTCTTGGGGAATTTGTGCTTCCATCATTGCAGTGTTAGGTTTAGTGTATCTAGAGGCCATGGTTCTCGGCTGGGGGTCAGGAGAAGAATATTTCCATCAGAGGAAACAATAAGGGCTCCACTAAACCTAAAGCTACAACTTCCCAGTCATTTTGGACCCCCAGTGCCAGTAGATGGATAGAACAAGGATTTCTATACTTCCAGGGGTAATGATCCTGATTATAATGAAAAAGCAGAGTTGCTGCTACATTAACAGGGCAGGAAAAGGACCATTTGGAATTCAGAGTACCCTCTTGGGCATCTCTTGGTGGTCTTTTGCCCATTTTCAACTACAAACAAGAATTATAGCAAATGCATAGTAAATAATCAGATCCCAGCCCCCACAGAGATGCATATCTGGATCACCCATTAGGCAAGCCACCAGCTCTGCAGAAATCCTGGCCAAGGCTGAAAGTAATCTAAAATGGGTGGGATAAGAAAAAGATGAACTCAAAATGGATGAAAGACCTAAATGTGAGACAGGAATCCATCAAAAATCCTAGAGGAGAATACAGGCAGCAACCTCTTTGACCTCAGCCACAGCAACTTCTTGCTAGACACATTTCCAAAGGCAAGGGAAACAAAAGCAAAAATGAATATTGGGACTTCATCAAGATAAAAAGCTTCTGCACAGCAAAGGAAACAGTCAACAAAACTAGAAGGCAACCTACAGAATGGGAGAAGATATTTGCAAATGACATATCCAATAAAGGTCTAGTATCCAAGATCTACAAAGAACTTATCAAACTCAACATCCAAAAACCAAATAATCCAATCAAGAAATGGGCAGAAGACATGGACAGACTTTTCTCCAAAGAAGACATACAAATGGCCAACAGACACATGAAAAAATGCTCCACATCACTTGGCATCAGGGAAATACAAATCAAAACCACAATGAGATACCACCTCATACCAGTCAGAATGGCTAAAATTAACAAGACAGGAAACAACAAGTGTTGGCGAGGATGCAGAGAAAGGGGAACCCTCTTACACCGCTGGTGGGAATGCAAGCTGGTGCGGCCACTCTGAAAAACAGTATGGAGGTTCCTTAAGAAGTTAAAAATAGAGCTACCCTATGACCTGGCAATTGCACTACTAGGTATTTACGCCAAAGATACCAAAGATACAACTGTAGTGATCCGGAGGGGCACCTGCACCCAATGTTCATAGCAGCAATGTCCACAATAGCCAAACCGTAGAAGGAGCTGAGATGCCCTTCAACAGACGAATGGATAAAGAAGATGTGGCCCATATATACAATGGGATATTACTCAGCCATCAGAAAGGATGAATATTTACCATTTACACCAACGTGGATGGAACTGGAGGGTGTTATGCTGAGTGAAATAAGTCAATCAGAGAAAGACAATTATCATATGGTTTCACTCATATGTGGAATATAAGAAACAGTGCAGAGGATCATAGGGGAAGGGAAGGAAAACTGAATGGAAAGTCATCAGAGAAGGAGAAAAACCACAAGAGACTCTTAACTATAGGAAACAAACTGAGGGTTGCTGCAGGTGAGATGGGTGTGGGGATGGGGTAATCAGGTGATGGGTATTAAGGAGGGCACGTGATGTGATGAGCACTGGGTGTTATATGCAACTGATAAATTATTGAACACTACATCTGAAACTAATGACATATTATATGTTGGCTAATTGAATTTAAATTAAAAAAATAACCCAAAAAATGGGTGGGATAGGAAGTAGATCATTAATATCCATCTACAACAGGAGAGGCTGTAGCTCATCCCAGTAAACTTCCTCTTGAAGATCCTTTTTATTTTCTAAAAATTATGACCAACCTTACCCTGAAGAATCTCTAGAGTTCAGTTAATATGAAGCATGAACAAGTCTCTGTGGCAGAGGGATCGAACTAGAGCAGATGCCATCAGTGATCCAACTATCCCTCTGGGTCCCTTCACCATATTCGTGTACAATGCCCCCCAGTATGCTTTCACCCCAACAGCCAGCATCTATACCTCTTTGCCAGACCACTGCCTTCAGCCTGTGAGAACCCATTTTGTCTGCTGATAGAAGGAGCCTGAAGGGCCTCGGAATTTGTGTCTCCCCTGGGTGGCAGGCTTTAACCAATGACTGATGAAAATGGAGTATAAAACACATCAGCTCCTCTGCCTCCTGATCAAGACACCCCAGCAGCCTTTCTCAGCCAGCGTTCCTCATCCAAACCACAGAACACAAAATATAATTTGAGTGACTATTTTCTCAGTTCTCCTAAGGATGGTTCATAATGGATACCATTCTAGATCCATAGGAGAGAAATTAATTCCTTGCATACAATGGAAACCTTAGGAAATTAGGATTTCATTCTCTCTCAAAGTTGTTGAGAAATGTCTGAAATGTGACCTATGCTGCCTCCAGAGCTCCCCTGAGTAATTGAGCCGAAGTTATTCTCTGTGGGACTTTTCAGGATGTTACACCCTCCCTCATCCTCCCCTCCTTCCTGGCTTCACTTCTCCACTCTCCTATCAGGTTTTCCTGAAAATACTTCCTAACAAGTAATTTTATACATGCCTTAATCTAAAGGTCTGCTTATGTGGAACCCAACCGGAGATACTAACTTTCTGAGCCTCAATTTGGCTGATGAAACAAAACAAAACGAACAAACAAACAAACAAACAAAAAAACATGCCTAGCTGGAGCCTGGGAAGTGGTTTCTGTGCTTAGAGAATGGAGAACCCCAGGGTGTTGTCATAGTGGGCAGCAGGTGGGGGTGGTTCTCTCTACAAGTGCAGGAATTGAGGTGCATTAAGAGGGAGACTGAATAAATACTCCTTAGAGTTACAGGATCTAAATTCAACATAAGTCAGTTTTTCAAAACAACCCCACAACAAAAAATATGTCAGAAGTAACTTGTAAAAAGTAAAGGTGGCTAGTACAATATCGGTTTTCATTACAATCCAGTTAATGATTCCAATATAAAATTTTCCACTAGCAGTTTAAGCACTCAGTTTTCAACTTTTTTGTTCCTTACCCATTAATACACTGGATTGTTAATTTTGCAGGTTAACACTTAATATGAATAGATTAATAAATAACAGTGAAGTGGTACGAGGAAGGAAACTTTGCTTTCTTTTAACAAGTTCTTTTAACTTCTGGTTTTCTCCCAGAAGGCTCAAAAATGCCAAAGGTTTACCTTTAAAGTATGAGAGTCTAAACAAGGTAATGATGTTCTGTTTATACAAAAGATTATCCTTGCTTTGTAGTGCCTGTCCTAAAATCTTATTCTCAAAACTGTGTTATATCCAAGATCGTGTTCTCACATCCATCTTGTGCCAGAGCCTGGCATCCAGAGGTCCCTCATAAACTACTGTTCAATAAATAAATAGATTATCTAATAAGAACAAAGAGGAAAAAAATCTGTCTATTGCACGTATGAATATCAATCTATGAATTCAGCTGTGCAAAAAATGTAACTGTTCTTATCTGTCTATACACCTTAATCTCTGTTTCAAGCCCCCCTTTCTGCTGGCTTTTTGGAAACTAAATGTCATTTTAGTTTGGGGTGCTCCCCATTTACTGAGGTCATACTAGGTTCCAGAAGTCTAAAATAGTTCCAATGCACTAGTGACGGGAGAGGGGAGAGAGAGGCAAACCTAAATGCCATCTGTCTACACAGCATTTGCTGACATATTCCTCATACTACATGGTCCTTGTGCTCAGTCCTCATTTATATCTGCTCCAGAGGTGTTCTCATTCCCAACCCATACTCCTCTCTTCCAGTGGGATTCTCCACTATTCTGAGTCCTTACTTGGAAGTGAGGAAATGACAGTGCTCATCCCAGGCTACCTGAGGTCAGGACAAAGCCTTGATGAAGCTGTGTTAGTTCCCATCTGCTACACACCAGACCAATGTTTTCCCCTGAGCCTTTTACCACCAAGGATCTGGAACCAAGAGAAAAAGATGATTCATCTGCTCTTAGATCCTGCAGAATTATTTCGCCTTCTCAGGGCTCAGACTAGAAGCACCAGGGCACATGTCTCATGTCTCCCGACCCCACCCCCTGACTCTCCCCCATCCCTCTCTCTCCCCACTACTCCCCTCCCATCCCTGGCCTCACAGGAAGCCCATGGAATGTTGTGGCAAGTATGTTTGGGGTGACAGAGAGGTGTCAGGGTTAGGGAGAGGAGGTAATCTTGGAAACCTGTCATTTTTGGAATTTTGGGTTGTAAGAGCCAAGGTTCTGCAAATCAGATACCAGAAGCACAGAATGCCCTAGATTAAAGTTGGAGTGAGGAGCTGGGCTAAGAAATATCAGGAAGAAACATCAATTAATATCATACAAATACTACTCCTCATCCTTTAAAGACAGAGATAACACCATCTCTGAAGTCTCCTCCCTTTTTCCTTTCCAAACAAAATTATCCCTGCCTCTTTATTTTGTATTTTGTCCCCTTTGTAGCACTTACCCATCATGCCTCCTGCTAAATTTTTTTTGTTCATTTAGCCTCTGTAGACTGGGAACTCTCGGAAGGCAGGGCCGAATCCTACTCATCTTTCAATTCCCAGAGCTTAACATAGCTCCTGAGACAAATGGGACCACAAATGTTGGTTGGATGAGGAACATAACTTGTCTTCTAGTTTAGCAGAAGCATATTGCTTGTTAGAGCACAGTGATTATGTGGCAAAAGCCTGTGGTGGTTCCACAGGAACTATGCTGGTTCTTCTTCCTGGTCTTGCCCCTTACTATGTAAACTTGGCCTTAACCTCGTTCTGTCTCAAGTTCTTCATTTTTAAGAGCAGAGACTCAGGAGCCAGACAACTAAATTTGAATATTGTTTCTCTCACTTAGGAGCTGTGTGATCTTGCTACATGATGTATCCTCTCTGCACCTCTGATTTCCCATCTATACAATAGGCATGATAAATGTCCTCCCATAAATTTGCCATTCAGATTACATAAATTCACATTTATAGAGTGTTTAGAATAGTACCTGGTACATAGAAAGTGCCATTTAAAGTTAATGATACAGGAGTGCCTGGGTGGCTCACTCGGTTGAATGTCTGACTCTTGATCTCAGCTCAGGTCTTGATCTCAGGGTCTTGAGTTCAAGCCCCATGTTGGGCTCCTCACCAGTCATGGAGCCTACTTGAAAAGTAAAATAAAATAAAGTTACTGATACATAAGTAAAATAAATAGCTTTTGTTAATATTATTTCAGCCCCAATCTACATATTTGGAAATTGATCAGTATACCAATTTGTGAGGGTAGAAGAGGCCAAGGAGCACTTGTGTTCTTTGAAGTCTACTGGGGAAAGGGGAAAAATATTTTAATGGATACTCCAGAAGCTAAAGAATATGTGTACTGATAATATAAGTTAATTCATGGAAATGAATTATCTAGCTTACTATACTCAGCATGTACACAGTTTCACATCATCAATTGTCTACCAATTATATCGGTAATCTAAGAAATGAGTCAAGTACTGTGTGTTTCACATTACTCTTCAGTAGTGAACTCATCACAGTCTTACACTTTTTCTCTGATCTTTGACTACTCAGCATCCATGGTAGACAATTTCCTAATTTAAAGTACTAGAGACTCTCAGGACTTAAGCCCGGACTAAATGCAAAAGTGTGTATGCACTATTGTGCTGGGACATTCGAAACTGGAAAAAAAAAAGGGGGGGCGTCAGCTTGGTTTTACTGGGGAGAGGGGATATAACTCAGTTGCTCCCAAGGAACAAACCAATATAGAAATGAGTACACTGGCATGTTTCCAGCAAAATTTAAACAAACAAACAGCAGAAAGATAATTAGGTGTGATCAGGTGGTAGCCATTGGCAATGCAATGGATATTTCCATGAAATGAATTAATTACCTCTGTAAGGAGCTATCTAAACCACCCTGTCTCTTATATTGGCCTCTCTTGTGTTTGAGGCCCAAAGGCATTGACCTTTCATCTAATCTAACTCCATCTCTCTGTGTCTTCAGGAGTTTGTGTTTTTAGCACTTGTCTGATATATTTTTCTTTATGTGATAGCATGAGCTTTGGGTGTTGCTTCTCACTATAGAAGACTCAGTCATGCTACACAGGAAAGCCACTTGCTGAGATGGGAAGGGCTTAGTTCAGGAATCAGGAAATTTTGGTTCCAGTCCCAGTTCTGCTATCCACAAACTGTGTGACCTTGAATAAGTCACTTCATGTCTCTGAGCCTCAGATTTTTACTTCACGTGAACTTTTTTCACTCTTCTACCTTAAAGGAGCTACAATTTCATTCCAAGATTATCATGAGCATAGTGATAGTAGTGTGGTAGGAATAGGTGTGGAAATAATAAAAATATTACTATCCACCATTTCCGTGTTTACCATGTGAGAGACTATGCCAAGTGTTCTGCACCTATGGACTAATTTAAAATCTTCAATATACAGAGCCTCCATGAGGCCCAGTTTCTTTGAAATGACCTGTCCCAGGTCACACTGCTGTTAAGTGGATGACACTGGAAGAATTCAAACCAGTATTTGCTGAACCCCAAAGGTGATACAGAGCAGTGCTTTCTGGAAAGGATAGTGATGTCAACAAGAGAGAAAGTCTAGTTTCAAGAATTATTTTTCTTTCCACGGGGCTAACAAATTCTAACCTAAGGCCACCAAAGAGTAATAGTAGGCGAATCCATCATCAACCAATCAATTGGTCCATCAGTAATGGTAACAGAGTGATTTGGACCATGTGCTAATCAAGTCAAGGCCAAGGTCAGAATGTGTGCATAGGCCACAGAGGGAGAGCCTGTGCTCCTAATGTGCTCAGCCCCATTTTTAAATCATGGAGACATGGGTTACAGGGTCCCTTCCGTCCAGGGTGCTCATACCCTAGGTACCTACTAAAGGCTTAAGGACAAGTGAGTATAAGTAGGTCCCCATGCAAACCTAGAAGACTCAGATTAAAGGACAGAAAGCCAGCTTCCTGAAATGAAATGGTTTTTTTTGGGGGGGGGGGGAGTTTTAATACTACTAAGAGGGAATAGATCTGTAAACACAAAGTAGCATGGCCCTTTAACATTTGATGACACCCCAACCCAGTGAGCTAAATGTATCAAGTAGTATGGAAACTAGAAGAAGTGACCAAGCAAGAATTTTTTTGTCTCTTTTTTCATTATCCTTTAACATAAAAAATGCAATGGTAAACATGTAAATGTGAGGATTTGTTTTTAGTCACAAAAACAAATGGTTTGTAATTCTTTCCTGCATCTCTTCCCAGAATTAGCATGGATTGGGTAATAGTTTCATTAACAATGTCCTTATTAGATTTTTGGGGTGCCCCACCCAGAATGTGTAACTGGAGTCTGTGTATCTAAACCAATCTACACAAAGAAGTCAGAAAATTATGAATTTTTTAATGTAATTAATCAGTATTTGAAAATGGCAAGGCATTCATTAGGGAACAATTAAGCCATGATGCAAGAAGATAATTAGTAAATTGGGGACAACATGGGTTCATCCATTACTTTAAAACTTAAATAATGCTGTTTATCTGTTTTCCTATAACAGTGGCATTTTTAAAATTAACATTGGGATTTAAATAATCACATATTCTCTTTCTGTGTGTGTCCATATGTAGCTCTCAGTTTTTCTAGGAATAAATATGATTGTTTTCATCTCTCCAACCATCAACTTTGCCTCCTACATCTTTTTCATCATGTCAGGGTGTTTTTCTCAGTAAATAGCAGTGTCTTATATAGAGTAGGTACATGTGAAATTGTAGTTTCTATCATTTATTAATAGCATTGTTGTTATTTTTGTCTTACATAAGATTATCAATTAGCCTTTGTTTCAGAAGACTAGACTTCAGCCAGGTTGCTTGTCTCTTCTACTGTCCTTTGACACATTTTGCTTAGCTATAAAGTACATGCCCTAAGTCATAGAAGGCTAAGATTTTTGAAATTCAAAAGCCCAGGCCCTGTAATTAAACAGATTGGCAATACAACAGAAGAGTGGACAAAAGACTTGAACAGAAACATTACCCAAACGGTCAATAAATATAGGAAAAGGTGATCAACAACGCAAGTCGGCAGGGAAATGCGACAACACTACACACTCACCAGCATGGCTGTTTGGGAAAAAATAGATAGTACCAAGTGTTAGTGAGGACATACAGAAACTCGAGCTCCTGCCTTCTGTTAGTAGTAGTACAAATTGGTACAACCACTTGGAAATGACAGTATCTACTAAACTGAACATATATTACCCTATGACCCAGAATTCCAGGTATATCCACCCAGAATAATGGATGTATGTTTACCAAAAAAACACGTACAGGAATGTTAACAGCAACACCATTTGTAATAGCTCCAAACTGGAAACCACCCAAACACCCATTCACGGTAGAATGGATTTTGTAGCACACCTTTACCATTCTATACATTCTATACAGCAATAAAAATGAGCAAACTGAAACCAAACACAATGTGGATAACTCTAACCAATGTAATATTGATCTGGTTACAAAAGGGTATATTCTATGTTTCCACACTCATAAACTAATAGACAAAACTAATCTATAGTGTTAGAAGTCATTCTAACCTTGGGAAGGTGGGGAGCAAAGGTGACTTCTGAGGGGCTGGTATTGTTCTGCTCCTTGTAAGGTGCTACTTACAATGGTGTTTTCCTTTAGGAGAATTTATTTGGCTGTAAACTTATGATTTGTACATTTCCCTACACATATAACCTACTAAAATTATATATAAAAAGCCCAGGATTCCGCAAATAAAAAGCCCTAGCTTTTGAAATTCCAAAGCCTCTTTCTTTGCTCTTCTGCTGTGATGCATTCCCCAGAAGGCTGTGATGCTGATGCTGCTGGTAAGGGGACCACACTCCGAAAGCCACTGTTTCTAAGCTTCTCTACGCCAACTCTCACCACTTTCTCGTTTCTCTGAATCCATACACACCACATACCAGTCGCAAAAGACCACGGACACTATGCTCTCCTGTGTACCCAGGAACCAGTTTCTTTCTTTCTTTTTTTGTTTTTTTTAGAGTGGTGTCTAGGCATCAGTATGTTTATTTTTTTATTATTATGTTCAGTTAGCCACTGTATAGCACATCATTAGTGTTTGATGTAGTGTTCAATGATTCATTAGTTACATATAACACCCAGTGCACATCACAACATGTGCCCTCCTTAATATCCATCACCCTGATAGCCCCTCCTCCCACCCCTCTCCCCTCTGAAACCCTCAGTTTGTTTCCCTAGGTCCATAGACTCTCATGGGAACCAGTTTCAATAAACCTTTCCAGTCACACACCGCCCCCCCCCCCCCCCCCCCCGCCATTAACCTCTCTGTGGTATTTGACTATATTGAAATCTCTTTGAAACTTCCCTGGTTCCTGTGTCTAGTCTTTCCTAGTTTTGCTCCTACTTTCCTGAACTCTTACTTGTTGATTTTTCCTCACCTACCACTAAATGTTGGTATTGTCCAGTGCTTTGTTCTAGACTACCATTCCCTTCTTCCTGGTGACCTCATCCCCTTTCATGCTATTTATTACCACCTGTGCGCTGATGACTCTCCAATCTGAACCTTCAGCCTGCACTCTCCTCTGAGTTCCAGCTCCATTTACACAATGTCTTCTGGACATTTCTTTTTGGATTATCCATCCACAAACTCCTCATCTCAAATTTCTCATCTTCTTCCACAAAACCTCTTCAGCCTACATCCCTTCCTCACTGCTATCCAGCCAGTCACTCAGATCAGATTTATTGCACATTATCCTAGACTCTTCAGTCTGCCTCACCCTCAAACCATCCCACTGCCATAATTTGGTCTCTGCTCTTATCTCGCCTAGACCATGGCAGTAGCCTTCTCCATCAGCTCACTCCCATGGCCTACCCAACTACAGTTCTTTTATATTGCAGGTACCCCACTGTTCTAAAACCTAAATATGATCATTTTAATCCTTTGCTTGAAATACAATGGGCCCTCCTTCTCTATAGAGTAAAATCCAAATCTAGTATCTGACTTCAGCCCACAATTGCAGTCCCATTTTCAGAAACCTAGAAGCGTCTCAAACATCAAATTTTATATGAAAGAAGGGGAGACAGATCCTGTTAAAATATAAATTGTCAGTAGATCTAGGATGAGACCCCAAATTCTGCATTCTCACCAGTTCCTAGGTGATACTGAGGCTATCGTTGAGCTACTACAGACCATACTTGGGATAAATAAGGCCCTGCATGACCTCTTCAATCCAGCTACAATAATTGATTTATACCTTCTCAATATAACGTATGGTTTCACAATCTCTATGCTTTAAACCCACGGTCCTCTGTGTTTGCAATGTTCTTCCTCTCTTTTCTAGCTTTCTAATGTCATATTATCCTTCAAGACACAACTAAAAACTCCTTCAGGAAGCCTGCCTGGTCTTCTTTTCCCCCAGGCTAACTGGATGCCTACATCTTTGTTCCTGTACCAATCGGTACCACCTTTAGGTTCAGACAAAGAAGTCCACATCCCAGGCCCTGTGCCTCCATGGACCTTGAACTCTGTAGTGCCTTCCTTGAAATTTTCCAAATGGCCTTCCAGCACCTGGAATGAGCAATACTATCTAGGTCTGACTCCCTGAAACTGGACCTGGAGGTACATGGGTCTGATCTTCCAATTTTTCCCTTCAGGGCACTCTCTTACCCACTAATCTAGAGGTGGGTTGGCCATATGCCTTTAGGAATTCTGAGGGCCCCATGGCTGGGCTGTGGTTGCAGAAAGGTAGCCTAGCTAGCAAAATGCTCCTGTTAACCAATGCAATATTTCTTTCACAGGATAGCATGTGATTTAGCAGACAGACATGGTGCTGACATGCTAATTTGGGATGACTCTCACTCATATGGGACCAGGACAAGTTCAGGGCTCTGGAATTCTACAGTCTTGCGCTTTAGTCCTCTGTGTGGGCTTTTTTTCTCTTTGCACTCATCTATATTCTAACCATGGCACTGCCTCTGGTCTATAGCACCTGAGAGTAGTGGAGGTGGCAGCAGGCATCCTTTATTCTAGGCGCTCCCCAACTCTT
This sequence comes from Mirounga angustirostris, assembly GCF_029215605.1. Classification (NCBI taxonomy): domain Eukaryota; kingdom Metazoa; phylum Chordata; class Mammalia; order Carnivora; family Phocidae; genus Mirounga; species Mirounga angustirostris. Next base: position 159,762,838 of record NW_026991711.1, read on the forward strand.
GGTACCTAAGGAGGTCATTCCACCCTCAAAACTTTCTACCATGTGTCAGTCTTCCAAAGAGTGCTTGGACCTATCTCTTCTGAGGGCTTTCTTTGCTTTGCTATATAAACAGGTCCTTCTCATCAACATTCTCTTTAGCCTCTGATCAATGTGCTGACGTCACGGTGCTTTGGGTCAACTTAAGGGTACTGAATGAGGAACATGAGGAACAGACATTCCTTACACTAATAGGATAACTCTTTTTGCATAACCATGAGCCCCTCACTTGTCATATTTCACTGGTGGAGATACATACAAGTCATGAGTACAATCAACATTGAAAGGGATCATACTCTAGAAATGCAGTGACTGTGGCCGAAAGAGAAGATATGCTTGGAAGATGTGTCATTCTATGTTTATACCATGAAATCCTGGATGATAAATTTAACATAATCAGAAAATGAATTATCATTCACATTTTCCTGCAAACTCTAGATAAGACTTGAATTTGTTGTCATCATCAGTGAGTGACAGTAACAGCTTTTGGGAAGTCGGTATTCATGGGTGGCCTGGTAGTGGCCAGAGCATCGTGATTACTATTGTAACCACTGTTAAATAATTGGTGATTAGGGAACTGCAGAAACCGAAAGACCTATATTGTTTTAATGCCAACAGTCCCTCACAGCCATGGCATTGTGAGTGATAACAACAGAGCTATCTATTTTTCCTCATGGTGGGAATATCAAATTAGTCAGAAATGGCATGTTTGACAATAAAGAACATGGGGAAATGGCGCCCGGACACTACAAAGAATCCTCCGGTGCACTGATTGGACACAAAACAGATACCTAAGTGCTTCCTCTATTCCCACTCTTCTAGGGGTCCAGCAGTAAGTCAATATACCTCATGGGGCTCATATGTGTGTGCATATGATTTTGTAATGTGTTTTTTTAATCAAACTGTTTCTATTGACTGAGTCCCTGAACAGACATGTGCCTGGGGCCCCGCACATCCTGGAGTAGTCCTAGCCAGTGGTATCCTGTGCCTAAGCTCTCGTAATACACACCACACTGCACTGTAATGGTTCATCTGCCTTCCCCTCTCTCCCAGCAGCCGATTATGAGTGCTCTGGGCAGGAGTGGTTCTGTAATGCCAATACCTAGCAAGGCGCCTAGAGCGTAGGAAGTCCTCAAAATAAAGAACTTTGCTGAAAAGTTTAGTGTGCTAGTACCTTTTTAACAGAATGGTGGTGATCCATAGCCACTCAAATTAAATTAACATTCTCATCTTAACTGGTTCGTTAGTTAAGGATGAGTCTGCAAGCCCTGATGTTGTTTGAACCCTTTTTATATTTGGGCTGCCACAAAGTGTAGCTAAGAAGCCTGGAGGAGAAATAGCTTTTCTTTTTTTGTTGATTTTTACAAGCGCATTCATTCACCTACACCCGGCATTCCATGCAACGAAATGTCAGACATCATAAAGGTAAAAAGAGAGGCAGTGGCCAAGGAAGAAAGGAGGGATGAAAAGGATATTTCACAATTCGTCAATACGGGAATATTGGCATTCCTTTTTTGACAGAACAAAGTACTGCCAAGGACTCTTGTAGAAGTAAAATGTGCTGGCTCCAGCAAGATACACAAAAAAGACACAAGAAGCCCATTGATTATTTTTGTTGCAAAATACACTTTTGATTTCCCTGTACCTTTTAAAAAGAGCAGGTTTTTCACACTTTTTTCCATAACGTTCACTCTGATCCCTTTGAGGCAGCCACTGAAAATGAGAGATGATTCCAATAGAAACTTCACAGTCATGCTTAAAGCAAGAAGAATTAGTCACTTAGCACAAACTCAAGAAGAGAAAATAAATGGGAGGGAGTGTGCTGGCCTTTTGTCCTTGGTGACTGTCCACATGTTTAATTTTTCTGAGTTGATGTTCATGGCAAATTTGATTTAGTGATTTTATGTACTCTTACCCACTAAAGTAATACATATTTTAAATCAACTGTCAGTAACCTTCACAGAGTGAAGAGCATAAATGAAAAGGATTTAATGAAATCCTACAGTATGTATATCACTGCCCCAAAACAACACCATTTCACAAGGTATTTGCTTTGTTTTGAATACAGAATGGGATATTACCCTCAATAATCATTTTATGAACTTGCCCCGTTAAGTGCTTCTGACCAAAAAAAGATAAAACAAGAATTGGCAAGAGGAAAAGGGTCTTCAATGTTGACTTTTAAATAAACATTTTATGATTAAAAAGCCAGGATAGAAATATGCCTGAACATGGTAACTGCCCTCACTTTGATTAATGCAGAGAAAGCTTCCTGTATTCACTCACTATTGGGTCACAAGATATGGATCAAACAACCCCCACCTCTCCTTTTTTTTCTCCCCCAGAATAATTGCCTGGAGCAGAGGTGTTCCAGCTGAATTCCATAGAGCCTGAGGAGTCTTCTGTACTGCCTTGGGGTCGAAGGGAGGGACCTTGGTGTTTGGGGATTCAGCAACACACTCAGCTCTAATCTTTCTGTGTGCTCACCCCATTCCTGCCAGCGACCTCCCTCCAAGCTGCAACTAGAACACTCTGCTTTTTCCTTGTTGATGCATCTGGGTTCCAAGTAAGATTTCCTTCATAACAATATTTTTGCTTCTAAACACAAAATTTTAAAACTGCTTCAGTTTGGCTGGAAAAGTATTTATTTATTTGCAGTCAAATGCTCTACCCCTGAACTATACCCCCAAGTATTTATTCATTTATTTATTTATTTGTTCAATAAATATATATTAAACATCTACTATGTGCAACGAGCTGAGGATCCAGAACAGAAGGAGAGTTGGGGGGGAGGAGTGGGGAACACTGTAGGCCTAGGAGACAGTATGTAGTAAGATCCTGCAGCAGAAGGGGAACCGTGTTCAAGGGATACAAAGACAGTCATGCATGAAAAGCTGAATAATAAGATATTAAAGAAGCAAATGACAAATCGATAGTATTAACAATAAGAACATGGTAATTCCATGTTTAGTGGGACACAGTCATTTACTGAATACACAGACTGAAGTTCAGTATGTGATAAAAGGTGTTAAATTCCATGACAATGAATTTATTCTTTCTTGTGTAGAAAACAGGAGCTCTCCAAGGTTTTTGAACAGGGTGATTGAGTGTGGGCCTAGACTAGGAAGATGGCAGCCCCAAATGACGGAAGGTCTTCAATGCCATGATTACTTCTGTAGGCAACAGGAAGCAATCTGGGTTTGGGAATAGAATTTTGAACATAATCAAATATAGGTCTTATTTAGAAAAATAGCACTAGTGGCAGTATGGAGAATACATTGGACAAATTAGAGCCAAAGATATCAGATAGAAGTCCCTGCTAAGAAAAAAGAAATGTTTTAACTTTTCTGCTAATGATAATGCCAAAATTCTGATGAGGGAGCAGGGATCTAGGAGACTCAATCAATCATTATTGATGGCAGTACAGATTGTAACAACTCTTTTGAAGAGAACATTGTAATTTGTATCAAAAGCCTTAATACCTTTTAACCTAATAATGAGCTTCTTAGGGATTTATTCTAAGAAAATAACCCCAAAGTTACAAAAGGCCATAATTATGTTGTTTTTTTGTAATCTCTAAAATTGTTAAAATCAGAATTGAACTCATGGTAAATCATTTTCATGTAATATCATTCAGCTGTTAAAAGTGCTTATATGAAGAATAATGCCAGAGCCTAAAAAATGCTTAGGCAGGATGAAGATTGAGGACCAGTAGATCTGGCACTGCAGAAACTCTGGTGGTCTTTCCTCTGAGACAGTAGCCTCAGCAGGGTGGTAGAAATATTATTATAAACAAGAGATGATTAATTTGGGAACTGAGGCAGTGACACTATGGGCAGATTCAACACATACACTGATAAGGGGTGTGAGTAAAGAGATGATAATGATAATGAAGATTCTAATGGTAACCAGGATGATGGTACAAGCAGAGACTTAGGGAAAAAATGATCAGTGTTATTCTGTACATATTAGACTTGAAGTCAGTTGCAATTCCAAGTGAAGAGATCCAGCAGTCTTCTGGAAATATAGGCTCAGAACCCAAGAGCACTAGAAGTAAATGGTTGGTATTTAGAGACAATGAAGTTCATGAAATTGTCTGAAGACCTACGAGACACTCAATAATGAGAAATATTTATAATTAAAGATAGAAATACACTCATAAGTATCTACTAAAGAAATACTATTAAATTCTCCTACTAACTAATATATGTTCCTTCCTCCTTTTTATAAAGTTTATTTATTTATTTTTTTTTAGTAATCTCAGCACCCAACATGGGGCTCAAACTCGTGACCCCGAGATCAAGACTCGCATGCTCTTCCAGCTGAGCCAGCCAAGTGCCCCAAGTTCCCTTCTTTTTATATGAGGGCCCTAAAATGTGAGGAAAAAATTTAAAAACAGGAGAAAAAGTATGTAAGGAAATTGGAAAAGAATGATGACAAAGGCATAGACAAGAAACAACTGAAGACTCAGATATGACCCCCTTGTTGGAATAATCAGACAAGGAATTTAAAACAACTATTATTATGTTAAAGGCTCTTATAGAAAATGGACAACATGCATGCACAGTTAGAGAATTTCAAGAGAGATGGAAACTAAAAATGGAAACTAAATGGAAATGCTACAAATAAAAATCAGGGAAGAGATCAAGAATGCTTCTAATCAGCTCATCAGTAGATTCAACACCACTGAGCCTAGGAAAAAAAAAAAGACTGAACTTAAAAATGTATCAATAGAAATTACCCAGTCTGAAACATTAAAGGAAAAAATAATGAAAAACACAGAGCAAAGAAACTAAGACTTGCAGAACAATATTAAGAGGTCTAATATATGTGTAATTGGACTCCGATGTAAGCAAGAAAGAATAGGGCATGAGAAATATTTTCATAAATAATGGCCAAGAATTTTCTAAAAATAATGAACAACATCAAACCACAGATCCAACAAGTTCAGAGAATACTACGCATGATATACACCACCAGTAGCACTCACAAAAAAACCCACCACACACCTTGGACACACCCTATTCCAACAGCTGAGAAAGAAAAATAAAGAGAAAATCTTAAAGGCAGTCCGAAAAAAATGACATTACATGCAGAAGAATAAAGATAATAATTATAACACATTTCTTGTCAGAAACTATGCAAGCCTCATAAAATAAGTTGGAAAGTATTCCTACCTCTTGTATTTATGGAAAAGTTTGTGTAGGAGTGGTACTACCTCTTCTTTAAATGTTTGGCAGAATTTACCAGTGAAGCCATCTGGGCCAGGAGTATTCTTTGTTGAAAGGTTTTTAACTATGAACTCAACTTTTGAAATAGATTATAGGACTATTCATGTTACCCGTTTATTCTCTCTCTCTTTTTTTTTTAAGATCTATTTATTTGAGAGAGAGAAAGAGAGAGAGCACTCATGTGAGCAGGGAGGCAGGAGGGGCAGAGGGAGAGAGAGAATCTCAAGCAGACTCCCTGCTGAGCATTGGGGCCTGATGTAGGGCTCTATTCCACAACCCATGAGATCACGACCTGAGCCGAAACCAAGAGTTCGAGACTTAACTGACAGAGCCACCCGGGCACCCCCACCCATTTATTCTTGAGTGAGCTTTGGGAATTTGTGTCCGTCGAGAAATTTGTCCATTGCATTTAATTTGTCCAATTTGTGGCCATAGAGTTCCTTGTAAATTTCCTGTATTGTCCTTTTAATGTCTTCAGGGTCCATAGCAATGTTCTTGCTCTCATTTCTGGTATTGGTAATTTGGGTCTTTTCTCTTTTTTCCTCGTCGGCCTGGTTAGAGACTTATCAATTTTATTCATCATCCCAAAACCAAGCTTTTGGGTTAATTGTTTAGAAGGGAGGGTTGGAAAAGGAAAGTTACCCTGAAGAAGTAACAATGAAACTGAAACTTGAAAGAGATAGTACAAGTGTCCAAAAGTACATTGAAGATGGGTGAATTCTAGCCATAGCAATTTTTTTTTAAAGGCCAGTGTGGTTGCAGCATGGAAGAGAGGAAACTATTGCAGTGTGGGGGCTGAGAGAAAAGCTGAGCCTATATAATATGAAGCCATACAGAAGTGGTAAGGATTTAAGTGTGAATTTATGCCAAAAGCAAATGGAAGCCACTGGAGAGTGTTAAAGAGCAGAGTGATGTGCTCACTGTGTTTGAAAAGCTCAATCTGGCTGTATTGTGGGAAAAGAATTGGGGAGGGGAGTAGAAATGGAGAGAATTGGGTGGTTACTACAGCTTTGGGAGTGGGAGCTCAGACTGGAAGAAGGCAGAGAAACGGAAGGACAGAAATGATGATGTGTAAAGACTGATAATTGATCAGTTGGTGGGTTAAATTTTTTACTGGTGGTAATAAAATATTTATTTAGCAGTTACTATATGCCAGCCACTAGTCAAAGACTTTTTGTGACTTATTACAAGGTCATGTGGCTGGTCAGAGAAAGAGCAGGGTTTAAAAGCAGGCAGAGCCTATGCACCAAGTCATTGCTGTTCCTGCCTTTTGCATGATGGGATTAAAGAAAAGAGAGGATACAAGGAGGAGTTCTTGGGTCAAACAACTGGGAGCTAGTTATTAAAATAAGAAACATTAGAGGAAAGCCATGTTTTGCAGAAAAATGGTGAGTTCAGCTTTAGACCAAACAAAGGTAGACATATTTATTATATAGCCTTAGAAAGAAACCCAAATCTAAGAAGTCCTTTTTTATGGTAAAATGGTTAAAGGGCTTATGTAAAATTATTAAAGCGCATTTCATTTTACACACACACACACACACACATGCGTATATTTATTTTTTATTTATTTATTTTTTAATTTCCAAAGGTAAAACTAAGGATACAAACAAAACGCCCTTTTTGGAGTTCCAGTTCTGACAGCTTGTATAGGAATAACCTATACTCCTGCAGATAATAATTATGGCCTCTGGACAAGATACTAAAAATTTTTTTGAAAGTAATGACAGCGGCCAAAAGAAGGCATACATTGGGGAGGGTTTGACCCTTGAAAAAAATGGAACCACACTGAGTGAAATACATGCTTATCAGGCTAATCATCTGAAGGTATTCCTCGGTCTATACTATATACTCTAGAAATAAAGCAGAAAATTACAGTCTTTTAGATATGAAGAGTCAGAAGAAGGTGAATGATACTTTCAGAGAAGCTATAAGAGGGAGGAGATGGAAAGAAGGAAAACAGAAGGGGAAACTAAACATCTGCATATCAATTCTCCTGAGCTCTTGGCTGACCCCTAAGCTGAGCATGCACAGTTGGCACTTCAGGGAATTCAAGAGCAAACAGTATCTGGAAGACTGGCCAGTATGAGCAGAACTTTCAGGTGCCATCCAGCACAGGGGAGACAGAGTTTGAACTCACGTTCTTCTAAGTTAGAGGGACTTGGTAAACATCTCAGTCTTTCTGTGGAGACCCCAGAGGACTGTGCTTCAGAGTAAAAATTACTTCCCAGAACTTAAGGGATCCACTCTAGGACTAGGAAAATACAAAAAATAGGCCCACCCTAAAAAAAAAAAGAAACCAAGCCCCCAAGGTAACCTGCCAATAATCTAGCTGCTTTTTACACCATGACTTAACGCTCTTCAGAGAAAGATAGCAGAACCCCAATCTCAACTACCCATCACCTTGAGTATCCAAAATAGAAATCACTACACAGGATAATGGGATGAATAGTCAAAGGAAAAGTCAGTCAGAAGAAATTTGCCAATAAATGAACAAGGAAGTTAAAGTAACTATGATTTATATGTTAAAGGATGTTAATGAATATAAGTTATTCCTCACAAAAATAGTAAAAGCTAACATCTCTTAAAGTGACTACTAAACTGAACCATTTTATCCATATGTATAATAAGTTCTGGTAACTTTTGCTAAATTTATCAAATTTATTTAAAAAAATCTAAAATTTACTGCACTTACACAGGCCTTTCCCTACGGTTTCAACATTGGAAGTTAATAGATGGTAGACTGTAAACCGCAATCAAATACAAGCAGCAAGACTCAGAAGTGCAATCATAAAAAAGTACCTCCAAAAAATAATTTTAGTAGAACTAAAGGACACGGGTATATTCAGGAAAAAAGAATGAGATGAGAGCATCCAGTAAACAATGGCAACTCCAAACAGTTTATCAATTTTGATATTGTTCAGTTATATTTCATGCTTTGGGTATAAAACAAAGGATATAACTAGATCATTTACTGTAGGGAAATTACAACAAAAGGATATGGCTAGATCATTAAATTTCTAGACTAGTTGGCTGATGACCTCTAGATGCTTTGGCCAAGAGACCACTCTTCCTGCAGTTAGACATGGCCAATCCAAAGAAACAATTACACCATATATTCTTGGGTTTGCATAAAGCTGGGCTTATTTGCAATCTTCCCCACCCCACCCCCCGCTTCTGGGAGGTAAAGGCCAGGAAATGAAAGGTTATTTTCTGCTTGGAAGGTCTTCTAAGAGGAACTTGATAGTTTCACACAGAGGTGCCCCATTCATAATCACAACACCTAACAATGAACTGGCTGTTCAGAGCTGCTTTAAATTCAAATGGGAAGACTAACGAACATCTCCAAAGCATTCCTAGCCCCCAATCTCTTTTAAAAATCAATTGTTTTCAAAACCCCTCCTTATGTTTCTATAGCAAACAGCTGCACAAGATCAACAGTGAAAAATCATATAGTATATATGCTCTGTGCAGAGCCCAGATAAAGAAAGCTACAAAAGTGAAGAATCCTTTCAAAAACAATTTCTAACACACAATGCAGGACAAGAGGAGATTATACCATGCGTTACACCACCAGGTCTGAGAGCTGCACAAATCATTAGAATTTGAGCCTGATTCCAAGGTCTTCCAGATCTTGCAATAGAGGCATTCTACCATATTACTCAAACTATCCTTGTAATACATACATTCTATACCACGTCCTCTTTGACTGCTCATTCAAGGTATAGCATAATAAATTAGAGAAATTTAATTGCAATTGAGCATAATTGATACACAATTTTCTAATAAACTGAAATGAAGAGATAATTTCCTGATATATTCTTTCCTTTTTAAATAAGCAGTAAGAGAAGTGTATTCCTAATACATTCTAAATGAGGCATGTTATTACAGCTGAATTATTACGAAAGGCTTCTTTTCATGTACTGGAACTGGCTTGAAACAGCAAGGAATCTGTGGCTCACTAATAAATGCACGGTAATCACATGTTTTCTTATTTCCTAGATGACTTCATGGATTATTTAATTTTAAGTGTCCTCTACACTTAAAGGTGATTGAACGCCAAATACTGCAACATCCATGGGACAATGTGTTCTATGGTTAATGCACTGTGCTTACTTATAGTGGGATGCTGTGAAATATCTAAGAAATCTAGAAAATGGGAAACCTTATTGAAACTACAACTTTTGTCTTGAAACAATCAGACCACAAAACCCAGCGCTAGTGGAGGTCGCACTCCTAAGCTTAAACTCCCCTTCCCATCGGCAGTCATACAACTCCTACTGTTCCTTCTCTTGTCGTTCTTTTTAATTTGTTATCTTCTACTTATTTTATTTCACTTTTTGTTCATTTTTTTCTCCTTTTATGTCTATGCCTTAGGATTGGCCACCAGAGAATGCTTAAGCATGATCTTCTCCCTCGTGGCCACCTCAGCTAGAAAAGATGGTGAAGTTGAAATATTTTGATCCTCCATCTCCTGATTAATTCATTCTTCCTTCAACCTCTATAGCAAAAACACCACCATGACATGACAGTCATATGTAACTAATATCAAGTAAATAAAACAATCTCAGTGATCCTATACAATTGGATGGCTAGAAGGTCCAAAGGTCTAACTGCTTGTGGATGGCTGTCTTGCCCTGTGCCTTCACACAGTCTTCCCTCTGTGCATCTTGTAGGCAGGTCATGCATGTGATCCAACTTTGCAACCCCACATACCTCAGCCGGTGCCTGGGATATGCAGTAGTGGCAAATCAGTATACGTTGACTAAGTGAATTCAAACTCGCCCTAGGTGCTTTTAATATGACAAGCTCAACGAAGCCTGCTGATGATTCTGTCTTCCTCTTTAAACTGTCTTGTCATTTAATAGCAAAATCTTTAATTTGACCACATTATAATTGTTAGTTTGAGCTCCTTCTTTCATACACTATGTTGATAAATTTGTATCCGTATATTGTGAAGTCTGATGATTTTTTAAAAACTTTTCTTCTTTCTCATATACAAGTCAAGTCTTTGGGGCTTTTTGTTGGTGTTTTTCCATAGTTCTATTTTAGGGGAGATTCTGTTGTTTGGACTTTTACCAAATATACATACATATCTGAGGATCAGACTTAGATACTGATGTAAGACTTTCAGCATATATTGTAAATATTTGGCAGACAACATCCCAGTCGAATTTCGTACATGAATTCCAATAGCTATCGACCATTATAAACCCAGGAAAATCATATTGTTCTATGTGGCAGGTTGTTAGAAAGGACCTAAGAGAGCTCTAACTAAGGGGCCAGGGACATTACTATGCATTTGTCTATTTAACCTTGATTCAAGCAATGAGAGCATTATGAGCATTTCTATGGGCGCTCAACCACCCAACATAAAGCCTAGTAAGATAATAATAAAAATCCTCATCTCTACAGGCCTCTTAACACCTGCCACCCAGTGAAGATTCCTGTGGTACCCAACTCCCATCTCCCTCCTCACATGCTTATTGTCACCTACAACAAGGTCCATAAACCATTCTGAAGATGCTGCCCACCCTTTAATATCCTGCACAACCCCAAATTGTGCACAGCTGGGCCATCAGCAGCTGAGGAGAAGGTTCAAAGAATAGCTATTCATGGTAAAGCCACAAGATGCAACAGGAAGACCAAAGGTCATCCAAAGAATGAAGTCTCGAAGAGCAGACTGTTGGAGTGAGGCAGAGAGGCTCTTGAGAAAAAAGGAAACTTCGAGAGGGCAGTTTTACAAAGCATTGAGACAAGTGACCCTGTTTATCCACACAGAGGATTGCTTCCTTTAATTAGATGTCTCAACAGGAAGAATTTGTGAATCTGAGGACATCCCAAAGGGCAGGTAATATCCAGATACATCTCTTAAGCATCCTGAAAACCTTGGCGTATCCAACTATAAAAGCAACTTTAAAAAAAGAAGAAGAAAGAAAACGCTGACAATTTGTCAGAGACTGACTTTCCTCCTGTTTGCATTTGCCCAGATACTTTGCAGTGTATGTAGGTCACATTTTACCATATCTAACCTGTTTCTATATTGAATTCCATGCGTTGAGTTTCTGAGGAATACAGAGTAGTTCTTCAATGATAATAGTATTCAAATTGCACTCTTCTTCCAACAAATGTACATGCCATAATAAAACCTGAGTATAAGTCAAGCACAGACCTGAATTTTTATGATTTTACATGTAGTCCACTGAACACCAATAATTCCAGTGACAATAATAGTAATCCCTTTTATTTTTATTACATTTCACAGTTGGTTTTTTTTTTAAGATTTTATTTGTTTATTTTACAGAGAGAGACAGAGAGAGAGGGAACACAAGCAGGGGGAGCTGGAGATGGAGAAGCAGGCTCCGCGCTCAGCAGAGCTCAACATGGGGCTCGATCCCAGGACACTGGTATCATGACCTGAGCCAAAGGCAGAAGCCCAATGACCACCCAGGCGCCCCTCACTTTACACTTTAAAAAGTACTTTGAGGGATGCTTGAGTGGCTCAGTCAGTTAAGCGACTGCCTTCTTGTGTTCCCTCCCTCTCTCTCTCTGTCAAATAAAAAAAATAAAATCTTAAAAATAAATAAATAAATAAAAATAAAAAGTACTTTGAGCAGGTGAGTTTCATTTAAGAAGCAATATTTGAAGGAATTTCACAAAATTTTACAATGATTATATCTGATGATAAAAACATGTCTTTTAAATAAAAAAATAATATGGAAGAATTGAAAGATAATTAAAAGCACTTTAATGCCAAATACATACATAGAACCTAACCATCAAATGTTGTTAAATTTCTTTTTCAGGCTTATCTTATATAATAAATTATATATATATATATATATATATATATATATATATATATATATACATAATAAAGCATTCACACACTATATAATTTGATTACTTGATAATCTATCATATTGGGTATTTAGACTCAAATTATTTGCTATTATTAACTTTAGTCACCATGCTGTACATTACATACCCAGGACTTACTTATTTTATACCAGCAGATTTGTATCTTTTGACCACCTTTCCTCATTTTACCCACCCCCCACCTCAGGCAACCACCAATCTATTCTCTATATCTATGAGCTGAGCTCTTTTTTGTTTTGTTTTCTTTTAGATTCCACATATAAGTGACAAAGTGAGATCATAGCCATTTGTCTTTCTCTGCCTGACTTATTTCACTTAGCATCATACCCTTAAGGTCAATCCATGTTGTCACAAATGGCAAGATTTCCTTTTTCTATGGCTGAAATATATATTATTATGTATACAATATCTAATAATTATTATATTAATAAGATATAAGTTATTATTTATGTAATATGTATATATATCACATCGTCTTTATTCATTCATCCATCAGTGGACAATTAGGTTCTTTCCATCTCTTGGCTATTGTAAATAAAGCTGCAATGAACGTGAGGGTACAAATACACTTTTGGGTTAGTGTTTGTGTTTTCTTTAGATGCATACCCAGAAGTGGAATTGCTGAGTCATATGATAGTTCTAATTTTAGTTTCTTGAAGAAACTCAATACTGTTTTCCATAGTGACTGTGCCAATTTATATTCCCACCAACCATGCACAAGGGTTCCCTTTCCTCCACACCTGTTCTTTCTTGTTTTGTGCATAATAGCCATTCTAATAGGTGTGAGGTGATATTAGACTACAAGTTCCATGAGGGCAAACCTCATGCCGTTTACTGTTCTAGCCAACGCCTGATGAGAAGCACCAGACCACTTTTTCTTAGAGCATATACTAAAGGGGGTTTACAACTGTAAATCCTCCCTCTGTCTCTTTGAGATATATCAGTATCTCCTACAACTTAGGGGTGTCTTTCTCAAAGACCTGAAAGCCATTCCTTTCAAATGTAATCATCAGGACGGATGGGGCCTGTGGGTCTCACCTCTTGTGGGAGGACAGAATCCCGACTTTGATAACTGCCAGCTAACAGACACAACTGGCCCAATCAGCACTTTCACCAACCAACTCTTTGTAATTTTTTACTTCCTCCAACTCTATTGAGCCCCCACTCACCTCCTCCTTACTCCCTCATTCTCTTTAAAATGCCAGGTCAACTCTATACAAATCCAAGTTTTCTTGGGTGTACGCTGGGCCCTCTTCCCTTTTGCAACAGTATATGACTAATTAAAATCTGTCCTTACCACTTTAGTGTCTGGCTTCGTTTATCTCTGTCAGAGCTTATCCTTGTCTTCTCTATCATTTCAGCAACTATTAGTGAACGAAATATTCTAACAAAAGTAGTTATAACATGTTTCTGCAGAGTTTTATAACAATGGTATCAACAACTGGCATTTTGTGTGTCGTTAGATACTTTTCTTGCTTACATCCCACCAGAAGCATTGGGCTTATATATGGTGTTAATTTGAATAACATGTTAGACAACTATTTCCAAGCACGAAAACCCAGAGGCCATTAAAAGCTATAAAAATGTTTTAGCATGTGCCTAAAACTTTACTATCAGTTGCTTTATTTGTGCCAAAAAGTATATTATCTGTTCCAATTGAAAAGGAATCAAATCTCATGACTATCATTTTGAAGTTTTTCCATAGTAAATGTTCCTTGTTTTCTACATCTACCCCTACATTTTGGTAGTCCACCGATGAGTAGTGATAAACGGCTACCATCAGTGGAAGTCAACAGAGTATCCCACTCTGTTCAAGATGCTCTATGTGCTTCCCTTCAGAACCTCCAACAACACGGTAACAGTGATGTTCTCAAAGACGAGGAAACTGAGGCTCAAAGAGGCTCAACAAATTGTCAAAGACCACAGAGTCTGTAAATAATGGAGCTGTGATTTGAACGTGGATTGTTTGACTTCAGACGCTGTGCTCTTTCTCCTATGCTTCACAACCTAAGTGGAGAGAGCCGTGCATAGATTTTTGGCTCTTTCATATCTCTCATCTTTAATAACTAGCATGCAGTCAAAACAAAAGTGAATATGAGGGAAAATTATATACAGAATACACTTTGTAATTATAAGGAAAGAAAAAAGAAAAAGAAGAAAACAGTCAAGCTGTGGCAGAGCAAACTCCAAAGCAATCAAGAGGCTTCTACACCCTTGGTTTTCTTTAAAGGAGCTGTATTTCATTCCTTTGAAAACTCTAGCTTTGGAATGAAGGTGGCATACTGTGGGAAGACCAAGGAAATTAAACTTTTTTAATCTTATTGATTCCTATTCCTTTCATTCCATCTGTTTCCTTGGCATGGCGAAGGGGGTGACGATCAATGCAGAGTAAGTCGGCTCTGTCAGTCAGAAGATGGGAGCTGACAAACCAGACACAGGCTTGGGAAGGCCTTCCATGAAGGAGAGAATCTGTGCCAGATGACAGGACTCATGGAGAGTCTGACAAAATGTTGCAGACAATCAGGAAGCGTCTGATCCAGATTTCATAGATAATAAGCAGACTCTTTTCCGTGTGCATGCGCATAGATTTGAATATTTCTGGTCAAGTGCCTCATTTTTGCACAGAACAGGAAGTAAAGAGAATGGTGAAAAATAAAATGAAAGGGGGCCAGAAGGGGGGCCAAAAACAAAAAACAAACAACTAAATTGGTAGTACAGAAACCTTGAGTACTTTGAGTTCATAGTTTATAATATAATGATGTGAGGGGAAAATACTTCATAAGTTAATATTTCTAGTATCATTACTAGAGTGCAAATACAACAGGATTTCAGGAGTTTTCTATAGGTTAGAACCTTCTTTAAAATCATAGAAGCACTCAGCTGCGGCTCCACCATAAAGAGCATATTTTGCCATCTCTATAAGGTTGTCGCCAACATAAACTCTAAAATAGCCATTACAAATGATGACTTTTGCACATCAAAGAATCTGAAGCAGATCCCTAGACAGCCTTGTGATAAAATTCTATTAAGAGATATAAATTCTATATGTTCTTAAGAGCTTCATGCAGAAAGGGCCTCTACTGTGGCAGAGAAGACACTGAAATGGACAATCAGTTCATCCCTGGAAGTTTATTTTGTTAGAAGCCAGGAGACCCATATATGGCAAGGCTGGAAAAGGAATCAGTTTTACCATTTCGGTGCTCCCCTCCCCCCCAGCCCCCCCCCCCTCAAGCTACTAACACCAACAAAAGGCATTATGTTATCTCTTCGCCTGCTTTGTCCTGGACTTAGAGGCTCTCATCAAAACAGATAAGAAATGTCAAAAACTGTCATGCTCTGAAAGCACAAGACTGATTTAGAAAATCCACAAGTGAATAATTTGGTTGTAAAATCCCCTTGATCAACTGCCATAATTCAACTGTTACGGATTGAATTGTGTCCCTCACAAAAAAGGTGTTGGAGTCCTAATCCCAGGTACCTCAGAATGTGACCTTACTTAGAGATAGGGTTTTTACAAAAGCAATGAAATTAAAATGATGTCATTAGGTTGGGTCCTAATCCAATATGACTGGTGCCCTTATAAAAAGGAGAAATTTGGATGCAGGGAGAGGTATCACATAGAGAGGATGCCATACAAAGAGAGAGAATACGGTTGTCCACAGAGAGAACATGGTTATCTGGAAGCCACAGAGAGAGCCTTGGAGCAACTCTTTTCCTTACAGCCCCGAAGCAACCAACCCTGCCATCGCCTACCTTCAGAACTGTGAAACAATAAATGTGTGTTCTTCTTTTTTTTTATTTTATTTGACAGAGAGAGAGTTAGCGAGAGCAGGAACACAAGCAGCGGGAGTGGGAGAGGGAGAAGCCAGCTTCCCGCTGAACAAGGAGCCCGATGTGGGGCTCGATCCCAGGACCCTGGGATCATGACCTGAGCCGAAGGCAGACGCTTAACGACTGAGCCACCCAGGCGCCCCAAATGTGTGTTCTTTAAGCCATCCCATTTGTGGTACCTTCTTATGCAGTCCTAGCAAACGAATATAGATTTTGGTATTGGGAAGTAGGGTGCTGTTGTAACAAATACCTAAAAGTGTGGAAGTGCTTTGGAATAAGGTAATAAGTGGAATCTGGAAGAGTTTTTAGGTGCATGAGAGAAAAAACCTAGATGGCCTCGAAAAGAATGTTGCTGTAAATGTGAGGGCTTAAGGTGGAAATGAGGAGCATGTTATTAGAAATTGGAGGAGAGCCAGTCTTTGCTAGAAAGTGGTAGAGGACTTGGCTGGACGGTGTTCCCTGGAATAGAAAGTAGAACTTAAAAATGATGAGCTTGGAGGGCAACCCTCTCGGGTCCCCTCCCTCCTCGGGAGCTTTGTACTATCACTTTGCTATCGCTCAATAAATCTTGCTTTGCTGCCTACAAAAAAAAAAAAAAGATGAGTTTGGATCTTTAGTTGAAGAGATTCCTAAGCAAAGTATTGAAGGCATAGCTTGGTTTCTCATTGCTGCTTATAGTAAGATACAAGAGGAGAGAGATAAATTGAAGAAGCAAAAAGTACCCAGAACTTGAAAAGTTGGAAAATACTCCACCTAGCCATGTTGCAACAAAATGACAGTATGCTCTGGAGAAAATTCCTGTGCCCCTGGACAACCATTTGCCACAGAGATTCAGCATGTGACTTGTGGATGTAACCACCCATCTCAGTAGAAACAGTGCCAGCCTGCTCTGGAGGGGACAGGGCCAGGACAAAATGAAGGATGGCTGGCAGACTTCTGGGATTCTACTGGCAGGAAATGGGCTGATAGAGCTATTTGGCAATGAACATGAGTTAGTGTTCAAGAAAGGGAAGAATGACCCGGAAGGGTGTTCAGAGGCTGATGGCCACTGCTGCCAAGGGCCCAGAAGACAGGCTCAGGGGGGTGAGGTGGTCTCCTCCATGGTGCCAGAAGGCAGGGCCACCTCCTCCATTTCACATGGCAAAACCAGCCTCTTTGTCATTCTCTGCTTCCCCTCCTGACTTCCCTGTTTCTGTGGTCTCACTTCCAGTAACCCAAGTACAAAACCTGTCATTAGTGACCCCTTTCCTTTCACTCATGTTCAATTAGGCAGCTGGTCCTGTTGATTCTTCCACTCCTCACAGTCATTACTGTTGCCAAGGACTGTACTTTTAGTAATAAAATGCATTATTTGCTCTTTCCACCATCTTTCTGTGCCGCCATAATGATGCACATGAATGTCATGGCAGATGCTCTCAAGAGCATTAACAATGTTGAAAAGAGAGGTAAATGTTACATTCTTATCAGGCCATGATCCAAAGTCATCATCCGGTTTCGAACTATGATGATGAAGTATGGTTACTTTGGTGAATTTGAAATCCTTGATGATTACACAGCTGGGAAAATTGGTGTGAACCTCACAGGCAGGTTAAACAGGCGTGGAGTGATTGGCCCCAAATTTGATGAATAACTCAAAGATCAAGAAAAATGGCAGAATAATCTGCTCCCGTCCCGCCAGTTTAGTTTCATTGTACTGACAACATCAGTTGGCATCATGGACCATGAAAAAGCAAGACGAAAACACACAGGAGGGAAAATCCTGGGATTCTTTTTCTAGGGATATAATACATACATGCAAATAAAGAGCCTCAACAGACAAAGAAAAAAAAAAGGAGAAAAGAAAATGCATTCTTAACTAGTTTTACAACATGGTACTAAGAACTTTATGTGGCTTATGTTCTTTAATCCTTATAACCATGCAATCTGATGTTATACTATTCATATTCATTTTACAGCTAAGAAAATTGAAGCTCAGACAGGTACTGAATGACTATATTTGCCCAAGATCACACAGCAAAGAAGCGTCTAAGAAGAGAAACTTGAACCACATCTCCTGGAGCCCTGAACCACACTCTTAACTAACACACTCCCTCATTTAAAACATTTCTCATGGTTGTTTCTTCCTGTCCATTCCCACTGTTACTAACATAGTTACATAACCCTTTTATTCATAACCTACTCCCTGACCCTTTTGTTACTACACAAATCTCCTTGCATTTCTCCCTTACTCCAGTCTATCCTCCTTCCAAACGGTCTTTTTGATCTCATCTAAAAACAAAAAATCTACCTTTGAGTTAATTCTTAGCTCAAGGACTTTTGGCGACTTCTCATTGCCTGTAGGATAAAGCCTAAATATCATAGACTGGCATTTCATAGTATCTTTACTTATCATGCCACCTTTTAAAAACTTGCCCACCTAAATGCCCAGTCTCTTTGTGAAGAGACTAAACTTTCTTTAACTTTAATCTGAGCATTTCACTAGAGAAATTTTTCCTGTCCTTGAAATGTGACCATTCGTAATATTCATCTAAACCAATCTCAGGTTTAAGATGCCAACCACAGAGCCTGCAATCATCATCTTCCCTCAAAACTCCCTCTCCCAGAGTTCTCTGTCTACCTGCAACTACTTACCATTCACCTGAAATCTGATGCTGCATTTGACTCCTCCTCTTCACCTTATCTGCTGCCAAATCCTATTGCTTGTTCTGCCACTGAAGTTCTCTTCCATCTACCCCTTCCTTCCCACCCTCACTATCTCAGGTCTCATTCATGCTCTTCGGACTTGAGAACATAAGAGAACTACCATTAGATTAAATTTCCACCCCAAAATGAGCAAAAGATTGACAGGCAGAGGGGCCAGAGGGAAGAGACTCAGGAGAAAGATGACAAGAGCCTACTTGGAAAGATCTAGACCTAGAGAGAATGGAGAGAGAATAAAATCCACAGGGACAGGCATGGGGGTGGATGGTGGGGGATACTAAAAGCTTGAAGATGAGGAATTTGAGGAGAAGAAAAACCAAGGTAGGAGAAAGGAGACTGTGACTATGAATCAGGTCCTTTTAATTTACCTTTGGAAGACAAGTGAAGTTTGGTATTCCCTTCAAGTCACATTTTGGCTGTTAGTATTGTGCGTCTTTGACATAGGGATCTTCTCTGAATCAAGGTAGATAGTCTCCTAGCTCTACCTTCTCCACAACTCAGCTCTCAAATGCCTACTACAACTACTTCTGCGTGGCAACTGAGGCTCTGAACCAATGGCCCCAACCCACCATTCCTCAGCACCACCGTCCCTGCCCAGCTGGCCCCAACACTGTGTCCCCCTTCCTCCAGCTGGCCCCATCACTGTGCCCCCCTTGCTGGCCCCAACACTGTGTCCCCCTACCCCTGCCAGCCCATCACTGTGCCCCTCCCCTGCCCGGCCAGCCCCAGAACTGTGCCCCCTCCCACTTGCCAGGCCCCATCACTGTGCACCATCAACAGCTTCCTTCTCCACATGCATCCTTACCCATGCTCTTCTCCTCTGACACTACCTGCCTCTCAAAATCTTCTCCATTTCTGGAGTCTAAGGAAAATGCCACCTTCCCAGATTCCCTCATCTGGAAATGCTCTTGCTCCCTCCTTTGAACACAAACAATACTTTAGCTTTAAAAAAAAAAAAAAAAAATTCTTAGCCCTCTTTCTTTTCTAGGCCTGCTTGTCTCAAACTGTCTTAGTTTCCCATTAGTATGTACACTGCCCTGAAGGTAAGGCATATGGCTTGCTTATCTTGATACATCTAACCAAATATTGTACACAAAGTAGATACCCCATACATATTTACCAAACCCAATGGCATTTAACCCCAACAGCCTAATTTATGTTTGCCCCTATTAGGCAGTGAGAATGAGGTGAGTTTCCACTAGGCTTCTGTGTGAGAAAACTTCTCATGGAAAATCTTAGCCTCTTTGTTATAGATGAAGCATCAGTTAAAAAGCACAAAGTGACACAGTCTGACCCTAGAATATATCCTGGTGCCCAGAGCAAAGAAAGAGACAAATTTAAAGTTGTACAAACCAACAGTGGGAGGACCGTCTATACTTAGTGACTAGTCTGTCAGAGTGAAAAACCTCAAGTGGGTTGTAAATATAGGGTTGATTCTTGGGGAGATTTTTCTTCTATTTGCTGATTCAGCTCCTACAATCAAGAGATTTTGTTGTTGTTCAATTTTACTTAAGGCAGACTAAATCAACTGATTTCATGTTTATTCCTGATTTTTGTTTTTCTTACCTTGGCTAAACTCTGTTTGACAAGGCCCTCTCAGTTTCAGTGATCAGAATATGCTTTTATCCTTTAAATTTTTTCTAAGTCATCTACTTCTTTGCTTGTGTCTTCTATGGAAATCCAATTAATTTGTTACAAAATGTGATATTTGTTCTTTTAATTTGCAGGAATCCACAGGACTCTTGCCTTCTCACATCACATTGGTTGATGATATTGATGGACTTTCTTCCCAGCATTCATTAGCGCCCACTGTAAGTTCACATCTGCACATTTAGATGGCTCACTGGTTGGTATAAAAGGGTTGTTTAACATTTCGTATTCCCAAATATACCAGTGTAACTCCTTTCATGATTCTCATTCTTTAGAAATGGAAGGTAATATTGAAGGCATATCTTTCAAGGGACTGCTCATTTCAGAAAATCCAGTCTACCCAGTGTTTACTTACGTATGATGACCTTAAATGGGGAAATTAGCAAAACAACAATGATTAAAGTTTCCCAAGCATTGATTGGGCAGAGATTTTAAAAGGCTTTCTCCTAGAGCTACATGATATGGTCATTAGGCTTTTAGGGGAATAACTAGAAGATTAGACAAAACAGACCAGCGCTCCCTTCCACCAAAGTTCTAGGCAAAGAAAGAGAGAAAAAGAAAATAAAGGAAGAGCTCTTTTTGGTCCACCATGTGTTAATCACCAACAACGTATATTCTTGTTGAACAACTGCTGGCTTCCCTTCCCTTCACCCATCTCTCCAAATTACAATCTTCCAAACCTATGGCTTTGGTTTTTTTGATGGTCTATCCCCATTGCAGGCACCCACATATGTGCGTGCACACACACACACACTCACACCTCACACACACACACACACAGAGTTTTCCTTTCATATTTGGATTTGCAGAGGGGTCGGAGGAAAAGGAGAGGAAAGACTTAAAAAAAAAACAAAAAAACAAAAAACCTCCAGTAAGTTTGATCTAAACAAAATGGTTATTCAAATGGGTCCCCTACTAATTTCACAAAGATGCGTGATAATATCCAACATATGGCTTTAACTATGTTTTTTTAATATTAGAAATTGAATGCACATTTTAAGACACAAGTTTTGCTGATATGCTGTTGATAATATAGGAGAACTATTTCCCATTTGTTTCTAATTATCCTAAAGACAGCCTGGGGATCACTTACCCATGGTTTAAGAGCACTCAGATAAGTCCACAGATGCGACAGGCAGGCATTTGTGTCAGCTACTGCAGTGGGGTTGTATGAGGGTGCTTTAGCAGAGACTATCCTCTTATGTCTGAAACCACTAGATACGGTTCCTAAGGTCAACCAGTACTGAAAAATAAAATCCTTCCTTTGTCAACACTCTTAGGGTATGGGCTCTGGAGCCAGACTTCCTGGCTCCGCCATTTAACTGGCTGGGTGAACTTGATCAAGTGAGTTAACCTCTTCTTGCCTCAATTTCCTCATCCGAAAAATGGGGATGTGCTTCCATCGTATGGCCATGGTCAGGATGAAATATCCAGAATGGTGCCCAAAACATAGAAAGCACTCAATACTTGATCTGGCCCCAGATTGTTTGTTTGTTTGTTTGTTTGTTGCTTTGCTTCATCTGTCTCTGCGTCCCCACCCCCAACTCCTTTCCTTGAATCTTGCCAGCAAGATCTCTTCCAGTTCTTCCAACATGCCCTCCCTCACCTCTCCTGGGACACTTCCTCCTCTTCCAGCTAACGGCTCTGTGTTAGGTGGTCCTCACCTATATGCCCACATCTCCCTGGGTTTCTTTTGTTATGGGATGGATAACATACCATTTTCATACTTATTGGTCTACGCCACTGGCCTGTTAGCTCTGTGGCAGGAATTGAATCTGTTCTGTACATTGTTGTAATCCCACCTTGTGACAAAGTGCTTTACACTGGAACTAACCGAATTTTTTCTTTGCAAAGCAGAAAAAAAAAATCTTCAGTGTATTCACTGAAAATAGAGCATAATGCAGAGGAGGTAGGGGAAAATTATATGCTTACTTGAGAGCATTCTTAATTTTAATACTTCTTGAGATATGATGACCCCTTTCAATCTGAAAATTCAAGTGTTTGTTCTGCACAAGAACTTCTGCACACACGCACATGTGGGCACACACACACACATGGTTATGTTCATGAGCTCACTACAGTTATAGCTTCATTTCCATTTCTTACTTTTTCTCCTTCAGTAACGGTTATTTGCTTATGAGAGCTCCTGGATTTGTCTTCCTTATCTCTTAGCCCACCTTCTCACTCATGATTTTTATTTCTTTCACCTCGTTTCTTTGCTATCTGTTCAAAATTGTCCTTCCATTTGATCTTACAGGTCACTAATTTTGTTTCAGCGTTATGGATTCTTTTTCCCTTCCACTCGTGAATTGTGCTCATTTGAAACTTATGGCTTTGCTATCTCCTCACTTCCTAAAGCATTGCTAAAGCATTCTTAATTCTTTTTTATTTGTTTTTTGTTGTTGTTGTCGTCGTGTTTCCAGTTCTCTTCTTTCTTTAAATCTTCACCCATAAATGGCAGCTCGGTATCTCATCAAGTAATGGAGACCCCTTTGCTTGCTCAGTCAGCTCGTGTCACAGAGTGGGTCCGTTGGTACCATGCCCCTCAGGCTTCTGGCGTCCAGGGCAGGGCTAGATTGGCCGACCGTGAGAAATAAGGTTGGAGTTTCTCCTTCAGGAGGCGGATCATTGAAGTGCCAGCAGCCAGCAAGGGCTTCTGCGCTGAGAGCTGGGGCCTAGTGCAGCAGCCGCAGGATCTGCCTTCTCCTCCCAGGGCCCCAGCAGCCCGGCTCCCCACCACCGATGGCACTGGAAATGTGGGTGTCCTGCACCTGCAGCTACCCCCGCCCCCCAGGTCCTGACCTTCTTCTTAAGGCTCCCAGACCTAGAGCGGTTGAGTTTCTTCCAGCCTCAGTGTGTCCTGCAGGAATCCCAGCGGTAGAGGGTGGTCATGGGTACGTGTTAGGCTGCTATTTCCTGTTTTTTCTTTTAAAATTATCTGAGGGGATGGGGGGGGAGGGGAGGAATATGACAAAGCTTTTAATATTAAAGAAAACTCTTTTACATTAAAAAATGTTGAAATGCTCAAAGTTAAAACAATCAATTAGGAGCAATTTCCAATTTTTAAGAGAAAACTACAAAATTAAAACTTCTCTGAAGTTTAGTAAGATATCCTGCAAGACACCCAAATTCATATGGGAAAAATTAGCCTCAAAGCTTGATGTACTCTTTGAAATACAGCATGGCTCCTTCTGTGTCGCTGAACATAGAGGCGGCGCAGGGAGTAAGAACATAGACTCGGGCTGTGCTGCTTGCTTTTGTTGCCTGAGTCTCATCCCCCATAAGTGGGAGTTAATCATGGTGCTTCCCTCGTACAGTTTTGGGAAGGTTAAATGAGTACTGACTCATCTGGAAAGTGCTGAGCATAGTACCTGCTATACAGTAATCGCTACAAAAGTGTTAAATAACATCAAGTGAAATAAAATAAGTACCAGATCATCGGTATTTAAAGCTGTGAACACTGGAGGAAATTTTGATATCCAGGATGTCATGGTATGTTTTTTTTTAATCCTTTAAAATTATCTTTGCCATCAAAACAGGTTCACCTCTGCCTACTTGAAAATAATACTCTGACAGACGCGACAAAGACCGTGGCACAGAAGGTTCTGGAATGCCAAGAGTTTCCAATGAGAGGCGAGATGAGGAAAGAAGTGGAAAATATCACTTTGAAACGTTTACTCATGCAGATGTTTTCATGAGAGTCCATTTTCATCTTTATGGCAGAATCACACAGTCTATCAATTATCTAGTATTAGAAATAGCCTGAAGTCTCATGTGCTTTAAAGGCTGGTATACTCTCAAGACACAGCAGAGGTACATTTGCCATTTCTAAGTATGCCCCATGCATTCACACAGTTGCTCAGTTAGAGTCTAACAGAAATGTGCATATAGAGCAACCAGCCTGCTGCCCCTTTTCCACCTCTATAGTCACAAAGATGAGAGGAAGAGAAATTAATTAGCAACATCTGAACAATGACAGAAATGCCCCGAATCCTAGCAAAATGAAAATTGTTAATAATAATAAATAATGAAAGCTAACATTCACCAGGGCATCCTGATCAGTCCTTTACATGTACTAGTTCATTTGATTTTCCAATAATTGGGGTTTAATATTTTACTTCTCTGATTATCACTAGCTCTTCAAGGTCTCTTAGGTGAGCTGTCTCTTTTCCATTCCTACAGGCTAGGGAACAAACAATGAAGTCCATTTCATTTAGTTTTAATAATTTTGACGAGCCCAACGACAACAGAGCTTTGAGGTAAAAGTGTGCTTTTGATCCACGCAAAAGAGAGATGTTAAGTGGCAAGGCGTAAATGGTTGACTACGAACCGCTGAATAAGCTTCAATCAGCTGTATAATTCACGCAAAACATTCAGCTTGATCCAGACAACCAAGGACAATGTGGGATTTTATCCTCCTTGATCCACAGTGGAAGCATTGACTCATTATATTTATTGTCAGCCTTCTATGTTACTTCATGTCATGTGGAATCCAGTTGAAAGATAATCTTTTGGTGACATTTTTTTCAACACAGCTGAGGCTCATGCATTCAAGAGAAAACAAATGTATGTGACATGCAGAGCCAGGGAGGGGGTGGAGTCAGCCGCAAATTTGGATTTTCAGAGCTACACCATCGCCCAGGTCCTGACCCTAACCTTCTGTCTCCCACTGGCAAAGAAAACCAGAGTGTTCTGCCTCACATAACACGAGAAGCCACTCTTCTGTGTGAAGTCCCCCATCAATTTTGCAGAGGTTTTCTGCCATTATCATAGTCCAGGTAGGCAGTTGTCACGAAGCATTAGAGCTGAAAGAGGCTGACAGCGTAACTGCGGGCGAGCTCAGGGCTCAGCCCGGTCCAGCACCTGCCGTCTGCTCAGGCAGGAGCGTCCTCTGTCAAGACACAGCCTGGCAAGAGGCTTCAGGAATCACTTTGTATCAGCGCCCTTCATTGACAGCATGCTGGAGGGCAGCCTGTCTAGCAAAAGCAGGACAGAAACCTTTGCCAGCCACCTGCCTGCCCCCATATGGTGGCCATTTAAAAAGCCGTCACTTTTATAAAGAAGTTCTCGAATTATTCATTCATCAAGTGCAGTTTTGACTGGCCCAACTGCCTCAATGTATGATCACCTGGTTCTGTGATTTGAAGAACTTTGTTTTCACAGGACTTCATGTGGGTGTTTCTAAGGAAGAGATTGCTTAAATATACCTGGGTGAGCAAGTCAAGTCCATTTCACATTCTGAGCTCCCACTGCTCCAAGAAGGGCGTTCCTGGGGAGTGAGAACACTTTCAAACCCAAGTGGATGACAATCACATGCCCAGGAGCCTCACCCCAGCCCATGGAGGAAGTGTCTGAGCAGTCTTAGAATGTGATACCTTATTTCCTCATTCACCTGATCCAGAGGTAGACAGCTAATAGGGGAGGAGACGGGGGGCAGTCTGTTCAGAAACCATACAACAACAACAACAACAACAAAATCAAAGGCACCTGAGTGTTCACCTGAGAGGTCAATAGATTCCAAAAATATTTAACAATGGAAATGTACTTTAAAGGGGCCCAGAAATCCATTACTACTTGCACACATGTCAAAATTCTACCAATATTTTTTCTTTTAAATTAAATTCATGCGATAATGTAGATAATGTACGTATATGGCAATGTTTCAGTGGATATGCTGAAATTTTCTTCCATATTTGCTTTAAGAGCAATCTCTCTCCACCATCATGGAAGCTCCTTGAGATTAGGGACCACTACAACTGCAGGGCCCGAATAGCGCTTGACACATAAGAGGTGCTCAATAAATATTTAGTAGGAAAATTGGACAAATAAATGCAAAAAAGAATGACTGACTGGATGAATGAATGACGTCTGGAGTAAAGCACCAGATGTCTAATGACATGGCTTCTCAAATATTTTGCAGGGGTTGTGATAGAAGAGATTGAGTAGAGTTGAGTGATGAGAGTGATAAAGATTTTTTAAATTTTAAAGTCAATTTGGTGCATTTTGAAGATTTAAGATTTTTAAAAACCTGCAATAATAAAGAATGAATGAACCAGCACCTGAGAATTGAACATAATTCTCTGCTGTTTGAACTTCAGGCCCATTGTACACATCCCACCCCACAACAGAGTGGCTTTAAGAAGGCAAGCAGGTGAGATTTTACATCCTTTCTCCTAAAACTGGCTGCTAACAACCTGGTTCTTTTTCCTCACTCTCATCCTGCAAATCTCATCCTCTTTCTTCAACTGACACCTGTGCTCAGAGGATCTCCACCCTGAGGTTCTTCCATGAGATTGAGCCCCATCCATGTAGCTGTTTCCTAGGCCTCTAGCTCCACTCAGGAGTCCCATAGACCCTCAAATGTAACAGCTCCTGACCATCTTCCCACAGCAACTCCTCCTTCCCTGGCCCACATCTCAGGGAAGATCGACATCACCCAATCTAGAACCCTGGAGATATCCAGGATCCCTCTCACACTCTACCTCTCACACCACATCCAACTAGTCACCAAGGCCAGCAGATTCTAAGTCCTTAATATCTCTCACTTCCATCCTTCCCTCCCCTTTACTACAAATACTAACTTAGTTCAGGCTCTCATTATCCTCACAAGGACTATTGCAATAGTCTCTCACTGGTTATCCTGCCTCTGGTTCTGTCTGGGTGATCTTTATAAAATGAAAATGTGCATGTTACCCCACGCTTCCACCCAGATTGGCTTAAAACCTCTTTGTGGGGGGCGCCTGGGTGGCTCAGTCGTTAAGCGTCTGCCTTCAGCTCAGGTCATGATCCCAGGGTCCTGGGATCGAGCCACACATTGGGCTCCCTGCTCCGCAGGAAGCCTGCTTCTCCCTCTCCCACTCCCCCTGCCTATGTTCTCTGTCTCTCACTGTCTCTGTCAAATAAATAAATAAAATCTTAAAAAAAAACAAAAAAAACCTCTTTGTGGTTCCTCATCACTTGATGGTGTATGATTAAGCCTCTGTAATATGGCCTTGTATGAACTTTTGTGATCTAGACATTGTCTTACCTCTCACCAAGACTCTTCCTTTGTTTCCTCTGCTCCACCATTAAGCTACATAGTTTCTCAGTGGGCAGAGCTGTTTCATCCATCCATCCATCCATCCATCCATCCATCCAGAGGGTAAGGCTCTCGCTAACGCATCCCTCTGTAATCCACGATGCCACTTCTGCCCCCAGCACCAAACGAGTTAGGCCTTGGAGAGGCAGTCTTCCAGAATGGAATCATCCCCTCTCCCAAGGAGCTAGAATGGGACAGATAGCAAAAGAGAGAAATTTGGCCAATATTGGGACTGCTTACTAAGAAACTACCTGGTACATCAACCCACAGAAGGTCTCAGTTGTTCTTTAATTTTGGTGTGAGAAAGTATTGGTCAGACCCTCATGATTTCTTGCATGGGCCAGGAAAATACTCTCTGAAGTGTCTCATCTTCAGGCCTTCTCCTGATCCATTCTTCATACTGCTGTCCACCATCTCCCCAAACCTCAAAGAGGTTCACAGCACACTCCAGCTTAGATGGCTTCAGTAGCTCTCATCATCTACTCGGGTCCCAAGAATGTCTCCCCATCTCCCAAAGCAGTATGTGGCACACTCAACAACTTCTTATCGAATGTAGGTATATTAGCAATTTGAAGATTGATCCAAATAAATGCTTAATTTTCTTCTTCTTTTTTCTCAAGGATTTTATATATTTATTTGAGAGAGAGAGGGAGAGCGTGCACAAGTGGGGGGAGGGGCAGAGGGACAAGCAGACTCCCCGCTGAGCGGGGATCCTATCGCAGGGCTCAATCCCAGGACCCCGAGATCACGACCCAAGCCGAAGTCAGACACCCACCTGACTAAGCCACCCAGGTGCCCCCTAAATGCTTAATTTTTAAGTGAGAATAAACAGATTTAAAACAACAACAAACATCAGCCGGTCAGAGTCCATGACTCTGTGACATGTGTTTAGGGCCCATGGTTGAGTTGCAAGCCTTGCCTCTTTGCTTCTCCCACATTTAAGCAGCAGGAAATGGCTTTGGATGGCATGGACGTGGTTCAAATCCCGGCCCTCCCACCTCTGTGTGATCATGTACAAATGCCTTACTCTCTGTGAGCCTTGGTTCCTCATCTGTAGGTGGAGATCACAATTCCTGTAACATAGATCAAGCGGTAAGTATGCCCGTTTCGAAGGAAACCTAATTCATCTTCTCTAATAACACAACATGCCCGCCCATTCTGATTACTTACCTCTAATTTAAAAGGCCCTATGGCCATTTTCTATTTAATACTATTGTTAAAATGAAATAAGCAAAAATAACAACAAACATGTTTAACCCAACAGCTGGAGGTAAGATTCTGAGGCTTTGAAGGAGAGGCTGGTTTTTGAATTGTTTGTGTTTCCTTCTCTGGCACAGATGTTGGGCTGTGAGTGGCTGGCTGAAATGGATGCTATAGAGAAATCATATGACAGAAGGAGCAGACTCCAAGGGAAGGAAAACCTTGTTTTTAATTCTTTTAAATTCTTAAGATCAGCTTCAAACAGGGAGTCGGAATAACCTAGCCAAATTGGCAGTGACTAGGAGGTGACCCCAGCCAGGTAGCAAATTACCAACTAATAGAACCGAGTCACCTTTCTTGCAACCCCCAGCTGAGCTGTAGGTTTTCTGCCTGCCCTGACAACACCGTGCAGAGTGTGACCTCAGAGGGACCACCATCCACAGAGGCCGCCTCCAGTTTAGGGTTCGGATGGAAGGTATTTAGATAAACTAATAATTGCCCAGGGATGTGGTTTCCTCTGGAGAAGTCAAAACTGTGTTTAAATGTCTGAAATTCCTGGTGTCGCTAATAATTGTAACCTCCGCCTCAATAAAACATACAAATAATGTTACTGAAGCATTTCCAATCACAAGGTATTATTTTTGGTCTAAAACAGATGCAGCCCTCGGTGCTGAAAAGGAGGATGTCTGGCTGGATTTACCTCGACCTGAAGGGAAACAAAACTCCTGGAACTTTGGCCAAGGCCCCAAATATGAGAAGCATCTATTGGAGGAGTGAAGGGAGCTTGGCAGCATGACAATGGAGCCATTCCTAGCACAAGTGAGCACCACGTTGGGAGACCTACTGAAGGTGCTGGAAGGAATCTAAGCCAGTCATTTGAAGGAAAATGAGCTGGCATTTTTGAACACTTAGTTGGCAGGCTGGGCATTAATATGGATTCTCTCACCTAATCCTTCCAGCACCCTCATTTTACAGATGATGCCACTGAAACCCAGAAAGGCTGAATAATGGATTCAAAGATAGCCCCAAATTAAGTGCAGAATTGGGATTTGACCCCAGGGCTGTCTATACAGAAAGCCCAGGTCTTTCCCACTCGATCATACAGCCTCCCTCGGGAATTTTAAGAGCTAACCCCAAACAAATGGGGACCTGGAGTCAGACTGTCAGGGTTTGCATCTCTCCTCCATCATTTGCTATCTCTATGACCAAGGCATTTAACCTCTCTGCCCTTCAGTTTCCTCATGATAAAATGGGAGAGAATACTAGTACCTACCTAATAGTACCGTTAGGCACATGAAAAGAGGTGGTACAGATACAAGGCTCAGTGCTATGCTTCTAGCACTCTTGTGCCCAATCCAGACACTCAGACGTCAAGCCATTGAGCAAGCGAACTTCAGCCCAGCCTGCTAGGGAGGGTTGTTGGGTTAGCCCAGAGATCCATCTGCCTAGTCCAACAGAGGACCCAACCTGCCACTAATTACCTGCAGATAGGCTATCATGGTTAAAAGTCAAATGCTTCATCCGCGTCAGGATAGTAGGTAGGCATCTCCCAAGGCCCATCAAGGCCTGTCCTGACTCCCCAGATGCCGCAAAACTCTTAACCTAGTTGCAGTAACATTCATTTCTTTAGTATTCCACATCCTGGAGCACATCAATAAAGATCCGCTGGGCACATGTGGAAAACATTAGCTCTTATGTGGATTCAGGCAAAAGGTAGTTAGTATCCAAATAAATCAGATTGATGCTTTATCTTACAACCATTACAGCAAAGCCTGAACTCAACATGTTCTGGCTGTGGACAAGCCTTAATATAAAAACACAACCACCCCAACTGGAAAGAACTAAAATCTTTAGGTACGGTAGTGCTTTCTCCTTCGCCAAAAATTCATGTATACCGATGTTATACAAGTTAATATCTTGCATGGGATATATTAAACAAAGATAAGGTACACAGCAATTGTACAGAATTATGAAAAATTAGGCAGTGGGTAAAAGAAATTCTTCCTTTTTTAAGTTAATCATTAACATTTCTCCAGGAAACAAACAACTGAGACTATTGTCTTATTTCCAAAGGTTGCCCAGGGGTGAGCAAAAAAGCTAATTTCATTAGATGCAATACATAATCCAAGGGTGGTCATACAATCATTGCATGCATATGTGCCTGACCATAAAAATACCTCAAGGACTAGGAAGTTTCAAAGTAAATGTAAAAATAGGACACACAAGGACACTTTCACACAGTGTTTAAACATGTATATGCTTCAATAAAAGGCACAAATAATGTATTCATTGTTTAAATACAGCCAACTGGCCATTATTCCAATCCATGTCAGGTGTTAGGAAGGCAGAAACTGACTTCCTCTTCGATCCTGTTTCTGGACGCTTAGGACAAGAAACAGAGAAACCGTGAAAACAATACATCATACCAAGCGATCAAGCAAAGCAGCAAAGAGGGGGAAAAGTCAGAATGTTAAGTTCTTAAGTATCCAAGAATTTAAAAAGAGCAATCTTTCCATATTTATTCTCAAAGTTACAGTCAATAAAGTTACAAGTTTTTCACCACTAAATGTAATTAAATTCCATTAAATTTAACAACGAGTGCAGGGTTCCATAATGTAGGGAAGGCACTTAGCAGAGTGCCTGACACATGCAAGAACTTGGGATTTTCTGAACTATTGTGTATTCCCTTTCCCTGGAATTGATCTGAACAAAAATGTTTGTCCATATTCTTCTGGGGTTTTTTGGATGTTTCTTCATTGGAAGGTAGCTATGCTAACCACTATACCACCAACGCTCCGGATGTTTCTTCATTGGAAGCAAACATTAAAGGAAGGTAGTTGCCTCCTTGGAATAAATCCTTGAAAAGGAGATTCAAATCATGTTCAGTCATGAGGAGACACTTGACTCAGGCTCATGGGCTGTGGTCACTTTGATTTGTTGAAGCTTCCAAGGTAACAGAAATGTCAGAACAGGATTACAAAACTTATAGTGAATTCTAGGTGTTTACCCTTTGCATATTCACATTGTTGACATAAACAAAATGCAATACTGTGTGCTCTTCACAATATAATGGCAAGATTTACTTTTAAGAAATTGAAATGTATGGCCCCATAGTTGGAAAGACAGTTAAATTTTTTCCCATGCCTGTTGTCCTCTCTCAGTTGCCAAAACTGTACGTAGAGCCTCAGAGACCCATTCAGTCTAAATATGAGGATCCCTGGTGTGTGGGGGTGAATTATGTCTCTCCATAAAAAACATTAAAAAGATACATTGAAGCCCTAAGCCCCAACCTATCAGAATGTGACCTTATTTGGAAATAAGGTCTTTACAGTGTTAATCAGGTTAAAATGAAGTCTGATGGGTGGGCCCTAATCCAGTGGGCCTGGGGGAAATTTGGACACAGAGACAGACACACCCAGAGGGAAGACGATATGAAGAGACACAGGGAGGATGCCATGTGAAGACAGAGGATTGGAGTTTTGTATTTAACAAGCCACAGAAAGCCAAAGATTGCTGGCTGGCAAGCCATCAGAAGCTAGGAAGAGGCCAGGGAGGATTCCCCAACGGTTTCGGAGGGAGCATGGCCCTTGCCCACACCTTGATTTCAGATTTCCAGCTTCCAGAACTGTAAAACAACAAATTTCTCTTGTTTTAAGCCACCTGTGTGTGTGTGTGTGTGTGTGTGTGTAACTTTGTTAGGCAGCCCTCAGAAACCATACGCACGGGGATGGCAGGCCTGCCTGGTGGTTCTCCCGGCCTCTCGCCCCAGCTTTGCTGCTGACCACAGGATTCTTGCCCTCAGACACGTGAGGCAGCACAGGAGAGGTTCGGTCAATAACCAACCCGACTTCAGCAACTAGACTGGAATTCATCCGCGGTGTTATGACACCTGCTGTGCACACGAGGAGAAATCGCAGCTCATGAGCATATTTTTGTACCTTACAAAATAAAATTCCAAAAGGAAAGCAAGGAAAGGAGGGGACAATCCTCTGTTGTATGTTCATTTTAGTCACAAGGTTACAAATTGTCACTCGGTAGGTCTTTGACCTTCCTGGGATGATCACACTTCACACAGTTTTCCAAGTTTAAAAAATTTTCACGTGGAGAGTGTGGTCAGAATACAAAAAGACACACAGCCACCTCACAACCTATGCCGAATTAATATGTTAAGCCAATCACAGTAGATTCCACTATACATTCAGTTCTTCCGGTTTTTTCTTTTTCAGTAATTCTTACATCTCCTTTTCCCTTGAACTTCTTCTGCCCCGGAATGAGTCCCTGGATCTGATATAATAATGATTATAATAACAGTGATAAGAGCTGCTATGTATCATGTGCCACCCATCATGCCAACTCTTTTCATGTGCTTCCCTTCATTTAAGCCTCATGGCGGTCTTTTGAAGTATGTACTATGATTTTTGCAGATGAAGAAACAAAATCAGAAATTATCAGTCATTTGCTCAAGATAAGAAGGTGAATGAACAGCAGGGGCAGAGATAAGCCCCAGTTTGTTGACCTAAATGCCCCATACTTTTACGCAGTGCACAACCCGTCCTCTGCTAGACATTTCCACTTCCCATGTCACATAGATAAGGCTAAATGCTGTGACAAGGATGCTTGGATGCTTCCTGTTTGGATCGACAGCTCTCATCCTCAACCCGTCAACCTTGAGGTCTGAGCTCTACATGAAATACCAACAAAAATTCCAATTGCCATTTGGTTGTATTCATCCTCTCTCCACTGAGTTGAAGTACTTCATTTTTAAACTCTTAGTGAGCCAGTCAAGGTTATTTACAACATCATTTGATAATTTATATATACTTAAAAGCATCCAGAGAGTTGGTTTTGACTTCAGGCCAGCTATAGCTATTAATTAATAAAGCTGCCATGTTCCTATATGATAAAGGGCTCAACATAAAATTTACAACAAATGCACAGTGACCCAACAAATATCCTACATTTCCAGGTCTCTGCTGATTCATGCCATCAGGGCCAAATCTGGGCCTATTTAACTCTGTCACACAGAAATATTCCATCTGTTGGCAGTATAACTGGGTGGGAGGTTCTTTACATGGGAACAAACAATCCAAGAGAACCACAAGAACACCTGCCATTGGTTGCGTCAACCAACGTGCCAGATCCAGTACTGGGCATTCCGTGTGCAACACCAATCGTAAGTCTCTCCCAGTTTACAGATGGAGAACCTGGTGCCCAGAGGATGTCAGAACTTGTTGGTGGCCTCACAGCCAGCAAAAATCAGCACTAGAATTTCAGCAGAGGACCTTTTAACTCTTCACCACCTGGGTTCTCCAGCCACATTGTCAGGTGGTGATGCAGGGAACAGATAAAAGAGTAGTCTAGTCACTTAGGCAGAGTCTGGAGTCCTGCCTCCAACTCCACTGGAATCACTTTTTCTACCTGGAGACATTTTTGTCTAGAGACAAAACAAAAAGAAGAGCTACCATCAAGCATGCCTGTAATTCTCATTCAAATAATCCTGCATCTGGAGAATCAGTGAGTTTTAAATAGAGATTATCCAAAAAGACCAGAAAAATCACGCAGTTCTCCTCATTCATCATCTTCTCCAAGCACAAAAATAACACCTGTCAGTCAGGACACCAAGCGTGACAGACAGAAGTGCTTTCAAGGGCTAATATCAACGACTTTGCAAATCTGAGGTGCTAATCCTACCACCGCTTCCTTTTCCTTTTATTACCATTAATAATAACATACCCCCTGTAGTCCACCACTAACTTCTCAGACAGTACTATTTATTCAGATATTCTCTCATTTATTTTCAGTCATACCTCCATTAGAAAAACTCAGCATCGGGTGCCTGAGTGGCTCAGTCTGTTAAGCGACTGCCTTCAGCTGAGGTCACGATCCTAGAATACCGGGATCGAGTCCTGCATCGGGCTCCCCGCTCAGCGAGGAGTCTGCTTCTCCCTCTGACCCTCCCCCCTTCTTGTGCTCTCTCTCTCTCACTCTCTCTCTCAAATAAATAAAATTAAAAAAAAAAAACTCAGCATTTTTTTTTCGTGGACCTTCACACCTTGATCTCGTTAGCAGCTGGCACAGAGCCTGCCATCAGCAAGGCACCTTCCCTACTCCCCACTCGGCCTTGTCTTCCTGATAATAAAACATACCTGCAATGGATACATTGATGTCTTCAAACCCTGTCCTTCTTGGCTTGCTAAATACTGCTATAGGGTTAAATCTTAATTCCTCATCTCCATTACCTGTTAATTTCTTCCATTTAGTATGACTGAAATCCATTCCTACCGAGAAGAAAAACCAATTAGCTCACTTTCTGCTTAACATTTATTTTTTTTTAAAGATTTTATTTATTTATTTGGGAGAGAGAGCATGAGAGAGAGAGAGAGAGCACATGAGAGGGGGGAGGGTCAGAGGGAGAAGCAGACCCCTTGCTGAGCAGGGAGCCCGATGTGGGACTCGATCCCGGGACTCCAGGATCATGACCCGAGCCGAAGGCAGTCGCTTAACCAACTGAGCCACCCAGGCACCCCCTGCTTAACATTTATTAAGTATATTAAAGTTTTTTTGTTTTTAATTGAATAGTACCAAATCTCTAAAGAACCTTCTTTTACTTTTTTTTTTCCTCCTTTCCATGGAAAGGTAAGTAAACTCGGTCAATCACATCCATTCATTCATCCCTTTCTGACAAAGAACGATTACTTTACTATTGGCCCATCACTGCCAAGTATGAGGCTAATTAACTAGTTACTCAGAGCACTCGTTCTCAAACTTGGCTGCCCCCTGGCATCACTTGGGGGAGTTTTAAACATGCCGATGTCCAGATCCCATCCTCAGAAATTCTGATTTATAACTCTTCTGGTGTGTGGCCTGGGCATTGGGATTTTTAAAAGTTCCCCATGGGATTCTAAATGCAGTCAAGTTTGAAAGCTACTGATTTAGAGCTTTGGAAAAGCTAGTTTGAGTAGATTTAGCAAGTCAGGGGAGAAAATTATAATAATCATAGGGCTGAAGGTATCTTGATTTCTCTTTGGTAGAGCACAGACTTGCAACTGGCAATTCTGCTATGTTCCAGCACAGGGCAGGGCCGAGCAAAGTCCAAGGTTTATTCTTCCTCTACAATTTCCCTAATAGCCTCCTTTCTTTGGGACTTCACTCCTTGGCTTTCTTTGATTTTTATTTAGAGTGGAGATAAACATTATTGAAATCAATTCTGATCTTTCTTTTGCAGTGCCACAACTTTTAATAAAGAAGATCAACTTTCAAAGTTGAAACAAACAAACCCTCCTGTCTGAAGTTGCTTAATAAAAATTCTTCCAAATACCAATCCCAGCAAAGAAAACAGAGGGACAACCTGAGGGAATGGGGATCATTTCTCCCTGAGTAGTGACTAAGTTGCTGAGTGTCAAAATGACAAGCCAAGCAAACACCAGGTGAAGAAAGAATCCTGGTTGGTAGCGCTCACATCGATGAGGCTAAAAAGGCAGTGTGGTCCTGAATATTTGGCCTTAAGTTGGAATTTCCTTGTTTTGGTGAATTTAAATCTTTAGCATTACTGTCATGCAGTTATTTTTGTATGGCTTATTTTCTTTTTCTTTTGGTCGTGCAATATTCAAAACAATATAAAATGTTCATTCTTCTTCACATGGAGAATGAATTCAGCAACACCTCAAGCACATAATTCTTCTCTGCATGGAAGAAGATGCTGGACATCTGCTCACCCCAGATCTATAAAACCATGGGGTCCATGAAGTAACTCAGGGAGGAGGTCTCCTCCATGAGGCTCCTCACATCACACATTTGAGGAGACAGGCAAAAAAACAAGCTATATTAGAGGTAAAGAACCTATCACCACCTTAGTTTTTTTTAAAAATTCTGTTTGTTATTTGTCTGTCCCCTTGAGAATGAAGGCTGCAAGAGACCAGGACAGTCTGTTCAAGCTGTATCCCTGAGCTCAAACGATGCCTGGCACATAGTAGACACTCAGTAAATACGTGTCCATTAAATAAAGTGTTTCTACTGCGAATACCAAATCATGACGATGAAGAAAGTATATGTATTTCCTTCCTACTCTCATTGCAAGGAAATGGGATTAAAATGAGTGTTTTTCTCCTAAGTTTCATAGGCAAGTTTTTGCACATGGAAGGGCACAAATTCCATTTTCTGCATTCATTCTGTGGGCATCCTCCCCAGCCTGGGCAATCTCAACCCC
This sequence comes from Mirounga angustirostris, assembly GCF_029215605.1. NCBI lineage: Eukaryota > Metazoa > Chordata > Mammalia > Carnivora > Phocidae > Mirounga > Mirounga angustirostris. Next base: position 159,799,649 of record NW_026991711.1, read on the forward strand.
TCTCACGTCACATCCAGGAGTGATCTCTTGGAGCAGACAGGCTTCCATAAGGACCCCCACCTTGCTCCCCCACGCTCTCAAACTAAGCCCAGCTCCGGCTCTATTCCTGATTCCCCAAGCATTAGTACACATCAGAATCACCTGGAGGGCTTATTAAACTACGGTTTCTGGGATTCCACATTCACACCACAACAGAATACACCTGTTTAACTATGCCCAGATTAGGAAACGGGTTCCTATTCTGTGCCTTGGCTCCTGAGTCCCCACCAGGATAATCTACTTTCACGGCAACTGCTCCCTGAGTGGCTTTCATTAAGCCCCTTAACTTCTCAGACCCCTGAGCCTCAGTGTTCTCATCTATGAAATGGATGCATTTCTTTAAACAACAACAAAAACTTAATAGACTGATTTTTAGAGCAGTTTTAGATTTACAGAAAAATTGAGCACATACTACAGAGCATTGCTATATACACCTGCCCCATACACATGTTCCCTTATTATTATCATCTTGCTTCAGCGTGCTTCATTTGTTACAATTAAGGAATTGTTTCCTGCTCATAAGAGATATTAGTCTATGATTTTCCTTTTTTGTGGTGTCCTGGTCCGGTTTTGCTATCAGAGTAATGCTGGCCTTGGAAAATGAGGGAAAGTGTTCCCTCCTCTTCTACTGTTTGAAAGAGTTTGAAAAAAAATGATATTAATTCTTTTTAAATGTTTGGCAGAATTCACCAGTGAAGTCACCTGGTCCTGAACTTTTGGCTGTTGGTAGTTTTTGATGACTGATTCAAATCCTTACTAGTAATTGGTCTGTTCAGATTTTCCATTTCTTCATAATTCACTCTTGGTAAATAGTATGTTTCTAGGAATTTGTCCACTTCTAACCTGTCCAATTTGCTGTCATTTAACTGTTCATAGTCTCCTATGATCCTCTGCATTTCTATGGTATTGGTTACAATGTCTTCTCTTTCATTTCTGATTTTTTTATTTGAGTCCTCTCTCTTTCTACTTGGTGAGTCTAGCTAAAGGTTTGTCAACTTTGTTTACTTTTTTCAAAAAACCAGCTCTTAGTTTCATTGATCTTTTCTATGGTCTGTCTTTTAATTCCTATATTTAGATCATTCACATTTAATGGGATTACTGATATACTCAGATTAATACCTACTACATTTCTAATTGCTTTATATTTCTTGTTTTTGTTTCTTTTTTATTTTTCCCTCTTTGTCTTCTCTGTTTTTATCTGAACATTTTATATGATTCCCTTTCTCTCCTCTTTTAGCGTATCAATTATATGTCTTTAAAAAATGTTAGTGGCTACCCTAGAATTTGCAGTATACACTTACAACTAATCTAAATCCACATTGAAGTAACACTTGGCTTAACGGTTAGTACAAGCACCTTATACAGTGAGTGTTCCCAATTTCCCTCCCATCCCTTGTCACATTGCTGTCATTCATTTCCCTTCTCTATTAGCTATAATCACTCAATGCATTGCTGTTGTTTTTATTTTGAACAATCATCAATTCAAGTAATTTAGAATAATAATGGATTTTATTTTGCCTTCATTTATTCCTTCTCTGATAGTCTTCCTTTCTTTTTGTAGATCTGAGTTTCTGATCTATACCATTTTCCTTCTCCCTGAAGAACTTCTAGCATTTCTTACAAAGTGGCCATACATTTCTTCTTTACTTCTTTTACTGAAGTATCATTGACATATAATATTATGTTAGTTTCATATGTATCTCTTTCACGTTTGAAGGATAATTCCATTAAACACAGAATTCTGATTTGATGGGGTTTTTTTTTTCTTTCAACACTTTAAATATTTCTTGCCACCTCTTTTTGCTTGCATGGCAAGTCTGATATAATTCTTTTTTTTTTTTTAAGATTTTATTTATTTATTTGAGAGAGAGAGAATGAGAGAGAGAAAGCACATGAGAGGGGGGAGGGTCAGAGGGAGAAGCAGACCCCCCACCGAGCAGGGAGCCCGATGCGGGACTCGATCCCGGGACTCCAGGATCATGACCTGAGCCGAAGGCAGTCGCCCAACCAACTGAGCCACCCAGGTGCCCAAGTCTGATATAATTCTTATCCCTATTCTTCTATAGATAAAGTGTTTTTTTTTTTACTTGTCTGCCTTCTTTCAAGATTTTCTCTTTGTTGTTTTGCAATTTGAATATGATGTACCTACATGTAGAAACTTTGGTATTTATCTTGCTTGGTGGTCTCTGATTTCCTGGATCTGTGGTTTCATGTTTCTCAATAATTTTTGAAAATTCTCAGCCTTCAAATATTTCTTCTCCACCTTTCTCTCTCCACTTTCTGGTATTTCCATTATAAGTGTCTTACACCTCTTGTGATTATCTCACAGTTCTTGATATTCTCTTCCATTCTTCTCCTTTTTGCTCTTTGCATTTTACTTTGTAAAGTTTCTGTTGACCTCTCTTCAAGCTCACTGATTATTTTCCCCCGTAGGGCCTGATTTTTCTACTGAAGAACCCATCAAAGGCATTCCTCATTTCCTACAGTTTTTTGATTTCTAGCATTTCTTTTGGTTCTCAGAGTTTCCATGTCTCTGTTTACATTACCTATCTGCTTTTGAATGCTGTCTACTTTTTCCATTAGAACACTAACATACTAATCATAGGTATTTTAAATTGCCTATCTGATAATTCCAAAACCTGTAAGCCTGGTTTTGGTAGATATTCTCATTTTTCAGACTGTTTTTTTTCTTTTCCTTTCTTTGGCATACCTTGTAATTTTGTGTGGAAAGCAGGACATAAGGTATCTGGTAATAAGAACCGAGGGAATCAGGCTTTCGGTGTATGTCGGGTTTTATGTTCAGCTGGCTAGTGGTTGGCTGCTAATGTTTGCTGTGGTGGTAGGTGCCAGAGGCTTCCGTTTCCTCTGGCTTCTTGGTTGTCATCTCCCTCTCCTCTGTTGTCCTTCGGGTTTCCCTAAGAAACTCTTTCTTGAATAGAGTGTGTGTCTTGCAGCTCTCTCCAACGGAAATCACTGTTCTGATGCCACAGCCCTGCAGATATGGTGATAAGGCGTCAGAGAGGGGAAGCATCCCGTTATTTCATGATTAAATCTCAAGTTTCTTGGTGGGCCTCAGTCTCTGAGCTGTGACATTCAGAAGACTTTCTTAGCCTTATTTTTTTTTGCATGATGTAAAACAGGAAAGCCATAGGCGGCTGGAATTGTCTAATTGTCCTTCCCCTGATCAGATAAGGTCAGATAAGGCTCTAATAAAGTAGTTTCCCTTGTGGGGCAGACCTTTGTTATGGAAAATGCTCTGAGCACATTTCAAAAGGGTCATTTTCCCCTCCCTCTGCTGGAAGCATGAGGGAATTTTTCTACTGTCTTCATCTTGAGAACCTAGGGGAGTTTTTGGATGTAAAACCCACAAAGGCATATCCTCTCTCCCCCCAAGTTTGGGCCTCCAGGGGTTTTGAAATCCCAATCCACATTCAGTCTCCAGCAATTCGTCAATTGCCATTAACATGTTCCTGTCAGTTACTGGCTCCAATTGCTTTTGTTCCCAGTAAGGTCGGCTGAGCTGTGATTTTCTGCATTCTCCTCTCCTTCTAGTTTTTTGGGGTGGCAGTTTGCCCTGTGACCTCAGTTCTCTGAGGAATCTAATAGAAGTCATTGGTTTTTAGTTTCTTCAGCATTCTTCTTGTTGTGATGACTCCAAGTTCTTTACATATTGGAGTCAAACCCATTTCTTAATTCCTAAGACCGTTGAGAAAACTGAGGGGGCACCTGGGTGGCTCAGCCGGCTAAGCATCTGCCTTCAGCTCAGATCATGATCTCCAGAGAGAGTCTGCTTCTTCCTCTGCCTCTGCCCCTCCCACTTGCTTGTGCGCACGCACTCGCACTCTCTCTTTCAAATAAATAAAATCTTTAAAAAAAAAGACTGTTGAAAAAACTGATGTCATAATGTGTATGAAAGGCCTAACATTATGCCCATCAAATAGCGAATAATAATAATTACAATAGTAGCCAATCACTTTCAAAAGTACTTCACACGTATTAAGTCAATTAATTCTCACAACCCTGTAATATAGGCAGAATTATTATTCCCGTTTTATACCTCTGGAAACTGAGGTAGAGAGAACTTTTATACCTACTCAAGGATTCTAACCTGAAAAGTCAGGCTCCAGGACACAGACTGGCATAATCCATCCCTCCGATCCAGCCACACCTTCACCAGGCCCTGCCTTGTGGTTATCCCAGGGACTGGACTCCTGCCTCTGCAACCTCTCATGGCCAAAGTCCTGCTATTGCAGCTACATCTCCTTGACCCTGTGCAGTTCCTCAGTGGATGGTTCTGGAGCCTTTCTAGATCCACCCACCAGGCACATCTGTCCCCTGATTTGTCTCACGCCCCATATTAATGTTTCAGAATTCCCATCCTGACCTCACTCAAGTTACAGGCAGGAAATTTGACAAAAGACATTTAAAAGATGAATTGTCAATTAACCAAAAATGCACATTAACAGAAGCATACACACTCACGTAACAAAGTCTGTGAATGGTCTTCAGAGATCCTCTCCTATCAAGGGGGATGACCAGAGATTTAAAGAGACTGTTCAGTCACAGCTTTCCTGGGACCAGAAATAATAGAATGTGAATAAAGACAAATAAGGTCATTAGTTTGACACAGCATTAAATTAAGGGTCTCAGTGTTCCTGGCTAATTAAAGCTTGATCTCCTCTCCATGGTGAAAGGGAAGACACTCTTGTTTGGGAAGAGGCCCCCGGTGAGGGTGAGAAACTACAGACCTAATGGCTTCGGCAAAAATGGTGTTTTCTCACTTCTTTCATTGTGGATAGCACATGCTTTCTGTGAACTCATCTTTCACGGGAACTACAGTGGAGTGCATGGTGGTGAGGAACTCCACTGTGGTGACTCTGAACCTTCCTTGTCACCTCTCTCTGGTACAGGCTCTCTTCAGGGAGACCTCTGGCAAAAACCACTTGATTTCTCATCAGTACCTCACCCATTGATCTCAACAGCCCTTTATGAGGGATCAATTTACATCAGGAGATCAGTATTCCAGCATTGCTGTTCATTAGAATTCATTAACAGCTAAAATCAATTTCCCATTCTGTGCCTTTTACTGCCCTGAAATCATCTGTCCAGCATAGCTTTCTAATAAGTTTGGTTCAATGTAATACCTACTATCCCCCTTTTGCACTAACAAAAAGCAGCAATGTCCAACCAGTGGTGTCGTGGTAAATGTTTAAAAACCAACTCCCCCCCAAAAAAGAAGGGTGCTGATTTGTAGCATTTGCCAATTTGTATGGTATAAATCCTGCCACCATCCAAGGCCAATTTCAAACTACCAACATGACATCACCAAACGTAGAGTTGGGGAGGGATGCAAGCAACACAGCATTATGCAGTATTTCCGCCATACACAGATGGAAATGACACAAGAGCCTAAGTAATGCTGGAAAATAATTATGTAGTGATACGTCTTGAGGATCACCTTTATTTATTTATTTTTTAAAGATTTTATTTATTTATTTGACAGAGAGAGACACAGCGAGAGAGGGAACACAAGCAGGGGGAGTGGGAGAGGGAGAAGCAGGCCTCCTGCTGAGCAGGGAGCCCGATGTGGGGCTTGATCCCAGGACCCTGGGATCATGACCTGAGCCGAAGGCAGACGCTTAAGGACTGAGCCACACAGGCGCCCCGAGGATCACCCTTATTTTAATAAAATTCATTTCATTGTAAGTTTATGTAATTTAATTTTTAATAATGGCTATGTTTAACCATTAGCTCACAACATTCCCAAAAATGTAACAGCCGCTAAGCTGGCTTGAGTAGGTTCCAGCATGCTCTTGAAAGGCATTGTGGGGGAGGAATGGAACCAGCATTGCAGTAAACAGGGCCCTAGATTTTAGCCAAGAGACAGTAGGTGAACTGCTTAACTTCTCTGGCTCTAGTGGCTAGAGTAGGTAATCTCTTAAAATACATCCGTTCAAGCTGTAGAGCTCTGAGTTTGCCATTACACCTCAAAGAACTCTATTCTGTTGCCCTTTGGACTTTAGACTTGTAAGTTCCTTTCTACCCAAATGCAAATGAAATAAGTGAATAATAATTTTCAATAATAATAGCTACCATTTATTGAGCATATACTATGTGCCAGGAATATGTTAACTTATTAAATCCTTAGAACTCAGTGAGATTGATACTCTGACTCTGACCATTTCAAAGATGAGTAAATGAATGCACTGAGAGGTTGAATAAATAGCTGAAGGTCCCACTTTGTGGCCTCTTTGAACTTAATGATTGCACTCTAAACACATATACATAACATTTCCATTATGGAAGGGTTTTTTTTTAGGACTATTTGGAGTAGGATTTCTAAAGGAAAATGTGATAAAACAAGAAGTGTGTCTCTGGGAGCAGATACACAAAAGAAATGTCCTCTTTTTTCAGGGTAAATTTTTTTAAATGGCTCAAATTTTGAAAAGTGTATTATCATGGTGCCTGGCCCCTTTCTTTTTTCACCGACTCTATATAGTAGTTCCTCACAAAGGGAAGGATTCTTTATTAATTTTTTAAAATACTCCCCTACCGCACATGAGAAAGATGGAAGCGCTGAGTGATACAAACTTCCATAAACAAATTAGATATTCCTTTACCCCCCAATAAAATCTTGTAAGAAACCACCAATTACTGTGAGAATTATCTTCATTTTAACCATGTGGTTCTTCTGAATAGAGAGTGTATGCACATGAGCCTGAGAACAAGACAGAGTACTGTTGTTATCTTGATATATCGCAGCATGTGAAAATAATTGCTTTTAGTGTGGTTGATACATCACACACAATACAACTTTAGGGCAAAATTCTTGTCCGTGTTCCACATAAATAATTTGACTCCAACATTCAACACTCCTTATATGTACAAAACTGACTACGCATCCTAAGACTGACTGAATTTTGCATAAAATTTTCCAGACTAACTCAGTGATGAAAACTCATACACAAGAACAGGGACTTAGTTTGTCTATTTCCATAATATTCACAAACATGTGACCTGAGTCTCAGAAAAAAGATGAAGTATGTGCACTATCGGTCTTGGCCATTCTCTCTCTTCCCTTCAGATCTATCCCTCACCCTCCATTGTCCTGCTCTGGGCCAGGAGCATGACCTCTGTTGTTTCCACCATGCAGACCCCTCTGGCCACTGGCTTCAAGTTGGTTTGGGCCAGTGGGAGGAACCGAAACACAGAAGGGGAACGAGGTTTTATGCACACCCCCCTACGCCCTGGGGCCTTGCTGTGGTCTTCAGTGTCTGAGGCCAAAGATCCAGCCACACAGAGCCTTTTAACCCTCCACCTTTGGCTTCTTAATACCTATGCGTTGTAAGAGCTGCCCCCGTTGCTCATCCCTTGGGTGCCCAGCATCCGTTCTTGGTTCCTTTAACACTAACCACACCTCTATAAACAGGCCCTTCATTAACCTCATTTTAGTTAAACACTTTGCATGTGCCATCTGTTCCCTGCCCAGATATTCATGGAAACACCATACTTGAAAGAAATTAGATATGCATATCAAAACTGTTTTAAATGATGGGGTTGATGATGTGTTATATATGATAACTTGTCGTTTATATGTGTGTACGTGAGTGTGTGTGTGTGTGTACACATAGATATACATATTTTCCCATCTCAGTATTCTTTTAAACAGAGCACAAATCCTGAGCTATTTGATTCAGGTAAAACTGACCCAAAGCAACTTTTCAGGAGTTGAAAAGATGAATTGTCAATTAACCAAAATGCAACACTTGTTGCATAAATTGAGGTAACCTGGAAATTCAGATTGTAGTTAGATGCTAAAGGAAAAAATGTAAAGATGCATCTTGGTCTCCAGCCATAGTTTTTGGCTACTAAATGGTGAAAGCCTACAGAGTCCAGAAGAAATCAGGATCCATCGTATCCCACATTATAGGACTTGAATTTCATGGTTTTCCATTACCACCTCAAAGAACTTTCTTTTGCACTGCCTATCTATGGACTCCTTTCTAGCCAAACACAAATAAAATGAATTAATACTAATATTCAATAATAATAATAGCTAACATTTATTGAGCCTAATATTACATGGTATGCGAATATTGCATATGTACACGAAAACTTATTTGCTGTTTATCTGCGATTAAGATTTAACTACGTATCCTTTAAATCTGTCTTTTGTTTTCGCTAAATCTGGCAACTCTACACGTGTGTGAAGAGCTAGCACAGTAGACGACGCAAACGCAGAACATCCAACACTGGGAACTTTCGTTCTAGATTATTATGAGCTCGGTTTACATTATGTGCTTATTAATAAAAATCAACAATAACACAATGCATCATCCTTTCGCCATCTGAAGAGCAACACATTTCGATAAAAACAGACATTCGTGCAGTTGAAATCTTGAATAATTACGTCTACTTTATTTGTTTTGGAGTGAAATAGAGACTTCTCCTGTTGACCACCAGCTTTCAAGGGAACATTTTAGGGGGAAGGATAGCCATTTTTCCCCCAAATTAACCCTTTGAGATAGTCTTCCTTTCAATATCACACAAGGCATTCTTCTTTTTTTTTCCCTGAACCTCTTTATTTACTTCTTTTTTTTTTTTTAATTTTTTTTTATTCTTATGTTAATCCCCATACATTACTTCATTAGTTTTACATGAAGTGTTCCATGATTCATTGTTTGTGCATAACACCCAGTGCTCCATGCAGAATGTGCCCTCCTCAATACCCACCACCAGGCTAACCCATCCTCCCACCCCCCTCCCCTCTAGAACCCTCAGTTTGTTTTTCAGAGTCCATCGTCTCTCATGGTTCGTCTACCCCTCCGATTTCCCCCGCTTCATTCTTCCCCTCCCGCTACCTTCTTCTTCTTTTTTTTTTTCTTAACATATATTGCATTATTTGTTTCAGAGGTACAGATCTGAGATTCAACAGTCTTGCACAATTCACAGCGCTTACCAGAGCACATACCCTCCCCAGTGTCTATCACCCAGTCACCCCATCCCTCCCACCCCACCCCCACTCCAGCAACCCTGTTTGTTTCCTGCAATTAGTATCCAAAATCTATAAAGAACTCATCAAACTCAACACCCAAAGAACAAAGAATCCAATCAAGAAATGGGCAGAAGACATGAACAGACATTTCTCCAAAGAAGACATCCAAATGGCCAACAGACACATGAAAAAGTGCTCAATATCGCTCGGCATCAGGGAAATCCAAATCAAAATCTCAATGAGATACCACAAGGCATTCTTCTAAAAAAAATTTTTATTGGAGAATACTATCTCCATACAGAAATGTATTTAGTACATTATTTGTGAAGTTGCAAAAATAATCAGAAGTCTTGACATTCCTTTGTGGTGTGTTAGAGGCTGGTTGTTCCTATGGGATCATTCCAATTTCTTCCCTTATAATTTTCTAAATCTGGCCAGAAATATTTTTCTTATGTTTTAAATTCCCCTTCAATCAGCACCTCGTAAATACGTTGTTAGGATACTCAACATATTATTCAGAAACTAAAGAAATAGGTTGTATTAAAGGAAGGTATTAAGAAAATTGACCTCTGGGGCGCCTGGGTGGCTCAGTTGGTTAAGTGACTGCCTTCAGCTCAGGTCATGATCCTGGAGTCCCGGGATCGAGTCCCGCATCGGGCTCCCTGCTCGGCAGGGAGTCTGCTTCTCCCTCTGACCCTCCTCCCTCTCTTGCTTTCTGTCTCTCATTCTCTCTCTCTCAAATAAATAAATGAAATCTTTAAAAAAAAAAAAGAAAAGAAAATTGACCTCTGTTTCTCTAATAAAAGTGGGAGAGACAGGATCTTTCTCACCCAATCAATGCCATTAATTGGTTATTGGAGCAAATGAATGATTCTCTTTACCTGTTCTCCCCCAAGTTTAAGAGGAAGTAATCTGATCAATTAACCTTTGCCATCATGGATTTGAAGCAATTTGGAAGAAGGCTATTTTTCACTCCCCTGGGCTATTCTTGTGTCCCAGGCACTTTAAGAGAAAACCCTATCCAAGACATTCCAACAAATCCAGAAGGAAAAATTCTGATTCCCCTGATGCTTGAGAAGTGAGAATCACAAGCAGGCCTTGGGCCTTTATTTCTGGAGGGAGACAGCTGGAGCAAGCTCTCTCTGAAGGGCTAAGAGCATCTTGCTCTTTATTCGGCTTCTCTGATCAGGCCCTCAGTTGGGCATCAGTTTACCCATTGGTAAATGGAGTTGAATAATATATACTTACCACTCCATAGTAAATGAATATTGAAGATCTTTGGCTAAAGAGGGCTATGAATATGTAAAAGCACTGTGAATACAAATCAAGAATTCATGACTTAGTAAAAGCTCAATATGTTGATAAATCTTGAATTTTTGCAAATGCTGAGATGTTTCACTTTTATTCAGAATATATAATAGTTAGGGATTGAGGTTTAGCCAGAGAGGCTTTATGCAAAGGACACATATGTAACTACATACAGTAAAAAGCTGTACATCTGGCATGTTGGGGGAAATTGGAGGCACCAATCAGTCAAAAGTTCTGACTAACAATTTTTTGTTGCTTTTGGTAGCTCTCTTGTTTCTTGTCTTGGCCTTCCTACTAAAGCTGAGAGGCGGAAAAAAACGGTGGCGATTCTACTGAGGCAAAGCTCTGTTGTTGCCCAAAGTCCACCGAAGCGGAGATGCAGCTTGGCCTCACCCCCTCAGGTCAGCCTTGCAGAGCTCCCTGTGTTCACAAATCATAAGATCTTTAGGTGTGGGATTCTGATGTCACAGGAGCAGATGCTGAAAGAGGATAGGCACAAGTGAGCGGGTTTGTGCGTGAGTGCGGGCAGGGGGCACCTTGGCGCTAATGAGAAAAAAGGGCTTCTTTCTCTGGACAGCAGCAGACCCCACGCCAAAGCACGTGATTTGCTGAGCCTCCACTGCCTCTTCACCTGGACACAGCACACCGGTGCTGGGAACAACCCGCACGATCACATGAGATATCCCAAACATGAACTCGGGGGAGTTCTTTGGTCTCTTCAGAAGGATGGATTTATTAGGTTTAATATTTTTAATAACTTGCTGCTAAAAGCTCTGTGCTCTCTAAGCTCAGTTTTCAGGTGTCCCCTGTTCCCTATTTAGAAGTACAGGGTTCATTCAGTAGCTGTGAGTAACATTAGAGTTGACTCTGAGCTTCCGAGTAGCTGAGGCCAAAAAGGTAACTCAAAAAGTTCAACAGTTCTCATTATCAGTAAAAGAACATAACATACCTGTTCCACTGGAGAGCCAATGATCTCTTTTACTTCCAACTCTGAAAGAAATTTCTCAAGTGGAATTTGACTTGGGAGCCAGTGACAGACATTATAGGCAACAGCTGCCTCATTAGTTTAACAGCAAAAGCGATGGGAAGGGGGCGCGTGGGTGGCTCAGTCGGTTAAGCGTCTGCCTTCGGCTCAGGTCGTGATCCCAGGGTCCTGGGATCGAGCCCCGCATCGGGCTCCCTGCTCCGCGGGAAGCCTGCCTCTCCCTCTCCTACTCCCCCTGCTTGTGTTCCCTCTCTCACTGTGTCTCTCTCTGTCAAACAAATAAATAAAATATTAAAAAAAAAAAAGCAATGGTAAGGTCCACATGTCAGTGGTTTCTTGGAACAACCCTTGATACCAGCAATGCACAGTTGAGTCCATTCTTAGTAGGCTGAGCTCATTTTGGTTTCAATGCGGATCTTCTGGTGCCTGACTTAATCAAAAGATAGAGTATCTTGGGAAGTAAATACCTAGTGTATTCCTCAGACCAGCAGTTCTCAAATGTCCTCTGCAGTCAACTTCTGGGCTATAGTCTTCACTGCTCCCCAGACAAAGGAGAAAAACAAGACCAAGACATAGACATTTTATTGCCGATTGGTTAACTTTCCTGATGCTTTATTCTAAGATTATGCCCTCCCACTTTTGGTAGGGGTTAAAAGTCCTTTCTCTGATGTAATGTTGGTGGAGCAGATGCCATTTTATATTTAGTATTGTTTGTTGAATGTTTTATTTGCCAATATAAAACTTGACAACTCTCTGTTGGTCCCCAAGTCTCGTGGGGTTGGATATTACTGGTCCATGAAATCCTAATGTCTGGCAATGACACAAGGGACTATCTTACCAAAATAGCACTTTCCAGAGTAGCAGATAGTTGAGAGGCGTACTTGATGATGAAGGCTGGGCGTAAGTGCTCCAGTTCTACGCTGATGCTGAAGCTTGCAGAGTCTTCCTGCTGTTCCCAGTGCAATAGGCCTCCTCACTGCCACGAGAACTGGGCCCCAAGACTACCTGCAGGAAGCAACTTCGATTATGTGTAAGTATTTTGACCCATAATTGGTTGAAACCCAGTTGTTCCAGTTTGAGCCTTGAGGCTTTCAAAGCAGTGTTATCTGTGAGCTGTCTTGGATGTAGAGAAAGTTCTCTTATGTTTTGATGATCCTTCTGATGTTCAAGCACCCAAATCTGATGCTTGCCCACCCTGGAATTAGTTATAAAATGTGTCCCCAGATAATCTAATGAGTTGGCCTGCAATTGGGAAATACTTAGTAATATCCAATTGAATACAAACATGAAGAAGAATGATTGATGGATGTGATTTTACCCTTGGCCAAGTTCACACTCAGTAGCTCTGAGTAAAGTATCAGGACTAAGTATAACTTGAGGCCGCTCCTCGTTTCTACGGATAAAAACAAACATCAGCACCTTGGAGGACACTGACCTTCCCAGCCACAGTGGATCTAGGTTGTGCCACCTTGGGTTTTAGTATTTTGAGGTTTACATGTTACCTGCCCACTGACATTTTTCTTGAAGGCAAATACGATGACTTCCATAAACATTCCCACTTTTTAAAAAATTGAACACTATACCAAGCACCATCCTCAGTCATAGGAATATAAAGGTATTGAGAGAAACCCATCATTTACAGGCAGGCACTACGCTTTAGATGCTTTAACCATGATTCTCATACACAAAAATACTACAAGGTAGGTATTATTTTCATCTTTTTATCAATGTGAAAACTGAGATCCATATTATCTATAGCCCAACGTCATAGAAAGCTAAGAAGTGGAGTACCAGATCTTTCTGATTTCAAATCAAACACCATGTTGTTTGAATAAGACACAGTATCTTTCCTCAAAGAGCTCACAATCTAGTCATCCCATTTGGCATGCTTTTCAGCCTTGAGTACCTCTGACTATGGCTCCTACGTTTGGTGAAGTTCCCACCTATGAATCCAGATAGAAATTCACATTCCCAGCCTTCCCTGTACGTGACTTAGATGACTTCAATCAGTCACACCTGCATGACACGTTGATTTGGAAGGGAGTGGAATAACAAAAAGTTGGCCATGTGTATTCCATTCTGTTAAGGGCAATAGTAGAGCCATCCAGACCTCAGAGGCACGAGAGGCAGAGGTTCCGCAGGTGGTATCCATGCCCAAGATCAGGGAACCAAGTTCTGATGTCTGTGCCCCATGGAGAAGGGGGAAGCAGTGTGGTCTCCACCAGAGTAGTCTGGGACATTGACCCTAACTTCTAAACCTGATTTTCTGACTCTCCCTGGAGTTCTCCGAGCACTCTAATGTCTTCTAGCAAATTCCTCCTTCTGCTTATGTGGCTCAAGTTAGTTCTGCTGATGTCAACTAAAGATCCTGACTTTGTTTCCCTCAGAGTGACGTCAATATAATAGACATTTCATAAATTTGGTTTGTTGGTTGATGAAAATAAGCTTTCAAGGCCCCCACCATCCTGGTTACTTTCTGTCTTCTGAATATACATCAATTTACCAATATTTTTCTGAAACACGTCATCCAGAACTGAGAATAATGCTGTAATGTGGCCTGATTAGTTTGAAGAGGGTAGGATGATCCCTTTCCTTGGTCTAAGCTGTATTCACACAGTTTAAATGATGTAAGCTTCCTGTGTACCTATATCACATGATTAATACAAGAAACCTAAGAACTTCAGGGATTTTGCTCCAGCGTGAGCTCAAATATGTGAGGTGGTTACTGGAAGAGCAAATGCTGCCTAGGACAGCGCCAGTGATTGCTCAGGGACAGCAGGGCTGCGCAAAGGTGCAATGGGCTGATTTCCAAAGTCATAAGCCCCTAGTCATGGAGGGACAAGGCTGCATGGCCTCCAGCCAAGGAGGCCTCCAACCTGAGAAGGGATTTCTGTTTGAATAAGAGGACGTGCTAGACAACAAAATCTGTGGTTCAGTGATTATATCGTCGAAGAAAGCAGAGAATGGCAGACCCAAGTGAATGACCCAGATGTGGGCTTACAAATGTCAGCCTTAGTGGTTCCTGAGGTGTCAGGTGCCTTGGGTATGCATTAAAGAAATATTCAGATGAAGTTAATCTCTATAAAGTAATTCAAACCCTAATCCTGGCTGAAGTTGAAAATTGAAAAATCCAACTAGATAAAAACTATGAAATGTACTCTACTTAAACACTTATTGGTTTAAAAAAAAACAGGCTTTGTGCCCTCCTGGTATTTTCATTGGATGGTAAGGGGACTGACAAACAAAAACATGAAAAATAAGTAAATTATAGATTATGTTAAAAGCTATGAAAAAATTAAAGTAGGATAAGATAAAAGGGATCCAAGAGCAGGGGTGGGGTTGGTTTGCAATTTCCAATAAGCTAGTCTAAGTAGTCCTCACTGAAGAGGTGATGTTTGAGTGGACTGGAGGGGATGGAGGAGTGTGACCTGGCTGGGGGTTGGGGGGGTTGGGTGGGAGGAGGCGGGGAGCTCTCCTCGTGCAGCCTAGAGGTAGAAGAAGAGCAAAGGCGAGAGGGTGCCTGTGTATTTTGGGCAACCAGGAGGCTGACATGGCGGGAGCCCAGGAAGCCCAGGGAGAGTGGAAGGGAAGGGAAGGTCAGGGAGGGTCAGATCTGGTAAGAGGATGTGGCTCTGACCAAGCTGGGAGCAGAAAGAAGGGGAGAGCTTGTCAGATTGTGAATATACTTGGAAGGCAGACCCGAAAGAACTTTGCTGACAGAAAAGAAACAGAATAAAGAATAAACCCGCAGTTTGAGGTCCAAGCAATTGGAAGGTTGGAGTTGCCATCAGCTGGGTGGGGCACATTTGGGAAGAAGACAAGGAGGTCATTTTGAGCCGTTAGAAGCACGCCGTCCAAGTGGAGGTGCTGAGCGGACATCGGAACGGAACAATCTGGAGACCTGGAGAAGAAACTGGGGTGTTGTCAGCAGACGGGCACCCTAAGTATCAAGATAGTGAATGAGCAAAGAGTGCAGATCCAGGAAGAGGAGGACCAGAGGAGGAACCCTGCAGTGCACCTCTCCACCCCCCAACCCAAGGCTCTGTAGAGAAAAGAAAGGATCAGCAAACAAAACAAGCAGGGATGAAGCAGGAGAAAAACAAGAGCTCAGTGCCATCCGTGTTTAAACAACTCACTTTGAAGATTTCAGAAGGCTACTAAAACATCGCATTCATTTTCTTTCTCATTAAGAAAGAAAACCACATTCTAGCTCTTGAAAGGTAGAAGGAAAGCGAGGAAGGGAGGGCAGGAAGGAAAGAAATGTAGAAGGGAGAATGGAAGAGAGGCAGAGAGGAGGCACAAAGCCAGGACTAGAGCACAGTAACCCTTCAGGTACATCAGCTTTATTGTTGTTGTTAAGATTTATTTATTTTAGAGAGAGAGAGAGCGTGAGCGAGCATGCAAGGGGGGATGGGGCCGAGGGAGAGGGTGAGTCTCCAGCAGACTCTACCCTGAGCATGGAGCCACACTCGGGGCTGGATCCCACCACCCCGAGATCACGACCTGAGCCCAATCGAGAGTGAGACACTCAACCGACTGAGCCACTCAGGTGCCCCTAGGCACAAAAGCTTGAAATCTTGTAACCCAACTTTTTGAAAACATCAGACTTGATTCTACTTTAAAACTCATCTGAATTATTTTAAGTCATTTATAACATTTTATTATATCCTGCTCTTTCTCTCTTAGAAGGAGAGAGGAAATCAAAAAAGAGGTTGTTCTAGATGCTTCCACCTCTTTAATAATAACAATTCTGAGATACGTGAATTATTAGCTTCATTCCCCACAGAGGAGATTGTGGGTCTGAAAAACAACTTAAGCTGCAAAACTGTTGAGAATAGGTACTAGGATAGGGCACTGCCTCTTCACAGTCAACTGGAGACAGGCTGAATTATAAATAATTTTTCTTCTTAACTCTTCCTTAAGCTGAGGGAGGGTCCTGAGGAACGCTCAGTCCAAAGCTGTCACTGAGCCTCCCAGAATTCCTTTCGTCTCTGCTGTTTTATGTTAAAATGGGATTATGCCTGTTAATGGATAATGAATAAATTATAGTTCTCTCTTTAATTAATCATTGCTCTGCACTATTTATTACAGTGTTAATGGATTATTTTTGTAATTATTTCTCCATATGTGAAGGTAACACTTCAAACCTTTTAAAATGTCATTGAAGAAGCTACTTCTAGATTCTTCTGGGACAGTTTTACTAGCATGGTGTTTTTTAAAAATAGGCTTTGCTTTCAGGACAAAATTCCATCGGAAATGTCATACTCAGATGAAGATTATGAAGAAGTGTGTTAAGAGAAGTCAAAAGGCCATCTCACATAAAGTATGCTGGTCAATAAATTGATGTTCAGTTCATACAGTCTTTCTAGGACATTCTAGGACACGAAAACAAGAGGTGGTGCAATACCAGGGTGAAAACGCAAGTTGTGGAGGCATGCAGACCTGGCTTCCCACCCTGGCTCCACTATGTCCTCGGCAACAGTGGATAGGCAGCTTTTGAAGTCACCTGTCCCCCGTTGCATGTTTCAGCCTTCATTTCTGTCTCTGACTCAACATGCCAGTCCTGGGGGCATGCTCATCCCAAGAAACACTGTCACACCTCTCTCCACGGGACCTGTGTCACCTCCCCCTGCCTACCCCTGTCCTCTGCATGCATGGATGCAAAGAAAGACTCCACACCTTCCCAGCGAGCAACCACAGCAACCACAATGTGCCACAAGTCCTGTGACGGTCCTGTGACGGCGGGATACTCGGGCACCGTGTGAGCACAGAAGGATTTGTAAGCACACTGGCACAGCAGATCAAGAAGGGCTTCCTGGAAGAAGTGTGGCTTGGGTTGATCCTTAAATTTGACCAGGGAAAGAACTCCGGGTGGTCAGGAGAAGGAGGTGCAAGGTACAGGGAGTAACTGCCGAGCAAATGCACCTTTCACTTAACCTCTTCCTATCAATTATGTTCAACATCTTTCCCGATATCCTCTGTGGCAGAGGCTGTTAGGTGCCTACCCAATATCCACATCCCTCCTTGTCTCTGGAATTAACAGAACTGCTAGAAACACTTACTAATCTCCCTTGCATTCAGGTGTAGGGCTTGAAGGAGCCTCCACAAAAGAAAAGGAGTATGCCATTCTTTACTCCTCCTTCCATCTCGATGTCTGGAAGGTGGGTGTGATGGTGAGAGCTCTAGCAATCTTTTTGGACCATGGGAAAGAAGGAACATGGGAACACCAGGAAAAGTGAAGCTGGGAGTGTGTGAGTCCCTGACAACTTCATGAAGCCAGTTTACCTCAGCAATTTCTTTCTTGTAAGAAACCGGTAGATTTTTACCTTGTCTGCATCATAATTACTCCCCCCCCCCCATTATATGCAGCCAATCCTAAGTGATCCACCTTTCAAGACCATTCCAGCTCACAAATAATTATCATTTCCTTCTCCAAATTCATAGCACATGTTTGTACCGCTCACTAAGCAAATAAATCTCTGTCTGGAGACAACCACTGTATGACTATTTCACTTTTCCTGGACTTATATTAAACCTTTCTAACAAGTTATACACTCCTTGAGGGGAGAACACCAAGTCATGTATTTTCCCTTGTCACCTCAGTTCCTAGCAAATTATCTGACATACAGTACATGTTTAATAAATGTTTACTGTCTCATTGTGCCATGATGGGCCTTTAGAAAAAATGTAGGGACTTTTAAATCTTTATTTAAACCTTTATAGAAAGGGAAATAACAGTAAAGGAAAAGATCTCTTCTAAGAAAAATTTTAAAAAGACAAAAACTCAACTGATGGAGTGATGGCTCTCAGATGCTATAATATGACTTAACATATAGAGTCAAGAAAACTCATACTCCTTCTTGGAAAGAGAAGTTGCTCGCGCAGAAACCGCCTTCTGGCAGAAGCCAATCCATTTGTGGGCGGAGCCTCTCACTCTGGAGTTTGTCACCTATGATGACGGTGGACCCCTAAAAACACCACCTCATGCGTGTAGAAGTTACTTGTGCTAAAAGTCAGTTATCTTACACATGCGTTCCTTCCAAGTCTTTATCCCAAAACAGAACTCATTTACATTTGCATAAATAATGTGTTTTGCTTTGTATGGAGCCTCTAATTTTTTTTTTTAAAGATTTTATTTATTTATTTGAGAGAGAGAGAGAGAGCACATGAGAGGGGGGAGGGTCGGAGGGAGAAGCAGACTCCCTGCCGAGCGGGGAGCCCGATGCGGGACTCGATCCCGGGACTCCAGGATCATGACCTGAGCTGAAGGCAGTCGCTTAACCGACTGAGCCACCCAGGCGCCCCTCTAATTTTTCTTTAAAAACCTTCAGAACTCTGTGCTTTGGGGCTGTCTGCTTTTCTGCAAATATCCAGTACTCACAAACTGTCCTTAAAACCTCTCTACATGGTCTGTGAGCTGTTAACTAAAAAAAAAAAGGCAAGTGAAACTAAGGAAGAAGGGAAAGAAAAATCCCATCTGTATGTCAACCAGATGCAAAACACACACACACACACACAACTGCGCGCACAAAAGACAATTTACAGTATCAAAAGAAAATAAAATCACTTTTTAATTGACTTTGTCTTTGCCAGTTCTAAAGCTAAGCACTTGCTCCTTCCTTATTAGCTTGAGTCTTTCGAGCAATTTTTTCCATCGTAAGCACTTTCTCAAAAATCATCTCACACATTTCTCAGATACATCAATCCTTCGGCATTCCTCTACGCACACATGGTCCCCCAGCTCTAAGTATGAAAGGCTTTTATTATGTCCATTACCCATGGACATATGTGCTCCAAGACTCCTGACACGCAGTCATTGGTGGGTTTTTAATTATGAACAGAAAATATTCACTAGGAAAATAAAGAAGCAAGCCCATAAGTTTGAGTTCTGTTTGTGTACGACAAAATGTCTGGCGCGATGGCTTTCCCCGTTGCCAGCTGCAGAATGTGAGCATGCGTGCGTTTCTAAGCACACAGAGAGGTACACGCATTCACATGTACCATTAACTCCATACCTAGTACAGGGCTCAAGCGTCTGTAATTGCGGGTGCTGCTCCCTTACTTCTAAAATAAGGGAGTGGGTTTTTCTGACACTCCCCAGGTCTCAGTCCACATGAAAAGTTAAGTGGGAAAGAAGGCAATGCCCAGTAAAATACTTGACAAACGAGTCTCGTATTTATTGAATGCGTTTTATTTTAACAACCAAAAAGTTCTAACAGCCTAACAATGCACATAAGTTAAAAATTAATTATCACTTAGTGATAACAAAGATAGTTGATTTACATGGAAAAAAGAACATTTACAATATGTTAATCCTTATTCACATTGTTGATACCGCAATAAAACACAATTTGTTTTTTCATTTCACAAAAAAAAAAGAAAAAAAAGGCGGGAAATTGTGCTTTGTCAAGAGGCACTACAAGAGAAAGTTTCTTCTTCCAAATAGATATTATATGACAGATATTGAATAAATAGACATATATGCATTGTAATTCGCAAAGATCTGGCAAGACCACAGGCTAAAATGCCCACAGATTCACTTAGAATCACTGCAAACTTGGCAGTGAAATTAAAAAATAAAAGGCAAGACTTAGCATTGAAAAATACCTAATAAATTTTTGGTTGAAGTGTAAAAGATACCAAATGCGGATGCCATCGATAGATGAACCACCTTGTAAGAGCTTGGCAAAATCAGTTTCCATTACATGTACAGAGTGACCTTCAGAAACAGTGTAAGAAGACAACTTGGAAAGAGTAACTCGGAGATCAGGAAGCAGCAAGCGTGGACTTTCGGATTAAAGCTGCAGCACGCTACAGAAGCAGAAGGACGGGCCCAGGGCTTAACTGCAAACCACCATCCTTTTGCAAAGGTATGTGACGCTCGTGTCAAGAGAATTGTTTCAACATCATTACTGGGAAAAGTACAGGAGAGTGTCCCTTTAAAAACTCCAGAGGTTACTGAGCAGCTAGAATTAGCTTGTATTGCAACATGTCTTCTCCCTGTATATTGTAAGTTCTGAGTTAATATCTACACATAGAGGTTTTTTTTTTTTAACTCCTACCTTTTATACCTTTCAAATATATAAATAGTATTAACAGTTATATTACAATGTTTGTGTAGTAAACAGAAAATAACTTTCAAAGTGATATTGCATGAGGTCTTTGACAAGGTTGCATGAGAGCACGACTCCAAAAAAAATCCAACCGTGTGGGACTGTTTGATGGCCACGTTGAAGCAGGGGTTAGGTCCTGAAGGTGAGGTCACCTCTTGCAATTACGCTAAGTAGAAGTGGGAAGTAATGCTGCTGGTGCTTCTGAGAGGAAGCTACAGGAGGTTTGGAGAGCTATAGTAGATTGCAGCTTTAATGCTCATTCCACTAAGCAGCCAGTCGGCATTAGTTCTGCTTTACGTAAGGTAATTGCTATGTAGGTAACTGAGAAGATGTTTCCATTTATGATGAGTACGTGATTCCACTGAAATCGCTTCGCTTACTCTATTGCCTGGAGCTGCACAATGATTCAAAAACAGGTTCTTGTTCAGGCTGCCATACCAGGGAAAGGATGAGGCATGAGAGCAGGGACCACAAACGCTGGGTTAGGTGGATGGAATGTGTACGAAGAAGAGGAAGCCCCAAGTGAAACAGAAATAAGAAACATCTTTTGGGAGATGGAAGGATGGAGATTTATTTGGGAGGGAACCCCTTTAACTGGGCAGCAACTTCTAACTTAACATTACATTGAACTATTTTCTATTTAAAAAAAAAAAGAAAGAAAAAAAGAGAAAACAGCAACAACAAACAACTTTTAAATGAGCAGGCTTATTAATTTTAAGATTCGAAGCCACGAACAGGTAAGTAAGTTTCACAATAAAACGTGGCTCAAACTATGAATTCCATACGTCCAACGTCAAAATGTCATTTTATCAAGACTGCACTTAAAGGACAAGTTTTCTCTGTACTGAATTACAGTTTTATTCACTTGGAATTCCACAGAAATGCATCTGTTCACTACAGGAATGACAAGTTGAATAACGGAACATATCGAGTCATTTTAAGTGTGCGTTGTGTCTTAAGAGCAATTTGACTTGTATCATTTTAAGGTGCCCTGATTTTTTTTTCCACTTTACTTTCTTCTTTCTTTTTGGCAGTGTTGATTTATTTTGTTAAATACATACCTCAAAAATTACCCATCAAGCTGCCAGATAGGAAGCCATAGAATTAAAAAAAAAAAAAAAAAAAAAAAAATCAGGGACAAACACAGAAAATAAATAGGAATTCAAAAATAGTCACCCCACCCTGAGAGCAGGCCGCAGTTTATCAAAAAGCCAAAGCGACTCACTGTGAAGTGGTTTTTTTTTTTTTAATACATAAACAAGTCTCTTCTTTAAGAACTCATTTCACAGTCTATTCTTTCGGATTGTAAAGTTCTCTGTCCCATGCAATTTAATATATATATGTAAATATATAGATATATACATATACATATACACACACACTTGTAGCTTCCTTCATTTGTTTTGTAGATCTTTTCATCCTGGAACTTGCCTGATGTCTCTTCCATAAGTGCAAGGATAATGAAGGCAGAGTCTCCTGTGATTATAATTACTATGATCCAGTCAATTGCAAAAGTGTAACACTTTAGTGTCTTTGCCAAGGCGATGTCTGATTCGGAAATACTGAACTTACTCAGTCTATAGGTGTATCCTGTGCAACAAAGAAACGTCAAAAAAGGTAAGAAAAACAAAACAGACCAAAAAAAAGATAAAAATAAAATAAAGCAAAAAAAAAATGTTTTTAAAGAAATTAAAACAGAAAATCCTTGGACCGATATATTGCTTTGCCTGGTAGGAGTTCACATTATCTCTGGTCAATTTCAGCAGGCGCGGCCTTGCTTTTCTCCGCATTTTCCTCCTCGGCCTCCACTTTGTACATCTCCTCGGAGCCTTCCTCGCTGTCGTTCTCCTCGGACTCGGTCAGCAGCTCCTCGTCCTTATACTCGGCCACATCCACCGCGGAACCCAGGTGTTCCTTGAGCTTCCCGTGATGCTTCACATGATACCGCTGGTTCTGGAAGAACTTGATGATGGTGTGTTTGGGGAGATCCAGCTGAGCAGAAAGCGTGTGGATCGCCTCCTGATCGGGGTACAGGCCCACATCATGGATAAAGCTTTGGAGGATCCCCAGGGCTTCCAGGGAGATCTTCGTGCGAGACCGGGGCTTTTTGGCACAACCGTCTTCCGTCGGAGGAGGCGGGGGAGGGGCTTCTTCCCGGGGGGGGGAGCTCTCCTTGGCCGGCTGAGACTGCTGCCTATGAAGGACCTGATAATTAAAATCAAGGGAAACAATTTAACATCTGACTCAGGATTTCACCTTTCAAAAGCCATTCTCTCTCTGAAGCATGTGTGGTCTGTCTCCCTTTGGGGTACTGCTGTTGTCATTTGTAAATTCAGGTCTTTGGCAAACCTAAACGAATTTCTGGAGATTTAGGATCTCATTTACAAAACAAGAGGTTAATAACAGTAAGGTGTGCTGACATTTATATTCTGAGGCACAAAGAAGTTAAGACGTTTGTTGCCCAAGGTCATTTGCATTCGAACAATCTGGCTCCAGAGCCCTCCCTGCTGTTAACCGGCATGATATGCCACCTCTCTAAAGCCTAATGGCAAAGAAACTGGACTCAGCGAGAAAGTGCAGGCTCTACAATCAGACCTCATGGGTCCAAGTCCAGACTCTTCCACTTAACCGGGTGTCCCTGTACAAGGCAATAACATCTTTAAGCCTCAATTCCATTATCTAAAAGAAGAAGGATAAGACACTAACTTCCCAGAGATGTTGCAAGAATTAAGTAACATAATGTATGCAAAGAATAGTGCTTACCTTAAATCAGAGGTTGGCAAACTTTTTCAGTAAAGGGCCAGATAGTAAATATTGCAGGGCCATACAGTCTCTGTTGCAAAGACAACTCTATTTTTGTAGTGTGAAAGCAGCCATAAGTAACAGATAAGCAAATGAGGGTGGCTGTGTTCCAATAAAACTTTATTTACAAAAACAGGTGGCGGCTCAGATTTGGCCATGGGCCATAGTTTGTCCACCTCAAGCTTAGGGCAAACATTCAATAAATGATAGTAATTATTACCATCAGCCTCATAATTACCCTTAAGAGTGTAACAGAGAAATAGTTGGTTTTCAGTCAGAAAATCAATACTTCATAAAATTAGGAAGAACTTTCATTTATTTTCTTTCAGCCCTGATATTGATCCTTAAATAATGTTTTTAAAAAAATACAAGACTTCCAAATTAACTTAAAGATGTAACATTTTTCTTAAATGAAGAATTTTAAATGACTATTTTATACTCACATAGATGGACCTCAGTATCACTATAAACTATTAATACTCTGTTTTGCACACACTCCCTAATTTGTTTTTTAATCCTTAATTGTTCAGGTTTTCTAGTTGTTATAATTAACTTAAACTTCTCTTTTATCTCTGCATATTCCCCACTCATTAAATAGTGAAAACAGGGGTGCCTGGGTGGCTCAGTTGTTACACATCTGCCTTCGGCTCAGGTCATGATCCCAGGGTCCTGGGATTGAGCCCTGTGTCCGGCTCCCTGCTCGGTGGGAAGCCTGCTTCTCCCTCTCCCACTCCCCCTGCTTGTGTTCCCTCTCTCGCTGTCTCTCTCTCTGTGTCAAATAAATAAATAAAATCTTTTTTAAAAAATGAAAACAAAACAAAACAGAAAAAACCTCTAGTGTTCAAATAAATTTCTAGACCCAACATGGAGCTGCTCTTGCCCGGGGCGCCACGTCAGCAGACTGAACTTCTGAGTCCCTGTAAATGTGCCACTTGACCAGAAGCACAGTACTTCCTGTCGGCCAATCCCCAAACACCAAGCCAACTCTGGCTCTACAAATAAGGTCAGGTGTGCAACCCCAGACAACCATGCCCTCTTTGTGTTGCCCCTTCTAATGATCTATAAAACCTGATCTTGCCCCAAATCCTTCAGAAATGGTGCTCCACTGTTTGTGAGGTACCATACTCTCCCAATCCCTGGATTGTTTTCCTTGAACAAAGGACACCAAACTTGTAACTAAACTGTTTTAGTTTTGTCAGCTGATCCTACTTTGGCAAGCTTATTCTTGATCTTCATAACTGCTTCTTCAACATCGTCTCTCTGCATGAAATAAGTTCCCATTTTAATAGTTATTTACGAACCTCTTCAATTTGACCAAAGAAGGAAAGCTCTACCGAGAAGACTGTCATTAACAACTTGCTCCTGCTCCAGTCATAGGCCTACATGAGATGGGCGAGGAAAGAGGATTGCTGGATCCTGGAGAGGGGCCTCAGCCACTACTCACACGTTACAAAACCAGCAGCAATAGTACATAATTAAAAGGCTACTGTGACGGTCCGTAGTTAGGCGTTACGTCAACTCCAAAGACAAGGACCACATTTCCTATACTCGGATCAGTGCCTAACTTTCTGGGTCCTCCCAGAGCCTTTAAGAATAGTTGAGTTCACATTTTAAAAAACATACATTTCTCTTTTTACCATTCTCTCCTATTTTATGCCATCTCTTTCATGTTAGAGCAACAAATTACACATTTTCCGGAGCCCAGGGGGAAATCAATCCCATCAGTACAGAAGAAAACATGTCTATTTACATTAAACAATCGATGGTATATCACCATTCCCACCCCCATTACTACCACTACCACACTACTCAATGACCCATTTTCTTTTTTTGGCTATGAAAGAGCAACATCAAAGCAAGCGTCTAAGAAAAAAAAAATTCTGCTGTCTCCTCCAGTCTCAGGGACCATCTGATGAGAAAATAATCCCTTACCAATGTGAAAATGTCAGTGTTTTATATGGAATTTAGTAAATATTAGGGCACATGAAATTGTTAACCTAGGGAAGGTAACAACAAGCAGAAGAGGAGGAAAGTTTTCAAACAATAATCAGCAACCACGTAACGATCAAAATAATAATAAAAAGGATAATCAAATGCGAATAAGAACATCCACCATAGTAAGCTGACGGCTGGTGGCAGAAAGAAATCTAAAACACAGGACCATAAAACAGTGGCACTAAAGGTCCATATAATGTTGACCAATTAAAATGAATGTTCTTGGCATTTTCTTTACTACTTTCAACTAAGAGTAAATTCATGTGGTCTGTGCTGTGGTAAGCTGGCATCAGCAAAAAACTGAGCGCTCTGTTACTTCAACATCCTAATTATAGCCGGAAGGGAACGTAGAGCTGTGCTGTGGGCCTGTTCAGGGCACTTTGATGGCAAAACATATTTGCTCTGAGGTCATAATCTGGGCAGCCTGACCAATGTAATAAAGGAACCACTATGTCAACAGGTGAGGATTCTGTTATTTGGTGAGAAAGAGAAAGAGAGAGAGACACTGAAAGTATATATGAAATATGTATTCAAAGAACATATATACTCAAGCACGAGTACCTCCTATTAGAGCAATTGCGTTAATTGGAAAACAAAAGAGAATTAAAATGCCCCATTTTCTAAATTATGCTTGCCTTCTGTAGTAAAAGTCAGCATAATGGTTCCATTTAGTTAAATAATTAGATTGGTTCTTTAGGGGTTTTCCATTTTGCACTGGTTAGATTTAAAGAGATTTTCCAAAACTAGACTTTGAAGTTACTATAATCTTTCTGCATGATAGGGTTTGTTCTTCTCATAGGTCCAACCAACTGGCCTGCTTCACCTCTCCTTTCATAGACTCTCGCAGTGCTAACACATGCAAGCAAGGAAGCCACCCATGAACAGCGGGAGCTGCCACTTACTGGACACTTATGCTGGGCCAGGCAGCGCGAACAACTTTACACACATTGGTTTACTTAGTCCTCATGGTTCCTCAGTAAGGCGCTATTTGGATCAAGAATAACCTGGAGGACGCCTGGGTGGCTCAGTCAGCTAAACGTCTGCCTTTGGCTCAGGTCATGATCTCGGGGTCCTGGGATCGAGCCCCATATTGGGGTCCCTGCTCAGCGGGGAGTTTGCTTGCCCCTCTCCCTCTGCCCCTCCCCCCGCTCGTGCTCTCTCTCTCTCTCTCTCTCAAATAAATAAATAAAATCTTTTTTTTTTTTAAGATTTTATTTATTTTTTGACAGAGAGACACAGCGAGAGAGGGAACACAAATGGGGAGTGGGAGAGGGAGAAGCAGGCTTCCCGCCGAGCAGGGAGCCCAATGCGGGGCTCGATCCCAGGACGCCGGGATCATGATCTGAGCCGAAGGCAGACGCTTAACGACTGAACCACCCAGGCGCCCCAATAAATAAAATCTTAAAAAAAAAAAAAAAAGAATAACCTGGAAATAGGCAGCAGCCCAGGAAAACCTTTACATTGGAAATTATAAACACCGGAAGCTGTCAGTGTGAGAAGGTAGGTTTCCAAGGGACAAGAGTAATGTCACTACCCATCACAGAACAGGAGATGGTTCTCAGAGAAGTAACAGCAATAGAAATTATCTACAAAGAGAAATGTTTTATTGCTGGTCCAACAATAGTGTACTGTGAGTTGGGTGGCATGACAATATTTACAGGAAGAAGCTTAAGTGACATTTCGAGCATCTCCAAGCAGATAAGGAGAGAGCAGTCAAAATAGAGAATGACAAGATAGCAGGAGGGGAAGAATGAAGGGGGGAAATCGGAGGGGTAGACGAACCATGAGAGACGATGGACTATGAAAAACAAACTGAGGGTTCTAGAGGGGAGGGGGTGGGAGGATGGGTTAGCCTGGTGATGGGTATTGAGGAGGGCACGTTTTGCATGGAGCACTGGGTGTTATGCACAAACAATGAATCATGGAACACTACATCTAAAACTAATGATGTAATGTATGGGGATTAACGTAAGAATAAAAAAATTTTTAAAAAAAGATAACAAAATAGAGAATGACAAAATGAGCAGCTCTATAGTGAAAATGCCTACAAGTTACCAGAAGGGCCTGCCTGAGGTTCTTCAGTCACACTGCCACTGGCTGTAATTCCCTCTCAACCACAATATGCGTAAGACGTGAGACGAGAGTCATCCCCAGGTTGTGTCTCAACTAGCTTCATTCCCTCCAAAGTGTTCTCTTTTTTTTTTTTTTAAGATTTTATTTATTTGAGAAAGAGCAAAAGCAAGAGAGATTACAGAGGGAGAAGCAGACTCACCGCTGAGCAGGGAGCCTGATGCAGGACTCGATCCCAGGACCCTGAGATCATGACCTGACAAGGCAGACGCTTAACCGACTGAGCCACCCAGGTGCCTGTCCCTCCAAAATGTTCTAATTACTCCAGGCAGAAAGTTGTTTATTGTCTCTAGACAATTTTTAGAAAGAAAGAAAAAAAACAAAACAAAATGAAAAGAAAACACTGCATAGATTTCCTCACTAACCAGTTGCAGTGGTTTATTATTATGACAATCAAGGAATTCTCAATGTCCTGCAGTGCTTCCTGCCAGTGGTGTAAGTCCTCTGAACAAAAGTCGAGTAGAGCCTAATGCTTACAATACCATCTTTCTGAGAAAGGACGATCAATACAACCCTGTCTTAAAATCCTCCCATCTAAATGGTGGAACTTTTCTTCATTTTCTTACATCTTGAGTAAATAATGTCAACTCTTCTAGCCTCTTCTTCATGGGATAGGTTTCTGAATTCCCACGTAACTGAATTTTAGTTTTTCTGTCTGAATTTTTCAGAGATGCTCAAAATTCCTTGTTGGTTAACTAGATGAATCAAGTCTGGTTCCTGTCCCCACCAAGTGCCCTTAGTAACTTAAGTGAGAGGCCAGACCATTAATTTCTGTTGGATAGACCTATAAGTCGTCCTATTCCTCAGCTCATTTGACAATTCAGGCATCTATTTTCTGGCTGATTTTTTTTTTTTTAAACCACAAAATTTACAATTACTTCAACCAAGACAGAAAATGCCCTGCCAAATGAATCAAGATATATGTTTTTTTTCCAGTTTTTAAATTTTATTTTATTATGTTATATTAATCACCATACATTACATCATTAGTTTTTGATGTAGTGTTCCATGATTCATTGCTTGCATATAACACCCAGTGCCCCATTCAGTACATTCCCTCCTTAATACCCATCACCAGGCTAACCCACCCCTACACCCCTCCCCTCTAGAACCCTCAGTTTGTTTCTCAGAGTCCATAGTCTCTCATGGTTCATCTCCCCCTCTGATTCCCCCCCTTCATTTTTCCCTTCCTACTATCTTCTTCTTTTTTCTTTTTTTTTTTTTAAAGATTTTATTTATTTATTTGACAGAGAGAGAGAGAGCCAGAGCAGGAACACAAGCAGGGGGGAGTGGGAGAGGGAGAAGCAGGCTTCCCGCTGAGCAGGGAGCCCGATGCGGGGCTCGATCCCAGGACCCCAGGATCATGACCTGAGCTGAAGGCAGAAGCTTAACGACTGAGCCACCCAGGCGCCCCTTTCTTTTTCTTTTTTTTTTTTTTTTAACATATAATGTATGGTGAGAGCTCTGAATTGTGTAAGACTGATGAATCACAGACCGACCTCTGAAACAGAGATATGTTCTTTTCTAATGAGTTCTTCACACTACCAGATTATTGTTTTCTGGGATTTTTCTTTACATTAAGGTTAATGGAGCATCTTCCCAGATATTTATGTAAAAAAAAAACTACCCAAGTCCACAAACTTTCCAGCCTCATCCTTTTTCCTCTTTTTCAAAATGGGCCCTGTAGCTGACCTTTTCTATTTGTAAAGCCTACCATCTCTCTTCATGTGATTTTCCCAAATAACAGAAGATATCCTGCTGTAAAGATAGCCATCCATCCCTTCACTTTTGACCTTTGCAAACTGAAGCCTGATCATTCATTCTAGCTCCATTTGGTTTAGATTTTTCTTCCATCACACCTGAATTTAAATTAGTCAACAATTCATCTCTGATAATTTCTACAAAGAGTTTTATTTCATAACTTCTCTTGCCAATTTTTCAATATGTCAAGTAGTGTTCATAGCACTGAAATGTCTACATAGCTTCCATAATAATAGCGGTGGTAGTAGTAGTAGAAGTAGTAATAGATGGTAGCATTCATGTAAAGTTCATGAGCTGAAAACTGGCCTAAATGCTAAAAATATGTTAATTTTACTTAATTTTATTTATTTTCACAGTAATCCTGCAGGTAGATATTTTTACCCCTATTTTATGATGAGAAAACTGGAGTTCAGAGAGAGTATAGGTAATTTGTGTGGGGCCGCATAGCTTTTAAGTAGAAGAACTGGTATTCCAAAACATATCTGTCTGATTTTAAATCCCATGCACTTAAGCATTATGTTCCCCTGCCTTCTATGAGTGCAAGATTACACAAGAAAATTGAACCAACTCTCTAGACTTTGAGATGACAGACCATAAATGAAATATCAGTAGTAATAAATAGTATAAGCAAAAAATTGAGTAATGTAAAAGCAGAACTGGGGAGAGGGGAAGTCATTTTAGGTATGGTGACTCAAGGAAGGCTCCTTAAGGAGGCAGCACTTGAGCAGAGGTCTGAAGGAAGTGAGGAACAAGCTATGAAGAAGAGCATTCCAGGCAAAGGAAACAGTAAGCAAAAGCACAGTAGGGAGGAATATATTTGATATATTTGAAGAACATCAAGCAAGGCAGCATGTTAGAGCTGCACCACCCAGTATAATGGCCACTAGCCACGTGTGGCTATTTACATTTTGTTAGATTAATTAAAACTAAAAGCAAAACAAAACAAGACTCAGTTCCTCAGTCATATGAGCCACATTTTGTGTGCTTGATTGTAGCATTGTGCAACACCATTATCGGGCAGGACATTTTCACCATCACAAGAAAGTAGTGTTGAACAGCCCTATGCCAGAGAGAAATGACAACTGTGAGGTCGCCAGGGCCAGAGTACATAGGGTACTGGCATTCTCTGTCAAGGTGATGGAAAACCCTCACAATGAGCTGCTATCATAATCTGATTTAGCCAGAAATACAGTAGGGCTTGAAACTGCCACTATTACTAGAGAGGAGAGAGGCAGTCATATAGTCACATACTAAGTAGGAAAAACTCAGCCCCCAATATATTACTGGACTTTCAACAGAGCATCCCAAATAGCAACACTATCATAACAACAGCCAGAAGAATGCATCAAGAGAACAGTTAATTTACATTTAACTGATGGCTGCCTTCTTCATCAGAGGTGCTTATCATGTCTGAAAGGAATTATGTTGAAGACAATCAACCCTAGGTTAAAGGAGTAAAAAAAAAAGTGTCGGTTTATCAAATATTTATGGAGTGTCTATTGTAATTGGACCTATTAATTTACAAAGCTTTCTAATAAGTAGTCCTATCACCAACAATTAAATGTTGAGTAAGTTATGGATAGGATATACATAAATAGAAAGTTAAAAGTCTAATTCAGTTCCTTATTTACTTGCTGAAATCTCTTTGGGCTGAAATATGATATACACATATACAAATGAACATAAAGATAGTGATGAAGAAATAAAAGTTGTAAATATATTTAAAAGAGACATCAACTTCAACATAAAACCCAAACTTCCTTGCCCGATGACAAAGCACAACCATAATATGGGCCCATGTTGTTTCTCTGCCTTCAAAACTGGAAATTTTGAAAACACAAGGACAAAATGGTACCATGACAAAAGTCAACTAAGAAAGATAAAGCAGCTCTTCTTAAACCTCTCAGTGTTCAAATAGATTTTGAAGGCCTCAATGAAAACCAGCTGGGAGCCATGTGTAAAATATAATGGTTTTTGCCTGCAGGGAAGGAAGTGAGATCTTGAATGATTAAGTTCAGGAAAGTATATAATTCACTGTATCATTATGGGGTGAACTGGATTACTTATAATAAGCCAAGACTTTGTGGTCTTTTTTATATAGAGAAAATGAGAAATTATTAGAAAGGTGACTGTAGAAGGTAGCTGATCCAGTGTGGTAATAGGTTAAAACAAAGGTTTCCCAGGTGGATGCATCCATATCTCTGTGACAAGCCTTACCCAGAGAGGACTGAGCTTCGCCCAGAGCTTCGCCCAGAGCTTCAGGTCCTAAATGGTGACGCTCATCAGTAGAGAGGAGAACACAGACAAGAGGACTTTTGTCTGCATTTATTTTGCGTTAATACTGGAATTATTTATTTTTATTTTTATTTTTAAATTTTATTTATTTATTTGCGAGAGAGAATGAGATAGAGAGAGCATGAGAGGGGGGAGGGTCAGAGGGAGAAGCAGACTCCCTGCTGAGCAGGGAGCCCAATGTGGGACTCGATCCCAGGACTCCAGGATCATGACCTGAGCCGAAGGCAGTCGCCTAACCAACTGAGCCACCCAGGCGCCCCTGGAATTATTTTTACTTGTTTAATTTACCTCATCTATGACAACAGAATGTAAAATAGTTGATCCAAAAAAGGAAAGCATTCTTCCACTAAAAGTCCTGAGAAAATACATTTACCAGGCAATGAGAACAATTGGTTGGAACACTTGAAAAGCCCCTGTGCATAACTTGATTAGAATTTGTTCAATAAATAAATGAGTGAATGGTGCTATTTTAAAATATACTATATATAAAGTATCATGTAACTGAGATATTAATCTATCTCTACCCCTAATATTCCCTTCTCCCCAAAATCAGCATTTAAGACAATTAATTTTGGCTCAAAATTCAGTGGGAAGAACTTAGCATTAATGATTGCTAATTAATATAAATATTAATGTAACCACTATATATCGATCTCACTTATCAGACTGTGAGCTACATATTGGCACACCATATGTCTGGCACATGGTAAGTGGTCAGTATGTCTTTGTTCTGCTCTACTGGATTAATTCCATATTCTTTCTCCTTTATTTTCAGACCAGTTATTATTCTTGTTTTACATAACTTGTTATTATTTTTCTTGTTGTTATTACATTTTGGCAAAACTATGTTTAAAAAGTAGATAAACTGTCACTCATAGGAACTTAGATCTACTGGGTATCTGAAAGCAAA
The DNA here is from genome assembly GCF_029215605.1 of Mirounga angustirostris. Taxonomy (NCBI): domain Eukaryota; kingdom Metazoa; phylum Chordata; class Mammalia; order Carnivora; family Phocidae; genus Mirounga; species Mirounga angustirostris. The sequence goes on from NW_026991711.1 coordinate 159,831,982, forward strand.
TATGATATTTTTTTTTATCACTTCTTATTTTTTAAAAATCGCAGGGCATTGTATAACCCCTATAATAGCATGGTATATAAGCTGTGAGCAGGGGTTCTGGGGTCACAGAGTTTTGGCTTTGAAACCAGTCCTTACCCTGAAAAGCACATCTGCTTACTAGCCTTGCAATTCTGAGCAAGTTACTTTCTCTGAGCCACAGAGCTTGTTAATGTAAAATCTTCCTTCTAGTGTTATGAAGATTCTGTGAGATAATGCATGCTAAGTACTTAGCAGAGTTCTCGTCATAAGCAAGACTTCTGTAAGTACTAACTCCCATGAAAAAATGAGAGCAGGATTTAAGAATGAGTAGTATAATGCCTCATGTATTTTTCTCTCAGTTATGCTTATCATAAAAATTAGCAACAATTTCAGAGATCTGTTTGTCCTTCTCACTCCAAAGATCTGCAGATCTACAAATGGGCATGTCTACCAGTAAGAGTCCCTATTTCTTTAACTCATATACTACATACATCTTTGTTCTTTAACATGGCCCCTAACGCAGATAAGTTGCCTTTTGAGCATCTGTCACATGGAATTATATCTCATAGTCATAGACCCGTTCAAGGTGACACCTTCTATATGCACAGCCTGGGATCCTTTTAGGAACGCATACTTTATCAGTGGTTCTTAAAATGTGGTCCATGGACCCCTGGGGAAATCCTGATTCCCTGTCAAGAGGTCTAGAACATCAAAACTATTTTCATGGCAAAACTAAGACATTATTTGCCTTTTTGGCCATGCTGAAATTTATACCAATGGTATAAAAGCAACAGTGAGAAAACTGCTGGCCTGTGAAAGTAAATTAAGTCAATGGCACCAAACTGCACTGGTAGCTGTATTCTTCACTGCCATATGCACATGGTAAAAATGCCACTTTCGTTTAGGAATGTCCTTGATGATGCAGTAATATATTATTAATTATATTAAACTCAACCCTTGAGTATACCTCTTTTTAAAAGTCTGTGAGGAAATGGGAAGTGCACATAAAGAACTTGTAGAGAATACTGTAGGAGGATGGTGGTCATGAGAAAGAGTGCTTGTGTGACTATCTGATTTGCAAGCTGATCTCGCCACCTTTGTCATGGAATCTCATTTTTACTTGAAAGAACAAATAACAGACAAACAAAAAATGGTTATTCAGACTTGGGTATCTGACAGACATGTCCTTAAAAATGAAGTGAGCCTGCCACTTCAAAGAAAATAATCTGACAGTATTTTTGCCAATGATAAAATTTGGCCCTTCAAGCTAAAACTAAAATTTTGGAAAACATGTAGCTGCTGCTATATGCTTAACAGCTCCCCAATACTTAAAGACTCTCCCAATGATAGTGGCGGTAATTTAACAAAAATTTTTATATATGTCATACAATGGGGGTGCCTGGGTGGCTCAGTTGGTTGAGTGTCCGACTCTTGATTTCAGCTTGGGTCAAAACCTCAGGGTCCTGAGATTGAGCCCTGCATCAGGCTCTGTGCTCAGTGGGAAGTTTGCTTGAGATTCTCTCTCTCTCTCCCCCTCTGCCCTTCCCCTCCACTTGTACTCCCTCTTTCTCTTTCTCAAGTAAATAAATCTTTAAAGCAATGAATAAATAAATTAAATAAATAAATAAATAAATAAATAAATAAATAAATGACTAAATAAAGTCATACAATGAAATGTGTTAACATTTGGAAGATCCACATCACTCAGTAAATCAATATTCTCCAAACAACCAATGCATGGTATTACGTAATTATGTCAGGGTAAAGGATCCATTCAAAGTGCAAGGCAGACCAATGAGTTATAAAGTATGCAAGTTTATCAGTATGACTTTAGATTCCACTTTGCAACTAACTTTTATGAAACTACCATTTGCAAGGTTCTCCTGTAGTAACAAAGAAAAATATCACAATTACCTGGAAAGGCTATTAAAATACTCCTCCCCTTTCTAATCATTTGTCTGTGTGAGGCTTGATTTTCTTTTACTCCATACCAAGCCATATATTGTATCATATTAAATGCAGAAGCGATTATGAGAATCCAGTTCTCATCCATTAAGCCAAACATTTAAAATATTTGCAAAACAATGGTACTCTTTTCATTTTTTTTTTGTTTTGGAAATACAGTTATTTTTCATAAAGATGTAACATTTACACATATTATTTACAATTATTTTTTAAATTAATAAACATTTAAAACTTTCTCAGAATTAATTTCTAATGTGGCAAAAATTGATAGACACATTATTACTGGAGTCCTCAATAGTAGGAGTGAAAGGGGATAGTGAGACCAAAAGGTTTGAAAACTCTCTACTACATGAATCACACTCAACAGATAACCCTGTTTTTCTCCTAATGAAAACAAAACATTTAATATAAAATGCAGAATGTCCCCTTCAGTTAAAAACATCCTTACTTCTGCCAAGTCACCAAGGAAGGTCTTAGAGAATGGGTGTAAGAGAAATTACACGTGCGTTATGATTTGTCTCTTGAATTTATCCCTCAAAAACATTTTCGCATGCAAAACATTCTCTTAGATATACAACTCAGCACTATTTCTAACTTCAAATGATGTTACTTGAGTTGACTCTTAAACGGTCATAATTTCACATCCTAACACTACTATAAGACTTATTAAAAACCATGGTTTAGTTTTGTTGCTTTTTTTTGGATTATACAGTATCCTAAGGTCAAAACTCAGGAAATCTGTTATTAAAAAAAAAAAAAGAAAGAAAGAAAACAAAAAAAACAAGTATCCATGAAGTGATGACAAATTGCAGACTACAGGTGTTAGATTACATTTTGACTCCAGGCAGGTTTAATATAAGTTGGTCTCCTTTTACAATTGCTCTTAGCACATATAGCTCTACGAAGGTGATTTAAAAGGAAAAAAAAAAAAAAGAGAGAGAGAGAATAAGAAAAAAATTAAAAAAAAAAAAGTGGTGCTCAATAAAAGAAGAGCATGTCAGGAGAAATCAATACAAACAAGCAAAATGGCAGGAAGTCTGACATGGAAATATGTGTTCAATTTCATCCAGCCTTAGTCTGAATTTCCTTTAATATTGTAACCAAGATGGTATTGGAACATTGTGTATGTTTTTAATGCAGTTTAATAATTGTTTCTCAAAATAAATACTTTGGTCAAAGATAAAAGCATAAAAACACGGTGACACAATAATCTGTTAAAATAAACTTAGGGGATGGAGGAAGCATAGTTCTTAAAACAGCCTTTGGCTTATATCATTTCCTCTTTGGTAACAAATTGAGAACAACTATACCAACAACTTTGGTATGGTTTGGAGGGCAAAAAAGAAAAAAAAAGAATGTTGCAGTCATTAATCCGACTATTGGGAGTGGTCAGAATCTGCAAATACTGCAGAGGTGGCTGGGCGAGCTGCTTTTTCAATATAAGGAGATGAGCTGACAGACAGTAAATTAAGCAGGCTCAAGATGTCAAGATGACTGTATCTCATTCAAACAGATACCATGCCACATAAAAAACAATCATCTCTCTTGTCAGAATCTAAGAAAGGTAAAACATGTACATATATTGAACCTAATGGCAATCAGACCTTTCCCTCCATCAGCATCATCTGTTAAATTAATTTATTTGACCATCAAGGGCCTAACATGACCAAAACCATTCCACAAAGGTGACAGACATAATCCATGAGAGAATCCAGGAAGAACAAACTCTTCAGGATGGTCCAGGCCACAACCATGTGTCCTTCTGCCTGGGAGAAACTACCTCCCAGCCCACCCACCCCAATATCATTTGCCTGACCCCCATGAGCTTTCATTTCCTCCCTGTTCCCATACACCTCCACTGCCTTTCAACAATGTCTTCTCAAATCACAAAGCTTAGCCGAAAAATTCACAGAGAAGGCCTATCTTTTGAAGACCAGATTCAAGGTATGGGCATCATCAAAGTGTCTTTAGAGACCTTATATCTGAACTAAAATGAGATAAGAGTAAGATGAACATGACCAGATCTGGCACTTACTTCTGGGATTCTGATTTTTAAATGAACACATGATTTGTCTCATGGGTATAATCAAGAAAAGAGTGGCTTTTGCACTAGCATGAATGAAAGAAAAGCTCTTAAGTCACCTTAAAGACACCACGGTAACTAAATGAAAAGGGTAAAAGGTTAGGATGACTTGAATACCAGGAATTCATGGTGGTATTAAAGGACCAACCTAGAAGTTCATAATACCTCATCAATAACAAAAGGCCGAGAGAAAAGGACGTGCAAAGGGTTCAAAAGAACAATCCATTAGAATTCTGAAACAGTTAATCCAGTTAACTAAGTCAGTCTCAGGTGAAGTAAAATGTGGCCCAAATGAAAATAACTTCATCAAATGCCAGTAATACATGACCCAGTGAGATTTGAAACTTGAGTTTTTAACAGAAATTCAAGGTAAGCTTAAAAGAAAAGAATACAGCAACTACTAGGTTTAACCAGAGCAGAGTTTTGATTCCTTTTAAGTGAAAACATGTTAAATGGAGGTAAAGAACAGATACATTTTGCAAGAACAGACATCATGTGGCCAGCCAAGGACTGTGTCAATGAAGACTCGTAATGATTCCTAAGGTAAAGCTCGAGAGTGAATTCAAGCCATTTCCAAAGCAGTGAAATAAACCCTTACTCTCCCCGATTTACACACAGATGATCTAATGTGACTTGGTAGTCCTATGTCAAATTTCTATAATTATTTAAATCCTATAATTAGGATATCATCAAACGCTTCCTATCATTTGGACTTCTTGTTTCTTAGAAACAACAACAAACGAATCTCATGATGCCAATGGCTGCCACTGCATTTATTTGTCAGAGGAGGAAATGAATATGTGAGATTGAGCTCTGACCCCCAAATCACACACCTGTGAGACTAACACGTAACTAACATGCTTACTGCTCTTAGCTGGCAAATGGAGAAAAATACAAAAATATGTTCTGTTTAAATGTAAGTTTTAACACAAATTCATGTTCGTGTGAATGAACATCTAGTTAAAATATAAACATGACACTAAGAATGGCAGAGGATACTATTCAATGTTTCAAGTGTAGAGATGAAAGTGAAGACAAAGAAGTTAGGATAGATTAGAATACATTATGGAGAAGTTCCTCTCCTAAATGTTAATTCTGAGTGGGTTATAAAGGGATTTTTCCTTTTTCTGTCTTTGTGTACCATTTTTAAAAGCATATACCCAAGCTTGTCAAAATTTGCTGGTATAAAAAAGAGATACTCTTCCTGATAAAGTTCAGCCAAGATAAAAAAAAATCCCCATAGTTGTGATGGCATTTAATTGTTAACACAATTAGTGACACTGCAGTTATGCTGTTTTCCAAGTTCCTTAAAGAAGAGGGTTTAAATTACTTATGGAGAAAGGGTGTACGGATTACATTCTTTACTTGGGGGGAGAAAGAAGAGAGAAGGTAATCCATGTGCTTGAGGCCTCACATGGGCTCTTCAGAATCCCATGAGAGGCCACATTTTCTGTATAATTTTTATAGTTGGGGCACTCAGAAGTCAGAACAATCTGACAGTTATGGTTAGTGAAAATATTAGATGTTCGCCAATAAAATACTACCTCAGCATATTTTTCGCTTTCTGGATGTAACCACTTAATAATAGGACTTGAGAAAACTGTACTGTGTGAATCAAACACATAAAAGTACAAATATTCCTTTTATAGAAAGCAAATCTTAAGCAGTGCATTATAATCAACCATTCTGGTAAAAGACAAAATATCTAGCATTACCACACCACTGACATATTATGGTTTATTATACCCTAAAGTCCAAACTGGGTAAACAAAGTCAAATGATCAAAGAGGGGTTTTCTCCTCAGACTGTGAGGTAAAGGCCACAGATCTCTAGGGAAGATTCCTTGTGGTTTACCAATGAAAAGGTGTCAAGTGAGAACTTATCGAACACAACCGTTAGTTTTCAACTTCATTTAATTTCATCAGAGACTGGATTTCTTCGGTATTATCTTCTTTCAAGAGAAAAAGAATATGGAAAAATTAAATGATGTGAGGTAAAACTCCCCAAAGGTTAATTCTAGAGTACCCTTTTAAATTCTAAACCACTTGTAATTCATTATGCGGACACTGGTTTTACATCCTCCACATGAATGATCTTCCTAACTGAAACCTTTGCTTCTGAGCTCTGCGGTAAGTACACGGGGTGAGAGGTGGAAAGCAGACAGGACCAGGCACTGTTATTTAGACAGTGGTTTCCTCAAAAAAATAAAGCTGCTCCCAGAGCACCAAGGATGGTCACTGGGAAGAAAAATCTCAGTTCCTAATTCCCAGGGGTGAAGTAACTAGATCGGCAATTCCTTTTCCCACAAGAAAGATTCCAGTCTCCGAGCTGTGGATGAACCATTCTATTTCCAGGAGGCCAGTCACGCAGCATCCTTACCCTCTGTACCACATCGCCTTGGCCTTTCAAGCCTATTTGCTTACCCTGTGTAGGTCTTTAGACACTAGAACTGTCAAGTCATTATACTTTCAAATATGAATTTGCTTGGGGGGGGGCTTACTTTAATAGCTGAAAACTCAGTACAAAACATACTTACAAATAACATTAACAGGGAATTAATCATTAATGCTCTCAGCTGGTGCCCTGAGACCTCCTCAACCCAACTTGCCCCAGCCACGATCTGAGAGTTCTTGCTGACTCTTCCTCCTCATCTGAAACTCCACATCTAGTCAATCCCATGTGCTGCTGATTACTGCTCTTAAACAGTCCTTGGATTAATTTTTCCCTTTTCCCTATGTACCCCATTACTGTTATTCTGTCCTTGATAATCGCTCTTGTCTGAATTACTACAACTTCCTCCCAACAGGCCTCCTGCCATGGCCGACAGAGCATCTTGCCAAAGGCCTTCAGTGGCCTTAAGATGGGTCAAGGTTTCTCGCATATCCAAGAAGGCCCTGAGACCTGACTGTAGCTTTTGTCCCTGTTCCTGTCCTTGTTCTTCAACCCCTGCCTTTTGGGCAGTGCTCTAAAGCTGGAGCCCACCCTCATGCTGTTTTGTCCCTCTGACCTTTGCACCCTCACTTCTGCTGTCTCCTTTACCCAGAAAGCTCCTCTAATGAGTAATTCTGTAAGCGGCACTACTTCCTGGAAGCCTTCCGGGTCCTCCTGCTCACCAGGTTATGGGCAAACATGTCCCACTTCTACGCTTTTCTGTCTCTGTACTTACATACTATATTGCAGTCACCTGTCCTCATACCTGTTTCTCCATGAATCTGTGTGCTCCTTAGGGGTAGATTCTGTGTTACATTCATCTCCACACAGCACAGGGTTCAGGTACTATGTTTCAAGTGAGCAGTTTATCCTAAAATTTCCAGAATTCTTCTGTATTGGTAGTAGACATATGCTACAAACCAAAAGTCTTCTTAAAATTTAGAACACATCTAATAGCTCTAAGGGGAGAAGAGGTGAGTTCACATATGTGGTCATTACAAAATACACTTATTACTGGCAAGATTTGAATTACAACAGTTTGTAGTAACACGTTAAATTCACATATACACTTTGCATGGCTAACAATACCACACGGGCTCACGCAGTTCTTCAATTTCCCCCCACATCGGCTGGTGTTCAGAGATATACCTTTAGGGGGTTACTGTTCTCAGGGATAAAAACTGATACATTCATCAGTTTGCTTCACTCCCCCCCTCCCCAGTCTGTAGAAATATTTCTACTCTCAACAGAGCTCAAAAGGCCTACAGCAGTTTCTATGACAAAAAAAAGTTGCTGGAGACAAAGTAGCAAAACAGCAAATAACAATGACAGAATCCATATAAGACAAAGAAAAGGAACCTTTAAAAAAGAATATACAAAAACTAGATATATTTGCTTTAAAATGGATCATCTGTATCCTAAGAAAAGCCTGAGACAAAATGGCTCCCAACCGAGAAATGTGAAAGACTGTTGCCTATCTACAAAATGCTACGGAAAGCACTAGAGGTCTTTTCTAAAACAAATATTAAACGCCAAAAATGATTATCTTTGGAGTATAATGAATGATATCAACCCACGTGTGAAGAACCCACCAACAAAGAAAAGTAACAAAGTTAATTCAAAATCTATATTTTTGTCCCCACTTTGATTCAGTCTCTGTAGTTCTAACACCACACAATCCAAAGTAAGGCAAAATGGTTTAAAGTTAGGACCAGGCACTGCCTTTGCTGTTTCCTACCTGCCTTGGTAGCTCATTTAGATTTTGTTAAAGTTTGTTTTAAAAAACATTCAACTAAAACTAAATAAATCATGGAAGTAGCTCATTTAGATTTTGTTAAAATTTGTTTTTAAAAATATTCAGCTAAAACTAAAGAAATCATGGAAGTACAGAAAATCTAGATGCTAAGCAGAAGCCAGCACACTGGCACTGACGGAGACCAACAAGCATGCCGCATTAGAGAATGTTTGTGTTGTCAGGTGCTGTGTGTGTACGAGGTATTACAGGACCACCCTTACTGAAAGGACCGCTGTTAGCTCTGTCAGGCTCTCTGTTGGAACTGTAATGCCAGACTGAACAAAAAATTGTATGAAAATTCTATTACCGTATTAAAACACTTGATCATGTGTTCCCTCAAGATTCCCAACTTTCTATTTCTGAGAAGAGAACAGATTTAATGAGGTATTTTCAAAGTGGAGCTGGTAAAGGGAACATTTGTGAAAAGCACTGCCAAAAAGACAATTCATTTGGTAGACACAGAAAAGGCAAAATTTACCGCATATACTGCAGCAATGGGTATTAAACAATCATCTCTGGATAAACTCTACAAATCAATATGGTCCTTTTGGTCTAAACTACAGACAGCATTGCCTAAAGGAAATCTCTAAGGTCAACCAGCAATTAACTGAAAGGTTTTGATTGAAAATGCTATTGACTGCTTTCATATCAGACAGCTTCTTGGTTATTATACTGCATGGGCTAAGTAGGTGCCAAGACATTAAACTGTCAATAATCTATTAATACTGGAGTGTTACGCGCACTCCCCCTGAATCTGCAGGCAAAGATATTCAAGCCAAGTACCCTGCTTAGAACTAATGCAAATTCCCCAACCCTGACAGAAAAATCATATCTTTATTACCTCTCAGCTTAAATGCCTAGGAGTGTTGACAGACTATAAGAAAAATATTCAGATAATAAATGCTTATTCAGATGAGTTAAACTAACATTTGTTTTTCAAAGAATTGCTAAAGGGATGGCGAACATGTCCTAGAATCCGACTTTCTTTCTAAGCCATATTTAACAGTTTCTAAATTGAATGTAATAAACACTTTACAAAGAGAAATGAGAAGTTATTTAAAGTGAGGCTCATAGGTCCCTGCCACTCAGCATCTGGAAAGCAGTTATACATGCGGGCAGTGGGGGGGGGGGGGGGACTTTTAATGAATTTAATAGAGAAAAGCACTTTAATTAAATGCTGTCAAAGTGGATTGTATTAATGACTGCACACAGAGGAATTTAAAGCAAGCCAAGTTTATTTAGCAAATAGAAACTGGGCGCTCGAGGCCTGCAAGTATTTATGTTTCCGCAGTTGCAGTACATCTAGGAGATGATGGTGCCAGATGAAACCATTGAGTTATTAGATATGATTTTATTTATTGTGTATTATTAAAGTTTCAAAGGCCTCGGGGGAATTAATTTCATTTTCAAAATTAAATACCACATTTGATCGGAAAGGGTTAAGAAAATACTGTCCCCCAATTTTTTCCCTTCTCTGGAATTCTGATGCAGCTGAACGGCTAACGCGGACGACCTTTTCCAGGTTTATCCAGTCAGAATTCACTCCACTGCATAACAGTGCCAAAGAAATCGATGACAGTATTTCTTCTATGACTTTTTTCTGTTTTTTTTTTCTTTTCAGTGATTTGCCACTAAACATAATTCATTCTATTACACATAGCTATAAGCTGAAAAATGACCAAAGCTCCTAAAAATCTCCATGAAAATTTGGTTGCCATAACTTTCTTAATGAAAAACATGAGTAGCACAAACTTCTACAAAGGAAAAGGTATCAAATGTTTGACTTGGGGCAATAGGGAAAAAGGGGTCTTCCTCGGTGTCTTCTATTCAGAGGCTGACCACAGAACAAACCTATTATTAATGATAATATTTTAAAACTAAACAAAGAAAATATGAGCCTTAATGCATGAAAGCTGTACAAGATTGGAAAGCTGGTCTGGCTGGAAAATACTGTGTGTGTCAAAATGATTTTCTCTACCGTTTGTAAAAATGTAATTATCCATGATATGCTATTATCCATGATATGCTACAAGGGTGAGGGATTTCAAGTAAATCCATTGGAAGCTGAGGATTCGCCTTTGGTCTTTAGTTCCTGACACCAACATGTCTGTGAGATCACAAACCACTGCCATGATTTACCACATCCTTCTTGCAGTTATATATACACTCTTTCGGTCCGTCCTTAGATTTTAATTCAAAACATGAGGAAGGGGGAGAAGGGAAACGTGAGGATGGAAGAAAAAAACAAAACAAAAAACCCAGCACCTATTTCCTTTCAAGAGCAGAGTAATGATCACAAATGAAGACTTTCAACTTTCTAAATAAATAATCTGATTTTTAATCCCCGCCCCCCCCAATTCAAGCTATTTATTAATATCATATGTTAGATCTGTGTCTTTGTAGTTCTGGAGCTTATAAAGAAACTCTGCTTTTCCCATCTGTGCCAAGATGTTTCAGACTAGTCTTTGAAATGCTGCAAATGCAGATGAATATGACATAAAATAGGAACTGATTCCATACACATTCTATATGTGAGTAATGGCAACACAGAGCACAGATGCTCGTACATGTTCACAGTGTCCTGTACAACCCTGCTTCATACACACAAGTATGTAGAGATCATCCAAGCACAGCATGCCATCTCTAATATGTCTGTTCTAGGAGCTCGAAAGCAATTGCAAATAAAATGACAAGAAAACTTCTTCTCCCCTGGTACATCAGTGGTTCTAAATATGAAGATATATGAAAGAATCATCAACTGATAGAACATATCGGTGCATTTGATCCAGATTATGTTTTACAAGCCAAAGAATTCATCAATTTGCTTCCCTCCTTTCATTACTAAGTAAGTGATTGCATTAACGTACAGCACACCCATTTAACTATTTTAGCTCTACCTTTTTGGGAGGTTTTCGTGTCCCATGCACAAACTCAAATGAGGATTTCTCTCAGAAGGATATCCTTAAATCATGCCTTACATAGAAATGGTTGACATTTGTCACCATAATCCCTTTCTACTCTTCCATTACCATACTTTTGAGTATACTGCTGACATGAATTGTCCAAAAACTGGAATGAGGAAAACCGTATTTAAAATATCATCTGCATTTACATATTGTACTTACATGTATGTGCTCACTTTATAGTATATTCTGTTCATTTAGATTACAACAGAAATAAGAAGATCTTTCCATAGCCAATATATTTCTTTAGGAATTCACATCATAGATTTTAGCTCCCTAAGATTAGGGTACCTTTTAAAAAACAAGTGACTTCTCATTGTGAAATAAAGGATTCAGTTTATCAGATCTTAGAAAGTAACTGTGTTAAAGTAACTTGTCCTTTTTTCTACCTCAAGCCTGTTGGGTGTTCAGCACTACGAAATCAGACTAGGAACTCATCATTCTACATGGTTCTGATTCTGCAAAATGAGTCTAACCAGATACTCTAGTTAGCCCTGAATATTATATACACAAAGAAATACAAACTTCCTTGAATGCAAAAACATAAATTTAAACTAAAGGAGAGTATGAAGGGGAAAGAGTAGAAACAATGACTGCTTAAATAAACTGTTTTCTATATCTGGGTGATTAAGTGAGCTGTATACTACCAAAAGCCATTCAGTTCTGGAAACACCTTTCTTTCACACAATGGTTTTTGGCATGTCTTTATGAAAAATAAATATATGGATAGCCACAGGGCTTTAAAAAAAAAAAAAGTTAAACTGGAGTCTTTTCCGTGTTGTGCCTGGTAAATGTGTAGCAACTGGCTCTCTAGAGGAAAAAACCCCAATTGGATCATTTGCCAATTTTCGTAGTGTGAATAATCCCACCATGGCCAGTTCCATTCTACTAAGGGTATAACAACTGCCTCTCAAAATTCCTGAAAATTTAACAATCAGTGCCTGCTAGCCAGTTTAAGTTTACTCCAGCGCACCGAGTCTGCTATAGAAAGTGATACCCATCCGCCTCTGCCTCCCAGACTTGCTCACTGGAATTCCTTTGCCTGGCCTGACTTACCTGTCATTTTCCTCGCCCCAAAGTGATTAGGATGACCCTCATGTGATACACAATTCAATAAAAGACTCCATATCAAAAAGTGAAGGGTTATATGACTTGCAGGGAATTGGATCTAGAAACAACTTGTGAGGAAATTGAACTTATGACCTTAGAACTGTCAAATCTACCCAGTTTGCTTGATCTCCCATTTCTAGGGTTAAACTGAGTAATAATAAAATAAATGAATTTCAGAACTTTGGCAGTTTTCCTTTAATTGAAAGTGTGCTTTTCTATCATTACAAGGGGAAGTTCCAGACTTCAACTTAATAAAAATCAGCGGTAGTTTTCAGCCACATTAGATTTCCACACTAAACAGAAACAGCTGAGAAGCCACAGTAGGTAGGTTTGGTTACAATAGTTTAAAATTCAGTGGCTGGCTTTCTCTTGCAATTGTCATAACTATGAATCATAAGAAAATCAACTGGATCTTTCTGAGCCGATATAAGGTGTGCATCATCTGTTCTTTTGTTGCTGATTTGTTTCCCCAAAATCCATGTGAACCTCCCAGAAGCAATGTGGTTTTGCTTTTGTTTGTTTTTTACATTTTCATTAAAATACTCAAAACGGGAATCAGAAATAGATAAACCAACTCACAGAATGAGTGTTTCAGATAGAAAGAGTCTTTGAGATCATCTAACCCATGTTGTAACAGTTTACAAAACAGTAGAAGGAAACTAAAGGATAAAACCCATCATCCAAAGTCACATGCTCAGTCCTAGTGACTAGCGTCTATGTCACTTTTGGGGCCCTTTTCTTTACCATATCTTCTTTTTTCTTATTTTATCAGAATGGTTGTTTAAAAATAGAGATAGAAAGTAGTAGTTTAGGGACGGCTAGGTGGCTCAGTCGTTAAGCGTCTGCCTTCGGCTCGGGTCATGATCCCAGGGTCCTGGGATCGAGCCCCGCATCAGGCTCCCTGCTCAGCGGGAGGCCTGCTTCTCCCTCTCCCACTCCCCCTGCTTGTGTTCCCTCTCTCTCTGTCAAATAAATAAACAAAATCTTTTTAAAAAATAAAAAAATAAAGTAGTAGTTTATTCTTTGCAAGATGTTCTAACTCCTGAAATAGTGACCAGAAAGTCTTGAGGGGGAAGGGGGTGCTAACAAACACATACAGTAAAATTTTAAGTATTTGAGAACTTTTTACGTCATACTACACTTGGATTTAAGCAAATCCCAATCATCTATTTTAAATGTGTTTTTAAAAAATTATAATCAGGGGCGCCTGGGTGGCTCAGTTGGTTAAGCAACTGCCTTCGGCTCAGGTCATGATCCCAGGGTCCTGGGATTGAGCCCCGCATCGGGCTCCCTGCTCGACAGGGGGCCTGTTTCTCCCTCTCTCTCTGCTGCTCCCACTGCTTGTGCTCTCCTGCTCTCTCTCTGCCAAATAAAATAAATAAATAAATAAATAAATAAATAAATAAATAAATAAATAAATAAATAAATAAAATCTTTAAAAAAAATTATAACCAGAAGGCCTTCCTTTCAAAAAAAGTATTTATGTTTGTTTCAACCATTATGTAAGCAAAACATCACAATTTTCCAAAATTAAAATCAAATGGTTGTACTTTTTATCAAGTCCTTAGCCCTGTGTCTTTCAATCACGGAACCATCATTTATGCATCTGTTGTGACCTGCACTTCAAATAATTTGTCACCATCAATAGCAAAATTTGCAAGTGTTTTACTTTTTGTCTTTTGTTTTGCTTTTGGTAAATTAGAGTTGATTCTACGTTCCTTCTACAATGACACTATTCATCTGTACTTGCATTCTTGTTTACTTGCATATGAGGGAAAGAGATAGAAGTGCAGGTAGTGATACCAGGAACTGAGTCACCTACATGAAAACCACCCATTATCATTTGCAATATGGAGGACCCATTAAAGAGTGTGCTAAGATCTTAGTGAATTTCACATCTTTGCTCAACATATCACTACATAGCCTGCTCTGCAAAAGTCTATATTCATTTCCCTGCTGGCCTCTAAGCAACTCGAGATCAGAGAAAATTTATTTCCCCCTGTGTGAGTCCATCAGAGGCCAGTACAGAGCTGCTGATGTGTCAGATGCATACTTAACACTACACCAGGGAAACTCAAACATCATCACTGCATGGCATCTTCACACATCTTTTAAGAAGGTTGCAAGAAGGACAGCAGAACTCCCAGAGATTATACAGAAGGTGAGTGGTCTTTTTGCTTTTTTAAGCTTAAAAAAGAAAAGAAAAAAGTACCAATTTGCTTTTGTAATATCCAATGGCATTTTTTATGCCCTAAAGGGATTTTATTCAGAGCTGAGAAGAAAAGGTCTCACTTACTTTCAAGTAACTTATACTGACTTTTTGCTGTTGTTGTTTTAATAATTTTTGATGCGCAGCAAGCATGGGACACTTCAGCCTCTGCCCTTCCAAGGCGGCACCCCTCGCGGCACGACAGGCCATCCTCCCACCCTGGCTCCAATGGGTGGCGGCCAACACGGCCACTCCTCTAGAATAATAACTTTTTTTTTTTTAAAGATTTTATTTATTTATTTGAGAGAGAGAGAATGAGAGAGAGAGAACACATGAGAGGGGATAGGGTCAGAGGACGAAGCAGACTCCCCGCCAAGCAGGAAGCCCGATGCGGGACTCGATCCAGGGACTCCAGGATCATGACCTGAGCCGAAGGCAGTCGCTTAACCAACTGAGCCACCCAGGCGCCCTAGAATAATAACTTTTAAAAGAACTTGGAAATGTAGAAAGCTCAGATAAAACCACACAGCTTGGAGTTTCTCAATCTGTCTCAAAACAATTGTACAACACGCACACAACAGAGGCAAGGCACACTCCCAGGTTTTGCTATAGAATTATACGCTGACCCTATCCTTGGCTCAACTCTGAACTCTTCGGAGTAGAACTGTTTCACTGAGTAGTATTATTCATACTAACAGAGCTCAGATACCATTATTTCTTCTCAGGTGCAATCACTTTCTCATGTAAACCTCAAATAATCCTAAAGATTTGGGGTTATCACTGTTTCCAGAAAACTTAAGTGGCCTCTGCAAGACCCCAGAGTTCCAAGTCCGGTGCTGGCCCTGGAATTCACCCCAGACCTTCTGAAGACCCAATGCCCCCTCCTCTTTGTCCACACTCTTGAAGCTCCTGGCAGAGCTATCCTTTCAATTGACTTGAATAAGCAACATGACAATTTGTATCACTTATGTTTAAGAAAGGAAGAAAAGGAGGTTAAAAGAGATCTTTCATTTGGATATTTTACTTTCTATCAAAATATTTTTTAACTAGGCAGTTCAAAATCTTATAAAAATGGCTGCATTAGTATGTATCTGTGGGTCAAGTTTGTCAGTTCCATCTGCTTCCCAGCGTGAAGCTTCTTACCTCTTTAAGAAGGCAACTGGGACTGGGCTTTCCAAGCCACTCGCATACCCTGTTTCAGCAGCAACCAACTCCCAGATTTACGAACTTGTTTGAGAGACTAGGCCCAAATCAAAGTATGTGAAATTAGCACCCTTGCTCTGACCAAATGATGAGAATTTTATCCATTTTATCCCTCTCTGTAGATGTTCCTACCTGTTTCCTCCGTGAAAATGATGAATACGTTTCAAACCAACAATTATGTATGAATGACAAATACTCTGGGATAAAATTTAAGGAGAAAATGTGAAGCAGGCTTCCATGGTCCTAGAACAGCATGTGTTTTTCTGTCACAATAGCTCACTGTTAAGAGACACCTCACCCTCCAAGGACCACAGCTTTATCAACACATGCCCAGTGAGCCAGGTGGGTTCACTGAAAGACTCCGTTCGGATACAACAATGAATTAGCCTACACCCCACTGCCAAGTAATAATAGGGTTGCTACTTGGAGAAGTCACCCCGGGTGGAGAGAATGGACATGACCAGGGCAAAAAAAACAAGTGTCTGTCTGTGTGGTCAGGGAGAAAGTAAGGTGGAGTGGACATATTTATTAACCATTTGTTTTTTACCAAAACCACATTTTAAAATGCCATTCAATCAGTAATTTACATAAGTAATTCTTTCTAGAACTATGTACATCACTCCAGACTCTAAACAATAGATTCAGAAAGTCTGTTTGTTTTGATACTTTCAAAAAGCCATTTTTTAAAGGTAATATCATCTCTCTGGGAAGCTCAACATGTTTTAAAGATATTATCCAGTATATTCGGGAAACAGCTTGAAAAATCAGAGATGGCATCCAAGCATCAGAGAAAGAAACAGAAACTATGGATTCCACTAAATCATAGTCTGAATTCTAGATTAAGGTAAGGTAGCCAGAGGGAAAATGAAATCTGTTTTAAAAAACACAATTCTGAGTGAAGGAGAAAACGGCTCAATATATGTGCAAAATGTATTATGTTTTATTCACTGTTGTACATGTGCTGCCTAGAAGTAATACCTGGCATGCTGAAGGTGCTAAACAAATAATTGTTAAATAAGTAAGTAAAAATATGAGAATAAAAATAGCCAGCCTTCTCAATCATGTCTGTAACTTGAGGCCTGAAAACAGTTTTATCAATCAATTTTAATCATCTTTACCAAAAGCCAGACTTGACTAGATATCTATACAAGTATAAAGGAATGTATTTTCCTTCTCACAGAGGAAGTGTAGCGAGGCCCTTGATTAGAACAATGACACATCAATATCCACAAATGCCTTAATATTAGCTTAAGTTTATTGTTTTTTTGGGGGGGGGTGCATTCTAATGCACTATCTTAGTCTATTTATTTTGTCTCCTTTTTCAATTTGCTCCACACTGCTCATATTTAACCAGTTTGCCCCTTCACAAAATTAGCCATTGCCCCCTGTTCTTTCAGATTAAAAAATATATATATATTTCAGATTATTGAAAAGAAAAAAAAGGGGGGGTAGGAAGAAAAAGAGGAGGGAGAAAAAATAGCTACAATGAGTTGGCTAGTAGAGTAGCAAGAACACCCCCTAACAAATTCCATAGCAATATTTTTAAGACAACTAAGCTTCATGTTCAAAAGTACTATCTTTAGTCTTATTTTCCTATCGGAACATCAAGAAAAGGCCAAGGTGCTAAAGGTTTTGTCTTATACCTGGTTTCACTTAGTATCAGCAGAAGGAAAAAGACTATGACAATGTGTACAAGGAGAATCCTCCTGTCCTCAAAACTTGAACAAACGGACACAAAGGAAGATAATTTACATTAGTGGTTTCTGAGCACTGGGTATTGCAGACACTTGTATCAATGAGGAGCATTTGTACCAACAGAAATGACACAGCTAATCCCTTCTCTTCGCCTTACCTATCGAGCAGTGTTAGGCCAAGTGCCTTCTATTCAGTGTTAGGACCTAAAAGAAATGAGCAGTGTATCAGTAACCGACAGCATGAGCTGAAGGGACTGTGCTGCCTCCTGAAAATGCAAAATATCAAAATTAGGCTATTATTTAAAGAAACATAGCAATTACAGAAGAGCAAGCTGCTGAAGAAATCAAGGCTCTCTATGTTCCCACAGGGCAGGAAAAGACTGGAAGAAGTGGAACCCAGTTCATGTCCAACCAAGGGCTAACCCTGAACGCTTAATTTGGAAGGTGGTGTGTTATTAAAGTTCGGCCACTCATAGGGAGAGCTCTGCTTGGCAAAAACACTAGGACAACCCTATGAGGAATGAGAAGCAATAAGCTAACTCCAATTATTAAAATTGTAAGCCTAGTAAATTGTTGAACCCACTTTAAAGAAATAAATAGGCAGACCCACATTACTATAAAATTTTAAGTTTAATTTCTATCAGTATTTATAGCACAGTGCCTGAATACATGGAAGGAAGGACATGACAAATGTAAGAAAAACTGCAATAAAATAAAAAGGCATAATACTTTGGATATATAGAGAGCTTAGAATCAATCTTAGGCATTTGTTTCCTACTCCTTACATGTCTATAGCATTTCACATTTAAAAAGTCATATAAATCTCCCTTGATATGAGAATTTTATATGAGACCTGTTAATCATCCCTGCAACCATCTACCCTGATAAATGCAGGGTTATAGGAGCCATGATCTACTAAAAGGCTCTAACTTTCTGGCCCAAGGGCAGCCCATTCACAAGTTACCTGCAGATGGTCTATAGCCAGTATTAACTTTCTACTTCCCATTCTTCTTGAGTTTATTCTAACATTCTTCCCAATGGAGTTCTTCTTTTACAATGCAGTGCCTTCTACATTAAGCATTCACATGACTGATTGGAAATTAAATTTCAAGACAGTTTGCCTTCATGAGGATGAGGTGGACCAGTCAATTATCCTGTTATAAAAATTTAAAGTAGTAGTAAATACAGAGTGGGAAAAAGAAGCTGGATTTGATAAAGGCATAGAAAAAAGTCATGAAGTAGAGCAGAGGTCATAGGCCAGTCAAGGTTTTGAGGGGGAAGGATTATAATTCAAAGAAACTACGAGTAGTAAACAGAAGTTATATGATAGACAAAGATATAAATGATAAATTAGATGATGATGGGAAGAAAAGCTTGCTAACAGAAGGATTCTGACGTGGGGAAGAGGTATGTTACATCAAGGTTAGCAAAGGAGAGGATGAACCCATGAATTTCCATGAATGCTGAATTCCCAGTTCCAGGTTTAGAGAAACCTAACCATATTCATAGTCCCACATCCGAATTTTCAGGAAGTTCAATCACTCTCCATTTCCCTTAACATAGCCCTAGTAGTTAAGCTGGAATTCCTGCCTTGCAATAACAAAACAAAATAAAACAAAACAAAAAACAAAACCGCCAAAACTTTAAGAAACTTTTAAAATGTAGGCAAGCAACTTGCCGAAATCTCTAGAAAAGAACAAAGCCATAGTTAATGTCTAATCTACTAGTTTAGCTACTCTTAATGAGCTCCTTCAACTTTCTGACATCATCATTGAAAAAAACCTGTTCACTATATTTTGGAAAAAATAGTCCCAAGATGGAAATGTCCTTTCTTTTAGAATTTGAGGGAAAAAAAAAAAAAAAAGGTTGCAAATGACCTCCAAACGTCTTTATTCCTGAATGACAAATTGAATTGACAAATTTGAACATGGTGAAAAGCTGACTGATAACATTAGAAATGAAGACTGTTCAAGTTGAATAAATACACGCAGGATGACCTAATATTAATATGAAAAAGGGGCGCCTGGGTGGCTCAGTTGGTTAAGCGACTGCCTTCGGCTCAGGTCATGATCCTGGAGTCCCTGGATCGAGTCCCGCATCGGGCTCCCTGCTCGGCAGGGAGTCTGCTTCTCCCTCTGACCCTCCCGACCCTCCCCCCTCTCACGCTCTCTCTCTCTCAGTCTCTCTCTCTCAAATAAATAAATAAAATCTTAAAAAAAAAAAAATGAAAAAAGCTAGTGTGGCTCCTCATAGATGGTCAGGGACTCTCAAAGTTTTCCCAAGTGAGGACTTACTTATAAACCAGCTGCTGCAATATGTTATTAAAAATGAAGTGTTCATTTGCATCTCTCCTCAGGACTAGAATAGGGTTTCAACACTCTAGAGTGACCTTAGACAGCACACTTTGAATAGGAGCTTGTAATGAGCCCAAGAGGGGAGAAATTCCAGTAACCTGGTTAGAGATTTGCAAACATCCCTAATTGATTAATTAGCCTATTTATTTTCTTAGAAGTTGTTCTTTTGGAAGCAAATTTAGAAAGCAAGATATGGCCCCTATAGACGGAGTAGAAAGGTGTGATTGATATTCGCACAGCTTAAAGATAGGTTTCAAGTATGCTTAAACATTAGCAGTGAGTCACATTTTAAAGCTATCTCAAAAAAAGCTTAATGAAAAGTGGCAAGTTCAGTCATATCAGTTCTCTGACATCACACCAGTAAGTTATAGGTTTCACTGTGCTAAGTATCCTGTAAAGAAGAAAGCTCACAAAACTAAATCTATTCAGTAGAATGATTACAAATTAAATGACGTGCATAAACAGCTTTGCATAGCACCAGACGGCTAATAGTAAGTGTTCAGGGAATGCTAGCTGCTCGTGGGCAGTTCTTTCCAGCACACAGATAAAAATCAGACTCTAGAGATACACAGATGTGCATTTAAGGTCTCACTTGGAGCAGGTTACTTCTCTAGGCTTCAGTTTTTCCCATGTAAGAATATATAAAAAACCACCCTCCTATTTGGTTTTTCATAAGGTTTAAAGAAGATAAGACACATAAAAATCTCACATTTTGAGAGCCTCATACCCAAAAAGGCTAACTGCTGCCAAGGAAGAAGACCAACAAGACCATCACCAACATCATCATCATCCTCATTGTTATTATTATTCCCAAATTTTATATAGGAAAAACAGAATCAGCCTCATATGTACTTATAATTTTTTTTTTTTTTTTTAATCTTACGCTGCTAGGCAGCTAATGGTATTTCTACTCCAGAGTGTCTCTACTTCAGCATTATTAACATTGTTGGCAGGTCATTTTTTTTAGGGGGCTGTCTTGTGCACTGCAGCCTATATGGTAGCATTCCTGGCCCTCACCCAGTAGATACCAGTAGCATCTCCAAGTTATAATAACTGAAAATGTCTCCAGACACTGCCAAATTTCCCATGAAGGGCAAAGTCACCCCTGGTTGAGAACCACTGGTTGACACCAATGACAAGGAATTGCTGGCTTCGAAAATGCTGAGAATTCCCCGGAGTGGGCAGCGATCCAGACGAGCAGAGGTACAATGCTGGCGTCAGCTGTCACCCACCAGGTCTCACATTCTTACTCAGTGTACGGCATGGAATTTTAAAACAAGTACTTGTCAGGAAACCACACAGCAGCAAGCTCAGAATTCCTGAACTTACAAAATAAGCCATGGAAACACTGTGGTGGAAATATAATAAAGCAATAAAACACAAACGACACAGACAGGAACAATTTGGCAAATGCTCCCCAATCAACCCCACTCAGTGACCTAGTCATAGCATGAGCAATGTCCTTTCTTCTCTCTGCATTAAAAGGGGAGTGTGTTCAGAGGAAAGACTGGACGCCAGACATGCCTGTGTTTTCATTCAGCAGGCGATTCTGGCTTCGAGCAAGGCTCAATGTCTCTGCTCCAGTCTTTCCAACTGTAAAATGGAGTTGGAAATAATGAATACCCTGAGTTAACTAGTTTTGATTTTAAGTTGAGGATATCCATTCACTCTAGGGCCTCAGGTCGTAATAACCACTAGGGGGGAAAATCACTATAACCATGAGAAATAATTTTGTCTCTGATCTTCTGGCATGAAAAAGTGGAATTTATTTCATCTTTTTCATGGAATGTTTTAGTTTCCCATGTCATCTCACCTATGTTGGCCTTCTTTGTGCTATCTATACAAGGACTAAAAACATTATGTACATCGGTATTTATTTTTTCATTATCAACCTCGGAAGGAAACTTTTTAGGCATTTTCCCCCCTAATCATCTCCCTTGCTTCATTAAATTTTAATACCAGAGATACTGAATATCTCTTCATGTACCGTGTCCCTTTGAAAGGCCACAAACCATTGTAAAGTGAGACATTTATGCTCCCCAAGAATCCATTTTCACTCCCTAAGGCAATATTACCCCCACTGAGGGCCATGGTAAAGATGGATCTAGTTTATAATGTGTTCAGAGCCTGGAAAGTCACCTTCTACATAGCAGGGATTTTTTTTTTTTTTTTAAGTAATCTCTACACCCACTGTGGGGCTCGAACTCATGACCCTGAGATCAAGAGTCACATGCTCCAGACTGAGCCAGCCAGGTGTCCCTACACAGCAGGGATTTCGATGAGAGTTTCTAAAGAGACTTAGAATACTGGAAAGAAAACTGGAGAGAGCAGGTAACTCAATATGACATCAAAGCCGGGCCTCACCTCGAGAGGTCTCGATTATTCCTAAGGAGGAAACACCTCACTCTTCCTGGACCACAGTGTCTTAGGGCTGATAGCACCTCTCAGTGGCCCCAAGCCTAAATTTGTCTCAACTATAACCTAGCTTCATCTCTGAAGGGACAGTCCATCAAACATGCATCTCTCAGTAAGCATGTATAAGATTCTGTTACGTATTAGAATTATAAAAATAAATGGCACATAATGGCGACCATGGAAGAAATCAGAACCATGGGCAAAGGCATCTTTGGGTGTAGAGCTGGAGTCACGGGGCCAGGCAGCCCTTGAAGGGAAGAACAACACGACAAGGTCTAAATGAATGAAATGGACAGGATGTGTATGCACATCTACAGGGTGGGCAATGGGGATCCTGCAGCAGGATGGTAAATACTGAGTATCAGCTCCAGCCATGTGGACGAGGGGGTCAGATCTGATTTTCTGCATTGTTACACAAAATTGGGATTTGATGTCAGATCTCCTCATTTTGAAGGGTGGGCTTTAATTTTTAAAACCCTTTGTGGCTTGGAACGCCTAGGTAGCTCAGTCGGTTAAGCGACTGCCTTTGGCTCAGGTCATGATCCCAGGACCCTGGGATCGAGCCCCGCATCGGGCTCCCTGCTCGGCGGGAAGCCTGCTTCTCCCTCTCCCATTCCCCCTGCTTGTGTTCCCTCTCTCGCTGTCTCTCTCTCCATCAAATAAATAAATAAAATCTTAAAAAAAACACAAAAAACCCTTTGTGGCTTAAAAAAAAGAAACACAACTGCAGGCAATGTAACACTATCAATATGTAAACTATTTGCAAACAAATGGCAGGAAAAATTTCCTCTTCCTTAAGGGAAGAGGCTCAGATTCTAAGGGACTTCTCACATCACAGAAAACACTGAATGGGGCAGGGTGCTGTGATGCTCCTTCCTTTATCTAGTATATCATTGGGGGCCTAATTCAACAGACTAATCTGGTGCATAGTTATGCACAACAGTTCATATCTTTACCATATAAGAAAAACTGAGGAATAGTATACCCTAACTACTTAAAGAAATTTAAATGGCACCCTTCCATAACCACAAATGGAGCGGACTTCCGCATGATTTACAATATGCTACATATAGCAGAAGCTCTTCATAATCACCAATTTCAACTCTACTTAACAACTTGATAATGGTGCATTTTCTGCCTAACTAGACAAAATGTAATAACACCAAACTAGTACTACCCTACATAAAATTCCTACAACATGTAAATAATTGCATCTTCCTAAAATTTTACCCGATATAGGGCACAAATGAATCCTAACCTGGAATCCAGTGACTTAACTTTCGCATGATTATAGACATTTTTTAGTAGTTTGGGATCTTTTATTAAAATACAGTCCTCCCTAAGTCACAGAGGCTGTGCCAACGGTAGTCTCCAATCTCAAGAGTTCTGCCAGCTAGTTCCATTTATTTTTCTTCCCTTTTCATATCATGACCATACTATAAAATTAACCCAAAGTTTTGTATTTTGCTGACAAACAAATGCAGCATTTCAAAGCAGTGTCACTGAGAAACTGGCAAAATGTAAAAAAAAAAAAAAAGTAACATATTGAAGAATTTCACAGTACTTATGGGATCAAGGTCAATGGCTAAGGCAAAGTCAATGTAGAGAAAATTACCTTATTTGTAAACTCTTTGGCTAAGATCTGAGTGATAGGAATAAACTTTTATAAAATAAGTGAATTCTCTTAGTGATATCAGAAGCTAATGTTAATAGCCACGAAGTGCTTAAAACTGAAAAAGGAAAATTACAGGCTGACTCTTTCTTAGCCATTGAATATTGTTAGCACACTCCACTTCTGACATACTAACATAAAAGATAATAAAATGCATAAATCAATTGGTGGTCTACTTCTATGATTTACTTTACTCAAACTGGTCAGTTAGAATATTATATATTGAATATCCTCTTAGCTACCTAAAGATAGGAACCTCATAGAGACAAGAACTTCTGGACGAAGAATGGAGAAAGAAATGTATAGGAACCATCATCTAAATGAAGGGAAGTCCTTAATTATAATGGTTTTAGTATTTTATCTCAAACTTCTCTACATTTCCAACTTTGTCATCATCTTTTGATAAAAATTGGATGCTCTAAATGTCTACAATAAATCAGTTTTTCACTCCCATTCTATTTCCACTTCAGCTAGGCTGAACTAAAATGGACCGTGAATGAAAAGTCCATACAAAGTTGGTGGTTCCCTGAAGCTAGTTCTCGACCTGTGTTGCTTCAACACAGAAGTTTTGACTATTTCACATCAAAACAAGAAAAATAAGGGTGACAGCGAATTTTTCATATGACTGAGTTTATATAGTTTGTAAGATCTTTTGTCTGAGGCTATCCTTTTCATTAACTTGTTGATATTAAAGAGTATTTTGTTTTATGAAATGATATGGATAATAAATTGGAGCTTCCCTTGAATTTTTCAAATCAATGTATTCTCCAAAAGAAAAGGTTGATACACCTGTATTAGCTCCCTCTTTAATTTCTACTAAATCTCAAAATCTGAAAAACACTGTTCGTAGCATGTTTGTCTAATTATCTGTAGGTGTTTGGATGAGGCCCCAGCCAGGAAAGGACAGGAGACGAAAGGGGGAAGGTGGGTCATGAAGGGTAAGCCCTGGGGCTCACGTCCAGGGAAGGGGTTGTCCCTACCACGAGTCCAGGCCCAGGACAGGGGGCTCCACCACTTAGCTGTATACTCTTATCACCCACCTGCTCTGAGTTCACTGTGACTATATTAAGAGACTGCTTCTAGCCGTATGAATTCATGAGTCTAATCATTTGGGCAATTCACTCTGTGACTTTGGAAACTGACCAATGACAGCATGAAATCACTGACTGAGATGTCAGTATTTGGATGATAAGTGATATAATGGACCCGTTGACTTCTGGCTTCTCCCCCAGGCATGTGGGATGAGATCGAGGTGAAAGGAGACGAGGAAACCTCAGGGTAGAACATTTTGCCAAGTCCTTCACCACCGTCTCCTTTGATATCTTGATCAAGAAATGCACCCCACCCTTTCTTCATTCTATCTTCCTTCCATTCTTCATCCACATGCACACATGCACGCATTCCTGTTTCCTTCTTGCTACACAAAAGGAGGGTCAAACAGAAGCCCTGCAGGGTCCTCTTTGGTGCGAGTTGGGACTGCTGGTGTTGGACAGTAGGACAAATCTCAAAACCTATCCAAAAATTTATGGGCAAACTCTAAGGGGTCAAAATTTGGGGTATTAGCCTAGTTAATATTTCTTCCTGAAGATCACTGATTTTAGACTGCTGCAAGACTCAGGAGCTAAACTCAATTGTTTTTAGAAAGAAATATTATTTCTCTTGGGCGCCTGGGTGGCTCAGTTGGTTAAGCGACTGCCTTCAGCTCAGGTCATGATCCTGGAGTCCCGGGATCGAGTCCCACATCGGACTCCCTGCTCGGCAGGGAGTCTGCTTCTCCCTCTGACCCTCCCCCCTCTCATGCTCTCTCTATCTCATTCTCTCAAATAAATAAATAAAATCTTAAAAAAAAAAAAGAAAGAAATGTTATTTCTCTCAATGAGAGCAAATACTAACCAAATAAAACATGCAACGAAAATGAACACAGATTTCTAAAAGAGAGGAAACAAAAAACAGCAAAAACTCATCTTAAAATTCTAAGAATCTATCATAATTTCTCTCAAAGTCCAGTTGAGTTCAATGGTATTCTCCAGCTCACGTGAATATTTCTTTTCCTCAGCCTAGTCAAACTTCCCTTGAGAGATTTTTAGATTAATTTATTAGCTACTTCAGAGTTTTTTCTTTAGAAAATGGTGGAAACTATGAACTGTGTTTTCTGACTGGGAGGTTTAATTCTCCACAAGTGTTCTGGCTTCACAGTCCCACAAGTAAAACACACTCAGGAAAGAAGCTGCCTTTGGATTCGACTTCCCACTCATTTTTCTCCGTGTATGAGCATGTGCACATGTGTGCATACACGCACATACACATACACACATACGCTGTACCCACTATGAGAACAGGGGCCTCTGTCCTTGGAGACACTCAACAGACTAATCTGGTGCATAGTTATGCACAACGGTTCATATCTTTACCATATAAGAAAAACCTTTCAATGGGAGGCTGTGTGGTGTCCCCCTTTGACCCTGACAGTTGCTGGCACCAAGCACCCTGCCCAGGTTAGGGGATGCTGACCTGCACTGGCTCAGGGGGAAGCTGGACCACATGCTGCATGCGCTCACTGTGGTGATGTCTCGACTCTTCCTCATAGATCACATCTCTCTCATGCTGGGGAAGGTTCAGGAAGCGACGGATGGTACAGAGGTTCTCCCAGAGGGTGCGGTTCTCTGGGCTGGGGTTCTCCTTCCAGCGGAGCAGTTCGCACAACCAGCCCTAGAGAGAGAGAGAGAAGGCCACCTGGGTTAATCTGTAGGGTGCAGAGCAGCAGAGGATGGCTGGACTGCAGTCCAGTGCCATCCCAGTGCAGCATATTTTTCCTGTCAAAATTGTTCCTACCCACCCAGGAAGATACTGCAACAGCTAAGAACTTTGAAAAACCAACCAATGACCACAGAGGTGGTTACACCAATAGCCAAGAGTCTTCATGCTTGTTAATCACCTTATCACTTTTCCTATTGAATATATTCTCGATGAATTTACAGGTCCTTTGTAAAAGATACTCAAGCAAGGTGACAGTTATCTAATTCTCTGAAAAGAAAGTAATTCATGTTGCTCAGCTACAATTTTTTAAAAATTACCCAGTTGGATAGTTTCCATCCTAAGAGAAGAGTGAAAATGAACAAATATGTATTGCAACATAGTAAATTCTAAGGAACAAAACATGTCTGAGTGTAAACAGCACTGAACTCTCTAGAAAGGAAATAGTCTTAGAATTATCAGTAACTCCACAAAATAAAAACCACCACCTTAGCTAGAATGAAAAAGTTGTATATTTGCTCCATCTCTGAATGCCTTGGGCTCTAGGCCCTCTTAACCATCCCCTTCCCGCCACAGCCACACCTGCAGGAAGGTAGGCAGTTGGCCGGGTCACACCTGCAAATGTGTCTCCCAATTCTGGCATCCGGATGTTCTCACCCTTGAAACTGCACGAGAAAGAAAATGTAATGCAAATAATGATGGATTATATGAAAATAATACAGAGGATGCTGTCAACATCGCTCACTGACTCATGTCAAAATATTTTACCCAGTAGCTTTCTAACCCATCACTTCCAAGCTACATCACTAATTTTAAAAACAAGAACTGTCCCACATCACGCCTCTTGCAAAAGAGTAAGAATTTTTCTAAAAAGGTGCAGAAATAAACACAAATAACTTTGAAAAAATTAAATCCCAAATCTCAACAAATTTTATATCATAACTTGTAAGCCAATGAAAGTTCCTGACATGCATCATAAAAACCCCATATAATATCATAAGCCGTTGTTTGTCTAACTCTCCACTGTGTCTTCTGCCTTTACCCAAAAAAAAGGCAAGATTTGATTATCTCCGCTGCATCAGCCAAGACAGCAACACCAGCTGTTCTCATTGTGCAGCCTCTTCCTCGCGGCCTCCATGTTAATAACCTGATCATTCCATTTTCTCCTTCAACTGCCGGCTGCAGCACCGCGAAGAGACAAAAACCCAGGCCCATCTGCAGCAGCTGTAGGCACTGAACTGTGAAGCCACTGGGGATTTATAAACTAATCTGTAACACAACACTGCCTTGTTTTTACAAGTGAGAGGCCACATTTGCGCAGACCTGATCTTTTCTTGCAATAAACTGGGAGCTGGGGAGAGTTAGAGGGTTAGGAAGAATGAAAACAAGATATCGAATAATCTGCTTGGAAATGTTTTTCCAAGTATTTTCATAGACTTTTTTTTTTCAAGTCAATTGAGAGGTAAATGCTGATTTTCAAGGTGCAACATATATGAAAATTGAAGACAATTACATTTTTTAGCCCTATCAGAAATAAATTATATTAAAAAAAAATCTCCTAGTCCCAACGTGTTTCCTCAAGGGTTTCTTTGTACAAAGGAAAGAATTCTTGAAATGGAAAATAAACCATCTGTGGAAAAATAAGCTCCTCTTTCTCTGTCTTTGCACAGATCTGAATAAGTCTCCAACTGAACTCTTTCAAATGTTTCAAACAGGTATGTTTAACATCTCCCAGGGGAAGCTAAAGCATAGAGACCAATCATTTAACAGAAAATAAAAACAAAAACCTACATCTGTTAAAAGACGAAGTTCTGAGATACCCAGACCTTCAGGAGGACAGCACCTGCTGTTCCGCTTGAGGAGTGAACTGCATTGTGGGAAGCTGCAGCTTGAAAGGGGACAGGTGACAGCTGAGTGGTATCTCCACTTACGAGATGCGGAATGTCTCGCACAACATTCATGGCCGCATTTGATTTATATGCGCTGTTATAATCTGCACTCATTACAATCACTTAGGACAAACTACAGGCCTCGTTATGGACTGTGTGCTGTCTGCCATCAGTCTTCAAGAAGTGTGGTGCTCAATTTGCCCACTGACATGCAAGGTCCTGACCTTGAAGCTATTAGGGAGCAGATTAGACACAAGTGTGATCATGTGTGCAGACATAAGCAAACCAAATTAATTTCTGGCACAGGGAGGTAGCCAACAAGACCCTGTTCTTCAGGCACCAGAGAACTTCCTCAAATCCCTGATGGTGCTGAGCTAATAGCATGTTTAAGGGAACCCGGTTTTGAAGATAAAGCACATTCATGGTATTTAGAGGGTTATTAATCTAGTTTCCCCACAAAGTGTTTGCTTGGCTGATCAGATTAAGGGATGGAGCCTTCAACAGTGCACCCCCACCACAGCAGGCCCCAAGAAATCTGTGATACTTCACAGCCTTGGACATATTGCACCATGTGTACCCAGCTGCTTCAATAATTAGCTTATGAATGTATCAGCTGGTTCTGTGATTTTTATAAATAATAACTAACCTACAGAGCAGAAAGATTGTCAAGAGCCTTTCAGTAGCACAAAATTACAAGGTGCTCCTAACTCTAACTTGCTCCTCCACTAAAGGCCGATATTCCCTACGAGTGGCACTCCTGTGATGCCATTTGTAAACATTTATTTTGCATCGGAAATGGAGATGTATGTTTGTCCGTTTTCTTCATGGCGGCCATAATTTACATGCCTTTTGCTCTGATTCACGGCTCGTTTCGCGTATCTGAATGCTTACCTTCCGGAAATCTATTCTTCCACCCCACTTCCCGCCTCACCCTCCATCTTTTTGTTCACATGATCCTTCCACCAGCCCATGTGGGATGCTTATCTCTGTTTTCTCAATGGGGTCTCTTATTAGCTTGTTTGGTGGCTAATGAACGTGTGAGAAAGTGCCATGCTGCTGCATGAACACACACGTATGTAACTGTGAGCGAACCCACCACAGAAGAGATAAAGAGTCCCCACACTGGGGTTTTTTTCATTTATATAATTTTTGCATGCCGTCCAAGAAAGTTTTGCAGTATCAGGAAAAAAAAAGTGTAAATGTCAAATAAAACAGTGACAGATGACAGTATTCTCTATTGAATAGCACTGTTTCTGTCGTGCATGTTCAATGGGAACTCATGAATTATTAATAAACAAATCTCCTTTTTCTGTTAAAAATCTCAAGTAGGTTTTTTGTTGTTGTTCCCTGTGTGTTGCGTGGAGAATTCCAGGAGAATTATTTTCGTTTCAGAAATGCTGATACAGAAGTTTATCTGATTTCCAGCCTTGGTCAGCTCTGTGAGCAGGCACCATGAACTGTGGGGTGCATACCTCTCTGTGATTTCTCTTTTAGGCTGGCTATAAGTTTCGACCAAAGGTTAGCTGAATATTCATATAGTCAGTTTAGCCCTTCTAGTATGGTAAAACTGAGGCTAAGTGAATTACAGCTAGGAAGCTCAGAGTATTCAAGTTGGAGCCCTGACATTAAATGACTGGGTTACCTTTGGGCAAGTGGCCACCCTCTTTCTTACAGCTTCTGGGATATAACTATAAAAGGAGGAGTTTACAAAAGATGGTCTCTAACTTCCCTTTCCAACTCTACATTCCATGATCTGTTATCTTGTTATCTGTCAGAAATAGCAGATAATAATTAGCCATCAGGGTTAAAGTACAAGGAAGAAACTACCTTGACCAAGTGATTAAGGGCAACATCACCAGTGATAACATATGCACATCATGAAGCCTGTGGTATGAGGCACTGCAAAGAACACAACCCAGTATCTGCAGTAGTCTTGCCAAAAATGCACGTCAGTTGAATCATGACAAACCCAAACTGAGAGATGTTCAGCAAAATAACATCAGTATTCTTCAAATTGTCATTAAAAAGAAAAGAAGAAGAAAAGAAAAAAGGAAGAAAAAGGAAAGACCTAAGAATGGTCACAGACTACAGAAAACTAAAGAGAAATAGTAACTAAATGCAGTGCAGTCTCTGGATGGGATCCTGGCAAAGAAAATGCTCATTAGTGGAAAAACTGAAATTAGAATAAACTTTTTAGTTTAGTTAAGAGCATTAAAACAATGTTAATTTCCTGGTTTTGATAACTGCACTATGGTGATGTAGGGTGCTAACATTAGAGGAAGTTAGGTGAGGGATATATGGAAACTGTACAATTTTGCAACATTTCTGTGAGTCTGAAATTTGTTAAAAATAAAAAATGTTAAAAAGTACAAAGAACACCTAAACTTACATAGCAAAATATACATGGAGTCTAAGTGTAATGATGCCAAGGAATTTAGGATTAAAACTCTTTTGCCTTCAAAAATCTGAACCCAGAGAAGGAATATAAATTTAAAGTTGCATCCTTGCAATCGATGGTTAAAAGAGTCCTTAAGCATTCAGTGCGTAAGTAAATAATATCTATAAACATCTCATTTTAGCCATCTAATCAGCCTCCTAAACAAATATGTTTCCTTCAGTCAAAAAAACAACTCTGACCACCCTTTCCAACTATGCAGGTGAGGCGACACTCACACAATCCATGTGTTCTTGAAAAGTTGCATGTCAATCTAAATTTACAAAACAAATCATGTTGCAAATGTATTAGGACTATTTATGATTTGAAGAAATGTGCCATTATTTCTTTTTAAAAGGTCAATGATAATCCCATAGTTGATCTTTTAGTGAGTTGACAGTTTTATTAAAGATTTACCTAAATGAGATACCCCTTCGTTCCCAATTCAAAAGCATTACAAAAGGCAACAATAAGAACCACAATTTGCTCCTGTTTTTCTTTCATGGTCTTGTCTGCCATCGGTTCCTCTATCGACTTTGTGCTCCAGCCATTGTGAATTACTCACAGACTCTGACTATGGCTGGTATCTCCATCTCCAGGCAAGAAATGTGGGGTATATACCTACCCATCTGTAATTTCTCTTTAGTTTTACCCAAAGGTTGGTTGAATATTCATATGGTCAGTTTAACTGTTTTAGTATGGGAGAACCGAAGCCAAGTGAATTAAAAGTATTTGAGCACAACTAATACTGCTCATGTTACTTCCTTGGCTGGAAGGTCTCATACTCAACCTTCTATCCCCCTGTGAGAAGCTATATTCCAAAGCTCAGCTGACATGGCCTCACCTGACCTGTAAGAACTGTTTGCTCACTCCGGTATGACTCCAAAGCATTTTGCTTATACTCTTCTACAGTTTGATGATGATTATTATTCCAAGTGGGCATGTGTGCATCCCCATCAGAACAGTCAGCTTCTTGATGAGGGTGGAGGGGAAGGCTTGGTTTCTTACTCATTTTAGCATTTTCACAGCATTGTGGTTCCTTTCACATCAAAGATGCTTAATACACACTCATTAGATTGAACTGAAATTATCTGAGTGCCTAGAAATTAGCCTACTGGAATGTTATAGTTGGAGAGGGGCCCTGCTTCTAAGAAGGAACCCTGTCAATGTTCTGAGGTTTGTTTTCCCATCTCTAATACATGAATATGATAAAAGAAAACGGGTGATCCAATTTACATTATATATTCATGCATTGTATGTAATATATAAACGCAAACAGTGACAGGTCTCTCAGAACATTAATTAGTCTGTAATCTTGTATTGAGCACCCATCTACTACATGCCATGCAATGTGCTGGTATGTTACATATGTCATTTGTCTTGATTATTTTTACGACAAGGTTAGTTGAGATCATCAGCAAGGAAGTATTCTGACTATGAAACTCAGGAAGAATACCATCATAGAGAATGACATATAAAGTGGATCTTAAAGGTAAAGATGGATTTCACCAGATGGGGAAGGGAAGTGATCAGAAGCACATTCCAAGCAGAGATAACATTATCAACAAATGCAGAGATTTAGAAAATTATCACATCCCAGAAATGTAAAGCAACTTTGTGGGGCTAACGCAGTCTAGAAACAGAGGTGGCGTCAGATTTTAAAGAATAATATGCAAAGAAATTTCATCTTAATCCTACGGGCCATGGGAGCTATAGAAGGCTTCTAAATGACACGACAAAGAATTAACTTTCTTTTTTCTTTGTTCTGCTTTCCCTTCCTTTCTCCCTCATTCCTTCCTAACAAGAAGTCCTTAGGGAAAAGACTATGATAAAGTCAAGAACACCACTTATCCTAGCCTAGATCTTTTTTTTCCTTCACAGCAAAATCAGGACCCACAGTGGCCTGGTAATAGTAGAGTACATACTTCATATGCTTCACCCAATAGGAGTTTTCATTCTAACAAAAAAATGACACATTTTGTAAACACCAAGCTATATCAATCATTTAAAAAAAACATCTGTTCTCATCATTTTAACCCTTTTCTTTTCTCTGTGTGTTTGTTGTTGTTATTCATACGAGAATTTTTTACAGCTTTCCCGGATTAAAAATGAATCAGGAAGGGTAATATCCCATTATTTCAGTTCTAGAAAATGTTAAAGGTTTAAAATTTTCAAGTAGACAATAACTGAGCGACATTCTCCAAACTACATACCAAAGGCTGAGAATGTCCAAATAACCAAGGAGGTCTTTCACAAAACAATAATACAACCAGTGTTTGAGTTTGGACCCCAATAGAAATGGCTTTGAATCCCATAAACTCCAAACCTTACCCTTAAGTGAGGGGGAAGGGAAGCAAATGGGAAGACAAGGGTTCCTGTCCGTGGTACTGAAATGTCAGTGTGTACTAAGTTACTTGTTTTCCTACCCCAGGACACTGGTAATGACTCCAACTTCTCCCGTTTTTTTTTCCCTTAAAAAAATTAAGGTTTATGTTGGTGACAAATGTCTTAGTTTTTCTAATATTTCAGAATAAATACAAACCAGGATTTGCTTAGCAACAAACACAAGTTTACAGCCTAGTCTGATCTACAAAGAGATAGACGGAATAAATAACCGTTCCTTTTAAGTAATTTGTACTTGCCTTGAAGGCAAGGCCTTGTCCAGTCATGTTGTAGTACTGTGCTGCTCAATGTGCCTAACACAGAGCTGATAAGTGAATTCAATCTACAAATAGTAAGTACCCTCCACCCCCTTGGCCCCTCTAGGAACTCCAATGAATGAATAAGTCAGCAAATGAACAGTTCTTCAGGAGAATGACTCAAAGCTTCTTGCACAGAAATGTAAAAGGCCATTTACTCACCCACATCCTCAATACAGAAAATGTCAGCATATGCAACCACAAGGAAATGTTTTCTGAGTGCCTCAAAAGAAAATTCATATTATTAACCACAGACAGTCGCTTTCTAAATGGAAGCACATAAAGTCCCCAAACAAACTTTTGTAACTGTGAAGGATTTCTCTTCAGCTGGTTGAGACTCTTCTGAAGTGTGAAATGAGCCAGATAATATTCAGCTCTTGTTCCTTAGTCACCAAATTCTCTTTTCATGAATCCAATAAGTGTCTATTAAAATAAATAAACCCCCTAATGATTCAAGATAACCTAATCAAGAACACTGAAATGGATAAAAGGCTAACTGCAAGGGAGACTTGTCAAGGGCTTCGGTGACTCCCTGACGGGGAGGTCATCTAACCCTGAAAAGGGTTTGTGCTGAGCATCTGGTTACAGTTCAAGGTTAATTATTTTATACCTTGAATGTGGTAAGTAAAAATGATCAGCTTCTTTTTGTATATTTCAAAACTATACACTAAGTTCTAAACTATTTTCAAGGGGACCAATTTTCAGCTGTCTCTGGGCATGTCCCTCACATTTCTATGGATGTGTTTGTAAAGATTGAATCTGTAATTGACAGTAATGAAAATTTTATTTCAGAACAGCTCCTTAACTTCTGTTATGGAGGGCTCAAGATAAGAGTGAATTTCATAAAATCTTGTTGCCCTCCTTACTAAAGATATAAGGGATAAACATAGCTATAGAATAATGTGGAAATTTGGTATGGTTTTATACAAATATGTACACAGATACATACATGCATACATGGGAAGATGCACCTGAGAAAGCCATCCGTATTTGCCAAAAAGATGAATGAATCTCGAATCTTGTATTTCTCCACTTAAATACTAGAAAGGTATTAGCAGCAAAATGTGCTAGCTAGGCTGAACCATGAAGCAGAAAATAACCAAATATTTCCAGTTCCTGACTTCAGGTCCAAATTCTGCATACCTGTGATGTAATACTATATATTTTGCAAACTGCCTCAAGAACTTGTAAGTGCATGGGGAAAAAAAAAAACAGACACAGCAGAAAACTGTGAATGAGACTTTTTTTTTTTTAAAGATCAGAGCTGAGACCAGAGTAAGGCAAGCAAACAACTAATGTGCAAAATTTCAGGAGTGTGGCTCTGAAAGTGTGTGCCTCCTTAAAATCTGCACCAGCTTGCCTCACCCTGGTCTTGGCCCTGTGAAAGGAACATGATTCAACAGTTTCTACAGCAAAGTGGTAGGAACTCTTCATAGGTACCAACATTCTCCAGCTGCTAAGAACCCTGTTATAACCCAATGTGCTCTTTGTAAGAGGGCTGGGGGAGTTTGGAGAAGTAGTTTTAATATGTCAACCTGATTTGCTTCACATGCAAGTTTCCAAAGGTGCTGTGTCATGACCTGGCAAAGTAACTATTTCTACTGCTATTTCTGCAGTAGATAAAGATGTGCTTAAAAGCCGTACAGAAACATGAGTGATGGGTAAAGGTATCTGACATTTTAAGAACTGCATATGAACTCCGTAAGTAATCTTCATGGATATCTAATTAAGGGTTCCCTTAAAAGTCATTTTAGGGCATGAAACACTAACATAATTAATTATAGGGATAGTAAAAAGAACCCAATTTCTCACTATCAGGTTGATATAAAAACTGAGATCTCGAGGGAATTTCTGCTGATAATCTCTCACAGAATGTAATCATTAGAGACTATGCTGAGAAAAAAAGGCAGAGGATGAAGGGCTCAATTTGATGCTTAAACATCATTGTGTTGACTGCCTACTTTAGTTTAGCATTTGGGGATGCTGAGAAATCTAATTTCTTCACTACTTGGCATAATAACTTTTTTCAAATGGTAATTGTAGTGTAAATACATTAATTTTTTCATTTGAATTTGGTGGATAGCCCTGAAATTGTAGTAAACATGCCCCAACTGACAAAAGTAGAAACTGCTCCTTGATGGGCTGTCAATAGGGTTACATTACAAGGAAACCTGCCCAGCACGAAGGGGCAGCAACTCAGGCTAGGCTGCGTGCCGCCTCATTTTAACCTGCCTTACGTGCTAAATATGAGATAGCAAAAGCGAGACCATTAGGAGTGAGACTAAGACCACTGACTCATTTTACATAGGGTATCGTATGGTTATTACCTCCTGTCACTTTTTATACCAGAGAGATGCGGCAGCCAAACATCTCCTTCCAGTAGCCTGAGCTATCCCAGCTCTAATAAAGCCATTTCCATAAAGGGAACCTAATAAGAGAAATGTCAAACATCTTTCTGAGCAAAGTGGCAAAACCTTGATCTCTGTGCAGTATTTTCTAAAGACTAAGAAACTAGTAATGAGATAAAAGGTAATAGTAATATTTTATACTTTGTAAATTTACTCTCCTACATGAAAAGTTGGCCTTAAAAAAAAGAATTGTAGCTTTAACTTGTCACATAATGATGTGTTGCACAGTATGATCTTGATTAGGACACAAACATGCATGTGCACATCCATTCACACTACACATTAGAAGGATTCTAAAATGTGAATAGTAACTATGTCTGCACTATAGAATTACAGGTGATTCATGTCTGTACCTTTATACTTTTCTTCATTTTCTACATTTTCAAAAATGAGGGTGCTATTATTTAAGTAATCATAAAATAGAGGTTATTCCTTTAAAAAAGAAATATGTACAACTGAATTGTGCCTGGGACATTTTAAAGGACACAGAAGCAAAGATTAATGTGGTAACCCCTGACCAAATGAAGGACACGTTAGCGCCTGTACTGAATGTGATAAAAACTCCAACAGCAAAGAGCAATAAAAGGAACAAACCAAATAATATATCCCTTATTTTTCTTTACATAAAATTGTGTGTCTTTCCTTTATTTTTGCGTTATTTTAAAAGGACCTGCCATGAAAAGCTGCATATTTTAAATCATTCAGCTGGTTAAGCAAATTAGACCACTATAAGGAGAGATTTTACGATAGGGAAGAAAGTTCATAAAATCTGAGTTTGTAATCTACATCTAAAGTATAAGTAGCCTTCTACTTGGGAATACAATTTATTAAGTCAGTAGGAACATGGAACACTTTTTTTTTTTTTGGATAGAAATGTTTAAGTGATAAGGAAGGAATAAAGGTCAGTACACAAAATCTACTTAATCCTAATGTACTTGATGTTCATAGAACATACTGATGTTCATAGAACATACTGAAACCCAATCACCACGGAGAACACAGTTTCTATGGGGAAAAGGATTTCAGAACTGTGTACTGGAGGCCAGAGACTCATCTTCCCCGCTGCAGGGGGATCATGATGATGACTCCCTCTCTAACTTCTTTGTGCAGAAAGAATAAGGACTCTCCTATCCCTGACCCCAGTGCTAGCTGGGACTGGGAAAGTGTGTGTGGCAGGGAGGGGAACTCCAGGGTCTTTAAATCTTGGTGGGGATAAGGACATGCTCACCAGAGAGGCAACACCCCCCCAGCCAGGGTTCCTGTTTGTTCCCAGATGACTTCCTCTGGGGCTGGCCCTGTCATCAGCAGCATCTGAGATTTCACAACCGGGTTACTGATCTCTCCTCTTTGCAGTGTGCCAGCCTTCCTCTACTTTCCTCCTGCAGAAAGCAAGCCCCTTCACCTCCACCAAAAAAAAGAGGGAAGCAAACCCAGTGCCCTTTTAAAGTTTTTGTTCGTTTGTTGGCTTTTATTTTTTTTAAATGGGGACAAGGGAAAACAGAAATTGAAATAAGCCCCTTCCAGTCTTTCTACCTACTCTATTCTCACCCAAACAGAGTAGGAAAAGGCAGTTACGTATGTAGCGTTGGGTCTTTGGGTACACAAATAATAAAGATTTACTCTCCTTGCAAAACACACACACACAAAAACCCAAAACAAAAACCGAACACCAACTTTAGATCACCGTCAGCATTCTATGAGCTGAAGTACTGCAGACTATAAAAAGGAGAAGAGGTCAGTATATGGAGAAACAGTGAATTCATTTCTGGGGAAGGG
This sequence comes from Mirounga angustirostris, assembly GCF_029215605.1. Classification (NCBI taxonomy): domain Eukaryota; kingdom Metazoa; phylum Chordata; class Mammalia; order Carnivora; family Phocidae; genus Mirounga; species Mirounga angustirostris. Next base: position 159,869,853 of record NW_026991711.1, read on the forward strand.
AGCAAGGTGTCAAGGGAAAGAAATGTGGCTGAAGACGCCGTCACAAAGCACTCGGCCAGCCCTGGAGGGTTGCAGCGGGCCACTGCATCTCCTCTCCTCATCTTTCCACTTCCCAGATCATGTGCGATAAGCTGCAGTTGGGGAGGAATGGGGGGAGCCAACGCACAGAGTGTAAGAGCAACAGGGAGATGACAAGGAGCTCCTGCAGCCACTCAGACTGCACTCGGGGGCGTTCATTCCCTGGTAGCCCTTTGCACGTAAGGGTCACACTGCAGTGATCAGAAAATGTCCTGTATGACTTTAAATTATGCCTTCTACTAAGGACCCCTCCTACTAAGGTCTCCTATTTCACAAAAAAACAATCACCCACTAGAGTGTATACTCTCCCATGAAGACCATCAACAATCTGAATATTCTGAAGAAAGAAAAAAAAAAGATTATCCTCAGAATTCACACACATACACATACACACACACACAGATCCTAAATTGAAATGAAGGAAAAGTTAAAGGTGAAATAAACCTATATGCACAAGCATACCTTTTCCTCTTACTGTTTTCTTCCGCTTTCCCTTCTTTGGCTCCTTCTCTTTGTGGGAGAGAAAGGCAAGGGCCAACAGGAGACATTCAGAGGAAGTGGATGATAGACCGGCCATGCATAACAAAGGAGCTAGAGCTGAGCTGGACAAAGAAGCCTACAAAGGCATCCTGATGTAACCCACACATTAAGAAAACACACACACACACACTCTAGTAATATATTGTCACCGATGAGACCACAGACAAAACTGCACAAGGTTGTCACCCTTGCAACCCCTTTTCTGAAGCCCTCCTCCCATTGTGTCCCTAAACACTTAGAGCCCTCAGGCACCATCTTGGCCCACCACCATAATCTCTCTAAAATTTTCCTTTCTTTTTTCCTCTAACTCTCATTCAAAGCTTGCCTAACACAGTTATAGGTATTATTCTTAATAGTTGATGACAGAAATTCACACCAAAGAGTGGATGAGGTTTAATGGAGGGCTTGTTTCTATTTTAAAAGAAATGTAAAATGGAAGGGAAGGGGTTGCTATGCATATTTGAACTGGGCCTTCAAGGTTCCAAACCTACTCCCGATCACAAGAGTTCCTAATTAAAGGTTCTTCTAATTTCACCTCTAAGAGAAGAGACAGCCCTTGCTGTTTTGCTCACTCCCAAGAACTTCTGATTCCTCCAAAGAAACAGAGAGAGGGAAGAAAGGAAATGCAGGAGAGGAAGAGAATATCTTTGTATTCTCCGTCCTCACAATCCAATAAAGAGGGTGCGGCCACTTCCCACTGCAGCTTGGAGAGGCTAAGTACTTTGGCCAAAGTTCCACTATTAGTCACACACAGAAACACACACACACACACACACACAGAAACACACCTTATGGATACACGCCAAATATATATGCAAGGTACCAAATTGTACAATTAATTTCACGAAATATGCTCTTTATGAAGTAAATGCTGGTACGTACAAAAGGGAGTAAATATGTTAAGTTGCCTTTGAAACTATCAGGTAAGTGCACTTTGCTGGGGGGTACCATTTTTAAAAATCTTAACACCTGATTTGCCAATCTAGTAAGCTATCTATCTACAATAAGGCTCCCCATTCATAAATGAGAATGAGGTCACTGTCCCAATGAGAAAAGGTAAAACCTTAAAGCACCTTATCCCCACAGAGGCTCAATCTCACCCTTCAACATATTAATTCCCAGAACTACATTTTCCTCCAGATTCCACAAAATCAGGGTTACTGAGTTCTTCAGGGGGGGATCAAAAATTTGGTGAGCCAAGCTTATGCCAACTGGCAGATACAGCTTTCAATCAGCCACCTGAATTATTTTGGGAGGCTGGAGGCATCACCATTTCCAAAAGCCATAGTGCCAAGTCAATAGAAAGATTACAGGCAGTTTGAATCAAGCTTTCAGACTATGGGCTTCAGTTTTTCTTCAAAGCTGCTTATGAAAGAAGAACTGAGTGAAACTTTGATATTTACGTCAAGTCACAACTAAGGGGTAGGTTTGCAAAATCAATTGTGTAGCTTTTATACTCACTGCACATTTACCACATATGTCCTTTATTACACAGTGGAAAACCATTAAATGCACAGTAGTTTTGCCAAGTGGCATTATGCATTTAACAGCTTTATTCGTTTAACAGCTCCAACTCTCATTATATTTTGCCATGTGGTACATGGGATTTTATGCATTTAACAGTTTAAGAAGGCTCTATGGTGTTTTCTTTTCATGTATTTCATCCTACGGTTGGACATCGTATCTTAGCAAACTGTATTTCAATGATTTCATTGATGAGCGAAGACTAAGAATAACCTGGAAAAATTACTACATTGAAATTAAAAAGGAAAATGAGTATTTCAATTCTCTTCAAAATTCCTTGATATTCTACTCCTTTCTCTTTATCAACATCTGAAAAATAACTTAAGTCAGGTTACTGCAAAACTATAGGTAAAAAAGGCTAATCCCAAAACAATATAATTAGTCTAAATACAATATTTAGCTATCTATCATTTTAAAGATGATAATTTAATTTTCATTGAAAACCTTCCTGCTTAATAGAAATACAATATTCAGTAACTCCCTTTCTTTTCAGCACACAACAGAAGATCTGTTAAGGAGATGCTGGACCATTTTACCATTTACATATGTGGGATGAAAACATTTGTCATGCAAGGCCACAGAGGAAATCAAGCTCAGAATCAAAGGACTCTCAAAATAATGCTTTAGCTAACTTTTGTTTCCTCCACCATGCACTGGATCATTATTCATCCTAGGGATAAATAAGTAAGCACCTCAACCTAACCCATTTTAGGAGAGGGTAGTAGTTATCCCTTTAAACGAACGGAGACGGATAGTGGATCCCATCAACTATGCTGCTTTCAGAAATAAAAAACCTAAGCATCTGCTTACCCTTTTCCCTGGAGCATTCCATTCCCCACAATCCCAGCACTGAGAAATTGTACTGGATAAGCTTCTATGTTTTTCTGTTATAAATTTTAGCACTCGTTCTGGGGAACCCCCCCCCCAACATGTGTTTTCTCCTGGAAAAAACAACTGTATTCTACACATAAAAGAAACACCTGACATGGCAAGGTGTCTCTGGGGCTGGAGAAAAGAGGTTATTATAACAAAGTCAGCAGTTCCCCTGGTGGGAATACGAGAGGGGATGAGACAATATTCCAACTGGGTCTCAGGAAGATGCTGTTTTGTACATGCTAAGTTTTGCTCAAATATCAAAAAAAAAAAAAGAAAAAAGAGAAAGAAAGAAAGAAAAGGGATACATAGCAATGCTTAGAATTATGAGAGAAAGCATTCAAGGCTGATGCTTTTTAGGAAAAAAAAAAATCTTTAAAAGAAAAAATATGGGTTTTAACCTAGTCTCTATTTTGAACTCCAGTGGGAATAAAAGCAAACCGTAGAGCAAAAGGCAGAACATGACAGGTTCCCTAGGGATTATTATTGTTGTTATTATTATTATAAGAACAGATGTATTTTTATTGGTGGGAGGAGGAGAATGGTCTAACGCCAGCCCTCGCTTTCGCTCTTTTAAAAAACCACTCACCTGACTTTTATTTGCAGCCACTTTGGCAAACAGGGCTTGAGACACCTTGGCCCTTTTCATCTCCTGTTGGATCTCGTCATAAATGGCAGCTGTGATGTTGACGTTGGCGCCGTCCACCTTAATGGGGAGGTCTGTTGTCGGTGTCGAGGTTTTGGCCTACCAAGAGACCATGAAAATAATAATTTAAAAAGTGCTGCATTCAGCCCAGCCATCTGTGCAGAAATTACTAAAGGATTTCAGTCAGCTGATGCCAAACTGCATTAGCTACAAAGGGACACTTCCTGTCCGTTATTCTAATCAGGTTAATTGTGATTGGAAATAATTGCAGTGCATTCCTATAGGACATGCAGAGTCCTGTCAACCCTGTTGTTTTCCTCACAGTATCCTAGACAGTTCACAGGTAGGATGGCTACTCTGGGCACCAAACTATAAGCGATCACCTAACTGCAAAACAAGCATGCAGAACACACATGCAGTTACCTTTTTCTTTCTAAAAATGGCACACCTTGGAGGAACAGCCAATTCTTCCAGAAAAAAAATGAGTAAATGGGTAGAGGTCTCTAAATAATAAATTATTACTCAATTTAATGCACTCCCCCGAGTCTCTCTCATTCTTTATTAAAGCTTTACATATGTCATTTGAGTACGTATGGTTTCTCATCATTATCTTCATTATGCTACCCAGACAGTCACCTAATTTCACCTAGGAAATCAGTGGAAATGAAACAAAATTTCATTTCATAAAACTAGGCTTCAGAATGCCTTTGATGTGCCATTTTCATTTCCTTAAACTCATATTGTGGTTTTATGTATTCTGCTGTGCTCGTTTTAATTGAATGATCTCCCATCAGCTTCAGAGACAAATGAAGGACAATCTAGAAGGTGTCTGTACTTCTTGGGGTTAAGATAACCCTAAAACATTTGCGTCTCCATGATCCAAAAGACTGTCAGGAGCCTTTACTCTTGTGTGTAATGAGAGGGGGCTGGGAAGCCTTCTCAGAATGCCCGGCTGCAGGACTGCAAGAAAAGTCACCCCTGATTTTTGGTTCCTGGGCACACCTGGCTGATTTGAACTAAACTGGGTATTTTTTGGTCTCCACTCGCCCTAGAATCCCAAAACAAGGCAGTTGTCACCAAATCATTACTTTCCCCCTACGGATGCCCTGAGCTATTCCCCCACTGAGGAAGCAGCCTGCGGATCTGGAGAAAGACACAGCATGCAGCCTGGACACTGTGGGATCATGCTCCATGGCACCTTGAAGCCAGCATGAATATCCCAAGTTTCTCTGCAGGCTTTCGTTCTTGAGAGCGCTCACTGACTTTTGCATTCTCCTCTCTCCCTGCCCCCTACTATTTTCTAATTACCACAGAATAATAATAACTATATTGTATGTGGTACTTTTCATTTGCCAGGCACTCCAGAAAGTGTTTTACTTTTGTTATTTCATTTAATTCTTTGAGGAACCTGGTAAGTTGGACTTTATTATTTTCATTTTACTGAAGAAGGCAACTGAAAAGAAAAGAGGATACTCAACCTGCTGGAAGGACATGCAGCAGCAAGTGACAGAACCATGATCTGAATTAAAGTGCTTTTGGCTCCAGAGCATTGGCTCAGGATAATGTACTATCCTATCTCCAAAATCTTCAGTTTAGGCTGGGTGCTAAAGAAGATGCAAACATCTTCTTGCCTTCTAGTTTGGGGTCTTCTCATAATAACCCAATTTTCTGTCATTTTTTTTTTTTTTTAAAGAAAGTCCTTTATCTTCTCAAAATTTCTAGTTAATCCACAGTGCTTTTCCTGTTAAGTGCTTATTTTAGCATATCAATCCCACCTTTCTCAACTGAAATTTCTTCATTAGCCTCACTGAGTATTTCATCTTACTTGACTGGTCAAATCTTCTCTAGAACCCTCAGGGCTAAAACAGAACCCCTCAAGGCACTATAATATATGGTTAGGAGCCCATGCCTTGCAATCAAAACAACCAGAGTTCAAACCGTAGCTCTGCAACTCAGTCATGCAACCTTATACCAGTTATTTAACCCACCAAAACCTCAGTTTTCTCATCTGTAAAATGGGAATAACCACACAAAATGGTGAGGACTGAATTCATGCAAAATGCTCACAGTACCTGATACACAGCAAGTGCTCAATAAATGATCATTCTTATCTTTAATATTGTTGTTTTGTCGTTGTTGAGTATATCAAGAAATACTGGCCCACTCAAAGATTATGAGAAGGGCCTCTGAAGGTTTAATTTAACATTTTTAGATTTCTTCCATTTGTTTTAAACCAATAATAAAGTGTTGATGGGGTCTGGGAAATGCTCTCCATCAACCTACGTAGGCTGCCTGGGTGTTCTAGAATGTTGACTCCAACTAAAAGCTTCATCAGTGGATGCTCCTCTCACATTTGTTCTCACAACGAAAGCTTTACTAAGGATCTTTACTACTGAGATATGTATGTAAAGAAGTTTGAATAGAATGTAATCAGAAAATGTTTTAAAAGACTTTAATAACTTCCTTTTCTCAATGTTTAACTAACAGAAAAAGAAGAAAGTTCCAGAGAATGTACAAATGCCAGTGATATGACTACACTCTCAAAAAGATTTTATATCTATTTTCAGAAATCTCAAAACTGTGAAATTAAATGATCAATTTCCCTGTTATTCTTGTCCGTAAAGGGCACTTCTATGTAGGAATTTTCTAGATGAGATTTTTCTGCTATTCAATAAAGCAAAATACTGACCCTGTTTTCCCTGGTAAACTGCTTTGACTCTGAAAACTATCAGGTCTTTGAAAAGGTGTCTAAGAAATAATCACACTAGAAAAATATTACAAAGAAGCAGAAAATGAACCACCAAGACCTAAGTTATTTTCTAACAAGTAGAAGTGACTTTCTGAGTTGGTTAAATGGCCATAAAGCATGGCTGGACTCTCTATAATGATTTATTGGGCTTCAAAAGTGCCAAATTATTGGTGAATTTAATAGAAGTAAATATTAGTGCAAATTAACAACTCGTCCAACTCAATAGCTCAATATGTATGCCCCAAGATTTTAAAAAAATAAATAAAAAGAAAAAAAGCTTGGTTACATTCATCCAAAGTAAGCAATGCAATCAAGAGACTTATTTTTGGTTTAACAGTAACTAAAACCCATAATTCACCAGACTAAAATGTAAGTATCACAATTTGGCACTGCATGATAGAAAATGATCTTCAGTTAAAAATCTATTGCAGAGCAAAAAAAAAAGTTATGATGTGTGAAAAAAATGGATGTACTTGAAAAAGCTCAAATATTTCTACTAGAATAAAATTCTGTTTCTATGTTTAATCAGTTCCTTGGAACTTATTAGAAAACACTCATAACACCAAAATCATAGTATCTACGCAAACAAAAACAAAAACAAAAACTTAAGTTTCAAACTACCCATTTTTCTGATTTGTACAAATGTGTACCTGTTAAACATTTGTTTTGAGATATAACTTGCAGGCATCCTAGCAACAGTGAATGAGATGGCTTTATCATAAATCTATTGGCTAGTAAGAGTTTGGGGGAAATAGAAAGTAGGCTATAAATGAATGGGCTCAAGATGTGAACCGGAAAGATCACTTGGCTGACTTGAGACCTTGACCCCTCTATAAAGTTAGGATCTCTGAAGCACACAGCATTACTAGATGTATGTATGCATTTGCAGGAAGACCAGATCAGAATGCTTTTAAAGTGCGGAAAAAGGAGGGAAGGAAAGCTTATTCATCAAGTTCTGTAGGGAGGATGACCCTAGGAAGGAAAATCATTAAGGCCTACTTTCCACTACTACTGTGTTCTAAGGGATCACTGAATGATCTCCCAAACATTCTGATCCAGCCACTGCACATACATGCTTCCACCACACAGAGATTTCTCCCCCATTTTGTCTTTTTTCAGATTGCATAAAGAAGAGTTTGGATTACTCTACTTGGCCCCTGCCCCCAACCCTAACCAACACCTCCCAACCCCCCTCCCTGCCCAGTATCCAAATAAATATACAGTTTAAGGAAAAGCAGTGTCCTTGCTATGCAAACTCAGCTTCAATTCAAATCCCCTGGCCCCATCTTAGATAACTAAGCAGCTGTGTGCAAACATTCTAGAGCCTACCCATCCACCCACTCCTGCCCCTTCTGTGTGGAAGAATGGCTCTTTTCTAAAGGGACAGGAATACCATATGACACAGTAAAGGATAACTACTATTACATGGTCAGAGGTTCACATCCTCTGACCAACATGATCAGTGAAGCAAGAAATCCTTGAATTAAGTCTCTTAGTTTTTGAGAGAAACACAGATTCAGTGAAGGCAAGATGTTTCCAAGGCCAAGAGTGAAAAGTCAGTGGAGCAAATATCTCACCTGAGGGGTTCGGGAGGAGCTGGGACTGCTAGAGGCTGATGAGACCATGCTCACATTGGGGTTCATGCTCCGCTCTCTCTCGTCCTGGTATATGCGATCCCGCTCCACTTCCGGCAGATTGAGGAAATTCTGCATGGCCCTCAAGTTTACTAAAAGAGACTGAGAGGCTGTCCGAGGGTCTTCTTCCTTACGCAAAATCTCAGACAACAATCCCTGATTAAATGGAAAAAAAAAAAAACAGGCTAAGTCATATCTGCAGGTATGTGTGTGGTTTCCATCATCTGCCCCCCTCCCCCTTTATTTGTTTGGTGTAACCAGCTGGCTGTGATGTCAAGAACCTCAGTCTAATTGCTGAGGGTTCTCCAGCAGGAAGATTTTGTGGGAATGTGCTTGCCTTCCAGGGCTGTGCCTTATTCTGGACTGTTCTATTCTGACACTTTATCATCACTGTAATAATCGTCAGCATACAGAGATGCCAGCTAGCAAGGTAGGCGCTCGGAAGCCTTGTGAAACTGCAGTTACCACCAGGTGCCTCCTACAAGTATTTCAGGAACTGTTAGAACTCTCTCTGCTTGAAACTGGGAACACTTGGCAGTCCTGCTCAGCTTTACAAATCTGCCAAGTTTGGTAAATTTAGTTCCGACATTTAAACAGCATGGGAGATTTACATCGACTTAAAAAAAAAAAAAAAGTTTGGCTGAATTTCTGTGTGACCGGTCACTGTTTTCAATATAGATGTTTCTCATGGCAAAAAAAAAAAAAGACCAAAGCAAATGGCCATAACTTGTGTTAACCCTCTGATAGCTTCCCAATCCACATACATAATCGGTATCCTTATATATGTACCTGAGGGCACCCAAACCTTTCTTCTGCCCCCCGGAGGAAGAAGCTCTAATCCCACCATTAAAGCAATGGAAATACTGTCACATCTGGTGAGGGATCAGAGCACACATCAGAGACTGCCATGTATAGGCTCAGATAATTTCTGAATATGTGACTCATCCATATAGAAAGCTTTAAATAGGAAGCTAGTGTTTTCATGTGTTCTGATGGCAGGGAACTCACAAAGAAAAGGAAAATGTTGATGAGTCTAGAGAAAAGTAGTATGCACTCAAGAAAAGGGCTGGAACACAGAAGTAATTTGGGCAAAAGCTAAACCATGTCTATTCTGCACTCTTGTTAGATTATCACACAGAGGCATCACTTTATGCTTCCAACTCAGGGCATCTCTTCTCAGGGCAGTATGAGACCAGAGTCTAGCATTATCCTCCAGGAAGAGCTAAAATGTTAACCTCTGTATTTTAGAACACATGGGGCAACTCCAAATCGTGAAAAGTAGATGCCAAAGACATTTCCACTGAGGGGAATGTTAATGCAAAGAAAACACTATCAGGTTTGTAAAATACAGCTTAAATATAAAAAGGTGTTAGATGCAAGAAGAATATACAACCTCTGGTTGGGCAGAAATCTTCAGGGTAAGATAGGGAATTTTTAAAAATAAGTAATGCATTATAATGTAGTGAAGCAAATGTCACAAGAATGTGCATCACTCGACTATCAGCACTCCAAGGAGGTAATCACCACTCAAAATATCATGTAAGACAATTTATAAGCAATCTACAAGTAGTATGCCACATGATAGTTCTGAAACATGGGTGTCATGTTGCTTTGATTAGAGAAGTCTTTGCAAATAAGAATAAAATATGCCATACAATGAAGCTAGAAGAAATGTTAACAAACGTGTGTCTGTGGGCATGCATGCCCAAAGAAAGGAAAAGGTAGGACATATATGTGAAAATACTATATCCTGTAAAATGATTGTAAGAAAATCCAGATTTCTTATCATGCTTTTAGAAGCAAGAGACATTTGCCTTCCAGAAAATGTTATACAATCTAGGTATGGATTCCTTTTTTGGTATTAAAAGTCAGTTCTGCCTTAAGTTATCCTACTTTCCAATTGCATTAAGCAACTTGAAATATTAATAATGAATTTGTCCTAAGATAAAAATCTCCAAATTAATATGTAGAAAGGCAAGAGGGAAGTGGATTTAAAATCAATACCAATAAGACACTAAGACTGATATTTTCTGAGCTTTCTTTAATAATGAACTCTGCACATATGGGATGAGTTGGTCCCCTCCTCCTCCTTCTTTCCCTTTCTCTCTCTAGCATAAGCAACTTTAGCATTTTAATAAATCTCAGACTACCAAATTTGGAGGAATTTTAGGGGTGTCTGCATGGATATATTCCTTATGCTAGCTATGACAATTATACTTACAGTATCTCAAAGGCAAAATTTGTAAAAAGTATTCTTCTGTGAAATTATTTTTGCAAGTGGAGTCCATTTTGGTGAAGCTCTTACATACAAAATGGTGAAATAACAAAAACTATTGTTCTAATGGACCAGGTTCAAAAGAGCAAGTTTGTTCATTCCTAATCAATAAAAAAAATTATTCTGAAGCACAGAGGTCTTTTACTTGTTTCTTGTTTGGCTTGGTTCACTTTATTTTTTTCCCCACACAGAAATTGTGGAGTTCCTTCCCCTACATTTTTTACATGTTGGACAACCTTAGAGAGAAATGAATCCATCTCTAAGAAAAATCAAGACAAAGCATCCTTGTAAATGACTGCTCATCAGCATCATTTCTGAAGTGAATGAGACACAATGTTTGTATTTTGAGGGGGCTGGTGGAATATACTGTTGCCTCTGTTTCATTTGCCTAATTGAAGATAAAGTCTCAAACCAACAAGGTGGCCACTGCTGCCTCCATGTATTGCCCCAGAGAATGGAAACACTGTTCTAAATTATTTACTTAAAGTCTCATCTGTGTAGCCATGGTCCCAAAGCAGATTCTTTTTACATCAGACATTTTCAACAACAAGTGGCTAACTGGTGAGCACAAAAAGAGTTTTAGTTGTTTTGTTGAGTCTTTTTCATTTTGGTTATTTATGTGCTCTTCACTATTTAAGCTGGAATTTTACAAAATATAGTCCAAATTCCGCAGGCTCATGAATGTAGAGTGAATTTATTTAGTTAGCTGAAAATCATCATGCGGGGGGAGGAAATCATAAGAAAATCTATGGCATAATTGACACCACAAACCACCTTATCTAATTATCAAGATAAGTAAATGTTTATCATATTGAAACTGTCTTGAATAGAACATAAATTAATAATTTATCTCACATAAATATTTCTAAAGCCCTTGCCACTATGTTGTCTGGCATTTTAATTATCAACCAGCCAGGCAGGAGCTATCACTTGAACATTCCCATTACACAGCCCGAGATACAGAGAATGCGGCATGGCACCTGGGTGCTGGAAAAAAAAATGTACTTTTATGAATAGAAAGGTCATGAATATTGAGAATGTGAAAATTGAGGGAAATTAATAAATTAACCAGGATATTGCTTATTAAACTTTCATATCAGTAATCATATTAAAACATATTGAAAATATTGAGTAAAGTGGTCATTAAGAATTTTCCTCATTGTAGGCAACAGAGCCTTCTCAAGGGAAAGATTATAACAATTCCCAGCATGGTGTTAGCTGAGGTTATGTAAGACCAGGAAACATGCTGACTGAAAAGGAGTAGAGTGAACATCTGCACAGGGAAGAAAGACACCTTGCACAATAGCTCTTGGGTTACAAGCCACTGAAAAAAGAACGGAGTCCAGCAAAAAGAACCTCAAATTGACCTTCTCCTTAGCCTTTTTTTTTTTTTTTTAAGATTTCATTTTATTTATTTGACAGAGAGAGACACAGCAAGAGAGGGAACACAAGCAGGAGGAGTGGAAGAGGGAGAAGCAGGCTTCCCTCAGAGCAGGGAGCCCGATGTGGGGCTCGATCCCAGGACCCTGGGATCATGACCTGAGCCGAAGGCAGACGCTTAACGACTGAGCCACCCAGCGCCCCTCTCCTTAGCCTTTTAATGGGGGATTTTGTAAGCTTTATATTATTTCTAGTACCCACAAAGAATATATGACTTTGGCAGAAAATTCAATAAAAACAAAATAATTAAAAGCACAAGAGATAATATAATGCCATCTAGCTTGGTGGCTAATCAGGCTACCTCCACTCCACAAACAAAACAAAGAATTAGGGCTAATTTTTAAAATGAAAAATTGATATACTTATTATTTCTAGTATTTTAAATAATATTTATTTGCGACAAACTAAATGACCTCATAGTTTCTGAATCTGCAATTTCTGTTGATGAGCTTTCTTGTTTACGTTATTATGATTTCCATATTTCTTCAACAATTTATATAGTTTGCCCCAAATTGTTACTGTATAAAATACATGCTAACACTCAGAAACGCTTGGGAAACATTACCATGACTGGCTCTATAAAATTTAGTTCTAAGTTTCTGCACTAGCCCTTGAGGCCTTGTCTGAGACAGGTGAGAAATTGCTTATGATGGACCCTTAATTCTTTAATGGAGCAAGAAGAGAACCAGAACCTGTACTGGGTTTTAGGAACACTGAGTCTGAGCCCCTCAGACCTTCCCAGGACTGACAGCAACAGCTGAAGTCATCACTGCCTAGATTTTAACAGACTCTCATTCTTCACATCTCCCAGACTTTTGGTAATTCTGTAGGCTCTATCTCCCACTGATTTATCTAGGGAACCCCCAAACTCAATGTACCTATTACCAAAAAAATGACAGGTCAGTCTATTAATTCATTTCTTATGACTTGGTATGAAGCTAAGAAAGGGATGAGAATATTAAGAAAACACAGATTCAGCTGCCACGAGTTCACTATATGATGGTTTATAGAAACACAATGTAAAAGATGACAAGTGTCATAAATTCTAGATAGAATGAGTGCTGGCTCCGTTCACAAGAGGGTAAAAGTATTGCCAACTACAGGACTCAGGGAAAACATTTTGGAAGAAGTGGGACTTAACTTGGCTGGGATTTGAAATACACATCGTACATGGATATAGAGATAATGATGAGACTAGGCAAAGGAGGAGAGGCAAGTGAGGGACTAGGCAAAGGGGGATAGGCAAGTATTAAAACATTATTAGAAAAAGAAAGAGCATGACTGATCCAGAATGCCTAGAGAAGTTTCTCTTTCTTTAAAAGCTTTAAAAAAAAAGTACAAAAAACTGATAGGGCGGTAGAAGACATTTTGAAGTGAAAATACTACAGTCCACATTAATATAATTCCAAACTACTGGAGTATACACAAAATAACCAGCAAACATACCCCCAAAATGAAGTGATATTAGATAATCTGTTCAGCCTTTTTGTCACCTGCAACAAATTAGGCTTTCAATATGCAAAACATCTTCCTTCCAGAAAAACAAATGATCATGATTCCATTTAATTGTAATTTAATGAGGCATAATTTATTTTTTAAAGTGATATACACCAGGTGTGTACTGAGGAAACTGGCCCAGCAAACCCCAGTGCTCCCTCTTGGAAAAAGCCTCAAGCTAGCTGGAGACTGTTTTCATTTCTGTAAATTACATTTCTGTTTGTGGCAGTTGAAGTGGGAGGTATAAAGGGTAACATGCAATGTTCACATATTTATTGTAATATATACCTTTGAAGTAACTCAACCAAAAAATACTCATTTATCATATAAGCAAATAGTCTGAAAGTGTTGAGTTCCAATCTGAACAAAGATTTTAAAGAACATAAACCCCATCCCCTAATAATGTATTTTAATTATTTATTGTCGGATGTATTAACAAAGTGTATAAGCTATTTAATGATGATATTCAGAAATCAGCTTACAACTCTTCAAGGATATATGAGGTGAAACATATGTATTAAGTACATGGTAGTGAGTCGGAAAATATAATTAGTTCATATTTATATACTGCTTTAAACAAATGATGTCATAACCAATCAGCAAGGTTCAAAGACACATATGCCCCCCCATTTTATAGATTAAAACTATAGAGAGTGGAAGGTAGAAGGGGCCTTGTCATTCATATCAGCCAACCCCTCATCCTGCCCTGAGCATGATCTGTCTATTACATATACTTCCCTTGAATTACAAAAAAAAAAAAACCCTAGTACCCTCCAAAGATACTCTTCACGTCTCACTCTCCATGTCTTCACTTTTCACGTTTGCATGCTTATTTGTTAGCCTTACTTTTCACACAGTTCTGAAATGTCTGGTTCCAGCTGATGTGAGAGCCAAAAACTGGTATTCTTTTGTGAAAATCAGGTAATACCAAATTCCTAGCCTAATCATACAAAGTGAGCTCTTATATCTTAGTGGTTAATGCACAGTTATCAAAACTGTGAAATCAGCTGCATCTCTGTAGAAAGTATTGACATCCTACCATCTGAATGCTGACCTAACAGAATTGGTTCTTTCCTAATCTCCAATCTCATTTCCTTCTAGACGCTCCTGAGAGGCATTTTCCCTGGGTTCCATATTCATAATCTACAACCCCACTATGAACCTGAATGCTGAAATTCATTCGTGTAATGCTAAAAATACTCAACCCCCCTTCACCCCCCAGAGTACTGCTTAGCCATGAAGCCAGAGTACTTAGGCTGATTTGAATAAAAGGTATACAGGGCACAACAATGACAATTTGATTTTTATTATTAAAAATGATGTGTTAAATCCTCAAAGAAAATGTCGTTATTGCATTAGTTTAATAAAACCTCTCTTTATTACAATATTTCTTTATTAGGAAAGACAGCCTATGCATGTAGCATTTTTGTTAGGATGGGGGTGGATAGAATTGAGCATCTAAAGGGAATTAATGTACTCTGCAAATATAAATGCTATATACAAAAGTAACATTTGCAGACAAATGTTGTTGCTGTAGAAATGCATTATGTAATGAACTAAAATGTATATATATGTGTATATATACTGCAGTTGGCAATACTTTCTCCCTCCTTTGAACTGAGATGGCACTAGTTCTATCTGGCATTTATGACACTTACCATCTTTTACATTGTGCTACTATAAAACCTCTTCTCCCCGTCATACAGTAAATTCCTTGGGAGCCGAATCTGTATACTTTGTACTTAGTGGTTAGTTGGGAACATATGGGAACACAGGGCTCTACGAATGTACCAAATGCATTTTTTTTTTCATTTTTCTGAACAGCCAGCAACAGGCCCTGGTGGACCACATATTACACTCAAGAGCTTTTCATCCAACCTATTGTAAACACGAAGGTAATGGAAACTGAAATTTTGGGCCGTGCAGACTCTACTTTAGAACAAATATTTCACGGACCCTAAATCTGCAATTTATCAAATGAAACACTTCCCTCAAAGACAGCTTTCTTTCTAATGTACATAATAAAACATCACTTTGCCACCTGACACATCAGAATGCAGTAAGCATGCAACACAAAGTGAATGGGTACAGCAAAAACATTCATGAAACCAAAACTGTCTGGCTCTCTTAACTGCAATCCCCTTGTCCAAGCCACTCTTGAGCACATACAATGGAGGAACTTAGCCAAAAACAGATTTCTGGAAACTTTATTATTTTTACCTACCTACTCAATGCAAAGATAATGCAACTAGATAAACAGTTTTGTTTTGTTTTGTTTTTTCCTCCTTATTCCTTCCCTTCTTGTCTTTAGAAAGTCTTAGGTACCAGAATGGGGGGCTATGCACAATCTAAGTCAAAATTTTTTAAACACATTAGTACCCCAAAAGCAAAAGCAAATAGAGAACTGAACAGGTTCCCTTTGGAAACATTTACCAGTGGTGTTCTCAGCTCTGGGCACATACGTGGTTTCTACTAACACCTCAAGTACCTGGCACATGACTATTGCATTCACAAAGTTCTGGGCCCTGCTTATTTCTAGTTTCTATGTGTATTGTGTGAAACAACTGCTGGCAAACTGCCCCCAAAATTTACTAGCTTTGGCTACTTTGTCAAAACATTGGCAAAAATAGTACTTTCCAAAAACAAAACAAAACAAACCAAAAACATACATTTAGTGAATATTTATATCTCAAATGTATCAAATGCATTCAGATATAAAAAGTAAAGCAGTCTGTTAACATTTGAGTTGACTTTGTCCTTAAAACAGTTAAAAAACATTATTATTTTTTTTCCTGCTGAAATATGTCTGCATTAACTTCAATCACCTCCAAGGTCAAAAGCATCTTTTCTCATATAGTACATGAAACACATCACAGTACTTACTATACCACAATGGGATTACTGGTTTGAAAGCCTGTTTACCCCTTGTACCTCCTTGAAGAAGGGACTGTGTCTTTCATCTTCTTGCTCTAAGATTACAGAAATAATTGAGACTAAAGTGGTTGTGAATGTGAGTTCTGAGGTCAAATTTGCTGGGCTCAAAACCAGGCTTCAACTGGATAAAGATTAATCTCCCTATGGCACAGTTTCCTCACCTGTAAAACTGATATAATTGTACTTCCCACACAGGATTCCCTAGAGCTTGCAACTGTACCTGATACACGTGTTCAATAAACGTTAGCCTCCATTATAATGCCTACCATAGTCTCTGAATGCTTAATAAATATTTGCTAAATGAATGAATTAATAAATACAGAACCAATATCAAAGTACAATTCTTTTAAAAAAATTTTTTTAGATTTTTATTTATTTATTTATTTGAGAGAGAGTACAGAGAGAGAGAGAGAGAGCATGAGCGGGGAGAGGGCCGCGGGGGGGGGTGGGCAGAGGGAGAGGGAGAAGAAGACTCCCTGCTGAGCTGGGAGCCCAACACGGGGCTCCATCCCAGGACCCTGAGATCATGACTCGAGCTGAAGGCAGAGGCTCAACTGACTGAGCCACCCAGGTACCCCTCAAAGTACAATTCTTATTTTGAATTTGCAACTTCAAATTTTCAAGGCCCTCCACTTTACATTTCACTAAACACTTTCCCATACAGAAGGCAGAAAACGTAAAGAATACTTTTTAGGAAGCACAATAATTAAAATTATTTGGGATAGAGGATAATGTAAAGAAAAATTTAATTAATTATATAAAGTGGGATGACCATATGGATATCCAGTATATCACTAAACCAAGATACTCATTTTATAGCTCAGAAAAGTAAAACAACTTTTCTTCCCTAAGTAATTCTGTAGTCATTTAAAGAAAAGCCTTCATTTGCATCATTGTTTAAACATGGATCATAATTATTAGTGGATGACAGAATTATTTCAGTACATCATAACTATTTTTTGATAATGAAATGCAATTAAATAGATTGGAAGTTACCAGAGTACTTCATACACCGTACAAGTATTATTTGATGAAGGGTTTTTTTTTTTTCTTCCCTTCATGAAGGCTTTGCTTAGAAACATATAGATAGATAAAAATATAGGTGGAAATGAGATGGAGCTCAAGATAGACACACATACGTATGTGCACATGTGTGAGTGTGTATACCAGCTCATGATGTAAAAAGTACTTCTCACTGGGTATTTCAGTCAGAGAAGTCTGAAAGTAAATGCTGTAGTCTACAATGATAATTTTAGGTACAAAACTTGTAGACAGAATGTAAACAACCTTGTAATCTCCAACTGACTTCAAATTGATTCATTTTTCTCACAGCATTTCTGGCCTTTAAACCTAATTTGCTTTATTTGAACAAACATGCACTTAACCCCAGGCCAAGTGGTCATCATTTCAATCAATGACCATGAAAGGAACACTCCTTGTGTATTTTTTTATTACTTTAAATAAGCAATGGTGAAAAGGTATATAAATAATGGGATCTAAGGCTAGTGATCCTTGTATTTCTTCTATAAAAATTCTACTTTAATTGTAAACATCACCCAGGATTGGAGGAGACTAGTTAAATACTAAAACAGGCCTTCACACTGAAAACACAGGTCTATACTGAGATACACACACTGGAGGTCAAAGAAAGTCCTTATTGAAGAGAGAGACTCCTTATCTGTGTGAAATGAACTGATCACTCCTTGTTAGAAAATAGTGACAAAAACTTATAAAACCATCCCTAGAAGGCAGACTTGTTTAGCTAAAATAGAGAAACTGGAATTTTCTATAATTAGTTCAGTAACTAAATTTTAACAACTTTGCACACTGGTCAGGGATAGAAATAGAACAGCAAACAATCACCTTTGTTTCCTTTCATTGTTTGGTGCCAGTTTTGTGAAGGGGGGAGTGTCTTTATATATTCTTTTACACAAAACTTTCTATTCCAAGTAGATTTAGGAATGAGGAGAGGGTTATAGATGTTTGACAACTACTGAGTCAACCTTCTCTCTACCCAGAAAACAAAACCAGTATGTCCTCCACCCTTTTTTGCTGGAATTGCCTAAAAGGTGCTAATTAATGATAGTTCTTATATGTATACGAGGAACTAAAGTGAGACCACTAGCTAGAGGCCATCCTTAAGCCATCTAATAACTCTGAGACACTGCTATCCTGAGAGATATTAATATCATTACAATCTTTAAATCTATGAATTCAAGCCAGTGGTTCTGAAATGAAAGATTGCCTATTTTATGAAGCAAGCAGGGCCATCTTTTCCTACTTTATTAATTTAATGTTGAAATCAAAAGAGGGTGTATTATTTGCTTCAAAACCCAATAACATGTTCATGCCTGATCTGCAGCATTTCATATTTACAGGCCATCTTTCAGTGGATGGACTTCCTTTTTCTCACAGGTTTCCTTGTCATTTTATAACCAGCTCACTGGACCATGGAGTCAAGACCCCTGGGTTTACATTGTGTTCTATTCCTGTATGACTTGCTGAGTGCCCATATCTCTATTG
Source organism: Mirounga angustirostris (assembly GCF_029215605.1). Taxonomy (NCBI): domain Eukaryota; kingdom Metazoa; phylum Chordata; class Mammalia; order Carnivora; family Phocidae; genus Mirounga; species Mirounga angustirostris. The sequence goes on from NW_026991711.1 coordinate 159,888,566, forward strand.
CATAGTAAGAAATAATGATGGCTGGGACCAGAGGTTGGCCAAGAAATAATTCTGAATATCTTGGAGGTCAAGTTTTCTACAAACATAAACTGTATGTGTAATTAAATCAAGTCTATCTTTGGCCAACAATATGTATAAATCAAACACAAGACTTTCTTCTCCCCCAAATTGACCGGTAATGCACTTAAGTTCAGATTTCCAAATATTCTGGTTGTTAAAATGTTCACGTTGTTGCTACATATCTCTTTCTAACTGTGCCATTTCAAAATATGTGTAGCAAGTCCTTAGACATTTTTGACCTTAATAATATAGGCATGCATATACTATAAACTTGGTGCTGATAAAGCTTAAGAGCAAAATCCATGTCATTTCACATAGACATGTACATTTCTAGCCATTGACCTCCCTGCCAACTTTCCTGATACATAATTCAATCTAATTTTCCAATCTGTTGAAAACATTCTCCAGTTGCTGAGTCACTTCATAAAATTATATTTATGACCCTGGCCTTAAGTTTCTTCAAATGATGTGGCTTTGATGAGTAAACAGCAGATTCTTTGCAAAGTCTCATAAAAAATAAAAAGTAGTCAAATAAGGACAGGTCAACCAAATGATTTCCCAAAGGATTTTTAAAATCCTTTTCTCTATCAGATAAGACCACGATGAACAATTTTCTCAAGCAAGGTGTTTGACAAAATGTTGCAAATTGTGTAACTCGGTGACTTTTGCATCAAACTGAAGAAGGAGCAAGATACCAAATTAGAGCCCTACTGTTACAGAATAGCACATTTTGTGAAACACATCTGTTCTTCTACTGAAAACATGTTTCTAAGAATTGGCTCAGGAGAACTACCTGAAACAGAAAATGGACCTGAACTTTCTGAGTTATGATGTAATCTGCTAGAGGAAAAAGAAAAATAACTCCATTATATGAATAATGAATGTGGCAAAAGTCTCATTTTCAAACTGTAGAAACTTCTTACTGCTGATTCCTTGTATAAGGGGATTTCCTGAACTCTACCATCAAGGTAAGGGGATAGTGGTGCAGAGAGGAGATGTGGGTCACACCTAATTCCCCTTTTCTGGCATTCTAATGCTCCCACTCACACGGGGCAAGGCATCCGTTCCAGTGGATTTAGCCTTGTTTGGATCAAAGCTTCCTCTACTTCATTTAACAGATTTGCTCAGATGGAAGGTCTCAGAGGAGAAAAAATGTTAGAAAATGGGGGATTCCTGAACATATGAATATGTAGGTCATTGGATTTTTAAATAAATTAGAGAATAGTTTATCTATTAAGGAAGACTCAGTGTACATATTTTATGAAACCATCCTTATTATAGGTCAGTGGGCATCCCACAACCATTCCTTGCTAATAGTAAGTCTTTTAAAATACTGTCATAAACCTTTTCATAGTGTCACAAGTCTCTGATTAATTTTAAGTCCACAAAGTGACATGGGGCAAAAGAACACTCAAGGTTAGGATTCATAATCAAACTGTCAAAAAGCACAGATGTAAACACGGTAAATAGGCAAGCAACGTATTTAATGTCCATAGGCCTAGTAAGTGAAAGTATGCCAATGCTAAATAAATTCAGGAAATTAGCAAGAGAAAATGAATTGCAAAAGAAAGGAAGGTAAAATTAAAAAAAAAGACTGGGGCGCCTGCGTGGCTCAGTTGGTTAAGCAACTGCCTTCAGCTCAGGTCATGATCCTGGAGTCCCAGGATCGAGTCCCGCATCAGGCTCCCTGCTCGGCGGGGAGTCTGCTTCTCCCTCTGATCCTCCCCCTCTCATGCTCTCTGTCTCCCATTCTCTCTCTCAGATAAATAAATAAAATCTTAAAAAAAAAAAATTTTTTTTTTAAAAGAAAAGGGAAGGAAGGAGAGAGGGAGGGAGGGAAGAAAGAAAAGAAAAGAAAAAGAAAAAGGAAAAGAAAAAATAAACTAGACAGAGCACTGGTCCTATTATTTCTTGAAATTATTAGTCCTACAAACACCACTTGCATCACTGACAGAGCACCAGAGATAGGGCGGGCAAGGGGGCAAAGCTACTCTAAAACTCACATGAATTACGTAATTCACCATTCAGACTCAGTAAGGGTGGTTTTCATTTAAGTCAAGTTTGGAAGATCTCATAGGGCTTCAAATCCAGTGTCTGTTTCATCCCCTCTCTTTTTCTCTCCCCCACATTTGATCTCCATAAGCAGATCTAGACAGTATCAATATCAGTCCACTGAATTCAGTTTATAATAATAATAGTGATAATATTTTCAAGTAGTACAGTAAAAACATCTATACTATTCCCATAGTGATATCTCACTTTACATTTGGAAGGTAGTAGGTATAATACTGAAGATCAGTTTTATTCAACATACTACCCCATGATATACCCGAAAGCCAATTTAGACTAGCAGTGGCACTGATCTATAATCTGGGATAAAAAGCACATCCTGAGATAGATTCCTGTGCAAGTGATTTATTAAGGAAGTGTTTCTGAGGGAAACTGGTGAAGGAGTGGGAGAAGCAGGGCTGGGAAGGGAAGAAGCCCATACAATCCTCGCCTCAGCCTCATCTGCAGAGAGCTCTGGAGTAGAAGTCACACTTCAGAGCTGTCCCTTCTATTGGAGGAAGGGGAACTGGGCTTTCATCCTCCTGCACCTACCAGATATTGGTTAAGTATTTCCAGCTCTCTGCCAGTGTGAGCAAAGGAGGAAAGTCCTTTGAATGAAAAGCTGACTAGCAGTTGCTAGCTTCTAGAAGTCAAAGTAGGGGGAATATGGGGTGAGGGAGAATTAGAACACCAAAAACAGAGCAGACATGTTATCTGCCTCAGCCTCCTCTAGTGTATTGACCATACCACCTCACTTCGTGACCATAGGTAACAGAAACACTTAGAACTGTATCACAGGATTGCCTGAAAATTAATGACCAGGTCAGAAAACATTTTATCTCTCATTTGTCATAAAATCCTCAGAGACCCAAAAAGTGAGGTTAACCTTTTCCTCCAAAAGACTAATAAAGAAGAAAAAAAAAAAAGACTAATAAAGAAGAAAGTGATGATGCTCAGAATATATTTTACGTAAGGTCATAATGACGAAAACAGGCTTCTATCATCCTGATGGCACAGACAGGATATGATGCTCTGCTATACCCTGCATCTAGAACTACATTAATCTCGTGCCCAGGCTGAAGAGTTGATATTCTAGCATTGCATGATCTCAAGGCACACTGATTAACATAAAAATGTATTAAAAGCAAGCTCTTGGAAATATAGCTCTATTCCCTCAATTGTGTTATTTTATATCACCAAATGATGTACTTACAGTGGCAATGATCAGATATACAAAGTAATCAATAGTTTCTCTTTGGAGAAGTGGCATTTTCAAATGCTATTTATTATGAATTTGAGTTCTTCATCGGGAAGTTTTAAACATGACAAACTAAGCTGATGCTTTTTTTTTTTTTTTTTTTAGTTTTAGCTTCATTTATGAATGTTATACATGCGGTTTTGTTCTATACACACTCTCTCTCTGTCTCTCTAATTACTAGATGCTATTGGTCCAATCATCAAGCACAAAACCAGGAACATGAACTATAGGGTGACAAATCAAGTTGCTTTTTATTGAACTTGATAATAAATGAATAATAGAGATCATGAACTATTTCTAGAAAATATTCAGTGGAGGTGCCCTGGGTGATTTAGTCAGTTAAGCACCTGCCTTCAGCTCAGGTCATGATCTTGGGGTCCTGGAATCAAGCCCCTCATCAGGCTCCCTGTTCAGCAGGGAGTCTGTGTCTCCCTCTCCCTCCGCTCCTCCCCTCATGCTCATGCATGAATGTGCATGCTCTCTCTCTCCATCTCAAATAAATAAATAAAATTTTAAAAAAAAGAAAATATTCAGTGGACTAAAGATATATTACATATCAGTAAAGCAACTAAGTACAAGATTGATATTGGCCTTAGGTACCCATCTAAAATAAGAGGTTCTGATCCTGTTTGCTTTGAGAAAAAAAAAAAAAAGTTGAGATTCTTTTCTATCTAAAGATTAACCATTCATTTATGTTATTATCTATAAATTTTTGTTTATTATAGCTGGCAAATCATTATATCACCCATAAATGTCTGATTCCACTCGAAAAAGCCTAACATTTGGAAAATCCATGGTTGGTTTCATGGGGCATAGTACACCACATTTTCCATTTAATGATTCTGCTGGTGAAACCCAGCTGTCCAACCTTGCTGTTAGTGACTACAGTATATACAGCAAAAACAATCTGCCTGCTGACCTCCGGCTTAAGTTCAAACTATGTCATTCTGTCAATACCATCTACCTTGATTAGGTTGGGCTTTATACACAACAGGTTATGATCCCAGAGGGATGAAAAGCTTTCCCAAATTAAAAGCAGAATTTTAAAAGGAAATACTCATACATTCCTATGCAGTTTCCATTTGATATCCTCAAGGCTGGCCCATGAACTCAAACTCCTGTTGATTGAAAGTGAATGTTCCTTTCTGGGTGTAGCCATCTTACAAATTTAATGGCAGGAGGAAAATAATAAAATGTGTTCCATGCTTCAATTAGACCTTTTATAACTTGGCACTTCAACGATGGCAATGCCAAAGAAAAATCATTAATCCATAAAGATAGACAAAAAGAATTGTGCGGGAGAAGACAGACCTCCAAGATCCTAGGGCCTTGGCAGAGCATTCCCTCACACCAACATGGTCTGTCTTTTGTCTAGTCTCTCTGTGAATCTAAGGCTTCATGCTATTTGGATAAAATCTATACTGTATTTGATTCTAAAATCCAACCATGCTTTCAATTTTATCCTTAGCCAAAGGAACTGTATATATAACCAGGCAATAAAATGTTGGCTAGCTATGAAATGCCTATTCATGCACATGAATGATAGGTGAAAGCACGCACACACACACACACACACACACACACCTGCAAAATAAAGACTAAAAGATGCATCCTTCTGCTTTGTAAATACAAAGTAATAAATATGCAACAGACATGCTCAAAAGGACCAGCGTTTTTCATAACCCTAGTTCAGGTAACTGTGGACACACAAATGCTGCTTGATTACTCTGAGTCAAAAAAAAGAAGTCATAGAGTGATATCCGGAACATGTGCAGACCTCTGTGAACCTCCAAACTCATTTTTAAATGATGTCAAGTGAGTCTGTCAATAATAGAATGTATAAATTAGCTAAGAGTCAAGGGAGCAAGAGATTTCCCCCTCTTGGTCTCCTGCCATACCTTATCTGTCAGCACTAAACCTCAAACAACCCCACTGTGCTTCTTCCCTGCTCCCACTCCCCTGGTTCCAGCATTCCTGCAGACTGTTACCAAACCACAGTGCATGGTTCCATCTCTAGGTCATGCCTGTTAACTTCAGCTGAGACCCCAAACTACTTCATAATTCCTTCTATCTCAGATTGAAGCCCTATCACATTCAAACTGTCAACACACTTCTGGCCTCCTTTTCAACACCAATTTCTGGAAAGAGTAATTTGCAGCCCCTGGTTCTGCATCCTCAACATTTAGTCACTCCTTAACTCCTAAATTCTGGCTCCTGCCTTCTCCACTCTAATGAAATTCTACGCTAAGTTTGCCAAAGGTCTCTTCCAACCAATCACCAAATTTCATGCCATGGTTCAAGCTTCTCGCTCCCAGATGTCTTAGTTTTGTACACATGGACAAATCTCCTGGAAACTCTGCTCATGTTGCTGTACTCTCACTACAACCTCCCTATCCTTCCATCTCCACCTGCACCCATCTCTACTGGCATTTCTTCTCTTTTCCTGGTGCAGTAGTGGTGACGGTTTTTCCTCCTCCTTCTCCCAACTCTTTAAATCCCAGGCTCTGGCAATAAATTTCTAATCCCTTCCTCTAGCCCTGAAAACTCTTTTTAGCACCAAACTCATATTTTCAATGACTTTTGCCTACCTTCATTTAAGAAATCTGCCAGCACTTCAGAGTCAAAATAGCCTAATCCAAAATAATCACTCTAAGCTTATTCCAACCATCTCTTTCAATGTTCTCCTTGATACTCTAAGTGATTACAGATTTATTCTCAGCCACGAGGCTCAAACCTTGGCATTATGATGGTTACACTTTCTGTCAACTTTACTTCCACAGTGCTTCCTGACTCTGGACTCTACTCCACAACCACCATATGTTTACATATGAGCTGGCGCCCATGATCTTTTTCATCTTTGCATTTGCACAGAGCTTAGCTTCCTGCCTTGCATTTAGTAGGGTGGCCAAACTTAAACCTACTCCTCTTAACGACACTATATTCATCTTACTGTAATTATTCTTTATGCCCAGCTCCTCATGGAGCTACAACCCACTACAACCATGGTTATTCTCCTACACTATTCACATTACTTCTCATTTTACTTTCATTATCTGAATACTTTTTTCTTTTTTTTTTTTTTTACTACCAAGTCATTAGCTCCTTGAGATTAGCATTTCTATTTTCTTGTTACTCATATAAGGACTAAATTAGTGGTTCTCAAGGTATGGCTCCTAGACCAGCAGCATTAGAATCACCTGGGACCTTGTTACAAATGCACCCCAGACTATGGAATCAGAAACACTGAGATGAGGGCCTCAGTAAAGCAAGACATATATAAATAAACTGTTTATCTTTTTATCATTTAGTATTATATTGGCATGTAATTCCCCCAAAACATTAAAAAATATGAGAAAATATGAGAAATATCCATTATCATTTTATCAATATCTTAAATCTAATTTGTATATTTTGAAAGGTTTTTAAAAAAATTATAGAAATCATGACATCAATGATACTCTTTTTATGAAGTTCAAAAACAAGATAAATAAAAGATTACATATGCATAAAGTTTTAGAACTAGTTTTTAAAAAAATGAATGATAACCACAAAATTCAAGATCAGGGTTATACCTGGGGAAAAGCAGATGGAGATGAGGGAAGAGAGGAGCACACAGGCCCAAGTCACTGGTAACATTCTGGGTCCCAAGTTCACAGATGTTCATTACCTTACTGAAATTAATTAATTATGGCCATATATGGATCAATGCTGACAGTATTTCCCAAACTAAGGATTATTAGTTAGTCCTGAGTGCTCTGGGATCCATAAAATTTTTTTAAAGGGATAAAAAATATGTCACAATTCTGTCCTTAGTATTAGTCTTAACCACCAATTACCATGTTCAATGCTCATCATACCTGTGTGCGGTTGAATGCCACTCTTGCAAAGACAGCTTGGGACACACTGGCCCTCTTCAGCTCATCTCTGACTTGCTGGTAGATATCTGGAGAAACTTCTACGGAAGAGTTGGTTGGCTCTGGCTTAACTGCTCTGGGAATGGGTGGATGGTTCAGGAACTGCTGGTTGATGGCTTGAGGATGCTGGTGAGCCAGGAGCCGGCTAACAGCAATCTGTTGGTTTATCAGATGGGCCATGGCTATTTGTTGCCTAACAAGTTGTGGACTGAGCTGGGGAGAAAGAAGACCAGGGCTCATGATGGGCTGTAACGCGGGCACTTGGTTTCGGATTGGAGTACTGTGGTGGATTTGGCTATGAGGAGACTGTTCGTTGGTTTTCCCCAAGGATGCCAGCTGGTTCATATTTGGTAAATGCATTGGACGCTGGCCCAGAACACAATAGTCTGAAAGGTTTTCTCGTTCCACTCTTTCCACTGTTAAGAGATAACAATGATAATTCATCATTATTTTCACTGGTATAATTTATTGCTAATATATGTAGTACTGAATTATCATATTTTTGGTATACTAATGACATAAGTTTTTTTCATACAAAGCTGGAAGCCCCAGAATAAAAGTGAGTTATCCCTCCCTGCAAAATGTTACAATAGTAGATTTTTTCATAGGTGATATGAAAGTAATAATACTTACCACTTCATTTTTCTTAAATTCTTAAAAGTAGGCATTTTATTGAATAACCAAGAGGGAAACCACTAAGCATGATAAATTCTAAATCCTCTCATATTCCCAAGCTCTCTCATCTCCCTCATCACCCTCCGTTATAAAAACACCAGCTGTTCTCATCTTCTGTAGTTTGTGGTTAATGGTGTAGTTCATGGTTATCAGGAAATGACAAGGACAACATCTCCTGCCAAATTAACTGCTACCTCCTAATAAAAATCTCACACAGTAAGTATTATACAACTATGGGAACATTCATAGAAAATGTGTACCATGTAGTATATAACCTTTTATCTTGTTATCACTTGTTATCTTTGTTATAGGAATATTTCTTTAAGAAATGGATATGTTAATAATTGTTGAAATGCACTAGGATAAGAAAAAATCTCACAATATTAATAACATTGCCTTGACTTTCCATTATATAAGATGCTCCCCCCCCCCCACCGGATATCTACCTTACTACATTTTATTGCACTTTCCTAGTAGTAAAGATTTAAGGAATAACCTGGAAAGGCAGACGAAAAAGGAAGTATCATATACGTTCAAACATCAGGCAGATTTTTTTCCTCCCCCAAGAATATTTCCCAAAAAGAGCAAATCACCTCAGAGTCAAATTCTTTTTTTTTTTTTAAGATTTTATTTATTCATTTCAGAGAGAGAGAGCAAGCAAGAGTGGGGAGTGAGGGGCAGAGGAAGAAGCAGACTCCCTGCTGAGCATGGAGCTGATGCAGGCCTCCATCCCAGGATCCTGGGATAATGACCAGAGCTGACGGTAGATGCTTAAACAACGGAGATACCCAGGTGCCCCTCATAGTCAAATACTTATCTAAATCTCAGTATCACATTATTATGTAAAACAAAGGTTGGTTTGGAGAAAACATGAGGCTGAAATAACCTCCATCATTCCTAGTTTTAAACCCTTACAGATGTAATTTAACAAAATCTGGTATTTTTAAAAATATTTATTTATTTGAGAGAGAGAGAGAGAGAGAGAGAGAAAGAGTGGGAGGGGTAGTGGCAGAGGGAGAGGGAGAAAGGGAATCTTAAGCAGGCTCTGAGCTAAGCACAGAGCCCAACGCTGGATGCTGGGCTCCATCTCACGACCCTGAGATCATGACCTGACCTGAAATCAAGAGTCGGACGCTTAACCAACTGAGCCACCCAGGTGCCGCCCCAACAAAATCTGTTCTTTAGAGCAAAAATTCCAAACAGATTTTGTAATTATTTCTTAAAATTGCAAATGCTGGATATGATCATGTAAATGCCTATTACGGTAACTTTAAAGAACAAGAGATCAAAGTAGTCACCTAGAGGACAAATTTTTAAAAATAATTGTCCCACTATTATGCATGATTATGCAAATGATGTGTAGCTTGGCATAATGTTTACAATGGCAGAATCATATTTGTATCAAAAAGTTTGAAGTCTCAAAAAAAACTTAAGCAGAAATGGCGTGTCCTAGAAAACTGGATAAGTGACTCCAAACACAGGGTTTTGTAATGACAGAGACACAAGTGCTGAATCACATGTGAAGAATTTAAATAAAATCAGTCAATGAACTTTAAAAGTAGAGAAAAATAGTATTTCTAATTAATATTTTATGTAATATGTGATTTTAAAATACGTATGTGGAAGTTAATTGTTAATTAAAATGCAAGTAAATATTTCACCATTTTATCCATATGTCTTAGGGTTTTACATATTCAAAACTTCTCATTGGGAAAATAAACATTAGTATCTTGGGATCACCTTATATTCAGACATACATAGTATTTATTCCTGCTTTGCTTAAAAAACCAAAACGAATGCTTAACTTTCCTATGAACACCCAAATAAGTAAAGTTTACCTCAGACTTCTTTAAAGGCTCAATTTCTAACTTAATCCTTTCAATGTAATTCATTTAGTTGTATTCACCTTTCCTTCACAAGGTTCAAGGAGAACAAATTATTTTAACCTTATCCTCTAAATGCAAACGTTCTTCAGTCATTGTATTAATTAAACTTTAAGGCACACAATCTTAAAATCAAACCAAGCAAATGGGTGAGAGCCTTCAAAAGGTAATGTAACACAGTTTCTATACGACAGGAATTACTATTATGATCCCCTCACTGAACGCAGCAGAAGAGCCACGCACTGTGTCTGGAGTAAAGTTGTACTTTATAGACAGAAATAGTTGGTACTTACTAGACACTTGGTTCACTTTGGTTTAATTCCTTTTTAACTCAGCCAAAATAAAGGCAAATTCAAATATTAAATTATGGGGCGCCTGGGTGGCTCAGTCGTTAAGCGGCTGCCTTTGGCTCAGGTCATGATCCCAGGACCCTGGGATCGAGCCCCACATCGGGCTCCCTGCTCGGCAGGAAGCCTGCTTCTCCCTCTCCCACTCCCCCTGCTTGTGTTCCTGCTCTCGCTATCTCTCTCTCTGTCAAATAAATAAATAAAATCTTAAAAAGAAAATAAAAACAAAAAAAAAACCAAATATTAAATTATGTTTTCAAGTACTTAAGAAGTAAAAGTTTTATCCATTTCTTTTTCTACTTAAAAAAATATATAGAGAACCATCCATTAATAGCATGCATTCTTTGATTAAAAGCTAATTTTCCAAAATTTGGGTATTTTCATTCTTCAGTGGTTTAACTTGACTTTCTTGAAATATATCTAAATAGGAGCGCCTGGGTGGCTCAGTCAGTCAAGTGTCTGACTTCGGCTCAGGTCATGATCTCAGGGTCCTGGGATCAAGCCCCACATCAGGCTTCCTGCTTAGCAGGGAGTCTGCTTCCCTCTGCCCCTCCCCCACACTTGTGCTCTCTCCCTCTCTCTCTCTCTCAAATAAATAAATAAAATCTTTTAAAAAAATAAAGAAAAGAAATATATCTAAATCACATCATTAATAAAAAACTCTATTCACAGATCTAGTCATAATTATGCACACAATTAAGCATTAACGTCAGAGCTCAAAAAAACCTATATGAATTGGTGCAGTAAGAGTTAGAATAATGTCACTCCATATTTCTTTAAGATTATGCATAGTATGTCCTCTTTCTTACGAGTTCTCAGATCCTTATAAATTCATATACTTAAAAAAGGGGACTGGGGAAGTGTCCTTAAGGACACGCAGTAACACCAGGAAGTACTAAATCCTTAGAAAACCATAAGGAGGCAATTGCAAAGGCAAATGCGTAAACTTCCAGGTAGAGAACAAAAGGCAGAGAAGCCAGCTGGAGAGGTACCTGGGGGAGTAAGAGAAAGCCTTCCAGTCCAAAGGAAGTGGCCGCTACCTTGCCTTGGCCAGTTTTTGTCTTTCTATATATCGTCATTTCTTCAGATGTTTTTTCAAGAAAATGGAAAATCTGGATTATTACATGCTAGTGCCTATTTTTCAGGTATTGGCAACTAATTCCATTTGCAAAACACAACAAATGCCAAACAAAGCATATCTGAAAACCGGATACTGCCTATAGGCTACCAGTAAGACTAAAGACTAAAGACCCCTTAAGTTGTTAAAGAAACAAATATTCAACAGCACTCTTTAAAGATGGTAAGGAAAACCTTATCCAGGACCATTGCAATAGGTATAGGGACCCCTGCAATGGGATTTTATGGTGGGGGAGAGAGATTGGATTCAACTCAGTATAAACACATGGGAATTTATAGCTAAGGATCAGGGTGGGGGTCAGTAGATACAAAATTACTAAGAGGAAACATCAGGAGTAAGGGGGGTTCTGGCTAAACTGACCTAACAGGATTCTTTGCTGAAGACAGGCCAGGGTGATCAGACATCACTTGGGGGATGGTGGAAGATGAGGAACCCGATCAGATATCGAGGGGTGATCAGATATAGGGGGGTTCAGGTTAAACTGACTTAGCAGGGTTCTTGCTAAAACTGGATTTTACAAGGAAGTCCACAGATGGACCATGGAAAAAATTTGGAAGCCTGACTAAAAAGTTTGGTCAAATGAAGAATCTCTGTCACTGTTTTTCAGTGTCTGACAACTCTACCAATAAAAGCCAAGTTTTTTACTTCCTAAGACTGAAGAAAGAAAGAAAGAAAAAATCACACATCCTGTCTAAAAATCAAATGCTCATCAACAGGCGGCATCTCCACTGACCAGAGCAGTGTACGGTTTCAGTAACATTTTGTACAGATTTTGCCAAACTTGAAAAGCTTTTTCATTTTTTTTCTGCTACCACTCATAAAAATAACAGAATAATATTTTAGCCTCTAAAGTCACAGCAGGTGAAAGACAAATGCTTTAAAAAAAAGTCAGAGGAGCATCACAATGTACTAGACTCCATCTAAAATTGAGCTTGCACGTTCATTATTTCTTTTCCTTCTTCACTCCTTCCTTCCTTCCTCCATCCCTCCCTCCCTTCTTTCCTTCCTCCTTCCCTCTCTACCTCTCTTTCTTTTTAAATCTATTTGAAAGTAATCACAATGGCTGAAACGTAGACCTAACAGCAGTGCCTGATTTTGTGTTTTGCTTTTTCCCTCTAATGGAAAACATAATATCAAGTCTGTCTTAAACTAAACCTAGTCCAAAGACAACACCTTGGCTCTGAGGTCCATCTTATCTCTGCAATATTCAGCCATAAAAAAGAAATCCTGAAAAAAGTGAAAGATAAATGGTAGTCCTGCCTCTGATGATGAAAGCCATGTTCACATTCACAACCAAAAATGTTCTCAATAAAGCCAAGATGCTTACTTATTAAAGAGACATAAAAACACAACTACTTCCAGGGCTTTGAATCAGAGCTGCAATTCACTTCACAATGAATTTGATTCCACTGTTGCTGAAGTCCTGATGGGGATCTGTGGGGTTGCGAAGTGTCTGGGAAGGAATGATGTCTCCAGCTTCAGTTTGAGTCTCCAAATGGGGTGTGGCTTGAGGAACTGTCGCAAGTGGGGCTGAAATACTTCTATGCCTCATAGCTGAGAGGCTTTCTGTAGCTCTCCTGACCTCTGGAAAAGGGTCTCAGTCCAGGGGCCTTGCAGGTGAACAGTTGAGATCTGGAGTCTGCTCAGGTTTCTGAGAAACTCAGAGTTCCAGGATATCTTACAAATTCCTCTGAGCTTTCTGGGAATGAATGAAAACTTCAGGAAATGGGAAACCATCATCTAACCACTCTCTGAGCTTCTGGGATTCTATTTAACTCCAAAGTAGGAGAGGCCTTTGTAGCCCTGCATTAGAATTGCAGGAGCTTCTAGAGCCTTCCCAAGTTCACAGAGTTTATGTTCTAACCAAGAGCACCCTATGACCATTAGCTATTAGTGGCCATGATTGCTGGTTACGGCTGGTTGTTCATAGACTAGAAAGTCACACTCCTCCCCAGGGATGAATCTGTATTACAATTAAAAGATCTTTGGTGCAAAAATCTCATTTTATTTAAGCAATTTTACAGTACATCCAGGAAGTCAAGTATTTATCTTAATTACCACAAATCCCTGATATATTCTTATATTTTATGTACTTTGTACATTTCAGTCTGTGCTATGTCAGAGATATTCAGAGTATAGTCCTTGAACCATCAAAATCCTATCACCTGGAAGACTGTTAGAAATACAAATTCATGGGCTCCAAATCAGAATCTCTTAGAGTTCTTACGTACACTAAGATTCCAATGATTCTTATATACACTAAAGTTTGAGCATCAACATCTATATCATCTTTGTTTTTATTGATTGTCTTTTGAAATTCTATCAGATAGCTATCAGGTAATTTGTATGTACACTAAAGTTTGAGAATCACTGTTCTATGTTGTCTTTGCTTTTACGTTGTTGTCTTTTTTTTTTTTAATTTATTTATTTATTTGAGAGAGAGAGTGTGTGTGCATAAGCAGGGGGTACTCCTTATATATTGTTGTCTTTTGAGACTATACCAGAAACTCATTAACTGTCAAAGTCTGTTGTCCGTTCTTCTCTCTAATCTTACTTAACATTCACTATATTATACATGTATAAGCATTTAAAAAAATTTACGTGATAAATCTTTAGTTTTTGTTGATGGTCACATTATATTGAAGAAGCGCTGACTGGACCTGGTATTAGAAAGAAGCTGTACTCAAATCTGCATTCTACCTCTTATTAGCTATGGGGCCTCCTTGAGCAAGTTGGAGAGTCTCTGGCCCTCAGTCTTGCCGTAGGGAAAATATTATTATCTCAGAATTGTAGGAGTAAAGTTTAGATGATTAGTATCTATGTGAAAGATCTTTGTCAAAGCACTATTGTAAATTTCAGAAAATATCTGTATAATTATGATTAACAGATTAGGCTTCCCATTTCAAAACTTCCTGATTAAGACACTCTGACAAACGTCTGCTGTTTCTCAAAGGTCACCTAAAGAACTGCAATCTTTTCTTTTTTTCAAGTAACTATGCCATGTTACATCATATCACTTTTAAAAATAAATCCTATACTTTAAAAGAACTCATTATCAGTATAGAATCACATGCTTCACAGTACACACAGGGCTATGTTGCTATTCAGTTTCTCCAAATGAGGCTTGATAGTTCATATTCTGACCTTCAAATTAGGACGCAGAATAGATGAGAAATAAAATGATATAATCTCACAACTTTTGAAATTACATTTATAGAAATGCTACACAAATACAGCTTTAAGTTTCAAAAGTTAATATGAATAAAAATGAAAAAAAACCTTAAGGAATAAAATATGCTTTAAGTGTATACATGTTACATTTACATCAACCAAAAGAAAGAAGGAAAATATCCTACGTTTTTTTTTTTAAAGCAAATGTTTAATGTCTTATTTTATTTCCAGGGGAAATGAGTAGGCATTGAAATGTCCACACTTAAAAAAAAACCAAAAACATAATTTTTCCTCTTTAGTTCAGTGCTTTTCTCAGTTGGATTTCATTGTTTTTATTATGTCTATTTGCTGTAGATGCTATGTAAAGTAAACCTACTAAAATTTCAATACTCAAAATATACTCCAATGACTAAATGCCCCAAAATATACTTGCTGAGGAGAATTTAAGAGCAAAAGGAGAAGTGTCTGATTGGCACACATCAGATGCCTGCCAATCACAATAGATGGCATAGGATAGGTGGAAAGAACAAACTGGGATGTTTAGGGCCTGGGTTCTAACTTCCTGGGTGATTTGGGGATTACCTGTAAAATAGGGAGGATTATCTGTAAATTGGTTTTAAAGCAACCTTCCAGGTTACTTACCTAATAGTATCTTAAAGAGTATTACTGCTAGGATTTTCAGAAACAATTCCCTTTCTCAGAATATCTGCTTCTGCTTCTTGACTCTTCGGGGAGAATTTAAAACTTTCCTAAGATATCTCTCTTTGCAAAACTCCCCATTGCAACAAGAGTAATAGTAGTTTATACAGTGACACTCGCTGTAGATGTAGTATTGCTCTTGCAGGTTTATCTAGCAATACCACTTAAAAGACTGATAAAATTTCCAGAACCACGAACCTAGTGTTTTAATGCAAACCTTAACACAGTTGTTTTTGTGAAATAACCCCGGGGGTCTGTCCATACTTAGAAAGCTGTGGAAAGCAATGAATTGGGTAAAAAGCTTTGCAATGAGAAATTTCTGGAATTTCTGGCCTATGGATTTTTCCTAAAACCATTAAGATGCTTATGCAAATGTAAACGGATTAGCATGAGTGAGTGCTAATGGATAACACTCTAGTATTCCCTAGAACATCTCCTGGAAACCCTGGATAGAAGAATATAAGCGGAAGGAGGGGTGGGATGGGGATGATGGCAGAATTACTATATGACTCCCTCAACTCAAAAAGTACTCTGGAAGTGATTCTATGAAGGCATGACACAGGTTTGCCTCTGGCACTCTTGGTAGAAAGTTGCCAATCAAATTGGTAATTTTGAATTGGTACCCAAACCTTGGAGTATAGATGAAAGATATTCCTGAGTATATCACTGCCTTGGATTTTCAAACCTCCATCCCAAGTTCCTTGCTCCCCAACCCTTAGGCCCAAAAACTTGGAGCCCAACTTTAAAGACGATGATCCCATCTAATACCAGAGAGGTCAGATAATGTGTTCAAGGTCAAATAGCTGTCCAAATGCAGATAAATATTTAGGAATATTCAAAATGATTAGGGCTGCTGGCACAGAAGCCTCATAAGCATAATAACGAAACCACATGACCAGTAAAAACTAGTTTTTTTTCTCTTTCTCTGCATTACTCAAAGTTAATTTCTCAGGGCCTACATATGTCACAAATATTTCTTAATGAATTTCTTTAGAGAAAAATGCGTATTATAAGTGCAGAAATTCTCATAACTGTCTTGCTCATATACCTCTTCTAAAACACACTGGCATTTCCGGTAACATGAAGCCCAACTGTCTATACAGTAGTTGAGGCACTGAGCTAAACCCTGCACATATCATTGTCATTGAACTCTCACAGTAGTATGACAGAGATATTATTATGACCACTTTACTGAAGAAGCTGAAGCCCAGAGAAAATAATGTCACATACCTATTAAAGGAAGAATCACATTCAGACCCACATCTTTAGGACCTTAAAGCCTTTGTTCCACTGATTATGCTAAAAAACCCAACTAGGGGTATGTGGTTGTTATTAATATTAGGATTTGAGTCAGGACTAATCCATTTTCCTACAGAAAATTCCTGCTTTCTATTTTATGTGCATGCACACATGCATGAGGCATGTATACCCATCAGTGACATGAGAAGGAAGGATGGGTTGTCTGAATGGTGAGGGCACAACCGGATGCCTCCACCATATGCCTTGTAAACCTTTCTGATGTGATTGATTGAAAAAGCTGGTCAGTTCTACAAAGTGAAGAAATCACTGATTCCTCAACCATGGAATTAGCTAATCACTAAAACAGGATTATTCACATTTGTTTATCGTTTTAATTCCTATGGTAAGAATTTATTAATCAACTATTATGTGCCAGAAATGATGCCAGCCCCTGGAGATACAGTACTGAGTAGTATTAGTTACAAATACTCCACTCTGATTTGCTTCAGACAATTTAACTCTTTTCTACACATAGATGGGCCTGTAACACCTGCCTATAATTTAAAATGCATTTCTATTTGATGGTAAACATAGTTCCTTTCATCCCAATTCTGTTGATTATTAGCAATTTATTCTAGTCATGTATAATATAAATTCACACTCGTTTCTTTTATTTTTCTTGCAGCCAAAAAAGCTTTGCTCCAAAATGAGTGTCATCAACATGGACTCCCACCTGACTGATTAAAGACAGGAATCACACAACTGAAAGCTTTGAGAGGTAACTCTTTATAAATTCTGTAAATATGAAGTGTTTCTTTGAAACATGTAAAGAACAAGAAATAAAAAGGGGTATGTACACTCACATAAGAAGGTAATAACCATAAATTCCTATATGATTGAACTATATGAAACTGGCAATACATAATTTTAATCTACAAAAATGGCAATTTCATATGCTTCAACCTGATATTTATCTTGACTCTTCTCTCTGAACTGGGTTACATATTATCACTAAACAACCATACTGTCCACCCAAACTCTTTCACTGAGTTAAATTCTTTTTCAAAGAATCATAACTCTAACTTCCCCGACAAACCGTAACAGCATCCTATATGTTAATACCGAATATGCCCAATCACTGAAAAGATTTCTGATTTACTCTGTCCTAGACAATAACTGAGGTACAACGTCAATGTGTACAGAGGTACAAAATCCATTTTCTGTTAACACAGACAGACATGATTTGAGAGCTAAAACTAATATTCCATATATATCAAATATAAATCCCACACCATTAAAAAAGAAAAAAAAAAACTATTACCAGAAAAGCTCACTAAATATAATTAAAGAAAAATATTAGGAGTCTGAAAGGGCTGAAGGGCAAACGGGAAAAAAAAAAAAAAAAAGCTAAGTCTTTTAGGACTACGAAAGTTAAAGATTTGTTTTTCTCTAAATTTGTGGAAGAGAATCTGTCTCTGGGTTGAGAACTTGCTTTTGCAAAGTCTCTGCCTAGAGCAAGATATTCAGAGCCAACTTGTTAACTCCTAATAAAACAAGGCTTGGAAGGAAAATGCTTCCAGCCCCATAAGCGAAGTGTACCAGCCGGCACTGTGATAATACCATATGACTGGTTTTCTTAGATGTATTTTCCCCTTATTATCAACTTCCTTTTTCCATCATATAAGATCCACAAAAACATATATATCTACCATAAAGCACTTGAAGCTGGACACCTCTGTGCTTTGGCAAAAAAAGCTCATAGGACCTATTATGTTCCATGGAAAAAGTGAGCGTTACCCACCTTTACCCTTCCTGTAATCCCAACCCTCCCCATCTGAACACTACTGTCCCTTTTGATTTCCAGCAACGCTTTATCGTAGTTTGATAACATGGACCATTTCAAGCATTCCTGTAACTTTCTGTACAGGTTAAAGCAAGTTATATCTAATAATATCTTTATTTTTATCCCTTATTTTAATCTGAAGCTATAATTTCAGAGGTGAGTTCAGCACAATAGAAAAAAATAGCATTTCAGAAACTTAACATTATTGTTTAGGAGCATTCTACCTTTGCCAGTGGCATTCTATGTGTATTAATTCTTTAATTCAACCTATTAAAGAAAAGTTAATCAAAGAAAAAACCCATAATTCATTCTTTTCCATTGGCCTTTCTCTCTGGTTTTACAGGACTTAAATGTTTCAGGCCATTATTTCAAGGAAAATATTCAATAAACTAGCTGGAAAAACCTCAAACGGATGCTTTCGTAGGCTACATGGTCCCTAATTTTTACTTAACAAAGGTGTTACTGTCTCTTTCAGTGGAATTGACTATTGCTAAATCTTTAGCTCAATAATAATTATTAGAAAATTAATTAATAGAAAAAAAGAATAATTTTAACCCATTACTAATTTGCTAAGGACATTTGTAATATGAATTAAACAGGCAGAGACTGTCTTTTTTCTCTCATTTGAGATATTGGATAGCAAATAAGATTAGTCAAAATATCATATGTGCAAAAATAAAACTGTTTTAAATGCATATGTTCAAATAAGTTCATATATTAAATCCAATTCTATTACTATTTACTAAAATAAGTCCCTACAATGTTCAAAGTCCTATGTTCACAGGAGTCTGAGGAGGGCATGAAATGGATGTGTCCCTAAGATGTTCTTTCAAAAAACTTTCATTCTTGTAGGGGGATTATTTAAAAGTAAGTCAAGGGGTGCCAAGGTGGCTCAGCTGGTTAAGCATCCGGCTCTTGGTTTCAGTTCAGGTCATGATCTCACGGTTGTGGGATGGAGCCCAGTGTCAGGCTCTGCACTCAGCGGGGAGTCTGCTTGAGATTCTCCCTCTCCTTCTGCTCCTCCCTCCCCTGCCCCCTTGAATGCACACACTCTCTCAAATAAATAAATCTTAAAAAAACAAGTGAATCAAAATTATTTTAGAACATGGAGCTTAGGGGCGCCTGGGGCTCAGTTGTTAAGCGTCTGCCTTTGGCTCAGGTCATGATCCCAGGGTCCTGGGATCGAGCCCCACATTGGGCCCCCTGCTCGGCAGGAAGCCTGCTTCTCCCTCTCCCACTCCCTCTGCTTGTGTGCCCTCTCTCGCTTTGTCTCTGTCAAATAAATAAATAAAATCTTTAAAAAAAAAAAACATGGAACTTAGGAAGGTGACAGCTTGAAAGGCCCAACATTAGAACTCATAGCCTGACTTATATTCTATATGAGTCTAGATTCATCTATTCCCTTGGGAGTTCAAGATTCCTAAATCAGATCATCTCAAATTCCTGCGAACGGTGAAATGAAGGCCTATCATCAGTCAGGTAAATAGTTAAACAATGTCTAGCATACATAGCACTTGTACTTAGCTTTGAGCACCTTGTGAATTTAAGTGCTTTTCGTCTTTCAAGTTTGTAAATCATCCAAGGAAAAATAAATAATTTTTATTTAATTGATCAAGAAAGCAAGAGAATTCTCTTGACTTCTAACCCACTGATCTTCCCAAAATAAGATGATGTCACCACAATCATACCAGATTTTTAATAAGGTGGACACTTCGTGGTCTACATACAAAAACTCATTTCACAACTCTGTAGAGTCTTCATCAGGCACCACAAGATCTATCTTTGTTCTTGAGTTTCTAATTTTGCTTCTGGGCAGGACAAATGGAAATCTGAAACTCTGAGAACTCTAAAGCACACTGTAAGAAAAAGCTAAGACTTGAAGAGACCTGAACCACTATAAACCCCTGACTATGTCACCTCCTTCAGCTCCCTATTCTCCCACTGTTGCCCAAAAATGGTTGGCCCAGAATCTGTTTCAGGTATTCTCCTCACCAATCCCCATCCTAGCCATTCTCTCTTGTACTGCTAGATAATCACAACAGCGCCCCAGGGTATGAGATGCCTCATTCTTTACATCTCCCTCCATCTCCAAAACCTGTCTCCTTGTCCATCTTCTTTCCTTTCCTTTGGGTTCTAAAGAAGACATGGCTATTTCTCTTTCCTTCAAAGGCAAAGCATCTTCTGGGCCTCAGATCCCATCCTTTCCTCGTTTGTCAACTCCTGCTTATCACCCTTCCTCCTTTCCAGAGCCTTTGCCTCCATTGGCTCCATCCTCTTTCTCCTGAGTACTGGGGGCAGGGTGGGGAGTGTGTGTTAAACTTAATCCTAATGCTCTAGGTAGCTGCTTTTATATCCTTTCCTGACTAAGCCAGTATCGGCTATCCTCATTTCCATGCCACCTTCCCTTCTCAGATGCATATATGTTCCCTTTGTTGTCACACTATGAAGAAACAGCTCCCTCCAATGTCATTATGGTCCCCTTTTTGCCAAAGCTAAGAACCTCCAAATATCTCTTCTCCTTCTCCTCCTCCTGGCACCCTTGATAGCATTTCTCCACTAGTAACCCATCTTGCCTTGGCTTCCATGAAACCTCACTTTCTTCCTAATCATATCTTCTTAACCCATGGCTCCTTTCCCCTCAAAGCTTCTAATCCCCTCCTGTTCTCATTCTCTTTTTTAGAGAATGCTCTTTTGGTGGATTTTAACTATCATGCCAAAAACATTGGCTCCAAAATTTATTCTCTAGTCCTGTCCCATTGGTCAGCTGGTTCCACATTTTGAACAGCCCAATGGATATCTCTACTTAGTTCACCAACTCTCAATGAAGTATAAGCAACGGATCAATTTATATTGTCCTATTTCTGTCAAAACCATAGTCACTTAAGCTCAAAACCTTGAATTCTACTTTGATTTCTTTTTCTCTCTCCCACACACCTATGGCATTGGTCACTTCTCTCTTTCTCAGTGCTGCCACCAAAAGCCAAGGCCTCGCTTTCCTATCTTTACTTGTATATATGGCGGCAATAGATTCTATTTTGCCTACTTCCTCCCAGGTGCACATACAGCCCTTAACCTCCCACCTGCCTCCTCTCCTACCATACACACTCACCCCCACACATAGTTTTAGTGGACTTCTAAAGAAATTTCTTTTTTAAGCCACCACTTTCATCATATCACTCCCTTGCTGAAAAATTTTTACTGATTCTCCATATGCCTCAACCAAACTCCCAGAGTTCCCCAGGGTAAGGAACCAATCTTACCTTTCATCATTTTAACACAAATGTTACCCACAGCAGATCCCCCCAAAAATCTTAGCTCATTTACCAATGTTTGATGCTATCAACAACCCCACGGGTAACCATGCTCTATCTTTTCCTTTTCACCAATTAAAATGTTAGGCATTCTGGGCATCACATGATAGTGTTGTGATAAATGTACTGTCATTCTAGACATAGTGGACAACCACCCAGTTTCTAAACATTCATGCTCTTTTGCACCTCTGCATCTATACCAATGAACTTGGCAATTGCCTGAAGTGTTCTTCCTTCTCTTTCTCTCCTTGCAAAACTCTACTGTCCTTAAGGCATAACTCATGGGCTGCTTTTCAAATTACCCTCCACTCCAACCTAACACTTATCAGGTAAAACTTATGGAGCATTCTCTGTGCTACCATAACACAAGCTATATTTTCTCCAGATGGAGGGCTGCCTCCCCTGCTAGGCTGACAGCAACCCAACTAGAGGCAGGAACCACATCTTACGTGTTTCTGGATGTTTCTCCCTGCTTTTAGCACTGAAAATGGCCTGTAGTAGAAGCACTGACTAAACCTTTATTTAATTAAAATGAGTTCTGTAACTGTGACTGTAATTATCTTGCAAAGAGGGACTATGTAGTATTTCCCACTTAGAATCCTTCCAGGTACATAAAGTTGACACTCAAACTAACTTTGCAGATGCTGGCTTTTTGAAACCAAGAACTGTGTCTTAAACTTCTTTCAAATAGTAAGTATGTAAGATAGATGAATGGATGGATAGATAAGTGAGGAAAAAAAAATTTTTCCCTTTCTATCCTTTTTAAAAATCTGTTTAAAATGGCATCATAAATAGTATAAATATAAGCAGATAGCAAGTTTGTTTCTTTTAATCTACAATCCACATTGCTGACAAATGATTGTTTTACATTTTAACATTTATGCCCATTTACAAATAAACAAAGTTCAGGCCAAAGAAGCCAGAATGAGCTTCTTAAGATCCAAGCAAGGAACTGGCCCATACCTGAGCTTAGGGTCCGTGACATTTCCCACAGACCATTCTTCTACTTGCTGACACTACCAACAAGCTTCCAGTCAGAGGACCAAACAGGCTAAAGTGACTGATGAATGCACATCCCCAACTGTAACAGTAAAAAAGCACAAGGCTCTTCCAAATGTTGGAAAACCAGTAAGATGGAAAGCGGCTGGTTGTGGAAGTGATGTTTCTATTTCCATAAACTCTTATATGAAATTTATATAAGTTCAAGGGTTTATATAAAAGCCAAGGATTTGATGTTGGCATTACTTTAAGCAAGATACAATACCGGCAGAGGGACAAACTTCCTTGCCGAACACCTTCATTTAGATCCAAAGCTGGAAGAAAATTTCTCTCACGACTCAGAAAAATTAGGCAGACAAAAGTAAGTTGCTTTTACCTCATCAGAGCTAAACAACAGCAGAGGGAGAAGTACCGGCAGTTGATTAAAGGCATTGTCCTGACCACCGATACCACCATGGCTAAGCAGGGGCTGCCTCATGGAACCAGGTCAGGGGACACTGATTTCTCTATTCAACTCTGAGGCACCGCTCTGTAAATGACACAATCATTTTTGGGTACAAGAGGTGCTTTAAATGTGGTAACATTATATCATTTCAGCTATAATGATCATAATTACTTATTTCTTTTAATCACAACCCACTTAACCACTTTAGTACAGAGGACTAGTTCAAGGAGTTTAATTTTCATTCAACATCTAATCTTTGTGTTTACTGAAACCCTTCACAGGCTTTGTTTACTGTCTGCTTGCTGGCCTGGACGTTTGATCTTGCAAGACTAGATCAGACAGGGTCAGATAAAATACTGATTACTAGAATAAACGAGGCTTGGAAAAGTAACACTGGTTTTTTTAAAATTCTCATTTCTTCCAGCTTTTTAATATTTTGCAAAATAAGTTCAAATAAATAAAATTAAGACAACTAACAGGGGGTTCTTGAGCAATGATTGAGAAAAGAAAAGTGATGAGGATAATTTTGTTTTCTGGCCAAAATGTGGGGTTTGGTTAGGTCCATTCATTCTAGTGGTATTATTTTATGACACAAATAATTTTACAATATCCACTAGTATTTGTGTGAACTTGCAATGACCCCTTAATTCTTGTGACATATTACATAGCTGAGATTGACCTGACCAAAGATGACACTTCATTTCGCTTTTGGTGTCAGATGAAAAACACTTTAGATATAACATTATTTTAACTTATTAATTTTTAATTAGGAAGCATTTAAAATATATGAGTCCTTCTTTGTTAAGGCACTTTTTTATTCTTAGAAGATGCCCTGCAGAAGTAGATTGCCATAAAGTGTAATTTCTGATGGTACTGCGTATATAATTGCCACTTAGTTCCATAAAAATGATGAGGCAAGTTTACATCTACACAGTTAATAGAAAAGAAGTTAAAAAAATAAGTGTTTCATTAAAATGTGCAGAACTTATGAAAGAAAAATTGATGGGGTAAATTCCACATAATCCCAAGAATTCTTAAAAATAATTTTGTAGCAGCATGAACGTTTCCAGGTCCCTGTGGATTATCCTTGTGTCCAACATTAAAACTCCTACACATTAAACAACTGTTAATATTGGTCTTTTTTTCCCCTGCTTTTACACAATAGGTACTTTTTTTTTTTTTCTTATACTTGGGAGCTTACGAGCTCTACGCTGTAAAATCTAGGCCAGAAGCAATTACAGTACAAGATGAACAGTAATAAAAAATGCTGTCTAAACCAACTACTACCCTATCTGCCCACTTCATTTTATTCAATATCAAAAATTCCTGCGAAGCAGGTTTATAGTTCTGGATGTTAAAAGCAAAGTATGCCAACTCTCTCTCCCCATCCATCCTGAATTAATACTAATGTTAACTCAAATATGTCTGTGTCAACCATGATTGTCTTTGAAATTAAAGAAAAAAGGTAAACAGAATGTACTTTGCTGTGATCACCAGGGAAAATAAAGTTAACATGCTAAGCCAAACTAACTTAGGACATTTTAAAGAATAAGTGTAAATAGTTTAGCTATAATAACAACAAATTCAAAAAATGCACATTAAAATGTTTACTTCAAAATTCAGACAATTCCATTTGTATATACTTTTTACATCTGTTTTTAATGATATCAAATTATTGATTGTTCATTTTTCTCATATTTATTTAAGCATTAACTATAGAATTTGCAATCTGATCCTTTTTTTTAATCCTCCCAGTAGACTTTATTTTTGCCAGGTTTTAGTCATATTTACTTTGATCTTTCAGAGTATATAATTATTTTACTGTTTATTTATTTCTATGAGAAGAGAAAAAAGTTTTGACCTAGGAGATCTATATGTGGCAATTTGTAACAGAATCACATAGCTTATGTTAGGAAATCATGGTTTTGATTAAGAAGCAACCATTTAGTTCCCACTGTTTTATTAAAACAGACATTAGCAGATAATAGGAAACATATTTAACAATGTAGCTGCATTTAGTTTGGGACATTAGTAAGTTTGCATGAGATTTTCTTCTATACATTGTATCAGCAGGATACATGTAAATTGGTAATTTGGGGATTGAAATGGGATGGGTAGGGGGGCAAGGAAGGACATGGAACTCTGGCTTCCAGGTTCTCAGGAAGAGCCCTAAGGTAGAATTCTGCTTCTGCTACTACTCATTTCCAGATTTGAAACTCATTACTTCTCTCTTATTTTGGAAATGGATGGACACAAACAGAAATTTTACAAACAAAATAATTTCTTTCCCATGAGAAGTGGATTCTACTAGATAGGAACTCCCACAGTGCTATCTATTCATAGCACAAAGCCTCTTTCAGATGAAATGTGCCTGGATAGGTCCGACACTTCCTTTTCTCTGAGGGCCGAAAGTTAATAAAATATACTTCTCTGGGTGTTTATTTTCTGTACACCATTATACCTGCCACGAATTCTTTGTTTTTCCTCCCACTCCTTTGGTTGATGAATCAACACCACTTGAACTGTTTTACGGCAGCTTGTGTTTACTTCACACATACCTTAACCTTCCCTTTTCTCCTCCTACTGACACACACACATGCACACACACACTTTTCAACAGCAATGACTAGCTCCATCTCTTTGAAGAGCATGTGTACACAGTGTCTGGCAGCCTCTTCAGGCGTGGATCCTTGACCTCCTGATCGAAATCAAGGTCTCAGTCTGCTTTTATGACACTTAAGATTTAACTGTGCATTTACTATCTTGAAAAAAAAAATAGCTTAAAGAATTGAATCTCTAAGAAAGAAAAAAGTAGAAGATACAAGTGTTCCTGTGTGTGTGTGTGTATGCGTGTGTGAGCAGACACACACACACACACACACACAGATTCTGTAGTGGCAATTCTGAAAACACTAGAGTGGAGAGTTTCTGAATCTGGAATTATACTCCAGCCTATTAAAAGAGGACTCTCTCTTCCTTTTCTCTTCTAACAGCAAGTAAATGGGATCTAACAAATGACCCTGAAGCTGCATGATTCTTTTGATTTTTAGCCAAAGAGGATATGTTCAAACACTTCAACAATTTTATTTTAAAAGAAAAACTTGGAGACAACACTTAGAGAAAAGAAACCCTTCTGAACTACACAATCATGTCTTATAATGAGAAGGAGTTATTCATCTTATCCTGTATAAGAGTTAATATTAATAATATTGTAAAGCAAGTGCCCAAACTGGAATCTAAATGCTTCTAAGAATTTTAGAATACATTGAAGAGAAATGGATCTTAATTAAATTTTCACTGCACTTTAATTCTCCTGGGTAGTTCAACATCTTGACTTTCCTTATAAATTGGATATTTAGAATAAAATGCTCTCAATCTTTTGTAATCAGAACTGTGCTGCCAATACATGTAAACATTTGTTCGTTTCCTCAAAAGGTAACCAGGTAAACAACTCCCAAATACCAAACAACCAACAGGCATTACTTCGATACTATCTCTCTGGAGGAAACCAGCAGGTAGTAAAACAAATAAATTCATCTTTTACTTTTACCTACCCACCATAAATTGTCATTTGAACCTCAGATGGGGGCAGTGAACTGTTAGCAAGGCTATGAATACCTATAATAAGGTATGATGGATGATGTCATAATCATGCAAAAATATAGAGTGGAAGGACCTTCGAACATCAACCTATTATGTTACCCAAAAATTCCCCAAATCCCCTCAGGGGCTGGTAGGATCTGAATCTGAATAGCATTTGAATTGGGTGAGGACACCAGAATGTTTCCAACACTGACATTATTTGTAAAGGAAAAATATCACTGACATATTTAAAGGCCTGGATGGTCTAAATAGCATGCCATTTATCATACAAGAGACTGTATTTTCAGGACCAGATACAATTCCACATTTACTATATTACTACTATTACCACTACTACAATTAATTATTATTATAGCATTATGGCATTACAGCTATTATTTATTAAGAGGTTTCTTTATGCCAGTATTAACCTATTTAGTCCTCACAGCTAGTGAGTGATTTAGATACTTTTATTGTTTCAATTTTCAGATGAGGAGACTGAATCTTGGTGAAGTTAAATAATTTGCTCAAACACACACTAGCAAAGGGAGAACAGAGATTTGAACACAAGTCTGCTTTACTGCAGCAGAGACCCTTTGATTTAACCACTGCTCTGGAACTGTCACCAAATAAACACATCAAAACTCCATTTTTAACCAAAGATTTCCTGATACCACAGCAAGCAGTCATTCTAATTTGTTAACTGGTACTTGAACTATAAGGGCTGATTTAACCTACAATGACTGCTTTTAAATTTCCAGTGATTCATTGATTGAGCTTTTTAAATAGACATGCCTATCTGAAATAAACCACTTCAAGTATTTCTAAAAATCTTGGCCTTCACATGCATCTCTTGTGAAGACGATAAACTTCATGTATTATGCTACAAATTTTACTTTAGTTCTAATACCATCTTAGTTTTAAGGGAGCTAATTAGGATCTCCTGATGGAAATATTAAGAATCTTACCTTTGTAAAAATTGTATATAATTCTATAAAAATGTATACCTAAAATTAGCATAAACTCCAAAGAACCAAAAATTAATTGCCCTAAGACACTAAAAATAGGCTTTAAAAACAAAAACGTCAGTTTACCTTTAATCTTCTTGTACTTCTTATACCATCTCCCAAACTCCTGGCACTTGGTTGCTGACACGTTGGCATAATATGTGCTATTTACAATGGATGAAATCATACTCTGAAAAGAAAAAAAAAAATAATAGTTACATTTTTCATAAACGAGTACTCCTTTCTAGGGATAAGAAGTATCACCCACACCGATCTCCGTTGTCTTTTAAATCTGAAGTAGTCATCCTCCTACAAACTAAACTATCAAACATCAAATACGATTACCTAAATTTACTCTTTCTTTAACTTCTACTTGTATGATGACAGTGTTTTCTCCAAAAAACCAACCTTGGGGCAATGTCAAAGATGGAGGAGGCAGGACATACAGATTAGATACAAAGGGAAAGAACAGTTGTGATTTAGGAACCAGAGTAAAAGGTGAGATCAGATGCTCCAGCATCGGTAATTCAAATAATGCCTTTCAGATGTTTCTGTTCTGCTTCCAACTGCAACAAGCTTACACAGCCAAGAATCTGAGAACATCCGTGCTACACACTGCAGAACAACATTTAGGGAAATAAGTTAAATTAATATAATTTATAGAAACGTGTGATTAGCACTTGTGTGAAAATTCACCAAATGAAAAAATTAACAGTGCTATTTTAGAGCAGGGGAAACTAAACATAACACTTGTACTGTGTTTCAACCAAAAATGAATCCAAGCTAAAACTTTCTGAGTGCTTAAGTACATGATTCGTTCTTGCTCTTCATCCCTTCTTCCTCTTTAGCTCTACGCTTTGGCTGATTTGTTTGTAAATGGGATGAAAAGGAAAGAGAAGAGCATAACCTGACTTACCACTAAAAAATTAAATTATAATTGCACACCTTGAATGAAATTTCCTACAGGTATGTTTTCAGTCAATATGGCATGTTTGGACCAACATTTGTAACAGATGTTAACTTATATACCTGAATTGACTATGATAATACAGTCACAGATTTATACAGAGATCTTTATTTCAGCAAATTCTGTCTAAGAACAAATGGACATAAACTCGAGAGATCCAAATAACCTCCGTACGGTTTTATATCTTGCCTTGAAATCTCACCTTTCTTCAAAAAGGTATCTCCAGATATGGATGGAGCAGCTGTGCAAAATCTCAAAACTTCTAATGGTATTTTCCAAAGTAGTCAAGATAAAAAAGATAATAAATCAAGGCAACAGCAAGTTATTTACCAAGAGGTTCAAACACCAGCAAACAGTACTGCATAGACTCCCATTTAAAACAGTTCCCTCACTGAGCCCATAGAGTCCCTCTTTTTCAAAAATCACTATGCAGTGCTGGTGGGGGAGGGGAATCCTAATTCAATTCACAGAAACCTCTTTGGCCCTTTCTACAGAGCAGATGGCTAACCTACCCCAGTTGCTGATCTCTAAATGACAATTCTGGTCTCTATGGGGAAATAGTAAGAAGAACCTTTTTAATCTGAGGATCTGAACACAGCCCTGGGAACACAAAGAGCCAGTATCACCTGAGTGTATCACAGAACTTCCAGAACCTTACCTACTGCCTTAGAGGATCAGTGGAATCCTAATCTTCCTGAGGCAGGGTTCTGCTTTGTGTGTTACTAACAAAGAAGTAAAGAAGTCTCTTGGCTAGCGGGGCTAGTTCCCTCTCTGGGCTGAGTTTTTCTCTTTGTCTTAATCTGTGAAACCCTTGAGGACAGTGACTGTGTCTGTTTCATCCCCCCCCCCCCCCCACCATGTCTAACTCACTTCTGATGTGGGACATCTGAGTCACTCAAATATAACAGATGAAAAGGGACAGAGATGAAATTTTAAAATGCCAAATTGAAATGTCATAATAATGAAAATTTTAACATGAAAGTGGCCTAATAATAGATGCACCAGCTATGCTGGTGTATACGAATAATTGCAAATGTACTTGTCATCTCTGTATGTTGTCTGTATGCATGTTACCCTCTGGAGAGGCACAGGATAGATAGCCATGACAGGAAACCAAGGTAAGCCTCCTATTGCAAAGTTGGTCTGGGAGGCAGACTAAAATGCAAAGTGTCTCAATTACTACCTGGAGCTGTCTGGCAACTCTTCCTCGTCCATAAGACCAGGCCACCAACCCATATCATTGTGGCCCCAGATAATCCACCTTTCCCTCATTCTCTAGCCTTACTTATTTTGTCCTTGCTCCAGATGTGTCTTCACTGACCCTGCACAAAGCCAGTGTCAATCTATGGGGCAAGGTAGTTAGTATCTTGGCTTCCATGGTCTCCATCACCAGATCCTATACTAGAATCAGGTTCACACAACTCATTTAAAAAAGAAGTTGGCTATGCAGAGACTCAATCAGATTTGTTCTCTTCCACAGATTATTATAAATGAGTTTCTATCACTACTGACCATGATGGGGGTGGGGGAGGGATAGATTTAAACTATGAGTTGAGCAAAGGAATTAGGCAGCAGATAAAGAAAATTTCCTAGATAATGAGAATCTTTAGTCACTCAAAGGTCTCTTTGAGTTTGTGGCACATTTTATTCATATTAATTACCTGCAGGTCTTTACATATAGTTGACACTCAAACTAGTTCTACTGATAAGAATTTTCATAATTCATCTTCAGAGAGCTTGAAAAACAGAAGAGGTACATCAGGGGCATATTTCAGATGAAAGATCACGTTATGTCTTATTATTCCAGTTTCAAACATGAGTATTCTCTAACCCTAAATTAGACTGTTATATTCTCATAGCCCAAGTTTGAACCACCAGGCCTCACTAGAACACTCTGGACAGATACACAAGGTCATCTAAATGTTAGTGTCAATTTGTTTTTAAAAAATCAAAACTTACTTCCCTATAAACAAAATTAAAAGGAGCTAATACAGACCCAGCACATATTGACTTTTGCTCTACATGGTATAAAGTTTCCCAGAGGTCCTGGGGCACAGAGAATCTGCATTTACCACATTTCATCCATTCTACAGCCACATATTTAAAATACTTTAATGTCACTGAAATTGGGATGCATCTTACAATCAACAGCATCTTAGACCTGATGAGATACAGTTGCTGCAAAAATAGGATGAGTAATGATTAAAATCTCTCCCACCAACCACTCTGCCAAAAAAAACCCTAATTTCCATTTACTGCTTTTTTAAAGTATGTATATAGTTTTGTACTTTATATTGCTCTTTTATGTTTTCCAGTAATTCTAGAGCAACCACGCTATTGGACTTTTAAGATCTCCACATCTTTTTTACAAATGAACAAAGATTTGAGCGGACTTTTTCAATCCAGAATGCAACCAACTCCTGAACATCCATGTTGTATAAAACAAAGCTGATACCAATAACCCAAAAGAGATGCATGCTGTTATTTTTAACACTTGAAGGGATTACGTTTTACTGAGGCTCATATGAAAACGACTTTGCATTTATGAAGCAAGCTTAATGGCATGGTGGTGGGCTGTGACAAGGAAAGGGGAAGGCATGCATGCACTGGGCAATCAGACAGACCCTTCAGGTACTTAGTCACAGCCATAAACACCACAACAATAGTAACTGTAGACAAAGCTATGCTATGAAAAGTATTATGTGTTAAAATAAATAGAAAGGTTTAAAATATCTTCCCAACTACAGAGTGTATCTGTCCAGAGTGTTCTAGTGAGGCCTGGTGGTTCAAACTCGGGCTATGAGAACATAACAGTCTAATTTAGGGTTAGATATTTTAGGGTTACAAATTTCAGACTCATTTGTAATTAATCATTAAATCTTAAATATGAAGATTTTCAATGAGGAATAAAATCCAGATTTCCTCATTTGCAGTCACTCTGACGCCTAGTTTGCCAGTTATATTTGAAAGTTATTTAAAATAATAATGATAATAATATTAAAAGAATTATAATGTATTTGAGGATTTAAAATATACCAGAATCAGTTACTTCAAAATTTACTAGCTGATTTAAATTTGCACCAAGCCAAATTGCAAGAGAATATTATA
Organism: Mirounga angustirostris; assembly: GCF_029215605.1. Taxonomy (NCBI): domain Eukaryota; kingdom Metazoa; phylum Chordata; class Mammalia; order Carnivora; family Phocidae; genus Mirounga; species Mirounga angustirostris. Next base: position 159,920,261 of record NW_026991711.1, read on the forward strand.
CTGTTTTAAATATATATTGTTTAAACAATAAACTGCATTTTTTTTAAAAGATTTTATTTATTCATTTGAGAGAGAGACAGACAGAGAGAACAAGCCAGGGAAGAGGCAGAGGGAAAGGGAGAAACAGACTCCCCACTGAGCAAGGAGCCGGATGCAAGACTCCATCCCAGGACCCTGGGATCATGACCTGAGCCAAAGGCAGACGCTTAACCATCTGAGCCACCCAGGTGCCCTAAAATGTATTGTTTTAATAGTTACTATAGTTAAATAGATAGCCTTATCTAAAAATACATTTTTTTTTAGGATCCTGAGACAAATTTTAAACTCACTTGTTTGTTTTTCACTAGCTCAAAGAATAGATGTCACCTGTGATACGGCTCCATTTTTCAAACTGAGGGCCAAGAAGCTCAGAATGAAGAAGCATCTCGTCCAAAGTCAAATAGCAGTAGAAAGCACCATAAAATGACCCTAGTACCAGGCCACATTATTTCATGGGTCTCTTAAGAAGGGAAACTAATTAATGAAATAAAGTAAATATTCACCACCACCTCCATCAGCTGGTACAAATTCAACAGCGAATATTGCAACCAATTCTTCAGACAAAGAAGACACAAGGTGTGACAAAAGCAAAACATCAAGTTGTGACCTTGGGCCCCTTATAGGAGTTAATTAAGGAGTTTAGGATCAGAGAAAACTAAGAAACCTAAAGACAATTTAAACTTTAATAGGAAAATCAAAACAATAAACACAGGTTAAGATGATTTGTACAATACACTTGAAAAGACAGAGACCTGAGCACCCCTTCTTCCTCCCCAAGAAAAGAAAGATAAAATAATTGGATATCCTTTACCACATTCTCCTTGGCTTAGTGAGATTTATTTGTTTGAATAGCAGCAGTGTTATGCTGAGTAGCTAAGCTGCAGATAACATAATACACTTGCTATAAAAAAGAACATTTTAAAACCAAAGTGAATGGTTACACGTTCTGTCAGCAGGAATGCCCTGTCTTAGCAAGAAGAGCGTTGAGTGGAGAGAGAAGCTGGCATCTCGTAGCTTCCCTTTCCATGGCTACGGGGGAGAGAGCATGATGCAGGCAATGAATGATATATGCATTTTTTGCTCATTTTCAGCCTTCTTATTCTGCTTTGCAGTATGCTAAATGACATATTAAACATGAGATTATAATGATACGTCCATCAAGTATAGTAAAGGAAAAAACCTGATCTGGAGAAATACTTTGTCATGAAAAATTCAGTTAATGTTAGTTGGCAGCCTCCTGCTCTGCCTTTCTATCCCCATTTCTCAGCTATACTATCAGAACTGAAAACTTTGCGGGGTGCCTGGGTGGCTCAGTTGGTTAAGCAACTGCCTTCGGCTTGGGTCATGATCCCAGGGTCCTGGGATCGAGCCTGCCATCGGGCTCCCTGTTCGGCAGGAAGCCCACTTCTCCCTCTGCCTCCCCCTGCTACTCTGCCTGCTTGTGTGCTCTCTCTTTCTCTCTCTCTCTCTCTGTCAAATAAATAAATTTGTGTGGTAAAAAATAAATAAATAAATCTTTTAAAAAAAGGAAAAAAGAATTGAAAACTTTGCCATTCTAGTTGGAGGAAACACTTGCCCTGGGCTTTGGAGTCTGACAGGACTACATATGAGAGCTCCTCCCTTAAGGGGCTGCTGGTGGCACCCTCATCTGGGGAAGTGGGATGTTGCTACCTGTCTCAGAGGCTGTAAGGATGCAGAGAGATCATCTGTGTACAAGGCCTGACACACAAGATGTGGAGTCAGTGAGTGTCCGCTCTCTCCCCTCCACACAATCATTTCCACTGTTCATGGCAATCACCCAGTTAGGGATTCCTTTCAAGCTGTCATCTGTACACCTCCTTCAACAAGAGTCATGAGGTTGGGCCTCGAACGAAAACAAACTCACGTGAAAATAACTGGAAGGGACAGTTGGCAACTGGTTAACATGAGACAGGAGGCATCCCGACTACATACGTGAATTTAAGACAAAATGCAACAGACAGTTGGCAACTAGTTAAGACAACACTGGTCCACACAGTTGATCAGCCTCTTGTCTATAGATGAGCACAGAGTCAATTTGTTTCTTCTACCAACCCAACTGGCTACTTGAGTTCACTGCCCGATTATTTTAGCATATTGTACATTCAAGTAGGTCTTTTAAGGATCCCCAAATGAGCAAGACTTGCTCAGGATGACAGAAATAATTATGCTACAGTCTATGTCTTAAAAAGACTGTATAAACACCACATCACCATCATACTGGAAATCCAGTAACGTTTTCACGGTTCAGTAACCTCTGCCAGTCATTTTGTTCCTCAAATATTTGGCAATAAAACCTCCACTAAGGGCATGAGCTGCTTTAAAAACATATCTATAGGGGCACCTGGGTAGCTCAGCCGGTTAAGCAGCTGCCTTCAGCTCAGGTTATGATTCCAGGGTCCTGGGATCGAGCCCCACATCGGCTCTCCGCTCAGGGGGAGCCTGCTTCTCCCTTTCCCTCTGCCTCTCTTCCAGCTTCTATGCTCTCTCTCCTGTGCTCTCTCTCTCACTCGCTCACTCTCTGTCTCTCAAATAAATAAATAAAATCTTAAAAAATATATATCTATATGCTAAATGAAATAAGCCAGATAAAAAGACAAATATTCTATGATTCTACTTTTGAGGCAGTTAGAACAAGTAAATTCATACAGAGAATAGAAGAGAGGTTACCTGAGGTTGGGGGTGGGGAGAGGGGAATGGGGAGTTTTTATGTAATGGCTGTAGACTTTCTGTTTGGGGTGATGAAGAGTTTTTGGAAATAAACAGGGGTGATGGTTGCACAACACTGTGAATGTAGTTAATGCCACCGAATTATAAACTTAAATATGGTTAGAATGATAAACTTCATGTTATGTATTTTTACCACAAAAATAAATTTTAAAAAAACCTATCTAGAGTCACAGAAAACATGTTCTGTTACTGGGGTTGCAGGGGAACACTGGAAGGTGCATGCCTTTGCAAATTAGTTGTTCGTTCACTGCAAGTTTAAGTTAACAAGACTGTCTCTTTAGTCTTTCCATTTGATCATCATAATACCCAATGAGGTGGACAAGGAAGGTACTGTTAGCTCTACTTATTTTAAGAGATCAAAACCCAGAGGACCTGGGATTTTGTCTTTAACTCTTCCTTGAGTAAAAATAAGTAAGCCACAGAAAGACATGTTCATAATGTTTCTAAATTGGAACACTTAGTTAGAGATGACTATTTAATAGGAGACCCATGCCTAATATGGTATCTTAGGGTGCTTGGCACAGACTATATGGCTGGACGGAGAGGTTGGAAGTGGTGACTCAAACAAAAACAAGCTCACATGAAATGTGAGGGGGACATCAGAGGAAAGGGAAGAGGCCATCAGCACTGAAACACATTCGGAAAGGTGAAATCAAAACTAAATACATAGACACACAAATACAACCTATACTTTCCAAGTACCTGGCCAGACAGAGAATAGCAAAATCATGACTTCTCTCCCTTTAAATATATATGCCTCAGCCTGCAATTGTTGCCCTTTTATGGACTTTTCCACTTTTCTTTTCTTCTGCCTTTAAATTAGGCTGCTCTTTTGAACTGTAGAATACTGGGATGTTGGAGAAAATATATACAGGCCATTGAATCATCTCCCTTTATGCAATCGCCACACGTGAGTGAGGAAATACCTAGTACGGTTTCGTTTGGAGATAATAAGGAAGAATTATTTCAAAACAGTCAGTTTTTTCACTCCTGAACGGAGTCTTATCTTACATAGCCCAATAAGCTACTTTCCCCTTTGAAGTAAGTAGTATTCTTCTTCCTGGGTTGAAAGCTGTCCTCCTCTCTCATCTTCCCCATGGCTTCCCCAGCCCATGGCAAAGTGCCTGACTCCTAATTGGGACTCCAGTAATGTTTGTGGAATACAGTGTTGAAGTACTGTTTCACCTTCTCAGACCAAAAATGCATTCTTTTTCACATTATGTAGGTTGAACCTTAAAAAAAATGCAAGTACCTGTTCTATAACAACCACAAACAAAATATGTGGGCTTATCCCCACACTGAAATGCAATCCAGCTATGCAACTGAAGTGAATAATCTAGAATGCTTAAGGGTAATAGCTGTAGGATTAATGCTGGGGCCCATATGACATGTCCATGCTCACTGAGGACTATCCCAGTAAGATTTTCCATAATCACACAGCATACCAGAAGCCTAAATCAAATCTCCCCCAAATTTAAGTAACAGAACTGTGCCCCATTTGATTGAAAATGCACTGGGCATCGACCACCAAATTACTGTATTCACTGTTTCTAGTTCAAAACATTTTAGGGCTGCCAAGAACACCATAAAAATAATAAAACTTTACAGTTTATAGCACTTTCTAAAACATTTTTATACTTAATTCATTAAACACGTTACAGCGGTGGTTCTCAATCAAGAGTGATTTACTCCCCTCCTAGGACATTTGGCAATGTGTGGAGACATTCTGGTTGTCACAACTGGGGGGAGGGGAGATGGTGGCATGCTACTGGCATCTAGTGGGTAGAGGCCAGGGATGCTGCTACATACCCTGCAATACACAGGGCAGCCCCCGCCCGCCAAGAGTTATTTACCCAAAAGTTAAATAGGGCTAAGCTGAGAACTCCTCCATCAGAATACCAACTTCTTGCAAGACATGTATGGTGCTGAATGCTGAGGAAGTGAAGATGAACAAGACATGGGCAGCCCATCAAGTGAGGAGAACTGGCAGGTGGCACTGACAACAGGCTGTGATACGCACTACGACAGGGGTGTGGGAGAGAGGCTACCCAGGGCAGAAGAAGCAACTGCTTCAACCAGGAGGTCAGGGTACTCCCCCAGCAGTGACTTTCCAGCTGGAATGTGCAAGATGACTTCATCAAACAGAGGACAGCACTGCATGCTAGCTGGGAGAAATCGTATATGCAAAAGCAAGAGTCACCAGCATTGTATGCGGGGCTACCAAAGCCAGAGATTAACATAGTGTGTCTCCCTGGAAGGCCAATCTCACGTGGACAGAAGGCGAATTTCACAGGTAAAGTGATTTTTATGGCATTTTAAAAATATCAAAAACCAGGTATATGGAGTAGAATATAAATTTTGCATGATTTTTTAAAATAACACAAGAAGTTGCATTGTTAGACTTGCAATGCTAAGGGTACTAGTTAGGTTGCTCTCACCCTCAGGAATATTTTGGTGACATTTGAGCAATGGCAAATGTTCCAAAATAATTAACTCCATGTGTCTGGAGCACAAAGAGGATGCAGGTAAAAGGAAAAAGGTAGCTCTGGTGAGAAACCAGGCTGGACAGCATCATCTTAACAATTCTTACAGGCCATGTTACACAGTCTGCACCTCCTTCAGGCTGGGCAGGAGCAGTCACTGGAGGCTGGGAGAGGAGGAAATGGCAAGATCTTGGTGCTGGGAAAGCAAGAGACAGGAGAAAGGTTAAAGTTATGAGGCAGTTAAGTCTAAACAGGGCAAGGGCAAGGGGGAAGATTTCAGATACGAAGGCAGCAGAATCCACAGGATCAAACTTGAGAGTGACGGAGAAGAAACTTTTTTAGGTTGGGCAGCCGAGGGGTGGGGGGGGCAAGTAATGAGAATACAAAATGGGGGAGAAGGAGGTTTTTATAGTAGGGGTAAAGGTGATCCCATTCAAACCTCAAGACAACCCTGCAAATTATATGAAATATGTATGGATACAGTCATGCCCAGTTTCCAGAGGAAATCAATAAGGCTCCAGAAGTAGACAAGCTTGCCCAGCATCACACATCCAGCAAAAAAGAAGGGAGATGGCAGCCAGGGTGCTCAGCTCCTGATCTGGGTTCTTTCCACTCATGCTGTCTCTCTAGTCACATTTTACAGTTATAACTAAACTTGATCATCATGATAGATCAGTTGTGACCAAATTTCCATCGGCTGTAATAGCCCTGGATACAATTCTGAATTGGTGATATTCAGTTAGGACCTTGTCCACGTCCAAGCGAAGCCCATTTTGATTTCCACATAAATTCAAGAGACAATCGTGACTGTGAAATTCAGGGCAAATGATTGAATTTTTTTCCCTAAACTGTTCTTTATCAATCTCTGTATATAATCAGAATTAACTTGAAATTCTTATTTTTATAACTTCATAAGCAATCACATTGGAAGAAATCAAAATCCTAGCAACAAGTGTTGGCACCTACATACTCACCTACACGTAGGTACTAAAATGGCCTGTGTGAAAGCGGTAAGCTCAAGAGCAGGAACACAACCGATGGTCGAGAGATACCAGTGTTCCTTTCTATCTAGCTACCTACTACTCAGGTGCATGCCTTCTTGAGTATTTGGAAGCAAAAATATTAATAGCATGCTTTATCTCATGGGACTTAAAGTCCAAAACATGCTCCACGACACACATAAAAAATATTCAGTTCACACCAACAATATCATGTCTCAATATTAATAGCTGATACTATTAATGGAGCATCATTGTATGCCAGGCACCAGGCCAAGAATTTATGTGATTTATCTCATTTACTCCTCATTGTATGACTTAGAACTATTACTATCCTGGTTTTACTGACAAGGAAGTAGGCTCATAGAAGTGAGGTCATAGAGGCCTGTAAGCCAGGACATGAATCCAGATCTAACTGATTCCAGAATGCATGCTCTTAACCACCAGGCTTCCTGCTTCCCCCAAAGACTCTATTATCCTAGAACACAGCTCAGGGCACATCAAGTTTCTATGGTTCTTGTCACCTTCCCTTGAACTTGACAGACATGTAATTAGTCCATTGTCTTAAATCAAGTGTAGCAACTCACACAGGAAATGGATTTCCATTCATAGTTTTAAACAATGTCAACTTGAGTTCATGTCATAGCAGTCCTAAGCCACTGACCCGAGCCACCAAAATATTACCTCATCATTAGAAAAAGTGGGTCCCTCGCCCATGAGCACAAATGGAAAAGGCAGCCCTTTCCTACTCTGTTCCTTCCTTTGATCCTGTCTACCTCTTATTTTTGTGGCTTTAGTTTCTCATCGGTTCACTAAAAATGGAGTATCACTTTTTCTCATGATGCATTTTCACATGGCAAATACACTGCAAAATTTATACAAATGTGTATGATATAAAGATCATCTCTCTTTGCTAGCCAAGGGAAATGCTCAATAAATAAATAAAAAATAATTAAGATGACATGGTTGACTCATTCCACTGAATAAGTAAAGGAATGGTCTGGAGCCTGAGACTTTGCAGGCGAGATCTGGATTAGGATCTCAACTTGCCACTGAGCCTACTGAGTAAGCTTAGGAAGGTGAAGTGCTTCTGAGTCTTGATTTCTTGATCTATAAAATGGAGACACTGGTACCTACCTCCTGTGATATACATGAGAAATATTATGTTATTAACATAGTTAAAGATTGCAAATGTGAAATGTTTTAATACCTGCCCATTACATCAAAGCTCTCGGTAAGTGATAACTTCTACTCCAAAACAAAGAGCACCAAACCTCCATATTTTTTCCACCTAAAGTGTAGGCCCCTCCTATTACATAGTCCACCGGTGCCTTTCTAGGTTCCCCAGAACCCCATCTGGATATACTGACCTGGGAGAGAGGGCATTCTTTGGCTAATGTGCTCTGGTTCATCTCTTTGAGCAGTTCCTTTAAGGCATTGCGGACTGTGGCATGGTTCCACTGCTCCGCAGGCAAGTCTTCCAACTTCGAACAACTGGGAAACAGAGCAAGAATGAACAACACACAAACCTTAACGGAGGGCCCTGGCTGCAGAGGGTACAGAGTGTGACAGTCACTCCCGGGTCCTCTGCCAGCAGGGGGAAAACTGTTAAAGCTCAGGGTCTAATGTGGGCCCTGAATGAGGGTAAGGGAGAAAAACTGCTCCCTAGGACTTGGACCGAGCCCAATTCGGCTTCTTTAAGTTTGTTTTCATACTTGCCTAAGAAAAATAGTCACTTCAGATATGAAGAATTGCTAATATTTTAAAATGTGGTTTTTCCAGTTTGTTGATGAAAATGGCATGGCAATATGATTGTAAACTTCCACAATACAAGTTTAATTATTGGACATCCCTAAGGTTAAATGTAGACAAACAGTCCATCAAATTCAAAGCGTGAAGGTCCACTCCTCACTCTCCTAGAACAATTCAGAGATGTTGTTTTCCTAACCAAAAATAAGAGAGGACACTAAAGCCTTCCTGGACAAGGATGGGGATGTTGGGGCCCTACTAAAGAACAAATACTCTAAAATGAGCAAATTCAAAACCCTTACACTAAAGGACAACATTTCTTAAATCCTATGACTCATAGGCACTTTCCAATACAAGACGCTGCAGAGAACTAGATGCTTTAGAGGCATAACTTGTTCTGGATGCTGTACCTGAAAAAAATCATTTCCAGAACCTCTGCAGGCCACAGAGTGTGCTTCTTTAAGGCGGCCACCAGGAAGGGAAGAAAAAGATCCCCAGTGCCAGCACCTTCCTGATAAGCCTGCTACATGGGGACAGAACTCAGCCCTCAAAACACAAACCTGAAGACAGCAGAAGTGCTTATTCTTCAAATAGTATATGCTAAGCATTTAAACAGAGAACCCATTAAATTAGGGGCTGTGGAAAGTTCCCCTTTAAGGGCCACAGATTTTTAATGATTTATCAAGCTTCCCCTAGGTTACCACTTCACTGCTTCTGAAAACAAAACATAAAACAGTTGGAATGTGGACTATAAAGATGCCTGGTGAAGTGTCCCTCCTTCCCTGCTCTCTCTCCCTTTCTAATTTTTTTTTCATTTCATCCATGTCTAGAAATTAACAAAGACAGGACGTTCTAATGTCAGCAGCAACTCTGACCCATGGAGCAGCTCCTCGAGTAAGGAAGGGCAGATGTTCAGAGACACCCACCTTTGTAATTGGATTTTCAACGTCACGACATGATAGACATCCTGGAGCATGTCGGCCACCGTGGCGTCGGGTGCATCTGTCACGTAGCTGAGGGGCAGAGGGTTCCACCTCCCCAGCTTGATTATTCCTGCAAAGAGAAGAAAAACACAGTAAACACATTTCTGCTATTTATTAAACCTTCTCATTGTTTGTTCAGTGTTCAGAAGGTCATTCCATAGTCAACATCCAAGGCCCATTCAGAGATATTTTACAACCCGGTGCAATAACCTATTTCTTTCTGGCTGACAGTTAAGTTAACTATACAGGAAGATGGGAATGAAAGGATGAGGTTTAATCACGGACAATCAGTTCTTTTATGTTTTCCTGTTTCTTAAATTACTTAGAAAACCATACGGATACTTCCTTCCCCCAAAGTCTTGTTTCACATTCTAACTTAAGACTGATGCTAAATATACCGGACTGCTGATTTCATAGAACAAAAAAAAAAAAAAAAAAAGCAAGCCTTAAGTAAATATAAGATTTGGTTTTGAATTGTACAAGAAAATTCCTGTGTGTGGGCTCAGCACACACACAGTCACATCCTGACTGTGGTGTGATCCCCAGTGCAAACAGCATTTGGAGCTGATGAAGCAGTTCGAGTTCACTTCCAGATTCGTGTTTCACCAGGCAGAGGGGTTATTTTCCAATAGCACAATGACTGACCATAGATCAGAAATAGCAGAGATGCCTTCAACTTCCTTTTTTTTTAAATTTTATTCCTCTGCTCTTTTTAGAGTGACAATGGTACCATTTCTCTGTGGGTTTCCTGCTGCATATGGTAAACATGCATGACAATGGAGAGAGAATAAAAATCCTGGTCAAACTTGGGCTACATAGAGCAGTGACTTTAGGAATACCCTTGTGACAAGAAGATTCGTGGGACAGCTTCAGCAAAACATGATGAAAATGCTAACTTATTCATAAGATGGACCCACCTTATCTGGTGCATAAGGGCACATGTAACGTTGATGAAGAAAAATAAAGAAAAACCCATTCGAAAACACTGTAACAAAAATTTTATTTGTATGCAATGAAAAACCCAACAGTCCCCAAGATGTCAGAAATTGTCACACATAAGAAACAGCTGTTTTAGTGAAAGAAAAGGAACAGAATCTTTTTTTGACAATACAGGTGAGTCCAACTACACTGTTTTTTCAAAATATTTTTTATTGTCAAAGAGAGAGAACACCTGTATACCCAAGTGAACTTCTAAAAGCTTCACAAAATAATGCTTTATAGCTATCGAGTAAAATTCCAATAATAGGAAATGAACTTTCTGGTCAGGGCACGTCCTGTCCAAGATGAAATAAATGAATGCGCAATGCTTGACATAATGCTTGAAAACAGGGAATAAACAGAACAAAAATATTAAAATGATGCACTGTTTCAGTATTAAGATTTAACAATCTGGTGCTGAATATGCTGCAGTATAAATAGTGCCTGGACTCAGATCCAATAAAGTAACACAGCTCTCATTCATAGTACCGTATGTCTCCAGTTCTGGCTCCTTAAGTCACATTTCACTTGCCAAGAAAAGCTGTTTTCTTGTGGGGATAGTTTTGCTAACATTCTCTCTCATGACAATGAAAAGTGCACAGCAACGCAGCATAAAGTAGCCGTGAAATGAACATCCAGGGCCCACTGGACAGCCACCTGGGGAGAGGCTGGATCTGCTGTCTTGCTTCTTTGACTCCTTCTGATCTTTGAAAATTACTAAAAAAGATAACATATAATGTGTCTAACATATTTCCTTTTTTTAAAAAAATCACTATATAATTTTAAATTCCTTTAAAAAAATCATTATCATGATAGCCCGTTGAGTATAAATCGGCCATATTCTAAAAACATGGTATATTTCATTATAAGAGATTGGAAGGAGGGAAAAGTGAAGTCAGCAATTGCACCCTGCACCCTATGACAGACAAGTAGAAGAAGTCGACTGTGTGGGTCATTTTGGTGACGAAGAATACAAAGGTAACATGAAGCCCACGACTCCTGCCAACTGCCAAGCACAATGCTCAAGGAGGTTCCCCCAAGCTGCTGTGTGTCTGTGGGTCACTGCTCTTTCCTTTTTATTGCTGAGTAGTGTTCCGCTGTAGGAATAGACCACACTGCAATCAGACACAACAGAGGATCTCTGCAGGATTTAATTTATATAAAATACAAGAACAGGCAAGACTACAGTACTAATCTATGGGGACTGAAGTCAGAAAGTGGGTACCTCTGGACAGCAGGGGCAACTGACTGGAAAGAAATGTAAAGGGATTTTCTTGTTTTGGCTGCTGGTTGCATGGGCATAAAAATTGTCAAATTCATCAAATGCAACACTTAAAATGCATACATTTTACTGTACATAAATTATATCTCAATACAAAAAAGGGTATCGGGGGAGGGATCTCTGCAGGAAATGACCGACAAATCACTCTACTGGAAAACAGTAATCTCCATTTAGGTCAATTCTCTCCCCACCTTGATGAGCTGGAAGGAGACTTGTCTGGGCTGGAATGAGACACACACAGGTGTCTTCACAACACTTAATACCTCCACAGAGAGCAGCTGCTACAGGTTGGTTTCTACATCTTGGAAGAGAGCTGCTGACACATGCTATTTTCAGGCAATGGGAAGTGGCATGTGCTTTTGCTTTTTCACACCATATTGAATAACCTGCATGGTCCTGGAAGTCACTTTCTTTGCTCTTCTATCTACCAGGGTCTGCAGGTGCAACATCTGCTAGGACAGCTATGTCTAGAAGACTGCTCTCCTCCAGCCAGGCAGGGACATGATGTAACTCTTTTTTAAAAGCCTTTCCTCCAAACATGGTCTTTGTCTAATGCATGAACCGTCTTTGGAAATGCATCCCTTAGATACAGTCTTCCTTCCCCAACACAAAACAGACAAAAATATTACTTGGGCTAGAAGTCAAATGTTAATTGAGGAAATCAAACTGGGAAGCACTATAACATAGTGACTAAGAATGCAGGCTTCCAAGTGAAATTGCCTCTGTTCACACCCTGGCTCCTCCACTTACCATGTAACCCCAGAAAGTGACTTAATTTCTCCATACCTCAATCCTCTCTCTAAAAAATGGAACAGTAAAAGTATTGACCTCATTGGAATATTGTGCAGATTAAATGTAAAGCCCTTAGTACAGAGCCCGGATATAATTAATCTCAACAATTAGCTGTTTACAGCAATTATTTAGACATTTTTAATGCTTCTTTTAAAAAAGACATAGTCAACTTATGACTCAAGTTTTTTCGTTTTTTTTTTAATGACTTCATTATCTTTCAATCTTTAATTGGGTCATGTGCCTGTAAAAGGCCCTCATTATTTTAAATCAAAAAGGAGAACTGCACATCAGTTGTCTCTCCCTCGCCTCCCAAGACCTCCCCGCTGCCTCCTCCCCATTCATCTCTTCCATCCTTGCCCTTTGGTGCCTCCCTTCCTTTCACCTAGAAGTAGGTTCAGATCTCCCCTACTTTAAAAGTAACAAAAACATGACAACAGTCTCATTCCCTTCAGTCTCTCATTTTTTTAAAGCACCACCAGATGTACCAGAAGTGCATGTCCAATTCTCCACTGGACTTTCACCGCCTAGATATCTATTTTCAACTCTTTCCAAGAGGAAATGGAAGTTCAGAAGGGTTGCATTACCTTCAGTGGTACCACCAAGGCAATAACTAAACCCAGATTCACTTCAAATACCATGCTCTCACTCTTCTTAGTATCCTGTAAGTCACAGTGGTTCAAGTGCAAAGCACAGAAGATTAGAAAAGAGCCTGGCTCCAACTTTGGAAGGCCCTGAATGCCCGACTCAGAAGCACACTGGGTCAGAGGTCAGGGGTGAGGCCTGGAGTGCAGCCTCCTCTGCTTGGTAGCTGTCAGACTTTGGGGGAGTTGTGTCATCTCTCCAAGTCTCTGTTTCCATTATCTGTAAAATGGGGCTAAAAACAATGCCTACCCTTGAGGGGTGTCATGAGGCTTTAAACGAGAATGAGAATTTAGCACTAGGATTGACCCAAATGAATCTCAGTAAACATTAAGGGGTGGAAATAGATCCTGGGGAGTTTTTTAGTGTAGATGTAACACCACCAAAGTGAAGTGATAGGGAGATTAACCTCCAGTGAATGCAGGTGGATTAAAAGAAGGCAACATTCTAAGGGGGGAAAACGAGCTGAGAAATCCAGACAGGTGTGTCTAAATATAACCATTAACAGCCTCCTCCTCGCTCCCTCCACAGAGGGATACACTCCCACCAAATGTTACAGTCCAGGAAGAACAGGCTATGGGCCGGCTGGGGAGATCTGACTTGCAGTGCTGGAGAAACCTCAATATAAACAGCCTAACTCTTAAGTATACAAATAGAATTTTCAACCCTCACACTTTATGAGTAGGCTTTACAACTGCTATCTGAAAAGTGAAAAACTAATGATTACATTAGATAGTACTACGTGCATGTACACACACAGCTCAAGCCCAGCCAGGCACACAGTAAATGCTCAATAAATGACAAGTCCCATTTCTTCCCTGAATACACTTCACACTCTCACTGTGAAATACTGATCCCCAACATTCACTTCTAGAAATGGTACATATTCTTCAAAATCTCCCTGAAAATAATTCCAACCCTGATCAACCCAGCCTTTTCCCTACGTAGCATTGCAGGAAATATTCTTGGTCAGTCTGTGTATCTTATAAAGAACTTACTTTATCACAATACCCCTTTATGTTACTTTACAGTTTGTGAAGTGTGTGTGTGTGTGTGTGTGTGTGCGTGTGCGCGCGTGTTTCCCCCAAAGCATTAGTTCAGCCTCAGGAGGAGAGCAAGGCATCAGTATTCTACCTGGAAGTGAGCTGAAGAGCGCCTCTTCAAGCACATCAGTTGATGACAGCCAGGCAAGTTTTCTAGCTACTGGACCAAAAACCTTTCTTCTCAGCTCTGCTCATGTGCCAATGCTCAACCACAAAAGGGCCTCTGGAGAGACTGGTCATGGCTCATCCACAGTCACACATGAGACAGGGTCTTGATATTTAAACAATGGAATGTAGGAGACCAATGAGCAAACAGGTGACAGGCCCAAAAGACTGAAAAGCCAGCTACACTTGAGACTTCTCTAGAAAAAAATGATCTCCCACAACAGTGCCACTTCAGATAAACACTTCCCAAATCGTCTTTCCTATTTCCAAGGAATTTATCATCTGCAAACATTTACAAAATGCCTGGTGCTGAGGACTATTACAGATGCAGTTTCAAGGTCTCTGAATCACAGATTATGGGACTTTATTTGGGGTTTTAAATTCATAAAAATGTTAACATGACTGAATCGAGCACAATATAAATAAAACTGTTTCTATCCAGACAAACCTGTTTGCTAAAATACAAAGGACCTATATGCACTCTTTGTGTAATGCCTTTAGACCAAATAACAAAATGCAATTGTAGGTAAATTTCTCATTACCGATGTAAAATTAGGTTGGGAATGGAGGCAATTTTTGTCTAAAATTAAAAACATGCAGTAATGGAAACCAGTTTTTTACTCTCTCAATGCAGTATTCTGCCAGAGTCAAAGAGTTGACAAATCACAAAAAGAAATCTCAAGAAAGTGGTTTGTGTTCATGTTTGTTATTTCTATCAGTTTGTAAACTATCTCAAGGAAATCAAATATTATTCCTGTAGATATGTAATTCATACCATTAGTATTATTTACCTCTAACTATATGAAAAGAGAGAGGTGATAACACACAATATAGTTCATCAATATTTGATTCAAGTTTTTAGAAAGTCAATCACTTCTGGGGATAAAATAAAATGTGATAATACAATATAATCAATAAAATAGAAAGACTGTATTAAGCACTAATCATCCATTCAACAAATTTTTCTTTTGTTTCTCTAGCACAATTCACTAAGATGCAAAGATAACACTTATACACACTATCCCTGTAATTATGGAGCTCGCAAATGAGTAGAGAAGCTTATTACTACTCTCTCTCTCTCTCTATATATATATAGTAGTGAAACCACTCTTAAACCAAAATGACAGCATTTACTCCCTGTGCCTTAAAAATGACAAACATTTACTTCATGAAGACCTGCAACAAATTGCCTGGGAAGTACGTGAGAATAATTCTCACGGTTTGCCATGGCATATAGATACATGCTGATAATATAGGTATATATTGGGTGTACTATAGAATAAAGCCCACAAATCAATCTGTGAGACAGGTACAGGAAGCTAGCAATATATCAGCAGTATTCTTATAATACAGCTCAATAAATAACTTTCTTTTATTCCAGGTGCATTTTAACATTAATTTTCAAAGCAAAGTGAAAACCCAGCCTGGGGAGAGAAAAAAAAAAAAAAAAATGAGACAAAGGCTGGGGTTTATATACCTCATAACTCCCTGCAAAAGATCTTAGCAAAGGAGTATCAATAAAAAACCCCAACCTCAGAACTAAGCCTTGGGGCTTCTGGTTCACGGTATTATTTCCGCAATACACCAACTGCTGACGGGGCCCCTTGTAGAAACGGGAGAACTCATGACGTTGATTGCATCAGTTTATCCTCCTTCAGTGACTGTGTCCCTATGGGATAGCATAAAATTTTCTGTTGTTCAGCTATGCTTTGTTAAAGAAATTAAAAATTGTCTGTCCCATATAATAAGAACATAGAATTATTTAGCCATAAATCAGTTCACATGAAATCACTACCCAGCGGTACATAATAACAGCCTGGGTTTCTAACTTGGGCCTGACTGTGGTATATCATCAAACTTTAGCAGCAGAAAGGCATAAATTGTAGTTATTATTGTTAAACCTGTGGTGGGGGTGACTTCTCAATGAGGAAAGAGAAAAGAGGCAAAACAGAGATGGTTTCTAAAGTATCCAGGTCTTCTTTCAGGCATCGCTTTCCCATACCCCAATAAAACTTAGTGGGACTCTTCTACAGCTTTTGCTCTGATTTTATTTTATTTTTAAAGATTTATTTATTTATTTATTTATTTATTTATTTATTTATTTATTTATTTCAGAGAGAGAGAGCGCACAAGCAAGGGGAGCAAGAGAGGGAGAAGTGGGTTCCCTGCTAAGCAAGGAGCCTGATGCAGGGCTCGATCCCAAACAGGTTTGTCTGGACCCTGGGATCATGACCTGAGCCGAAGGCAGACACTTAACCGACTGAGCCACCCAGGCGCCACTCTGCTCTGATTTTAAAGACTATATTTCAAATGTTTTGTATTGGGGTAAAAGTAAATAGAAAATGAAATAGCATTCTTCTGGCATTTTACATTATTCAGGTGCCATTATAACTTATGTGAATTTATGAAACCTCAAAACACACTTGTCTGGGAACTTACAATACACTTAATCCTATGTTTATAACAATACAAAAGAAATCAACAGACAAAAATAAATAATTCAATGATTCAGAATAAATGTTGAAGCCATACTGTTAGATAAATTTATCTAAAAATCAACAGACACACACACACCACACACAGCATGCTCACCTGCAACAATTCAGGTATTTTTGACAAACACAAACAAGGTGGTTTTTTTTTTTATTCTTTAATAACATTAACTTTTATTCTTAAATAATACCTGTATCTTTCAGGAGATAGTATTATCAGGAATATCATTAGCATTAAAAAACTGAAATACGGAGCGCCTGCCTGGCTCAGTCAGTAGAGCATGTGACTCTTGATCTTGGGGCCATGAGTTTGAGCCCCACATTGGGGGTAGAGTTTATTTTTAAAAAAGACTGAAATGTGAATTTCAGAGCACTTTCTGAATAAACTATATTGAGATATAGCTGTCTACCAATCTTTTCTGACCCCCTTGTGCTACAGAAACATTCTACTTAAAAAATATATACAGTACCATTTGGTGCCTTGTAATTCTATACATGGTTTTTACATTTTGCAGCATAAAGATTTTGTCTCATGTAATAGACGCTGCTTCACATTTGGGAAACGTTATGTTATAACCCTGACTTTTATTAGATTATTTAATATAAGCACTAAGTAACTAGACTAAATTAATAAAGACCCTATTAAAAAAAAAAACAGAGAGAGAGAACAAAATTATTCCACAAATTAAATAAAACTTTCTGAAGTTGGTATTTTAAAAACCTTTATTTAATTTTCAAAATTCCAATTCTTCTGAAAAACAGCCAAAATATTGGTCAGGATATGAAAAAAATATGGTTGGCATTTAGTTATTTGTTTCATAAGAGTGCCATTCAAAACTATTACATGGGGAAAGAGGACAAATGAGAAAGAAAAGTGTTATGAGAAATTATTTGGGATCAGTTCTAAGCTTCTGACACTGGTTAAAAATTATTTCATCTGGAATATATTTTCTTATTATTGTTCTCAGTTTAATCACTATCTAAAAGAGTTTCAAATTACAGGATTAATTTTGGCAGGTAACACAAACTTCTCCTTTTTTTCCTCCTTTCTATTCAGAAATACATTTGCATAAAAAGATTTCTCTCTAGCATTTGTCCCCCTAAAATATCTTCAATAATCAAAGACACAAGGGAAAAAGTATACTCTTTTAAACATACTTTGCCACATTCTAGCAGATGCTATTCATAACTTATGTTTAGCCAGTGTTTCTGCATCCTCTGGGGTAAGAAGTATCCACTGAAGATCTAAAAATACAGTTGCTGCACATATTTCCCATCCTAATTAATTACATGTATTCTTTTCAGATTGGAGCTCCAATGTTGCAGTAAGTTTTCCTGATGACCTAGCTTTCCAGGTACATAACTCCATCAATGGGCTTAAGACCCTAACAATAAAAAAAAATTAAAAAAGAAAAAAGACCCTTGGAAACCCTATCAACTGCATGCTCCCATTATATATTCCAGAATTGTCCCTCAGGCATATTCTGTTTCTTATAATTTAAGGTTACATAATATCTGATCTTAAGGGCAATATTATGATGGCATGTTGATTATCAAAGAAAATGTTGCCATATAATATGCAGGCAAAAAGTATACTCATTTATGTTGTACATTTTTATTCCTGTGCCAACTAATCTGATTTCACAGTAATTTGTTAAAAAACTGTAAGACATGGAAGCAAATATGGCTGTAACTATTACAAAATGGCAACTGTGGGGTGCCTGGGTGGCTCAGTTGTTAAGCATCTGCCTTCGGCTCTGGTCATGATCCCAGGGTCCTGGGATCGAGCCCCGCATCGGGCTCCCTGCTTGGCGGGAAGCCTGCTTCTCCCTCTCCCACTCGCCCTGCTTGTGTTCCCTCTCTCGCTGTCTCTCTCTCTGTGTCAAATAAATAAATAAAATCTTAAAAAAAAAAAAAAAATGGCAACTGCTTTTGGTTTGGAGGTGTTTTGTTTTGTTTCCTTTTGTTTTGTTTGGGGTTCCTTTAAGAACATTTTAATAATTTTTGCTTTCAATACATCTTCATACATACTCTACAATTGCATCTAATAATGTACACAGTTTACAAGTTTCAGAGAGCTCCCCTTGAAAGAAGTTCTGAAAATTCCTTGATTTCCATTTTTGGGGGAAATGTACAGCAAACCACACTTCTAAATATGGCACTACCATTTTAATGGCTATGATATAGAAGCCAAGGGTCCAACACATAGGTGCTTGCTCATTAGGCAAATGTTTTTGAATTGAAACAGAGGTAGATATGTAGCCACAACATAACCACTGGTGATGAATAATGACAACAGTCTATCTGAGCCCCCTAAAATATTCAGCCATGTTAGAAAAATGCCATAGACATCAATGGGCAACTGAACTCTGGTAGACACCTAGCAATCATTTTTGACAAGATGTCTAGTTATCCCATGGTAGCTGGGCTGAACAGCTGGAGATGATCTGGAGGATAGGGGAAGGTCAAAAATGGATTATTTTTTCCTCCCATTTCCAGGACTTTGCAGTTTAGTGAGGACTATGCTGTTGAGAGTGGTCAGATGAAGTGAATGGGTTCCAAATTCATCCCTAGAACAGTCATGAGCCCTACCCTGACTTCTGGAACATAAAGCTCCAGGGGTAGATCCCAGAAGATGCTAAGGATGAACCAAGTTTGAGAAGCACTGCCCAAGTTGCCCAGTATAAAAATGAAGACCTGGGGCGCCTGGGTGGTTCAGTTGGTTAAGCGACTGCCTTCGGCTCAGGTCATGATCCCGTAGTCCTGGGATCGAGTCCCGCATCGGGCTCCCTGCTCAGCAGGGAGTCTGCTTCTCCCTCTGACCTTCCTCCTTCTCATGCTCTCTGTCTCTCATTCTCTCTCTCTCAAATAAATAAATAAAATCTTTAAAAAAAATAAAAATAAATAATAAAAAAT
Source organism: Mirounga angustirostris (assembly GCF_029215605.1). NCBI lineage: Eukaryota > Metazoa > Chordata > Mammalia > Carnivora > Phocidae > Mirounga > Mirounga angustirostris. Next base: position 159,939,568 of record NW_026991711.1, read on the forward strand.
AATAATAAAAATGAAGACCTGTAGTAGGGGAAAAAAAATCAATCCTTTGACTTTCAAGAGAAGGGCAAAGAGACCACAAGAATCCCGGGTTCCTTTTTTCCGACTCACCAGCAAATATTCACATATTTGTCAAGTACAGTAAGTGAAGAGAAAGGAGAAAGTTATGGCATGTAAGAAGAAAAATGGGGTCAGGAGTGCACTGTAACTGTTTCTTTTTAAATTTGCAGGATTGGCATAGGCTAAATAGGTAAAAGCAGGAAAAAAAAATGGTTCCCCATATATACATAAACTCCGAAACTCTTTACTTTACTTAGACTATATACCACCAGAAAGCAAGGGCCACGTCATTAACTGCTTTATACAACACTAGCTACAGCCCCATAAGCATAAGGAGACTTAAAATACAGTGTGTGTGTGTGTGTGTGTGTGTGTGTGTGTGTGTGTGAGAGTCACATAACAAGAAAGCCACTTTGTCTAAAAGAGCAGCAGACCCGAGAATCAGGATATTTAGGGTTGGTCTTAGATCTGCCCCCTGTCAGCTGTAGCTTGCACCTATAGGCTACCCATTTAACTTCTCTGGGCCCCTATTTTCTCTTCCATAAAATGGGGATTTAAAAGCAAAAACAATAAAAACACCGCCACCAATAACAAAAAAAAATTCCCCTGTCTGACTCAAAATGGTAATTATAATAAAACATGAGCTAAATACTCAAAATTATAAAGCATTGTATAAACACATGCTGGTATTCATGAATTGTAAGTTAACATAAAAGAGGTAAGCTTTGCATTTTTTTAGAATGCTTTTAAGGGAAAGTTTCCTTTACTTAAGCAAAAACATGAATCTTCTAAAATGTCACTGGCTACTATGGCAAGTCATCTGATGTAATCAAAAGAATCTAGAGCAAGTCACTTAATCTCTCTGAGCCTCCATTTTGCCATCTTTAGGAAAGACTGCAATCTGAGAGGTGTTAGGAACTGCATCTCACCACATGCCTTCTACTGCAAAGCATCCCAGAGATGGATGGATGTATAGATAAAAGGTAGGAAGGGAGGTAGGAAGCCAGGAAGGAAGAAGGATAGGGGGAGGGAAGAAAGAAGGGAAGGAGGGTGGGCCACTCTGCCATAACCCATGGGCAGCACTAGGTTACTTTGCAGGTTCACCTGATGTTCCCTACCAAGACTCTGTCCCCAGCATCCTGCTAACCCCCAACAAGCAGAAAAATGAGCTCCTACACTCTTAGCACCTTGGATATACAGGAAGACCAGCACAAGAGATATTCTAGACAGCTGCTGAAGGCACAAACAAAGAAAGGCCTGAGGGGCTAAAAGCCTCAAATCAAACTTTCTCATGGAATCCATGTCACCCCCAGAGACTTATTGATGATCTCCCGCTTGTAACTCTGACATTCTAAATCAAAACACTACCCGAATACTTTGGGGCCCAGTAATGGTGGTTTTGATTACTGTCATTTTAAACACACATTAAGCCTTCAAAACTGTGAAAATAAACTCAACATTGAATTGGTGGGTTGATTTTTCTTTCATTAAAATTCTACTTTTCTACTAAAAAAATGGCAAGCACCCAGCTTTTTGTTTCTCAGGGAGGGCTCATTTTTAAACTTTCAAAGTATAGTAAACAACTTCTAAATTCAGGATAACTGAAGGTCTGCCAGTTGGTGAACGAAACAACAATGGCTTTCACATCAACCAAAAAAGGGAACGTGGCTCAATCAGGACTTTTTCTAACTGAATATCATTTTGCCAACTGTACTTCTTACTAAAATAACGAAAGCTGGTGCCTACAGACTACTAATGGACTACTACTTGAATAAATATAATTATGTTCATTACTTCTTTACACTAAAATTATTAGCTAAGACTAACTTCCCCAGGGATTCTTTTATGTTAATGAAAAACAATAACACAAGCGTTAGCACAAGATACTCTCAGATCAATTTTGCACTTCCATAGACCAAACAGAAGAAATAAATTGTTTATATGCCTCCACAAATAAGTAATTTCCTCTCCTTAAAGATACATTTGTACAGATCTTCCTCGATTTACAATGGGGTTATGTCCTGACAAACGTATCATAAGTTGAAAATATTCTAAGTTGAAAATGCCTTTAAAACACCTACCCTACCAAACATCATAGCTTAGCCTAGCCTACCGTAAATGTGCTCAGAATGCTTACATTAGCCTACAGTTGGGCAAAATCACCTAACAAAAAACCTATTTTATAATAATGTTGAAAATCTCATGCAACTTACTGAATACTGTACTGAACATGAAAAACATAATGGCTATCCGGATATGGAACAGTTGTAGATGCGTCAGTTGCTTACCCTGCTGATCGTGGGGGCTGACTGGCAGCTGCAGCTTGCAGTCATTTTTAGTTGTTCAATAGTGTATTATTATATTCACTTTATAACTATTCATCAAAAAACTGTGTGTTTAGTTAACCATGGGATTGCTATGTTAGTACACTAGAAGAAAGTAATCACCCAAGTTATCCAATTAAATGATTAACCAAGTTATCACATTAAATTTAAGTCATACCATAAACAAATAATAAGTTATTAGTTTTTAAGTTCTAATATAATACTTTTCGGTATGATTCACAGTAAGTTAAACTTATTTAAGTTAAATGCTCACAGACATTTATTTATCAATTTGTGGTTCTTATACACTTGGAAACATCTCAAAACCAGTCATATTCAATCAGTCAGGGACTATCTAATTCATCTGAATGCCCTAGCCTTCTGACTGACACTTAGTAGATGCTAAAAAAAAGAAAAATGCTTGCATAATATCATTTAAACATGATTATGTTCTAAGAACTATGAATCCAATAATGATTGCAAATTTCCTCCCCAACCACATCTATGTGACATATAGCTTTAGCATTTAATTTGTATTTTGTCAAGCAAAATAAAGAAATTAGAAGCAAGAGCTTTGCAATTCTTGTCCCCGCTACTGAATTACTTGATGACACAAAATATTGGATTGGGGCGGTGCATGTAATAATGCTTATAATAAACCAGAATAAGACTCCTGAAAACAAATCTTTCATTCATCCATAAAGCACTCCATGTGAAGCAAACCCATGTAAACAAGTTATTATGGTACTGACTTTGGGGCACAGTGACCTCTCGCTGGCCTGTATGTAGACCTCGTCCAACTATTTCATACGTTTCTTGCCCCTCTACTGGCAAAATAATCTGGGTTACAAAATGACTTCACATGAGTTATTAACCATGTTAAATATCCAGCAATTTTCAATATGGGCTTGATTTTAGACAACTGACAAACATAACTCTGTTTTCTATAACTCTTGATGCACCCAAACCCGGAGATAAAGCCCCAATTTTGTCTTCTTGAATTTTCAGTTCCTGCTTGGTTCATATGAACCTTTTACGCTTTTCCTACAAAATGCAGTCATTAGTATCAAAGTATTTTCTCAAGATCTGCTCTAATAGAGTCATAAGAGATGCTTGAGATTTCCATATTTGCTGTCTCTATTATCTTTTTGGAAGACAATTACTGTTTCACCCCAGGGCATTCAAAATAACTGTTGCAATAATCCAAATATTCAATTGCCCAGAGTGAGTATCCTTACACAAACATTCATTCTGGACAATTTAAGGTATTTGCTTTTGCAAATGTAAGGCCTACAGGTATGTTTTACAAAAAGCAACAATAACGTTTTGCATCTGGAATGCAGAAGAAAATGACCTTTCAAAGTCACCACAGCACAAAGGGAAGTCACAGTCTCACCAGTCTCAGGAAAGCCCGAAGTCCTCAGGGAGAAGAAGCCAACAGAGAGTGGAGAAAATCATAAATGCCCAGGCTAGTTTGCCTCATCTCCACTGAGACACTGACCAAGTGTAACCTGACCCATGGTTGTTAGTGAAAATATCACCTCTATTGTTAACTTACTCCCAGCAAATACATTTCTGTTTTAATGGAAAAGAAGATCTGGGTTCACACTAATCAGACCCAACCGAAGGCCATATTAGCAATTTGGCAGGTGCCTGAGGGCCATACCTAATCTGCATAAAATGAAGCAGATTGCAACCGCCCTCATCTTTTTTATTTTTAAACTGGTTTTTTGAAGCGGAGCATACATAAAATCTCAGAGGGAGAGACAAGGAGATGGTAGTGCATACATTTTCCTTCATGCCTTGATTTTCATTCTTTTTGTATGAACCATCTTCCTGAATGGCTATTAACTGAAACCAAGATAACAAAATAAAAGGTGCTAGGAAAAGGAGTAGGCAGGGATCACAAATGCTAAAAAGAAAAGAAAAAAGAAAAATTAAAAAAAAAGTCTTATATCTTGTAATAGATCTTCACAATCCTCCATAGTACAATTTTAAATCAGTTTGAATTTGAATTCAGTGTTCTTATATTTTGTAAAGACATGCTAAATGGAAATATGCTCTGGGAAACAGGCTGCAGCTAACAGAAATTCCAAGACTAATAATTATTTGTAAACCTCTGATCTGTCTAACAGAGAAAAATGTTATATTAAGTATCACCATTATCATCTAAACACTGGTTTCTGCTGCTCATAGTATAATTTAAAGTGACAGTGCTCTTTATATCCTAGGAATTTATCATCAAAGTCATTCCGTTCAAGACTGGGTGAATCTGAACGATAGCTCAGCAATAATGAATGGTGGGTAATGCAAGCTACACAAATTCTAGAAAAGAAGAATAAACACACCAAGGTAAGTGTATCAGACAATTTTTTTTTAACGGAGTTAATGTAAACATGGAAGTCTCAAAAGAGAGCCATGATGAACTCTGGTTTCTGTTGCTCTAGAAAGACATAAAGAAACTGCTTAGCAGGATGCTAGGGAGCACAAGGATGTTACAAGAAAATGGTTCCACCTCAGAGAAGCCGTATCTTTATCCTACGTATTAAGGTCATTAAAGTCAAAAAAATAGGAATGCCAGGTGGTTTTGAGGAAGATAAGAGGATCCTGAAGTTGCTTCACAGGGAAGTAAGAAGCCATTGTAGAACTTTTTTTTTTTTTTAAGATTTTATTTATTTATTTGACAGAGAGAGACACAGCGAGAGAGGGAGCACAAGCAGGGGGAGTGGGAGAGGGAGAAGCAGGCTCCCGGCCGAGCAGAGAGCCCGATGCGGGGCTCGATCCCAGGACCCCAGGATCATGACCTGAGCCGAAGGCAGACACTTAACGACTGAGCCACCCAGGTGCCCCGCCATTGTAGAACATTAAGAAATGATTGAGAGTTACCAATCTATCAGTATCAGCAAAAGGCAGGCACCAGCTTTCCTCGAGCTACGGAAGCTAGGTCATAGGAGCCTGCTGCATAACCTGGACCATAGAGGAACTAGACAACTGTTGCATTCGAGACAAGAGAGGGTGTCTGCTGGCCACTGTGGAAGGAACGACACAATCTGAAGACAGGCAAGACAGAAAGGTAGGAATCTTTCAAGTGAAAGTACTGGGTTAGAATCAGAAGACCAAGTCACCTATCTCTCAGTAGTGCCTCTCAGTCTCCTCCCTGTAAATAAGCTCACAACTGTCTCCATCTTAAGGACTGTTGAAGGCATTAAATGAGGTAATAGGAATTCAGGTTCTCAGTAAATTCTAAACTGCTAGCAAAAGTAAGTTGCCAATGTTGTTGACATTATAAAGAATAAACACAATGACAGAGTTTCAAATGACTGATTTTTTGTTTAGAATATTAGAGTCAGGAGGACTTTATTTTCTGACAGTAAGAGTGAAATTCCTAAAGAGCTAAGTAACTGTTCTAACACACCTTGAGTGGTGATGAATAGCCAATCTTTCAACTTTTAAGGACAACGATATAGATAAGATTTAACCAAGTAGGGGCACCTGGGTGACTCAGATGGTTAAGTGTCTGCCTTTGGCTCAGGTCATGATCTCGGGGTCCTGGGATCGAGCCCCACATCGGGCTCCCTGCTCAGCGGAGAGTCTGCTTCTCCCTCTCCCTCTGCTTGTGCTCTCTCTCTCTCAAAATAAATAAATAAAAAATCTTAAAAAAAAAAAGATTTAACCGAGTTAAAAAAAAAAATCATGTTTGACCAGGAAAGGTCATATAATTATGGACTCTTAAGAATGGAGGTTATTTTATAATTTCCCATATATAGAAAAAAAGGACAAAATTCTAGTGACTGCAAAGAACCCACATTTTTAAGTTCTTACTATAAACTGGACACCTCATTATGTTAATTTTCACAAAAATCCTATGATATAAATATGAGTGTTTCTGTTTTAGATTAGGCTACATAACTTGCCTAAGGTCACAAAAATGTTAAATGGCGGATACCTGAAGCCAGGTTTGCCTGACCCCAAAGCCCATATTCCCACTTCCCCAACCCCCACATCATGGCACCTCTTACCCTTTGGAGAACTCCTATTTAGCATCTGAGATCCAACTCAAACAATACCTCCAGCAGGAACAGCACTCTTCCCACCCACACCCCCACCCAACTACCACCAAGAATTAACCTCACTGCAAATGTATTTATTCATGAAGTAAATAACTACAGTTCATGTGAAATCTCCTTTCCCCATTAAACTGCTGTCTACTCAATGGAGCTTCCTTTTAGTCATCCTTATATTGCTAGCACTAAACTGAGCACCTGGCATAAAATAGACATCCAATAAATATGTAGTGAATGAATCAACAGAATTTAAAGACTCCAAACTGCCTCTAACTTGATACCAACTCTTTCATGCTATTATTTTTATTAATCGCCTTTATTCATTTATTGAGGGTCAACTATGAGTCATATAGAGCTGCTCTAGGTGTCTTACATCAATACACTTACTTAATCCTCAAATTATTTCTATAAAGTAAGAATTATCCCTATTTTAAAGATAAAGAAATAGTAGCAGAAAAAGATTAAGCAACTTGCTATAGGTGCATAGCTTATAATAATGATAATAAATCCAGGAATGAAGTGCCTATTTTGTGCCAAGCACAACACTAGGATTTAACATATATTATCTCCTTTGATCTTCACAACAAATTAACGAGGTAGATGTTATCATCACATTTTGCAGATGAGAATACCAGGGAGGGACAAAAAGGTTAAGTAGTTTCTCAAGTTACACAGCTAACAAACAGTGCAACTACTATTTAAACTCAGGTTTTTATGACTCCAAAGCCCACATTCTTTCTACTATATCAAGATCCTTTCTACTATGTTATGTTGCCTAAATCTTTCTATTTTAAATACCTGAGATAAGCATTTGAGATAAAATAAATCTCTAATAGATGATCTAAATCTAGATTGGTCACATTTAATAAATGGGTCCATCAGAATTAAAAATAGCAATATATGCAGGCAAAAAGAGGCCCAGGAGTGTAGGCCTGATTTAATGAACTGAATCGGTTGTATTTTGTTGGACCCAAAATACCATACATCACTTTTCAACATAAAGAGCTGTGTAATACTAATATTATCTTTCAAATGTATCATTACGTTTTTTTACTCATTCATTTGTTTTAACATTTATGGGGTGTTTACCCACGTACTACTAGTACAGGGTGGTGAACGAGATCAGCCTGGTGCCTACATTCATGAAACTTGGAGTCTACTAGGTCTAACCAACAAGCAAAGATGACATTAAAAATTTAACATGTGCTAAGCATGAAAATAATAGGATGCTATGACAAAGCATAATCAGGTAGTCAGGGAAAATGGCCCAAGGGATGAAAAGGACCTGCCTTGTGAGCAGTGAAAAGAGGGTGCTGCCCCAAAGTGGGGAAAGAATGTAGGCTGGCCAGGAAGAAGGGAAGCTTGCCTAGGCTGAGTTAAAGAAGGCCAGTGGGGCTGCAAGCAGGAATGGGGGGAGGAAGTGGCGAAGAATGGAGGCCAGGACAGAGAAGGAAGGCCTTTGCAGGTCACAGCAAGTATTTGGATTTTACTCTGAAACAGAAAACCAGGGAAGGGTTTTAGAAAGGTAATTGGCATTGTTCCGTTTGTATTTAAGCCATCACTCAGGCTGGGGGGGGGGGGGGGGGCGGGGATTTGAACAGACGTGGAGCTGAGTTTAGAGGCTGTTGCAGCAAGTTAGGTCAGAAGGCATGCCAGACTGGACCAGGGGAAGCAGTGGACATGGAACAAGTTAGACATTTCCCAATCGTCCCTATTCCCAAATCACTGAGCTCTGTGCCATTTAAATAAATAAAATTAAATTAAATTAAATTAAATTTTAAAAACATATATATATATACATACACACACAGAGAGACAGAGAGAGGAGAGGGGTTGAGAGAGGAGACCATGAAGTAGTTTCAAAGGTCCTGGGATGTTCTTTCCATTTCCTAAGCAGGGTAGTGAGTATAAGGGTGCTTGTTTTATGGTTTATTCTTCAACGTTAAACATGTATGTTACTCATGTAAATATGGCATATTTAATAATGAAATATTTAGAGATTATTAATGTTATGAGTTTTAAATGACTACTATATCCTAGAATACTCAGATAGAGCAGTCTTGTCATTTAGGCAACCTTTATCAATTCTTTTTATAATTCTTTTAACCCCAGGTTAACTGTAATAACAAGAAAACCATAAGTTAAATTTAAAGTCTCAAGTTTTGACAATTCAACCTCTTAAATATTGGTGAAAATTGGAAATTTCTCAATTGGGAATATAATCTAGAATTTTTAAAAAATATATTGTCCATTACCAACTAGTCATAAACATAGAATGACATACAAATGCAAAGACATTTATTAAAGAGTTAGTGGGGCACCTGGCAGGTTCAGTCCATGGAGCATGTGACTCTTGATCTTAGGGTTATAAATTCAAGCCCCACATTGGGTGTAGAGATTACTCAAAAATAAAATCTTAAAAAAAAATTGATATTATCAATTTAAAAAAAGTTATCAGTAAAAATTAAAAAACTTTAAAAAACCTAAATGTCTAAAACAAATGGGATGGTTAAGCAAATTATAGTAGACCCACACCATCATTAAAAGTTAATGCCATGGGAAATGTTTGCTATAAAATGTTATATATAAGGATACAGTTCTGTGCTTATGAGGAGGGAAGAAAAAAAGACCATGAGAGATGGGGAAAAGACTTTATTAGTTAAGATAAGAAATATCTTGGGGGCGCCTGGGTGGCTCAGTCGTTAAGTGTCTGCCTTCAGCTCAGGTCATGATCCCAGGGTCCTGGGATCGAGCCCCACATCAGGCTCCCTGCTCAGCGGGGAGCCAGCTTCTTCCTCTCCCACTCCCCCTGCTTGTGTTCCTGCTCTCACTATCTCTCTCTGCCAAATAAATAAATAAAATCTTAAAAAAAAAAAAAAAAAAGAAAAGAAAAGAAACATCTTGGACCGGGGCGCCTGGGTGGCTCAGTTGGTTAGGTGTCTGCCTTTGACTCAGGTCATGATCCCAGGGTCCTGGGATAGAGCCCCATGTTGGGCTCCCTGCTTAGTGGGGAGTCTGCTTCTTGCTCTCCCTCTGCCTCTCCCCTTGCTCGTGCTCGCTCTCTCAAATAAATAAATAAAATATTTAAAAAAAAAAAAAAGAAATATCTTGGACCATAGATGACATCAAACGGGAATCTTACTATATCCTTCATACTGTTCTATATTTTTCAAATTTTCTACAATGGGTGCATTTATTACTGTTAAATCACTGGTGCTTTCCTTGCAAATTATTAAGCAAAGCAACCTACAACAAAAAAGAAGTTATTTGCATTCAGAAATCTCTGTTCTTTTATAAATTCTTGACTATTTTCAGATAAGAAACCCTCCAATTCAGAAACCCTTACATAGAAATAGGAACAGTTCTGATGTTGTCTAAAAGGATATTAAGTAAGAAAGCCCTGATTTTCAAAGTGGCTGGATAGGAACAGCAACAAATCAAATCAAACTGGCCAGTTAGCAGAAATTAAGTCCTCTCCTACTCTTTACCACTTATTCAACTAACATCTATGCAGCGCCTATGGAGAAGGCAGGATACCACACCACAGGGGGATACAGGAAAACAGAAGGTAATCCCTATCAACAGGGGTTTCTCATCACCTGGCTGGAGAAAGAGCAGGTAATGCAAGACATCAGGGACAAATCAGCAAGTAAATGATCCCCATGCAGGTGCCCAGGGAAGGCAAAGCAAGGGAAAGAACTGCCTCTGAATGCTGCAGAGAAGTTGTACTGGATGAGTAACACTTCCCCTTCTGAAATACTAAAGAGGACTGCCAAAAGGGACAAGTAGCCAATGCCTACTCAATGTAAGCAATGTCAATACCAAGATAAGGAAGGAGATAAGAACTTCCACACAAAAACAACCATCACAGAGTCTAGCACTCCTGACTCCTGATATGGACCTGCTTGCTCTGATTTAGCTCACTTCCCCCTTTGTGGGCTGTCTAAGGAATAATTATTATGTTAACAGATAGAAGACAAAATATAAGTGGCAGCTCTAATTGACATAACCAATAACTCTCAGTTAATGGTTACTTACCTTAATTAAAATAGTGCACACATTATTTAGAAGAAAGTTTTAAAATACCATGATAAAGAGCAATACAGGATATAAACTAGCTTAGTATAATTTGGGGTACAACCACAAAAGAAAAATATATGTCATTTAGGCCGGAGATTATTAATTTACCATGTATATTTAGCATAAAGAAAGTATATTCCTTTAAAAAATAAGAACACTGTATTGCTTTAATTCTATGTGAGTCTTTTCAGGCCCCCCCAATTAAATAACATTTATAAAAACACTGCTTTAAATTAAATGACATTTTAAATAAAATCACACAAATCTCAAGTAAATTTTTAAAAGTAATTTGGCATTCTTTATTTTTGCTTCCAGCGTCTTATACTACACTACATCAATTAGAATACTGGACTACCCATTTTTTTTTTTCCTTTTTGGTTATGCTCTTACAATAACTGTGATGCTCCCATAGCTAAGCGCTTTACACTTGTAAATAGCCCCTCCCAGAAACCCAAATCTCCATATCTTAATATCATGAAAGCTGGAACTGTAAAATAAAATCTGTTAGCAGCTGAAATCTTAATGAGGTTCTACAAAGAAGCGGCTTTTCTGCAATGACTCAATGCATGGAAACAGTTGAGTAATTATAAATGCATGGGCTGAATGTGAGTTGGCAAATATAATACCACAGAATGTACCCAGAACTAGGGTTGTCCCAGTTCAAATGAGTCTATATTCCTTTACCAGTGCAAGCACACAACTAACCTGAAATGTCTTTGGCTGAGAGATAGGTGTGAGCCTATAAAATTCTGTCCCTTGACTCCCCATTTACATGGTGACAATCTGTTCTGGCCCACCAGCAGCCTGTTCTTAAACAACAAAGCACTTCAGACTGCATAACACTGGTTTCATCTGACATAATAGAAGCCAATGACAATTGCCTGGAGAGGTCGTTCTCAAAATTTGGGGACATGAGATCCTCCCCCCATAAAGAACTTATGAAAATGAAGATTCTGGGATCCGCCACTGAGGGACCAGATGCACTAGGCTAGAATGGGCCCAGGAAAACTGCACTTACAGAAGCACCCCAAAGCCAAGCAGGCCTCTCAGGGAAATACTAGAATAGGGTATGTCTCCCTAAGAAGGCGAGGGGGAAAATGCAAATGATGGGTGCAGAAAGGGGAGCCACTTTTTTTTTTTTTTTACTCCATCACTATCAATTTTTTAGGAAAAAGGAAAGACGTTTCCTCAAAAGTATTCTCTGAACCTTCACACATATAACTGCAAACTTAAAATATGTCCTAGAAATATTTTAGTATACTCTTCCATGGTAAAGTAGTCAAACTCCATGCTTATTTCTAGGTTTACATATATATGTGTATGTATACACACACACACACACACATACACATATACATACACCCATGTATACATGTGTATATTCTTGAAAAGAAAGAAAGAAAGCTCTCAGCGCCAAACTCCCTCAAATCCATTCTCACTTAGGAATTCCAAAAGTTTAGGAATGTTTAATTACATGAATATTGCACAGTCCACAACAACTACTATTATTTATTCTCTGCATAATGCAGATAAAAAAAACATGCAGAGTCTCTACAATGAATATACCTAACCAGGTAGGAAGTTAAAATGTAAACACAGTGAAACCCTTTATTTTCATGATTATGTCTCCACAATTCTCACTTAATTTTTCCCTAAGCCCTTTAAATTCCAAGCCCTGCATGCTAATAATATGTTTGGTTATCACAACATGTAGTCCTTTGTGAAAAAACCTCAGGAAATATCAAAATCTTCATCTGACAATCTATCCCCCTCGCCCCCACAAGAAGAACACTTTCCAGAGCCTTCTGAGAGCTTTTCGTATCTTGACAGCTGTAGGCTGCTTGCCCAAGTCACCTGGCTTATGGGACTTGCCATATACCACACAATGAACACCTCTTTGAAGGTGGGACTATGCTGGGATTAAATCGGAGTAGACCTGAGAGATATGAAGACATAGCGGTATCAGAGGTACAAAAGCTGGCTTCTCCTGATGCTGACAATACAGTTTAAGCAATGGTGTTCTTAGAAGAGATATATATCCTATAGTCTAGAAAAGCAGATGTCAGAAAGATGAAAGAAAATAATGGGTGTGTTTCTATGGATAGAGTTATTTTAGATGAGATGGTTTAAAAGATTTCATGAGGTTGGGGTGCCTGGCTGGCTCAGTTGGTAGAACATGTGATACTTGATCTTGGGGTCATGAATTTGAGCCCCACATTGGGTGTAGAGATTACTTAAATAAAATTTAAAAGCAAGAGTTTGCGAAGCTGTGAAAACACTTGTTCAATCACAAAACTGTGAAAGAATATGAGTAGGCATCAACATGAGAAATTAGAGTAATAACAGTAACATTCACTGATTACAATGTCACTTTTTGGTCATTAAAATAGTATCTCACTTAATCCTTAAAACAGTACTAAAGTAAGGAGGGCTCTTAACCCATTTTACAGATGAAGCACAGAATAATTAAGTAACTCTATCAAGGTCAGATGCCTTAGTAAGGAATGAGGCCAGGATCTCAACACTATCCTAAAGATCCGTCTGTGTGACTGCTTAGGATGTTTTCCCATGAGCTTAAATTTTTAAGACTCCATAAAAATCGTGGAAAGTGGAACAGAGAAATAAGCAGGAATTTCTAAGAATTTTATCAAAGAGGTCACAGCTCAGAAAGACCTAAGAGACAGGAAACTTGCTAACTTTAACATAAAACTTTTTAAATGAATTCAGGGAGCAAATGATGATCTAAGAAAAGACACAATGACTGTTTAAGGGAGATGATAGCCTGTTAAAAAGATGAAAAGACTGGAGGCAAAACTACCCAATTACTGTCCTATCTCCATTTTATTTGCTAAAGCAAAAGAAGCTTCAAACTAGAAATGCTAGAACAATGTCTAGGAAAGCCCTGAAAGCTAACATAGGAAATAAAGCCATAAAAGAACATCAGACTGCTGTAAATAAGAGTAAGTCTTCTAGCCCAAAGAATTCATGTCCTAGGATATTAGAATTTGCAGAAGTGATACCCGATGGCAAATAAATAAGTAAATAAGTAAAATCACGAAGAAACAGAAGAATTCCAAAACAAGTCAAATTTTAACTCGAAGTTCAAAATTTAAAATGTGAAAAAGTTCAGTCCACAAAGAAAGTGTAATGTCAAACTAAAATCATGTCTTTAAAAAATTAATTAATTAATTTAATTAAATAAATCATGTCTTTTGGCCAAGGCAGAAATATTTGAGAAAATCTTTCATCATACCTTATAGACATGATCGACGGTAGAGTTAAGCAGTTTGTGCCTTACTGAAATAACTAGTCTCAAAGTCAGACTTAATGGTGCTTCTCAGGGTTATGACCCAGTGTTCTGTCTTTGACCCTGCCGATTCAACACTGTGCCAATAATCTGGATGAAGATGCTTCTAAAATGTATAGAGTTCATGAATCCAATAGAGTTCTTTCAATGGGCTACTAACACTTGACTTGATAAAACAAAAGTAAATTTAAACAGGAATGAATACGTTAATATAATATATAATTTTTTACTGTACCTAAATTCTTGTGAAAAACAAGAACCGAACTTGGTTATATTAAGGTGACTAATATGAGCCACTGTTGTGAATATCTGCTAAACACAATTAATGCACTGATAGAATCAAGATCTCATGTGAGATAATGAGATGAGTTAGCTTCAGAGGGCCATGGATAACTAGAGAGCAGCCAGATACAAGGGTGATACAGAGAGTGGAAGGACAGACACAGGACCAAATGTACACATAGATGTCTGTGGTTACGTAGCCTGCAAAAAAGGAAGTCTTCGTGAGTGTGTTTTTATTGTTATTTTCCAGTTCTCTGAGCTGTCTTACAAACAAGCAAAGGAAGTAGTATTAGTACACTTGGTCTGGACACTATTTCTTCTACAGTGATCTGGAATGATAAAACTAGAACAACTGGTAATGGACATCTATAGCCCACAAAGAAGTGATCTCCCTGTCCCAAGCACAGGCTAGATAATACTCTGCTCGAGAAGTAGTAGAGGAGATTCCTGACCATGGTGGGGGACAGGCAGAGATGATGGTGTATGACTCAACCATAATCCCAGTAGTCTGTTCCAGTTTTTCTCTTTTCACAGTGAGTCCTATCCACTACTCAGCTATGTTATTTTAACGGTGACCTACATTGCACTGGAGGGAGGGAATTTACAGTAGATTTATTGATGTACAAAAGGCACTGAATAAAATAATAGTTAGAAAGCTGAGTTTGTTGGGTTTTTTTTTGAAAGCTGAATTTAGATCATATGTAAACTTCCCACATTTTACAGAGAGATATAGACATTGCCTAGTTAATACCATCTCCCAGAAGAAAAGCTTTTTGCATGGACAAGATGGGGAATTAACACATTTATCATGGCTAAATTAATCTGTGCCCTACAACAGTGCCTACTTTATATTTTCAATACCTTATTTGAAAAATCAAGACTAGAGTTTTCTATGCCATCGTGTCATAACACCACCTGCAACAAATGTCAACTTTTCATGCAGGAGGAATCTTTGCTTGTAATAAGCATGCTGTTTAGCATTGTTTTGTTTTTAAAGATTGGTCACAGTGCAGATGCCCTTTCTACTGCAGGGGGCAATGTTAAGAAATCCAACTTCAAAAGAGTCACTAGCTCATCTTTACAATGTAATGATGCTGCTGCTAAGTCTGGATTTAATTACAAGTGTGCAAAGGATGAGGGAAGGAGGAAGTCTGTCAGCACGGCTCCCTCTCCCTCCACCACCGCCACCCTTCTCCCTTTACCGACTTTTTTTTTTTTTTTTTGGTTTGTACACACTCCATAGCCCAGAGTCATTCATAAGACTATTACAGAGATTATGAACTGCCCTTTCTTTGTGTGTGTGTTAGTTTAGCAGTTAAGGCTATTTGAGTGTCTTAAAAGCACTATTAGAACAAAAACCTGTTTTAAAAAAAAAAAAAATCAAGAGCAGGTTGTTTTACTTGCTCCCTGAAACTCAACTAGGACACCTTGAACTCTGCCCTGAGAAGACAATTGGTCAGCCAAACCTAATCATAGGATCTAAGATTAGTTTAATGATATTTGAGGCAGCTGGGGCTGATCCTGCTGCATTTCATGGTCCTGTTGTAAACTGAGTCATTGTTCCATGGGCGGAGTATTCTCATCTCAATTGGTATTTGAGTTAAACTGCTATTATCAATCACTCATTCCTCAATGCAGATAACTCAACAATCAGGATAAGACCGTATTAATGTTTCAGTACTTCAGAACTCAGTATTTTCCAGTATCATCTCTGTAAACTTTGCTTCTTCCCTAAGAATCGGACAAAGAATGCTGGGAATTACCATCTTTACCAATCTCCAATCTTGAAGCGAGATTACAACTGAGAAATTGACCTCCCGGCACATGTTGCTGTAACTTTAACTGCAGAATATTTTAGGCTGCAGTTCAAGAAAAATGAATGCTCCATTCTTTTAACCAACTGCTCAGGGTGGTCACTCTACTTTTTAATGCAATGTGCTACACAGGAATGACATCATAAGGCTATCATAAAAGCAAGTGTTAAAACCTATGATGAATTTTCCTACTATAACTAAGCAGTTAATTAGTGTAAAAGTAGATCAAAACATACACTTATGGTCTGGTAAAACATTTACATTCACCTTTGTAAATACAAAAATAAAAAGTTTTTTAAAAAGCCATAAAAGCCCTTTTTGCCTCTTAACTTCTAAAGCTCCATTAGTGATCTTAGACGCCTAGAGACTGTTGTTCTAATTAAAGAAGCCCAAATAGTAATTGCTAATAAATGGCATTTCTTAATCTTGGATAGTTTCTTTCTTCTTATGACAGAGATCTCATTTGGGCCACCTTACTATGTATCAAATTCAAATCACATTGAATCACCTACTCTACTCCACCACATACATTCCCTTTTCATTCTCTAACAAAGCTTCCTTTGCCATGTCTGACAAGGCTTCCTTCCAAGTAACTCTTTATGTCTAGAAACCAATTTTTTCCCTTCCCATTATGTCATTCCACTCTCACTTAAAACTTGCCTGTATCCTTATTGAGTAGAGTTTGTCATCCAGAAGCTCACCAAGTATATAATTGCATGATGACTCCCTTTATTTTTCCTTGCTTATATTTACATCAAACAAGATGTGAAAGAAAAGGGAGATGGTATTACCACCAAATGAATATTGTTCTATTTATTAATAGATATTTTAAAATATTCTTTTAATGTGACTACTACCATGTTTTTGTTTTTATTTTGTTTTGTTTTAGATTTTGTTTATTTATTTGACAGAGAGACACAGCAAGAGAAGGAACACAAGCAGGGGGAGTGGGAGAGGGAGAAGCAGGCTTCCTGCAGAGCAGGGAGCCCGATGTGGGGCTCCATCCCAGGACGCTGGGATCACAACCCAAGCCGAAGGAAGGCAGACGCTTAATGACTGAACCACCTTATTTTTTTTTTTAAGATTTTATTTATTTATTTGACAGAGAGAGAGATAGTGAGAGAGAGAGAGCACAAGCAGGGGGAGCGGCAGGCAGCAGAGGGAGAGGGAGAAGCAGGCTCTCCGCCAAGCAAGGAGCCTGACGTGGGGCTCAATCCCAGGACGCTGGGATCATGACCTGAGCCGAAGGCAGCCACTTAACCGACTGGGCCACCCAGGCGCCCCATGACTACTACCATGTTTTAGACAATTTTATCTTCACAACACTATGAGGGTAGGTACTATTTTTATTTATAGACAAATAAACTGAGGTTCGTGGAGGTTTACACACTTATCCAATGTCACAAAGCAAGCAAGTGGTCCTGTCAATATATGAACTCCTGTCGTGTCTCTCCAAAACCAGGACTTTAGCCTCAAGAGTGGTAACAGTGTAGTATGAATAATACGGCAAGCAGTAGGTATGGACAGGACATGGTCCCTAGACTAGAGTAACTCACAGATGAGAGGAGAAAAGATAAGTAAGCATAAACTATAATCAACTGTGCTAACTTCTGTCTGAGAAGGAAGCAGCTAATGTTATTCTATGGACAGGCGTGGGATGACAGGAGGATGCTCCCCCTAGGATAATTATAATTGGGTCTTCCGTGTTCCAGGTGAAGTGGAGAGGGAGCAAGCATTTCAGAAAGTGCATAAGGACAGAGATTCATGAAAGAATATGGTGCATCCAAAGAATAATGAGAAACTCTGTTCTGAGTGAGGAGGGAGAGAGAGAGGCAGCAACATGGTTGGAAGTGGATGAGAAGGACAAGGCAGATTGTGCAGCCCCTAATTGTGGTGAATAAGAAAGCACTGCTGATCTGAGAGTGAAAAAGCAATTTGAGACGGATGAGAGCTAGACTGTAAGGATGAAGCGTGATGCAAACTTTGAAAACACTTAACAAGGAAAAAATAAAATATGGCAGTGGCCTGAGTCAGGGAGTAAATACTGAGAATTTCTGTTTCAGTTTGGGGCAGTCTTGATTGAGCCTTTTTGTAGACCAAACACATAGAGCCAATGAAGAGGGAGAAATCAAAGACATAAGAACTCTAGAAACAAATGATGAAGCAAGGTCCTGAAAAGGTGAGCGTCTGTGACTGAGCAAGCAAGGAGGCAGCACAGCACGAGGCAGGGAGGGGACCCCTCATAGAGCTGCACTCCCCCCCACTAACCTGGGCAACACACAA
Source organism: Mirounga angustirostris (assembly GCF_029215605.1). Taxonomy (NCBI): domain Eukaryota; kingdom Metazoa; phylum Chordata; class Mammalia; order Carnivora; family Phocidae; genus Mirounga; species Mirounga angustirostris. The sequence continues at coordinate 159,957,779 of NW_026991711.1, forward strand.
AGAGAGCGCCTGCTTCAGACTTCATTATTTAGGCTTTTGTGCTGTTCTCCATTTGCCCTAGGGGTCTTTGTATTCTCTTCCCAGGGTGAGAATAAGTCCCCCATTATATTGTTTGGTATCTCCCTCCATACTTAAAACAATGTGGACACATCTGAGCTGGTCATATGTGCCTTATCACGGTGGGTTGAGGAAGAAATCAGGGATAGAGCAGGAGACGACACCTCTTCTAATAGGGACGAGTCACAAATGAAAAACAGAAACTGTATCTTCACTTTATATGGTAAGAGCTTCCCCAGATGGAACTGTAAAATACATGGGGAATGTAATTGAGCTATTTATCAGGAAAAGGCCATGTAATAAATTGTCACATTATAAATAATCCTGTTAGAGCAGTGTAATCTGTTACCTCGTACTTCCCCTCCAGTAACTAAACACAAATATAGTTCATAGCAGAAAACGCCAGGACCATGGAATATTATGGAGTATTGTTGTAAAAAATATTTTAAAAATTAATACATTGGAACACTTTGGCTAGCTCTTTGGTTCCTCAAATTAGGAGAAAACATTTTTTAAAAAATTTTTATCTTTTCGTAATTGGTACGTTTATCTTTATAACTTACTCAGTGTCTAATCTGAAAACAGTATTCGAAATCACATATGCAATCATTTCTTAGCTTCCTAGATCTGGCCTCACAGGTTTTGAAGTCAATTTCACAGATAAGAACACTCAGGTTCAGAGAAATGACTTCTTCAAACACATGCATGCCTAACAATGATGCCAGATTTAAGGCCTACTTTCCCTAACTCATTGTCCCAAAATTGAAACCAAACTCTAAAGTTATTCTCTCTGAATCTAATCAAAAGTCCTTGCTGGCACGGTTAGCTTTCTGCCCCTCTGCTCTGTGTCTTCCCTGATTTCCCATGATAGATTCACAAACAAGCTGCGGCCAACACTGCTACTTAATCTACCCAATACCCACTCTCCCCTCCTTTCTTCCTAAAGAATCCCAATTTTTTTTTTTTTTCTGAGCAGCATTGTGTCAAATAAAAATGATTTCCCAGGCTCTCTAGACCCAAAACTGAGATAAATGACAAAGTCCTGGGGGAAGATGTTCCTTCTGGAATAATAAAGACAGAGCTTCATGAGGAGAAGCATTTCACCTTTTGCCCTTTTCCCTCAGCCTCTTCCTGCCTGGAATCCTAACTGGATGCCCGGAGGTACAGCAACCATTTTGCAACTATAGGAAAAGAGCCAGAGTCCATGCCCCTGGCTGCACTGGGAAATACTGTATTAGCCTGGATTTGTCACCTATGTGAGACAAATAAAACCCCTGTTTGGTTAAGCTACTGTTGTAGAGTTTCTGCTACACGTAGTCACTCACAATATTAACTGATTAGTACCTAACCAAACATCTTTGCTATGTACTGACATATTCGTAACCTGACATAAGGGGAAGTCTCAAGCAGGAGACCACTAACTAAAACATTAACTCTTTAGCCTGGCATCCAAAGCTCTTTACAATAGATTCTTGAGTCCTGATACCTCCTAAACATATCCTGCATACAAGCCAAACAGAACTCCCTGACAACTGTCTCTCTCACCTCATCTCTGTCCATCAAAATCCTACAGCCTTGTCAAGGCCCCTCTCACACATCATCTCCCGCATCAGTCTAAATGGACCCTCCCTAACCTGGTGAGATTTCTCCCTCTTTTGAACTCTCAGAGCAATTTTGTTTGCCCCTCTCCTGGTTACTCTTCATGACAGCGACTGCACTTGGGTTCTCTTCCGGGCAAGAGGTACCTTGAGGGCAGGACCTTGTCATTCTGGTATGGAAGCCCCACCCCCACCCCCGGCACAGTGCCTGACACATAGCAGATGATTAATAATCACTTCTTATTTTTTTTTTAATATTTTATTTATTTACTTGACAGAGAGAGAGAGTAGCAGAGGGAGCGGGAGCGGCAGACTTCCTGCCGAGCAGGGAGCCCGCCGCGGGGCTCGATCCCAGGACCCTGCGATCATGACCTGAGCCGAAGGCAGATGCTGAACGGCTGAGCCACCCAGGCGCCCCAATAATCACTTCTTGAAATGAATTAATAAACACGTCCCCCTCTCCTAATGCATCTCTGACTGATCCCGGAACGCGTCCACGCCAACACTCTAATGACTTATGAGGGAGCATTTGCGACAGCCGGAGTACGCCGAGCTGCAGTTCAAACTGCTGCATTGTTTTGACACCAGTGCAAGTGATAATGGGCTGTTACTCGGTGTGTCAAAGCGCTCACTCAAGACTCCTGCGCCAGTCTCTCCTGCCTGTCACAAGCCCCCACCCCCGCAGAAAGTCTCTCCATGTGAAACACCATGTGGCTTCTGCTTGAGAAAAGCCTCTAGCTGGTCACTCCTCTCCCCAGGGATCACAAATAAAATGGAGTAATTCCAGCAGGTGCAGGGCCTCGATGGCATCTGTCACTACACACCTGTCCCTCCAGAAATGATCTCTGGCACGTGTGCAAGAGAGGGGTAAAGGAGCAGGACACTGTGGTAAGGGAACCAGTCCCAAGGACAGAACTGCAGTCTTCTTGTTAAGTAAGGGCTACCCCATAGCGACACTGAGGAAGCATTCAGTTCAGACTGAAAAAAGTTAGTAATCATAAAAGAAGGAAAAATCTACAGGATGAGAGTCTGTGCAATTTGAATACAATCTAAAAAACAAAATAACTCAAATGAGAGCCATAAAATTTACATATTCAAATACAGGGCCTGAAGTGAGAAACATGCTGTCCTTCACAGTAGAGTTAAACTGAACTAGCTCCATACCTGAAAATCCCAAAAGAAAATGTTATCTTCAGGGGCAGAATAGTTCTAAGTTTGTCATCTGCCTACTGGCCAAGGTCTCAAATAGTTGTTAAAATAAGCGAAAGCAAAGTAACTGCTATATACACAATTAATTGGAATGGAGACGCAGTCGTTAATATTATAAATCTGAGAAAAGTTGCTAATAATTGCCCATATGAATCACTGAAAGGGCTATAACTTATTAGCTACTATGTATACTATAATTAAAAATGATACTGCTTTAACAAGCATTTAATACTAACGATACACGCTGGGGTTAAACTGAGTAAGCGTTAGTAAGATAATGTATATGGATACTGAAGTTGTATTAAAATGCTATAAATGAGCTACTTAATTTGACGTGAAGGTGAGTACTTCCTTCATGAGAAATCAGATTAAATGAATTAATCCCTCGGGCGCCTGGGTGGCCCAGTTGGTTGGGCGACAGCCTTCAGCTCAGGTCATGATCCTGGAGTCCCAGGATCGAGTCCCGCATCGGGCTCCCTGCTCAGCGGGGAGTCTGCTTCTCCCTCTCCCGCTCCCCCCTCTCGTGCTCACTCTCTCTCTCTCTCTCAAATAAATAAATAAAGTCTTTAAAAATAAATAAATAAATAAATAAATAAATCCCTCACTTTCCCCAGTGAGACTGTGCTTGCTGGGTGCCCAGTGGCCCACTGTCTCTCTAATACGTCCCCAGAAGGGTGGGCTGTGGTCACATAACCTTTAGAATTAGAAGCCACACCTGTGGTGCCCGCACTATGCCCTTCCTGGTCCAGCCCTTCTCCTTCCTGACATGATGCTCCACCCTACCCTCCAAGGCTTCTGAGGGCAGCCTCCTGGCCCAGCACCCCTCCCTGCGAGCTGCCCTCTCTGTGGGGCCGCACCGGCCCCGCCAAGCCCCTCTGCCAACCTTTAGCACCACCACTGCCCCTACGGCCACTGCGAACGGCCACAGGGTAAAGAGGTAGCTGTCATATGCACAGGCTGGGGCAGGAGTGAGGACCGGGGAAAGTTAAAAATAGAAACAACTAGATCCAGAAGGAGTGGGCACCAGGACTTGGCAACAGTCACATTATAATATTTGGCAGGAGGAACATTATATTTCTATTTTAGTGTGTTTCAGTTATTTCCATATAGGTGTGGTTCTATTATACCAAAGTGGGTTATTTTGCCCAAGATCTAGTGGATTATACTTTGTGGGAAATAGAATGAATTTTTAAAATGCACAAGTTTAAAAACATTACTTTATATACAAATCTATGAATGGATAATTATCAAATAGGAGACTCTCCACTAATAATTATATTTGACTTTGAGGTACACCATGCAATTTTTAATACAGATTTACCTTCGTAATTATACTTTTCTTAGAGTATTATTAGCTTTCAGTTGGTAATTCTAATATTAAAATAAACACACACCAAAACACACCACACATCTACTAGCTGGCAGGACAGAGGTCTTTAAAAGCTGTTTTCCCACAGGTGATTCATACCAATTTTTTTTTTCTTTTTAAGAAGAGAATTGCTCAAAACAGGGCAGGGAAGTTGGGGGAGACAGGAATATGTTAAATACTAAGAAAAGGGAGAGAAACGGTGCAAATGGAAGAAGACTGCCGCGGTGAGGGGAAGGAAGTCACTAGACCAGAATACATGAAAACTGCTACTTTGGTGGAGCTCACCGTCCTTATAGTTCTTGTTGACCTGTTGACTAGCTAATTGCATTACGCTGGAACATAACTGAATATAACATAACCTAATGTCTTTATCTAGTTGGGCTTTCAGTCACACAAATATGCCTCTTTCTTTCTTTCTTTCTTTCTTTCTTTCTTTCTTTCTTTCTTTCTTTCTTTCTTTCTTTTTCTTTCTTTCTTTCTTCCTTCCTTCCTTCCTTCCTTCCTTCCTTCCTTCCTTCCTTCCTTTCTTCCCTTCCTTCCTTCCTTCCTTCCTTTCTTTCTTTCTTTATTTATTTATTACAGCCACGGTCACTTAGTCCAGGTGAAAGAGCACTAAAGTACTGGGATTCAGCCATGAAGCTACCTCCTGTGAGAGACTCCGGGAAGGGGGATGAAAAGAAGGAGCCCTGATGCAAAGGTGACATTACATTCAAATTTCCCAGGAGACAAATACCTACTGAGTCCCCAGGGTTTTGAAAACATTTACATTCCTTCCGCTCCACACAGTCCCAGATTTGCTTTGAGGCAGCTCCACAGTGGAACCACGTCAGAAGAGAAAAGATATGAGCAACTGTTTTGGAGGAGGAATGGATGGGGAAATAGTCTGGTTTTCAACGCAACTGCAGAAAAAAGTTGTGCTAAATAAAATGGCTTCACTGTAGTTAAGTTGCATTTGTACTTGGGTAACTCGATATTTAGAACTCCACAAAAGGAGAAAAATTGAACACATGCAAAATATTTGTCACCTGACTAAAAAACTAGCTCATGTGATTACAAAGCCATCAGTGAACATCTAAATTTCCATTTGTCATTAATAAAGGCTATTTCATTTTTAAAAAGACACGATTTCAACCAGATGACTTGGGGGAGGTTTTGTTAATTATCAGCATGTATAAAATATGTATTAAATGCTTTGAAAAAAACTGGAAAGAAGCAACGTAGTGTAGAATGCTTTGTCCACAAAAAAGAAATCTACTCTTTCCCAAGTTGGTGAAGAGCCGTGGGATAAGATTTTGTTGATCCAAACACATGAATATCAGAGGATCTATTCTTCCGATACTCCATGAAAATCAAAAGGATAACAGAAATAATATCAGTAATTCACATCCAGTTATCTCTGAATGGCCGGCTTTATGAATGGAAGCTACAGAAAACAAAAGAAATTAACATATCGTGTCTAGCTTCTGCACTATAAAGTAATTGCAACGATAATAATTATAATAGCAACTAACATGTGCACAGCCCTCACCCTGTGTAAAGCACTTTATATGGATTATTTCGTTTAATCTTCCTACAAGCCCACAAGAGAAGTGTTTTATAGATGAGGGAAGCACGAGGCAGAGTCACAGAACTGGGAAGTGAGAGCACCGACTCTAAAATCCCAGCAGTCAGACTCTGTTAACACCTAGCCGTCACACTCTGCTATCCTGTCCTCAATGAGAACAAGATTGTAGGAGACAGAGAATCCGAGGGCCAAACCTCTGTTAACACCATGTTAGACAGCTCTCCGCTGACCTGACAGTTAGGTGAGCTAAGCCCGCAGGATCCACTCTGCACCGTGACCAATTCCTAACTGCCTGGGAGAAAAGAAACTGGCAAGTCAATGTGCTTTTAACCATTTACGTTCATTAGGCTGGGAATTAAATTAAAAAAAAAAAAAAAACAACTAATGTACAATTGTGAAATTTTATCGGTGACTTTTACTTTCAAATTTTGGTCTGGCTTACTTCTACGTTCTCAATAAAACAACACTATTGGTTGTTTTACTTGGTTTAATAAATTCTAACATTAAATTTGAATAACCATTTTCAACCAGATTTTTCTTACACATAATAGAAAATACACCTAGAAAAAAATTACATGAAGATTCTAATACAAGTCCCACTTACACAGAATAACATCTATGGTTTGAACTCATTGGGCTGGAATCTGATAAAAAATTTGACCACGATTTGCCTTATGGGGTTCTGTTTTTATCTTTGTCCCAAAGATCTGGTCTCCACTACAGTTCCTGCCTGTCCCTCATCACCGATCAGCTCTCATGGATCCAAAGGGGACCAAGTGAGTGATTTCAGCAGACTTAGTGAAAAATCCATCACTGCCCAACAAAATCCAGTCCCACCAGCAATCAGCATGTATCAATCTCTCCCACACAGAAGATGACACTCTTATTTTCCCAGAATCCCTAGTACTACAAACAGAACTATTTTGGTTCCACATATTTCAAAGCCTTTTTTTAAATTCAGGACAAACAAATGACTGGGGCAGCTTGGGGACACAGGTTCTTTGAGAAGTGCTTAAACTCACAACATCCAAATTTTGAGTTTTAGCCTTCTACCACCACAGAGACCTACAACAACACACTCTGTTTTTAGTCCAGTAGAAGAAAAAAAAAATTCTTACTCAATATTACTATGAATAAATTACGCTCCAGAAGAAGCCAACACATACCTTCCAGGAAACTATTAAATGCACTTAAGAAAGAATTTTCTAAATGCCACCTCCCCCAGTGCCCTGAAAATGGTCAATTCTCTCCACAGGATAAAAAAAAACAAAACAAAACTTATTTCTGAAGAGTTAAGGTAATGCTAAAGAAGGTCAATTTAAAAAGATATATCTGCATTCCATGACTTCAGAAGTTCAACCTGGGCTGTGCTTGATGTTTTAAAAAAAAAATTTAGTGTGTGCTGTAAATCAGCTCGGGATGCCCCCGTGAAGGCAGTGCAGCCTGGGAAGAGTGTGTGTCTTTGTGGCACATTCAGCTGCTCCAGCCCCACAAACAGCACTTGTAATGAAAACACGGCCATATATCTTGATTCGTCAGAGAACAAATCAGTTTCATCTGTTCATTTTGTGGTTTAGTGTCGTAGGTATTTTAGAAAACACAATTTATAATTCCTCATGCAATTATATATGAAATTAAATCATCTCACTTTTCCAGAAGCATCAAAATATTTCAGATTAAGTAGAATGCACTTGTAATGTCTTTAAAGTTCTCATCTCCCCATCTACTACAAGAAAAAATAAAAACAAAACAAAGGGAAAAGAGGGGGAAATATGTAGCATCTTAATGAGTTAGTCTAGTCGTATTAGGTCAGGCCTGTAGAGGCTTTTACTTATATTCACTATCACAACAATGCCTAATAGAGAGGCAGGCGTGTGGTGGCTAAGCCACTGCCTCAAGAAGCGGAATCCCTGGGTTTGAACATTTGAATGCTGGCTCCCTCATTTAACTTGCTGTGTGCCCTGGGGTAACTCAGCTAACCTCTCTGTGCATCAGGCTCCTCAGCTGTGAGATGCAGGTACCTGTACCTAAGTCACACGTGGTTTGTGAGCATTAAATGAGTTTACGCATATAACATACTTAGAACAACGCCTGGCACAGAGTAAGCTCTGCATTTGCTAGCATTATAATTAGCAACAATATGCACTTCTCTCTTTTTTTAAGGATTAAACATCCATGAAAACATAACAAAATTATGTCTTATTGACTAATACTGAGGCATCCCAATGAGAGACAAGAGAATATGTCCTATTGGTGGGTCCTTGTTTGGGTGATATATTAGTTATTTTAGTAAACTTCAAGACAACGTAGCCAAGATCCCTTATTATTAAGGGACACCTCAGTCTCCTGGAAGAACACACCACTCCCACAAGTGTTTTAATCCCCCTGATTGACAACAGTGTTGGGTCTATTCTTTTTTAAGTAATCTCTACACCCAACATGGGGCTCGAACTCATGACCCCAAGATCAAGAGTGGCATGCTCTCCCGACTAAGCCAGGCAGATGCTCCCTATTCTTTTTAATTTACCTGGCTAAATTAATATCGGCGGAGAGACTCAGACAAATTCATAATCTTATCATTAGCCACAAAAGGAAATTTCCCCTTAGTAGTAAGACAGAAAAGCAGTTGTTGATGTTAATTGCATTAGTTTCAACTGCAAATGGGTGCATTTTAATATCCATTAGGGGTCACAAGTAAAAAAGAAATATAGCAGCAAATTATAACTTAATGTGTCACATAAAGTATCTTTGACACATACACTTATTTTTATCATAATGAGACACTGGCTTCATAATTAAAACTCTTTCATATAACTTGATATTTTGGTCACACGAGTACATTTCAATAGATCATCTGAGTTATATCAATCCTTATGTCTATAATTAAAACCCACCTAAATATTTATTGAAAGCAAATAACTTTGCTCTATCCAAGGGCCACGATCATAAACCACATAGGATGAGAATGATCCCTACCTCTGAGAACAGACCTCAGTGTAGGCTGAATGACTCCAGAAAAGCACATAAAAAGGAGCTGATCAGAATGGTGCCAATGATACTATTGGGAAGGGGTGCAGGGTAGGTGGCCAAATACATTTTAATTCTAACTAGACTATTTCACACCTGCTAAGCTACAGGGAAGACTATGAAAAGAAAATGGGTCAATCTTAGAACTGTAAAATACAGAAGGAAGCCGGAGAGCTGCTCATCTCTTTTCCATGCCCAGCAGGATCTGAGGTCCTCTAGAAACAAACCACCAAAAGGGATCACAACCCACTGCTCCTGCAAGTATGGGAGCTTTCATGATTTGTTTGACAAATTCCCTACCTCCAATAGTGGGCTGTGCTCAATCAATTCAGGGAAATATCTTCCCTGAGAGTTTCCCCCAATGATTCCTACATAAAATCTCCATTCTACTGTACACAGCAAAATCCAGAGGCCAAAAAATAGACAAACTGTCATCAGTTATTAATTCCTGGGCCAAGGGACATCTTTAACACAGGACTGTCATTGTAAAAGTAGTAAGCACTCAGTAAGTAACCCACATAATGCTGTGTATGTGTTTTTTTAAAGACGAGAAAGACCAAAATGTGGGTAAGAACAAGACTATTATAAAAACAAAACATGAAATCAATTAACTGAAGTTTCCTGAATGACACAATGATTTTTTATTCTTCTACCACATTAAAAAACTTAACTCTTTACCATAAGGCAAAGGTAAAAACAAAGCAGGTCAACGACAATTTTAATAACTGGCCTTTCACCTGCAATGAACCAAATAAGAAAAAAATTATTTTCAAAGGATAACTACACTCTCATATAAATATTGGATGGAATAAGTCACTCTGTCTAGCATGGACTAGGCACATTGTCTGTACTTATCACCTCCTAATTTACTGACTGCTCCTAAATCTTTCTAGATAATCAAAAGAAAGCTAATTTGATTTGAAAACCAAAACCTTTACTATTACATAGTATTAAAAATAGTAAGAAATATGTAAATTATGCATTATAATATTGAGTAAAAAACCACAGGTGAAAGTATTGCATATATACAACCTCAACTGTGTAAAAGAATGCCTTGAACCAAAACTAAAGGGGAATGCCTGAAAATGTTACCTACATTTATCTCTAGGAGGTTGGTCCTCTGGTGACTTTGTCTTTCTACTTTTTCTGTATTTTTTAGTTTTCTGTAACTAACAAGCATTAGTTTACTCCTAGAAAAAGATTTTTTTTTAATTTGTAAGTTTATAAAGAGCTTAAATATACAAAAATGGGGTCTCATAAAATAAGTTCTCATAAAATGCCATCCCAAGACAGCAAGTTCAATTTTGTTATTTAAACTCAAAACAAGCTCCCCACTCAATTTAAAAATAGGTATGTTCAGTTACCAATTCCAAAATGTTAATCTTTGGTTCATGCCTGTAAAATATAGTCACTATCAGTTTGAATTGTAGACTAAATTCACAGACTGGAAATATAATGCCACTGAATGGGACATTGGTTAAGTACATATTCTCTGGAGCCAGTAGTTTTTGGTGTCAGCCAAGCTTTTTCCCCTCTCTGAGGTAAATTTACCTCATTACCTCAGAGTGTCTCAGTTTCCTCATTGATAAAATGTAGACAATAATATTATGTACTTGTGGCACCTGGGTGGCTCAGTTGGTTAAGCGCTTAATCTGCCTTCGGCTCAGGTCATGATCTCAGGGTCCTGGGATGGAGCCCCAAGTCAGGATCCCTGCTCAGTATAGAGCCTGCCTCTACCTCTGCCTCTGCCTCTGCTCCTCCCCCAGCTTGTGCTCGCTCCCTCTCCCCCCAAATAAATAAATAAAATCTTAAAAAAATAATAATAATATGTACTTCATGGGGTTATTGTAAGGATTGAATGAGTGAATACACATGTAGCACCTAGAACAGTGTCTGGTACATAAAAAGTACTAGCTATTAGTACTTAATATTAATTAATAATATCAATTTTATTAAATATATTCATAACTTGTCTATCATGTAAAAATTCCAGTTTCCTTTAAAAAAAATTAAACCATGGCTTAATATAAGCTAATTCTGACAATATTACATTTATCCTATTCCAAAAATGAAAGAGGCCACACAGGTAAAATTTTCAGAAAACTGAGACTTAAGTGCCTACACCATTTTATTTTTAATCCTCAAATCCCATTTGAGATCTTCAATTTTGTTCTGGCTAAGGAGAAGCCTAAATTTGCCAAACTCCCTTATGAACAAGATGGGGAATCACAGACCTGTACCCCTGAAACAAATAATACATTATATGTTAATTAATTAAATTTAAATTTAAAAAAATAAAAATAAAAGATGGGGAGAATAAGGTCAACATAGCATAATATAATGTCAGGTCTTACCTAACATTTTTTTTTTAAAGATTTTATTTATTTATTTGACAGAGAGAGACACAGCGAGAGAGGGAACACAAGCAGGGGGAGTGGGAGAGGGAGAAGCAGGCTTCCCGCCGAGCAGGAAGCCCGATGCGGGGCTCGATCCCAGGACCCTGGGACCATGACCCGAGCCGAAGGCAGGCGCTTAACGACTGAGCCACCCAGGCGCCCCTTTACCTAACATTTTTATATATTTCTGGTTTATTTTTTTATGTCCCCTACTGGAATGTACCTTGAGGACAGGGGCATTACGTTTGGCTCTTTGCTGTGTCCCCAACACTTAGAACAATGTCCGGCACAAAGTATTTGTTAAATGAATGAATAACATGATAGTGTGCAAGAGAACCAGAGAATTAAGAGAGACTAAAGATCTGAACAAAGAGCTTATTTTCCAAATAATTCTGATGTATGCTCCTTTGCAGAGTGTCTAAAGCAGGCCCCCTTTCAAATAAGTCTCTTCTGCACCCCACAAGGAATCGCTGTATTCCTAATATTAAAACAAGTCGTTTAAAATTGTTCTTTACTGCCGTGGCTCTGCAGCATCCATCCTCAGGAGCCACCATCTCAAGCTGGTCAACTGCTCAGTGCTTTGGGTGGAGAACAGACTGCCCTCTTCACCCGCTCCTGGAATGGGAGGCCCAGCTTTTACCTGGGAGATTACGCGACTTTGTAGGGCCAAATTATGGAGGGCACGGGTTTGCCTGTGCTATTAGCTTTCCAGCATCTCACTCTCTGATTGACAAAAGTGACAGAAAGAATACGTCGGCTTATTTCTCTGTCGAACGTGCACGAGAAGCTGAGAGGAGCCTCGGGCACTGTCTATTTGCATATAGCCTGCAGCGATCTTTTCAAACCGAGTAAGGAGCTTGTAAAACAGGAGTGCAGATTTGCTGTTCTGTCCTGGGTGATATTTCCTCAAACCAAAAAGAGGAAGACAGAGGAAAACCTTTCTGTTTTTTCTCATTGACACACAATTAATTTTGCCAATTACCGTTTTTTAGCGAGCAAATGGCACTCACTCTACAGCTTGCAAAGCTACCATAAAGAAAAAGAAAAAAAAAAAAAACCCACTGAATTTCAAAGTGATGGGTTTTAAATGCTCATCACAATCCTGTGAAATCTTTCCTGCACCTCAGAAACCAAACCAAGGTGCCCACAAGTGACCAAAAGACCAGGAGGATGCGTTTCATCCCTGCCTCCCATGACCACCACTGAGCTTGCCCTCTGGTCACACTGCAGATAAAAGAGGTCCCTGACATCTCAGGACACCACTTTGTGTGCCAAGCTACCTAAATAAATGATAAATAAACTGCCCACTAACTGATGCTATGCAGATGAATGAATTATTGAGTTGAAATGCCATAATTTTAAAATACAACAAGACTGTATCTGAGAAAATTTGGCCATCCAAAGTACAAATGTAAAATGTACACTAATATAAGAAGTGAAAGACCTACGATTCTGAAATTTCACAATTTTGCAAAGAATTAACTGAAATTATAAGATTTAGATGACAGAGCTCTTATCCATTAAAAAAAGAAAAAAGCAAGGAATTTTTAAAAAGCATTTTAATATTACAAAATGCTCTATGGCCAAGAATTTTTTGTTGTCTATCACGAATATCAAAACAGACTCTTCCTAGAGTTGAAATATGATGGTATAGCCCCAAGACTGAGAGTTGTATCATTGGATAACTTTAACCATCAAAGATCTACCCAAAAGGTAATAGCACAATCTACTGTAGCACTTGTAAGTGTTTCAGTGAATACGCTTTTTATTAAATGAATTTCTTGAACGGAATCTGTACTACATCTTCTTAAAGCACAGAAAGACCTGGGATTTCAGTAAATGACTACCTTACATTTATAATCTAAATATTGGTAAAAGACAGTTATACTTTAGAAGGATAGAATAAAAAATTAATCACAATATAAATTGTATCACAGTATCACCAATTTTAGGTTGTAGGTTTCCTACTCATACCTCCTCAAAGCTATATATTTTTAATGATATACTTTAATTATTAAATAAAAGCTGTATATCACTGTGGGTCAATCTGTTTAACCTAGATCATTTTACATGATGCCAAAACACAGAACTCAGATGATTAGTCCCCTCCAGCTTATAGACATTCACACCTAACTCCCAAAAAGAGAAATTTTAAGCAATTTTAAAAATGCACCAAAGCTAATGGCCACCATGGCCAATTGCCCCAAACAAACAGCTGACTAAAAATATTGCTAAGCACTTCCCTCATAATGGAAGAAACAATGAGCTAGCTTTTTAATGAATTCTCTTCACTGATATGATTTTTTTAAATGGGCGTTCAAGTAGAAATTGAAAGGTCAAAGATCAGACTAATTTTTTTTTAATTCACTGCCCTTAACAGTTTTTATCAAGTATTTCCTACTCAACTGCTAGGCATCTTGCATGTCAAGTTAGATAGGGTCTTCATCCTCTACAAATGTACATGTAGACAGTAATTCAATCAGCTGACCTTCATGTGAGCCATAATTATCTATATACTTTAAGTAACACATATTTGTGCCAGTATAAGCAAATATAAGGAATCCAGAACTACAAACATTTATATTAGACACTCATCCTTTTTTTTAAAAGATTTATTTATTTGAGAGAAAGTGCGCGCCCGAGTTGGGGGAGGGGCAAAGGGAAAGGGAGAGTGTCAAGAAGACTGTGCTTAGCACAGAGCCCCACGTGGTGCTTGATTTCACCACCCCAAGATCACAACCCGAGCCGAAACCAAGAATCAGACACTGAACCAACTGCCCACCCAAGCGCCCCTCATTCTTAAATACATATTGGACAAGGAAGTAAAATGGCATTATTCTTCTACTGGCATTTAAAAGTAGTATTTCAGGTTTTGCTCTGTGCAGATGAATAAGCATATGTACACATGTATATATGAATATTTAATTTTATGTAGTAGATGAGGGAAGAGTATAGGGGGTTTGTTAGAGATTCGTATCAACACAGCCACTGTTTTATATTTTGGCCCATCCAGCTCTAATGAGGGTGAGACATGGTTAACAGCAATTTTGGGTAGCTTTTTTAGCTCTCTTTTGAGAGCCACAGAATTTTTTTAAAAAGTAGTTTATTTGTTAAAAGATTGCTCCAAGGCCTAAAATTTCTAAATATGTACCTTTTTTCAACATTGCCCTTATAAAGAAAAAACTGCTGAGAGAGTCTCCCAAACATGAGAGTTTAATTAAAGAAGGAAAAGTGGGGGGGGGGGGGGGGGGGAGAGAAAGAGCCAAAGAAAGAAACCAGGAAAGCAATATAAGGCAAGAGATCATTTTAAACATTTTCAATAGGGAGAATATCAAACTTTCATAAAAAAACCTTTGGGCTCTTGGAAACATATGCCTTTTAAGCATCCTCCCTCCCCACACCCCAAAAAAGTGTGATTTTTCTGAGTTCCATTACAAGGTTATGACTGAGCTTACTAGTTGTTTATTTAAAATCATCATATTTGCAGCCATTTATAGGATTAAGATTTTCATTAAGTTTAGCAAAACAAAAATAATTCTGAACTAAAATGGCAAACATTAGATTTAGAAAAGATTTTTTTTTTTTTTTTTTTTTTTTAAGTAGGCTCCATCCCAGCATGGAGCCCAAGGCAGGACTTGAACTTAGCTGAGATTAAGTTAGATGCTTAAATGACTAAGGCACCCAGGTGCCCCTAGAAAAGAATTTTTAAAAATGTAAGAGAATGAGAGAGACATATCAACCAGTGCAATATATAGATCTGTATGGCTCCTGATTTGATTAAAACACACACACACACACAAAAAAAAAACACTAAAAAAGAAAATTATAAAATGGGAAATTTTTGAACATTGATTGGATATTTCAGGACATTAAGGAATTATCTGCTTTTTAAGAATCATGCTGGTATTGTGGTTATATTTTTAAGATAGTCTTTATCTTTAAGAGATACTTAGTAAATATTTGTGGATAAAATATGAGGTTTAGGACGTACTTTAAAATAATCCAGTGGGAGAGAAGTAAGCTGTGGGTAAGGGCAGAGATGAAACAAGACTGACCATGAATTGCTAATTGTTGATGCTACATGATAAATTTATGAGTATTTACTATACTAATCACTCTATTTTGTATATGTTGCATGTTCCCAGAATAAACATTTTGGAGAAATGAAAAACAGAGCATTTCAAGCACTGAATAATCTAAAATGGAAGTATATTCATTTCTAATGATAAAATTTACCCCCAATGTAGCTTCTTCGTAAAGTTCTTTCCAATAGTATGTTGTAAAAGGCTAGTTCCCTGAAAAGTATATAATAAATGAATGAATAATATATAAAATAATAAATAAGTAATAAATAAATTAAGCCGTTCCTTTAAAAATATCCTTATTATTTTGGTTTTAAGTCTTATTCTATTCATTCTTACCACTGTTTCTAGTTTCAGACTGAAATTGTTCTCCCTGTGTAAAATGCCTTCAAAAAGATGAAGTCCAGATAAACACTGACAAAACACCTCTATGTTTTGATTAGAAGAATTTGGATCCCAGCAATCCTGTATGTTTTGAATAAATAGCTCTTTGAGTCTAAAAGTTATTATTTGAAGTGTTTTGCCACCATGGGTGGAACCAAAACATCACTGCCCATGGGATGATGACATGGAATAATCTGGAAATGGTGAAGCTAATCACTAAGGAGTCAAATTATATTTTACTTCTGATAAAAATAGCTAATTCATGAATGGGAGCCAACTTCACAGTGATATACAAGGAAAAAAAAATTTCATGGATAAAGTTTAGTAAAAATGAACCTTAAAAATACCCGTTTTCACTGTCAACAAACAGTTACTGAATTCCTATAGACTTCACACTGTGCTATGTATCATTCTGTTTTGAGGGAACAAAATAGTTTCTAGTTCATGAGTCCAAATATAACTATTGAAGACAGTAAACTGGCACTTTTTAGAACTGCATATATTTCTCCAGGGTAATAAATAATACCTTCAGTCCATTTGTTCAATCTTCCAACATCGACTAAATGCCTATCACAAGTCCCACCCTTTGTTCTAAAAAAAATGGGTCTCTGAGAACACAAGAGTTTCACCAATAAAAAAGCCAACAACAAGCCTATTTTAAAAATGGAGACAACAGTAGACAAAAGTGGCAAATAAATAGCTTTCTTTTAATGAGACAAAGCAAGAATTTTCTGGAAATTTTAACCCATATTTTCCATCTGGTCACCTACTTCCAAAAACTAAAAAGAGTAATTCTTGAGTATTTTTCAAGAATAAAACTAACATTTAGTTATAAATTAGCACTAAACTTGTAAACAGATTTTATATGCATTTCTATTCTCTGAACCTCAGTATTCAATATTTCTGAGCTCAGAGGATCAAAAATCAACTAATAATCTACATACTAAACTTTTCTTGTGTTATTGAACTACCAAATGTAAGCTTCATGAAGGCAAGATTTTTTTCAGTTCTTTATCCCCAGAGCCTAGAATAATGACAGGAACATGATAGGCATTTAATACTGTTTAATTAACTAATTTGAAAATCAGAATTGCTGAGGAATATGCTTTATTTTCATGTCAAGATCATTTAGGCTTCATAAGTAGGAACAGTATATTTGAATTACTCAACCTACTATAGGCCTTCTATTTAGTTTTAGGAATTGGCTTCAATAGACAACAATTCTGTAAGATTTGTTTTTTTGTTTGTTTTTACTGAAGGCTGTCTCAGTTGCCTTGAAAAAGTATCTCTATGTATAATTTATCATTACTGAATATATATAATCATTATCAAATAAATATAATCCTGGGGCGCCTGGGTTGCTCAGTCTGTTGAGCGTCTGACTGATTTCAGCTCAGGTCATGGTCTCAGGGTGGTGAGATTGAGCCCCACATAGACTGGGATTGGGATTCTTTTTCCCTCTCCCTCTGTGCCCACCGCCCCCACTCACGCACACTCTTTCATATCTAGCTAGCTAGCTAGCTAGCTAGAATCCTTATGTTAAGCACCCACTCTAAAAGTCCTGCCTTTTAGGGTTTATGTCAAAGAGTAAGGAGCAAGCATTAAATAAGAACTGACTCCTACCCCAACTCCCACTGATCATGGCTATCACAGACCAGTCCTGTGGTTAAGAAACCTGACTCTGGAGTTGGATCCCTGGGCTTCAGATCTCAGCTCTTCCACCCATAGCCCTGTGTGCCCAGGAAAGTTATTTCCCTTCTTTGTTTGCCTCACTTTCTTCATCTGTGAAATGGGGGAACATATAACTTACTTCAAAAAACTGTTGTGATATTTAAATGAATCTGTACATGCAAATCTTTTAGAATAGTGCCTGACATACCTAGCACTACTAAAACTCTAAGAAATCCCTTAGTTCATTTATACATCACAGGGACTCATTAACGACTTAGTCTTTTTTTCATCTTAAACTGAAAAAACAACAGAAATACATCTGTATCATGGACAAGTTTTCACACTTATGGATACATTAGGGACAAAGTGAATTGCCTATCAAAATTGTGTAATAAGGTAGAAATAACAAATTCCCACTTATTAAGAGAATTCATGGAGAAAGCAGAGTTTCATACTTATATATTCTTTCTGATTAGAAAAAGAACACAATCCCACTACCATATAATCCCACCACCCACACTGATGACATCTGAATAGATTTCCTTTGTCTTTTTTCTATGTATATATGTATAATTTTATATAATTGAGACTGTATCTGGCACTCTTCTTGACTCACATAACACGGTATTAAATGTACTTTTGTGTCACTTTTTTAAAATATCATTTTAAATGATGGTATAAATTTAATTATTCCAACATAAACAAGAAAAAATGATAATTAATACACCTTCTCTTCCATAATTTTTATATACTCATGAACCCAAATATAACCAGCCAGAAAGAATTTTTGCTTATTTATTGCTCAGCATGTTTGTTTTTAAATAAAATTTTCTGGTCAAAACTAAATTTTACAATCTTAAGAAACAAGAACAAAGCTGGAAACAACACATTCCTGATCTCAAACTATAGTACAAAGGTATAGTAAACAGTAAGGCATTGGCATAAAAACAGACACACAGATCATTGGAACAGAATAGAGAGACCAGAAATAAACCCATGCATATATGGTTAATTAATTTACAACAGAGAAGCCAAAAATATACACTGGAAAAAGCACAGTCTCTTCAATAAATGGTGTTTGGAAAACTGGACAGCTACATGCAAAAGAATGAAACTGGACCAACACCTTACACCACACCCAAAAATTAACTCAAAATGGATTAAAGACTTGAATGTAAAACTTGAAACCATAAAACTCCTAGAAGAAAATACATGCAGTAAGCTCCCTGACATAGGTCTTGGAGATGATTTTTTGGATCTGACACCAAAAGCAAAGGCAACAAAAGCAAAAATAAATGAGTGAGGCTACAGCAAACTAAAAAGCTTCTACACAGCAAAGGAAACCACTAACAAAATGAAAAGGCAACCTATTAAATGAGAAAAAATATTTACAAATCATATATCTGATAAGGGGCCAATATCCAAAATATATAAAGAACTCATACAACTTAAAAGCAAAAAAATAAACAATCTGATTAAAAAATAGAGAATCTGAACATGCATTTTTCCAAAATCATACAGGCCAAAGGGTACATGAAAAGATGCTCAATACCACTACTTATCAGGGAAATGGAAATCAAAACCACAATGAGATATCACCTGACACCTGTTAGAATGGATAGTATCAAAAAGACAAGAAATAACAAGTATTGGCAAGGATGAGGAGAAAAGGGAACACTTGTGTACTGTTGGTGGGAATGTAAATTGGTACAGCCACTGTGAAAAACAGTATGGAGGTTCCTCAAAAAATTAAAAATAGAACTACCATATGATCCAGATATTTTACTTCTGGGTATTTACCGAAAAGGAAATACTAACACGAAAGAGAGAGAGAGAGAAAAAGAAAGAAAGAAGAAAGAAAAAAAGAAAAGAAAAGAAAGAAAGAAAGAAAGAAAGAAAGAAAGAAAGAAAGAAAGAAAGAAAGAAAGAAAGAAAGAAAAAGAAAGAACTTGAAAAGATATGAACGGCCATGTTCACTGCAGCATTATTTATAAAGCCAAGACATGGAAACAATCTATGTGTCCATCAACGGATGAATGGATAAAGAAAATGTGGTACACACATGCACACATACAAATATTATTGAGCCATAAAAAAAGAAAGAAATCTTGTCATTTGTGACAACATGGATGGAACTTGAGGGCATTATGCTAAATGAAGTAAGTCAAACAGAGAAGACAAATACCATATGATCTCATTTCTAAGCGCAATCTTAAAAGAAAAAAATTAATTAAAAAAAAACAAGCTTCATAGGTACAGAGAACAGATGGTGGTTGCCAGAGGTGGGGGTGAGGGTGGGCAAAACAGGTGAGGGAGTCAAAAGGTACAAGCTTCCAGTTTTAAAATAAATAAGTCCTGGGGATATAATGTACAGTATGGGGACTATGGTTAATAATACTGTATTATATTTTTGAAAGTTGCCAGAAGAGTAAATCTTAAAAGTTCTCATGATAAGGAAAAAAAATTCTATAATTATGTGTGGTGATGGATGTTAACTAGACTTATTGGGGTGATTATTTCACAATATACACAAATATCAAATCATTATGTTATGTATCTAAAACTAATATGTTTGTCAATTACACCTCAATAAAAATATATATAAATAAAATTCTACAAGTTACTTTAAAATTTACAGGAAGCAGAGGAGAAATAAGATGTCCACTTACAAATTTAGTCAATTGTGCACGTGAGGAATCACGTTGCCATCACTGCGACCTCCCCAAATCCACCATCCACATTAGCACCTATGAATAGCTACTTAATCAGTAGGATAAAGAACTCTCTCAATAATGTGGAGAGATCCATAGTTATTACCAAAAGCTGTATGGGGCAGAACTGAAAGGATGAAAAGAAAAGAAGAAAGAAGAAAGGGAATGACCAAGCTGAATTTGGGGGAGTGGGTAGGGTTGCTACACAGCGATTCCCTAGGTTAACTAACACTCCTCTTCCAAAACTAGGGAGACTTTTGATTCAGAGATATGGACTCTTGGTCCACCATAAAATGTGCTTGCTACTCATTAGCTCTTAGGCTGCCTACTCTAGGAAAAGCAAAAGCCTGGTATCTTTTGACTTTTTGCTTATGTAAAACAGCAGGTCAAATGTATCCTGGATCTCTCTCATCCTTGAGAATCACAGAGAGTTAATGGTATGTGTCCTGGGAAATGGAGGGCTTGGCTCAGTTAGAAGCACCACGCCCATCACTTATGACAGTATTTTTTGCCCTTACCTTCTCTGGAGTTCCAATATGTGGCTTCGAATAAAGATTATTATAGAAGGGGAGGGGGGAGAGTGTTGGAAATCCCTGACCTCCATTTTAGTGGAATCTCTTCATCCTTTAGAAGCAAATATTCTTTCTATTCTCTTAAGCTCACTTGGAGGGAATGTCCTCTAAAAACAGAAATGGACTATCCCACACTCGCAAAACATGGGTGCACTATCTTGTCATTAGGACCTGAGTATCACTCCAAAATAATCACATTGCCAATGTATTTTCTCTTTTCAAGGCAATTTGAATACTATCCAATTCAATTATTAAAACTATTTTCTGGGCATGTCAAAATAAAAAA
Organism: Mirounga angustirostris; assembly: GCF_029215605.1. Classification (NCBI taxonomy): domain Eukaryota; kingdom Metazoa; phylum Chordata; class Mammalia; order Carnivora; family Phocidae; genus Mirounga; species Mirounga angustirostris. The sequence continues at coordinate 159,978,705 of NW_026991711.1, forward strand.
TATCATGTTTCAAGAGCCTTAATTTTTAAAATAGGCTCAGGGTGCCAGGGTGGCTCAGTAAATTAAGCACCTAACTCTTGATTTTTGCTCAGGTCATGATCTCAGGGTCAGGAGATCGAGCCCTGCGTCAGGCTGCACTCTGAACACGGAGCCTGCTTAGGATTTCCTCCCTCCCCCTCCCACTGCCCCTCCCCCCAACCCCATTCACGAACTCTCCCTCTCTAGAATAAAGAAAGAAATCTTTTATAAATAAACAAACAAATAGATAAATAAAAATACCCACTCTCCTTGCAGTTTAGTTCTGTCCAAGTTTTCCAACACAGGAAGAAGTTCAGAAACGCTCAGTTTCTCTGCTACAAATGGATTTGCTAGGTCACCCAATGACTTCCCCATCCTGGGGGAACTACCTAACCAATGAACAAACAAAATCAAAACAAAACAGAAAACTAGACCCATACAAACTCAGACTTCGAATATGCAGTCATATTTTGTTCTACCTCCTTTTCTAGCTTTCTCTCACTCTGCTGCTTGTCCAGCACACAAATGACCAGTCTTATCATGCATTCTGTTTGGTCTATAATAAACATGCAGCGAATTGCCTATGTTTGATGATCTAAATGACAACAAAGATCTAATACATTCATTTCAAAATAAACAATTCCAAGTTTTTCCGTTTACCCAAAACAGAGATCAGCAGCCTAATTTAAAACTAAGCAAACTGCATTTTTTCCCCTCTAAAATTACAGTATAGGACCTAGTGCTAAAACCTTTGTTTACCTACAAAATAAAGTATTAACTGTGATCTAGAGTACCTTCAGAATGTTGATTCAACTTTTTACAAGTGTAATATTCACAGTATTTTTTAACCATGGTTTTCAAAAACTTTGGGGAAGCAAGTATTTGCTTTTGACTTTTCTCCTGTTTAATCCTCCACTGTAGACCATATCCCTTGCTACTGTATCTATCTCACCCTGGTGGGTAGAACTCTCAGTCCCCATCACTGAATGGAACAGTGTGGCTCCCTAGTGCAAATTTCCTGAGAGCCCCTTCCCTGAGCATGTGCCAAGAATCAAATCTTGGCCACTTAGTGCTCTGTGCTCCACATGTGAGCTCACGGCGTGTTGAGCAACCGTGCTAACTGAGATGGATAGCCCTGTCAAACAGGAAGCTGGCGCACCAGGATGCAAGCAGTGGGATACAATGACCTTTACATTCAGAAAAAAAAAATCCCTAAAATGGCATGAAAAGTTTATGGGGGGGAGGAGGAGGGATTCTTTTATTTCATTTAGGCACATAGCATAAAATAAAAGCAATGGTGCCTAGTATGCAATTTGCTCGGGATCAAATCTTGAATCCCTTACACAAGAAAGAAAGTCGTCAGAGAAAGGAAATGAATCATCCTTTATCACACTGCTTTGAAAGCAGTGGACTCGACAATTCAGCTGTTATTACTGCACCCGACAGGCCAAGCGCTCGGATTCAGACAGCGCTTGGACTCATAATGATCCATGGGGTTACTACCTGCCCTGGGAAAACATTCTTGACCTCTGGTTTCAGGTGGGTTGCTTTCTTGGTAGAATTAAAATCTAATTTAAATACTTAAACATTTTTAAACAGCGATGATCTGCTTACAGAATCAGAGTCAAGGGCTTGGATATTAAATCCCATGTCCTTGGTCGCCATATTTGTAACTTTGTATATATTGCTTAATCTCTCATAGTTTTCTTATCTGAATAAATGGAGGCTCTGACTGACCGTTCCTAGGAATTATATGAAGAGGGACTCATAAAAAAAGTTGCAAAAATCTGTGGCACATGTACCAATGTTAAGTAAGAATAATAATATAGAAAATTAATGTATAAAACAAGACCTGGAAGTTACATATGTCTCTCCTTTGGTTATAACACATTATCATAAATTGTACAATTCAATCATTTCAGCTGAAATACAGTAACAGTCATTCCATTGGGTCAATTTTTTTTTTCATTTTTCAAGGTTTGGGGGATATTTTTATGTTATTTGTTTTGTCAATTCTTTGCCATGAAAGAACAATGGGCTACGCTTCAGAGTGAAGCAACACAAGCTCACAACAGGCTTGCGAGTGCTGTACAATACACACGGAAATAACGATGCAATTTTAATTTTTAATTAAATAGATTAAATGAATTGATCACAAAAACACTGAGATTTTTGTTGTTGTTGTTGTTTTGTTTTGTTTTGTTTGTTTTTGTTTTACTGAATGGACAACCCTAAAACTACAGAGCAATTTTCAAAGATACAAAAGTTTGGTAAAATGCATCCATTTTTTTTGTATTTAATTAAAAGCTGATTGTAAGGTGCAGAAGCTGCAGGCCTAAAAGCAATAAATAAATTTAGAAAATTGAAAGCTTATAAATCATGTACGGAAGTTTAGATAAGTTAGGATCAAACATCTCCGCACTCTGAGAGCCCCACTTTAGGGACTCAGAGAAAGTACCAGAGCTATCAATGCCAACAAAACGAAGAGGGTCACTTTAAAATGCAAGTTTATTCTGGAGGCTCTAGAGGTGCTGCCGGTGAAATGCTTCCCAAAGCAACCAGAAAACAAGTCACTGCAAGAGACCCTCTGCTATCTGCTGCTCGGAAAAGATGTTAGACCTGACCATTCTCCTCCAACCCTTGTTTGGAGAATTATTTCAGGAAACACATTCTTCCTCAAATCATGACACACAGAGGCGTGGGGCGGGGAGAGGAGGGGACACGCAGTCCTACCTTGTGCCTGAGCTGCAGAGCTGTGGGAGTACCCCAGGGCCAGGAGCGCGGTCTCCACCAGCTGGCTAAAAAGCACATCTTTTCGAACCAGAACGAACTCTGCATGTTCTTCTCTGTTGTCATATTCAAGAGAGCCATCCAACTGCTCCACCACACAAAAGACAGGAATCATCAAACCTGAAGAGACAAAATTCAAGAGCAAAACACAAACATTACAAAGCAAATCTCAGTCACCATGATGAGAAGGGAAGAGGCAGTTATAAAAGTTACTCATCTGTGATCAACAATGGTTTCGATTAAACAAGCCTCTTAGTTGGATAGGCCTAATGGGAAAGCTGTGGATTTTTTTTCCCCTTCCTTATTACTATCAGATTGCAGCAGAATCGCCCTGGGCAAAGGCAGAAGCCCTCAGATTCCAGTCATTAAAATGTGGAGTGTGCCCATCAGAGGTGTCCTGCCTGAGACCCTAACTCCAGAGCTGCCACAAAGCTGAGGTTAAGGTGACCTTCCAGACCCTCATAACCTTCATGTCTATGGTTTTATCATTAACTACTAATGGGGACTAGTATTTCCAGATCAGATCTGCTTTTGTCTGGAAATGCTGTAAGAAACCTACTAGAGAGGCATATTTGATTTCGGGGCCTAAGCTATCAAGTGACTATGTCTAAGAAAGCCAATAGGAATTTTTTTATTTTTTAACAGTCCCTCTTGTATCTTTTATCTAAGTCCCAGCAAATAGGTCATCAATTAGTCTGCAAATATCCTGCTCACGAAAATCTTAACTGACATTTAACTTATGTCAAAACATGCATCCAAATTTAAAACTTTGTCTTTTTTTTAATTATTATTTTACATATTAACACCAGTTACCACTATAAAGGGAATTATCTCTTCTTGTGTTTTCAGAGAAGAAGTAAACTACCCTAAAGGATAAAGCAAATTAGTCTAGTTGAAAATCTGTTGAAATCTGTTGTCACTGAAATATTTCTCTGCTTTGTATCAAAGTGTGAAAAGCTAAAAAATGTTTAATTCGCCAAAGATTTTTTTATAAACTGTTTTTTATTTTTAAAAAAGTCATACAGGCATTTAAATCTAAACATAGCCAAGGCATAAGAAGATCAAAGTTTTACCAACATACAAGTAATAAACACGGACTCTGCCCCATGTAATTCACACAAATTAGTATGTTATGGAATAGATCTGTTCTGGGTCTTCTCTCTTCGTGCAAGAAAACCAAAAGTTATGAAGGACAGGTGGGCAAGCTGAGAGATGGGGGGAGGTGGACAATTAGTTGGTCATTGCTGAAGGCACTTTACAATAAAAATAAGACCTCTGTGTAAATGACCCATGGGAGTTCTGCCTGTGAGACACAGACTACACAGTTTTTTTAAAAGCCCCTCCCCTCTGCCTAGACCCTAGAAGCCACCTGACTCACTCTGATCTGGAAAGCAGAGAGTGGGAGCAGACACCCTGCAAACTACCAGGTCACAGATGCAGATTTTTGTTCTAAAGATAATACAATGGTACAACTGGTTCCCATGTGCTAATTATTATTATTAAAGATAGTAAGTATAGGGTGTAATTATTAAATGTAATCATTATTAACAGTAATAATACTCCTTAAGAATTGTTATCATTAAGGATCATGGTAATTATTATTAAGCCAGTACAACAGTCTAACAAGTCACACCATACCATTCCTGGGACAACTACTGACTCCATGGTTCACTCTCAAGAACAATAAAGCAGCATTATTGTTTGTAGAAAATACACTACCTATGGTACAGATTTATAGAAAATAGGAAATAAGGGTGGAGCAGACTGATCGTTTTAGACAAACAAGGAAATTTAGCCCGGCCACATGGTGCCTTATAAAATATTCTTTAGAATTGTGACCAGTACTAGTCTATCAAACGCTTACTTATTTATGCCCAATTTATTCCCAAATGTAGGTAAGACATGAAATGAACACTATAAATTACACTGCCTCCAAATTATCTTTGTGCTCATTCATGTATCCAATTTTTATTCCCTGAACACCTATTGTGTACCAGGTATCCCCTGTGGCTTCAGAGATACAAGTAAGAACAAGTCTGATGTGGCTCCTGCCCTCAATGCTGTTGAAGGTGCTGTAAAATCTTCCTAAGCAAGCATAATGGCATTTTATAGGACCTATCCATCAGAGTCCTTACCAGCAGGGAATAGCCCCCATTTAGACCTTTTAACTCTTACATACTGGTATATGATCTTTGTCCAAGGAAGCAGGTTGATTTCTACTTCTAATGATTTCAGCATATGCACACATAGGGCCATGTAGTCAATGGTGCCATAAGCCACTTCACCACTAATACCTATGTGTACATAAGTTTCAATGCTGAAAATCCATGTGCAGTTCCTAATGTCAACATCTGAGTGTCACACATCTGGGAATCACAGATAAGGCCTTTCAATGAATCCAGTTGCCTCCATAAGCTATCATGTATCCATTACTTAGGAACCATAAATCTTTCCCAAGTCTATAGTCAACTAAAAAAAAAAACCCTAAGACCCTATTAATTTTTAAAAATAGTAACAAATAAATATAGCATGAATAATTTTTAAAAATCAAAGAAAGAAAGAAAGAAAGAAAGAAAGAAAGAAAGAAAGAAAGAAAGAAAGAAAGAAAGAAAGAAAAAAGTGGCAGTGGATAAAAAGATAGGGAGAGTATTTGAAAAGCAATTCAAAAAATAATCAGTGAGTGAGATATGAAATACAACATTAAAGCACAAGGGTCTATACCATTCAGGAACTTATGTTTTGAAAGTGTCAGTTATCAAAATATTTCCTAAACATTTTAGTCCAGTGATTAAAGAAAGCAATCGTTATCTGACATGAGAACAATAACTCCTTCCAGTCAAAAAGCAAGCACCGATCCTTCACAGGCATCACCTACTTAGAAAGAAAAGAAAAGAAAAAAAGAAAAGAAAAGGCAAGGCAACGCAGAGAAAAGAAAAGAAAGGAAAAGAAAAGGATTTTGAAGTCATTTATAAAATAAAGTAATATTAACCAGAAGCATATGACAACAGAATTTACTCTGAAAGCATATATATATGAGCTACTAAAAACAAAAAGATTATATAAAGAAAAATGTACCTTTTTACTAGAATTTCATGGATCAAATTTCAATTATGAAATTTTTACAGTGAAACACAATTTTTACAAAAGAAGAGGAAAAATAGGTGTGATTACTAGTAACAACAGCAAGAGAAATGAAAAATGGTAAAACAGTCCAGTTGGGGTCAAGTGTGAGGAAGAAGAAAATTAAGGCATAGGTTTTAAAAACTTAAAAACAGCAAATCCCTGGCAAAGAAAACTATAAAAGGATGAGTAGGAATATATATCAAAAAAAAGGCATTCCATTTGGTACCCCCTCCCCACTCTCTCCAGGCGAAAAAGAAAAAGAAGGAAGGAAGGAAGGAAGGAAGGAAGGAAGGAAGGAAGGAAGGAAGAAAGGAAGAAAGGAAGAAAGGAAGAAAGGAAGAAAGGAAGAAAGGAAGAAAGGAAGAAAGAAAGAAAGAAAGAAAGAAAGAAAGAAAGAAAGAAAGAAAGAAAGAAAGAAAGAAAGAAAGAAAAAGAAAAAAGTGGCAGTGGATAAAAAGATAGGGAGAGTATTTGAAAAGCAATTCAAAAAATAAGAATGGGAAGAATTAAAAGCTAAAGAATAACAATGTAAAAATGAAATGTATTTATACAACAAAATTTACAAATGATCAAGAAAAAAAAGAAACTCTTATTCTAGCCCTATATCTGGAACTTATGGCATTATTCTTCTTTTATTGTAGCACAGACCCATTTCCAGATGATCAAGTAGGGAACTTTGAACCTTTTGATTATAAGCCTCACTAAGCTTTCTACAATTGTGGCAGGTTAAGCAGGTAGTTTCGTCTAAGGGACAGGCACACAGTCCCAGCCATTTGCTAAGAATTAAGAGTCGTTCTGACAATTGGGATGAATGGTGAATTCTGTTGTCACTGAGGCAAAATAAGCAGGAGATTCCTTCCACTAGAAAAATGCATTTCCCAACTGTCATTAGTTCCAATGCTCAAACTGTCATTTTCATTGTGACATTATTTCTGAAAAAGTGTGTATGATTATAAAGGCAACCTAATCTTCACCACGGCGGCCATAGGAATACAGACAAATGGGAGATGGTCAAATGTGGTGGTGACTAGCTCTGCGTAAGGAGGCAGGCAACTCTTGGATCAAATCCTGGCACTGTCATTCTTTACCTATTGTAGTGAGCTCGAGTAATTTATTTGACCTCCCTGAGGCTCAAATTCCTCCCAGGTAAGATGCAAATAATAATATCTACATCACAGAGTTGCTGTGAGGATTAAACACTGTGAAATAGTTGTCTGGCAGCTCTCAAACAATGGAACCTATTTGTTTTTCTTTTTTTCAAAATCAGTATTAATACCATTAATTAATACCATTAATTAATACAGAGGAAAATAAGGAATCAATAATTTTTTTCAGGGTCCATAATCAATGCTCATGAAACTTACTAAAAAGCTTTTCTTCAGAATAAAAATGATACTCATAATCATTGAATTACTTAAGATGTTCAATGTGCCCCAAGCAAAAGGGTGAAAGTATTAAAAATACATTTTATACTCTAAAACTGCTTGCCCACTACAGTAGCTATTAGCCACATGTGGCAACTAAACACTTGAAATGTGACTAGTCCTGAATTGAGATGTGCTGTAAGTGTAAAATACACACTCAATTTCAATGATTTAATAGCAAAAAACAAATAAATATAGCATGAATAATTTTTAAAAATCAACTGCAGGTAGAAATATCTTGGATGCACTGAGTTAAATAAAATATATTATCAAAATTAATTTCACCTGTTTAACTTCTTTTAAATGAAGCTACTAGAAAATTTAAAATTATACACATGGCCCATATTATATTTCTAGGAGAGCTGCTCTAAGCAACCTGCCGACACCAACATATACAATGGTTTTCCTGACACAGGATAAAGTCATCGCAAACTGATAACTAAGACAATTGTGCAATTGTCTTAAGCATTTCTTGGATGCCCCTCAAGTTATCTTTCCTCTGTGTTCCTGATCTTAGGAGACTTGAGGACAGATGTACTATTGGTTAAACTCCAAAATCTAATGTGACATCTCTGCATCATCAAGCAAAGCGTAGGCCATTGTTTTATTCCTAACCGTATTCATCCAACTTCTTTAATAAGGGAAAGGTTTTTTCCCCCCTTCCCTTCATTTTAAAGAACAGTTTTCAGGAAATGCCACAACACTGGCATGAAAGTGACCCAAGGAACAAGTATCCTGTAATGCTCTGGATAGCTCACCTCAACAATGAAAGATGAAAGAAGGTCCAGTGGCCGGGGTCTAGAGGACTGGATTACACTGCTTTCCACAAAGTCACACAAAACAAACCTGTCACTTGCATAGCACCCGCTAACTTACCACACATTCTAGCATACACACGTACCTTTATCTTTCTCCCCACCTTTACCCCATGAGAGGGTATCATTATTCTCATCCAGTAAATGAGGAAACAAACCATGGGAAAATAAGTAACATGCTCAAGAGAGGCACAAGGAGAACCGTTCAGGTTAGCCAACTCTAAACTCCAGGCACGCTGCTTTCTTGGGAATGGAAAACTACACCTGGAAACCCACACCCACAAAAATCCAAAGGCTTGGCCTTTTAGCAAAGGCCCCTTCACTGCTCGCAAAGTCCAATGGGTGACATGCATTGCTTGAAAGTAAATTCACCTTTTGACATGGGAGTCACTGTGCTAGGCACACAGAAGGAATCGAACACAATCGCTGCCCTTTGGTCACTCACAGACAAAGAAAGGCTCAAATGAGTCATACTCTAGTGAAGGTGACAGTGGGCTCCAGCCTCCACCCCAATCCCTTTGTCTCCTGGGTCCACCCTCATTCTTGGACCTGCCCCCTGAATGACAGGAGCCAGTCTATGACAGGAGGCCAGCCTTTCTCCTCCCCTCTTTCCAAGGGCTCCTGAAACAGTCTGTTTCCAGAAGGAAGGCAGCCACAGGGCCCACTCCCTTCCCTGAAGCTGGCAGTATATCTGGTTCTATCACCTGAGAAGGTCCCAGGGCTAACTGAAGATTACAAAGCCTTTAGGGCAGAGCCTCTCATATCTGCTCTTTGTATAAAACTGAACCTGGAGTAAAGCACCACACTTAGCAACCACCACAATCAATAAATCACAGAACCCTGAAACAAATTCTACCGTGTAAACCGAGAGTGAATACAGGGTCTACCGGGAGGACTGGGAGAGAAAAGAGTGAGGGGTGGCAACTGTCTTTTCTTATTGCAAATTTATTAGAAGAACAAAACAAACTTCATTCTCTCTCCCCTCCCCCTTTCCCTCTCCATCTCTCTCTATCTCTCTATCTCTCTCTCACACACACACACACACACCCTGAGTCACATACAAGAAGTCACTTCAATATTAACCTTCAGTATTAGCCTCTAGACGCTTCCTCCCAACCTAAAACAATCAAGGCAAGTCTGAGCACCGAGATCAGTGAGAAACAAAAAGAAAGAATAGGGTGCCCCTCACCTCCTTCTTGGGGTCCCAGGCAAAATTTCAAGATGGATCAAGTAAATCTTTCTTACTCCGCTCTTTTCTGCCCCTGATGTCCTCTCCTAGGCACCCAACCTCCTGAGCTATGGTAACCAGAGGCTCCGCATTCCACCATTCCACTCCAGCCTCCCATTCCCCCAGGGGCTGAGCTCAAAAATTCCACAGAGATTAATAGATAAAAAGATGCTACACTTTTGCTGTTTGAATGGTTTAGCAGTCCTTTAATCTTAGATATACTTTCATTGTAAAAGAAACTCATTGTATCCTATATTAACTTCTAATGGAAAGAATTTCAGGTAATGCAATTAAAAAAAAAAAAAAAGTTTTCACCAGGCTTGGAGTGGCAGGAGAGCAAAAATATCTGGGGGCAAGGGAGCCATCCGCAGGTGGACTGGAGGTCCTCTAGGCTCCCCTCAACTGCTCCACTTTCAAAGTTTCTCTCTGACCCTTGCTTGCGAACAAAGGTTCTCTGAAGGATTAATTCATCTGTCTTTGTGGTTTTCTTTTTTAAGTCTTACTGCTGAGGAAGCAAGAGCTGACAGAGAGGGGCAACCTGTGCCGTTCAAAGGGGGAGGAACACAGTTAATCCTACAATGATGGAGAAGGCAAAATTTGCTTAACAATTACTCTAAGGCATATTAAGTCATATATATGCAGAAATATTATTTCACGTTCATCCATGACCCAATTATTTGTAACTCAAGGTTACATCTCCAAATAAAGTTTCAACAATAACGCTCCTTGATGCCTCTCTCCCTTTAGGGAAGTAGGGTGGGGAGGTAAGATTATCAAGAAATACTTTATTCTCAGAATCCTGTCTAGTAAAACCAGACACTACCTTGCAGCCCCTGAGGCAGATCTTAACTTTGGAAGATAAGAACAAAAGTAGGCCAGGGGTGGGGCAGCCACGAACTCTAGTCCTCTCTTACTTAACACCCTAAAGGCTCAAACTGAGCTTCAGGTGGTAGGGAGAGGAGATGGGTTCTGGTCTTCCAGGCCTGTCCCCAGACTGAGAGATCACGATTCAACCTGAAGCCAGATCTGAAGGCTGCAGGATAAACTCCACGTCTCTCAATACTCCTCATTTATAGAAATGTGGTAGCAGGATCAAGTTGGCCAGGCCGTCTGCAAAACAGGACTTCACAGGCACAGAGAAGGCACAGTGTGGCTACTTATCTAAACAAAAAAGCCCGAGCTACACCTGGGAACTGGGCCATAGCAAGCCTGACCCAAGGAACTAAATTCCCTGATGTCAGGAATGTCCAGTGAGAGTGAATGAGAGGCCTGCCTTTTCCTTCTCCAACATGGGCTGGACTTAGGTAAGTCTTACTCACTCCCTCACTCCCCGCTCCAGCCCCGAGCCTGACTTACAGCAAGTCCAAAATAAATGTTGGTGCAGTTTAACAAAATGCTAATTCTAGCTAGACATTCAGAACCACCATTAAGAGGCGATGTCAGCTCTGGCTTTTTGCCATTACTTCCCAGCTGAACTTGTCACATCACCATAGCCCACTGCATTGCATTCAGCATCAGCATACAAGAAGAGCTTTCTAAGAAACAATCCACACAAGTGGACTTGGGGGCTTGCTCCATGCTCTCCGGGGAACGTCCGCCAGACTACAGGGCTGCGTGCGACCACTGTGGACAGAAATTGTTGGTTTATCACCAGGAAGGCATTGCAGTCTGTTGGTGTTAAGACTCAAGTGGCTAGCAGTACTGTGCTCTGTGACCGTATACATCCTAGAACCCTGGGGGTCGGGTCTGCAGTCCTATAGTACCTGCGCTGGAAGACTGCAACATCTTTTCTAAATCAGACAGACAAAAATGTTTACTGACCCTGAAATTTAAAAAAAAAAAAAAAAAAATTTTTTTAAGAAAAAAGTAGAATGTAAGTTCGATTATCACAGAGGAGTTCAAACATGAAGTATCCCTTAGTTCAAAACTAAATGTTTGAGGTTCTTTTCACAGTGGGTTATAAATGCATATAGAAAGTCTTGAGACTCAATGGCTTGTTAAAATAACTATACCATAATTCATTAATGCTAAGATTTCTGTCCTTCATTATGTAAAATTTTATTTTAGAGGTCTCTGAGAGATAATTTTTCAGATCGTATTTAAGTGGAGATGTATGTGCCGCTCCCCTCATTCTCATTATCCTCTCTGGAAAAGCTATTTGCAACTTACAGTCTCAAAAGTCAGAAAAAGAGTCAATAAAAATTGTCTTTATATTAACATTTGCTTTATCATATCCAGTTTTGAGATTTGCCTAAATGTTATTCTGTCTAATTTAACAATTAAAATAAAAAATCCTTGATTGATTTCTCCAGTGTAGTGTTAAGGAAAGGTTAACTGTACTGAGGTTCACTAGCAAGAAATTAATAAAGGAATCAAGCACTCGGCTCTCAATAAGACAAGACTACCCAGATTTCTAGTGGGAATATTTCATAGCACAAGCATGTTTTCTTTGGGGAGTTTAACTCACCAAAATTATTAAAAATTGAGATCAAACACTGGTGCAAAGCCCCAAAGGAAATCATACTAGAGTGGAGAGATTTTTATCAAATAAAAACCTGAAAAGGTGAAGTTTTTAGAGTAAAAAATAAAAGGCTTTCTCCTTACAAAAGGAAATCCTACTCTCAAAACAGCAAAACATGCAGGGATGTCTAATAGATGTGTAAAAGTCATCACTGTTAAGTGAATGCAGATTTCACAAAGCCAAGCTTAGACAAGCAGCCATCATGACTACAAGCCACTCTCATTCTTGTACCCAACAAATGACTCCACTGATAGGTAAGAGCAAGCAAGCCCTTGAAAGGGCTGACACTAGAAGAGAAAGAAAAGAACAAGGAGAGAGCAAGAAAGTCAAAATCATAGTGTGTATTCTGCAGTTCCCTAAGGGTACACTGAGATCTCTCAATTGCAATACATAGGATATTATTATTGTGACTGAGATGAAGTTAATAAAACCCAGCCTACAGACTGGGGAAACTCAGGTCCCCACAGATGGAATACTTCCCAGAAAAGATATTTTAAGTATATACGTACCTGTGCAATTTACAGCAATTACTTAAACAAGAAAAAGAGAACAGAGAAAACTCGTATTTTCACTTTATGATTCTGATACATCCCCTTTGTAATGTATATAATTTCTAAGAGAATATTAAATTTAATATTAAAAAAACTAAAGAGATCACTTAAGCTACAGCATATAAATCCACTGAAAATCTTATTTTCATCCTTAATGTTATCCAAAGGATACTATCCAGCCATAGGAGGAATGTCATCCCGCTTTTAACTATCTTTGAAAAACCTAAAGAAATTTATTTGTCTCCCGGGGGGAAAAAAAAAAAGGAGGATGAAAAAGAAGGATAAATCTTAATTGGAAAGATAATATAAGTTTCTATCTTCATTAAAGCAAAAGGCCCTGGAAGAATACTGCACCTTTTTAAATCTGGAATGATCCCAGATATGAAACATCTCAATCTCAAAGATTCCACTTCTAGATTCCCTGGATTCCTAATTTCTTTAACTCTCTAACTTCTGAGCCACAAAATCAAGCATATTGATGTAGTTTCACCCCCAAAGGGCCAGTTTCAAAACAGATCTAATCTCACAAGCTCCACACAAAATAACAGAAAAGACAAGCCTGAGACTCTTTTTCAAACTCTGCATTCAAGGAGAAAGGGGTTCCTTTTGGGGTGAACTGAGGTTTAGATGTGTGGGTGAGTTCCAGTGTGGCCACGGTGCCTTGCCCATCGTGGTGAGAGTGGCCCCTTCCTCTTCGCACCATTGCTGCCTGCATCTACATAAAGACGATGAAAGAAACTATACCTCAGTTTTCATGAACATAAATGCATCTCTTTATTTTGTTAACAGAAGTAGGATCGACAAAGTGATATGTTTTCAAAGAGCGAGCCTGTGTTTATTGTATATCTGAGAGGCTGGCGGCAAGAAAGACGACTTCGTGAGTTATATCAAAGGGAGAAGAGAGCTGCACCTCAGAGGCTTTCCTTGGGTAAAGAGAACTGTCTCCCTCAAACCTACTTTCAAGCTATACATCAATCTTCAATATAATTATGTTTGACAGAATATAAGCTCTTGGCAGTTAACTTGTTTACAATAAATGTTTAGTTTGGGTACATGGACTGTATTTCAGTTTTATAAATATCAAACACAAACCGACAACAGTCCCATTATGGGGCTGAGAATTATTTTGCTATAAATCTTTTTATTGGGGGGCCAAGGGAATTACTTTGCAGCTTGTTTTCCACTAACCACTTGGAACAGTGTGAAAAGAGGTACATTTATACTCTGACCCTGTGCTAATTGGAATTCTATACATTTCCATGGGAGAGCTTGCAGTATCAATCCTGAACACGCAGGTCGCCTCCCCCCGCCCAAGGTTTTACCATGGTGGCAAAAAAATACAAATGCAACAAGATGGTTCTTACCAAAGTCACGGCATTTTCATATGGCTCTTATTCGCCTCAAAGTCTCCTGGGAACTAATGGCCATTTGTGACAGCATTGGCAGGCCTTCAATGGTAAGCTCTAGTTTTGGGGGGTTTATAAGTTGGCTATAAAAATGTGCTTAAGGCTCAAACTTACTATATGAACAGGACTGTAAATAGAGTGAGTTTTGCTGAGTGTTACCTGAAGATTCATTTGAGAAGGAAAAAAAAAAAATCAGGATCACCTTAGTTACTCTTGTAAAGTACCTTTACTTGGGTCTTAAATGTGTTTAATTTACTTTCAGAGAATAGTGTTCCTCTTATACCCCCTCAATAATAAAGGGTGTTAGTCTTCTAATACTACACCTGCCACATCTATGGCACAAAATCTTATCTGAACGGAGCCTCAGAAGCTGAACGCCTCACAAAGCTTCAGGAGTACCCTGGCTTAGCCCCACTCAACTCCACGAGCACTTTTCTCCCGGCATGCATCTTCACTAGCGTTCGGAATGCCTTCTGGTTTTCAGAGGATGACAATCCGTCATTGCAGGGCTGGTTTCCTCACTTGTTTTTAATTTCACAGTTATCTTGTAATCAGATCCCTATATAATATTTCAACTCCAACATAGTATTAACATACACAAAAGATCATTTTTAATTTTCCAAAATACTTACTACTGGGATATTCTGTCACTTTATTATTTAAAAGTGAGATTCCAACTTCTTTCCCTCTGGTCAAGGTTATAATTTCAGGTGACATAAAATAAAGAATTTTTTGTCTCTCACCTTCTAATAAACAAGGTAAGACACTGATTTGTAAGTCTCATGGGTCATCAAATTTGATTTTCTTTAAAATTTTACCACGAGTTTCATACATGAGAGAGAGAAGAAAAATATTTTCATTGCATTATCAGCCTCACAGGTCTTGTTAATATCAAAAGCACTAGTTTACAATGTGAACTAATGGAAAACTGTTAAATTTACCTAAAATAATCAATCCTTTTTTTTTTTTCTTAATTTAAATAAGCCCTTTTAAGACCTTGACTATTTAACTGCTATTTACTTGGGGAAGGGGAGACATGGAGAAGGTGACTGTATGAAAAAAAAAAAAAAACAACAACTTTTTTTAATTGTACAACAAAAATTCCCTCCAAGGCAAAAAGACATTATGCCAAGTTCCACCCAGAATTAATGTTTAGGTTTAAATTATAAAGTCCAGAAAAAATGGAACCACTAATAGACCCTTAAAGTTCGTGGCATTCATCACCGCTGTTAGGTTATGTAAATGTTAAACTGAAAAACCCTTTTCTGACAAAAGTATTTTAATGAAGGTGCTATTAAGTAGACTCTCTGAACTGATTAAAAAAAAAAAAAGCCTTTTGAGCTGTTTGATATAAATTCCACTCCAAAGAGGATTATGCTTGGGACAGTTCTGGGATTATGAGACCTCGGCCAGTAAGGGTTTACTGCCTATCTTATTCCTTTCACTTTACCATCCTCAGAAAGATTTTTAAATATTGAACCCAAGAAAATTCTTAGCTACAGATCAAAGAGATACTCTCCTCTAACTCTGTCAACGGAGTCCAACTTTGGGCGCCAAATGTTCTGATGGCCAACATTATTTGTGGCTTTAGTATACCCACAATGAGCAGGGGTTAACTCCACTGTCTAGCTAACTCCACTGTCATCATCAAAGTTACCAGGAGCTCACAGTTTCTATGAATAGAGTAAGAAATATAGCTCAGAGTGAAAGAAAACTAGACACTGATTTTGGCTGCTGCCGGCCAGCTCACTCCTAGTTGTTGAAAGTTCCACTCTGGGGAATGAGGCCTGGAGGCTCAGCAATGCAAAGGATTATGGATTTAATAATGGCTCCAATGGCTTCCAACGGAGGCCAGAGCCTATGCATCTCAACTGACAGTCTCTGTGACCTGAGTGAATGTCAGTGATGTGCACACGCGGAAACTCAGCGTCCCCCCAACCCCATGTGTTCTGAGGAGAAATAAGGACACTCATGATACACCTTCAACTCTCTCTCTCCCCTTCAGCCTGGTTATAACTTCCAGAGGAGAAAGAACAGCAGGCCCAGGGATCACACCAAACCTTTACTAGGGAGAGTTTGTAGTAAGAGAAATATTCACTACTTTTGTCTTCCATTTACACAGGTTAAAAAAAAAAAAAAAAAGAGGTAGTTATACCTCAGGTAGAATTAAGAAAATTTGATTTCCTTTCTCAAACATCATACGAAGACAAAAATCAATGAGCACTTTTAATTGTCTTCTGAGCAACCACCTCCCAGGGACTCCTCTCCCAACTTCCCAGGGAGGATCAAGAACCAAATGGTCTCTCCCAGAACTGATTTTAGCTAATAAGTGCAACAAAGTAAGTGAAAAGCATTTCAGTTATTCTGCATCCTCTCCAAGACTAAAAATTTGTACATCGTGTGACAGGTCCACCTCATTTTTCTTAATGATGTTTTTATTATTCTTTCACTCAATTAAAGCAGAAATGGATATTGCATCTTCTGACTGTATAATTGTTATTGTAATCTGTTTTCGATCACTGCTTGGGAAATAGGTCCAAAACAACATAAACTCTCCACTGCCTCAGAAGGCAAGTCATTTTCTTTTACTACGACACTTAAAGAGACATTTATCATGCTGCTCTGTTAGCATCTTTGGATTATGATAAAAGAAAGTTCTTGTTCTGTTAACCAAAAAAATATAATGTTTTGAAAACACTGCCATTTTAAAGAGCTCTGATATGAGTGCTTTTTCCTAATAAGCTATCAATTTTGCCTTTCCTTATCCATATAAAGAACTGGAACAAATGCAATAAAAATATGCAATTTTAATATAGGGAATAATCAAGAAATTTGAAAATCGATCATATTCAGTTATAAAAGAACTGATAACTTGCTTTCCAGCCAAATAAAAAAACAAGTAAAAAAAATTGTTTTAAAGAAAGAAAAAGATATCTCTGCTGAACAGGATGAAATTAAAATTGTTTCTATGAAAAATGCAAATCACCTCTGTCAGATCTTAGTGCTTTGGAAAACATTTGCTCTAACTAGAGTCTCTATTAATTTTTTTTCCACATCTGTGCAAGTCTTCAACAAATAAAGTCACTGAGCTGCTGGGCACATTTCAGTAACTGTGCAACCATCAGTGGGCACCAAACAGTTACTGTGGTGTGAAATGCATACTTTTTTTATAAGTGGTAGCTTGCAGTGTTTCCCCTGAACTTTTTAATCTCTGTTGTTATGTTAAATGCTATCATTTAATAACCCACTGTGCTAAGACAGAACTCCATTCCAATGATAAGACAACTAGTTAAGGAAAGATCCAAATTTGCCTTCTATCGTGAGCAACTAAAATGCAAATCTACTCCCCCCAGAGTTTTACTGTCCTAATGTGTCATAACCACAAATAAAGAACATTCTTACTACTACAATACAGCTGCCATAATTTGCTGATAACTTTATTGCAAGGTTCAAATTCTTAAAATTTCTATTAATAGTCTTTTCTTCATTTTAAGCATTTGCCAAACTAGTAACTATAATAGTCACTAGTTTATTTTTAAAGTTTTAAAGGTACACACATCAATGAAAAATGGAAAAAATACATCCCATAAACCCCATTGCCATAATTATATATCTAAAGCACATTTATTCCATATTAGGTCATTTTTACCTAGTTCTTAAAAAATCTGTAATAAGTAAAACTCTGCAAATGGGAAGAAAAGATACAAGTTGTAGAAGACCATTTCTGATGTAGCCTTTCACTTCATTATACTGATTTTGCCACAATTTTAAAAGCACTTGCTATTAAGCAGCAAAACAATTCTGCTAATTGAAAACAACAAAAAATTACATAGATAGAGTTCCATGCTTTTGAAAACTCCTGCATGGAACATTTTTACATAAATGCTGTGTAGCATGAGGTGCTTGTAGGGCTTGTTTCATGTAAAAGAAGAAAATAAATGTTTGGCTGATCACTGACAATAAGGGAACCAATGTGACTTCAGAAAATGGAAAAGAACACACTATAGAGGCCATGTCTGTGCTTTTTTGGAAATCTGTAAGTACTCAACTGGTTTTTGTTTTAACTCATACCTCAATTCCACTCAGGGCCGTCTACTTGGACTCTGAAATATCTATCACATTACCCGTAAGTAGGAGGATGATGAATCCTTTGTATATAAAAATCCATTTTTAACACATAGACATTTTCAACCCTCTATTGCACTTTAAAATAAAAGGAATTCACAACTCTCTTTACTGGCACCCTAAATTAATGCTAGAGAGCAGTGGTGATTGGAAGTGAGAAAGGCCCCATATAATCAAAGTCAGCAGAGGGAAATCACTCATTTTAAAATCACTATAAAGAAAAGAATGGAAGCTAAAAGGCACACTCTCTTCATTTTTCGAGCTAAACATAAAGGTCTTCTACTTGAAACCATTTTCACTTCTTTCTTTCTTTCCTTCCTTTCTTTCTTTCAAAATAATGAGTTAAAATGTATGGGTTACATCCAATATTTCACTGCTGTTCTTATTCTTGGGGGGGGGGGGGGAGGAGGGAACAGGGACCATGCTGCCAAAGCTTCTGAAAAGAGTTTGGGCTGCTAATTTTCCGTTCACAAAATCTAAATTCCCCTTATGCATCTCACACAACTCATGAAATAATATGAAACAGTATTATATCACTGCAAATTGAGACATTTTTATCAAAATAAAGAGTGATGATGCCAACATTTCATTTGTCATTTACCACTTGTCACTTTTCACTGACAAACTGTTACACATACAACTTTTGTCAAATGCTCCATCTTTAAATATGTTCCAAAATGCCATTGTACCTCAGCATTCATATAAGGATGATAGCAAAAAGTACTGTTACCACACATTAGTTACGTAAGTTTTTTTTTTTAAAAAGCCGACTTATTAGATAAAAGAATATAAAGGACTTTTTGTTAATTTACATGCTATGTAGGATAAAGTTTGGCTTTCTGAAATAAGACAAATTATGAACATATTTTATGCACCTAATGTGAGATTATTAGTTATAAGAAACTTTTTTAATGGTGAAGAAATGGGTCATTTTTATCTCAACAGAAACCTACTCTAAAAAGACCTAAAAAAATAATACAATTTGGAATTCATCTAGCCCTGTTAATGTCTTTTTTATATATGCATATAGAGTCTCTACACTGAATTCTTTTTAAAAAAGAAAATAAAGGTTTTAAACTATTAAAGTAGAACCATCAAACTTGATCGCTTACCAGCTATACCTTGCCAGATATACCAAATAATTACCCTGTCTTGCCTGGAATAAAACTAATTTCCACATTCTTAAAATAATTCAAATTCATATTCCTAGATCTTTAATAAATGACAATAAGTCTGTTTATATATACATAAATATAATAATATATATACAAGATATCTAAGATTTACAGAGTGATTCTACTAGTCACAACCCCCTGGGAAAGGATTATATTGCTTATTTTCTACAGGGGTTAAAAAATAGATGCCTTAAGGGACATCTATGTAGTTCCAACACACATACACATACACACACATTTCATTGCAGATGATCTTGAATATATAATGGTCAGTGGGTTTCTGTTGATGGAACACAAGGCTTCCAAAATTACTTCAAACATCAAATTATGCTCAGGACTTTGAGGGGCGGATACCCTATGTTCTGTTTAATGTGTATGTTCCATTGCATATATTTTTTTAACCAAGTATATCTTTATTTTAATAACAGGCCAAGGACTAAAAACACTTTAGAGAAGGGCTATTTTTCTACCTCAGCAAAACTACAGAGGACATGCTAGATTGTTGGATGACCCCAAAGCCTAAGTTCATTCTATTTAAAAGATCTTCAACCCTTAAAAAAAAAAGTAGAATGTAAAAGAGAAATACAATCTTTTCTCTTTTGAAATAATAACATTGAAGCCTCCCTACAAGCATAATGGGGTTTATCCTTGGCTAAAATGAATTTAATGAGTTTTTGACATTTTACCCAGGTTGACAATATGTTTCTAAATTTCCAAGTATTTTATACATTTTAATATGTCAATATCTATATTCTTTCATATCTGCACTCCTTTCAAAAAGTAAAATGTCTCCCTACAACTGCTAATATGGTGACTGCACCTGACCTGAACTGCATTTCTTTTAATCTAAAAGGAAATGTTCCACATGTAGACAATTAAACTAACTGTTGTTGTAGACAATGTTCAGCTCTAAATGAGGCCCTGCCCAACAATCGTGATCACATTTGCTTCCCTATTTGAATACATCAGTGTGTATTGCATAATGATTTTTTCCCCCTTGTAACAAGACAGTTATGTTCTTCAAAGGGCTGCCTATTAGCAAGAAGAATAGGCCGACTTTGGGTCAACTAGTTTATAAGGTAACTTTAACAAGCAATTTCTCAACAAAATTAAATCATTATTTTAAAAAATTCTTTTTCAAAAAGAACGCAAACTTTTTTCAAAAACAGCAAATATCCTTAAAAGATATTCCCAGTGTTCATTTCCCCTAAAATCTAGAACATTTAACACCAAAAAATTATCAAAATTCATAGAAAAATGAAAAATATCAAAAAGATTTCTGATGTTTAATGCCTCCTATCAGCAAATACACCATCTGGTATACTCAAGCGCTGTTCATTCAGTTTAAATAAAGCTGTCTGAAAGTTCTTCTTTAAGCCAAACATTTAAAAATGAAAATGCTTGTGTTAACAATGAATGAAGCACAATAATTTATTGCTATTAAAGCACAACTGGCCAGCGCCTTTCAGCAGTCCAGGAGGAAAGCAGAACGCCTTGCTTCCTCTGGAAACTTGATTGGCATCACTTTCATTTTATGCTGTACGTTTCGTGGCTGAAGCATTACACACAGCAGAACATTTTAGGTACTTATGTTAATGGTGGCAAAAAGGATCATCTGATTCTTATTTTCGTCATCCTTAATAATCTTCTCTTTTTCTAAATCTTCAAATAGATCTGTAAGTTTTAATCAACAATTTCACAAATATAAATTTCCCCACCATTAATCATCCTTTTTCAAAATCCTTATGGAGTGAATTACTAGCTGAGAGGGGACGCCAATTCTAGTAAGTGAATGTTACCCAGCAGGGATATAAAGCTGTCAACACCACGGTGCTCTTGCTTGCTCTAAACTCTCTCCCAGCCTTCATATGTTTTTTAAAGAGATATTAGCCTTTTTTTTTTTTTCCTGGGGACCTTCTATAAAAGCTGACTGTCATACACATCTGAGCACTTATTTTATTATATACATGCTTTAAAACACACTACTTAGATAAGAACAAAAACATCCTAGAAAGTGTTGTAAAGACAAAGCAAAACTGATCTACTTTCTAATAGTCTTCTAAAGCTAACCACATTGTAAACAACACACTAACTTTTAAGTCCCCTATTAAAACGCAACCTTGAAGACTGTGATAGTGTATCTACCACCTCAACTAGTTAAATCCAGACACTAAAATAATTTCTCTTTTTTTTAACAAACACGTTCTCATCAAAAAACATACCAAAGTGTCTCTCTCTAAAAATGTGGAATCGTGGCAACAGAATTCACTATTGCAACCAATGCATTCAGAAACATTTATTCACCTCACTGTTTATCAAAAATAGTAAGATAAACTGCCATGTTATTGGGCAACCAATTAACTTAATGATCTCCCCTATTTTTAGGGGCAAAGCTTTTAAGAAAGAGAATCACTAAAGATTAACAAATACATCCTCCCAAATTTTGAACTCTATTTTTAAAACATTAATTATTATAACCATCTTTACAACATTGACAAGATTACAACATATCTGAAAATGGCAATAAATGATAGTTATAAGTATTTTGTAGTTGTCTAGCTTATTATATTGCTTCACAAAGAAAACTTAAACAAAGGAAGGTAGGGTAAGAGAAATATAATCTATTTTATATTTACTCTATATTCCAAAAAACCTTTCAATTATAAAGAACTGCTAACTAGATATGTATTTTAAACATTCTTTTAAAATTTAAAATGTATACTTTTTAAAAGGCTTTGCTTTTCTCCAATCTATACACATGATTAAAAGTTACAAAGAAATGAAATTATTACCATCTCAATGTACAGTAGGAAACTATACAAACTTCAACCCCAAAACTAATATTAACATTCAATGGAAAACTTTACACTGTCAAAATTTTATGTTCTAAGTTGTTATATTTTAAAGTTTTCTAAATTAAAATCTTTCCAAATAATCTATTATGCTATGTAGAACAAAATCTTTATTTTTTTTTAAAGATTTTATTTATTTATTTGACAGAGAGAGACAGCCAGAGAGAGAACACAAGCAGGATAAGTGGGAGAGAAGCAGGCTTCCCGCTGAGCAGGGAGCCCGATTTGGGGCTCGATTTGGGGCTCGATGCGGGGCTCGATGCGGGGCTCGATCCCAGGACCCTGGGATCATGACCTGAGCCGAAGGCAAACACTTAACGACTGAGCCACCCAGGCACCCCACAAAATCTTTCTTTAAAAAAACCCACCATATGTGAACTCTTTTAACCACTTTACTATTATTATACGTAGTATTTATTGAGACAAACTAATGACATCTATTTTCAGTTTGGAAAGCAACTAATAAGACCTTTGATATTACTAAATTAAAGCTCAGAAAAATGACTAAAGCAGCTTGTTGAAACAAATCCATTCTCCTGAAAACTTAATTTTGCTTTATATCAAATTTATAATAAGTGGTCAAATGTAAATCATAATCTCAGAAAATAAGAAACGTAACCACTATTTTATACAAAAGGTATCCCTGGTCAACGAAATTGATATGCTATAGGAAAAAAAAAAAACATCTTATTTTAAGGAATCACATTGGTAACAATTACGTTCTAAAATGTTTGATAGACTTCTTTCAATTTAGTGAATTTTTTAGTAGGTCTTCAGAAAGAAACCAAAATTTCAAGTCCAAGTTTTTTTCTATGTGCATAAGGCCACTTCGAGAACACATCTCCTCCAAGGGATTTCCCAGTTTTTCAATCAAATAGTATCAGCACTTATATCATCTTACACTTGCTTTTATCATATTCGCTATATAATTTTCTTTCTTATATGCATACACTAAAGATGTTACAAGAAGTCTGAAGTTATTGTTCTAGTCTCAAGATAACACATAAACACCACTTTTAAAAAGTGGGTCGCAGAACTCAAGTTTTCTTTTGCTTCATTGAAGTATATCTTTAAGTCCGTAAAATAAAAGGCACGTAAGCCATAATGTATAGCCAAATAATTCTTTAAAGCTTTAGAAATGGTGAGAATGAGTGCTTCTCAAGGGAGATGATTAATATAAGGAACTAAGGCAAACCATTCTGAATGTCTACCATGAAGAAATAATAATAGCAAACCAAGTAAAAATAGAAACGTGTTATTTTATAAAATGTCCGTTTTAACTCTTTAAAAAGGCATGGACATTTAGACTTAAGTCTTTACTTTGAAATACATACTATGGCTATTTAGAACATGGGATTGGAGCTTATCATTAAGTTTTGCCACGGTTTTGCATCATTTCAGGCAGGCTAATATAAAGAATTATATTAAATAAGCTACTGCTGAAAATATTAGGGGAAAAAAACCTCTAGAAGCAAAAAAAGATTTAAACTAATGATTGATCTCAAACACAAAAAAACTGCATGCCAGGTTGAATTGTGCATTTTATATGCAGAAAACAACTAAGCAAATGGCGTAAGCCTCAAAATATTTTAATAATGTTTACATTTCTTATGTATCTTTATTTTCTAAATTTTTTTCCTAATCACTTTAAAAGAAAAGTGGTGTTTAAGTAGTAAAATCTACAAAAGCTTTTCTTTAAATAGTATTAAATTCTTGGAAAGGTAAACAGCATGTAGCCATTAAGACTACTTTGCTATTTTTACCTGTTGTGCTAGGATTCATAACAAAGTTACAAATGCATATGACTTTATAGAAACGGTGACCTTAAAGCCTCTAAGGGCCTGACAGATTCATAATGATTCTTTATTTCCTACTTGAAATGTGGCAGGAAATATTCCCAGTTGTTACTAATTTATCTCGAAGCACTGTCCTACCTACAAAGTAACACCAACACTCTTGCTCCTGAGCATTAAAAACTAGTCCACAAAAGCGATCGCACCTAAACTTCATCTCTACAACAGATACTCTGAGGCAAAGCACAAGAGTTAAATCACTAAAAAGCTCTCTAGGAAAATCTAGAAACAGTTAGCTGGCTGTGACATAAACCTGCCAACACCTCAGCACACAGTGGCAAAGTGCCCAAAAAATGCCACCCTCTGGGTAAACCACTTTCTTGTTTTAACTCTAGATGAAGCTACCAGTTGCAGATGAGAGGCGACCGGGGCATTATTTGGCAACCTGGAATTCACTTCCTGTAATCCTACACCGCGACAGCGCCTAATCAACCTGAACCCTGACACCCGGGCCATTACCGCGGGGCCGCGGGGCTGCGCGCGCCTCCCCGCTCCGGGCTGTTACCTCCCACGGCCTTGGCCACGGCGCCGTTGGGCCTCCCGCGGGCTCCCATGGGGCTGCCGTTCTGCTCCAGCCGGGCCACCTTCACCGGGGGAGGCCCCTTGACGTCGGGGCTGCCGCTCCGCCGGTCGGGGCTGTCCCGCAGACACGGGCTCTCGCTCCGCCGCTCCATGCTGCTCCGACTCGGAGACAAAGTTCCCACCGGCAGGTCGCAATAAAACGCGCAGGGACCTAGGGAGGGGGCGGGGGGGAGGGAAGGGGGAGGGAAAAAAAAGAGGGAAAACCGCTCACACACGTGATAGACGTTCAGGCCAGTGGCAGAGCGCTGCACCACAGCCACACAAACTTCCTCCCACGCTGCCTGAGGGGCCCGAGCCGGGAAGCGGGTCCACACCTTACACTGGGCGGCCCAAAGGAAGCTCGAGGTGCGGCGACACTGCCCGGTCGCTCTCCAGGAGTTAGCTCTCGGTGACGATCACCAGGCCAGCGCCCAGGGGCGCCCAGAAGTGGCCCATTCATTGGGGCAGGGTTGGCATAAGCCGTTCTCGGATGAGACAGCCTCGCCGTGTGGGGGTCAGGGTTGCGGAAGAAGTGAACGTCATAAAAAGCCATCTCACCCACTCGAAGAGGGGGTGGGGATGTACACAAGTCCATAAGAAACCGAATTAACCACATGATGAATGTGCTGTGAATGGCGGGCAGGAGCCAAAGGCCTGGCATACGGACTCCTTGAATCCCCGCTTTTTACCTTTACCCAGCAAGTCTTGAGACACAAACACACTTTGCACAAAACCAACTCATGAGCATCCAAAAACATTTAGAGGTATTCATCAGAACACTCTCCAGAATAACCTTCATCACAATGGCGGGGGCTACAATCGTTATTATTTTGGAACGTTCTTATGTTCTTCCGATCCTAAGTGATTTTTTAAAAGCTCTTCATAAATCACAAAAGCAAAAAGCACTTAAATTATTAGGTTAAGGAGCAGACTTCATCAACCCCAATTTAAAATTTTTTCCAAAAAGTTTTCCTCTGGGTCTCTTGGCTGGCAGCGCGCTCCTCAAGGAACCCACAGGTCTCGGCAGCCCTGGATATCTGGGGGGCGGCGGAAGAGGAGGAAACACCTGATGAAACGGCACTCACATTGTCACTGACATCCCCGAGAAGCAGGAACCCGGCACAGCAAAGTGCGCTAGGAATCCTCGCGGGCGCTCTCGCCGTGGGAGAAGCCGCGTGTCAAGGAGACAAGGTGGGGGTGGCAGAGGGGAGGTGAGAGGAGAGATGCGAGAGATGCGCAGACCGAGCGGGAGGGCTGCGGGCGAACATTCCGCCCGCACTCCCTCGGCAGCGCTGTCCGAGAGAGCGAGAGCTGCGGGGAGGGAACTTAGCCGGACCCGGGGCTTCCCCGAACTCCCGAGCTTGGAGTGGGAGTCCTCGCCCTGAGTACTTACTGCTCACGGTCTGTCTGTAACTTGGCTGGCTGAGGCTCTGTCCATGGAGCAAAAGTAGAGAATCCAGGGTGGAAAGTTTCTGGTGCTTTGCCTTGCAGTGTTCTCCTAGGCTTCTTTCCTCTTTACTCCTTCCCCTTTTCCTCTTTCCCAGGTCCTAACGTTTAAGGTCCTGGGTCAGGGTGTCTTCTAGTGCAGAGATGGTTGTTATGATGATGATGATGGGGGGGGGGGGGGTAGGGGGAGGAGGAGGAGAGGGAAAGGAGGGTTCCTCCAAAGGGGCACCCGAGCGAGCGGGGGAGGAGACGGCGGAGGAGGGGAAAAGAGAGAAGGAGGCTGAAAAAGCCTTTTCACACCTTCGGGAAGGAGACCCGTTCTGGAGAGAAAGGGCTGAGGACTGGGAGGAGGCGGAGGCGGGCCGGTGCTGCAGCTTCGCAGGTCTGCTAGTTCGCGAGGAGGCGCGGCCGGAGCCTTAGGGCCGGTGTCACCGAGAGCCGAGAAGGCACAGGGACCCGGGACCGCGCGCGGGAGGAAACGCGGCGGCCGCCCAAGCTGTCACCTCCAGCCTCTCCCCTCTCGGCCGCCGCCGCCAGCAGCCGGAGCCGGACTCACTGACAAGCCGCAGAGAGAGATACACTGAGAGGGAGATGATTATTAGTTGCGTTGAGTCATCAGGCAAAGTGAGTCCTTTTGGGTTGTCCTCGGTTTCCGATTTCTCCCCCTCCCCCTTTCCGTCCCCAGATCTAGCGCCTTCAAAATAATAATTTGGGGTGGGGGTAGGGGAAGTCTCTGGGTTATTTTGGGATGGGGGTTGGTGGGGGAAGATCTAAACCCAAGCCAGACTGGTCCACCGCAATGAAGGAGGAGAGTGGGGGGCGGGGAAGAGGGCTGGGGAGGTTGCGGGGGGAGGGGGGCCCCGCCTGGCAGGAAATTAAACATCAATCAATCAATCGCTGTGAGCCCGGCGACCCAAACAGCGGCGGGGCTGAGGAGGAGGCAGAGGGACTGGCGAGGGGCGGGTGGGAGGCAGGGAGGAGGGTGGAGGAGGAAGGGGAGAGTCGGCTGTAGCAGAGCGGTGTGGCGAGGACCGCGCGCGTCGGGCGGCAGAGGACCGATGGCAGAGAACCGAGTGCCGCGCGAGGCGGTGGCCGAGGCCGGCGGGTGGGTGCGCCGCGGTGCAGGCGGGCGCTGAGGTTCGGGTCTGGTCCTCCTCCTCGTGGCGGGTCCGGGGCGCGGCCGCCTCGCCCGGCCCCGAGGCGCACTCGTCCCGGCGCGGAGGCGGCGGCGACAAGGCAGGCGCTGGTTGCCTCGTTTCCCGGCGGAGGCGCAGACCGACGCGCAGTAGGCAACCGCGGCTGCCTCGGCTCCCGGTTCTTCTAACTGCGCCGAGTACTTTCGACTTTGGAGATAGGAGGGCTATCGCCTCCCCCACCCACCGCCTCCGCCCACCACCCACCGCCTCCGCCCCTCCGAGCAACTTTTCCCGATGCCTGTGAGCTCCCCCTTCGCGCGGAGCCGGCCGTCCGGGCCCGCCGCGCCGCAGCGCGCGCGGGGAAGGCCGCTTCTCCCTCAGAGCCGGCGCGGCCGTGGGTCCAGAACAATAGCCCGGGTGTCCTGAGTGGCAGGAGTACCAGCACTACCCGCCGGGCTGCGGGTGGGACAGGAGAGGGGGCTGCGTGGGGGGCGCAGGGCGGGGGGCATCCCTGGATGACGTCCCTGGAGCGCTCGCAGCGCCGGCGACATCTCGAGCAGCTCCGCCCGGGCCGCCTGGAGGCCGTGACGCGGAGGCAATGAGGGCGGTGGGGCTGCCTGTCCTCCAGCTGCGGGTCTGGGACTCCTGGGACCCCAAGCGGCTCAGGCACTAGGCTTCGAGTACGGGCAGAGTGTGCGGTGAGGACCTGGTCTCCTCGTCCCGGGGGAGGCCGCGCGGGGGCGTCCACAGCAGGTCCCGCGATGGTGTAACTGAGCCACAAACTTTTGCCGACTCCCGCGGCCGCAGCCGCCCGCAGCCCGACTCCAGCCGCGGTGCTCATTTAAGGTGGCGCAGGCACTAGCGGAGCAGGCCGAGCTCCGGCCGCGCTTTTGTCCCTAAGGTCCGGCTTGGGCGCGGGACCTCCTTAAAGAAAAGCACGTGGGTAGGGGCCGCGGCCCCCGCAAGACGCCTGGGGCGCCGGCTTACACTCTTGGTCCTGAACTGTGGCGAGAAAATGAGGACGCGTCCAGCCCGCCTTGAGGCCGGTGAAGCTCCTCTGCTGGCGGCACCTCCAGTCTCTACCGCGCACCTTGTGTCTCCTTCCTAAACCCCTGGACCCGGAGAACTCCCCACCATCTCGCTGCCTGAGCCGCCGGTCCCCCTTAAGAAGTATTGGCTGTACGGCGGCGCCAGAGGGCCAAACTAAATTCGGTTTTGGGAAACGCGCTTCGGGGGTAATTCTGGAAATCTCGGGCCGGTGCACAGACTGCGGGAAGCCGCCTCAGCCTAGTGTGCCCGGAGGTAGGCCGCCGTCTACTCGCCGCACCTACCCGGTGGGCGGCGTGCGCGCAGTCATCCCCTCAAAAGCAGAGGCCTGGGAGGCGAGGAAGCCTCTGGAAGAGAAAGGGTCCCAGAAACTAAACCTGCCCCGGCCTAAGTCTCAACGCCCAGATCCCGGAGAACCCCCGCACCCAGGCGCCGCCCACCAAGTTCCAAAGCAGCCCGTGGCGACCCGGGAGGCGGTCGGAGCCCAGCGGAGAAAGGAAGCAAGCTTGATAGTAAACCTTCGGGGAGCCACCCTGGGAGTTTTAGGCAGCATTTTCCTTTCCTTGTTTTTTTATTGCCCAAACCCCATCTCCCCTACCTCCCTGAACGAACGGGTTAGAGAAAATGCAACAATTCCAAGTCTGTGAGAACAAAGTGGCTCAAGTAAACCAACTCGTGGTGGTAGCTAAAAGGTTTTTGGCTGCAAAGAAACAAACTGTAAGTTTGATCAACAAACTTTTTTTTTTTTTAATCTGTACTTTCACGTCGGAATGGGAAGGGGGTTTTGCAAAAGGCAACTACCACTGTCAAAGTTTGAGCCCGTTTTCAAAATGGGGAGAGGCGCAATTCTTATAAATATCTTAACAACGATAATAATGCTGTTTCTTTCCTTACCTTGGTGTTGAACTGCAGAATCCTCCTCCGGATCAGTGTCCAGGAACTTAGAAGAAATGGTGATATTAGGACTTCAGTACTTCTGGAAAAAAAATGCAAATGGTTTAGCCAGGATCTTTCCTGTCTGATTCGTCACTATTATTATATCTGATGATGCGAATGGTTGGAGCGATTCAATCTTAAGTCATTAATGAGCTATTTTATAAACACCACTGTCTGAAGATCTTCATTTACATTTTGCGAAGGATCACTTCGCTAACCTCACATGCTTATGTCAACAGCATGATTATGGGACTTCAGTCACACTCTTATAAAAACAACACAGCGGTATTGTTAATGGGTTAATATTTTATAAAGTGTAAATATTTTATTATGTTTTGAAGGGAACTATTGATTCTAAATTATTAAACCCCTGAGAAGGGTGATTTAAATAAAGTATACAATTAAGTACAATTAAATGTACATTGTGGCTATTTTCCTTTCAGACTCTGCACCCTTTTAAATTAATTGATTTTCTCATTAGTAGAGTTTCTTCTTGTCCGTTTTTGATAGTGGACAAAACTATCATTTTGGTCAAAAGAACTCAAAATACATAAAGGTGCGTTTAGCATAAAAGAAAATACCGGAAACTATGAGTTATTACAAGAAATATATTTTGAATATTTGCAGATTTATGTTTATTAACACATTTTACAAATTTCTTTCGATTTAGAAAAGGAGAGTTCTAGTAAGTTTTGTGATATATGCCCCGTGTGGGTGTTTTTTCCCCCTTGAGGTTTGTCCCTAATAAAGGCCTTTTCTGTTTCAAATTACATAAGCTTTTTACTGCACGATTTTTGTATTGACCTTATTTCAACTGAAGTAAGCAATTATTTTCACCATGTTTAATTTTGACAATAAGAAATTTTAAATAGCATTTTTATCTTTTGCTTAAGACTTTCTAGTTTTTAAAACAGTAAATAAATTATGATTCAAAAGTTTTGTTTGGTTTCGTTTTATATTCCTCAAGTGGTTTATTTTCAAACATTTTTTAAACAAAATCACACTCAAGAAAAGAATTGGTTTTAATTACATTTGTGTGTGTTTTTTTTTTAATAATTTGATCCAAAACGCATTTTTGTACAGATAGTTTGCTCCAGTGCTCAAAGCATAAAGTTCACATTGGGGGACATTTTTATCCCTCAACTTGCTTCTCACTGACGTTTCTGTCGGGAATCTACTAAGACTATTCCCCCTCTCCTCCCCCACACCCAATTTTTTTCATATGTCATTTAGTCAAAGGTCGCCTGTCTTTCATAATCACACTGAGATTTGTTATTTTAAAAATCAACGGATCTTTATGCGCTGGGCTTAAATGTGCATGTGTTTGCTTATTTTCATGTTCTCCCCTTTTCTCTCTATCTCTTGTCAGGCCTTTCTTCTCCTTTTATGGCCTGCACTTTTAAATGGCAACATTTCTTGATTTCTCTCTCTGGACACCGACGTTTCTACTGTGCTAGCTCTTGACTGTGGCCAACCTTCCTTCCCCAATGACCGCGCAGGACGGCCTAGGCCCGACTGCCCGGGCGTAGGGTACCGGGTGCCGGGCGTGGAACGCCGGCCCTCAGCCCGGCCACCCACACCTCTGAGGGCCCAGCATCCATCACCAGGCTTCCTGGATTTCAAGTCTGGTCGCCCAGGCAAAGAGGCCCTTCCGGCGGTGCGCTGCCTCTTAGAGAACACGGGAAAGTTGTGCCGCGTTGTCCCTCCCATTCTCGCACACACAAGAAAAACTCTACGGGAATTGCCAGCGTCGAAAGCCTTCTATGGCTCCTAGGAACCCACGCAGGCCTGCCTCTCCCCCTCTCCGCGCCCCCACCCCCACCCGGGTCTTGCTCTGCTGGGGGCAAGAGGAGGGCGGGAGGGAATCGTTTCTCTCAAATGAAGCCCACACCAGTTCTGAAGCCAATTTCCGCCGCGGACTGTCCGGGGGGAATTAGGCGACCAACATTTTCACGGACTCATAACTGCCCCAGGCTTGGATTGGAAACTGCCTGTGCCAAGGAGACTGGGGCCCGGGGCCAGAACGCCCCGAGGGGCACGCGCCTAGAAGGCAGATCAACTAGGGTGGGCTCGAGCCCTTTCCCAGACTGCTCTGGGGCGTCTGGGGACTGACCAGAGCGCAGGGGGAAGGGGACACTTACTTCGTTATCCGCACGCCTTCCTCGTTGGCATCAGAGCCGGACAAATCCCAACCCGCGCCAGGCAAAGATAAATTACTCCTGGCTCCCCCAGCAGCTCTGGGGCCTGGGCGGGGGCGGAGCGGTGAGGAAGCCGTCGGGCCGCCTAAGGTAGGGGTGGTGAAGGTCCTGCTCCCATCCTCAAATAAACGAGCCCCTGCGGCCAGGAAGGAGAGATGAGTCCCAGGGAGACGACTGATTGGGGATGCGTGGTGGGCAACTAGTTTATGCTAGTGAGCTGAGCGCCCAGGAAGTCGGAGGGTCTGAAACCAGGGGAACAGACAATGCAGACGCCCAGAGGGCGGGAGGGGACACTCGAAGGTCGGCCCAGGAGCTGCCTCAGGCGAGGACTGGGAGCTTTATGCACTGGGGTCCCAAATATAGGTGATGGGAGAAGGCGTCGGGAGTGGGCAGTGTCTGCCCTGAGTAAGGAAAGCGAAGGGACATGATTTGAAGGTAAGAGAGACTTTGGTTGAAGGTGTGCATGTGCTTCCTCCGCGGCCGCGGGCTGGGAAGCCCAGGAAGGCGGAGGGCCTGCTCCGAGCACAACTCCAACGACACATGACAACGCCCCCAGGTTCTTGGATCCTTTCACTCTTTTTCAGAGTCTAGAGCTTAATAGCGGGATCTCCTGCAGCATCGCAGGCAGAGAATGCCCTGCTAGACTAGTTTTTTAAAATAGAAATCGACTTTAAACGACCAGTAACAAGGCTATGGGGGACAGAAAACGAAACGCCAAAGGAGCTGTCGCTGCCTCCCAGCCCCCACCCCGGGGAGGCCGGGGTTTGAGCCCGGAGTCCAGCTCCCGACCCGCGGCGTTTTCCGTCCGGAAACACCGAGCAAGGAGGACGGGTCTGTCCCATCTCTAATCCCGGGGCCCAAGGTAGCGGCGAAGAAGCCCGCGACCTCGACTCATCCTTACGGCCCCGTCGCCTCGGAGCCCGGGTCACCGCCCGGGTCGCAGACCGGAGATAAGGCGTCCCCTCCCGACAGCGCCACCGCGTGGGCTGCGACCGAAACCTGCGGCGCCGGTTCAGTCCGCTGTGTCCGGGAGCCCGCCCTTCCGCGTCGCCTCACGTCGGCGGGTGAAGGATGCGGCGGGGGATGGGCAGGTCCCTGGCCCGGGTCACAAGCGGACCACCCGACACAAAAACCCGCCCGGCAAGCAAAACCTCGGCGGCGTCCCAACCCCTTGTAATGAGAAGCATACCTGGGAATTCCAGGCGCCCCACCCGTGCCCTAAACTACAGGCAGGGCAGCCTGCGTGCTGAAATTCGCGCCCACCCGTAGCAGGGGCGAGCGGGCCCAGGAAGGCGGCTCCGAGGCGGCCCAAGCTCCAGCAGCTCCGGGAGCCTTTAGCGACCCTGGGCCCGCGCTGGTCTAGAACCGCGCGGGAGAGAGCGAGAAAGCCTTCCGCGGGACCCAAGGTGCCAAGCACTTACTGGGACCGAGGACGAAGCGGGGAGTCGGTCTATTTGGCGGTCCAAACCCTTCTGGAGTGGCGAGGAATCTAGAGGGTTTCCTGGGCTGGTGACTCTCCTGTTCTCTCCGTCTCACGAAGCCCCACGGAAACTCTCTTAGTCCGTCAAGGCTTGACCCCCGGGTTAACTCCCGGGTAGTCTGTGCCCGCGGTGTTCTGGGGCTCGGTTCTTCCCGGCCCCGCCGTGCCTTGCCTCGGGGCCCGCGGCCAAGCCCAGCTGAGCTAGGCATCACCTTGAGCTGCCCCAGCGCTACGTCAGATTTGAGAGCCCCCACGTCGTTCTCAGAGGACTTCAGTGGGTAGGCTGGGGCTTCTTTTTAATAAATTCAACAGTTCACACGCGCGCACACACACACATTTTGGGACTGTCAGCTCCTGAAAGGGACAACGACCCAGAAAGGTGTAAATTCACCTGGTGCCTATCCAATTACAAAACTCCTAGCCCCACACAAAACAGAAGTGAGCCCTGGAGGCCTGAGCGGTCACGCCTGGCGGCCGCCACCAAACCCCCCTCACAGGACGCCAGCCTAGCGGGGAGAGCAAACGCGCTCTCGCCGGGGCCGCAGGGGCCGGTGCCCAGCCGTTCCCGCCGCCGAGCAGCTCCGCCAGCGCGCTGAGTTCTGGTGCCCATTGTCCGCCTGGCCTGCTCACCCACACCCTCATCATTGGCTGTGACCTGTTCGCCTCTAAATTCTAATACCCGTCGGCCACGCGGAGCTATCGCCAAGCGTGCCAGGCCCGGCACTCGTGCCAAGTGGCTCACCTCAGCTCGCCGCGCCTGCCTTTGCCCCTGGTGCCAAGTGCCGGGCGAGAGGCGGTGGGTCAGGACGCGGACGCCGTCTGCTCACCTCCAGGAGCCGACAGTGGGTGCCTGCGGCGTCGCTCGTCCAGCCCTGGGGCTGATTTAAATAACTAATAAGCTCAGAGAAATTTTACGAGGGGAACTTTTCCTTTTAGTATCAATAAAGCCTAGTAATTGGGTTCGTTGGTTACCTAAGCTCGAGTTTCCTAGTCTGTCTCTCTCTCCTCTCTCTCTCTTTCTCTCTCTCATTCAAAAGCAACGTTAAAAAAAAAAAAGGCAACTGTGTGCGTTTGTGTGGGGTGTGCAAGTGCGAATATGTGAAAGAAGTTGTTTGTTTCAAAAGTCCTTCTCCTGGAGAACAATCATCATTGTCGCTCTGTGGTGAAGAGTTTTGAAAGGTGAACTGTTGTTATTTCAGAAGAGAAAAATGTTGACAATTCAAGTCTCACAACACAAGTATAAAACAAGGGAGGGAGGTTTCTAAAGATTTTTCCCTTTGGATGTGACAAAGAGATTTGCAATGCTTCCCTAATAGTTTGCATTTTAATGAACTTTTACTACATTTTGACTTCAACTCCTGGATGGTAGTGGTATCTGTTGTTTTCAGTAGAGACTTCTATACTATCATGCACTCCAAATTTTTGTTTAAATTTTCTAATCTTTTTGAAAGCATGTTCTTAGTCATAAAGAATTTTTCCACCTGGGAACCATGCCTCAATTTAAAAATATAAAAGACCTTTCATGAATAATAACTGCAAATAGCCCATTCGTTTCTGTCCACGGAGTTGTTGGCGCCTATACAAAATCTCAAAAATCTAAAGGCAATCTAAGCATGTTTCTCTCCAATCATATATATACACACACACACACACACACACACACACACACATATATGTTTTCATTTGCTGTATGGAAGTAAAAAAAATCTTTCAAAAGACTTTTTCAAAAAGCATTATGCTAAAATTTAACTGAACTTAAATTCCCTACCAGATACAACATAACTAGTGCCTGCCAAAGTCAGCCTAACGAAATGAAGAGTATTTCTGAATCAGATTACTGTTGGGGTCAGAAGCTAGTCAATGAAAAGCAATGAGAATTCAAGTTTGCAAACCATGGAGGGTGGAGGAGGCAGCTCCCCAAGTTCCCAGGAACACACCCAAACCTGTGCGCTCATATCTTCAGTGTTTACATATTACGGAAAACTTCTCCTTTTCACTTTTAGTTAGAAAACCGATGAGCTCCCCTTCGTTCGTCTTGTTTTAGGCTGTGAGACCCAAAGTCAGCTCGAGGGTCGCTTTCTGCCAGGTAACTTCCGGAGGCCCAGAATTATTCGGAGATAGACCCAGCCCTTTGCGTATTCCGGGCAGAAAGGGCGTCTTGCGGGCCCTTCCCAGCGCCGCCACTTCCCCAAGCTCTTCTCGGCACCCGCGGGCTGATGGTAACAAAGCGCCTGACCCTCATCCAGCTTCTTGAGATCGCGCCCCGGTGTCGGCACTCGGCTGAAGAGGGAGTGAACCTTGAGCTATTGGTGTTTACTCCCCGTTTCCCGCTTTCCCAAAGGGTTACGGACAACTTCCCTTCCCTTTTGTTCCGGCTGAGCTCCTGTTCCCACCCATCCTCTCCAGCCTTGCCATCACCAGGTTCCTAGCGCCCCAACGTAGTGGCTCCGTGCTAAGGGCACTCACCGCTGCCGCCCCTTGTCCCCCATGCTGACCAAGTTAAGGGAGGACGGTGCCGAGAGGGCGCGTCCTCTCGGCACCGTCCTCCGAGTGCCAGAAGTCGAGACCAGCGGCAGGGAAAGATGGAAGGATTGGAAAGGAAAGCGCATGGCTGAGTGGGGTAACTCAGAGCCTCAGCGATGAGGACTTCAGCCTCCCCAAACAACCTGGGGCCTCCCCTTCCCTCCCTGAGCTTCCACTGCAGGTCCCACCCTGGTCTGCCGGTCTGGTCCGCGCGGAGCTGCTCCATCAACCAGGTTGTCCCCTGGCTTTTAAGGGTCTCCCCCTAACCCATACCTTCTGGCTGTTTCGAGTTTTGGTTTCAGTTAAGCTGTTTTCTAAGTCGTAGAAGCTCCACTTTTTTTCTTTGCTTCATTTACACTTCTTTCTTTAAAGAGCATCCCCCAAGCCTAGCTTCTGCCAGACCCTGTGCAATCTCCCAGAGCTCTATGTGCAAGAGGAGAAGTGATTTGTCTGTTTACAGCAGGTTTAATTAAGATGGTTATGTGCCGTGAACTCTTCGGGGCCCCAATCAATGCATTTTGATTTGGAAAGTCAAATAGAATCACATCTTACACTTGTGGGTCCGCGGTTGGCCGCTCACGCTGGAGATAGACGCTGTTGTCCGTCTACACCCGCCTCACTGGACCTGAACGAGTCTCTCCCGCAAATCTTGTCACCCTGCTTGTCCCCATGACCCCCAGTTGGGTCTTCCGGCAAGACCAAGGCCTTCTTGGTCAGGGTAAGAAAGGTTGAACACCCAGAGCACTCCTGGGGCCCCTTAGCTGAGGATCCAGGCCCTGGACTTCTGTGGATCCCGCTTCCAGGCTACCAAAGTGCTTCCTAGCCCCAAGCCCTAGTCCTCCGCTCTCCTTTGCCCCAACCCGGCAGAGAAAGCCAGGGAGGCAAGACTTTCCTTTTCCCTAGTTGTGCATCCAGTATCGTATCTCCCCTCAACTCTCCGACTTAGGTGCTGGGCTGCAGCAGAAGCCTTTTTCTAATTTGTCATCATCGGAAACCTCAGACAATTGGAGTGTAAAACTTTAAGGGCTTCCAGGGATATGATGACTTCAGGAGCTCAATGGAAGGGGGTGGGGAGGCTGAGGATTGGGAACAGGGACGCGCAACAGACGTCCCAATTTGCTCTCTCTCCTGAACTTTCCTCTCTTGGCAGCCTGGCTGCACTAGAGTGAGCAGTAATCCACCCTTCCTCCTACTCCCTCCCACTCTGCTTCCCCCCCCCCTTTCCAGAATATCCCGCCACTTCTTCAGCCCTCGGAAAGGAAAGGGGGCCAGCCTGTCAAAGGTCACTCAGCCTCCTCCCCTCCCCTGACGTTGTCCATCTACCCAGGACTCAGGGGCCAGAGCCCTGTGTTGCCTGTAGTAGTCCTCATGACGCCATAGGGGGTGTGTGCGCCTCTTCTGCTCCTCTCCTCTCCTACGTCCAGCCCCCAGCGATAGCACCCACGTTCTGCCACCCCTGCGGTTCTGACCCCCGGAAAGCTGCGGACCTGCCACTAACTTCATCATGCCATCTATAATCGATCCCCTCAGTTTTCAGTACATTTGGAATCCAACAAGGGTAACCATATATACATATAGATAGGATTTGGGGGGCTTGAAACATTCTGAGCATGTCTGCGGGGGCGGGGGAGGGCGTCTCAGAGGAGTTGTGCTGAAAGCTGCTGGGAGCAGTCACCTTTGCTGTCGCCAAGGCCTTGACGAGGTCGACTTTGGTCGTGCTGTATGTGCTAGGGCTCCCAGGGCAAACCCCCTCCTTGGCCTCCTGCAAGCGGGGCAGAATTAGGTTGGAGGGTCGAGTTTTAGGGGCCCTTTAAAAAAAAAGTTTTTATTTCTGTAAAGGACTAATCCCGGTACTAGAGGGGTGCAGCAGTTGGCCCCAAAGTAGCCTGTGACTCGCCCCTCCCCCCTGTTCTCAGGCAGCAGCGGGTGACAGTCTGGCAATAGCTCTGGTAACGCTGCCTGGCAGGGCTTTGGGCCTTGGCGTCCAACTGAGGCCCAGTAACCCCCATAATGCATCTTGCCTAGGGTGTTTGTGTGTGCACGTGGGTGTGGGGAGAGCTGGGCTGGTGCTGTATACACCGTAGCAGCGCCTTCCGCCCCGGGCTCAAGTGTGGACGCAGTGGATGAATCCATGAATCAGCTCCACAGCAGAGGGGTCGAGGAAACAGCCGTCTCTGTTAAATGGGCTGTAGGCAGCTGCGGCTGACTGCCCCCTCCCCTCCTCTGAGCAGGCGTGAGGTGGCCCAGGAGACCCGCCAGCAGCCCCCACCCCTCAGGCGGAGCTCGGGTCCTGGCAATCTCTGCACTTTGTCATCACGCCCCAGTATTTGACATTCGCAATTATCTGCAAATACCCTGATCGGTTTGTATATGAAACACTTTTTTTCCTGCCTTAAGGTTGGAATCTGGTAAGTTTCAGACAAGTGGTTGCAGGGGGAGGTGACCCGAGGGACCGCGGGGGACCGGCCCAGTGAACCCGGCTTGGCTAGGTAGGCGACGAGAAGGGATGGATCTGCATGCCGCCCCCTCCTCCCCCAGCCCTGCTCGGATGCAAGGCCGCACGGAGCTAAGGAAGGGCCAAGGCCGCGACCCTCCGGTCCTCTTTTGAAAGGAGCGCCCCCTAATCCCCGTGAGAGAAAAGGTGATGGGGGAGCGGCGATCCCACCAGCGGCAAGGCCCGGAGGTTAATCATCTTGATAATCGGAAAGGGCGCTGCCCGGCCTGGTTGCTGTCACCGAGAGTGTCAGTCACCAGCTCTCGACCCCGCCGCAGGAATTACCTGCTCAAAGAAACATCCCAAGGAACCCTCTGCTCTGAGCTCTCCCTGCCCGCTGTCTGCGGGAAGTAAACCGCGCCCTCGTTCAAAAGAAGCGGATGCCCCTTTGACCCTCCTCCTCCCCCAGACGGTTCCTAAATCCAGAAGGGCACTGCCAGCTCCGGGATCGCTCACAACTCCTACATCGCAGCTTCGGGGCTACCTGCCTATTACACAGCCCGTCCACAAAAAGAAAAAAAAAAAAAAGTGGTGGTGGGGGCGAGGGAGGATAAAGGAGTGAAATTACGTGTCTGCCTTTTCCTGCTACCTTAGGAGCCTGATCCCGGCCCCTGGCTGATCCCAAGGGCCTTGAGCCCAGAGACCGTGAGGCCAGACCTTCCTCGTGCGAGGTGCACACAGCTTGAGCGCGCTGGGACTCGGCGTCTTACTGGCCAACAAGCCCAGCTACTTTGTTACGGGTATATCAGCAACTTTAGAAACACCAAACCGTTCAAGGAAGCTTCTTCTCGCACTCAACTTGCAGCTCTGCTATAGACACTGGGCTAAGTTGCTTTTCACACATACTACTCACAGTTTCTGGGAAAGTGGGAGGAGGAGCAGGTTAGAGAAAGGTGGGTGGTTGGGAGATATTGCAACACCTTCAAGAAAAATCGGGGGGGGGGGTGTTATTAAGTCCATCTTTGTAAGAGCTCAACCGTCAAAGCACAGGCATATTCTGAAAAGGAAAAGAGAAGACAGAAGCAGGTCGAAACGAATGTCTCCATCCCCCAACTCCCAACCCCCCCAGCTCCCCCAGCCCAGTTCACCCCGACTGGGAACAGACAGTGCGCTGAAAAGACATCAGCTCTCTTGGCTCCTGCTCAGTCCAGGAGGGCAAGGAAGCGCGGGCTGCTCGAGAAGGTCGTTACAGTCTCCCGTGGTGCCCCTGACCCTAGAGAGCCCCACACTGGAAAGGCCGCTGAGGTCGCAGCTGAGGTCACCTTCTCCACTCACAGGTCGCAAACCCTGTGCCCAAAGCCTCCCGGGGAGCAGCCTGGGATGCCCGAAGCATCGGCCTTCCTTTCCCTGGACTCCTTGGAATTTGGTCTGAGGTGAGGCCGGCTGCGGACACCCACTGGGGCCCTTAGATTAGGCCCCGTCTCAGCCGTGGATATCAAGACTGGGCCCAAGGGCCCAGGATGCACCAAGCTGGTGGGTTTCCGCCGGGGTCAGCGGGGTGGGTCACGACCTCAGAGGGGCCAGGCAGTGGGGTCACACCCACTGCGCCTCGTGCTACCTCCGGGACAGCCCTCGGCCTGTGGAGAAGGCAAAGGCAAGATGCTCCGTGACGGGTCAGACCTTCACCCCTTTACAGTCTATCTTTTTTTTCTTTTTTCCATGTCCTTATCTTTTTTAGATAGGTGTATGACTGCTGTATTCCAACAGCTTACTCTACATAAAATGCCCCGAGGATTGGACGAGACTTTGCAGATTCAGCTCCCCAGGTGACCGCTCTTCGGTATTCTGTTCCCTACCCACTCTCCGCGCCAGGAAGAACCCAGGGCAGAGCCCACTTTGGCAGAACTGATGGCTGTTCGGGCCCAGCAAAGTACTCCTCGCCCAAACCTGCGCGCCAGAGCTGCAACCTCGCCGGAGCTCCTGCAGCGCGCACCCTCAACAAGCTGGCGTCCCCGAGCACGTGCAAGCATCCTCCCACTTGGAAACAAATTCGCCCCGCGTCTGTCACCCCAAACGGCTTTGCCTTCGGGGCGCTACTGGGACCCAAGACCAGGGCAAGAAGTCCCGAAGACGAGGGCCGGAGGCTGGAGGACTCCTCTGCTCACCTTGACTTGAGACACTCGAAGGCCCGAATGAACTATCGGTTGTATCAGGGCCGACGGGTGCAAAGTGGCTGCGCCCCGCAGAGGCACTCGCTCCCCGAATCCGGGTCTCGAAGGGCATCTGGTGTCGGGGCAGACTGTACTGACTACCTGCAGCGCGCGCAGATCCCAGGCGGGGAAAAGGGCGCCGTGTAACCGGACGATCGGTTACCTCTCCGGGGACCGGCCCTGACTTTGTTGGTAACTTAAGAAGCGCCTCTGAACTCGGGGAGCGCGTGTTGGGGCACCTCCCTGCACAGTCCCCCACCCCCTTCCTTCCCTGGCCTCGAATCTTACCATCCTGCCCCACCCCCTACACAGCCCCGCCCGTTAGAGGCGCGCGGCGGGCACTCGGTTTACGGAGCCGCCGTTTCAGATGTTTATTCACAGCTAATTGCTTATGCAGGAAAATGCTCGTTACCCGGGCCGAGCGCTTCCGCCCTGCGCTGGTCGACCCCGCCGGCGGCAGCTCGCTGATCCCACCCGCGAAGCCACGAAGGAACCGGCGGCAGGGAGGCGGCTGTGTGCCACCCAGGGCCCGGCCACCGGCACTGCTCCGGACTCCCGGTAGGGGGAGCCTCCTCGGGCGCCAGGCCAGCCCGGGTCCGGGCCTTTCGGCTCGGCCTTGCCGCCGGCCGAAACCCGGAACGCGGCGCGCGGCGGCGGCTTCTTCACCTGCCCTTAAGGGGAGCACTGCCTGCAGAGAAGGGAACACAGGGCCGGGCCTGTCCCGGAGTCCCGGTTATTGCACAGGAAAGAAGATAGACACGACCGAAGTGTATTCTCTAGGTCCAAATATAGTTAAGGAAATTTGTAGGTGAGATCACCTCCTTGGACCATATCCAACGGGAGGAAAAAAATATTTCAGTGGTTAAGACCTGTTCTTGAGCCTTTAAAATTCTTAAAATTTTAGGTGATCTAATCCCTTCTCATTGTGTTTCCAAGTCGTCCAAGAAGCTTTAGATGGTTCTAGCACAAAACAGCCGCTGAGATGAGACTTTCCTGCAGTAATAGCACCAAGGGATTCTCTCCCCTTCTGACTCCATATACTTAAGCCAGGGCTCAGAAGCTTTCATTTTAAGATGCGACCAATGTCTGGAGAACACCGCGAATCCAGGGTCAAGGGGAAAGAAGTTAGCCAGGCTGTGAACCCACACACCACTCTACTGTGCCCAGTGTGGTGGAACACCTGAGCTTGAGGGGCCAGAGAGTTCCTGGAGAATGCTCCCACAGATAAAGCTTGCAAGCTCTCCTTCTACAAAAAGCCATGCTTCCCACAGGAATCCACAACTCAGAAGGCCAAGTCATCAAAGGTCTTCAGAGAGAATCGCATAAGCAAAGAATTTCACAGTTGGA
Source organism: Mirounga angustirostris (assembly GCF_029215605.1). NCBI lineage: Eukaryota > Metazoa > Chordata > Mammalia > Carnivora > Phocidae > Mirounga > Mirounga angustirostris. The sequence continues at coordinate 160,019,904 of NW_026991711.1, forward strand.
AGGAAACTTAAAGACCACTTAGTCTAATGGTTGTAGTTTACTGGTGAGAACTTGAGCTGAGTAGAGAGGCAAAGATTCACACTCCAGGTGAGAAAGCCCCTGAATGCGGAGGTGAGACTAGCTCTCCTCTTCTGACCCTCAGTCCAGTACAGTTTGGACCAGAATTGCATTTTACTGTTGTCGCTATCCTTGTCATTATTAATATTATTATTTCCACCTATTTTAGGGTTCTTAGTAAGACATACTCCTTTTATAATATTGCAACAATAGCAAAATCTGCAAGGTCTGTGTGAAAAGAGTATTACAGTTGGTTCAAGGAAGGCTGAATTTTAGAAGTGAAGTTACATATAACATTTGAAGCATTTGGGGGAGAGACTAAACAAAAATAGTTGTATTGTTTTTTCCCAATTTAAGTACATGGGATATATGCAAATATATGAATGAATGAACAAAACAATACCCAAAAAACCCAGGATCATTGGTATTATAAAGGCATTCTTTTTTAAAAAAGGCATTCTTCTAAGTTGTGTAATTTTTCTCCAAAAAATCAGAACTAATTTAGTGCATGTGTTTGTTTATAGGTTTTGAAGGTATTAAATTCTGATGCCATTTTTAAGGACCCAAAGGAAATAATACATACATTTCTAAAATCAGATTTGAAAAAAGAAAAATCTAATTTCTTAAAAGTTGAGTTAGCCACAGTAGAGGAAATTTTTTTGAATAAAATATTATAGATAAGCCTAGAAAACACTCCCCACTGGGTTTGTAATAAACCCTGAGATATAAATGATATTCTATCATTCTCTCCACAATTACTTTATTTTTTGATACGGTCAACACAAAGATTATTTACAAAGACACTCCACTATTCCTTTTTTGTATCTGGTTCAAAAAGGCAAAGACATACATTATCAAATGGAAATGTCTCAGTCTCTTTCCGTAACTAATATCTGATCTTTAGCAAATGGCTCTGTGAGGTCATTGAAATGGTTATTGGACAAGGTACCAATTGATTTATTGATTTCCCTTCTTCAAATTCCATTGGGAACTGGGGAGAAGAAGGAAAAACATAGGTTGGCTGAGATGTGCAATATTTATACTATCATACACATGCAAAAATTTATTTGGCTGATAAAATTGACAATTCAGAAACATTGCTTACAGAAATTCATAAAGGAATGACGTGGAGGCCACTCAGTTGATCAACCTGCTTCTCCCCCACCCTGTCATTTTATTTGTCCTTCCAATTTCAACCTTATAGAAGTCAAAAAAGACCAAGTTTTCAGTTAGCCTATATACAACAATGGGAGCAGGAGGGAAGAAGGAGGCTGGGGCGGGGAGGCTGGGGGGGTGGGGCAGTGGGCAGGAAACAGAATAGGCACATTTGCTTTCAAACCAACCCCATAAATGCTGCTCCAGGGCCCTGACAGCCAGACTGTGTCCCTGAAGGCTAGCACTTGCTGTGGATCTCACAAGGGGTCTCCGTGGTCTGGGGGCTGGAGTGACCTCCGACCTGGGAGGGGCTGAGACCTTCCTGTGGCCTGCGAAGGTTTACAGCTGACTCACTCATGACAATAATGCTGCTCTGATTGTCTTTGGTTTCGCAGGAGAGAATTTTAAAGCCAGGCTCCTTTCAGCCTCAATCACTGAACAGGTTTTTGAGGAGAAAGACTTTTAATCCGAGTCCCATTAAAAATGCCAATGAAAAATGCCTGGAGAAACTCTACTTTGTAACATCTGCCTAGGAATTACCACACACAACAGTATCTACAGCAAAGCTGAAAATAAATGAATAAAAACAAACCTCAGACTTCCTCTCCCTTGGCACTCCCTATGGGTGAACGGCATTGAATAACAGGGAAGATTTACTATAATGCCTTCTAAACACAACTGCATATTGGCTACTTTGATTTTCCTGTTCCCTCCCTTTACTCCAAGAAAAATCGAACATCTTTGCCTTCCAGAGCTTTCTATTCATTTAGCTCAATCCTCTGGGTTTAGCATCATGATCTAGGAAATCCCTGCTGGCTAGGGTGAGTTGATTCTTTCTCTGCCTTGTGCCTGTGGGAGTGGGTGGAAGGATATGGTGAAGCGAGTTTTTCTTGTTCACCACTCTAGAAGAGGGGCGTGCTTCCAGAACATGTGGTTCATTTTACTCTAGTCATGCCCCCTCTCCCTGAAGCTGGATTCTAGGGATTCTCCTCTCCAAGAGAAACTGGATGGGGATGCCCATAAAGAAGGATCTGGAACATTGCCTACATCCTTCTCCTCAGAGAAGGCTCGTGTCAAGAAGATGTTGGGTGTGGGAGTATGATGGAGAGAAAAGTAGAACTGTGACCACTTTTAAGGAGGTTATGCCACTTTTAAGGAGGTTATGGGCTTGGACCTGGTGCAGAAAACTTTTTTTTTTTAAGATTTTATTTATTTGACACAGAGAGAGAGATAGCGAGAGAGGGAACACAAGCAGGGGCAGAGGGAGAGGGAGAAGCAGGCTTCCCGCTGAGCAGGGAGCCCAATGTGGGGCTCGATCCCAGAACCCTGAGATCATGACCTGAGCCGAAGACAGGCGCTTAACAATTGAGCCACCAAGGCACCCCAGAAAACTCTTTTTTTAAAAAAAATGAAATTTATTTAGACACTAGTATCCATCATGCTACAATGATAAGTTTAATAACCATTAAAAATTCTTTTTTTTTTAAAAGATTATTTATTTATTTATTTATTTGAGAGAGAGAGAATGAGAGACAGAGAGCATGAGAGGGAGGAGGGTCAGAGGGAGAAGCAGACTCCCTGCCGAGCAGGGAGCCCGATGCGGGACTCGATCCCGGGACTCCAGGATCATGACCTGAGCCGAAGGCAGTCGCTTAACCAACTGAGCCACCCAGGCGCCCCAACCATTAAAAATTCTTAAAATCTATAAATATTGGGGGGCAGTGAAGGAGTATGCTTCAGGACTTTAAACCTACACGGTGAGTCAATTCTGTCTTTGCCACTTACTAGCAGTGAAACCTGGGGGAGGTTAACTCACCTTTCTGAACTTCATTTTCCCTATCTGTCAAATGGGCATAATACCACTAGCTATCTCATAAAACTGAGGATTAAATGAAATACTACATGTAATTTGCTTAAAACAGTTCCAGCAACATAGTAACAACTTAAAAAATGTTCATTATATTATGATGTGGGAATTGCTGATCCAATTGGCTCTCTCTTTCTCTTAATTCATACTGCAGATCACTGAATGTGAACTAGGAGTTGAAGCTTGGATCACATAATTCTCTTAGATCCATTTCTTAAGCCAAAGTAACACAGGGAACCTTACATTACTTCATCACCAATGAAGTTTTTCTGAATTTTATTTTCTGAATTTTAGTAGGCATTTCTTGAGAACATTTTCATCAGCTGTCCTGCACTCTGTCCCTACACCAGAGGCTCCTGAGCTGGGCAGAGATTATGAGGACTATCTGCCCAGAAGTTATTTCAAAGACTTCCATACTGGACTCTGCTCAGGCAGGTTGGAACTTTTCATCATACTGTCTCCGAGGTGTGACATTATGTTGGCTCAGGGTACCAGAAAAGGGACTCAGAGACTGTGTCCTCTGGTCTTTGCTGCTGCAGGGACACATGGTGTCACACCAAATGGGGAGAACCCTTTAGGCTGTCTCTAAGAAATAGCTCTCTCACCGCTCTACACTGAATTTGCCCAGGGACCAATATGGTTTTATTTGGTAATGATCAAGAAAACATTGCCATTTCCCTGTTACAGTCACCTGATTTTATGAAAGAAAAAGATTACACCATGCTAGATTGGGCAGTATTCTCCATCCCATGTACACATTCTTATGCTGTACTCTTTGTAGTCCGATTTTTCTCTGGGCTGTGTTCTTTTAGCTACACTGAGAGCACAAGCAGCCCCAGAAGGGGGCAGTGGAAAAGCAGAGGATTCTGGAGTAGCAATGCCAAGCCATTCCCTTCACCTACCTGGAAGACCAAATGCAAAACGGGGGAATTATGCTTGAAGCCTCAAAGGAACTGCCTCTCCAGCTTTAGCAAAAGCAGAGCAGATGGTGGGAGTTACCGCCAAAGACCCACTTTCTCCTTCTTGTGGCTTTGTGTCTCTTTTTTTGAGGGTTTCTCAAAGTCCACACACTAAGCCAGATTAGTTTCATTTAGGCAGGCTCATTCTAAACCTGGCCTACCACTGCCTTTGACATAAGATGTAGGTATTAAAATGCAGAGTCGTGAGGCCCAGGAAGGGAATGTCAGAAGGAAAACACACAAGATGCTGTTCTGTCTGGTTCTCTCTTTGATTCCATGTTTTGTCCCTTAGGAGCTCAGCTTAGTTATTTACATCAGTTTGAAACATTCATACAATAAAATTTCAATGACCTTCCAGACCGTGTTCCCTCCCACAAACCAAACATAAATTGATTGCTTTTAACCAGTCAATTCCCTATTGCAGCTTAAGGGAAGATGCCACCAACACTCTGGGAACCCTCATCCCAAGATGAAAATCCTCAGGCTCTTTGGATTGGGTTGGTTTTTACAAATTAAAGTATGGAGCCGGAGGTATTAACTCTCTCTTTCCCTCCCCTCCTACAAAATAGCCATTTGTTTCTATGTTTTCTATAGATAGCTTCAGTCCCAGGGAAGGGAGAAGGAGAAAAAAAGAGGACTGGATAAGGCTAGTAGCCACCAAATTGGATCGGCTGAAAGGCTTAGGCTTCTGTTGACATCAGGAACCCCCAAACACAGGTCACTGAACCATTTCAATTCAACAAATACACAGAGAAGCTACTGGTTCATACATTCTTTTGCTCAGCTATCCTTCAATTTCAAGGAATAATGAAAACAACTACCAAAATAATAGCCATGAACGTTACTAGGCACCTTACATGCATTATCTCATTTAACACAATACTGTGAGATTTGTACTATTATCATCCACATTTCAAAAGTGAGTTAAGAGATTAAATAATTGGCACAAGATTACATTGCTAATTAAGAGTGGGGTTTGGGGGCACCTGGGTGGCTCAGTCCTTAAGTGTCTGCCTTCAGCTCAGGTCACAGTCCTGGGGTCCTGGGATGGAGCCCCGCATCGGGCTCCCTGCTCAGCGGGAAGCCTGTTTCTCCCTCTCCCACTCCCCCTGTTTGTGCTCCCTCTTCTCGCTGCGTGTCTCTCTCTGTCAAATAAATAAGATCTTAAAAAAAAAAAAAAGTGGGGTTTGATTAGCAGATCTGAGCTACTCAGACTTCCTATCTGGTTCTAGCATCAGCTTAACAGCGAGAAGTCAGAGATAATTTTTTATGCATGTGACCTTATCTAAAGGTACCATTTAGCAAACATTTTGAAGTGTGTTTTCAGGCCAGGAACGGCCCCTGGCACATCAGAAAAAAAAAAAAAAAAAAAAGCATCATGTGCACCTTCAAAGAACTTTCAACCTAAGATCAACTATTAAAAGGCCCACCTACTGCTGGACCACATAGATAGTGGGCAGGGGTAAGCAAACAGATTTTCTAGCCAAATATACAATGATACATGCTCATATTGTAGAGAGACAACCGCAGAGGCAGAGCCTATTTGGAAATCAAGGCTTAGAGGAGAAGTGATCACGATCTCACTGACAATATTTAGGGCCCACTTCTTGGAGAAAGGGGTACTTCTGATGCTGATGGAAGTGAGACAAATGAACAGAATTGTCCACAGTGGTGGGGGGAGCAACCTGGTGTAGACAATGAGGTTCACAATTTCCTAAGGACATAAGATGGTCTCACCAGGGTAGTGGGCAGAACAGCCAACAAGAGTCACATGGAAAGTGACTGGCAAGTCGGGGCAGAGGTAATGTTTTCTAAGGCTACACAGTCAGCTTGTTACTGATACCCCAAATCCCCCCATTAGCTTTTTGTTCCTCTGTATTCATGATTACCTTCCCTCCTTCAAGTACTGTGTGGGAAGGGTGGCACAGTGGTCTGACACATGGGCAATCATTCAGCTACGATGTGAATAAAGCTCTCAAAATATCAGTCAGTTATGGATAATATGCTTAGAACTACGCCAGATGGAATGAGGAAAGCAAAGAATTTGTAAGAGTACCCTCGTCCTCCAAGCACTTGGAATTCATTCAAGAGACAAGATTCGCTCAGGTAAAAGAGTTGGCAACAACTAAAAGGGCATCATAAAGAGTGTGGTACAGACAAAATAAATTGTCAGGGAAGTGACAGATGAGTTTCAGGATTAAGTCCAGTAAGGTGACACGTTAACTAGATCTGGAAAGATAGCTGAGACTTAAGTGGGCTGGGGGCACAGTCTGTGGCAAGAGCAGAAACCGCCCTGAGGAAACTGCAACACTCTCCACAGAAGAATCGAAGGGAATTACGTTTGGTAGCTAAAGTAGGACTGCCTGTGGAGGTCTCAAATACTACCCAAAAGGAAAGAGACTTGATGAAGAAGAAATGAGAGCCACAGTACTCCCAACAGCCCCCCTTCAACTTCTGAGGCATTTAAAACTGGCTCCATCTTTTCATTATTATAAAAATCACATGTATTTCTTGTAGAAGGCATTTAAAAGTACGTGTAAGAAAAACCACAGCTCAACACAACAACAGAAAAGAAAGAATTAAAAAAAAAAAAAGAAATATAAAACGTCCCTAATAACTCCACTTGGTAAATTCTGAAGTAAAAGAAGGCTCACAATGAAAAGGATTTTGGAGGGGCACCTGGGTGGCTCAGTCAGTTAAGCGTCTTCCTTCAGCTCAGGTCATGATCCCAGGGTGCTGGGATCAAGTCCCACATCGAGCTCCCTGCTTCTCCCTTTCCCCCATGCTTGTGCTCTCTCTCACTCTCTCTCTCTCAAATAAATAAATAAAATCTTAAAAAAAATAAAGAAAAGGATTTTGGAGAATTATCACGACAGCAATATGCAGGATGACTTTGAGGAACAAAAGATGAGTGGCAAGGAGACAAATTAGAAGGGTAGCAGGAGTAGTGGGAAGGGGGAGAAAAGGCTGAATCTGAGAAACTTTCCAGAGGAGGCCACCATCAGGCATTTTTCTGATAATTGAAATGGCACAGAGAGTCCCCCCCACCCCCCAGCCTACTGGAGCCCCAGCTCCTGGGACATCATCTCTGGAAATCCTTGCCTGGATTTTTCCCACCTCAATCACTCCCTTCCAGAGCCTGGATCACCTAGCATCTCACAAAATGGTCTGATCCTAGTTAGCTGGCCCCAAAGGCCAAGAGGGTACTAACATTCTAGAAATATTGAGGAGACACTGGAAACTGTTTTCCAGCTTTTCAGAAATAGTTTTATGAATTCAGACTCTTGGACTGACCTCTTGAGGCCGTCTCCAGATTGAGCAGGCGTAGAGGGGCTCCAGGTCAGCCACGTGCTGGAGGGGCATCTCCTTCGGAGAAGGAAATATAACCCCCAAACAGTCAAACAGCATCTCTATTTCATAGTGCGGCACACCGCTTCCCTGTTTGATGTCTCTGTCTCTCCAACAGCAGTCACTTTCTCAGTTGCTTCCGGGGTTCTCCACTCATTTTCCAGCCCTGCTTTATATAAGTCATGGTTCATCACTTTCTCTATAACCACCAGCAACCGCCTTACCTCTAAATGACTTTTGAATCACAAACCTCACAATGAAAAGGATTTTGGAGGGGCACCTGGGTGGCTCAGTCGGTTAAGCGTCTTCCTTCAGCTCAGGTCATGATCCCAGAGTGCTGGGATCAAGTCCCACATCGAGCTCCCTGCTTGGTTTGTTGGTTCTTGACAGTAGACTTTTCTAGGGTCTTCTGTGAAAAGGGAGGTGGATAAATCTTCAGAAATATTAGCACTCACGGGGCGCCTGGGTGGGTCAGTCGTTAAGCGTCTGCCTTCGGCTCAGGTCATGATCCGAGGGTCCTGGGATCGAGCCCCGCATCGGGCTCCCTGCTCCGCTGGAGGCATGCTTCTCCCTCTCCCACTCCCCCTGCTTGTGTTCCCTCTCTTGCTATCTCTCTCTCTGTCAAATAAATAAATAAAATCTTTAAAAAAAAAAAAAAAGAAATATTAGCATTCACATTAATAGCAACTCCCATGAATGTAACAATAAAGAGCTTGTGACAAGCCTCAGGTTTTCATCTAATATTTGTCATTTTCCTCTGTCACCTGCCTGCCCAGCCGAAGCTTACATTTCCCAGCTCTCCTTGCCGTGAGCTGTGACCATGTGACTGACTTTTGACCAGTTAAAGGAGAGAAGTGATGGATGCTACTCTTGGTCTTGATTTTGAAAGGATCAGGCATGCACCTTCTGGTCCCATTTGTCTGAGAAAATATAAAAACTGGAGAAGTCGCTTTGAACCTAGATATCAGAATCGAATGTTGAGGATAGCAGACTGTGCTGTCAGACCTGTATTGCCAACCTCTGGACTGTTACACGAAAGAGAAACAAGCTCCTATCTTGCTTAAGCCACTCTACTCAGGAGTCATTTTGTTTATCAGCCAGCCTGCAGCCCGACTAGTGTTATCCTATTTTATTGGTAAAGAAACTACGAAGTCAAGTAACACTCCCTCAATACCATTGATACAATCTTCCATGAAGATATCACAACAAAATGAATAAATAGGGAATGGCATAGGCATGTAAAAGGCTTGAGGAGGATTGGGGGAGCCTGCCTACTATAAAGAATGAATTCTAGGGGCGCCTGGGTGGCTCAGTCGGTTAGGCGACTGCCTTCGGCTCAGGTCATGATCCCAGAGTCCCGGGATCGAGTCCCGCATCGGGCTCCCTGCTTGGCAGGGAGTTTGCTTCTCCCTCTGACCCTCCCCCCTCTCATGTGCTCTCTCTCTCTCTCATTCTCGCTCTCTCAAATGATGAATAAAAAAAAAAAAAGAATGAATTCTAATGCTCGCTTCGGTAGCACATATACTAAGAATGAATTCTGGCCTGAAGGTCTGAAAAGCTGAATTCTAATGATCACATCGGTTATCATTTATTGAATGTTTACATGATGTTTACAATGAGCAGCTACTATGTAAATGCTCACATTCATTATCTGACTTAATACCCCTGAGGTAGATAATTTTTTATCCTTATTATGCAGACGAGGAAGCTAAGATCAGAAAAGTGAAATAACTTGCCTAAAGTCACAGAACAAATAATACCATCATCGTCACCATCACTCTACTGATAGGAAAGCCCTTGTTTTCTCCTCTTCTACTGGTCGCTCCATTCCACCCTGAAGCAGTGGGCTCTCAGCACCCTCCGCTGGGGCTCTGCCTGCCGCTCAGAAGCTCTCTCTGCAGAGGAACTGGCTGGGCCTCTTGGACGTGGACCAGGGAGGCCGCCTCAGGGAATTAAGCAGAGGCGCTGACTTCAAATGCATTCCCGCTGAGTGGAAGGCAGGGCTCCAATTTTGCTCCTTCCTTGGATGCCCAAATGGCAGCTTTCCAAATCTTGACATCTGGGCCCATATATTATTTTCCTGATCTTTAAGGGGGCAGAATTGTTTGAATTCAGGAAGCTGTGAGCCACTCATCCCCTGGCCCACCTTGGTGACCCCCCTGTATACCAGTAGAGGCCACCAAAGACTGGAAGCCATGCTTTCCAATTAGATTGTTCATGATCCATTCCTGATTCTGTCATTTAACAGCTTTCAAATGCTGGTCAAGGCAACTTTTTTTTTTTTTTGGTTTCCTAGCTATAACATATGGATAAAAATCTATACATGCTTCGCCTGCCTCACAAGATGTTGTGACAATAAAAAGTGATAATTTGCTGAAAAGGACATTGAAAACTGTAAACTACTATGCAAAATCCAGTTATTCTTGCTTTGAGATCAATGTCTATGCAGTGATCTGCAAAGTCCATTTAGAAAAAGAATAAAGAAAATTCCTACAAATAAACTCTATTATCTGAAATGTTAAAATCAACCAAATCAATAGAATTATTTGCCTTCCCAAGCCAGAGCAGGACATTGAGCTCAGATGGAACATTATCAGTAACCTACCATGTACATTCTGCATGTGGAACTTGGAATGGGAAGGTGCAAGGATCACTCCCAAGAAGCTAATCCCAAGCCAAATCTCATTAGAGACATAGGGATCTGCACCTGGTCCCCACTCCATTCCTCCACATTGGAGTCAGGAGGAGGGAACTTAACCAACTGACTCAAAGTGCCTGGGATGGGAAGAGAGGGTGGGGCGTTCCTGTGTGCTTAGCCAGGCTGCCAACCAGATACACCAGGGGAGTCTTTAGGACTCCCCTGCATCAGGGCTACTCTTTTCTTCTGGTGGCATTGCTGCCTTTACAGTCTCATTCCTTTGGCCCCTCTGCCCAAGCACTGGGCTACAGAACCTGCCGGGCAGGTCTGGCCTCCTAGCCACTGGAGCAAGATAGTGCCATATACATAATGACATTTTTTTCCAGCAGCTATCTTTAAAAAAATACAAAGAAACAGGTATAATAATTTTAATAGTAGATTTTAGTTATCCCAATAGATCTAAAATATTTTCATTTCCACATGTAATCAATATAAACATTTACTAATGACATGTGTCTTATGTTCTTTTTTTTTTTCATGAGTCTTTGAATACAAATACTTTGTATTTTCTATTTATAGCCCTTCTGAATTCGGACTAGCCCACTTCCAAGGGCTCAAGAGACACATGTGGCTGGTGGTGTCGGATCAGACAGTGCAGCACTAAAGTGAATCACCCAGTGTCATTTCATTTCCTATATCCTCAAAGCCAAGTTTCCAAGGCTTACAAGTGCCAATAAATGACCTGATGGAAGCTATCTGTGGCTCAATGGTAGTAAGAGGAAATTAGAAGCATCCAGCTTCTCTACTCTTCCTTTTCCTTTAATAACTGCCACATCTCTCTCTCTCTCTCTCTCACACACACCCCTGTACGCACACTTGAACCAGCAGGGTCCTTCCTCTCTTCCTAGTAACTTAGGTATTTGAATGAGAACAGTGGCTTAAGCTAAAAGCCTGCTGCTAAGGTGAGAATTTCAGATCAGTTGTGGAGGGAGAGTGGCATGTGCTGGGGGGATGGGCAACCCTTGCAAGTTTCCTCAAAACAAAAGCTGTGGGTGGTTACCTACCTCCTTTTGAGGAGGGACAGGCCCATCCAGTGCAGCAGCCAAGACAAGGGCTAACTGAGGGTTCTGGGGATTTAAGGACAGTGGAGTTCGTGGATGTAATCACCTCCAGTGTTTCTTGGCTCTCAATTTGATTCAACAAGCATGTGTTGAGTACTTACCAAGTATCCTGCTAGACAGTGAAAACTCTGAAAATAGGACCATCTCTTCCTCATCTCCGTATGGCCAACGTCTCAACTGGTGAGTTTATACAATTTCAGCCAAAACCAAAAGACATTTGATGTTTTCATTTTCCTGTGCAGCTTTATTTCAGATAAGTAAACATTTGGGAGGCTTTCTTAAGCACTGAACTCCACTGGGGGAGCTTCTTGCCTACCTAGAGCTCTCTTGGGTGTGTGCGGGAGGGGACTCCAGGGTGAAGACCACAATTCAGTCTCCATTGTCTGACAAAGGAGGGAACTAAGGTCACCAGACCTTGAATGATCTATAAAGAGATTTTTACAATCGGGTACTTTTTATGGGGAGAAGGGTGGGGTGTAGTTGGTCGATTGCTACAATTTTATAGAGCTTAGTCCACTTCATCTTTAAAGAGCCCAGACAGAACTCCATGCTGGGCTGCAGGGAAGAAGGAGTCGGAGAAAAGGAGAAAAGGAAGACCCAACAATCCCTATGCAGGGGAACCTGTGGGTTTTAGGACCCAAGTGGCCAGCAGAAGAGGTCTGTACTCTTTGAAATGCATATCAAGCTTTCAATCCCCGCAAGCCACCAAACTTTACAGATCATTTTGTAAACTACAAAATTACCAGCTTAAAAACAGTATAAAATAGTCAGACCAATCCATAAAGCATCCCACACAGTACTTTGTAGCTTGTTACGGAGGAACCCCTTGGCCTGGGACATCTCCCAGGGAATCACAAAATGGAACTCTTTGGGAAAACAGAAAGGTCTTGTCATCTCATCTGTGGCCCATGGGAACAGAGCTCAATCAGGAAAGGACTGTGCACAAAAGTTCATCTGTAAATCGGCTGTTGGCAATCTGAATGCATTTTCCCATGCATCCCATAGAAATACTGTTGCTGATTAGGGCCTCAGCCTATCCCAAAAGGACTGTTTAACCCACAGTGCTGCTGAAATAGGATACCTTTACAGTGAAAAATAGTAGGGTGTAATGTCATTGCCACACTAGAAATTAAGCACTAGAGGAAAATAAATACATTGAAAAAGAATTTGATATTCAGACTAAAAAGGTGAGGCAGAGGGAGATCCCATCTATCACCTATCCCTCATGCCCACAACAGAGAGTCTGACCCAGAGCCCCTGCCCCACTGCCCCACTGAGGACTTGGGACCGTTCCTTCCAGGCTCCTGCTGTCTTTTCTCTCCAGATGACCAAAGAAATGTTCCCCAGCATTTGCCACCTGACTAATGCAGTTTCTTCCCCAATACTGCCCCCTCCTGGAGAAAGGAGCTCTTTCCCCAAAAGGCTGTCCTAGTTTAACTTGCCCTGTTCCTGAACAGGAGCAGAAAGGAATCCCCTTGGAAAGAAGCCCGAAGGAGGGAAGGGAAAAGGGAAGCCCTGAAATTATTTTCTGGGTGAATCTCTTCCTTGAACGTGAGGAGGAGAAACCAAGAGGGCTGGTGGTGGTCCCTTGACCTAGGAGGTAGAGCAGGTCAGGGATTCAGGAGAATTCTGGGTTGTTCAATAACAGAACATTTATGAATACTAAATCTAATATCAATGAAGTTGACACATGCTACATTTTATAATTATTTTATAAATCTGTGTTAATTTCAATGTTCTAGTTTTCTTTTCAAATATCGAAACAAACACTTTTGTCAGATCTCAAACCTCTCAGTAGGCCCCAGTAAAGCTATAGAGCCCTCAGAATTATGCCTGTTGGCCAACTGTTCCTAGCCTTCTGGGACACAACACGATAACCAGCACTGAGTGCTGGGCTTGTCCTTGGATTGATGTTAGCCTCAGTATGGATCTTGTCAAGATCCAACTGACTTCACAATTTCAGGAAAATTTTTTGTTTCAGTACCAACAGCTGGAAGCACATAGTAAGACGAAATAGAAAAGCTGGAAGCCCGTAGCAAAAATAAAATGAATGCCTTTAGGACTGCCCACCGATTCTACTTCCAGGGATCTACCATAAAGAAACATTTTGCAAACGTATTCAAAAAAGAGTGTACAGAGGTATTCACTTTTTATAATCTTGGGAATTTGGAAGCAACCCAAGCATCCTTCAGAAGGGGAATGATTAAATGACAAACATACATCTTTGTCATGGAAGACTATTCAGTAGTTCAAAAAGAAAGAAGTGGATTTATTTTTAAAGACATGAAAACGTTTGAAGACAGATTTTTAAGGGAAAAAGATTTCCGAGTAATCTGAGTCCAAAGACAGCGCATAAAACCACGTATTGTTTGTGTGTGTGTGTGTGTGTGTGCGTACGTGAGCGTGTACGCGTGCAAATGCATACACTGAAGGACTAAAAAGAGATACATCTTACTGGTAGGAGAGGGAGTAGACTTTCTTTACTTTTCAAAGAAGGGGTATGAAAGGAGCCTCTCAAGACTTTGTGTACTTCTGTTTGCATTTTTTTTTAATAATGGGAAAGCATTCATGTATGAGTTGAATAATTTAAAAATTACATACAAAGAGTAACAAAAACCCAATAATATTATACAATGTGGTTAAGGTAGGTCCAGGCTTGAGCTTAAGTCTTGGCCCCCTTTGGGATTTAGCATGCCTGAGCACGTCCGGTGGGGCAGAATTACTTGGAATCTATTTTCAAGATAGACAAAGAGCCACCTAGGAGACATTTTGTTCCAAAGGCAGAGAGAGACAGGCTCATATGTGTGGCCTAATAACTGAGACTCAGTGGGTGGAAGGGAGGAGCAGGTGTGAGCCCCGCCGTGCCCAATTTACTGCTCCCCCCATTAACTGATGGCTGGAAAGTAGGAAAGAGCCATTCCTTGGGGCTTGGAATGGAAGTACACCAGGCAGAGCACCACTATTCCTCCTCCTTACTCCCTGAATGCGTCTCCAGCGCTCCTTCCCAGGATGCATGTCATCAGGCCATCCAAGTCTAAAAATATGCAGGCCTGTTCCTTCCGTCCCATTGTCCCCCACACCTAGATCACCAAGCCCTCTCAACCCTCTCTCAAAATGCACCTCCTGTCCCTCACCATCTCTCCATTCTTTCTGCAATGACCTTGTTGTTGGCCAGGACAACAGCGAGACCTACCTGCCTCAAACAGTCTACCACACAGCTGCCAGTAAAATCTTTCTGAAACCCTGAGATTATTTCACCATCCAACAGATATTTATTAAGTATTTAACTATGCAACAGGCACTGTTTTAGGCACAGGGCTTATAGCAGTTGACAAGATGGATAGAGCTCTTAAGAGTTTCATTTTAGTGGGGAAGAAAAACAAAAACAAAGATGAATATTGAAAAGGGCTATGCAGATTAAAAAAAAATTAGGGTAAGGGGAGACTGAAGAGTTGGGAGCCTCTGCTACTTTAGCAAGATATTTTAGGGCAGGGAGGGCCACTGTGAGGAAATGATATTTGAGCAGAAACCCAAATCAAGTCGTTCTCTGGGGTCAGGAGTCAGGGCAAGGGGAGGATGAGTCTGAGCAGAAGAGACAGCTGGTGCAAAGGCTCTGGGTGGGAATGAACAAAGTGTGTTCAGAGTAGAGTGAGCAAGTTCGCGTGGCTGGACTGGAGTGAGCAAGATGGAGAGTGGAGAGCACAGATGAGGAGGAGGGAGGTGGGAGGAGCTGGAGGCTTGAAGGGCCCAGCAAGGAGTCTGGATTTATTTGGACCGTTGATGGGGTGATCTGATTTAATTTTTAGAAAGGTCGTCCCAGCTGCTGTGTGGCGATCAGACAGGATGGGGTGGGATGGGGTAGAGGGAGGACAGTTGGGGGGGGCTGCTGTTGGCGTCCATGGGAGAGAACAGTGGCCAGGACTAGAAAGGGGGCACCATGGGCGGCAAGGAGGGTCTGGATCAGACATGTTCGGGGTAGTAGATTCTACAGCCGTTACTGAGGCCTTGGAAAAGGGAGAAGCCAAAGTGTTCAGAGTGTAGCTTTTTGGCTCAAGCAACTAAGGGATAGGACGTGAATTATTTTATTTCTTTTCATAAATCCTCCTCACATGGTTCTGAGTATATAGCAAGTTGTCAAGAAATACTTGCTGAAATTTGCTCTGCAACTGTAAGTTGTCATGACTTTCATCTTAACAGCGCTAATTTTTTTTTTTTTTAAATAGGTTCCACACTCAGTGTGGAGCTCAACATGGGGCTTGAACTCATGACCCTGAGATCAAGACCTGAGTTAAGATCAAGAGTTGGGTGCTTGGGGTGCCTGGGTGGCTCAGTCGGTTAAGCATCTGCCTTCGGCTCAGGTCATGAGTCCAGGGTCCTGGGATAGAGCCCTGCATCGGGCTTCCTGCTCAGCGGGGAACCTTCTTCTCCCTCTCCCTCTGCTGCTTCTCCTGCTTGGTGCATGCTCTCTCTTTCAAATGAATAAATAAAATTAAAAAAAAAAGAGTTGGATGCTTAATCAACTGAACCACTCAAGGGCCCCAGCGGTGCTACTAATTTAGTCAGTCTTCTACAGTATTTTTATGAATGATCTTATCCTGTTGTGGGATTTTAAGCAGAAATCTGGTGTGAGGACCCGCCCTTCAGTGGTGGCACTCAAGTTCTGAGTACTAAATTCTGTGTGTGTGTGCATGTGTGTGTTTATTTTCAGAGAATGTGGCCAGAAGAAAAGTCAATACCTTAGCTTCAGTAGTAAAAGAACGGTCTTTGGTTTCTTTATAGTGTTCCTGTTTTGAAAAGTACTTAACAGAGGGATGATGAGGGTACAAAGTAGGCATGGGAAGAATTCGACAGAGCCTCTGAATGACAGAACACACTTTGCTCCCCCCCAATCCACCTGTCTCTCTCTCTCTCTCTCACACCACACTTCCTCTGGGCATTATGCCAATTGAAATGCCTTCCATGTCTTTTTTTTTTTTTTTAAAGATTTTATTTATTTGTTTGACGGAGAGAGACACAGCGAGAGAGGGAACACAATCAGGGGGAGTGGGAGAGGGAGAAGCAGGCTTCCCGCTGAGCAGGGAGCCCGATGCGGGGCTCGATCCCAGGACCTGGGATCATGACCTAAGCTGAAGGCAGACGCTTAACGACTGAGCCACCCAGGCGCCCCGCCTTCCATGTCTTTAGCTAAACTTACGTGCAGTTCTCCATCATGCCACATGTGTAACAAGGTGCTGAATTATTAAAACAGACACAACAATAATCTGAAAAAACACTTTTCTAATTTCACCTAGAAATTAATCTCCATCTTCATCGCAGAAGGTCAGTTTTATTACTGTCTCTTTGTGGCAGCTTCTGCCAGGAGAATGAGCATTGTCTGAGTTAACAATGTACTTCTGCATTGGGGTCACGGAGTAAAATAAGAAACTGGGACTCCTTAAGAAATGCTGGGTCTGAGCAGAGGCCTGGAACACTCAGTGAAGACCCTCGGACCATAAGCACATGCATTTGCAGGTGTTTCGCTGTTAATGGTGTATATGTGATAAAGTCGTCCTGAAAACACTGAGTTCTGTGAAATCTCACATTCAAAACAACAACATTTGTGGGGAAAATATAGTTGGGTTGGCCCAAACTATTCAAAACCTATGGAACTTAAGAATTAGAGGGCACCACTTAAATCAACAAGCAGCACAATTTAAAATGAATATACCAGCACAATTTAAAATGATACGATCAGTTCCCAATAAAAAGTACTGTAGTAAATATGGAATTTGAGCCGAAAAAAAATCAAATTATTTTGTTGAAAGGGGCTTTTGATAGATAAAAGATGGTTACGATTTTTTTTCACTGTTCCTTCCATTGAGAAGCAGAGTTGAGTTCCCTCCCCTTGAATCTGAGCTCGCCCTAGTGACTTGCTTGGCCAACAGAATGTAGCAAAAGTAACGTGCTAGGATTTCTGAGTCGGATCGTAAGAACGTGTGAAGCTTCCACCACAGGCTCTGGGAATGCTGGCCATTTAGAGAGGTCTGCTGCCGTGTAAGCAGTCCAACCACTTGACATCAGCATGCTGTGAGGAAGCCTGAGCCCTTCACATGGGAGGGGAGAGACAGAGACAGGGGCAGAGAGACAGAGATTGAGAGACAGAGAGACTCAGCCAGCCCCAAGCTACAGTATACTGTACCCTGTAGTCATCCCAAGGGAGGCCCCAGATGCAGTGAAGCAGAGAGATGTCCCTTCCAAGCCTCGCCATAATTGCCAGTACATGAGTAAATTGAGTATTTATGTTGTTTTAAACCACTAAGTTTTGGGATGGCTTGTTATAGAGCAATAGATAAATGAGCAGAGCTGAAAGGAAGAGTTAAGATCACTGAACTATGGCAAAAAATGCAAAACACACAGCGATGGGCAGAAGTAGCCATGGACACAGGAGAAGACTGTGGGGATTGTACTCATACCCTTGGCTTTGTGCTCCCCAGTTGTATTAGGGGCTTCATTTTCTGTTGCTGTTACTTGCTGGCACAAAATGTCAAAATGCTAGGAAAAAATCACATTTAAGTAAACACGACTTCTGCGTGATACTCTAATTACTAATAGCATCTGAGCTAATTCTTACTTTAAAAATATAGGCTGCAGAACGACAGATTGTCCTTGCTTTGGGAGCCCATGGAGTCCACAGTGTAAGGAGTGAAAATGACTTGACTATTTCTTTGGATTTTGTACTTCAGGTTGAATTCACATGAGTCACTGAGGGTAAAGGAGAGCAGGCAGGAAAAAGCTGCTGAACACAGGAGAGAGAGGGAGAAGAGTTCCCATAGACAGAGCTCTCTTAATTATAAGCAGACAGAGATTAGAAGAAAACGTCCTCAATCAGATAAAAGACATCTACGAAAAACCTGCAGTTAACATTATATTGACTGGTGAAAGACCAAAGCTTTCGCCTGATATCAAGAACAAGGCAGTGATTTCCAATCTCACTGCCTCAATTCAATATTCTACTATGGGTTCTAGCCAGTATAAGAAGATAGAAAGAAAGGGGTGCCTGCGTGGCTCAGTCGTCGGGCGTCTGCCTTCGGCTCAGGTCATAATCCCAGGGTCCTGGGATCGAGCCCCTCATCGGGCTCCCTGCTCAGCGGGAAGCCTGCTTCTCCCTCTCCCACTTCCCCCTGCTTGTGTTCCCTCTCTTGCTGTGTCTCTCTCTGTCAAATAAATAAATAAAATATTTTAAAAAAAGAAGATAGAAAAAAAGAGGTTAAAGGCATGCAGATGAAAGAAGAAAAATCATTCTCATTCACAGACAATATGATGCTTTGTGTAGAAAACCCTGGAGAATGTACAAAAACTATTACAACTAATAAACAAGACCAGCAAGGTCATGACATACAAGATTAGTATAAATGTATTTCTACATGCTACCAACAAACAATATGAATGTGAAAATAAGGAAACAATTTCATTCACAATGGCATCAAACTTAGGAATAAGTTTAACAAAGTGTAAGGCCCGTATACTGAAAATACAAAACTTTGCTGAGGGACGTGAAAAAAGTTTGAATAATTGGAGAGATGTTCCCCGTTAAGATGTCAATCCTTCCCAAATTGATGTATAGATTCAATACAATCCCTATAAAAATCCCAAGAAGTCTTTTTTTTTTCTTTTTTTAGGAACTGACAATCTGATACCATAATTTACTTGAAATGCAAAACTTGAGGTAACCAAAACAATTTTGAAAAAGAATGCAGTTGCAGGATATACACTACCTAATTTAAAAACTTAACTGTAAAGCCATAACATTCAAGAGTGTGCACAATGACAAAAATACAGATCAGTGGAATGAAATAAAAAGTCTAGAAATAAATGCTTACATTTATGATCTGTTGATTTTCAACAAAGGTGCCAAAACAGTGGTATGGCAAAAGGATGGTCTTTTGAATACATTGTGCAGAGACAATGGACTCTCTACAAGCGAAACAAACACTTGCATCCTTACTTCAGACTATATGCAAGAGAATGAAAAGACAACTCTGTGACTGGAATAAAATATTTGCAAATCGCATATCTGACAGAGAAATCTTGCCCAGAATGTATAAAGAACTCTTTTTCTTAAGAAAAAAAGAAAACCAGTAAAAAAATGAGCAGTATATTCAGAGACACATCCTCAAAGAAGACAAAAAGATGGCAAATAAACACATGAAAGGCTGCTCGTCATCATTAGTCATTAGGGCACTGCAAATTAAAACCACCCTGAGAAACCAGTACCTTCTGGAATGACTAATTTAACAAAACAGAGAGAGAACACAAATGATGGCACTGATGTGGAAACACTGGAATTCTCTTACACTACTGGTCGAAATACCACATGACACCACTTTGGAAAAGAGTCCGTCTCTTATAAGCAATCACTTACCACAGAACCCCGGAATCCCACTTGTAGGCATTTACTCAAGAGAAATGAAAACTTATATTCTCACAAAGCCCATAGGTAAATGAGTTTAGCAGGTTTATTCCTACTCGCCAAACTGTAAAGAACCCATATGTCCCTCACCTGGTGAATGGATAAGCAAACTGCGGTACATCTATGTAACGGAATACTACTCAGTCACCAAAAGGAATGAACTACTGTTCTATGCGACAGCATGGCTGAGACTCAAGAGGCTGAGTCCTGCATGATTTCATCTGCATGACACCCTGGGAAAGGCAAAACCGTAGGGATGGAGAACACATCAGCGATTGTGAGAGGATATCGGTGAAGGAGGCTGTGACTACAGTGAAGCAGCACAGGGAATTTTTTGAGGGGAAAGAACTGGTCTGTATCTCATTTGTGGTGGTGGTTGCACGACTCTGCGTTTGTCAACACTCACTGAAGTATACACCAAAACAAGCCAACTGTGCTCTGTATAAATTTAAAAATAAAGTTAAACAAACCTGGTAACATTCTTATTCCCCATCCATTATATATGACTTTTTTTTGAAAGTTTTTAGAATTTTCTCTTTGTCCCAAACATTCTAGAATACTACATTATTGTTCCCTGGTATGTATATTGTCTTTACTGTTCTATGCCTTACATAGGTCTTTTAACTCTATAAATGTATATCTCTCCATTCTAGGAAATTTTCTTGAAATATTTCTTTGAAATATTCTCCCCAATGCTTTTCATATTCTCTCTTTGTCCTCCTATTAGCCAGGTGTTAGCACTCCTGGTTTGATTTTTTCTTTCTTCTTATTTTTCTAAATCATCGCACACCATGAAATTCACCCATTTAAAGTGTACAATTCAGGGGCGCCTGGGTGGCTCAGTCGTTAAGCGTCTGCCTTCGGCTCAGGTCATGATCCTGGAGTCCCGGGATCGAGTCCCACATCGGGCTCCCTGCTCGGCAGGAAGCCTGCTTCTCGCTCTCCCACTCCCCCTGCTTGTGTTCCTGCTCTTGCTATCTCTCTCTCTCTCAAATAAATAAATAAAATCTTTAAAAAAAAATAAATAAAGTGTACAATTCAAATAGTTTTTAGCATATTCACAGAATTGTGCAACCATCACCATAAACTAAGTTTAGAACATTTTCACCGCCCCAAAAAGAAATCACAAAATAGTTAATAGCCACTCCCCATCCATACTGATTATATAATTATCTTTCTTTTCTCTTATTTTGCATCTCTTTGTGTACTACTTTCTGTAGATTTTCTCAGAATGTACTCACTCTATTCCTTCTACTGATTTTTAAAATAAGGTTGGCTGGTGTATTTTTAAAGGAGCTATACATGCAGTTGTAAAGAAATAACAGAGAAGTGTTATATACCCTCCATCCAGTTTCCCCCAATGATAACATCTTGCATAACTGTAGAATAATATCACAAACAGGAAACTTACATTGGTATCACCCATCACTTTGCATGAACTCATTTTTTAAAGATTATTTATTGATTTATTTGAGAGAGAGACAACAGAGTGAGAGAGAGAGAGAGAGCACTAGCGGGACAGGGAAGGGAAGAGGGAGAGAGAGAGAAGCAGGCCCCCCCTCCTGAGCAGGAAGCCTGACTCGGGGCTCAATCCCAGGGCCCTGGAATGATGACGTGAGCCGAAGACAGACGCTTCACCGACTGAGTCACCCAGGCGCCCCTGCTTGCATTCATTTTTGTGTATATTTAGTCCTATGTAAGTTTAATCACATGTGTAGATTCAGGTGACGACATCACCTCAAGAAACAGAAGAGTTCCATCACACAGATCTCTCAAGCTACTCTTTTATAGCCACAGCCACCTTTCTCCCCCACCCTCCTTGAATTTTGGGCACCCACTTATCGGTTCTATTTCTCTATAATTTTGTCATTTCGAGAATATTAAAGAAATGAAACCGTGTAACCTTTTGGGATTGGCTTTTCTCACTAAGCATAATTCCCTCGAGATCCATCCAAGTTGTTGCCATGTGTCAATAGTTTGTTCCATGGTACAGATTTACCACTCTTTTTTTCGCTCCTCACCTGTTGAAGAACATTTGAGTTATCTCCAGTTTTTGGAATATTTGTATATGGGTTTCTGTGTGAATGGGTTTCATTTTCCTGGGATAAATGCCTAACAGTGCAATTGCTGGCTCGTATGATTGTTACCCCCAAACACTAGTGGTAACTTCCTAAACAACCAAGGACAAATCACCTGATCTCCCTGTGCCTTAACTTCCTCATCTGTAACAGGGGATGTTTACACCTTACCTAACCCTCTTCCTGGAGTTGCTATGACATGGGTTAATATGTATAAGGCACTGAGAACAATGTCTAGCACACAGTAAATGTTACTTAAGTGGAAGTTATTATTATAAACACTTGGCTATTAAAATGATAAATGTGTTGATGCGTCGTCTAAAATCATCTTGCATTATATTAGTGTTGCCTAGTCTCCACTAACCCAGGTGGACAGTTTTTCCCTTCCCTCCACTGCTACTCCTCTCGACTGAGGTGCTTTAAGACGTGCATTAAATCTTTTCAGCTGCTAGAATCCAATTCAGTAAGAAACTGCTTCTGCCCAGGAAGCCTCAGTTACTGCCACCCCCCCAGCCCGCAGGGATGAGCAGGAGAATCGTGGGTTTGCAGGGAGGCAGGGGGGGTTGTAAGAAGACCCAGCACTTAGAATTGCTCCCTGACCGACCCCCAGTGGGCTCTCAGGCAGACAAGAAGCATAAAATGTCTACCGCTTTCGGTCTTTGTTCCTCCTTAGCACCATTTCTAAACTTTAAACTTAATGGAAGTTAAACTCCAAACTGAATTGGCCTTCTAGACTTCAAGTTTGTCACACGGGTTCATTACAGGCTTGAAAGGGATATGGGCGCGCTGCTGAGAGCACGACTCCTGGAGAGCAGTTTTACGCACAGGGAGTCTGACCCGGGGTCTTCCTATAATAACTACTCTACACGAAATGCACCTAGTTATCTGCAATGTAAGAATAATCCCGTGATTTAACTGCTGATAATACTTGTTTTGTGGATGAGAGCCATGTTACAACTGTGTTTGAAAAGAATTTTAAACTAACCCTACTGTGGGCAGGGCCCTTGGTGGGCGCTTGAGTGCTAGTTTGAAGGGAAAAAATGTGTGTAAGAAGCATGTGATGTTTTTGCAGTGGTTTGAGGGCTGGGTTTGGTAATTATACTCTCGAATGCGAAAATCCAATGTGGCATAATGAAAAACACACCTCTGTTCTGCTTCCAAAACTAATTCCAAATACAGGGACAGTCTCTGCCCAAGCTGATTGTGTTCCATAAAGTGTGAATTTGCTCCACTTCTGTGTCTATGAGAGCACCAGGACAAAAATCAGAGACCAAAAAAATGTGTGCCCCCTCCTTCCTTTTGTTTCTGTCTTTTCCTCTGAGCTACCCTCATCATTCTTATGGCTCAGTCTACGTATGTGAAAACGCACACAAAGCCAGTCTTAATAGAAGGAAGAGAACAGTAGTCATGTGGGTAGTAAATCAACTATGTAGTTCATATTACTATTACAATAAAATATTGTTCATTAAGTACCCTGCAGAGTTATAAAAAGGATAGTTTGTATGGGTAGGAATAAAAAGCCAGCAAAGAATTTCACAGAGCTCAATGTGAAAGTCCTTTTTTGCTACAAAATTCTTATCCAAGCCCTCCCAGCAAACATTTCACTACAGGAATTCAAAGGAACCAAAATTTGCCTCATGGATCTTGAACCACATGTTATGGCCATTCATAACATCTGTCTTCCTTTATCTAACAGAATTTGCTAATCAAGAAAGGAGACATTTTCAGTCCTCTTTATATGAGAATCAATGGGTGTAAAAATATCAAGTCCTTCCTTAGCTGCCTACACAGAGGGCTTGTATTGTTCACTGTTTATATGTTGTTGAGGGTCTTGTCAACTAAGTTATGGGGCATTATTGTCTTTAAGGCTACTCAGTAGAGAGATTCCTCTCAGAACTCAGCATCAGGAATGATCGTCATTTTCCTGAACAACTTTCATGAAAAGGTTTCACTCTTTTTGCGCTTGATGCTAGGAAGCTGAGTCGAATTCCTGAGCTTATTTCACAATTTATACTAAACTCTTAGATATGTATTTTGTGTAATAATGTTATCCCCAGTTTTAGCTTGTTGGCCTACTCTAATTTTCCCCTTTCCACAATTTCTTCGCTTACTTTTTTCATCCTGCACTATGTTTTTGCATGTAATCAATTTCAAATCCCTTTTTGGGAAAAGGCATGATTTAAATTGCTAAATAAGGCGCCTAGAAAAAGAAGTGACTGTATTTCTTTAGCAGTTATGTTGACCAGAGAACAACTATTGCTTTCTTCGTCATGTGACACATTTCAGAAGATATCAGCATGGTGGTCTGAAATTCTCACCACTGCTAGCTGGTAAACATGGCTGATAGGCCACCACATCTGCTTTCCTGACACTGCAGGACAGAGGCCCCATGACCTAAGTCACAACAGTTGGAACCCATCCTGGCTTCAGTGCCTAACAAAGACCTTATCATGCGGTAGAGGTGAGCGGAGGGTAGATACGGTCAACCCAACACCGTGGATATATTTTGGTTCATCTTAAGCATTCCCAGCAGGTTCAGACAATGATTATAAATTACCTCAATCATCCCGAAACGCTGACTTTTACTATTACCAGCTTGGTAATTTATTTGTACCATTATCAGCTGGTAGTTAACCAGCTTGTTAATATTTAGGTGTTCTGGAGATGTCAAGTACACTACTAAGTGTATATCACTTCGTTTAACCCTCAAACAACCCTATGAAGTAGACACTACTTTTTTTTTTTAGATTTTATTCATTTATTTGACAGAGGGAGAGAGAGAACAAGTAGGCAGAGAGGCAGGCAGAGGGAGAGGGAGAAGCAGGCTTCCTGCTGAGCAGGGAGCCCGATGTGGGGCTCGATCCCAGGACCCTGGGATCATGACCTGAGCCGAAGGCAGCGGCTTAACCGACTGAGCCACCCAGGCGCTCCTAGACACTACTATTTTGCCTTTCTGAGGATGAAGAGATGTGAGACAAGGAAGAGTTGAAGAACTTTCCCATGATCATGTAGTGGATTAGTGGACCTGGTATCTGAACACAGCTATCTGACCCAATTGTCCATTCTCTTATGCCTATGCTGGGGGCTGCGCCCTTCACACTGAATACAAGTGACATACTGGGTGTCGAGAGATGGGATATGGTCTTTCGTGTGGCAGAAATGAGGCATGGTGAAGACAACACAGACGAGATTCACGTCCACGAACAATTTATATCTCATGGAGACGAGGGGTCAGACAGTAGTGTCAGGCAATTCATACTAGTGCAGAGCTGAAGGTCCTGCAATAAGGATGTGAGTTAAAACTAGGGGCACTTAGGCTATGTTGAGAAGGCCTCCATAGGAAAACTCCTTTAGTGGGGCATGAAAAGTCACTCTGATCTGTGGTGTCACTTGCCCAGCTGTTAACGGTTCACATTCTGAACTAGTTATTGCTGTATATAAGAAAGTTACAAATTTTTAGCGTAATAATGTCATAAACAGATACACCGATTAAAGGTTATCTATGTTCCAATAGTTTTTCAGTTGATTCTTTTGGATTTTCAGGCACACAATCTTAATGTCTGCAAAGAATGATAATTTCATCTTCTTATTTTTATTCCTTCCTGTATTGGTTAGAAGGTAAGCGATAACACTGAATAAGAGAAGTCACTATGGATATTTTTCTTATGTTTCTGACTTTAAAGGATTTTTTAGTGTTTTACATTAAGTATGAGCCTGGGTATTGGTAATCTGCAATGTTTAGAAAGTATCCTCTTCCAGTTTGCTGATAAATTTATCACAATTCACAAAGACCTGTAAGAAGGAAAAGACAAAATTGTATGCAAGGTATGTGAAAGAAGACTTTAAATAGGAATACAAACCATGTTTCTAGATAGGAAGATAATTTTGTGAAAAAGTTGCTTTTCCAAATAATAAATTTAACACAATGCTAATTAAAATCTCAATTAAAAACAACAAGGAAGGACGGCAACCTATGGAATGGGAGAAAATAGTTATAAATCACAAACTTGATAAGAGGCTAATATCCAAAATATATAAGGACCTCTACAACTCAATAGCAAAGAAACAAATAATCTGCTTAAAAAATGGGCAAAGGAACTGAATAGACATTTTTCCAAAGAAGATACACAAATGGCCAACAGGTACATGACAAAGTACACAGCATCAACAATCATCAGGGAAATGCAAATCAAAACCACAAAGGAATATCACCTCACACTTGTTAAAATGTCTCTCTTAAAAAAAGACAAGGGCTAGAAATGCTGGCAAGGATGTGGAGAAAAGGAAATGCTTGTACCATGTTGTTGGAAATGTAAACTTGTACAACCACTATGAAAATCAGTATGGAGATTCCTCAAGAAATTACAAATAGAACTAGCACATGATCCAGAAATCCTACTTCTGGGTATATTTTCAAAAGAAATAAAATCACTATTTCAAAGAGATATCTGTATTCCCATGTTTATTGCAGCATTATTCACAATAGCCAAGATATGGAAATAACCTAAGTGTCTATCAATGGATGAATGGATAAAATGTGATACACACACACACACACACACACGATAGAGTATTATTCAACCATAAAAAAGAAAGAAATCTTGCCACTTATAACAACATGGATGAAATTGGAGGGCATTATGTGAAGTAAGTCAGAGAAAGATAAATACTGTATGGAATCACTTATATGTGGAATTATAAAAAAATAAATAAAAGTCAAACTCAGAAACACAGAGTAGAATGGTGGTTGCCAGAGGCTGGGGGGTGGGCAAGGAAATAGGGAGAGGTTGGTCGAATGGTGTAAACTTTTAGTTATAAGATGAATAAATCTAAGGATCTGATGAATAGCAAGATGACTATAGGTAATAAGACTGTATTGTATATTTGGAATTTGCTAAGAGAGTAGGTCTTAAGCATTCTCACCAAAAAAAAAAAAAAAAAAAAAGTCACCATGTAAGGTGATGGATGTGTTAATTAACTTGATTGGAAGAATCATTTCACAAAAAAAGTATACATACATCAAATCATATGTATATATATATATCATGTTGTACACTTTGAATATATTATAATTTTAATTGTCAATTATACCTCAATAAAGCTGGAAAAATTGATTAATTAACCATGAATGAGCCTCAAAACAATTTTTTTAAAAAGCTACAAGCAAGGGGAAGATCAGGGTAAAAATGATTCTCAAGTTTATCTGAAACAAGATTGACCAAGAAAACATTTTAAGAAGAAGAATGAGAAAGATTATTGACTTATTATTTACCCTATCAGATATTAAAACCCACGACTAAGGTAATAAAAGAAGGGGTGCATAGATGTGCAAAGGGAGGTAAAGAATATGAGGTCCCTATGCCTGAATTCCTGGGGAGCTGCACCATTGAGATAAGAGATAGGCTACTTGCTTAAGAGGCTGCTATCAGTGGGAAGGATCACTGGGCAGGAGCACCTGCATCTAGAAGAGGAGTAGCAAGTGACTGTGTTTTGGTGACTAAGATGAGACAGAGGAAGAAGTCAACTTACACTTGTAGTTTTGGGGTGGTAAGTTTTAAATTCTTGGATAAAACTTTGGTAGAGGGCAAGATGGCTAGTTAAAAAGAATTTTCAGCAATTTTTACCGCATGCGGAGGCAGACGATGACTTTGTCAGCATCCCCCCAATCCACCATGCCCCTCAGTGCTTTTGGAGGAGACTATTTGTTGGATTTTTGTATGCTGTTAATGATAATGTGCTGAAATTAACTATAAGGTAAAATGGAAGGTCCATCAACACTTAGGTTACATAAAGATGTAGTGACCAATAAAGTTGGCATTTATTATAAGTGAGGGGAAAATGGCTTATTTATCAGGGGTGTTGGGACAGTCAGTCCATTCTTAGAGATACAAATGTATGTGCCCTAATAATTTTTGAACTCTACCATTTGTTCATAGTCATTTAAAATATAATGAAGCATCCTCAAACAGGCACAACCAAATGAAGCTTTGACTTCTGTTTTGCATTCTCATTACATGCTATATATTTCCTCATAGCATATTGTGTAATTTCTGATTGTATATTATTTATATAATGATAGTACTTTTTAATAGATTTTATTTTTTTAGGTTAGTTTTAGGTTCACAGCAAAACTGAGCAGAGAGGACAGTTATTACCTATATACCCTCTGCCCCCACATATGCATACTCTACCCCACTATCCCCACCAGATGGGAAATTTGTTACAATTGATGAACCTACATTGACGCATCCTTATCACTCGAAGTCCATAGTTAACATTAGGTTCACTGTGGTGATGCGCATTCTATGGGTCTGGACAAATTTGTAATGACATGTATCAACCGTTGTGGTACCATACCACATAGTTTCCTCTGTGCTCCTCTGTGCTCTGCCTATTCCCATGATAATTTTTGAGGTTATAAATTTGTGGTTTGCTCACTGCCCCCATCACAGTACTTCATCAAAAGGAGGATATGAGTTGAGCCTGGATATTTTCATCCATTTGTAATTTTTTGAGAGTTTTTATTAAGAAGAGGCATTGAATTTTATTCAATGAGTTTTCTGAATCTGTTGAAATTATAATACGTTTTTTTCTTTTATTCTGCTAATGTGGTGAAATCTATTGAATGGTTTTTGAATGCTAAGCCAGCCTTGCATTCCTGAGATAAAACCCAGTTGATCATGATATATTATCCTTTTTATATTTTGCTTTGATTCACATGGTTAATATTTTGTTAAGGGTGAAGTGGTGAGTTTTTAACTGTTGTTTGTTTGTTTCCTTCTACTGTGCCAAAGAAAAAACATAAGTGACAGGAGGACTCATTTCCCTCAGCAGCTGAAATCACCTTTCACAATCTCTACAAAATAAAATATCACCAAAATAAGGCAAAGCAAACAAAGAAACAAGCAAAATCCCAAACATCAAGAGAGCAAATCTAAGATACAGCATCAGCAAAATATATAATAAAAGTAAAATATTATGTGTGTTTAAAACCATAGATGTTAAAGCCTTGGGTATTAAAAAACTGACATTTATTGAAATATCAATCATAATTGTTACAGGTAGGTTAAAGGCAAAAGAGGGGGGTTATAGTACACCACACTTCAAGTGTGAAAACTGTAAATTAGATATCAGTCGGTTAAATAAACCGTATGTTTTTGGAGTCTTTCTTGGAAATGCTCTAACATCAAAAATGTGTTTTGCAAATATGGCCCCCTTTGGTTTGGTTGGTTACCTTCTTCCCTGGATGCCTTGATAGGATTAACATTCCTCTTAACCCCACTCTCCCTTTCCCACACTTCCCTACCTCCTTAACATATAATTGGATTTTTCTGATTTTTTGCTCTTCTTAAGCATTACCTCCAAAGCCAAAACCATGAAAAGACAGCTATAAGGCCAAAAGCAGACCAAACTAAACAGCAAACAAACAAAAACCCAAAACCAACTCCCCTATCACCACCAGCAATGTCATAATAAACAAAATGAAAGACAAATAATAAAATGAGGGAAATGTCTGCAATACACGACCACAGGTCGATTTTAATATAGGAATACTTCTTAAGAATTAAAAAAAATTGGGGCGCCTGGGTGGCTCAGTTGGTTGAGCACCTGACTCTTGATTTCGGCTTAGGTCCTGATCTCACGGTCTTGGGATCAAGCCTTGTGTCTGGCTCTGCACTCAGCGGGGTGTCTGCTTGAGATTCTCTCTCTCCCTCTGCCTCTCCCCTACCCCGCCATTCGTGTGCTCTCTCCTTCAAATAAATATATCTTAAAAAAAAAAGAATAAAAAAAAAAATCCCAGAGGAAAAGTGAATTAAGGACAAGAGCAAGGAGTTGACTAAGAAGAAATACAAATGAATAAAAAAAGTATGAAAAAATTGTTTAATCTTACTAGTTATTTAGAAATGCAAATATTCCACATATGGAATAGCATGGAGGACCATAAGGGAAGGGACTGAAAACTGAATGGGAAGAAATCAGAGAGGGAGACAAACCATGAAAGACTCTGGACTCTGGGAACCAAACTGAGGGTTACAGAAGGGAGGGGGTGGGGGATGGGGTAACTGGGTAATGGGTATTAAGGAGGGCATGTGTGGTGATGAGCACTGGGTGTTATACACAACTAATGAATCGTTGAACACTACATCAAAAACTAATGATGGACTATATGCTGGCTAATTGAACATAATAATTTAAAAAAACCCAAAAAAACAAAAAAATAAATAAAAGTAAAAATGCAAATGAAGGCTGTATCAAGAGTGTTTTACTTATCAGATTGGGAAAAAAAAGAAAAAGAGTTATAAAACTTGATAGGAATGTGGCTGAATTTTCCTGAAAAAAAATTGATGATGAAGATGAGAAGTCTGCAAAAGGTGTGTAATCAGCCCTCCCACAGATCCGTGAAGAAACCCGCATAGTTTGTGTCAGAAAGGAGTGGGAGGCACCCTAGATGTCCATTACCCAGGCAATGAGTAAGTAAACACGTGCACACATACAGAGAAATGCCGGGCAGCAATGATAATAAACTAGTTGTATTTTCATAGTACATGGGTATATCTCAAAATCACATTAAGTCTAATATATAAGAAGCAAAATGAGATCTTTAGCACAGTGTCATTTATACATATTAAAAGCACATAAACATAGCACCACCATGAATTTCTCAAGGATATATATATTTCTACATAAAAAAAATGGACAATGAATTGAAAGGATAGATATTAAATACATTAGGATGGTTATGTGGGACGGAAAACAACAAGGAATGAGGAGAATAAAAATAACATGAAACAAAGTAAGAGAGCAGTCTTGACTGGACTACTGAGCCATGAAGTGAAGGATAGGAGAAACTCAACTTTGGGCAGATAAGGGGCATCTCTATGGAATCAGCAGTTCTACTTCTGCTAGAATCTACTCTAAGAGCCTGGGTGGCCTCAGTCAGTTGAGTGAACAACTCTTGGTTTCAGCTCAGGTTATGATCTCAGGGTCCTAGGATCCAGCCCTGTGTGGGCTCCACACTCAACGGGGAGTCTGCTAGGGATTCTCTTCCTCTCCCTCTGCTCCCACCCCCAAAATAAATAAATAAATCTTTGGAAAAAAAATCTCTGAAGTATATTTCACAATAAAAAAAAATCATAAATATAAAGCCTGATGATTTTTCACACCGTGAACACATTCATGTAATCACCTCCCAGATGAAGAAATACAGTATTTTCAACTCCCAGAGGTCCTTTGAGCCCTACCAAGCCATCACTGGCCTTCCTCAAAGGTAACTGCCATTCTGATTTCTCACACCATATATTAGTTTTATCTGTTTTTGACCTTCCTATAAATGGAATCATGCAGTATGTATTGTGTCTTCTTCTTTCATTCTCTATTATGTTTCTAAGATTAACCAATGTTTTTGTAAAAGATAGTATAATATTTTATGGCATATATATGTATATATGTATTTTTTTTTTAGAATTGTACAACAATTTAATAGCTGTTAGAACCCCAAACACACACCCACTCACTTCAGTTGACTAATTCTTGGCTTTTCTTTTTTTTTTCCTGTAATTATATTTTACTAAAAATATTCAGTCATTATTGTATTAAGTATATTTTACTTAATTTTTTTATTATTATGTTTTGTTAATCACCATACATTACATCATTAATTTTTGATGTAGTGTTCCATGATTCATTGTTTGCGTATAACACGTCACAATTGATACGTTCTACTATTGATGAATGCTTTATTCTCAGTTTTTGGTTATTAGGGATAACATTGCAAGAACATTCTTGTCCATGTCTTTAGGGACACATGCATGCTTTTCTCTTTGGAGAAGACGAGTACCTAGAAGAGGAATACTTGGATCATAACATTTGTATATGATCAGCTTTAGTAGATACTGCCAACTCACTTTCCGAAGTGTACCAATTTTTACTTCCATCAACAATATATTAGGGTTCAGTTGCACCACATTCTCACCAACACTTGGGACTTGCCAGTCTTTCTAATTTTGGCCATTCTGGTGCAGATGTCTTGTTCTTGTTATTTTTTTGTTTAAATCAGTTTCTGGATTTCATTTCTTTTAAAATCCTTATTAGATCACACAGTCTAACACTTTATCACTTTTTCAATAGTCCCAAGCCTCAATGTCATCCCACTGTACTTATCAGTCAGAATCCCAAGTGCAGATCAATCATTTTGCCTTCTCTGCCTTATACATCACCTGCTATTTACTGCTGGAGGGACTTATGCAACAGTACAGATTGGTAACTCTCTATACTGAGGGCCAACCTTCAGTGGGCTCTCTCTCCATCTCCATCACCGCTCTCTTAGTCCAGAGCATCTCCATCTCTTATGCATTACCACAATGGCCACCTGTGCCCTGGCACTTCTTTAATCTTTTCCTTAGTGGGATCTTTCCAAAACACAAGGCTGATCACATTATTCCCTGAATTGCTCTTCAATGACTCCTGCTGTCTTCAGCATATAGTACAAATTCATTTCAGATCTCATTTTTAAAACTCACTAGGCTGCCTCCCCCCATACCCTTGACATTCCAGCTCAGCGTTTCTCAAATATATTTTTAACTTGGTTCATGCACAAAATGAAACGAAAGTTTTTTAAAACAAGATTTAGCCTTTCGAAAGTGAGGCACTCTGGTATTTTCCCTTCTGTTTTAAGTAAGATATTGGCATGACCAACAAAACTGGCTCCATCATTGACTAAATGGGTTGCAACTAGCACTCTGTAAGATATAGTAGTCCTACTGTACGTTTTTGGTTTCTGTAAAAACCCCCATTTCTCCTTTCCAGGAACCCGCTGCTCCTATCTCTACCAGCAGTCTCTCATCTTTCGGGAATCCACTCCAGGAAGCTTCTCCTGATCACTCCTCCTTTGTACTCCAATCATATAGTCGCTCTGTATTTTAATTGCCTGTTTACTTACATTTTCCAATGCACTGTAAGCTCCCTGAAGCCAAGGAATAGGATTTCCTTGTTCATCTTCAAAGCTCTAATACCTGGCACGTAACAGGCACTCAACAGATGTTTGTTGAATGAATGACTGATATATAGAAAATGTTTATTATAGCACATAATAAACACACATACATGTTATTATTTATCCTTCTAATTTTATAATATTGAAAACAGTTTAACCTGACAACATTAAGACATTGAAGAATATGGAATATTGCTGTGATACAATGTAGGTAATGATTTAGACGAATATTTATTGCTCTGAAACAATGTCATTGGTCTTTTGGGAAGATTAAATGAAATAGAGCAGACAAAGTGCTCCTTGGCACGTTGCAAGTCCTCATCCAATATTCAACAGCCACTTTTGTTATGAATTAATGAGACGCATTCATAACAGACAGATACCAGGATAAAAGAAAAGTTGGCAGTGAAGAAAGGAAGGCAGCTCCAGAGTCCAAAAGGAAAAAGGAAGGAGGCAGAGGCAACACCTCTGGAAGTTGTCTTTGTGTTTTAGCTCCACACTGCCATCTTACAAATGGAGAGATGAAGTCCAGAATGCATAGAGCGTCCATCTTTGGACACATGCCCGGAGCCCAGGTCCTGCTCTCCAGCCTGAAACTCTTTAAAATACCAAATGGAAATGGTACCTGTGAACATATCTTTCAAATGAAAATTATTTTTGAAAATGCCTAATGGAACTGAGAGAAACCTCATGGGAAAACTGTGCAGGAACTTCACCTTTATTAGGACGCAGACATTTATGGGGTTCAGTGCACCCCCTCATTCAGACTCCCTGAAGTCCCTTTAATATGCCACGTTAACTTATTCTCAGATGGAATGCAATGCAATTATTTTGATTTAATCTTTCTTAGTTATAATTATACTTTAGTCCTGCCTTTTTGTGGTCACCTTGCTTGTATTTTGCATGTTTAATCACAGAGTGACGTATTTGTTTGGGGACTGTTATCGGTGACTCATCTGATCTTTTATAATTTGATCCTTCCTAATTTCAACCTGGAAGGGTTCATACTTTTTTTTTGTTAATTGAAGTATGGTTGACATACAATGTTAGCCAGTTTCAGATGGATAGCATAGTGATTAGACAATTCTATACATTACCTGGTGTTCACCATGATAAGTGATCTTTCACCATACAACATGATTACAATATTGTTCCCTGTATTTCCTATGCTGTACTTTTCATCTCCGTGACTTATTCATTTTATAACTGGAAGTTTGTACCTCTTAACCCCTTTCCCTTATTTTGCCCATCCTCCCAACCCTCTCCCTTCTGGCAACCACCAGTTTGCTCTTTGTATTTATGATTCTGTCTCTGTTTTTGTTTGTTTGTTCATTTGTTTTGTTTTTTAGATACTAACTATAAGTGAAATTGTATGGCATTTTTCTTTTTCTGTCTGACTTATTTCACTTAGTATAATAACCTTTAGTGTCCGTCCACATTGTCACATATGGCAAGATATTCTTTTTTTTTTTTGGCTGAGTAATATCTCTAGCTCTATCTATCTATCTGTCTATACCTCACATCTTTTTTAGCCATTCATCTATCCATGGGCACTAAGGTTGCTTCCCTATCTTGGTTGTTGTAAATAATGCCTCAATAGACATAGAGAAGCATACATCTTTGGGAATTAGTGTTTTTATTTTCTTTGAGTAAATAAACAGTAGTGGAATTACTGGCTTGTATGGTATTTCTATTTTGAATTTTTTGAGGAACTTCCATATTATTTTCCACAGTGGCTGCACCCATTTACATTCCCACCAATAATACATGAAAGTTCCCTTTTCTCCACATCCTCACCAATACTTGCTATTTCTTGTCTTTTTAATACTAGCCCTTCTGACAGGTACAAGGTATTTTCTCATTGTGGTTTTGATTTACATTTCCCTGACGATTGTGATCGTGAACATCACTTCATGTGTCTGTTGGCCATCCATATTTCTTCTTTGGAAAAATGTCTCTTCAGGTCCTCTGCCCGTTTTTAAATCAGATTATTTGTTTTTTTGGTGTTGAGTTGTATAGGTTCTTCATATATTTTGCATATTAGCCCTTTATCAGATATGTCATTTGCAAATATTTTCTCCCTTTCAGCAGGATGCCTATTCATTTTATTGATGGGTTTTTTTGCTGTGCAAAATGAAAGGTTTCTTACTCTTAATTTCAATTTGGAGTCACTTTGTGATGCCACATTTATACATAAGTTACTACAGTATAATATCACCAGTGTCGTTTTTAAACAAAGCTTGATGAATGGCAAAAATTATTTCATTCTATTGACACACTTATGAATCATATTTCTGAGAAACGTAATTAGATCCACCAACATAAAGTATGAAATATTTGGGTTGGAGTTTTTAGCTTAGTTAGTTTGTTTTAACTTTGGCAAGACCTAAAAGACTAGTTTACAAGGCTTTTAACATCCAATCTGCAACTGACAGGAAAGAAACAGCATTCAGACAACTTTGTAGAAAAATTAAAGATGAGCTGTAAAAATGATTCAAGTTTTAATTATTTTTATATTATTAAAGTAATGCAGTGGGAGAAAACAGTAGTCGTATAGAAGAGATAAAGTCAAATGTAATAATAATTTCATTCCAGCAAATACCTGCAGTGTAGACGCTGATGACACCTTTTCTTGCTACTCCAAAAATCCGAGACTGGGATATTACAGTATCACTCTTATTTTTGCCCTTCTCTTGCCCCCATCTCACCTCCTTTGTCTCAATGTCTTCCCCACATTCATTCCTTCACTCTTTGCTTCCTCTGTCCCGTTTTGTACTTTGTTTGGCTTCCTTCCTGACTTTCTTACATTTTCCTCCCTCTTCCCTTTGTTGTCTCCATCTTAACTTGGTGGGTCCCTCAACTACCTCTTGGTATTTCTTGGCAGACAGGGTCTTTGTTCTTGTCCCTACTGCAACCCCAGCCTAATTCTGGGCTCTTATTTCAGAGTCTTGAGCCCACCACCCAGGAATCCACTTCGCTTGTTGGGATTTAAAGATAGGTGGTTTTGATTTGTATTTCCGTGATGGCTAGTGATGTTGAACATTTTTTTCATGTGTCTGTTAGCCATGCAATTGCACTACTAGGTATTTACTCCAAAGATACAGATGTAGTGAAAAGAAGGGGCACATGTACCCCAGTGTTCATAGCAGCAATGTCCACAATAACCAAACTGTGGAAGGAGCCGAGATTCCTTCCATGGATGAATGGATAAAGAAGATATGGTTCATATATACAATGAAATATTACTCAGTCATCAGAAAGGATGAATATCAACCATTTGCATCGACATGGATGGAACTGGAGGGGATTATGCTAAGTGAAATAAGTCAAGCAGAGAGAAAGTGCATAAGGCAATTATCATATGGTTTCATTCATATGTGGAACATAAGGAATAGTGCAGAAGACCACAGGGGAAGGGAGGGAAAACTGAATGGGAAGAAATCAGAGAGGGAAAAAAACCACGAGAGACTATGGACTCTGGGAAACAAACTGAGGGTTACAGAAGGGAGGGGGGTGGGGGGATGGGATAGCTGGGTGATGGGTATTAAGGAGGGCATGTGTGGTGATGAGCACTGAGTGTTATACTCAACTAATGAATCATGGAACACTACATCAAAAACTAATGATGTACTATATGTTGGCTAACTGAACATAATAATAAAAAAAAATTTTTTTAAATAAAAAAAATAAAGATAGGTGGTTTGTTCCCTGAGTGAGAGGACTATTTGACACCATAGGATTAAGCAATTTGGCAGATGACCTTGGCAATCTCCGCAAGGGTACTATGAATGGGAAAGCAGCACCAGCGGTCTTAGTACCAGGCCTCTGCCTTGTGGCTGAGGAGGGATGGCTCATCGCTCCACTTTCTTTATCTCCTTAGGTTCCTGTCTGGAATGTGAGACTGGGCTGCCCAGTGTGATCTGCTCCTCCATGAAAAGAGGGCAACTCTGCATTCCTCCCAACCTCTAGCAACAACTGACCCAGTGCCCACCATGAACTGAGCAGAGCTGCTGGGGTGGTACAGGATAGCTGCATGGTCCTTGGTGTGTTTCTCAGGCTCTCTGTTTAATCTGTACAGAGAATGGGATTGCCTCCTCCCTTGGTTCAATGTAATTAGCTTGGTGGGGAGAATGGAACCTTCAAACTAGCAGGGGTGGAAACACCATGTTCTTGGATGCTCTCAGCCAAGAGAAGGGAGAATGTGAACTCTAGACTGAATCTTGAAGTCTTCAAAGGAATCTCAGGACAGCCTCCAGCACCACTTAGTTCCCTCGCTTCCTTCTTATTCTCAGGGAGGAATGCTGGGTTTGACTTTTAAAAAATAATACTAATTACCACCCTTTACATGAACCACTTATGAATTTAAATCTAACCAGTATGTTAGTATCTAACCGGATGATTATGGATACCACTACATATGTGTTAGACTAGCACTGTTTGTAAGTTAGATTTGATTTCATCTCTCCACTATATTTTCGATGCCCAGTTATTACAGTTTTTGCTTATGTAGTGTGCTCATGTACTCAAGTTTGAACAACTAAAGGGGACATTAGTCTACAGTGCATTATTCAAATCAGAATAATATATTCTATATTCTTGGCTTCATCATCTGAAAATTAACTCTACCAGGATTTATGTCAAAAGAATGAATATATAAACCAATCCTTCAAAGTATAATTTACTTGTGTGGGCATTTAATAGAATGCCTACTCTCATAGATAAAGAATCACTGTATGATTTGAGCATATATAATTATACAATGTACATATATATATATGTAGAAGAGAGAAAGGAGTGTGGGAGTTAGAAACTAAAATTCCGTTGCTACCACAACTGTATATGTCCTAAACTTTCTTGCATCTTGGGTATTTTATCCTCAAAATTAGTTTTCAAATTTGAATATGTAATTATTTCCATTTCTTTATGGGTTGTAGAAGAAGTTAAAAATATACATTTATTCATTGGAATCTATTACACAGAATTTTTAGATATTGTGAAAAATATTCCTATTCCTCCTTCATGTAAGTGCATTTTTGTTTGCTTGTCATTTAATAAAATGTGGGGAGAGGATGAGTTGAGGATTTAGTCTCTGCTGAAGATCTACTGTGCTTCTTAACATGTGTTGTATGATTGATAAAATGTTTTGGAATCTTTATATAACTATGGCTATAAAGCTCCTGAGGTCAGGGATTGGATCTTCAATGCATTGCCACTGGATCCAACATTTAAAGTGGTTCAGGAAATATTTCTTGAATGAATGATTCTATATAATACCTATAGAACTGATTCATTTACTTAAGTAGTCAACCAAACCAGTTTACTCAATTTCATTGATATCATGGTCTTATTTAGATATAACTTATTAAGTAGAAAGTCATAATGAGGGAAAGGATAGAAAGGTTCCCATTGTTGTATTGTAGTAAAAAGATATTATGAAATATTTCATTGTATTATGTGACACATAAAAAAGAAGATAAAAACTTTCAGGACTATGAAGAAAATACTCCCTAAACTTTTGAATCCCTGAATAGCACTGGCGGGGCGGGGGTGGGTGGAAACTCTGAAGACAATAATTTTAAAACAAAAACAAACTAGTCCTTTAATTATAGCATAATTATCCAGATTTCAAACTGTGAATTCACTTTTGCTTTGGTCTTTTAAATAAATTATGCATGTTTTCCATATGGGGCCCCACACCAAAACTCCTTTTTAATCTGGGAAAACATTTCCAAAATCCAAGTTAGTATCCATGCTCTGGCATATTAATTTGACTTTGGATTCTTCCATAAACTTTCCATGTTTAGCAATCTTTTTGAACTGTCCCTTGGGATACACATGTTTGTATTACACATATTCTATGTCTTTTAATAGTAACGTTTAGGAATTCAGTAGGAAAAAAACAATGCCCTTGTAAATTTGATCTCTTTTGCAAACATCAGAACATGAAATGTTCTTTGGCTTACCCCCCACTAGGTTTACATTAATAAACCATCAGTTGTGAGCCCAACCACCCAATTCCGAAGAAACTTCCAACTTCAATATTATATGCTGTTTTATTCTTTTGTGCATTTAACAAAGGATTAAGGCATAATGCATTTTTAATTAACTGAAATATTAATGGCAAAAGGCTTTTAAGAGAAAATTTTTAAAGAATTACTCATCATAAACATGGTTTCAATAGAATTTATTTATAAAACTGGGTAGAGGACCAGGAATGGATAATTAAAACTTTAACATAATGTTTTCCTTTTATATAAAATGGTTAACTTCAGGAACTTCATAGATAACAGCAAAAATGTGGGAACACTCTGGGGGGCTATGTACGAGTGTCACACTGGTGTCACACCGAGATTTCCTACTTCTTGGCCAAGTTTTTGTGAAACTGCTTATATTAAACATGTAGAGCCTGGATTGCGTTTAGCCAACCACATTCCCTCATAAATGCCTTTCTCCGTAGCCACCAGGAACCCTGAAACTGCTGCTAATGAGATGATGTAGAGGAACAGGACCTGAGCCCCAGCACCGATCAACCCAGTACTGCCTTGCTTTTAATTCCACTGTCTCTACTAGACAAAGCAAAGTCAAGATTTTGATAGCACTTCAATATTGACAGTGGACTAATTTTCATGGCTCTGAAAAATCTGAAGTCAGTTAATCCAGAGAGGGTTGTGTTTGTCTAAATTTAACAGAAACCCACCAACAGTGGCTTAAGCAATTAAGTTTTTAGTTTCTCAAATGAATTAGAAGTCCAGAAGGAAGCATTCTAGGCAAGGAAGTCATCAGAGATGAAGGTTCATTTCAGTGTTCTGTCCCTCTTCCACAGTATTGGATTCTCCTGATTGTGAGATAGTCCCTCCATTTCTAGGCATCTTATCTGTGTTCTTAGCTGGAAGAAAGAGGAAGCACATAGCACCAATGTGCATGCCCACTGAGTCTGTCCCTTTTCAACAAGGAAAACATAGCATTCCTACGATCTCTGCCAGTAGAATTCTGCTTATAGCTCAATGGCCAGAACTGTCTCATATGGGTCACCTCTAGTTGAAAGGATAGCCTGGGAATTCAAGTTCTTTTTTGTTTGGGTACCTTGCTTCCCCCAATAAAATCAGCTCTCCATCAGTAAGGAAGAAGGGAGGAAAAAGGATATTGGATAGACAAATAGGAGTTGTTGTAATATCTGATGTGGCTCATTATGGTGACCAAATAAATTATCCACTTTCTACCCTACTTCATGTTATATAGATACAGCTTCAAATATGCTCTCCTATAATCAGAAGATCCAAAAACATTTTATATCACAACAAACTTCAGCTGTGAAATACTCCATTTTTTTCACGCAGGCCTTCCCAGAACCCCAGGGACTTCCCAGGTGTCTTCCCACAGAATTTGTAGGAGGGGCCGAGCACAGGAGGAGTGGATCAAAAGAATGGTTTTGGCACATTTGTCTTAGTCATTATTTTCACTCATTTTGACACAGTGAATTAAAGGCTGATGACTATCCATTCCTAATTTCTGGCCTACTTACATTTCTACATTAAATTAGGGAACCCCTTTCCCTCTCTCAATGTTTCTATGTCAGGCAAATCTACAATACTCATGTGATAATGAATGACCTAGACTAGGAGTCTGTAAACTAGAGCCCACAGTCAAATTTGGCCAGCGGTAATTTTATAAATAAGGTTTTCTTAGAACATAGCCACACCCATTCCTTTTATGTATTACAGATGGCTGTTTCCACAGTACCAGGGCAGAGGTGGGGGTCGCAACAGAGACCATCTGGCCTGGAAAGCCTAAACACTTTTGACAAACACTTTCTATATGCAAGGGATGGAAACATGGATTGCTTCATTATTGTCGTAGACGGCATCTATGAATTTGGCACTATTTTTATCCCCATTTTATAGATGGGGAAATGGAGGCTTTAAGAACAAATACTTAATCTAAAATCCTAGAAGGTGGAGATGCCTCCAAGTTCAAGCTCCCTGACTCCACAGCCTATCGCCCAGCCACCATGACAAGACTGTGTTCCCTCCTTCGTGGCACAGAGGAGAACAGCCAGGATTAACCTCCAGTGTAGGTCTCCACACCTTCCGTACACGGGACAGGGGCCACCGTGGTGACTGCTGTGGGAGCCACTGACTTCAGAGCAAGATATGCTCTTTGGTTTTTGACAGTTCCATTTCTCTCTTTGCCCCTAAGAGCTTCTGTGACAGGTTAGTAACTCCTCCTAATCAACCGTCTCTCTTTCCTCCTTCGCAGAAAAATAATAGCCATGTAGGCAGCTGGTCTCATTCTTGCCAGTTAAACATCCCAAGAAGCCAAGTGAAGAATTTGCCTATCCAGGCTGGGAAACTGGGAAGCCCAGTCACTCAGTGGGGGCTTAATGAGAGCAGATGGTTATTTTCTCTTCCTGTTGGTAGCTTCAAGGTCACGGCGAGTAAAGGGGAAATGAGGGAGGATTGGAATCCCTGGGCCTGCCCCTCATGCAGCAGTGCAGAGGGGGTGCCGGTAAGCCATTTAAAGTAGGTTGGTCAAAGATGCCAAACACTCTGCTCTCATAGACTGCCACTCAGACTTAAAACATGTCAGTGGCAAAGGCAGTAGCTGCTGTTTGTGGGTTGTTAGGAGAATATTTAAGTTAACCTTCCCATTCCTACCCTGGGAAGCCAGTGGTGTCTGGCATGTGAGTCAGAGGCAAGCTCATGCTGCCCAGAGTCCAAGTAGATCACAGACACATAAAAACAGCTCTTCCAAGAGAAAACTTTTCTTTCTTTCCTTCTTTCTTTTCTTTTCTTTCCTTTTCTTTTTCTTCCTTCCTTCCTTCCTTTTCTTTCTTTCATTCTTTTTAAGATTTATTTATTTTAGAGCGAGCAGGAGCAGAAGGGGCAGAGGGAGAGGGAGAAAGAATCTCAAGCAGACTCCCCACTGAGCCTGGAGCCCAACACAGGGCTGGATCTTACTACCCTGAGATCATGACCTGAGCCAAAACCAAGAGTCAAACACTTAAGCTACTGCACCACCCAGGCGCCCCCGAAGAGTAAATTTCAATAGCACTCAGATTCTAAAAATAATTATTCCACAAATCTTTACGTTGAAATACTAAGATTCACTCCAATTCTTTTTTCCCCCTTATGTCAAGCACAATGAATCTTACACCACCCAAGACTAAAAGACAAATCCAAAACAAGAAGACATAATAGCTGCTATTCAGGAAGCCTAAAAAGCAAAATGTGGAGACTTTGATTTTTATATCCATTTATGGATATAACTCACTCTTTGACCAAATAGATTTCTCCTCTGTTGTCACATTGCAATCCAAATATTGGACATTTAGAGTATAAACCTATGTGGCAAATCTCCAACGTCAATATTCCTGAGCAGAAATTTGATCTCTGGTCTCTGCTTTTTCCTGAATGGATCTTTTCTAACTATCCAGAAAGAAAGGTCTTTGATTTATTAGGATTGGGCCAGACAAATAAGGTCCAGCAGTCACCACAAACATAGGCCCTGTGGATTCATATTTGAGATGGTTCCAAAGGCTGAGGAGTTCAGAAGTTCTCTTCAGGTTGGGGCCCTTTGAATTAACTTTGCCTGGAGTCATCCTTTAAAACCTTATTAAAGTATTTAGTCTTGTCTTTGTGCTCCCTGAGAACTATTTTATTCATCTGCCTAGAGCTATAGGTTTGTCAGTCCCACCTTAGTGATGGTTGGCCTTTTTTCATATTTCAGAAACCTGAGACTATAGAAACGCCATTCTTACTGACTCTTGCAGTGCCCAGTGGTCTTAATCTAAAGCTATGGTGTCTCTGGGTCAAACATCTAATTTTTAAATATTTTTTGAATTATACTTTTAATTCATGTGCAACTTTCCAAATGGCATGATTTAATCAAGGACAATTTGAAATTAACAGTGGCCATTTTGGAGAACTTTGAACATGAACAGAAAAGGAAACAAAATCTTAACTATCCTTTAGTCTTTATATTTTAATTGACATAGGAAAACTTCCAAATGCAATTTGGATTCTAAAATTGTCTCCCTAAAAGATTTGCCAATAACCAGAATTTTAAAGGAAAAGTTTACTTAAAAGTTCAGGCTTATCGTGGTCACATTCACTCTAGGCCTCCCTGAACTCTACCAAAAATTAAAAAAAAAAAAAAAAGAACTAGAGGACTCTGTGGGACAATGAAGAGGCTCCAAGCAAGACTGCAGCATCCAATTTCCAATGAACCCCTTAAACCAACAAGAAGAATTGTCTCTAATGATAGGACAGAAGAAAACCTTTTTTTTTTTTACATTTTTTTAAAGACTTTATTGGTCAGAGAGAGAGAGAAAGGGCACAAACAGGGGGCGCTGCAGGCAGAGGGAGAAGCAGGCTCCCCACTGCAGTGAGGAGCAGGATGCCATCC
The DNA here is from genome assembly GCF_029215605.1 of Mirounga angustirostris. Classification (NCBI taxonomy): domain Eukaryota; kingdom Metazoa; phylum Chordata; class Mammalia; order Carnivora; family Phocidae; genus Mirounga; species Mirounga angustirostris. Next base: position 160,062,973 of record NW_026991711.1, read on the forward strand.
CAGGACCCTGGGATCATGACCTGAGCCAAAGGCACATGCTTAACCGACTGAGCCACCCAGAAGCAAACTTTTTTAAGAGACCCAGGCACTGCACTTCCAATGAGAAGTTCTACCACAGTGATTACACTTGTATCCTGGAGTTAGGACATTACTTAGGTGATGGGGGTTTTTAACAACCCCTCAGACTCTCTCTCACCCAATCTATAATTATAACTTCTATATTTGTCTGTAGCTGGTTTCTTCTCATTTAATTTCCACCTACCCCCTCTCTTTGGAAACTTTAGAAATTAATTAATTTTAAAGAGTTGTCATTGTGTGTCACTTTAGAAATATCTAGTTCACATAGCTAGATCTAACCACAAGGAAAAGATATCAGAAATTAGGTTTAATGGAACAAGCTCTTGCTTCAGTTGACTTTTAAAAACAACACTGACATAGTTACCTTTTGAAAAAAAAAAAATCCAAGACTGCGTGGTCTTAGTTACTGGATTATAAGAAGGAAAAAAAAATGCCAAGAGCTTTTAAATATGATTTATAGTATTTAAAATTTTGGTTTATAAAAACACATTTGTAAATTATATTTGCAAAAATTTCATGTAACATTCCTATTGAAATGATATCTTGGACAAATAGCTAATTTAATAATTCCATGCTAAAACTGCTCTATGTTCTGCCCCTGATTTTACCACCACATTAAAAACAAAGTCAGCAAAGCATTCTAGTTTATGCTAGTCTTTATTTTTCTTATAAAAGACCAATTTGAATTTCTTAAATTTCCTTTATTGGTTTTGCTAGCCAGTCCTATAAAATTATAAAAATTGAAATTTGTATGTTTAAGTAAATTGTATCAAAATGTCTTTATGAAAAGAGATACATTTATGTAAAGTACAAACTATAAGATTTATCAGGACCCTCAGTTTAAAATAGTATATATATTATTTTGAGTTAACTGAAAAATTATCTTTGGATACTTGAACACATATTTTGAATAGATTTATGATATTATTTATTTTATTATTTTTAATTATTTAAAAAAATTTTTAGAGGGGGAGGGGCAGCAAGAGGGGGAGAGAGATAATCTTAAAAAAAAATTTTTTTTTATTATTAGAGAGAGAGAGAAAGTGAGAGACAGAGAGAGGGAGGGGGAAGGGAGGGGAAGTAGGAGAGAGAGAGTCTCAAGCAGGCTCCACCCACAGTGCAGAACCTGATGCAGGGCTCCATCTCACAATCCTGAGATCATGACCTGAGCTGAAATCAAGAGTCAGATAGTCAGATGCTTAACTGACTAAGCCATCTAGGTGGCCCATTATGATAATATTTAATATAGAGTAGTTCTTTAACACATTAAAATGTTGTTAATGTCTGTGTTCATTTTTTTAAAAAATATTTTTTATTTTTTAAATTTTATTTTGTTATGTTATGTTAGTCATCATACATTACATCATTAGTTTTTGATGTAGTAGTGTTCCATGATTCATTGTTTGCGTATAACACCCAGTGCACGTGCCCTCCTTAATACCCATCATAGGGCTAACCCATCCCCTCACACCCCTCCCCTCTAAAACCCTCAGTTTGATTCTCAGAGTCCATAGTCTCTCATGGTTTGTCTCCCCCTCCAATTTCCCCCCCTTCATTTTTCCCTTCCTACTATCTTCTTTTCAAAAAAAAATTTTTTAAGTATAATTTTTAAAGTATGGTTTTGCATAGTAAAGAATATATTTTGGTTTACTATACAAAAAAAGGATAATTTTGTCTTCAAGTAAAAAAAAAACTGGTCAAAATAAAAAACGATAGTAGGAGATAAATTTTAGCATATTTTATAAATGTAGAAAATCTCTCCTGAAAAGTAAACTTTATTATCTTGGGATTATAATATCTACAAATAAGGAGGTGAAAAAAACGTGCTAAAAATTTTGACCAAGTGGTTTATTCAAAAGAGAAAAAGACTTAGATCTTTATCAGCAAATTGTTCATGGATGACATTTTTTAAAAAAGACTTATTTACGGGCGCCTGGGTGGCTCAGTCATTAAGCATCTGCCTTCGGCTCAGGTCATGATCCCAGGGTCCTGGGATCGAGCCCCACATCGGGCTCCCTGCTCGGCAGGAAGCCTGCTTCTCGCTCTCCCACTCCCCCTGCTTGTGTTCCTGCTCTCGCTATCTCTCTCTCTCTGTCAAATAAATAAATAAATAAATAAATCTTAAAAAAAAAATAAAAAGACTTATTTACTTATTTTAGAGAGAGAGAGAGAGCAGGAGCGGGAGGGGCAGAGGGAGAGGGGGAGAGAATCTCAAGCTGACTCCCCGCTGAGCGCGGAGCCCAACATGGGGCTCAATTTCACGACCCTAAGATCACGACCTGAGCCGGAACCAATATTGAGACAATCAATTGTGCCAGCCAGGGGCCCCGTGGATGACATTCTTAAGAGTGAACTAGAAGGTGTTTCCTGTTAAAATTTCTAAATTCTTCTGTGTCCGGATCACAAAATTATTCTGTTAACTCTCTTTGGCTTTGACATACTTTTAAATGATTTTAAAAGGTTTTACTTTTGAAAGAGGTGAAGTTCTGAAGGACGGCCTTCACTGCTGTTTTAAACCTACTCCTTGTAACTGTTTCTGGCCTTACGCGTATCTTGCCCCCAACACCTTTGCTCGATTTTGTCTTCCTCAAATTTAGACACCAAATTTAGAATAATAAAAATGTTTATGATAGCTCTTACCCTGAAATACCTTTGAGTCTCCTAAGTGGATAGAGGTAACAAAGATTCGCTCCTTTACTTTATGAAGGAAAGGGCACTAGGCATAACTCGATTTGTTGGCCAATTTTGATTTTAATTAACTGAAACTATTGAAATCTTTTCTTTATTAAAGTTAGGATATATTTTTTTAAGCTGACAAATTTGAAGAGAAGTTCAGCATTTCTATGTGAATTACATATAAATATAAATATGTATTGATTATTGTGTACTCTGTGTATTGTGTATTATGTTAAAGAAAATATACTCATGTAGATACAGTAACAGTATACACAAAGATTTTGTAAGGTTTATATATGAGATGTCAACTAGTGACTTTCATAGAACATGTTATTTGATAAATTAAAAGCCTGGATATTTATCACTGTCCTAACTGCGATAATATGTTCTTTTTCCTAGGACAATCATTGATTCGATCCCTATAGGTTAATTTTGTATGTTACTTCAAAAGAGAATTCTACAGTCCTTCATTCAAATATGGTACTGTAATGTACTGAATTATCATGATATGTTCATTCTTATCACCAAAAGATAAGAACAGCCTTCCTTGCCAGCCACCTAATCCACTTCAGCATGACAACAGACTCAGTGATCAGACATGTTTGGGAACACCATCAGATAAAGACTTCACTTAAACCTCATCAGAAAAGACCTTATCTCATACTGTTAACATCTAACATAGCAGTAAGACTCCAATGGTCCACGTCTTCCAGATAAAACATCATCCATTCTTCAACATTAAAATGTTTGGAAAACAATACTTCATGGAAACATAGAACTGAAGTTCTCTATAGAATCTCCAGATGGTTTACGGGAATAGCTAGCTACCTCATGATCCTGGGAACAAGCGGGTGACCACATAAAGCAGATAGTTTCGTTCACGACATCTCTCTCCAGGAAAACCAGATGCCTGAAGCCACTAGTCTTGTGCTTCTTTCCACATTTGTTCTTTATCCTCCATCTCATTCTCTCTTACTGCTTCTCATTTCTAAGTTATTAGTGGACACCTCTGTCCCTCATTCATGCCAATGCTCTCATCTTTGATAATTTCCAAATACTGAACCAGTTCTTCAGACTCTGGCAAAGCTCAATAACCCATATCCAAATTAAAGAGGAAATAAAAAACACAGGTATATAAGGAAGATTCAAATAGTTTGTGGGACCTTTAGGACTTGTCTCAACCATTAATAATAACCCTAGTGTCCTTGTTTGTCTCTGTTATAGTTGCTAAATGCATAATCTCCAGAATCTTAAACACTCAACGATCATACTAGCAGATTCAATCAATAATCATCTCCCCAAATAGCCAGAAGGTGTAATGCCTATAGTTATCAAAACATCTACCATTACAAATATTCAATATTTGTAATATATAAATATTCAATCCTTTTAAATAGATTCAAACACTATACTTTCTTTTTTAAAAACTGAGATATAATTGAGATATAACTGACAAAGTTGTATATATTTAAAATGTACAATGTGATGATTTGATATACATATACATTGTGAAATGATTACCACAGTCAAGTTAATTAACACATCCATCACTCCACATAATTACTTTTTTTTTTTTTTTTTTTTGGTGAGAATGCTTAAGATCCACTCTCTTACTCCCAGCAAATTTCAGTACAGTATTATTAACTATAGTCACCACACTGTACATTTAAAAATCCTCAGAACTTATTCATCTGGTAACTAAGAATTTGTTAGGAACTATGCTTTCAACAAAGGTGCAGAAGTAAATTGATCATACTCCCCAAAGAAAATAATCTATCACCAAGAAAGTAAAAAATGTCCGTACTGGTAATTAGGCTGCAGTGGAAGGAAGGAGATACTGAGAATTGAAACAGAAGGCACAACTTTCAAAAACGCAAAACAGATAAACTGTATCAAGCCTAACCATCTTACGCATCATAGAATATCTGGGCTCAAACTTCTGTAACATGAGCTCATCCGGCCCCATATGTTCTTGAGATAAGACCATGGTCAGTGATCTAGCAGTTACTGCACAGACACACTTTTAAAGACCATGGATGGTTCCAGCAACTTGTCCTGTCAAGGCCATTGTTTGATTAATCTAACCTCCCATCTGCTATAAGCACCCTTTTAAACCACTCCCTTTTGAAATATGCCAGGGTTCTTCTGGAGTACCTTCTTCCTTATGCACCAAACTAAACAAACATTGGTTTTGGATATGTTCCTGGTGGTCTTTGATTGGTAGGCTTTAAAAATCTTATGCAATAGGTATTGTTACTATTCCCTGAAATATTTCAGATTTTATTGAAGAAGAATTTTATCTTAAAGCAGCACTGTCCGATAGAACTACTTCTGATGATGGGAATGGTTTATAATCTGCACTGTTGAGCACAATAGCTACCAGCCACATCTTAGCATTGGGTATTTGAAAATATGGCTAAAATGACTGAGGAACTGAAGTTTTAATTTTGCCTAATTTTAATTAATTTAAATCTAAATAATCATATGTGACTAGAAGTCATCATACTGGATAGTACAGTCTTAGAACGTGTACCATTGCTGACCCTGCTGGTATACTTTATCTAAAGGCATTATCTCAGGGAGTAATGCACCTATCACTTCCCTTCTCTCCAAATCCCTGTAACGGTCTCTGAATAGATGTAGAAGGAGATTTCCTGATGAGGGAGGGGAGGTAAAACTTAGCTTTGGTCTTTTAAGGGAAACGTTTGGTTGTAGGTATATAGTCTCTGCCTCATTTTCTGGTTGAACTAGCTTCTGAATCACTGAAGAGGGATCAGCAATAGCATCCTTTATCTACTCATCAACCAAAGGGGTCACTCTGACTCAAGCTGTACAGAGTCGGAATGCCACTGTGCTTGTGAATTTTGCCTCCCAGCACTCTTATTTGTGGAAATTCCATGAAGATTCTGGCATGTGACAAACTTTTGCGTTTATTTTCCTTTGTAATGTGAGTTTTCATAATTTTAGGTGTACTAATGAGTATTTTAAATGGACAGTTGGCAGACTCTGAACCAGAGGGCTGCTTAGGCTGATACTATCTTAAACCAGAAGTCCCAATGTCACTAGAATATTTATGGCAGTACTTCATGTTGTACAAGAATGTCTATCGCTGAGTTATTTTATTGTATTTTGTTGAAATATAATTGACACATTGTGTAAATTTAAGGTGTACAATGTGAAGATTTGATATGTCTATATTGCAAAATGATTACCACAATAGGATTAGTTAACACTTCAGTCATCTTACATAATTATCTTTTTGGGTGCTGTGAGAACATTTAAGATTGACCCTCTTAACAACTTTCAAGTATACAAACTATACTCATCATGCTGTACATCAGATCTCCAGAATTTATTCATCTTATAAATGGAAATTTGTATCCTTTGACATCTTTCATTTCTCCCACCCCCTAGCCCCTAGCAACCATCCTACTACTTTCTGCTATTATGAGTTTGGCTTTTTTCAATTCCACATATATGTGAGATGATACAGTATTTGTCTTTCTCTGTCTGATGATTTCACTTAGTATAATGTCCTCAAGGTCCATCCATGTTGTCACAAATGGTAGAATTTCCTTCTTTCTCATAGCTGAATAATATGCCATTGTGTGTGTGTGTGTGTGTATCACATATTCTTTATCCATTCATCTGTAGATGGACATGTAGGTTGGGTCTATATCTTGGCTATTGTAAATAATGCTGCAATGAACAGAGGGGTACATACATCTCTTCAAGATCTTGATTTCATTTCTTTTGGATATATGCCAAATGTGGGTTTTCTGGATAATGTGATTTTTAATATTTTCAGGGACTACCATACTGTTTTCCACAGTGGTTGCACCAATTTCCACTCCCAGCAATGGTGCACAAGGCTCCCCTTTTTTCCACATCCTTGCCAACACTTGTTACCTCTTATCTTTTTGATAACAGCCATTCTGTTATCAAATGTTATCTGTCTCTCAGGTGGGAGGTGATAGCTCATTGTGGTTTTGGTTTGCATTTCCTTGATGAGCACCTTTTCAGGTACCTGTTGGCCATTTATGGGTCTTCTCTGGAAAAATGTCTATTCAGGACTTCTGCCCATTTTTTAATTGGATTGTTTGTTTTGTTGTCATTGAGTTGTATGAGTTCTGTGTATATTTTGGGTATTAACCTCTTGTCAGATAGATAAATGGCTTACAAATATTTTCTCCCATTCCATATGTTGCCTTTTCATTTTGATCATTTCATTTGTTGTGCAGTTTTTTAGTTTGATATGGTCCCACTTATTTATTTTTGCTTTTGTTGCTTGTGCTTTTGGTCTCTTATGCAGGAAATTGCTGCCAAGACCAATGTCACAGAGTTTTCCCCTGTGTTTTCTTCTAGGAGTTTTATAGTTTCAGGTCTTATGTTTAAGTCTTTAATCTATTTTGAGTTTATTTTTTGTGAGTTGTGTAAGACAATTCAATTCAATTTCACTTTCTGCTTGTGGTTATCCAGTTTTCCCAGCATCATTTATTGAAGAAATTATCCTTTCCCCCATTGAGTATCTTGGCTCCCTTGTCAAACATTAGTTACTATATATGCAAAGGTTTATTTCTGGGCTCCTTAGTCTGTTCCATTGGTCTATGTTTCTGTTTTTATGCCAATACCATACCATTTTGATTACTATAGCTTTGTAATACATTTTGAAACCTGCAAGTATGATGCTCCAGCTTTGCTCTTCTTTCTCAGGATTGCTTTGTGTATTTGGGGTCTTTTATGGTTCCATACAAATTCTAGGATTGTTTTTTCTCTTTCTGTGAAAAATGTCATTGGAATATTGATAGAGATTGTACTGAATCTACAGATGTCTTTGGGTAGTACAAACACCTTAACAATATTGATTCTTCCAATCCATAAACACAGGATGTCCTTCCATTTATCTGTGGTTTACTCAATTTCTTTCAACAATATTTTATAGTTTTCAGTGCACAGATCTTGCATCTCAACAGTTAAATTTATTCCTAAGTATTTTATGTTTTTATGCCATTATAAATGGCATTGTTTTCTTTATTTCTTTTTTGGATATTTTGTTATTAGTTTATAGAAATGCAACTTATTTCTGTATGTTGATTTTTCATTGAATTATTTTAGAACACTGATTCCCAAACTTGACTGCACATTAGAATAACCTGAAAAGCTTTTTAAAATCCCAAATGCCCAACCAAATAATCCAGAATTTCTGAAGGGGAGACCCTGGTATTAGTGTGTTTTAAAGTCTCCTAGATGATCCTAATGGGCAGCCAAAGGCAGAATACTCATTTTTAGTGGGTGGTTTAACACAATTAATGATTTCATATTAGAAACAGAATGAAACACTTCTCAGATAGTTCAAAAGGATCATCATCATCATCATCTCTACTCAGTGACTTTTTAGCACACTGTAGTGTCTTCAGTCCCAAAGCATTTCTGTGAAGTAGGTATCATTATTCTCATTTGTCATATAAACAAACTGAGTAATTGATTAGGTATCTGAATTTTAAACCCTTGTCTTTTCTTTTTTCTCCCTTCCTCCCTCCCTCCCTCACATCCATCCATCCTTCCTTCCTTCCATCCTGACTTTCCTTCTATCTCCCTCTTTCCCTCTTCCCCCTCTTTCTTCTCTCCTCTCCCCCACTTCCTTCTTCTTTATCACCATCATCATCACTAGGTTACTGGTTTATTACAAAAGGATAAAACTCAGGAACATCCAGATGGAAGAGATGTATAGAACAAGGTATGGGGAAAGAGTGTGGAAACTTCATGCTGGGTGTGCCACTTTCCCCAAATTTCTATGTGTTCACCAACCTGGCAGCTCCAAACCCTTGCTTTTTCAATATACTTTACTGCTTCCACAAAGTCATTTGAATCACTGATAGTCTTAATGCCATCCAGAATTAATATTTGGAGTATTTATGGTATCTCATCTCAGATTTCTCTTTAAAGAAAACATATTTATTTTGGCATATATTAGAGGGCATTCTCATTTATCAGAGACAAAAATTAAATATCATGTGCTCTCAGTTTAAGTAGTAGTTTTCGTTTCACTAATGAATGTTTATTACTGCAGGTATTCATTGAAAGTCAACTGGTCATTTTTCTTAAATTTTGTTTTTAATTGATTTACCAATCCTGTGTTTGAGTACTTAAGTTTAAAAAGAAAGTATTTTAATTCTGAATAAAACTATAAAGTTGAATATGTAAATTTCAAGACACTAACTTAAGAATAAGGAAAATACATGCTGGCTTCAGGGGGGAAAAGATAAATGAAAACAAATAATTAGGTTGAGAACGCCACTAGGTTTTTCTGTATGATAATCGCTCTCCGTGAAGCTATGCTCAACTTTGCTCTAGTTTGGGATAATCTCCTTTATTTCCTGACTCTGAATAAAATCCAGCAAATACCTATTGAACACTTATTCTGACCATGGCATAATGAAGAGGAAGTTAATTGTCATAATCTTTTACATTTAGTAAAACGAGTTGCAAAGCTATTTCCCACTGTGCCAGATGCATCAATGCCAGATATATTAGATGAACATTTTTTATTTTGTATTTTTGCAAAAATTTGGCTGTCTTGCATCTTAGCTTTACATGACAGATGTTGGGGGCCTTGAAATTGTCTCTGGACTAAGGAAAATGGTGAGATTTGGGGGACTGGTGGGGGTTCACATTTGTGCATCATCAATATCCTTGGATGTTTAAGCAGACACATCTATATAGCATGAAAGTGAAGTATGGTCTTTGAGTCTAGACTTAGTGCCAAACTGCAAGAATTTAAACCCCAGCTCTCTCAGCTATGAGATTTGGGGAAAATAACTTAAAATTCCTTGTGCCTCAGTTTTCTCATCTGCTAAATGGGGATAATGACAGTACTAGCACCCACCTGATAGGGTTGCTGTGAGGTTTAAGTAATTGATACAGGCATATTACTGAGATCAGTGTCTGGCACAGAGAAAGCATTTGTTGTTATTATGATCTAGGCTTCAACTCTGAAGAATTTCATATAATGGTTTTCGCACAAGAGTTTAGAAAAAGAATGAGATCACTGACTTGCAACATATCCTGTTGTTCATCATGTCAGTCAAGGACTGTTGATCTAATATCTATTCAGCAATAAAAAGCTTTAAGCATTTACTATCTTAGTAAAAGAACACCCAGAGTGTTGACAATGTCAGAAGGCACCTTAGAAGGCATTTTTCCTCCCCAGCTCAGGGCAGCTGTGCATCCTGAGACCTCATGCATCCAAGGTGGATCCATGCACCTGTCCAGAAGAGAAAGAACTTCTCTCTGTGTGTATCTGAGTATCAGTCCCTGACAGGAAAGACAGAAGCAAGTTTCAGACTGTGAAAAGGACAGAAATGCTTGGCAGTATGGATGGAGGATTTAGGCATTTATGAGCAGCTTTATTTGACAATGAATTCCTTGGAGTATAAACATTAGGGATTTGAAGAATTTTTAGTTATTATAAGAAGACCTTCAGCAATCTGTTTTTCCTTTTAATTACACAACTGTACATTTGTGTAAAACTTCACAGTTTTCAAAGTAGGAGATCACTGGCATCATGATATTCCTTGCTCCTTCCTAACTTTGCTCTTCCCCTGCTCGAGAGAAGTCTGAGAAAAAGGACATAATGAAGAGAATGATAAAAGGACAACTCCAGGTAGAGGCGAAATAGATGGAATCCTAAGAGAGCAAAACCTTGGTCCACAGAATATGACTGCACCTGAGCACATTTAAATTTAATTACTCATGTTCTAAAGAGTTTGTGAGGTGAGCAGAATTCTGGCCTCTAAATAAGGAGCTAATTTAAGAAATATATATTCTCTTGTCAAGGGAAACCTAGAACAAGGACAAGAAATATATCTATTATTTTTAAACTTTCCTTCACAATTGGGTCAGTTTGGTCTAATATATAAATTCCTCCATGCAGGGCTGGATCACAGTATATTGTGAATTATGAATCGACAGGAACCGACCTGTGCAGCTGCCTAGAGAATAGAGGCTTAACACTTGCTACTCTGCGCAGAACATTCCAAGGTTGTCATTTCTTTACTGTGTTACTCTGATGAAGCTTCTTTTTTCCTTCTATATACCAATATTTAAAACACATAAATTGATTTTTTACTGTATTTGAAGTCGTATGAGATCACTCTTTGGAAAAACACTTCAAGGGTTCAAAGTTTGATTATGGCTTTTTTAAGGTCATGGCACTAAGTCTAGGATATCATTGCCTAGTTTGGGCTTCTCTTGGTCGCCATGTGGCCTTTTACTTATTTTCTTGCCCTGCGCTCTCTCTACGTCATCTTTCATTCTGTCGTTAGAGTTCTGAAGGACAAATTTAATCACATCTCTGCCTTAAGAATACTAGGCCTAAGAACAAAACCCTAATTCCTCAGGAAGACGTGCAAGGCCCTTCCTCTCACTTTTTTCCAGGAAGTCTTCTGCTCTGTTTGCTCCACGCCAGCAGAATCATGGCTGGTTTTGTTCACCATTTTCCAACAGGTTTGACGGCGGCCAGCACATGGCATGGAGAGAAGACAGCAGGGTGGGGCCTGGGGCGAGCTGGCGAGCACATGCCGCTTTCCAAGAGGGAGGGGGCACAGGAGCTGGTACCCAGCTCCAGTCTCGTTGGTTGCCATGTGGGAATGTGGGCCCTGTGTTGCCAGATCTTCTGATTTTTTTTTTCAAGAGAAGCCAGAAATCTGGAATTTTATGAGAAATCTTCCAATTTTTAAATCTTGGCAACTAATTCAAAATATTTTTAAAACACTGTATGGGCCAAAAAGAAAAAAAAAAAAAAAGAGAGTTTGCCAGCTGAGCCCGTGACCCCTCTGGTAAGAGCCAGAAAGTGTTTCTTATTTACCTGGCCTTGGGCTCCACCCACATGACACGGCCTGCCCTTCCCCAAACATGCCATGTATTTTGTACTCTTCTCCTGCATTGATCTTGCTGCCAGGAACGCCCTACTTGTACTCCGCTTGGAAACTCCTACTCATCCTTCAGGACCCAGCCCAAACGTCACCTTCCCTGGTGAGGCTCACCTTCCCTGAGGAGGCAGAGTCTGCTTCTGCCCAGAAGGCCATAGCACATACCGTGTATATGGCGATCCTTACAGACCAGGAGGGGCTCTCTTGAGAATCTTCTCTGGCACCCAGAACGGGGTCTGGCACATAGTAGGCTCTCACTAAATGTTTGTTGAAGGATGTGTTCCCATCAGAATGAATATATGAGATTTCCTGAGGAAATAAACACTTTTCAGTTCCTCTCATCTTTGCCATGTTGATTTCAATGTGGTAGGCAAATCCATCTGTGGATGTTGGTGTCCTTTTTCAGTTCTACACTACGTGCAGACTGTACTCTTTTTGGAGCTCTCCACTGTTACCACACTCATTGGCTTAGGGTTAAAGCATATCTAGGCAGATGGCTATATAACTATTTGTCTGAAATGGGCTAAATTATTCAGATTGTTTTTCAAGAACTCAAGGTATAGTGGAAGAGTTGTTTCTTCAATGACCTGGAAGTAACTTTTATAGAAATGAAAGGATTACATACTGAGTCAGGTAGTTCCAATTTTAAAAATATGCTTACTAATTTTGTAGTTTGGTAAGCTTACCTTCTTTGTGAGAATTTCATTTCTTAAAACTGTTTGAATTATGTTTGATGTATATTATGAGAATAATGCCAGCCTAAATGGTTTCATATGAAAAATGAAAGCCACTCCAATCCATCCTTACCTCTGTTAAAGTAAAACCATAAGGGCTTCTAATTCCTAATTTCCTGCATACACCCCATACTTCCCAACAAACAAGCCCATCCACATAATTTGACCACATACCCACCCACACAAAAAGACCAACAGATTCCATACACATACATGCATATAAACAGAGAAATATACTAAGCAATTTGCATATAATCATTCTGTCTACACAATAATATTCAAAGTAGACTTTACTCCTCTGGAATTCAATACACTCAAATGTTAATGAGGAAATTGCATTTCCCCTGTTTCCATAAAATCATACACTCTCCTATTTTATTTTTCTGAAATTTTCTACTTATTCTAGGATTAAGATATAACTTGTCTGAAAATGTGAAAGGGTTTTGAACAAAGGGCAAATTAAGTTCCCAAAGTTATCAACAGAAATTTACTCTCTTATTCAGGAGCTGGCTGATTAGTTGAATTAAGTCAGATTTGAAGGAAGGTCTCCCCACCTGATACTACTATCATCACTATAAAATCAGAAAGATAGCACAAAATCAGTTAAAAAGAACCCCAAAAGACAATAAGTTTTCTTTAATAAGAAAGTTCAAATTTGACATGATCCAAAGGATGACTAAAATTCATGAAATAGAGAAGTCCAAATAACAAAAATTGAGAAGAATAAGGCTTTCAAATGATTTGTTTTCCAAGTCAACAAGATAGATCATTTTTGCATGATGATTGACAATAGATTACTATAATATGAAGTTTACTCTACATGTTTATGGAACAGTATTTGTTCTTTCTTCTACAATATTTCTCCTAAAATACACCACTAATAGGATTACTCAATTAGGGTCTCAAGAACTCCAGAAAAAGGTCAGGATAACATAGAAAATGCTATGCTTGGCAGTACAGTCCAACCACAATTCCAATCTCCCTCCTCTGCCCTCACACACAAGACTCCAGGGGCTAAAATTATGCCAAGTCATTAAAGTGTCACTGATTAACTTAAATGGCCTCCATGACAGGAGGAATCCAAATGAACGAGAAACTAAAAGCACTGGGCAATGAACTCAAAGATCAGAATTCTGAACTCCGAGCTGGTGGCACCTTGGTCACTGGCTGGCGGTAGGCAGCAATCCCCCTACCCATCTATTTGTGTTCTCTTATAGACCCTGTGGATGCAAACATGATTAGGATATAGGCTTTCAGAGCACAGGGCTCCTGGTGTGAAGCCACAAAGGTCAGGCCCCCTTGCTTGGGGGTGTGATGGATTCCAGGCTCTCCTGAGCTCGGTGCTTCCTTCATCTGTCCAGGTCATGCTGTGCACCCTGCTTCATCTTGGTGGTTTCCCTGTCCTTTCTGGCTGTTCACTCATTATAAAGCATTTTCAGGAATAACTGTGGTGGCAAAAACATGATGAATGCCTAAGATGTCAACTTATAATATAATTATAAATTATAATTGGTATCTACAAGTCAATATAATATATAATATATATTGAAAATATATATTGAAAATATATTCAATTTTATTGAATATTTTATTCAATATATATTATATATATAATATATAATATATATTGAAAATATAATATGGTATCTACAAGTCAAAGAGCAGAGGGGACAAGGATATAGTGGGTGAGGATGAAGTTAGCTAAGGAAAGTCCTTTAACCAGGACTTTCTTGCTCTCGTTCAATGAGGCTTGTCCATAGTTTTCATTTTTGGAGACAATAGGGAAACACCAGACAATGAAGGTAGTTAGAATTTCCAGACGGGAAACTATGGCAGGTCATTTTTAGACTAACAAATCCTGCATCTTTCCTTTTAAGGAAAATAAAAATCTTTTGGTATGATGGTATGATGCAGTCATAGACATGGCTCATTATTAGGTTATACATTTTAAAAACCTTATTAGGATCCCCAAACCAGGAATATAAAAGCATGGTTTATCCCCTTCCCCATAAAGACATATTTATTGGCATCTACAATGAAGAAAAAAAAGGCTTCTGAAAGTCCCAAATGTATCTAAATAAGCAGTTAAGAATACACAATGTGCATATGCCACATCAAAAGAGGTATTGTAATTTAAGGACTCTAGGGTAAAAATAAAACCCAAATCTGCCACAGTTGCATAGAAATGTGTTTAATCCTCTGTCTGAGTTATTTTGTCTGAAACATTACCCTGCCCCCACAAACCTTGACACAGTCTTTGGTGGAAAGTTAGCCAGGCCATGGGGTTTCTGCAGGCTCTGTGGTAGGGTTGGCCAGTCTTCATTCCCTCCCAGGGCTACCATGCTTTAAATAAACTCATCTGACTTTAAAGGAATGTTATGCAGACAGATTGTTTGTTTGCACTTGTATTTCTGAAATGGAGATGCTTCTGCTTGTGTTAATATGGGAGCAGAAAGCTTCACAACAAAGAACAGAGTCAGGGAAATCTCATTTGTACCTGACAAAAGGACTCCTGGAGGCCCCCATACTAAATTCTCCTTTCTTTGGGACTACAGTTGTCCTTCGGACCCGGCACATGAGGCCTCCACATGGTTCTTGGAGAAATTAAGGGCATCTCTCCCCAAATTGTATTAGTTATGCTTTGGTGCCAAATGAGTGGGTTTTGGGGGTTTTTTTTAGTCACAATTGCACGAGCATATAATGATCATAATGCTAAATAAAAATTATTGACATAGCAAGAGAGCTAAAATTGGTCTTCTCCACACTTTCACATGTTTATTAAACATCTACTTTATGCCAGGCTCTGTATTGACTCAAACAGAAATATGAAAAGAGCATGCACATGGGGCACTAAAAATAGTCCACAAAGGCTAGACAGTGAGTGCTAGAAGGGAATGGCAAAGCCAGAGGAGGGAACTCAAAAGCATTGTACTAGAATCTCAACTTAGCCAAAAGACAAGAGGGTAAGGCCAAAAGGCAGAGAGCAAGACAAAAAATCTCAAAAATGTCATCATCCTTGGAATCTTTTATGAAGGCGCCATATTGGTGCCCATGTGCCAGCTCACCATAAATTCATCCTGGACAGGCTTTCCTCCCACCTTCAGGAGAAAGCTGTTTCTCCTGCTGAGTACCAGATTTAAAAAAAAAAAAAAAAAAAAAAATGGCTTCCATTCTGAATTCATTTTGTACAAGAAATAGATATGTTTAAACACTGTCATCCCATTCAGTGTGGTAAGATGTCCACCCCCCAAAAAAGGCACAAAGAAACCCTTAAGTGAAGGAAACACAGAGGCAGGTCTCCCATCTCCCACCTGCACTGAGGCACTCATTTAGTGAACCGGAGTGTAAGTTTTGCCTGCAGGGTCTCAGTGCTGAAATTGTACTTTCTCTCACTCTGGACTCTTCTGTTGGGTACTAATAGTTGCTTTTTTAGAAAGTTAAAGGTAAGGGTGTGAACATTATTGCCTGGCCAAGGTAGTTCAAAGAGTTGAGCGTGACCAGATTTGTGGTTTAGAATGGTTGCTGTAGCTTAGACGAGGTCTAGGAGGGAGACTGTGAGGTGCATTTGGGTACTGCCGCAAAGGCTGGTCCTCAAAGAGAGGCTGTGGAGACGGAAAGGAGAAATTTCAGAGAGAAAAATGTGGGTGGTAAAATTGACAGGGTTTGTGATGACTGAGATACAAAGAATGAAGCAGGGAAAGGTGTGAGTTATAATAAGATTGATTTTTGACCGGATATGCAAAAATTGGCTGTCATCCTTACAAACAGTTTATAACTTGGGCTAATTACCCAGAGTCACATATAAAAAACTTGGCATCTATGGCATGGACTGTACTATAACGTTTTCCCCCAATACCTCTGCTGTGAAGGACGTACAGATTAGCGTTTATGATATATTTGTGTGCCAAAGTTTTGCTGTAGCTAGGAAATATTTTTTTTAAAAACCAGATTAATTTTGGGAACAAGGGTATCAAACTGGTACCTGGAAGTAAGGTGCTGGTGGCTAATTCGCTTATGACTTCACGGGGTTTCCCATCAATGCCTGCAGCTGACAAGCCAGTGAATTATGGATTCCACCAGGTACAACAGAATACTGTTATTAGCAAGAAGTAATTAGGGTCAAAGGTCTTAGTTGGTCATTATGTATAATACAGCACTTTTCATAAAAACAAAATTTGAGCCCTGACTCAAATTTAAGGAGACATGCCATTATGGGTGTTTTCTTTCACTGTGGTTTATTTCTAGCATGAATTTGAATCCTTTAGGATTAGGATCTGGTATTTGTACTTGTGGCTACAGTGTGTGGGAAATAAAAAATCAATAGAATTCTATCTCAACATTCTGACTAGTTAAACTTAATACTACCTGCATTATATCTGTAGAGGACTATATTCTCAGTCCTTCTATTTTTGAACCCGTCCAGGAGAGAGTGTTTCTGAGTGTGTTTGTGACACGGTGCATTATAGTCAAAGTGAAATTAATTATGTTTGTTCAACTTACTTCTAGCTCTTCAGTGATTTTAGCTAAGCAGACTTGAATGACTGTATCTTATACTAAGCAATAATGGTATGTGGCAATGCTGAAATATTAAGCTTTTTGTCAGATTTCCTTTTATAGCATTTTGTCTGGGGGCTGAGATATTACAGAATATCCCTAAGGTAAAACTTGCCATATATTTACCTTCTAATTATTATAACACTGCATATAACCTTATCTTCAAATTCCAAGACACACATCTTTTTAGAATTGAGTAACATTTACTATCAAATCATGTTATAAAAATCTTTAGGGGTGCCTGGGTGGCTCAGTCATTAAGCATCTGTCTGCCTTCGGCTCTGATCATGATCCCAGGGTCCTGTGATCGAGTCCTGCATTGGGCTCCCCGCTCTGCGGGAAGCCTGCTTCTCCCTCTCCCACTCCCCTTGCTTGTGTTCCTTCTCTTGCTATCTCTCTCTGTCAAATAAATAAATGAAACCTTTAAAAAAAATCTTTTAAAAAAATAGACACTTCATCTATAAGATGGTTATAATAATAGATAACATTACTCTCTAAATTAATAAAAATGGGTAAAATTTAGGAGCAACATTTTAAAAACCTAACAATTGAGGAATATTAAAAGCTGAAATAAAGTGTATCTATCATTTTAATGTCCCAAATTATTGTCTCTTCAAGAAGGCTTGAATATATTGATGAAAAAAATGTTCAATTTGGCTATAGGGAACACGCTGCATTCAAGTAAACACTCTCTTTTAATGGCTGAAAATGACATTATCGTAAGTCCCTAAAGGATGCCGAATTAACATATTATCCGTACCAGGTATGCAATTGTTCTTAGGTAGAGCCAATTTTGATTTCTGCCTTTTGGCAAGAATACATCACAGGACTGAAGTAAAACCTTCTTCAGGGTAAAGTACATTTCTGGAATATTTAAGTCTGGTGGGAGAGGTAAGGAAATGGTTAGTATCTAATCAATAACTGCACACCCAAAAAGGCGGATCTCAGTTTTGACCAAGCCCTTATTAAAGAAAAAAACCCCACATACATGTAGGAATAATAACAAGCTAGAAACATGTGAACACAACTGAAAAGATTTCCCAGAGGGTCTGGCCCTGGTACCAGGATCAGAGGGGCCACTCTGGAGGGCACAGGGCGCCTAAAGCCAGGGCACAAGGTCCCATTTCTCCTGAACTTAGGCAAGTCCTGTGTTTTCCCTGAAGATCTGGGCCCATCTCTCGGTTTTCTCCTCTGAGGATTCTATATCCTAAGTTTTCTCTGTAATGTTAGAAGTTGGCCTGGATTTCCAACATTTCAACATTCCTAATTAAAGGAGGATTGTCTTTATCGGGCTGGCAGATGGTGCTGCAGCAGAGTCTGCTCAAACGGAAACATGTTTGCAAGGCCTTCCCTGTTGGAGATTTACCAGGAGAAGCAAATGTACTGGGCGCACCTTCCATGGCAAGTAATGAGGTGACTGGACAGATCCTCGAAGAAATAGAGATAGACACAGACATAGAGAGAGAGATAGGGAGAGAGAGACAGGGAGGGGGGCTAGAGACAGAGAGAGGGAGATGGGATAGGACAACTTCGAGATCTTTCCAACATGACACCCTGCTCTAGTGCGCTAAGGGCCAGTAAAGGTTAGCGGCTAAGAGCAGAGCCCGAAGTCCCACACACTTCCTCTTGAAACTCTGTTCTGTCACTTATAGAAGAGCAAGGTTTTTAACTTCTCCGCAATTCAGTTTTCTGATACATAAAATGGGGACAGCACAATTCTCCCAGAGGGATATTATCAGGACCCCATGAGTTACTGAATTTAAGGAGATTATTTTGCAAGTGACATTGACACAGTGTCCGGTCTCAATAAATAATTTTATATTATTAAATGTAAGTTAATTAAGTTTATAAATATACAAGATATTGGAGATAGAAATTACATTATTTTTACAGAGTGCTCGCCTCAATACTACTGATTTTGATGAACTCGTGTCGCTCCTGACACACGAACACTGGATCGACTGGCTTCTGTTTGGAGTGCAACCTTAATTTTGGGTCTAGTAACAGCTAAAGGTTTTGCTTTCGAGGAAATCTACTCTGAGTTTTAAATGTGAATGTCAAGCTTAAGTTTTCTGACAGTTTGCTTTCTTTCTGGTTTTACCATTTCTATAGGCCAAGTGAACATTCTAGGAAAAAATAAATGATAAAATGTTGAGGCTACAGACTGGCTCTTGGCCCAAGGTTGGGATGATGGTGTTCTTCTTCCTCATCCCTACTCCTGATACCCTTTTTGCATCTCTTCTTGGAATCCAGGTAGGTTCTTAACAATCAAGTTGTCCCAGAACCATCAGCTATGGTATTGACTGACAGCAATCTTTGCTTCTCAACAGAGCACAGCTGAACAGCTACAGATTTCAGAGGCAATGCAGTCTCTTCAATTGCAACATTTTAGCAAGTGTGTGGGGAGGGAGCCTTCCAGGAGCTGCCCTCTCAGACTCCTCAATTAAACTCCTGTAGTCACCTACCTGGCAATACTGGGGCAAATGGAAAATCTGTAGGGGATGGACCTGAAGAGTCTCAGGAGCAACTAAAAATATAAAAGGAACTGCGGACAAAAGTTCTCTTCTTTCCTCTCCCTCCAACTCTTCTACAAATGGAAGAAAAGTAACTGAATTCATTTCTCAGGAAAGACATTACTAGTGGCAAGTATTGGCAGGATATGGAAAAAGTAGAAACTCTCATCTACGGGGTGGGGGGGGATTGGTAGAGGTGTCCGGTGCATCACTTCGGAAAAGGGCAGTTCCTACTAGGGGTAAGTTACATGTAAATTACACATACTCCTTGACTCAGCAATTCCTCTCTAACAGTAAGGCACACAAATGCCCACCAAAACCACCTACAAATATTCCCTTTAGGTGTAATAGATAAAAACTGAAAGTAACTCAAATGTCCATCAACAGTAGAATGGTTAAGTAAATTCTGATATTCATACAATGAAATACTGCATGCCAAAAAATTAAAGAAAGAAAATTGCTACTCACAACACAAAAGATGAATTTCATGAACATAATGTTGAATGAAAGAAGTCAGATACCAAAAGGTACACACCGTATGTTCCCTTTTACCTAAAATTCAAAACAAGGCAAAATGAATTTATGGTGTTGGAAGTCAGAACAGTGGCTGCTCTTGGTAGGACAGTAACCGGAAAGCACCCGAGGTGGAAGAGGGCTTGGAAACGTTTTGTTTCTTGACATGGGTATCTGGTTATGCAGGGGTAACCCCGCTGTGAAAATGCACTGATTGTAAACTTTTTTTTTTTAAAGATTTTTTAAAATTTACTTATTTGAGAGAGAGAGAATGAGAGAGAGAGAACACCTGAGAGGGGATAGGGTCAGAGGATGAAGCAGACTCCCCGCAGAGCAGGGAGCCCGATGCGGGACTCGATCCAGGGACTCCAGGATCATGACCTGAGCCGAAGGCAGTCGCTTAACCAACTGAGCCACCCAGGCGCCCTGATTGTAAACTTATGATCTGTGCCCTTTGTGTGCATCTATATTATATTTCAATAAAGTTTATACAATAAAACAAAATAGCCTCCTGTTCAAAGACTAAAAATGTGGCCTACAGTTTGGAGAGAGGCTTTGCTACTTAAGTCAGTTCTCTGAGAAGGAACATTAGAAACCAGATCAGCACACCCGAGTTTCACTTAAAACATTTGAACAAATCATCGGTTCTCTCTTGGTCTCATCTCTTCTAAAAGAGGAAGGGTGTCACTAAAGGTCCCTAAAATTTCTCGTGGCTCTATCGTGGGCATACTGACCTCAGAACGAGCACACTTAATCACCAAACTTGTTGCCTGCCTCAAGTGGACCACAGGCAGATGCTAGTCTCTAATGTCTCCCAAAAGTGAAGGCCACTTCCTCCTCAGACAGATTCTTGGGCAGTCTGATAGAAAACTACATTAGGGGTGCCTGGGTGGCTCAGTTGGTTAAGCGACTGCCTTCGGCTCAGGTCATGATCCTGGAGTCCCTGGATCGAGACCCGCATCGGGCTCCCTGCTCAGTGGGGAGTCTGCTTCTCCCTCTGACCCTCCCCCCTCTCATGTGCTCTCTCTCATTCTCTGTCAAATAAATAAATAAAATCTTTAAAAAAAAAAAGAAAACTACATTAGAATAGATTTCTAGAAAAAGATTTTTTTTTTTCTCTCGTAGCCTGTATCCTATTAATGCTGGGTCTCATTAAGCAATAATCCCTCAAAGAGAATTCATCCTTAATCCTAATAGAAGTGAGAAGGGTTAGAGCAATAATTACACTTGAGGTAACCAACCTAAAGACCTTAAGTAAGCTGTTTGGGTGGAGAGGGGTATGTTCTTGAGGCTGCCAAACACAGCATTGGATTTTTGGTTACCTATTGCATTTGACCTCCTAACAAACTGGGATTATCAACATCCCCTTGCCAACTAGATTCTAATGAGGAGGTCTGAACTGAAATTAAATGCAGATAGTTTAAATGAGGCCTTATTATGCTAACCACGTCCTTCAGCTGGGCCAAATCTTCCCTAAATTGGGATCTTTGCTTTGAGATGGCTTTTCCCATGCCCCACACGGGGAGGGAGAGAGGCCCATTTCATCAGCCCTCCCTCCCCTGACCCCTCTCTTCTTACCTTGGGACCATCTAGAAAAGTTATTAGGATGGAAAGTGTTTTGCTGAAAAAAAAATTTTTTTTTTTTTTTTGCGTATAATTTCTGAGAAACTTCCAAAATAGCAAGGGGATGCTGACTTCCCACTAGGACTCAACAGAGTGTAGCAAATCAAACAATCTTCCAAAGGCATTTTCCTACCACTCATCTGACCACATTTCCCACCCCACAGAGAAGTACTGTGGCTGCAGGCAGAATTAGATTTGAAGTTCTCGGATTGAAATAGGTATATTTTCAAATGTTGGAGGGAGAAAGGAGCAGAGAAAAGCTCCAGTCCGGATTTTTGAGTGGGGCGGGGTGGTGGTGGGGGGAGGATAGGAAATGACAAAGGATAGCAGTGTAATCAGGAAAGAAACAAAGTCACTTACTTTCTGTAACTGAGCAGAGGTGGGGTGAGGCCATCAGCACCCTGAGGAGCGGGGAGAGTGACTTCTTGAGCAACACAGAGGATGGTTTCAGATTCTACTCTCAGTGATCAGCGGGTCTTGTCTAATCAGGGAAACTTTATTTTTCACCATTCCTTGCTGAGCTGTGACACATGAAAATAATTACTGAGGTTAGGGATGGAAAATATTTATTAGGTCAGCTCGACCATCCTTCCCACTATGTAGGCCGGCTCCCCGCTGGGCCGGGAAGACATAGCTATGACAGCACCCGGGCCTGGCCCTGTCTCCCAGCACCTGAAAAGCAGGTTATTAGCTCCTTCCTGATCGTTGCTGGGTTTGTGAATGCCAAGGAAGAGAAAAAAGAAGACAGAGAGATCTAATCCAGCAACAGGAAGTCCTGTCTCCCAGCCACTGACCAACTATTAAAATGGGAAGTTGTCCGATTTGGTTTCAGAAGGTTGAACTCCAACCCTTCCTTGACGTCTCCCTTACTGTTTGTTTGTTCTGACAGATGCACGAGGCCGCATTTAAGGTCAGGAAGGTTTTTCTGATGGGTCGTGTCCTGGGCTCATCGCTTTTCCTTGGATGAGGCCTGGCCCCTCAGAGCTGGTGCTCAGCAGATCCTTTTGGAGGGGCCTGCATGCCCCGCTGGTTGTTACTCAGCCAAGGAGGAGAGAGCTGGTCCCCTCTCGGCTGGCCGGGTCAAGGCTCTCCCCCGAGCCTTCTTCCTTTCTGCTGTTTTTCTTCTGCATGATTTCCAGCTTGCTAACATTGAACCTGTCCTGAGGAGACCAGGGAAGCACTTAGCAGTCCAAAGATGGTCTCTTCAGAGCCATAGAGACACAGCCGCCCCCTGCGCTGGGCCTCCCGAATAAACGGCTCTCCTCAACCCCCCACTAGCTCCAGTCTGTGCGCCCTTGTTTCATGCGGAAGTCTCGGGCTGGTTCTCTACAGGACTCAGTGCACAGAGGCACTTAATATGTGTAAAATCGTGCTCTCTGCCGTCCCCATCCCTCCCCACGTGACCAGGGGGTGTAGGGCCGAGGGGGCTTCCATCTCCTCAGAGCTACCCCCACACAGCGAGGAGGAGCTCAAGGGCCGCACACAGCATTGGTCTCAGAAAACCGCCCAAAAGAATTGAGTCAAATTCCTATCCAAGCCCCAGAACATGTGAGGGGAAAATGGAACACAACTTGCTATAAAATTAAGGAAGTGACTGAGGAAAAGGTCATAATGACTGAAGATATCCACACTGAGTGCTAGGGTTGCTTGTACAGGTGGTGTAGGGTAGGAATAAGCATCCAAGGAGGGACAAATGATCCATACAGTCTGCTTGTCCATGTACAAGCAGGGCCTATACGGGATGTTTTGAAGGTAACCGAAGACCGTCCACAATTCTCCCGGGCAAATGCACAGGTCTGTGTGGAGAGGGAGATCTTTTACTGGCCCTCGATAGGGCCCTCATATCACTGCAAGCTGTTTCCATCCTTCAGGGCAGGCGCGGTGATGACAGAGCCCTCAGCTCTCCACTGAGATGCTGTGTCTAGTCATGAGTGCGGTTTTCCATACAGATCCCCTCACAGAACTTAGAGTACGCTGAATTTTAATGAGGTCGAGTCACTGGCCTTCTCATTCCCTCATCCACATCCGGGGCTGGTGCCCCAAAGCCCCGGCCTTACACCCCAAAGCCTCACAGTCCTTCCCACGCTTCAGCAGGGAACACGCTGTCCCGGGGAGGAGTGTTCTCCTAATGGGGAACTGAGGCACTGCTCATTAAGGCTGTGTCAATATTTTTAAGTACAGAGTACAATAACTGACCAAGTTAATTTTAAAAAGTGAGGGGAGGTCACCTCAACCATTCAAAAAATCCAGCTTATTATTTTTTCTACATGAATTAGTCAACTGTAGGCCATGGAGGCTTCTCTCCTGAACATTGACTAGCAGGTATTATGATCGTAAAGGAACCTGGGAAAAACATAAATATGAACCAGATGTCATAAGTGATCAGATATGTGTAATTCAAGATAACAGTTTTAAAGCAAGAGTTTCTCAGATTTCAAAAAGGAGACCGATTTTAACTGTATTTCAAGACTCTTCTACTCTATGTCAAAGCTGAATTCTCTCTCTTTTGGTTTTTACTTTAATATCTTTTTTTTTTTTTTTCACTGCTCCATATGCACTGAGGGGACTATGGTAGGGGACT
The DNA here is from genome assembly GCF_029215605.1 of Mirounga angustirostris. Classification (NCBI taxonomy): domain Eukaryota; kingdom Metazoa; phylum Chordata; class Mammalia; order Carnivora; family Phocidae; genus Mirounga; species Mirounga angustirostris. The sequence goes on from NW_026991711.1 coordinate 160,087,175, forward strand.
TGCTAGCCTCATGTCAATAGATTTTTCTAATTCATTTTCATATCCATAAGCACTTCAATTTTCTTCCCTATTCTACTGCAAAAAAAAAAAAAAATTCACGCTTTTCACTTCTTCTTTTTGGAAAATAAATGAACCAAAATGTAATATGATATTTAAGTGAACAGTGCAACGAACATTAAATGGTCCGCGTGGTGTTACATTATGTTTTCTGTTTTGTTCTATGCATCTTTCTAATACAGGCAAAAGCTGGTGTTCATGTAAATTGCTCTGGTTTTATAGAACAGGATGCTGCATTCTTTTTGAGACTCAGGGCTCTGGTGCAGTAATAGAAAAAAAACGACAGCAACAAAATAATGGGCACTGGCAATCAAACTATCATTATAGGTACATTATGTGCGAGGTGCTAAATTGGTAGAAGGCCTTTATTTTTAATTTCTGCTCATCTGTTCACCATTATTAAGCGAGCTTAGACACCAGAGGAGATTTAAGAATGACAGAGGGTAATTATACACTTTAGGAAAAGATATTTTTCATCATAGGGTTAGAACCACACCAAGAAAAAAGCCCCTTCGGGATTTTATACAGAGCCTCAATGTACATATTTGTTTGGACAGGTACATATTTTTTATTTTATATTCCAGTTTGCATTTCACATAATGCTATTCCTATTATATTTTTATAGTCTGGCTGTATATAATTCATAGTTGTTTTTAAGGGCATCATTTTAATAAATGATTATTCATTCTTACTCTGTACTTAAAAATAATTCACAATTCAGTTAATGAATTTTCAATTTTCCAATTATGGTTAGTGTCATTGGGATGAAAATGTGAGCATTTTAAACATAATTGAAGACTTTGGTTAATTGGAATGATTGAGGGCACAAAGTCATAGAAACTACACAAATTTTGGCAGTTTTATTGGCGTCTAACTGACATACAATAAATTGCATATATTTAAATTGCACACTTTTGTAACTTTTGATACCTATGTGATATATATATATACACATGATATATATATGTATGTATAAACACAATCTAGTGAAACCATCACCACAATTAAAATAAAGATAGTCAACATAGTCATAACTCCCCCCAAATTTTTTTGTGCCCCTTTCTTTGTAACCCCTCCCTTACACTCCTCCCTACTCTCTGCCCTAGGTAACAATTTATCAGCATCACTATAGTTTAGTTTCCCTTTTCTATAGTTTTACTTAAATGGAATTATATAGTAATATACTCTTTTTCTGGCTTCATTCATTCAGCACAGTTATTTTGAGATACATTCATGTTGTTGCCTATATTAATAGCTTATCCCTTTTTATCCATTCATCTGTTGAAGGGCATCTCGGCTCTTTCCACAGTTTGGCTATTGCGGACATTGCTGCTATGAACATTGGGGTGCATACGGCCCTTTTTTTCACTACATCCGTGTCTTTGGGGTAAATACCCAGGAGTGCAATTGCTGGGTCATAGGGTAGCTCTATTTTTAATTTTTTGAGGCACCTCCACACTGTTTTCCAAAGTGGCTGTACCAACTTGCATTCTACCAACAGTGTGAGAGGGTTCCCCTTTCTCCACAACGTTTCCAACATTTGTTGTTTCTTGCCTTGTCAATTTTTGCCATTCTAACTGGTGTAAGGTGGTATCTCAATGTGGTTTTGATTTGGATTTCCCTGATGGCTAATGATGATGAGCATTTTCTCATGTGTCTGTTAGCCGTTTGTATGTCTTCTTTGGAGAAGTGTCTGTTCATGTCTTCTGCCCATTTTTTGACTTGATTATTTGTTTTTTGGGTGTTGAGTTTGAGAAGTTCCTTATAGATCTTGGATACCAGCCCTTTATCTGTAGTGTCATTTGCAAATATCTTCTCCCATTCTGTGGGTTGCCTCTTTGTTTTATTGACTGTTTCCTTTGCCGTGCAGAAGCTTTTTATCTTGATGAAGTCCCAAAAGTTCATTTTTGCTTTTGTTTCACTAGGCTTTGGAGATGTATCTTGAAAGAAGTTGCTGTGGCCGATGTCAAAGAAGTTACTGTCTATGCTCTCCTCTAGGATTTTGATGGATTCCTGTCTCACATTGAGGTCTTTCATCCATTTTGAGTTTATCTTTGTGTATGGTGTTAGAGAATGGTTGAGCTTCATTCTTCTGTATATAGCTGTTCAATTTTCCCAGCACCATTTATTGAAAAGACTGTCTTTTTTCCATTGCATATTTTTTCCTGCTTTGTCGAAAATTTTTGACCATAGAGTTGAGGGTCCATATCTGGGCTCTCTATTCTGTTCCACTGGTCTATATGTCTGTTTTTGTGCCAGTACCATGCTGTCTTGGTGGTCACTGATTTGTAATATAGCTTGAAATCGGGCAACGTGATGCCCCCAGCTTTGTTTTTCTTTTTCAACATTTCCTTGGCGATTTGGGGTCTTTTCTGATTCCATACAAATTTTAGGATTGTTTGTTCTAGCACTTTGAAAAATGACATTGGAATTTTGATTGGGATGCACTGAATGTATAGACCTTTCTGGGGAGCATAGACATTTTAACAATATTTATTCTTCTGATCCATGGGAATAGAATGTTTTTCCATCTTTTTGTGTCTTCTTCAATTTCTTTCATGAGTGTTCGTAGTTCCTAGAGTATAGATCCTTTACCTCTTTGGTTAGTTTATTCAGAGGTATCTTATGGTTTTTGGCACTATTGTAAATGGAATCATTTCTCTAATTTCTCTTTCTACAGTTGCATTGTTAGTGTATAAGAAAGCAACTGATTTCTGTGCATTGATTTTGTATCCTGCCACATTACTGAATTGCTGGATGAGTTCTAGTAATATGGGGGTGGAGTCTTTTGGATTTTCCACATAAAGTATCATGTCATCTGCGAAGAGAGAGAGTTTGACTTCTTCTTTGCCAATTTGAATACCTTTTATTTCTTTTTGTTGTCTGATTGCTGTTGCTAGGACTTCTAGTACTATGTTGAACAATAGTGGTGAGAGTGGGCATCCTTGACGTGTTCCTGATCTTAAGGGAAAGGCTCTCAGCTTTTCCCCATTGAGGTGATATTTGCTGTGGGTTTTTCATAGATGGATTTTATGAACTTTAGGAATGTTCCCTCCATCCCTATACTCTGAAGATTTTAATCAGGAAAGGATGTTGTATTTTGTCAAATGCTTTTTCTGCATCAATTGAGAGGACCATATGGTTCTTCTCTCTCCTCTTATTAATGTATTCTATCACATTGATTGATTTGCAAATGTTGAACCACGCTTCAATCCCAGGGATAAATCCCACTTTGTCGTGGTCGATGATCCTCTTAATGTATTGTTGGATCCTGTTAGCTAGGATTTTGTTGAGAATTTTGGAATCCATATTCATCAGGGATATCAGTCTGAAATTCTCCTTTTTGATGGGGTGTTTGCCTGGGGATTAAGGTAATGCTGGCCTCATATATACAATAGAATATTACTCAGCCATCAGAAAGGATGAATACTCAACTTTTACATCAACATGGATGGGACTGGAGGAGATTACGCTAAGTGAAATAAATCAAGCAGAGAAAGTCAATTATATGGTTTCACTTATTTGTGGAACATAAGGAATAGCATGGAGGACATTAGGAGCAGGAAGGGAAAAATTAAGGGGGAGGATCAGAGGGAGCGATGAACTATGAGAGACTATGGACTCTGAGAAACAAACTGAGGGTTTTAGAGGGGACGGGGGTGGGGGAATGGATTAGCCCGGTGATGGGTATTAAGGAGGGCATGTACTGCATGGAGCACTGGGTGTTATACAAAAACAATGAATCGTGGATCACTACATCAAAAACTAATGATGTATTGTATGGTGACTAACATAATAAAATTTAAAAAAAGATGTATATAGTGAAATATTTACAGATGAAATTATATGTTGTCTGAGATCTGTCTTTTAAAAAATGTAGGTGGCAGGGAAATGTGAAGAGTACAGATAAAACAATACTGGCCATCAGTTGATATTTGTCAAAGTTGGATATTGAATATATGGGATTCATTACACTATTTTCTCTACTTTTTAAAAAATAACTATTTGAAAAAAATAAAAATAATAAAATAGCTATTTGGAAATTTTCATAATAAAAAGTTTTTTAAGTACTTTAAAAAATAGCTTATCCCTTTTTATTGCTATTCCACTATATGCGTATATCACAATTTGTGTGTCCATTCACCTGTTGACGGACATTTGGATTGTGTTGTTTTTGACTATTACAAATAAAGCTGCTCTGGACACTCATGTACAAATCATTGTATAATCATAAATTTTCTTTTCTTTGGGGTAAATACTTAGGAATGTCATAGCTAATTCATATGGTAGGTGGGTGTTTAAATTTATTAAGAACTGGCAAACTATTTTCCAAAGTGGTTGTAACATCTTCTATTCCCACTGCAATCTATGAGAGTTCAAGTTGCTCCTCATCCTCACCAACATTTGGTATGGTCAGTCTTTTATTTATTTATTTTGGTTTTTTTTTAAGATTTTATTTATTTATTTATTTATTTATTTATTTATTTATTTATCAGAGAGAGAGAAAGAGAGAGAGCACAAGCAGGGGGAACAGTAGAGGGAGAGGGAGAAGCAGGCTCCCTGCTGAGTAGGGAGCCCAATGCAGGGCTTGATCCCAGGACCCTGGGACCACTACCTGAGCCAAAGGCAGATGCTTAACTGACTGAGCCACCCAGGCGTCCCTATGGTCAGTCTTTTAAATTTTAGACATTTCATAGGTATATAGTTATCTCTTCATTCTGTTTTTTTTTTTTTTTAGAGTAACTGCAGACTTTTAAAAAAAATTTAATTCCAATATGGTTAACATACAGTGTTATATTAGTTTCAGATGTGCAATATATGGATTCAAGAATTCTATACATCACTCAGTGCTCATCACAATAAGTGTACTCTTAATTCCCTTCATATATTACACCCATCCCCCCATCCACCTCCCCTCTGGTAACCATCAGTTTGTTCTCTATAGTTAAGAGTCTGTTTTTTGCTTTGTTTGTTTTCTTAAATTCCATGTATGAGTGAAATCATATGGTATTTGTCTTTCTCTGACTTTCACTTAGCATTATACTTTCTATATCTTCCCATGTTGTTGCAAGAAGCAAGATTTCATTTTTTTATGGCTGGGTAATATTCCATTATATATATACCACTTCTTTTTTATTCATTCATCTATCGATAGATACTTGAGTTGTTTCCATATCTTGGCTATTGTAAATAATGCCTAAACAAACATAGGGGTGCATATATCTTTTTGAATTAGTATTCTGGTATTCCTTGGGTAAATACACAGTAGTGGAATTATTGGATCATATGATAATTCTATTTTTTAATTTTTTGAGGAATCTCCATATTGTTTTCCAGAGTGGCTGCAATAGTTTGCAATCCCACCAACAGTACATGAGGTTTCCTTTTCCTCCACATCCTCACCAGTATTTGTTGTCTCTTGAGTTTTTTATTTTTGTCATTCTGACAGGTGTGAGGTGATATTCCATTGTGATTCTGATTTGCATCTCCCTGATAATGAGTGACATTGAGCATCTTTTCATGTATCTGTTGGCCATCTGTATGTCTTCTTTGGAGAAATGTCTGTTCATGTCCTCTGCCCATTTTTTAATTGGGTTATTTGTTTTTTTGGTGTTGAGTTGTATACGTTCTCTCTCTTTTCTTTTCTTTCCTTTCCTTTTCTTTTCTTTTCTTTTCTTTTCTTTTCTTTTCTTTTCTTTTCCTTTCTTTCTTTCTTTCTTTCTTTCTTTCTTTCTTTCTTTCTTTCTTTCTTTCTTTCTTTCTTTTTTGAGAGAAAGAGTGTGAGCAGGGATGGCGGGGGGCAGAGAGAGAATCTTAAGCAGATTCCATGCTGAGTGTGGATCCCATTGTAGGGTTTGATCCCATGACCCTGAGATCATGACCTAAGCCAAAAGCAAGTCAGATGCTCAGTCGACTGAGCCACTGAAGTGCCCCAAGTTGTATAAGTTCTTTATATATTTTGGATACTAACTCTTTATCAGATATGTCATTTGCAAATGTCTTCTTCCATCCAGTGGGTTGTCTTTTCATTTTGTTGATTGTTCCCTTTGCAGCTCCGAAGCTGTTTATTTTGATGAAGTCCCAATAGTTTATTTTTGCTTTTGTTTCCCTTGCCTCATGAAACATATCTAAAAAAAATGTTGCTAAGGCCGATGTCAGAGAAATTACTGCCTATGTTATTTTTTAGGGTTTTTATGGTTTCAGGTCTCACATATAGGTCCTTAATCCATTTTGAGTTTATTTTTGTGTATGATGTAAGAGAGTGGTTCAGTTTCATTCTTCTGCATGTAGCTGTCCAGTTTTCCCAACACCATTTGTTGAAGAGACTGTCTTTTTCCCATGAGATATTCTTACCTCCTTTGTTGAAGATTAATTGACCATATAATTGTGGGTTTATTTCTGGGCTTTCTATTCTGTTCCATTGATCTATGTGCCGATTTTTGTGCCAGTACCATACTGTTTTGATTACTACAGCTTTGTAGTATATCTTGAAATCTGGGATTGTGATACCTCCAGTTTTGTTCTTCTTTTTCAAGATTGCTTTGGCTATTTGGGATCTTTTGTGGCTCCATACAAATTTTAGAATTCTTTGTTCTAGTTCTGTGAAAAATGCTGTTGGTATTTTGATAGGGATTGCATTAAATGTGTAGATTGCTTTGGTAGTATATTTTAACAATATTTATTCTTCCAGTTCATGAGCATGGAATGTCTTTCCATTTCTTTGTGTCATCTTCAATTTCTTTCATCAGTGTTTTGTAGTTTTCAGAGTACAGATCCTTGTCCTCTTTGGTTAAGGTTTATTCCTAGGTATCTTATTGGTTTGGGTGCAATTGTAAATGGATTGTTTTCTTAATTTCTCTTTCTGTTGCTTTATTATTAATGTATAGAGATGCAATGGATTTCTCTGTATATTGATTTTGTTTCTTGCAAACTTACTGAATTCATTTATCAGTTCTAGTAGTTTTTTGGTGGAACCTTTGGGTTTTCTATATATAGTATCATATCGTCTGCAAATAGTGAAAGTTTTACTTCTTCCTTACCAATTTGGATGCTTATTATTTCTTTTTGTTGTCTGCTGTGGCTAGGACTTCTAGTACTATGTTGAATAAAAGTGGTGAGAGTGGACATCCTTGTTCTGTTCTAATCTTAGGGGGCAAAACTTTTAGTTTTGCTCACAGAGTATGATGTTTGCTGTGCAATTTTCATATATGGCCTTTATTATGTTGAGGCATGTTTCCTCTAAACCTACTTTGTTGAGGGTTTTTATCATGAATGGATGCCGTACTTTGTCAAGTACTTTTTCTGCATCTATTGAAAGATCATATGGTTTTTATCCTTTCTCTTGTTAATGTGACATAATCATGTTGATTGATTTGTGAATATTGATCCATCCTTGCATCCCAGGAATAAATCCCACTTGATCATGATGAATGATTTTTTTAATGTATTGTAGGATTCAGTTTGCTAATATTTTGTTGAGCATTTTTCTCATTCTGGTTTTAGCTGGCATTTCTCTAATGGCTAGTGATGAGCATCTTTTCATGTAATTATTTGCCATCCATATATTTTCTTTGGTGAGGTGGCTATTTAATACTTTTGCCCATTTTTTAAAAAATATGATTTTTTATATTATTATTGGGTTTTAGAGAGTACCTCATATTTTACCTAAGAAATCCTTGACTAATTCAAGATCACAAAGATTTTATTTTATGATTTTATGATTTTTTTCTAGAAGTTCTATAATTTTATGTTTTATATTTAAGTTTGAGGTCTATTTTGAGTTAATTTTTTGTATATAAGTATGGATAGGAGTTCATTATTTTCATATGAATTTTCAATTGTTCCAGCACAATTTGTTGAAAAAACTATATTTTTTTCCACTGAATTGCCTTTGCACTGTGGTAAAATATCAATTGTTCATGTATGTATGTGTCTATTTCTGGACTCTATCCTCTTCTATTGATCTATGTGTTGTTACATCAATACTGAGTCTTCTGACCTATCAACATGGTTTATCTCTTCATTTACTTAGATTCTCTTTAATTTCTCTCAACAATGTTGTGTGCTTTCACTACACAGGTCTTTCAAATCTGTTGCCAAATTTATTTCTAAGTATTTCATATTTTAGATGTTACTATAAATAGTATTGTTTTTTAATTTCAATTTCTGATTGTTTTTGTTAATATGCAGAGATACAATAGGTTTTTGTATATTAATCTTGTAAGCATCTACCTTGCTGAATTCACTTATCCTAGCTGTTTGTAGATTCCACTAGATTTTCTTCATATATGAGTATGTAGTCTGTGGAATAAAGACAGTTTTATTTATTCCTTTCCAAGATGGGTGTCTGTTATTTCTTTTTCTTGTCTGATTGCACTGGCTGGAATCCCCAGTAGAATAGTGAATAGAAGTGGTGACAGTGAGCATCCTTGTCTTCTTCCTGATTTTAAGGAGGCTTTCAGTCTTTCACCATTAAGTGTGATGCTAGTTATAAGTTTTTCAAAGATGCCCTTTATCAGGCTGAGGAAATTCCCTTCTATTCCTAGTTTTCTGAGAGTCTTGATCAGGAATGGATGTTGGATTTTGTCAAATCTCTTTCCGCATTTATTGAGGTGATCGTATAGTTATTCTTCTACAGTTTGCTTGATTTCCAAAGGTAAAACCACCTTTGCATTCCTGGGATAAACCCCACATGGTCATGAGTTATTATCCATTTTATATATTGCAGGATGTGAGTTGATAAAATTTTGTTTAAAATACAGTGTTACAGGCAGAGTGCAGAGAATTTTTAGGGCATTGAATCTGCTCTCTGTAATACTATCATGGTGAACACGTGTCATTACACATTTGTCCAAACCTACAGAATGTACAACCCCAAGAGTGAACCCTAATATAAACTATGGACTCTGGGTAGTAATATTGTGTCAATGTAGGTTCATCAATTATAACATATGTACTATTTTGGTGGGGGTTATTGATAATGGGGGGAGTTATACATGTGTGAGGGAAACAAGTACTGAGATATCTCTGTGTCTTCCACTCAATTTTGCTGTGAACCTGAAGATGCTCTAAAAAATAAACTTCTAAAAAAAAGTTTGGGAAATAGCGGTGGATAGTTGTGCAACAATGTGAATGTACTTAAAACCACTGAATTGTACACTTTAAAAATGGTTAAAATGCTAAATTTTGTTTTATATGTATTTTACCATAACAAAAATTATTACAAGGTCTTTCATGAATACAAAGGACTATAACACATAAAGATAAAAATGAACACCCATGTGCCCACAACTAGATTAGGAAATAAATCATTATTATACATAAGTCTTGGGCACTCCTCTGCATGATACTCTTTTCCTCCCAAGGATAACCACTCTTCTGATTTTATGTTTACTATTCCTATGCTTTCCAATCTTGATATATCTCTAACTAATGTATCAGTTATTGTATGTTTCTAAACTTTTATATATAATATCTAGTATATATCCCACAAGTGCTCCTTCTTTCTTAAAGCTGTAATTTTCAGATTTATCCACAATGATACATGTAACTACTCATTTTTCTTGCCCTTGGACTACCTTAAGTTAAATATACCACATTTTATTTATCAAAAAAAAATACAGTGTTAATTTTTTTTAAGTAAGCTCTATGTCCAATGTGGGGCTTGAGCTCACAACCCCAAGATCAAGAGTCACATGCTCCATTGACTGAGCCAGCCAGGTGCCCCAATACACTGTTACTTTAAATAATGTGATATTATTTTGTTAAAATACGGTGAGTATCTTACACAAAATTTGGACCCTGGTTAATTCTTGAATAGTTCAGAACATAAAATCTACAGGATCCGTAGAATTTTTAAAGAAAAAAATTTACTTTAAAATAAAGGCTAATGTTGAACTCCTATAGCATTTATTATCTGCGCTACACACATTAAGTAATTGTACACTGTGTGTATTGTTTTTAATTATAGAACTTATTTAGTATTGCTTCTCCAATTAAATTATACATCTTTTAGCAGGAATCACATTTAATATACCTTCTGTGTTCTTCTCAGCACCTAGCACAGTAGATGGTTACCAAGGCCCAGACTTTCATTAGCAGGCGCTTAATTAAGACAGTCACTGACTGAAATGGACTGATGGAATAAATTAATTCCTGTTCTTCAATGTCCTCAGCACTGATGATTTCAGGATTGGATTTTTGAGAGTGATGGAAAAAGAATTTAAAAATTACACTTTTCTATCTTTTCTACCTCCAAGTCTTGACTTGTCTCCAAGCATGAAAATAGCCAGGGGAGAAAGAGTGGGAGGGGCTTAAAGTCAGAGATGGGGGCAAGTACAATGGGTTCTAGGAAAGGCTGCCAGTGAGTGCTCTCATATCTTGGGTTCAGGTCACCCATGCGCATACAGATCAATTGTATGTGGAGAACCCAGGTTTCACCTACGAACATGAGAATGGCATTTGCAAGATTAGATTACTATTGTTAGTTTAAATCTATTGAATTTATACTCATGCTTGAGAAGTAACAGTAAGAATTGATGGCATTTAAAACTGTTCTTTTCTTGGGTACTGAATAGGAGTTTGGAAGTCCAGAAGAGCTAGGGAATCTTATACAGTGCAATCCTACTTGTATAGGATTATACTACTACTTCTTATGTTCTTATCAGTCGATGGATATAATTTTTGTATTCAACCACTCATTAAAATGGAAGACAAGAAAAAGACTGGAAGTATATAACACAAAACTTTAACAGAACTGAGAGAATTAATTACAGGTAATTTGTTTTTTTCTCTGATCTTAATTTTCTATGATAAATATTTATATTTGCTTTCAGGAACAAAAAGCATTTTTAAAGATCCAATTAAATAATAGTAATGGTTATAATGCTAGCCATGTCAATAGTCAAGTCCTTGGGCTAGCTTATGTGTTAGAGCCAATCAATTCCCATCTTATGTTGTTCAGTTTGCTTCCCAGATATCCCCAATGAATGACAAAATTTTGTGCCATTTGTAGATAAAGTAAAATGGTAGTTTGGAATATAGTACTAGAATTAACTAAATTCTCTTTACTAAGCAAAGTAATGGTCCATGAAAAAAAAGTAAACCAACCTGAGTTCATTGCCTAGAATATAAAAATTCAAAAGCAAAAAAAACAAACCAAAAAACAAAAAAAAAAAAAACAAAAAACCAACCAGCCAAAATAATGGGAATATCTAGAAAAGCAGTGGGGTGAAGGTGATAGCTTTGGTCAGAAGTGTATCAGCCAAGACCAGAAGGGACAGCATGAGTCACTAGGGTTGATATCATAGGTCAGTTGCTATGATCCCTAACCTACCAGTTAGAAACAGATACCTTTATCCTGATTCAGAATAATAACACAATAATGCTTATCCTTCCTAGGATGGCAGAAATTCTGGTGTTACCCAGTAAATGCTGGTATCCAATGGTACTGAAAAATGAGTGACGATGATTCACACAGGTTTAATAGTCACCATATTTTTCTTATACTGATAAACAATTTTTAAGGAACATGAACACCAGAAAGTGTACCCTCAATTATGGTATACTAGGCTTAATTTATTCTTTTCCAATTCAAAAGACTTTCCAGGTCTTAACAATGACTAGAAGTCATTGGAGTATATGAAAATTCTAAGAAAGTATTAGTTATAGGATGCTAGATTGAAATTGTGCTGAAATCTGCTTTGAAATAAAGTATTTCCTTGCATTTGTACAATCCCGTTTCCTTAAAATACATAATTATGAAGCATAATGCATATAAAAATATAATAGATGTATAAGCAGCTAAAATAATAATAAACAAAAACACCTGTGCACCCACTACCAAGGCTTTGAAGCCCCTGTGTAGCTTTCCCAAAATATTTCTCCCCATGGTAAAGCAATCCTGAATTTTACATAGAGGATTCCCTCAAGTTTTATCGTATAGGTATGTCTCTAAACATTATGTTTGGTTTCCATGTTTTTGAACTTTACATATACTGAATCATTATGTATTTGTTTTTTTATTTTTATTATTTACTCTATTATTTTTGTTTTTGAGAGGGAGAGAGAGAGATGGGTGGGAGGAAGGACAGAAGGAAAGGGAGAGAGAGAAAATCTCAAGCAGGCTCTGCACTGGGTGTGGAGCCTGACATGGGGCTTGATCTCACAACCTTGAGATCATGACCTGAGCCGAAATCAAGAGTCGGGTGCTTATATTTGTTTTTTTAATTCCACATTAAGTTTGTGACACTCACCTGTGCTGATATAGTTAACTGTAGTTCATTCATTTTTCACTGCTGTAGAGTACTTCATTGTTGAATATACTACAGTAGGCATTCTAGAAATAAAAACCTATTTTTTTTTAAATTGACTAATATTTATATGTTGTCTCCAAGTTAGGAAAAAAACCCAATCATTTTCTTCTTGAGAAATAGTGAAGGGTGTATGGCTAAGAGCCACTCCCAAGGCTCACACCTTGGTTTTAGCAGTGTGACTATGGATTGGTTACTTAACCTCCCTGACCCTCAGTTTCCTCATTTGTATTGTGAGGATAATAATAGCATCTATCTCATAGAGATAGATGGTAAAATGAGCTAATACATGTAAAGTGTTTGGAACAGTACCTGGCTCATATTTAAGTGCTCAGTAAACATGTTTCTGCCATAAGCGATAGAGATTTGGAATGAAGCCTAGATGTTTCTGTAGACTTACATGTATATAAGAAGATATTTTGAGAACTGTCAATTAATGAGCTAATGAGAAAAACATTGTTCCTAATACTTCTGGAGAACAGATGACAAATCTTGTCTCTTCTGTATACGGTCTGCAACATTAAAGATAATGCTAAATGGACCAAAAAGAAAAAGGAAAACGGATATGCTTTAAGAAAAGATTATATTATTAGGGTCCAGTCCTTAAATAAAAGAGGTGAATATCTCCTATTTACATTGTAATCACAGACTTCACGTAGCAAGTCCATTAGGATACAAATTTATGATGTTCTTTAAAGAAAATTTATCATCATAAAGACTTCTAAGTGAATTGAAAGCTCACTGAGTAATTGGGGATTAAATCATCATCTTATGGAATGAAGCCAGTTTTCTGCTAAAAAAACTACAGCTATCTCCACCCTTACCCTGGAGAAAAAACAAACAAAGGGAAGGGGAGGAGATAACTTTTGACTATAGGAAACATTCATTGTGACATTTGTGAAGGGAAAATGAATATTCCTTAGCTGTTCCACAAATGGGAGAAAAAATATAGGATTTTTAAAGGAGGCTCCTTTATTTCTTATTGGTTACAAGCTTATGTTGAATGCAGAAATAAGCCTCACAAGTAAATATTTACCTTTCCTTTTCAAAATCTGCTACCTTTGCTATTATATTGAAGATAATAGAATTATAGGAATGGAAATGATCTCCCGTGCTGGGCATGAATTAATATATTGCACTTCTAGTCACTGGGAGACCGTGAGTGATGTGATTCCAGAAATTGTACGTGTCTTGGCTTTACAGTAGCTCCAGACTTAGCAGAGCGCTTGAGGCATTGATATGTGGATGATGCTCAGTGAATGACTGTGGAATAAATACATGAACAAACTAATTCCTGTGTTACCTTGAAACAGTACTAGTTTCAATTATTTCATTGGTTTAGCAAAACACATTTCAATGCTTGTCACTTAATAATTCTTACTGCTAGGAAATTCATCTTTATACTATACTCACAACCCAATGCTATATTCAAAATCAGCGGTCCCCAGCCTTTTCAAAGACAAAGCCCCCTTGTAATGGCAAACATCACACCAGAAAAAAAACCATCGTTATACTTTTTGTATTTAGTATTTGATAAAATGTATTTGAAGATCCCTCTAAATAATTCAGTGACAACCTCCCTCCTTGTCCTTCCCACCAGATCTGGAGTCCACAAATTAGAAATCAATGTTCTAGATTCTGTTCGTGCCACTCATGTTCTGAATAGAAAGAGAAAATGATTAGTCTGGATCCTCCCTATGAAAATCTTCAGTGTGATCACTAATCACAGCATGTCACTCTGAAGTATTTTTAAACCTCTGCAAAAATAAATCCCTTTAATCTTGCCTTTCAGGCTTTATTTTTCCAGGACTTTCATTTTTCATAGTCTTCTGAACCTTCTCCAAAGTTTCCACATTTTCAAGTTACAGAACCCACAAGTGGTCACAGCACTCTGGTAGCGCTCATTTAAGAAGTGTAACAGAGGGGGACAGGCTTCTTAAAGATACACACTTTTAAATATAGGAAACAGCAAATAAAAATACAAATCAAGAAATATCACTGAACAACACTGGCCTATGGTGTTTAGTGAAAAAGATATCGCAATAATCCCTAAAGTCCTTGTGTTTCTTGGACCTTATCGCTCCCATACTAGTGTTATTCTGCTGTGTAACGGGATACACAGTTCATGTCTCTAACTCGTAAAAAGGCAGGAATGAGTCCCATATGTACCTTTGCCTACTCTTTATGATGTAGACTCTGATTAGCCTCTGGGCCACACAAGTTGAGTTAACGTGTCTTTCCAAACAATTCTGTTATATCTCATTGCTCGGACTCCTGTTGGCAGGCTGATGAAATGAACAGTTGTTCTCTCTACTGCCTCAATCCAACTACAGTATCTTGGAGTATGTTCCTGGGAGCCAAACTGTCACTTCCTTGCTCAGCCTTTTAAAGCATTAATAAAGCGCAAATCACATCATTTTTATCAATGTAGGTGGGAATTATGCAAACTAGAGAGTTTCCAAAATCCTGGGTTGGCTGTAAGTTGATGTGGTAATTTCTCTAAAGCCTTAGAGCTACTGCACTGTGGACGAAGTGGGGAAGGTGTATGTTCGTGGGTTTTTTTTTTCATATTAAACCTGGGAGTCCCAGCTGCCCCAGAGGACAGACATCTTAAAATCATGAGCTGGGGGCTTTCTCAATCTGAGAAATTTTTTCTTTCCACCAATGCTTTCTCTGACTCAATATGAGTTTAATGGAAAGAGCAACAAACTTGAATCACAAGATGCATTCATTCCTGGCTTTCCCCCTTATCATCTGTGTCGTTTTGGGCAAGTCACTGCTTCTCCGAGCTTGTTTTCTCTTCTCTAATATAGGAATAATGATGTCTGCCACAAGTGTTATTTTGAGGATCAAATGGGACAATGTTCAAGGATATGCTGGATACACTATAAAGCAGACTAAAAATGGGAGGTATTATTGTCATTACCATCAGCAACATCTCACAGTCCCATGATTTTTGTGTGACTTTATCTTCCAGTGACGCCATAAAGGGGTTGGCAAAGCAAGCCCAGTGGGCCAAATCCAACCCATGGCCTGTTTTTGAACACCCTGTAAGCTAAGAATGGTTTTTACATTTCTAAAGAGCCTGTGCAAACCAAGCACAACAAAAGCAACAAGAGCAGCAGCAGGGACCACGTGCCATCCCCAAAACCTAAAATAACTCACTACCTGGCCCTTTACAGAGAGTTCGCTGACCCCAGTTCTACACCGAAGGACCATGGATCTGAATAGTCCCTTTGTTTGCCATTGTTTTGTGGGCACAAAGATTCTTCAATCACATATGAAAGACTGAAAAAATTCTCAAATCACATGGTTTGGGGGGGGCCAGCAAATTTATGTACTCAAATTGAGCTGTGGGCACAAGTTATGTTAGAAAAGACCAAAGGATTTCACATTTCATATTGTTGTTTTCCCCTGGCTAATCCACTGCAAAAAGAATTATCTCATCTCTCTTTTCCCCCTATCGCCACGATCTTCCAAACCTCTCAATCCAAACTGATACTGGTGGCAAAGAGCCTCTGACATAATTAAATTGAACCATATGGATTCTGGATCAAGATTAAGAAAAAAATTAAAGAGTTTATTGTGTTGAAATTTCTTATGCCAATTTTCTGCTAAAAAGGAAGATTCAAAAGGTCAGGGATTTTGCAGTACAGACTTAGTGGTATATTAGTTACAGTAACTCAGCCTGAAAATTCCGGCAGAAATAAATACAATGGAATGCCATGAATTACAAGAGACCACAACTTTAATCAGATCATGGGAAAAGAAAAACATGCATTTGCCTATTGACAGTTGATAAACTGAATCCTGAAGCTTGTTTAGAGCACCAAGGGCTCACCACCAGTGCTGTTAGGTTGAAGCAAACATTTTGAGCTTCCATTTTCTTTCCCTGCTGGTTGTGATATAAAGGCATACTGAGCAGAATCCTATCTGATTCTCCTTGCGGCTATTTATTATATTCATTTAGCAGGTGTCCTCAGAGTCAGACAATAGCCGAAAGCATAGGAACCAATATGGCTAGATGGTGAGTAATAGAGTGACAGAAACCTTATGAATTATTTTACTCTAAAGCAACATTAGAAAACATAACACAAACTTCTGCATTCTGATGTCACAGATCTTATTTACACCAGTTGATGGTAGAAAACTCACAATTAAGGAGAACGTTATGCCAGGCATATAAGTACTTGTTAAATAAGTTTTACCTCAAGAATCTGACAGAATTCTTGAGCTTTGATCAAAACACAGTACCCAGATTTTAATACATTTTGACCCATAAGAATAATGCCTAAATTTACAAATCCTTCAGCTTCTTCAGATTAGTTTCTTTTTTCTGGTTCCTTAAAAAAATTGACTCCAAAATTCATATAGAAGAAAAATACACAGTAATGTCAAGAAAGTTTCTGAAAAAGAAAAATGATGATGTAAAAATTCTCCTTCCACACAGTAAAATCACTCTTAAGCACCGGTAATTGATATGGTAAGGCACCAATATGGAATAGGAGATAACTCACTGAAATAGGATAATCTGGAAACAAACTACAAAATATGTAGGAATTTACTCTATGAAAAAAATGGTATTTTAGATCAGTAAATCGCAGATAAATGGTAGAAGATGGTGAAAAAATTGTTTGGTTATATATAAAATACATATAAACCATATATATCTCTCAAGCCATATATAAAAATAAATTACAGAAAATTGTAAGTATTTTCAGTGTTAAAAAAGTAAGAATATGTAAGATATATTTATAAAAATAATACTTGAATGGTGCGACTGGTATGGAAGAGCCGTAAAGGGAACGATGGGAAAGATTTGATAACATACAATTTCTAAACAGTTTTATGATGAAGGTGACATCAACAAAGCTGAAGGACAAACAACAAACAAGAAAATAACTGAAATACACTTGACAAAGAAATATGTCCCTAACTGCATAAAGATCTCTTACAGATCAAGTATTAAAAAAAAAAAAATGAACATGACAAAAAAAATGGACAAAAACATGAACAGGCAAGTCAAAAAAGAAGTACAAAAGACCTATAAACATATGAAAAGATGCTCACACTCATTGATGATTATATAAATTGGCAAAACTGAGATAAAAAATTGTCTTTCTGCAAGGCAATCTGGCAGTATGTATTAAAATTCGATCCAGAAATTTTACTCCTAGAAATTCAACCCTCAGAAATTATTAGACAAATGCACAATGAAATATATTTACACATGGTAATAATAAAAACTGGGACAAGAGTAATCATTCAAAGAGAGCTGGTTACCTAAACTACATAGTACAGTCATTTAAGAGAATAATGGAAACTATAGATATAGGAAGAAGGAATATCTAGAATTATGTTCACTTTATCTCAACATTCATTATTCCTATGTCCTATGTAGTGTAATTTCTTTTACTTTCTGATTACTTGATTAAAACAATAATGCACGTGGATCATTTAACAATAAAGCAAAATCTATATGTACTTTCATGAAAAAATATCCATGACTATTTAAGTGAAAAAAGCAGGTTACAAAGAGTATGTGTGTTGTGATCCCATGCAAGTAAAAGTATGGAAAGATATACAATGAAAAGAAGAGACCAGAAGGAGATATGTACTAAGAGGTTTGCTGGCTGTCTTTGCAAAGGGAGATTATAGGTTTTTTTCCTTATTTTTCTTTTCTTTTTCTTTCTTTCTTTCCTTCTTCTTTCTTTTGCTTGACATCTGTATTGTTCTTGTAATAATAAAAACCAGAAACACTATTTTTAATGAAAAAATATTGAATATTTTAACAGAAAATGAAGGTAACTATCAAGATGCTTGCCATATAGTAGGTCTTCATTAATTGTTTTTGTTTATTTGTTTAGAAGAGAGACCCTTCAAGGCAAATATTAAATCATCAGAAGAGCTCAGTCTTCACTTCTATCTCACTCCTTTCTGTCTGTCTCTCACTTAAGAAATGGAGATGGTCTTATAAGCTAACCTACTGAATTGCTGCAAAGAATATGAAAACAGGGATGCCTGGGTGGCTCAGTCAGTTAAGTGGCCGCCTTCGGCTCAGGTCATGATCCCAGGATCCTGGGATCGAGTCCCACATTGGGCTCCTTGCTTGGCGGGGAGCCTGCTTCTCCCTCTGCCTGCCTCTCCCCCTGCTTGTGTTCTGTCTCTCTCTCTAAATAAATAAAAAAAATCTAAAAAAAAAAAAGGAATATGAAAACACATTTCTGTAAGTATAATATTTTATCTACTTTCCTCTTTAAATGAATAACAATTGTAAAATTAATAAACGACAAACTTTCTGATTATATACCACCGCTGTCCAAGCCTTCCTGGCCAAATTTCCATTAGTCTAAATGGGAAACATCTTCAGAAAGACTGAAATCTTGGCATAAGAATCATTTTTTAACATGTTCCTTCCTGGGTAAATTTGTGAAAGAATTAATAATTGGCTTCGTGTCTGAAATCCTGAAAAAAGGGTTGTATATATAGCCTGCAGTGAAATCTACAATGCTAATGCTTATTTAGGCAGTTAGTAAAACATACATGCTGATTATCCAATAGCCTGTTAGTGCTCCTTTAGAGCCACCGCTGTTGCTTTCGAATCTGCAGAAGACTGTGCCAGAAATAGGTGCTGCTCCCTTACAGAACAGACTACGTTTTACATTGTTACTGAGTGTCATTTAAATTTCTACCCAGTTATTTAAAAAAAGGACATCTGGCAAAAAGAGTAATAGGTCCTCTGCTCCATTGTGTAAAGATAGATACTGGTACCTCTCTAACACTGTAGATGGGCAGCCAAACATCCTATGAAATGGTATTACAGAGCCTGCAGGATGGAAAATGATTCTAGGTGATGAGAAATTATAACTGACCTGACCTCATTTAAAACCATGATGTTGGGCGCCTGGGTGGCTCAATCGTTAAGCATCTGCCTTCAGCTCAGGTCATGATCCCGGAGTCCCGGGATCGAGTCCCACATCGGGCTCCCTGCTCGGCAGGAAGCCTGCTTCTCCCTTTCCCACTCCCCCTGCTTGTGTTCCTGCTGTCGCTCTCTCTCTCTGTCAAATAAAAAAAATAATAAAATAAAAATAAAATAAAACCATGATGTTTATTTGGGTTCGGTAGCAGAGTATAGTAATCCTCATCACATTAACAATAATTAAACACCTCTCTGTTTAAGGTATTTTTTTTTTTTGAAGCCCTGTGCTCTCTCAAATTGGAAAGTACTGTCATGAGCTCAGGCAGCTCATTTCACCTGCGTGAAATTTCTTCACAATCCTTGGGAGTGGGGGCATTGAGGAGGTGGTGTGTTTTCTGTTTGCGTCACCAAAATAAGTGTATGCAATAGCAACACTGAACCCCTAAGGGATTTATTGGTGCTACTCAAGGCAGAAAATGATGGGGAGAGAAGACATAGGCTCAGTCTTCATCTCCTTAGTGGATGGAAGGCAGGTATGTGGGCAGTATCCAATGGGAAGTGAACATGTACACTGGGGAGATTCCAGAACTACCTATTGGGATGGAGATGAAAAACAAATGAACTAGGGATGCAAGAATAACCTTTCCCAAATTAAGAAAACAAAGAAGAAAATGAAGGAAGAGGAAAGAAGAAGGAGGGGGAGGGAAGAAGGAGGAATAGGAGGATGGGAAGGGGAGAAAAAGGAGGAAGAAAAAGAAGAAAAGGAGACCTTTTTCCTATTTCCCAGTGGAAAGATACAACAAAGAATTTTCTTTTACATGGGATGTGCTTTAACTTCTGTAAGCTAGAAACACCACCATCAGTCAACTACATTTATTGAACATCTATTTTACACCCTCTGTTTGAAGTCATTAGCCTCAGGTAAGGTCAAATACTCAAACTCTGCTAGCTGTGTGCCAGAATTCAGATGTCACAAAAGTTTGATATCTCATCAGCAAGGACAAGGAGATGATAAATTTCTATACAAATTCAGAAAGCATGTTTCAAAACTGTTTACCCAGGACTTTTTTAGGTAGTTGAGGAATCATGCATATGTGCTATATATTAGAGTTTCTTCAGAGTCTTCCCTCTGGATCTTGTATGTCAGAGATTGGGGGACTATAATCTCACTTTTTAAACTAGGCCTTTTAAGACCGATTCTGTAGCTTAGCCAATTCCTTCATTCACCTACGGATACCTTGCTGTGTGGCAGCCCAGGTGTTAAATGCTAGGGAGATATGAAAAAGAGTAAGACAGAACCCTTGCCCTAAGGTGCTCACATTTCCCTGGGGAAAACAAACTCATAAATAGGTAAATTCAGTCTCTGTGGTAACTGCCACCATAGCAAAGAATGTCTTTTTCACCATTCGTTCTTTAAGATCTAGTTTAAAAGTAGCCATCTCTTAGAACCCTTCAAAATCCTCCCTGTCACAGGTGGAACTACCCAACTCTCATACTCTCTCACTCTCCATAGTACTTTATCTTGTTTCTAGCAGAACACGGATTTAGTATTATGGATTATGGTTAAGTATATATACATGAATCTTGGGTAGACTGTAAGCAGTCCAAGATCAGTAAGGGGCCAGGTATCATTCATTCTGTATCCCCAATGCATAGGATAGTAACTGGCTTGCTGTAGACACTCAATAGATGTTTCCGAAATTGAACTGGATTCCAATGAGTCATTTAATTCCTAGCGTATTGGGTCATTTCTTTGATTCTGTGTTCCTTCCAAAGCAGCCATACAAATTTACAATGGACCAATAAGCCTCAAGAAATTAATCCTTTCCTACACTGTTGGTGGCAATGCAAGCTAGTGCAACCACTCTGGAAAACAGTATGGAGGTTCCTCAAAAAGTTGAAAATAGAGCTACCATATGACCCAGCAATTGCACTACTGGGTATTTACCCCAAAGATACAAATGCAGTGATCCGAAGGGGTACATGCACCCCAATGTTTATAACAGCAATGTCCACAATAGCCAAACTATGGAAAGAGCCAAGATGTCCATCAACAGATGAATGGATTAAGAAGATGTGGTGTATATATACACAATGGAATATTACACAGCCGTCAAAAAATGAAAGCTTGCCATTTGCAATGATGTAGATGGAAGTAGAAGGTATGCTAAGCAAAATAAGTCAATCAGAGAAAGACAATTATCATATGATCTCACTGATATGAGGAATTTGAGAAACAAGACAGAGGATCATAGGGGAAGGGAGGAAAAAATGAAATAAGACAAAACCAGAGAGGGAGACAAACCATAAGAGACTCTTAATCTCAGGAAACAAACTGAGGGTTGCTGTAGTGGAGAGGGGTGGGAGGGTTGGGGTGGCTGGGTGATGGACATTGGGGAGGGTATGTGCTATGGTGAGTGCTGTGAATTGTGTGAGACTGATGAATCACAGACCTGTACCCCTGAAACAAATAATACATTATATGTTAATTTTAAAAAAAGAAATTAATCCTTGAGGGGAAAAAAATCTGTAGTCAACAGTTTGTCCACAAATTGAAATTGATATCAGAGCTCTAATATTGTTTTCCTTTTGGTAATACTGAGCACACCATCATGGTAGTGAGGGTGCCAGTGGTCACTGGGAATCAAAGGAGCTGATATTTCCCAGTTGTGTCAATGTCAAATGTAAAGACTTTTCTCATGGTGCTTTAGTTTTCTATCTTAGGATTATTTTCCATCTTCATAAAATCATTATTTTAGAAAAGAATTACTATACCTAAGTGAAAAAAATTTTAAAAATATGGTGGTGGTTTTAGATAATCCTTTTAAAAAGCAAATAAAATTGAGAATGTACTAATACTAATGGCTTTTTAAATATACTTTTAGAAATAATGTCTTGCAGGGGCGCCTGGGTGGCTCAGTCATTAAGCGTCTGCCTTCGGCTCAGGTCATAATCCCAGGGTCCTGGGATCGAGCCCCGCATCGGGCTCCCTGCTCTGCAGGAAGCCTGCTTCTCCCACGTCTACTCCCCCTGCTTGTGTTCCCTCTTTCGCTGTGTCTCTGTCAAATAAATAAATAAAATCTTTAAAAATAAATAAAAATAAATAATAAATAATGTCTTGCAGGGGCACCTGGGTGGCTCAGTCGTTAGGCATCTGCCTTCGGCTCAGGTCATGATCCCAGGGTCCTGGGATCGAGGCCCGCATCGGGCTCCCTGCTCTGTGGGAAACCTGCTTCTCCCTCTCCCACCCCCCCCCTTGTGTTCCCTCTCTCGCTGTCTCTCTGCCAAAAAATAAATAAAATCTTAAAAAAAAAAAAAAAGAATGTCTTGCATAGAACAACTGATAGGAAATAAAAAGTAGTTAATTGACAGAAAGCCTTTTTTTTTCATTGTTATTCTATTCTGACTGCTCCATTCCTCTGGCCTCTCATTGTCACCAAGTAAAGTAAAATCTGGGAGCTCAACATACGTTTTGTCACTTTTATTTTACCAAATAGGGGCTTTAAAAAATAAAAATCAGAAATTACTATTTATTATCACATTATTTCATAAAAGAAAGGACTTTCTAACATACCAAATATAGAAGGTCCTAATCTCAGAAGACAGACATCTAAATTGAATAAAGTTAGCTTTCAAAAAACCCCACTTCATGTCCTTATTATTCTTTCTGCTGTCTTTCTGTGAAAATTTCGGCATGGACTCGCAGTGTCCACTACTCAATCTTCAAAGTCCCTGTGCCTTATCCTTGTCTTTCATTCATGCCTGCACCATTCCATCACCCAACACAGCCAACCGAGCCCCTCCCGGGCACCAGGTGCCATTGCCTAGACATTGATCTTGTGCGTCCTCACAGCACTATGCACCCACCTGCTCCTAATAGATTAGGGCTTAATAAGCAATAGTTTTATCGCATGGAATCAAACTGGATGAATAGCACAATAAAAGATGATAATTTTAACAGAGATTTCAGGAAGAAAGAATTAAACCCATAGCAGTATCAGTTTGTTTAATGTAAAAAAAGAAAAAAAAGAGAGAGAGAGAGTTTTTGGTTTTTTTTTTTGGAGCCTAAGTTCTAGAAATGCAACTGTGCATCTGTGTGAGCAATGTAGTCTAGAATTTTAGAGGAATTAAGATAATAGAACATATCTTACTAAGGAGATTTAATTTTTAAAATCAACTGATGTTAGAGGCAATATCTGTACTCTGCACATTGAAAAAAAAATCCAAGCAGTAGGAGAGAGCATATGGTGAAAAGTCTCTCTCCCTCTTCTGAACCCCAGTTTCTCAAATCCCCTCCCCAGAGATAACTACAGCAACTACGGTTACCAGATTTTTGTATATCTTTCCATAGATAGTCTACGATTATGCAAACACATATATCTTTTTTTTTAAACAAAAATGATAGTACACCAAATACACTATGCTCTATCTTGCTTTTCTAATTTAATAATTTCATCTTAAGACTGGTCCACATTAGCATCTACAGATCTGCCTCATTCTCCTTAACTTTTGTGTAGTATTTCATTGCGTGGTTACACGTAATTTATTTCACCAATTGCCTTTTAAGGTTTTTTATAGTCTTTTGCTATTGAAAATAGTAATACAACCAGTAACCCGGTACCCTGATGTGTGCATCCCTGCAGGATGTCTTCCTGGAAAGAGAGTTGCTGAGCTCAAGGGTGTGTACATTTCTGGTACTCTCCTTGCCTTTCAATAACAATTTGGAGATTTTAAAAGATCCTTCCTGCTCACCACCTTGCCACCTGGCCTTTTTCCAGAGATGCTAACCTTAGTTCCTTTACGCCAGTGATTCTTAGTCCTGCTGCCCATCACAATCACCATGGAGCTTAAAAAAATACCGTTACCAGTCTCAGAGATCCCATTTTAATCAGTGATCCTAACAATGTAGTTCCTGTTCCACTACTCCTTCCCTGGGGCATCCTTCAGGTTCTCCTAGGCAGAAAAATAACCCTCAACCATGAAGAAAACATAGGAAATTGCTCCTGAGATCTGATCGAAGAAGTGTTGGATCATGTGTAGGAGGGTCAGTTATTTATATGATAACTATATAGTTTCCATGCCTTCAGGGGCAGAGGAGAAGTCCCGCCCCCACCCCTACTTGTCCTTGCTCTCAGCTCCCTCTTTCACCTCTGAACTGGTTCACCTTAAAAAGCCCCAGGGATGTTGCTGAGTCCTCTGCTGCTTTCTTAATTATGGGCTGAAAAATCAGTATAAGTCAGGAGCTAAAGTTCATCATGGTCTGAACTCCTTACTATATAGTTGTCAGAGATCCTTGGTTTTTCTCCTTTTCTCATAGATTTTTTCCCCCTTTCACTCTCTTGCTCTTCCCTTTTCCTCTTTTCCTTATTCATGCTTCTGCTTGTCACTTCAACCCACACAGAAACTCACTACAATGAGGATCACATGATGGCTGGAGGTATCCAGTCTGAATAATTCCTTGATTTTTGTGTCTAATAGGGTGAAGGCATTGTGTCAGTCTTCCTGGGCTTAATGTTGCAAAGCACCTATCGTTACTCTTCGATAGCCATTCATGGTTAGAAGCTCATCAGCTCCAGAGAAAACCCTTTGCTTTAGCTGTTCATTTACAGATGCTGGAAGCCCCAGTCAGGGCGTCTTTCTGAGTCTGCTTTATAACAATTAAGCTAGCTGTGGTAGGAAATTAGTTCCAGCATGTTTTATGGGCAGCTACAATTTTGGTTCAAAGGAAGGAGCACGTAATCTCAACAGTTCCAAAAGGGAAATATTACAGGCAGATTCCGACACATTTCCATCTCATGGCTGTGTCAGGAACCACTGATACCTCACATCTGTATGCGTCTTCCCATGCAGGAAGTTCATAGTGTAACAATAACGGATGTACCAGGAAGGCACAGGGGTGGGAGCTGTTCTCTTCTGGGAGTGGAATGATGTGCCCTTAGTATGATAAGCCAATTCCATCCCATTAAATCACAAATCTGTCTCCTCTCTGTGCATCCCACATGAGCGGCTGAAGAAAAATCGTGGAATTGCTAACACTTGCTGCAGCTGTCAGGAAATGATACTAATTAGTTTAATTTGCAATAACACAAGCACTTAACTCTCCAAATAATCTAAGTTAGTAAGTCAGTTTTTATATTATGACAATGTCATGTTTAAGAGACTCTGGAGCCCTGCTTTTTTGACCTTTGACACACATTTCTGATAAAGGAACAAATCAAAGATGTTTTGTTTTCCTTCTCCATTATTCTTTCATCTGTTTCAGTGCAAATTATTTGATAAATGAGATGGCTTGGTAGCCTAACATAACAGAAAAGAAGCTGACACTGATGTCTTAAAAAGCACACATTAGCCAAAGGATTATACTTGCAAAGAAGACACGAGATCAAGCGGATGATACTTCTCAGATCACTAAATCTCCTAGAATTGATGTGTTCACATTTAATTCTATCCGGTTTTTTTCCTCCTTTGTCCTTTTTTGGTGATTGTCAGCCTGGCAGAGGGGAGCTCAACTGGTGAGTTTCACTTTCTCCTCTTACCCAACTCCTCTTCTCGGGCAAGGCGGCTCCTACTGTTTCTGCTCCTTCCCCGGCGAACGTTTAATGTCTCTATATCCTTTCTCTTTTCCATACTTTTGGTATCAACAGCTCTTTCAGAAGCCAAAGAGAAAAAAGCTCTCCAAAACATACGCATACATATTAAATGGTCTTCATCTGAGGTCTCCTGGGGTCCCCCTGATCTGGGAGTTAGCAGTTGGACATGCTTTCTGTTTCTTTCAAGTTGCTCCTTTTTTTGGTGCCATATTCTTTTTCATTCCACACGAGACCAGGGTTTGTGGCTGCCACAAAGCCCACACACAGTTCCAGACCTTAAGGGAATCCTCACTGGATGATCTGTTTAGATCAGGAGAGGTGGCCCAGTGATCTGGGATTCCGGGCTCAGGTCCCTAGGCTACAAAGAGCTTTACGCACGGGTTTGTTATTTTCATCAGAGACTCAATTTCTCAGGCACCTTTTTATTTAAAAAAATTTTTTTATTATAAAGCTTAATCTAGGTTTGTGGAACCTGTTAAGACTTTGGAACGAGAAGTATTAGGAATTTTTGTTGTTATTTAAATAGGTGAAAAGTTGACTGGCCTCTTGGAGAAATTTTATGATAGCCACCCAGGTTTAAACTCAGTAAGAGTGATTTTTAAAGGAAGGACTGGATATAAATTTCCCCTTCCCCTCCCACTTGTGGTTCAGAGGTAAAAGTAAAACGTTACTTTCTTCTGGAAGATTTAATCCTAGTCAATGAGAGCTATATTTAAGATCAAGCATCAAATGGCCAGAGGCTACTGCTCTGCTTTGTCTTGCTTTTTCAATCAATTACCGGGGAAACAAGAACAAGTTTTACAGCTTAAAAAGTCTGCCAACATTCAGGTCTCGTTTTCAAGGCGTGGGGGGTAGGGGAGAGTGGTAATAGAGTTGATGTCAAATCTAAAAATTCATTCCAAAGATGGTCCAGAAACCTTTGAAACGGAGTGGGGGGCATTAAAATAGCTACTGAATAATTTCAGCATTTGCCCATTTTGGAAATTCTACCTCACTGGTACGTGTATCCGTGAAAGCCACGACAGTTAACAGTCTGTCAATGTTTCCATCACAAATAAGCCTCAGTGTTGAAAGCTTTACAATTTGGTTATAAAAATTTGCTTTCTACTAAAATTTGACAGGATATGCAAGATCCAGTTGTCCCAGAGAGAGATTGTTTTAAAAACATTTGGGAGGAATAAATAAAGAAAGATTAACATATTGTGAAATGAGAATCAGAAGTTTTATACTGTATTTTTTTTAGTGGTCTAAACAGTGACATATTTAGATAAATCTCGGGCCCAAAGTAAAATTTTAGAAAGAATTCACTTATCCATTGGTAACTGCTGAATAAACATGTCTCCACTGTCCCCCAATATTCAGGGGCATCTTAGGTGGTACTTTGTGATATACAGAAATATAGACTATATATTATAGACTATATATTATATAGACTATGGTGACAAAGATGTTAAGGTCTTTTCCCCCCTTGCTCTCATCTGATTTTGCTTTGTTTTCCATGGTCTATTTTTTCCCCCAACATTTTAAGTAATTAATACCAAAAACCTACATTACTAATTGTCACTCAGCCTAAGGGTAACTCTCATAGGTTTACTAGATTTGGCTAAAATAATGTTAGTGCAGAAAAGTTAAAAAAAAAAAAAAAAGGAGAGAGAGAAAGAGAGAGAAGACTGGTCAGCAGGAGTCCAGGAATCTAACCTGGATGCTGCTGCCAACTGGTTATATGACCTTGATCGTGTCATTTAATCTCTGTGGAGACTTTGGTTTTCTAAACTGCAAAATGTGAGTGTTGACATTTTATTTTATTTTATTTTTTTATTTTTTTAAAGATTTTATTTATTTGAGAGAGAGAATGAGATAGAGCATGAGAGGGGGGAGGGTCAGAGGGAGAAGCAGACTCCCTGCCGAGCAGGGAGCCCAATGCGGGACTCGGTCCTGGGACTCCAGGATCATGACCTGAGCCGAAGGCAGTCGCTTAACCAACTGAGCCACCCAGGCGCCCGAGTGTTGACATTTTAGTTCGTTGCTCCTATCAGCATGGTTTTGTCATTTTAGGTGGATGGGGATGGTTTGTGGTGGCTCAGAGTTTCCTCAGAACACTGCAATGCCTCTGGCTGAATTCATAGAGCCTGTGGCTTCCAAAATGGTTTGTGCAGGGCTTTTGTCTCCTAAGACCACGCTTTACAGGGAACGCTTTGCGTTTCAGCTACATCTATGGTTGTAATGATGGGATAGTAACAATGTCTGTGTAAATGGTATGTTTTATGAAGCACTTTGAATATGCAATCCTGTTGAATTCTAACAAAGCACCTAGAACATAGGTATTGGCTCCATCATTTAGTCGAGAACTGAGATCAACTGGATTCAATTACTTGGCGAAAATAGCAAGTGCTGGGGAATTCTGAAGCTGAATTTGGTCCTCTCTCAGCACACTGCTCCCTAATTTTAATTTCTCAGAAAGTGCTTTTTAAAAAATTAATACAACTTATTAATACAACTTATGTTTAAAGATCTACAGGCAAAGAGGACATGTTTCTGTGTGTGCACGCTCACATGTGAACAGGTGCTTCTTAAATCCTTGTCTTGTGGCTCTGGCCTTCCCCAAAGAGGCAGCAAAATATCCTTGTGCTCCACCTCTGTGCTTCAGCCCCAGTCAGCGTTCCGATGTTGGGATTAATGTTCAGCTGCAGGCCTGTTTAATTCTAGCTGCCAGGAGTCTCCCTCTCTCTGGCTTGTACGGCCCCTTCAAAGCAGCCAAGAAATACAGAAGCTCTTAGATTCTTACAGCTGAGTGAGATTTTTGACATTATTTAGGCCCAGATTCTCATTTTTCCAGAAGAAGAAACAGAAGCCCCAAAGACCTGAGAATTCCTCCAACTGGCTGGCAGGAGAGCTGGGACCAGAAGCTGGTCTCTAGCGTCAGACCCAGGGTCATTCCTGCATCTCCAGGGTAGCCTTCCATCTTCACGTAACAGTCCAATTGGACCTCTGCAGAGGGAGGCCTTGGAAGCCTATTTAAATGAGTGAATTAAGCTACTCATCGAAGGCCTCGGTAGGGCACCGGAGACAGGCAGGTGACGCTACCTCTACTCCTTAGGGTTGCACACATTACATGCATTCATCCTTCCACAAAGCTATTTTCCTTAGTGTCATTTGCCTTCTGCCCCCATTTCTACACTTTTCTGTTTCCTTCCATCCCACTCCCAGCACATATACATATGTGACATAATGACCACATACCAACATTTGCAAATCTTACTTAGTTCTTTAAGCTTTTATACATATAATTCTCAACGCTCTGATCTCTAAAACATGAAAGAAATTCAACCTTTAATTCAAAACAGCTGATTTAGGGTTCTTCGTGTTCAGAGCAAATTTAAAAAGCTCTTGGTTTCATCCATCATATCCAAACGGACAAAAAAGATGTTACATGACTCGCTCGGATTGCAGTAGGACAGAGTGGGGAATGGAGTAGAGGATGAGGGTAAGGGGAACGGAGACTGAAGAGCGATCATCTATTGCTTTTTTAAAGGCATGAAGCAGCAATACCATGTAGAATGCAAGATGGACCTCAATATTACTTCTGGTCAAATATCCAAGGTCTCAACTTTAGAGAGAAATAAAAAAGAACAATGCATTCCCTTACCAGAAATATTGAGCAGTTTTGCATCATAAATCAGTTGTTTGAAACCAAAAAAACCTAGCTATTATCCTCTCTTATTACACAGCAACCACAATAGTGTAGTGAAACTGACATTCTGGTCTTCTCCGGGGGGCGAGGCCAGACCTGCTGGGAACGGTACCCACAGTGGACAACATTCTGGTTTTGCTTCTCAAATCCATTATTATTCAGAACCTGCCATAATCCAGATAACATCCCTCGTTCCTAAGAGGTATCACTTGCCTTTGTGATTTTGTCTACACTTCAGTAAACAGAATTCAAAGATTCTGAGGAATTAAAGAAGGTCTTGGAACCAGGCAAGTAAATGGAAGACGCGGGTGAGGGGTTGATTACACAGACTCATCCGGAATGCAGGGTGGTTAGGCGGCGGCACGCATGTAACATACGAAATGGCCACGCTACAGAGGACTCTCCGTGCAACCTTAACATCCTGAAGTCCCTGACTGGCCCTGCATTCACCAAACTCTTTCTGGAAAAACAGCGTGAAGATGGTGACCATTGGAAGGGACACAGTTCTTTTGCCTTTACTTTGGAATCTAGTTGCCTCCAAGGAAATTTACCACAATGGAGCCCTGGCAATTGGAAGCATATAGCCCATACCCTGACCTTTAGGTTAGGAAAATATGACAAAAAAAAAAAGGGATGGCTTCTGTTGGCTCGTGGGGCTGGAGGAAGAGTGTGCTATGTGTCTATATGAGATGAAAATTCAGTTTGGGTCGCATGCACGGTTATTCCTGACATGTATAATATCTGCAATTAAGTAACTTAACGGGGCCCACTTCTTCCAGAGCAAAAGCCACTTTGCATATTGAGGTACACAGGTGATCTCTGTCACTCTTCCCCTTTTACAAAGACCAGCTTCAAGGCTAAATGTGTTTGTTCAAAATGCCTCCTCCCCTCAAGTCACCAGGGCTGCTCACTGTAACCAGTAATTTCGAAACAATAAGAACACTTTTCAGTAGAATTATAATGCGGTTGTCTGATACCCAGAATGCCCCCTTGTCAAAGCTTCACTTATAATCAACATGAGAAAGGCAGGGTGAGCTGGCAGTGGCCTTGGAGAAAGGAGTGGGTGGAAGGGGGAGTTTGTGCCACATCAGTGCCTGTCTGATGGAACTTTATTTTTTCCCCCTTGAACACATCAATACAGAATTATCCCCATCTAGGCACACACACCCCTACCCCCAACTTAGATTGCTGTCACCTTTCCTGGCGCAAGAAATCAGTAACAGCTGTGCCAGGCCTTGAGTAAGAAAACAGAGATCATCGGGTACTTTGTAATGTGCCCCAAACTAATCCTAGAGCTTACATACAATTAAATTAAACTATGTCGGGATTCACGCTTCAACAAAGTCCAACACTTTGGAAATTTCTACCTCTTGGTTTTAATAAGTAAAATTTAGAAATGTCCCTTGAAATAATTCACAAGTGCTAGACTTACTCTATATCTCCTAGATATACTGATTAAAACTCCTATTACTGATTAGTTTCTGCTTCTTTCAATGGAACATATATAAAGATGAGACAGAGGCACTCAAATTCTTACCTTCAGAGGAATGAAGGCCACTGGGGTCTTTTTTAAGGGACTTTCATTGGAAACATGATGGACAACTTTGCTTAGATTAGAAGAGGCCGATTTCGGGGAGAAACTGGAAGCTGTCAGCAGGTGTTAGGTTACTCTTGCACAACGACAGGGTTTATTCTGACCTGGAGTGCGACATGCAGTTCTGGTCACTGCCTCTCAAGAAATACAACACAGACTGTAAGTGTATCCACAGAGAAATATGGAAAAATGATCCTGGGCTTTAAGGGGCTTCTCTGCTGAGAGGAGACTATCCAAACACCACATTTCTCTCTGAAAAGATGAAAGCTGATCAAAGTTAAATCATGAAAGGTGTCAATACCCATTTATCTAAACTCAGATTACCAGATCTATGGAAAGAATGGGTTTAGATCAAGTCAAAAGAAGTTCAGGTTTCATACCATTCTTAAAAACTTTGTCACCCCACGTATTTGAGAAACCAGATTATTCAGAGTTGAGATGGGATTAAAGATGTCAATTTCTAGTTGGTTTTGAAGGGAAGATGGTGCTACCTGGGAATGGCTTTGTAATTTTCTTCTGTGAGCTCATGAGGACGGCAATAGCCTCTGACACCCCTATCTACTGGAGATGTCTGGAAGGTCTGACCCAGGATGGGATTGCTTTTGTTCCTATGGCTTTGAGGAGGGGGAAGGAGGAGTTGTAAAATTTCACTGAACTTGCAGTCTACAGTAGTATGGAAACCGTAGCCTGGAGGCTTTGGGGGCTAACTTTTTCTAGCAGAAATCAAACTAGTCACGATACATCATTTATCACAGTACTCTTACAATGGCTATATTTATTTTCCTTACAAAAATAACAATGCCCAGGTCTGAAAAATCTCGCTAATAATAACTTCTATATAAGAACTGTAGGGAAGTGCATTCTACGTAATGCATAAATAAAAGCTAAAATAAAATAAAAGCTTCGGTGCCATTTTCTTTGCTTTAGTCACTGGAAGCCTATGGATCATTACTGCCAATTAAAAAACAACAAAATTTAAAAGTGCGTTGGAGGGGAAGAATGAAGGGGGGGAAATCGGAGGGGGAGACGAACCATGAGAGACGATGGACTCTGAAAAACAAACTGAGGGTTCTAGAGGGGAGGGGGGTGGGAGGATGGGTTAGCCTGGTGGTGGGTATTGAGGAGGGCACGTTCTGCATGGAGCACTGGGTGTTATGCACAAACAGTGAATCATGGAACACTACATCTAAAACTAATGATGTAATAACGCATAGGGATTAACATAACAATAAAAATTTTTTTTAAAAAGTGCATTGTAAGGCTTATTTGAGAACAGCATGAGCCTTGGCCTTCGGATGCCATTTAGGGTGTTTTTCAAATTGGACATTCGGAGCCTTTGGTCCTAAGAGGACCCAGAGACAGTAATCTCAGATGTCTCCTCTAGGGAGTGCTTTGACCAGCTGCCATCACCATTGTAGGACAAGGCCGGCAGTGCTGCCAAGGGGGTTCACTGAGCCCTCAGGGCTCTCTGGCAAGTTCCTGGGCTTCTGGGGACCTGGGAAAGTTGAACGCATAGCTTCATCACGGCCTCCCCTTCTTGAGGTCGCATGGGTGCGTGCTACCAAGACAGACCCCAGGACTGGCCATTGGCGCTTATAGCTCCTCGCAGGCTGGGGGAAGGGGGTGGATGGGGAAGGAAAAACAAAATGGTTTAATGACTTGTTTAGTTCCTAAAAGAGCCTGATGCCCGCTTCTTCCCCTGAAAGATGTTCTTCATCACAGGCCCTCTAGGAGTAAATGAGAACAGAAAAGTGCCAGGAGATGGGGACATTAAGCCGTGTGTCCCCCTTTCCCCCACCATCCTTTGGAAGGAAATGGAAATATCGTTCAAGCCAGGAAAGCCAAGAAAGTATTTTATTTCTCCCTTTGGATCTGTCCTTGGTGGTGTTAGCATCTGGAGGGCAAGCACTGCTACCCAGGGCCCCCTGCACGAAGGATTTTCATTTGTGAAGATGGTGGTGGTGGCTCTGAATGTCTTATCTTAGGAAAGTTATACAAGTTGGTTTCAGCAGGACGAGGACCCCGGGGTCCCTGTGACCCTCGAACTCCTTCCCCAATTCACATCGCGATCCCCGTGGGCCGCCTCTTCCGTTAGCCAGTGTTGGACACCTAGGCCTCCCTGGACAATTGTTAGGAGAGAGGGGAGGAAATCGTCCATAAAGAGATTTTTCTTATTTTATTTTTTTCCAAATGTTAACTAAAAGTACCTTATCTCTGCCGCTGCCCTAACTACCTCACTAATTCTGGTAGCAAAGTCATGCTGTTAACGAAATAGCTGATCTAAACAAAGCAGGAGTATTTTTAGAACAATAAAAAAACCTATTCATGATATCTAATTATGCAAACTGTGAACAAGAAGATGCTAGTCTTGCATTAGCTGAGACTTGACTCCTGTTATAATTTGCTCTTTTCTCGCAGCAGAAAGAGGTTCTTTTTTGTCGCTTTCCTGCGTTTGCGTGGCTTGGCGCGTTTGGCAGATTCAGGGCAGGTCACCGCAAAGTGTGTCTGTTGCCGCGGTAGACTGCAGTTAGGGAGCGTGGCAGGATAATGTATTGTCATGCAGATTACGGTGGTTTGCTGCTGTGGGATTCACAGATATGATTGCATCTAATTTCAGAAATAAGTGGAACCGTCTGCTCTTTTGTGTTAGCTGAAAAGCTGTTCGATGGCATTCAAATGACTGCTTGCCTTTGCCACCTAGAAAGAGAGAAAAGAAACCCACCCATAGCCCAGCAGTAACTTTCCTCATTGTGCCCCTCACATTCAGCACCATATTGGTTTTTATAAGACTCCGCGTTCTTTTTCTCTTTCTTCCGAGAAACCGTATGGCTCGATGTTTGGGGGAGTGGGTATATTTTATTTTATTAAATTTTCTCCTCTCTTCCTCTTGGAGCAGGACCATGCTAAATGTTCGTTTTCCTCACTCTCTCCTGTGGTTCTGTAACAATGTTCTTCTGACTCTGAAGAAAACATCTCTGTGTAAACCCTTCAGTGAGAAGTTCCTCAGAAATGACTTAGCATCTCCAGACGTGGCCACTTTCCTGAGGCCTGTGGATAACAAGAGACTTTGCAACCGAGAACTAATGATCCCTCTGATTAGTAATCAGATCCCTTCAGGTTGTTGACTTTTTGTAGGGTTTGTAGGGTTTTGTGTAGCTTTCCAGCCTTCTGGCCTCCACTTTCAAGGGAGGTGGCTCTCCAGAAGCGGACGAACCAGGCACACACTCTTTTCCTCCTCTTTGACCACACACAGTCCTCATCCCTTTATGAAATCAGCCTCCCCGTTCGAGTTTGCATCCCCCTAATTATGTGCTTTCTTAAATGTTTGTTTTCCGTTGCTCTAACTTTGGTTTTGCATATCGCTCTAAAAAAGCCCACAGAAACAAGTTAACTATACTTTTCATTCCAAAGAGAAATTAAACCTAGGTAACAAACCCTTTGGCAGGAAAACAGTGGGATTTCCCAATGAGCCACATGAACGCAGAGGATTTTGGAAACCAGCAGTCACTTGGGACCCACGGAGCACAGAGGTTAACTTGAGGGAACATCCACCAGAAGTCTGTGAAGGAGCCATCCACCATTTAACACTGACACTTAATTTTGTTCAGATTCTACAAGGAGATCAATCACAGGCATTTTTTCCCCCCTTCTCATTTCACACAGAAAAATTCAACCCAGATTAAGGATATGAACCCAGAAGGGGGGAAATTTTTACCCAGAGGCACCTCCTTCTAGGTGACTGACTCATTCCTCAGAGAGGCTAGCCCTATTTCCCCAAGCTGGAGGGGTTTTGACAGTTTTCTTATTTGACCCACAATAAATATAAATCTGTGTAACAATGAGGCCTCCTAAGTTGGAGTTATTATGTGTGCATGTATATATACTCTATTTTCTCCTATGATCTTTAGGCATTATCCTCTATCTGGTCCTTAAAGTTCACCCAAGTGGCATTTTATCTGCGTGGATGAGAGCATACAATATTACCATTCATGTAAAATTCTACCAGGTTTTTCGGGGATGCCAATGTTCACGCAGTGAATTCCAAAACTGTCTGATTCGTGGGTCATTTGTCCATCTGTCTTTATTGGTCTTCAAAGCAAAGAGCAAAAGAGCTGAAGCTGTCCAGCTGCAGCTGGAACATTTAGTAAGACGTTGTAGGAGATTTTTTTCTCCAGCACAATGATTGTCAGAAAGCACCTGGCAGGCATCCTGAGTATCCAAGACAGAAGGACCAGTGCCCCTCTGCACCCACACACTAGGGTCTTTACTGTGGAAAGAACATAATCAATAATTATCCCACTGACCCGAAGCTCGAGGTGGGAGAAGCGGCTCATTAGGAAACACAAACTTCTCGAAGATCAGAGGATTTGGTTTCCTCTATATTTTTAAACTAATTATAAAATTTAAATGTGTTATTCTCACGATTAACCATCTCTTTCAAAGGAAAACACCACAACCTAGAAGTACATGGAGAAAGATATAACTCCCAGAAAATACCTTCCTCGCCTTCACTTTGTAGATCGGCCCAGCTTGAAACATAAAGCCAGGAGAAAAGCAATATGGCTGGGAGTGGGGGCTAGGAATCAGTTTCTATACTAAGAAGTTTAGGTTCCCTCCTGACATCAGTTACCTAGGGAAAGCCTCAGTTATACCATCTGTAAAATGGGGAGTTACCCTGCTGTCCTTCACAAAGATACAAAAATTAAGAAGTATCTCTAAAAGTACTTAAAAATAGGGACGCCTGGGTGGCTCAGTCAGTTAAGTGCCTACCTTTGGATCAGGTCATGATCCCAGGGTCCTGAGATCGAGTCCCGCATCGGGCTCCCTGCTCAGCGGGGAGCCTGCTTCCCCCTCTCCCTCTATCCCTCCCCCTGCTCATGCATGCTCTCTCTCTCAGATAAATAAATAAAATCTTTTTAAAAAATTAAAAAATTAAAGTACTTAAAAATAAATAATATTTTAACCTCTACACCACTGGGCCCAGGGTGCACAGCTGAGATTTAAAAGTGGAAAGGACATCAAGAAGGTGATTCTAGCGTGACAAGGGTCTGCGAATTCCATGACAAACCTGAGAGGAATGCCAATGACGTTATTAGTTATACCCGGGGGAGCACTGTGTCACTGACCGGTGTTAGAAATGCCCGAGTTACAGAGGGCAGGGGACACCCTCCATAGAGAACTCAGAGTGAGAGGATGGGCGGGTGTGTGGCTGTCTCGTTCCTTGCTGCACGTAGGAGCAGCCTTCTTATTGGCATGGTCTGCCTGTGTAAGAGCATCCTTGTGTGCAGAGCAGTCTCATCCTCCGGACACAGGAGAGGAATAACCCGACCTTTAATGGAGACCTGAGTCTATGCCCAATACTGCTCACTGGGTTGCAGAAGCCTCCCGAGTTGACAGTATCCTGCCTCTTCCCGTGCCTGGCTTAAACTGCCTGCCTGCATTACTCAGGGCAAGGGATGATGATTCTCAGGGCGCCTGGGTGGCTCAGTTGGTTAAGCGTCTGCCTTCGGCTCGGGTCATGATCCCAGGGTCCTGGGATCGAGTCCCACATCGGGTTCCCTGCTCCGCGGGAAGCCTGCTTCTCCCTCTCCCACTCCCCGTTTGTGTTCCCTCTCTTGCTGTGTCTCTCTCTGTCAAATAAATAAATAAAATCTTTAAAAAGAGAGAGAGAGAGAGAGACGATGATTCTCTGTCATTGTAGTTGAGTAATGAATGGGCAATTACCAAGCCCTTCTGGAAACTCTTGTCTTCTCAGAGCCCTAATGGAGCATTTGATTCCGAGTATTGGGAACACAAACAGCAGTGAGGGTGCCCACATATTTCAAAGGCTGTAGAAATTATGTTGCACAACGTAAACCACCAGAAGTTAAATGGCCTTCTGAAAGGATACTGCTGGGATATTTTTCATCACTTTTACAATATTTTTTTCCTCACTGTCATTTAAAATAGATCCTTGGAAACTTGAAACTTAAATCTGTTTCCCTACCAAAAGTTTTCCTTTCAGCATGCACACACACACACACACACATATAACTGCTTTGTTATTTTAGGATCACTCATGGACTGGTGGCACTGATTTTTTTTTAATCAGAAAAACACATAAAAGCTTCCCTCTCCACATATTTTCCCCACACACGCTGTGTCTCACAATGGTAAATTAAAGCCACGTAGACAAAAGAGACACATCCTCACTTACTATATAGAAGCAAGAGTGATGGGCACCTCTATCTTTTTCACCTAAGTATCCATCAGAATTATTTCATTTGGGGTGGCATTTCTTTAAAGATTTAGTTTTTTAAACCAAACATATAAAAAATAATTGTATTAGGTGCAAGGTTTATGTAATCTTTAGAGCTAGAGCTCCTAGCAAAAACAACCTTCACGCTCTTTGCATAAGAAGGCCGGCAAGTAAATCTGATTTTCATAATAGCTTGGATTCACATACATTGTTGGTGAAAGTCTATGAAAATATGCTTTGTATTAGCTCTGCTAACTTTATATTCAGTTTTTTTTTTTAAAAATTTAATTGCATTTCCCATTGTTTCTATTGCATTCTTATAACACAATTTGTGCTCCCTTTGGTAGCTAAAATTACACCTGTAACTGTCCAAAACTATTAGTAAAGTCAGCTTAGCCTGTGGGATAAAGTATCTGTCTTGTATTTCAGACAGATTGTGTTCCAACACCATTGTGGTCAGATTTTTATTAAAAATTCTTCATATTTCTTTTCTCTTGGTGCCAAACAGATCGCTACATTTTCAACACTTAATCATCTTCATCATCTAAAAATATTTCCACATTAAACGAAAATATTTAAACTTCTTTTTGATGCAGCAAAACTCAGAACACTGTACGAAGTCTGGTTTTCATAAAGTTTTGCAAAAGCTTAGTGTGCATATAGAAGTGATTCTATTGTAAAGAACTGTCAAGGTCAACCTCCAGAAGAAATGCAATGGTGGCAACCGAATGATTCTTTCTCTGAGATTTCAGATGGGCTACTTCAGCAGGGAAGTATGTTCCCTTTTCCTGAGAAATCTCTTTGGAAAGCTAGCACTGCTGATGTAAAGTTATGGCTTCCCTCAGTGGAGATACTCTCCTCAGCATCACTGAACTTTTCAAACGCATTCATAAGAGGTGGGGGGTGGGGGGGAGTGCTCCCATTCCCAAACAGCCCCAGGCAAAATCCATAAATATGTGCTGCTGTAATAGTTAGGGTCCAATCAGGAAGGTAGAAACCTCTCTAAACGTTTGAAAATAAGAATTTTAATAGAGTCGATTGGTTCCACTCCTGTTGGAACAGGGGACAGTTAGGAAACCCAGGATTAACAAGAGTGGGAGGCCATGGGCTCTCCTAGATTGGAGGGATAGGGGAGGAAGTGAAGCTTGAGCCAGGCAGGAGACAGTCACTGGCTGAGATACCACATGAGGCAGAAAGGGAGAGGACGGCACTGCTCCTAGACCAGGGCCAGAAGGCCTGCCCTTGAGCATTTTAGAGTCCCTGTGGTCTCTTCCCCATCCTTGCTGTGGAGGGAGGAATGCTGGGGGCTACAGGGAGCTACAGGTGAGGCCAAGGGCAACTATTTGAGATAAGGGGATGGAGCTTGGACACACGGACAGAGATATCTACATGTGTGCATGGAAGGTCAAGACAAGTAAGTGGCAGGCCAGAGCCTAGGCCAAAGCATGGGCAGGGGTGTGGAGACCAGGGCCAGCTCTACTCAGGCCACCATCGCCCAGGAGGCCAAGAATTCTGCAATTAGCGTTCAAGTCTACATGCAAGTATAATTGATGAGGTAGGAAGATAGAGTGGGTGTTATTTATCAATTTGTTAGCTTGCTTTATAACTCTTAAATATTGAGGCACAGGGACATATGGTATGGGGACCTCCATTTGACTTTTTATCTTGGGCTCTGTGGATGGGAGAGACAGACCTGGGGAGGGAAGAAATGCTATTCCGCTCACTCTGCGATCTCCCACCAGTGACTGTCCCTGTCGAACCTGATGACACAGACTTCCTATAATCCTAGCAGAGCAGAAGAGAGTGAGAAAGGGCCCTGAGAGCAAACAGGCCCAGGACTGGGACACCCTCCCACCACGGGCTAAGGGCTTCTGAGCTCCCCGGGCCGAAACTATACGTCCCTTGTATGCTCGGTTATAAGTCTATTACCTAAAGCAAGTCTTAGATGGATGTCCCACTCAGTATTTTTTTCCTTACCCAGCTTTTTCTCTTCCTTCCTTCTTCCCAAACTCCATTAAAATGCAAAAACTCCTGTGAAGAATGGCAGATTAAACCCCTAGCGCTTTAGTGTAAATGTTTCTGTTAAATATTTTTCTGGGTCTGGAAGGCTTGGGGGAACAGGCTGTCTAGGAAGAGACAGGAGGGGATAGAATGGCCATCTGGTGACTTTCTGCAAAAGTCATATTGTAAACTCTGCAAATTATAAGATACAAATAATCAATGACAATATCAGCCCTGGGGAACAAATGGTAGTTATGATTAAAATCAAGCCGGACTTCAGTCTGGACTGAGCAAATGTATCCAACATCTCTTCCTCAGTGGCCTCATCCGTAAAATAGGGATGATAATAAAACAACTTTTCAGGGTTGGAGGGAAGTTAAGCAAGGTGTTTAAAGTACTTAGCACAGTGCTTGTCTAACATACAGCAGTCACTCAATTAATACCAGTTGTTAAGATTTTGTTGTAGGCTGAATAACGGCGCCTTGACGATATCCACGTCCACAGCCCCAGAAACCGGTGAACACGCTACTTTACAGGGCCCAAGGAATTTTGCAGATGTGATTAAGTTAAGGTTCTTGAGATGGGGAGGTTACCCTGAATAACCCAGGCAGGTGCAATGCAATCACCGTGACCTTGTGAGAAGAACACAGAAGGATCAGAGTTACTAGTGGCAGAGATGACGACGGAAGCAAGAGGTCCCAGTAAAGCAAGGAAGGAGCCACAGGCCAAAGAATGGAGACAATTTCCAGAAGCCGAAGAGGGCCAGAAAACTGATTCTCCCCTGAAGCCTCCAGAAGGAACAGAGCCCCGCTGACACCATGATTTTAGACTCTGGTCTCCAGACTGCAGGAGAATGCATTCGTGTTGTTGTGAGTCACTAAGTGCGTAGTTATTTACCACAGCAGCGGCGGGATACTAGCAGAGATGATTATCTAAGACGGTCTGGACACAGATGCATAAAGGACTTAGAAATGCGCCTGGGAAGAGAGAAAAGTCAGCGGATTTTATTTTTAACTTCTAAATCTAGGAACAAATTAAGGATGGCAGAGAAAGGGAGAGAAACTTATGCAGTACAAGACCTGATATGGCAAGGAATTTTCCTATTCACAGGTGTTCAAGAAACTTGGATATCCTCTGATAACATAACTCAGTTGCAGGGGATTTAGGGTGAAATCCAGCTTCCTTTTCTCAGTGGCTAATTTTTGGTATGAACAACTTCTATCTGTCTATGGGTACCCTCTATGGAAGTACAAAGGAGCAATGAGGAGCAGGAGTTTGGCAGCTGGGGGAGAAAGATCTCAGAAGGCTGCTGGCCCACACTGGCTGACAATATTTCACAAATTTTGTGGTGGTAGACAAAAACATTTTATAGATTTGATTCTTTCCCCCTTATTTTATTCTTCTTTGGAATTTAAAGCTTCTTAGCCTGAATTCAATATCCACCTAGCAATCATGTATTAAACACCCACTCTGAGCCCTGTGCTGAGCAAAGTGCAAGAGAGACAGAGATGAATGACAGAGATCTTCCACATGAGGAGAAAGCTTATGGTCCAGGGCAGATGAGTCACAGGTAATTAAAATAAAATGTGATATGAAGTACAATATATAAATGAACAGGGTGCTCACATAGTTAATTCAAGAAGTCAAGAAATAATTGAGTGGAAGCACTTTATCCAGGGTTTAAAGGATGAATGGAAATTGACCAAGTGGAAAGTGCTAGACAGAGTAACAAGATTTCAAAGGGCATGATGTGTTCAAGGAAGAGTTAGAATTAAAGGTGAATCAGGGACAGAGGGAAGATAAAAATGGGAAGCTAGTAGGGATCAGATTATGAAAGGTCTCATATGCCATAGCATGGAGGCTAGACAGTGTAAGGCAGAAATATATGAGGCTGAAGAGTAGATGGATTTATGTGTGACTCCTGGGTCTGATTTTGCCACTTATTAGCTGTGTGATATTGGGCAAATTATTTCCCCTCAGTTTCTTCATTTCTAAAAGACAAATGGCTAATAGAAAAACGGAAACATCTCGATTTTTAAATCATTTCTCTATGTTTCCTACCCTTTCCCCCAGTTATTACACTCTCTCGTGGTTTTTGGTCCATACAGCCACACCTCTGAAATAGCTCCTCTGAAGATAAACTCTCCTTCATTTATCCTGATCTGAGCACGCCATCTCTTTCCTAGACACTGACTGAAGCAGTCCACAAAGTATGTGGCCCCATGATAGTTTCTCAGTACATTTAGATCCCTTTCCTCCTTCCCTGAAGGATCTTGGGCTGCATTTTGAATGTTCCTGGGAACTCCTGAGCTTCTTCATGCAAGAGAATGGCTTGATCTGTTTTGCTGTTTAGAAAGATGAATCTGATGACCAGTAAAAAGGACCTCCAGATGGGAGAAGGCAGAGTGACCTCATCATTGGGCCCCGGCCTGAAGACCTTCCTGGGGGAGACTCCGAAGCTGTGACAGGTGACTAGTCCAGGTGTGGAGGAAGAAGAGTGTCTCCTGGTTCTGTGGCTTGAAAGAATGGTAGGTAACTTCACTCTTAGTTAAAAATGGGAATCAAGAAGAGGAGGAGGAAGGAAGAAATACCCGGGCAGAAAATCGGAAGGAGTAGATAAGGGATCACTTCCCTTCTCTCACCTTCTGTTTGTGAGAAGAGGAAAATGAGGAGATGGATGTGGGAAGAAAACAGACAACAGCAAACTCAAAAAATCGCATGAGGGCGTGTGGAGAGCAGCCGAGTGGTGTGGCCCTGGTCCTTGCATGTGAATGTCTCCCCTCATTTCTCTGTACTAGGGAGAATTAAACTACACAGCCAGCCCAGTCTTCTCTCCTGAGATGCAGCCACATACTAAGCACTTCCACCCAGATGTTTCAAAGGAAACTCAAACTCCAAATGTCCCACCTGAACCCACCATGTATCCCCCAAACCCGGTCCATCTTCTGTGTTCCTGTTCCCAACTTAGTCAACAGCAGGAACATCCATTCAGTTGTCCAGGTCAGAAACGCAGGGACTCTTTTTGATACCCTACCATCCATCCCCACCTGTCAATGTCTAAGTTATCTTGGTTCTGTCTCCTCTTCTCACTCCTCTCCACCCCTCCCTCCATAACTTAGTTCTGGTTTCCAGAGTCTCTTCATGGGACTCTTGCCAAACGTCCAACTACTATCTTCACTTTGCTCCTTCTGAGTCCATTCTCCACATTGCTGTCAGAATGATCCATCTAAAAGGCCAATAGGAGGATTTAATTCCCTAGTTGAATGCTTCGATGCCTTTCTGTGCCTGTCTAAAGACCAGACTCTTAGTGCCAACAAGATTTGGCCTCCTAAAATAATAAAAGTGGAGGTTCTACTGCCAAATTGCTGGGTTCGTGTCCTGGCTCCTTGCTCTCTAGATGTGTGATCTCATGGCCTTGATTTCCTTATCTTTAAAACGGGGATACATAAAGGTAGCTCCTTGGCCGGGTTGCTGTGAGATGCTTGGCACACCTTATACGCTCAATGAGTGTTAGCTGTTATGTCGCTAGCATCATTTCTCACCTTTTGCCCATTTCTTCCTTCTGCACAAATCACACCAAACTCTTTTCTGCTTTCTCAACTGACTCTTTGTGCATCCAGTGCCCTCCACCTCCACACCCACTGCTTCTCCCTACAATTTTATTCTTTATTAAGGACTTGTGTACATCCTTCCTACCCGCTTCCAGTCTCAAAGCTCTGCTAGAAGCTCCCCCCTTTCCTTCCTAGTACACACTCTGCCCTTATTAAATAATCAATGGTGAAATGAATGAATAGTATTTATCACACTTTATGGAACTTGCTTTTTCCAATTTTCCTCACTGTAGGTCACAATGTGTGTGAAAGTTATCTTGTTCACCATTGAACCCTGGTATCTGGTAGCAAGAATGGCGCATAGTAGGAGTTAAGTAAATATGTATTGAAGGGACAAATACATTTGCCATCCTAGATAAGTACTGACTTTTGAAATCTACTTATACACTCAAATGGATCTATCATGCATCATAAAATTCAGCAAATTTTGCCAATTTACATTAGAGAATCTTTAAAAAAATTTCATGTTCTCTCCAAGTCTTTTAGTCTTCCAATACTCATCCTTTAATTATTAGATGTGTGAGATAATTTTGAATGCAGGGGATTTATTTACTTTGTATCATGCAGCAAAATGTTTTTTGGTGAACTTCAGACCTTTTCTCTGATCCTGCCAATGGAGTAGACTACATCAGATTTTTGTAGGTATGCAAAAAGTTCTGTTAAAAGCAAGCCATCAGTCCAACCACTTTATAGTTTCAAGTAAACAAAAATATCTCAGTAATTCCCTTGCCTTTCATCATTTTCTTTTTTAATATTAGCAAAACTGCTTTCCAACCGAAGGCCACTTTCACTTTTTAGACAGCATACCTTTTATTGAATTATATTAAAACACTGATTAACTATAGTCCAAACATTCCATTATCTAGGGCTTACTTGTTGCTTTATGCTTGAGGAAAAGAGTCAAAAGACAAAGAAACAGGGCAGTTTTAGTAAAAACAACAACATTAAAACATTTGCAGCATACATATGGGGGGCAAATGCATATTAATGCAATAAAATAAACTTTAAATTTTTAATTTTTTCTTATTTTTAGGAATCATGATTTCGCAATACACCGAGTCACCAAAGATTCGATTCTTTTCCTCCATTCTATCTGAAATGGAGAAGAATGGAATCATTCATTTAGATGTTTCACTAAGAACTGAAACAAAAAGCTTTGCTGGTTCGATCCTTGGTGAAACAGAAAACTCAATTTTACTTTAACTCCGCGTATCTTGGTGAATCGTACCCTTCTATTTTCAGTATTACTTTTAGTGACATCTTAATAAACAAATGCTTTTGATTGGTTCCAAGATACCTCTTGCTGAAGAAGCACTCATTACACACTGAATAAATAGATGAGTGGACAAAGAATATATACTAAGCTGGATCTGACTCCTTT
This sequence comes from Mirounga angustirostris, assembly GCF_029215605.1. Classification (NCBI taxonomy): domain Eukaryota; kingdom Metazoa; phylum Chordata; class Mammalia; order Carnivora; family Phocidae; genus Mirounga; species Mirounga angustirostris. The sequence goes on from NW_026991711.1 coordinate 160,131,568, forward strand.
AGTAAGACATTTATTTGACTCAATCCAAGTCTGTAAATTTCATAAACGAGAGAGAAATAGGTGACACTAAACCAAGATGTTTGGAAGACGGATGGAGAGGGAAATAACTCAAAACCCTGAAAATAAAGCTGTTAAATATTACAAGCACAGCCATGCCTTGCTAAACTCATTTTTCAGGACAGAAAAGCAGATTGTGGAATTATTCACGCCAAAGTAATCCTTGCCTAATTTAATCATCGAACTAGGTTTCCTAATATGGATATTTTCTTAGACTTCAATTTGTTACATAGCTAACTTATTTTCTAATAGACTATGTTGGTAATAAGAAAATGAATTACACGCTCTTGGCAGAGAGATGACAAGTTAGATCTGAATTTATCCCACACAAACTTGGTACCCCCTTTTAAATTCAATAAGCCTGGGATACCTCTATAATATATCAGATCTGGATGCCAATTATAAACAGATGGTAAGCCTCTGAACCCCGAGCACCGCATCGAGGACAGGCCACACTACACTTCTATCAGGAACTGTCCCCGGGTGTCATTGGGAAGAATGTACGCACCCGTGAATTTTGCAAAAAGACCATTCAGCTTCCTCTTTTAGGCCTTCTAAATGCATAAATCCAGTTGACTTAGCACAAGTAGGACCTAACACCCCGGTACATTTAATACTCCACTCTGGAGAGGATAGTGACACTTATGAAGAGCCAACTTGTCCCCCACCGGCTCTGAATGATGAAATAGGGAAACAATAAAATGAGGTGTCTGATTCTGAAAAGACCATGGGTCTTTCGTTATCCACTATCTCCAAACATGAACCAGGAGAAATATCAATGCAAAAAAAAAAAAAAAAAAAGGCAACAGTTACTATTTCATCAACTCTCCATTCACAGCAGGGACTTATTCAAAAATAATAATGCCTTTCTATGACAGGAAACCTAATTATGAAGAGCATTAAACACTGAGAGATTGCCACCCTTCACACTGGCTGCAGATCGTTTGTCTCACTTGTCAAACATAAGTTCATTTTTGACACTGATTTCTTAAATTTCTGCTGACTTGGCAATCCGCAGCCACTTCTCACAAGCTCTGTAATATCTTAAAGACTTCACAGCTAAGCAGTTAGAAAGGATTTGGGGTTTAATTCACTCACTGACCTGTTTAAGAGAATAACGGAAATAAAACAATTTTCAGCTAAAGGCCTGAGAAGGCCTCTCTCCTTCTGAAAGACTCTTTGTATCAATGCCATGAATCAAATGGTTTGTCTAAGTGGTTATTCTGTACCACCAGTGAAGGCCCAGCAATGTGGCAGTGAATCACATTTAATAACTTGCGGTTAGCTGTCATGAACACTTAATTTGATGTTGAACACAAACCCTGCAGGGGCAGAGGGGGCTGGGGAGGAGAGGTGGGTTGGGAGTGGGGGGCAGAGAAAGTTAAGATCCACTGGAGATCCTGCGGCTCCTTCCGCGCCTTGCCTGGGTGGAAGAAGGATGTGGATCCGGGCCGCGGGGTTTCGGGCCGCTCTGCAGCCGGGCAGGAGAGCGCATTTGCGGGCTATCTCCCACCCCCCGGCCCCCGCCCTTTACGTTTTCCTGGGGTCCTGCTCACCCCCGTAAGGAAGGCTAGCCCAGCGCTACAAGAACATTGCAGTCTTTTCCAGAGTGCTATTGGAGGGCTGTCAGGCCGGCGAGAAGAATTCAAAGCGTTCAGGGAACCCACAAAAGATTTCTTGCAGCTTCTTAGCTGTCTGGCAGGCAGCAGAAACCCCTCTGGTGTCAACTGCTGAACACTGCTGTCCCTGTGTCCTGGATGGAATGCGTCAAAACTCGGGAATACCGCAGCTTCACATGTTGGCCATGTGTGCTGGCGGCAGCGGGCTCCAGCCGCTTCAGACGTTTTAATTTGTCACTCAGGAAAGCAGATGTGTCAGGGAGGTGGAGGACGTGGGAGGTGACCACAGCGAGCTCCCCGAGGGGCTCACCCGGCCCGGACTCGGCCGAGCCCCTCCCCTCCCGAGCGAGCGGCGGCGGGCCGAGGGCAGGGACGGCGCGGTCGCCTCCCCCGGCGCCCCCCCGGGGCTCGGCGACACGACCCGCCCGGCCGCCCGCCGGCAGCGGAGCGAAGCGCCGGCGGCTCCCGGCCCTCACGACTGCACCCCGCTCGCACGGCCCTGTGTCACACCGCCCCTTTGTCAGCAGCCCTTGACAGCGAGCTCGGGGATCCTCGCTCCTCGCGCCACGGCTCGCACGCAGGGCGACACGACCGTTTCTCTTGGATTTCCCTAACCTGGGTGAGGATGTTCCCAGTGCATTGCAAATTCTACTTTGCAGGGACAGGAAGGCAGGAATAAATCTGGATAATTGCACATTGGTCCACCTCAGGATACCTGTGTTTGACTTCCCCCGTCCACCGCCCAACCTCAAAAAAACAAAAACAAAAACAAAAACAAAAAAACCCCCAGTAGTCCTGTTTTCAAAGTGTAAAGGAACACTAAGTGTGTTTTCGGATAGTGTGGACTGATTTTGCAGCAAAGCAAGCTTTAATACATTTAAATAAACACTAATTTAGTTGTAACACCTCTGAAAGCATTAGGCACACCCTTGGGATGCCAAGAACTTCGAGTAATTTGAGACCTTATCTTATTTCCAGAGGACCTCACCTCCATCTACCTACCCCTGCCCCTCCCCCACCACAGCACCCCTCACCCACCAGGACACCCTGTGCATCGCCTGGCTCAGTGTAACTGCTAAATAAATGCGTTGGACCAAATTCCTACAAACTCAGCTGACAAGATGAACGCGAAAAATATAGATCTCTATTTTGCATATTTTTATTTTAATTTATTTGTAGCAAAAACAGGAAAAAAAATGTTTACATTAAAAAAATAACCCAAACCCATGGAATAAAAGTAGCAAGCCTATAGCTACCCCATAAAGCACACCTAAAAAAAGAGTCATTATCCATGAAATAAACACACACACACACACATACACACACACACACTTGAAGCTTCTGCATTCTAAAAATGTAGCAGGTACATCCAAAACAGAGCTATGGCACCACGTTTCTTGGAACAAACCAGTCTCCACAATAAAATTTGAAAAATAAAACCCAAGAAAACTGAACAAGAAAACTAAAACACTAAATGGTCTATTTGTATGTGTTCACTTTAGAAAAGACATTGAAGTAATAATAAAATTAAAAGATTTTAAAACAGGAAAAGTCTGTAATGTTTGCTTCATTTAAATTATTTAATGTTTCCAAAAAAATAAATTATTTAATGTTTCATTTCAATGAAAATGAGTTTCATCTAATTTAAATCTTTGAATACTTTTTAAATTATGAGGAGACTCTGCCACAAGGGTGTATGAAGCCCTAGAGCCGGCTGTGAGTCCTAGGCCAAAGATGAAACTTAACTGCACACCCATAAAATCTGCCTTGCCGCCTTTCTCCAGCAACATCGATGAGAACGGCTATCATTTATGACAGCTTTATTGGGCAGATACCGAGGCAAATACAGGTAAAAATCACTGAGCAAATTGATCACAGTGAGAGTCATAAGAGTCCGAATGGCTAACTGTTCCACAAAAAACAATATTTCTTATTTTGAGAAGTGATTTTCTTAAACCGTTTAAATTCTCAGAACATTATGGGTAGACCGAAAATATGCAGATAAACACATTAAAATATTTTTAAACTATTTCCTTCTTTACTTACTTTCCAAGACCTGAACTCAGATTTATGCTTCTCTTGAAAGAATTCCCGAGCTTTCTTTTCCAAGCAGCAGGACTAGGCCTCCGCCAGGGCCCTGTGATCACAAGATGAAGGCAAGAGGGGACACAGGAATCCGGGATCTGAGCGAACTCAGGTCTTCTTGACGGTCAGCTCAAACACCTTCAGGATTTGGCTTCCGCAAGAAGGAAGAAAGTCCTGATCCTTTCAGGACCATAATTTCTCCCTGAACACACCAAGTTTATTAGTTTCAGAGCTGTTAATTTGACACTTGCCTTCTTAGAGTTTACCTAAAAATAGAGTGTGGGGGAGGGGCAGGAAGGCAAAACCAAAAACTAAAATGTAAAGGAGTCCGACGAGGATGGCAAAATCATGTCATTTATAACATTTCAGTCAACAGGCTTACTGCATGCCACATCTTCATAGAAATCCTATTATCAAAGCCACCAGACACTATATTTGCTTCCTAATTATAGACCCTGAGCTAACAGTTACTTTTTCTTCCCTATAATAACAACAACACTTTGTATTTATCTAGCGCCTTTCTTCCAACAAGCTCAAAATGCTTTGCAGACATTAACTCCTGAATCCCAGGCCTCCGGCAAGTGGCATCAATGACGTCTCTTAGTCTCTACGATCTGTTGTTGGAGAAAATAAGGCACAGAGCAACCAAGGATGCAGAGAGGGACCTGCTGAAGGAGTCGAACCCTTAGGCCTGGAGCCTCCTTCACTGTTTGCTTCCACTTGGTCAAGTCCTACTCGACACTTGCAGCAAACCAGGAGAATTCTTGGGTCCGACGAAGCTTCCATTTTGGACATTTTCCTTTCTCTCTTTGCTTCCTGATCATGACTTGCAAAAATCTTTAGCAGAGCTGTTCATTAATTCTGATCTCGAGCTTAGCCACAAGGATCTTAATCACATCTATCATTCTCTACCACCACGAGCAACCCCAGGGGTGCTTAGGGCCCCCAGAAGTGAGAAACAAAACACAGGCCTTCATCAGGGAGGCTGGAATTGCCTTTTAGACAAATTTAGCTGGAGGCCTGGGATTTTTGCCTTACACAGTTACTGAAAGTTTCCAAATGGATTTCCTCAGTGGGCTCCTTTAAAGCTTAACTAAAAATAAAACACAGGATTGTAGAACCTTGGAGTTAGAAAAAACTTGGAGGCCTTTTAGAATTCCCTCTCTAATATTGCTGACATACCATCATTCAACTGTTGCCTGAACATTTCCAGTTTTCAAGGAACTCAGACATCAGCCCATTTATTTTTATAATAACTCTCATTGATAGAAACGTCTTCACAGGGCTGAAGACATCAGTCTTACGATTTCATCTCATTCAAGCTAGTTTTGCCCTCAGAGAACCCAGCTTATAATCAATCACTCTTCCCTGTATCAGCTCTGCAAAAATTCAAGGATACAATAATTTTCCCTTTAAGTTTTCTCTTTGCTGGGTTAAACCTCAGTTTGTAGTACTTCCTCACATGACATGTGACCCTTTTTGCCTTTTTCATTGCCATACTCTTGTTGAGCTTCACCTGTCAGTAGCATCCCTGAAACTGGGTTGTGTTCTGACCAGCATAGATCACTATGGAACTACATCCTGTATTACAAGGTCCTCTAACTTGGGGTTTCATCAAATTTTGCTAGCCATAACACTCTCCTGGCCACTGTTCATTTGGAATTCAACTAAACCTCTGGGTCTTGTTCATCTTAAATAAGAGTAAAGCAGGCCTCCTTCATTCTGTTCTTGCAGAGGTGGATTTTGAATCATTGGTTTCCATTAAAAATAATTTGTTTAGTTTCAGGTCCAGCATATTGAAATCCTTCTGGTTTTTATTTTGCCATGTTGGAAATCTTCTCTCCATATTCGAATCCAAAACTCATTTGATAAGTCTTTTTTTATGCTTTCAGTTATTCACTAATGTACACAGTTCACCATGTAGCTGGTGTTACGCCAGGTAAGAGAAATGCAAAAATAAATAAGGTAGTTGTCCTCAAAGCCTTGGCTGTCTAGAGGGATGCAGAGATGGGGAGCATGAGCCATGAAGCTGGAGAGATAGGCTGGGGTCTGCTTGTGAGAGCCATCACTTACCCCATGAAGCAGACTACATTTGGCACTTCAGGCCTCAAGGGATTTTCAAGTAGGGAGAATGACCTGACCACATGTCTGTGTCAGGAGAACATCTCTGTCAGCAGCAAGGATGATGGGTTGAAGGAAAGAACGCTGGAGTCAGGCCAGTTAGGAAGCTATTGCAAGATTCAGTCAGGTAAGAGCTAATAAGGACTGAAGTACAGCAAGGGCAATGCAAGAGAAGAGGAGGGGACAGATTTGAGAATTTTTCAAAGGTGGAATCAACAAGATTAGGTGACTGATTAAATATAAGTAGGAAAGAAAGAGGCCAAGAGCACTACTCTCAGGATTTCAGTTTCAGTAACTGGGATTATTCACAGTCTAGAAAGCTTAAAAGAGACAGAAACTACTTTAAGGATTGACGGTTGGAATTGGAAGCTATAGGTTTGCAATTTTCTTCAATATTTCTCAGCGGCCTGGGATCATAATGAAAGAAAAGTTAAGGCTGAATTATTCCAAAGGCAGGATATTGGTAGTTTAGAAGTAATAGAAGACCAAAGTCTGACACGGTTGTGCAGGTGGATGTCACCCAAGGCCCTAGGCCCGGGGGGAGGAGGAAGCTGACAGGTGGTAGGTATAGGGAAAGACCAAGGCGTGGGGAATAGGAAAGCAGGTTTGGTGGAAATTCAAGAATGGATAAGGCCAAAGCTCAGGAATTTGTGCTAGCCATCGAAATTACGGACAATGACGTTCTTAGTAGTACATTCCCAAAAACCTGTTCTTGGGGCTGACTTCAGCCCATTAATCAATACCAGCTCTAACTACACTTCACAATCATCAAGGTGACATTTCCTCATCTCTACAAGGCAATCATGAGTGGCTTTATCAATACCTTACTGATAATGCTCATTATGTAGATAGAGAATACTTCACTAATAACCGAATAAAAAATGAAAAGTCCTTTGTTGGGAAGGTTCTTAGTGATCCTATGTTAGTACCTAGTAATCACTGCATTCTTTTCTAACTATATATCTCTTTGATTACCCATTCTTGGAACTTGGAAGTAATTAATAATCAAATTTACCATTCTATATTTTCCTCATTTCTGAAAATCAAGAACACATTTTCCCAGCTCTATTCTTTAAGCAATTCCCCCTTTCATCGTGATTTTGCAAAACCCATAGGTGTTTATGAGATCACACCATGAAATGTTATTTAAAGTTCTGGCTGTGACTTGCCCGGGCCTTGAGATGTGAAACTGATAGGTTTTGCTCTAGGACACAACACCTTTTCTATTTTCTTAACCAAACTTGCAGTCCTCTTTCCAGTTTGAGGAAACTTATTTTCCTTAATAAACCAGATGGAGTCAACAGGGGTTGAGGAGTTCTGCTTCCTATTTATCACCTTTTATATTACAAAATTTCCTAGCTTTTTCTTGTTTCTTCCTCTTTGGAAACATAGCTTGAATGGTTTTTGTTTGTGTTTTTTTGTTTGTTTGTTCATTTGGGCTTTTTTCTGTTTTCGCAAGTCTCAGTTTCTTAAGGATTTTAGCTTTCCTGGATCTATTATTCTAATTCCTATTACTCTATTGTATATATATATATATCATTGGGAAGTGTCTTAGGACAGGTTTCATCAGAATGGGATCCTGACACAAGGTTGTATAGCAATGGATTTATTAATAAGGTAAACCCAGGAAAATCTAGTGAGAAAATGGAGGATGTAGGACATCAAAGTGAAAAAAGCCAAGCAAGGATGTAATTCAGGCGGAGGCCTCGCCTCAGCCTGACCGCACCATGTTTGTCCCCAGCCGAAGCAAGGGAACTGTGTTTTCATCATCCTGCCCTGGTCAATCACTGACTAAGGGTACAGGCGAGGGGAGGGGGTGGACAGTGAGTGTGTGTGGGGAGTGTCAACTATCAGGTCACTCCGGCTCCCTGCATGGGTGTGTGTGCGTGTGTGCGTGCACGTGCACGCCTATGCGCGCACGCACGTGCACACACGCACACACACGCACACACACACACACTAGTTCCTGGGCGATCTTCAGTAGTTCAAGGGCAATCTTTTGAAGATAGTTACAGGTTTAGCTGGCACAAGCAAAGGCACACGGAAACTGCAAAAGGAGTCTGAGGGGATTTGCACTGAGTATGGACAGGATTCAGATATTGTCAACATATGGTAGTACTCATATTGTCATATTCAATATGTCAATTATTCTATTTTATCTTTTTCCTACTTTGACATCTGAGGTCATCAAAGGCTTCTTTGTGCAATCAAGCTGGTTTGCGAAGTGTCTCTGTCTTTCCTGTGATAGGATCGTTGGTGTCTGTATTGTCTGAAGTCCACTTTTGGAATGCACTGGTTTCGAGCTGTCTTCTCCCGGATAGCCTTGGGTAAGTCACCCTGCGTCCCAAAGTTGCTCCCACCAGAAACCTGGTGTCATTCTCGAGTCCTTTCCTGTCCATCGGCAGCCCTCTCCTACACTCACATTCACTTGGAGAGTCATCCATTCCTGTCCTTCCTACCTCCAAAAACATGCCTCAAATCCATCTACTTTTTTTTTTCCCATTTTTACTGCCTAGTGTGAGTCATCATCACCTCTTGCTTATATTCCCATAAAAACTTTCTAACTGTTCTCTAGATGTTCACATTTGGGCCCCCTAGCCCATTTTCTACACAGTTACTGGAATGATCTTCTTTTTTTTTTTTTTTTTAAAGATTTTATTTATTTATTTGAGAGAGAGAGAATGAGAGACAGAGAGCATGAGAGGGAGGAGGGTCAGAGGGAGAAGCAGACTCCCTGCCGAGCAGGGAGCCTGATGCGGGACTCGATCCCGGGACTCCAGGACCATGACCTGAGCCGAAGGCAGTCGCTTAACCAACTGAGCCACCCAGGTGCCCCTGGAATGATCTTCTTACAACATCAGGCAGACCATGTCAGCCCATCCTAAAACATTCCAAGGCACTTAAATGAAAGTCCACTCCTTCCCGTGCTGTACAAAGCTGCTGCCTGCAACCTGAGCCTTGCCACGGGCCCCTCATACCCCTGTTCACTGCACTTCTGCCATACCTTCCTATATTTCCATCCCTCTTCTTGACCTCAGTGACTTCCTCCATGGTGTTCCTGTGTCTGGAATGTTCTCCCTTCTGCTCATCACTCAGTACTTCCGACTGATCCTTCAGATCTCTGTCTTTCCCTGCCCTGGGCAAAGTTGGTGCCCCAACCTGTTATTCTCTCCCATAATACGCACAACACAATGGGAAGAAAAGCTATGGCAAGGTTCTTTTCCTAGATAGTATTTATCATAGTTTGTAATTAAATATTCATTTATGTCTCCCTCCAACTTAGACTGTAAGACTCATAGAGGAAAGGAATGCATCTATTTTATTCTTTGATGTATAGCCAATAATAGTTGTTGAATAATAAGTAAGTTCTTATTTTCCTAAATTGTTTTGAAATCTGTCATCCTATGTTGAGGACACAAGCTTGAATTGCAAAACAACAGCTCCCACTTAAAAACAGCCATTTTACAATCAGTGGTAAGAAAAGTCATGCTAAGGACCTCATGAAGGAACCCAGGTCCTCTCATTTGTGGAGGCTCTTAGTGCTACAAAAAAGTTCTTAGGACTTAAAAGCCTCCCAAAGAGCAATAGTATAGAACGGGGTATTATGGGCTAAGTTGAATTCGTATGTTGAAGTCCTATCCCCAGTAACTCAGAATATGACTGCATTTGAAGGTAGGGTCTTCACAGAGCTAAGTAAGTAAAAATGAGATCATTAGGGTGGGCCCTAATCCAATATGGTATCCTTATAAGAAAAGGAGAGTAGGACACAGACCCACATAGAGGAAAGACCATGTGAAGACACAGGAAGAAGATAGGCATCGAAAGCCAAGGAGAGTGGCCTCAGAAGAAACTAGCCCTGCTGATATTAGAACTCAGACTTCCAGCCTCCAAAACTGTAAGAATATAAATTTCTGTTGTTTAAGCCACCCAGTCTATGGTACTTTGTTATCGTAGCCTGAATGACTATGCCACTGAGGGAGTAACATCTAAGGTGAAAAGAGCATTTTTTTTCTTTTTTTTTTTTTTTAAGATTTCGTTCATTCATTCATTCATTCATTCATTCATTTAGAGAGCAAGAGCAGGGGGAGGGGCAGATGGAGAGACAGAAAGAATCCCAAGCTGACTCTCCACTGAGTGTGGAGCCTAATGTGGGGCTTGATCTCACCACCCCAAGATCATGACCTGAGCCAAAACCAAGAGTTGGACACAACCGAGTATTGGCAAGTATTGCCACAGTGATTGAGGCAATGTGACAATTATATTCAGAGTTCTACTTTGGGAGGTAAAAAGGGTGTTTCACCTTTACACTCACACTTCAGCCTCTTCTCACTATGCCCACTGAAATAAGCACTGTAGGCGGAAGTCTCCACTTCACAAGAGAATTTATCAGTTTTCACTCATCTGAGTGTATCTGCAATCAACAAAGGAGTGGAAATGTCCACAAAACTGGTTCCAAAGATTTTTCAGATCTGGGATCCTCAGAGACCCCATTAATTTAGAATCTGACTTATTTTGTCTATTACTTCACAGTATCACCCTCTAAGATGCATTGTTTTGAGTTAACACATCTTCTGCCTTTTGAATCCTGGGAGGAGTGTGTGTGTGTATGTGTGTGTGTGTATCTATATTTGGTCAAACTTTTTGTGACATTTAGCTTGTCATGTAGGTTAAAGATTTTCTTCTAATCTCTCAACATATATATGATTAAGTGAGCTTAATATTTCATAAATTTTGACTCAAGTTCAAGAAAACCTTTGTTGGTATTTCTTTAGCCCATACGTTGGCTTTAGCCCAGCATATTCTAATCATTCTTTAAACCGGTAGCAAAGTTTTACAGGAAAGCCAATTGGGCATAAAAAGGAGGAGTAGGATGAAATCAAGCAAAGGAAAATATAGGATGTAAATCAGGTGAAAATCTACTTGAAAGGGAAAGCTGGGTCATAGTGAACATTGAGCTAGGTGGTACATTAGCAAGCCCTCATTTATTCAAAGAAGAAAGGGATTAAAATGAGTTGTTTACACTTTTTGCATGTTTTAGAAAACATATATATTCTTAAATGCCTAGAGAATTTTGGACAACAGTGAAAACATATTTTATATATTTAATCCCAGTACTTTAAACCTAGGTTTCTATAATAAAGCCTATTTTGCATTTATAAATTATTAAAAGTTATGTGTTAAAACCTGGTCCCTGTGCACACACAGCAGCACGTTGCGAGTGACCCCGGCCCAGCCAACTGCATTTGTAGCCAGAGTAGGGAGACTCTATTTTGTGTGCTTCCAAGCATCCCAACTCTGCACAGTTCTGCACATCAATTTTCCTCTGGCATGTTTTGAAATAAAAGATGCTACCATTATAGATGAATCCATATTAAAAGAGTGATACTCTTTGGGGAAAACAATACATAAATGTTCATATTATTATTAACACTGTGGAGTTCATGTAATCTCTCAGAAATCTTTATCCATCCAGCAAGCTGATTCACACTGGGGCTGAGAGGTGCGGCCTATCAGGGCAGTTTGCCTCCCACTGAGGCTGGGGACAGCTGGCAAGGGCCGGGAGCTGTGGCCTCTGTTGGGAGCGCCACACAGGGTGGACCTCTGTGTGTCCAGCAAGTCAGTGCCTGCCCACAAGTGGGGCATGAGCATCAGCGATGTGACAGATGGAAGGGCAGCCACCCGCGGGGGGTCGGGGGGAGAACTGAAAGGGAGAACAGACCAGGAGGAAAACAGCAGAAGCACTGAGTTAGAGCTAACCACAGTGGAGTCTTGTCTCTGTTCTGTGACCTGGGCAATTGTAGAACCTTTCGAGGTCCTTGTTTTCCACCTCTCTAACATGGGGGAATGGGGGAAATCATAGTAACCTCTTGTCTTGGAGTAGGTTCCCAAGGAGACAGACTGAGATTCCTACGTTGGGTGGGGATGGCCCTTAGGAGCAAAGAGCCCGAGGGAGGCAGGATTGGGCACAGAGAGGAGTTAACTGTGATGACGTCTCAACAGCAGTCTCAGGTGGTCCTATAGGGATCTCCTGACCAGGGACTAAAGCTCTTCAGAGCTGTCTTGTAATCGACACAAAGGGGCAGGTGTGTGAACCCGCACACCAACCAGTCACTGGATGCAGACAGCTCCCCTCCCACGGAGGTGACTTAACCCTGGAGGGTGCAGCTCTCTTTAGCCGACATCAATCCTGGGAGGGACGCAGCTGAAGCTCTGAGCAGGCACCAATGCTGGCAGCTGGACAGGGTTTGGGCAGCACACAACATCGACTGCATGCATCCCCGAGCCACTCATGGATGAGTACAGCCCATCTGGAAACAGCTCCTCCAGGATTCCGGACTGTTTCTCTTCCTGGGAAAACTGACATCAGGAGGGTTAGTGGGTGAACCACAGCCCCCACCACTGCAGCTGGTCCTAAGGCTGCACATGATACTCATCTCCCTACTCTGCTACTTGTTCTAGATTATCTTTACCTTTAGCATCTCTGCTGGTCTAAGTGGCTCACATGGTGGAATGACCCTGATGCTCACTCCCGAGTGAGCTCACTCTGAGCCCCTGGTCCCCAGGTCCTTCTGGCTATGGCTGTAGCACATGATCATTTACAGTCAAACTTGGGGAACGGAGACCAAGAGATGACCCAGTGGATTGCCTAGGTACCATATGAATTCTTCCCTTTTGTGTAGCAGCTTCCCTACTTCTGATGATTAGATTATACCTGTCCCACGGAGACTCCCTGTTTGCCTCTGGCACACAGAGACTAAAGCGACCAGGTTACAGCTGTAGCTTAAAGTTGAGAAGAATTCTTGCTGCAAGCCCCACTGGAGGCATCTTCCCCTGGAACCAGGACTACTAGATCCTCAGAGCCCAGAACTGCAGAGCTGGGCAGCACAAATGTTGGTACGTTGCATGGGTCCTGCAGGTCCTTCAGTGTCTCGGCTCTTTCCACCCTCAGTGGGCCCAGTAGTATATCCCTGGTCAGGTGGTATTGAGGTGTGTCCCTAATTAGTGATCAGCATCCAAGAGGGGAGCTGGGGGTAAATCTTAAGGCAGGGATAGTGTGTTTTCTTACAAGATGGAGGACTCTGCTTCATCTTCAGACAAGGGGAGTGCTGGCCTGGAGCAGGGAAGAGCAGGCTACTTTTTCATGAGCCAAGGATCTAAGGACACCTGGGATTCCAAGGTTTGTTAATGCATCCACCCAGATGCCCCATTCCAGGCCATAGGGTCCCAGTCCTTCCCAGTCAGGGCTCTGACTTGGTCATAGCTGACTTGCTGGGGAGCAGACCATTCAGACTTGTCTGGTTCTCAGCTATGCTGGTAATTAAGTCCTGAGACTGATGCTCCCGCATTTTCTTCTCTCTGGCTGCAGGCAATGGGATAGTCCTTTCCTATGCTTCTGAGAAGGCCCTCTGAATTTACACTTTGCCTCAAATTGGTGAATATTCACCCTCACTTTTTTATTGTCTTTCTTCAGTGCATTGATCGAACTCAGCAAGAGTAACCTAATTCCATTGTCTTTATAATTACTTTTTTTCTTGAACCTCCCAAACATCTGAGATGTTGTACTTCCCAGAGCGTTTCTTTCCTTGGTACCTTCTCCCCCGTCACTGCCCGTGAAAAATGTAACAATTGCACTGCCACAACACGCCAGGGACTGTCCACATTCCATCCATTACCAGGGATGGGGACCTCATTGCCAGTCAGCTGGCAGAGGACTTAGTTCCAAAATTCCACTTTAGAGACTACTTTCCAGGACTATTTCTGGCACCGAGGTCTTAAATTGGGTTCTCAGGGAGTCAGATTCTGAGATGGATTTGCATACGGAAATTCCATTGGATGTATTCCCGTCAACAGTATGTGTGGGGAGAGGGGAGAGAATAGGACGGAGCAGAGGGAAAAATTGAGCTGCAGTGAAATTGCAACAGAAGCCCCAGCTAATCTTCTGGGGGATCTCTGGATCTGAGATGGCCCTTCAGAGTTGTTGGAGTTGAAGTGATGGGGCTGGGCCCGCAATGCTTTCTTACTGACCAAAACACATCATTGGATGTGAGCTGCCCTTGGGGCAGGAACATGGAATTGTGTGAGGCCGCTCCCTCTGGCCAAGGGCAGTTCCTGGGGGAGGGCCTCACTAGGCACCATCAGCAGGCAATCATCCTGGAGGTGGAGGTGGGGAGAATAACCTCAGTCCTGAAGGAGCGGGGAGAGAAATATGGGGTGTGCCTCGCCATTACATCTACCAAAGCTGTTCTGAAAATTTCATGAGATCTTGAATGTAGAAAGGCCTTAAATTTGTTCAACACTTTATATAAATCCGTTATTTTGATTACTTCACATTTTTGGCCCAGGCAGGGAATCAGCTGCCGTTGTCAGTAGGAACTTTAACAACAAGTCAGACTGTCCCATGTTTCAAGTCACTGGCCTTCAAATAGTCCATCATCTTATTCTAAGAGTCCAAATTCCTGGTAGGTTTTAGGAAAATCTCTAACTGAGCATCACGTGACAATGAAGGGCCTGCATTTGACTTCTCTTTTCCTGTCCAAGATTTTTCCTTCAGTGAGCAGTTCAGAACATCTGAAGGGTTAAAGGCTAGTATCATTGCAAAGTTGAAACAGAACCATAAGTTTAATATTATTTTAAAGTTAAAACAATTTAACGTGACACCAAGCTTGAGTTAACATTCTACATGGTTGTAGAGATATTAGGGCTTAAACAGATGTCAGTAATTTTTTTACAAAATGGAAATTGAGTTCTACAGATGGTGAAGACTGAGGAGCTCAAAGTGTTGTATAAAAGAAATGTACACTCAAGTAAAAAGTAATCATCTTTATATTTCAAGTTGAAGATGCCCTTTTGGTGGTGAGGATAATTTTCAAGCTGATCAGACAGAAATCTATTTACCTTTCACTTCCATATCGTCCTTTTTTCCCTCTGCTACGTTTTCTAATTACAGAAGGTATTTGAGAAGTAATTAGGACTTTATCCTTTCCCGATTCCCACCCTGATTCTACCTAATTTTTCTATTAGCACAATATGATTCAACCTGCCTCATCATCACATTTGCCATAGCAACAGGCCATGGTGTCGTAAAAATCATCGTCTTCTAGAGTTTTATTATTTTCTATATATAGTTGGACTTGTTTTAGAAAGTTGTAACTTTCATGCATTTATTTAATGGAGATGCTCTTGCCATTCAAGGAAAGGTTTTCAAGGATGTAAGAAAATATTTAGGTATGTCAGTTTCACTCATTATCCCACCAGTTCTTTTAGTTATATAATTTGGACTCAAAAGTATAAATTTTCCATAAATGATGAAACAAAATCTACATTTTTAAATGAAGGAATATAAAAATACATCATCTACAAAATTATCACTTCCCATTTTCTGCCAAACAATCAGATGTTTTGTTTTGTTTTGTTTCCAAATGTATAATCAATCTTGTGTACTTGAAACCCTGACTGCTGGAGAAGTTAAAAAAAATGCACCCCACGATTTTGTTTGACCAGGGAGATTTGTGAGACTAAAAAGAGGATGAGGGATCTGCCATCCACTGTGGACAACATGTGGGCGCCTCCATTTATATATGTGCTGGTTTCTAGCCTTGGTGCCTAAGACCTTGGGAAAAGTGTGTTCTAATGACAAAGTACCGGCCCTGCTGGAGAGTATCTGTTCTATTTCCAGCACGAGGAAATCCACACATAGAGACAGCCACTGACTCCCAAACCATCTTATCCTCGGGGGCTATGATTCTCATTCACAACTGCACACCACCATACCCAGCACCCTCTTTCCAATGGATTCGGGAAGGACTGTCAGAGCCGTGAAGGAGTTGAAGTCATCTTAGATTAATGTCTCTTCCCGCAATTCCCAGTGGGACCATAACTCCAGCTCACTCTACCAGTCTCTATCTAGAGAGTTCTATCATTTTGGGTCTTTCTCTCCCTGGCTTGGCACTACTTTATTGTCTTTAGAGAATATCATTAGCTGCTTACTACCTGGTATCGTCCCTCAGCCATGGGAAGCAGGTTGCCTTGTTTCCCTCCTTTCATCTTCTTTTGAAAATCACCCTAAGTGAATCCTATCCTTTAAGAAGTGAGGGCTAGACTCTGTATCACTCTCTGTTCTTCTTTACTATCACCATCACAACAATAACACCAGCTACCTTGTATTTACCTCACTCAAATAGCCCCCTTCCTTATGATGCCCCTATAAGACTGAGTTTTACCTCAACTTTCTAAGGAGAAAACTGAGACTCAGAAAGATAAGTAACTTGCTCAATGCCAAAAAGCTAATAAATGACAGCATTTAGATTAGACTGGATCTTATACCTCTCCCAGCATCACCCTCTTCCCATGACACTATATTGCCTTCTGAGATGGAAAGAGAATTCTTATCCATTACAGAGAAGGTTGTCACGAAAGGCTGTGGCTAAGGTGGCAGGCGTCCATTCCCCCCACAGTTCCTGAACACTCTAATGTAGCAACATCAGCGTAGGTAGAAAAGGAGGACAGAGTGACTGCAGACCAGTGAAATCGGATATTTCCGAGTAGCTGTGGGGAGAGTAGAGTTTTTCAAATAATATTACTGCTACCGATGCCTCCCAAACCCAGGGCAGTGACTTACCAAACCAGTAAGTAGGTTTACTCAAGAAGAGACCAGAGTTCTCTTAGACATCCCAGACAAGTCCCTGCATGGGCTGTCAGTCACTTCAGCCTGAAAAGTAGAAGGGGATTCAAGAACCTCTCACTGTTCCAGCACTACCACTCCTAGTATCAATAGGATTGCAGAGGTAATGGATCCTCAGGACTCACTTAAGATCTCTGGACTTCCCACACAGACACCATTAGGTCAGAATTAGCTATTAGGATCTGTTATTTTTTTCAATCCTATTGTTAATAGGCTCGGCATGGCCTGAACATTGAGAGATCCTGGAAGCTTGTTCCACTCAGCTCACTGAGCGGCAGATAATCTGTTTTATATATGAATATCTTATTGCCATTTTTTTGCCTTTATATTAAACCTATTTTAAAAGCATAGCCCAAAGCCATCTCTGCCGTTGGCTTATTTTTCTTTGCTCTTTCTCCGAGCTAGGAACTGAGCACATCAATAGCTGCTCTGAAACCTTTGATGCTTCTTTGGCAATGACTTCAGTCCTCTGCATTTACCACAGAGCTGCAGTGACTGTCTTATGCAGAGAAGCATATTTGTGGTTGATAAAATGCTAGTTCAATAGGGGGGAAAAGTGAATTGATTATATTGAGCATTTTTCTGTCACTTTTCTAAAAGATAAAAGAGAATAATTTTGGTTCCTTCATCTATTCCATATATACACTGACTTTTTAATTATAATCAAACATTATTAAAGGAAATCCAAATGAAACCAGGGGGAAATTAGAACTAGGGTTTAGTACTTGGGCTCTGTTTGGTCTGGGGTGGGGGGAGTTTGGCAGGTGCTTTCAAGCATTTAGATTTGTGCAATATTTGATTGTGTATGCAATTACTCTAAGAGTATTTTGCGCAGTATAATTACATGGAGAATAATCCATGGGATGGAAGGTACTGCAACCGTCTTTTGCAGTCTGACTTCTGAGAAATAAGGATCCTACTGCCCTCTGCCTAAAAGCATAGTTTAATTAGACCATATCTTACTTTCTTATTCCAAAGATTTTTTTAGCTGAACAACTTTGCCTTTGTAACTCACCATCCTTCTTCCAAGAGAGGCAGTGTGATAGTGGTTATGTGCAGGGATCCAGAGACAAACAAAACTTGCTAAGAATCAAGGCCGCAACACTTAGAAGCCTTATTCGCCTGTGTGGCTAGTTATTTAATCCATCTCAGCTTCCTCATCTGTAAAGTGGGTATAAAACACTATCTGCATCATAAGATTATTGGGAGTATGAACTGTAATCCTGACCACCAAGTTATTGGCACATAGTAAATAATAAAGGTTAGTTGTCATTATTACCAGAGTGATGACAGTCCTTAGTGGAACTGTGGGGACAGACCATGTGTGTTTTAGGAGGCTCGCTTGCCACATGAGAAGCAGTTTGATGGATGTTAGAAAAATCCCTAGAGATGTGGATTCTGCTTCTGGAAACGGTTTCTGGAAATGACTGCTGCTTCTTCTGAATGATCAAGATGGTTCCAAGTCCTGGCAGGACAAACGGAGGCCATGTTCCTTTGACTGACTATGCAAATCAATCCAAAACTGGAGTCAAGCTTTGCTTTAGACATTATTCTTTCTTTTAAGATGATGTATCCTTCTGGGGTCTCCTAAACTATGGTTATAATGACAGCTGGCTCTCCAGAAATACTTTTCAAATATGGAAACATTATGTGGAGGTGGGGGGTGTTTGGGGAAGAAGGGGAGGACTGCTTGAAACTAGGATTTGCAGTCACCTCTGAGTTCTGCAGCTGTTTCTCTATTAATGAGCTTGTTTTTTTTTTTTTTTTTTTTTTTAAGACTTTATTTATTTGACAGAGAGAGACACAGCGAGAGAGGGAACACAAGCAGGGGGAGTCGGAGAGGGAGAAGCAGGCTTCCCGCTGAGCAGGGAGCCTGATGCAGGGCTCAATCCCAGGACCCTGGGATCATGACCTGAGCCGAAGGCAGACGCTTAACAACTGAGCCACCCAGGCACCCCTTAATGAGCTTGCCATTTGATTATTTCATCAGTGTTTCTCAGTGGGTGGTCCCTCTGAATCACCAGGGGGAGGGTGTTTGTTCAAAGTACAGCTCTCAGGGGTCCTGGGTGGCTCAGTCATTTAAGTGACTGACTCTTGATTTTAGCTCAAGTCATGAGTCCTGGGATCAAGCCCCACACTGGGCTCCGTGCTCAGTGGAGAGTCTGCTTCAGGATTCTCTCTCTCCCTCTCCCTCTGCCCCTTCCCCTGCTTGCTTGCTCTCTCTCTAAAATAAATAAATAAATCTTAAAAAAAAGGACGGATGCCTGGGTTCCACCCCCAGACTCTCAGGATCAGAATCTCTGGGGATAGAGCTGGGCAGTCTGCAGCTTCATCAGATCTCTGGGTGATCCTCAGGCACACCTGAGTGGGAGAACCTCTAATAGCAAATACAATCGAACATGTTAATGTCATTACTGACATGATTACACCTTCAAGCACTCCTCACTTTGTTTTGAGAAGGAGAAAGAGATAATTAATACCTAAAATTAAGTATTCATTCATGGCCCACGGGCCTTACACTTTCATTTTTCTGTAAATGAGAACTCCTGAACTCTCTTAAATGTAAGAATGAATAAATGTTTAGTGTTTGGGGTTCTCTGTTAAGAGGCAGTATAA
Organism: Mirounga angustirostris; assembly: GCF_029215605.1. NCBI lineage: Eukaryota > Metazoa > Chordata > Mammalia > Carnivora > Phocidae > Mirounga > Mirounga angustirostris. The sequence continues at coordinate 160,150,747 of NW_026991711.1, forward strand.
ATGTGCCAAGCATTATTATAGGAGAAATATGTAGGTGGGGTTGCCATATGTGTGCCCCAAACCCCCATTTGCTGTAATTTAAGAAAATAGATACCAAGGTGGTCCCAGTGAATCTTATAGCTAAGCTACTGTTTCGGTGCTGTAGAAGGAGGGCATGCCTAACCCAAGGGAGCTATAAAACATCAGCTGAGCATTGATGGAGTTGGGAGTCAAATAGAAACCTGTTCTCCTGTGAAAACATGCACATATGTGGAATTGCATTGCTATAATCAGGACACAACCAAATTCACAGATGTGCCCAATTTTCTGTTTCCTCTATATTTTACCAGTTTCACGGCACAGTGACAAATGAGGAAAGTACTAAACCGATTTTGCATAGCATCTCATGGAAGCTGCTCACAAATCTCACTGGTGGGAATGAACCTCACAAATGTTAATAGTTAAGTGCTACATCTGTCTAATCCATCTCTGGGACACACTAAGCTCTCTGTTACTTTGCATATAGCAAATTGAAGAAATACCATTATTCTAAGTCAAGTTTCGAAAAAAAAAAAGATTTCCTTAAAAAAAATCCATCTCTCCCCAGTGATTTTCCTTCTTCTATTTTCACATTTTCAAGTGCATATGATTGATAATTATAAAATGGAATCAAAAAAAGAGTATCTGACTGAGAAAATCAGAACAGGGGGAAAGATAAGTCCCTAAGTCTTATCACTCCCACTGTATGTGTTTCTTACTAGTTTTTAGCTCCTAAAATTCCAGGAGGCTCTTAAAACTCCTCTACCAACACCTAGAAAAAGGAAGGCAGGATTTTCATAGTTTGGAAAAATAGACAATTGTTTTTTCTGACCATCAGTGTCTACTCCCACTCCCACTCTTTTTTAAAAATTCTCCTTCTTTCCTTCCTTCCTTCCTTCCTTCCTTCCTTCCTTCCTTCCTTCCTTCCTTCCTTCCTTCCTTCCTTCCTTTCTTCCTTCCTTCTTTCCTTCTTTCCTTCTTTCCTCCCTCCTTCCCTCCCTTCCTCCCTTCCTTCCTCCCTCCCTCCCTCCCTTCTTTCATCCCTTTCTTTCTTTTTTTTTTGTAACCAGACTCCAGTTTCCTTTGCTGGCAATCACCTGACTCCATTAAGTGCAGTCTTGAGGGTCTGTCAATTAAGACGTCCCCTCTCTCCCCTTCCCAGTGACTGAGTGCCTGACTCAGCTGGGTCGATTAGACACGCCCTCCTGAGCTTTGAGTCTTCAGCACAGGATAGTAAGGACAGCGGAGTGCTCACTCCCAGCGGCAGTGCCTCACCAATACTGTCCATTATTTCTCGTCACGCAGAACCCCAGAGCTGCCCTGAGTCCTGAACTTTTCCTAGTATGAACCTTCACTCCGCTTTGCTCCTTTAGCTCTTCCACATCTTTCCCATAAATTCCTCTTTTTCATAATGTAGCCAAAGTTCATTCCTGTTGCTTCTAATCAGAGGTGTGAATCAAAATCTTTACCAACTGACTTCCCAGTGGGAGAAGGCAGTGACCAAATGGAACATGCCCCTTGCCAAAGAGAATGGATGTTGATCAGGGTGCTTCCGGATGGGCTACTCACAAAGAGCTTTTACTACAGGTATTAGATCTCACTGTTCTGCTCATTTTAGGAACAGTGGTATTTTAACATGAGTCACGGAGCTTTATCTGTAGTCATGCGATAGAAATAATAGACAGTGATGTTAAAAAGAAAGGGGAAAAGATATTAACCAAGCAAGGATGGGCAGAGGGATTGGTGATGAACAGAACGTTGAGTAGCATGAGTGAAAAGCTGCACAATGCAGAGGTCTGCATGAGGAGCTCTCAGATCTGTGGAATCCTAGAGATTCTTTTGTGATTCCTACAAGGCACTAGATCCATGGCTTAAGAAAGACAGTCCTTTGGTAGAAAAAGCCCTAAGCACACACAACTGGAGAAAGGTTTCCTTTACTGAGTTAAATGGTATTGATAAATCCCTCACTGACTTTTACACATGCCACGGGAAATTAGAATAAAGCCATAACCTCCCCAATTAGCATAATGTTTAAGTGAAACTGTGAAACACAGCATCTGGTTTACTTGCAAGAGAAGGCAGTTCTATCACATGAAGGTATGATGCTGAAAGTTACAAATGGACCCAGGTAGAGAATGTGGTCGAGTCTGTGCCCTACCCTTGTAATTCTCCTTCCCAAGGTGCCACCTCAGCCAGGAACCCTCCAATCCGAGCACACGGAACTAGCTACAATTTTCCCAGTGCACCATGCTGGTCCATGTCCTGCACAATCATTCCTTCCGCTTGGAATGCCCTTCTCCCACTTTGTCTAATTAGGGGTGTCTACTCTTCCACAGCCCCCAGTTCATGTGGCATCTCTGTGTACACTAGAAAAAGCACCCCTTGCTCAAGACACCCCTTGCTCATTTCCCTCTGTCAGAAAATTGTTGAATTCTATTGGTTTTGTTAAAACAATACATTTTATCAATATTTTTAGGAAAATTATTATTTAAAATATATTAATCTATAATAAATAATACCCCTCACGTTCAACAGCACACAACCTGCATACTCTTCTGCATGGTTCTGGATGACAAAATATCCAGAGATGCCCACAAAGAAAAAGCTCAAAGCTTATAAACTTCATCTAAGAAGCATTCCTTGTGTGTGTTCCCACCTGTCTGGAATGCTGGCTCCACTGTGTACCTAACAATGGTTTTGAATGTGTTGTTCACATACCTATCACCCCCACAAAAAGAGAGTCTGTTTCTTATTCGCCTGTGCAACTCCAGTGACCAGTAAAGTATTGGTAAATGATAGACGCTAAGTAGATTTTTGTTGAAGAAATGAACGAAGAAATGTTAATACACGGTACCCAATGTAGGGCCTTGCACATAAATAGCATTTACTCACTTAAACTCCTGGAAACAAAAATTGGTAGTATTGGCACTTTTATACTCCCCAGTGTGGATATGGGGGGGAAGGCACGAGCACACACGCACATGTTTATGTGTGTGTTTTGAGATCTTAATGATAAAACATCAAATTCTAAGTGAGGGCATTTTCATCGTCTAGTACTGGGTCTTGCTAGTACCTAAGACAGTATATATGCTCAATAAACACTTGCTAAATGAATAAATGAGTGATCACAAATGAGTCAGTGAGTGAATCAGAACAAAGAAAGTGTCACCATCACTCTTATTTATAGGCTAGAAATATTGAGACTTGTTTTCTTAATGAAGTGTGGAGCTTAGGGCAGTTTAAAAGTCTATCAGCATCATGACAAATGTTTGAGAAAGTATGTTTTCCCCTAATATGAAAGGAACATATCTTTCCTATTAAGATGTTAGGAGTAGTAATACAGAGAGGGGTAAAAGCCCACAATATTAGGTGCCGAATAAAATGATGCTCAAAAATTAAAGAATTTTCCCCCATTTTTTGAGTAAGATAATGTTCCAGAAAAGACAACTTGTAAACTATTACACTGATTAAGTGTCTCACTGTAATGCCCACAAATACACTGATCAGCACAGGTCCCTCAGAGCTGCGGCTGCACTCCCCTTTCACCAGAACAGAGCCAAGGCTATAAAAATAGTTGAAAGCAGGAATTTGTTTTTTTAAAAAGAAAATCAATGTCCAGGAACTACTGCTGGGTCACCCCAAATTTAAACACCATCAGGGCCCATTCAGTTAAAATTGACATTGGCAGCGGATAATCCTCATCATGAATGATCTCATTTTGTTGCAGAGATGCTATTTTCTCCGGCTGGAGAGTAAGCTAAGACAAGGAGAACTAAAGGAAACGTGCTTTCTGGTTAACCCTGAGACAACTCAAAATTCCTTTAATCAGAAGACTCAAACATCCCAGTTACTCCAGGTTTCACTGGCTTTGAATGGGTGTAGGATCGGCAAACTCTACGAGAGCATATGTGTCAGTAGAATCCGGGAAGATTTTTAGTGACAAGAACCCTTCAGAACATTGACTTGAGGTTTAATGGGGAAGATCATGTCTTCTACTTACAGTGCACCAAACAAGTGAGGAACGGATGTCTATGTTCACTGAGGCCAGCAGACATTGCCAGATTGTTTTCTACGCTGAGTGTTAAAGGCATGATATCTGGCGCCTCTGAGATTTCCGAGGACCTAAAAAAAGAATCCAAAGGATGAAATTTTAAAAATTATTCAAAAATGCAAAAAAAGGCAAAATGAAATTAATAAACGCTTAATTAAATGCCTCCAAAATGTAATACTATGTCAAATTCATTTAGTGTTAAATTTAGAATTTGTGAAATTTCCATTATATTTAAAAGCCATTTGTTGGCTAGATTTTATCATTTTGCCAAGTGATCATGAAATCAGTCAGCTGTGAATTATGTTATTCATAGCCAAATAATTTTTAGCATGAGAATATAAACACCAATTTTGTAAAATGTATAAAAATTATAATGTGGGTACATTTCCATATATTTGGTATCCGATGCACTAGAAGGGAGATTGTCTGGGGTCTCCCGAGGTGGCTCGAAGCCATGGTGACGTTATCACTCGCAGTGAGAAAGAACCCAGGACCTGACGCATCTTTCCTTCTCACTCTTCTCTTCTGGGGTCAACTCACACGGCAGGGGGCAGTCATGCAGGGTGAAAGAGTGCTGGATTTGGAGTTAGAGAGCCACGTTCAAGTTCTAAGTGGGCTACCCCTTTGTTATATGACCTGGGGGCTGAGGTCAGCACAACTAATGGGCTCCATCCACAGAAAGTGATACAATGAGACCATACATTAGGTTGTACTAGGTGAAACATCTATTTGTAGGGCAAAATAGACTCCTACCAGCAGTTTCCTGTGCCTCCACCTGATATTTGAAAGCATTTTGCAAAGTGTAAGTAATTACAGGGATTAAGATGCAGAGGGACTTAGAAAGTAAAGCAAAGGAAGGGTGAATGCCTAAATAGACTGAGAAGAGCAGTGGGAAGGTTCCAGAACCACAGCACCAAGGCTTCTAAGTTTCTCACAGCCAGAGGCAACTCTTTGATCCCTAGTCTGGCACTATCTGTGTTAACAGTTATATCCTCCTTGCCAACATTCCCCCAAACCGTTGTTACTCAGAGGTCTGTGGAGGACCTTTGTGGATCCCTGAAGCAGAGATACTGCTTTGACCTTTTGTCCTCCCCTCCTCCGAGTCCCCTTCCCTTCAGAGCAAATGGAGAGAACAGGGTGGGTATGGTGGGGGCAGCAATATGCTCTCCCAGGAATTTCCAGTCCTAGAAGCTTGCATTTACTTTGTGGGGCTAACAGATTCAGAATTTCTAATAACCTATAATGTTTCCAATTCATCTCTGTAGAAACTCCACAACTACTGGCTAGATGATTATACATATTTTATATGGATGTTGCCTTGGAAAGTCTTTCTTCTTCTAGGTTTGCAGCTTATAGAAGCACTGTCTTCTTAGCTTGGCTTTATTCATGGAAGAGAAGAGACATAATCTGGGGGCTGACAGAACCCTGAAGGGGAAGAGGCTCACAGTGGGAAAGGGGAATCCCTTATCTTGCCAGACTCTATTTGTTGTTAATTCAAAATAATGATTATAGCTAAAAGGCCAGAGGGTATCACAGGAAGCTTTTCAACTGACTCTTGCTAGAAAGGAAGCTTTGGGAGTCAAGCTCCTCCCTACCACACTTTCCTTCCTCACTCTCAATGCTTCTTTCCCCTTACAGGTTTGATGGGGGTTAGAGGGTATCAGAGAAGCTTTTAGAAGGTCCTCTAGAATCCCTTGACTCCACCACACTTGCTGGGTTATGGAAGAGGGAAAAAAGAACTGAAAAGAAAAAATAGGGGGAAAGAAAAGGGGAACCAGCTCACTGGTCCCCTAACACCCACTTGGTTATGGCTCCTACCTGCTGAGGGTCACCTGTGAGTGGTTCCTGAGGATGGACTGTGACCACCCTGCTATAGATTAATTCTTTCCTCTTAGAAAGTTGGGCTTCAGTGTACTTAATGAGGGAGAAATAGGATGTGATTTTTTTCCTTCGGAATCACTCCAGTATGATCCGCAGAATGATTAGCATGGCTCAGCCTCAGTTGGGATATTATGGCTTAAATTATTCCTATTAGTTTCCAGCTGACCTTGGAACACAAACATTACATCTGATTTCAATGAAACTTTAGACTTTGTTGTTCTCAGTCAACTAATGAAACAGTTGAACCTTCCCATGACTTGCGGTAATTATAATAAAGGGTAAGTATTATCACGAATAATGCAAACTGATTTACAAGATGGCAAAGTGATATTCTGGAAGTCACGCACAAAGACATTAAAAATGTGAACCGAACACAGAAAAAAATGTAGTGCCTTCTGAAAGGTTGATCCATGACTGTCGAAATACAGCCCCACCTGGCAGCGAGGCTTTGGTACAGTGAGTTTGGGCACAACTGACTGGTTACAAGAAACATTATGTTAACAGGAAAAGCCACTTTAAAAGTCCGTTTGATGCTTCAAGCTCTCAAGTACACCCTAAACGTTTAAACCAATACTCCAAACTGATTAAAGCATTTATGGAAAATAAAAGTGTTTTGCCATGGGGGGAAGAGATGAGGGATCTTGGTTGTTGATGCTTGTTTGTTTGGTTTTACTGAGGTGTAGAACAGAAACCCCAAATTTGACAGATTTCCCAGTTCTAATGTAGTTTTAAAAGTTTAAGAGTTTATGCCACCCCAAACAATTTATCCAAACTCAATGAATTTTCAAATCAAACATAATGACCCTCCTGCCGCAGGAGTGGGATGGTGCCCTCTTCATGGTTATAGTCTTACAACTGAATGTAATAGGACTCGGCACATAATAGATGCTTAATAAACGAATAATGCAAACTAATTGCCTAAAAAGTGGGGACTCAGCCTCAGAACTCAGGAATTAGTTGGTTTTAGTTTATTCAAATCATCACATCATATTCAAATGGACATTTCACAGATGTGTCATTTGTGCTGTTTTCTGGCACGAGAGAGTGTCACGTCTCAGCTTTTTCTGTCCCCGACTGCCTGTGTGCCCAGTGAACTCCTCTTTATCCTTCAAATCCCTTTTTCAGAAGAGTCCGAGATCTGGGATGCCCAAGGCTCTGGAGTGAGACAGTCTGGGTTCAATTTCTGGCTCTGCCACTTTAATAAGCAACTTAACTTTGCGCCTCAGTTTCTCCATATGTAAAGTGGGTTTTTATAAGTATTAAGTGGGTTAATGTGTATCATCTGAAGGTCACTCAACAAATGTCAACTCTTAGTGCCCTGAGTTACTTGTCACACGGCACCCCAATTATTTGTTTACTTATATTCCCTGTGCTCAATTACAACTCATCCGGTGTAGGCCTTATGTCTTTTTATGCTGTACTCACCAAATTTACAAAGTACAGACTCCAAACTTTATAAGCAATAAATGTTTGATGATTTGAATAAACTAAAACCAACTCATTCCCGAGTGAGGTGTGAAGCTAATTTCTCTCTTATTCTTTAGGGAGGTCCTTCCAGGTGGAGAAGATCATTGGGTTAGAAACTTGTAAATTCCACTTCCTGTAATTCACCTTGCTGGGAATGAATGAGAGACATTCACTCTTCACCAAGAATTGTGAAATAACTAGTGTTTCACTTTGGCCAAGCTTTCTTTTAGGGACATACACATTGACTTGCAGTATGATTTTGCCTTTAAGAAACAACTGCCTTTCCTTGTTATTATTTTGAACAAATTCACATCATTCTTACTGCATTTCGTTTTCTGAATGAAAGTCACCTCCTTCCCAGCTAGCACGGCCAGGGTTGGGGAAGAGGAGAGGGTTAGGGTATACTACTTTCTTCCAAAACTATCATTGATTGGAAGAATCTGTTTTTCCCCCAACTTTTAACCACATTTTAGAAACTTGTACAAAGCGTTTCCCCAGTTTCTGTTCTGACTGACGTCATTCCCCAAGAACCTAAGTATTCAAAGAAAAATCATAGTAAAAAAATGCACTTTTAGGCCACAAAACACAGGATAAAAAAAAATGTGTTTTATTTTGTTGTTTCTAGAAAAATAATTGCTTCTATACTGAACACTTGGTGTTAAGCTCTGGCATTAGGCTAAAAAAAATGTGGATGTATTCATAGGAAAATATCAAAGAAATACAAATAAAGCTATTACTTGCATAGGACAAAAACTGTGACTGTGGTAAATGAATGACTAAGGCTTGAGAAACCCTGGGTCAGAGAATGTTCCTGAAGTTACTCAACTATTCTATGAGGAACAGAGGAGCAGTTACATCCCGGACCTAGGATTTCCCCACCAGTCTCCTCCTCTGTGCTCCTTCTGGCGCCTACTTAGGGAAACAGGGTGGTCATGCCATAAATTGTCCTTGGAGGCCTTGAACCTAAGCCACCACTGAGGCGGTCATTATAAAGAAAGGGGGAAATGGGTCCCCTAGCACAGTCTCGCCTTTCTCTCTGCTGTAGCTGAAGAACTTCAATTTTTTATGACCCTTATGCAGTAGTCCCTTCTCTCAGCTGAGAGGATTCAGGTCCTCATTGACGGCTGGTTATTTTTCTTTCCTATTACAGAAGTGAACCACTGAGTTGTCCTCATTAAAAGCAGTTTGTCTTTTAACTAAAGGGGAATTACAGACAAAAGAGGTTTCTTAGGTCATTGGGTCCACTGAGACCCAGCCTGAGATCCTCTCACCTACCACAGCTTTATTTCCGATTCTTTGTCCTCTCCATTTTCTGTGTCCCGCGTACTCCCTCTGACCACGGCTGTGTCACCTGACAGTGTACCTTGTAGCCTGCAGTTATTCTTGACTGTCCACATCATCTCTCTCCCAGGCGGTGATTCATCTTGATCCCCCGGGGATGAAGTATGCCTTTTGGGCTTCCCCCACTTCACACAATCACTGAGGGCCTACTTGGCACCAGCCCCTGAGGCCAGTCCAGGAGAGATGAAGGTCAGGAAGACCCAGTTCCTGAGTGCACAGGCCTCTACACAATGACTTCTTTTCACTTTTTTCTTCTCTTGCCAACCTCCTGCTGTTCTGAATTATTTTCAGGCCCAGCCCCAGGCCTAGTTGGGAAATAGGGCCCAACGGGGTGCAGGGACTCTGCTTCCTCTGCTGGCTCCTCCTCAGGCATCCTCTGGCCTCACACAGGTTCCCTACAGAAAACCACACAGAGGTCCACCTCTGTCTCAGCCTACCTCTGTCCCCATCTGACAAGAGCTGATAGCAATCAGTGCCAGGTGTCAAGACATTTACTTTGCATTTGAGCCTTGCCTCTACTTGTGAATAAAAAGTTTTTGTTTTCTATTAGAGAAAGGAGACTTTCCCAAGAGTCCAAAATCATATTCCACATTTTATCCACACAGAAGGCTAGCCCGAGAGGCAGAACGGACAAGTTAATTGATTATGGTCAGACAACCTTGTCTTAAGGCCCAACTCTGTCACTAACTCCTTGGATGACCCTAGGTAAGTCACTTAACTTTTGTGAGGCTTAAATGGCTCATCTTATAAGGTGGAGCAGCAGTTCCTTGGCCATCCTACTTGAATGCATAATGTTTAAGCTCCCATTGAGGGGTTCCAATGGACGATTGGAACGGTTCATGAAACTGCCCATGATGGCCATGTGCCCTGCAAGTACCAGTAATTTGATTGCATGGTGACACTTTATTTTGTGGAGAACCCCACTTTGCTTGTATCTACCGGGTGTCCCTTTGTCCTTTGCATTCCCTCACTCTCATGCAGCCCTACAGAACCTCTGTAACTTCAGGGGCTCAAGCAGAGTGTATTCTCCCCTTCCCAAGCCAAAACTGCAGACTGTCTTTTCCCATCCATGTGTCCATTCTGGTGTTTTCAGCTGCAGGCGTCAGCACGATGAGGATCCGTTCGGCATGGATACGGAACTCAGGCCTGTGGTTCCAGGGCTGTGTGTGTGGGTTTTAGGGACTTGATAATGTTGAAGTGGTTTGCAAAGTTGTATGCCCATGTGTGTTTCCTTTTTTGTTTGTTTTGAGACAGTATCTATAACTTTCCCCAGATTTTCAAAAGGGCCTTTGGCCCAAAAATGTTAAAAAATTCACTGTGCTAAGATAGCTTTTTAAAATTATTACATTGATATGGATTGGGTTGCTTCATAGCCAGATAGCAAAAGCTTGGATAGAACTAAAATCTTATATATTATTTTTAGTTGATAAGTTGCCACTTTATGAAAAAGATTCTCAGAGCCTCCATTTTCTTGGAGTCCTATTTAGGGGTTCCAATGAGACATTAATGAATATGCTCTGTGAAGTGGGAAGTGCTCTACAAATGAGGTTTTTTTAAAAAAATTTTTATTGTTATGTTAATCACCATACATTACATCGTTAGTTTTTGATGTAGTGTTCCATGATTCATTGTTTGTGTATAACACCCAGTGCTCCATGCAGAACGTGCCCTCTTTAATACCCATCACCAGACTAACCCATCCTCCCACACCCCTCCCCTCTAGAACCCTCAGTTTGTTTTTCACAGTCCATCGTCTCTCATGGTTCATCTCCCCTCCAATTTCCCCCCCTTCATTCTTCCCCTCCTGCTATCTTCTTCTTCTTTTTTTTTTAACATATACTGTATTATTTGTTTCAGAGGTACAGATCTGTGATTCAACAGTCTTGCACAATTCACAGCATTCACCATAGTACATACCCTCCCCAATGTCTATCACCCAGCCACCCCATCCTTCCCACCCCCCACCACTCCAGCAACCCTCAGTTAATTTCCTGAGATTAAGAATTCCTCATATCAGTGAGATCATATGATATATGTCTTTCTCTGATTGACTTATTCCGCTCAGCATAACACCCTCCAGTTCCATCCACGTCATTGCAAATGGCAAGATCTCATTCCTTTTGATGGCTGCATAATATTCCATTGTATATATATACCATCTCTTCTTTATCCATTCATCTGTCAATGGACATCTTGGCTCTTTCTACAGTTTGGCTATTGTGGACATTGCTGCTATAAACATCGGGGTGCACGTACCCCTTTGGATCCCTACATTTGTATCTTTGGGGTAAATACCCAGGAGTGCAATTGCTGGATTATAAGGTAGCTCTATTTTCAACTTTTTAAGGAACCTCCATACTGTTTTCCAGAGTGGTTGCACCAGCTTGCATTCCCACCAACAGTGTAGGAGGGTTAGGAGGGTTCTCCTTTCTCTGCATCCCCGCCAACATCTGTCATTTCCTGACTTGTTAATTTTAGCCATTCTGACTAGATGATACCTCATTGAGGTTTTGATTTGGATTTCCCTGATGCCGAGTGATGTTGAGCACTTTTTCATGTGTCTGTTGGCCATCTGGATGTCTTCTTTGGAAAAATGTCTGTTCATGTCTTCTGCCCATTTCTTGATTGGATCATTTGCTCTTTGGGTGTTGAGCTTAAGAAGTTCTTTATAGATTTTGGATACTAGCCATTTATTTGACATGTCATTTGCAAATATCTTCTCCCATTCTGTTGGTTGTCTTTTGGTTTTGTTGACTGTTTCTTTTGCTGTGCAAAAGCTTTTTATCTTGATTAAGTCCCAATAGTTCATTTTTGCTCTTGCTTCCCTTGCCTTTGGTGATGTTTCTAGGAAGAAGTTACTACGGCTGAGGTCGAAGAGGTTGCTGCCTGTGTTCTCCTTTAGGATTTTGATGGATTCCTGTCTCACATTTAGGTCTTTCAACCATTTGGAGTCTATTTTTGTGTGTGGTGTAAGGAAATGGTCCAGTTTCATTCTTCTGCATGTGGCTGTCCAATTTTCCCAACACCATTTGTTGAAGAGACTGTCTTTTTTCCATTGGACATTCTTTCCTGCTTTGTCAAAGAGTAGTTGACCATACAGTTGAGGGTCCATTTCTGGGCTCTCTATTCTGTTCCATTGATCTATGTGTCTGTTTTTGTGCCAGTACCATACTGTCTTGATGATGACAGCTTTGTAATGGAGCTGGAAGTCCAGAATTGTGATGCTGCCAGCTTTGCTTTTCTTTTTCAACATTCCTCTGGCTATTCGGGGTCTTTTATGGTTCCATACAAATTTTAGGATTATTTGTTCCATTTCTTTGAAAAAAGTGGATGGTATTTTGATGGGGATTGCATTGAATGTGTAGATTGCTCTAGGTAGCATTGACATCGTCACAATATTTGTTCTTCCAATCCATGAGCATGGAACGTTTTTCCATTTCTTTGTGTCTTCCTCAATTTCTTTCATGAGTATTTTATAGTTTTCTGAGTACAGATCCTTTGCCTCTTTGGTTAGATTTATTTCTAGGTATCTTATGGTTTTGGGTGCAATTGTAAATGGGATGCACTCCTTATTTTCTCTTTCTTCTGTCTTGTTGTTGGTGTATAGGAATGCCACTGATTTCTGTGCATTGATTTTATATCCTGCCATTTTACTGAATTCCTGTATGAGTTCTAGCAGTTTTGGGGTGGAGTCTTTTGGGTTTTCCACATAAAGTATCATATAATCTGCAAAGAGTGAGAGTTTGACTTCTTCCTTGCTGATTTGGATGCCTTTTATTTCTTTTTGTTGTCTGATTGCTGTGGCTAGGACTTCTAATACTATGTTGAATAGCAGTGGTGATAGTGGACCTCCCTGCCACATTTCTGACCTTACGGGGAAAGCTCTCAGTTTTTCCCCATTGAGAATGATATTCACTGTGGGTTTTTCATAGATGGCTTTTATGATATTGAGGTATGTACCCTCGATCCCTATACTCTGAAGAGTTTTGATCAAGAAAGGATGCTGTACTTTGTCAAATGCTTTTTCTGCATCTATTGAGAGGATCATATGTTTCTTGTTCTTTCTTTTGTTAATGTATTGTATCACATTGATTGATTTGTGGGTGTTGAACCAACCTTGCAGCCCAGGGATAAATCCCACTTGGTTGTGGTGAATAATCCTTTCAATGTATTGAAATTGGATCTTATTGGCTAGTATTTTGGTGAGAATTTTTGCATCCATGTTCATGAAGGATATTGGTCTGTAATTCTCCTTTTTGATGGGGTCTTTGTCTGGTTTTGGGATCAAGGTAATGGTGGCCTCATAAAACGAGTTTGGAAGTTTTCCTTCCATTTCTATATTTTGGAACAGTTTCAGAAGAATAGGTATTAATTCTTCTTAAAATGTTTGGTAGAATTCCCCTGGGAAGCCATCTGGCCCTGGGCTTTTGTTTGTTGGGAGATTTTTGATGACTGCTTCAATTTCCTTAGTGGTTATAGGTCTGCTCAGGTTTTCTGTTTCTTCCTGGTTCAGTTTTGGTAGTTGATACATCTCTAGGAATGCATCCATTTCTTCCAGGTTATCTAATTTGCTGGCATAGAGTTGCTCATAATATTGTTCTTATAATTGTATATCTTTTGTGTTGGTTGTGATCTCTCCTCTTTCATTCATGATTTTGTTGATTTGGGTCATTTCTCTTTTCTTTTTGATAAGTCTGGCCAGGGGTTTATCAATCTTGTTCATTCTTTCAAAGAACCAGCTCCTAGTTTCGTTGATCTGTTCTACTGTTCTTTGGTTTCTATTTCATTGATTTCTGCTCTGATCTTTGTTATTTCTCTTCTCCTGCTGGGTTTAGGCTTGATTTGCCATTTTTTCTCCAGCTCCTTTAGGTGTAGGGTTAGGTTGTGTACTTGAGACCTTTCTTGTTTCTTGAGAAAGGCTTGTATTGCTATATAATTTCCTCTTAGGACTGCCTTTGCTGCATCCCAAAGATTTTGAACAGTTGTGTTTTCATTTTCATTGGTTTCCATGAATTTTTTTAATTCTTCTTTAATTTCCTGGTTGACCCATTCATTCTTTAGTAGGATGCTCTTTAGTCTCCATGTATTTGAGTTCTTTCCAACTTTCCTCTTGTGTTTGAGTTCTAGTTTCAAAGCACTGTGGTCTGAAAATATGCAGGGAATGATCCCAATCTTTTGGTACCAGTTGAGACTTGATATGTGACCTAGGATGTGATCTATTCTGGAGAATGTTCCATGCACACTAGAGAAGAATGTGTATTCCGTTGCTTTGGATGGAATGTTCTGAATATATCTATGAAGTCCATTTGGTCCAGTGTATCATTTAAAGACTTTATTTCCTTGTTGATCTTTTGCTTAGATGATCTGTCCATTTCAGTGAGGGGGGTGTTAAAGTCCCCCACTATTACTGTATTGTTGTCAATGTGTTTCTTTGCTTTTGTTATTAATTGCCCTATATAATTGGCTGCCCCCATGTTAGGGGCATAGATATTTACAACTGTTAGATCTTCTTGTTGGATAGACCCTTTAAGTAGGATATAGTGTCTTTCCTCATCTCTTATTAGTCTTTGGTTTAAAATCTAATTTGTCTGATATAAGGATTGCCACCCCAGCTTTCTTTTGGTGTCCATTAGCATGGTAAATGGTTTTCTACCCCCTCACTTTCAATCTGGGGGTGTCTTTGGGTCTAAAATGAGTCTCTTGCAGACAGCATATCAATGGGTCTTGTTTTTTAATCCAATCTGATAGCCTGTGTCTTTTGATTGGGGCATTTAGCCCGTTTACACTCAGGGTAACTATTGAAAGATACAAATTTAGTGCCATTGTATTGCCTGTAAGGTGACTGTTACTGTATATTGTCTGTGTTCCTTTCTGGTCTATGTTGCTTTTAGGCTCTCTTTTTGCTTAGAGGACCCCTTTCAATATTTCTTGTAGGGCTGGTTTTGTGTTTGCAAATTCCTTTAGTTTTTGTTTGTCCTGGAAGCTTTTTATCTCTCCTTCTATTTTCAATGACAGCCTAGCTGGATATAGTATTCTTGGCTGCATATTTTTATCGTTTAGTGCTCTGAATATATCATGCCAGTCCTTTCTGGCCTGCCAGGTCTCTGTGGATAGGTCTGTTGCCAATCTAATGTTTCTACAATTGTAGGTTACATATTTCTTCTCCCGAGCTGCTTTCAGGATTTTCTCTTGGTCTCTGAGACTCGTAAGTTTTAGGTGTTGACCTATTTTTATTGATTTTGAGAGGGGTTCTCTGTGCCTCCTAGATTTTGATGCCTGTTTCCTTCCCCAAATTAGGGAATTTCTCTGCTATAAGTTGCTCCAATATACCTTCAGCCCCTCTCTCTTTCTTCTTCTTCTGGGATCCCAATTATTCTAATGTTGTTTCGTCTTATGGTATCGCTTCTCTCTCGAATTCTGCCCTCATGATCCAGTAGTTGTTTATCTCTCTTTTTCTCAGCTTCTTTATTTTCCATCATTTGGTCTCCTATATCACTGATTCTCTCTTCTGCCTCATTTATCCTAGCAGTTAGTGCCCCCGTATTTGATTACACCTCATTAATAGCCTTTTTGATTTTGACTTGTTAGATTTTAGTTCTTTTATTTCTCCAGAAAGGGTTTCTTTAATAACTTCCATGGTTTTTTCAAGCCCAGCTAGTATCTTTAAAATCATCATTCTGAACTCTAGGCCTGACATCGTACTAATGTCCGTATTGAGTAGGTCCCTGGCAGTCAGTACTGCTTCTTGTTCTTTTTGTTGAGGTGATTTTTTCCATCTTGTCATTTTGTCCAGAGAATAGATGAATGAGAGAACAAACTGCTAACAGGGTAAAACGTCCCCAGAAAATATACTCTAAACAAATCAGAAAAGACCTGAAACTGGGGGAAAAGAAAGAAAGAAAAAAGAAAAAGAAAAGAAAAGAAAAAGAAAAAGATAAAAACAAACAAAAACAGAACAAAACAAAACAAAACAAAAAAACAGAATATGATCAAATATGATCAGGCTGGTGCATAAATCAGTGACACACACTAGATTTTCAGTGTATTTTGGTCTGTTAGAAGAAAGTGCCTACCAAAATTTTAAAGAAAGAAAAACTTATATATGTACAAAAATAAGGGTTGATACGATGAAGGGCTGGAATATGAATGTAAAGATGAAAATGATAAAAAAATTTTATAAAAGGAATTGATAAGAAGTTGTTTGAAAAAAGAAAGAAGAGGATTTAAAAAAAAAAGAAAAAAAAGGGAGAGAATGTGATTAGGCAGGAGACTAGAACAAAGCCATACATTAGAGATTTAGGGTATATTTTGATCTGTTAGAAGAAACTGTATCTCAAAATTTTAAAGAGAGAACAACTTATATACATATGCCAAAAATAAGGGTAACTACTATGAAGGGATAGAATATGACTCTAAAAATGAAAAATAAAAAGGTTTTTTTTAAAAAAGGGATTGATAAGATGTTGGTTGAAAAAGGGAAAAAGAAAAATTCAAAAAAAAAAAAAAGACAGTTAAAAAAAAATTAACCTTGAAAGACTAAAGAATCATGGTAAAAAAGCCATGGATTCTATGTGCAGTATTCCCCTAGCGCTGGAATTCTGCCATTCTCATTGATGGGTAAACTTGGTCTTGGCTGCCTGTTCTCGCTGATCTTCTGGGGGAGGGGCCTGTTGCCGTGGTTCCCAAATGTCTTTGCCAGAGGTGGAATTGCCCCACCCTTGCCCGGTCCGGGCTAAGTAATCTGCTCGGGTTTGCTCTCAGGAGCTTTTGTTCCCTGCAAGCTTTCCGTCTGGTTTGGAGGACAAGAGTGAAAATGGCAGCCTCCCAATCTCCACCCCGGAAGAGCCAAGAACTCGGGGCCCCGCTCCTCAGTGAGCCCCCAGAGAAAAGCCGTCAGTCACTCCTGTCTCCCCGGTCTCCGGCTGCACTCCGTGCTCACCCGGCCTGTAACCGAGCATTTCTATTTCTGGCACCCGACTCAGTGTGGAGTCTCCAAACCCAGCAGATCCCTGCAGTGCGCTCCCAAGCTGCTCCTCCCGGGGGAGGAAGGGGATTCTCCCCGGATCTGCCGCTTGTTGGGTCCCTGCTGGAGGAGCAGTGGCCCGACTGTGCCATGGATCATGGTTTATGACAACCTTGAGCTGAGAGCCCGCGCCTCGGCTCCATCTCTGCAGCCGGCTTCCCACTCCAATACCTGGGAGCTCTGCGGCACTCAGGCACCCCCGGTCTTCCTGCGGAAGGGTCCTGAGACTACACTGTCCTGCGAGGGTTCCACCCCCCGGCTTAGCAACCGGAGTGACATCCCTCAACGGAGCCAACTTCTAACAGTTCCAATTTTATGCTCTGCGGCTCTATTCTTGCCAGAAGTGGCCAATGGAGGCCCCTCCCCCGCACGGTCTATCCCCCCGAATATCGCCTCAGATTCACTTCTCCACACGTCCTACCTTCCATGTGGTCGCTTTTCTGTTCAGAGAGTTGTTGCTATTCTTTCCTTCGATCTCCTGTTGAGTTCATAGGTGTTCAGAATGGTTTGATCCCTATCCAGCTGAATTCCAGACGAAATCCAGGTCTCCTACTCCTCCGCCATCTTGCTCCCTATAAATGAAGTTTTATCACACTTTCCCTTCTTTGACATTTTTCTTATCTCTGCATCCTCCCTTTCCTCACCACTTACATTCTTTCCTATAATTATAAAATATTTCATGCTTGTATGTGAAGTGATTAGAAGAACTGAAAAATCAATATATGACATATAGGGGCACCTGGGTGGCTCAGTCGTTAAGCGTCTGCCTTCGGCTCAGGTCATGATCCCAGGGTCCTGGGATCGAGCCCCGCATCGGGCTCCCTGCTCCGCGGGAAGCCTGCTTTTCCCTCTCCCACTCTCTCTGCTTGTGTTCCCTCTCTCGCTATGTCTCTCTCTGTCAAATAAATAAAAAATAAAATCTAAAAAAAAAATATATGACATATAAATGTTATGTATACATATAATTTTCAATATATACATACATATATGTACACATAAATATTCTTTTATAATTTTTGTAGCTTTCTTTATTTTCCCATTTATTGACTCCCCTTGCTATCGTTTATATTAATATTTTGAATTACTAGAATTTATTCTCTAGTATCATAGATCCGGAATAAGGCAAGACTTTTGTTTTTGTCCAAAACAATCCCTTAGAGGATAGGGAGTCATCAAATATTTGAGCCCAAATTCTTTCATATCACAGGACACCTTCTCAAATATTTTGCTGAACAACACTATAGTTTAAGCACCTGCCCAACTCTTATGTAAATGGTACCTGTAGCTTGGAGATCTCCTTTTTTTTTTTTTTAAATTTTTTTTTAAGATTTTATTTATTTGCGAGAGAGAGAATGAGAGACAGAGAGCATGCGAGGGAGGAGGGTCAGAGGGAGAAGCAGACTCCCTGCTGAGCAGGGAGCCTGATGTGGGACTCGATCCCGGGACTCCAGGATCATGACCTGAGCCGAAGGCAGTCGCTTAACCAACTGAGCCACCCAGGCGCCCCGAGATCTCCTTTTATTCAAGCATATAAAGAAATTTTTTCAGAACTAGTTAATGGGCAGTATATTTCTTGAATTCCTTCATGTCCTCACATTTAATTAGTAGTTCAGTTGTGGGAACAGAATGCTAAGCATTTTTTCCTTATAATTTGAAGGCATTGCTTCAGTGTTGCCTAGCACAAAGTGTTCATGATGAAAATTCTGTTGCTCATCTGATTCTCATTCCTTTTAGGTAGTAAAGTAATCATGAGTCCTGTGCACCAAGAATTTAGGGTGCTTTTCCCCTCCCAGCACTTGGTAAAATTGCACTTCTTGGACCCCTTGAGCTTGAATGGGGTCACGTGACTAATTCTGGCAAATGAGTTGTGATTGGAGGGATATGTATCCCTCCCAGTCCAAAAGGTTTATTCTGAGAACCTCCAGAACTCTCCTCTTTGCCTCCACCATGGCAAAGGACAGTGTTCCAAGCAGTGGAGTCATCAGCCTGGGTCCCAGAGTGAAAATGGTGATGACCCAGTAACACAGCCTCTTCATATCTGTCGTATATTCTGGAGATACTCAACCTCTCTTGTGATTTCTTCTCAGCACCCCCAAACCCTCACTACAAAGCCCTGGGAATAAATCACACACTTCCTTTGGAGTATAATATCCTGGCTTTATCCTAAGGGCAGAAGTTCCTACTACCAGACACTATGGTGGGAGTGGGATAGGGATGCTCTTTCAAATAATTAACCTGGTAACTGACCTACCTTACCCTTTGCATTTTGAACATGGGGCCTTTCTGGGGCTCCTAAAGATGTCCCTTACTTATTTCTGGTCTTTTGGGCTATGGTTACTTTAGCTCTTTCTTTCTATTCTGATCACATATGTTTTTTGTATTCTAGGAATTCTTCAACATTTTTGACCAACAGATGGTTTCCAACATGGTCCTGCTTTTATTTTAAAAAACAAAAAAACATTACTGTCATTTCAAAGGGATCTTTGGAGGGAAAAGAGA
Source organism: Mirounga angustirostris (assembly GCF_029215605.1). Classification (NCBI taxonomy): domain Eukaryota; kingdom Metazoa; phylum Chordata; class Mammalia; order Carnivora; family Phocidae; genus Mirounga; species Mirounga angustirostris. The sequence goes on from NW_026991711.1 coordinate 160,170,027, forward strand.
GGTAGTTGTCCATGCTCAGTCCACCATTTTTAATTGGAAGTTAAATGTCCAATTTTAATTGAGTTTTCAACCCCGTGGAAAGAAAAAAAGCATATTGATTCTGAGTTGTCTAAGTAAAGGGCAATATATGAGAGCCTTAATAATATAAACTATCTCCTTCTCCTGAAGTCTTTAATAAGCAATTGTATGAACCTTTAATAAACGATTGTCCTTAAGTTTTAGAAGCACAACTTAGAAGGGCATGGCAAGGTTAAAGAGGCCTAAAAGGATATAATAAAGATGATTTGAGGCTTGGGTAATAGGGCATTTGAGGAGAAGTAAACGGAATTAGTACTATTTATTGTAGCCAAATAAAATTTCAGAGTGTCCTAATATAGTAATGCATAAAGTGCTAATGTGCAGATCAAATTTTCTGTATCTACTAAGGCCAAAATAAAGTAGAAACTGACTTTAACTACATAAAAAAAGGTTTAGGTGAAAAATAAAAAAAGAACATTCTGAATGTTAAGGTTTTTAACATAGACAGTAGAATGCTTAAGGACAGAAACCAGTTCTCCAATTCTTACCAAAAAAAAAAAAACAAACCCAAAAAAACAACAACAAAAAAACCCACCAAAAATTGGGAAAGTAGGCTTAGTGCATAGGTCTATCTGAATATAGGAGCCTGCATTAGACTCTGTCCCTAGGGCACTATGGTTCTCTGAGAAATGAAGCTGTGGTAAGTTTTTGGCACAATGGAAGTAGATCATGAACTGCCTATAAAACTGTAAGCAAGCATGTCCTCCATCATCCTTGGAACACAACATAATTCAAGAGAAGCCTGAAATAGGAATGTGTTGTGTTGGAGTATTTTGCCAACTATTAAAAAGCTCTTATTTAACTTTTCAATTATGAACTTGAGCCTTCTTTGGGAATTGTCTTCTTCCCATAAAGACTTCCCAGATAATGTTTTCCTAGCAACATTTGACCAGACAGCCTAACACATACTCTGTTAGTTATAAACCCTAAGTTGCTTATTGTTCTCTATTCAATTATCTCTAGTGCTACAGTTTTTTTTTTTTTTTCTCCCTATTCATTGTTTTGATAAAATTGCCAACATGGAAAAACAGAAGAGAAAATAGTTTCTGGTAAGGACTATTTATTTTAGCCAAATAAAATTTCAGATTGTCCTAATATAGTAAGTTTTCAAATGCATAAAATGCTAACATGCAGATCAGGTTTTCTGTATTGCCATTAAGGTCAAAATATAGAAATATTTAGGTAAAAAACAAAAACAAAAACAAAAAACAAAAAACAACCTCTGAATGTTAGGATTTTTAACTTTGGCAATGAGATACCTAAGAAAGCTATCTTAACACACTTTTCTTCTCCAGGATGAACTGTTCTCATTCCTGTATCACTCAGCAAATATTCACCAGGTTCCTGATAAGTTTCAGGTCCTGTGATAGGTCCCAGGTGAACAAGAGTGGATGTGAATAGTACAGTCCTTGCTGTCAAAAAGGAGCCTATATTTTAGTAGCATATTTTAACAGACATTAAAGAAGCAGACAGCTAGGCAGCGAGATTCAGCAATTCCTATTATCTCCATTTTTCAGATGAAGAAACTTGGACTTAGCCTAAGTAACTCAGCCCAGGCCATACATCTTTTTGTGAGGTAGATGGGACAGATATTATATTGCATGTACAAGAGCATACAATTTTATGAAAGAGAAAAGACTGGCCAAAAATAACCCAGTGATAAAGTTACTGATTAAGTAACAAACATACGATTAAGTGTTAATATGAGGAACACAGAAAATAGTACCCTGGAAATTCAAAGAAAGGGTATAAGCTTATAGGTATAAGCTGCTATGCTGATGCTCCCAGTTCCAGACCACACCAAGAATCTACTCTAAAGCACTGGTTTTCAAATGTTGGTTGTTTTTTTTTTTAAGATAATATTTATTTATTTATTTATTTATTTGTCAGAGAGAGAGACAGAGAGCACAAGCAGGGGGGCAGGGTGGCAAGCAGAGGGAGAAGCAGACTCTCCACTGAGCAGGGAGCCTGATGCGGGACTCCATCCCGGGACCCTGGGATCATGACCTGAGCTGAAGGCAGACACTTAACCCACTGAGCCACCCAGGCATTCCAAGCAGTGGTTTTTAAACAGGGTGTGGGAAATGATGTTGCCCCCCACCTGGGGAATGTGGCAGCGTCTGCAGTTATCTTTGGTTGTTATAACTGGGTGCTACTCCTGGCATCTGGTCAGTAGAGGCTGGGGAGGGATGCAACTGAACACCCCACAATGTACAGGACAGCCCCCACAACAAAGAATTATCTGGCCCCAAATGCCAGTAAGTGCTGAGACTAAGAATGAGAAATCTGGCTCTGAAGCTCAACCTTGGCTGCCCATTAGAAACACCTGGGAAGACTTTAAGCATCCCGATGCCCAGGCTGTACCCAGATCAATTGAATCAGAATCTCAAGTATTGAGAAATTGGGCCTTGAGTGACAGTAGTTTTTAAAGTTCTTCAGGTGATGCCAAAGTATACCCAAGGTCGATGAGAACTCTTCTAAAGGATGGAAAATACATAAACAGTTGGAAATTGTGTTGGTTAATACATTTGCTCCTAGATTTATTCTCCACTTTTCTTCACCCTGTTTAGGTCCTCAGGAAGCTGCCCAGGAACCACACGTCTCAGGCTCCCTTTCTCTGGCTCCTAGGTAGACTCAGCCAATAGAAGAGCCTTCACCTGGACAAGGCGGTGAGAAGGCCAAGCTGGGAGCGTACTTTCCCAAATCCCGAAGTGTGTTGCCACAATTCTGACAGTAGTTCTGTTCGTCTCCACCTACTGCTGCTCTGGGGAGGCTGCTTGTCCTTGGCTTTAGCTCTGCCCCTTATCCTCCCTTGTCCCTTCAGGCCTGGGGTAGCAAAAGTTTGCTACTTTTGCCAGTTCATGCCTGCGTGCTTCAATACTCATTTTTGGGTCCCTCAACTTTGCACACATCTCTGTGAATGATCCCTCAATTAAAAAGTTACTTCAAAATTCCAGGTGAACGTGCACTTGTTCCCCGCCAGTCAGGGCCAGCTTCATGAGCATGCAACCTGCACAGTGATATGAGCCCCATGCTCTAGAAAGGTCCCCACTTGGTTTACTGCTCTGCTGTATTCTGTCTTGGAATTCGTAATACTTTTGAACAAGAGGCTCTGCATTTTCTTTTTTTTCACTGGGGCCCCACAAATTACATGCTGATCCTGCTGCTGGAACTCTGGCTGATACAAAGTTACTCGTGATAGGAAGAAAAGACAGCATAAGCAAGACCTGGAGTTAAAAAAGCACTTGGTATAACTGGTGGATGGTAAAATGTGGCCATTTCCGACCTCACTGAGAGGGTAATGCATCATCACAGGTGGCAGCGATCTCATGGTGATGTGGAAAAAGCTGATGGATGGGGTCGGCTGCAAGACAGCATTGCCTGGCTGCAAAGTATGTCCAGTGGGTCCTAGCTTAGGTCAGGTGAGGGTCAGTTTAAGAGTAACCAGTTTTCCACATTTCAGCTCCTGATGTGCCTAGATCTATTCTGAAAGTCTCACCTGAGATATGAATAGTAAGACTCCACAGGTAATGCATACACATTCCAAGAAAAAATATGTTAACATGCATTAAATTCATTTTATTCTTACAATATGCCATATAGCAATAGTGCGGCTGGACTAACACGATGTTTAATAAACATTTTTTATTGAAATACATACATACATAGAGAGAAGTACTCAAATAATAAAGTATATATAGTTCAACTGATTTTCAAAGTAAACACATACTCTGATAAAGAAAGACCATTATCAGCTCTCCCGAAAGCCCCCTTGTGCCAATCCCCTCTCCAAAAGTGACAACTGATGCCACAGGGAAGTATTACTTTATGGAAACAGAATCATACAGTATGAGTTGTTCTGTCTCTTGCTTATTTGTCAGTATTTATATTGCATGTATTTTTTTTTTTTAAGATTTTATTTTTATTTTTAAGTAGTCTCCACACCCAACATGGGGCTTGAACTCACAACCCCGAGATCAAGAGTCACATGCTCCACCGACTGAACCGGCCAGGCACCACTTATGCTGTGTGTATGAATGATTTCTTCATTCTCTTTGCTGTATGGTGATCCATTGTAAAAGTATTTCGCAATATATTTTCTCATTCCAGTGTTTATGGGCATTTGGTTTTCAGGTTTTCATGAGAAATGCTGCTATGAACATTCTTGCCATATCTTTGGTGCACATGTGTGCATTTCTTTGGAGTATGTATTTAGGAGTGCTGTATTGATAGGAAAGTTGTCGGCTTTAGTAGACATTACCAAAAAATGTTCCAAAGTGGTTCCAAAAGTATCATTTTATACTGCTACCACTGGTGGAGGAATGTTCCAGTCGTTTCAGATCTTTAATAATACTTAGTGTCATCTTTTTTTTTTTTTTTCATTTTAATCATTCTGCTGGGTTCACAGCAATTTCTCATTGTAACTTTAATTTGCAATCATTCCCCTGATGACTAATGTGTTCAAGCACCTTTTCATATATTAATTGTCCATTTGGGTATCTTCTTTGTGCAATGCCTATTGAAGTGCATGCCCATTTTTCTATTAGATTGTAACTTCTTTTTTTTTACTCATAGTTTTTTGTGCAAGTCCTTTGTTGTTTATATATATATGCAAATACCTAGCCCCATTCATGACTTGTCTTACTCTTTTCTTGGTATCTTTTGAAAAAAGGAATTCTTAATTTTAATGTAGTTTAATTTAGGATCTTTTCCTTTATGGTTAGTACTTTTTGTGTCCTATTTCAGAAATCTTTGTCCCAAATCCATGAAGATATCTTCTATTCTTCTACATTGCTTCTAGAAGATTTATTGCTTTACCTTTCACATTTAGAGGAATAACCAAAACACTAAATCGTGTGATTGGTGAGAGGTAGATGTCAGGGTTCATTTATTTCCACATAAACAAATGAGCTATGATCATTTATTTAAAAGACCATCCTTTTCCTATTGTTCTCTAGTGCTACTTTTGTTATAGATCAAGTATCCAAATAACACTAGCTTTAGTATTGTGGTAATGCTGGGCTCATAGATGAGTTATATAGAATTAGGATTAGTTATTTCCTAGATGTTTGGTAGAATTCACCAGCAAAGCCATCTGGACCTGAAATTTATTTCCCCCGTTAGGAAGATTTTTAACCATATTTGATTTCTGTAACAGATATAGGACTATTTAGGTTATCTCTTTTTTCTTGACTGAGCTCTGGTAGTTTGTGCCTTTTGAGGAATTTGTCCATTCCATATAACCAGTATTTATTGGCAACTTAGTTTTGTTAATCTTTTCTATTGTTTTCTTATTTTCTATTTCATTTATTTGTATTCTAATCTTTATTGTTTCCTTCCTTCTGCTAACTTTTTGGGTTTAGTTTGTTCTTCTTTTTCTTAATGTATGCATTTATAGCTATAAATCTCTCTCTTAAAACTATTTTTGCTGCATCCTATAAGTTTTGGAATGTTGTGTTTCCATGTTTGTTGGTCTCAAGATATATTTTTATTTCCCTTCTGATTTCTTCTTTGATATATTGGTGGTTCAGGATAGTGTTGTTTATTTTTTAGGTTTTTGTGAATTTTCCAGCTTTTTTTCTGTTATTGTTTCCAGTTTCATACCATTGTGTTTGGAAAAAACACTTGATATAATTTCTATTTTCTTGAATTTGTTGAGACATGTTTTGTAACCTAATATATGATCTATCCTGGAAAATATGCTATGTACACTTGAGAAAAATGTGTATTCCGCTACTGTTGGAGGGAATGTTCTATGTATGTCTATGAGGTTCATTTGGTCTACAGTGTTGTTCAAATCTGCTGTTTCCTTCTTGATTCTCTGTCTGAATGATCTATCCTTTGTTGAGAGTGGGTTATTAAAGTCCCCAACGATTACTATATTGCTCTTTACTTCTCGTCTTAGTTGTTAGTATTTGCTTTATGTATTTAAGTGCTCTGATGTTGGATGCATAAATATTTATAGTTGTTATGACTTCTTGATGAATTGACTGCTTTCTCATTATATAATAATTTTCTTTGTCTCTTAGACACTCTTAGACCACTTTTAGCTTTAAGTCTCATTTATCTGATATAAGTATAGTTATTCTGCTTTCTTTTGGCCACATTTTGCTTAAAATACTTTTTTTTCATCCCCTCACTCTGAAGTCCATCTGTCCTTAAAACTAAAGTGAGTCTCTTATAGGCTGCATTTTGTTAGGTCTTGTTTTTTTATCCATTCAGTCATTCTATGTCTTTTGATAGGATAATTTAATCCATTCATATTTAAAGTAATAATTGGTAGGTAAGGACTTACTGTTGCCATTTTGTTAATTGTTTTCTGACTGCTTGTATCTCCTTTGTCCCTTGCTACCTCTCTTATTGTCTTCCTTTGTGATTTGATTACTTTTTGTGGCAGCATGCTGTGACTCTTTTATCATAATCTTTTGTGTATTTACTACAGGTATTTCCTTTGTGTTTACCATGAGGTTTACATAAAATATTTTATATTTATAACATCCTATGTTAAACTGATAATAACTAGCTCCTGGTGGCCACAATTCTACTTTCTTTCTCTATAAATTTGACTACTCCAGGTACTTCATTTAAGTGGAATCATACAATATTTGTCCTTCTGTGTCTGGTTTATTCACCTAGCATAATACGTTCAAGGTTCATCCATGTTGTTACATGTATAAGAATTCCATTCCTTGGAATGGAATAATATTCCATTACATGTATATATTGTGTTTTGTTTAACCATTCATCTGTCCATAGACATTTGGGTTGTTTCCACCTTTTCAGCATTGTGAATAATGTTACTACACACAATGGTGTAAAATATCTGTTCAAGTCCCTGCTTTTAATTCTTTTGTGTGTATACCTAGAAGTGGAAATGTTGAATCATATGGTAATTCTATGTTTAATTTTTTGAGGAATCAACATATTGTTTTCTACCAAAGACGCACCATTTCACATTCTCACAAGCAATGTACAAGGAATCCAATTTCTCCACATCCTAGACAACACCTATAGGTTTTTGGTTGGCTCTTGATTATAATAGCCATTGTAATGTGTGTGAAGTGGTACCTCACTTTGGTTTTGATTTGTATTTCCCTAATGATTAGTGATGTTTAGCATCTTTTCACATGTTATTTGGCCATTTACATTTTTTCTTTGAGGAAATACTTATTCAAGTCCTTTGCCTATTTTTGAACTGGGTTGTTTGTTGTTTTTGTTGTTGTTGTTGAAGAAAAACATTTTAAATAAGGTAAGCTGATATAATATTGCCAGGATATAATATTTCCTAATACGATGTTGCCAAAAAAGTTTTTGAAATAATTAGCAGTGCATATGTCTCACAAAGGATTTTTTTCAGGATATATAAAGAACTCCTACAACCCATGAAGACAAACAACCCAATTTGGAAAGGACAAAAGATTTAAACAGACACTTCATAAAAGAAAGTATAAAAGTGGCCAGTAAACACATGAAAAGATGCTCAACATCACTAGTCATCAAGAAAATGCAAATTTAAATCACAGTGAGATACCACTGCATACCTACAAGAATGGATAATATTAAAAATAAAAATTCTAGGGGTGCCTGAGTGGCTCAGATGGTTAAGCATCTGCCTTCAGCTCAGGTCATGATCCCAGGGTTCTGGGATCAGACCCCACGTTGGACTCCTGGCTCAGCAGGGAGTCTGCTTCTCCCTCTCCCTCTGCCTCTCCTCCTGCTCACGGCTCTCTCTCTGTCTCAACTGAATAAATAAAATCTTAAAAAAAATACTACTAAAGGTGAGGATGTGATATAACTTATACACACTTTTATGGGAGTATAAAATGGTGCAACCAATTTGGAAAAACATTTTGGTAGTTTCTTAAGAAGTAAAACACATTTGTCATACAACCCATCAATTTTACTCCTAGGTGGTTACCCAAGAGAAATAAAACATATCAGTATAAAGAACTGTACATAAATGTTCATAGCCACTTTACTCCTAGCAGCCAAAAGGTGGACACAACTTAAATGTATATGGACAAACAGATCATGATATGCCATAAAATGGAACTCTGCTCAGCAATAAAAAGGAACAAACTACAGATACTGTAAAATGGATGAATCTCAAATATATGATGCTGTGTAAAAGAACTGAGACACTAAAGAATATATACTATATAAATGAATTTATACCAAATTCTAAGACAAGAAAAATTAATCTATTATGGTGTAAAGTAAATAAGGGCTTGCCAGGGCCTTCAAGGGAGGAAATGGACTGAAAAGGAAAACAAAGGAACTTCTGGGGATGATATAAATATTCTACAACTTGATTGTGGTGATGGTGGTTCCACAGATGTACGCATTTCTCAAAGCTCATCTAAATGTACACTTAAAATTGGTGCATTTCATTGTATGTAAATGATACTTCAATAGAGTCAATTTCTGAAAAAGTAATTTCTTTTAGTAACCAAGGAACTATGATGATAATTGAAGTTTCCAGACTGTGAGGATATACTTAGGTCTGACCTAAGTATGACAAATCAACACCTTACACTGAGGAAGGCATGTAAGTACCTAGCTTCTTTTATTCATAAGCTGAAATAATTGTCCATGATCTCATTAGTAAAATAATTACATTTGCTCTTTCTTTTTTAGATTTTCTGAATCTGCCACTACATTTCGAACAAATAAACTGAAAAATAGAATAATATATATTTAAAATGTTTGGGTTACCAGAGAGCAAAAAACATTATTTATAACATTCCCCAAGTAAATGGAATAAAGCATTTCAAAATTACTTCTTTTATATTTCAAACATACTCTGTTGTGCTGAATGGCTCTTTAAACATAAGCCAAGCCCATGGGAAGTTCCAAGGGTGTCAGCTAGGTCTTCAGCTCTGTTATTGAATTGTTAGACTAAACTGCCTACATTTTTTATTTCACAGCTCGTGAAATTGTACAAAATCTACCTGCAGTTTTGTGTGGATAAAATATATAAGCCCAATGAGAAAAGTTTCTCTTTAAATCATAAGGAATTCATTGAAAAATAATTATTAAAAATAACATGTAGCATTTTGATATTAGGAATAAAAAGGACAACCCAACAATAGAAATATACCTTGTGTTCTACAGATTAGCCTCAAAGGATAAAATATGGCTACTATCTTGTGAAAATAAATCTAATTCTTGCCTTGGACAGAGCCTGGGTAGAATGCTGTATCTGATGGTATCATCTCCTAGGGTTTGAGATTTTTAACACTAAGAAAATGTTCTTGTTTTCTTTTTTTCATGACAAAATAGCATTCTTATTAAAAGGATTAGATTACAGAAAAGGGAGAGAGAAGCAGGGAGAGGGGAGAAAAATCTCACCTAGAATGTCAGGTTTCAGGAAGATGTCCTAATGATGTGAATCTGTGTATTTTTCTGTGGAGGTGTGACTTCCACGGCGTGGCTGCAATTAGCTGTGGAATAATTATACAAATTGCACAGAGTCGTTTTACTCAGGTAAATTCAACCCTTAAAACTAGGAAGTGCTGCCAATTTGACCAGAAATCTGTGATTTTAAAGATTTTTGAGAAAATAATTTTTCTCTTCTTCAAGTTGTACTATGGGATCCATTAACAAACCAAACTCTTCCGTCCATCCAGAAGAATGTTATCTCTGAGTGTTCTGATTTTCTGGTTTTGAATTATACATAACCATGAAACTCGGGGCTTGTCTTCCCTCCAAGCTCTTCCACTACAATAGCATGATTTACTAGAAAGTTACTTATCATACAACACAGCTTCAAAGACCAAATCCCCCTTATTTGCTCCTTAGAATTTTTCATTACAGCAATATGAATTAATGCCAGTTGTTACACCAGGAGAGATCAAACTGAAACTTCCACAGAAGTCAAGTAACAGGAATCTCAGAGGGAGTGATAGAAACTGTGATATGCTCTTCCGTGACTGATGGACTATGCTTTCGGTTTAAAAAAAAAAAAAGTAGCAAAATTGAACAAGCCCCCAGGGCATAAAACAAACTGCAAAAATAAATACAAGGAGAGTAATTCACAAATTTAAAAATACATAATCAATAAGGATGGGTGAATATGGCAGCATTTTGAGATAGAACTGCATTTTCAACTATTTTTAAAATGTTTCCCATTTGGCAGAACCCCAAATGGGCTTTGCCAAGCACTTTTTCTTCTTAATTTTTAAGTGCGTATGTATTTCAAGGAAAATTTAATCCATATGTTCCTCTCTCATTTACACAATTTATCAAAATGTTGCTTTGAATGAGCCATTTAATGTCTAAGAAAACTGAAATACTTCTCCACCCCCCCCATAGTAGTTTTTAGCTTTTTTTCTTTGTGAATTAAATATGTGTTTGGTACTACATATGAAGCTAATTGAAAAATATTCAGTTCTGTTTTAATATTCAGAATCAAATAAAGTCCGATAACATTAAAAATAACAGAAGATACATTCCCCTACAGTACTGTATTTTCAAGTTTCTAAAAGCCTTCTTTCATTCACATGGTTCCTATAAATCAAAGAAATGCTAGAATGAAAAGATACCTCAGAAATGTTAAAGTTTTTTCTCTCACTTTAAAAACTAGGAAACTGAGTCCCAGAGAAATGAAAGAATCTGCCAAAGTCACAAAACTAATTAGTGGCAGAGCCAAGATTTATATCTTCCCATTACAGTGACTTCTTTGGTTTTTCTGATTTTAATTAGGATTTCATCTATATCTCTAAACACATAGAAGTATCAGTATAATACTAGATCATAAAAAAACAGTGGAGCTCACTTCTGCATGAAATGTATCTGCCTGCTTCTAAGAGATCAACACCTGGACAACGGATTGGCTGGACATGAAAAGTTCAATATGTGGTGTTGCCATTGAGAATTTCAATGGCTCAACGTACCATGTGATCCTAATCGCATCTACCCATTACATCTCCACAAGGGTAGGTGATAAATCCCTTTAAAAGAAAAATTAAATCCCATTATACTCTCAACCCTTACCAGTAAGATGCTACAGAAAAACAAGCTGATTAGGCTTTAAGGCTAAGGACATTTCTTCCTCCCCTCTTTCTCCTCCTCTTCCTTCTTCCACTAAAAGGGATCATTCTAGGGGACACAAAAATCTGGTGATGGGCATTCCATGATGTCTGGAGGGTCTCAGTGAAGACATGAGTCCATGGGATAGGATCAAGGTACACCTTTGGTTTGTCCTCTATTACCAGTGTCTTCAGCAAGAAAAAAAGGCACAGATGAGTAAAAAACTGCTCCCCCCCAGGGAAAGAAAAGAAAAGAACAGAAAACCATTGGAGCTTCCATTTGTTATGTTAGCAGGCAGTCATGAACTACAGACCACAAATCACAATCAAAAGAACTTTGCAAAATTCTGTAACCTTGTAACTTACCAGTGTTTATACTGTGTTACTCTGTTTAGTAGCAGTAATTTCCAGCAAAATCTTATTTTTTTAATACGATGGGAGGGGGCATATAATATGTGTATGTTTTTTGGGACAAAGGAGAGAATTGGAGGACCTTTTTCTGGAGGGAGAAACCAAAATCATACGGTGCAGAGCATCTCAACCACTTACTAATTGTTTAACCTTGGGTCTGTTACTTAACAATCTTTCTTTGTCTCAGTTTCCTATCTATAAAATGGAAATAATAACAGGGCCTACTTCATAAAAATTAGTGAAATAATACATGTCAAGCACTTAGGACAGTGTTTGCATATAATAAGACCTCAGTTGCACTATCATTTTTTCCTTTACACTGAAATAGGAAAATAGGCTAAATTCCCAGGATTCATGACAAACAGAAAAAGAAAATACAAGAAGATCATTTAGGACTTATAAGGAGCTCTAAGTCTTAGCAATCATAAAGCTATTATAAATTTATTGAACTGGAATTCTAAACTCAACTATACACTCAAGTACAAAACAAGGCCTCAACTGATGCTACTATAACAAGTGCCCATATCCTTAGTACCTGTGGCATTTGAAACACTGTAACCCTACCATCTTCCATCTGGATCTGCAGCTATTAAAAAGAATAGTGTATTCAAAGACTGGACAGCCACTGGTACCCAATGCAAAACACTCAAGAGTCTCGTCAGAATTCCCGGTTTGAAAAATGGTTACTTTGGCAATAATAACCTTAGACATGATAGCTTTGGAGGGGGAGTGAGATGATTTCTGAGTTTTTTTCCTTGGTGAAGTTTTTCTCTTTTGATTGTAATTTGATGGGTTTTACCAGATGATATATGGATTGAAGAGCACCCTAGCTTGAGAAGTGGGAAGTCCATGATGGCAGCCTTGGCCTTAGGTACCAATGTGAAGACAACATTCTATTTCTAGGGGGTTCTGGGTTTTGTAAAAATGAGGTGAGATGTGGTGGTCATAAATGTTCCTACCACTCTAATATGTTGTGGACCTATAATGGTATACTTATAAAACAGTGAGATTAGTTTTCCTGGCCATCATTACTCTATCTTCAGAACAGATTTATATAGCACCTTTCTTTGAAAGTTCCATGCATTCTATACATAATAATTGACAAAAGAGAGAGGAATGTGGTGAATACAATATGCTTTTGCACTGGATCTGAGTTCAAATTCAAAGTCTCCCACCTTATCAGTGGCTCAATATTGAGCAAATTACTTAATTTCTCTAAGTCTAAATTTGCTCAATCATTAACTATGGTTCAATTTACCTATTTCATAGGGTTGTTCAAGAATTAAACAAGAGAACATAACTCATGGGCTTACCTCCTAATAGGTGCTCAAATAGAAGAGGGTTATTATTCTTGGTGTAGGAAAAGAAACAATGGATTCAAACCTGGAAGGTCTTTCATCAAAGGGAGTGTTTATATGCAGGTTGCATTGTGCACATGAATAATGTTCCCCAAATCTAAAAGACTGTTGTCATTTTTTGTCATGTGCTAAAATATTATCAGTAGAGACCCCAGAAGAAGCAATGTGACGGTTCTGGTTGAATGAATTAATAAAAGTGCTCCTTTCAGCCAGGACTCTTGGGCACTGCTGAATACTTTCACAATGTGTTAGAGTCTGATTATATCATACAACTGACCATTGTATCCATTGTACCAGATATTTTGAGCTTAATGGACACAAACATATATTGATGAATAAGTAAACTGTTTCATATTTAAATGATTTTTAAAAATTAAGTTTGTTTCTGATAGGTCTGAAATGGCTAAAAAAATTAAGTTTTCATAAATGGGAAGAGGTACATGAGAATACACCCAAAGAGGCTAATTCTAAGCTGTGCATAGCAATTGTGAACAAGTATCCTCTAATCAAAAGGGCTTTACAGATGGACAGTTCCTCCTTGATATAAGGAGACATTAATGATACAACCTATCTTCAGGCTTGACCCAGGGCCATCTTGAAAGGAAGGATATACGTGAACTTCAGAAGAGGGGGTCTGGTTGCTGAGATCAGGCAGGACTACTGTGTTTGAGCTCTCAGATGACAGAGGAAGTCAGGAGCCAAGAGACCAGGGATTACTCTGTCCACTCTGCGACCTCCCCTGGGTTATTATTTTTGTTGCCCAGGTCAGTTTCCTATGATGATTACCAATAAAAGCTCTAAAGTAATTTAAAAAAATAATGTGCATTCTGGAACTGTGGTGGGAAACTGCTTCACACTCTGCAGCCAGACTTGAATATGGGGAGGAAGATCACAAAGGATGGAGGAAGTAGACTGAGTCCTAGAGGCCTCTGTGAGGAGGAACGGAGATGAGCAAGGCCAGAGAAGGGATTCTGAGAATCCCAGATACAGTGTAGGATCAAGCAAGGGAACTGCTTTCTCTCAGTTTCTAGCAATACAGGTTTTGGGGGTTATTTTCTCCAGGTTTGCAATCTATTTAATCTATCTGTACTCTAGTACATAATAATTCTTTCTTACAACTTTTTCACAGTGCTTTCTGAAAGTTTATTTTCTGGGTTTGGAAAATGCTGCGAAGTCCAGCTCACTAGGAAATAAATTCAACCTGATTACTTAACCAAACTTCCTGAATGGCCAATATATGAACTTATCTCCAACTCAAAAATGAACAGAGCATTGTCTTACCAAATATCATCATTTCCTGCCTTTGAGAAGAGACTAGAAAGACTTGTGCTGAACCATTTCAGAGCATTTTAGATATGTCTTCAGCTGAAACCTGGAAATCAAAGCAAAAGAGAAGAAAAATAAATATATAAAAACAAAATTTGTGAGCTTTGGGAAACAAGTGGTTTTGGGGAAAAGCTAATTTTCAAAGGTCTCCATCTGCCCCCTGGCCACTCCCTTCTCTTTTAGGACCTTTCCGCCTCTCTTCATTTCAGTTTTGAGTTAGAAATACTGGAACTGATCACTTTTCAGCCTCAATAAGTCCTTGCTAATTATTTTAACATTTCAGGTTCAGGAAACCCAAACCCAGTGTTTGTTAAGTACTCTTTGCCTTGATTTGTATGCCCTCTTATATTTCAAGGGAAGTTGGGTCCATGTGTTTCTGATTCGTTCTTACTTAACTCATCAAGACATTGTTTCATAAAGGCCATTTGATGTCCAAAGATTCTGCTGAATCTTTTGTTCATTAAGCCATATAGCCAGTGAAGCAATATGTAGTTTATAACAAAAGAACAGAATTAGGAGATCCAGGAACCAACTATCCTACCTCTGTCCCTCATGTGCTTTCATACAATGATGAATCACTTTTCTAGATATCTGTGTTATCTGTGGAGAAACAACAATGTTTTATGCAAGGTTTAGAGAATTTTATAATAAAATATAATTTTGGAAAGTCTTTGTTAAAAGTAGGTCATGTTATAAACCAATACCAAGTTGAAAGAATGAGTTTTTGCTTGGTGTTGAGGCCCATACTAATTTTCCTGGCCAAGTACCACAACTCAAAATTAAAATTTCAAATGGTGATTAGACAAAACATAATGTTTCACCTGAAAGCATAATTCTTATATGGCTTTACACACTGGGAGAGTTCTATATTTCCTACTGGTTTCCTTTTTGAGCCAACAATCACACCACCGATCTGTTTAACAATTTGGAGAAAGTTAAGAGGTAGATATTTGCCGTAAAGAGACATTCCTGTTTTTGACTCAAAGGCAGAAATTCTCCCAATGTTTTATCTTGGAGTATAGAATATTGAAGTCAAAGTTCCTCTAAATGGAATGGCAACAAATTTAGCAGATACCAACAATAAAATAATTTATTTTTATTCATTCATTCCAGTTTTCCACTGCGTTCCTTATATTACAGTTAACTTGCTGGTCTCTGGGTTCTCAGGTGGCACTCTGATAGTTTACCAAGCCTCCAAAGGGCAAAATAGGATTCAAGAATCAGTTTTGACTAGGGTCAAAAGCAGAAATCAAGGGAGTTCTCAATCAAAATGACAAGGGAGTTGCAGGAAACATGTTCAGGCAAACTAACAGGATTTGCTTTTTTTGGCTTTTTGCTTCAGGAAGGCATCTAGAAAAGAAGAGAGTGATCACAGGGTTGATGAAGACATTTGAAAATTAGCTTTTTATCGAAAATGCTTGTTTCCCAAGCTCAGAAACTTTCTATCATCTATCTATCTATCTATCTATCTATCTATCTATCTATCTATCTATCTATCTATCATCTATCTATCTTTCTCTGGATCACTTGATCTCCAAGCAGTGGCCTGGTATCACGTATCAAACATGGCATAATCACCACCCAGAACAGACTGAGACACATAGGCAGTATGTAGAGGCAGTATGTAGAGACTACATGTATGTAGTCCTCTTTTCTCCAGCTTCCCAGTAAGAGGAGTAGTTGGACTGGGAATGGCCAGATATACCATGGGTATGCTGTAAGAGAGGCACCTAGCCCCTCTTCTGGTCTTTTTGTATAGTTCTCATGAAAGCATGTAAGGGAGGTAAAACAATATAAGTTTTCTTACTAGCTGCTTAGGGGAAGTACATACCAGTGCTGGATATACCAGTTGTCCAGCACCAATATCCCTTGGAGACCTTGTGGCAAGTTGAAACCAGCCATTGACCCTCCTGCTGAGGTGATAGGTATTAACTAATATCAGCTGGCTCCTGCCAGGCATACTAGAAAGATTCACTGGACAAACCTCTTTGTCTCTCCACAATTGGTAAGCTACTGAAACCTATTAGGAGAGTACCTACTACTTGCCCAGGGACTGGGATAAGGAAATCAAGAGAGGGATAGTAACATCCATATTTGATCCATGGTAGGGGGAGGTGGAACAACTAAAGGCTAGCCTTCCAGGAGTTCACAGTCTAGTGAATGATGACAGAACAAATACTGACCACATAACATGGACCATGACCTCACAGAGGTGTGAGCTACAAATGACGTGATAATACTACAGATGACACGGTGATCAACTCTGGGGGCAGAAGGGAGGGGTCTTAGAAGCCTTCCCAAGAAGTATATGCTCATGGGGAGGCAGGCTATGGGTGCAGGTTGAAGGAAGGGCATTCCAGACAGAGGGAACCATATGTAGGCAAGAGCGCTAATTATAGCCAAGCCAAACGAAGTTTGAAGAAATACCCCCCTCCCACAGTCTTATATATTCTGGAGGAGTCAAATCATAAGAAGCTACAGTCCAACAGAATAACACAATTTCCAAAAATTTCACAAACAATTACAGAATGCCAGGTCCATTTCAAAAGCCAAGATTCTTTTAGAACCCTCTAGAGTAATGAATTGTCTCTCAAATGTTTTCTGTCCCCTTCTCCTACCTGAGTGGCCTGGTTGATATCTTCTTCCAATTGTTCACGGAGCTGGGGTGATATTAGCTCAACTGCCCTTACTGGTTGGCTTTCTTTTTTTTTTTTTTTTTAAAGATTTTATTTATTTATTTGACAGAGAGAAACACAGTGAGAGAGGGAACACAAGCAGGGGGAGCGGGAGAGGGAGAAGCAGGCTTCCTGCAGAGCAGGGAGCCCGATGCGGGGCTTGATCCCAGGACCCTGGGATCATGACCTGAGCCAAAGGCAGACGCTTAACAACTGAGCCACCCAGGCGCCCCACTGGTTGGCTTTCTTATCTTTTGGTCTGGGTGTTATTTTTGTCCCAGCTAGAGTACCCAACAACCAAAGTACCTTGTATACCCTAAAAGAAGCACAGAACTCCCTCTGGTCGGGTCAAAGAATAGAGCTCCTCTAACAAAACTCAAAGTTCTGATAATAAGAGAATCCTTCTTTTTAAGGTTGACTCTATCTGTTTATAATTCTTCCTGCTTCAGAAGCTGAGAGGCTTTATCCAAGTGGAGTCACAGTGTCATCTCCCATGATCTGGGTCACCGGAAAGTTGATATACTAAATCCTTTAAAGGCTTGCATGTCTTTGCCCTAAAAAAATGACATTCTGTCTGTATCAGGGATACTGCTTCACTCCAATCACCTGCTAAAGACTTCCACAGTCCCTTGGTGGCCCCTGTCCCTCTCCACCTCCCTTCCTCCTCAGCCAGGCAGTGGATGAAGTGACATTCTCGGTAGCTCAGAAAAGGCTTCAGGGAGTTGTGAATTTTCATATTCATACCTCTCAAGCTGGCACGAGAGTCTTGGCTTTTGCTATTCAATAGGAGAAATGGGAATAAAATTTAGAAGCCCGTAAATAGATTTCTTACTTGTAAATCTTAACATGTTTTGAAAAGCTTGATGCACTGAAGTGGGTGAATCTGGCTGATGTTAATTTAGTGAGAGGGTGTATTTGTTATCGACTGCTGTACAGCAAATCCCCCCAAAATTTAGCAGCATAAAATAATAATAACCACTTACCTCTCATGCTTCTGTGATTCAAGAATTTGGGAGTGGCTCAGCTGGGTCATTTGGGGTCTCATGAGGTTATAAGCAAATGGTGTCTCTGCCTGGGGTCATTTTGAAGGCTTTTTCAAACACAAGCATGGTGCCCCAGCTAGAAAGACTCCAAAGCTAATGGCTCGAGTGAGTGGGGTTCCTCGAGGAGGTCTCTCTGCTTGTTTTCTGTATCATGGCAGCTTTAAGGCATCTGAACTTCTCATGTGGCAGCTCAGGCCCTCAGGGGCATATCTGCTAAGAGTACAGGGTAGAGAGAGAAAGGTGGAAGCTGTGTCATTGTCCCCAATCCACCTGCAGAAGTGTCAGAGGATTGCTGCCCCTCATTCTGTTTGGTAGAACTGACTCACTGAGTTTGGCCCAAGTTTACGGGAAGGGTAATTAGATTCCACCTTTGTATTGCAAAAGTGTCAAAGAATTTGCAGATTTGTTTTCAAACCATCACAAAGGAAGTCAGGAATAGGGGAGTAGCAACTGAAAAGGGCATAAATAGAAAAATATAAAGCTCATTATCATAATTTCCACTGACATTTCTTTGAAATTTGACATGACTCAAATTCAGACTTTTAAAAATGTCTCGGGATCATTTTTGCCTTTTACCTAGTTTCTAATTTTCTGTTACATAATTCTATTTTTTCTTAATGACATCAATTTTCTTTTTAATTTAATTGATTAAATTTTGTTTTGTGCCTACTGTATGCTAAGCATGTGCTAATTCAGATACAGATGCAAATTTGTACAGTCCATGCTTTCAAGGAGTTCCCAGTCAAAATTACAATTCCTTCTGACACGTGCAACATTAGAAGCATAAACAAGGCATAGAGATGAAATAGATATGGGAAAGAAAAATCACCTGATAAATTTGTACCATATATTTTCATTCTACTTCACAGCCTTGCAAAATGAGACCTTCAATTGCACCTGTTTTAAATGGGCCATAAACCCTATTGTTAATATTAATTTGAAGTATTCCCGAAGGTAGTCTTTAGTGCTAAAGCCAGACAAAGATTTTCTGAGGTTAAAACACAAAGGTTTAAGCATGGGATTCTCATCTAGGTATAAATTATTGAGATGTCATTTGGTCCAGCCCCATGCATCCAAGCAGATCTCAGCCCAGTCCAAATCTATAGAAATCTATCCTACTGTTTTTAGGATGGTGCTACTAGGAATAGCTCTTGCATCTCATATGGTGAAAGATATTTACTATACTGCAGGAGGCCCTGATGTACCATCAGGTATGCAAGCCCTAAGAGGAAGCCCGTGCAGAAAGAGGAGGGCACGGGAGAGCACCTCGGGAAGGCTGCACTCAGAGGCTGGAAGAAGGAAGAAGTTCACTGAGGAGACAAGAGACTGGCAGTCAGGGTTAGGAAAGTAGAGAGGAAAAGAAGAACCAAGACAGTCCAATGTCATGACAGCTCAAGAGGGGAGACTTCTCATAAGGAGAGGGGCGACAACACTGTGAATGAACCATGTAGGTCAAGAAGGATAAAGGCTAAGATGGGTGCTTCTCAAATCACAAAGCAGTTCAAGGAGGTCACTGGTGATCTTCACATCATAGCTTCCGTCAAGTGCTGGAAAGGAAAGCTACTGAGATTGCGCCAGATTACTCAGCACACAATTACCAGACAAGGGGTCCTGTAGTTCTACTGGGATTGTAGCAAATTCCTCAATGCAATTCAACAACTATGCATTTGGGCACCTACTGTGTTTCTAGCCACTTTTTAAGTGACTCCACACTCCCCACAAAGAGATTAAATTCCTTAGTCCAGTATTCATTGCTTTCCAATATCACTAAGTCTTGTTTATCAACTACCATGTCCTCACATGCACACTTTACTTTGTCCTAATACGATTATGCTTTAAAAAAAAATCTCATGCCTAAGTTTTTATTTCTCTCTTGCTGCCGGGGAAGAAGTCCAAAGAGGCTAATTCAGAGATTCATCATGGTAGGGATGTGTTATAGGAAAAAGAGAATGTTTAGATAAAAATTTTAGGCAGAATTCAGGAAAAAAGTCATCTGGTTAAAGAGCATCAGCTGAGAGGATAGGAGCTAATTTCCCAGAAGAGCTCTTAATTGCATTAAAGTTTATCAGAAAATTGCTTAAGCATTTATCAGGAATGCTAATTTCTTTCCAGAGGAATGTTGGTTGTGAACTGTCTTCCACACAAAATATTTTATCCCACACCAAGTATGGGACAAGCTTCTGTCCCATCTATTTACCCTTCCCTATGAACGCTTCATGATTTCTCAACATCAGAACATATTCTGTACCTGCATGAGCAGCCCCGCTCCCCGGTCCCTGTCACTTCTTGTTGCTTCCGGCCAAATCACATGTTCTCTCCTCTTATCATGGACTATACTAAACTACAGTTCTTTTTCTATTCTAAACTACAGTTCTTTTATTGCCACCCTTAATTTTTATTGTTGTTGACTGTATTTATATGTCTTATTTTAACTATAAGAAATTTTATCTGTTCCTCTGTATGTACTCATTAATGTTAAGTAAAGGTAGAATAAAACGTGTCTAATCCATAGTATATAAGATGTTTTATAATGCAATCTTCAATATGTTGTACTTCATGGAAATATTTCATAACCTAATTACTTTATCATTAGTCAGATTAGATTCAGTGGTGAATCCTCAGTACGTGTCTTCTCCCTCATGGTGTAAGATGGATGCTTCATCTTTAGCCATTGCATCCTTACTCTTGCCAGCAGGAAGGGGGAAGGGGAGAATGACATGCCCCTTCTTTGTAAGGACACATTTCAGAAGTTGCACACAATACTGTCAGAATCATTAATACACTGAAAAGCCAAAGCACATTCGATAACATCCCATTAGTTATAACTTAGTTACATTACAGCACCAATAGCAAGGGAAACTCAGGAATGGGCACAATTTAAAAAATCATGGGTTCCACTACTTAGGAGGAAAAAAGAACAAATGTTGAGGGAGAGCTAAAAGTCTTTCCTTCTATAGCTGGCTAATTCTAATATTTACCAAACCTCACTGGTCAGGAAATTCCTGTTTTAATTTAACTTGTTTTTTCCACAATCCCAGCATATTTATTCCTCTTGGGTTCTCAGTAAATACTGAGACTCCATTTTTTTTTTTAGTGTAGCAAAATATCAGTTCCAAGCTTTGGGAGAATATATATATGTTATATATACAACAAAAAGTGTTGGGGACCACTTTTATGTAAAACATCATGGTTCCCAACTTTTTCTGTTCATGAACCACAATCAATAAATATTAACCCCCACAATACATTTACATTCACCTATTAACATATTTACAAATGTACAACTATATTATATAAATTATAAAACATGCACAAAAATTAAAATTGGAAAGATAAGGAATGAATACAAATAAAAGTTCTAATATTTCCTTCCCTCACACCAATGGACTTTCTGAGGCAAACACCAATCTAACAGATGTTAAATATCTTGATTTATGCTCTTCAGCTATCATGCACATCATCATTTCAACTGAGAATTCAACCAAAGCCTAATAGAGAAGACTAGGACAACATGCTAACAATATATGTTGTTATATTGTTATGTCCCACATGGAAAAAAAATAACAATTGTTGAAACTCCCACATTTTGGGTCTGACAAACAAATTAAGTGTCTCGACAAAATGTCTGCATTGAAAAACCCATTTGGGCTTTTTCACAACATAGTTGACTTTGTTAAAGAGTTCAATGTCTTCTTGTTTATGAAGTTTTAATTTTACTACTATTGAGTTACTCAGATGGAATAAACAAGGAACACTGCTGTTCTGCTCATTGTGGTCATGAATTATAGGGCCCTGGAGAAGCATGTTGAGGTACTTTGGAGTCTCGATTTCAGTGTGCTGTGTGTATACTCTCTGTGCTTCTATACAACATGAATGTAGCCTTTAAAGTTTTTCAAACGAAGCTATAGTTGAATTTGCTGGACCAGTCATGTTGCATTTCCTTGAGGGCAAACCCCAAGATTGACAGCTCTCCCTTTGTGTTACAGAATAAAACTGAGCAATCAGGACCAAGCAGACCCCTGCCACATAGCTACTCACTGATATCAATTACTTAGCCTAATTATCTTGACAAAGTACACTGTTCATTTAAATCTTTCATTTCCTGGAACCACAAAAGCAACAGAGACTGCAGGAAAAATGATCATGCCATCTTGGAATTGCTAATATCTAATATGTAGGCTTTTGATCAAAGTCAAGCATGAGCCCAACGCCTTAAGAATAACAAAAATTTAAAAAGCAATTTAGAGAAAGTTAAAATATGGCTTTATGAAGAGATACTTTAAAGGAGAACATGGCTTAAGAGAGATGGGGGCTCTAAAAATGAAATTCTGACACATTATGGTAAGTAAATGCAGAGATAAGGACATCCATAAGACTGCTCAGAGACTCTCTGATGAGTTTAGATTTTGAAAGAATACATAATAAAAATGCAAGGAAGGTCATATAACCAAGGACACAAATTGTGAAATGTATAAGAAAATTGTCAGAATCATTAATGTGCGGATAAGCCAAAGCTTACAAAAGTGACAGAGGCAATAAAACCTATTGTTTCAACTCTGTTTAGATCACAGATGTGACCAAGAAGTAAAATGTACAATACTGGAGATGACATTATAATGCTGGTAGATGAGAGAAGCATTTCAATCAAGAAATATTATCTTCAAAACTTAGGAATTCCAACATGGGTTAAAAGGGTACACAAATTTTGAGAAAGAGTGGGCTGCGTAAATGAATCCTATACTCCATCTTCAGAGCACTTGCACCTCAGGATTCTAAGGGAACTTCTAGGCATGATTGTGAGGTGACTTAGGGTTATCATTGAATCCAGGAGACCCTGAGATATATCAAGAGACTAGAACAGAACAGATTCACTTTGAATTTTTCAGAAGGTGGGCAATACAAGGGTTGGGAGCAGATTCTAGAAACTGTAAATAAGTAGACATGATGTGGTTATCTTGAAAAATCCTGGAGAGGACTATTAAACATGTGGGCTGTTGACCTTACAAAACAAAATGCTGAACAGGAGGATCTGGCATATATTCAGTGAAAATCCACTCCAAATGGGCTTCATTCCCTTTTTAGTAAATAAAGTAAAAGATGGACAAGTAATGAACATGTACCACAAACATGGCACAGAGGAACTCTTATTAGATAGTCTCTTTAAATACCAACAATGAGAAGCAACCTTTAAGCCACCTTTATGCCACAAAGGACTTTTTCTTTTTAAAAAATAATTTCTCCTCTAAATAGATAAGCAATATTTTTTTAAAGCAGGTGGACATACAGTACTTTCTTGATTCCAAGATGCAATTCATCTTGAGATAATGCATCAATATAAAAACAGCTTTTGGGGTTGAGAAAGGAAATATATTAAATGTATAATTCATCCTAACTTATGAAGCACTAAAATATGAAAAATGCACTTAGCATTGAAGAAACACACACACACACACACACACACATTTATAGGATTGAAATCATACATTTTATTCACTTGGCATCAGAGTATAATCTATGACTCTATGCCATTTAAAATTCTATTAACATAATTTCTAGTGAATCGGTAACACGTTGTAATTTATTCAGTTATTACTCTATTATTCTGAATTTTTTTGTTTTTATATAAATAATTTTGCAATTTATTATTCAGAAATATTTATCTGCATTTCTGATTATTTCCTTAGGATACACTTCTAGAAGTGAAATTACTGAGTAAAAAGATGTTTTAAAGATTCTTGATACACAGTAACAAAGTAATTCTCTGAAAGCTTGCACCAATTCACATTATCACCAGCAGTGGTTTGAGAAAAAACCCATTTTCCCACGATTCAAAATGATCTTTACTTTTCAAATTCTTTGTTGATTTGGTAGGCAACAACATCATTTGACCAAGCAAATGATTTAATTTGGTTTGGATTTTATTGACTACAGCGACATGGAGTATTTTTCCATACAAATACTATTTGCATTTCTTCTGTGAATTGTCCGTTATTGGCTTTTATTCATTTTTCTAATGGAAATTTATTATTTTCCTTCTCAATTACTATGGGGCCTTTTATGTCAAAGATATTAACTGTTTTCTGTTTGATTTGTTGTATTTTTTTATGTTTTTGTAATAAACATTTGTATCATTTTGTTTTAAATCTGCCTGTTCTTTATTTTAAACTCATCCTAAAGAATGTATGCCTTCTCACTGGAAAGCTTGCAAAGCTTACGTCAGTTGTTGTATCTGATATTTGACTTTCCCTCTAGTATTTTGTTTATTCCTTTTGTTTCTGAGTAATGTCTTGCTGTTTATTTTGTGGGTGCCTGTGTTTTGGTCTATGATTGGTGTTTTGATTGCTTTTATCTTCCGCAGTGATTTGCAGCACAGACATCTTATTTTTTTTATCTTACTTGTGATTGCTGCTTAGTTTTTCAAATCATATGTGAACCTATACTTCACAAAATACCAAATTCAAACAAAACCTTTGATTCTCATTATGTGATATTAGGAATTTGGCATTTTTATATTCTCCCTATCCCTTACCTCCTTCACTTTCTGGCCTTTATGATATACTCTGGGATTTAGATCTAGATCATTACTACTAAATTATTAATTTTCCATTTTGTAACTTTTGAGGTATTTTTTGTATTTCCTTTCAAAGGAATCATTTTATTTTTGCATTCAATTTTGTACAAACGTAATACTGATTATTTTTACTTAAATGTATGTTTATTTGGTTTCATTGCTCACCCTCAGCAGCAGTCATTTTATATTAGAACTTTAATGTTTCTGGGTCCTGGATATTTTATGTAATTATCAGACAGCTAGATTTTGAAAGACCAGAACAATAGACTGACCAGATAAAATTTAACAATGAAGATGGAAAAGTAAGAAAGGAGGGGTCCTTGACTGGTAATAATTGTAATGAAAAAGACCAGGAGATTTGAGTTGTTATAATCTCAATGTGAGCAAACCATGTAAATGATGGTTTAAACGCAAATGCAAATACAATTGTCATGCTAATAAGCATAAGTCATAGGACAAAATGGTAGTAATTCCACTTCACTAGTTATAAGCCAGACAGTTTTTGGCTGCAGTACTCAGGTCAGTTCTGAGCCATATTAACATTTAAATCTAGCAAGCATCCAGAGGGCAATTAAGAGAAGAGTCTGGAAATCACATCGTATAAAGATTGATTGAGGGAACTTGGGGTTTTAAACTGGGAAATATGGGATTTAGGAGCCTGTAGTACTCATTAATTTAAAGGGCCATGATAGGTATCAAAGACTCATTGATCCTGGAGGCAGACGTAGGAGAATGAGTCAAGTTTCAGAGGAGAAGATTTTGACACAACAGGAGGAAATTTCCCAACAGTACGAGCTGTCCAAAATTGGCACGTGCTGCCTGACACACTACCATGCTTCCCATCCCCTTACAGGATGGAGAGCATCTATTGAAGATGGTATATAACTTTTTTGATATTGGCCAAGAAATGATTGGTTAGAAATGTTCTTGGGACAAATCTATGATTGTGTGTGATCTCCCAGCTTTCTCCTCCCTGCTACACAACCTTCCCCCTCCCCCACTCCCAAACTTGCTTTCACCTGCTCCTTCTCTCCCTTCCCTCATCTGTTTTTGCAGGGTAAGCTCCTGGGCTTGTTGTCCAGAGATACAAGGTCTGGAGAAAGGGAAGGAAAGTAGGAAACACTCTTGGCTTGCCAGCTTAGTTTCTAGAATCACTTGGTTACTGAGAATATAGGAAAAGCGTGATTAATATTTTTGAAAGGGTTACTTGATACTTTTAAAAAGTTAAAGGGATAGAATGCTGTGAGATAAGAGAGAAAGGCTGAGCTTTCGCTCTGGATGTTTGCAGGTTTTGGAGTGTGAGAGGCTCCGAATGTCTGCATGATATTGTAGAGCAGGAGAGAAGAAGAAAGGCCATATGAACAAGTTCAGAAGGCTACTGTCCTGAAGTAAATAATATTCCCTGCCTGAACTGGCTTGAGACAAGAGTCTTATCGGACAAACAAAAGATGAGAAGAATCTAGAAGAGTTTCTGGATCATATTTACATAAGCAAGCCACAGACTCTCAGTGAGAGGAAACAGGATTTTAAATAAGATCCCTTCTCCCACTTGAAATATTATGCAGATGGTTATATATGGTGGCTAGTATTAATCGTGGTAAAATGTGTAGGATTGGCATTTCATAATGGGAATTCAGTCATTCTCTATTAACTATTCCCTGCTTTCATAAAATCTAAGTATGAACTCCTCGTGTGTGTGTGTGTGTGTATGTGTGCATGTGTGTATTACTCCCCAATCACAATCAAAATTATGTTGTCCAAATTGGGCAAAAAGAGAAAAGCAACTTTCCTCTTCAAATACTGCTGATGGCTGTCATAATGTTTAGTTTTATGTGTCAACTTGGTTGGGACATAGTGCCCAGATATGTGTCCAAACATTATTCTGGGTTTTTCTGTGAGGGTATTCTTGGATGAGATGAACATTTAAATCTGTGGGCTTTGAGTACAGCAGATTGCTCTCCATAATGTGGGTGGCCTCATCTAATCAGTTGAAGGCCTGAAGAGAACAATAAATGGACCCCTTCCCCGCCAAGCAGGAAAGAATTCTACCAACAGACAACCTTCGAACTTGAACTGCAACATCAGCTCTTCCCCAGTCTCCAGACCCCCAGCCCACCCTGCAGATTTTGGACTTGCCAGCCTCCATAATTATGCAAGCCAATTCTTTAAACATTTTTCTCTATACACACACACATCCTATTGGTTCTATTTCTGTGGAGAACCTTGGCTAATATAGGTATGTTATACATTGTGGCTATAAAAAGACACTCTGCTTTGAAAGATCAGATTACATGAACCCACAACTCTGGTTCCGCTCTGAGATTTGACTTTCTAACAAACTCCAGATTCCACATAAAATTGTACTGCATCATTTACCAGACACAGTTTTGTATGCACAGGGTTGTAGCTCACCAAAACTTTGAAAATATCTTAATCTATTTACAAATAGATTAGGCAAAAATATTTAGGAAGGCATTGTTTAATTGAGTGATGATAATCAAGGCATATGTATATTATGTATATTGGCAGAAAATGTGAGTAAATTCTTGGGTTAAAACAAAACTGGCAGCATATAATAGATTTCTCATTGTCCTGTGCAGACCTTTCAGTAAGAGAACACCTACCTAAAATGGATTACTTATCATCAAATGCTACAGTGAGAATTCTTCTGTAGGAAGTATATTGTAGGTTCTTTTCAGAACGTGGAGAAGATAATCTGTCCTACAGGAATTCATATTCAAGACAGGTTATTCAATCAATGACATCATTTAGGTACTCCATTCTGCAACCATGAGGAAAGGACACATTTTTTTTTCAAAGACCAAAGACCCTTTCATCTTTCCTCCCACTATACGACTCCATTTAGGTCTGAAGTTTTGAATCCAAAACTACATGAGCTTTTAAGACTTAGATCTGATTCATCACAATCCTTTCCAAGAAGAATTATCTTTCAGTTTCTTCCAAATTAAAATAGCAATAGAATGCCATTCCATAAAAAGCACAATGATATTATATAAATTGGGAATAATGTACTAAAATAGAGTTTGTATTTGGATGAAGTTGCTAAAATAAAGAGCAAATGAAAGGCCTTGGCTCACTGCTTATATAAGCTAGAAGGACAATAAATGGTAGAGTCCTTTCTTGCTACTCAAATATTCCTATTTCCAATTAAATTGAAGTTCAAATCCAGTGTATCACTCTGGGGTATATTAAAATTTTAATTTCCTACAGGTTTAATAGGCTTGTTTTGAACACCCCAGTGACAATCTCATGTGACTGAGACTTCCACGTAAGTGAGAAGTTGGTTAAGTGTCCTGAAAGACCCTACCTGAATCTGATACTCTTGAGCTTTCTTCTGGGAGGTCTGCAATTGGCTGGTGGAAGGATGGAGTGGCCCATTCACATTCTCGACAGTATTTCCCTTTGATCCTCAATGTATTTCTGTATGCATAGACCCTTACAGTAATACCTGACTGAAGCATTAAGACTTTTAATTCCCTGTGGAAATCATAATCCTCCGTCTTTTGCCTTAGAGCTCACATTGTCTACAGCAGTTTGCCCAGGGATATATGGCAGCCAGCAGTCACAATGTTTGAAAAGCAAGAGGATTGAGAAGTATTCAGTTTGTGCATCTGATGATCTGTTCTCTCTTGTAGGTGCCCAGAGGGCAAGGTCTATGCCTACTTTAATAGTTAGTATAATCCATAGTATAGGGGCAGTGGCCTATGAATAATGCTTCATAAACACTATCAGGTAAAGTGATGATGGGTAACTGTCGCTGATGTTATCACTTGCCAAAGAATGAGACCACATTTATACTTTCAGTAATTACCTCCTATGCCAAATTGCTCCCATATGGACCCAAACATTGCCACATTAGGCTGGATTCACATGATAGCAGTGATTACCTAATTATTCTACTGTGAGCAGAGGCCAGTTTGCAAAAGAGGCAACTTTCACAACTCATTAGACAAACCTTTGGTCTGCTCAGGGCATGATCATCACCCAGTAAGTTGAGAATGAGGTGGGAGTGGGACGCAGCAATTTTACTGCAGACAGATGGCCCTGCTTTCCAGAGCTATGGCGCCTAAAGTCCCACATCTTTTTGATAAAGCAGTTATCACGCTAACCACCTCCAGTATGTAACTTTAAATAAGGTCTACACAAACATGCACCACGTCAATGGGCACTTTTTACTGAATTCTGTGCAACTTCACAGAAAGACTCTGAATGTATGGATGGGGATAAGGCAGATACTGCCACAGACTCAGGGACACCCAGCAGGCCAGAGCCCTACCCTCCTTTCCTCAGTTAATACTGGCGATTTCCAAATTCTCTGGATTAATTACCCACAATGTGGAATAAGAACATTTTTACTGAGTCTCAGGTTAGGTGTCGATTTAGTTGACAGGGGGAAGGAGGGGTTAGGAGGAGGGCAGATTTGGGAGAATATCAAAGTCACTTTAATCTTTAAGGAATATTTCACTTCTAAGCATGAGGATACATATAATTTCTTTCTAAAAGTTATTAATTCAGTAAAGAACAACTTTTGAGAAAATGTATATACTTTCTAAAAACGTGGCAATAAGACAGGTGGCATATCTAGGAATAGATTTAAACTCTAAAAGATGGTTGTACTTAAGCTTCTCCACAAACAGACAAAGGTTCCTGTGGTTTTCTTTTTTCCATTGAGTCTGTAATCTTTTATGATGATCACTTCATTAAAATTTACCACATGCTGACTTGTGTTTCCTCTGTGGAGTTGGTGCTTCTTCCATATTGATATTGCTTTCCCTTTCTCTAGATGATCCTGATTTGACTAAAATAATGTGCAGTTGAAATAATGTGCAGTCAAAATAATAACCTAAAAATGGAAAACCTTTTATTCCAGAATGTGACATAATCAGCTTCAGTAATCTATAATGGAAACACTAATACAAAGAGAAACACCAACCTAAAGGCCGGTAAGCATAGGAAATATTCAGCCAACAGTGACCACCATTTTTGTAACTTGGCAAGAATATGACTCAGGTGACAGGATTTTGAAATAGAGCCTTAGACTGGATAATACTATCTTTGTTCAGATACTGTGCTACCTCAAGAACCCCCCTAGGACACCCTCCTCCCCAATATACACGTACATCAGCTTTCTATCTTTACTTCAGGCCACCTATCCATTCTACATTATATTCATTTGATGCACAGATTTTTCTGAGCCTAAAGTCCCCCAGAATTTATAGGTAGCTCCATTCTTACTATGTGGCTGATCAGGGTTCGAGTCTTCTATAACTCCAATGTGCTTATGCATGCATATATAAGGGGAAAATTAAAGCAAATCTCTAAGTAATCCAGTTAAGTTGCAATCAATTAATATAAATTCAGTCAATAAGTGTTTTTAAAATACTATATTCCTAATCCAATTTTGCAGGAATACAGAACCCAATTTCTGGACCTAAGAGCTTTTAATATTAGCCAGGTGCACAATGCAACCTCACAAACACAAAAGTGACAATAAAACAACTTTTATTAAAATATAGTGTAGTAGAAGTTCAAAGAAAGAAGAGCTACTACATGAAAGATTAGCCAGCTGGAGCAATCAAAAGCTCTCCTTGACCTGGCGGGTTTGTGAAAAGCTCTAGGCTCCTAGTCACTTCATATGTGAGAAAGATCTGACTGAAGTCTTAGTTTGCAGCATAAACAATTATGAAACATAAATTCTACATTTTACTTAGTAGATCATTGGGAAATTTTCAGTTAATAACTGAAAACTAATGTGGGGCATGCCGGAATAGCTGGAGAAGTACCCCAAACTCACTGCCAACCCCAGAAGGAAGCTAGTGGACTATCTCCACCATTCATCGTGAGTGTGAACAGAGATTTGATCACGTTGGTAAAAACCAATTGCTTTTCTAGAAGGAAACCTCTGGTAGTCAAATTTATTTTTCTTTGTCATGCACTATGAATAAAATGATACTCATATCACTGCATCGTTCAAATTATTTCCTGGAGTGCCATTGAGCTTGGGAACTCAGTGATCCCAATTTTAAAGTAATTCTTGGGGGTGAGAGGCAAAAGGAATTGGCACTGCACAGTGAAGCATTTCTTCACCTAAGCTCCCTTACCTCTCACCCCCCAAAAAAACAAAACAAAACAAAACAAAAACTTTATATTTTAGATACAGAAATTCTATTACTTTAGCCTGAGATTGAGTTTCATCATTCCATAGGTTCAGTTAACACACTCCAAATAAGAGAATACAAACAGACATTTGATAAGCTATCTACCATGTATGGAGTTCATGCCAGTTGATTAGAATAATATAATCTGAAATGATTGACACTTCTTTGACAGTACAAATTTATTACTTGCCAAGCTGCAAGGTATGCTTTTGATATACAGAGGTGAAATAACATTGGAATAAAACTAACTCTAAGTTAAAACAGGAGTCATGCCATTCCAAATAGATCCCAGATGACTATGAAAAAGTTATTTGTCTGGAGAATAATAATTAGATAAGTAATACATGTTATTATATAGACGACAAACTTCAATGCAGTATATACCATGTAAGTGCTCCTACCCTCTTAAAATAAAAAGAACTCAAATGGAATACAAATTTGGAATTATAAATTTGGAGAGCATAGATGGCAAAAGTTTGGTAAGTACTATTAAGGATATGACTTATTTCCTATAAGTCAGTGTGTTTACCTCTGAGTTTCAGACCCATACATTAGAGGATATGTGTTATAATTGGTTCACTTTGGGTTAAATGGCTGATATTTTCAACATATGAAACCTGTTATTTTGTAGCTGAGGTTTATCCTGCTTTACTACAGCTTCACAAACTTTCCATTTTAAATTATAGAACTTCCATGCTAATTATAAACTTTTATCTTTAAAAGTGGTGTTGCCTTTTAATCATTTGCTGTAGTTGAACCCTATAGAAGATGGTACTGTTCTTCATTTTGACCAAGAAAGATTTTATTCGTCTAGCAGAAGCTCAAGTTCTTAATATTCTAGGAAGTCTTAGTCAAAGGCAGAATTTAATGCAAAGCAAAATGTTTAAACACAAGAAGGTAGACTTACAACATACAAATGTTTGTCTATGTTAGCAAAAGAAATAAAAGTTCTTATTTTTTTTAACCGGTGGAATATATTGAGTGCTATTTCTCCCTATATCAAAATTAGTCACAGCTGGGTTGGCTCAGGTAATGACTAAAGCTGTAGTCAGCTCGTGGTGAGCCAGTTAGCATGATTCTCTTCTCTGTGGTCTCCAGCTGGGCTCTAAGCTTGAAAATCTGTGCCCCTGGAGACGGAGGGTAGAGTGGTAAGTGCAGACCCATCTCCAGAGGGGCCTAGACTAAGAAGTTTCTTATAAGCATATTACCTGGCCACAAAAGCCAAAGAATTTGATTCTGTGAATCTAGGGGCAGCCCGGGAGTTTGGTGTCTCTTTTTTTTTTTTTTTAACTATTCTCTAAGGGATCCTGACCCTGATCCACACTTGAAAACCATTGCTCTAACCAGTGCCTCCCAATCTTATTCATATCAAGTCACATTAATAACCATACTACCTGTATGGTTTACAGGGAGTAGTGGACAAAACTGCTCTCAGACAGAAGTGATGGGTGTGGATCTAGTCAGTGCTGATCCTACCCAGGCCTGAGGAGTCAAAATTCCAGCACATAGGTAAGCCAGTCCCAGAACACTAGTGGGATTGGTGGTGCCTCAGTTAGGATTCCCCCATCTAAAACCCAAAGCCAGGCTGTGAGAGTCCTGCACTGCTCAGTGGTTTGATACCATTATCTGGAGAAACACTTGTATGAGAAACCAAAAGAACCAAACTCCTGAAATGGCTTCACAGTTTCCAAGTCTCCGACCTACTCTCCAGGAAAGGCCGTTGTACTGAGAGATATATTACTCACTGGTCCCAGTCTTGACTGAGAAACGAATTACCTTTTGGGCAAAACATAAGGAGATCAGCTTAGAAGTGGGAAGTTGGAGAAGAGAAGGGAGACAATTTTTCTTCACTTGCTCCATGAAGGTGATTTTTCTAATTTGATAATAAAAATAATTAGCCCATAAGCTAGCAAATACTCAACAGATGGATGGGTTTATTTAACTTGTCTCTAATGTTTAGGCATGGTGCAAGAGTCTACCTAAAGGCACTCTCATGCAACTTTACTCAGAGATTTTAAAGCTGGGTTTGCATTCTGACACCAGCTTTATGACCTTGAGCAAAAGATGTAACCTCTCTAACCTAATCATATGCACTAAATGAGATAGTATGTGGCATAGCGAGCATCCTTTAAATACTGATTATCCCAACCACATTCATTGTGAATGCGTGGTAACCTGCATAATGACATGGTCAGGAAGGATCCCCCCACCTCTCTGTATTGCTAGGATCATGCTGGGAGCAATTAGCTGTGGTTGGTTTCTTCTGTTCTGAAGAACGAGGGGCCACCCTGGTGCGAGCCATACCACCATACCACCATCCATGAAGTGCCCAAGCTGGAAATCTGAGAGTCACCATGATTCCTACTGCCTAGACATGCTAGAAGTCTTTCAGTTCCACTATTGCAGCATTATGTACAACAGCCAAGCTATGGAAGCAACCTAAGTACCCACTGATAGATGAATGTGATAGATGAATGGATAAAGAAGATACCACACACACACACACACACACACATACACACACACACACATACCTACAATGGATGGTGGGTGAAATAGATAAAGGGGATTATGAGGCACAAATTTACAGTTAAATAAATAGGTCACAGGGATAAAAAAATAAAGCATAGGCAATATAGTCAATAATATTGTAATAATATTGTATAGGGACTACACTTATACTGATGAACATTTCGCAATGCATATAACTGTCATATCACTATGCTGTATACCTGAAACTAATATAACATTTTATGTCAACTATTCTTCAATAAAAACAGATGGGAAAAAACCACTAATACTTCTTAGTTCTCTCCATGTTCCTTCAGCCTAGAGCACTTGACTTTCCATCTCCTTCTACTCTACTGGTTACCTTTCTCCCAAAGAGGCTAATTCCTTTGTAAAGACTTCCCTGATGCCAACGTGTGGCTCAGGTGTCCTCTTGCAGCTTTCACGAAACCCTGTATTTCTGGTATCTTAACACCCACTGCCCTGCATCATAATCGCTTGCTTCCCGGTCTAGATGAAGCTGCTGGTACTGTACGTGCTGTGAAGCAAGGATCTTGTCTTTATATTTGTTATCTCCCCAACACAGAACACAGTGGCTGGCATGTGGCAGTGACTGGGAATTATCTGTTGAGTGAGGGATTTAACTATGGCAACTTCCCTGCTCGAAACAAGAAATGTCATAAGTAATTAGAGCTCCCGTCATCTTTAACCAAGACCTATGCAAGTGCTCTCAAGTCAAGCCTCTGAGTTCACCTTAAGAAAGAGATGTTGCCTTCAAACTGCTGGCTCCTGGCTCAGGACTGCACAGGGTGGGAGAGGCAGCATGGTGGAAGGGAAAGGATGTGAGGTGAGAACCACAAGACCCGAGTTCTATTCGCTGGTAGCACTCTGAAAACTTCATTTTAGGCCTTCAAGCTCAATTTTTCATCTATAAAAGGAGAAAAGCTAGACAAAAAGACCTTTCCTAGCTCTAAAATTCTGTATCAGAAAAAGCACATGGCAGGCTTGGAAGCAACATCAGTGCTGATCTGCCTTTGGTTGATACTGAATTCCTTCATTTAGGGCCATGAGGATAAAGCACCTGCCCCAGGCCTTTGCAAGTACACATCTTCAAGCTTTTCTGTAGCCCCCTTCCTGCCCTCTCTATAAGCACCATATAAAGAGTTTTGCATAAAGAAACGACTCAGTAAATGTGCACTTGAATAAAGTGGGGCCACTTTATTTACCTTAATTAATAGAGAATAAAATACAAGGATTTTTTTAAAAGATTTTATTTATTTAGTTGACAGAGAGAGACACAGCGAGAGAGGGAACACAAGCAGGGGGAGAGGGAGAGGGAGAAGCAGGCTTCCCGCCGAGCAGGGAGCCCGATGCGGGGCTCGATCCCAGGACCCTGGGATCATGACCTGAGCCGAAGGCAGACACTTAACGACTGAGCCACCCAGGTGCCCCTAAAATAAAAGGATTTTTAATAAAAGAGAATTTTTCTAATGGTTTGAGTCTCAGCATTTGGATCAAAAGAAGTTAAAAAGTTGGTGATACAAGGAATAATGAGTAAGGCAGAATATTCATTCCTAAGAAAACTTAGAGTACATAATACAGGACTTTAAAGGAATCAAGTTATTCTTCCTGCCAATCTTTTTTCATTTGGGTATTTCCATGTTTCCTGCCAACCAAGATAGGAAGCTGGAGGTCAACCCAGATGTCTTCCTTCTTTGTTTTTTTAAATCATCCATATATCAAATATTTATTTAGCACATATTATGTGCCAGATAGTATGTTTGGACTACAGGGTAAAAAAAAGAACAAAAACATAGCTTCTGACTTCAAGGTTGTCTTAGTCAGTTTGGGTTGACAGAAAAGTCAAGATAATTACAAGATATTTTGCAGATGCCTTCCTTTTTTGATCTATCACAGTCAATAAGTCACTGATCATTCTTACTTGATTACTAGCAACAGTCTCCTAATATGTCACTTGGCTTATAACCTCACCCCTCTCCAGGACAATTTTCTTTCTTCCTTTTTTTTTTTTTTTTAAGATTTGTTTATTTATGAGAGAGAGAGAGCACAAGGTAGGGGGCCGAGGGAGAAGGACAGAGAATCTCAAGCAGACTCCACACTGAGCGCGGAGCCGGACATGGGATTCAATCTCATGACCATGAGATCACCACCCGATCTGAAACCAAGCGTCAGGCACGAACCGACTGTGCCACAGAGGTACCCCACCTCCAGGACAGTTTTCGTGTTTTCTGGAGGGCAATCTGGCAATATGTATCAAAGTCATTGTAATTGCTCCTAATCCTTCAACCAGCAATTAAACTTTTAGGAATATATCTTAAGAACTTAGTCAGATATGGGCACAAAGATACATATACACAATGATGTTTCATGGGCTATTGTTTTTGATAGCAAAACACACGGAAATAATACATATGTCTAATAATTATTTCTCAATTGGAATACTTCTACATGATGGAATGCTATGCACTTGTTAAAAATCATTTTGTAGAAGAAAGGTGATAGGGGAAATGTTCAAAACATACTGTTATGTAAAAAAAATAGGTTATTAAACAGTATGAAGCCATTTAAAATATATATGCATATGTATATATGTATATGTACACACACACACATACTATGTTATACACATATATAGAAGAGTGATCAGAAAAATCAATACAAAAAACGTTAACAATAGTTATCTCCAAATTGTTGGAGTACTCGTATTTTGAGGTTTTCATTATATGCATTTAATGTGTTTTATTTATATAATAGAAAAAATATTATTAAAATGCAACCACACAAATCCAATTATGTCAACTCTTCAAGTTATCCATCACCTCAAAAAGTAAAGTCCTAATATGGCGCCTGAAAATCCTCCCAACCTAACTCCTGTCCAACCTCTGCATCTTCGGGTCCTCACGCTCCCTGCCATTCACCTCACTCTCCAGTGCTATCAGACCTGTTTCCTCTTTCACCCACTGTGACTTTGCACACATTGGGCCCTCTCCCTGGAATGCCCTCTGCCTTTCTGTGACTGGCCAACTCCAAATGACTCTGCGGAGACCACTTCAGAGAGCCTCCCCTCAGAGACGCTTCCCCTACCTCTCCTGCCGCAGGCCTCTGAGGTCACCACTTCCTTTGGGCTACCTCCAAGGATCTCCATGGTTGCAGGCACCCCCTTCCACTACAGTTACACGTTAACTTGTCTGTTTTCCCTACAACACTGTGAGCTCTGCGAAAGTAGGGACCAAGTCTTGGTCTCACCAGACTCAAGCACTGAGGTGGAAACATTACAGAGATTCAAAAAATACATGTTAGATTGAAACAAGTGACAGAGACTGAAGGAGGAATTTCTGCTTCCTATGCATTTTTGGTAGTTAAGCTTCAAGTTCACAGCCCACTTCCTCTACGTTAATTTACTTCAGGTTCTGAACATTTGGACCCAATGAAATTTGCATGCCCTAGACTGCACAAGCTTAAGCATCTTCCAAAATACCTAATTTCCATCAGATAAGCTCATTTGTAAAATGACCCACATATACAAATACAGCTCTAAAGTCAATAAATAAAAGATGAAGAACAGTTTCATTGCTATGAGTAAAATGGTTTTGAGGTCTAAGTAAAAGAAGAAAAGTGTGGTATTTGTTATGGTGCATTGGTTTTGATTAAATGTTTTGGTGAGAATAAATATGGCCAATTTTTATCAACACTAAATAATTATAGTTGACATAATAGCCACACTTTTGAGAATTATATTTTTCTATGTAAATATTTTTCTCCAAAAAACCCCCAAAATTACTTTAGTCATGCCAATGTTACAAATGGTAAAGTATAAGTCCAATAACATCATAAAACTGGAAATAACAATTATTTTTAGTTTGGTCCCTTTATCAGAATTTCTAACTTTGGGAGTAAAACAGCATTAGCATTTTAAAACTGTTTTACACTGTTCTTTTGTCACATCATCATAATACAGATGATTCTGGCTTGAATGCAAATCATATTGAAGGTCACTCATGATTCATTTTAGCAAGCATTACAGCTTTGTGTGTTCTCAAGTCTCTCTTCCTCTATACAACACATGTACATAACTTTATGAGTTTGGTATTTAATGTGCAATTGTCCTCTAACTTTAAAAGAACAAATGATTAACCAATGACAGCAGAACAAAAGACACAAAAGGATTCACGGAAATGACCCAGACTGACTCAAAAATTTCTCCACTCATGCATCTGTATTTTTGAAATAGCTTCTATTAAAATATAGGAACACTCATAAGGTACATTCTATGCTATTAACTCAAAATTTAGAGCAAACTAGCAGAGGCAGCAGAAGAAAATGTGTAAGACCAAGAATGGCAAAAAATGACATTATCCAGATTTTTTTTTTTTTTTTTGGTGTAACATAGATCAGACTAGCTTCATTCTTCTAAGGCCTCAATAATACTCTACCAGGCATTAATTTTAAAGCCTCAAGCCACCTTGAGTCACTCAATAGAAACAAAAATCTAAGCAGGGGGCAGAGAAGACTAGCAATTTTTTTTTTTAAAGAAATGTAACTAGAGAAAATAAGATGTGTTTTGTTCCACTAGAAATATGACTCTTCACTTTCCCAATCTAAGCAGGGCTTATTCTTGTAATATGAATAATATAGCTGTAATTCATCAGAATTGTCTACATTCTAATTTGAAAAATAGTTCCTATGTTAATCTTTAATAGCCCGTCTTCTGGACCAACAGAAAGAGTTACAAAAGAAGTCATTTACAGTGGCTTAATTAAGGCCTATGAGAAGCATATTTAGTAATGTGGTGCTGTTCTCCTTTTCATCCAATGGCTTCGCCGGTATATAGATCCACCATTTGATCAGTGCATCTGGCCCCAGGGGCTTCATGGTCTGCAAGCCACAACCTACTAATAAGCACCCTCCAGCTTGTTTGCTAAACAGATCAGTCCTGGCAGGCACCCAAAAACTCCAGTCCTTGAAACTTGGAGCTCTTTAACTTGCAGGGCCTATTGTGTGGCAAGCAAGAGAATAAACTATGTACCTCATAAATGCAGAGCAATTATGGATCAGTTAGTAATACAGCTGTGGCTCAAAAGATTGCTTACCTAAACCAAATCGAGGCCTAATTTATTTTTGTATTGTCTTTGTTAAAAACCAAACAAACAGCTCTACAGAGCTTATATACACAGTAAAGAAAATGGCTGCATTTTCCTTATAAACAAGATGGCAACTACCAGCTAAAAGAAATTACACTCACTAGCTGAGGGTTTTCACTATGAACCGAGCCATTGCTTGTAGCTTTATTAGGTTGGTTAAGGAGACATAGAGAATGTTTTATTTGATGGAAGTTCAATGTGTTGGAGGCTGGGGGACTATATGATGCTATTTCTAGCTTTTTCTACCAGGTAAGGTACCATCAACTTCAATCACAAGGATATACAAACGAAGTAACCTTCATTTACAAAGAAATGGTAATGGAAATCCTCAGCGTACTCAATAAATATTTCCCAAATGTTTATCGCAGTTTTTGGTAAATGAATATTGTTAGCAAATCACCCCCGACATGGATTCTGAAATGTTCCCAAATCAGTCCTTATTTCATAAGACTCTTTTTTTTTTATTCTTATGTTAATCCCCATACATTACATCATTAGTTTTAGATGAAGTGTTCCATGATTCATTGTTTGTGCACAACACCCAGTGCTCCATGCAGAATGTGCCCTCCTCAATACCCACCACCAGGCTAACCCATCCTCCCACCCCCCTCCCCTCTAGAACCCTCAGTTTGTTTTTCAGAGCATAATACTCTTTTTCTAATGGCCCCTCAGAGGTCAACTGAATCATGCCTCTAGCAGAATATAGCTCTGATTGCAAAGAACCTTTAATATACGGTGTTACCCAAATGCTAAAAGGTGAGGAGCTAAGGAATTCTATAACCAAGTTAAGAGTTCCTACGTCAATTCATATCTCTCAACACATTCCTCAAAAAAGAAAGAAAAGTAGTAACAAAGAAAACTACATAAAAACACGTCCTCAATGTGAATAAAACTCAGAATATCCAAACTTCAAATTATTGCAGGTAAAAAAAGTATGTATCAAATCCCAGCAAGCTACCTTCATGCTCCCATTGCCCCAGGTCTCCAAGAGAGAAGAGGGCAAAAAAACATAGACTGATCTAAAATCACAGAAAGAGAAAGTCCATCCAACATCTGAAAATGCTGGGAAGGAGTCCTGGTCAATCAGAGCAGAACCAGGGAAGAGATTGAGTGTGTGCAAGACGAGGTGGCATTTTGGAAAAGCAACTTTTCCAGGAAAGGGAGAAGGGGGAGCAGTAAGTGGGAAGGGAGAGGTAAGTGCCTTACAAAACTGCACAGTGCTGGGGGGAAAAGCAAGAGTGGGAAAGTTGGGATCCCAAACATCAAAGAATGTACAACTCTTCCTCCCATCAATGCCCTCAACACACACACACACACACACACACACACACTCACACACACTCACAGAGGCAACCAGTAAAAAAAAACCAACCAACCAACCAACAACAAAAAAACTGCATCCATACTTTGCTACACTGACAGCAGAGGGAACTCTTGAACTAGGAATCTGCAAACCATCTCAAATCACTACCTCATTTACAGAAATGCAGAGATGTAAGGAATATTTATTTAAGAAAAAAATACCATATAATGAAGATTAAAACAATTCTGCTGATGAAAATTACTGCCTCCCCCCTACACACACACACACACACACACACACACACACAACCCCTCGCCCTCCAGCAAGTCGGAGAACTGAGGTTCCTTGGAGGCCTGCACTCAGGAGTCAGGACTGTTCTGCTAGGACACTGGCCCAGATAAATGTTTGCCTGTGAGGCCATGGCCACTGAAACAGCAAATGAAAGCACAGAGGCCAGTCAGGAGATCATGAAGGGGAGACAATGTTGGGATTGCTCTGGAAAAAGTGGTGAAAGTAGTAGGATTCAAGATATATTTTAAAAAGCAACACCACAATTGTTGATGGAATGGATAGGAAATGTAGAGGGGAAAAATAAAGAATATAGCCTAGGGCTTTTGCCTGGACAGCTGACAGAATTTAGGTACTGTGTGCTGAGATAGAACTGGGGGAAGTGAGTGAGAGAACCAAGAATTTGGGGCATCTTAAGTTTCAAGTGGCTTCTAATACACGTTTGTGAATTTCATGGTTTCTAATGTTATTATAAATTATATTATTCTTTTAATTTGAATTTCTAATTGTTTAGTTCCAGAATATAAAATCATACCTCATTTTTATCCATTGATCTCGTGTCCTGCTACCTTGCTAAACTCACTTATTAGTTCTACTAAGTTTTTTATAGATCCCTTAGGATTTTTAATATAGATCAT
Organism: Mirounga angustirostris; assembly: GCF_029215605.1. Taxonomy (NCBI): domain Eukaryota; kingdom Metazoa; phylum Chordata; class Mammalia; order Carnivora; family Phocidae; genus Mirounga; species Mirounga angustirostris. Next base: position 160,210,597 of record NW_026991711.1, read on the forward strand.
CATGTCATCTATAAGTAAGAGCAGTTTTATTTCGTCTAGTCTGGTATGTATGCTTTTTATTTCTTTTTCCTGCCTTATTGCTCTGGTTAGGACCTCCAATACAATGTTGAACTGGAGGACTGTGAGTGTACATATTTGCCCTGTTCTCTATTTTAAAGGGAAAGCACTCAGCATGATGTTTAGAGTCTGCATAGATGCCCTTTTTCAGGTTGATCAATTTCCCTCCTGTGTCATTTGCTTCCTCAAAGGAGTAGATGCCAAGAAGGGATTACATGTGCAAGAGATTTGCTGGGAGGAATGCCTGTGGAGGATTCAGGAGAGACTTCCTATCTGCTGTAGGTCCGACACCTGTGGAAGGAGAGAGGCGTTCTGGCGGCTAACCGAGTGATACGAACCAAACCACACCTTCGCACTTGACAGCTCTGAGCCCTTGGTAGTAATACCTTTCTCAGGTGGGGAGTGCTGCACGTGTCCTTTCACAGTTACAACAGCATAAAGGGGTGCCTAAGTGGATCACCTGTTAGGCATGTTAGGCAGCTGAATATTTGAGTCTGACTCTGGAGCTCAGAGGAGAATCCTAGTCTGAAACTATAAATCTGGGAGTCATGTGGTATAAATGTTTCTCCAGAACTGATTGCACTGTATGGAGATGGTGCTCCTTTCACACCTCAAGGCAGCTGGGAGAGAATTGTGGGCTGGACCCAGACAGTAGCTCCAATAGGAAAAAAATTTAAATATATATTATTTTTACCTATGGTATTAGAGAGTGATATGAAGAATAGAGCAAAATGTTAAGCCCTGGGCATTCTAATATTTAGAGACTGGGAGAAAAGGGAAAATCTATCAGGGGAACTAAGAAGCAGCACTCATGTAGTAGGAGGAAACCAGGAGAGCATGGTATATTGAAAGCCAAGTGAGTGAGATGTTTTAAGAAGGCTACAGTGATAAGATGGTCTTAGAGGTTAAGTAAGATGAAGGGTGAGAACTGAACACTGGATTTGGCAAAATGGAGAGTTGGTAATCCAGCAACAGCATTTTCAGTGAAATGGTAAGAGAAGTGAGGGAAGGAAGCACACAGGTTGTCATGAAGAGGAGCAGAGAAGGCACCTAGAAAAGAGGGGAGGTGCATGAGGGATAGGTGAAATAGAGGATGGGGATTAAGGACCACACTTGTCATGACGAGCACCGGGTGATGGATGGAACTGTTGAGTTACTCTATCATACACCCAAAACTAATAGACCACTGTATGTTAACTAACTGGAATTAAAATAAAAACTTAAAAAAAAAGAATAAAGGAAATAGGATGAATTTTTTTTTTTAAGACAAGTGTTCTTTTGCGGTCATTCACAGACATGTGCAGAATGGTGAAAGTTTGAGTGGCCCAACGGGTACGTTGCTGGTTGAGGTGAACAAGGCAACACACTGTCTCTCGTTTCAGCTCTGACTCTGTAAATAAGTGTCCTTTCACAGCCTATGTAGTGCCAGCGTTTTCACATTTTTGTGCCTTTTGTTGGTGATTTCATTGTTTAAAATGTCCCTCAAGTGTAGTGCTAAAGTGCTGTCTACTGTTCCTAAGAGAAAGAAGGCTGTTATGTACCTTATGGAGAAAGTGTATGTGTTAGATAAGCTTCATTCAGGCCTGAGTTACAGTTCTGTTGGCCATGAGTTCATAGTTAATGAACCAACAACGTATTTCACATAAAATGTCTTTAAAGAGGAACACACCATACAACAAAGTTATGTGTTGACCAGTTGACAACAATGTTGTAACCAGAAATTCACAGGACTCTAACCCTGTATTCCCCCTAAGAGCAGTGATTTGGTGCTTGCTAAGTAGAAACGACTCTGGAGAATGTAACTGTTGCAAATTAAGAGAATTGACTGTATTTCTTTAAAAGAAAGTACGGTACAGTACAGAAGGCACTAGACCAAGAATTCTGACACTGGTTCTAGTTCTAATTCTTCCCAAAACTAGGGAGCCTTCAGACAGTACTCTGGCCTCACTTGGTTTCTTCATCTATGAATGGAACTCTTTAAATTAAATTTTGCTAAGGCCCCTGAAGCCCTAGCATTCTATGACCTTGACTCATCAGGAAGGGAAATTCCCAATGGTAGTCACTTCCCAAGAAAGTCTCTTCTGCTTTAGTTCAAACCTCCTCACTCTGTAAGAGGAGTGAGAGAGGGAATAATGTACTTATAATAAGACAAATGAGCACCATGTTCTAGAGAGTGCCACAGAGATAAAATAAAATACACTGATTTTTAAAAACTGGGAAGTTTTCCCAGGAAAAGAGTTGCTTATGTCTTTGGAAGTCATATCAAAATAACCCCCACATGTTAACAGTACATGTCACATTAAGAAATAGATATTAATGAGGGATTTTAAAAGAAAACAGTCACAGTAGGTTTAAATAGGGTGCAGCCTTCTGATGACAGCTTTGAATACAGAGTGCCAAAATGCACCCAGACTGAGTGAGGTATGGGCACATTACTAAAAATACAAGGAATACAAAGAGTACAGTAAGGTGGCAACCTGAATTCACACTCAGGGTTTTTAATATCAGAAGCAAGAAAGTCATTTGCAACTCTTTGCTAAAGGATGAGGTTCTGCTAAGTGTTAAGAATACAGGCCCATATGTGTAATGACAGAAGGTGAATATCTTACGGGGGGTGTGAGGGGGCAGGGAGGGGATTGAAAAATGAAACAAATTCTCTGCATAATTTGGCTTTTTTCTCTTTATTAGAAAAACATTTATAACAGTAACTTGAAAATCAGGAATAGAATTTTTTTAAAATAGTTTTTCCCTGAGTAGCCTTGGGTGTTTCGTGTGGGCTTCAATACTGGGTTGTAGGGGATCTACATCCTATCGAGGATTATAAAGGACTGGTTGTACAAGACTATGCCATTTTGTAGCACCTGAAGTGAGGTTTACCAGCTGGTCTGTGTGGGTCAGAATGCTAGCAGGAAATTGATGGCAAAAATCAAATTGGGATTGTCTCAGGATGGCTTTTAAAGGGACCGTTTAAAAAATGGTGTGGGGGAAACCACAAAGAATAAGGCAGTCCTCCCTAGGACTACTAGCAGTGAAGCTGTTGCCACCCCTCTCTGGAAAGGACCAGGGGAAAGATGGGCTTCCAGCTCCTGGGTTTCCAGACATTGAAATTAAAGAGTCACTTCGGGAGAAGTGGTGACAACTGGTCAATCATCAGCCAGCCCCAGACAAGTCAAGACAGGAAGGGAACTAAAGAATATATATCTCAATGGTACCTGTCTCCCCTCTCCTGATGTCCTGACTGTTGCTCACTGCACAACCAGAAGCCACAGAGTAAGAGGCCCTCATGATGTGGTCAAGACAGCAGGATCCAAAAAAAACTCCAGGCAGAATTAGCAGATTACTTTCAAGGCAGAGGTGGTCTGAATACACATTTTGGTAAAAAAAAAAATGACCAAGAATGAAAATCTATATCCAACCAAAGCTAAAAATCACCATCCCTGAAAGAACCTTAGAGATGCAAGAGTAAATCTGAAACTTTTTCAAAATTGTTTAATTTTCAAAAAAATTTTAGTCGAATTTTAACAAGGCAAGAGAAACAATTATTCAGAACTGTCAGCTACTAACTTGCTCCTGCTGTCACTACAGCATTTGGGATATTAAATTGGCATTCACTTCAACTGGCACTTTTAATAATGTCACTAATCTTTTATATGCAAAAATATATACTTTAGAAAAATATTTTGAGTAGTGTGTTTTCTAGAAGAAACCTGGTATCTGCATTGTACCATTATCCTTCATCTTCAAAAACTTAACAATGTTTAGCAAACTATAGAAATCATTTCGGTAACTTTTAAAACAATTTACAGTCCCTATATTAGGTTTCCAGGGCTGCCATAGCAAAGTTCCACAGACCAGGTGGCTTAAAACAACACTGATTTGTTGTCTCACACTTTTGGGGGCTCAAAGTTGGAAATCAAAGTGTTGGCAGGGTCACTCTGAGACTCTGGGTAGATTCCTTCCTTGCCTCTTCCCTCGCTTGGCAGTCAATCCATGGTGTTCTTGGCTTGCAGTTGCATCTCTCCAAGCTCTGCCTCTGTTGTCAGATGGCCTTCTTCCCTCCCGTGACTCTGTTTTCATATGCTCTTCTTATAAGGACACCAGTCCTACTGGATTAAGGGCCCACCCTATTGCAGTATGACAGCATCTTAACTAATTACATCTGCAATGATTCGATTTCCAAACCAGGTCATATTCTGAGGCACTGGGGGTTAGGATTTCAAAATATCTTTTTTTTTTTTTTCAACTGCAAGTTTGCACCTCTTAATCTCTTTCACCTATTTCACCCATCCCCCCATTCCCTCCCCTCCAGCTACCACCAATTTGTTCTCTGTATTTATGAATGTGTTTCTGTTTTTGTTTGTTCACTTGTTTCGTTTTTTAAATTCATCATATATGTGAAATCACATGATATGTGTCTTTCTCTGTCTGACTTATTTCACTTAATATAATATCCTCTTAGTCCACCTATGTTGCAAATGGCAATATTTCTTTCTCAAAATGTCTTTTTGGGAGACACAATTCAGCCCATAAAAGTGCCATCAACTCAAAATAATAGGGAATTGCTTCTTAAAGCACTCTTTAATGAAGTTTTGTAGCACAGGAGAACAAATGTGTTTAGAGTTCCCCATTTTTCACTCATTTCTCTTCTTTTTGTCATATCTTAAAAATTCTTTATTGTGTCTGGATCTTGGATTTAAATTATCATGGGCACTATTCTACTTGATTTAGATTTTTCTTCATGTAAAAATTTAAGTTTACAGTACTTTCAACTCTAGTCAAGGAGGAGTACAGGGACCATAATTATCCTTCTACTTAAAACACTCTTTGAGACACTGGGTATCAGGCAACAAAGGACAATGATCCTTAATATATGGGAAACACACACAGGGAGCCCTACAAATGACCCAGCTTACAGCTTACATAGCACAGGGAAAGAGAAGCCAGGCAGTGCCCAGAGATCTGCCAGGGGAGAGGAGATGGGGCTGGAAGTTCTCTACCACACACCCTCTCCTCATGGTACTATTAACTCTCAATCTCTTTGCCTCCTTGTTTAAATATTCGAAAGTTCTTGGTAATCGTTTTTAACGTTTTAACATTTATTCTTACTATCACTACTAATCATTAGTGTGACATTTTAGCCTTGTAATTATTGCACATTTATACTTTGATAGAATTTCAAAATAGAAGAAAATGTTTTTCTTACTAAAAGTTATACCTAAAAAAACCCCAAAAACTTATACCCAAAATGCTTACCTGTATTTGAAAGGACTGAGATATTAGCAATAATCTGAATGACATGCCTTGTTTGTGATACCATTATTAGCTGATTAAAGAGACTTACCCAAGCACATGATTACTGATCACACAAAGTTCAGGTATGCTAGAAATGACATTGAAATCTCATTTATTTTGACTTTCCATGGCTGAAACCAAAACCTCACAGTGGAGTTGGGCCAAATACCAAGACTAAACCAAAGCATGGTATATCCTAACCAAGGAATGAGAATCATATGGACTTTGGACATCAAAATAATTGAATGCTCGAAGTCAATGGAACCATATTTTAAGAAGTCTGAAGGAAAACTATTTTTGAATTTAGAATTCTACAAAACCCAAGCAATAATTTGAATAATAAAAATGAAGACATGTTCATGTATGCAATGACTCAAATGGTTCACCTCTCATGTCCACTTCCTGAAAACATTAAGGATATGCTCCAGCAATGCAAAGAAAAAGTCCAAAAAAGGTAAAGCCATAGGAGTCAAGGAACAATAAAACAACTCAGGGGTTCAAGGAAAAATAATCCTAAAATGAGCTGTGTATCTGGCTCCAAAAACAATATTTCCAAAATTAACCATCAATAGTATTTGTCTTCTGTTAATACCAGACATGAATAAAATATTAAATACAATTAGGATAATAAAATAAAGTGTAAATGTTACCATTTATGGCAGGGCAAAATAATGGTATAACTAAGAGAAGTTGGAGGAAGAAAGCAGAGGGGACAGAGGAAAGATGAAGGCAAGTGGGGGAGGTTAATTTCTTAAGAAAATTGTAACAAATCCAAATTTGATAAAGTCACCAGAATCTCATTTTTAGTGCCCCTTATTTTAACTTCAAACTTTCCAAATATCTGATGCTAAATCTCCAAAATAGAAATCATTTGTAAAAATGCACAAGTAAACACAGCTAAGCAGTTTGACTGTCACTGTAGGCAGTCTTTATGTCATGGCATTGAAGGGGACATGAAAGATCTTCTCTTCCCAAAATACATCCACTATTGATTCCCAGATCTCACTGTGGGAGCAATACTCTTATGAACTATGCAATAAAAATGCAAATCCAATAAGCCTATCAACCAACCATACCTAAGTGTAAATTGAGTTCTCCCTCTTTCCAAATAGACAATTTAAAGATGATAGTGGGGGCGGGGCATCTGGGTGGTTCATTTGGTTGAGCTCCCAACTCTTGGTTTCTGCTCAGGTCATGATCTCGTGATCCTGGGATGGAGCCCCCCCATCAGCTCCGCACTCAGCTAGGAGGTAGCTTCAGAGTCTCTCTCCCTCACCCGCCCATGTGCGTGTGTGCACGCTCTCTCTTAAATAAATAAATAAATAAATAAATAAATAAATAAATAAATAAATAAAAAAAATAAAGTTGCTAGTGGGAAGAAAGTCTCCAGGTGAGAGAAGGCTTGGCAGTGCTGGGAAGCCTAAGGGACCAGGAAGGCTGGAGGGCCATGGAGCACGTGGCCCCCCACCCCGGAAGGCAGGAAGGGCCACAGATATAGGATGGGCAGGCCCTGCTTGTACAGGATAGTGGAACAGAAACACGGATGCCTGAGTCCCCCTGAAGCTGTCACACCTGCCCTGGATACCCGACTTCAACCTCCTTTTTACCTAGGTGGGAAATAACCTCTCTACCTTGTTTGAGTCGCTGTTCTTTTGTGCTGTATCACAGGCAGCCAAACCTAATCCTATCTGATATAGAGGAAATTATCTCAGCCATCCTAGCAACACTAGGAGGTATGTAGTCTCATTACCTTCACTTCACAGATGAGCACACTGAGGCACAGAGGTTAAGTTACTTGTCTAAGGGACAGAGATGATAAGAGGTATTGCCAACAGGGCCAGGATAGTGGAAGAGAGTAGAAAAGGCTGACAGGCGTGGCCAGCAGAGTAGGGCATAGGAATGGGTCCCTAACCCAGCAGATTCATCCACACCCAAAACATGTCGTCTCTACTGCACATTTTGCCCATGGGAATATTAGTCCTGAATTGCCTGAAGTCTTGAGAAACTTACTACCACAGGTAAAATGGGATCCCCAACTACACAGCCTATAGACAAGAAAAAAGTAAGAAGCACACATAACAGATTTCAGAGCAGAGAAGCCTTAGGACACTCTGGGTAAGTGAGGGTTCTCTTTTAATTCAAGATTGAGCACAAAACACTATTTTCACTCTCCTTTCAAAACTTTATCAATTAGTTTTCCTGCTTTACTAAGTATAATGAGGATAGTGGAACTTTTATTTGACAAATGATGATCTAGAAATTGCTCCAGCCATTACACTGGATAAAATTACCTTGGGAATTCAGAGGCCTGTATTCCAGGCCCACGTTGACCACTGATGCGCTCCCGATTTAGACATTGCTACTGACATCCTGAATCTCTGTTTCCTCATTTGTTAATAAAGATGGTTGAACAGGATCATATTTTCTAAGGCCTTTTCTAGTCCTAATTGTCAATGATTCTGAATGTGATTATATCATGTATAAATGAAGAAAAAGTAGAAGGTGTCTTCCAGAAGGTTTTTGTTCTTTGTAATTCCCTGTGATGAAGCTGTTTAACAGACCCTCTTACCTGCCCTCTACATACCCTGAAACAGCAGAGTGCAGTAAAAACACTTGAGATTGATGGAGGCTGCTGATTATTTAGGAGCTGCTTAAATAGGACTTTATTATAATACTATTTACCATGAGGCCTGAGAAAATTGGTGGGATTAGAGTTACAGCCCTAATAATTTGCCTTTATAGATTTAACCTGAAATAACAGGCTGAAAGGACAAATAAAATTAGCAGTTTCCTGAATAATTCCTGGATAAATGTTAAGTATAAAATCCTGTTGAAAAAAAAAGCAACAAGTTGGTAGCTTTTGTTCAAAAGAGGCAGAAAGGGAAATGGGTAGGATTACTCGGACCTAATTAAGGGCTTGGCAAAATTCTGGCTCCCGTAGTTTGCCTTACCTCGAAGTAGTTCTGCTCCTTTTCTTTCAGTGTTAGGTGTCAGAGTGATAAATGTCTTTCTTCGTGGGCAATCTCCCTCATGTGGAACTTTGTCAGGTATCCAGTAATAAGCAAAATGGGGGGGGGGGCCTCTCAGGAGTCCAACAGAGAATATGAATTTAGTTTGTGTCCTTAACACAATCTCATTCAATCATCCATCCATCCATCCATCCATCCATCCATCCATCCATCTATCCATCCATTCAAATGCCTTCCTTTTGCTAGCATCTGTCTAGGGGCTGTGAAACACAAAAAGATTTAGAAGCTATAGAAGATCATTTCTCTCTCTGTCATCAAGGAAATGACTGTCTGTATCAATGATATTTCAGCTTCCCATCGACAGAAGGGTGATTTTAGAAAATGTTGTTTTTACATTTGCATATTGGTTTAGGACTTATTGTGACAATTTTAACATTCATCCTTATCCTTTACCTTTGCTTCCCAAACCTCCATCTTTGTGTTTCCTTTTTTTTTTTTTTTCCAGCTTTCTCCAATGTTTCTTTAGAATTGCTCAGAAGAGAGAGACTCTCATAGCAGCAAATGGCCACATGACACGGGGAGATTTTTTGCTTCCTCAGGCATGGCAAAGCCTATTTTCATTTTCATTTCATAGAAAAATATTACAACCAACAAGCTCTATTTCCAAGTCTTTATAAAATCACCTTTTACTAAGAGGAACAAATTTCAGTGGTGATGCAGACATAACTGATTAGCACTAGCTCATTCCTATGAGATAATGAAGGCAAGGAGGGCAAGACTTGACTTGGAGCTCTACAAAGAGGAATCTTCACTTCCAGGGCAGGACAAATTAAACCTACTTTATCACTTCCAGCACTTGTCAACCATGCTTGCACATCCTTGCCCATTTTCAAGGAATAAGATCCTGATTACAAAGGCAGCCAGAAGATCTATAACTGACTCTCTAACATGTTTCTCTGCCAACCACAGAAAATAGGCCAGTGGCAAAGGCTGTAGCAACACCATCATCCCTGGGTTCATTCCTCAAAACATGCTCTTCACTCTCCTGCAAAAATGGCCTAACAAGGGGTTAGGCCTGGGTGGCTGAGTCAGTTGAGCCTCTGACTCTTGGTTTCAGCTCAGGTCATGATCTCAAGGTCATGAGATTGAGCCCTGCATTGGGCTCCCTGCTCAGCAGGGAGTCTGCTTCCACTCTCTCTCCCTCTGCAACACTCCTACTCCCTCCCACACCCCGCTCATGAACTCTCTTCCTCTCTCTCTCTCAAATAAATAAATATTTTTTAAGAATGGCCTAACAAAATGTTTCCAAAGAACTTTTGAATTGTATGATGCCAATGAAGCTGTCCTTGAGTTCCTAATTACCTGCAGTAAAAATTGGGCAAGACTGATGAATATAGAACAACTTTATAGCATAATATGAAATTGGATCTGGCCAGTAAGTTACTGTGCACTTTAGTTTTCTAGGGCAGCCATAACAAATTACCACAAACTGGTAACGAACAGCTTAAAATAGCAGAAATTTATTCTCTCACCCTTCTGAAGGGCAGACGTCCAAAATCAAGGTGTTGGCAGGGCTGCGATCCCTCCAACGTCTCTAGAGGAGAATCCTTCCTTGTGTCTTCCAGCTTCTAGGGGCTCCAGGTGTTCATTGACTTGTGGTGGTATAACTCCAGTCTCTGCTTCTGTCTTCACATGGTCTCCTTCTCTGTACCTTTGCCCCTTCTCTTCTCATATAAGGACATTTGCCATTGGATTTAAAATCCAACTTAAACAAGGATGATTTCACCCTGAGATCCCTGACTTGATGGTATCTGCAAAGATCCTTGTTCCAAACAAGGTAATATTCGTAGGTTCCAGGTAGACATGTCTTTTGGGGGCCACCATTCAACCCACTATACTATGTTACCTTTTTAATTGGATCTTACCCACTTTAGAAAGCTTTGTACTGGATGTTACTTGAGGTCTTCCTGCTCTTTAAGATAAAGATGTAATTTGCTAGAATCCCAATTCCATGCCCTGGGGAAGTCTAATCCCTCCTGGGGTTTCTGCAAATTCCTAGAATGGGGTGAGAGAGATGGGCAATAATCTCCAGGCATTAATTCAGTTCATGAATTGTCTCAAAGTCTATTGTTCCTTTCCCTTACCTTGTTGATCCAGAAACAGAATTTGATCTAGTTCTTCAATTAAAAACAGCCATTCTCACAAGGTTCTTAGATTTTAGTGGATTATAAATAATAGGGGGTCGAACACATGAAAGCAAATTCCTTTAAACTGAATATAAGAAATTCCTGTTCTTAAATTCTTCAGCCATATTTCCCTGTGGCTTGGCCGTCATCCTTCTCCCCTCTATTTAATACCTTCTTGTTCCTATTTATTTCTTGGTAGGACAGCTTCATTATCTACTTTCTTTCCTCCTTCAGCAAGGCTTGCCCTTAGGGACATACCTTTTGCCCTGGAATCTTGGTAAACTAGTTTCCTTTTAGGGACAGTCCCTACCTGACAAAAATTCTGGTATTAGCTATCAAGATTTCAATCCCCTCTATCCTGCCTACTATAAATCATTTAAGATCTATTAGAAAAGATCTTTAGGATTTTTTTTTAAGTTGCATAACAACTAGGAATCAAAACTTCTGTGGTAACACTGTTTCCACAGGAAAATTACTAATGAACCTTACTACTTGTATTTATACAATTTATTCCACAGCTCTGTTTAGACAACAGAAAAGAAGAGAGGGAAAGTGCAAAAGAAGAGTCTATTATGGACAAGAAGGTGGCTTGTCATGGCTGCTGCCATGATCCCACCAAATGTGATCTGTAATTTGATCACCCTGAGGGTGGACTGACTCCCCCATTTAACAATATGAAGCCACAAGTCACTTTCCTCCTTTCTTCAAAGAGAATGTGAGCCTCTACCAAAGCTTATGAGCTGCAATGCTCAGAGTGACAATAAATGAGCCACAGGACAGGACTAATTAATATGAGCTGATTTCCCAGGTTTCCAACAGCCCTAGACTATCAAGTGCTAAAAGTACAAACACCAGCATGGATTTGTCCCTCCAGATACTCAGGGAGGGACTAAGAAGAGAAAGGCGGGAAGAAGCAGCTGTTGCCAAAATGTGGGTAGACTATACAATACTGAGGGTTCAGGCAGTAAAGGCCACCGAGAAAACAATCTTTGCTTCCTCAATCAACTACTTTGGGATGAAATGATAGAAAAGATAGTGTCTGGAAAATAAAAACTGGAATGTATAAAGAAGATAACTTAAGTAAACCTTTTAAAGAACGCAGGTCTGGGGGCACCTGGGTGGCTCAGTCGTTTAAGCGTCTGCCTTCAGCTTAGGTCATGTTCCTGGGGTCCTGGGATTGAGCCCTGTGTCAGGCTCCCCGCTCAGCGGGGAGTCTGTTTCTCCCTTTCCTTCTGCTCCTCCCCCCTCGTGCTCTCTCTCTTTCTCTCTTAAATAAATAAATAAAATCTTAAAAAAAAAAAAAAACACAGGTCTGACACGTGAATGTGTATTTCTAGGATTAGGCTGATTTCAAAGTCCATCCATTACTCAGGTCATGACCCACTTCACTGATGCTGACTGAACTGTAGCCTAAAAGAAGATGAAGGAATGAAGCGGCAGACTTCAACAGCCAACCTACTGGAAAGAATTTATTTCCAGAGAACCACAGTTAAAAGATGAAGAAAAAGAAGTTAGGAATAATGCAATTAAATAGATGATTTGGACTCTCACATTTCACCCATTTGTTAGAATAAAATCAGTGCCCTAGTAAGCTAGTAAGTTCTCCACCAGGAAAGCAGGAAAGGTCCCTGAGAAGTCTTCTATGTCGGCTCCTTGCTGTTCGATAAGAGCACTGTTACACCCTTCTTAGAGAGGAGAAACAAATTTGCTCTTAAGTCTCACAGGAGGGGGATCAATAGTTATCCTGGATGTAACAATTCTCATGCTAACTCACCGTTCACAATTCTCACCTTCTGCTCTGTCTCTGTAGACAGACAATGGTGATCTTCACAGTTAGAATATTATCATGTGCACTCTCAGCCCCATTGTAATCTTTCTTCCTAGCCCTTATTTTTGACTTCTCTAATCTTTTTATCCTCCTTAAATCCCTCCTTTATGTTCTTCACATTTCACCCTAACTGTGAATACCAAATATGAGTTGTCCTCCAGGAAATTTCCTTAGGCCACCACAAATCGTTAACTCTGCATCTCCTAAACAAAAAGTTAAAAAGTCAAAGGAACTTGGGAAATTCTTGGCTTAGTCAATTCCACAAACATTTATCAAGTACTCATATGTAAAAGGCACTGTGCTAGGTTCTAGATAAGGGAGAAACAGATATTTGTAATAACACAAAAGTCAAGACAATCTTATATGCAACAGTTAAGTGACCTCTGCTGCATCCATTCTTGGAATGCTATGGGTCAGTTACAAAGTGAGGCAGATTTATGACTATTGACATGATCGTGTTTCCAGGACAGACTGCTGAATGACATGGATAAGTTGCAGAACAAAAGTAATAATAGCTAACATTTATATAGGTCTTGGCATATGCACACAAAATAATACTAGTTCAACAGTCATATATGTAAATACATAACAAAGGAAAAGTCCTCAAAAAGTGTATCCCAAACAACTAAATGCATGATTATGGTTACCCAGGGAGACTGAGATTAGAAGTGATCAAGGGAAAATTACCTTCCTCTGTACTGCTTGGTTGTTTTTTATAGCCAAGGGAATTTATGTATTTACTCAGTAATTAATAATTTGTATTTAAAGGATTAGTAAAAGTCATGGCCCTTCACTTCAAATTGTCCATAACTGAGCTGGGGTGGGGGTGAGGAAGGACAGAGGGAAGCTATTCAGTCTAATCCACAAAGCTGTGCTGGACAGAATAGTATCTGGGTCAGGTGAGGGGTACAGTTTGTTACACAGGACAGAGCACATCCCCCAACAACGGCTTCTCTGTGAAGATGTGGTTTGACATAAGCTTGAAAGATGGGGAGGAGGCAAATGTCAGGATGCTGGAGCTGGGGAGCATTTTAAGCTGAGGATAGCATGAGAAGAAGCTAATGGGCAGTAAAGAGAAAGGCAGGCAGTGCTTAATTTGACCGACAATGGGGAACCTTAGAAGGTCTGTGAGCAAGGGGTTGATCTAATTAGGGATGCAGCTGAGGAATGCTAATTCTGCTGCAATGTGAGGTGCCTCTGACTGGACAGATGCTGGAACGGCCCGAGCAAGAGCACCTTAAGACAGGAAGAGAGAGAAGAGAGATGCCTGAGAAGTATAAGTTACGGGATCTCGGTAAGGGAAATGGCAGAATCTAAGATGATGCCAAGGCATGAAGCCCAAAAGAGCATCACTGAACATTTAAATGTGAAATATTCAGAAATATGTCTCATAAATGGAGCTACTGTATGTACGAAAGCAGGGAGAGAGATGGCAGCTGAAAACCACACATGACAAAAGTTAGAAACCATCACTGTCAGGAGCTGAAAGCGGAACATCTGCAGGACAATAAGTTATTGTTTCTTCCTGCTCTGTCTGCCAAAGCACAGCTACTCAAAGTGTGGTCCGCGGACCAGGGCAGGTCCCTGAGCTGTTTGTTAGCATTATGTGAGGATATAGGAACTGAAATTAAGAGAAAGTATTCAGAAACTTTTATACCAATTTAGAAGAGTAACTTTATGTTTACTGGCTCTAATAACTCTTAAAATTGCACTCATATTTTTGTATGTCTTTCGAGTTTCATTTTTCTAGCAATTCATTTTTATTATATTCTATAAAAGTTTCAACCCACAATAGATTGAAAGGGAAAAAAAACTCTCTTTCACCAAAAATAGTTTGAGAAGTACCAATATAGATATGCTTCACACTTAAAGATTTTATAGTTTTTATTTGTCATTTCATTTTATCCTGAAAATATCTTCAAATAAGTATTGGAAGCCTGTTTTCCCAAATTTTGCACAAGGAAAGACCCAGTCCTAGAGGGATTTTATAAATTATCACCACATCACACAAAAATGCAGGGGGTGAGTGAAGGAAGGAGAGCAGGTTTGGAAAGCTGGGTTTCTGACTCTGAGCCAAAGAATTTCTAGTATTCCACGTTCCAGAATATCCAGTATAGTGTAGGCCGAAATTGCTTTTTAGAAGACAGATGAACCATTTTGCTTTATAAAACATCAACCTGTACTGCAGGGTTCTCAGAAGCATATTTAAGATGCCATTGGATAGAAGCAAAAAGCTTCCAACTTTTTACTTTCTTTAACTCAAGGATTTCAAATGAATCTCAAAAAGGCTGGCATCAACCAAAATTTCAATGAATTACTAATGACTATATAGGGTGGGATATTTGGAGATGATCGAACTTCCCCAAATATCCCATTTTCAGAAAATCTTTTAGAGTTGATATTTAACTTAAAAGTTATCTTTAAATCAAATTATTTTTCTTATTTTTGCTCTGGGCCCAACAAATTTGGATGACACACCATCATCAAAGGCTGTGAACGTGTTGGTATTTCACACAGCACCAGAATGACTGGTTCCTGAAAATTCAGAGTTATAAAGTTCAAACTTTGTTTATTCTCAGAAACTGTGAGAAAAAGGATAGTCTGCTGGAGGATTTACCAAGCTCCTAGACAATGAAAGAATTCCAGCAAAATAACATTCTGATGAACTAAGTGTAAATGAACTAGGGATACGGAGATTAAATTTCTTTCTTTTCTTTTCTTTCTTCTTTTTTTTTTAGATTAAATTTCTTTTGAAACACACATGGTTTTTAGAAATTACAGAGAGTTGCTTGGCAAATGTGCTAAAGGGATACGCCAACCCCCAAATGTCTGACAGACAGCTGGAGAAATGAGGCCAATACAAAAGCTCTGCTTGGTCATTCATTCCCTCCAGGTATTAGCTGCAAAGGTGTCTTACACCTCCATCAAGGCTACAGGAGTCTAGAATATTCTTTTTTTTTTTTTTTTGAGTCTAGAATATTCTTAAGCTACTTTACTAGTCAAACAAACAAACCCCATCAACTTTTGCAAAACTGATAATTTCTCAGGGAAATGGGTCCTAAATTTGAGGCACAGAAACTCTAAGAAAGCCTTGATTTTTAAAGGGCAATTGACTGTAGGGCTGAATAACATGATCCTAATTGTGACTCCTCAGTTGATCAAATGTTGGTCAAGAGAAGGAGGAAAACTAGTTGCCGCATCATTCATGCCACGCTCCCTTGCAAGCACAGCAACATTAGAGAAACAGACTAGATGTTCGGCTTTATGAGATTCAGTGTACATAAAAGTATTTTACAGAGTAAATGGTTGGGTTGATTTACCCAACAGTCAATATTACTCTGATTTTTTTTTTTTTTACATGTGTATAACAAATTAAAGTTTACAGCTTAAATTATCTTCGGGTCCTATTCCATGCTTCCTTGGTTTTTCCCTAGACATATCTTTAGTGACAGGCAGGAGGCATTTGTATCTGCCCTTCAAGTAAGAGCTTCTTCTACAGAAATGGGCAAAGAAAACAGAAAATTCACAAGCATAAGAGTTCTCATTTGTCTTTTCACGGGTGGTAATGAAAGCGTTAGGTATCCAGATACTGCATTTGTGGGTTCTTCTCTCACTAAAAACTGTAGCTTTTTGAAGGCAACATTCTCATCTGCCGGGCTCACCCCTCTGTTGTAATCCTTCGCATAGCTCTAGGCAGAAAGAAGGCACTCAGTAAATATCTGTTGAGGGCGCCTGGGTGGCTCAGTTGGTTAAGCGTCTGCCTTCGGCTCAGGTCATGATCCTGGAGTCCCTGGATCGAGTCCCGCATCGGGCTCCCTGCTCGGCGGGGGGCCTGCTTCTCCCTCTGACCCTCCTCCCTCTCATGCTCTCTGTCTCTCATTCTCTCTGTCTCAAATAAATAAATAAAAAATCTTAAAAAAAAATAAATATCTGTTGAATATTTATGAATGAATAAAGCAGACAAAGAACAACTCGCATCTATTTTTCTCTCAGAGACTCGCATATGACAGTGGACGAATCCATCATCCGATTACGTACACTGTCGTCCAGTAGCCTCTCCTTTCTTGGCTCTGAATTCATTCAGATTGTTCCAAGATTTCCTGCCCCGCGAAGTTGTTCAAATAGCCAGTGCCAACCCTGAATAGCTTGGGGGCTGTTGGGAAGTGAGTGGGGACAGAGGACATTTTTATCGGTCAAACACCTCCAGCGGCAACTGCCTTTAAAAAGGGCTTTCTGATTAGTAAAGCTCCCCAAACCCTGAGGCACTTAAACATTGCTCTGTAAATATTTAACAGCGATAAAGAGATACGCGGAGGTAAATGGAATCATCCTGCTGATCTTTACAGAGCAAAGAGACTAACCACCTGACTCTTAAAAACATTCCTCAGGTTTTGAGTCCTCTGCCTTGCAATGCCTCCCTGAGCCTCCTTGGATCATTGACCTGCCTTAGCCAACCTTAAACAAATACTGGTTTGTCCTCTGGCCTCCAACTTGTTCTTCCAGGACCATGGGGAATGCTTGACTTGCTTATTGGCTGTAGAACTCAAAAATGTGGACGCTAACCTTGACTTTCTGGGTAGAAGAAAATCTTCTCAAGTGTTATCAGCAGCATTCTCCCTTAAGGGTGTAAATAACAGTATGCCTTTGTCCTTTACCTTTACCACTGTATTACAGATTCAGTCCATTACTTAATCCATTGAGCTGCCTTCCCAGAGGAATAACATTTTCACTGGCTTAGATTCAATTAGGGAAGAAGCCAATGCCCTTTCCACAGAGTCATTCCCGGTGATGTTGATTTTTATAGCCAAAAACTGGACTAATGTCACTTGGCATCCCTTCAATCAAAGGCTGTGTCTACACTGCCCCAAAGACTCAGATGCCCACTCACTCAGTTCAGACAACCAATCAACCAAGTAAAATAAACAGTCAGGGGAAACAGGTGATTTGACTGAGCAGAATGGTTGTTTGACTGAACTGATTAATTCAGTTCAAAGCAGTCATCCAGGGGCCCCTCGGTGCACACTGCCTCCTGATGGAATGAATGCTGACCCCAATGGACACAGAGAAATACAGGACTGCCCGGCAGAAGGTGAACCGCTTGGCCAAAGTACCTGAATGGTCATGGAATAAACCTCCAAAACAGCAACTTGGCTGTGTTCTCCACCCTCTCCAAGGACTGTGATGTCCTGGGGAAGAGTAAGAACTCTGGAAACGAGACAGCCTGGGGTGAAATCTCAGCTCTGTCACTTAGTACTTTTGGGACCTAGAGGTACCTAGCTGCTCTCTGCCCCCAATCTATAATTTGAACATAATATGACTTGTCTTAAAGGGTCCGGGTGTTGGATGGGTCAACGAGGTAATATAAAGCACTTGGTAAGTGCTCAACAAATGTTTGCCATTGTTTTTGTTTTTATTATTACTTAACAGAAAGAAACTTCAAATCAGAGGGAGACTTCATAGCATGACTAGAATTTCCCAGTGCCTCAGATGTTTTTAAAGTTGAAATAATATATCTCCCAGCAAAGACATTTTCCTTTGCCAATGAATATTTTATTTTTCCAGAGTTCTCTAGGTACTCATCGTTTATGCTGGATGTAATAGCAACAGAAAGGTTATCTGGAATTATCCTATGGAAAACAATCACATTGACTCCACACGACCAGAAATAATCTTGTGCTAACTGAAACGTGTCATCTTTTAGGAAGGTGAAATAGGCAGGAAAAATACATTTTGAGTGGCGGGCCTGGGGCCACTGTGCTCTGAGGCTCAGGGGTGACTTCACAAGGGTGCAGTCTGTGCGCTCAGAAGGCCCTGCAGTTGGCTTAAGGTGCTGCTGTTGCCAACTTGAAATTCTTAGTAACTTTTGAGCAAAGGGCGCTGCAAATTATTGAGACAGTCCAGCCTGGGTGTGAGCTACCATTGGTAGCTAAGATTCCGGAGCAATTCATGCACATCCACAGATCGGAGCCTTTCTGTTAGATTTTAAGAAAATACTGATTAGCTCAGCTGCTATGATACGTGTAGCGGAAATATGAGTTTTCTGTGGTTCTTATCCGTGAAGGAGCTGCTTCAGATGCCCATGACTGGCTCACAATGTAGGCTCGCAAGACAGAGCCACAGAGCATCTCCATCAAGCCCTTCACTGGGTTCTCAGACCGGGGGGGAGGGGGGGGGGGGGCGCGGCTGACAAGCAGGAGTGACCGGGAGTCATTTCCCTCATGTGTGAGTCCACTCGTGTCAGCTCATTATTCAAAAATGTATTTTGAATAATCTCAAGAGCCTAGAAATATCTCATACCAAACACGGGCATAAAGATTTGGATTCTCTGTCCTTCATCCAGCCTTCCTTAGTTCACATCTCATTCTTAAACTCTTGACATGATCTCTGTATTGTTTTTCTACAGCATGTGATAAAAACCTCTGTTTTAGTTGTTTGATTTTTACTGTGTGATTAGTCTAGGCATGACAGAGAGAAAAGCACGTAAAGCATTATTTTATTTGAAAGCCAGAAGCACATAATGTTTATTAATAAAGAGCCTGGTTTACATAGCTTTTATTATTATTGAGCATAAAATGGTTTATATTACAAGCAAGGGTGAAATTACTAACTAATTAGCCTGTGAAGATCATGTTTAATGGAATATATAAATCTAGGGTGTTGCTTTTTTTGCAAACCTTAAGGGTCTGATTCATTAAACATGTACAGATGCAGCCTTTATGCTGAAACAGGGGACTGTGATATACAATTCAAGGTCAAATGATTCATTTTGTGTTTCTCAAAGTCCAAAATCTAGGGCTTTAAATCCCTTAATTCTTATGGTAGTCAGTTTCAATACACAGCTGCCTTAGAGTGAACACCGAATTCAACTATAAATGATGGCAATTGAAAAAAGCAAAAGTGAAGGAGATTTAGGGGCTAAATTCTCACTCTCTCACTCTCTCTCTCTTTGGGTACTACAGCTTAAGACCCACTTAACTCTTCCAAAGGAACTTTGTTTCTATTAACTAGGAGGATTGCACAATCTTTGTAAACACACCATTCTCATATATTTTAGTTAAATTTTGTAATAGCACCATAAAATGTGTCAGGCATTGCCATAAACTTTCAGTCAGAGGAAGCACCAACTGCATGGGAAAATTACTAGAAACCATGTCTTAGAAGGAAGAAAAAAGCAAAATTCTTCAAGAACGTGGAAAAATAATCCTCAGTGTTTGCTTACAATGTGTGTTTCTCATTTTAATAAAAATAAAGACCGTGTGTTTTAAGTCAGATTGCAGGGTTTGAAGCAGTGTGGCTCCTTTAATCCCCTGATGAATGCTGGTTCCTCAAGGCCGCTGAAGAGCAGATAACCTTGCCTCTTTCCCTACCCTCCGCGGCTTTGGAGTGGGGGTGTTGGTATCCACACGGGGCTAAAGCTGCACAGATGCACGCAAGTGCATGCTGCCGGTTCTTTACTTTCAGAGGAGGTTCTACGGGTAAAACTTAGAGGATATTGGGTCCATCGTATATTACATAGTTGGTTAAAAGCTGACTTGCAACATATCCTGAATCTAGTCCTTTCACTCAAAATCCAAGTCAGCACAGGTGAACAATTCCCTTCTGTTCTGCGAGGCTAGATAGAATGTGCTGACTTGAAAGAACCAAGAAGCCTCAGCTGACCGAATGATACCAAGTCGTCTCTCGTTTGTCTCTTGCTTGTTTGAACAGCCTTAGGGAGACTGCAGTAAGAAAAATCAAACCCAAACCAAAAACCCAGTTTAGCTGCGATGATAATACTGGAGTGATTTGAGTTACCCTGTGACCATCCCAACAACCCCAAAGGATTAAAACATCATTCACAATGACGATAATGCTGCACATTGCCATAAAGCCTCCAATGTTCCGTTTTATGCTAGTGCTTTGTTTTAATGTCAGAACTAAGAGCAAATCTAGACTTACCAAGCCATAGATTTGTATTCAGGAAATTTGTGTTTAGGAAGAACCTCGAATGTTTGCTCTGGAGGGCCTGGGATTCTTGGCTGCCGGCAGGCGTTTGTAGGCTCTGTGAGTTGGGCCGGCCAGGTTTCACATCATTTAAAGATGAACACTGCCCCCTGCTGGGCAGAGGCCACATTACTTCCCGAAGAACTACACTTAAGGGTGAAAAAGTGCACTATATAACTGGGGAATTAATTTTTATTTTTTCATCTTTTTTCAGTTCTTAGCTTGACAGCAAAATTCGGAAGAACTGTAACTTCAGAGAACCATTATTGCATTTCAAGACAATTTGCTTTATCTTATTCTTGTTACTCAGCCCATTATTATGAACTACCAGCCCTGGCAGAGATCCGGCTAAATGAAAGGATAAGAAAAACAAAGGCAGCCACTGTGGTAACTGGGGGGCTTTTGAGATAGAACAGGGCATGGAAAAGAGAAAACTCTGCAAAAGGTTTTGATGGTTGATAGTTCGACCGTCGTCAGTTACACCCCCCGAAAGCTAGAGAGAGAACCCAAGCTAAATTACAGTGCTCAGAGAGCTCACAAACATCTGAACTGCGTTTTCTGCCCATACCTTTTCCCCTAAACTGAGCACCACAACAGAGCTGCCCTGAAGAGAGTGTGAAGCCCAGGGCTGGAGACCTAGCCCTAAGGAGGGGTGAGAACACTACAAGGACACGCCATGACATGCCCTCACCCTGACTCCTTTCTTGCTTCCTGGGGTGAACTACTCCAGGAGCTGCAAGGGAGAAAGTCCTGGAAACAAAGAGCTGTCTGCTCACCTCACCACCTCAAAGGCAGCGCATTTCTTAGAACCTCTGGAAGCCCTCTTTGGGGAGAAAAATGTGGGGATCGGTGGCTGAGGGATCCTGGAAAGGACAGCTCAGATTCATCTGACAGGGAGCCGACAGTCTGGGGAGAGGCAACAAGTAACTACTCTCGATTTTGAAAGTTCCGTTGTGCAGACTAAGCAAACACCCTTTTCCATGCTGCTGGAAGACAGCACCAAGGCCTGCTTTTATTGAATGGTTCAGCAAATGTTACTGAATGCCCACTATGTACCAGGTTCCTACAGCATTTAACGAGGACTCATTTTGGTAGTTCCGTATAGTTCACAAAGTACTTTAACACCATTCTATCGACACAACAACTCCTGGAGGCAGGAATGAACTCCCCTACACAAGTGACGAAATTTGGAATTAAAGATTTAAATACCTTGCTCATGGCCATGCAGTTACTAGGTGGCATAGACCCTGTGCTCATCCTACCTTATACATCTCTAGAGTTGACATAGCTCTGCTTCTTAAAGTCACCCTATCAACCTGTGTAAAGATATATAGAGAGAGAGAGAAAGAGTGCGCACGTGCTACACTGAAAAATCAAAGAATTCTATTAAATATTCACCCAATTTGTTGATAAATACGCTGTAAGAAGTAGCACTGGCCGTGAAAGCACCACCATGCTTTGTAAGTAAGAACTAATTCAATATTTTATTTTTTAATTAGCAATCCCTTTGGATTATGTAACATTTTTACTGCCAAGTTTCAGAATAATATTATACCTACAGAACAAATTATTATATTCCCCTAAAAGCATCTTTCCTTCAGGGGCACCTGGGTGGCTCAGTTGGCTAAGCGTCCAACTCTTGGTTTCTGCTCAGGTCATGATCTCAAAGGTCCTGGGATCAAGCCCCGCATCCAACAGGCCTCCCAGCTCAGTGGGGAGCCTTCTTCTCCTTCTCCCTCTGCCCCTCCCCCTGCTCATGCTCTCTCTCAAATAAATAAAATCTTTAAAAAAATAAAAAATAAAATAAAAAGTTTTAAAAAAGATTCTCTCTCCCTCTACCCCTCCCCCACCCTATCTCTCCCTCCCTAAAATAAAAAAATTAAAAAAAAGTCTTTCCTTCATAGATGCTAACCCTAAATAAAATATGATAATGTGTCACTCCCCTCCTTAAAATTATTCATTATTCTCTGGAACTGAATGTTAATAGATGCTCAATATAAGGAGTATTCTAAGATCACATTAGTTTAGAGAAAGCTTCATTTTATATCCCCCTTTTGGAATACTAATAGCTCTAAAAAATCCTACGGTAAGAAAAACTATTGAATTTCATTATACCAAACATTTCTCAAACATATTGGGGCACAGAATTTTATTAACAGAAAATCTACTAACACATCAAGGAACTGGGAAATGCAGCTTAGGGAATACTGGCTTTCATGATAAAATCTAGACTCTTCAGCTTGGCACATAAGCCTTTCATAAACCAATACCTGCCCACCATCTCCAGCTTCAGTTCCTACCAGTCCCTTCCATTGCCCTACCACGGACCCAACTATTTGCTGTTCCCTGAATTTATCTTGTTCTCTCATGCCTGCATGTCTTTAAAAGTGCCAGTCTTTCTGCCTGGAGCATCTTTGGACTTCCTTTTCCACCTAGCCACCTCCTAGCCATTCTTTAAAGCCTCGAAGCAACTCTTCTCCTCTCTGAAGACTCCTACTTCCCTAACTTCCCCCAGGAAGATTTAGATACTGCTCCTTCCGTATCTGCAGCTTTGTGGGTACCTCCCTCTCCTTACCCCATCAGTGTGTATTTTTTTCCTCTGTTTCCC
The DNA here is from genome assembly GCF_029215605.1 of Mirounga angustirostris. Classification (NCBI taxonomy): domain Eukaryota; kingdom Metazoa; phylum Chordata; class Mammalia; order Carnivora; family Phocidae; genus Mirounga; species Mirounga angustirostris. The sequence continues at coordinate 160,233,520 of NW_026991711.1, forward strand.
CATTAGCTCTTCCAGAGACCCAAAGTATTTCTATTCTCCAGGACTTATCATGATGCCTGAAACACTCACAGAGCCGTGCCTGGCGAATTTGTTCTGGGACTTCCTTCTTCATTTAATGTCCTTTCAAAGTAATTTTTTTTTCCTTCATGAAATTACACAAAGTAATTTGATCTCCTCTTAAAAGTCTTGATGATAATAATAGCTACTATTTATTGAGTGCTTACTATGTGCCAAGCTCCACACTAATTATTTTACCGGGCTAGCTTGTTCAATTATCACAGACATAGTATATGAATACATGATTATCTCCATTTTACAAATCAGGGAATCTAGGCACATGGAAGTTAAGTAATTTACTCAAGGTCACACAACAGATGAATGCAGAGCGAGAACTCATACCCAAAGATTCTCTTAGCTCCTATGTTATAGTATGCTCGCGTGTCTACTCAAACATGGGAAAAGTTCATTACAATAGAAGTAGAAAAACAAGGTATGAGTTTTCCTCCAATTCTCCAGGGAGGAGAGGGAAGAATTAGATATCTATGGTGCAATGTAGGAAGATCACAGAAGCACTAAAAAGGTCTCACAAAAAGCCACCTGTCAGCTTCTAGGGGAAAAAAAAAGAGAGCACTGTAAAAAGATTAGAAATGTTATTTATTCCTTAAAACTGAAGCAGGCTTCAGGGGTTGGCTCCAGTACCAGCTGGAAGCTCATCTCTGATTAAACTTTCTGCAGTTCTATGACTGAGATGACAGGCAGCTGTACTAATAGTAGTTGGGACCAGAGTCATGTGGCCATAATAACCAAAACGACCACCCCAACAGCTCAGATGTGTCCATCCCCACCCCTGCAGTTTCCCCTTTACAGTGGGGAAACTGAGGCTTGGTGAACCCAGTCACGGCTCAAGGTCATCCAGTTAGCAACACAGTTGAGCTCAAGTCTTGGTCTGACCTGAAAGCCCCTTGAAAGACTCCATGAAGGGGCACCTGGGTGGTTCAGCCAGTTAAGCGTCTGCCTTAGGCTCAGGTCATGGTCCCAGGGTCTTGGGATGGAGCCCTACATCAGGCTCCCTGCTCAGCGGGGAGCCTGCTTCTCCCTCTCCTCCTGGCTCACTATCTCTGTCTCTCTCAAATAAATAAATAAAATCTAAAAAAAAAAAAAAAAAAAAGACTCCAAGAAAACCAAGGAGTCTTTAAAAGCGCACTAGGATTTTAGGTACTTCTATGATACTATAGTTTGTTCTTGTATTTGTTCTTGAATTTTAGCCTGGTCATCCAAAACCAGACCAACATCTCTTGATACAGAATATTAAGCTTATCTCTACTGTTGTTCACATAATGCATGCATTCATTGAACACTTGTCCACTGATCGATTAAATGAGGCCCAAGAACAAATGTGTATGTCCAGTGGCTGGAAGCCCTCCGTGACTTTCAGGCGGCTGGCAAAGTCAGCTGGGGAGAAGGCTCCAGGCATTTACAAGACCACACTGGAACCCAGGCGCTTCTCCTGCCTCTGCCTCCGACTAGCTGCAAACATTCATTAAGTCTTTTCTCTGGGTCTGCGGCACCTTATTAACAAAATGAGGATATGGATTTCTCAGAGGGTCCTTCCAGCTCTGAATTTCTAGAGTGAGATTTTCAACATTGAAGGGAATAGGAATTTCCCCAAGGATGCTGACATAACTGGTAAATAATTTGTATTTTCGGTAGTTTACATAAGAATTTGAAAGCCTAAGTACCGCGTTTCCAGTATATAACTTGGTTTTTAAAATAAATGAATAAAGAAATAGATGGGCTCTCTTCCTAATTAACATGCTTGTTGCCTAGGCTTTCCAACCATAAAACAGGCCTCAGGCTTTATATCTATCTTGTGGCATAACTGACTGCCACAGTTCAATAGTAGTAACACTGCTTTAAATAGGAGACAGAGATCATAGAACATGCCTCACACTCCCGTCACCTTAACACATGAGAAAATCCTTAATTTTTAATGCCTCTGCTTTAGGAAAACTCTCCTTGGTTGGGCCACAGAGATGCATCTGGATGCTGGCATCTTCACTTTAATCTGAGAGTGGGCTTAACCCCCGTTATGGACTAATGTGTGTCCCCCTGGAATTTATGTTAAAACCCTAACTTCCAATGCAAGAAGGTGACCGTCTGCCAGCCAGGGAGAGAGGCCTCAGGAGAAACCAACCCTGCCAACACCTTGGTTTTGGCCTCCAGAACCGCAAGAAAATAAATTCCTATTGTTTCAGCCACCCAGTCTGTGGTACTTTGTGAGGGCAGCCCTAGCAGAGTAATCCATCTGCTGAAAACCAACATTGTGATACCCCTAAAATAACTTCCATTTTTACTAAGGGTAACTCATTTTTATTATTCCAGAGCTTAAGGATTGAAGCAAAATTTCTCAATTCTCCTACCATTATCTCATTTCTTTCCTCTCTCACCACTGCCATTTTGGGAGTAAAAGGTTTGATTGTCCTAGAAGAGCTCCCATCGGTATCACAGTCCCAGAGACTTGGCCACAGGCTTGGAGACAGGAAAATGCCCAGTCCTCCCAAGGGCCCCTCCATTTTGTCCTTAGAGAACAGAGGCTTGCCTCTCAGCTAGCAGCATCCCCAGACAGATCACAGAAGCATGGCCACCCAGGGCACCAGGACCCAGAATTTCCTACAACTTTCTGTGCACCAACCTATCTGCCATGTTCCCACTGCAATCTACTGCTTTGCCAGAGGATAAAAAAAGAAGGCAGGCCGTCTCTCCCCTGCTGTGCCTAGGTGTACTGATATTCTTCCACCCATTCTATCATTCCACAAATATTTATGGAATGCCTTCTGTGCACCAGGCAGTGTTTCAGGGACTTGGGAGATTACAACGAACAACATAAGCAAAAATCCCATCTTCATGGAGTTTACATCCTCATGTAAACCCTTCTGATGAAATAACTTCTAATGGAGCAAAAACACTTTTATTTGATCTTATTTTAATACTGCTCTTTATTTTTCCCAAGGTGCCTTTTCTTACTCTACGGCAGGTTTCTGCCTTTAGCCATTTTCTTGACCTGCTCTCCCCTTTCCTTAAGAAAGTGAATAACATTACCGTAAGTCCATTTTACCAACAGGGATGCTGAAGGACAAAAGGTAATTGAATCTACTTTTCCCAAAGCAGTCACACACCTCATATCTGTACAAGGTTTGGAAACTAGGATTTCTAAAGTCTGGAGTACAAATTAACCATCAGAAAGCAAAGCACAAGTGCTTCATATTCTTAGTCTCCACTTAAGTCCTGTACTGGCAGTAAAAATACAAACAAAATTCCCTGTAACTTCTCCATGGGGACCCTTCTTGGCTGATTTCTTATAACTCCACTGCACTGGTTCAGACAAAATCAACCAAGGTCATGACAGTGAAATGCATATTGCACGCTGACTGGAGAACCTGGATGGGAGTTACAAGCATGAACTCAAAGCCAGAACACTGAATTTACTCTCTAATTATTTTATTTTCGACTATAGCAAGTCTCAATCAAAGTGCTATCCTGGGCTCAAAGCACTGTTTTCTAAAAACATCTAAAAGCCAACTTATATGTAAAATGCATGTATTAAATATAAATGATGCAGCAACACAGATCAGATTTTACATGGTGTAAAAAAAGTTAACCAACCAAGAAATTACCTTTATCATATTTATGAATATGTTTGAAGATAAAATCTTTTTTTTTTTTTTTACCAAAATTCATTGACAACTGTCAGTATCCCAAAGTTTTATGTTAACGTGGAAGGGTTTTTCTAGACTGTGGTCACCATCCTTTGAACCTTCTATTCTTTCTTAATTCTTCTGACAGTCATCACATTGCAAGGTCACCCCCTCCAAAACTAAGACAGAGACAGCAATGCCATGGAAGGGCAGGGGGTGAGTGGGGGGAGTGCGTTTTGGGGTCAAAAACAGGATGGAGTTTAATTCCAAGAAACTTATCTTAGAGAAGTTACCTAGACTTGGCCATCTTCCAGGGAGGGACAAGTAAGAATAAGTTCTTGGAATGGGTGTACAGAGTCAAGCCAAACTGGTCACTATGGCACAAGGGCCAGATCACCAGAGAAATCCAAGTCCTTGCCTTTGGACTGCTAGGAGGTCAGCATCTAATGTATAGATCAAGCCAGACCGATAGGTATTAAAAACAATAGGCATTGTTAAAAATCACTAGTGTTTAGCCACCATACTTCAAGCTGGTTTTCAAAATCAGTTATAACCTTTCTACCGAGGGCTCAATCTCTTGAAGACAAGCAGAAGCCCTGAAGCCTCATGATTGGGACAACAGAAAACAACGTCCACAGAGAATCCCAAGTAGATACCTAAGGCCTCCCACAGGCAAGGTGTTCTTTGTGTTTATTTTTCTTTGGGAAGTAAAATGAGAAGACTCCATTCCCGGCATGCCAATTAAGGAAGAGAGAATGTTCCTTGTGTTCTGCCAATTCGATGTCCTTCTTAAATCCTCTTCCTCCCTCATCTCCCACTACCTTAAACCTGTCGGGCTGCCAAGGTCAGATTCAGATTGATGTTCTTCTGCATTCTGTTGGGCCAATGTTGGCATGAGGAACATCCTGTTTCAAATAAAAAGGTTTATTCAAAAAAAATAAAATCCTCATAAAGCTCTTTGGACATTAAATGACTCTTACAAAACAACAATTTGATGAATTAAGTGTAAATGAATCAGAAACATGTGTATTAAATTTCCCTCAGAATATGCATAGGCTTAAATACTCAGAGGAAAGTGCTTGGGAAAACATATTCTGAATTTTTCTGAACCCAAAATGTTTGAAAAATAATCTCAAACTTACTTGACAACTTCCCCACCCCAGGTCAAGTTGAGTGATAAATATATGTATATAGGTATAGCGCATGGTCCCAGAGACGTTCACAGCCCTGCTGCCCAGAATATTAACTATGGTATATGGAGTGTGCCGTGAAGACAGGCTGTGAGTCCTCGGGCTTGTCTGTGTTCCCACTCACACAGGGTTTGTTTTTGTTTGGTTTTTCATATGAGAGAAGAACGTTGTAAAGATTTCCACTACCACTCACCCACCCCCTCCCAATCATTTTATTCCCATTGCTGAAACCCTCAGGGAGAATCTACTGTGTGTGACAAATATGTCTTTTCTCTGTGTTACAGACCTTGGATTGCATCCAGGGCCCCCTTTTCCCCGGAGGCCAGCTCTCATGGTTTATGATTTGCATTTCATTGCCATACACTGAGCCCAGTGAGAAGTAGTCTGAACCAGCAGAATGACGAGAGCTAAAAGTAGCAAGCAAGAACTCTCCATTTTCCAGCTCATTCTGCAGAGTCTGCACTGCCAGAAATCTAAAGCCAATTTTGATTTAAAATTTATACAAGCAAAGAACATCAACACGAGTACACTCAGTCTCTCTTCTCTTCCCCTTTCCCAAGACCCTTCTTGGCCTGGGAACTTCTATTTTATGTGTAATTTAATTTTGGATTGCTAATTATTATCTTTTTCTCTTTCCCCCTATTCACATTTAATCTTGTCATCTACTTTCACAAAGTCCTTATTTTCTTGAGCTCTCTTTACCTATGAATCTTTCATTTGGACAACTGAACAAAGTCAACTTCTGGAATGTGAACAATATGAACTTGAAAGAGGAAGGAGTAGGCTCAAGAAGAGTATAGTCCAATACCTGGAGGGAAAAAGTCAATCTAGAAGGTATTAAAATACATAAAATATAGTCTATATAGGGAAGGAAAATCTATTCATCCCATCCTGTACGTCATCCTTGTTAAAAATGCTAATGAAAGAGTTACAGGAACGATTTTTTTTTAATGAAGTCATCTTTGCTAGCACTACAAAACTTCTAATTTGAAAACAGAATTCTCTAACTATACATTTATATTCTGAACAGATATCAAAATGTCTCCACGTGGAAGTCTTACCAGCATCTCCAAATAAAGAGTAATCTGCTTCTTCTCCTATTCCTATCTTTGTTAAAGGGAACCTCCTCTTCCTACACCCCATGTCCTAGAGGCCATGAAGAGTGCTTCCTTATTTAGTTCACCCCTACATCCCTCTGTCCCTAATCTATATGTCAGTCCATCATCTACACTGCAACTCTGGTGATAGTTCTGAACACACCCCTGAGTGGGTCCCTGCCCCGATAAAATCCTTCCATGTCTTCCAGTGCAGGGGAAGGTGGTTCTCAAGGGTCAAGAGGAGGATGGAAAAGGATTTACCCAAATCTTCCCAGGAAATTTTTATACTCTGCACCATTTCTGCAATAACTGCCCTTCCTCCCTCTTGCCTGGGATATGCTGTCAGAGTTTGAAAGGGACCCAGGAAGGTTTCTAGCTCATTCTGAGGTAGTCTCTTCTCCCCTTCCTGCCCACATCCCCATCTCCCCCACCACCAAACCCGCTGGCCTAGAGGACGAAATCCAAACTCCGTAGGGCACAGGAGGCCTTGCAGGAGCTGGGACCTGGCAGCCATTCCCTGCCCCTCTGCCCTGCACATTAGCCCACCGCGGTTATCCCAAGCTCCTTGCCCATCCAGACTCGCCACGTTTCCATATTAGTAGTGCCTGCTTTTCTCTCCATCGGAAATGCTCTTTCTTTCCTAGCCAGTTCCCTCTTTTCTATCAAGTCTCATTTACTTCTATTGGAAGGGGCTCCTTCATCACGTGGGCCACACTGGCCCTTCTTTTTCCCAGTCTGGGACTTTCTGAGACCAGATCTTAGGAGTCTTTGTTCCCCCAGTAGATGCTTGATGTTTTCTGAATGACTAGATGCACTCATGTGCAAATAAAAAGGTGAAGGAAGTCATGGTTGTCAGGACGACATAAGCAGATTCATCTATGTTTTGCAGACAGTTTGTACTAATATCGTATTATTTTATAATCAATCCAATTTGGCCACTAAATGACCAACAATAACCAGACGATGGACAACTGAACTAGTTACTTTGGTTATCTTAACATGTAAATGAGATTTAGCCATGTGTTGACTGAATCACATATGAAATAAACTCTCTCCCTAAAAAAAGAGTATGTACCAACTATTATGAATTTAAAAAGGCTACCATTTATTTATTGACTGCTTACTATACACTGGGCAGTGTCTTAAGTGCCTTACGTGCACCTATTTAGTCTCACAGAAACTCTCAAAGGCACACGCTTTATGCTGCCCACTTTACAGATGAGAACGTTGTCCACGGGTACCCTGCAGGTTCCAGCAGGACATGTGCAGCCCATGTTCTCACCCACTAGGTTATTCTGTCCCTCAGGACACACATGGCCATTGTGTGGTTTCTACTAGAAACAGCAAAGGGTATTTTCCAAAGTAGAACCATAATTAAACTATCTTTAGCTCCCAACTTATATTCAGATCAAAAAAGACACCACAAATGCCAGTTGCCCTGTAGCTAGATCCTGTCACTTCCATTGGTCAGTTTATTCATAATACAGAACACACCAAAATTCAGGCAGGAAAGTTCCCAACTTGACCAAACTGATTTTTCCCATACCCCCATAAAAAGTGTTTCTGAGGTGACCTTAACTTAGTCATTATCTGGAGAGCAAAAAATATGGGTGCCAGAAAGAAGCAAAGAAATGTACTGGGGGGCAACACAGAATCCCAAGTGAACAGGAGAGGCAGGGAGGGGCCCAGGGCCTCTGAAATGGACAGAGTTCCAGTGGCTGACTGTCCACGCATCCTGCTCTCCCCTCAAAATCGGAACTTTTGAATAAAAGCCACTACCGTACTTGCCTGTCAGTATTCTGTTTATCCAAGACAGGAAACTGGAATGAAAGGAGGTGAAAAATTTACTTGCAGTCATGCCATCTTTTGCTATCTCCTTTTTTAACCGTGTATTATGTTGTAATTTACTACAAAATAACAATGAAAATTAAATCAATAATAGTTCCTCTTTCATAAATGGTAGGAAGGAAGCTTTGACTTCCTATCCTCACCTTCACAGGCCGTACCTACCTCTGAGTAAGAGAGAGAAAGACCCTCCCCACCCCCCCCTGAATTGAGCCTTCTGGGCTACCAGAAACCCTATATCCGTGGGGACCGGGGACTGAATTCTATGTCCAGCTCCTCAGTGGAAAGTGGACCCTTTAACCTCCCTCCACCTTTATCTCTATCTACAAAGATCTGAAATAATGCAGGCCACCTGCTTCCCTCACATGAAAGGTGAGAATCAATGACATTAGGTTAACGCGGTCAGCTTTTTGGAAGGGTTCAGGGAATTTGGAGCAAGAGACTCTGCGTGGACATCAAATATGGTTTCCTAATCAAAGGACTTGGTCTGTCCATATATCTTCAGAAACAGGGGCACTGGAACACCAGCTTTTCGATTTGTTTTTTGAAATGGTGCCCAAAAGAGAAGAGGACAAGACATGACTGAAGGATATGAGCGCGGCAACCCTTCTGGTGACTGTCCATTCAACATCTGTCCGAGGGGAGGTGATTATCGGCCCTCAGATTGTCGAGTCCATTATCATTAGCGCATTATTTGGTGCTGAATGCGTTGAAAGGACAGGTCAGGCCACAGATGTCTTTGTTAAATGCCGAGTAACCCCCACGGTCCACCCTCCCACTCCAGGCCTGGGGTATCTCCCCCTTCTGCCTACCCTGCCTCCGCTAATACCCACTCCTGGCCCCCATCCCTCATTTAAGAGTTCACAAACTGTTCCTGCCAGTTTAAGCAAAAAATGTTCTGAGAGGTAACAGGGCCACGGTAATTAATTTTGTTCCTTGACTGGAAGGTGAAAAGCTTTTTATTATGTAAATTATAAATGTCCTGAAGGGAAACTTTATCTCCCTCTCACCAATGAGCCCATCAGGCTGCCTGAATCAGGATTTTTTTTTTTATGTTTATTAGTCTAGGGGGGCCAGTTAGGACGTTTCATAGCTTCTAAGTGCTGACATTTATCTATTGCTTCCAAATAAGCCTAGTGGCAGGGAGCCACGGGCAGATCAGTAAATATGGGGGTGGGGGGGCATTCTGTCCACAGACTGGCAGAGAGCAAAGGAGCAACCTCTGAGCCTGTAGGCAGAGTGGGGGCCTGACATCTGTCCCACTCCTGTCTCCTTCTCCTCCCCTGCCCCACCCCCGCCCCCTCGCCCAATCTTCCTCCCCTGGGATTCCTCCTCACGTCTCATCTGTGCTTCATCACTGACACCCTGGAGCTGTGAGCACAGCAGACCCTCCCCAAGGCTGAGGATGCCCTGCTCCTCCCCTTATACCCTCCCAGCATTCCCGGCCATACTACTTCAGCTCTTTGGGGACTGTTCGTGCTCTCAAAAGAACACTGGAACTCTTCTCCCCTAGAGGAACAAGTTTGTACACTATTTGGTTACATGTTATGCCTCACCTTGACTAGGCCATGGTGCCCAGAGAAGTGGTCAAACATTCTGCATGTTTCTTTCTGTTAGGCTGTTTTGGGATGAGATTAACATTTAAATCAGGGGGTTTTGAGCAAAGCAGTTTGCCCTCTGTAATGTCAGTGGCCTCATTCAATTCACCGAGGGACTGAATAGAACAAAGACTTACATCCCCTGAGCAAAAAGGAATTCTGCAGCAGAAGGCCTATGGACTTGAACTGCAAGCCTGGCTTTTCCCCAGGTCTCCAGGCCACTGGTCCACCCTGCAGACTGGGGACTTGAAGCCTCCATAATCACATGCCAATTTCTTAAAATCTCTCTATGTATCAATAGAGATAGGAGATCCAGATAGAGGAGACAGAGATAATCCTATTGGTTCTGTTTCTTGGGAGAACCCCGAATATATATGCCAATGAGAGCACAGACTACAAACACCACTCCACTCCAAAAAGTTAGGCTATATGATAGTGATGTCAGGCCCTAACAGGCCCTGAGAAAGGATAAGCTTTGGCTTTCCTATATTACACAGTAACATCTCTTGATCCATAGAAGGGCTATTGGATAACACATCTGTGACTACAGAGTAGAGCAGAAAGCTGATGGAAAAGAAGCAAGAGGAGGTGAGATGAGTATTTCCTAAGTAGTACAGATTTGAGCGCAGGCTCTGCATCCTCTGCTTAAAAAATAACAAATCTATCTCATTGATAGACAGACGGCACAAATTCGTAAAAAGCTTATAGGGAGAACAACGGTCTAGGTACATGGTGGTGGGTGAAACAGTGCCTTGCTTTCCTGGAGCTTATAGTCGAGTGAAGAATTCAGGTATTAAACAAATAAAGTCACATAAATGTACGTCATGATATCTGCTGATATCTGCTAATCCCATTAAAGGAAATAAACCTGTTTTGTTGTAGAGTGACAAGTCCGGAGAGGCATGGCTGACAAGACATTTTAGAGGAACCGAGAAACAAATGGGAGTTGTCCACATTGGGGAGAGCACTTCAGGCCAGGCAGCAGCAGACGGGGAGCTTCTGGGCAGGAAAGAGCTCACTGAAGAGCAGAAGGGGAGACAGGCTGGAGTGCAGGGACCTTGAACTGAGATGTGGTGAGCCAGGCCACACCACACAGGAGCTTGTCTGCCCTGCAGAGGAAGTCATGTTTTCTCCAAGTACAATGAGAAGCCTGTGAAGTATTTTAAGCACAGGAGTGATATTATCGTAATTTATATTTGTAGAAATTATTTTGGCTATCTCTGTGTGGAAAATGGATTGGAAAGTAACATGGCAAGAGCAACATGATGGCATTCTCTTTTCTTTTTAAAACAAAACAAAAAAACCATGGGGCTCGAACTCAAGACCGTGAGATTAAGATGTGATGAGCACTGGGTGTTACAGGCAATTAATGAATCTTTGAACACTGCACCAAAAACTATTGATGTACTATTGGCTAATCGAATTAAAAAAAGAGAGAGAGACCTAAGCTGAGATCAAGAGTCAGACACTTAACCAGCTGAGCCACCCAGGCGCCCTGATGGCATTCTCTTTTCACTCTCTTCTCCAACTGGGTAAGGGAAAACCTATATTTGCCTTCTCCCCCTTGGCTTGTTGCCTTTCAAGCAGAGAGATTCTTGCATATAGGAAACAGATTTAACTGAAGTATATGATTTAAAAACGGAGGGCACCTGGGGGGCTCAGTTGGTTAAGCGTCTGCCTTCGGCCCAGGTCATGATCCTGGAGTCCTAGGATTGAGTCCTGCATTGGGCCCCCTGCTCAGCAGGGAGTCTGCTTCTCCCTCTGACTCCCCTCCCTCTTGTGCTCTCTCTCATTCTCTCTCTCTCAAATAAATAAAATCTTAAAAAAATAAAAATAAAAATGGAGCAATGGGAGAGAGAAAAAAAGCCATTAGGGGCTAAATATTGAAAAAAAATTTGTGGGGGAGGGAAAAGCCTTGCTAGTAAGTTAAGATGCTAACTTGGGGCTTTTTTCTTTTTTTAATAGCAGCTTTCCAGGATAGGGAACCAGGGAGAAGGGAAACGGGGATTTAAAACTATTACTGTAGATTATGATGGGATCTTTCTGTATCTATTAAGAAAAGTAAGTTAAGGATTTGAGTTATTAATTACTGTTGGTTGTTGGACAGTGCTTCCTTGGATCTACCATTCCTCCAGGACTAGACTCTGGAGGGTTGTAACTTTATAAAGGGTTGCAACTTTACAGAGGGATGCTTAAGCACCCAATAAGCAAGAGCTTGGACTTGACTGTGACAGAGCAAGGCCTGGGGACCTTCTTGTGATGGTGGAGACACAAAGCAGAAGAGGAAGCAGAGCTGATAGTGTCCCCAGAGAGCCGTTCTCCCTTTCTTCCATAGTAATAATACTTCTATCTCTCAGCATTTGGGTACCCAGAATACAGACTTTAATTCCCAGCTTCTTCTGGAATTGAGTGTGACCACATGGCCAAATTATGGCTAATAGGAGGGTAGAGGGAATAAATGGAACTTCCAGAACATGCCCCAAAGGGAAGTGGTGTACCCTCTCCTGGCCTCTTTTCTCCATTTCCATGGACTGCACTGTGGGTATAGTGGTAGGCCATCTGGGATGACAGGATACAGGCAGCATACTAGGAGTGGTGGAGCTGAAGACAGAAGGAGCCTAGGTATTTGACACCATGGTTCTCACACCCCACCAGGACAAAATGGCTAATGCTTGGACTTGAATATAAGGAAGAGATAACCTCTTTAGACCATCATTTTAAGCCATATCCTAACTAATACAAGTTGTACTCTAGGGAGCTTCCAGTGCCTTAAAATTTTCCCATACCCTCCCATCCTAGAGGTGTGGGGGTTAAAGAACAAGGTTAGAATCTTCCCACAACCCTGTTCACAGTTTGGAGGATTTAGGAGATCCATGACTGTGCCCTGAAGTTTAGACAAGCAGTGATTTACAAAATGAGTCCATGTCCTATAACCACTTCCTTAGCTTCAATTAATTAAAAATTAAAGCATACACAACTTAAAAAAAAATTCCCAGTATCTCTTTTTTAAAAACAGTTTAAACACTTTTAGTATTAGAAAGTTCCACTCAAGCTTTGGAAGTCTCTGCAAAAGACATTCTCAGATGGTCGAAACTGTGAAATCCATCATCTAGAACATATCTGAGTAAAAGGACCTTAGTTTTACTAGCAGCCCCATAAGTGACATCAGAGTTAAGCAGCTTGAGCACTTTAATGCTCTGTCCTTCTATTTCACAGTTTGAAAAGAGGAGAACAATAGCAACTTTCCTAAAGAAATATTGTGAGGATTACAGCATCATAGAGACAGGGTAAAAGCAGACGTGGCCAGGCGCCTGGTCCAAACGCCATCCACTGCCTGTTTCCCCTCCATCACTTCCTTGATGAGAAGGCTGCCATCTGCTCAGAAGCTGTTTCCAGGTGATAGACCTCACTATTATTCTACCTAGCACACTTGATACGTAAAGCAGTAAAGATGTACTGGAAGCAATGCCTTTCCTCTGTCACACTGTTTTTCTGTAGAGAGGACATGAAAAAGAAAAGCAGCATGGCAAAGTGAAGGGAGGACAGACTCTGAAGCCGGAGGATCTGGCCCTGAACATCAGGTTCACCATTTATGTGACCTTGGGTGAGTCACTCCGTGTCTTTAAGCTTCCACTTCCTAAGTTCCTGCAATGCATATTTTAGGGATCACAAATCAACATAAAGTGATACACAGCACCTGCACGTGGTAATTACTTAGTGCTTACATGGTTGCAGCTGATGCTACAGCATTATGGGCACTGCAGGGGCAGTATGGCTAGGCTGCCTAGGTTCAAATCCCAGCTCTGCCATTCACCACCAGTGTGACCCGGGGTAAGTCACTTAACTTTTGTGTGCTTCCACTTCCTCATCTGTAGATGAAGAGTGGTAATAATACGTCACATCACACATTTGCTGTGAGGGCTAGGTCTACACAAAGATACATAGCACTTGTAACAGAGCTTTAGTAATAGTAAGCATTATAGGCGCGCCTGGGTGGCTCAGTCGGTTAAGCGTCCGGCTCTTGAATTCGGCTCAGGTTATGATCTCAGGGTTGTGAGATTGAGCCCTGAGTTGGGCTCCGTGCTCAGCGGAGAGTCTGCTTGAGGATTCTCTCTCTCCCTCTCCCTCTGACCCCCTCTCCCCCTCTCTAAAAAATATAATTAAAAAAATAATTTAGGGCGCCTGGGTGGCTCAGTTGGTTAAGCAACAGCCTTCGGCTCAGGTCATGATCCTGGAGTCCCTGGATCGAGTCCCACATCGGGCTCCCTGCTCGGCAGGGAGTCTGCTTCTCCCTCTGACCCTCCCGACCCTCCCCCCTCTCATGTGCTCTCTCTCTCTCAAATAAATAAATAAAAATCTTAAAAAATAATAATAATAATTTAAAAAATAGTAAGCATTATATACATATCAACTTCTGTTATTATTAAGGAGTAACAACTTATACAATAAGAAGACCTATTATCCAGGAAGTGAGTAGAACCCTTCACATGATCGAAAATAAAATTAGACATGACTGATTTAGAAGAGCAGTTGCACAGAGTCAACTCTTCACTGTATGGTAAATGAAGAAGATCATGAGTGGGGATATTTTGGAACAGTGCCTAAAAGAAAAACCTCTTATGCTTGTCCTTTAGAGTACATTTGCTTCTCTAAATATGCATTTCATTTTGGTAATATTTTTTTTTAATGGTCTATTTGGGGTTTTTATTGTTATGTTAATCACCATACATTACATCATTAGTTTTTGATGTAGTGTTCCATGATTCATTGTTTGTGCATAACACCCAGTGCTCCATGCAGAACGTGCCTTTTTTTTTTTTAAAGATTTTATTTATTTATTTGAGAGAGAGAGAGAGCACATGAGAGGGGGGAGGGTCAGAGGGAGAAGCAGACTCCCCGCTTGAGCAGGGAGCCCAATGCGGGACTCGATCCTGGGACTCCAGGATCATGACCTGAGCCGAAGGCAGCTGCCCAACCAACTGAGCCACCCAGGCGCCCAGAACGTGCCCTCTTTAATACCCATCACCAGGCTAACCCATCCTCCCACCCCCCTCCCTTCTAGAACCCTCAGTTTGTTTTTTAGAGTCCATAGTCTCTCATGGTTCGTCTCCCCCTCCGATTTCCCTCCCTTCATTCTTCCCTTCCTGCTATCTTTTTTTTTTTTTCTTAACATATATTGCATTATTTGTTTCAGAGGTACAGATCTGTGATTGGTAATATTAAGTGTCTTCAACATGAAGCAGGACAGGGGAAAGGAACAATCCAAGGTTTCAAGTGGGCAGATGAAAGTTTAATGTGTGTGAGTTTTCCGGAAATATTGTAAATAAAATGATAGAAAATTTTTATTTAAGAATCTTCTCTTATAGTCTTCCCATTGATAACTGACTAAAAACCCCAGGAGAAGCCATGGTGACAGAGCACAGAAGTGGATGCCTGGCTTCCTCCATTCTGGGCCGCATTCTTCCACCAACCAGCCGGCTGGATTAAAGTGTGTTACTTAAAACATCTCTGAGCCTGTTTCCTTATGTGCAAAATGAGGGCTTATTTAGAACTCTGAGATCCCTGCAACTTCTCACATTCTAAGATCCTCCATTAACCTGGCCAGATACACATCAGCAGGCATGCGGCACTGCCTGGTTTTAAGGATAACTTTCCTAGATTTCTTATTCCCTGTTCTACCAAGTACTCTCAACATGTGAAGAGTATCTTATCGTAGAGATCTACAAATGAAAGGATATCGTGTCAGCCACAGTAGGCTAGGTTGTGCTGCAGGAAAAATCCCAAGTCTCTCAGTGGTTTTCAACAACTCAGTTTAGTTTTCTCTAACACGATGTGTCCATCAAGACACAGCTGTTGAGCTACTCCAAATCTTCCTTCCAGGACCTAGGCTGATGGAGCAGTCTCTCCCTGGGCATTGCTACTCTTCTGGCAGAAGGAGAAGAAACATTTCAAACGAGCTGGCTCTTCAAACTACTGGATGGGAGTTACACACACCTCTTCTGCCCACATTGTATTGGCCAAAGCAAGTCACATGGTTTCTCCTGACTTCAACGAAGGGGGGATGAATAATCAATCCACCCTGGGGGGACGGGAAGCATGACAGGGAAAGAAAACAAAGTGACAAACACTAGTACAATCTACTACAGATGTCAATGGAGAATTTATCTCCCGAACGGGGAAAATGATTTGCTCCTAAATGAAAGGAAGAATCACCTCTTTGTAGAGGGGAAACATCTACACGAGAGTATTCGGAACCCAGATGCACGGATATAAGAACACATCTAGGAAAACACTAGCAGAGGAAGCGGTTTCTTTGTGTTGTTGTGTGAGAAACTGAATGCCAAACAAATAAGGGGGAAACGAGGAAAGGGGTGCTATTAGGGATGGGGGGAGAGAGTAGGAGCGAGGGAAACCCAGACTTGGAGAGATGACTCCATTTTCTGCAGCTCCAGGCGGTTCAGCTAATGACTGTGTGCAAGCAAAATGTGAATGCAAAGGATGCCAGCAAGTACATAAAAGGCAGAGAGAGAAGGATCAACATGTTTTGCTGCCATTTCCAGGAAAGAAATGGTGTCCCCAGCAGCCTCCCACAGTAGATGACCAGAAAAAAAAAGCAAACACAAATAACACTCATTGAAAATCCGAGTCGTGACTACTGTATTTCACAGCACATCCTCTCTCCAGTCCTGGCTGCAGCCCAGCCCAGCCACTCGAAGCAGCATTGGCAGCTCTGCTCTCTCTTGGCACCGTCTCCACGTGGCAGCTGGATGGCTTGTAGTCAGTGTAGTTTTGCAGCTGGTGGTAGTAGCAATTGGCACAAACTAACTGTCCAGATGGGCATTAAATTTTCTTTAATGTTTATAATATGTCAAAAGAGAATAATCCTATGTCAAAGTGGCTTAGAACTTTTACTCAGGGGCTTACAGAAATTCCTTTTTGACAAGATGGAGGTTGCTTTATTTCAACTACATATATGGGTTTTAGTCCCTTAAATTAGGTCGGGTGCCTCTCCACAATGGTCTCCTTTGGCTCAGTGAGGTGGGGGAATGTCCAACCTATTCCCTTTCTCAGGTTCTCCACAATCTGTTGATCATCAGCCCACATTTAGCAGTATGGTCACGGGATTTGAACTGAGGGTTCAACAGAAAAATAATGTTTTCTTCTGGAATTTTTATAGTCCTCAGAGGGGCCAGTACCGTTCAGGTAACGTTATAAAATTAGGAATAAAGTAATAACAGCATTGAATAGAAGAAAGAGCACTGGGCAAACATTTTCAGACATATAAAACAAACAAGGAATTAATATCTGAAATATATGTTTAAATTGCTATAAATCAATGAGAAAAACAAACCAATAACCTATTTTTAAAACGTGCTTAGGGTATAACTTGCAAATCACAGAAGAGATTCAGATGGCCTGTACGTTATAAAATGATGATCAACCTCACTAGTGATTAGGGAAAAAGCAAGATATCATGCTCCCTAAACACACTGGGGATAGACTAAAGACTGTAAGTATCGAGAGTGGTGAGCATGTGAGGAAACCCTGACAGTTCATACACAGCTGGGGGGAATAATCAAATAGAGCAGTATAGCCACCTTGGAGGATAATTTCTCAATAGCTAGAAGTTAAAAATACACAAGCCTATGACCCAGTAAATCCTTCTTCATATCCACCCCCCCCCCCCCGCCTACCCCTACCCAAGAGCACTCCCAGATGTACAGAGGAAGCCTATGCACCAATACTCATTACAGCAGGGTGACTCAAAGTACGGTGTGTGGACCTCCAGCATTCCCCGAGCGCTTGTCAGAAACGTTAGAAATGAGGTGGAGAGCCCATCCCAGAACTACTGAGTGTGTTGGGGTGGGGCCCCTCTGAAGGTTCTGTGCCACCACCACACTTTGAGAAGTGCTGTGTCATAACATTGTTTGTAAGGCAGGACAATGGAAACAATCCAACTGTCCGTCACACGCCATGGCTTCTTTATAGTTCAGAAAATTATCCAGCAGTTTAAAAGAATGGAGTAGATACATGCTGATCCAGAAAAGGATTATCCAAGATAGACCGATTGCAGAACCACATGTAAAGTCTAATGTTAACCATGTTTTTCAAAAACTACAGAACAATATCATATATTTCTACACACACATTTCCACATACATGTGTACATGTATGCATATGCATAAACATTCAGCAAAATGTCTGGAGAATATACATCAGTTGATAACAGTGGTTGTTCTGGGAGGGATAATGGGATTGGGAGGGCAATCAAGGAAGACGGTAATTCTTTTACCTTCTGGCTCTTTGCAAGAAGAACTTACATATGTACTATTTGTGGCACTATATTTTTTAGCTGGAGATCTAGGTTCTAGACCCAGTCTGGGCAGCATCCAGCTGTGTCATCTTAAGCAAGTGCCAGCCTACCTGACTTCAGCGTCTTAACCTGCCAAACCAGAAATTGGGCAAGTTAACCTCAGAGTCCTTTTACTCAGCTTTATCATGCTACGATTCTTGCCAGAGTTGTCTGAGTGTGAAAATCAGGTTGCTTGGGCGCCTGGGTGGCTCAGATGGTTGGGCATCTGCCTTCGGCTCGGGTCATGATCCCAGACTCCTGGGATCGAGTCCCGCATCGGGCTCTCTGCTCGGCGGGGAGCCTGCTTCTCCCTCTGCCTCTCTCTCTCTCTGTCTCTTATGAATAAATAAATAAAATCTTAAAAAAAAAAGAAAAAGAAAATCAGGTTGCTTAATAAACCTGACCAAAAAATAAAGAGATGCATGCACATCTGTGTCCCTAGAGGAACTAGTTAATAATCATTTCCACATGTCATCTTAGGACAAAGGACTTACATGAGATTTCCTGTGTTTAAATATTATTGTGGCTATGAGAAGCTCTTTATTTTTAAAGTAAAAGTTTAGAGACCTGATAAACTACTCCCCAAAATTTTCCAAGGGCTTGGATTTTAAGTCAATCTTCAGGATTCTGGTTCCAGTAGTATCGGTGTGTAAAAATAAATAATGTGACTGCCCTACAGGACGGACTGGTTCAGATGCTAATCACACATGTGGTGAGCATGTAATTACATAGGGCGCATAGATGATGTCAGATTGAAGAGCTACAGTGATAGCATCATGGTTCCATCCTAACAGAAAAACTAGAGATTTGTGTCACTCACTCTGCATTTTTCAATTTTATATGCCATTTTGTTTTAAATTAAGAAAGAGAAGTCCCTTGTATCATGTATGAATCTGGATTGATTTTGACCAAGATACAGAGAAATCTAAATAAACCAGAATTCCCATGGGGAGATATATAGATAGATAGATAAATAGATAGATAGATAGATAGATATAGATAAAATAGGAATTAAAAAGAAAAAAATTATACTAAAAAGCAAAGAATAAGGCAAAACTAATTACAAAACTCAATCAACTTTGCCCCTTAAGAGAAAGTCCTGCGTACTTGATCAAATGCAGTATTCAGACATAGCAGTGAACCAGAAAGAGCTTTAGAGACCATTAACAACCTTGTCATTTTATAACCAGTTAATGATAGATTGGGGAGTAGAATCCAGTTTTCCTGTCTCTTAAGCCAGAGATCCTTCCTGAGTGTAAACAGCACACACATGAATGCCTTTAGCACCTGTATACAAGTGGATGAGTCAAACCAATTTCATGAGGCAGCGCTTTTTGAAAAAGAGTTAAATGCCTTTCATTGTATATCTTTAAAGTTAATTTTTAAAGAAGATTCATGGGGGAAAACGTTCTTTTATAAATGTAAATACAGTATACCTATTATTAGAATTTAGTAATTTGGGATATGGAGTAATTTTCTATTAATCTTTAAAAATAAATAAATAAAATGATAGAAGGTGCTGGTTATTCTCCATGTACTATCGCAGACCCACTCTCCATCTTTCTCTGCTCTGCTGTGGTTCCAGGAAGCTGGCCTCCACAACAAGCTCCCTTGCCTACAGGCTTCTGCTGGGTTTGTCCAGTGGGAACACGGCAGGGGAGATTAGCATTTGGGGGCCTCAGCCCTCTGCACCCCAGCCCCCATTCCTGCCCCACCTCCTCACTGCCTTGTTGGCAGTGGCTACCTGGCAGTCCCTCTTTCAAGGCTCTAAGCTCTCTCCGGACTTGGTAACAATGGTCCCTGAGTCCCTCCCCATCCCTTAGTGGTGTCCTTATTGGTGTCCAGCCCATATCCCTGTAACTAGTCCCTTCACAAAACCCTTTTCAGTTAATTACCTAAATGCACCATTAGTTTCCTGCCAGAACCCTCACTGCTCACTGCTCAGAGTAATAAGAAGCCTCTAGGTATCTATGAATACTGGGATAAAGCCAGCGACTGGCAAATGAAGTCTCGTGCCCCCCCCCCCCCCCCCCCCCCCAAATAAACCCTGGGCAGGAACACATTAGGTCTTGTGCAATTCAAGTCTGCCTCTCTTCATGCTCTTCCCCTGTGTTGGGAGAGGCCAGCTGCCAGGGACCTGAGCATCTGATGAGTTCTTGCTGGGTGTGTGGAGAATGCAAGGGCCTGTCCACTCTGGACGTGGGTCAGTTGGATGAGATGATGTCTCTCTCCAGGACAAAGAGAATCTTACTTCCCACTTGTTATAAATAAAGCAGAGGGTTCCTGAGCTCAGTGCTCCTTGTCTGGACACAAACCTACTCAGTACTCAGCATCCACCTGGCCCATCTATGTTGCCCCTGTGGGATGCAGGGAACAAAGGGAACTGTTCATGCTGCTTGCTGTGCTGAGTCTGGCCCAGAAGTCTTCTGTCTTTGTCAGCACCCATGAAATAGGAACAGGCTAATCTATGAGCTTGTAAGTAGGGTAAAATCTCAAACCCTGACATCCTCATCTACTATACTTGGCCACACTGGCTTCTTCCCTTCTGAGGCACAAAGCTGAGTCCTGTCTGTAGGATTTCGTACTTTCTGTTCCCTTCTTGTGGACTGCTCGGTCCCAAGGTCTTCACATGACTGGTTCTGACTTTTCTCAAGCCTCAGATCGCTTGTCATCTTCTCAAAGAGGCCTTCCTTCACCATCTAATCAAGACTCACTGGATCCCTCACCTATTTTATTTTCTTCTTAAAATCTTTCACACTCTCACAGTATCTTTCAGTTATGTGTTTGTTTAATGCCTATCTTTCCCCCACTAAAATGTAAGGTCCAGGAGAAGTGGGGTCTTTTTGGTCTTATTCTCTATCTCCCCAGAACATAGCATAGTTCCTGCCCCCAGGGAAGTAGCACAAATGGATGTTTGATGAGTAAATGAATAATTAAATGAATAAATGGAACTAGTGAATTTCTACAGTGTTATACTTTACTATATTATACATTCTTTGACTTTCAGGTGTCTCATCTGTACAATGGGGGTAAGAAAATAATATGCTTTGTGTCAGATATATTGTATTGTATTATATGTGTCATATAATTGTATATTTGTATATAATAACAAATTTCATCTATATGTTATATATAACAATTAAATGAGATAATGTAACAATATTCTGAAATCTGTAAAGAACAATATCATTCCTATAAAATGCAAGGTTCAGTTTCGACATAAATGAATATATGTGGGGTCAACCTTAATATTTTCTGTTATATCATTTAGAGAGATAACATAATAGTCACTAATAGTCACTAGATGCATGTTCAACTCAGAAAGGGGGTGCTGGAAAAATGAAGGCATGAGAGAGGCATTTCTCAACACACCTAGTTTTAAGTAATAACACATCAG
Organism: Mirounga angustirostris; assembly: GCF_029215605.1. Classification (NCBI taxonomy): domain Eukaryota; kingdom Metazoa; phylum Chordata; class Mammalia; order Carnivora; family Phocidae; genus Mirounga; species Mirounga angustirostris. Next base: position 160,254,695 of record NW_026991711.1, read on the forward strand.
TGTCCTCTAACCAAAAAGCACTGCTAAGGGCCCATCCAGTTCTATGTCACCACAATTATAGAAACATCCTGCAGAGATGACAAGGCTCCAATGACTTCCAGGGCTTTACCCTCACTAATGAGGTAGATTCCACCAATCCTTCAGGAAAACCAGGCTCACTGCTCCATGCTCCATCTGGGGTTTTGAATGTTCACACTCTCCTCTCCCCCAGCATGACTCATTTGTACTATTTTGCAAAGCCTCTTGCCATGTGGGTCATTTGCATCCCTATGCTATAAAACAAGTCCGTTACAGTATTACAAGGTGGGAGAGGGCAGAAGGCTTCCTGCTTTAGATATTTATATATAGCCCCCAACAACTGGAGATTCACTGGGGGTCTTCACAGAAGAAATGATGGTGACCTCCTCAGCTTCCTTTCAGCACCCTCCTCCCCTTTTCCCAACACTCCACTTAGTCACTTCTGTTCCCTGCCTGCATTTGCCTGGCCTCCCAACCATTTTTGATGGGCTTATCCAGGGATGGGGCATCCTAAAGATCTGAACATAGAGACCATTCAGTAGGAAAAAGCCTCATGCACTGCTGAGGAGTAATTAGAAAAACCTCCAAATGTTGATACCAGTCACTTCATGAATACAAGGTTTTATGGTCAGATCGGAGAAATCACTGTGAGGATTTGAAGTAAATCGGAGGAGCCTGGGTAGCTCAGTCATTAAGCGTCTGCCTTCGGCTCTGGTCATGATCCCAGGGTCCTGGGATCGAGCCCCACATCGGGCTCCCTGCTCCACGGGAGGCCTGCTTCTCCCTCTCCCACTGCTTGTGTTCCCTCTCTGGCTGTGTCTCTCTCTGTCAAATAAATAAATAAAATCTTTAAAAAAAAAAAAAAGATTTGAAGTAAATTATGTCTGAAGAGAACTTCCCTCATTTGTTAGGGGACAAAGTTGGAGTATTTATTTAACGAATACTGCCAGAGAACACACTGTGTGCCAGGCACTGGCCAAAATGAGAGACACTATTAAATGTCACTAAATTATTTTTTTTTTAAATATATTTTTTTTTATGAATTTTTTTTTTTTTTTAAGATTTTATTTATTTATTCATGAGAGACAGAGAGAGAGAGAGGCAGAGGGAGAAGCAGGCTCCCAAGGAGCAGGGAGCCCGATGTGGGACTCGATTCCAGAATGCTGGGATCATGACCTGAGCCGAAGGCAGACGCTTAACCATCTGAGCCACCCAGGCGCCCTAAATGTCACTAAATTATTAAACATTACTTTGCTTAATCCTCACAACACCCCTTGGAGGCAAGCACTATTATTCCCGCATTCTACAGAAGAAAAAACTGAGGCACAGAGAAGTCAAGTAAGCCGAACAAGTCACAAGATGCCGAACAAGATGACAAAGCAGCAGACCTGGGTTCTGACTCCTGGCAGCCGGGTTTTCAGGGCCCATCTCTCAGCCATGGTGCCATATGGCCACTTAGATTATCACCAAATCTCACAGTGCCCTAACATTCATGACATGGCTCCCTCAGTGCCTTCGTTCTGGTATGTTCTAACATGTCTAATATTCACAAAATAGATTATTTGGTCAGATTCCCTCTATCTTATATGCCCGCTTTCTGGATTAGTGTGGGAGATGGGAGAGGGATTCCACTGTCATTTGAAATTCAGAGGTATTAAAAGCTACCCCTTTCCAGGGCCCAGCAAAGTCAGCCTGCTACTTATTTTATCAGAGAACTCATCATGGATATATTAAAGAAAATGTCCCCAGTGGACCCAGGCATGTGGATCCTGGAATCCAGATGTGCCTACTGTTGTGACAGCTCTGACTACACATGGGACCTTCAAAAGCCCCGGGCCATGCCCACCAGCTCCTCCCCAGCCCCCACTTTCCCCATAGCCCTCACTAGCATTATCTGCACAGGCACAGCCCTGAGACTTCTCCGACTTGGATACGCAGTGATCTCTTCCGTGTCATCTAAGTACCTCTCTGGGAGCGGCCCAAGGCCCAACAATAGGCCTCAGTGTCACTCACGGTTAAATGACCCACATCTAGGCCTTCCTTCTCCTGTCTCAACAACCAGATCAGCAAGATTCAGTCCCAAAATATTTAAGAGCAAAAAGCATTAAATAATAGCATGAGGTGTGATGAATAAGTGATGCACAGAGGATTTTTAGGGCAATGAAACTATTCAGTATAATACTGTCAGGGCAGACACATAACTCTACACACTTGTCCAGATCCACAGAATGTATAACACCAAGAGTGAACCCTAATGTGAACTCTGGCCTCTGAGTGATGATGATGTGTCAGTGTGGCTTAATCAATGGCAACAAACGTACTACTCTGCTGTCGGATGCTGATGGGGGGAGGCTGGTGAGTGTATTGGGCAGGGGGAATATGGGAACTCTGTGCTTTCCCCTCGATTTTGCCGCAAACCTAAAACTTCTCTAAAAAACTGAAATCTATTTAAAAAATAACAACATGAGTTTCTATTTCAATCTCTTGAAGAAGAGGCAAAAAGAAAATCCCACCCTGAAACTACAACCACATGGCATCTCTTTTATGTCTACGCTAAGACCTCAGCCCACTGTGGTTCTCCTACCTTGCCTTTGGGTCCCTTTCTCATCCTCTGTCCCTCTCTGTTTCTCTTTCTCCTGATAGATCCACACACATACATGCACACACAGACACACACAGAACTACATATGGGTCACATTAGCTTTTCTCACATAAGCCCACTTAGCTTCTCTCTTTACAGCTTTCCTCTCGCCCCTTATTCCCATCGTTCAACAAAGTACAGACAACCTGGATGGGGCCTACATGAAACCCTCCTTCAAATGTCTAGCTGGAAATGCTGTTAATGCAATAAGGTAGCATTGTAAGTGCAAATTTTAATTTAAAATTGCACATAGTACAAAAATGTGTGATTTTGGAACAACACAATTTTAATAACACTAAGAGCGTCACTTTACACAGAGATTTTGAAATAATGTGTGTCCCCCACAAATAAGCATTTATAAATATTACCTTAAAACTGATAAAATGAATAAACTGTAAACTGAATTTAGCCATTGCCATGGCCTTAGCCACAGGAGCCTATGAACGGAAATACCCACCATCCTCTGGCCTGACTTGTGGCCTTGAACTATGGCAGATGGGAATTCCATAAGGGCATTGCGATGTAGCTTTTGATGAAAGGAGAAAGATTGTTGTTATACTTTAATAATTTTGTTCCTGCTATATAACTTAGGTATCATGGCTATGTAGATAATCACAACATACTAAATTACAGCTTTCATATGGAATTCAATATTTCATTTTCTACTAAAAGTGTTAAGTATTTTCCAAAGACAGATAATGTATCCATGTACAAAACCGTGCTTTTTCAGCATATGTGACCCTGAACTGAAGCACTGACTTGCTGGTTTATGATGCATCTGCTAAGTGTACAGACAGTAGAGAAGTACTTTCCATTATTCAATAACATGTCCTAGTTAATTGCTCTAGTATTGAATAACAATCCCTAAAGAATTTTCACTTCCAGCAATGGTTTCTGACTTTCTTTTGGTGTCTAGACAATAATGATTTACTGAAACGTGTGGGGAGCAACATAAGAAAAGTCCTTAAAAATATTTAATATTTATAGTTATTGGAGTTAGGAGGAGGGAAGCGAAAACAAAGTAACATCGTGGGTTGCTACTAAGTGTCCAGATCAAAGCAATTTTGATATAAATATGATTTAATGATCAAAAACCCCTCATGTAAAAAATGAGTTATATTTTATCAAGATGACAATGCCAGGGTCAGAGGTAAGAAGTCTATGAAGTCAAAATGCTTTTCTATTAAAAGTTCAAAGTAAAGCACCAAGTAATCTTTAAGAAACAAAAAGTTCCTGAAAATTTGATTCTTTTCCACACCAGGTACCATGTTTTCCATGAGTATTCATAAATAAGCTTACCAACTGCAGTTTTTGGGAACCTTGGAAACTCAGGGTTCAGAAGCCCTTGGAGTCCAGACTGTCTCATGTTTTAGCCACCAAGCACTAGTGGGAGCCTCGGAGCCTGCTTAAACCTCTCTGGATACCACTCTACTCCATTTGAGGCAGCTTGGCTGGAATTAACTTGCACCGGCTCATAGTCACTCAACCCTGTAGGACAAAGAACTGCATTAATATTTGCACAATCTAACTTTTAAAACCTCCTGACAGTACTGTCTAAATTTTGGTGACTTTGAAAGGACATTTCCAAAATAAGGAATTTCTCAATTAATTGACAATATTAATTGAGTTCTGTTTAACCTGAAAAATAGATATTTAACATTTAGCCCATCTTCTAAGCTTGGCAAGCAAGGTGTGAGGTGTACAGCGAAGGGTCTCATGTCTTACTCACTCCTGCACTTTCAACAGAGTATAGACCTACAGGGGGGAGGGAAAGAAGATGTGAAACATGGCGATGGATTACGCTGATTCCAGGATATAGTCTGGAATTGTGAATTCTTAACAAGAACAAACATCAACCCTGCATAATAGATTGAATTATCATTTGGTTCATATATTTGCATGCAGAAAAATTCTTAAGCCACCATAAGCATACCATACATCTGATCACAGATCATCACAGAATTAAAGGAGCAGCAGAGTAAAGAGGTCTTCTACATTGTTTTGTGTTCTCATACATGATTACATTTACCACTTTCCAGACAGACAAAAGTCTTTTACAGTCATCTCAAAGCCTTTCTGAAGGAAGAAGCTACAACCCCACTGAGTTTTACTGGCCCAAGTAAAATCATGAAGAAGGTAAACTTGCCTTTGACATTTTTTTTTTCATCTTCCCCTCGTGAGATTAGTTTTTCTCGTTTGGAAATCAGAGAGAAGAGCATTTAAGGAAGGAGAGGGAGACCAGTTACAGAGTAATGGCAGGGTGTCTGGTGCTAAGAAAAGCCCAGAGAAGGCAGGCCCTCCACGGACCACGAGGTGTATCATGGGGCACTGGAGGCCTGCCAGGACTAGTTCTCGGGGGGGAAAGTGAGAAAAGTCTACTTGTATCATTATTTGTTGAGGCTCCAGCATTCCTCATCTGCTTATTACATACTTGGCTCCTGAGATGGGGGTAAGAAGGGAAAGGGATGAGTAGTGATAGAGCTTGCCCCTCCGAAAAGGGAATGTCTGAATGGTGGGGCACGGTGAGCACTCTCGCCACAGCCAGGAAACACCCAGAAGTGTTCTCCAGGCTCTTTCACACGTGCCCAAACTCCTTGAACAACCTGCTGTGGTCCTGCAATCCAGGGACACTGCCCAGTGGCCGCAGCTGCACAATTCCCCTTCCTGACTTTCCATACTCCTGAGAGAATGTTCTCCACCATTCCTTTGCTTTGCATTTGTGTATCTGTGAGTGCTCTCATGGTCCCTGGCCTTGCTGGAGACCCTCTGTTTGCTTTATCCACTTTTCACCCTTTCCCAACTGTGCCCCAGAATTTTTCTATACCATTCCTTGCCACCCTGATACTAGTTTTAGTGACTCTGTGTCTTATTAGCAAAAAATTCACCTCTTCATACTTGGATCCTTAGTATATTCCATCCCTTTCAAAGATAGCATATATTGGTTCCCCTCATGAAAGATGATTTTCCTAAGTCCCCCAGAGCTATTACCTATTCATGCATTATCCCCGTACCTACCACTTTAAAAATTTACCATTCAAAGACTGGAGTCTATTCTTCCCTGCATATCTGGGAAGGGGAGAAGAGAGCCCTTTAGCTCTTTACTTCAATATTCTCAGATCAATCCAAGCTAACACAAAGAGTATCCTGGCCATTGTCTGCAGCTTCACTCACAGCTACATGCTGAACAGAAAAGGGATCAATGACCCACACTTAAAACATTCAAAATAATACACTCAGAACCACAAGGAGCACCTGGCAGACAGCCGGAGAACTGCACAGAGCTGTGAGCCCTCATTCTGCCATGGAATCCAGCTTCTTTCGAGGTTGAAACACTGGAGTTCTGAATATTCAGACCAAATGCAAACTCACAGTGCCCGTGCCCAGTGAAGGAGCCGACCTCCTCTCAATCCCCTGACTGCCACGTGCAAGAGATCCTGGATATGCAACTGTGAATTTATTCCCTACTCTGATGGAGAATGGAAGGCATGTGCATTAGCCGCCTGAAGTTTAACTAGACATGAATGTCAAGATTAGCACTTTATTACAGCATTCAGTTTAGTCACACAAGTCAACGTCAGGACAGCAGAGAACATGAAAGTGATGAGCACTGTGGCCCATGACATGACCCAGAACATCGCAGCGTGGGTTTCAGACAATGAGTGTGCCATCCCTTCCTATATTAGATACGTCATTTAGTGCAACACTTTTATTACATTAAAGGAGGCTCCACATAAAAATGTCAGCAGCATCCAGTTGACTCATGGAATTGAGAACTGTGCATTAGCTGCCAATTTAAATTAATTTTGCTTCTTGAACCATGAAAAATAGTTCTTTGAACAAGAATTCATGATAAATACACATGTGTAAAAGGCTTTTAATCATAATTATTTTAAATATATAAAACACGGTTTAAGACTCTCAGCCTCATTAATTTCTTATGGTATAAAAGAACAAAAACAAACAGTAAATGAGAAGTATAAGTCATAATTTAAATGTATTACACATGGTCATTTAGCTCATTAAATGAAAGGATTCTTTGTAAACTCTGGGCTATGGAATAGTTCTGCATTAGCCAAAGATGAGGAGCAATGTTACAATTTTCTTATTGAGAACCATTGTTTTATGTCATTTAGATCTTAAAAGAATACCACCTACAATTAAAACAGCAGAATCAGAATGATGTAATCATTTCATAATACCTTGGACTTCCTCTTTCAGAGCACTTAACTCTGTAGATTCCCAAAGATCAGAGGTCACATTCTCAAGACATGGCACATAGTAAGGTCTTAGTAAATATCAATGAGGAAATGGCTGTAGGTCCCTTTGGGAAAAGTACAGATGAGCCATTATCATACATATTTGCCAGGGTGTTGTGGATCCTTCCTTCCAGGGACTTGGCCTCCCCTTTCAGGTCTGAGAACTGCCCCATGTCCAGACACTGGTAAGGGATTGTGACTTCTTGGGGGGGGTGCTTGTCCTCAGCCTCCTTGATCTCTTTTCACTGTATAGACTGAAAGACTCCTTTGCTGAGACTATCTGGCTGTGTTCTAGTAATCATTTCCATGGCTCTACATGGATCACATTCCCCTATTACTACCACCTTGCAAACTACAAGGTGGGATGGACACCTGGAGACCCAGGGAAAAGTTGATGCTGAGGTTCCAGTCTGAAGGTGGCCTGCTGGCAGAATTCCCTCTTCTTCAAGGAAGGTCAGTCATTTTCTATTAAAGCCTTCAATTGATTGGTAAGGCCCACACACATTACAGAGGACACTCTATTTTACTCAGTCTACTGATTTAAATGTTACTTTCATGTTTAAATTCACAGAAACATCTAGAATAATGTTTCACAAAATATCTGGATACTGTGGCCTAGCCAAGTTGACACAAGAAATTAAACATCATGCTCATATGATGAGCAGTTCTGGGGGGAACAGGGCTCCAAGGCAGATCCAAAAATCATGTGAGACTCTGGAAAAGGGACTGGCTTGGGATCTCAATGGTGGTGAGGTGGTGGGGCCAGAGTGACAACAATCAGGGATTTGGGTGGATCCTCCCTCCGGCACCAAAGGAGGTAGCACTCAGACTTCCTTAACATGGATGTCTAGATGTGGGGTGCAAGGGGAAGAGAGAGGGGCAAAGCTTAAAATACGTCAGCAATTACACATCAGGGAATGGAGTCAGGCTGTGTTACAAAACGGAATGCAGATTTTGCTCAATTCAATGTTTAAGAAAGTAAGAGGTAGCAAACTAAGAGGAAGAAATATTAACCACAGTAGGTTTAAATCCTATTGGATGAAAACAGCAAATACCTGCCACTTAAAGAGGAAGTCCACTTGAAGCTCCCACTACACACAGTGGAAACTAACCCATGGTATCGGGGCGCCTGGGTGGCTCAGTCAGTTAAGCGTCTGCCTTCAGCACAGGTCATGATCCCGGAGTCCTGGGATCGAGTCCCGCACTGGACTCCTTGCTTGGCAGGGAGCCTGCTTCTCCCTCTCCCCCTGCTTGTGCTCTCTCTCGCTATCTGTCGCTATCTCTGTCTCTCTCTCAAATAAATAAAAAATAAAAATAAATAACCCAGGGTATCATAGCTGGCAACTGGAATGCAGCCAGCCAGTACATTTCTAGGTCTAGAGAGGAGCTAGGCCAGATCTCCCTAACACAACAATGATTCTTGTTCTCTCCATATTGAGAGCATTTTGAAGGAGCAACAACCTACAACCTAAAAGCCAGTATGTTTCTAGGTGGGGAGGAATAAAAAATTGGGAATGTAGTAGAAATGTACAAAAAATGGATAAAATCTCCTCCCAGTGGAACTACTCAGGAAATTTCCAGATAGTCTCTAACTTTGCAGAGAACAGTTCTGTATTTGACATTACTTAAGGTAAAATATCAGTGCCCTCCATTCCAAGTATCTAAGAGCACCTGAGAGCACTTTAGGCCCCTTTAAGCCATTACAAGACTTTAATTCTGCCTTCCAGGGAGCCAGGAGGGTGGTGAACTCAACAAGCCTATAAATTAAGTCATGAGTCTTGTTTTCCCGGCAAAGCAAGTTCAGAATGTACCATATAATTCTCCAGGCTTGACATACCTCCATTAAAGGGGATGCCCACTGAGTGTGGGATTACAAAAAGAAATTACAGATTTTCTAATAAATGCTTCAAACTGCCAACAAAATCTGGTTCTCAGGATATTTTTTTCCTTTGCGGCTGAAAATAAACATGTTCATTGCTTTATAGTTTCCTGAAATGATGACATTCCAGTGTAATTGCAAATTCTTGTGACAGGCAAACAGCTCCTACTGACTACAATGATCTATGAAGTGCATTTATAATGGTTCAGGGTAGCCTTATCAGTAGACACCAGCATCAAGTAATCATCACAAGGACTTTTTTGCTAAGAAGCACTTGGTCATGTATTTTCCCATCAGATTATAACTAAAACCTTTGCTCAGTCTTTTATTTTTCCAACACTCAGTCTTAAATGGCACCTCTGCAAGTTCATGAGTACAAAGACTGACAGTAAAACAAAGACTTAACACAGTACTACTTTCCTTATTATTTAAGAGAAAGTCTAAATGAAATATCCACTACTACCGTTAAATCATAGTTACACAGAGAATGAGGGTTTTTTGGTTTTTGTTTGTTTGTTTGTTTTTGGTAAATTGGCTAAATCATCCAAGCCAAAGACTTCATTAACATTCACTGAAGTAAAATTTCAAGACTAGAACTATAAAGTTGAAGTGAAACAAATTCTAGAAGTGTAATTTGGTATGCCAAGGAACCTATTGGACAAATTTATTGGACAGTATGTAAGTGTTCTTGCCAGTTATCTAGGGCGGGCATAATCACTTCATCCGGAAGATCCACCTATCGCCCACATTCACACTCACACTTCCAATCTATAGGTCTCTCTTGGACCAAAGAGATGCTGGAGGCTTCAGGCTCTGTCACTTGAGAGCAGAACAACTGCCCAAACATGTGGGCTGGATCCTGCAGCACCTTCAGGATACACCTCCTCCTTCAGCAGGCCCAGCACTTTCCTAGCCAGGTTACATTGTAAATCGCTAAGTTACTGGCCTGGCAGCCTGTGGGCAGGCAAGGTATATATTCTAAGTGGGGTGCACACTGGGCTGCAAAAAAGACTGCATCGTGTTCAAGCGAGAAGAGGATGCCAGCCTTGGATGGGAAGGACCATTTCTGCAGGTCTAAAGAGTCCAGATAAATATGGGAATTCAAGATTTTTGAGTGTATCACCCCACAGGTCTCTATTCCAAATCTCAGGCTCCCATTCATTCCCAGCCAGGGCCCTAAACTCAATGCATCCAAACTCTCAGGGTTGATAAATGAATCTGTGCGATGCTCCATGGCCCTTATTAGTTAAGTTCAGGTTCTGATCCTTAGCCTTTTCTGCCCTTCTACTACAGGAGCTGAGAGCGTCCTTATATGCTAGCAAGTAGGCTCACTTGGTGAATAATTATCCTCTAAACTTGTCTTGCTCCAATGTATCAATGGCTCCCAGCAATCTGATTCCAAAATCCTTATAATTACGACTCTCAAATTCCAACAGTGCATTCCAGTCTACACATATTCCTTCCCTGCTTACCACCAGGTAAAGTGTATGAACTGCACCAAAACTGTATGCCAGGGGGCTATCAGTACTCCATCTAACACCAGCAATGGGGGTCCTCACTGTCAACCAGTGGCACATGACTCAGCTCCAAAATATGTTGTAGATTGTGCTCCTGGGAAAAAAAACTCTGAGACTCTGGGACTTGTATGCTAGGGGTTTATTGAGGAACACTGTCAGAAATACTAGCTGTCGGGTAAAAGTGGCAGGATTAGGCAAAGGGAGTTTAAACATAATGCAGTTGCAGTAGAGCCCTCAGTCCATCCACTGGGGGTTGGGGGAGGGAACTGGAGCCAGGAAGCTCCCTCAGAGTTGCCCCAGTTGAAGCAAGGAGGCCAGGGCTTTGTGGCACACATCAGGCTCTTTCCAAAGAGGATGCGTGACTTGGGCAAGGCAACTCTCTTTGGGGACAATTCCCAGGGAGAAACTCATCTGTGAGCTGTCAGCAACCAACTGTCCTAGCAGCTGGAAACTGAGGGTTCTTGGAAGGGAGCTATGAGTGGGTCAGCATCTACTATGCCATGGAAGAGGGGTTGGTAGCCGGAGAACAGTTAGAACACACAGAACATATGCCTAGTTAGCCAGAAGTGATGGAGAAGCTTGATATTCATTTGAACAAAAATAATAAAAGTACTTAAGGCTATTCATCTGAAGCTCAAAATCAGAACTTCCCAACTATATAATGACATGGCAAGGTTGCTCACCATTGTTTGCCCTTTCATGTTCCCTAACTTATCTCTTCTCTGTTCTGCTTCATTCAGTGTTAGAGCATATTATTGTGTCTTTTCACAGATCTCAAATGTGAGTGATGATATTATATATCATCAGATACTTTTCTTTCTATAAGGGTCTCTGAATCCTTAAAGATTCTTAAGTTGTAGTGCTTTTCACTTGTAACCTGTATATTATTTCAAATTACATTTTTATAAGGTTTTAGCTATTACTGGCAGTAATTCACATGATGGGATTTAATCACCAACAGAAGAATAATGTTGCCTTAAACAATTTTTGTGTTACATCCTTGATTGGGAAGTTGTACAATACCACAGACATGAATATTGTCTCAATTCTTGTCTAGGACAACAATAGACTGCCTCCAGCCTTATTTTGGGTATATAATTGGGGGGAGGCATATGGTGGCTCCAGAACTTTAAAACTGGATGTCACTTAACCTGTGTCCCAGTTGCCACATCATTTGTTTAAAGCTTACATTTTTTTGGCTCTTAAGTATTTACATATATCCCCACTTAGACCTAGAGACCTTTGAACTTTTGGAATCCCAATTCCATATTTTTATTTGTGACACAGTTACTACTGATATTAAATGACATCTAACTGGATTCTGAGTATCACAAGATCATCTGAGTCCACAGTCACAATTTCTAAGATAATCCTTCCTATGATACCTATTTAATATACATTTGCCATATTTCTTTTTTTAAAAGATTTTATTTTATTTTTGAGAGAGAGAGAGAGAGAGAAAGCATGCACAAGTGGGAGGGGAGGGGCAGAGAGAGAGGCAGACTCCCCACTGAGCATGGAGCCCGATGTGGGACTCAATCCCAGGATCCTGAGATCATGACCTGAGCCAAAGACAGATGCTTAACCGACTGAGCTATCCAAGCACCCTACACATTTGCCATATTTCATCAATTTTAAGGTACATATTTTTTTCACATTTAATGTCTCTAAAATCAGGGTATGTCATCAAATTCCTGTCGGCCAGCTGTCAGTCTTAAAATATTACCACTGCTTGCACACAGTATTAGTTCTCTATTGCTGCTGTAACAAACTGCCATGGGCTTTAGAGTCTGAAATGGGTCTCCCTGGGCTAAAATCAAGGTGTTGGCAGAACTGTATTCCTTATGAAGACCTTGGAAAATTTTATTTCTTTGCCTTTGCCAGTTTCTAGAGGCTGCTCTCTTTCCTTGGCTCATGGTCTTCTTCCTCCACCTTCAAAACAGGTCAAGTTCTCACACTGCATCACTCTGACCTCCTATTCTGTTTCCCTCTTATGCATTTGCAGATCCTTGTGGTTGGTTTGGGTCCACAAGGATAACCAAGGATAGTCTCCATATTTTTAAGGTTGATGGACTAAGAAGCTTAATTCTAGCTTCAGTGTTAATTCCCTTTGGCCATGTAACCTATTCACAGGTTCCAGGGATTAAGACGCAGATAGCTTTGGTGGCCATCACTCTGCATACCGCACACGTGTCTATCAAAACTTGCAGAACTGGTGTCAGGGGTTTGGAAGAACATCTCAGAGACAATAGTGAAGCATTCTTTTAAAATATTCTGCTTCTCCAAGACTCTTAATGTCACAGAGTATATTTTGTTGGGGGAGGGAAAAAGTGAGTATCAATGACTATGATCTGAAGGTGACTCAAAAAAGTCAGACTCTGTCTAGGAAGAAGTTTGAGGGAATATCTCATCTAATTTATTTCATTTATACATTCCATTTTATCTTGCACAGAATAATGTATAATTAAAAATCTATATCTAAAGAAGTCCAAAAGCACTCAGTGACTCCATCAAATGTAATTACATTGGTATCATAGGAGTCCCAGAAGAAGAAGAGAGAGAAAAAGGAGCAGAAACTTTATTTTTAAGAAATAAAAGCTAAAAACTTCCTTAATCTGGGGAAGGAAACAGACATCCAGATCCAGGAGGCAAAGAGAATTCCCATCAAAATCAACAAAAGCAGACCCATACCAAGACATATTGTATTAAATTTGCAAAATACAGTGATAAAGAAAAAGTCTTTTTTTAAAGATTTATTTATTTATTTATTTTAGAGAGAGAGAAAGAGAGTGGGGGAGAAGGACAGAGGGAGAGGGAGAGGGAGAATCTCAAGCAGACTCCCCCTTGAGCATGGAGCCCAACAAGGGGCTCAATCCCACAACCCTGAGATCATGACCTGAGCCAAAATCACGAGCTGGTTGCCTAACAGACCGAGTCACCCAGGGGCCCCAAGAAAAGTCTTAAAAGACACAAGACAGGGGCACCTCAGTGGCTCAGTCAGTTAAGTGTCCGACTCTTGATTCTGGCTCAGGTCATGATCTCAGGGTCATGGGATCAAGCCCAAGTTGGGCTCTATGCTCACCAGGGAGTCTGCTTGAGATTCTCTCTCTCCCTCTCCCTCTGCCCATCCCCCTGCACTTTCTCTCTTTAAAATAAATAAATAAAAATCTTAAATTAAAAAAAAAAGGCAGCAAGACAAAAGAAGTCAGTAACTTACAAGGGAAAACCATAAGGCTAGCAGAAGATTCTTCAACAGGAACTTGCAAGCCAGAAGGGAGTGGCATTGTATATTCAAAGTGCTGAATGGGAAAAATCTGCAGCCAAGAATATTCTATCCAGCAAGGCTATCATTCAGAATAGAAGGAGAGGTAAAGAGTTCCTCAGACAAACAAAAACATAAGGAGTTTGTGACCACTAAATCAGCCCTGCAAGAAATATTAAAGGAGACTCTTTGAGCAAAAAGGGGAAACCAAAAGTGACAGGACAAAGGTGGGAACACAAAGGCAGTGAAAATGACTATTTCTGTAAAAAATGAGTCAAGGAGCTCACCAAAAAATATATAAAATATAATAACATATACCTAAAACATGGGGAGGAGAGGAGAAAAGAATGGATTCAAACTTAAACGACCATCCACTTAATATAGACTGCTATATGCAGAAGAGGTTATAAATAAACCTAATGGTAACCACATATCAAAACCACTAATAAACATGCAAAGAATAAAGAGAAGGAAATCCCAATATATCACTAAAGAAAATCAGCAAAACATGAAACAGAGAAAGACAAGAAAGGATCAGAGAAAAGCTCCAGAAACAACCACAAATAATAAAATGGCAATAAATACATATTATCAATAATTACTTCGAATGTCAATGGGATAAATACTCTAATCAAGAGACGGAGTGTCAGAATGGATTAAAAAAAAAAAAAGACCCATCTATACGCTGCCGACAAGAGACTCATTTTAGACCTAAAGACACCTGCAGACTGAAAGTGAGGGGATGGAGAAACATTTATCATGCAATGGATGTCAAAAGAAAGCCAGAGTATCAATAATTATATTGGACAAGCTAGACTTTAAAACAAAGACTGTAACAAAAGACAAAGAAGGACATTATATAATAATAAAGGGGACAATCCAACAAGAAGATAAAACAACTGTAAATATTTATGTACCCAATGTGGAAGCACCCAAACACATAAAACAATTAATAACAAACATAAAGGAACTAATTGATAATAATACAGTAATAGTAGGTAGGGTATTAAAGTCCCTACATCAATGGACAGATCATCTAAGCAGAAAATCAACAAGGAAATAATGGCTTTGCATGACACACTGGACCAGATGGACTTAACGATATATTCAGAACTTTCCACCCTAAAATAGCAGAATACGCATTCTTTTCAAGTGCACATGGAACATTCTCCAGAATAGATCACATATCAGGCCACAAAACAGGCCTCAACAAATTCAAGAAGATTGAAGTCATACCATGCAGCACCTTTTCTTACTACAACACTATGAAACCAGAAGTCAACAACAAGAAAAAAAATCTGTAGGGCGCCTGGGTGGCTCAGTTGGTTAAGCGACTGCCTTCGGCTCAGGTCATGATCCTGGAGTCCCGGGATCGAGTCCCGCATCGGGCTCCCTGCTTGGCGGGGAGTCTGCTTCTCCCTCTCCCGCTCCCCACTCTTGTGCTCTTTCTCTCTCTCACTCTCTCTCTCAAATAAATAAATAAAATCTTTAAAAAAAGAAAAAAAGAAAAAAAATCTGTAAAGACCGTAAATAAATGGAGGTTAAATAACATCCTACTAAACAATGGGTCGACTAGGAAGTGAAGTAAGAAATAAATATATGGAAACAAATGAAAATGAAAACACAACAGTCCAAAACCTTTGGGATGCAGCAAAAATGGTTCTAAGAGGGAAGTACATAGCAATAGAGGCCTATCTCAAGAAGCAAGAACAATCTCAAATACAGAACCTAACCTTATACCTAAAGGAGCTAGAACAACAAACAAAGCCCAAAGCCTGCAGAAGGAAGGAAATAAATGATTCAGAAATTAAAACAAAAACAAATGAAAACAATAGAATAAATCAATGGAGCCAGAAGCCGGTTCCTTGAAAAAAATTAATAATATTGATAAACCTCTAGCCAGACTTATCAAAAAGAAAAGACAAAGGATCCAAATAAATAAAATCACAAATGAGAGAGGAGAAATCACAACCAACACCACAGAAATACAAATAATTATAAGAGGATATTATGAAAAACTATATGCCAACAAATTGGACAACCTAGAAGAAAAGAATAAATGCCTAGAAACATATAAATTACCAAAACTGAAACAGAAAGAAATAGAAAACTTAAACAGGTCAATAACTAGCAAAGAAATTAAATCAGTAATCAAAAAACTCCCAAAAAACAAAAGTCCAGAACCAGATGTTTCACAAGAGAATTCTACCAAATATTTAAAGACTTAATACCTATTCTTTTCAAACTATTCCAAAAAATAGAAAAGAAAACTTCCAAATTCATTCTATGAGGCCAGCATAACCCTGATACCGAAACCAGATAAAAACCCCACCAAAAAAGAGAACTACAGGCCAATATCCCTGATGAACTAGATGCAAAAATTCTCAATAAAATACTAGCAAATGAATCCAACAATACATTAAAAAAATCATTCACCACAATCAAGTGGAATTTATTCCTGGGTTGCAAGGCTGGTTCAATATTCACATATCAATCAATGTGGTACATCACATTAATCAAAGAAAGGATAAGAACCATGTGATCATTTCAATAGATGCAGAAAAAGCATCTGACAAAGTACAACACCCATTCATGATAAAAACCCTCAACAAAGTAGATTTAGAAGGAACATAACTCAACATAAGGAGTTTGTTTTCATATATGAAAAACCCACAGCTAATATTATCCTAAATGGGAAAAAACTTAGAGCTTTTCCCCTATAGTAAGGAACAAGACAGGGATGTTCATTCTTACCACTTTTATTCAACATAGTACTGGAAGTCCTAGCCACAGCAATCAGACAATAAAAAGAAATAAAAGGCATCCAATTCAGCAAGGAAAAAGTAAAAGTTTCACTATATGTAGATGACCTGATACTACACATAGAAAACTCGAAACAACCAACCAAAAAACTTCTAGAATTGATAAACGAATTCAGTAAAGTCACATGATACAAAAGCAATGTATAGAAATCTGTTGCATTTCTATACACCAGTAATGAAGCACCACAACGAGAAATTAAGAAAATAATCCCATTTACAATTGCACCAAAAATAGTAAGATACCTAGGAATAAACCTAACCAAAGAGGTAAAAGACCTGTACTCTGAAAAGTATAAAACACTGATGAAAGAAATTAAAGATAACACAAAGAAATGGGAAGACATTCCATGCTCATGGACTAGAATAACAAATACTGTTAAAATGTCTATACTACCCAGAGTAATCTACACATTTAATGCAATCCCTATCAAAATACCAACAGCGTTTTTTACAGAACCAGAACAAACAATTCCAAAATTTGCATGAAACCACAAAGGACGTGGAATAGCCAAAGCAACCTTGAAAAAGAAAACCGAAGCTGGTGGCATCACAATTCCAGACTTCAAGTTATATTACAAAGTTGTAGTCATTAATACAGTATGGTACTGGCACAAAAACAGCTACATAGATCAATGGAACAGAATAGAAAACCCAGAAATGAACCCACACTTATATGGTCAATTCAACTTTGATAAAGCAGGAAAGAATATCCAATGGGAAAAAGAGTATTTCTTCAATAGTGTTGTGAAAACTGGACAGCTACATGCAAAAGAATGAAACTGAACCACTTTCTTACACCATACACAAAAATAAATTCAAAATGGATTGATGATCTAAATGTGAGACCTGAAACCATAGAACTCCTAGAAGAAATAGGCAGTAACTTCTTTGACATTGGCCATAGCAACTTCTTTCAAGATCAGGAGGCAAGGGAGACAAAATCAAAAATAAAGTATTGTGACTACATCAAAATAAAAAGCTTTTGCACTGCAAAGGAAACAACCAACAAAACTAAAAGGTAACCTATAGAATGGGAGAATATATTTGCAAATGGCATGTCTGAGAAAAGGTTAGTGTCCAAAATATATAAAGAACTTATAAAACTCAACACCCAAAAAATGAATAATCCAATTAAAAAATGAGCAGAAGACATGAATAGACATTTTTCCAAAGAAGACATACCAATGGCCAACAGACACATGAAAAGATGCTCAATATCACTCATCATCAGAGAAACACAAATCAAAACTACAATGAGATACCACCTCACACCTGTCAGCATGGCTAAAATCAGCAAAACAAGAAACAACAGGTGTTGGCGGGGGTGTGGAGAAAGGGGAACTTCCTTGCACTGTTGATAGGAATACAAACTGGTACAGCCACTGTGGAAAACGGTATGGAGGTTCCTCAAAGAGTTGAAAATAGAACTACCCTACAATCCAGCAATTGCACTACTAGGCATTTATGCAAAGAATACGAAAATAATAATTCAAAGGGATATATGCACCCCTATGTTTATAACAGCATTCTACAATAGCCAAATTATGGAAGTA
Organism: Mirounga angustirostris; assembly: GCF_029215605.1. Lineage (NCBI taxonomy): Eukaryota > Metazoa > Chordata > Mammalia > Carnivora > Phocidae > Mirounga > Mirounga angustirostris. The sequence goes on from NW_026991711.1 coordinate 160,272,643, forward strand.
GCCCAAGTGTCCATCAACCAATGAATGACCAAAGATGTGGTATATATATATACACACAATAGAATATTACTCAGTCATAAAAAGAATGAAATCTGGCCATTTGCAATGACATGGATGGAGCTAGAGAGTATTAAGCTAAGCGAAATAAATCAGTCAGAGAAAGTCAAATACCATATGATTTCACTCATGTGTGGAACTTAAGAAACAAAACAAATGAGCAAAGGAAGAGAAGAGAGAGAGAGAGAGGCAAACCAAGAAAGAGACTCTTAGCTATAGAGAACAAACTGATGGTTACCAAAAGGGAGGTGTGGGGGGGGATGGGTTAAATAGGTGATGGGAATCAAGAAGTGCACTTGTTGTGCTATATGGAAGTGCTGAGTCACTATATTGTATACCTGAAACTAATATTACACTGTATGCTAACTGGAATTTAAATAAAAACTTTAAAAATAAAAATAAAATAAAGAAAGAAGTACAAAAGCAATCTTTACATAAGTACAAAATAAAAATTCTAAGTGTTAAGAAGTATGGGTATTAAAGAGGGCACGTACTGAATGGAGCACTGGATGTTATACACAAACAATGAATCATGGAACACTACATCAAAAACTAATGATGTAATGTATGGTGTTTCACATAACATAATAAAATAAAAAAAAAAGAAGTATTGAGTCACTGAATTATGTAACTGGCAATTTTTTTTCTCCATAGTACAAAAAATAGTGTTATGACCTAGATTCAATGGTATCTTAGACTGAATAAAACACATTACACATCCACAGATAGCCAATTCAAGTATTTTCATATTGACATAAAAATATAAATTGTATGAATATTTATGAACAAATTTATATTTTTTCCAAGGACATATTTTTGTCTTGTATGCCTGTGGTTATGGTGTCATGACCACTAAATATAACATTAGAATTATAAGCACTGAATTTTTTTATTTCTTGTAAGGAATTTGATTTCTGCATTAAAGAATAAGAGCCAAAACATTATGAAAAGGTAGTATGAACACAAGTTTGCAGATAAGGTTCATAAATACAAGGGCTATAAGAAGGAGAAAGTAAACAGTGTCCTGTAAAAGACAAAAGTTTATTTTTCTCTCACATAATAGTGTTAAAATGAGAGGCCCTGACAGGGATGCAGCTTTTCCCATAGGACTACTCAGGGACCAGCTTCTTTCCAGCCTGTTGCTCTGCCCTCCCCTAGAACAGCTCTGCCCTTGGCAAGAACCAGGGGCTGTTAGAACCATATTTTAGCTGAAGGAAAGGTAAAGAAAGGAATTCTAGGGAAAGGGATTTTTTTTTTTTAAGTAGAAATTTTAACAGGGCATACTCTATTATGATCACAATATAATAAAATTAAAACTAAATAATAAAAGGGTGACCCAAATCATCTTAACAAGTTGGAAATCTAAAAATACTCTCTTAAATAAGCCTTAAATAAACCCTGAAGATGAAGTAAAAAGAGAAATTAGAAACCACTGGGTCATAAAGCCTATGAGATATAGCAAGATCTTCACAGGGGAAAATTTAAGGCTTTAAATTATTTGTTTTTACGGGAAAAAAGCTTAAAAATAAAGAAGTGGTCCCTCTAAAAAACTTGGGGAAATAACCAGTAAATAAACCTAGAGAAACTAGGAAGCAAGAATAAACAATAATAAGAGGTGAAATTAATGAAATAGAACACACAATGTAAAGGTTAAATACATCATAAAAAGTTCATTCTTGCGGCACCTGGGTGGGCTCAGTCGGTTAAGTGGCTGGCTTCGGCTCAGGTCATGATCCCAGGGCCTGGGATCAAGCCCCGCATGAGGCTCCTGGCTCACATGAGCCTCCTTCTCCCTCTCCCCCGATTGTGCTTCTCTCTTACTATCTCTCTCTCTCTGTGTCAAATAAATAAATAAAATCTTTAAAAAAAAAAGTTCATTTTTGAAGAGATCTAAAATGTGATTTAAAAAAAAAAAAGACTAAAAAACTTGATTAAAGATAAAGGAAAGATAACCAAGAAAAAAAAAGCAAAAAAAATGTATAATAACCACAGCTACAGAGAGATAAAAAAAATTATAAAAATACTGTACATAATTCCATAGAAAATGAGTTTGAAAATCTGAAGGAAATGGACACCAAATCAACCTAAAAAGTAAAAACTTGAATATGGTAATTACCACAGAAGAGAGCTATCATTTTGAAAGAGTCACCAGGGCAATATGGCTTTATCCAATCCTTAAACAATTATAGTTGTGAACTTATTTAAATTAGTCTAGACTACAAAAAAAGACAGAAAGCTTGCAAATTTATTTCATAAAGAAGCAGAACCTTAATATCAAAACCTAGTAAAGATGGTAATACAGGAGAAAAACTATAGATCAATTTCACTATGAATATAGGCAAAAGTCTCAACAAAGCAATAGCAAAAATAAAATCAACTTGCCAAAGGACTATATGACCAAGGATGGTTTATCCAAGGAATGCAAGGTGGCTTAATAGTAGGAAATCTATCAACTCAATCCCTTATATCTACACATTAAAGAGGACAAATCATTAAAATCATTAACAAATGTCAAAATGTTATTTGATGTGACTCAGCAGTCCTCTCCAATTATAAAAACTAAGGATAACAGCAATAAAAAACAACTTATAGTACAGAGTGCTTATAAAAAATCAAGAGCATATATTATTCTAAATAGAAAACATTGCCACCACTTTAATTAAAATTAGGAACATAGCAGATATGCTCATTGTGTTCATTATTATTTACTGTCTTGGTGATTTTTAAGGAAAATAAATAGCTGACCTAAAAATTGGACAAGAAGATGTAAAACTGTGTATTTTGTTGGTAACATGAATGCATAGCCAGGAGCCTATGAAAATGCAAGTTAAGAAAAAAACTCAGGGGTGCTTGGGAGGCTCAGTCAGTTAAGCGTCTGACTCTTGATTTCAGCTCAGGTCATGATCTCAGGGTCATGGGATCAAGCCCCACATGGGGCTCTGCGCTGAGCATCGAATCTGCTTGAGATTCTCTCTCGCCCTCTCCCTCTGTCCCTCCCCCCCAGCTTGCTCTCTCTCTCTAAAAATAAAAAAACTTCAAAATTAACAAAATTGGCAAGACAGCTGGATATAAAATAAATATCTATCAACATGTTTTCTTCAGTTAGGGATCTAAAAATGAAAAAAATATTCTATTTACAGTTGCAACAATAAAATGCATAGAATACATTTTCCTAGAAAAATGTAGGACCTGGGGGTGCCTGGGTGGCTCAGTCGTTAAGCATCTGCCTTCGGCTCAGGTCATGATCCCAGGGTCCTGCGATCAAGTCCCACATCGGGCTCCCTGCTTGGCAGGAAGCCAGCTCTCCCTCTCCCACTCCTGCTGCTTGTGCTCCTGCTCTCGCTATCTCTGTCTCTGTCAAATAAATAAATAAAATCTAAAAAAAAAAAAAAATCCCCATGATAATGAAGACTTAAAAAAAAAAAAAAAAGAAAGAAAAATGCAGGACCTGTATGAAGAGGACCATAACACTACGGAAAGTTATCAAATAAGGTCTGGCCAGTGGAAGGACATACCAGGTTCTCGGTTGGGAAGACTTAGCTCCATAAAAATGTCAATTGTATCTTGTAATGTCATTCAATTAGAATTTCAACACGGTTTGTTTTGGGGCAGTGAGAGAAGGATTAGATAATTTTATTTTTAAATATTTTTGAAGGGTTATGAAAAAAAATTTTTAAACTTGTGTATAGCATGAAACGCCTAAAAGGCAAAGAGAGCCAACAATGGATATAGAAAAAACATATTTGCATCAGAGATGATATACAAAGGGATATCTATAATATACAAAAAGACCTCACCATTTGATTTTTTTAAAGGTAAATCTAATAAGTGGGCAAGGATATGAATACACAATTCTTAAATAGATATAATTTTTCAATAAACATTCTTTAAACTCATCCAAATTTTCAACCAACAAATTCACTAATAGGAAAATTCAAATTAAAGTAACATTGAAACCTTACACCTATGAGAGGAGCAAAAACTAATGAGAATTATAATAACTTATTGCTGGTAAGGACAAGGGGAAAAGATACTTGCAAATACTGCTAGGTATAAACGTAATGTGTTACAGTTCCTTTGGAAAGTAATATGGTAACTTCTATGAAAGTTTAAAATACATAATATATTCTTTGACCTTACAACCCCAACTTCTTGGAATCTATCCCACAGAAATAAAAAACCACCAGTGAGGACATATGTACAATGATTTTTATTGAAGCATTATTCATAGTAGAAAAAGAAATGGAAACAAAATGGTTAAATAAATTATGGCCCATTCACAACATGGAGTATTAAGTAGCTATTAAAAGGAATAAATAGGAACTACTGTATATCAGTTAATTTGGAAGGATTCCCATGAAATCCTGCTTTATTTTTGTATAGGTCTGTTTGTAACTGTATGAAAATGGAGGAAAAAAATAAAAGACTACACACCATTTGTTAACATAGATTACTGGGATGGGGCAGGAAGGGGATGTAGGAATCCAGCGAAAAGAAAAAGAGAAAAAGAAGACTTCAAGAATGTGTAATATGATCAAATTATACATTTATGCTGTTATAAAATTGTATGTGTGTATACATTTTTTAATAGGAAAATTTAAACGTCACCTATTGGATTGTGATTGAAAAAACATGCAACTGAATTAAGACCCAGGGGAAAGACAACATCATAAAGCACTACAATTTAGTCACTATGGTAACTTGCAAAGTATTTTTGCAGAGCTCTTCTCACAGCTCCCACACGTACAATCAAAACAAATATGCTAAACACTAAAATTTAAAGAGAATTGGTCATTTTATGTGTTGTATTAACACATTTAATAGTGTCATTGTACATAATGTGAAATTTATGTTAAATCCATATAATATACAGTCAGGACCATCTATTTTGTTTACTTTGATGACTGGTTTTCAAAGGACTAACGGTATAAAGAAAAACTTTTGATGCTACAGTACAAAGTAATGAAAGATATCACAAGCAAATATAAGGTGTCCCTTTCAAATATATACATACACACATCCATGTATGTCTACATACCTATTTACATATACTATATGGCATAGTATATGCTATATTTGTATATACTATCAGCTTTTAACAACCCCATCTCTTCGGTATGTTAATTTCCATAATGGTACTAAAAGAATGAACTATGCTACCCCCATTTATGTAGATAAATGATGTGGAGTTGATTTCCATTATGAACTTTGCCTTTTTTCTCCTTACAATTTTATACGTAAAAAAAAAAAATCACTGTGAATTTTGTTGAAAAGGGAAAACCCAAAAATAACCTAAAAATGGTAGAAGATGGAATTTGGGGAAAACTATAATTTTTCTATTATACTTGATGAACTGTTATCAATTTTCACAAATACTTGAAATAATAAGTCCCAAAGCAATTGTACGACAAAGTCTCATAAGGTAGTAGGTCTTTTGGTAAATTTAGAAATAGCTGATACTAGATGAATCACAGACCTATACCCCTGAAACAAATAACACATTATATGTTAATTTAAAAATTTTTTTTAAAAATAAATAGCTGATACTAGATTTTAAAAGTACAAGGAAGATTATTTCCCACCAGAGAGCTCACTTCTATCCAACTATATCTCATATTCTCTTTGCCTGAAAGTCCCTGTCTCCTTCTTCAAATTTTACCTCCTCCTTCAAGAAGCCTTCCCAGACTCGCTCCACCAGAGAATTTTTTGCTTTCTATCTATCCTCACTTACCACTGGTGCTATGAGTGGTTTGCATATTCTTCCCCCTGCTTGGCTGTGAGCATTTTGAGGGGGAAAAGAAAAAACAAGGTCTGGTCTTTTCTGGACCTTCTGTGTTGACTGCACACATGCTTATCAATGGCCCATTTATGTATCACTTATTTCCCATTTTTGTGTTCTTGCTCATATTTCATTCTTTAATATTCTCAACCTTCTCAGCAATCTGTGTTTCCTGCAAAACTGATTGTCTTTCCCTCTGATGTTTTCTTGTCTCTACAGTCCATTTATGCCCAGCATAGAGATTTATCTCCTTCTTGTGTCCACGCACGACTTCAAATTCCTCTCTAATTACTCCATATGTGCATACTTCATATCCAAAGCAAGATCCTAAACAGAATTCATGGGAACTATTTTAAAATTTTTCAAATATCCTAGTACCAAGCATAAGTAATTTCATCATCGATTCTGGTTAAATTAAGGAACACACCCTTCCCCCCCGCCACCAGATTCTCACTGTACCATCAAATATGTTATTAAATTTATAATTTTCTGATTTGTATTTAATGGGTGTATTAGGGATCACACACACAAAGACAATGACTTCAAAATGCGTCTGGCATCATACAATGGCGACAGCAGACCCTGGGAAAATGATGAAATGAGCCTTCCTTTACCACTCTAGAAGAGAAGCCAAGCTCTGTCCTCCTCCTAGAGACGGCTCTTGCTCCTAACTACCACGCTCGTACATGGGGAATTCACATTTCCAACTGCCTGCAAGTATCTCCTTAGAAACCTGATGAAACTATTCTGGAAATGATACATGAGGTCAAAAAAAAATAATAATAAGTCAGGTGAAAGACAAATAAAGAACAAATAATCCAAGTCATAATTCTTGTTTAGTCTTCCAGAGAAACCCTCTGAGAGTTGATGCAAGTTGCCTGGGAATAGATAAAGGAGGGGGATATTTACTCGAGAAGCAACTGACAGAAACATAAAATATATATGAATGTTCATCCTCAATTTTAAAAATAATAAAATTACCAAAAACAAACTAGAGAACAAAGAGGGGATGAAAGTATTTTAAGTTTGGTGTAGTGTATTTATATAGACATTCTGCCCTTGTGAATCTTTACCACAAAGTCTCATCCACTCTTCAAAGCTAATCATGATTTCATTACAAAGAAAATTAAAACTCTAAGCCAGTTTTTGATATAGACATTTTCATTTAAAAAAAAAAAAACAACAGAGTCCGGTATCAAAATATATGTGTAGCACACATGAATGAAGGCAGGGTCTAAATAGCTGTTGGAATGATATTTATTCCCCCTAAACATATGGCATTGACATCAAGAACTTACAACTACTTGGGCCAAGACCTAAAACCAGCTGTAATGTGAATCTGCTAAAGAACTAGAGAAAATTGCTGTGTTGCATTAAACTTCAGTTTCTTTCCAGAGCTATTATTTTAACAGATACTCATTATGTGTGTACTTCACTTCATTATCACTTCTTTCTCTGCAAGGTTAGTTCAAAGTGTAGGACCAAAATCTTAGAGAAAGAAGCAGCATAGCAAGTAAGATCTGTATCTCTAATTAAGCCAGTAGAAGATCACTTTTCCACACATCAATGTTCAAGGGAATCAATACTCCAGCTGATGTGTCTTAAATAGATAGAAATCTTTACACTTCATCATTGAAAATACAGATGCCCTAAAAAGGGTATAGTTCTGGATAAATAGTAACGGATATTAATCTTATCATCTGTTTGAATACAGATTGGTAAAGTTGAGAGCTGGCAAATTTTTAATACATTTTCAAAGCTGCTTAAAGGAGCTGGGTGGTTTTTACTCATAATAGTGGGCTGGCTATATCTGCATAGAAGAACCAGCATTCCTAATAAAGTACATAAAAGTTTAAAAATGAAAAAAGCATTGTGGCCAAAGCAAATATTTCTCATTTGAGAGGAGAACGGAGTCCTGCATTATGGGGATCAGTGGCCCTACATGTCCAAACTTACAAGATAAGAGTCACGTTTCCACTTCTCTGTGATAGAAAATCTTGCTGTCTTTAATGAAGCCAACCAACGGTTGGTAGCCATTTATTTTTCTGAAATTTTCCAGTATAAAATTCAGCCTTTCTCACTAGTTAAGAACATTAATATCTGTCACATTTTGAAGCTATTTAAAAAATTCATTCACGTTGCCATTTCCCCATGCATTTTACCCTCTTGGAGAGACAACAGCATGCACAGAGGGACTCTGGTGTAAGACTGACCCCAGATCATATGCTGGCTCCACAATGCAAAGCTCTATGGGCCTGAGCAAGTCACTTCATTCATATAAAACTGTTTTTCCAGGATGGTATGTACTTGAGAATACTCTCGTAAGTTGTCTCTTACCCACTTGTTATGCTACATCAGACATGATCGCTGAATACAAGGTGGCTAGAGAGGAGGGTTTTGCCTGCTTTATTCTAGGGGTCTTACTGCCTTGCCTTTCTTCCCATACCAGCACACTCTGTTCTTTCTGCCCTGTCTCTGCTCAAAAGGCATCTTATCAATGAGGCCTTCTCTGACCACCTTACAAAAAGACAAACGCACTCCAGGCCTGATTTTTTTTTTTCTTCTTCTTCTTTTTTTTTTTTTTAAGATTTTATTTATTTATTTGAGAGAGAGAATGAGATAGAGAGAGCACGAGAGGGGGGAGGGTCAGAGGGAGAAGCAGACTCCCTGCTGATCAGGGAGCCCGATGCGGGACTCGATCCCGGGACTCCAGGATCATGACCTGAGCCGAAGGCAGTCACTTAACCAACTGATCCATCCAGGCACCCCCTTTTTTTTTTTTTAAGTAAGCTTTATGCCCAACATGGGGCTTGAACTCATAACCCTGAGATCAGGAGTCACAAGCTCTACCAACTGAGCCAGCCAGGCACCCCTCAGACCTGATTTTTAAACAGGACTAAAAATAATCCTACTCTGCTTTATATTCTTATGTGGCACTTAGCATCTCTGACAATTTTTCTATTTCCTTGTTTATTTGTAGACTGTCATTAGGCAGCAAGTTCCCTGAGGGCAGGGAGCACTGCTTCTTAGAACACCACCTGACACATAATAGATCCTCAAGTTATTGAATACTGTTCTGGGAAGAATAAGCTGCCTCCTGCCAGGTAACGATCTGGAAATGCCAGAAGACTGGCACATTTTCCAAATCCCCTGTTGGATCTCCTTCAAAGATGGGGACCTCTATGCTCGCCTTCAGGCTGAAAATGACAATGCAGCTTGAGGAACACTTGTCCCTCTGATCTGTCGGTGCACTCATCTATATCACACTGTCATTCATCCTACTCTTACTTGTTTGGATAAGTGCCATCTCTCTTAATTTCATGTTCTTAGGGAAAAAGCACCATGTCTATATAACTCTCTACCACCACTAACTTTTAGGTGCTTAACAAATGCTGAGAGGTGATGATCTTTGCTTTGTGGAAAACATGCAGCCTTCTTAATTTTGGCCTTAAAGACAATCTCTACTTTCTAGAAATGGTACACAACATATTGGGATGTATCTTCAATCTCTTCCAGAGATTTATGTTATGAAAAGGATACAGCAGAACATGTGGAAGTGACTTTAAATTAAGTGATTTTAAAATTTCAAACAGGATTGAAAATGATTTTTTACTTTTTTGTTACTGTTCTTTAAAAATCTTGTATAAGTTTGTCACGGTGACAATAAAAACAATAAATATACCAAATAATTCAGAAAAACCAAAATTTCATCTGAATTATTTAGAATTTTGCTCCAAACAGCTACTTTCCTATATGTCATATTAAATAATGAACTAAAAAATCAATAGTAATCAAAATATACTCATTTATGGACTTATCCTCAAACTGAAGCATATTTCTCTAGCAAACAGTACCATCATTGGAGTTAAAATATGTGAACTGTATTTATAACACTCACAAATTGTATACTACTTAAAATTGACTTTATTGAATTACAATTAAGAGACTATTGACCTTCTGGATGTTGAGTGCAATTGGTTTTAACTTTAAACAATCAACTCTAGGTCAGTCATTTCTTCAAGTCGATGTCCAGATTTTAACGGATAATTGAAGATTTCAGGTCACATACTCATAAGCTGATTAACTGTGATTGACACAGTCCCTGCTGCTAAAGTCTGGATCAATGGCAAATTTACTCATATTACAAAATTTGTTCATGCAGTGGTTTCCTTTTGCTAAGTACTATCCTTAAAAAACAAAAACAAAACAAAACAAAAGAAAACACCCCAATCAGCTTACACTAAAATGCCCTTCTGGCTCAGAAAACAAGCAGTAAATATTTAATAGCCTTTTAAATGCCTAATCCTTTACAAAGTAAACTGTATTAAATTGTGGGACGATATGCTTTAAGCCCTCATTGACCAACTCCACACCATGAGATCTAAATGTTAGCAGTACCGCTCCCTCATCTTACAGCTTCTCAGGGAACTGGCACTAAATATTCCAGAAAAAAAAAAAGTAAAACATAAACAAATGCTACATTTTCTCTTATTAAATATTAGGATCACAAGCACAATTACAGCAATAGAGCATTATTGATGTGTAGTATGTATGCTCATAAGAGGCAGCAATCATTTTTAATGAGAAATATAATGTTGAATAGTGATGAAAGATACACTTTCTATTTCATTTTCAATCTATGTTCATTAACAATAGTGGAGGCTAAATCTTATTTAAGTAGAAATGAATTTCAAAACACAGGACAAATGAATCCATTTATACCACAGGTGAAATTCCACAAGATAAACATATATTTACTTTAAGTAAGTAGAAAACTACATATTCCACTGTCTGGGTAGGAATACCTGAAATTTCATGCAATTTTGAATGCTTTAATTCTTTTTTTATTTACTAAAAAGTCACACACCCAAAATGCTATTTTAAAATCAAAGAAATCTGTTCTGAATCTCATTTTACTATTTAATAGAGCAGCTGAAAAATGACTTAAAGATGTGGCCATATGGTGTGAAAATCCAGAATCAAGGAAAGAATGAGATACTATAAACATGCAAAAAGCAATAAAAGGAGGCAACTCTGAGCTCAGTTAATGAAAAGCTGATGATGGAGACTGTCTCTTATTCATGACATTTGAGGACAGTGACTCACTGGTGTTTTCCAAAACACGAATTCTCCATTTCAAGTGTTTGAGAGATTCAGCTAAGTCTCTTTCCCTCTGCCTGGGATTGTTTGTACAGAAAGACTCCATAGAATAAATTACTGAACCTTCCAGCACAGCTCAATTAACTGAATAAAGCAGGGAGAGAAAGCTCCAATCTGGTAGCCACAGAACAGAACCTGGCATCATTTTTGCTTAACGAGTTTCCAAGTGGATCATGGGGCATTTAAAAGACAGCCTGAATTTAAGAGTAAAGATGACAGGAAGAGGTGTGAGCACTCAAGCTAACACTTCATCCTCTGCTAATGTTTCCATGGGAAGTCAGAGTCAGGTGTTTGCATTCTGGAGTCATTTTACTGCCTTTCTTTATGAAGAATTTTGGTGTCTCCATCCCGTTTCCCCAACATCACACACCAGCTGAGCCAAACTTTGTGTTCCCTAGAAGTTCCAAACAGCTCCTTCCTTTAAATATACCTCCAAAATGGAAGTTGACTTCAGGCAAGAAAACATCAGGTCAGTTGGTAAGTGACTAAACCATCTATGCCTAGAGAGTTGTCTAGTTCTGACCCAACACAAGGACTCTGAATTCAGTTATTTGCACATTAATTTATTCAACAAAAATTTTCTGATGCCAGACACTGGAATTACCAAGGTGAACAAAGCAGTCTCTGTTCTCAAAGAGCTCACAGTCAAGCAAGGAAAACACCCTTGCACACAAAATTTATAATAAATGAGTTAAGTACACCAGCCAAAGTGTGTAGTAAAGTTTTCAGAGGAGACTTCCGAATTGGGGAAGTGCTACAGGTTCTGCTGAGTTTTAGTTTACTCATGTCCACAGAGCAATTTTAGATTTAACTTCTTAGGAAACATGTGGATCCTTTAAAGCATGTGAGATGTTTCCCTTGCGTCCTTGAAAATGTGACCCTTCCCAGCCAACCCTTCCTCTTAATTCCAGCATGTAGGTGGCAGAGAGAGATCAGAAGGGACTGCTCTGAGGTTGACTTGCAGAACAAGGCACTTAAGACTCTGCCCCTTGGCTCTCCCAAACCACTTGGTGACAAGACAACAATAAAGGAAGAATAATGCTAACAGTGGTAGGGTTTGCTTACACATTAACAACTATTGCCCTCGACCATACATGATCCCACAGTCAAATAAGTCAGTAGCTGGGGAAGGGGGGAAAACCACAACGAAAAGGCTGAAAGCCCCAAATTGTACCAATGGTGTTTTCTTACAAATAGAGGACATCCTCATCAGTAGCAAGTGCTGAAAACACAAAGAATGACTGAAAGATAGGAAGAGTGGGCATTTGAGAAAGGAAAGAGATGTTTTTGAGAGTGAGAGGAAATCCTGACATAACAACCTGACCCCTTCCCCCCAAATTTCTAGGTCTTCTTTCAGCCAACTCCCTCCTGCCTGGGGAATCTGGCCTCATTCCAGTGGCAGTGCCCTAATGTGCTACACCAAAAATAAAACAAAGGATACCATTCATCTTATTTTTCAACAACTGGTTTCTTAGTTTGGAAAAAAAACTTGGCAATCATAAAGCTAAGTTTTTTATTTTTATATATTTTCTTCTTAGTGTCAAAATAAACTGAAAGAGAAAAAAAAAAACTTGCCCAATGGTAAGAAAAGAAAAATACACAAAACCCTTCAGAGCTCAGTCGGCCACACACTGCCATTCGACTGACACCAAAGCGTGGAATGCAATACTCTCAAGCTCTCCCAGTCCAAAGAGCCGCCTGCCTTCTGCTTCTGTAAGATGTGGCTACTTAGGGAAATTCAAATAGGCTCCCAGTGTTAACTATGTTGCATATTTACTTTAATCAAAGTGACATTTCCCAGATGGTGTCATCCAGAAAACCTCATCTGAAATGGGGAGCATAAGAGAACTAAGTTGCACATTCCAGGGAAAATTGCATACAGGTGTTTCCCCATTTTAAGATGACTCAGTTTATGAAAATACAGAACTATGAAACGGATGCACTTGTGGCATGAAAACCACCACACCTACCACCTTGGAAATGGGTCCCTAGTACCCAAAATGGGTACCAGACATCCGTTTGGGGGAGTGAATGAGCAAATAATAACATCTCTCCAGGACCAACTGCAGAACCCTAACACACTCGGGGATGAATTCTGAGCCTAATGTTTTGTGTTCCCGGACGCCTCCTTTGCCTGGGAGGAGGAAAGTGAGAAAATGTTTGAAGCATGAAGCTGTTCTAAGGTGCCTCTGAAAATTAGTAAACCTAAAGGAACGAATTCATCAACTGTACATGCTGAGTCCCTATGTTGTAAACAAAACAGCTTCCTTCATGGAGGCTGAAGCACAGTGATGACATTCTCTTTAATAATTCAATAATTTACAAAATAATAATAATTCAATAATTGATATGGGCTATGAAAGAAAGGATGGATGAGCATGAATTTATATATATAAATATATAAATATAAATATATAAATATAACTAACCTGGTGATCTTAGAAGACTTTTTTAAGGAAATGTCTCATTGCTCCAGACACTAGAGAACAATATGTAAAAAGCATGAACTTTAGAAAGGTCAGACCTAAACCTGGTCCTACAATCCACCAGCTTATGACCTCAAGGTAACCTCTCTGAGCCTCAGTTTCTGAACCCGTACAGCAGGAATAGTATCAACCTCAGATGGATGTTGTGAGGATTAAATAAGATAATGTACGAGTCAAGTACGCAAATGTATTCAGCGCACAGGTGTAGATCCAGGTTTCGGCAAGGCCTGAAACTCGTACAATGTTGAGTGCCATCTTTAAGGAAAATAGTCATATGGTGACAGATGTTACTGGACTTGCTGTGATGATCATTTTATGATACATACAAATAACAAACCAATATATTATACAAGTGAAACTAACAATGTCATGTCAATCATACCTCAAAAATAAATAAATGAAAAATAAAAAATAAGCTCATAATTGAATTTAGAATGAGAAAATAAATCACAATAAATTACACATTTTTAAAAGCAGAGAAATATTATCATTGTGAATTCCTAAAAAATAACGTGACATTTTTATGAATTATTCTCTAATACTTCTCTACATGTTTCCCACAGTTTTATGGCAGCATACCCTTTGATCACCTATTCAAATGACAATGATTTATCATTTATATAAAGAGAATATAAAGCCAATTCATTCTTTTTTCTAGAATGGTTGATAGAAATCCATTTATAATTATTAATGTTTGGAATGCAACTTCCCACACAGACACAGTTGCTCTTTGTAGTTCTACCAGAGATTTGTTTCCCCCCAAAAAACAGGAATTTTGAGTTCTATTTCATATAATTATCATGAAAAAAAGGAAATAACCTAGTGTATTTACAACTATATACACTACATCAACACATATATTTCTGCAGAACAGAGTTTCTGTTTTGGGTGGGCATTATGAAGAACCACATCCTCTGCTTACAGTTTTACGCTACTAATAATTGGAAGGATTTTCCACAGACTGGCCTACGTTTTTCCTCCTGAACCTTGTTTTTCCTCCACAACCTACGTATTTCTGGTGCTGGCACCAGAGGACACATTCACTTGTGACGATGCTCTGGCCCTGCTTTGTGGTGAACCATCACAGGGGGTGAGAGGGGTCCTGAGGGCCATTCCTCCACTGCAAGAGTTGGCACTAACTGAACTGTGTATGGAAGTGACTGTGAACCACATACATATATCCTGCTAAACCCAAATTACCTCCGGCTCAACTTCCCCTTTAACTGGGTCCAAAAACGCCCATGGCTACTCCTAGAACCAGCTATGTAATTTGTGGGACCCGGTGCGAATGAAAATGAGGGTCCTCTTCTTAAAGTGATTCAGAATCTCAGGGACAGCAGAGCACTTAAACCAAGCACAGGACGCTGCGCTGCTGCCCAGGCTGCAAGCCCATGAAGTGGGCCCTGGTCACTTTACTGCCACCTTCAGAAGAGGATGTTTAATGGAGAAGAGACAGCAGTTCCAACAAACTGTGGCTAAAATAGCATGCGTTTGCCAGGTTTACAAAATCATACAACCTTATGAGCTTATTACCAGGGCCTGTCCCAGGCCTCACAAGGGCTTCACGCAAGTGAGGGTACCTGTGGCTTCTGTGTCATCAGCATCATGGTAAAGCGGCACCACTAAAACATAATAGGTGCTCAATAAATACTGTGACCGACGCCTAAGAGACTGTGCTGTCTAGCCAACACAACAAGGGAGAGATGAATAAAACACTGCCACAACTCAATGTGTCAAGTCCAAAAAACATTCTTGCATAAAATATGGGGATGTGAAGTCAAAGCAAAAGAAATAACCCAAGTAACTCTCTCCGGTCAGGCAGTCTGGAGTTCAGGGGGGCTGGCTGCACAACCCAAACCTACCTGGTCCTAGCTGCAGTTCTGGCACCATCTGGTGGCAATTTTCTTCCCTGATTTCAACACTGAGGGGACCATTTTAGATCCTGTGGCTGACTTGGCTCTTTCAGGACAGTGGGAGTGATTTCAGGAATCTCCTAATTAATTGGAGCAAGTTTTGAGCCTCAATCTGGGAAATTCAGCGGGGAGAAATCTAGGGATGTGGGGCCTCATCTTCTTCTGCTTCCTCACTTGCTGAGGCAGGGTTGTGCCCAGCAGCACAGAATCGGGCCTGCAGAGGAGGCAATGATAGTCCAGGGGAGGAAGCTATGAAATTAGATGCT
This sequence comes from Mirounga angustirostris, assembly GCF_029215605.1. Taxonomy (NCBI): domain Eukaryota; kingdom Metazoa; phylum Chordata; class Mammalia; order Carnivora; family Phocidae; genus Mirounga; species Mirounga angustirostris. Next base: position 160,288,304 of record NW_026991711.1, read on the forward strand.
GATGCATCTTCCAGATACAGGAAGGAATAAATGGGCAAGAATTCAGTATATTCTAGCTGTGCAAAAGACAGATCTGGATGAAATTTTAAGTGAGAAAAGACTGTAGAAGCACTGGAAAGAGTCTAAGGTCTGGAAAAAAATGTCAGGATTCTGAGGTGGACTATCCTATAGAAGCACCACAGAAGGGGAGGATCAACCAACTGGATGTCCAAATCTAACCAGATCACCAGAAACCAAAGATAAAAGCTGACCAGGCCTAGCAGGAGAGGCCTGGAGTTCTGAGGATCTGGGTTCAAGGGTACTGTGTTCAGGGTTAGAGTGGCGACATAAATCTATAGGATATGAGATACGGTAGGGAGGGGCTCCTGGTTGACCCAGTGGACTAAAAAAGAATGTGGGGAATTTTATTACTTTACAGTCACCTACTCCAGAGAGTTGTGAAAATCACATAAGAGTACCTGACACTTACTAAGAATTCAATAGAAGGTAGCCACAATTAATGATGCTAAAAGAGTTCACTAAAGACTTCTGTTCCCATGTTTCTATTTCATCTTCCTTTTATCCTTATGAAATACTGGTGTGGATATGGTGAATGAAGATGAACTATGGAACATAAGTTTGGGACGGTGAGTAATGCCAATTACGAAAAATTCTTTATACTCACTAGAAACAATACAGTTTTATAACAGTAAGTCATTACTAGACTATATCAGTAACAATGATGACTTTTTTCCCAAAGAAGTTGGTCTTCATGAAGATATAGGCACTTAAGAAGTTAGGAAACAGTGACTGGCTACATACGGGGTTTCCTAAGAAAAAGTTAATAGGATGCTACACAGAAGGTTTGGGAAAGGTGTTTGGCAGGGAGTCTACCATCAGCTAAAAAGCATCATCTACCTGGCAGGGGAAGATGGGTGCAAAAGGAAAGACACATAACTGTTATAACAGAAAAGAATTTAAGTTTTAGGGATGCCTGGGTGACTCAGTCGGTTAAGTGGCTGCCTTCAGCTCAGGTCATGATCTCAGGGTCCTGGGACAGAGCCCCGCATCGGGCTCCCTGCTCAGCGGGGAACCTGCTTCTCCCTCTGCCTGCCGCTCCCCCTGCTTGTGCTCTCTCTCTCTCTGACAAATAAATAAAATCTTTTTTAAAAAGAATTTAAGCTTTAAAATTTAATATTAGTCTACACTTCTAATTGTAGAATAAGCTATTACATGAAAGGCATTCATTGGAAAACTCTGCCCAATAGTTTACCATAATACTTCCCACCCTTACCCCAGATCAATATTCAGACTCCATATTAGCTGAAGGAACAGCAAGACTGTCAAAGGGAACATAGGATTTGACAATAAAGAAAATAATGAAATTAGGAGAATAAAATGCTAACGAGAAAAGAAGGCGAGTAATCTTCAATGGGCTGTTTTTAATAAAACTATATTCAAACTGAGTATTTTCTGCCTTACTCTCCCTTCCTTCGATTCAGTCTGCTAAGAGATTTATTCCTGACAGGATCCAGTCAGGGAAACAGAAACCCCATTAAGTATTTCAAAAGAGATAACATAAAAAATTGGTCAACCAAGAGTTGTTGGAGAACCAAAAGCACAAAGACAGAAAAGGGTACCCCAGACATCCAAGGGCAGGAAGCAGTACTCCCTCAGGCATAAAGGGAGGAGGCTGGGGTTCTCAGAGCCTAGAAGCTAGAGGAGAGCCCTTGCCCAGAGCCCAGAGCCCAGAGCCCAGAGCTGGGGCTCAGCCGCTGCTGGGGCTTCTGAGGAACAGGATGAGGTCAGTTCTGAAAGTGTCAGGAAAAGAAGCTGGAACCTAGAAGCAGGAGCTACTACTCTGTCAGTTCAAGAGCCACTGCTGTGGTGGGGCTGCCAGAAACAGGAAGCAAATAGGAAAGCGCAAGCCCCTTTCTCTCGTCCTGCAGCTCGGCAGCCTCCCCATCCAGCACTGGCGGGGCCCAACAGGAAACCAACCGGCATGAAAGAAATAGGGCTTGCAGAGTCCCAGCGGTATAAAGCAGTGTGTGGAAGGGTGGGCGTGTGGCTGAGAGACAATAGCTGGACGACGCATGCACTACACATTTAGAAAGAGAAATTTATTCCTGTTCAGGTCTCTGACTCACATCTTAATTTACAACAAACTAATTTGCCTCAAAATACTGCGAACAGGGACAAAAGAAGTGGCAGGGTTATCCAACATCAGACAGAGTCCAACAGAACCATGCTTGCCAGGACCTTTTCTTACACCTTAGAGAAGTATTCTAATTCTGTCCTAATTGTTCTTACCTATGAAAAATGGGCTCCTACGAAGCCATATGCAGGCCTGCTTAAAACAATAAGCTTTTCTAACCCCCCGAGCACAACATACTCCGGGAGCATGGTCTGGATGCTTATCAAACAAGTTCCTGAGCTGTTCTCTGAAGTTTCTGGGCAAGTACAAACAACAGAGTCAAATAAATGCCTTTTAAAAGCAAGGCAGTGGAGCACGTACCCTGTCAGTGAGATCCTCATATCCCCACAGAGTAAACAGTAACATGAGAATATTTATACTAAACAAAATTGTATATCAAGCCTGCTTTGGCTCAGCCAGAGGGAATGATAAATTCCTTGCAGATCTCTCATAGAGTGGTCCTTTGTGGGCCATGGACGCCACTTCCAAGACAGTACAAACCAATTACAGAGCAAGGCTTTTCATTATGTTGAGGAATGAAAATATCATCCCCCGCCATTTTGTTTTATTTTGCAGTTGTATTTTATTTAGCCCACCCCCTGCCCCTTACGTTGAAATAATTTTAATTTATTGGTGAGTCAAGCCCAAATTCAGGTTGGAAACAAAGGCCGGCCCTCCCTGCAATACTGACATCAAAAGTCCTTATCACCCTCATAACCTAGCTTTCTGCTTTCCTTGTCCTTCTTCCAAGAAACTAAAAGTTGAAGTTCAAAATGGGATAGAAGAATAGCACTAAAGAGTCAATAAACTGTAAAATCTATTTGCCCACATCAATTTGTTCTATTCGCAACTGGCACAGGTCATGGGCAAAGCCCTCGGGTAGGAGCCGGAGGTTAGACAGGCTAGGAAGCCACACTCCATACAATGTCCACTCTGTGGCCCAACGAAAAGAAAAGTACTGCCGAAACATTTCCACAAACCGTCAGTTTGCTTTTAAGAGGCCAATAAGAGAAAAGGTTAATAGGAGTCAGGGTGTTTCTTAGCTCATTTTGTCAGATTTTCTCAACCCAAGCTGATAATCCTTAGTTGTTACAGACCCACCCCAGCTACTTCCACCGGCTCCTGCACAGAAAGAGCTGGGGCACATCCTGCAGCTGTCCACAGCGCAGACCTCCAGGGACTCACAGCTGCTTCAGACTTCCCAAAGAGCTGTGCTGGGGCAACGGGGAGGGGGAGGAGATAAAGACAACAGAAGGAAAAGGGGAATTACAGTATGGACAGGAGGTAAGAAATGTGATTGTGCTGGTTTTGAAAATTACTTATTTAACAAAAATAGCAAATTATTGCTTTTAAATAGACAGCTGAATCAAAGGCCAAATTTAATTAACTCTATTTTAAACCATTAACTAAACCTTACATGCAGGGCCAGAGTCCATCATCATAGGTTTAAAGGGAAAAACAGGTCTTAGATGCTTGTATACTTCACCAGATATTAGAAATTTGCCAACATTTTATTTAGAAAGTGTAGGCTTAGTAAAATCAACTCACTCAGATTTTTTTTTAACTTTTGTGAAATTAGTTATATACTTTTTTAATTAATTGTAAAATACACATACCATAAAATTTACCATTTAAACCATTTTTAAATACAGTTCAGTGGCATTTAGTATTCACATTGATGTGCAACCATCGCCACCATCCATTTCCAGAACTTTTTTCAACTTCAAAAACTGAAACTCTGTACTCATTAAATGGGTATTTGGCTTTATATAGGCCTTACTCAAAGCCAGTAGCCTAGAATGCAGTGATAGGAACCTGAAGAGGCTAATTCACATAACTGGCAAATCAATCAACTCCTCCTACAACCCCAAATGATCCAGTGGCATCAGATGCTTTTACCCTCTCTCATCTGTTTAATATTGATGCCCAAAACTGAACCAAAGCTCTACAACAGATCTGCAAGAGTATGAATAATATATTTCATTTTTACATTACAGTTTACCAAGTATTTCCATTTTATTCCCCCAGAATATAGCCTTCAATCAAGGCAGGAACTATGTTCCCTAATTAATAGGTAATGGAGATACAGGTCTGTGACTCAACAGTCTTACACAATTCACAGTGCTCACCATAGCACTCTGAAACAAATAATACATTATATGTTTTAAAAAAAAGAAGAATATAGCAGAAGGGAAAAATGAAAGGGGGGAAATCGGAGGGGGAGACGAACCATGAGAGACCATGGACTCTGAGAAACAAACTGAGGGTTCTAGAGGGAAGGGGGGTGGGGGGATGGGCTAGCCTGGTGATGGGTATTAAAGAGGGCACGTACTGAATGGAGCACTGGGTGTTATATGCAAACAATGAATCATGGAACACTACATCAAAAACTAATGATGTAATGTATGGTGATTAACATAACACAATAAAATTAAAAAAAAAAATAAATCTTCAAAAAAAAAAATAGGTAATGGAACTATGGCTATATGGAAGGTGATAGCAAGGACCATAACCCACGTCCTCTAATCCAGTGCTCACGCTACTAGGCCATGTGGCCTCTACCAAAGTAAGAGAAGAATGAAGCGCTTCTGCTTCTCAGCTTTCACAGAGAAATTGGCCCATCAGGTCTAAAAGGACAGCATTTGCTCTCTTCACCACAGCAATTAAACTTCTTTATGACTGAAAACCACACCTAATCCATCACTTCTCTATCTTTGTTGTATTTATAGTGACAGTGAAAAGAAAACACCCATAGAATCACAATTCTGGAACAAAATTAATGCAATCATATTCAAGAGTCAAATGTAAGTTAAAAAAATGATAGGTGACTAAATCCTATAAAAAGATTGAGTTCAACCTCTTTTTTATTCTTTTACTCATTAAAATAAATTCACATTATAGGTTCTTACTAGACAAGAACATAATCTTTCTTGCTAAACAAAATCTATGGAAAAAATTCATTTCTTTGTGCCTTATGGAGAGAAAGCACCTTGTACTAAAGCAATATAAATACTAAGGATTTACATAAAATTGCCAGAATCAACAAGTGGCTTCTTTTAGTTCACAAAGAGGCTACATATTTTGATTTCTCTCAAATAAAATTCTTCCACTGATACCCTTCTCTTTGCTCAAAAGCAATACATTCCCTAAATCTTCAGATTTTCCATTTAAACTCCAAAAAAGATAAACACAATTCCTTGAAGTAATGCCCAATACCACCATTCCATCTCCCTATATAAACATTAAAAAATTAGACAAGTCTGGCTTTTGGAGTTACCTCTAAAATGAACAACAGGTCATCCTAAAAGTGGGAAGGTAAAAATGGACAATCATGGCTTTGAAAAAGGAACTTTATTTTCTAATTCTCCCCACACTTTAGTCACTTAGTACTTGATCTTTTAAAGTGTATGTTTTAAAAAATGATTACTCAAAAAATGAGAGTTGAATACAGAACTCGGGAATAAAGAGTTCAGGAAAATCAAGTAAGTTGAATCCGTTTTTAGGTTTGTTCATGATAATTAAAGGTAGTTCAGCAACCATTTTATTCATCCAATTCAGGAAGGCTTCTAATGTACACAAGGACATAAACTTGATACAGAGTAGGTTCTCATGAAGTTTTAACAACAGCTAGAAACACCTTAGGGTGATTACAGACATTCGATAAACACCTGTTTTTGTTGAACAGAGAATTTTCCACCACACAACTACAACCAAGCTCTTTGTATCTTCTTTTCACCTTCATTGGCCAAAAGAAAACTTTGTCGTGATTGATATTTTCCTTAAAATTTAAGTGAAGCCTTAGATTGGATCACATGAAAATACTTCCTTCCCCATATCTTCCAGAATTCCCCAATACTTTCTTTTACAGCACATTCGGCACAGTTCTTGCATTCTTGGGGTGTAAATCCAATCAATGCTCTTCCCATAGTACCAATTCCCTGATCACTCACCAACTTTTTAACTTGAGCTTCTATGTAATTAGGATACAAAAGAAGAATGATCCCAAGGTCACTGTAAGCCATGTGTTGAGAGTCTTCTGAGGTTTCTGTAGCTTCTTGGTTCTTCTGGCAACATTGCAAGCTATCTCAATTTTCCCTTCATGAGGAAAAGTCATTGTTTGGACACCCTTCAATCCATTGGCATTTGAGCCCTGAATAGCATTCAAGATCTCTTTTCCCAAAGCCAAGTCTTGAGAGTCTATGGTAACATTGCAGCTCATCACGTATGGGCTGGCTCCAATGCCTAAGTCATTACAAAAGCATGTTAATCAAGCAAAGCAAAAGCCTCATTTTTGAAGATTTTATCCTTTAGCCAATTTCAATCCAAGAAACTTCCTTTACTTTATTTAAAAAGAGTTCAAATATTCCTCATTATCAACTCCAGAATTTTCTAAAGGTTATTTGTTAATTTGTTTGTTTATATATAACAGAGCTATATTTGAGCTAAGGCAGATACTTTTATCTACTCTAAAAGTACCTGAAAGATACTTTTTCTAGAATAGTTAAGAAGAGCCCAGACCTTCTAAAATATCAACAGAAAAAGGAAAGCACACTTGATAACTAAATATCAACAGCAGCAAAAACCCTTGGCCTTTCATTCATCTTCAAGGCCATTTCCACAGGGGTTGAAATTCAGTGCCAAGACTCAGGGTCAGGAAGATAGAAGTAAACCACACTATGTACCCATCCCTTCCTCCCCAAATACACACCTGTCATCATTGAGTTACGTTAACATCTGATTCAAATTAATCTCAACAACAGTCTTGACTAGGGAAGAAGGTCTCTAAAAAGTGACACAGGGCCTTGGAATTGGCAAGGGCAAAGACACTTGTGTCTCATGAAATGTGGATTTGGCAGGCGTGGGAGTATTATGTATACCTTCTTCGGTATAACCTGTTGGAGGCACCTCTTTCTTTTTTCCAGCTTCCCAAGGGACTGGGACTGTCATTGCCACTCTAGAGCACTGTTACTCTAGAGCTCAGGGGCAAATGTCCTGGCTTTTCCCTGCCTCAGGGATGGTGTAGCTCATGTTACATAAATAGCCCTGCTCTAATTATAGTTTACATTATAAGATGGACAACTTGGTTAAATTAACATTGGTATAAAAAGCTTAGGTTTGCAATTTCTTCATTTTGGGGAACCTTACATTTCTAAAAGCAAAGTTAACTAGAGATTGATGGGGGATAAAAGGCTGACCTCATCTTCGGCATATGACAATTACTTAGCTACTACTTCAACATTATTTTACTGTCATTGCTTTCTCTTGCTACTTTCAAACCTATTACTCATGATGTCAGTCTCCATCAGAGATATCCTGCTGAGTTCACTTTCTCCCAGACAGCCGTGGTTTGGGGGTTTTGCTGCCTAGCCTGTGTACTTTCATACTAATAGATGTTTTACGGAAAATCAGCACACGGAAACCACATTTCATCTTTTTCCCACACATGTACAGAATGAAACATTTTAACTCCCGAAGCTGGGCCTCCTCCTACTGGGAATTCTGCAGGAATGAATCAGATTACATTTCTCCATAATGCTGATTTCATAAAAATTAAATTTCCTAACAGTCAATACATCTCTCTCATAATTTCATATACCAATCACTTACTCTAAATATCTTTGAGAATTATATCAGTTTTAACATTTCACAGAATACAATTGGAAATTTTTTTGTCAATGCTAATGTCATTCATTAACAAAATATCCAAGCAAGGTTTCTCTCTTCTGCCCCTCAACAGGTAATGTTACAAATAGTCCTATTTCCTCAAAGTGGATATATATACCCTACTCTGACTTAAGAAGTGGCCTCATCTTTACCATATTCCCAACAAATAGTTGGATCACACTCAGATTTTGCTAAGGAGTATATATGTACTGGGTTATAGTAAGAACAACTATTCAAAATACATATTGTGCCTACTGTGCTTTGATCTGCCAATCAACATTCAGATATTCACATGCAGTTTATCCCATTGGGGAAGCAAGTGACTTTCTTTTTGTTGTTGTTGTTGTTGTCTTTTAAGATTTTATTTATTTATTAGAGAGAGAGACAGAGCACAAGGGGGGGGGGGCGGTGCAGAGGGAAAGGAATAAGCAGACTCCCCACTGAGCACGGAGCCTGATGCAGAGCCATCGGGCTCCATCCCAGGGCCCTGAGGATATGACCTGAGCTAAAGTCAGATGCTTAACTGACTGAGCCACCCAGGTGCCCCAGGGAAGCAAGTCATTTTCAACAGAAATTCCTTCATAGAGACCCAGGGCTCTTCCTTCCCACACTACATTGGCATGGGCCATTCCATCCCTATAGCCATGGGACTTTTCCTGAATCTCCCACCCAGTAAATTCTAAAGGGTCTTTTACCACCACATGCCTAATAACTATCCCTGTTGTTTTTTAAGAGAGTGGGGGTGAGGGGCAGAGGGAGAGGGAGAAAGAGAATCTTAAGCAGGCTCCATACCCAGCTCAGGGCTCGATCTTACAACCCTGAGATCATGAGCTGAACAGAAATCAAGAGTCAGCGATGCTTAACCGACTAAGCCACCCATGTGCCCCAATAACTATCCCTTTTTTCGTAGAATTTGCAAAGTTGATCATTTGTGTTAATAAATGAATTAATTGCCTAAGATAAATTATTAAAAATGTAAAAGTTTAGATGTTAAGCCTAGAGTGCAAGAGTTCCATAAAGAAAACACTTGTCCAGGGGCGCCTGGGTGGCTCAGATGGTTAAGCGTCTGCCTTCAGCTCAGGTCGTGATCCCAGGGTCCTGGGATCGAGCCCCACATCGGGCTCCTGGCTCAGCAGGGAGCCTGCTTCTCCCTCTCCCTCTGCCTCTGCCTCTCCCCCTGCTCATGCTCTCTCTCTAACTCTGTGTCTCAAATGAATAAACAAAATATTTTTTTAAAAAAGAAAACACTTGTCCCAACAGTTTTATTTAAATAAAACCCTATTTTAAAAATTCCTTCAAAAGTATACTTTAAAGTTAACTATTTCTGTGAAAAATAAAATGAAACATCAGCAATAGCTTTTACATTCTTTTAACTAACATAAGAGGCAACCACTTAAACAACAGAGAATGATCATTTTTGTATATGCCCTTGTTATATGTATTTTAAATTCTGTTAAACTTCAGTTACACAATAGCTTATTTTGTTTTAGAGCTTTACCTTATTCAAGCAGTGAATACAGAGACATTCAATGAATCTAAGAAGTTCTGAACTAATCAGGTAGTAGTTTCCTCCCTGTGGGGTTATGAGGCCATGACCCATTTCTCCCTTGAAAAAAGAGAGGGAAAGAGGGAAGGGGAAAAAAAAAACAAAACCCTGCTTTCTGCCCAAAGGCTTTTCCAATTTCCTCCATTTAATCCTTCCCGAGTCCAGCACCAATATGGTGATCCAATTCGGAAGAATCAAATTCTGCGTTTAAATTCAGCAGTCCCATTGACCTTATTCAAATGCTGCATTTGATTTTTTATGCTAATTTAAACTCAGTGAGAATTTTTAAATAAGGGAGATAATTAATCCCAGCAAATCGTATTTCTAGTTAAATGTCACAATTAAAGTAATTCCATTTTTTGCTCTAAAATTAGAAACCTGATGTGAAAGTTTGTTTCTCAGTTTGCGGTTTCGCTCCGCTCCTGCCTCCCGCAGATTGGCACTCGGCTGCTCTGGCGGCAGCATGAATCTCCTCACTGCAAAGCTGAAATTCCAATTTTATTCCAACGCAACTGTCAAAACGCCCTGAAGCAAGCTAAAAACAAGGAAAAAAATCTTTGGTATGATTTCACTTTCCATGTGTTCTTTAATGAAAAATTTATCATTCTAAATATTGGTGTTTACTCCTAGTTAAATACTTTTTTTTATCAAAAAGAAAAAGAAACTGAGATTCAGTTGCTATTATTTCACAGGGAAATATAACAGGCCTGATGTTTCCCTGACAATTCTGTTATTTTCTTGTGTGGAAACACTGTATTTATCATATACTGTATGGCTGGTGATTCAGATATTGTAGAGACCTTATGGTGAACTGATATAGATGTAAACTCTTTATGCCAGATTGTTTAAGCAGAAAAAAACAAAATGCACTTAATTAACATCTGATGTGTAGCTTTTGCAAACACAAATGCAATATTTGTGTTTGAGCACTGGCAGTAATGACTGTGAACTATGCTATTAATGTCTGGTTTAAAGATGCTTGTGGTAGGACCACGTCTGGAATAACACAAATAAAAAACTGCATTCAGACAAAACAATAGTGAAGAGCCCATTAGAAAAATGAAAAAGTAGCACTCAGAAGAAACACATGTATTTTTTTCCCTTTAGATCAAAATTATTTTCAAAAATAGTTCCAGGCACCATCATCTTCAATCAATTAAAGGTGAAAAAGTTCTATATATTTTCCTCTACAGAAAGATTTTCATTTTAAGGGGTCAGAAGTGGCTTAGGGATGTCTTTAGAAGTTCTACTTATTTTATTAAGCTACTCTTTGGTGGGTAGTATCAAAACATGCGTGAGCAAAGAGTCGAGATGGTATTTTGGGACATCTTGCATTCTTATATTTGAAGAGAGAACTTCAAATTTGTGGATTGCATTGCAGTTTGAATAAAGAGAGAGACTCTTGTGGACCGAGGTGCAATTCCCTCACTAAATATGTTTTTACTGAAATCCTGCTGGGTGCCAGGAACCATGCAGGTTGCTGGGTATAAAAACACAAAGAAGGTTAAAATAAGATAAAACCTAGCCTAAATGTGGTCTTTGTTTCAGAGTAATTCACACAATAACAAACAGACTTGGAACTCAGTTTCAAAAACATAAACAGTTATTACACCAAAAGCAATTAGTCATCGTTACATATCGGTACTTTACAGTTTTGAGAACATGTACTAAAGGGAAACCGCAGCCGAAACAGGTCATTTGATGACTAAAGCCATAAAACTCAAACATAATTGCTAAGCCTGATGCTCCCATGGCAGGAAGAATGCGGGACTCTTACGCATGCGGCTGGATCCACAGAAAATAAAGCTATTGAAAATCATATGGCCCTGGGCTAGGAGTGGCTCCCCAAGGCTCTGAAATCAAGGTCCGCCTCTTGAGGACACTGCCTCTGCTCAGCTGTCTTTCTGCAAAATGCCTAAGATGCTTTCCCACTCTGTGAGGAATTGGGAGCCTCAATTTCTCATTTCTGAATCTCTCAGAGTAACAATAACTCAGAAAGGAAATTACAGAAGTAGGTACACATTAGCATCGTCAGGGAATGAAGCCAGCCCATGTGAGGGGGGAACCTTAGGTGACTTGCCAGCTCCCAGGTATTCCACAGCAGAACAGCGCCCTTCACCGGTTCATTCGGAGACCAGACCTAAGTCCTTCACGTTTCAATCCCAGGTTGGTTACATACTTAATTACACACTGAGAATTTCATCGTCCATCACCCCAACTAAATTTACAAGAAAACAAAGCAAATTATGAAAACAGGTTCTTTAAAACAAGACTCATTTGGGACACTTGGGTGGCTCAGTAGGTTAAACGTCTGCCTTCGGCTCAGGTCATGATTGCAGGGTCCTGGGATCAAGTCCCTCATCAGCTCCTTGCTCAGCAGGGAGCCTGCTTCTCCTTCTGCCTGCTCTGCCTGCCACTTCCCCTGTTTGTGCTCTTTCTCTCTCTCTGACAAATAAATTAAATCTTAAAAAAAAAAAGACTCATTCTAAAATTAGAAATTATTTCTCAAAGGCTAGGCAAATTTTTGGTATGGAGTAAATTGGGTTATTCAACATCAAGAAAAGCACTTCTTATTTACAGAGAGCAAAGTAAGCAGAGGCAGCTCTCAGTAACCCGCTTAAAAAACTGGATGGAAGTTCCTGATTCCAAGATGTACCAATTCCCTCCATCGATGATTCCTAAGGCACCATATGAAACTACAGCTCATAGAATTGTCCTTGTATTTTTAAACAATGATGCATATATGCAAGCCCAGTCATACAACATACCATCCAGGAGTGTTTAAATTACCTCACAAATGTTTAGGGTTTTTAAATATATACATATAAAGTATTTATTTATAGACCTAAAAGTATCAACTATTACTGCTTTGCCCTTATGAGCCGGCCAACTACAAACTTTTAAAAGGAATTTGGCTTAAAAGATTTTGCGTGTTTGGCACTAACTAAAGCTGTTAATCATTTCTGAACTCATTCTTTTCTTCTCTTCTGTTTGTAATATTCTTAGGGAACTTCAAAACAGAAACCTGTTCCCCTATAGGTTTTGCCTTCACTCAGGTACTAGGTAGTACAGTTAGCTAGAAGTGTTCAGCGGAGAGCCCCGACCATTTCTATTTAATTTTTTTAAGAAAAATAAATAAACACAGCCACAATGTGTTGAGGCTTTTCTGTTTTACTGGGAGGAGTGAGAAAATATGCTGAGAAACACTGATGTAACTAAAAAGGTTAGGAAAGTATATAAAGTTGTTCAATTTAAAAATAAGGAGGGAAATTGCCACTGTTGGGAACTAAATTCACTGAAAAACCAGATGAATAACATCTACCCAAATGATAAAAGTGTTATAAATTCTACTTCAATAGATATTATTGTAAAAAATTAAAGCATTTACTCCTTCCCACATAAATGTTCTTTTAAGGAAGAATTCATGCTAAGATTTCAGTTGATCATATCTCTTAAATTTTAATTACAATCTGGTTTGTGAAATATTAGAAACTGTTTATCCACATCCCTTATTCACTGTTCCTCCTTGAAACATTTTTTCTGCTATTAGCATCTGCTTTGAGCCTCCTAAATGAGGGGGTCTCTTGATGAACAATGGCCTGCCTAACTTTGGCAACTCTTGTAATTTTCAAGTTTTTTGCACAAACTAAGATTTCTACCACTTGTCAGGAAAGACACAGGGAAAAAAGTTGTGCTAGTATTTCCTTCTTAACTTGAATCTTCCATCTAACCCAAACTGAAAGAATGCACTGAAACCCAAGTCTTGTAAAATTGACCACTGCAAAACCTTAATAATTATTCTCTATGAAGACAACAGAAAATAATTACAAAATTGATTTAGAGAAATTTTGAAAGTAATTTGTAAGCATTAAGAATTTAAAAATATTTTTCTTATAAATATATGAGATAAATAAAATGCATGCACATATATTTTACAATACTGAAATCAAACTGTTCATAGTACTTGATATCCTTTGGCCTTGACACTGGCTATCCCTTCTTCCTAAGACTCTTCACATCTCCACATGGCTAACAGTCTCACCCCTTCAAATCTTTGCTCCAATGCTGCCTTCACAATGATGCCTACTTTGGATTATCCCATTTATTTTTATTTTTTTAGAAGATTTATTTATTTGAGAGAGAGCCCAAGCAGGGAGTGGGGCAGAGGCAAAGCGAGCGAGAATCTCCAGCAGACTCCACGCTGACTAGGGAGCCCAATGCGGGGCTCAATCTCATGACCTGAGACGAAATCAAGAGTGGGATGCTTAACTGACTGAGCCACCCAGGTGCCCCTGGATTATCCCATTTAAAATCATAACTCACTTCCATCCTAGAACTCATGATGATGCCCCTTGTCCCGTTCAATTTTTTTTTTCCTTTAGGCTACATCACCTATCATTTTTCTATCACACTATATAAATTCCTTATTTATTAAGCATGTTATTTATCATCTGTATCTTCACTCCCTCCCCACTGGAATATAAATTCTTTGAGGGCATATAAATTCTATTTTGCACACTGATGATAGTGCCTGGCACATACTAGGTACTTAATAAATATTTGTCGCCTTAATCCATTAATTACAAATTTTCTCTCTACATTGTATTGCATTTTCCATGTTGCCAAAAATTCTTCCAAGACTTCACACTTAATTGCTTGTGCAACAATCTTTCACGTGGGTATGCTATAGTCTGCTTAACCATTCCCAAATTCTGAACATTTATAATGTTTCTAGTATCCACGGTAATAAATAATGCTTTGATAAACATACTTGTATAAGTACATGCACCTTTTATTATTTCCCTGGGATTTATCACTAGAACTGGAATTCCTGCAAGGCATTTCTATGCATTTTGAGAGCTATTGATACATATCACTGACTCGCTTCCAGGAGGTTTTTTTATACTACCACTCATTAGCAGTATGAGTGCCTCTAACTACATCTTTCCCAGCACTAAACATTACCTTTAAAATACCATCTTTAAACATTTTTGTGACAATTTTGGCATCTTAAAGTTTTAATTTAGGATTTGCAGATGTTGATGAAATTATTCATGTAAATCACAGCTCTCCGTGTGGAGTAAAATAAAGCAGAAATTAGAAATCCCGAAGGGTTATCCATTTCAAATCAAACAATGTAAAATAGGTGAGGATGGAGTAGAGACACAGATTAGCTCAACCATAAGCTATTCTTTCATGAGATGGGGAAGCAATATCCACCTTTACAGACAATAATACAGACAATATCCGCAATTACAGACCAAATTTGTTCCTAAGAGACTTAATATGAACACTGAACTCAGATTTACTTTTACTATCAGGTTAAATTTCTTCCCAAATACTGATGCATTCATTCTCACTGCACCACAAAAACAAGAATTAAGTTTTCAAGGGTTTGCTTAACCTAATGCTAAAGCCAGTTCTTCTGTCGCCCAATACTGGTAACCCCATTTCTAATCCTGTCCACCTGACCAATCCCAGTCACCTGGCACTGCAATGACTTGGTCTGTGGTGCGATCCCTTCAGTCTTCAGTGAGCTCAAATTAGAAACCAGGAAACAGATTTCTTGAAAGTTAGAAAACTTACACTTCTACATTTGTGAGACAAATTGTGGGAAAATATGTGAGGTTCAAATTGGCAGGAAGCAATCAGTTTCTTCCTTTTTTCCATAACTAAATACTGAAAAACATTTATAATCACTCTTTAATAAATCTCTCTACAGTGGATTTAAAAAATGGCCCTTTAGGCCACTTGGGTGGCTCAGTCAGTTGGGTTTCTGCCTTCGGCTCAGGTCATGATCTCAGGGTCCTGGGATGGAGCCCCACATCATACTCCCTGCTCAGCAGGGAGTCTGCTTCTCCCTCTCCTTCTGCCCCTCCCCTCTGCTCATGCTCTATCTCAAGCAAATAATAAATAAAATCTTTTTAAAAAAATGGCCCATTAGTATCATATCTGGCACTTAATAGACGTGATTTCAACTTCACAGTGTCATGAGGGAGATACAATTACTATGTCCATTTTATAGATATGGGAACTGAGGCTTAATGAGATTAATGGCTAATACACAGCCAGGCCAAGATTTGAGCACAGCCTCACAGCCTATGCTTTTTTCATTGTGCTATTCTACTTGATTGTAGATATCATTTGTTTGAGAGCAGAATTCTGCACAAGGCCTGTGTGTAACCACAGCGGAGCTATGCCTCAAGGAAATGTGCCTGCCCACCTTTTGCTCCCTGGGTATCTAGTATTTTAATACCTGCTAGGTAGGTATTAACAACCAAAATGTTACCTAACGTGATTTAATTGGTCACCCCCACAGAAGATATTTGAGAATGGAAGAATTAAGACTCAAATAAACAGCACTGGGCTGGAGACGGGCAGGAATGGGGGCTGGGTTTTGGAGAGGGGCACTGCGTTTTCCTAAAGTTAGCCCTAAGCACAGGGGATGAATGGAGTAGCAGAGAGAGGCAAGAGTTGATGAGATCCAAGGGAAGAGAGAACACCTTCCCAGTGTTTGTTCTCTCTGTCCTAGGAGCCTGTTGCCTAGAAAAGCTTTTTCCCAGGGTGGCTCTAGAACTGATTTCAAGCTGTAAGCATCCACCCTGCCACCCTGGATGTTCAAGTACTGAAAGATTTTCCTACCAGCTCAAAGTAGTCTCTGCTCAGGTCCCTACCCCTCAAGTGTCCCCATCACACCCCAGGATACAACCTCATAACCATAGACACAGCAGCAGGCCCCCAGGCACCTTCCCCAGTGTCAGGAGCTGCAACCATTCTCATCACTGGCCATGTTGCAGGGCTCATTAAAGATCCTGAATATCATTCTTGGGGGCTCTCATCAAGTATATTACCAGGGCTTCTAGCCTCTCCGGTCAGCTTATAAAGGCATGGATGAGAGTAAAAGCCAAGAGAAGACTCACTCGATTCAAGGAGGAACCCCCAACTGTAAACCCTTCTGCTGACATGGGAGAGACCAAACGAAGGGAACTTCAGGATGCTGATAAGTTTAAAAACAAAAGCAGGACAAAAACATACTGAGAACCTGTTAAACCACATTTTTGGGTGGGCAGGTGCCACTCCCAGGTCAGATTCAAGAGCACTGAGATCCCTCCTCCTAAACCATCCAGTTGCTTCCTTCTCTGGACAGAATGCACTTCTCAGGCAGGTCAGCCTCACTGAGGAGAAACACACCACAGCCAGGGACATGCAGGACCAAATTCTCAGCAAGGCCCATGAGCAGCAGGAAATTTTAACAAAATTAAATTGAAATCAAACCCAATAAAAAAGTAGAGCATATAATTTTTTATAGTGATAAAACATATATAACATAAAATCTATCATTTTAACCTATTCTCAGAGTTCATTAAGTATCCTCCCATCACTGTGTAACCATCACCACTATACCATATAATTTATACAATTTTTAAAAATCAAAGTTTGGGTATAATTAATTTTCCCTTGAAGGTAGTCTCATGATAAAAGTTTGTCTTTGTACAAGGAGGCTAAAATCTCCAACCCATTACAAATCTAGTTTTGCAGGGAAAATTCATCACAAGAATTAATGAAATTGGTGCCTTCAATTTTTTTTTTTAAAGATTTTATTTATTTATTTGACAGAGAGAGACACAGCGAGAGAGGGAACACAAGCAGGGGGAGTGGGAGAGGGAGAAGCAGGCTCCCCGCAGAGCAGGGAGCCTGATGCGGGACTCGATCCCAGGACCCCGGGATCATGACCTGAGCTGAAGGCAGTCGCTTAACCAACTGAGCCACCCAGGCGCCCAGTGCCTTCAATTTTTAAGCAATTTTATAACAGCACCAAGTTGTGTATATTGTTAAGAAAAATATAAAGTTAAGAGTAAAAGGGCCAGATCCTCACTGGAACCTGTAACTACATGTACTATTAAATTTAAATTTTCATTAAATTAATTGGAGAGGAAAAAGTGAAATTGTCACTATTTGCAGATGACATGATATTATATAGAGAAAACCCTAAAGACTCCATCAAAAAACTGTTAGAACTAATAAAATCAGTAAAGTTGCAGCATACAAGATCAATAAACAAAAAGCTGTTTCATTTCTATCCACTAATAACGAACTATCAAAAAGAAAACAATCCTGTTTATAACTGCATCAAAAAGAATAAAATACCTAGAAATAAACTCAGCCAAGGAGGTAAAATGTATATTGAAAATGAGACGTTAATGAAAGAAATTGAAGACAATACATAAATATAGAAAGATATTCCATGCTCATGGATTGGTAGAATCAACATTGTTAAAATGTCCATACTACCCAAAGCAATCTACAGATTCAAAGCAATCCTTATCAAAATTCCAACTGCATTTTTCACAGAAATAGAATACACAATTCTAAAATTTGTATGAAGCCACAAAAACCCTGATAGGCAAAGAAATCTTGAGAAAGAAGAACAAAGCTAAAGCCATCATGCTCCCTGATTTCAAACTATATTACAAAGCTATGGTAATAAAAAACAGTATAGTATTGGCATAAAAACAGACACATATATCAAGGGAACAGAATAGAGAGTCCAGAAATAAACCCACACGTATATGGTCAATTAATTTATGGCAAAGGAGCCAAGAACATACAATAGAGAAAGAACAGTCTCTTTAACAAATGGAGCTGAGAAAACTGGACAGCCACATGCAAAAGAAGGAAACTGGAGCACTATTTTGCACCATACATAAAAATCAACTCAAAATGGATTAAAGATGAATGTGGGGCATCCGGATGACTCAGTTGGTTGAGTGTCTGGCTCTTGGTTTCGGCTCAAGTCATGATCTCATGAGTTGTGGGGGCCCAATCCCACGACTCATGAGATCATGACCAATGCTCAATGGGGAGTCAGCTTGAAGACTCTCCCCCTCAGTCCCTCCCCCCACTTGCATGCGCACTCTCTCCCACTCTCTAAAATAAATAAGTCTTAAAAAAAAACCCCCAAAACTTGAATGTAAGACCTGAAACCATAGAACTCCTAAAAGAAAACATAGGTAAGTTCCTTGATATAGGTCTTAGCAATGATTTTTTGCATCTGACATCAAAAGCAAAAGCAATGAAAGCAAAAATAAAGTGGGACTACATCATACTAAAATAAAAAGCTCTGCAGAGCAAAGGAACCCAGCAACCCAGCAAAGGTAACCTTATTGAATGGGAGAAAATATTTGCAAATTATGTATCTGATAAGTGGCTAATATCCAAATTAAATAAACAATTCATATAACTCATAGCAAAAAACAATCTAATTTAAAAATGGCAGAAGAGCTAAACAGACATTTTTCCAAAGAAGAGTTACAGATGGCCAACAGGCACATGGAACGATGCTCAACATCATTAATCATCAGGGAAATGCAAATCAAAACCAATGAGAAATCACCTCACACCTGTGAGAATGGCTATCATCAAAAAAGCAAGAAACAACAAGTGCTGGTGAGGATGTGGAGAAAAGGGAACCCTTGTGCACTTTTGGTGGGAATGTAATTTAGTGCAGTGCTCCCTTTGGCAGCACATATACTAAAATTGGAATATAATTTAGTGAAGCCACTATGGAAAACAGCATGGAGGTTCCTCAAAAAATTAAAAATAGAACTACCATATGATACAGCAATTCCACTTCTGGGTACTTATTTGAAAAAAATGAAAACATTAACTTGAAAAGATATCTGAATAATAAAAAAAAAAAATAAAAAAAAAAAAAAAAAAAAAAAAAAAAAAAAAGAAAAGATATCTGCACCATCCTGTTCATTGCAGGATTATTTACAACAGCCAAGAAGATATGGAAGCAACCTAAGTGTCCACTGATGGATGAATGGATAAAGAAATTGTGTCTGATACACATACACATAGTATTTTTCAGCCATTAAAAAAAAGAAGGAAATCTTGCCATTTGCAACAACGTGGATGGACCTTGAGGGCATTATGCTAAGTGAAATACATCAAACAGAGAAAAACAACAAATACCATATGATCTCTGGTATGTGTAGAATCTAAAACAAACAAACACCAAACAAACAAAAAACAAGCTCATAGATACAGAGAACATATTGGTGGTTGTCAGAGGTGGAGTGTGGGAGAGCGGGAGAAATGGAAGTCAAAAGGTAAAAATAAAAATTTAAATTTAAATACATAAATAAAATATAATTAAAAATTAAGTTAAATGTGGCACTAGCCACATTTCAAGTGTTAGTAATCACACATGGCTAGTAGTCTCCCTATTGGACAGTGCAGACAGAACATTTCCATCATCACAGAAAGTTCTATTGGATAAACACTAAACCAGATATTTTATAAGGAAGTCTAATATTTCCACATTATTAGAGGCTACTCTGAATGACAACTTGTTTTCATCCTCTTCCTCCATTCCTCATATCTGGACTTTCCATCTCTAACCTTATCTTCCAAGGCAGATTACAGAATTGCTTTCCAATTTTTTCTGGAGAACTGTCCCAGAGGACTTCTGTTTGCTGCTGATGGCATCTTTTTATGGGTCTAATACAGTCCCCTGTAAGCAAGGATAGAGATAACATATGTGTGTGTGTATGTGTGTGTGATGTACAAAATTTTATTTAGAGAATGGTGGTATTGCCTTGGTGTGGCAGGAGTGTAGGCCTTCTTTATTTGTAGGTACATTATGGAACATCAGAGGCTAAGATGGGCCTCTAGCCACAATAAGCATAGGAAATCTGTCCAACTGCAATTTAGGGTTTGTTATTTGTTTTCTGTTTCTAATGTAGACTGCCATGTTGATGGGAGGGGTAAACATTTTGTACGCCTGGGTTGTATGAAATCTTGGGAAATGTTCTTTCTTTGAGTCAGGCTGGGACTCTAGCACTGGAAGCCCATGATGTACACACCACAAAGAAAATCTCCCAAATTTACTAAGTGATCTTTGCTTCTTTAACACTACATTAAGATACTAGAGGACACCGCTGGTGGGTAGGGCCAGATGCCTGGGACACATACAGCCAGCTGAGGTTTAGGAATTGTAAAATGTTTAGGTGGTTGGGTAAATTCTCCCCTCAAATCTGGAATGGCAGGGGTTGGGCATGGCAAGAACATTTAGGAGAGTTAGGATATTAAGACATTGTAACATCTGACAACTGTCCAAATTGTTCTGATCATCTGTACCTGCTCCACCATAACGCAGAGTGACTCACACTTCCCTACTGCAGGAGACTAAAGTACAAACTGTGATGCCTAAAGTCTCTCCTGCTAAATAGTGTGACATATTTTCTGGCTTTGCCTAGCTCTCTGCCTATCCAGGCCAGCACCTCCATATGGAACTATAGTTCTGGAGCACTGCAGAAGTTTATAAAGCCTGGAATGTCTGCAAAGAAGGATTTTTGGAGCCTAGTACCTAAAGGGCAAAGCTGTAGGAGATATTTGCAGTAGCAACCCCCAGCTGTTAGTCAGCAATGGGGGTTCAAGGGCAGGGGTGCATTTTGTTTAGTGCAAATCACATATGCTTTCTTGAAGCCAGAAGATATCAGTTTGAATATCATTTCTGCTCCTTAATACCTATTTGGGATCTTGAACAATTTACTGGACATCTCTGAGCTTCAACTTCTCTGTAAAATTAAAAAAAAAAAATGTTTTAAAGCTTCCTCTAAAGCACCAACTCATTATCTAGAAATTTAGCAATTAAAAGGAATAGGAAAAGGCATTTATCCTGCCTTTCCTGTATAAACTGTGTTTCAGGGTAGCTAGATAGCCTGAACTGAGGAAAGATTTTTTTTTAACAGAAAAAATGCAACTACTAAATGTGCAAGTAATGAAATAAGTAGAAAATCATCATTTTACAGCCCCTAAGAAATAATTGTTTCAGACAAAGATCATCAATAGATGAAGACCTCAATTGAACTTCAAATCAATCAAGCCTCTAAATCTAACTTAAAGTTTATTAAAAATATGAGAGATGAAGATACAAGTTAAATGATACCACAAGGGAGTAAACAGACAGATTTGGGACAACTGACCCAGTTTCTGTAACCAGTAAGGGCAGGAAAAAAGGGAAAGGGCGATGCAGGGGCACTGGTCTAGATCAACACCAGCAGAGAAACAATGAATCAATGTTGTGCATGAACCATGTGGAGATCCAGATTCAGATAAGCCCATCACAGGAAGACATGTGCCCAGATTATACAATGGATACGAGATGGTACCAGAGAATTCTCATTTTGCTGGGTGTGATGACACTGAGGTTATGTAAGAGCATGTCCGTAGTGCTTAGTGACATATATTCAATACGTAGGGGTGACATGACATGATCTTTGGAACTTGCTTTAAAATACTTCAGTAAAATCAAAGGAAAAGAAAAAAGAAGGAGGAAAGGAGAGAAAAATAAAGGAAGTAAAGAAAAAAAAACCAGAAAGTGAACAAATGACTCAATAGAATGAATGAAGAAATAAGCTTAAATAAGCTAAGAAAAGCACCTGGCATGAAGCCTGCTGCATGGTACTCGGTAGACGCTAGCTTCCTTTCCCCTTGGCAAGCCCACACCACTGTTCTGAATTCTGAAAGTTCTGAATACCTTCCTGGACAGCTATGTCTGCACTTACTAGAAACCCCCGGATATTTTAACGATGCTCCTCTTCCATTATGTCTTCTACACAAAATCAGGATGGAAGGAATCCAATTTAATTTTTGTTTTTTAATGAAGCCAGAAAAGGAAATATTTCATTATTCAAGTACAATGAAAAGACAACCAAAGCCAAAATGATAGTTAGTAATAGAGTTAGCACGCTATACTCTTCATATTCAAAGAACTAACATTTGTGTTTCTAATAATTGCAACTTAAGGGCCCGTGGCCGGTGGGTATTTGTAATTTTGCTGAAAAGTAAATTTAGATTGCCTGTATTTTCAAGAAAAGCATCAAATTTAGTCAGAAGCTTATTAGCAAGTTATTTTATTTGTGATATAAATTACATATTCAAAAGAGCTAGTTTTAATTTTATCATTTTATTTTCACAATTAATCTACATTAAAATCATTCCCACGTAACTTCAAATCCTCACATCATGCAAATCAAACAGGCCTTTTGCAGAAGATAAAAATTCTGAATACTTCAAGCTCGAGCCAGTGGGAACCGACTCATTGGTTTTCAGGTAAGTGGGTTATTATTTAAAACAACAGTTCCGTGTGCATTTCCTGTGAAGCCACCACTCCCTCTCCAGTGGAGTCAAATGCTTCCAGAGCGGGAACTTTTAGCGCTTGTAATGAATCCCCCAAACCCAGAACATCTGAACTAAGAATCCCTGCTTCTTATTTGTGTTCTCCATCCACTGAAATTCATTTTTCTTTTTTTTTTTTTTCTTTTTTTTATTCTTATGTTAATCCCCATACATTACAACATTAGTTTTAGATGAAGTGTTCCATGATTCATTGTTTGTGCATAACACCCAGTGCTCCATGCAGAATGTGCCCTCCTCAATACCCACCACCAGGCTAACCCATCCTCCCACCCCCCTCCCCTCTAGAACCCTGTTTGTTTTTCAGAGTCCATCGTCTCTCATGGTTCGTCTACCCCTCCTATTTCCCCCGCTTCATTCTTCCCCTCCCGCTACCTTCTTCTTCTTCTTTTTTTTTTCCTTAACATATATTGCATTATTTGTTTCAGAGGTACAGATCTGAGATTCAACAGTCTTGCACAATTCACAGCGCTTAACAGAGCACATACCCTCCCCAGTGTCTATCACCCAGTCCCCCCATCCCTCCCACCCCAACCCCCACTCCAACAACACTCAGTTTGTTTCCTGCGATTAAGAATTCCTCCTATCAGTGAGATCATATGATACATGTCCATTTTTCTCTCTCTCATGTTCACAGAGTATTTTACAGCTTTTATAGGACATAACATCAAACCTAATCTACTTGTATTATATAGTTAATTGTGGACTTTTGCTCCTCCATTAGGTTTCATACTCCCTGAGGCAGTGCCTTGTAGTTAATCAACATGTGTTAGGTTGAATGACTTGAATTTGGTTCCCAAGCCCTTTGCAGGCATTGGATACTACAAACCTGAAGAATGGGGTCCATTCCAAACACACAAATGACAGTAAGGAGTCACTGTGCGAACAAAGTGAGAAACCCTGGGATCCATTTTCCAGGATTATTCTCATGTTTCCCAAGCTGTGCTCAGAACACTCAGCCCATCAGCAGCCATCAAAGCCACCAGTCCCTGTGGGCTACCTGAACCAGTTGGTACTGTCAGACAAGACAAATGTCTGAATCACCTGGTGCAGAAAGAGTATGATGCCATCGCGCTGGTCTTGAAACAGGCAAAGCAAAACTCTGCAGCTTCCTAAATGGTGCTCTATTAAAAGACCAATATTTTTTCATTTTTCTTCCCTTTTTGACAATCTTTTCCCACCATCATTAACAGTTCTGATCTTTCAATTTTCACTAGTTTTGTTTTGAAAAGGTTGATAAATGATATTTTTTCAATGTATTTTAACCCTCATGGTTGGCTGACCTTATTTACTCAAAAATGATTTTTAGCCATTTTTATATGTGTACATTTATCACTTTTAGTCTTAAATTTAGAGACTTCTATGAGTTTGCTTATACCTCTTTGCAAAAGGAGAACCGTTGCAATGAGATGTACCTCCATGCAATGAGAAGCTTAAGCTTCATATTCTTAACTAAATGCTTTTCTCTGAGCCTATAACAGACATAAGTGTGGCTGAAATGTACTATTTAGAGAAGATACAATAAAGTTGAATGTAAAGACATTAAGAATCTGCTTAATTAAATGGATATGCCTGCCTTATACTAACATACACTTCATGTCTACAGTGTTATTTAATATTGTCCTTTTCCCTTCTGCTTTTGTTTCTTTTAGGAACAATTTAGGACTACTGGCATAAATGGAGTTAAAATTTAACTGTTAAACAGACTTGCATTTCAGCAGCTAGAGGAACATGACTGATGAGCTCAGGTTTGTTATATTTTCAATAGCACCCGAAAGGCACAACTAGAAAAAAACTCAGGTCTGTCATTCCCTTTCCTCTAGGAATAGATAAATTTTCCTTCCTCTGACCCCTGGTATGATGTGTGGCTTATTATTAATATTATTTTCAAACCAGAACTCTAGTGATACTCAAAGAAGAATCAAATTTTTTCATAAGTACATAGCAATCAAAAAGTATTTTTCAACCCTGTCACCTCTTACCCAATAACAAGTAAAGGGAAAGAAGCACAGAATCTAAAAATTAAACTGGGTGCTAGACTTGAAATCTTACAAGCGTCCTCTAGTTTCAGTCTAGCTCTCTTAATATAGCCAAGATTTTTGTTTAGTTGATTTTTTTATTTATGTATTTTTTAATGAGAAGGAAAAAAAAAAGATTCTCTACCAGAAGCCATAAAAATCTCTCAGATGGTAAAACAGATAGCCCTAAAAGTTTTTGCCTAAATTCATACACATACCTAAAATAAAACTGGCCCATTCATCTCACTACAGTCCTTTGAAAGAGAAGTCATTTGGAAATACAGCTAGTAGTGCGATGCTGCACTGCCTCTAATTAAGTGCAGACCAGGAAAAAAATATTCTTAGTTCAATCCATGGTGGGGGGGGGTGGAAATTTCTCTCTTTGCAATTCAAGATTATTTTAAAGATAGACCATTTCTTTTCCAATATCTTCATCAAACAGAGCTGTTAAGAATTGTCTCCCAACCATCCACCCCCAAGAGCACGAAGCTACCCGGTATTCACCCCATATGCTTGGCTTTGAAGTGTGAAGCTGGGAAGTCCCACTAGACTCTTCAGCCACCATCAAAGCCATCTCATTACGCCCAGCGCTGAGAGTTGAAGCACGGGGCCCTAACCGCTCCAACACAAACACTGCATTAACAAAGCAACCACAATATTCCTCCCCCACATGGCTAGAACTTGAAGAAATTTTTACCATATGTACACATGCACGAGATACGAAAATTTATTATGCTAGAACATCATTGAGAAATACATTAAACATGCTGACTAGAACTGGATGTTATTCTAAGGGACTGAAAAAAAATAAAATGCAGCTGATCTTTATGATGAAAGAACAGAAACATCAGGCTGAAAAACAAGATCAAGTACAATTCCTAAATTGTATTTCTACTGACACATTCTGTTGCCTGTTCTTTCTTGAAGTAGCAGAAAACAATTTGGGGGGGAACAAAACTCTATGGCACATCTCTGGATGCTACTGTTTACTCTGCCAAGTTCATTTCTAAAGGACAAATAAGCTTACTGATAAAAGCATCTATGATTCAAAATGAATAGGACTTACTAAGAAAAAATAATTCCACTTGTGTCTCTGAGTTGTCAGTTTATCATTGGCATGCGGTAAAAAATAAAGTGCAAAGAAAAAACTTGTTACATGCTATGGAAATGAGGTAATGAAGAAATGAGGGTGAACACTTAATTGGCTTTCATGTAAAAACTAATCTGTCAAAATATTTTAAAATATTTGTACCTAATGACTCCATTCCTTTAGAGAAATTCTTGCATTTGTACACAAGAAAGACTATTCAAGAATGTTCACTGCTACATTATTTGTAGTAGGGAAAAATGAGAAATAATCTGAATGTCCATAAATAGAGAAATAAGTAAAATGTGATATATTCATACCATGATATTACATAGCAATTAAAAGGAATAAACTAGAACTATATGTAATACCATGGATAGTTTTCCAAGATATCTTGCTGAATAAAAAAGTTCTATCTTGATCGCATTTATATTACAAACACACACAAGCGATATTATATTGGGTTTATGAGTATATACATATATGTAAACAAAAGCATGCGGAAATTTTCTGAATTCAGAGTGCACATAATATTCTCACACCATAACCTGGCAGGGGGTGGTTCAGGGAACCAGGAATGGGGATGATGGTCAGAGGTGAACTTTAACCTTACATGGAACACTTGAAATTTTGAAAAAGAGAATTAATATAAAGTCCTAGGCAAGGTCTAATAAATAAAAAGTTGTGAGGATCCTTCATTCTGCTGCTGTCTTGATGCAAAAACATGAGTAAGTTTCTTAATATTTCTACATCTGTTTTTCAGCTATAGAATGAAAAAATTCACCTATCCTCTATCTTTATTATAAACATTAAGAATTACATGCCTCTAAACTCTTAATATATCATCTACTTTCATGGAGAAATAGGTATCCATGAAAATATATAGTATATTAGTAGTTTTGGGGTACATTTTATATATTTTTTCACATCCAAGAATCCAAGAATTTTGTAATTTCCTTGTATATGACATATACTTTCATAGAGACGTGTACATACAAAAGCTTGTTATTCCCATGGAGGGCATATGCTAAGATAATTATCACTTTGTGCAGACATGGTATCACTCATTTAAAGAATTATACTTTCCTGCGTAATACGAATGTTTTTTGTTTGTTTGTTTTGTTTTGTTTTTTTAAGATTTTATTTATTTATTTGACAGAGAGAGACACAGTGAGAGAGGGAACACAAGCAAGGGGGAGTGGGAGAGGGAGAAGCAGGCTTCCCACAGAGGAGAGAGCCCGATATGGGACTCGATCCCAGGACCCTGGGACCATGACCTGAGCCGAAGGCAGTTGCTTAACAACTGAGCCACCCAGGCGCCCCAGGGTAATACGAATGTTTTAATCTGTCCTATGGTGTTCTCTAATTGTTTCATGTACAGATCCCACTGGCCCGTCTTTCTTAGGGGAAGGTACTCCACTACACTTCTCTGATAGTCACAATAGCATTAACTACGGTAAATGGAAAGATAATAGGCACTCCGATACTATCTGGATGTTCACAAATACCTCTTCATGTAGCTTCATAGTATTTGTCTGAAATAGGCACTGAATATTATTTTGCAAAGAAGAATCAACAGGAAGAAGCCGTCTGCTACAGAAGTTAGAATTTTAGAGCTGAAAGCACTTTACCAATCTCCTGCTCAAGAGGTTTTCAAACATCTTGTCCTGCAATCCTTTTTCTCAAAAGGCACCCTATTTGGAATTCTGCTAACACAAAAGGGAGACCAGGGATCTGTTCCTTTTATGGTGGAGGGCAATCGCCTGGGCCCCCACTGCTCAGCACTCTGCTCCACAAGGCCACAGAGAATTGCTGCAAACGGTGACAGCTATACTTACGGGTGGGAAGTAGTGTACCAGGACCTTTACATACAGGCATTATTTCTCATAATCCTCCTGGCAGGATGGTATTATTCCCCATTGAATAGAGCAAAACCAAAAAAAGACTATAAAAGAGACTAAAAAATTTTCCTAACATCAGCTGGCAAATAAGTAGCAGATCTGAAATTTGAACTCAGATTTATTCAGCTCCAAAATCCTTATTTTGACCACTTACGATTTGGCTTTCCTGTCTAGCCACCCAATGTGATATAATCTTTTAGTTCATGCTGATCAAAAATACCTGGCACATATACATACACATGTAAGGTGTACATGGGATAGAATTGGGCCTGTCCCTAAGGACTTCTCACTCTCTTTCAGGGGGCTGTGGAAAAGCTGGGGCTGCCCCAAAGAAGAGTTCAGATGGGACATAGCAAAGCCTTGGGAATGGCTCCGCCAGAAGGAATCCTTCTGCAGGCCAATATATCATCATTGTGTAATTTGCCTTTAATATAAAGCCCACTCCCCACAACAGCAAAGAGTTAATTTGGCTCTCCCACCCAACTAGAGCTCCCCAAATGGCAAACAAACTGAGTGAGTTTGGTTGCCTTGTGCGTGTCTGGCTCCCACACATCTTCCTGGCCACTGACCACTGACCATACTCAACAACCTCTCAGTCATCGCAAGCCTAGCCATAACTCTCACCATGTGCCCCCTTAATAGGTCCACTTCTCCCAGTGCCCTTCCCACAGTCCCTCTGTTCTTTGCCACCTCTCATGGGAACCCTATGCCTACTTTTTTAAAACTCCTCTGGGGGAAAAATGTTTCTTGCTCACTACGGACATTTTTTCTACATGGAGAGAGTTCTGCTGGTCTTGCTGGTTAAACTGCGCCCCACCCCAAATCCATATGTTGAAGTCATAGCCCCAGGACATGAGACTATGAATTTGGGAATAGGGTCATTGTAGATAAAATTAGTTAAGATGAGGTCATATACAGGAGTAGGGTGGGGCCCTAATCCAATATGACTGGTGTCCTCATAAAAGAGAAATTTGGGGGGCACCCGGGTGTCTCAGTCGGTTAAGTATCTGCCTCTTGGTTTCAGCTCAGGTCATGATCTCAGGGTCGTGCGATCAAGCCCCGTGTCAGGCTCTGTGCTCAGCTGAGTGTCTACTGGAGATTCTCTCTCTCCCCGTGCTTTCACTCTCCCTCCCCCCTGCTCCCCGTGCTCTCACTCTCTTTCTCTAAAATAAATAAAATAAATAAAATCTCTTAAAAGAGAGAGAGAGAAATTTGGACATAGACAATATATGGGGAAATGACATGTGAACATGAAGAGGGCCATCTAAAAGCCAAAATGAAATAGATCCTACCCTCACGGCCCCCAGAAGGAACCAACCCTGCTGACACCTGGATCTCTGACTTCTAGCCTTCAGAGCTGTGAGATAACAAATTTTGTTGTTTAAACCACCTGGTGTGTGGCACTTTGTTACTGAAGCCCTAGGAAATAAACATTGGCCTTGCTCCTCCTAAATGTCATTCCCTGATGGGGAATTTGGAAGAGAAGCTGTGTTTGCATAGGCATACCCTTTCTCCTTCTTCCTTCTTAGGAGCTAGCTGTCAGCAGGAAACACATATTATGGTCCACTCCTCCTTGCCAAAAGCTTTCCAGGGGCAGGCCTGTGCTGTCCAGTGCTGCCTGTGACTGGCTGGATGAGTCTGTCTGATTCTCTGGTTGAGTAAGCTCAGCAGTCAGTGTTAGTTTCATCAGTATTAAAGTTAGTATTTCCTGGGTGCCTGGGTGGTCAGTCAGTTAAGCATCTGCCTTCAGCTCAGGTCATAATCCTGGGGTCCTGGGATTGAGTCCCACATCGGGCTCCCTGCTCAGCGGGAAGCCTGCTTCTCCCTCTGCCCTTGCTCCTCCCCCACTGGTCATGCTCTCTCTCCCTCTGTGTGTCAAATAAATAAATAAAATCTTTAAAAAAAAAATAAAAGTTACTACTTCCATTTCTCATCTGCCTTTCTTTACTCACAAACTGGTTCAAAATTTGGGAAAGGAAAGAGTGTACTATTTATAACGAACATCCTCCTTTCAAACCTGGACCCCAGTCCTCATCTTCTTCTGGGCAGGGAGTGAGGTGGCCTCCTCCCTCGTCTTTTCTACTGCAATGGTATAAACTTTGTGCACTGCTTTTCCCAGGCCTCTCCTTTAATTTGTCAAAAATTCAAACATGAACACTGACTGCTACTTCCTTTATTTTTTCTTTGAGAGGGAGGGGGAGGAGTGGCAGAGAGAGAAAGAGAGAGAAGCTTAAGCAGGCTCCACGTCCAGTGTGGAGCCTGATGCGGGGCTCCATCTCACGACCCTGAGATCATGACCTGAGCCAAAATCAAAGTCGGAGGCTTAACCAACTGGGCCACCCAAGTAAACCCTGACTGCTACTTCCTCACTCCCACTATAAAAATTCAATACCCCTCAAGGTAGCAGATAACTCAGTCTGTCCAGGAAACAGTCACTCATAGTCTATGGGGGAAAGCACACAAAAATTAGTATCTCAAGATATTATCTTACTGTATGTTTTTAGTTAACTAAAATTGGGCAATGAATTTTTTAATATATCAATTTTAGTAGTCAAACAACAAATGATAATTGATCTAATTAAAACCATGTTATAACCATATGTTGTTGTCATTACTATTATCACATGCTCTGGGTCTCCTGAAGAAGTACACCCTCACTTAACCAATGGAGAGCAGGTAGACAGGCTGGTAGATCCAGGAGAGTGTGGACAGACTTGGGTCAAATCAATCTTAATATTTTAAGTACTTTCCTAATGCACAATCCCCTGTTTTTTCAGTTTTCTTAAACTGTAGCTCACTTTACAGGCCCATCAGTGTCACTAGCATCACTATGTCATTTCTTCAGAATTTTCTAATCCTAGTGACTTTGACTTTGGGAGTCATTACAAATGCTAGGAAGCAGGGATAAAAAAGAAAAGAAACTCAGGAAAAGAAGTGCCAAAGTCAGGGGGCATCTGGGTGGCTCAGTCAGTTGAACATCTGACTCCTGATTTCAGCTCAGGTCATGATCTCAGGGTCATGATATCAAGCCCCGAGTCAGGCTCTGTGCTCAATGTGGAGTCTCCTTGTCCCTTTCCCTCTGTTCCTCCCCCCACTCGCACACATGTGCTCTCTCCCTCTCATATTAATTAATTAATTAATTAAATCTTAAAAAAAAAAAAAAAAGAATTGCCAAGATCCAGGAACCTGGGCTCAAAAAGTTAGCTTTGATGTCAGTGACTTGCTATAAATCCCTTATTAGGTTCACACTCTCTGAAACACCATCAGCAATCACATAAAATCAATCTCTGGATACTATAAATAACTACTCAAAACCAGAAAACCTGGAGCCCTTAAACTTTGAGAGCCCCCCAGGGCTGCCTTTACTCGTAAGTAGTGAATGTTAATATCTCCCACAATGACCCATGGCTTCATCATAAGTATTCTG
Source organism: Mirounga angustirostris (assembly GCF_029215605.1). Classification (NCBI taxonomy): domain Eukaryota; kingdom Metazoa; phylum Chordata; class Mammalia; order Carnivora; family Phocidae; genus Mirounga; species Mirounga angustirostris. The sequence continues at coordinate 160,319,326 of NW_026991711.1, forward strand.
AGACCCTTTAGAGGTAGGGTGGGAGGCCTCCCAATTTTTAACTATAAATCTTCTAAGTGACTTCTAGATTAGGGCAGAATTACAAGAAGTATGCAGTTAGGCAGCAAAGATTTCATGCACTCCACCCAATCATCCCAAGATTCTTATAATATAGTCATTTTTTGGTCAATATTTGCAATAAATCCTATTCAATATGCATCAAGAGTAAAACAGGGAAGGAGGGAGAGCCAATACAAAGGTGTGTTATCAAGCTAGTCATCACTGTGAGCAACTGGGGCTTGGCCTTGCTGGAATGGGCCTCAGAATTGTCCATCTCAAGGACAAAAGATGAGAGTATGCATCTACCAATTCAGGTCCCTCCACTGGTCATGGCTTGCTCCATGGGGTAACTTGCTTGGACTTCAGGTTACCACAGAGTCAAAGCAAAAGAAAAGAGTGCAGCTTTTTTCAAGTATGGTTGGGTTCATCTGTAATTGCTGTGGAAGAACAGATTAGTTTATTCCATTTCTCCCATTTGGCCTTATCCTTCCTCATTAGTACCTCTGTTTACATTAGTAGATATAATCCTGTTGCATTTATTAAACCTGTAGTAATATGCATTTATGAACAACCTGGTAATTCTCCTTTGTAGTTAAAATGTACTAAATCAATCTTAATATTTTAAGTACTTTCCTAATGCACAATCCCCTGTTTTTTCAGTTTTCTTAAAATACGGTGCCAGTATCCTTAAAATTCTCAAACTAAAAGCTATGTCCTAAAACTATGTTAACATATGCTCGTAAAACCAACCACTGTTTTTATGCTATGGCAATGAGGGCATTGCTGATGGTGGAGAGAATTATATCAGAACCCAGCATCTAAATTGACTAATCTCAACCAAATCCAGGGCTGTTTTATGAGACAATCTCCATAGCAACTAGAGAATCGGGGTAGAAAATTCTTGAAGTGGAAAGTTGTGCCTGATTTGCCAGATCAGCCCATGTTTTGACAATCCGTAATAAGGTAATCAAAGGGTCTCAAGACTATCACACAAGTGTTGACATCGTGTGAATCTGTCATGGCACGTGTCCTCCAAGTCATAAAAATACTCAAAAAAACATCTAACAAGGCTGATATTTCTAATCAAATTCATTGTTTTATATATTTTGAGGTAAATCAAAAAATAAAAATCAATCATGTAGGAGCTATTTCTTTACTCACGTAACTTACTTAGCTAGCACTTTATCTTTCCAGTCTTCTAAATAATGTCCATTTATATGGCATTGTACAAACATTATTTCATTTGGTTAATGACATAAAACAAAAAACAGGTTTCCATATCATTTATAAAAATCATAGCTATCATCCAGACTTTTAAAGCTGATGTTATAAGTCTACATGTTAGGTAAGCCCATTGTCACTGGCAAATCATTGGGAGAACTTGCCTGAGCACCTTCTGCCCTGACCCCTCCCCCAAATTTTCATTCAATCCTTCTCACGAAGATTTATGTGTGAATGGGAAACAGGGTCATGTTTCAGAAACACTGGCTCCCACGTGTAAAAACACTGAGTAAGGAAGAAGGGAAAAACATACAGGAAGCAGTATGGCCCACAGCAATCCTTCAGAGAAAAATGCTTATTAAAAAATTTATAAAAACCCAGAAACTGAGACTAAATATCTTCAATATTGAGTTAGACATCAGACAAAAGAATATGTTCCTGTAAACTTACCACTGATTCCAAATTAGGTGAATTAAGTGTTCTTGAATGATCCAAATTAATTAAAAATCATCAAGAAGAACTACAGAAGTAGGGACTTCCAAGTAAAATGAGAGTATGGATCCTTATGTTTACTTTCACTGCTTCCCAAAATCCCAGGAAAAAGATGGGAAAGGGATACTTTTTAAAAGCAAGGACTCACTCAAACAAATGGACGTGAAATGGAGGAGGAGGCAATAGCACTGGAACTTGGAAAACAGATATAAGAGTGGTAGGTGATTAAGCAGATGCAAGGCAGCAAGAGGAACAGCAGAGAAGCAACCTGACTTAGGCCACAGGTACTTGATAATGATCAGAAATGGCAGACTCACTTTGGAAGGGAAGATAAAGGCAAAGCTCAAAACAGGGAAGCTGGTGGAAAGTCTGTTTAAGCAGCAGTTAGATGTTACCCGCCCTCCACATAGACAGGCAAGTGCCCTGCCCCCACCCTGACAGAAGACACAAGAGGCATCTGGCACCAAGGTATCTGGGCTGGGGAATACTGGGCACAGCTGAGGGTAGGGATGAGTAATGAAGAGCTAAGAGAATATTTACAAACTAAATGCTGAGACTCTATCAGCCCTCGTCTACAATTCATCTCCTAAAACATGGACAGCTGTGTCTACCCTCCAGGCTGAAGACTGGAAGATCCTTCTCCGAGGAACTTGAACAGCCCAAGAGGAAAGACCAAAAAAAAAAAAAAAATACTGACATAGGGGTTCCCCAAGAAATGATCTAGTCAGATGAGTCTACAGCTGACAAACTCCACCTATATACGGAGAATATCCATTCAGTCTCTTAGTGTCCACTCTTAGAGTAAGCAGTCAACCAAGAATCATCAGACATCCAAGGACAGCCTTTAAAACAAACAAACAACCTGTGGGTGAGGATGAGGGTAGGGGTTGAAAAACAGACATAATACAGGAAGAAGAAAATATCAAAAATTATCCATTGATACTGCATTCATGAAACATGGCCAGGATGTCATTTCAAATAATAAGATAAAAGGACCATTCAGAGAGTATATAAAAGCATTTGGAAACTAATATAGAAGAAATGAAAGACTTACTGAAGGCTTGGCATATAGAGGAAATTTGCCAGAAAGTATTATAAAAATATAAAATGATGGGGAAAAGAGAGAAAATAAGTGTCGAGAACCAGTATAAGAGTTCCAATATCCAAATAACGGAGCTTCCAGAAAGAACAGAGAAAATGGAAGAAATCATCAGTGAGATAATTCAAGAGTTGTCTGGCACAGAGGAACAAGAGTGTCAAGGATTCAAAGGGCGTAACACATCTCCAGCATAATAAATGAAAACAGACCCATACAAAGGCACATCACAGAAATTTCAGAACACTAGGAACAAAGTGAAGATCTTACAAGCTTCCAGAGAGAAATGACAGATCACATACAAAGATTAGGACTCATAATGGCTTTAGAGGTTTCAACAGTAACATAAAAATAAGAATTCAATAATACAATGTTTTCAAAATAAAGGAATTATTATTTTATACCTAGCCAAACTAACAAGTGTGATGCTAGAATAATAGCATTTTCAGACATGAAAGGTCTCAAAAATATACTCCCCCCCCTTTTTAAAGGAAGCAAGCAGACAATATGTTCCCCTAAAACAAGGACGTAAGCCAAGGGGGACAAAAAAGAGAAGATATGAGATTTAGGAACCAGTATATCCAACATGGAGAGAGGTGCAGGGAACACCCAGGATGATAGTTAAGGGAGATTCCATGATGACAGTTATCCTCAACAAACTGAGGGCAACCAGTACTAATTGGAACAGGTCAGAGAGGTCTAGAAGATGATTCTTTAAGAAGATGAAACTGATAGAACATTCAATGCAGGGAATGTTCTATCTAAATGCATGGAGAGATGCTATTATTAACAGACAGGTTGGGGCTAAACCATTGATCAGTATATTAAAAACTAAGTAGGGCGCCTGGGTGGCTCAGTTGGTTAAGCGACTGCCTTCAGCTCAGGTCATGATCCTGGAGTCCCGGGATCGAGTCCCACATCGGGCTCCCTGCTCAGCAGGGAGTCTGCTTCTCCCTCTGACCCTCCTCCCTCTCCTGCTCTCTGTCTCTCATTCTCTCTCTCTCAAATAAATAAATAAAATCTTTAAAAAAAAAAAAATAAAATAAATAAATAAATAAATAAAAACTAAGTAAACAAACAATCAAAATTATAATGATCCATTCAGCAAAAGAAAAAGTTGTGCAGAAAGGGTAAAATAATAACAACATTCTAAATGCTTCATTGTGAATAATGTTTACATAGTTATAATAACGTAACCACTAAATATTTATCCAAATTTTGATATAACTGCATGGAAAAGAGGGAGAATTAGGAAGAGTGTGTGAGTGTGTGTATGTTGGGGGTCAGGGGTGGGTGGTGAAAGGAAGCTAAATTTTCACCTTCTGCAGGGAGAAGTCTATAGACAATGCCTAAAACCGAAAAACCAAGAAGCACCAATATGAATTGATATTTAGATATCTGGAGTTGAATCCTAAATGATTAAGACAAGAGAGTTGAAAGCACTTGGCTCTGGGGAGAAGGAAATTAAAGTGATAGGGAAAAGGGAGTTATGTAGGTACTTAGAGTTTTGGGAACAAACCCTGTGAAACAGTCAACTTTCAGCCACATGTGTGTATCATTTGGATAATAACAAAGAGGAAAAAGGAGGAAAGGAAGGAGGAAAGAGGACAGAGAGGTAAGGACACAGGGAGGAAGGGGAAAAAAGAGGAAAGAAAAAATTTTAAGAGACAATACAGATAAAAATGAAAGAGCCTAACAGATAAAATGTGGTTTTTATTGAAAAGGAAAACCAAAGTCCAAACATTTTTGGAAAAGTGTAAGCTTTAAATAAATACAGACTAGATCTCTGTGTCTCCTAGCTCTCAATTTTATATCTAATTGCCAAATGGCAGCATATAAAAAAATATTCATGCTCTTTCCCTCCAAATCCCCTTTTTTCCATCATTTGTAAGTGATGACACTTTCATACCACTGCTTTGTTCCCACGCCCCCTCCCCCAACATCCTATGGGTTCTCTCCATTCTTTCCACTTTATTATCTAGGGCACCATCACCTTTCCAAACTGGTCTGCCTGCTTCCTGTCCATCCTCTAACAGGCAGGCAGAGCAAGCTTTCTAAAATTCAAAGCCATTCACACCACTCTCTTGCTTAAAACTCTTCTGTGGTTCTCACTGCCTTTAGGATAGGTTTAAACTCCTTAATCTGGCATATAGGACTTCATGCTCTGACCTCTAACTACCTCTGAAGCTTCATTTTTTTAACATACTCAGGAATGCCTCTCATTCCACCCCATCTCTAAGTTCCAGCCTGCCACACTGAAGGCTTTTGCAGGTCCTCAAACCCAGGGTGCTCTCACATCTGAGCCCCCGCATTGCTGTGCCCTTTATCCTAAAAGTTCTTCAAAGAATATTATATGCAAAAGTATGTGTGTTTGTGCCTATGTATGCATACATGCATAAAACTTGCAAATGATTTTGACATTATTTATAAGGCCCCCGAACACTAATTTTGGACCCCACTTTAAGAACCCATTCCTTGGGCGCCTGGGTGGCTCAGATGGTTAGGCAGCTGCCTTCGGCTTGGGTCATGATCCCAGGGTCCTGGGATCGAGTCCTGCATCGGGCTCCCTGCTCCTTGGGGAGCTTGCTTTTCCCTCTGCCTCTGCCTCTCTCTGTGTGTGTCTCTCATGAATAAATAAATAAAATCTTAAAAAAAAAAGAGCCCATTCCTTAAGTTATAAGCAAGCTTACAAGTGCTATAAAAAAGTTCTGAAATACATCATTCAGAATATTTACATATAAAGCATACATGAATTACACATATTAATATTAGCTATTTTTCATGTCACTGGAATATTCTCCATTGCCCTTCCTCCCAAAGAAAGTTGGTTAAATGATTATCCTAAAGTTGGTTTCCGTGAGAAGGGGTAACCCTAAGTGAAAACATCCCTTCACTGTTTTGAGAACAGTAAGATCCTAGAATTTGAATACTTCTACCTCATAAGAATGCCTGAGCATGCTGTTACAAAAAAAAAAAAAAAAAAAACTTAAAAAAACTGGATATTAGATGAACAGCTGTGTAGAAAGGGGAATGTAAAAATAAAAACTGCGTGTTGCAGCATCAAAATAGTAACCATATACAGTATATGACTGTTTTTAATCAGATGAAGATTGAAGCTATTACATTTCAAATCAAATGTTATAAATTAGTTCAAGAATGCAGCTGAGCTCTCATTTAATTAGAAATGTCCATGTTTAAATCATGAGGTACAGTAGCTGCCAATGGAGCAAAAGGGCAAGGGAAGGGAGAAATCTGTGTCCAGACCCTCAACTGTCTCCTATGCAGGATGAACATCTGGGGGTGGACTATCCTGATGTCATGAAGAACTTCATGTACTAGCTAATTTGAGATTTAATGTAATTGAACATAATTGTTTTGAAGACAATTAAAATCATTATTCTGGTCTGGACAATTCTGAACTCTTCATTTTTGTGTGAAACGTATTTTCCCCCATGCTGAATTTTAACCCTTTCTTGGATAAAAAGTATGGCAAATTTTGGGCCAGGATTTCCCTGGGAAATAATCTTTAAATTGTCAGCTCACATTAAAATGCAGCACAAGCAGTGAGGTGCTCCTCTGGAAACAAGTCTCTTTTCCTATGGCTAGTACTTGGTGTAGCTCAGCTTAGCCAGAGTCCAAATCTACATCCCAAATGTTAGACAATTCAGCATTAAATAAAAATGAGGCAACATCATACAGGGACTTCTGAGGTCATACAGAGAAGAATGCAATTATCCTAAGGCGGACTTCCCTCCAAAGGTTATGAGCCTCTGCATCTTGTAATTAACCACGGTGCAGCTAGACAGTCCAGGCAAAAGGTCTTTCTTTTCTCCCAATTTGCCTAATTCAAAAACACCTCAAGTGACATAGCTCAAATTTTCCAAATTAAATTCACCCCTGGGGCTGAAATCAAGCACGTGACAGTTCAGTTCCAAAGCAAATCTTAAAGAGAGTTGTGCATAGGGAAAGAAAAAAAAAATCAGAGGAAAAAGGGGTAGGAGTTAACATTTAAGTGGTTTTTCAACCTCATCATTACCCCTGCTCAAGAAAATAGGACACAGATGGGCAAAACACACCATTGTTCTGCCCTGAAGAGTCTAAGGAACTCATTAGAAACTACTGTTTTTCTCATGATCTATGGTGAATCTGTAAGGGACAAATGGTTGATTTGCCCCATCCCAGGGCATTTAGAGTTCCACAGTGTTGTCGGGTGGAAAGTGGAAAGATAGTCACAGAGACACAGTATGCATTGCAACCCATGAGAGCCTATTGTTGATGTAGTTCTTCAAGGTCAACTCTTACCAGGGAGTTGAGGAATGATTATATTATCACAAACTGTTCTGATTTGTGAAAAATGGTTTCCAATCAGGAATGACACACTACCCTCAACTTTCTCGTACTTCTGGCCACAGCTCCACACTCGTCCCGTGGGACACCAGAGAGAGGGTAAATGGGAAAGAGGTTCACTGCTCCCAGGCAAGAGTGGATCCCCTCTCGAACCTCCATAGTAATAGACTTAAAGGCCTCCAAGCTGGCAGCCAGAAGAGAATTGCCTTAAAATGTGAAATTGTAAACAGCAATCACTAAACTTTCACTTGCATCTAAAGAAGCAGCTATAATTTTACTGTCCCACTTGTTGTTTTTCTTTTGCAATCTGTATAGGAGGTTATTTTTATCCAAATAAAAAAAAAAAAGATCCAACCGTTTCCTTTCATCTCACCTCCCAATTGTCATAAAGTTTCACATTTCTGCCAGCAATTTTATTCCCAAAAGTGGAGGAATTATGCAATGTTCATCAGTCTTAAACAATTTCGTATTTTTTTTCAGTTGGTTACTTCAAATTTTTTCAATTTTATCAAATTAATCTGATAAAATTCCGTGTTATTTTCAGAATGCTTTATGAATAATTACATTACAATATACACACATACATTTTTCTGAAACGTAAGTATTTGATTTTGCTCTTGTTCAGTAATTAGATTTTTCCATTGAATCATTCATCTAAGTGCATTTTATGGACACCTATACCACTAGGACTCTGAGTTTTCATTAGTGCAATATGGCCATTTTAGCAATAGAGATAAACAACAAAGAAGCAAATTTACATCCTATGATTAACATTCAAGATAATCTGTCCTATGTTTGCTGGAAGTTATCAGTCCACTCTGCTCTCCAAACAAATAGGCCTTTTGAAAGAAGACACTGCCAAGTTGAAATCAGGTTTATTTGAAAATATCTTGAACCCTTTACTAAGCAATATTAAGATGATATAGGCTTTTCTTTAAACAGTTATGATCCTTCCAATTCAAGTTGTCCTATTAAGCCTGACAACATCCCTATGAGACATGGAGTTCATTTCATTTCAACTCATGAACTAAAGATTTCAGGGTCCCAACTCAAAACACAACTGCTTAGTGTATTTCATTCCATGCCAACTTATCAGTGAAATCAAGGTTGATTTCAACACTATTACTTCACAGGTTAAAACTAGAAAAGGTTTCCTTAACCACATAAGATTTGGGATCATCATCTTCAATGAAAGAATATTATTAAATCTTGGACCCCAAGGTTTATTTTAATAAAGAGGAAATGGGAAATGTTTGAGATACACATGATCAGAAGAATAATGAAATGATCTTTTGGGGTATACTCTCTTGAGTATTCAGATTTATATAGGAAATCAATGGTTAAAGAGCATTCAGGTCTACCTGAAGCTTACCCGTCATCAAAAGACATATAGATAAACAAAGAAACTGAAATCTTACCTAATTCATTAATAGAAGCCGATATTGTAATGACTGATTTGATGTAGTCTTGATCAGAAAATGAAAATATATTGAGCATTGATGCTTCAGGTTATTTCTGCCCTGTAAAGAAAACACATATGTGCAAGAATTTTTTTTCTGTGATGGAATCTTAATAATTTATTTCTTCTGATACAATTAAACTTAGCTTGATAGAAAAATTCTGGGATTTGACCTCTGAAGTGACATTGACTAATCACGAAATTCACTAGTAATGTCTACTTCTTATCACATTACTATATAACCAGATTATAGTTATAACTAGATCTGTTATCCAGTTAGAACAGTTCAGAGGCTCCATTCGGAGGCTAGCCTTTGGTGTTTATGACAGATCATCTCTTGGACTTGCTACTGGGCTTGCCAAAGTTCTCTCAACTCAGTTTAAGATGGTAGCCTCTTCTTTCTTTCTTTCTTTTTTTTTTTTTTAAAGATTTTCAGAGGGAGAAGCAGACTCCCTGCCGAGCAGGGAGCCCGATGCGGGACTCGATCCTGGGACTCCAGGATCATGACCTGAGCCGAAGGCAGTAGCTTAACCAACTGAGCCACCCATAGCCTCTTCTTTCAATCGCCAAATCACACACTCTAAATTCTGGTCCTTCTCAATCTCATCCTCTAGGCTTTGTCAGTTTTTTCTTCCAAAACCCACAAAACAAACTGCCTGGATCAAAACCTGACATCTGGAAAAGCTAAGATAGGCCAATGAGTGCCTGAAGCACAGGTTCCTGGGATGTATGCACCTGCTAGAAACTGGTCTGTCTCCACCATCTCCTTTTCAGAGGCCACCAACAGTCTTCAGATGTTAACGACTTCCAGCTTTTGGTGGCTTGTGACTCATTTGAATGTGTAACCTGGAGGAGAAAGCTGCCATACACTTGTATGGCAGCCGCACATTACCCCAAAGTTATTTTTAAAGTTTACAAGCCTGGTTCAGCCTCCTTAAAAGTCCCCCTTAAGCCTACAAAAGCAAATTCAAAGTGAAGGACAAAAGTTTTCAGGCAGTAATTAAACCGTTAGCTATGCTATTATACCTTTGTTGCCCTGTCCCCTGGCAGCCTAACAATTAATCTTTTCAGAAGAGAGGAAAAATGAGTTACACACAGGAACTACAGAGCTTACAGCAGCCCTGTGCTATTAATTTTAATAACATGAAAAGATAAACATATGTCACTCACTCATAGCCAAATGAGCATCTACAGAGCCCTGCCCTGGTGTACATCTAAAATTTATAACTCAGGTTTCTTTACCTAAGACATTTTAGGCCATTTAAATATTTTCACATTGCTTAATCAGAAAAAATATGGGTATATAATTTTATTCCACTCATTTAAAAATAAATGCATTTAAAATATTTGTAAAACGACAGGTCATTTTCTTAGCTAGTGCCACCTTCCTTCATTTTTAAAACCATAAAAGACGAAGCAAGAACAAGATTATACAACCTCTTATTTTATGTATTTTTTCAACATACTCTAGCTCCTGGAAGAAAAGAGATGATTTTATTTTTTCATCCTAAATCTTCTTCTGAAAAGCTTTTATTCTCAGTTTCATATGATACAATTGAATCAAATGCTAAAAGAATGAAACACTCTCTCCCGCAATTTCTTAAGCATGCGTCTAGAAAAAAAAATTACTGCTGGCAGGAGGAACTGTCAGTATGAATCTCAGCAGAAGTAAATTGTTTGGTATTTGTAATGGAGTATAATAGCTATAATTCCACTTGAGTTGCTGCCACTAATAAGCTGATAAAAACTGTGAGTTGAGACCCAGGTGTCCATCAGTCTATGGCTTCCACAAATGTCCCTGCACATTCACTTAATCACAGAGACAGGTAACCCAATCCCTTTAGAAGTACTGTGTCTGACAATGAGGGGCCCAAGCTGGCTCTTCCCACAAAGAGAATGCAAAAGCACAGCTGCATACTGACTCCAGAGGAGTTTTCTTATCAGCAATTACCAGGAATTTTCTTAGACGTTCCCAGCTCCTGCAAAGTTGTAAGACAGTAAACTTAAATGTGCTCACCATTAGAAATGGGCTAGGTGAAAATACTTCTTTCTCATGAAAAGTAGTCACCAAATCAAAAATGACTCAGAAATTAAAATATACTGTCTCACATGCTTCAGGATTGTGACCCTAATGCTCACCTGTTGCCAAAAAGTTGATTTAGTAACAAAGCATTTCTACTTAAATGATTAGAAGTCCGAATACACTGTTTGGTTTGTGTGTGAAGGCAAAAACAACTGGAATCCAGAACTGTGTGTCATCACACGAACATTTTAACAAGAGTAAAATAAAGAGTAATATCTCTCATTGGAAATACTGGCCCAGGGAGTAAAGAGGCTTGAGGTCCAGTCTTCTGACTTGCTGAGTGATCTTACACACATCACTTAAATGCAATTGCCTACAAGTTTTTATATGGAGAAAATGGAGTAGAAATAATAATGTTGTAATAAAAGCATGGGCTTTGTTGGCAGGAGAGCTTTGAAAAGTAGCTGGTATTTGGCAAGTTTATTTTTTATTTAACCTGTTGAATAAAAAGCATAATGTACAATTATGCTCATTCTATTAATGATCAAATAAATGGCCCATGCAGGAAACATTAAACCTTTATGTAAATATATCGTCCTCAGGAGCCTGAACTCCTGAACAATGCTCATCTCACACACTCACTCTCCAATGTGAATAGGTGCACTGCTGAGCTTACGCAGGCTTTCGGAAAGAGCACATGTCCACATATGAGTAACTGTTCTATCTCAGTATCCTGGAGTCCTGCAGAAGCTGTAACAGCCCCAGAACAAGGAGGAAAGTCTTAGAAGAAGGAAGAGTGTTCTATAGCACTGTCTGCAGAATAAAAAAACTACTGTACTCATACATATTCGCTTCAATTGTGTGTTGTTCCTACCATTTTTTTCATGAAGAGATGCTTGTGCTATGTTCTCAACAATGTATTTTCTTCTGGCTTCTGAAATATTTAGTAAACAAGCAGCCAAACGGAGCCCCATGGAAGAAGACATGGTGATTTTTCTAGAATAGGAAAAAAATTACTGTTCATTTTGGTCTGTATGGCTCATTCATATTTTCATGTTCATTAACCATAAATATAGTTTTTGGAAACCAGACAGTCATAATATGAACACTTCACTATTTTATTCCCGGAGAACACCTAAAAGAAAAAATCCTCAGATTGAGTCAACCAAGACACCATGTGTATGCAGTCATGCACATATGAACCTACAAACATAGTAACAATACTAGAAAATATAGGGCAAGTTACTCAGCCTGAATTGTCATGCAAATGAAAATACTTGTTAAAGTATTTTATTCCCTTTTAAACACCATTTTCCTTAGATTATCCCCATTTTCAAGGTCTATACTACTTAACATATAAGCTTAATCCTCGTTAAATGAGATTTACTAGGGAAATGTAGAAAAGGGAAATGAACAAAATTCTTATAAAAACTACTTTTCTGGCAAAAAGAAAAGTTATCTCTATGCGCCATGCTATAGGCAATATGTGAACAAATAAAAAGGACTCATTTGGGTGCTGTAAGATACCAGGTGTTTAGACAACTATTTGACTAAATTCCTCTCATACTTTAATCCCCAAAGTTCCTTTATGAGTTTAAAATCTTTTCACAGGACTCTCTTCCTTGAACTAAATCTGACATATATTCTATAATGAATCAATAATGCCAAAAACGTGACTGATGCCCTTTTGTTGAAAGTGGATTAATTACAAAATAATTCCCCTTTTCAAGATCAGGCCATATTTTGGTCTCTTTTAAATATAACTAAACATGGCCCTCACGAATTCATTCAACAAATTATTTCATAAGGGTTATCTTGTATCAGGCAATGTTCTCAGGGTGAGGAATACCGCAGTGAATGCTGTCCAAGTTTGAGACAAACGTTAAGCTTATGAGTTTAAGCTAAACTGTGCTCTGGTGCAAATAACAGTGCAGTCGATGCATAAATGCTCTGGCTTCTGTTCACTAGGATTTTCATTGGCCTAATCGTCCTAACCTAGAGGGAATGCAGGGCTCCGTGGCTAGTTTAGGTTTATAAGCAACTTTTCATATCGGGACCATCATCTCATGACTGAAAATTAATTAAAATATGGCCATTAGGTTTTTGTAGACATTAATAACATCGTTGTAATAAAGCAGCTCAGACCTCTCTCGTTTCTGTGTAAACAAAAAATTGCTTTACACAAGGGGTGTGGGCGTCTTCTGGCTTTCATTTGTTTTCAGTGTGTTTATGTAGCTTAATTGTCTCATCAGGCACTTTCCCAACATAATTATGCTTTTTAACAAATGGTGTTTATGGCAACCCCTAACAGTGCAAAAGAAAGGATTAGTTTCATCCTCTCATTCCACATTTTGATTCCCTGTGGACAGTTAAATCACACAAAGATGGTGTTAGAAAAATCTACCTTCACAGCAAAAGCTTAAATTAGCGGCCACCAGGCTCTTGGAGAGCAGTCAGGCTTGTTAGCAAAAAGGGTAAGTGTTTCCCTGCCTCTTCCACTTACAAAGTAACCCACAGCAACCTCGCAAACAGTGGTTTGGAAGAATGCGCTCCTAGTCCGCCCATCCCTCCAATCACAATCCAATTACTTCCGGCCATAAACTAAAAAACTGCCTCCCCACGGGGAACCAGCAAGGCCAGCGCCCAGTGGAGCAGTTCGCGACAGTTCCGCCAGATCACCTGCCTGCCGGCGCACACACCACCGTTCGCGCTTTTAGGGCCGCCAAAAGGCTCGCCGAGGGGGCGGTAGTGCGTGCTGAGGCGGGAACCCGCCGCTGGGATGCCCTGCGTGGCCCCGCCCCGGTTCCGGTGTGGAGTGGCTCAGGGCCACGTGGGCAGACGCTAACCCGAGGGACTCGGCGCGGGCCTTAGGGCAGTCTCCCGCTGCCCCGCGAGGCCCGCCGGGAGCAGCGTCTGCGGGCCGCGGGGCCCGGGAGCGAAGGACGGTCGCGGCGGGGCCGCCGGGGTCGGCTCTCGAGCCAGCGCCGGCGCTCGCGGACGCATCGGGAAGGAAACCGAGCTGCGCGCGTGGAGGGACGGCGGGGTAGGGGTAGGACGGCGCGGAGCCGGGGTCGCCGCGCGACAGCGGCGCGCAGCTTCCGCCGCCGGCCCCGCCCCCTGACGCCCCGCTCGCGCTCCAGCCCGCCGCGCGCCGCCCCGAGCGCGCTCCGCGAGTCGCTGCCTGACCTCAGCTCCGCGCTCCCCGCGCTCCCCGCGCTCCCCGCGCTCCCCGCAGCCCGGCGGCCCCGAAAGCTTAACGTTCTGCTTGGAATTGCCTTTTCGCCCCCCGTCCTTTAGCTTGGGATTCCCCACAGTTGTCTCTTGTAAATGAATGACTTTTTAAAAGGGCATTAGAATCTAATGATGAGGTCATTACCCATTAATCATACACCCAGCAGGGGGCTCTGGCGCACACGCAGACGCACCCTGCTAGTAAAGTCTCTGCTGAGAAATAATGCCCGCAAGCGCTTGTGAGTAGGAGCTGGACCCACCCTCAGACGACAAAGCTGTACTAGCACCTGCCCGTTTACCCAAAAGTTACGAGCGGTATGAACCAAGCATTAAGCATTTCCCTTTTTTCTAGGCCAGTGAACCTTGAGAACACATTTCTCCTACAAAAACCTGTTTTTTTAAAAAATATATATAGCAAGGATTAAATGTCACCATTTTGATCCAATTTCGTTCCTGAAGTGAAATAATCACTAAATAACTACTTTGACAGAATAAATTAATTTTTAAATCTATTTTTTTATTTTCTAATTATACTTTTTAAACACAGATTTGAGGAAATTAACATTTATGTGGACATTTGGTTTCTAGCCTAATGTGGCATAAAAATAAGTAACATAATGAGTGTTAAAAAAAATCAGGTTCATGATGCTTCTCACATCATCATCATTGTACTTAGATGTCACAACAGTATTATGTGCGATTGTGTCAGATCCAGCCTTCTCCATCTCGGAGTGTTGGCAGGTAGGAGGGTTGTTGGCAAGAGGAGGGGTGTTAACCTCAGGATCCTGGATTCATTCCAAGGCTGGTAATTACATTCTGCCAGCCAAAATTCATCCCATAATTTTAATTGGATAAATCCTTTCTGGCCTAAGCTACTGCTATGCCTGTCAAACTGTTGCCACATTTCACCCCAGAGGTGTCTGTGTTTTAGTTGCAAGAATCAGTCCCTTTGAGGTTGGCTTATCAATTTAAATCCTCAAAGTGCTTTGGGATCCTATGGAATTAAATATATATTTAGGTATTTTTTCTACTGAATCTGCAATAGAAATGCATAAAATATACACCCATGTTAATGCCTAAAAACCAATACCCATCTAATGTCAGCAAATAATTTCAAAATAATTTAACTAGACTGATGTCCCTAACTTTCTCTTCTCTCCTTTTGAGAGCTTTTACTGACCATAGCATTAGCTTCCAGTTAACAAAAAGTACTGCAATGTCCAACATTTCCTTCCAAGGAGGACAATGGAACTGAAGGCCCTGTATCTCACCATTCCAAACAATCCCATGATGAGACTACTCGCTACAATGGAAGACGTAGTAACAGTACATCTAGTCTTATCTGTCTCTCCAGAGAAAACAGTGTGACACCTAGGGGCTCAGGGTTCTAGCTGTAACAACTGCTAGAACTGAAGCTTCTTCCCCACATCTCCTAATCCTCTCTGTGAGAAAGTCTTTCCCTTTACAGAGCTGCTGGGGTTAAGATAACATTTCTGAAAGCATCAACACCCAGCAGTTACTCAGTAAACCTTAACCCCTTTCTCCACTCTACTGAGGTCAGACAGAAATGAGAGAAGGCAGGGTCTCAGCATTCTTTGTGGAGAGGGCAGCATCTGCCCCTGCCTCAGAACTGTAAGCATGTCTTTTCGGAAAAGACAAGGAAATGGATACAAACACGTCTGATGAAAAGTTCAGCAGTAAGATTTAAAGTCTTATTTTGCTCTCTTAAAGAATTGAAAAGTATGCGATGCCTGGGTGGCTCAGTAGGTTAAGTGTCTGCCTTCGGCTCAGGTCATGATCCCAGGGTCCTGGGATAGAGCCCCACATCGGGCTCCCTGCTCAGCGAGGAGTCTGCTTCTCCCTCTGCCTCCGAGTGCTCCCCTTGCTTGTGCTCTGTATCTCTCTCTCTCTGACAAATAAATAAAATCTTTAAAAAAAAAGAAGGAAGGAAGGAAAGGAAGGAAGGATTGAAAAGTACCTTTGGTGTTACTTTAGCTCAGCCACATGTAATCCTGACTTTTTTGTTATTTAAAAGAGCTCTATGTCACATTTACAATGTATAAGCATCAAACTTCTAATTATTTAACTTAGCATGCTTTGGAGGAGTTTTTCATACATTTTAGGTGAACACGCTATTTTGACTACTCGTTTCTCCTGCTAAATCCACGTTCAGGGCATTAGGTCCTTTGATCATTACGGTTCCTGTCCAAAAACAAATAGGCACTGGAAGAGAGCATAGCTACAAGTCCCAGTGTCAATTCTGTCGGTGATACCTGTTTCCTAACACTCCCATTGGTCCCTTGTGAGACAAAGATAGTTTTCTCTACCCCTCATTTTCATTTTTGCCAGCAAGGAGAGCATAGGTCTTATAGGAGCCTCCCCTGGCCCATCAGAACTGAGGTGGGTAAAAGGGAGAGGTTGTGCTCTGGTTTGGCCCCATAGAGCTACGGGAACAGAGCGCTCAGGTGCTGCTTGAGCAGGGCTGGGATCAGGGTAAGGGATTGAGGCATTCACCTCACATGCAAAATCAAGTGGGTGCCAAAAAACTTGGTAATGCAGTACCCTAAGAAGTCAAGATTAATGCAAAATAAGAAATCCGTGGTGAACAAAATAACATTTTAAGACAGAACCATACCCTGTACTTGTCCAAGTTGGTCACCCTCAGCTCACCCTGATCCCTGCCCTGTGGTTGCATTCCCCTTTGTACCAGTCTGTTCCTGATTGAAGGGTTAAGAGGAAACTGTACCACTCTGCCCTGCCTGCATCCTCTCTTTGGGCCCCCAAAATGGGCAACAAAACCAGAAATGTCAAGGGTAAAAATTTCCAAGCCAGTGGTTACATATAATTTATAGTCTGTTCAAGAGTTCTCTAGACCTCCATATATAGGCGACTTGGCCAACTTACCTCAAGAGAAGGCAAACCCTTATTTGAACAAGCAAAAGAATCAACTCTATTAACTAAATACATTTCCTTACCTATTTATCTGACACATTTCAAAATATGGTAATTAGAAAGTTTCCTATTGCACTTGGGAATTTTGAAATAATGTTTTAAAGACCATTTAAAATCAATGCTATGAGTCTGTTTTCTATCTTCATATTCCAGCACTTACCTCTGTTCAGGAAAATGTGAGAATTTCCCTTAGAAAGACAGAAATCTAATTCCTTTTTTTAAAAAAAAGATTTATTTATTTATTTGAGAGAGAGAGAGAAAGAGCACGAGCAGGGGGAGGGGAGGAGGGAGAGGGAGAGAATCCTCAAGCAGACTCCCTGCTAAGCACAGAGCCTGACTCAGGGCTCAATCCTAGGGCCCTGAGATCATGATCTGAGCCGAAATCAAGAGTCGGATGTTGAACCAACTAAGCCACTCAGGCGCCCCAGAAATCTAATTCCTAATGCATTTTTTTTCTTCAAAGATTTTACTTTCACCCTCTTTTTGCTCTATAGCAGATTTCATTCTGCCTTCTTTCTTCGTGAAACATGGAAAGATTTTATTTCTTCTTTCATGTAAATGTGGTCTGATAAATGAATAATTTTAAAAAGGGACTTTAGTTATCATTCCAGGACAAGTTAAATACAGAAGTGGTTTTAATTACTTGTTTTAAATTGTTGAATCATGTGATATCATGGAATATCTGTTCTATTAGTCATTTTCTAAAACAGCAAATGGGTTTCACTGCTGCCATTTTTAGTTTGTAGTGGGGGAAGTTATGCTAGTAATTTATTTATTTATTTATTTATTTATTTATTTATTTATTTATTTATTTATTTATTTAAAGATTTTATTTATTTGAGAGAGAGAGAATGAGAGACAGCATGAGAGAGAGGAGGGTCAGAGGGAGAAGCAGACTCCTTGCTGAGCAGGAAGCCTGATGTGAGACTCGATCCTGGGACTCCAGGATCATGACCTGAGCCGAAGGCAGTCGCTTAACCAACTGAGCCACCCAGGCGCCCCGCTAGTAATTTATTTTAAATGAGTAAAAGGAGCTTCATGTCCAGAAAGAAGTTATAAAAACAGAAATACCTCCCTTGCCCATACACCGCTGCCTTAATTACAGGAAATGATCTCCAGCCATTTTTGTCTTAATGAAGGCATAAAAAAACCCACAAGATTTCTGGAATTAACCTTCTTCACCTACCTTTTTGGGAAATGTCTTTCCCTTTACACAATACGGATTCGGTTGGCTGAATTTACCATAAAAGAGCAGTAGGCTAGAATGTAAGCATAGTTACTAGCTTAAATTGGAATCACTTGTTATGCATTTTGTTCATTCATACTAGGAATATGTCATGTAATTAGCCAAAAATTAAGTCTATGACCTATCCACCTTAATTCATCCTTTGCCTTTTTATACCATGTATACCATGTTTTATACCACATATACCTTTTTATTCCATGTGGTCACTCAGTTGTGCATTCCTTTATTATGGAACCTAGGCATTGAATGGAATGAAGTGTCTCCTAGGCCTTTCTCCAAAGCTGTTTTTTCATAGCTATTAGTCATATTGCAGATGAAAAACAATTCCTAAAATATACTTTGCATTTTTGCTGAAAATTTATTCTTAACTTATGGGACTACATTAGAATTATTTCTAAAACTATAATTCACAGACTGTATATTATATCCAGAAAAATGCTGGGAATGTTTAGAAACATTTTCCCCCAAGTAACATGAATTTTGGTTGTGTCGTGAGGTTTTGTCAAGAAATATTTACTTTAAAATGCCCACCACTGGGTGATGACTGCCAATTTTCATTAAGAAAGATAATATATCTTGTGACAGTCCCAGTAGTGGCCAGTCATGCTCTGTGTAATTGTAGGTACTTCTGTATTGCATCATTTAATGTCCCATGTATATGCAAGAGAATGTCAACTCTTACTGATACCAGGAGAGTAACCTCCTATATGCACAGGAATCAGAGACCTTGGACAGAAGCATTCCTGTGATGTCTGATGTCCTAATTCACATGTGTGTTCAGAGCCATTCCTTGCTTTGCAAATGAGCCCTTTGGGAGAGGACCATTCTGCTCTTGGTCAGATCTCTAAGCTCTGTCTCTGCAGGACATTCAAACTGAAAGTTCCAATGAAGTTTTTCTTGCTGATTTGTTTCTCTTGTATTGTATATCTTAGTGTTTGAAGCGATTCACTTTTTAAACATATTTTTCATTACATTTAAATAGAAAGTGTCTAATTTCTTAAGAACAGGCGAGCAAGATTACTTTGTTGGTGCTGTTGTTCTTAATGTTTTCTTTATTTAACTTGTGCCCCTCAGTTATTATGCAACTCTTTTAGCTTGAAGTTTTCGGTTTTTTGGAGAGGATTTGAAAATATAAATTCACAGTTCAGGTCAGAAAAGACCTTAGAGGTTATCTGGCACCTAGTCATTACCTTTGTTTAAACAATGTCTGATCTTCAACAAAAAGACAATAAGGGTGGTAGCAGAGCTTGTGATGAAGCGCGGGGTTGGGGGGGTTGCAGGTCACCCCTACTCTTTGCCCCTGCCACTGCCTCTTCCATGGCCCCTCCCTGAACCCTAAAGTGCCTTTGAAAACCACTAGCTAGTTCAACCACTTTTCTGGGGCTTGAAATCCTTTTTTACCATGGCATATAAAGTTCTTACCTTTTGCAGATTAACTCTCTACCTTGAAACAAGTCTATGATGCCGTCTCAAAACACGAGCACTGTGAAAAATTCACACTACTTTAAATTGTTGGGTTTTAATGATAATTTCTGTGGAGGAAAATAAATATGAACGGATATTCACATCTGAAATGATCCATCAAAGGTTTTCATTAATACTCAAGGAAGTATGATACAGAAACCCGGAAGGATCACGACTGTGGGGGAAGGAGAAAAAAGGATTCAAAAAGATGCAATCAGACCCTTATAGGGAGACAACACGCCAGGATTAGAGTGGCTTAGTTCCTGCCTCCCTACCAGTTCAGAAGGCTGTACCCCAGCCCTGCCTTTCCCTGTGCCTGTCACCTTTACCACAGTATTTTCACGTCTCTACTATGGGTACAATGATGGCAGTGTTTCCCACAGGAGATTTCTGTATTCTATTTAGATCCGGGGCCCTTTTTTCTCTTCTGCTTTCCCCATCCAGTTTTTTTCTTTTATCTCATGGTATGTCATTTGATCTATGGGCTAAGTTTGGAATGACAACAGAACTGGCCTAGAGTAGGGGTTTCAGCTACCTATATTTCAAAGCTGAATTTAAATTACAGATATAAAAATATTAAATGAGAAATATAGCATGAAAATACATTTTATAAATCAAATTATATCAAATAGCCAGTTGATAACTACTCAAGTAAAGTTCAAACAATCGTTAATCTTTGAGTTCTCTTCATTTATTAATGTACAACATAAAAGACCCCAGTGTTTTCTTTCCCTAAAACACTCATATTTTTTTAATTTAATCTTTTTTTTAAAGATTTTATTTATTTATTTGACAGAGAACGAGGGAGAGCACAAGCAGTGGGGAGTGGCAGGCAGAAGGAGAGGGAGAAGCAGGCTCCCTGCTGAGCAGGGAGCCCGATGTGGAATTCGATCCCAGGACCCTGGGATCATGACCTGAGCTGAAAGCAGAATCTTAATGGACTGAGCCACCCAGGTGCCCCAAAACACTCATATTTTTTAAGTAATTACTCAAATTATAAAACATGTTAGGTTACTTATATATAATTAGATTGTCTAAAACTTACTGATAAAAGCAGAGAAGTTTAAGGAAAATACATTTTAAAAATCTACCCCAGGGGCGCCTGGGTGGCTCAGTCGTTAAGCGTCTGCCTTCAGCTCAGGTCATGATCCCAGGGTCCTGGGATCGAGCCCCGCATCGGGCTCGCTGCTCGGCGGGAAGCCTGCTTCTCCCTCTCCCACTCCGCCTCCTTGTGTTCCCTCTCTCGCTGTGTCTCTCTCTGTCACATAAATAAATAAAAAATATTTAAAAAAAAAAAAAAAATATGGGGCGCCTGGGTGGCTCAGTTGGTTAAGCGACTGCCTTCGGCTCAGGTCATGATCCTGGAGTCCCGGGATCGAGTCCCGCATCGGGCTCCCTGCTCGGCAGGGAGTCTGCTTCTCCCTCTGACCCTCCTCCCTCTCATGTTCTCTGTCTCTCATTGTCTCTCTCGCAAATAAATAAAATCTCAAGAAAAAAAAAATTAAAAAAAAATAAATAAATAAATAAAATAAAAAAATAAAAAAAAATAAAAAATAATTAAAAAAAATAAAAATCTACCCCAGGTGCAACCGAAAGTAGCTATTGACACAGGAATTAACCAATTGGAAGACTATATTCTGCAGAATAACTTGATCTTCTCAAGTATGTCCACCCTTAAAAAAAACACCAAATAATATGTTAATAGGAATATATTATATTTTGTTCGTTATAATGAAAGCACATATCTGCAACAACACTTTTATGTATAAAGATATTTTCTTTATAGATACCGTGATTTTTATTGATAGTCGTAATATCAATCTAAAAATGTACAGCATTTAGTATATCTAATGGATTGACTTTATAATTACAAAATGTAATTTTATAACTAAAAGTACCCTGAAACGTATCCCATCAAATACTTTAAGGGTGGGAAACCAGGCCTAAAGAGGTGACATGATTACCACATGTTTAATGTTATTCTTCTATTTTAAGTTTTGATGCCTGGAGGGTGAATTCCAAGGCCCCTCTCAGCAGGACCCCATTCTACCTTTTTTTTTTTAAGATTTTATTTATTTATTTGACAGAGAGAGACACAGCGAGAGAGGGAACACAAGCAGGGGGAGTGGGAGAGGGAGAAGCAGGCCTCCCGCCAAGCAGGGAGCCTGATGCGGGGCTCGATCCCAGGACCCTGGGATCATGACCTGAGCTGAAGGCAGACGCTTAACCGACTGAGCCACCCAGGAGCCCCCCATTCTACCTTTTTAAGAGTTTCGCCTTTCCTTTTTCCAACCTCCCTCCTCTAATCGCATGCCACAGCAGCGAGCACCGAGCATGCTCTGGACTACTGTGTATCTCTGGCTTAGCTTGTGCATTACTCCAAATTTCATTCTATGACCACCGTCCACCTCCCCAGTAAACAACCTCCATCCCTGGGAGGCCTTCCTGAATTCTGCCCTCCAATCCAGTATTTATCATTCTCTTCTGTGTTCTCAGAACATCCTGCATTTAACACTGAAACATTGATCACCTATTGTTATGGTATTTCATAAGTGTCTCTCTCCCCTGCAAGGTTGAACAGGAATAGGATAATTTTTGTCTTTTTTTTTTTAAAGATTTTATTTGACAGAGAGAGACACAGCGAGAGAGGGAACACAAGCAGGGGGGAGTAGGAGAGGGAGAAGCAGGCTCTCTGCCAAGCAGGGAGCCCGATGCACGGCTCGATCCCAGGACCCCGGGATCATGACCTGAGCCGAAGGCAGGCTCTTAACGACTGAGCCACCCAGGCACCCCAATTTTTGTCTTTTTAATCCCTAGACCTTAGTCTGGTCTTGAATCATAGTAGACATAGTAGATGCTTTATAAAAATTCGTTGAAAGGATGAATATGTACATGCAGAAGTCAATGAATGTGTGAACTAATTCACGAACGAACAGACAAACCAACAAAAGAGTGAATGAATAGGTCAAGTTACGCAACCTGGGCACTTTTAATCTTGGGCAGGATAATTCTTTGTTGTGGATAAATCTGGCCATTCTTTGTTGTGGATAAATCTGGCATTGTAGGATACTCAGAGGCATCCCTGACCTCTACCCACAGGTGCCAGGGGCAGCCCCCTCTCCCAAGTTGTTATGATCAAAAATGTCTCCAAGGCATTGCTAAATATTCCCCAGGGATAAAATCGCCCTTGGTGGAAAACAGCTGAAATACATGGAAGGCTGGCTGAATGCAGCAATTTCAGGTGGAGGGCAGAGATTAGAACTCTGCTCTCTATTTCAGTCCAGAACTTTTTCCATTACGACTTAGCCCTGCTAAGATCCAAGTTCAATACTTAGACTTCTCATAAGACATTTTTAAAACCTGAGACCAATAACAGAATTTCAGAAGTATAATTTTGGGGACAAAGTATCAAAGAAGCAACATTAGGAATAAAGATATGCCTTCCTTATATCAACTAGTCTGATTGATGTTAATTTTTTTAAATGGCATTTACCGGGACGCCTGCGTGGCTCAGTCATTAAGCGGCTGCCTTGGGCTCAGTTCATGATCACAGGGTCCTGGGATCGAGTCCTACATCGGGCTCCCTGCTCGGTGGGAAGCCTGCTTCTCCCTCTCCCGCTCCCCCTGCTTGTGTTCCTGCTCTCGCTGTCTCTCTCTGTCAAATAAATAAATAAAATCTTTTTTTTAAAAAAAAGGCATTTACCTATAGTCAGTATTATTAAATGGTACTTATTTGGCCCTGCCTAAAAGCTGCTCCTACAAGGCATATGGTTTTCAAAAATTTTCTAAATGCCACGTCAGAGCACCATCTTGTGGATCTTAGAGGAATTCACCGATTTCAGTTGAAAATGTCTAGTTACTTCTCCAGAAAAGGAGACAAAAAGAATAGAAAAACTATAGAAGATTAGGACATTCTTTGCTTATTGAAATGTTCTACCAAACTCTGAATTAGGGACTTCCTAAAGTTTGATTTTGACTTTGGTATTTGGCCAAGATTGCTATTTGGCTTCAACTACAGCCTCCCTTTAGTCTTTGGAAAATCAAATAGCCACATATCTATGTCATCATCATCATGTCTGCATCATGTACAGTCAGTAAAGCAGGGGCATAATGCCAACGAGGAAGGCCATCCTAATGTATTGGTTAACATTTGAATATTCACTTTGAATGTACAGATATAACTTGGAATTAAAATTTCCTTATATGCCGGAAGTATTGGAAGAGCAAAGTGTTGCAAAATTAGGGAAGATTATGAAAGCTGATAATGTTATATAGAAAACAAATAAGAATTTTTAAGCTGTTAAATTGAGAAATAGGGCAATAGATTGATATAAATATGAATATTTGTGCCTGTACCATATCAAACTTTAAAAATTCCATTACTGGCTTTTTTAAATTATAAAAGTGTAATTGTGATTACATTTCACATTTCTTCCTGTATCCGAGAAGTTCCTTCTGTGATGATATCTAGCTTCAGCCTCTGACACGTGTTGTAATACTAAGCTGTTTGGCATTCAGCCTAAATATGTATTTATATAAATCTATTCTAAATCTAAAAGGAGAGTAGAATGAAAAGAAGATAATGTAAAACATAATAGATTTGAAGTTTCTTCTCTTTTTCAAATATGTAAGTTTTCCTTTTAAGACTTGAAAGAAAATATTCAGCACAAACTACCAGGAGCACCATATGCAAAGGGCAGTGTGGGAAAGCCTACATGGGATTACTGATATGGAAAAAGCATTTCTACTAATTACATCTGCAATTAAATTCTAATTTTATAGACAAAATGTTCAATTGGTTATAATTATTATTTGTTTTCCCCATCCCAATACACAATTGCCTTCTCTTCTCCCTGAGAGAAAGTGAGCATAGCCATACACTATAAGGTTTTGTTACCCGATCATCTCCTTTGTTCATCTCTTCAAATGGAAACACCAAAAATTGCTAGCCAGGTTCAGCTAGGGGCAATTCTGTATCCAAAGTCCATTCTTCTCTAAGATAAGTTACCTTCATTTTGGAAAATGGGAGAAGGCAGGGGTGTTAAAAAGAGAACTTTTCCTGCAGGAACTTTCACGTAATTGTTTTGACCCCAATGTAACTATTTTATGTTACAGGACAGTAGACTACTTGGCTTGCCTGTGTGCCTTAAAATGGAGCCCCAGCAGATGGATAATGGCCATGAAATCTAACAACCACGACGACAATAATTGTTATGGCATTTAGGTCCCACATTACCTCTGTAAGAAGATAATCAAAGTTATGAATAACACGTTTTGGTTTTGAATTGACATAGAGATGTCCCTGATTAGTAATACTGCATAGTGGAAAGATCCCTGGACCAGAGATCAAGAAGCCATGTTTTTATTCCAGCCCATCACCAAGTGTGTAACATTGGACAAATGACTCAGGCTCCCTGCTCCTCAGTTTCTATATCTCTAGAATGAGGGAGTTGGACGAGGGATTCGATCATGTCCTTTCCAGCTTAATAGCTTAAGTTTCTATGACATGCCTTTTTGGGTAGAAGCATAGCCCAATCTGCATATTTTTTCTGAGACTGGGTACCAAGGGATGAGTTGAATAGTGTTGCCCTGCACAGTTTAGGAATCTAACAAGACCATCTCTAACTTCTCTTTCTAGTGATTAGAAGTAAGTTGTTTTTTTTTTTAACTTTTCTCAATACCATTTATTTTCCATATATACATCTCTGCAGACAAGTTTCACTTTACTTATAAATATTTCCTTCAAATTTCAGAGGAGTCCTCCTAATCCTACTACTCAAAAATCTAGTTTCCAATTCTCTGAACTTTCCATATTTTATAGACCACAACCATATATCCTGTAAACAATCTATTCCTGAAGAGGACCTGCAGAGCATTTACTCCCTGAGGTGTAAGTTTTCCACAAGGAAAACAAGATTGGGTCTCACCAAATGGTATACTGTTTTCTTGGATATGTACAATAGCCAGTATAATTTTAATGATTAGGAAATCCATTTTTATCTTTATTTTCTTATTGTTCTTGTCTTGGTGTAGTTTATTCTGGTTTTGTTAATCTGGTGGGATTTGGGGGGGCATGGGGTGGGGGTGGGGGTTGGCTATTACTTCAGGAAATGGCTTGATCTTTCTAAACCTATCATTTTATCCTGACCTGACACAAAAGCCTTTCCTGTGAAGATGTGATGCTTCTCTGGATGTTTCCCAGCTCCTCTGTTGTTATTGTATTTAATTAGGTCTTCCTAGAAACAAGTAAGAACCTCTGAACTTTCTCTTTAATATGATGGCCATTTAACAGATAAATGAACTACCTTGATCCAACATTTATGTATTCTCAATGATTCAGGTATCTCATATTTTCATTGCTGCAATATCATTTAAGTATTTTATACATTTAATTCAAAGGTAAAATAAAAACATTTGAGAAGAATTTGGGGGGTTCCTTTATGCTACCTTGGTCAAACATGATTTTGGTAGTGAAAATCCATGTGCAATATTCAGTGGAATCAAAAGTACTTGAGTCTGAGAATTAAATACACATATACACACAAAAAAGTTATCCATTTGAGAACTGAGATTAGTGTAATAACCTGGAATCTGCTGCAATAGGAAATAAGATGGGATAACATTTTTTTAATTAAAAAATTATTTTAAGATTTATTTATTTATTTGAGAGAGAGAGAGAACATGAGCGGGAAAGGCAGAGGGAGAGAGAATCTCAAGCAGATTCTGCGCTGAGCGCAGAGCATGACATGGAGCTCGATCTCACGACCCCAAGATCACAACCTGAGCCGAAACCAAGAGTCAGATACTTAACAGGCTGCACCACCCAGGGTCCCCAAAGGGATAACATTTTTACCTAATGCTAACATCATACTCTGCACTAACCTCTCACCTACTGAATGAAATAATACACTAACTTCATAGAACCAGAATCCTGACGTATCTAATCTTAAACATTAGGTAATAGTTGTGGTAGAGGTAATGAGCCAGTTAATCTCAAAGTTAGGCATGGTTTTAAATTTAAGCTATAGACACACCATAATGAACAGTGTTGGGGCAACCAATATAATTTTTTTTTTGTATTGAACATGAAATTATTTTCTCAAGTATCCTGGCAAAAATAATCAGTCAAAATATTTTTGGTAAATGAATTTCTTAACATTTCTATGTCTTTATTAATACCACAACATGGACCCACCTATTTTAGTATTTTATGGCATTTACTAATGACAATTTTATTTCTATTTAGGATTTAAAGAGAAGATTTTCGCATGTTTTTTCTCTTCAAATTATCTTATACATATTATTTTTATCTTATTTACAAATTAAGCACATTTAAATTACTAATCTACTTTTAAATTTTAAATGAGAAATGCTTTTAAAAAAAGCAACAGGAATTAGACATCGAATGCCCAAAATATTGAAAACATAATCCCTTTAAAAATATCCACCATCTCTCTCCTCCCTCTCCTAATTCAAACTAGTTAGTTTCCTTTGAAGATGTCTTCTGCCAATGTTCCTGCAAACTATTTTTGTTTGAAAATTTCAGGGTGGAATAGTTTTTTAGATGAAGGAAACTGTATTTGCAATTACAGCTTATAAAGTAAAGAAAACCATAAAGTTCCTTTGGCATCAGTTTGACTCAAGGTCAAAATTAGATTTCCTGTTCCTATAATATTTGAATTATAAACCTCTCTTCTTGTAAGTAGATTTGAGCGGTCGGCTGGAAACTGCAATATATTGTATGAATACTAGAGTTATGGTACAATTTGAAGTGAACAGCTCACTTAATTTTGGTCTTCTTCCGTTACAGTAGTGATTTTTCAGTCTTAGTCCCAAACATACAGTGGGTGGGTTTCAATTGCACAATAATGCCATTGTATATTTTCTTAATTCATTAACAAGATAGGCTTAAAATTTTTCCAATTAACACTATTAAAGATTGGAATTATTTATTTTCATGTCAGGCTGTGTGGTGATAGTGATGTTAATAGAGCAAAGGAAGGTATTGGGGTCCTCTATGCAACAGAATTATTTATTAGTTGCTATGAGAAAATAAAAAAGGTACCTGTGGAGAGATAATTCCTGCCCTCGAGGACCCTGTAATACATAGCTGTTTTTTCAAAGCTTTCAAACCAAACATTCGCAAATCAATCTCAATGAAAATACTCCGAGTAGGAAAGCATGGGGATTGGGCTAGAAAAATGATCTCATTTCCTCTCACCAACTCCTATTTGAATGCATCACATTACTCATGATGGTGCCTAAAGATACGTTGAGAATTCAAACTCATTTTACCTTAATTACTTAATATATATTAGACTGTTTATTTATGAGTCACAAATCACTGAGCTGAAAAAGACCTGAAAAACTCCTCTGAAGAGGCAGGGGAAAAAAACGTGTGTCCCTTGTTAAAGAATTAGACTTTAAGGGAAACATAAAATCATTAAAGGGTTTGCTATGGTCTGAATATTTGTATCCCCCCCCAAAACTCATATGTTGAAAACCAAATACCCAAGGTGATGGTATTAGGAGGTGGAGCCTTTGGGATGATTAGGTCATGAGGGTGGAGCCCTCATGAACGGGATTATTGCCCTTATAAAAGGATACAGAGAAGTCCGCAGTCCATAACCTGGAAGGGGGCTTCACAGAACCCAACCACGCTGGCACTCCAATTTCAGATTTCCAGTCTCCAGAACTGTGTGGAACAAATTTCTGTTGTTTATAAGCTCCCCAGTCTATGGTACTTTATTAAAGGTGTATTTGTTTATTTTAGAAGGGGGGGGCAGAGGGAGAGAGAATTTTTTAAGCAGACTGCGCTGAGCATGGAGCCGGACCCAGGGCTTGATCTCATGACCCCAGAGACCACAACCTGAGCCGAAACCAAGAGCTGCCCACTTAACCGACTGTGCCACACAGGTGTCCCTGGTATTTTTTAACAGCAGTCTGAATGGGACTAAGACAGGGTTGTGAGACCAGAATCTAAGATTAATTTTATTTGATAAATAAATCTGGCTCGGGGCGCCTGGGTGGCTCAGATGGTTAAGCGTCTGCCTTCGGCTCAGGTCATGATCCCAGCGTCCTGGGATCGAGCCCCGCATCGGGCTTCCTGCTCAGCGGGGAGCCTGCTTCTCCCTCTCCCTCTGCCTCTCTCCCTGCTCATGCTCTCTCTCTCTGTATCTCTGTGTCTCAAATGAATAAATAAAAAAATCTTTAAAAAAATAAATAAATCTGGGGCGCCTGGGTGGCTCAGTTGGTTAAGCGACTGCCTTCAGCTCAGGTCATGATCCTGGAGTCCCAGGATCGAGTCCCGCATCGGGCTCCCTGCTCGGCAGGGAGTCTGCTTCTCCCTCTCCCACTCCCCGTTTGTGTTCCCTCTTTCACTGTGTCTTTCTCTGTCAAATAAATAAATAAAATCTTTAAAAAAATAAAAAAATAAAAAAATAAAAAAAAATAATAAATCTGGCTCATGCTCAAGCAATGAGAATGATATACAAGCACTATAAAGGAATAAATTCCAGCTGATGAGGGGCCACACCTAAGTCTTCTGCAAATGGGCAGCAACAGGTGGGTTTGCAAGGCTATCTTGGTTCCTTGGTTACCTTCCCACTAATCTCTTTGACTTCCTCAGCCGTCCTCCAACTGAGTGTGAAGATGTGCTGAGAACAACTTGGGCTTCAGGTAAACGTAAGTCTATGCTCCCTAGCTTTCCCCCAAGATGATTAAAAACCTGGTATCAGTGATATGGTAATGATTTCTGTCATAATTTATTGCATCTAG
This sequence comes from Mirounga angustirostris, assembly GCF_029215605.1. Taxonomy (NCBI): domain Eukaryota; kingdom Metazoa; phylum Chordata; class Mammalia; order Carnivora; family Phocidae; genus Mirounga; species Mirounga angustirostris. The sequence continues at coordinate 160,348,673 of NW_026991711.1, forward strand.
AGCTAAAAGTAATTTTTTGTCATGAAGACAAATCTTTTTAAGAATTTTCTTAATCTACATAGTATAAGTAAGCTTTCTAAGATTAGATTATCTACATACTGGGCAATATAAATGTTTATTATTACGGTGCTTAAGTGGAGGGTTGTGTGTTTGTTGACTTTTAACATTTCAAGCACAAAAGTAGAGAAGAGTATAAGAGATCCCATGTACCTAGTTTCAACCACTATCAATGTAGTGAATTTGATTTTATCTATAACTCATCTGTTACTCTTTCCCCCACCTTACCACTAAAAGTATGATTTTATTTTATTTTAATGTTTTTAAGAGATTTTATTTATTTATTTGAGAGAGGGAGAGTGAGCAGGGGGAGGGGCAGAAGGACAAGCAGACTCCCCACTGAGTGTGGAGCCTGACGCCGGGCTCAATCCCAGGACCCTGAGACCATGACCTGAGCCAAAGTCAGAACTCAACCGACTGAGCCACCCAGGTGCCCCATCAAAGTATGATTTTAAAGGAAAGCCCAGTTATCATATTTTACCCATAAATTTAAGAAGGGATTTTGATGTCAATAGATCACTAGTCTCTCCATGATTTACAACCACTTTGGAAAAGTTCAGTTTGCTCAAGTGGCCATTTGCTCTCTTGATCTCCTTGATCCTAGCCACAGTTCTATTCTCTCAAACATCTTCAGTATGTATACTTCCTATACCACTCCCTGTCAGTGGTAATACCTTCAATTTACCCATGATTCTTAATGTTAATACGGCAATTTGATTTAAAAGGTATCTAGACAAATCACTACTCATCCATTCATTTATTCACTCATTCATTCATTCATTCATTCATTCATTAAGTATTTGTTGTTCTGGACACCAGAGGTACAGCGTTGAGCAAATTAGATAAAGAACTTGTTCTCCAAACTTATTTTCTAGAGTTTTGATAAAAAGGCAACCATTATGTGGAAGAGTACCTCTTTATATGAGCATTGATGTTCCTGATTCCACTTTATTTTCCCTCTGGGATACTATTTACACCCTCACAACAAGCCCATAAGGGATCACAAGTGTTGCGTATGTCAATTGCCAGCCGCCCTGCTCCCCCAGCTCCCACTACCTGCCCTAGAGATTGCTCCAGGAAGGTCTGGAAAAAATGTGAATGGCCACATCTTCATCTCAAAATAAAGTATTAATAGGAAAAAAAAAAAAAAGTAACCTGTGTCTAAAATGCATGGCTTTGAAAATGAAATTTCTAAATAATTACATGACAGCATCCAGAAAGTATGTATGTCTCTACATAAAAGTGTATAATTTAGTAACTATGATGTGTTATTTAAAAATGAATAACTGTGCAAAATCAGTTCCCTTATATATCAATCTCTAATTTAAAAAACTGATGTTTAGAGCTACAAAGGTTATCATTGTTTTTTGCAACATTGAATACTATCTAATTCAAATTCCTTTAGAAAGCCATCTGTATAGTACTTTGAGTTTTTGATGTTCCAAAATTGACTTTCTCTCTGGACAGGTACTTGACAGAGAAAAACTCAGTATTTAAGCACACAGAATATACCTGTCATTAAAAAAAAAAAAAAGCAAAACAATAAGGAATCATAGAAGTTTTCTCCCTTTTTAAATTTAAATTAATCTGGTTTTAGCTGTTTATTTTTATTTCCTCAGTCAACAAAAATTAAATTGTAATATGCTACAGGGCATATTCTGTCATTGCTTCCTTGCAGATTGAGAATAGAAATGGTTTCTAATTTTAAGGATTGAAAAGATTTAATAACTGGATGAATTATATTTTAAAATTCCCATTAATTTATTTTCAAATGAGGAAAACCCACAACTTTGAGAACTGATTATTATGGGGGGGGGAGGAAGGCCTTGATTTGTAATTGTACCCAAATATGAAAGCCTACATTTTGTAAGCATAAAGATTACATTCTCTTCAAAAGATTTGCAAATTCTCATAGGCACATAACTTAGAGAATGAGAAGATTGTAATTTGAAAAATTACAGATTTCATTGTTTTTTTGATGTGTGAAACCTATAAACAAATATCAAGAGATTGTATTGCAAGACTGAAAATCCCTTGTTTAGTTTTGTAAAGGACATTGCCCTCTGTGGGTTACAACCCTGGCTTAAAAGAAAAATGCAGAGTAATGCAAAAGACACTCTAATCACTGCATCTAATTACAAAGAAGAATAACACAGTAAAAAAATATAAGTATCCTTGGGCTGGCGTGTGGTCTAGTGGTCAGAGCATGAGATTTCAAGTCGGTAGTCTAAATTTCTATTTTAAACACCACTTCTAAATTTCTCCATGACTTTGGGCATGACATGAACTTTATTTTTAAATACGAATTTGAGATTTATGCTTGATAATTATAAAGTAGTCTTCTAATCCTCTATTAGAGGTATAAATCTAACACTATAAAAATTAACAGAGGGACAGGTGTTTTCTTGACTTCTTGCTGATAAAAACCTTGACAGAAAGTTCAGGTAAATATTAATAAATTCAGAAATGTTTTCTTTCCCATTTGCTGGTAGCACTGCTATACCCATGTGTTATTTCAAAGTTGGTTCAGGGCATTATTGAACAATCAACTCACTGATATGGTGACTAATTCCGATAGCTTTCCTCTAAATTACTCCTTTGCTTTTTTTTTTTTTAAAAGATTTTATTTATTTATTTGTCAGAGAGAGACACCGAGAGAGGGAACAGGGGGAGTGGGAGAGGGAGAAGCAGGCTTCCTGCAGAGCAGGGAGCCCGATGTGGGGCTCGATCCCAGGATACTGGGACCATGACCTGAGCTGAAGGCAGACGCTTAACGACTGAGCCACCCAGGCGCCCCTACTCCTTTGCTTTTGAGGAAATAGTAAGTAGTCCTTAATGGAGCCAACGCTGCTCTTTTTATACTAATTGTTATTGTCACTCTAAGGAACTTGTACTCCACCACGATGTGCCTGCTTTGTATTTTGTTTATGTGTAGTGTTTTTTAAGTGTTCCTCCAAGTGTAATAAGTACAGACAAATTACCATATAAGTTTTCTTTAAACTGCTGCTAGATTTCTAGGGATGAATGTAGGTAAGTGATTCAAATTCTAACATACCTCTATAAATCAGTTAGCACAGTAATTTTCACTGGGAATAATTAACATTTGAATTCAAGGAATGTGACCTGACTTTTAGGACCTTCCTTCCTCCCTCCCTCCCTCCCTCCCTTCTCTTTCATTCTTTCTTTCTTTCTTTCTTTCTTTCTTTCTTTCTTTCTTTCTTTCTTTCTTTCTTTCTTTCTTTCTTTCTTTTCTTTTCTTTTCTTTCTTTCACCGAGTTTCAGTACTCTATGAATTTTTCTGAGTATGATAATATTCTTGTATGCTTTTTAGTCCTTAGTTTAGCTAAAGAGTATGCTTTATCATCGGGAGAATCTACCCAATCTAATTTGCTAAAATAGCCAGTATGCAAATTGGAAACAACGAGAAAAATCAGGAATATCATGGGGTATTAGTACAGCATGCAGTAAGGTTATACAACATGTGGCCAGAATCTCAACCCCAACAAGAACCTTCAGTGTCTGATCTATTGCACATTTTCCAGGCAAAAGGTGGTTTTTAAAAAACAGCAATTTATCAAGATAATGCCTCATGAAAGGAAATGGAGACCATTATAATGCAAAGTAAAACAGCTTAAGGACAAATCTTGTTTTATGTCCCCCTGATTAGAAATGCAGTGTCAGAATGCCTTGCTAAAGTACTTAGAGCACGATTATATGGTCCAAATCTCAGGTGAGAAATCACTGAGTTAAAGGATCAAATCCTGATAGGGTCAGTTTAGTCTTCTGGCATTATATAGGAGGAAAATTAGAATTGAGCTTTCATTAAATGTGTCCTCTGTGGGGGTGGGGGGAGGGCAGGGATCTTCAAATGGAATCTTTGTGTGGGGGCCTGCAGTAGCTCTAATAGCTTCAGAGAATGTCTCTGGATTTTAGCATTTATTTATGTTAAGTAATAAAGGGGGAAATCCAACTTATAAAGATCATGAAATTAAAGTTATCTATTTTTTAAAACCTGAACATTTAGGAAAATATTAGTTTCTATTTTAAATGCAGAAATTTAGTCCTGCATTAAGTCCACTGAAGTCTCAGTTTCCTGCTTGGGACTGTTCAATGCATCTTGCAATCAAAAACAATAACAGAAAAGAGAGTAATTTCTTAAAATTTGCTGCTTTATTTATAAAACAATAAATTTCCCCTTTTTAAATCAAACTATTTGATTCTTCATGTTCTCTATGGGTTTCCAAATACAACCGTACTTTACCTACCCACTCCCTAAATATACAATGGATATAGATTAAAAACAACATCACCTCCTACACATGTGATGCTGTCCCTCTGAGAAGGGCAAGGTGGAAAAAAAAAATTGTAAATCGTGGGGATAAATTCTGCTATAGCAGAATTAGGTACAACGGGTCAACTTCTAGAATAGGGAATGCAGGGTTTTCACTTCATTCTTCAGAAGACATTTCTCTAAGTATCAATTATAATGATAAACTGTAATTCTTTGACTAGCTTAGTTGATACTTGAACTTTCTCCAAGAGTTCATATTTCCTCCCATTAGCCCCAGTTTTACCCAGCATTACAACGTAATTCTTGCATTCCACTCCTAAATCTGCTAGAGTACTTTATACGGATATAGAACATTTGGCTTGGTGCAATAGAGCCAGAAACCTGGTTGGAAACTCTGGGAAAACAGAGTTCCTCTGTTGCCTCAATATATTACTCATCCTATAAAATTCAAATTTTGTTTTTGACATAGCAAAGTTATCTCTAAAAGGTTACCATGGAATCAGAAATAATTATTTTAACAGTGGATTTATGTCATTTTCAGCATGAATTTATTTTAAATTTGAAGTGTGCTACAAACAATTCTTGTTTGCTAACCACAAAACAGAATTTTAATAGTTGTAACTGAGAGCCTATAAAAATGGCAACATATGCATTATTATTAAAATATTACATTCTCAGTGTTGATTTATGCTTTTGAAATAATACCAAGTATAGCTTTGTTAACCTTTACAATCATTAATATTTATGCATAGAATTTTATAAAATCTAGAAAGCAGTTCGGGGGTTATGGATAGACATTCAGAGTCAGGCTTTTCTAACCATCCTCAATATTCAGTTTCCAATTTGTGATTTAAGGTGGTGGCTCTGCATTTGTAGTCTAGATAGCAGGAAGTAAAAAGGGGGCATTTCCCACCCAGAACAATCACATGTGATCATGTGATCATGATTCTTTGACATAGTATATTCATAATTTTTGACTCTTTTGTCATCATATTTGATTATACAGTTTCTATGTTAAAAGGTAATTTTCAAGAAAAGGTAAAATCATGACTCTCACACCAAAGCAATCTTGAGAAAGAACAAAGCTGAAGGCATCACACTTCCTGATTTCAAACTAAATTATAAAACTATAGTAATCAAAACAATATGGCATTGGCATAAAAACAGACACATAGATTAATGGAACAGAATAGAAAGCCCAAAACTAAACCCATGCATACACACTCAACTAATTTATGACAAAGGAATCAAGAATATATAAGGGAGAAATAAATGGGCTCTTCAATAGATGTTATTAGGAAAACTGGACAGCCACGTGCAAAAGAATGAAAGCTGGACCACTATCTTACACCATACACAAAAATCAACACAAAATGGATTAAAGAGTTGAACGTAAGACCTAAACCATAAAACTAGAAGAAAACACAGGCAGTAAGCTCCTTGACATCAGTCTTAATGATAATTTTTTAGATTTGACACCAAAAGCAAAGGCAACATAAACAAAAATAAACATGTGGGACTACATCAAACTGAAAAGCTTCTGCACAGAAAAAGAAACCACCAACAAAAGGAAAAGACAGGGGTGCCTGAGTGGCTCAGTCGGTTAAGCGTCTGCCTTTGGCTCAGGTCATGATCCCAGGGTCCTGGGATTGAGCCCCACATCGGGCTCCCTGCTCAGTGGGGAGCCTGTTTCTCCTTCTCCTCCCTGTTTGTGCTCTCTCTTGCTATCTCTGTCACTATCTGTCTCTCTCTCAAATAAAAAATAATTAAATAATTAAAAAAACCAAAATGAAAAGACAACCTACTGAATGGGAGAAAATATTTGCAAATTATGTATCTTATAAGGGAGCAATATTCAAAATATATAAAGAACGCATACAACTCAATAGAAAAAAAACAAACAATCCATTCAAACCATGGGCAGAGGATCTGAATAGACATTTTCCAAAGAAGACATGCAGGTGGCCAACCGATACACGAAAAGATACATCATCACAATGAGATGTCACTTCATACCTGTTAGAATGGCTATTATCAAAAAGATAGGACAGGGTGCCTGGTTGGCTCAGTTGCTACTCTTCATCCTGAGTTTGTGAGTTCAAGCCCTACATTGGGTACAGAGATTACTTAAAAATAAAATCTATATATAAAAAAAGAAAAGAAATAACAAGTTTGGATAAGGATGTGGAGATAAGAAAACGCTTTTGTACTGTTGGTGGGAATGTAAATTAATGCAGCCACTGTGGAAAACAGTATAGACGTTCCTCAGAAAATTAAAATTAGAACTACCATATAATCCAGCAATTCCACTTCTGGGTAATTACCCAAAGGAAACAACAACACTAACTTGAAAAGATATCTGCACCCCCATGTTCACTGCAACATTATTGACAGTAGTTGAGATATGGAAGCAACCTAAGGGTCTATTGACGGATGAATGGATAAAGAAAATGTGGTACATTTATATAATGGAATATTATTCAGCCATAAAAAAAGAAGGAAATCCCTGGGATGCCTGGGTGGCTCAGTTGGTTAAGCATCTGCCTTTGGCTCAGGTCATGATCCTGGGGTCCTGGGATCGAGCCCCGCATCGGGCTCCCTGCTCAGCGGGAAGCCTGCTTCTCCCTCTCCCACTCCCCCTGCTTGTGTTCCCTCTCTCGCTGTGTCTCTGTCAAATAAATAAATAAAATCTTTAAAAAAAGCAAATATCAAATCATTATGTTGTACACCTGAAACTAATATAATGTTCATGTCAGTCATATCAATAAAAAAGTAGACACATTTGAGTGAGTTTAATCAATTTATCTGTTTTATAGTTTGCAGTATACTATGAGATTATTATAATCCCATCTATATGGTAACATTATTATACCTGATAGCTATTTATGCTACATTTATTTTTTTTAAAGATTTTATTTATTTGAGAGAGAGAGAGCACAAACTGGGAGGGGTGGGGGAAGGGCAGAGGGGGAGGGATAAGCAGACTCCCAGCTGAGTAGGGAGCCTGTGGGCCAATCCCAGGACCCTGGAATCATGACCTGAGCCAAAGCAGACACTTAACGGACTGAGCCACCCAGGCGCCCCCCCGATTTGTGCTACATTTAAAACATGTACCATGCCATGGTTCTTAAAATTCAGGGTGATGGAGTCAGACATGGACTCTTTGAGTTACCAGCTGAATGACCTTGGCTCAAATCTCAGTTTCTCTACTATAAAATAGATAAAAGAGGGCGCCTGGGTGGCTCAGTTGGTTAAGCGACTGCCTTCGGCTCAGGTCATGATCCTGGAGTCCCGGGATCGAGTCCCGCATCGGGCTCCCTCTCGGCGGGGAGTCTGCTCCTCCCTCTGACCCTCCTCCCTCTCCTGCTCTCTCTCTCATTCTCTCTCTCAAATAAATAAATAAAATCTTAAAAAAATATATATATATGTATATATATATATAAAATAGATAAAAGAAACCTATCTCAATGGATTTTTATGGAATTAAACCAACTAATAACATGTCTACGTAAAGATAGACCACAATACCGGATGCACGATATGTGAACAAAAAGGATTAGTTCCTTCACTACCTTAGGAAGCCGAGCTAGAGTAGAGCAGTGGCTTTTTTCCTCTCTCAATTTTTCCTTCCTTCCTTTCTTTCTCCCTTCCTTTTTTCCTTCCTCCCTCCCTCCTTCCTTTCTTTCTTCCTTTTCCTTCCTTCCTCCCTCCCTACCCCCTTCCTTCCTTTTTCTTTTTTTTCTTTCTTTCTCCCTTTTTCCCTCCTTCTCTCCTTCCTTCCTTCCTTCCTTCCTTCCTTCCTTCCTCTTTCTTTCTTTCTTCCTCCTGTTCTCCCTCCTCTCCTCTCCTCTCCTTCCTTCCTTCTTTCTTTCCTTCCTTCCTTCCTCCCTTCCTTCCTTTCTCTTTCTTCCTCCTGTTTATCCCTCCTTCTCTCTTCTCCTCTCCTTCCTTCCTTCTTTCCTTCCTTCCTCTCTCCCTTCCTTTCTTTCTTTCTTTCTTTCTTTCTCCCTCCTTTTCTCCTTCCTTCCTTCCTTCCTTCTTCCCTCCCTCCCTTCTTTCTTTCTTTCTCCCTTTCTCCCTCCTTTTCTCCTTCCTTCCTTCCTCCCCCCTTCTTTCTTTCTTTCTTTCTTTCTCCCTTTCTCCTTCCTTTTCTCCTTCCTTCCTCCCTCCCTCCCTTCTTCTTTCTTTCTTTTTCTTTTTCCCTCCTTCTCTCCCTCCTTCTCTCCTTCCTTCCTTCCTTCCCTCCCTCCTTTTTTACTTTACTGTGCCTAAGAATGACTTTGAGGTTATTAAAAATGGAGATTTCTGGGCCTTACCTCTTGAAGCTGAATCCTTGGGTTTAGAGCAGAAAAGCAAGGAGGAGGATGTTGTGTAGGGGTCCCTAGACCCACCTTGAGGGAAGAAGGGATGGAGGAGATAGTGCAGCGGCTGGCGGCAGGTGTGAGCACAGCTGCTCTCTGATCCAGTCTGCCTTTCTAACAGACTTAACCTATGGCTCAAGGCGAGATAGTTCCCTTTCCACCCCTCCTTTGGCCGTCTGTAAATGAGAGTTTAGAGATCGAGTCTATTGCTTTGGCCCCAGGAGAGACTTTTGTAAGTTTCAAATAATATAATAACTTTTAATATTTGTGAAGTAATGACTTTTGTTAAGTTTTCAAATAATGGCCAAGGAAAAGGGAGTTAAATTTTAGAAAGGAATAAAACCAAGAGAAAATGTTTGGCAAAAGGCATAGAATTATGTGTGGAAGGAGGCAGGGCAAAAATTGAAAAGGAGGGGCGCCTGGGTGGCTCAGTCGTTAAGCGTCTGCCTTCAGCTCAGGTCATGGTCCCAGGGTCCTGGGATCGAGCCCCGCATCGGGCTCCCTGCTCCGCGGGGAGCCTGCTTCTTCCTCTCCCACTCTCCCTGCTTGTGTTCCCTCTCTCACTGTGTCTCTCTCTATCAAATAAATAAATAAAATCTTTAAAAAAAAAATTGAAAAGGGAATGGAGACAAGCAAAACGAGGATGCAGCAAAAATAGGGGGTAGATTAGCAATCAAATACTCAATCTCGTGTGCTTATTTGGGGAACTGGGGAGTTAACAGCTACACACTCAGGAAAGGGAAGGAGTTCAAAGGAAAAGCAGCAAAAGGTACAGGCAGAAAAAGAATGAATACACAAAAGAAGAAAACTGAAGGTCAAATGCAAGAAAAGGAAGGCAAGGGGGGTTCTGAAATTTGTCTCTTGCCTAATGATTACCTTAAAATCCACAAAAGAAAAGTCTGTTGAGGGAAAAGAACTAAGCAGAATTTCTGAAGGGAAAAGCACAGAACTTGGAACCTAAAGGGCAATTTGTAGTGGGGAGATTTTTAAGTCAGCAAATAGCCACACAAGGATTTCATTGAGGGAAATTTGATTATAAAGTCACTGGTTATGATTTAAGGCTCTTTCATTGACTTAGATGCCAGGATGAAAGACCAGCTTTCAGGAATAGACTAATTTTGTTAAAAAATTTAAAAAATATTTGGGAAGGGAGAGAAGCTTCTGGCTGTTGATGCTATTAAAAGAGCATATGGCATTTCTAAACAAACATATTATTTATAACAAACTGATAGGAAGGGATCACATAAATGGTAAAAATCCTGAAAACCGTGAATGTGGAAAAAGAAACTACACAAGTGTAATAAAACCTCTATAGCCAGGTAATTTGATTTATTAGTCTGTGCTTGTCCTCTCTTTATTTCCTTACATTTTTCTCTCTTTCCATTTTAAGCAGACAGCCATGTTTTGGATTCCCTTTGTCAGGGAAGCTTTGAAGCTATAGTTCCCTTTGCCAGGTTTAATTTTTTACTTTTTTTTAAAGATTTTATTTATTCACTTGACACAGAGAGAGCGAGAGGGAGCGAGCGAGAGACAGACAGAGAGCAAGCACAAGCAGGGGGAACGGCAGGCAGGGGAGAAGCAGGCTCCCCGCCGAGCAAAGAGCCTGATGCAGGACTCAACCCCAGGACCCTGGGATCATGACCTGAGCCGAAGGCAGACACTTAACGACTGAGCCACCCAGGCGCCCCTGCCAGGTTTAATTTAAAAGTAAAAGTTGCATATATTCAAACTTCTTCCATCTTTTGTAAAAGCTAAAATTCATCCAAAATACAATGGTAGGAACCCCATTGCGGAGGGGAGAAAGGGCAACCAGGAAGAAAGGTACGAGCCGTGCCAGCTGAGATTTGAAATGTTCTACAGGGTTCCTATGGGTGAAAAGGACAACAGTACTTAATAACTGTTGTGCTTTTAATAGTTGCAAATTTATTCAAGTTGTAAATGTAAAACTAATTATTCTTAAGCTTTGAGACACAACTTGGAAATCTAATAAATTCACTTTATTGTGAATTTTTTAAAATTATGAAGTAGTTCATGCTAACAAAAGAATACATGTATATATATGTGCATATACACACATATATAAAATGATGCATATAAAATAATATATATGATTTAAAGAACAATGAAATAAACATCCATATAGCTACCACCCAGTTTAAGAAAAGGAACATTACTGGGGCGCCTGAGTGGCTCAGCTGGTTAAGCGGCTGCCTTCGGCTCAGGTCATGATCCCAGAGTCCTGGAATTGAGTCCCATGTCGGGTGCCCTGCTCAGCGAGGAACCTGCTTCTCCTTCTCCCTCTGTCTCCCGGCTTGTGCTCTCACTCTCTCTATGTCAAATAAATAAATAAAATATTAAAAAAAAAAAAAAAAGAAAAGGAACATTACCTTTGAAGCCCTCCCAGCCTCTCTTATCATCCTTATCACCTCTTCCAGAAATAACTACCTATTCTAATTTTGTGTTTATAATTCCTTTGCTTTCCATAATAGTCTTACCTACAAATGGGTGTGTGTATTCCTAAATCATATTTAGTTTGATACATCTTTGAACTTACATGATATCATACTTTATATTTGTCTCTAATTTGCTTTTTTACTAATATAACATTTCTTTTTTTTATTATCTTATGTCAGTCACCATACAGTACATCATTAGTTTTTGATGTAGTGATCCATGATTCATTATTTGCGTATAACACCCAGTGCTCATTACAACACATGCCCTCCTTAATACCCACCCCCCGAAACCCTCAGATTGTTTCCCGGAGTCCATAGTCTCTCGTGGTTCTTCTCCCCCTCTGATTTCCCTCCCTTCAGTTTTCCCTTCCTTCCCCTAATGTCCTCCATGCTATTTCTTATATTCCACATATGAGTAAAACCATATTTCTAACATAACATTTCTGACAATCACCTAAGTTACTGCATCTGGTTATAGTTCACTCATTTTTCACTGTCATATACTATTCCATAATTTGAATAAACAACAATTTATATACCCATCCTTCTGTCAATGGACATTTTGGTTGTTTTCAGTTTTTGTTTTGTATTATTATTATTATTGAGAGAGCATATGTGTGAGTGGAGGGGGCAAAGAGAGAAGGAGAGAGAGAATCTCAAGCAGGCTCCACACCCAGCTGGAAACCCACTGGCGGGCTCCATCTCACAACCCTGAGATGATGACCTGAGCCAAAATCAGGGACACTTAACCTATGAGCCATCCAGGTGCCCTGCTATGAACATTCTTAAATACATCTCTTAGTGAATACATGTAAGAATCTTTCTTGGATAAATAACTAGGAGTAGAATCACTAGATTGTAAAGTACACCAAATTGTGTTCCAAAGGATTGCATCACTTTACAGTCCCTTAAACAAAGTGGTCTCCATCCTCCCCAGACTTTTGGTATAGTCAGACTTTTTAATCATTACCAGTGTACTGGGAAGTAAAAATCCTTTATAAATCACTTTCATTTATTCTTTGATGAATGTTCAATTAATTCATAAGTTCAACAGATTAAAATTCCTTAAAAACTTACACACTTACACACAAAAAAATAAACCTTTTAAACTATATTGACAAATTTAAGATATCTGATTATCTGAGCCATTTTACATGGCTGACAAGGCAAACTAACAATTCAACAAGTGAGGTCTATGGAGCGCCTGGGTGGCTCAGTCATTAAGCGTCTGCCTTCAGCTCAGGTCCTAATCCCAGGGTCCTGGGATCGGCCCCGCCTCGGGCTCCCTGCTCTGCGGGAAGCCTGCTTCTCCCTCTCCCACTCCCCCTGCTTGTGTTCCCTCTCTTGCTGTCTCCCCCTCTGTCAAATAAATAAAATCTTAAAAAAAAAGAAAAAGAAAAGAAACAAGCGAGATCTAATATTCATAGCTATTATAAGTCTAGTGAATCAAACTCATACATGTGTCAAGTCAGGGCTCTCTTAAACATTCAAGCACTATTTACAAATTCACCAGTTCTTTTATACATTTCAAATTAAAACCTTAAGTCTAACATCAAATTACCTTAACTTTTCTGATTGAAATTGCAAGGTAATATATCAAATTCTCTTTATCTTGTCAAATACAATAACAAATACAACAGCAATAATTACAAAGTTCATTCCTAATTCATTATCACTAAAAGTTTATTTCATCATTACAATTGACTTACCTAACTCTAGGGCATAATTTACAATCATAGGCAGGCTAGATCAGAGATTCCAAACTGCTATATGGATCACTGGTTAGAGATTTGGGACCACAGTCAAGATTAGATGTGACTTCCAGGATCATTCTACCAAAGTTATAAGTTAATTCATGGAGTCCTTATTGGGACTTCTGCTTGCTCTATTGATGGTCAAGTTATCTACTGCTGCTTAAAAATTCCCCCCAAACTTAGTGGCTTAAAACAACTATAATTTTATTATATTGGATGATTTTTATAATCATAAATTCAAGTAGGAATTGGCTAGGAGACTTGTCTGCTCCATATAGCTTTGACCAGGCAGCCATTTGGTGGTAGTCAGCTGATTGTTGAGCGGAGTTGGAGAGTCAAAGACAGTGTAACTCACTCGTTTTGTCTTAATGTGGATGTCTAGAAGTCTAGGCTTAGGTGAATCTTTTCCCATGTAGTTTCTCCTCCAGAGTAACCAAACTTATTACATGGCTGTTCAGGAGGCCCAGACAGAAAGAAGCCCCTGAGCTTTTAATGACTTAGCCTCAGAAGTTCTAGAAGGTCACTTCTACCATATCCCATTGATTAAGGAAGTCACTAAGTCCACTGATTCAAGAAGTGAGCAGTTCAACTCCACCTCTCAAAGACAGGAATGTCAAAGAATTCGCAGCCATCGTCAATCCACCATGGGTGAGTTCCACTTGCTATGTCAACTGACGACCCTGTCTAACTCACACTATCCTCTAGAATTTAGTTTCCCCAAAAATCATGTGTGGCTAGATATCTTTTTGAGTTTCACAGTTTCCTAATTTTTACTGTAAACATTTTTAAAACTTAATCACCTGAACTGGGAAAATAGGATTCTGAACTTCCTACCCAGGTTGCAGTTAATCTCTTAGTAAATGATGACTTAATTTAATTTCATACTCCATCACTACCCCCAATCTGGCTTGCACTGATTTATTTAAATTTTGCTTTTTATCGGCCTCTCCTGTCACAATTTAAAAATCATTGTATTGGGGCGCCTGGGTGGCTCAGTTGGTTAAGCGACTACCTTCGGCTCAGGTCATGATCCTGGAGTCCTGGGATCGAGTCCCGCATCGGGCTCCCTGCTCAGCAGGGAGTCTGCTTCTCCCTCTGACCCTCCCCCGTCTCATGCTCTCTCTCTCTATCTCATTCTCTCTCAAATAAATAAATAAAATCTTTAAAAAAAAAATCATTGTATTACATCCTTTATTGGGAAAGGTCAGAGGTTGCGATCCCAGAGTGTCAGTGCCAAGTATATGAGAAGACATCAGCAGACATGCAGGGAGACAGGACTGGAGGCACAGGACCTACTAACCAGCAGAAGACTCCTATTCCCCAAACAGGCAGCAGAGCTGCTGGATCTAAAGGATGGGTCATGGGCTGGGCAGTGGTTATTTCAGTAGTAAACAGAATGAGCCAATAACTTAAATCTAGTTTTCTGGAAGGATCTCTGTGGTAGTAGCTTTTGTACAATTCTGGGGGGAGAAAGTTTGGGGGCCCAGTAATGATTGAGAATGAATTACTCTCCAGATTTGTTAATTTGAGGCTCAGAGTTAAATTTAAATTGGCTTAAAAAAATAGTGTGGTATTTTCTGCAGACCTGAGTTAGTGGATAAAGATTCACACTGGCCTCAGCTGGAGTGCTAATAGTAATTGCCAACTGCCAATCCTTTTACTATTCCTTGGTGAAAATTCCCTCTCTCATTCAACCTACCATCTCAAGTGGCTATCATAAACTTCTGCCATTCTCCTCAGGGCCAACTCTGACATTCTCAACCGATGGCCTTGTTTCCTTCTTCACAGATTTCTTGTTCATGTGTCTCCGAAACTGTGCCAAATGCGTTCTTCCCTCCAGTGTCAGAGGAAGAAGTGTTCCTATGTTAGGAGGAGTAAGCTACTCTTCTTTAAAGGTAATTACCCTTCTGCCTTCTTTAGCACCTACACTATCTGTACTGTCAGTTTCTCTGATATGTTAGCTTCACCTACAAACTGGTGAAATATTTTCTAGTCTTAATAAAAATTGTTCAGTCCTAAGTTCCCCTCTAGCTAGTCTGCTTCACCTCTCTCGTTCTCATTGTCAAGTTTCCAAAAATACTTCTAAACTATTCCACATCTTTAATGTAGTCTCCAGCCCACTGTAACCTGGCTTTGACTCCCCTACTCATGCTAAAATTTCTCTCGCAAAGATAGCAAAGGCCCAGGCCCCAACTTTGGATTCCTTTTGACAGTTTTCAGCATTGCTTTCTACACTGTAAACTATACCTTCCTTAAAGATCTCCCCTTCCTCACCTGTCTTAAGGAATTCCTCTCTCTCTGACCATTCATTGTCCAGTTCCATCATTGAATTCTCTCCCTGGAAATAATTCTTGTATGTTCTCCTGGGTTCTGATCTTGGCCAACACTGTTTCCACTTATCCAACACTGACTGTTTCCTTGGGCCATCTTATTTGCCTCCACATACTTAAATCCTAATTAGCATATGCCTTCTCCTTTGAGGCCCAGATCAATATATTCAAGTTAAACTCTGCAAGAGGCTCAGATAAGCATAATGGGAGGACGACAACCTACCTTAAATCATGAAGTCAGGGAAGACTTCTTTAGAGAAGTGTAAGTTGCAACCTGAAAAAATTAAGAGCTAGGCAACTCTGCTGCCTGTTTGGGGAATAGGAGTCTTCTGCTGGTTAGTAGGTCCTGTGCCTCCAGTCCTGTCTCCCTGCATGTCTGCTGATGTCTTCTCATATACTTGGCACTGACACTCTGGGATCTGACAACCTCTGACCTTTCCCAATAAAGGATGTAATACAATGATTTTTAAATTGTGACTGGAGAGGCCGATAAAAAGCAAAATTTAAATAAATCAGTACAAGCCAGATTGGGGGTAGTGATGGAGTATGAAATTAAATTAAATTAATTAAATTAATTAAATAAAATTAAATTTTATTTTATTAAATAAAATAAAAAGAAGAGCAGGGGAAAAAAAAAAAAAGTGTACCAGGCAAAGAAAGGCCAAGAGCAGGAAAGTACCAAGAGTTGGGTTGTTTTAGGAAATCAAAGACCTGTATGGCTAAAACACTATGGGCAAAAGAGAAAACAGAAATGAGCTCCCTCATACTGAACCCGCTCACCCAGCACAGCACAGCGCTGGGCCAGACCAGGCCTCTTCCTTCTTTGTACAGGGCAGAGCCTGCCTGTAGAGGGACACAGGGGAACATGGGCTCTTTGTAGGCAGGTTTGTCACGCAGGAGACAAAGGAAGAGTTGAGCTGAGCGTGTCCTGTATATTCTTCACAAATTTTCCAATCAGACAAGTTTCTCTACCTCTCCAGGCACAGTGAATGAAGAAGCAAAGATAGGTATTATCAAAGGAGCCATCATAATAATCGCCCATAGAATTTAAGCCAGATAAAAAGGTAGAGGGAAGAGGGGATTGAATGATAATGAAAATGGGTGGGGTCAGGGTACTGGAGTCTCAATTGAACTGACACATTGTGGCTGTGGGAGTTCCACAGAAAGAGTGGAAAGGATAAAAGGATAATGGCCCAAAGCCAGATAGATATCTGCAGCCCAGATTTCAGTAGTACCAAACTTTGGTTCTGACAGATTCGAGAAATGGCGGGCTTGTGCAGCTGCGATAGAATGGAGGAATGGGTGTTGGAGGTGAGAAGATCCAGGAATGGGGAAAGCAGGTGGAGAGCGAATTACCCACATAAACGACACAGTTCTAAGGATGACATAGAAGGAGGTGAAGAGAGAGACCCAACCAAAAGCTAAAGTCTTCAGTGGTTGAGATGGGAAGGAGGACATGAAATACTGGTGATGAGGGGAAGAAGTGGGGATGAGTTTTGAAGAAAGAGAAGAAGGGAGTGAAGTGGTCGGAAAGAAGCTATAGACGCAAAGCCACCTACTCTACCTCTTAGCCCCGAGGTGCTTTGGGTGCGACAGAAAAAAAAAAAACAAAAAACCCAGCTTCCCACATGGGTGGGCTGCAAGAACAGCAAGGACGTCAGAGCTGAGGCAGCTTTCAGTTAACGCAAGGAACCATTCAAACAAGAGGTTGAGGCGTTGCTGATCACACAGTAAGACATGCTGGAGGGTGTTTCGAAGATCACAGCGAAAGGATTTGGGAATTAAGGAAGGGGTGAGCAAGGCATCATTCACCTTGTACCCTATGTTCTATTCGTACAGAATACAATGTAAATTGTACTCCCAGAGTTTTGCATCCTGAGAGCCCTGGAGATAGTAACTGGAGCAATATGAGGGTGGGCATTTGGGGGAAGCTTGGCTCAAATAGAGATAAACAGAGGTAAATAGGGATGTGAGACATAATAGAACTATTTTTTGTAGTCTACCTTCCCCCCCCCCCCAAAGATTCTATTTATTTATTTGGGACACAGAGAGAAAGAGAGAGCATGAGTGGGGGTGGGGGGTGCAGAAGGAGAAGCAAAAGCAGACTCTCAGCTAGGCAGGGAGTCGGACCCGGGGCTTGATCCCAAGACCCCAAGATCATGACCTGAGCTGAAGGCAGACGCTTAACCGACTGAGCCACCTAGGTGCCCCAAGTATATTTAGGTTTTAATTATTCATCCATGATATCACCACCTTGACTCTGCTGCTCCTTGTAGACACTTTATTGTTTTCTGTCAGATTTTCCCACTAATGTGAGTTGCAAAAGCATCTCTTTATTTTTCTGCTTGTCCAGCTGCAGCTGTCAAGACTGCGCATACAACAAAAACAAAAAAAATACAACCCTAAGGAAGAAAGGAAGTATTTTCCCAATATTTCATAATTTGTCAAGGCTAATGTGCGAAAGAGAAGCCTAATTTTAGAAACAACTACTTGTTTCGGCCGATTTAACATTTTAGATAAAGGCCACCTTCTTTGTCAGGCTGTGACCTGTAGGTGGTGTCTTTGTTCCTCCAGGCACATATATTAAGTCCAGAAGGATACAGAGTTCTAATCTTTGAATGATGACACTTGGCGAATCTGATGAAAGGTATATACACCGCGCCCCCCCCCCCCCCAGGAAAAACAAACGCACGTTGTCATTTTTTGCTTTAGTGCCAGAGGTTCACAGATCTTCTGAAGCCCAACCATGGACCACGTTTTGAAATTCCACTTCAAAATAGCAGTTATTAGAGATGGTTTAAAGGTTTCCTTTTTGGGAAGCGTCTGCCTTCGGCTCAGGTCATGATCTCAGGGTCCTGGGATCGAGCCCCGCGTTAGGCTCCCTGCTCTGCGGGAAGCCTGCTTCTCCCTCTCCCACTCCCCCTGCTTGTGTTCCCTCTCTCCCCATGTCTCTTTCTGTCAAATAAATAAATAAAATCTTTTAAAAAAAAAAGGTTTCCTTTTTTGATCTTTATTTTCTAACTTTCCCAAAATTGAAAATGGGTTGTGTTAAAATAAATGTTTTCTAAAAAAACTACCCCATGCTACAGGTATACTTAAAAGATCTTGCAAAATAAATTCATTATACAATGAACTTGTCCAAGACTGACAGACTTTGAGTTCTAAGTGGCTGCCATAGGAGACACTCAGTTTTCCCATCTGTAAAATGGAGTAATTAATATTAATCAGTCATTATGTTGCATAGATTAATACTTGCAAAATCCTAATGATTGTGATTTTTTCTAAGCTCCCTCTGGGTCATCTGTTATTTAGGTTGTACTTTTCTTCTCTAGACTGAAGCAGATATAATGCCACAGCTGCTTCTTCAGCTATTCTGTTTTGTTGTTGTTGCTTTTTTTTTTTTTTTTTTGTGAAGGAACACCTGCCTAGAATGTACCTAAGGAGTTATTTCTTTGTTTTTTGATAATTAAAGCACTGCTATGGTGATGGCTGACATCTGGATTCACTTTTAAAGACTTCACTGTGTTTTTCTGGCTCCTGGGAGATTCATGAACTATAACGCATTAGATGGAAATGTGGTGATGTGCTTCCTTTCGCAACAGCAATTTTACTCTTGCTTTGTTATTTCCCCACTGCAATGAGTGAGAGCTGCCACTCTTGTTACTGCTGCTAAGAGATTAAGGGAACTGAGATGAGCTCCAGAAATTTAATATGCCATATAATGGCTGATTTATTTTGATTCTGGCTTTCACTTGAATTGATAAACTCACTTGGGACTGCTCTGCAGAATCAACACCTAGGGATTAAATTTTTTTTTTTATAAACTGGTTCTGAAATAATTTCTTTTTTGGGGGGGGTGAGCATGAAAATCTAGTTCTCTTACCTATTTCCAATAGTAACAGGGAAAGTAAAACTTGGCAAAAGTATTCTAATATTATGATTTCCCCAAAAGTTATATTCCTCTATCTCCACTCAATTATAGCTCATGAAATTTTTCTAAGATCTGCTTTCCAGAACTATGTAGTTTTGTTTAAGGCGATTATAAATTACACCATTAACTGTCTCTACCTTGACCCTCTTCTTGGCCGGTCCCTCACAGGTAGTCACACTAATGGAGACATGTAGCTCTGTCGGGGCTCCCAGTTGCAGAGAACGTAAGCCAATTCTGGCTGAATGAGCAGAAAAGAAGTTTAAGAGGAGATGGAAAGACTCAGAGAACCGCTGGGAGGCCGGAGGGACCGGGAGCAACGCGAACAAGCCCCCGGGGGCAGGGGCCCTACAAGGTCACGCCCACTACTGACTGCCGCCCCCACAAACACTAAAGGTGACCGCTGCCAATTCCACTGCCCAGCCAGGCTGCTTCTGCGCTCACAATTTAACCTTGCAAGCCCTTCTCCCACCAAATGTCTCCCAGCAAATTGGTTTCCAAGCAGAATCTCTCCTTCCTCAAGCACCTCACTTACGCAGTCAAAGTCTTACGCAGGTGGGCTCAATGTGGAAGGCCAGGTCCTATGTCTGCCCGCTAGCTGGGAGAGTCTGGAAATCTCCTTTTCAGAGCTCACCTAGGGGAAGCAGTACTTAAGATTGGGAAATCCCTAAACGTAGCAAGTATATTCAAAACAACCTGGGCAGCCAGAAAATTTGAAAATGATTTCTACAGGAGAGAATTAATATTTTGAGGATATATGCTAAGGGCCAGGTGCTTTAAATAGATTACATTATTTAATCTTCCACAAAGTAGATATTTTAAGCCTGTTTTATTTTTTACTTTTTAATTTTTAAAAAGATTTTATTTATTTATTATGTCAGAGAGAGAGAGAGAGCACAAGCATGGGGAGCGGCAGGCAGAGCGAGAAGCAGGCTCCCTGCTGAGCAAGGAGCCCCATGCAGGACTCAATTCCAGGACCCTGAGATCATGACCTGAGCCGAAGGCAGAGCTTAACTGACTGAGCCACCCAAGTGTCCCTTTAACCGTATTTTAATGATGGGCACACTGAGGCTCAGAGAAGTTATTATTAGCTCGAGGTCATTTTGTTGGCAAAATGGAGAACATAGATTCATGTCTAGGCTTTTTTCCTTCAGAACTTTTCTTGTCTTACAACATACCTCTAATTTCCATTTCCCAACTGCTGACTCATATATAACAGCAGTGGGCCAAGCAGTGGGGCAGAAGGGAGCCGGAGCTCTAGGAGCAGGCAAGGAGGGGTGCATTAATTGCAAGAAAATTTAAAGACAATAATAAAACAGACTAGAAATAGGTCTACTTTATTATTATTATTATTGAAGATTTTATTTATTTATTTGAGAGAGAGTGAGAGAGCAAGAGAGTGAGAGAGAGGGAGAGGGAGAAGCAGACTCCCCACTGAGCAGGGAGCCCAATGTGGGACTTGATCCTGGGATCAGGACCTGAGCCAAAGGCAGACACTTAACCGACTGAGCCACCCAGGCGCCCTACTTTATTATTATCATCATGTAACAGCAAGTCCAAAAAATGTCAGCAATAAAATATTCCTTCTTGCTGAGGTGAACTCTTCCCTACTCCTTGGTAGACCAGTACATATAAAAAGCCCCCAACTTAATTTCCAAGGTTTAAAGAGAAGGTTGTTTAGAAATTGTCATTGAAGTGCCTTAAACAGCTATATCTTCCTAGAATAGACCATAAAGAAAAAAAAAAAATAGACCATTTAACACATGACATACCTGAGTACCTATCTTTTAATGTTATTTCTAAGAAAAAAGGAGTTCTAATTTTCATTTTAGAAGTACATCTCTCCTCCCTTACTCCCTCCCACCAAAAAAGAAGTACATCTCTCTCAAGTTTGGCAGTGTGAGCAGAGGCTCTTTTACCTTCTAGTAGCACCAGAAGCTCTGATAATAAGGCAGAGCCTTCTTGGAGAGCCCCTTTGGTAGCTGTCTTGGCAAGGTGGTTTCTTGATGGTAAGAAAGGAAGGAGATGCACCCCAGTAATTTATACAATGGAATTGGAAGAAGTACCTCTTGAGGTTGGCATGAGGAAGACATTGTTTAAATGAATCCCCAGGTACAGAGAATTTGAGATCTTAAAGAATTACTTTACCCCATCACCAAGTCTTATAAATTCTGTCTCTTAAATATCGCTCAAATAAGTTCTCTCTTCACCTTGGCCTATTCAGATGCTGATATTATTTGATCTAGACTACTGCAGCGTTCTGCTGGCTGCTCTTCCTTCCTGTCATTAGTCTCAGCTCATTCCAATCTATTATCCACATAACTGTCAGAGTGATCCATCTAAGCATGAGTGAGATCACAAAATTTCCTTGCTTAAAACCTTTCCATGACTTCCATGTCCTTCAGGAGATGCCACACACACTCCTTTGCAGGACTCAGAAATGTATTTAAGATAGAGCCCTTCCTTGCTTGCTTGGCTTCATCCTCTGTCGTTCTTTCACTCAAACGCTGTAGTACAGCTAATCCGCACTGCCTGCACTCTGAGTGTGATGCTGTCTTAGGCCTCCTGCTTTGGCATATGCTGTTCATTCAGCAGCCTACCTCCTCCTGTTCGTTGACCTCCGGTAAGTCTTCTCTCTCTTTTCCAGATTCCAGCTACGTTAAGTACTCCATACTCTGTGCTCCATCCCGCAGTACTGGAGGTTTACTTTCATATTAGAATGTAAATTACAGAAAAATAATTGCATCCTGATCTGGCTTCTCCTACTAGACTCTACTTTTTTTTTTTTTTTTTTAAAGCAGTGGCTATGTCTTTTATATTTGCCACCCCCCTGTTTAGTGAAGTTTTTGGTACAGATGCTATATACTCAATAAAATGTTTTAAAAATACATGCCAGCTACCCAGTATGCAAGCTGTCAAGGTGGTGGCAGTCTAGTAGTTAGGACAGGTCAAATTCATATAACTAAAACACAAGGCAGATGTGCCACAACCGAGGTTTAAATGAAATGCTTTGGTTACTTTAAGGAGAGAGCTCCCAGTTCCAGTTTTGGGGTGAGGTGCGGGTACAACAGAATTGAGAAGGATCAGGGGAGGAGATGGCATTTGAGATGGACTCTGACGAGGAATTTTAATACTTGGAGCTGCAGCAAGTATAAGGAATAGGTTAGGTCACATACTGATATAGTAAAGCAGAGAGTGTAACACAAGATCATAGAGTAGTCCCACTGAGCATGTAAGAGAATATGGGAAAAAAGCTGGAGAAGTAGTTTAGGCTTTAAATGCTGGCTAAGGAGTCATTTTTTAATTTAGAAGGCAACTGTAGTGTAATTAAAGGCAGTAATTAGCAGAAGAAAACAGAGCAACTGTAATAGTCTGATGAGGAGTTACAAGGTCATCTTTGACAGGTAGTATAGTATAGACAAGCAGACAGACCTGGGTCACTTATTGGTGACATGATCTTGAACGTGTTATTTAAATTCACAAACCCCAAATTTCCTCATTTATTTCAAAAGAATGTTGTGATTAAATTTATGTAAAGAGATTAGCATAGTGCTTGGCATGTACCAAGTGCTTGAATTAATCAGTGATAGTTCAGCTGCAACTGATAAAAATTCAACTAAAATCAGCACAAGCAAATAAGGGAAATTATTAAAAGGCTACTGACAAAATCAATGGAACAGAATAGAGAGCTCAGAAACAGAACCACACGTAGATAATCAAATGATCTTTGATGAAGGAGCAAAGGCAATACAATGGAGCAAAGATAGTCTTTTCAACAAAAGGTGCTGGAACAATTGTACATCCATATGCAAAAAAAGAAAAAGAAAAAGAAATGTAGACATAGATTTTATACCTTACACAAAAATTAACTCAAAACGTAACATAGACCTAAAAGTAAAATGCAAAACTAAAAAACTTCTAGAAGATAACATATGAGAAAATCTAGGTGGCCTTGGGTTTGGGATGACTTTGTAGATCCAATACCCAAAGCTCAATCCATGAAAGAAAAAATCGAAAAGTGGGATGTCATAAATATTAGAAATTTCTGCTTTGTGAAAAACACTGTTAAGAGAATGAAAAGACAACCCACAGGCTGGGAGAAAATCTTTGCAAAACACTTATCTGGTAAAGGATTGGTATCTGAAATCTGTATAGAACTCTTAAAACTGAGCAATAAGAAAGCAAACAGTCTAATTGAAAAAGGAAAAAGATTTGAGGAGACACCTCACCAGAAATGACAAATAAACATATGAAAAGATACTCAACATCACATGTCATCAGAAAATTACAGAATAAAACAATGAGATACGATTGTGCCTCTTAGAATGGCTGAAAGCCAAAACACTGACAACACCAAGTGCTGGCGAGGATATGGGGCAGCGAGAACTCTTATTTGTTGCTAGTAGGAATGCAAAATGGTACAGCCACTTTGGAAGACAGTTTGGCAGTTTCTTACCAAACTGAACCTTCTCTTACCATATGATCCAGGAATTACACTTCTTACTATTCACCTAAATGACCTGAAAACTTACATTCACATACAAAAACCAGTGCACAAGTGTTTATAGTAGCTTTATTTATGATTGCCAAAACTTGGAAGCAACCAAGATGTCCTTCAATAGGTGAAAAAATAAACAAACTGTGGTACATGGATACAATGGAACATGATTCAGCAGTAAAGAGAAATGAGTTTTTATATCATGAAAAGGCATGAAAGAAACTCAAGGGCATACTGCTAAGTGAAAGAGGTCAATCTGAAGAGCCTATATGCTATATGATTTCAACTATATGACCTCTGAAAAAGGCAAAACTCGAGATAGTAAAAAGACTGGAGATTCTAGGGGTTCAGTGGGAGGAAAGGGGGAGGGATGAATAAGTGGAGCCCAGGAGATATTTAGGGCAGGGCAACCATTCAGTATGATACTGTAATCGTTAATATATGGCATTATACAGTTGATAAAATCCATAAAGTGTAAAACACAAAAAATGAGTCCTAATGTAAATAAGCTATAAACTGTAGTTAATAATAATGTAAGAATACTGACTCTTAATTGTAACAAAAGTACCACACTACTGGAAGATGTTAGGAACAGGGAAACTAAGGTGCGGAGATAGAAGGAATATGGGAATTCTTTGTACTTTCCATTCAATTTTCTCTATAAACCTGAAACTCCTCTGAAAATAAAGTTATAAATTTAAAAATTCACTAAGCAATATATATAAAATTCATGCACTTTAACAAAAAATGAAAAAGTTGTGCTTTAAAAAAAAAATGCTACTCAGGTAATTCCCATAAACAAAGACAGCCCAGAGCTTTAGGGACTAAATCTGGGAATTTGATTTCTCTTTTCTTTTGTTTTCATTCTCTGATAGGTAAGCAGGTTTCCTTTACCTGCTTTAGGTATAGCTAAATTCCCCACTCCCTCCCCCCAAAAAGCCTTAGACTGATATCTGAGGCTGGTGACAGTGTGGGGAATCTGGGATACTAAGTCAACTGAGAAATCATAGTGAAGCCTTGAACAATGGTGACCTGTGTAACATGATAGCAAACAACGGGCACTACTGTTGCCTACAGTAAGAAGATGAAAAAGGAGCCTAATGAAATTTTAAAAAACTGAGCTTAGGGGAGCCTGGGTGGCTCAATCAGTTAAGTGTCTGCCTTCGGCTTCGGTCGTGATCCCAGGGTCCCAGGATCAAGTACCACATTGGGCTCCCTGCTCATCAGGGAGCCTGCTTCTCCCTTTCTCACTCCCTCTGCTTGTGCTCTCTCTCTCTCTCTCTGTCAAATAAATAAATAAAATCTTAAAAAAAAAACAAAAACCTGAATTTATTTTCAAATTAGAGATTCATGTGACTTTATTCCTGAGATATTTTCACTGGGTATAGGATTCTGGTTGACAGTTCTTTTCTTTCAATACTTGAAAAACATTGTTATTTCCTTCTGACCTCCACATTTCTGAGAAATTTGAAATTTGCTGTCATTTCCATTTTTTCCTATAGGTGAAGTGTGTTGATGTCAAATGAACAAACCTTTTAGAACCTCTAGAAGTAAGAGAGTTTTATTTGAGCCCAAGTTAGGACTGCTGTGGGGGATACACAAACTTCACAAAGAAGAGAGTGCTCCTGCAAAGGAACATTTGGTGTAGGGTTATATACATTTTTTTTTTTACATTAAAAAGTTACAAATTATTAGACAAAGGACATTTCAGAAAGTTGCAGACCTTATCTTAAGTTTCTAGTATATGCAGGGCTGTATGCCTTTATGGGAATCAGGGAAGTTTCTTTCTTTTTCTTATCTTTTGTGTTCAGAATGCTCCTTTTCGGTTATTTTAACAAAGCAGATGTACAATGTGTGCTTGGAGCAGAAACAGACCCCATGCTTTGAGGTTTTATCGAGTTACTTTGACCTTGAGAGCCCAGCAGCAGGGTCCACAAACATTAAAAGTTGAAAATTTCCTTTATCAGGTGTCAGTTCTTTCTGGATGCTGTCAAGATTTTTCCTTTGTCTTCAGTTTCCACAAGTTTAACTATGATGTAAATTGGCATAGATTCTTTTTATTTTATCCTGTTTGGGGTTCATTCAGATTCTTGAGTCTATAGGTTATGCCTCTTGAAATTTGGGAAATTTTTAGCCATTATTTCTTTAAGTACTTTTTCAACCCTACTCTCTTTTCTCCTCTCCCCACAAACTCTAATGACACGAATGTTCAATCTTTTGTGAAAGTCTCACAATCCCCTATGGCTGTTTATTTTTTTAATATTTTTTCAATCTATTTTCTCTTTGTTGTTTAGTTTGGGTAATTTCTATCACTTTATCTCCAGGTTCACTGACTCTTTCCTCTATTTCCTACACTGCTTTTGAGCCCACCCACTACGGTTTTTATGTAGGTTCTTTTTTTTTTTAATTGCATTTCTATTGCATTGTTAAGACTTTCTCTTTGTTGACGCTTTCTATTTTTAAATGTTTTTTCAAGTGTGTTTGTAATTGCTTGGTGCAGCATTTTTATCATTGCTGCTTTAAAATCTTTTTTTTTTTTTTTAAAGATTTTTTTATTTATTTGAGAGAGAGAGTGAGAGAGAGAAAGAGCACAAGAGAGGGGAGAGGGAGAGGGAGAAGCAGACTCCCTGCCGAGCAGGGAGCCCGATGCGGGACTCGATCCCGGGACTCCAGGATCATGACCTGAGCCGAAGGCAGTCGCTTAACCAACTGAGCCACCCAGGCGCCCACTGCTTTAAAATCTTCACCAGAGAATTCTAACACCTCTGACATTTCACTGTTGGTATCTATTATTTGTCTTCTTTCATTCAGTTTGAGATTTACCTCATTCTTGGTATACTAAGTGGTTTTCAAACGAAACCTGGAATTTTTCATATTATATGATTCTATATCTTATTTAAACCCTTGGTTTTAAATGTTGTCTAACACCCCTCCAGCAGGGGAGAAGGGTTGTTACCCTGTTACTGCCATATAGTGGTAGAAATCCAGATTCCCTGCTTGGCCTGCTCTGACAATCAATGGGAGGGAAGAACTCCTCATTACTACTGGGTATAGACAGATGTTCCAGCTCTCCACATGGTCTGTAATGACACTGTGGTAGGTTTGGCCTCATTATTGCTGGGCAATGGTGAAAGTCCTCCATATTCCACTGACAATGTGGGGGAAGGAGAAGGTTTGTTACTGGTGATGGAAATGAAAGTCCAGGCTCTCTACGTGGGCTTCTCTGATACCACCCAAGTAGGGTTGTCGAGGCACCTCCTTCAACCTGAGGGTAGAAGTCTAGGCTCCCCACTCAGGCTTTGCTTCCTGGGTGGCCCACAACTTTTTCTGAGATATTTTGCTGGAGGAGAGCAGTTATTTTCTCAAAGTTTTTAATCTTGCCAGGCTTCCCCTTCCCTCCTGCTTTGTCTAGCAACAAAAGCCTTTTCTTGAAACTTTTGTTGTTTGTGCCTATCGGAGTTTCTGAGTTGCTAGATTCTTTAACTGTAATTCTGTAATATATGAGGCAAAAAGAAAATCCAGTGTACTTACCGTCTTGTTATTCCTTCAGTCCCAAGGTCCGTAGCCTGTCTGCCTTTTTTTTTTTTTTTAATCTTTCAGAGTCATCTTATATTTGATAGATAATGGCTTAGCCAAGTCTTCTTCACCTTTTATTTTATTCCCTTTGTGCTTAAGTTCAAAGATCTCCGAATCCTAATATACCTAGAGTAGAATCTGGGTATGGTTGTTTTAAAATATGTCCACGAGACTTCATGATGTATCACAAAGCTGTAATCATCAACACAATATGGTACTGGCACAAAAACAGACACATAGGTCAGTGGAACAGAATAGAGGACCCAGAAATGGACCTTAAACTCTATGGTCAACAAATCTTCAACAAAGCAGGAAAGAATATCCAATGGAAAAAAGACAGTCTCTTCAACAAAGAGTATTGGGAAAATTAGACAGCCATAGGCAGAAGAATGAAACTGGACCACTTTCTTACACCATACACAAAAATAAACTCAAAATGGATGAAAGACCTAAATGTGGGACAGGAATCCATCAAAATCCTAGAGGAGAACAAAGGCAGCAATCTCTTTGACCTCGGCCGCAGCTACTTCTTCCTAGACATGTCTCCAAAGGCAAGAAAAACAAAAGCAAAAATGAACTATTGGGACTTCATCAAGATAAAAAGCTTTTGCACAACAAAGGAAACAGTCAACAAAACTAAAAGGTAACCTACGGAATGGGAGAAGATAGTTGCAAATGTCTTATCAAATAAAGGGCCAGTATCCAAAATCTATAAAGAACATATCAAACTCTACACCTGGGGTGCCTGGGTGGCTCAGTTGGTTAGATGTCTGCCTTTGACTCAGTCATGATCCCAGGGAACTGGGATTGAGCCCCATGGTTGGCTCCCTGCTCAGCAGGGAGTCTGCTTCTCCCTCTTCCTCTGCCCTTCCCCATCCTGGCTCATGCATGCCCTCTCTCTTTCTCAAATAAAAAATTAAAAAAAACCCAAAAAACCCAAAACCAAAAAACTCAACACCCAAAAAACAAAAAATCCAGCCAAGAAATGGGCAGAAGACATGAACAGACATTTCTGCAAAGAAGACACGCAAATGGCCAACAGACACATGAAAAAATGCTCAACATCACTCAGCATCAGGGAAATACAAATCAAAACCACAATAAGATACCATCTCACACTGGTCAGAATGGCTCAATTACCAACTCAGGAAACAACAGATGTTGGTGAGGATGTGGAGAAAGGGGAACCCTCTTACACTGTTGGTGGGAATGCAAACTGGTGCAGCCCCTCTGGAAAACAGTATGGAGGTTCTTCAAAAAATTAAAAATAGAACTACCCTACAATCCAGCAATTGCACTACTAGGTATTTATCCAAAGGAAAAAACATAGTGATTTGAAGGGGCACATGCACCCCAATGTTTATAACAGCAATGTCCACAATAGCCAAACTATTGAAAGAGCCCAGATGTCCATTGACAGATGAATGGATAAAGATGTGGTATATATACAATGGAATATTACTCAGCCATCAAAAAGAATGAATTCTTTCCACTTGCAAGGACGTGGATGGAACTAGAGGGTATTATGATAAGTGAAATAAGTCAGAGAAAGACAAATACTGTATAATTTCACTCATATTTGGAATTTTAGAAACAAAACAGATGGACATAAGGGAAGGGAAGGGAAAAAAAAATAAGATGAAAACAGAGAGGGAGGCAAACCATAACTCTTAACTCCAGGAAACTGAGGGTTGCTGGAGGAGAGGTTGGTGGGGGGCACGGGGTAACTGGGTGATGGGCATTAAGGAGGGCATGTGATATAATGAGCAATGGGTGTTATATGCAACTGATGAATCACTGGATCCTACCCTAAAACTAATAATATAGTATATGTTACCTAAATTGAATTTTTTAAAAAATTAAATAAATAAATAAATAAATAAATAAATAAATAAAATATGTCCACAAGAGTTTTGACACTCTTCCCTTCAAGAAATAGAGCCTAATTCTCCTTCCCTTAATTGTGGGCTAGACTTAGTGAGTAGTTTTTAACTAGTCTCCCTCCTCCCCAGCTCTACGCAATCACTAATCTAATTCTGTGCTATAGATGTGCTATTTCCAGACACCTCATATAAATGGACTCATACAATATTTGGTCTTTTGTAACTAGGATTTGCCACTTAGCATAATGTTGTCAAGTTTAATCGATGTTGTAGCATGTATCAGCACTTCATTCCTTTTTATTACTGAATAGTATTTCATTGTATGGATATGTCATGTTTTTTATTCATTCATCAGTTAATGGACATTTTGGTGTTTCCATTTTTTAGCTGTTATGGGTAATGCTACTATGAACATTTGTAAACAAGTTACTATGAGGATATGTTTTCATTTCTCTTGAGGATACCTAGGAGTGAAATTTATGGGCCACATGGCAAATCTATGTTTAACATTTTGAAAAACTGTCAAACTGTTTTCTAAAGCAGCTTCACCATTTCTACAGCAATGCATGACAGTTCCAACTTGTCCCCATCAGTACCAACACTAGTTATTATCTGTATTTTTTATTATAGCCATCCTGGTGGGTGTAAAGTGCTATCTCTTGTGCTTTTGATCTGCATTTCCCTCATGGCTAATTATGTTGAGTATTTTTCATGTCCTTATTGCCCATTTGTATATCTTCTATGAAATATCTATTCAGATCCTTTGCCCATTTAAAAAATTGGGTTATTTGTCTTTTATTTTTAAAGATTTTATTTATTTATCTGAAAGAGAAAGAGAGAGAATAAGGGGGGAAGGGGCAGAGGGAGAGGGAGTAACAGACTCCCTGCTGAGCAGGAAGCCCGATACGGGTCCTGATCCTAGGACCCCAAGATCATGACCTGAGATGAAGGCAGATGCTTAACTGACTGAGCCACCCAGGTGCCCCATTATTTGTCTTTTTATTGCTAAGTGGTAAATATTCTTTATATGTTATTATTTATTTATATTTTATTTTAAAGATTTTATTTGTCAGAGAGAGAACACAAGCAGGGGGAGCCACTGGCAGAGGGAGAAGCAGGCTCCCCACTGAGCAAGGAGCCCCATGTGGGACTCAATCCCAGGACCCTGGGATCATGACCCAAGCCATAGGCAGACGCTTAACCTACTGAGCCACCCAGACGTCCTATTATTCTTTATATTTTAGATGCAAGATGCAAGTTCCTTATCAGGTATATGATTTCCAAATATTTTCTCACATTCTATGGGTTGTTCTTTCACTTTCTCCTGGTATCCTTTGAGCCACCGAAAGTTTTTTATTTACATGAAGTTCAACTTATCTATTTTTTTTTACTCTGGTGCTTTTGATGTCCTATCTAAGAAGGCTTTGGCTAATAAAAGGTCATGATTTACTCCTATTTTTTCTCCTAAGAGTTTTATAGTCTCAGAGCATACATTTAGGTCTATGATCCATTTTCAGTTAGTTTTTATGTGTGATGTAAGAAAGGGGACCAGTTTCATTATTTTGCATGTGGCTGTCCAGTTGCCCCAGCACCACCTGCTGAAAGATTTCTTTCTCCATTGAATTTTCTTGGCACCCTTCTTGAAAATTAATTAACTATAAAATTAAGGTTTATTTCTGGACTCTCAATTCTATTCCATTGGTCCATATATCTATTCTTATGCCAGTATAACATTGTCTTGATTATTGTGCCTTTGTAGGAAGTTTTGAAATGGGGAATTATGAGCTTTCCAACTTTGATCATCTTTTTTCAAGACTGTTTTGGCTATTCTGGGTCCCTTGCATTTTCATATGCATTTTAGGATCAGCTTGTACATTTATGCAAAAAAAAAAATGCAGCTGGGATTTTGATAGGGATTACACTGAATCTGTAAATCAACTTTGAGAGAATTGCCATCTTAACAATATTTTCTGATCCACCAACATGAGATGTCTTTCCATTTATTTAGGTCTTCTTTAATTTCTTTCTTTTTTTTTTTTTAAAGATTTTATTTATTTATTCATGAGAGACAGAGAGAGAGACAGAGGCAGAGGGAGAAGCAGGCTCCCGCGGAGCAGGGAGCCCGATGCGGGACTCGATCCCAGGACCTTGGGATCATGACCTGAGCCGAAGGCAGACGCCTAACCGACTGAGCCACCCAGGCGTCCCTTCTTTAATTTCTTTCAATAATGTTTTGTAGCTTTCAGTATATAAGTTCTTCATCTTTTTCATTAAATTTATTCCTAAGTATTTATTCTTTTTGATGCTGTTGTAAATGGAATTTTCTTAATTTCACTTTTAGATTGGTCATTGCTAGTGTACAGAAGTACAATTGATTGTTGTATATTGATCTTGTATCCTGCAACCTTGTTGAACTTGTTTATTATTTCTAATAGTTTTTAGTGGATTCCTTAGGATTTTCTATATACAAGATCATGTCATCTGCATGGTTTTACTCCTTCCTTTCCAATCTGGATGTTTTTTATTTCTTTTTCTTGCCTAACTGCCCTGGCTAGAACCTCCAGTACGGTGTTGATTGGAAGTGGCAAGAATAGACATCTTTATCTTGTTCCTGTTCTTAGGGAGCAAACATTCAGTCTTTCACCACTAATAATGTTAGCTGTGGGCTTTTCATAGATGTCCTTTATTAGGTTGATTTCGATTACAGATTTTGCTGAAACATGTATTTAAATCATACGCTACAAGAGCAGTGTAGAATGTCACTTAACTAGTGATACTAGCCAAAAAATAAGCTTTCAAATCCCCACATATCTTTATTTTCTAATCTTATTTTATTAGGCATTTTGGGGGCAAAATTATATGATAGAGTTACATACCTCATCTGAAGCCTGGTCCTTTCAGTATCCAAGTTTGGTACAGAGGCTTATGAAAACACATAAAATATCTGTCCAAAGCCAAGAAAAATTGAAAAGAATTAAAACATCATTGGAATCTCTCAAAGAATATCAAATGGGATCCAATTCAAATTCTAAGAAAAAACTTTAAAAATCTCTCTTTATTCATTCCTTTCCCATTCAGTCTCCCACAGGAACCCACAATCAAGATCTCCTTCCCCCCAGCCATTCTCTGCTTTTCTGTATCCATTCATTATACCTTTTAGGAGAGAAATTGCACATTTGTGACCCATACGCCAAATTTGGTCTATGCCTGCATTTAATTTGATAAAACATTTTAAACATAAATTTAATTACTTGGTAGGATTTATAAATTAGGAAATGACACATAAAAATCAATGTATCTGATTTACCTTGAAAAACTTGAGTTTGGGAAAAAAAAAAGAAAAATTTTAATTTGGCAAATGTGGCCTGCATTTTACTACTGACGGGTAGTGAATCGTGACTGCTTCCTTCAAATATGACACGTCCTCTAATTTGCTGCAGTCTTTACTACTCCCTATTGTATTACAAATGGCCAATTTTACTATTTATGATACAGGCTTAGCCTCTGTAGGGATTGGAATTTATGACCTTTTAACGATATCCTTTCCAATGTATATTATTTGCACTTTCTCAGATTCCTTCCAATTGTGCAACTTTTTCTATTTATTATACTGGATAGTATAACAAAATTTCTGAAAGTCCCACAGGATCCTTTGAGCATTGTCTAGAGTCCAGAGATAAGCTGTGGCCTTTTGGGCCCTGTAAGCATATTAAAATTCCTGTGGAGACCTTTATCTGATAGAAAGGAGGGGTAAATTCAAACAACTGGTTACACTAACTTTGCATATGTGAGACCTCTTTCAGGGAAGAAAAGCCCATCTCAGAGAGAGAATAAAGGGGGAAAGAGCTGGGCAGTCTGTGCCTATGATTATTTGAAAAGTAGTGATTTACAATATTGGTCTTTCTGGAAAAAGGAAGAGGGGATGGAGAAAGAAAACAGCTATTACAGTAACATCAATAGGACCTATGAAAAGCAATTACAATGTCAATGACTTAATATAAATGACATACATACTTCAACTGATGAATTAAGAGCTATAATTTTTTCTGGAAGTGGCTACTGTTGGTTTATGTAAATCCTTGACTGTGGGGGAAAAAAAACCTTGTGCTTACTTCAATCTGTTTCTTTACTCTGCCCTTTAAATCTTTATTTGTATTTCTTAAAGACCTCAATTATCTTACAATAACTGGGACAACTTTGTAGTATTTAATGTTTACTACAATTAATCTTTTTTCTAAAATACAAGACCTCCCCAATATCTTCAATAGTGACAGATTCCATTAAAAGGTCAACCTAAAAACAAGACTACAAAAATCAAAAGCTGCATTTGGGGGGCGCCTGGGTGGCTCAGTTGGTTAAGCGACTGCCTTTGGCTCAGGTCATGATCCTGGAGTCCCTGGATGGAGTCCCGCATCGGGCTCCCTGCTTGGCAGGGAGCCTGCTTCTCCCTCTGACCCTCCCCCCTCTCATGTGCTCTCTCTCCCTCTCTCATTCTGTCTCAAATAAATAAATAAAATCTTAAAAAAAAAAAAAAAAAGCTGCATTTGGAACACACGTATATGTTTGGGTTTTGGGATTACATTTCAGTAATCCTCTACCTAACAAGAGAATGTAACAATATGTATATGATTCACAAAATAGAGTGAGAGCTGGTTTCCTAAATATGGTTATATATTCATTATTATATAATTGGCCTCAGTTTCTTTTAACCAGTAATTGTTAAAAAGCAGATCTACTTAGTAATAATTAATTTTTAATTGATTACACTATTATGATGTCAGATGGAACCCAATAATTTGGACCACAGTAGGTTTAGTATATTATACCTCTACGAATTCACTAAATATATATAAGAAAATTATATTTTATCATTTGTTCACTTGTGTTCTTACTTCAAGACTATTTGTTGTTGTTTTTTAAAGATGTTTTATTTATTTATTTGAGAGAGAAAGAGAGAGAAGCACAAATGGCAGAGGGAGAGGGACAAGCAGACTCCTGGATGAATGCAGAGCTCGACATGGGGCTTGATTCCAGGATCCCAGATCATGACCTGAGCCGAAATCAGATGCTTAACCAACTGAGCCACCCAGGCACTCCCAAGCTTATTTGTTAGTATTTGATATGTGGAGCAAAGAAAACAGTGTGTGTACTTAAACACATACATATATAGATTCAGAACAGTTAATAATGTGAAGTGCTTAATTTGTCAACACAAAATGAATAGTCTTTTAGAATTTCTTTAAGAAAGAAAGAGTTTTATTCCATCCCAAATTAGGACAGCTGCCCAGATGCACAATCATCATAAAGAGAGTGCTCCAGGGAAAGAACATTTGGTGTAGGATTATATACATTGTTTACATAATTACAAATCATTAGATAAAAGACAATGCAGAAAGAAACAGACTTTATCTTAAGCTTAGTACATGTAGGGCTGCATGACCTTAATCTTATAGGAATCAGGGAGGTGTTTTGTTTTTGTGTTTTTTTAACTTTTTCTTTATGTATGAAAAGCTCTTTTTTAGGTTATTTATAAACAAAGCAGATGTACAATATGTGCTCAGGGCAGAAATAGAGCCCATGCTTTGAGATTTTTGCTGACTCGTAAATGTTAATGCATGCTTTCCCTTAGAGCTCATAAGCCTCTTTATTAGGCATAAGCAGGCCCACAAACATTAAAAGTTGAAAATTCCTTTTATTTTATCGAGTTCAATTCCTGATCTATAGTAAGGCATCAATAAATGTTGGCCATAATTTTTTTTTAAAGATTTATTTATTTGACAGAGAGACACAGCGAGAGAGGGAACACAAGCAGGGGGAGTAGGAGAGGGAGAAGCAGGCTTCCCGTGGAGCAGGGAGCCCGATGCGGGGCTCGATCCTAGGACCCTGGGATCATGACCTGAGCCGAAGGCAGACGCTTAACGACTGAGCCAGGCAGACGCTTAACGACTGAGCCACCCAGGCTCCCCAGTGTTGGCCATAATTTTTATAATTCTCACTAATATTGTCTCCTATAAGGCTCCTTATAGTGCCTTGCCTCACAAACAGCTTGAGATTTAGAATACTGAACCCTTCCTCCCCGCTCCCTGTCTTTAGCATACATTTGGCTAAAACTTACTCCTACACAACTGGCCACCAACACTGGTTTTTGAAAACCCTAAAATAGCAAATCCCGTTGGCTGCAAACACCAGGGACAACAAATGTGTAACAGGTAATGCCTTGCCCCATTTTTCCTGTCCTAGTCCATGTGCCCTGTTCCCCATGACCCATTAAAGGTGCATCAGGTTTCGTATCTAACAATAAATTCCCATGAACCTAGAAATCCTCTACATCTACAAAGAAAACTCCAGCTTGTGAGAAAAGGGAGATTCCTTTCATTCAGGGCTCAAAGAACTATAAAAAGTCTCACCTGAATGGTGAGCCTACCGAAACGGGAGCATAGTATACTCAAAACTCTACCCAGTCACCGGACAACGACCTTCGGGCCACTCCTGCTGCTGTGCTTATGCTACAACTGCCGCCCTTCTTTCGGAGTCCTTAGCTCATTCCCTCTTTCTTTGCTCTCCTCCAGCTCTTTACCAGACTTCCGTTCGAACTTCCCGCGCAGCAGAACCCACCAATCACAAACGTCTTTCCTCGGGCCACGCCTCCATCTCCAGCTCCGGGAGCCGAGTCCAATTTCGCGCACACCCCGCCCTTCCTTTACGCACGCTGCGCACCGACGTCGGCCTCTGACGCCGTCGTCGCCCCTCGCTGAGTCCCGCCCGGGCTGCTCCCGCGGACCGTTGGGCGGCGGGCCGAAGTCCCTCCCTCAGGACCTCCCCCCACCCCTGAACCGCTCTCGCGGCAGCGACCCATGTGGGAGTTCAGGCTCCTGCGGTCGCCGCCGCCGCTGCTGCTCCTCCTGCCGCAGCTCAGCCTCGGAATCGCCGCGTCCCGCTCGCAGGCCGAAACCATGAACCGGGGCGGCGGCAGCGGTGCGCGGTGCTCCCCCTTGGCGGAGGGGCGCCGGCAGCAGTGCCTGCAGCTGTCCACGGTGCCGGGAGCTGACCCGCAGCGCAGCAACGAGTTGCTCCTGCTGGTGGCGGAGACGGCGGGGGAGGGACCGGAACGGCGGGCCCTCTCTGGGGACCGGGCGAAGGAGGAGCCGCAGTCAGCGCCCCAGCATCACGTTCTCTATTTCCCTGGGGATGTGCAGGTAACCTGGGGCCTGCCTGGACACCTGTTCCTTCCTCGTGTGCATGTGCGAATTCCCTCAATTTCCCCCTCGTACTAGTGCCGGGTTCCTTGCCTCCGGAACACACCCACACATGCACTGGCGGCGTGGCTCTTGCGTTACTCCACGAAATCCAAAACCGCCCTGCCACACACCTGACCCCTGCTTTTGGAGCTCCAGCGGGAAGGTGTCCTTGGAGGGTTACGACCGACTCGGAAGAGCCAGCTGTTAGTCCAGGCTTCGAGGGGGTGGATTTTGAGACAGAAGGAATGAGGCACATAATGTATATTCATTCTAACTTGGTTTTTCAGAGGTGCGCGCGCGCGCGTGTGTGTGTTAGGAGACAGGGATGGCTTTTAAATTAACTTAGCACCTAGTGTTCCGAAAACGCTGGCAGTAATTAAAAAGAAAACAATTTAAAAAAATTATAAGGGTATGACATTTTTAGTTACCCTAGAAAAGGAGGGTAGGTGGAAGAAAAGGGACAGTAATTGCTAAGCATGTCAGTATTTTGTGCTCACCTAAATTCTCTACTTTTGTATGAGATTTTATCTTTATTATTAATTTTTTTAAGATTTTATTTATTTATTCATAAGAGACAGAGAGAGAGAGGCAGAGGGAAAGCAGGCTCCTCGCTGAGCAGGAAGCCCGATGTGGGACTCAATCCCAGGACCCTGGGATCATGACCTGAGCCGAAGACAGACGCTTAACCATCTGAGCCGCCCAGGAGCCCTATCTTTATTACTCATTTTATATCTTCAGACAAATATTCGTGGATGTATTGTCCTGGAAAGCTGGGTCTTAATTGGATCTTACTCCAGAACTATGTTGTCTTATACGGTAGCCATTAGTTGTATGTGGCTATTTAATTTAAATTAAATAAAAAATCCAGTTCCTCAGTCGCACTAGGTGCATTTCAAGTGCTCAGGAGCACCTAAGGTCTGTGTGTACCCTAATGGACAGCGCAAATACAGAGCATGTCCACGGACCATTTCCATCATCACGGAAAGTT
Organism: Mirounga angustirostris; assembly: GCF_029215605.1. Classification (NCBI taxonomy): domain Eukaryota; kingdom Metazoa; phylum Chordata; class Mammalia; order Carnivora; family Phocidae; genus Mirounga; species Mirounga angustirostris. The sequence goes on from NW_026991711.1 coordinate 160,386,033, forward strand.
CTGTTGGGTAGTGCTGGTGTAGACAGGTAAAGCTAAAATATGGCTAGATGTGTTTCTTATACCATGAAACAGTATTATTGATTGTTTTTGAAATGGATGCTTTAAAATGATATAGTTACAAACTTTGTGCCCTGTGTCAAATTATGATTAAGATATATGTAGTTTTTTTCTCTTGTTCTTAAAATAATTAACTGTCTAATTAACTGCTAATAACAACTATGAAAAAACTAGTATTTAGATTTAAGAGAAGATACTCGGTTAATGCTCTGTTGCTCAGTTTGGGAAAACAGCGTGACATTACTGATAGCGACTTGCAGAGATTTGAGGAAAAGCTACAGTGTGCATCTATAACGATGATGATGATAGTAATGATAATGAGCCTTTATTGAGCACCTACTAAATGTTTATAAAGTGTGACAGCCAGAATACAATACAGGTCTAAAAAGTGCTAAAAACACTTAGAGTAATACCTCCTTTTGTTTTGACATCATCCATTTCCTTATGTAGCCTGAAATTCCATTAGCTTTTTGGACAGTGATATAGTGTTGATTTATGCAGAGCATGAAGTGCTTTAAAAACCCAGGTCCTTGGGGTTCCTGGGTGGCTCAGTCGTTAAGCGCCTGCCTTCGGCTCAGGTCATGATCCCAGCGTCCTGGGATCGAGCCCCGCATCAGGCTCCTTGCTTAGCGGAAGCCTGCTTCTCCCTCTCCCACTCCCCCTGCTTGTGTTCTGCTCTCGCTCTCTCTCTCTCTCAAATTAATAAATAAAATCTTAAAAAAAAAAAAAACCCAGGTCTTTTAGAGAAGAAGAAGATAATGCATCAAAAGGCTTTGAGGCCAGATTGCCTAGGTTTGAACCCTGATTCTGCACTTTTAACCATGAAATTTCTGGCCAATTACGGCTACCTCAACTATAAAATAGGAATAATAATTTATAGGATACCAGTGAGGACTAAATACACGAATACCTAAAGAGTAACAGTTCCTTCTCATCTTTCTGATGACCTTTTTTATTATTGGGCTCAGTTTGTGGACTTTTCTCCTCTACCTTTACTCACTCCCTTAGTGATCTCTTTGAGTCTTGTAGTTTTACATTCTGCCTGTACTCTGATGACCTTCAACATTTGTGTATCTAGCCTAATAGATTCCCGGAGCTTTAGACTTACCTATTGCATGAACACTATTTTCTTTTGGATATTTAATAGATATCTCAAACATAAAATCTCTGAATCTTTCATTTTAAATCTGTTTTTCCTTCAGTCTTCCTCGTCTTAGTTAATGGAAATCCTTTTTTAGTTGCTCAAGTTAGAAATCTTGAAGTTATCTTTTAGTAACCTCTCTTTCATACCTCATACCTCCATCAACAGATAAAGTTGCTTCCCCTTCTAAATCTTTCTGGAGGCAATCAGATGGATCAGTTTAAAAGTAAGTCCAGTTAATGCCACACCACTGCTCAAAACTCTCCAGTAGCTTCCCATGTCACTCAGAGTAGAAACCAGAGAATTCTTGATGGTTTGAAGGGCTCTTCACTGTCTTCACCTTTTCCCACTCTGTTGCTTTTCTGACTGTCTCCTTTTTCTGTTTTACTCTGCCCTAGCAGTGTTCTTCATATTTCTCATGGTAGACACACTTAACCTCAGAAGTTTTGCGCATACCGCTTGGAACAATCTTCCTGCAGATATCTATGGGATTCATTACCTCACCTGTTTTGAGTCTGCTCAGAAGTTGCCTTCACAGTGAGGCCTTTTCTGACCAACCTATTTAGTAACACATGTATCCACAGGATCCCTGTTAGCTTTTCTCTTTTATTTTTACCCATTTTACTGTATTATTCATTTGGTTTTTTGTCTGTCTTCCAGCACTACAATGTAAGCTTCATATCTGTTTTTTTTCACTAATATATCTATGATGCTTAGTGACTGGCATGTAATAGGTGTTCAGTAGGTAACTTGTTGAGTGAATGAATGAGTATATGTAAGTTGCTTTGAGCAGTGCACGAAGTGCTTGGTAAATCTTGACTATTATTATATGAAATACTTTTGGCTCAGATTTCTTCATCTCTATCTTTGTACTTGATTTTTATGAGCCTCGTGTTTATCCATGTGAAATTTACCCTGTTAGATACAGCTCATCTTATTCATGTATCAGTTCTTTTATAGAACCATTATTCGGGTTTATATCATATATAGATTAAATAAGCATACTTTCTATCTTTATTCTTAATTTGGATAAATACTGAACAGAATTGGGCCAACAACTTTGTAAGGTACCATTAGAAGCTTTACCTCATGTTAACACTGAATTAACTGGTATCAGTTAGATCTGGTTGTCCATGTAATTTTAAATTTTAATTACCATTACTTTCTTGATGTTCCTTTTGCAATCATTTTGTTGTCATTGTGTGTCCTTTTTTTATTCTATATTGTTATTTTCTCATTTGAATTAATAGGCGAGCTGAGAACATAGTAATATTTCTTTAGGTACTTTGATGTTTTTTTAATCCATCAGTAATGATTTTGGAGAGGGGAATCAGGATTGGTTTTAAATAGGCGCTTTCCAATTTTCTTGAGTTATCTTGCTTTTAAAAGCCTCAGGTTATAAAATTATACTTATTTCTCTTTTTTTAAAGTATAAGCTTACAATTTGATGAATTTTGACAAATGTTACAATTATGTAACCAATGCCACAATCATGTTATACAACATCTCCATCACCCTGAAAAGTACCCTTGTGCCCCACTTCTGTCAGTCTCTTTTCTCAGCCCCAGGCAACCACTGATCTGCTTTTTTTCACTGTAGTTTTACTGTTTCTAGATTTTCATTAATTTGGAATCGTAGTATGTAGTCTTGTGTCCGGCTTCTTTCACTTAGTATATAATGCTTTTGAAATTCATTCTTACTATTGCCTGTATCAGTAGTATGTTCCTTTTTATTACTGAGTAGTTTTCTGTATATGGATATACAATTTGTTTACTCATTTAGCACTTGGTGAACATTTGGGTCATTCCCAGTTTTACCTTTAAAAAAATTTTGTTTTCCTAAAGGCTAGGATATATAGATGACTGTGCCCTAAGTGTATGTCCTGGTGAGTGAAGACTCACTTCTCCTGTGTCATGCCTTTAATACTCACACTACTGCCATACTCACAACACTCCTGAAACCTGATATGTGGGTTTTTTCCCCATACCAGGTGATGCTCTGCAACACCAGCTGGGTATCCTAGCACTCAATTCTGCCAGTATCTACTTGGGGTTATTGTCACATTTTACAAGTTAAGGGCTCAGTCCCACAAGACTGCACCCCCCACTTCAGATGCCAATCGCAAGTCCCAGGTTGTCACTTGTGCTGCTGCTGACTGGCTATAAGTTGGGGTTGCCATGATACCCTCCTTAGGTTCAGTTAATCTGCAAGAGTGGCTCATAGAACTTAGGGAAACGGTGTACTTACTGTTTTCCCACTTATGAAAGGATATGATAAAGGATTCAGATGAACATCTAGATGGAAGAGATGCATAGGGTATGTGGGAAGAGGTGTGGAGCTTCCAAAGCCCTCTCACAATACACCACTCCCCTAACACCTCCGTGTGTTCACCAACCTAGAAGTTACCTGAACCCATACTTTGGGGATGTTTTATGGAGGCTTCATTGCATAGTCAACGATCAATCATTAACTTCCATTTCCGGCCTCTCTTTGGAGAATGGAGAGTGGGACCGAAAATTTCAAACTTCTGATCATGTCTTGGTCTTTCTGGTTGACCAGTTCCTATCCAGGAGCCCACCAAGAGTCACCTCATTAGAACAAAGGTGTTTCTGTCAACCAAGGAAATTCCAAGGGTTTTAGGAGCTCTGTGTCAGGAACCAGGGGCAGATACAAATATATGTATTCTATTATTTCACACTTGATCTTGTGCCCTGGGGCTTCCTATGCTCTTGTCAGGCAGCCTTCTTAGGCTAGATGCTGTTATGGTCCTTCTAGCTTGCTTACTTGGGATGTCTACTTTATGCTCAGCAAAGATGCCCCCTTCCCCCCGTTTTTGATGGAAGTACAGCTCATATCCAATATAGTTATCCTTGCTCTGCTGAAAGACTAATCTGCCTAGCTTGAAACTTAATCATGAATGTCTCCAAACTGTTGGAGAACAGATGTCAAGTTTTCCTAAGAATCTTTTGTACCTTTACTTTAGTAGCAGTATGGGGTGGGCCTGTAAGTTTTTGCAGGCCAGCAAGCATCTACCTGTAGAATAAACACCCCTTAATCTCTCCAAGAGATTCTTTTGCTATTTGCCTCACTGTTGATGAGGAGAAGCATCATGCCCCCTACAAGCATTCCCCCTACAAGGCAAATAAGTGGGTTACATTCCCAGTTGGGATGAAAATTCTCAAAAGAAAACATTCTCTTTCTATAGTCTTCTGCATTTCTGTAGATTGGCCCTGGGTAATAGCCGGAGTTGCAGAACCAGTTTTGGCTACATGTTATCAAGTCCTATGGGGATGTCTTGTGTCTTTTTTAGAATATGGGAATATTTATCCACTGTTTTGAGAACTGGGTTTTGATACAACAGTAATAATACTATTTTTATATTTTAGTGCACACAGTTCCTTAGTATAAGCATTTTTCCCTTCTGATCATGTAACCTGGGGCTCATCAAAGAAAATATCAAGTTTTTAGATTACCTCCTATGTGGTAGAAACTAAACTGAGAATTGTAGAATCTTGAGTTCATTTTGGCTCATTAACCAAATAACTGTAATAGAAATAATACTTAGTTTCTAGGACCTCAGTTTCCTTAGCTATAAAAGGATTTAGATGAGCCCTTTGAGATCTAAGTTCCTATTTTAATTTTATATCACAAATCTGAATGTGCAAAGGGCAGTAGCAGAATCCATAAAAGTTAAATGATAGCCTTCTGGGAATAAATATTTTTCAACATATATGACACTGTTAACATTAATGAGATTATGAACTGTTAAGAAGAACTTGAGTATCCAGTTGGGAAAATTATTAAAGGACATGAACAGAGAATTAACAAAAGGAAAAAATGAGAATTGTTAATAAACAGAAAAATATTCAACCAGCTTAGGAATCAAAACATGCAAATTAAATCGAGAGTAAGGTGTTTTATCATAGTAGTGAAGATTTTTTTAAAAAATCAATGCTAATAGCCAGTGTGGGTAATGTGGGTAAATTCTTGTATACTTCCAGTGAGAGTGGAAATTGATATTAATCTTTTTGATGGAAAGTCTAAAAATTAAGATGCAAATCTATATTTACTGATATGGAACCATGCCTGTAATATATTATTAAGTGAAAACTGTATGTATAAGCTTGTTGAGGGAGAAGTAAGAATGCTGTCTCCTATACATGTTTACAAATGTGTATGTATACTAAAGAAAACTAGAATGCTAGACTCCAGAATTTTAATAATGATTTTTTTTAAAAAAGATTTATTTATTTATTTTGAGAGAGCGAGAATGAGAGAGAGAGAGTACATGAGTGGGGGAGGGTCAGAGGGAGAAGCAGGCTCCTCGCTGAGCAGGGAGCCCGATGCGGGACTCGATCCCGCAACTCCGGGATCATGACCTGAGCCGAAGGCAGTCGCTTAACCGACTGAGCCACCCAGGCACCCCAATAATGATTATTTCTAATTGGTGGTTTTATGGATGGTTTTTCTGTCTTCCTTATACCTTTGTTTATAGACTAAATTTTTGTAGTATTACTTTTATTAGTTTTAGATTTTCAATAGAAAAATATGTATTGTTAAAAATTGTTTATTTAAGGTTCTACATTGAAAAGTAAGTCTCCTTTTCATCCCAACCTCTCCAGTCTCCTATTTCTCTTCCCCAAGGCTACCACTGTTGCTGATTTATGTGTTCTTCTAGAGACATTCTATGCTGATGAAAACTTTTTTTTTTTTAAGATTTATTTCTTTATTTGAAAGATTGAGAGAGCGCGCACATGTGAGAATGTGCGCCTACAGGCGTGCACGCTTGGGGGGGGGGGTGTGCAGAGGGAGACGGTGGAGCCTGACTCGGGGCTGATCTCAGGACCCGGAGATCATAACCTAAGTGGAATCAAGAGTCAGACCGTCAACTGACTGAGCCACCCCGGTGCCCTGCAGACTTTTTTTTTTTTTTTTTTAAACACAAATGGTAGCATAGCTTACAGGAGTTTTTTAGCCCTTATTTTACAATGCATGTGAGTACTCATAGAGCTGCTTTATTCTGAAACAGAAATAACCTTATACATGCTTATTTATTTATGCATATATGCAAGTATATCACTGAGATAAATTCTTAGAAGTGGAATCACTAGGTCAAAAGAGAAGTACATTTAAAATTGTTCAACATAGTATATGGATGTTAGAATAAAGGAAAATCACAACTGTGTTTCTTTCTTTCACACCCTGTATCCAGTCAATCAACAAATGATGTTGACTCTACTTTCAAAATCTATTCAGTCTGACCACTTCTTACCACCTTCATTTCTGCTACCACTCTTGTTCAAGCCATTTTCTCTCGGCAGGATTATACTTCTGGAACCTCCTACTGGTCTCCCTGTTTCAACTCCTGACTCTTCAACATAGGAGCAAGAGTAATCCTTTCAAAACATGTTACATCAGCCCTCTGCTCCGAGCAAAGGCCAAAGTCCTTACCCCTCCCCTTCTCCCCAACAGTCTCTCTGATCTTGGCGATCACTTTCTTTCTTTCTTTCTTTTTTTTAAGATTTTATTTATTAGAGAGAGAGAGCGCGCGTGTGCACAAGCAGTGGGGGAGAGGGAGAGGGAGAAGCAGGCTCCCCGCTCAACAGAGAGCCCAATGTGGGGCTCCATCCCAGGACCTGGGATCATGACCTGAGCTGAAGGCGGACGCCCAACCGAGCCCCCCGGGCACCCCCACTTTCTTTTTGTTCACACCATGGGAGCTACTCTAGCCTCACTGCTGTATCTTGGCTATATTAGACATGCTTCCGCTTCAGGGCTGTTTGCAGTTGCAGTTCCTTATGCCTGAAATATGAATCACTCCCTTGGTTCCTTTAGATACTTCTCAACTATCATCTTACTGGAGACCACCTTGGGTTTCAAATAATAATCTTCCATCCTCTCCAAAACCTTGCTTTTGCCCTGCTTTTTAAAAATTATATTCCTTTTGCCCTGCTTTTTAAAAATTATATTCCATTGCACTTAACCACCATCTTAATATTGTGCTGACTACTAGCCACTTGTGGCTATTGACCACTTGAAATGCTAGTCTAATCAAGGAATTAAATTTTTAATTATATTTAACTTTAAATCTAAATCTAAAAACTGAGAGTTCAGTTCCTAGAAAACTTTTAAGTATATTTGAACAACTTGGATATGTGAATCTACTTTTTCAACTGTAAATTTTATGAAATCTAAATTCAGATCCAGTATTTCCAGTGAAAATTTAGCATCCAAATTGAGATGCGCTATAAGTGTAAACACACACTAGATTTCAAAGACTTAGTAAGAAAAAGAAATGTAGTAATCTCTTATTGGTTTTTTATATTGGTTACATGCTTAAATTACAGTATTTTAGATATATTGGGCTCAATAAAATATATTATTCAAGGTAGTTTCACCTGTTAACTTCCTACGTTTTTAAATGTAGCTACTAGAAAATTTTATGTATGGATCATGTTATATTGCTGTTGGACAGTGTTGCTCTGTTTACTTATGGAGTTGTTTATTGTGTATCTCTGTACTAGAATGTAAGCTCCGTGGGGGCAGGGGTTTAGTCTCTTCTCATCCATACCCAGTAGGCAGGTATCCAATAAATCTCAGAATAAATGAATAAATTTGAATGAATTCCCCCCTTTTAAAAATAGCTACTGTGAATAAAAATAAAAAGGAAAACAAAATTTATATGCATATCCTAGAATCTATGCAAAAAGTTATTTATATAGAATGCTTATAAATAAATAAGATCCAAATAAAAAAAGGCCAAAGTTATGAACAGACACAAATAGAAATCCAGGTGGGTAATAAATATGTAAACAAAATTACAACTTCATTCAAATTTTCAGTAAGTCCAAATTAGAATAAGCTATCCTTTGTGTAAGAAATTGAGTGAAGATAAAAGAATTATACATACCTCTCTGGAAGATAGCATTGTAGTCTGTATAACTAATCTTAAATTATGAATATTCTTTGACCCACTTTTTCCATATCCAGGAATTTATTCTTAGTTATTTATTTTTAAAAGATGTTATTTATTTAGAGAGAGCTGGGGGAGGGCCAGAGGGAGAGAATCTCAAGCAGGCTCCACTGCCAGCATAGAGCCTGTGCAGGGCTTGATCTCATGACCCTGAGATCATGACCTGAACTGAAATCAAGAGTCAGACGCTTAATCAACTGAGCCACCCAGGCACCCCATATACAATAATTTATTTTTATTGATATAATCAGAGATGTATAAAAAGATTTTTCTAGAACGTTCATTGCAGCTTTGCACAGTTGACCCTTGAACAATGCAGGGTTTAGGGGCACTGACTCCCACACAGATGAAAATCTATATATAACTTTTGATTTCCCAAAAACTTAACTACTAATAGCCTATTGTTTACTGGAAGCCTTTCTGATAATGTAAACAGTGATTAACACATATTTTGTATGTTATATTATCATATACTATATTACAATAAAGTAACATTTTTCTTCAGAAAATGTTATTATGGGGGCACCTGGCTGGCTCAGTTTGGTGGAGCATGGGACTCTTGATCTCAGGGTTGTGGGTTCGAGCCCTACGTTGGGTGTAAAGATTACTTAAAAAGAAAATCTTTAAAAAGAAAAGTAAATGTTATTAAGAACATCATAAGAGATAATACATTTACAGTATTAATGCTGTATTTATAGGAAAGAACTCACTTGTAAGTGACTTGCATAGTTCAAACCCATGTTGTTCAAGGGTCAACTATAATACTAAAATTAAAATCAAACTTAGCATTCAGATTGTTAGAGTAATCCATAAAGGGAGGGTTCAGGATGGGAAAATATTTTCAAGTTCTGGGTTGGTCAAAAAGTCTGTTTAATAAACCAATTTTTATTTTCAGTTAATGTGTTAGGAATAGGAGATTGTATGTTTATTAAATAAAATTTATTTTAAAATATCCTTTTAAAGTAAGTTTTATTTTTAAAATTTCTACTATGCTATTTAGCTATATCTCATAACTCTGTCTTTTGATGGATTTTAGGTTTAAACTAAAATTATTTGTTTAAAATCTTATGATCAGAAAGTAATGACGGATTTATAGTTTTCATTTCTAGTACATTAACCACTGGTCATATAACATCCCAATTTACTCCACAATAAAAATGGGAAGGTATTTTGTGGAAATAATTTTATATAAATGTGTACTTAATGCTTGTTTCATCTTTCTTACCTTTCAGAATTACCATGAAATTATGACTCGTCATCCTGAGAATTATCAGTGGGAAAACTGGAGTCTAGAAAATGTTGCCACCATTTTAGCTCACCGGTTCCCCAGTAGTTATATTTGGGTGATAAAGTGTTCCCGAATGCATTTGCACAAATTCAGCTGCTATGACAATTTTGTGAAAAGTAATATGTTTGGTGCTCCAGAACACAATACTGACTTTGGAGCTTTTAAGCACCTTTATATGTTATTAGTTAATGCTTTTAACTTAAGTCAGAACAGTTTGTTATCAAAGAAGAATGTGAAAGATTTGAATAAGGACTCCAAAGCATCTAATTGTAGATCCAGTTCTTCTCACACTACTAATGGTTGCCAGGGAGAAAAAGAGAGGACCTGTGAAAAATTTGGTGAGTCCACCATGAGTTTTTACCCACCATCACTGAATGGTGCTTCTTTTACTTTGATTGGATTCAGTAAAGGTTGTGTTGTTTTGAATCAATTGCTTTTTGAATTAAAAGAAGCCAAGAAAGACAAGAACATAGATGCTTTTATCAAAAGCATAAGAACAATGTACTGGCTGGATGGCGGTCATTCTGGAGGAAGCAATACTTGGGTTACTTATCCAGAGGTCTTGAAAGAATTTGCACAAACAGGGATTATTGTTCATACCCATGTAACACCTTACCAAGTATGTGATCCAATGAGATCTTGGATTGGAAAGGAGCACAAGAAATTTGTTCAGATTCTTGGAGATTTTGGTATGCAGGTGACTAGCCAAATTCATTTTGCAAAGGAAGCTCCTTCCATAGAGAATCACTTCAGGGTTCATGAAGTATTTTGAGACTACAAGAATATTAATGTACTTGTTCAGTGGAAGAGCAGAAGCACTTTGAGTGTTATAAATTCAGATAATGAGATATAATTCATAGATGCATTGTCAGTTTTGGGGGGGCGGGGGGAGGAAGCACACATTCCTAAAATGAGTGTAATGTGCAATAGTATTCCTTGCTTGTGAATGTGAAGTTTTTACTTTGGATGGGGTTAGAATTAGTTCAGTTGAAAAGTAAAAGATGGTTTGTGATAATCCTACAAGGAGATACAAGACCCTTAAGAATGAAAGTTATGATATAGTCCTTATAAAAGGTAATGAAAATTGTTATTGTTGGAAATAGTTTATTTTCTGAGTATTGTTTGGAACTAATTTTGGTGACACTAACAGTAATTAGCTGTTTGGCACTCGAAACTCCGTTTCTCTTCAAATAAAGCAAAGGCACACTGATGTTTTCCGTAATTTTGGAATAACTGTACCTTGCCTCTCATGTTTTGTAAGTTCATAGTCATTCTTTAATGGGCCACCAAGTGTTTTTTTCTTAATAGTCAAAATATATTTGTTTCCAAATTTCCAAGAACATGCAGTAGTGTGCAGTTGGTTTTTAAAATCATTACACTTAAGTACTATGGCTTAATTTTTAATTGATGACTTTTAGATATTTTGGAGTTTCTTGACTCTTGGCCAAAAACCAGATCTTTTAGAAAATTGTTTTAAATTGAACATAATTAAGTATATTGGGTAAAGATACGCTACAGATTTTCATCATATTGGTCTTTTGAAAGAGATCAACTTAGGTGAAATAAATGTGTAACACTCTATTTGTTACTACTCTATTGAAAAGGAGACAGATTCTATAGATCTAAGTCAGTGTTTCTCCAGAAGCATGATTTTGTCTGCCAAAAGAAAGCAGCTCTCTTTGGCCAAAATGCAAAATTATATTGCTATAAGAAAAGTTACAGGGAAAGTTTGAAGACACAAATGATTTAATTTTGGCTCAAAAACTGAATTTGCTTAACACTGCTACATAATTTGGGTGAGGTTTCCTTCTGCTTGTTTTTCTTGACCTAGATAAATACATTTTGAGAAACCAAGATCTAATGAATGTCAACCAACATTGATAGCTGTGTGATTACAATAAAAGGTGAAGTCACTTTTTTATTGTTTATTAATAATTAGCTTTTGCAGGTCATGAAATAATTAAGCAGGGAAGTAACATTGCTGCTTTCAGACTGAAAAAAAAAAAAGAAGACACTGAAGCTTAATATCTTAATAACCCAGAGGACCTAAATTTATAAAATATAGAATTAAAATGTTAATCTCTTGGTTTCTTCCCAGAATTACATTTTAATGACTTTATAATACATTCCACATATTCAGACTTACAGGAATTCTTACTCACAAAATGCTTAAAAATAACATCCCTTAATTCTATAAAGTACAGAAGAGTATCTCTCATTTTTAAGGACAAGTTAGTTTATATTGCTTCAGTTTCTTTAAATACCTGTTTCTTTTGAGACCAAAAATTCGCAACAAGGAGACAAGTTCTGATTCTAGCATTTTATTACCTAATCTTGAAGTATTATGATTGGATGGCTTCTTTCAATGTTTAATAATCCTTGGTTAAATTCATGTGTATCTAATGTTAAGTAGTGAAGGTAGTGAATGCACTAATGAGGGGGGAAGGAAAGGCACTTATTTTTACAAGATTAACTAAAATGGAAAAAGGACTTTTTGCGGAAGGATTCATTTAAAAAATGAGATATTTAAAAATCTGGGTTCTTTATCTAGTCATGTGACTGCTTACCTTGTAATTGTTGTATGTTCAATGTATATTAAAAATAACTCATGGGACACCTGGGAACTGCCACTGCAGCAAAGTGAGAGTGTTGAAAGTAGAAATATTTTCTTGAATGAAAATATATTCCAGTTGATCCATATTCAAATAGTTTAAGACTTCAAATTTGTCTTCTTTACATTTGTTTAAGACTATTGTAAATGTTAGTATATCCTTTTGGACTGTGCCTTTGTGTTTGTCATGAGAGTCAACTGAGAAGTCATACAGATAATGTGAAAGTTGTTACCACCACAGCATGAATGTACAATTGTATTAAATTTAATCCAGAGAAGTCTGTTTGGATGTGCTTTATGTTACCAGATTTGTTAAAACTTCAGATTGTTACTTGGGAGGAAGCTATTTCTTTTCACTTTGCTAGTTTAGGTTTCTATATGTTTTCATTAACTCTCCATGTTTCTTCATATGAGCAACTTTCCTTGTAAAAATACATTTCTTTTTCATTTACATTTCACCTTTAAATTGCCCTACAAAAATTTGCTTTATTTCCATTTCTTCTGTTAAATTTCTTGGAGAAAAAAATCACTCAAAAATAAGTTTTTCCTTTTATGTGCTAATCATTTCAAGTATCTGTATTCCTTTTGCTGTCATTAAGAGACTTAGAATATGGTGTGATCTGTTTTTCATTTCATTCATATAATATCTAAGCACCCATCAAGGGCAGGAAAGATCTAGGCAGAGACATAACAGTCCCAAGCATTTGAGTATAGAAATGTATAACAGACCAAGGCTTAAAAGTGAAAATATGAAACAAAAGGTAGTATTCTTAAAAGAACTATTCTGTTAGACTTCATTAAGGGCCTTTAAGAGAAACATGTTTTAGAGGATAAGATATATATGTAGATAGACCCCATCTGTAAATCAGGTTGGTCTTTACAAAGGCAGAGAGGCTAAGCAGCTCTTAGTGGTAGAGACAGGCACTCACTCAGGACGGTCATTTTAGTATCCCATTTAATGGAACTTAAAAAAAAATAGAATACAACTTAGGTGTATTTAAAACACCGCAATAGTCGTGGTCTGTATGCTTGAAACCAGACTTGAAGGTAATAGCAGGGATATGTGGGAGACTGCCAATCTGCATTAGCTCCTCCTCACTATATGTGTTTCTTAGCACTGGAGGAAGGAGTTACAGCAGAACAGCTCCAACTCCATCCAGACCTGCACTCCAGCTTCCTGCGGGGGGGGTTTGTTTTGTTTCTTGTCAACTTCTTAGATGTCTGTTGGCAACTTTAGATAGGTGAGAGAAAAGCCTCCCTTCTAAGGTTCTTCCAAATGTTCACATTGCTGCTGTTGAAAATAATAAGTCTTGTTGACTTTATTTCCCTTTTAAAAAATATTTTATGATTATATATATATAATAATATATGTATTTTATGAGTGACAAGTTTTAATTGCTGAATAAATAGAATTCCAATGTAATTATGTGCCAAGACAAACACTGTTAATGTTCACGAAAAACTAGTATTTGTAGTCTCCACATGTATTTTAAAAAGTTATTTTGAAAGAGTGATACATAGAGGGGCAAAAAAAAGGTCATATAATACACAACTGCAGATTCCAGTCTGCCCACCTAACGTTAGTCTAGCTTCTCAGAGGCAATCACTATCACTGGTTTCTTGTGTATCCCAGCAGAGATAATTCTATGCATATACAAATGTTTACTTACAGAATACCTTTACACAAATGGCAGCATACTATACCCATAGTTTCCAACCCTTTGCTCATTTAATTACCTTGGAAAAATTTCTTGCCAGTACTACAATACCTCTGTCTCATTCTTGTGCTGCATAGTATTCCATTTTTATATTACCCTCTGCTGTCTACTTGTTCATTAATCTTATTTTGTATCCCTTTGTCTTACTCTGTATCTTTTGTCCGTGTGGTACAGTGAGTTGTTTTGCTGACAGAGGAAAAAAATTCCTTTGTCAATCAGGTCAAGCCCCCAAACTGTAGCCAAAGAACAACAAAGAGATGAGCTGCACCTAAGGGAGAAAGCATGGAGAATGACTGATCTGGTCACAACTGTTAATTCCAGTTCTATCACCCAGCTATGTAAGCCTTAGGACAATCACTTAAGCAATCTGGATTGATAAAATGATTTCTAAGATCCCTTTCGGCAATAAAGTTCGAAGATTTGCAACTTCCTGAGAAGTTGCAGCTAACACATACTGTTTAATATTTTATACATTCAGAACATCTCATTTGGTCTCAATTAGGTCAGCAAAAAAGATAAAAATATTTTGCATTTAAAGTAAACACTCTAACATTAAAGATTATGACCAAGGAAATCATTTGAAAACTTCCCAAAGGGTTCACTTATAGTTTTCTAGATACTATAATACTGCAACAAGAGCCATCTCAAATCTGAAAGCTAGCATCAGCCATCAACTGTCCTTGCCCTGAATTATCTCTTTGTATTTTTGCAGCAACCCTAAAAAAATACAAGCTTAAAGATGAGGAAAATAAGCTTCATAAAGATTAACTCACCTAAGATCATCCAGTTTGCTTCCCAAATAAACTGAATTAAAATGAATATTCATGGGAAGATTATAATCTCAGTTTTACTTCCAAGTTTTCTACATGACTCTGGATATATACTTTGCACTGATTCTCTCACTGGGTTTTAAAAAAAGAAACAAAACCAAGGAAGGTTTATTTAAAAGCTGACTATAAGTACTGTTGAAACTAACAGAGTTTTTGTCTTATTTTTCTTCCCAAAGGAAAAGGAATCATTGAAGAATTTCTTTGCTTAATCTAAGAAGTAACCAAAGATGAAAAAAAAAATCTAATAATTAAATCTGGCTAATGTAACAATTCCTTTTCTAACAGACCATCTTTTCACTTTTGTTGACCTGAGTAACCAGTATCTCTTCCTAAAGACACTTAGGAAGTTCAGAATAATTTTTTATATATTTTCCTTTCTTATTTATTATAATCTGCTTTTTATACCTGAAACTAATCCAACTCCAAACATAGGATATGAATGGATAAATTATTTTAACAGAAAATTATTTTCTCCATAATTAAAATGCACCAACTTGATGCACTCAGATTACTTTAGATGAGCACATTTGTGTTCAGCAAATATATCTGGTCTTTCTTCAGTGACATTGCAATAGAATTACTAGGTGCAAAACAAAGAATGGCACAGATCCACACACAATGGCTCATTGTCTTCAATGATGACAACATTATTGGGATCTCTCCTGTATTTGTTCTTTAAAAAATAATTTTTCTAAAAAAGGGACAGGTGGAAAAGCATTTAGTGGGGAAAACTAATTGGGTTGAAGTTTAGTTGTAGGTGTAAATTAAAGCTAAAACAGATTTGAATATTTTCTGACATTGAAAAACTGAAAAAAGAGGCAGGCCTGACTTATGTTGAGTGCCAAGAAAAACCAGGATCAGATTAAACATGTTTTGGATGAATCACAAAACTAATAATCCAAATTACTATCATCTGGTCCAACTGTTCTCAATCCTGATTATACATCAGAACAACCTATGAGGTTTACCAAATATATTGTACCAAACCCCAAACATACTAAATCAAAATCTACAAAGTTGGGGCCTAGACATGTGTTTTAAAAAGCTCAAAACAGGGGGGGGGGGGCGCCTGGGTGGCTCAGTTGGTTAAGCGACTGCCTTCGGCTCAGGTCATGATCCTGGAGTCCCTGGATCGAGCCTGCTTCTCCCTCTGACCCTCCCCACTCTCATGTGCTCTCTCTCTCTCTCATTCTCTCTGTCTCAAATAAATAGATAAAATCTTAAAAAAAAAAAGCTCAAAAGGGGGTGCCTGGGTGGCTCAGTCGGTTAGGTGTCTGACTTCGGCTCAGGTCATGATCCCAGGGTCCTGGGATGGAGCCCCATGTCAGGCTCTCTGCTCAGCGGGGAGCCTGCTTCTCCCTCTGCCTGCCGCTCCCCCTGCTTGTGCTCGCTCTCTCTCCATCAAATAAATGAATAAAATCTTTAAAAATAAAAAGCTCAAAAGATAAATGTAGTAGATATTGTTGGTTGCTCACCATTTTTCCTAATCTGAATCCTGATTTTAAAAAATTATCCATGCTGTCCCCATATATACCCCATGTGCCTCAGAGGAAGAGGATTCTAAACTCCAGGAGACCCAACTGGCCTAAGGGTTATTCCATACCCTCTCCCAGTGACTGCCTCAGGGATGGACAGGTCTAAACTACTTTAAATCAATGAGACCCAAGGATTTGGTGGCAAATCCTGGGAAAGCTTTTGCATATTAAGAGAAGGCCCTTGGAATCCAGCCTGACTCCTCCACTGCATGTAAATGAAGATGCACATGGCTCAAACTGCTATTGGCAATCATCCCATGACCACGAGGGTAGCCAGCCTTAGGATGATGCCAATGCCGCAGTTGAAAATGGGAGAAAAAAACCCTAGAGGCTCTTGGTGACACTACTGAATCACTGGATCAGAAATACTAAAGCCCGTTCTATCAGCAGACTTCATGATAATGATTCAATACATTTTATTAAGTCCTTTTAAGTCGGATTTTTAGTTATTTGCATCTGAAAGCTAGAGTGGTCCCACCCAGTACAGCAGTCTTTCAACCATAACAATCTGTATTAAATAGAAACCATATAAACACCAATTCATATTTATTTAATCTATAAATCTGAGGTTTTCTTTCCTATTTTAACAAAGAATGAATCTTTTAAAAAATAATTTATATGTGGTTATATTTTTCCAGTATTTGAGCTGAATTGTATTTAAAAGTTTATATTCATTGCATTCACTTCATTATTTACTCAAAGTTTTTACTATAGGCTTTATCTTGAATGTGTAAGACCATTCGCCGTGCATAGAAGTCCCTGTATTCCTCTGGTAATTCAGCCAGTGTTTTTAAAGCTCTGTCCAAAATTTGTGCAGCTCTTGATGCTGCTGTAGGATCTTTGTTTCCATAGGTATCTGTTTTATCATAGCATTCAGATGGAAGGTGCTTCCAAAAGATATTCACTCCCACTCCAAACTCTTCAGAAATTACGTTATGGAACCATAAAGCTGGAGAAAGTTTAAGGAAAAAAAAAAGTTAAAAATAAAACCTAGAGTAAAAAAAAACAAACCAAAATGTCAGTGAAATATCACAAATTGCATATAGCCAGTGTAAGAAATTCTTGTAACTAGATCCCTTCGTTAGCACACTCCCAGCTTTTAACAGAATCATTTTAACTTTTATGAATTGCCAACCAATTTAAAGTGTCAGTAACACAACCCTACTTTTAAAACCTTTGGAAATAGCAATTTTCCCTTTTAACTTGAAAGACATAATAAAGTTATATTTGTTTTGTAGTTCTGTAATTTGGGGCTATGTTTTCTGTTACTTGTTTACACTTCCTGAGTCATATAACCACATTAAAAGTGTTTATTTTTTATACACAGAACATTTCAATCATTTGAGGAGTATCTCTGACCTCTTCTGCCTCAGCACAGTACTTTTGTTCTCAAAGACTTCCTATTCAAGCTGCATTTGGTTTTCTAACTTGCTTAAATTTGCATTCATTGTAGCCTGCTTAGTTTTATACTTCTTTTTGTAATGCACTTATAAATGTCTTGTATTTCTTTCAGCTCCTGTACAATAAGTATATAAAACTAAAGCAAATATTTTGGTGGTAGAGAAGATGAATAAACTTTATCATATGATATAGCTAATTAATTTTTCACTTCCTCTAGAACGTTTCTTTGTTTTCAGTTGAGTCTGAATGTTTTCAAACTATAGGTGCTATAGGAATATGAAAGCAACATCACAATATAACCAAGATGAAATACTAGTCATGTAAATGGTGCACCTGGGTCGTTCAGTTGGTTAAGCGTCTGGTCTGCCTTCAGCTCAAGTCATGATCTCAGGGTCCTGGGATGGAGCCCTGAGTGGGACTCCCTGCTCAGTGGGGAGTCTGCTTCTCCCTCCCCCTCTGCTCCTCCCCCACCCCTGCTACTACTCTCTCTCAAATAAATAAAATCTTAAAAAAAAAATACTAGTCACATCAAAAAATGTTTAATCTTGTGAATGGGAGAAAGTAAGATTTACAAGATGCTAAATTTTAGAAACAAACTCATTCTAAGGGTGCTCTAGGAAAAACAAAAGCTTAAAATATTTTGATTTGCAAAACTAGTTTCAAACATGGATTTAATCTTAACTACTCTTTCTTTCAGAATCTTTTTCCTTATTCAATATAACAGGAAAAAAGCTAACCATTCTGTTAAATTTAAATGCAAAGATGGGGGTTTTGCTTTTATTTCAAGATATATGCAAATGTTAAGTATTTCTGGCTCGCTTTTTTTTCCTTAAGTTGTATACAGAATAAGAGAAAACTGCATAGCTCTTAACCAGTCTCTAAAGATACAAAACCAAAAAATTTAAATAATAGCAATGGATTTAAACACTAGTGTGCTGGTTGTTTACAAAGAACATAAGAAGTTAATGTATCAAATTTTTACAGATAATCAATTATGTTAAGGACATTGTATCAGGCCCCTTGGGGAATACAAAGATTGCCAAAACATGGTTCCTTATCCTCAAGCAATTTATAATGTAGCCCCAAATAAGATCATCATATTTTTATTAATACTTTTTTACTTAATTCTGTCACTGAAAAAGAGGTATTTTTTTTTTTTAAGATTTTATTTATTCATTTGAGAGACAGAGCACAAGCAGGGGGGAGAGGCCGAGGGAGAGGGAGAAGCAGACTCCCCACTGAGCTGGGAGCCCGACAGATCCCAGGACTCTGAGATCATGACCTAAGCTGGAGGCAGATGCTTAACCATCTGAGCCACCCAGGTGCCCCCAAAAAGAGGTATTAATGATTAAAAATATATTAACTTAAATATGAAAAATACAACTATACAAACAATTTGTTAATGCACTCCTTTAATCTTAATTATGATTTTTTTTTTTTAAGATTTTATGTATTTATTTATTTGAGAGAAAGAGTGAGAAACAGCATGAGAGGGGATAGGGTCAGAGGGAGAAGCAGGCTCCCTGCTGAGCAGGGAGCCCGATGCGGGACTCGATCCTGGGACTCCAGGATCATGACCTGAGCTGAAGGCAGTCGCTTAACCAACTGAGCCACCCAGGCGCCCCTTAATTATGACTTTTATAATCTTAAGGTATTCACTTCTGAATAATTACAGATGTTAATTATATCACTAATTACTAACAACTAATGCCCTTTTTATTGTACAAAGAAATTAAGTGACACTAATTCAGACCATAGAAAATAATGCACACAGGGGCGCCTGGGTGGCTCAGTCGTTAAGTGTCTGCCTTCGGCTCAGGTCATGATCTCAGAATCCTGGGATCGAGCCCCGCATCGGGCTCCCTGCTCAGTGGGAGCCTGCTTCTCCCTCTCCTACTCCCCCTGCTTGTGTTCCCTCTATAGCTGTGTCTCTCTCTGTCAAATAAATAAAAATCTTAAAAAAAAAAAATAATGCACACAAAAGACATCACAGGTGTTGAGATTATAACAATTTGATATTTAATAAAATCTCTGATCTGTTTTGGCTTTGAAATATATTTACCATTTCTTGGTAAATACTTAAGTGACATAGTTCTAAAATATGCAGTATTTTTTTTTTTTAAAGATTTACTTATTTTAGAGAGACAGGGGTGGCGGAGGGACAGAGAGAGAGGGAGAGAGTCTTAAGCAGACTCTGCGCTGAGTGCAGAGCCTGACATGGGGCTCCATCTTACAACCCTGAGATCAGGACCTGAGCCAAACAGAGTCGGATGCTTAGCCCACGGTGCCACCCAGGTGTTCCAATATGCAAATATTTTAGAAAGGATTAAAAAGAACCAGGTATAATCTTTTCCCAAAGTATCTTGTTTGATGTCATTTAATAAGAGTGTAATGTTATATAGATTGCCTCTGAAAAGCAAGATCGTTAATTTTATAAGAATTTGCTTAAGCATACTTTAAACACACATACACAGTTGTATAAAAATCAACTTGTATAGGACAGAATACATATAACAAACATACATTTGTACTAAAAAAATCATATAATGGATGAGTGACAGAGTACAGATTTTATAAACAGGAAATGAATGAGGTCTAGAAATCTTACCAGGAATGAATAATACATCTCCAGCTTTAAGGGAACATTCATACCTTCTAGCCTTGGAAAACAGTGGATATTTAGCTAAGTCTGGGTTATCTATATCCAGTACTTCTGATTTAGTACCTGAAAAGTTCCAAAAAAGGATAATATAGATTAAGCAAAGTTAGCATTTCTTTAAAGGTAATCACAAATATAAACTTGAAAATTTTTCTTTTCTGTACAATTATTTATTATATCCACACTGTAAGAACAATTACTATTCTCCTGAAACCTAAGACAATTTTCAATGATCCACCCTTTATGACTATTGACATCCATGTAATATAATTAAGAAAATCTGAAAATTTCATTGTTCATATAGCCTATCATTACATATATACATGTGGAGAACACAAATACATCATAATTAGAAAGAGGCCCTAAGATGTTTTTCTATGAAAATAAAGAGGTTTCCTAAGAAGAGTAACTGAATAGACTAGACTTTTGAAATATAAACTTAAAAAAAAAAAAGTACCTGATAAATATAAATACTGGGCATCTCGAGGACTGAATAGTACAACACGCTTTTTTCCTGTCACTTGTATTAAGAAGTTATCCATTACCTGAAGGCCAATAAGAACTTATGGATAAGCAATATCTAAAATTTAAATAAACAGAACCAATGGTATATTCCAAACAGTTAAATGTAAATCCTACCTTTAGTAAGACTCGACTCACATTTCTAAAACATTTATAGTAATATGCTAACAATGCAAACATTTGTATTGTAATTGAAACTGTGCCTTTATTAAAGATATTCCTGCAGCACTGCCTTTATTAAAGATATTCCTGAAGGACTGGCAAGCCATTAGGAAATCTGAGAACTATTTGCCCTTGCCCCACTTATTTGAGGCTCTCCTTGGTTAGTACTTCCTTATCTGTCAAGGAATGCTATATGGCCAACATTAGGCAACAGATTGAAAGCACTTAGAAAAATTAAGTGCTGGGAAAACACAAGGTACTGCTGTAATCAACCATCACTAAACTCTTTTAATATATACGGCCAACCATAATTAGTTACAGGCATCTTGATTTCCAAATTCTTTCTTTCCAAATTTTCTTAATGTACTTATTAATGGAGTAATCTTGACTACTTCTGCATACACAAGGGTACACTTTGCGGAAAATGTTAAAAGGCAGAGCTACGTAATTCTCAGCCAAGGAATTAAAATATATACTAAGCAAGATATATTCATAATTATTTACATATTGCTTCTACCTAAGCATTTTACCTTTCATTACTAACCCTTTTCTTATGTAAACCTTAACTATATAACAGGCATTCCTTTGACTTATTTTTAATGTAAGAAAAGCTGTTTGGAATTCTATTCTAAATCTAGATAGTGATACTAGTTAAAATTTAAAATAGTCACATAATACAATTAATATATTTAAGTCACCACATCATTTTTTCACCATATCATTTATGCAAAACTTTTAAAAAATATACTAAGAATTTATGTCTATCTCATTTAATTAGAGTTACGATGTTAAAATCCTCCCAAGCGGCCCTCAGCTGAATTATAACACACTTATAAAACTTAATATAGCTTGATTTAGAGCTTTTTAAAAAATTATCTTTAGAAACCTATTAGGTATTGCTTTAGCGTCCTAAATTTCTCCACCCAACACCAAACCATATACAATACTCTTAATGTGTTTAAAAGATTTATATGCATACATTTAAGCAAGTAAAATTGTAATACCATAGAGTAAATGATCAGGGACAATAAAATAAACAGGAAATGAATGAGGTCTAGAAATCTTACCAGGAATGAATAATACATCTTGGTGCTCAAAGATACAGTGGACATTTCACATTCTCAAGGGATGTATAATCTAAGACCTTCAGAAATCCCCAAATTCTTATAACTGGAAATGGCTCTCCACAAACTTCTGCCTTTCTCTTGAATAACAGTTCCATCTAGTCATGTGTATCATTTTCACATCCTCATTGTCACAACCTTAATTGCTTTTTCCACTTGTACAACTTTCCCCCTCATCTGGTGGCCGTTTTTCACATATTAAAAACCACTTCAAAAAACTTCACACACACACACACACACACACACAATATAACAAATCAAAAACACCACCACAGAGAAATGCAAATGTGAGAAACTAACTAGGCTATAGCATTAGTTAAATAATTTATTCCCGTATCACCAACTTGCAGAGCACTCTGTTTTCAAATCTCATGTTTCAGCAAATTATGTCTCCAAGATCTTTAGGGTAGTCTACAGAAAGTTGAAACTGTAAATGTTATGTCTATAAATGCTAAATATCTACTGTAGCTTCAGATTTCTCATTTATGTAGCATACATCATAGTGGGTCCAAAGTTGTAATCCTGGTGAGCTAATTCGAAAAACACTGGAAAAGAACTGCTCCTCTTTGAAAAATTTTGGAAACTTAATATCTCCTTCCAGTAAAGGAAACTGCTTTCTGATATCTGCAACATCCTGCATTGAGAGAAACATGGTAAGAATTTTAATAATGCAATATTTGTATAATGCTTGTTTTACCTCAGGCTGCCATCAGAGCCCATGATATTAAGGAGGAATGGGGTAAAACTGTTCATTGCTTTAAAATACTACTAAGTGATGACAGTCAACACATGAGCTTTCAAATGAAGAAATAATAGACTATGTAACAGACTGCAGATTCAACAATATCAGTACGGTTAAGCTTAATATGCTTCATTAATAGGTTCTTCCTATTTAGACAACAATCATACAATTGCCATCTACTCCAATAGTAAGTATTTAAAATTTAGGAGTCAACAATTTGAACATTATCAACTATGTAAAACCTATGGGTTTTACTGAAGGAAGAGACTAAAAGAAGTCAAAGAACTAAATGGGGACAGAGGGGCGCCTGGGTGGCTCAGTCGGTTGAGCATCTGCCTTCAGCTCAAGTCATGATCCCAGAGTCCTGGGATTGAGCCCCGCATCGGGCTCCCTGCTCGGCGGGAAGCCTGCTTCTCCCTCTCCCACTCCCCCTGCTTGTGTTCCCTCTCTCGTTGTGTCTCTCTCTGTCAAATAAATAAATAAAATCTTTAAAATAAATAAATAAATAAAAAATGGGGACAGAAAAAGAAAAAACAGAATCTTTATCATTTTAGGGACCATTCCTTAACAATGCAGCCATACTAATTTGACTCTGAATACATGTCAAAGCTTGTATTACTGAATTATTCAGTATTTTAATAATTATTTTAGATTATATTTTATGAGCTGAATGACCATCTGTAAAATATAGTAGAAAGGATTTTTTAATTGTGTAGAGATTAGAGTGACTTTAAACACTAAGATACTATGGTCCTACTTAAAAACTAATCAACTTTTAATAATTTTACTTCATTTTTTCTTTTAAAGATTCATTTATTTATTGTAGAGAGAGAGAGCATGTGCATGCAAGCAGGGGAGGGGCAGAGGGAGAGAGAGAAAATCCTCAAGCAGACTCCCTGCTTGAGTGCAGAGCCTGACGCGGGGCTTGATCCCAGGACCCTGATATCATAACCTGAGCCGAAATCAAGAGTGGCCACTTAGCCGACTGAGCCACCCAGGCACCCCTAATAATTTTTCTTATTCAAGGGCAGAAATCATTGAGAAAAGAATGGGAAAAAGATGAAACAGGTCATATGTCAGGCAATAAGTATAAAAACTACAGTGCCAATTTAAAATATATACATCCATTAGGTTTTAAGCCTTTGCTTTACATTCAGAATTCTTACCTTTCTAGGGTCTTCCCCAAGTGACCGTAAGTAGTACTTCTCATCCTTAAATACCCCAAAGAAAAGTAACATAAATATTCATGTAAAAATAATAGAAAATAAAGATGGAAGGAAATGAGTTGTAAAATCTAACCCAGTTGTTTTTGAAACTGTTCTGTTTTCTTACCCTTTCTACTAATGCTCTCTGGTGGCCATATGAAGAAATGTCTTTATTAGGCTGCTTGTAATAATGACTGGATCCACAAAATATTATATAAATATGAAAGGCAACACATATCTACTCTATCTAAAACACAATGCTTAATTCAGACTTTAAGTTATTTAGACTCTTAACAATAAGACTTAAAAGAATTCTCATTTATATAACACACATGATCTCAAGGTATTGTTGAGGCCAATAACAAACTTAATATAATGCAAATGTAGAATAGGAGATAAATATGATAATTAAAATTTCAGTAATACATTTTTTAAAAATCTGGAACACTGCACTTTATCAAGTTAAGCCTACCACTGGTCATATAAATTCTCAAGCCAAATCCTTTAAAATCAGCTCATGTAGGAGTTAGAAATATGTCATTTCAAAAAAAAAAAAAAAAGTCATTTTAGAGTAGTAAATTCATGTTGATACTTAAAAAAAACTGCCAATTACCCTTCACCGAGTAGCTATAAGAGAGAACTGTTTGAATTATAAAACACTACTGTTGCCTGCATTTCCTCTAAGAATTAGAGAACTGAGATACTGGATCAAGCACAAGGGCAAGCCAACTCAGGAATTCTGCCTCTTTTATACCTACACTGACCATTGTAACACAAAATTCAAAAATCCATGTTATTTACCTTAACAACGTATTATAAATCTATGACCAAAAATTTAACTCTACTCTCAGATCCAGTGTTTTTATATTTTTAAGTAATACCAGATAATTTCTATAAATTTATTATTGGCTAAATAGGTTTCAAAGTATGCTCTTCAAAATTCTAAGAGTTTTCTACCAGTTCTAATGTTTCAGGATTGGAAAAAAAATTCATGGGCAGACACAGAGGTGCACCGCTCAGAACCCCTTTAAGAAAGAATTCATTGCTAGTTGCATAGAGTGTGATTAACTTATGGCTGCCAGCCATTAATTCTTTCAGGTCTACCTCAGCCTCTCAAGGTCGTGCTCTTCTTGGGGTAGCCCCAACCAATGACTGAGCAAGACAGTAAAAGGCTTAGGCATTGCCAACACACACAGCACTCCTCTAACAGGCAGTCTTTGCTCAGGAGTTCCACAGTGAGCTGGCAGAGAGTCTGTCAGATCTAGGTCACTGTCTGATGGCTTCCCCCTACCCAATCCTTCTCTTTCCTTTCAGGGGTATTACTCCCCAGTAAACCTATTTGCACTCCTAATTCCATCTTAGCACCTGCTTCTTGAAAGACTGAAATACTTTCCATAATTTTAAGATGTAAATATACATGTATAGTCAGTTGCCCTTTGAAACTTTCCTGTCCAAGGGTAATGAGCCGCACAGATGTAAATAGCCATGAAATGTCAAGTGAAGTAAAAGAAACAGACAAGATAAAGGATTTACGTCTAAAGATTATGGAAAGTATATAAATAAGATGAATATACACTGTTAGTTCAGGTATAGTTAATGGAATCAGTTTTAGTAGACAATCTTATCATACCACAGAATCACAGACCTGCAGAGTTTGGAGGGATCCTGGTGGTAATCTGATGTGACCACTACCTGTTGAAACAACTGTGAGCAGGCAGCACTTGTCACTACCAAACTGGCCACCAGCCTGGCTGGCTCAAATGCAGACAACAGCTTTATTCAAAGCTTAAAAAGCAGTTTATTTTTAAAATGCGCTTTTGAGATAACCGTGAATTTTTAAAAAATGTATTTATATATAAGCCTCATTGCTTTATCTCAAGATATTTAAATTGAATTAAAACTGAATTATAAAAGGGCGCCTGGGTGGCTCAGTTGGTTAAGCGACTGCCTTCAGCTCAGGTCATGATCCTGGAGTCCCGGGATCGAGTCCCACATCGGGCTCCCTGCTCAGCAGGGGGTCTACTTCTCCCTCTGACCCTCTTCCCTCTCTTGCTATCTGTCTCTCATTCTCTCTCTCTCAAATAAATAAATAAAATCTTAAAACAAAAACAAAAACAAAAACAAAAACTGAATTATAATGTAAATAAGTAGAATTCTTCTGCATTTAATCCTGAACAAATGTTATAGCAAATACAACAGAAATCACATTGATAATAACAATAATAAAATATAGAAATAGTCTAACAGTCAATAAGATATGAAAATAAAGTTCTCCTTCAGCATTTGAACTGAATATCAGACCAAAGCATTTTCTTTTCTTTTTTTTTTTTTTTTTTGAGAGAGAGCGAGCACAAGCAGGGGGAGCAGCAGAGGGAGAGGGAGAAGCAGGCTCCCCACCGAGCAGGGAGCCAGATGCGGGGCTCGATCCCAGGACCCCGGGATCATGACCTGAGCTGAAGGCAGCCGTTTAACCGACTGAGCCACCCAGGCGCCCCAGACCAAAGCATTTTCAAAGAAAGTTATCATTTATCGCTAACATTTAGTAAGTAGTTTCCAAATGTCAGGCATTGTGCTAAGTACTCTACAAATTTTATTTAGTTAACTGTCACAAAAACCTTATCAAACAGGTACTGTTATTGTTCCTATTTTATAGATGAGTAGACTGAGGTACAGAAAAATTATTTGGCCAAGGTTTGAGATCTAATAAATAGCAAAACTAGATCTACTGGCACACACAACCAAACCTTAAAAACAGCTATCAGAGAAGACTACAGCTCTTGTATATCTAATATTCTTGTATAAGAAAATCCACCTAGTATATACATATTAATGCTTTCTAAAGAAAATATGTTCAAAGCAGTTACCTCTGAAATAAAGAATTCTTCATGCTTTTCTTCAGCTGCCCTCTGAACCAACTTATCAAAAGGTAAAGTTCTGAAATAAAGACAAAGAAGCCTTGGACTCAATAAGTCAACTAGTAATACCCTTATCACTATATATAGGCTTGTTGGAGTTGTATATGCTCTTCTGTTTTACAATAGCCATAATTTTATTATAATCTATTATGTGAAATTTTAAATTTTCAAAATTCATTTAGCAGTATGCTTATTTGACCTAGATTGTCTAAAATTATAATTTCAAAAATTAAAGACTTCTAAATCTATGGGACAGATGAATCCTTCTTATGTCAATACCCTCCTATTCCAAGTTACTGTTAGGAAAATGTTTCTATGGTATCTGGTTACCTCTGGATATACACAAACTTTCAAATGTGCTACTTCAAGTGTCATGGCAAAACAAGTCTTGTGACTGAGAAATGGGACAAACTACTAAGTGCTACTTTGGAAGAGATAGTAGGTAAATGATCCAGTAAGATCGAGTCTTTCACTCTCTCACTGATCTTCCTGCCTTCTGGAACTACCACAGAAAACCGAAGCCCACAACACTGCTCTCAATCTCCTTCACCACTCTGTCATTTTAAGGCTTCTGAGGAATACCTCAAGGAGAATTCAGGGAAGTGACCAAGTTTTATTCTTCTTCAACATTTCTGTTCAAATGGCTATCTCCTTCCCTTGTGGTAAACAGGGCTGAACATCACAAAAGCAGTTCGTTTCCTTTTATCTCACTATTGAGCCTGGAGGGCTACCATTTCTCTGGGTCCCATCCTGTCCCTTCACCAGTCTAGAAGCAAAAGTACTGACCCCTACATGAAGATGATAACAGTAACATCAAGACAATGAAGTCCTCAAAAGCATCTGGGTCAAAAGCCTCTCCACCCAACCCCCATTGCACTCCAGCCTCCAAACCTCTGATTAAGAGTAGTAGTCTTTTCTCTCCTTTTTTTCTTTTCGTCTTTTCACTCTTACCACCAAATATCTTTCCACTTTAAATCTGTACTGAGGAAATGGGGAGAAAGGGTTAGCAAAAACCCTTTCTCCTTCTCTATAAGATGACCTTGGGCTTACCTTTTCCTAGCAGTGCTTTCGTAGAAACCTACTGGGTAAAGATAAATGTGGAAGGTCACCTGTGATATCAGTTAACATTGTTTATTGTAAAAAATGACCCCTAATTGATGAACTATGTCTGGACTGAGAGGCTGATGAGTGGATTATAAATATTTGTTAAGAAGCAAAAGATATGGCTTCCCTGTGTGTGGTGTAACTCTTGTAATTGAGTTTGTCCCTTGGAGGAACCTAGATGCTAAATTCATGGGCCATTTCATGCCACTGGTTTCTGTGGACTATGTGGTTTCATTTAGCTAAGGTGTTTCTATACCCATCTTTATAGTCTTTCTTGTTCCCTTGCAATTAAGCTGTCACTTGGTGAACCAAAAAATGGCTCCTGGATTGGTACAAGGACTCCCACTGATACTATACTGCTAGAATGTAGTTTCCTGCCTTGTATCCTTTTGTAAAGCTAAGTGAATCTGATGCCAGATTATGGACTAATAGATCCTGTGGGCGCGAATGTCAATCTGAACTTGAGGACATTGCTGATGATTATGTATAAGAGTGAGCACTGCAAGAGAGAAGAAAGGAGTCTGCCATCTGCTCAGACCAATTTGCTACTACAGTTTCTAGCTAATTATATCAACAAATTTACTTGGCATCCTCCTATGCAATGTTTTCCATCTCTGACCTCACCATAGACCCTTCATTCCTACCAAAAGCAACTTTGAAGAGTTTGGGGAAAATATGGAAGCCTCTCAGGTACAGAGCTACCCCTGTAATTGGTGCAGTTGCCTAGGCTTATCTTTTTACTAGGGAAAACTCAGAAGTGTTTCAAGACCTTTATAAGAACAGGGCAAATAGAGTAACTCAATCCAGAGAAGCAGAACTTGGGTGCTCTCAGCAATCTTTTTCCTTAGGTAGTGGTGCCTGTCAGAGCTTCTGAGAGAGGGGGGAACAAAGTGTGAATTAGGAAGTTCCTTAGACTCAAGGTTTTCATCTATCCCATGCATGTTTTAAAAAGAAGGACATCTGCTATTTAAGTTCCATCAGTCTGGACTGGTAACAGACCAGTAAGGGAGGTAGTATCAAAGAGGGGTTAGGATCATGGGTTCTGTGGAGTCAGGCAAATTTGGATATAAATTTGGTTCCATTATTTCAAGCTATATGATCTTGGGTAAGTTACTTAATGTATTTAAGCCTCCATTTTCTCAATTGTATAATTATTGAAAACAAAACAAAAAAAACTACCTCACAGGCTTTCTAAATTAAATCTACGATGCATGGCACAGTACTTGATATATAGTAAGTGCTCAGTAAAGGACAAATGGTGGGGTTAACAACAATGATAATGTACCCTTCAGCAGCATGAAAGTGGTTACCAACATTAAGAAAAAGAAAAAATAATCTTCAGTGTCCTGTTTCCCATTTGCAAAAGCTGCTTTGCAAAATCAAGATCAGGATTAATAAAAGTATAATAAATAGTAAGAGCAGGATGATGAAAGGAATTAGATGATGTGATAGACAGAAGCAGTTAAATAAAGCTATATTAAAAGTCAGACTGATTTACTTCTTTAAATCTATGACCAGAAGAATACCAACACTATTCTTCCACCACACAATACTCCTCTCACTTATAGTACCCTGAGTCTGGAAGAACACTGATAGCCACCAAGAAGAAAGAAGTAAAAGCTAAGACCTGGAAATGTATTGCTCTTCAAATATTTAATAAGCAGAAATGCAACCTTAAACTAAAGTGATGACAATGATATATGTGTGTAGGATTTCTTCCTTTCTAGACTCTTTCTGACCTAGATGCCTCCCTTCTTTCCTACTCCCTGGTAACTGCCAAAAATGACTACGTCTATTTTTTTCTTGCACTAAGAAAATAATCTTGCAACTCTTTAGTAGCTCTCGTGAAAGGCCTGGAGAAAGCTGGGATAGGAACTATTACATAATGTATGTGATTCAAAAACAAGTTTTGAGAAGTTTATGGAACACAACAAAACAGCAAAGCAATTCAAGATGAAGTTTCAATACCCATTTGTTATGGCTTTGGACTCTCTGGAAAATAAACATCATTAACTGCCGGCTTAAAAACGTTCATCATTCCAGCACTTTCATCCACCTTTTTGATTTAATAAAAAATGAAAAGTTCTTACACTTAGAAAAACTTGTGGCAATTAAACTCAATTCACGGCCTATTAAAAACCAAAACTACAATGGTGAATATTCAAAGGATCAAAAACTGAGAAATGCTTTGGCAAGCTGCTATATGAGCTTGGAAAACTCTAATGAGAAAGGAATGGCTCTGGACATTAGAAGCTCTGTTTAACTCATCTCTAAACTCTGGAAGGAACAGTGAGAACCATCTTTCTTTAAAAATCAGTCTTTTGTGAACTACATGGTTTTTTAATAGACTGAGTTTACTGGAAACTGCACGTGCAGAATATAAATATTTGTTTTTTAACATTTTTAATGAAACATGGGAATAAATAACATATTACATCTATAAGATTACAACATTTAAAACTTTCAAGTTTGGACACTCAACAGCTTTTAACTATCTTACTTACTTTTAAGATATCCCAAAGCATAAAGTGACAACCACAAGGGAAATTAAAAGTATTTAAGGTTATTTTGTCAAAAGAGAAAATTTAGTATGATTTTTTTAAAACGATCCAAGTTGATGAAAAACTATACCAAACATAGCAACTACCTGTCCTTTATTTCTGGAGAGAGCAGAAAAAGAAAACATGGCCTTACACTTCTGTCACAGTAATTACAAATTAGAAAATCTTCTAAAAATAAGAGCATTAAAAATCAAAATAGGTTATGAAGGAAAACTTCAGAATTCATTACTCTAAATAACAATTACTAATGAGGTAGGATCAATTAATTAATGAAGCACTGAATGAGTATAGCACACCCAACGTTAGAGGTACTCTAACTCCAGTTACAGAAATCCAGTTCCTTCCATAGCTCCAGAAGGTATCAGGCATATACCTTATTTGAAAAAAATGGTCTTTGCAAATGTTTTTATATAACTGTGTAAACTCAGAATTCTTGTCTTTTAAAAGCTATTCTTTAAAAATTAGCAAGCTATTCCATGACTGTATCAAAGTAGCCAAAAGATCAAATGCCATATGGTCTTTGTATAATAATACAAAAATATTTTCAAGGCTTAAAGTAAGTTATTTGTAGTCCCAGAGTAAACCTCAGAAGAAAATACCTATATACAAAGTTCTTACTAATGAAGTCCATCTGGGCAACTGCAGCAACATGAATCTTTACTTCTTTTCTCCCTCCAACTTGGCTCAGGTAATCCACTGTCCATTTGCTTGTGCATGCCCCCAAATCAATTCCTTCCAACACTAGGGGTTTTCTCTGTAAGTGGGGAAAAATATACAACAAAAAATTAGGGAAAATGAACAATATATCTGGAGTTATATTTGGCAATAGAAGGACAAAAACAATTAAGGAATGATTCTTGATCCTAAGATGCTCAAACTCAAACCTTTGACAATTCATGCTATAAAGCAGGAAGAGCATCAATGTAATAGAACAAAATTTTAACATTAGGAAAATAAACCAAATGAAACAGGAGTACCATTACTAGCTGAGAACAAGAAATCTGAACATTATTTAAAGCATTTTCAGGGTGCCTGGGTGGCTCAGTTGGTTGAGCATCCGACTCGTGATTTCAGCTCAGGTCATGATCTCATGGATCATGGGATTGAGCCCCACATCTGGGCTCCAGCACTCAGCGGGAAGTCTGCTCAAGATTCTCTCTCTCCCGGGGTGCCTGGGTGGCTCAGTCGTTGAGTGTCTGCCTTCAGCTCGGGTCATGATCCTGGAGTCCTGGGATCGAGCCCTGCATCGGGCTCCCTGCTCGGCGGGAGGCCTGCTTCTCCCTCTCTTACTCCCCCTGCTTGTGTTCCTTCTCTCACTGTGTCTATCAAATAAATAAAATCTTTAAAAAAAAAAAAAAGATTCTCTCTCTCTCCCTTTGCCCTCCCCACCCTCACACTTGCGCTCTCTCACAAATAAATAAATCTTTAAAAAAAGGCATTTTCACAAGTGTTATTTATGACAAAAATATAAATGATTAAAATTTGTATGTTATAGTCAAATATTGTTTGTAACTTTTTATTTTGATACTATTTCAAACTTGTGGAAAAGCTGCAAGAACAAAGAACTCCCATATACCCTTTACTCTGATTCACCAACTGTTAATTTAACATTTGCCTCATTTACTTTATCATTTGTTCTCACTCTATGTTGTGTATAGAGAGGAACATATTAAAAATAATTAAATTTTTTCTTAACTACTTCAAGGTATTGCTGACATCATACTCCTTTATCTCCAAAAACTGGAGTATATTTCCTGAGAACAAAGACATTTTCTTACATAGTCACAGAATAATTATCAAAATTACATTTAACACTGATATAATACTACGACTTCACAGTCCATATCCAAATTTTGCTAACTGTCCTAATAATATCCCTTATAGTTGCTTTTTGTTTTGTTTTCCCATTTCTGAGATGCCACATTGCATTTAGTTGCCATGTCTTTTTTTTTTTTTTAAAGATTTTATTTATTTATTTATTTGAGAGAGAGAGAGAGAGAGAAACAGCATGAGAGGGGATAGGGTCAGAGGGAGAAGCAGGCTCCCCGCCGAGCCGGGAGCCCGATGTGGGACTCGACCCCGGGACTCCAGGATCATGACCTGAGCCGAAAGCAGTCGCTTAACCAACTGAGCCACCCAGGGGCCCAGTTGCCATGTCTCTTAATCTGGAACAGTTCGTCAGCCTTTTTCTTCCATGATCTCGATGTTTTTGAAAAGTACAGGCCAGTTATTTTGTAGGAAGCCTTTCAATTTCAGTTTATCTGATGTTTCTTCATGATTAGATTCAGGTTATGCATTTTTAGAAGGAATGTACCAAAGAAGCAATGTTGTGTCCTTCTCAGTGCAATGCATCAGGTAGCACATGATATTTTACCCTATTATTTGTGATGTTAATTTTGATCAACTGGTAATTCCTCTCTGAATTAAGTATTGCTATGATGAACACAAAAATTATGATTTTTAAAAACTCCATCATCTTCTACATTAGCTGGCTTTCTGATGTCAAAATGAGCTAATTTATTTATTTATCTCCATTAACTTTATTCACTTGGTTATAATCTACTGATATAATTTTGATGTTCAAATTATCTTAGATTTGGCCAGTAGGATCCAAATCAAGCTGGCTCTTGTGACTTTTTACCTGAACACTTCCTTACTTCATAGCAAAGAAAACACAATCCAGAATCCTTTTATACTCTTTCCATCCCAGCCCTACAGTCATTTCTTCAAGCAGCTCTGGTTTCTTTTAAAGGGTATGTTACTTAAAACCATGATCTGGGTGTTAGGTGTGTTCATTGCTATTGGGGTATCATTACTTCTAGGCCTTCTTAGTGGACAGGGCTAGGAAATATGCGGAAGTCTGTGTATACTTATTCCCCCTTTTCCCAAATACGCATGTGTGCGTATGCACACACACCCCCACCCCACATATGTATATACCATATCTATTTATCTCTCTCTCCAAGCATATGTATATACTATACACATACACACACACACACATGCACTTAATGAATATATCTATGAACGAACCATAATACCTCTAATACTGATACCTCAATTCTGATCTTATACCACAGACTCATTTTAATTTTTGTTTATATATTCGTAACTCCTTTCTCCTAACAATGAGAAACCTCGTTCCTATTATCCTCAATGTTTAATCAATTGAATAAATTCAAAGTAAGTACTTTCACAATTGCTAAGTCACATCACTATAAAAAGCAAGTCTATTAACTAGAGTTCAGTATTTGTTTATAGTTTTTTTTTGTCTTTAGACTGAGGATATACAATATGTACTGTGTTCAAAAGTGACTTGGGTTACTTATCTTCCTCCCCCTTACTTACTATTTTTTTATATTTTATATTTGAGTTTTGGGTTTTTTAATCATCCTCATCCTTGTTAATTTTATTATTACTATTACTTTAGAATGTAAAATATTAATGTGATCCCCAAAGTCAAAACTATACAAAAAGGTCACCCCAGCCACATTCTTTCACCTCATACTCACTCATCCCCTATAGATAACCAGTCTCATTTCTGGCTTATCATTCCTTTTTTCCACCCCCCCCCCCCCCCGCAAAGAGACCAAAAACATATATACTTCTTTATTTCCCCTTCTTTTTTTCACAAAAAGTTGTCATGTTATGTATTTTCTTTTGTAATTTGATTTTTTTTTTAATTTCAAAACATATCCTGGAAATCACTGCTATCAGTTCAGGTTATCTTCCTCATTCTTTTTTGTTGTTGTTGTTTTTTAAAGATTTTATTTATTTATTTGACAGAGAGTGAGAGAGGGAACACAAGCAGGGGCAGTGGGAGAGGGAGAAGCAGGCTTCCCGCCGAGCAGGGAGCCCGACGTGGGGCCCGATGTGGGGCTCGATCCCAGGACCCTGAGATCATGACCTGAGCCGAAGGCAGACCCTTAACAACTAAGCCACCCAGGCGCCCCTCTCATTCTTTTTTACAGCTTTGCACACCACAGTGTAAATGAGCAATTTAATCAATCACTCTCCTATGCATAGTTTTGTTTTTTTTTTATGTGTTGAACTTCATGGACTCTACACACTTTTTTTTTTTTTTAAGATTTCATTTATTTATTTGAGAGAGAGAATGAGATAGAGAGAGAGAGCATGAGACGGGGGAGGGTCAGAGGGAGAAGCAGACTCCCTGCCGAGCAGGGAGCCTGATGCGGGACTCGATCCTGGGACTCCAGGATCATGACCTGAGCCGAAGGCAGTCGCTTAACCAACTGAGCCACCCAGGCGCCCATAGTTTTTTGGTTTTTTTTTTTTAGGTTATTTGCACTAATCCTCAGAGGAAACTCCTAAAAGTGGGACTGCTGGATCATAAAGTAAACATATATACAGTTTCATTAGATATACCAAATTCCCCCCGACAAGAGTTGTACCGTTTGGCATAAAGTGTGAAAGTGCCAGTTCCTTCACAGCCTCACCAACAGTAGTATTTTTAAAAATCAGCCTTCTGATTTTTTTGCCAATGATAGATAAGAAATGGAATATCAGTTTGGCTTGAGGTTCTCTTATGAGTAAAGTTGAACACCATTTCATGTTTAGAGGTCATTTTATCTTTTTTTTTTTTTTTTTGGTCAACTGCTCACATTTTATCAGACTTTTGGCCCTTCACACCCCACCCCTTTAATTTTTAAAAGTTCTTAAATACATGGGCTTCTATGGCCCTTTTATGAAACATGTTGCCAATATTTTTTTCCCAGCTTGTATTTTATGTATTCAAATTTTAATCTTTTACTACACCTGAATTTTCAGTCATAGTTAGAAAGCCCTTCCACAGACCTACATTATAGAGAAATTTACCTATGTTTTCTTCTAGTACTGTGTAGTTTCACTTTATATTTGCGTCTCTGATCCATTTAGAGATTACTCTTGTGTATGATGTCAGATATAAATCTAATTTTATCATTTTTTAAATGACTATCCAATTGCCCCAGCACCATTTATTTAAAAGAAAATGTGGTGTGTGTATATATATATATACATATATATATACACATACATATATACAATGGAATATTATGCAGCCATCAAAAAGAATGAAATCTTGCCATTTGCAACGACATGGATGGAACTGGAGGGTATTATCCTGAGCAAAATAAGTCAATCAGAGAAAGACATGTATCATATGATGTCACTGATATGAGGAATTCTTAATCTCAGGAAACAAACTGAGGGTTGCTGGAGTGGTCGGAGGTGGGAGGGATGGGTAGCTGGGTGATAGACATTGGGGAGGGTATGTGCTATGGTGAGCACTGTGAAGTGTACAAGACTGTTGAATCACAGATCTGTACCTCTGAAGCAAATAATACATTATATGTTAAAAAAAAAGAAGAAGATAGCAGTAGGGGAAGAATGAATGGGGGGAATCAGAGGGGGAGACGAATCATGAGAGATGATGGACTCTGAGAAACAAACTGAGGGTTCTAGAGGGGAGAGGGGTGAGTGGATGGGTTAGCCTGGTGATGGGTATTAAAGAGAGCACATATTGAATGGAGCACTGGGTGTTACACGCAAACAATGCATCATGGAACACTACATCAAAAACTAATGATGTAATGTATGGTGATTAACATAACATAATAATAATAATAAAAAAGTTCCTTTGCCCCCGTGTTTCTTAATATACCGTGTTTATCACATACTAAATCTCCATATAAATGGAAATTTACTTCTGAATATATGTAGATCTCCAGACTTTTGGTTCTATTTCTCTGGTCTATCTATTCATGCACCTATATCACACTGTTAACTATTAAAACATGTTAAAAAATATAAAGCCTAGGGTGCCTGGGTGGCTCAGTTGGTTAAGCGACTGCCTTCGGCTCAGGTCATGATCCTGGAGTCCCGGGATCGAGTCCCGCATCGGGCTCCCTGCTCAGCGGGGAGTCTGCTTCTCCCTCTGACCCTCCCCCCTCTCATGCTCTCTCTCTCTCATTCTCTCTCTCAAATAAATAAATAAAATCTTTAAAAAAATATATATGAAGCCTATGCCCCCTGGTAGATTTTCTTTAGTGTTTCCAAAGAAAGATCTTGTTTTCCAATTTCATTAATTTCTAATTTTATTACATTGTGACCAGAGTGTTGTTTGCAATTTTCCAGTTTATGAAACTTAGTGATGCTTTCTCTGTGACATATTATATATCTTGCCTGGGAAGATTACATTACAAAATACCCTCTGCCATGCATCTTACAAAGCATTTCCACATACAACAGTGGATCTCCACAGTGGTGCTCTGCAAACATCTTATATTAACACATACTGAGGTGGGGGTGGGGAGTGCAACAACAAACCAACCAGCACTAGACCCACAAATAAATGAAGGCTTAGATCCTCTCTGTAGGTTGCTAATTCCCAAAAGAAAAAACTTCATTCCTGCTTCTTTAATACTGAGAACCGTAGCTCTATGACCACTTCGTAAATATCAAGTGAAATTGCGGGGAGAGAGGAGTTCAACCATAAGCATACTAACTATAACCTTGTCCGTTATTTTTTTCTTTAAATATCTGCTGGGCTCTTAGTTTCTCTGAAGTATGGGTTCCCTTACAAAGCACTGCAAGTAAAAATACTTCTAATATTTTCCTCTTGAGTTTTTCTCTTAAAGAACTAAGGTTCGAATTACACATATAAGAGCTTCCAACGTCTGAATTAGAACCCAGGTTAGTTAGAATCCAAGACCGGTGGAAGTTTCCTGAGGGCTTCCCATCGCTTCCCCTTTGGCTCAGTGCAGTGAAAAACTGCTCTTCTGAATCAAGTAACTCGAGTAGACGAACAGGCACCTTTTGCGCCACCAGCGGGCGGTGAAACCTCCTCTAAACTTTAGGAAACCCGATGCAAGATGGGGTGGCAGTGGGAAATCTCCCTTCGTTGCCACAGTAACGGAAGGAGACAGCGTAAGAGAGTCCCAGAAAGGCCACTCTTCGCAGCGAGCAGTGCTCACTCGGCAAGCCGCTTCTCGCACTCAGCTCTCCGCTATCATCCTGCTCCCCAGAAACGTGGAGCTGTTCCCTCTGGAAAACTTAACAGATGATCCATTCGACATCCCCCATGCGCCCTCTCCCCTAGCCACAGAGCCAGCCAACCAACCATCTTCAGCCGCCCGCTGCCTCCTCCGCATAACCTGGGTCTCGAGAAACCAGTTCGGAGCCGCGCAAGTGGTAGGGAGGCCCTCACCTGCGGGTAGAGGTGCTGCATGAACTGTTCCTGCGAAACGCCCTCAAGCCGAGGTACCGGTAGACTCTGCCAGGCCATGGTCGCTCACGCCCGCCCTCTTCCAAGTCCTGGAAACCGTGGCCTGACACGTCCCTCAGCGTGCCATCCGCCCGGAAACACCAGCCGGAGAGAAAAGGTCCGCGGGACCGACGGACTCGCAAGCGCGGCCGGTCGGAGAGCTGGGCCCGGGGCTAAGAAGCCTCTACTTGAGGGGCGTGCTGGAGAGCCGGAATGGGGCTGATTCACCAGAGGTGGCAGCAGCAGGTCACCTTTACTCTCTGGTCTCTCTCTCTCCGGATGCCGCTCTGCCGGTTTCCCACCGACTTTCATTGGATACAGCACAGACAGGGACTGGGGTGAAAAGTCGTAAAAATGGCGCTGGCCGTTCGTCTTTTGCCCCGCTTGCTGCTCTCCCCGCCGCTGTCCCGCGGGGCCGCTCGACCCCGGCCTCCCGGTGGAGCCGAGGGCAGGCCACCGCTGGCTGGACTTTGCTGCTTCTGCCGCCGCCGCCTCGGCTCCGGAGCGGCCCCATTTCCTCGAGTCACCTGGGCCCCGGCGCTGCTCGCTCGGGGCCCGCAGCGTCCCCTGCTCAGCCCCCCGGGACTCCCCGCCGCCCTCTCTGCTTTCCCTGTCTACCCTCGGCGCCGCTACAGCGCCGAGGAGCAGCCCCAGCAGCGCCAGAAAACCAAGATGATCATTCTGGGATTCTCCAACCCCATCAACTGGGTTCGGACTCGAATTTACGCCTTCCTAATCTGGGCCTATTTCGACCAAGAGTTCAGCATCGCAGAATTCTCTGAGGGAGCGAAGCAGGTTTGTTTATTTTACTTGGGGTTGACCGCTTAGCCCCTCGTGCATTCAGCTGTTACGCGCCAAGTGTTTAGCCGTGAGTTTTCCTCCCTGCGTCCCAAGTTATCCAAAGTGGGTAGCGACCCAGACACAGAGCCCTCTGGCTACTTCTTGACTTAAATTGAGTTTTTGCTTGTGTTTGCATGGTCGCCGAGGAGGAGGGGTCCGATTGAGACACGAGGGTGAAGTCCCCTAATTTCTTTTTCCGCTCTACGGGTTTTGAATCCGATAGAGATGGATTCGATTCGAAGCCCATTTCTGTCGCTTAAAAGCTGCATGGCTTTATCTTTTCTGAACGGGGTTTTCTGCAAAATTAAGAAGACACTGCCTGGGGCACCTGGGTGGCTCAGATGGTTAAGCGTCTGCCTTCGGCTCAGGTCATGATCTCAGGGTCCTGGGATCGAGTCCCACATCGGGTTCCCTGCTCAGTGCAGAGCCTGCTTCTCCCACTCCCTCTGCTTGTGCTCTTCTGTCTATCTCTCTGTCAAATAAATAAATAAAATCTTAAAAAAAAAAAAAAAAAAAGAAGACACTGCCTGGCACGCAGTAGGCACTACACAAATGTTTGTTGAATAAATGAATGAGTAGATAAGATTGAAGAGTAAATAAGATAGTATTTTCATAGTGCAATAATGTAATTTTGGTAGAAAAACAAAACTTCCTGCTAGCTATTTGGTAGCGCTTCCTTGCCCATCTCCCTACTCCCCAATCCTTCCCCATCATACTCTTTAAAGAATAACCTAGAGATAAGCAGTTTTCCCCTTTCAAAGAATTTGCTGAGACAGCTTGGGTCGCTGATAAGTGCACAGCACCCTGCACCTAGAGAAGTAGCCTTTGGTGATTCATAGCCCTGACCTCCTGCCTATTCTGTCTCTTTCCGAGTGACTGGTAATACCCTGCCTTACCCTTGCCACACAATGGTCACTTTGGGTCCTGAGATTATTTACGGATTTTGTGTGTACATGCATTTTTCTAGGATGAAAGCCCATCTATAAATTTCTTTTGAATCCCTTCAAGAGTTTATCATTCCCAAACGTTTCAGAACTGTTGCTAAATAGAAGTCATAGTTTATTTCCTAGTTCATACTGCCATATACCTTAAACTTACGCTATTAGTGTAATCATTTCACAATACTGATTGTATACTGATATTGATATGTTTATTCCTAATTTATTTCAGATTATGTCTGTAAACACAGCCATTTATATTTATTTGTGTGACCCGTCAGTCATAAATTGTTTCCAGCTTTATATAATCAATGTCAATATTGATTGACATTGGACACTGGTAGGAACCAGTGACCAGTGTCCTGCTTCCCTGAGTCAACTCTTGACTGCTTTATATGTTTATAAAAAAATTAAAAAGAAAAAGAAAAGGGCACGCTTGACTTATAGCATTATAAGAGGTAAACCTCTGCTCATGTCAGTTCTCAAAATCTTTTGTTCATGCAGAGGCAAATTGGCATGATTTTACTATCCACAATGCTCACTCATGATATGCGAGTTTGTCTACCTTATAACATTATATGACTGTACCAGCTCATTTTATATGTCAATAAGGAATGAAATCCTCTCCCCTCCATGGGCAGGAATCAGGCCTTAGGCCCCGTTTCCTCTGAACACTGAGGAGCATAGAACACTTTTTAGCCACTCTCTGATCCTTTCTCTAGCTGTTAGCTGTTTTAGCCCTCCCCCTTGCTATTAAGTAATATCTCCACCCCTTAATCAGCCAGTCTGTATACAGTTTTTGCCTAATCTAAGCCAGTTTTTGTGCATTTAACCACTGTGATTTTCAAAAGGAATGTTGGGTCATCCATGGCAAATATTTATCTATTCCCTAAAACCATTGGTTACTTAACGTACCTTTTATATCAAGCAAATCAGTTCTTCAAGACCTAAGATTTAAAAGAACATGGCCAAAAACCTTCTCCCTACTGGGTCTCTTAATGCAACTGTATCTTTTTTTGCATGGGTATAATTCTAGGGCTTAGGAATAATCTGGTGTGGAAACATTAGCTAGTTTATCTACTCTCATGGGCTTCACTTGCCCTTTCTCCTTAAGCTAACCTCCAAGCAATAAAATGTTATCTTGGGTTATGAATATCAAGTTATCATTAGATCATGTTCATTCAGATTTTTTTCTAATCAGAGAACATGAAAACAAAAAGGCATCTTAAGGATCATCATTCTAGTCTAACTCCTTTACAGATGATAAAACAGTTGGCTCAAGGATGCATTGTGAGCACTGTCCTGTGACCCAGTCTACAAGCAGTCTTGGTCCTCTAGTCACTAGAAATTGAGATGGTTAAGTACAATCTAGTCAAGCTTTTATTCATCACATGAGCCGGGGAAATAGGTGGTCCAATGCTAAGCTTTATTAGCACCACAGACCCTGCTTTCCATTAATGTGTACATAAAACATATGATATCTTCCCTATTACTGCCATTAAACCACATTCTTCATATACTGTGTGTTTTCTTACATACCTTGTTTGCAAGTTTTAGCCTTTTCTATAAACAAGAGGGCTATTTTCTAGAAGCCTCTCTAGGTTAGACACTCCTATGTCATCAAGGCCTCATCAAGGCATCCTACAACAGTTCTGACACTAACTCTCTGGAGTTAATGCAGACCCCACAGGTTAGGGCTCAGTCCCAGATGACTGCCTCCGCTTTCTAATCACAAGTCGGGGCCTCCATTTGACTGGCCAGTTATACATTAGGGGTTTCCACATCTCCTTTCTCAAGTTCGATAATTTGCTAGAACAGCTCATAGAACTTAGGAATGCACTTTACTTGGTATTTCCAGTTTATTAAAAAGGATACAATTCAGGAACAGCCAATTGGAAAAGATGTTTGGGCAAGGGATGTGGGAAGGGTGTGGAGCCTCCATGCTTTCTGGGCACTCCACTTTCCCAGCACCTCCACATGTTCACCAGCCTGGAAGCTCTCCTAGTCCCTTTGTTTAGGGTTTTTATGTAGGCATGATGGATCAAATCATTGGCCATTGATGGTTAATTCAATCCCCATCCCCCCCTACCCTCCCTGAAGTCTAGAGGGTGGAGCTGAAAATTCCAACCCTCTAATCACATGGTTGGTTCTTCTGACAGCAGTCACCTCATTAGCCTAAACTCAGGTATGGTTGAAAGGGGCCAGGAATCAGAACGAAGAACAAATGTATATTTTCTTCTATCACAGTATCGCACTATTGATATATGCATAGATCTATCTTCCCTGTTAACTGCCATCAAACCACATTAATCATACAGTGTTTATTTTCCTGTATCCTGCTTGCATGTTTTAGAGGGCTATTTCCTAGAAGCCTCTTTGGGTTAGACAATCCTGTATTATCAAAACCTTGTCAGAGCAGCCTCCCAATGGTTCGTTATTATCTTATCGGATAATTTGCTCAGGTGGGATCTTTGTTTGGCCCCCAAACATCACACCTTGTTCATACAAACTAGAATGTAATGGTTGGGTTTCACCATGATCACTGTGGTCTTTGTTTCTTCTTACCTAAACACCACCCATCTTCCTCACATGAAGGCTTATTAATATATATGATGTCTCTGGACCCTCGGGCCCCTAAAGTGTTTGCAAGGGGTCCTTGAATCCATTTGGATATATGCATTTTCTCAAAATTCAACTCTATTATTGTCTAGTTCGCCAGAGCTGGCATAACAAAATACCACAGTCTGGGTTACTGAAGCCACAGAACTTTATTTTCTCACAGTTTTGGAGGATGGAAGTCCAAGGTCCAGGTATTGGCAGGTTTGGTTTCTTCTGAGGCCTCTCTTCTTTGCTTGCAAATGGCTGTCTTTTGTGTCCTCATGTGGATTCTTTTCCTTTGTGTGTATGTACCCCTGGTGCTTTGTGTGTCAGAATTTCCTCTTACAAAGACACTAGTCAGATTGGATTAAGGCCCACCCTCATCTTACTTAATCACCTTGTCTCCAAATATAGTCACCTTCTGAGGTACTGGGAGTTAGGGCTTCAGCATATGAATTTGGGGGAAACACTGTTAATCCCATAACATCCCATTCCAAACAGTAATTGTCTGACATGCCTGTGCATCCTCCTTGTCCTGCCAGTTCTTCAGATTTCATCTTAGATGTTACTTCCTTTAAGAGGCCCTCCCTGGTGCTCCCAGTTGGGCTTCAGTGGTTCTTCTGCTCAGGTCATCCTGTTCCTACC
Organism: Mirounga angustirostris; assembly: GCF_029215605.1. Lineage (NCBI taxonomy): Eukaryota > Metazoa > Chordata > Mammalia > Carnivora > Phocidae > Mirounga > Mirounga angustirostris. Next base: position 160,428,866 of record NW_026991711.1, read on the forward strand.
CCTGTTATAATTCTTGAACTTGTCAGTTTACTTGCCTCCCTTCTCAAGTAGCCTGAAAGCTCCTTGAAGACAGGTGGAGTCTTCTAACAGTTTCATTTCTCACTGCTAAGAATATGGAGTACAGAGTGCAGTTGGTTGCCCCCTACTTTACAGTGGGATCTCATACTTCAAAATTGGCATCCACTTAGACTGTCACTTGTTATCTTTTCTCCCACTTCTCCAAACATGCCTTACCAATCTTAATGAGGTTCAGATTGCAACCCAAATCTCCAGACTCCCAGTACGATCTAGATTGCACTGCTTCTCAAATTCTTTGTGTTCATGGTTAAGAGGGGGGTGTCATATAATGGTCATTACGGTAATAACAATGATTACTTCATTATTTTAAAAGGAAATCTAAGGAGGATTTTTATTGAGGAGCTGATGTGTGTGTACACTCCATCCGTTTCCCGGTCCTGAGAGTGGGTACATAATTGACAGTTTATTAAACTGACAATATACACTATTGTCAATGTGGGAAGGCCAGATGAGAAGAGAAAAGCCAACCAACTCTGAAGGAGTCATGCCTAACAGTGATATCATAGTATTTGACATTGTTTATCACCTTTATCATAAAATAGTCTTTGTGATACTAAGCTATTTAAATATGAGCATTGTACATTGTATGGTATTTTGCATGGTGCTTGAAATAATGATTACCAGCCTCTCTCCACTTTTTTTTTTTTTTTTTTAAGGCTTTTGCTCATGTGTCCAAGTTACTGTCACAATGTAAATTTGATCTATTGGAAGAACTTGTGGCCAAAGAGGTAAAGTATACTTTTAATTTTCCTTTAAAAATAGATGTATTATTCTCCTGCAGTAGAATAATATGTTACCCTTATTCATGCGTAAAAGTAGTGTGTGTGCCATCAGCTAAAGTAGAATCCCTGTATCTTTACTTTTGGGTACTTCGGGTCATATAAAAGCATAGAATGACTTGCTACTTAAGGAATAAGTAAGTAAATATGATGTCTCTTTCAGTTGTCTTTATACTGAATGTGCTGTTAGGAATTACCTATTGAATAATTTGATGCCTTTCAGCCTTGCTTTTGAATATGAGTAAATATGGTAGTAAATTTAACAATAGGCAAAGAATTCATCTGCTTTTTGAAAGGCTTTTGAAAATTCAACAGGTGAACTATGGTTTGCTTTTTCCATACTTAGGTGCTCCATGTATTGAAGGAAAAGGTTACTTCACTACCTGACAACCATAAAAATGCCCTTGCTGCTGACATAGATGAAATTGTATACACATCAACAGGAGACATCTCCATTTACTATGATGAGAAAGGTAATGCTAGAGCATAGTCAACTTTAAATGATACGTAATTGCCCAGATAAGCTAAAGTAGTGGATCATCATGAAATAGTGGAGTTTTTTTGGTACAAGCAGACTTCAGGGAAAATAATACATTCTTTCTTTTAAGACCTAACTCTGGGAGAGTTGAGATATGATAATAACTTAAACCCTTCTATCTAGGACCTTCCTCTACTATTATTTCATTCACAAGAGACAGCATCGTCACTTAAGTTGATGAAAATTGTCTAAGGCTGCTATCATGTCTCAAACAGAAAATATTTGTGTTTCAGATTTCATAACTTGAAGGAAACAATTCAGCATTTTAAACGTCCAGCTGTATGTTAAATAGAAGGAGTAAGGAGTAAAAGAAAAAGTAAATAATACCAGTTAAAGACTTTTTTTGAAAGTAAGACTAACTGTGGAACTCCCAAATTGGATTTGTTTGGAGACAATGAAAAAGGTTGAAAGGAATTTTAGTGGTTATCTGGTTCTTCTCCTTGTCCAATGCATACATTTTCCCTGTAGCATATCCTAAAAATGTATTGACTCATTTATTTCTTCTACAAATATTCGCAAATGTATTATGTGCCAGGCACACAGGAGATCTGACCTTTGCTTACATACTTTCCAAGGCAGTTCTGATATAGGGCTCTCTAATGGTTAAACATTTTTCATACACATGTTAATTTGAAACATTTCTATAGGTACTTTTAGTGATAAATATTTTCTTCTCCCCTAATATTTCAGATTGCATCTCAGCATCATGGTCACTACCTGATTTTAACATAGGACGTTGTGATAATCACAAGGCACATAGCAAAGTGAATTAGGGTAAATAGTACATGCTCAGTAAATCATAACTGTTTTTTCTGAGATGCAGAGAAGAAGGCAAATACCTCATAAACCCTAATAATTTTTTAAAAATAAAAAGGTATCAATATAAGTATCTTACTAGACTAGACTAAGTATAAAATATGATCTGTCACAACTGTGTAGCTACTGCCAATTTCTAATTTCATTTTGGATATATGGATGATAGATTATTGTGATTTGTATTTGTATGTGTGTGTGTGTTTTTTTTCTCTAAGGAAGGAAGTTTGTTAACATCCTGATGTGCTTTTGGTATCTAACCAGTGCCAACATCCCCAGTGAAACTTTAAGTGGAGCCAGTGTATTCCAGGTTAAGTTGGGGGATCACAACGTGGAAACTAAACAGCTTCTTAGTGCAAGCTATGAGTAAGTCTAATCTCATTTCATTGTTTCCTTTCTCTAGAAAATGGAAGGTAGTATGAAGGAAGTATGAAGGTATGAAAACTAAAGGGAGCTTTAGGAAGAAAAGGATTGAAATCTGACAAGTTATTTAAGAAGAGAGAAAGTCATAAAGACATACTGGACATGAAACAGGAGTGTTCAGGAATTAGAAAGAGGTAATATTGCCGAATTTAATTAAGGGATGTTTGAGCTGTCTATTGCTGCGTTATAAACCACTCCCAAACTCAGTCACTTCAAGCAGTCCTTTTTTTGTCTGCTGTTTTACTGCTCAGGAGTTTTGGAAAGGTTCAGCTGTGGGGTTTTCTTGGTTTCATCTGGCATCAGTGGCAGGGCCTGGAGGATTCATTTCCACAATGGCTTCGTCACTCACACATGCACTCCCTTGGTGCTCCTTGACTTCTCCACAGAACGTCTTATTCTCCAAGGCCTCTCTTCACAGCTTGGGTTTGTGGTGGTCTCAGGCTATTCGCATGTTTTATGTAGTCGTTGGCTAGACCATTAAAGGGCTTTGCCCAGGAATGGAACATCATTTCCACCCTAGTCTGCCTGTCAAAGCAGTCCTAGGACCTACACAGTTGAATGGCATGGAGAGCCTCCACCTTTTTATGGGGCAATAGCAGGGTCACACTGCAGAAGAACATGTGGGATGGGGCATATGGTTATAACCATCCTTGGAAAGTAAAATCTGCCACAGTTGGCACAAGGACCATCCACTCTCTAGACATTTATTGATCATTTCCTATTTATCAGGTACTGTGGTAGGGGTTCAGATACAAAATTGAAGGGTTCCTGCCTATAAGGAGCTACTATCTAGTAGGTTAGCAACTTATTTAAAAGAGACACTATCATATATTTTTGTGCTAATAAAATTTGGAACAGTGAACCAATCAAGCAAGTCAGTGGAGACATAATTTAATAGTTATTTAAAAGAAAACACTATTATGTTACCAAAACTATATAAACTTGATTTAAAATAACAAATCCCAAAAATGACCTAAGAAAGAAAATATATTCTGTTTCACTAAGGTAAAAGGTATCCTTATTTTTTCACTTTTCTTGAAAAGACTATGTTTTTTTTAAATTTTGCTTTATTTGTATTTATTTATACAAAATCTGAATCATCTCCTTTTAAAGACACCATTTAAAGAACAATATAATCAGTACTCACCTCTGCTTCTTCTGATATTCCCTATTAAGGCCATGGACAGTTCATAAACACTGTTATTTTCAAGATTGATCTAATGTTTATAAGCCAAATTCCACGGAAGTCCCTTTCCATCACCATAGTCCAATTTATTTTTCCTCATATTAGGCATTTTTGATAGCTAGTATTTGACAGCAGAATAATATCCAAGTTTCTCTTAAGGACTAGCAGATGTTGGAATATGATTCAGTTGATTAAAATACTCATTTTAGGGGCACCTGGGTGGCTCAGTCGATTGTGGCCGATTCTTGATCTCAGCTTAGTTCTTGATCTCAGAGTCATGAATTCAAGCCCCATGTTGGGCTCCACACTGGGTGTGGAGCCTACCTCAAAAAAAAAAAAAAATACTCATTTTAGTGGAAGTATGTTCTAATTTTGTGAGGATATTTTTTGTGATTGAATTGGTAAATTAAACTTTTTTTGTTTTGGTGTTTGTTTATGATTAACCATTAGCTGTTGCTAAAAACTGTCTCTAATGTACACTTGCAAATTATATAGTTACCCAAGAAGTATTTGAATGTTAAGATTCATATTATTTATAATTTTTTTCCCTAGATTTCAGAGGGAGTTTACACAAGGAGTAAAGCCTGACTGGACCATTGCACGGATTGAACACTCAAAGTTATTAGAATGATCTTTCTTGGAAAAATCAGCTTATCGGACTTCTGGCAATTACTACGAAAAATTAAGGAAAGAAATTTTTGGATGAGTTGATCTTCACTTAGTCAAGTGTGTGGCTTACTTTTATATTAATTTGAAATATTTCTTGTAGTATATTGGCATGATACAATAAAGCATTTTCCACAGATTGTTATCACCTTCTATAAAAGAGATCAAAATAAGAAAAACTACAACAGCCCATTGTTGGGGTCATATTCAGTATCATTTCTAATGTTACTTGTACACAAACTAATTTTATAGACAGTAAAAGTATTGAAAAAACTATTTACACATTTCTAAATTAATAGCCCTTAAATATTTTGTCATTAATACATTTAAACCAATAATTCAAGTATGTCTAAGATTTATTTTTAAAAAACACTGCTGCTATTTGATTACTTCTGGTCACTAGCTAGATGAGAAGGACTAGATGGAATTGTACCAGATTGGTCACTGCAGAACCAAAAAGATCAGTGAACTTGAAGCTTACTACAGCACCAAAAGAAAAAAAATACAGCAGTGCCTCAGCCACCTATGGAATAATATCAAGTCCTCTATCAAGTCCTCTAACGTACTTGTATTTGGATTCCTAGAAGTTTGGGTAAGGGATACAAAGACAATATAAGAAATCATGTCTGAAATTTTCCTAATTGATGAAAACTATAAACTCACAGATCCAAGAAATTCAGTAACAGGGTAACACATAAAGAAAACCTCACTAATGTATACCCATAATCAAATTGTTGAAAACTAGAGAAAATTGTAAAGCAGCTAGAGAAAAAAAAAAAAAAAAAAAAACACATTCCATACAGAGAATGACTGTATATTTCTTTCCTCAAAGTGCAAGTTAGAGACCTTGGTATAACATCTTTAAAGTGTTTAATAAAAAGCCTATTAACCTAGAATTCTATATTCAGCAAAAATATCCTTCAGAAAGGTGAAAAAAAGGCTTTTTTTAGACAGGGAAAAGATAGTTTGTTCCCAGTAGACCAGTAGACCTGTTTTTTTTTTTTTTTTTAAAGATTTTATTTATTTATCTGAGAGAGAGAATGAGAGACAGAGAGCACGAGAGGGAAGAGGATCAGAGGGAGAAGCAGACCCCCCGCCGAGCAGGGAGCCCGATGTGGGACTCGATCCCGGGACTCCAGGATCATGACCTGAGCTGAAGGCAGTCGCTTAACCAACTGAGCCACCCAGGTGCCCCCCAGTAGACCTGTTTTATAAGAAATGTTAAGGACCAGGATGCCTGCGTGGCTCAGCCCATTAAGTGTCTGCCTTCAGCTCAGGTCATGATCCCAGGGACCTGGAATCGAGCCCCACATCGGCCTCCTTGCTCAGCAGGGAGCCTGCTTCTCCCTCTGCCTGCTGCTCCCCTGCTTGTGCTCTCTCTCTCTGACAAATAAAATCTTAAAAAAAAAAAGTTAAGGACCAACGGACAGAATAGAGTTCAGAAATAGATCTATGCCTATTAGACAATAGTTTTTCGACAATGCCAAAGTAATTGAGTGAGGAAAAGGTAGTCTTTAACAAATGGAATAACTATACATTCAAATGGGAAATAACCTCAGCTTTTGCCTCACACCATAATTTTAGTGCAAAATTTGGATTGCAGAAAGGGTCATAGACTTAAAAACCAAAATTCTAGAAATTGTAGAAAGAAACTTTGAAATTGCTATCTTGGAATAGACAAAGATTTCTTAGGACACACAAAGCATCAATCATGAAAGAAAATTAGTAAATTGGAATATATTTAAATTAAAACTTAAGCTCTTTGAAAGACAGCAGTAAGAAAATGAAAGCCAGGACATAGATTGGGAGAAAATACTCGGACTACGTATATTTGACAAAGGACCTATATTTGGAAAATATAAATAATGCTTATAAAGCTCAATAATTAAACAGCCCACTAAATACTGGGCAAAAGGTTTGAATAGATTCTCCATAAAAGATAACTCAAATTGCCAGTAAACACATAGAAGGATGCTCTATATCCTTGGTCAATAGGAATATGAGACTACGTGGAGATACCACTAAAACCCACCAAAATGGCTTCAATAACAAAAACTGCCAGTACCAAATATTGGTGAAGATCTGAAACAACTGGAATTCTCAAATATTGTTAGTAATAATGCAAAATGATACAACAATTTGGAAGATATTTTGGCAGTTTCTTATAAAGTTAAGCATATGCTTATGGGATCCAGCAATTCTATTCCTAAGTATTTATCCAAGAGAAGTGAAAACCTACATCTATACAAAGTGTTGTATGTGAATGTTCATAGCTTTTTTTCTTAATGCCTCCAAACTAAAAAGCCCCCCAAATGTTGAGTAGATGAACGGATAGACAAATGAGTGAAGGAAGCCAGACACAAAAGAGTACTTACTGTATAATTACATTTCTGAAATTCTAGAAAAGTTAAAACATGCTCATTGTAGCATTATTTATAATAGCCAAAATAGCAAGTTGAGGGCAAGTTATTTTATCTAAAAGAACATAAATTTGGTTTGACTTCTAGCTAGTTTACTTTTTAAAGCTCTTTGAAAATGTTCAGCTACGTTTTGGAACTCTCCAAATTGGCAATTGTCCATTTCATTGTACTTTCTCTGATTAAGTCCCCTATTTCAGGTGTGAGCCCATTGACACTGAGAGAACAAAGCCCCTTTCAGGTGTTGGTATATTGTGTCTACTCTGTTTAAAAGTTTCCTGAAGTTTATTTTTAAAGTCTTTTATTAATTTATCATCACTTCCTTTACAATTTTGAATCTGCCTTCAATTATATGTAAAGGAAAGACTATATGTCCCTATGGTGCATTTCATATATATATGTTCCCCTTTAATGCCATTTTCTTACGCTTACGTACAATTGGATTATTTAAATCTCCTCCTGCTGTTCCCCATACTGCTACTTTTAGTCATTTTTTTTGCTATTTGAGAGGCTAGCAATTAAGCTAACTATAAATTAGATAGCCCAGGAAGACATACATATATATATATACATATATATATGAATACGATATAACATAAAATATATCCTATTATGTATGTGCTATCTATATTATATATAATAAAATATATCCTATTATATATGTGCTAGAGAGAGAGAGGGAGAGATAAGGAAGAGATATTAAGGAATTGGTTCATGTGATTGTGGAGGCTGGCAAGTTAAAAATTTGTAGGATAGGTGGGCAGGCAGGAGACCCAGAGAAGGGTCAATGCTGCAGGTTAAGTCAGAAGGTAGTCTCCTGACAGAATTCATTGGGTGTTAGTCCTCTTCTTTTAAGGCCTTCGACTGACTAAATGAGGCCCACCCACAGTATGGAGGATAATCTGCTTTACCCAACTCTGCTGATTTAAATGTTAATCTCATCTAAAAATACCTTCATAGAAACATCTAGAATAATGTTTGGCCAAATATCTGAGTATCATGACCTAGCCAAAGTGACTCATAAAATTGTCACAGCTACAATATAGACTATCTACTCTCCCCTTAGAATCAAAAAACATGAACATTTTGCCATATTGTTTAATCTCTCCACCTCCCCATCTACACACAGTTTTTATCTAAAATATTTGAAAGTAAGTTTCAGACATTGTATATTTCGCTCCTAAATATTTCAACATGCATTTCCAAAAAATGACATTATCCTATATAAATATAAGAATATTAGCAATAATTCCATAATATCTAATATTTAGCCCAAGTTTAAAATTCCACCAATTGTCTTTGAACCAAGATCCATTCAAGGTTCACACGTTGCATTTAGTTATTATGTTTCCTAAATCCTTTTTAAAAATTTTAGAATTTCCTCCATTCATTTTTATGACATTGTAATTTTGAGGAGTCTAGGATAGTATAACATATAGCATGTCCCATATGTGGAATGTGTTTGAGTGTTCTATTACGGTGTCGTTTCTGTAAGCTGGCTGGAAATTAGGGCTAAAGGCTTGATTAGATTCAAGTTAAACATTTCTGGCAAGAATGTACAAGTGATTTGTGTACTTGATATTATAGAACACGTATATACATTATATAGAACACACACACATACATACACCATACATAGTGGTAATCTGTGTAATAGTCTCCAGAGACATTTATATCCTAATGCCTGGAACCTATGAATATGTTATCTTACATGGCAAAATGGGAGTTTGCAGATACAATTAAGGATCTTGTGATGGGGACAATATCCTGGATTATCTGGGTGAGCCTGATGTTATTGCAAGGGTCCTTAATAGAAGGGAAGCAGATAGGTCAGAGTCAGAGAGAAGGAGATGCAGTAATTGAAGTGGAGGTGGGAGTGATGTGGGGCCATGAAGCCCAGGAATGTAGACAGCATCTAGAAAGTAGAAAAGACAAGAAACAGATTTCCCCCTAGAGTCTGCAGAAGGAGAGCAGCCAGACTTCTGACCTCCAGAACTGTAAAATAATACATTTGTGTTGTTTTAAGCCACTAAGATTGTAGTAATTTGTTACACTGGCAACAGGAATTAATATACAGGATGATCCTTGCATGAATTCTACTATAGTTTCGAAATAATGATTCTCTAATTCTATAACACCTTCTATTGGCATTCTATAAAACAGAGCCCCTTCCCTTTAAAAAAATAAATCACCACAAACTCAGGAATTTTAGTCATCCAATGTAATATCAATTACTGTTACTATTCTCTTGATGCTTAAATAGCCCCCAGTTTGGCCAGTGGGAACCCCTATAATTTGTTTGCTATGACAGGTAAAGACTATTATGACCATAGTAGTTAATCTTTGAATGCTTCTGCATTTTTTTGGCATAACGATATGTCCCAGGATCTTCATGTTCATTTCCTGCCTCAGACCTGACACATCAGTGTTTTGTCCAAAGAATCATGATTTCTTTTCAGGGTGATTGCTATAGACTGAATGTGTCCCTCCCAAATTCAAATGTTTAAATCTAACCCAATATCATGTTATTAGGAGATGAGGACTTCAGGAAGGATTCAGTCATGAGGGTGGAGTCCTCATGAGTGGGATTAATGGCCTCAAAAAAGAGATCCCAGAAAGTTCCTTTTGCCATGCAAGGACACGTGTACAATCCAGGAAGAGGGTTCTCACCAGACACTGAATCTGCTGTCACCTTGATCTTGCACCTCCCACTCTCCAGAACTGTGAGAAATAAATGCTTGGTGTTTAAGTCATCCAGTCTATGGTATTTTTGTTACAGCAATCTGATCGGACTAAGACAGGATAATGTTCAGAAACCAAGCTGTGGGCATCTTGAAGCATCTTAGCATTTAATATCTGCAAGAGAATGCTCATATTTATATATACTTGAGATTTGAGATCATTTTTCTAAAGTAACTTTGGGAGAGTTAAATGTAGACTGTTTGCCTTTATTTCTGTCAACCTTATTTAAAACAATTCCTCCTCCATCACTCTCTATGCCCTAACCCAGATTTATTTTAGTTTATAGGACTTATCATATCTGCCATTGTAGTATATGTTACTTTGTTGATTTATTCCATTGTCTATCTTTCCAACTAAGGCAAGGACTTTGTCTATCTTGTTCACTGCTGTATTTCCAGGACCCAGAACAATATCTGGTATATGGCAGAACTTAGTAAATATTATTTGAATGAATAAATAAATGAGCAAGCCTCACTACTGTTGAGTTTCCTGGCTCACATGACAGGAACATTTTTCCCTCTTGCTTTTGATCTGGTGTCCCAGCAAGCTGGATGTGGTTTTTTTTTTTTTATCATGTACAACCCTTCTCAATGGGTAAATGATACTTGATAAGTGACCGTGCTCTTATAGTCCTATAATAAATGTCATTTAGTGTAAATACCACATGGTGGCGCTAGTTGTATATGGACTCTGAATGCCAGGATGGGCAGTAACACTTGATAGGGTCTGAAGTCACTGAGGAATGGGAGAATTGCTTTGCTTACTGACAGATTTTTATAGATAGATATGTTGTGGGAAACTGCTTAACAAAAAAGTTTCATGAACAGAATTTATTGATGTTAAAAGGGTTAAGTGCCTGAGTCAAATCAGAGGGAACTTACCCACATCTCTTCTCTGATTGTTGGAACCATAGATTGTATCATTCAGTTCTGCTGTGATCACTTCCATCTTCAGGTTTTTTTCTGGATGGTGTAGTACATCAGTCAGGATAATCAGATTATGCTGCAGTAACAAACAATCTCCAAATATCAGTAGATTGAAGCAAAAAAATTGTATTTTTTTGTTCACACTACTTATCCAATAAGAGATACTTGGGGGCTCTGCTCAGCAGTGATATCGCATCACCTGCCCCCTGGACACAGCTGATGGGCAGCCACTACCTGCTATGATGGTAAATGAAAAATACAACTCTGCAGGGTCTCACATGAGCAATTAAATACGAAACCTGGAAGTGTTACAGTTCATTGGCCAGAACATGACCCTACTCAACTACAGAGATCCATCAAGTACAGTTTATCATGTGGCTGAAAGGCAGAGATTGAGAAACATTTGGTGAGCAGTAACAATTGTTACCACATGCTGCAGGTAACTACCTCTCGTTTTAATTCTAAGAATGGCTATTGTAGAGCCAGTCAACTCATACTATTGCATCAGAAAGATCAGGAAGCTCAGTAGAAAAAGGGACTTCTCAGATCTTCTGGTGACTTATTATCAGCTGAGGATTATTGACTACTCTGCTATAGGAGGAGCCTTAAGATGAGGGGCTCTATTTCTGCATGCCAGTGATTGCAGATGTCTTAGACCAGTGTTAAATGAAAAAGCTCATCGAACACCTGAATTCCATTCTCTTCTGTGATGAGATCTGCCAAGGTGCTTTAAAACACCCCTTAGATAATGGGGGCACATTATGAAATCAAAATTGGTTAGCTAAGACCTTATATAGTGTCAGTCTTATTATAAGTTGTTTATTGTTCCAAAATAATAATTTTAAGGAACTTAGATAAAATAAGACTTTATGAGAGTACTTAATCTTGGTCATTCAATCTCAATTTAAGTAGATCATGCAAATATTGGTGTATCATTTAGGATTGGTTTTGACTGCATGAAACAAAAACTTTTAAGATCATGACTTAAATAATACAGAAATAGTTGATTTCTCTTACACGTAAAAGAAGTCCAGAGATAGGATACTTTGGGCTGGTATGCCAACCCTCTAGAGTCCTTGGGGGTCCAGGCTCCTTCCAGTCAGCATTGCCTTCCTTAGAGTGTGACCCTTGTACTCATAGTACAAAATGGCTGGTAGAGCTCCAGCCATTATATCTATATTCTAGTGGCAGAATGGGGGGAAGGAAAGAACAAGCGAAGGATATACATCAGCTGTCTTTTAAGATGCTTTCTCAGAGATCACACAAAAACACTTCCATTTAATCTTATTGGCTGGGAATTAGACATATGGTCATACACAGTTTTGTTAGGGCTGGAAAATACAGTCTTTTTGCTGGATACATTTTATTGCCCAAATAAAACTAGGGGTCCTAAGATTAAACGAAGAGGAGGAGGCAACTAGCAATTTGCCCTAATTGGGTTACTTGAGTCATGAGGAGGTGTGGACTCTGGTAGATGGCTGACAGGTTTGCTTTGCCAGCTTTACTGACCAAGACCTGCACATACTTTCTAGCTGGGGTCTGGTAATAGTCCTAAACATTGCCCAGCTAATTTATAAAACCTGGATATAATAGAGCACCCAGAGAAGACTCTGAGCCCACAGCTGCTTAAGAATGCTCCAAATAGTATGTCCAGACCTCTGAGGGCTCATCTCCTGTTGTTTATACCACACACGCATTCCTGCCTGGAGGACTCTGGACATAGTTTATCCCATCTTCAAAAATAGAAACCTCTTGACTGTCCCCCTGCCCCATTCTATAAACCAATCAAACTATGGGACATTCTATCAAAATTTACTTCATTTACTTAATGAATTACAACTCTGGTTCAATTTTGTATGAGAAGTAAAGTATCCTGTGATACTTTTTGCTTTTATGTGAAGAAATCCATGAGGAACCGTGGAAAAAGTAGATAATCAGATTCGTTGATGAGCCTTCCTTAGTCTCTGACTGTGAGCGCAGAGGAACTACGGACAAAGCTGTGCGGGTTTAGCAGAGCACCTCACCTGCCCTCCTCCCTGCCCCTTATCCTGGCTTTATTGATTCTCAGGATGTGCATTGTAATAAGGTATCCTACCTAGGACAAAAGCACCAATAGAGTAAAATATGGTTTATCTCAAACAGGAATAGCCAATTCCAATAATTGACCTTGTTAACTATAATTTATTGCTAGGAAAGAGACTCCCTATTATTGCTCCTTAAAGGGGGGGGAAAAAACAATTTTAAAACCAACTTAAAATTTATACCACATAACAAATCACATATTTTCATTACCATCAAGTACTTTGGCAACAATTTTTCCAAGGGAGTAAACCAAGAAGTAGCATTGTCCAAAAGAAGCCATTCTGTGTGGCCTTACTGGAATTTTACTTGACTCCCTCCTCTCCCCTCACCACTGGTCTCTAGCCTCCCCATTCTTTCTGTTGCTCAGGCACAGCCAGGCTGTCCCTACCTTGGTGCCTTTGGAAGAACTATCCCTTTGCCAACTATATGTTCTCTGTTCAGATCTTCAATGGCTGGTCACTTCTTGTCATCCAGGTTCCAGTTTAAATACCACCTCCTCCATGAAGGCTTCCTGCACATTCAATCTAAAGCAGCCCGACCCGATCAAGCTCTGCTGTTTTATTTTTCTCACAGCATTTACTGTCATCCAATAGTTTCTTTTTTTATTTGTTTATTGTCTGGCCTCCCTCTGCTAGGATGGGGGCTTCCCGTTTCAAGGTAGTGCCTCATCATATCTGGGAAAATATCCTTTACCTCACTGTGTTCAGTTTAGGGCAGAGTTTCTCAGCCTTGGCACCACTTGACGCTTGGGGCTACATACTTTTTTGTTGTGGGAGGAGCCGTCTTGTTCACTATAGCGCAACATTATCCCTGGCCCCCTAGTTGTGACAACCAAACACGTCTTGACATCGCCAAGTGTCCCCTGGGGAACGAAATCGCCTGCAATCGAAAAACACTGGTTTAAGTTATTGGTTGCTGTGTTGGGGTTCAGGAGGCAATACGTCCATATTGTCAACCACTTGTTGATTGTCTACAGATATTGGGCACTGTTCTATGGGTTTTACATGTAATCGATGCAACATCCCTTACAATAGGTACTATTATTATCCTTATTTTACAGCTTGGGAAACTGAAGCACACAGTGATGGGTTAACTTTTCTAAATTCACACCGTTAGTATGTGGGGAAGCCCGGGATTCAAACCAGACAACAGGCTCCAGAACTCTGTGCCAAGAGGAGCAGACACTGTTGTGGGCATCTCACTGCCCGGCCTTTGGTAACAGGGACTGGGCATCAGATGGGCTCCCATCCCTCCAGCCCACACGGCCGTTTATCCAGTGACCATGTGCAAGTGGCAACTTTCCTCTCCAAGCCTCATTTACATCTGTATATAAAAACAAACTAATTAATTAAAAAATGCCATGCAGAGTTGCTTTAGGCATTGATCACAATAGGCTATCTGTAAACACCCTGGCTTGTGGCACAGAGTAAGTCCTGGGTTCATTTCTGCTCTCCTTTCCTTCCCCTTGGCTCCGCGCTCCAAGTACTGAAGGTGGGTCCTAAAAATCTTGGTTAGACAAGTCCATGGGGAAATCTAACCTTTAAGCAATCTGCAGGGTTTTTGTTGTTGTTGACCAGGAGCAGGTGAAAGCAGCCCCCTTGGAAACAGCCTGCCGGCCTGGCATCTGGTCCCTGTCTGCTAATGACCAATAGCCACAAACTATCAGCCCTTCTCCATTAAGCCAAATGGAGCTTTTAAATCTGTACTGAGTGAATTAATTGCCTGACCTATTGTTTTCTAACACCGCCAATTACAGTTTGCAGATGACTGGCTTGAGCCCTTCGGCCAGCAGGGGGCCTCCTTTGCCAACATAACCGAATTGGTGCTCAGGCTAGCTGGCAGAACCCCACTGGAACCGGGTACCTTTGAAAAGTTTGCTTAGAACAGGGGTTCTAAATTTGGGGGCCACACATCTCTATGGATAGAATTCTGTGAACTTGGATGGGGAAAAAACCTATGTGTTTATTTTCACTATCCTCTTATTGAAATTTAGGATTTTCTTCAATTATGAATGCAGGCAACAAATCAGGTTATTTGTAGATCCCACCATAGGTGCTGCAGAGATCTTGAAATATTGGTTGTATCCCTCATTACTTCAAAATTATAGTAGCAAGAGGACCTGCTGCTGGATCTTGTTGTTAAATACATTAATAAAAAAGCACATATGGGGGCGCCTGGGTGGCTCAGTCATTAAGCGTCTGCCTTCGGCTTTGGGGTCATGATCCCAGGGTCCTGGGATGGAGCCCCACATCCGACTCCCTGCTCAGCGGGAAGCCTGCTTCTCCCTCTCCCACTCTCCCTGCTTGTGTTCCCTCTCTTGCTGTGTCTCTCTCTGTCAAATAAATAAATAAAATCTTTAAAAAATAAAAAGCACATATGGACCATATCACAAATTTGTTGTTTTTGTTGTTGGTATTTTAACACTGATATCATTAGTTCGCTATTTTATTTTATTGTATTTTACTTTACTTTTTTTTTTTTTTTTTTTTTTTACATATTCTGAGAAGAGGTCCATGGATTTTACCAGACTATCAAAAGTATTCATGGTACAGGGGTGCCTGGGTGACTCAGTCAGTTACACATCTGACTCTTGATTTCAGTTCAGGTCATGATCTCAGGGTTGTGAGATAGAGCCCTGTGTTGGGTTCCATGCTGAGCATGGAGCCTGCTTCGGATTCTCTTCCTCTCCCTCTGCCCCTCCCCCTGCTCATGCTCTCTCTCTCTCTCTCAAAAAAAAAAAAAAGCATCCATGGTATAGAGAGAAAGTTAGGAACATTTGGCTGAGAGGCCGCTAGGCTAGTCTCTGGAAGAAAGAAGTTAGTCTTCAAGGGAATCTTTATACTTAATAATTTTTAGTTGTGACTCACCTCTTGCCCTTCCATCTCCTCTGATGACATAAAGATGTGACAAATATATCAAAACTATTAGTTACAATGCTCAGCAGTGTACAATTTATATCAGAATGAAATTTTAGTGTATTCAGAATTGTGTTGACCAAATTTTAGAGCATTCAGGATGCCTGTCATTCTGGCCTTGGGGAGCAAGGGGCCTAGCTTTTCTAGCTGTCTCTGACTTCACATTTTTGCTATAGTTGGTTGATTTCCAGGGCTCAGGAATCATCTGAAATCATGAGTTTCTCTCCATGCTCAGCTCTGAGGGATAGAGTCACTTTTCAGTGAGAGGCCCATGGGAGAGTTGCTTCCAGAATCTATTCCTCTTCACTCCAGTAGGAAACATTCTGAAATACGTACACCAGGAAGTGGGGATGTGGAGAGTTCCTTTCCCCAGATTCTTCTGTTTCTTTTCCCTCAGGGAAGTAAAGCCAGGCCAGGCCAGGGTGAGGTGTCTAGTTTTCTGGACCAAAGCTGATAGCTTATCCAGGGTCTTGGCCTTGGGGGCGGGGAGGGGGAGGACACAGAAAACCAAGCAAGCCCACACAATAATTGCCACTTTAGCACTTTCTCCTCTCTCTTTCTGAACCTTCTACTTGCCCTCTGCTGGATCTTTATGCCGTCCCTTCCCTTACTACTACTCAGGCCTGCCCTTTCATTCCCAGATCAAACCTTTTTTTTAATTCCCTAGGAAAACAATGGATCCTACAGCAGCAATAGTAACAAAACCAATAACCATTCCTTTTTTTAAGACCGGTAACAAGCAAGTGTGTGTGAGGCACTTCTCATTTAACCCCCTAAGCAGCCATCATAGGTTGATGGTGACTGCCCCCCCCCCCCCCAAACTCATGTCCACTTGCAATCTCAGAGTTTGACTTTATTTGGAAATAAGGTCGTTGCAGATGTAATTAGTTAAGAATGAAGATGAGACCATCTGAATGAGGGTTGGCCTAAATCTAACGACTGACACCCTTATAAGACAAAGGACACAGAGCGAAGAAGGCCATGTAAAGATGAGGCAGAGATAGGAGCTTGAAGAGGCAGGGAACGACTATTCCCTAGAGCTTTCAGAAGGAACAGACTCCTGCTAATACCTTGATTTTGGACTTGAGCCTCCAGAACTATGAAAGTAAATGTTTCTGTGATTTTAAGCCACCCAGTTTGTGGTACTTTGTTACAACAGTCATTGGAAACCGATATACCAGCCAATGAGAGGGGTTTTATCGCTCACCTTTGTCAAATGAAGACACCCAGGCTCAAGAGACTGTACACCTGCATAGATTTGTAGAGCTAGTAGAAGACCTGGGGTTTGAGCCCTGATCCAAGAAACCCCGCATGCCTTCCAACCTCCCTTCAGTAGAAATGTTGGATTCAATTAGTTGTTGACTTTGATAGTTGATTAAAGTAATTCATTTTCACATTTGAGGGAGATGTTGAGCACACTGTAGAGGGTATAGAATCCCGAAGGACCCCCAGTCTACCTGGGGTGGGAAGAGGAGAAGCAAGAACAACTCTCCACCCTCCTTCTGCTCTGCTGTTGCTGGAGTACTGACATGGACCCATGCACCCCAGGACCATTCCTTGGGAAGACTTGCTCTGCCCCCTGCCCTCGCTTTCTTATCCAAACTCTTTCTGGGGCTCTCTAGATGTTCAGATGAAGAATCAAGATGTCTCTCTGAGGCAGGCCTCTTGTTATTACAGGGACCACTCTCTTTCCCAGCAGATAGGGTCCAAAAGGCTAGTAGGGACTTTATCATAAGCCCAGTGTGGCACTATAAATGTTCTGGCTAAAATCATCTGAGGGTGAACAGAAAAGCCTGGCTTTAGCCCAGGTGCACAATTTCTTCCCCCCATAGGAACATTTCTAAGAAAATGGGTGTTTGTCCTTATAAAATCACTTAATTCCTGAGGCTCTTAGGGGTTTTGTCATATCCTACATATCAAGCCCAGTAGTGTGGTGTGAAGTTCCTGCGGACGCTGGACACCTGTGGGCCCCATCAGCATGGTAGGTGGCTAGCCTGTAACTTGCTTTGTGACACTTCTAGGGATTCAGTGGTGTCAGGTCATTTGGCTGAGGGGCTGGCAGTTTATTAACGTCCCTATCTCTGACTTGTCAAGAGTTACAAGGTTACACGCTGACAGGGGATATTTTTATTTAAAAAGTGGATTTCTAAGACAAGATCAGTTTTAGTCTTGGCAGCCCTGGTACTGTCACTCTAGGTAAAACTCATCACAAGTTCAAATCCCAGCTCAGTTCTTACCAGGTGGGTGTCCTCAGGCAAGTTCTCCAGCATTCCTGGTCTTTGGACCTTTCAGTTTTGAAAATACTAACCCATCTCAAAGGCCTGTGGTAGACTGAACATTTAAAAGTCAAACAGGAGCTAAAAATGGGAAAAAGCAAAGTAATAAAAAATGTGTGTTATCCTCTCCCCGATTTAATATTAAGGGTTATAATCAGATGTGGAATGACCACAGAGCTACATGCCCAAAGCAAGAAACAGATTATCCTAAATGACTTTTTTTTTCTTCTAAAAAGCTGTTGATCCCCTTCATTTTAGTTCTCATCTAATTCCTAGCAGGACAATAGATGGTGGGGAATAATAACTTATACCGAGTTAGCAGGTTTTGTACTTACGCGCAAGGTTGTGCTATTATTAGTCTTGTGAGATCAGGGGTCTATAAATATGCGAGAGAGCCTTTCTTTGTAGTTATGTTTTACTCAGGGCCCTGAGTTCTTTTGCATCAGGATCCTAGGGTCTTGCAGAAACAGCCTGCTGTGTCAGCTGGTCCAACCTCCTCAATCTGACAGACCGAGAAACAGAGGCCAGAGACTCATAGCCTCTTCAGGCTTTATTTGCCTTATCTGTCGAATGACAGTCCTTACCTTAGAGGTGTTTCTATACTTTAGGGCCTAGAAAGGTACCTGGCATGTGATAGGCCTCATATGAACGTGTGAGAGGCAGCAAACCTCGGTAGTGAAGAGAAAATCTCTGTATCAGACGGTTGCCTTCATACTCTGGTCTTCCTTCCCCTCACTCTTTTGTGACCTTGGATGAATTAACTAAAGTCCCTGATCCTCACAGAACTGTTGCAAGCATTAAATTAGTTACTAGACATAAAACACATAGCACCTCACACCTGATAAGCACTAGACAGGGATTAATTCTTACTATTGTTATTTTAAAAGAGATTACATCATTTATATAAGATTGCCCATTTAGCGGCAGAGCCAGGGAAAGAATAAAAACTGTTAGCTCCTAACTATGTGTACTTCCTATCAAACCAACGTTCCTCTCCAAGGAAACTAGTTAGACATCAGCCCAGGATCCACTTCTAACTTCTTCGAGGCCTTTTCTGACTCTTAGGACTATGAGAGAGCTGGATTGTTTATTTCACCCATGAGGATCATAGAGTTTGCAATACAACGTAATCGATAAGCTGTGAGTAAGGTGCATCAACATGCTGTACACAATTCCCGGGGACTGAGGGAGCGGCTCTGCCATTTGTCTCCATTAGGGGGAGCCAGAGAGAGAGAGAGAGAGAGAGAGAGAGAGAGAGAGAGAGAGAGAGAGAAAGGTGGAAGGAGGAGGAAGAGCTAGCCGCTTCCTGTCCTTCCTGTTCCTGTGGGGGTGGCCCAGCAATGGCCCTGCTGCCTGACTCTTCCTGAGAGGCATTGATTTCACTTCGCATTTTTTCCAACCTTCCCTGACACCCCTTGTCAGAGATCTGAATTCATCCTCTAAGATCCCGAGGCACCAGGGCCAGCCACGCTCCCTTCCAAACTTTGAAAATGTAATAATGCCGACCTCCCTTTATTCCCCAGCCCGAGCTGGTGGGCGCTTTGTGCAGTTAGTACTCCTTTTATGCTTTTAATTCTTTTAACACCTGGTTAAACATTCCTTATGTTAAATTCTCACTATAAAGTAATTGAGGTGGTTTATGTCTTCTGAGACTCTGGCAGATACACACGTGAGCATGCATTTACAAAAATGAAAAATAATCCCCTGATAGGGGCAAATCAAAAGTCTTTTTTGAGTGTCTATCAGTTACTCCATTCCCTGGAGGAAATCCGTTATTAGCGGGTGTCTGTCCCTCCAGAATTAAAAATAAATAAATAGAAATTTACACACATATCTGTACACAGTCATATATTGTAGAGTAGGATTACCCAGTGAAAATACAATGAAATATGGGGCGCCTGGGTGGCTCCGTTGTTAAGCGTCTGCCTTCGGCTCGGGTCATGGTCCCAGCGTCCTGGGATCGAGCCCCACATCGGGCTCCCTGCTCGGCGGGAAGCCTGCTTCTCCCTCTCCCACTCCCCCTGCTTGTGTTCCCTCTCTCGCTGTCTCTCTCCCTCTCTCTGTTAAATAAATAAATAAAATCTTTAAAAAAAAAACATAATGAAATAATGTAGCATAAACACAACCATATATTAGCATTTAAAGTCCTTTTTCTCTTTTCTAAGAAAATTGATTTCTTCCATTTTCAAATCTTAATTAGAGTTAGATCCCAGCTCTCTCATTTTAAGTGTTCCTGCTTTATTTCCCCATTCAAAATGCCATGGTCTTTCATTTTTTTTCTTTGTTCTTGATATGACTTATGCTAGGTATAAGGTAAACACACAATAAATGGGATCACAAAGAGAAGAGAATGCCAGAAGAGTTCAGAATAGAAAGAAATCCCTTTCAACTGAAGAAGCCAACAAAGACTTCTTGGAAGAGATAGAATTTGGGTGAATCTTGAAGGATGTGTTGGACTTGAAGTAAGAAAAAAGCCGGAGAGAACGTTAAGCAGCCTGATGCATGGGATTCTCTATCACAGTGAGACCACCTGCTTTCTGCATCACGGAACAGGATTACACAAAATCCACAATGAGGATTGATCCAAGAAGAAACATATCCCCGTACATAAAACCATGAGATGGACCCAAGGAGCAAAATACCCATTTCCCCAGTCTAGAGTGGGATGAATCTGTACTGCCCATGTCGAAGACGCTGTAAGATGCATTTTCTTCTTTGTTTATCCTTCCCACACAGTTCGGACAGTTGCTCCATTGTCCCCCTCCCCCATTCAGCCGCGCAAGGCCCCTCCCACCTCACAAAGCCCAAGCCCTCCACCAATGAACAAACAGGATTTTTTTTTTTTTTACATTTTCCACCTAAATTTGCAGACCCTGGTCTTAGCTTCAAAAATCAAGCAGCCCTGTTGCATTATCATTTGTAATCCCTTTAGATTTTCCCTTAACATCTCAATGGAATTCTCTCATAAATCCCCTTCTTTGCTGACCAAGTGTTATGCAGTTGCTGATATTGCAAGATAAGTGCTAATGTAAAGTATGTCTCCTTTGAGTCTCTTTATCACTCGGTTGCTCTCTGCTCCACCTTCTCCATATTTATGTCCTTATCAGAGCCGCACACAGTATTTCAGATGAGCCTCAGTGTTCTTCCCGCCATGCCAGAATATTGACTAACCTGATAGCCTATCTCAAAATTGGTTTGGGGGGCATTCTTTTTCTCATTGTGGTGAAAATAGCTTGCCTTGTAAATGCCAGAATATATTTGTGCAGATTAGGGTTTTTACAAAGAATGGTGTCAACTGCTCTCCGGAAAGGTGTTTAAATTATTTGGAGAGGCTGTTTCAGCCATTAACGTGTTCCTTTGCGGATTCACCTCGCAGGTTTGCAAGACAGTTTCTCAGCTGAAAATTTGTGCTGATTTCTTTGTAATTAAACAGAACTTTCTTAGCAATCCCTGCATGCGAGCTGTGGCTCAGAGCTTCAAAACGCTTTTCCCCTGCTGTTGAAAATCAGGAAGCCCATGGTCTCCCAGATCCTTTCTAAAAGCCTCTCTTAACCAAGAAGAAGCCTTCACAGCTCTGTCTTATTCAGCTGTTGCCACTGATAATTTCAAAGACATACTCACAGACTCTGCTCTGCATCAGGCAGCTGTTATGTGGTTACTGAGTGTTTGTGGGAGAGTTTGCGGCCCCATGTCTCCTTTCAAGTTTCCACTTGCATGTAGGATTGTCTGTTTGAGGAAGGTTTTGTGCTTCTCCCCCCCCTTCCCCCCCCAGTGCAACGTGTTTCCTGTTTTCCTTGGGAGGGCTCTGCGCTGTAATCATTTTCCATTCCAAGTGCCTTCGAGGCGGATTTACTTAACTATTTTGATGCCTTCTCTGTGTCTGAATCTGCATTTCTGCAATACAGTTTTGGTGTTTGTTTCCTTTGGGCAGGAGCACATTCCCTGTCGCTTCTCTCTACCCTATCTGTGCACAAACTGCCTCCTTCCAAGACCCGAGACCCGAAACCTCAGTTTTGCTTTTCTACTGCTTGGATTGATGTCAAGATTTATAAAGCACTCTTGCCCCAGTGCCATGGGCCGACGATAGCATCAGTTTAGCAGCTTCTGAACTGCATACCTGGACTTGCCTATTGATTAAGGCCACTACAAGATGCAGCTCAGGGCCCACGTTCCAGCCGGCAAGCCCCGGTTTATAAGCCAGTCGTTTATGATGAGCATCATTTCAGTCCTCATTGCCCGATGTGCCCATGGCACTGTTTTGATTCACATTCATATACTGCAGGCACCCCTAATTAAATCCTGTTGCTGTTGCATGAATTATTTTATCTAGTCCTATTTAATTCACCTCTCTCTTCTTTTGGAACTCTCTGGTGAGCTTCAGGCTTCATCCTGTAGACCTTTTGTCTATATCTGAAGCTAAAGCTAGATTGATTACACATTCTGGCCTTTGAATACTTTGTGCTAGTCCTCATGCCAGGAATAAAAAGCAACCTATTACCAATCTCGTTTTCTTCTTTCTTTTCAGATCACTGCAATCCACCTGAAGAGGGTAAGTGTTCCCTGAGAACAGTGCTTCTCAACTGGGATGATTTTGTTCCCTGGGGACATTCGATGATTTCTGGAGACATTTTTGGTTGTTTACAACTGCTGGTGGGGGCGATACTGGCCTTTTGTGCGCAGAGGCTAGAGATGCTGTTAAACGTCCTGCGATGTACATGATAGCTCCTTGCGACAATGAATTTTTCAGCCCCGAATTTCAGTAATACAGGGGCTGAGAAACCCAGCACTAGACCCTGTGGTTCTAGATGCACTTAAATGTGGCAATGATATATCTCTGTATGTCCTTTCCCAGATCCCTGATACCTGTTCTCTGGGTTCAGGCACCATCAGGCTATCCCTTAATAACATATCTCTACTTCCAACCCCAGCTTTAGAATTAGGCATGGGAATGGTTGAAACAATGCATGCAGAGCCCAAATTTGCTGTTCATCCTTGTTACCTTCTTTATTTAGTTACACACGATTCTTTTGACCAGAAAAGAAATAATACAGCCTGCCAGTGGACATTCATTCATTCATTCATTCATGGGTATTTTTTGAGTGCCTGTTATGATGAACACTGTGCTAAGTGCTGGGAGACAAAATCGAAATGTTCTTTTGCATTCTTGGAATTTACAGTCTAGGAAGGAAGCATGACAAAATTCAGGAAAGCATTATGAAGAAAGCCCAGTGTGGTGATACAGACTAATGGGAGTGAGGGAGAAGGGGGCATGGGAAGTGGTTCTTAGAGAGGGAGGTCAGAGAAGACCTCTCTGAGGGGGTGACATTGTGGCCAAGGAGGATCCAGTCATGCAGGAGCAGAGGTGGAGGGTAGAACATATGGTAAGGACCCTAGGCCAGAACGAGCTCAGCCCTCGATAGGGTATAAAGAAAAAAAATGAGGCTCTGGGCTGAGCAATGAGCAACTCCAGTGACCTCCACTGACCTAATCTAGCAAGGTAGCCCTCAAGAAGGCAAGAGGCAAAGAATTGCATGATAGACGTGTTGGCAGTAAAAGCCTTGCAGAGAACAAGAGTACAGCTCTCCTCATCAGAGGGACTGTGCCTGGCCCCCACTGGACAGGCCCCAGCTTCCTTAAAAGACTTAGTTTACAAAGGAAGCGTGTTGGGAGAGGCAATGAGCTGGGGACAAGGATTGGCCCTGTTTGCCATCTGGGGGTAAGAGGAGAGCCACAGGAACAACAACAACCCCTCATTTCTCCACCTTACCATGGATAGTAGGACGGTCCTATCTCTATTCTTTCTACAGTACCTGGCATGTATCTCACTCAGTAACCCACAGGAATATTGATGCTGACCATTCCATTTATAACCTCATTCCCCATTAATTTAAGCAAGCCAGCAATGGCTCAGATCTCTCTATAAGGTATAAATTCTTTTGTATTTAGAGACCAGGTTTTCTTGGTTTGAATGATCTAGCATATACCAACTTGTACTCAGAGCAATAGAGAACCCACTTCAATCACAGAGTGAAGTCTGAGAGTGCACTTTGCTCTGAGCTCTGGGGAGTCAGCTATTATGTTCCTTGGGTAATCTAAACATGACCTTTCCAAATGTTCTCATCTAAAGTAAATGATTTCAATCTCTTTCACCAGAGGAATATAGTCCTTTTATTATTTTCCTTATTGTTTCTGAGATGTGTGAGGTTTCCTTCGTGCTCAGAGTTGTTCTTTGGAAATCAAGTCCGACCATTCCCATTGGTGTTCCATACTTTTACAGCTAAATGAGAATTCTTATTCTTCCTTGGCTCTAATGTTAACTGGGATTTGTGTGAATGCCTTTAAGTCCTTTCCACAGCTCACACTCTACCAGACTTGGTTACTTGGGCTACCTGAGCCAATGTATAACAGGTACAGTGTGAAGGAGTGGAGGTTGGATGTCTGCAGACGCAGTCAAGAGGAATCTTGGCTCAGAGTCCAAAGTCATGACTTACTGAGTATCAAGTCCATGGGCCTCTGGCCTTTCCACAGGAGTTCTTTGGAAAACAACCAAAATAATTGCCCAATCATCTCTATCTCTATCTCTGTCTCTGTCTCTGTCTCTGTCTCTATCTCACTATCCCTCTAGCATTTCTCTCTCTCTCTCTATCACTATTAATGTAGGCACTTATAGCAATGAATATACTTCTCTTAATTGGGGCACAGAATGAGTAGGTAAAATAGAGTAAAAAAGGTGTTTGTTTGTTTGTTTGTTTTGAATCACAACAACCTGAAACCATTCTGTTTCTAAGGGACTTGCCTATTTCTGTGTTTATTTGAAAGGTGAGGGTCACTTTTCCCCTTCCATTTTGCTCCCTCCCACCACCCTTTGGTTTAAAAAAACAGGAAGAGAGCATTAAGCTGCTTTCCAAAAGAAATGAGGGGGAGAACAATGGGGAAGAAGAAGAGGGGCCTTGAAATGTCACCAGTGAAAAATCATCAATGGCAAGGTGGTGGTGGTGGCGGCTCTAGGACTTTTAAGGACAGGAATGTTTAATGTTGAAATTTAAAGCTCTTTGTTTCCTCGTGTTGTAGTGTAAACCATGTTGCTTCCTTTGCTTCTCCTCCATCCCAGCTGCTGCAACACTCCTGCTTTATCCTCAAAGCCTGGTCAGGTGGAGTTTGAGGCCAGTGAGAAAGAGAAAGCTATTTCTCATCTGGGGCATGTTGGAGCAGAAATCTAAGAACAGCTTCATGAGAAGAGATGTGAATGAGACTGAGAATTTACAGGAGCAGCACATTAAAACTCTCAAGAGCACTTCTTGAGAACGTAAGATACCAGGAATTCATAAATATCCTGAGGAGGACATTGAACTTTTGCAGGAAAGAAAGTTCCTCTCAACTATATGTAGATCTGAAAGAATGGATACCTCAAGCTGATATCTGAGTTACTTAACGGTCAAATAATTGTGAAGTAGGACCAGATATCTTAAGAATGCATATGTAACTTGACAGGTGAAGCACATCTGAGTCATTCATTCATTATTCAATAAACACAATATAGAGCAAATGCTGGTACCTATACCAGACCCGGTAGCATGTAATGGTGAACAGGACAGACACAGTCTCTGATTTTATGGAGTTAACAAGTGTGTGGGAGGAGTAGAGGAAGAGGTGGGGAGAGACGATAAACATTTAAACAAATGGTCCAAATAATGATAGATTCTATTCAGTGTTAATGGCAGTACTGTAATAGAAAATACCAAGGTGGGCTATTTAATGTAGGGTAGTCAATGAGGTTTTTTGAGAAAGTGATATTTAAGCTGAGAACGAAAGGCTGGGAAAGAATCCTCCATTCAATGAGCAAAGAGAAGAACACTCCTAGGCAAAAGGAACAGTGAGTGAAAAGGCCCAGAGGTGGAAGGAGATTGGAAATTTCAAGGACTTCATGGAACACCAATGACTAAAAGTTAAGGAGAAGGTTTGAAATGGTTATGGAACGAGGTCAAAAAGTTAGAAATAGCCATTCATGGCTTTGTAGGCCAAAGAATGGAGTTCATATTTCCTTGAAGCTCCATGGGAAGCCTCTGAAGGATTTTAAGCAAAGGAGTGATATCATTTTATCATCTCTGTAAAGAGAACAGATTGGCAAGGAGCAAAAGTGGAAGAAGCAAGACAAAAAGAAAGGCTATTTCAGACATCCAGGTAAGAGATCATCAGAATGGTGGCCGTGAGATGAAGAGGCATGAGCATGTGGGAGTATGGTTTGGATTGAAAGTGTAATTAATCAGATTTGCTGATGAATTGGATGTGGAACATGAAAATTAAGGGAATCATTTACTCAACAAATAAATACTGAGTGCTTACTATGTGCCAGTCACTGTTCTAGCTGTTTGGGATACATCAACAATGAAAACAGACTAAGATCCCTCCCCTTGTGGAACTTATATTCAACAAGGATCACTGGCCTGACCAACTACCTGGGTAGAAGTGTTATGCCTTTTTCTTGCTTGAGGAAGGCTGAAGAAGAAAGAGGGGCTTAAGGGAATCAAAAGTTCCATTTCAGCCATTTGCAAATACCTATGAGATCCCCAATGGAGAATTCTAGTAGTGAGCTGAATCTGAATTTCGAGGTGAAGTTGGAGAAATATTTGTGAATTGAGGAGTAATCAGCACATAAATGGTATTTAAAGAGATCTAAACCCATGAGAATGGATGAGACATATCTGGCCCTTGGTAGGGTATAAAGAAAAAATGAGGCTCTGGGTTGAGCAATGAGCAACTCCAGTATTTAGGGGTTGGATAGAAGAGGGTAGACTAGCAAAGGAGCCAGAGAGAGGGTAATTAGTGAGTAGGGATAAAAATCAAGAGAGAGTTGGCATTATAGATGCCAAGGAGGAAAGGTTAAAAGAAGGACAGTGGGTAACTTCACTGAAAGCTGATGTGAAGCCAAGCAAGACAAAGATAGAAAATATCCCTCAAGATCTGTCAACATGGAGATCTTTGGGAGTCTTGATAAAAACAGTGGCAGCAGAGAGAAAGGAATGGAAGCCACAATGGATTGTGTCATGCGGGGAATGGGGGTGAAAAAGAGGAGACAGAGAGTATTGACAATTCTTCTAAAAGGTTCTGAGGAATAGGATAGTGGTTGGAGGGTGATGCAGGGTAAGGGGAGGGTACCCGTTTTGTTTTGGTTGTTTATTAACTGGAAGATGACAAAGTATGTTGTATGGTGTTTGGAATGATCCAGTCCAGAGGGAAGCATCATAATGAAGAGGAGAGAGGAGGTAATGGAATGAACCACCTCAAGGACTGGGATCTTAGCCCAAGCAGAGGGCTGGCTGTAGGGGTCCTTGCTCTGTGGCTGGAGGAAGAAGAGAAGGCAGATTCCCCCAGTGTGTCTTATTGAGGAAGAAAGTCGGGATCAGGAGCAAGCCGTCTGTGTCTGCCACTCCAGGCCACCAGTGTTAACTGGACTCGGTGTGGCCAGGCTCCTCTGGCCACAGCTAATGTCACCGGCCAGAAGCAGACAACACAGCAATAAGGGAGTTTGAACTACAAACACATGCAACAGCCCAGAAGGAAGTTTCTGGGGTTCTAGTTTCTCCAGTTAGCCCTGCATCCTGCTCTAATCCAAGAGATTTTTGTCACTGTGGGGGGCTGTTTAGAGAGCCTTCAGAATCAGGGGACATTCAGTTACTAGGACCTCATGTTTTCACAGCTGTGGATTTACTGTCGCTCTGGACTGGCCAGACCCAGGTCATCTGGGCTGAGGTATCGCTTAGCCAACAAGCAGCTTTTTTTGTGGTAGGGGAAAATAAAGACTTCCTCCATACTTCTCTCTGGGGCAGGGAGAATTTGATGAGGACCAGACAGCTATTGAGAAAGGCCATTCTGGGACTGGTGAGAAAGAATTGGATAAGTAAGGGTAGGGCTCAACCAGGGAGTTAAGCATAGCAGCAGAGAAGGAATTTGTTGTTGGGAACAGCGGGGGTGGGCAAGGATTATTAGATACAGCAGGTTTTCCTGGGCAGGTCCTACACATGCTTCAGTGTTTCCAGTGGGGGGAGAAGGGACGATGGAAGGAAATTACAGCTTGGACACCTGACTGGGCCAGAACTGCTCTAGGGTTTTACACGTACCTTGACTCAAGCCTCACAGCAACCCTGTGAGGTATTTCCCCCACCCCATCATTTCACAGGTAGGCAAATTAAGGCTCAGAAAGTTACTATGTTTATGACTCCATAACTAGTAAATAGCAGATCTGGAATTTTAACCTGATTCTCCTTGGCTCCAAACCCTACGCATTTGCCATAATGGTGCTCCATCATTGTGGGCCTGTAGTGGTAACTGGTGGAAAGGACAGATCCATGAGATCGTCTTTCTGGTGAAGGGCTTACCAGGTGGGACAAGTTGGTGCTGGGATTCAGCCTGAGTGGCCACGTTGCTGGTGCCCCAAGGGATTTGTACTGCCATCTTTTCTTCCCTAAGCTGCTGCATGGTGACATTCGGAAGAGTTTCATCAATAAGCTCCCAAGAAGTCTTTGACTTTGAGGGGCTAATCGGGAAGGAAAAGGACAGACTCTCACAAGGAAGACTGCTCCCTGTTTTCCTCCCTTTTCCTCATTTCAACTTCCTCTCCTTCCTGAATTTGCCACATTGGGCCGGTAGGATTTAGAACCCCCCTGCCCCCAAGAACTGGATTAAAGCCCTCCCAGGACCCATTTAGCCAAAGCAAACCTCCTATGACTTAGCCATGCCAAGCACATCCTCAGTGTTTACATGTTGAATAGTTTATGATTTGCTCTACATCTGATCAGGCAGAGTCAACTACCAAAACTGCTGATCCGTGGAAACTTCACAGCCTTTCCGGGCATAATAATGGCTACAGCTCATTCAAAGAGAGAAATAGCCTTTGATGAGCAGAGCAAGGACAAATTAAGACGTGACTCTCACCCAGTATCTAGATAGTAGCCTACTGCTGCAGGTTTCACTTGAAAAGAAATGGGGCCGGGGAGCGGGGGAGGTTTCTGTCACCCCCTCCTAAACAGCAGCAGATGAACCAGGGTGGAAAGTGGCCAGACCACCAAGGACTTCTCAGTGTGTCAGAAGCAAAGAGAGACTGTTGCTAAGGCAAATCTTTCTGTTACCTCTTCTCTTCCAACCTGTGGCAGAGTCCCTCATTGTCTAATTGTCCTTACGTTTCCGTTCTATTCTTTAGCAATCGAATCCCTCAGGTTTAGCGGGGTGAGGAGAGAATCCCGGTTGACGGGAATAAATGCTGTATTTCCCAGCCTCTTGCAGTCGGATGTGGCCCATATATCTAAGCTCTGGACAGTGAGATGACAGTAGAACTGCCCCTTAAGACTTCCAAGAAATGTCCTGAAAGGGAAAGGTATGTACTTTCTTCTTCTTCTTTCCAGCTTGCTAGGATGTGGTTGTGATGATTGGAGCTTGAGCAACTACCTTGAACCATGAGGTGGAAACTATTATTCAGAATGCTGGATAGAAGGAGCCTGTGTTCCTAGTGATTGTGGCACCAAGTTTGCAGCCTGGACTGCCACTATGTAAGCCATTGATATTTTTTGGCACTGGTAGTCACTGGTAGTAAACCAGATTTACTTTCTAAATGCCCCTGATGGCCCCTGGAAAGACATGTATCTTGCTAAAACAGCCTTACCAGGAGAGGGAGAGGCAACAATCTTTGCACTGTGAGGAGCAGTGATTCCAGGGGCACTGCAAAACTCCACTGTCTTTAACAATTTTCTACCATCTGTCAGCTGGTATGGGAAATCCCACTTAATTTTATTTATTTAGCTCAGTGATGTTCCAGTTTCTGCTGTTTATGGTTCTTCGATCAAACTTTACATCCATGTTTCTAAAAACCTGCAGGATATCTCCACGTGGGGCTCTGGCCAGCTCCCCAAACTGGACACATTAAAGCCAAACTTCTTCATTCTCTCTCTCCTAACAGCCTCTAGGCCTGGAAGAGAAGTCCTGCACTGGACCTCAGGCATTATGGGGCTCATTTCCTCCCTTCTTCTGCTCTGCCAGTCCCCGCAAGGCAAGAAATCCATGGGGCAGGGGAACTCTCCACGTAAAGCCCACATCCCCCTTTTTTTAGACCACATCTGCCTTGGTATCCAGGACCCCCAAATTCCCTGTGCCGATAGCCTCAGGCCTGCTTCCAGGGCCTGTGTCAGCCTCTTCCCTGGGTTGGTCACCCCAAGGATGGGGTGGGCAAAGGGAAGATGTTTCCAAGGAGTGTGGATGAAATTCGAGCCTGAGGACTGGGATGTCCACACGGGTCCTTACGAGATCCCTCCCCAGGTGGACCAAAGCCAGATCAGAAAGGAAAAGGGGTCGTGTGGCAGGTTGGGGACTAGTTCTTATGTGCCTCCATATTCTGGCGTAAAACTCTGAGGAGTTCAATACACTGAATTTTCAATCTGGACTTCAAGGACACTATGGAGGTATATATGTCCAGGTAAGATAATAGAACGTGTTTTCTTTAGCAGTTAGTTGGCTTAATGTAGAACTTGAAAATATTTAGACGTCCTATATAAGGACCTCCATTCGTACTTCTCCTTGGGGCCCAGGTATTCCAGGTGACACTGCCTGGGACACAGAGGCCTGTTGCCCCAGGGAGGGCATTGGGAATCCCACCTCTCCCAGGTGGGAGATTACTAGTCAGATGCTCTAACTGGGGAGCAAGAGGGTGAGTTGGAGCTCAGGTGAAAATGGAGTCAGGACACAGCTTCTTCTAGAAGCAGGGAGCATAAAGAGCAAACCAGGGAAAGCAACCAAAGATGGAAAGAAAGTGGAGCAGGAGATGCTGAATCCAGAAATTCTGGCCTGGAGGGATGGGATGGAAAGGAACTCCTAGCCACAAAGGTGGAAACCAGGGACTGTCAAGGCTGGAAATAGGGAGGGCAGAGGCCAGGTGTAGAGGACCCTGCCTGAATCAAAGCCTTGCTTCTGCTTCTCTGTTTTTGCATCTAGTCTATCCAGATAACTAGTCTGATGGCTGTCCAGTGCCCGGGAAGTGAAAGGGAAGAATAGCTCTAGACAAGCTCGGTGGGGCCCATGCCAGTGGGGAGGAGTGTGGGGATTCAGGCAGCAGGTTTTGACGCAGTCCGATGCGTAGTGGCACTATGCATCTAGGTCATTTTATTGACTGAGGCTTCCAGCCCCTAGAAGAGGAGCCGGGAAGAACTTGGTAGGGTGTCAGGGCTGCAGTCAAGGACACTGAGGGTCAGGGAAGGCTTCTAGTTCCAGCAAGCCTACAGGGGCAGAGCATCAGGTGTATGGACTTTGCCAGTGTAGCAGGGAAAGGGACAAGCTATGAACAAATACCAGAGAGAGAGAGCCATTGGCCAGCTCCAGGCAGAACTATGGCCATAGCAACTGCTCATAGTCTGTGTCTATTTTTGCCAGTAGAATGGTTGGGTGATTGGATGGTACTCAGGCCATGTTTGTTTTAGAAGAGCTTTAATGTCACCACCAATCTCTTCCCGAGTCATGGCTTGCTTCTGAAGTTGGAGAAAGGGAAGTGGTCAACTGAGAGCTGAAAGGATTCCAGGAAGTGAGGCTGAGGAGTCTACAGGACCACGGGAATGTGGCCATGAAGGGGGCCCATGACTCCCCTTCTGGATCGTACTCTAGGTATCTAGGACTCTAGAAGTCTCTGTCCAAAAGGCCCCTACCCCACTTTCAGGGCCCATGCAAACCTCTGCCTGGGTCTGCCTTCCTGAGTGTGGACCATACTCCCCTGCCACATTCCTCAGCCTGACCAATGGCCAAAAACACAAACTTGGTGGGGAATATGGGTGGAGCTTAGGCATGAGGGCAGAGATGTCCACATACGTGTGATCTTAAGACGCCTCAAAGTGCAGGATGGAAGAGAAAGGGTGGGTCTAAAGCCACCATGTCCTGGGAAGGAACTCTGAGGTCTGAGGAATTCTAAATTTGGAACCAGCCTTCAAGTTCAGCGTGAAGGTATATTTGTCAAGATACGAGAATATACTATATTTTGTTTAACCGTCATATTAGTTTACGTGATAACTTCAAAAATATTTATACACGGGGCAGGTGGATTTCCATTCATCCTCTTGCCCCAGGAGCTGCAAATGTCGGGGGGTGTGTATAAGAGGAGTGGGGAAACTTTTTTGGTAGAAGTACATCCTATCGGCATAGAAATCGTCTAATGATCTAAAGTCATGAATAAATGCGACACATGTGCCGCATGCTCAAAAGACCTCCCCCAGCACGGCGACAGGGAAATTCTGAGCAGAAGGTGAAGACCGCTGCCCAGGGAGGGCGCAAGCCCCGTCTTCCTAGCTGCCAGGGCACGAGGCTTGGAGGGCTTTGCGTGGGCTTCTCTCTGGGAAGCACGGCACCTACTGTTTCACTAACCTATTACTGGGTATAGGTGAAATTTTATCATTAGAGGCAGCTCTTTATAAACAAAGCCTCTGTGTCCCCGTCAACACTTGATAAGGCTGACATGCATCGCTTTGAAGTTTTCATCTTGAGTTTTCAAAATCCCTTCAAAAGCATTACCTTGTTTATTCCTCACACCCAGCCTGTGAGTGGCGAAGCAGGTTTCATCATTCCCATCAGCAGATGGGAACACTGGCATTTAGGGGAGGTTCAATAACTCCAAGATCTCACAGAAAACAGAAGGAATGGCCTAGCAAGGAAACCAGGCCTGGTTACTCCTACCTGAGTACCCCTGTCCCCTCATATAGCCCCAACTGAACTCAGAAATAGCAGGGCCAGAAGAAAACTCCAGCATTTCTTTTCTGAAATAGCCTGTGGGCTGTATTTGCTCAAAGGTTGGCATGTGTATTTACAGGACTTCTTTATTCCCTTTGGTTAATGATATTTAATCACACGTACCGTGCAGTAAGCCGGCATAATGGGGAGAAATGTATAGGGATCAACTAACAAGTAATTTGATAAACCCCAAAGCTTTTAGGGAGCAAAACTGATGCATTATATAAAGTTTCATAAGCCAAAGGTAAAATTAAAGTCAGAGAAACTGCCTAAAAATGTCAGGTAGGTGTACTGGACCATGAAGTTTCTTTTTCTCAGGCAGTTTCAGGATCTGATAACTTAGCAAGATTGAAACCTTTATGTGTGAACGTTGGATATATAAAACAAGCCAGCAATCAGAGTGGCCAGTGTTCCTTTGGAGAAGCTGGGGACTTTGATGTCTCCAGTGAGCCAGATAATGAAGCCTTCTGCTGTGCTATCCAGGGAAATGTACAGCAGCTGTTCATGCAATGAGGTTCCCATCACTGAGAGCTCTAGAGTCACTATGTCCCCCAAACCTAGTGGATTAAACTGACAATCACTGATTAGCTCCTGATTCTCTCCACTGGCCATTTGGGCTAGACTCACCTAGGCAGTCCTGCTGGGTTTACCTGGGCTCACTCACTCCTGTGGTTGTAGTCGGCTTCCGGATGGATGGGATGGCTGTGGCCTATTCAAGTTCAAGCTTGCTTACATGGTTTCCAAACAATTCTGAACCCTCACGTGCAGTCCATTTCAAGCTTTTTTCTGTATGTTTGCTAGTGTCCCATTGACAAAGGCAGTCTCCAGGACCCAGTGTTAATGGAATTCAAAGAGATTGTGACCCTTTTTTGCAAATCTACTATGGTCTTCACAGGTCATTCAAAAGTCTCCTGTCATTGTGGTATCAGACTTGAAGTCCGGGATTATTATCGAAGTCAAGTTCCTCTGTGGACGAGGTGCTTCGGATAGACTCCTCCAGGGCAGCACCTCTTCCTCTGGAGACTTATGAACTAGAACTACAAGGATCTCCGTCCCCTCCCCC
The DNA here is from genome assembly GCF_029215605.1 of Mirounga angustirostris. Classification (NCBI taxonomy): domain Eukaryota; kingdom Metazoa; phylum Chordata; class Mammalia; order Carnivora; family Phocidae; genus Mirounga; species Mirounga angustirostris. Next base: position 160,462,524 of record NW_026991711.1, read on the forward strand.
TACTCACACCCACCCTACATCAGTGGTGAGACCGTTAAGACTCACCAAACACTCTCAGGTTTAAGGTGAAGGACGAGGGGTAAAGAGTGGGCACTAGTCCAGCAATTCTGAAATCCAGCGGGGCGGATGCTGCCGGCTTCCCTGCCTCTGGAGACAGCAAATGTGCTTGACTGCTGCCAGGCTCCACTCCCCGGAAGTACTTCTTCCCATCCCTTGTTCTCCGTTCCTCCCTGGGAGTGCTCACCCATCTGTGGTTGGGTACCGATCTTTTGAGGAAGCACAAGGTGCGTTAGAAAACATCCCCGCCCTCAGGGGCGCTGACTGGCTCAGTTGGTTAAGCGTCTGCCTTCAGCTCAGGTCATGATCCCAGGGTCCTGGGATTGAGCCCCGCATCTGGCTCCCTGATCCATGGGGAGCCTGCTTCTTCCTCTCCTTCTGCCCCTGCTCATGCACATTCTCTCTGTCAAATAAATAAATAAAATCCTTTAAAAAAAGATCCCTGCCCTCAAAGGACTTACCACTTAGATTAAGCAAAAGTCACAGAAGGTGAATATTAAATGTTTAACCTGCAGACACAAAGTATTCTAGAAGGTCAGAAGCACAGAACAGAGTAAGATCTGATGCCATGTTAGTGATTTCTCAGGTGGATGAGGCAACTTAAAATGGGTGAACACTTTCCATTCTGGACTATTGATTAAAACCTGGCAGGTTTGGCCTGTATAGTTGGTACATGATTTAGGTTTTCAACAATGTAGTTACTAGTTCTCTAGATCAACTGTCTAGTTTTTAATAACATCCTTATTTGCTCTTGGCTTAAATTATGTGAGGGACCCTCAAGTTGTCCCCTCTCTCCCTGCCCCCAGATTTGAGTCTTCTAGGCTTGAGATTTTGACCATTAAAACTGTGAAGATACTGCATAAGGGCCAATTAATTGATCCTTATATTTTAAATGGTATTTCATACTAAGATGCCCTAATACAGTGGTTCTCAAGGGTACCTACCCCTAAGGCCGTTTGGAAATATGGAGGAGAATTTTCAATTGTCACAATGTTTAGGGGTTACAGTGGCCATTCAGGAGGTAACTGTCAGGGATTGTGTATACTCTGCAATATACAAGACAGTCGTGCATAGTGAATAATTAATGCATGATCTATGTGTCTTTAAATGTCCCAACAGACATCAGTGTAGGTGAAAAACCTGTTTATAATAATCTAAGCCTAAAGTCCAACTCTACTTTATATTAAACACAGACTACATTAGGTAGAGTTTAAAAATACACTGAATTTCTCATGAGTGCAACTACCATGCAAATGGATGGAAGATTATACTTTGCTTTGTTGGGAATTTAATAAAAATTTTTAGCTACTCCAGAAAACTGTATCACTGACAGCAATACTGCTTGGGGCACTTGAATTGCCAACATAGCGCCTATAAAGGTTGGCAGTTTTTGCTGTCGCAAGCATAGTAATTCTACCCGTAGGTACAAACATCTGACTTTTTCATTCTTTTAATTCAGGCGTGTCTGAGCTTTTATATACTGAAATATATTTTATTTTATTATAAATAACTTTCCTTTTATCTCTTAAAATGACAGCTATGGCATTATATTGATTTTTTTAAGTTACAAGTAAAGTTAAGATACATTATCTGTGATTATCATCTCAAGCTAGGAAAGGCGATGTTATAAAATACTTGCTCTAAAAGGAGATACTGAGTCTGACAGGGTTTAGAAGCACTACCCTAATACCCAAATCTCTCTCAGAGGGCAGAGTTTAAATATGATAGGGGCTGCGCATTCCATGGAGTCCATGGGTAAATAGAAAGCTATCTTTCACTTTGGAAATGCTCAGAAACTAGATGAGGCTCTGATGGGTTTTCTTAGCACACTACTAAAGCATGTGATTTTTAAAAAAATAGGTTTAGAAGGTATTTTCTTATTAATTTTTACTTCAATATGTTCCAGAATTTAGCCAGGTGTTTATGACCTCCTTAGATTCTTCCAGTAAATAGCCTTGGGTTCCAGATGTATGGAAGCAACTGTCCTGTGCTCAGTTTCTCGTCCCCCTCCCCCAGACCCAGGCTTGGTTGTGAGGTTGGTGCTGCTCCTGCCCCAGGCCGAGAGGAGCAGTGATTCCCAGCAAGGCACTTGCCTCTCCCAGTGTTCAGGAGAGGATGAGCCAATCTGATGCCTGAACAAGCCACCTCTGGCTCTGAAACTGGCTTGTCTCCAATCCGGCCCTACATCTTGTTTCCTGGGTTTGACCCACATTTTGGCCATATCAGCTCTACCGATGCTAACCTTCACCAAGTTACAGCTTCCCCCTGGGGCTTTTGGCATCCCCTACTCCAAAAAGGAGGACGAGAATACATCCTCAGAGGAGACGAATGGTCTGTGATATCCCTAATTTAGATAAGAAGTGGAAATTTGGTTTTTTAGTTCCAGAGTCACTGTTTGTCCCAATTTGTGAAAACGAACCTTAAATAATCTGGATTCCCAAACCTTGACTGACGAGATTCGATCATGATGGATGGCAATTTTTTCATCACAATAGAAAGAAGTTGGTCAATCTGCTCACCCAACCCCTTTCATCAGTGTGGGTCCACCAGGAACATTTCACTCTGCTCTACTTCCAGACTTGCGTTGGCCTAGCAAAGCTGTTAATCTTCTGTAGATAGTAAATCAGCTATTTTACTTTTTTGACACCTTCCTTTTCCATCTCTGCAGCACTGATAGAGGCTATAAACTAACCAGTTGGCATTTTAAAAGAGCCCTTCTTCCTTCCATCCTAAATGATATCTTTTGGGAGGTAGATGTATCTTACTCAGCTTTAGAAGTTTTCTTTTTCAAAACTTGGTCTATCACGCTTGGTAGGTATACCGTAATCCTTTGCAGGCTTTGCACTCTCTATACTATGTCAAGGTGAGTCAAACGACGTTTTTAAAAGCCATGGAAGCATTTGGGCTAAAGAATGTGCCATTTGTTCGGGATGGAGAGGCAATACTTTCAGCCACTGTAGGAAGTATTGTGGCGAAGTATTGAAGAAATGCTTGCCAGGCACGGTTCTATTCCAAACAATAGACAGAGGGGTTCCTGAGCTTCAGATGCCTGCTGGTGTTACTTCCCTTTCCTTTCGGGGAAATGCCCTATGGGAAGAAGGGGGGGGCAGTCCTCAGCAGCCATGTTATATCAAGTAGCTTTCCCTTCTGGCTGAAGCTCAATGATACAGCAGTGGACACAATCAGATTCCAGAGGGAATCTCCACTTTGGGATTTTTGAATGGAGATGCACAGAGACGGGACCACTTGGAGATGATTCACGCCAGTGGTGGCCCTGCAGAGAGGTCCATGGACTCCTGCCGCCAAGATATTAGCCAGCGGGCTTGGCTGTTTTCTTCATCCTCGGATTTTGGGAGCTGCTTCAGCATCCTTTCAATAAATTACCCTTTTTACTTAACTTAGCCAGAGACTGTTTCTTCACTTGCAACCAAAAGAATGTTAACTAACCAACAGACTATGGCAGAGAATACCAATGTAGCACAATGTCTGCCGCACGTAATGATGGAGGAATGAAGACAGACAGCCTGTCCGAAACAGGTAAGTCTTTTCATCATGGGTGTACTAGTGACCTTGGTCTCCAAATTAAAAAGCAGGAAACATGATCTGACTGGTATGAATATGCTTAATGGGAAAATAGCATAACATATTTGAAAGCAGAAGTCTCTAGAAATATGTAAGATGTGTGGTTACTTGGTGTCTAAGTGTACATACAAGACAAAAAAAAAAACATAATGGGGCATAGAGAGGAGGAGAATAATAGAGGAAACCATTCTAAAATTAAAATGAAAAAACCCATTTTGCTTCACCTTGGGATGGTCCTGCTTTCTCCTGCTAACCCCAAATTCAACTTTCTCTCACGAGGAAAGCAGGAACTGCATATTAATGAGAGTTCAACTTTACATTCTTATGATCAGTGAGAATAGCCTAATATTCTGTTGGTCACATGGGGTCACCTTCCTGTGCTGTTTGTTTGTTTTAAATGCAGCAGAAAAGCTGCTTTGTCTACAGCTCTGGAGGTCACCGGTTCCAAGGGAGAAGGGCAAGGGAGATGGAAGGAGCCTGTCACGGGCGGCTTGGAAAGGTGCCTTTTCAGATGCCAAGGGTAGTTTAGCTTCCTAAACCTGATTATAGGGGGTCATCCCTAGAACACGCCCTACTCTTGGTCCTGTGAAAGAGTTAATCTCCCAAGTATTGACTCAAAACAACAGAGTACCAAAATGCAGATGCCATGGCAACATTTATGATTTGCCAGGTGATCCATTTTTCTTTGTAAGCTTAATGTTTTCAGTTCGATAGGTGATAACTCTGATTGGATTTATGCATCCAATAATCAACTGGGAAATAGTCCTGATTCAATAAGATACATTATACGGTTGCATCCATTTCAGTAAGTAATGTGTCTGGATTCCTGTACACTACTAGGGAATTCCTCAGATTTTTTTTTAAAGAGGGCTATATCAGATTTTTAGGACAGTATATCTATCTCAGAACAAAGACAAACTATTGCTAGTAATATAAGCTGGCTAAGTTAGTCTAGTTTGCAGTAATGCAGTCATTTTGAGGTCTAATTCATGTATACTGTTGGTAAAATCTGGTGAAATGAAGATGTTCATAGCCTCTGATCAAATGAAGGATGAATCAGTAAGAGCAAATGCACTCTTCAATATTCCACTAGTAGTCTGACTAGTTAGAGTTTATGTAATTTGGAGAAAACAAGCAGACACAATAACCACCTCAGTTAATGGGATGTTCACTTTATAATCATTGGCATGGGAAGAAATGCTTTTAACCCCAATGGCGCCTTTCCCACCCAACTGTGGTAGACAACAGAGTGAAACTGTTACTACAACTCACACCCCCTTGATTCCCTGTGAAGAGTTCAGACTGCCTCTGCTCTGAATAGAAACCATCCTTTTCAGAGAAATATATAGGCAGGTTCAAAATTTCAAAAGCCCATATATCTTTTCTTTTACTTGGAATGTTAAAACTTGCACAATAGTGAGTCTATGCATGAGGATCCATTTTACTGTTCCTTTTTGGTTTTCTGAAAAAGAACAAGATTCTAATATTTATCAAGTACTTCTTACATGCCAAGCACTTTTTAAGAGCCTTGCACGTGTTAACTCATTCAATTCTTACAGTGGTCCCAATAAGTGGGTGTTGTCGCCATCACCATTTTACAGCTGAGAGGTTAACTAACTCGTCTAGGGTCTCGTATATTTCACGTGTGCTGGAATTTTAAGGTCTATTACCGGGGTCTCCAGGGGAAGCAGATATGCTAAGAACTTTAGAGTTGAACCACAAGCCGGAGCATGTTTCCTCTGAATGTGCCCCACCTCCGCTCTCCTGTTTTACCCACCCTGCCTTAGTAACTGTTTTTGCCCTCTCATCTATTTTTTGATCAAATAATGTCTTTACTTTCCTCTCACAGTAAAGCACACCGATTGCAAGTGTAAAGTTTGATGAATTTTGACAAATGCATGCACTTGGAAACCAATATCCCAATCCAGTTATAGAACATTGCCATCTCCCTAGAAAGTTCTTACCCTAGAAAATTCCCTTCAAAGTCTGCAACCACTCCCCTCGGACAACCCCTGCTCTGATTTATATCTCCATATATTACATTTGCCTGTTACTGAATAGAGTGTAGGGGTCTAGCTCCTTTCACTGACTAGTCTTTTAGAGATTCATTCATGCTGTTGTGTATATCAGTAGTTTCTTCCTTTGTCTCGCTAAGTAGCATTCCATTGTGTGAATATGCCGTAACTGGTTTATCCATCTTTTTGTTGATGGACAATTTGATTGTTTCTAATTTTATGCTACAATAAATGATACTGAGGGCGCCTGAGTGGCTCAGTTGGTTAAGCAACTGCCTTTGGCTCAGGTCATGATCCTGGAGTCCCGGGATCGAGTCCCGCATCGGGCTCCCTGCTCAGCAGGGAGTCTGCTTCTCCCTCTGACCCTCCTCCCTCTCATGCTCTCTGTCTCTTATTCTCTCTGTCTCAAATAAATAAATAAAATCTTTAAAAATAAATAAATAAATAAATAAATGATACTGAAATAAATATTCTTATTTCAATATTTTTCTGGACATGTTTTCATTTCCTTGGGGTAAATATCTAGGAACAGAATTGCTGGACCAAAAGGTAAATATATTGTGAACTTTATAGAAAACTGTCAAATAGTTTTCCAAAGTGATTGTATCATTTAACAGTTCCATCAGCCGTGTATGACAGATCCAGTTGGTCCGTATAATCCCCACACTTGGTATTACCATCACTTAAAAGAAAGTAATTTAAAAATTCTTTTTTTTTTTAAAGATTTTATTTATTTATTTGACAGAGAGAGACACAGCGAGAGAGGGAACACAAGCAGGGGGAGTGGGAGAGGGAGAAGCAGGCTCCCCGCAGAGCAGGGAGCCTGATGCGGGACTCGATCCCAGGACCCTGGGATCATGACCTGAGCTGAAGGCAGTCGCTTAACCAACTGAGCCACCCAGGCGCCCAGTAATTTAAAAATTCTTGACCACTTCTATCTCCTTAGCGTTGCGGTCCCACTTTTGAGTAGAATAATTTGACTGTGGGCCATGTAAAAATAATGTTCACCCACTGCTTCCCTAAACTGATTTGAGATCCAAACCAAGAGTGAGGCAACTGCATTTCTCATATCTGCTTTGCTTGCTTCTCTCTGAAATTCTGGCAGAAAGATGTAAGTTATTGCCATCTTTAGAAGTCTTGAAAATTAACATAGTGGTTGAACAGTTTCTTATGCGTGGTTGTAAGAAGAAAGCCATTTAAGTTGGGCTAATTAAAGAGAAGTTTATTGTAAGGATACGGATGCATTTCAAGGTGCCCAACTTTAGCAAGTAGAGCCAAATTTTACAGAACCAAAAAGTGATCAGTACAATTCTCTTTCTTTTGCTCACTTTCTTTCTCTCCCTGTTTCTCTGGCCCCATGTGCTATCTCTGCTGCACCTGCTTCATGCTTTTGTCTTTTGAAAAATATACTATTACATCTGTCCCTAAAAATAGCAGCTTCCATCTCTGATTACAAATGGCATTCTAGTTTGCATATCCAAAACCAAGAGAGAGAATGTGATGGCCTCAGATTCCGGGAGATTTCAACCTTGGTCTAATCAGCTCACACTGTCTGATAGGCAAGTACACATTGTTCTAGAGTTCCTTCTGGTCACAACTGGACATCCTCCCCAAGAGGAGCAAGTAGGCAGCACGAAAATGATAGGTGGGTAGAATGGCAGTCATCTCCAATATAAGGTTTTGACAAGCTGGGATTCATTTAATTTCTCAGTTACCAATTATCACTATCTTACCTTTAGCCTTGTAATTTGGGATAGGTTTACCAAATGATGAACTACTCACCTATTCCCATCTGTCAAGAAAATGTTATTGTATATACACTTTTATTATAATTCCTTCTAAATTATATTTTAGAGATGTTATGGAAAAATATATAAAGGGCTCATATCCTTCAATAATAATTCAGTCTATCTTAACATCTACTCTCAATACCTCACAACAGTGCTTTATGAAGCCAAATGATAATTAACTATGTTTATTTTTGTTGCCAGTGTGAAGCTTTGATAAAAATCCTGAAAATGATCATTCTTAATGAAACCAGTAGGGAAATGATGCCTCATATTTAATATATATGTTCTCTTTCTTGTATGGAACATTAAAATCATTTACTTAAAGATTATCATTGAACTTTTTGCTTTAAAAATAAAAATCCTCACATACTTGAAGTTAGAGAAAGGCTAAAGAGAATGACTTCAATTCCTAAAAGCAAGATTTGGGTAATTACCTTTTGGTGCTAAAATATTACCATAAAATTATCATAAAATCTTTCTTAATTTCTCTCTCTCTCTCTCTGTCTCTCACACACAAATGCACACATATACACACATGTACACACAGAATTACAGATATCATAGACGTTAAACAATTGGCTCTTAAGAAAAGTATATATATTTAAGGATTCTCAGTTATCTGGGTATGAACTACCCATTTGTAATTATTTGTGGCAAATGGCTAATCCTGGGTTAATGCACCACTGTCAACCAGCCTACCTGGGCCATTCCTACCATTATAAATTAGTGTGTGGTCAGGGATAGCACATGAATTTGAACATTAACCTAGGGAATATGCAATTAGAAAGACCTAGCTGCAAGAAAAGGAAATAATTGACTGTGCTAAAGAGCAATGTGCTTTTGAATGATCTACTGTTGGCATTATCTCCATCTTGGCTACCCCCCTCCACTAATGTGGCTGACTGGGGGGATTGCATCGCCGACAACAGTTCCTAAAACCAGTCAAATCTGTTCTTCATGGCCTGCTTCTGTGCATATCGTAAGCATTACAGATTTAAAAATCATATTTCCTAAAAAATGTGAGTATCAAAATTTTCTTAAATTTACAAAACTGATTTATTATCCTAACAAAGAAAGCTTCTCCCACAGGAGAAAATGTCCTTCTAGTTAGGACCTTTCCAAGTTTCTTTATCTTAATGTTCTGCACAGTAGAGAGTGGGATAACTATGCAAGGAAAAAAAGGAGGAAAGCAGGTATGTTTGCACAGCCTCTGTAATTGCTTATACTCTGGCTTTTCTTAGATTTCTTGGTGAAAAGAATTCACTTTGATCAAGTTCTTCAAAAGCTTCCAATTACCTACAGGATAAGTGTAACAGATACCAATTTACACTGATCATAATTTAGAGACTCTAAGTACTATACTATAGAATGAATGAGAATAATTAATATTAATATTACATATTTATAGTGCCTCAGTTTTCAGAGTGCTTTCATATATATTATTGAATTTAATTTCCAAACTCTTCTTTGTGATAGTCCAAGAACATAAGGATAATATGAAAACGTACCGCTGATTTACCAATAAGCATGCACTTTGGCCTTTTTGCCAATACTCCATTTCCTCTCCAGCAAGTCTTTTTTTTTTTTTAATTTTTAAAAAAAAGATTTGTTTGTTTATTTTATCTTATTTTTTATTTTTATTTTTTAAAGATTTTATTTATTTATTTGAGAGAGAGAATGAGATAGAGAGAGAGCATGAGAGGGGGGAGGGTCAGAGGGAGAAGCAGACTCCCTGCTGAGCAGGGAGCCCGATGTGAGACTCGATCCCAGGACTCCAGGATCATGACCTGAGCCGAAGGCAGTCGCTTAACCAACTGAGCCACCCAGGCGCCCTGTTTGTTTATTTTAGAGAGAGAGAGAAAGAGAGCAGAGGGAAAGAATCTCAAGTAGACTCCCTGCCAAGTGCACAGCCCGACTCGGGGCTAGATCTCATGACCCTGAGATCATGACCTGATCTGAAATCAAGAGTTGGACGCTCAACCGACTGAGCCGCCCTGGTGCCCCTCCAGCCAGTCTTGTCACTGTTGCCTGATTAACCTTCCTAAAGAACACCTTTCATCACTTCTCTCTTCTGCTCCTCATCACCTTTCCTGGAAGGAAAAGTCTAGACTCCTTTACCTGGCATTCAACCTGCTCCATCTTTTTAGTCTTATTTCCCCCTCAGCCTCCTCCACTGACCCTCAGTTTTAGTCCAGGTGGCCATTTCGCAGTATGAGCACTGATTGGGTAGTTTCTTTTTACCAAAACTTCCTCCTTCCCTTTTCTATCCCCTCAATCATTCCTAATAGTTTTGGATTAGTATGTTTTGATATTATTCTGAGTCTCATAAGTTGGTACTCTTAAAGCTTTTAATAGTTTATAGATCTCACCATTATCAAATAATCCTTTCCTTTTATTTAATGCTTTTCAACTTGAATTTTATTGTTCAAAAATCGTATTGCCATCCCTGCTTTGTTTGGTTTGGTTTAGTGTAATTTTCCCAGCTCTTTGTTTTCAAAAATTTAACTGATTTTTTTTTTAAAGATTTTATTTATTTATTTGAGAGAGAGAATGAGATAGAGAGAGCGTGAGAGGGGGGAGGGTCAGAGGGAGAAGCAGACTCCCCGCTGAGCAGGGAGCCCGATGCGGGACTCGATCCCGGGACTCCAGGATCATGACCTGAGCCAAAGGCAGTTGCTTAACCAACTGAGCCACCCAGGCGCCCAAAAAATTTAACTGATTTTATTTTAAGGTGTTCTTTCCTCTCTTGCCTTCACTTTCACTGTTGCTCCCATTCTCCCCTTGCTTTAACATAATTTAAGACAGAAGAATCTCTTTTTAATTGAGGGATTTAACCCATTCACATTTATTGAGATAATTGTATGCTTGGTTGAAACAGTAAATACTTGCACAGCCCTCAGGACAGTCCCTAAGACAATGCAGGTGATGGGTGTTTGCTAAATCTATTCATTAGTCCTATGCCTGCCTTCTTGGGTTGTGTTTTCTACTTGCAAGGCTTTCTTTACTTTGGTCTTGCTTATTTTTGTGTGTGTGTCCTTGTTTTTCCCTTTTGTTAATAAAGTTTTCTTTTTCTCCCCATGGTATCTGAAAGTTCTAAATCTTGCTTTTATTGTCCAGTAATCTTAGGTCTTTAATAACCACATTTAAATTTACATTTTCCCTCGAAATTGATATTTAATCCATATCTAAAATCTTACTCCCCTCAAAACTAGGCAAATCTTTTCACTTTATTGTCCAGGATTCTTAGTTTTTTTAATAACTGTATTTAAATTTACATTTTCTTTTGAAATTGATATTTAATCTATATCTAAAATCTCACTCCCCTCAAACTAGGCAAATCTTTTCACTTAATTTCTCTACCCCATTCCTTTCCCCAGGTTTCACTGAAATTAATCTGAATTTTAAATTTTAAGTATTCTGAATTATTTTACATTATGTTTATCTTTTCTTAAAAATTGTAGTGTGTGTTGTAGACACATTATCAACAATTATTTAACTTTAATTAAAAAATCTTCTGGTATCTATTTTTTCCTTGAATTGCACTTCTTTTTTTAAATGAATTTTTCAGTTTGCCCTATTTCATCTCCTAATAATTGCTCCAGGAAGGTTTCATAAGTGGTAAGTGGAGAAATTGTATGTCCAAACTAGCCCTCCTTCCACATGTGAATGCCAGTTTTGCTCAAGAAAGATTCTAGACTCAAAATAATACCCTTCATAACTTCGAAGGCATCACTCCATTGTTTTTTTTTAGCATCCTGTACTGCAGGTAAGATGTCAATATGATTCCTATGCTTTGGTAGGTAATCTATTTTTTCTGTGTTGTGGTTTTAGGATTCTCTCTTTAATCTTAGACTTCAGAAAATTCAATATGAGGAGTCTAGGTTTGATTTTTTTTTAAATTATTCCTGCTCAGCACTCAATGAGTTCTTTCAATCTGAAGACTTTTAAGTTCAGTGAAATTTTACATAATTTTTCTTCTTAAAAATGTCTGTTTAAATGAAAAAGCAATATGTAATATATTTTGTTTTGCTTCAAAATTTTTCATTTTATCAAAATACACATAACATAAAATTTACCATTTTGACTATTTTTAAGTGTACAATCCAGTGGCATTAAGTACACTCAAATTATGGTGTAACCATCACCACCATCCATTTCCATAACTTTCTCATCTTCCAAAACCAAAATCTGTAACCATTCAGCAATACTCCCCATTCCCCCCTTCCTCCAACCCCTGGTAATCACTACTTTACTTTCTGTCTCTACCAGTTTTACTACTCTAAGTACCTCATATAAGTGGAATCATACAATAGTTGTCCTTTTGTGCCTGGCTTATTTCATTTAAGCATAATGTTTTAGAAGTTTTTCCATGTTGACGTATGTATCAGGATTTCATTCCTTTTTATGGCCGAGTAATAGTTCTATGGATATACCACATCTTGTTTATCTATTTATCCACTAATGGACATTTGGTTTGTTTCCACTTTTTGTCTATTGTAAATAATGCTGTTATGAATAACAATGTTCAAATATCTGTTGGAGTCCTTGCTTTCAGTTCTTTTGGATATGTACCTAAAAGTGGAATTCCTGGATCATATGATAATTCTATGTTTAATTTTTTTGAGGAAACACTATACTGTTATCTACAGCAGCTCTACCATTTACCTTCCCACTGGCAATGTGCAAAGGTTCCAGTTTCTCCATATCCTTGCCAACATTTGTCATTTTCTTTTCTTTTCTTTCTTTCTTTCTTTTTTTTTTATAATAGCTATCTTACTGGGTTGAAGTGATATCTCACGGTGGTTTTGATTTGCAATTCCCTAATAATTGGTGATGTTGAACATTTTTTATGTGCTTACATAATTATTTATTTGATAATTTCCTCTTGGTTTTCTCCCCTTCTGGAACTCCAATTAGACAAATGTTGGATCTCCTGTAACTATCTTTCCTGTCTCTTAATTTTGCACCTATTTTCATCTCATTATTTTTTATTGCATCCTGAGAGATTTCCTTGGCCAGATATTTTAATTTACTAATTTTATCTTCTGCTATGTAAATTCTGTTATTTGAGCCATCTGTTGTTTATTTTGGTGATCATATTTTTAATTTCCAAGGATTCTGATAAATCTGCTCTTCTTTTGGATGTGACATGCTCTTGACTCTCTTTTGTTTCTTCTATTAACTTTGTTTCATCAGGAAGTAGTTCTTTTACTCCTGGAGTTGGCTCCCTCTCTTTTATGTCCTTCATTTTCTTCAAAGGATTGATGATTGTTGGCTGTATATTCATATTTATTAATGTTCTATATTGATCTGGCTATGTAGCTGAAGTGCATTTCCTCAGCCCAAGTGAAAATCCTTGTTTCTCTGGCATTGACAGGTTCTGAACATTGCAAACTTTCTTTTGGCAGTTGATAAGTGAAGTTGAGGGAAAGATGTACAAGTTGCTTGTTTTCTTTCCACTGGGGATCACATAGTGATCATACATTATCTAAGGAGCTCCATGCTTTTCTGGTCCCAACAACTACCATGGGAATACTCTGTATCAGATTTTTCATTTGTTTGGGCAGTGGAAGAGTGTATCCTGGGACAAACCACAGAGCCAGCAACTGAGAGCAGGGGACTGGTGCAGGAGTTCTGCAGGCTTTAATTATTTACCCAACCTACCTCCCCATAGCCAGTTCTTCTTTTTAAATCCTACTATCCTTGATCTTGGGATTCCAAGGTTCTTTTGGGAAACTTCTTTCCTTCCTTCCTTTTAAAATTTGTTTTCCTATTTTCTCTCTCTCTTCTCTCATTTTCTTTTTTCCTTAGGGAGAGTGCTCCTCTCTTTCAACCACAAGGAGTTTCAGATTCTTCAGCTTTAGGGGGATTTCCAATTTGCTTTATATCCTCCAGAAATTCTTCACTTGCTTGAAGGTACCCATCTCAGTTTTTCAGAACTACAGGGGTTTGTTCTTCCTTTGACATTACTTATGACATCTTGATGGGACTTGGAAAAGAAAAAGAGACAAGTATATGTATTTAGGTAGGGAAATTCCATCCGAAATTGTCAGTTTAAACTTCATCTGCACACTTTTAAGTCATAGTCATAGTTCAAATCATAGTTCTTCCCAAAAAACCATTCCTTACCACTTGGGCCCACAGTTTTCCCTCCTACATGAGCCTACACACAGTAGTTGTAACAAAGATAAAAATATAAAAATATTAAAATCTAAGCTAACCATAACCATTTCTGCCCCCGTCCTAACTCTCGAGGATGGGTGGTAAGATTAATATCCCTGGGAGAGGGGGATATTTATACTGGTCCAGTTCTTTTGTAGAGACCAGTGAGGAAGTCGATGACTTATTGTCCCACAGCTAGATAGTCTTTGGATGGGCCAGGGGGGCCTGGGGCTGAGTTAAGGAGAACTGAACTGCACTGCATAATAACATGTGACAAATTATTGGCAAGGAGTTAGAGAAGGAGTGGACTAAAATGTGTTGCAAAATGCTGGGGCTTGAATTGTTGGAAATAGCTGAAGGACTTTTAAAAAATAAAGAAATCAAACACTTTTTTCTAAACCAATAATCTCTTCTGTGATGTGAGTCCCCTCATTTTTCCAAAGTTTGAGTAGTTTGCTATACAGTAGTGCCCCCCTTATCTGCGGTTTTGTTTTCCATGATTTCAGTTACCCACTGTCAACTGTAGTCTAAAACAGATGATCCTCCTTCTAACATACCATCAGATGGTCAGTAGGAGTCTAATGTTATGTCACAACGACTCTGTCACTCTCCTCACTTCATCTCATCCTGTAGGCATTTTATTATCTTACATCATCACAAGAAGAGTGACTACAGTACAATAAGGCATTTTGAGAAAGAAAGAGACCATATTCATATAACTTTTATTATAGTATATTGTTATAATTTTTCTATTTTATTATTAGTTATTATTGTGAATCTCTTACTATGCCTAATTTATAAATTAAACTTTATCATAGGTATATATGTATAGGAAAAAACATAATATCTAAAGGGCTCAGTATTATCCATGGTTTCAGGCATCCACCGTGGGTCTTGGAATGTACCCCTGGATAAGGGGGTCTACTACACTCAGATATGCCTTTTTTTTTTTTTTTAAGTAGGAGTATTGCTGGTTTGGTATAGAGCAGAGAAAAGGCAGCAATCTGGGGGCAGAAATAAAAGTGAAAATAAGATTCCAGGGGTAGCGGATACTAAGATTCAAAAGTGACCTTGAATACGGAAGCCTCTGGATTCTTCAGGAAACTGAGAGGAAAAGGAATGTGTAGTTTCCATTGACATCTGGGTTACATATTTGTTATTTAAGCTTTCACTTAATTGTGTGTGCATATCTTCATTACAAACTCCTTAGGTGTAGGAAGTTGTACTTGTTGTTGGGTGTATCTATCTTATTACTACCCACAAAGCTAGCACTGCGGTGTGCACATAATATGCTTTCATTAAACAGCATTTAAATCACTGACCAAATTGAGTTTCCACTGATCTATTCACATTCCTACTTATTTTTTTGAGAAAAAAAGATAAAAAGACCTATTCTTGTGGTTGGGGTAAGAGGTAAGGCATAAAGGCAGACTGGCTTCTTTAAGAATTAAATACATAACAGGGGCACCGGACTGGCTCAGTTGGTAAAGCATGCATCTCTTGATCTCAGAGTTATGAGTTCAAGCCCCAGGTGTGGAGCCTACTTTAAAAAATTAAATAAAGAAATAAATAATTGTTAAATCCATAACAAATCTACCGTACAACCAGGTATTGAGACATTGAAAATGCTTCATTTTAATTAAATGAAAAAATATATACACAAATGGAAAAATAGTTGAAAGTATAACCAACAAGTGAACTAAAATATTATTGACCTGTTTTGTTTAATAATCACTGATTTTATGATTCATATAATATAAAAAAAAAACCTCTAGAAATGAATACCTGTGTGTTTTGTTTTGTTTTTGCCTGCCCAGGATCCCCTCCCCTTTATTTGGGTAAACAATCATTTGATTTTTCTTTGAGAAATCATCCCTCATCTATTGCAGATTTGGTGGGGCTTTTAATCAATGTGTTCCCCATTCCTTGGCCAAGATTTAAGTAGTGCCATTAAGCCTCTTTCTGGAATTTGAATGTTAAGCCAATGACTGAAGTGTTAGAGCTGATTCATTCCTACTATACTGCCCTTAATAGAGTATCCATTCATTTCTGTTACCATGATCCCCAGAGCTGCCCTGATTATTGTCTTTTCTGATTCTAAGTCCGTTAAGTTTTTTCTTTGTTTGTTTGTTTTTTCTAAACTACTCAAATGCAGTCCAACAAATTCTTTTTTTGCTGAAGTCAACCAGGGTCAGTTTCTGTTGCCTGCAACCAAAGAACTCTGACATAGCTCATATACTGATGGTATGTATTCAGAGTTTCTATAAATATTTGATAAATTAATTTTAAAAACTGGTTGGCAACATCTGCTCAAATAAAAATCGGTTTCTTTGATCAATAACTCTAAGTTTCTTGTTATTGTGGCATTCCATCAAAAAGGACTATTTTCCAAGGCTTCATGAAGGGGAAGAAAGGGGAGGGGCAGGTATGTTTCTTTACTTCCAGAACATGTAATTTGACAGAGGAAGGACATATACAAATCAAAATTTGTATTATGCCTTCTCTATTTTTGTTCATTCCAATAATGATATGTCCTACTATAGTACAAAGACTAAAACTAAGGCCTAATATTATGTGTTCCTCGCTTGACTTCTGAGGAAAACTGAGAGGACCTAATCACAAGTTCACCTCCTTGCTCTGCTCCCATGGGTAAGGTCGTCCAGCCTAGCAACTCTTTTCACCGCAGGGACCAGGCATAGTGCCTGGTTGTCTTTGACTTGCAGGCTTCCGTTTCCTCTCACCTCGTGGAATTATTCAAATAGATCAATTACATACTCCCATGGAAATCAGGGGCATCTCATCCTCTTCATACTATAGCATCTGTCTCCCACAGCCCCCCTGCTTGTTCACTCTGTTCCCGAGTGAACCATCACATGGCCTTGTGTGATGTGCAGTGTCTTTCTTTCCTGGGCTGTGAGTATATGTGATTCATAAACTGCCATTGACCTCATCTGTGCAGTGTTGGCTTCATGTGTTTGGTCATCCACATAACTCTAAGGTGGGAATCCCTCCTTCACCGATGGGCTGAATAAGAGATGATTAAAACAACTGCCTCTAGAAGAGCTCAAGGCTTTTTCCCTCAAGCCAAGAGAAATGCACTTGGGTGTGAGACAAGGACACAGTTTGGCCAGGGCATTCCCTGTGCATCCTTTCTTTCATTTGGGAAATAATGCTAAGGATTGGAGCAAAGACTCCAATGGCAGAAGCAAAAGCTAAAAGCTGTCACTCTTCACAGAAAACCTCATTTGTGATAGGGCAATGAGAAAGCCCAGGACTTTCTCCTGCTTGGCTGCTCTTAGAAGACCAAGTGGCAACCAGAGCTCGCACTGCCCATCCTACCTCCCAAGGAGACCACATTGGGCTTTGAGGTCTGAAACCAGCCCTGTAATCAGAAATGTAACTTTACTTAGAATGTTACCTGTGCATGTCCCCCTCTCAGGTAAAGACTGGAGGATTCGAAGTCTAGACCATCTTTCTATTGACATGACTGGTATGTGCCATTTACAACCACACCTGGTGAGTGGCTGTCAAGGCATTTGGTTGACTGGTTTTTCTTTCCCATCACTTTCACTACTTTCCCCCATCAAGGCCAATCTACCCTTCTTTTATATCCTCACTACCAAGATGCATAGGAGCCTTCAGTATCCTTTCTGCTCCTTTGAATATTATTTTAATTTTAATCAGGGGTTTGCTTCTAAGATATTTACTTTACAGCCCATTTACTTGATCTTGTATTCGCTCACAAACGGAGATTGGGAGTTTGTAAGATTGTGCTTGAATCCTGGCTTGGTGAAGCTGTGAAACTGTGGGTAGGCTCTGGATGTGGGTTTCCTTTAATGTAAAGTGGAGATAATACACCTTCATGGGTGGGTTGCTATTAATATTTAATGAGGTCATATATGTCGATCCCTGGCACAGTGTCTGGTACATAACAGATCCTCAGCTCATGTTAGTTTCCACTCCTCTCCATCCCTTTAATTTGTAAATGGGTTTCTTACTCATCAAAGGTGACTGAGTATGAACAGAGGCAAGAAGACTGGGTCTATATGGAGCATAAGACCCAAAGAAGTGGGTGAAAGTATACTGAGGGGGTTCTATGAAGGATGTGTACTACTGTCACCTAGAAGTATCAATAAAGTCAATTCAGCATAAAAGAATGGTCAGTGAATAGGGCCAGTCCTGTGTGGGTGTGAATGCCATTTACAGGCAGAAGGATAAAAGTAGGCTTGCTCTAAATCTCTTTAGGCAGACTTGGCAGCAGTCACAGGGACTCTGGTTATAGCCTTCTTACAGACTCCCAAAGCCCCTCCACAATCTCATTGCCATCCTTAAACTTCTCATACTCATTCCCCTTTGTTTCCTTGACACACTTCCTCCCAGCTTTTTATCAAGTTATAAAGGATTTGGAAGACTCATTGACACTAGAGTTGGTGATTAGTAATATCAGAACACCTGAAGATGTAATCCCCTTCAAAGGAGATTGACATTTAATAAGAGACTGTATCTTATGCCAAGCAAGTGGCTTTCTAATGTAAAATTAAAGAGTAAAGAGCTGAGCATATGGTTCAGAACTTGGACTCTGCAATTAGACATGCCCACTCTTGAATCTTGGATCCATTAGTTAGTAGCTATGAGATATTAAGCAGGTTACTTATCATCTCTAAGCCTCAGTTTCATTATCTATAAAATAGGGACAGTTATACCTACCTCATAGGATTCTCATGAAAATTTAAGGAAATAATCCCTGTGAAGCATTTAGCCTCATGCTGGCACTTAATAAACGCTAGCTGTTACTGTCATTATTGTTTTTATTGCTTATGTGGAATCCCATTTCATTGGCAATGATCAATTCTATTTATATGTAAGGCCAGCCCAGTAACCAGAAAAGGTGGAGAATTCATTTAATCTGAATTAGTTATGGAAAGTGGCATATTCAGGTCATTTGAATCCCTGCCGGCCCTCGGTTGAATGCATGGCTCTCACAACAGAGCCAGAACATTTCTTGACTTTTCCAGAGTATAGAAGCTGCCTGTTTCACGGCTGATGACTTTAATTCTAAGATAAAGTATCCTTCCTGTTTAGCATATTGTTAAATTAGGCTGGCTCCCTATCTTCTGAAATGCACATTTTGGGACTGATGGATTTAGAATAAATTTTTTTTTTAAGGTTTCGCTGAGTCATTAAGTCTTTTCATCTCCTCTTACATGGATAAACATTGACAAAAATAAAATCATTGGGTGGCCCATTCGAATAAAGTGAAACCGTCAAAGGAAGATATAATGAAGCTTAGGGTTTGGTGGTACTTGGTTTCCAGGTTTACTTTTTCAAGTATAGCCAGTCTGAGGTTAGGGATGCTAGATTTGCCCTTTGTGAATGAACAGACAAATGACTTGGGCTTCCATTTGGCCAGGCCTTGATCTCCTGAGTTAAAGAAAAGAGTGTAAGTAATTCCTCCTTTGGAGAAACAGCTTCCAGAGACAGCTGTTTTCCAGCTTATGGGAAGGAAGAATTTCTGGCTGCTAGCTTGCTTCAGCTGAGGACTTTGCAGACTTCCTGGTCTTGCCCAGTTGGCACCAATGCATTCCTGATTGTCTGCGTTGCTGGACTACTCTTCATTAAGAGAATAGGAATAAGTATCAATTTTCAAAATCACAGACATATATATGTGTGCAGAATTTGGTGATTTTAGACGTTAGTACCTAAACTAAGATGAACAACCTAAGAGGTAGAAGAGTATGTTTCAAGCAAGGTATGGAGTAAACGTCCCTTCTAAAAGAACTGCCTTAAAGAATAAACAAGGCCTTAAATGAGAGAGAATTCCAATTTCAAAACTTCCATTTAGACTAATTCTACTGAAGCATTTTGACCATTTCGGGTTCTTCATCTCTAACATGAGTGTGATCATTCAAGCCAGACTCACGGACTGATTGTGAGAAGTGTATGATTTCATCCTATTATGTTTTTATTTTTGAAGACAGAAAAAATTCTGAGCATTTATCCCAGAGAAATAAAAACTTAATATTCACACAAAAACATATGCACAAACATTCACAGCGGTTCTATTTGTAATAGCCAAACACGAAAACCAACCCAGATATCCTCCAATGGGTGAGTGGATAACCAAACTGTGGCACATCCACACCCTATAATACTACTCAGCAATAGAAAGGAATTGGTATATGTAACAACTTGGATGGAGCTCAAGTGAATTATGCTGAGTTTAAAAAGCCAATCTGAGAAGGTCATATACTGTATGATTCTTCCATTTATATGACAGCCCTGAAATGACAAAATCTTAGAGATGGAGAACAGATTAGTAGTTGCCAGGGGATAGAGAGATGGGGGCTGTGATCATAAAAGGGCAGTACAAGGGATCCTTATGGTGATGGATCTCTTCTGTCTCCAGACGGTGGTGGTGATTATGTGAATCTGTGCATGTGCAATATAAAACTGCATAGAATTAAATACATGACTGGGGCGCCTGGGTGGCTCAATTGGTTAAGTGTTGCGCTCTTGATCTCTGCTCAGGTCTTATCTCAGGGTCGTGAGTTCAAGCTCTGCGTACGTAGGATCTCTCTATATTATTTCTTCCAACTGCATATGAATCTATAATTATCTCAAACTAAAAAACATTAAAATTTTAAAAATACAGATGGAAAAACATCTCTTCCATGACTGACCCAGTAAAATATTAATCTCTTCTTTTTAGGTCAGTTGAATTTCTTGGTACTTTCTGTATTCCTGTACTTTATCCCATTGCTATGTGTTTGGAACAGAGTGAGTTTTCAGAAATGAATTCACACTGCTATATTATCCTAGCAGACTTAGCTTTAATGAACTAGAGAAACATTAAGAACAGTCCTAAGGCTATATTCAGTCAGTGCTGGGCAGCAATTCCATTCAGACAGTCCTCCCATGGGGTTAACATCTTCATGCTAATTCGAAGTGTTCACAATTTACTAGCTTCTTTACAACAGTTTTATTAAGTTACACAAGTAATTCATGTTCTCTATAGAAAAGATAGAAATTCAAATAAGCAAAAGAAAAAATCAAAGAGCCCAGCAAATTTCTAATCTGATTTTAGAAATAAACTTGTTACCTGAGAATAAACTCCAGAACTGCTTGCTCTTAATTGAGACTTTGAGCAGAAAGTTTATCAAACTAGAACATATATTTTCTTTTTTTAAAAAATTTTTTATTAAAGATTTTATTTATTTATTTGACAGAGAGAGACACGGCGATAGAGGGAACACAAGCAGGGGGAGTGGGGGAGGGAGAAGCAGACTTCCCGCCGAGCAGGGAGCCCGATGTGGGGCTCGATCCCAGGATCCTGGGATCATGACCTGAGCCGAAGGCAGACGCTTAACTACTGAGCCACCCAGGCGCCCTAGAACATGGATTTTCTTAAACAGAGCTCAACTTGCAACCAGCGGTGATTTTGCTCTTCCTCTTACTTTCTACTTCCCACCTCTCAAAAGGAGTGGCTAAGAGTCAGAATTTCACAGATCCAAAGGAAAATTTGTGCAGACTCTTATTAGATTACTGGAGGAAAGGTAGAGTCCAATGTAAGCAATAGGACAAAACTTCATAACGCGGAGCATAATCTTCTGGAGAAATACAAAATAAATCAGGTAGTTCAACTGAGATATTCAGAAAAGTAGTGCTTAAATATTCTGGGCCTCAGTTTTCTCAGTGGTGAAGAACAGCTGTTGGACTTAATGAACATAATAATATAATAGTAGTTCTATGAGGGAGTGGTGTGTTGATATCCATAAAAAGAGACAGAAGACTATTAAAGATTCAAACGAGGTAATCATTCTTTCATAAGTTCTTCTAAGGTTGTAACATTAGGTCATTAGAAAAGAATTTGACGAGCAACTGTCAGGTTTCCAAAATAGTTACTAGTATTTGTATCAGAAGCAATCAAGCACATGTCCACTGTTGTTACTGGAGTGTGCAGGGATGGAAATGGCGCACAGTCTTGGCTTAAGAACAAATCATCATCCTATGATAATGAAGTGGGGTTAATGCTGATGCTAGACATATGTGGAAACACAAGCAGGTGTTTTGGGGAGAGGCTTATCTGTGGTGAAATGCTGGTCTCCACGAACAGCGAAGAGATGATGGGCTACCTGTTATCTGAATAGCTTGTGAGGATGCTCCACTTGGTTCTGAGGGCACAAATGCCTAAGGGCTATTCCTGACAAATACTGACTTTCTAATAGCCATCTAGGTCTTGTGGTTTGAACCTCTCTATGCTGGCTGAACAGGCAGACACATGGGACTCTCTTTACACCCATTAACTTAAGGTGGAGATGGATAGGCCTGCCTGTAGGCTCAGGGCTCCCTTTCTCCTGGGCCCCACACACTGCCCACAAGGCCCTCAAAAAGGAAAAGTACTTCCCAAGCAGGAGCCCCTCATCCACCCCAATCTTACCTCCAGTTGCCTAGGAGGAAAGAAAATTGGAGAGAATCAAAAAGAGGGAATTTAACTTCATTTTGCTCCTCCTTCTGAAATTTCTATTCCTTTAGCACAGAAGACCCCTTACATCCTCTTAAAAAGTGAGTGTAGGGGGGAGGGAAGTTAGAAGTGTGCCCTAGAGGTTGAAGTATTTGACCAAAAGTATATGGGGAGGGAACTATTCTCCTCCTGTCCCCTTGTCTGTATCTCAACAGCCTGGAGCAGGACATTGGTGAACATCTCATGTTGTTTGGGTCTCTCCTGGGTGGGTCTAATGGGTCAATGGCCCATGCTAAACATTGGCTCACTTTTCGTCCTGTTTGGGTTTGTCTGACTTCAGAAAGAGTTGCTTCATATAGCCTGATCTTCTATAGCTGCTTTAGACCTTCACCTGCTAGGAGGTCTGCATTTCTCTGGTTTTTTAGTTGCATCAGTGCATGAGTTCAAATTGGAGTAAGAGGTCAAGTGTCTGTGTACATTATTCACATCAACTTTGCCAGTACTGTACTGTTTCTCATTTGACTCCTTAAGTCTATTTATAAACTGGTTACAACTGATAAATGAAGAGTGAGCGACTGGTCCCTCTCTACTTCTAACAGCAAAGTGAAACAGGGATGTCATTGAACCTAAATGTGATCAACAACTCTTGAAAGAGAAGGAAGGGGCCAGCTCTGTTATGGGAAGGAAAAATCTGACTGGGGGATGGGGAGAACATATACATGCTAATGTGGTAGCAAATCTCAAGAGCTAAGTGTAGATGGAATGCCACATTTGGGCATATTTGGGAAAATGTTGGGTTGGCCACCTGAAGTCTATTTAAAATTTTTTTTAAAAGATTTTATTTATTTATTTGACAGAGAGAGACACAGCGAGAGAGGGAACACAAGCAGGGGGAGTAGGAAAGAGAGAAGCAGGCTTCCCACCGAGCAGGGAGCCCAATGCGGGGCTCGATCCCAGGACCCTGAGATCATGACCTGAGCTGAAGGCAGTCGCTTAACCAACTGAGCCACCCAGGCGCCCCCTGAAATCTATTTAAATGAGTCCAAGGAACTTCCTGGGAGAAAACAAACTCATTCTAGAAAAAGGAATGAGGTTCAATACTCTGAATTAGAATGTTATTAATTCTTAAATATTAATGGGAAGGGCAATTCTGAGTATAGCAGAGTGTTCATCTTTTGGATTTGTCTCCTGATCCAGATCTCCACTAGAAATTTGTCTAGGTCTCCTGTATTGCCTGCATGGTATTTTATTTTGAAACAGTTCAGTATGAACAATGTGATATATATGTGTGAATTTGTGTGAATTGATTTTAGCCTATATCTAAGGGTTAGTATATTCTGTGGTTAGCACTTGAAATTCCTTAATCTTTAATCCAAACTCCAAAAGTGGCTAGGAAAGCATTTCAAATATCCTTATCAAGGTCCAGCCAAGCACACATCTTGAATACTACTAATATCACCATTCAAAATTTATTTCTAGTATCTTTTATGCTGATTAATCAAGTCACATTGCTCTGATGCTCTCTAAGAGAATCTCACACTGAATGCAGAAAGAGACATTTCCCCCTACTTCCCAATAGTGGCCTGGGGGCCCCGTTCCCCTTGAATCAACACTGGCAGCCTGCGGAGGCAGCAGGCCTGTGGGATGGGTGGTATGACCAGAGCAGTCGGAGTGTCCAGCTGAGGCAGTGACACCCAAAAGAGGGAATAGAAACAGCAGACTCAAGGGGAAGCCTTGGTGAATCCAGCAGGTTCAAGAGAGTCTGATGAACATGGCAACACCCAGGGGAGGGAGCAAGAAGAGAGAACAAAAATATTAGAAGTCACTAACGAGTAATCTCTGAGAATTCCCAGAAATACTTGGTGGAGATTTTGTTGGGATTTGAGGATCAGAAGCTGCAAGCATGGATTGCATACATATAATTGCATCAGAGTAGGAAGTTAGACCTGAAAATACTTAATTGGCATAGAAATCCAAAAAAGATCTCCCAAAGACTTCCAGTTACACACTTGGCCCAGCCAAAAATGGTTGTCTCAAGTCCTTATAAAGAAAGAACAAAAGCTGCCTGATAGAAACAGGTTGTCATAGACGCATCTAGTTCCCAGGAAGGCACAAAGCTAATGTAACTGAAAAGGCATACAGTGTGACTCCAGGCCTCTTGTGAATGACTCCAGGTCAAGCTTGGGGTGCCCGCCTAAGGTCAAAACAGTGATTTCTATTTGGGAGGCAGGTTGGGATGGAAGGGGTAAGTATTTGAATCACCTGGAGCATCTTTTCAGAACTCAAATTCTTCAGGCCCCCCTCTGAATACTGAAGACTGAATCAGAATTTCTGGTAGTGGGATTGAGAATGAGTATGGGAGCCCAGATAATTCTAACGTGTTCAGCCTACTTCTCCCCTACTTTGGTGGAAGACCAGTTTTATTTATAATGTGCCATTATCCAAGGAGAGGGAGGTGCAAGAGGAGAAGGGAGAGAATAGATTTACAAGGAAAAGGTCAAATCGTGTCAACAAAGGGAGAAGGTTTATACGTATTTTACAAACATAATTCCCAAAAAAGTATCTTCCTCTACAAATATATATGCAGTTTCCTTTTTCTCTCCTCTTTTTTTTTTTTTGATGCAATATATTGGATTAGTTATATCTATTCACTTGCCTATGTTTTTTCATTAGTCCTAAAACCAAAATAGGTATATTATCGCAAATGTACAGACAAGGAAACCAACAGGTATAGAAGGGTAAGTAAGGTGTTCATGTTCACATAGCCAGCAAGTGGTGGAATTGGGCTTTGAACATAGCTTTGCCTAATTTTTAAGACTCTATAATATAAATATGAGAATAAAATGAGCAATCTAAGGAAAATATTTTTCAAATACTTAAATAAATATTAAATATTAAAAAAAATATCCAGAGAAGGCAATAATATCCAGAGAAGGGAAAAGTGAGAGTCAATAGCCCCCAAGTGTCTCTGGAATGAGGAGGTAAATGGAAGGTCAGGGAATTTCAGGGGAGAGATCGGAAATATTTGCTCATGTTAATGGGTGGTGGGGTAGGGAGGACCAGACAGGAAATACAGAGACTGGGATTACAGAGGAGGTGGGAGGGAAGAAAGGCAAGGACACAGGTGGCCTTAAAGGGAACAAAAGAAGTGGCACTCCATTTTTTTGGAGGAGAGAGGGCAAGAAAAGGTGTGGGTGTAGATGGGCCTGAAGCTGGAGGGTGAGGCAGAGAGCCTTAGGTCATGAGTGGGGGTCGCCATTTTCTCTACGTATGAGCGTGGCTGACTGTGGGCACGGCAAAGGGAGACTCTGAGAGGTGAAGTAATTTCTTCCAGCTTCTACTAGGGCTAGCGGCTGATCTGCACTGCAAACAGATCTGTCTCAGTCCCAAGTCCCTGGTTTTCTTGGACTCTGGCAATGGCATTCGGTCTTACCTCTGTGCAGTACTGTCTAACCAAAGCCTGATATTACACCTTTCTAAGTAAGAACCTTCCTTGAAAAGTAATTTTTGTCACAATTAATTTGGTGGAGGCTGGAGACAAAACAGGTTTTTGCATTAAACTACACTGTTTCCATGTCTCCACCCTGTACCTTTGCCTCCAAACCAGGCTCCCCCAAGCCCCTGGTTAGTTAGGATCTGTGATCTTTGTCACATGATGTGAACCCAAATTGGGAAGGAATTCCTCACTTTCTTGGTAACGATGTCCAATTGCCATACAGTTTTGTTCTGCCCCTCTCCTCAATTAGCCTTCTCAAAAGAGCTCTCCCTCTCTCTCTCTTTGTTCCCTGGGATTTTGGGCTGCTGTTTGATTCTGAAAGAGCACAAGAGGAAAAACAAATTCTCCATTCCTACCAACCTAAGCTTCTCTAAACAAACCATAGAGCACAGCCTCCCTTCCTTGGGCCAGCACGTATTCGTAGTCTCAGAAAAGCCACCCGACTTCTGAATGCTGAGTCCCTGCTGCCTCTGTGGAGTCTCTCCCCCCATGCCATCTGTATGACAGGAGCAGAGATTCCCCTGCTCATCATAGAAACTCTACTCAGACACCCTAAAGAAAGAGCCCACAGATGTTCAGCAAAATACACAATAATCCTTGGCTGATTAATTTAATATCCTTTGGAGACATTCTATAGATCACTAGGGTGCTGTTCTATTCTGGAAGCCATAACCTCCACCATTGCCTCTTCTGTAATGTTTCATTTTGATTCATCTCCGGGCAAGGCAGATGATACCCAAACATATGAACAAAGGGCCTGAAACATATATCATTGCCTCCCTGATAAGAATATCAGTGCCTAGGAAAGAAGCCTTCGGCAGCAAAGTTGAAATGACACACAGAAGGACAAATGATATGAGAATTTGTAAACCATTTTACATCTTGCCAAATGACTTTGTGTATTTGTGATTTTTTTCAAGATTGCGACTTTTTTACTTCTACTTTATACATTTTCTATATTATTTGCCTAGAAAATAAACCTTCTTACTTTAGGTTTCTGTACAATAAACAAAACAAGCAGAAATACTTCTCCAAAATCTGATGAAAGTATACCGATTTTGTTGATTTATTACCGTAGTGAGTGTGTCTATAGCAAGGGTTGGCAAACTTTTTCAATAAAAGGCCAAAGCATAAATGTTTTAAGCTTTTCAGGCTATATAGTTTCTGTTGCAGCTAGTCAGCTCTGCTGTTGTAATATGAATGCAGCCATAGACAACATATAAATGAATGAGCATGGCTGTGTTCCAATAAAACTTTATTTATACCGATAGGCAATGGGCCAGATTTAACCTATAGGCTGCAGTTTGCTGATTCCTAGAATGTAAGCTCCATAAGGACAAGTCAGTCCTCTTTTTTTTTTTTTTTTAAGATTTTATTTATTTATTTGACAGAGAGAGAGATAGCGAGAGAGGGAACACAAGCAGGGGGAGTGGGATAGGGAGAAGCAGGCTTCCTGCTGAGCAGGAAGCCCGATGCAGGGCTCAATCCCAGGACCCTGGGATCATGACCTGAGCCGAAGGCAGACGCTTAACGACCGAGCCACCCAGGTGCCCCAAGTCAGTCCTCTAACATACAAAGTTTGCTAATGACTGATGGGAAAAAACAGCTACTATTATTATTATTTTTTGAGTGTTAGTTTTTATTTATTTATTTATTTTATTATGTTAATCACCATACATTACATCATTAGTTTTTGATGTAGTGTTCCATGATTCATTGTTTGCATATAACACCCAGTGCTCCATGCAGAACGTGCCCTCTTTAATACCCATCACCAGGCTAACCCATCCCGTACCCCCCTCCCCTCTAGAACCCTCAGTTTTTTTCAGAGTCCATAGTCTCTCATGGTTCGTCTCCCCCTCCAATTCCCCCTCTTCATTCTTCCCCTCCTGCTATCTTCTTCTTCTTCTTCTTTTTTTTTTTAACATATAATGTATTATTTGTTTCAGAGGTACAGGTCTGTGATTCAACAGTCTTACACAATTCACAGCACTCACCATAGCACATACCCTCCCCAATGTCTATCACCCAGCCACCCCATCCCTCCCACCACCCACCGCTCTAGCAATCCTCAGTTTGTTTCCTGAGATTAAGAATTCCTCATATCAGTGACGTCATATGATACATGTCTTTCTCTGATTGACTTATTTTGTTCAGCATAATACCCTCCAGTTCCATCCACATCGTTGCAAATGGCAAGATTCCATTCTTTTGATGGCTGCATAATATTCTATTGTATATATATACCACATCTTCTTCATCTATTCATCTGTCGATGGACATCTTGGCTCTTTCCACAGTTTGGCTATTGTGGACATTGCTGCTATAAACATTGGGGTGCACATACCCCTTCGGGTCTTTACATTTGTATCTTTGGGAAAACAGCTACTGTTATTAAGAACTAATTATGTGCTAGGCATTGTGTTAAGGATATATACATATTGTCTAATGAGGTGGGTATTACTACCCCATTTCATAGATTGAAAAACTAAAGCCAGAACGCTTAAGTAACTTAGCCAAGACCACATGGATAAGGAGTGGAGTTGGAGGGCCTGCTTTTCTGTTGGCGAGGGTGCGGCATATTGGGAATAGTGAGCATTCTAAAACACTGAGCTGGGATCTGCATCACAGCACTTATGAGATACTTGGGCTCTGGACCTCAGGAATTGGACCCTCAATTTTATATAAAAGCCGAGATGCTCAGCAGTCTTGGGACAAGAAGTATAACAGGTGTCCTCTATGTCTCCCCCCATGCTGTCCAGTGGGGCGGGTGTGTGTGTGCTCTGGAGCCTGAATGCCCAGGTTCGGATCTCAGTTCTGCTGTTCACTAGGGTGCCCGGGCAGGTTGGTTTAGATCGCCGCACTTCAGTGTCCTCGTCTGCCGAACAGGAGTAGTAGTATTACTACCCAGGAGGTTTGTTGTGTGGATTAAAAGAATCAATACGTGTGAACGCTTAAACCAGTGCATGATGAGCTTTGCTATTTTAACACCAAATATAGGTCATGGCAAGAAAAATAAATAAAAAGGCTGCTTCTACATGTGGCTGGCTGACAAGACTTGTGATCAGTGGGCAGGCAAAGGAGAGAAGGAAGCAAAAGAAAAATGGTGGGAAAGATGAAGAAGGAAGATAAGAGTAGTAGAAATACACATGGATGACATGAGTGTTGTCAGAGCAGAGGTTTTGCAAGTGACATCTCATGCATGTCATCATAACACGTGTGGATGGAAGAACAAAATGAATTTGCCCATAACCCCACTTACCCCTAGGTGATATTTGGTTTATCTCCTCCCAGGATTTTATATCTATCTCCCTTACCTGTTCCAGAGATGCTTCTTGTTTTCTGCCCTTTCCTCTCATGTTAAAAGAATAATCATTTGAGCTCCACTCACCTCTTGCTCTGCTTCTCTCTCAGCATCTCTCGTGCAGGCTTCTGCTGCTCGCTTTGCTTGCTTTGCTACTGTGGGGATCAGCCCCTCCCCTCATTCTCCAGAGCCTGGCTACCACGAGGCAGTCGTGTTTAACAGGCTTTATATGTCTTGAGAATCACACGAGGGAATTTCAGTGTAGGGAAGGAAACGTACAACGGAGTACCCCATGTTGCTGTGTCCCAGCATCCCTGAGCCATACATATCCCACTGGATGTCTTTCCCATACCCTGACCTGCTGCTACTCCCAAGAAGAAAGTATTAGTAGACTGCTTACAGATGATGATTGATCAGACTGTAAGCTCCATGAAGTCAGGAACTGTGTTCTGTTGCCTAATACTGTCTCCCCTTCACCTAGCACTAGGGCACATAATGGGGGCTTCATAAACCCTTACTATTTAAATACGTGCAGGAGTTCTTTAGAGGTTCATAGTGCCAACAGTGAAGGCAGACTTTGCTAATATTAAACAGGATATTTCTTGCGATTGGATTTGGATTTTTCTGCCGGTTCAGAGCTTCCCCAAGGACAGTGCCCAAGGCACACTCTTCTGCTGCCCAATCCCTGACTAACACACATTTCAGAGCCTATCCTGGAATTCACAAACTGATCTTTTTGATGTCCACAATGTGTTGGCTATATTATTTTAAATAGTCAAGATCATGGTGTATCTCTTGTTCTCTATCCTATTTGCACTCCCCCTCTGTTTTTGAGAGTATTTGTCGACATGATTTTGAATGATTGTATCATGCCCCATAGAATGTGGAAGACACACAAAATCTGCTTGATCATTCTTCTCTCATTGTACATTTGGCTTTTAGAAATGATATTGCAGGGAACATTCTTAGATTTAAATCTTTATCCATGGTTTATACTATTTCCTTAAGATAGATTTCTGGGAATGCAATGATGGGATCAAAATATATGAATTTTTTTTTTTACAGCCTTTGTATCTCTTGCCAAATTGCTGTCCGGAAAGATTGTTCCAATTTACATTCTCACCATAAGGTATGGAAGTGCTTATTTCATGAAATCCTCTTTAGTATTACCACCATTTAAAAACTCTTCTAATCTGATAGGTGAAAAATAGATCGTGAGTGTTATTTTACACAATGCTCCTTTGAATCCTAGAGAGTTGAAAGAAATTTTTAGAAGCCAGTTAGCAGTTATAGTTTTCAGTGGCAATAGAGAAATAGATAATACAACTACGACTGTTAATACGTGTATGCTTTTTGTACATAATTTCTTTAGGACCAATACCCTTGCCGCTGAACAGAAGGCTGTGAGGGTTTATGCAGCCCAGTCTCTGCCATATGTTTGGTGTTTATTATTAAGCCCAACTACTGAGCAAAGAAAGGCATAATTAGCCTTTTGGGGAATTATTTTAAGGCTTCAGCAGTAAAAAGCCTGAAGTTGATTTATTTCCCAGAATCTATTTGTATTTGATGCCTTTTTAAGTCGAGTCAGACTAAATGACCAGGCATGGTTTCAACCTTCTGTAAAGGAGTTTCTCGAGTTCTAGGAGATGTTCAAAAATAATCTCCTTAGCGCCTTTGCGCATCTCTGAGATACCATGTTAAGACAAAAGATTGAGTCGTTTGAAAGGAGAGCGAGCCACTCGGGCGCTAGCTGAGACAGCGCACGTTGAATTTATCTCGAATTACCAGTGGCTGGGATGGAGGCAGTGAGCTCTAGCTTGACAGAGCCATGAGCTCAGCTGAGGGGAACTTGGCCTTTGCTTCTAAGGTGGGAATTAGGAGAAGGCGCTCTCTGTAAGAAAGACACATGTTCTTTCATGGGACTGACTTAATCAAGAAAGCTGCTTCTGCCAGTGATTATCTGAGGCCAGACTTGAATCTGTGCTTCCAAAACAAAAGCAAGTTGTCTGATTCTAAAGCCATCCTACACATTATTGTGCTTCCAAAGACTTCATTGTTTTGCAATGATAGGAACGGATTTTTACCCTCAGAGCCCTTGGAAATGCATTGTAATTCCCGTCCTTACTCTCCACCCCAATTGTTGCCTAGATGATTCTGCTCATTTGAGCCATTATTCATCGATGGCACATTTGGAAACAAAATCCTGAGGTTGTCACGGGTCTGCACATATTTACAAAGTTCTCAGATGCCAAAATGACAAACACTGTGCAGATGTTCCACAGGACAGTAACCCAGCCTGCCTTTGGCAGTTTCACACGCAAATGACTAAACACGTCAGCTCTGGAAATAGATGCTCCAGCGTGAGTTCACCAACTTTTCTTTTCATGAAAAACTTAGGAGCCAAGATTAATTAAAATCAGGAGTCTGTTACTTTTAAAGATAACATAATGATAATGATTCCACATGGGCCTCAATCTTGCCATCACAGCGTGCTGGGGAAGCCAGAAAGTTCGAATATAAAAACTGTTGATGGGCGTCTATAACAAGAGGCCATGCCGATTTGCATGTCCAAGCAAATATTTATTGGGCAGATGTAGCACGTAGCATTCCTTGAATGAACAATTGAATAAATGTACAACAAATGAATGATTGGAAGAACTTCTCTAGTTCTGTGCTGCCCAGCTTATGGCGTGTAGTGAACAGTAATGCTAACCTCCACATTTGGGGATCTGCTAGGTGCCTAGCCCTGTGTCAAGTGCTCCCCATACCTCGTCTCATGCATCCTTTATGATGACAGTCTGAAGCAGGAATTTGCATTTCTGTCTCAGAAATGCAAAGGCTGAGGCTTAGGGAGGACAAATGTGAAATGTCAGGACCAGAATTCGAACCCAAGTCTGCTGGATTCCAAGGCCTGTGTTTTAAACCCACATCTGAGATTGCTGCTTACTTAATAAGAGGTAGCGTTCAGCAAAAGGTCACCATCTTTTCCTGGTCTCAATTATACTTCCTCCAGCCACCGAACCTGATGTACTAGATTTGGAAGGCTCCCGAGCGATCACTTGGCCCAAGCTCCCTCATTTTGTAGGTGGAGAATCCGAGATTCTGCGCCACGTCCATGGTCATTCAGCTGACCTGTGCAAATAAGATGCATGTCTGGAACAGGTTGGCTAACACTTGATCTGACATTTCCCCACTGCATCACTTCAAAGGTAAGGTCAAAATGGGAATCATGTAAAGTAAAAGTGAATTTAGATCATTGCATGTTTTCTTAAAAAAATCTATTAAACCAACACCACGGTAGAATCATCCTTGTGCATATAACTCCCACAGTAAAAATAAACGTTAAGAGGACAGATGTATGAAAAGTACTTTGACTTAAAAACATCATTAAAATGGTGAGAATATGATGAACTCACTAATTGTGCGGTATTTTAGCAAATATTTGAATATGGCTTTTTAAAAAATCAACGTGTGCTGCTTATGGGTTCTTGACTGTGTGAGAACCTGATGATATGTCACTGGTTAGAGCTAACAGCAGGAGTGAGGTTAAATATGGAAAATATCAAGCACCAATTCCTGCTGATTTTTCAGTCTGGACTGCATAAAGGGGGTCTCCTTTACCCTCCTACCTCCGCTGCTTGAACTGAAGCCTCCATCATCCTTCAATGGGACCAATGCCCCTGCTTCCCATCAGGCTACTTCCCTCTGGCCCTGCCCCTTATGGTCCCTAAACCACGGGTTTGTCTAAAACGTGGACTGAGCATGTCTGCTCTTCTATGGAAGGTCTTTGTCAGCTCCTCGCTGGTCAAAGCTCCTTTGGATTGCTTCCCAGCCTCATCTCCTTCCTCCCTCCGCTGTCTCCTTAAGCTCCAAAAACACTTAGAGTTGGTACAGCCTCTTCATCAAGAAGTGGCCCCGCGTGACATTCTTGGACAGATGACTCTCTGTACTCCAAACTTACAAATCACACCCAAGGGCTGACTGGGGACCTCCAGAACTCTCCCCAGCTCTGTGATTCTATGGCGGGGATAGAATACATAGCTCAGAGCCACCAAGATGCTTATGGAAAAGGCATGCTAGTTTTAAGAAAAATGAAGAGAGCGTTTCTCAGGGAGGGCTAAAACATAGAGCACATCCTTCATGCCGAACCGTTGTCTATCTGCTTGTGCATCTGCCCACTGGTACGAGCAACATGGTGGAGGCACAAGGCAGGTTCTTGAGGAACAGTGGGGTAAACTGTGGTGGTTATTAATTTTGCCTGTTTAGAAAGTTCTCCCACCTAGGATTGCCAGATTAAATATAGGATGAACTTTTATTTGCTAAGTCTGGCAACCGTACTCCCCATCCATCCCAGTTTTTGATGAATAGATGCCATCTCCCTGGCCACAGAAGTAACTATGTGCCAATTCCCATTCCAACAGAGGTTAGCCCAAGTCATGTGCACATAAACCAATTAGGGACAGAGACATTTCTTGGGGTAGAAATATGTCCTTTGGCTATGATTGCTAACCTGGGGTTTCTGGCAGCCATGCCCCCCCAACCACCCTCCGTTACAAAATAATGAGTCGAAAAAGGCAAAGAGAAGCAGAATTAAGCAGTGAACAAAATAGACACAGAACACTGGTGACTTTGAGTCCCCAGTTACAGTTTCTAAGACCGCGGTTCCTGCAGCTTTTCCTTCATTGCTGTGCGCTCCCCATTCCAGGTATAGAAACTGGTAAATACCTTTTTATGCCATTAACCTAATCTGATTTGGGTTTCCATTACTTGTTCCTGAAAGAGCTCCTGATTCATATAGAAGGAATTCTGGTTCTGGGCTTTATCGTTCCCTTAAGTAACACATGCAAGATCTAGAAGGGCATGCAGGATATAGTTGCATGATGCCCTGAGCAGAGTTTGCTTAATGAAAAGTGCTAATTCACCTCATAAGTGCACCTAATAATATGCACTTGTAGATTTTGGAAGCATTTGTGGCAAAAACTGAATCCCAGACTCCTTGGCATTTTGGGATCATCTTTCCCTTTCCTTACATCATAAAATCAAAGACTTCATTTACAGATGAAAAATCTTGAGCTAGGTGAGATTGAACAACTTATTTTAGACCAAATGATGAAAACCCAGGTTTCAAATAAATCATTGTGTATTGAGGTTATGGAAGTCAATTTTAACATGAGTCTAAGACAGTAAAAAATGAGAAAGGCCACTTGTATGGCTAAAACTCTAATGTAGTCAACAAGAAAGTGGTAAATGCTTGTATTACCTTTATGATTATTGATTGCAGCAAATCACACATTGGAGGGACTGATTGTTTGTTAGTGATTCTCTTTGCAGTCATGTCTGCGATCTCTTTCTTCTGCTATCTAACTTGTTGGCGGCTGGGCGGACCTGGGAGCACGACCCAGGTCCGCTCAGTCATAGCACAGAACTCACCACCCTCCGGGTCTGGGAATGGGTCATTGCCTGAGAAAGAAATGACCAGTGACTAAAGGGTAGTGTAATTATACATCTACCCTGGGATTTGTTTTTTATTAGATCTGATGGGGAACACATTCCCTCTCTGGTTGTTGAACTGGGAGAATGTGTCTGGAATGCTCTGTACCCATTTCTTCTACCATATGGAAAAAAATCTGTTTGCAGTTGGAGAAAAGAAC
Organism: Mirounga angustirostris; assembly: GCF_029215605.1. Lineage (NCBI taxonomy): Eukaryota > Metazoa > Chordata > Mammalia > Carnivora > Phocidae > Mirounga > Mirounga angustirostris. Next base: position 160,497,042 of record NW_026991711.1, read on the forward strand.
CAACACAAAGAGAGAAGCAGAAACAAGTGTAGACTTGGTTTTTATGACTTTCAAATCCCCAGATCCACCCATTTCTGAGGACTGATCCATCCCTGCCCTTTCTTGCTTTATGAGAACCAAAAAAAGTCTTGTCTTACCAAAGTTATTTTGACAGAAAGTTCTGACACATGAAACTAAAAGGGTAGTTTTATTTCATGTGTGACACAACATTCCTTTATTGGCATTGATTATTGAAAGTTGCCTGCTTATAATTTTCTAAGTTAATAACAATCTGGTAAGAACTAACAGAAAATCTAAGGGTAGGTTTAAATTCAGCATGCATTTTGGGGGAAAAAGTTATATTAACCACATGTAATATTCAAAAATAAATTTTAGCTTTAGACTTTAATGTAAAAAAAATCCCTTGAGATAGAAGAAAATATAAGAAATTTTAGAATATGTCTTAGGGTAGGGAAGCCTTTATAAGTAAAACTAAAACCTTGTAACCATAAAGGAAAATATTGACAGATTTGACTGGGGAAATATTTAAACCATTGGAATATAAAGGTTGCTACCAACAAAAATAAAAGACAAATGACCAAATGGAGAATATGTTTGCAAAATACATAATGTATAATGAGTTAATGTCCATTGTACATAGAAAGTTCCTACAAGTCAGTAAGTGAACATAACCCAAGAAGAGAATAGACAGTTATAAAAAGCCATTCCCAGAAGAAAGAAGAGCAATGCTGATTTCAACCTATCAGTGAAAGGAACATGGACAGGACATATAAAATAAAATTGAAGAAAAATCAGAAATCACAGTGTTTCTGGGCGCTTGGGTGGTTCAGTTAGTTAAGCATCCAACTCTTGCTTTCAGCTCAGGTCATGATCTCAGGGTCTTGAGATCAAGCCCCGCATCTGCTTAAGTTCTCTCTCCCTCTGCCCCTTGCCACCCTCTCAAATAAATTAATAAATCTTCAAGAAAGAAAGAAAGAAAGAAAGAAAGAAAGAAAGAAAGAAAGAAAGAAAGAAAGAAAGAAAGAAAGAAAGAAAGAAAGGAAGAAAGGAAGAAAGGAAGAAAGGAAGGAAGGAAGGAAGAAAGAAAGAAAGGAAGGAAGAAAGGAAGGAAGAAAGAAAGAAAGAAAGAAAGAAAGAAAGAAAGAAAGAAAGAAAGAAAGAAAGAAAGAAAGAAAGAAATCACAGCATTTCCAATTGAGGAAAACCCCTTTTGCCCACAATGCCCCTTCCTCTGTTGCTGGCCTGTGGGTTCATTTTCATTTTTCCATTTCAGGTCCAAGTAGAATCCACCGAGGAGGACTCCTTTGTGCCACCACAATACCCTTTGCATGCAGCTCTTAGGACCTTCAGCCGCTGCATTCAGGGTTTGCTCACAGGTTTGCTTTCTGCCTCTGACCAAGGGATGCATCTGTCACTTTGTCTTAGTGACTAAGCCTTAATCTCTTTGAATTCCTGATACCTTACTTAATGTGCATTAATAGACTAGACTTTCGTAAATGTAAATGAATAAATATAACTTTGGCAAATGAATAAATAACAAATAAATGTTGGGCCTTCATGGATACTGATAAAATCAATACCTATATTCGATAGGGAGGTGCCTCATTTTCAATTTCATTCTGACTGTAGATACTAACACATCTTATTTTACTCACACGAGAAAGGGAAAAAAGTAAGAGGGAAAATTCTATATTTGATCAAGTCTAATCTTCCAATTTGGAGTGTCACTGCCGTGCATTTGTTGACTGGATTTTTTTTTTTTTTAAGATTTTATTTATTTGAGAGAGAGAGAATGAGTGAGGGAGAGCACGCACATGAGAGAGGGGAGGGTCAGTGGGAGAAGCAGACTCCCCGCTCAGCAGGGAGCCCCATGTGGGACTCGATCCCAGGACTCCAGGATCATGACCTGAGCCGAAGGCAGTCGCTTAACCAACTGAGCCACCCAGGCGTCCCTGTTGACTGGATTTTTATTCCTGAGGGTGTGCCAACATAAAGACGATTCCTGTATGTTTCAGTCAACGAATGATTCAATTGTTATTTGAGAAAGAACTATCCATCCAGGCGCTGCATGAAAACCTTCTCTTACCATGTCAGAAGATCCAAGAAGCACCAGCATGAAACCCTGTAGGAAGGGTGTCAGTGACTTAAGCAAGTGATCCAGCGTCTCTAACACCCAATGCCCGGAGGATACCGCGGGGAGAAAACACAGCCATCAGCAGTTATGAGCCAAAAAGTGATTCAGGAAGTCAGACTCCGAATGTGAAGTTCAGAAATACCTGAACCAATTTTTTTCACTCATATTTTTATATATGCATGTCTGCTATGTGATAAAACCAACGTCTCTATCTCAAAAGACTGTTTCAATAAATGTAAATTAAAAATTCTAAGGAATGAAAAAGCAAAAGCTTTACCTCATCGTTGTAGTTGAGCCGGCAGTGTTGTTTCTGTTTCTTGTGTTTTTTTCCTTTTGTAGTGGTTTATACCCCGGTGTACATTTGCAGTCGCTGACATTAGATTTGACGAGATGTGATAAGAAGAGAGCCTAATGTACATTTAGGCCTCTTTTTCCAAGGCACTTATCCAAGGCACTTTGTGTGTACTATCCCATTTAATTGTTGTAACAACTCTAAAGGCAGGCTATGAGTATCCTCATTCAACAGCTAATGAAATTGAGATTTAGAGAGATTAATGACCAACAGAACTAGAATGTTCGCATGAATCGGGGCCTGTGCTGCTAATCACTGTGTGGAGGAAGAAGCAACGGAGATATCCTAGGACACACACATTTTTGCAGAGCCTTGGATTTGGGGAACATTTTCTTGAGTACACAATAATATATTTTAGTGTGTACCCTGTTAAGATTATGATAAAATCAAATTAAATAAGTACGCATGAGGACTCATGTTTATAAATAATGAATATGAACGTCTCTTGTAAACATGACATGTCAAGTGTAAATATTTGTGGTAGACGGAAGACGTGTTTGTAGAGCTGTACACACACGAGCCGGCACAACTGGGACAAGGCACCCCCTGATGTGACAGATCCAGTCCAGTCTTGTCCCTGTGAAGGTGGTGGAGCGGAGCTGAGCCCTCTCCTTCCATATAGAGCACCTAGAGGCCAGCTGCAGCCTGACGTTTCAACTGCAGTCCTACTGGATTTTAACATGACACAGTATGGTTCACAGAATCAACTTAGTAGTCAAGAAGTCAACTTGCAAGAGTCTCCTAATAATAAATATAAAGTCAAGTTAAAAATGCTGCAAATGAGAATTAGCGACTGAACCTGGATAAATATAAACCATCTGGAATGAATCAGCAATCTTCGCTAAAAGTGAATTAACTCTTAAGACTTCTCTCCAACCGGGCGCCTGGGTGGCTCAGTTGGTAGAGCGACTGCCTTCGGCTCAGGTCATGATCCTGGAGTCCCGGGATGGAGTCCTGCATTGGGCTCCCTGCTCGGTGAGGAGCCTGCTTCTCCCTCTAACCCTCCCCCATCTCATGTACTTTCTCTCTCTCTCTCTCTCTCTCTCATTCTCGCTCTCTCAAATAAATAAATAAGTCAAAAAAAAAAAAAAAAAAAGACTTCTCTCCAACCTTTTGGCAGACAGTCTGTTTTAAACCCTGACTTGACCTTATTAGAATACCATTTGGAAAACTGCTTTGTTAGCTGCAGAAACTCTTCTCAGCTGGTGCAAGTCAATACAGAAATAATTTTTAAGACTTTTCATAGGTGTCAGGAAAAGCTGTTTGCTTCAACTCTTACTCATACAGTTTTCTATTTATGAACATCTTCGTTTCTTGAACTGAGAATAGAATGGCAAGCTTTGTCTGAACGTTAATTAGCTTAGGGGTGAACACATGTCTATTGAAAGGGAAAATCCATCACGATTAAAAAAAAATATGGCTTCCTTCTCAGTTCGTCCAGGCTGCATTTCCTCCAACCATTTTAAGGTTAAAAATACAAGTTGCATTTTTTTTCTCTTCGCATAATTTTCCTGCCTGTGGGTTGGTAGTATCAGCAGCAACCGTCCTCAAGCTCTGAAGGTACAGTAAGATGAGTGGTTGCAACTCAGAGGCAGGGTTTTAGTACTTTCGATTTCAAATTCTGTAAACGCTTAACCATCTGTGTCACCTAGACGTGGATATGTATTGTTCCTGCTGTTCTGGGGGAGAAATGTTAGATATTGGCCATGGGCCTTGTGAAACTAGGGGCAGTGCGTATTTGCATCAGAGGGCACGGAGGGACATTGCTCCGAGTACTCTCCTGGTACATTTGAACTTGGCCAACAATACGCTGGATGTGGGTTTTCTGTTTCCAGGCACGGGTCCCCCACTCCCCCAACCCTCCTGCCTTTTTTTTTTTTTTTTTTTTTTTGAGGCAAGGGGCGAGGAGGGATATTGTCTTATTCCTATCAAGGAAGAATTTTTCTCAACTCCTTTTTGTAAATACAAATCTGGGCTCCTAACCAAGGTGTCAAATAGCCAGGGAATTGAATCTAGAACAGGTTTAGATATAATCCTATTAAGTGGTCTTCTGAGTCCTTTGAAATTTTGGTTAGCTCGGGAGCTGCCCGGGTTGAAAGCCACACGGTCTTGCACGGAAGGAATTATGCTCCTAGCTACAGTTGGCCAGTAGGGTCATGTTTTGGGGGTTTTTTGTTTTTGTTTTGTTGCTTGTTTGTTTTTGAGCCCTGTCTGGGATCATATCTCTTCACCCACTATTCTTCCCTATTTAAGAGTTTTTAACCTGTGTGAAAAGTACAAAGTGAGTAAACCTGAGAGTAAATCTATTAGCTCTGTAATCAGACTAAAAAGTCAGTCTTGGGCGCCTGGGTGGCTCAGTTGGTTAAGCGACTGCCTTCGGCTCAGGTCATGATCCTGGAGTCCCGGGATCGAGTCCCGCATCGGGCTCCCTGCTCAGCAGGGAGTCTGCTTCTCCCTCTGACCCTCCTCCCTCTCGTGTGCTCTCTCTCTCTCTCTCTCAAATAAATGAATAAATAAAATCTTTAAAAAATAATAAAAATAAAAAGTCAGTCTTCTCACTGGTTTTCTGTGTGTCAGATACTTCAGAGTCAGGGACTCTGTCTTGATGGCCAAATCCTTACTGCTGAGAACGTCAGCTGGTCCGTTGCAAGCATTGAATAAATACTTGCAGAATGAATGAAAGAATCAATGACAATTTGGCTAAACTCGAGGCGTTTACCGCAGCATGCTGAAGATGGTCACTTATTTTCTTTATTTATGATCAGGTGTGAACAGGGCAAGCTGACATGAATGTCTTCTAAACCAAACCAAGGTGTTGGAATGCTATTTCATTTTCATAAGCAGACAGGTCCATCTCTGTGGGGATACCGTATCCAGATCTGGTGAGGCTCAACTGCATGCTAAAGGCAAATAATCCGCATATGAGCCCATCTTCAGGGTTCCTCTAAATTGACCAAAGGATTTTTGCATTGTTGCCAACTGCTCTGCTATTTCATTAATTCGGAGGAGGAGACACCAAGAATCCTTGGTTTTCTCCGGATGATCCCTAGATCGTGATCATGTCTGCTGCTCCCAGTTAGACTCTTAATATTCCTGGGGCACTCTTTCCACTATGGCTTTAGAATCCAGTGAAAAAGACCTGAGCAGCATCTGCTTCTGTGCTGGTTCATACAGGTCTTCCCGAACAATAGCGGGACTCCAGACAAAGACAGGAAACTGGCACTCATGTCTACAAAGGCAATTTGGAAGGAAGGGTGACAAGCTGGGTCCTTTCTACTTCATTTTTTTTTTTAAGATTTTATTTATTTGTTTGACAGACACACAGCGAGAGAGGGAACACAAGCAGGGGGAGTGGGAGAGAGAGAAGCAGGCTTCCCGTGGAGCAGGGAGCCCAATGAGGGGCTCGATCCCAAGACCCTGGGATCATGACCTGAGCCGAAGGCAGATGCTTTATGACTGAGCCACCCAGGTGCCCTCCTTTCCACTTTTTATTATAACTTTCCCTCATTTTTAGTTTTGTCTCCATCTTTTACTTTTTTCCATTTTTTCTTTTTTCTCAGATTGTCTTACTTTCACCTTTTTATTCCCAGTTTCTTCTTCCTTTTTTAAAAATGTAATTCTAAAAAAGAACTTTACTAACTTTATCTGAATAATTCTTCAGCCAGTGGTGTTTATCTCTCTTTTTCTATATCCAAAGACCTTAAAAAATTATTTCCCTTCCTGAATACCATGTTCAAGGCATTTTTGCCTACTAAGTTCTTCTTAGACATTTCTCCCTTCTTTCTACCTCTTTAAGGATCCATCAGATATATATATATAACCACCTATCAGAGCTTCTGATGGGCATGAAATAGCGAATTTAATGTTGATGCTCTATCTAAAGTCAAGAAACTTGAAAGTTGGTCTTTTAGGTAACTTATGAAGCCTGAATCTAGGTGACCTTGACGACTACCCAGGCAATGACAAATTAATTCTAGTTGGAGTTACCTTAGCCACGTACAGGATGAACACAAAGGTCATGGCTTACAGAACAAGATGATTATGACCAAAAAAATTAAAGAAAATAAAACTTAGATTTATATTACTATATGGAACTTTTTTAGCAAAATTAACTCCTTTTACTGCAAATTTGATGCTGCCTGGTAATCCTACATCTTCAATGCTAACACAAGGATGATGGCATTTCCCCTCCGGGAATCAAAAACAAACAAACAAAGATACAGTCATAATTGGTTCTATAGAAAAAAATAATGTATCTTACAGAGACCCTATTAGTAGCTTTTAGAAGCTTGTAGACGCTGAGCTAGTAGAGACTTGAGGACTATGAATCCTTTTTCCTTTTATCTTCTTTCTTTATTTATTTTAAAGATTTTATTTATTTATTTGACAGAGAGAGACAGCTAGAGCAGGAACACAAGCAGGGGCAGGGGGAGAGGGAGAAGCAGGCTCGCCGCTGAACAGAGAGCGCGATGCGCGGCTCGATCCCAGGACCCCGGGACCATGACCTGAGCCGAAGGCAGATGCTTAATGACTGAGCCACCCAGGCGACCCTATTTATTTTAGAGAGAGATATTTTAGAGAGAGAGAGCATGTACACGCATGGGGGTGGGTAGGGCAGAGGGAGAAGGAGAGAGAGAATCTCAAGCAGACTCCCTGCTGAGCATGGAGCCCAACTCGGGGCTTGATCTCACAACCGTGAGATCATGACCTGAGATATAATCAAGAGTTGGACGCTTAACGACTGAGCCACCCAGGCGCCCCTTATCTTCTTTATTAAGCTGATGTGTTGCAATGTTTATTATAGTTCCATAATCATTGGAGGACTTTTCTGACTTCAGTAACAGGGTTAGAATGTATTGCTGAGCAATTAAAAACATTCATTTATGTATAAAATATACTTACAATAAACTTTTAGATGCAAACAATGTTTATTAAATACAGGGGGAGAGGGCGCCTGCGTGGCTCAGTCATTAAGTGTCTGCCTTCCGCTCAGGTCATGATCCCAGGGTCCTGGGATCGAGCCCCACATCGGGCTCCTGGCTCAGCAGGAAGCCTGCTTCTCCCTCTCCCTCTGCTGCTCCCCCTGCTTGTTCTCTCTCTCTCACACACTCTCTCAAATAAACTAAACTAAACTAAACTAAATAAATAAATAAAGGAGGAGAATGTTGTTTTCATGTCTTTTACACTTTGCTGGCTACATCCTTGAGAGGCTAAGTGACCTTATAGAACACCTTACATTTTCCACCAAATTTAGCAATTAATAAACAAATATTCTTTTTTTTCTAAGATTTTATTTATTTGACAGAGAGAGAGAGAGAGAGCACAAGCAGGGGGAGTGGCAGGCAGAGGGAGAGGGAGAAGCAGACTCCCTGCTGAGCAAGGAGCCCGACGTGGGGCTTGATCCCAGGACCCTGGGATCATGACCTGAGCGGAAGGCAGATGCTTAACGACTGAGCCACCCAGGCACCCTAATAGACAAATATTCTTATTTGTCTTGCACAAATGTGGAAGGAAATTACATTCATGAAGTAATTCCAAACAGAACTATATTAAATGAATATATATGTTGTTGCAGCTTATTTAAATCCAAAGATAGTGGCAGGCAAGGCACTGGATATAACCCAACAAGTTCTCTTACTACGTTATATTAGTTTGACTCTTTACGACTGGGAGAAAAAGACAGACACCAATTACTCTCAGTAATGAGGATTCATGATAAATATACAGGGAAATAACTATCTTTTTAGCCAGCCAGATACTCTTTGCTCCAACCCTTCCAAAAGGGAAAAGGATGCCACACAAAAGGAGAACCTCCATTTGGAATACAGCCTAGCCATGTGATCTACCTCATAATTAGCATCTTCATTCCCCTAAAGGAAAGGTGCTTTGCCCCTATCTCATATGGAACATCCCTTTGGAATAACTTTCAGGTCAAGCTGTTTCAGAGATAGCTGTCCTCTCTGGGTAAAGCCCATGTACCTATCCATGGTTGTATTGTTGTGGGCAGAATGGCAGAGCTGGTTTCACTCAACATAGAGGACACTAGATAAGAGAAGCTTAGGGCAGACAAATACTTCTTGATTCTGTATTATTATTTCCTTAGCAAGAAAGAGTGCTAACAAATGATCACTTGGAAACTTCATGGCTTATTCAATACAAGCGTGGGCTGCAAGGAGGCTAGATAATTTCCCTCAATTATCTGGATGAATCAGGCAAAGTTGTTGGTACTTAACCTCCAAAATGAAGATAATTAGAGCTTAATGGGCCGCTTCAGGACAGAAAGTCTTGGATTTTATTTTCAAAATGATTATCAATAGACTTATGTATCATGTTGGAATTGTAAATGCAGACTGAAATAAGGCTCACTTAGTAAAGACCAAAACAATGAGTAGGAATAGACTTTCCATCTCAGTTCCCCTCAGTTTTCTTACCTGTAAAATGGGGACAATAATAGTAGCTACTCAGGAGGTGGTCATGGTGATTAAATGAGTTAATACAAATAATGCCCTTAGAACAGTTCCTGATGTGCTCAGCACTTCAGATGTGTCGGATATTATACTATTATTAATAATCGCAAAACTGAAACAAACAACATTGTTTACCAACAGAGAAAAATAAAAATTTCTGAAGAAGGTAGGAATCCCTGAATCTGCTAGATAATCTGTTAAGGTACAGTTTTTTAAAAACAGAGACTGGAAAATATATTACAACTTTGCTGTTCAAAGTGTACGGTTCATGTACCAGCAGCATCTGCCTTACCTGGGAGCTCATTAGAAATGCAGGATCTCAGGAGCACCGGGGTGGCCCAGTCAGATAAGTGTCTGACTTTTGATTTCGGCTCAGGTCATGATCTCAGGGTTATGAGATCGAGCCCTGCCTCGGGCTCCTCCCTCAGCGAAGATTCTGCTTCTCTCCCTCTTCTTCTCCTTCTGCCCCTCCCCCTGCTTGCCTGTGTGCACACACACTCTTTCTCAAATAAATAAATAAATCTTTAAAAAAAAAGAAATGCAGGATTTCAGGCCCCAGCCTGACCTCCCCAATCGGTGACTGCAGGCTATCAAGACACCCAGCTGACTCCTATGTATATTATTGCACATTGTTCTAAATCTTACATAGAAGCATTTTTTTTCCCCAACAGGTCTTTGTCTTCAGGTTATAATATTGAATGGTACGTTGATATGTCTAATTTTATTTTATATTGCCTATTAAAATTAGACTTCAAAAATGTTAATTTCCCTTGACTGTCTTGGGTACATTTTGCAAAAGAGGCAGCACAGAAACTCGGCAGAATAGGTCAATGTAAATACCTCGGTGGGCATCATGACCCCTCTTGCCATCAGCAGGATGAAGGGTCAAATGTCCTACTCTGTCTGTTGGCCAAGGTGCAGACCTGTCTCCCCGGACCACCCCGTCACCCTATCTTGGCCTCTCTTGCTTTGTACCTAAGTCAGTTTTCTTTTCTCCTTTATGGTCAGTTCTCTCTAGGATATTTAGGAAAGAGACAAGTCTTGCATGCTGTCCACTTTGGAGTCATCTGCTCGCTCATTCCTCCTGCCCGGCATGTTCCTCTCGCAGCACCTGCTTCATCCCGCTTCCAGATGTGGATGTGGGCAGCATGGTCTCCACGTGCTGTGTGGACTCTGTGGCATCCTCAGGGGGTGTGTGAATCACTGTTGGTGCATCAACTCCTGCTCTGAGGAAATTACTGTGTAGGAGGGAATCAATTGTGGTGGGACATGCACAAACACACACACACCACTCATACCACATGCGTACTCCCACACGCGTACATACACCACACCACACCTAAACATATTCACACCCCTCCATACACACACCACACATCTCCCACACACATACACAAACCACACCATACATGTGCATCTCCATACACACAAACACACACACCACATACTCACACACACACACACACACTCCTCTCCCAAGGACACACATCCATTCTCAAAGAAAGTACAACATAAAGCAACGTTTTCCAAACTGTCATCAATGAACATAATCTCAAGTGTCCAGGGGGACATTTTTTTCCCTCCGAAATCAAAAAGGGACTTAGTTTAGAAACACTGATGTAGGGACATCTGGGTGGCTCAGATGGTTAAACATCTGCCTTCGGCTCAGGGCATGATCACAGGGTCCTGGGATCAAGCCCCACATCGGGCTCCCTGCTCCGCGGGGAGCCTGCTTCTCCCTCTCCCTCTGCCTCTCCTCCTGCTCATGATCTCTCTGTATCTCTCTGTCTCAAATGAATAAATAAAACTCTTAAAAAAAAAAAAAGAAAGAAAAGAAACACTGGTGTAAACCTACAGGAAGAAGTAGAACTCTTTCCCTACTTGTCCCGTAATTTCTCAAACCTGCCTCTCCCACAGTAGTGTTATTTTATAGGTGTCACAGTCTCGTCCCCTCCTCATTGCCCCAACTCATAATCCAAAGGGACATCCCTCTCCTATCGGCTGCTCCCCTCTCCACCCTGCAGCCCTGTCAGGAGTTGTTTCATCCCCCAGACCTGGAGCCAAACTCTTCTCTCTGTGCCTCTGTCTCTCTCAGAACTTGCCTGACAGGAGGGCTGCTGCCTGGGGGCTCCCCCAGCAGTGGGGAGTCTGGGGTCTTACTCTCCTTGGAGGCCACCGGTGTCACGCTGGCTCCCTTTCTTGGGTGGGGTTGAGTTGACTGAAGCACTGGCAGGTCCCTGAGGAATTAAAATGAAGTGTAGGGAAATCTCTTCTTTCTATGGTACCAGGTTTGAGATGTTTGTAGACATTTTCCCAAATTCTAAAAGAAAATCATCTTTTAGAATTTGTGAGGTAGCAAAAGACATACAGGACGGATGTTCCTGAGACCTGGCAATGCACTTCCTTTCTCAGCCTTGAGCCCCTTAACTATAAAATGAGTTAAAATCCCTCGCAGTGCTGAAAAAACGGTATGCTGTTCTTAAATATATAGCACATGATTTATTTTATGTTTTTTCATACTACTTATTTTTTTAAATTTATACTCTACCTTGTCTCAGAATGGATTTAAGGAGCTTTACAAAAGCTCCTTAAAGATACACAAAAGATACACAAAAAATAGCAAGATAGCATAAATTAGAAATATGTGAAGAACAAAAGGGAAAAACAGAGAGGGACATAAAACGGAGCCCGGCTGTAGCTACTACATTCAGGTGTCCGTTAAAGTTTTGCCCTCTTGCTTCGGGAAAATGTTGCAGATTGTTTTTACACCCAGACAAGATGTATGGAAGGTAAGGGACATAACTCTCCCGATGAGCCGGGCAACCAGTGATAACATCTGTACCAGCATGCAAAATCTTGTCTCTAAGGATCATTGACGTGCCATACATTTAATCAAAGATTTTGTATGAGTCAAAGACTACTTATTTATTGGAGAGTGATGGATATAATAGTTCTTTATATTTCCTTTTAATTTAAGAGAAGGCACCTTACACATAAGACTATTCAGTAAATCAGTCCACATAGGAATTCCAGTTCCATAGTTTAGCTGGTTAGGAGAGGGGGCAAAATTCAGAAGGGTGACACCTACAGGGGCTGGAACACACTGTCACAGAGAGAAAGGACACACAACCACTGCTCTGAGGAGCTAGGGGGCTCAAGGTCTCGGATTCAAAATGAGTGAGTGGGCAGCCTGATTTTAAAATAAAGCCACCTGATCTTAAAATCTGATCGTAGAACAAGAGCTCACAAGAGAGACCAGAAAGCGATGCCTGGAAAGGCTTTTGATATTTGAAGCTGGTTCTAATGCTGGTTAGGTGGGAAAGACCATTACTCTATGGACAAAGAAGTAAAACCGCAGACATCACCATATAGAAATGAGATAAGGTTCCTCTCTCTCCTGCCTGGTCCTTTGCTAGCCTCCAGTCCCCTCGACACACCCTCAAATATATTCTCACACACATGCACACACTCCCGCACACACATACCCACTCTCACACACACACATTCCTACATATGCACACTGAGCCGTTGCAGATTGCAGATGCCGTGCTCCCTTTCAAGCATAAGCTTTGCAATCATTTTCTCCCTGTTGCTATCCCCACTGCCCTCGCTTTTCCCAGCAAACCCCACTTGTCCCTTAGGATCCGCCCTACATGCCACGTCCTCCTGGAAGCTTTCTCTCCGTATCCTGGACCCGTAACTGCCCTTAAACAACAGCTCTCATGACGACTTTGCTCCAAGCAGTACACGAAAGAGACGCGATGGCCTAACATTAACAAAAGAGATTCAAGAAGTCTACTGCGTCAGAGAAGATCCAGACACACCTCAGCCCACCTGACATGCAAGTCCACTGTGTGAGACCAACACAGAGAAAGGCGAAGAGATTAGACAACTCAGATGGATAGCAACAGTTGGGATATTTATTTATTTTGAATGATTTTTGCTGGGAGAGCCACATGAGATGTATATCTTATTTCCAGAGAAGTTTCAGGGGAAATAGCTGTCTTGCAACTTTATTCCAGAACTCTTTAGTACAGTACAAGCAATATACTGGGGGAGAGACAACCTAAACAGCAGACCACAACAGAAAGCCGCCTCAACGGCAGCTCACTAGACCCTGTAACTTCTTCTGAACACGAAGGGAAATGTTCCCTACCATAAAACAGTGCAGTGACCTTTGGGTATTAAATCAGGCTTCATGCTCCAGGATTATGATCAAAATATTCTCATGCTGTATTTTTCCTCCTGAATGGCACCAAAGTGCTTTAAGAAAATTTACTGAATCCTTGAAAAACTAATGATCCCTTATAGCCTCAGGTAAGCTACTGCAAAATTTAATTTCTGCTCACCTACCTGAGATTGCAAATAGCAACATAAATGCCTGGTACTTACCCGTCTGCTGCATGTCTGTGTTTCTCTCTGACCCACATTCTTGCTACACTCAGGGATGCCCAGTGCCTTGCGGTGACTCCCAGCATCTGTGACATTGACTTTTGTCCCTCCCAGCTCATAGATAAAGTCATGGTTCACCCTTTAGAGGCCCATTCATCTTGTCAAGAAGTTCATTTGATGACATTTTTTCTCAATTGGAATGAAAATCAACTTGTTTCTGAGAGTTTAATCACTGGAAAGAAAGAAAAGATATAACAGGATTATATATAACATTTTGAAATTATTGTGTCTGTACATGTAAGTATTTATTGCTCTTTCTTTCTTTCTTTCTTTCTTTCTTTCTTTCTTTCTTTCTTTCTTTCTTTCTTTTTCTTTCTTTCTTCTTTCTTTCTATTTTTGCCACCCAGAATCTAGTTCTCCCTTTTTTGACAACAGCACCCTGATGTCCTTTTTTATGGGCCTTTGGTAGCACCATCAATCAAGGCAGGCCGCCCTCCCTTAGTCAAAGGACAGCTCGTTGAGATAATTTAGGCCAATTTTGAAGTAACTGATAGAAAAACAAAATGGCCAGCATTTGACCAACCCATTGCCAGGCTGGGACCCTGATGAATTCAGCTATAATTCGGGGCTATAGATTAATTCCTGCTACCTCATCCTCCAGAACTTCCTTGATTGTCATTCCCTTCCCAGTCTGATTTTTCAGTCTGCCCATCAATTCTGTGAACTACTACTACCTCTATAATATAGATTTTTTTTCTGCCTAACAAGCCAGAGTAGGTTTCTGGAGCTTGGAAGCAAAGACTATTATGAAAGAATTTGCAACCAGATGTGCTAAGAAGTGCTACAAAAAATACAAGAGAGAGAGGGAAGACGACAGCTCAGTATGTTAGCAGGGAACAGTGGAAGGATAGTCAGCTAGAACCACGGCCAGACCACGCCACAGTCTCAGTTTTGGGAGAGAACGGCACACTGCTGCCACTTTTCACTGAGGGCAGTGGCACGCGCCGGGCCCTGGATGCTCCTGCTGTCATCGTGGCCACCGCGGTTTCTGAATAAGGGACATGGTGCTGCCCTCTCTACCGAATGGGATTCTTCATGGACCAGGGTCAGAGACCCAGTGGGCGCATATAATTAACTGAGTCGAAGTCACATGTTCACATCGCAGCTAGCCAGGAGGGGGAGAGTGAGTATCTGCCACTTGAACTTCTCTAGTGGGAAGGTGAGTTCTATGGTGCAGAATTCTGCATATTCGGCTAGGGGATAGGGGGTTTTGCTGCAGGGCAGCTCACATCTTCAATTTTCAGGAAATCTAGTTGGGTGGAGTCAGAAATGAGTCAAAAGTGAGGCTTACAAGAAAAATTACAGCAATATAATTGATGGTAGAATTTCAAATTAATGAACTTGATCGGACAGTCAAAACTAGACCTGTATGGAATATGTAGTATAAAAACCAAAATGATTGATTAGTAAATACAAGAATCATAAATTTCTTTCCACATTAGCAGCCCTAAGACAAAGGCATCCAGCTAAGCTACACCTGCATTCCTGACCCACAGAAACTGTGAGATGATAAATGTTTGCTCTTTCAACAGGTCAAGTTTTAGATTAATTTGTTACGTATCATTTGGTAACTAATATACACCCCAATTAAAAGGCAGAGATATTTAAATTGAATAAAAAAACAAGACTCAACTCTATGCTGCCTACAAGAAACATACTTTTATAAAGACACAAGTTAAAAGTAAAAGTATGGAAAAAATATATCAGGTTGTCAATAATCAAAAGACAGCTGGAGTGGCTCTATGTTCCTAAATGTTTATGTACCAAATAAGGGAGTTTCAAATATACAAAGCAAAAATTGATATGACTATAAAGAGAACTAGATACATCACAACTATACTGAGAGATTTCAACACCCCTTTATCCATAATTGATAGAACAAATAGAAAATAAATAAGGTTATTGAAGACTTGAACAATACTCTCAACAGACTTGATCTAATTGATATCTATGGAAAACTCCACCACCAAGATCCAAATACACATGCTTCTCCAGGAACATTTACGAAGACATTCTGAAGTATAAAATAAGTCTCAGTAGACTTAAAAGGATTTAATTCATACAAAGTATCTTGCATACAGTTAAATCAATGGCAAAAAGTACCACCAGAAAATCACCAAATATTGGATACTAAATAACACAATATTAAAAACAAACAAACAAACAAACAACTCACAGGTCAAAAAAGAAATCAAAAGGGAAATAAGAATATATTTTGAACTGAATGAAAATGAAAACATAATGTGTCAAAATTTGTAAGGTGTAGTTAAAGCAGTGCTTGGAGGGAAATTTATAGCTCTAAATGTGTATATTAAAGAAAAGAAGGAAGATTTCAAATCAATGATCTCAGCTTCCACATTAAGAAATTGGAAAAATGGGGCACCTGGGTGGCTCAGTCATTAACCATCTGCCTTCGGCTCAGGTCATGATCCCGGGGTCCTGGGATCGAGCCCTGCATTGGGCTCCCTGCTCTGCGGGAAGCGTGCTTCTCCCTCTCCTACTTCCCCTGCTTGTGTTCCCTCTCTCACTGTGTCACTCTTTGTCAAATAAATAAATAAAATCTTTAAAAAAAAAAAGAAATTGGAAAAACAAGGGACGCCCTGGGTGTCTCAGTCAGTTAAGCGTCTGCCTTCGGCTCAGGTCATGATCCCAGGGTCCTGGGATCGTGCCCCACATCAGGCTCCTTGCTCCATGGGAAGCCTGCTTCTCCCTCTGCCTGCCGCTCCCTCTTTCTCTCTCTGACAAATAAATAAAATCTTAAAAAAAAAAGAAATTGGAAAAACAAGAGCAGAAATGAAAAAATAATGATATAAGAGAGTATGCATAAGTAATGAGTAAGTAATAAATATTAGAAACAAGAAATAATTAAGATTAGAGCAGAAATCAATGAAATAACAAACAAAAAAACAATAAAGAAAATGAAGGAACCAAAAATTTATTCTTTGATAAAAGCAATAATATTGATAGTCTAACCAAACTAATATAGAAAAAAAGAATACACAAATTACAAAACTATCCTATGTCTATTAGAGAAATGAAATTTTTAATAAAGAAATTTTAATGCTCATAAAGAAAACCAAGCCCAGATGGCTTTCTGGCAAATTCTACCAAACATTTAGGGAAGAAATAATATCAATTCCATGTAAAATCTTGCAGAAAATTGAAAAAAGAGGAATACTTTTCAACTCATTCTATGAGACCAGAGTTATTCTGATACCAAAATCAGGTAAAGATATAACAAGAAAAGAAAACTGTAGAACAAATCCCATATGAACATAGACACAAAGATTTTTAACAAAATTCTAGCAATTTGAGTTCAACAATTTGTAATCAAAATAATACATCATGGCTGAGTGTGACTTATCTGAAGAATGCAAGGTTGATTTAAACTTTGACAATCATTCAATGCATTTCACCGTTATTAACAGATTAAAGAAAAAATCGTATGATTATTTCAATCAGTGAAGAAAAATCATTTGATGAAATCCCAAATCCATCCTGATAACTCTCTGGAGCATACTAGGAATCAAGGGAATCTACCAAAAAAAAAAAAAAATTATGACTAACATCATACTTCATGGCGAGGAACTAAATGTTTGCCCCCAAGATTAGGAACAAGGTAAGGACATTCCATCTCTCCATTTCTGTTCAACACTGTACTAGAAGTTCTAGCCAGGACAAGCAGGTGAGCAAAAAAATAGAAGGTATCCATATTGACAAGGAAGAGATAAAATCATCTGAATTCTCAGAAGACTATGATCGTCTTCAGAGAAAATTTGAAGGAATCTACAAAAAAGGTACTAAAACTAATAAGTTGCAGGATATAAGGTCAATATACAGAATCAGCTATATTTTACTAGCAATGAACAATTGGATATTGAAATTTTTAAAAACTGTCAGTTATATTAGCAAAAAATATGGCTTTGTGATAAATCTCACCAAAAGATGCATAACATCTGTAAAACATCTCTAAGAAAAAGCAAAGAAGATCTTAATTAAATGGAGATCTATGCTGTGTATTTATGAGCACAGAGGACTTTATTAAAGTTTAGGGATAATGGATGGCATACATATTTCAGCAACACATGCACAAACTTAGAATATTAGAACTTCAGGCTCTTTCATGTCAATTTGTTTAACCCATCCCTGGAAATTTCTCATTCACAACCTTTTATCAGGACTCAATCCTGCTTGCTGCTTCCTTTGCACCAACCCCACTGTCTTTTCCCCTCGAGATTCCTCCTTCTGCCCCTTCCTCCGATTCTGATTAATTTTTTATGAGGTTTGTTTGGACGGTTTGTTTCAGTAGTGAAACTCATACTCTACCCTGAAGATGTCATCTTCTCTGCATATCAAAGAGTTTTGCTAAATGCAAACGCTTCTGTCTAAAGAGCTCATGGGGCCAGCTGTTAACATATGAATTGTTTCTCCCCACTATGGGCAAAGAAGAATGATAAACAGCACAAAATCTGGAAACTTCTGTACACAGATTATAAGATCTACGCTTTGAAGGGGCTGAATGTTTTTATTTCAAAGAAGTTGCACTATAATACACTTGGGAGGCTCATTTAAGTAGTTACTTAATGAGCTAAGGCACTGATTAAGATAGATGTGTTTGTTGCTGCTTCACTAATAAGAAGCAAACAGAAAATTTTATATTTATGTGTGTGTGTGACAAAAGTATGAGCTGTGTGTGTGTGTGTATAATGTATTAAGTACTTTGCCAAGTGATATACATCGAGTACCTCATACATCCTCACAGTCAGGAGGTAGCTACTGTTATTTCCTCTGTTTTACAGATAAGGAATTGAGGTTTAGAGGGGTGAGGTGCCTCCCCCAAAGTTCAATAGTTAATGATGGAACCCATCTCTAGCAGCATCCCTGCTCTTAACCCAGTGATCTACCACCACTGAAGGACATATACTAACATGCTAGCTGTGGGTATATCGGCGGGCAGGATAACTGTTGATTAAAATGTCCCTTTCCAGATTTGCTAGATTTCCTACAATGGACATACATTACATCTGTAATAGGAAGCTTGCTTCCCCAGCACCAATAAATGTTATAAAGAGACAACCATACCGGTTTCATAGCTGATTGAAAATGCAGTGCTGTTATGAAAAAAGTTAACATTAAACTAGAATAATATAATATTAATGCCTGCTATTTTGTATAGTGCTTTATAAAAGACAAATTATGTTCACATGCACTATCTCATTTAATCCTTGCAATAACGCTGTGGATTGCAGAGGGTGAATATGATGAAATATAATTATCTGCTCAACCCCTTTCTTTTGTCAAATAAAGCTCAGAGAATAGATTGACTCTACTCTCACAAAGTAATGGAATGGCCTAGCTGGACTAGAAGCTCCCTGAGGACCAGGGCCATGTCTGAAAGGTCCACGTGGTTGTATCTCTGGAGGACGACACACAGAATGTATCACATAGTAGGTGCTGAACAGATATTCGTTGATGAATGAATGAAATCCAGTGCCTCACCCTTAGACGTGTCTTCTGCACATTGAACTCCATCTCTGGTCACCTGAGGTATAATCTCTTTATTGCACTCCCCAGTCAGACCTTTAGGGATCCATCATCTTCATCCCCACCCTTATAGGGGTTGCAAGTAAAAACTGAAGGGCTTCAGAGAACTACTTAAGTAGTATGTATGTGGGGATGGGGGTAAATTTTGCCAACATACAATTCACCATTCTGACCACTGTAAAGTGTCCAATACAGTGGCATTTAGTACATTCACACTGTGGTGCAACCAACACCACTATCTAATTCCATTAACGGTGTCATGCCCCCCAGAAGAAAACCCCTGCCCCATCAAGTAGTCACTCCCCATCCCCAGTCACTCCCCATCCCCCCTCTCCCCCAGCCCATGTCCCTGTGGATTTGCCTGTTCTGGATATTTCATAGATATAGACTCATATAATATGTGACCGTTGGTGGCTTCATTCACTTAACATAATGTTCTCCAGGTTCGCCCACGTGCTGGCATGGACCAGCACCTCATTCCTTTTTACGGCTGAAT
Source organism: Mirounga angustirostris (assembly GCF_029215605.1). NCBI lineage: Eukaryota > Metazoa > Chordata > Mammalia > Carnivora > Phocidae > Mirounga > Mirounga angustirostris. Next base: position 160,516,487 of record NW_026991711.1, read on the forward strand.
AACAGTCCATTGCATGGTTATGCCACTTAAGCATTTTTTTGAAGGTAGAAAATGGGTCTGGTAGAGCAGAAGCCCGGGCTGGAGAAGAGGAAGCGAAAGCATCTGACTTGGACTTCCAGTTTCGGAAGAATTTCTTTAGGGAGATGCCAGGAAGGTGTTCTCCAGGGGAGCCTGGGTGGCTCAGTCAGTTAAGCGTCTGCCTTCGGCTCAGGTCATGATCCCAGGGTCCTGGGATGGAGCCCCACATCGGGCTCCCTGCTCAGCAGGAAGCCTGCTTCTCCCTCTCCTGCCCCCCCCCCCCCGCTTGTGTTCCCTCTCTCGCTGTCTCTCTCTCTGTCAAATAAATAAATAAAATCTTAAAAAAAAAAAAAAGTGTTCTCCATGTTTGCAAAGGACAAAGTCAAAGGAAACCAGTGAGGAGGGAGACAAGAGATTCTGGGCTGAGATTCAGGGAGGATCTTCCTGAAGATCAGGGCAGTTAAAACAAGATGGCACCCTAGAAGGGAGCTGTGGAATTGGACTCTCTGACCTTCAGACCGAGAAGGGTCACCTCTTCATCCCAGATGCTTATTTGTGGGGCATTCACTACCCAAAAGTACGGGAGAAGGCAGGCAACATTTCAAGATCATTCTCACACTGTAATTCTAGAACCACGAGAAGGAAAACGCAAAGAATAGAAAAGTAAATCACAGAGGGTTTATGAAGACACAAAACTGACCATTTAGGTAACTATATAAGTAGTGTAAAATTATGTAAGTTTGCTATAAAGTTAGAAAGGGGCAGGTGACATTTTGACAGAAAAACAAATTAATTAATGGAATGACGCAGCAGTTAATGGCCTTGATTATAATTTATGGTGCAAAGAGAAAGGTCAAATCATCTCCTGGATTTTATTTGGATTAGAGATAATTGTGTTTAGGTAAAAAGAAATGAAACTCCTAATTGCAAGATAATGTCAGTTCTTTAGAGAACATCTTCTGTCTCCCCCCCAAAAAGAGAAAAGAAAGTACAGTTATTATTTCCTTCATTTCAAACTCAAGTTGCATATAAATTACCTGGAAGGGAAAATTAGCTATGAAGATTAAAGATATTGTAAATTCTCCAATCATTAGACTTAGAGGCTTTAAGAAAAACACCCACCAGTGCTTCCAAACCAGCTTCAAGTCCTAATCCTTGCATGCTTAAATAAACATTACACACACAGATGCAGTGTGTGAAGCAGGCTCAGCTTTAGGAGAGGAAAGATGACGTTTCTGTGTTTACCCAAGAGCCAGCTAAAACACATTCCATTTGGCCCTGACACACAGAAATTAGAGTTTTAGAAACTGGAAAGGGAGCTTTATGTCTTTAAACACACAGACTGAATGCGGTGTATATTTCACAGGTATCATCAGAAGTATCTCTCCTCCACCTTTTACCGAGTCATCAAAGAGGCGATTGTGTGAACAAAATAACCCAGTAACATGTCACATCCCATATACATCGATTTATCCAGTCCAGGAAGAAGACTTTGCACTTACTGGACTAGCTAGCGAACAGCACTGGACCGACATAAAAATCTGAGAAATAGAGAGAGTTCAAGGAAAAGACACATTGAAAATAAGCACAAAAAGTTATTTTGCGGACATGCTTTTACTTTTATTGACTAAGGCTCTAAAAAATTAGTTCAGGGCCTTATCATGACTTCTAGGCACTTTGGCTCTCATGGGCCCCTTCCTGCATTAAAAAAAAAGAAGAAGAATTATATCTTATGGCTTTGTTGGTATAGAGATGAATATAATCTAGGCCGAATTCTTTAGTATATAGTCATTATTATACGTTCAGTTTTTTTTTTTCTGATTTTAAAAGAAATGAAAATTAAACCATTTTCACAGCTCCCTAGAAGTCTTGGGGGCCATACATCTGTGTCTGCCGCACCCACTGAATCCCTTAGCCTGGAGTCATCAGTCAAGAAATCTTTAGCCCATGCGATGAGTAGAGCTCTGGACATGAGAGCCCGGGAGGGACAGGAGGAAGTGTTAGATGTACCTTACACTGTAGTTGATTGAGGGGATTGTCACTCGCAGAGGGGGAAGAAGAGAAGCTAAGAATCCATAGAAGATGGTGAGAGGTATGGTTGGCTGGGAAGGACAGGGGAGAAGGTGGAGGGGTAGTATATCAGGTAGGAGGTTATTGTTGCATTTCACATTATTGTTCGAAGGGCCTGGGGGAGCTTGATGACAGTGAAAACGGTAAGAAGGAAAGAGATGTGAGAGAAAGACCAGGAAGAGTAGGAAGTCACGGATGACGCTGTGGTGTTAGATGGCATCTTGTACTACAATCCTTAAAGGTTTTATGTCACATTAGTATGATTTCCTTGTGTGTTGGCCTTCAATATTTCATTTAAAATGTTTTCTCTGTATTTCCTCTTCCCACAAAAAGACAGAGCCAGACTTAAATATATAATTAAAATGTGACTTCAGTTGAGCTGTGTGACCATGTTTCCATCTTGTTCTTAGCAGCCAGCTCATTCCCCCCACCCCCAAATAATTTCCATTTGCAAAAAAAAAAAAAAAAGTGTAATTTAAAAGGAGATTTGTTCAAATTCATGTTCTGGGCCTTTTCAATTATAGCAGCCTGGTTAGAATGTCCTCGCCACCCACCACACTCTGGGTGGTTCCCTAGGAACAGATAGCGAATAAATGACCTATTTGAGGGGAAACTGAAATGAGCATTTCAATACCATTTTAAGTTTGGTTTCAAAACCATGTGCTCCTTCCTCTGAAACTGTGGCCCCAATCACGGTGGTAGTTTGTAGCGCTTTGGAATAACCTTCCAGATATTTTTAGTGTTTTCTCTGTGAAAATACCAGTGTTCCAAAAACGGGAGACAAGACTGGAAAACCCAGGCCCAGGAGATGTTCAGAAATACGCTACAACGTAATCAATTATTTAGGGAATAATTTCCCAGGCCCTGTGCTAGAATTCATGTGCAATGAAGACAGTGTCTATTGTCAGAGTTCGCAATCCCTGGAGGGGAAAAACAAGCAAACCAGGTGATGACAATGGGATGTAATACGCATTACAACAGAGGTTCCCCCCGCCCGCCCTGGGGGGCAACAGGAACACAGAAGAAGATCACCTCAAAGCAGGGGGAAAAGAAGGCGACTCAGAAAGGCTTACGAGAAAAGGTGATATTTAGGCAAAGACTGCTAGTTGCCTACCCAATATCCACTCCCTTCCTCTTTAATCTAATGCCAGTTTTTATTCAGTGTGGCAATACGCCAAACTGAGAAATTATGTTTCTCAGTCTCCCTAATGATCATGTGACTAAATTCTGACGAGTGAGATGTAAATAGACATTTTGATCTGTTTGTCAGGAAGACGCCTTAAAAGCAGCTGGAACTTGTCCCTTTTGCTTTTCCTCCTTTTTTTAAATTCCCATCTGCAATGCAGATGTAATAGCAGGAGCTCCAGCAGCCATCTTGTACCATTAGGTGAACTTAAAGATAGGCTCCAAGGACTAAGGATGGCAGAGCAGAACAATAGAAAGAATCTGAGTCTCTAACTATCATTGTGCCCACCATAGAGCTCTGGACTACCTGCGTTTGGATTCCTTTTATATAAAAAATATAAACCCATCTATCTCAGCTATTATTATTTTGAGTTTTCTTACTCCTAACCTACATTGTGCCCACGGTGCTAAGTTTTGAAGAATTCGTAGGAGTCAGCCAAGTAGAGAAGAGGCAGAGGGTTTTCTAGGCAGAGAGAAAAAACCTTGGCAAAGTCACAGCAGCAAGAAGGCCCACGGAACACAAAGGGATTAGAGGTAGTTCTGCTTGGTTGAAGTTATAGGAGACTTCTACTAATACAGCTGGAGTCCTTTTGTCATAAATGTGCCGCCACACCAGAGGATTGCCATTTACTTCCTGGCCCCGGGACACAGGCGGGAGCCTCGGGCTTAGTGAGGTCAAGAGAGCACCTGTGCCCTAGTAGGAGGGAAAGACGGGGACACAGCAGGTGCCCGTAAAGCTGTGTGCTCGGGACCTTCTGCTCTGGGTAGGCTGATGGCGTCCCTTTCCTCTGTGGAGGAGGAGAGGGTGAGCCTGGAAGAGAAAGGATCCGAGGGAAGTCGAGGAAGTTTGAAGCAGTTGCTGCTCATTATACCTTTGTGTCTTTGTTCACCTATTTACCCTAATTAAAAAGATTTCATGGTAAAAAAAAAAAATTTTTTTTAATGATTTCATGGTTTCACTCCTGCTTCTTTCCACCTGATCCAGAACTTGCTTTGATTCCTTCTCTCCAATCCCCACTGCAGAGTCCCCTGAATGCTGGGACAGACTGCCCCCCTTCTCGGAAGCCTGGCCCTGTAGGAATCGTCCACAGCACTGCTCTGTGTTGTGCTCAGCACGGAGCCTTGTGTACAACAGGCATTTAATAGGAGGTAGCATTTAGTATTATGTCTATAATCCAGAGCAGGTACTTAATAATCACTCTTGATTATGGTGGATCCAGCCCTCAGGATCCCTGACCCAAGGTATCCATCACCTGGAAACTTCGTTCTCTAGCCCCCTTGCCTCCTCAATGATCATATCATCTCTGGATCAGGGGAGGAATCCCACTGTTGATTCTGGTTTTGGACTGAAGGTCCCAAGGTCTGAGACAGAGAATGGAAGCTCCATGAGAGTAGGGACGGGGTCTAGTCTTCACTTCAGGGCCCATTAATGTGAGGAACATAGAGGAGACCCTCAGTGCATATTTACTTGCTGAATGAATGGAAGGAAGGGAGGAAGGGAGGGAGGACCTGAGGCAGCTGTCCCTTTTCCCTTTATTCCGCCCCCCCCCCGTTACTGAAATATCCCCATCCCCTCAACAATTAGTATTTGCACATTCTTCAATCTTTACTGTGCCCCTTCTCATTTCTCTATTTTTGTCAATTGACTTTTGACAGAACAGTAATAAAAAAGCAAAGGAAGATCTTCGGACAAACCAGAACTCTTAAAACCTTTTTGAAAAGGGTGCGGAGCAGGCCACGGGTGCAGCTGCTCCTCCCTGGGCTGAGGCCCGCCCTGGCAACACAAAGCAGGGTCTGTGGTCTTGCTCCACAAAGCACCTGATTCAGGAGACAGCTTTGCAGGAATTTAATTAGTGAAGGAATGTGCAAAGCTGGAGCACTTCAGATGTCATTAAGCACCGGGGAGGGGAGAGGGAGGGGAGGAAAGCCCAACAGATGTTCTGATTCAGCCTCGTTCCTGCGAAACAGATCGTGGCGCCCGTCGTTTTTCCATTTGGGTAGCTCTTGGGTAAATCTTGTTAATGCTATTTCATTCTTTCTGGAGGCTGGTTTAACATGGATCCACTTTAAAGCGAATAGACGTGCACCCTCTGCCTCATGAGGGGAAATAAGCTGCTTTAGACAAACAAACAAACAAACAAGACCTGAATAATTCAGGGGTGCTTTTGTAAAGTCATTATTTCAACACATCGAGTGACTGTTGATCCTTGAGTTGAATGCATGTGAATCTTCAGTTTCAGAAAGTTAGGTGATGGTCAATCTGTGAAAGGCACTGCCTGTTTTGGTTTTAATGGCCGTAAGGGTTTAACAGCATTTTACCCCATTTAAATCCTGAAACCGTGTTGTGCGCAGGAGAGGGTTCTGGGCGGCTGCTAGCCGGAGCCGCCAATCCGCAGGGCAACTGCTGTCCCAGGCTGGCCTCCGGGGCGAAGTTCGGCTAGGAAGGACCAGTGCTGGACTCCAGGCGCTGCAGTGGACGGCACTGGCTGATTTTTCACCAAAACGAAACCTCCCTTTCTGCACAAAGGACCAGGCCACTGGATTCGATGGTGTCATAGAAGAAAGGCAAGTCCCGAGGCCATCTGATTTATCTACCAGCTCCTGTTTACAGCCTATTTGTCAGGGTCTGTCCCAAGTTCTTTCTGCTGTTAACATCTCAGGAGCCTCAACTTTGGGTGATAAAATTAGAAAAGGAAGGAAAAGAGGCATACCAACTAGACTTGCTTTGAATTCCATGTGTAGGCTCCAACTGACTTTTGAGAAATTCTAAAGAGCAAGTTCCTAAAACTTTTTTCTTTCCCTGGAAATGTTAGCATAATGGTGTTCTGCAACTGATTGCTACCAAGCCTAAATCACACTCTTTCAAAGCGTAATACTAACCACTCATGAGATGAAAAAAGAAAATCAGCAAAGCAGACTTCTTGTCCTGAGCTCCTTGATTTCTGGACTTCTGCACTCCCAACCCTTAGAAATTAACACTTAACTATCTGCCACTATTTTCAGGGTCACTTTATACTCTTTTCTGAGTTTAACCATTTCAGCATTTAGCAGTGTATTGTCATGTGGGGTAATTGATACCAAGAATGAAAAGGTTTTCTAATATTTAGATATAACACACAATGTTTTCAATAGTTAGCTGTTTTTCCATAGCCCTTCACTTGCAACTTTTTTTTTTATTGCATTGATCATTTTTTAGTTTACTCACTCATTCAACCAACAGCTATCTGTTGAGTGCCTACTCCGTGTCAGGCTCCAGGGATACAAGGGAGAATAAGAACCCCTGTATTCACAGTGAGGGCTGCAAGCAGCAGTACTCAGAGAGAAAGAGAGCTGAAGCTCAGCTGGGGCTAGTTGCACAGGAAAAATCATAAAGAGTTGTCAGGATCAGGATCGCCATGTACAGTTGTGTTGGTTGTGCACTGATGGGGGTGCCCAGGCGAAGCAGCCAGTGGGGCTTTACACCAGTCTGAAAACACCTCCAAACCAGAAGAAGGGAACATTTTCCTAAATCTCACACAGGCATTATATGTGTTAGCAGTAACCAGTCAGGATGTATACAACCATTATTAACCATAGTCTTAAGGTAATTCTATTTTGTATTTCTACATAAAAATTTCTTAATCTTCAAATTTTTATTTTATGCTCCTTCAGTTCAACTCTCATAGTTTGTAGACAGTTCTGTTGGATGTTTAAGTTAGCACATCAAGGGGAAAGTGCATTTGCCTCACACTTTTCATACTGCATGTGGATGAAAGAGTAATAATCCCCCACCTGCAATAAGTCTCAGAAAAAGCCAGTTGGTGATATTACATACGCAATTTGCTGAGTTAAAAAAAAAAAAAAAGTCAAAGCAGGTTCAAAACACATTATATTTTAAGTCAATAGAGCCAAGTTTAAAACTTTAAAAAGAATATAGACTTGGGGTGCCTGGGTGGCTCAGTCAGTTAAGCGTCTGACTCTTGATCTCAAGGTGGTGAGATGGAGCCCCCGTTGGGCTCAGCACAGAGTCTGCTTGGGATTGGCTCTCTCCCTCTCCCTCTGCCCCTCCCTTTGCTTGCACTGGTGGGCACGTGTGTGCTCTCTCTCTTCCTGTCTCTCTCTCTCTCTCAGATAAATAAATAAATAAATAAAATCCTAAAAAAAAAAAAAGAATATTGACTTTCAAGAATAAAACTCTTTTGGTAAACTCTCTCACAATAGGTAGGTTTTTATACCAATATTACCTGAAAAATTGAAGATTCAAGACAAAGATACCTTCCTGGAGAAAGTTTTAACTATCAACAAATCAAGAGTTTTGCTTGTCTTTTTTTTTTTTTTCCAGGTTAAAAAGATACTTAGCATCAATTTTTGTGTGTTTTTCCACAAGTTCCTCTATTTTCTAGGAGATACTACAAATCCTCTAGTTTGCCAGCCGCAGTGTATTTTAGGAATGGAAGCTGGTGCTTAGCAAGGGATTAGTGTATTCAAATGGTAAACCCAGACAGGCTCCCATACCCTACTGGGTCTTGACTGTCATTCATCACTTCATCTAAATGATTTCATATGTTTGCTGGAATGTTATCTGGAAGGCAAATCCTGTGTCTGCAGGTATGCAAAGAAATGTTTGGAATCACTCTGATGAAATAGGTGGGAGCGGTTTGAACAACCTTAACCCAGCAGACTGGGACAATTCCCACAAAGACACGGCAGCTTCCCACAGGTCTGGTCCACCCTTACTGCTCACCCCATGGGCAAAGGGCAAGCTGCCCTCTCAGGAGGACCAACCCGATGTGGGGTCCTTACATCGCTGATTTTTCTGCATGTGACTCTCACATCTCCCTAAGCACCATTGAATTCTTAATTCATTGCTCGCTGACTTTCAATATGACTTGGTAGAGAAACCAGAATTCAGAGCTCCTTGAAGGAAATCATGGTCTCCTTTGATAATTATAGGGCCTTTGTGATGAGGTTTATTGGGCATCCTTTGGGAGTTTCCGATCAACCTGTTATGCTTTAATACTATTGCCTCTGAGTAGAGGAGTTGCTTCCTTCTAAGCCTGTTATTCTCCCTAACGGGACGTACAGAAGAGCTCATCTTGTCCTCCTCTATCTTTTCTAGATCTGACTCTAGAAATGTATGCACAGAAGCTCTAACTGCACTCCATGAAAGGAACAGGGGCTTATCCAGGTCTCCCTTAGGACTGTCAGGGCCTCCCGGCTGCTGGCCAGTATGACCTTTGACCTGGCAAACGGCCTGCTCCACTCCAAGCCTCCGAGGACCATGCGCTTCAGCAAACCTTCCTCAGAGGATGCCCGCCTCTAATTCAAGACCCCAGCTGGAATGAGCAGGGCCATCTGAGCCATCTCCATTGTTCCATATTAGGGTGCTCTCCAGCCTTCTATCCCCGATCCGGTGTGGGGCATCGACCAGATGCCTTGAAAAGTTTTTATGTTTCTTGTCTCTGCAGTTGGCCCAGCCTGTGGCCAGAGAGGTTCTGGGAGGGCCACCTGGCCAGCAGCTCACAGCCACTGAGCTGTAAGGTATTTCTTGCACGCGATTACACAAGGCTGATCTGTCTGAGGAGAGTGGCCACCAGCATCCTCAAGGAGTGGCCCCAGTTGATGGCCAGTTGATGGCCACAGCTCATTGTATGGACTTGATTTGGGCTTGGGGGCTTTTCATCAGTTGATGACTCATTCAGCAAAGGCCCTTAGTCAGTTCTTGTTAGGGACCAGGAAATGCCATCAGCACAGGACTTCACCAGTGTGTTACTCACTTGCTGATTTGGGATGATTCTCACTGCTGTTGGGCACAGAACACAGTTAGGGCTCTGAACTCTGGATGGTCCACTGCCCACTCTTGGGCTTGAGCTACATTTGTGGGGCCCAGGTGCTGTTGCCTTTCTATATGCTGACCATGGTGCCACTGGTCTGTAGCACCCACACAGGGGAGGGGTGGCTCTGGTGTCCTTGATGCTATGCACCCCCTCTGCTGTGGGCGCCCAGGACAGTCCCCCGACCCCTCCCATGGGCTCTGTGCCACTTGTTGGACAGGCCTCCAAGGGTGCCTGTTCTGTGCTCTAAGAGCTTTGGAAGCTGTTGCTCCATAGCCCAGTGGGCTCTTCTGGGTGATACTCTTCTTCCCCCGATGGATATGATGATGTCTCCACCTTCAGGGCAGGTCTTAGTGAGGGATTAGCATTCCTCAAAGGAATAGGACTGCTCTTCTCACTTAGCCATAGACTTGTCGCCTCTCTTACTCTCTGGTGATGGTGTACAGGACTACATCAACATCAGAGGAGATAGTTTCTAGAAATTCAGTGATTGTAGCCTAAGAGAAATATCATACTATGTTTATGCTATAAAATTCCCAAAAGAAGACTTTAAATGACCAGAAAATAAACTACTCTTCATATTTTTTCTGCATACTCCAGGTAGGACTTGCATGTTTGGTCACCATCAGTGAAGCACAGAAACAACCTTTGAGAGAGCTAACAAAGCAAGTCTTCATGGAGGCAGGCTGCACGATGCAACGTCAGAAGCAATTCTGGGACTGACACTAAACAGCTGGTGTTAGGGAACTGCAGAGCCCAAAGATCTATATTGTTTCAATACAAACTGGCCCTAAAGAGCTGTATCATCATGGGTAATAAGATATTACTACCTCAACATGTGGTGAAAGATACAAAAATTCACGAGGACCTGCACATTTGACAGTTAAGAACACAAGGGGATGGCTCCTGGACTTGAGCGGGAAAGATGGCATCTGGAAGTTATGAAGATTCTTCATGCACTGATTGGACTGTAAAGAAAGATGTAAGTGCTTCTTCTTTATCCATTAGTCAAAATTGTCATCACTAAATTACTGTACCTCACATGGACCTGTGAGTTTTGTGATATATTTTTATAATCAAATTACTTATCTAGACAAAGGCCCCAGAAAAAATATTTTCCTGGGCCCCACCTGGTCTCAGGGCAGCAGTGGGGGGCACATTCTTGTGTCTATCCCCCATTGTTGCTCCATGTGCTGAGTCTCAGGACTCCCACTAGGGGCCCTGAAGATGGGAACTCATCCCCGGCCCTGTCAGGCAGAGGGTTCCCCATGCATCTGTGATCTGTCTGAGGAGAGTGGCCACCAGCATCCTCAAGGAGTGGCCCCAGTTGATGGCCACAGCTCATTGTATGGACTTGATTTGGGCTTGGGGGCTTTTCATCAGTTGATGACTCATTCAGCAAAGGCCCTTAGTCAGTTCTTGCTAGGGACCAGGAAATGCCATCAGCACAGGACTTCACAAAGATGAATAAGACTTGCTTCACATCCCCTAGGAGCTCCCAGTAGAGTGGGAGACAGATCAATCAGCAGATGGTGTAACAAACCAGAAGAAAATGTTGATAGACGTGTGAGGAGTACAGACTGAGCGTGGGGAGGGCTGTGGGTGCTGCACAGAGCAGGGCCTGAGGAGGCTTCACAGAAGGCTCTTTAGACAACTCTGTTTGGACTAAGCTTTGAAAGATGAGTGTGTGCGGGGGGGGGGGGGGGGGGCGGGCTCCTCAGCCAGAGGATGGGACAGAAGGAAGGGAATGGGCCATGGAGCCATCAGGCATAGGCAAGCAGCTGGACTGGGCTCGAGGGAAGCTGTAAGTAGGTTCTGTGTGGCTGGGGTGCAGGGAGGGGCTCGGAAAGGACGAAGCTAGAGAGATTGAGGGCACTTAATATGCCACGCTGAGGAATCTGGGCTTTAGACCATGGACAGTGGAGAAGGACGGACCGTACTAATTTGCAGAGGCGCAGATGGTATTCTGTTTTAAAAAATCTGTCTGGAAGGGGCGCCTGGGTGGCTCAGTCGGTTAAGCATCTGCCTTGGCTCAGGTCATGATCCCAGGGTCCTGGGATGGGGCCCTTATCTGCTTCTCCCTCTGAGGGAGTCTGCTTCTCCCTCTGCCCCTCCTCCCCGCTCGTGCTCTCTCTCTCTCTCTCTAATAAATCAATAAAATCTTAAATCTGTCTGGAGGAGGTACAGATTACGATCTGGGGAGAGACCGAGGGCAAGGGAGAGTTCGGAGGATGTCACGGAGTGCAGTTCGGGGGGCGGAGAGCTGAGGCTGCAGCTGCAGGGGAGGGCAAGGCAGGTCAGTGGCTGGCAACTCCACACCCATGTGGATGACTGGTGTGGTAGCAAGCGAATGTTAGAAATGTTTCCACTGCAAGAAAACCCGACCTGGCAGTGGGTGCTTTTCCTCCCAAGTAGTGCAGACCTGGAGGGCAGTTGGCACTGGCCGGGGGTCTCAGCACTTTCGGGGCTGGCGTCTCTGCTCTGCAAGCGCTCAAGCAGCAAGAAAGGGGAGGAGGTCTCGTGGGCAGTGCCTGTCCCAGTTTGTTTCCTTACAGGTGCCGCCTGTTTTCCGCCCTTGGCCAAGAGATGCAAGGCAGCAGGCTGCAGTCTCTGCATTATGGGGTGGCACGGAGGGGGGGCATGGGGCACAGCCGGCCACCGCCATCCTTCCCTCTTGCCCAAGTCAAACCTGCCCCAGGCTTTGCTGACATCCTGTTGGCCCTGTGCTCCAATTTGCTCCCCGTAGAAGCTGAAATGGGAAGATGGAGGGGCGTGTATGTGTGAGGGGTCCCATCCCCAGTTTAAGCAGCAGAAGCTACAGGCAAGGAAGCCGAGCCAGCTCCCTTGGGGGGCCTTCATTAGGAGGGCAGAATGACAGCATAATAATAATATCCACCACTTATTAAGCAATTTTCATTGGCCATGTCAAGCACGCCACTGAATGGCTTATCTACTTTTTCTCAGCTAATCCAAATTTGATGTAGATATGATCACCCCATTTTTAACAAGAAAATTGAGGCTTGGGGTGCTTCCCTTGCTTAAGACAACACCCAAGCCGAGGCAACCCCCCTGAATCTCCAAATGTGGTCAGCTCCTTGGCGCTGTTGGGGACAGCCTTGACCTGGGAGAACCAGGGCTCAAAGTCTATCGTGAGTTGGGCTTCAATGTTGGGGAAAATGCTACTGACCAGGCCAGGATCCTTCGTGCAAATAACTTTCCTCTTAGCATCCTGTGCTCACAGCCCAACATCTGTGTGTAGGAGGCCCTCTGCATAGTTTAAGGGCCGAATGTTTTTCCCTTTTCCTTTACCTGAATCATGTGACTGATTACCCTAACTGCTCCCTGGCCATTGGCTCCACGGCCCTCCCTCTCGAACAGCTCCTCCTTGGCTCCCACATCCACTGTCAGCTACCAGATAATTGGTATTGTTTGCTTTTCTGCTAGAGCCTTGGCATTAACATTCACTCTCAACACTACCTCTAGAGCATTTTTTTCCCAAATTTTTATATGCTGAAAACCAATAGAAATGTTGTCGGTGATAATTACAGGAAGGCTGGAATAATGAGTTCCTCTTTAGAGAAAACTGTAAAAAGGGAGAGCAGTGATTTTTGCTCTTATTTTGGTAGGTGCTGGGTGCTTTGATAGAGTGCTTGGTGGGATTAGACACAGCAAAGGTGGAGCCCTGTGGCTTTGGAAGGAAAAGAAGGTGAACAAGGCCAGGTCTCTGTCCCGGCAAAGCTGAAAAGCTCGTTCACACCAGCAGCTGTCTCTTCTGGGTTCTGACAGGGATCGGCTCGGGCACCCAGGCATTGCTCAAATTGTCTGCTGAATAATTGCCCTTAAAAAATAACAGCTGAATGCCTTTTCAAAGGCGATTATGGAATCCGTCCTGGCCCTCCTTCAATAAAGGACATTTGCTTATCTCCAGATTGTCTTATTGGCTCTTCTGGAGGTGGGCAATATGATTTAGTGACCTGGTAAATTCCTCTGCAACCCCTGGACTCCACAGTTCTGTTTCCTCCTTAGTGGGTGAAAAGCGACTGTAGCAAACCTCTCTGCCTTCTTTCTACTTTTCTACACCGCCATCCTCCTCAGCTTTAGAGTGTATGGGTTCCCATGGAAACGGCAATGTCCTTGCTGTGGACAGAACTTAATCACAGCCAAAAGGGTGAAATAAAGTACATTTTTATCTTGGATTGAAATTTGTATCATGATTCATGTGATGGAAGAGAGAAAGGAGAAGAAGAAAAGCAGAAGGCTAAGAAGGGTAAGGGCAGGGGGAAGGAAAGAGGAGGAAGAAGACAGAGGGCGGGGGTTGAAAAGGATTCTCTGGGCATCTGCCTGAAAAAAACGATTGCAGCAGAGGTTGGCTGTTGAAAGGTACGATGTCTCTTACTACACGCCAGGCTGGGACTGTCCCATCTCTCCCAAAGGCTCTGCCAAAGCAGAGGGCCCTGCTGATGGGATCTGAGAGGCACCTGCCCCAGCGTCTCTCCCCAATGGTCACCGTGCTTGCAATTCGCCCGGGAGAGATCAAGTCTCTTAGGAACATTTTTCAGTCGTGACACAGTTCCCACTAAATGAGGTGACAGTTTAAGCCATGATCAACTCATGTTTTTAGAGGATATTTTGCTAGATCCCTTTCAAGCCCTAGCTAGTTAGTCGAGGCACTCTGACACTTAGTAAGCAACAAAAGCTACAAGTCTCCAGAGAGACTCTCAGCTGTTCTTGCAGGTCCTCTGTCCTGCTGACCTCATCACCTGCTTCTTGCCACCTGAGTACCTACCCTGTACATCCACCAAGGAGCAGACCCAGGTTTATGGATTTTAAAGCTTATACGATTTGCACCCTCTTTGAGAAAAAGGATGCAAAATTACAAATAGAAAGTTAGGTACAAAGTCTTGAAGAGGGTCCATGCAAATGAGGAGCTTAATTTCATTAGCTTCATGGTAATTCGCCTCTGCATCTATTCTCCAAATTAATCTTTAAAACAACGCCATGCAGTACATAATTATCTCTTTTAATCGATAAGAAAACTGAGGGTCTATGAGAGTCATCAAACTTTACTAAAAATTTACAAAAAAATGACTAAATTCATGGACACAGTTGGGATTCCTTGGGATTGATAATCAGGAATAGATCATCTGGGGATGTCTCCACAGCTAGGGTTTTTGGTCGTCGTTTTTTTATTTTTTTGCATAAGCATCAGTTGTAACATGTTGAATCAATCTCACTTTTCCAAAATGTGACTTTCATTTCCCCTCCAAATCCAGACCAGCTGATGGAATTGGATTTCAGCTGTGGTTGGAGGACTGGAGATGGTATCGTGTATCCCACTTGCAAATAATCTATCGGCTTCCTGCAATGCATTGCGTGCTCTCGCCACAGAACAGACATGGAAACTGAGACTGTCAGTTGGACGGCTGGTTAATATCCACAGGAAATGTATGTCTGCTGTTCCAGGGCTGGAAATCAGGGCCCGCCTGCAAAGCAACTGGATAGGGCAGTTTCTGGAGTCCTCCTGGTTGCAATGAGTTACATGGATCCTCTCAGATTGACAATAGAACCATCCTTCCTTTTCTTTCCTTTATTAGTATTAGCAATATTATCCAATCTTCCATTTAAATTGAATCAACTTCAAATAGGTACATGCACAAATATCCTCACATGCAAAGTTCCCCAGTGTAGCTCCTTTGTACTGTCTTCAAAATGGTAGAAACTCAAATAAGTCAGAAAAACTGGATGCTCTCCCACCTCATCCTCCCCAGAAAACCACAGTGAGCACATCGGAGGAGGGCAATGTAGCAGCATGTCCTACAGCAGGCAAGCTGCCATTCAGAGAGTGCACCAGTGGTGGGGAGCGGGGCAGGGAACCATCCAGAACAAAGTCCCAGAGAGCAGGAAGGGAAGAAGAGATGCCCCCCGCCCCCGCCCATGGAGAGAGCCGGGGTATAAGGGAGAGTTAGGAACCCTGACCAGAATCTGGTTTCATATATTATGGGATGTGTTTGCATCTGAGGCACAAACCTCTAGCCCAAATCTTCCCTAAGGGCTTTTGTATACAAAGCACCGTTCTAGGCTCCATAACGATAGCATACGTTTATTATGAAACTGCGAAGTGCCAGATGCTGGACTAGATATTTTTATATCTATGATTGAATTTAATCAACCATCTAATTTATTCTCATTATACCATGAAGAAGGAACAGTGGTAAGTAACCCCCTTTTGCAGATGAGACAACTGAGGCTCTGTGAGATTAAGTGATTCTCAAGGTCACTGAGCTAGTCAGGGGTGGAGTCAGGGTTCACATCTAGTTCTGTCTGACTCTAGAGTCAGTGCTCCAAACCCTGATGACTTGTGGAGTGCTTGCCACGTGTTAATCCCCATGCTTGCAATTTACCTGGTCTCTTTTTTGATCTCCACACTGACCTGTAAGGTATTTTATTCCTGTCTTCAATTACTTATAATTTAGGCTGGGGAAGGGAGTGAGGTACGGGGGAGTGAGATATGTATTTTAAAAACTCTAATACAAATCAGAAAATAAGTCCAAAAAAAGATGAAGAGTTCCCCAAGCCAATGATTCTGGGATGGATTTATAAGGATAGCTGGGATTTTCAACCCATTCAATTGAAGAAACAGGGGATTCCCTCATGGAAGTATCCATACGAACACAGGGGCATGTTCAGGAAATGGTATGTGTACTTTTTGTGGTCTGACTGAAGCATACGTTGTGTGTGAAGGATCTACGGCTGGGGAGGTAGGCTGGCACTGACCGCCAGGTTGAAAAATTCTCAATCTGGTAGACCGAGGGAGAAAGATGATCATGTTGGAGCTAAACTTTTTAAAAAAGAAATTGCCACAGCATTTGTAGACTAGACCTATGCAAAAGTTTGAACAAGAGGTAGCAAAGGTCTGAATCTGAATTTGGGTAGGAATAGGGAGGATGGAGGGCAGGGTCCTGAAAGAGACATGTCTGAAACATTGGCTCTCGCGTTCTCAACTAGGGGGGAAAGACTCACAACATAACCCGATTCACTCTGCCGAGGGTCTGTAATTCTGCCAGGATCCCCACGGGGACCCAGAGAATGTCTCTGGGGGAGACTGTTTCTTCAAAGATGTTGATACTCTCGGGAGAACCTGAAGCCTGCCCATACCACAGGGGTGGCCCATCTGCAGTATGGACATCCATGAGCCTGGAATCTCAAGGGGTAGGGAAGAGAGTGGGAGAGCAAAGAGCTTAAGAAACAGTTTGTGGGTCTGGCAGCAATGTTGGCTGTCATAGGACACAAAATCTGCGTTTTGTAAGCATAATTGTTTTACAGGTTTCTATATTTTCTTTGCTGTTTTCCCTTTCATTCTCCTTTTGTGTTTTTGTGGTGGTGCTTTTCCAAATGAAGTTCCTTCTGAAAATATTGCCTGTCTCAGCTCTGCTGAAAGAAAATCAGAAAAAGGATGCTTTGGCACTTGGATCTGTGTGTTAAAGGTAGAAGAGCATGAAGGCTCAGGGCCGGCTGTGGGGGGTCAGGATCCAGGGTCAACTGTAACTGGTTTACAAGTCTGTTTTCTGAACCCAGACCATGGACTCCTTAAATACGAAACTGAGTCTTCCTCAGGCTGGTATCACTGCCCAGTGGTCACTTGGGAATGCTCAATAAGTGTTTGAAGAATGACTGAATCTTGAAAACTGTCCATGTGATGCTGTGTCTTCTTCACTATAGAGCAGGGTTCATCATCTGCACAAGGAGAAATGGCATTCATGTAGGGGGCCATTATACTCATTGGGAAACAAATAAAGATGAAAAATAGATTGATTGGTTAAGTGTAGGCTTCGTCCAGAATCTCCAGGTTAGAAGCTCTGAGCCCGTTGGCGATTCATGTTTATTTATCCACGGCAAAATCTAGCTTTCTGTTGTGAGAGAAAATGTTTCTCACAAAGCTTTATTAAAATGTTCAGACAGTCTCCCGGACATCAAATCGCTCTCAACAACACAACTCTTTAGCGTAAACAATCAGAAATGCAAGGATTAAATTCCCCTTCAAGTGTATGAGGGCTTAAAAAGAAAATGCACCCATGCTTGACAAAATAAGCTCTGAGCTTTATTGAACCTCTTTTGAGACGGAAGCTCAAGTCTGTCAGTCAACCAGAGACCCATCTGGGGCCCCGCCATGCTGACTGCGAGGAACCAGAGGAAGGGATGAGCCAGGACCTTGCAAGCCAAATATTCTCTTCCCTTATTAAAAAGGAGAAAAGCTTGAGTAGATGCCATGAGCATACCAGCTGGGCAAAGGACTCATTTTTATTTTTCAAAGACCTGGACCTAAAAGGCCAGACCTCCCGGTTACCAGGATGTAATCCCCACGGACATGGAAAAGGGTAAGCAGTTACTTTGTTTCTTGTTGTTTTATTTTTAAATAAACAATAGTCTGGGAGTCGGCAATGGGGCACAGCAGGGAGGCAACAACCATACCTGCTTTCTCAAAAACGCAACAGTGCACACACACCAAGGGCGCCGATTGTCACCGTCGTGCTGTTGTCACTGCCATCCCTAGCGTGAACGACTGAAAGCGAACAATCGGGAAATTAGAAGACAACTTTCCTTGAGAGTCTCCCCTTCTGAGGGTCTAGACCGCTCTTGCTTGTATGCACAACAGAGTCGCTAGCAAAGAAATTTTTGAAATCACAGCACATATGCTCCTGTGTACATTCCGAAAACCACAGAGGATTTGTCCACATTTTAGCTTACGCTCAGAAGCCGAAGCGGCCGTAAGTACAGGGAAAAGGCTGCTTTCAGGCATGCATCATTTTTCACAGACTTCATTAAAATAAAATAAACTTGTTTGCTCGTTCGTGAAAGGCAGTGGCGGAGGGTGGGGATGGGAATTCCAACTCCCCCTCCTGTGCTGAAGATAAGGAAAGATGGGTCTATTCTGGCCATTTGAAAGAGGCAGGAGACAACACATCCATTCTAAAGATAAGTACAGTGAAGCACAAGGATGTCACTGGAGACAGACTAGCCCAGAGACTCCAAATGAATCCACAGCAGAAATGTGAAGACAATTTAGGTTTTCTGATTGCAAGGCCAGTGCCTTTGTCCCCTAGGTTTAGGGGTGCTTCTAGACAATGGCCTCAAAATTGAAGGTGCAATAGTTAGACTCACACATTGAAAGAAGATTCTCCTCCCAGATATCTGAAATATATCACAATAGCTGTCTCTAATTAGAACTCGTCTTTCTTTCTACAAGCTTAACAAGCTATTTGAAATAGTTTGGGTGCCCCCTTTTAAGTTTTGAAATATTTTTTTTTTTTAAGATTTTATTTATCTATTTGAGAGAGAGAGAGAATGAGAGACAGAGAGCATGAGAGGGAGGAGGGTCAGAGGGAGAAGCAGACTCCTCGCCGAGCAGGGAGCCCGATGCGGGACTCGATCCCGGGACTTCAGGATCATGACCCGAGCCGAAGGCAGTCGCCCAACCAACTGAGCCACCCAGGCGCCCTAAGTTTTGAAATATTTTTAACACATCAAGAAATAATATAAAAATATATGTGTAGCCACCATCCAGCTTAAGAAATAAGATATTCAAAATACAGTTGCAGCTCTCTCTCCTCACACCAGTGATCATTCTCTGGCATTTGATATTTATCATTTGTATTTATTTAACAGATACGGATACTCTGACAGGCACTATTCTAAGTACTTTACAAATATGAACTCATTGTTAATCCTTGTAACAACCCAATGAGTTGGACACTACAATTATCCTCACTTAACAAATGACAGTTAACAAACTGTAACACAGAGAAGTTAAGTAACTTGTCTAAAGTCACACAGCTACCAAATTACAGAGCTAGGATACAAATCCAGGAGATGGGATATAGAGTCGGTGCTAATAATAACTGTTACACTATATTGTCTCGTGTCATCTCTCTCTATCATCTACCTACTCATCTGTCCATCCATAAACAAAACATACTACTACTTTGGCATCATCATAATGTCATCATTACACAGTATGTATTCTTTTGTAATATTTCCTCTCCATTTATTTATGAGATTCATCCACATTGCTGCAGGTAATTCTAGCTCACTCATTTTCATTGTTGGTTATTACATTATGGTGTGAACATACAAAATTATCCATTTTAATACCAATGAACATTTAAGTGTTTCTAGAATGTTTTTCCATTACACACCTTGCTGTTATGAACATTTCTGGGCATGGTTTCTGTGTCCCCAAGCTTTTTTTTTTTCCCCCCCTCAAGGGTATGTGCCTACAAGTAGAATTGCGGGCTCAGAGGGTATGCTATCTTGAGGTATACCACATCTTGCCAAATTATTTTCCAAAGGGGTTGTACTAACTCACACTCTTTCAGTAGATGAATTTCCATTTTCCACATTATTGCCAAGACCGGATATTGTTTGAAAACTAGTTATTTAGGTATTAGTTGTTTTAGACTTTTTAAATTTTTGCCATCTTGTTTTAATTTGCATTTCCTTGATTTCCACTTAGGTCGAAGAGCTTTCTAAATAGTCTCTTCTGAGCACTGCCTGTTCATGTTTGTTTGTTTAAGTAACCTCTACACCTGACGTGGGGGTGGAACTCATGACCCTGAGAACAAGAATTGAGTGCTCCACCTACTGAGCCAGCCAGACGCCCCTGCCTCTTCATGTTTGTTTGTTTGTTTTTAATCTCTTTCCTCTTCAGTTGTTTTTTTCTTATTAATTCATAGGAGTCCTTTGTGTATTCTGCCTAATAATCAATGTCCGTAATATTCATCAGAAATTTTTTCTCAATGTGTTCTTTTAATGAATGTAATGGATACAGGTGTGAAAGAGACTACTCCAAAAGACAGATAAATACCTAGAAGTACGAGCTCTAGGTCATATGGTAAGTTTATGTTAAACTTTGTGAGAAACTTTCAGACAGATTTCCAAATTGGTTGTAATATTTTAAATTCCTGCCAGAAAGGTGTAAACATTCTAGATGTTCCGCATTCTTATCAACATTTGGTGGCATCAGTCTTTTTCGTATCAGCCTTTTAGTGGGTATATAGTGATATCTCCTTGTAGTTTTCATTTGAATTGCCCTGGTCATTTATGATGTTGAGCACTTTTCATTTGTTTCATGACCACTGTGTATCTACCTTGTGAAATGCCTGTTCAGATTTTAGGTTCTGTGTGTTTTTATTATTGACTCGTGGGAATTGTAGTTATCTATAGATCCTAGATACAAGTTCTTTGTAAGGTACAGGTATTGCAAATATTTTATACCAGCATGTAGCTTACTTATTTTTTAACAAAGTCTCTTGAAATGTAGAATGCTTCCCTTACTCCATTTTATCCATCCTTTTTTTTGTTATTGTCAGTGATTTCCAGAGGTTCTAAATCTTTCCTTATTTCTAAGTCATACACATATTCTCCTACGTATTCTTCTAGAAGCTTTAAAGTTTTAGCTTTTATGTTAAAGGTGTTAAAGTGTTTTGGCACCTTGGTCAAAAGTCAGCAAGTCGTATAAGCATAGGTCTATTTCTGGTCTCTTCATTTGGCTCCATTAATCTATTTGTCCATCTTTTCCGAAATACCACACTGTCTTAATTAATTACTTCAACTTATAGTAAGTCTTGAAATCAAACAGCTTAAGTCTTCCACTTTTGTTCTTCTTTATCAAGATTGTTTGGGCTATTCTAGGTCTTTTGCATTTCCATATACATTTTAGAGTCTGTTTGCAATTTCTACAAAAATCTTGCAGAAATGTTGATTGGCATTGCATTGAATCTACAGGTCAATTTAGTAAAAAGTAACATCATAACAATGTTGAGATTTTTGATGCCTGAACATGGTATACTTCTCCATCTATTTAGGTTTTCTTTCATTTATCTCAGTAATCATTTGTAGTATTCATTGCAGAAGTCTTAAATACATTTCATAAAATTTGTCCCTAGGTATTTTGTACTTTTAATGATACAGTAAATGGTGTTTTTAAAATTTCATTTGCCAGTTGTTTGTTGCTAGTATACAGAAATACAATTGTGGGGCGCCTGGGTGGCTCAGTTGGTTAAGCGACTGCCTTCGGCTCAGGTCATGATCCCAGGGTCCTGGGATCGAGTCCCACATCGGGCTCCCGGCTCAGCGGGGAGCCTGCTTCTCCCTCTGACCCTCTCCTCTCTCATGCTGTTTCTCTCTCGCTCGCTCTCTAATAAATAAATAAATAAAATCTTTAAAAAAAAAAAGAAATACAATTGTGTTTTATATAGTGACTTGCATACAGTAGACAGCTTCCTATAACCCCCAGTGACGGTCCTCTCTTCCAGTGTTCATCTCCTTGTATAATCCCCTCACCCTGTATGTGGGCCGGACCTCATATCTTTTTTTCTAACAAATAGAATATGGCAAAAGGGAAGATGCCTGAGTGGCTCAGTTGGTTAAGCGTCTGCCTCCAGATCAGGTCATGATCCCAGGGTCCTGGGATTGAGTCCCGCATCAGGCTCCTTGCTCAGCGGGAAGCCTGCTTCTCCCTCTCCCTGCTGCTCCCCCTGCTTGTGTGCACGTGCTCTCTCTCTCTGACAAATAAATAAAATCTTAAAAAAAAAAAGAATATGGCAAAAGGGATGGGATTTTAGGTTACAAAAAGACTGACTTTTATCTTGCTAATTCTAGCTTGCTCTATTTTGCTCGCTTGCTCTGATGGAAGTCAGCTGCTCTGCTGGATATGTTCGATGGAGAGGTCTGTATGGTAAGGAACTCTGGACACAGAGTAAGGGAGCCTCTGAACACTACCGGCAGAAAAATGGAAGCTCTCCCAGTTCATGAGGAACTGAATCCTGCCAACAACCCTACGAGTGAGATTACAAGTGGATCCTCCCTCACCTAAACTGTGTGTACTTTTGACCAACAAAACCATGAGATAATAGATGTTTGTTGTTTTAAGATGCTAATTTTGAGATAATATTATGCAACAATAGGTAATGAACATGCCAAACTTGCTAAACTCACTTAGTAGCTCTAATAATTTTTCTGTAGACTCTTTAGCATTTTCTACATACAAAACTTAGTTTAATTAAAAGTTTTACTATTTACTTTCAAATCCATATTCTTTTTTTTTAATCTGTTTTGTTTTATTGCAGTGACTAGGAACTGAAGTATAATGTTGAGTAGAAATAATGATATGGACTATCCTTTCCTCGTTCCCCATCTTAGGAGAAATGTATTCAACTTTTCACCACTAAAGATGATATTAGCTGTAAGCTCTTTGTAGTTGTCTTCCATTAAGTGAGGAAGTTCTCTTCCAATCCTACTTTTCTAAGGGTTTTCATCAGGAATGTATGTTGAATTGTTTTCAGATGTTTTCTCTGCA
Source organism: Mirounga angustirostris (assembly GCF_029215605.1). NCBI lineage: Eukaryota > Metazoa > Chordata > Mammalia > Carnivora > Phocidae > Mirounga > Mirounga angustirostris. Next base: position 160,538,927 of record NW_026991711.1, read on the forward strand.
TTTATTAACATGATCATACTATATTAATTTGATGATTTACATTAATTAATTTTAGAATGTTAAACCAACCATGCATTCCTGGCATAAACCCAATTTCATCATGAAGTATCATCCTCTTTATATATTGCGGGATTAAATTTGCAAATATTTTGATAGGGATATTTGCACTAATGTTCATGAGAGATATTGTTCTTCTGTTAATGTCTTTTATTGGTTTTGTTATCAGGGTTATGCTGGCCTCATAAAGTGAGTTGGAAAGTGTTTCCTCCTATCTATATTATTAAAAATCCAACAGTGAAACAATCTGGATCTAGTGTGCATTTGTTTTCAATTTATTAATTTAAGCTGAAGTTGTGAATATGTTTTTATTTATTTATTTATTTATTTTGTGAATATGTTTTTAATTATAAATGAAATCTAATGGATATGTATAGGGCTGTTCAAATTTTCTATTTCTTCTTGTATGCATTTTGGTGATTTTTTTTTCTTTTAAAGAATTTTACATTTTGTATAAATTGTCAAACACGCTGGATAAAATTTTTCATAATATCCTTTTAATGTTATTTTAATGTTATAATCTGCAACATTGTTCTTCTTTTACTTTTGGTATTGGTAATTTGTTCTTTGGGTTTTTTTTTTCCCAGTCTAGTTAGGGGTTTATCAATTTTATTAATCTTTCAAGGAACCAACTTTTTATTTCATTGATTTTTCTCTATTATTTGTCAGCTTTTTATTGTATTTATTTCTGCCTTTATATTTACTAATCATTCCTTCTGATTATTTTAAGTTTAGTTTGCTTTTGCTATTTAGCTTAGCTTTCTAAATTTGGTAACTTAGATCATTATTTTTAATAATTTATCTTTTGCAAATAAAAGCATGAATTATAAATTTCCCTTTAAGCATTGCTGCAATCCACAGACTTTTGCATGTTGTGTTTTTATTATCATTCAGTTAAAAATATTTTTCTAATTTTTCTTCACATTTTTTTCATACCCCAATTTATCTCTTTTTCTTTTTTTCTCCTAATGTTGTCCCATATGTTTTCCCATATGGTAAGCCTTTTTTTTTTTTTTTTACTTTCTAGGCTTCAATGTGGATAGATTATACTGCCTGTCTTCAAATTCACTATTTCAGCAGTGTCTAATCTATTGACAATAATCAATCAATAATTTATTTTGGATATTGTATTTTTCAGTTCTGTAATTCCCATCAACTTTTTTATAGTTTCTCTTTCTTTATTGAAATTCCCTATTTATTCCTTTAATATGTGTATGTTGTCCTTTAAATCCTTAGACCATTTGTAAAATCTTTTTCTATGACTTTCATCATCCCTATAATTTCTGGGTCTCTTTCTATTGATTGGTTTTCTTCCTGGTTAAGGGTGCCATTTTCTTACTTTTGCACATCTCCAGTAGATTAGATATTAGACATTGTGAATGTTACACTGTTGAAGGCAAGAATTTGTCTTTTTTTAGGGTGTTGGGTTGGAAAGAGCAGGCATTTAGTTGCTTATGAATCTGCTTCATATTTTTATTATTTTTAATTTTTTAAAAGATTTTATTTATTTATTTGAGAGAGAGAGTGTGAGCGAGTGAGAGAGAGAGAGAGAGAGCACGAGCAGGGGGAGAGGCAGAGGGAGAAGTAGACTCCCCACTGAGCAGGTAGCCTGATTCGGAGCTCTATCCCAGGACCCTCGGATCATGACCTGAGCAGAAGGCAGACGCTTAACTGACTGAGCCACCCAGGCGCCCCCTGCTTCATGTTTTTAAAGCTTATCTTTAAGCTGTGTTAGAATGGGTCTGGAGTAGCTAGGGCCAGTTGAGCTCCTTTCTAGGAACTCTACCAAATGCCCTGGGGTTCAGTAAGCTCTCTGAACTTCACTGACTGGTTGGATATCAGTTGCCTCCCAATCTTTGTGAGCTCCACTCGTTGTTTGGCTCATTAACTGGTCCACTAGTATTTCTTGCTTCCCTGGTCATCTTTTGTTGCCCAGCCTGTGGAGTCTCACCCTGCATATGCACAGCTCAGTGTTTGGTCAAAGACCCAGAGAATCTCCTGTCTAGGCTCCTTTTTCTATTTAGCTCCCTCCTTTTTGTATACTGCCCTGTAAATCCTAGCCACCTCAAGAGCTCTGAGTTCCAATGTTTATCTCCTTTATTCAGCAAGACTGCTGTGCTGTTTGAGCTTGCTCTCCCTCTACCACGGTCTGCAAAGTGCTGCCAGGCAGATAGCCAGGTGATCATGGGGTGATCATCTCAGTTCATTCTCTTCTCTCAAGGACTGTGGTTATGTGTTACTTTTATCCAACACCTGAAAACAGTAATTAATATATTTCACCTAGTTTTATAGTTGTTTGCAACAAAAGAGCTAATTTGGTCCTAATTACTTCATCATGGCCCAACAGTTTTTAGTTTTTAATCATAACTGTGTTTTACATTTTATTGAATGCATTTTTTTCACCTACCAACATTATCTTGTGGCTTTTCTTCAATTTGTTATGGTGGTGAATTACTTTAATAACTTTTCTAATGATTAAGTGTCCTCATATGCCTAGGATAAACTCAACTTGACAATGATGTTTTGCTTTTTTAATACTGGCTCAATTTGTTTTGCCAATGTTTTGTTTAGAATGTTTATTCAAGAATGAGATCAGCCTACATACTTTTGCTCTCACACTGTCTTGGATTTTGGTAATCAAGATTATGCTATTCTTTTAAAAGATACAGGGGTCGCTGCTGTAATACTTTACTATAAACCTGGTGACTTGAAACAACACAAATTTATTATCCTAAGTTCTGGAGGTCACAAGTCTAAAATGAGTTTCACTGGGCCAAAATTAAGGTGTCAGTATGCCCATGCTCACTGCACAGGCTCCAGGAGAAAATCAGTTTTATTGCCTTTTCCATCTTCTAGAGGTTACCTGCATCCCTTGACTCATGGTCTCCTTCCAGCTATCACATCACTCTGACCTGTGTCCTGTTGTCACTTCTTCTCTCACTCTGGTTTTCCTACCTTCCTCGTTTACCTACAAGTACACTGGTGATTACACTGGATTTACTCTGGACCTATATAATCTGGTATAATCTCTCTTAATCCTTGATTTAATCACATCTGCACAGTTCCTTTGCCACATCAAGCAAATATTCACAGGTTCCAGGGGTTAGGAACTGGATATCTCTGGTGCGGGGGAGGACATCATTCTGTCTACCCCAAGAAGAGAGAACATTCCCCAGTTTTCTTTTCTTTGAAAAATCTTATATAAAATTTGAATTATCTGTTCCTTGAATATTTGATAAAATTCACCTGTCAAATCATATGGGACATGTTTATGGGTAGCTTTTTTTTTTTTTTAAAGATTTTATTTATTTTTTAGAGAGCGAGCGAGAAACAGCATGAGAGGGGAGAGGGTCAGAGGGAGAAGCAGGCTCCCCGCTGAGCCGGGAGCCCGATGTGGGACTCGATCCCAGGACCCTGGGATCATGACCTGAGCCGAAGGCAGACGCTTAACCATCTGAGCCACCCAGGCGCCCTGTGGGTAGCTTTTTAAAAAGAAACAGCCAAGATGTGTGTGTGTGTATGTGTGTGTGTGTATGTGTGTATGTTTCAAGATAACCAGAATAATATAGTAATAATGTTTTAAGAATAAGATTATTACTTTCTGGTATTTTTCACCATAGGACATCTCTCTCTATGGCATATATATATGCCATATGCCACCAAAATGCTGTGTTTTAAATCTCTTTAAATAATTCTTCTCTATGTAATTATGCCACCAACTAGAGATATAGTTGGGTTCTTTTGTCTTTTTATACTTCAGAATTCTTTTTATCATTTTGATTTAATTTTGCTTTATAATTATGTAAATATTTGCATTGTTCCAATATCAAAACTAGAAAACAGGATTTATTCAGAGAAGTCTAGCTTCCCCCCCATTCCCTAACTTATTTCCTTCCTCACCATGTAAGTAATCATTTTCATCAGTGTTTGGTTTATTATTCTGTGTTTTATTTTTAATGTGAGCAATTATGTATATGTGTGCACGTTCCTAATTATGTAAGTATATATGATTATATGTATATTTTTTACATAAAAGATTGCATGATAAACACACTGCTCTAAATTTTATTTTTCTTATTTTTTCTTACTAACACTATATTCTGGAGACTACTTCATCACTGTGCAGAGAACTCTCTTAAGACTTTTTATAACTCCAGGGCGCCTGGGTGGCTCAGTGGTTAAGCATCTGCCTTCGGCTCAGGTCATGATCCCAGGGTCCTGGGATCGAGTCCCACATCGGGTTCCCTCCTCGGCGGGAAGCCTGCTCTCCCTCTCCCACTCCCGCTGCTTGTGTTCCTGCTCTCGCTATCTCTGTCTCTGTCAAATAAATAATAAATAAAATCTTAAAAAAAAAAAAAAGACTTTTTGGGCGCCTGGGTGGCTCAGTTGGTTAAGCGACTGCCTTCGGCTCAGGTCATGATCCCGGAGTCCTGGGATCGAGTCCCACATCGGGCTCCCGGCTCAGCAGGGAGCCTGCTTCTCCCTCTGACCCTATCCCCTCTCATGCTGTTTCTCTCTCTCTGTCAAATAAATAAAAATAAACAAAATCTTTAAAAAAAAAAAGACTATTATTAAAAAAAAATTAAAAATAAAAATAAAAGACTTTTTTATAACTCCATACTACTCATTGTTTTCATGTACCATGTTTTTTTCAAATAATTCCTTACCTTTGGACATTTGGGTTATTTTAGTTTTTGTTTAATAGAGTGTTCCAACAAATAACCTTATGCATCTGTTATTTGCTAGTGTATTTTTGGGATAGCTTCTTAGAAGTGGGACCACTGGTTCAAAGAGTAAATACTTTCCTGGACATCCACAGAATCATCACAGAATATCTCGTCAAGTTTTTTTGGATTATTGCCAATATGATAGATGAGAAATGGTATTGCAGCATACTTTTAATTTGTATCTTTCATATTAGTAAGGTTGAGCATCTTTCCCTAGGTTTAAAGGCCATTTACATTTCTTTTTTGTGTTTTATTTAAGATAGATAAGAGTATTATTTATAATTTTCTGTAGGGCTAATGACATTTTCCCTTAGTTTTTAGATACTAGATATCAACCACTTTTGTGCTACAGATTGCTAATATTTTTTAATTTGTCTTTTCCCCTCAAAATCTCAAGTCTCATTCTTCTACCTACCTTTTTTTAAAAAATATTTTATTTATTTATTTGACAGAGAGAGAGAGCACAAGCAGGGGAAGTGGCAGGCAGAGGGAGAAACAGGCTTCCCGCTGAGCAGGGAGCCCAATGCGGGGCTCAATCCCAGTACCCTGGGATCACGACCTGAGCCGAAGGCAGCCGCTTAACTGGCTGAGCCACGCAGGCGCCCCTCTACCTACCTTTTTTAGCTGGACTCACTTTCTTTTGCCACCTACCAGTCATCATCAAGGCAAGACTTCCCCATTAGCTCTCAGTTCCATTACTTAAACAGAGGCTCTTGAAAATCATTGTTTTACTATAAAGTAATGTATACCTGGAATAAAAAATACAGAGAGAGACATAATATTCTTCTGCAATTCTGTTATCCAAACACAAATATTAATACTTTAAAGTATGTTTTCTTATTTTAAAAATATATTGTTTTACAATGGTAGATACATGTCATTATATATTTGTCAAGACCCATAGAATGTACAATTCCAAGAGGCAATCATAGTGTGCACTAGGGACTTGGAGTGATAATGATATGTTGTGTAGGTTCATAGATTGTGGTTCAAGATGTTGAGAGTGGGGTAGTCTGTGTGTATGTGGGGGCAGGGGGTATATGTAGACGCACTGTAGTTTCAGCTCAGTTTTGCTGTGAGCCTAAAACTGCTCTAAAAAATAGTCTATTGACTTTCAAAAAAATATATGTATACGTTTTATGTAATATTCATATACTGTTATGGGCAATATGCCATTTTCACTTAATAATACTATATATTTTATAGGATTCTATTTTATTGTTTGGGTTTTTTTTCAGTTAGGTATTTTAATCTTTTACATTGCAATCAAACATCCTTATAACCAAGTCCCTGACTGTTTCCTAATGAAATTTCATAGAAAATAAATAACGGCTTAAAAGAAATGCACATTTTAAGTGCTTGAGATATTTGTCATCATCTCTCATAGAGGCATAATAGATATTTGTTAACTGAATGAATGAAAACTGGTAGCTTTTCATGGGGATGGAGCAAGTGAAGAGTCAAGACAGCTGGCTTTCACTTGTGAGGGCACCTGATACTGAAGAGAAAATGGAAGAGTGAAATTTCAAATATTTTTCAAACCACATCCCACCACCCTATCTCCCAAAAACATGTGGCTTTTCTCCAAGGGGAGACTCTCAAATGTTACGCAGCTGTAGAAATCCTTATGTTATACCCCACCCCCATTGAGCCTCACTGCCCTATAGGACTTGTGATTCTATGACACAAAATAAAACAAAGAAGCAAGGCAAATATATTCAACTTTCTGAGGCAGAAAATTCGATGAAAGAACTTCAGATTTTCAAAATGAGGTCAAATTAGAAGGCGCTTAGTTATCTGTGAGCCTGCATGGGGCAGCAGAAGGAGTTGGGGTTTCAGTCAAAGTTATGTCTGGACTCACTTCTAGGTTCTGCTACTCACTGTCTTTGTGGATGTGGCCACTGGATTCTTCTGGGTCTCAGTGATGCCATCTGTTCCATCACCTTGTGAGGACAGAGTGAGTACAGTAGTACCCCTTATCCATGGTTCCACTTTCTGTAGTTTCAGCTACCCGTGGTCAACCATGGTCTGAAAATATTACATGGAAAATTCCAGAAATAAACAATTCATATGTTTTAAATTTCATGCCATTCTAAGTAGTGTGATAAAATCTCACACCATCCCGATGGGGATGTGAGTCATCCCTTTATCCACCACATCCACACCATCTACACTACCTGCTCACTAGTCACTTAGTGGCCATCTTGGTTATCAGACCAACCATCCTGGTATTGACGTGCTTGTGTTCAAGTACCCTTATTTTACTTCATAATGACCCCAAAGCACAAGAGTAGTAATGTTGGCAATTCAGACATGCCAAGGAGAAGCCATAAAGAGCTTCCTTTAAGTGAAAAGATGACAGTTCTCAACTCAACAAGGGAAGAGAAAGGACTTGGATGCTGAGGTTGCTAAGATCTACAGTAAGAATGAATCTTCTAAGATTAATCTCAGGAAACAGACTGAGGGTTGCTGGAGTGGTGGGGGGTGGGAGGGATGGGGTGGCTGGGTGATAGACATTGGGGAGGGTGTGTGCTATGGTGAGTGCTGTGAATTGTGTAAGACTGTTGAATCACAGACCTGTACCTCTGAAAGAAATAATACATTTTGTGTTAAAAAAAAAGAAGAAGAAGATAGCAGGAGGGGAAGAATGAAGGGGGGTAAATCAGAGGGGGAGATGAACCATGAGAGACTATGGACTCTGAGAAACAAACTGAGGGTTCTAGAGGGAAGGGGGGTGGGGGGATGGGTTAGCCTGGTGATGGGTATTGAGGAGGGCATGTTCTGCGTGGAGCACTGGGTGTTATGCACAAACAATGAATCATGGAACACTACATCAAAAACTAATGATGTAATGTATGGTGACTAACATAACATAATAAAAAAAAAGAATGAATCTTCTATCTATGAAATTGTGAAGAAGGAAGAAAAAAATGTATGGTAGTTTTATTGTTGTTGATCTCTTCCTATGCGTAATTTATAAATGAAACTTTATCCTAGGTATGTGTGTTTAGGGAAAAAACCATACTACAGATAGGGTTTGGTATTATCAGTGGTTTCAAGCATCCACTGGGGAATCTAGGAATGTATCCCCACAGATAAGGGGGGGCTACTCTGTGTGTGTCCAGGGTTTAACACATCTGTCACATCATAAATGTTTACCAAGTATGGGATCCCTTCTCCTTTCTGTGTCCCATGATGTGGATGAGCTGAGGTGGGATGTTCTTTTTCACAGTAAACCCTATTGCACTCCCCTACATATAAAAATCCTGCTTAGGAACAACCCGTCCACAGAAATGACATTATCAGCCATCCCACGCTCCTCTTTCATCTCTGCCACCAAACACTCGCTACCACTTCTGTGGGACTCTTCCCTAGCCTTACCCAAGCTCTCCCACATGAGGCACCATGACCCCTCTTGGTTAGCTCCCGCCACCACTGGTCTCTGCCCCTCCCACCTGTCAGTATCGCCAGACCCTCCACACCCCTCTGCCCAGGAGAGCCCCAGTCCCACACCCTCTAAAAACTGAACCCAAAGCCCCTTTCCTTTGTCCCTGGATCAACCTGGCTGTCCTCTGGCATTTCCAGTTTGAGCTCCAGCAGTGTTCTCACCGTCACCTATCTGCGAGTAGTGGGGAAGCTGACCCCACTGTTCCCTGACTTTCTGTGACAAGCCAGTTGACACAGGAGGAAGCCATCTCAACCATGAACTACCTGGTTTTAGTTCCCGTTCTGCCACAATCCAGCTCGGGACCGTGGGCCTAGTCATTTTATCTCTCTGTGCCCCAGTTTCTGTATATGTAAAAAGAAGAGGTTGGACTAAGTAATCATTTCTCTGGGGGAGCAGTCCTCGTTTTCCAGCCCCTGTGCTATTTTTTTATATGATGGGGAGAAAATAGTGTGCAGATGTGCAATCAGGTCTCAACTTGGGTTTCCAGGGTTGCAGAAACACTAATGCAGCAACCCCCCTCCCCGAGTCCCTAGGGTGACCCAGCAAAGCTGCAATCCCTTTTCAGTGCCAGACCAGGATTTATTTGACATAACGTGATGTGGTGATGAGAACAAGAAGCAACCCAGCTTTTACATGTTGCCCAGGAGCATCTCGTTTAATCCTCGTGACAAGCCTTGAGGTTGGTATTGTTCTAGCTACCATACAAGGAGAATGAGGCCTGGTGGGATCACATACTCCATCAGGTTACCTAGTTAGTGCATGAGGTCTGACTTCAGAGCCTATACTTTCTGCCTTGGTGTGAGCTACTCAATGATCTCCAAGCTCTCCTCCGTCTTTATGATCCCACACAGGCTTTTTGGGCACTAGTGGTGTTTTGATGGGTGGGCATGTTTAGATGTCCTAAGATTTGACTTTCACATGGAAGTTGTTGTGTTTTCTTTTCTTTCTTTCGTTCTTTTTTTTTTTTTTAACACAGGGGGCCCTGGGTGACTCAGTTAGGCATCCAACTCTTGGTCTCGGCTCAGGTCATGATCTCAGGGTCCTGGGATCAAGCCCCATGCCAGGCTCCATGCTCAGTGTGGAGTCTGCTTGAAATTTTCCCTCTCTCTCTCCCTCTGTCCCTCCCACTCGTGCTGTCTCTCTCTCTCTCTCTCAAATAAATAAAATCTTAAAAAAAATAAAATCCATCTAAAATATAAGCTATGGGTGTATTTGGTGTAAAAACCCAGCAAATCAAGCTTTGTCATGTCCAGCTACACTCTCAGCTACCCTCATTTCTGCCCTCCTGTCCTGCTCACTTTCTCAGTTCCTGACAATGTCATCTCGGTCACTCAGCCACTCTTGGCTCCTAGCCATGGCACGACACCCTCCCTGCAACCCTCCACTCTGCATACATTGTCAGTCATCACAACTTAAGCAGTTTTTTAAATCGCCTCCAAAACCTGTCCTGTCCTTCACGGTTCCACTGTCACCCCTCATGCTTCCCCCATGACCGCAGCCTCCCAAGTACCACACTCTCCTTCCCACTGGCCGGTGAGCATGATTCGGGCACATCAGATGGACAACAAGAACCAGATCAAGAGTAAGGGACAGGTTTTCCGAGACCTGAAGCCCTAGCGACCTCCATGTCCATGAAGAGAGAGGCGAGTGCAAGAGTGGTGTCAAGTCCAGGGTGTCAGCAATGCAAGCAACCATCTCACCTCCAACAAGGACAAGGGGACCTTTCCAGGACAGCCTCAGAACAGAGGAAGTGACGTCCTGCCCATTCTGGAGAGTAGAAACATGTTGGGGTGGGAAGGGGTTTGAGTAGCTCTCTACATCTGGAATCCTCCATCTCAGGATAGAGGTCAGAGTGCTCTGCTGGGCAGGCAGGTTCATCCACCAGGGATTTAGGGCAAGGAAAAGGGCTGGGAACAATAGGGAAGGGGATCTGAGTACTTTGTTACCCTTCAAATTCTAGACTCTAGAAGCCCTTACTCTCTTTCAGTTTCTACCTTGAGCCCTGCAAGGTTGCTGATTGGGTGTCTTTTAATCCCTGCCCCCTTCTGGGAATGACCTTGAGAGCTACTCTCTAGTCCTTGTGATCAAACATCAGGAGCCCTTCACCTCCCAGCACTAGAACTAATATTACGGCTCTTTGGGGCTGTCGGTTTGTGGAGAATGGATCCCCAAACAGCTGTAGGGCAAACACAGCCTCTTAGCAGACTGCCTGGCACAGAGAAAATTTGTCGAACCAAATCACTAAAACAGGGCAGGCAGAAAGATTACATTTAAAACTCCCAGGAGCATATGTTCCCATGAGGTGCAAGAACCGCAGGCTTCCAGTAAACGGTTGCAGCCAACATCTCAACCTCACCAGCAGAAAAGAAGATGTCGAGGGGACCCAGAGGTCACAAAGCAGAGACACATAGAAGTCCTGTGAACAGCAGGCCTGTGAGTCAGAGATAAGCCTTTTCCGACACACCCCCAAGTCCTAGCGTTTCAGAACTGACGAGTAGAGGACAAACCTGTGGCCACTCCGCGTCCACTAGGCTAACAGCACGTTGTTAATTTACGCACAAGTCTTTTCCGCTGAGCCTGTAAACTGCCTCAGAATCCTCCTCAACACAATACTTCAGGAAGCTATTACAAATCAAAAGTTTGGCAGCTGGGATAAAACTTATTTGCCACCCTTATGTAACACAGCCCTCTCATTCAAATGGGAGGATCCTGAGTGAAATTTACCGAATTCTCCATTCCCCTTGATTATTTAATAATGTAATTCAAAGTGTCACATAGAGCTTTTGACTCCTTTCCCAGTGCTCTTTCTAGTAACTATCTCTCAACCTTCAAATGCCCATTTGCAATCACGTTGTTTTGGAAACATAAGAGTTTCCCCAACACTTACGACTCAGGTGGTGCCTCATGAACAGCTATCTAGCATTCACCCCAAAATACAGGAAATATATACCAAAATATCTCACAATCCCTGAAAGGATTTAAAGTCATCGGTCACCATGGCAGGTGAGATGTGAACCTGGGCATAATCCTTTTTGTCCATATCTCCCATCTTTGGCCTCTCTCATCATTTCTCCAGGGGAGTCTAGCAGCTGAACTCAAATGACCATATAAATGGCAAATAGCTACAAGAGATAAATGCTGAAGCAAAACAGTCATATTTTGGGGCATTTTATAGATTTCTGTTTTCTTAAGCTTTTTGCTTTGTAACAAGAGCATCTTCTGCACATATTTTGCTCTCTTTGATTGTTCACCTTCTCATAAGGGAAAAAAACTTAATAAATCTTTTGTCTGTTTCGAACTCTATGGATTAAATTTTTACCATGCTAATATACTATATTGCTGAAAGAAGATAATTATGTGGTAAAATTAAGACATTCTGCAATTATATCTTGTAATATCATTAATTTCCAGATGCACACAAATTATATCTACCTCAAGAAGAATAGTAATTTCCTTTGTTTTGCTCACAAAAGCAGGTAATAACAATCTTTCTCCTGCAATTATTTTAGACAAATTTTCCCATTTGTTATCTTAGACCTCTCAGAGCAGTAATGATACATTATCTCAGGTTTCAAGTTTTACTTTTATCATTGTATCGCTAATGATCTTTTAGATTGAAAATGTTTTCTTTTTGCAAAAGCATTGACACTCATTGTCATATCTTTCCAGCATCTTCATAATCTTAGGAGAGAAATCATTAAAGGTAATGAATGAATGGGCTTATTGAAAAAGTTATGCCATAGATAACATGTCCCCATCTATGCTAACACAAGATTTATTTCATGCAAGACATAGAAAGAAAAAAATTAATAGCACAGAACAAAAAAGCTTAAAGAAGCATGCCCGTGAGTAGCTTATAAAATTATTCCAATCTTTACTAGAATTTTGTATTCACACCAAATTGACAAATATTATTGAGCACTAATTCCATGCAACATACTATGTCAAGGAGTAAAAATGTCACTGGACTCTCTAAGAGTCCATAGTCTACTAGCTGGGGAGACAAAAATGAAAGAATCAGTATGGAAGAGTGAATCACAATAGAAAGCAAGACCTACATTAGTAATACAAGACTATTTACCAGGTGAATCTTAGAGAAAAGAATTCTGTGGGTTCCAAGGGAAGAAAGCACATGGAGTTTGGGAGGTTTGGGAGGAGTTCCTGGAGCAGGAAAGACAAACTGAACTAAATGTAAGAGAAAAGACCTCATGGCCAAAGTTGAACTTGATCAAGTAGACCTTCTCCACAAACCCATCTTTCATTGTCATCATCATCTTTCCACACCTCACCGAGACTCGCCTCATCTGGCCTTGCTTTATATCTCATTTCTGTTTTCTCTTTGTGATATCACTAACTCTCATGGGTTCAGTAACATCATGTCTTAAATCTGAGTCTCCAGCAAATCTGTGTCTCTCCACCTGGACTTTGAATCCTACTATGCTTCCTGCCTGTACTGATGCCTTTCTTTCCATCCCAGTATGAACAAATCTTTTCTATCCATCCAGGCTGGTTAAATGCCACCTCCAGGAAGCTTTCTCTTTACCCCCTCAGTGGGAAATTATGTGTCCCTCCCTTGTATTCCTACAGCACCTTTTTTTTTTTTAACCTCTAGCATGAACAACCCTTACTGTTTGCTAAAACACTGAACTATGATTATTTGCCACCATGCCTTCTCCTTTAAGCATTTGTGTATCTATGTCTCCACCACCAAAAGAAGTGGACCCAAAAGCTTGATTGTACTACATGATCCCATCCTCCTGGCCATAGCTGATTGTGCCCTAGGTGGACACCAGTCTCTGGTTGAGCAAAGTGAATTTTCTCTCCCAGCAATTGTGACCTACAGAAGCAAATGCATTTCTGCTGATTCTTGAATTAAAATATATATTGGGGGGGGCTCCTGGGTGGTTCAGTCAGTTGAGTGGCCAGCTGGTGATTTTCCCTCAGGTCATGATCTTGGGGTCCTGGGATGGAGCTCCACATTGGGCTCCCTGCTTGGCAGGGAGTCTGCTTGAAGATTCTCTCTCTCTCCCTCTCCTTCTGCCCCTCCCTACTCTCTATCTCTCAAATAAGTAAATGGATCTTTAAAGGAATCAAAGGACACTTTCAATAGCATGAAAAGATGACTCACAGAATGGAAGAAGACAGTTGCAAATTATATAAGGGTCTAGCATGCCTAATATAAGAAGACCTCTTACAACTCAACAACAGAAAGACAAACAATCCAGTTAAAAACTGGGCAAAGGATTTGAATAGACTTTTTCTTTCCAACTAGTATGTGAAAAGGTGCTTAATGTAATTAGTCATTAGGAAAATGCAAATCAAAACCATAATGAGATACTACTTCACACCCACTAGGTTGACCATAATTTTAAAAATGGACAATAACAAGAGTTGGCAAGGATGTGGAGAAATTGGAAACCCCCCACCCCACCCCACATTGCTGGTAAGAATGTAAAATGGTATAGCAGCTGTGGAAAAAATTTTAGTAGTCTCAAAAAGCTAAACATAGAATTATAATATGAACGAGCGATTCCACTCCTAAGTACATATTCAAAAGAATTGACAATGAGTGTTCAAACAAAGACTTGTACATGAGTGTTCATAACAACATAGTTAATAATAGCCAAATAGTGGAAAAACCCAAATGTCCATCAGTGGCTGGATAAACAAAATGTGGTATATCCATACAATGGAACTATATTCAGCCATAAAAACGAATCAAGTATTGACACATGCTGCAACATGGATGAATGTTGACAACATTATACTACTTGAAAGAAGTCAGACACAAGAGGCCACACATTGCATGATTCCATTTATATGAAATATGCAGAAGAGATAAATCCAGAGAGACAGAAAGGAGACTGTGGTTGCAGGGACCTTGGAGGAGAGGGGAATTGAGAGTGACTACTTAATAGATATGGGGCTTCTATTTGAGGGAATAACAAAGTTTTAGACCTCAACAGTGATGACAGTTGCATAACATTGTGAATGTAATTAATGTCTCCGAAGTGTACACTTTAACATGATTTAAATGATAATTTTATGCTATGTGTATTTATAAAGTCATTCCAATCCTTATTCAAATGTATTCACATCAAATCAACAAACACATTCCCATGTATATTCTACGTGCATTTTACCATCATCATAATAAAAGATATTTAGAGCTCTTGGGTGACTTTCTCCATCATATCCATGGAGAATCGGAAAAATTCAATCCACAAAGAGTGAATGATGAAGCAATTGAGCAGAGAGAAATGTGGAGCCTGAGAACAGGAAAGAGAAGTTTCTCTTGTCCTTCAAGTGCTGGCGTCAGTCCTCACGAGGCTTACGCGTATTTGCAGCCTTGGGCTTCTACACTCCTATTAAATTCCCTCTTCACAATTCAGTAATTTGAGGGGGTTACTGCCCCCAAAGAGCTTGAAGACCGCCCCCCCGGCTCCTTAAGGGCATGGTCTGTAAGAGAATTCATCTCCACTGTTTTGCCCACAGGGCTCACATAACCTAATACCCATTGTTTAACGCACACAGTATATGTGCATTAAAAAGAAAGAAGGAAAAATAGATTCAAAATGAACACAGGCAAAAACAAAACAACAAAACAAAACAAAACAAAACAAAACTTTTTGACCTAAGTAAAAACAGACCTAATGGAAGAATTTCCTTCCATTTCTCATAATAATTTAAATCAGGTTGCTTAGTAACCATCTTCCTTAAAATGGTACATTTATAAAAAATAGTGTTTTTATAAGAAGCTGTGGATTTCTAAGCCAGATTTTATAACCTCATGCAGGCCCATATGTCTTTTTTCCAGGCTAAATTCCAACAGGCTTGCAGAGGGATACACATGCCGAAAAGCAATGTTGAGAATGTTGAGGGTCAGGTCGATAGGAGAGGAAGGATTTCAGTGTAACAATAATATCAAAGGGTGCCTTGAAATGAAAAAAGATCTTGATCTTTATGCTGTGTATTTATTTTCTGGGAAAGAAAGTCATTGGATAATATTGGCAAGGAGTGTCATGCCCATGACTATAGGGTGTGCTGTTCCTATCAAGTCACATGAAGAGGTGTCCAAAGAAGGGAGAAAGGAACTCTTAATCATTTGGATTTTATTTTATTTATTTTATTATCTTTTTAAAGATTTATTAATTTATTTGGGAGACAGCAAGTGAGCATGCGATGGGCAGAGGGAAAGGGAGAGAATCTCAAGCAGATTCTCTTCACTGAGCACTGAGCCCGTCTTGGGGCTCAATCTCATGACCCTGAGATCATGACCTAAGCCAAAAATCAAGTCAGACGCTTAACCGACTGAGCCACCCAGGTGCCCCAAAAGACTTCTGAGGTCTTTTTTTCCCCCAAGGTTCTATGTATTTATTGGGGGGGGGGAGCAGAGGGAGAGAATCCTCAAGCAACTTCATTTGCATTTTATATGAAAGCTCCAAAGCCCTGAACAAAATATGACTAGGAGACTCAACCATTTTGTTATTTTTCTCATGTAATGCAATTTTGGTATTCATGCTCAATTGTATATCATAATAAGAATTACCACTTAACATTATACTGTTGCTACATTTGTATAGTTCTTACCAGTTTTTACTGATCAGCTCCCAAAATGGAATATCTTGAGTCAAAGATTGAGATGGTATAGTGGTGCTTATTAAAAAAAAAAAAAAACAACAAACCTATTCATGCCAATTTTTTGGTACCCTCAGGGCAAAAAGTGTTATCTCATTGCATTCTTTCTGGGTTATGTCTTCTTTCTTTGCTTGATTCAGGGCAGAGGCAGAGACTGGAAGGGAAAACAAACACTCCATCTGAAAACTTGCTAAATCAAGGAACTCAAAAAGTCAAGTAGGCAGTCCTCAATTGGAGTAATTAGCAGAATAGCCCATCTAATGCTGAAGTGCCAGCAGGTACCCAGAGCCCTATCTTGATTATTACACTGCTTAAATGCACTCAGAGCACAATAGTGTACTCCAACTAAAGAGCCCCCGGCATTCTCTAGGTCTGCTTCCCCCTGCGAATCCTGTTCAGTCATTTTCCCTGGGGTTAAAATGGCTGGACAATATCTCTTTGGAAACAATACGAATTTCAATACGATCATAAAAGAACACGTTTGAGGAGCTCAGCTGTGCTTGAGTTTATTAGTTAAATCATTTAGAAAAACTTCTTTCTGCTTGAAGTCCTCCTAATTGTGCGACAGAATGAACTTGTCAGAGAGACTGGCAGGTAGCATTCTTGAGTTGTCCACCCCTGGTCCCAGCTTCCTGCTGAGGTGTGTGTGTCTGTGAGAGAGAGAGAGAGAGAGAGAGGAGTGAGCAATGAAGTTACTTACAAGGTACAGTTACACCAGGAAGAGTCAGCTCAGGGGCCACCTGAGCCTGAGCCAGGGGAGGTCACCATGCCGCCCCCTCCCCCCGCCCATGCCCCCGGCCCTGGCTCTGGCAGCTTCAGCTGCAGTGGCGGACTCCAGAGTGGATAGGAAACTCTGATGGCCAAGGGACCAAGGAGCCACTTCCAGGAGTTCTTGCAGCCCGGCCTGGAGCTCCCAGTCCTGCTCTTCAGACAGTTTCAGAACAACTGCTCCCTGTTCAGCACCAGCTACTCTTGGGGAGTCCGAACCTTGTAATTTACGGCTCCTCTTCTCATCCTGCAGACCAGTAGTAGCCACACCTAGATATCAAAAGTTTGCCATATCTCATGGAGTTCCTTTGTACATACACCATATTATTCCACATGAGAAACACATTTCCCAGCCCCCTCAATTGATAAGAAGCCACTTCTGAGATGAAAGGCGTGTACTTAGAGGATGGGAATTGCAATCTCAGCTTTATTCAGCTGTGTGCCTGTGCTCATGTCAATTTCTCTGGCCTCTAGTTCCTTCTTTGTAAAATGACACATTTATACCACATGATCTCTAAGTTCCCTTCCAGCTCAGCATTCAGCATGAATAGAGTTGAAGTCACTAATATTTCAGTGGGACCATAAAAGTGACCAAGAGGTACACTTCATTTTCTAGGGTTTAAGTTCCTCAATTCATTAATTTACAGTACATTTTCATCTCAGTTGAGAGGAAACTAAGTTCCACTAAGAATTTAAACCCTTGAATATTTTACGGGTCATTCAAGGTATGACATTCCACTAAGTTCAGTTCCACTAAGAATTTAAACCCTTGAATATTTTATGGGTCATTCAAGGTATGACATTCAACAAATATTTGTTCAGTGTCCACGGTGAGCTAGGTCCTGTGTGGAGTTGGAGATAAATGAAGAATGAGGCATGGTTCCCCGGCCTCAGAGTGCTCGCAGCCTAGTGTGGGAAAATTAAGCCAGCACTGTGTTGTGGTTCAATTAGTAGGTGCTGTGGGGGCACTGAGGAGGGGCATGAAGGGCCAGGTGCATGACGTCCAAGAGAAAATCTGATCAGACAAGAGGGAGACAGAGATGGGGAGTAGTTTGTGCAAAGGCCCAGTGGTAAGGAAGAGCATGGCAGCTTGGGAACCATAGTAGGTGCTGGAGCCTAGGGACCAAGGACTGGAGAGAAATAAGACTGAAGAGGTTTGGAATTATTACTATTTAATAAAACAAATGAAAAATCAGAAAATGACAGTCAGAACCACAGTGATGTACTTTACACACTCAACCCGTGGGCAACAATTTTAAAGTCTGACAATACCAGGTGTTGTAAAGAAAATGGAGCAATTGAATCTCCTACATGTCGTATGTGGTGAGAAAACATGCTGGTACAACCACTTAGTAAGACAGTTTTGAGATCATCTATGACTCAGCAATTCTAATCCACTCATCACAACATTGCTTGTAATACCCAGAAATGAAAGCAATTCAAATGTCCTTTAATAGTAGAATAGATACGCTAATTGTGGTAGAGTAATGCAATGGAATACTATAAAGCAACTAAATAAACCATCTATAAAGATGTGCAATAATATGATTGCAGATCACAAACTTAAGGCCGAGGGGGAAAAAGACACAAAAACGTATATAATATTATTCTGTTTACATAAAGTTGAAAAACAGGGGAAACTAGGCTTTACTTTTTAGGGATGCATAATATAAATCTATTTCATAATTTATGTAAATCTATTTTAAAGAGAAAATTCTCACAAAGGTCAGGGTAAGGTTACCTCTGGGAGAGGAAAGGGGTCTGTGATTGGGGAGGGGCTGACTGGGAGTTTCTGGGGTCATGGCAGCGTTCTAGCCACTAAGGTGGTTCACACGGAGTGTTTTCTTTAAAATCGTGTGTTCAACTGGGCATATAGATTATGAGCTTTTCTCAATGCATGTTACATTGCACAGTGAGACTCTTAAAGGAAACAGTAGAATCCTTAAAAAAGGAAACAGTAGAATCAAACATGACAAAAAAAGAGACAGAGCAGGAGGGAAAGGACAACAGGAGAGAAGGTTAATGGGTACACTTAGTAGCCCTGATTATCTGTGGGGCTATGGCAACAGGGCCTCAGCCAAAAGATGTTCAGAAGGATGGTTGCCTCCACCTTGAGAACAGCTCATTGTCACATCCCTCAGCCTGAGTATGAAGTGGGGTCTTTCTCCTTGGAGACTACAGCCAAGGACAGAGGAGGAAGAATGACAGACAGAGAGAGACAGGCCCTTCCTTATCACATGCCCCTTGTGGGTTTCCTCCACATCTCCTGGGAAACCTGTTGCCCAGTTCCTGTGTCCCCTCCCTGCCTTGGGACTGTTGCCAGGAAAAAATTCTCAGCCGTCTTTCAATTCAGTTCTCTGGCATCTGAGGCAGACCAACCATGGGGCTCCAGGCCACTTACTCACATTTTCCCACTTTTTCTGCTGTATTGTTGAAAGCCCTTTCATGTTTTTCTCATTTGATGCTTCAAACAGTCTCCAGATGTGGGTAGAGCAGGTATCGTTATATTCGTGAGAGTTAGTCTCAAAGGAATAGTCCGGGGTCATACGGCTCAGACTAGAATGTGGGCCCCCCATTCTGAATCTACTTCAGTGTGCTAGCCTACTGACTCCACAGATCACCAGAATATAGGGCCCAAGTCCCACACCCCAAGTTTACGTGGCTCTGTCCATTTGTGAGAACCACCGAAAGCCCAGAGATGCTATGGGGGAAGTTACCTTAACCCACATATTAATGCACGAAATGACAAAAACTCTGATTCCCCCCCAAACTTTTGGGTCGCGTCTAAATATCTCAGTAGAGCTTGCTTTCTCTGATGTGAACTTCACACGCTTTCTTCATTTCACAAAGCACTGAAGAAACAAGATTCTGAGGCTTGCCAAAGGTTTTAGCCCCTTCATTGTTTTATCTCAGGGAAAGAGAAAGAAAGTGAGAGATTCTCTTGTGTTTCACAGATCTTATTTTTGGTGTGAAAGAGTAAATGGCTCAGAGTCGACCCCTTTGAAGCATGTGGTAAAGAATGAAAAAGGAATGGACAAGTAGAAATCAATACTTCTTCACTATTATCTATCAGTGCGGGGCAACCAATCCCAAATGTACATTTCTCTCACTGCTTCAGTTGCTTATAAATATCATACACTAATATCAAGTTTTTGGACAAGTTTTTCAGTATCATAATATCATCTAGGAAAATTTTCAATATTTAAAATTTCCTTGTAGTTGTGCTTGATTTTTAACTGGTGAAATAGATGTGTTGGTGGACGATCATTTGTGTTTCAAAATGATTCTCTGCTTTACAGAAGGATTCATTGATCACATACAATCTTTCTCATAGCTCTCACGCTGCATTTTGAAATTGGATTCAGTGCCATCCTAAAAAAAATGTAATTACCATCTCTTAGGATCCATCTATTGCATAAAGTGAGAACCATTTATATATTCATTTGATTACAAATTCCAACAAAGTCCTTCTTAAACATACTCCAGGAATTATTCCATCATGTTCCTCTCTTTGAAGTCTAAAACCAGCTTGTGCTCTCACCACAGAAAAAGATGTGGGTAGAGCAGGTATCGTTATATTCGTTATATTTGCTTAAGACATCAAGCAAATGTCTTAAGTCTTTTCAAGAGGTAAAAACCAAGCTAGAATTCTTAATTGCAATCAAAATCAGACCAGTGGCTATAATAATTGCTTAAAATGGTCATTTTTCTAAGTTATAATAAATGTAACCATTGAAGCTTGTAATTTACTTAAAATATCAGGCAGAATTGGGGTATTTTATAGCTCTTTCAGTCAATTTGAACAAAGAAAGCAACATTATTGAATTTTTCAACTTGAGCAAATATTCCACCAAATTTTCCCTATGAGGTACTTTGCTTAGTCTGGCCTCTTCAAAACCATCCTCCAGACCCAGGAACAAGGCCACGGGCATCTTCTTCTGAACACCAAGTTGAGAATACATGGAGCAGAAGAGACAAAAAGCTTTGCCAATAGATTTCACCACCACGATGATGAATTTCTTTCTCTCTCTAAATTTTAGTTTCCTTGTCCATACGATGGAGACAACAATCAGGATCTAGCTCCCAAAGTTGTGAGGATCAAATAAAATAACAAGCAGAAAGCTTCTAGCACGCCGCCTGGCACAAAATGAATGACAGCTGTTACTCTTCTTCGAGCTGGGCATGAGGGGACATAGCTTCTGCAACTAACTCTGCTACAACTAGCTATATGGCCTTGGTAGGGTTGATCCTCACCTTTTGTAGACCTTGATTTTCTCATTGTGACATGGAACTCTTTTGGGGTCACTAACTCAAATGTCTTCAGGCAATAAACATAAGTGAGGTAGACCAGGTGTAAGACAATTGAACTGCTTGGAAACTGTCTGAACTTTGGAGTTCTTCCTAGCCTAATGGCATTTAAATTCTAAATTTGTTAAATACACCAAGCCTGGCAAACCAAACAAATACAAACCTAATTCTGTCAATGAGTTGTCAACTTGCAACACCTGGGAGACACTCTGTAATACTCTTTTCAGCTCTGGCATTCTCTTCCTCTTCTTTTCCATGTTCTTCCTCTTCCTCAAATCTACTGTAGGTGGATTCACGTAGTCAATCAACTAGTGGGTCAGCCAAAGGGGTTGGTGATTTTTTAAAGTACCCCTGGAGTGTGCATCCCCCGACCCCACCCTACCCCACCCCCATCCTGTTCCCTTATTTTCCACCTCCACAAATCCATATGTAACCTTCTCCATACGTATACCATTTGCTGAAACTACCACTTGGAGTGTATATTTCACATGAGCTATGTATGCATGCGGCTCTCCACTACACTGCCTTTCTGTGTGTTTGAGGAGAGAGATGACATGTTTTATATGTTTTGTTCTGGGCTCCACACTCTGTGGACATTTAAGTCATGATGATGACAAAGAGTGCCACACAAGTTTCCGTTTAAAGGTATCCCATTTCAGACTTCTAGAGTTTTCTTGGTTCCCTAAGCAGACAGCATAATCATACGTTTCGTAAGTCTATAACAAATAAGGCATGTTCCAAAGTGCTGGATTCTCTCCCCTCTTTTTGCTTCCCATTCAAGGCTTAATTGATGCAGAACAATTACTTAAAGCTGTCTTTTTTTTCCCTCATGGGTTATCCACGGACTACAAACAACATATAGTAGCAACATTCTGGGCTCTGAATGCACCAAGAACATCCTATACCTACAGAAAGGAGTAAGACAGGAAGACGAAAGGAGCTACCTACTTCTTTGAAGCTTTGTTCTTTGAGAAAAATCCTTTTCCTATCCCTTTCATTACCTCAGCGATGGAGGCAAATGCTTTAAGAAGGGTCATATAATACTTTGAAAGGCCTTTTGCCACAGTGTGGTTATTAAGCCCTTGGGAAACAATGGGCTTCTCTAAAAGTATATGGAACAATCGTACCCCCTGAGAGTCCTCTCAGATTGGAATGAAATAAACTGGTTACTCTAGAGAGCAAAATATGATTGATGAAGGCTTAGAACCAGTGGTGTTTGGGTCTCTCACCTCTGGCTCTTTCTGACTTATTCTGTAGTACAACAGAATTCAGGTTGAGTCTTTGAAAAGCTCTCTGGCTTCTAGCTATAATGTAACATATGGTAAAATGAGCTCAGCACAGAGTTATGTTTTTCTTTTCTTAATCCTCCCAGTAAGACCAAATTCCAAGAATGGGATCGAAAAAGGGAGCCGGACAGCAGAGAGATACAAGCAGGCTGTGGAAGTGAGAGCTACATTACGGCTTTGAGACAGAAGAATCACGAAAAATTCATATCCATAATAAAGAAACTGAAAGCCCCGGATGGTCCCTCCCCAAACTATTTGTGTTCATTTGCCCCCTCCTGAGGAGTTAGGACAATCTAAGTATTTGCTTAAATACACATAAGTACACTCAGCTTATAGGTCCAGGGGGAAAATCCTAATGTGGCTCTCTTAATACCATACAGGAAAATATCTAAAACTTGAATCATCTCTATTTTTTTTTAACTTACTCTTTAATGTCATTTTCTATTCTGTAAGATATTTTTACAAGTCAAGCCGAGTCTGTAATAGGGAAGGGCCTTGAAATAATTCTTTCTCCCTTTTTCCCTGTGATGCTGAAAGTTCACAGTCAGCTCTACAGGCTATTTAGTTAGTGGGGTTCTCAACAGGCTCTGGCGAAAACATCAAGGTTTTCCCTCTCTTACTGCATCAGAGGGAAGAAGAAACAATGTATAATGCACAGAGCTACTGCTCCCCATAGTTTGGGTAAAGAGGGCAATAGAATGGAGGTAGCAGAGAATTAAATATTTTGACCCATGAAGGGGAGGAGCACTCTGTCCACCCACCATGCTCCCAGTCACGTGAACGCCATCCCTTGTTAAAGCCCCGAATTATGGACATTTCCTGAGAGCTTCAGATTATACGTGGGGCTCCATTGCATTCAATTTTGAGTGTAGGAAGTAAAGCCGGTGTCCAACTTGA
Source organism: Mirounga angustirostris (assembly GCF_029215605.1). Classification (NCBI taxonomy): domain Eukaryota; kingdom Metazoa; phylum Chordata; class Mammalia; order Carnivora; family Phocidae; genus Mirounga; species Mirounga angustirostris. Next base: position 160,562,056 of record NW_026991711.1, read on the forward strand.
AGGATTGATCCCTTTTTGAAGCCTATGGAAGGAAGGCACTCGAACGTATACATTTATTGTTTTTTGAATCTGAATACACATGTATTGATGGCTGGCAATTGAAGTTAGTTATAGTATTTTAATAAAGAACTCTGTTTTGACTTTTAAAAATCAATATTAAAGGAATCGTGTCTTCAGGATAAATTCTCTGGGCTGAGATAATTGGACTAAAAGATATGAGTGCCTTTCTGCCTCTGCGGGTTCTTATGGGCAAACCAGGTTTCATGAAGACCATAGCAATGGCCGTGCCCGCTGCTGGGGGTGAGTGTCCTGATTTCACTAGGACTTGGTCCACACTGCGTTTTTGTTTCACTTCTAAGTAAGTATAAAAAAGGCATTTCAAAGTTACTCTACTTTCACTGCATCTCAAAGTAGTTTTAAAGTAGTTTTATCTCATTAATTTATACCAATAGGAAGAAATTGGACTCCTTCATAACAGCATAGTTTCCTCTCAAGATCTAATTTTCTGTACTTTTGTAGTCAGTGCTAAATTAGACTGTGGATTTAAAAATGAAGCCTGGTTTTGAGGCAATTATCCTTCTACTCTCTGTCCTATTTTAGGAACAAAAACAACAAAAAATACTGTTGCCAGAAGCAGTGGTAATGCTACCGCCACCAGGAAAACTGGTTATGAATTCTAGATATTCCACTCATGGTCTGGATGAGCATGGTCAAGCACCTAACCTCTACCCTCAGCTTCATCTTCTGCAAGATAGACATACTATTTTTTTAAAGATTTTTATTCATTTATTGAGAGAGATAATGATAGAGAGCATGAGAGGGAGGAGGGTCAGAGGGAGAAGCAGACTCCCTGCTGAGCAGGGAGCCCGATGCGGGACTTGATCCCGGGACTCCAGGATCATGACCTGAGCCAAAGGCAGTCGCTTAACCAACTGAGCCACCCAGGTGCCCCTAAAAAAAAAAAAAAAAAGATAGACATACTATTTGCTCAGTTGTAGTCACAGGATTGTTTTCAATACTGAATGAGATAATAACTGTAAGATTGCTATGCAAAGTAACTTTTATTTAAAACATTGTAACAAGTAACAAACAAATAACAATAACTCAGAAGTTTGTCCATATGGAAGTTACTATGTGAGAGAGGAAAGAAGCTCAGAATTCAAGAGGGAGAGCTTAAAAGGCCCAGTAGGAAAAAAATCATAAACAAAGTAACAATCCCATTATTTCTTAAACTCTTTGGATTTTTCTAAATAGACATGGAGTTTTCAACTAGATTTGTAGGTGGTGTCAATCCTCCTGAAGAAAGTCAAGTAAATATGAATCAAATTTAATGTTTATCAATAAGATAATTAAAAGTTAACATATTTATACATGATGCATTGACAGATGAGATCCACAAATCCTCCCGAAACAGAGATATATTGGGAGAGCAGTATCTGCTGAGGTGGATTACCTTATAACCATAGGTTTTTGGATTTTCTGATGCTATTGTATTTTTTATTTCATTTTCCAATTGCTGCTTAAAACTAGAAAACATTGAGAGGAGAAATTAATGGGCAAACTAAGACAAATAAGAGGAGAAAATTCCAAGTTCATGGTTTGGACAACTCAAGATTAAGATGTGACTTCTCTCCCAAACTGATCAATGCAACTGTGATTCAGTGCAATCACATTAGAGATCCTATCATTTTTTTAAGTTTTTATTTAAATTCCAGTTAGTTAACATACAGTGTAATATTAGGTTCCGGTGTATAATATAGTGATTCAACACTTCCATATATCACCCAGTGCTCATCACAAGTGCACTACTTAATCCCCATCACCCATTTAACCCAACCCCCCCACCCACCTTCCTTTTGGTAACCATCAGTTTGTTCTCTACAGTTAAGAGTCTATTTCTTGGCTTGCCCCCTCTCTTTTTTTTCCCTTCTGTTCATTTGTTTTCTTTCTTAAATTCCACATATGCACGAAATCATGTAGTATTTGTCTTTCTCTGACTTATTTCGCTTAGCATAATACTCTCTAGCTCCATCCATGACATTGCAAATGGCAAGATTTCATTCTTTTTTATGGCTGAGTAATATTCCATTGTGTATATATACACCACATCTTCTTTATCCACTCATCAATTGATGGACACTTGGGCTATTTCCATAATTTGGCTATTGTAAATAATGCTGCTATAAACATAGAGGTGCATATATCCTTTGAATTAGTAGTCTTGTATTCTTTGGATAAATACCTAGTAGTGCAATTGCTGGATCGTAGGGTAGTTTTATTTTTAACTTTCTGAGGAACCTCCATACTGTTTTCCACAGTAGCTGCACCAATTTGCATTCCCACCAACAGTGCAAGAGGGTTCTTCTTTCTCCATATCCTCGCCAACACCTGCTGTTTCTTGTATTGTTGATTTAAACCATTCTGACAGGTGTGAGGTGATACCTTCTTGTACTTTGATTTACATTTCCCTCATGATAAGTGATGGTAAGCATCTTTTCATGTGTCTGTTGACCATCTGCATGTCTTCTTTTGGAAAAATATCTATTCATGCCTTCTGCCCATGTTTTAATTGGATTATTCATTTTTGGGGTGTTGAGTTTTAGAAGTTCTTTATGTTTTGGATACTAACCCTTTTTGGATATGTCATTTGCAAATATCTTCTCCCATTCCATAGGTTTCCTTTTAGTTTTGTTCATTGTTTCCTTTGCTGTATAGTGGCTTTTTATTTTGATGTAGTCCCAGTAGTTCATTTTTTAAATTTTGTTTTCCTTGCCTCAGGAGACATATTTAGAAAGAAGTTGCTATGGTCAATGTCAAAGAAGTTACTGCCTGTGTTCTCTTCTGGGATTTTTATGGTTTTAGAAGAGATCTTATCATTTTGTGTGGGTGCATGTATATGTGTGTGCAAATTGACAAGTTGATTCTAAAATGCATATGGAAATGCAAAAGGCCTAGAAAAGACAAGACAATTTGAATGAGAAAAAGTTGGAAGACTTACACTACCAGATTTCAAGCCTTATTCTAAAGCTACAAAAATTAAGACATTATATTGGTACAAGGATAGACAAATGGACCAGTGGAACAGAACAGAGAGTTCGGAAATAAACCCACACATGTACAGTCAATTAATTACAAAGGCAACACTGAAATTCAGTGAAGAAAGAAGGATCATTTGAACAAATGATGCTGGAGAAACTGGATATCCATATTAAAAAAAGTGAACTTGGACCTCTTTCTCACACTATATTGCTAAAATTAATTCAAAATAGATCAGAAAACTAAACGTGAAAACTAAAAAAAAATCAAGCTTTTAGAAGAAACAAAATATCTTCATGAACTTGAAATAGGTAAAGATTTCTCAAACAGGGCACATAAAACCCAGAAAAGACTAAAAACAGAAACAATACTTTGGACTTCAGTAAAATTAATAACCACTATTCATTATATTTGGAACATAAAGATATATACAACATTATGTATGTTATACTGATATACATATATAATTATATACATATGTACCTACATAATACATATATACAACTGTATATAATTAATACAAATTAATATACATATTAATGACACAGACACATCCAGAATATATATAAATATCTTTCACAGATCCATAATCTAAAAAACTAAACAACCCAATTTAAAATGGGAACAAGACTTGAATAGGCATTTTTTGTCACCCATCCACAAAAGAATGTCTAAATCATGAGAAAAGGTCATTATAATTTGTATGAGGGAATTAAAAATCAAAACCATAATGGGAGACCACCACACATACATCAAAATGGCTAACACTGAAAAGACTGACAATAACAACTTTTGAAAAATATGTGGAGCAATCGGAACTCTCACACATTGCTTATAGGAATGTAAATTGGCAGAACCACTTTGGAAAATATTTGGCAGTACACATTCCAAAGCTAAACATAGGTTTAACCTATGAATCAACCATTCTACCCCTGGGTGCAAGCCCAAGGGGAAAAAAAATATGTGAATATGTCCACCAAAAGACATGCTCAAGAATGTCAATGACAGCTTTACCCATAATAACTAAAAACTCTGAGTCACCCAAATGTTCTTCAATGTGAGAATGGATAAATGAATTGTGATATATTCATACAATGGAATACTGTTCAGCAGAACATGGACTACTGATATATTTGACAACATGGATGAATCTCACATATATTAATTACGCTGGGCAAAAAAATAAGTCTAGACACTGTACATACTCTGTGCGTCCATTTAAATGAAATTCAAAACCACACAAAACTAACCAATATTTACAAAAGTCAGAATAGTGGTTTACTTCTGGGGAGCTGTTGATTGGGAAGAGGCATGAGGGAACTATCGAGGGTGGAGTTCTGTATTTTGATTTGCATGGTTATCACAGGGTGCATACATACATAAAAATTCATTGATTCGTATGCTTAAGATTTGTGATCATGACTGCATGTAAGTTATATTTCATCTAAGAAATAAAGAAGAAAAAGGAAATAAATGATCCTTCACTGAAAAGATATTAAAAGGTAATCTCCTTTCTGAAATAGAATTCTAGATGTTTGGTGTTAGAGTACGCCTTAAAGATCAGTCACCTCATCTTATAGATGTACCTAAGAACTGGAGTTTACCCTGTCTTGTCCAAGGCCAGTAGCAAGTTAGTGACACAGTTACGATCAGACTCCAAGACTCTTGATGACCCTGTTCAGTGGTTTTTTCTCTCCCTCACTCCACTTCCCAAAAGCACCCCTGAGAAGGATGCTGGCACCTAAGTGAGCTCATCATTCAATCCCTATGTCCTAATAAAATGTCTGTGGAACTTAGTCTATGCATCTCCTCTGCTGGAATTCTCTTTCTTAGTTTGTTTGGTTTTTTTTGTTTTTGTTTTTGTTTTTTTTTTTTCTACCACATCTCTATTACCAATTTATCTTTCAAGACTCTGCTCAAAATTCCCCATTTTTTTTTTAAATTCAATTAGCCAACATATAGTACAACATTAGTTTCAGATGTAGTGTTCAGTAATTTATCAGTTGCATGTAACACCCAGTGCTCATCACATCACATGCCCTCCTTAATGCCCATCATCCATTTACCCCATCCTCCCCACTCACTTCCCCTCCAGCGATCTTCAGTTTGTTTCCTATAGTTAAGAGTCTCTCATGGTTTTTCTCCCTCTCTGATAAAGTTCCCAATTTTTTAGTGGGCTTTCTTTATTCTTTTCCTCAGTGGAATTGATTCCCCTTTATATCTATGACAATAACATCTATTCTTTTTACCAGTATTTATTGGTCATCCACTATGTGGATTCTGTTGTAGATGCTTGGAATTTAGCATTGAGACATATAAATTTCTTGTCTCTGAGGGGAGAGATAAAGTCAGGAAATGACAAGAGATCATAAGTAACAGTGTCAGGACATGGTAATAGGAAGTACTCTTTAGATCAGTGGGTCAGTAAAGGTGTCTTTGAGGAAATGACATTTGAGCCAAGATCTATCTGAAGGAAGCAGATGATGAGTCTATCTGAAAATAAGACTCCTCAATGTATCTGTTTATATGTCTGTTTTCTCCTTGCCAGAATCTGATTCTGATTGAGGGCAGAAATGGTATCTTAACTCATCTTTGTATTCTGGATCAGTATAGGGACTCAAAAATGTTGGTAAAAATAAATGAATGACATAAGCAACAGAAGGAACTACAAAGTGGACTTCAAAATTTTGAATTTTTGTGATTCAAAGGGCAATCAAGAAAGTGAAAATAAAATCCACAGAACTGGACAAAACAGTTGCAAATCACATGTCTGGTAAGGTATCTAGAACATATCTATACATCTAGGATATTTAAAGAATTCCTACAACTTAACAATAAAAATAACCCAATTAAAAATGGACACAGGATATGAATAGATATTTCCTCAAAGAAGATATACAAATGGACAACAAGCATATGAAAAGATGCTTAAGACCTTTAGTCATTAAGGAACTATAAATCAAAACCATAATGAAATACCACTTCTCAGGCGCCTGGGTGGCTCAGTTGGTTGAGCGACTGCCTTCGGCTCAGGTCATGATCCCAGGGTCCTGGGATCGAGTCCCACATCGGGCTCCCGGCTCAGCGGGAAGCCTGCTTCTCCCTCTCCCACTCCCCCTGCTTGTGTTCCTGCTCTCTCTGTCTCTGTCAAATAAATAAATAAATAAAAATCTTTAAAAAAAAAAAAAAGAAAAAATATCACTTCTCACTTGCTAAAATGACTACAAACAAAAAGACAGACAATAACAAGTGTTGACAAGGATGTGGAGAAACTGAAACTGTCATACGTTGATGGTGGGAATGTAGAGTGGTGCAGCCATTCTGGAAAGTAGTTTGGTAGTTCCTCAAAATGTTAAATGTGGAGTTACCATATAACCAAACAATTCCACTCCAGATGTTCATCCAAGAGAATTGAAAACATAAGTCCACCTACAATTTATATGTGAATGTTCATGTTCACAATAGCCAAAAAGTTGAAACAGCCCAAATGTCCATCAGCTGATGAGTGGATAAAGAAAATGTGGTATATACGTACAATCAAATATTATTCACCCATAAAAACAAGTGAAGTACTGACATGCTATAACATGGATGAGCCTTGAAAACATTATGGTAAGTGAAAGAATCCATACACAAAAGGAATATTGTATGATTCCTTTTATAAGAAATGTCCAGAATAGACAAATCCATAGAGATAGAAAGTAAATAAATGATTGCCAGGAGTTTGGAAGTGGGGAAACAGAGAGTGACTGCCAGTGGGTGTGGGTTTCTTTTTGGGGTGATGAAAATATCCCAGAATTAGATAGTGGTGGTGGTTGTACAACTATGTAAATAAACTAAAAACCACTGAATCATATACTTTATTTTTTTTATATAAGGTTTGTTTATTTATTTGAGACAGTGGGGGAAGGGGCAGAGGGAGAGGAGAGAGAGAACCCCAAGCAGATTCTGCACTGAGCATGAAGCCTGATGTGGAGCTCGATCCCGTGACCTGTGAAATCATGACCTGAGCTAAAACCAAGAGTTGGACACTCAACCCACTGAGCCATCTAGGCACCCCTGAATCGTATACGTTCAAAGGGGAATTTTTTTTAAATTTAATTTTATTATGTTTCGTTAATCACCATACATTACATCATTAGTTTTTGATGTAGTGTGCCATGATGCATTGTTTGTGTATAACACCCAGTGCTCCATGCAGAACGTGCCCTCTTTAATACCCATCACCAAGCTAACCCATCCTCCCACCCCCCTGCCCTCTAGAACCCTCAGTTTGTTTCTCAGAGTCCATAGTCTCTCATGGCTCATCTCCCCCTCCAATTCCCCCCCTTCATTTTTCCCATCCTACTATCTTCTTCTTTTTTTTTTTAACATATAATGTATTATTTGTTTCAGAGGTACAGGTCTGTGATTCATCAATCTTACACAGCACTCACCATAGCACATACCCTCCCCAATGTCTATCACCCAGCCACCCCATCCCTCCCACCCCCCACCACTCCAGCAACCCTCAGTTTATTTCCTGAGATTAAGAATTTCTCATATCAGTGAGATCATATGATACACGTCTTTCTCTGATTGACTTATTTTGCTTAGCATAATACCCTCTAGTTCTATCCACGTCATTGCAAATGGCAAGATTTCGTGGGTTTTTTTTATGGCTGCATAATATTCCATTGTATATATACACCACATCTTTATCCATTCATCTGTTGATGGACATCTTGGCTCTTTCCATAGTTTAGCTATTGTGGACATTGCTGCTACAAACATTGGGGTTCACGTACCCCTTCGGATCCCTACATTTGTATCTTTGGGGTAAATACCCAGTAGTGCAATTGCTGGGTCATATGGTAGCTCTATTTTCAACTTTTTGAGGAACCTCCATACTGTTTTCCAGAGTGGCTACACCAGCTTGCATTGCCACCAACAGCGTAGGAGGGTTCTCAAAGGGGAATTTCTTAACATGCAAATTATATCTTAATTTTTTAAAAGGAACAAATGAATGAATGAATGAATGAAACAAAAGAACAAATGAAAATCTAGGAGAGACCTCAGGCTTTGTAAAATTGTAACAAATATGAGCTCCTCAAATGCTGTATCCACCATGAAATAGAAAATACCACCATTTAGTTCCCACAGTGTTTCCTGCACTTGGTCCAAAAGGCTGCCAACTACACCATCACTGAAGACAGTATCTGGCCCATCGATAATTGAAGCAGGGAGCCTAAACCAGGGCCCTGGCCACAAAGGCAGCATCCAATGCCAGCAGCCCATGAGAACATCTGGACGATGTCATAGCCAATTCAGACTTCACCCACACATCATCTGATCATCTGATTACAGTTCCTTATAGCCTTAAAATTCTACCGGGGAAAAATTCACTCAGAACAAAAGATGTCTGGGTGAGTTCATTCTATAACAAGCCAATGAAAGCAGTAAAGCAAAGGAGAGCATAGTAACAAAAGAAAGATAGAGAGAGGGACCTTGAACAAAAACAGCAAGCTCTTTTGATCCCGTTGTTTGTCAGAATCAATAGAAATGTTTTCTTTCACTTTGGAGAGTGAGAATTGGAATTTGTCAAAATTGGATCTTGACGCACTTAGAATGGTTTCTCTCTCTCTCTCTTTTTTTTTTTTTTTTTTTGGTACTTGAACAATGGCGCACATTCTGTTTACCAGGAAGCTCTGAGCACTGCCGCAAAAATTGTAGCAATTGTAGTAATTCTATACTTAGCTTTCTGTTTTCAAGGTTGTATAGAATAAGCTCAGAGATATTAATGGGCAGTACGTGAAGAAAGCCCTTAAGATACTTTTGAAAATATGTAAGCTATCTCCCTTTATATAAATGCTTGTTTCTGGAAATAGCACTGGACTGTGATGTTGACTGGTAGGTGTAAGAGTGAGAACACCATTGTGAAAATTTCACCTCAGAAATCGGGAATGATTATGGTAAGTGCATGGTTTCAAGATAAACCAGTTTTATGCAATAAACCAAAATGAGTGTGGCAGTGTAAGTGTGCTAGCTTTGTACAGCTTTGTTTTGATTAAGGACTGATACCACAGCTGTTACTAGTTTACCTAATAATCGAGCTTAGGTGTATCAAACGTAGAGGACCCCGGGGCTGGAACTCTGGTGCCTGAGTGTGAGAGCGAGCATGTCATGGTAACCTTCAGTGCACAGGCTGTGAATTGCTGTAGGATTTTGCCTAAAGCCCCATGAAATTCATGGCAAAGAGAACATTGTGTTGAGCTATGGAATAAAAAGCAGCTGTCCAATAATGCCTCCAAATAGGCCAGTGTGGGCCTTCCACATACCCCTGCTGTGACTCAGAAAATTCTTCACCAAAATCCCCCCTAGCTTATCAGGTCTCTAAAAGATTCCCTGTCTTCCCTACAGCAAACACTGTGATCCAATTGAAATGAGGTCATTCAGAATTACCTTTCTTCCTGTACAGTGAGTTTATGTCCATGTCCTTTCATGTGAGTGGACGTAAGATCTGTAATAGGCTTTTCTGGGTTGATAGGCCCTTTAGGCTCATCTGCAAGGCAGTGCTGGATTGGACTAGTGCTGCAAATACAGAAAGAATCATTTGTCTGTTTTAGCACGTGAAGATTTCTGTCTAATGGAACTATTCCCTCCAGCCAATCCCCAGCATACTTACATTTTCTCTCCCCACATCCCATCCTATCCACCCTTTGAGCTGGGCCATCCTCAGCTCTGATGCCTAAATCCCCAACTGTGCAGAGGTGTATTGTCCTATATCAGGTAAGACTTGATAAATCCAGATGAAAATTTTCAAGATGAGTCCTTCTGGTTTTGAAATAGAAGATGTTGGTCTAGGATGGTGCTTGCAGTTGAAAATGTTTTGTACCTGTCCCACCCTCAGCTCCAAAGCAGGTCTTTCTCCCTAAATTGCCACTGGACACTGACTTCTTATTTAAAGCTGATTGGGCTGGAGGCCCCAGCATCTTTAGCTAAACTCAGCCATCAATAATGGGTACCTGGAGATGATCACTCCCAATTTTTGTTTTAAACCTGGAATACTGCTATTTTAGTTATCCTTATACAACTTCTGCATCTAAGGTTGCAGATTCTGACTGAGGAAATATCGTTGTTCAATTTCCCAGTAAGATGGCTATTTATTTTCCTCTATTTCCTAAACTTTTTCTGCATCTTTACAATAAACCCACAATATCTCTAAAGACCCGATTTTTATCTAAAGGAACCTATTTCTGTTCCTTGCAGCCTGATGAAGCTTAACAAGCCAAGGAGCTTGATAAATGCCAGGAGGGCAGGGATCTCATCTATTTGTGGACCGCTGGCCTGGACTAGCGTAGGGGCTCAATAAATATCTGTTAAATGCATGGAAAGCAACCTCATTGTTTCTGCTTTTCAGCATGGATTTAGGATGGGGGAATATACATTAATCTAGGTGACGGTTCTTAAACTCTGAATATTGTCAACATTGCTAAATTAGCCTATCTGAAAAGGGTAATTTCAGGTCAAAATGAAAAGCTATTCAATTGAAGTTCAGCTGATAATTGGGAAGAATTAATTGGAGTTAGTAAAGGAGAATTCTTTACTTAATGAGTTTCATCAATATGGTGTAGTTTTTTACTTGTCTTACTGATTGATGTAGATAAGAAGCTGAATGGTTTCATTTAGGGAACATTTAGGCCTCCTGCAAATGCACAGGTAGGTCTGGGACTCAGAGTTCTCCACCAGCTCTGGGGCAAGTGTCCTGGGTCCTATCGGGCAGTGGTTCTCAAACTTAGTTTGCATCAAAAAATCACTGGGAGATACTTTTTAAAACTCAGATTGTTCCAGAATTTCTGAATCAGAAGATGTATAAGTCAGGGTTCTCCAGAGAAATAGAACCAATAGGAGATATATCTGTATTGTATTTATAGATATATATATGTTATAGAGGATGAGAATTCCCACAATATGCCATCAACAAGCTGGAGGTCTAGGAAGATCATTCCAATCCAAGTCCAAAATTCTTTAGGAGAATGGATGGCTCAAGTCCCAGTCCAAAAGGAGGAGGCCAATGTTTCAGATCCACAGTAAGGCAGAAAGAGAATTCTCCCTGCCTCCACCTTTTTATTCTATTCAGGTCCTCAGTGGATTGGATGAGGCCCACCCACACGGGGCGGGGGGGGGGGGGGGGTGCGGGTAGACAATTGGCTTTACTCCAGCTACCAATTCAAATGCTAATGTATTCTGGAAACACTCTCACAGACACACCCAGAAATAATGTTTAGCCAGATATCTGGGCACTCCATGGCCCAGTCAGTTGAACGCATACAATTAACCATCACAAGTCCATCCCTCATCAGGCTGGCAACCATAAATATCTCCTTAAACCACAGTTAATCTCTATTTAAATAAAGAGAATAACAACGTCATAATTCCAACTAACATCTAAGGACCATCCTGTGTACAAATAAAGAAGCATTAGTTCCTTCCTCAGAAGAATAGGTAAAAACTTTGATGTTTACTCTCCCCTTAATAGCTCATAACTTAAATACTATCATGTAAAATTAACAATACTTAAATACTATGATATAAAGTCTATACATTTTATGTTACATGATAAGGGGATAAGGGAGGAAAGAAAACAAAGGTACATACACACAAACATATTCATAACAAAATAAGGAGAACATACTCATGACAATTACAGTCCTCATTTCTGTAGCTGGTCATGTGGTGGTAGCTGGTATTTATAAGTACTTTCTTCCACTACCTGATGTGGGAAACAAAGGCAAAAGAAAAATTATTAAGTTTCCTTACTACCTACAGCCCACTGACAAGTCCTTGAGGCAGGCAGAGTGACATTCCTCCACGGACTCAACTGCCTCAATGTTGATATTTTGCTAAGAGCAAAAGGCAATCTTAGCCCAACCCCCAGGACCCTGTAAGTCTAACTGAACATATAAAAATTCCTTTGGAAACTTCTTTTATTTCTACCCCCCACCAAGATACATGTTAGCAATCATTGCCCAAGTATATGACCCACCGATATACAACTGAAGGGTCTCATGACTGCGTTTTTACTAAACAGTAATAAATGACCTTTCCTAACAATAGCTAGCCCCCTCAGGATCCTGGAAACCTTGTTTCCCCAATGCCTGGGAGGCTTATGCTATCCCTAACCCCCTCCAAACTTGAAAGTATATAATGGGCCACTCCTCATGACCCCAGTGCAGCTCTTACCGCCCACGAGTCCTGTCTCCGTGCTTTAATTAAACCACCTCTTTGCACCAAAGACGTCTCAAGAATTCTTTCTTGGCCGTCAGCTTCAAACCCTAACTCCTTTCCTACATCACTACCCATTCTGTATTCCCTTTATATTCAACAAGCACCTCAACTAATCATGGTTTTTTACCTGATGGGGTGACTCCAATCTTCATTCCTGAAGGGCCTGGGCCATTAGTAGTCCTGCCTGGATTGAGCTGTTGTAGTTTTCCATTGATCTTAATCACCGGGTATGAACCCCCTAATGGATCTCCACTGTGGAATAGTAGTCCAATTTCCCCTCGTAGTCAGAATCCATCATCCCAGCCAACACCATAATTCCCTTCTTTGCCTTTTGATTGAGAGGCATGAGGATCCCAAAGTGGCTAGGTGGCAATCTTAACTCCAGTACAATGGAATCATTGTTGTATCTCCTGAGGGAAGAATTCCTCCTTTTGGAACTGAGACCCTTAGGTCAGCAGAGCATAAGGTCACAGGAACTGGAAGCAAAAATCTTGCTAGTGGATCATTAGGTATAGTAGTGAGTCGTGACACTCCCATTTCTACCCCTTGAATTCTAGGCCTGTGAATCTTGGCTATAGGAGAAACAGCACCATATTTTGGACATCTACTGGACAATGACTCAGAACCTCCTGAGAGCCTGCCCCAGCGGGGCAAAGTATTGCCACCTAGCTGGCGTGATAACCGTCTTCAGAAGACCTTTCCACTGCTCTCTTAAGCTAGCTGCTTTAGGATGGTGGGGAACACAGTAACACCAGTGATTTCCATGAGCATGAGCCCCTTGCCACGAAGTCAGCTCTTTGATCAGAAGCAATTCTGTGTGGAATAGCCTAACGATGGATAAGGCACTTTATAAGTCCACAGATGGTACTTTCGGCAGAAGCATTGTGTACAGGGAAGACAAATCTGTATCCAAAGGTAATGTCTATTCCAGTAACAGCAAAACACTGACCCTTCTGAAACAAAAGCAATCCAATGCAGTCACCCCACCAACAGATAGCTAGCTGATTTTTTTACCTGGTGGGGTGACTTCACTGATCACCTTAGGGAATGGTACCCTACTGGGGATTCAGTGTTGGTCTCTGCTGCTACCAGGTTGGCCTTGGTGAGTAGAAGTTCATGTTAATGGGCTCATGCATAACGTCTATCACTGTCACATGGCCACTGTGTTCATGAGCTCACTGGGTGATAACAGGCTGGGCAAAGAGACGGGTATCCACAGAACAAGTCATTCTATCCACTAGACTAAGAAAAACTTCCTCTGCTGAGGTCGCCCTTTTGTGAAGATTCACATGGGACACAAATATCTTCACAGTTATTGCCCACAGTTGTTGCCCATCCACTGTGCAAAGGTCCATTCACCTACCTTTACCCAAATTTCCTTGTCACCAATTTTCTAATCATGTACATTCCAAGTCCCTGACCATGCAGCCAAACTATTGACCACAGTCCATGAATCTGTATTTAATTGTACATATGGCCATTTTTCCTTAGAAACAAAGTGAACAACCAGGTGCACTGTTCATAGCTCTGCCCACCGGAAAGATTTGCCTTTACCACTTTCAGGGATGCCTCAGAGAAGGGCTATGGTGCTGCAGGAGTCCACTTCCAAATGGGGCCTGCATATCACATAGAGCCACCTGCAAACCAGGCCTGAGTTCTCTCTTCCTCTGTCAACTGACCATAGGAAGCTCCCCATGCGGTCATTAGCTGCAGGCCAGGAGAGAGAAGGCAGTGTAGCAGAAGTGAGGACCATGGGCATTTGAGCCACTTCTTCGTGTAAATTACCTATGCCTTCAGCTTCTGTCTAGGACCAATCCCATATATACCACCTCCATTTGATACTGGAGTGTTACTGTGCATGCCCAACTTCATGATCTGGGAGTCAATAAACATCCAGTTCATAGTGAATCACATGGTACCTTTGTGGCTCATGGCCAAGTATTCAGTCTCTACTAAGGCCAGTCAAGACCTGTTTCCCAAAAGGAGAGTAGTTATCTGCAGGGGACGATAGGACTTTGCTCCAAAGTCCTAAGGGCCTATGTTATGACTTACCTGTAGGGAGCTGCTAAAGGCTCCAAACAGTATGGCTACCTGTCACTGACACTTCAAGCACCACTGGATCTGCGGGTCCGTGTGGACCACATGGCAGAGCAGATTGCAAGCAGCCTAGACCTACTGCAGACCTTCTTTTCTTTGGGCCCCACTCAAAATTAGCAGCTTTTCGGGTCACTCGAAATGGGTTGGGGTAACAGAGCCAGATGAGGAATATGTTTCCTCCAAAATCTAAAGAATCTATTCCAAGTATGCATTCTAGAGCTAGAGAAATAACCACAGGATGTGTTCAGTGGCCCACTGGACCCACTGTGAGATGGACCTGAGATCAAACTCCACTAGTATCCTGATCTCCATAAGCCTCTGCTCTGACCGGGGGACCACAGAGAGGTTTTAGATCTTCCGAAATCAGGGCTGCTTCAGAGCCAGTGCCCAGTAATCCCCCCAAATCTCTGATTATTTCCTTTCCCCCAATTCACTGTTACTCTGGTAAAAGGCCATAGTTCCCTTTGGGGAACACTAGGAGAAAGATGAATAGTACAAATATTTGGTAGTTTAACAGTGTTCTTCTAAAGGAGGTCTGGTTTCCCCTTTATTCAGAGGGTTCTGGGTCTATAAATTTGCTCCAATCTGGGAATTGATTGAGGAACTATGACTCCGTTTTTATGATTCAAGTTATACTTTTGTTCACTTGTCCTAGAACTTTTCTGCTTATACAGATGAAGTAAGAATTTAGTAAGCTCCCTATCTATTTCACTTCTAGGAACATGCCAATCAACATACCAACACCATAGGTCTATGTGAGTCAGTCTCTTCTGACGGCTGCTTTAACTCGGCGGTCCATTATGGTAACCACACCCACCTCGCCTTTGGCAGCTGAGCAAAGCCACTTGGGCCCTACTGCCCCGGAATCCAACTATTCCCATTGCCTTTAGGTTTCCCAGTTCAGTGACTGCAGCTCCCACTGTAAGGTCTGCCCTACAGAGAACAACCACAGAGCTCTTCAGGGGTAGGGATCCCCTCACAAATTCAATTCTCAAAGTCCTGCTGAAAGGTGTGTCTTCTGGAGCCTCCCAGGGTGAGTAAGCAAGTCTTAAAGACAAATCCACTCTCTAACATCACCGTCTCCCTGAGCCTTTGAATCCCTCCCTCTGCATTAAACAAAGACAGGCCTGGCATTTCCAATTTGCTCCGTGTAGGCCACCTTTTGGTCCATGTTTCAGCACACCAATCAAACAGAGTGCTTTCTAACAAGCTGCAGCATTAAATGCAGAAGCTCTGCTTAGTGAGCCATATCAGTAAATTTGGCCTGATCCAATTTTATGTTCCTTCCTCCTTTATCTTACAACCTTAATATTCATTCCCACATATGTTCCCCAGGTTTCTAGCTGAACACATGAGAAAACTCAAGTGGTTCTCTTGGAGTATAATCTGAATTCCTGAGTTCAGCCAAATAGGGAATGGTGAGGCACTCAAGAGAAGAGCAATAGAAGGAAGTCACTCCCACTCCTCGACCTCAGGATCCACAGGTGGGGGTAGTGTCATTGGAATGAAAGGGCAGAGGGTGCTGGAGAAGCTAGAACTAGAGTGGGACCTCTCTGGTGGAGCTGGAGCCATGGGGGAGATTTAGTAGCTGTGGAAGATGTTGCCCTGGGCATACAGAAAAGGAGGGCTAGAAAGTCCTGGTCTCTCTGTACTCATCTCATACCCTGTCTACACACACACACACACACACACACACAGCCCCGAGAATGGATCTGAAGGCAGACAGGCACAGGTACAGAGCCTTCCCAGCTGGATGACTAGTGGTGGATGAGACAGACACGGGCCCTACCTTCATTGAACTTACAGTCTAATAGATCGATTGTACAGAGCCTAGCAACCCTGTAAGCTATTGAGGCCCAGGGGGCCTTATGCTCTCTAGAGAAGTGTTAGGGACTGAATATTTGTGTCCCCCCTCAATTCATATGTTGAAATTTAATCCCCAGTGTGATGGTATTTAGAAGTGACACCTTTGACAGTTAATCGGGTAATGAGTGTGGGGCCCACATGAATGTGATTCCTTCTTTGACAAGAAGAGGCCAGAGAGCTCATGGCACCCTTTTTCTGCCCCCTGACATTATAAGAAGTTGGCGGTCTGCAACCCAGAAGGGATGTCTCGCCAGAGCCCAACCATACTGGCACCCTGATCTCTGACTTCCAGCCTGCAGAGCCGTGAGAAATTTCTATCACTGATAAGCCACTTGGTCTACAGTATTTTATTATAGCAGCCCAAACTAACTAAGGCAAGAAGTGTTTAAGTTGATTGTGTCACTTTATGAAGATATGAAAAGCAAATGTATCTATAAGAGAAGCTGGACTATTATAATGATAATATAACGCGTTTTTTGCTTGTCTATATAGGAAGAAAGTTATAGAAGGAAATGTTCTTTTTCTTTTACCCAAATAACCACACTCTGTATAAAATTAATGTTTTGAAGTGGAAAAGCTCTAAAAGTGGCAATGGTTATCTTTTGAATTTATGAATATTGTTACTATCATATCTTACATGAAAATTAATAGGAGCTGAGGATGTATATTGAAGGGAAAGGAATGGATCCCTCACTGAGCTTTTGTTGGGGACTGCAGTTGCATGGAGACATGGGATTTTAGGTAAGATGCATAATCAAGCATGAATTAATAGCATGGTAGAGTGGGGTCTACAATAAAAACACAGGGCTGTCTTTCACGGCTCAAGTGCTCTGCTTTGCTCAACATCCTAGAATTAAGCACTTAAATCAGATATCTTTAAGTTCTTGCCAGAAGAAAAAAAAATATATTTCTCTTGTAAGCCCGAATTTTTTTGGAGGGAGGAGAAGGTGGGTGGCAGTATTACAGAACTGTTCCTTTGAATGTTGCTCATATGGAACGTATTTGAACGACATTGACATTTGGGGGAAAAGATTCTGTGAGGATATGAGATGTTTGCTGGCTGCAATCATATGGTAATGATATCAGCTTCGCCTGGGAAAAATGACAGCACGAAACTCAGCTGATTTGCCTAGACAAAATTACATGAAATTGCATGTATTTGTCTAGAGCTTTCCGGTAATAAGCATGAGAGGGATAGATTTTTGTTTCTTGGAGAGCAAATAATTTGGAGGCATAGTTCATAGCCAGTGTATCATTGTAGCAATGAACAAGTGTCAGAAAACATCTCGTCTTTCTTTAGGATTACATGTTATTGAGTAGCTTATTTAGCATGATGGCATATTTTCTTCACAATCTCACATGTTAAGTGGACTCTTTTGTACGGCTTACTTTCAGGTCATCAACTGAGTCTATCTTATCTTTGGGGAAATAATAAAGTAGTGCCTATTAGTAAAAGAACATTTTCTTTTTCTTTTGACAGCGTCGAGTCACCGCAAGTACGCATGCACAGTTGTGCCTCACGTGATAAAATAAACGGATTCCTAAAAGGTGGTGTATAAATTGAGTCATTTTCCTATTGGCTTACATTATCTTGTCAAAGATGTTATATTTTCCTTCCAGACTGAACTTTAATTAACTTCCAACACTTTAACTTTCAGTTTCTCTTTACTCCTGCATTCTTTCCAAAAAGGTTTCCATATTAATCTTGGTAATTTTAAAACTCAAAAATATATAGGAAACTTCACAACTACCCCAGAAGAGCAAGACGGAGTCTTGGACATTTCTCAACCTCCAGCGATCTGGAAGAATCACTCTTTCAGACTACTGAGAAAAGCTCAATAGTCTGATATGTGTATTATTTTGCTTTTTTTCTACCCCGCCCCGCCCCCCGGAAGAGTGATAAGGGACTGCTATATGGTACATACTTGTGTGCAAAATCTTTTATTCCCTGTTACCATCTATTGAATGATCAAACTCTGAAAGCTCATTTCTGAAACATGCTGCTTAGTTCTCCGCAACCAAGAGTCACATTCATATCTCTTTTCCCTCTTCTTCTGTTGCACTCCAGATGTCTTCTATGAAACAGCCTGTGGTGTGATAGAAAGACTTCAGATTATACGGCCCTACGAATCTACATTTGAATTCCATCTCTGACATCTACCAGCCATATGACATGTCTGCCTCAATTTTCCTCATCACTAAAATGGATTGAGTCGGCACTATTTTAAAACCGTTGTAAAGATTAGTAATAATATGTATTAAATACCTAGCACAGTGCAGAGTACACAACGAATGAGAGTCATCTTTTTCCTCATCATAGTCATCATTAGGGTTCGTTATTGATTTCTCTGTATTACTAGTTGATTTGGAGACCTGGAAGGTCGGAAGCTAGCTCAGTGCCTGGCATAGGAGGTGCCCATAATTATTTATGGAAAGAATTCATAGGTAAAATTGAGCGTGTTCCTTATACGTCTGGGAACTCCAGATTCCTCGTGCTCCACCAGCCTATGGATACAAAGCAATCCAGATTTGCTGACTCCACACCTGTCACCTAGCTCTCTAGTCTCCTAAAATGGCTTCTTCCACATTTCTGTGAGTCTCCAGGGTTGTCTCGCCTCACGCACAGAACGAAGCTTGGTCCCAGAGGGCTCGTCCTCCACTGCCATCAGGCAGTGCGCCAGAGTCCTGAAGGCACCAGGCTGCGAGGAGGTTGACAGCAAAGGACTGCGGCAGTGTCTCTCTCCATTTGGTATTAAGTCCATTACGGGGGCTCCAACACAATGCTGCGCGGGAGCCGGTGTTCCTGACAGAGGCTCTGGATGTGTGCACAGCCTAGGAAGGCTAGGAAGGCGAGACGGCACCGGGCCATATTCAAAATCAGCCGTCCTCTGGCAGAGGCTCTGTGCACCGCACCTAGAGCCGGCCTCCTTCCTCGTTAGGCGTATGATCTTCAGGGGCAGCGCAGCCCTCGAGAGGACAGGTGTGCTCAGGTCCCCCGAGGGGCTCAGCAGACGCGCTGGGCCACAGCTGAGCTCCTGTAGGGGACCCAATATAAGCTCGGGTGGCAACTCCTGCTACCCTCATCTGCGATGACAATCCATGCCTCCAGCCCATGGTGGATTTGTGGGGGGTTTTTTCCAGCGTTAATAAGTGTCTTATGGGAGAGCCGAGGTTTCCTTTTAGCAGCCTCTGGGTAGGCTTGGCCCTGTGCGGAGAGCGCAGGGCGCAGCCCGTCGGTACATCTGGAGTGCATCTTGCCACGCGCCTCCCAGGACTCCGGGGCTGTCAGAGTTCCCTGCCTTCAGAGTCCCTTCTAGGAGTTTCTCGGCAGAGCAGACACAGCGTCTGTGCAAGGGTGGCCCCAGGAATCACAGGGTTAACCCTCTGTCACTCCACTGGGAGCCAGGTGGCAGGACAGGGCCGAATCAGGACTTGCCTCTTGGTCAATCAAGTGCCAGCTAATTACTGGAGCTCTCGGAATGCTGGAGAACCTGTAAGCCCTGGGGAGGATCTGCAGCTGCTCCAGGAACCGGCCAGGAGGACCAGTGCCCCAGTTCAGGCCGCACATGAAGTGGGGGGATCTGGGTCAAGGCGAGAAAGAGAGCCTCGGAAAGAATCAGCTCGGAGGAAGCACATGAACCAACAAATGACGCTAAGCATTTTGCGGTTGTCAAATTCCTAGGCCCTGAATAATAATGGAGGGGGCTTGGAGAGGCTAATGACTAATGGCCCCTCGATTTCCTGCTGATGTTGGCAGTTTGTGTCATTTTGTTTTTATGTTAATTTATGCACACAGGATTAGAATGTAGCGTTATGTGGTCATTTAATTTAATTGAAGTATGGAACTTCATGGGCCCAGTTTTACATTTCCCTTATAGATTTCAGTGATTTTATCTTTTGCATTTAATCTTCCCCCCCCCCATCACCATTCCTAATAGCAATAATAATACATTTACACTTGCATCACACTTTTCCTTTCTAGGAGCTCAAAGCACGTCATGGCCCATTACCCCACAAGAGCTCTGCAAGGCAAATGCCAGGGAGGATTTTAAGCACTTTCCTTAGGTTTAACATAAATAAAAAGGTGCAGCCTTTATCACATAGATAAGTTCCCAGCCATTTAAATGACTTTTGAATGCAATGAGAAGCTTTGCTTATGCATGAGGCTTCCAGTGTGCTCTCTGTTTTTCATACCTCAGAAATATGTGACCTTTAAGCCTGACAGCGCTGCTCAGGGTGCTTGTAACTGATGAGGGAGTTTTCATGGATCATCCCACCCCCTTCTCTTCAAGAATGTGGTGTTTGTCTCACACAGCCTGGAACAACAGCCAAAGGGCGCGGGGGAGCGCCCCTTGAGAAGTGGAGAGGAAAACGGGAGGTGAGCCAAGAACTCCCTTTAAAAAGCCACTAGTTCTTCTCTGGTGAATACAGACGGACCCAGGGAGCACTCTGAGCCTGGGACTCCCTGGGTCTATTCATGCTCTTTCTGAAGAGCCACGCAAGCATCCACTTGGAGACACTGGTGTTCAGCACTCCTTTTCTCTAAAGGCCGAAAGAAGAAGGGGGAGGTGGCAGTGAAATGCTCTGAGGTAATGACAGAGCAGCTCATGAGCCTGAAGGAGACAGCCCTCCCCTGTGGCCAAAATAAGGGGCCATGGAACAGGAAAAATAGAGTGGTGGCCATGTCACATTTGCCTTCTTCTACCAGAACAGCCAAAAAAACACTGACTCAGGCCTTCAGTGGGTTTCGTGGCCCCATGCAGCCCGGGAGTGCCTTTATGGCAGAAGGGGAGGAACAGGAGAGACAGGACTCGGGGAGCAGGGCCATAGCCGAGGGCCTGTGCACAGGTCTGATGCGGAGTGCTCTGTTTCAACCCCAACTACTCTACTTCCGTTCGGTGCTGCACTGCTTAGCATTAGGAGACATGGCGAGTGAAGTGCTCGGTCCCACAAGACTGCCCCGCTTTGAGGCCAGCCACAAGTGGAGTTCCCAAGGCACTTGAACAACCTCTCCTCCTCCTTCTTCTTCTTCCTCTTCACTTTCTTCTTCTTCCTCTTCTTCCCCTTCTCCTCCTCCTCCTTCTTCCTCTTCTTTTTAAAGATTTATTTATTTATTTGAGAGAGAGAGAGAGAGAGAGAACGCAGGTGAGGGAGGGGCTGGGGGGGAGAAGAATCCAAGCAGGCACCCCACTGGCCCAGAGCCTGACTTGGGGCTCCATCTCACAACCCTGTGATCATGACCCAAGCTGGCTGCAAACTCGGGATTCCCATGACCCTCCTCAGGTTCAATAATTCACGGACTCATAGAACTTAAGAAAGTGCTATACTTATTATTATAGTTTTATTGTGAAGGATACAAATCAGACCAACCAAATGAAGAGCCACACAGGGCAAGGTCTGGGAGGGCCCGAAGGCAGAGGGATCTGTCTATGCCCTCTCACCATGGAATCAAAGCATGTACTCTCCCAGTATATTTGATGTGTTCACCAACCAGGAAGCTCCACTGACCTTCCAGTCCAGAGTTTATATTAGGATTTCATGACATAGCCATGAGTGCTTGAATCATTGGTTATATTATTTAACTCAGTCTCTAGCTCTCCTCCTCTCAATCCCCCCATATAGCTCCCCTGAGGTTGCATGGGCTTAAAGTTCCAACCCTCTAAACACATGGTTGTATTTCAGGTGACCAGCCCCCATCCTGAAGCTATCTCAGGCCGGCCACTAGTCACCTCATTAACATAAAATCAGGTATGATCCCAGGGGCTCATGAGTAACAAAGAACTTGGGACAAAGACCAGACAAACTCTTTACTATACAATAAGAGGCTTCTGAATCAGGAAGTGGGGAATATGACACATATATTCCTGCTCCAGAGATTCACAGAGTGAATCTTTGAAATTAACGCCTTAGGAAAACTTACAGTTAGGGGCCAGAAGAAGAAAGATATTTAGCTTACTTATTAAAATACTTGGATTCTAGCATCTTTAGCTCTAGCACCTTTGGACTTACTGTCTTTATCAGTTAACAGTTGATGAGTAGCCTTCTTTCATTCATTCAACACTAATTAACACCTGGGCCTATATTCTCACTGTCTTTATTTACTTAGTTTGCAGTGTTTTCCATTGTTCTAAATCAAAGGAAATACTGCATGTCCAATCAGAATTGTGGGGCATCCCTGTGTTAGTAATTATGTGAGATCCTTTGGAAGAACTTTGCTAAGTTTTCATAATCAAGTCATACTAATGCAATTGGGCATATGATTTACCACAAGATAAGGTGTACAAAATTATGACTATATGGATTTGAAATACGTAAGCCACATGAAGTGGGCATGAATTCCCACCACAATTGGGTTTACAAGAATCGTAACTTTATTTTACTTAAACCATATTAAATCTGACTCAGAAATCCCAGTGCTAAGTTTTAGAAAATTTCATTCTTGGTCATTATTAGGCCTTTCCTTCAATCCTCAGCCCCAGAGTCATTACAACAAAATATTGGGGGAGCCAACCCCATCTCTGTTCCAGACTAGTCACAACTGATAAGTCCACTGCCAGAAACTCCAGGACCCCTTAAGTGCAGGAGCATATTAGAAAAAAATGCAAATTAAAACCACAAAGAGATACCATTACACACCTATTACAATAGCCCTAGTAAAAAATGCTAAGAATATCTAGTGCTGGCCAAGAAGCAGAATAATTGAAACTCTCATAGGTTGTTGGTAGAAATGTTAAATGATACAGCTCCTCTGGAAAACAGTGTGGTGATACCTTATAAAGTTAAGCATACTCTTACCAAAAGACCCAGAAATCTCCCTCATAGGTATTTACACCAGAGAAAGGAAATACGTTCATACAAAAATCTGTACATAAAAGCTCATAGCAGTTTTTTTGGTGATAGCCAAAAGCTGAAAACAACCCAAATGTCCTCCAACAGGTAAAAAGATGAGGAGATTGTGGTAAATCCATACCATTCAATACTCCTCGGCGGTAAAGGAAAAGAACTGTTGAGGCACAAAAAAACATGGATAAATCTCAAAGATATTCTGCTGAGTGAGAGAAACCAGTCTCAGAAGGATACTGACTGTATGATTCCATTTTGTTGGCAATCTCAAAAAGACAAAGTTACGATGATGGAAAATACGTCAGTGGTTTTCAGGGGTTATGCGTGAGGGTGGGATGACCACAAGGGGATGGCACAGTGGAGTTTGGGGGGGGGTGATAGAACTGTTCTATATCCTGATTACACGAATCTATACATGTCTTAAAATTCATTGTTCTGTACACCAAAAAAAAAAAAATGTTAATTTACTTTATGACCATTTAAAAATATTAACCAAAAAAAATCAATCTAAGGACACTGTTCCCTCAGATGCCATGTTTGGGTGTAATATTCCACAGATCCTGGGGCTCCAGTGCCTGGGGTCCAGTCTCCTTAGGCACAGAGGACATTCCCCTTAAAGAACTTGCCACCTCCCCCTAGGAATGCTAAGAGAGACTGTGGACCCTTCCTGCTTTCCAGAATGTTCATCTTCTCTCTGACATTTTTTTTTATCTACTCCACTCCCTTCTCTCCCCTATCAGGGGACATTCTCACTTTGTAGTCTCAAGACTTTCAGGAAAGCCAGGAAGAGAGGTTGTTTCAAGCACTTTCTGCTTTCAGCCCTTCAAATACCCCTAAGCCAAGAAGTACAAAGGCCTTGATCCCTTCTAGTAAAGAGAAAGGGGAAAATGAAGAGAAGAAAGCACTAATGATACTCATTGCCGCTGAATTTTTTAGAAGTAAAAACAAAACCGAAGTTAATACCTCAGTAAATTACCCCACTGCTCAAGCAATAAGGAGAAAGTTTTGCCTAGGCCCCTGTTGTTCTGGCCCCTGTAATCAACACGATCACATACGGAAAAGATCAGTTAAAAGCAGTGTGCTCAACCCAAAAGTGTGTGCATGAATTTGTGTAAATTAACAAAAAGAACAAGAGACAACCCAAAGGTGAGACAGGCAGAGATATGGACCCAAGAGCTCCCGGGACTGCCTGTGGAAAACCAGTAACTTACCTACTGGGAGGTGAGTGGTTTCAGAAGGAGAACATCAGCCCTAAATCCATGTGTCTGACCTGGCGGTAGAAAGGGGGCCAGCAAGTGCTCTGTGCAGACTGAGCTCAGGATCTGCCTTCAGATCTAAAGACTTGCAAGATGGAAAATGTTTCCAGAGATTAAGGACAATGGGCACGGACCATGGCTTAGGTGCATAAACATATTATATTGAAAAGAGCAGGAGAAGGAACAAATGATGAGGTAAATGAAGTAAAATATTCATAATAAATGAGTCTGGGTAATGAGTACAGTTCTTTGTTTTCTTCTTATTCCTGGAAATTTAAAATTATTTCCAAATAAAAAAGATTTTTTAAACAAAATATTCTTTTATAAAAGGAGTCCTCTTAGTGTAACACTATGTCTACATATCATAAATTTGTGACTACATGTCATGAATTTATTCAAACTCATAAAATGTGCAACACCCAAGAATGAACCCTAATGTAAATGAAGGACTTTGGATGATAATGCTTTATCAATCCAGGTTCATCAATTATAACAAATGCACTGCTCCAGTGAGGGATGGAGATCATGGCAGAGGCGATGCTTGTGCGTGGGGGGTATATGAGAAATCTTGGTTCCTTCTGCTCAACACTGCTGTAAACTTGAAAGTGCTCTAAGAAAAATAGAGTCCATTGAAAAAAAAAGAAAAAGAGTTCTAATGCTCAAAAAGGTTGGGAACCACAACTTCAAAGAGTAGTTAACATGCTTACTCCCAATGGCAACCTTCTCTCTGTTAGATCACAGTAAATGTATGGTTAAATTCTGAAGAGTGACTGAAGAGTTGATAGTCTCTCTTTTTTTTTTTAAGATTTTATTTATTTATTTGACAGAGAGACACAGCAAGAGAGGGAACACAAGCAGGGGGAGTGGGAGAGGGAGAAGCAGGCTTCCCCCGGAGCAGGGAGGCTGATGCGGGACTTGATCCCAGGACCCTGGGATCATGACCTGAGCCAAAGGCAGACACTTAACGACTGAGCCACCCAGGCGCCCCAAGAGTTGATAGTCTTTATTGTGGATTAGAAAATGCCTCACTATTTAGCTAGCAGACAGCTGGATGGCATTCAGTTATGACAATGTGGAGTTTCCCATTCTTGGACCATCATCCCACTTTTTTAAGGAGGTGGGTCCCTACAATGGCTGGGGACATGGTACCTCAGCTACAGAATTTAGAAAGATATTTTTACTTTTTTTTTTCCTTTCAGAAGAAAATCTAAGGTGCTTGTAGGTGTGGACTGACAAACGAAATCAGTCTTCCTTCCATGTTTCTTTCTTAAGCAGTAACTCTGGGCTGACTCTTCAAAGCATCCATGATCAATTCTGATGGGCAAAAAATATTAATAACAGTGTCAAGAAGGTGGATCTGGCATTTGAGAATTTGGTAGCTTGAGAGTGACAATAACAGGGCATCAAACTCAGATCAAACTGGGGATAATTATAGTTGGGATATTGGTTTCCTATGTAGCTGTGACATTGGACATCTGGCTTCTCACTCATCAGTGGTGTCTTCCTGGCCTTCTAAACACCAAGGAGAAATCCAAACTGGGTTAAGAAATGTCAGACCAAATGTCCAGAGGTGAGACTGTTACACTGTAAGAACATTGTAAACCATGACTTGCCTTTCATCATGACTTCAGAGTCGTAAATCTTGTCCCAAGCTAAATATGGATCTCCCCAAAGGAGAGGTAGGTAGGGGAGAGGAAGAGATTCTGTACTATGTTACTTCCTGAGAATTCTTTCATTAATCTTTGCTCTGAAGGTGCCTTTGAATGACTCTTGGTGCAATGAATAATGTTCACACACAATCTTTCCTGTCAAACATTTTACTCACTCCAAAGTCTGATGACAGTTTGGGAGCAGTGTCTTTTGCTATTATGTTTTCCAATTGGCTTTCTATTGTCACTTCAAGTAGTGTGGAAACACCTGATTTATGAGAGCCTGGCTTAAAAAGTATCATTTCCATTGCTTCTTTAGTAACCGCCTCCAATAAGCAGAGGACAGCAATTTGGCTTGAACTTGCTTTGAGAAGCTTTAAGTTTAATTTATACATTGGATAGAGTTCTCCAACTCCAACTCATTGAAATTCTATGTAATGCATCCTCAGAAAGCACCTGGAAGACAAGAAAAACAAACCTACGGTATGTATGACCCTATAGTAAAGTAACAGCTGTGTGTTTGTGAATACAGTCCCAAAGCAGATTCTTGTTTCTCTTTCTTTCCTCCACTGTCAGAACATCTGATAAACAGAATTTCAGTGAATGCAGAAATTACACCACAGTTAATAATTAGACCTGCTTCTCAAAGGTGCTTTAATCTTTTTATTTCCTTAAGTATCAATGTAGAGTTTGTCTATGTTACTCCTGATATATTTTCTCCAATAGCCTCATTTATGGGGCATGGTTTAAAAGTCAGCAGCAGAGAACTGACAATTTGTGCAAAGAGGAGGTTTGATTTAATATGTGCAGGCACTGGAGTCTCTTAGAAGATGATTGGTGCCAAGAAATTTGGAAGGTCATTATGTGGAATATCTGTAGCTCGGTATCTTTTGAACCTTTTTAATGGGTAAGGAGGAACACTTATGCATAATGATATGGGACTTATTGTACCCTTGTCCTCAAAGCTGTCAGTCACCTGCATGACTCTAAGATCGGTTTTGCAAATGCAGGCTCACACCAAGCTGAACGAGGGGTTTGGAAGCTTCTCTCAGCCTCAAGTGGCGAGAGTTCCTCAGATACTGCTTCTCAAATTTTAATATGCGTGCACATGCCTTGGGAAGAAGGCTGAAAGGCAGAGTCCAAGTGGGAAGGTCTGGGGTAGGACCTGAAACTCTGCATTTCTAACAAGCCCCTAGGTGACACAGAAGCTTCTGATCCATTACCTCAACTGTGAGCTGCAAGGGCTTGAGGGACAGTGTTCCCCTGCTTTGCTGTCATCTGTGGAAGAAGGACTGGGATATTGGGGTTTGTGCAGCTCCCCTGCTATGTTGGTGGATGCTCCTCAGTTTCATTTTCCATATTTATTTATACTTTTTTTTCCCCTGACAGCTACAGAAGGCCTTCTTGTAAAAAGAGAAGAAACTGAGGCAAGAATTCAAAAAATTTATTTGAATTGCTGAGATTATGGTCTTATGATTTACTTTGGTTTAGAAACTTGATTTTGGCAAGGGGGCTCTTAATTCAAATACAACAGCAGGCAAATAGTAATTTGGAGATGTAAAGGAAGCAAATCTTACATACAAGGATGACTTTTCCGTGCTCTCTGATTTTGTTCTCAAAAGAATAATAAGGCCAATGTGGGATTGCCAGGTTTTGCTGTAATTTAGACAATTGTTTCCATGTGTGGGAGTTGAGTTAGGATTCTCTATTTGTTGTGTTTGTCATTCCCTTTTCATGATTCCATCAGGTCAATGTATGCTTTCAAAAGGGCCAGGATCACATCACATTAATATGTTAGGGTTCCTAAATTTGAAAACAACTCAGACTTTTGAGATTTTTTTTTAAAGGAATATCTTTGCAGTTCTGGGTGTTCCTTTCTGGCCTTCCCAAGCATTTTTCAGTTATTCCATTTGGAGTATGGAACTTTCCTGATCATTTTCACCAGCCAAATACCTCATTCTAAGTCGGTGTCTATATCAGCGGTGGGTTTGGGAAGGAGTGGTCAAAGCCTGGGGCAGTAAAGTTCCAAAGAGTCAACATCAAAGTCACAACGTCATGGTAACAAACCAACGCTGACATATCTGCATAATACCTTGCCGATTATAAAGTTCTTTATTGTGTGTTTTGATCCGGAGTCTAAAATACAAAGGTTAAAAATGGCAGCCCCCTCTTCGCTGATTCAATTCTAATATAACAAAGGATGTTTGGTGTTACCAGAGACTATAAAGTCCTACAGCTACAGAAAATACCTATGACAGCTAAACCAGCTAACTCAGTCTCATGGAGATCGGCTTCTTAAATGCTATTCATGTAGCACTGATTTACCTTGAGCCGGTACAAAAGCTTTCTCTTCTCCCAGACAGTATTTAACAGTAATAACTGCTAACAGTCACTGTAAGTTTATCATGAATCAGGCACTGTTCATATTTAATATAATCCAATCCTTACACCACCCTATGTGGTAGATACTATTATTAACCCCAGTTCACAGATGAGGAATTTAAGATTTAAGTAAGCCATCCACTCAGCTGGTAACTGGGAAAATCAAGATTTAAATATAGGTGAACTGACTCCACAGTCTGTACTCTTACCAGGAGGATAAATTATCTTCGCTTTGGAAGGAAGGTTGAGGCTTGTTTAATTGGTAAAAAAAAACAAAGGGTATGACTTACTCTTGCCTCGGACTTTGTAATTTTCACCATAGCCTAGCTTCCTGTTGGCTCTGAACCCTTAAAATATCATTATGTCTAGAGCTCAGCTTGACAACATCTGAACGCACTCAGCTAGTGCTTTGCCACCTCAGAGTACTTTCCAGGTCTTTTTTTCTTGTGTTCTGACAGGAAAATATTCCAGATTCTTTAAAAGAAAAAGTACTCACCTGAAACCTGTTGACTGACATTCATTCATTCATTCCCCACTACCACCACTACCAAAACAGTGCTTGTGAAGGTTACGTAGGACTCCAACATCGCCAAAGTTAATGGTCACTCTTCAGTTCTCATCTTGCTTGACCTCTCATTTGACACTGCTGATCACTCCCTCCTCTGTGAAACACTTCCTTTAATTGCTTTCCAGGGAACCATATTTTTTTCTTGGTCTTGCAGAAAACCACGCTTTTTCCTGGTTTTCCTTCTATTTTGGGGGCTGCTCTGTTTCACTCGTGTTGCTGGTTCTTTTCATCTTCCTTAGCCCTAGAATTAGAGTCCCTCAGAGTTCAGTCCTTGGATCTCTTCTCTTTCTGCAGTCATGCCCTTGGTGATCTCAGCCAGCCTCAAGGTTATGCACTCTTTGATTTATGTCTCCAGCCTACTCCTCTCCCCTGAATGCCAAACTTGTACATCAACACCCTGTTCTTAGATGCCTAGTGGGCATCTCCATCTTTTAATGTCCCAAACGGAACTCATGGTTTTCCCTCTATGATTCTCTCTTTTAGTAGTTTTTGCAATCTCATAAATGGCAAATCTATTCTTCTAGTTCTTCTGGTAAATCTTGCATTCATTCTTTCCCTCACTCTTCATATCTAATCTATCACAGTATCTCTACCTTCAAAATATATCCTAAATATTGTTGACTCACCCTTCACACTATATACAAATGCAGCCACTTACCATTTCTACTGATACCGTCCTGGTCCAAGTCTCTCTCCTTGATTAGAAAAATAGCCTTTTAACTGCTCTCCATGCTTCTACCCTTGCCCCACCACAGTCAATTCTGAACATAGCAGTTGGAATGATCTTTTGTAAATGTAAGTCAGGTCATACCCCCATCCCCTCAAAACTGCTCCTTTCAGAGGAAAGACTCAAATTCTTTCAGTGGCCTACAAGTACCCACAATCTGCACTCCTCCAGTACCCTTTTCTGCCACTTTCCTCTTACTCACCCCACTCAGCCACAGCAGCCCCCTACCTATTCCCGGCACAAGCCGGGCACTCTCCCCTAAGGGTCTTTGCAGTTACCGTTTTCCTTACCTTGAATAATCTTCCACCAGATACTGCAATGCTCCCTTACCTCCTTTAGGGATGTTACTTTCTCAATGTGGACTTCTAGTCCAGTTACTCAAAACTTAACCTGCTCAAAACTTGGCAGGTAAAACCACCACCATTTTATTATGCTCAAGGATCCTGTGGCTCAGGCATTCAGAAAGGACACAGTGAAGATGGCTTGTCTCTGTCCCCAATGACAGGGGCCTCCAAGTCTGAAGGTGACATGACAGCAGGAGTTGAAGTCTCACTCGCTCACATGTCTGCCAATTGATGTTGCCTGTCAGGGGATACCTCAGCCAGAACATCTCCATGTGACTTCTCCATGGGGCGGCTCAGGCTTCCTTACAGCATCGTCACTGAGGTCCAAAAGAGGGTGTCCCAATGAGCACCACGTGGATCCCTATCAGCTCTCATGCCCTAGCCTCAGAAGTGACATAGTATCCCTTTCACCATAGACGCAAACCCACCGAGGCTCAAGGGGAGAAACACAGACTCCCACCTTCTGAGAGGAGGAGAATCAAAGTTGCATTGTAAGGAAAGTATGTGGAATGGGAGATCTTGTGGAAGCCAGCTTTAGAAAATACAATCTGGCACACCTTCCCTGCTTGTTCTATTTTGAATTGTAATCACTCTCTGCCACTGCCTCCTCCACCTCAAAATTCTCTATCCCCATGCCTTTGTTTTCCCCATTGCATTTGTATTAGCTTCCTATTGCCGCTGTAACAAATTACCACAAATTTAGTGGCTTAAAACAAGTTTGGTGGGGGTTTTTGTTTGTTTGTTTGTTTTTGTTTTTGTTTTTGTTTTTACAGTTCTAGGTCAGAAGTCTGAAATCACAGTACTAAAATCAAGATGGGCAAGCCTGCATTTCTTGCGGAGGCTCTAGAGCAGAATTCACCCCCTAACCTCCCCAGCTTCTATAAGTAAGGACCTGAGTGCTCATCCCAGCTTTCACAAATGAGCTAACCTTGGTAAATCACATCCATTCTCTATCGGCTGCCTACATTCCTTGGCTTGCTCCCCCGCATCCCTCTGACCTCTGCTTCCGTGGTCACAACCCCCACCCCCCCCAACTCTGACTCTCCTGCCTTTTTCTTACAGGGATACTTGTGATTACATTGTGCCCACCTGGATAATCTCCCCACCTCAAGATCCTTAATTTAGTTACATCTACAAAGTCTCTTTTGCCTTATAACGTACCATATGTGCAGGTTCCAGGGATCAGGATGTGGACATCTTTGGGAACCATTATTTAGCCTATGAGAGTGCTTGTCACCATTTTAAACACATGATATATTCTAAGTATTTGTTCACATGCTGTTTACTAGAATATGATCTCCATTACATTAAAGATTTTTTCTATTTTGTTTTCTGCTGTATCCCATGAGCTTAGAGCAATCCTTGGCACATGTTAGGAACTCAGTATCTATTTGTTGAATGAGTTATTTGCTTGTCGAATGAATGGCTCCACAGATGTTACCGAGTGCCTACTATATGCCAGATAATATGCCTGAATTAGAGCCTTGCTAACACTTTTGTCCTGGGTTCCTTTCTGCAACACCTTGTGTCCATAAAGAAAGCCTCCTGTGTGGTGGTTCATCAAGGTAAAAGGGGGTCCCGCCCAAAACCACAATAAAATAACCTTTTTTCATTTCTTTTTAGATATGATGCAAAAAAAGTTATTGTCTCTCTTCTAACAAGCATGCAGCCTGAATCTCTGTGATCTCCCCACCCAGTCACTTGTCCTGTAGGGAGAAGACATCGTGGGTAGAGGGAGATTCAGACCTTGGGTCTTAATTACCTACACAGGGTTTGGGCACTGCTATTCATTTAGCTCTTAATTGAACTGTCCCAGGGCCATGCTTAGAGTTTTGTTTCCATAACATTCCATGCTATTTCTCCAGACAGTACACAAATAAAAATGGTTTTTATTTTGACTTTGAATTTCCTGATTCTTTCTGGATCAAGCCAGATGTGTGGAAATGCCTGTGTGTGTGTTTAGACACCCATCCATATGCTTGCACGGATGTGAATTTTGTGACCTTCTGTTCTTTCTTTTGCTTGATGACTCGTACATACAACCTCATAAGGCAAATCTCATAATTAAGTTGGATCTGGTTCAACCATGAATTTTTCAAAAGGATCATAATCATCATGGTTTTCATGTTCATTTAAGAAACAATGTAGTCACATATGTCCACAAATGAACCTCACAAAATACTGCCCTTATCAATGTGGTTTTGGAACAGGGGCCAAATTGGACTTATTTATATCATTTCAGATGTAATGCCTTAGCCTGTCACTAAACATCACATAGAAAGCAGAATCTCAAAACAACATGAAATTAAAAGAAGCCAATGCTCGTTTCTGTGCTAACTAAAGTTAGAGACGATAGGAGCAGAGTGACAAAGACTAGTTAAGAGTTTAAGTTTCTCTTTAAGGTTCTGTTTTCCCAGATGTTAAATGGGAACAGTAAAATCTTCCCTGGCAACCTCCTGTATCTCTATAAACTTGAATTCTTTATCTATAAGATCAGGATGATAATAGGACCCACTGCACAGGGAGTTGGTGGGATGAAATTAGTTTCAGGCATAAGGTGTTTCTTCCAACGCCTGATGCTCAGTAAACATTCAAAACATTCTAACCCATTATTATTATCTACTCACAGCATTAGGTGAATTCTAGACATTGGATTTACATTAACTAACTGGTAGCTATGATTTTTCTAAGCAGAAAAGACTCCTTTAACTGAAAGACTGAAGAATCACTTATATAGTGTGATCTCAGAAGCACTAAGAATGTTCTACTTACCCTTAGATGGTCCTTTTCCACCTTGAAATAAAGCGTCCTCTTTCTCCAAGAAAGCTTAATTTATCTGACTTAAAATGTTAAAATGAAAACACTCCTAGGAGAAATATTACTTTAAGCATCATTTGCTATTTACACTTTAGAATGAGTGAGTTTTATGTCTTGTTCTGAGAAATTTCCCTGGGGGTAGGAAGAAACAACACGAGACGATTGGCAGCAAGGAAAACAACTTCACCTGCTCCACAATTATAAATAACTTATATGAATGTCAAGTTTAATGACATATAAGATGTTTTGGTCTCTGTGCATCTCCCACAACTGCCTCCTGATACCCCAGTTGAACCATCAGGCCTCAGAGACATTACACATACAGACAAAAATCCTTTTTATTGACCTTGATTGGGCATCAAAATTATGTTGTTAATGTTATATACTTTTCAAAAGAAAGTTATCACTGTTGCTGGGGGGCATTTATTTGTTGTAAATTTCATGGCTGGGACCAAAGCTTGAGAGAAAATATAGCTGTTGCTTATGCATTGGCTCTTGTTTCTCCCTGTCTTCTGCTCTTGCCAGGCACCCGAGATCCACCCATCTGCCCCCCGAAAAGGCACCCCAGCCAGGCCCGGGCCTGCCAATAGCTTTCCTGGCGGAAGCAGAAACACCACACAAAAGCCGCAGAGTACAATTACATAGATTGCCTATTGAGGAAGCAGTGCATATTTCCCTCAGCTGGTAAGGACCTGGGTGCTCATCCCAGCTTTCACAAATGAGCTAACCTTGGTAAATCACATCCATTCTCTTGGCCTTGGTTTCCCTATGAGTGAAATGAGGATGGCACACAATTATTTGTAGGATGACTCCTCTAGTTCTAAGATTCTGTGATTGCTCCTTGCCAGTGTTGTGCTTAACTAAACGCCAGAAGTCAGTTGCTAGGGCTTCATGCCCAAGTGGAAGGTGAGCTCCGTAGGTCAGGGTACCAGCGCTCCCAAGCTCCCCGGACAGCTTGTCTTTCGTTGCCTACACACAGCAAAGATGGTGCCCAAGGATTCCGGCCTCTCCTTTCTCCCCCCCAGAGTCATCCGGGTAGAAACTCTGAAATCCCAGGCCTCGTTTGAACAAGTTATCTAAATTCTCTGAGCAGTCATTTCTTCTTTTATAAAACGGGGACAATAATCCCCATCTCACTGGGCTTGCAGTGAGAATTAGTTCACATGGTGCGCGGAACTTGCCTCACCTAGTGCCTGGCACCTATTGGCAACTGTCTCTTCCCTTCAATTTCACTGCCCTGTGCTCTTAAAATTCTAATTCTTCCTCCACATTAAAGGAAAGGAAACTATTTGGTGAGGCTGAAACTCATTTGTACTGGATGATGGTTCCCCCAGGCTCCTCTGGGTTTCAGCCTTTTATCTCTGACCGTGGAAGGCTTTGACTATTCTCAAAAAGATCCCAAGCATCTGGGGTGCAGGTGGGAAGTAGGGTTCCCTGGCTAAGCTGGGAAATTTCTCTCCGATTCTGAGCTCAGATGTCCTCAAAATCAGCTCCTCAGTCTACTCAAGTTCTTTCCTAGGAAGCCAGAGAGCCGGATAAGTCTGAGTTGGAAGGAATGGCAAATCTCTACCAGCTCCACATGCCCAAATGACAAGTGTCTGGGCTCCCTTGGGAAGCAGGGGCAGCTGCCGGAGATTCTGGCCCCGGGAACTGGGGGCGTGGAGGATGCAGTGCTGGCCGCGAGGCGTGTTTGCACTGTGTCCTCTCCCCCCTCCAGCTGGCTGCAGGAGTCCTCGCGGGGAACAGGTGGGAGGAAGAGGATGAAGAGCCAGGAGCAGCTGGACTCTTGTGAGGATCCCACAGAAAAGGCTGTCCCAAGATCTGAGCACTTGGACCCAGTTCGGGGAACTCAGTTCCAGGTCATTAGCAAGGGACTCACTCCCACGGCTGCCTGTTGCCTTCAAAGGGAAGCCCAACCCCTGTTCGTGATGTCCAGGCCCCTTCCCAGCGTAGCTGCTCCTCAGCTTCATGTCCCCACAGCAGCTCCTCGTGCTCCGTTGGGCAGCCTCCACGTCTCCGTGCCCCCTGTCTGGAAGGCTCCTCCTTTTCTCTACTGAAAACTCCAACACAGTCACAAAGACCCATCTCAGTCTCACCCTCTTTGCATAGACCTTCAAGTCTCTGCCCTGTGCCTCCAGCGCATGCACACCTCTCCTAGGACCCTTCACACCACTGCATCCCTGCCGTCTACTTTCACAGTTAGTTCCTCCCCTAGGACGCGAGCTACTTGAGAACAGGGAC
The DNA here is from genome assembly GCF_029215605.1 of Mirounga angustirostris. Lineage (NCBI taxonomy): Eukaryota > Metazoa > Chordata > Mammalia > Carnivora > Phocidae > Mirounga > Mirounga angustirostris. The sequence continues at coordinate 160,597,149 of NW_026991711.1, forward strand.
CTTGCTTGATCCCCCCCTTATCTCCTGCCCTGAGCCTGTGTTGGCCCAGGGCAGTTGCTCAATAAATGCCAATTAAGTGGCTATCGAGCCCCAGTTGTCAGAGAATTTATTTTTTATTTTTTAAAAGAGTTTTATTTATTTATTTATTTGAGAGAGAGAGAGAGCACGAGCTGGGGGAGTAGCAGAGGGTGAAAGAGAAGCAGGGTCCTCGCTGAGCAGGGAGCCTGACACGGGGCTCGATCCCAGGACCCTGGGATCATGACCTGAGCCGAAGGCAGACGCTTCACCAACTGAGCCACCCAGGCGTCCCGGCAAGAGAATTTAAAAAGAGAACTTGGTATTCCTCCATGAGTATGTCTACGAGGACCGAGTAGCTCACAGTACCAAGAACTCAGTCTGCATTGACACTGATCGGAGTCTATTAGAAGATGAACCAAAAATAAAAACTAGAAATTTGATTCAACTGTTTAAAAATATTCATTTTAGCCACTTTCTTCCATATTCAAAATATTTTCTCCTTGCGCATGGAAAACAACCTCTTATTGTGATAGCAGAATTGCCTGCTCAGCTTCCAAGGAGCCTTGTGGCGCACTGCACCCCTTCCTCCTTATCTTTATGGTCCTGGAGAAGCAACTGAGAGGAAAAAAAATAATGATCATTCACTGATGGATTCAGAACTCTTTCACAAAATGGGCAGCAGAGCAGATAGCTGAGGGTAATTTTTCTTTAAGAAAAATTCTGTAATATATTAAACATGCAATAGCATTTTCTAGATTCTCTGTCCATTTCCTCCACCCACGGAGGAATTCCAAATCTAATTATAGGCATTTATGGGAGCTGCTTTCATTTATGCCTAATTACCATGTAGTACAATAACTATTATGTACACCACTCCACGTGTCACATTAACTTTGCTGTAAGTTTTATTGGGTTATCATATTAAACTCTACCAAAGCCCGCTAGGTCTAGTTAAGCAAGTTTGTCCACTCCGCATGGCTACCCACTTGCAGAGGACAGTTATCTACCCACATTCTAGAACATGGTCAGCGATTTGGTGAGAGTTATTTCTGATCCCTCCTTTGCACCCTTTACAACTCCTACCCGCACGCCGGGCCACTGCCTTGGGAGATTTCAGGAACATCTGCAGTGACAGTCTACTTCCGAGAGAATGTGGAGCTCGGTGGAAAATGCCCGGAGCGTGCAGAACGCTTAGTGGCCCAGAAGTCTTGGGAAGACTCCCCGGGGCTTCTAATCTGGCAAGATCCACACACTTTTAAAGAGGTCTTCGAATAATTATTTAAAGAGAAATGTGATTTTAATGTTTGGTCACCTTCGGGCCTTTCAGACACTACTAACCAGCCCTGCCATTAGCACCTTTGGTCTAAGATGGGAGCAAATGTCACCTGGAGCAAATTTCCCAGTATGAGGGACAAAGAGCTGGCGTGGGAGGCCATCCACGTTCTGTCCCTATCTGGGGACTTGGGGCACTTCCTCTGGGCTTCCCGTTCCAAGATGCACCTGACAGCCCTAAGCTGCGGGCAGCACGTGCGCAGACAGCAGCGAGTGGGGCGCCGTGTCAATGTCCTGAGCGAGGCTTGGGCGCCGGTGGGCGTGCGGTGGGCAGCCCACCCGACGGCTGTGTGGGGGGCAGGGAATTGCGGAGGGAGGGAGAGATGCGACAGAGTCCTAAGAGCCCCAGGGAATATTCACTGCTCTGAAAGTCGCCCCACATGTTTGCCAAGCACAGTGTCACAGCCCTTCTCGGCCTTTGGGGCCTTCTCTCTAGAGACATCCTTTCCCGATTGCGCTGCAAAGGACTGTGCACTCAGACATTCCAGGAGAGCTTAGGAAAGCGAACGTGTAAAATGGCTTGTTTGGATAGGCCTGGGAAGATGGCGTGGCGGCCACTCAGCGTCGCTGAGGGAGGCATTAAATAGTCCCGAGATGAGAGTTGAACCCCCAGTTACATGGGAGACACGGGCCTGAAAAGCACTGTGTTTCCTGGAAACTAAGAACTGAAGGAACGAAGTGCGTGGGCGCTGCGGAAGGATGGTGGCAGCCGTGGAGGCCGGCGCTCGCTCGGCTGTCCCTGGAGGGGAGAACCTGCGCGGGGGCGTCTGGGGGCTGAGCGCCTGCAGGTGGGGCTGGGGTCAGGCTGCAGCCCCCCCCCCCCCCCCCCCCCCCCGCAGCTCCCAGCCCAGCACTGAGCCTGAGCCGGCAGGGGGCCGAGGCCTGGCTGGCCCTGCCTAACGCCGGATGCCAGGAAGAGGCAATCTTTGCTCTGGATGGAGCTCCCCGCTGGGCTAGCCAAAATTTCTCAGAGCTTCACGGCGGCCAGTCCGCTGTCCTTCCCCCTCTCCTTCGTGGTCGCCAGACCTACTTCACTGTCCCCCTGCTCCCGCTGCTGCTTCCCTTTACCTTTCAACAATTTGCCCCAGTTGCTCACACTTTCTATTAGGTTTTGATGTCTGCTTCCCAGAGGACCTGAATTGCAAATAGGTTTATGCCCCCAAGATAGAGGAAATTTATTATATCTTTAAAAGGTTATTTTGACTCAGGATACAGGTGCATAAATTTTTTTTAAAGATTTTATTTATTTATTTGACAGAGAGACACAGCCAGAGAGGGAACACAAGCAGGGGGAGTGGGAGAGGGAGAAGCAAGCTCCCCACTGAGCAGGGAGCCCGATTCGGGACTCCATCCCAGAACGCTGGGATCATGACCTGAGCGGAAGGCAGAGGCTTAACGACTGAGCCACCCGGGCGCCCCCAGGTGCATAATATTTTGCTCGTAGTTTCACATCCAAAAATCTCTGAAAACCCCAAAACTTGATCCGACCTTCTAAGACGCTCATTGTAGTCGGAAGTTATTCCACTTGAGTTGTGCATCTTGTTGTAGAATGATAAGGGGCTTGGTTATGGGATGCTGCCCTGAAGTTTGCTGGGCATTTAAGATACAGTATATGCATTACATTTGCTCTGTAAAATATTTTAAAAACCTGAATTATGAAAAATATGTGACTCTAAGGGTTTTGAGTAAGAGATTGTAGACCGGAGCTATGCAAAAATTAAAGTCAGCATGAAATAGCTGGCCTCTAAAAGAGACTCTCAATGAACTGCGCCCTCCAGTCTTCACACCCTTGTGTGAAGATTCGAGGTCCTCTCTCCTTGAATCTGGGTGCTTTACCCAGAGAATGTGGCATACGTCATGTTCTGAGTCTAAGCATTAAGAGAACCTAGAATCTGATTCACCGGGAAATCTGGCTGCCCTGATAAGCAGATCCCATGAAGAGGCTACGCAGACAGAAAGATGTCCTAAGATTACTTGAGCAGTGCCCCATCTGAGTCCATCCTTCTGGCCATCCCACCCAGGAATCTGACATGTTACTTAAGCCAACTTGAATGTTCCAGCTCCTGCCATCTGACGACGGTAGCATGAGACACTCCAAGTGAGATCAGAATAAGAACCATCCAGCTGAGGCCTGGTCAGCTCACAAACTTGTGAGAAATGATGAATTATTGTTTTAAGTTACTAAATTTTGTGGCAGTTGTTATGTGACAGAAGATAACTAAAATGTACCAAAACCTTTGCTTACAAATGAGGCAAGGGTCACAGAATGGGAAAGGGAAAAGCTAGGATGGCACCAAAGATATGTAATGCTAACAATTTCCACTAACTGCCTTGAGCTTATATACATTATCTCAGAGCAACCCTGGGAAGGAGGCTTTATTACCTCCATTTTACAGAAGAGAAGACTGATGGGAAGAGGGGTTCTGTAATTTGTCCAAGGCTTTTCAGCTCATATGTGATAGAGCTAGGATTCACACCTGGAAAGCTCTTGCATGAGTGACCCTGACCACCTCCTTCCGATTTCAGCCCCAGTGGAAATCAATCTCTTTTATGGTGAGCATGTGTCCCCTCTGCTCTCCTGCCTCCAAACACCCCAGGACTGCACCCCCGATTTTCCTCTGGGGGATCACCCACCCTACTGTCAGTGCATATGCTCTGGGTGGAACTCTGCCCCATGATCTTGGCCTCAGCCCATAAGCACATCCATTCCCGAGGACACAGTTCAGGCTGGGGCAAGGACAGTGAAATTTAGTGGGAAAAAACTCTCTTCTCTACACTGGACTTGATACAAAGGAACGTGTCCCCTGTACATGCCCTTCAGCCTCGTCAAGGTCTCCACAAGTCTTTTACTCCAAGCCTTACTGCATCCTTAGCATTTCCCTGAGCACAGCCTTAGCCCCTTGCCTGCAACACCATCCCCCCACCTTTTGTTTTTGTCTAGTCATTTCTCATCCTCAAGACTCAGTTCATGGGCGCCTGGGTGGCTCAGTTGGTTAAGCGACTGCCTTCGGCTCAGGTCATGATCCTGGAGTCCCGGGATCGAGTCCCGCATCGGGCTCCCTGCTCGGCAGGGAGTCTGCTTCTCCCTCTGACCCTCCTCCCTCTCATGCTCTCTGTCTCTCATTCTCTCTCTCACAAATAAATAAAATCTTAAAAAAAAAAGACTCAGTTCGTATCTCCCCCTGATCCAGCCTGACATAGCCCCACCTACCCCCTCTTCCCAGGACCTGCGTTTGTGCTTCCGTGGTCCCTGTATATAGTTGTGTTACATCACTGATCATATTGCTGTATCATCTCTGGTCTACCTGCCTGTCTTCTCTGCATTCTGCAAATTGCTCAAGGCAGGCAGCATGTCCTACCCATCTTTATATCCTCATCGCCTTGCACAATGCTCAGTCTGTAAATGATAACATAAATTAGATGAATGGATGAATGACTGTAGGGTTATTGTGACCTTCTTCACTTAGGGTAGTTTTCCTGTGTCATTTAATAACAGCAAATAGCCGATGAAAATTTCAAAGTCTGCTTTCAGCTTTCCCGGTGCTCTGGTTGTTGATAGTTGGCACTGGCATGTGTGAGAGTTGAAATACTGAAATACTTCTGGGATTGGGAAATCATAAATAACATCTTCTTCTTCCAGTTAACTGAGAGCGAAGACATAAAACAAGAACATTAAGATTCAAATGTCAGTTTCATTCCAGTTAAAACCAACCGGAGAACATGACTTTTAATCTGGGGGCCAAGCGGGGCTTTCAGATACTCTCTCTCAAAGGGAGAGTTTGGGTCTGCAGAGCAAATCATTCATTCAGAATTACTGCCTCCTTTCATGGCGGAGAAAGGACCCTTAAATGTTTGCAATGTTTTAATAGTTTCTAACCACACATTCAAGGAGCATGACGAATAGATGCTAATTCCTTGCAAACCCCATCAATCACCACTACCCCTCTTATGTGGGAAAGTGAGAAGGGTCTCTCGCCCATGGGAGAGACCAAGAGTGTTACTTAGGAGAAATCCCTTCCTGGAAGCACAAAGCCAAGGACATGTATGCACATTATGTGACGGACATGCAGAAATCAGGAACTCCAGAGCTCAGGAAGCCGACACTGTGTCCCTAGAGAGACACAAAAGTGCTGGTTTCCTTGATAGTTGGAAGGAACAACGAAAATACCCAGTGAAAGTGCAATCATGAAGTGCCTGTGAGTGCTTGAAAACACTGATTAGGAATTTAAAATCCATGCATTTTACCCACTCAAGCAGTAATATTTATGGCACATAGAATAAGGCTCTTTGCTAACATATCCAATGACATTTCTGAAACATGAACAATTATAGCGTTCTTTAGTTTACTTGGATATGTGGTAATTTCTTGGTTTTAATGGAAAATGCTGAAATGTTATATTACAACGTTCAGGCTGAAATAAATGAGGTTTTTTTTTTTTTTTTACATTGTTTAGAAAACTTGGGGGGAAAGTGCAACCCCGGCTTACTTTCTATTATAGATTCAAATGTAACATGTAGTTGACTGATTTTTGTACATTTCAGGCTCGATTTTGTTCTGAGGTAGTAAATGGGAGGGAGTGTTGAGCTATATATTTTTAAAATGGCACTGGAGACCTGGATTTAAGCGTTAACATGGCCAAGTCATCCGTTTCCCTGGAACTCAGCCCCCTGATCCCCATCTGTAAAATGGGGCTATTACAATACCTACATCCCTGGGCTGAAATGAGAATTAAATGGGACACAGGGCATAGAAATCTGCAGGTCAATACCAGGCATTGAACTAGGTGCTTGATAAATGTTTTTAAAAGTAGTCAGCAGGTCAGGACGCCTGGGTGGCTCAGTTGTTAAGCGTCTGCCTTCGGCTCAGGTCATGATCCCGGGGTCCTGGGATCGAGTCCCTCATCAGGCTCCCTGCTCAGCAGGGAGCCTTCTTCTCCCTCGCCCACTCCCCCCTGCTTGTGCTGTCTGTCTGTCTCTCTCTATATATATATCAAATAAATAAATAGAATCTTAAAGAAAAAAGCATTCAGGCTTGGGAGCACCTGGGTGGCTCAGTCGGTTAAGTGTCTGCCTTGGGCTCAGGTCATGATCCCACCCTGGGATCGAGCCCCGCATCGGGCTCCTTGCTCAGTGGGGAGACTGCTTCTCGCTCTGCTGCTCCCCCTGCTTGTGCTCTGTCTCTCTGACAAATAAATGAATAAAATCTTTAAAAAAAAAAAGTAGTCAGCAGGTCATCCCAAGATGTGTTACCACACCTCCAGCAGCCAGAGGACACGGGGGAAATCTGATTGCATGAATTTATACCCTGTGTGGGCTTGCCCCAGCGAACACAGTACAACCGCTAACATGGAATTAGAGAAACACCAGTGTTCACTCTTGGAAAGTGTAGAGGGAAAAAAAGAACATTTCTAAGGATTTTCTCTAAGCCCTGTGCTCAGGGAATGGAGACTAAAATTGTCATAGGGCTACTCAGGATGAAGGCACAAAGGGATGATGGGGACTTCGGGGAGGGAAGTCTTTTCCTGTAGCGCATGTACAGTTGGCAAGTAGCTACACAGTGCAAGAAGTCGTTCGTTCGAACCTGAACACTCAGCATTTTGCATTAAATATTCAAGTATGCATATTCAAGTATGCCAAGAGCTGAAAGTATACTTCAGGCTGCGGGATATGTGCTGTACAGACCAAGTGACAAGAATACCAGACAAAAAGAGAAGATCTGAAGAAACAGTCATTGCCGAACTGAAAGTTTTCTGTAAGCATTTGTTTACAATTCAGTCTTTCCCCAGTTGGAATTTTGGACAGCGAACAGAGAAAAAACAACTAGATAACATGACAGAAGCACATTTCCCTAGCAAGTTATTGTGGTTCTTGTATTAAAGCACAACTGAACATGATGTGTACAAGGTTTTTTGTTCAATAAGGAAGTACATTTATACCTATCTTCAAATTGACATCTGAAATTTTCATGTCCTAATTTGACTATGCAAATATGGGACTTGCAGAATTAACTTAATCACAAATATTATTAGAACTATATACAAGATTTCAAGCTCACTGAGCAGAAATTGTATCTTTTTTTAAAAAAAAAGATTTTATTTATTCATTTCAGAGAGAGAGAGAGCACAAGCAGGGGGAGCGGCAGGCAGAGGGAGAAGCAGGCTCCCCACTGAGCAGGGAGCCCGATGCAGGACTCAATCCCAGGGTCCTAGGATCATGACCTGAACCGAAGACAGACGTTTAACCGACTGAACCACCCAGGCGCCCCAGAAATTATATCTTTTTAACCATTACACCCTTCTTAGTACCTATTCTACAAAGTAGACTCTCAATGCATCTCAAATTAATATAAAAAATATAAATAGGTTTTTAAGTATAACAGATCCAATTGTTTTTCATACCTGTCTGCATCTTATAAAAGAAAATGAGGTGTAATAACACACACGGTATTAGGAACACCTTAGTTTCTTTTTGAATAAGTGTAATTTCTAAACAATAAATACTATTCTTCCTATAAGGTTGCTTTTTTTTTTTTTTTAAGATTTTATTTATTTGACAGAGAGAGAGACAGCGAGAGGAGGAACACAAGCAGGGGGAGCGGGAGAGGGAGAGCAGGCTTCCCGCAGAGCAAGGAGCCCGATGCAGGGCTCGATCCCAGGACCCCGGGACCCCGGGACCCCGGGACCCCGGGACCCCGGGACCATGACCTGAGCTGAAGGCAGACACTTAACGACTGAGCCACCCAGGCGCCCCTATAAGGCTGCTTTTTGAGAGTGAGTTTAACACAACCAAAAAGGCAGGTTAACCGACTCAGGCCGCAGGAGGATCATCTCAGGTGTTGTAAGAGAGCTCAGAATTTCAAAGTACAGCATCCAGCGTCTCAGCCCTGCTCTGCATGAGAGTTGCCCACCCCTTGCATTCTCTTGCTTTCCTAAATACAGCAACGGTTTCGCTAGTGTGTAGGTATCTGGTTTCTCCTTTAGGAAAGACAATGCAGCTCATAAAAGGTGATCAAAATATTACCTCAAATATAACTGTTTTAGATGAGAAAAGAAAGCACCAATAACTTTTCCCCTTCACCTGCCCTCAAAAGTGTCAGGAAGAAAGACAGTTACTCTAACAGGAAAAAGAAAAAATGCTCCATTCTGTCTTTTGTGCAGGGTTTACTGTGTCATGTCACAAAAGAGAATAATTATCCTCTACCACCTTGTTTTTCTTCAAGATAGACCAATACCAGGGCTGTGCAGCTCAACTCTGGAAAACTCTGAAACGAACGGTAGAGGAAGTGGATCACCTGGGATCAGAATTGGGCTGCGATGTTTTACTAAAAGTTAAGTATCTTCTGTTTCGTTTCCTCCAGGACTTATGAAGGCAGAGCCACCATAAAGTTTTATTTCCCAGGACATTCCCTGGAACACTCCAGGCACCAGGGCTAAGAGAACTGCCTCTAGGTTTTGCCTGTTGAAACTTCAACTTGAACTCTCTTCTTCTGCTGTCATTCACTGTCAGGGCCTCACTCTGTGTCACAGTGACCCAAAGTGGGAGATTGATAGCCTGAACTTCACAGAGCCGACACAGTTTCCCAAGGAAACGCGTGTATTTATTAACTAAAGAAAAATGAATACCTTCTGTTAAGCATGTGTCTCGGAAGCCTTTGAATGATTTCTATAAGACACAGACAATAGGAGAATATCTAAGAAGCAAGCAGCAGAAGAGTAGATAGAATCAACTCAGAACAGCTCAAATGAGACTGAGAACAATACGGTGCTTTGATTGATAAGGTGATTTAAAAATTAAAAGAGGGGAGTCTATCTGTGAGCTGAATGCCAGTTACCAGAGATTGATGGATGGCATGAGTCTTCTTTTCTTTGTGGCATCTTTCAGATAAAGCTGTGTTTTCTTTTAGAGAGGATCTTTTATAAGACAATTGCTTGACTAGGAGGGTGGGAGTGAGTGTGTGTGTGTGTGTGTGTGTGTGTGCGTGTGTCTGCGCACTGCAGCATTTTAGGGCGGGGCTCTACGCCTACAATGCAAGGCTGCTCCCTAGCTTTGCAAACTGTCTATGTTTTCCATAGCTCGTGCATAGATAGTGTTCTTAAAAAACATCCTTCCTGGATAAGCCTTCATTTCCAATTGTGTCTATGCACCATGTGGTAGCCAACATGATTAAGGAAAAAGTGACTGTGTGAACTTCCAAATCCATCTGTCATGTCATTGGCATTGAAGAGCCTCGCTGAAAAATTAGCCTCCTCCTTCCCCCAACTTGTGTTTTCCCATCCTCAAGACAATACGGGAAGCTCTTAGCTAGGAGAGAAGGGAACAAAGGGGCAAGGAATTTAATAAAAAAGAGATCCTAGGCAAAATGAAATATTGTTTCCCTGTCTGTATTGCTTTCTTTCTCTCCAATCCACCCAAGCATTAACCACTTGTCTGCTGCACCAGGAGGCAGAATCATTTCTAGGATTTGTCTGCAGAAGGCTGTAGTCTCTGAAGACATCAGGGTTGTCCAGAGTGATGAGTAGTCTGGAACACAAGAGACTAAACTGGACATAAAAATTACAGCCAAATGTGAGGAAATACTTATATTTCCTCCTTTGGAATTTTTCTAGTACACTTGCTTATTTAACTGCACCTACAGGCTCAAAGGCTTATTGGATTTTTATATTGTCTGTACACCATTTGAAGGCTTCTTGAAATTGCATACAAAATTTTATTTACCTGCACATGTGTGCATTTTTCTGGGGAGAGGATTTTTGTAATCTTCAGTTTCTTTAAAGGGTCTATGACCCACAAAGTTAAAATTCACTGCAACAAGGTATTTGCTGTTCTGTTTATTTTCTCAGTTATAGAAGGTGCATCTTCCCTCTATAATTCATTGGAGATTAGGAGTTGGGAGACAAATTCTAGCCACAAAATACTTAGACCAAGAAGAGACCACAAAAAACCACAGGTAAACCAGGCAACAGATGCTGAGTTAGAAGATGAAAGAGGATGAGGTGAGGGATATTAGATTGGTAAGGACTTTTGTTTCATGTCACAGTTGCAATTCAGACTCAGTTGAAATGCATCTTATATGTATTTGGAGGTTTTTTTTAACTTTTTTTTTTTTAGAAATTTGCTTTTTAATTTCTTCTTATTTCAATTGTTGAGAAGAAAAGATGTTGCGAATTTGCACTAATGAACTCATTTAAAATTTCCTCAGTTGATATTAGATTTAAAGAATGTTAATGAAAATGGGAAAATTACAGAGTAGCAAACTTGTTTCAAGTTTAGGGGCTTTTGATGGAAACGATGATTAACATAGCTTGCCACACGCAGGCTGGCTTATGGTCAATGAAATTTTTAATCTGTGTACATTCATCTTCACCGGAATATTTCCTAAAAGTTAAAAAATCAGTATTCCTAGGTATATTTTATAATGGAGTATGTTGGCTACAATAAGAATAAAAGCTTTTTAGGCAAGAGAGAGACCCCTAATATTGGCATTAAATGGGGATACGATCTCTCATGAGAACTGAACCCTAACACTGATTGCTCACTTATCAGACCATGTAAAGTAGCCTTAAAGAGACCAAAAACATCCCCTCATGATCAAAACACTCAGCAAACTAGAAATAGATGGAGTTTCCTCAAACTGCTAACAGACATCTATGAAAAACCAGAGCTAAACTCATTACTTAATGAGTAAGAGTAAAAGCTTCAGTCTTGAAGGTCAGTATGTTCATCTGAAAAGTCTATTGACTAACCATTTGTGGTAGATTGGATTATTTGTTCCAATTCTTCTCTTGGGTGATAACAGTATAAGGTTGAACTATATAAAATTGACATTTTTGGTTAAGTAAAAAAAATGGTCAGGTATCAGCAATTTCATGCAGTTTAACCTAATGCCACCCATACCTTTTGCCATGTCGCTTTGCGGTGCTCCCCGATGGAGGTGGAGTATCCTCCATCATTTCACTGATGATGGGCTTAGGCTTGGTCATTTGACTCACTTTCAAGTCAAGTTAGTGACTGTTTGTGAGTAGAGATGTTAAATGTGCTTGTGATGTTTGGCTTGTAGCTTGTACACCAGACTGTTCACTATGAGAACTTTCCCTGGGCAGTCCCTAGTCCAGGGACAAAGAGATACACATGAAGCACACCTGGAGTCAACCCACAGCCTGGACCTGAGCCCAGTAGACTTGTAGCCCAAAAAAGAGCCTCCTAGCCTGGAGCTGCTGAACTCCAATCTTCCTGCAGACTACTGTTTGAGAATAATTGTTTTTGCTGTAAGCCACCGAGGTTTGAAGCTGTTTGTCACTCAGCATTATCAAGGCTATAGCTAACTAATACAGCATTGAGCAAGGGAGAGCAGCCAAAACAAAAGTAGGGTGTCTGTTCAAGCAATATTCAAAGGAAATAAGTCTCGTTAGACTTCACCTGGGACTCTCCTAAACTCTTAAAAGAAGACAGGCAGATGGGTGGATACCCCAAGCAGCTTGGTTCGGAAGACAGGCTTTGTTTGGATAATTGGTTGTATATCACACTAGAGGAAAACAATGACAAGCATCAGTTTTTAATACTTCTCAGTCTTGACCAAGGTCTGATTTGCAGCCCAGCTCTAATCTGAATTCTCATAAATAGGGAAAAAAATCAAGAAAAGAAAGTTGGATTACAAGCAAGGGCATGTTATTAGTTATGATTGTGACATGCTGAGGAACAAATGCTTGGATTCTATATTGCTTTCATTTACTCTGAATTTTATGCTCAGTATTTTTCACTTCTGCAAGTCCTGGAGTTGAGAACAGTTTCAGAAATGAAACCACAATTAAATGTTGTTAGAAAATGTATAATCATGGGCTCATGCATTTATTTATGTCAACAGTTCCAAAGGAAATTGCTATTAAGTCTTATCAACTGTCATCCATTTGTCCTCTTTCATATCCTGGGTTAAAATATTACAGCAATGTTCTCCAGTGTCCCTAATCATAACAGTAGCTGCTGTTTCTTAAATGCTTATTACCACGTACCACAAACTCTGTTATGCACTTTTTGAATGTTGCATCTAATTCTCACAATAACATTGAAAGACAAGTATTATTATCCCCACTTGAGAAGTGAGGTATCTGTGACACAGAAAAATTGAGTAACTTCCCACCAATAATATAAACAGCTACCAAGAGTGGGAACTTGGAATTTGAATCCTGGTCTAACTATAATCCTATTTAATGTTGAGCAAACATCAGTTCAAGCTGGAGGTTTAGTTGTAAAAATAAGAACATTCTATCCATGGAGATTTAACTACTGGTATAGGAAAAGAACCTTATAATAAGGTAGTCTGGGTTACCTTATTTATCTATCTACTGAAATCTATCAAAAAGTTACCATAAAATGCCAGTTTGATCTAGATTCTATATCTCTTCCTTTGTCCAAACATTTAATTCATTTTCACTTCAGTTACTTCCTATGTCCTTATAACAGGTTCATCATGGACCTTTGGCTCAGTCCAGATGGAGTTGTTTTTGAAAAAGCATAGTATATTGTGGACATTGCTGCTATAAACATCGGGGTGCACGTACCCCTTCAGATCACTACATTTGTATCTTTGGGGTAAATACCCAGTAGTCCAATTGCTGGGTTGTAGGGTAGCTCTATTTTCAACTTTTTGAGGAACCTCCATACTGTTGTCCAGAGTGGCTGCACCAGCTTGCATTCCCACCAACAGTGTAGGAGGGTTCCCCTTTCTCCGCATCCCCGCCAACATCTGTCATTTCCTGACTTGTTAATTTTACCCATTCTGACTGGTGTGAGGTGGTATCTCATTGAGGTTTCGATTTGTATTTCCCTGATGCCGAGTGATGTTGAGCACTTTTTCATGTGTCTGTTGGCCATTTGGATGTCTTCTTTGCAGAAATGTCTGTTCATATCTTCTGCCCATTTCTTGATTGGATTCTTTGTTCTTTGGGTGTTGAGTTTGATAAGTTCTTTATAGATTTTGGATACTAGCCCTTTATCTGATATGTCATTTGCAAATATCTTCTCCCATTCTGTCGGTTGTCTTTTGGTTTTGTTGACTGTTTCTTTTGCTGTGTAAAAGCTTTTTATCTTGATGAAGTCCCAATAGTTCATTTTTGCCCTTGCTTCCCTTGCCTGTGGCGATGTTTCTAGAAAGAAGTTGCTGCGGAAATTGGAGAGGGAGATGAACCACGAGAGACTATGGACTCAGAAACAAACTGAGGGTTCTAGAGGGGAGGGGGTGGGGGGATGGGTTAGCTTGGTCATGGGTATTAAATAGGGCACGTACTGCATGGAGCACTGGGTGTTATACGCAAACAATGAATCATGGAACACTACATCAAAAACTAATGATGTATGGTGATTAACATAACATAATAAAAAATGCAAAAAAAATTTTTAAAAATAAAAAAAACTTCAAAAAAAAAAGAAAAAGCATAGTATAAATAAGAATTCCAATCTTTACCTATATTTTTGAAAAATACAGTATGGGATATGAGTACAAAATCCCTAACAGCTTTTTAAAATTCTGTATCTCCTGAGAGCCTCTTGCTTTCAACCCCAGGAAATTATTCTCTTTTCTGTTTGTCTCTTCTCTTCTCTTCTCTTCTCTTCTCTTCTCTTCTCTTCTCTTCTCTTCTCTTCTCTTCTTTCTCTTCTCTTCACTTCTCTTCTCTTCCCTCCCCTCCTCTCCTCTCCTCTTCTCTTTTCTTCCCTCTCTCTCTCTCACCTCTCCTACCTGCTTTCTTCCCTTGTGCCCTCTCCTTCTCAGCCTATTAGTCGCCACTCCCTAGACAACCTCTCCTCCCTCCACATTACCACACTGCTCCCACGCACTGGCTGACGCTCAACCTATCCAGTCCCATAGAGAACTTAGTGCCCTTTTCTTTATACAGTAAAGCCCTTTGAGGCAAGAGCCTCCCCTGAGGCCCTGATGTCTTCTAACCCCCTCCCTTTCTTCTCCTCTTACTCAGTTTGTCCTCACTAAGTTCCAAAAAAGCAAACTGACCTTCAGAAGGTAGCACATAGCTAAGTGGATAACCCCAGAATATTCTATCTCAGGGAAACAGTCTGGGGTAGAAAAAAATAAAAAGGCTGAGACCTTCCTAATTCCTCCATATGAATGTTGTTTGCCCACCATGTGATGCGTTAGTTTCTTATTGCTGCTTTAACAAGTACTACACATTTAGTGGCTTAAACAAAAAGTGTGCTATCTCATAGCTCTGTAGGTCAGAAGTCCAACATGGGTTTTACTGGGTTAAAACCAAGGTGTCAGCAGGCTGTGTTCCTTTCTGGAGGTTCTAGGGGAGAATCTATTTCCTTGCTTATTTAGTGCTATTGGCGGAACTCAGCAACTGGAACCCAGCAACTGGACTGAGATCCCCATGTTGTTGCTGGCTGTCAGCTGAGGGGCCATTCCCAGCTTCTAGAGGCCACTCACATTTCTTGGTTCATGGCCTCTTGCTTCCATCTTCAAAGTCAATAAGTGGTAGGTTGAGTCCCACCCATGCTCCAACCTCCTTCTTCCATCTCAACCATATAACCCATCCAGGAGAAGTTCTCTGCTTTTAAGGACTCATGACTAGACACGGCCCACCTGGATAATCCAAGCTATCGCTCCTTCTCCAGGTCCATACCCTTAATCACATCTGCAACATTCCTTCTGTCATGTAAAGTTACATGGCCGCGGGTTCCTGGGATTAGGGCATGGACATCTTTGTAGAAAAATCAAATAATCACCTTTGAAAGTCATATGATAACTCCGTTTCTTTTTTCTTTTCTTTTTCTTTTTTTTTTTTTAACCTATCCTCCAAATGTTTCTGTTAAGGTGCAAGCATTTAGAAAGTTTTCACTTGTAGTATAAGAAAAGATACAAGTTAGAAGATGTATATTCTTAGAAAAAAATTAAAAAATAAGTTCATGTGGTCAACAAGGAGAAAGCCCCATTACTAGTTCTATGAGGCCAACTTTCCATAAGATTTGATAATTTTTTTGCTGAAAGTTCTCCTCACAATGGTATTCCAAGAAGATAACATTTTCCTACAACATTCCTCTAGATGTTTTGAGTTGGATTGGTTGAGATAATTTCAAAGTATCCAGGCCCTCAGGCTCACTGGAGCATCACATTTTGCTCTATGTCTTCTGCTGAAGATGCTGAAGATGAGACATTTTAAAATATGCGGCTAAATGGAAGGCTCGTCAAGAGGAGGTGAGGTAGGGAATATTCGTGGTTATTACTTTTCCAAGTAGCTACTCCCACTGCTTTATGCTGTCTAGGAAATTAGGAGCCCAGATTACAACAGGTCATTGCAACATGCAGAAACAAAGCGGGATACACACACGGAAACTGCCAGAAGCAACACCGATTAAATGATCACCAATGAATAAGTCGAAAGGAAAAACATGAAGCAAGGTGGAACACCAAAGCTGAGTGAGATATCATCACACATCAAAACCTAATAAGAAGGAAAAAGCATGTGGGAATGGGAGGTGTTGCCTGAAAATGAGATAAGAGGCTTTATATGCGGGACAGTCTGGGGGTCTCTCAAAGACCTTTCTAAAAATAAATAGTGTTTCAGAAGTCTTGGCAGTAGATACAAGGGAATGCTGCAGTGCATGCCTTGTTGTGGGGATTCACACATGAGAGAGCTTCACGCCGTGTTCTTTGTTGTGCATTTTTATCCCACCTGCCAGAACTTTCTATTTATGCTTTCTCTTTTTCTTCAGCAGAGAGCAGGAGAGTCATGATGGGCAGTTGATAAAAATGTGGGGCCGAATTTACATAGTCATTCAGTGACTGTCATGCACCCTGATGCTTATGGAGTACAATTAAGAGAGTCTCTAATCTGAATAAAAATCTGTTCTTTTCGTTTCGTGTCATATACAATATCACTACAAGCTCATCTACATAGTCTATTACAATGCGCACTTTTATACTACCATAGCCTTCACCTAATCAGTCCTCTACCAGCTAATCAGCTCAAATACTGTCACAAGTGGCATAATGCATGCAATTATCCTTAATTCAACTTCTAAACATGGAGGTGAAAGATCAGATTTAACCAAACAGGCTTATCAAGAATTCATGAATTGATAATCATGATTAATGGGAAATCACAGTGCAAAACTTGTTTTAATTTACCTGATCATGTGTTACAGAGAAATGTGAACTTTCATCCAGAGCAAACAAAGAATGTCTAGCCTATCAAATGAATTTTAACCCCAGGGTAAGAAACACGCATTCACTATTTCAAGGATAATCTTAAATGACAGAAATCAGTGTAGCTAAGTCAGGATTATAGTTTTGAAAATATCCCGACCTTGACTCACTGAAAGAGAAATAATTACTCAGAAATGGAATCTCTAGTTATCACCAATAAACGTTTGAAGGGGGGATTTACTTTGAATGGGATAAATTGAACTGCTTGTCTGTGTAGATCCTCTGATTTCTACAGAGCTGGGCTATTTTTGAGAAGTGGCCTTTGAAGGTAACTGTGTTAGGTTTTATGTTCCCTTAAATATTGACTACTTACAAGGCACTCTGAATCCTGACCTAGGATTCATTCATCTATTGAGATAATATTTATTGAGCAAATATGACATGGCAGAACCTATGCAAAGTATTGGGGCTAAAAATGATAGATAAAAGCAGTCTCATCTTTGAGAGACTTGCAGTCCAGCAGGTAAGATCATCCAAAGAAACTGAAGTACCGGACATAACAGGATGAGACATTGAGGAAAAGGCTGAGGGGTGTCTTCTTCTGTTACTGTTGTGGTACGCTGAGTTCACCAGAGGATGAGTAAAATATATGCTAGCACAACACCAGCGTTATGTCTCTGAAAGGCTTGGATTTCCCTTCTAGACCTTCCACGGTGGCGGGAGTAAACACCTCTTGTGTCCCTGGCAGGAGCGTAAGGGGTGAAAGCAGATTGTGCCTACAATGGAAGAGTTAGGGCTGGTGTCCTAGGTTAAAGTGGGGGTGTGGCCCAACCCCAGGAGGCAGCTTCCCCAAAACTGAAAGGGGATGGATGGTGGCTTGGAGGTTCTTGAGGCAGAGATGCACTCTACTTCTGTATTCACAGTGGGGAGTGATGACTCAAATGGTGGGATACTTGTGGGGTACTTACAGAAACCAGCAGTGTAAGTGCTGTGATTAGGGTCTGCATCCCCGAGTCTTTAGTCCATGGAGAGGACCCCTGGGAGGCCATGTCTGAGCCGCCCCTGCTCACCCACAGCATGTCAGCAGGGCACTCAGACAGCAGAGGGGCTCCACTGGGCAGAGCATTGATGGCAATGTTGGCCCCCTTCTCTGGGAACCACTCCAACATGGAGATCGTAGACATTCCTGCTCATGTTTGGGAACTCCACAGACGTGACTGAGATTGAATTTCTTGCCTTGGGAATCTACTGTTGGGGAGCAAATCCGTACCAGGTGGTGTAAACTAGATGCCCACAGGTATTACAAGTACTACAAAGGAATCTAGCGATGAAGTGGGCCTGGCTTGACTAAGGTAAACCAGCAACTCTCTTTTAAAGAGAGTGATTGCTACCCAGCTCCAACCAGTTTTGACCGTGTGGTAACGCTGGTGAAGCATAGTATGAGCTCTTTGATTTTTCTGATTCGTTTTTAAGAGAAGCTGAAATATTATGTAAACATCCTGAATTTTGAGTATTGCAAACTAGTTCAAATTTTTAAATATTGTGTACACCAAATACATTTCATCTGCCATATTTGATCCAGAAACTGGTCATTTGCAACCTCTGTGCTACAAGAAGGATAAAAAAAATTTTTTTAAGTGTGGAAAGTTGTGGCAAGTGGGTAGAGATGTTAGATTTTGAAATGGGAATAGGGGAATGGACGGGGCTTCGGAGAAGATGTGAGATATCAGAAACAACTGAAAAAATGCAGCACCGGAATTCTTAAGTTTGTTTATTTCTCATTCAATAAATACTTACTGAGTACCCCCTGTATCAGGCACCACGCTAAAGGTACAGAGGTAGGTGAGTGTAAACAAGGCATCTCTGCAGAGCCCAAGAAAGTCTGTATGGCTGGATGACAGAGTTCAAGGGGAAGGTAGTAAGAGGGGGCCAGAGAGGCTGGCAGGGGCCAGAGCCTGGAGCACCCCACACAGAGGCCCTGCAGAGGAGTTTGTACTCATCTAAAAGGCAATGGAAGATTAATGAAGGATTTTAAACAAGAGTTCCATGAACAGGTGTGAATACTCAAAGATCACTCAAGGTTAGAGCACAAAACATCGAAAAGAAGGCCAAGCATGGGGCAATACTGTTATTCTGGTGAGAAAGAAATTCCAGGTAAAGCAGAAAGAAGTGAATGGAGAGAAATAAATGGATTCAGAGCCATTTAGGAGGTGGAAGGATGATAAAAGGTAACTGATGAGTAGAGAATGAAGGAGAGAAAGGATTTAAGGTAACTTTCCCAAGTTTCTGATTTGGGCACCGTGTGAATGATGGTGCCATTCTCTGAGATAGTAAATTCTGGTCCAAACAAAACAAACAAACAAAAAAGAAGCAGGTTTAAGGGAAAAGTTGATTTGTCCTGCTGTGGCATGTTACATTTATGGTGTCAGAGAAACATTCAAGTAGAGCTAGGCACAGGAAATTGGGTGTATGGGCTGTGAAGTTAAGGGGCAGGTTTGCACTGGACATGTAGCCTTTGGCACCATCAGCATGTCGCGGGTCCCTGAAGCTGGGGAGAGAGAACACTGTCCACAGAGACTTTAGAGGAAGAAGATCAGACAGTCAAGAAAAGATCCCTTGGGACTAATGGTATGTAAGGAATGAGTAGAAAGGAAAAGAATGTAAAGACATGTAAGAAGAAGCAGTCAGAGAGACAAAAGAAGAATCAGATGATTGTAGCTAGAAAGCGAGAGTAGAGATTATTTTTAAAGAGAGCAAGACAACTAAAATGTCCTTGAGATTCCAAGACGTGTAGGACATTGCGAATTTAGGCAAGAGTAGTTTCAGTGGCTGGGAAGCCCAATGATAAGGTTAATCCTTTTCCTTGGTGAAGAAATATAGATAGCAGTGGGAGACAGTTCTTTAAAAAGTTTGGTTGTGAACAAGAAGGGTGAGGTTGCTTGAGCCTTGACGGAAAGGTAGTATGGGATTAAGGAAAGGAGTGCGTGTGTGTGTGTGTGTGTGTGTGTGTGGAGCAAACTTGAGCTTCTCTAGACGTGGATACAAAAAGGAACCAGTAGAAGAAGAAAGGGCGTTTCTTCCAGGATAAGAGATGCCAAGGGGTTTGTAGATGTGGAGACAAAGTCAGGGGGACTTCATTCTCACATCTCTTCTCCTGTGAAATGGCAAGCAAGATTATCACCTGAGAATGAGTGAAGGAGATAGGGAGCTGGGGACTGGAGGAGACTGAGCAAGGTGTGATATAGCTCTTGTGAAGAATGATGTTGGGAAACAGAATTCTGCATGGTTTTAGAAGCCCTGCTGAGATCGGTGCTCATACGTGTGTGGTGACACAGATCTCCTGCACTGTGACATTCCCTTTGGCAGAGCTCAGTAGCCCAGGTGGTGGCGACAGCATTAGGAGTGGGGAAGCTGGGTTCCTCCAGTGTCGGGGGATTGCCAGAGGATACAGCTGAAGGAGAAGGGGATGGGGATCCTAGAGAAAAAGCAATTAAAATGTTGGACTTTACGATCTGAGGCCTTCATTAATAATAATATTATAGGGGCACCTGGGTGGCTCAGTCGTTAAGCGTCTGCCTTCAACTCAGGTCATGATCCCAGGGTCCTGGGATCGAGCCCCGCATTGGGCTCTCCCGCTCCCCCTGCTTGTGTTCCCTCTCTCACTGTCTCTCTCTCTCTGTCAAATAAATAAATAAAATCTTAAAAAAATAATAATAATATTATAATAACTTGTAAACTGCTATTATTATTACTACTTATGCAATGCTTCCTATGTCCCTGGCAACATTCCACACACTTCGTGTAAATGACTCACAACCATATGATGTTAGTGCGAATATGTTCCCCATTGTACAGGGGAAGCAACTAAAGCACAGAAAATGTAATTAACTTGCCCCAGGTTACACAGCTAATAAATGAAGAGTTAAGACTTGGACCCAAGCAGTCTGGAGGTCATGTTTGTAACTGTTGGTAACGTGTTTGTTGGTAACAGGTTTGTAACTGTCTCCGTCCTCTGTCTCTCGGCGTGTCTTTCTCTGACATCCACGCATAGACATTCTTTTCTACTCAAGAGGGAGAAACAGATGAGCCAGGCTGGTTACACTGAGACATGAACACATACACACATCACCCGGAAATAGGAAGCAGAGTTGGGAGGTTCTCCACTCCATTTTTCTTTTTTCTAAAATACCTAGATCGGACATAAGACTCGGTGCTCCATCCCAGAAGGACGGGGAAGCACTTCTCTGAAAACCAGCATCTGTGACAGTCGCAGCCTCACCCCATCCTGATCACCACGTGGGCAGTGCTGGTTGGTGTCGCATCTGTCGGTCCTGTGATGCTGCCAAACAGCAGCCCAGAAAGGATCACTGTCCCCACACTTCCCTCTTCCTCTCCCTGACGTCCTACATCCCCGACGAAGATTTACTCCTTTGCATGCGGTTAAAGTGCACATATTCTGCTGAGCTCTAACTACCTCGTCATTTCCATCTCATTGTGAAAGTGTTTTCTGAACTCAGTCTTTAATAGATAGAGTTACAGATAACAAGGTCACAAAGGGGAAGGAAAAGAGGAGTGTAGAGTCGACAAAACACTGTGCCTACTTAAAATTTTATCTCCCAGCCGATGGTGACCATAGCGTTTATAGTTACAGAACAGTTCGATTGAACTATTCAGACCAGCTCTAGGACTTAATCTGGACTGCGATTCACTCCTAAATTAAAAGAATTTTTAGAACTAATGTATTTTCAGGGTCTTTTAAACTATGGATTCTTGCTTGCTCTTTTTTCTAAGTACATGTAATGTAGCATTTTTATAAAGTGTGGTTTCTTTGAGGTCTTTAAAAAGACTCCAGCTGTATAGAAATATCTCATTAGTGACAAAGACAAAGCAAGTTTTTCCTCCTTTGTTTGATCTAACAATGGAGGACTCATCACACACTGGTGCCTCGCGGGTTTACAATGGATTGTATAAGCTGGGCATTTTGTTACCATTTTCTAAACATTTCCTCCCCCTCGCATTTGTCCAGGTGCTCAGATTTTCTTCCAAAGTCCCAAAATACAATATGAGTTGAACATCTGGCTCATAAAAATCTTTTTGAAGGCAAAGCAGAATGTCTCTCTAGTTAAAGAAAGATGCAAAAGAAAGTATACCCGAGGATTTCTACCAGATATGGCTTGGAGACTCATCTTGTTCATTGAAAACTGGAACTTTATTGTCCTTCCTGGATCCTTAGTGGGTTGGTATTGTAATCAGTAGGTATTCACAAACTAAGCAGTCATCCAGACAAAAGGCGGAGCGCACATCCTCATGCCTTAAGCATGTGGTCCGGAGAGGTATAATGAGGATTTCATGCAAGTTGTACAGCTAGGTGAAGCTGCTATTGACAAAATAACCATCTAAAGATGCAAGTGCTTAATGACAAAAATATAAAGCTCAGGAAGCAAGAAGGAAAATGGTGAAGCTACTCATACAAAAGAATGATGAAAAAGATCTGTATTTGATAAATCGTAGATGACCTGTTGAACTTGAGGCTAAGCGACAATAAAAGTTTCTGCTATTCACTTGACATTACATGTAGGGGTAGTGGGCTTTGCTGGGTCCTCCATGTGTCAGCCAGCGTGTGGGCCCTCTGAGGGCAAGAATCTTGTCTATCTTAGTCAACAACTGGATCTCCTTTGCCTTAAACGAGGCCTTGCACCAATTGCGCCCTAAATCAATTGTTGAATTCTTTAAAAGCCAAATTACGTAGACTAAACCATTCTATAAAATACCTATGAAGCAGCTGTCAAAAACTCATGTTGAAATATTGTTACTAAGATTTGGCCTCCAAATTAATAGCTTATTAAATGGATTTTCCCCCCTCAGCTTTGTCCATGTTTTAATAGACATACTTCATTTACCTCACGATCTTCTGTTCCAACAGGAAAGAAACAAAACGATCTTTTCCCTTAGGTAAGGCCTTCCAGAAGGATATATTGCCTCCAGAATTATTTAGTAAGTTTCTACCCTGTTGGGTTCAAATCCTGGACACCCAGTTTAGCCAGAAAAGAAAAACTATTGTCTCAATAATTAAAAGGGAAAAAAAAAAACCAAACCCAGGCCCCTATTGCCCAATAAACCTCCAAGCTGTGTGACAAACAGATATCGAACAAGCACAAAGCCTGAGAGAAATCCAATAGCATCCACCTCGAGAACAAGCTAGTCTCAGGGGAGGACAATTATCAAATGACCAGTGCTTACCTCGTGGTTATTTAGTGCAGTCAGGTACAAAGGCACTTCTGAGATTCCATGATGCTTCCTCAGTGCTGACCCCTAGCCTTTGACTGAGCCCTCCAAAATTGTCAGAGGCACTAACGCTCACGGATGTCTCCTACTCTGCTGTAGCAACTTCACACCCCAGTTTCTTTCTCTCTTTCTTCCTGCCCTCCCTTCCTCCCCCCTTCCTCTCTGTTTCTTTTGGTGGTTCAAGGGCTAAAACCACACAGGAAGCAGAGGACATATGAAAAAAAAGATCATTTGAGAAGAGTTTAATAAAGAGACTATTAACAAGACTAGCAAAAGCACAGGGATAATGGAGCACTCAGCACCCAAGCTAGCGTCCGTGGGACTCACTGCCCCTAGGCCTAAAGGGGCAACGTGGCTTGGCGAGACCCTGTGGGCTATGTAGAGAGGGCCTCCTGAGAGGACCTCAGGTCTCCCATCACTTTTCAGGGACCTCACAGGGAGGGAACAGCCCAATAAGTTCTGCTTACCAAAGTCTCCTTCCTGTACTTCTTGTTGACCTAACCCAATTGGAAGCCAAAGGCCAAGGAACCTGTTAACATGTTTAGTACAGGTCAGACTTCGGAGTCACAGAGCAAGGCAGAAAGAGGTAGAGAGTGAGTCTGGAAGGGTAAACAGAAGACATCCAACATAGCACTAAATCCCTGGTTCCCACATTTCACTTCTAGCTTCATGACATAATTAAGAAGTCTCTGAGCCGTTTTCTCCTCCCTCAATTAGATTTCAAGGCATCTTTATTCTTCTGTCTGCTGACTATATGGCCTATTTTATTTTAATTTCATAGACTTCGATTGCCTAATTTCCAAACTCCATAATTATTTCAAAAGTCACAAACCAAAGTGATCATTTAGAAAACCTGTCTGGTATTTAATATCAGACAATGATGGGTATTCAAATACTCACTGTTAACATGTTAAATATCTAGGGTTTATTTCAACACACACACACACACACACACACACAGTTTTCCTGGAGCCTACACTAAGAGAGCAAAACCTAAAATCCCTCAGTCTGAAGCCAGACTAAAATGCTAGTTCTTGTAAAGTTAACCACAGAGTCATCTTTGTGCTAAAATTCATCCAGAGCAGCTGATACGGCTTATGCAACAGGGGCTTGAATCTGGAATGATACATGGAATTCAAGCTTGGAAACCAGCAAGAACATTTTACCTGCAAAGTTTTTACATTGGGCACTCTCTTCCCTGCTCCAACCCCATAGTATGGGCAGAGATTCTGTTCCCCTCCATCACATCCCACACTCACATGACCATAATAAAATTCCCCCCAGTTTGATTTCCTGGGAGAGCCATCATTTGATGATATCTAGCCAGAGAATCATTTTGGGTTTTTTTTGTTT
Source organism: Mirounga angustirostris (assembly GCF_029215605.1). Classification (NCBI taxonomy): domain Eukaryota; kingdom Metazoa; phylum Chordata; class Mammalia; order Carnivora; family Phocidae; genus Mirounga; species Mirounga angustirostris. The sequence goes on from NW_026991711.1 coordinate 160,621,288, forward strand.
TTTGTTTTTTGTTTTTTTTAATTTTTTGACAGAGAGAGACACAGCGAAAGAGGGAACACAAGCAGGGGGAGAGGGAGAGGGAGAAGCAGACTCCCAGCTGAGCAGGGAGCCCAATGCGGGGCTTGATCCCAGGACCCTGGGATCATGACCCGAGCCGAAGGCAGGCGCTTAACGACTGAGCTACCCAGGCGCCCCTCGTTTTGGTTTTAAACACAAAATTACTTCAAGTCATACATGGGTCGTTTTTCCAGCATGCATCAGTTTATATGAGTGGATTTTCAATCAAAACTCCATGTCCTTCAGGCTAGCTATTTTGGATACCATATTTTCCAAGTGGAAAAATAATCATGGTAGATCAAAGCACGTGGCCGGGTGCACATCTCCAGCACCCCACCTCCGGAGCAACCATGACTGAAGGCAGATGCCAGCCAATGCCTCAAGTCAAGCGATCATGACTACATGGAGACACTTGAGCAGCAGACATTTGATGTAATCTCTTAATTTGTCCCACCTCTCTATACCCAAACCAGAGTTTCTGGAAAGTAATTTAAGAACTACCTAGCCCATAATATTAGCAGGAAAGAGGAGTCACTAGCTCTTGAATGCAGATATCCGTACCTGTATCTGTAGATCTATATCTACAGGTAAGGATTACCTACTGCAGGCCCCAGTTACACTGTCGTGCAAGTTAAAACTCCATGTTTGGTCAAGAATATCTTTATGGTAAGGATTCTAAATGTCTCTCGTGATTATACTTGGTTGGTGTTGAATTGTGTATGTTGTACTGAATATTCCTTGACATCTATTCTTGCTCTAGAAGTCATGCAGCAACTTTAGTCAAAAGCAATACAATTCTGACCTCCCAGTACACTGGCTGGATTCTCAAGGCATTTTTTTCTTTGTCTGTTTGCTTGATCCCTTTATTAGGTAATCAGATAATAAGCATTTTGAGGTCCTACTGTGTGCAGTATGATGTGATAAAAAGAAATAAACCTTAGGGAGGGTGCCTGACAGGAACCCGCTGGTCCAGAGAAGCAGTCAGCCTTGGAGACCCCCACATGGAAGGAGCTAGTGAAATAAATATCTGACCTCACTACCTTCCCTCTACTTGGCTTGAATCCCATTTTCTCTACTTATCAGTTATTGGTCTTGGACAAATATACTAGCCTCCCTTAACCTTAATTTTTTTTTTTTTGCCAATTTGGGGTGGCGATAAAAACCTATTCCATTGGGTTGCTGTGAATGTTGCTGATTAAATGCAAATGTAAATCCCTTAGGATATCATCTATAATACTGATGAAATGAACAATAGCTTCATCCCTCTTCCCTCCCTTCCCCACTCCACTGGGCCAGGCAAAAGCAGCACTTGCAAACAAGCTAGGGATCACAGAATTGTGTCCTTCCAAAAGGATCGTAGTGATCATATCCTCTCCCTTCCATGTATCTTTCCCATTCAAGCCCCTGTTGCATAAGCCGTGGGCTTTGGGCCTCATTCAGACACTAGAAAGCTTTGTGACTTTGAACAAATAAATCAACTTCTCTGGACCTCAACAGCTCTAGGAAATGAGGACGTTACCATCTCCCCAGACTCCTTTGGGTGGAGGGGTGGGGGTGGCTTGTGGACACCACCTGATAGTTCTGTCGTGCTCTTCCTTGTTGGCCATGCTTCAACATTTCTCCATGTGACGGCACCCTCGTTTCTTTTAACAGTTTTTCATTTGAAAAATATAAAGGACAGGGAATATTTTATAATGGAAACTGGTGACAAAAAATACCTAACAAAAAGTAACAGCGAGCAAGGGTCTTCCAGACAATAGGCAGCAAGAAAAAAGTTCTGACTTTGAGAATAAGCACTCGGGACAATGGGGAAATGGTCCCAATATTATTAAGGAAATAGCATGCCCTCCTGAGAGTGTGGCTGATTTGGGGAAGGATTTGGGATCCAGCTAAAAATTTAAATGAGATATAATAGATAAGAGGGACTTCTGAAAGTTTTGAATTCAGAGAAGGAACATCATAAAAGGAGGAGAACATCCTTAAAGGAGGAGAACCTGACCCAAGATTGCAGGAAGGATGGGGAATATAAAAGCTTAGAGCTAGAGATGCCAAATGTATATGGGGTGGTAATGTGCACACGAGCTGATGGGAGCCTGCACCGGTGGGGTCGTCATGACATGAGTAGATAAATACACACACGAGAAAATCTGACGAAACATCTGATGAGCTGTGAGAACTTCCTAGATGGAGGAGAAAGCAAGAGGAGGTGTGAGAGTCAATTCCAAAATTTCACATTCATACACCCGGGAGAATGTGGGAACTTGGGCCAGAGGCAGGGAAGTGAGAGACGGATTTTTGTGGAGTCCAGAGCAGAGAAGCCAGTTTACAAGTCATGTGTGAGGTGGTAATAGACCCAGGGGAGGTAAAAGCATGGTGGTCCTCTGCAAGGGAGCTCACACACGTGGGAGCAGATGGCCCAGTCTGGCTCCCATGCTACACTGAATTGGTTTATTTGGGTTTATTTACCATGTTTGAGTGGCAGCACTGTTTCTGTATCTTCAGCATTTTACTCATACAGTTTATGAGTCCCTGTGTTATAGTTATTTATGTATATCTTGTCCTTAGCAGACTGTAAGCTCCCTGAGAGTAGGGATCCTGTCTAACTTTTCCTGATATCCTCCAGGATGTCTAGAAAAGTGTTTACACACACAGGTGCTAGTCAATATTTTAAATAGATGAGCCGGATTGGCTACCTGCGCAATGAGATCTTTTGCTAAAAATGCAAAGCAGGCAAGACAGCATTGTAAGTTTGATCTGAAACCTGCCACCTCTATTCCAGGCACAGAACAATGAGACATAACATACGAAAAGAATATTTAAAAGCCAGCTCAAAACAGGAGCGCCTGGCTGGCTCTGTCTGAGGAGAATGCGACCCTTGATCTCAGGATTGTGAATCTGAGACCCGCTTTGGGTTTAGAGAGATTACTTAAGAATGAAATCATAAAAAAAAAAAAAAAAAAACCCAGCTCAAAACCAAAAACAAAAGTTTTCTTGGAAAAGAGATGAAACAGTAAGGCAAAGCAGTACACCAGGAGGCCAGGTCTGGGTGCAGAAGCAGCCAAAGACAGCCAGAGGTCAACCCCTGCCCTGAATGGAGCTTAAAAGGGTTCCAGGCCAGGCTGAGATGAACCAGTGTTCCTTTGATGTATTACAGCATAACAAGTCACCCCCCAAACTCAGTGGTATGAAACAACAACCATTTTATTTTATTTTATTTTATTTTAAGATTTTACTTATTTGTCAGAGAGAGAGAGAGGACAAGCAGAGAGAATGGCAGGCAGAGGGAGAAGCAGGGAACCCAATGCAGGGCTCGATCCCAGGATCCTGGGATCATGACCTGAGCTGAAGGCAGACGCTTAACCGACTGAGCCACCCAGGCGTCCCCACAACCATTTTATTATGCACATGTATTCTATGGGTCGGGAATTCAGAAAGGGCAAAGGAGACAGCCTTCTCTGCTCCACAGTATCTGAGGCTTCAGCTGGGACCTCTCACACAACAGGGAGTGATCTGAATGGCTGGTGGTGGGAATAGCTGGGGCTGGAGAATCCATTTTCAAGACGGCTTCTTGACTCTTGGGTCTGGGACCCCAAGCTGGGCTGACTGAACAACAGACTCAGCTGGGACTGTAAACCTCACTAGAAAGTAAGGAAATGTGGGGAAAAATGAGAAACGATAGACAAAATACCAAGTGTTAGCAAGAATGTAGGAAAATGAGATCTACAACTAGTGGAAGGAAAAACTCATCAAATCCCTTGGAATTTAGAAATATCTAGTGTAAGTAATTGAAAGTTCAGGTTCCCTGTAACCCAGCAATTCCATTTCTATGTAAAAATCTTAGAACTTTCCTTTCATTTACCAGGGTATCTGCCATATTAATTAGATGTTGTTGCAAAACAAAGACTACAGCATCTCTATGGCATTCAAGAAGAAACATGTATTGCGCTCACGCATCTATAGGTTGGCTGGAGATTAGCTGAGGTAGGTGGCTTTGTGCCCGTCAGCTGGGGTGGTTCACACCCATGTGGAGGTCAGCTGATATAAGCAGGACTCAGCCAGGAGGCCCAGCTCTGACCCACTTGGATCATCCTCCTCCTAGGCCTAGAAAGTGGTCTAGGCATGTTGTCATGGCAATGGCAGAGACTCAAGAGCACTAACCCGACCACACAGGTGCTTCCCAAGTGTTTGGTCACATTATGCCTACTAACATTCCACTGGACAAAGCAAGTCACATGACCAAACAGAAAAATTAGTAGGACTAAAAAATTAGTCCTTTGCCAGGTGTAAGCCACCTGGCAAAGGACATGGCTATAGGGATTCTTCACTAAGAATTGAGTCTGTGAATGCAATCTACCACATTCACTGCAAAATTGTTTGTAATAGGGTGAAAAGTACCTAAATTGTCATCAGAAAAAGAAAATGGGTAAGTAGATTGTGGTGTTTTGGTCCATCTGAGCACTGTAGAGCAACAAAAATAAACTAGGGCTACCTGTATCAACATGTATAAACATCACAAACAAAATGTTGATTGAAAAAAAGCAAGTTGTAGAATGAAATGTGGAGCCTAAAACCCTTTATGACAGGTTTTTAAAAGCTCCAGACTCGGGTACATATTTCTTATGGATATATATATACATATACAGTAAAACTATAAAGCAGGGATAAGAAAGATTGACCTAAGCCTCATGATACTCATTACCCCTGGAGAAAAACAGAGATAAATGGAATCCTGGAGAGAGACAAAGTGGGCTTCAGCCGTATCTGTGACATTGTATTTCCTAATATAAAAGATACGAAGCAAGTACAAAAAATGTCAACATCGGCTAAATCCATATGCTAAATGACAGATGTTTCTTATCTGGTTTGGTGAGGAAAGGGTTACAAACAGCCGAACAAGTAGTGTTTTAGGCCCTGGCAGAGTCCTCTGCAAAACACCCTGAGATTCTGCCCACTCTTTCTGCTGCTTCCAACCCCTGTCAACATTTTGAAACTGTTCTAGATAATAGATGCAAAGCAAATGAGGCCAAAAGAGATGACCAAGAATGAGCAAACTCCATTCATCTCATTCTGATCACTTGTGGGCTTTGGTTTTAAATCCTAGACTCACAGACTGCCTCTTGTTTTGTGACGTTTGGCTGCCTTGCCTCCTGAGTCAGCAAATCAAGTGACTAGGACACCAAGTCAAGGTGCCTTTGCAGAGAGGACTGAGCGTAGAGGGGGTTATTTCACTCTTTTTAAATTAATTGTTTCTCAGAACACCTCGGAGTCTCTTTCCATCCCTAGGGGAAAGAAAAGGACTATTATGGAAAGAAAATGACACCGAGATTTTGTTAGCAAATATTAGGAAAATTTTAAATCATGGCAAGGAGAAACTGCCAACTGGCCTGGAAGAAAAAATAGTGTCGATGACTGCAAAGCCCTTTGCTTTGAACGTATGAGGAAAGCAAAAGTCAGAAAAAGAACATTGATTTTTAAATAATATAAGGTTCGATACATTTTTTCCCCAGTAGAGTTAAATTTACTGCCATTTTATTTTCACTGCGATATTTCACTCTGAAGATGGTGGTTTGGAATTGAAATGTACATGCATATGAAAAAGCATATAAAGATTGCACAAGTGTAATGTAGCCTTTCTAGATGGTCTCTGCTGTTGATCCACGGATGGCTGGGTTAGTATGTATTAACGGCAAATAGATGACATATCTGCGAAATAGGTGCTTAATTGAAGAAAATAGGATTGTTGGATGCAAGGCCACGAAGGTGCTAGCCTGCATATTTTCCAGAAGCACTCAGCCCAAAATGAATATCCTTGCCTGTTTGCAATGTTATATTCAACATTAATCGGAATGGTTTTTCAATGGAATAATTTTAGCATTATTAGCTGTGATTTTTGAAGTTGCTTACGGTGGTTATTAATAAAGAAAAATCTCTCATCCCTCCTCTTACACCCCTCTAGAATTATTTCTTATATAGTTCTCCTTCCAAAGACCCACTTGAATTTTTCCACTTCTCCCAACTCTCATCCAAGCCATCCTCCTCTCTCACATGAGATTCTGGTTTCCCTATAGTCACTCTGGCCTCCTCTTTCTATCTGTTCTCCATACAACAGCAAGAAGAATCTTTCTAAAATATGAAACTCGTTGTGCAATTTCCCCTTTGAAAAAATCTTTCTGGCACTTGCTTCCTATTGCCTTTAAAATTCATAATATGGCCTGGAAGATCCCACCTCCCACTTATGACTTCAGACTCCACTCATGCTGCTCCGTGCTTCCTCCGGAGACTCCTGCCACTGGGTGGTTTTTATTTTCAATCCAAGTTATAGTACACTTACAGAAGAAAGTAAAAAAATTCTGTGAAGTTTGTAATGCCCCCATCTGAAGAAATGTCACATGCCCTTCTCCCCACAGCTTCTATCTCCCCAAGGGCAACCACTTAAAACTATTTCAGCTGACTCTTTGGAAATTTGTGCTCACATCTCTAAATACCATGGTTTTAAGGCTACTTTTATTTTTGTTTTTATTTAGTTAGTTAGTTTTAGGAAACCTCAAAGCCCAACATGGGACTTGAACTCACGACCCCGAGAGCCACATGCCCTGCTGACTGAGCCAGCCAGGCACCCCTTTTTTGGTCTTTATTTTTTTCATCATTTATTTTTAATTTTTAAAAATAAATTTTTAAGTAATCTCTTCACCTGCCATGGAACTCGAACCCATGACCCTGAGATCAAGAGTTGCATGCTCTACTGACCAGGCCAGCCAGGTACACCCTATTTTTGTTTTAAGCCTACTCTATTGAGTTCTTACTGTGCAAGATAAGAATTCGTTCTTTAATCCTGTTCTCCAGTTCTGCCCCCAACACCATCCTTCCCGTTCCCAACATAGTGACCTGATAATTATGGTTAGACAATGCCTTGTATTTACATTATTTGGGCTATGTAAACATTTTTACAGCTGAGCCATGTGTGTCAAAGATTACTCTTCCTTTCCTGAATACCTTTTACTTTCCCCAGAGTTAAAATTGTCATTTTTTTTCCATTGTTTTTTCTTATCACTAAGTCAACCCTACACTCCCCCTTAGGTGAGTAAACATTTTCTCCATACTCTCAGTTAAGTGTATGTCAGTGTTTATTAAGACATTTTCCTTGCACAGACTTCTACATCTGATGAGCAACTGTCATCCTGGATTCTCCCTTTATTCTCATTTTAGTGTCATTTCAGGAAAAAGCAAAGTACGGTCATGAGTCCCACTTGTCATCTTGACCCACACTTCTGGCTTTCTTTCAGATCCTTATTCAGAGGCCCCAGGGCCTTAGCACATGCTGTTCTCTCTTCCTCAAATCTCTTCCCTGCTCTTTGCCTAATCTCTTCTCATCCCTTAGATCTGAGCTTAAAAATCACTTCTTCAGTAGCATTCCCTGATTTCCCCCAACGAGTCATCCTCATTATACTTTCCTTAATATCCGTACTTCTCCTTCATAGCACTTATCACAAGTGTTAGTGCAGCGCAATAGTAACTTGAAATATTAATTTTTTCCCTCCACAACTTATACATGACCTTTTCCCTAATCAGACACATCCATTTATTCAAGGACAGTAGGATCTGTATAGACGGAGTGACAAGAGCAGGAAGCGTTCCATGCTCAGTTTTTCCACTTCCAACAGAAGCTTGTCAGAATTAAAAGGGCAAGTCATGAGGATGCGGGTGGAGAGCAGAGCTAATGTTGTAACCTGGAGCCCAAGTAAAGAGGAAAAGTGGCGTTGGCATCAGGACACTGGCCAAGCATCCTCCTTGGCTAGCACCAGGGAGCCCTGGGAGGGAGCAGCGACATCCAGTCAGGGGGGTACTTCAAATATTTGGCAACCTGATCCTAATATTCACTAGTATAGAAACCAATATATAGATCAAAAATTTAAAAGATTCCCTTTTATTGTCAAAATTATCTAGGGTATGAAACTGCTTGCAATGAATAGAAATTAGAGTACAAGTCAGTCACTAACTCATTCTACCAATTGCCAAAGCATTTGTTGGGTTGTGACAATTGGTGTGCCCGTGTGTTTGATGCAGCTGTCACCGTCTGAGGAAGATTCTCTGGGCACCCCGTGCCACCTCCCCTGGGCCTCCCTCTGATTTCAGTTGCAGCTGAGGTCGTTGGCTTCCACGCACACCATCAGCAACCCAACACAAGTGTCTGCTAATCTCTTTGCTTTTCTGCCTGGAAGTACCCAACAGCAAACACCCCAGGGGCCAACCTCACACAACGGCAGCCAGACATCAATGGGAAACGGTTCCCCCAGCCTCCCACCCTTTGGGAGGACAATTTTGAGGCATGTTCTACATGGTTTCTCAAAGGGTCCCTAGCAGGATCTGGCCCAGGTGTCCACAGTGAAAACACACAGTAATATCTCAGCTGTTGACATCCCTTCCTTCCCCATCTCATTCCCACTCCCATCCTCTTGCCTTCTGGGGTCGACTTCCAAATGTACTCCCTGTACTCAAGGTAGTATCCTTGTCTCAGGCTCTGTTTTGGAGAGAAACCCACGCTCACATGCTCTCTGAATTATTTCCCGGAATGAGTCATGGTTTGATATTGGGTATTGCAGCAAACCTTTCAATGACTTCGCTCTTGCAGTGATAATCATTAGGTGACTGGAGACCCTGTGAGGACCTGAGTGGTGGTTCATGCAGAGACCCTCTCTCAGCTCAGCTGTGTAGTGCTACCCTCCCCAGGAAGACTTTAAAAACTGGAGTGATGGATATATTCCTGAACTGATGGGAGAAAGCCTTTCACGATGTATATGTACATGTTTATCAAATTGATGATGTATACTTCACATACCTTATCATTTTGTATGTCAATTATACCTCAATAAAGCTGAATTAAAAAAAAAAAATCTTAAAAACTGGAGGCAACTTTCCAACACCTGAAATAAATAATCTAAAATCCAAAGCAAGTTCCAATAATCCGCACTCAAAGTGCCAAAGCCAGAAAAACAGCCTCAGTACTCCAGTGCATAGGGTTTCTGCGATAAACCTCGTGTTCTGGGATGTATATTATTTATTCAGTTTTACTGCATACTGTCATTACTCTTATATTATTTCCCAACTGGCATGAAAATATTCCCATATTTTAGTAGCCAGTGCAGTCATGCTAGTAGACCTGCAGACTTTTATCTCCATTCCAGGACAGGCCTGCACAGGCCTATGGATAAACCAGCAGAAGCGAAATAAGTCAATCAGAGAAAGACAAGTATCATATGATTTCACTCATATGTGGAATTTAAGAAACAAAACAGAGGATCATAGGGGAAGAGAGGAAAAAATGAAACAAGACTAAATCAGAAAGGGAGATAAACCATAAGAGACTCTTAATCTTAGGAAACAAACTGGGGGTTGCTGGAGGGGAGGGGTGTGAGGGGATGGGGTAACTGGGTGATGGTCATTAAGGAGGGCACTTGATGTAATGAGCACTGGGTGTTGTATGCAAATGATGAATCTCTAAACTCTACCTCTGAAACTAATGATACACTATAGGTTAATAATTGATTTTAATTTTTTTTAAAAAGATAAACCAGAAGATCGCCTCTCCATTCCTAAGACTGTTAAACCTCATCCAAATATGGACATGTGGAATTCACCCACCCCACTCCTTTCAATGCCCCTTCAGAAATAGAAGTCCAGGTCTCGTTTCAGTTTTCTGCTGCTGTGTAAAAAACATCCCAAAACCTATGACTTAAAACAAACATTTATTATGATCTCTAATGGTTCTGAGGATTGACTGGTCTCAGCTGGGTAGTCCTCAATTGTGATCCCTCATGGGGTTGCAGTAGAATGTCAGCTGGGGCTGGTCATCCAAAACCTTGACTGGGTGGGACATCCAAGATGGCTTCTTCACCACATGTCTGTTCCCTAGCCTGGGATGCTTGGAAGAACTGGAGATTGTCCAGGCATTTTTCTTCCCACATGGCCTCCCCACATACTAGCTCAAGCTTGCAGCATGGTGGACTCAGGTAAATGACTGATTTGTCTTACAGTGAGCCTTCCATGAGACCAGGTGAAAGGCTTCTTCTGGCCTAGTCTAGAAGCCATACCCTGTAACTTCTGCCATATCCTCTTGCTCACTAGCAGGTTATAGGTTAGCCAGATTTAAGGTGAGAGGATGACCAAAATAATCTGAATCCTGGGAAACCCAGTTCATTGGGGGCCATCTTTTAGAGACTTCCTACCACAGGTCTGGATATTAAAGAGGAGTGAGAAAGGTACTTGGGTAAGACCAGACAATAGTCAAACCCACCCACTTGGCTTAAATATCTATTTATGCATGTGATCATGTGTTTGATGAATTCTATCAAGACCAGGGGTTGGCAAACTTTTTCTGCAAAGGGCCGTAGAGTAAATACGTTAGGTTTTGGGAGCCATGCATCTCTGTCACACTTAGTCAGCTCTGCCCTTCTGTGTGAAAGCAACCGGAAACAATAAATAAATGAGCGAGTGGGGCTATGCAAAATAAAACTTTATTTATGAATATTAAAATTTGAATTTCTTATAATTTTCATGTACTGTAAATTACTGCACTTCTTTTGATTATTGTTTTCAATTATTTACAAATGCATAAACCATTCTTAGCTGGCAGGTAGAACAGAAACTGGCGGTGGGCCAGATTTGGCCCACGGGCTTTGCCAACCCCTGGTCTAGACTGAGGCAGGGTCTGTGTCTGCCTTATCCACCCTTATAAGCCCTGTATTTAGTACATCATAGCAGCACTCAGTAAATATTTATTGAATGAATAGTTGATTTATACACAAATTATAAAACCCTGAAATAAGAATTTCACTGAAAAGTCTTTAGTGTTCACCTCAACATCAATCTCCTCCACTTAAAACCTAGGTCAAAAATTACATTTACAGCTTTATTGACATTTTCCTGGAAATATAGCAGTATCAGTACACCCAAGTCTCACTTAGCCATGCTAAATGTGCCCAGACTACCTTGAATAATCTGAGATTTCAATACTGAAGAGGGATGGAGGTTTATTGCCTTCTCAGCTTCTCAGAGAGATGCAAGCGCCAGCCGTGAATCAGTGGTCTCATAACTCCTGAGCCACACGTTGCTATTTAAGTGCTAGCAATATGACACCGTAGCATCCTAGAATTGCCAAAAGTTGTCCTGGAGATTCTTGCTCACATCCCCTCATTTTCCAGCCATCCCGCTGGACATCCCTGCCATTGATGCCCTAACCACAAGACCTGCTGCCAAACCGATGGTCTTCCCTTTCTCCATTCCAGCCTGCTCCTTCTCCTTCCTTGTTTCTGCCTGACTTCCTTGTTTCTATTAAGGGCACAATCAGTCCCCAGTCCCTGAGGCTCAAAACTTTGGAATTTCCTTTTTCCTCTCCCTCTCCCCCATTATCCCATCTTCTCATAGCTACAGGTCCAATTTAGATCCTATTAATTCTTGTCTAGACTCTAGACAAATGTAATTTCCGAATCCCCCCCTTCCCGCCCTCCCCACTCCCTGCACACACACCTTTTGCCTCTTCTCCTCCAACACAATCTATAGATGAAAAACTAGGAGTAATCCTCAAATGACACTTAATAGTTATTGCCTTACTTCTTAATCATTTGAGTAGCAATCTTCTTAAAGTATAAATCTGATCATGTCACTTGCTTGCTCCAAAACCTTTAGTGGTTCTCCATTGCCAACCAAATTAAACAACCTCCCGGGCCTAACATTCAAGCGCTTCTAACCAAACTTTCTAGCCTCATCCATCATAGAGAGTCTACCTTTTTGGCAGTGGAAGTGGAAGAGACTGCCTGTCTCCCAATAGTTATTCTTTCCTTTTTCCTCAGAAATAACACTCTTGGTTTTTATTCAGGCACAGGGCCACTGCATTTTCCAGCCTGCCTGCAGTTAGACATGTCCATTAAACAAAGTTCTGTCAAACAGGATGTGAGCAGAAATGTCATGTGCATCTTGTAAGAAGTGTCCTTAAATGGTAGAGGGTGTGCCCTTTTCCCGTTTCTTCCGTCCAGTTAGGAAGAATGTGGGTGTGATGGCTGGACGTGGGCCGCCATCTTAGGCTGCAAGCTAGAAGCCACAGATGAAGGATGGCCACATAACATGATGGAAAGAGCCTGGGTCTTTCATGCTCGAGGTCATCCTACCAACCCTGAGCTCTCAACTCCTTTGTATGAGAGAAAAAGAAGCTTCTAACTTGCTTAAGACATGGTTATCTTGTGTCTGTTCTTTTGTGTTATCACTTGCAAGCAAACCAATCACAGGGATGTCAGGGGTTACTCGTCATTTTCTCAGAATTTGTTTTTCTTGCCTCCAGGCCTCTCTGGTGTCAGTGTTCCCTCTGCCCATTGTACCCGCCCCTTTTTATCCCCATTCCCTTCTGCTATGCATATTTCTACCTTTACAGTCAACCCATTGTCAAGGCCCACCTCCAGTGTCTTCTCCATGAGGCCTTTCTTAATTCTTCAGTCATTATATTCTCCCACTCCTTAGATTCCTCCAAAACTTTTTTTTTTTTAAGATTTTTATTTATTTATTTGAGAGAGAGAGAGAGAGAGAGCACATGAGAGGGGGGAGGGTCAGAGGGAGGAGCAGACTCCCTACAGAGTGGGGAGCCCGATGTGGGGACTCGATCCCGGGACTCCAGGATCATGACCTGAGCTGAAGGCAGTCGCTTAACCGACTGAGCCACCCAGGCGCCCCCCTCCAAAACTTTTAACTCCCTTATGCAATGCCTTCCCTGATAGGGGTCATCTATGAACTAATCTTACCCCATGACCCTCCTTTTCTATGTGAGGGCAGAGAGCCACCTATGATAGGTAAGTATTTGTTGAAACACACTTTGGGTGTTGCTCCAGCTCACAGAGACTTTCCTTTCTTTGGGAACTGCCACTGCCCCACTCCCACTCCCATGACCACCACCATCATGTTTTACTCTATGACTGCCCAGGGCCCTGGCTGACTGGACACGCGCTGGACTGCGTTCTCTTAGCTGACCCAGTCAGAGTCTCTCTTCTGAGAAATGGGAGTAGAATTCTGGGGCAGCACCTAAACTTGAGAGCTGTGGGCAGCCATGTTCTACCACAGGAGCTGGGGAAGTGGTAAATGTCAGTCTGCAGTATGAGGCGAGGTGGACGAGAGATGGAGAAATGTTCTGATGACTTTCCACCTTCTTGAAATTTTATTTAACTGAAATTGCTGGAGGGTCACAGATTATTTAGTGGCCAAGTAAGGGAGCCCTTCAGCTCTACCAATTTGGTGGAACAACCACATGGGTTGAGATTTTCACAAACTTCTTTTTCTTTCTCCCTTGGCCCAAATTGTGCCCTCTTTTGGCTTTCTGTGACATTTGTTATCGGTGGCACTCACATGACATTTATCAATTATTTACTGCCTTATCTGGTTAGTCTCCATGTACACATCTAGCTCATAAAGTACGGTGGGGCATGGCTCTCTTACTTAGCCCCCTGTTCCTAAAAGCTCAATGAATCCATTGGTGTGTTAGTTTTTCTCTCTTTGCATTGGGAATAAACCCAACGATCACAGGCCAGTGTTTGTTATCCAAATTAGATTAATACCAAGATTGAATTTATTTGTAATTTAATTTGGTAGGAAACTAAGTCCACAGATGGAAAGAAAGAGAGAAAACGTTTTATTTTCTGCACTACCTAAAAATCCTGACCCGAAAGAGAAAGAAAAACCAGAAGTGAGAATGTTGAAGAAAAGTAAGTTTCCGTAAGTGAGTAACTTTAGACTCTAACGTGAAATTCACTCTCAAGCGTGCTGTGCAACGGAACACGTATTCTTCTGTTTTCTATGTTCAGCAGACAGCTGGAAACCCACACAGGATGCCAAAACTATGTGACCTACATTTGCAGCTAGACGGCATTTGTTAAAATGAAATCTAAGATTTAGGATCTTTTAGTTTAAATTTCCTTGGGAGTATTATGTGTACTGGATAATGGGGTAACAGATGCTTTATTCTGTTTTCTTCCAGCTATTTAAAACCACGTTAATCTATCTCTCCACTCGTAAAAAACAAAAACAAAACACCTCACTTTTTGAAGGGTTTTTGTCAGGTATGAAATATTAATCTACTGAAAACTTAACCACATTTCTGCATTTTTGGAATGAAGGTAACATCTAAAATAAATGGAACTTCTTGCATTCTGGCTTACATTGGCTTTTTGTTAGCATGGGTGAAATAAATAAGGCTAAGTAATTAACATTGCAGTCAGATTCATTTTCTCTTCAGACAAATGGTCTGTGAGTACATTTTCAGAAGCCAAAAGCAAATGTTTTAAGGGGAACTCCACCTTTCCACAGGATTCCTTGAATAGGCTGACTCACATTTAGCAGCTAACTCCTTAAAGAGGGCACAGAGTTCGTTTTGATGATTGTGGTAACCATGGAGGTGGCGGGAGAGTATCTTTTTCTGAGGCCTGGTCAGGGAGGGACTTCCCTTAAAAATCAAGATCTGTTCCGAACTGAAGTGTCCACACCCTCTGACTCTCAATCCCCAAACTGAGCAAAAGCAGCCTCAACCTGAAGTGACCACATATCCTCGCAGCCTGTAGGGCCAACTCACTGAGAGCCTTTTATTTTTCCTGCATGTCCAGAAGAACTTAACAAGCTCTTGCCACATTTCCATGGCTTTCATTTCTGTCTGGAATGTTTTTCCTACTCCTCTTTATGATTTCTTCCCTGCTCCCCCCATTCATCCAACTAATGTGCTGAGTGAGATCTGTCTCAAAGGTCATTTCTTCAGGAAGTCTTACCAACTCACCAAAATGAATCATTTTCCTCTCAGTGCACCCACAGTTCTGTTCTCATATCTACTGCTCTTACAAATCACCTTAGTGAATGCTCTGTCCCCTTTCCCAGGAGGCTGCCCCTCCCCGATCCTCCCCCAGTATAAGGAGTCCCTTTGTGATGTGGCCCTGTTTTACTCATGTTTTGCATTTCAGCGCCCAGATTAGTCAGAGTTTAACAGAGTTGCAGAATAAAAGTTAGTTGCTTTAGTACATCAATTATGCACTTTCCCTCCTATATCTTCCCTGGCTCTTTTTTCTATGCTTATAAATGTGCTCAAGTGGTTTTGTTTTTTGTTTTGTTTTGTTTTTTGTTTTTGTTTTTTAAACTACTCATAGTAAGAGTGAGATCTTGTGATTTGCAACAACATGAATGGACCTCAAGGGTATAACGCTAAGTGAAGTAAGTCAATCAGAGAAAGACAAATACCATATGATTTCACCCATATGGAATTTAAGAAACAACAACAACAAAAATGGATAAACAGAGAAAAAAAAGAGACCAAAAAAAAGAAAAAAACCCAGACAAATAAATGCAAAGAACAAACGAGCAGTTGCCAGAGGGGAGGTGGATAGGGGGAGGAGTGAAATGGATAAAGCAATTAAGAGTACACTCATCTTGATGAGCACTGAGTAATGTATACAATTGTTCATTTATTATAATGTACACATGAAGCTAATATAATACTATATATTTATTATACCTCAATTAAAAAAAAACTATCCATAGTAAATGATTTTAACTCTTTGAATTAATAAGGATCCGTGCGCCACAGTGACATGAATGAATCATTAAATGAACGGAGAAAGGAAAGCTCTTCCTTATACTGTGAAGCCAATTAATAAATGTAGAAGGAATATGAATTTAGAAAATTACCATCGCAACCAATGTAGTAATAATTGATTCAGCAAAATCATCAACAGATGCTATAGCCAGGGGTGAAAATTTGAAGAGAAATGGGCCATTTACATAGTCCCAAACTGTATCCCATAAGATTCTTATTAATTATAAAGAGAAAAACAGAAAGTTTACAGTGAAGAAATCTAGCAAATATCACCACCTTGACCAAACAATTAAAGTGACCAGTATGGAACGAATCGGCACTATGTGCCTCCTAATATGATGCACTGAGAAAGACACAACATCACTTCCATAGTCTTCCTCCAACATCATTTCCATAGTCTTCCTCCAACATCCTTCCATAGTATTCCATAGTCTTCCTGCCTGACATAAATGCATTAGCAGAATGTAATCAGGAGGAACATCAGACTAACCCAACTCAACAACATCCACAAAATAACTGGTCTATTCTCTTCAAAAATGTTAGACCACTACAAAGTGTAAAGAAAGACTAATGAACTATTCCAGGTTAAAAGAGACTAAGAGTGATGACAAATGAATGCAACATGTGATCTGGGATTTTCTTTTGCAATAGAGGACATTATTGAAACAATTGATGAAATCTAAATAAGATGTGTAAATTAAATAATGGTACTATATCAACATTAATTTCCTGATGTTGATTATTGGGTTATTATTATGTAACAGAATATCCTTCTCTTTTAGCAAATGCACTGAAATATGAAGTATAAAGCAGCATCATATCTGTGACTTACTCCCAACCAGTTCAGAAAAAAATATAATGAAGTGTGTGTTGAGGGCTGGAGTAGTGCATGAAGAGAGAGAGAGAAATAAAGCAAATGAGGAAAATGTGATAAAATATTAGCATCTAGGAAACACAAGGGCTATATAGGAATTATTTGCACTATTGGAAATGATCTGAAGTCTAAAATTCTGTCAAAAAGAAAAAAAAAGCACAAGTCAATCAAACTTCCTTTAATTCCTCATCCTCCAATCAAGTTTCCAGAAGAAGATGTCTGGCAGTCTCTGCACTTCTCACTGACTCTCACCCACTATAATCCATTATCCTTATCCATTACACAACTGAAATGATCTTGATTTAATCTCCAGTGATCTCAGTGCCGCCAAATCCAATAACATTTCTCTGTCCTCTTCTACTTTCCATCCCTGCAGCATTTGACACTCTCTTTACTTTATTCTTAGAAGTTCAGGTCCTTAAGTATAAACCAGTTTATGACTTTCTCCTCACCTACCTTTGTAGCTTTCCTTCTGACCATTCGCTACAAGGATCCTTCTTTACCATTATCGGAAATCTGGTACTATTTATGTATGGCTCTTCTCATGCATTTACTTTTCTTACACTGCTCTCATCTTCAGTTAGCAAAATTAAACTCACCCACCAATTGTCAGCCCACATATCACCTCCATTGAGAAGTCTTCCCTGAATGCCACATCAAATTTTGGTGGTCCTTGTACCCTGCGACTCCTCTCCATAGCACTTAACGCCATATAATACAGTTGTGAGTTTACTTATCTGTCTCCCCACTGTAAAACCCAGAAGGACAGAGACCATAGCTTATTCGTCTTAACATTTTCAACATCCAGAACAGTTCCTGGCCCAAATAGGGCATTCAGTGTGTCTTGGGTGAATAACTGATTGACAGAAGTTCCATGTTTAATCGGAGAAAAGAATGTGGCTTCTAGACCTCAAAGAACAAAATTGTGTCTCAAGTAGAATGTTGTGGTTGGGAGAAGGCATCCTTTTTTTTTTAAATAAGCATATTTCATAGTTATGGCTACTTAGTACACTAGAACTGTAATACCATTTGTGAAACTACTGTCTGGCTCCTATACTAACAGACCAAAATGGGAACGCAAAAACCTTCCATGTAGACTTTCCTTGATTTGTAGGTCTTCTCAAGATTAATGCCAGTGATATTTCTCTTCAGACTCTAGTTTCCTAGTGTTTTCCATTTTATAGAGAAAATGAGGTCTGGCGTAGGGCACAAAATGTGTTCATTAATCTTACAGCAGCTTCAAAGTGATGCTTAAATAATGGCTTTATTCTTCTGAAAAAATATTGGTCAAATTGTTGAAACAAAATGCAACCCTGGAAGAGTTTCACAAGAGAAACCCATTATTTTTGTTCCCCATAAGGATTCTGCCAGAGACCAGCATTCGTAATATCTTCTCAACTAGAAATACACCGAACTATAGCTTGTGCTTCTAAAACCATGGCAATGTGGTAGAGATGACAAGTTAAGCCCATGGCAGAGTTTACATCTTATGGAATAACAAATTTGGTGTTGCTATTCTTTCAACAGTAACAAAAATCATTACTTTTCTTTTTTTTTTTTTTTTGAAGTCTATAAGGAAAGGCACATTCAGAGCTAAAATTGGCCTGGAGCCTTGTTTCATTGGCCTGAGGTTAGTACCCTCTGTACTTGTGCTTCCTCTGTTATCTTAAGGAAACATGGCTTCAGCTCAGTGTGGTTTTGTGGGGTTTGGGTTTGGATAGGCATTCTAGATGGACAATAAACGATTAAAGCACATAAAAGTCTCAGCAAACTGGGAGGGAGGAGAATTGCTCAGAATTCAAGGATTTTTCTCAAAGACTCCTTTTTCACACACACAAAATGTAAATCCAAATGCTGCTCTTATGCAATGCTCTGCACACAGAAATTCAATATTTAGTGATGGTGATGATTTAGGATACACACAGTTTCTGAGATATAAAACTGGGAGTATAACACAGCAATCTTTCTTGTTCCACAAGAGTACAAGAAGGAGAAAAGATGACAACAAGATCATTGAGGAAAACTAAGTATTTGAAGACTAATTTTCAAAGGAGAGTACAAAAAACACAGGAAAACATCTTTGTGCCCTTGGAGTAGGCAACATTTCTTTAGCAAGACACAAAAGTAGTACTAAGCATAAAAGAAAGGTGGATAAACTAGACCATCTTAAAATACATAACTTCTGTGGGCGCCTGGGTGGCTCAGTTGGTTAAGCGACTGCCTTCGGCTCAGGTCATGATCCTGGAGTCCCCGGATGGAGTCCCGCATCGGGCTCCCTGCTCGGCAGAGAGTCTGCTTCGTCTTCTGACCCTATCCCCTCTCATGTGCTCTCTGTCTCAAATAAATAAATAAAATCTTTAAAAAAAATACATAACTTCTGTTTATAAAGAGATACCATTAATGAAAAGAGAATATACCCCTCCCAAAAAAGTGGGGAAAATATTATTAACATAAAGAATTTGATTCTAGGACATTTAAAAAGAAAAAAACTCCTACAAATCATAAGAAAGAAAACAGAAAACTCAGTAGAAAAACTAGTTATTGATTTGACAGGACTTCATGAACGAAGATATCCAACTATTGGCTAATAAACGTATGAAATGGTGTTCAACCTCGTTTGTTGTCAGGGAATTAAAATTATTAGTTTATCTTCAAAGATAAGTGACTGTTTCTGTATTTGCTCATGTGTATAACCAAGTATTCGAAGACGCAGTAGGACATCTTTCTACTATTTCTATTTACTTCATTCTGCATTGCCTAAAGAAAAATAAAATGGGTTCCAAGATGCTCTGGCTCTGTCCTGAGTAACAATAATTGAGTCTTGAGAAAGATCTCAGACAGTCATTAACAGACCTGGCTCTCGCTGAGGAAGTAGGCCTTCATGGCTAGCCTCTTTCACATGTATTAGTTTCAAAATGACCACATCTCAATCACATCAAACACCTAGATGAACATAATCATCTCAAACCATTCTCTTTAAAGTGAGAAGCAAGAAGGAAACAGATAAAATTAGCAAATCTTTAAAGTCTAAAATGGCAAATAATCTACCCAAATTCTAAAACAAACACGAAACTTTAGATTTTAATTATTCGAGTAGTCTTTGATCCTTCCTTCAAATAAACAGTCCTTTCTTAAACATCTACTACCTGTCAGGCACTGTTCCAGAGTTCCGGGGATGAGAGATAGACACACTTGTGGCAGGTGTGATATTTCAAGTCACTAACTCAGAAGAGCCTACGTGCGATTTATTTTTTGCTAACTGGAATCAGCTTCTATCTGTTGGCATATCCCTTAATTTAGTCATTTCCAGATAAGACCAGTTGTTTCAAGGTCTACTCTCAGATTTTTTTCCTTTCTCTCCTTGCCTTCTCCAGGTCATGGGATTCTGAGTTCCCATGGTCTAGCACAGCAGTAGTAGTGGGAAGAGAAGGAGGGATCTGATCGGCAGTCCTATACTGGCAGGTGCCAAGGTGACTAATCAACCCTTTGCGTTCTCAGGCATAACCACACCTCTATGTGGGATTGGTAGGACAAGTCGTATCTTCAGTCCACAGTGTCTGTGTCTTCCTCATCCAGGTAATAGAAACCTACTGTCAACCATTTGCATAACCCTCTTGGAGCAGAACTGTCAGAAACTCTCTTACACTGTTGGGGGCAATGTCAAGCGTCTCAGTGAGCACCTACCACGATGAACATTCCTACTTTATTGCTACGACACTGTGGTAGATGGGATTATTTTTCCCAGTTGCTCTTTACCACCTTTCAGGTGTGGTCAGCCCATGTTTGGTAGCTTAACTACAGGAGGATCAGAGTTCAAGAGAAGAAATTCAGTGGAGTCCAGGGTGGGGTGTAAACACTTCTATTAGTAAATCAAAATAACATCTCAATGAATGCCCTTAAAGAATTTACAGCCTCCTAGGGGAGATAGACCTTTCACCAGTAAATATGAGGGAAGCTTTCAGATCTGTGTTAGATACATGTATGTAGAGAATTTATTGGGAGTCCAAAGGAGAAGAATAGTAATTTCTATCTGGAAAAAGGCATGAGTGAGAAGTTTCCTGGAGAAGATAATTCTAAAATAAAATTTAAAAGGTGAACACAATTCCCACTAATGACAAGTTAGGATAAAGCCATTTGGGGCAGATGAAGGAATGTGAGCAAAGTCTGAAGGCTTTGTCCTAGATATATCCAATTTTTTTAAATTTAATTTTATTATGTTATAGATATATCCAATTTTGAAAGAGATGTATTGAAATCTCCTGTTACAATTTTTATTAAGTTCTCCTTGACTTCCCAATGGACTTTGCTTTATTTTCTAGGTTGTTTGGTACATATGGATTTATAAGTATTATGGCTTCTTCATAGATTATACATGTTACCATTGTATAATTTCCTTCATTGTCCTATTTAACACTTTTAAACTTAAGTTCCAGCATGTCCAATATTAATATTATTTTTCTGCTTTATTACTTTCTTCTTTATCTTTTCTGGTTTTCTTTTGTTTTGTTTTGTTTTGGTATCTCTTCCCCTGTTCCTTTATTTTTATCCTTCGTTTTAAATGATTCTCCTTTAATCAATGTATCACTGAGTTTTGTTTTGATCTGAATTTAATAGTCTCTGTCTTTTGTGGGAGAATTATATTGGTTCCCATGAACTACCATCACTGAGGTAATTAATTTTATTCCACTTATTTCCTATTTATTTTATATTTTCATTTCTCCCTTTTTCTCCTGTTTCTCCTGATTTATCAAATTGCTTTTCATTCCTTTTCTCCCATAGTGAATTCACAATACTTTTCTAATCCATTAAGTTGCAACCTCTTTTACCCTCTTCTCATATTACTCATCAACTTCTCTTTTATTATTTGAAAATAAATAGTATTATATGTTAACTAACTCAAATTTAAATTTTTTAAAAAAGAATACCAAATACCATTTTCACCAACATGATACACTGTTTCCCCACTGATGGACTCTCATTCCCTTCTGTTTCTCTCCTGCCTCAGTAGGTGACATTTAGAATAATTTTACTTCCCTCTTATGCCTTCCCATCCCTAGTTTCTAGGTTTTATCAGACAATTCAACACTTTAGATCTCAGACTGCTTTTGAATTTCACCTGAAGTACATCACTGAAGAGTTTTAAACACGGGATTGAAATGGTCAAATTTGTATTTTTAAGAGAACACTCTGTTTCAGTGGAGAAGCTTGGATAGGAGACAGATATACTTTATAGCTCACATTTTCAGATCATCCATATGCAGAGTAAACACTCAATAATAAACGACACAAGCATGCATGAGTTTTGTGCAAAAACATGTATATTATTTCCAGTGACAGACATGTTTTTATATTTTGCGCTTTACAAATATCGCCTCATAAACCTCATAATGAAGTGGTATATAAACTAGAAGCAACTGATAGAAATTCAGATGATGATGGGATCATGAACTGAGGAACTTCATTTTCTGGTCACTATCTTTAAGTCTAGAATGCCAGCAACTTAGCTTTATGGTAAAGAGAAATTAGAGTAGTTAGGGGGAAAAGCATTCACTTAGCGTTTGACTTAGAAGTCTAAGAATGCCAAAGAGACTGAAATGAAATGTCTAATTCTACTTCTATTTCCTGTGGTTTTTGCTTTGTTTTAATGAGATATATGCTGTCTAAACTCTTCTACATATATGTTTTTAAAATTTTTTTTATTTATTTGAGAGAGTGAGCACAAGTGGGGGGAGGGGCAGAGGGAGAGAGAGAGAGAGAGAGAGAGAGAATCTCAAGCAGACTCCACGCTGAGGGCAGAGCCCGAAGCCGGGCTCAATTCCATGCCCCTGAGATCATGAACTGAACCAAAACCTAGAGTCGGGCGCTTAACCAACTAAGCTACCCAGGCACCCCATCCTATTCTATATTTAAGGGAAACTCGGATATACTTTCTTCGTCAAAGTGTGGCATTCCTTTAACATTGTGACTCCTTATAGTATAACTTTAACAATATAACTCCTAAGTCTGATGTCCCAACATGTCAGGATAACTCTAATTATCTCAAAGCATAGCAGTAATAGCAATAATATCTAATGGGTATTGAGTGATTACCATGTGCCCAACGTTGTTCTAAGTGCTTTATATGGATGTTGAACAATTGTATCAGAATTCTCACAAAACGAGCATTTCAGTTCGAGCTAATTAAAAATACAGTGTGTCTAATATTCTGTGTTAGAGTCAAGCCCAATGAAATGATTCAGAATATGGAAAATACCCTTCACATGATTATGAATATTGCTCAGAATAGGAAACAAGGGGGGAAATAAGTAAAACAGGGCATATCCGCCTGATGAAATATTGGTTATATATGTTAAATGATCACTCAATGCATACTTTCTGCAATTATCTCTTTAATACCTAACTGCCCTTTGAGAATGCTGTCTGTACTTTTGTTTTCTTCCCTACTATATTCTTGGTGGCTGCATTGTGTGCCTGCCTGTACATAACTGGTGCTCACTTAATGATTGTTAAATTATTGGATGAGCCACAGAGAAATAGGGGAAGTGCTCATAACCAAACAGCAGCTCAAAAAAAAGAAAAAAGGTCATAATGTTGAATTTATAACTACATAAAATATGTCTACGAAAAAGGTTGACATGGAACACTGAAGCTCATCGCTTCCCTGCAGGGGCGAGATTAAGGAATTTACTCTCTACTGTTTTCACGGGACCAAGATTGTAACAGGAGTCTAAAAGGGACTTTTCCAGTCTATGAATTGAGACAGAACAATACCTGATAAGTGCTCACATATTCTTGTAACGTTTCCAAACCACGCATGCATGACTTCTAGGCTCTTCTGCTTTCAGTGTCTCTATATAAGAAAAGGTCAGCATGAGGAGAAGGTTGGCAGAGAAGTTATTTCAGGAAGAGATTTGCTGGCGTGCTCTGCTCTCCTCAGCCACATTCAAAGAAGGGGTGGCACAAGAACACCTCTCAGTGGGCTTGCTGTGGGCCCATGACGTTTGGAGGCCATACGCCTCTACCTGCCTCTCACTTCAAGAAGGCCAAAGTGAGGGCGGCGAGCAGAGAGGGTTCAGTGGAAGTAGTCCACACTCCAGCATTTGTCAAGGCAAATATTCCTGGGGCTTCCCATGGAAAAGTGGACATGCCAACAGGTAGCCAAGTGTGCTCTGTCCTGGGAAGACCTCGTCCCAGATGCTGTGAGAAGAGTGCTACCAGAAGCAGTTGCTGCTAAACTCCGGCACTGCACAACTCTGTAGAAGATGCGGTGGTGCGGAAAGGTGAGCCTTATGTCCCTAGAAAGGGTACAGAGAAAGAATCTAAGAGAGGAAGGTCACCAGAGGACCCCCAAAAGTGCCCCATTAGAGACAACCATTGCTTACACCTCTGCTACTCTGAGCCAGGTAGCGAGGAACAAGAAGAGAAAAGGGGGCCCCCTATCTCCTTTCCTCTCTGCAGGTGTACAAGCATGGGTCAGGTGAAAGTATTGAGCAGAAGCAAAGCTTTAGATTGCATGAGAGATGGGAGATTATGACCTGAATTAAGCTGGACTTTTCAATAACCTGCGGCTAGCTTTGTTAGTATACAGAAGTGACTGGAAAAAATGATGGGACCTGCCTTCGATATCTTTGAGTGATGGAGAAAGGAGAGCAGATAGAGCCGTTCTGAAACACGGTGGTATGAGAAAATAAAGCTGCTTCACATTACCACTCCACAGACCCTAGCTCATTCATTAAACTGGTTCTATTGAGCAGAAGAGAAAAACCTGCTTTATGCTGTTTTAGTTGGGTGTGTATGTACCTATGCACATATATCCATTGTGAGAATTGTGTTTCTTGCAGAAAAACACAAAAGTAAGTAATAGGCAGCTTGATTATGAAAGAAGGAGGAAAGAAAGCAATGATAAATCTTGGTATGAAAATGAAGAGAATACAGCCAAACTTTTAGCCACCAAGTATCTTTATTTCCCTCTTGGTTTGCCTCTCCGGCTCTACTGTCTACCGTCTCTTTCCCGCTGACGCCCACGACTGCTTCACCCAGCCCCTGGCCTCTGGTTGTATGTAGAGGCATTGCTAGCAGGTCAATGGGCTTCAGGGAGCGATCAATAGGCTGGAGTATTTATTTCCTGTCACCACCGCTCCCCACCCCAACCCTCCTCCAGTCCTAGGGTTTGGGCAGTAGCTGCACTCCTTTGGATTCCTCTAGGCTTTTCCATGTCCTCAACTTTTCTCAGAAGTTTCATCTTTTAAAGACTCAGTTGTACCAGATTCCAGTACTGTCCCTCCCCTTCCTCCTCAGGCTTCAGGGTAGTCATGGCTTCCTGCTGATTCCCGGGTGCCTCACCATCCCCTGCTGGTTCTCCTTATCCTACCCACACCTCCGTAAAAAGAACGTTCTTAAATTCTATCCATGAAACCTCTTGATTGAACCATCTGATTCTTTCTGAGAGTCTAAATAAAACAGTACCTCTCCTCAGTATCTCTTACTATTATACAAGGAGAAGAGACAGGGTAACTCCCTTCCAAGAATTTACTTGCAGTCGATGATGAACAAGACTACCCATGTGCCTGGTGTAATGTTAGGCCCTGTGGAGGGGGCACCGAGGGTACAAGATCACTGTTAGTCGAACAATGAGCTTGGAATCAGAAAAGCTGGGTCTGGCTCTCAGCTCCAACAATTACTGACCATTTACACTTTCTTGTAATTACCAAGGAAGAATAACTCTTACCCGAATTGTTTCCCAGGACTGTTGTAGGAAAAGAAGAAAATGTTGTTCATGAGAGTGCTTTGCATGTCAGGCTTCCGCATGTTTTCAGAGCTTTACAAGGATATGGCCACAGGGCATTGGCTTCTATGGTCCCTAGCAGAGAGGGATGGAGAGCATTCAGAGAGAGGGTGAAACCGTGGCCACAGGGAAATGCTCCATCATAAACTTCTGTTTGCAGAGGATCAAGACGGGTCAAAAGGGCAGGGAGGAGAAATGTGACCTGGATCTGCTGAGGCTCCAGCCTTTCCTCAGGCATCCTACAGCCTCACTCTGTGTGAATCGTGCCCCTCGTTTTTAAAACCAACAAGACTACAATAGGTTCGCCTTTACCATCTTTCTTCTAGTGCAGCGATTTCTCACTTTTCCAGATCGCCCACTATTTCTAGACCTCAGAGAAGCCACATGATATAAAATTATCTGAGGGAGACACTGCACCTGTGTGCATCTTGCACATTGTAGGGAACCACGTGGGCAGACTAGTGCAGGGAGAGGGCTTCACGAGGCATGCTGCTTACAGAGGCTGTGCCATTGCCACTCAAATGTTCTACGCTGTTCTGAAGTTCCAAAGACATCATCACGTCGCTTCCTTCAGCAATCAGGAATGGCACAGACAAGATTAGGTGACAGTCTCTGAACATCTGTTGGCTGGCATTACATATTTATTAATGAGACTTTTGAAACACGTACAGATTTTTAAACCACTCAGAAAATTGTAAATACTTGTGCTTTAGGGGCTAGTTGGGCATATTAATTTTCCATTGTGATAAACTCAACTGGTTCTATTATATACCTCAATATTTGCGGATCTTGAAGATCAATACATGCCAGCAAAGAGTTTGCTAACTTTTAATTTGCCCTTTAATTTTTAATCCGTGTGGTTCTTAAGAAAGAAATTTAATATATTGATTTGAAATTTTGTTCAATGAAAAATTAGCTCTCTCTGGGCTGCAGCTTTAAATTAATCTTCGGGGAATTTATTGAGTCACTACAAAGGACCTAAATCTCTGTTACATGGGTGGTAACATGTCATTAAGTGGCCTCCTTCTGCAAAATGGGAGAAAGATGCTCATGCATGGGGTATGAGTGAAACGCTTCTAGAATTGGAATGAACTTTGCTGAAGGTTTGCATTGAGCACGCATACTTAAATAATGAGGAAAATAAATAATAAGACTATTTTGAAGAAGAAGAATGACTTGGAGACAGGTAAAACTTTTGGCCCTAACCTCATTACCCTTTTCTTTGTACTTTGTACTTCTTTCCCTTCTAAAATCTCTCCAAGATCCCCAATTGTTAAGCATAAGCAAGAACCAATTAAACTTTAGTTTAATTGGTCATTGAGATAACTTGTCCAAATTATATGCCATATCTTTAAGAGCAATCCATTCATTTATTCAACAAACATGGATTTATCACCTTCAGTGTAATATTCGATGAGGTAACCCATACAAAGCACACGTAGTAACTTAACTGTGCAATACCGTCACACAATAAAGATAGTCATAATCATAATGATGATTTACCACGCATTGTGCTAACAGCAAGACATAGTTTTGTGAACAAGAAAAATGTGGTCCCTGACCTTGAGTGCCTTCCTTTCTGGTTGGGCAAGACAGAAAATACACAAAAATAAGCAAGATAGTAACAGGGTAATAAGCGCTTTTTGGGAAACAAATGGGCTGTTTTGATAGAAAAACTGGGAAAGTCATTTTTTATCATTTTTTATAGGATTGACTCTTGTGTAAAGGGTTGAGCCAATGGGTCTGGGGTCACTTCCTTTTGTTAAAATACCCTGCTTTGCAAAAAGTTATCATCTGAAACTAAATCTCTTAAGACATTTGTTTATAACTTAAGAATATCAGATAATCATCCCTCTCTCCTTTCGCTTGGGCTGCAGAGGGTTGGATCCATGTTTACTAACTTTATTTATCAGAAGCAGAATGTAATTTATAGAATTCTCTTCTGAGAGGGAGATACATGAAAGGAATCACCCTCCCACCATGAGGAAACAGATATCAGAAATAACCAATTCTAAATCAAATCTGTCGTCCCAGTTCCTGCCTAAAATTAGTCGTTGGATTCATTTTTTTCCCTTTTTTTTCCTTGAGTGTAATCCAATTACTAAATGGTTTAGAAGAAATCCAAACGAAGCAAGAGTCCTGGTTAAAGGGGAAAGAAAATGAGACTTTGAAGTACAATCCCAAGGACTGACTTTTTTTCTCTGTTTCTCTGCAAGCATGATGCTTTCTTGTAATTTAATTGGCTCATTGCTCATTTTTTGTCATCTCTTTCTTGTTTCCTAGCCCAGGGGCAGACCACTGTACTTTATACCATTGTTTTAACCTCTATCAAAGGCCTTATTATGCATACCCCATCATAAGTAATATCAAAATCTATAATCCTTACCTTCAACTGCGTTAAATATAATTGGACTTAAAACAACCAATTACGTCCTCAATTCAGCTGGTGTATAAGGTGAAGAATGCAATTTCCCTGGAGGAAATGGGAACACCCCAATTCTATAAAATACTTCTAAAGGAATTTTATAATTGGTCCCGTTCCCTGCCAGGTCTATCTCCCCTGGACCTCCTGGAGCACAGACTCCATTTATGTATGTTACCTACCTTCTCCCCAAACACCCCACCTTCTTCCCAGCAGAGCTTTTGCTCTTTCTTCCTCTGTAGAGAAGGCCTTTCTCTCTTCGCTGCCATTCTTCAGCTAAATCCTACTCATCCTTCCAAGCCCAGATCAACTCGGGTGTTACCTCCTTCTCAAACTTCCTTCATTCCCAGAATTACTCCCCCCCACCCTTGTTTGCTCCTGTAACATCTCTTCTCACTTTATGCCTGATTTTATAAACATTTGTGGTCTTTTCTATTTCACTTTCTAATTTGTAAATATATTTTTTTAAAGATTTATTTATTTGATTTTTTTTAAAGATTTTATTTATTTATTTGACAGAGAGAGACACAGTGAGAGAGGGAACACAAGCAGGGGGAATGGGAGAAGGAGAAGCAGGCTTCCCGTGGAGAAGGGAGCCCGATGCGGGGCTCGATCCCAGGACCCTGAGACCGTGACCTGAGTCAAAACCAAGAGTCGTATGCTTAACCGACTGAGCCACCCAAACATCCCTCTAGTTTGTAAATCTTTAAGAACAGGAATTTATAAATGTATGTTTGGATCCCTTTATCCTCTCGCACATTGCTGCTGGCCTACAAGGCAGTCCATATTTGTGTTTAGTGAATGAATAATCAACCAGTCTATATACTACTCCCATCATGGTTCTCTTATGTTCCAAATCCTTGTGGAGTAAAATATGTTTTTTCTCCCAAAAAAGAATTACGTACTAATAAGCCTTTTTTTTCCCCCCTGCTCACGTTTATAGGAAAATATAAAGCCTGGTACAGAGGAAAAGGCTAATGTTGGCTTTTTTTTTCCCCCTGCAGCAATTGCATGTCTAGGAAACCATTTTTCTCTAATCATTGCAATGAACATGTAATGTACTCTGGTAAACACTGCTGTCTGATGTGAACCTTTCCTGATGTAGGCAGCTCCCCAGCCAGGGTTTTCATTAAACAGTGCACCACACTGGGAGCTGGGAGTCGTATTATGCATATACTATGACAAGACATCTGAATCTTTTATCGGCACATATATAATGGTCTCAGAATAGTAGTATTTTCTACCTCTTCATTATTGAATGCAAAGGTAATTTACATACATTTATTGGATTGGTAATTTCTTTTAAAAATTCCAGATTGGAGAAGGAGTCTCCTAGAGGATGCCCAGCCCACGTGGACTCAGAGACTTCAAAACGGGAGTGGTCAGACGTTCAAGTCATTAAAATCAAAGAATGCTCCTTTCCCTCCCTAAATATTTGGAAGGAACTTTTAGTACACATGCACGTACACACACACACACACACAATAATTGGTTTTGAGAATACTGCATCAGTTTAGCTAATCTAAAAACAGAGCAGAACATTCAGTTTTTACATGTGTTGGGCTGATCACCAAACCTGATTACCTCTGCAACGAAAGGTTTTATGAACGAGTTGACGAGAGATGTCGCAGTTATAAAAAACATTTGCACAAGGCTCCCGGCTTTCAGCCACCCATTTCAGACCCCTCGGACTTGCCTTGTGGCCGCAGATTGCGTTACCTACAACTCTAGCAATTAAATTTTCAGACAAGCTCCAGACCGTGCTCTCAAGAATGGATACACAGACTGTTTTGGTTCATCCCCCACAAGGTGTGCCTGCAGGCGAAGCCAGGCTGTGCCGACGGCACGCTCCCCAGAAGACCGGCTCCTAGTCGGGCCACGCTTGCCCTGTGACACAGCAGGGCCCTGCAGACGTTTTCCTGCAAGCTTGAGACTTCACGGTGTCCAAAAATAACTAGACAGGCCAGGTTTGGATCTAGGAAACTTTTGAGCTCATAGACATATTTAATAATGGAAACCCTGGTCCAAAATTTCCTACAGAGACCTCTGCTTTGGAAATGGTTTTATTTATACAAAGCTACAAAAATACCATTTCTGAAATAGTTATGTGGGGCCCAGTATTTAATCTTTTAGTGACTTCTGGAAAAGTTCTTTCAACTGGTAAAATCCAAAGCTCGTCTGTTTTTCCTCAACAGCCACCTCTAGAAGGGTAACCAAAACTACAAAAGCAAGTAAAACAGGGCCCATCCACCTAATTATGATTTGACACTTCCTTGATAAGGACTTCTTTTTCCCAGAAAATCTAGGTGCATTTTGTTCTGTTTCATGCTATCCTATTTATTTATTTATATATTTAAACTTGCAAAAATGGTGGTGGATGTTTTTTATTTCATTTAATGCTTAACAATGCTATGCATATTGTCATTATGTGGCTTAAAATAAATATTATGGTTCCAAGGGGGTTTGAATTCCCTGGAAAACCTTGCAAAACGTTTAAATCTTATTAAGTCCAAAAAATCGCCAGAGTATGTGATTTTTGCTGGATATAAAAGAAAAGGCATCTTCCTGCAGCAAAGACAACAGATCTTTACAATGCTCCGGGCTGGTGCTGGAAATATGGCAACAAACAAGACCCAGCCCTTTGTGATCTCAGAAAAGAAAAGGACTTGGGCTTTAAAGTTTTGGCATTGAAGTGCTGGCTTTGCTACTCCTGGTACAAACTTAACTTCATTTTACAAAGCTTTTATTTTCTCATCTATAAAATGGGGCAATTCATTCCCAATAGGACTTTTGGCAGAATCCAGTGATGTATCTTATATGTGCAATACTTTGTGAGCTATGAACGGTCAGAGAAACACATGTATTACTTTAAAAAAAGAGAGAGAAATGAAATAAGTTACTTTAAAAGCTATGGCTTTCTTTAGATGATGGAATATGTTGTCTTTTACTTTTCTGATTGCTATTAAGAGGTTCTCACAGCAGAAGAGAGCTTTTCTGTCTGTCCTCCAGCTTTTTGACAGATAGGCAGAGGAAACTGATCCGGGTCCAAAAAGTTTTGGTCAAAAGGGTTATCAAAAGGCAAAACTACCCAACACGTGTTCTAAAGGGTTATCAAAAGGCAAAACTACCCAACACGTGTTCTATTCTTAGACATGCAGGATAAGCACACAGAAACTGAAACTGCAACAGCAACTCTGTACCTCCAGCTGCTGGATGTCTCTGGATTAGTGAGGTAACACCAACTCTCATGACAAACAGACCCTCAACATATTACAATGACCCCAATACAGTAGAAGTTGATCTCTTGCTCGGGTGAAGACCAACGTAGATGTCCCTGAAAGGTAAGGGCTGCTCTCCAAGCAGCATTTGAACCACAGTTTCCTTGTATTATTTTGAATCATATATTTACCTCTAAATCTATATATATATTTTAAATTTGAAGATGACCACCTGTAGAAATATTGCCGATAGTTTATAAATATTTAAGAATTTTGGGCTCCTGGGTGGCTCAGTTGGTTAAGCATCTGCCTTCGGCTCAGGTCATGATCCTGGAGTCCCGGGATCGAGTCCCGCATCGGGCTCCCTGCTCGGTGGGGAGCCTGCTTCTCCCTCTGACCCTCTCCCCTCTCATGCTGTTTCTCTCTTGCTCGCTCTCTAATAAATAAATAAATAAAATCTTTAAAAATAAATAAATAAATATTTAAGAATTTTGAATGTTGAGTACATCGAAAAATAAGGATTCAAGGGGATGCCTGAGTGGCTCAGTCAGTTAAGCATCTGCCTTCGGCTCAGGGTCGTGATCCCAGGGTCCTGGGATGAAGTCCCACATTGGGCTCCCTGCTCCGTGGGGAGTCTGCTTCTCTCTCTGCCTGCCGCTCCTCCTGCTTGTGCTCTCTGACAAAGAAATAAAATAAATAAAATAAAAATCTTTTTAAAAAATAAGGTTTTGATTTTGTTTTCCCTTTTATGCATCTGTCTTAATCCTGAACTCAGTTTTCTCATGGAAAATATTTAAATTCTAAAAACATCTTGCCTCAGAAATGCTAAGTTTACTTTTAAATCTCCACTCTTAAAAAAATGTCTAAACACACAGGTATGCAAAACTCTAAAATGATATGTGTGCTTCTATCTTTTCTCCCAATGTTATTTTCAAATTATAGAGTCTCTTGGTGAGTGGAACTAAAGAGTAACATTTGGAAGCCAAAGCACACCATCCTGGTCAGAAACACTGCCATCTTGGTCTTGAAGGAAGAACAATCATTAAGAAGCAAAAGACATCTCTGAAGTGAATACACTCTCTTTAAATTCAGTTGCATTTTTATTTTTCTTACATTCTGTGCAAAACTTATGATGTTCTTATGATCTCTTGCCAACTCTTTTGATTAACAAGATTGGGGAAAAAATGCTTTTCTGAGCACACAGCATACATTTTCCTAGAAGAATTGTACTGCACAGGGTAATTAATGTTATAAATAGTGAGTGTTTATTTGTGTGAGGAGCTCCTAGGTGCAGGTTCCATCTGGCTAGGTGAGTGTTTCCTCAACTGAGAAATGCACATTGTAAGCACAATGGCATCATTACCCAATATGGGTGCGATGGGAGAGGAGCTTAGGGATACTATTCTAGGAGGAGAGATGCCCACATCTCCTCCACATTAGCAGGAATTGGCTTCACATCCTAGAACTGGACTTCATTTTTCTGGTAGCATCAGTGTGACGCTGAGAGCATGAGCTCTGGGATCAAACAGACCTGTATCCAAGTTCTGACTCTTCTCCCTACTATCTGGTGACTTGGGGCAATCTGCTTAACCTCTCCAAATCCTCAATGAAGTCTGTTAAACAGGACTACCTCTGTTACAGGATTTTATGAGGATTGAATGAAATAATGCATGTGAAGTACTTGGAAGACGTCTGGTATGTGGAAAATGCACAATACGTGCTGTTATTGAATTAAATTTTAGGACCCAAGAAGGAAGTTCACAAGTAACTATGAGGCTTAATTTTTTTTTAATTACTCATGAGCAGGTTCCTTTGAGTGAGAGAAGCATTGTTATCGTTCTAAAACTCCAAATTTATTTTTAAAGGCCTTTATGGACTGAACTTGGTCTTCTCTAAAATTTAATAAAAAGGCCCTTTACTGGCATCATGTGGCAAAATAACACAGCAGATTAATTTCTATTTAGCGACAAAAAGATGTATCATCAGTCTGACGTAGTGAGATATCTATCACATTCCAGAGTATCATCCCTGGTTGTACTCCCCTGATCGTTTGCCTGCCCAGAATCCAGAAACACTCTTCGGGGCTTTCCTGGATTTCAACACCACACCCCTCCACAGGTTCGTAATCCTGGTTTGGTGATGTGATGAGGTAAAAGGTCAATCTCTTTACACTGCTCAAGAATCCAGAGAAATAAACAATACTAAATTATCGTGTTATCTGGCATCTCACCCAGGTCATCTTTTTTTTTTTTTTTTAAGATTTTATTTATTTACTTGACAGAGAGAGACAGTGAGAGAGGGAACACAAGCAGGGGGGTGGGTGAGAGAGAAGCAGGCTCCCCTCTGAACAGAGAGCCAGATGCGGGGCTCGATCCCAGGATCCTGGGATCATGACCTGAGCTGAAGGCAGACGCTTAATGACTGAGCCACCCACGCGCCCCTCACCCAGGTCATCTTTAAAGGTGGAGACCTGCGACAACTATCTGGTTAATTGACAAGTTACACTCTGTCTCAGGGAAGGAAGTCGAGGTTTTTCTCAATGGGCTTTCCTTGTCGTTGTCTGGCAGATGAAATCCAGGTTCTTTTCCTGGCTCTTAAGCCATTTAAATCTTAAAGACTTAGGAATTTATGAACTTCAAAAATTATTTTCTACTTAATGCATTACTTATTTTGAGAGAAGATTTCATCTATTATACACCGGTATTAAAGCATGATATTTTCTGCCTTTTGGGAACTTTCTTTTTCACTCTTAGGACAGAATAATAGCAATTCTATATTTGTTGGTAACTTTCAATTTCTGCATCACCTCACATTAGACTGACCACATAAAATACTTGATTTCAAAGGCAATTTCACAGGAAATGCTAGCTTAACTCTTTGGCAATGACTACACTACACCTTGAGCGG
The DNA here is from genome assembly GCF_029215605.1 of Mirounga angustirostris. Taxonomy (NCBI): domain Eukaryota; kingdom Metazoa; phylum Chordata; class Mammalia; order Carnivora; family Phocidae; genus Mirounga; species Mirounga angustirostris. The sequence goes on from NW_026991711.1 coordinate 160,655,161, forward strand.
TCTTGCTCACTGCTGCATCCCAGCACCTAGTCCTGTGCCTGGCACACACTTGGCACACAGAAAATATTAATTAAATATGATGATAATTGATTAAATCCACCTTAGACATAAAATTATATTACAAACCATAGTTTTAAAATAAAGATGGCTGCAAGATCACTATGGAATCAAAATAGAAATGATGATTATTACTCATTAAAATGAGACTATTAAAATATCTTTATTATCACGCATTTTTCAGGAGTCAATAGTATGTAGCTGAACAGAATCATCGGCCATATTCCTTTGCACAAATACATCTTTGATTCTTAAAGTTCAAAGTCAAAACCATCAGGCACTATAAACTCTTTTGATCAACTGAAACTATTCCTTTGCTCCAGGAACTGCTCCAATGAACAGAATTTTCTTGTTTGCAATTTTCAGCTGGCAGATGAGAAACGCATGAAGCTTTATCCAAATGGAAAACTCAGTCATTCTCGGTAAAGTAGAAGGAAAAAACACCCTGTCAGCTCTAAGAATTTGTCACTGGGAAGAATATTAAGGTGATGCAGCTTATTTGCACCTTATTTGAACTGGAACAGGCAGCGACTGAAAATTCCTAATTTTCGCATTTAACTGGACTCTCATCACAATTATCTCTTCTCTTCATTCCCCAGTTCTCCTGCAACAGATAGACACACACACACACACACACACACTCACACTCACACTCACGAACACACTCACTCACATATGGGTGATTGGATGGTTTCTAGGAATTTCTTGGTGGGATTGGAAGGGTCACAGAGGGGAAGAGATTCTCTCCCACCTACAGTTTACTTTCAGTCCCACTTAGCCTAGGACTCACGCAGGGGAGGTGAGGCGAGGGTGGCTCTTGTGATACTCCTTCTGGGTCAGCTCTCTCCCCTCACCCCTGCCTGCAAGTTGCATGGGAAAGTGCATATTGCTGATGACTGCAGAGGCCCTCTTGGGAGGAAAAGCAGTGTTTACACAATTATTACTGAACTGGATTCCAGACTCTGTATTGTTTTAGTTGTCTGTTTTAAATCAGAGAGAATGGTTAGGAAGTATTTTGGAAACTGACCGAAAAAGAGAAGTGATGTGGACTAACATAGGGGTTCCCAGACTTTTGGATTTCAAGCACCAGTAACATGTCAAATAAGTTTGAGAACCAAGACACAGTTGCCTCCTTTTATCTTACCAGGTAAGACATTAAACCAATATCAAGTCATATTATCCACATTCACCAGATCTTCGTAAAAGGAGCAACACTCTAATACCAGAACAGCAGGAAGAACATAATCTCGGAATAAAGGACCATTCTTCCCAAGACAGGATGGTTGGTGACCTTAAACAGAGAGGGAGAGTGGGGGTGTGGGAGGTACTATTAGGGGATCCCATAGTCATCTTAGATCTCCTCAGATCCCCCTTACTGGTTCTTTGTGCCCCCCCCCCCAAGCTTCTGTGCTGTGCTTCTGGTCACTTCCACCAGCCACCTTCTTCAGAGGACTGCCCGCAGGCTTCTAGAGTTGCTTTAGGTTCATGTCCAGAAAACCAGAAGTGGCTGGACATGCCTGAGTGTGAAAACCCAGCTCCTTTCCTTAGAGGTGGACAACCTCTGAGGGGGGATTTACGCATGATCAGGCTGAGACTGGGATTGCCCTTGAAGTCATGCCCCTACTTGGCTTCCCTCCCATCCTGTCCCACTTCCCCACCCCTTTACTGCTTTCTCCTGGGAGCCTTAATATTTCCTCAATATTTCTCATGCACAGAAATCCTCATCTCTGGGTAGATTCTGGGGAACCTGACCAAAGACACTTGGGTAAATGCTTCTTCCCGGATCAGTGTCTGTGTGTTTATGGCCTTTGAGGGAACCTGCAGAGAGGAGACTTGGATGAGAGGGCTGGGGTTCCAGTGCAAGCTTCACCATCAACCTACTGTCTGCTCTTGGCCAAGACCCCAACCTTTGGCTTTTCCTGTTTCACATGGTGTGACATGTTAGCTATGTGGGAGATATGAATGAGGGTGAAGTTGGGAGGCAATTCCACAAACGCAGGTAAGGGGGAAATGTAGCTTCTCCACCGCCTACAGCTGATCTCATTTTGCTCATAAGCCTCTGCCCCACTGTAAAAGGAGGACAACATGCCATTCCAACCTGATCGATGTCGTTCATCCAACAATGTCAATAGACTCTTTACTTAATCAGTCTTTATCGGCCCAATGCTGTTCTTTCGGATGTCCTCCTCCTCTCTGAGGTGGCATCCGGGAGAACAGAAGGAGGGTATGTGGCCTCGGAGTGGCAGGAGAAAGGGGAACCTCAGAGCTGTGGGTTGAGGACTCAGACCTAACTTCCCGCTGCCTGGTCTCTTTGGCCTTGTCCACCCAGCTCCCAGGCACCCTGTGGGTTATTGGGTGCTGAAGCTAGGGCTGGCCAACAAGCAGCAGCTTCTGTGTTTCAATCAGAGCATACCCCACTCTCTGCGGTGTAGACCTCCCCAAGAATCTCCCTGATATGAGGAGCCCCGAGGTCTGACTGTGCCTTCCATTTGATGGCCACCTGGATGGCGATCTGCATGCCTTGTCACAGTTCACTGTGTCCCTGCTGTGGTGACCCCTCTGGCAGGTTCCCAGCCACACTCTCAGTCCCCATATATCATGAAAGACATCCAGGTCTCTGCAATCCCACAGAAAAGCAGAGCGAGGCTAGCCCCCGCTTCCTCTCTGCCCAGTCACACTGAGTCATCCCTTTACAGCGAGTTCAGGGCCCATGCTGCAAAGGCTAGAGCCTCAAAGAGGAATAGGAGCAAATGTATTCTTCTTCGAACTTTCCCCTAAACTTACCCAAATGCTTCCCACCCTCTGGGATTTCTCTCTGACGAAGAAAGATCGGGGCTCATAATTGATCCTTCTCTTACCTCTGTCTTTCTCCTCCCCACAACACACAAAGGCCCTGCAGGATGAACTCTTTTTAGCCAGCTTCAACCCTATGGTCCATCAGAGGCCACCGTGTATGCTAGGGCAGACTACCTGAGCAAGAATGCCCAAATGAGACAATGAGTAGGACTTGAAATCCCGCCTGCTCTCTGCTCAGCATGGGGCTTAGTCTCCTTAGAGCAAGAAGGTCCTTTTTCTAGTTGTCCTGAAAAGTACTGTAAGGGCTGGCAACAGTGCTGGTCATATCCAGTCTCTTCTGAGGGCATTACCCACCCCTTCCCTGGAGTGCCAGTGGCTGTCAGAGCACAGAGTTTACAAGGGAGAAGAGTGACATACACATGGCTTCCTATTTTCTAAATGCAATCCACATTCCAGAGGCTGAAGACCTTTGAGACCAGAGGGGTTTGGGTGGTCTGTCAATCAACAAGTAGCTGTTGTGTTTTTGCCATGAATCAGTGCTGTGCAAGGACTGGTGTTGGTGTGATGTGAGACGGGGCGGGGAGGGGGGGTACGACATGACCCCTAAAGAAGCAAAACTGAAGCGAGCTTTGGGGAACAAAGCTAGAAACCACGCAATTGGGCAGCAGCTGTGCATCATGGGCTTCCATCCCATGGAGCTTTAGGGCGGATACAGGCCGGTGAGGTCAGGAGCAGCCAGGGAAGGCTGATGGCCATGCCGGGAATACAGGTGGGGGTGGCCCTGTTGACCTGCTAAATATGGCACGATCTGACTTCTCTTTGCAGCAAGCTTTATCAGTTGGGGCTTTTTCTCTATTCTATCGATCTCTATTCAATCCCTTAAAAAATAAAAACAAAAAACAACAACCAAAAAAAAAAAAAAATAGAAGACCGGCTAAGCTTCCGGAAGTGGCTGATGTTTGTACACGTACCTAGAACAGGGAGGTTCCCGGACTGCCCTCATGAGGAAAACAGACATTTCTCCCGATTTCAACTTGATTTGTTTCTCCCGGCCAGAAAAAAACCTGAAACGTGATTATTAAAGTAAAACTTGAAGTGGGTAAAACAACTTTGAGCAGCTGGGGATTCAATCCCACCTCCTCAGGTATGTTGTGCCCCACGTCCATCTCCTCAGACATGGCATGTCTGCCAAAACAGTATTTGGCCAGTGTTCACAACATGACACGTGGACATCTGAGCTGCTGTGACCAGGTCTCTTTACTTCATATATATTCCTCAGGCTGTCAAGGGTCATGCATTTGAGTGCTTCCCTACTACACTTGTTTGTTGCCCAACGGTAATTTGTGTGGATCAGAGCAATCGGCTTACTGAGAGGTGATCGGCACGATGGTCCTCCTACACCTCGCAGACCAAGTAAGGGTCAGCATGTATCTGAAGAGGCTACAAATTTAGGAGACTCATAGAAATCAGAGAATGACTGACTTTTAGTGAACTAGGGTCTATAACATCTTTATTTCTAGAAATAGATTTATATGTCTATGTAATATCTATAAATATTACGGACTGTTTTTAAGGAACAGGGAGAGAAGGAAAAAGAGAGTAAGAGGACGAAGAGAGAAGCGAGAGAATAAAGAATGCTTTGCTAATAAGAGTGATAACAAGGTGTATTTATGGCCCTTCTCAGAAGATGTCTTCGGGTGCTTTTTTTTTTTCTTGTACTTATCAGAATAGACGCACTATGGAAAAATAATGCACTACCTAAGTTCTACTTATATTAGCATAAAAATGAAAAGTAATCACAGGAAATGATTACAGTATAAGTGTGCTTATAAATTCAATATTTTTCTTTGCAAAAGATGCAGTGCATGATTTTTAGTAGGAAAAAAACATGTTTATTTCACATCTAAAAATTGACTTTTTTTTAGTCTGAAGAAGGAAAAAATACCCAGGATGCTTTATGTGAGTTAATAGAATTCCAATCAGTCTGAACGACTCTTCCTACTGTCTGAAGCACTTGCCAATATTTAACAGAAATGCCAAGTCTGATAGGCTATCGAATGAGAATAGTAATATTCATGGTTGTCCCTGCCCATCCCACAGGGTTGTTCTGGAAGATAAAATGAGCCAGTAGTATGTACAATAGAGGTCCAACCCTGCATCAGCACGGGGCTTTTCTCTCCATTCTGTCACAGCCCTCTGATTGTCCAGGCCCAACACCATCTGTATACAGGATGCAGGGTACAAGTGTCTTGAGTCATTGAAAAGAATGGGCATAAACCTAAGGGAGTTTGGGTGGAGCTTAGCAAAGTCTCAGAGATGTGCCACTTTCTCCCAATGGGCAATCCAGGGCCACTGTGCAGGCGACTGTGGGTGACAGAAACATGTCCCAGGGCCTTGAGGCAACAGGGAACATGGCTTCTACCCCTGGCTGACATGCAGGGCTACCTCTAAGTATGACAATGAAAGAAAATAAAATAACAGCATTGTAAGATTTTATCTTGAAACAGACTTATGTTTTTGTCCTCTCACCTTCCCTCTCTCCCTTACCTTAGAAATAGCCTTCTTTCTTTGCCAGCCCGGTTTCCAAGCAGAATCCAAGAAATGGACAGGAGAAAAACAGGTCTGACCCTGGGGAAGACAGTTGACCGGAAGGTAAGGGCTAAGCGTTACAAGACCGAGGAGCTTCTCTGTTCACTGGGTGTCTAAGAAAATGAGAGAGGAAGAGAAACTCCCAGAAAGGTTTCTAAAGATTTTGAAGTGGACCGTAAAGTAAAACCATACAATAACCAGAAGATAAAAGTTCCTTCAGAAGCACAAGTAAGGTTTGAACGGCTCCCTAATTACCTTTGGATGCAAGACTGTTTCTTTGGATGATATACTGGGCTGCATGAAGCCCTGGTGTTTCTTTAGGTGTTTATCCAGGCACCCTGGCCACAGTATCTTTTAATGGCATATATATTGTCTGAATGACAACATATCGCTGACAAAACTCAAATGATAAATCTAGTGAGATTTTAGTAATGAGACCTATCTCATGCGCTTCAGAAATTCTTGAAACAACTAAACATTCATTCAGATCTCCACAATGATGTGGAAAGCAAAAGATTTTGTTTTCCACATGAAAGTGAGTGTTTCTAAGGATGTAATATGCTCTAGTAGGAATTAATATGTGAGTCGTGAGTCTTATCATCTATTTCCAGTTACAACCACAGAATTTTTTTTCACTTTGGCTAAGTCTTCCTTTCCGACTCTCCCAAGGATGTAGTAAGAGAATAAATCAGATTATCATTTGTATCTGTAACATTTCAACAAAATGAGCCATATTCTCACAACGCTGGTACACTAGTCAGCGTTCTGGGCACCCTGTGGCCCAGTCAAGTTGACACATAAAGTTAACCATCACAGCTGGGTTTATAAAATTATAAATAAAACTATACTTCCATTTGATAGAATGTTGTGTGCAATGTGCTTCTGCCTGTTTGCCTCAGAACTAGCCAAGAATTCATCTTTTTGGGCAAGGGCATGTCGATGTTGAGGGATTCCTCTGATAGATGTTTTCCTATTAGGCATTGCTCCTGAAGAGCCCATGAGTTGAAGTAAAGGGAGGTCAAATGCAGGGTCAGCAGCAGACCGAGAGTAGGATGGGCAAGGGGCTCGTGGGAGGCCCAGAGGCTTAGAGCTGGATACCTCACTAGAACACATCTTTGGGATCTACTTCATCCCATATGAAACTTCCAAGACCTTGTGCCATACCAACGACTTAAGAGCTGGACAACCTTTGAGAAATACAGCTAAGGGCACGATGAAGTTGCTCAAAGAGGAGACAAAGGCTGATTGCTGAGCTCACATGTCAGCCACAGAGAGCCAATTTCTCTTCTTTGCTTTGTCTCTCAGAGTTCATTTTGTTTTGCAACCAGAAATAAATTTCATTTTAAAACTCTATCTAAGTCACACCCCCACTCTTCTATATTAGGGGGCACCAACTCTTCCTAAGGTGTGCCTTGCATCCAGATGAGAAATCCTTAGTGAATATCATTCTGGAGTAATAGCTTCTTTATAATAATGACTTACAAGTAACTCATTACCTTCTCACCAGCCAAAAATATGCACTTCTCAGGGCATATCTACATGACAGTAAGTAAATATAGAAGGAAAGAATTAACTGCTTTACATGGAAATATGCATTAATTTCTTTTCATGAAAATTGACTTGACAGACTGATAGTTCTGCCTTGATTCTTGAATAGGTAACTGTTCTTAGTCGATTAATTCCCATGATAAACAAGACTCCGGTATACTAACTTGTTGCCCAGTCCTCAAGTTAATCTCTCCCTCTCTCTCTCTCTCATTTATCTGTACATCTCATCTGGATTATCAGTCTTCTGGTATAATTATTTAGGTATATCTCTTATCTTTCTGCTACATTGTAAGCTCCTTTACCTTTGTGTGAATCACCTTTATACCTTGTCTAGCACTTAGCATAGCGCTTGGCTTTTAGTAAGTTCTCTATAAATATAAGCAACATAATGAGAATGTGTATTTGTCATGGAAAAGCTAGTTAACACTTACTGAACAGCCACTAAGTAACCAACACTGTGCTATCCCAATGCAAGGACATGATCTCCAACAAAGAGATTTAAAATCATGTTAGTGAAAGGAGAGTTACTTATATACAAACAAGCAGATATTTTGTACAGAGGCTATTAGTGAGATAGCTTTTACTTCAGTTAGTATCTTCTTCAGCTTAGTGTAAAGACAAATACAAGAGATTGTTCAAAATAAGTGATACCATATCATGTAATGCCCCATTCCTGTAAATATTACTTCAGCGTATTGAGAAATACCGACTTATGTACAGGCAAGTAAGATAGGAAATATAACTTAACTAGCAAGATATTTCTGTCTCATGGTTGAATAATATTCTATTGTATACACATACCACATCTTCTTTATCCATTCATTATAAAAAAGATGAAATCTTGCCATTTACAATGACACGGATGGAGCTAGATAGTGTTATGCTAAGTATTAAGTCAGTCAGAGAAAGACAAATACCATATGATTTCACTCATATGTGGAATTTAAGACACAAAGAAATGAAAAAGGGGAGGAGAAAGAGAGAGAGAGAGAGGCAAACCAAAAAACAGACTCTTAACCATAGGAACAAACTGATGGTTAGAAGGGACGTGGGTGGGGGATGGGTTAAATAGGGGATGGGGATTAAGGATGCACTTGTGATGAGCAGGGGTGTTGTATGTAAGTGTTGAATCACTATAATTGTACACCTGAAACTAACATTACACTGTATGTTAACTAACTGGAGTTTAAATAAAAACTTTAAATTTTTTTAAAATTTTTTAAAAAGAGATCTGTCTCAGTAAAAAGCATATATATTAAAAATGAAGGTATCAAGTTAATTGTAAAGTTGGTTTGCAAGAAAAACAAGCAAGAATGGCAGGGAAAACCCTTTTTAAAAGTTTGTTTGTACAAAGAAACCCCACATACAACCAAGCAATAACAGCAGGGGAAAACCTTTAAAAAAAGATCAGTTGTAGGGAAGTATATTGAAATATATTATCAAGCCTTTATAATTAAAATTGTGTGGCATTGGCACATAAAGAGAGGGAAAGACCAATGGAAAGGAACAGAAAATGCAGAAATAGATTCAGTTGCACATGAGAATATAATGTCTGATGAATTTGAAATCTCAAATCAGTGGAGGAGAAGTGTACGTTTTACTAAATGGCAAATGATAATTGAAGAATTACAAGGAATAATATAAAATTGGATCCATTCTTCACACCATACACCAGGATAAATTTCAAATGGATAGGAGACTTAAATTTAAAGAAGTAAGACCATATAATAAGTAGAAGAAAATGACATGAGTGAATTTATAATCTGGGAATGGGAAAGACTTTCCTAACCAGAGCTCAAATATCCAGAAGCAATACAGGGAAAGATGGATGGATTTGGCTATATATAACTAAAAAACAAAACAAAAAACCTTTGAATGGTAAAAATATACTATAAGCAAATTATAAAGATAAATGACAATTTGGAAAAAATATTTGATAAAGGGTTAATGTCCCTAGTATATTTGATGATATAAAGGAATCATTGCCAACTTTTTTTTGGAAGATTTTATTTATTTATTTGAGAGAGAGTGAGAGCCAGAGAGATCACAGAGGGAGAGGGAGAGGGAGAAGCAGACTCCCTGCTGAGCAGAGAGCCCCATGCAGGACTCAATCCCAGGACCCCGAGATCATGACCTGAGCTGAAGGCAGACGCTTAACCAACTGGGCTACCCAGGCGCCCCCACTGCCAATTTCTTAGGTGTGATCCTGCTCTTGTGATTATGTTTTGGAAAAATAGTCTTTATTGTTTAGAGATGCTTATTCAAATACTTATGGATAAAATTACATGCCATCTTGGACTTGCTTCAAAATAATCAAGGGGAGGGAGGAGAGGATGGATGAAATGAGAGGGGCCATAAATTGAAATTGTTGAAGTTGGGTGATCGGTACATAGAGGCTCATTCTACTATGCTCTCTCCTTTTGTGTATATTTAAAATTCTCCATACATAAAGATCAAATCTTTTTGGGAAAAAATCTATATAAAGCACACAATTAGCTTCAAAAAACTGTCATTAGAGTTATGTTCAACACATATGTGTGGACACAAATGAAATGCAAACGGTCTCACACATTTGGCCTAATAAATAATTTTCCATTGTATTTTTAAAATAAAGGTCACTGCCTTCATCATTATGGCCGACCAGATGCTCTGAGGGAATTTCCTTCTGCAAAACAATGAAATCCTATTGAAGACAAAATCTGAGACCTGACTGATTTCACACGAGATATGGGGTGTGTTCAGAAGTCCTCCCCTCCCCTCCCCACCAAAATCATTGGAGACCAGAAATACCAGGACTTGGGGCAGCTGGAAGGGACAGGGTTACCAGAGGCTGGCTGGACAACAGAGTGGGTTGGTTGGCCCACTGTGGCAAGTAAAAGGAAACTCAGACTCTCTGTGCTAGCTGAGACCCTCAGGGAGGGTGATGTGATCCCAGATATAGAGCTCCCCAGCCACCGGCAGAAGCAAATCATATCTGGGGGAAACACAGCCATGCTCATGTGTTTATGTATTGCCCATAGCTGCTTTCTGCTCCAGGAGCACAATTGAATAGTTGCAACAGAGTCTGTAAAGCCCACAAAGCCTAAAATATTTATCATCTGGACCTTTACAGAGAAAGTTTGCCGACTCTATCCACTCTTTAAGGATGATGCTAATTCCACTATCACCTCCCCACTCCAAAATGTATGCTGTTCTTGATTTACTATCTTGGCTGGGCAGAGGAAGAGTTTCAGCAGCCTCTACTTCGCTACTCTCCTACCCTCACAGGTGAAAGATCCAATATGGGGATTATTTCAATTGCCATGCATAGAAGTTCTAACTGTACCTTTATCAGTACCCTTACATCCCCAAGCTGGTTAACGCCATGGCATAGCCCTATAGGCCGAGTGGTCCAGAGAAGGGTTAGGGGCAAATCATGAGGGGGCACATGTTGTCATGTGGGGGAGAAACTGCTCAATTGTCTCAAGGAAGGGGGATGTGGTAGTTCTTAAGAGGCATAGGTGGGCCACTTCTGAAGGCTTAGAGGGTGCAGGAGTCCATGCACTCAAATTGTGAGGGGTGATTAACCCAGATGTCTGCAACCCAAAAGTGGGGCCCCCCTTTTCCCCAAACTGGGCCTGACCTGGGCAGAGCAGACCCATCTTGGTCGAATCGTTATCCTTCTCTGGGGCTTGGTCATTTGATTAAGTCCTGGGCCTCAGCCTTATATTCAACGTTCTCTGCCTTCTGCTGCAAGGGATGAGAGCCCCTTTTGTAAGTTATCAGAGAAGTCCTCTGCTTTTTGTGCCTAGCTTTTCAATTGCTTGTTCAGCATTTACGGCTTTTCATCATCTGTTTCTAGGGCACCAACAGTGCTTAGCAATAGCCATCCAATCTCATTGCCTTTAGAACTGCTATTCACATATATTTCTCAACTGTCTGATATGTCATACCAGCTAGTGTATTACACTCCAGTACACCATCCCAATTCATCTCTGGTGAGAGCGTGAACCGGCGGATTGCTACCTTGGGTCAGGTGCTATAGCTACTCATCCTACCACGGGGGCGCCATTGCCAATAGGGAGATGTGTGGTCCAGCTCCAAAACCTTATTTTATCACCCAGTTTCCTGACTATTCCTAATACCACAGCTGTCTCAGATCGGGTTGCTTCTGCAGGAGAAATGGGGGCTATAGAAGGGGGGAGCAAATAGATTTATGGAAATCATAGCTAATATTCCTGTTCTTGGGTTGAGAGGTTGAGATTAGTTACTGTTTATTGTGTTATCTGGTAATTTACATATATTTACATATAATCTTTTGGGTATATCTAACAATATTTTTTAAAGATAAGTAGGCAAAAAATAAATTGCTTATTAATTGTTTATAGTGCATAGCATCTTATGCTACTATAATTAGAAAATTATTAAAAAGCATTATGTGGTAAAAACACTCTCTTATAGGCTCCTGGAGACTTAAAACCAGTATATTTTTGTTGTAGTTGAAAGTATATATGGTCTGTTGGAATTAACCAAGAATAGTGGTAGTTCTTTGTCTTTGTCACTTTTTATTGTAATCTTGGTAATCAATTTTGAATAGAAAAATGGCTCAATTGATTTTTTTTAAAGATTTTATTTATTTATTTATTTATTTGAGAGAGAGAGAGAGAGAGAGAAACAGCATGAGAGGGGAGAGGGTCAGAGGGAGAAGCAGGCTCCCCGCCGAGCCGGGAGCCCGATGTGGGACTTGATCCCAGGACTCCAGGACCATGACCTGAGCCGAAGGCAGTCGCTTAACCAACTGAGCCACCCAGGCGCCCTCAATTGGTTTTTAATAATATAGTCTACTTTAGCTTTTTTGGCAGGGGGAGGGACAGAGGGAGCGGAAGAGAATCTTAAGCAGGCTCCAGGCTCAGTGCAGAGCCCGATACGGGGCTCGATCCCAGGATCATGACCTGAGTCAAAGTCAAGAGTCAGTTGATTAACCTACTGAACCACCTAGGCACCCCAAGTCTGCTTTAGCTTTTAACCAATTAATGTTTTAAGTCTCCATTTAGAGGTGCAGATATCTCTATAAGAAGTCATGATCTGAATGGGGCTCTGAGGTAGCATTCTCAATGTAATAAAGGATAGTTTCCTGGGTCAGTTTCTAATAAATCATTTATGCTGATCTTGCTTCATTGAGTTTCATCTTTCCATAAACTTTGTTGCAGTACTAATGTACTGATTCTCAGTTCTTTGCATGATGGAATCCTTATATATTGGTAAGATTTTACATGGACCAGAGTCATCAACAAAAATCTTGGCTGACTATTTTTAGTCTTTTAAGCAAGGGAGTAAATGATTATATCTATGTTCTGTAAAAACAAAACAAAACAAACACAAAAAACAAACAAAAAACCCAACATATATATCCTGCTGTTCTGTGGATAATGAATGGAAGAGAAGGAAGAGTGTAGGGAAGGAAGGAGAGACGCCACTGAGGACTCTTACCAAAGTCCAAGTGAAAAACAGTGTCTGAATCAGATGGTGACAGTGATGATGGAGAGGAAGAACTGAACCAAGAGACCTTCTGGATATATCCTGGGGAAGAGCGTGGTGATGAATTCAGTATAGAGATAAAGGGTAAGGACTACTCAAAGGTGACTCAAGTTTCTAGTCAGGTGGATTGGGTGGAAATGGTGTCATCTGCACAGCTGAGTAATCAACAACGAATCGATACGTTAAGTAAGGAAAAGCTTAACTCAAGTTCTAGCCATACTGATTGCGAGCACAGTGGTAGAGCCATCGGGGATTATCAAGCAAGGACATTTGCCAAAGAAATACTCTGTAAAATTTTTAAATTTTTAAAAAACTTCTTCTCTGCTATTACCTCAGTCGTGCCTTTCCTATTTTTCGAGAGGAAACACAAAAGATCTCACAGCCCTGTGGGAAGACAAGATAGCCATAAAGACAGCCTGAACTGAAAACAGCCCTGGGCCAATCCTAGTACCATGTGCAGGCCCGTGGAGGTCTAAAAGGAACTAAATTTTTCTGCATATTATTTTCTATCTTATCCTTTTTAAAATCATAGTACAAAATATTGTCCAAACTATGACAAGTTCAATTCTTTATAAGTTGGTAACATAGAGCTTATATAAAAATGAATGATCATACACCGACGACCACACAATCCATAATTCCCATTTGGGCCAACACAGAAATAATCAATACATAACAACAGGCCTACCAAATACCAATATACAGCAATAAGCCAACCAATCCTTTTATAGATGGGATGTATAAAGCATTAGCAGCAGGCCCACTTTGGGCTTTTATTTTTAGTTGAGCTTAGCTGACCTTTAAATAGATTTGCATTGGGAGAAATGTAAAACTTCCTCAAATATAGTACTACTTAATTCAACACAAGCCATGTGAGGGAAGGGGAATGTCTCTGGAGAGACTTTTTATATTCCAGTAACCATAAAAGAAAGGTTTAAGACTAAGGTATTGCCCTGAAATTTCCACCTTCGAGTGAAGTTTATAAATGTGTCTTTGGGCTTAATAAAAATGCCATGGAATTGTGTGCCCCCTCAAAGCTGTTCTCACCTCTGGGATTAGTTTTTGGCATCTACTCTCAGGGTGATTATTTGACTTTGATAGCTGTCCCTGCAATTTTGTTATGATGCCACCAGACGGTGATAAAGAAAAAAATATTACGATCGAACTGTAGAGGCTGCACTCCCAGGATGCAACATAGGCAGGCAGTTAATTGATTAGGGGACACATATTTTCCACTAATGATTTTAGCTTGCATAGTCACAACAGCACAAATACATTGTTGTGGGCAAGTCTTAAATAAATGAATTGTCTTCTGGGCCCTCAACTTTTCCATCCAACCCCTTATGACCATCGGTACTTCTTCCATTCTCTTGCCCACCAATCAGTCCCTGCCTCTGCTCCTTCAACAGCAACCATAATATCTGTCTGTTTATTTGGTGACAGTTTTCTCAAACATTATTTCAGTTATTCCTCAAATCCATCTGTGAGATTGACGTTATTATCCTTTCACTGAGGATATTAATACCAGGGGAAACTGAGAAGCCAAGAGATTAAATAATTTGCCCAAGTTAACCCAACTTACTGTGAATTTTATTAAACATTGGAGATTTTTTAATTGAGGTATATATGACATATAACATATTAGTTTCACGTGTACAAAGTAATGATTTGGTATTTGTCTATATTGCAAAATGATCACCACCATAAATCTAGTTAACATCCATCACTACACAGTTACAAAAATTTTTTTCTTGTGATGAGACCTTTTTAAGATGGGCTCTCTTAGCAACTTTCAAATAGTAATAACAGTATTATTAACTATAGTCACCAAATTGTACACTATATCTCCATGACTTATTTATTTTACAACTGGAAATTTGTACCTTTTGACCCCTTCACCCTTCTCTTCCGCCCCCACTCCCCGCCTCTGGCAACCATCAATCTGTTCTCTGTGAGCTTGGTTTTTTGTTGTCACTGTTGTTTTATTTTAGATTTTACATATAAGTGAGATCATACAGGATTTGCCTTTCTTTGTCTGACTTATTTCAATTAGCATAATGCCCTCAGGGTCCATCCATTTTGTCATAAATGGCAAGATTTCATTCTTTTTTTTTAAGATTTTATTTATTTATTTGACAGAGAGAGACAGTGAGAGAGGGAACACAAGCAGGCAGAGTGGGAGAGGGAGAAGCAGGCTTCCCACGGAGCAGGGAGCCCAATGTGGGGCTCGATCCCAGGACCCTGGGATCATGACCTGAGCCGAAGGCAGACGCTTAATGACTGAACCATCCAGGCGCCCCAAGATTTCATTCTTTTTTATGGATAAATAATATTCTATTGTGTGTACATACACATTTTCGTTATCCATTCATTCATCAATGGACATTTAGGTCATTTCCATGTCTTGGCTATTGTAAATAATCCTGCAGTGAACATGGAGGTATGTATATCTTTTCAAATTATTTTTCATTTTTTCCAGATAAATACCCACAAGTGGAATTGCTGGATCATATGGTA
This sequence comes from Mirounga angustirostris, assembly GCF_029215605.1. Taxonomy (NCBI): domain Eukaryota; kingdom Metazoa; phylum Chordata; class Mammalia; order Carnivora; family Phocidae; genus Mirounga; species Mirounga angustirostris. The sequence goes on from NW_026991711.1 coordinate 160,670,185, forward strand.
GTTTTATTTTTAATTTTTTGAGGAACCCCCATGCTGTTTTCCAAAACATTGGACATTTTTAAACCAGGCCTAACTCTAAAACCTCATCCATCACACTATCCTGAAATAGAGATAAATGAAACCAAGTCTACATTGTAAGAAGCTCATCTCTCTCACCATCTTTGTCTACCAAATATCACTGAATGGCATGCTTTCCTAATAGAAGAATTTGCCTTAATAAAGGCAGCAACAACCTAAGGTTTATTAAGTGTAGATTAGTACATGGTACAGGACTTACTTGGACCTATGCCAAGTCCAAACATTCTGGACAGTATCAAGGACCACATGGAATGACAGAGGAAGAGCATGAGTGGAAAGGAGGAGCAGCTGGTAACCTTTATTTAGTTTTAAGACCATCAGAGTTTTATGGACCACTCACATGTTGTAGTGGGCATTCTTTTTATTTATCATCAACCTGTCCTTGGAGAATCTATTCCTTTCATTACATGATGAAATCCTGATGGAGCTGTTAATCACACAGCCCTGCCACATCGGCCATTGGAGTGGGCTCCTGCCTCCTCAGATGATATAATTGTGTCCCTCAAAGCATGGTGATTGGTCCAGGGCTGTACATGTGCTCCAAGAAGAGCCAATCAGAATCCACTTTTGAAATTAATCAATGGACACCAGTAGAAGAAGCTATTTTTCCACTGTGATTTCTAACCATGTACTATGTAAAATTCGCCTACCACATGGAGTGTGCAGGTGGAATAAAGCCAACCAAAGGCAAAGCAGTGCCAAGACATGGAGAGAGTCACAGGACCCGAGGACAGCATTTGGACTCCTGGGTATATTACTTAGACTTTTAGTTATATGAAATAAACACACGCGTGCACACACACATAAGCAAAATATTTTGTAAGCATCCATTTTTTTCAGAGTTTGTTTATTTGTTTGATTGACCTCAAGAAGCAGTATGAGAAGTTAGGTTGAAAACATGAGAAGTTAGATTCAGTATCTGTAGCTTGCAACCAAGAGTCCTGACTTAACAAAGAAAAAAAAAAATCTATGATACCTTAAACTTAGCAGTTAATGGAGCCATATCCTTAAATCTCTGAGGATAATGAGGCGCCAAGTAGAGGGCCTGGTGCAGATGCCCTATTCCTCATTTGCTGTGCCCACAGAAACAGCTGTCTTGGCTATGAGTTGATTGTGTTTCCCAGGTCTCTTCCAGAAGGATTTGCAGCAATTTCTGCTGCTCCCCGTCAGTATCAAGGATGTCGCTGAAAGCAGCATCTTGGAATCCTAAGTATCCAAGCCAGCCTTCACTTCCCTATTAGCAATTTGAACAGTTTGCCATCAGGTATTGGGACTTGACCCTTTTTCTTTGCTCTGGCTCTCTGCAGATGCTGAGCAATGAATTGAGATCGCTGATCTAAGGTTTCTGTCTCCACAAAGAGAAATATTTTAGCTCATTCCTCTTAGTCCTGAATAAATAGACTCCCAACCATGAATAATCGGAAAATAAGCATTGTGTGGACCCTTACTGACCATTATTAAATTGCTAGGTCATTAATCAATTGCAATTACCTGGCACGATGGGAGGGTGAGGTCTGGAAACTAACTCCACAGCGGAGAGGGGGGCTATGGTGCCCTGGCCTGGAATTCGGCTACTAAAAACATGCAAAAAGTCGCTGAGGTTTCAGCCTCACAAACGCTGATCATTTACCGCTAAAAATAAACATGTGCTCAAGAGACAACTACTAGGTAAACACCCTCAGAAAGATTTTTCAGCATCTGCGTACAGAAACAGCCATCCAATGCCCAGGGAAGCTGAGGGCACAGCACACAAAGAATGCTTTATCTTTGGGGGAGCCAAAGATACAGCTGAGCATGAAGGAAAGGCAGGACAAAGTCGCTTCTCTTGTTCAGGCAGGAAAATGAAACGTGATTCATTGTTCGGTCTTAAGCAGTCACACATTTACTGTTCCATAATCATGCCAAATACTGGAGTTTGCCTTTCATTAGAATAAAACGCCTCTCCCTAGCATTGGTATTGGGCTACCAGATACTCCCTGGGAAGTAGAGACATCAAGGCACCTTGTTTTCACAGAGCCCTCTGTGCCACGTCCAGCATGTTACCTGACACTTAGTAGGCACTTAATCGATTGTATTTCTTGCCCGTCTCTCCATTATTACTGTCTACTGTAGGCAAATACAATTTGTAAAAAGCAAAACCATAAGGCAGTTAAAGTAGGACACAAATATGCAAAATCAAAGGACTCTTTCCTTTGCCTCAGGTTAATTTTAAACTGAGCGTTTCCTCACTTGAGGTGCATTTAAAATGCACAGTTTATATACAACTCTTCAGCAACACTTTTAGTATGTAAGAAGCAGGGCACACGTTTGTGTGTGCCGTTTTGCCTCCATCAGGATTTGCACAAGAAAACTAGAGAGGAAGAACTGGACCGAAAGAACAGCTGTTTCAGGAGGCAAGAAGTTGAAAACTTAAGAGCTTTTAACTTAAAATTAGGTTCGGGGATTATCTGAGGTCTTCCAATATTCATACAAATTACATTCTCTGTTATCACCGGTCAGAGGAGAGACAGTGCAATGCATGAGAATGTGCTGCCCAGCACTGTGATGGAAAAACCTCCAGAATCATCAGTTCGTGGATTTATGGGTTTTGAATATGAATTTTTGCCATGGATCACACACTCATCGAGTTGCACTGGCTGAGCTGTGTGGGACCCAGATGCCCCTGCCAAGATGAGGAGGGGTGGGAAAGAACTGCATGCTACTTGATTTCCTACTTTCTCGGCTGTTTTCGAAGTCTGAAAGCCCAAGTCTGCCCCTCAACAGGGCTCAAAGTTCCCTGAATAGAATAGCCTCGCAGTGGAGCCTCTTTCCTCACAGCCCAGCCTTGCCCTGTGCTGTGGTTACTCACATCTGCCCGAGACATTGTATTGAAATTTTCTGCCCCTATCTAAGCCTGAGCGTCCCTACAGGTGTCTTTCTAAATTTAGGCAGATGGTTTAGTTTCTTTTCTCTTATTTTGAATTTGTTACACATAACATTTAAGAAGGATTGAGGTTCTTCCTAACTAGCTGGGGGTCTGATTCTCACTTTCAGCATTTACTAAGTAACTAACATTTCTGACCACCAGCTAGCTCCTTTCCATTCTTGCTCCCCACATCAGAATTTTTTGAAAAGCCATCATCTAATTCTAGTGTTCAGTACGTCTCTCATGAGGCCTAAATTATGTCAGAGACCAGAATTTTAGAAACAATCTTGTGACTAACTCCATAGGCTTGAGCAATTCCCAGACTTCAAGACCCTTGTGATGGTTACTCTTATGTGTCAACTTGGCTGGGACACAATGCCAAGCTATGTGGTTCAGTGTTATTCTGGATGTTTCTGTGAGGGTGTTTTTGAATCACTGCACTTAGTATAAAGCAGATTGCCTCCATAGTGTAGGTGGGCCTCATCTAATCAGCTGAAGGCTAAAATAGAACAAAATTACTGAGCTCCTCTGAGCAAGAGGGAATTCTGGATCAGACAGCTGGCTTTCAGACTTTAACTGCAACATTGGCTCATCCCTGGATCTCCAGTCTGCTAGGACTTGCCAGTCTCCCAGTCTCCCCAATTATGTGAGCCAATTCCTTAAAGTAAATCTGTCTCTGCCTCTGTGCATGCATGTGTGTATGTGTATCTTATTTGTTCTGTTTTTCTGGAGAACACTGACTAATGTAACACTTTTTCTTCCATTTTAAATTATGGAATAAACTGAATCCATTCTGCAGACATCATGACTGGCATGATGAGCTAAAGAAATAATATGTGCAAAAGAGATTTGAAATAAAGAACTGAACAAATATAAGGATTTACTTCCGTAAACCCTGAACTTAAGAATTATGGTGAAAATCAGCAATTTACTTAAAAATGAGCACCAGAAATTTCTTCTTCTGAAAAAGGCTCTTGTATGAATTTCTCTTCTTTGGTCAGGTTCCCAGCAGTGAGCTCAGACAAGTTAGACCTAAGTATGGCCCCGAGGGCCTCAGAAGAAGTGGCACTGCTTACAGATGAAAATCAAGGTTGCTTTCCCTATGTTGCTCACCCCGTTCTTGAGAAAATGGGTCCTAACTAGTCTCTAATAGGTCCCCACTCTCTTCAACAAGGTACACAAGGGTTTTCTAGGTGACTCCTCATGTTCACATACATTTTGTCCACCAAGACCAGACGGCTGACACAGAGACCTCTTTGTTCATTCATAATTTTTTTACCTATTCCTTCAACAAGTGTTTATACAAAAATCCACCGGTGTGCCACACACCAAAGGTCCAAAGATGATGAAGACACCATACCTGTCTAGAAATATACACTAAAGATTCTTAAAATTTCCAAGGGAGATGACCTGAAACATTCCCAAATCCCTAAAGTCGAGAATATGGAAATGCTTTCACAGCATCCTGGCTTTTCTCCTGAATCATATTTTTTGCCCGGGTCACATACAATTTATGAATATTTTCACATCACACATTAACCACCTTTTCAACTTTACTCAAGCTTAATCTCTTTACAAGGCAGTCATTTTTTCCTTATGCATAGAAAATTTTTTTGTTTGTTAATGTGTTTGCTCCTGTTACCAGAAATAGAATCAGTGATGAGCAGAGGGTCAGTAGAATCGATGGGTCAGGAGGTTTATCTGTTTACCTGATAACCAGCCTGGGACCAGAAAACTATCTGTTTGGACCTGATATCCAATCTCATAATTCAAACAATTGAACTGATGCCCACGTCTACTTATTGACATTTTTCTTTCCTGTAGTCGACAAGGTGTGTGTTAAATACTAAAATGCCAAGAGTAGACCACAAAATACATCTTTGTTCTCATGCCTAACCTGGCTCTCTGGGTGCTGATGCTGATTCTGTCCTCTGGGACTTTACACCTTGCCTGGTCATTCTTTACGGTAACATTTGCTCCCCACACACTGACCTCCATTCATAGGTCGCTCTTCCCACCCTACCTGCCCCCCAGTTGAAAGGCTTTATCAATTTGCCAGATTCTACCAACCTGTTCCACATGGACTGCTCTAGTCTGCACTGCTCCATTTCAGGCCAATCCCAAGCCCCGACAAGAGGCTAGGCCAATTGTTTTATTTTTATTATATTTGAAGTAATTATTTGATTTTCCATCAAATGCTTTGATATTTTCTACTATATTAAACTCTTCAATATTATTTTTCTTTTGAGCTTGGCAAATAATCTTTTTGTTTGATCTTTTGATGTTAATATCACATAATACAGAAGAAAATACAATCATTAAGTGTATAGCTCAAGGAATTTTCAGAAAGGGAACACATCTGGTTTGTAAGCAGCACCCAGATTAAAAGATAGAACATTATCAGCGCCCTGGACATTCTCCTTATATCCCTTTCCAGTTACTGCCACTATCTTGACTTGCTGTTATTTAATTTTATGTAAATAGGAGCAAAGAGTATTGTAGCAAACATGGGTGTGTGCCATTCAGATCTCCCTTTAGGAGAGAACTTGCAGTGAGGAGTCCAGTGAGCCAACGGCCTCTATCTATTGCACCATCACGATCTGTTGCAGAATTTACACCAAGACCTTGCTCTCTTTAGGCTGCGCCCAGCCAATGACTGAGCATAGTGGGGTACTAGAGCCAAGCTATTTCTGCTTAATGCTACAGCCTCTAACAGGCAATCTTTGGTCTAGGGATCGTCATCAACCTGGCTGCCCTATAGTCTGAGAGTCTTCTTCCCCATCCCCCTTTTCTTTCACAGGTATCAGACCTGCACTGTAGTATGACAGCTCTCCCTGCCTATTTCCACCTTCTCCCCTTTATTTTACATATTACATCTCTTGGAACTTCAATTCCATTTGGCATCTGCTTCCTAGAGGACCTGAACTGACACACTTTCTTTGTGTCTGGCTTTTGCTTAACATTATATATGTGAGATTCATCCATGAGCAACCCTTTCATTAAAAGTCATTAAAAAGTCAAATTATATACCAATAAGGCTATTTAAAAAAATCTATGGATATATATGTTTAATTTTATAACTCACTGTAGTGTCTTTCTCATCTTTGTGATTGGATCTATTCTCCCAACTGCCAGCCTCCTTGAGCTTCAAATTCTCCCTGAAAGTCTGACACAGTTTGAAGTACATCTCTGATAAGAGATGATAAGACATGTCTCAGAAATAACTCACAAACTTTCAACTGCTCATTCATTCATATAACAAATAGACATTAATAACCTACACTGCCAGACGCCAGGAGGGGCACCCATTGGCAGGTGAAATCAATTCCAAATTCAGTATGCTAGCAGTTGAGAGCCCCACAATGTGGCTCCAGTCTGCTTTTTCAGATGCATCATCATGTACCCCCATATTTACCCTTGAAGATGTATGTTCCTCCATTCCAAGGATTCCTTAGAACTTCCCACTTGTGATAGTCTGACCCTCAGGGCAGATCTGGGCAGGACTGCAATCCTTCCCTATTTGCACCCCCCAAAGACAGAGCTAAAGCTAAGTTTTGACCTCAGCCCTCAGGCAGCATCTGTGATGCTGGTAATAAGAAAGGTACGCCTTAGAAATAAGGGGAGAAGCACTGGGCTGAGAACTGAGAGAACAGAGTTCAAGACCCTGTTCTTCCACTTACAGCTTTTGTGATTTGACCTAGTCACTTAATCTTTCTGAGGCTCATTTGTTCAAAGAAAAGATCAAACTAGATTGATCTTAAGTCCATTATGGCCCTATTGAAGACTCCAACCTAGATGATCAGAGAAGAGACAGTCCTGGTGCATTTGGCTGCATAATGAGCCACAGCATGTACTAAATGGTTCAGTCACTTTCATTTTGTCATTTACTTGTATAGAATCTTCTGCACTGACTTGCCCAAACACTGGGTAACCCTGGTCTCCATCTGGTACCTATTCTGTGGGCATTTCAGGGACTTTCATTTCCTGTATTCAAGTCTGGAATCTTTGAGAGCCCTAATTTCAATTTGGAAGGGGATAAAATTGGCCCTGCATGTCCAAACTTAGAAAAGCTCAACATTCTATGATCCATCTGTGTCATAAACATGTTCACACACAAACACACCCCAAAATCCAATGTCTTTAATATGTAACAGCTGTTGTGCATATTAATAACTTTGACTTTTAACTTGATTTTATACAATTGAATTTTTATTTCCTTTCATATGGGTCTAGAAATTTTAATTGTAAGAAGCAAAGTGTTCATAATTCTAGGAATGCAAAATTCGTCATTTCAGTAATATTCTTTTGGTTTAGAATTCCTGCCAATGATCTAAAAATAGTTAAAGAAGTTCTTTTGCTTTTATTTTAAATATGAATTCCTTTTGACTTGATCATCTGTCATACGAGGTTCCTAACTTCCCTCTGAATTGAATTCTATGTGTGAATTTGTAATGCCTGAAAATAGTTGTTAAAAATGTAAGCATCAACAACATACACATAACTACACTCAATTTAAAATGCTTACTATTAATGAGTATGATTATGTAATATTTTAAGCACTTCTTAGCACTTAAAAATCCTCATATAGCTCTAATTTCCCCAGGAGTTTTAATTCCATTTTCTAAGCATATTTCCTTGCTGTTTTAAAAATAGCTAGAGAAAACCTAGATAAATATCTGACTGGAAATTTAGTATATCTCTTTACATTTATTATATGACAGGGAAAGAAAGGAAGCTAACGTTGATTATGAGTATACGTGCTAACTCATAAGCTAAGTACTTTCACATATATACTCTCATTTAATTATAGACAAAAAGCTTATAGTAAAACAAAAAAAAATTATAAATGAACTTTAAGGATTTAGCAGATGTCTGATGACTTTACTGAATTTATGAAGATTTTTTCAATGCCTACTTTAAGTTCAAGTTGAAGAATGAGTATTTATTTGAGCTCCCTAAAAACATCACCTTTGATGTATAACTAAAACAAAATCTTCCAAGATAATCTTGATAACTAAAAATAGGTTCAGCATTTTCACCCTTCTATTTCTCCTATTCTGTCATGTTCATGTAATATTAAAATTACATTTTATTTAGTACCCCTTTGTTCAGCTTATTTTCTAGGAAATCTCAGAATAGATTTTCATTAGGTATAATATGTTATTCATTGAGTGTTGCAAAAATGGGCTTCATTTGTATCTAAGAGACTTCATTGACATAAAGTAAGACATTTCTAGGTTACTTTTAATTCAAGTTTTGAATTGTTAATGAGTCTGCAGCAAAAAATAGCATTTAAAAAAATAATAGCACTTAAATAGACCCATTTGTACCTCTAAAGTATACTGAAATTGTCCAAGCATGTTATCATAAAATAGAAATTATTGGAGGGGCAAAAGTTCTTTTATCCTGATTGGCAATGAATAGTCACCAAGATAAAAGATTGCAAAAATTCCATCCTTGTAGAGAAAGAACAAAACAAAATCCTGCCCTTTCTAGGAGGAATTTGTAGAAGATATAATATAAGAACACATTCTTTAATTGTGCATAAATAGAAAAACATGGATAAAAGATGAATAAATATTTTCAAATATTAAAATCTACAATAGCAATGGTAGTGGCAATTTTACTGATTGATAGAAAGTTAGCAACTGGGGGGAGTTGCCACATACTATTGTAGTTTCCTAAAGTGGAAATTTAATAAATAGGACTCAAATGACTTAAAAGAGTCATGTTATTAGAAACAGTTATTGACATTTGGGAGCAAAGAACCATCACATTAGTTTCTGGCTTGGTTTGTACAACAGCCCAGGAAGTTCTCCAACATTATCACCATTCCCTTATTATAGGTGATAGTGATGTTAGAGACAGGCCAAGATAAGAATGGCCCCTAACTGATTTTGAACTCCGTGTTGGCCCCATTTTCCAAGAGGTTTAATTGGGGGCATCAGATGTACATAATTATTTACCTTTGTTCTCTCTCACTTATATTCAACTCCTGTTGGCCTAGCCAATCAAGAGATTGTGTAAATTATAGGTCAGTGCTTCTCAAACTTTAACCTGTATAAGAATTACCTAGAAAACTTGTTAAAACACAGAATCTCAGACCCAAACCCCAAAGATTCAGATTCAGTAGATCTGGGTGGGACCTGAGAATCTACATTTTAACAAGTTCTCAGGTGATGCTCCCAATGTCAGTCCTATTGATTATGTTTCTCTGGAGAATCTTGACTAATACCAATATACCATGGGAGCCCCACCCACATCATCTTGACATCCTGGCATTGCCTATTGCCATGCATGCTACTCAATGGCTTTTAACTGACACACTTGCAACTCTTAGCCTGATGGACTTCTCAGGCCAATAGAATCTACTTGACTGGTACACAGAGCAGCTGAAAGTGTCAGACAGAGAGTGGATTCTGAGAGCACCCTCAACCAATGACCAAAAGGAGTTGGTTGCCCCTTGCCTCTCAGGAATAATCCAAGGCATGTTCTACACTATCTCCCAGAGTTCACTGTAGGATTACAGGACACTGCAGTTGTCCTCGGCGGCAATATACTTGAAACTACACTCTTTATTAGGCTCTCTGCATTTCCCTGTCTCATTTCCCCATGGTCCTACTTGCACTTCTAAGGATTACCTCCTAAGTAAACTGTTTTATTCAAATCCTTGATTCAGAGTCTACTCTGGGTGCGCCCAAGCTACAGTAATAATATATACAGGGTGAAAGAATCAATAAATAACAGTCTGTAACAGTCCAAGCATGTTATTTAGAAACACTGAGAACAATGCCAGAAGAAACAGGTAAAATAGCTGAAAGTAATTGCCCTTGGGGAGGAGATCTGGGATAGACCTGGGGAAACAGGTAGGCAAAGAACAGCTGGTGTTTGTTAAAACTTTGTGATATTATATGATTATTTGATATATGCACATGCATTTCTTTTGTGAAAATTAAAGATAATGTTAAAATATGCTTTTGAGTTACTTGTAGAATAGGAGAAGCAGGGGAGAAGAAAAATAAAAAAAAAATACTGGTTGATTAAGTTAGAAGAATAGAGAAATTTTCTTGGAAGAAATGTGATCTTAGTAATCAAGCCAGAAAGATATGAAGGGAAGAAATCTACACAGACTTAATCTATACAGTATAGAAAGGAAGATGTACCTGAGTCTAACTGCTTATAAATATGGGAGGATAAAACAGGGTGGTGTTTTAGTCATTGTTAAAGTGAATGCGCTCAAAAGAAATGGAAAAGAGAAAGACTCAAGATTTCAGGGAGCAAAGTGGAATGGTATCCCTTGAGAAGGAATTCAGATGCAAGAAGTATTGAATAGCATTCTCTTAAAGCCATAAAAAGAATGTCCATAAAAATACAAACTGGGAAGTACCCCTTGGAGAATGAAATGTCTCCACTAAGTGATAACAGAAATCTTGAACAGCTTTTGAGAGAAAACAACTGAGAAGATCAAGATAGAATATGCAAAGCATTATTATGGAGGTGAATTTTATGGTGACCTAGTTATTGTAGCATGAATCCAGAAACTGCCAGTCCTATGAGAGAATTCACTCTAAACATTCATAGAATTAAGTGGTTCAGCTTCTAGAAATAGCTGAATAAACTCCTATTAGGCCACAGATGATAACTACATACTCCAGGAAAAATATAATAACAGAATAATCTGAAGTCTTAGAGAGTGAAAACAAGAAGGCAGATTTTGGAAAGGAGTAGATATTTGGAAGAAGGGGATGAATTAAGGTGAATTTCCCATTTTTGTGGCTTTTAGCTCAGAACTAAGCTGCAGTTGACACCATGCAGAGCATCTAGAACTCTTTGAAAGGAAACCAGTTATTCTGCTTTGAGGAACCAGAAGACATAGTGTGAGGAAATACAGCTGCAAGAAACTGAGAGAATTATCCCAGAAAGTATTTAGATAGATGAAGTTCCAAATAGCTCTGTACAAATCTCTGCTGGACCCCTCAAGTCTAGATAATGATAAAAGGACTGAACTGAGATTTGAACTCCCACCCAAGAAACAGAGTTTGAAGTTTGGTCTAACCAAGTCAATTGCCTGAAAAACCAAACTGAAATTAGATAAAACAAAAAAGTCAACACTCTTCAGAGGAATTTAATACAATCCAGTCTCCACATAATAATAACCACATTGTCTGGGATACAGCCCCAAAAACCCAACAAATCAAAACAAGGAAATTGTGACCCAGACTCAAAAGAAACAACAATCAACGAAGACCAAACCCAAAATTATTCAGATATTAAAATTAGGAGGCAAGAGTATTAAAGCAGCTATTAAACAATGGTCAGTGAGGTGGAAGAAAATTTGCTCAAAATGCATGCAAGATAGAAAATCTCAGCAGAAAAATAGAAACTATAAAAAAATCAAATGGAAATTCTAAAACTTCAAATAGAATACTTGAAGGAAAGCATTTGCTGGGTGGAGCAGAATAGAGATAACAGAGGAAAGAGTCAGTGAACTTGAAGATAGATCAATAGAATTACTATAAAAAGAATAGGGGGGCACCTGGGTGGCTCCATCGTTTGAGTGTCCGACTCTTGGTTTTGGCTGAGGTCATGGTCTCATGGGTCATGGGATCGAGCCCTGGGTCAGGCTCTGCGCTCAGCAGGGTGTCTGCTTGAGATTCTTTCCCTCTGCCCTCGCTCAGGTCACTCTCTCTCTCAAATAAATAAATCTTTTAAAAAAATAGGAAGGAAGAGGGAGAGAAAGAAGGAGGAAGATAGAAAAGAAAAAGGAAAGGAAAATTAAAGGACAGAGATTCAGGGACATGAAAGTACAGTATCAAAACATATCAAAACATCTAACAAATTTATAATTAAAGTCCCAGGAGAACAATAAAGAGAGAGAATGAAGCAGAAAAGAATATTTAAAGAGATCATGGTCAAAATTTTTCCAAATTTGGGGCTCCTGGGTGGCTCAGTTGATTAAGCAGCTGTCTTCGGCTCAGGTCATGATCCCAGGTACTGGGATCAAGCCCTGCATTAGGCACCTTGCTTAGCGGGAGTCTGCTTCTCTCTCTCCCTCTGCCCCTCCCCCTTCTTGTGCTCTCTCTCTCTCTATCAAACAAATAAATAAAATCTTAAAAAAAAAAAAAAGGAGCTCGATGAGGGACTCCATCCCAGTACACTGGGATCATGACCTGAGCCAAAGGCAGATGTTTAACCAACTGAGCCACCCAGGCATCCCAAAAGTCGCTGTTAAGGGAAAAGAGTAGACAAGCCACAAATGAGGAGAAAACTGAGATTTATGTATAAAGGTACTATTTATAAGGATGTGATCAGAATATAGGAAAACCAAAAGAGATAGTGCCAGACCAGAGCTGGTAACAGCAGAGGGCAAGCAGAGGTTACCAGAACCCAGGATAGAATCATGTACAAAAAGTTACCTTTAGAGGAGCTGTGATCTCCAGAATGCAGATCAGTGATCTTTAGTTAAGGAACACAGCCAGCTTGGGGCAATCCCATAGGATAAGACCAGGGGAATAAACAGCCTAACATTACTCTCTCCCCTCTCTCCCATCTTTCACTAAGGCTCCCTCTTGACTGAATCCAACCAGCAGCCAAGTGCAGGGAAGCTGGTTGATACAGTCGTAGGAGACATGATAGGGGGCCCAACCCCATCACCTTGGCATTTATATTCCCGTATGATTTTTGTCAAAATCACATTTTAACATTTTTGTTACATGATTACACAGGACTTGCCAACAGGACCATTCCAGACGTCCCCATAGACACATGGTCCGATCTCTGCCAACTCTCAGCTTCCCAGCTCCTTCAGCTCTCACACTCCCCATCATAAGTTTAGGGATCCCAGAAAGCACAGTCTTGGACAGCACATTCATGGTGCCTGACAGACTCCTGTCTGAGGAAGCTCAGCATAACTTTCATACTCACAGCCTACTGTGGAAGATTTCCTTACTCTCATCACCATGGTTTTTAACTCTCCATCTTCTCTGCCAGGGTGGAGTGGACCAGCCGGATATGTGCACATTTGCCAGTGATATTGGACAGAGATTTTGAAATTGGAACTGACTGACTGAACCAAAATTTGAATGTGAGATAAAGTAGAAGAGTCAGGTAACTGGTAGTATTTGGAGCAGAAAGCAGCTAAATCACCAGCATAATAGAGCACTAGAATAGGGTTAGATTCTAATTTATGGGGAGATGAAAAAAAAATCAGATTTGTTAAATCTCAACTGTTTCTTGAACCAGTTTTCAATTTTTCAAGAGGCCTGCTAAGGCTTTGTGCTATATCCCAATAAACCCAAAGAAACCTTAACAGATCTCAGTTCCTTGCAAACTTAATATACCCAATTGTATCTTTCCTTCAGTTAAGTGACAGGTGTAAAAGAAAAAGGACACTTACTACCTCACACAATTGAGCAGCCTTGAAGTATTCAAGTGAAGTTTGATCTAGCCACTCAATTATATCACCAAGGACTTTTCTCATTGTCTATTCCTTCTGCCATCTACAGTTTTGGCTTCATTTCTAGGTTTCAGACAGAGCCTATTCTTTCATGGTGGCAGTAATTTCAGCCCTTACCATTTTATTATTGAGTGCTTGGAGGAGTAGAAAAGAAACTTCTGATAATTTCTGTACAAATCTTGAGATTCACTCTTATTGAATCAACTCATGTCACATTCCCATCCATGAACCAATCTCAAGGGCCAGGGGCATTATTAGAGCTAATATATCAATGTTCTACATCTGAAGTTAGAGGTAGGTTCAGCTTTTGTAAAACTATCTGACCTCCGTGTTTTTTTTTTTTAAGATTTTATTTACTTATTTGACAGAGAGAGAGAGACAGTGAGAGAGGGAACACAAGCAGGGGGAGTGGGAGAGGGAGAAGCAGGCTTCCTGCAGAGCAGGTAGCCCGACTCAGAGCTCGATTCCAGGACCCTGGGATCATGACCTGAGCCGAAGGCAGACACTTAATGACCGAGGCACCCAGGTGCCCCAGATATGGATTTTTTTTTTTTATAAATACAGTATAGTACTATAATGTATTTCTCTTCCTCAGGATTTACTTAGTAATATTTTCTTTTGTCTAGCTTTTGTTAATGTAAGAATACCGTATATAATACTTACAGACAATATGTGTTAAATCAACTGTTTATGTTATCAGTAAGGCTTCCAGTCAATAGTAGGCTATTAGTGGGGCGCCTGGGTGGCTCAGTCGTTAAGCGTCTGCCTTCGGCTCAGGTCATGATCCCAGGGTCCTGGGATCGAGCCCCGCATCGGGCTCCCAGCTCAGTGGGGAGCCTGCTTCTCCCTCTCCCACTCTCCCTGCTTGTGTTCCCTCTCTCGCTGTGTCTCTCTCTGTCAAATAAATAAATAAAATCTTTTAAAAAAATAGTAGGCTATTAGTTAAGTTTTGGGGGAGTCAAAAGTTATATCTGGATTTTTGACTATGTGGGGGAGTCATTGCCCCTAACCTCCATGTTACTCAAGGGTCAACTGTACAAATAACTCTCAAAATAACCCATTTTAAAAATGGGCAGAGAAAATGAAGAGACACTTCACTAAAGAAGATATAGGAATGGTAGTTAAGCACATGAAAAGATGCTCAACAGTATTAGTCAATAGGAAAATGCAAATTAAAACCACAGTGAGACACCACAGCCATTAGAATGGCTAAAATTAAAACTATTGACCACGCCAAGTGTTGTTGACGATGTGGAGGAATTAGAACAGACCCATGGTGGGAATGTAAAATGGTACAAAACTTTGGGGACAGTTTGGCAGTTTCTTATAAAGTTAAATATATACCTACATATAATCTAGTCATTCTGTTCTTATTTATTCAAGAGAAAGGAAAGCATATGTCCACAGAAAGACTTTTTCACAAATGTTCATAGCAGCTTTATTTGTAATCACTAAAAACTGGAAACAACACAAAGGTCCATTAATAGGTGAATGAATAAACAAATTGTGGTATACCAATACAATAAAATACTATTCAGCGATAAAAACAAATGGACTATTGATACATGAAGCAATATGAGTAATTAAAATAATTATGATGAATAAAAGAAGCCAGGCCCCAAAAGAGAGTACATCATACTTGAGTTCATTTATATAAAATTATAGAAAATGAGAACTAGGCTATACTGATAGAAATTGGATCAGTGGTTGACTGGCAGTGGGGGGTTGGAGGGTAGGGAGACACGAGGGATGAATCACAAAGCGGCACAAGAGGGAATTTTGGGGGATATGACTATATTCCCCGTCTTGATTGTAGTGAACATTCAATAGGTGAACACATGTCAAAACATCAACTTGTACAATTCATATGTGTTTAATTCTTTGTATGTCAATTATATTTCAGTAAAATGCTAAATAAAAAAATATTTAGCACATACACTAAAATTGGAATGATACAGAGAAGACCAGCATGACCCCCCTGCACAATGATGACACACAAACTCATGAAGTTTTCCATATTAATAAATACGTACATAAGTGATATTTAAATGTTTGTTGAAAATATCCAGCCATGTTTTCATTTGACAATACTTGCTGAATACTTCCATGCACTGAACTACAAGAAAAAATATGAGATGTAACCCCTATATTCCAAAGGCTTTCAAAGTTGTTAGCAAGTTCTCATTTTGAACTTGTGGGGTCGGAGCTGTTTGTGGGAAATATGGTATAGATTTAGGATCTAGAAGTCTAGGGCCAAGGACAAGGTATGAGCTGAAGGCATAGATACTGGAGTTGGGATACACAGAGAAAATGAAATACCTTACGTGGGAAAGGAGTCTAGAAATAGATTATAAATGGAGGAGTGTAAAGACTCAGGACAGAACACTGGGGGCACCAACCATCAGATGTGCCAGTGTGAGATGGAAAGGGGTGATGGAGCTGGGATGAGAACTCAGAGTGATGGCACAGAGGAGCCGAGCCTTCTCAAACACAACGCGGTGTCTGAGGTCTCAAGGAGGCCATGGATAATTCAGCATGTCAGCTGAATTTGGCAAGTAGGAGGTCTCTTGGTGACAGCATTGTGGGTGTTATAGAGAGGAAGCCAGACACCAGCGCACTAATATTCTTGTATTGTGCTTTGGTTATTGTAAAGGAGGCAGAAAAGAAGCAGTTTTGGACTTTGGGATCATCCTTTCTCAGATAAGACACTACCGTACTCTAGAGCACTGAAAAGATGACGTCTGAGTCTAGTTTTTACTGCTCTGCTCTTTCATTTCCCCTGGTAAACACAATCATATTCTCCTAATTTTGATCAGAATTCATGACAGGCACCACTTCATTATTCTTTTTTTCCTTCACTTAAGCCCTTCATTCGAATGCCTTATTTCTTTCTAGTTCCATTTCTCTCTTTCAAGCTGCATCTCCACTTGCCCCTCTCCTCACCATCCTCAGGCATCTTAAAATCTGGTCCTGAGCTGCCAGTGGGTGGGGACTGTGGTGTCAGATCAAATTGTAGTATCTGATTGTAGCCTAGAGAGTTTCATCAGCAGACTGTGGGAAGCCAAATGTAGGCTGATCATCCAGATGAGAACTACAGTCTCATGAAATCTTCATAGGCCTTGAAATCTTCTATGTCTCTGAAATCTTCACTACCAAAGTAGTTCACTCTTTAGAATAATGACCTACCTGGACCTCTACACCAAGATGGTCCTACTCTGTTCACAGCCACCAAGCTCTTGACTGCTATCTCTAGACCATCTGCTATCCTGCTTATTGGCAAAAGGCAATGTTGGGTGGGAGACTTTAGAATTTGGACTGAAGTAGCTTTTTCAGAGAAGTAGGCTTTGAGTAGTGTTGCTACTTTGGCTCTTTTTTACTTATTATTATTAACATATAATGTATTATTTGTTTCAGGGATACAGGTTTGTGATTCATCAGTCTTACACAATTCACAGCGCTCACCATAGCACATACCCTCCCCAATGTCCATCACCTGCTACTTGGGCTCTTATCTTGTGTCCTAGTCCTAGTAACTATGCTTCTTCCTTCTTCTCCAACTGGTACTAGAATTCTTAAAACAAAATCCCCATCTCTGCTTCCTTCCTATTCCTTAGCACTTAGCTTGTCAGCTGGTGTATCAGACAAGAATTTCAGTTGGTGCCAAAGTAGTGAATAACAGTGGCTTAAACAAGATAAAAGTTTATTTTTCTCTCATGTAAAAAACATCCAGAGGTAGGCGGCCAGGAATGCTATGATGGTTTTCAGTGGTCAGGAACCAAGATTCTGTCTTTCTTTCTAGAACACCATCCTTAGCACTGTTTCTATTTATAAGGTTTCCTCGGGGCCAAATTGTCTGTTGAAGTGCCAGCCATCACCATTGTCTTTCAAGGAAATAACAGGAGAAAGGGGTAAGCGCGGGGGCGGGGGGTGGGGGGTATGGAAGGCACATGGCAGCTCTCTGTCCTATTTTTACAGAATTTTCCAGAAAGTTCTACCTAGCAACTGCTGCTTATATTTCATTGGCTAGAAATTAGTTACATGGCTAAACCTTGCTATGCAAACCAAGTAAAACAAAGGTTCTAAGTAAGAGAGAAAGAATGGATTTTAGATACACAATCCGAAGTCTCTGACATAATTGCTCAGCTTAGGAACTTTGCCATTCATATTATATCCCCCTCTTTCCCTGGTCCAGTGTCCTATCCTATCTCCCTGATCCTAATATCTGCTGATGGACTTCTATAAATCTGACTGCCTGATGATTACCCACCTGGGTCTCCAAATTTTGTCTGTTTCTAGAGTTTCTATGGCTATATATATAATTGTTTAAATTACTTGATTAGTCCTATTTGGCCTTCCATGCTGTTGACACCAGGCTTGGACTTCTTGTCTATGAATTCCTGGTGAGCAGTATTTTCCAGTATTGCCAAAGATGCTTGAAGTTCCCTCAGGGAGAGGAAGATGAACATATTGCACAAGAGCAAATGTGGAAAGGGTGATGACAATCATCTTGTTGAACAGGAACACACATCTGGTCTGAGGCAAGCAGATCCTTTCCCTCCGTGAACTACAGATCTCCCTCTTCTCCTCCTTGTCTAATCAGTCCTCATGTCTGGGATATGCCCCTGCATCCAAGGCCTTCATTCTCAGTTTGGTAATTAGATTGCGATTTTCCAAAATTTCTCCTCATTATGGCCTCCTTGACTCAGAATCATTTCTGGCTGTAATTTCTTCAGTCTTAGACTTCATCTTAGAAGTTACATTTTCTTGACTTTCCCCTTCACCTGAGCTGTCAGACACCCATTCTCAATAAAAGCATCTCCAGGCTCTACCCTGAGAATGGTGATAAACAAGTTTGTTGGAACAAGTTCATACTGGCTTGAGAGAGCCAATTGTTAAATTTGAAATATATTAAAAATAAAGTAAATATAAATATATGACATTGTTGAACTGTTGACAGCTTGAAACTGGCTGTGGTAGGAGTATTTACAACATGGAGATTGGCAAATGCTACCCACTAGGGCCCTTCTCTTCCCTAAAAGGTGATTTACTAGTGCACTATTGCTTGTTTCTCCCCATAATTGCCCCTTATGCATGAACACACACACACACACACACAGTGGACAGTTCTAACTCCACATCTTCACCTCTTCAGTCTACCTTAGCTTCCAGGGGCAGATAACTTTTTAATATGTCCCTACAACCAGAGATTCAACATTTTGACTCCTACCTTAAAACAAATACTTTTGACATTCGATAATCAAATATATATTTTGGAATTACATTCTGGACCCTAAATAGACTTATCCGAAACTCCCGACCACACTATTTGAGAACTGCTAATGGAGCACATCTGTCTATCTGCAGAACACATACAGCCATCTGCAGGAATCATTTGTGGGGGGAAACCTACACACTTAAGATGGCGTTTCAGTAGAGGGATTCATGTATCAGCCTCAGAGATGTCTCACCACAGAATATTAACTTCTGTGAATTTAATATTTGGAGGAAGAGAGCTAATTAATTATTATAGGTATTTCAGAAAGCCTTGTACAAACTGTGCAATGAAAAAGCTTCATGAGCCAACCAAAATTATCGAGTTGCTTTGCCTTTGACAAGAATTCTATCAGTTCGGATAATGCTGTTACCTCATCATGATCAGGAACTCTGTGACATATACCTTTGATTAATAACAATAAAAAATGAATTATTGCTTATCATTACCATATTTTAGTAAATAAAACCATTCAAAACATGGAAGGAAAAATAATAGAAGGATGATGGAAGGTAGGGACCACTCGACTATGAATTTTTTAAGAGTATGCCAATTTTTTACTTTAAGAGAGCTAATGTTTATAAACATGTGGAGGTTGCTAATGTGGTGCCTAGAAGCACAAGCTCTGGAGACAGACCGCCTGGGTTTGTGTTAGAGCTTTGTCACTTACTAGCTCTACGATTTGGGGCAAGTTTCTTAATCTCTCTGTGCCTCAGTTTTCTCACCTGTGAAACAGGAATAAAAGCACCTACCTTACATAATTACTGTAAAACCAAAATGAAATACCCCATAAAGTGCTTAGAATGGTGTCTGAGATGTAGCAAATAACTAATAAATATTTGCTTTCATTTTTATTATTAATGCTATTTTTGGAGTGCTTATGATGTGTCAGGAACTATGCTGCATGCTTTAGATTCAATCTCTTGTAACAGTATGAGGAAAAAATTAAACCCATTTTGTGAGTAAGAAAACAGACCTTCAGTGAAATGATGTAACTTTTCCAAGTTCTCCTGCCTAGTAAGTGAAAGGAGGTTGGCTCAATGTAGTTTTGGGGTTCCCATTTAAATGATAGAAAGGTGTAAAACCAATCCAAGCCATGCTGATATTTAGTATTCTATTGGGAATTTCTTCCTTCATAGTCAGCCAACCCTTGCATGCTGTGGCATAAACTAGCCTTGTTCTGTCTTCAGCAGAGACAGAAAAACTCATCAACATCCCTGTGTTTCCACTCGAAGGCATTAAATTTCCCTTCTGACTGGTTTTCTCCACATTTTAAAAACCCACAGCTTCCATAGGCCTTCTTTATGAACTCTATTTATTAACCATAGAATAATTTCCACAGAAGTATTTCCACTTTCTTTAACTGTAATTTTAAAATTAGACTTTAAATCTAAAGTTCATTATTAATATACGTAGGGTCCAGTATCCTTTGGCTGAACTTGCTTTGTTTATGAAGGAGCTGGATATAAGGATCCTTTTCCCCTGTTTTAGACTTCTTTCATCCCACCTTCTAACCTAGAGATTGCTGTCCACAAGGTGTCATGACATACTTAATAAGAATTTTAAAAATTTTCAAGTTTGCATGTCATTTTGTTTCATGGGGGTGAGTCTAGGTTCTTACATTTAGTTGTGCAATCAGGAAGACAGGTTGTTGTTTTGTGGGTTTTTTTTTTTTTTTGTGGGGGAGAGACATTTAAACAGCTGTATGGACTGGTGTTCTTTAAGAGATGAATATTATGTCATTGTCAATCATTCATTCATTCTCCTTGTCTGGGTCAGGCACTGTGCTAGACACCAGGAACTAAATACGACAGTCCCTGCTCACAGGGAGTGTGTAAGTCTCCTCAGGGAGATAAATGTGCAATTACCTAATTACAACAATAGAGCAAAGCACAGAAATCAACAGGAACCTTGGGGAAAGCGGCAGGGAAGGCACCCTCAAATGTGGAGACAGTGGGGTCTGATAAAAATCGTGGGTGATCAATCAGAAACCCAGGCTCTACACCCATGCTTACAATTTACTTCATTATTACACCATCCATTATGGTTGAATTGTATCCCCGCCCATAAAAACATATTTTGGAGTCCTATCCCTGCCCCCGTACCTCAGGATGTGACCTTACTTGGAGATAGGGTCATTAAAGTGAGGTCATTAGGGTGGACTCTAATCCAAAAGAGAAGAATTTGGAGACAAAGACAGACACACATGACAGGAAGACAATGTGAAGAGACATACGGAGAAGTCAGCCATCTACAAGCCAAGGAACACATATTTCCCTCATGGCCCTCAGAAGTCATCAACCCTACAGACACCCTGATCTTGGACTTCTCGCTTCCAGAACTGTGAGACAATAAATTCTGTTATCTAAGCCCCCCATCCAGTCTGTGGTACTTGGTTATGGCCCCAGCAGACTAAAGAGCCCTGTGCTGTCACGAGCATACCCCACATCTCAGGCTCCACTCTGGGCAAGGCACTCAGAACACAACCAACCAGAAAGCTGCCTCAATCTGCCTTTGGCTCATTTGTATGCTGTGACTCATAGGAATCTTGAGTTTTCTTTAAAGAGCAACTTTGAGCCTACAAGATTCCTTTATCCCTCTAGTGTGGATACCACCTGTACGCTTTTGTTTATAAGATAAGTAATATACAATAATATGGGGAATTTTAGAGTACAAGCAATACCCAATAGGTAAAACTTTCCAGTAAGTAACAGATCAATGTGGCACTACTTAAGATAAATGGTTAATAAACATACAAACAGATGCACTATCTCACATGTAATCAGATTTGTGACAGAAGTACTCTTGGTAAATGGAAGTTGTTAATACACATTAGAGAACCAACAAATGCATGCATCCAGAGTGAATGACAGCCTATTCACCTGTAACACACACACTGGTCTTCCTCTTGGAACATTTGTCTTCCTCTTGGAACAACTAAGGTCGAATGAACCCGGAATGATCTTCCTAGAATACACAGTGACGTGTAACCTTCAAAACAAAAAACCAAAATCCAAAAAACCCACCTTCCATTAGGTATATATTCATTTCAGGCAACAGCTTCCGAGGAGAGGTTTTTATTTTATTTTATTTTTTTTAATTTTTTTTTATTTATTTATTCATGAAAGTCAGAGAGAGAGGCAGAGGGAGAGAAGCAGGCTCCCCGCCTAGCAGGGAGCCCGATGCGGGACTCGATCCCAGGACCCTAGGATCATGACCTGAGCCGAAGGCAGACACTTAACCATCTGAGCCACCCAGATGCCCCCCGAGGAGAGGTTTTTAACCTAAAAAAGTCTGAAGCAATGAAAAGGTAACCTAATATTTAGCTCCTGGATAGATTAAGCAAGTTCAGCCAAAGGACATTATTTGGGTTTTTTGTTCTGTTTTGTTTCCAGCATGTTTTGCCCTCAGGCCAGCAGGGTTACCCTTTCTTTTCTCACTCCAAGTCTTCCTTTTTCCCGGAAAATTTCCAAGCAGAACCCTGGTTCCAGGTCATAGCAGCTCCATCTGCTGCCACTGGAACTCAGAGGGAGTGACTCATTCCTGTGCCTTTGCCTCAGCAAGCCTTCAACAAGCCTTGTTTCCTCTGCCCATCTATCCCTCAACCCCTCGGCCTTGGCCCATGTCCACAATGGGCTTTTCCTCCAGTCTTTCTTGGTATCTGTCCTTTTACTTTTAAAAAATATATAATTATGAAAATGATACACATAGGGAAAAAAAGAAGTGTATGAAGTTAAAAATGGAAGCCCCTCATTCCAAGGGTTATCAGCGTCAACTGTGTGCATATCCTTCAAGATACATAGATTTCTGCCTCCTTCTCCCCTTTTTAGAGTGCATGCTGTATATATTGTTCTGACTTCCTCTTATCGCTCAAAAATATCTCAGCAGATGTATATCTTCCTCATTTTTAACAGTTATTATTCCTCAGTGTATATGTATTACATTTATTTAACCATTCCTCTACTCAGGAATGTTGAGGTGTGGTGCAGTGTTTTTGGCTGTTATAAATGGTAGTATGATAGACATACAACATAAATGTATTTTTGCACGCTTAGTGTTTCTGTAGGACAAATTACGTGTAATGGAAATGCATGGTCAAAGTATATATGCATTTTTAATATTTATAAATGCTGCAAATTGCTTTCCAGAATTTTTATCAATTCATACTCCAGTCAGTTGAGTATGCAAGTTGTTACTTCTTATACACACTCATGAACACTTGATATTAAAACATTTTTTTGCCAAACTGATAAGTAGAAAATGCTATCTTGTTTTTGTTTACACTCTGACTATTCATGAGGTTGAGTATGTTTTCATGTACTTATTAGCACATATTCCTTCTGAGAATAACTTCTCCATATCCTGTGTCCATTTTCTTATTTTGCTTATTTTTCTTATTTTGCTGCTTCTTTTTCCTATTGATTTCGAGAAGCTATTTGTTGTTGTGCATATTAACCTCTTCCTGTTGTTTATTTATGTTGCATATATTTTCTCCCATTAGGTAACATTGTTTATGGTACCCTTCCACTGCACAGAAATGTTGTTTTTTTGGTACTCAAATCTGTTTAATCTTTTCTGTTAGTTTCTAGAGTTTTTATCATGATTTTTCTAACTAATAAAGATAACCAATATTGTGAGTTGGCCTTATTTCCTTTTAGTCATTTATATTTTTCTTTGTTTAGGTTATTAATCCATCTGGAATTTTTTCTGGAATATGGAATAAGATAAGTGTATTAGTTACGCTTAGCTCAACAGGTCTTTTTACTCAGATAACAGTTCCCTGTGCGTGGTCAGCAAGTAGCTACCTTAGAGTGACTCAGAGACTCCAGCTCCTTTCATCTTCACGCTCCTCTAGGTAAGTAGTCAGCAAATGACAACCCAGGGCACACCAACCCACTGCCTGTTTTTGTAAATGGAGTTTTATTAGAACACAACCATGTCCATTTGTATACACAGAGTCTGTGACGGCTTTCCTATAAATCAGCAGAGCTGAGCAGTTACGATAGAGACTTTATGGCCCACAAAGCCTAAAATGTTTACTGTATGGCCCTTTATAGAAAATGTTTGCTGACTCTTGCTCTAGAGACCCAGACTCCTGAGTTTCCACGTGGCAGATTAGAAAGAGAGCTCATGTAGTAGGTTCTCCATGGGTGGGGCCGGGCAGTGGGGTATAAAACTTACCCTTACATTTCCACTGGTCAGAATTCAGTCACGTGGCTTCACCTAACTACACAGAAGGCCGGGAAATGTGAATTAGTTGCGCCCCCAGGATGAGAGAGAAACAGATTTGTGGAATTATTAGCCAATCTCTGCCAAAGTGTACCCTGCAGTGATTTGTTTCTTTCTTCCTCCCTATGTTTAATCAGAATAGGCTAGTTTATACTGCAGAAACATTGCAACTCCTAAATCTCAGTAGCTTAGAACAGCAAGGTTGATTTTCTTGCTGGTACTACATATCCGGTGAGGATGAGCAGGGGTGGCATTGCTTGTTGCACACTCCAATCCAGTGGAGAAGCCACCACCAGGAGCCTTGCTGGTTGTAGTACTGGTGGGGAAAGAGAGTGTGGTGATGCATGAAGCTCTTAACTTCTGATACTGATACTCATCATTTCTGAGCAAGTTGCAAGGCTACACTGTACTTCAGCAGGATAGAGAAGTGCAACCCTACCATGTCCTTCAAAAGAAGCAGGGCTAGAATATTTGTGGGCAGCCCTAATACATGCCACACTCACAAACAAAGAACACATTCCTCTCCTCCCTGAGGGGAAGTCACCCAGATACTACCCAGTCACTCCCCTAGTCAAAGTCGAGGATCTCTAAATGATGACTCTCCAGCAGGTCTGAATACTGGTTTGGAGCCTAGTAGTCTAGTGGTCTTAGATTAAAGCCTAGCAACCAAAATTATTCTCTGTCCCCACTACTTATTCGGATGCCAAAATTGTAATAGAGGCAACAACTAATCATGGTCTCTAACAGCCGTCTGGGATCTGAGCCGCTTGCACGAGTGTGAACCCTGCTCTGAATGCCCAGATAATCAGGAGCCCAGCACAATCGAGGGGGTGGAATATGGCATTTTGCTGAAATCAATACTGCAGGGAAAGAGTCAGCCTCATTGAAGAATAGGCAGTGTTGCTCCACACTTATAATTAAATACATTGGATGAAGGGTTTGGGTGACAATATGGAGGAAAGCATATTAAAAATACCTTCGTAGAAATATTAGAATATATAAACTAACATACTTTGTTCATTCCTCAAAGAACATTTATTCTTATGATTCTTGGCCTGTTTTCTTAAGAAAAGACCTTCACTGTTCTATTTAATTTAGAAAACAGTAAAAAGAGATTTGTGGATTATAATTATAGAGAATCATTTTGAACCATAGCTTCATGCTAGTATTAGAGAGATAACCTCCAGACCAAAATTTCAAATAATATAATTTTTCAAATAAATTTTCAATATCTGGTGCAAACACTGATACATATTTTTTCCATATTCTATTTCTTTCACCTTTTACATCTCCATGCAGTTATAGAAATGTAATTCATATGTTTTTAAAATCATTTATGCTTAACTCATCAAAATACTGCTTTGGGAGTTATTTGATGCACAAAAAGATTTTACATACTTTTCAATAAGCATTTAAAACCCTCTCTCCCAGAAACAGAAGAAGTTTTCATTTTTTCCAGAGTAAATAATTATTTTCTTTAGTGTCTTTATAATTGTCTTTCCATGGGCTAGGCCATTCCCAGGAGAAGATTAATTTTAGTCTAGTTTGTGGTACAGTGGCCACAACCTCACTCCTATTCTCCATTTGTTTTTTTCATCCATTCAATGCTTTAACATTTTGCTCTCAATACACATGCCAGTTATTCTTATAGCTATTACCTACTTGCTGGGAAATAGCCTTCAAATGCAAAAGGCCACATATGGGCTTCTGAAAACTCTTCCCGCTGGTCATATTCAGTTCTTGAGAGCATTTTTCTTTCCAGTGTTACTAAGCAAGTTAGATTTGGGAAGAATATGAAGTGGTAGAGGAAAGGAATGAAGACTGAGTTCAATGTTATTTCCAAAGCCTTCCCAGGAAAACAATAATTTATTATTCATTTTGGATTGTAATTATGGAGATAACCCTCCCAATTAAATGATTTATTTTGCCACAGAACCTAAAATGTACATCAAATTTAAGTCTAATTGCTACAAGTTATTTTACACCTAAATTTAATAAACAATGTGATGTTTATTCTTCATATTTCTATGTAATATGGCTTCTAGAAGCAAGTTCTCCTATGTGCAGCATTGGTGGGGCCAGACTGTACAAGTTCAAATCCTCACTCCACCTTTGCCAGCTAAATAGCTAAGGCAAGTTATTTAACTTCTCCATGCCTCAGTTTCTTTATCTGCAAAAAAAAAAAAAAGACAAAAGTAGTACCTACCTGATAGGATTGTTTAAAGATTAAATGAGTTAACACTTATAAAACACTTACAGATGTTTAAATTACGTGATCAGTACATAAATCCAGTGTAACAAGAACGGCCACCACAAGTCACATGAGAAACTGAGTTCCTTTACTTTTAGCTCCTCTATTTATTATGGCTGTGCTTTGTCAACAGAGGCACATAATGTTAGCAGATTTGAGATTTACCAGAAAGATGTCGGATTTTATTTCAAATTATGAATTCCTAAACATGGAATGATATACCGTCCTGCTGTACACTCAGGGACCCCTTAGAGTTTGGAGCGTGAGAGACCTAACTAACCCTGGTCCTCTATTTGTAAGGGGCTTTGACATCCAAGGAGCCGCTGAGAAACAGTGACTAGTATTCAGAAAAAGGGAGGCTAAGAAGTCACCGTTTTCAAAAAATAAACTGAATTGGAGCGCTGCTGCCTGCGGTTCGTTCTACTGCCTCTGGAAGAGGTGTGTTATCTAAAGTGCTTCCATCATGAATAATGATTGAGAAACTGCCTTTACTCTCCGGACTACTGTACTCCCAGGTGGAAATCCGTGGGCTGATGCCCAGGTGTCTATCTGGAACTTGGTTATTACACACGTTAGAGGAACCCATCCTCCAGGAGCCCATTGTGAACAGGCAGCGAAGGGAGGGGCGGGAACGCTCAGGGTGAGCCGGGTTTCTAAGCACAGATCAGAGCCCCAGTACTTTTTAAGCGCCTAGTTCTTCAGGTCATTTCGAAATCGGCTATCTTTGTTTACATTTTCGAACCTGGCTCGGCCCCAGAAAGCATTACTACCTTCTGAAAGGAGAAGCATCCCGCATTCGTAGACAGTGCTGGGGTGGTGGGTGGGGGGAGGAGGGGCAAAGTTCATCTTCCCCCGTGTGGGAGGACGACTCTCCTGCGACACGTGCGGGTTGTGACAAAATCTTTGAATCGCAGGGGCAGTTTAAGTGAGGTGGAGGTTTGGGGAAAGGCGAGGAGGTAGGTGTGGGGCAAGCCAGCAAAGTGCGGAAGCCGTACGGGGATTCTTCTAGAAAGTGGGGTGGGAAAAGGAGCTAGGGAGGGCGTGTGGAGGGAAGGCATCTGTGTCAGAACGTGCGTGTGAGCGGATACAAAACCCGAGAGAGGCGTGAGCAGCTCTGTGTGTGCGAGCGGGAGCGAGGGGCGCCGGCTCGGGGTGTGTGCGCCCGGGTGAGTGACACTGAGGGGCGGGCTGGCCAGCCGGCCGGCGGGCGGGGGCAGCCTGCGAGGGGCGGGAGTGTCCCTGCGTGGAGCGGGCCGATCCGGAGTTGTGTCAGTGAAGGAATCCAGTCCGGGGGCCGAGCTGGCTGCGCCCTCCGCCGCGAGCGCCGGCAGCACGGGGCGAGCTCCGGACGGCGCGCGGCCCAGGCAGCGGCTCCCGCTCGGCCCGCCCTCCGCGCCGCAGGGGCCGCCACCGCCGCCGCGCCTCCCCCGGCGACCGCGCCCCCGATCGCCGTCCCCCGGCCCGGGACAGAGCGGCCGGCGCTCCGCACAGAGGTAAGCCCGGGACTCCCGGCCGCCGCCGCCCGGGACCCCCAGTCCTCCCTCCCCGCGCGGCGGGCCGGGGCCGGGATGCAGGGCTCAGGCGGACGCGGCGGGGCCTGGGCGGCCGGGACGGAGGCTCGGCCCGGGCCGCGCGTTCCGCAGCCTGAGCCGCCCAGCCCCCGCCGCCTCCCCGGGGCGCTGGGTGTGGCCCCCGCTCGGCGCCGACGCGGGCTGGCGGCGCGGACTGGACGCGGAGGGCACCGTCCTTCCTTTCTCAGGCCGGCGCGAGCAAAAGAGCGGGCGGGTGGGAGGAGGCGCCGAGTCGGGCGCACATTTGCGCGCTTGGGGCGAGCGTGTGGCCGCCGCGCTCAGACGTGGACCCGCCCGCCCCGGATCTGAATCGGCCGCCGTCCCTCGCCTGCCCTCTCCGGTGCGAGCGCCCCCTTCCACTCGCGGAACGGAGTGAGACCCACTGCCACCCGCCTCCCTCGCTCGGAACCGCGGAGCTGCCCGCCTCGGTCGGG
The DNA here is from genome assembly GCF_029215605.1 of Mirounga angustirostris. Taxonomy (NCBI): domain Eukaryota; kingdom Metazoa; phylum Chordata; class Mammalia; order Carnivora; family Phocidae; genus Mirounga; species Mirounga angustirostris. The sequence continues at coordinate 160,698,381 of NW_026991711.1, forward strand.
ACCAGCCCGCCCTCAGCCGCGTCCCGGCGCCCGGCGGGAGCGGGATGCGGTGGCCCCCAGTCGCCGCGAAGTCGCCGCGATGGCAGGCGGGGTGATGCGGCTGGACGCCGGGCGACCGGACCGCGGGACGAAGCGGTCGCGCCGCCGCGTCTGGGCGGGTGGACCCGGAGTCCGCGGGAGGCGGCGGGGGCTCGGGACCAGGCGGCGGACTGAAGCCCAAGGCGGCGGTTGTTTCGGAGACGCGGAGAGCGTTCGCGCCCTCAGCACGCTCGACTTTGCGTGTCTCGGAAGATCGGCCCTGCTCGCTCGCACTCTGGTTGTTAATGCTTACTGCAGACGTGGGAGGTGCAGGGCTGAGACTTCACCTGGACAGAGATGCGACCGAGGCTTCCCATCTTCGCGAGTGGAGGCTTCCCGTTCTTGGGGGGCTTGGGGGGGGGGTGTGTTCGTGAACTTCGTGAGCTTTCAGTTCCCAGCAGTCCTGGTTTTAGCGGATGTCAAGGTTTTGGAGACCTGACACTGTAAAGATTCTTTCTGTACAGCGTTTTCCTTTGAGTGTATTACAGATTCTGTAGCTCGAGAACTAGTGAAAAACCTTGAACTTCAAACACAGCCTCTCTCTTCACATAAAATGTTATATGTAATATTTTTCACTTTTTAAACAAAATTTAAGTGTTATGCTAAAAACTTTCGCCATTCCGGTCAAAAGTGAGAAAAAAAGGTCTCTGAAATTTTAGAAACTAAGCAGAGGAAGAGGCTTATTCCAGTATTTGAAAGAGTACTGTCGTGTGACCTTTATGATACCGTTTTAGTTGGTCTTAGAGGAACAATTCATTGCCATTCTGATTGATTTTTGTTTTCTAGAGGTTAAGCGAATGGGCAAGATGGCAGGGAAAAGAAGGGACAGGAAGTCAGAAATTGCTTCATTCTGAAAAAAACAAACAATATTCAAGTAACAAATCCAATTATTGTGAAAGATACTCTGAAAATAAAGACTAAGATGGCCTTCTGGATAAAGTATTTCATTGGCTTTATAAAACCATCACTTAACTAGAGAGCAGTGTGTTGTGTGCATGGGGGCAGTTTTATCAAGTAGGTGTACTGCTTAAAAATATCTGTGTATGATAATATTTATTGGATCTTTAACTGGGGAAAATCAACTTTAGGAATGAATTTCTATTTGAACAAGGCAAATATTGCTGCAGTCTCTAATTAGTGTTGTGGATTAAACTCAACCTTTGTTAGAACCTATTTAATGGAGGAAGAGAAGGTATATGTCAAATTCTGTATCTGTGAGGCTTTATTTTTTAAAAGATTTTATTTGAGAGAGAGAGAGAGAGCATAAGCAGGGGGGAGGGACAGAGGGAGAGGCAGAAGCAGACTCCCCTCTGAGCAGGGAGCCCCACAGGGCTGGATCTTAGGATCCTGGGATCATGACCTGAGCCTAAGGTAGATGCTTAACCTACTGAGCCACCCAGGCACCCCTCTGTGTGGCTTTAAACACACGCACACACACACGACTAGCCACACCACACACACACACACACACACACACACACACACACACACACAACTAGCCCCAAAGATAAGTTGCATAAAAATACAAATGACTTGAATGCAGGGACTGTTTAAGAGAATGGTAAAAACTCAACATCTGGGAAAGGAGTATATTGCCAATTTTCTTTCTCTCTTTAATCCCTGCCTCTGAAAATATTAAATTATTTCCTAGGAATCAACTTAGTTTAACATACCAATTTAGGCAAGATGATAAACTCCTTTTGTATTCATGTTGTTTGAGGGAGCTCCCTAATGAAAATCTTAAATTGACTGTTTCTGTGCTCCCACTGATTTTCAAGTGGCCATTGTGGGGATGGGTATCTATGGGCTCATGAAGCTGTTCTGCCACTTCATAGTGATCAGGGAAAGAAAATGCTTAGGCCACACCATTGCAGTCTTTGAAGTGCCGCCAGTCGGAAGCATCTCATAGATCAATTTTGCTGTGCAGATGGAAATACTTGCCATAAGAAGTTAAGCTCTAGAGATGTCTCATTTTTGGTTCTAACTTCTATCAGTTTTTCAGTCTGTGACCATAGAATTGTACTGCCATTAACAATGACTATTCTTTTATGGCTTATGTGTGAAAGGCATGTTGGTGGTCTTTCTTCTGTTATCTTTACATGGTTTTAATCAGCATCTCATGGTGTGAGCCAGGACAAGAACTTTTGGTTACAGTTTCGATGAAATGGAAGAAGTTGAGGTTGCTTATAGTAAGATCCAAGCTGCTGCCACCTGTCTGGCCATATGATGAATGTGGAGTGGGTTTTGTATGCAATAGATAGATACGGCCTACTCACTGCCCTGTCATCTTCTGTAGACCCTTTCCTGACTCTGATAATGGAATCATATGGCTGTTACAATTTTTGTACACAGAGTAGTCGCTTTTATCAGCATGGCACAGAACATGAGGGCTGATGTATAATATGGGAAGATTTAAACGATGGAGTCTGTTTATTGATTTCTGAATGATTGTGCATAATTCAGCTAATCAATTCATCCCATCACTGTTCTGCCTTTGAGTGTAATCACACAATTAAAGTGTGATTTTCATGATACAAACAGTTAAAAACCCAATACACATAATTATAGAAGAAAAACAAACCTTTCTTTTTTCTTTCCTTTTTTGAAGTAGTCTGCTATGAAGGTGTTATTTCCTTGACACATCAAAATGGCTAATTTGGAGTTGTGATGCTTGTTATGTAAATAGGCCATATGTTGAATATCTACAGAAGTCTCTTCATTCAGTGTTGTGGTAATGGATAGGATCCCCTAAGTACCATAACTAAAAAACATAGTCTATGAAGATGTATTTCTCTCTATTTATATCATACTCATTATTTTTGTTTAATAGCTAGTATTTGTATTTTCTAATAAAATATTCTTAAGTGTGATGGTTATTCTTACAGCATATACGTTTTTATCTCTAGTACTAACACAAACTCTGTTCCCATTTATGCACCTGTTTAATAGACTTTTCATGGTGGATGTCCTGCTGTCAGACTAAACGCTGCATGCCTGATAACAAACTTCATATTCTCTGCTAACCCTGTTCCTTTCACAATGAAAAGACTTTCCCTTTTCTTGATATTCAGCATTCTCTTCATCACCCAGACTTGAGATCCAGGGACCATCCCTGACTCCTCCCTTTCATTCCCTCAGTAAAACTGTACATCAAGTCCTGTTAACTTTTCCTTTGTAATAGTTTCTCTGAGCCAGTCCCCACATCTCTACATTCCTCATTCTCCCTGATAGCTCAGGTCCTTGGCCATCACTGTTCTAGTATGACTAGAGCCGGCTACATCTTGGTTTCTTGGTTAATGAATTCTCCCCACTCTGCATGCTTCCAGCACATCAGCCTTCCTAAACTCTTCTCCTTAGAACTCCTGTCCAAGGACTGCCTTGCAGGAAGGCTGTGTTGACCTCAGGTTTCTCTGATTCTAAAGCCAGTGCTCTTTCTACTAGTTCAAATACTTTCCATGCACCGCCCCCCCCCCCCCCCCGCTTCAGTCCCACCTCTCAACCAGGTTTTAATATACTTCACAGTCTTGCCCAAATTTGACTTACTGACTTTATTTTCTACTTCTTTCCAACATGAACCTTCTCTTCCTGGTAATTGGATCTCACTGCCCTTCTAAGATGACTTTGTGCCCTTTTGTTCATGCTCTGCTTTTTAGAATGCCTTTTCCTTTTTCCTCTAACCTAACAACTGTCTCCAAGTTAAAGTCAGCCTGATCACGTTACTCATTGGTTTCTTCTTTTGCCCTTTTGTCCGCACCATCCCTTCAGACCATCAGATACTCTCCCATGATATTGTGTGCTTCATTCTTGCTTTTGCAACTAGACTGCCAGTTCCTTGAGGGCACTGATGGAACTTGCATGCTGTCCTTGAACCATCTACAGGGCTTTGGCATAGCAAACTGTTGATAAGTATACCAGTAGAATCAATAAACTGTAAGGGTGTTTTTTTTCTGTATGATGGGCTTTGATATTGCCTGTATCCTGCTCACCATTATGTCCCCAGAGCCTAGCTTGCAACTTGATACCTAGTCATGACCTCAATAAATATTTGTTAACATAGAAATTAATGTTGACATTGGCTAAAAGGGACAGGCATTTGAAGGAGACATCTGTCAAGGAGTTTTTTCCATTTTTCTTCCGTGGTTCTAATCAGCCTCTCCATTCATCAGCTGTGAGATTCTGAGGCCTCGGCATTTTCCAGAGTCGAGATAATGATGGAGGCTGGCAGTTGTGAGTTGGAATTAAGGAGGCTGTCGTTATTTTAAGGTGGAGTGATGGGTCCCAGTAGTGAGCAAAAATAAAAGCATTCAGGCTTTATGCCAGCATTTTATACCTAAAACAATTAGACTGGAGTCCTCAGTTAAATACAAGTTTAGCTAATCGGCCATAAAATCCCAGACTGTATTGCAGGGGCTGCCCAGCCTTTTCATTTTAAAACTTCCTGGTAAATTAAAAAAAAAAAAATCATCTGGGGATCCATCCAGGGATGAAAGGTAAGATAGGAGAGAGTTGCCACACCCATCATATTGTGTTCAGGACAAAATTCAATTCTTTAAAGAACTTTAAATCAGGCTCACTTTATCCAAGACACTGTTTTTGCCAGGAAGGAGTTTATAGTCTTAACAGGAGAAATGACACGTGTATCCCGGAAATGAAGATCTAAGAGCGCTCAGAAGGGAAGATTTCCTTTTGCTGGGAGGTGGTGGGGAATCTTTCTAAAGTGACGGTTGTCTGAGCTGTTTATCAAAAGATTTCAGCAGCTGTCATTGGGAATACAGGGCTGAGGGTATGGTGGCGGGGTGAGGGGGTAGTGCGGGGCAGGCATTCTTGAGTTGCGACTGTAACATCAGTACTCTGTGACGCTGCCCCTGCTCCTAAGCCGAAACCCCGCCAGAGCTCTCCTGGGCCTTGGTGGGCTGCAGTGTTCAGTAATGAAACGTAAAGGATATACAGATCCCTGCAATAATTACTTTTGGTGCCAAGTGCTGAACTGACCATGACATAAAGCACAAAATAAATCTTGTAAGCAATATAACCAGTGCCTTTCTGGGTGGCATCCAACTTGCTCAGAATGCTCAAAAAGGTCTCCTGCATTACGGAAACATGGCTGAAGGTTGAAACTTTAATAGAACTATACATAGGGAGAGGTCTGGCCCCAAGGACCCAGCCATCTGTGAGACACTGCCCAGTTCACCTAGGAGAGCTCAGTAAATGAGCAAACATACTGTTCTCTAGAACCCTGGTTCTGATTCTGTAGAACTAACCCCACGAACTGTAAAACAAGGACAGATGGATACAACTTTCAGGGAGATAGATTTGGGGTCAGTGTAAGAAAGGTGGTCCTGTTATGGATTGTGCTATTTCATGAGGTGACTAAGCCCCACCATGACAAAATGTGTTCAAGCACAGGCTGTACCAGGCAGTGTCTCATTTAAATACATGCCTTATCTCCTTTTTTCCCCAAAACAGTGCTCTGAAGTACATACTCTTATTACCCCCGTGTTACTGAAGAGCAATACCAAAGCCTGGAAAGGTTGAGCAGTGGGTTAGGCGTAGAGCAGATGTCAGGCGTTTGAGGGCCGAGACTGAATATGTACTGTGATGAAGAAAGGACACACACATTGGATGGCCATTAGGATTTTTAATATATTTTTTAAATATTAGAGAGAGAGTGAGCAAGTGAGAGTAAGTAGGGGGAAAGGTAGAGGGGGAGGAAGAGATTCCTCAAGCAGACTCTGAGTGTGGAGCCCAGCGGGGGGCTCGAGGAGGGGCTCGATCTCAGGACCCATGAGATCACGACCTCAGCCGAAATCAAGAGTCCGCCGCTTAACCAACTGAGCCACCCGGGCGCCCCTGGCCATTAGGATGTTTAGGGCCCTTCCTATCACTAGGATTGGTGGTTTAATTCTCCTTAGGGATCAAGATGCTGATTGTTGCAAAGCACAAATTCATCAGCAGGGGCACCCAGTTCTAAAAATTCAGAACAAAGTGAATACAATTATCACCATCGTAATAGGTATCACTTATTGATCATCTCATTTAAACCTCATAGTGATCTTGCAAGGTTGGGATTATGTATTCTTTTAAGAGAGCGACACAGAAATCAGGGAAGTTACATAACTTGATTGAATCTGCAGGGCTGATAAGTGGCAGAGGAGTCTGTTTGGTGTCTGGTCCCCCCAAGCCTGGGCTTTTTTCTTACACCACTCTGCCAGATAATTCGTGGTGATACCGAAATATTTACCTATCAGTTCAGCACAGACACTGACCAACCAGAGAGGCCACAAGCTATAAAGACCCGCTGTGGCTCTCCTGAGTCACCAAGGTGATTTAGGTAAAGCCCAAAGGTAGGGGAAAGTCTTGGTAATATACCAAGACCACAGATCTGGGGCTCCAGGAAACGAGTGACTTCTGTGTTCAGCATTTATCTGATTTTATACATGATATGTAGTACTAGTTTAAAAAAAAACTTCCTATATAATTATATTTCATTTCTATTTCTAAGTAAGGAAAAATAGTTTTGCAATGGTAATATTATATCTTCCTTATAAATGGTAGGTTCTTCCTCCTCACGCCTTTTCTTCCCTTTACTGTCTTTAGTCTGAGGCTAATCTTTCTAGACAGCATCCCCTCTTGCTTCCTCAGGGACCTTGCTCTATTATCTCTCTTTTCTTTAGGGTCTCAACCAACCTTTTGCTTTCAGTGCATTAACATGCGTAAGTCTCCTCGTGTTTTATAAAAAACCAAAATCTCCCTGGCCCCTTCCCTCTTGGTCTGGTTGTGTTCCATCCCATTCCTGGTGTTAGAAGGATAGTTTCTTATGCAGCACCTGAACCTCCCCTTCTCCCCTTCTGTGCAGCCCCCCACAGCCCTGTCCTCTCATGATGGCCTCCTCTGACCTTAAAAACAGGCAGGTCCATTGTCCAGGATTCTTTTCTAATTTTTTACCTGTGTGCCTTAAGTGATCCTTCTCTGCTCCTTGAAACTTGGCCCACCTGTTTTCTGAGTCATTCCTCTCTCCTGACTTCCCCTTATGGCATATTCCTAATGTATATTCTCTCTCAATCAATGAAACCCACTTCACCAATTTTTAAATCTGGGAGTTGTTCTAGATTCCTCCCTCTTCCTCAACCCCTACATTTCATTGATCACCAAGCCCTGTAGAAACCATCTTTCTCAGTCTCTTTGGAATCTGCCCTCACCTGTCTAGAACACTTACCACCATTATTGCTTTGGTTCAGGCCATCACCACTTCTCTTGAGGATTACTGCAGTGGCCTCATAACTGGTCTCTCTGCCTTCAGCCTGGCCTGCCTCCAACCCATTCCCCACACTGCTGCCTTTCTAAAAGGCAAATTTGATCACGACTCTCTGTGGCTTAAAATCCTTCAGCAGAATCACTGCTTCTCCAGGATAAAATCTAAGCTCCCTAGCGTGGCACAAAAGCTCCTTTGTGATCTTGGCTCTCCCTTTGTGTGTGTATCAAAGTCTTCTCTAATGATCTTGGTCTCTGCCCCTGCCCCTAGCATCCCTACTAGAGGAAATGAGTTGTTAACGGGAAAGAAATGAGAGGAAGGATGGGAACAGAGAAGAGATTCTAGAATTGTCCTATCTAGTACAGCAGCCACGAGCCGCACGTGGCTATCGAGCCCTTGAAATGCAGCTAGTCCAGATTGAGATGTGATAGAGTAAAATACACCACAGTTCAGAGACTCTACAGGAGGAAAAGAATGTAGAATATTTCATTAACAAATTAAAATATTGATTACATATTAAAACAATAATCTTCTGGATATAGCAGTTTAAATAAAACATATTCTTTTTTTTTTAAGATTTTATTTATTTATTTGAGAGAGAGAGAATGAGAGAGTGTATGAGAGGGGGGAGGGTCAGAGGGAGAAGCAGACTCCCTGCCGAGCAGGGAGCCCGATGTGGGACTCGATCCCGGGACTCCAGGATCATGACCCGAGCCAAAGACAGTCGCCCAACCAACTGAGCCACCCAGGCGCCCCTAAATAAAACATATTCTTAAAATTAATTTCACATATTTATTTTTACCTGTTTTTTTTTACCATGGCTACTAGAAAATTTTAAATTGCCTTGTGGCTTGCATTATAGTTCTATTGGACAGTATTGTTATAGAATATCTCTTTGTTCCCAGGAGATGCATCCTATATGAGCCAAGCCCATGAGCTTGTTGAATGATTAAGTCAGCCCTACAGGTATAAAGAAGCAGCAATTGCTCCATTCTTAAATCTAAAGATACAAAATGCTTTAGATAAGATTCAGAATCAAAGAGACAGATTGTGAAAGCTACAGCCAGGAGTCATACATACAATGTGCACGATGCTGAAATCATGATTAAAGCACATCTGTCTCCCTTGGCTACCCAGTCCTGGTCAGGAGTGGGAAGCAGGCAGGGATACTTGTGTGCTAGAGGGAAGATTTGAGATAGACAGTAGGAGCAAGGGAAGGGCAAGTGGAGTCACATTCCTGAGAAGCCTCCAACATGTGTGGCACCTAGAGCTTTGCCTAGGTCTCTGCCCATCCTGCCATTGATCCTGCCTGGTGGTCTAAGGCCCAGCTCCCCCACTGTCTAGCTTTAGGATTCTGAACAAACTAATGAACCAGTGGGTCTTGAGCCTTAACAATATGTATGGCACAGAGTCATTGTGCATCAAACAACTGCTAGTAGAGCACTTGAGATACCGAGGGCAGCAATCTGTGAATCAGTTGGCCCCAGAGGCTTGGAGGAAGGGCATATGGGCTGCCAGAATGACCCAGAAGATATGTTGTGTCCTAGGAGATCTGCAGAGCTTTATGTTTTCACAGTAGAAAAGCCGACCAGTGGTAGGAAACCAGAGCTTATCGGGCTGGAGCAGGAGGGAGAAACCTGGAGGTGCGGGCAAGAAATCATGACTATCATGAGAAAAATTTAGCAGGATCAGATTCCAGCGAAGTCTGATAGGCAGAGTGACTCAGCACCTTCTCTCCTGGTCGTTTGCAGATTGTGTTCTGTCGAGCCCCCTTCGGTTCAGGGAAGAATCCCCCCGAGCAGTTGTTTTTACTTGTGTCTATATATTAGGCATGTATCTAAGATTCTAATAAGGAGAGAGTTTCATGTGCTAAAAATAAAAGTTTGAAAGTCATATATCTACAGAAAATGGCCTGAGAAAATGGCAACCAAGTCGGTGTGGTTATTGTCCTCCCATCTGTAGGATCTGGGACGAGTTTAAGCCCTTTGCAGGAGGGTTCCAGCTCCCTTGCTTACGTTGCTCAGGGACTGTCCGTGGGATTGGGCCTGCAGTTTGCCTTGCCCAGGCAATTTACCTAGGAAGCCATAACTCTCTTCATTCTTAGGTAACCACATTTTTCACTTTGTGCCCTAGGTTTCACTTTGTCTCCCTCATTCCCAAGCCCCTGCTTTGTGTTTTTGTGTAGGAAACCTAGATTGCCTTAGGTAAGGGACCCATCATATATCTCCATGCCTTCTTAGGACAGTAGTCTTACTGCTGAGCTACAAGCCCTAGGGTAAGTCCCTGCTACTCCCTTCCAGGCTTCTTCAATACTGACACCTGCCAGCTGTGGGCAGGAAACTCAGTGAGTTTGACAGCTTGCCTGGATACTGGCTGTTACCTGGTTTTAGACCCCTGACACCAAACACTGCTTACTAAGGAGCTTCCCCAGTGGTCTCTGGGTCCCATTTGTACCCTATGTGCAGCTTGGGAAGAGACAGGGAAGGCAAAGTGAGGGCCGCTTTTCCTAAATTCTGATACATCCACTTCTTTGTCTCCAGTGGGAAGGCTGGTCTCATGTGTAGACGAGAAGGGTGCAGGCTTCACGGTGTGATTTCAGAATCCAAATTACTCGAAAGGGCACTTTAGATATCAACAGCTTCTCTTTCCTGCTCTCTAACACGTGAAAGGCTGCATTATACAAACTCTGTTTCCTTTCCTAAGATCAATAGGGTTTATCAGAAAAAAGAGGACAGATTTGGTGCTTGAAAGACTTGGTTTTGATTTCTGTAACTGGCTTTCTATATTATTTAAATTATTTAATCTTCTTGAATCTCAGTTTTCTTATATAAAGTGAAATCAATGATACCTATGTGTTTTGTTGTGACTAAATAAAATGAGATATCAAGTGCGTAGCAGTAGGGCCTAAAATGCAAAGGCTAGGGAAGTGGTAACTTAAACATGCTGGACACATGCTCCTTAGGTTGAATACTTTGATGGACCCTTCCCTGAGATGAATAAGGAAGAAAATAAGCAATCTGGGTCAAGGGGCCAGATTTCACCCATCCAAGGGTGAAAAAGGACCATAAGGAAGTTGCCTTCACGTTTCGCTCAAGGCCAGTCCTACCTAATGGTTTGCATTTGTGCAAGTATTCATCTGGGATTATGAGTACAGCATGAAGGCATGGAAAAAGGGCATGTTCACATCCTCTGCCAGGGTAATATAAGAATAAACAAAGCGGGGCGCCTGGGTGGCTCAGTCGTTGGGCGTCTGTCTGCCTTCGGCTCAGGTCATGATCCCAGGGTCCTGGGATCGAGCCCCGCATCGGGCTCCCTGCTCCTCGGGAAGCCTGCTTCTCCCTCTCCCTCTGTCTGCCGCTCTGCCTACTTGTGCTCTCTATCTCTGTTAAATAAATAAATAAAAATCTTTAAAAATGATCTTATGGGATCAGGTGCTGATGTTTTAAGAAATAAGAGAGAGATCGTATGGGGTTGAAATGACTAGTTTTTTATTCTATTTTTTTCTTTCTTTTTAGGAGTAAGGGGATGTCATCTGTAGAGGTGTCCTCTGTAGATTTATTAAATGAGCTATAAAACAGGGACGCCTGGGTGGCTCAGTCGGTTAAGCGTCTGCCTTCGGCTCAGGTCATGATCCCAGGGTCCTGGGATCGAGCCCCGCATCGGGCTCCCTGCTCGGTGGGAGGCCTGCTTCTCCCTCTCCCACTCCCCCTGCTTGTGTTCCCGCTCTCGCTGTGTCTCTCTGTCAAATAAATGAATAAAATCTTTAAAAAACAAAAGAATAAACAAAGCACGTTTTTGGATCTCTGAATAGCCAGGTGTGCTGCCATCAAAATAAACTTTTATTTCTATTCTTTGTTGATAAGTTACAAATAAAGGACGTCACTAAAATACCCTGAAGAGGAAGATTCATAGACAAATTAGACACCAGGGACAGATCGCACACTTATTTTGTTGGAACTCTTCTCTCCTTAACTGTGGGTGTTTGGGAATTCTTTGGTTGTGGTCTTTGTTGCTTACAAGAAGGGGGAAAGCTTTGGTGTGCTAAAGGAAAGAATGGTTTGATTGGAGGCAATATTCTTCTCAGTGTGAGCTGACTTTCGTACATTACAGTGATTGCTCATACATAGCTGAGAAAACCCGTTTATTGAAGTGCCATAAACAGCACGGAGATAGCCTGATCTGACACAGTGCCACTTCTGATCGATGAGTGTTTATTGTAGGAATGTGAGCAGTCTTAGAATTTTTAGGGGAAAAGTGGAAGATGTTATGGTGGCTATTGTGGCTGCTAATGTCCTGATCTAGAAAGTCTGTCCTTTCTTTTTACTTCCCTTGTGAAGTCCGAACGGTGGACTGGATTCAGTGCACGCACAGGGCTCCCAGTGACTTCCTCAGCTCCTGGTGCAATTGACCACCCCATTGTAGTACCATAGCCTCAGCATAGTGTCATGTGAAAATAGTGAACACTCAAGGAGAAAATGCAAATCAACTGCCTCAAAAATTAAAAATAAAAGCATTAAAAATATTATTGAGTGCTGGTTTGTGACATTGAATATATAAACCCACTTATTGTTTTGATAGTCCCAGGGCAAGAACTGTTTCAGCTGCAATGGATGATATCAACTAAGATTGCCGTGACAACATTAATTTATAATTTCCAAACTTTGGTAGAATTTCACCTTCTGGACTCTTCCAGATTGCATTTAAATTTATAGTTATTTCTCATTTATCAAGGCAGGCATATTTAGATATTGCTTACATAAATGCCCTAGGACCGTCTTCATGAAAGTTACTAATGTGTATTTAGAAGCATAGAATGTGTGTTGGAAAGGGATAGTGGGGGCTATGGTTCTTTCAGGTTTCCCCCAAATGCAGGATTCCGTCCATAGTATCCCAGTCGGCCAGCTGCCACTATGAAGCATAGGCAGACAAAACTGCTGAAATCTGCCTCCGTTTATCCTTTGGGGTGCCCCAGAGTACCACTCTCTTGTGGTAGCTCTTTAAATATTTGACTGCAGCTGTTGGACCTTCTCTTTTCAGGCAGACGTGGTCCCAGCTCTTTCAGCTGAGCTCTCCCATCCTGTCAGCACTCCTCTAGTCCCCCACTGCTCTGCCCATGCCATTTTAAAAGCAAGGATCTTGAACTCAACACCCTCCTCCTGAGTTCTCTAAGCGGTAGGAAACAAACTCCTTCAGGGCACCCTTCTTTTATTAATCTAGTCAAATATTCTGTCGGCCTCCGTTTTAAATCTAGGGCAGCGCATTGTTGGTTTACCTCCAAAGTCAAACAAAATTTCCAAGTCTTTTTTTAAACAACTACTACAAAGCCATGTCTCCCTTACTCTGTACTTGTGCAGTTAATTGTGTGACCCTGTGTAGATGATTTTACATTTATCCTTGTTACATATTGTCCCTTTTTGTCAAATCACTTTTCTTCTCTAACAAGACATTTTTGAATTCTAATTTTTTTCAATTCAATTTATTAGCGGTACTTCTTTCACTTATTAATTACACATTTGAGAATTGTATTTTCTCTCTCATTGATCAAATGTCGACCAGGACAGCCCTGTGACTTTCTACAAGAGACTTGGCATCAATATGTGAATTTTGTTAGTTGTTTTTTTTTTCTTTTGACTAGTTTGATAATCTTTCACTTGTGTTTTCTTTCTTCTCCCCAGGCTGTCTAAGAGGATAGAGTCAGGAAATATTTAGTCAAATGCCTCAGTAATGCTATCGTTGTTGATCCACTTATTGCCAATCATAGAACCTCTATTATGAAGCAAAACGATTAATTTGGAGTCACTTTTAAGATAGTATTAAGCAGTTTTTCTTTTGAAAAATTTACTAAAAGCATACCTAAATAATCTTATTTTTAGTTTAATTTAAAAATAACAATTTTGTAAAATAAATTCATTCCTCGTCTATAATTTCAACTCATGTGAACTTGTTTGGTTCAAAGGAATTGCTTTTTTTTACATCATTCAGTTCTCTTTATAGAATCATTACTCTGGAAATGAATTGGTGGTGTGACAGGAAATCACTCCTTAGGTGTCACTCCAACACATCATTATATTCACACCTTCTGGGATAGACAGTAATCAGGCTGAGGCATGTCCAAACAGTGTGCTGGTGTCTACGTAAATGGCTCCATGACAATATCACTTAACATGACCATGACAGAGAATGTTACTGATGGCATCATGTCACTAATGGATGTGTTTTCCCTAAGTGGAAAATTCTGTATTATTTGAAAAGATGGTTTCCCCACCCCCCTCACACAAGCTCTTTGAGTTTTTGTATTAATATCAAATGTCTGTCAAATATACATATGGTTCTTCCTGTACTATATTTGGTTGCATTCATATTCAAAATAGTTTTTTACATGCTTTTTACCTTGGACTCAGTGGAAAGAAAAAATAATTTAAAAGAACAGTAGCACTGAGGAACTCAAATCTGTAAGTAAAGATACTACTATTTGTATAATACTGTATATTTTGCAAAGTACTCTCATTTTCTTCTTTGAATTTTTTTTTTCTGATTGTAAAAACAACGCATACTCATTGAATTTGGAGAGGATACTGAAATGGATAAGAAATAATTAAAAGTCAGCTAAAATTTCACCAGTCAGAGAGTGTCATCGCTAGCATCTGGTGTGTCTTCCTTCCAGATATGCATGTGGTGTGGCTTTGAGTATGCATGTGTGCGTACATTTGTGTGTGTTTGTGTGTGTTTAAACTACCTCCTGGCGGACCTAGGAAGTTTGTATGGAAGAATCAGTGTGACATACTAGTTAAAAGGCCTTTGGGGGTTGCCTGGGTGGCTCAGTTGGTTAAGCGGCCAACTCCTGATTTGAGCTCAGGTCATGATCTCAGGGTCCTGGGATCAAGCCCCTTGTCAGGCTCCATACTCAGTGGGAAGTCCACTTGAGGATGCTCTCCCTCTCCACCTGCCCCTCCCTCCACACACCTACTCTCACACACTCTCTTCCTCTCTCTCTCAAATAAATAAATAAATAAATCTTTTTTAAAAAGTAAATAAAAGGGCTTTGAAATCAGACAGTTCGAGATTCCAGTCCTGGCTATGCTTCTTATGTAGTGCCTGTAAATAGCCCAAACTATCAAAATTTCAGTTTCTCTTTCTATAAAATGAGGATAATAATAGTATGCATCTAATAGGTTTATTTTAAGAATTAATAAGATAATGCATGTAAAGTGCATAGCATGGTACATGGCTCATAGTGAATGCTCAATAAGTGTGAGCTTCTTATACAGGTTTTCTTGTCTGTTTTCCTCACTTAAATTCTAGGATAGCAATTTCCCTTGTCGTAAAATATTATTGGAAAAATATTTGGAACGACTGCATATATTTTAATATATGACTATACCTTAATGTAATCATTTCCCTATGCTTAGACCATTTCCCATTCCTTGCTATCATAAAGAGCCCCAGTGTTAATATCCTTTACATTATTTTTTGTGCATAGACAACAGATTCAAAATGAATCATTAATGGCATTTTATAGGTGGAAAAAGAACAGTTCCTTAGTGTATACTCATATACCAAGTTGTAGGCTAGGTTTTTTACAGCAAAATTCTTGTTTACCTCTTCCACAACCTGTGTGAAGCAAATCCGTTACCCCCATTTTTCCGATGAAAAAGCTCTGAGGGGAGATAAGTAGTTTGCCCAAGGTCACAGAGATAGTGGTGGTAGAGATGGTATTTGAAGGCAGCTGTCTGATTTCAAAGCTTAAGCTTTTCCATTCTGGCATGCAGTTCGTGCCTATCCTTTCAAGTCTGGCAGAATGAATAGTTACCATTGTGCTTTTTACAGAATGTCACTTGGTACCGCGTAAAAGATAGGACACTTGGCTGGAACTCTTCTTGGCTTCCTCCATGTAGTACCTCTCGTGGGCATATGTTCTTATATGTTTTGGAATCAAACCTCATTAAAATAAGGTGTTAACTAAAGGAAATAAGACATCGATACGATTATTTGATGAAGGCAAACCTCCAGGAAGAAAACATTTATTTAGTCAATAATACAAAAGTTGTCTTTGTTTTAGTGGTGTGGACTAGGCCAAGATTACTTCTCTCCCTAGGAATCAGAGTATTTTACATAAATCAGTATAGGAATTAAGTGATAATAACAGCCAAAGTAAATTGATGGTGTCAAAAGGAACTGTAAGTTTCATTACTTTCATACTAGGGGTTGAAAGGAAACATCTTTAGCTTTAGCTATAAGATGATACATCAGCAAGAGCTACAGTATTTGCTAAAGATATAGGTATGGGGAGACATCGAATATACTGGGATAAACCTCCAAAGAATTATTTGGTGAACTGACAAGTTGTCTTTAAAAAGTCAGCCATTCGGAACATTTATCTTGGCAGCTCTCAGATCTGACTTAGAGCCTGCAGTGTGGCAGTCAATTTTGTAGGAAAAATGCATAATTAATGTGAAGATCAAGGTGTAGGTATTGCCAGTCAGTACCTAACACAGTTTCTTAGAACAAAGGAACAATTGAAATTGTCTTTTAATAGGGTAATCCCGGTTTGTCATTTTGTAGGCTTCAGTTCTTAGTAAAAATGAACGAAAAAAATCCAGTAGTAAAATTTCACATTGAAAAGGTACTTTGTTGCAGACTTTATAACCAGCTATTGTCTAGTCAAGAAAGCTATCTTTGCTTAAAAAAAAAAAAAAGAAGAAGAAAGAAAGAAAGAAAGCTATCTTTGGTTTTGAGTTCTTGAATTTTGATAGCCTTTGAGCTTACACATTCTTGCCTTAGAATTGTTCCAGTTTTTCTTAAGTCATTTTAGTTCTTGCAAGGGATAAACAGTGTCGCCCACAGCCCAGTAACTAAAAAGGTTTGGCTCTTGACAGAACATGACCACCAACTTGACCTGTTGAGAGTATGTCCCCCATGATGATGTCTTAGCTGGAAAGGGCCCAACAAGTTAAATTTGGGCTCTGTATACAACTGGTGAGTAGTTGTAACTGTGAACAGAGAATTGGACATGAATTTGCAGACTGGATTCAAGATGTGGGCTCCATTGCGTGGTAGGTATCTGACCTGGGCCCGAGTGCCTTACTGTCTCTGCCCCTCGGCTCCCTCCACTCTCATACAAAGATAACGACTACTGCACAAAGGGCATATGACGGATTAAATTTATTGAGCAAACCGTGTGCTTAACTCAAAAGTGCTTTTATGATGAGTTTCTAAGTTATTAATTGATGGCCATGGGTCATCCCTCTTGAGGAGAAGCCAGTTTACCATTTAAAGTATTTTTAAATGGATAATGGGAATATTTGTAAAATATATGCAAAAATACACCATTCCTGGGGCTAACATCACCAGACCCTCCTAACTCTGCTCATGCTTTATCCAATAATAATGGGATAGGCCCATTCTCTGCCCTGTAAACCCCTGGTGCCTTGCTTGGAGTCTCTCAAAGCTCATTCCCATGGTTTATTCCTCTGATGAGGGAAGGAAGCCCTTGGCATCAATAGGTGATTCCTTTGAACACAATCAAGACCTTTGTGAAAATAGGCATTTAGATCTATTATGTTGTTCCAAGATAGAAGCAAAATTTTTATATTTGATGCATTATTGTAGCTTTCAATAAAAAAAGGCTCTAAGAAAAAAAACCTATAAGGTAGAAAAACATATTCCAACTAGATTGCTTTATAAAAAATTATAGGAAGCTCTTTGATTATTAAAGTAATCATTGTTGCTGGAGGGGAATAGAAAAGAGAACAAGAAGTTAAGAACTCTGACACTGGGCAATGTCCAGCAAGCTCTTCAGAAGTCTCTCTTGGTTTTTCCCGTAGCCCTGATTATGTCCTAGTTAAGGGCACAGAAACTGCTTCTGAGTCTGGCTGTAAGAAAGTAACTCCCAATCCTGGGGCTGCACTGACTCCCTTTCCCTGGGCTGCTGTGGGCCAACCTCTCTGCCTTTTATTGCCTCCAAGATGGTCATGGAGGTCCTTTCTCTCAGTCCTTTAGAAGGACAGAATTTGATCATTAGCTGCCCTAGGGCTGAAGGGGCTGTAGGAATCTTATGAAGGTGTTTCAGGCAATTAATGATTGAAGTGTCTCTATGGCATTCCCCAGGGATGGGAGTGTGTAAGCTGTGTGCTGAACATTTTAGACAGGCCTCCGTGATGGTTTAGCAATAGGGAGCCACCTGAAGGCCCACAGATCCCCGGATGACCTGAGCATGCTAGCTGGGAATGGCTAAACCTGCTTGCTGTACTCATTTTGAATCAATTTCTAAAATTTATTTCTCTTACACAGGAAACTATTTTGAATTTCCTTCATTTGCTTTGGTACCACATTTTATTCAGCTCATTTCTTCATCAGCTATTTCTTGTCTACTCTGTACTAGGCACTGTGAGGAATAAGGAGTAATCAGACACTGAAAAGGAGAGAACATTACATATCTTTGGTAGAAAGCAAGATATGCCTCCAGAGTTGGGAAAAGGGAGAAGTTAAACACATAATGATTTTTTTTTTTTTGCTGTACTTTCTACAATAAATTGTACTATATAAAAATCTATACCAATATTCATTTATGTAGCAAATCCCATTATAATGAAAATTCATGTTATCTGTGACTGGGGCAAGCATTACTGGAACACAATTCCAATACAGCAGAAGACTTTGGACAGTCCCCTTGGAGGGAGCTGAAATGGGACTTGACCTATATATCAAGCTTTTCATGGCTTTGATATTTTTCATTTCCACGTGTCAACAAATGCCTGACTTGATATTAAAGCCAGTTAAATCAATATTTCTTCCTGTAGTCAAGGTACAGCAACATATATCCAAGGGCAACACATCCCCAACAGCCGTATTTTGTTGAGTACATATATTTTTGTCATAAACCTAACTGACTGAACTACCTTCAGCTGAATAGGATGAAAATATCAACATAGCTAGCATTAAAAAAAAAAAGAAAAGCCATAAAAAAAAATCTTTTCCCTCACTCCTCATTTAAGCAATCCCATAATTTATTTTGCTCACTTGAATCACAAGGAATGAGAAGATGGAAAAGATCTTGATCGTGGTAGCTGTGGTTTCCCTATGCTCCAGTGGGTCTGCCTTAACCTTAACCTCCCCCAGCTCCCATCCCAACCAGAGGCTTTCTGAACATGATGGCATAGTAGTGATGCAAGCGAACCCAAGAGTTGTAGACTGGAGGGTCCTAATAATCGTGAGAGAAAGGAGAGTAGGGTATTAACTCATTCCTACTTCTTTTTCGGAACTTTTAACTATTAGAAGATTTCTGAAAGTTACCTGTTAAAAACTCCCAGTGTTTCTATAAACAGATGGCCTGAAGTCAGTTTATAAACACAAACAGATTTATTTGCTGTTATCAGAGAGGCCTTCCTTCCTTGTGTACTGTGGAGAGAAGAGTCATTATCATTCACTGGGCTCCTGCTCTGTGTTCAGCACTTACAGTGTCTCACCTCTAGGAGACAAAATGGGGCTTCAGGGCATGTGTTATTATTTCCGTTTTATGGGCAGCAGGGGCTGCTGAGTAGCTTATCTGGGGCACCAAACCAGAAAGGGCTTTGAACCCAAGTTTGTCTGATCCCAGAGCCTTTTCACTTTTTATATCAGGTGACTCTCCATAATATATCATGAGATTGAAAAAAACATTTTTTTAAAAAAGTGTTAAAGTATTACACATGCTCATTATAGGAAGTTTGGAAAGCAGAGAAATTATAAAGAAAAAGGAAAAAAAAAAAAACCACCCGTAATTCTTCATCCAGTGGTAATCGCTACGAAATCTTTAATTTTTTTCTTTCCAAGCTTAAGAAAGCTCTAATTTATATATCCAAGAGAGTATTGTTCCTCAGAGTTGTCCTCTTTGACATTTATGCCTGTACTCCAACAATGTTGCTTAAAACATTCTTGGAATCTCTTTCAGGGCCAATTTAGGAACCAAATTCTCTGTAGACTTCCATGCACAGGGTACTACTTTACCTGAATACCTATCAAAATAATACATTTTTTTAATGTTCTCCCATTTTTTGCCTTCTAAAATTTTATGCTGAAAATACTTAACCACCCTGCAAAGAATGCCATCATTGCTCTCTTTAAGAACCATAAACATCTTGTGCTGACTTCTGTTGTTGTAGGAGATAGACTTTGCCAAAATTCTACTTCCTCCCATATCAAAGATTGATGGACATTCTGGGGCATGTTTAAAAGTCTGTATTAAAAATTTTATCTATAAATGTTTAATAGTTTATTTGACAACTCATGTTATTTATTACATTGTCTCCACAGCATTGTTTGCCTTTTTTAGTTCATAAAATCAAAAAATTGTTCTTGTCAAAAGTTTGAAAAGCATATTTTAAAATCAATTTCTTTTTAATGGAAGTATTATACTCATGGAATTATTCCCCTCCGAGGAGTTTCTTTGAAAGAAACATGTTTAAGGGTGATGAGCCAATCTTTAAATAAAGTCAGTAGCATCTTGTGTCAAAGTAAATGTTTCTCAAAGAAGCAGTCACGTGTGCACTTACATGCACATACGTGAAAGATTGCTACCCAAGTGGCCATTAGTGTACCTTAAGAAAGTCAAGAAAGTCAAGTAAAGTGTCAAGTGAGTTCTCATCTCTTTGGTTTATTGCATACAACACTATTACTCTTAGAAAACAAACCTAACCCTCAGCCCAAGCATTTCACTGGTTGTCTAGTTTCTGCCTTGTTTTTCACAGACATTGTTATCTGCCCCATCATTTTAGCATGGCACCCCCTCCCCCAATGTGGGACCCCCGTTTTGGATTGGTGCAGAATTCACTGGGGCCACTCAGAGGGCAGAATGGGAGTGTGCAGCTGTCCTCGGGGCTGCAACCTTCCTTGGTCTTCTGATTGCCAAGATTTCCTTGATAGGACTTGATCCTGCTCCCAGAGCTAATTACAGAGTGTAGGCCAAGTCTTGTGTTGATATCCTGAGCGCTGTTCACAGTGTGTGGCATTGTGTTCGGTCAATGTGTGTTGGATGAATGAAGAATTATAATATATTCTCTCAAAAATGGACTATTGAGAGGGAAGTTAGTCAGATTGAAAGAGAATCAGAATAGACTTAAATTAGAATCTCAGGTCAGTCTGCTCATTTAAAGATGAAACCTGGAGAGGTCATCTGACTGAGAGAAGGCCAGCAAGAGAGCTGATGCCAGAGCCAGGCACAGTATCCAGTGTCCCGACATCCTCTCCTGCCCTTTCTATGCTTCCTCCTTGTTGTCATTCCCCATTTGCTTTATGGAGGTTGATCTGACTGCAGGATCAGTGACCAGAGCCCCTGCAGCCCCACGTAGTGCTTAACAGAGCATCTCAGGGACACTTGAAGAGATTGTTGACTTAGTGAGTGACTTAGGACCCTGGCACCTATCTCTGTGCCTGAGTGGTGACTAGCTACATGGTGAGCTCCCTGGGGTTTTGGGAATATTCTAGAACTATCTCTTGGAGAGGAGACTATTATAACAGCAATAATAACAGTAGCTAACATTTATTTGTAATAAATTAGGCAGGATATCACTGCGTAGCACCCCACTTCGGAGGCCAGGTGGTCCCATGTCCCCACTCCACCGCTTACCTGGTATACTTTTATGAAACGTGATTTGACCTTCAGTGCCCCATTTTCTACATCTGCAAAAGGCCCATGGCAATAGTGCCTTCCTCAAGGTATTGAAGAGTTAGCCTATTTGAAGCCTTAAAGCAATGCTAGGCACTTTCTAAGCAATAAATGTTAGCTACTGTACTTATTAAAACAGCACTATTGTTTTTTTAATTCATGGCACGAATTATATATTATCCAGTCTTCTCAACAGCTCTATGAGGAGGGTAATGTTATTATATCCCATCTCACAGTTGAGTAAACTGAGGCACAGAGAGGTTAATCTGCCTAACAGCTAGTAAGTCATAGGTAAGACCAATTCCATGTCTGCCTGACTCCATATCCTGTGCTTGGGATGTGATGGAACAGGGTGGTGTGGCTGCTAAATGTGGATCTGACCTCCCAAATTTACTTTTTTCCTAGAGCATTCCGGAATCCAGGCTGCTTTCAGGAATATCTCCGTGGATTCTTGGGTAAGTAGAGATGTTCCTTCCCTTCTCCATGTTCTCTCCCATTGCCCGTGGCCAGCCGTCCCTGCACCTGCAGCTGACTCCCAGAGGCCTCATCACAGCCTTTGTCAGCCTCTCGGGGTCTCAACCCCCGTTCTTGTTTATAGGGGTATACACTGAAGTCACTCGTGATGGGGTGCAGGGAAGGGGCAGCGAACCCGAGGCACTCCTGCCTCCCCTGCATCCCCCTTCTCCACCTCCATCAGCATTTCTGTGCATTTGTTCAGAGTAGTTTCATGCATGCAAAATTCTTCAATATACTAATAGGTATTTTATAGATGCCTTTGTGATGTAGAAAGGAATCGTTCTTTCTACAGAAAAGAAGAATGATTTCTGGGGCAGACTGCCTGGCTATCCCTCCTTCCAGTGATTCTTTTTTTTTTTTAAGGATTTTATTTATTTATTTGACAGAGAGAGACACAGTGAGAGAGGGAACACAAGCAGGGGGAGTGGGAGAGGGAGAAGCAGGCTTTCCACAGAGCAGGGAGCCCAATGCGGGGATTCTATTTTTGCTGTCGTTGTTGTTGAAGAACTTGCTCCAGTGACTCTAGAAGTCTGACTTGGAGTCTTTAGTGCTCACTCAGTGTTGAGTGCGAGTGGAAGGGCATAGGCTTTTGAGCCAGGCAACCTGACTTTTTTCCTGCTTCGGCTGCCTAGTAATTATGTGGTATTTGCATGTCACCTGCTTCTCTGAGCCTCAGTTTCCTCCTATCTGAGATGGGGATAATTCTAACCATCTCGCAGAGTTGTTGGAATATTTCTAGCTCATGTATGCAATATGAACTGTACAAGATGGACATTCAGTTAAATGGTAATTATTGTTATCAGTTATTAGTATTTGAATGGGTTCATCAAAAGTGTTTGCCGTACAGGAAGCATGTTGTTATTTTTGATTCATCATACTTTACCTGAAATATTTTTATTTTTTCCCCCAGTAGTCTTGCTTGTTTAAATTCATTTACTTAGCAAACCATATCTTCATTGTGAAAAGATCATCACTGGTCTGGACACTGTCAAATGATTGTAAATTCTAAACTGAGGTAGTCCAAATGAATGAGGCCTCATTGCACCAGAACATTTCCATGAATGTTAAATCTCAACTTGATCTTTTTCTATAACCCTGAAACTTTAGTAGTAGTAACTGTAACTTTTTTGAAAAGAGCCATTAACATTGGTGGGAGTTGGTAGTTTTCCATGAGAGGAATAGAATAATTTTACTTCCTCATATCTGAAATCTGAATCACCATTGAAAACTGTTTATAGCTGTTCAAAGAGAATTAGTATGGAAACTACTGGCTGGATTCCTTCTCTTTCTCTCTTTCTCTCTCTGACACACACACACACACACACACACACACACACACACACACATACGTGCCCGCTACTGGCTGGATTCCTTCTCTTTCTCTCTCTGACACACACACACGCGCGCGCGCGCGCGCGCACACACACGTGCCCGCTGCTTAGTTTTTCTTTGGGTTAGGCAACCAAAGAGTTACTATGTAAATTCTGGCAGCCTTCTCTCCATCAGACAAGCAAGGGCACAATCAATTACTGTTTTCTTGAAACGTACCAAATCATCAGAAACTCTGATTATTCTGCTGGAAGGCAACAAACAGCTTGATGGAAAGATATACCAATTGCAAACAATTCTGATCATATTTTTGTCAGGAGAGTGAGATGCCTCCAGCTGTCTGTCACTAATCATATTAGAGGTGGGAAGCAGGAATGTTTTGGCCTGCAAAAGATTACTCTAATCCCGTGTCCGAACACTACTTTTACTGGCTGCTTATCCCAGGATGGTGACATTGGACATCCATTCCGTAACTCGCCTTGCCAGTTGGTCATAGTCTCAAACATATGTCACATGAGCACACTTAAGGAATTTTCTAATTACAGTTCAAAGGCGTTTCTTTTATCTTTTTATGTTCGCTCTGCACACATCACTGATTGAAATGATTTCTCCCTCAGCATAAACCTATTGCCAGCAGTTACAAAAGAGCAGGGAGATGGCAAATGAAACCCACAATAACTGAAGAGGTGTCCGAATTCAGTTAGGAAGAGGCCTCTCCCATGTGGACGCATAAGCCCTATAAATCCACTTTAATTGTGAGCTTGTGGTTCTTATCTGGTCATGTTTGTTTTGGATGCAAGTGCCAAAGCTGGATACAGACCAGAACTCCAGATCTTTGAGCTCTGATGACTAATTTGGGTATGCATTGAATCCCTTAATTCATTTCTTAATTAGTTCTCCCAGAGTTAGAGTTGCTTGGTTACAGTCATTTTCACAACATTTTCATAAATCAAAACAAATGTACATAGATTTTTTTTCCCTTTCTCTTGGTTCACACTTTTTGCTCTGGTGTTAAGGCACTGTTCTTGTTGTTACCAGAATAATAACAATGCCAACAGTGACAACAACAAAACCAATATGTTGCCAGGCAATGTGGTAGAGTAGGACTGAGACACCAGGAAGCTGGGGTTTGGTACCTAACTTGACTACTTACTGCCATGGACCTTGGCGAAGTTACTTTTCTCTCTGTACCTCAATTTCCTTTTGTAACTGGGAAGAATAGTAGCACCTACCTTGAGGACTGTTTTGAGGATGAAAATAGCATTGCATATATGAACTAATATGCAGAAAGTACCTGGCACTATAATAAATGTTCGTTACCATGTTCATTATCAGTAAGACAATGGGAGACTGATGAGCAGGCCAATTTTGCTGGTGCCACAATATTGTCATCTAAGTATATCCCATTTATTCAGTTCATTTGGAGATCATTCATGGTTGTTAAGAATCATCGGAGACTCTAAAGTTGGAATTAATCTCTTATTTGTATTTGTATTCCTCAATTTGACTACAGAATTAACATTTTTGTCTTTTCATGCTTGATCAATATGAGTGTTAACTTGAACCCTTTTTGGTGCAAAATTCCTTTAAAATTTGAATGAACATTTTGTAGATACAGTGTTGGCCCTCATTAATAGGAGAATTGTGATTACAATATGTACAAAATATATATGTGGGGAGGGGGCTTGAGAGAATTGGCTTCAATAAATTCACTGGAGAATTTCAAACTATTTTTAACAGACTTAAATGTATTTAATATCGTAGTTCAAATTTAATGAATGTGCGGGAGTGAAAATCTAGGGAAAGATAAATCTAGTAATTTAATGAGCTTTCATCATGGATGCAGAAGAGCTAGTTAATACTAAAATTGATTGCCAAGAGATGCACCAAAATTACCTTCCCTTAGGTATATTTTGTTTTTTAGTTTAGTTTTTATTTTTTGTTTTTTTTAAAGATTTTATTTATTTATTTGACAGGGAGAGACACAGCGAGAGAGGGAACACAAGCAGGGGGAGTGGGAGAGGGAGAAGCAGGCTTCCCACGGAGCAGGGAGCCCGATGTGGGGCTCGATCCCAGGACCCTGGGATCATGACCTGAACCAAAGGCAGATGCTTAACGACTGAGCCAAGCAAGCGCCCCTGTTTTTTAGTTTTTGTTTGTAATCTGTAGTGATCTCTATTTTGTTTCCTTTTTTAAAAGAAAATATAAGTTTCAAAAAAATAAAATAAATGTAAGTTTCAGGTGTACAGTTTTATAATTTGACATGTGTATATACTACAGAGTGACCACCGCACGTCTAGTTACCATCCATCATGATACAGTTGACCCCCACCATCCATTTCACACCCCCCAACCCTCTTCCCCTCTGGTAACTACTTGTCTGTTCTCTGTATCTGTGAGCTTGTTTTTGGTTTGTTTTGTTTATTCTTCTGCTTTGTTTTTTTAGATTCCACATAGGAGTGAAGTCATATGATATTCATCCTTCTCCGTCTGACTCATTTTGCTTAGCATAATACCTTCAGAGTCCATCCAGGGTCTTGCATATGGCAAGATTTCATTCTTTTTGATGGCTGAGTAGCATTCCATTATGTAAACAGACCACATCTTCTTTATCCAGTCATCTATTCACGGACACACAAGTTGTTTCCGTATCTTGGTGACTGTAAATAACATTGCAGTGAACATAGGGAAGAACTTTTTTTGAGGAAAAAATTAAATAGAACTACCGTACGACCCAGCTGTTCCATTTCTAGGTATCCAAAGAATACAAAAATACTAATTTGAAAAGATAATATGCACCTTTATGTTCGCTGCAGTGTTCTTTGAGGAACCTCCATATTGTCTTCCATAATGGCTGCAAATTTACATTCCCACCAGCAGTGCACAAGGGTTTTCTTTTCTCTATGTCCTCTCCAATGCTTGTTATTTTTTGTCTTTTTGATAATCAGTATTCTAACAAGTGTTAGGTGATATCTCATTGTGGTTTTGAAATGCATTTAAAAACCACATCTTTTCATGCACCTGTTGGCTATGTGTTATGTCTTTTTTGGAGAAATCTCTATTCAGATCCTATGCCTTTTTTTTTTTTTTTTTGGTTCAAAGAACTTTAATAAATCTTGTTGATGTGCTTAGAACAAAATTCCATTAAGAGCAGTCTTCTTGGTCATGTTCACTTCTATGCCCATTTTTTAATTGAGTTGTTTGGTTTTTTGTTGTTGAGTTATATGAATCCTTTATGTATTTTGGCTGTTAACCCCTTTTGGATATACAGTTTGCAGATATCTTCTCCCATTCTGTATGTTGCCTTTTCATTTTGACAGTGGTCTCCTTTGCTGTGTAGAAGCTTTTTACTTTGATGTAGTTCCATTTATTTTTGTCTTTGTTTCCATTGCCTTTGGAGTCAAGTCCACAAAGATGTCACTACTACCATAGCTTACCATCTATGTTTTCTTTTAGGAATTTTATGGTTTTAGGTATTATGTTCAAATCTTTCATCCATTTTGAATTAATTTGTGTGTATGGTTTAAGATAGTCGTCTAGTTTCACTCTTTTGAATGTGGCTGTCCAGTTTTCCCAAAACCATTTATTGAAGAGACTGTCCTTTCTCCATTATATGTTCTTGGCTCCTTTGTCATAAACAAATTGTCCGTACATGTGTAGGTTTATTTCTGGGCTCTCAGTTTTGTCCCATTGATCTGTCTGTTTTTGTACCAATACTATACTGTTTTGATTACTGTAGCTTTGTAGCATAGTTTGAAATCAGGGGCCATGATTAGTTGTTTTTTTTTTTTAAACTATGCTAGGACCCAGCAGTTCCACTTTGTGCACAGATGCACATGCATGTGCGTATGTATTCTAGAGAAATGTATACCCATGTGCACCCAGGGACAGGTGTGAAATGTTCTTAGTAGCAGTATTTGTATTCATCTTAAATAAGGACCATCCAAGGGGTGCCTGGGTGTCTCAGTCGTTAAGCGTCTGCCTTCGGCTCAGGTCATGATCCCAGGGTTCTGGATTAAGCCCTGCGTCGGGCTCCCTGCTCGCAGGGAAGCCTGCTTCGCCCTCTCCCACTCCCCCTCTTGTGTTCCCTCTCTTGCTGTCTCTCTCTCTGTCAAAAAATAATAAAAAAAAAATAAGAACCATCCAAAATATCTATCAGTAGCAGAGTGGCTGAATAAATTGTGACGTAATAGTAAGATGGACTACTACGCGTCAATGAAAAAGAATGAACTAGAGCTACACACAATAACACAGGTGTATCTTACAGACAGGATATTCAAAGGAAGACACAGAAGAATATATAACAATCTTATTCTATTTATATGAAGTGTGAAAACAGACAAAACCACACTCTGTTGCTAAGGGGGGGCATATATAAGTGGCTCAAACTATAAAGAGAAACAAGGAATTTATTACTGAAAGAATTAGTTTAGTGGGTACCTCTTAGGAGAGGGTGTGCTGGGGAAGAGAAGGGACCTGGAGGGTTTGTGGGGGTGCTGGCACTGGTCCTGTTTTTTGACTGGTTGGGTAGTTACATGGACAATATGCAGCACATTGCATCAAACATTAATGTTTTATGTGCTTTTCTGGCTGAATTATAGTTCATAATTTTTAAAGTTTTTAAAATGCAAAATAACTTTCTTTGTGGCCTGGGTTGGTTTGTCCTTGCCCTCCATAGTTTTAGGCCTGGAGATTCCTGTAATTGTAAGATGCTCTGGAAGTAAACTGTCCCCTTGTTGCATGGCAAAGTGGCCTCCAAATTGGGATATGCACCCTGGGGAGCTCTTGAGAAAATTCATTTGGGTGGAAAAGAAATTGATTGGAACTTGCATTTACATTCATTTTATTTTCATCAAACGTTGTGATAACTGCTGGTGATTATACTGGCGTAATCCCTGGGTGCACATGTCGGGGGGTCATTTATCACCTGGAGAGAGGGAGGCGAGGCCAGGCCCGTCATAGTGGCTTCCCCACTACTTCCTCCACTTAGGTTGTTCCGTGAGATATATTGTGCCTCATTAATTGGATTTACAAATTTTATATTTTAGTTTTAGCAAACCATCACAAACTAACAGAATCTTTAAAAGACTCTGTAAAGAATTTCCATAACTGGAAGAGAATTTTCATATTACAAGCCACAAGAAAAGGGCAGAGTTTAGCACAAACTCCTTGTCAGCCACATTATGAAGTGATGACCATGACCGTCGAATCAGATCTTGCAAGAAGCTGACCATGAAAATTCTAAATTATCTGGGAGACCTATGGATTTATGTCCACTGTGGTTAATTAGTCCTTAACCTTGTCCTTTGTGTATTTGCCTTGAGATAGTCATGATTAGCAAAATCTGTCCTTCTTTTCAATTTTGTTCATGTTCTTTAAAGTATATAACATGTTAATATAGTAATATATGTATATGAATTGTAAATAAACAACCGCACATGTTTGGGGATACATGTTGAAAACATCTTGAACTACCGCCATGTAGCTCAAAGGGTACTACTCCCTGCTAATAGTTAAAATATGTAGAAGATGGTAAACTTGCTACCCATATCAAAAGGAGGCACCTCTCAGCCCTAATGTTTTTTTATTGGCAAATACCAACACTAAGGCAATAGCTTCTATATTTTACTTTATTAAAACTTTTCTCAAGCCTGTGTTGGAGTTGGAGTAGGAGTGATGAAAAGACACACACACACACACACACACACAGAATAGTTCTGTTTTTCTGTTTTGTTTGTATTCTCTGTACAAACATGTCCTTTTAATTAAGGATTTTGTGTGCTAAAAATAAAAGTTGAATACCATCAGGTCGGCTTTCTCAAAGCAAAAGTAATAGCAAGTAGTAGATGGCACATGCATCATGGCTTGCAATGGGAAGGGCATTCCCAGCAGTCAGGAGACTTGGGTCCTAAGCCTGGTTCTGCCATTTGCCAGCAGCCAGGCCACAGCACACAGGTAATACCCTTTCTGAGCTGCACTGCCTTTTCGCCATCGTGAGAGTGATAAGAACAACCCTTCTCCAACCCTTACAGGGATCACATAGGAGAGCGTCTGTAAAATGTAGAGCTTCCTACAAATGTGACGAATTACGATCATGTCCCTTATACTTCTCCTTTAGCAAAATGTAACTTTTTATTAAAGTGCTGATGTCCTTAACCTACAAGATTCTTTGAGTGGAAGCTGCAGAAACGGACCGACTAACCTAAACAAACAAACAAAAACCCAATTATTTTCAAATTTTTAATTGGATATATCCTGGGCTATCTCCCAGACTTGAAGGAAGGGTGGAGCCATGAAACCACATGAAGGGTTGCGAGCCTGGAAGCTCCAGTGATCACAGCATAGGGTCTGTGTCCTTCTCCGAGATACTGCCATTAATGTGACCAAGCACTGATGACTTTCAGCCTCTGTGTTTCATGTTTCCAAGTCCGAGGCTCCTGGAAGAGAGAATCTAATTCGTCCAACTTAGGTTGATTGACCGCTTTTCACCAGTCAGCCTTGGGTGAGGGGACGGGGTCACCTAGTATGGACAGCATGCCTGGGAGGTCTGGTACTGCGTACCGTGGGCCATTCCAGAAAATCAGGGATCCCTGTGAGCTTCTACCTACAAACTGGTATTAGTGTTTCAATAATTGCTAATGACCCAACTTTCTTTAGGGAAATTACGTAAAAAGAATCAGGTATAAATATGGAATCAGAAGAGTGATTTCTGCAGTAAATGTCAACACACCTAACTGAGCCTGGGCGGCTTCTCGTGTTCTTCTTTAGGTGTCCGCTGAACTTGAAATCACTTCCATTGATGTGGAAGTTTCTGTGTCGGTGCCAAGGGGCATCCTTTTGCTTAGGCTGCTTCTCCAGGGTTCGATTCTGGGTCCACGTTTAGCTACTGCTTGACCTCTTGTTAGAAAGAAGGTATTAAATACATAGCATTCCTATTGCTGATATTCCCTCCACTGACAGCCCGACTTGCCCTAACATTTTATGCCAAAGCAGGAAGATGGGAAGAGAGGTGCACAGAGTCTGCATATTACAGACAAGTCATCACACTATTAAAGGACCATACCTTTTTTTCTCTTGGGAGCCTCTTAAAGTATATTTGAATATATCACAGCCGTTCCTCACACCCACAGGTATTTGATAAGGAGCATTTGTTCTACTGGGGCTTAGGCAATTATTTGTAATATTTCAAGAATGGAAATGATGAAAATATTTATATGCCTGAAAAAGTGATGACTATCTTCCTAAACCAGTTAAACATCACTTTCAAATTTAGGCCCTAACAGGTCCTAAATAGAGTATTGTCCCATTTGGATCCTTCGCCGTAAAGCTATAAAGGGTTCCAAAATTCTTTGTTTTTCAAGTGCATATACATTTGAAATCACCGCGGTTTTTATTGTGAATACACAGGGACATATTCCTTGTACAAAGAAGTTGCTTTCTTAGAGAAAGCATGCCACTGAAGACGGAGAGAAAGGAATAGCAATCACCATATACTTTGCCTCCATAGTCTCAAGTGCTGAGTTACAGCATAATCTATAGTTCATTCTTTTTTTTTTTTTTTTACCAACTCTCAATACATTACCAACCAAGTGCCTCACACTGGTTACAAGGATGATTTATTATTCGTCATATTTTAAGTGCCGAGCCATGAAATATGAAACTGGTATTGGCAGCTGTTGTCCGAAGGTTTGCAGGTGTCCTGTCTAATGCTTCGAAAGTCCAGCATTAGCAATAAATCACAGCATACATAATTTTCCAATAAAGTAATGGAAAGGATTTTGCATTCTGGTTCGTCTAAGCTTTGGTATTTGGAAGTTACTTATGTGGGAAATTCAAGTCAAGGGGTAAAACATTCTCAGGCTTTAACCCTGGAACCTTGGGCCAGCCATAGTCAATAGCAAAAGCATCTTGGTAGCTTTGTTCTCCTAACCCTGAGATCTCTTGGCTCTGGGAACTGACAAAGTGCCAAATATAGGCCTAATTGCATTCCTTGTTACTGAGGGAAAAAAATCTCAAAAGAATTTTCCCTTTCTTTTAAAGGGGTACCTTGAGCATTAACATTTTCTGGAATAGCAAAATTGTTCATAAGACTTTTGCAAAGCTTTCTGAAAAGAGAGCTTGAAGAGGGCTCTGGCAGCCAATTAAGAGGACGTGTTGCTTACCTAGAGCGAAAAAGAGTTAGGGAGATAAAATCAAAGAAGTAGGAGAGATGCGGCTTTGTCCTCTGTGAGCTTGTGCTCTGATTAACGAGCTGATGTTCTCTTTTCGTCTTCTTTCTCTGTGGTCTGCTCAAAGATTTAGCAAGACAGTACATGATATATTCAGCTAGCCCGATAATAGACCACTACTGTCTGAATGTAAGTTCTCTTCACCAGTATTCCCAGTGCTTGTGCCCATTGCCTGGTACATAGGGATGTTCAGTTAGTATTTACTGAAAGGAATATATTGTGGCAGATCTTTCTGTGATTTATAGATTGATGAAGTATATATCGGGCCAGATATGCTCTGAGCCAGATAAACTCTGATCAAGGAATCACTACCCAACTTTAGTAGATTGGGATCTTCCAATACGTGGAGCTAATATTCTAGTAGAGGAGCCAGACAGTGAAGACACAAGTAACCACGTGAATAAACACAGCAAAAACAACTAGCGATGCGGGCTACAAAAGACCTCAACAGGGTGAGTGCTGTGATGGGGACTAAGGGATTAGAAAAAGCAAAACCTAGCATAATGTAAAAACTCAGTGGTATAGAAGGAATGGATACAACTTTCCAGAAGGCTTCGTTTACTCCAGAAGTTAACATATCTAAAGAAAAGGTTCAGCTGATCACAGCATTTCTTAATGTAAATAGGTTGGTGGAGTTCTCACCATACTGGCAGTATGAGTTTCCACTTTATAGAATTTTGCTTTAATACATCAGTTGATGAGCGCCTGGTGCCAAGGCCAAGGGTTAGCTCTCTGCTCCGCTTCCCTTCTCCAAGCTGCAACTTCTCTCCCAGAGCCAGGCAGCTGTCTCCCAAATGTATGCTGTCAGTCACATAGGAAACTAGAAGACCAAAAGAGGATAGATCAGCACAAATTTATCATCAAAGCTGAAAGAAAGAAAGAACCTCAGAGCAAATGCTATGCTGACTGTGGGTCAGCAGTGTTATCTTTGTATCTCAAGGACAGAACGTTTAATAAAGATTTGGGTACAAAGTACACATCACCCTCCAGGCATGCTGAACTATGTCAACCGGAAAACTGTTCCTTAGAGTTTACAATTTCCCCCTTTTCCTAAATTAAAAAATGCTAATGTGAACTCTTGACTCTCAACAACACATGTTATTATTGTATATAGGACAAAGAGTAAATAAGACACTTGCCTAATAACATAACAGTTCGTTTTAACTCAGCAAGCTGGAAGTAATTTTAGCTTGTTTTCTTTTTTCCATGCTTCTTTATGGAAATAGGCCACAATTATTTTTATTCCACCATCCTTCATAATCTTATAGCATGCTTCCTGTTTATGCTATTAAGAGCTGTTTTTAAAGACCCTTGAGGGATATCTTTTAATATATTCTTTTAAAAATAATTACTCATCTATAGTACCCCCTTAGAACGTCTGAGGGCTTGGAAATGTAGAAACTTCTTAATGAGATACGCTTAATGGTCTATGCGGAGTATTGCAATGTTTACACCTAGTTCAGTTAATGTAAATTATATTTAATTAGTCATTCTGGAAAAGTAGTAGATTTTTTAAAATAGATTCAGTACCTAAAACCCACCATTTGGCTTTTATGTATGATATTTATAGATAAAACTCTATGAGTAGTATTTATAGATCTAAAAAAACATTTTCAGTAGCATAAAGTCAATTGTTAGGGACTCTTATAATAATGTGAAGAATGTGTCTTGTTGGGGCATGAAAAATACCCATGTGGGACAGAAGATCGCTTTTATTAAAATGCTTTATAAACTTTAAACTACTATACAGATGTGATATGTTATTGTTCTTTTTACACTCGTGGCATGCAGAACTTCTGGACTGAACAACAGTCCATAACTTTATGTTTTAATGCTGAATATGTTTCTGTTTCGAGTGAGATTTCCTTTTTTCACATGTAACTCTTAGGTCAGAGACGCCCTGAGTTCCTTAACTGGGTTCCTTCATACTACACTTGACTTTGGAACCCTCCGATGCACACTTGTGCCCCCGGAAGCATGCTTCACATGATGCTGTAGGAGGTGCAGTTTCTAGGAAGGAACCTCAGCCAACCTCACAGGTGCAGTCTATAGATGATGGCTCAGAACACCCCCCCCCCCCCCCCCCGCCGTGGCCATCTCCCAGTCCCTCACCTGCACTAGAAAAAGACTGAGCCATCAGTGACTCACTCATTCCTGGTCTTCTGTGGCTCCTCTTGTGGCCCTCTGGCATACCTACTCTTCCAGAACTTCTCTGCCATGACACTCTCTTTGCTCTTTTGCATAACACTTTCTTTGCTGCTTTGGGATGTCCTGCAGGCTGGTTCTTTCTTCGTAGTTCTCCCAGCTGCCTGTGGTTTGCATCTGACAGCCTCCAGGATTGGTTGTTCCCTCTGTTCTTTCCTACCCTCCCAATACCACATTTTCTGCACTTCAGCCTCCCCCCGCCACTCCACCCCCACCACGGCCACGGGAAACTACAAACGAGAAAATGCATCCTGGTGATACTCCTCTGCTGATTTCCCATTGCCCTCTTCTCTGGGGGAAATTGCTCTTTTCCACAGCACTCCAGAGTTGCCAGCTGCAGCTTTGTTCTCCTCCCTTTACAGAAAGCTCACGTGGAGGGGGTGCAGCAGGAGGGGGGAGGATTGGGGGGACTGGCACAGCCCTTTCTCCTCACCGCTCGCCCAGAGAAGTGCTTCATTGTCCACATCAAGGACCAGGCCATGGGAAACAGGCTCCCCGACAGTCACCATGGGCTACACAAATATTACTTCCATTTAGCTTGACCTTTCATTGTGCTCTAAAATGACTGAAAATACTTAAATCGTGTACAGTATTTTTCTGGAAACAGAAATTAATGGGGTTCTTTCAAGAAACCACACTTGAACTTTTGCCCTTTTCTTCCCTTTTGACTCATTATATCCAATCAGGGTTTCCTTTTAGCATGTATTTCCCTTTTGTGAGAAATAATTTCTTTGTTGATAAAATTATGAATCATAGAAGCAATGTAATTGTTAAAAATAAGGCCTTAAAACACTTAGCTCTGGGAACTGACTCTTCCGAACATAAAAAATTTTTAAGTGCTTACTATGTAAGCTGGACTGACTTCCTAATTCTGTAACGGCTCTAATGTATTAACTCGATTAGTTCTCAAAACAGTCCTGTGACAGGCAGTACTGTCATGTGTCGACATTTTACAACACAGACACTGAGGCATGGTGAAGGTGGGTTGCTCAAGGCCTCATAGTTAATGGTGGGCAGGGCCAGGACCTGAACCGAAGTGGTCTTGCTTCAGTGTCCATGTTCTCAATCACTGAGCAAACAGCCCGAGTGACTCGACTGTGTCACATAATCTTTGGGAGCCTGACTTTTCCCATCTCTGAAGTGGGAATAGTAACAGCTACCTTACTAAACTGTGGGGAGGATCAAATAAAATCATTATTTGGAAGGGCTCCACACATTGTGAAGAGCCACACCATGAGGCTTAAGTTTGGGCCAACTGTTGATATTTTCTGTTAGTCGAGGGCTTTTGGCCCTTGCTCCTTGGATATACTGCTGGTTCCGATGAAAAACAACATGTTTCTCTTGAAGTTTTCTTGAAATCTCAGCAGACCTCAGGTTTCACGATGAAAATGATTTTTTTTCTTCCAAAATGGTGGCATGCGGATATATTTAGCGCCTCAGCAAACTCGGCATGACACTTTTAATATGCCAAGGAATTTCACTGACACGTTCCCTTCAACTCTCCCTCATTAATGTAGCCCTTAACACCTTTTCCTTTCCTTTTTTTTTTCTTTTCTAAATCTTGCAAAATCAATTTTCTTTCAAGTCTCTGCTCACCACATACTGGTGACTTGTCATTAAGTGTCCTTCAATGTGTCATATAGGGTCTGGGACCCTGTATCTTACTGCTAGCATGGGGCTGTTTGAAACATAAGAGGATGTTGGGCAAGGTGTAGGCCAGTGGAAAAGAAGTGGAAATCACATGTGAAGATGAGGATTTAGAAAGGCCATGGCACAAAAAAAAAAAAAGGCTTCAAAATGTGGGACAGGAGAGCAGAGATAGACTCCAGGGAGATGTGATGGGTGGTGCTGGAAGAGGAGGACCAGGGAAGAGAAAGGAAGAAGAGACTGGGAAGGACAAGCCATACGGGACATGGGGATTTCCTTGCCACTGGTCTAGAGAAGATGGTAGCACCCTCCTCCTTCTAACTCTGGGCTTGCTTTCCCTGCTGTCAGGCTTCTGCATTTTCAGGTCTCACAGTTCTCTCACAAATTAGAATGTTGGGGGATCTGAATTCTTACAGTCCCTTGAGGGGAATGAATAGCCTAAGGGCCTGACTTCTTTTGTGATTCTTTGAAGCTTGTATGCATCCTAGATATTGAGTTCTTCCTGTGTTTTTTAATGGGACTGGTATTGCATACCCAGAGTTATGCATGTTTCAGAGGGTCTTCCAGGCAGCATTCATGATCATAATGAGTTATTTTTTCCCCTTTTCTGGATAGAAACAATATCCTTGTCATTCAGTCTCCTAAATATAGCAAGCAGTTATGATAGAAGAATATCCTTATGTTGGGAAAGAAGTTGGCAGCCTCAATGATGTGAAAATGTCCAATTTAGAAAACATGTTTAAAAAGAAAAGCTGCTTGAAGTCCGTTTTGGAATCAGGTGGAATAAAAAGGAACAAATAAAGATTTAAAAGAAAACGTGTGGTCTGACAACACATTCCACTTCCTCTCTTTAGTCTTCCAGGTACTTGTTGATTTTGCCTGAACTTCAGATGTCATTTCTATCATTTCATTAAAATGTCAGACTGCAAACTGGTTCTGGCATCTAATTGGGAGCATAACTTGGATGATAGATTTTTTAGCTGATGCATGTAATCCGAGGACTGCAAGAATGTTGCCAGGGACTAACTGTCTAGAATCTCTTTAAGAACGGTGTGAAGTGTATAAAAAGAGTACTTAACACAGGGAAGGGGAAAAGGCATCAAACCCCAAAGAAAGAGTCAAAATGAAATACATAAGTTTATCATGGCTGGAAGTGTATAAATAGGGAGCTCCTAGTCTAAAATCATCTAATTGATTAAAGTGTCCATAGTTAACATTCAGTCAGAATTGTAGATAGAAGCACGTCTATCGCATTTGACCGATCCAAGCGTACCTATAGTATCTCTTCCTGAAGTGCTAAACTGACCAAAACACTTGATAAGCAAGTATCTCAAGAAATCAAACCGTGTGAGTCCCTTTGTAGAGGGCAGTTTGGCAATATGTTTTTTTTAATCCTTTTTTTTTAAATTATTTTTTAAATTTTAAGTAAACTCTGTGCCACACATGGGGCTCAAACTCACAGCCCCAAGATCTAGAGTCGCATGCTCTATAGACTGAGCCAGCGGGGCACCCCGTTTAATCCTTTAAAATGTGTGCACTGTTTTGTCACAGAACTTATCTCTATGGAATTTATGCTGAGGAGATAACTAAGGATATACTCAAAGGTTTTAGCCACAAAGATGTTAATCACATCCTTGTTTACAATAGGGTAAATAAAAAATTGCTTACATGTACAAAACAGATTAGTTACAAATAGTATGTTCTAGTCAAAGAGTGAAATACTACTCAGCTACTATAGATGATGTTGTAGCTAGATGTTGATAATGAGAAGACATCCATTCTATATTGTTGGGTGATGAAATCGTGTTCTAAAAGAATAAGTATGCACAGTGTGGTCACATTTTTGTTAATGTATGGATGTATTCTTAGAAAATGGCCTGGAAATATATTTAAGGGTTTTTAAAGTGGTTCTTTGGGTGGTATGGTCATGGGCATTTAAAATGTTCTTTTTTGTTTATCTGGGTCTTTAATTTTCCTACTCTAAACATATACTGCTTTTACAACAAGAAGGAACCAACAACGTTTATTTTTAATTGAAGAGAGGGAAGTATGTGAGCCAAACCATATGAAAATGACTGATTCTGGATAACTAGAGACCTCATGGGATGTGTTTCAGCTGAATATATTTGTAAACATATTTCAGCTGAGCAAGTGTGCCATGATTTGAGAACAGTGATTGCTTTTTCATGCACCTGATTTAGCAGAGATTAGGAGCTTTTTCCCCTAACCTCTGCAAAATGAAGGAACTCAACCTAGTTGACCAACTCTGAGGTTTCTTCCTACTTCCAAACCCCAGGTCTACACTTTCTAGGTTGACGCAGAGAAACTGCTGAATTGGGGACTCGCTGCATTTCTCATATTTACAAGCTGCCAAGTGATGAAAGCATATTAATAATAAGGAGTCATCTTTGTATTTGTAGTACACAAACTAACCCACTCTGCAAGTTTGTCCCTGGTGTCTATCTTCTGCTGTTTTGAAGAGAGACCTTCAAAAGATCTCGTTTTTCCATCACTTATTGATTACCCGAGTTTTGAACTTTGGGGAAAGCTTATGGTGAGGGTCACACACCCGAGAACTGCTCGGTGACCCAAGGGAAATTTGGCAACGGGTGGGTAGCGGTTGAAGCAGACAGTGGCAAAGAACTCACTTCCGTTAGCAGATAAAATTCTCATCAGCCGTGAAACCCTGATGACCTCTTGGCCACTTCCTTTGGTATCATGGAGACCTCTGCTGTCCACGCCTCCTGGGCCCACTTTAGTTCAGGGTTGGGCGATATCATCTATTTTTTACTCATTAATCACTCTTGACAGATGTCATGGTCTTACAATAATCTCCTCCTACCTTTAAAAGTATAATTTCAGAACAGGTTCACAGTCATCATAGAGGTAGATTACAGTACACATCTTGCAGACGGGCTTCCTCATTCTGTATCTTCTAAAATGGAAGTTAGTGGAAAGAGCATTGTGCCGTGGGTTAGGAAACCTGTGTTTTGACTCTGGCTCTGGCATGAACTTGCTCTGAAACATTGGAGACCTGACCCAGTCTTTTTAGGTCCAAGATTTTCTCTGTACAGTGAGTGGGTTGAATTCAGGGGTTTTCAAGCTTCCCTTCAGCTCTGAGATTGTATGAAAATGATCTACAAAGGCCATGTATTGTTGCCTACATAACTCAAGACTGAAGGCAGAGCTTCTGTTAACAATCCAGCCCTGTGACTCCCCTCCTTCTTATCTCTCCTGGTGCAAAAAACCATTGTTTTCTTGTTTATCTTCCTTTTCTCATGCCACACAACATAACTTCAGAGAGAATCTCATTCTGGCATTCTCTATATCCTCTAATGTATGATATGTCTTTGTGACTAGTGAAAAAAATTCTTAAAAGCAGCTACTTCCATTATTCTCCAGTCTTAAAAGCTATCCCCTGAGAACTAAATGTCAATTCAAACATTCCTACATTTGTTATCATTTCTAACCTAACCTATAGAAGTCTAAGGCATAATTTGAAACAGAAGAATTCCTGCCTTGAGACAGTGGACTCATAAATATTTAGTATGATTTATCCATTCGATTTAAGAAGAAATTAGGATATTTAACATTTTTAACAACAATTTTTTCGGTATCTACATTGAATATGAAAAATTCGGCTGCTGCACATGCTTGCCAATCCTGCATTTTTAATTGTAGAGAGCATATTTTAAAATTGAGTAACAATTTCAAACGAATCTGCTGTAAAAGAAAAATCAGTTTACTCTAATGAAAGATTTAAAAATCAAAGATTTCCCTTGTGTGTTTTAGCTTGATGTCTAATTTGTAGACTCTGAAATATGTAGTATCTCCTTAGCCTATATAAGATATCTGTGTTCTGTAGTAAGCACAGAAAACCCAACCTAAACAGGCCACAGAAGAGACTGGGAACTGCCCACTCAATACCCAATACAATCCTTCCTTCCTTAGTTACACACCCTGATTTTATTCAAAGGGCCAATGTACCCGGCCAAAAGACTGCCTCCTGCAGTTAGGGGTGACCAACAGAGAAATCTTTAGACAGGATTTCCAGAAAACTTCTTCAGCAACAGTTGCCTGGGCTGTGCATTTTCTTTTTCTTTCTTTCTTTCTTTCTTTCTTTCTTTCTTCCTTCCTTTCTTTCTTTCTTTCTTTCTTTCTTTCTTTCTTTCTTTCCTTTCTTTCTCTCTTTTTCTTTCTTTCTTTCTTTCCTTTCTTTCTCTCTTTTTCTTTCTTTCTTTCTTTCTTTCTTTCTTTCCTTTCTTTCTCTCTCTCTCTCTCTCTCTCTCTCTCTTTCTTTCTTTCTTTCTGGAATTTTATTTATTTATTTGAGAGAGAGAGTAAGCACAAGCAGGCAGAGAGCAGAGGAAGAGGGAGAAACAGACTCACTGCTGAGCAGAGAGCCCCATGTGGGACTCAGTCCCAGGACCCTGGGATCATGACCTGAGCTGAAGGCAGACACTCAGCCGACAGCCACCCAGGCACCCCAGGCTGTGCATTTCTTGACTCTGCTTCTTCTACATTCCTCTACATTGGCTCTTCTCCGGACTCCACGTGTTCACAAGATGGCTAAGGCAGCTTTAGTCCCATCATCGCCTTCATTCAAACCTAGCAAAGAGAAAGCCTAATTTTCTAATAGCTCAAACAAAGCTCCAGATTTGCTTCTCCTTGGCCCGATTGCCCATTGAGGTTGCGTTCAAAGCCATGACTGAGACACTTAGAATGATGTGCCAATGAGTTCATCCTGGGCCATATATCTCACCCCCAGGCCCATTCTGGAGGTAGCGTCACCGAGTCCTCTAAAGCAAAATAGAGCTGCTGTGGGAGAGGATAGATACTGGATGATCAAAGCACAAATATCCACCCTACCAAGTTTGCCACTTTCTTCAGTCCCATCATTGAGTTATTATGGTCTTTGGTAATGAGGTAAACTAATCATTTGGTTTGCAAAGTTACAGTACACAATGATTTGGTCTTTGGATTCATTTATGGCAAATGAAATTGAAGTCTCAAGGCCACACCATTAATCCAGATTAGATATCAAAATACCTGAATTTAATTTTCCAGATTAATGTCTTGTAGTAAGCCATATAACTTCGCTTTCTCCTTAGCACCCTATATACGACCCTTCGAAAGGGTAGAATCAGAGTTCGCCAAAAAACCCCAAACAGCTGTATTTTCCAGTATAGCTTGTTGATGCAGCAGAGGACATTGTTTCCGAACATAAAGTGGTATAACAAGTTAGAGCTAAATGGAATTTAAAATGACTTGTGATAAACCCTGAAAAAGTGGTCCTTTAAAAAAAGTAACGTCCGCAAGCTACCTATTATGTAACCATAATACCAGTGCTCTGAGTTTAGATGGGGGAGCTACAGGGCAATGACAAAAAATATTGTGGGCTTCTGTTTTGTCTGAGCGAACATGCAGAAGTGATTTTCAAGAGATTTACTGCAGTTGCATGTTGGGACATGGTATGCGACAAGACAGATGATTATGGCCACGGTTCTGAAAATGTTCAGATGGCTTTCAGTTAGCTTTGGGCAAGGCTGCTTCTTGCAGAGCCAGTGTTGATTTTTCAGAGCGCCTCGTAGGATCTCCTTAGCCTACATAAGATACCTGTTTTCAGCAGAAGGGCTGATCATGTCAATCCTCTGAAGCCACAGGAAATGTCACTGGAGAGTGGACTGCAGAAGGCTTGTTTGCGTGGCTGGGGGACCGGCTACCTGAGTAGAAGACAGCAGCAACAAGAGTATGGGTTCAGTTAGAGAGACACCTAAGTCTGACCCTGCCCTGCCCCCCGCATGTACCAGTAGATTACTCAAGCTCTTGGATCCTCCATTTCCCGATTTGTAAAATGGGGGTATATCAGAATCTAATGAGAAAAGGCGGGCGCCTGGGTGGCTCAGTTGGTTAAGCGACTGCCTTCGGCTCAGGTCATGATCCTGGAGTCCCAGGATCGAGTCCCACATCGGGCTGCCTGCTCGGCAGGGAGTCTGCTTCTCCCTCTCCCACTCCCCCTGCTTGTGTACCCTCTCTCGCTGTGTCTTTCTCTGTCAAATAAATAAATAAAATCTTTAAAAAAAAAAAAAAGAAAAGGCAAGTAAAGCTTCTAGCCAGTGCGTCAGACCGATCTAAGTGTTTAGTGCATGTTAACTATTGTTCTGTTTTCAGAGTTGACCCTTGAAAAGAGGGAGGGGTGTTGAGTTTTTCACTCTTTTCTCTTGAGTTTCATTCAGAAAAAAAAAAAAAAGAAGGTGCGAGAGTGAAGAAGTTGAGTTTAGGTTGG
Organism: Mirounga angustirostris; assembly: GCF_029215605.1. Taxonomy (NCBI): domain Eukaryota; kingdom Metazoa; phylum Chordata; class Mammalia; order Carnivora; family Phocidae; genus Mirounga; species Mirounga angustirostris. The sequence continues at coordinate 160,739,564 of NW_026991711.1, forward strand.
CTCCACCTGATGGTGCTTTTACTTTGTCGTGTGGAAAAAGAGAGAGTTGATATTGGCATATTGTAGGTGCCCTGTCCTATACTTACTTAGGATGCAAGTTTGTTGAAAACAGCCACTCTGGAAAGATGGTGTCATTGTCTCACATCTAAGAATGGCAGCCATCTGCTGTGGGAGCAGATGAGACCTCAGGCTGCAGATGGCACCATGCTAAAGACCCCTGACATTCTGTCTGTCATCTAAGACCTCCTGGGAAGAGTGAGAATCTGAAAATAACAGGACCGAAGGACTGAAAACTGAAGCCTAGAAAGGAAAAGTGACTCAGAGGTTGCATGAACAGGCAGGACCAAAAGCCAAGGTTCCTGATGCCCAGGTCGGGGGAAATAATGACCGTATCCACCAGACTCTATTGGTTATCCTCCAAACCTCTCCTTCTGGTCTCCTGTTAATTGCCAATCTCATCCAGCCACTGAAAGACAAGAATTCATTCCCTTCTGCAAATTCAGTTTGTTAGAAGCCACCTACCCCTTCCCCAAATGTCAACATCTATACGTCTTGCTATTATGGTCACTCTATTTCCCATGAATTAAATCCACATCTCTTGCCTGGAGGTCTAAGAGTAACCATCCTCCTAAGCTGTTGAGTTGGAGAAGGGCTAGAGGTCTCACTGTGAGTGCCCCGACTTCCTCCTAAGTCCCCTGTTTCCAGCCTGGTGCCACAGACAGTCCTCCATCACACCTGAAGCCTCCAGCCTCTTGGAGTACATTTTTCTAGAGAATGAACCCGTGTCTCAAGGGCTGGGGAGGATGGTTGCCTGGCTGCTCTGAGTGGAGTGGGCCTGTCGCCCTTCTGAACCTTCTTGGGGTTCTTTGGGAACCAACTGGCTGGCTTCTCTTTACATTCTTGTCTGTGGATCCTTAGGTGTCAGTCGCCTTGGCAGAGTCCGTTCAGCTCCTCAGTAGGCCTTCCATCTTCCCAAACTGTTGTGTCACATCTCAGCCCCTCATGTCTCCTCATCCATTTGTTGTCCTGGGCTTTTGCCTTTTTTTATTTCTTTCTCACAATACTAGTAGGTTTTGGAAGGAAGCAGAGATCAGCATATCTGTTAACCACCTCATCCCATCCCCATGGAATGTTAGTAGCCTCCCCTTTTCAGTATATTGTCCAAAATTTCATTTCTCTTAATACGAGGTTCTAACGTGGACGTAAAAAGCCCAGTGAATAGTGACTGACCGAGGATGACTGCAGTTAATTCTTTCTCTTTGAATGTTGGGGATCTTGGCCTTCAGCTCCAGAGAAGGGGTTAAGGCAATCTCTCAGTACTGATGTGTGAGGCGTTAACCCCGAGCAGTGCACGCACCGTATGTTCAGTCACTACCAAGGAACCTTCCGAATAACAAATCTCGGGTTCTGTGTTATCACCAAAATTAACCTCACAGCGTGGTTCACAATCATGTTTATGGAAGTGTTTTGAAAATGAAATGTGCCACTATGAAATCAGTGGATAGAAGTCAATGAGGACTCTGAGGGAGAGGCAGATTTGGATATTTCTTCCGTAGCTGAGCACTTGCTGGGAGGAAGTGCCAAACATCTCTCTCAGTGTTTGTGTTTTTAGATGCGCTAACCAGCAACGGAAAGCTTTCCCACAAGTGTGCACATATCAGGGATGCAGGGCAACAAATGTGTGTGAAGTGAGTACACTTAACGTATGGTAGTGGATTTGTGTGACTGCAGCTACATGTTTGCAGTAAAAATATTTGAATGCAAGGTACTTTGCAAATTCCTGAGAAATTAATTTTAGTTTCCCAAGGACTAAAATTTTCCATTAAAAAAATAAATATATTAGCCTGTCAGTAACTTTTTTCCAACACTTGATGTATTTTAGTTAATACTGCATTATTCCTGGTGTTCTGATATGCATAATTGTTAGCAAAGGGAGTCACTAATATTGGATTCAGAATTGACGACTGATTTACATACCTTAAACTGAAAGGTGAGACATAAAAATTTTGGCATTTACCCCTCCCCCATTCCTCCAGTGAGAGATTATAAATTGAGTTTGTGCTTCAATACAACTACAGTTCAGCCCTGTAAAAACATAGCTAATGATAATGTAGACTTTCAGTGTGAGATAGCCCTGTGGGCTTCATTCAGGAAATACTGGATTCTAGAAATACCTGAAGAGCTTGGTTATAAATCCCTGCCCTGTGACATAGTTCTTTAAGAGGGTTGGTCCAGTTCAGTATTGTTTAATTAATTGTTGCTTTCTATTACCTTTCTTTTTTTTTTTTTTAAGATTTTATTTATTTATTTGACAGAGAAAGACACAGCGAGAGAGGGAACACAAGCAGGGGGAGTGGGAGAGGGAGAAGCAGGCTTCCCGCTGAGCAGGGAGCCCGATGCGGGGCTCGATCCCAGGACCCTGGGATCATGACCTGAGCCGAAGGCAGACGCTTAACGACTGAGCCACCCAGGCGCCCCTCTATTACCTTTCCGTGGATTCTGGGAATGTTGTTCTATCTCTTCTCCCAGTCCATTTGGCTACCTTTCTGGTTTGGGTACATCTCAGTTTTATGTCCATGTGCTTGAAGAAAGAACCAGACTGATGTGTTTCTGTGTCCCACCCCTTGGGTTTTGTTAGTGCCTAGCCGATGAGACAATGCCTCGCGGTTTATAAGCAAAAGAGAAGCATGCTGCATTTGTATTCTGAGTTCGTGTTCTTGCGTGAGCAAAACGGGCGATTTAAGGATGACAGAAAAGGGCATACACCGAAAGACGTAAATCGAGTTTTGCAATGTCTATAAAATACAAAACGTTTTGGTCTTGAAGCCGCTATATCACCGGCAGAAGCTAAAAAGTAAAGGCAAACAAGCAGTGTTTCTCTCTCTTCAACATCACCCCAAATAACTGGCTTAACTCGTTTTCCCCCACTCTATTGATCGGCCGCTCTGGCCTGTGCAGACGCAGCTATGGAATGCTCTTGCGAACCTGCGGCCTTTTTTTTTTTTTTTTTAGCCCTTGGCTTTAGAATAGCTGGATTTAATGGCAGGGGGCCTCGGCCTCTGTTCCTGAAGCCTCTTTTCCTCCCCCTCCCCTGGAGGGGGAAGCATGATTAATCTCTCCCCTTCCTTTTGGATTATAGGAAAAACCGGGTACACGGACCTCAGTGCCAGCACACCTGAATTCAGGGGGTAGCTCCCCAGACAATTGCTCTCTTGTTCCTTCGTCTAAGGGGCCTGGGAAGCTGTGAGGGCGAAAGGGTAATGAATTCCTCTAGGTGGTGATAAGAACTACATTCCGAGAGGATTAACAGCACAAAAACCAGCTTCTAGGAGGAAAAAAGTGGAAAAGCGGGGGAGGGGAACTCCCACGTTGACACACAAACAGCCCCACAGCGAGCTTTCCCGCGTGTGCTCAAAGCCACATTCCAATTTTAGCTGTCAAAAAGCGAGCTACTTTGACAGGAACATCTGCATGTTGTACATGGCAGGGATGGTCTTGAGAAGACTTGGGAGCATTCGTGGTTGGCTGCAGGGGACGGACTACGGTCATATGCTCGGCTTTGCCATAAGATTTATATCTGGTGACTCTCAGGTACCTTCCTTGATCAAGACGCAGAAACATTTTCAAAATACCTTGATTTCAGATTTTTCAACCTAGAGGAGCAGAGAAGAGGGGAAGAAAAAGTGCATGTAATTTGTTAACCACATCTGAGAATGGCTCTGCAAATAGAAATTTGGCCCCGTTTAAACTTTCCTCAAACAGCATGATCATGGCGTTGAAATTTGGGATCTTGCTTGTGCAACTCAAATGGAGGCCCCTCGTCTGTGTTTCAATGGATGTATTTGGGGAAACGTAAAGGCAGTATCATTCCTGTGTGCTAATCAAGGGCCAGAACCAACCCACACACATCTGCCTAGCGATTCCTCACTGCTGTTATGAAAATAAACCTCTTATTTTTTTACAGAAAGTCACTACCCTCAAAGGGGAAAACAAGAGCACATAGATGTGGCCCTGATTTTCTCACTCACTTCTAACCCTTCACCACCCCCTTCCCCCAGTTGCTGCAATACCCCAAATGTTCAGATTTTAAATCTAAACACCCTTTGTCTTGCCATATCCCCTCTTGCACGTGTGCGCACACGCGCACGCGCACACACACACACACACACCTGACTTAGTTTAGTTTATCCCCCAAAAATAATTCTGAGGTGTTTGCTACTCAGACACATTTCTTGAGAAATAAACACATCATCAATTCTTATTGAAGCAGTGACTTTTACAGGTCCTGTGCTATAGTCTAAACCAGAAATACATCAGACTATTGTAGGAAACTACAGCTTTTACATTTTCTTGTCTGAACTCTGCTCCTCTTTTTAGTTAGAACATTCCATAAATATCCAAGCAGGCCTTCGGTAAAGATGCCTGATCCACATTTTGCATGGCAGAGTCCATTGGAAATCTACCCTCTTGATGTCAGTACAGGCTTAATGAAGTTAAACATTTGCCTAGTGAGTTTGTTTTTGAGAGGAGTCGCTTCAGGAAGGCATGTTGGAACAAATCTAAGCTTAGCTAACCATGAGTAATTCCTTGCCTGTGTCCATAATTTTAACAATGTGAATCATTAGCTCAGACCCTCTCTTTTATCCCAAAGAAGATATATGGGCAAGACCACAAATTTTAGTGAAGGCTCTTTGTGCTTAGTAGGAAAGAATGTTGATGTTCCTCACCTTTGTACAACGAGATGACTTTAGCTGTAGTCTCATGACCCTAGAAATGGAGCCTCAGGTCTTATACAGTGTCAGCAGCCCTAGTAAAGAGCCATGTTTGGCCATTTCCATCTTGCTTCCCTGGTTCGGTCTCCTGCCTCTGGAGTCCTCACCAAAATGGGAGGCTAATTATTGCCAAGGATTTTTGTTAATGTCCTTTCTTCCCATGTTGAGAGGTAGTGTGTAGAAAATACAAGTAACTTTAACTGTCTGTAGATGTATTTTAAAGTGATTTCTGGGATACACAAGAAAATGCTTTTCAATTGAGTTTGTTAATTATTTGCTGTGACTGAACAAACCAGATTTTAGCAACAAAGGCAGTACCTTTAACGTCTTGCCAGGGTTGTGTTTTGTAGCTAAACATGACATTTAGGAAATGTCAACTCTGAATGACTTTTTTAAAAATTGTAGTAAGTATGGTTGGATATACGTACAATCCCTGACTTACAAGAACTTGACAAACAAGTTTCCAGTGGACATAAAAGGCTGCCCTTCCTCCTTCCCTCCCCTTTCAGGATCCCTTTCATTTCTCCTCTTTGCCCTTCAACCCGCCTCCCTCCCGTCCCGCTCAGTGCCAGGCCACTGGAGCACTGCTATGGAAACTGCCTTTGGGAAAACTTAGCTCTTCTGGAAAAAGTGTGGTTTCTATAGAAAAAAAGTGGAAGAAGAAGCTGCGCATAATAGGCAACAATTGGGCCTGGCCCCAGAGATAGCTCCTGGGGAGGACCAGGTAGACTCCCCAATATTTTCTTTAATGTGGCATGATTCCTTTTAATTTCATTTACTTTTCTTCATCTTGACTTACAGGTATCCTTTTTTTTTTTTTTTTTTTTTTTTTTTAAAGATCTAGATGGCTTTGAGAGAGTTGAGGAAAACTGCCTTCGTTCAGTGAATTGGGTCAGGCTATAGTGACCACACATATAAACACACAACCCTTGTGTATGTTTAGTGCTTTTTGTCTCCCTGTTTACAAAAGGTTTCCACACACATTTGTTCTTCAGCTGCTTTACAAATGGTGAGACAGACTCAGAGAACTTGAAATATTTGAGCTGCTGGAAGCTGAACTAAAAACTGCAAATTTAAATTCTGAATTTAGTTCTCCTTCCATTCCATATTCCATTGTGTGTGTCAATATCTTTATGCATGTATGTCTTTGTATGTGCACACACGTGCACACATCTCTGCCTTTTTCAACAGTGATGCAAACCTATTTGCAGGTGATTAAGAAACAATACAATTCACAGAATCTGAAACCATCTCTCACCTCAATATTCTGTTTTATAACACCCTGATGCCTAGATGGTGAAAATTAGATAACTGGGCCTTATTTCAAGAGCTTAAGAGATTGAGAGTATTGTATGTGCCTATAAAAACATACTTAAAAACCTGAATGTTAAGATTTTACAACCTGACTAAGAAATAGCTATGTAACTACTAATTAAAAAATTAATAAATTTCATGAAATATATATTTTAATAACAGGCCTAATCCCAAACACTATATTTACATCTGTGGTTTTGCATTCCTTGTGTATAGTAAGTCAGTGCACTCTTGACAAATGGGTATTATTTGTATCTACAAAGTATATTTGAGTTCCATACCAGAAAGCCAGGTTCATTAGGTATTTTTATGTGTTAACCTTCTGATCAGGGCTTAAATAAACACAGTTCTGAAACTGAAAATGATGAAACATGCCGAAAAGCACATTTTACAGTCTATTTATAGTAATAATAATGATAGTTCTAAGCAGATTGTCTCACTGGCAATGAACATACAATGGGGACATCAGAAGAGATGAACTGGTGCCATTTTCTGAGATAGAAAATCTCACATTTTACATAAAGCCAGAAGTAAAAATGGTTCCAAGAAAAAACATGTGTTAAGAATTGTAAGTGTTTAGCTTAGAAGGAGGGAAAAAATTGGGTTATCACAAACATTGCTTTTTTTTTCCTCCCAAAGTATAGAAACAGTTTCCATTCTCTGACTCCATGATGTCATACTCTGAACAAGAAATGGTGAAGGAAATGGAATTATGCAGATTAATGACAAACTTGTGATCAATTAGATTATTTAATAGGAAATGAAAATCTGAACAGTGTGGTAAATATCTAATAAAGCCTTAAGGATCATGGAATTATTATTTGTTAGAACCTTGTTTATGGTTAAAATTGTGTGAAGTTCTGCCTGAATATTTTCTCAAACTGTAGCATCATCCTCCAGCATTCTTCATAGATGTTGAATTTTTGTTCCATTCATTTTTATTTTATGGCCAGGTTTTGGGGGACATACATTTACCTCTCTAATCTGCCTCACTAGGATAGGTTACTACTTACTATTCCTGATGGTCATTCCAATGGCAGTATCTATAGGATTCCATACGCTTGGGCTCTGCTGCAGTCTTTAGCATTGCTGGCTAAGTGAGACCACTGAGAAATACAAGCCAAACCCCCAATGTCATGGGAAGACTTCTCCCTATCTGAACCTGGCAGAAGTTCACAGGCTCTACGTCTCAGCTCACCCTCTCACTTTCTTTGGAGACTGGCAGTTACAGAGACCAGCAACTTCCGCCTTTTGAAAAACTTGGAAAGGGAGAAAAGCCGCTATGTAACTGATGTGATTTTTTTTTTAAATTATTAAATGCCTCTTTTCTTAGTTTAAACAGGACTTGAAAAGCCAACCCAGACCAAATTTTTTTTTCTGTACTTTCATAAATCTTGGCTAAATTTTAAAGCACAGGTGGTATTTTATATAATGAGGATAGGGAAAATTTATTCCCATTTCACACGAAATGGCAAGTACACTGACTTGGTTTAGATCCATTTACATGCAAGTAGACCATCATACTGTTCGTTAACTGTGAACTTGGGTTTTAAAGTCTTGGTAGTTAACTTTGGAGTAGCCGCATATACGCGAGGGCAGGAGCTGTCTCAAAGTGCACTGCAGACTTCCCATTGGAGAGAGGACAAGGATAATCTGACTCCATCGCTGAAGACACTGAGCACGCAGAGCCTGGGAGAGACTTACTTAACCAGAGACAAGGAAACTGCCCTGATGTCAAGCAGCTAATGTCCTGCCACTTGCCAAACATTCCTGCCGTAGAGTCATGTTCTGAAATTTTCATGAACCAACTAGACGAACAAACTGTGTGGTCTGGATTAAATAATATCTGCTGAAAAAGAAAGGAGTGAAGTTAGCTGGAAGGCCAGATGGCAGCTGTATTTTCTGCAGAACTCTATTTGGAAAGTGAGCTTTATGTAATTTTTGGTCATTTCTTCCCATTTTAAGTCCGTTTTCAGATTAAGTCACACAGGTTTCAAAAAATGAACTGCACAGACATAAGCACATCATATAGCCTGTCCACAGAATTACAGCTATTTGGCAAAAAGGCTTGGTTTCTTTTTCTTCCAGCACTGTTGTCTATTCTAGCTTCTTTTTTTTTTTTTTTAAAGATTTTATTTATTTATTTGACAGAGAGAGACACAGTGAGAGAGGGAACACAAGTAGGGGGAGTGGGAGAGGGAGAAGCAGGCTTCCCGCAGAGGGGAGAGCCCGATATGGGACTCGATCCCAGGACCCTGGGACCATGACCTGAGCCGAAGGCAGTTGCTTAACAACTGAGCCACCCAGGCGCCCTATTCTAGCTTCTATCCCTTTTTATTATCCAGCTGTCTGAATTACCCCAGAGCTAAACTCCATAGCTTACAATACCGTGGAGTTCACATACAGGAAAAATGTGGCTGAAAAGGTCATGAATTTATTACTAGTCTTTGTGGTTGACTAGATTGTTCACTTGCGTGTAGGAAACCGGCGGTTGTCAACTGCATACACACAAACGTGATGTTTCCTTTTTCTTCAAGGCAGAGTGCCATTGCTTGATTTTATCTTCCAGCAAACTTAGTAAGTAATACCCTGGACTCATGAAAATTTAGTCCATGTTTCATGTTTCAGAATTTTACTTTGAGTTTATAGGGTGAACCTCAAGCATTTAAATAGGAACAAAGAAACATCAACTCACACTGGAATTACTTAACCATAGCAAATCAGGAGAGAGGAATATTTCCAGAAATCAATTAAGGTTGTTTATTTTCCAGTTGGTGGGATCATCTCTAGGCATATTTGGGTCCTCTCTTTCTTCCTTCATATCTTATTGGTTACCAAGGCTTGATCATATTCCTTCTAATTGACTATTTGTTTCATACTTTCTTCTCCATTATCTCCTTTATTGCTCCAGCCAGACTCTCATCGTCTCATTCTAGACTCTTCAGAGCTGTTCTAACCAAATGCAAATACTAATCCATCTGATACGCATCCTAACTCCAGTCTGATCTTCATAAAACATAAAACACAAAGATGTTTACATCTTTAAAGTGTCTAGCGATCGCATATTTTGTTCTACAGGGAATCAGATGCAGATAGATATCTCTGCCTAGATTTCATGGCCCAGAGTGACCTGCCACCTTCTCTCTTCTCTCTCTCCTCCAATAACCAGCTTCATCTCCTGCTGCTTCACATTATGTTGGTTCTGAAGTCAGTGTCTGATGAAAGCCAGCCTCCATCCCATTTCTGTGATGTCTGTTTTTGGACAAAGTGTTCTAAGATAAGTCTCACTTGGAATTCCCTTCCCTTTTTCCTTCTAGCTCAATGAACACCCATTCATCCACTTTCTCCTTGCAATTCATTTCAACACATACTTTCTGAGCATGTGCCATTAAATAGAAAGCCACCTTACAGTGCATGGGGAGGAGTGCAAGGCTGTGTGAAACAGGGTCCCTACTGGACTGCCCGAGTCTGTTTGGACTGCTCCAGACCACCAGATCCTTCTCTTCTAACCTTGACAGTACTTAAAGTATAGACCAGCGGGCTACAGAGTGGGGTGCTCAGAATAATCCACTGGGGTACAGGAAGAATCTACTGGAACTCATATTTACATTTTTTCATGTCATTTGAAATTTCTATTTTAGAGTATTTTAATAAAGTATATAGTGTGTTAGTACAAAGGTACCTGGTAACCATTTACAGATAAGTAGTATACACATATTGGGCATCCATGTGCTAGCATTTTTACTAATGGAGTGAATGATCAAAAAATATAGAGAGCCTCATTGGGTACCTCATGAGCCTCATGGTGGCTCAGTCAGTCAAGTATCCAACTCTTGATTTTGGCTCAGGTCATGATCTCAGGGTCCTGGGATCGAGCACTGTGCGGGGGCTCTGTGCTCAGTGGAGAGTCTGTTTGAGGATTCTCTCTTTCCTTCTCCCTCGGCCCCCCACTCCCTCTCTCTCTCTCTAAAATAAATAAAATCTTTTAAAAAAATAGAGCCTCAAATTCAGAACTTTCAGTGGGATTTTTAGGAGGTCAGCAAATTGGCCCACCCAGGTCCACTTTTTTTCTCATTCAAAAATTATTTGCTATCTACCCTACAGTGTGCCAAGCAGTGTGAAGAGATAGAGAAGTCAGGTAAGAGGAGATCAAAATGTCAGCTCTATTTCTGATAGATGCTTATTGGAAAGTGTGGCTTTATATCAGGGCCAGGATGGTTTGCTAATACTTTACCCCTGCAGTGAGCAGACGCAGTCACAGGCAAAGTGGGAAATTATAGGACATTTTCTAGTCAGCTAGGGCCTATGGGCCTGTGCCCAAAGCTTACTGCATGACCAAGAGCAGCTAAGAAGTCACTCTGTTTGCAGGCAGGCAGAAAGATCCTAACAGAGGGAGAGAAGGGGGGATTGAGTGGGGCATGCTCAGTTTATTATTTTAAACGCACCTATGAGATAAGCCATTCCTTCATGGGGGAGGGAAAGTAGGTAGCAGGTGGAGAGAGGTCACAGTGTTTCTATAATATGCAGGTCCCTCCTGATAAATACACCACTTTTGTTTCAGCTTTTATCACCTCTTAATAAGTAAGATTTTCTGTTGTTTCAAATGTATCTCCCTAAAAAAGAGCACTCTTTTCACCAAAAGTACAAGCAAAACACATAGAACTTGTTGACAGGATTTTGAATTGTGTGCTTGAAGGCCTAAGATGTATCTGGACTGAGGCCTGGAACCTGATGCCATTCTATGGCCCTTCCCCAGGATTCACTATCTGATTTCCCAACCCTGCATTAGAACAGAATGCATCCGTGTGTGTGTGTGTCTTTGAAAAGAATGGTGTGGCCATCAATCTCATCTGGATTATTGTAAAACTCCTTTCCTAGCTCTGCCTCCCTATTCCCCACCATGTACGCACGCACACACACACACACGCACACACAGGGTTCCCTGACATTAAATTTTACAGTTTTTGGCACATCATGGAATGAAAGACATAGGTAAAGGCATGTGGTTCTGGAAAACAAAGAAGAAAAACAGAAGCTTATTGCTTCTCATTGCTTGTAAGCAGAAGGTAATTTAGTGTCACTCTAGAAAGAGAGAGGAAGGGAGAAAGAGAGAGGTTTTGCATTGGGAGCACCTCCGGTCCTGGAGTGAGGGACTTTGTTGAGGTCCATTCTCACTCTTCCTGCCTGACCTCATGGGGCAAAACTCTAACATGACATTCTGGAAGATTAAAATCTATCCAGTTTTTAAATACGTACAGAGAAGATTTCACAACCTCCCTCAATAACGAATTCAAATAATTAAACATAGGCTCAGAGAACACTTTTCTCCAAACTGTCAAGGCATTCTGGCTTCAATTTAAAATTGTTTCCTTTCTGGAGTGGAAGAGACAGTTTGTCACCATCCCTTGTGTGATATCACGGTATTAAGTTGACCACCAGATTTCCAACTGAATAAGCCAATCCAGTGCCATCCTATACCTCTTTTTTGTTTATTTTGAATCTTCTGTGTGGTGCCTCTCTGTATCTTCCTCAATTTTCCACACCCTGTTTTAGTTGTGGAAACTAAATAAAAGGATTATATGGTGGTTTCTATGTGCTCTCATGTGTTTATCCAAACTAGTCAGCTTAAAAAGATACAATGCTAATTTAAAATCAGCTTTTTACCTGTCCATTGTGATTTCGGGGGGGTATTAGGACATTTACTCATAGTTCCTTAGGATACAGAAGTCTTCTTAATCCAAAAGTGTGAATGCTAGAAATTTCAGGAAGGTCAGTGAAGGACACTTTTGAGCAAATACTGGTTAGGATGCCTATTTGGCTTCTGTAATAAAAGCAAAACAGTGGTGGCTTTAAACGTAAGGGTCAGTTTCTCCCTGTGAAAGTGTACACGAGACGCGAGCACGCGGGCTGATGCCGGGGCTCCGCAGCGAAAGGGACCGTCCTCTTATCTTGTTGCTCTGCCATCCTCTCTGTATGGCTTCCATTGCAAGATACTGTCACACTTCAGCCGACAAGAGAGGGCCAGAGGAGAGGAGACCACGCCCTTGTTTTAAGGGGACAACCCAGAAGTTGTGCACATCCCTTCCATTCACATCCCTCTGGCCAGCATGTAGCCACCTGAACAGACTGAGCTGCCAGAGAGGCTGGATTGTGCTGGGCGGGCATGAGCCCAGGTAGGACTTCAGAGTTCTGTTACTGATGAGCAGAGAAGACGGATGATGGGATACCAGCCCTGCCTCAGGCTCTGTAGAGCCAGGCTGAGAAGCACATTTTGACCATGAGTTCAGCTAGGGGACTTTTAAGGAGTGCAGAAAATACCTAAGGATATGAAGAGGGAGAGAATCTTGCTGTGCAGTAGGAGCCCAGACTACTGGAGAAGATTGGTGCTATAAGCTAGCAGATCTCAGTCCTGGCCTTCAATAATAAGGTACACCTCTCCTGCTGCTAGAAATGAAGTGGAATCTTAATTAACTCCAAGAATATTCTTTTTTTTTTTTTTAAGATTTTATTTATTTGTTTGACAGAGAGAGACACAGTGAGAGAAGGAACACAAGCAGGGGGAGTGGGAGAGGGAGAAGCAGGCTTCCCGCCAAGCAGGGAGCCCGATGCGGGGCTCGATCCCAGGACCCTGGGATCATGACCTGAGCCGAAGGCAGACGCTTAACCGACTGAGCCACCCAGGCGCCCCCTCCAAGAATATTCTTTGGCTACTCTACCACCTAATTAAAATAGATTATCTAAGTGAAGTGTCCAAACTAAATAGGTTCAATATAAAACCAAGATCACAACTTGGCCCGGTTACTCTCTATTTCAGGCCACAGAAGCTGCGCTACTCCATCGCCTTTTGATCTAGATCATCCTAGTAGTCTGAGGTATTTTGCTACACTTCCATGAAAGGGGCAGGAGCATATATTTGAGGTCTGTAATGAAAAAAGAAAAAAAAGACAACTTTTTAAATGCTAGTAAATGAAAATTTTAAGTTAAAAGAAATGGTACTACTGCTCCTACCCCCTTGTAGGATCTACATTACTTTAAGAATGTTCTAGGAAAATAACCATAAAAAGACATTTTGCTGATTACAATGCTATACATATTCCATCTGGGACTTGCGAGTCCTATTTGTTTACTCAATTAGCCAGGCACTTTTTCCTGTTAGTGTCCACATTCATCTTTTTCAAATGTAACCCTGGTTTTCATCTCAGCCTGACAAGAGCAACCTGGATTTTGACAGTCACACTGATTTTTATCTATTTAAACTGCTAGAAGCAAAATCTGATTTTGTTCCTGGCTTTTGTTATTGAGAAAAGTAATAAAAACCAAGGCAGAATTAGATCAGGGACATCCATTATTTTAACCAGGAACAAAAATTAAATATATAGCTCTACCTAAGTATTGGATTAATTTAAGTATATGGGGGATGTTAAAAATTGCATTTAAAATGTGTTTCTCAGCTGATCATTTATTTGACATACAAATTCAACATTTCTATTGTCTGTTGTAGAAATAATAATATAATAATAATGAAAACTCTCATGTGTTGAGTTCTCAGTATGTTCCTTCCCTGCACAAATTTTTCTGTGCTCAATGCTTAAGCCTCGAATCAGTTCCATCCACACTGCACACCTGCTAACACAGCAGAGGATGGAAGGCCAAGGAGCTTTGGGTGGAAGATTGTGCTGGTTCTACCTCGGTATCAATATTCCCAGTTGAGTAGATTGTGCATTCTCAGCAGGGGCTACATTTCCCCCAAGGGGGTGAAAATTCATTCTTGAAGAGTGAGAGTCAGATATTATGGCTGAAGTCAGAGTGGGGGCGAAGGGGAGATGTGACGGTGGAAGAATGATCAGAGAGAAGCCACAATGCTAGCTTTGAAGATGGAGGGGGACAAGAGCTAAAATGTGGAGACGAACAACAGAATCTGGAAAAGGCCAGGAAACAGGTCCTCCTCTGGAACTTCCAGAGAGGAATGCCGCCCTGGTGACACCTTGATTTTAACCCAGGGAGCTCCATGTTGGACTTCTGACCTACAAAACGGTAAGATAATAAATTTGTGTTCCTTGAAACCAGTAACTTTGTGCTAATTTGTTACAGCCGCAATAGCAAACTAATACCCCCGTTTCCTCTCTGCTTGTGAGAAGAATAGAATGATCAATGTCACAGGATTCTGGTCAACATTAAATAAAATAATCCATGAGAATTACTTAGCATAGGGCCCATGGTGACATCCTGGCCTTGTGGGCAAGGTTTGCGCTTTGAGGGCACTTTCCCATGTTTATGTTGCTGATAGACTTCTTTCTTTATATCAGTGACAAGAGTCAAGTTTTATACTGGCCCTGTCACTCTAAAAGGATTTTGTAGATTTCTCCTTAGATTCATGATACATTGATTTTATATTTCAATTGTGGGAAATTCCTTTTACTAACTTCCATGTACAACCAGCTCTTAGGTCCTCCCCAAAGCTGTTCTCCTCCTGTGTCTTCCCCGTCTTCTGCCCTGTCTGAAGAAATGCCTAAAACCTTGGTGGGGTCTGTGGAGAGGTGGGGGAGCAAATGCCCAGCAGTAACAGAGAGGAGACAAAGGCCAGCTGCCAAGCACCCCAGTCAGGGAGGGGGAGCACCAGGTGGGGCTGTCATTTCAGAAAGAGGCTTTCCAAGTGAAAGCCTGGCTGTGCTGGGAAGGATGTACTCCAGTGTATTGTTTTCTTTTTTTAACTTTAAGAAAGTGTGTGTGTTTTCATTCTTGCTTTTTTAACAACCAAGACGATCCCCACTGAAAATGAGAATCTCCACGGTGTAACATTCACTGACTTGCTTCGTTAAGTTAGTTGGGTAGAGCCTAGTGTAAATGAAGTGAAGTCCACAGGTTTTTCTCTATCTTTGTTGAGTCAGTTATTTTCACAGAGAACAGCTTTTGCTTTATCACAGGAAAAGAAACTAACAGCATTGTATTCCTACTACCCAAGTGTTAAAACTATGTGTGTTTACATATGTTATCTTTTAACTCAAAGCATTGCTGTGAAATAGATAGTATTACTCTTCGTGTCCTGCTGAGGAAGAGGAGGTGTCCTCACAGCATCGTTATGAAGTAGATAAATAGATACGGTTACTCCCGTTTATAGCTAAGGAGCCAAGGGCTCAGGGAGGGTGGTATCTGTATGGTTGGCTGGGACAGCAGTGTGACCGCTGTCTGGGGCTGCAGCTAGCTGGTTGCCCACGCAAGACCTTTTGGTTGAGGCCTGGTTTTTAGTCTTCAAAGTCCATGTATTGGACTTCATGAGCTCAGAGATGCTCAGACTCTGCAGTGATATATTCAGGCTAACCAAGTTTTAATAAGGATGATGGATCAACCTTTATCACTAGGGCATTTCTTTCTTTCCAAGGACCAGGACATCCGCCTTCCAGTGTCAAGGGCTCATAGACTTCTCTCGCTCACCAGTCTGATCCCTGCACTGCCCTAGCATTCTCTCTGAAATGTGCATCTGGCCATTTCCCTCCCTCGCTTGCGACCCTTCAGGGACAACTTGCTAACCTGAGGGTAAAGTTGAGGCTCCATAACGTGATTCAGAGACTTCTTTCTCTCTAGATTCATCTTGTCATTTGGTTCTAGGGATACTGAACACCCTGTCAAGCCCGAATGCCTTTTGCACAAAGTCTGGGCTTTGGTGTATTCGAGTCCCTCTGCTGAGATTATGTTCTCCCCTCTCATTCCCTCTTCACTGCACCCCATTCATCTTTATAATCAGGCTCCAACTTAGATCTAACATCCATCTTGAAGCTTTCCTTGACCCTTCTAATCTTGCTAATTTGCCCCCTTCCCCCCCAAGTCAAAGTGCTCTAATAAAACTTGTCCTTCCTCTGTAATAGTATGTGTTGACTTGTGTCCTGTTTACCTTTTTGGTAACCCTCTCCAGAATCAAAGTTCTCTGAGGCCAGGGTTTATATTCCACTCGCTTTTTCTAGTACTTGGCACAAATCTATGTATATAGGAAGTTCTTGATAAAATGTTCTTGAATGAATAAGGACTAGAAGACCTATCTTCAAGGCCTGGCCCTGCTACTTTCCAGTTGTGTGACTTTCGACAAGTTCCTTATACACTTAGGATCTCAGTTTCCAAATTTATAAACAGAGAAATTTCACTGAGATATTATGAAGTTCTTTTCAAACATGAACATACTGGGATTCTAATGCAACTCGTGAGCCACCCAGAAACCATAAATCGGCAGTCATGTCTTGCAAATGCTAAGTTGGGCCCATTGCCATGGACTTAATTTCTTGAGCATGGATTGATTATTTCATTCCATCCACTTGTATACATTAATGGTCAACAGATTCATACCTGTTCTTATGTTGATATTTTTGTTCTTCACCCAAGGGTTTATTTTCTGTTGGATACTCTCTTCATTTTATGCTGATTGGTACATCTGAAAAGAGCCTCTTAAGCCTGAAAAATAATAAAGTCTGTTTATGTCTACTTTTTTGTTCTTATGTCCATCTGTTTTTACCTAGAGGGAGTTAATGAAACTTTTTGCTGTACTAAGAATTTCAAGTGAAGGTAATTTAAAAAACTATTAGATGAGAACTGTAGTCTCAAATAAGAAACAAAATCTGCCATTTTTGCTGATTATTCATGGACTTGAGTTGGTAGTAGGTATAATACCGTATATAACTGTGTGAAATATTTGATATAAAAAAAAAAAAGGAAAAAGAGAACCACTAACATGCCAACAGTAAAAGTGTTACTGTCAAATGTAAACCATTGCAGTAACTCACACATGATGTCTGCTGGGTTAACTCCCCGGTCAAGGAATCCATGTCCAACTACAGGTTGTATTTGTGCTTACACTTTGGAGGTTGCTTCCTTCTATGTTCCTAGCGCTAATTATCACAGGGATCAGAGTATTAGTATATCTCAGATACTTCTTGCTAGTAAATTAAACATGTTTAGATATTTCATTCATATGTTCTATGTAATAATCTGAAGTAGTAATTTACTAAGAGTTTCTATAGGTATAATTAATTTTTCCTAAAATTTGCTCTATATTTCCTGGTAATCGTGACTAATTCAAACTTGAAAATAGACTTGACATTTTTCAAAAGTTACTTCTTAACCTTATTGCAAAGTCTTGATCAGTTATTATTAAAATGATACCCCTAATGGGATAAAACATTAGGACTCTAAGTAAACTCGCTACACATGATTTTTATTTTCTGCTTTTAATTGAAAGTTTTCTTGCCCAATGCAGAATTCCTTTTATCTTTGGACAAAAGTGTATGTGGCCTAGCTGATAGGTTAATTAGCATTGGGATCTTTTCCCCTCTCCGTTATTTTTATGCATTGTTGCTTACTTAGCAGTCCATGGTGATCTCTGACCTCCTGACTCAGCAAAGCCCACTGCAGGTCAGGTGGCCATGACCTCGTGTGGACAGAGCAGTTTGTTGCGGCACACCAGGAAAACACCAAAGACAAATGGATTTGTTGTTTCTTTACTGACAAGTTACTCTGAGCTCAAATCACCACCAATGAAAATGATTTGATGACTCAAATACTTGATATAGAAACTCTGATGAAAATCTATACTTTTCAAGAAGGTAGGAATATATCTTTATATGGAAAATAAATTGTGGTGGTTTATTTGGAGGACAGTTTTTGCTTTCGATTACAGATTACTTAAATTACTTTGCAAAAATAGATCAAAGAAATTAAGAAAATAATGCTCATATTTACATGTCTGAGTGTTGAAAGTGAATTCCGGTTTTTATGCTGCATATGGGGTATATGTAAATGAACATATATGTTCATGTAACATGTAAATGAAAGTTCAAACCCTAAAAGTTACTGCTCATGTTGATGATCAACTAAATAATGCTATGAATTTGGGTATATCCTTTTAGCATGTTAATTACTTCCATCATTAAGAACAGTGATTCTTTTTTTTTTAAGATATTATTTATGTATTTTGAGAGAGAGAGAAAGAGAGCACAAGGAGGGGGAGAGGCAGAGGCAAAGGGAGAGAGAGGATCCCAAGCAGACTCCCCACTGAGCATGGAGCCCCACATTGGGCTCGATCTCATGACCGCGAGATCATGACTTGAGCCGAAACCAAGAGTCAGACACCCAACCAAGTAAGCCACCCAGGAGCCCCAAGATCAATGATTCTTAATGGCAGGTGGTAAAGGATGCTGTTCATAAACAATGTAGTGCTTTGTCTCATAGCTCTGACTTTTAGAAATTACTTTTAGAAATTAGAAATTTAGAAATTACTTAATTTGATATTTCAGTAACATCACAGAAAAAGAAGAATGTTTTCCTTATCAAAAGATTGAGAAACCCTGCTTTAATTAATCTGCAGTTAAAAACAGGTTGGTAAATGGCAGAATTTTTGACAGAGAAGAAATAAGGAAAATGAGTTGTTCCTATGCAGCAGGATTCCAGATGTTCCAGGGTAGGCAGAAGAGTGGGTATCTCTAAACCCAAGAAAGGACACACACTTGGCAAAGTTAAAAGGAGGAAGGAAAAAATACAGCGTCCAGAACAATTTCTTGCACGTAATAAGCACTCAGTAAATAGTTTTACATGGATAAATGAACTGAGACCATCCAGCCATATCAAGCATTGATATAATTTATTTCTGATATAGCATACAAAAGTGACACAAAAATAGTAAATGGGAATGATGAGAAACTTAAATTATTCAGGCATTTGCTAGAAGTCTTATTCATGTTTAAAGGAAGACAGGGTTTCAGATACCAATTTACCTCATTTTCATCTCTAGGAAGGTAAAGGAAATGAAGGGAACTGCTGTTTTGGATCTAATTTTAACCAAGAAGAAATTGGTTGGTGAAATAGAAGTAGAAGGAAACTTTATTCATTTGTTCAATAATATTTCTGTGTCTACTACGTGCCAAACTCTTGGAAAATAGTGACCATGCCATTTTAGCTTTTGTGATAACCAAGGAGCAGGTGATGGTTATAGCCAGATATGTATCACAGATATTAGGAGGGAAATTTCAAGTCTCAGAGAAGAAATAGATATGATTCTATAGGCTGAGACTCTAGACTAAAGAGATGAGAAACCCAACTCTTAAAACTGAGATTAGGGCTCTATGTGCTCTCAAAGCTTCTCAAACCTCCCTTCTCAAATTCAGTATCACACTGGATCATGATTGCCTTTGCACTCACTTATCTATTTGTTGTGAAACTTTAAGCTTCAAGAGGGCAGCACTGTATCTATCATGTTTATCTCTGTGTCCTAGTAAATAGGACAGGACTTGGCACATAGCTGATACCCAATAAATACACACACACACACACACACACACTTCATTGTATATATAATGAATTAAGCAAAAAGCAATAATGAAATTCTGATAATATAATCATGAATATTTTTCCAAATTATCAAAGATAATGCACACACACACATTTGTCAAGTCTAAGAGTCCACAGTTTTTTTTAACAATTAGAACTAGAGGTTTGACAGGGCGCCTGGGTGGCTCAGTTGGGTTAAGCGATTGCCTTCGGCTCAGGTCATGATCCTGGAGTCCTGGGATCGAGTCCCACATTGGGCTCCCTGTTCTGCGGAGAGTCTGCTTCTCCCTCTGACCCTCCCCCCTCTCATGCTCTCTCTCTCTCTCTCTCTCTCATTCTCTCTCTCTCAAATAAAATAAAAAAACTAGAGGTTTTTGAAAGTTCTAAAACAGTGAGGAGAAGAGATGGCTATGGCTTCAAAGGGCATGCTCAGATCAACTCAAAATATAAAAGACCATTTAAAGAAGAATTGAAGGACAGGCAAATAAGAACAAATACCAAAGAGAGAAATAATCCCACTAGAATGGTGTCGGGAAGCCTAGAGTCCAAAGTGAGCTGAAGTATGTAAAAAAAATTCTAAAAACAACAAAAGGGACTTAAAAAGCTGGCAAGGAACAATCCTACAGAAAATGAAGGTCACAGAATAAACCAGACATAGAAAATTGGAATGCTTATGATGTCAAGTGTGTTGTTCCTGTTTTTGATAATAACATAGTTAAATTTCTGTCAAGAGTAGAGTATTATTTTTAGTTGTACTTTTTACTGTAGAATTTTATTTTACTTTTGTAGAATAAAGAACAAGAAAAGGACAGGACCTCTGATGAGAAAAACAAAGGACTGTTCATCTCTTCTTACTCTTGGCTTTTAATCAAGGATCATGATTTCCCACCTGATAAGGGAAATGGATCTGTTCTGCCTCCAGAACAAAATGAGGATAAGAGGGAATTGAAGCCCATGGCAGCATAATACCAGATCCTTAGCCCTTCCTCGTGGATTGGGTTCTCCTGGCCCAGATTATATCCACAGGCCTGAGAACACTCACACTTGGGACTCTCCCACTCCAACCAGCCATCTTGAAGGAATGTCAGCAAATGGATAAAGCCCCAAGTGCCTGGGGATTGGCAAAAAGAGAAAACATAGAATCTCAACAGAATTTTAGAATTTATTCTGAAATTTTTGAGAACACTTAGAAATGAAAGTGATAATCATTAGGTACCAACAAGAAATCAAGGGGGCTGAGTGATATTCCTGTTCAATAGAGTAATTGGAATGCAAGATGAAGAAAATGTGGTAGTTACAGTGTATAGGAATATCATGCAGCCAGTTTTCACAATATCTCAAGATTTCATTATAGATTTAATAGAGAAATATGAATGGAATAACAATAGTTAAGTGGATTCACAAGTAGGCTTGCATAACTAAAGCCAAAGAGTGCTAAAGAATAGGTCCATGTGATCATAGAAAGTGATCTACAGACATTTACTTCTGTTTTATTCTAGATATTTCTTTAGCAATGACTTTAAAAATGATGAATTTGATAAAAATAATCGAAATAACAGATACCTGTTGGGTTCTTATGTGTCAAACACTCTTCTATTACTCTGCATATATTAGTTTATATAATCCTTAACCACAATCCTATGCAGTTGATACTTTATTTCCACTTTATAAAAGAGTAAGCTGCAGCACAGAGAGTTTAAGTAACTTTCTCAAGGTCACACATTTCTTAGGTGTCAGAGCTGAGATTCAAGACCAGATTGTTTACTTAATGGCATAAATTACATAAACGATATCCTTCAAGCTTGTGAATGACCAAAGTGAAATGTAGAGCTGAAGTGGAAAGTTGTAGATTTGGTATCCAAAAGAATTCCAGTAGACTGGAAAAATTGGCCAAATTAACAAGGCAAAATTAATTTGAATTAAATGTATCCTCATGCACTTAAGTTCCCCCCAAAAAATCAACTGTAAAAGTAAAGATTGGGGAAATGGGACTTAGTAATGGATTGAATGAGGAAGTCTTGGGGGTTTCATTAATATAAGCTCATTATGACCAATGTATAGTGTGATTGATTGTCAATAAAACGCAATCTTAGGTTGCATTAAAAAAAGAATAAAACCATAGAATGAATATATACACATATTGTTATACAATATCTTGGTACATAATATGATCTAGCATAACATAATATATGGTATAGATATCATATATACCAGGGTGAGAATACGCAATACTATGTCACATGAGGAATGAATGCACTCTCAAAAATGAGGTTCTAAAGTTCTGACAATACAAAATGTTTTGTCTATAAAATAAGTTAGAGATTTGTGAAGTCCTTACCCAATCTAATATCCTGTGATTCTGTGAATGATTCCGTACTAGAATAGAGAAAGCATGCATAGGACAAATGTGACACGTGGGGAAGAGTGGTCAGATTTATGGACTATCTGAAGGCATAGCTAGGAACATTGCATGGGAAATTATAGGAAGGTGGTTGGTTCCATTTTACCTAAGAATTTACTCACAACTAGTCTCATGCAGAAGTGGCTATGTTAAGAGGTGCAGAATCTCCATCATGGAACATGTTTGAGCAGACACTGGATGACCACTTAATGAGGGTGTTGGAAGGGAGGCTCACATGCAGTCAGGAAGAAGGAAGACGTCTGAGTCCCTTCTAACTCCAGATTCCAGAAGAGTGGACAATTACTAGACCTCTGTGAAACAAGTATTGAGGGATGGATGTTGAGTGTTGAAGCTGTTCCAGCTTGCAGGACTGTGGGTAAGTTGAGACCTGAAGATACGTTCCATGGGAGTCAGATTGAATTATTAACCAAATCAAACAAAAAATCTAAGTTACACAGAAGGTATTCATTCCTTTCTGGTGAGTTTTCTTTCAAATCTGCCTCAATGGTAAGTCACAAATTATTTTCCAACAAAGCCATATATTTGGAAGCATTTCCTGTCTTGCCTACAAGCAGGCTCTTTCCATGACCATCTCAGACTCCTGGGCACGAGAAGCCCAGAGGAAATATTTCACTTCTGGGAGTATGCCTAGCAAGTATCAGCTAGACCTAACGATTTCAGTGTTCGTTTTCAAGCTTTTAGACAATACATGACAAAGGCAGAATGAGACACTTCATGGGAAACTTAGAGGAAACACTGAGGAGAGATTACAATACTACCTTGTCTCCCCTTTTGGAATCCTGGAGTTTCAAGGGACTCAGAGGTCCCCCATTTTCCTGAATTATAAGTGATCCCCTCTCCAGCATCCCACAAAGTGGTCATCCAGCCTATGCTTGAACAGATCCTGTGCCAGGAGACACATTACTCTCAAGACAGCATCTTCCACTTAAAGAACCAGATGTTAATATTCCATATCAACTCTACTTCAACTGGAACTTTTTTAAAAATTTTAAATAATAACAAAGACATAAGAGGTAATAGGAAGAAGGGGACAGGAACACAAGGAGATAGCAAGTAAAGGAAAGGGTGAGCAGGAAGATGAAAAATGGTTCAGCAAAATGTATTCCACCATGATTTGTCCTCACTGGGAAGTGGAGAACAAAATTTAAAACACTGAGAAAACATTGTTCTTCCCGTTGATAATTTTTCTATTCCATTTGGCTTTTCTGCCAAGCCAGCTTTACATTTCTGATTCTAATTCTTGTGAATAGTAAGATTTCCCAACTGGAGTGACCCCATTAAATAGTTTTTAAACAGTTTCCTTTATGTGCATTGAACCAAAACAATGGCGGCCATCTAGGGAAATAAGCACATGCTTGGGAATTAGTTTCAGAGATTCGAGTCCCTGCCTTGCTATTGACTGGCTCTGGGACCTTGCCCTGAACTCCTCTATGCCTAGTTCTCTTATCTATGAAATGAAGATAATGATACTTACCTTGCAGGAGCATTGTGAGGACTTGGTGAAATAGGCATAAAGGGATAAAACCCAACGAGATGCTTGAAGAGTTTTTGTTTTGTTGGCTGTTGTCTTCCCCAGTACCTAGGACAGTGCCTGGCAAAAGGAGGTCCTCTCCAAGTGTTTGTTAAATGAATGAATGAGTGGATGGATGAATGAATGAGCTCAGCATATGATAGCTCTTGCTAAAGGCATAGCAGCATTATCAGATATGAGAAGTCTTTGTAAAGCAAGAGGCTGATGGATTATTCAGAGGTTTGAAGAAGGAGAATGCTTTGTCACAGATCAATTTCTTTTTTCCCATCATACAGCATAGCTTCAGGATTTTTTAAAAAATTAAACTAAAACCGTGAGCATTATGTAGTCTTTCCTCAGTCCTTCCCCTATGTTTTTCAAGAGGTTATCTAGAGTGGTCTCATTCTGTCTATTCCTATATTGTTAGAAAGCTTGAAATGAAAAATGAAACCCAACTGAAGTCTGGCTGGCAGCCATTCAGAAATAGATTTTTTTAAGTAGATTAATTTTCAAAGACATTTTCCCTCTTTAATACTTACTCATATTTTTAAAAAGAATTACTTAGTAAAACAAACAAGAGTGTCTTTTCAGTGTCTGGTTATCTCCTTTTCAAGACAGAGTTTGGTAAGTTACATAATATTAACTTTTGGGTATTCCCGGGATACAAAACCAGGTAAAAATAGAACCAAATGAAATCTTTAATGTAATTTATGAGTTGCTTTCCCAGAATGAAATGAAACTCAGCTGCATAGCTTTTATTTGTTTTGGAGCATATATTTAATAGTAGTCAGATTAAAGTGTATATTTTTGCAAAACTAAAAGGACAAAGAATCAAGTTGCATCAGGTTGAAATGGTTTAAAAAAAAAAAGGTCAAGTTTTCAATTCAGCATTTCAAAAATAATAGAGAAAATTGGGTTTAGTTTCAGAACCCGGAACCAAAAATGACAGGGGAGTGGGTCAGAGAATTGGGGTGAGGTAGGGATGAGAAGGAACTCTCCCATTTGCTAAAAGGAAAGCAAAACAAGGACATTATCTCTTTGCTGCATTACGAACAGGGCAAGTGTATAATTGAAACCTCACCATATAACACCTTTCACCAACTGCTTTCTGGTGTCATCTAATTGCTTACTGCCTGCTAATCTTATCTCTGTTCAGAGCCAATCTTAAAATTATACTGCATTACAATAAGTTGAACACTTTACATCTACTAGCCAAGATACATAGCGGACCCCCAGTAAATATTTATCAATTGACTTCTGTGCAGTCTGGAGGCAGGCTTTATTTCCGGCCTCATGTGTGACTTACTTGTTTCTGCCAGAGAGGTTCAGTTTTGCTTTTCCTCTTAACTTGAAATGCCATTCCCATCATTACCAGCACTTCCTTAAAGTAGCGTAAAAGAGCCCCTCCCCTCAGAAGCCCTGTCTGATAAACCCACCTAAACTAAAGTCTTCTTGCCCCTCTAAGAAGCCCCTTTTATAAACATGATTGTAGACATTTCAGAATGATTTACGATTCCATTACTGGCATTCTTATTTCTCTTGGTTCTGACACACCCCCAGCCAATGCCCCACAATATCCATCCCTCGAGAAGCATTGAGTATCATTTCCCACAGGGACATAGATGTAAGGACCCTCTACATTCAGTGTCCAGGCCACAGGGAGCACCCTCAAAGGGCATGTTCTCTGGCTGGATAATGACATTTTTAGCATTAGTAAAAAAATCAAACCACCCTGATTGCTTGTCTCTATCAGTCTGCCAAGAATGGGTATAAGTGGAATCGAGGCTGTGAGAGATGGATCTTTTTCATCAAACAAGTGATCAAAACCTAATACATTTACACCTGAAAATTGCTTTAAGGTAGATTGGATGACTAACAGAAAGTCTTCCAAAGGGAGATAATATACGGTATTATATTTATTTGAGAGGCCTGTACAATATTTGAACTACTGTACAAAAACCAGTTTTGATTCAATCTTTAGAAAAATGATTTGGAAGAGATTAAACTACATATTGCTGAGGCCTATAGACCATCGTAAGCATTCAGTGCTTTCTGAACTTCCCCCGGTGTGAGTTGAGCCACAGGGCAGGCTGGAGCTCAACGCAGAGGAGAGAGGGTGAGGTGTGTGCTCCCAGGCCTCTCATGCTGTAAACTAAAGGAGTAAGCAGGCAGCCGTGAAAGGTTTACAAAGAACCCACAGCATACATATGGGTGAATGCAGCAATAAAAATCCATATCTGTGGGTAGAGTTAATAGGAGTATATAAATGGTAGGGTTAGTGGTTAAATGTATTTAGCATTGGGTTGTGAAAACCAATTAATTTTTGTTCTCTCAGATTCCATAGAAAGTGTACAGTTTCAGCCCTTTTGGGCTGAGTATAGGTTTTGATGGAGAGGAATGAACTAGAGGGCTAGTTTAGTGACCTGGTTACCCTGAACACAAGACTTTGCGTGAGGAAGAAATAAAATAAGTAGAAGACATTGAGGAAGTTACCTGGTTAAAGAGATGTGACACCTGAGGTTTGATATAGAAAGATGTTGAGGGCTTTAGTGCTCATGATTAGACCTTGACCCTGAGAATGACCAAAATATTGCAGGGTTAGAGATACCGGGGGAGGAGGAAAGGGAGTGGATTGGAGGGTGTGTAAAGTGACGTGGTTAGAACAGCCCTTGCCAATGCTGGTTTTAATGGTGGCGTTTAAAGTGATAACCCAGTCCTAGGGGCGCCTGGGTGGCTCAGTTGGTTAAGCGACTGCCTTCAGCTCAGGTCATGATCCTGGAGTCCCGGGATCGAGTCCCGCATCGGGCTCCCTGCTCGGCAGGGAGTCTGCTTCTCCCTCTGACCCTCCTCCCTCTCATGCTCTCTGTCTCTCATTCTCTCTCTCTCAAATAAATAAATAAAATCTTTAAAAAAAATAAATAAATAAAGTGATAACCCAGTCCTAGACGTTGAACGCCAGGGAATGAATTATTAAAGGCTCATTGCAACCAAGGAAGGAAAAATAAAATGAGAAGACATTTATTCCTCTTTTTCCACATCTTCACTGAACATTTAATTGTCCGAGGCACTCTGATAGGTACTTTGGAAAAGAGAAGGAGAAGTGGAATTTATCAGAGACAGGCCTTTGAAAGGGAAGGAATTCTTTTTGTAATTCATTAAATCTATTAATATCTTGTATATTTGAAGTGCTTTAAAAGTTCTTATTAATTTTCCCATCATAGCATATTTCAGGTGACAAATTTCTATTTTTTATTACAATTAGAAATTGAAAGAAAACTTACTAAGATAGTAAATATGACCTGTAGAATTTTTAGCATATCATAAAATAGTCAAAATGAGTTTTTATTATCTGTGATTACATTAGAATAAACTCAAGGGCATTAAAAATCATATTAATTCTCTCTTACCCATCTTAATACAGTTACCTGAAATCAGAATGTATGAAAGGAGATGTAGTAATTTTTAATTTGTTCTCTAATTAGCCCTAAGACTTCATTTGAACTTTGCTCTCTCTGTATTGTAACTGCTTATTGTCCTCTGAAGACAAGTACCTTAGCTATGAATTTGGTCACTGGAGCTCCGATCATATCTAGTTAGCCACACGGCCGGAAACTGTGACCTGGCCTGGGTTTCCAAGCCATTCCGCAGGGAAGAGGTCTTCGTGAAAAAGAACATGAAAAACAAATTACTCTGTGGGCATAGTCAGAGCCCTGCGAGTTTATATCCTTCTTGGCAACGCTGCATCCGGGCTTGCGGCCTGCCACCCATGCCTCCCTCGAGTTGCCCTCGTCCTCCCATAAGGTGTCAGTGTCCAGGGGAGGGGAGGGTGTAGCCCTGTAAGGACAATTTGTGGTCAGAAGTTTGCATTTCGAGGGCCAGCCCCATCACTGGCTACCTGCGTGACCAGCTAGATGCTAGTCTTAGTTTCTCACCTGTAAAATGAGGATTATGGAAAAGCAACCACACAGGCTATGGAAGAATCTAGTGAGATGATTTCTATTTATTTATTTATTTATTTATTTATTTATTTATTTGAGAGAGAGAGAATGAGAGAAAGCACATGAGAGGGGGTAGGGTCAGAGGGAGAAGCAGGCTCCCTGCCGAGCAGGGAGCCCGATGCGGGACTCGATCCAGGGACTCCAGGATCATGACCTGAGCCGAAGGGAGTCGCTTAACCAACTGAGCCACCCAGGCGCCCCCTCTATATTTATTTTATAACTCCTACTGTGTGCCAAGCGCTGTTTTAATCACTTTTATGAACATGAACTCATGTCATCCTCATTACCCCCCAGTGAGGTCCTTATTATTATCATCCTTATTATACTGATGAGGAAACAGAGCCATAGAGAGGTGGGGTAGTCTGCCCAAATCCCAAAACTAGTAAGAGGCAGAATTGGGATTCCAACGTGGTAAATGGTAATTATTTATTTTCTGTCATAAGAAGATAAGGAAGAATCTGAATAGCAGAAAATAGGCAGTTTCCTCTCCGCAATCATTTAGGGGCCCAAGATGCTGTGGATGTTGACAGAAGCACCTTAATTCATGCCCACGCCTCCACCACTCTACCACAGGGCCGGCTGTGCTGTGTGTGTGTGGGGGGGTGTCCTTGGATGACTTTGCCTGTGGGTGGTGACTGACATGGGCTCTGATGCTGGGGACCACGACAGGCCTGACCCTAAGGGGAAATAACACCTTTCTGAAAACATGTCGAATTCACATACTAGTTTTTTAAAAATCAAACCAACAAACAGAGGTAACATATCCAGGACTAACTTCCCTCCAGGTAGAACAGGCATGACAGGTAAGAAAGCCTCCATTCTGCCTGCCTTGCCCCCTCCTCCGCCGGTGGCTATCCCCACCCCATACACCTCACATTAGCTTTTCACTGGTAAAGACTGAACCCTCACCATGAGAATTTCATTCCTCTGGATGAGAGCGTGACCCCTCGTAAAATGTATGTACCCATGGACATGGTAGTACATGATTCATTTAGTGCAGAATTAGCCACCAGATGCTTCCAGTTAGGTCTAGAACCAGGAACAGGTTTTAGAAGGGGGAGGGGAGAGAGCAAGCCTCAGGGTGCAGTGCCAGGAATGTTTGCTAATTGATTGACACACCTGCACCAGTGTCACGGGAAGATTAGAAGCGTTTAGCAGATGACCATACCCAGAAGCTGACCTTTGGAATGATGACTAGAGTCCCAGCCTGTACTGTCCCTCAGCGTCTGAGGCAGTCAGCGTAAAGGTTGCAAGTTCGGTCTTACAGCTGTGCCTTCCCTAAGATAAGAAGACTGAAGAACCGGCCATTCACTAATAGGGGCCTGAAGGCAAAAGCACCGGCCAGTTAACAAGCCTTTTCTCAGAAGGTGAGCCCCTCCGCGCCTCTCAGGTGGCTGAGGCCACCAGCCTACTGCCGTTACTGGGCCACACCCAGGATCCTGCCACCTACGGGTTTCTGATTCCACCTGCGTCACTATCGAGATGACTTACTGGTCATGGTAAAGGCGTGTTGATAAAGGGGGCCAGTTGGAGAGCAGGGCTTATCTGCCTGTTGAGAAAGCCAGAAGCTCGGGCCTTGCACTGGGCACCTTGATCTGGAGCACGCCAGGAAGCCTCAAAGAGTGAGTTGAAGCTGATTTTGTCAGAAAGCCTTAGGAGGAACAGTAATTGTGGTGGGCAGGGGGGGCGGGGCGGGGTCAACGCATTAAAGGGGCTGGCTGCTGGTGGGCTCTCTGCTGCTGGGGGGGGCGGGGGTCAACGCATTAAAGGGGCTGGCTGCTGGTGGGCTCTCTGCTGCTGGGGGGGGGGCGGGGGTCAACGCATTAAAGGGGCTGGCTGCTGGTGGGCTCTCTGCTGCTGGATATCAAGGTGCTGCCTCAGTTTCCTGGTACTTCCCCCGCCACCCAGGGCCAGGGCATGTGAGGCAGTCATCTTACACTGTCTTTACTCCGCCAGTGCCATTTCAAGGAAGTAGGCAAAACCCTTCTCTGCTACTTTGAGAAAATCATTAAATCTTTACTAAAAGAGCTCTGACTTCATGAATTAGGAATATTGTGAGCTTCTTGGAACAGAGACTTTTGAAAGCAGACTCGGCTCCGAAAAGAGGATGGTTCCTTTACCAGGTGGTTTATTCCACGACAAATGAGCCAGCTTCCCCAGAGCTGGCTACAAACGTGTAGCTTTTCTTTGCCAAGTTTGGTTAGGATTTCTCTTTGCCAGTCCAGAGTTATGTTGCAGAACCACAATGCATGTTTTCTTTGGAGATGAGTATCAACGTTTTCTTTATAAAGCTGCTATAAAAAGTTTTAAAAAGCATACAGCCCCCACTGACGGCAAGCCCGCCTCGAGCCCTCTGCCATGCCCCGTGTCCGCGACAAGACTCGCAGGCAGCCCAAGGGCTGCTCCGCCCACGTCCCTGAGCCAGCTCCATGCCAGCTCTGATTTCCTTCTCCACCTCCTCGTCTGGCCTTCGTCTGTGTTTTTGTGTACATGTCTGTCTCCATCCGGTGATAGGATTCAGGAGGTCCCAGTTGAGAGCTCAGCTCAGGCACTTAACTGGCAGTGTGACTGGAGTAAATAGCTTACTCTCTGTGCTTCCATTTCTTTTTCTATAAAATGAGGCGAGCTTACTCCATAGAATTATTATGAGGATTAAATGAGTTGCTACATGAGAAGTGCGTAAGCGTTACTTTGTAACCACTGCCGGCATTCCCCGTGGAGCCTGGCACATGGTAGGTGTCCAGTGAATGTCTGTCACATAATAAGAACAAGCATTGCCCTCTGTAAGAATTGCTCACAGCTAGTCGAAGAACTGGGGGCTAGGAAAGAGAGGGAAAGCGTGTTCTTTTTCAGCATTTTGGGGAGTCTGTGTAAGGCACTTGGTGCTCAGGTGTGTGAAGACGAACCGTGCTTGGTTTTTTTGTCCACACCCGTCCGGGATCAGAGATTTGCTCAAGGGGCAGTAGGGGGGTGGGGGGCAAGCAGGTGTAATCTGCGGGAAGAGAGCCTATTACGGCGTGCATGAGGAGGGCAGAATTTCTCCTTCTGAACCTCATAATGCCAGTCACCTCACCTTTCCCAAGGCGTCTCTGAGGATGGACATGTTTTAAAGACTTGAGCTGACATCACTGCATCTTGAAACATAATTGAACGGCTGGTACAAGTGGGTACTTGCACTGGGCCCGGGTCACCCACATCTCTATGGAAACATATGCTTGCTTTCAGAAGCAGAGCCTTCCAGGAGCCAGCATCGGGTCACTTCTAGAAAAAGGCATTTATTTATATTCTCAAGCCGTCAGAACCCTATGAAATGAAATAATTTCACATTAAAGAGAAAAATCATGCCACAGCTGAATGCTAATAAAGCCTGCCACACGCCCACCCCATGTGCTCGCAGAGCCTGGGATCTGCTGCATTGATTTTAGTTGCCCTCTGCTCTTTTGCTTCCATTTGCATTCTGCTGCCTGGGGGAGGTGGTTTGGCACTCTATGCAAAAATGGTTAATCTTCATTCATACGCATTTGCCAGTACTAAAATGGAAAATTCAAAGCTGGGCCTGCCATAGAGTGTGCTTTGTGCTTTGTGCTCTCTGCTGCCTATGCGTGCAGCATATACAAGGGTGGACAATTTGGAGGACTCTGCCTCTACTCCAGTGCTGGGCTGTTGAGTGAAGACGTTCTCCCGGAGAGGTCTGGAACTGGCATCAGCAGCACATCTTGCCCTAGATGCGCTCAAGTGATATTCTAAGTGATTGGAAGCTTTTATCTGCCTCTGGAAGCAGGCCTTTTCAAATAAGTATCGACTGCTAATGACCTGTTTAAATAAAACATTCAATTTTCTTTCTTCTCCCCACAAAGAACTTCGTAGGCAGCGACATTTCTAAACCAAAGGCTAACCCTGCCTTTCAAAAGAGGCAGAGCCTGGGCTTTTAAATGTGAAATTTTTTCTGACATTTGCCCTTAAAATGCTTTTCAGCCAAGTTGTTCTAACAGTGAGTTTAGTACATTGAAGTGTCTTTGAATAAAAATGCAACCTTGAGGTGTTTTTTTCCCTCCAAATTAAACAAAAAAATCTAGGTAAGTATCTTTATATGAAATTCATATTTCAGTCACCATTCTCTGTTTCATTGTTTATGTGTCCTCATTCCTAATAATTAAAGCAGCTTTCCTCTGAGGAACAAGGCACTGCACAAGAATTTTTATTAAACTGTGGGAATTAAACCAGGGAAGAAAGAGCTAAAGCACTTGGAATAGAAGAGAGCTCGGTAATTACAACACCAGATAAGGAACAGCAAAGGACTGAGGGAAAGGGAAGACAGCACAAAACAGAAGAGAAGGATTAGGCAATGGGAGAGTCAAGCCACAGAAGTCCTATGTCATGTGCCATTTAGACGAAGTCCCGGTTTTGTTGAAGGAACACTGTTTCCCTCCTCAGCAGACGTGCAGGTACCCCTGGTTGTGTTGGGGGACTGGACAGTTAGTCCCTGCCCAGTTTAAAGGTGATCTTTTCAGGGAAACAGCCTAGTACATTGCAATGGCACCCACGCCTTTTATTTTTTTAAGGTGTATTTTCAACTTTCTGCCGCCTTACTTGTTGAACGTTCCCATCACTCCCAGGGCCCTTCCACACGTGTAGTCCTGAGAGCTTAAGAGGACCACAGAGGTCATTCTCTGAAGGATAGAGACTATGCTGCCCCAAAATATGACTGTAGGAGTTCAGGACTTGCTGCCAAACTATGCCCCTTTGACCTATTGACTTTTGTGGGCTATAGGCGCTTGAAAAACAGCAAATGCAGGGAGAGGCAGTGTCTGAACTCCTCTTGGTCAGTTTTGTCAACCAGGTAGGACTGTTGACTCCCGTCCTAGGAGAGGAGCCTAGAAGTTGACACCACACTCCGACACACTTTGTCATGAACTATCGTCCCTCTCATCTCTCCTAAAAATCTTTTGCTCTCCCCTGAGAGGCCTACACCCCTCCTCCCCTTTCCCTGTTAAGATGGTATTTAATTCTGAATTCTAAGCCCCGTTGGGAGCTTCCTCCCTTTTCCCTCGGTATCTCCTGTGTAGACAGGAGGTACACACGTTAATAAACTTCTGTTCGTTTTTCTCTTGTTAATCTGTCTTTTATTACAGAGGGTTGTCAGGTAAGAACTCAGAAGGGCATAGGTAAAATTATTTTTCTTCCCCTGCAACTCCAGCGTCTTATTCTGTAGCAGGAGACCTGAGGCCCTCATGCTATACGGTGACACTCCAGAACTTTCTTCAGATGTCCATCAGGATGTGGTGCCCCACATAGACAGATCTAGTCAAAACTTACCTGACCTCTTTCTCGTTCTCTCATAGCACTGCTCTCTGCTAAGGACCCATTGATGGCAGTAGAGAAGGAAATAAATTAATCTGTTGTATTCTGCCTTCTTCCAGAGGTAAACCGAGTAAAAATGCAGATGTCTCTTAAGTTTATACAGGTTAGGAGCTGGCACTCTAGGAGACTGGTGGACACTCTGTTTTGACTGAGTCTTTTTGCTGCTCCCGCCAATCACATTGAGTAATTGACTACCTACCCACAAGATCAGTCTTGATTCTTCCTCTCTGAGACAGCCATGAGAAGAAGTCTCAGGAGTACCCACGTGATCACAGCACTGTCTGGGCTGTACCAGAGTCAGACACATGGACACTTTAATTATTTTAATCTAGAAAGAAGAAGCAGTTAAACCTCAGGCCCTGGAATGTCATGGAGCCCCTGGGCAGCATCGAAGAGCCAAGGAAGCACTTTGTTGGCTCAGGGCCAGCTAAACGCAGCTTTCTACACTCTCATCTGAGGTAGGAAGCTGCAGGGAAACAGCCATCTCTTTATAACAAGTATATTCCTGTCCGTTCCTGTGTGAGTTTAGTGGTTTTGCTCTGCAGTGTGTATGCCCTGCGTAGGCACAAGGCCTACCTCACCTGCCTGTCCCGCTTGAGAAGGCAATGCCTGGGATGGGTTCCGTTCTCCCTGCAGAATTCTTGCTGCAGTTCATATACAGTGAGCCCCATGACTTGTTTACGATGGTTTTGAGGTGCCATAAGCACACTGGCTGTGGGCTCCAGAGTCAGACTGCCCCCAGGGTTGAGTCCTGGGCCTGCTATTTACTCTGCGACCCTGGCTTAATTACTGAATTTCTGTGCCTCAGCATTCACATGGATAAAACGGGGGATAATCATAATTTCTATTTTATAGGGGGAGGGTTAACTGAAAAAAATGTTGAGCACTTAACAGAGTGCCTGGCATTATAAATGCTCCATAAGCGTGTTAATTATTATTAATAAATGTTGGTGGAAAGATCATTCTTTAATGTAATCTGTGGGAAACTGGCCCCCCATTTATCTATATAGGCTTCTATAAGAATCTATGTGTGTGTATAGTGGTTGAGATCCAGGAAGAGGCCCTTTCTTAATATTCCCAGGATGGAGACTTGAGAGTAGTTGTTCTCAAAGCTTAGAGACCCACTCAGCTGTGTGCATCGGAATGCCCCAGGGGCCGACGAAATGCTCACTGCTGAGCTGCCCCCACGCCAGAGCTTAGGCTTCAGTCTTGTCTAACGAGGGGCAGAAAATTGGCATTTCTAGCAAGTTCCTAGGTGACGCTGATACTACCCTTCTGGGAATCAAACTAAAAGCAGCTACTCCAGGACAGGACTTTCCAATAGAAACACAGTGTAAGCCACATAGGCCATTTAAAATTTTCTAGTAGTCACCTTTAAAAAAGTAAAAAGAAATGGGCGAAATTAATTTTAATGTTGTATTTTATGTAACCCCATATGTCAAATATTATCATCTCAACACATGATAGATCTGAAAAATATTGAGACGGTTTACATTCCTTTTTTGTTGTAAGTCTCTGAAATCAAGGATATATTTTACAGTCCCAGCACATTCCGGTTCAGCCCAGCCACATTCAGATCTGGCTTTGCATGAAAATGACCTGGAGAGTTGCTTTTCTCAGGCCTCAACCCCCTCATACCAATTGGCATTGGGTTCCAGAGCTCCCTATTTCTGAAAGCTCTCCAGTTGATTCTGATGATCAGCCAGAAAGTCAAGTTGATCCCCATCTTCTACGAACTTGCTCATCTTCCCTCTCTGTACCTTATTTGTCGGGATGTCCGCCATTTAATTATCTCCTTCAGCTACATTGTGATAATTTATGAAATACCCTATTAACAACTCCAATTATGCATTATGATCTTTATGCTTTTATAAATCATGGAAGAATTTTGCGTAAATGGCCTTGAAAAAATTGCTAAAATCATTATTTTAAAATTTTTCTTATGTATTACCTCTGGTTCCCTGAATCCATGTCAAGAAAAGTGATGTAGTACCTGAGAACAAGAAAGTGAATCTAAAAGCAGTAATAGGTTTCAGAGAAACAAAAGTGAAACTTCATTCCTGTCTACACAGTAACACACGAGGGAAACAGAGTCAGAAAGCAATTTGGCATTTCAAAACCTTGTTTTCACTTTTTATGTTGTATATGATTGCATAAGAATTAGAAATACATATATTTTTTAAACTCAGAGTTTGGTAACTGATTAGATTGACATATATATTGAATTTCACGATTTGTATTAATTAGAAATGCTGAAACATATTTGCCAGAGTAAGATCTTTGCATAATGAGTAGTTCAGTTTGATACAACTTTGCCCATGAAGTGACTAGTGGTAGCCATATTTGCGGATTATTAATTTTGCACTGGAGAAGTATATAGATGATATATGGGTGATAAATTGTGAAATTCTTTTCTTTGGGATTGATATCTTTTCCTAGTAAATTTTTTGACTATGGAATACACACACACACACATATATCTAGAACGAAGTAAGAGATTAATCTGTTATTTCATACATTTCAGTCAACAGTTTTCTTGATCTTTATTTTTCTCTAGGATATATATAAAACTTAAATGATTATGTATGTTTGTAATGTTATTACTGAAAGCTAAAGTACAACTTTAAGGAAAAAAATTTCAAGCAATACCTAAGCTATTGAAACGTTACGTCGGTATCAGAATTCTGGTTATTTTAATTTTATATTGATTGATTGATAGGCACAGAACACGTATTTATGGATTTGAATAATTGGGCTTCAGTAACTGGTCAGTTCTGAGAACACTCTTAAGTGATAGTAGGAATTAGAAACCAGATGTTTTGCCAAGAAGTCAGAGATCCCTGTACTTTTCTTCTGGATTTAAAGCTCTTTTGATCAAGGTATGTTAGGATATGGGCATCAGTCCTGTCCCATAATGATAAACTACCATGTGTGGTGACCAAGTGTGATGCAAGGGAAATAAGGAGGTCTGTTAGTCCCAAACCCCTGTCACTCACAGCATTAGAGGCCTCTCAGATTAGCTAAGGGGTCTGCAACTCTAAGTTGCCAAACTCTGGGCTTATTATTTTGGAGGAGGTGACAATATCCGTCCTAAAGGAGAAGTTCTTTAACTATCTAAGTTAAACAATTAAGGGATGCCTGGGCGGCTCAGTCATTAAGTGTCTGCCTTTGACTCAGGTCATGATTCCAGGGTCCTGGGATCGAGTCCTGCA
The DNA here is from genome assembly GCF_029215605.1 of Mirounga angustirostris. Classification (NCBI taxonomy): domain Eukaryota; kingdom Metazoa; phylum Chordata; class Mammalia; order Carnivora; family Phocidae; genus Mirounga; species Mirounga angustirostris. Next base: position 160,775,461 of record NW_026991711.1, read on the forward strand.
TTGGGTTCCTTGCTTAGCAGGGAGGCTGCTGCTCCCCCTGCTTGTGCTCTCTCTCTCTCTGACAAATAAATAAGTAAAATTTAAAAATAAGTTAAACAATTAAGATTCAGATCAAATTGATCAGACTGTCCAGATGGAGTTCATGGCAGAAAAGAGAATCCCAAAAGAATAGAGGCACAGCACAGTTTCATTTTTATAGGGGAGAGAAAGTCAGCTCAGGAAGGGTAAGGCGCGTATGATGGCATGCCACTGTGAGGTGTGCTTCGGAATAATCCAGAGGGGCTGGTGCCAAACTGAGGGTGTGGACATTTAACAAGGACCTTCAGCACACGGATGATCAACCTTGCCCTAACGTTTGTCCTTAGCGATAGAACTCAGTTTGACTGTCTAGCCATTTAAACTCTTAATTCTTCAAGGCAAACCAAATTTGTGTTCTATTTAGACTAATATCCTTCATCTAGTTTCCCTAACTGGAACTATAGCTGATTTCCCCATCTCTCTGTTATACGCCAGCCAGCAGAAAGCCTTGCTGTGGAGAGAGCATTCATTGGAATCCACCTGGAAGGTACAGCCTGTAGACACAGCACTCCACACAGGCAAGGAGGATTAAGAAAATAAGATGGGCAAAGAACAGCCCCTACCAATATCTTTATCCTATCCTTCCATCTGAGAAACCTATAATAGCCCCATTCCATCCTCAGAGCCAGCTTTTCCTTACACGCACACACACACACACACACACACGCAAACATACACAAAATGTTGTAATTAATCCACTGGCACCACAACCAAAGAAGAGTCTTCTTGAGTTAGACTTTGAGGTCAAAGAGAAAGGGAATTGCCAAGAAAATATATATAAGTATATATATTAAGTAAAAGAAAGGTACATCTATATGTGTATATTTTTCATCTACAAATATAGTGCACCATTCAGTGCTGCCACCTCCTCAGATCTCAGAAATTTTCTGTCCTCAATGGAATTCTTCCCTGATTCCTCCATGGATTATAACACTCCAGCCTTAGAAAATGCTTCACACCCAAATCCTAGACATCAAAGCAAAACAAAAACAAAATGCTTTTTCTATCAGATTTCACATATCTATAATGGCAAGATTAGACGTGTCCAGAAGATTTAGCTAATGTAGTCTAATGAAAGGAGTTGTGGCTCACAGATCTATCCTAACAAATGACACTAAATCCAGCTGTCACCCTTGATCCTTCATAGTTCCATAGGTATAACCCGTATCCGCCCCTCCCCCACCCTTGTTTCCTTTCTCTCTCTCTCTCTCACACACACACACTGTCATGCGCAGAAAAATCCACGTGTATACAGTGTGTTTACATGCCAAAACTTCCATTTGAATAAGAAAATCAACCATCAGAAAATAATCCCATTCTCTGTTACTAGTAATTCTCAGAAGCAGCAAGAAATGAGAGGAAAATTCAGGTATTATTTGCCAGCTAGTATTTTTTTTTAAGATTATTTATTTGAGAGAGAGAGAAAGAGCGACAGTGCAGTGCAGGGGGAGGGGCAGAGAATCTCAGACTCCCTGCTGAGCTTGGAGCCAGACTCAGGACTCAATCTCATGCCCCTGAGATCACGACCTGAGCCGAAACCCAAAAGTGGGTCTAACTGACTGTGCCACCCAGGCCGCCCCCCTCCCCAGCTAGTATTATTTGCTTTCTGCCATATGCCAAGTCAGAGGATGTAGAATTTGCCATTTGGGACAGTTATTTAAATGGGAGCTGTATTCAGTGGCATGGACACTCTTTGCAGACAGAGCATATGGGAACGAGCTGTCTTACTGGGGATTGAGTTCTCCGAGTCTCTCCTGCTACTGTGCCCAAATGCATGTGTGAGTGGCATTATCATTTGGAAACTTATGAAAATGAAATCTTACTGTTTATATATCTGATAATACATAATAATATATCTATGTGGGTTTCCTATTTGAGTGGTAGTAGAGTTAAGATTACATATTGCCAAGCTTTCATCCTAAATCAACAAAAGATAATGGATCTGAATGTATGTTTTATTTAAGACCTAAATTTAAAACAAAATGGTGAGGAGAAATCAGAGAACTATTGCAAGTTATCCCTGAAATGTATCAACTCTAGAGACTCTCATTGTAGCATGAGTCAAAAAGAATCTAAGATAGAGTTTCAGTGCTTCTTGCTTGACAAAAAGCGTTAAACATGCAAATAGGGAGTGTATCGATATCTTGGCCTATCCTGCTGCTAATTTCTGAACCAATCTGTTTGCCCATTTAAGTCATTTATGCTCTATTCCAAAAAGAGATTGAAACTATTAAAGACTTAAGTTCTGTCTTCCATAATAATGGTGAAAGATTTAGACCAGATGAGAAGAAAGAAAATACCACCACTTCTTATTAAGAATAGAGATCTTCCCTGAGTGGGTCACTTCACAGAGAAGATTGGACACCAGAGGTAGAAAACCTAAAGAATTTAGGGAGACAGAAAGATTATAGGCAACTTTAACACTCCATTTGATAGAGGTCATGAATTTATAGTCATTAAAATTGTGGTGAAGGAATATATATGCCTTGATCTGGAAGGATGGTCATATGTGAAAAAGCCAGTTTAAAAAGTTATGTACAGTGTTTCTTATGTTTAAATCTGGAATCATTTATTCTGTTTTTTCCTCGAGAGCTTTGGTATAGTTATGTATATGCAGGAAAGACTCATTAAATGTTTGTTATATTAACTAGAGGCAAATAAGAGTTTTGGGATAGCAAGGATTGGGATGACAATGCCCAGTTAAAATAGGTATGCTTTTCCTCCTCTCACTGTTTTTGACCACCTTTCTTTTACTTAATAAGAAACACAGTTTGGGTGCACACCCATCTGCCTTTGTCATTTTTCATGTCAATACAGTATGAATAAAAGATTTTACATTGTCTTCTAGAGTTATCATAACATGCTTTTAGAACATATCTAAGACAAATGCTTAGCTTGAAAGTATTTTTACATTCTAAAATAGTATTTATGATTATGGCTGAATGAAATTGTTTACTATGTTGGGAGAGAGCATGAAAATAAACATTGAAAAATCAATTTTAAAACTTTAACCTTTTTTTCCTTCTTTATAGGGCTTATTCCACTAGAAGCAAGATGGCTGAACTCAATACACATGTGAATGTCAAGGAAAAGGTACGATATAGTTATATATTGGCTGTAGAAACTCCAAACTGAATAGTCTCTAGCTAGTAAAAATTCAGTTACAATGGAAGAAGGGAAAAATGGTTTGGGGGTGGGGGGGCGCCTGGGTGGCTCAGTTGGTTAAGCGACTGCCTTCGGCTCGGGTCATGATCCTGGAGTCCCGGGATCGAGTCCCGCATCGGGCTCCCTGCTCAGTGGGGAGTCTGCCTCTCTCTCTGACCCTCCCCGCTCTCATGCTCTCTATCTCATTCTCTCTCTCAAATAAATAAATAAAATCTTTTAAAAAAATGGTTTGGGGGGATACATAGTAAGTTTGACACACTAGAAAACCACTCAACAGAAAGAATCAAAAGGAGCATTTGCTGAATGTATGTTAAGCATATTATATTCATTTTCTCACTTAATCTTGACCATAACCCCACGAAGTTAATAGTATTGTTCTTCTCATTTTACAGGGGGGAGAACTGAGACACCAAAAAGTTAAGTAATTAGTCTAAGTTCACATAGCTAGTGAGCTCCAGAGCTGGGATTTGAACCCAGGGAGTGCCATTGTACAGCTCATACTCTTAACCACCATGCTGGGTTACATCTGAGGGCTAGGCTATTATGTTACATCTCCAGAAATGGCCTCATATAGAGATGGCCACAGCATTATCTAGTGGTTTAACCTGTAACGTTTCTTTCAACAGGGACAGTTCATTACTCTGAAAATCCCGCCTTCTCATTATTTGTTGGGGGCTGATTACCCTTCAAAGCCCTTCCAAGTCTTGTCCTCCTCTGTGAAGTTTCCTCCCCTTGGGGTTTCAAAACCCCTCACTTCTTATATATACTACTTGCACTGTTAGCTCCTAATGATCATAAACCATAGACCATATGAGACCATGGAGATAAATTTGTCCAAGCCATTCATCTGGCACTGTGGAGACTGAGGCCCTACGAGAGATTTGTCCATAGTTGTACAGCAGAGTGGGAAGGCCTCTCCACCTTCCACAGGGCCACCTCCCACCTCCACTAGATTGTAAACTACTTGAGGGCAGGAGTTTGTCTTTCACATCTTTGTTTCCTCACAGTACCTAAAACACAGAGTGAAGGATGGGAGCAGTAACATTTGTGGAGTCCCCACTTCTTTTCTTTCATTTGGCAAAGATGTATTGGACTCCTCCTTTTTGCCAAACACTGTTCTAGATGCTGGGATTATGGCGCTAAACATGTAGATGAGGTTCCTGCTCCCATGGAGCTTGCTTTCTAGGGCAGGGAAAAGGAGAGTCCATATTGAGACCATATAAATCCATTTCAGATAGTGGTACAATAAGGATGGCTAGGGGAGGGGGTACTTTAGGTGGGGTTGGTCAGGGCAGCCCTCTCAGAGGAGGTGACGCTTGAGCTGAGATGAAGACAACAGGAAAGAAACACCATGCAAAGAGCCAAGGGCAGAGCATTCCAGATAGAAAAGCAAAAGCTCTGAGGCGGGGCAATTTAATGTGTTTGGAGATCGAGTGGTCAGTGTTGCCAGAGTGTGGTGGGCAGAGGGATGGTAAGGGGACATGAGATCAGTGAGCACGGCGGGAGCCAGTGTTTGTAGAATAGTGGCTCTTCGCCTGTGTTCCTGGGCCTCCCCAGGATCCGTGGGTGGAATCCAGGGTTCCACAAACTGGCATAAAAAAAATACATTTTCATCTTCACTCGCATCTAGATGAAATTTAGCATCTCCTTCAATCATGAATGCAGGCAGAGGAAAAAAACCCACATTTGCAGCAGGAGTATCTGTGACTTTCACAACCAGAAGTCACAGATACTTTCAAATCAAATTACATTTGTTACAGATCTCCTAAAATGTTGTTTGTTCATCACTACTTCAGAATTACTATAGTTACTGGAACTGCCGCTACATCACGTTATTTGATGTTAGTAGAGGAGCACAGATATTACTGTGGCATAGTTTTTTATTTCAATATGAATGGTGGTTGCCTTTATAATCATATGTATTATATTTAAAACATTCTAAGAAAGACCTCGTAGGCTTCACCAGACTGCCAAAGAGGGTCTGTGCCCCAAAAGGTTTAGAATCTGAGATGGAGCCATGTAGGGCTTACTCAAAGGACAAAAGTTGCTGCTGAAAGGTTTTAGGCAGGAGCATGACTTGTGTGATTTTTTTTTTTTAACTTTTTTAAAGATTTTATTTACTTATTATTTGACACAGAGAGACACAGCGAGAGAGGGAACACAAGCAGGGGGAGTGGGAGACGGAGAAGCAGGCTTCCCGCAGAGCAGGGAACCCGATGCGGGGCTCGATCCCAGGACCCTGGGATCATGACCTGAGCCGAAGGCAGACGCTTAACCGACTGAGCCACCCAGGTGCCCCTGTGCGATATTTTTTTTAGACCTCACCCTGCCTCCGCCAACTACTTGCTACCTATTTTATAGATCTTCATATTAAATAACATTCTGAGGACACGGAAGCTTAAAGTACAGTGACTTGGTCAAAGTCAGACTCTCAGGAAACGTGGAGGAGTAGGGATTCACACTCAGCTGTGTCTGATTCTAAAGCCTGGCCTCCTTCCACTGCACTTCTACATCCCAGTTTTCCACCAAAGTACCCCCAGGGCACAGAAGAACAAACCTGTGACCCCAGGTCTCTGAAAATGTGGCCAAAACCTTTTTCCACAACATACAGTTTATTTGGAGTCTTATGTGTTATAGAAATTGATGCAAATTTTTTAGTCATTGTATTCTGTAATATATTCCATATATCATTTTAATACAAGGTTGTTTTTACTTACTGAGAATTGAGCAAAGAAGAGCAGAAAGATGTGCCCCTTTTACATCAGGGCTTCACATTCTTTCTGACTCCTAGTCACATTCTTAGGTGAGACTGTGTTTTCCGGTTTGAGAAGTTGGGTCCAGCACCACAGTGCTGACCAAGGATTGGCCCCTTTCCAAGTGTCTGTTGATGGATGGATTGGACAGCTCCTAAAGTTGGGTTATGGGAAGGAAAAGCACTTTAAAGAATCCGAGTCATAGTAATTGATTCTTTGCCAAGCATGGCTAGTTGGACAGACCAATATGGTAGGCTCAGCAGAAAGAGTGTCTTATTCAAAACAGAGGTGGCATCCAGCCAGTAAGGGGAAGGAGGCTGATCCGTCAGCTCCCAGACCACAGAGGTTCAGTGTGAATGCTCCATGCATTGGCTTAGGCGCCACATCCATCCACTTGTCATGATCACTGTCATATATGCACAGGAAGATTAACAGTAGATGGTGTTTTTGCCATTGCGCTTCAGTGACTTATCAAAGCGCAGGCATTATTTTGAAAGAGGGTGATGTTTAAGTTGTAAATATTATCAATCTGCATGACAATGAAAGTAGAACTCCTCTAACTCAGTTAGTAAATTTCTATATCAAAAGGTTAATAGATTTCTCAACTCAATAAAATAAATCATAATAAACAACTGAAAATTCCGATCATTTATAATTTTACATGGATTTATTTTAGTACATTTATTTCCTTTAGTTATTAGCTTTTATGGCCTTTTTATGATTAGTTTGTTTCTCAATCTGTCACATGAGCAATGACATTTTAGTTCTGAAAATTAAGAATAATCACAACTGTTATGTTTTAAATTATCAATTACAAGCTTTTAGAGACCTGAGAACAGATCTGTGCAGTATTCTTGTAAATACCTAGCCAAGCACTGTGGGAAATTAATACTTCACAAAAGTCTTGTGATGAAATGAGCTCATCAGTTACCTCGAGTGGATCCACTGTTGGATGACTTGAAAAGGAGTAGGTACTTTGGTGAGGAAATCATTTCTGTCCTCGGGTAGCTTTTAGTCCAAAGGAGAAACTAAGAACTTAAGGTTTAATATCCAAGACAACGGAAATTTACAATTGACACTCTCTGTGGCTTTTTCATTTTAAAATATCTTTATATTAGTGGATTATAACTGTAAGGACTTAAATTGGAAGTATCTTGGACTCCAAATTCAGTCTCAATACGTCCTCTGAGATCTGACCCTGTCTTTCTTTACATCTGTTTATTGCCGCTTTCCCGCAGGCCCCCTTCAATGCCACCATCCTGACCTTGAATGGTCCTGCCTGTGGGCCTTTGCAAAGGCAGTTTACTCTATATGGGGGGTGTCCTCCTCAGGAACCTGGCCCTCATTCACCTCCCTTTCAGGAGCTCTTTCAGAGGAATATCTCCCTTGTTTTCCTTCCTGCCTCACCTGAATTCTCTTGCCCTCCTGTTCTCCTTTGAGCATCTGCTTTCTGCACCAAAACCATTATTCAGATTGTGATTGTTAGTTGTCATCTGCCCATGCGAGACTATGTGCTCCTTGGGGGCAGGGATTGGGCCTCTCTTATCTTCATATTCTTGGTTTTGACACATAGTTGACCCCCAAATACAATTGGGTAAATGAATGGATAATGAATGAATGAACATGCCTACTTGAATAGGTAAGCTCTTTAGAGACTACATTTCCCATTCACGATATTTTGCAAAATCCCGAGCCTTCTGGAAAACAAATATAGGCTAATGGAATTGTCATCTTCTTTTAGTACTCTTTGCTGTTAAATAAAGCAAAGCAAGTTTTAAATTGCTTCTTAAAACAGAAAGTAGGGTTACATAGGTTGACTACTTTGTAGTTCTGCAAAAAAGCAGCATCTTTATAAGATGATTATCAAATATAGGTGACCTCAGGAAGGTTTCACCATAACAACTGAGGTCCTTTGCTGAGTAAAACTAGTCATATCCTGATGTACCAAAAAAAAAAAAAAGAAGAAGAAAAATCTCCACATCTCACTTTGTTAAGGAAAGATACCAGAACAAAATCTTTACACTAATCAGGGACCTTATATTTTGGACATACTCACTTTTTACAACTCCTTTCTAAATGACATATTTTTTAAGAAGTTCAAACTAGAAGGCATCTGGCTGGCTCGGTCGGTTAAGCATCTGCCTTTGGCTCAGGTCATGATCTCAGCGTCCTGGGATCAAGCCCCACATGGACTCACTGCTCAGTGGGGAGTCTGCTTCTTCATCTCCCTCTGCCCCTCCCCCTGCTTGTGTGATCTCTTTTTCTCTCTCTCTCAAATAAATAAATAAAATCTTTTAAAAATAATGATAATAAAAAAAGAAGTTCAGTACTAGAAACTCATGGATGAATTAAGGATAGGGTCTCAGCAGTGACTATTATATTATTTCTCACGTAAAACACTAGATTGTCAAGCTAATTTATGAAAGTTTATATGTAATTCTCAACTAAAAAAATTATTAGAACAGGCATAGACAAAATAAAATTTTTAGTCAGCTATTTTCATGCATTATTATAAATCAGTTTAAATAGAATACAATTCTATTATCGAAAGCAGAGGGGATACTTGCTTATAAAATGGGGTTACAAAATAATACTTGTTGACTGTCCAGGTATGGACTGATAACTAATTCTAACAAAGAGTGATCCCTAAGCAACCTGAGGAAACCTTGTATGCTTAGGAAGTGATCTCCAGTGAGGTAAGGTCATGGAGTTCGGAGACAGAGGCAGAGATTATCGGCCCCCCAGTTACTAACAGTCTGGAACAAGTCACCTAACTTTTCTGGGCCTCAGTTTCCTAATCTGTAGATTGGACATGGTAATAATACCACCTAACAGAGTCAGCAAATACAATAATAAATTGAGCTTTATGAGCTCTTAATTATGTAAACTCTAAAAGATCTGAGGGGAGCTCATCTATTTATTTTATAACTTAAAAAATGGAAAAGGAGCTCTAGTTAACATTTTTGTTTGGAACTCAAAATACAAATTTACATAGAACCGAGATTAGAAAAAAATAAAATAAATAAAAAGCCCAAATGAGAAAAAGAACATAAAACTGGACTTGACTTTTTCAAACAAAAATTTCATAGCTATTGCTGAGCCTCACAAAAAATAAGTGAGGCTTGGAAAACAGAATGATATGGAAATGGGGAAGCTTAATCTAGAATATCCTTGCTGACCTGTACCACTTATTGTGAATAGCTTTTAGAGCTGTTAAAGTTATGGAGGTAAATTGGGTTGTAAACAATAATCATAGTCATTAAAGTGAAGAAGGAAGACTAGAAAAGGGGAGAAGAGCCTCTAGTCCACTGTGAGGACAGAGAGGGGTCATTTCTACAGATGACGGAGATAAACTGTGTGTCCTAGAGTCTGTCCTTACCAGGTGGGCAGATGTCCCATTTTATTTTTTTTTTCCTGTAACTATCTTGATCTGTGTTTTACAGTGTAGTGAAATATAGTTCAAGTCTTTATGTGAGGTGGGGAATGGTTGGAAAAATCCAAGTATCTGATTAAAGAAATTTTAGCAAGATCAGAGCATCTGTAAAATATTAACTTCATTTAACAGAGAACTCATTTCATAGGATGTGGGACAGTTTTAATGATATGCTATTGTGTTTGTTTGTTTGTTTGTTTAATTCCAGTATAGTTAACATACAGTGTTATATTAGTTTCAGGTGTATGATACATAGTTGTTTTTTTTTTTTTTTAAAGATTTTATTTATTTATTTGAGACAGAGAGAATGAGAGAGAGCATGAGAGGGAGGAGGGTCAGAGGGAGAAGCAGACTCCCTGCCGAGCAGGGAGCCCGATGCGGGACTCGATCCCAGGACTCCAGGATCATGACCTGAGCCGAAGGCAGTCGCTTAACCAACTGAGCCACCCAGGCGCCCCGATACATAGTTGTTTTTAAAGACCAAATCATGCAAGCTTTGGGGCAAATCTTAATTTCATAATTTTGTAGGGATGTGCAAATCAACTGAGCCCAGTCCTTGGACTCAAATAGCAAAACACAAACGGCTTTCAGGTTTCACCATGGACAGGTTCTTGTCATCATTTTCTCATAGGAAAGGGTCATTAAATTTCCCTTTCAAAGAAAGGAGAAACATTGACAATAGTTATTGCCTAATGCTTATGTACAGAACTGCTGTTATTGTTGCTTGGCAACTAGAAGAGATTTGACAGGGAGTCTAAAGGAACTGAATGAATAAATGGAAATGTCAGCATCAGTTTCAGGGGATAAGAAGAAATTTACTATTGCAGGATTAGCATCACATTGCTTTTTCCGAGCTACATGATTGGAATTCACAGTGTTTCTGTTCTGCTTCTCTTGTCCCCCGTCCTTCCAGCCTTTTGCTGGAAAAGGAGCCCCTCTTGCACTATGGCTGAGAGATGTATGTAACATAGATGGTTAATGCTAAAGTATACAGGAGCACGCCAAAAACGAAAACCCTTTGGCAGCAAGGGAAAAGTTACCTCTATTGGCAATCCCTTGGAATTTATGGGCACTTCACCAATATTCTAGTTGTTTCTCACAATGATCCTTCGTATTAAATTATCCAGTTGATACAGATTTTAAAAAATGACAAGGCTACAGTGGTTTCTTCTCTTCTGACCTTGAGCACTAAAAATCTGTCCAGATATATTAGATTAGATTAGATTAGATTAGATAGATTCAGCACTTAAAAGTGTGCTGCTTATGTTATTATCGAAGCCACTCTTTGTCTGTAAGTCCTTCCTCTACAACTTGATTACTTGCTCCTTATAAACACAAATGGACTTTTAAATTAGTTGTGTATTCAGGGGCTCCTGTAATAGTAATATCATAAACTTTATGTCCCTGAAATATTTGTTAATCAATATTTAGCTAAATAACTGAGCCAAGATTCTGTAATGGTGGTTCTCAGCTATTAAGAAGAAGGGAGGAGGGAGTGGCCATGCCCCCCTGGTTTGGGGCAAGCATTGGAAAGTCAGTAGGGAAAGACAGAAGTAATTAGAAGAAGCTTATTTGTGTTCATTTGAGTCCTCCAAGAAGCAGATGCCAGCATGGGATTAGATGAGCAAGAGATTTCTTGGGGCTCGGGGCAGTGAGGGAGTGCTTGTAAAAGAGAAGGGAGAGGAAGCCTGAGCAAGCAGGGAGAGTCTACAAACTTCCATGCAGGTCTGGTGTCTTTGAAAGAGAGGGAGAAGAAAGGAAAGGAAAAGCCCAGTAGGAAGAGTCTGAGCTTGGAGTGCAGTTTTAAGGACGTTTCCGATGATGGGGAGTCCTGGGGCCAAACCTGCCCACTGGGTAAGCCCCGCATCCCTTAGAAATGAACTTCCACTACTGCCTGCCACACAGTCACTGGCTGGGAGCATCCTGTGGGGAGTGTGGCTTGGGTTCTGTTCGCCTTCCCGCAGCGAGAAATTTCCATAGCATCACGATATTCTAGAGTATAACAACATTTTATAATAAAAAAGAAAACTGAAATACCTATTTTGAAATTCACTCACTTAAGAGAAAAGCATGAGATTTATATATTCATTGAAGAGAATTAATAAAAAGTTTGAGAACTACTGTTAATTAGTAAATTAACATGCAAACTCCAGGATTTCCCCTCCCTTAGCCAGCTGAGCCATACTGCCACTAGGATAGGGAGTATTAACTTCTCCAGCAAATAATAATTTGGGGGTCCTATTTTCTATTAAAAATATACTCTATTTCTAATCACATGTAAGGAAACAAAACATGTTAATTCTGCTGAAAAACCGTGTATCCTTTGGTAGAAACCTCTCTGGACTTCAGTTTCTTTATCTGCCAAATGAGGGAATTCATGCAGAGGATTTCCAAATCCTTTCCAACTCTAATGTTGGATAAATTCATGGTCTTTTCCACCTTAGAGGTGTCTTACAAGACCGACAAAATGGACTGCGTCACGGGTCGGAGAGCCTGGAGGCAGTCTTAGCTCTGATAGAAATGAGCTGCCTCAGTTCAAGTGTAGGACATAACCTCTCTGTACTCAGTTTCTTGTAACATCAAAAAATTTGATTAAACCAGCTCTAAAGTCCATTTATGGTTCACTGGTAGGGCATTTCTGATGTCATCCTGTGTGCAGACCCTTCAGAGCTCTGCTCCTCAATCCTTGAAGATGACTATCGTAAAAAAAAGTATTGAAATGATGATGGGGATCAATTGCATAACCGAAAGCTAACATTTTTTCTTTTACTGTGGTAAGAACATTTGGCGTGAGATCTACCCTCTTTAAGTGTACAATGCATTATTAACCATAGGCACAGTGTCACCCAGCACATCCCTAGAATTTAATCATCTTGCACAACCAAAACCTTCTACCCACTGAAAAGCAACGTCCCATTCTCTTTTCCCCCAGACTCTGGCAAGCCCTGTTCTTACTCTCTGCTTCTGTACGAGTTTGACTGTTTGTTTAGAGACCTCATATGAGTGGATTCATGCCGCATTCTTCCTGTGTCTGGCTTATTTCACTTAGCAGAATGTCCTCAGAGTTCATCCATGTGGTCACATAGGACAGGATTTCCTTCTCTTTTTTTTTAAGGCTGAAGAGTATTCCATTGTATGTACATACTGCATTTCTTTATCCACTTATCCATCAATGGGCATTTGTTAGTGTTGGGCTTTTTTATTGGCTGAAATTATAATTTTAGCTATTCAACTAAGACTGAATGTGCAAACGAGTTTTAACTCTTTTGCTGCCTTTACAGGAAAATCAAACTAACAAACTCGTAAAATCATCAGAAAAACAAGTCACAATCAGTCAGATGATAATTTCTACTGATGTTTAAACCAGCATGCCTCTTTTGAATTGGTCAAGCCTGTTAGAATTAAAACATAGTGTGTAGGTGAAAACAAATACACTTCCCCCAAAGTGAGTGTTCCTGGTTTCCATGGCGTTTAGAAAGTCTCCTTACTTCACACCACAGTGAAAAAATCGCCACAGTTGATATAATTTAGAGATTAACTTAAGTCCTTTATTCTGGTATTGACTAACAGGTAATTAACTTCTTTATTCTGGTATTGATTAAATGGTAATTGTGACTTATATCTTCCTGGTACTCTTTATCCGAAAAGTTCTATGAATGAGCAGGGGGAGAAAAATCCCCAGAGTGAGAGTGGATGTCAGTAATTATCTTTTCCCCCCAAAGTGGAGACCTTAAATTCCAAAGAAAAGGAGGAAAGATTTTTACTGAATATTCTAAGTTAGAAGCAGAAGATCAATTAAAAGCATCTTACTTTTCTATTCTGATTAAAATCTCAAAAACAAAATCCCTTGTAAAAATAACATTGCCTCTTTTTCTGTGCTCACTAGTAAGTCCAAATGTGGAATTCATCAGGGAAAGTAGCTAGACAGAATATTTACCTAAGTCCTAATACTGTGTGGGTGCAACAGGTGGCTAAAAACACTTCCGGTGGACTCAGGAGCTCACCCTGCTCTAAATTATGTGCAAATCTAACTGTAGTTCTGAGAAAATATGAGGAATCAAGCACAATTATAGTGAACATGCAGGTATATGCTGAATCCATGCTAGCTAAATGGGTGAAATGAAATGTGTATAAAGCTCATTGCTTGTCTCAATATGGATTAGAGGGCCACTAATGCTAACAGCAGCCATTTGATATTTTTTTAAACCTCCAAGTATCAGATTAAAGGTCAGAATTCTAATACGAAAATTTTATCATGGACTAAAATTAAAAGCTTTAAGACACTTTGGTTATCTTTTTTTACCTGATTTTACTATTAATTTTACTATTTCTTTAGAGAGGAGAAAATCCATTTGAGTATCTCTTGCTCTACAAGTCATCAGGTTATTTCTAGGAATTAAAGAAGTTATATAACTTTAAGCTATCAATTTTCATTTACTATTACAACAACCATTCAATTAATTTTCTTTTTTTCCCCTCAAATGTTCAGCGACTTGACAAAGTGTAGACCTATAGAAATGATGGAAAGAAATCTGGGTGGTGGTGCTTGTTTTTAACCCTTTGAGGTAGGTCGTATTCTCCAACGGCTTTAACAACATTTCTTCCATTGAGAGGTGGGGTCTGTGCCACTCCCCTTAAAATTAGGTATGTTTTTGGAACTGGTTGACCAGGGCAGTAAAAAGGAGGTAACACTATGTGACTTCTAAAGCTAGGTGATTCAGCCTCTTTACTAGTTGGGACACTCGTGCTGGTCCTCTGGGCTGCTGTATAAACAATCTAACTGTTCTAAGCCCACCAAGTTGTGAGGAAGCCCAGACTAGCCCATAAGGAGAGGCCACATGGAGAACGCCTGAGTCTACATAAGGAGAGAGAGAGAGAGAGAGAGAGAGAGAGATGCCCGACCAGATCCCACCCGCACTTGCGTCCGTCTGCCTGGCTCTACCACCTCCTCCATCTGTCTGCACCAGAGACCCCAAGCCAGACATACACAGCTGAACTCCCAAATTCCCGACCCACAGAAATGTTGAAAAATTACAGATTGATTGTTGTTTTAAACCACAAAGTTCTGGGGTGACTCTCTATGAAGCAGTAGATATCTGGAATACCCTCTCTAAAGTTAGCAAAAAGTGTCCTAAACTAGAACTGATACTTTTGAAGTTATGATGTTGCATAAATAATGGCGAGGTATGGATGGCTAGATAGTGCACTCAAGTAAATTCGTTGGTAGGTGAGCAGTCATACCTAAAAAGAGGTCTGTCCTATGCCACTCTCTTTTTCTTACACACTGTCCCTTACCTATCTAGGACTTCCCTTGTTTCTCATCCATGGTTCTCAGTTTCTGGATGAACATTAGATTCACTAAGAAAACAAAAAGTAATCAACAACCAGGCCCATATTGAATTGTTGAGGATGGGACCTATGTGTAGGAATATGTTTAAAATTCATCGGGTGATTCCAGTTTGCAGCCAGGGCTGAGAACTGCTATTTGATGCCGACGGTGACCAAATCTGTTTTCCTGGCTTGGGTCCTCCCTGGAGCTGCGGTTTCAGAGACTGAGCTGCTTTCAGGTATCTGGATATGTGGAGACCTCACAAACCCCTCAGATAGAGTGCTGCCCCTCTACCAGGGCTCCATGTCTCTCAAATGACACCCCTATCATATAAATGGTCAAGCCAGAAACCTGGCTCATCCATAGGTTTTCGCCTTCCTCATTCCTTGCATCTAGTTAAACACCAATCAGTCACTTCTCCCAACTGATTTGTGAGTCAGCCTCTACTCTGCCCCATCTCAGTCTATTTTCTGTCCCCTGGACACTGCATTAGAATCCTGCCACCCACTTGACCTCCTGCTGCTCATCTATATAGAAACAACGGTGACCTTCTTAAATATGCAACTGTCACTCTCCTCTTCTGAGTAAAACCATTCAATGGCTTGCCCTTAGAATAAGGCTCAAAATGACAGGATGGCTTGCAGAGACTTTGCCCCACGCCTTTTCGATCCAGCTTCATCTGAAATCCCCTTCCTTTTAACATTTAATCCTCCCACAGTCCTGGAGCATCATGGCTTTGAACGTGCTTCTAGTCACTCTGTCCTGTCCATTACTAGATGTTGTGTGCTCTTCTTGGAACACTCCATTTCTTCCCTCCATGCCCTCTCCTGGGCCTTAATCACCCTTCATCCTCACTCATCGGATGGGGCTTCCCTGATTCTAGATTAGGATAGGTTCCCTTGTTACTGGTACCCAAAGCGTCTTTATTTTCCCTTCTGTAACATTCATCGAACATCTGCCTTCCTACACTATAAACTCCAAAGCCGGTCAGGGGGTGTGCCTGCCATGGCGTGCAGTCCAGCTTTCAGCATAGTCTGTACGTGGTGACTGAATGAATAAACAAATGAACATGGGTTAAGTGGTAAACATCAGCTCTGAAGGAAGTTCTCATAGTAATTCTCTGGTCTCTGTACTTAGCTCTGGCCCATCCAAACTTCAAATCAATTTGGATAAGATATAGAAGATACCAACTAATTTTTAAAATGATACAAAGTTAGAAGGGATGGCTAATGCATTCCCTGTTTTTTGGGGGTGTGGGCAAAAGCAAGGTTCCAGGGGATAACAGCCGGCTTGAGGGATGGGTCAGAATCTACGGATTGAAATTTAACAAAGACGGGGGCGCCTGGGTGGCTCAGTCATTAAGCGTCTGCCTTCGGCTCAGGTCTTGATCCCAGGGTCCTGGGATCGAGCCCCGCATCGGGCTCCCTGCTCGGCAGGGAGTCTGCTTCTCCCTCTGACCCTCCCCCCTCTCATGTTTTCTCTCTCTCTCTCAAATAAATAAATAAAATCTTTAAAAAAAAATAAAAAGAAATTTAACAAAGACGAATGCAAAATCCTACCCCTGCACTCTAGCTGCTACACAAGTATAGGACGGGGGATGCTTGTTGCCGAAACGATCCAGGGTGTGTTAGTAGCAAAGTAAGCTCCCATTTCAGCCAGTAGTTGATGTGCCTCCTAGAAGTGCTAACGCCATCTTAGATTCCTTTAATGGGTAAATGGAGCCCAACGAGGACAGGTGCAGGTCCTATAGTCCTCTGCCCTGATCCAGCCATTCCTGGTACAGTGTGCTTCATTTAGAACCACATTTCAGATACACTTGAGCTTGACCAGGGTGGTAAAAGCTTGGGAAGCACCGCTGATTTAAAAAAAAAAAAAAAAAGTGCTGAAGAGCATACATTTACTCCATAAAAGATGGCATTCTGGGGAACACTTTGGTTCCTTGAGAAAAGTGAAGGGCTGGTCTTGAGGAAAATGATTATGTTTACACTTTAAAAGACTAGGACCAAGGACTGGCAGTATCTAACATCCCTTCTCTGGCCACATCCTTCTTATCATCGGCCTCTCTCAGCCTCTCCCTCTCTTTGACATCTGCTCTGTGTTCTTGACAGGATCCCTCAGCCCTCAGTCTCTCCCTACTCTCAGTCCATCATCCCCCACAGATGCCTCGATCAGCTACATTTATGATTCTCAGTCCCCATCTCCTGAGCCCTAAGATGTACCACTGTGTTCCTTAGAGTTTGTAACCTTGAATCATTCCTTTTCTCTGCTCCTGGCTTCCAGAGAAGTGCTAGGGAAAATCATGACAAATCTGTGCTGTCCAGCGTTCGTGGACCCTCACTCCTGCTCTTCATTCTTCCATTTATAAAGGCCACTTCTCTCACCTCCCCATAAGGCAGCTCTAAGCCTGTTCCCACTTTTTAAGGCCCGAAGCAAGCACTAAAACTCTCACTCAGGAAATAGTTTCCTTACATTTTTCTCTTCACAATCTCAAATTTGCATTATGTCTTCCTTTCTCAGAACTCCAAGAATGAGAGAGAAGAAACTCCACTCTTTTCCAAAGCTTGCTTTTCCACATGGATTTGGATACCATTTTCTTTCATTTCCTCTGGGACTTTGTTTCATAATTCATCTCCTGTCTTTCCTCTGCTCAAATTCTTTCTCATTGCCGGCTCCTGCCCTCAATCAGATAAACGTGCTCAACCATTTTGGGGAGATTAATTGTGCAGTGATTGTTTTAAGACGGTTTGGAGAGAGGTAAAAACTGAGCCAGAAAATTCCATCAGAAGGCCTTTTCCAGAGTCCAGGTGAAAGGCAAAGGGAACCTGAGAGGGGTAGTGAAAGGAAGCATAGAGAACATGTGAATCAGAAAGGATTTTGTTGTCAGAATAACTCTTGTTTAGTTGTTACTTATGACTTTGTCTTATTTTCCCTCTGTTTTGCCAGTTCCTGGGGCAAAGATTATGTCAGATTCATGTCACTTTACCTCACAAAATCTGGCTTGAATGAACAGTAGAATTCCCTCAAAATATGTGTGTATGGTGGGGAATGCTGCTCTTTGGAATTTGTATTTTTTTTTAAAGATTTTATCTATTTGAGAGAGAGAGAGCACGTGGGGTGGGAGGTGGGGGCAGAGGGAGAAGGAGAAGCAGACTCTCCCCGCTAAGCAGGGAGCCCAACACGGGCCTGGGGCTCGATCTCAGGCCCCGAGATCGAGCAGACGTTTAATCAGCTGAGCCACCCAGATGCCCCTGAAAGGTGCATTGTTTTTTTTAAAGACATTAATTGGCAAGCAAGGGAAAGACATCCCCATATTAGGAAGAAGAAAGGGGTAGACCTTTGCTCCTCAAATTGTGCTCCATTGTATTAGTTTCCCTTTGCTGTAGCAAATCACCACAAATTTAGTAGCTTTAAATAACACAAATTGATTATCTTACATTTCTGGAAATCAGAAGTCCAAATGGGGGCGCCTGGGTGGCTCAGTCGTTAAGCGTCTGCCTTCGGCTCAGGTCATGATCCCAGGGTCCTGGGATCGAGTCCCACATCGGGCTCCCTGCTCAGCAGGAAGCCTGCTTCTCCCTCTCCCACTCCCCCTGCTTGTGTTCCTGCTCTCGCTGTCTCTCTCTGTCAAATGAATAAATAAAATCTTTAAAAAAAAAAAAAAAAAGAAGTCCAAATGGTTATCATTGGGCTAAAATCAAGATGTCAGCAAGGCCTGTGTTCCTCTCTGGAGGCTCTAGGTGCAAAATTTGTTCTCTTGCTTTTTCCAGCTTCTAGAAGCTGCCTGCACTCTTTGGTCATGGCCCCTTTCATCTTCAGACCTAGCAATGGCCTGTCAGGTCTTTTTCACATTGCATCACTCTGACATTGACTGTCTTCCTCCTCCTTTCACTTACAAGGACCCTGTGACTCTATTGGGACCACTGAGATAATCCAGGATAATTTCCCCATTTCAAAGTCATCTGACTAACAACCTTAATTCTGTGCAACCTTAATTTGTCATGTAACCTAACATATTCACAGATTCCAGGGGACTGAGACATGTATGTCTTGGGGGGCCACTATTATGCCTACCACATCCTTGGACAAGCAGCATCTACATCACCCAGGAGCTTATTAGAAATGCAGAATTTGGGGCTCTGCCCCAAGCATCTGAATCAGATTCTGCATTCTGATCAGATTCCTAGGTGCTTTGAATGTACTTTAAAGTTTGAGAAGCCACAACTAGCCTATCTCTAAGATCTTCTCTACTTTAAACGTCTCATGAGTCTATGAAAATTGCATTTTTTTCCACTTTCAAATCTTCATTATTCCTTCTAATCCTGGTTTCCTGCCAAAAAAAAAAAGTTAATTTTGATTTGGACCCCTGGTGTTAATTCCCAAAAAGTCAGCCAAGTAGAACCTGACAACACCTCGTGCATATTTTTTTGCTGGCAGAAAGTAGATGTTAGAAAAGGCAATTAAATTATAGAATTATCCGTGATGCAGAGGTACCGGTCTACAAAGAGTATCTTCTTCCTCAAGAAGATTCATAAGAGAAGTGCCTTCATTAGCGTGTAGATAGTATTAGTGGTCCAGCAAGTGAAGCAAAACGTACACCGATGAGCTGTTTTTAAGGCATCTCTGAACAGCTCCGCATTTGAGAAATGTGACCAAAGCTGATTATAAAATTCCTTTCAAAGTTGCAGGAATGGCAAACCCATAAATAACTCTGGTTCCCACTGATGTGAAAAGGAGGTTGCTGGCTGTTCGATTGCTGTCCTTATTGTAGGGGATAAGATTAAGCTGCAAGATTCCAAGCTCCTCAAGGCTAGGACCAGCCATATACAGTGCCTGGTACCTAGGAGGGACTCCATCCATTTTGGGCTTGAATACTTTTTAATACTGCGATACTTTACGCTGAATTTCAGAAATGCACTGGGGAAAAAACGGATAAATAAAACTGGAATATTTCAGGGGCCGTCTTACTAGACTCCCTACTTCCTTCAGTTCATTCAGTTGTTCATTCGCCAATTCAGCAAACATTTATGAATCATCTACTGAATGCCACCCATTGTTCTAGGCCCCCATAAATATAAAACTATGGTCTCTCTCACTCAGGAGCTCATAGTCCAATGGGACAAAGAGTCACATGAGTAATTATGCCAACTTGAGTGCAGGAAGAGGTATGTGAACAAGGCTCATGGGCCTTCTCCGCTCTGTCCTTCACATTCTAACTGGATTTATCTGTAAAATTGTCCATTTCTCCCCTTTGCCAATTGAATCAATTATTTGGCTTTATTATTTTTATTTTCAGCCCTAGCTGCTAGTGTAGCATCTAAGCACTTGCTCCTTATTATAGAGTGAAACCCTCTCAAACTAGTGCAAATACAAGAGAGGTTATTAGAATGGTCTGGTAGGGTCTCATGAGACTTCAAGAAACGTTAAAGAAGCAGGGAAGGCAGGAAGTGAGGCAGCTCCAGAAACAGCCCCTCTTCACCTCCACTCTGTTCTCTCGCAGTGTGTCAAATAGTCCAGATGCCCCAGGATGACAATCTGATTAGCCCACTTTGTCTTTTCTGCCAGGCCACTTCCTGACCCCTGTGATCATTGTCACTACATCCTGATTGCTTCCTTCATATCACTCACTTAGCATGAGTTGCAATTATATACATTTCAAATTTACACATTCACATGTCTTTTCCCCTCTAGGTTTGTTGTGACCGTATCTGTTTTGTTGCTCCTGTATCCAGCCACTAGTATGCCTGATCTTAGAAGGCATTTAGTGAATAAATAATGAAAGAAGGAGCAAGGGGTGGGGGTGGAGAAAGCACATGTTGTTAGTTACCGTAGAGATGGGCTTCCTT
The DNA here is from genome assembly GCF_029215605.1 of Mirounga angustirostris. Taxonomy (NCBI): domain Eukaryota; kingdom Metazoa; phylum Chordata; class Mammalia; order Carnivora; family Phocidae; genus Mirounga; species Mirounga angustirostris. The sequence continues at coordinate 160,796,062 of NW_026991711.1, forward strand.
ATGGTACATCAGCTTGCGGGAGAGGGACAGATTGAGAAGAGCCCTGGGTCCACTGACCGTTCAGTGAGGCTGTGCAGGACGTTTCTTAAGAAGAGGGATATCCAAGTAAGTTTTGGCCATCACCCTAGCCACTTCAAAGACATGCGGGAGGGACCCTTCTTCTTCGTGGCCCAATGTAAATGTGCCAACACTTTTTAAAATTTATTGAGCTGCTAATATATGCCAAATTCTATATCAAACACTTGCCATGCATCATCTCTGTTCATTTTTACTGAGACTCTAGCGGGTAGTTTCCTCATTTTACAGCTACAAAACCAAGTTTTAACAATTTAAACAGTTCCTCCTAGGTCCTAGAGCAAGCATGTAGCAGGACCAAGACTAGACCACAGGTCTGTTTAATTCCAAAGCTCCTTCCGAGACATTTGGCTGTCTCCTCTGTATTCTCCCCTCCTTGGGCAAACGTTACGTCTCCTTTCTCTGTAGTACCACGCACCTTGTTCATAAAGACAGCACAGGCTTACGGTACACTTTCAGGTACAAGGGTTCTGGCCCCACTGCTACACTGTCCCTCTTGGGGCAGGAACTGTATCCGGTTCCCTTCTGTGTCCTCAGGGCCTGTGCCTTAGTGGGGACTCAAGCAATATCTGTCTGCTGGGCTGGCCTTTGGAATGATAGGCAGTTACTATGCTATTTCATATTTTTAAAATTTCACAAAATACTATGAGTACCTAAAAGAAAGTAAAACTTCCGAGTCTCCTAAATATCCTTCCCATCTCTGTTATTGAAATTTAGAGGACAGATTCTCCCTACCCATATAATGTTGAGGTCATACCAGAGTCAGCTGACCCACCCCCTGGCCCCCCTGTTTTTGTGGACGGTAAATGCAGAGTGATGGGAGGGCCCGAACCTGCTGGCAGGATCTTCCTTCGACTCAAAACAGCAGCTGGATATAGCTACATGTTGGCATTCTCTCACTCAACAAATAAGTTAAGTACCTACTCCGTACACGGATATTAGTCAGGTGGGGTGGGCATGCTGATGATGCAGGAAGGTCTGAGAGGAGGACTCTTGCCCTCATGTCGCTTACCATCTAGTAACCACAGCACATACACACTTAGGATAGAGTAGAAGGTGCCATGTGTAAAGAGACCTCCTGATAAAGGCTGTGGGAACTGAAAGGAGGCGGGATGACTTCTGGCAGGGCTAGCAGAGAAGGACTTCATGGAACCCGTGGCGTTTCAGCTGGACTCTAGGATTTGGACAAGCAGATACCTCCCATGTCAAGGGCAAAGCTCACAGAGGCGGGGGTGGGGAGCTAATACTGGGCAGAGGGGCGGGGGGCGGGGTCGTTTGGAAGGGCAGGTTGAAGGCTAGGTTGTAGAGCTGTAGCTTTCTTCCTAAGAAAGGGAGTGAAATGGCGGTGATTATACTTTAGGAAGTGCAGGCTGGCAGTAGCCTAGCAATGAATTTGCAGGGGAGACGCTGGAAGCCGAGGGAGCAGTTATTTCATGTTTATTGGAGAATACTGGGTCTTTACTGATCACACAGCTGTGTAGGTGGATTGGAAAGCTTGGTCAGAGCACCATTTTTGAAACTCAGACATAGTCTAAGTGACTCATCAGTAAGCCAAGAAGAATTTGTAAGGAGTCATCACAGACAGGCTCACAAAATGCACACTGTGAACGAGGAAATCCGCTAACAGCTCTTAAACCAGACAACTCAAGTCTCGGGGAGGCAGGTTAATGTGGGAAACTGAAACCAAACAGCGTCTGTGAAAGCCACCCGGCCCCGCCGCCCGCAGCCGGCGGACCGCCAGCAGGGCGGGCCTGAGGCAGAACGGGGCCGAGCCTGCCGAGCCAGATAGAAAGGCCCAGAGAGCGGAAGGCACGAGATTGAAACGCGGAAGGTGAAATCAAAACAACTTTTCAGGTGCAAAAGGCAGATTTCCCAATTGCAAATTGCATTTGCCAAAGCAGATTTAAATTAGTAGACGCACAACGAGCGCACAGTGATTCGAGAAAGGTAAAGCAGTTGCTAAACGAACCGCGGCCGAGCTCGGGTCCCGCTCGTCACCGGACAGCCTGCGCCGCCGCCTGGCCCGCCCCTCCCGGACCGCGCTGCCGGCGGCGGCAGAGCCCCGGGGGGACGCAGTCGGTGCGGCTTCCAACAGGGGGCTTCGGGGGCGGGGGGGGGGGGGAGCTGCAGCCGCAGGCTCACCGCTCGGGCTGTGGCGGTGAAGCAGAGGCTGCCTGTCTGCGGCCGCGCCAGAAACAGTCTGCAAAACACTCACTGCGGGCGTGAATTTTATGAGATCCCGGTATGCAAACCACCATTAGTCACGCATTGATTGATCCGCGCCTCCAGGAGCTTCAGTTCCAAACGCAGACGAGGTGGCCTTTCAGGACAACCTCGCTCTCACCCCGCCCGTGTCATCCACTCCTTATTTTTAAAGCTACTTCATAAATGAGGTCTTTTTTGATTTAAATGCGTGGACCCCTTCTAACTCTCCTGCATCGCGAAGATTGACACCGTGAGGTTCCTGTATTTTTATGGGCACACACGGGCACACCGGATTTCTCCATCTTTCTCAAAGACGTTTTCATTGGAAAACAGATGTAGTGAATTTATAAATAGGAAGGTGGGAAAACAATACTACTCTCTTCACATTAGCCAAGCCCTGTGATTAAAGCGAACACAGAGCTTGGCCCAGAAATTCACTAGAATTCAGCATCACTGTGGAATATCTAGGGGTAGGCAGAAATTCTTTTTTTCTTTTCTTTTTTCTGATTTCTTTAAAACGGGACGTTCCTGTCTTAAGTATCTTCCTCTGAGAATTGTATGCAATATTCATAGTTAGATTTGATATCAGAACTCAGTTATTGGCAATTTTCTTAGGATATGTTTAGAGCTAGGATATATAAAATGACAAGGATAGATGTTTTCTATATCTGACCGTGATTGTTTTTTTTTTTTCCTTTTAAAGAGGAATAGGCAGGAGTTGTATAAATGTCTACAAAGGCAGTGTCTCCATAAGCTGTGGTTTGTATATTATATTTTACCTTAATATAATAAAATATGTTTTGCAGAGGAGAGACTGGAGGCAGGGACAACGGTTATTTTAAGTTTATTCCATAATTCTGGGTCTTTATTGCTCACACAATTGTGCAGGTAGATTGAAAACTTTGGTCTAATGTAATTATAATGCAGTTAATGTAATTAATAACTAATCATTGCATTATATAGAAGGGTATCGCTGATATAGTAATAATAATGATAATTATTAAGAAATTTTATATAATACTAACCAACCTTGAAATGCTAGAATTTTATTTAAAAGAACTACAGGGGTGCCTGGGTGGCTCAGTCGGTTAAGCATCAGACTCTTGGCTTCAGCTCAGGTCATGATCTCAGGGTCCTGAGACTGAGCCCCACCCATGTCAGGCCCCACACTCATTGTGGAGCCTGCTTAAGACTCTCTGTCCCTCTGCCAAATAAATAAGTCTTTTTAAAAAATAAAAAATAAATAAAAGAGCTACATTAGAAGGGTAACATGTAATGTTTATACATAACTCCAGTGGACTAGTAACTACTAGGCCAATTGTATCTGTTGTTGGACACACACTGTTAATGACTTTCCTGGGCTGGATGAAGGTGTTTTTGTTCTTGTTTTTCTCTCGGCTTCTCTTTAAAAAAGAGAGAGAGAAATGGGGAGATATTGGTCAAAGAGTACTAACTTCCAGTTATATGAGAATAAGTTGTGCGGATCTAATGTACAACATGGTGATTATAGCTAATAATGCTGTATAACATGCTTGAAAGTTGTTGAGAGTAGATCTTAAATGTCCTCACCACAAAAATGAAATGGTGATTATGTGATGGAATAGTGTTATTAGCTAATGCTGTGGTGCTAATCATTTCTCAGTCTATAAATTATCAAACCAACGCACTGTATACCTTAACTTACACAATAATAGAGATAGATAGAGTGAGAAAGCTATTTTTCTAACCCGATGAATGAGTAAGAAAGGACAACTTAACAAAAGAAAGGATGGTCAAGGGATGCCCACAAGACCTAAATCCTTTGCATGGCCTTGTAGGCCCTGCATGATGTAGGCCCTGCCCATGACTGGCCTCATCTTGTTTTATAAAAGCCTCAGCCGCTGCCTCCCTCCATCCTCCCCTCCAGCTACTCCTTCCTCATCTAGGCCTCACTCCTCAGTCATGCTGTTCCCTCTACCTAAAATGCTTTTCCCCTTACCTCCTACCCATCTCTTCTCACTTGTCTTCCAGATGTTAGCATATGTATGTAATGTCACGTCTCCCTGTTATACAATTGTTTGGGTTTTTTTTTTAAAGATTTTATTTATTTGAGAGCAAGAATGAGAGAGAGAGAGAGAGAGAGAGCTCATGAGAGGGGGAGGGTCAGAGGGAGAAGCAGACTCCCTGCCAAGCAGGGAGCCCGATGCGGGACTCGATCCCAGGATTCCAGGATCATGACCTGAGCCGGAGGCAGTCGCTTAACCAACTGAGCCACCCAGGCGCCCCTCCCTGTTATACAATTGTATGGCATTCATCACAATGTATAAGTATGTATGTATTTGTGTGATCATTTGATCAATGTGTACATTCCTCTTTAGTCTATAAGTTCCAGGAAGTTTGGTGCCTTGTCACACAGTAGGCATGCAAAAAAATATTCACTGATTGGATTTTTAAAGAGGGAAAGGAAAAAAAGTGAGAAAGAACTTGTATCTGAAGAAGTTAATTTTTTTAATGTGTAAGCTAAAAAGCTAAGAACCATAAAAGGTGAGAATAGAAAAAAAAGGAATCTTGAGTCACATACATACAAATACATATAGTGTATTAGAGTCCTTGGTAAAACCCACATGTTTAGCATTTATGAATGTCAAATTTCAAAAGCAGCTTTCTGATCAATAGTGTCAAACCTCTATAAGTTAGGTACTCATAGCTTGTGCTGTTTGCTCATAATTATCTAAATAGATCTTGTATACAGATCTATATGAAATAGGCTGCCTATTTTCTGACATAATTAGAAAACAGGCCATACTGCTTAACTAAATGTTCTGGTCAATAGAGTCACGTTACACATATCATACCCATATAATCCGTAGTCCATGAATTTGATTACAGTAAACTGTATGTAACTCTAAAACTCAATTAGCCATAATTGAACCATTGATGAAAACATGTAAAGATTGTGCAGCACTTTTGTGATCATCATTTTAGATACCACTTACCATTGCACCATGCAGACTCTAGAATCTATCCTGTATCAACTACAGGAATCCTCACAATAGAAAGCTGGGTGAGCTAAGTTTTGCTCAAATAAGTAGAGCATCCTGTAGTAATTCCAAGTTCTGTGGGATAGAGGTCAACTAATTTTATTAGTAAAGAATATGTGCTAAATTCGTTTAAGAAATACATATAGGTCATTAAAATTTTATTATCACCTTAACCTATTGAAATCCTTAACCCTCATATATGTATTTACTTTTACACTGTTTTAAATGTTTGGTTTTCAGAAATGTGCTAAGATTACCATTTCAAAAGTACAATGCCCCACATTTTTACTTCCCTGTAAACATTACTGGAGTTTTACAACACGCTTCTGTGAGCCTTGATGACTGCTTCCACTGTGCAGATGAGAGAGGCTGAGGCATGAGGCTGTTTCTGTGAGTTTTGCACAGACAGCCCCTGAGCCCGTGGACAGGAGAGCCTGAGACAGAAAGCGATCTGTGTCTTCACTGCAAACACATCTTGTCTGCATCTGTAGTCTGGGGAGCTGGGCTGGGGGGCGCAGATCGCAAGACCAGAGTTGGCTTTTCATACTCACTACTACACTCCCCACAAGGAGCTCTTTGTGAAATGTGCACATAAATAAAAAGGGTATCGAGGTGATTACTAGGATGAATTTTTACTGCTCTGAAATGCCTGAGTCTGCTTAAGGGCAAGAAGAGAGATTAGTTGGCTTTTCAAGGCCTTTCTAAGAGTTATAGTTCTATCCAGTGAGAGTTTCACGGATGAACAATAGTTAAAGTGTTTACCTTTCTTTTTCTTTTCTTTTTCTTCATAGATCTATGCAGTTCGATCAGTTGTTCCCAACAAAAGCAATAATGAAATCGTCCTGGTGCTACAACAGTTTGATTTTAATGTCGATAAAGCAGTGCAAGCCTTCGTGGATGGTAAGTCTACAGGACCCCCAAACCTGTTAGAACTAACGATTCTATATCTTCTGTATTTTTTTCCTCGATTGCATTGAGTATCAATTAGTTCCTAATAATTTAATTCTCATAAAAATATGCTACACTTTAAAAACACATCTATGTACTCAATAAGTGCAGAATTTGGGATTTCTTTTTCCCTCATTAAAAAAAAAAAAAGATTGTAGCTAGTTTCCAAAAGATACCTGTTGTAATGATACTAATTCCATTGTCCACCCCTTTACTTGATGGTGTCCTTATTCATGGAGGGTAATGTGCTTCCTGATTTGGAAGGCCTCCTCAACTCTTCAGCCCGCATAGTTCTACGTGGCCTCATTGACCGCCATCCTTGAACTCGATGCTTACACAGTCTGAGAGGATTGGTTTATTCTTTAATATCCTTAGTTTTTTATTTTGAGATTGCCTAATTAATCAGAATATCAATTCATCTTATCTACCTCTAGAACCTTTTTGCTGTCTAAAAGAAGAATTTTCTTCAGACAACCCATTGCCAGTGATGTTATAGAATCTAAAGTGTCAGGAATATGTTTATCTTATAAACTTATATTTTCTGTAAATTATGGGGAAATTCTCCTCTCCTCTCTTATTTGAACAACTTCCATTTATGAACAAAGATCTCATACTTGTCCTTAGTTACCATATGTCTTCCTCCCTGGTATTAGTTTCTCTGTCATAAATATGGACCAGCTAAACATAATCTGATAAATAAGGTCAGAGGAGACCTGTCAGCCCATTTCTCAGTTATATCCTGTTCATACTTTATTTGTTAGGGATAGTTTGATTTATTTATTTTCCTAGGAATAGAATAATTTTCCCAAGATTCTGCAAGTATAATTGCATTTCAGGCAAGGTCCTGAAACCAGGCAATACTCTCACATTCTGATATCTACAATCAAGGTTTAGGGTTCTAATTGAATTTAAAAATGATTGCCATTCAAAACAGACCTGAAGGCAGACCCATAATGAGTAACTTTCCTGTTTTTTTCTGCCTCATGTACTAGCAGATACAGAATTTTGAGTTGTGAGAAACAATAGTAGAGAATCTGATATTAATGTGATTTGCAGCATTTGGTGCAATTTGTCTCAAGAAAAAATTTTTGGAAATCTGCACATCCTGGCTCAGATAAACTCTCAAGATTCACTTGCCAACGTCACTTGCGTGGAAAAAAGCTTTAGGAAAGGAAAAAAGTTATCCCCACTCCTCCCCACCCTCACTTGGACTGAAGCCCCCACATTCCCCATCATGACAGTTTTTATTTCAAAGTGACCCTGATGAAGTGCACAGATGCCCAGGAACTGAAAGACTGTCATCAAATCCATCTGTGTTTAAGTAACGTACCTTGCTTGGCCTTGAAATTGTCACCTTGTCAGCGTTGAGATCTCGTTAGAATAACTCACCGATTGCTGAGAAACGTATCACTCTGGTTGGGGACCAATTGGAAAACTTGTTTAAAAACCACTGAGATTCGGGCGCCTGGTGGCTCAGTTGGTTAAGCGACTGCCTTCGGCTCAGGTCATGATCCTGGAGTCCCGGGATCGAGTCCCGCATCGGGCTCCCTGCTCGGCGGGGAGTCTGCTTCTCCCTCTCCCTCTGCTTGTGCTCTCTCTGTCAAATAAATAAAATCTTAAAAAAAAAAGTCGAGGGGTGCCTGGGTGGCTCAGTTGGTTGAGCGACTGCCTTCGGCTCGGGTCGTGATCCTGGAGTCCCGGGATCGAGTCCCGCATCAGGCTCCCTGCTCGGCAGGGGGTCTGCTTCTCCCTCTGACCCTCCCCCCTCTCATGTGCTCTCTCTCATTCTCTCTCTCTCATTCTCTCTCTCTCAAATAAATAAATAAAATCTTTAAAAAAAAAAAAATTCTAGGGGCACCTGGGTGGCTCAGTTGGTTAAGCGACTGCCTTCGGCTCAGGTCATGATCCTGGAGTCCCGGGATCGAGTCCCGCATCGGGCTCCCTGCTCGGCGGGGAGTCTGCTTCTCCCTCTGACCCTCCTCCCTCTCATGCTCTCTGTCTCTCATTCTCTCTGTCTCAAATAAATAAATAAAATCTTTAAAAAAATAAAAATAAAAAATAAATAAAAACCACTGGGATTCAAAACTATTTGTTAGGAACCACTTAGGAGGCATATTAAAGGCACTATTTCCGAGTGGCTTCAAAAGCTCCGAGCAGTTTCGGCATAATTAAAATTTAGTAATAGCAGTTTCGAAATTCACTGTGAACATGACTATTTCTCCTTCAGAATTACTCTCCAAAAGCTCGTTGTCCAAATTGCAAACAGAATTTATGTCAAAATATGAAAATCAGAGGAATAATTGAATATCACACTTAGAGCAGTAAGCCACTCACCTTTCTCTGATTAAAAAGAACAGTACTTGACACTTCCTTAAAATTTAATTTTATTTGGAAAACTGAACTTTGGCTGGAAGTAAGAACTACCCTAATGATCATTAGCCTGGATTGACTAACCAAGGAGCCTAATAAAAGTGACTTCTTAAAGTTCTTCAAAAGGAAAATACGGTGAAACATTAATTCCCTGGGCAAATGAGAGAGAGACCAGCTCAGTTAATAAAAAGTCTGAATTATAACTTACTTTTAAGTGCAGTCTTATTATTTCAAGTACATGTAACTCAGAAAGCCTAAGAGGGGCATTGAATTGGAAACTTTGAATAGATAGGAATAATTAGCCTGTCTAAACATTAGTCAAAGCAATATGGCCTTCTCCTTATCTAACAGTGACAGTGGACTCAATAATTGGGACCCTACTAATTTGAAATTCGTTATAAAGACCAGCCTGAAGTTTATCTTCGTTTAGCCAACACACTCATTGTAGAGAACTATTAGTATAATGAGATTGTATGAGAAGGCTTAAAATTGTTAAAAGAATACATTTAAGAGCTACTCTTTTAGAAGTACTTATTTGTATGAAAACAACCCATGTACTCATTACCAATAACTTACTGTTGAAATGATGACCCACCCAGTTGGAATGAACGGAGAACTTTGTTAGACCACATGGAGACAGTTACCGTAGCTGATCAGCGGTAAACATGTCTTTTAAAATATTTTACAGCGTAATCAGATTAGGCTTTTCCTCTCTGAGCCTGTGCACGGCCACATACGTATGTGAACAGCATTGAGAAAACCTGGGATCAACTTGTCATTCGACGAACTTTTTTTTGTTTCCTAGTGGAAGCCTTCCTTCCGAAGAGCCCATCCCATCCCTTTGTGAGGTGACAGCAAAACCAACATCAGATAATCTGTCGTCCTTATCACGTTGCAAGCTGTGAATATAGTGAGTGGAAGGCAGGGAAAGAGCAGGAATGGGCACACAGAAAGCTTTGATTCACTTGGTTAATAATATTCAAAATCCCATGTTTGGTCTGGAAGATTACAGGTATTTTGATTCATATATCAAACAGAACAATTTTAATTCCACCTATGCCAGCGCAGCTAACAGAACATTCTCAAGATATATTTCATTTTCTGTAAGACAACATAGTGATAAAAAGGTAAGCTTCATGTAGTGGGGCTTTAATACTTTGATAAAACCAAGATCATGCAGTGAATTAAATGAAAATCTGGAAATAAAAAATGAAACTGGCATTTTTATTAAGGTAGGATGTATCAAAACAAATGAAAAAGCAAAAAAAAAAAAAAAAAAATCGCTGCCAGGATGGAAAGGCAGCGATAAATTCTGTGTGGTGTTTTATTACATGAATACGTGTTGAAGATTCTTTGTCTTTGTCTAGGCAGTGCAGTCCAAGTTCTAAAAGAATGGAATATGACGGGGAAAAAGAAGGTAAGATGAATATCGATTGTAAATTAATAACATCTCCAATCAAAACCTTCATGAATGTTACCATTTAAACAAGGTTGCCAATTTTATGCCTCTTCCATATATGTTGATATGTATACACAGAGGGCTTGCAAATTCAAGGCTCTCTTCAATTACCAGCCAGCCTTACTAGTAATGCCCTTGTTTTCTGTTCGACTGTTTTGAACCACCAGGTGTGCCTTAGAAGTCCCTGAGTTTTTCTTTTTTCAAGTATTAAGGGGAGCCCAGCCGGGGAATTCAAAGGATTCAAGACATTAACTTGCCTGAACATATTCTGTAGCACAAAGGAAAAAATTAGGGAGTGTTTTAGAGATACTTGAAAAGCTCTAAATATATTTTCCCATGTTCTTCCAACTGAAAGAATCTGTCCAAGGCTGCCCTGAGATACATTTCTTTTTCTTTTTTTTTTTTTTTTGCCGAGTTCTACATTCGATCTTTAACAAAGGAAGAAGAAAAGAAAATACCTTAAAGTCATAGTAAGTCAGGGACCTGTTTTTCCTTCTTGACAATCCTGGCAAACCGCTCTTTGAGAACAGAGAGAAGGAGATTTGACTCTGCCCGATTCGAATCATTTTGCTTTCTTGGCCAGTCACAAGGAGTTGGGCTTCTGGGCGCACGTGAGGTGTGCCTGTGAACCCTGTGGCCTTCTGTGTCCAGCCTGTGCCTGCCTGATCTTGTGAGCATCTGTAGAGCGCACTAGCTCCAACAAGGGGCACCACCTTTGTTCGCCGCCTGCAACCTGTTTGATGACTGTCACAAAAAGTCTGATTCTCCTTTCAAAGTAACTGCTCCACCCATCCCCATTATTTCCCAGCCGGGCCTTGTGTTCTGGGCATCCCACAATATGATAGGCCAGTCCCGCCTTCCCCACCGAAGGGAGATCACAGGCCTGCCAAACAGGTTTTAAGCAAACAGAAAGCAGCATCACTTTCATAAAATCCTGAGATGACTGAAATTACCCTTCCTCTTTCTTTCGCACCCGAATTTCATGGGAATAGGAAGAATTACCAGATTTTTTTTTTTTTTTTTTTTTTTTTTTTACCGTTGTGAGTCACCCTCTTTGACAATCTCTGCTTAGCTCAACTCGTGGCTTCCCTGACGTCTGTGCCAGAAGATGATTCGCAGGTGATGGAAAGGCAATATTTACACGTCCGTGGAAAAATTTCAGATGTGTGGTTTGGTTATCAAGTTTCTCTGATGTGAGTAAAGGATCAGACAGCAGCTGTGGACCCAACTCGCTACTGAGTCCCCATCTTAGAGGTTCATTGAGAAAATGGTCTCCCCAGCCCAGCAGACACAGAGCCTGTGTGGGAATCTGGGCCGTCAGCCCTTCCCTTCGCCCTGTGAATGGCTTCTCTCAGCTCAAGGAGCGCGCCTCCGGGGAGTGATTGTGGTTGCAAAGGGGAAGAAAGGGAGTGGGGAGGAGAATTAAGAGAAAACAGTTTCCTTTTACTGTTTTTTTCTTTTCAAACGTCTTGGAGAACAAAGCCGGGCTGCCGTTCAGCGGGAACTCCCTGCTGCAGTGGGCGGGACAGGGTCTGGGCTGATGGCTCAGGCCTGCACCATCCTGAATGTTAACTACACGGAGCACCCTGTGCGTACAGAACCAAAGTCAAGGAAAGCATACAACATAATTGGGAACATCTTAATTTCCTATATATTATTATGTATGGACCACTAGGGCACTGTAGGAGAGGTACAGTAAACCCCTGGCCAAATTGTGATCATCGGAGTCCAGAAAAATTTTAATGGTCTAAAATGCAGGGTTGTGCTACTTCCAAGGGAATGAAGTGAAGCCTGGTAATGCTGTTTGACCAGCAGCTGAGAGATCCGGGATTTCAGCTGCACAGTCCAAATCCAGGGGCGCGCACATCAGTTTGGCATGACTTTGTGGCAGCAGTGTCCTCCAGCTGACGTATTCCCGGGGATGAGTATATGTCCTGTGGCTACCTTGCGCTCTGCGCGCAGAGGCAGCGATGCCAGGCATCTCCTGGTGGATCGGTGCCTGTCTCAGAGACCCATCCTCGACTTTGGGGCCTGCCTTCTACTTCCTCATTTCGCCAGGCCTCGTGGCCTTTCTCGTACTGATTCTCCTACTCAAGCCCCTGTCCTCCCTCAGAGGAGCAGAACCCTAGAGTCCTCCTTGCCTCCCCCCGGCGCCCCCCCCCATCACCTCTTTAAGAAACGTGAGCTCTTCTCCAGCGACACAATATCTGAATTCAAGTTCTTTCAAAGCAGTTCTCACAAGACTATATATTACCCCTCATACATGTAGGGCTTCAGTTTGCTCAAATAACATTTCAGCTTTTAAGCCATTCCCTGCTGTTTTTCCCTTTTAAGGGAAATTCTTTTGTTTACTGTGTTCACGAGGTAAAAGTTTACACAACTTACTGTGAGAAAAAAGATACTTACTTACATGTGGGTGGTCAATAAAGATGTAGGTGTTTTGCCCCAGAAAACAAGTAAGATAACACACTTTATTTTGATCTCTCAGGTTCATCTTCTATCTCAAGGGCCTGAGCTGAATGATGTCAACTTCTCATTTGTTTCTCATTCTAGAACAACAAAAGAAAGAGAAGCAAGTCCAAGCAGCATCAAGGCAACAAAGATGCTAAGGACAAGGCAGAGAGGCCCGAAGCAGGGCCCTTGCAGCCTCCACCACCACCCCAGATGGAAGACGGCCACGTGAACGGCTGTGAGAAAGACAGCTCGTCCACAGATTCTGCCAGCGAAAAGCCGGCCCTTATCCCTCGGGAGAAAAAAATCTCGATACTCGAGGAACCTGCGAAGGCACTCCGTGGGGTCACAGGTCAGTAATTCTTACATAAAGTTGCTTAGGAAGACACAGAAGAGAAGGAGGCAGAAGGGAACCCACGGAGACGGTGGCGGCCGCTACTGATGCTGTTGGAAGAGAAAGGTCTTCCTTCCAACAAGGACTCAAACATCTTCCCACAGGAACAGGGTCGGGGGGATGTCACGGGGCAGAAGGAGAAAGCTCAGCATAGCCCCGCACTAAGAAGATAATTCTGTCCAAAGAACATAGTTCTAGTGTGTATTAGGATCATCAGGGAAACAGAAATCCCAGTTAAAAGAAATTTTCTTTCAAGACACCTTTGCTGGGGTAAGGGAGGAATAATTTGTGGTAACAGCAAATGTTATTAAAGGGTAGATCAGATTATTTAAACTCCTGGTATTTTGTATTATGTGACAGAACATAATCTTCCAGGGTGTTAGCATCTGGAATGTTAATTATTTGTACTAGAGCTATATCTTAACCTACAAAAGGCTACTTTTTAATCAAATTGTATGACCTTGGGTGCATCATTTCATCTCTAGTGTCCCATTTCCTTTCTGTAAAATAAGAAAACTGCACCAGAATGTACTAGACAGTTGTCTCAACACTATCTAAGCGAATGCTCCACTTTTATAACAAATCCTAAAATAAAAATCAGAGAAAATATAGTCTATCTAGAAACAGAATTTCAGTAAAGCAAAAAATATAAGAAATCTGGAACAACTAAACTAGAAAACCTTATAAAATGGTCAGATATTCACACCCACTTAAAATGAATCACTTTGCACTTAAAAGAAAACAATGGTCAACAGGATATTGTGGACACTGTTTTTTTTTATATATTTGATGCGTGAAGCAAGAAAGAAATAAGCCTGTTTGTATATAGACCTAGAATCACTCTGAAAGTGGCTACTACAAATGCAGGCTGATGCAGGGACGCTGGTTGTCAAGTCAGATACCGTGACCGCACGAGTCATTGGCTGTGCAGTTTTCCAAATGCTGCAAAGCTTTTGGTCAGTTCTGAACACCATGAAGTACAGTCTTTTCTTAATTCACCCCGTATTAAATCCTGGAACTCCATAGGAGAATTGTACAAAAAATACTTTGTGTTTATATGTAAAGCATCCAAGAGGACCTGAGAAAGTTCAGGACACAGGGCGATTCTTTGTTGTGCAGGATTCCTGTGATTTTAAGTCACCTAACTATGGGTGTAGGCCTCTCCACCCCACACACAAATTTTTAACAAATGCCTCCTAATTCAAAATGCCTGGCAGATCCCCTAGCGAGGACCACACCACCCAGTAATTCCTGCAGTCCTTCTTTTTTTTTTTTTTGACTTTTTTTTTATTCTTATGTTAATCCCCATACATTACATCATTAGTTTTAGATGAAGTGTTCCATGATTCATTGTTTGTGCATAACACCCAGTGCTCCATGCAGAATGTGCCCTCCTCAATACCCACCACCAGGCTAACCCATCCTCCCACCCCCCTCCCCTCTAGAACCCTGTTTGTTTTTCAGAGTCCATCATCTCTCATGGTTCGTCTACCACTCCGATCTCCCCCGCTTCATTCTTCCCCTCCCACTACCTTCTTCTTCTTTTTTTTTCTTAACATATATTGCATTATTTGTTTCAGAGGTACAGATCTGAGATTCAACAGTCTTGCACAATTCACAGCGCTTACCAGAGCACATACCCTCCCCAGTGTCTATCACCCAGTCACCCCATCCCTCCCACCCCACCCCCCACTCCAACAACACTCAGTTTGTTTCCTGCGATTAAGAATTCCTCATATCAGTGAGATCATATGATACATGTCTTCCTGCAGTCCTTCTTTTAGTTATAAAATCCCGCCCTGATCGACTCAGTGACTCTCTAAGCTCCTCTTACATGCTAACCACTGTGCTGTTAAAGCCACAGTAAATTCACAGAAGGATATGGTATGGTTGAGGCCCTGCAGGAATCGCTTTCTGTTATTCTCGAAGAGAAGGCTGAGTTGACAGTTTGGGGAAGAGAGGTGCTACATCCATGAGTGATCCAGGGAGGGTTCATGGGAGTCACGGTAATTGAAGGACCCATAGCCTTGAGGCGGAAGAAGGGATTTGGAGGGTTAAAAAGAAGTAGAAAGGACCGGACTCCACAACCTCGTGTACTGCAAGTCTGCAGCCTGTGAGGCAACGCTGTCCTCTGATCAGCCAAAAATGAGCAAGAGGGGCCCTGCCTAGGAAGAATTCAGCCCGGCAGAAGAGACAAATGCAAACAGACCATCTCATGGTGACGTGTACCAAACCAGGGCTCCCGTGGGGAAGCGTTAAATAACTCACATGCTGTACAACACGCTAGTAAGTTTTTAGCTTGCTCACCAAGCACTGATTTTCTTCCACAAACACATTACCTACCAACTCGACTGGTAGTGAGTGCAGTAATTCACATGACCCCTAGTGCACGGTGCTTCCTCAAAAGCAAACAGACAAACAACAGAAAGAGCTTATTTCCATTTAGAATCTAAATTTCCCAGGATTTTTTAAATTCAATTTTTACCATGCCTACAATTTTGAGAATATTTTGATCTATAGTAAGGGCAGGAGAAAAAAATTAAATAATCGAGTGGCAGATTCCCAACCTTGCTTGTTATTGCATTCACATGAATTACTTTCAAAATCTAATTACTCAAGTTGCCGTTTTGATATCAATCATAGACTAAAAGCCTAGCACGTATATTCGTTCATTTACTTATAATTTATACCTTCTTTCTAAAACAATTTCGGTAACTCTATCAAGTATATGACGTTAGAACAAATTCAATATTGAAGCGCTTCACTTCACAGTGGCTAGCTGTCTTGAAAGTTAAGTACCCACTAGAGGAGTTCTCTGTACAAGGAGGCTTTTGTCAGTTCTACCATGAAACTTTCTGTGAAGCCTCCTTTATTGCACAAAGAGCCATCCCAGGATCCTTTTGGTTTTGTTACGTTCAGCACGAAGGCATTGAAGTACGTCGGTATTATTTGTGAATGTTGCTGGTTCGGTACAAATCCATGCCTTACATCAATTTTCCTGTTAAAGAATAAATGATGATATGGAAGGTCATTAGATATTTTTGCAAAAGGAAGGGAGTCCTCCTGGTTGACCATTAACTTCATCAGCGGCTCACGTGTTATGATCATACATTTAAAAATGAGTTTGTAACTAGTTAGGTTTTCCTTCCAGAAGATAGTGAAAATTTACCAGGAAGGTGATGCCCAAACTGGGAAATGGCTTTGAAATGCCTGTCTGATCCATTGGCAGTCCCGAGGCCTCTAACAGCTATCTCACAGATGAGTGTTAGGTCTTGGACATCCTGCACCCCATTTTGAGCAGAGCCGTGGAACTAGAAAGCATGGCATTGATCCTTTAACCCCATCCCCTCACTGAATTGCTGAGGAAGCCAAAGCATGCCCGCACCCCGGGTTGAGAGGACAAGAAGAGAACCCACACCCCTGGGGTAACTCTTACCACTTTGCCAAAGCCTGACTCAGATCTGTGCAATTTAATGCATGCATTGGGGAGTTGCTGCTGAAACCATGGGCTCCCTGACTCCTAAAAGATGTATAATTGAAAAATTAGGAAAAAGGAATCATAACAAAGCCATATAATGATATTCTGTACTTGAGTGAGTTCGAAGTATGAGCGTAAAAGAAATCTCCAGTCTGCTTGCAGTGGAGCATTTATCAATCTTTCCAATAATGAAACTGGCTCAAGGAAGCTTGCCCCGAATGCCCAGCTGGGCAGCAGGCTGTGAACATGTGCAACGTGTGTTTTATCTTTTTATAACACCTTGACATTCAAGATCTCTCTTTTTAAAAAGTTTTAAACAGAATCATTTTCTGGTAGGGGAGAAGTTAGCTTTAAGATATATGCAGGTGGTTCAGGGGTGTTAGTGTGACTTCCTACATGAAAACTCACCACCAAAAGCATCATCGTTTCAGGCTGTAAATATAGCACTGACGAGTGGGACAATGCTGCCTGTCAGCCCGGAGCTTAGAAGTTTGGGAGTTTGATTTAAACTTAGTACAAAATTACTCCTTTAAGCCATGGAGTAGTTTTTTCTGTATTTCAGAATTTTTAATAACAGCTCAAATTAGATCTTTTACATAATCCAATCAAGATCATTCTGCATCCAAGTACAAAGTCAGACAAGGAGTAGATTAAGATTTATTTTTACCAAAAGTAATGCCACGGATCATGTTTAATCCTGAGGCCCATCTAAATGTCTAAAGCACATTATGACTTTAGGGTTCAACTTTCCTAAGTATTCGTCCTGCTCTACTTTTCCTAAGGCTCCGATTGCTGAAATATTTAGGTGTTTATCACAGTGTAGGCCCAAACAGGAATTCAGATTTCTGTGTTGTCTTCCTCCCACTGGACACAATTCCCATTGAATAGGA
Organism: Mirounga angustirostris; assembly: GCF_029215605.1. Taxonomy (NCBI): domain Eukaryota; kingdom Metazoa; phylum Chordata; class Mammalia; order Carnivora; family Phocidae; genus Mirounga; species Mirounga angustirostris. The sequence continues at coordinate 160,813,352 of NW_026991711.1, forward strand.
AAGGAGCAGGATTATGGGCCACCAACTGGCTCCATTGAGATAAACCTTGGGGCGGGGCTTTCGTCAGCTACAGCTCCTCTTGCTAGCCAGCAGGCTTCCTTTATGTCCCCTCATTTGGTGAAGCATCCTGGGAAGCCAGCTCTTCTGTTACTTGTTACCTGTCTCAAACAGAAGGCTCCATGCTGTGTTCACTGACCTCCACAAACCGGACTTCACGATCTGCTCTGTATCATAGAACAGGAACAGCCCCGTCATTTTGCCTTGACAATACGGATTCTCTGTTTTGGCATGGGCCTGGCACAGAACTGCTTCTCATTCCGCTTCTCATTCTCAGAGTGAACTGAACCAAATGTGAGAGAAAGTGTCCTGTTATTTTAGAATGTTGGCTGCTTGTCTCTCATTTGTGCTGATTGTTAAACACACACACACACACACACACACACACATACACACACACACCTCACCAGACTATTTCACAGTATTTTTATGATGTGAGGTTCCCTATAGGATTTCCAAACAGATTTTTTTTATGCTGCTGTTGGTCCTAGCCTCAAGATTATCTCCCCTGCTTCTCTAAGCCCTATATTGGACCAGAGGATTAGAAAAGATCAACAAGATGAAAGCAGCTTGCCTAGAACTTTAATAGTAAAGCCAAATGTGTATATTCTGGGATTTCAGCAGGACCAGCTCTCAAATGGAAGCAATATAATATTGTAGTGAAGAACCAGGCTTTAGCATTAGGGATGTTTGGATTCAAGTCTTGGCCTCGTCACTTACTAGGGTGTGTGACCCTCGACAAGTTAACCACTCTGCGTCTCAGTGTCCTCACCTGCAAAACAGAAAATATAACTCCACTTTACAAGACCGTGGTAAGCAGTAAGTGATTAGCACAGCATCTGGCGCGGAGTAAACCCTCAAATCATTTATCTACTTAGTGAACATTTTTAAGCATCCTGACACATGCCAGGAATTCTTCTAGAGGAAGTAAACAAGGCAACACAGTCTCTGCCCTCATGGAGTTTGTGTACGTTTTTGAAGGTGAGAGGAGATACAAAATCGACCAGAACAGAACCAAGTTACCAAGAGAATTCTGGATTATAATAAATGTTGTGAAGACCGTGAGTAGGAGAGAGACCAGGGCAGGGAGGGAGGGTGTGCACAGCGGCACGAGATAAGGCCGCAGTGGTGGGTGAGTGACTGAAGAGGAGACGCTGGGGCCGAGGCCCAGATGCCCCGAAGCAGGGTCTCACACGCCAGCTTGCAGTGGCCTGAGCAGCCCATGTTTTATTTAAACCTTAATTAAGGACTTGAGCTGAAACCCTTGCAGAGTTGTAACCATAGGTTTTTACTATTTTTTTAAATTAAAGATACCACACTTTTTTAATCTCTACAGCTGATCTTATTTTGTACTGTTATAAGAACATGCGTTTTGGAAGTTTACATTTTAAAGCACGTTTATCGTGATTATCACTCCTCCTTAATTATCATTTTAGCATCTGAATACTTAGCGTCAGCTCTTGGGTCTAGTTGTGTGTTGTTCAGTCTCCCCCTCAGCTCCCAGTGTCTGAACTGCTCAGGTAGCTAGGGGAGGCCTGCGAGTGCAGCTTCCATGACTGGGGACTCTGCTTCCTTTCTCTGGGTAATGATAAAGCAGAAAGAGACAGAGACACACACAGGATGTAGTGACACCCGGGCACAGGAAATGCAGAACCCCTGGGGTATTTTTCTGTCACGTGGGTAGAGTGAAATCCAGAGCTGTCTCCGTTCTCCTTCTCATTTGAAAGAGACTTTTGCTGCAAGCCTGCAGCAGAAACACAAAACTACTCATCTCTGAAGAGCTGATATCTTTGTAACTTCCCACCCGTACCTTGTTAGGTGATTTCCGTTACAGACAGACTTAATTAAATGGAATGCACTCCTTGCAAAGAACAAAAGACCTTCCAAAAAAAAATTTTTTTTAATTTTTGAACAAAGATTTAAACGGCTCTATCAAAATGCAATGAGAATTGAGACTGTTTTGTAGTGAAATAAGTCAGTGAAACAAATGAAGGGAACCTGCCCACCTGTGTCACCGACAACTTAACTCATTGACTTTATTATCTATTCTCTTTTTTTAAAAGAGTTTATTTATCTGAGAGAGAGAGACAGAGAGAGCATGACAGGAGGGAGGGGCAGAGGGAGAGGGAGAAGCAGGCTCCCCGCCGAGCAGGGAGCCCGATGCAGAACTCGATCCCAGGACCCTGGGATCATGACCTGAGCCGAAGGCAGACGCTTAACCGACTGAGCTATGCAGGTACCCCTATTATCTATTATCTTTTAATATAAATAAGCCTGGAGAGGTATTAATGACATATGAGACCTTGAAAAGTCATGTAAATAAAACTAAAAGGTTTCTTTCCAATCTGAAAATTACCAGCCTTATACCCACTGAACTGATCAAGTTTCATAGGACTTGAAATAATAAAGTCCATCTGTCTTTGATAAAGAAGTTATGAAAAGGCAGAACTGACTGATACTATGTCTTTGAAATAAACCTGTCTGTTTGGGTCTCTGTTTCAAAGTTACGGGTTCCTCTGACTTTGTTCATTCCCCTGTCGAGCAGCGACAGAAGAATGATGGAACATGCAAATCCAGGGGCACCATCACAGTCATGTGAAGAGTTTTCTTGGGGCTTCATCACTAGACCATTATTCTGTAACATCTGAAAGAATTATCTTTACTCACTCTCTCCATTTCTTCACCTCTGTCTCTCACTTATCAACCTATTCATTATGGCTTACAGCCCCATCACTCCAAAGACGTTGCTCCCACTAAGTTAATCAGTGGCCTCCATGTATTGAATCTAGCAGACACTTTGCAATCCTTTGTCTTTTTTTCTTTCTGCAACATTTAGTGCTGTTGATCACTCTATCCTTAATTACTCTGTCTCTTCTTTTTGGTGCCTATGACATGACACTCTCCTGATTTTCCCTCCATCTTCATTGTTCCTCTGTTTCCTTTGAGGGTCACTCTTCTCTACTTGGCTGTTAACCAGGGAAGTTCGTCAAGGCTTGGTTGGTTCCAAGCCCTTTCTCATATAAAACCGTACCATCTTCTTAGATCATTTCAACCATGCCCGAGTTTTAATTATATAAGCTGGCTCACAAATTCATCTTCCCAGTCCAGGCAACTCTGTTTTCCAGGCTCTTGCTTGACATTTTCACTTTAACAGTTCAAAGTCTTCAACGACATGCTTAAAGCAAACTCATGATCTCCCTCCCAGGCTCCACTTTCTTAAAGTGCTCATGATCCTAGTGTACTATCTATTTGATGTGCAAGCCAGAAATCTAGGCATCAGTCCTGACATCTTCTCCTCTCTCAACTCCCACATCCAATCCATCAACAAGTCCTGTCGATTTTCTTTTCCAGATATTCCTAGAATCCATCCAGTCTCACTGTGTTTCTACCTGTGCCTTCCCACCAAAGCCATTATCCTTTCTTGCCTGTGTTGCTATACGGGTTCACTGATTAATCTCCTAGCATTTACATTGTTCCCCTCTAAGTCATTCTGTATCCCGAAATCTTTTCAAAACCACAACTCTGAACTCTTAAGATAAAAACCAAAAGTCTCACCATGGCCTGTAGGCTCAGCATGGTCTGGCCCCTGTTCCAGTTCCAGCCTCACTGTATGGCCTACTCTTTCTTGCTGTCTCTACTCCAGCCATCCTGGTCCCCTCTCAGTCCCTCATGCTGGCTGTGGGTATCAGTCAGGTTCAAGTCTGGAGACAGAACCCACATGGTTTATTTGAATGGGAGGAAAGTAATACAGAGAATTACTAAAACACTAGAAATACCAGGAGGTGGTTAATTACTAAAAGGGATCTAGACACGCAAGAGAGTAGTTACTATCTCTAGGAAGGTTGGACAATAAAGAGAGCCCTCCAATCTAACACTGAGATTCTCCTCCCATCAAAGGTATATGGCCATCAGAGGAACATGCAGCCTTATGGTGGCAAAACAACAACAACAAAAACTTGCAGAGCCTGGACCGGGCTGTTCTGTAGAACGGTACCACTGCCAGAGGGTGTAGGGAGACTGGCCCTGCTCAGAGCCACGGGACACGGAGAACGCGGCAGGAGTGCCGCCCGGAGCTCCTGTGACGAATAAGCATAATAAAGAACCAGACCTGGAAGAGAAGAGTATGCCTGCCCTCTTAGCACGCATGGTCACGTTATCGCCCTCCCCTGATAAAGCCAACATCCCGCTGGCCGGCAAAAGAGAATCATTTACAGGGACCAGCTCCAGCACCACAAAGTGAGGCAAAGAAGGGGAGATTTGAGCTAAGAGACAGTAACTTGATAACTGGCACACAGTGCCCCCTCCTGCCCCCAAAGCCATCTCTGCCTGGCCTGCACTTTGCTGCCTCCTTAACCTGGTTAGTTCACAGGCTTTCGGGTGAACAGAGGTGTTGGCTGGGGAATTACTTGTATGAAGTCAGCTACGCCAGTGACAGACTTCAGAACACTGTGCACTTTTCTTTCATAACACTTATCACAGCTGCAATTCTACATTTGTTTGTGTGGCAGTTTGATTTATATGTCTTCCTAATACCCAGCAAGTTCTGGAAAGACTGAGAGCACATCTGCCTTTGATCACCCTTGTAGTTCTGGTGCCTAAAACAGTAACTGGACATGAGAGGCGCTCGGACAAACAAGCCTTTCTCCATGGAAGTATTAGTGATAGAATATGTAAAGAAGTGTAGGTTAAATTTTGTGAAGTCACTGTGCTACTTTTTAAAGACAATTATGAATTTTGTATTTCTGGTTTTAGAAGAAAATACTAATGAAGAAATTTGAGGGGCGCCTGGGTGGCTCAGTCATTAAGCGTCTGCCTTCAGCTCAGGTCATGATCCCAGGGTCCTGGGATCGAGCCCTGCATCGGGCTCCCTGCTCAGCGGGAAGCCTGCTTCTCCCTCTCCCACTCCCCATTTGTGTTCCCTCTCTCGCTGTGTCTCTCTCCGTCAAACAAATAAAATCTTTAAAAAAAAAATTTTTTTTTGAAAACTGAAGGTTTAAGGGGAAAAAAAATCCTACCTCCCTGAAACAACCACTGTTAAATTTCATTTCAGAATTTCTTAACTGCACAGATATATAGGATTTTTAAAAACAAATATTATTTAGTATGTGAACTTTTGTATTCTTTTTACTTAACATGACATGATAAACATTATCTCATTTCTTTAAAAACATGATTTTAATGGCCACATTGTGTTCTTATGAATTTGACATACTTCTTTTTATTCCCAAACTTTTGTCCATGTGGATTGTTTCCATTTGTTTGCTCTTGTAAATAATGCTGTAGTGAACATTTCTTATATATAAATCTTTATAAACAACTATAATGATTTCCTTGGTGTATTTTCTTAGAAATGGAATTTTGGGGTTCAGAGAGTATGATTATTTTTGAAATTCTTAATATATTGCAGTCCAGAAAGATTGTACTAATCTCATTGTTTTTATTTGTAAAACTGATTAGTAGGGTGATGGAACACTTTAAGATGTTTCTTTTCCATTTGCATATCTCTTTTTGTGAATATTTAAGAACACTAAGATTATGATCAAAGAACTATTATTATTATTAACAGTTACCATAAAACACTAACATATTGACTTAATTACTTTTAAGTGAATGTAACATGCTTTCAGTAACATAGACATTAGCAATTTTAGGCATAATTTGATAACAAAATTATACTTTGTTTCTTTTTCAGTTTTTTCTAAGTAGAACTACTTTATAATACTGTGTTAATCATCATCAGACAACTGCTTTACTGTGTACAGGAGCTGTGCTTTACGGTGTATAGTAGGATCTTAACTCAATGGGTTAAAATAATTTTTTTAGACCTACTCTTATATGTAACACATTTCTTAAACTTAGATTTGAATTCCGAGTATACTTCCTTCCGTCTACTTATAAATACATAAAGCTTCACTGAAGAGTAAAATCTAACAAGAAAAAAGAGTTTTCAGAAACTTTCAAGTCTGAACACATACATGACTGTACATATATTATGAAAATCTTTGAAACCTAGTCCTATATTTCTCCCAAGAGGAAGATTTGTTTTCTTTGGTAATGTTAACAAAAAACAACCACCACAGTTTATGTTTTGTTGTGTAAAATAAATCCACACAAGAAGCAATCAAATGTGACCTATAATGAAGAGAAAGATTAGTCATTAGAAGCAGAACAATATTGTTCATGAGTGAAGAAGCAAAATCTTCAACAAAATATTAGCAAGTTGAAGTAAGCAATATATAAAAAAGGTAATACACTATGATCAAGTGTGCTTTTTCCCAAGAATGCAACATTGGCTTAACGTAAAAACCGATTAATGTAGTTTGCTATATTATTAAAATAAAGGAGAAAAACAATATGATCATCTCAATAAGTGAGACAAAATAAAATCACTTGGCAAAATAATAAAAAGTCCCAGAAAACTAGGAATATAAGAGAATTTCCTAATAAACATATGAAAAATCTGCTCCACAGTTAAGATCATATTTAATAATAAATATTGGATACAGTTTCCCTAAGATCAAGAACAATGCAGGGACACCTATTCTGCATTGTACTAGGGTTCCTAACCAGTTTAATAAGGCAAGGAAAGACCGGAAAGAAAGACACTAAACTGCATTTACAGATGTCATTATTGCCTATATAGAAAATTTTAAGAAACCTATAAAAGACAAAAAAAAAAAAACTAATAAGGAAATTAGCAAGGTAAGTAAGTATAAAGTTCAATATATAAAAAATCAGTTGTATTTTTGCAGCCAACAATTGGGAAATGAAGTTTTTAAAAATATTATATTCAGTAGCCTAAGATATCTAAAATACCCAGGAATAAATTTAACGAAAGATGCACAAGACACTAAGAACTATAAAACAATGCTGAGACCAATTAAAGAAAAGTTAAATAAATGGCATGATGTATCATGTTCAAAGATCAAAAGATGCAATATTGTTAAGATACTAAATATCTCCAGATTGACTTATAGATTCAACTCAAGCCCAATCAAACTCCCATCAGATTTTTTGTAGAAATACACTGATTGTTTTTGTAGAAATAGGCTGATTCTTAAATTTACATTGAAATGCAAAGGACCTAAGTTAGCCCAAACAATCTTGACAAAGAAGAGCAAAGTTGGAGGACATATATTACCTGATATTAAAACTCATTAAATAGTTACAGTAAAGAACACAGTGTGGTGTTAGGGGTGAGGATAGACAACTACATGAGTGGAATAGAATGTAGTCCAAAAATAGAACACACATAATAGTCAATTGATTTTCAGCAAAGGTGCCAACATAATTCAGTGGGGAAAGGTGAACTCAGATTTACTGTTATGGTCTTATGTTACTTTTTCACATTTTACATATTAGTTGTTAAGGGCAGGGAGACTATGTCCCATTTATCTCCCATGAATAAACCAGGGCTTGCACATACCAGGCACTCCATATGTATCTGTTGAGTTAGATTGAATCAGAAATCAGAATGATACTCAGGAAGATGTATACCATCTATGTTGGGATTTGGTAAGTATTTTTAATAAAGGGAAGGCTCAGGTAATAGTTAAATTCAAAAACATATAAGCTTCTAGGAGCCATTTTTAGGATTAGATGAAAATATATATAATATTTATTGAGATCTGGGCAGATTGGGTGTTTCCAGAGATAACTTTTCTTTCCAAGATGTAACTACTTTGATTCAAGTATTTGATGAATATTGGATAAAGACACAGCCAGAGATTCATATCAAACTAGGCTCCCTATAACTAGAAGGGCCCCAGACATGGAAAGTACCAGAATAATGCTCATTCATTCATTCATTCATTCAGTGTTCATCATGTACTTACTAGGCACCAAGCATACAGTGATGAACAAGACCTACATCACTCTGTCACCACTTTTCTCATGTAGAAATCGCAGAGGATATTTTAAGGTTTCACTAAAATCAGAACTCTCTTAGTCTAGAATATAAATTAGTAGTGATGGCAGATTTTAGATCAATAATCTCATGCTCCTTCTGCTTTATATTAGTGTTACCCAATAGAAATATAATGTGAGCTACATATGTAATTTTTAAATTTCTAGTAGCAAAATAAATAAATAAATAAAATCTCTAGTAGCCACATTAAAAAAGTAAAAAGAAACAGGTGAATTTAGATTGGGTAATATATTTTATCTAACTTAATATACACAAAATATCATTATTTTGACATATCAATATTTTTTAAATTGTCGAAGTAATATTTTTAATTCTTTTTTTTTTTTTTTTTTTGGACTAAGGCTTCAAATCTCAGTGTGTATTTTACCCTTACAGCACATCTCAATTTAGTCAAGCCACATTTCAAATGTTGAATAACCACTTAGAGCTAGTGGCTACCTTATTGAACAGAGATAGGAATCAACTCTGAGTCAGCTACAGTCTGTTGAAGTTTATAAGTAGATTCCAGAAAGATAGAGAACTGATGGTACTTCTGGCCATAATGTTAGAGGGAAATCACAGTATCCAGGAAAGAACCCCCATTATTCTGTTGCTAGAAACATCAGGATCTGTGGTTAAGATGAACCTAATTCTGTTATAGCTGAATAACTTACCACCAGCTTTCATCTGAAAGAGCTCCAGAGTTTTACTATATTTGGAGACAGCCAATGTGCAAATATATCCAAACCATCTTTGAGAATTTCAGATCTTTCCAGTGTTCAGTGATTTCTACCAATAAGACAGCTTTTCAGGCCCCTAAAAAAAAACCTGCTATTCATATTTCTCAATGAATTTTTGTTGGATGAATGATGAAATGAACCAGTAACCCACATACCAGTTGTCTGAGACACAAATAAAATATTTTCAGCTCTAGGTTAATGAACCCATGCTCATTTGCATGCTTGCCTTCCATTTAAAATTCTTATGCATCCAACAGAATAATGCTTTCCCTTCATTCTAAGGTCATTATTTCCATTAGGCTATAATATAAATCCCCTTATTTTCAAGAATAAGACTAATTTACTACACTGGGCACAATGAGCTATATTTTAGATTCTCAATTTATAATATTTCATCAAGGCTGAATCTTCACTAAGATTTAGAGAGGGAGTGAGTTGGAGCCAGCCTGCACTTAATCACTATTTTAACAAAACATTTACAGACTCATCAGAAAATTAGTTTTTCCTCATATGCAGTAGAGTTTCTTTAGGTGGGTGGTGCCATCCATCTTCACCTCAACAGAATCACCTGGCAAGTAGAATCCTGGGCCCACTGCTGAATCAAAATCCCTGAAGGTGTTTTCTGGAAATTTGCATTTGTAACAAGTACTAAGGGAGAACTCAAGTACAATAAACCTTGATAACCACTGCCCTACACTGAAATTCCACTTTAGTATACTTAAAGATAAAATTGCATACTACCATTTAAATCTGTTTCACCACTGGAGGAAATGCTATTTTCAGTACTTAATTTGTTCACTACCTTTGTTGAGTATTTCATTGTGTATTGTAATTGCCCTTTAGAGAGTACTCATCATTCAGCCCATAAGATGGATGCTGTGCTTTTTTTTTTTTTTTAAGATTTATTTATTTATTTTAGAGAGCGAGACCATGGCAGGGAGGGGCAGGGGGAGAGGGAGAGAGAGAATTCAAGCAGACTCCCCGCTGAGCATGGAGCCTGATGCAGGGCTCAATCTCATGACCCTGAGATTATGACCTGAGTCAGACGTTCAACTGACAGCCACCCAGGCACCCTGTGCTTTCTTGATATATAAGTTATGAATGATGGATTCAACCAAAGTAAAATTTACACTTCTCTTAAATGTCTAAAATCAAACTGACTACGACCCAGATGATAGTCTTTTGCACCTTCCAAGTATAGTCTCCAAATGTTTGTGGCAAGTGTTAGGAAAGGTTCTTTGTTTTGTTGTGTCTTTTTCCTATGAAATCATTTTAAGGGTACTTTAATTCAGTCACAATTTTACAGGTAGCTATTGAGCCAGACCCAAGTACTAGGGCTTCAAAAATGAATCTGATTTCAGTATTAGACTTCAAGGGAGTCCTAGCCTCCTCAAGGCAGGGATGAGGGGCAGACACATAGCCCTGTGTTAAAATATAATGCAGTAAGTTTTTATGAGGTGCCATTGGAGTAGAGAGAAGTGAGACAGGGCACAAAGGGGCTGGGATTCATAGAGGTTGTGCTGTGCTCTGTTTGAGTGTGAGCCATAGTCAACCAGAGAAGTGGAGTCATTCCTACAGGCTCATCCAGGACACAGGGAAGCTCAGAACATGGGTCTCCTGGATCCATACCTGCACTCTCTCTACTACACTCAGCTTTCTCCAAGAACCTGGCCTTCAAAAGCACTCTGGCTTCACTTTTTTTATACCCAAAGCTCTCTCTGGTTGTGAGTAAGATGTTAAGGGTGATACATTTCCTTTTCCGGCCACTAAGATGCCATTTAATTCACTCCAGCAATAACTAAATAGAACCCTACCTTTAAAAGATGCTGAGAGCAATGTGCTGCTAATTTATTGCCACATCTATTAAAGCTCTAGAGACAATTTGACTCCCTAGATTTTAAATATGGTAGAGATATTATGTTTCCCGATTTAATCCCTCCATAAATTAAGTGAAATGATTATAGTACCTGTTGTCACTTCATTCTTGCCCTATCTCCAATCACTCTTCTGCCTTCATTAATTCAGAATAAAATACCACAAGACATTAATGTAGCACTTGGAGATAGGAAGCCTGCATTTTTATAGCCTCAATATGAAATCCTACTTAAAGATGCTTACACCTTTACTGAATGAGGGGAAAAAAACCCAAAAACCTCTTCATCTCCTAATAACCTTCATTACGAGTGAGGAAACCAAGGCTCCGAGATGTTAAGTGGCTTGCCCAGGGCCACCGTATGAGTAATTACCAGAGCCGAAACGCCCACCCAGGTCTTCCAACTCCCAGCTCAAGGCGGTATTTCTAGGATATCCTCAAATCTTCTAGAGATTCTTTTAAAGCAGTCTCCTCACTGTTTGCAACAGGGCATTATTGCCAACATGTAAACAAAAACAAAAATCTTGGCATTCCCCCATCACTTTCTCATCACTGTTTTTAGTTTATCACTTCACAGTCATTATTTGGTGTTTTCTTACAGAAGGCAACAGACCACTGCAACAGAAACTATCCTTAGATGGGAATCCCAAACCTATACATGGAACACCAGAGAGGTCAGATGGCCTACAGTGGTCAGCTGAGCAGCCTTGTAACCCAAGCAAGCCTAAGGCAAAAACATCTCCTGTTAAGTCCAATACCCCTGCAGCTCATCTTGAAATAAAGCCAGATGAGTTGGCAAAGAAAAGAGGTAAAGTGATTTCTTTTGCACAAATGACTCAACACATTTTGCACACTCAGAGAAGTGCCAGAATGAAAGAATTTTCCAAAGGATGCTGCTTAGTGCAGAGAGATGCCCATGCAATTGCATTTCTTTCTGTGACCCACATAGTTTAAAAAGTAGATGTGATTCCTCCCATGTTCATCGAAGGTCTCAGATGTTTAAGAGGAATTACATCCCCTTTCTCTGCCCCTCTGTGGTCATTCTTCTCTTCGTAGGCATGGATAGATTTGCACCATGAATCCTTTCTACCTTCATATTTTATGAAGCAAACGTTAATGCGGGAGCCCTTTTGGTAATGTGACTGCCGAATGTTTCCCTGGCACACACGTTCTTAACTTGCACTGAATGAAGATGAATCTAGAGGCTGATATGACCTTCCTCATGTAAATTCAGTTCTGTGTTAGAACTTGCAGACAGTATAACCCCAAAAGAGGATTTTATCATTGACACACTGTGTTTTTATTGTATTTTATTGCATTTTGGACTTTGTTATACTTTACACATAACTGGTATTAAACACGAAAGGTTTAATCACTTCCTTTCTGATTCCCAGAAGATGAAATGATATTCTTCTGATTCAGCCTCAGTTGTATCTGATTTCCTTGGCTTTGGTTTGATAGACCTTCTTACTTCTCTTGAGGGAGAGTTCTTTCTTCTAAGAAACGTGGCCTTGTTGGGATCGGTACAATTTGCCCATTTGCTCTGCCCTACCCGTGTACCTTGGTGACGGTTTCAGGAAACCAGGCGAGATTGGCAGCCCTCGAGCAGCTCTGAGGGCTGCCGCTCTAATTACAGGCCTGGCTCGGGACTGATGGGAACCAGAGCCAGCATACCCGGCTCCCTCCCCTCCAGAGCTCATTTGTACCTCTCCCAATCCCCATGTCCTTTTCCTCCTCCAAAAGCCCTGCTGGCTTTTAACCACACAGAGTGGTGAGAGCCAGCAGCACGAATGGTCTTCAGACGTAATCAGATTCTAAGAAACTGTCATCTGTAATAGAACATAATGATCAGAGCCCCTTTCCAAAGCACAAGGGAGGCACGTGTGCCCAGAAGGGCCCGCCTGCAGCACCCACTAGTCAAACCACAGCACCAGTCACCCGCTGGGGTTTTTTTAAAAGTCTGGGTTGTAAACACGGAAACATCTTCTTGACAGAACTTTTTTCTTTTTTCATTGAGAAACAAAAGATAAATCTCTCTCTTTTTATTAGGGGTAGGGGAGTTAGCTGCTTTTGTTGTTGTTGTTTAGCTCAGATAGAAAAAGATAAAGTGTTCAATTTAACATTTTTTTCATGACATTACTTTTAGGCCCAAACATTGAGAAATCGGTGAAGGATTTGCAACGCTGCACTGTATCTCTAACGAGATACCGTGTCATGATCAAGGAAGAAGTGGATAGTTCGGTGAAGAAGATCAAAGCTGCCTTTGCTGAATTACACAACTGGTGAGTAGTTCGACTTAGAAACTATAAACTGACGGCACTTGAGCTGTTCCTACAGGTAAAAGCATCTGATGGGAAATGTTGTTTATTTAATACATAAACATCACAGAACAACTCCTCAGCAAATTTTTTTAAATCCTGCAGGCAGAGGCCTATATCTTGGGAATAAAAAAGAAGGGAAAATGTTTGAATAAGAAGAAACCCGATACACATAATTCATTGGAGTTTGAAGTTGGCCCCAAAGTATATGAATGATGTAGAACACAACCTCAACAAATAATATTTTTGACAAATCCCTGGAAGGCTAATATCATGAACGCCACTGAGAAAAAAAAATTTTCCAGCCTTATCATTATAAAATAAGAAAGACTCCCTTAACAAAACTCAGAAACATCTTAGGCAAGCTTAGTGATAGAATCCCATTCTTGGGTATCTTGAGACTGGGGAATTAAGAAATGATACACTGGTGTGGTTTTGGTCCTGCCTTGCCCTGCTCTGCAGCTGGTGTTGATGGGAGACATTTCTTTGAGCTCTGTATATTTGCTCACGTGTACTGCATGACTGAAATGAGGTATCTACTGGTAAAGGTTAAGTTACTGTCAGTAGAAAAAGTTCTCAGTGTATCAGTCAAGACTCTTCCAGTTTCATGTGACAGAAACCCAAGTCACACTAGTTCACGACAAAGGATAATTTATTGGCTGATGTACATGAAAAATCCAGGAGATTCCTTTAGGCAAATTTGGTTCTAAGCCCAAATTGTGTTCTGAGAATTCAGTTTCTCTCTCCCTCCCTCCCTTTCTCCTTTTCTCCTTCTCTCCCTCCTTTCCTCTCTCAGCCTCTCCTACAATCTCCCTGGCTCTGCTGATTCTTGGCTTCATTCTTAGGTATGATCTCTCCCATGTGGTAGCAGAGGTGACCCCCTAGCAGCTCCCAGCTTGCATAATCCTTAGTCCCTGTGATCTGAGAGAGAGCTTTGTCTCCACCAGTTCCAGCAAAAGTCCAAGGGCTAATTCGCGTTGGTTGGGCTGGGTCATGTATCTGTCCCTAAACTGGTCACTGTGGCAAGAGGGACAGTCTCCCCACTAGCCAGGCCAGGGCCATGTGCCCACCACAGAGTTAGTGGTCGGGTGAGCCCCACCTGAATCCCATGGACTGAGAGTTGAAGAGCTGTGGTTTCCTGAAGGAAAATCAGGGTGCTAAAGAGAAAAAATATAAAGACAAGAAAAGCATATCCGCAGTACCCAGGCTCACATGTGTTCTCTGTACCTCATTGGCTCTCCATGATTCTAGAATTTGATCCCGTGTTCTGCATAGCTTTCCTTTCCAAGTCCTTTCTTTGACACAGATGTGCTTCTTAGCAGATTATAGAATTGTGTAAAACCAAGGATTACGCTTAACGTAATCTAGAAGTCTTGAATTTTAAACCATCTGCTACATATAATATAAGATCCCAATGTGCATAATGTATCAGAGACTTGAAAGAAAACCATCTCCATCACTGATCATTCAGTGAGGGATCATTTTCCCTCCACCCAGTCATGTCATCTCCACCTTAGTGGAACTCTTCTCTGTCTGATCAGACGATAAACTAATTGTTCAAAGTAAACTGGAGGAATATGTTTGAAAGTCCTTAGAGAAGATAAAGGTGCTATACAAACAAAAGGTGTTATTAGTTTTACTGATTTTTAAATTTTATAGTTCTATGATTTTTTAAATCTATCCTTAAATTACCCTAATATATATATATAAGCACACTCAACTTCCAGGCCTGTTCTCCAGAGCCAGAGTCAGCAAACTTTATCTATAAAGCGCCAGCTAGTAAATATTTTGAGCTTTACAGTCGGCCATGTCTCTGTGCAACTACTCAGTTCTGTTATGGCACGAAATGCAGAGAGAGGGTGGGCCAGATTCAGCTCGTGGGGGTCGTAGTTTCCTAGTCTCTGGAGGCATTAGTAAACTGCTCAGAGAAGACCACTCTATCTTACTCTTTTGTGTGGCATTTTAGAGTAAACTCCTCCTCTGGGGCCTCTGTATGATCCCTTCCCTCCGAGTGACTCACACACTAATTGACTAAGTGTAGCACTGACCTCAAGTTACCCCTCTCCTCCAGCTGCTTGGAGTACTTTTTTTGTTTTATTTCCTTAGTAAAATGAGCACCACATGGGTCACGAGACATCTTGAGATTTATAACCGACTCTCTGTGTTTCACTCCTCAAGACCTGGAAGTGTGGGGCCAGGGCAGTCAGCATCCAGGGAAGTTGTGTATCTTTTCTCGGCTTGTGGGTCACATTTTGTTTTAAACTGCTGGGTAGGATCGCTTCTGAATGAACTCTGCCAGGCAGCACTGCTGTTTAAAAGTCACCTCCTAACAAATGGCACTTTTCCTCCAAACGGAAGAAGAAGAAATAGAGATGAACCATTTTCTATGTGCTGTTACTACAAAAATGCGTCAACACCAGTGCTTGCTTTCCGATCTAACCTTTAATAAAAATGATGCCAAAGTAAGTACACAGATGTTAACTTAAACATAAAACAAAAGGAATTCTTTCTCATCGACCATTAGCAGGCATTTCTGCCAAACGGAAAAACATTGCCTCTCTGTTCCAAACAAGCCTGCAGCCTAGCCAGCGAGATGATTGATGTACTTGGATAAAGTCCTCCTCTCATTTTCTGAGGGGGAGAAATGGATGAATTTCAGGGATTGGGCTGCTCTTAAAAAATAACGGGTCACAGAATTGAAGAAGGCAGCTTGCATGTTTTCAGAAATGAAGCTTTCCTCTTGGGGGTGAAATCTCGGACTCCAGGCATTAGAGAAAATTTTGAATGCAGCGTCATTCATTTAATAGAGTCAGACCCTCAGGATTACATTGTAAGGCATATGCAGATGTGGAAGATGCGGGACAAGGCCTCGAGATTTCCCAAACGAGTGATGGTTCGGAGACAGACTTAAACCCACCCGGGGCACAAGCCCCATTGCACTTCTGGCTCCTCTGTCCTTGCTTCGGGCCATGCGGCGCCCTCACCAGAGCCTTCGACGGGCACTGCGTGGAGCTTAGAAATAAACAGAAACTCTCAGGGAAGACATTCTGAACATTCACTTTGCTACCGGGCTTCAGGCGGTGAATCCTGCCTGATCAAGTTCTCCAAAAGCGTGCTGGGATTCACGGGAACGATGATTTGGGGAGACTGGGAGAAAGCACTTGCTTGCACATGCCCAGTCCCCAGTGAGCACGCATCTGAATAAAATGAACCCAATGCTTTTGGGGCCAGCCTGGCCGTGAAGAACGCTTTGTTCAATACAATTACTGAAGAAGACCATGAAGTAGCTCAAAGTTGGCCTGCGACCAGGACACAGTTACATAAGGCTGAATGACCATTACATGGATCATTCTCGTTTTCCCATAAAGAATTGGGGATCCGAGAGGGCAGCAAAGATGACATGATGCTCTCACGCGGTCTTAACAGAAAATAAATTTTGCAACATGAGTGTCTGTGTGAAAAGTCACATCAGGAAGTAACATGAAACAGCTGGTTTCCCTCCTATATGATTGGCCCCCTACCACAACTGGAAAATATTCATCCTTTGGAATCCTAGCTGCCAGATATAATTGCTTTGTGTGCAGACTAGTCTAGCTTCTCATCACAAGTGTGTGTGTGTGTGTGTGTGTGTGTGTCCAAGTTGATGGTGCCGGCTTAAAATGAACAATAAACATTGAATTCAAAAAACATCAAGGAAGGAGAATAATACTTGATAGCTGTGCCCTATGCTGGGGGAGGAAGTATTCCAAAACAGGGCTGTAAAAATTGCGAGGCGCTATTGTCAATTTAACATCTAATTAAAAGCACTCCTAAAGGAAATGGAAGATGGTAATGAGCCAGAGGGTAGAGCTTGTGCTGGGGATGGGGTAACAGGGTCATAGAGAATGGAGGCTGGGAGGGACAATATTTTTACGCTGCTTTGCTTTCAGGTAGGAAAGGGAAACCAGTCCAAGCATGCGTCCTTATACCTCATGTTTATTTTTTCCTGAAGCAACGCCAGGTCTTACTTCAGCAGAATTTGGAGTAGGTCAGGAGTTCCAGGCCCCGCTTGCCCCCACACCCCCAGCCCTTGCTTTCCTCTTTCTCTACACCTTGGAGTATCCTCCCCCACAGCAAAGACAGGTGCT
Organism: Mirounga angustirostris; assembly: GCF_029215605.1. Lineage (NCBI taxonomy): Eukaryota > Metazoa > Chordata > Mammalia > Carnivora > Phocidae > Mirounga > Mirounga angustirostris. The sequence continues at coordinate 160,830,373 of NW_026991711.1, forward strand.
CCCTGTGGGCCAGGGGCTCCTCCCCACATCACCACTCACTACAAGATAAACTTGTACTGGGTCCCCATATCACTTTCCTTTTTTTCTTAGTAACGATTGACACTCATTCTTGTGTCACTGATAACCTCATCCTTCTGATGACCGTGGGTTCTCCTTCCCAAAGTGATATATTTAATTCTTATGTTAACAGAGTGTTGAGACCCTCTCCATCAGCCAAAAGAATAACCCTACAAGTGAGAATTTCAGGCTGCAGAAAAAGCCATTCCGAGATGAAGTCTATCTTCCGGCATCCCTCAAATCTCACTCCGAAGTGGGCCTCTCGTCTGCCGTGGAAGCTTCAGTGGTAGCCAAGCAAAACCACACAGACCACCAGGGTAGTCAGCAGGGTGGCCCCACACACCGACCAGATAAGCATCCCTGTGACATTTTAAACATTGTGTCCTTTTTCTGAGAAGGCTTCCCGAAGCGGAAATTGCCAGTGGGACCTTCCAGAACAAGCGAGGCAGCCCTGTGTCCCACACTCCCAGTCTGCTGCTCCTTGGGTGCCCAAATCATGTACAAATCCTGGAACATACAGCTTGGAATGACTTCCAATTCGAGTCCAAATGAGACAATTTTTCTTTCCTTGCAGGTTTATCACATAGCAGGATTCTTTCCTCCTGGGTTCGTTCTCCCCAGCCCTCCCCAAACTTTTAGCTGACTTTTGGTTAATTCGTAGCTTTCCATTTGATGCTAAAAGCCCAGTTTTCCTGTGGTCTTGGAGTTTTTTATTTGTTCTCTTAGTGAATAACTTAACATTGACTGAAAGATGGTGCTTTCTTATCAGTGCCGCAGGAAATTTAATTTTTTTAATTTAAAAATTTTTTAATTTTTTATTGTTATGTTAATTACCATACATTACATCGTTAGTTTTTGATGTAGTGTTCCATGATTCATTGTTTGTGTATAACACCCAGTGCTCCATGCAGAACGTGCCCTCTTTAATACCCATCACCAGGCTAACCCATCCCCCCACCCCCCTCCGCTCTAGAACCCTCAGTTTGTTTCTCAGAGTCCATAGTCTCTCATGGTTCATCTCCCCCTCCAATTTACCCCCCTTCATTCTTCCCCTCCTGCTATCTTCTTCTTCTTCTTCTTTTTTTTTAAACATATAATGCATTATTTGTTTCAGAGGTACAGATCTGTGATTCAACAGTCTTGCACAATTCACAGCACTCACCATAGCACATACCCTCCCCAGTGTCTATCACCCAGCCATCCCATCCCTCCCACCCCCCACCCACTCCAGCAACCCTCAGTTTGTTTCCTGAGATTAAGAATTCCTCATATCAAAAAAAAAAAAAAAAAAGAATTCCTCATATCAGTGAGGTCATATGATACATGTCTTTCTCTGATTGACTTATTTCGCTCAGCATAACACCCTCCAGTTCCATCCACATCATTGCAAATGGCAAGATCTCATTCCTTTTGATGGCTGCATAATATTCCATGTGTATATATACCACATCTTCTTTATCCATTCATCTGTCGATGGCCATCTTGGCTCTTTCCACAGTTTGGCTATTGTGGACATTGCTGCTATAAACATCGGGGTGCATGTACCCCTTTGGATCCCTACATTTGTATCTTTGGGGTAAATACCCAGTAGTGCACTTGCTGAATCGTATGGTAGCTCTATTTTCAACTTTTTGAGGAACCTCCATACTGTTTTCCAGCGTGGTTGCACCAGCTTGCATTCCCACCAACAGTGTAGGAGGGTTCCCCTTTCTCCGCATCCCCGCCAACATCTGTCGTTTCCTGACTTGTTAATTTTAGCCATTCTGACTGGTGTGAGGTGGTATCTCATTGAGGTTTTGATTTGGATTTCCCTGATGCCAAGTGATGTTGAGCACTTTTTCATGTGTCTGTTGGCCATTTGGATGTCTTCTTTGGAAAAATGTCTGTTCATGTCTTCTGCCCATTTCTTGATTGGATTCTTTGTTCTTTGGGTGATGAGTTTGATAAGTTCTTTATAGATTTTGGATACTGGCCCTTTATCTGATATGTCATTTGCAAATATCTTCTCCCATTCTGTCGGTTGTCTTTTGGTTTTGTTGACTGTTTCTTTTGCTGTGCAAAAGCTTTTTATCTTGATGAAGTCCCAATAGTTCATTTTTGCTCTTGCTTCCCTTGCCTTTGGCGATGTTTCTAGGAAGAAGTTGCTGCAGCTGAGGTCGAAGAGGTTGCTGCCTGTGTTCTCCTTTAGGATTTTGATGGACTCCTGGCTCACATTTAGGTCTTTCAACCATTTGGAGTCTATTTTTGTGTGTGGTGTAAGGAAATGGTCCAGTTGCAGGAAATTTTAAACGTAAACTTTCTAGCTACATTACATTACACTTTTGTCTCCTCAAGACCAGAAAAACAATTATATTGAAGTGTAGCAAATTGAGGGCTTGGCGTTTTTGTCTATTTTGCATTACAGAATTCAACTCAGTCCTGAGGAGAAAATGGAAAAATGAAGAACCAGAGATTGTTGCTAATAGCAGGCGGACACTCTCATTAGCCATTCCGTCTCTCCCTGAGTCTTTTTCTCATTTTGCCCTAAAACCAAATGTCACAGTGGGGACTAGGATTAGGTTGAGGTATGTAAAGATACAGTAGGGAGCTGTTTCATTAAATGTCTGTTTAGAGGATTATTATTTCTCTTTGGCTTCGGCCAGGTGGCAATATTCCTTGGTGCTCCTGGGCTCACATGGCCTGTGTCCAGCCACTGTCACGCCGGTGACATCTGCAGCCGCGCCGGCCCTTGAGCTACTTAAGCTGAAGGAAAACAGGTCTCTCTGCCCCTTAGGGTGCAGTCGTGGTGGAGCAAATATTTGGTGACCATCTAATTAGCTGAATCACGGAAACTGTGGCGCTATGTATACCTTGATGGGCGAGTTGAAATACGTCCTAGTTGAAGCGGTTTCTAGAATCAGAGTAGATGCCGTGACAACAAGCAAAGTTGGTTTTTGAGTTCAGTCACATGGAAGACATTGACATAAGCCCAGATAATGAGCATAGACTCCATTTTAAAACGGTGGCTGAATTGGTACTCATCCCTCGTGCACCCGTGAACGTCAAGAGTTCTGGAAGAGTGTGTTGTCCATTAACAGAATGATGCTCTTCTCTAGGCCGTTTGCCAGGGGATGCTCGTAATGGGATTACCTGCGGGAGAGCTGACATGGGGAACCTTTGCAGCCACTTGGCGTCGTTACGTAATGCCGCACAGACTCTGGTTCCCTGTTAAATAGCAGCAACGTGTTCAATGGTTGCTAGATTTTGCCAGCTCCTTAGATTAAATGTGTAATGAAGACAAAATCAGAAGCTTCCATTGTCCTTTTCTACGGTTTTTAAACAAAATTTAATAAAAGGTTTCCGTGTCCTTCTGCTTTGGAAATAAATGTAATCTTCCCATTGATCAAAAGCTGCACCAGCAAAGACTTTCCGACTGATCTCTTTCCTTCTCATCAGATAGTTTTTCTAAGTGCCCACCTTCTTGTGACTTGTACAAAGAACTATACGACGGAAATTAAACAAACCTGTACCTTCTCCCCACACCCAACATTCGAGATTATGCCAGCGTATTAAAAGAACTCACAGTATGGAGATGAACATACACCTGCAGAGGATATCAAGAGGCAATGATGGAAGAGGCTAATAAATATATTTATGCCTCAGGAGAGCCCTATGTATGGTTTCTGTCACTGTCCTCGCTGACAAATTGAGCAAAATGACTCCTTTTCCTTACTCTGCCCCAGTCCAATAAATAGAAATAAGCTCCAGATCCATTCTGAATTGTGAAAAGGGTAAATACCATAAACCACGGAGAAACTCAAGGTTCCTGTGACTTTGTGACTAAGGCGAGTCCCTGTGGTACACTGTATTTCAAATCTTGCCTCGTTTGTGAATATGTGTCATTCTAAATAGGTGTATTTCACTCTTTGGAGGTGGAAGCTTCTCTTTTCCTATTTTCTCTCCTCCCCGAGGTTTTTCTGTGCATTAGATGTTTCCCCAGGGCCGCTGCAAGGGCTGAGTGAATCAGTCGACATGAAGGAAGAGCGGGTTGATAAATACAAAAAGTACAGAACTGGCCTTTTCAGTTGGGTATAGTCCCCAGGAAACCAGCATAAAAAGCACCTTGTATTAATAGCCTTTCTGAGCTCCGTGTGTGATTACCTCCATATGTTATGTCCGCCACACACTTGGCACTGGAGGTCAGCTTTCCTTTTACTGCAGCCTTCTTTGTGGAATCAGAGACCCACAATAAGAGCTGGAGGACAAGAAGTTGATTGTGATTTCAGCTTGAAATCTGAAAAGATCTCTGAATCTTTTCAGCAAAGGAACGCTACCAATCCCATCAGCTTGGAAAACATGCTCCTGAATAGGGTTAGTTTTCATGATAGAATAGAGATATAAAAAGGAATGAAGCAAATTCCAGGTGGAGAGTATGTGTTGTGTGTGTGTGTGTGTTTTAATTTATAGTATAATCCATTTTCAGCGGGAAAATAAGACAAATTTGTTCCTATATATTAGTGTAAATATAAAATACGTTATAGTTTCCAAACTGGGATATCCTAGATCACAACTTCAGAATGGATCTTAGGATTTATTTCTGTTTATGACACTGATACAGAGGGAGACTCTGTAGTCTCTTAGGGGGAGACTAAGGAGTCATTTTGGGCAATTTGTCAGCTAGGACAGCAAGAAATCATATAACAGGCTGTGCCTGCAGTCAGTATAACAGAATTCCTTATTATGTCAGTTTATGTTCTTCCAGTGACTGAAAGCCATATTCTAACAAAAGTCACATCTTCCAAGGTTTATTAATCACTTAATTAGGAGGCATGCTGTGTAGAGTTAGAATAGGATTTAAATCTCAGCTCCACATATTCTAGCTCTGAAGATGGTTGAGTTTCTTAACCCCTACTCAGCTACAAAACGGGGTATTACCATCAAGGGGTTTTATGAAGAGTTTAGTTACAAGATATGCATTTCTCAGATCATTCTAGAGAATCTCTAGCCTGGCCCATCTACGTTGGTTCTCTTTCCTTCCAGATAAGTATTTAGTCAATTTCGTTCTCTCTGTACCAAGACAATGGGAAGAAGTTCTCTTTTTCCACCTTTCTGTTTAGCATGCAGTGGATCCCAGCTATGCGATAAGGATGGTTTTACTGTTCGTTGCTTGATGGAGGGTGAAGTAAGGCAAAAGGACCCTGATTCTGAATGGCCACCGTGGCCACCGGATCAACTCCCCTTCCCCTCTCACATCTTTCCATGCCCTCTCTCTGCCTTCTCTTCCCCATTCTTCATTCAACCCTCCAATAGGGAGACAAACGTGTCATGAGCCGGTGCTTCTCAGACTTTGGAAGGCACAGGGAGCACCTGGACACCATTCCCAGAGGCTCTAATTCTGTGGGTGAGGGGGGAGCCCAGGAATGCGCGTCGGGGAGGGTTGATGGCTGGCCGGAGAAGGGTCCATCGCAGAGGTGACATTGGACTGCCACTCGAAGTGAGGCTAGGAATTGCCAGGCCGAGAAGAGAGAGAGGGTTCCCTGCAGAAGGAACAACACGAGGAACCTGAAGCAGAGAGACCACAGTGTGCTCTGGGAGGAGTACGCTCCCTGGGTCTCATGCCATGAATAAATGGATTGTGAACACATCCCTCTCAAACCAAAAACTTATGTATAAGTCATATATGTATACCACTATTAATCTGTATCCCAGAAATTAGGAAAGTCTGCTTTCTAAAGTAAAGAGTAAGTACATAAAGTTTAAGATTTCATTTGCGTCCCCCCCCCCCCCCCAACTTGGGAAGCAGGTGGTTGTAGAATTGAATGGGAAAAGGTACAGGCGGACTAAGGCAGGTGCTGAGGAGGAGCAGTGGCAGCGAGCCTGGAGATGCTGGGTGGGGAAGAGCCTCAGGGCCCAAACCAGGAAACTCAGGCGCCCACCCGCCCCTTCTCACACAAGCGCCATCAGGAGGCCAGGAGCAGCCTCCCCGAGGCCAGGAGCTCAGCAAGACGTGGGCCAGCATTGCTGGGACTCCTGGTGCCACATCAGTCTCTTCCAGCTTCTGTTGCTCTTCCTTGTGTTCAACAACCGTGATGGCTTCTGCATGGATGCCTCCCCTCCCCACTCAAAGTAGAGAGAAATGCCCTGGTGTTCTGAGTGCTTGACTCTATTTGGGGTATGAAACGAAGAGATACTTTGCCTTGTTTCATTTTGAAATTGGTTTTATTTTATACTGCTTTCTATATTTTCCAGCTTTTTTAATGAGCATGTAAAATGAAATAAAACTGTGAAGAATGTTAACTCAGTGCCTTAAATGGCCCCCTTGTGCTGTAAGACAGTTAAACATCCACAGATACAAGTCTGCCTTCTTTTCCATAGTGGTAGTCTTAGTTTGAGGTTTTTTTTTTAAGGGGGTGGGAGTAAATGATATAATGTTTAAGCTATAGAAACTGAAATACAGGTAAGTTACTTTCTCTGGATAGTGATCTCCATGGAAAGAAACAAAACAAAACTTTTTTTTTATTATTTTTCAAAATTAAATTTATTTATATTCAAAATTTAATAAAATAAAGCCTCAAGTTTAGGAAAATACAGGGAGCAACATAATAAAAAAACTAGTATCGGCAGAAATATTACCCAGAAAATATTACCTTTATGGCTGTGTGTTTGTTTTCATCTTCCTCCATCCATAGATCCTGTTCATAGTAGTATAAGCCATCATTAATGACTTTAGCAAGTTCAGATGTAATTTTTGCCCGAGACATGTGGTTGCCTGTTCGATCTCCTCCAGGATGTTTTCTCATGTAAGGTGGTGTCTTGAGTTACAATCAAAATCTTGTTTAAATCCTGGTCATCAATTTCATAATCTGAATCATTATCAGACCAATCAGTAATTTTGTTTTTTCGTCCTTCTATTTGTTCTGTCTCTTCATCAAATAAAAAATCAAGTTCTTCTTGCTCTTGTTCATCTGAAGGATACAGCTGATCTGATGCCTCTTCAGGTAGAGATGATGATTCCTTCAATTTCACTGGAGATGAACGATGTCTCTTTTTAACTTCTACCCAAGGTTCTGAGTCCAAGTCAGGCAGACTTGTAGACAAACCTCTAGACATTGCTTGAAGATTACTTGTTTCAGTATTTTTCTTTGGATTCAGTGGACTTCCAGTTCTTGGAGAATTTGGGGCAGACTCTGTATGTGAACAAAAGGCTTGGCCTGGTACAAACTCGGGGCAATCAATCAGTTGAGAGAAGAAGAAGTAATTAGTAAAGACAAGAAATTATATTACTAAGTGAAATCCTATGTAAAATTCTAAACGGAGGTATACAAGGAGGGTAGATTTTTCAGCTGAGCTTGTGGTATTGTGGGACTGGTAGAATTTATAGGATTTTGCAACTCTGATACCATTTTTAAGACTCCAAGAAGAGAAAGAATCCTTGTGGATTTTTTTTTTTCAATTAACTATTTGCTTTTTGAGGAACTCCTGGATTTTATAAGTATCGGGAGTCAGTCCTTATGCTAAATCTGCACGTGTCTCATTCCAGAAGTGCACCTCAGACAGTGTGATGAAATATTCATTGACCGTGATTTAAATCACTGTAGGATTCCAATATAAAATACGCAACTAAGTCATATTAACATTAACAGATAATATTACCTCGGATAAAAGAAAGAGAAATAAAACGGGCTTCAGCCTGATTGGCAAATTGAGTGCACTTATTGCATTCGTGGACAGCCAGAGGGCTTTTAATTGCTTTATGTTTTGAGTGTGATTCATGCTTAGAGGCACCGCCACTTCCTTTCCCCGATAGTCCCGATTACTAGGCACCTCTTCAAAGAGCTGTGTCCCAACCCCAGTCTACGTGCCGTGGACACGTATGTTGGGTTTTGCCGTGTTTACCAGATAACAGTATGGAATTCAGGAGATGTTTAGAAAGATCAATTTGTCACCACTGCTGCATTTGGAAAGAAGAGTTCCAATTATAAAAAAGAAGGCAGGTGGTTGTAAAATCAAATGGAAAAAGGTACAGAGTAGAAGGCGACAGACCGAGGAATCGCAACAAACTAAAGAATGAAAATAGCCAACTACTTAATAATGAGCATGGAGTGAAACCGGCCACAGGGGCTGTAGAGAAGGGCAGGAGAGACACGTCTGGGGTAGACTTTAGAGGATGTGATCACATGGGAAGGAAAAGGAGTCACACAAATCACATGATACCAGTGACCAGCATACAGCGTACAGGAGAGGGACAAGATGGGGATGGAGGGAAAAAGAACTTTCCCTCTATCCTCCGGAGCTTTGGCTGAGACCCCTGTAATAAGACAGATTAATAAGAGGAAAACGAACAGAAGTTTATTAACGTGTGTACCTCATGTCTACATGGGAGATACCCAGGGAAAAGGGAGGAAGCTCCTGAGGTGGCTCAAAATTCAGAACTACATACCCTTTTGACAGGGACAGGGGTGGGGGGATATAGGCCTCTCAGGGGAGAGTAAATGATTCTAGGAAAGATGAGTGGGCCCTTAGAAGAACAGACAGGAGGTATGATCATTTGTGACAAAGTGCGTCTGGGTGTGGTGTCACCTTCTGGGCTCCTGTGACAGGAGTCAACAGTCTTAACCTGCTTGGCAAAAATCGCCAGGAGGGGATTTATGACAATTGAGTTCCTTGGAGGCTCTGTCTTTAGTCAGATGAGGGAAGTTTAGATACCGCCTCTCCCTGCATTGGCTGTTTTTCAAGTGCCTGGAGTTCACAATAGTCAGTACACCATACTGCTGTATTTGGGGGGAGGGGGCGTATTCTGCAACCCTTCAGGAAGCAGAGCAGAGAAAGGAGGAACGGGGACTTGGCAGCATGCGAGATCATGGGTGCCATTTGCAGGCACCTGTTGCAGGTGGTAGAGCCGCCAGTCCTCCTGGCCCTAGGAATAGAAAACCACCGCGGCCTCACCGCCTCTGTGCCTGTCAGCCCAGGACAGGAGCTCTGTTGACAACAGCAGTAGCTGAGAAACGGGTTTTACCCTGGGCCCGGGAATTCCTGGTAACACTTGGGGAGCTGGACTGGAAATGGCACCCATGGTAACAGCATAGTACCCCTTAAACGTCCAATAAAGGGAGTTTCGCTGCCATCCACCTGGTGGGCAGTTGCGATTCCTCGCAACAAGCTGCCTCCTCCGTCAGCCCTGGCTCCTCACCTCGGCCCACATGGTGGCCCCTGGACACTGAAGCTGGTACTCCTCTGGGCGTTCACAGGCCTTCCCCCTGATGCCATAGGCAGGAGCGCAGCCTATAGCAGGGGCCATGTTTTTACATTACTCTTTATGCTGTTTGGTACAGGCCACAAAGACTGAAACTTCACCCTCGAGGTCATTGGCATCCTGTCTCCCCAGCCATTGCCACGCTCTCTTTCTGTCTGCCGGGCTGGGGCTGGGGGACAGAGCATGCTCGGCGCCCATCCCGCTGCGGCCTCGGCCCCTCCGCTCCACCTGCTTTGTTCTGCTTGGCAGCTGAGGAGCTAAGAAGGCTCTGAACTGAAGCACTTCATCCACAAGAGGGTCCTGAAGCCAAATTGTCTGGGATCAGATGGTCCCGGGCAATTTCTCTCACTGCAGCCTCCCTGAGGCAAACTCACCGAGATGAAATGTGGTCTAGTGTTAACTCTTTAACATCGAATCCAGCTGTCCCGGCAGTTTGATTTCTTGAAATTCCCTTTGAAATTCTGCTTTCATTCCTCAGTACCCACCAGCAGGTTCTGCTCGCCAGCTTATCAACCACTGACAGTCCCGTGGCTGCTCCCTATCCCAGCATCTTTATTTATGAAGGACAGACTCGACATGGCTCGCCCCAGCTTCAAAAGGAAGCAGTTTTGTCACTCAGTGTCTTAGTCTCCGGGTTTAAAGAAGAATCTTTCACAGAGCAGAAAATGATAAATCTCTTCTTGCTAAAGTGCCTTTCTGATTCTTTTTATTATTGTTATTATAAGTCCTCTGTAGAAAAGAATCAAGACAGTGGCAACATTTTTATAAAATGACACTTTATCTCTGTGATTAACTATATAATAAACCGTAAAGGCTTTGCCATGGTAATCTCCTCCTTACACCTTATTGCTTTAATAATAAAAGCTTTTTTATGGCAACAGAATAAAATTTTACTATCCAGACAGTTTAGATAAAATGAGAAGATGTATTTTTGGAAGGATAGAGGGCATATCTGAAACATGTGAGGTCAGCATAGGTTTTATGTGAGCTCGGTTTATGTAGAACATTTTCCATGTGTCTTAAGTCTGGTGCCCTCCGGAGGACTTTATCCAACTATTTAAAGAATGTCTAGTGGGGGTCACCTGGGTGGCTCAGTTGGTTGAGCCTCAGACTCTTGATTTTGGCTCAGGTCTGGATCTCGGGGTCCTGAGATAGAGCCCCACGTGTTCAGCAGGAAGCTGGCTTGTCCCTCTCCCTCCCCCTTTGCCCCTCCCCCTCTGGCCCTCTCCCCCTGCTCCTGCGCATGCTTTCTCTCGCTCTCAAATAAGTAAATAAATAACCTTAAATTTAAAAAAAAGAGGAACTTATAGTGGTCAGTGAAAGAGTAGTTAAAGAGTTCTGTATTTCTGTCAAGTACAGAGGATTACTGTTTCAAAGCAAAAATGTTCAAAACCAAGAATTGCTGATGATCAGTGGGGGAAAACACAAATTTCAAAATTTATTGCCACCCTAGTTTGCATGCAGAATCATCAACTACCTGTTTTGATTCTGAGCCAAACCCTATGTGGTTTGGTGATTATCATTGCACTTTCATTCATAAGCTTACATCTCAAATGATTAGATTCCATCAGTGGCAGAAACTATATAAATTTTTGCTTAAACACGATTTATATGCAAGCACTACAGTATACCAATTAAGAAGTGTCATTATTGTTATCCCACAGAAAAATGAATACGTTGTCTCCCCTGCACGTCACTATTGAGCAGTTTCTTTTTCTTCTTTTTATGTTTCAAGTTTTTATTTAAATTCTAGTTAGTTGACATATAGTGTAATATTGGTTTCAGGGGAATTTAGTGATTCATCACTTACATATAACACCGAGTGCTCCTCACAAGTGCCCATCACCCACTTGGCCCATCCCCCCATCCAGCTCCCCTCCAGCAACCCTCAGTTTGTTCTCTGTAGTTAAGAGTCTCTTATGGTTTGTTTTCCCTTCTCTTTTTTTTTTTCCTCTTCCTCTATGGTCATCTGTTTTGTTTCTTAAATTCCACATATGAGTGAAATCATATGGTACTTGTCTTTCTCTGCCTAACTTATTTCGGTTAGCATTATACTCTGTAGCTCCATCCATGTTGTTGCAAATGGTAAGATTTCATTCTTTTTGATGGCTGAATAATATTCTATATATATATATATATATATATATATATATATATATATATATATACACACACACACACCATATCTCTTTATCCATTCATCCCTCAATGGACATTTGGGGTCTTTCCATAATTTGGCTATCGTTACTATTGAGCAGTTTCTTGTTGAGCAACCTGCAATAGTCTCAGACCATTAAGTTGAACAGAAGTTTTTTAAAACTCAGGGTTTCCCTGAAAAAGTGATGATTTAGTGGAGACCTGAAGGAAGACTCACAGTTAATGAAATGAAGAAAGGCAGGGCTGGGGAGGAGGGTTGTCTTCCAGCAGAGAGAAGGGCATGTGCTAAGGCCCTGTGGTGAAGAGAGAGTAGAGCTCATACCTTCTGGAGTTTCATGAAGCTTAAACAAGGTCATTGCAATAAGGTGCCGGTGCTCTACCTAATGTGCCTAGCACACAGTAAGCACTCAGGATGTGTTAGTTATGATCAGCTCTCATTTTGAAGCAACTCAGGACTGACGTCTGTCTGCACAGGTGTCCCTAAAAAGCAAACACGTGACCTTTAAGCTCCTCAGTAGGAATGTGGTCTGCGACACTGCCTGTGATTTCTCCTTGCCTTTTCAATTCTCTGATGTCATTCCTCTCAAGACTTCCTGCCCCCCGTATCTGCTAACTCCTCCATCCCAGGGTTTTGCCCAGCACCTTCTGTCCTTGCCAGCCTGCAGAGTTTTTCATGAGGTGCACTCAGTGTATGTATCTGCCCCAGGACCTCTAAGAAGATCCAGTAGGACTTAACGCGCATGGAGCTGACAAACGTGCTCGTGGAGCTGGATATGAGACCAGGCCTTGGAAGGTTTTAGATGCAGTCTTTCCTCTTTGACCCCTCCTTTGGTCTGGCTCCTCGCTGTCTGACCTTTACTACTGCCTCCTCTTCATCCTCTGTATCTACTTCCCACAGTAATCTTCCCTTCCACAGTCCTGCCGCTTTGAAAGTGAAGCCCAAAGAAACCCTCAGGTGTACCTTCTTGAGATTCCGGAGGGAGGCTCGGAGGGAGCTGCTTCAGGCTGGCACTGAACCCTGGTTTGCATTCAGTTCATCGGTTCTGCGCAGGGTCCGGACTCAGCAGAGATCCCTGGCTTGCCTTTATGTACTCGAGTTCTGAAAGTAGTCGTACATAGCCGTGCTTGCATTACTAAGACTCTTGAGTACAATCTTTACTTGAAATACCCAGAGGAATGGAAGCATGGTTTGATGCCGACTTCACAGGCTCCTTCACATCCTCAAGTGGGCAGATTAACAATTTATTGTGAAAACCTTCATCCCTCCTGTTGCTCGCCCGGAAGGCCCAAAACTAACCACTGTATGAATATCCAGCTTTGTTGAGGATGTGTTGGACCTGGGGATATGTATTATACCCCAAATGTCCATCTTATAAACTCTCTGGGCACATGATTATGTGAACAAATTTAATCACAAGAATTTATCCCGATCTTGCAGCTGGTAAAGAAATTAGCAAAGGCCCCTTCCTCCACCATTCTCCCCTCCCAACACACACACAGGGTGCAGGGCTCCCAGCCTCCAGGCTCTGGGACTTATTTGGGAACTGGGTGGGTAGGAGGACTATGGGAGGCTGCCACTCAGGAAGGCTGACCACACCCACTCTTGTATCCTGTGCATGAATTTCCTTTAGCTACGTACCTTACATGCTTTCAGATCCCAGAGACTCTAATTAGAAGCCTACCAGTTGTTTGGGGGCGGGGGGGGAGTTTCTTCTTGCCATCATCATTTTCTCCCCTGTCTGGTTTTTCGCTTTTTCCCCAGTGAGTTCGGCAGGTCCTCTCGCCTTTGTCTCACCCTGCACAGTTCCCAGCCTTCATGCTGACTCCTCCCTCTCTCTTCTGCCTCTCTTTCTATAAGGGATAAAAATTCAAAACATGTCCTCACACAGAGTAGCTGAAACGTATTGTTGTAATTGGGGCTTCTGACTCCAGATTTCTAGGTTCTCACCTTATCTCTAACAGCTCATCAATTAGCCTCATTTTCCTAAACTAACATAGAACTGCCCTCTCTGGGAGGGTTGTTAAACACAAAAACAAAAAATTGCTTGGCCCCTATTGGCTACATGTGTGAACTTGACAGAGAAGCTAAATATACCTCCTAATCACAGAGGCACAAGCATGACTTAACTCAGCATTTCATATGATTAAGAAACATATGCTGGTTTATGAATAGATGGTTTCTGGAAAGAAATGCAAGAAGCTGGTGATAGTGGACACCTCCAGGGAAGAGAGCCAAATACACTGCGACAGAGATGGGATAAAGACTTCCTTCTTTTGTATTTCCTATATTTAAAACACACTGACATCAAACAAACAAACAAAAAAACCACATTGACATCATACCTATTTAATGCCAATAAATAAGGTACAGGTCTCCTGATGTGCTGTCACACCAAAGTGATCATATCCAGTGACCTTAAGCCATATGCGTCATGGGGACAGTTGATATCTGCACTTGATGAATTAGGCTTAGTGCCCAGTTCTGGAGAGTTTGCCATTCACTGGACACGTCAGTTCTTTCCATTAGGATTTCCTGGTTGGAACGAGCTGAGTGTCTCAGTGCACAGTCCTGACTCTCCCAAGTGTTCAGGTTCCATCATCTGGATGCTCCTATAGACATAGTCCAAAGATTCTTACCCTGATGAATATTACAAAATATTCCTCTTAAGAGGAAAGAAATTTTCAATACACTTTAAGTTTTTAGAAGTACACCTGATGGAGGAAAAGAAAGTACATCTGTTGGAACAGAGAGGTAATAACTATGGATGCTTGCTGCCGTGTATGGAAGCACATTAATTATGAGTTCATAAACTACAAACAAGCAAAAAAATCTCATTGGTTACTTTGGAGGGATGCTAAGGAACCAACTATCGTTTTGAAAACGGATCTACCAGCATTTATCCTGCTTACCTATGTAAATTGTACTCTACATATTAACCCAAATAGTTGATAAGGGTAAGTTTCTCTTTGTGGAAGACTTCAAAGTAAATAAATGAAGAAGGAGTAATAGAATTTGAATATCCCCATTCTTCTTAAAACCCTATTTAACTAGGCAACCATCATCAATGACTGCTAATAATCATAAAAAATAGAGGTGTCCTTTGTATTTCCTATAAATTTGTTATGAGATGTTGGAATTTGAATGCATTCAGGTTTGATTTTTTTTCTAAGAGGAATATTTATAACTGTGTTGTGTCATTATATGTCTATTGATGGAAGTAGATAACATAAGGTATCCTTCCTGAAATAAAAACAAATCTGAATCTAATCAGATTTTTAGATCTCATAACAAATTCATAGGAAAATTAAAAAATGAGTTAAGTAATACCATGAAGATGCAGTCAGCAAAACTCAGACCTTGGACAACTTAATAGGACAAACAACCTGGTTTCTTCAGTAAATGATTTGCAAAGGCGGGTAAGAGATGAAAAGAGATTTCATAGACAATCAACCAATTGCAGTGGATGGTACTTATTTAGATCCTGGTTCAAACAAATTGTTAAAAAGTATGTATGGGAAACAAGACAGAGGATCATAGGGGAAGGGAGGGGAAAAAATGAAACAAGTCAAAACCGGAGGGGGAGACAAACCATAAGAGACTCTTTATCTCAGGAAACAAACTGAGGGTTGCTGGAGTGGAGGGGGGTGGGAGGGATGGGGTGGCTGGGCGATGGACATTGGGGGAGGGTATGTGCTATGGTGAGCGCTGTGAATTGTGTAAGACTGGTGAATCACAGACCTGTACCTCTGAAACAAATAATACATTATATGTTAATAAAAAACTTTAAAAAATATGTATGGGACAATTAGGGAAATTTGAACACTGAATAGATACCAGATAACATTAAATTATTGTTAATGTTTTTAGGTATTCTAGTAATACTGTGGTTATAATCCCAAAAGTCCTTATCTTTTTGAGATATATATTGAAATAGTTATGGTTGAAATAAAAATTTAAGAACACCTCACATCTATGTTTATATATACCTAAAAATCTGTTCAAGGATATACAGCTGACCCTTGAGCAGTGGAGGGGAGGGGATTGGGGTGCCCACCCCCCGTGCAGCCTAAAGTCTGCATATAACTTTTGACTCCCCCAAAACTTAACTTATAGCCTCCTACTGACCAGAAGCCTTACTGATACCATAAAGGGTCGATTAACACACGTTTTGTTTGTTGTATGTATTATATAGTGTGTTCTTACAATAAAGGAAGCTAGAGAAGCGAAAATGTTATTAAGAAAATCATAAAGACAATACATTTATGGTACTGTATTGTGTTTACCCAAAAAAATGCGTGTAAGAGGACATGCACAGTTCAAGGTATTGTTCGAGAGTCACCCGGATAAAGGAATTCTGATGCTGTGTTCGTTGTGAGGGGAACTAGGAGTCAGGATGGGAGAGAAGTGAACTTTTGGGCAGATCATTATTTACTTTATGAAGGTTACACTTTTTCAAAGAACTAACCAAAAAAGTAATATAGTGGGGGAAAAAAAGTTAATTTGAAGTTGGAATGCTTCTTTGGGGGAACGAGAAGGCATAGACTCATATTATAGAACACATGGATGGATTGACCCAGGCCCTATTTCCCAAAGTAGGTCCCCGGGCCATCTGCACCAGAGATGGGCCCACCTCCCTGCCCCCCAGCCAGTGTCTGGGGGAGCGAGGCACAGAGGCATTTGTGACCCACAGCCCTTGATCACCTGAGTGCCGGCTTTTCAAATACTCTTCATATAGTGGTGGAACTTTGGAATCCACAGGGCAAAAATACTCCCAAACTTAAATTCAAAGCAGCACAATTCTGAAAGGCTTTTTTTTTTTAGATTTGCTGACAGTGATTTAATCAGCAGATGTCACTGTGCAATACTTGGGAGCATCCCTTCCGTGTAGCCTCATTTTTGGAAAGGCAGAGGGTGCTGCTGGCATTGTAACATAGAAATATTTATGGCAATTTTGTATTTTGTTTAATGACAATAATTTTTCTTTTGCTTCCAGTGCTTATTAAAAGTTTCTCTTTGATTAAGCATTCTTTGCTTTTGTTTTTGTGTTTCCCTTCCCAGCATCATTGACAAAGAAGTTTCATTAATGGCAGAAATGGATAAAGTTAAAGAAGAAGCCAGTAAGTAACACATGGTTGTTCGGTTAGGAGCCTCCTGGTCAGAAGCAACCCATAGGTCGACTGGCAGTGATATGGACTCTGAGCGAGGTCCTAAAATTCACACCGAAATCCTGGCTCATGAGCTCTGTGACCTCAGGCAAGTCACTTAGCGCCTGGAAACCTTGGGAGCCTCACGTGGCCAGAGGATAGAAGTAGCAGGCCCCACTGAGCGCACAGCAGAGCGGGTACTCAGCAAAGAATAGGTGTCAGCTGAGTTATTGAAAATTGGGGGCATATAAAGGGTTACTTATAGTTAACGGGGTTTAAAATGACATTGAGTTTAGAATTAAATTTATAAAACATCAGTTGTATGCTTTCACAACTTACGTATCTTGCTATGTTACTCATACGATCCTTTTCACTTGTTCTTTCTTAGGTTCAACTAGCTCAAGTTTAACAAATTACATTCCCTTAAAAAAAACAGTCCATTTGAAACTTTACTTAAAATCCCTTTAACATTTTGAGTCACATCTATAAATTTAACGCGTCTGATTTTTTTTTCCGAGCGCTTCAGATGCCTGACAAGGCAAACTCACCAGCCTAAGAGCAACATGTTCCAAGCTTTTAAGCAGCTCTTATAAGATTAATAATTCAAACTTAGAGATGTACTAAGTGAAGTTTTCTTAAAACACTCCCGATTCTGTTTACAAATTCAGTCAAATCTGCTGACAGCTGCCAACTTAACACCTCAAAAGAAAATCAATTACATGTTTTAAGTTGAAATCACAAATGAGACTGTTTAATGTCCCAAATACCCTGTTTAAATAATAAACACCCTCAGACAATCTTAAAATACTAGTATACCCTGGGTTGGATTTACTGTATTATCTTTAAACTTATTTTTGGTTCTAAATTTGTCCAACGGTCGTAAAGCTATTCAACAGATAGTAGGACAGATTTAAACTCTCTCGAATAGGCTGGGGTTCATGGGTGGAACATTGTACGTGAGACCAGATTGCCCCGTCAGCTGCAACACCAGGCCACAGCGGGGCTGCTGAGCCCTCTCTTAGGATCAAATGCAGTCTGCTGTCGCTGTCGTTGACGGAACCTTCCCTAAGACCATATTTTTCAGCTGGGATCTAGTCTTACAATTCTTATCTCCTGCGCATTTTAAATTCTCCATCCTCACCCAGATTTTATCTCGTTAATTGGATGAATGGCATTCTGCACCCCAACCAGCTAATTCCTTCCCCTTTGACCACTGTGCCTTTCTTTTTACCAGAACGAAGGATCGACCAGATTCTTCATTCTTTTTCTATTTTTCTTTCCTGGCCCTTGGCCGTAATTCAGTAGTCACTTTATGAAAAATAGCGATCGGTATTTTTGTTACACAAATTTTTTAAATGACTTTAAGCAATGTGTGAGAACCTCAAATTCAGCAAGTTTTATTAAATAAAATGAAACGTGATTCAGGGTTCGGCTGTGGAATATTTAGGTAGTTACACAATCCCTCTGTCTGTGAAATTATTGTATTCTTACGAAGTTTGTTGATTCCTTCAGAAAAGTTGCTTACCACATGATCTGGGCTTTTCCCTGTTTCTCAGGTGTAGCTTATGCTTTGTTGTCAGTTTCATGTCCTGCTGATAAAAATGTTAACAGCCAACACAGACACAAGAGTGTCTCTGGTACCAAAATGTAAAGTTACCAGCACATCACTTCCTAAAAGGTTATCAATAGACCTCAGATCTCACATGCTCATTCTATCTTCTTGAGACAATAATATTAGGTGCCAAGACCTGTGGGACTTGGAGCTTCTCTGGAGAGCATCCCCATTTTTAAAATCCACTCAATCAATAAACACGTACTGTGTGCTTGCTTATGTGTTACCAACTGTCTCAAACTGGGCTAAACAGCAAACAGCACACTTGGGGACCTGCACACAGGGAGCTTTAGCCTAGCTGAAAGGGCGAGATTGGCTTGCCTAACCTCAGTCATTGGTCCACGGCTCCTGGTTTTAGAACCGCCCAGAGCCCCAGGGAAGCCGTTTTGCATGCACGGGGGGGGGGGGGCTAGCAGGACTGAATTCAAATCCAAGTTCCACCCATTTACTAGCTGTGTGACCTTGACCCATTTTGTTAAACTTCTCAAAGTCCAAGGTTACTTATCAGAAGAGGGGGAATAAGAATAGTATCTATCTCAAATGGTTATTGTAAAGATAAAAGGAGGAAATATATGCCAGGCTCTTAGGCAGTGCCTGACACAGTATGTGTACAAAAAGGGAAAAGCACTCACCTGCGAAGGGGTCAGTCCAGCCTCCTCTGTCAGAGGACCGCCAGAAAATGGAGGCCAAAGGGGCTATGCAGCATCTCTCAGGTGACACAGGCGTGTGTCTCCACAGGTAGAAAGAGCCATTGAATTTCCCTCCACTAAGAATTTCCAACCACCATCTTGAGCGTGCTCATCTATCATCTCCAGAGTACTTTCCACATTTTCTATTTGCTGTACATGTTACAGACCTATTTCCTCATTTATAACATAAGCTCCTCTGTCTGTCACGGCACCTAACATGGTGCCGAGAAGACTGTCGGTACTTCATAATATTTGTTAAATGAATTATTGTAATTAACTCAGTGTCTGTAGGCTGTGGGATCCAATATTAGTAATTGCAAAAAAAAAAAAAAAAAGGAAGTATATTCTAGATGAACATATCTCACTTTATTAATGTGTGAGGTTAGCATTTTTTAGTGTATGATACTAAACACGTCACGTAGGTTATTTCATTTAGTTCCACAATAACCCTACAAGGTAATATGATTATTACGTTGACAGATGAAGAAACAAAGCATGTTGCGGTGCTATGGTCTCAGACTCTGTTTGAGGGAACTGAAGGCCAAAATAGGTGTGTTCTTGGAGTATCAAATTTATTGAAGATATGGGAAGAAAACATAGTGACAGAAACGCAGATATGTTGTGAGGTAAAATGCAGAGCTCACAAGAATAAAAAGGATTTCAAAGAATCTTTGTGCTTGAAACAAGCTTTGTGTCCCAGCTCCTCCCCCCAGGATTTCAAGTCCACCCTCTGCTAAGGAGTATTATTTGAGAAGCCCTAAAATTTTCCATGGTTCTTGCAACACGAGCAAGCTTCCAATGTGTTCCAAAAACTTGAAGGAATTTCAAAATCCTATTGAGAAAATGGATTTCAGCATACCAGATACTGTTTATAAAAGTAGCTCAATAATATTAATGAAGTCCTGAATGCAGTGAAAATGAAAGCTGTAAGAAACTGTCTCCCTCTACAGATTTCCAAAAGGATGGTGCTTTCAAAACATAACTTATTATTCTGTTTTAAATTTTAGGATCAATGAATCTTAGGATCTGATCTGGTTTTGTTTTTGCTTTTTGTTTCTGTGATTGATGTTTTTGAGGTGAAAATGTTAGTGTCCCCACAGAATATTGGCTTTAGATCTCCAGTTTTAAGGCTTTTTCATAATGAAAGGCTTTGAAATGTTAATGTGACTATATGTAAAACTCATCCCAGTGCTTGCTGATGCAAAAGTATTCATTTTCATGCACATTTGCATGAGGGTAAACTCAGAATTTATTGGTGATCTTGCACCTGCATTCCTATTTTAGGGCCCATTTATATCTATTTCTACAAAATCTTTTGTGTGAATGCCCAAGTTCTTCTCAAAAAGTACAATTATCCCTAATTGTTACCAGTCCCACAAATGATCCATTAAGAAAAGTCAGATCTGTTTAACTGAGTAGTCATTCATGGTCTGCTGACCCCTTTACTATCTGCTCACCAAGTCTAGGCCTTCAGAATTTCTTTTTTATGTTTGCAAGAGCAAAGTACTTTGTTTCAGCTTCCTGCTCAAGAATCATTTATTCATCCTGCAGACTTTAGTCCCGTTCCTATGTTGAATTATAATGGCAAACATATAATCAAAGGTATAAGTGCTAAATATGCTTCAGTGGTCCTTCTAGAAAAGGAACTTCTGTCCTTCTTTGTGTATTCCTTTTTTTAAAAAAAGATTTATTTGGGTGCCTGGGTGGCTCAGTTGGTTAAGCGACTGCCTTCAGCTCAGGTCATGATCCTGGAGTCCCGGGATCGAGTCCCGCATCGGGCTCCCTGCTCAGCAGGGAGTCTGCTTCTCCCTCTGACCCTCCCGACCCTCCCCCTCTCATGATCTCACTCTGTCTCTCTCTCTCAAATAAATAAATAAAATCTTTAAAAAAAAAAGATTTATTTATTTGAGAGAGAGAGCATGGAGAGGAAGGGCAGAGGGAGAGGGAGAGTCTTAAGCAGACCCTGTGCCAAGCGCAGAGCCCAACACGGGGCTCCATCTCACAACCCTGAGATGATGACCTGAGCCAAAACCAAGAGTCAGACACTCAACCGACTGCTCCACCTAGGCGCCTGGCATATTCCTTTTAAATAATGGACTGACGCATTCATTCAGTCCTCATTCAGCAAACGTACATATTGGGCACCCACTTTGTACCAGGCCGTAGGCATTGTGGACACAAAGAACTTTAACACAAAGAACTGTGCCATGATTGGAGTTGCCTACAGGGGCCAGGCTGGAAACATTAATGAGCCGAGCAGGGCAGGGAGTGACCATGGCACGCTGGGCGCCATGCTCCATCCATAAAGGGCAACAACTCAGGGGTAGCCAGTTGTTGCCACATGGGACTGTTGGCCAACTGTGGCCAGAAATTCCAGTATTTTAAGAGAAGCCAGAAATCCAGCTTCCGAGTGGAATCTCCTAATTTTCAAATGTGGACAATTAATTTGTAAAAGTAGTATGTGGACCAAACAAAATGTATGTACTCTACGGCCACACGTGATAATAGGCCAGCTTTTTGTGACCTCTTATCTGGCTGGGTAGCTGGGACATCATTCAGTAATATAGTGTCTGTGTTCAGATGGAGATTCTTTTCATAACCATCATGGGGACATGTTTTCCACCAGCCCCTCTGTATTCTGTAAGACGAAGGCACAAAGCAGCCTCTGCTCAGCTACAAGGAATTGTAAATGGGAGGCAAGGGGAGTCCTGGTAAATAATCAAAGCATGATTAGAGTAGTTTAGCAAACAGTTAGGCTTTATGAGTCATAGATTACTTATTCTGTTGACATCTCAACATTGGTATCAGCATAGAAAGATGATGTTTCTCAGTCTGTCTGCAGAATGGTTTATAGTGTGCAGGAAATCTTAACTCTTGATTGCTTTTGAACTTTTTTTGGGGGGGAGGTTTGAAGTGACTGTTTTTGACATTTATAAATTAAGAACCCTTACAGTCAGAAATCATTGTTTAGCTCTGCGTGTGTGCTGTGAATCTGGTCTAATAAAGCAATTGACCTTTGTTCAGCCAAGAAAGGAATGTGAATCCAACATGCATAGCATCTTCATTGGATGGACTGGTTTTTTCTCATAACTCAAAATGCTGTCCAAAAGAAATGAAGGCAGTTCATATGTGACTTAAAATTAGAGAACAAAAAGCTATCTTTTGGAAGATGAAATTTCATATTTAAATCTCACTGTATGTGTTAGTATTGCTTTTGAGCTTTATGATCTTTTGGGAAACAAACACACACGCACAGAAATTCACCTGTGGACTACTACATTTGCTTGAACCTTTAGGTCATCAGACAGACGTGTGAAATGTGGCACCAGAAAACTCCCTGGTGTCTTCTCTGCATGTGCAGATGCTAAAGAGTATACACAAATCCAGTCCAAGCGGGCTTTGACTCACCCTTGAAATTTTTCCATGGGGGACACTTAAAACAAAGACAAGGCACTCTGGTCTGGAACTTCTCTTTGGTTGCAAAAATGGAAACAGATCTGCAGAGTATCAAAAGCAGAGGCATTTTTTAGCCCACAAAAAGCTAATAAAGTAAAAATTTTATGTCATATTCCAGTAACACAGCTAGTTGCTCTAAATGAGTAAGTGTTAAAGTTCAGAGGGTCTGATGCTGTTAGAATTTAATAGTACAGCACATACAGAAGAGTGGTCTTTGCTTGGCGGACTCCCTATCTTTGCGATATCATTCAGACAGGATTTTACCAAACGTCTTTTTTTGGTGATACTTGTTTGGAGTAATGCACAAGTTGAAAAGTCCAAATTAAGGAAGTGAGATCAGACGCCAGTGAGGAAAACAAAGAAGACTGGGTGTACAGTGAATCCGAAGGGACCGTGTTTGATTTGGGGATTGGTGGATAAGAACATACGGAAGCGAGTGATCGGTCATGAGCACCGAGGGCAAACCCACCTCAGTAACCAACTTGGAAAACATAGTCGTGGTCCAACAGAGTGATCAGTGTGTGGAGGGAGAACCAATTCCAAGAAATTAGGTCATTTAATATGTTTAGATCTCTGGCCCTAACGTATTATTCTTTCTTATTTGGCAGTGGAGATCCTGACTGCTCGTCAGAAGAAAGCAGAAGAACTAAAGAGACTGACCGATCTGGCCAGTCAGATGGCAGAGATGCAGCTGGCTGAACTCAGGGCAGAAATTAAGGTCAGTTCTAAAATATCACAGCCTGAACCCTGAGCCAGAGATCTGAGCCCCATTCTGTTTGTTTTGCATCCATAGAGTGCTGCTCTCTGAGGATCTAACATCATGCACCCAGCTCTCTCTTTCACAGTGTTGAACTAGAGAATACAGAAGGGCGAAGAACCAACTAATCACCGTACTTAAGGATACTATGGTTTGAAGGGGTATATTATTACAGAGGAGAAGAATGAGCTATTTTCTTACTCAGTGGAGACTGACCCAAATAAACTGTATTCAACCATGTATTATAGCTGGAATGGGGGATATTATTTTCACCATATGTAATGTAGGTGTATGTATATAAACACTCGTACATGGGAACACACAGTGAGTATGAACCTAGTAGAACAGTAAGGATTCTAAAGCTAGCACAATATACAGCGACTTCTTTCCGGTACCCTTTTCTAGCTGACTTGCCCTTTTATTAAGAATACCACCCACAGATATGTATTTATTGGATCTCTACAGTTGCAAGCAATAGAAGCTGACCCTGGCTAACCTCAAGAACAAGTGGAATCTGAACGAATATGAGCGTAGCTCACCAAAGTGTGATCTGAAGACTCCAGGCTACACTTAGGCAGAAACCCAGGCAGCCACCTGGGGAACATAGACAGATGTAATTCCCAGACTCTCTTCAGGGCACCATTAGAATGGGGGACCTTCAGATGTCATCTCCCTTTGTGCCACCCCACCCGAGTCACATCCCAAAGAAGGAGATTCTGATTGGCCTTCACTTGGATCATAGACACCATTGGGCCAAGGGAGGCCTTGACTGACAGACCCACCAATACTGGATCTTTGAAACTGCATTGGGATACAGTTATTAGAAAAAGAAATGGTTACCAGAAGGGCAAAAACAAGTATCTACAACAAAACAGGGAGTTACAGTTTATACATTTTCCCTTATCCTCTTCTTTTTCCCTAGTACACTAAACATACAGACATATACACACACGCTCAGCGTCTACCCAGCTTCTAGGGTCTAGAGCACTTTCAGGACACAGTTGCTACTTGCTTTCTAAGTAGGACTGTCTGCTCATCCAGGCATAAAAGTGGTTGGGTGTGGTCGAAAGTGGCAAGTAACTTCAGTCCCCTCTGCCCTGGTTAGGCATGAAAGGGAGCCCTTTGGGGATAAGGACCTCCTCTGAGGATCCTGAGAAGTCCTAATGGTCTTTCCCTTCTCATCTGGTCTTTGTTGCTGCCAGCCAGTCCCTTGCAATGTCCTCCTGCCTGGTCTTTCTGCCTCCCCTATCTCCCTCCAGCCTGGTCATCCACCCTAAGGCCAGAGTCATAGTCCAGAGCAGATCTGATCTCCCCCCGTATGGCCTACCCTTCCCCTCAGAATAGAATCCACAACTGGACTCCATTATATATGTTCCAACCTCCGTGCCCCGCCTGGCTAGAACATCAAGTGAGGAATATGAAGTTGCCCGCTTCCGGGTCTGTTGACATCTGCTGATTCTCCAAGCTTCCTTCCTGCCTATTCAGACCCCACTCATCATAAGATGGTTAATGGCGCAGGCTTTGGAGTGAAACAGTCCAGCTCCTTGGGGAAATTACTCTCCAATCAGATTCCTAGAACCTCAATTCCCCCTCTATAAAGTAGAGATAATGACAGTACTGACTTCATAATACTGTGATCAGATGAAAATGAGATTATCTGTTAAGAATTTGGTCCATGTCTGGTAAGTGATCAATATATATTTCTTTAATGTTCCAGCACGAATGCTCCTTCTCACATAACACTTTCTCTAGTCCCCTTAGTAGGAAATAATTCTTCCCCTTTTATATTCCTCAAGCACCTACCACATTCTACCTTATATTATGTTTAGTGGTATCCATTTCCCCTGCTGTGCGGTAAACTCCGTAGCAAATTCAGGACGGACCGAGTCATAGTTATTTCTGTATTTCTCACTCTGTCATCTACACACAGATCTTAATTTTCAATGAAAAATAATCTCTGTTCCACTTCCTTTAACAGCACTTGAAATTCCTCCATTCAAGATCATGTTTTCCAATTACTAAAGGCTTTTTGGGCGTTCTGCTTCCCTATTAGGATCAGGAAGGGTAACACATCTTCTTTCGAGGGGGTAATACATTAGCAAGCCATTGCCATTGGCCAAATTAGGAAAACTGCCAGAATGCAACCCCAAAATCTGTAACAGGACAGAACATGCTAGAAGGAGGTAGAGGGGTGCCCAAGGTTAAGCAAGTGAGTCCAGACACACATTTTGCCCGATCACAGTTTTCTCCAGGTCTTGGGCAGGGGAAAAACAAGCCCCTCACATATTCCCAGAAGGAGAAGGTGATCGTGCTCCAGGCAGGTCAAACCAGGCCCGATTTAACAGCCACACAGGGGACAGAGCGGGCATGACTGGCCTCCTGCTTAGCAGGGTCAGTGGCACCGAAGAGCAGAGTGAATGGATCTGCTGTGTGCCTCAGTCACTCCCGTAACTGTGGGGCTCCTGTTTCACTTCTCTTTCCTGCAGCACTTTGTCAGCGAGCGTAAATATGATGAAGAGCTCGGGAAAGCTGCCCGGTTCTCCTGTGACATTGAACAGCTAAAGGCCCAAATCATGCTCTGCGGAGAAAGTGAGTTTTGCATACTTGCTAAATAATTCCGTGTGAGTAAGCTCGGTGCTATTTGGAGTTGACATGGGAAATGTCAGGTGTGCGGTCCCCCAGCGGGGCTAAAGCGAAGTCTGAAGAGATTTAATGATCTAAGGTCACGACACAAGTCACTAGAAATGTCAAGATTTGAACTTAGAGTCTTCAAATGCCACTGCCCGTCAGTAAATCCCCAGGATTTATGAAGCAGAACAGAACAGGTCAACTAGTCTGTATCTTCGGCAAACTTTTCTTAAGCACCGCCAGATAAACTGCCTCTCTGATTTCCAATAGCCTGGTTCCACAGAGACCTGTTACACTGAGAGCCAGTCTCCCTAACAAGTCTGGGAACATTCGGCTCTTGAGTCATAAAGGGCCCAGCTGTTGAATGCATGCTGCTCAGCGGTGCCCTGAGCCTCTCCTCTGGCCGGTTCTCTGTGCTTGCCGAGGGAAGTCTGCAGATAATGAAAGACTTCACTTCAACCATTAGCTTCAGTTTTGTTCGCTATTAAGCCTTAATTAGAGCAGTTAATATGCAACAAAGCTGGCTGATCTTTTTTTCTCCTACTCCAGCCCACCCATCGGGGGAGGGGGGGAGTGAACAGTGAAATGGCTTTAAGGACGGGCCCAAGGAGGAAAAGAAGGACTGGTGAGAGACGTGGATTACCCACAGCCTCAGAGTCAGCTGAAAATTTGAGATTTGGCTGCACTTTTTTTTTCTTTTCCAAAGTCGGAAGTGTTTTTTTTCCTGAGTATAAAAAAAGAGAAGCTTGATCTAAAAATTAGAGAACTGTATTAAATAGAACATGACATTACTTTTATGTATCCCTCGCACTTTTTATGCACGTTTCATTTGTGTAAGTTATATATTACATCTATCATGATACTACATGTTACAATTTATTATACTATACTACATAATACATAGTAATATGATTAGCTTTTATCATTTCACAGCATACGGTTGAGATTTTTCCATGTCAACGTATTTAACTCATAATTTATATAAATATAACTGACGTAACCAGTCGCCTGATTGTGGACATTTAGGTTGCTCACAACTTTTTCACCATTAAAATAACACCGCTGTGAGCATCCTTGTTCACGTATCTTTGGCAGTTATCTGATTTTCTGACTGCATTTCTTTTTTTTTTTTAAGATTTTATTTTTAAGTAATCTTTACATATAACATGGGGCTTGAACTCACAACCCCGAGAGCAGAATTCACATGCTCTACCAACCGAGCCAGCCGGGCTCCCCCTGATGGCATTTCTTTTCAATTATTTTCCTTTTTTTTTCCTTATGTGTTCCCTCCCTTGTGTCATAATCAACCCGTTTATCATTCTCAAACCCCAGCGTTTGCCCCATTTCTAAAAAAGCGCAGTCCGGTTCACAGTTGGACATTTAACTGTCCGTGCAAGTTTCCATTTTAGCCTGGTGATGAATGAGACCCTGTTGCCAAGTGACTGTCACTGGCTGAGCGGCGTGATGGGTGCAGCTTCAACCTGAGCACTCCCAGTGCCACCTCGTGGGACGGACCATCCCGTGCCAAACACCAAGGGTCCACAGGGGAGACCACCTCCCCTGTTGGAGAGAGTCGTCCTACCGGCTCAGCTTTGTTGAGAGACTGAAAACCCACAGCTAATGAACCAGAAAGAGTCATCTCTGAGACGTGGGAGATAATGACCGCTCCCCCATGAAACTGAACCTAGTGAACACTAGAGTCACTGAAATCCCCCCTGGCCACGTTTGGACAGTTCCCAGTGGGCTGTCACATCGTACCTATAAATGCGGGGACTAGAGATGCATCCCTGTCCTTTCCATTTCTGATGTTCTGTGATCCTTACTAGTCACTGCTAATCCTCTGGAAGAACCTTAGGATGAAGTCTGATCCAACACAGGTAGCAGAGAAAATTGCTTTTAAAAATTGGTGACAATTTTAAGATTCAAAGGTCTGACTGTCGAGCATGGCAGTCAAATTCCGGTGAGCGGTGAGAGGGAGGTCATAACTTCATCCTTGAGTGGTTCCCTCCAGCCCTGATTCGGCAACATCACATGAAATCATCCCACCCCAGACCACCTCTTTCAAAACCAGCAGGGATGGGGATCATCAACATTGAACAGACCAGCCCGCTGGGATCTGTGTGATTAGTCGCACTGACTTTGGCATTGGGATCGGTGCCCATCTGCAGCGGAGCTGTAGAAAATGGCATTGAGAAAAAGCAGATAAGTGGCTCTCGGGGAATCCGAACAGTGCTTTAGGGCATGTTTGGGGCCGGCAGGCCTGGCTCCGTCGTTGTAGAATATGCATGACCCAGGGTGACAAAATCCCTGACACCCAGCAGAACACGCACGTGTCCTCGTGCCTCCCGGTCCTCCTGCGTCTCCGCAGCACCCACTGGTCTAGCGAGCTGACGGCAGGCCCGGGCTTGGGAACGGGGAACCCGAGAGGCAGAATACACTCGTGCACGGGCATGAGAGGGTACGTCGAGATTTCATTCTCTCTTCCTTCTGTGGTTCCTCACCTAAGGAATAATATTACAGTCGCTCAGATACGTCTTCTTGTTTCCCGACTTGGATGATTATGCTGTAATCACAGTCCAGTGACTCTCACAGAACCCTGCTGGTCTCCCAAACACGAAAGTGCCCTTTCGAATGACATCTTTAAAAAAAAACAAAAAGCAAACAAAACAGTGTTTTTTGAAACTCCTGCCAGTGTCTCCCATCTGCTAAGGGGTTACTGAGGCAGGAGGGTTCATGGCACGGCCCGTAACGCCACGCGCTTTCTTGTTGCAGTTACACACCCAAAGAACAACTATTCCTCAAGAACTCCCTGCAGCTCCCTGCTGCCCCTGCTGAACGCCCATGCAGCGACCTCTGGGAAACAGAGTCACTTTACCCGAAAATCGTCCAATCACAACAAGCCCTTGGAGGGTAAAGCTGCAAACCCCAAAATGGCGAGCAACCTTCCCAGTGCTGCCGACAGCTCTCACCAGGCCGTGCCAGCTAATAAGCAGGTGAGCCCGTGTGGGGAGGCCGGCGTGCGCTGCCTCCGGGGGTCCTGCAGACCCCGGTGCCGGGAGGAAACTACCTGCCTGACGTCGGAGTCCTCTGTCTGCCAGCCGGCCTCACGGAAGCCCCCTGGTCCATCCATCCCCATTTCACAGGCCCTTTCCCAGGTGGACGAGGTGGCCTTCATGCACTTGGCATTAGCAGCGTCTGCCTGAAGGAGCCAGCTCTTCTTGTGCCTTCGAGGCCACCCCCCGCCCCCAAGCCCCGGTAACTGGCCCGTGTGCAGAAGGGACTCACACGGACGTGGGAACAAGATTCCGTACCTGGCCACTGGCTTTGTTGGTGAAAGGAAATCTGGCATCTGTTGGACCCTTGAATTCCCATTTATGTGTAGTTTATCAGTAAGAGGCCAAACTTAGTTCAAACTTCCCTCTCTTCTTTTGGGCTTATGGTAAAGAGAATATATTTCAAAGTGACATTATTAATTCCTCTCTGCCATAGCACCTAAAAATATAAGTGTCCAAAGGTCCCCTTCTTTCCTTCTGTTCCTCCACTATATGCCTGAGAAGTGATTTCCCCCTTATCGTCAGAGGACGAACAAGACATGGGACTTGATGATACAGATGTTGGGCATGCTATAAAGACACCTTTCATGGTCTCTAAGAAAGAGAGCTCAAATAAAGAGACGTTTTTAAAGCATTCCAAAATCCTGGTTTTCTAGCAAGTGCCCTGTTGGATTCTGTGGTCTAGGGTTATGAATGACACAGATAGGCATTTCTCTGGGCCCAGATGTCTTTCCCAACATCAAAACAGCACTTTGACAAGGAGCATTTCATATACTCCTGGGCTAAAGATCATAATTGGATCTGTTTTACTTGTCATCTAAACACATCTTCACAGCTTTTGTTCTTTGGTCATTATTAAACCCCATACGAAAAGTAAGTCTAGAATTTAGGCCGGGTTTCCCTTTCACTTCTCTAAAAACAAAAGAAGCCAAATTAATGCAATCTACACAGATACTTTTTCAGCTCACGGTTACCATTTCCAATAAAGCATTTCAGGCAATGGCTCATTGAAACAGAAATATACTTCCATATGGAAGTCAGAGTGCTGCAGACCCAGACAAGAAGGGCCCTTGGGGCAGGCCCTTCGCTTTGGAGTAAGCCCTCCCGGCCCTCTCCCAGCCACAGCCCTCCACATGGAGCAAGACTGAGGAGATGTCACTACTCAGAATCTGTACTCTCCCTTTGGGAAAGTGCTCCAAATACTCCAGATCCTGGAATTCTAGTCCCAGATGGCCCAAAGCCTCCTCTCAGGGTCTGTTTGGGCCACTTCCCTGGATATAGCACCCTGAGAGCCAACCATACTGCCAGTGTGCACATCCCTAGGTCCAGAGGGAGGATTATTTGTGGGGGGTGAGGATGAAGCTTAAGTGTGCAGGCTAGAGGGTCCACAGTCATGTGTGCAAGGCCCACTCACAATGTGGGAAGGAGTCAGAGCAGGGGAGAGACAGTATTCAGTCGTGCGGTTTATGGGCCTGCCCTTGTACTCTTGCCCTGGGGCCTGAAAGATTAGGGGTGGGTCTGCCCTAAACCTCTACTATCCAGGCACAAAGCACCAATTTAGAACTTTATATGTTTGTAAGTCATAAAATCACACATTTTATTTTTTTTTACTTTTTTTTTTTTTTAAAGATTTATTTATTTGACAGAGAGAGACACAACGAGAGAGGGAACACAAGCAGGGGGAGTGGGAGAGGGAGAAGCAGGCTCCCCGCCGAGCAGGGAGCCCGATGCGGGGCTCGATCCCAGGACCCCGAGATCATGACCCGAGCCGAAGGCAGACGCTTAACGACTGAGCCACCCAGGCGCCCCAAAATCACACATTTTAATAATATAAATTTGATTTTCAATAAAGGTCTCTGTTCATGGAACAACCTATTTATGAATCTTGTCAGGAGACCATGCGCGAAATGAGAATGGCTCTGTCATTTTCTAACTGTAGACCTTGGGCAAGTCCCTTAAGTTCATTATCCTCATCTATAAAATGAAGCAAATAATAGCAACTATCTTAAAGGGTGAGTGTGATGACACATGAGATGGTCCCTTGCGGGAGGCCTGGCACACTTCAAGCACTCTGTGAATGTTGACTCTTGTGGACCTCAAGGGGTTCAGATATCCTTCCCTTGTACAGGGACAGACATGCGGACCATTGCTTCCTCTCTACTCTTCCATTTATGTTCTTGTCTGCTGATTTGTTGAAGGTTGCCAGTTTTCCAGGGTGATGCTTCAGAACTCGTGTTGGCTGAGAACTACAAAAGTTTAGAAGAAGAACTAATCACCTGTAGGAAAATAACGTCACCTCTACCTCTACCAGGATCTACCAGATAGACCCCATCCTTGTATCTACCAAGATAATATTTCTAAGCTATGGTATTTGTTTTGAGATGAAAGTAGAAAAACTGCTTTAGAGAAGAGAACTTACAAGCTAAATTTTAAGCAGAATTTTACATTTTTCTTATATATATAATGAGAATTCATATACATAATCTATTTAGAAGGTCCAAGAAATTTTCATGGTAGAGAATCATCATTGCCCTGCCTCTGTGTTAACGTTTCATTCCATTATATTTTAGGCATACCTTATGGGGTTTATTTGGTTCTGGAATTGTCTCTCTTAGACTTCTGAAACCTCTCTTCCTGTCGGTGATTTCCTTGGAGTTCCGCTTACAAGACAGTCCACTGTTCTTTTAAGCTTGAGGATTGTATCAGCTTGACCCCATTTGCATGTTGACATATTCCTCTAGGGTATGCAAAAGCTTACCTGTGGCTCAGAGGTTTGGTTTCCCTGATGTCCCCTGGGGTTTGTTGGCATCTAATACCTATCTCTTTTCTTTTTTTGGCAGAATGGGTCTTCTAGCCAAAGACGAAGATTTAATCCCCAGTACCATAACAACAGGCTAAACGGGTCTGCCAAGCCGCAGGGCAGTGGAAATGAAGCCGAGCCGATGACAAAGGGCAGCAACCGCCACGAACACAGAAGACAGCCACACAATGGCTACCGTCCCAAAAACAAAGGCGGCGCCAAAAGCCAAGAAGCCCCCTTGGGGACAAAGACCCCCGAGGCCGCAGCCCATTCGGAGAAGCCCCGGCGAAGGCACACCGGAGACAGCTCGGAGGCCAGGCCTTTCCGGGGTAATGTCGCTAGGGTTTCACAGTGCAATCTCTGCCCCACGAGAATAGAAGTTTCCACGGATGCTGCGGTCCTCTCAGTCCCGGCTGTGACGTTGGTGGCCTGAGCTAGGAGGGAAGGAAAAAAAAAAAGCAGTTTTCTCTCAGTTTTGGTTCCCTGCCCGAGGTGCTGACCCAATTCGCTGCCAAAAGAGAGTCAATCAGAGTATACAAACCCTGTATGGTTGTGTCATCCTCTCTTAATCATTTTTACTAATTCTAATAATCAGCTCTAGCTTGCTTTCATAACTTTCATGGCTTTGCTTGATCTGTTGACGCTTTTTCTCATCGAGACATTGCAGCATTTTAGCCAGGCGGTATTTACTCGTTTGTGAGGAAAAGCCAGGTGTGGCCAGAGAGCAGAGGCTGGTAGCAGCCTGTGTCCTAACGGTGATGTCAGTCCATCGCTTGTCTTTAGAGAGTTAATGTGGGAAAAGAAAAATTCTTGCTGATCAGACAAACGTGATCTGCTGAAGACACATGCGCTTTTGTAGAATTTAACATCTGGTGTTTTTCTGAAAAAAATATATATACATATATTGCTTTATTTGAAACAAATTAAAATATGCTGCATTTGACACCTGGCTTGCTTTTCTTACTGATGCCCACTTTACTGTTCAGTGTAGGACTTCCGCGGAAACTCGAGCGATTGTGGCACAGAGCTCTCCGCAATACTCTTGCTCTTGGGACAAGTACTTCTTCAGAAAAAAACAAGGCCTCACAATGGCTCTGGCCAGTACATTGCCCACATATAGGTGGGTACGCACCCCAACCATCCTAGACACCATGTGGGAGTTCGGAAAACTTGGTTGCAAGAAACATAAAGCTCAGCCCAGGCTCGTTTAAACAATAAAGACAATTTATTGGTTCAGTGACTGAAAAGTCCAGCAACAAAGTATGCCTTGGGTCCAATTTGGTCAGGACTCCAGCTCATTTCTCTTGATTAGCTCAGCTCTCCTTCCTCCTTAGGCTGACATTGTGTTCAGAGTGATGGCAAATAGCTACCTTGCTTCTCGGATTCAAGTCCATCCCCTGCACTGTCCAGAAGAAAAGAGAGGCTCTCCAGGTAGCATCCCCGTGGAGCAAGTGTCCTTGTCAGAAGTCCCTGCAAAAACACTCTCTGCGAAAATCATTGGCCCAGATTGCTGGCAGGCTTGTCACTACACCAATCAACCAATCACCAAAATGGGGGAGGGAGCAGCAGATAAGATGTACTAATTAGTGTAGACTGATCGGATCCCAGCCCTGGAGCTGGGGTGTGGCCAGCTCCCCAGAAGCACAGGGGCCCTGTGGGAAGGGCTATGGTTTCCTCAGGAAGGGAGAATGGATGCTAGGGAGCCCAAGCCCCAAAGAACCCCAAATCCCCTATCTTTGACTGCAGGGCAGCTCAGTGTGGGCCCTGCCTCCATCACCTTCCCTGTGTCCTACAGATTGGTTGGCCTCTTTCAAGTGCACATGCTGACTTTCAGCTCAACATTAACATTTTTTCTGGCAACCAGCTTCAGTGGTTCTCTTGGCACAGAGCGGCCCCGAGCAGCTGAGCCTACTCGCCACGCAAGCATCCGTTTCTTTTGCCAAGCGCAGGAGGATGTTTGCTTTCTCCGTGGAGAGCTTTCTGAGGTCTCTGGGTGTACCCAGAGATTTAACAGGAATTTTAAATGTTAAGTCACATTCCAGGAAGGAAGGAAGAGTTGTTCGTTCAAATAAGAAAGATAAATGTGCAGGACTGCAATCCCTGTTTACTCCATCTGAGGCCCTGAATTTATATTTTACAAGACAGAAGGACTTTGCACAAATTTTGTGTAGCAAGATTTGGCCTGCCACTGAAAAATGTCAGTGTATATGTGACAGCTTTAAAGATGAGTCCAATAATTCTTGCAACAGAAAAACACCGGGTTTTCCAGCTCAGGGGTGCACCTTTCTTCGTTGGCGTCCGCCCCAACCACTCTCAGCCTGGACTGCCTCACTGGCAAGAACACATTTCCAAGCACATTGCAAATGCGCCCAGGTCACAGAAAAGAAAACAAAAAGAGTGCTAAAAAGTGTTCAGACCTAATTTTGGTTTTTCCTAGATTTTGCCTTTCTTATGAGGCCTCGGGCATGTGAGCCTTTACTAATTTTCATGTTTGAAATGGTAATTTCAATATTATAGTGCAAGTTAGGCCATTTAAATACCACACTACCTCTATTCACGTGCAACCATTGTGATCTTAGCTGGGTAGGAGACTGCCATTCCTTGAAAATGTTTCAAATTCCTTTAAAAAAAAAACCCACAGGCACGAGCACTCTCCTGTCTGTAGTTAATGCACAAGAGCTGGAAGAATAGATTCCTTGCTCTTAGACATTTCTCTAGTAGAGGTTAAAACATTTTAATACCCATGAAGATTGAATAACTTCAAAACTCACCTACATTGTACCAGGACTCCATCTGTGAAATTCAAACCTCCCTGTTGGGTTCCCATTACATTGCAAATTTATATTCCGTTTGAGAACCTCTGCCTACTTCAGCTCTGTCCCGTTGAGCCTCTCCGAGGGGTGCTGAATACAGCAAGGCTTAGAGAGTTAAACACAAGTCATGCAAAATTCACCCTCAATAAAAGATGTACAGGAGTCCGAGGGAAGAAACTAGAAACATGACATAGCCACTTTAAATCTCAGTTCGCAAGTAGTTCAATTCTGCTGGCGTCAGAAAAAGGGATTCTAATTAAATATTCCTAGGGAAGCGACACCAAATGAGGTTAATGGGAAAAGTTACCAGACCAAAAGCGACCTGCAGGGCGCCTGGGTGGCTCAGTTGGTTAAGCGACTGCCTTCGGCTCAGGTCATGATCCTGGAGTCCCGGGATCGAGTCCCGCATCGGGCTCCCTGCTCAGCAGGGAGTCTGCTTCTCCCTCTGACCCTCCCCGCTCTCATGTGCTCTCTCATTCTCTCTCTGTCAAATAAATAAAATCTTAAAAAAAAAAAAAAAAATTCAACTTGAAAAAAAAATAACAGTGCAAAGGTAGAAAGCTCTGATCAGGGGCGCCTGGGTGGCTCAGTTGGTTAAGCGACTGCCTTTGGCTCAGGTCATGATCCTGGAGTCCCGGGATCGAGTCCCATGTCGGGATCGAGTCCCATGTCGGGCTCCCTACTCATCAGGGAGTCTGCCTCTCTCTCTGACCCTCCCCCCTCTCATGCTCTCTCTATCTCTATCTCATTCTCTCTCAAATAAATAAATAAAATCTTTAAAAAAAAAAAAAGCGACCTGCAGATTTTTGCCAAAGTTAAGAGATTTGGGAACTGTGACTCTGAAAGCCTAGATCTGAGCCTCGATTTCAACGTAATCATGAGACGAGGGAATCTAGGACCCGGTCAGTTCTTTTTCCTGGGGCAACTGGGATGCGGGAGGGGGCCGTGGAGAAGGGGAAACTGAGAGAGTGACCAGACAGGCAGATGCCTAAATTCGACACCACCTTTGACTGAGAGCTTCACCCTCGGGCGGCTTTGCCTTCCTCCTTCCCTTTTTGCACTGTCCCCCTACCCTGTCTGTGTAGAGTGCCCTCTTGTGTCTAGAGATGGTAAGATCTCCACTTCTCTAGGACATGCTGATGAGAGCATCCTGAACTATGCATGTGAGGGCACATTTGTTCCACTGGCTTCAGAGGCCATAGCTAAAATTCTGGCGCAGTTGGGCTAGGACTCCAGATTTCCCCCAGGCACCAAAAAATGACGCAAAGGAGAAAGAACCAGTGACCTGCTCCCACATTTCCTAATCAAACTCCTCACCACCATCCAAATCAGTCCGCAGGCTAATACACTGCTCCAGCATTTTCCTAAACGTACTGAGCCATCGTAACTGCTCCAGTTTGGTGAGAAAACAAAAATGAGGTGTTGCTAAGTCCCAGGCAGTCTCTTCTTACCTCAGAATTTGTAGCACAATTTTAATACTCTCCATTGCAAGCTATTTCAAGGAGTTTTTTCTCTTTTTTATCCTTTTGCTTTTTCTAACAAGGCTTTATAAACCCCAAGGCAGTTCTCTGTCTATTCTTAGTTTCCAAGAACCAGGTCCCCAGTCCTTGGCTGTGGAGCAGCCCAAACTAGTGCTTCATCCCGTTACAGTGGCCCCCGCACCCTGGTCTGGATCTCATCCCGCTGAGATGCGCGCAATGTCGCTCTCATCACGCAGTTTCTTGTAAATTATTTTTGGGGAGTGCTTCTCAGAAGTCCCCTTGTTTGTGAACTCTGCCTCTTCTCACAGCTCACACGAACTTTTGGTTCCACCAAGTTCAAATCTCACAGGTGACATTGCCACACACCGTTTTTAGGGAATAAACAAATTCTAAGCAAATTTGTTTCTCCGCTTGAGAAAACATGTAGATTTCTCACACACACAAAAATTATTTCAGAACCACGAGTGCAACAATGACCAAAGAATTTCTACAGAAAAGGAGTGTAGAAAGTACCTCCCATCAAAAACAAAACTATCCTGGGGCGCCTGGGTGGCTCAGTTGGTTAAGCGACTGCCTCCGGCTCAGGTCATGATCCTGGAGTCCCTGGATCGAGTCCCTGGATCGAGTCCCTGGATCGAGTCCCTGGATCGAGTCCCTGGATCGAGTCCTGCGTCGGGCTCCCTGCTAGGCAGGGAGTCTGCTTCTCCCTCTGACCCTCCCCCCTCTCATGTGTTTGCTCTCTCTCATTCTCTCTCTCTCAAATAAATAAATAAATAAAATCTTTAAAAAAAAAACTATCCTATTTTGTTTAACTTCAGATGCTTAAGTTTGAATTAGATTTACCAATTCTTGTCCTTTGTGAGAAGACACTTTCTATGAATCACCATCACTATGTAACAAGCTGGCTAATAATATTATTACCTCTCTGCCAATGCCTGACACACAGTAGGAACTCAATACATACAAGAGAGCAGATAGGAAAGAGTGGTCAACTCCCAATACCCTTAGAAAATTCTGGAGTCTAAATGGCTTTATGCAAAATAATCCAGGAAGCCAATTCTAGAGAAGATGGGAAGAGAACAGAGCAACTAAAGTTCTGCCCTTGGTGGCAGACTGTCTGGATTCACATCTGGGCCCCACCACTTCCTGGCTGTGTAAACTTGGGTGTGTTTCCAAACATCTTACCTCAGTTTCTCCGTGGTCTGATAACCACACCTACCTTGAAGGTTTGTTGTAAGGATTGAATAAGTTCATCTTTGCAAATGACTTGGAATAATTCCTGGCACTTTGTATGGGTCAGGTTCCAATCAGGAGACAGTAACCACCAAGTAATTTAAATGGGGAAGCTTTACAAGTGTATATGGGGAAACTTCATATATATGTTCTTTTATGTGTGTGTGTGTATGTGTTTATGAATGAGAGAAGAAATAACTAGTAACAGGGATTACCTACTAAAGAATACAAGAACAGCAGATACAGGGACAGTTACCACTGGAGTAGTGGCAGAGTGTCCAAGGAAAAAACAAGTTTGGGCGAGCCCCCCACCCCTACTGACCCTGCCCCCCAAGGCTGAGATTCTGATCTCCTTGAGGAGGGTGGACCTGTAGCCCGTTAAAGGTCAAGAAGCTCACGGAGGTGCTGGCCAGCAAGAAGCCGCATGGGGTACTGGGGAGCCAGAGAGTTTCCCCCAGAGAGGGTGCTGGCCAACCTGCCAGGGGTCCACCTGCTGGGGTGACGCTGAACTCTGAGAATCTGGCTGGGGTACTAGCAAAACCTGCCAGGAAGCCACCTGCAGGGGTACTGCTGAATTATCTGGGCAGCCAGCAGGGGTACCCACAGGACTGGAAGCTGCCGCCAAAACTTACTGGGGGCAAGGGCCTCTGGGGTTCCCACACCCCAACTAAGCACCGCAGGAGCAAGAACACAGGGATGCATATTATGCATCAGCAAAAAGCCCCTTCCCTCTGCCGGGTCCCCCAGTGACAAAGTGAGGGAGCTAAAGAGAAGTGCTTATAGAGCTCCTGAATCACAAGGAGGGCAATAAGGAGTGGATTTGGAACTGTAGGGGCCAAGGACAGGCCACCCCAACAGAACCAAGAGGCAAAGAGTTGATAATTGGCATACTTTTAGCATTACCAGAGAATTTGATAAATAAATAATAGCTAGGCAGCATACAGATGACGATGCAGAATACAGAAAACCAAGGAGCATGCACAAGTCCTGTCTAGCTCATCTTTGGAAATGGAGTCACAAGGTCCCTTAAGAGGAGGCCTACCATAGTGCGTAAGGGCCTGTACTCCAGGAAGATGACAGGCATGTGAATCCTGCCTTTCCTCCTATTAGCTGCTAGGCAGCTTACCAAATCCCTCTGTGCCTCAGTTTCCCCAGCGGTAAAATGGGGATAATAATAATATACCTACATCATCAGGTGGGTGTACTAAATAAGTCAATATATAAAGAGCCTAGGGGAGTACATCTTCATTTTTATCAGGTAGTTGCTTGGTCAGAACAGCAAACAAAAATGTTTCTAATATTATACTGTCAGGGAGAAAGAATTTCCTCTGCCTTTCAAAGTCCTAGCTGGACTAAGAATCAAACTGACATGAGGCAGACTAACAGGAGAAAATAAATCTCAATTTCATCCATATGGGGAATCACAGACATGAATCCCCCAGACAGTCAGGCAAAATGAGGAGTGTATGTCATCCTGAACTAAGGGGCCTGGGACTTCAAAGGGAAAGAATGCAATTCACAGAAAGATGAAAAAAGTAAATGTTTGGTAAACAAATGTTTGCTGAGCCATTCAGGAACAATGGGACAGAGAGTACTTTGATCAGAGACCTTGCTAGGTTCCTCCCTGCCTAGGGTATCTGGTTCATATTATTATAGTTATCTATGGTGATTGCTCTCTTTTTGGAGCAGGTCCTCTATCTACATTCTGTTTAGGCCATTGAGGGGAAAGAAAAGAACTTTTCCTGACTCTGCTGGGTTTTGATTACTTTCAACTCAAAATAATCTTCATGCCCAAGTAACCCATCCTGGGGCAGCTTGCCCTTGGCTGCTACAATACCAAAACCAAACATGTAAGTGGGGGCTAATAGGATATATTTTTTAATTGGCAGGCCTGGGACACCCTTTCTTTGGTATCATCCCCTCCCTTAATCCCCGAGGCTCCATCCTGCCTGTGATTGACCCCAGGGATATATTTTCTCACATACCCATGGCCCCCAGTTAGGAGAAGAATTATTTTGCTCAGGTTAAGTCACCCAACTAAAGCAATGCTTCTCAACTGGGGATAATCAACTGTGTGCCCACCCCCCACCCATAAGAGACACTTGGAAAAGTCTGGAGACATTTTGATTATAACAACTAGGCCAGGGGTCACTGGCCGGGGATGCTGCTCAACATCCCACGGTGCACGGCACAGTTACCCACCATAAGGAATTATCCAAAGTGTCAATACTGTCAATGTTGAAAAAATCCTCATCTGGAGGGCACAAGGGATTTGGAGAAAGGGAACAGACAGAGCTGGTGAGAAGGCACATGTTGTCTTGCTTCCCCAGCGACGTTGGGTTCTTGATTGGTTCAGCCTAGCTTACCAGTAAAATCCAGACTGTCTGACCCACAGCTGAAGTCTAAATGCACCACTCCTGAGGTCCTTGGGCTATTCCTGTCATCTACATAAAAGTTAAGTTCCCACATCTTCCAAACCAAGAAGTTAGGGGATGAGTTCTTTTTTGTTGTTGTTGTTGTTTAAGATTTTATTTATTTATTTGACAGAGACAATGAGAGAGAGAGCACATGAGAGGGGGGAGGGTCAGAGGCAGAAGCAGACTCCCTGCCGAGCAGGGAGCCCGATGCGGGACTCGATGCGGGACTCGATGCGGGACTCGATGCGGGACTCGATCCAGGGACTCCAGGATCATGACCTGAGCCGGAGGCAGTCGCTTAACCGACTGAGCCACCCAGGCGCCCCAGGGGATGAGTTCTTGAAAGAGCTGCTATTGAAGCAGAATGTCCAAGGGTTGAAGAGATCTTGGCAGACAGAAGCGGTATTTGCCTTTTCCCAACTTCAGCAAATACACTACCTTTTTCTTTCAGTAACGTGCTCTCGGTTTAAAACAAGTTTCTCTTCTAAGCTCCAGGCCCCTGTAGCTGAGCAAAGTGTTACTAAGGTAATGAGGGCTTTAGGGTAAAGGAAGGAAATGAAAAGCATGAGAAGCCACAGTATAGAATGAGAAATTGTTAAATAAACAAGTCGGGCTGAATACTGACTGACAGTCACTCTAAAACTCGATTTGTCTTAGCTACAGCTTACCTCAGGAACCGGCTAGCCAGCAAATACGAACTGTCTGCAGGCTGTCTGAGGCAACACATGTGAACAAAGAAAAATTAGCTTTTCTGTAACAATGTGTAACGATGTGTATCTCATGAGGCTGACAGGACGGTAAGTGAAAATGGCCCTTGTGAGGCTGCACCACCAACCAAATTCCCATGAATAGGAAATTCTGAAAATAGCTTGAAACCAATTCTTTTTTTCCTGTTGGCTATTCATGTTTCCTTTTGTGGCTGTACTACCTGCTTGAAATCCTGCCTCCTAACTGCAGCCCTCAACAACGAATCTTCAGGGAGCAACCAGCAGCTTGCTGACAGTTTTCAAGGCAGTTTCCACATATGGCAAAATGACAGTATTTTCCATCATTAGAAAGTTCCTAGTTAAATGAAGGCGGGGGGGAATCGGAGAGGAATCAAACAATGAGAGACTATGGACTCTGAGATAGAAACTGAGGGTTCTAGAGGGGAGGGGGTTAGAGGGGGGATGGGTTAGCCTGGTGATGGGTATTGAAGAGGGCACGTTCTGCATGGAGCACAGGGTGTTATGCACAAACAATGAATCATGGAACACTACGTCAAAAACTAATGATGTAATGTACGGTGATTAACATAACAATAAAATAAAATTAAAAAAATAAATAAAATTTAAGTTTTGGGGGACAAAAAAGAAAGTTCCTAGTTAATTTAGGAATGAATACACATGTGTAAATAATTTGCAAATACTTCCCATTTGCTAGAGTAGAAGTTCTTTCCCTTCATTTTATCAAATTCATACTTTCCACTACAGTATCTAA
Source organism: Mirounga angustirostris (assembly GCF_029215605.1). Taxonomy (NCBI): domain Eukaryota; kingdom Metazoa; phylum Chordata; class Mammalia; order Carnivora; family Phocidae; genus Mirounga; species Mirounga angustirostris. Next base: position 160,871,382 of record NW_026991711.1, read on the forward strand.
CCTACGTCCTACCTGCTATAGATTAAAGCCATCCAAAGGAATTGCAGGTAGAAGGGAATCCTTTTTAAGGTAACCTCATATTCATACAAATGTTAGCATCCTCCCCTTTACAGAACAATTTACCACCACAAGTCTTTGTGCCCATTCAAAACGCTATTTAAATCAAAAGTGTTCTATGAACAATTCCTCAGGTAAAGTCAAATATGCTTGTATGTTAATTCCTTCTTTAAAAATCAAGGAATAGCTGGATAATTATACTATATTTAACCACAGACTGGGAAGTGAGTCAACAATGTTTTCACTGTTAGCACTTGAATAAGATTAAGTCTGTGAATGAAAAAGAAATTGCATCAGCAATTCCAGCTGAAGCAATAAGGCAGGAGGAGAGAGGCCAGACTGCTTGCTTCCTTTCTCAGAAGTCAGTCCAGTGCTGGCATCGACCTGAGATCTCCTGATCCGTGGCTCTGGATTATTTTAAACAGCTTGACAAGTCCTGTAACTGGTCTGGCCATTACTGACGGTAATTTTGGTTATTAGCAATAATCACCCTACTAAAAAACTTCTACTTCCACCTCTTTTGTTCTGACAGGATATACTCTGCAAGGTCGGAAATCAGTTTCCACAGCTCCTGAAGATTGCTACCAGACACGCTTTTAAAAATAATTGTGGCGGGGGGGGGGGGGGTGCGGAGCAGGGGATTGCCTTAACCGTTCAGAAATTCACTGAAGGACTACCATGTACCAGGCGGTGCACATAAGAGAGGCAACGGAGTCCCCTCTCGAGTAGGAAAAGCATGTAATCTAATACTTTAATACTTTCCTGCTCAAAAACTTTAAATATTAAACAAATTCACATTTTTAGTCTACTTCCTCCGTCTACTGTTTCCTTTGGTCATTCTGTGGATATCAGATTATGGGCCAAAACATGGGGTTGAGATGGGGGGTGTCAGCCTTTATTTTGTTCAACCTCATTTTTTTCTTGATCTTGAAAGAACTGGGAAAGACGACCTTCATTATGTTGTTGTTCTGAAACTAAGAAGCAAAATGAACACAATAAAATAGAATATATGAAAATACTTTATAAAACTGTAGTGTAAGGTAATATTGAACCGAAAACTTACTATTTACAAATATGAAATATAAACTGTCAGCCTTAGGCTCTCCATGATATAACTAACCAGCTTTAATCTGGGCAAAGGTTACCTGAAAGGGCATCATAGTCAAATATCTTTTTTTGATATGAGCAATAACTAAATATCCTACACTCACCACTAAAAATTTCTGTTGTGTCCTCTGACCCAACAACTGCACAAACCTACATTCCCAAAGTAAGGACACTGAACCGTTATTTATAAAGCACACTTTCCCATTTCTTATTTTTCATTTTCCAGGAAGAACAGTGGGTTATGAGTTATTCCTTTGTGTCTGCAGAATCTTGAGAAATGTGTTTTCATGCAAAAGTACCTAATCCCCAAGGAACCACTCCAACAAAAGTAATGTTCAAGTTACTTGAGCATTCTGAATTCGACTTTGACTCCTGATCCCCAGAAGGGGCCACTTGTTCCTTTCCACCTCAGCTGCACCACAGCCTGGTAGCTATTTCAAAAACTCTTCTGCTTGTTAAGACTAGATGTGCTAAAAAGACGTCCTTTAAGCTGTTAGTGGCAAAGAAGAGCAGGCTGTTCACAGACTCACCCATGAGCACAGGCACACCTCGTTTAATTGCACTTTGCTTTATTGTGTGCTTCATAGATACTGCATTTCTTACAGATTGAAGGTTTCGTGGCAACTTTGCATCAAGCAAGTCTATTGGTACCATTGGTGTAAAATAATACTCTTAAACGAATCAGCAATTCAAAATGCCCTAGATCAAGCAATACTAGTAACATCGGAAATGGCAGTTCTCCAAATTCACTGTGATCTTTGATTTTCAGAATGCTTGCATTCTTTATAATAGTATTTTTCAAGGTGACTAAATATTTTTTATATTCTACAGGGAAATGTCATTCATGAACCATCAGTTGAATATTCACTTTTTTCTAGCCAAATAAAACACCTATTTTAAAAGGCTGCTGGTATCTGGATAGCTATCTGAAATTGGTTTAATTATTTCATATATTATCTAGACAAGAAAGCAATTTTGTAACCAGAAATAGATAAACTACATAAGCAAACAACCTCTCAGACTCCCAAAGGGCTGTAAGGCTTAAAAATAAGCACAGTCATGGAAAATGTTACTTTGTATGGAAAAATTTTACTTTATTTTGTAAAAAGTAATGTTTTGAGTATATTTACTCTACTCTTTCAAAGTAATGCAAGTACAATGATAAGCACTGAGTAAAAAGTACCCTGCTTTATGAACTTATTTTTAATACACTGAAGGCATACTGCTTACTGAAGGTGGAAATATGGCATCCAATTATAAAACTTAATGCATAAGAGTAAACACATACAACTGAATAGCTGTGAAAAAATAGAGGATTAATCAAAATATTCTGTTTAAAAATATTAAGTTCAAGTTAAGTGGGAATTTTATGCATAAAAATCATATTGTATAGTCAGAATGACTCCTCAGTGGTCATTCCTGAGAAACAAGTAGTAACTTTAAAGTTAACGCTTAACTTCTTTTTCAAAGTACTTTCAGAACTTCACTATTCAAATTAAAATAAAATATTTTAACAATTCATTCCGAAGACATGTTATATAGTTCTCATCTCAAGACATCTTCTTGTGATGTATAAATAAATCGGCTAGCAAAAAAAGGAGTAAGAAAAAAACAATCTAGGAAAAGAAAATAGTTCAATTGAGTCAGAGAACGTGTGATCTTAGATTACTGTCTTTTTTTTTTTCCTCCTCATTTCTTTTCACGAAGCCTTCTGAGACTGAAAGAAACCTGCAGGGAGTTCACCTGGGTCTGCATTTTCTCTCAAATCTCTTGGTTGTGACACAGCACAGGGAAACACGAACGTCACCCTATTTCACCAGACGGGAATATCTAACCTCATTCGGCCCTGGGCAGCAATGAGTAACACTACAAAAGTGCCTAAAGTCTATAATTACTCAGGAACAAAGTGGACTTCTCTAGTGATGATTTTACTGTACTGTTTTGTTGCCTTAATACCAATGAACCATCCAAAAAAAAAAAAAAAAATTAAAAACCTGAAATTCAAACTGTCAGTAGACAACCGTTTCAAAGTCGGGAGAAGTAAAGATAGGCCCAACCACGTAAACTCTCCCTCTTCCATTCCTACTTGACACAATTCATTTTTCCCGTAATGATCCTAAAGAGAAACCCAGGTTTCCACCCCCTACTGCACCAAGAAACAGCGCCACCTATTTGCAGCGCACGGCTCGGGCGCTCCGGGAGGCGAGCGGGATGTCCGGAGCCCACGCTTCCGTCAATCAGCCTGGCCCCGCCCATTTTCAGTCCGCGCGTGCGCGCCGGGGGCTTCCGGGGCCGCCGCCGGGGGCCCCGCGGGCCTGGCTGCGGTTGCGGCTGCGGCAGGCGGGGACGGCCCGGCGGCGCGCAGTGGAGTCCGCTTCAGTTTTATCACTCGGGGCGGGGTGGCCTTCTTGTCGGAGAGCAGGACCTTGGCGGGGGGTGGGTGCGCGGCTCCGTTTTCGGCGCTCCCGGCCCCGCGAGGAGCCTGGGGCTGCCCCGGCAGCGCAGTGCCCGCGGGGGACGGAGGCTTCGGCGGCGCCGAGCGCAGCGCTGCCTTTCCGCCCGCAGACTGGAGGGCGCTGGCCGGGGACACCCTGACCGACGCCGAGTTCTTGACTTTAATTTGGGTGCTGGTGGAAGGGCCCAGGAATCTGACTGGCTTGGGACCAGTCTTACAGTTCACACCTTCGTCCTCCTCTTCATTGAACGCCATCAGTCGCCTGTGAATACAGAAGCAGGTCATGGTCAGCGTTTACAGGTTGGGTGACCCATGGAAACGTCTCCAAAGTTTTATCTTCAGGGGCAAAATCGTTTTCATCAAGAATCTGAGTCAGGTTCGGAGGGATCAGACTACCTCATCTCCTCTCCCACCAAGGTCAATAAGTAAATCACCAAGTATACGTAAGATTATTTCTGCTTGAATACAAACTCTTAAAATCACGATAATGTTAATATGAACGACAAATTAAAATTTAGTATGTTACACTGGAATTATACACTACATCACTTGGTTCCTAAGAATCCTCACGTGATCCGGAGGATAACCAGGATGATCCCAAGTTGTTGTTTTGTTTTTTTAAGAGAGCTACTGAGGAAGTTTACTGAGTGTTTCACAGTCCAATAAACTCTTTGAGAAATGCTATTGCATGTTTTACTCTCCTCTTGAAACTTTACACTCTATATTAACAAAGGTTCTGAGGTCTCAAGTAAAGACACTTGATTAACTTTGTTGGATCCATATTTCCCAATAATTCTGTAATGCAACATTTGGCACCCAGGAAAATTAGCATTCTACAAAAGGCATTTTGGGAGCTGCTAGAATGGTCAAACCCGTTTGAATTTTTGAATTTGAGAGGTACTGGACAAACCTTCAAAGATTCCTGAATTGAGTTTGCCATTCATGATAAAAAGTCTAAAGGCGGAGCAGTGTTTTATTTTTTTTTTAATTTTCAAAAAATTCGATTTATTTAAACAAAAAAACCCACCCTAGTTTACCCATTTCTTCCCTCCCCCACCCCTTGCCTCTGACAACCACCAATCAGTTCTTTGTATCTATCAGCTTGGATTTTTTTTTTTGCTCCACATATTAGGTCACATGGTATTTGTCTTTGACTTATTTTACTTAATGCCCTCAAGGCCCATCCATGTTGTCACAAATGGCAAGATTTCATTCTTTTTTATGGCTGAAGAAGAATACACTGTGTGTGTGTGTGTGTGTGTGTATCACCTCTTCTTTATCCATTCATCCATCAATTGACACTTGAATTTTTCCATTGTAAACAATATTGCAGTGAACATGGGGGTGCATATATCTTTTCAAATTACTCTTGGAATTTTTGGGGGATAAATACCCAGAAGTGAAATTGCTGGATCATATGGTAGTTTTACCTTTAATTTTTTGGAGAACCTCTATACTATTTTCCACAGTGGCTGCACCAGTTTACATTCCCACCATAAGTGCACAAGGATTCCCTTTTCTCCACATCCTTGCCAACATTTGTTATCTCCTGTCTTTTTGGTAATAGCCATCCTAACAGCTCTGAGGTGATATCTCATTGTGGTTTTGATTTGCATTTCCCTGATTATTGATGTTGAGCATCTTTTCTTTTCTTTTTTTTTCAAAGATTTTATTTATTTATTTGAGACAGAGAGCATGAGAGGGAGGAGGGTCAGAGGGAGAAGCAGACTCCCTGCCGAGCAGGGAGCCCGATGCGGGACTCGATCCAGGGACTCCAGGATCATGACCTGAGCCGAAGGCAGTCGCTTAACCAACTGAGCCACCCAGGCGCCCGAGCATCTTTTCTTGTACCTGTCAGCCTTCTTGTCTTCAGAAAAATGTCTATTCAGATTTTCTGCTCATTTTTTAATCACTTTTTTTTTGCTATTGAGTTGTATGAGTTCCTTATATATTTTAGATACTAGCTCCTTATCAGATACATGATTTGCAAATATTTTCTCCCATTCAGCAGAAAGTCTTTTTATTTGGATGGTTTCCTTTGCCATACAGATTTTTTCAGTTTGGTATAGTCCCACTTGTTTATTTTTGCCTTTGTTGCTTTTGCTTTTGGTGTCAGATACAAAAAAATCATTGCCAAGGCCTATGTCAAGGAACTTACTCTGTTTTCTTCTAGGAGTTTTAGGACTTCAGATCTTACCTTCAAGTCTTTAATCTACTTTGAGTTAACTTTTGTGTATCGTGCAAGATAGGGATCCAGTTTCATTCTTTTGCATGTGGATATCCAGTTTTCCCAACACCATGTATTAAAGAGACTGTCCTTTCCCCATTGTGTATTTTTGGCTCTTTTTGTTGTAAACTAGATGACTATATATGTGTGGCTTTATTTCTGGGCTTTCTATTCTGTTCTTCTGATCTATGTGTCTGGTTTTATGCCAATACCATACTGTTTTAATTATTATAGTTCTGTAATATACAGTAGTCTGCCCTTTCTGCAGTTTAAATCACCCATAGTCAACCATGGTCTGGAAGCAGATGATCCTCCTTCTGACTATAATCAGAGTATCAGTAGTAGCCTAACGCTGTGTCACAATGTCATTCATACTATGACTACTAGCCTAATGCTATGTCTATGTCATTCACTTCAATTTATCTCATCATATAGGCATTTTATCATCTTACATCATCACAAGAAGGATGTACAATATTTTAAGAGACCACATTCAGATAACATTACAGTATATTGTTATAACTGTTCTATTTTATTAGTTATTGCTATTAATCTCTTACTGTGCCTAATTTATAAACTAAACACAGTACATATACAGTTCAGCACTATTGTGGTTTCAGGCGTCCACTGGAGGTCTTGGAACATATCCTGTGTGGATAAGGGGGGGGACTATGCTAATTTGAAATTAGGGACCATGAGGTTTCCAGCTTTGTCAAATCTTCTTTCTCAGGATTGCTTTGGCTCTTCACGATCTTCTGTGGTTCCATACAAATTTGAGGATTGTTTGTTCTATTTCCATAAAAAAAAAAAATGCCATTGGAATTTTGATAGGGAATGCACTGAATCTGTAGATTGCTTTGGATAGTATGGACATTTTTTCAATATTCTTCCAATCCATGAGGACAGAATATCTTCCCATTTATTTATGTTTTCTTCAATTTCTCTCACGTCTTAGAGTTTTCAAAAACAGATCTTTCACCTCCTTGGCTAAATTTATTCCTAGATGTTTTATTCTTTTTGGTGCAACTGCAAATGGGATTGTTTTCTTAATTTATCTTTCTGATAATTCATCATTAGTATAGAAACAAGATTTTGATGTATTAATTTTGTATCCTGCAAATTTACTGAATTTGTTTGTTAGTTCTAACAGTATTGATGGAGTTTTAAGGTTTTCTATGTATAATATCATGCCAACTGCAAATAGTGCCAGTTTTACTTCTTCCTTTCTAATCTGGATGCCCTTTATTTCTTTTTCTTGCCTAAATGCTCTGGCTAGGACTTCCAGCACTATGTTGAATAAAAGTGGCAAGAGTGGGTATACTTGTCTTGTTCCTGACCTTAGGGGAAAAGCTCTCAGCTTTTCACCACTGAGTATGTTGCTAGCTGTGGGCTGTTCATATATGGCTTTCTTATGTTGAAATGTAGTCCCTCTGTTCCCACTTTGTTGAGAGTTTTTATCATAAATTGTTGTTGAATTTTGTCAAATGCTTTTTCTGTATCTATTGAGATGATCATATGATTTTTGATGTGTTATCAAAACCATATGATAGATTTGTTTCAGTTCATGATGGTGATGTAGGAAAATCTTGAATTTACCTCCTCCCACAGATATACTGAGTCTACATCTATATATGGAACAATTTCCTCTTAAAAAATAAAATCCTAAAGAATAGCTGAGTGACAACTACACATCATTAGTAGAAGGAAGGCAATAAAAATTAGAGCAGAAGTATATGAAATAGAGACCATAAAGCAATAGAAAAGATCAATGAAACTAAAAGCTGGTTCTTTAAAAAGATAAAACTGACCAGCCAAGAAAAAAGAGAGAGGACTCAAATAAATAAAATCAGAAATGAAGAGGAGATGTTACAACTGATACCATGGAGATACAAAGGGTCAAAAGAGCTTACTACGAATAATTACACACCAACAAATTGGACAGCCTAGAAGAGATGGACGAATTCCTAAGGGATTAAGAGGTACAAACTTCTAGTTATAAAATAAATAAGTCATGGGGATGAAAAGTACAGCATAGGGAATACAGTCAATAATACTATATAATATTGTATGGTGACAGATGGTAACGACACTTAGCATGGTGAGCAATGCATAATGTATAGAATTGTTGACTCACTATGTTGTACATCGGAAACTAATATAACATTGTATGTCAAACAGTGTTTTTTAAAAAAAGGAAATGAATGAATGAATGAATGAATTTTTAAAAGTTTCTAGAAACATACAACCTACCAAGACTGACTCATGATGGAACTGACAATCTAAACAGACCGATTACTAAGGAGATTGAATCAGTAATCAAAAAGCAACCAGGGCACCTAGCTGGCTCAGTCAGTGGAGCATGTGACTCCTGATCTTGGAGTCATGAGTTCAAGCCCCACATAGGGCCTAGAGCTTATTTTAAAAACAAAAACAAAACAAAAACTCCCAACAAACAAAAGTCCAGGTAAATTCTACCAAACATTTGAAGGAGATTTAATACCAATCCTTCTCAAACTTTTCCAAATAACAGGAGATGAGGGAACTCTTCCTAATTCTTTTTACGAGGCCAGGAGAACCCTAATACCAAAACCAGACAAGAACGCCACAAGAAAAGAAAATTACAGGCCAGTATGCCTGGTGAAAATAAATGCAATAATACTCAACAAAATATTAGCAAACCATATTGAACAGTACATTAAAAGGATTATACACCATGATCAAGTAGGATTTATTGCAGGGATGCAAGGATGGTTCAACATCTGTAAGCCAGTCAATGTGATATACCACATTAACAAAATGAAGGACAAATCACAGGGAATATTGTTTGAAATGACCTTAAAACTGTCAAACAACCACTGCTGAAACCCTGCCTACTCCTACTGCTTGCATCAGTTTCACTTCACAAAGATCATCTCCTGAACAGAAAGTTCCCCCAAGTCTTCTCCCTCTCATCAAAATGGCATGGTGATCTGAACACCGACATGTCGTAGAGAATGCAAATATAATATATTCAACCCTAAAACTACTGAACATAACTAAATTTTCTCAAGTGACTCAAATGATTCTTTGGGACCTTGCAGTTGCTTCTAAGTCATCATTATCTTATCCATGAATCAAAAATAATGCTTAATAAACCAAAGAAAAGACAACACAGAGGAGAATCTCCCTAAGACCATTCCTGCCTGTTTTTTCAGTCCACATCTTCTACTAGACTCTTGACCAAGGTTTCCCAACCTTAGCATTATTGCCATTTATGGCGGGATAAATCTTTGGTGTGGGTGCTGCCTGTGCACCCTATGACGTTTGGCAGCGTCCCTGGCCACTACTTACTAGGTGCCAGCAGCATCTCCCACCCGACAGTGTCTCGAAACATTGCCGAATATGCCCTGTGGGACAAAACTGCCCCCATTTGAGAACCACTGCTTGAGACCCAAACAATATTTGTTAACTGCAAGGTCAAAAAGCAAAATAATGATAGGACGCCTGGGTGGCTCAGTTGGTTAAGCAACTGCCTTCGGCTCAGGTCATGATCCTGGAGTCCCAGGATCGAGTCCCGCATCAGGCTCCCTGCTCAGCAGGGAGTCTGCTTCTCCCTCTGACCCTCCCCCCTCTCATGCTCTCTCTCTCTCTCTCATTCTCTCTCTCTCAAATAAATAAATAAAATCTTAAAAAAAAAAAAGCAAAATAATTATAATAAATTGAGGGCCTTTAAGAAAAAAGATCTGTTTTAACAAGAGATAATGAACCACTAAAAACTGAATAAAATTCTCTGCATTTCTGTGGAAGAGCCAAAGGGCAAAAAAAAGAATGCAATCAGAGATTCCACAGGAGCAGTGAATCAAATTCGAGGACAAATGATAAAGAAATCGGAACATCTGAAAACCATGAATAATACCCAATAAAAAATAAATATGATTTTAAATGTATTTAAATGTATTTAAAGTGAAAAGCACAGATGTAGTGAATTTAATGCTAATAATTTCATAAAATATAAGAAATACCATTAAATAAAAATGCTATTTGTGGTAATAGGAAGGAGAAAGGAATTCAAAATAAGTCACAGGAGATTTCAAATATTAAGTCTATTAAATAAGTTTTTGACTACTGCCAATAAAGCCTAGGACTTCACTTTTATAGGGAAAAATACCACAGCATTCTCACTGTATCCACTAGTATTCTTAAAAACACACTCTCCCCAAAAGAACATACTATAACTCAGTTTTAGAGAATTATTTTCCGTTTTTACATGGTTTTGGTAACTTTGAATTTATCACAGTTTAATTTTGATGGTAAGGCAGAATACTTACCCTGGTGATTAATAAATTTAGTATGGTCAACATTATTCATTTCCCCAATAAAGGCAGTAAAACTACAGGTCACATTAAAAGAACAAAAAACAATATCAACAGAGCACAGATAACCTCTTTCGAATTGGGGCCATGTGACGGAGGCTTCCAAGTAAGGGCCGCTCTTCCAGGGTCCAACATTCTATCAGCTCATGAGGCACCCGCCAGTAGCTAACACCTGGAAGATAAAAAGGCATAATTAAGAGAGCCACTGTCCACGGCAAAAGGTTGGGCAGCACTGTTTTGTCAAAGACTAGGCAGAAAGAGTTTGAAATTCATGCCTCCCATCTGAAGAAGGTAGGTGTACACAGCAAGCGTTCCCGAGAAGAGCCAAGGTAACAGCGGCCCAGCTCATAAGCCAGGTCGAGGAATTGCCGCCTACCAGCCCCAGCTCCACCACTGATCATCAGTAGGTCGTCATACGGGTCCCGGGCAGAAGAGTGTGTGCTGTTGTTAAAGGCACAAGCTCTGGAGCCAAGACTGCCTGGGTCTGAATGCCACGTCTATCACTCACTGATCATGCAACCTTGGGAAAGTCAGTGAACTTTTCTGTACCTAAATTTTCTCATCTATGAAATGACAATAATGGTATATACTTCATAGGTTGATTGTGATGATTAAATGAGTAAATAAACGCAAAATGCTTAGTATACTTCCTGGCACTTGAACACTTAAGAGACGTTAGGTGCCTTTATTTTATAAATCATAGTGTTGACAGTCGTGTAAGGGTTGGACAGTGAGGGTCATCTAACTCCCGCCCTAGCCACCTCATTGGGCTGCAGTAATCATCAAGTCAGGTATATTTTGTGAACCACTCTGTAAAAGGCAACCACTATATAAATATGAGCGATCACTACCCTATAAGCACCTTTTCAAACAAGAATAATCTGAGTTAATGTGTTAGGCCAAGATTGTGGTCAAACTCATTTTAATTTTTAAATCAGCTAAGTTTCTGAATGAAAGTTGGAAATGTATTTTTATGAACCTCAAAAACATTATGCTGAGTGAAAAAAGTCAAACACAAAAGGTCATATAGGGTATGATTTCAATCACAGGAAATATCCAGAATAGGCAAATGCATTGAGACAGAAAACAGATGGGTGGTTGCCGGAGGCTGAAAACAGAAGAGAATGGGCAGTAACTGCTTATAGGTACTGGCTTTCCTTGGGGGGTGATGAAAATGTTTTGCAACTAGATAGAGATGGTGGTTATACAACACTGTTAACATAGTAAATGCCACTGAAGTGTATACTTTGATTTTATGTGAATTTCACCTCAATTTAAAAAAAAGAATCACAAAAAAGTATATATAGATGCACTTTGCATTTTAAAAGGCTTAAAAAATAACGTTGAATAAAAAATTGGCATTTTTTTAAAAAGTAACTTTTTTAAAAAGTAAAAGTACATTTTTTTAAAAAGTAACCTGAGCCAAAACCAAGAGTCCAATGCTCAACTGACTATGCCACCCAGGCACCCCTGGTGTCTTGTTGTTTAATCATTAAAGATTTAGTGATAAATATTAACCAACTTAGCAAGCTGGGCATATAAATTATTATAATAGACATACCCAATACTCACAGAAGCCTATGGACCTCATTTTAAGACAATAATTTTCTGGAACTGCTTGATCCCAAACCTACTTAAGCTATAAAAACATTCCCAAGACTTTTTTTAAGTCAGGTTTATTGAGATATAATTTACACAAAATAAAATTCTCCCTTTTAAAGTACTCAGTTCAATGGGTTTTGACAAATGTATACAAGTCATGTAATCATAGCCACAGTCAAGACGTAAAACATTTCTATCACCCCAGAAGTTCCCTTGTACCCCTTTGCAATCAATGCCCTCCCCTCCATTCCCTTGTTTTGCCTTTTCAGGGGTGGCATATAAATGGAATCATAGAGTAGAGAGCCTTTTGTTCTGGCTTCTTTAGCATGATGCTTTGAAGATTCATCCGTGTTGATATACACATTAATGATCATTTTTTTATTGCTGAGTAGTATTCCATTATATAGATACACCATAATTTATTTTAAAAACTTTTATTTTTTTCCTGCCTATAAAGTAACTCAGTTTCATTGTACAAAATTTGGATAATATAGAAAAGTACATATAAAAAAATCAAGATCAGGTGCCTGGGTAGCTCAGCCGGTTAAGCATCTGCCTTCAGCTCAGGTCATGATCCCAGGGTCCTGGGATCGAGTCCCATGTCGGGCTCCTTGCTCTGCAAGGAGTCTGCTTCTCCCTCTGCCACTCCCCCCACTCATTCTCTCAATCTCTCTCTCTCTCTCAAATAAATAAATAAAATCCTAAAAAAAATCAAGATCAATTCTAATCCTAAAACTAGGAATCATGGTTCATGACACTTTGATGAATCTGATTCGTCTTTTTCTTATTCATATCATAGGCACATAATTGAAAACATTTTATATTTAATTTTGTTTCCTGCTTTTGATCATTCCATGACAGCTTATTTTATCGTGGGCATTCATCTATGTAAAAAATTATTCAAAATAATTTTAATAGCTATGCTCAACTATTTCCCATAGATGTACCAATATGTATTTAATTCTCTATTATAGACATTTATATTGCCTTTATTTTTTCTCTATTATGAATAATGCTTAATTGAACAATCTGTTCATAAATGTTTGTCTGCATTTGATTATGACCTTAGGGTAGATACCTAGAAGTAGAGTTATCGGGTCAAAGGAAATGAACAATTTTGATGTTATGGATATGTAATGATAAATTATTTCCCAATAAAGTAATATTAACTTTCACTCCTGCCAAGAATTCATGAGAGATCTTTACTAATCTGGTATGAAAAAATTCTCATTTAATATGTATTTCATTAATAAATAATGAGTTTGAACCTCTTGCCACATGTTTACTTTCCTGGAAATTCTGTGGTCATGAACCTTGCACATTTATTTACAATAGGGGTTGAATTGATTTTCTAATCAACTTAAATAAATCTCTATTTTAGGGATACTCTTGTCTCTAAATATAATATTTTTATCTGTTTTTATTAGCCTTTTAATTTTATTATGCATTTTTGTTTTAAAGTTAATATATTAAATATGTAATCAAATTTATCCATTTTCGTCTTTATGATTTATTTTCCTATTAAGAAATCAGTTATTTGCTTAAGTTTCACTATAGTTTATTACAGCTTCATTTTTCATCCATAAATTCACCTGGGATTATTTTGATAAATGACATGAGGCTAAAGTTGTTTTCTCCCAAGTATATTTCTCAATTACTTATTAAATCATCTTTTTATACTGATATTTAATACTCCTTATCACATAGTATTTTTATTCTTGTAAGTTCACTGGGGTTTGCTTCTGATCTCTGCATCTATTATTGTACCAGAAACATATGGTTCTTCTTATTACAAATCTCTATATAGTATTTTTACTATCACACAGTTATAGACTCATTCCTCTAATGACTGCTACTTCCCAAAATGTTCCTATTTCACTGGCTTATTCTTTCAAAGGAATTTTGGAATCATTTCCTCAAGATTCCCAAAGAGTTCCACTGATATTTTGGTAGGAATTGCATTAAACCTGTAACTTAATCTGAGAAGAACTGACGTCTTTATAATGAATATTATAAAATCTGTCTGAATAGCTTTCCCATTCGGGAGCATGGTATGTCTCACCATAATCTTTGTCTTCTTTTTTTTTATAGATGGATGGATGAATTGATGGATGGATAAATATATTTGAGCAGTTTTCTTCACAAAAGACTCCACAAAAGCATTTCTTGATAGGTCAGTCCTAGTGATTTTGTTGTTTATTGCTATTGTGAATGGGATTTTCTCCTGTAAGTTCTAACTAATCTATCATAAGTAAGCTGGTCTTTGTTTAGTCATATTGTATCCAGCTAGTTTGGTCTACTCAACTCATCATTTAAAATACCTTTAGTTGATTCCTTTGGGTTTTCTAAAAAGACATACTGTCCCCAAATAATAACTGTCTTCTTCCTTCTAATAATTCTTTCTCTTTCTGTTTCCCGTCTGATGGCTTTGCACAGGCCTTCCAGAACGGTGTTAAATACCAATGATACTTCATTACATGCTCTCAAAAAAGTTAAAATCAGTCTTCCACTCTGTGAGCCAGTAAGACCAGCTCTCCACTTCGGCTTCCTGGGTCAGTGGAGAAAGAATCCCAGACAGGGCCCCCCCACAAAACCTCCGGGGTCATCTGCCAGTCCAGAGCCACAACAGGAGACACAGAGAACACCGGGGGGTTTGTTCCTTAACTTAAGCCTAAGTGTCTTAAAGTCAATTAAATCTAAAATGAAAAACTTAAAAGAGAATAGCACTTGTTTTCTATCTGTTTGAGGGGTCTGATTTAGAAAAAAAAATAAAGGAGGAAAAGGGAGGGGGACAAAGTCAAGGAAAGGAAGAGGGTTGGTACTAGCACCTCGCCTGAAAGGGAAACAGGTGATGGGAGAGTTTTTAAAAGCCTCCTCCTCTCCTTTATTCAATCTCATGTGACTTGCAATGTTGGTCTCTACCAGCTTTGAAGATCATTTGAGGACCAAGATGTGTCTTATTTATCTGTGGACCCAACTTTAGGACTTCTTATAGGGTTTGCACGGAAGAGACACTCAATACGTACTTGTTAATTAAGAAAAAAAAAAAAAAAAACTTAGGCATAGAACAGTTAACCCTCTGTTTTATCCTTACAAGTGGCATGCCCTCTCTGAGACTCAGTTTTCTCATCAGTAAAGTGATAAACAGCATCCAGAATTGTTTTAAGACTAAGAGGTACTGAATGTAAACCACTCATCACACTGGATCCTAAACAGCATTATTATTATCAAATGATATGAGCAGTTGGTAAAAATGGTCAAACTTCAAAGTGTGCATTTAAAGATGATTGTTTCCTAAGCGTTCTTCAGACATCTGTGGCATTATTTTCATTTTCTCTCTTTTTTTAGATTTTTCCTTTTTTTAAGATTTTACTTTTAAGTAATCTCTATACGTAACATGGGGCTTGACTCACAACCCCGAGATCAGGAGTTGCATACTCTGCCAACTGAGCCAGCCAGGCACCCCTCCTTTTTTTTTTTTTGATTGTACACTGTATGCTTAAATTAAAGGTATACTTCCTAGGAACAATGCTAGGCACACAGTAGGTGCCAAATCAACTGCTGTTTAATTGAACTAAATAAGCTTAACTAACAGATGCTGAAATTACAAACTATTTTTTAGGTTACTGGATTATAAACTATTAGTAATAGCTAGCAACTCAGGGATCTAAAGATTTTTTTTTAAGATTTATTTATTTATTTTAGAGAGAGAGAGCAGGCGGAAGGGGCAGAGGGAAAGGGAGAGACTGTCCCAAGCAGACTCTGTGCTAAGCATGGAGCCTGACGAGGGGCTAGATCTCATGACCCTGAGACCAGGACCGAGCTGAAACCAAGTCAGAAGCTTAACTGACTGAGGCACCCAGGCACCCCAAGGGGTCTAAAGATTTTTTTTTTTTAAGATTTTATTTATTTATTTGACAGAGAGAGACACAGCGAGAGAGGGAACACAAGCAAGGGGAGTGGGAGAGGGAGAAGCAGGCTTCCCGCCGAGCAGGGAGCCCGATGTGGGGCTCGATCCCAGGATCCCAGGATCATGACCTGAGCTGAAGGCAGACGCTTAATGACTGAGCCATCCAGGTGCCCCAGGTCTAAAGATTTTTAAGTAAACTGCCTCAATCAATGATATTATGAGGTGGCAAATACACAAAGAAATACTTGACCTATACAAAGAAATACTTTCTAAAAAAGAGAAATGCAGCATTTGTGCTTACTTTGTTTTATTAAGGAAAAAATCTACCTTCTGCCATGAAATAAAAGAATTGTACTATACCTTTTCCTTCCCAGGCATCAAAGGCATCCATCATTTTCTTCAGTTCAGCTACTGAATAATAGCTCCAAATGTACTGAACATTATTTCCCGCCTCTCTAGAAATATTGCAAAAGGTGATGAAAACATACTACCTAAGTATGAATGTGTACACACACACACACACACACACGTATAACTAATAGATACTCACCAAGTGCTTGTTAATTAAGGGGAAAAATATATTGGTATTGAATAGTTGTTCTTCTGTGACCCTTCCTTAAGCATATAGATAATATACTATGTATCATATACTATGAGTATAATATACTATACTCATGCTGACCTACATCTGATCTCTTTTTACTGTGGTGAAGTACTTATTAATTCCACAATATAGACTGCAGACAAATTAACAAATTTTTAAAAATAAGTTTTTTAAAAAAATTACCTAACCCCAGGAAAATTTTAAAAGATCCGCCTTTGACTAAAACTTTCATAGCATTATGCCAGGCACTCCCATATCTTATATAAACATCCTGTAAAGAATTCAGAAAACGATAACATATTTAATCACCTAATAAGCAAGTTCATGTGGTCATTCATTGGTCACTGATATGTGACCCAATCCAACCATCCAGAGAATTAAAAAAACAAAAGGACTGCTAAGTGAATTGACCAATGTTAAGTAAATTTACAGAAAAAGTATTAAGAGAATAACCATTAAGAATTTGACATGTTCGAGTCATAGAATTTTAAGGCTGGGAGGGACCAGGGAAGTTCTTCATCATTTCTCAGAACAGGACACCAAGGCACAGGCCAGTCCTGGGTCACTTGGCGGGCCTGCTGACTTCTGAGCAGTGCTTCTGCTCCTGGACGATGGTCCAGAGGAGACAGCCAGGCAGGTGGCTTTGCTTTTCTTTCTTTCCTTTTTTTCTAAAGTCTCTCAGGGGCTTCTGATGCCCACTCCCAGTTGAGAGGCAATATACTAGACCACCGTGGATGTCCTATAGCTTACATATACATCATGAAGTGGGCTGGGCTCGCCAGCCACGAGGGCTCATGCTGCTTGTTGCCGGGTGTTGATGATCTTCTCTAGTCAACCACATACTCCATTCAGTAACACCTCTTACAAGACACCAAGACTTTATTTTGTTCCTTTTCATATTTAAATATGGACATACCTTTTAAAAATGCTTTTACTGTGAATTCTTCCTCCCAGCTGCTTATCAATAGCATCTGTTCCATCAGTTTTTGTGGAATATACACCAATAATTCTACTCTCACAGCTTGCACCAGATGTGTTAAGATAGTGAAGAACCCAAACTGTTGGCTTATTGCAAATTAAACCATATGAATCACAGAAGTCTGTTAGAGCCTGGAGCAAAAAAATATACAAAATTTGAATTTAATTCTGGAGTAAAGTAAAAATGAATTTGCTCTATTACCAGTTGGTCATAAGGGAAATAAAAGATTATAAATTTCGGCCTAGTCTTCATGCCTTGAAAAACCAAACATGCTTTTGTTGAACTTGGGGTGTGGGTGGGGCAAATCACAAAAGGCATCACCCAAAAACCCAACACCTTTTCCTCTACAGAATCCTTTCCCACATAGAAATTGTATTTTCCTTCCTCCTCCTTTAGCCTCACTACCAACATTATTTTTAATTTTAAAATCTTCGTATGACTAAAAGACCTTTCTCTTTTCCCTTTATTTTCCCCCAATTTCCCATTTGACTCAATCTTCTTTTCACCTTCTACTGACTAAGGCTCATGGTTGATGCTTATTTTTAACTCCACGTCCAATCATGAATTAACCAGATTAACTTGTTCTTTTCCACTGAAAGATATGAATATACGAACTCAATGCAAACTATAAGAACTCCTTTGGCATTTATCTACCTATTCATTCATCCACTTGACTATTAAGAAGGTACGAATGTGGTGAGCGGTGTCTAAGGTCCTGGATACAGCGTTCCAGCCCTGCTTGAGTTTATAGCTAAGGTAAAAGAAAGACAGTTGACAAGCTGTCAGGACACAGTGTAAGTGCTACCAGGTGAGCCGGTGAAGTGCTAAGGGACACAGAGCAGTAGGGCTTCGCCCAGGGGAGTGGCAAGGGCCTCCCCTGGGAGAAACAGCATCATTCCTGCGAGCGCCCTGAGGACCAGCACTTTTGTTAGTATCCTGAGGGCCTGGAACAGTGCCTGACACAAAGGAGATGCGTAATATTTACTGACTCAAGTGAATGAAAATAGGACACTAACATGTCTTACATTTTCATTTAATATTGCTGTCTAACTGCAGTTGTATTTCTTTGTGTCCCACACAGTCCCTAGAGCAGTGCTCTATGCACCTAAGACATCTGAGATAAGTATGTGTTGGCTGACATGGTGAATGTGCACATGCTGTGTCCTCTTTGCATACAAAACAGAAATAAAAGACTACAGAGTTGAGACTTCAGAAGATGAATGTTAACCCACCCCAACTTTCCAGTCAGGTGTTTTAGCCCCAATCTGCAGATGTGGCAAACAGCACCAAATAACTGATGACTCAATTTCTAAATAACTTCAGTAGCAGAACCCATACAACCATGAAAATCCTGAAGGGGATCTGGAACCAAATCAACTTTCTCTTCACACTACACTCCTAATAACCATACCACCGGCTTGCTCTCCTAAGCCAATGTCCAAATCAAATCAATTCAGATCAGTTCTCACTATTATTAATTATCTAGGAAAAATATTTTCCTTTTAGATCCCTAAAGGTGCTAAAAGCAAATATAATACTTATCGATAAGACAAAAACAGGTAATGAAGCTTTCCAAGTCATGTAAAGATCTTTAAAATGTGATTTAAAGGAGAAGCATCTTTAAAAAAAGATTTATTGATCTCAAAGTGAATTAATCAAACCGATGTTTTAACTTAGTAACAAACTGCTACACTCACTAAATCAGGTAGGAGATTTTATACAGTCATTTCTTTATCACGACCATTCTTTTAAAAAGTCATTTCAGTAAATAAAATAAAACCCTATACCCTTATATACTACAGTATTGCTGTTAATTTACAAAGAACCTAAAGAGCAGAATATTTCTATCTAAAAAGCCATCAAAAGACATTAATCTTCAATGAGAGATAAAGACTCCATAAACTTCTGAGTGGCAATGTAATACACTTCCCTAGAACATAGGACTTTGGCCTTAAAAAAATGAGTAGTAATTAAGAAAAGTGTCTTCAAAAGTTAGAAAAAGTAAAACTTTCCCATGTTTGGCTTATGTGGCAACACAGGCTATGCAAAATAACACACACTGCTTTGTGTATTAGCATGTAGATATATGTATACATATATATTTTTTAAAACTTAAGAAAATGCCAAGACCTTTTTAAGTTCTATATTTGACCTTAAAGAATATGTCTCCATTTCATTGGCCAAGTGGTCAGACAGGCTATATGGGTAAGGGATGCCAAAGTAATCAGCCTCCTCCTGCAGAGCACCACGGGTTTGCTCATCTGTGGGAACGTGAACTTCTCCATGAAGATAATCCAAAAGGTACTTAAACAGATGTCCATCACGGTCAATAACACAAGCCCCTAGAAAACATTCAGTTCAAAAATCATTGCATAGATACATATGACCATAGATAAAATTTCAACATGTCAAACTAAAATCAGACTGAAGACCTCTACAATTAGAAACGTTTCTTTCTCACAAGAAAGTTAAGAGCTACTGTTCAAATGGGTTTAGTCAAATTTGGTGATCCTGTTTTCTCACCTACCATACAGGAACATGTGTTCCGAGGTCCATTTGGGATTTTGGATGCAATGACCATATTCCCACTGTGGCCCTTCAAAAGCCACGGAGACCCCAGACTGCCCCTGAAATGTAAGCTCGCCCCTAACCTCAGCCCTGCCCAGCCAGGAAAGATGTATGGAGTGCCTCCCTAATGATGGCATGCCCATTAATACGTCATGTTTGGCTGGAAGTCGACTGGGAGTGTCACTGACATATAAACCCAGAGCTCCTAATGCTACGCTGGCACTCCTTTATGACAATTTAGCCAAGTTGGTGTGAGGTTACTCAATAATTCCTTTTCTCCCTTGATTAACTTAGAAGCGATTAACTAAAACTTGGGGACAGAGCAAAAACGCAGTCCCTGCTTACCATCTTTCCACCAACAACCTTCCTGCCCACGTGGCCATCAAGCCCTGGGCGCCAGCCATTGGTGTTTCCCATTCATTCAACTGCCCTTCAGCTGGCAAAGCACTCTCTCAAGACCCAGGGTTACTAACAGCCCCTCATGCTCAAGACTCCTCACTCCCTCTCTTCTGACACAGAAGCCAGAGTGGGTTGTCCGGGCCCCAGAACACCGAAGAGGTGCAAAATGCCTTACTGGCCTTGCTGAGGTTTCTCTACAACCAGTAGTAGGTTCAGTCAACACTGGAGCACTCCAAGCAGGGACGGCAGCACAGATCCCTACCCCGCTTCTTCTGGAACACCAGCGTTTAGTCCTCTGCCACTAGGTGACTGACATTTTCTGTGTGCACGTGAGCCCACACAAGGCTACGCAGCTAGATGAGGTGGCAGGTTTCACACTAAAGCTCACTGCTGCCGACTGCCCCGGGAGCGAGGAGGGCGGCTGCTTTCTCCAGAGAAATCAGTGTGTTCACCTGAAGAACACAGACAGAAGCCTCCATGCCTTTATCCATGGAGTTGCATGGATGGAACAACTTTCCAAATATAATCTGTCACCATAATGAGGTCATGGTGGGCCTTTACACGCGTTCGTTGTCTTGTCAACTTGTAGTGACAGCATCACAGATTCTGGAAACTGGTATTTCATTTCTCCATGTATTTAATAAATCTCCACTCAGCCCTAATGGTCTCAATAATTAGTACACTGGTCGAATGCATTCTATTGCAATTATGAAAACCAAAGGGAATTTAAACTAGACTATTGTAATGAGTATTTATGATCATGCTTACAGACTTTAGATATTTACCCGATTCATCTGTTTTTAGAGGAAAACGACCACTGAACATGGATGCCAGCATCGAGTCTTTAAAGCGGCACAAGGACTCACGTCTGGCTGTGTAAATACAGCCGCCCACATTCAGTCGAAGAATATCTAACACCTTTTCTTCTGCCTTGTGACCTTCCATTGTTCCCAGCAACACCTTAATTTTTGCCTTCAAACGCTTTCAGAAAGTGCAAAATAAGGGTGGTCCGGGTCCACCTCTGTGAAAACAAAGAACAGTCACTGCTGACATTTCCAACAGTACACTAAGTAGATAATAAATACATTTTAATGTGACTTAAATTCCTCAGCACTGACAATATTGAAGGACTTTATAAAATATGAAAGAAGTTTGAGATATGCTGGGAAGCTGGAAAACTGGCTCAAGAGTATTTGTAAATGATAAACTATCACCAACCAAATCATAGCTATTGAAATGATTGTATAAGGAATTAAACAAAATAGTGCATTGTCTGTCACATATAAAGCAAAGGTGAAGTTTGCTTATGTTCTTTGATATTCACATATCTTTTAAAGCTATAGTAAGTCTGAGGGAGCTGTCTAGACTGCAGAGGGGGGCAGCATGTAGCATGGGATTAGGCTACGAGGCTCTACCACTTACTGGGAGGGGCAAATACTTATCTGCCTCTGCCGGTTTCCTCATCTATAAAATGGAGCCAGGGATGGTGCCTACCTCAACGGACTATCAGAGAAATAACTGACAGAACATATAAAAAGCCAAGATAAGCTGACAGAACATATAGAACAGTCTCTGGCTCAGAGTAAGTACTCGATAAATGATAAATGTTATCTATAATGATATAAATTTTACCATAAAGTGTATACAGAGGGACTGATATTGGCTCTGGAGATTTAAGGAGACATAACAGCAGAAATTATTAACAATGGTAATTGTAGTTCCTAGGTTAGGTAACTAAGGAATACATAATTTATCAACTGAGATCAGAATTTTATGTATACCAGTAGCCAGACTGGTCCAGAAGAGCAACAGATAACACCTGTAAATCATCTGGCTTCTCCAGTCAAAAATGCCTGAAGCTTTAGAGAAGTTTTAAGGATTTGACTTCTTAATCCTCTCTGGAGATGGATGAACCACAGGTGACTGTGGTGTTTCTATGGAACCTAAAACAATACTGTGATGAAAAAGGTACTCCTGATGTAACTGCACATTTCACAGCAAATGTAAAATGGCTGTCAAGAGGCTCAACTATATTCATGGCAACTAACTTTTACTACGCGATCAACAAGCATCATTTTGTAGATGCTCCAATTTAGCCAATCTCCAATGAATTGGGAAAAGGAGACCGCTGGTGTCTGACGAAAACAATGTGTGTCAAACATGGTCAGCAGACAGAAACTCTTATGGACCAATGGTCCAGCTTTCAAAAACCACCGATCAATGTGACTTCTTTGGCTGCCTCGAAGTCCTAGGAGCAACCGGGCAATGATCCATGTGAGAGAACCACCTCTGAAGCATGGGATGGACCCGGCTCATGCTGCCCCAATTACCAGCTCCCTGGAATCCGTCTCTTCTTCAAAGCCACAGGCAAATCTCACTACTTGCATGACCTTCCCAAGCACCCCCAGTTAGAATCTGTGCACAGTCCACCAAATATACTTTGTACCTCTCTGCACGTTTTATCTCATTTATTTAATCCCTAATTTGGGGGACCAAAAGCCCTAGGAAGGCAGAATCTACATCACTCTTAATAACTCCCATTTACTCAATACTTATTAGGTGCCAGTTACTGCAGGAGACACTTGGCAGACATTACCTAATTCACACAAAAGCGCTACTGGATAGGAATTACTGTCCCTACTGACAGATGAGGACACTGGAGAAAGAAATCGAGTGATGTGAGCAGCGTCCACACTAGGGCTGCCCCGCTGGTTAAGAGGTGGAGTCGGCCCCAATCCAGGTCAGCGGGACCAGCTCCGAGTTTTCTGCTGCACCCCACACTGCCTACTTCAGCACTGTTTCATCCCTAAGGCCCCTGACCCGGGCACTTCATTCACTAAGCATCTGTCCATCTGAAGACTTCTGTTGTGACAAAAGGAACACAGCAGCACCCTGAGTGCAAGGATTTAAGAGATAGCCCTGCCTCAGTCAGTTTCTCCTATGGCAGAGAACTATCCATCACCATTTCAAGGCCAGTCACGAGGCCCCATCCTGAAATGCACCCACTTAGACTCCCTGCCGTGTCGGAAATGCCCTGCCCTCTGGGGAAGTGCCCCCAAAGTGCGGTTCTGTGACCCCCTGCATCAAAACCATCAGAGTCGCTTGCTGTAAATTCAGATTCCCGGGCCACAGCACAGAGTCCGGTTCAGAAAGTCTGAGATAGAGTCGGGAGTACGCCCGCGGACCCCACTTTGAGAAACGCTGCTCAGGGCACTCGCACTCCTCCCACGATGCGGGACGAAAGGGGGAGGGGCTGGGACACCTCAAAGGCCCGCCAGGGTCTCCCCGCTGCCCGGGGGCCCCCGAATCGGCCCGAAGCCCGAGCCTGCAGCCCGGGGCGCCCGTGATATCGGCGCGATCCGGGCCCTTCCTCGGGGTGCCCCGCCGCCTCCCGGCCCGCGGCCCACCCGGCGCCCAGGTCCTCTGCACGGGCGGGGCCGGGTAGGCGGCCTCCCCGACTGACCTGCGGCCCGCCCGGCCCTCCGCGCGGCCGCCGGACGCCGCGGGGCCCGACGCGGAAGTGAGGGCCTCCTTGGCTGCTCGGCAACTCGTGGAGCGGCGCGGCCCCAGCGGCGCCCCCGTGCGGCCCGGCCCGGCGGCGACTACAGCCGGAAAGAGGGAGGCCCCGCCCCAGACGCGCCCCGCCCCGCCCCCGGGCTGGTCCCGCCCCGCCCCCGGGCTGGTCCCGCCCCTCAGGCCGCCTCAGCCGGCCGGCTCCCGTACGGTGTGAGTTGGGGGGCTTCGTACCTGCAGGAAAAGGCAAGACTTGGCCGAGAGACGCCGGCCTGACCCCAGAGGAATGTCGCGTCCGTGCAGAGGCTGCTTTCACACGTGAAGAAAAGAAACAACACCGAAGTTGCTATTGTTCGGGGTCAGTTAAGTGGTAAGAGTTAGGAAGAGTTATGTCTTCTCACTGCCAGGTGAGGGCACTTCGCTCCAAACTGAGCTGCTCAATGCCGAGATTTAGTACTACACCGCATGCACTTGGATAAGTCCACTAGCTGTGGACCAGGCACTAGGAGTGAAGGACTGAACAGGACCATCAATGCCCCCGACCCATGGCACTCACAGTCTGGTGCAGTGGTCTGAAAACCTTTCCTGGGTGTGCCTGGCGGGCTCGGTCGCTAGAGCATGTGATTCTTCGCCTCGGCGTTGTGAGTTTGAGCCCCATGTTGGGGGTAGAGATTACTTAATAAATAAAAGTTTAAAAAAGACCCTCTCCCACTCCCCCTGCTTGTGTTCCTGCTCTCACTCTTTCTCTCTGTCAAATAAATAAATAAAATCTTAAAAAAAAAAAGTTTAAAGAAAACTTTCTGTAAATGTTCTAGGCTTTGTGGGCCATATGCAGCTACTCAGCTTCGCTGTTGTGGTGTTAGAACAGTCATAGATAATGCCTAAATGAAAGTGACTGTGTTCCAACTCTATTTATGGACACTGGAATTTGAATTTCACATAATTTTCATGTGTTGTGAAATATTCTTAAAAAATTTTTTTCAAACACTTAAATACGTAAAAACCATTCTTAGATCCTGGGCCCTACAAAAACAATTTGCTGCCTATGGGTCATAATTTGCCTACTCCTGTTCAAGTGGGAGAAACACACTAAGGGAAGTGGTTACAGAGAGTGGTAACTACTTGAGAGGAAATAGGATAATGTTGGGTGGAGAAGGCCCTGCTGATGAGGGGGCATTTAAGTTGAGCACTAAGGATGAAAATGAGCCCACCCTCTGAAGAGATGGGGGAAGAGTAATTTATGAAGAAGAGAGAGCAAGCGGAAAGGCCCCAAGGCAGGAAAGCATTTGACAATTTGTAGGAAGAGAAAGGAGACTAGTATGGCTGGAGCTTGGTGAGCATCGGGGCTAAGGAGGAAGGTGATATGAGATGAAGCTAAAAAGATAGGCAGGAGCCAGGTTTTAAAGTATCTTGTGGCGGTTGTGGGAGTTTAAATTTTACCCTAGGCATTATAATGGAAAACCATCGAAAGATTTTAAGCAGGGAAGTGGCATGATTGATTTACTATAAAAAAAAAAAAAAAGTCACTCTGGCTACTGTGTTGACTGGATTGGAGAGTAGGCAGCTGTTGCAATAATCCAGGGGAGAAATGGCATGGCTGCTACTCAGTGATGGTGGCAATAGAGAGGAATGGATGGCTGCAAGAGATGTATTTAGGAAACAGAAATAACATAAAATTGCTGACAGTTCAGCTGTGGTGTGTTAGTTCAGGTTCTTTGAGAAACAGACCATAAGGTTAGATTAAATGTGCAAAAGACTTATTGGGGAAGACACCTGTGAAGGAAAAACAGGGAGGGCTCTGAAGGGGACTGAGAAAACCTTTAGACTGGATGCTGATTCAACTCTCATGGAGGACCGGAGAAAAATGGGTAGGAAAAGTTGTAGATATGATGCAATTCTAAGAATCTTTCAAGAAAGTCAATGGGGAATCCTCAAGCCAATGTCCCCCATCAGAGGAGTCCTGTGTCTTCCAGGAATGGGCCTCCTTTACTGACCCTGCCTCACTCAGTCACTGGCTGGGAGTAATCCATGGGAAATGCAGCCTGGATCATGGTGATAGATTTCAGAGCACAGCAACTGGGGCCATCAGCCCGTAATGCTCCCTGTGATCAGAGATCTGAGCGGTGTGTTTTCATGGCTGCCACATATGGGAAATAAGGGAAAGGGAAATTGCAGGATCACTTCTAATTGTTGGCTTGAACAACTGGATGATTGTGCCATTTACTGAAATGGTGACTTAGGAGAGAGATTAGAAGCTGTATTTAGGACTATAATGATTGAGATGTTTAATAGACATCCAAGTAGAGATTGAATAGCAATTGAATAAATCTGGAACTCGGGAGTGAAGTTCTGTGCTAAAGGTGTGAGTTTAGAAGGCATCAGCATTTAAAGCCATGGGACTGGATAAAATCACCTATGCAAAGAACAGGCAAATAAGAAGTAGCATGGAGTGCTGTCTCCAATATTTAGAGTTCAAGCTTAAAAGGCAAAGCCAGAGGGGAGGAGAGTTTGCAGCTACAGAGAGGAAAATGTCATTTCTGTCAAACACTGCTCAGAGATCAAGAGTCCATTAGATTGGATAATATGGGCATTCTTGGTGACCTTGACAAAAGCAGTTTCAGTACTGTGATGAAGATGCAAGCCCAGATAAAACTGGGCTGATGAGTGAATGTGAGATGGGAAACTGGTTATAAAGCTGTAGAGAAGACCTATAGTAAAGAGAACAGAGAGAAGTGGGGCTGTAGTTAAGGTGGGATATGGGATTAGAGAAAGAAGCTCTAGGATGAAATTTACTAGAGCAGATTATGCTGGTGGGAATGATTCAGTGGAAAGGAAGAGATTGGTGATGCAGGAGAGAGAGTGGGGACCACTGAAGGAATAAGATACTTGAGAAGGCAAAAGGGTACTGGAGCCAGAGCACAAGTGGAGGAATTTCCTTTTTTTTTTTTTAAGTTTTATTTTAATTCCAGTTAGTTAACATACAGTGTTATATTAGTTTCAGGGGTATAATATAGTGATTCAACAATTCCATACAACACCCGGTGCTCATCACAGCAAGTGCCCTCCTTAACTCCCATTACATATTTCACCCATCCCCCACGCACCTCCCCTCTGGTGACCATCAGTTTGTTCTCTGTAGTTAGGAGTTTGTTTATTGGTTTCTCTCTCTCTCTTTTTCCCTTTGCTCATTTGTTTTGTTTCTTAAATTCTACGCATGAGTGAAATCATACGGTATTTATCTTTCTCTGACTTATTTCCCTTAACATAATACTCTCTAGCTCCATCCATGTCATTGCAAATGGTAAGATATTTTTTTTTCGATTTTATTTATTTATTTATTTGACACAGAGAGAGAGAGAGAGAGAGAGAGGGAGAGAGCAAGCAAAAGCAGAGGGAGTGTCAGGTAGGGGAGGAGCAGGCTCCCTGCTGAGCAAGGAGCCTGATGTGGGACTCGATCCCAGGACCCTGGGATCATGACCCAAGCTGAAGGCAGACACTTCACTGACTGAGCCACCTAGGCACCCCCAAATGGTGAGATTTCATTCTTTTAATGACTAAGTAATATTCCACAAGTGGAGGAATTTCTATTAGACAAGAGCAGAGATAGGAGATAAAACAGAGAAGATAAAGTTCTGATAACTAGGTAAATTTCACAGTAATGAGGGTATTCTGATAAATGAGGAAAATGAGGTAATTCTGATTGAAGGACTTCTATTTTCTCTATTAAATCTAAAGCAAGGTCAGAGGCTAAGAGTAAAGAAGATGAGGTGTGAACAAGGTTTGAGGGAGAAGGATAAAATACAAACTATTTATCTTGAGAAATTGAAAAATCAAACTTGCTATAGAAACGTTCTAGGATTGCCAAGAAGGAATGAGAACCTATTTGAGATTATAATCGTTACAACATGGATGACAAGTCAGTCATCCCAGTTATGTGACTTTTATCCAGGAATATTCAACAGCTTCATTGTAGGAGCTGACAATGGGACTCAGCTAGGGTTGAAATACAAGGAGAGAGGGGCAAGAGAGTTGAGGATGTTTATAAGTGATTGATTCCCCTGATGGACCAGGGACTCTAAGCTGGGAAGGAAAGAAGTAACTATATAGAGGTGGTGATGGATAGTGAAAAAAGTAGTGAGGTTAATGGATTGGAGATCTTAGTGAAGTTGAGAAATTATTTAAATAGGAGTATTGGAGTTAAGTGAGCTGGAAGATTGCAGGCAGTGGTTAGAGAATATCGTACTTGTGTGTGTGTGTGAGAGGGAGAGAGGAAGAGAGAGGGAGCAAGGAGGGACAAAGGGAGAAAGGGAATCTCAAGCAGGCTCCACATCCAGTGCAGAGCCCGACACAGGGCTCCATCTCATGACCCTGAGGTCATGACCTGACCTGAAATTAAGAGTAGAACGCTTAATTGACTGAGCCACCCAGGTGCCCCGAGAATATCATACTTTTTAAACTTTATTTTATTGAAGTATAGTTGATGTACAGTGTTACATTTCAGGTGTACAACATACTAATTAGACAATTCTATACATTACTCAGTGCTCACCAAGATAAGTACAGTCACCATCTGTCACCATACAATGCTATTACAATATTATTGACTGTATTCCCTATGCTATACTTTTCATCTCTTCAACTTATTTATTTTATACTGTAAGTTTGTACTTCTTAATGCCCTTCCTCTATTTTGCCCATCCGTCCACCCACTTTCCCTCTGGCAACCACGAGTTTGTTCTCTGTGTTTAAGAGTCTGTTTATTTGTTCATTTGTTTTTGTTTATTTTTTAGATTCCACATGTAAGGGAAATCGGATGGTATTTTTCTTTCTCCGTCTGACTTATTTCACCTAGCATAGTAACCTCTAGATCCATCCATGTTGTCACAACTGGCAAAATTTCATTCATTTTTATGGCTGAGTAATGTTCCATTGTGTGCATATGTGGGTGTGTGCATATGTATTTATACATACACACACATATACATACAGAGATGTTGAGCATCTTTTCATGTATCTGTTGGCCATCTGTAGGTTTTCTTTGGAAAAATGTCTGTTTTTCCTTTGCCCATTTTTTAATTGATTTTTTTTTTTTTTTTTTTTTTTTGGTGTTGAATAGTGTAAGTTCTTTCTTTTGCTGTTTTGTTGTTTTGGGTTTTTTTTTTAATGTTCCTAAATTGGAAATCTCATTCTTTTTATTGTTTTATTTATTTTTTTAATGTATAAGTTCTTTATATATTTTGGATATCAACCCCTTATCAGATACATCATTTGCAAATATCTTCTCCCATTCACTGGGTTGCTGTTTTGTTTTGTTAATCGTTCCCTTTGCTGCACAAAAGCTTTTGATTTTGGTACAGTCCCAGTAGTTTATTTTTACCTTTTTTTCCCTTACCTGAGGAGACATATCCATAAACATATTTTTAAGGCAGATGTCCAAGAGATTACTGCCTATGTTTTCTTTTAGGAGTTTTATGGTTTCAGGTCTCACATTAGGTTTTAATCCATTTTGAGTTTATTTTTGTGTATGGTGTAAAAAAGTGGTTCAGTTTCATTCTTTTGCATGTTGCTGTCCAGTTTTCCCAACACCATTTGTTGAAGAGGCTGTCTTTTCCCCATTGTATATTCTTGTGTCCTTTGTCATAGATTAATTGACCATATAGACATGGGTTTATTTGTTTTTTTTTAAAGATTTTATTTATTTATTTGAAAGAGAGAATGAGAGAGAGAGAGAGCACATGAGAAAGGGGAGGGTCAGAGAGAGAAGCAGACTCCCTGCTGAGCAGGGAGCCTGATGTGGGACTCGATCCCGGGATTCCAGGATCATGACCTGAGCCGAAGACAGTCACTTAACCAACTGAGCCACCCAGGCGCCCAGACATGGGTTTATTTTTAAGCTCTCTATTCGTCCTATTAATCTATATGTCTGTTTTTGTGCCAGTGCCATGCTGTTTTGATTACTACAGCTTTGTAGTATATCTTGAAATCTGGGCTTGTGATCTCTCCAGCTTTGTTCTTCCTTCTCAAGAAGCTTGAGAAACAGCTTTGGCTATTCAAGGCCCTTTGTGGTTCCATACAAATTTTAGGCTTATTTGTTCTAGCTCTGTGAAGATTGCTATTGGTATTCTGATAGGGATTGCATTGAATTTATAGATTGCTTTGGGTAGTATGGATGCGCTAACAATTTTACTTCTTCAAATCCATGAACATGGCATATCTTTCCATTTATTTGTGTCGTCTTTAATTTCTTTCTTCAGTGTCTTACAGTTTTCAGAGTATAGGTCTTTCACCTCCTTGGTTAATATTTTTAGGTATTTTGTTCTTGTTGATGCAATTATAAATGGTATTGTTTTCTTAATTTCCCTTTATGCTACTTCATTATTAGTGTAGAGAAGCACAACAGATTTCTGTATATTAATTTTGTATCCTGCAACTTTACTGACCTCATTTATCAGTTCTAATAATTCTTTAGTGAAGCCTTTAGGGTTTTCTCTATATATGGTATCATGTCATCTGTGAATAGTGCCTGTTTTACTTCTTCCTCACCAATTTGGATATCTGATTGCTGCAGCCAGGACTTCCCATACTGTGTTGAATAAAAGTGGTGAGAGTGGACAGCCTTGTCTTGTCAGAAAGTATCATACTCGATTTCAAGATTTCAGAGGTATTATCATTACAATGAATGTAATGCCAAGGTTCCAGGCTGAGAAGGGGTGGAAGAAAAGCTAATGAGGTAAGGAGTTTAGGAATGATTATTTTTAGATGAGTTATCCCTATAAGCAGTAAAGTCAACAAGAGTGGAATGAAAGAAAGAAGATGAAACAGAAGCTAATGTCATCAACAATGGATGATTAGGAGAACCATAGAAGAATAAATTGAGGAGACAAGCAGAGATACTATATCCTGAGGGCACACAGTTCAGATTAGCTAGGACTTAGAGAAAGGAAGGAGGGAAAAATGTTTGTTAACAGTAATGGGAGAAAAGAAGACAGCAACCCCACCTCCTGACCCTGATGTATGCAGAGAGTGGAAGGAAAAGCAGTCACTACTTGAGAGGGCTCTAGAGGAGGCAGGCCCTCTAGGAACAGACAAGTTCCAATTAAAAAAAAAAGAAAAAAGGGGGCACCTGGGTGGCTAAGTTGGTTAAGTGTCTGCCTTCAGCTCAGGTCATAATCCCAGGGTACTGGCTTTAAGCCCCATGTCAGGCTCCCTGCTCAGTGAGGAGTCTACTTCTCCCTCTCCCTCTCTCCCACCCCCCACCACTCGTGCTCTCTCTTGCGTGTGCACTCTTTCTCAAATAAATGGATAAAATCTTAAAAAAAGAAAAGAAAAGAAAAAAGGTGAGAGAAATGATGGGGACATTTACAAAGGAAATTGTAAGAGGCTCAATGGAAATGTTTAAGAGGAATGAGAAGAGTCAGGGATGGGTTCAGACTAGTGGACATAGTAGCAATCTGGGAATGGGAGCCCATTTGGCAGTGGACAGCTTGAGGAGTTGAGACTGCAAGGGTGATTAAGGTAAACAGGGATCTGAGCCAGGATGAGAACAAGTGCAAGGTTCAAGCCAAAGCCCAGATATTTAGCTCAGCAGCACTGGGGTGACCTCACCCACTGGCTCTTCCCCCATTGTATGGTAGATTGAATAGAGGGGAAGCCTTATAAGGAGGCCAAGCATCAGGAAAGCCCTTAACTGACTATATTCTCTACCACCTCTCCCAGAAGTAAGGATAACCCCAGCTCTGATGCACAGGAGCTTGAAGGGAAGGAAAAGAGGAAGCACTATATAAATCAGAGCCTGTTAGTCATAGACCTGATCAGACTTAAGACCACCCTTCTCTTCTGGCTCTCCCTGGGATGGGAGAGATGGAGACTTGTCGTGGTTGAGGAGAAGCAAATTGCTTCATGTACATCCTTTGGAAAAAGATTCCCAAACCATAAACAATTCCCTCCCTCCAGCCCAAGATAAGGTTTAGGAAGGGGGAATCCTTTATTTACTTACTCCAGGTGGATTTCAGTGTTTCCCTTTTTAAAATGCCTGGTGTAAGTGTGCACTTCCATCAGAATAATACTAGTGTAGGATTTTGGGGTAGCCAAGATAATAGCAGCCAGAGCTGTGTAAATCTGAATTCTCCAGTTCCTTCTCCAAAATACGTAATATAGAACAATAAAAAGAACAAATAAAACCACACAAACCTCATGCTATCTGTAAAACTGAAAGAGAACACCCATAGTTCAAATTATCCATAAATAGAAAAACAAACCAAACCTCAGCAAACTGTGTCCCTTGGTCCTACCACAGACTTGCACAGAGAAATCAGGGCAGTCTGGAAAGAATACATGGGAGAAAAGGAGAGCTGCTGACGGGCCTATAATTGATCTAAAATAACCACGGAAAGAGAAGTCTACTCATGTGCTAAAATAGTGGTAAAAATTCTGGTAGATCAGAATACTTACTATATATTAAAAATTTTGTAAATGCACATGATTCAAGATGACAGTGTTTGAAAACCATTGCTTCTAGAGGTATAGAAGGTAAGAAAGGAATGGAGACACATCCTTTGAAGCTTGGTGAAGAGAAAAAGAAGGAAAAGGAAAGTTTAGGATCAAGTAAGGAGAAAGATAAAGCTGTGAAAATATGCAATCATTAGTCCATATCTCACACACACACACACACACACACACACACACACCATCCATTAAGAAACTGTATTTCACTTCAGAAGAGGGCACCCTTGAACTTGAAATCTTACAAATCATCCAAAATCTTTGAAATGAATAGGTGAAAACAGAGTAAATATATACAAAGCTATTATAAGAAAAAAACAGAAAACAAGACCACTTCAGCTCTGATTAAAAAGTCCCCCTCACAAAAAAAAAAAAAATAGGGGTGCTTGGGTGGCTCAGTTGGTTGTGTCTGCCTTTGGCTCAGGTCATGATCCCGGGGTCCTGGGATCAAGTCCTGCATCCTGAGCAGGAACCCTGCTTCTCTCTCTCCCTGCTGCTCCCCCTGCTTGTGCTCTCTCTCTTTCTCTCTCTCTGTGACAGATAAATAAAATCTTTAAAATAAATAATAAACGGGGCACCTGGGTGGCTCAGATGGTTAAGTGTCTGCCTTTGGCTTAGGTCATGATCCCAGGGTCCTGGGATCAAGCCCCACATCGGGCTCCCTGCTCAGTGGGGAGTCTGCTTCTCCCTCTCCTCTGCTCCTCTCTGCCCTGCTCATGCTCTCTCTTTCTCAAATAAATAAATAAAAATCTTTTTAAAAATAAATAAATAAAATAAAAACAGCGCCAAAGCAGAAGAAAACGGCAACACAAACTCCAAAGTGAATTAAATATCCACAAAGACTCTTTTGGGGATATGAAAAAACACTTGGAACCAAAAATTCAATAATTAAAAAAATAGAAATGGATATTTTATAAAGGAAGAAATGAAATGAGAAGATTGAACCCAAGAAGAAAAAGACCAAAATTATCACAGAAATGAAATATAAATTGCAAAGTTTTTGGAGAAAATAAAGTCCAGTGAAAATATAATAAGGGACATTGAAAAAAGTCAGGCAAATAACCAAGATAATGAAAATGAGATACAAAATTAGAAGTACTTAGGGTCAGAGAGAAATGAAAGATGAAGAAGCAGCATACAAATAATGGTATTCCCTGGAGAAGACAAACAAAATGACACTGGAACAGAACTATAAAAGAAGATAGAAATCTATATACAAAAGGACCCATCAATTACATGGGAAAATTAAACCAGACTTATCAATTTCAAGACATAGACGAATAAAATTATTGGGCTTCAAAGATAAAAATTCCCAAGCCTTCAAGCAAAAAAGATCAAGAAATTACAAGAATGAAAGAATTAAACTGGCACCAGACAGCTCAAAAACAACACCCATGAAAGGCAACAACAGAATAGCACTTTTTAAAACCTCAAGGAAAAAAAGTGTGAGTCAAGAATATTCAGTCAACTTGTTTTTCAAGTATTAAAACAAGAGGAAATGAACTTTAAACGGGAAAAATTCAGGGAATTTTGTATACATGAGCCCTCCTTGAAGAATCTGTGAAAAGATGTTTTCCATTCAACCAAGTGACAAAACTTCATTAAAAGACTGATGGTCAACAGATGAATGGATAAAGAAGATGTGGTGTATATGGTGTATAAGTATGGTGTATATGTTCACACATACACACACACTAGAATATTACTCAGCCATCAAAAAGAATGAAATCTTGCCATTTGCCATGACATGGGTGGAACTAGAGGGTATTATGCTAGTGACTGAAATAAGTCAGTCAGAGAAAGACAAAGACCATATGGTTTCACTCGTGTGGAATTTAAGAAACAAAACAGATGAACATAGGGGAAAGGAAGAAAGAATAAAATAAGATGAAAATTGAGAGGGAGGCAAACCATAAGAGACGCTGAACTCTAGGAAACAAACTGAGGGTTGCTAGAGGGGAGGTGGGTAGGGTGATGGGGTTACTGGGTGATGGGCGTTAAGGAGGGCACTTGATGTAATCAGCAGTGGGTGTTATATGCAACCAACAAATCACTAAATTCTACCTCTGAAGTAAACAAACAAAAAGACTGATGGTGATCATTTACTATATTTAATTATAGATCTAAAATTACACAAAGGTGAGAACAAAACTCAAAGAATAATGTGTTATAGGTTCAAACAAAGTAGAAATAATGTAAGTAAAATGGGAGATACCAGAGAGAAAAAAGAAAGAGTAAGTTCATTGATTGGTTCATTGATTTTGATATAGGCAATAAATGGGGGTTAAAGGATAATATTAAAATTGGCAAATCAGGTAAGGAGAGGTTAAACAAGAAAGAACTGAAAGAACTAAGGGCTTTATAAAAGGTATAAATAAAAGATAATCACTAGAATAACACTACAAACTTTTCTAAATACAAAAAGAAATTTTAAAAATTAAAAGAGCAAAGAAAATGCATCATACACAGAAAGAAACCCAACAATTATACCAATGTTAATATATAAAATAATTTAACATAAAATGACAGTAGGACAAAGCATATGTCAGATCAATCAATATGAATAGGTTTAATTTATTAAATGAAAAATATTTTTCAATTTGGTTCACAAAGAAAGCAGCTGAAAATAAGAAACCTGTCTAAATCAAAATGGTTCAGAAAGTCTAAAACTGAAGGAATGGGCAAAAGTTTACTAGGTAGGTGGAAACAAGAAAGCAGGCACTGTGATCCTGCTATCAAAGTAGAATTTTAAGTCAAAATGCATTAGATGAGACAAAGAAAGACACGTTTTAATGTCACAATTCACAATGAATATATAACAGTTATGAATTATATTCACCAAACAACTCAGCAACACATGTATAAAGCAAAAATCTCAGGGCATGCAAAGAAACATTGTAGAAATACACTAATAGTAGGAAACTTAAATATACTACTTTCAATACAGATGAAGTAAATAAAAAATAAGAAAGGAAAATAAATAAGTAAAAAGCATAATCAATAAGGTAGATCTTAGGGATATATTTACTATACACCCTGAAAATAGAGAATACAGTAGTAACAAAAAAGATAAAATATTTCAGAATAAAGTCATCAAGAAATGTGCAGACCTTATACAAGGAAAATTTTAAGGATCCCCTGAAAGATATAAAAATGGACTTGAATGAATGGAAAGACATTCCATAATGTCATAAAGATACCAGTTTTCTCTAAGTTAATTTATAAATTTAACAAGTACCAACAAAAATACTGACAAGATTTTTATGGAGCTGGAAAAGTTGATACTAAAATTCACTTGGAAAAATAAACATGCAAAAATAGCCAGAAAAATACTTAAAAGTTTACAAGAGGAGGGGTGCCTGAGTGGCTCAGTCTGTTAAGTGGCTGCCTTCAGCTCAGGTCATGATCCCAGGGTCCTGGGATCGAGCCCCACATTGGGCTCCCTGCTCGGCAGGGAGCCTGCTTCTCCCTCTCCCTCTGCCTGCCTCTCTGCCTACTTGTGCTCTCTCTCTATCTCTCTGTCAAATAAAAAATAAATAAAATCTTAAAAAAAAAAAAAAGAAATATACTCTGCTATCAGTAACTATGAAAAAAAAAAGTTTACAAGAGGAGACTGGCCCTACTACTCATTAAAATATACTCTAAGTCTGGTTTTTCATCTACTCATGGTACTGGTGCATAAACTGACAGATGAATGGAATGAAATAGAAATTTATAGAAACAGATCCAAATACATATGGCAATTTAGTATGTGATAACCATGGTATCTCAAATTACTTGGGAAATGACATTTTAACATATATTTTAACAAACATAAAAGGTGGACATTTTAACCAGAGGGACAACTGGTTTGCTATTTGGAGAAAGATAAAATTAAAACCAAGTGTCACACTATAATCAAGAATAAACTCCAACAGGACCAGGGATATAAATGTCAAAGATGAAATCATTTAAGTACTAGAAGTAACCATGTGTGATTTTCTCTATAACCTGGATGTAGGAAAAGACTTTCTAACTATGACTCAAAATTCAGACACAACAAAAAATAAATTGATAAATTTGACTGTGTTTAAGCATTTTTTGAACAAAAAACAGAAATTCCTAGCTGTGAGACATATACATACACACACCTTTTTCACATATTTCTCACAAATATGGAAATATATTCAAACTCACTCATACACGAAATGCATAATAGATCTACCCTAATGATGTACCTCCAAAGGTATGAATGTTCTACACACAAAGTGATTGTAGTATTGTAATTGTAAAGGATCAGAAAAAAAACTAAATTCCTATACATAAGAGAGTGTGTGGATAAACTATGGTACATCCATATAATGGAGTAGTATGAAGTTATGGAAAAGAATGAGGTCATTTTCAATGAACTAATATAGAGTGATTTCCAGGATATTTTGTTAAGTGAAAAAGACAAAAATGCAAGAATTTTTACAGTATGTCACTTTTGTATAAAAAAGAATGGGGAATGAGAAAACCTACATATATCTAATCAATTGTACAAATAGAGGCATAGGAACAAACAAAAAACCATTAAGATTAGTTACCTGCAGTTGGCTTAATAATGGCCACCCAGATTATCCAGGTGCTAATCCCTGGAACCTGTGAATGTTACCTCATATGGTGCTTTAGTCAGTTTGAAACCCGTGCTTTTTCTTTCTATGACTAACTGTATCCTAAGAGGCCCTTCCTTTGTGTAGTGGTTGATATAACAGCTGAGAGTCTTAGGCACAAATTAATGATTTCCTTTCATTCTGTTAGAGAAACTACTTATAGGAAAAGTACCAAAATGTTTTAAATGTAGAGATGGCTTTTTCAAAAGGAAACAAAAGTTTTAAATAAAATTATCGTTCATAGTCCTACATTGGTATGAATTTGAAAGCTTACAGAACACTTCTCTTTGCAAACTCATCTGTGTCTACAACATCTGGTATTTCACCTCTTCTTTTTTTTTTTCAATTTAATTTAATTTTATTATGTTATGTTAGTCACCATACAGTACATCATTAGTTTTTGATTTAGTGTTCCATGATTCATTGTTTTCGTATAACACCGAGTGCTCCATGCAGTACATGCCCTCCTTAATACCGATCACTGGGCTAGCCCATCCCCCCACCCCCCTCCCCTCTAAAACCTGTTTGTTTCTCGGAGTCCATAGTCTCTCATGGTTCGTCTCCCCCTCCGATTTCCCCCCCTTCCTTTTTCCCTTCCTTCTCCTAATGTCCTCCATGCTATTCCTTATGTTCCACAAATAAGTGAAACCATAAGATAACTGACTCTCTCTGCTGGACTTATTTCACTTAGCATAATCTCCTCCAGTCCCATCCATGTTGATGTAAAAGTTGGGTATTCATCCTTTCTGATGGCTGAGTAATATTCCATTGTATATGTGGACCACATCTTCTTTATCCATTCATCTGTTGAAGGGCATCTCAGCTCTTTCCACAGTTTGGCTATTGCGGACATTGCTGCTATGAACATTGGGGTGCATATGGCCCTTATTTCACTACATCTGTGTCTTTGGGGTAAATACCCAGTAGTGCAATTGCTGGGTCATAGGGTACCTCTATTTTTAATTTTCTGAGGAAACTCCACACTATTTTCCAAAGTGGCTGTACCAACTTGCATTCCCACCAGCAGTGTAAGAGGGTTCCCCTTTCTCCACAATCTCTCCAACATTTGTTGTTTCTTGCCTTGTCAATTTTTGCCATTCTAACTGGTGTAAGGTGGTATCTCAATGTGGTTTTGATTTGAATTTCCCTGATGGCTAATGATGAACATTTTTTCATGTGTCTGTTAGCCGTTTGTATGTCTTCTTTGGAGAAGTGTCTGTTCATGTCTTCTGCCCATTTTTTGACTTGATTATTTGTTTTTTGGGTGTTGAGTTTGAGAAGTTCTTTATAGATCTTGGATATAAGCCCTTTGTAGTGTCATTTGCAAATATCTTCTCCCATTCTGTGGGTTGCTTCTTTCTTTTGTTGACTGTTTCCTTTGCTGTGCAGAAGCTTTTTATCTTGATGAAGTCCCAAAAGTTCATTTTTGCTTTTGTTTCACTTGCCTTTGGAGATGTATCTTGAAAGAAGTTGCTGTGGCCGATGTCGAAGAGGTTACTGCCTATGTTCTCCTCTAGGATTTGGATGGATTCCTGTCTCACATTGAGGTCTTTCATCCATTTTGAGTTTATCTTTGCGTATGGTGTTAGAGAATGGTTGAGCTTCATTCTTCTGTATATAGCTGTCCAATTTTCCCAGCACCATTTATTGAAAAGACTGTCTTTTTTCCAATGCATATTTTTTCCTGCTTTGTCGAAGATTATTTGACCATAGAGTTGAGGGTCTATATGTGGGCTCTCTATTCTGTTCCATTGGTCTATATGTCTGTTTTTGTGCCAGTACCATGCTGTCTGGGTGATCAGTGTTTTGTAATACAGCTTGAAATCAGGCAGCGTGATTCCCCAGCTTTGTTTTTCTTTTTCAACATTTCCTTGGCGATTCAGTGTCTTTTCTGATTCCATACAAATTTTAGGATTATTTATTCCAGCACTTTGAAAAATGTCATTGGAATTTTGATCAGGATGGCATTGAAGGTATAGATTGATCTGGGTAGCATAGACATTTTAACAATGTTTATTCTTCCAATACATGAGCATGGGATGTTTTTCCATCTTTTTGTGTCTTCTTCAATTTCTTTCATGAGTGTTCTGTAGTTCCTAGAGTATAGATCCTTTACCTTAGGTTTATTCTGAGGTACCTTATAGTTTATGGTGCTATTGTAAATGGAATCGTTTCTCTAATTTCTCTTTCTACAGTTGCATTGTTAGTGTATAAGAAAGCAACTGATTTCTGTGCATTGATTTTGTATCCTGCCACATTACTGAATTGCTGTATGAGTTCTAGTAATTTGGGGGTGGAGTCTTTTGGATTTTCCACATAAAGTATCTTGTCATCTGCTAAGAGAGAGAATTTGACTTCTTCTTTGCCAATTTGATTACCTTTTATTTCTTTTTTTGTCTGATTGCTGTTGCTAGGACTTCTAGTACTATGTTGAACAAGAGTGGCAAGAGTGGGCATCCTTGACGTGTTCCTGATCTTAAGGGAAAGGCTCTCAGATTTTCCCCATTGAGGATGATATTCACTGTGGGTTTTTCATAGATGGATTTTATGAACTTGAGGAATGTTCCCTCTATCCCTATACTCTGAAGAGTTTTAATCAGGAAAGGATATTGTATTTTGTCGAATGCTTTTTCTGCATCAATTGAGAGGACCATATGGTTCTTCTCCCTCCTCTTATTAATGTGTTCTATCACATTGACTGATTTGCAAATGTTGAACCACCCTTGCCTCCCAGGGATAAATCCCACTTGGTCGTAGTGGGTGATTCTTTTAATACATTGTTGGATCCTGTTAGCTAGGATTTTGTTGAGAATTTTGGAATCCATATTCAACAGGGATATCGGTCTGAAATTCTCCTTTTTGATGGGGTCTTTGCCTGGTTTGGGGATTAAGGTAATGCTGACCTCATAGAATGAGTCTGGAAGCTTCCCTTCTGTTTCTATTTTTTGAAACAGCTTCAGGAGAATAGGTATTATTTCTTCTTTGAACGTTTGGTAGACTTCCTCAGGGAATCCATCAGGCCCTGGACTCTTGTTTTTTGGAGGTTTTTGATCACTACTTCCATCTCATTACTGGTTATTGGCCTATTCAGGTTCTCAATTTCTTCCTGTTTCAGTCTTGGCAGTTTATAGGTTTCCAGGAAGGCATCCATTTCTTCCAGGTTGCTTAATTTATTGGCATATAGTTGTTGATAATAATTTCTAATAATTGTTTCTATTTCCTTGGTGTTAGTCGTTCTCTCCTCTTTCATTCATAATTTTATTAATTTGGGTCCTTTCTCTTTTCTTTTGGATAAGTCTGGCCAGTGGTTTATCGATCTTATTAATTCTTTCAAAGAACCAGCTTCTAGTTTCGTTGATCTGATCTACTGTGTTTCTGGTTTCTAATTCATTGATCTTAATCTTAATTATTTCTCTTCTAATGCGTGGCTTAGGCATCATTTGTTGCTTTTTCTCTAGTCATTCTTCTCGAGCGCACACGGAACTTTCTCCAGAATAGACCACATACCGGGTCACAAATCAAGTCTCAACCGATACCAAAAGATTGAGAGTATTGCCTGCATATTCTCAGACCATAATGCTTTAAAACTGGAACTCAATCACAAGAAAAAATTTGGAAGAAATTCAGACACTTGGAAGCTAAACACCACTCTGCTCAAGAATGTTTGGGTCAACCAGGAAATCAAAGAAGAACTTAAACAATTCACGGAAACCAATGAGAACAAAAACACATCGGTCCAAAACCTGTGGGATACTGCAAAGGCGGTCCTAAGGGGGAAATACATAGCCATCCAAGCCTCACTCAAAAAAATAGAAAAATCCCGAATTCACCAACTAACTTTACACCTTAAAGAACTAGAGAAAAAGCAACAAATGATGCCTAAGTCACCTCTGCCTGCCTCAGACCAAGAGGTGACCCTTCAGCCCGTGGCTTAACCCTTGTCCCAACCTCTGGATCCACCCCTCACCACCTCTTTCCCATGTCATTCACTCTCCCTCTCTACCAGCTCCTCCCTCCACCCTGGATTCCCCAGCTGCTTTTGTTACTTCTCTTTTTATCCACAAAGAATTGTTGCCCTCATCTGTGCATCATCTCTGCTGGGAAATGAATGACTTCCTGACTATTCGCCTGCAGGACTGTTCTCACTCTTATCTTCCTGCGTGGTAAGACAAGGCTGCCTGTCCCCTCTGAAATGAGCTCTTCCCTTGGCCTCCAGGAAGCTTGTGTCTCCTCCTACCCCTCACTGCTGCCCTGACTGCCCTTTCATCTTTCTCCATGTTGATGTTCACCAGGGTTCTGCCTTCTACGCTACTTGTGCTTCTACACACCCTCCCCCCAGAACTTAACCCCAGCGATTTCTATTACTGTTAGCCGCTGACACTCATTATTGTCCACAACCACCATTCCTTTGCATTTGCAGTGAGGAATAGAAGGAAGAATGTGTGTGTTGAGGAAGGGTATGGAGGGAAGTCTCTTGGGACCCTCTCCAGCAGCTAGGGGAATGTCCATGTGGAGAGAACTCCGGAGAGGTGGGCTTCAGGGCCCTGAACTGTTGGATGGGGCACGTTACTGTTAGTCTGTTAGTAAAGCTAGTGAGCATGACAGCTGACTTTTCAAGCCCTCCCCAAGCCTCCAGTTTGTGTGGTATGGATTTCACCACAGGAAATCTTGAGTAAAGAAATGTTTGAACCTTTTTGGAAAAACGTGTGGAGGCACAGGATAGATTGGTAAGTAGACCCAACCCCTGTCTCTCAAGATAGTCCAGCATGTGGACTAAGGGAGAGGCTGT
Organism: Mirounga angustirostris; assembly: GCF_029215605.1. NCBI lineage: Eukaryota > Metazoa > Chordata > Mammalia > Carnivora > Phocidae > Mirounga > Mirounga angustirostris. Next base: position 160,913,077 of record NW_026991711.1, read on the forward strand.
GAAAGAGCCCCAATGAGAACTGCTGAAGGTCATCCAGAGAGACAGCCGGTTAGACCAAGACCCCAGTGATTTTATCCCTCCCCCAGAGAAGCCTCCCTGCCACACTCACATACACCAAGTCAGAGATAAGAATGCTTAGCATCCCTGTTACATATTCCCTGCCCCTGCTGAAACCAGAGAAACAGTGTAGAATCATCTTAAATCTCTACTTATCATAATGTATGGGAATGGATTGTTCACTTGTCTGCCTATCCCTTAAGGAGAGAGGGGTTGCCTCATCCATGTTCACCCCTAGCATAATGCCAGGTGCAAAAGGGACTTTAAAAAAAAGTTTACCGAAGATAAAAGAGGAAGCTGGTAAGCAGGTAACACAGGTAAGTCTACAGGCTGAATGCCATGCCTTGAAACTGAGGTGACAAATGACCAGTCACCTCTTCCACTATCTCAGAATTGCCCAGGTCAGACCACCTCGGTTCAAATTCCAGCTGTACCACCTACTGAACTTTGCAGAAGTTACTAACGTATTTTTGTGTCTCCGTTTCCTCAACTATAAAAAGGAAATAATTGTACCTACCACATAGGATCACTGTGAGAATTGAAAAGGCATATAAAGGGCTTCACACAATGCCTAGGACATGGAAAAAGCTTGATAAATGTTACCTGCTGCTGTTATGATTATTACCTGTCCCTAAGCCGGCGCAGCAGGAAGTCTTTTCAGTGAAGAAAATAGAAATAATTATTGTAATCCAGTAGCATAAAATACTGAAATGAACCTTTGTCATTCTTTTGGCTGCCCAGCTCAGGGGCCCTTCCTGAGACTAGTTGGGAGGCAGAAATGGCCTCTCACTAAGAAACTAAAAAAGTCAGCCCCAGGCTGAATGTTCAGCACTCCCTTCCAGCTAGAGTCTGTAGCCTATGATCTGGGCTTGAGCAGTCAGATACACCCAACTCAGGCCTAGCAACCAGAGCTAGTGGGTCCAGGCAAAAGGGATGGGGAGCGTGTAGCACAGTCATGCTCACTTTTTCCAGAGGTGGCAGCAGCTGAGGTCCCAGTGGTAGCAGGCAGGGCCACTGATGGCCATGGAAGATCAGCGGTACCCTCGCAAGCTCTGCTGGGAGCATGACGCGGCTGGGTCTTTGTCTGTTGCCAAGGCCCTCTTGTTCCTGTTTTCAAGTCCACGTCTCTAGCCTCTCCAGAAGGGCTTTAAACCATCCCATGTCCTTTTCTGCTTCTGCCAGCCTAGGCTACTATTTCTTGGTGTAATTCAACCTGCCAGATTGATACAGATGATCAGATCTGACAGTTTAATAAAATGTAAGTACACTATTTCTATTTTGTTTTATTGGTTTATTGATTTGCAGTGTGCCTTCTACTCAGCTCCTGTTCAAGGACCGTTTTATCTTAGATGATTTTATGGTGTGTCAGTGGGGGGCAAGACAATCAAATTTTAATTGGCTGGAATCTACCCTTAGGTGGAGAAAATCAGACAACCAATGAATGTAGGAATAAAGGAAAATGGAGGGAGAGGAGCAAAATCAGTGCCTTGTGCAGGAGAGTATCATAACAGAACTATGAGCTCATTTAATTTAACTGGTTTACTTTACAGATAAGGAGCCCAAAACAAAGAACATACAGCTAATGTATGTTCAAGATAAAACTAACTGTATCTTCACACTTCTAGTTCAGGGCTCCTGCCTCTATCCATTCTACCAAGAGGCAAAAGACCTAAAAGCAAGCTCAGATCAGGTTAAATTCAGTTCAGTTAATGATACCTTTTAAGTTTATGGTTGCGTATGAAAATAATTTACATTTTCAAGAGCTTTTTATAATTTATGAAGCATTGATTCATTAAATTCTCTTAACTGCTTTGAAATAAGATAATCATCCTTTTTTTTTTTTTTTTAAAAAAGGAGGTATTGGTATTTATGTCTCGAAAAGGTTTGTAACATTTCTTTTACCTCTGGCTGCTCTCCCTTTTCTATTTGTTTTGGTTTTGAGGTTGTAGCTACAAAATAAGTCAAGAGGAAAGCAATATTAGTGTATTTGAATAAAATAGTCTGCTGATTGGAACCATCATAAAAATATATTGGATTGGGGCGCCTGGGTGGCTCAGTTGGTTAAGCGACTGCCTTCGGCTCAGGTCAGGATCCTGGAGTCCCTGGATCGAGTCCCACATCGGGCTCCCTGCCCAGCAAGGAGCTTGCTTCTCCCTCTGACCCTCCCCCCTCTCATGTGCTCTCTCTCTCTCATTCTCTCTGTCTCAAATAAATAAATAAAATCTTTGAAAAAAAAATATATTGGATGTTGTTATTAACCTCCATATTACAAATGAAGAAACAGAAGCTCAAAGAGATTATGTGACTTGGCTAAGATTAAATAAGCACTAAATGGCAGAGCCATGACATGGTTCATTTAAAAAACATATACCATATATTGAGCATTTAATGTGTCAGGCTGGGTAAACAAGATATAGTGCTAGTTAATCCCTAGATAAACCAGAAATTTCTAAACCAGTATATTACATTCTAAACCACTTTTATGGAAGATTTTACTGAACCATAAACTATAATTTTAGCAGCTGGCCAATCAATAAATACTCTTCTACTTACACAAGATTCATGTAGCCAGATCTCTTTGGTCACCGATTTTGAAATACACTAGACTAAAAGATCTAACTCAGAATCATGAATTACATAATTTTTCTAGATTCTTTAAAGTAAAATGGAGGGACGCCTGGGTGGCTCAGTCGGTTAAGTGTCTGCCTTCAGCTCAGGTCATGATCCCAGGGTCCTGGGATCGAGTCCCACATCGGGCTCCCTGCTCTGCAGGGAGCCTGCTTCTCCCTCTGCCTCTGCCTCTCTCTCTCTCTATCTCTCATGAATAAATAAATAAAATCTTAAAAAAAAAAAACAAAAAAAACAGTCGGTTAAAGTAAAATGGAAATTTGTGATTCTCAAATGTCCCTAAATGAACAAAACATTGACATGAATATGAAGTCGACTTCATCACTATATAACCAATTATTAAAATCTAGATTTAATAAGCTATTTTCAGTTTCAGTTTTTTCAGTCTAATGTCATACAAAGAGGAAATTTTATTCTCAGTATAGGTTTTCCAAGTTTTTCCATAGATTATTAAAGTCACTTGTAAGAGGAAAACTAAGCTAATTGACTTGGAACATAAAAAGAATAACATATTTTTTTAATGTAGTTGTGTATAACGGAAAATACCATTCTTGTACATTTAGCTGAACCAAACCATCTGTATAAGAACTAAATGAGGGGGCGCCTGGGTGGCTCAGTTGGTTAAGCGACTGCCTTCGGTTCAGGTCATGATCCTGGAGTCCCGGGATCGAGTCCCGCATCGGGCTCCCTGCTCGGCAGGGAGTCTGCTTCTCCCTCTGACCCTCCTCCCTCTCATGCTCTCTGTATCTCATTCTCTCTGTCTCAAATAAATAAATAAAATCTTAAAAAAAAAAACAAAACTAAATGAGATCCAGGGTTTTCAAAGAAATTTCATTGCCGCTTTTCCTTGAGAAAGTTGAAAGAAAAATGGGGTGTGCTTTTAAGTGAAAACTAAATAAGGATCTTGGCATCATAATGCTAAGATGACTGTCAAGGCTTTTAGAAATCTAATAAAGGTATTTTTGTTAAAGGAACGTTTCCTTTTTGGGTCAAGGCATCAGAAGGCAGTACAACGCCACCTGTTCAAGGCCCAAGCCGCCAATTTCTCTTTGCCCGACTTTCCCCCAGGCTCTCCTGGCCACGCCCCCTCTGTCCCTCAGCTCGAGGTCCCGCCCCTTCCACCTCCCACTTCCTGGAGACCGCCCTCCTTTGCGCGGCCTCCTCGGGATCTGATTGGCTCATGTGTCAACCGCTAACGGCTGCGGAGTTTAAACCCAAGCCCTAGCTCCCGGCGCCGAGCTCCAGAAGGTGGGTGGTCGTCGCCCCCACGCTGAAAGAGCGGTAAGTGAGGGGCCTTTGGCGTGGCCGCCCCGCTGTCTGAGGAGATCCGCGCCTTTCCCGGCCGAAGCTCCCGGCACGACTCTTCAGAGTCTTCTGTCCAGCGAGCCCCGCGCGGCCCGTGGTCCCGCCCACCCCCCGCCCTCGGGTATCTGGGGCTGCGGCCTTTTCTCCCTGTTCCGAGGGGATCGTTGGGGGAGCCCCTGGTTTGGATTTAACCGGCTGCCTCTCGTCCCTTCGATTTTGCGCCCGGCTGCGTGAGGGGGGCGAGCGGCCAGTTAGGTCAGCTCCTTGAAAGAAGGGATTTCTGTCTTTGTGACTGCACTACTCCCTGCTCTTTAAGAACATTTTCTACCTCATTGTGAGCCCTTAATAAATATCTGCTGGATGAACGTTAGAGACTGCTTACCCGAGTTCTTGAAGGAGCCCTCTCCTTTGGAGCTCTCGTTAGAAGGAAGGTCGGCTGAAGGCGAAGGGGTGATAGAAGACTGGGAAAAACTTAGAACTTGAATTGGGTCTTGATGCGCGGGTAGGATTTCGGTAGGGAATAGGGACGATGATTTTTCTAGGTGACGGATCCAATTCAGGAGAACCGGATTTGGAACTTAGTATTTCTGATTTAGAGTTAGCCGGGATGATGGCCAGACAAGAGCTGCAGAATAAATAATAAATAACTCGTATTAGTGAGTGCTATGTGCCAAGTCCTGTACTAGGCACTGTACATCATTGGTTCAGTTAGTCCCTACAATGAGATGCCCTTACTTTCTCTAACTTCGTAAGTCTGAAAGTTGAGACTTAGAGTTGTTAAGATAACATAGCTATGAAATGTTGAAACTGGGATTCCCAGTACAATCCCAACCGCTGTTTAATATACCTCACTCTGTATGGTAAGTCAGCCTTGAATGGTACTCCAGTGGCCTGGCTTATTATGTTCCTGAAATGTTACTTGGTGAGGTTGTTAATGTGGAGGGTGACAGGGCAGTGTTAAAAGGAAGACTCTGATTTCTAGCTTGAGCATTTGGGTGGGTGATTGCTAGTGCCATTTATTAAGTTAAGGAACTAAGAACCAACTTATTGGGGAGGACAGTTCAGCAGTGGTTTCCTAATTAGCAAAATGAGATTTGATCTTTCTGACTGGATTTTTTTGGGAGATGGACGAGATTTCTATGTTAGCATCCCTTCAGGGGTTTGAGATGCAACCGTTTGTCTGGACTTTTTGTATGTTCCTATGTTCTATCCATGGAATAGGTGGTGATCTTTAATTTTACTTTTTTTTTCTTTTTGGCAAAACTTTTAGAAGAAACATTGAGCCTCGGTGTTGTAAGGTTCCTAGTTAAACTTCTTCCCCATCGCAGAAAATTCTTTTAAAACCATCTTCCCATTATTTGCTTGACATCTCCCAGCATCTCAACATTTGCAAAGGAGACTCATTCCAGTATTGGTCAGTTCTTAGTATTTGAGACTTCTTCCATTTATCCATAGTTGTTTTCTTCAACGAATGTTTGCCCAGTAGCTACTATGTGCCAGGCACTCTTGGCTAAGGGTACAGCAGCAAACAAACTTGACAAAAATCCATGCCCTCGTGAAACACATTTTAGTAGGAGAAGACAATTAAATAAGGAAATTATGTAATCTTATATTAGACACTGATAAATCGATGGCAAAAAAATACATAATAGGAAGTGAAATGGAGTCAGGTGTGCTCTTTTAAATAGTTTGGTCTGGAAAGGCTAAGAAAGTGACATCTGAGTAAAGACTTGAAGACAGTAAACCCTGTGATTATTTGGAGAAGAGTTGATACAAAGGGAAAAGAAAAGGAATATAAAGGTTCTGCAGTGGGAATATGCTAAGGTAGCTAGTGTGGCTGGAGCTTAGTGAGCAAAGGAAGTGGTGAAGAGGTCAGAGAGGTACTGGATGGGGAATTGGGGAAGGGGAGAAGTGTCAAATTGTGTAGTACCTTATAGGCCATTGCAAGGATTATGACTCTACTCCAGTGAGATGAAAAGCCACTAGAGAGTTTTTAACAGAGGAGTGACATGAATTTACTTAAGTTTTAAAGGGATCATTTTGGTTACTAAGTTGAGAATTGATAGTGGGGAAGAATGTGGAAACAGGGACACCATTTAGGTAGTTATAGCAATAATGTACATGAGAGAGAATGGCAACTTGGATCAGAGTGACAATGTAGGGGGCCCATGTGGACATGTTGTGAAAGTCAGGCCAGCATGACTGATGGTATGTGGAATGTGAGAGAAAGATGCTCCCGAGCTGAGCAAGTGGAAGGATGGAGTTGCTGTTAAATGAGATGGAGAGGACACAGTGGAGCAGGTTTGGGTGGGGTGAGTTTAGGACATGTTAAGTTTGAGGTACATATTAGACATCCAAGATGAGGAGTAGGCAGTTGGATAAATAAGTCTGGAGTTGATTTGGGATATAAATTTGCAAGTCATTGGCATTTAGATTTAAAAGCCAGAGCACTAGAGGATACCCTCACAGGGGTATATGTACATAGAAAATAGATGAGACCCAAGGATTGAGATCTGGTGCACGCCGGTGGTAAGAGGTTAGGGAGATAAAGAATAATCAGTGGAAGAGACTTAGAAGAAGTGGTCAGTGAGGCAGAAAAAATCCAGGAGAATGTGGTATTTTGGAAACCCACTAAAGGTATTTCAGAGAGAATGACCTGATGTCAAATACTATGATTAAAATCATAGATCAGGTGAGAACTGGATCTTGACTGCTATATCTGATTTAGCAACAATGCAATTTAGTGCTTTAATGATCAATTTCCATAATGTATAGTGGTGAGAGCAACAACTTGATGAGAGTAGATCAAGAGGGAATGGGAGGGGATGAATTGGAGACAGCAAGAATGGACAGCTCTTTAAAGGAGTTTGCTGTTAAGAGAAACAGGGCAGTAACCTTCTAGCATCAAGAGATCACTGGTATCTTCTTAAATGTTCCATTTTCATGCATTTACACATGCCATTCCTTCTTCCTGGAAAACCCTTTCTAATCTTGATACCTGACAAATTCTTTATTATTAAGACCTATTTATTCATTCAATAAATATTTATTGTGTTTATATTATTTGTCAGGCACTGGTCTGTGAGCTGGGAAATATGTCAGTGAATAAAACAGAAAAATCCATGACTTTCTGGAACTTAAATTCTAGTTGATAGGAAATAAGTAAATTCTGTAGTATATTAGCGATTTAAATGCTATGGAAAAAATAGAGAAGGGTAAGAGTAATCAGACATGCTGAGGAAAGGAGCTACAGTTTTGAAAGGCCTCACTGAGAAGGTGACACTTGAGCAAACACTTGGAGGAGAGCGAATGAGCCATTTCTATCTGGAGGAAGAGCTTTCTCAGTAGAGAGAATGACCAATACAAAGGACCTGAGGCTGAAGAATGGCTGCCATTGGCCAAGCATTTAGAGCTTGGTGGCCAGTGTGGCCTGGAAGGAATGGGCTAAGGGACAGAAGGAAGAGTTCAAATTGGAGAAATGGGAAGAAGAGCAGATGGTGGAGGGACTTCTTAACCATTGAAGAACTTCAGTTTTTATTCTGAGAGAAATGGGAACCATTGGAGAGTTTTAGATTGTATAGACTAATAAATACACTGTAGCGAGGGCAGCAGTGGAAATAAGAGGATAAGAGGCTATTACAAGAATTCAAGTGAGACATGTCAGCACCTTGGTCTAGGCTGATAGTAGTGGAGGTACTGAGAAGCGGTCAGATTCTAATGTACTATGAAGGTTGATTGGGATATGAGAGATTTTTGGCCAGAGCAACTAGGATGGAGTTGCCATTAACTGAAATAGAGAAGGCTCTGAGTGAAACAGGTTTGGGCAGGTTAAGTTTGATATGCCCTGTTTAGTTATTCAAGTAGTACTACTTAGTATATGGGACACTAATGAGGGCATTTGGGGGCCTAACTAGGTACAATCCAGGACATCACAAGATCCTCAAGTTAATCACATCTGTAAAGACCCCTTTTCCACATAAGGTTTAGAATGACAGGGATTGGTACCTGATGTCTTTGGGAGACCCATTTTTTTAGCCTACTGCAGAGCTGGAGGAGGATTAGGATGAGGGAGAGGAAGTGGCCTGGGAGCCTGGAGATTCTGTGATTGATACAAAGAGGATAGTAAGATTAGTCCTGTGGACTTAAGGCAGGTAGTGGGGAGAGGCTGAGTATTAGGAGGTAGGCAGACACAGGTAATAGGGTTTCTTTTTTTTTTAAAGATTTTATTTATTTATTTATTTATTTATTTATTTATTTATTTATTTGACAGAGAGACACAGCCAGAGAGGGAACACAAGCAGGGGGAGTGGGAGAGGGAGAAGCAGGCCTCCCACGGAGCAGGGAGCCCGACACGGGGCTCGATCCCAGGACTCTGGGATCATGACACGAGCTGAAGGCAGATGCCTAACGACTGAGCCACCCAGGTGCCCCGATAGTAGCGTTTCTTCTAGATCTCTGAAGCTGGAGGCAAGGAGGCTTGGGGAAGGGATGGGAGTTTTGAGAGGTTAGTCTTGTCTACATAGCTCAGCATCAACTGTACCTTCTCAGTAAAACCTTTTCTGATCCTTTTCCTCTGCCCAGGCAGAGTTAATTACTTTTATGCATTGTGTATTATATCAGTTATTCTTGTCATAGTATAATGTGATTATCTTCTTTCCACTGTTAGACTTTAGAATGGTCCCATAGTGGTCCCATAGACTTTAGAGTAATTCTAATGGACAAATAGACACATGCAAGATTTCCCGCTTACTCCTCCAAACCAGCTAGCCCCATGACCCCATAAGATTAGGTTTATCTGTTCTGTGCATTCTCTAAGGTTACACTTCTTACATTGTATCAAAATAGGATCTGTACCCACAGTGGACTCTGCATTCCATGACTATGTGTTCCCACACAACCATATCCTGTTTTCTGTCCCAGTGCCTAACCTAGCTCCTGATGCATAGATATAATAATATAGGTTTTAAATGAAAAAACAGTCATTTACCTTTTTTGGATACTACTTTAAACCACTTTTGACTATATGCTTACTTTCAGATTTATACAAAGGGTTTTGCAGATACTTATATACAAACAAATTATATCACCTAAGTCATGATCGTTACCTTTTAGAATGTATTTATCAGTTATCCTTTTTTTCTTTTATTAATCAATACTCTGATTTCTTTCTTTTTTGTTTTTATTTCAGTGATGGAGCACCCAGTGATGGGCACTGGCTCACTTTTTACTTCAGGAATTAAGAGACATGTGAAAGACAAAAGAATTTCAAAGACTGGGAAACTGAATGTTTCTCTTGCTTCAAAAATCAAAACAAAAATATTAAGTAAGTACCATTAAAGTATGCTCACATTTTTACTTTCCCTTGGAGAATTGATATAATATTTGGTACTTTATTTTATCAAGTATAGAAATGACTAAAATGACTATTTTTGTTAACAGATACGGTTTGTTCGTTCAGTCCTTCAACTCCTATTAGTTGAGTGGTTATGATGATTTACCCTCAGTGGTGACAGCAGAATTTTCAGCAGTAAGGCTGGGGTAGCCTAAAGCAGCTACCTCCTACACAGCAAAGAAAATACCAATGTGACATTTCTGGAAAAGAGCTAAAAAAAGTGACAGATTGTTCTTGCATGCTGTAGCAATAGGATGATGGATGATCTAGATGTGGTTGGCCCAGGTAGAGTATTGTAGTGGGTGATTTTCTATAGCCAAAGCTCATGAGAGTACTGAGCATTTTGGAGATAGGGTTTCATGGATTCTGGAACTAAGATTTTAGAAGAGAAAAAAAAAAAAGGGAAGTGGGAAAAACTGCCAAGATAAATTCTCATCACTTCTGAAAATTATCTCAGTGGTTTGTATCCATCTTAGCAGGAGGGGGAGAGGTTTCCTGTTGATATAGCCCCTGTAAAGGATAATTGTGTGTGCCCCGTGAAATAGCTGAGACTTCTGAGTATCTTTAAATCTTAATGTTCCTCCTACCCAGGTGTCTAGGGTCCTGTGGTATATTAGACCCCATCGTACAGTGGCTGTTTCCTGTTCTGTTTGGCAGGACTGTTGTACACCCACTATTATGAAGGAACATACTGTGTTTGAGGAGTGCAACAGGAAAATATTATTATCCTTTAGCTCTGGAAATCCAAAACCAGTTCTAATCTATTTTCGTTTGCTATGCCAAAGATAAAGTACTTTTTTGGACCCTGTTTTTTAGATGCCCAAACATTCCCTGAATATTTAAAAAATATTATTACTTTTATAAATGTATCTTATAGATACTATATTTCTACTCGGTGGGATATGTTATTGAATAGTGGCATTTAAATAAACTTTATGAAAATGTAAGTATGCTTTCTGTGTACTGAGGGAACACACTATATTTAAGGTGAACTCTCCCAAAGAATTCACATATAAATTTCTCTGCTAACAACACAGAAACATTTCTGATTTAAATTATATTTACATAGTACTTGTAAAGAGAAGGGGTCAAGTTTAGATTGCAGTAAATGCCTATAAGTAAGAGTTGGATATTTAGGGGGGAGATAGAAGATCCCACAGGGTTTAGATGATCTGTCCAACCTTATAGTAAGTATGCTCCCTTTCACTAAAGACTTTGAAAAATGGACTTTAGGAGCATTAACTGATTTGTTAATTTTAATTTGTTAATTTTCTGGGGTCACAGAAACCGGCTTTAAAATTTTGACAGATTGGCTACCCTAGTACCTATGGGCTATCGCCAGTTAGAGCTTCAGAATCAGCTTCTCCATTCTACTTCCTAGTCAGAGTAGGAAGACAGGTAGGGCAACAGGTATCAGGATTGAGTTTTTGTGACTGGTCTAATTATCTAGGATACTGTGTCTATCCTAGACGTCTTTTATTCCTAACTCTGTATTCACAACAGTCTGCATTCCTCACAGCTCTTTTATTCTTCATCTTCTGTCTAGCTTTTATTTCTGCTGATCCAAACTCTGGATACATTTTTTTCAAAACTACATCTATACTGTTATTCTATTGTTTTCCAACCTTTAGTTAAAACTTACGATATATTTTGCCTAAAATAGTTTCATTAAGGGTATGAAAACTTATGAAGATATAAGTTCAATATTAACTTCTAAAATTTTTTTACAGACAATTCTTCTATTTTCAAAATTTCTTTAAAGCACAACAACAGGGCATTAGCTCAGGCTCTTAGTAGAGAGAAAGAGAATTCTCGAAGAATTACAACTGAAAAGACGCTATTGCAAAAAGAAGTGGAGAAACTGAATTTTGAGAACACATTTCTTCGCCTAAAACTAAATAATTTGGTATGGAAACTATATTGTGTTTGAATTCTGAATTATAGAATAATTATTAAAACTATATTATTATAGAAGCTCTAAAAAGGTTTTTCAAATCTCCAGTCATTGTAAAAAATTATTGAAAGTGTATGCCATGTTAATGAACAAACTGTTAATGGGTAGTAAAATAGGTGTCTTCAGTCTACATTCTGAATGTGCACTTGGGGCCCTGCAAGCCAGTATGATAATACCGTGATCAACATTCGATTGTTTATCATTCGCAAACCTTGGTGCATTAATACATTTTAAGAAGATGGACATAATTTTTCCAATGAAAAGAGGGGAATTCCCAGAGTGTTTGTATTCTCTTTTAACCCCAGTTTTCTCCTGGCTACACACCAAATAGAATGAAGATTGTAGTCATTGCTTTCCCTTCCAACTTCCAACTCTGTCCACAGACAGGTCAGGAAGAGTCAATGGTCAGCTAGGCTGCAACTATAGCTCTAACACTGAAATGAGCAGAAATTAATTTATAGTGGAAAAATTGATCTATTCATGAGTGTTAAATTGTCTGACAAACTATGTTCACTTTCAATGGGATGTATTATTATTATGAGAAGATAGAGAAATGTTTGTAGGAAAATTTATGATTGAGAACTCAAAAGCAATCAAGGGGTGTGTGTGTGTGTGTGTGTGTGGCTATTTGAACAATAGAATGTACCTTTTTAGCTCAATATGATCTCAATTATTTTTTAAGTCTTCTCAGCTGATGATATCCCCATGAATGTATGAATCTTAATTGATTAAAAGAGGTCTTTATTTTACACATACAGAATAAGAAGCTTATAGAAATAGAAGCACTCATGAACAATAACTTGATAACTGCAATTGAAATGAGCACTCTTTCTGAGGTAAGTAGAGTTTATGTGTAAGTAGTGTAATTTTTAAGCATTACTAAGAATAATTGAGATTCAGTAGCATCAAGGTTGGAGATTCGTATTTTAAACTTTGTGCAAAGAAATGATGACAGTGTCAGTTTTAACTGGCTAATAGCACATCATTTGGTATAATTGGTTATTGAAATTTTTATATAAAAATTAGGTTTTGATTAGAACACAGGATTAGACAGTTCAGTGGAACATAATGGACCCTAAACCACTAAAAAACAAAGAAGACATTCATAGAAAGGTAGTATTTCAAATTAGGAAAGAATTTGTATTATTAAAAAAAGGATGGGCACAATTGAAAAACTGGGGGAAAAAATAGAGGAGGATCCTACTATACACCATTCTCTAAAATAAATTTTAGATGGATTTAAATAAAAAAGAATATATAAAGTAAGAAGAAATTACAAATAAATTCATGTTAGATAGGAGAGGCCTTTCTATACTAGAAACAAAGAAAGATAGGAGCCATAAAGGAAGCTATTGATGGATTTCCTCACACACACACAAAAATTTTAGAAGGCTAAAAATCATAAAAATTAAAGGCTAGTGGCAGACTGGGAAAATTAAACAAATAGGAGATAAAGCATTAATATTAATAGTTAAATAGCTCTTATAATCTATCACGAGGAAAATCAAATCACTAGAAAAATCAGGAAGTTTGGAAAAGGGCCAAATATATTGTGAAATTAACTCAATTATCTAAATAGGGAAAATAAATGCTGGGAATTAATAACTAATGAGAAGGCAAAATATACATAATAAATAAACTGAAGAAAGGTTAGTGAAGTCCCAATTTTAGGTAAATTTCTTGATAGATTCTGAAGGCAGTTTAGTGCTTTACAGGGCAGCTTTTAAATGGAATTGCCTATATTTAGATCCCAGCTCTGTTACTTCCTGGTCCTGTGACCTTGGCCTTTAACTCTTTGAACCTTAGTGTCCTCTTATGCATGGTGTAGATAATGGTAGTATATTTACAAAGAATTACTGTAATTGTTAGATGTGGCGAGCAAGTGTCCTGGCAATAGGAAGAATGCAATAAATGTTAGCTGTTATTCCTTTTTTATTATTGCATGTGTATCTTCCTGTGTTTTCTAAATTTGCTGCAAATCTCTCCTTTAAAAACTTTTAAAAGTCATTTTTAGGGCTCGTAAATACACAGTCTTTGTAGTATAAAGATAGGAACTCTTTCAACCTATGTGATCAATGTTAAGCTCCTTTGTCAGTTTTATAAAAGCTAGCCAAAGAGTACGTACTTTATCACCTAACTTAATCCACATTTGGATAAAGAAAGGATTTGTATAAATATCCCTGTAGAATAATGTTCACAGGACATGTAGCTCCTAGCGTTATTTTAAATTTGATATCTAGTACAGCCAGTGAGCAGAGATGGGTCTTATTATACATTTAGTACCCTTTAAGAAGAAGAGATGCCATTCACTGGGTGGGTGGGTGGGTAGGGAAAGTCAGGGAGGGAGCTCTGTTTTGCTGATCAGCTTGCAGGGCTAAATCGAATTGCCCTGAATAAATTACTAAGGCTAGAATCAGACATGGCAGTGGGGAGTGTAGAGTAGTTAGTACGGGAGTTGACTTGGAGAGTAAGAGAAAGAAGCTAATTAATTAGCAAGACCTGGAAGAACTGTGGAGAACAGTTAGCTGTAAAAACTTAGCCCTAAAAACATTGCTCAACTGTTTGTTGTGAGTTATGTGATATAAAGCTCCTTCCTTCCACTGGTTCTTTAAAAAAGTCTTTAGTGAAGTCAACATTGTTCCCAGATGCTTTTTGTGTGGTTCTCTTTGGAGATCTCGAAGAGGGCTGAGATTAGCATCTGGATTTAGGAGAAGTAAAAGAGAGTAGATGCAGAAGCTGGAGGATGAAGGGACAGCATACAACTTTGGTGTCTGCTTTCTTGGACTTACTATTTAACAGATTAACTTTTGCATATCAAGTTTAGAGTTTTGCAGTTCCTTTTCTTTTTAGTTGGGGGAGAGGATGTTGGGGAATGTAGACATTCTAATATCAGAACAATATAATAAAGTATAGAAAGAAAGCTCATACGTGCTTCTGTTCTGCTTTCAGCTACTTTCTTCTTTATCCTTTCTTCTCCCCACACCTCATATGGGTAACTGCTTTGTTTCTTTATATTAAAACAAAAATATAAATATTTTCTTTATTTTCTTTCTTACACAAAACGTACTATACTATCCCTAATTATACTATGACTTTTTTTAATGTGACATATTTTGAAGATCTCTCCATTTGATTACAAGGAATGCTTCCTCATTTCCTTTTTTAGTGCTGCTTAGGATAGATCTAGAATGGATTTCTAATCTATTTAACTTAGGCTCTGGGTTGGACACTTGGGTTGTCTCTTGCTATTGGCTTGACATTAGTGTAGAATGCTTTTTCTTCTTGCATTATTAATTTTTCCCTCCCTTCTGGATTATTCCCATTAGGATGCAAAAACATTATCTCCTGTCTCCCATCTTTAAAAACATAAAAATGCAACCTTTTATTCAGATCCCCCACCCCCAACTACTCTCATTTTTCTCCTTTATAGCAAAACTCTTTGAGAGAATTGTTTACACTGTCTCCAGTTTTTCTTGAACCCATACCAATTGGGGTTTCACCACCACTCCACTAGAAGTGCTCTTCTGAAAATTGATCTCCACATTACCAAAACCTCTAGATATTTCTTGGTCCTTATGTTGGCCTTCATGTGACTTTTACAATACTACACTCTCCTAAGTTTCTTCCTACCTCTCTGATTGTTCTTTTTCAGTCTGTTTGTTGGTTTCTCTTTATTTCTCCAACTGCTAATTTTTGGGTACCCCAGAACTCAGTTCTTCTCCTTCTCTCTTCTATCTACACTTGTTCCCTAAATGATTCATCCATTCTCATGGATTTAATTGTTGTTAAATACTCATGACTCCCAAATTTGCACCTGTAGCCTGGCCAGACAATACCTAGCCTACTACCTATTTGGCATTTGTCTTTGGATGTCTAAGAAGCATCTTAAATTTTACATTTGCCACCAGACCGGTGCCTTTTGGGGTCTTCATCTCAGGTAATTGCAATTTTGTTTTCCTATTTTTTCCTCACACCCCATATCGGATCCTTTAGCAAATCCTTTTAGTACTGCCCTAAAAATCAGTCCAGAGTTTTACCACTTCTCATAACCCTGACTTTCACCACCCCCATCCAAGCCACTGTTTTCTCTTACCCAAGTTCTTGGAGTGGCATCCCAACTTGGGCTTCTTGCTCCTACCCTTGCCCCTATATTCTCCTCTCAGCATAGCAGCCAGAGAGAGCCAATTAAAACATTAGTCTCTGCTGAAAACTCTCCACTGGCTTCCCCTGTCATCTATTGCCCATTATTGTCTGAAAATTGAAACTCGTGTTCTGGGTGCCTGGGTGGCTCAGTTGGTTAAGCGACTGCCTTCAGCTCAGGTCATGATGCCAGAATCCTGGGATCAAGTCCCACTTCAGGCTCCCGGCTCAGCGGGGAGCCTGCTTCTCCCTCTGACCCTCTCTCCTCTCGTGCGGTTTCTCTCTCTCTCTATCAAATAAATAAATAAAATTTAAAAAAAAAAACTCGTGTTCTTTCTCTCACCTCATTGACTACTCAGCTCCTTCCACTCTTTAACATCTTCAGTCCTCACTCCTCAAACACAGGCAAGCTGCCATCTCAGGGCCTTTGGACTTGTTCTTCCTTCACATGGCCTACTCCCTTACTTCAAATCTTGACTCAAAAGTGACTTCAGTCAAGTCTTCTCTGGCAGCCCTATATAAATCTGAATTCAAATCTTGACTCAAAAGTGACTTCAGTCAAGTCTTCTCTGGCAGCCCTATATAAATCTGAATCCTTCCCCACCCCTGCCCCAACATTTCATATTCTGCTTTTCTTGCCTTAATTTTTCTCCTTATCACTTAACACTATATTAGATACAATTTTACTCATTAATTTTATTATTCATCTCACCAGAACATAAAGTTCTTAAGTATAGGATTTTTGTCTATACCACACCAATGTCTAGAACCTAGAAAGCAATAAATTTTAATAAAATGTTGGATAGTGTTTCCCCATTAAGAATGATCCTGTTTTTTTAAGGTTAATATACATATTTAACTTATAATACTTCTGTTATTTAGCTTTTTAAATAAAAAAATAATAAATAATGTATTTTATGTTACTTTCTTAGCATCTATGGTGATAATCATATGGTCTTTTTATTTTTTTATTATTATTATTTTTTAAAAGATTTTATGTATTTATTTGACAGCGTGAGACACAGCGAGAGAGGGAACACAAGCAGGGGGAGTGGCAGAGGGAGAAGCAGGTTTCCTGCTGAGCAGGGAGCCCATGTGGGGCTCGATCCCAGGACCCTAGGATCATGACCTGCGCTGAAGGCAGACACCTAACGACTGAGCCACCCAGGCACCCCTGGTCTTTCTTTTTAGGTGTATTAATATGATGACTTATTTTAGTAGCTTTCCTAATTTTGCAATTCTGGAATAAATTTCAAAAATGATTTGTTAATTGTGTTCCGAAATTCCTTTTGCCAGCATTTTGTTAGGAATTTTTTAACTGCTATTCATAAGTAAGGTTTTCTTTTTATACAGTCTTTTTTTTTTTTTTAATTTTTTTTAAAGTGTTTTTTTTTTTTTTTTGACAGAGAGCTAGAGAGCACAAGTAGGCTGAGCGGCAGGCAGAGGGAGAGGGAGAAGCAGGCTCTTCGCTGAGCAGGGAGCCTGACGCAGGGCTCAATCCCAGGACCCTGGGATCATGACCTGAGCTGAAGGCAGCCACTTAACCGACTGAGCCACCCAGGCTTTAGACATTGATAAAAATATTATAAATACTGAACTCATAAAAAGAATTTGGGTGTTTCCTTTTCCTGTGATCTAGAAAAATGATACAGTATTAGAATTATTTTTTCTTTAAATGCTTTGTAGAATTTCTCTGTGAAACCTGGGTCTTTCTTGGTAGGCATGGTTGTTCTTTGTTCACTTTATTTCTCCTATGGATATTGGTTTTCTTGGGAAAATTTCTCCCTTTGTGGTCAGTTTTACTGAATTATATTTCCTTAGAAAATTGTTATTTCATTCATGTTTTCAAATTGATTTGCACAGAGTTGGCCAAAATACTCTGTCATTTTTAAATGTTGTCTGTGTTTTATTTTCCCAGTTGACTGATTTTTTGTATTTAGGCTTTTCCTTGGTTTTTCGCCCCCAGTAGGTTAGGTAGTTATGTTTTGGGTTTTATTTTTTCCTTTAAAAGAACGGTTTTCTGGGTTTGATTTTGTTTTTTTTTTAATTTTTAATTATACTATTTTGGTGTTTAAAACTTAATTAATTTTTGCTTTTATCTTTAGTAACAAATCATTTCTTCTTTCCCGTGGTTTATTTTATTTTTTTAAAGATTTTATTTATTTATTTGACAGAGAGAGACACAGCGAGAGAGGGAACACAAGCAGGGGGAGTGGGAGAGGGAGCAGCAGGCTTTCCACAGAGCAGGGAGCCCCACGTGGGACTGGATCCCAGCACCCTGGGATCGAGACCTGAGCCGAAGGCAGATGCCTGACGACTGAGCCACCCAGGCGCCCTCCTGTGGTTTATTTTATTGTTACTTCTTCAACTGAGTCGGATGCTTGCTTTTTTTTTTTATTCCTAATTCTGTAGGAAGGTACCATTTTTTTTGACACTGCTCGGAAGATTTTTGTCTTTAGTTTTGGGAAATTTGACCCTGATATATCCTGGCATGGATTTCTTGGAGTTTATCCTTTTTGGGGTTCGCTCAGCTTGAATATGCAGATTGGTTTCTTTTGCCAAGTTTGGGGCATTTTCAGCCGTTATTTCTCTAAAACTTCTTCAGGTCTCCCCTCTTTATCTCCTTCTGGGACTTCAGTGACGTGAGTGTTGTATCTTTTGTTATGGTCCCATAAATCCCTGAACCTCTTAATTATTTTTCAGTCTCTTCTCTCTTGCTCAGATTAGTGCTTTCTGTTGCTTTAAGTTCACAGATTTCCCCCCCACCTTTGTTTTTGAGTCCATTGAGTTTTTTTTTTTTTTTTAAGATTTTATTTATTTATTTGACAGAGAGAGAGATAACGAGAGCAGGAACACAAGCAGGGGGAGTGGGAGAGGGAGAAGCAGGCTTCCTGCCGAGCAGAGAGCCTGATGTGGGACTCGATCCCAGGACCCTGGGATCATGACCTGAGCCGAAGGCAGACGCTTAACGACTGAGCCACCCAGGCGTCCGAGTCCATTGAGTTTTTAATTTATTTTACTTTGGTTATTTTATTTTTCAGTTCTAAATTCCCATTTGGTTCTTCTTTATGTCTTCTCTTTATTTGCTGAGACTTTGTTTCTTTGCTGAGATTTTCTATTTTTTCATTTAACATGTTAGTGATTGCTTATTAAAGCATTTTTATGATGGCTGCTTTAAAATCCTTGTTAGGTAACAAGGTTCTTTTGGTTCTTTTCCAGCATCTGTGTCATCTTGGTGTTGGTGTCTTGTCTTTTCATGTTCACATTTAGTATTTTCCAAATTTAGGCCTTTTTCTAATTCTTGGTGTGGTAAGTTATTTTGTGTTATATCTTGGACATTTGGGTAGTATATTAAGAATCTCCAGATCTTATTTAAACCTTCTATTTTAGCAGGTCCCTCTTGACATCATGCCAGTGGTAAAGTGCCACGTACTGCCAAGTTGGAGGGGGTCAAAGTTTAGGTTTTCTACTCAACTTCTGTTGTCACTCTGGAGGGTTGTCTCCTAATTGATGGATGGAACTGGGAGTTCAGGCTGACACCACCCTGGCTGGGACAGAGGGTGCCTCATGACTTTCTGGCCTCCACTGACAGCAGAATGCAGGAATTACGAAGGGGGAGGTTGTTACAACTGAAGAGTGGTGAAAATCCTGACTTTCTACTAAACCTCTTCTGTCACCACCATAGAGGAGAGGAAGAGGGGCTCCTTGTTATTACCAAGTAAGAATGGAAGTCTAGAGTCCCCATGTGTTCTCCACAGACATAGTTGGTATAGGGGGTGTCCTCATTACCACTGGGCTGTCCTCCCTCTCTTCTTGACCTTTTCAGACAGTACCACTTGTTTGGAGCAGAGTTGGCCTTGTTAATAGCCTGGTGAATATGGAAGTCTAGGCTCCCCATTTGGCTTTTGCACCTTTGTCAAAAATTAATTGACCAAATGTGTGTGGGTCTGTTTCTGGACTCTGTTGTATTTCATTGATCTGTTTGTCTGTTTGCTAGTACTACACTGTCTCAATTATCATAGCCCTCCAACTTTGTTCTTCTTTTTCAAAGTTGTTTTAATTATTCTGGGTCCTTTGCATTTCCATGTGAATTTTAAAATTAGCTTGTCAATTTGGCCATACTCCTGTTTCTATTACAGTTAGTACTGTAATAGAAAAACATGGTTGTGGGTTGCCTAATTTTGTGGTCTTTATTAAATAATTAAAACATGTTCAAAAAATGTGTGAGAAAATTTAGAAAATATAGATAAGCAAAAACTTAAAAGATATACTAAAATCACCCAGACTTTTAATTAAAAAAGATCATTAAAAAATATAGCTTAGAAAATGTAATAATATGTTCCATAATACATATGTAGACATGAACATACTGCATATTTATGTAGAGATATCATATGTACAGGTATACACACATGTATTTATTCATATGCAGAGAAGACAGTTTGGGAGTTTATATACCAGAATATTAGTAATGATTATCTTTGGGGGGATGATAAAGGATGAACTATGTTTAACCTTATCACATTATTCTCATTCGACTAGTGAAGACTAATGCAAGAATTGTTCTATTACTATTGGTATACTTGTATAATTTGGTGCTTTAATAACAAACATTTAATGAGATTAGAAATTATTTTTTCTTTTCATTTTCTTTATCCTTTTCAAAAATAGTTTCATCAAAGTCCCTTTCTACTGCCAACTAGCAAGAAGAAACGGGTCAGTAAACAGTGCAAGTTGATGCGTCTTCCATTTGCAAGGTAATTGCTTCAAACTTGGTTAAATACTTGCACACTTCTACCTAGGTGAAACTTAGAATAGTTTTTATTTAGTCTTATTCTCGAAACATAGAAAAACATTTTAAAATAAATAATGAAAACTACTTGTTAACATTGTACCAGTAAAAGAAATTAAAGGCATAACCTAATAGAGCTAAAATAATATTCAGCTTTCCCATAGACTCTATAGAAGAAAGAGGCAAAGGTGAACCTTTAGTTTCATGGGCTTGAATTATACTCGTTCAGAGTGTTTAGATTTTTATGTAGCACATTCAGTGTTTGTGTGTGTTATACAGTGTTTGGTCTTCATCAACGTATAGTTGCCTAGTAAGGTAGGAATGAGATGGTCTGTAGTTTCTTGCTATAGGTTGTATCTCCAGGGCTGCAAGAAGACTTACCCATCAATTTAGTAACCACGAGCATCTGTAGTATCCTGCTACTCTTTGGTTCTTTTCTTTCTTTTCCCCTAAGTCCCCACTGGCATTATGTCTTTTGCTGGGTAAATCTGATAACTATTTCTATCTTTATTATCTTGCATACTGCAATATATGAGAATTCCTGCTTTTCTGTATCTCCAACAACACTTGTTACTGTCTTTTTCAGTTTAGCCATATTGAGGGGTATTACATTGGGGTTTTAATTTTAATTTCTGTGATAATTAAGGAAGTTAAGCACCTGTTTACATGTGTTTATT
This sequence comes from Mirounga angustirostris, assembly GCF_029215605.1. Classification (NCBI taxonomy): domain Eukaryota; kingdom Metazoa; phylum Chordata; class Mammalia; order Carnivora; family Phocidae; genus Mirounga; species Mirounga angustirostris. The sequence goes on from NW_026991711.1 coordinate 160,934,022, forward strand.
TTCTATTAGGTTGTCTATTTTTTTTTTTTTTACAAATTTGCAGTTCTTTCTATACATTGTGTGTAAATTCTTTGTACATTACAAATCTTTTACTCTATGACTTGCCTTGTCACTCTCTCAATGGTATCTTTAGATGAAGAGAAGTTCTCTATAAAAATCTAATTTATATATTTATATATCTTCATCTATTTATCGCCCCCCCGCATGGTTACTACTTTCTGTGGCCTTTTAAGAAAATCTTTACCGGTTGGAAGGCCATGAGGCATTCCCTTACATTTTTTTTTTAGAAGTTTAATTATACTGTGAAGAATATAAATCAATCAATCAATAGCAAGCTTTAGTATTTTCCCTTTTACATTTAGGTCTCTACCTAGAATTTTGGATATGATGTAAGGGAAGGGTCATAATTTATTTGTTTCATGTGGAAATCCTGTTGACTTTGTATGACTGGATGTGTATATGGATCTGTTTCTGAACTCACTATTCTATTACATGAGTTGTCAATACTACATCATCTTAATTACTAGCTTTATAATAAGTCAATATTGATATTGTGGGTCAATATTGATAGTGTGGGTCTCTATTTTATTTATTTATGTTTTTGTTCTTAAATAATATCTTGGCTCTTTTGGCCCCTTTGAATTCCAAGTGAATTTTATATCAACTTGCCAGTTTACATACACACATGCACTTACACACACTCTCTTTCTCTCTCTCTCTCTTTTGGAATTTTGATTGGGATTACATGGAATATAGTTCAGTTTGGGGAAAATGGACATTTAATAAAACTGAGTGTTCTATGAACATGGTATATCATCATTTATTTAGATATTATGTATTTTCTCTCAGTTTTATACTTTCTTGAATAGTTATTGCACATCTTAGATTTTTCCTACTTATCAGATATTTAGTGGTATTCAGAATGTTACTGTTTTTAAATTTCATTTTCTTCTTGATGCTAGTATATAGAAATAAAATTTTTGAATATTGACCTTGTTTCCAGTGACCTTGTTATTAATTTTAATAGTTTATCTGTAGTTTTTTTTTTCATTTTCTATGAATATAATTTTATTATTTACAAATAGGGACAGTTTCTCCTTCTCCCCTTCAGTTTGTAGGCCTTTAATTTTTTTCTTATCTTGTTGCAGTGACTACTTTTTGTTCAATAATTAATAAAAGTACTAATGATGGACATTTTTATTGTGTTCCCATTATTTAATATGTTTGCTTATAGATTCTCCTTAAGAGATAAAGAAGTTCCTTTGTACTCCTGGTTTTCATGAATGGCTTTTTAATTTTATCAAATGCTTTTTATGTCACTATCAAGAATACATTACTTTAAAAAAAAAAAGAATACATTACTTTTTTCTTTTTTCTATTAATATAATTATTTTTAAGATTTTTTCTATTGATGTAATGAATTTGATATTTGAATGTTAAATCACCATTACGATTGTGCAATGAACTGCTCCTGATGATACATCCTTGATATATCACTAAATTTTACTTGCTAATTTTTTAAAGGATTTTTCCTTGTATGTTAATAATCAAGATGCTTTATATTTCTTTATTGTAATAATTTGTCAAGTTCTGGTATTTATATTATGCTGGTCATGCTAAATGAATTGATAAGTGCACTTATTTTTTGTTTTCCAAAAGTACTTACGTAAATATTTTTTTTTCCTTTAAATGTTTGGGAGAAGTTATCTGGGCCTGCGGTTTTCTTGTGGAAAGGTTTTTGATGACATCCCATTTTAATAGATACAGGAATATTCAGGTTTTCTATTTTTTCTTATGTCTGGTTTGTTAATTTTTCGTAATGTTTGTCCATTTCATCTAAAATATCAAATTATTGGCATATAGTTGTTCATAACAGCTCTAGTTACATGTTTAATGTTTGTAGGGTATGCAGTGATGTTCTCTATTTCTTAATATTGACTCTTTGGGTTTTATAAATTTTTTCTTGATTAGTTTTTGCTCTAGAGAGTTATCAATTTTATTTATCTTCGCTAAATGAATTGTCTTTTGGGCTATGTAGATCTTTCTTTTTAGTATATTTGTTTCCTTTTGCATTTAGTCTGCTCCTTATTATTTCTCTTTCTGTTTTGCTTTTTCTTTCTTTTCAATTTAAAACTTCTATTATTCCTGTTATTATTTGTTTCTCAAGCTAGTTTAGATTATTAAATTTCAGACTTTTTAAAAAAATATGTATTTAAGGCTTATTTTTGTGTAAGTACTGCTTTAGCTGCACCCCACAATTTTTGATATGTCATGTCCTTATTATCTTGGAGTTCAGAATATTTTCTACTTTCTGTTCTGATACATTCTTTGACCCTTGGATCATTAACAAGCATATTACATTTCTAATCAGCTGGGTATTTTTTTTCTAATTACTTTTTGTTTTTGATTTCTATCTGATTTCCATTAGTTACAAAACATAGATCAATGATTTTATTCTTTTGAAATATATTAACAACTTGCATTAGGACACAACTTGGTCTAATTTGGTAAATATTTTGGGTGCACATAAAAAGAATGTGTATTTTGTGGTTGTTGGATGCAATACTTTATATATGTCAGTTGTGTCAAGTTTATTGATTATATTGTTCAGAACTTCCATATCCTTCTTGCTTCCCTTGTCTATTTATTCTATCAGCTACTGAGAGAAATGCATTAAAGTCTCCCACTATGATTATGGAATCATCTATTTCCCTTTTAGTTTGTCAGTTTTTACCTTCTGTATTTTAAAGTTGTTAGTAGATGCATATAAGTTTAGGATTGATTTGTTTTCCTGATGACTTGTTTACCAGTATGAATTATTTCTAGAAATGATTCTTGCTTTAAAGTCTACTTGTCTGATATAACATTTCCCTGGTTTATCTTTCTCTATAACTTTACTTTCAAACTCTGTTATATTTAAAATGCATATAAGTTCTTTTTTTAAAAAAAATGAATTCATTGTAACATCTCTTTTAATTAGAATATTTAGTATGTTTGCATTTAATATCATTACAGTATAATTGGATTTATATGTGCCATCTCATTATTTTCTATTTGAGCAACTTGTTTATTATATTCTTTTTTCTCTAAATAAAATATTTTCCATTATTTAATTTTTTTTATCTATTAACTTGTTTTCTTAAAGATTTACTTATTTATTTGAGAGAGCGAGAGAATACATGAGAGGGGGGAGGGTTAGAGGGAGAAGCAGGCTCCTTGCCAAGCAGGGAGCCCGATGCAGGACTCGATCCAGGGACTCCAGGATCATGACCTGAGCCGAAGGCACTCGCTCAACCAACTGAGCCACCCAGGCGCCGTAACTTGTTTTCTTCTACTGTTCCTACTCTAGTGATAGCAACATTCACCCTTAGATTTTTTTAACTCTTTAATACATGTATTTTAATCCCACAAATTACTACTTTCATTGTTTGTGTAGTCAAGATTCATTTAAATTACCTACTTAAGTTTTCTATTTTTTCATATTGCTTCCTGCATTTTTTTAAAAGATTTTATTTATTTGAAAGAGAGTGAGAGAGAAACAGAGCGCGCACGCGCACAAGAAGGGGGGGGGTCAGAGGGAGAAGCAGACTCCCTGCTGAGCAGGGAGCCTGACCCTGGGCTCTATCCCAGGACTTTGGGATCAGGGCCAAGCGGAAGGCAGATGCTTAACCAACTGAGCCCCCAGGCGCCCTGCTTCCTGCATTTTTTAATTGCATACCCATTCACAGTTGTTTTCCCCTGCTTTATTGAGGTAAAATTCACAAATAAGCTTCCTTCATTTTGATATTTCTTTTAAAGATAATTTTCCTTCTGCTGAAAGAAATTCTTCATTATTTTTTTCAATGCAGGTCCTGGCAATGCATTCATTGAGCTTTTGTTTTTTGGGAGCATACTTATTTCATCTTCAATTCTAAAGAGTATGTTTGCAATTATAAAATTTTAGGTTGGGAATTACTTTTAGAAATTTAAAGGTATTATTTTATTGTCTGTGGCTTCTGTCTTTTCTTTTGAAAAGTTAGCACCTTTTTGCAAGTTGAAGAAAGACATTCATTTCTTATTCTGGTTTGCTCAGTGTTTTTATAATGAATTTGTATTGAATTTTATAAAATTTTTCTTTTGTATCTGTGGAGAGAATCATGACTTTCCCCTTTATACCTGGTTTCATCAATGTTTTTTCTCAGTTTTTCTTCTATTTCATATTTCATTGGTGTCTGCTCTTCATTATTTCCTTTATTTTACTTACTTTTTAAAAAAATTGAGATGTACTTCACCTGTCTGTTAATGTGGTGACTTCAATTTGCGTTAAACCAAATTTATATCTCTCAAATAAATTCCACTTGGTCATAGTGTATTATTCTTACTATATATTAATGTTATGAATTGATAACTTTTTAAAAAATTTTTTGTCTGTGTTTTTAAGGGATATTGGTCTATAATCTTACCATATTTTGATGAGGTTTTTTTTTTTTAAGATTTTATTTATTTTTGTGAGACAGAAAGTGTGTGTGCATGAGTGGGAGGGAGGGGCAGAGGGAGACTCCCAGCTGAGCAGGGAGCCCAACGCGGGACTCCATACCAGGTCCCTGGGAACATGACCTGAGCTGAAGGCAGATGCCCAACCGACTGAGCCACTCAGGCACCCCTCTTTGATGAGTTTTAATAAGAGTTGTGCTGGCTTTGTAAAACAAGATAAGAAGTATTCCCTCTTTATCCATTTTATGAAAGAGTTTGTGCAACTGGTATTTCTTCCTCATGTGTTTGAAAGAATTAATGAGAAGTAATTTGGGCCTGAGTTTTTAATTATTAATTTGATTTCTTAAATAAATATGGGGCTTTTCGGATTGTTTCTTTTCAATCAATTTAGAAAATACTTGTTTTTCCAGAAAATCATCCATTTCATCTAGGCAGTCATATTTATTGGTATATAAAGTTGTTTATAATATGCTGTTATTATTCTTTCAATGCCTGTGACATCTGTAGTGGGGTTCTTTCTCTCATCCCTGATATTGGTAATTTGTATCTCCTTTTTTTTTAATTTATCAAGCTGGCTATAGTATTGTCAATTTTTCTTCCATTTCATATTTCATTGGTTTCTGCTCTTTATTTCCTTTCTTCCACTTATTTTTTAAATTTGAGGTATAATTCACATAACAAAGTTTGTCATAACATGAAGTGCATCCTTTTAAAGTGTACAGTGGATTTCAATATATTCACAAAATAGTGCAATCCTCACCACTAATTCCAGAATATTTCCATCACTTCAGAAAGAAAGCCTATATTCATTCACAGTCACTTCCCTTCTCCTCTTCTCCATCCCCTGGCAATCATTAATCTGCTTTCTGTCTCTATGGATTTGCCTATTTTGGACATTCCATATGGATGGAATCACACAATAAGTGGCCTTTTCTGTATGGCTTCCTTCACAGAGCATAACATTTTCAAGTTTCATCCATTTTATAGCATGTATTAGTATTCATTCCTTTTTATGACTGAATAATTTTCTGTTGTTTGCATATACCATATTTTGTTTATCCATTCATCAGGTAATGAACATTTGGCTATTTTACTTTTTGGCTATTATGAGCAATGGTGCTTTGAACATTCATGTAAAAGCTTTTGTGTGGACATAGTTTTCAGTTTATGCCTACAAGTAGAATTGCTGAGTCATAAAACTGTATGTTTAACTTTGGGAGGAACCGCCAAACCGTTTTACAAAGCTGCTGCATTGTTTTACATTTCCATCAGCAAAGTATTAGGTCCTAGTTTCTTTGCATCCTCACCAACACTTGTTATGATCTATCCTTTGATGATAGTCATCTAGTTGGTATGAAGTGGTATTTCACTGTGGTTTTGATTTGGATTTCCCTGATGATTAATGATATTGAGAATACTTTCATGCTCAATATTTTCATATTGAGCATATTTTCATGAGCATTTTATATCAGGAGCATTCTCTATTGGTTATCTTTTTCTTTTGAGTTTGAACACTTTTTCCTAACACTTTATATTTTGAATAATATTGGATTGTATCCTGGATACTGTGAGTGAATGTTGTAGAATGTCTGGATTCAGGTGTGTTCCTCCAACAAGTTTGATGTTTTTATTTTATTTATTTATTATTTAAAGATTTTATTTATTTGAGAGAGAGTGAGAAAGAGAGCACACAAGCAGGGAGAGGGGCAGAGAGAGAGGGAGAAGCAGACTCCCTGCTGTGCAGGGAGCCCAATGTGGGGCTTGATCCCAGTACCCTGAGATCATGACCTAAGCCACCCAGGCACCCCTGATGTTTTTATTTTAGTAGGCAGTTACCTTATCTGAACTCAAACTTATTATTTCCCTGTAGGGGGCAACATATGAAATCTCCTTTTGGTTCTTTTATCCTTAGCTGGGCTGGTTGGAATCTTCCTCACATATATATGATCTATGGGTTAGCCAGAGACTTGCGGGTGGGGCGGGGGGGGTGCAGGGGAGTTTACACACAAAATTTGGGACTCCCCTCTCTACCTCTCCTGTTATTTCCCCCCATCAAACACACTTTTGCAGCTGTTTTAATTGTCCTTAACTCTTACCTTAAATCAGTAAGAATATTGATTTCTAACTTTTTAAAAATGTGGCATGGCTGAGGTTGTAAACTCACCTTTTTTTAAGTGTTAACACCCCTTTATTATTTACTTGCTTTTTGTTTACTCTCCAGTTACTTCAGGTAATTTAAAAATATTTTATCCAGAATTTATCATCATTATGTTTGATAGGGCTGATTCAAAAATAGCTCTTTGTCCATTATCAGAAGCAGAATCTCTCTCCTATCTGTTTATTTTTGTTAACTGTTTCTTCAAGTGACATAGAAATTTCCTCCCAATGGCTATTCTACTAATAGTTGCCTTTAAATTTTTAACAAATATTTGTCAATAGTTATTGTTATCATTATCAATAATTTTTAAGTATCTGTGATATGTTTGGCATTCAGGGCAAAATCTTTATCATTGAGGGATATTAACCCTCATTCTTTGAATTCAAGGTCAGTTTAATTATTTCTGTGGGTTTCTGTGTCCATCCCCCCACCCACCCACCAAATAGATTTACCTACTCCAAGAATATGGCTTTAGTTTACATGTATGCCTTTTGTAAACATAGCAAACTTTACTTCACACATAACTTTACATACAATTGTACTTGTTTCAAACTAGAGACAGTTTTGGTATTCCATAAAATTAATTGTAAGAAAGGTATAAGTACTATATATGAGTATTTATAAGTATGTTTGAAGTTAATTCATTTTATTAGTATTATTATCCTAATGGCCCAACCAGTGATTATATCAGTTATATCTTTTTGAGGCCACTGGGGAAATGGGGGTAAGAAGCATTCCTGTTTTATTTCAGGTTCTAAACTATTAGAAACTATCTCTTTCCTACCTATAATTATCTTCATTGAACATAAAAAGATACCAGAGTGGGTTTGTAGTTAGATATTTTTTTTTTTTTAAAGATTTTATTTATTTATTTGACAGAGAGAGAGAGATAGCGAGAGCAGGAACACAAGCAGGGGGAGTGGGAGAGGGAGAAGCAGGCTTCCCGCCGAGCAGGGAGCCCAATATGGGACTCGATCCCAGGACCCTGGGATCATGACCTGAGCCGAAGGCAGACGCTTAACGACTGAGCCACCCAGGCGCCCTGTAGTTAGATCTTAAATAAATGGAATATAAAAAGAACTATCCATGTAATTTCCTAATAATTTTTGTAAAATACAAAATTCCTCATTCATTTCCACTTGCCTTTAGGGTTCCATTAACTTCAAATGATGATGATGATGATGATGATAAAGATAAAGATGATGACAATGTTATATCAAAGATATCACCTGATATTCCCTCTTCAGTATCAACAAGACAACCTTTATCAAGTCAGTATAACTTGGAATTGTTATTTCTTAGAGAAAATAATCACGATATGTGTGGTTTAGATGATTCCGGGATATTTTTTCTATTGTTGATATCCTTCCCAAAGGTGAAATTTTTAAAATTAGTTTTGAATATTAGTATTAAAAAGTTACATTCATCAGATTTTTTCTTGAGGCCCATGGTGTATAAACAGTTAATAAGTTAGATCTCTTATGTTATAGACTTGCTAACTTCCACTATTTAAAACTGCTGTTAAAAAATTTAATTTTTAAGTAAACATGCTGACAAATGTCTGGTCCACAGTGGTCTAATGCTGTTATTCTGCGAGCAGTATTTAGAAATGAGTACACCTAAAGAGCTTTTCTTGTTATCTTATTAGCTTACAAATTGAAAAATACCATATATTTATTTAGTTTCATCTTCTTTTCATAGACAAAAAAATTGGGGGCCTAAATAGATTTTATGTCACAAAATCTATAGCCAAAGCAAAAACTTGAGCCTGGATAATGGTTGAGCCAGAGAAAATGATGACACTTATGTTTTATTTACGTGGTTATTTCTAAAATAATAATCCTTCAGGGGAGTCTGGCTGATGTATTTATCATAGATTTGCAGCTTGGATTATGGAGCCATAAGTACATTTCATTTAGAGCTTAGAATTGTTTTTCCTTTATAAAAATTTATGTGTGTATATATAATTTTATATAAACTTTAGCTGCCTACTGATAGCCTTTTGATAGTAATCCTTATCAGAGTCATCACTGTTATTTGGGTTCAGTTGCTGGCCTTCTCCCACTTAGAAATATATGTTAATGGCTCTACTGTCAGCTATACTCTACTGTTGGGGCCAAGGCAGAGTGAATTCTTAGTATATATTTTCCATAGATACACATGTAAAATGTCTGAATACATTGATCATTCTACTTCATTTTTATCAGCGTAGATTCTTTCTAAGTGTCTGAACAGAACAAATTGTCAGAATCCTTTCTGTGAAACAGCTTGATTTTTAATCTTATTTGTTTAAAATAACAAATTCCTTGTCATTACTTATTTCCGAATTTTCTTTCCCTTTATTTTATAGAAAGTCATTTCCATTCAGACCAAAATTCCATGAGTTCTCCAATGAGTGAGATGAAAAATGCCCAGTCAATCAGCCCCGGAAAGGAGAAACCATCTCTCAGTAAAGTAACGGAAAGGAAAAAACATGAATCATCTCAGGAAAAAAATAATCCTTCTGTTGACAGTTCTCATGGGACAGACTTAGATCAACAACACATTTCAAGTCCAGAATTAAATTGGAATAATGAAATAAATGATCATACTAATGAAAAGAATATTAAAATGCAAGGAAACATACAGTGCCTTCCTGACTCATCGGAGTCTACAAGTGAACCTACTGCAGAGTACATGAATCCATTTGAGGGTAGTGATGACTTTCAGTTGCAGAAAACTGTGTATGATGCTGACATGGATTTAACTGCTAGTGAAGTAAGCAAAATTGTTACAGTTTCAACAGGGACTAAAAATAAAAACAATAAAAAATCAAATGATTGTGAAATAAAAACTTTCAGAAAAGTGAAAGATTCAAGCTCTGAAAAAAAGAGAGAAAGATCAAAGAGACAATTTAAAAATAGTTCAGATATCAATATTGACGAAAAGGTTGAAAATGGACCAGAAAAAAGATCAGTTGTCTTAAATGGCAAAGGGGATTCAGAAGATCCAGATTTTATTTTCAGTACTGAGCAGCTGATTCAGTTGAACAAACTGAAGAAAGTAACCCTTCATAATGGCTTTGATCAAGACGACAGACAAAATACACAGTGTAATAAAAGAAAGAAAAGAATACATGTAACAAATGAGCAAGAGGAAGCATACTCTTTCTCCCAAAGTTCAGATAAATTTCAGCAGGAGAGTAAATTTGATATGGGTCAGAGTTCTTTAGCTTATCATAAAAGTAAAGCTTCTAGACAGACATTTGTGATTCCTAAGTTAGAAAAAGGTAACTTATTCTCAAACCAAAAGAATAAAGAAAGCACTTCTGAAAACCTAGAAGTCACAAGTGAATTTCAAACAGCTGATCTTTCCACCAAAGGTAATGAAAGTTTATGTGATTATGAGGCCCAGAATATGTCAGATTTGAAAAAGCATGTCACTGATACGCAGCCTGCTCAGCAGAATGAATCAAAAATAAATGAGAAGCTTAGACAGAAAGTAAATCGGAAGACAGAAATAATTTCTGAAACAAACAAAGCATATGGGGATACTGCTAAAGATGTGCACGGCCCAGGAAAAGGTAACTTTTCCTTCCAAACCCATGAGGGTAAAGAAGCCATCTCTGGAAACCTTAAAGTTTCAGATGAGTTTCAAAAACCTGCTCTTTCCACTATTGATAATAGAAACCTGTGTGATTATGAGATCCAAAATGTGTTGGATTTGCAAAAGCAGATCACTGATGTGTACCCTGTTCAGCAAAATGAATCAAAAGTTCATAAGAATCTTAGGCAGAAAGTAAATCGGAAGACAGAAATAATTTCTGAAGCGAATCATTTAGATAATGACAAGAATGTATATTTCCCAGAAAAGCGTAGTTCTTTCTTCCTAACCCAGAAGGATAAAGAAATCATCCCTGAAAATATAAAAGGCCCAAGTGAATTCCAAATACCTGCCCTTTCTACCAAAGATAGTGGAAGCCTATTTGATTATGAAACTCAAAATGTTCTGGGAATAGAAAAGCATATCCATGATATGCAACCTGCTTATCAAAATGAATCAAAAATAGATAAGAAGCTTAGGCAAAAGGTGTGTCGGAAGACAGAAATAATTTCTAAAATCAACCAAGTATATGAGAATGATGACAAAGGCATACATGACCCAGAAAAAGATAATTTACATTCTCTAACGCAAAAGGAAAAAGAAATCATCCCCGAAAACCTAGAAGACACAAATGAGTCTCAGGTAGCTGATCCTTCCACCAGAGGTGTTAGGAACTTATGTCATTATGAGACTCAAAACATTTTGGGGGTGAAAAAACATGTTACTGATATGCCACCTACAAAGCAAAATGAATCAAAAATAAATAAGAGGCTGAGGCAGAAAGTAAGTCGGAAGACAGAAATAATTGTGGAAATGAACCAAGTAAATGAGTTTAAAAAAAAAGGTGTGTATGACCCAGAAGAAGGTAACTTCTTTTCCCTAACCCAAACAGGTAAAGAAACCATTTCTGAAAAATTAGAAGTCACAAGTGAATTACAAACAGCTTATCTTTCCACCCACAATAATGGAAATTTGTATGATTATGAGACACAGAATGTGTTGGGTTTGAAAAAGCATGTGACTGAAACGCAACCTGCCCAGCAAAATGAATCGAAAATAAATAAGAAACTTAGGCAGAAAGTAAATCGGAAGACAGAAATAATTTCTGAAAAGTACCAAATATATGGGGATAATGATAAAGATGTGCATGATCAAGAAAGCTGTACAAAAGATCTTGCTTTTCAAGTAAATATATCTAAACAAAGACTTGAATGCCAAGGTATCATCAGTGGATACTCTATGGAAATTCATAGTAATGAAAAGGAAAATTGTGATCAAATTTCAAATCCTTACAAACTAGTTAAAAAGCATGGGAAAGAATCATCAGGCAAGGCAAAGATTTTTGCAAAAGGTAAAAACAAATCTATTTCACAGTTATCAGATTCTTTACAGACGTCTGTCTCCCTAGAATCAGGTTTAAAATATATTACTAATGAAGCAGATTCTGATCCTGGTAAGCACAGGGACCTACAGGAGAATCTGAAGGAAAGCTCCACAACTCTGAATGAAAAAAGAGCTATCCCTTTTGTGGAAGTGGTAAAAGAAAGAGAGTGCCAGGGCAGAAAAGTAAACAAAACGGCATCTAAATCAAAGAAAAGAAAGACCGTCTATCCTTCTTCAGATAGCCATAAGGTAATGCAGATAATATCTGACACTGACCAGGGAATATCAGTTGAATCTGGACAAGCTGGTGAGGAAAAAAATTCAGAAAATGAGAGAGTTGTCAAAATGAAGCCAGACTTTTACAAAGAGGTGTTTCAATCTTTATCTCAGGTATATTCACCTAACATACAAGATTCTTCCTTTAAGAGTATGCATGAGGAGTCAGTACCTCTGAGTATTTCTCCTAGTAAAAATCTGATGATAAAAGAAAATTTTGCCATGGAGAGCTCACCAATCTTTCAAGTAAGTGATGAAGAACATGAGAAGATGAAAGGGATGAAATTCAACCAGAGAACACAAAAATCAGGAATAGGTAGGTCAATAGCTGAAGTGACCAAGTTTTAAAAGTATTGTCTTTTTTCACTTAACCAGTATTTTCTATTGTAACTGCTATTTTTATGGAGTTAGGAACAGTATTTAATTGTGTAGCCTGAACTGTAGAAACAATATAAAGGAATTTAAAGAAAGTTTAATATTTTAGGAAGATAACAGAGTAGTGTCTTGGATATTTATAACCTAAAAAACAGATTTGGCCTTTACCACAAAGTTGTCTGATTTGGTGTTTTGGAGGATTAAAAAATAAGTAATACCAAATCCTGGGACACCTGGGTGGCTCAGTCAGTTAAGCATCTGCCTTCAGCTCAGGTTATGATCCCAGGGTCCTGGGATCGAGTCCCATATCAGGCTCCTTGCTCAGTGGGGAGCCTGCTTTTCCCTCCACCTGCCGCTTCCCCTCTCTCCTGCTTGTGCGCGCTCTCTCTAACAAATAAATAAAATCTGAAAAAAAAAAAAAAAAAAAAGTAATACCAAATCCTTTCCTCAGAATACATGTATCTAAAAATAACAAATAAGAAATACGGTGGTGAATGTGGTGAATGCTCTAATAAAAGCACACATGTGCTAACAGATATATGGGGAGGGGTTTGGACAAGAGGAACCTGCAAAGACATCATGAAATAGGTAGCATTTTAGGCCGTAAAGGATAGGTAGGATTTTTATCTTTAGTGTTTACTTTTTATTTTCCCCCAGTTATTAAAAGAATACTCATTGCAGAAAATTGAAAGTAGAAAATTAGAAAATAGGAGGAAAAACAATCACCCAAAGAACTGCAGTCAACATTTTGGCATGTGCATACAGAGTTGAATCTATGGAATTTAAAAATATATATCTGAAGGCATGCTATATATAACATTAGTTATCCCATTTTTTCCCCTTAAACATTGGATCCTAAGGATGTTCCTTCATTATTAGAAATTTTGTGACATTGGACATTCCCATATCAATCAAAATTTTCTACTGGGAGACTAACATTTGAATATATATGTATGCAGAATACTAGAATTTTTTTCCCCATTTTATTAAGAAATAATTTATATTACTGTATAACTTCAAGGCATACAGCTTGATGGTTGGATTTACATGTATTATGAAATGGTTATCACAGTAGGTTCAGCTAACATCCATCATGTCAGATGGATAAAGTAAACAGAAAAGAAAAAAGAAAATAAGTTTTCTCCTTGTGATAAGAACTCTTGGGGTTTACTCTCTTAACTTTTTTTTTTTTTAGAGAGGGAGGGGTGGGGTTGAAGAGCAGGGGAAGAGGGAGAGACTTTCTCTGTGAAATAAATAAATAAAATCTTAAAAAGAGAGAGAGAGAGAGAGAGACAATCCTAAGCAGGCTCCACGCGTGGAGCCCAATTTGGGGCTTGATTTCACAATTCTGAGATCACAACCTGAGCCGAAATCAAGAGTTGGATGCTCAACCAACTGAGCCACCCAGGCGCCCCCTCTTAACCTTAGTCCTTATTTATCTTATAACTGGAAGTTTGTACCTTTTGACTACCTTCCTCTTTTTCCCCCTCTCTTCACCCTCTGCCACCTCTGGTAACCACAAGTCTGATCTCTTTTTCTGGGTTTGGGTTTTGGTTTTTTGTTTTGATTTTTTTTTTTTTTTAAATGCCTGATGTGAGATCCTACAGTATTTGTTTTTCTGTGTATGACTTATTTCACTTAGCATAATGCCTTCAAGGTCCATATGTGTTATCTCAAATGGTAGGATTTCCTCATTTTTTAATAACTGAGTAATATGCATATAATATTAACATAGGCACACCCCCCCCACAACTTTATCCATTCATCCATCGATGGACACTTAGGTTGTTTCTATGTCTTGGCTTTTGTACATAATGCTGCTGTGAACATGGGGGTACAGATATCTTTTCAAGTTAGAGAACACTAGGATTTTGATGGATAAGGCCACTCCGGGAAAAAGGAATACTAAAAAGAAGTGCAAAAATCTAGAGTTACAGTCCATGATAGAGGACTGGTGAGCCATCTTGCTTCTCTCTATTCCTCATGATACCTTTCACAGAGTAAGCAGTTGATACAAATGTTGAATGAATGTGTAGTAATTTGTATGATTCTGTGAATAGAGTTGACCCGTGAAGGATTTTTATCAGCCTATATGTGATTTCAGAATAAAAATGTTATGGTATACTTTGGTAGGTTGTTTCAAATTTTAAGTCTCTTCTCATTGCTGGGGAAAAAAACTGATTCACAAATAATTTCAGTGCTATTATTGTAATATTTAAAATTATAACTTGATTATTGCTAAGTTTAAAAATTTGCTGCCAGTAATTTGCAAACCACTAAATATCCCATATCTATTTCTATATGAGGATATCCCATTTCTCTTTACATATGTTTATAAATATTTGTGAAAATAATATTCTTTGCAGGTGGTAGAACACTACAGGACTTGACAAATACCAGTTTTGTTTCAAATAATGCTGCTAAAGCTGAAAATAAGTCAGAAAATCCATCTTTAGAGCCACCAAGCCGAAGAAGAAGGTGTACTCCTCTCTCTTTAAAGGAGCCAAATCTCAAAAGGTAAGTATTTCAGTGATATTAAAGTGATTTCAGTGTGATATTATAAACTATATGCTTTAAAAGAAATTCCTGCCTGAATTAGTATTTGAACATTTCTGAATATCAATATATTTTTGACATATAATAATCACAGTGTGATCTGGGTAAGATTTGAAGAAATGTCTTCTTTTATTCTTTGAACAGACTTTGTAAAAAAAAACTTTGTTCCCTATGATTTGCAAACCACTATTTCCATGTCTGTTATCTTCATTTGTGTTCCCTAGAAGAATTCAAAGTAGCTTATTTGTTCTTTAGCCTTAAAGAGTAATAGTCTTTTTCTTTCTTTTTTTAAATTTCAAACAGGGCGCCTGGGTGGCTGAGTCAGTTAAGCGTCCAACTCTTGATTTTATCTCAGGTCACGATCTCAGGGTTGTGAGATCAAGCCCCGAGTTGGGCTCCATGCTCAGCAGGGAGTCTGCTTGAGATTCTCTCTCTCCTTCTCCCTCTGCCCTACCCACCCCCATGCGTGTACATGCTCTCTCTCTCTAAAATATCTCTCTCTAAAATAAATAGGGTCTCCTGGGTGGCTCAGTTGGTTAAGCACCTACCTTCGGCTCAGGTCATGATCCCAGGTCCTGGGATCCCTGCTCAGTGGGGAGCCTGCTTCTCCCTCTGCCCCCACCGTGCTCTGTTTGTCTGTCTCTCTGTCAGATAGATAGAGAGACAGACAGACAGATAGATAGATAGACAGACAGAGAGAGAGAGAGAGATTTGTCTATTTTTTTTAAATATATAAAACATACCCCAACAAAGGGAAAATAGTACTCCACCTTCTTATCCACCATCCCTCAGCTTCAATTGTTATCAGTATTTTGCCTTATTTATTTCATCTATCCTTTTTTGTTGTAGTATTTTTAAAGCAAATCCCTAATATTGGGTCATTTAATTCCAAAAACACTTCTGTGTATCTCTCTTAAAAAAAGGAACTTCTTAACAAAACTAGATTAATAGTGATCACAGCAATTATCTATATGAATATGAATATTATCTATGAATTATAATTATATATAATTATATATTATATTATATATATAATTATATATATTTTTTATATAGATAATTATTGCGTTATATAAAAGGGCCACAACACCTTAATATCATTTCTGACAGAGGGAAAAATTTAAAACGCAATTATTCCAAGTACTGTGGATTGAGTATCAAGCATAATTTAAGATGAAGCGCATCTGAAGTTGTAATCATAGCAAAGTTATTTCCTTGCTCTTCTTTTTTCCTCCACTTGATTTTTTTTTTATTGGGGTTTTTTTTTTAATTTAAGTTTAATTAACATATAGTATATTATTAATTTCAGAGGTAGAGTTCAGTGATTTATCACTCTTATATACCCAGTGCTCATTACATCACTTGCCCTCCGTAATGTCCATCACCCAGTTACACCATCCTCCTACCCCTTTCCCTCCAGCAACCCTCAGTTTGTTTCCTGTGGTTATGAGTCTCTTAATGGTTTGTCTCCCTCTCAGATTTCATCTTGTTTTATTTTTCCCTCCCTTCCCCTATGATCCTCTGTTTTGTTTCTTAAATTCCACATATGAGTGAGATCATATAATAATTCTCTTGATCTCAGCTCAGGTCATGATCTCAGGGTTGTGAGTTCAAGTCTTCCATTGGACTTCACGCTGGCAGGAAGCCTACTTAAAAAAATTAAATTAAAAAAAAGAAAAGTCTATTCAGATCTTTTTCCCTTTTTTCAATTGGGTTGTCTTTTTTTTTTTTTTAATTGAGTTGCAAGTTAAACTTTCTTATTTTAAACTAATTTTAGACTTATCAAAGAGTTATAAAAATAGCCCAGAGGTTCCTTCCCCAGCTTTCCCTAATTTTAACACCTTATCCACAGTACAATGATCAAAATTAGAAAATTAGCATTGGTACAATACTGTTAACAAACTATAGATGTCCATTAACACCCTTTACTGTTTTAGAATCCTATCCAGGATCCCACCTTGTTTCTCCTTAGCCTCCTCCAGCCTGTAACAGTTTCTCATTCCTTCCTTTCCTTTTATGACTTTGACACTTTTGAAGACTATTGGTCAGTTATTTTGTAGACTGTCCCTCAGTTTGGTTTATCTGATGTTTTCTCATGATTACAATGCAGTTAAGCTTTTTTGGCAAGAATTCTGCAGAAATGGTATGTCCTTCTCTCATTGCATCATTTTAAGGGGTTTATCATGTCAGTATGTCTCGGTAATGTTAACTTTGGTCACTTGATTGAGGTGGTGTTTGCTGGGTTTTTTCACTATAAATCTATAAATCACTATCTTTTCCTTTATAGTTAATGAACACTGGGGGAGATGCTTTGAATCTGTGCATCCTATTTTTCCTCCCACTTTCACCTACTGATTTTAGCATCCATTGATGGACCTTGCCTGCAACAGTTATATTTCTGCCTAATAGTGGTTTCTGTTTCCCTCTTTCCTTCTGGAATTCTGTAAGGAAGAGCTGTCCTTTCTCCCTCTCTCCTTCCCTTATTTATTGATTGATTGATTGATTTATATCAGTATGGACTTATGGATACTTATTCTGTAAGTGAAAATTTAATACTATCAATAGTTATTGCATTGCTCAGATTATTCCAGTGGGGCTATTAGGAGTTCTTTCAGGGTGGCTTCCTTCTGTATTCTTTCAGCAAGACCTCATCATATTTTGAGCACTTCCTTACTTTCTGACACAAGATGTTCCAGGCTTATCTTAGTGTTTTTCCTGCCCCAGCCCCCAAATCAGGTACTTTTGAAGAATTTTGTTTAGAAACCTAGGTATTCTTGCCATGTGTATGGTATTAGTTAGCTATTGCTGCACAGCAATGTTACCATAAACCTAGTAGCCTAAAACAGCATCCATTTCTTATCTCTCCATTTCTGTGGGCCAGGAATCTGGACTAGAGCACTGAATTAGGTGCTCTACTTAGTGTCTCACAAAACTGTAATTAAGTTGTTGTCCAAGATGGTTCTCATCTAGAGGCCCTACTGTAGGTGAATCTGCTCTCAAGGTCATGCAGAATGTTGGCAAATTTATTTCCTTGTAGTTAGAGGACTGAGGGCCCCAGCTTCTTGCTGTTGGCTAGAAGCTGTCCTCAACTCCTCGAGGCCGCTCTCAGCTCCTGGCCAAATGGGCCTCCCAAAATGGCTACTTATTTCAAAGCTAGCTGCAGAGTCTCTAGGGCAAATCCTTTAGCAGATAGAGTATCATAAAATGAAATGCAATCTTAGAAGTCAGACATTCCATCACCTTTGCCATATTCTATTGGTTAGTTGCAAGTCACAGTTCCTTAAAGAGGCAGTTACACAAGGGCATGAACGTCATCATGAGTGTGGTGGGAGGGATCCTCCTTAGGGTCTGGCCACCACAGGGCGCATTGCTGTTAGGCCCTCTCAGCAGACAGAGCTAGGAAACATATGTATGCATACTAATCCACACATACACACACTTTTATATTTCTCTATCTGTATATAAAGTAAAAACCGTGAGTTTATATATTGATAGCCTCTGATTCCAGTTCAACACCACAGAGTTCATTTTTACTTTGCTTATTCATAATTTCTTTATCAGTGAGAAGCCTGGCTCTCATTATCTAAAATGTATTTATTTGTTTGTTCATTTCTAGCATACACATAAAGTAGTTTCAGAATTGCTAACTACTATCCCTGTGAGAAGCATGCTTACTATAACTAGATTATAACATTTAGATATGGTTCTTTTTGTCTTAGGTTAGTTCTTTCCTTACCAACCCCCTTCCAGAGTAGTTATGTTATTCATTTGTAATTCATTTAAGTACATTTGTTATTGTTTGTATTGTTTTCTCCTTCTATATCTTGGTAGGTTTTGTTGTTTACTCTGAGGTATGTGAAACATTTGGATTATACAAATCAAAGCTATACAAAATGGTATATGCAGAGAACAGCAACTACTTTTATCCCAGCTACCCCATTCCTATTACCCCCTCTTTCTATCCTATTTTCACCTACCTCCTGGGGGTAACCAGTTTCTTTAGTTTCTGGCTTATCCTTCCTGTATTTCTTTAGCATAAATAAGCAGATATATGTATATCCCCCTTTTACATAAAGGCAGCATACCATAGCTATTCTGTTGGGCTTTGTTTACTTTTGTTTAATAGTGTATTCTGGAAATCAATATCAATTTGTAGAGATTTTCCTCCTCCTTTTTTTTTACAGCTGGATAATAATTATGTATAGATATACTATCCTTTTATTCAGTCACATTCCTATATATGCACATTTAGGTTGTTTCCAATCTTTTACCATTATAAATAATAACTACATTGAGTAGTATTGTGCATATATCTTTTCATATTGTTGGAAATGGATCTTCAGAGTAAATTCCTAAAAGGGGATTGCCCGGGTGAAAAATAAGGACATATGTAGTTCTGTTAGGTCTTGCCACACCTCCCTCCAGAGGCTCATACAAATTTGCATTCCCACCAGCAGAGTGTGGCACCCTTTACCCACATTGTAATCAACAAGAATATGTTGTCGTATTTTAAAATTTTTGCCACTCTGGTAAGTGAGAAGTGGTATATTGGTGTTGTTTTACTTGGCATTTCTCTATTAAGTGAATTTAAAAGCTTTCCTCGTGCTTGGGGGTATTTATACCATTTTTTAATCTGTTCATATCTTTTTTCTATTTTTTCATTGTATTTCTGGTCTTTTTGTCCCCCAGTTATTAAGAATTCTTTTTTTTTCTTTTTTTTATTATGTTATGTTAATCACCATACATTACATCATTAGTTTTTGATGAATTCTTTATGTATTAGGGATATTAGCCCTTGTAGTATATGTAGCCAGTATTTTTTTGAGTTTATCAATTATTTTTTTGACTTTGTTTTTTAAATTATTTTTACATAGTTAAATTTCTTAATCTTTCATTCTCTTTGAATTTTAAATCATATTAGAAGGTCTTTCCCTATACCATGGTTAAAGAGGAATTCATCATATTTTTTTCTAGTATTTTTATAGTTTTATTTCTTACATAAATCCCTAGTCCATTTAGAATTTTTTTTTAGTGTGAGGTATAAGATATGGATCTAATTTTGTCTTTCTTCCAAAGGCTACCCATCTGTACTTGCACCATTCATTTATTTACAAATGCATCTTTATCCCAAAGATTGGAGATGTCAACCATGTCATATTCTAAATTTCTGTATGTATTTGGGGGGGTTCGTCTAATGCTGGACTTTTTATTCTATTGCGGTGATCTACCTGTCTAGTATAGAGGCTGTATATGATGTTTTAATGTCTGGTAAGGCTACTGCCTTCTCATAGTTTTTCTTTTCCATTGTTTCCTTTGGTGTTTTTACGTATGAACTTTTATTTTTTTATTTTTTTATTTTATTTTATTTTTTTTTAACATATGAACTTTAGTATTTACTTGGCAAGCTCAGGGTTTCTCAAACTCAGCACTATTGACATTTTGAGCTAGATATTTCTTTGTTGTGGCAGGCTGTTCCGTGCATTGTAAGATATTTAGCAGTATCCCTGCCCTCCACCCAGTAAATGTCAGTAGCACCCATCCACTTAAAACAATCAAAAATATCTCTAAATGTTGCAAAATGTCACAGAGGAGGTGAAATTGCTTTGAGTTCAAAATGACTGGTCTAGCTTGCTGGTATTTTTATTGGAATTGCATTCAATTTATACCTTAATTTAGGGAGAACTAACATCTTTGTATTGAGTTGTGCTATGTAAGAACAGGAGATGTCTTTGTATTTATTCAAGTCTTCTTTTGTAACTTTTAGAAGTGTTTTAAAATTTTCTTCAAACGGGTTTTACACATTTCTTGTTAAATTGATTTGTAGGTATTTAGTCTTCTTGGTTGCGAATGCACATGTAACTTGGACATGTAAATCATGCTCAGTATTTATTTGTGAGTATGAAAGGTGTTGAATTCTGTGTAAGTTTATAACTTGCTACTTAACTAAATTTCTTTTATTATCTGTCTCATTGATTCTCTCAAGTAAAACTTAATGGAGGAGGAATACCATGATACCATCTGAAAATAGAGTTAGTTTTACTTCTTTACCCATTCATATGCCTCTGATTGATTTCTCTTGTTTTATGGCATTGGCTAATACCTCAAGTACAGTTTCACATATTAATAGGAATAGTGGGCATTCTTGCCTTGTTCCTGACTTGAGTGGTATTTCCACTCTGTTGTCTCCCCGTTAAACAAGATAATGACTTTAGTATTAAAGTAAGTATATACCATTTATAATATTAAGAAAATGTCCCCCAATGTCTATTGAGTGTTTTAATCATGGATGAGTGTTGCATCATGTCAAGGACTTTTTCAGTATCCATGAAAAATTTATATGCTTTATTTCCTTAGATTTATTAACATGGTATATGATAATAGGTTTTCTAATATTGAACTGAATTTGCATTCCTGGAATAAATCTCACTTGGTCATGGTATATGTTTTTCATAATGTGCTGTTGGATTTGCTTTTGTAACTATGCTGTGAGTACTTGAGAAGAATATGTACCCTCTTTTATCAGAGTATAGAGTTTGATATATATTCATAAGATTTACCCCTATATTCTTTAGATCTTCTCTCTCCTTATTTTTTTGCCCACTTCACCTATCTTGCACTGAGAGTGTTGTATATTAAAATCTCTTATTATTGTGTTCCTATCTGTCTCCATGCATCTCCTGTAGTTTTTGCTTCATAAAGGTAGTTGCTCTGCTATTTGGTACATAAATATCATAATTACTATATACTCATAGAGTAATATTCATGATTAATCCACATTGTAGATTAGGACTTTTACTATTGAAAATGTCCCCCTTTGTCATATTCAGTGCTTTGGGACTTAAAAGATAAAGACTTTAAAAAATATATTTGTATTACCTTCTTGTTAACTTCTGCCACCCCTATCCTCAGTGCCTAAAATGATCATTCTATAATACTTTGCAAGCAGTTTCATTCAGGATCTCTTCTCACTGGGGACCTATCAGAAGCTGTGATATATCTGCTGGATGTCATCCAAAAAGAAAAAAAAAAGGCAGCTGGTTTGTCATCATTCTTAGTATTTATACTAATGTTCATTGTGATATTTGCTTTTAAAAAATTTACCAACTAAACCATTTACCAAATAATCTGTATGCCCAATAGGCATACAGATCTAAACTAAAATAGAATACTATTTCATTGCAGCATTTTGCTGTATTTAGAATAGGTAGCTCTTCTAAAGAATTAATTAAATTCTATCTAATTACCCAAGGCAGTGGTATCATTGGCTCTGGAGAGGGGTACAGAGGAGGGAAAGAGACCTACTCGATAGCTAACCATTTATACCTTTGTAATTTGGGACCATGTATATGTATGTCATCTAAAAAACATGTGTAATGTAAAGAATAAATACAGCTCCATTTTTTGCAACATGATATACTAGGTGTATGATCAAACTAAAAATAAAATAAAATTACTGGGTAAAATATTAAAAAACAAAACAAAAGCCAAACAAAAAACCCCCTTGAACATATCTATTAGCTAGAAGAGAAGAAGAAAGAGAGCTCGCATCAGAGACTGAATGAGAGCAGGAACCCAGAGAGGTAGGTGGACTCTGGCTTTTGCCCGAACATATTTACCAAACTAGGTGAACCTAAGTGTTGGATTCACAGCTTTATGGGGCTGGGGACAGAAGGCATATCCTAGGGTTTAGCTAAAATGAAAAGTCCAATAGTAGATCACCTTCAATAAAGTTGAGCTACTTTCTCAGTAGGAGGCAAACTAAAAATAACCTTCCCACCAGCTTTTTTAAGCCCCAAGAAATAACTCTGGTACTGAACTGAGGAGGAAAAAAATCTTCTGAGAATTCATAACCAAAATCAAACTCTCATGCATTGCAGCTGAAATTCATAATATCTGGAAGTCACAGAAAACCTCAAGCTGAGGATTTAGTATTAGCCCATGACTTGTAGTGCCCCCTGTTGTCCATTAGAAGGAAATGCAAATATTTTCTAGATCTCTCATCTCAGTCCTCAACAAATTTTCTGCAGATAAAATTCCAAGGGAAATGAACAGTTAGCTCACAGTAAACACTACATACACAAGGGAACAAGGTACTAGCAGAAACAACTGATAGCAGAATTAGATACAGAATGTAAAATAAGAATGTTTAATGTTTCAGTGAAGGAGAGACTTGGAAGTGAATAAAGGTGTTGAAAAAAAAAACACCTTTACTGTGAAGAAAAGCAAGGAAGAGATGAACACAGTTTAGGATAGTGATTACTTCTTGGGGGATGACAGGGATGTGATCAGAAAGGGGCACACTGGAGGCTTCTGAGGTGTGGTAATATTTTATTTCTTAACCTGGGTGGTAGGTACATCAACATTTATTTATTGTTTTTAAGTTGTAAATTTTCATATATTCTTCTATGTATGCTGAAGTTCATAATAAAAAAGAAATACATAGTAAAACATGTAGTGTGTGAAATCTAAGTTGGTCAGTTTTTCTTAAACCTTATTTTGTAATTCCTACTATCATAGAGTATTCCAGATATATGATACAGGAGTTTTCTTCTCCATGCTTCACAGCAAAAGCATCAGCTTTGAGTTGTTAATACTGTTCATCTTCCCTTTTTTCTACTCTGCAGGAAGATGAGAAGATGAGGTGAATGTATGGATTCTGGTTTTTTTGAATTCTCAAACCATACCAAGTCAAAACAGGGATATAACAAGATCCAAAAGATGAAATGCGTGATGAAGGCTTCCCCCCCACCTTTTCATGAGTATTAATTTATTCTTATGTTTACATATATGTGTATAAAATAGCTATTTTGTAATATTAAACTTCTAAAATCATTTTGGTCATCCTATAACTTATGTTGCTGTTTTTGTGAACTTCTTTCAACCTAACAGCCTTTAACTAAGCAAAAGCTGTTAACCTTTTAACCAAATAAAATGTGTTATAAATATTTTTGCATTGGTTATCTTGTTGTATACCACGCTATCTTGTTTTATTTTTAAACCATCCAATATATTTGATCACCTAGAAGATTTTAAAAGTTGCCTCCTGCCTTGGCCAGTTTTCTGTCACCCTTCATTCTTACACTTTCAGAATTACCTGTTAGATGTCAATTTCTGTATTATTTCCATTCTCTGTAATCTGATGACTTGGCTGAGGGGCTTAACCTTTCAGGCTCTTTTAAATTTGGTTTTTATAACTTTATTTTAAAGAACCCTTACTATAGTAGTAATAGAAAGTAATAAATCCTATTGATGTCTGAGATCAATGAACATAATTTACTGTATTCAAATGACAAGTCAAATTCTATTCTGCCTAGATGGAAAAGCTTACTTAGAGAATATCTGACAACTGAAAGGGTGAACTAGTGTTTTTAATAAACACTTCAGATCATTCTGAGGCAGACTGTCCTAGGACCAAACTCTGAGGAATTGCTGTAGGAATACAGAATCCCACGGAACTTACTCATAATATCAACAATGTGGGTTGAGTGGAGGCCTTATTAAAGGAACAGTTTACACAAAGATTAAGAGCCTGGCACCCTGACAATCTTTGTTCTCTTTCCTATACACCTATTACTTGGAGACTATGGACCTCCTAGAGGCAGTCTCCAGTATTATATTTTTGTCCCTATTGCTTATTTCTATTTTTCCTCCTTTCTATGAGTTTTTTCTTTTTTTCCCTTCCCATGTAAATTATTTTTCAGTTTATGTAGTCAAATTTATCAACCTTTTATTGCTGGTGGAATTTGGTCACAGTAAGAAAGAATTTTCCTTCTTCCAGATTATAAAGACATTTACCCATGGTTTCATTTTGTTTTACATTTAAATTTCTGATTCATGTGGAATTTTTTTCTATGATATGAGATATGAATGCAACTTCAACCTTTTTCCAAATGACTCCCCCATTATTGAGAAGGTCCATGTTCTCCATTACTGATTTGAAATGCTACCCTTTTTTATGTTGTATTTCCACGTGCACTTAAATTTATTTCTCAATTTTCTGTTGTATTGGTCTGTGTGTCTGTTTATGCTCCACTACCATACTCCGTAGACTTTAGGGGGAGTATCAAAGTTTCCCTCTCCTAGAGCTTTTACATATTTCTTAATAAATTTATGCCTAGGAATTTTTTTTTTCTTGGTAATAAAAATGGGATCTTCCCTTTGATTCTCTCTTCTAATTATTTGCATATATATGTTCATTATTGATTTCTGTATGTTAATTACTGAACATTCATTGTTTGTAGTATTTTCCAGACATATGTCCTGAAAACTAAGTTAACTTTACCTCTTTTTTTTTTCCCCTTCCAAATCTTATGCATCTCATTGCTTTCTTTTGTCTAATTAATTGTATGGCTGCTACCTTAAGTAAAATGTTAAATTGTAGTGAGAAGAATAGGTATCCTTGTATGTATTGTTCCTGATTTTCATGGCAATGCCTTTGGTTTTACCCTAATAAGTAAGATGCTGGGTTTTGAGCTGGTTATGTATAATTTATAATCACATTAAAGTATTGTCTATCAATTATTTTATTGAGTGCTTCTTTAAAAAATCATGACTGAGTGTTGAGTTTTTGTCAAGTGACTTTTGACATTGATAGAGACTGTATGAGTTAGGGTCCAGCCAAGAGATAGAAACCACAATTATTTTATAAATTGTTAGCCATATAGTACAGAACTAAACAAGGGACCACTGGAGTGTCATAGAGGAGGTAACTATGGGAAGTACTCTGGGGCTGGGGATGCAAAGAAAAAAGAATGGAATTACTGAAACCTAAAGGCTTGGAGGAAGAGTTCCAGGACTCTAGGGAAGGTGTGCAACAGGTTAGTGCTGTTTCCCTGACGGGCTAGGACAAGACTGGTCTGATAGTGTGGAAAAGCTGCAGACTGGAACCCTCTGTTGCTTCTGAAGTCCGTTGTTCCTGCAAGGGTGAGCCATTTCTGTGATGATGCTGACAGGAGCAAGTAGCAAACAGGAAGGAGCAAATTTCTTTTTCCTCCACCATACTTGCAGTTTGCTTCTATCTCCTTCTATTGCCAGAGACTGAAAGGGAGCCTGGCAAAGGGAAAAATGGGTTTTTGTAAAGGCCTGGCCTTAACAAGTGGAGTGAGACATGTGGATTTGAAGCTGAAACATAATAGCTTAATAGCACAAAGGGATATGATTATTCTCCTTAGGTATGTTCATATAACAAACTATATTCACTGATTTGTTGCTACTGAAACATTCTTACTTTCATGGAATAAATTCCACTTTTTAGTATGTGCCAGCCATTGTCTCTCATCTCCAAGCCCACCTCTCTACAATTTGCTGTGTGATTCTGGAACTCTACAAATCACCTTTTTTTTTCTGTGCTAGCTGACTTTTTTTTTTTATTATTTGAGAGAGAGAGAATGAGAGAGAGAGCACATGAGAGGGGGGAGGGTCAGAGGGAGAAGCAGACTCCCCATTGAGCAGGGAGCCTGATGCGGGACTCGATCCCGGGACTCCAGGATCGTGACCTGAGCCGAAGGCAGCCGCCCAACCAACTGAGCCACCCAGGCGCCCCTGTGCTAGCTGACTTTTTAAGCTTCTGTCAGCAAGGGGTGATAGAGACAAAATCAGAAAGAGGGACAAAAAACTTGTTCCTTTTTTGCTTGTGTTCCCTGTCAACATCCCCTCAGCAATGGTGATTCCCTCGGGGGCAGCAGTTGGTTTGTCACCAGTCAATTTAGCATTCCTAGAACCGGCTTCATAACGCCCCCATGGAGGTACCAGCACTACTTGGGCTGTGCCCCTCACGGGCCTCAGGCCTAGCTCCTCAGGGAGCCTCCTTCAGGCTCCTGAGGTGTCCCAGCCATCTGTGCCACAAGCCTTCTTTGAGATCTGCGTTCTGACTCCTAGAAGCCCTTTCCTAGCTCCTGAGGTATTAAACAGTGGCTGAGCAGGACCCTCTCCTCAGCCGCCAAGGTTCTGGGTTCTAATAATCCCAGCCTCTTCCTTTTTATTACCCAGCTGATTCCTGTGGTTCATTGATGGAGGGAATGCAAAATGATACAAACTTTATAGAAAAGATTTTGACAATATCCAGCAAAATTACATAGGCATATACAATCATACAACCCAGTAGTCTCACTTTTAGGAAACTATAGTGAAAATTCTCTTGAAAAAATACAAAAATTTTGGGGGCGCCTGGGTGGCTCAGTGGATTGAGCGTCTGACTCTTGATTTGGGGTCAGGTCATGATCTCAGGGTCATGAGATCAAGCCCCATGTCAGGGTCCGTGCTCGGTGGGAAGTCTGCTTGGGATTCTCTCTCCCACTCCCTCTGCCCCTCCTCCCACCTTTTCTCTCTCTAAAATAAATGTTTTTTAAAAATTTCACTATAGTATGGTTTGTAACAGCAAAAATGGAAAAAAGGAACAACCTAAGTAACATCACTAGAGGACAGCTAACTTGAAAACCAACTGAAATGAATGAAAATAACTATCAAGTTGGTGACAGAGATACCCAATCTTACAAAAGGTATTTTGAATTTGTATCTTTATCAGGATATACTCTAAGGGTAAAAAGAACTATAACAAAATTTTAAACTTTCATTTACTAGTCTCATTGCTGCTATAATATTGATGTGGCTATTATGAAATAGTTCTAAGGACAGATTAAAGAAATTAGATTTCAGAAACTTCAGAATCTTTGGTTGCAGAATCAAACTCTGCAATCTTAAATTTTAATTAGAAATATTAGTGTGAACTCATGCTTTTTGCACTTTAAAAAAAGTTACGTATTTTCTAGTTCTGTCCACTAAAAATGTTTAGAAACAATGATGACTGACTAGCAATGAGTACTTCTAGCATCTAGATTGTGGTTTCTAAATACTATTTCCCATCACAGAGACCAGGGCTCTTTGGAGAAATGGCTAATTCCAAGTTTGGGACAGTATATAACCAAGGTGAGCCTGGGATGTCTTGTACCAGAAAACAAGGACATTATTAAAAATGAATGTGACCATATCAAAAGGACACAAGTTCCAATTTGAAGGTGCCTCCATTGGCCTAAGATGGGACAAACTCAACATTGGTATGAAAGATTGTAACATTAAAACATGTTATACAAAAAGTCACAAATCCATAATGATTAAAAAAAAGAGAAACAAAAACATTGGATGCTCTGAAAATTTGTAAGAGGAAATAATAAGGATGTATTTTGCCTTTCTGATATTAATTCTATTTGTGCATAGTCAGTAGCTCTAATGAATAGTGATAGTTCTTTTCAAAAGAATCTCAACTGAAGAATGCTGAAGGAATGTTAGAGTTAGGAAAATTATCATTTTGCAGCCTCCTAATAAAATAACTGCTTCAGACAGTGGTCAGCAATGTATGGTGAAACCATGAGGTGAGATGTTGATGGAGAAATTCATTATGAAGAGATAACCCACTGAAGCCACTGATCAATCTTAGCATCATTAAGAATGAGTCAACCAGACATCATAAGCCTCCTGATGTGCTACAATGTCAAGTGTACGGCATCACCCATGAAGTCTTCTCATTACCTCCCCCAACCCCAAAGTTGAGCTGGAATTTAATCAAGGCTCTGGAGTGATAGGCATGATGTGATTTGAAGTTTGGGTCCAGTAGCCAATGACCAGGAAAGAATTCTTGAGATGTTTTTAGTACAAAAAGGTGATTTTACTATATCACAAGGACAAAGACCCATGGGCAGAGAGAGCTGCACCTGCGAACGTGAGGTGTGACTGACTATATACCTTTAAGTTTGTGGAAGGAGGGGAGGGAGAGATAACATTAAGTTTTTAAGGAATTTCTATATGCTGAAAGCAAGGTCTTACAGAACCTTGAAGATTTAGCTACTGTCAAGATAAGGTTGCTTTTAGTCTCCAATAAAACATAAACATTGAGGCATTAAGGCGGCCATGTTTCCTTGAGGAATGTCGGGCTCTGAGTGTTTCAGGTATCAGTCTGCTGCAAGCTGTAAGGAGGTTTCATTTAGGCCACATATCTCTTGCCTTTGTTTTCCTCATCGGGCACAGTATATGCGTAGTAAGTAGGGTGGAAGAACAAAGAACACCAGAAGAAGCAATCAGCCATTATAAAATGTGGTGCACTCTATAGGACAACTGACTGGACATGTTAATAGCATAAAAAGGGGGAGTGGGTGAAGGGACTGTTGTAGATTAAAACAGACTGAAGAGACAACAAAAAACACATTGAATAGCCTTTGTTTGACTCAAAGAAATCAAATGTAAAAGGACTTTTTTGGATGCTGGGAAATTTTCAGGATATTAAGAAAATATTTTGTGAGGTGTGAACATGGCATTTCGAGTAAAGAAATGTCTTCTTAAAAAATGTATACTAAAGTACTTAGGGATAAAGTAACATTCCTGAGATTGGCTTTAAAATACTCCAGAAGGGGCGCCTGGGTGGCTCAGATGGTTAAGCATCTGTCTTCGGCTCAGGTCATGATCCCAGGTCTCGCTGCTCAGCAGGGAACCTGCTTCTCCCTCTCCTTCTACTGCTCCCCCTGCTTGTGGTCTCTCACTCTCTCTGTAAAATAAATAAAATCTTAAAAAAAAAAAAATACTCCAGAAAAAGTTAAGTGAATATGGCAAAATGTTGACCATTTTCAGAGCTCAATGAGGTATATGGCGAGGCTAGTTGTACTCCTCACTTTTATGTACTAACTTTGGAAATTTTCACAAAATTTTGTGTTCACATAAACGAAATGACATGGGCAAGTGTTCTAGGTATATTTTTTAAAAGATGTTTTATTATTTATTTGAGAGAGAGAGCGAGTGGGGGGAGAAGCAGAGAGAGAGGGACAAGTGGACTCTGTGCTGAGGGCCAGCCGGACCAGGGGCTCCATCTCATGACCCTGAGATCATGAGGAGAGCTGAAATCAAGAATTGGAGGCTTAACCAACTGAGCCACCCAGGTGCCCCAGTGCTCTAGGTATATTAAATGAAAACAAGTCTGGAAAATAACTAGTTTGGTTCTATTTGAGTTTTTAAAAGGAGTTACAGGCAGATTTCAAAAATGTAAAGATAGGCCCGAAAATTAATACTGGTAAATTCTAAGTTGTAGGCTTACAGATAATTTTTGTATTTATGCTTTTCAGTATTTTCCAAGTTGCCTCTAAAAAAAAGTTTTCCAAGATTTTTATATCTCTGTTCATATTTACCAGATAAACTGTTGTTATTTACTGGATAGACTGTGCATAGTGATGAAGCTTAAAAAAAAAAAAAGGTTTATCTCTATATCAAGGTAGCTCTTGATTTTAAAAAATAAACTTGGATAGTTATTTCTAAAACTGTAAGACAAAGTTGTAAAACCACCGGTTGTCCTTAAGCTCCTTTCCTGCAAAGTTGGAATGAATGGGATTGTTTTATGAGGACTGCACCAGGCGTGGTGGGAGCGTGGTGGGAGCAGTGGCACAAAAACCGGCTTGTTCCCGAACTGCACATCGGGCTGGAAAGCCACTTAAAACCCGCACCGATGAAAGACGCCCAAAGAGACGCCGCAGGACCTGCCGCACCTGCCGAGAGGCGGAGGGCGCGGCGCGGACGCGGGGAGTCGGCGCGAGGAGGGGCAGCTCCCGCCAATGAGCTCGGCGGCCGGAGCGCTCGCGTGACGTCCTGGGAACCGGGCAGGCTTTCCCCGCCAGGCGCACGGAGTTTTAGGTCTCCAGTGGAACTCTCTCCCTGGGACTCGGCTGCCGGGTAGGCTCCGCCGGCAGCGCAGTCGGCGACCCCGGGGCCCGGTGCGGGGCCGTGCCCCGCCAGCATGGACCGGGCGGCGGAGCTGCTCTTCTACGTGAACGGCCGCAAGGTGAGCGCGCTCGCGGCGGCTTCTGGCCTCCCGGCCGCTGTGCCCCCGCGCGCCCCTCCGCCCCCACCCGGCAGGGGCAGGGTGTGCTTTCCCGGCCGCCCTGGCGCTCCGGGCCCCCCTCGCCGGGGTTCCTTTTCCTTCCCCTTCCGAGACCCGCTGGCCACCGACCTCACCCGCCCCACCCCGCAAACAGGAGGAGAAATGGCTGTTCTTCCTAGTCGGGGTCAGCGCTGCCCAACCTTCCCCCTCAAACCCGCCGATAACGGAACGTCCGGGTAGACGGGGAGCAGCCTATAGACGGCTGAGCCTGGGCTCTCGGCTCTCCCGTGTCTGCATGAGCAGAGAGCGGCTTAGACCAGAAGGACGAACGAATTCAAACGACTCTTATCGTTTCTCAGGTGAGGCAGCTGTGACTTGCTGCAGTCACAGCAAGTTCCTGGCAGAGCTGAACCCAGAGCCGGGTTCTGGGGACTTGGAGGTCCTCCCTGCGTCCGCTGTGATGCGGCGTCTGTGCTCTCAGAAACCGGGCTGGCTCTGCAGAGCCTCGGCGAGCGTTCCGGCAGTGCTCAACCTTGGAGCGCTGCAAAGCCCCTGGGCGTCCTTGAAAACACCCCTCACCCCCAACGTGGCCATAAACCGCGTTCACTCAACGCTGTCCCAGCCTATTGGCACCACTTTGCAAGGGAGAAACTGAGGCAGGAAGGAAAAAGGGCTTCCTTAAGAGATGACAACCAAGCAGGGGCCATGCTCCCTGTTTCCACAGTGCCAACACCTTCAGAGCCAACGGTGAGTCCCGCTTCTGGGTCTAGGGGAGCCAAACACTTTCCCCGACTGACTGGCGCCAGCGACGCACCAAGAAGCTGAGGTCTCACTGGAGGCCTGTTCTAGGCCTGATGGTATTTTTGCATTTGTGGTTTTGTAGTATTTTTCTTAAAGAGGACCCCTCCCCCCAAATGGTACAAGTTCTAGGCCCCACAAAACCTTCCTTTGACCCTGTTGCCTGGGTTCCACACTGGGTAACATGAGCTTGTTATTCCTGATCTGTAATGGGGGCTCTTAGGATCCCTTCAGAGGACTACTGTGAGGGTAAAAATTGGCAGTGGGATGAAGTGTTAGCATTATGTCATTCTTTCTTTGCATGACTGAATGGCATAGCAAACAAAACTCTGGCCTTTTTATTTAGACAAACAAGGATTCAATTCCAGCTCTCTTACGGTGATGGCCTAAACTTTTAGAGCCCCAGGTCCTCTGTTAAAAAGGGATACTGCTACTTAGATCAAGTGATAATGCATTATTTAATTTGTTTGTTAAGGGTCTACTCTAGAAGGCAGTGTTCCAGTGTTCTCAGGGGATGCAACAGAACACAGAAATGACAAAGTCCCTGCTTGCATGGAGTTTACATTGTGCTGGGGAGGCAGACAGCAAGCACATAAGCAAGTGGAAATGTATGTCAGGCAGTGATAAGTGCTAGGACAGAACATAGAGCAGAGTGAACAGGAGCTGATATTTTAAGTGGGATGGATGTTTAGGGCTCTCTGAAAGAGTGACATTTGAGCAATGACAAATATGAAGTGAGGAGCAAATATCTGAAGGAAGTATCCCCAATGGAGGGAATGGGGATGCAAAGATCCTCAGACATAGGGATTTCTGCATGCTAAGGGATAGCAAGGAGGGTGGTGGGGCTGGAGATGTGGCCAGGGGCCAGATTGCTAGGGCTTTGTAGGTGATGGTAAGGATTCTGGTTAAACGAGGAAACTGGTTTTTGAGTCTAGCTTCTTCCTCATCCTCCCTTCCCTGCCCTCAAACAAACTCCAGTTGGATTTTTAACATAATGGCTAACAACAGTTTGTGCTCTATTGATTTTTAAAAATAGATAAGCTGGTTCTTATCTATGGGCTCATTTTTATCTATGGGTCAAATGTCCTGTGATCATTTGGAAAGTACACTCAAGATATCGATTCAATTTTTGCAGTTGCCCTTTTAAAAGAAATCATGCCACTCTTCCCCTTTCCTCCTCCTCCTTCTCCTCCTCCTCCCTTCCAGATTGTTAGGTGTGTGTGTCAGTCCCGGCAAGCAATCCTGATTGCCACATACATAGAATAAAGTTTCTGGTTCAGAGGATGAGGGGCTGTTGAGAAAAGTGAGGGAGAGAAACCACCAGGGAAGAGGGCTCTTAAGGTCAAACATGACCTCTGGGATTAAAAATTTGCCTCTGAGGCCCTCTGCCCATTGTTTAGTTGAATTATTTGGGTTCTTTTGGTGTTGAGTTGTATTAAGTTCTTTATATATTTTGGATAGCAATCCCTTATCAGATATGCCATTTGCAAATACCTTCTCTCATTCACCCGGTTGCCTTTGTGTTTTGTTGATGGTTTCCTTTGCTATGCAAAAGGTGTTTGTTTGTTTGTTTGTTTGTTTTTGGTGTAATCTCAGTAGTTTATTTTTGCTTTTATTTTCCTTACCTGAAGAGACATATCTAGAAAAATGCTGCTGAGGCAGATGTCCAAGAGATTACAGCCTGTGTCTTCTTCTAGGAGTTTTATGGTTTCAGGTTTTGCATTAAGGTCTTTTATCCATTTTGAATTTATGTTTGTGTATGGTGTAACAAGTGGTCCAGTTTCATTCTTTTGCATGTAGCTGTCCAGTTTCCCCAATACCATTTATTGAAAAGACTGTCTTTTCCCCATTATATATTCTCGCCCACTTTCTCCTAGCTTCATTGATCATATAAGCATGAGTTTATTTCTGGGCTCTCTATTCTGTTCTATTTACCTATGTGTCTATTTAGTGCCGGTACCTTATATTTGATTGCTACACCTTTGTGGTATATCATGAAATCTTGGATTGTGGTATCTCCAGCTTTGCTTTTTTCTTCTCAAGATTGCTTTGGCTATTTTGAAATAAGTCATATAGAGAAAGACAAATACCATGTGGAATCTTAAAAAAAAAAAAAAAAAGCAAACAAAAACAGAAACAGAATCATAAAGTAGAGAACAAACTGGTGGTTGCCTGAGGGGGAGGGGCTGGAGGGACGGGCAAAATAGGTGAGGAAAATTAAGTATAAACTTCCAGTTAAGAAATAAATAAGTTACAGAGATGAAAAGTACAGCATAGGCAATATAGTCAGTGATATTGTAATAACACTGTATGATGACAGATGGTGACCACACTCATTTGGTGAGCACTGAGTAACGTATAGAATTGTATAGAAGCCAGTTAGGAGACTCTAGGTGGTGTGATTAGCCTCCAGTCTGTGCTTTTTTTTGCAAAATCCCCTCAGGTCACCAAAAGGTGTCATCAGGCAGGGTCTGAGGCCATCAGGAGGGAAGGCCAGGGCATATTGGTCAGATAGCTAGTTGCAGAGAGATTTCGGAAATTTTACTTGCTCCACCAGGGGCCCCCAGAACAGGTGACCAACTTAACGTAGAGTATGAGGGAGGAAGAAGCCATAAATAAGTTATACCCCAGATGAACTCTGTAACACAGCTCAGGAACTAAAGCACATTATTCTACAGGGCAGTGAGGTGTAGAAAGCAAAGGTGTGAGCTTTTGGAACTAGTTAGTCATGAGTTTGAGTCCTGTGCTCTCTACTCTGCCACTTGGCAACTCTGTGGCCTCAGGCAAGTTGCTTAATATCTCTGAGCCTTAGTTTCCCCCCCCCCTGGCAAAATGGGGCTAATAACAGTAACTTCTCTCATGGAACTGAGATAAAGATTAAATTCCACGGAGAGCGGTTAGCAAGGTGCTTGGCACGCAGCAAGTACTCAATATGTAGAAATGATTATTAATATCTGCACCAGAAAATAATCTGCTTCATGTGCAGAGCCAGACCTGTCTGGAAGTGCCAAGGGGGCTGAAAATTAGTCATTGAGCATTATTTGCTCAAAAAAATGTAGGGTCTTGATATTAGTATAGGAAACTGGGATGAGCTGTCCGTTAGCTAGTCTTTCTTTGGGTTCTTGGTCTGCAGAGCTGAGAAAGGAAATTTCTGGGGTGGTTATAATGATTCAGAGAAAAGTGGAGGGGGGTGGAGGTGGCTTAGGCAGGGAGAACCAACAATTAAGATGAATTTTAAAGACACCAGAAGCTCAGTCAGAAGTGTCCTCCTTCTCTGTTGTAAGGATGCTGGGGGTTATTGCTCTTCTCTACTGGGTCCCACAAATACGTCTCTTTCTTTCCTCTCCTGGTATGTCTCAGCCTTGTCCTTTCACACATATCTCATTCCCTTTCTTGGTTTCCATTCTTTCAACACTTTCTCACCCCTCCTCATCTCCCTTCTCTTTCTTCTTTCTGCCTCTGTCTTGGATGTGGTGAAGACCCCTCAGGTACTAGTCACTGGCCCGGTACAGAGGAAAGTGATTTCTCAATCTTGTGCAGTATGAACTTGAAATCTCACAGAGGGCTGGTGGAGATATAGAAGGACAGATCCTTACAACGCTCAAGGCTGTACTGAGCCAGGAACATGTCATGACCCTGATCCAAGAACTGGCATCATCTTCCCAAACCAGAGTCAGCAAGAGTAACTCTGTTCCTCATTCCCTTCCCAGCCCCCAGACACCAGCTTGGCCCTGATCTCACAGTTTCACTCCAAGACTGCCAGGACAGGGCGCATGCCATATCTCTGCCCCTACCTCCCCCTCCGAATAGGCCATCCACCAACTAAGAAAAATAAACACATTGCAAGCCAGGGGCACTTTGAACCAGACTCCAATCTCTTGAGACATCTCTTAGAACAAGTACCCAAACAAGCAAGGCCTGCTTCTTCCAATGGACCTGCTTCCATTCCATTCCTTCCAAAAATATACAAATATCCCTCAAGCCTAAATGCTCTTCTTTACTATCTAAGCTACCCAGATCCTGTTTCGTCATTAAAATTGGGCTTCTGTAAAATTTACCATCGTATGTGTTAACTAGGATTACTTTCAGCTGTGAATGGCACAAACTCAAAAAACAGTGATTCAAACAAGATACAGATCATTTTTACTTTACATAAAAGATATCTTGGGGCTGGTCCAGAAGCTTCAGGATGTCATCTGAGACCCAAATTTCTTCTTTTTCCTCTACAGCTGTTAATATATTGCCTTATGGTCTAGGATAGCTGCTGGAGTCCTAGCCATTTCATCCCTTTTCCAGGCAGCAGGAAGGAAGAAAGGGAAATGCATGCTGGGATACACAAGAAGCAGTTTCTGCCATCATTCTTGGCACTTCTCTGTTTTTCTTTCTTTTCTTCTGTTCAGATGCCCCAAGACTGTGAGAAATCCTTCCTCTCTCCTCAGTGTTCTCATGATTATTTCTTAAAGTTAATTAACATTTATTATGTCCCTATGATATATCCCCAGCACCTAGCTCAGTGGTTGACACAAAGAAGAATAACAGAAGGTGGTGTCTCCCAGGATCAAGAGAGGCTTATACAGACACAAATAAAATTATGATGCAGGGTACAGTGTTGCTACTCAATTCCAGTGTGTGGGTGGTTTCTCCCCACACCACCAAACAATTCCCTGACTCCTGAGTGTTTTACAATTCAACTCAGTTCTTACACTATCTACCCAGAGATAGCATCAGGTTCCATTAAAGGCTCAGTCCCACAAGAAGGCTCCTCCCTGCCTTCAAATGCCAATCATAAGTCCAGGTTGTTACCTACTTGTGACTGACTGACTATAAACCGGATTTCCACAACCCCCTCCTTATGTTTGATTAATTTGCTAGAGTGGCTCACAGAACTCAGGTAACCAGTTTACTCACTTGATTCCTGGTTTATTACAAAGGGTATTAAAGGCTATGAATCAACAGCCAGATGAAGCTATAGGATGAGGTCCAGAACAAAGGAGCTTCTGACCCCATGGAATTGGGATATGGCACAGGTAGCATATGGATGTGTTCTGGTTCACCAACTTGGAAGCTCTCTAAGCCCATCCTTTTGGGCTTTTATGGAGGCTTCATTATACAGGCATGACTTATTAAATCATTGGCCATTGGCAACTGATTTAACTTGCAGTCCCTCTCCCCTTTCTGGAGGTCAGGGGACAGGACCGAAAGTTCCAACCCTTTAATCACATAGTTGGTTCTTCTGGCAACCAGCCCCTGTTAGGTTAATTCCAAAAGTTATACCATTAACATAACAAAGACACCTTGATCACACTCAACACAAGAAATTCCAGGGATTTTAGGAGCTATGTACCAGGAACAATGCCTGAAGATAAAATATGTATTCCTAATTATAAGTCACAATGTCACATGGAGTCCACAAAGTTCTATGACAGATGTGTGGACATTGGCCATGGGAG
This sequence comes from Mirounga angustirostris, assembly GCF_029215605.1. NCBI lineage: Eukaryota > Metazoa > Chordata > Mammalia > Carnivora > Phocidae > Mirounga > Mirounga angustirostris. The sequence goes on from NW_026991711.1 coordinate 160,970,926, forward strand.
CACAGAGGAAGCTGGTTACCTGGAGCAGAGGATGGAAAGGTATATTAGATGGCAGCACCCCACAGAAGAGAACACTTGAGCAGGGCTTTGAATGATGTACAAAATTCTGCCAAGTAAAGAAGATAGGGAGGACTTTTAGAAGGAATCCTATATCCAAAATGTAGTGAAGGGTGAAAGTCCTGCCAGCCCAGCCAGTTCTCCCATGGGACCCAGTGTTAAAGATACACGGGTTGAGTGGCAGGAGAAGGTGGGCAGTCTGTCAAAAAGGCCTTGTAGGCTATGCCAAGGAGTTTGAATTTCTTCTTGTATTCCAGGAACTCTAGAATATAAATTTCCCTAAGACACATTCAGTGTGCTCATTAATCATGCACCTTTTCTTGGTCTTTCTCCCAGAAATTCTGATTCCATAGGGATGTCAATTTAACAGGCACCCTGAATGATTCAGGAATTCCCAGCATGGTGATTTGGCAGCCAGGAGGCAGTGTTGAATTAAAGCAGATACAGATGGTGATCAGGCTTGGATTTTAAAGAGGTCATTCCAGTAGTGATATAAAGAGTGGTATTGTGAGTGCCAAGAATGGAGGCAGGAGACATGTTAGGCAGCTCTGATAATTATTCTGGCAAGAAGTCATGAGTGTTGATCCTGAGGAGTGACAGTAGAAGTGCAGGGTGTTTAGAGAATCATTTTGAAAGTATGAGTGACAGGACTTGGTGACACTGATTGTGGTGGATTGAAAGAAATAAAAAGTTGAGAACAGCTCAGGTTTTTAAGCTGGGAAGGCTTAGCAGATGGTGAGGTTATTAAACAAGTTAGTGAAAAGAAGGGAAAGAGTAAGTTTGGGAAATAAAACAGTTTCATTTGAGGGCCTATTAAGTTTGGGATGCCTGGAGGGGCACTTAATTTTTTTTTTTTTTTTTTTGTATTACAGTATGGGTATGTGTACCCCCCTGAAACACACACAGACAATCCCATCTCTCACTATATGGCAGACTCCTCTAGGGCACAGATCTGACCTTGGAAATTGGCATATGTTTCACTTTCCCTGGCATATGGCCACTTAGAATTGAGGGTGAGGAGGCATCCATAGAATAAGCATATGTCCCCTCCTCACCTACTTCCCAAAAGAGTAGCAGAATAACACGGTGAAAGATGAACTCTACTTCTGAGATTGTGAGGCAAATCATGGTTCTCTTTGTTCTGTGACTAAAAGACATTCAGAGTTTTAATCAAAAAAGAGAAAACATGATCACTTTGGGGAACATAACCAATCATGACATTTGGTCATGCCATCCATTGGGTGTTGCTGTCCTATTGCTGTGCTGCTAGGCTGCCCACACAAACCCGCTTCTTAAGTGTATCCTTTCTTGCACATCTTTGGATTACTTGGCATATACATTTTATCTTCTCTGGTGTTTCTTTGATCTGGGGTCATGGTTGGTTGTATTCTCTTCCTGAAAACTGTAATTCGGGGTGCCTGGGTGGCTCAGTCATTAAGCGTCTGCCTTCGGCTCGGGTCATGGTCCTGGGTCCTGGGATCGAGTCCTGCATCGGGCTCCCTGCTCGGTGGGAAGCCTGCTTCTCCCTCTCCCACTCCCCCTGCTTGTGCATGCTCTCTCTCTCTCTCTCTCTCAAAAAATAAAATCTTAAAAAAAAACCCTGTCATTCTTCAGCCATGATAAACAAGATTTTTTTAAAAAAATTATATCAGTATCTCAATATTCTATTCCAGCAGCCACCCCCTACCTCTTTCTTCCCTATTCTGTTCTACTAATGTCTTTTCACTGACCTGTTTCAGACTTTCTGGGAGAAGCTGGGCAGGCATCACTAGTGTTCCTGTTGGTAGAAACAACGCCTGCATTAGAAAACAGTGAAAATTCAGGACCAAGGACAGCGGCAAAGTGGTGTTGGGGCTCCAGATTTCAACTTTACTCTTAAGAGAGATGATTTGTATATCACAGGTGTTCCATAAACATTAAATCAGATTGAAAATATGAGTAGAAGAGTCCATTAATGTGCACTGCCATCAAATTAGCATGAGCTTGCCCATGTGAATATCACACCAGCTCTCTCAACTTTATGTACATAACTCTCTTCTTTTCCTTTTGGTACAGGTAATAGAAAAAAATGTTGATCCTGAAACAATGCTGTTACCATACCTGAGGAAGAAGCGTATCCTTTTCTTTGCTTTGAGTGTGTGCGTGTGTGTGTGTATAGTGCTAATATCCTCATCAGGTGATGTTTCAAATATTTTTTTAGAGCCGCACTGAGTCCTATTCCCTACCATTATGATTTTATGTTCTTCTTTAAGAAAGTCCTACATTTTAGTTTTGTAGGCAGTGCACAGTTGTGGCGGTCAGAAGAACCAAATTCTTTCTAATCTCTGTTTTGGCACTAAATACGTTGTATAAAATGGAGAAACTAGCAGTGGGAATTAAAGCAAATCTTAAAAGGGCTTAATTAAGCATCCTTTAGAATTAAGAGTCACAATATTGACATTCTGTCTTCAAGAACTAATCATCATGCCCATTAGGAAAAAAGAGCACAGAAATCTCCTGAAATGAAAGTAAAAGAACCATGGAGAAATTAAACCTGAAAATGTTACCTTAGAAAAACTTTGTAAATTTAAGTCATGTAAAGAATGGATTCTTAACCTGCTATGCATGAACTCCAGTAGGCTTCCTGATGTCTATAGACTCCACTAACTTATATGCAGAATTATGTGACAATGGGAATTTGTACATTTTTATTCCCTCTAGAGAGAGTGAGACTCCCCAAAGAGTACACAACTCAAAAGGCATCAATGACAATGTTCTGGAAGTCATTCAAGATCTTTGGACGTAAAAACAATGGACACTGATTTCCTGGTTATCCATGGTACTAATGTGTAATATTTAAGATTTGGTTCACTTGTGAGTTACAGAAAACCCCAAATCACAGTAAATAAGGTAGAAGTTAAAAGTTTATTCCTTTCTCATTGTGTTAGTTTCAGTTCTCTTGGAAGCAGACACCAGAAATGGGATTAAATGTGCAAGGGTTGTATTAGGAGAGATGCCTGAGTGAAAGGAAATAGTGAGGGAGCTAGAGAAGGCTCAGGGAGACATTAAACCACAATGCGAGTGCCACCTGTGAAGAAGAGTGGATGAGGAAGCTGAGTGGGAGGGTCCAAGGGTGCTGTGCAGTCTAAGGCATATTCATCAAAGCCATTGGGGGTGGCTGATAAGGACTCCATGTCTCTCCATAGAACTAAACCATTGGTGGGGAGCAACCCCTGGGAGTCATGACCTCAGTGAAAACTGGGGTGATAGAAATCAAAATGCAGCAGCTGGGTCTCTTGGTCATTTACCCTCCCATGTTGAAGGAGGTCTATGAAACACATTCTCATGGCTGTCACACTCACATAAAGGAATCCCAAAAGTAGGTGGATTAGGGCTAGTAAAGCAGTGTCACAACCTTATTAGGGAGCCAAGCTCCTGAGTCTTGCTGCCCCACCCTCCTCAGCATGCACCTTTCTTCTCATGGTCAGAGATGACTAACTGAAGTGTAGCCATCATATCTGAACTCCAGAAAATAGGAGGTAAGGGATGAAGGGGGCACCCCTCTCCTTTTGAGGACATTTTGTTCTGGAGGTCATACACAGCACTATGTTACCTCCCATTGGACAGCATTGTCATTAACCCCACCCAGCTGCAGAAGAGGCTGAGAAAATGTATTCTTTATTCTAGGCAACCACGTGTGTGACTAAAAATTGAAGTTTCTTTTACAAAAAAAGAATGAGAGAAGAGATAAGAGCATACAAGTAACAGTTTCTGCCACCAGGAATTAGAGAAATACAGTCAACATGGATAATAACACAAATATTCCAAGAATGATGTACAATTCTACATTTTTCTTTGTATGTCATCAAAGATGCAGATAAGGATGAAGACAAATGTGCAATGTACTCATGCTTTCAAATATTCAGGCCTTTATATGTACAGACTCTTTTTTAAAGTTTGGCCCTGTTTTGGCAATATGATGTCCAATTGTTTTGAGAGGGAGGAGATCAAATATAATACACAAATGGAAATCAGGAATCCACAAGATTCTAAATAATAGCAGCTAAGGCATCATTTGAACTTAACTATATATTCAAGAGTCTTTTTGATGGTGTTGTCCTCTAAGGTCAGAGCGATTCTAGAAAGAATTTTAGAAAACACATTATCTTTAACTATGCTCTTTCCAGTTCGACTCACAGGAACTAAGTATGGCTGTGGAACAGGAGGCTGTGGCGCCTGCACAGTGATGATATCGCGATATACCCCCACTGTCAAGAGGATAAGGTAGCTCACCGCAAAATCCAGACATGGTTGTATTTTTGAAGTCTTGAACTTTGTTTTATTCCTTCACTTGAGAAATATGGAGGAGCACCTACTATGCAACAAGAACTGTGCAGGCGCTGGGGGTACAATGATGAACAAGATAGACATGGTCCCCGGAATGTGAGTGGGTTAGAAAAAAAACGTACCATCAGTGAGGATAACATATGGTCAGAGAATCCCCTTTTGAAAATTGAAAGGCTGTCTGACTCCCTGTGCTGTCTGGGAAGGAAAGGAAGGGATGAAATAGCTGTGAAGAATAATGGCATCATCACACTTTTATATTACTGTTACAGCCTAGTAAGTGATGTCCTTGCTCCCAGCCTTGCCCCCTGCCCATATGATGAATTCCATACATCAGTCAGAAAGATCCCTTTCAAGTATAAAACACTCTCCTACTTAAAAATCACCAATGGTTTCCCATTACATTTAACATCTTCTCTTTATGTTTGATATTTATCCTTCTTCAGGTTCACCAATTTCTTGGATCTGTGGGTTGATGGCTTATATCAGCTTTGGAAACTTCTCAAGTCATCATCTCTTCAAATATTTACTCTTTCTTTCTCTTCCTCCCCTCCTCCCTCCCTCCTTCTCCCTCTCTTTATTCTCCCTCCCTTCCTTTGTCATTCCTCTTCTCTCTCCTCTCTCCCCACTCCTCTCTCTTGGACTCCAACCATGCATATCTTAAACCATTTACATCATTCTGCAGATCTCAGATGAGGGCTAAGGATCTGAGCAGTGGTAAGATTTCAGAGATCTGCCTGTATTCCACAGCCAGGTCACCTGCTTCCTGAACTCTGGGTGATCCCTCCCTGCTGTACAGCCTGGCTGCCCACTTTCTAGTTCACCAGGAATTTCTCTTTGCTCTCCCATCTCACTTCCATGCTCTGGGAGATCTCTTGCAGCCATGCCTCCCTGTCTTTAGCCTCTAAAGGATGGCAACTGCCCTACCCTCTGTGAAGCCTGAGTGCTTACAGCTGTGTTCTCCTGCTTTCCCCCCAACCTTCCTCATCTAAGAGTCCATGTGCCTGGAGAGGTTTTTTTTGTAGCACTCCTTCCCTACCCTTAGTTTTAGGGTATTACCCTCAGCACTCAGTGAAGTTTGGTGGGGAAGAGTTTAGGGAGCGTGCAGTCCAGCTTTGTATTTTAATTTGTTACATCAGCCCACATTAAAAATTTGTTGAAAATTGGTGTGGTTTCTCCCTACTCCTGTCTAAGGCAGATTCCTTCTCCTCCATCCACATCAGAGATGAGGACAGCTATATCTCATCTCTCTTATAAAGGGCTTGTACTTAATAGGGTTTAGGTCATTTAAGTTTCTTTACATACTCAGCATCTGATGAGTTTTTTAAAAACTATAATTATATAGCTTATATGGCTTGTTTTGGTTTTTAGAATGAGAGTGAAGGTCTCTTACAAGTTTCTAAATGAAGCCTTACAATTACCTACCTTGTGTGTCTCTCAACCTGGAATTCTACCATTTCTCCTATATTCATTATGCTCCAACCTCACTGGTCTTCTTTTTGTCCCTAAACACCCCAAGCTCATTCCTGCCTCAGGGCTTTTGCATGTGTTGTCCCTCTACCTGGAATGTTTGCTCCCAAACCTTCATGTCTGGCTCCTTCAAATTATTCATGTTCCAGCAAAAATGTTACTTTATCAGCCCTCTTAGATCACCTTATAAATAGCAATGCCCACCTCACCTCTGCAACTCCTTATTCCCTTTGCCTGTGTCAATTTATTCATAGCACTTCTTACTATCTCAGTTTATGTATGTATGTATGGTCTGTGTGTATATGTATTGTCTGTCTTCCCTCAACTAAAATATATACTCTACAAGGGCAGGAATTTTATCTGTCTTGTTGACCAGTGAATCTTAGTTCCTCAAACTTTGCCTGGCACATAGTAGACACTCAATAAATATTTACGTTTAATTAATAAATGAATAATATTCTTCCAGTCTTTCTTTCATGTGTGTATATATGTATAGATGCAATACTGTTTAGAAACCTGTATATTTTGCTTCTAAAACATGTGCATGAGCTGAGGACAGGATGTATTTGCAAAGCCTGAGGCATCATACAAAACCTGCCATATTGGAAGTGCTGGGTGAATGCTCAGTCCTGTTTCCCCCTGTGCTTCTCTTTTGCATTCGGAAGCCATCATGCCACCAATGCCTGTCTGACCCCCATCTGTTCTCTGCATGGGGCTGCTGTCACCACAGTAGAAGGCATAGGAAGCACCAAGACCAGGATTCATCCTGTTCAGGTGAGGCTGTGCTTCTTCCTCATACGGTTTCGGAGCTTCAAAAAGCATGACAAACCATAGAGGTTAATGCAGTAGAACAGTCTGAGCCCTGCTGCTTGGTCACTGCCCGTACATGAAACTGAGCTTGAGGCTGGGAGTGACACCTGGTGTGGGTGTGTTTTATAACTGATTGCTCAGAAATATGCCTTTGGAAGACTAGAAGACTTTTTCTTTTGGAAGAAAACCCTGACGCTGCTGTGTTTGGGTTTTTTTGTTCTAATTGGATGGGGCCTATCCGTCTTTCATCTTCCAAACTCAAAAAACAAGAGCTATCTGCATTGAGGGTTATAATTTTTTTTTTTTTTTTTTACAAAGTGGAAAATAACCGGACTTTAAAGCTGGATGAAAATCTCAGCTCCCAAAAAGATTTGTTAAATATAGGACTTGTTCAGAAGACAGATAATAGGAGTTTTGATAAATCTGGAGGCTTTTCTCCTTAAGGCAGTACCTTGTTAGAACTTTACTTCAAATGAAAGGGCACCTCAGACTCCTGGCTCTTTAAATTATTTATATGTTGCCCATAAAAATGCTGTTGCTACTTGTTTTTATCTAGGTTAATGAAGGTCACTTATGAGGAGAGGATAGAAGAGAAAAAAGATAGAGACAACATAGAGAATACCCAAATTTCACATTTCCCTGGACTTGAAGGAATGTCAGGGACTGTTCCTTACCTCATTACCTATAGGGAATGAATTCTGCCTGGACGCTCTTGTGGCATGTAACTATTCCCAGCTGTGAGACATTCTTTCATTTAGTAGCTGCTGCTGAGCTCCTGGTGTTGCAATGTAGCCAGCAGACAGCTTCCAAAATGGGGTTGCACCTTTGAAGTTAGACTCCAAAGAGAAAGTGCTGGGAAGGAAAATGTTTTGTAGAGAAAGAGGCAATGTTTCCTTCTTGACTGTCTTCTGGATTAATGGTTGCACTTTGTAAACAAACGTCTACGTGCTGAAGTGATAGGGCCATCGTGGGTAGCTAGGCTTGGTTTGGTTTGGTTTTTTCAACGTGCACACACTTGGCTTCACTTCTCAGAGGGACCTAAAGGGGGTAAGCTTTGTTTCAGTGATTCCCATTCCGGACTACATATTGAAACCACCGGGGAATCCAAAAAATATATGTGTGTGCTCTTGGTGTGGGCTGCTTCTTGGGCCTTGGAAATTTTTAAGTTCCCCTGGTGATTCCAAAGGCTGAGAACCTTTAATGAAAGGTGAGGACCAGTAATCATAGCCACCCAGTCTGAGAAAAGGAGACATCTAGATGGGAAGGATTTTCCAGGGCCTCTTCTCCAATTTTATGGTGCAAACAAGTTGCCTGGGGATCTTGTCAAAGTGTAGGTTCTGATTTGGTGGGTCTGGGATAGGACCCAAGAGTCTGTATTTCTAAACTTGCTGTGCTTCCAGGAGAGGATTGCCAAGTGTCACGGCACGCAGTGTGGCTTCTGCACCCCTGGGATGGTGATGTCCATCTACACATTGCTGAGGAACCATCCAGAGCCCTCTCTGGAGCAGTTAACTGAGGCCCTTGGTGGTAGGTTATATGTATGTGTGCTTTTGTTTTTAAATAATGGTGATGGTAAAAGGTGAAGTTAGACACTCACTGTGTGCCACATGCTGTATTAATGTTGTATAAAGGTTGTCTCATTTACTCTTTATGATACCTGTGTAACATAGGCATTGTTACCATCCCCATGTTGTAGATGGAGACACTGAGGTTTAGAGAGAATAATTTATTTCAAGTTGTACCACCAGTAAGTGGAAGAGTTACTTTGTTCAAATTAGGATTCAAACAAGATCCACACATCGCACTTGGCTGATATATTCCTTGTCTCTCTTAATTTATAAAAGTCTCCTCCCTGCCTGGGTGCCTCAGTCCATCTTCCCTGTCCCCCTGCTCGTGCTCTCTCTGACGGTCTCGCTCTTTCTCTCAAATAAATAAATAAAATCTTTTTTTAAAAAAAGTCTCCTTCCTTTTTTATTGTTTGCTTATTTTTTTAAGATTTTATTTATTTATTTGAGAGAGAGAGAGAGAGCACAAGCAGGGGGAGCAGCAGAGGGAGAAGGAGAAGCAGGCTCCCTGCTGAGCAGGGAGCCCAACATGGCACTCAATCCCAGGACCCTGGGATCATGACCTGAGCCGAAGGCAGATGCTTAACTGACTGAGCCATCCAGGAGCCCCTACTTGCTTATTTTTACAAACATTGCAAAGCCAGCTTATTCACTTACTCTTGGAAAGGGTCCAGTTTTCTCCACATACCTCTCTCTCCCATCACTCTCTCCAATGGTGTGAGTGCTTTCAGAATCATATTAGCTATTAGAGGACTTGTCATGAATTCAACATGAGATAAAAGAGATTGAGATCTTCTGGTGATACTTATTTCAAATAACTGTCTTTCTCCAGTCTAGAGTGATCTTATCAAGTTCAGAAACTCAGTGTGTGTGTGGATGGAGGAGGTCTTCATTAATAAGATTCTAAACAATTTTTTAAAATAATTTCACCAAATCCTGGTGAAACTCTCCATGGCTCTGTCTATCTGTCTCCCAAGGACCCTATTTCCCTGCCAGAGAACACGAGGTTAAAGCTCATGTGTCTAGCTCTTCCACACACATGGAAGACCAGAGCAAATGGGAATATATAGGAGAGATGCAGCACATAAACTGTCTCTTGCCTGATTTCCTTTAGATCCTGTTAGGCATTTGATCTCATGGCTGTTTATAATGGGAACAAAGGGTTTTCAAATTTGTGGGGAATTTGTAAAGAGTCCCAGGAATCCTGGGATTAAACCCCAGATAGCTTGCTTCAGTGGCTTTGTTTTTTCAATAAGACCCCAGATTTGGAGGGAGGGGGGTGAATGTGGGCTATGGACCACTGGGAGAGAAATGCTGCCCTAATGATTTATTGTAGATCAATTGTGTGCCCAGTTGTTTCCAAAGTTTCATAACTGCCTTTGCTTCTATAAAAGGTCTTTGGTCTGTCAACTGAAGCTTAGCTCTTGAATGTGCCTGTAGACCAAGTTTTTAGCTTGAAATCATTGTGTTCTTTGAGTACCTATCATAAGCAGAAGATACAAAACGGCTTAGAGAGAGAACACACAAATAACTGAGTGGTTCAGCTCTACTTCAGGACTCTCAACCTAATATCCCAAGTTGCTGATGAAAAAGATCAGACTTTTTAGATTATGTAGACTGAAATGTCAAACGGGGCTTTCTTCTTGGATGGGGTCCGTACTTCCATCATGCATTTGGCAGACGGTGCCTCTCTCTACGTTACTTGAGTAACATACAGTTGAGTTTTTCTCCTTCAGGTAACTTGTGCCGTTGCACTGGATATAGGCCCATAATTGATGCATGCAAGACTTTCTGTAACGTGAGTAGAAAGGAATACAGTTTTTGAAGATTTTATTTACTTACCTATTTATTTGAGAGAGAGAGAGAGATTGAGTGCGGCAGTGGGGAGGGACAGAGGGAGAGGCAGAGAGAATCTTAAGCAGACTCCACACTGGGTGTGGAGCCCTGTGTGGGGCTTAGTCCCACAACCCTGAGATCACATTCTGAGCCAAAATCAAGAGTTGGATGCTTAGCCAACTGAGCCACCCAGGCGTCCTTAAAGGAACACGTGTTTGAGTGTATTTTTTTCTAGTGAAACAAAGCAGTAGGGAGTACCAGCTGTGATGAAGGGAACAACCATTGTTACGAATACAAGGCCCCTTCTTATCTCGGGCTCTGTGATTGCTGTTTGTTATTTGATCTCGAGCAGGTGCTTACTCTCTTCTCAACATTGAGCTTGCCCTGATAGTCACATAATGAGCACATAAGCCCTTTGGTGTTGGCCGTGGGTCATTGTTTCGAGGGTTTTTCCTGATCTGTTTGTGTCAGGTGCCCTGCCCCCTGCAGCCCTCTGTGCATGCCCCGTCACAGCAGTGGTTACACCGTGGTTTCATTCCCACTGGCTGTCCCATCTCTCCATCAGAGAGTGGGCTGCTTGACAGTGCAAGCTGTGCTTCTCCAGGGCTGGTCACCACACACCGATTGAGTAGCCACTCAGTCACTATGTATTGCGTGAATAAATGAACAAACAACCTGGGAATGAGGGACAGAAGATTGCCCTTTGGACGTTAAATTATGAAATCAATATGTCATAAATAAGAACTGAGTGGTAGTCATAGTAATTGTTAATATATATCATTAATAATATATTAAATATTATTAATATTGTTAATATTTATTGCTGAGTGCCAGACTTGTTATAAGATTTTTACATATTTTAACTTGTTGAATAATCACTACTATTCAAATTTTCTCATAAGCTTAGATTTTTTTTATTAGAAGTTAGTATGGATATGTTTATATACACATGGTTCTTTTTCATAACATTTTGCAATATTGATTATGCATTCTGTTTCAACTGGCAGTCACCTGTTTTATTTAATAGTTAGTAGAGGGGACTTTGCTTCCTGCCTGGAATTTGCATTTCATCTCTAGCTTCAGCAACTCACCTCAGAAGACCAGCCCTTCCTGGGCTGGACCAGCTGCTTTTCCACCTAGGTGAGGACCAGTACCAGGCTTGACTCAATAGAGGTGTGACATCAGCAAGATGGTGAAATGGGAGTTTTCTACTCTCTTCTTCCTAAAGGACACCAATTTTCACAATCACTCCTGTGTAAGAGTGACTTATGGAAGTCGAGGAGTCCAGTGGAGAAATCTCATTATACCAGTGGAACAACAACAACAATAAATCCAAGATTGTAAGCATTGAAGAGAGTGAAAGGAACAGTTTCACTTTATGTGCATCATCCTTCCCCCAAGGCGGCATAGTTCAGTGCCAAGTCAGACCTTCTTGGCTCATGATTTATCCCATGGGGGAATGTGAGAGTATGTGAGTGGGCATCTGGCTTCCCCAGCTGTATGGACACTGCCAGAGAGGCCCACTTCTTTCTCGCCCCATCCAGGATACTGAGGAGTGCTGGGGGAAGGAAAAGGTGGGAGAAGAGCAGCCAGGGCTCTGAGAGGGCATCAATAGAACATGGATCCTACTAACCACAAGCAACAAGAAAACATGGAAAGATAATTCAACAAGATCAGGAAAACAATACATGAACTAAATGAGAAGTTTAACAGAGAGATAGAAATAATAAAAAAGAGGCAAACAGAAATTCTGGAACTGAAGAATACAATAAATGGAATCAGGAACAAGACAAGGATGCCCACTCTCACCACTTCTGTTCAACATAGTACCAGAAGTCCTAGCCAAACAATTAGGCAAAAAAAGAAATAAAAGGCTCCAAACTGAGGGAAAAGAAGTAAAATTGTGCACATGACATGATTTTATGTATAGAAAACCCTGAAGACTCCACCAAAAAAATTGTTAGAACTAATCAATGAATTCAGTAAGGTTGCAGGATGATATTATATTAAAACTCAGTTGTGTTGCTATATACTAACAAGCTATCAGAAAGATTAAGAAAACAATCCTATTTATAATAGCATTGAAAACAATTAAATACTTAGGAATAAATTTAACCAAGGAAGTGAAAGATCTATACACTGAAAACTATAAGACATCATTGAAAGAAATTGAGGAAGACAGAAATAAATGGAAAGATATCCCATGATCATGGATTGGAAGAATTAATATTGTTAAAATGTCCATACTACCAAAACAATCTACAGATTCAATGCAATCCCTAACAAAATTCCATTAGCATTTTTCACAGAAATAGAAAAAAAAATCCTAAAATTTGCTTGTAACCAAAAAAGACCCTAAATAGGTAATGCAATTTTGAGAAAAAACAAACTGGATACATCACACATCCTGATTTCAAACTGTTTCACAAAGCTATAACAATTGAAACAATATGGCACCAGCCTTAAACCGACCCACAGACCAGTGGAACAGAATTGAAAGCCCAGATATAAACTCATGCATATACAGTCAACTAATGTTTGACAGGGGTGCCAAGAACACAATCGGGAAAGGATAGTCTCTTCAATAAATGGCTTGGGGAAAACTGAATGAATTGTACCCCTACTTTACACCACTCACAAATGAACTCAAAATGTATTAAAGACTTAAATGTAAGACCTGAAACCATAAAACTCCTAGAATAAAACATAGGGGGAAAATTCCTTGACATTGGTCTGGGCAATGATTTTTTGGATATGAAGCCCAAAGCGCAGGCAACAAAAGGAAAAATAAACAAGGGGTATTATCTCAAACGAAAAATCTTCTGCATAGTGAGGGAAACAATCAATGAAATGAAAAGACAACCTAAACAGTGGGAGAAGATATTTGCAAACCATTAACCATAGGGAGTTAACATCCAATTATATAAGGAACTAATGTATCTCAGTAGCAAAAAAAAAGGTAATTTGATTAAAAATGGGCAAAAGATCTGAATAGACATTTTTTTAAAAAAGACATACAGATGGTCAACAGGTACTTGAAAAGTACCCGACATCACTAGTCATCAGGGAATTGCAAATCAAAACCACAGTGAGATACCTCACACCTGTTAGGATGGCTGTTATCAAAATGTCAAAAGTTAAATGTTGGCAAGGATATGAAGAAAAGGGTATCCTTGTATACTGTTCATGGGAATGTAAGTTGGTGCAGCCACTATGGAAAACAGTATGGAATTTCCTCAAAAAATTAAACATAGAACCACCATAGGATCCAGCAATCCCACTTCTGGGTATATATCTGAAGGAAATGAAATTAGTACCTCGAAGAGATATCTGAACTCCCATATTCATTGCAACATTGTTCACTATGTGGAAATAACCTAAGTTATTCAATAGGTTATAACTTATATATAACTTATATATAACTTATAACCTAAGTTATACCATCAACAGATGAATGTACACACAACACACACACACACACACAGAGGAATATTATTCAGCCATGAGAAAGTAGGAAATCCTGCCATTTGCAACAGCATGGGTGAATCTAGAGGACATTACGCTAAGTGAAATTAGCCAGATAGAGGAAGACAAATACTGTATGATCTCACTTATATGCAGAATGTAAAAAAGAAAAAAAGTTGAACTCATAGAAACAGAGTGTAATGGTGGTTGCCAGGGGCAGGGACTGGGAGAATGAGAGATGCTGGTTAAAGGGCACAGGACTTCGGTTATAAGATGAATAAGCTCTGGGAATCTAATTTACAGCATGGTAACTATAGTTAATAACATTGTGTTGTGTACTTGAAATTTGCTGGGAGAGTAGACCTTAATTGTTCTCACAACACACACACACACACAAGGATGGTAACTATGTGAGATGATGGATGTGTTCCTTAACCTGATTGTGGTAATCATTTAACAAAGTATGCATATATAAAACAATCACACTGTGCACTTTATTTTTTTTTTTAAGATTGTATTTATTTATTTGTCAGAGAGAGAGAGAGCACTAGCAGGGGGAGCGGCAGGCAGAGGGAGAAGCAGGCTTCTCACTGAGCAGGGAGCCCGATGTGGGGCTCGATCCCAGGACCCTGGGATCATGACCTGAGCTGAAGGCAGATGCTTAACTGACTGAGCCACCCAGGAGTCCCCACATTGTGTGCTTTAAATATATAATTTTATTTGTCAGCTATACCTCAAGAAAGCTGAAAAAATACTTAGTAGAATCAGCAATAAATTCTCGATTATTTGTTTTTTTCACCCACTAGACTTCTGGCTGCTGTCAAAGTAAAGAAAATGGGGTTTGCTGTCTGGATCAGGGAATAAATGAATTACCAGAATATGAAGAAATAAATAAGGTCAGTGAAATGTAAATTTTTTATAAGACTTTCTCAGGACATGAACAGAACCAACTTACTTTCAGGAAGAATAAATGGCTGCCTAACTTGACTCATTTGATGGATTTCAACATGTCCCCCCCTCTCCATTCTCAATCTTCATCCAAAAAAAAAAAAAATCTGTCTTAACAACTTTATTCTTCATTCCAGATATTATTCTGGTTCAAGTACAACTATCCATAGGAGAGAAAACACATTGATCCCTTAATGTCTCTTAGTTTTTTTGTTTTTTTTTTTAATAAAGCTTTTCAAGTCTTTTTTCAAGAGCTAGAAGCAAAGTGAAGACGTTAGGGAAATGGAAGAACTGGCAGAGGGAGAAGTGATAGGTGGCAATTTGGGGAAACACTCTTGTTCTCAGCTGCTGGTGCCTCCTCTGTTTTCCCAGACTGCAAAGAGAATGTTTGCTCAGGAAGTTGAGCTTTGGAGGACCATTGGCATCTGCACTGAGTTGCTAGTAACCAGGTCTGTGTTAGAGCCCTTGACTTAGAACCCAGAGAGTGTGGCTGGCCAGTCGGCTTTTTTTCTGTCTGCTGTATGTCTTTCTTCTTCTGACCTCATTCCACAAAGGTTTTAAAGTAGTTAGAGTTGTCTGATGATAATAACTCCTGTTACTTTCTTTTTTTTTAAAGACAAGTCCAAAACTCTTCTCAGAAGAGGAGTTTCTGCCATTGGATCCAACTCAAGAATTGATATTTCCTCCAGAGCTAATGGTAAGGCAAAGTTGAGCTCATTATAGAGGAATTCATGGTGAGATGTTTAGGAAGGGTATTGTTTATGGATCCTTTCAGAAGCTGATTGATTGGCAAATGCCATCTGCCATTCTTAACCCAAGGTCTAAATAGTATGGGACTAAGGCAGAGATGAGTGAATGAGGGTAGAGCCATCATGAGGGGATAGTTGACTGTTAAAGCAGCAAATTGTATCAATAAGAAAATGTCATGAAATGACATCACAACATTTATAAATGTAGATATGTTTCCTACTTCCAACTTTGTTTTATTCTTCCATAGAATGGTTTGACAAAATTAAGCATATTAAGATATTTTTAAACATTAAAATGAATTCCTTTGAGATATAAAAGCAGCAAAGGTAGATATAGGAGAACAGTCTCCAGAAGGAATAAAATATTTTTATATGTTTAATCTGAACTCTGATTCCTTAGTAAAGCTTTACTTTTAGGTCACTTTTATTTTATTTTTTAAAAAGATCTCCATTTCCTTTCTCTGTTTCCTATCAAAATGGGGCAGAAACAGGTGAAAATGTTGTCATGAGATGATCTTGAATCCCTCTTGCTGTTTTAACAGATAATGGCTGAGAAAAAACCACAAAGGACCAGGATTTTTAGTGGTGATAGAATGACATGGATTTCCCCAACGACCCTGACGGCACTTCTAGAAGCTAAATTCAATTATCCTCAGGCCCCTGTTGTCATGGGGAACACCTCTGTAGGTATGTAGAACCCCAGGGACCTCTTATAAGGGAACTGAGGAAAAGGACTTTGGAGGAAAGAACCTCATATATACATATTCTCAGGAAAAACAGTCTGAAAAAGTACTTTTAACTGTTTAGACTTGACTTCCTCGGGGTTGCTCAAGAGATTTTCACAACTTCCATGACATAAGTAAATTCCTATTGCCCGGAATCAGAGCAGTGCGTAGAGTTGCACCCAGGAGATCTGCTTCATAACAACTCAGAAGTAGCAGTTCTAGTCAGCTGTCCTTTCTTTCCATGTGGCGATTGATCTTGGGCTCATATTTGAAGTTGCTCTTTGTTTCCTTTTTCGGTGGTATCCTGATAGATATGAAATGGTTTTCTTACACTGCAGCTACAGGGTCTCTCTATTATGTCTGTTGTGAACTCAGTTTGACTGCCTACTTCTTTGAGGAATCTCCCAGTGTCCTCCCAAAGAGAATTTTTGAGTATGCCACAAGTCCTCTCATACTAGTCAGCCAAGACTTCAAGCTGACGAGTTCAAAGTATCCTCCGAGTTCAGTGGAAGTCCATCTGGCTTGTCTCTGGGTGATTTGGCAATGAGCAGACCAATGGAAAGATCTGTAATTTTTATGTATTTAAAGATAATCACTTTTTTTGAGAGAGAGTGAGAGACTGTGTGAGCAGGGGAGGAGGGGCAGAGGGAGAGAGAGAATCTTCAGCAGGCTCCATGCCTGGCATGGAGTCCCACATTGGGCTCAGTCTCACAACCCTGAGATTGTGACCTGAACCAGAGCCAAGAGTCAGACACTTAACTGATTGAGCCACCCAGGCACCCAAAGATAATCGCTTTTAATCACAACTTCAAAAATTTTTTTTCTAATCCTTAGGGCCTGATATGAAATTTAAGGGTGTCTTTCACCCAGTCGTAATTTCTCCAGATGGAATTGAAGAACTGAATTTTGCAAACTGTTCACATAATGGTGAGTTCTTATGGTCCCTGTTTTCTTAGTTCACGTTCATTAATCAATTTATGTCCTTTGTCCAGCAGACAAGCAGAAAAGAATTATTCCTAATTATAATATATAGAGATTCTCTCCGTATAAAAATGATAACACTCTGGAGGAGACCCAGGGACGAATTCTCTATAGTTACATGAAATACTAATTGTCTGAATAGTCTACTGAAAAACTTTCTATGTCTGCCGTATCAGAGAAATGTAGCAACTATCCAATGAAGGGTATTGTGCTAAGTCCTGGATAGAAGATAAAGATAAATAGAACACAGTCTTTGCTCTCCAGAAGCACAGTAGTAAAGAGAGCAGGTTTATGTATTGAGCAGCTTACAGACTGGCTCATCTCTTCCCACAAAGGAAATTGATTTATTGACAATGATGAGAAGTAATATAAATGTGGGTTTGGAGTCTAGCTCTGGAGTCTAATTCTTGACTATTTCGCATATTAGCTGTGAGAACTTAGTTGAGTTCTGAATCTGTTTCTTCATCAGTGAAATGGGGCTATTCTCTCAAAGATTTCTTAAGATTCAAGGAGATTCTGTGAAGCATTCAGCATAGTAAAAACATTTAGTCTACATCACCTTCATCACTACCACCACCTCTACCTTCATCACCACCATCACCAGCATCACCTCCATCATCACCTCCATCACCTCTACACCTTCATCACCAACTCCATCACAACCACCACCACCATCACCTCCACCTCCATAACCTCCACCTCCATCACCACCACCACCACCCCCCCCATCACCTCTATCACCATCTCCATCACCTCCGTCACCACCACCACCATCACCTCCATAATCTCCACCACTGCCTCCATGGCCACCACCACCACTACCATCAATAAGCAGAGCAGCAAGTATCCAGGAAAAAGATCCCATGTCTGTAACTTTGGTCTAATGACATTTCCAGGTCAGCAGTGATCACACTGCATTATTTATAAATGATTTCACTTCAGAGCTGACCTTAGGTGCTGGCCTCAGCCTGACTCAGGTGAAGTACATCTTGGGTGAAGTAATCCAGAACCTCCCAGAGGAGAAGACACGGATGTACCGAGCTCTCTTGAAGCATTTGAGAACTCTGGCTGGATCTCAGATCAGGAACATGGCTGTATGTATTTGATGATGGTAAACTCTGGCATACATGTCTTACATGACTATCTCTGATGAATCATGACATTTTTTGTTCTTTTAGAACAGACAAAAAATTATAATTCTCCAAAACCTTGCTTAATCCTTACTTTATCAATTGTGTTTTTATAATTATATAACAGGTATTGAAAATAACTCACTCTTTTAAAAAGTCTTTAGGGGGCCATATCGTGAGCAGGCACCTAGATTCAGATCTGAATCCCCTCCTGGCCGTGGGCAACTGTACCCTCAACTTGCTATCGAAAAGTAAGTGACAACTCCTTGGAGATTATTAAACCTGCTCCTCTTACCCATTTTTCCCTCTGGGGAGGCAGGAAGTCCAGTTTTGAAAATGACTATTCTTTGTAATAGTAATAATTTTCTCCACCTTTCTGGATGCTGGAAATTTGCCCAGTCTGTTCCTAATTCCATACACTTCCAATGTCTTCGTCGCTTTCTTTTGAGGCCGTCTGCTAGGTATTTTCCTGTACTGGTCACCCTACGTTGACCATGCTTGTGTTGGTTAGTGTCCTGCTGTGACCTGAGTAGTAGAGAGAACTAAAGTCTGTTGAGAACTACAGAGCCCCTTTGTTGAAGACTTTCTCCAGGTGGTACAGGAGGGTTGTGGGCTCATACTTAATTGTTCATTGATGGAAGCCTGCAGACCTTTTTTTGTTGAAAATGGTTGGGCTCCATTCTGTGTTTATATGAGTTTTGTTTTTGAAACAAAGTCCAGGGCTTCTAATATATTTCTCTTATTCCAACTTGGTTAATAGTTATTGCTAATTGGTCCCTTATAAATCTGTTTTTATTTTCATTTAAAAATATGGACTAGCCTTCTATTACCTGCATTGTTAAATACCTACTCTTCATATCATCTGAACCACAAAATTGTCTTAAGGAGGAAGGTTAGTATTCAGAGTTGTATGTTATAATAAGGCAGCACCTCACTAGTATACATTTATTAAAGGCAGTTTATTTATTCATTACTGAACCTAGTACGGTTCCTGGTTATAAACAGTACATATTTGTTGAGTGACTTGATCAGAATATCAAGAGGGATATTAATATCTACTGCCTACTTACAAAGCTCAGAATGGATTTTGCTGTTTGGGAAGAGGACTGTTCATGTCCTGTTCTATGTGATCTCTGGGCCACTCTGCTAGATATTTTTATTTATAAGCAAGCAAAGAAGCAAACAACAACAACAACAACACAGGTGGGACCTAGCCACAAGATGCCATTGTAGGGGGAAAGATGTGCTAAGCAGAGAAAGAACACTTCTTTTCCCAGACAACCAGTTTCATCAGATATTTGGTAGAATTGTTTCCAAAGTTTTATTGTTTAACAGAACAGATTCCAGGGAAAGTGTCATTTCTTTCCACAGAAGGAAAACGAGAGGTTCCTTTAAACGAGGAGTTTCTCAGACGGTGCCCCAGTGCAGATCTGAAGCCTGAAGAGATCTTAATCTCAGTGAACATACCCCACTCGAGGAAGGTGAGAATGTCCTTTCAGTCTCATGCTTTTACTGTGAGTCTAAAGCTTGTTAATTCCAAACATGGTGAGTTAAGAAAAGGTGTTGACTATTTACAGGGGAGATTACAGTATTTGTGAGTAGTTACTTTTTACTTGTGTTATGTGCTCCCTGATCATTCATCAAGAGACCTTTGTCTCTACCATTCTCTGTCTGCCTCTCTGTCTCTTTCTGTCTCTATCTCTACCTAACCCAAACTCTGAAGTTACTTCCCTATAGATGCTTATAAATTTTTTGACACATAAGGCTTTTCCATAAAGAAGACTTGCTCTACCTATATCTTGGGGTTTGAAAGAGGCTAAAAAAAATGCACTTCCAATAGAACTTAGGGGAAAGAAGGACTTTGGACTCAAAGTGAATTCAGACTCGACTGAATCCTGGTTTCAGGATCTGTGACCTGAACTTACTACCGAAGCACTCGGAGGCTTAAATTCCTCATCTATAAAATGGGAATAATCAAGCCTGCCTTGAAGGGTGTAGTAGTTTGCTAGGGCTACCATCATAAGGAACCATAGGCTGAGTGGCTTAAACAATAGAACTTTATTTTCTCACAATTTGGAAGGCTAGAAGCCTGATATCAAGATGTCAGCAAGATCGGTTTCTTCAGAGGCTTCTCTCCTTGGCTCGTAGATGAGCATCTTCTCCCTGTGTTTTCCCTGTTTATGTCCAACTTAACGCTTATGAGGACACCCATCATGTTAGATGAGAGCCCACCGTAATTACCTCATTTTAATGTAAATACCTCTTCAAAGAAAGAGTCTCCAAATACAGTCACATTCTGAAGTACTGGGGGTTAAGACTTTAACATATCAATTTTAGGGGACACGGTGCAGCCCATAACAGAGAGTGGGACAAGGGACTGAGAGGCAGCGTACATAAACTGTTCCGTGCATCATTGTCACTCACTGTATTTCGGCATGTGCTACCTAACTTTCGCCTTCAGTGGGAATTTGTGTCAGGCTTCCGACAAGCCCAGCGGCAACAGAATGCGCTTGCCATCGTCAATTCGGGAATGAGAGTCATTTTTGGAGAAGGGGGTGGCATCATCAGAGAGTTATCCATCTCATATGGAGGCGTTGGGCCAACCACCGTCTGTGCAAAGAATTCCTGCCAGGAACTCGTCGGAAGGTACGGCATCCTGTCCTCAGACTCCAAGTACCGCAGCACCTCTTTGTGTGGTGGCATACAGTTACGAGAAGAAAAATGCTTACCACCTTCCTATTTAATGGCATGGGATTCCAGTACGATTTCATGATTATTTCCATGTGTCTTGATTAGAGTGAATTCTGAAATGGGCATCTTGTAGTCTGTGTGTGTGCATGTGCGTGCGTGTGTGTGACAGAGAGGGCAGGGAGAGGGAGAAGGAAAGAGAGAGAGAACCCACCTCCCAATAGTACAGTAGACACAGTAAGCAAAATAAGAAAATATGCATTTTCTCTAATTTCTCTTTCTACAGTTGTGTTGTTAGTGTATAAGAAAGCAACTGATTTCTGTGCATTGATTTTGTATCCTGCCACATTACTGAATTGCTGGATGAGTTCTAGTAATTTGGGGGTGGAGTCTTTTGGGTTTTCCACATAAAGTATCATGTCGTCTGCAAAAAGAGAGAGTTTGACTTCTTCTTTGCCAATTTGATTACCTTTTATTTCTTTTTGTTGTCTGATTGCTGTTGCTAGGACTTCTAGTACTATGTTGAACAAGAGTGGCAAGAGTGGGTACCCTTGACGTGTTCCTGATCTTAAGGGAAAGGCTCTCAGCTTTTCCCCATTGAGGATGATATTCGCTGTGGGTTTTTCATAGATGGATTTTATGAGCTTGAGGAATGTTCCCTCTATCCCTATACTCTGGAGAGTTTTAATCAGGAAAGGATGTTGTATTTTGTCGAATGCTTTTTCTGCATCAATTGAGAGGACCATATGGTTCGTCTCCCTCCTCTTACTAATTTGTTCTATCACTTTGATTGATTTGCGAATGTTGAACCACCCTTGCATCCCAGGGATAAATCCCACTTGGTCGTGGTGGATGATCCTTTTAATGTATTGTTGGATCCTATTAGCTAGGATTTTGTTGAGGATTTTGGAATCCATATTCATCAGAGATATCGGTCTGAAATTCTTCTTTTTGATGGGGTCTTTGCCTGTTTTGGGGTTTAAGGTAATGCTGGCCTCATAGAATGAGTTTGGAAGTTTTTCTTCTGTTTCTATTTTTTGAAACAACTTCAGGAGAATAGGTATTATTTCTTCTTTGAATGTTTGGTAGAATTCTCTAGGGAATCCATCAGGCCCTGGACTCTTATTTTTTGGGAGGTTTTTGATCACTTTGATCAAAATCTCATTACTGCTTATTGGCCTATTCAGGTTGTCAATTTCTTCCTGTTTCAGTCTTGGCAGCTTATAGGTTTCCAGGAGGGCCTCCATTTCATCCAGATTGCTCAGTTTATTGGCATATAGTTGTTGATAATAATTTCTAACAATTGTTTCTATTTCCTTGGTGTTAGTCGTGTTAGTCCTTTCATTCATAATTTTATTAATTTGGGTCCTTTCTCTCTTCTTTTGGATAAGTCTGGCCAGTGGTTTATCGATCTTATTAATTCTTTCAAAGAACCAACTTCTAGTTTCGTTGATCTGATCTACTGTGTTTCTGGTTTCTAATTCATTGATTTCTGCTCTAATTTTAATTATTTCTCTTCTAATGCATGGTTTAGGCGTCGTTTGTTGCTTTTTCTCTAGTTCTTTAAGGTGTAGAGTTAGTTGGTGAATTCAGGATTTTTTTTTTTTTAAGATTTTATTTGACAGAGAGAGAGAGACAGCGAGAGAGGGAACACAAGCAGGGGGAGTGGGAGAGTGAGAAGTAGGCTTCCTGCAGAGTAGGGAGCCTGATGTGGGGCTCGATCCCAGGACCCTGGGATCATGACCTGAGCTGAAGGCAGACGCTTAACGACTGAGCCACCCAGGTGCCCCAATTCAGGATTTTTCTATTTTTTTGAGTGAGGCTTGGATGGCTATGTATTTCCCCCTTAGGACCGCCTTTGTAGTATCCCATAGGTTTTGGACCTATGTATTTTCGTTCTCATTGATTTCCATGAATTGTTTAAGTTCTTCTTTGATTTCTTGGTTGACCCAAACATTCTTGAGCAGAGTGGTCTTTAGCTTCCAAATGTTTGAATTTCTGCCAAATTTTTTTTTGTGATTGAGTTCCAGTTTTAGAGCATTGTGGTCTGAGAATAAGCAGGGAATAATCTCAACCTTTTGGTATCGGTTGAGACCTGATTTGTGACCCAGTATATGGTCTATTCTGGAGAAGGTTCCATGTGCGCTCGAGAAGAATGAGTATTCTGTTGTTTTAGGGTGGAATGTTCTGTAAATATCTATGAGGTCCATCTGGTCCAATGTATCATTCAAAGCTCTTGTTTCCTTGTTGATTTTCTGCTTAGATGATCTGTCCATTGCTGAGAGTGGAGTATTGAGGTCTCCTACAATTAACATATTGTTATCAATATGACTCTTTATTTTGGTTAACAGTTGGCTTATGTAGATGGCTGCTCCCATGTTGGGGGCATAGATATTTACAATTGTTAGATCTTCTTGTTGGATACACCCTTTAAGAATGATATAGTGTCCTTCTGTGCCTCTTATTACAGACTTTAGTTTAAAATCTAATTTGTCTGATAAAAGAATTGCTACCCCAGCTTTCTTTTGAGGTCCGCTGGCATGGAAGATAGATCTCCATCCCTTCACTTTCAGTCTGGATGTATCTTTAGGTTCAAAATGAGTCTCTTGTAGACAGCATATGGATGGGTCCTGTCTTTTTATCCAATCTGCAGCCCTGTGCCGTTTTATGGGAGCGTTTAGGCCATTCACGTTGAGAGTGATTATTGAAAGGTATGAATTAATTGTCATCATGTTGCCTGTGAAGACGTTGTTTTTATAGATTGTCCCTGTAAATTTCTGTTGTATATCACTCTTGGGGTCTTTCTCCTTTTATAGAACCCCCCTTAATATTTCTTGCAGGGCCGGCTTAGTGGTCACATATTCTTTCAACTTCTGCCGGTCGTGGAAGCTCTGCATCTCTCCATCCATTCTAAATGAAAGCCTTGCCGGATAAAGTATTCTTGGCTGCATGTTCTTCTCATTTAGTACCCTGAATATGTCTTGCCAGGCCTTTCTGGCTTGCCAGGTCTCTGTGGATAGGTCTGACGTTATTCTTATGTTCCTCCCTCTGTACGTAAGGAATCTCTTCCCCCTAACTGCCCTTAAGATGGTTTCCTTGGTTCTAAGATTTGCAAGTTTTACTATTACATGCCGGGGTATTGGCCTGTTTTCCTTGATCTCGGGAGGGGTCCTCTCTGCCTCTAGGACTCGAATGTTTGTTTCATTCCCCAGATTAGGGAAATTCTCAGCTACGATTTGCTCAAATACATCTTCTAGCCCTCTCTCTCTCTCCACTCCCTCCGGGATTCCAATTATTCTGACATTGGAACGCCTCATGGTGTCACTTATTTCTCTGATTCTATTTTCATGGATTCTGAGTTATTTTTCCCTGGCCTCCTCTTTTCCCTTTTTATCTATTATACTGTCTTCCAGATCGTTTATTCTCTCTTCTGTCTCAGTTACCCTAGCTGTTAGATTATCTAGATTGGATTGGATCTCATTGATAGCATTTTTAAGTTCTGCCAATTCACCTTTTATTTCTGCCCTTAGAGACTCTATGTTGCCATTAATTGATTTCTCCATTCTAGCCATTGTCTTCACAATTGCTAGCCTGAATTCCATCTCCGACATCTTGGTTATATCTGCATCCATTTGTAAATCTGCAGCATAAGTCATAATCTCTGAGTCTTTTCTATTTTGGGGGTTCCTCCTCCTAGTCATTCTGTTGATGGGTGTTTGAGGGAATGTATAGAGTCCAAATTATTGACCAGAACCCAAGCAAGATGCACCTGTTTTCTTGGGACCTTAGGGTTGCTGGCCTCTTTGTTTTCCCAGCCTGTCTTCTGGGTGAGGGGCCTGCCATGCTGTTACTCAGGCAACCCTGTTGGGGCAGAGTTGCCCTGTGCCCCTGTGGCGGGGGATGGGCTCAGTGGGAATCAGTCTTTGGGGCTTTTGTTCTCTGGCAGCTTTCCGTGGCGGCTTTCCGCGTCTCTTCCGCGAGTCAGAGCAGAAGAGACCGTTTCCAACCCTCTGCCTCAGAGCAGAGAGACCGCAGTCTGTTCTTCAGTGAGCTCTCCAGGCCAAACTGTCTCCGTTTCTGTCCATGCTGCTATAAACTGCAGCGTCCTGGGTTGTGTGCCCCTCCGCAGTGCCCCCAGTCCTGCCTCCAGGTCGGGACACGTCTCTGCCCTTTGTGCTTCTAAAACCGCCAGCCGCTCCCAGTTCGCGTGTGCGTGACTCCGCCACTTGGGGTTTCCACTCCCGGGGGTTGCAGTTCACCGGCGCAACCCTGGCGCACTGGGCTTCCGACTCGGAGGCTGCAGTTCGCGTCCGCGCGACCCCGCCGGTCTGGTCCTCCACCCTGGGTGCTGCCCTAAAGTCCTTTCCCGATGCTACCGGTCTGCGAGTCTGCGCCCATCAGCGCGCGAGGCTGTCACTCACCGGCGGTGTAGGATCCCCACATCCAGGCACCCTCCTGCTGCCGTTTATCCTCCGATATCTGCCCGCGGAACCACGGCTCTCCGCTTCCTACCTCAAAACCAATGGCCTGCGATATTCTGTTTGTAGAGATCCAGATCGTCTTACATCTCAGGCTGGTTTGGTGGGTGCTCAGAGTGGTCTGGTAGATATCCAGCTCAATTCCGGGACCAGCTGAAATAGGGTCCCCTACTCCTCCGCCATCTTTCCCCCTTTATGAGTCTTTAAATTGGACCGGAGTAAGATACACAGGATTCTCTTTTTAGCTGTGCATAATATCCAGATGGAAATCTGAATTTTGTTGAGCAAGTACTCTTGGCCAGGGCCATTTTAATCTCTGTCCATCAACACTGAATGTCACACCTGGTTACCCTGGTGAGCAGAAATTTTCTCCTTCCCCAGACACAGAGTCTGTATATGGAACAATTTCCTCTGCCCAGACTTCCAGTGAAAGAGGCTGGTTTGCTTACACTCGAAAATAGGCATTTTCTACCATGAGAAAATAATTTACCACAATAAAAAATAGACTGTGGGAGTTTGTTTTATAATAAATGGCTAAAGCCATTTGCTTACATGACTTTTGTTTCTATAGATAATACTAATAGCTGATATTTCTGGAGCATTTACTAGGTTATCAGTTACCATTTCAAAGGTAAACAAAGAGGAATGGTTAAAAGTATGAACTCAGTCAACCCCGATTAACTATGTGATCTCAAGTCAGCTTACTTAACCTTACAGTGCCTTTCCTTATCTGTCAAAGGGCGATAATCATCCCCACCTCATAGGATTAAATGAGTGAATACATACAAGGTGATTACAACAGGACCAGGCATCCAGTAAATATTCTAGTGATACAGGGGTCGGCTACTGCTGGGGTAAGCACTTAACACAAGTTGTCATTTCTTTCTCATGACATTCCAGGAGGTGAGTTCTACTCTCATTCTCCTTTTACTGATGAGGAAGTGGTGGGCCTGGACCAGACGCCTTGAGAGTGAAGGACTGTGATTTGAACGTGGGTTGCCCAGCTGTGGAACTTTTACTCTTATTCCCTGCATTCCACTGTCATTATTTGTCTCACACACGAGCTGAGCCTGTGAGGTAATGAGTCTTCTCTCTGATTCCCATAGGCCCTGGAATGAAGAGATGCTGGATGCGGCTTGCAGGCTGGTTCTGGACGAAGTTACCCTTCCAGGCTCAGCTCCGGGCGGGAGGGTGGAGTTCAAGAGGACTCTCATCATCAGCTTCCTCTTCAAGTTCTACCTGGAAGTGTCACAGATTCTGAAGAGGATGGTAAATGGAACTGACCACGTTCATGAGTTGAACATACTTTCCTCTCAGTAGAGCATCTCTCCCACTTGTTGGGTCACCTTCACTCATTTGACTCTCTTTGGATTCAGCTTCATTTCTCTCACCTATAAGATGATGATGGCAGCCACTCCATAGGTTATTGTGAAATGTGTTGTCGCAGGAAAAGGGCTCAGTAGGTCCCTAGTGCTTCAGAGGAACATGGGAAGACTGCTTTGTAGTTGTCTTGGTGATAGTAGTGATCACCCAGGCATTCTTTTACTAGTTTGTAAGTCCTCAAATCATTTAGGAAAGCATATGAGAGGATCATAAGAAACATAAAGATGTTGCAAGTCAGTGATCTGTATTCAGTTGGTGCTTCTTAATGTGTAGTAGTGGGTATGGGCCTTCCAGAGCATATGTCCTGTTGGTCAGGGAGCTGTTGCTACCCCCAGGGTTCTGCGCGGGCCAAGTACTTGCTAAATGTTAGACTTCCGAGTAGAGCTCCTTGTTAAGAACCATGGTAGCCTCCCTACCAAGACCATTCGGGCCTATTTGAAATATCTACAACGGTTCTACCTTTCAGGACCCTGTTCACCATCCTAGCCTTGCAGACAATTATGAGAGTGCTTTAGAAGATCTTCATTCCAGACATCACTGCAGTACATTCAGGTACCAGGTGAGTGGCATTTTTTTTTTTAAATTCAAAGGGCCTGGCCTATAACTCCTTCACCTGGACACTCCACTTACCTCACAGTGATTCTCAAGCTTTCTAAGCTCTAGCTCCCCTTCTGGTGAACTCAGCCTTCCTTAGTGTTAATTACAATTTCAAACTCAACGAAAAATTATGACGAAAAATAAAACTAGCAATGGCAGTTTTTATAAAAATGTCTGCTTTGATCTTGAAGTTTGTGTGTTTTGCTCTGTGGCCTTGTACCACTGACAGGCATGAGCTGGCTAGCTTGCCATGCACTTTCTGCCCTTGGCGTTGTGGAAGCCAGAGCGCAACCAAAGTCACATTCTGTATCAAGGCTGGGGGGCTGCTTTGATTTCATTTATAGAGGAGCAGCAAACATAGCCCTCAGAGGTTGGTGAAAATGCAGTAATAGTTTTTTAAAAGAGCTACTGATTTACTTTTTTTAATAAACAATTCTATATGCAACGGATACATTGTTGAACACTACATCTGAGACTAATGATGTACTATATGTTGACTAATTGAATTTAAATTAAAAAACAAGCTTGCTTCCCCAGTCTCTATTCTCCAGGTATCTTTTCTGTGAGTTACATTTAGAGTTTGAATCAAACTAAGTTCTAAGAGCTATTCAAGCTCTCCTAATGAAAGCTATTAGAACAGAATTCCTCATGACTTTCAAATGGAGTTTTCCACCACAACATCATAAAAATACCTCCTGAAGTCATCCTGTTGGTAAACTGGATAAGATTTGATGTGTTTTTCCTTGAAATTATTATCAAGAAACTTTACCTTGAGAGTTTTATTCAGTCAAGAACATGAGGAGGCTTTTGAAAGCATCAGTTCATTGAATCTATTGCTGGATTTAGTTGTAAAAGCTGATGGTATGTCATGATGAACGTTGCAGTTGGTATATATCTCTTGAGGTTTTAGGTTCAGGATGTTCAAAAATTTAAGGACACCAAACTCCATTGAAAGTGATGATATTGGGGCACCTGGGTGGCTCAGTCGTTAAGTGTCTGCCTTCAGCTCAGGTCATGATCCCAGGGTTCTGGGATCGAGCCCCGCATCAGGCTCCCTGCTAGCCAGGAAGCCTGCTTCTCCCTCTCCCACTCCCCCTGCTTGTGTTCCCTCTCTCGCTGTCTCTCTGTCAAATAAATAAAATCTTAAAAAAAAAAAAGAAAGAAAGAAAGTGATGATATTGAAAGTTTTAAAAAGCTGCGATCTTTCCTGGTGTTCTGCAAAACATGGAAGCTGCAACCTTCAGCTTATGAATACCCTAACCTTACCTTCACAATGGAATAAACCTCCGAAAGGAACAACAACAACAAATTAATGGGCATTCAAATCATCCAAAGAAAAGTGACAATCTTCACACAGTAGATAGTCAAAAAAAGGAGCTTGTTATTATAGAGTGCAAGGCCGAATTTTGGAAGCAGTTTATCTCCCACAGAGATGAATTTTCTTTTTGTTTTCCTGTGATTTTTTTACACACACACAAATATCTGCATTGCTAGAGCATCTTCAGCACTCATGACAAACATTTCCCCCCAAATCAGTTCATTTGCTTTGAAAGCATTTTGACACCGTTTCAGGAGATCACCAGTTTGAAGAGACAAATTCATTCCTCTGTGGTCCCTTCAGCCACATAACAAGCAGAAGTAAGGAGTCAGGTTCAGCCTCTTTCACCAGTAGATTCACCCCAACTAAGTACCAAAAAAAAAAAGTATATCTTCAGCTAAAATAATCAGCTGCATTTTTTATTATAGACTAGAAATAAGATATATTTTGGGATTTTTCTTCAGTCTTTTCTCAGGCCTCACCCAGCAGGATTTCAAAAGGCTTTTTTTTTCCAATGCTATGATGTGTTTCATTATTGACGATAAAAAGTATTATGTTGTGAAAAACTCCCAGAGCCTTCACAGGTACTTACGGATGTGTTTCCTTAATATTTAAGCTTATGAATTACCTGGAATTTTACTCTTCAGGATGGAAAAAATCCCTTAGGATTAAAAAAAAAAAAAAAAGATGTGGGTGATTTTTTACTCAAATGTTCAAGTTGCGAGCCTGCCACAGAATCCTAGCATGACACGTTGCGGGTATTTACAGAGGGAGTTGATCCTCACCATCTGGAACACAAAAAACCCTACTTGATGGAGCCCTCGTAACATTTTTTTTTTCTCTTGATCACCATCTCAGCTTCTCAAAGGAGAGAGACCAAAGGCCTGTGGAGAGCATTTGGTCCTGAGGACAGAGTGATGAGCTGTGTCACTGGGGCTGGTGTGTGTGGGAGCTGCTTCAGCTCCCCTTCCATGCCTGAACCCCCACATGTAAAATTTTCTCTCAGTTTCCCTCTTTGCCTACATTCATGGCCTAATGTCTATTTAACCGTGCCTGGGTCAAGTCCTAAATTATTTTTCTTCATAATCTTCTGCTTTCTAGTTGTGCATTATGCTCTAGTAACTACAAAATGGAAGTTTACATTTAAATGAAACAAATATGGACACTAAAAAAATGCCTATGGGTAAGTGTATATCTTACTGTAAAACAGTAAATTTTGTGTGAGAAAGGAGTAAGTTCATAGCATCCACACATGTCTCATGTACCAAGTTAATTTTAGAAATCACTTTACTTTCTGCATATAGCTGTCAGTCAACATTTGGCTGATATTTTACTGTCATTTATATTACGAAGACAGTAGGTTTTTATTTTTTCCCAATAAGCAGTAAAAATGCTGAACATGTTTTCAAATTACACGTGCCACTCTCCTTCGCCCTCTTGATGCTCTAGGCCTGCCCCCTGCCTAGACAACCTCTGGTCTATCTCAAGCCAAAGATTTATTTTTTGAGTCCTTCAAGTAGGTTGGCAGTGAACCAGGACCACTCTTCTTGAGTCCCATGAGCAGCAGAGGGCATCGAAGAAGTATTTCAGTTATCTTTATCCTGGAATTTCCACCACCCACACTCTCATCACCAGCCCCCTTAGCAGCCATAGCCTTCATGCTGGGCTCTGAGCTTGGTCTCTGTCCTGTCCCTTAACCCCTCTTTCTTCATACATCCAGGTCTTCTCCCGATAACCAACCAACTAGGAAAGCTAACAACTCTCTCATATTTGAAATACTGGGGAAGACATCATGCTTCTTGATGTCCACTTTGGTTAATGAAACATATTTAAGGTATTTAGAGAACCAGTAGCAAGACATTTTATTCCATGGGTCTCTAAGAAAGAGTAACATTAGTAAATAATTCCCCAAAATACAGGTCCCTTTGTCTTCATTCTTTATCAGGATTGTCTAAGTTACGAGTTTTACCAATTATTTCTTAACTTCCTCACTTGGAACAGAGCATGACAGCATGCCCTCAATATTTTATAAAACAAAGTCATGATACCATCATGCTCTTCTGAAAAATGTTATATATGCCATTGCTTAGATACAACGGTAAAATAATTCTGATAATAAAATTGAAAGAAATATGGGAGCATTAACAAGAGGATATAATTTTACATTTTTAGGAAGAAATATTTATATTCATCTACTTACATAAATGGAATTTGCATTAGACATATTTCTGTTCTATATTTAGAAAAAGGAGGAAAAAAATAAGAACAATATCATGACTATACAGCCCAGTTTGCCTACTGTATTACTGAAATAGGCTTATTGTCCTGGTGTTATTGTTAACAGTGACTGTTTTCAGTTTCAGAAGTGTTCTGGTTTGGATGTAAATTGCATAGCTACCCTCTTATGGGAGATGTGCATAATATTATAAAAATGATTATAAAAACTGATTTGTTGGTTACTGATTAAACAGAGTGCAGACTCAAAGCAGCTTCCTGAAGACCCAGTTGGCCATCCTATCATGCATCTGTCTGGTATTAAACATGCCACAGGTGAAGCCATCTACTGCGATGACATGCCTACGGTGGACCGGGAACTTTTCTTGTCTTTTGTAACAAGTTCAAGAGCTCGTGCTAAGATTGTGTAAGTGATGAAGTTCCTAATTAGACGTTAATTATTGCCTTTTCGTCCAACTCACATAAGTGATAAGTAATGGTACAAAGAGGATAGGCTATTTGTTGGCAATATCCAATGCAGATTGGGAGGGAAATTAGATCAAAATGTAGGATTAACTACAATTTGTCCCTCCAGATACAGTTGGCCCTTGAACAACACGGGTTTAAACTGCACAGGTCCGCTTGTGTGTGGGTTTTTTTTAATGCTAGTACTGTGAAAACAGTTTCTTTTCTCCAGATTACTTTATTGTAAAAAAATACAGTATATAAGATATATAACATGTAAAATATGTGTTCATTCACTGTTGATGTTATTAATAAGGCTTCTGGTCAACAGTAGGCTATTAGTAGTTAAGTTTTGGAGGAATAAAGGTTATATGCAGATTTTCAACTGTGTAGGGGATCAGTATCCCTAACCCCTGCATTGCTCAAAGTCAGCTTCATTCAAGTTCAAGTAATAGCGTTATTGTTCCGGGAATTTGTTACCATGGTCTGGCAAGAACTATTAGAGCTGGGTGTATCTGACCACTTGAATATCTTATTCTCCAATTAAGCATGTTCTCCATGGTCTTCAGGCTGGGGGCTTCTCTGAGAACCTGCTCTGTGTGTTTTCATCTAGGTCTATTGATCTGTCAGAAGCTCTCAGCCTGCCTGGCGTGGTGGACATTGTGACTGAGGAACATCTTCGTGGCGTAAACTCCTTCTGCATTTTAACCAAACCGGAGGAACTTCTGAGGACAGAGGAGGTACGGCATTTTTGCTTTCTATTCCAAAAATAATTTCCTCAGTTAATGGCATTGCCTGTTTTCTTAAAGATGGCATCAAATTTGGCACATCATAAAGGATTCCAATAATTCTTTGAAACACCATATTCTAATGGTGAATGAACTCAAGTATATTCATTTTCCACATAAGAAAAGAAGTTGACTAGCTCTATAAAAGATGCTTGGTGTTTTCCTATTTTCTAGTAGTAATCTTACTACTGGAGAAGAAGGGGCAGAGGGAGAGAGAAAAGAGAGGAATCTTAAGCAGACTCCACACCCAGCATGGAGCTCATTATGGGGCTCAATCTCATGACCCTGAGATCAGGACCTAAGCCGAAACCAAGAGTTGGAAGCTTAACCGACTGAGCCACCCAGGCGCCCCTTTTCTTATCCTTTAACATGAGAATTCCGTCTCCCTCTCTGAACTCGGTCTGACTCATTCATGTATACTGCCATGTATTCAAGAGGCGTTTTTAAGTGAGCATCTAATGTGGCTGGCCACCATAGCTGAATAAGACCCAGGTGGTCCTTACCCTCACAGAGCTTAAAGTCCAGAGAAGGTGAAGTGGACCTTTAATGCACTTCTACTTTGTATTAAGCTTACTTATTTATTCCTTTGTCTTATGTATCTCCCCTACCTAGTAAAAGTCCTTGAGTGAGACCCTATGTCTGATTCATTTGCATAGTCCTCACACTGCTTCTCATGTAGCAGGGTAGAGGAACAATGATAGCACTGTGGCCATTTAAAAGTTTCAGATGATTCAAAATGATCTGGCTATTGTGATTTAAGTTTTCAGAAAATGCAACAAGGGCAGTGTTCAGCAGGTTTTCTGCCTAAATCAGGCTTCTCAGTTCAGTGTTGACCCCAAAGAGCTTCCTCCTGTAACAGAGTCCATACTTCTGGCTCTTGCTGGCTGATTTAGTTGATAAAAATGAAAGCTTGATGACTGAGTGTAAATTGGAGGTTGAAACTCTCCCAAGGCAGGGCTTTGTGGGGCTTGCGGAAGACAGAATTATGGCCTTTGCCAAATGTTAATTAAACAAGCAAAACCTTTCTGAGCTGCACGATAGTACTTCCGCTGGGAGGTGTGCAGATGTTGATGATGAACATCTCAGGGGCACATCTGTGTGCCAGGTCACGGGGGCAAACCCAGGCATCTGTGCAGAGTGGAGCGTGGAACCATCGTGAATGCCTTTGTTAGTTTAATTCCTTTTTAAAGTTAGGCCTTTAAAAAATCTTTTCACTGTAGGGTGGCTCAGTCATTAAGCATCTGCCTTCGGCTCTGGTCATGATCCCAGGGTCCTGGGATCGAGCCCCGCATCGAGCTCCCTGCTCAGCGGGAAGCCTGCTTCTCCCTCTCCCACTCCCCCTGCTTGTGTTCCCTCTCTCGCTGTCTCTCTCTGTCAAATAAATAAATAAAGTCTTTTAAAAAAAATCTTTTCACTGTAGAACTTTTAAACATATATAAAAATAGAGAATAGTACAATGAATCTCCATAGACCCATCAGCCAGCTTCAACAATTGTCAACATTTCACCTTTCCTCTTCACTTATCTCCCCACTGTCCCCACCCATCCACACCCAGCAAACATACTTTTGTGTGTGGATGTGGGTGTGCGTGCACGCACGTATGCTAGATTTAACTTTTTTACTACCACACTTTTTTCTCATGACAAAACTACTATGTGCTCGTCGTAGAAAAGATTTAATAGTTTAAAGTCAGTTTTAAAATGAGTGATTAAATTTGAATTGTGATCATGGTATAAGGTGAGAGAGAACGGAGCAGTCATGGTGAATTCTTCTAGTCCTGTTTTCCCGTTCTGGAGCCTTATTTTTTTGTTCCCATCAGTTTTCTGCCTGTGTGAACTCCTTAGGCCCCTGCGCCCCCTGCAGGTGAAATGATGAAGCGGATGCTCTCTGCTTGCTTATGTCTTGGCTAGTTACAGGCTCTGTGTCTTCCTGACGAGCCTGGGCGCCACCAAGGTTTGGGACAGAGATTTGCTCATAGCAGTGTTGTGTTTTCCTTTTCTCCCTCCGTCGTCTCTGATGAGATGGGCTATGACCTTCGGGTCCTCCCTTTCCAGAAGCTTCCTCCCAGGATGGCCCTGATCCTGGTGGCAGCCACAGGTCAAGCCAAGTGACTGGCTCTCTTCGGCCCCCGCCCCAGCCCCAGTGTGCTGGCCTGGAGCTGAGTCTGCTGTGTGACGGTCACCCCTGCCCCTCGTCAGCCACTCTGCCAGGGATGGCAGCACAAAGACCTGAGCTCCCCTGGAGCCTGGGTGTTGGTGCCCACCCACACGGCAAAAAGAAACCGCTCGAAGAGGCGGACCCCTCCAGATTGGTAGGGAGTGGTTTGGACAAGAAAGGGGACTTCTGAGGCTTATCTTGGGCAGCCACAAGACTAGTAGATCTCTGCACCATCTGCCAGTTTGTCTGTGTGGGGGCCCTAACTGGGCCATCCAGATGGTCTGTACCACACCTTCCTCTCTCAAGGCTCCATCCTTGAAACAGTTCCTAGTGTGGAAACCGTACATTCTAAGGACAGGGAAGGGGTGAGGAGCCTCCATGAGCCTGGGTCAAGCTCAAGGGTCAGCCAGGGAGCACGTCTTGTCAGTGGCCTCCTCCAGCCCCGGGGCCAGCAGGCCAGCTCTGACAAACGTGCCTTCTCACCAGGGCCCTTGTAACAGCCGCACTGCGCATGTGAAGCGGTTCTCTACTGTGTGTCCGGCGCTGTGCCAGCGGGAGGAGGAAGAGGGGCGAAGGGCGGGGCCTGGCGCCTGCGCTCCCTGACGGCAGACGCCTGTCTGTGTTGCAGGTGTCCTGTGTGGGCCAGCTCGTCTGCGCCGTGATTGCGGAGTCCGAGCTCCAGGCAAAGCGAGCGGCGCAGCGAGTGAAGGTTGTCTACCAAGATTTGCAGCCGCTGATCCTGACAATCGAGGTAATGAGTTCAAGGGCGGGGTCAGAAGAGCGCATTTCCCCGGTGGAGCCGTCAAAATGCTCTTTGCCTACAGTGACGGGACAGAAAGTCTGACTCCAAGTGATGTGCAATGCGTAGGGGCTTGGTTGGCCCCGGACTCTATCAGTGTTGGCCCAGAACCTGGTTTTGTGCCTCTCCTCTCTGCTGCCCACAGTCCATGCCTTAGCCCCTGCAGTCACAAGATGGCAGCCAGGAGCTTCTCGTCCATGACCGGGGAGGAGAGAGCAGCGCTGTCCCAGCATCCCAAGCTCCAGTCCTGAGATCCAGCCTTATCAGGCCCCTGAGGTCACACACCCGTCTCTGATTGGATGATTAGCCAGAGGAACGGCGGACCTGTTGGTTACTGCTGGGGGTCAGATTTCTTTGAAGTATGGGCCACAGTGGGGTGGGAGGGGATGGAGACGTAAAAAGAAATCTGATCCCTGAAGGGGACTGGTGGGAGGAGTGCTGCATGGGCAGGCATTGGTGTCCGGGACCCTGAGTTCACCGGCACCTGGACTTTCTTGGGGGTGTGCAGGAACCAGCAAGATGCTCTGTGCAGCAAATCCTGGAGACCCTCTTTAGATTCTTCAGTGCATATCTTAAATGAGTATGAGGAATAGAATCCTGTGATGCCTGTAGGTATTTTGGCCACTTACACCAATTGGAGAATTGCATTTTCTATCCTGTTTTTTAGAAAGAAGTTAGAGATTTACAGAGATTATAAGACTCATCTCCATGAAATGATAGGGTGTGCTTCTGCATCCATTTCATTGGCTCTTATAATTTACTAAATAATGAAAACATGCACGTTGGGAAAGCAGCATGAATAGATTCGATTCAGCCCAGACAGACTCCATGTACTCTGGGAATACATTACCTTCACAACGAAATGAATCGGCTGTTCTCTAGGTGACTAGCGTGCCCTCCGGCAGAGAATGAGAAACTGACTTGGCTCAGACTAGTGTCTCCAGAAGAACTTGGCTTTGGTGTGTTTCCTATCATGCTGCTTTATTCCTAGAAACATAGCATTTGTGTCTGGACAGTGTCCTCCGGGTTTTATTTATTTATTTATTTATTTTTAAGATTTTATTTATTTATTTGACAGAGACAGAGATAGCGAGAGCAGGAACACAAGCCCCGGGAGTGGGAGAGGGAGAGCAGGCTTCCCGCCGAGGAGGGAACCCGATGTGGGACTCGATCCCAGGACCCTGGGATCATGACCTGAGCCAAAGGCAGACGCTTAACGACTGAGCCACCCAGGCGCCCCTCAGTGTTTTAAAATTAAAATAAAATCATGTCAAGAAGACAAACATACAGAAGTTAAGCTGGAGTCAAGGAGTGACAAAGCTTCCCCAATTTTCCTGGCCGGTTCCAGATTCCAGCGTTCTCTTCCCTTCTTAGTCAGATGTTGCCTGATGCATTTGCCTGCTTTATACACTCAGTCCCCAGCATTTTGTTTTAGAGGTACTCCTAACTAAGAAATTATTCCTTAATTACTTCTTCATAAGAAAGTATTTACGTGATACTTCATCAAAATTTTGTTTACAGTCCTTTCCCCAGTACTGGTGGCTAAATGTCTTCCCTTCCCTGCCCCCACCTGCCAGCCAGATGAATTTCCAAACAAGTAAACAGCTGCCACCCTTCTCCTCGCCTGCCCTCACTCCACCTGGCAGATCCTCAGTTGTTTGCCAGAGAATACCAGCATCAAACACCAAACTTTGACACGTGGAGGAGAGCTGCCTCACATTTTTATCAGAATTCAAGCTCTCCAAGGTCAGTCAACTGGATCAGGGTGGATTTAATCAAAATCTTTAGCAGGGAAATATGCCCAGCTCTGTACACATTACAGTTTTTTTAATCACTTTTTTGACCAAGAAATATTCCGGAAATTGTCTCAAAGTCACTCAAAAAGCAAGCAGCAAGTGAAGTGGAAAACGATTAAACTTTAAAAAATAGGATTTATAAATCCTAACTACTGTTTTCAACCTGGAATATCTGAATCTTAGATTAATAAGAAAGGCATATAAGTTCGTTCTAGAAGGAACTGTGTTATCCATCTAAATAGGATAAAAATAAATATATCTCTGTCACCAGCACTGAGGTTTAACCAAGCTAATGCTTTCTAGAATGTTGAACAGTTTGAGTGGGGAAACTCTATCAAAACTCTTGGCTCAAGGGATCAGGCTGATGACCATGGTGAGGAAAATATGCTCCTGACCAGAATCCCCCATCAGTCATCATGATCAACAGCATGACCATAGCTAACACACAGAGTTCACTACAGGTCAAAGCAGGTTTTAGACATTAACTCACTAAACGCTCAAAACAGTCCTGTGAGGAAAAACTCTTACTGTCTTTATTATGATGAGGAAAGAAGAACATAGGTCACGCAGTCACACAGCTAGTCAGAAATAGAAGCAAACAACAAACCCTTCATCAAGGAACCTGAGTCCGCTGGTGGTAAAAACAAATGAACCCACTCTTTGAGTGGGGGAAATGGCAGGATCACAATACATCAGTCCTGTAAGGTATGCTGGTAGGTCTGAACATCTGCTCATGGCCAGAGGGAACCAGAGTTAGGATAATTCCTAACTGCCAACAGGCTGGACTTTCATGGATGGCCAATAATCCACGGTAGGTAATGGTGGCAGGAGCTGGGATGGCACATTTGCCAGGGGACGCAGGGATTACAGCAAGATAAATTCCTTGAATAGCTAAGGAAACCAGCCTACATGATTGTAGCTACATCCCTGAAGATGTGTACCCAGCAGTCTCCCTTCACTAGGCACCCAGAGGAAGCCAATAGGACCCAGTGTGTAAGTGGATTTGACATACCCAGACTGGGCGTGTAATGGAATCTCACCTCCGGGGCTGGAGTCCCAGCTGCCCTACTGCCCTGCATAAATGCTGTGCTTGTCCTCCCAAATGAGGGGCGTGGGGTTGGGGGGCAGGTCCACCATGATCCTTACCACCAGAATGTCTTCGGCTAGCACTTACTGAGCATTTATTACATGCCATGTAAGCCTTTTACATGTCTCGTTTCATTTTATCCACACCACAATGCTCTTGGAGCTGTGTGCACAGCTCTGTCTCCGTTTACAGATGAGGCTCGGCAGAAGAAATACTAGGCCCCCAGTCAAACAGGTAGTAAATGGAGAGAAGGAACATAATGCTGACTGGGTCCAGAGTCCAAGCTCTAAACCCATGTGCTGTGTGGCCTTGGCTTCATACAGTGGGTTGTAGAATGAACAGTACAGTCTTGCTGGAAAATATTAGTTCCATTCCAGGACCACCTTACATGCTGGGGTTTTTCCTGGGCGTACTCTCTTTTGACTCAAGGGCACATTTGTATTGGCTCTGTGAGGAGTCTCTCTGAAGGCTGGTTCTTAGCTCTTCCCTGGGATTGTGCTGAATGGAAGAGCATGGGATTCCAGAGCAGGAGCAATGTTGGCCCGACGCAGATGATTCCCCACTGAGGGTGGCTACGGCCAGAGGGCTGCATCTCTGGCCCACACAGCCTCACTTTTCTGTTCTGTCCAGGAAGCCATACAGCACAGTTCCTTCTTCGAACCAGAGAGGAAACTGGAATATGGAAATGTGGATGAAGCATTTAAAGTGGTTGATCAAATTCTAGAAGGTAAAGCTTTCTGGAAAAACGGGAGGAGGGGGAAGCAGCCCAGAAGGCTTCTGAGCTTGTCTAGTTTAATGCTACCTTTGCCCTTCAGAAATCACCTAGAAATCGGCCGAGAACAGGCACTTCATTCACACATGCATTTCCCTCTGTGGGGTATGTGTGTGCGTGTGCATGTGCGTGTGTGTGTGCGTGTGTGTGTGTGTGTGTAGAGCACAGCAGGGAGGTGAAGTGGGAGGCCCAGCCCCCTATACTGTGCACTGACCCCCTGCCCCATCATGGCCCCAGTTTTTATATGATGTTATCTCTTTTCCTGCTCATAACCACCCTGCAGATCGGGAAACAGGATCAGAGTGCTTGCAGAGCTTAAACAGTCATACAACAGCTACCAAGTGATAAAGCTGGTCATCAAATTGATAGCTTTTCTTAGCATTTCCAAAGCCCATGTTTCTTTCTCTTCCATCCTTTCTCTGACTTCTCCCTCCCTTCCTTCTAGACTTCCTTCCATCATGTATATGTGTAATTAAAATGAAATTTCTCTCTTAGAAAATAGTTGATTTGAATTTTCCAATAAAATTTTTGTAACTTTTTATTTTGAAATCATTTTAAATTTACAGAAAAGTTGCAGAAACATTAAAGAAACTCCAAGTTACTCTTAATTCAGATTCCCCTATTATTAACACTTTACTACACTTGCTTAATCATTCTCTCTTTCTGTACACACACACACACACACACACACATTTTTTCTGAGCCATTGGAGAGTAAGTTACATGTTGGTTCACCCCTAAATACTGTGTGTATTTCCTTAGAGCAAGAACATTATCTTACTTAAAGAGTTATCAAAATCAGAACATTCACACTGACATAATATAATTACTTAATCAACAGACCTTATTCAGGTTTTGCCACTTGTCTCAGTCATGTCCTTTATAGCAGAAAAAAAAAAATGTACCATGGGTCTTAAATAACACACACTTTCCCCGCTCTGCTCTGCTCTCATCCATGCTAGAGAGCCATCCTTAACGCTCGCCATGCAAGGTCTACTTCACCCAGATGTGTTGCTGGGTGGGCATGGGCTTTCTGTCCCACAGCTCAGGGCAGAGACTATCTCATCTGGCATTGTCTGTCTTTAGGTGAATTTCCAGGTGTTGGTGTCTAGTGCATGTTTGAAGCTACCGTCACCCTAATTTTTCTCTCCAACCCTGATCCCAAGCGCAGAAGAGTCCTAAGGCATACCATCCCCGAGCGTACAGCCAGAGGTCTATCAGGTACAACAGCCCAGCCACTTTAGTTCAAAGCCCATCATGTTCCTTAACTCCACAGCTGTGTTAAACCAGAACATGGTCACGGGCTGCCTGGATGACGTCACCTGGAAGCTGTAGAAAAGACACCTTGCGCCATCGCCCTTCCAGTATTCCCTTGGCACGCCGTCTTATCAGTGTGTGACTTGGCAGGGCCCATCTCCCTGCTTTAAAATTATTATAAATAAAATAATCGTTGTGAAGATTCTAAGAGATAACATAAGTGTGCTTGGCATAGAGCTTGGCCCATAGGAGGGAGACCCATAACTGTGAGCAGTAATTTCTCCTAGGCTGAGATGTTTCTGTTGTTCTCTAGGCAGGATTTCACAGTCTACTACTGAGCTAACACCCTGGCAGGTGCTCATTTAGCACACCCGGTGTTTCCCAGCACCTCCCAATGGGAGCCATTTATGAGACCTGCCGGGGGATTCCTGGAGCTGCCTGCTTTCTGGAATTCTGGAATTGGGGGACCCAGGGTAGCACAGGAATGTGCTTTTGACGAGTTTTCACAGAGCTCCAGGTGATTCTTAGGACTAGTGAGATGGGGCAAACCCTCGAAGGATGGGGCTGTTTTCTGGGAGACAAGGAGGGAGCATTTTTAGCATAAGAGATGAGGTGTGAGCATCTTGGAAATAACCATTTTTAAAGGGGTTCCTCCACTTGGACCATAGTATGTTCTTGCCTCTGTTCTTGCCATGTGTGTTTTTGTGTGAGTTCAGTTGTTTTTCTTTCCCTTGACATCTTCTTTAATCATTTAATTCAGTTAAGGAATTTATTCAGTCTCTCTCTTACTTGAATTTTAATTTGTATCCTGCCCCTTACCCTACTGATAAATATGAAAGTGATACAGGATGCTTTAAAAGGGACATTTATACCACTTTTAAGTTTTCATCTTCTTGACTCACTAGTGTGAGGTATTTTTTTTTTCTTACAATGCAGTTGTCATTTGAGTTAAGAATTTTTGGCCACTTATTTCAGCGAGAGGTAACTGGAGATGATAGTTAAAACAGCACTTTGCCCCCAGGAATATAGCTGCTCAAAACAGCACTTTGCCCCTCAGGAATATAGCTGCTCTAAGAAAAACAAATATTTAAAAGATAAACTATGTGGAGCACTAACATCAAGTCTTAGACTGTGTTCTTGAAGGGAGTGAGATTATTGTTTGTTTTTATTCTGTGTGAAAATATATTTGGCCCCTTCCTAGCCCTGATGTCATAGCACTGGGAGGGCATTAAAAGCCCCCATTCGTAAATAAGCCAGCCGAGGCTGGGAGGCGTGTGATTGAGCAGGAATCAAACTGATCTAATTTCCCAACCCTGAGGCGAACGTCTCTCTCTACGTGATGCCACTTCTCATTTCTCTCTTTTAAAATTCCGTTAGCCAGAACGGGCTTTACACTGGAGAGCACAGAAGGCAATCTGTGCAGCAGGATTTGCAAGAGATCTAGGAGCCCTGAAACCAAGATTATCTTCCCCACATCCTGTCCTACTGGGCATAATACAGATAGACTCCTGTATATCTTAATGGTTTTTCAGTCTTTAAGGGCTTCTTATTAAAATGGAAATGTGCCCAGAGGAATCACTCCTAAACCCATAGTGGAATAACATTTTATCTCGGGGATTAGCTGATCAAATTAGTTGATCAAATTAGTTGAGAGCAATACCCTGAGAGGAAGAGAGGGAGGGCCCTGTGGGGGGAGGGCTGCAGGATGGACCGTGCAATGTAACAAGGTTCTAAAACTTGGCCTGCTTTCCAGGTGTGAGCAGAAAGAGCTCTAATAGTTTGTAGCTTTTCATGTTTTAAGTGAAGTAGGTATTTAACAAAATAAATTCTGAGTGGATAGGTGGGAACACTGATATGGTAAACCATGAATTTGAGCCCACTGACAAGTGGATTTTTCAATGTGCGGTCTTTGATAAAACTTTACATTAAAATTGAGATTTGAGGGGCACTGGGGTGGCTCAGTTAAGCATCTGCCTTCAGCTCAGGTCATGATCCCAGAGTCCCGGGATTGAGCCCCACATCAGGCTCCCTGCTCTGCAGGGAGTCTGCTCTCTCTCTCTCTCTCTGCCCCTTACCCTGCTCGTGCTCTCTCTCTCTCTCACTCTCTCAAATAAATAAAATCTTTAAAAAAATAAAATTGAGATTTGAGTTTTGACATTTTAATTTTTATATTTTATAAATGAAACATCTCATTTTTCTATATTTTTTCTTTATTCAGATTTTGGATAAGATAGGAAATCCAGACTCCAATACAAAAGATTTCTTTGGGAATCTCCCTTAAACCATCTGAAAATCACCGTTATTGGATACATTCTTAATTTTTTAAAGTTCTGCCTTTCACCTAACTAACATAATGGCTGGTCATAATTGTATTCTGGTTTTTTTTGTCTGTTTAATTTTTTTCCCCCTATCTTCCAATGGCTTAGTTGAACATTTTTCAGCACTCCATTTTTATCTATCTGTAGTATTTTTGAGTCTATCTCTTTGTCTAGTTTTTCTGCTGGTAGTTCTAGGTGTATTTTACATATATATAATATATAATATATAAATTACAATATATCTGGTAGCAACATTTTATCAGTTTGTGCATAGAAATTTGCCTTTCTTCACATCCTTTTACTCTCTCATTTGTAATAGTCTTTAAAAATTCCCTCTTTATAGTCTGAGTACTATATGAAACAATGTTAAAATTTTGCTTTCAATGCAATTTGTAAAATTCAAGAGGAGGAGGAAAGTCTGTTGTGTTTACCTGTATTTGTAGTCTTTCCATTGTTCTCTCTCCTTCCTGAGGTTCCAAGATTCCTCTAAAAAAAATCATTTCTTGTCTGTTTCAAAAACTGTCTTTAGCCATTATTTTAGGATAGGTCTGTTTAAGACAAATTCTTAGTTTCCTTCATCTAAGAATGTCTTGATTTCTTTTTCATTCTTGAAGAATATTTTTGCTGGATATAGATTTCTGAGTTTATAGGTCATTTAGCAGTTGAAGAAAGATGTTGTACCTTTCCTCTAGTCTCCATGGTTTCTGATGAGAACTCTGCCTTGTGAAGAATCTTCCCCCCTGTAGGCGAGGTAGTGTTTTCCTCTGTCTGCTTCCAAGATATTTTCTTATTTTTACTTTTCAGAAGTTTGACTCTGATGGGTCTTGGCATGGATTTCTATGGATTTATCATATTTTCAAGTATTCACGCAGCTTCTCGAATCTGTAGGTTTGTGTCTTTTGCCAAGTTTAAGAAATTTTCAGGCATTATTCCTTCAAGTATTTGATGTCAGTGACCCAAATGTGCAGTCTTTTTATAGTCACACAGGGTCCTAAAGCTCTGCTCATTGTCTTTTCAGTCTCTTTTTTTCTGATGTTCAGGTTAGGCAATTTCTGTTGTTCTATATTCTTGAATACTGATTATTTCCTCTGTTGTCTCTATTCTGTTGTTGAGCTTTTTCCATTGAGCCTCTTAAATTTTGGTTGTTGTATTTCTTAGTTCTAAAATTTCCATTTGGCTCTTTTTGTATCTTCTGTTTCTTTGCTGAAATTTTCCATTCTTCCATTTGTTTTAAGTGTTTATGTAAATGCTCACTGAAGTATTTTTATGATGGCTGCTTTAAAATCCTTGCTAGATAATTCCAGCATCTGTGTCATCTTGGTGTTGACATCTGTTGATTGTCTTTCTCATTCAAGTTGAGTTCTTGGTATAATGAGTGATTTTCAATTGTATCCTGGTCATTTGACTATTCTGTTTTAAGACTCTGGATCTTATTTAAATCTTCTATTTTACCAGAACTCATCTGACCCCATGTTGGTGGGAAAAAGGGGTTTCTGCCTTGTTATTGCTAGGTGAAGGGTGGAAGTCCAGGTTCCTCGTGTGGTTTCCAGTGATACCACCACAATGCAAGGTTTAGGGCATCTCATTATAGCCTGACAAGTGTGGAAGTCTAGATTTTTCCATCCAACTTTTGCAGA
This sequence comes from Mirounga angustirostris, assembly GCF_029215605.1. Lineage (NCBI taxonomy): Eukaryota > Metazoa > Chordata > Mammalia > Carnivora > Phocidae > Mirounga > Mirounga angustirostris. The sequence continues at coordinate 161,014,738 of NW_026991711.1, forward strand.
TAGGGATGGGGCCGCAGTTTTTTCACTGGGTAGTGTGATTATTTTATAAAAATTTTCTTGCTAGGCTTCCCATCTCTTGGTCTTTCGCTGGAGAAAGTAGGCTTTTCTTGGGGCCTTTCTTTCTGTCTTTTCCTATTGATATTTTGGGATTGCTGGCTTCTCTGGTACCAAGTCTGGGATATATGAAGCAAACGGCAACAACAAAGAACATAACTCACTAAACTCACCATGTGTCTTTCCTTGGATTCCCAAACTTCCTAGCTGGTCTGCCTTCTCTCTACCTTTCAGAGACTTATATTTCTTTTGCATATAAATAAATAAAGTTGTGTGCTGTACTTAGTAGAAGGAAACAAGAGAAGTGCATTACTCCATCTCATCTTGGACCAGAAATCTCCTTTCCATAGTGTTTTGACTGACTCTAGAATGTCGCACACCTTTTCCTAGAACTCTGTGACCTACCATATTGGGAGACCTGACAGATACCCATACAGAACTCTGCTTCAAATCTGCAGATATAATGGAAGCCAAGTGTTCGTGGCCCTTAACTGTGTAGCTTGCTGTCCTAGCAATAGCACTGTTGGTGGAATTTCTCAGTAATGGGATAACAGCTGGGGAATTCTAACTGTTCTATCTGAAAGCCTCCTTGACTCTGTGTACCTTCCTATAACAGGTGAAATACATATGGGAGGTCAAGAACATTTTTATATGGAAACCCAAAGCATGCTTGTTGTTCCCAAAGGAGAGGATCAAGAAATCGATGTTTATGTTTCTACACAATTTCCCAAATACATACAGGTAACAAGGGGCCATTGCAGAGGAGAGGTGGCTAAATGGTTTCTGCTGGCAAAATATACCAAGAGCAATTAGAGACAAAAATGTCACTGCAGGAACTGAAGGAATTTGGAGTACTAACAGCCCTATCCATTTGGGTATTAATAGCTGTACAATTTCAAAGCTTTTAAGAAAATGTTATGAAAGTAGGCACCTTTTGTTTGTGGATTTATAACTTCAGAACCAGTTATGGAGTCAGCAGATCTCTTTTGCTGTACTCTTGGCATTGTTAAGAATACGAAAGGAAAAAGAGGAAAGCCTGCCCTCCAAAGATTATAAGTACCTAACTCTCATGAAGCAGTTAGGAAATGGTACTGGACAGAATGGAACTTAATACTTAATCAGCTAAGTCAGAATTTATTCAGACAGAAGAATTAAGAGAAAGGAGGGTTTGCTGAGGGCTAGAATCATCCAGGAAGTCCATGAAGATGAAGTCTTCAGTTTGGATTTGTAATGAGAATGAGGTTTATCTAGATGGTGAGAAGAGAGGCCATTTCTAGGCAATTCCACACCAAGATCAAACGCCACTCCTTTATCATTCATTCATTCATTCACTCATTCTTTCTGTAAACACATATGGCCTCTGTCCTGTATACCAGGCAGCATGCATGTAAGAAAGGAGGACTGGCACAAAGACTGCCCAAGCTGGCATCAGGGATGCATTCAGGAGTGGCTAGTTGAAACATCAGGGTGAAAGCAAGGGGAACAAAGCAAAGGGGTTGATTCAGTAGGTCATACAAGCCGATGTTATTACCAGAGCAGGTAGAAATGTGGGAATGTGCGGACTGAGGCCTTTTAGAAGGTGGGACATTAAAAAGGGTCAGGTGAGTCCCATTCCAGTCCTGTCTGCTACTCACTCCCTATGTGATTTGGGGCCCATTGCTTCATCCCCCTGGGGCTCCACATCCAGAAACATGAGTTGTTAAGATTAAATGACCTCCCAACATTAGGATGGCAAGGAAGAGCAAAACCTGCATCCAGGGAGGACCCACAGGCCAACTCAGCAATAATCCAGATGGGAGGTGAGAAATTTCTCCAGTGGAGGCAGCAGAATGTGGGAAAAAGATCCAGTCTGAGAGACGTGTGCAAGGCCTCAAAATCTCGCTGCTTCAGGAAACGTATCCCAAGGGATTAGTATGTAAAGGATACTTTGGTTATGGTTCATAGGGGAATTTCTCAAAAATTTATTAGCACAGGGGTGCCTGGATGGGTCAGTCGGTTATGCATCCAACTCTTGATTTCGGGTCAGGTCATGATCTCAGGGTTGTGGGATTGAGTCTTGCATTGGGTTCCATGCTGGTTGTGGAGCCTGCTTAAGATCCTCTCTCTCCCTCTGCTCCTCCCACCCCCACACTCCCCTCATGCTATCTCTCAAAAAAAATTATTAGCACAAAAATATCCCATTGATACTGAAAGGACCACTTAATGATAGTTCTTGCAGTGTCATAATAGCTAAATGCCACTGAGATCAGTTGTGGATGTATGCTTAGGTTATTGGCAACTGTCCTGTTATTTAGTATAACTACACAGTTTCTGTATTGTGTACAACATTTTGAAATCAAAACGTGTAAAGGCTGCCCCCCTCCCTTGCTGCAGATGGATCAGATTAATGGGAACTATTATCATTCACAGGACATTGTTGCTTCGACCCTGAAGCTCCCAGCTAACAAGGTCATGTGTCATGTAAAGCGAGTTGGTGGGGCTTTCGGGGGGAAGGCTTTCAAAACCGGCGTCCTGGCAGCCATCACTGCGTTTGCCGCCAACAAGTAAGTGGAGAAAATCTGCTAAGTAGACTAAAAATAAAATGAAGTCATGCTGTGCATTCTCAATATTGGGGTTCAGGAGAAAGAATTTGGGTTAAGATTATTTAAAATCACATATGGTATACAAATACACAAAGCTGCCATTTTATTACAACTTTTTAATCTTATATTGTCATAACAGATACTAAGAACCAAAGTGAGACTCAATTACTGAAAAGAATGAAAGCCACAGTAAAAATACCTGAAGAGTAGACAGAAACAAGTCCCAAATGGATGGTGGTTACTTGTCCTTAGCACCTGTATGTGTATATAGGTCAGTTCAATGGTTTGAAAAAAGTTCAATCTTTTATTAAATATATATAACACAATATATAAAATCCTTTATGTGTATTTATATATAACAATTGCTATATTATATCTGCTATATAATATAGATATTAAATAAATAAATAAATGTGTTCATACATACATTTTCTTGATTTAAATGGAGATTTTTGCTTTTGTGATGCTTACCTTTATTTACATTGCCGTTTCCCTTTAAGGATCTCAAAACATTACCATAGGAAATTGTCTTTGGAGCAGGCACATGTAGAAGGCTTTGATTTCTTTGCTGAATAATATAAGTCAGTTCCTGTATCCCATGAAGCAAAATGACCTTCATTCCAGATCTGTCCTTTCAGGGAGCACTTGGTAATCAGAAACTACCTGAGTTCCTCCATTTGTAACCAATCTATAATGTGGTCTTGGGACCATTTCCCTATAGCAGAGGTTGTTATCACAATGGGAAATATTCCCAAAGCAATACCCTAGAGCCCCTGACACCCAAGACCCTCCCTTGCATAAGTAGCGAATGCCAGGCATTGTACCCTGACCCAAAGGGAGGGGAGGCCACTGTGCATGCCTGAGATCAGGACAGCCCCAGGGCAGTAGTTCTGTTGAACTGTAATGTATATGGATTGGCATCCACTCCAGCTCTCACTGAGAGTTATATAATCCCCAGATAGTAGCTCTTTGGTATACAGTTTACCACTCTTTCTTTTTTTCTGCTTTAGACACGGTCGTGCAGTCCGCTGTGTTCTGGAGCGAGGAGAAGACATGTTAATCACTGGAGGCCGCCACCCTTACCTTGGAAAGTACAAAGTGAGTAGAAGAAGAGTGGGGATGGAAAGGATTTATGTTATCAAGGTAACATTGCATGGTTGCAGAGGGCAGCGTTGGGCTGCTCTCTCCTGGGGACTAACAATGAGCAAATCAACAAACCCTGCTTCTGTTTAACTTTCTATTCCTTGTGCTCACTGATTATCGGCTGGTTCACATCTGCTTTACTCAGGGAGCACTTGGTAATCAGAAACCACCTGAGCTCCTCCATTTGTAACCAGTCTATAATGTGGTCTTGGGACCATTTCCCTATAGCATTTGTAACCAATCTATAATGTGGTCTTGGGACCATTTCCCTATAGTGAAAAAGTACTAACTGGATTTGGCTGATACAGAGTGAATGACTGGAAAACATGTGAGTATATATACATCTATGAAAGTAGATCTGATAACCGGACTACTTCCACATTTTCTTAAAAATTGAATAATTCCTAATAGTGTTCTGTGAAATTGCAATTATTTGCCAACAGTTTCCTCATTTTTCAATATATAAAGGTTATTTCTATAAAACTCTGTCCCAGAAATTCCTAGGAAAATTTCCATAGCAGAAAATAATTATTCTTTTGCTTTATAAGAAATAAATTAACTTGTCAGAATGGATTAACTGCCATAATAAATAACTAAAAACTCTCAGGGGCTTAAACCTGTATTGTGTTATTTCTTGCTCAAGTGACAGCTCAGTATAATCAGCAGGAGTTGTGGAGAAGGGGCGAGGAGAGGACTCTGCTCCGAAAAATTATTCAGAGACTTAAACTTTTTCCATCCAGTAGAGCCACCATCATCCCCTCAGACTGCATCATGTGGTATGGAAGTCACAAGGCTCGTATGGCTATTCACGTGTAAATTTAAATTAACTAAATTAAATAAAACAGAAAATTCAGTTCCACAGTTGCATTAGCTGTATTTCAAGTGCTCAGTAACTACATGTGGCCAGTGGCTGCCATATTGGACATGTAGATATAGAACATTGCCATCATCTCGGAAAGTTCTATTATAGAGCACACCTTAGGGACTCTGAGTCCTTCACTGAGTCTTCTGCAGAGGACAGAACACAAGGGAAGAGGGAGAACATGGAGTGTTGTGTGGGGGGTGTTTTAGGCACCAGGTGTGTTAAATGTGGGCCTTGCTTCTGTTCACGTGTGTTGAGCCAGGACTTTGTCACCTAACTACGAGGGTGGCTGGGCAACGTAGTCTTCCATGTGCCCAGGATGAAAGATAACAACATCTGTTGAACACAGCATCATCTCCCCCACAACTGGTGTACCTGCATACATATTTTTAGGAGATAATGGATGTATTGATTTCAACTCACGTTCACTCTGAGCTATGTTTTGAATTTGGTTTGGTTTAACAAAGATTTATCAGAGTGAACTTTGTTCTGACAGAGATTACATTTTAGGGAATGAGGGGAAATAAAACTTACACGTATGAAGTCATCATGAAAACATAATGTCAGGTTAAAAGATGAGATGCACGTGGTAAACCTATGAGGAGAGAGGAATATGAGTTGCAGTATGTTCATGAGACATCTTAGAGAAGGTGAAACATAAAGGGCCTTCAAGAATAGATGGGCAGAAAGAAGACATATGGGTGGTGGGAATAGTAAGAGCAAAAACACAGAGGAGGGATCAACATGGCATGTTTGATGGGGGTGGCGGTAAGGAGAGAGGGCGAATTAGAATACACAGTAATTACTGAGGGGTGGTGGAAAATAAGGTTGGTTAGGTTAAGTGATGCCAGACTGAGAGAGGCCTAGAGTTTCAAGATGGGGGTTGAAATTTGATCTTGTAAGAAAGAGTAGGACTGTGTAGATCCTTGATCAGTCAAGTGTCATAACCAAACACAGGTGCATTGGGGAAGGTAATATGATGGCATTGGGCAGGATGGCCCAGGGAGGAGAGAGGGCGGAGGCAGGCGAACCATCAGGAAGCAGCTGAAGCATTCAGACATGAAGTATTTTGGGTCTGAGCTGTGATAGTAAGATGTAGAAGAAATGAGTCCAAGAGCCATGGTAGTATAAAATAAAATAGGAGTTGGTGGCAAACTTGGCAAAGAACAAGGGAGAATAAAACCAGAAACATGACTTGGAGGTTTCTAGGAGAAAGCACCAAGTTGGAAGGAGGAACCAATCTGGAAGAACAATGATGGATCTTGTTCCTTCACCAATATGGTTCCTTGTACTTCACCAATATGGAACCTTATTAAAAGGACTTGTTACAGCTACAGAAGCCTTAAGCATAGTGGTGATTATAATTATGAGAAAATGATGCTTTCTGATGTAAAGACAGGAGAGGATATTAATAACATTTATAATAGTAATATTAATAATTTATATTTAGAACACTTGCTGTGTTTCAGTCACTCACCTGTAATTTCTGTGCATTATTTTCTTTATTGCCATTTCGCAGATAGGTTATACAGCTTGCCTAAGATCACAGAACTAGTTAAGTGGCAGAGCCAGAACTCAAACTTCTGGAATTCATAGGCCATGCCCTTGACTATGACTTTGGTTTGAATTTGGTTCCATTCAACAAAAATCACAAAGTGAACTCTAATAAGTTCAGAGATACTGAAGCAGAGTGCAGATGGAAAGCATGGATATTGGATACATATGAATCACAGAGAAGATATTTATGTAAAAGACCTCGAGTAGCACCAAATGCTGCTGAGAGTTTTCATCAAATTGGGCCCTCTGAGAAAAATGTGCTGAGTCCATTCGGAGCAGGCCACCAGATTCGGAGATTATAAGATGAGGTGGCCTCGGGGGAGAAAGTTCAGGTAGAAACGTGGAGCCAGAATTCAAGGACTTGTGGCAAGAAAGGGAGGTTACGAACTATGCGGTTGATTTGCTTTCGGAGGAAAGAAAAGGGTTGGTAAGAACAATAGTGATGAATTTTCCAGGAGGGGTTTTCGTTTGTTTTGCTTTTATTCTTTCTCTACACTTACTTTCTCCTTTTTTAAATTATTTTCAGTTGTGGCAGAATACACACAACATAACATTTACTGTCTTACCCGCGTTTAAGTGTAGTTTGGTGGCATTAAGCATGTTCACATTGTTGCGCAACCATCATCACCATCCATCTCTGGGATTCTTCTCGTCTTGTAAAACTGAAACTTGGCACCCACTAAGCAATATGTCCCCGTTTCTTCCACCCCAGCAGCCCCTCAGGAGCCACCATTCTACTTGCTAGGAATTGGACTACACTAGGTGCCTGATATAAATGGAATCGAACAGTATTTATCCTTTTGTGACTGGCTTATTCCACTTAACAGAAGGTCCTCAGAGTTCATCCATGTTATAGCAGGTGTCAGAATTTCCTTCTTTTTTAAGGCTGAATACTATTCCATTGTATGTACCACATTTTTTCGATCCATTCATCCATTGATGGACATATGGGTTGCTTCTACCCCTTGGCTATTGGGAATAATGCTGCTGGGAACATAGCTGTACCAATAGCTCTTTGGGACCCTGCTTTTAGTGCTTTCAGATAAATACTCAAAAGTGGGATTGCTGAATTATATTGCTATTTTTAATTTTTTGAGGAACAGCCATACTGTTTTGCACAGCAGCTCCACCGTTTCACATTTCCACCAACAGTGCACAGGCGGTCCAATTTCTCCACATGCTCACCTACACTGACTATTTTCAGTTACTGGCTGGTTGCTTGGTTGTGTTTTTATAGTAGCCAGAATTCTAATGGATGTGAGGTGGTATCTTGTGATTTTGATTGGCATTTCCCTAATGACTAGTGATGTTGAGCATCTTTTCATGTGCTGATTGGGCATTTGAATACTGTCTTTGGAGAAATGTCTATTCAGTCAGGTTGGGTTTTTTGTTGTTGTTGTAGGAGTTCATATACATACTGGAAATTAACCCCTTATTAGATACGTGATTTGAAAAATTTTCTCCCGTTCTCTGGTTTGCCTTTTCACTCTGTTGATTGTGTTCTTTGATATATGGAAGTTTTAGATTTTGCTGTAGTCCAATTTATCTATTTTTGTTGTTGTTGTTGCCTGTGTTTTTGTCATATCTAAGAAATCATCACCAAATCCAATTTCATGAAGCTTTTTATCCATGTGAGGAGGACTTCCAAGTGACAAAGTAAAATGTAGAGAGAGATGGTCCCCAGCACCAGCATTAAAGATCAGTTCTCTTTTCCTAGGCTGGGTTCATGAACGATGGCAGAATCTTGGCCCTGGATATGGAGCATTATAGCAATGGAGGCGCCTCCCTGGATGAGTCATTACTTGTAAGTGCTTTAAGAAGCAAGTTCACATTCTGGAAAGTATTACATAAAATGATACAATTTAGAAGCTGTTCAATAGTTAAATAATATTTTAATAAATAAATAAAGACCCACATTGTGCAGGGATAGCCATGTGTTACTTACTGGTGCCCCCAGAGTGAGCCCAGAGATACTGGCTAAGTCTGTGTCTGTATATTATTGCCATGTTTCCCGTACTTAGAGTTCTTTTCCCAAATGCAAGCATTAGACCTCACCCACAGCTCTATTGACGTTCTGGCCTGGATCATTCTTTGCTGTGGGGCTGTCCTGTGCATGGTAGGATGTCGGGCAGCACCTCTATGACTAGATGTCAGTGACACAGTACCTTCTAGTCTCAACAACCAAAAGTGTCTCCGGACATTACCAGGGAAGAGAGAGGACAAAATCACCCCTGGTTGAGAACCAGTGCATTAGACCAAATACCAAAACGTTTTTTTTCATGCTCTGTAGGATATTTTATTCATTACATTCTGTAGACCCAGTGTTTAGAGCCTATGAATGCCTCAAAGTCTTTGGCAAATGTCTGAAACCTGGGGAAAAAATGCATTAGCCCTAAAATATGAAAATAAAAAATGATGATTTCAAAAGAAAAATTATTCAAATCCTTAAAAATTATTTCATAACAAAAATTCTTTTAATTTAGGACATGGATCTATTCTAGCATGTTTGACGTGATGTAGAGAGGGTTGGTCATTTCCTGCCTGGTTTTGGTCTTAGGTCTCAGGAGGGCAAAATAGGTATGGAAGGATGAGAATCTGATCACACCAACTCTGGATTTCCCAGGTGATGGAAATGGGACTTCTGAAAATGGAAAATGCTTACAAGTTTCCCAACCTGCGCTGCCGGGCGTGGGTGTGCAGAACAAACCTTCCATCCAACACAGCTTTGCGTGGCTTTGGCCTTCCTCAGGCGGGGCTCATCACTGAGTCCTGTATCACCGAAGTGGCAGCCCGGTGTGGTTTGGCCCCTGAGAAGGTACGGCTAAACTAGTCTCTCACACATAAGACATCAGGCTCCAGAGCAGGGAGGACCATCGGGGGTCATTCAGGTTGAGGAGTTTGGATCCAGAGGGGCTAAATGATGTGCCCGAGGTAACCCAGCTAACTAGTTAAGACAGAGCCTGGACTCCAAAGTTCAGTGATCCTACTCAGGCTCTTTCCCAAAAATCCTGGAGACAGAGTATATTGAAGAGGGAGCTTTGGATTCCAGCTCATTCATTGAGAAGTCTCCATCGGCCAGGGATATAACTGCTGCCAACGAGTTCTGTCAAGCCCTTCTTTTTTCTGCTTCCTGAACGTCTCAGGCAGCTGTCAGAAAGTTTCAGTCATTTCAGTTACTAAAATAGTTTCCTTTCTGTTCCTGAAGTCTCGGTCCCAGTTTCATTCATTAGCAAGCTCTGTTCCCCCCCACCCCCCCCACCCCCATGCCTCTTGCACTCAGAATCCTGGAGCCAGGTTAGGGTGGGGAGACACGGCGTGCTTCCCCCGCCTGCCCCCGGCTCTGTGCCTTCTGCTGTGCTGTTGGGGCAGAGAGGGAGAGGAGGACCAGAGGGAACAGCCTCTGCCCAGCGAGCTCTCGGCCCTTCCTTGCTGAGATGCGGCCACTTTTCAAGTATGTTTCTGTGGGCTCCGTTTCTGCTAGCTCTCTCACAATTGGACAGCCTCTGTGAGGGTGGGTTACATTTCCAGCCACCCTCAGCTGGCACCTCCGGCAGGTTTCCTCATGCCTCTTTGCCCCATGCTGCAGCAAACCTTGGAAAGCCCCAGTCCCCACTTCATCTGCCTTCTTTCTTTCCATTCAATATTAGAATCGGTGGCCCTAGGCAGGAGCCATTTTCTTTATGTCTCTTGAACTCCTGGGGGTCCCTGCTCCTCCCTTCTGGTCGTCTCAGCACAGCCTCCTTCCCAGATGTGCTGGCGCCTTTGATAGCATAGGGAGAATTAGATAATGACCTCCCTCCACCCCTGGGGAAGTCAGAGCAGAAAACAGCCACCCTTAAAAAAATACCGCCTTCCCTGGGGCACCTGATGGCTCAGTTGGTTAAGCATCCGACTCTTGGTGTCAGCTCAGGTCATGATCTCAGGGTCAAGCGATCGAGCCCCAAGTCAGGCTTCGTACTCAGCATGGAGTCTGCTTGAGATTTTCTCTCTCCCTCCCTCTGCCCATCCTGCTCGTGCTCGCTTGCTCGCTTGCTCGCTTGCTCTCTCTCTCATAAATAAATAAATAAATCTTAAAAAAAGAATCTTAATTTGTTCTTCATCCTAGTTATCTGTTTAAACATAACCAATAACTAGGATGAGCAGTCTTATCTTGCTACAGCATCTGAACAATCCAAATTGTGTAGATCATGTAGCCTGGAAGTTAAATTCAGGATTACCTTTCAACAGATGTTCACAAATGCAACTCGAATTAGAGGAATCTACAGTGTACCAGGACTATACTGAGTTATATATGAAATATAATGAAAGGATGCCTCCCTTTGAACTTATACCAGAGCAGCATAGAAAGCATGTTAAGTGCTAACATATTAGATAAAGGCTTCAGGTAGAGAAGGCTTCAGGAAGGGCTTCAACAAGGAGTAAGTGGAACTCAGTTTGGGCCTGATGCGATGAGCAGAACTTGACTAGGAGGACAGTGGATGGAAGAGACTACATCTGTTGCCTCTCCTCCCGTTTTGATCTCCTTTTCTTTTATAGGTCCGAATGATAAACATGTACAAGGAAATTGATCAGACACCCTACAAACAAGAGATTAATGCCAAGAACCTGATTCAGTGTTGGAAAGAATGTATGGCCATGTCTTCCTACTCCCTAAGGAAAGCGGTCGTGGAAAAATTCAACTCAGAGAATTATTGGAAGAAGAAAGGGTTGGCCATGGTACCCCTGAAGTTTCCTGTTGGCCTTGGCTCAGTTGCTCTTGGTCAGGTCAGTTCTCCAAACAGACCAATCAGAAGGTGTTGGGGAGACTTTCTGTGAAGGTGGATTAGCCATAGGGTTGCAATGCCGGTTTGTAAACCTTCCCCAAAGCTGTCCTCCATCAAGCTAGTTTTTCTCCAGAGGAGATAAGAGCTCCTTTGCAGGAATCCCCAGGATTAGTGACAAGCATTCTTGCTGGGAAATCGGGAGAGCTGGTATCTGCTTTTGGTCCTGGCATTAAGCAACTGAGTCAACTTGCTCTGGGCCCAGATCACTCAAGTATGAAGTAAGATGGTGGGATGGATGACTGCCAGCACTCCTCTTCCAGCCCCTCTGTGCTGCAGTGTCACTGGACCATGAAATAGAAATGGGAAGCTGCACAGCATTTGGTTTTTGGAGGGTGGGATAAACTAAACCCAGAAGAGTAACTCATTTAAATAATTTTTTTAAAAACAGAATTTTAGAAATTTGCTCCCTTCTTAGCTGTTAAATATGTGAAGAAATTGGTTCTTGTAGTTTCTTCAATTGATTAAATAAATTCCCTGCTTGTTTTTGTTTGCTAAATCCCACTTGATGCATGCATCTGCCCCCTCATTCTTGAATGAAACGTACCCAAACAGCTGGTGGTCTGCGCTATTCTAGCTCACTCTACAGCAGGGATGTGGGACCCTTGTTATCTACGTTCTTACACATACGTTTGCGTATGCATACATATATGTAGAGAAGATGGCAGAGCCCTCAAAACTGTGGTCACTCCCCTTTGCAGAATTCACACCTTCCCCTGAGCTATGAAGAAGGAATGGCAGGTGCTTTGAGTAATGACAGATTAGGGATAAATGGGAATGGAGCTGTGAGGAGCACTAGTAAGTATGCTGTGTGTAGAGGGAGAAGAGGAGGCCCCCCCCAAAAAATGGGCAGGAAGGTTCTTCCTTCATTCGCATGCTGATCCATTCACCTAACCATCCTGGCTCAACTGTGGTATGATCATGAGAATGTTCCGTTTTTGCTTAGACCAGTAGTAGCTCAGAGGAGCATCGTAACAATACAAGTGGTAGTCTCTTTTGCAGCCGTCCCATTCCTCACCTGTTTGTGACAGCAGAAACAACACAGAGACATTTAGTCATCTGCACACAATTTACCCAGATGAGAGAGACAGTCAAGAGGCTGTGGTAGAGGAATAAAGATCATTCAGAAGGAGGGGAGAGGAGAAAACCACCACCAGGAAAGTGTTAGTGAGCAGTGAATCTTGGTTTGAGGGTTAGACTGATTAGCGGGCAGCTAACGAAGACATGAGTCTGGTCCATCTGTCCCTGAGCAGACCAGTCAGGATCCCTGGGTAAAATAGTCCCTGTTGTTTACAGATCTCCTGGCAACCCTAGGACATAACCGTGGTAGATGCGGTAGGCTGTCTCTATTTAACTGTTGCCCTTACCTAACATCTGGTCTCCACAGTAGACCAGACCTGGCCCATTTCCCATATCAGAAATTTCTCAAAAATTTTTTATCTAAGAAATAATGATAATTACTGAGCACCCCTTTTAGATTTTATCTCATTCAACTCTCAGGACAACCTATAAGATTTGTAGCCTCATTTAGTGGTGAGGAAACTGAGGTTTCAAGAGCTAAAATAACTTGCCTGAAGCCCCACATCTAGAGAGTGGGGGACTAGGGCTGGAGATTCGTGTCTGAGAGGCTCCAGGAGCAGTATTTTCTCAGCTCCATCAAGCTGCCCCTCCGTGGCACCATTTGGTGGGAACTGAGGTGGGATTCAGCTCAGCCAGGAGGAAACCAGACCACAGCCAGCAGTACGACTTCATTCTCAGACCACCAGCCCTACCCGTCTTCCCCGGAGACCAGCATCCATGCTGGAAACATTGGTGTAGGGCCGAATCGAGGAGTCCAATCGGGCAAGCTGCTCCGTGGAAGCCGTGTGCCAAAAGGCGATCCTGAAGCAAACCAAACAGAGGAAGGAAGGAACTAGGAAGGTTATCAGAAGGCCCAAGGCTGGGGGATTCGTAATGCCCCATTTCACCTTCGTTGGATAGGTATGATTCTGTTTTATAGAAGGAGAACCTGAAGCCCATAGGCGTTCACTCTCGGGCCCAAGGATATCCAGCTATTGAGCCACAGAATGTGAGAGTGGACTTTGAGACTGTCTGATCACATGTCTTCATCCTCCCGTGCAGTCTCCCTGAGCAGGGGCAGCCCCTGTGCCTGCGACAGCTGAGGGGCTCACACGTACCTCCCCTCCGATGTATTTAAGGACTAGCCCTGGGACACAGAAAAGCAGACAAGACCTAATTAAGCTCTGCATCCCCAGTACCTTAGCATGGCGCCTGACACAGGGTGGAAACTCAAATGCTCCAGTGGCTGAGACATTTTGGGAATCTGTGGAACGAAAGCAAACTGCTCACCAACCCCGGCAGCCCCTGCTGGATGATTTAGATTTCACAGACTAGGTCCCCAGTCTGTGTCGGAGAACCATCTGTTCTCATGCTCCAGTCGTGCCAATTTCACAGATGAAGCTTTGCAGGATTTTCCTTTGTGGCAGTAACAGTGGACCCTCCGGTGGTGCCACTGAACCAGATTTGATATTTTCAGTGCCCCAAGGGGATGGCAGCAGCACAGGGAACAAATTCCTCAGCAGTCCCATGCGGGCAGAGCCCCGCGGCCAGCAGGGTCACGCATGGAGGAACTGCACAAGCCACTGGCATTGTGGCTCTGAGGCGTGTGGCAGCTACAAATTCCCACAAGCAACTTCTGAATTGCTTGCAGAGCCAAATACAGGAGGCCAAAGACAGACTTTAAAAGCTTCAGAAACAGATCAAATCGCCGCAGACTTTTACTGGGCGCTTACTATGTGGGAGATACTATGTTGCATTCCAAGGATGCCTTAGGACATGGCCCTTCCTTTCAGGGGGCTTCCATTCTAGCAGAGAGCAATAAAGCGGCAGAGAATGGAGCCTGGAGCAGCCCTTGCAGCCATCCCCCGGCATCTGATGAGCAGCTGGGGCAGCCAGCACCAGGCTATCTGTAGGGGAGGCCACTCCCTAGCTTTACTATTTTGAGAACAAATGGTCGGGATCACAAGATGGCATCTCCAGGAGTGATGAGTGAACAAACAGTAAAACACTCTGCTGCATCCTTCCAAGTCTCTTGGGCATGATTATCATGGCAACAATGCCTTCCTCAAGGTTCTAAGATTCTCCTTTGGGCTGAGAAAGGTTATTCCTATGTCCCTATTTGACCAATACATCCCTAGGGTACACCCGCTGACCCAGGTAACTAGAGCCCGTTTTCACTGTCAGTGTCTTAGAAGCTTCTGTTTCACTGGAGTCATGTAAACCTTTGGGTATCAATAAAGAGGCAGTCCTCCAAGTGTGGCTCAGGGCCCACAAGTGGCAATAAAAGTTCTTCTGGTCATCAGAGAATCGATCAAGGAATGTAGTTCATTCCTTAGGTGCATCTGGTGATTGTCATGCAATTTCATTGACTTTCACTTATGACCAGGGTTGTTTATAGGTAATCTGAGTAATGAAGGTTTACTAAAATTTTTGCTTCATTGTATACCTATTCGCTTGTTACTAGAATTTTCTTAAGACCCTGCCTTTACAAATCCTAGATTTTTGTGCCATGCTGCCTACAAGCTTAGATATTAAGAAACTAGCTGACAGAGCTTTAAGTCACCCCTTGCTGGCCCAGACCACACCTGTGAGGTTAGCATTTCCCAGTTGAACAGCTATAGAAGTGTGCCTTGCAGGGCTTCCTAAACCACAGTGCAACCACTGGGACATTTTCACCAGGACCACATGCTGTTAATATTACTCTTACACTAGAGATACAAAGTGAAAAGGCCATCCTTGTTCTCTGCAGCCTCCTGGGATATCTTCATCCCCCTTAGTCTAGCATGGACAAAATTGCAAGAAGGCACATTGGTGTTGATTATAAAACATTTTTAGCTAGAGTCTGGATGTTTCTGATTATAGCAGCCTTTAATTCTGTGTTAGCAGTTTGGTTCTTTCTCGGTCCCTGTGGGGAGCTATACAGTTAGATAAGATTACTTCCAAGTTCCCTTCCAACTAAAGCCCTATAATTCTGTGCCAGGATAATTTGGGGTAGGCTTGGCTCATTTTGCAGCAAACAATGTCTGTCTGTCCCATCTTATTTGGGTTTTTGTTTTTGCTTCTCTCTATCATACCTACTACTATGGGATTATGTGTTCATATAAACAATTCTCCCCTGCCCCAACCTATCTGCACTTAACTTGGCATTTTACAACTGAACCGCCCCCCCCAAAAAAAACCAAACCCCAAACCTAGATTGTTGTTCCACTCTGGATTAGGGAGATCCTCAAATGTCCTCATGAGGAAATAGCAGTTTACGGAGGGTCGTCCTGCCCCAGCCTCAAAGCCCCAGCCCTGGCCTGGCTCTGCTCAGTGTTCTCAGGGCACTGGGAAAAGTGTGCGTATTTCAGCAGGAGATGGAAAGGAGGAGATCATTTCCAGGGAAAATGTTTTATTCTCTTTATTTATTTATTTTCATCTGGTACTTTTTAATACCTTCTAGAATAGACTGACAGTGAAGCACATATTTGGTTTTTGAGGATAGTTTTTATGCTGATACCTGGTTAACATTAAACTACTAAAGTAAGGGTTGGCAAATGACAGAGTGGGTCAGGTACTGCCCTGTTCTGTATGTCTTTCAGCTTAGAACAGCTTATTACATGTTTTTCATTTTAATTCCAGTGTAATTAACATACAGTGTTATATTAGCTTCAGCTGTACCATATAGTGATTTGACAATTCTATACATTGCTTTCCAGGGAAAATGTTTTAATTGATGAGACATGTGATAATATCAGTCCAAAAGATCATGGAAACTCTTGTCATCTTTTCTGGATAGGCTGCTGCCTTGGTTCACATTTACCTGGATGGGTCTGTGCTGGTGACTCACGGTGGGATCGAAATGGGTCAGGGGGTCCACACTAAAATGATTCAGGTAAGTATGCAACTAGTTGGATTAAGTTGGGTGTGTGCTTGTAGCTGTGTATGAGAGAGAAACCAAGCATGTGTATTTTCTGTTCCAAAATGAAAAAGATACGAGATTTTAGCTTTGACAGCTTAAACTGTTAAACTGTTAATGGAAACTGGATAAACCAGCCAGTTTTGTAACTGAATGTCCTAAAAGAATGTGGCAGAAGAGTCTCAGGTTGTCTTATTGCTATAGAAGATTGTGTCTTTATTTGTTGCTTTCCTTTGGGTAAGCAGGTCTCTCCCACCATCCGCAAACAAAGTATTGCTTTGAAACCTTTTGTAAACCAAAATGGAGTAAAGCAAAGTTGTAATTACCATTAATTTATATGAAAATAGCAGTGGCTCAGTCATGAGCCCAGGGTCCTGGGATGGAGCCCCGCACCGGGCACCTTGCTCGGCGGGGAGCCTGCTTCTTCCTCTCCCTCTGCCTGCTGCTCTGCCTATCTGTGCTCTCTATCGAAAAAAAAATTTTGTATGAAAATATTTTTGAGCCTTTCCAGACTCCCCCCAAATTAACCTCTCTTAATATTTTCTGATTTGCTGATGGATGTAAACATAAATGGAGATAAAGCACAGATGGTGACAGATGCAGTTCACAGCTCTGGCAGCTTGATGCCCAGACACTGAGTGTGTCTCCGGGGCAGGAGCTTGGGGTTCTGCTCTCCCTGCTGGGGGTCAGCGCTGCTTCCGCAGCCGTCCGCTGCCAAGCAAACACTGAACGCTATCTTGGCTCTTCATCTTTTTTATTAAAAGTGAAAATCCTCTTCAGATTTATTTCAGTGAGCAAAAACAGGTACCAATGTAGGTGTTTTGTAAAAACCAAGAGACTCTCAAATTATATCAGTTTACATACAGGGTAATATTAGTTTCAAGTGTACAATATAGTGATTCAACAATTCCATACAAAGAGGCAGACACCAGTATTAACAAGCGAGTTGTCTTTTTTGAACCTTTGCTGGCTAATAAGAAGATGTGTAGATGCTGATGTATTGCATCATTTCTCGACCTTTTTAGGACTTGGTGTAATCGATAATATAAATCACATTGGATATTTCTAATCAAAGTCTACCTGTTTTTTGACTCATTCACTTTAGATTAATTTTTAGGTACTGTTTCTATTTTGCGAATAATAATAATATTAAAGATTTTAAAACATTTGGAAGGGGCAAAAAAAATTGTTAAAAAGACTGAGCAGTTTCACCAGTTAGCAGTAAGCACTGTTTTGAGGTCTTTCTGTCTTTCTTTTTTCATAAATTGCTAACATGCTGTTTATATAATTTTTTGTATCCTGGTTTTTTGTGTGTGTTTTATTTAAATTCCAGTTAGTTAACATACAGTTGTATCAGTTTAACATACAGGGTAATATTAGTTTCAAGTGTACAATATAGTGATTCAACAATTCCATACAACACCCAGTGCTCATCAGGACAAGTGCATCCTTAATCCCTGTCATCTATTTAACCCATCCCCCCCCCCTCTGATAACCATCAGTTCTCTATAGTTAAGAGTCTGTTTCTTGGTTTGCCTCTCTCTCTCTCTTTTTTCCCCTGTGCTTGTTTCTGTTTGGTTTTTTTTTTTCACCTATCTATCTGATACAGAGTGAGCACTTCCTCCTGTGGCTAAGAATTCTTTGCAATCACGCTTTTTAATGGCTGCTTGTGGATGTATGTATAATTTATTTAACCATCCCCCGTTGTTGAATACTTCAATTAATATTTTTGTATGTAAGCCTGTCGTCAAATTAATGATTATTTTCTTAAAATAGATTTCCCGAAATGAAGTTACTGGGTCATAGAGTGTACCTTAAATCACGGACACTTATTACCAAATTGTTTTCCAGAAAGTATGCTTTTCATTACACCACTAACCAACTTTATCCGTTACGGCTTTTTTAAAAACCTTAGATAATTTAATAGTTGTGAAGGATAATATCTCATTATTGCCTTGATTTGCATTTTTCTGATTATAGAGACTTTGCTAGAATTTGCAGAGTGAGGTGATAGGAAAGGCCTCAAGGTGTTGATTTCATGAAGACGTGAAGCATCTCCTCCTGTGTTGGCTTGGGGCTTTGCCTCCTCTTCCTGATGCTATTGCACGTAAGAAAGTCAAAGAAACAAGAATGTGTGCTCAAGGTTTAGGGTCCAGGCTAGCTATACAGGGTCTTTAGAAAAGAACTTTTTGTGGCTGGAGGAATTCATGGTTCTACCCGCCTGTCCCTGTTGCGTGTATGGGGGCTCACACATGGGCCACTGTGTGGGTATGTGCACAGGTCTGTGACTAACCAAAGTAACATGGAAAGAATCTCTCCTCTAAAATTCAGGTGGTTAGTCGTGAATTAAGGATGCCAATGTCTAATATCCACCTGCGTGGGACAAGCACAGAAACTGTCCCTAATACAAACATCTCTGGAGGTTCCGTGGTGGCCGATCTCAACGGGCTGGCAGTAAAGGTAAAAATCATTGCCACGGCATCCAAATCATTAGCCCCACCAGGCCAGGAACATGGGTGGAGCTCAGAAGATGTTGAGGTTTAATCCAGTTCTTACCTCCTTCTCACACCCTCCTGGTGAAAAACGTGCTTTCCCCCAGCATCAGGTTCAGGACATGGTACAATAACCAGCTGCTCTCCTGGGCTGGAAATCCATCTCCTTTCCTCCCTCACTCCTGACATCTCATGGATCCTTCCCTTCCACTCAGAAATATCTCTGTGTCTTTTGACATCCACGTTCCGGGAATATCGCTGCTTGGATTCAGACTCGCACCTCTTGCCAGGACCATTACAAGGCTCTGTCTCTCCACCGGCGTTTTATTGCCTTTCACTCTGGCTTCATGTTGACAGAGTGAGCTTTCCCACAAAATAAATCTGACCATGCCGTGTTTAAAAACAGCGGTCAGGGGTTTGCCATCAGTTTTTCTGTTAAGTCCTGACCTGTTAGCACGGATTACAGGCCCCCCAACCTAGACGGTTCATCGTTAAGACCAGCTCACACTTCAACCCCACCCCTGGGAAACCTTTCACATCACCTCTTAAAGGGTCGGTCTCTACCTTCTCTGTGTTGTTGAGGGCCTGTGAGCCTCCTAAACAAACTCTGTAATGACACATATGTTGTGGTTTTGAAATTAGTGTTTGCCTGAAATTATGATAATGATTTTAATTAAAAAATAATCCCTAGGATGCTTGTCAGACTCTTCTAAAACGCCTTGAACCCATCATCAGCAAGAATCCTCAAGGCACTTGGAAGGATTGGGTGAGAATCACTGTTACTTTTGTGTTTTATGTTGGGGAAAAAAGGAGGGAGGAAAAATGTGTGAATTAAATATCAGTTGAAATGGCACTTTAAAAGGTACTACAGTTACATAACGGTAAGTAGAGGCCTTTTGGCTCTCTGCACGTGGAAACGTTATCATAATATGGTAGAGGAACTCTTGGATCTGGGAAAATTCTCCATTAGAGAGGAAGATTGTTTTTCTACCCAAAGCCCTTGTTTTTAAGCCAGAACAAATTAATGTTTCTTCTGATGGATCCCAGGTATTTTCTAGATAATAGCTGTAAATCTCTTTGTTCTCCTCCTTTGGGTTCCACTGTTCCTAAACGGAAAGCCAACACTACAGTCCTTCTATAAAAGTAAAAAATCACATAAGCACTCATGTAGAAATAGGAAACCAAGCCACTGGATATGTATTCAACCAGTAGTAGGCATTAAATGCAGTGGAAATTTCAACTGCTTCCTTCGATGTACTTACAACCCCGTTGGAAGAGAAAACGCACACTCTGCAGTCAACTAGCATACTTTTAAAGTAATAGGTTATAAAGTACCAGATGGTGTGGAATGGATGTCAGTAAAAGCTGAGAGTGTGTGTCAGGCTGACTGAGGATGTCGCATTAAAAGCATTGGTCGGGGGAAATAACATTTGGGGAATCCTCCTTAGAAATGGGTCCTGCTCTTCCACAGAGTTAGGACTCATTCTATAATTCATATTTATGGGAGCTCTCAATCCTTTTGGGGCATCTTTATTTCTGCCCTCTGCCCTGGGCTTTCCGAGCCAACAAAAGGCAGAGAGAGCCTGACTGAAGAGGGATACCGTGCAAGACAGCCGGGCCTCTGCCCTCAGAGATGCTACCATTCAGCGTGCTTTCTTCTGCTGCACTCCTCGCCTTTCCCTTTCTTGGACTTGGGGACGTGGACCTAACCCCCATTTTTCTGTCTATTAGTCAACTACGTGCAGTGCAGAGTCAGGAGAACTTACCATGTCAGTGGTACAATGTACCAAAATTATGCCACTTTCCCAAGACCAATGAATACCTGGTACTAAAACTAAACAACAACCACCTCATTGTCTCCTGAAACATTCCCGGTGGATAGGCTGTCTTTTCAGAAGACTGAGTGAGGTTCTTTATCAGCAGAAGGCCTGTGGGCTGCTCTAGTCCCGACTACGGGTGTAACATACCTGGGCAGTCACGGGAGGTCACAGGCCCCGAACACATGCCGTTACTCGCGGCAGCGACAGCGAGTGCTCGCGAGGGCAGAGAATGCAGAAGGGAATACCTTAATCTTGGTTCTTCCTGGTTATTAGTGCTGATAGCTGCATTTCACCTAGAGCGAAACCAAGATTGAAGTCGCAAGCGATTCTTTCTTGAAACATCATCATCGCATCATCTTTCCTCTTATTTCCCAGGCACAAGCTGCTTTTGATGAAAGCATTAGTCTTTCAGCTACTGGATACTTCAGGTAAAGAGTCCTTTCGATCACATGCTATGAAAAATAGCAGCTGTTGCTTGAGGAAGAGTTTCACTTCCATTTGCAATTTTGGAAAAAAGTTGATTTGGGTGACCTTCTATTAACCCACTGTTATATTCAACATTTAGCTTCTAGTTAATCCAAATGCCCAGAGAGGCTTCTGTTGGGAAAAATAGGCACATAAAATAAAATACGGCTTGAGCTGATGATTCGAATCCTACTGGGCGGTACTGGAGGGTTCTTTGAGGTTAGTGCTTGGAACCCACAGCAGTAGCTGATGTTTTGTTGAAAATTTAGCGTATCCTTAAGAGACAAAGGTAAAGGGATGCAAATTAAACCCATAATAAGATAAACACCATTTCACACCTTCTAGATTGGCAAAAAAGAAGAAAGCTGACAATAAGCACGTGTTGTCAAGATGCTGAACAATTGTCACTCACCTACTTTGGAAAATAATTATCAGATTATTTTAATGGAAAATGAAAGCCATCAGAGAACAGGGTGAATCAGAAAGTCTCAACTGATTTGTCATGCTGCTAGTTCTCCAGGGAGTCTCAGGGCACTGGTCGGCTATCAGGAGTAAGTGTGAGAAGCGTTTTTAACGGCCACCTCCAGGCCGGGGAAGCAGAGGAGAGAAGGGGAGAAAGTGCCGGCAAGCTGCTGGCCTGCACGCACCTCTTATATGGTGACATCCATTTGGTCCTTGAGGAAGAGTGAGGAACAGAGCAGGCGTGGAAACCAGAGAAGTAGCAAAGAATGAGAGCCAGGGGCCTGGTGTTACAAACAGAAGGCTGAATCCTGGAGCCCGAAAGACAGACGAACAGGCGAATGTGCAGCTTTGAAATAGTGCTTGGTCTAAAATGCAGGTGAAATTCCCCAAGTCTGATGACAGTAGGATGACATGATTCAATATTAACGAAAAGTAATAGATTGGGTAATCACAGAGTGAGCACCTAACTTCCAGGCATAAGGAGTCATTCATTGGTGAGGAGCAATTGAATGTTTTTATCAGACAAAGCAAATTTAATAAGAAAGAAGTATACATTTGTTCAACAGATTTATTACACGCACAACATGCCGGCACATCATTGTACAAGTGTGTTCCGCCAGTTTGCTGTACATGCAAACTGAACACAGCCTCTTATGGGTCTGTTTAATCATCAGGGTCTGCAGTTAGGGGACTGAGTCACTTAACAACGCTCCTCAAGAATTCTGTTTCTTCCAGGGGCTATGAGTCAAACATGAACTGGGAGACAGGCGAAGGCCATCCTTTTGAATATTTTGTTTATGGAGCTGCCTGTTCCGAAGTTGAAATAGACTGCCTGACAGGTGCTCATAAGGTCAGTACCAACTGGAAAGGTCTTCCAGTTGTACCCCAGATACACCTAAATTCCGCACATGACATCTGTCTGAGCACCGTAGAAGCACCATGTATTTGGCTAAGGATAGTTTCTCTGTTACCAGAAAAAATTAGAAGCTCAGCAATTGCCTTGGTATTGTGGTTGCTTCCATGGAAAATGACCGGCGGCCTCTCTTCTTTATTTTCCTGGCCCTTTTAAATGGAATCAGGAAAGAAACCACTTCAAGGAAGAAACAGAGCTTAAAGAGAGCTTTCATGTAGACCGTTGGTCTAACCAGCAGTCCTGAACTCTTCATAAAATGCCATCGTATGACATTTTTGAAGGATTTTGTAAGCATCCATAACCTGCTAACAAGCACCAAGGGCCAATCCGGGGAAGCTAGTGGCCAGCTTTTGATATCTTTTATCTAGCTAGATCCTGCTTTTTAGATAGTTTAAGGGCATCCCTATGCTTTTAAGGGATGCAGTGAGGAGATATGCACACAGTTTCTCTCTCTCTATCTCTGTCTCTCACACACACACATGCACTTCTGTTTCAAGGAGAGTTTCTCCTCTTGTATCTCAGTCCTTGTGGGACCCAGCTACAATGAAGCTACTTACTGGCCACTGTTTATAATAATAAATGATCATTAATACATTCAATGAGACTGTGATACCCTCACAACTGTCATGTGATAATCTGTCCCAAAACCTACCCAGAAGCAAGCTCTAGGTCTTTATATTTCCCAACATACTTTGTGACTGTATCTTGGATTATGATAAGATATAAGTTTTCATTTAATAGGTCTCTAGCATGTATGTTTTTTAAAACTATAGTCAGCCTAATCTTTGAAACTGTATATACCTTTATTGAACCTGCCTGGTAAAGTATCTGGTTTGTTCAGACTCTAACCCAGACCAGACCACTTTTGGGAAATCTTGGACTGGGACACAACAATGATCATTCTAAGCATGGTTTTCATGCTAGAGTAGCTGTCCTCTTTTAGTTCAGTAGAAAGTTCTCTCAGGCTAACTAATTTCTACATCACCTTCTCCCTCAAAGAAAAATTTGGTGAAAACCTAATCACTTGGGTTTTCTTTATTTGTATATGCCTTGGCCTTGTTAAGATCTAAGAACAAGGTTGGGGCGCCTGGGTGGCTCAGTTGGTTAAGCGACTGCCTTCGGCTCAGGTCATGATCCTGGAGTCCCTGAATCGAGTCCAGCATCGGGCTCCCTGCTCGGCAGGGAGTCTGCTTCTCCTTCTGACCCTCCCCCCTCTCCTGCTCTCTCTCTCTCAAATAAATAAATAAATAAAATCTTTAAAAAAAAAAAAAAGATCTAAGAACAAGGTAATAATTAGTATGAATAATTGGTATGAAATTCTAAGGTGTGTTCTTATGACTTAGTTGAACAATCTTAAGAGATGTGCTAAATAGTCTTTTTATCAGATGCATTCAAAAAAGCTAGATCTGTAGCTCAGGTTAGGTATACCCCTAAGTAAAGGGCTATAATGTAACATGCCACCTGGGGCCCTCCCTGGAGGCCTGTTTCTCAGTCATTCTCCTTATGTTGTTAGAATTGTTCTTTTTTTTTTTTTTTTTTTTTAAGATTTTATTTGAGGGAGAGAGAGAGAGTGAGAAACAGCATGATAGGGGAGAGGGTCAGAAGGAGAAGCAGGCTCCCTGCTGAGCCGGGAGCCCAACGTGGGACTTGATCCCAGGACTCCAGGATCATGACCTGAGCCGAAGGCAGTCGCTTAACCAACTGAGCCACCCAGGCGCCCCTAGAATTGTTCTTATTCCTACAAAATTTCCCTCACTTTGAACCTACATCTATATATTACTTATCTATTGCTGGGTAACAAATTACTCTCAAGTTTAGCAGCTGAAAATAACAAATATTTATTAACCGACAGCATTCTGAGGGCCAGAAACCTGGCAGTGGCTTATCTGGGTGATTCAGACTCAGGATTTTTCACAAGGTTGCCATCAAGCTGTCACAGAGGGCCACAGTCCTCCCAAAGCTCAATAGTGGCTGGAAAATCTGATCCAAGCTCCATCACCTGCTTGTTGGCAGGAGGCCTCAGTTTCTCACTGGCTGTTGGTCAGAAGTTTCCATTCTTTAGCACAAGGACCTCTCCATGGGATGTCCCAGTGTCCTCAGGACACGCAGGCTGCCCTCAAGCCCAGAGGGACTGATGCAAAGGAAGAAGAGAGTGTGAGCAAGTGAGAGAGCACCCAGACAGTAGCCACAGCCCTTTGCACCCTAACACCGGGGTGATGTCCTAGCACTTCCACATATCCTGTCTGTCGCACAAACTAACACTGGTAGAGCGTGGGAGGGGAATCCATCAGGACGTGAACCCAGCATGCGGGGATCGTCATAGGCCATCTTGGAGGCTGGCTACCGCAACTAGAACTGCTCTCTTCAGCCCTAACAAAACACAGTGACAAACAGTAAGTCCATGGCTCTAAAAACAAAACTTTTACTAACACCGCAGACTTGAGAGCACCTCCCCTCACCAGTAACGGAGGCCATGGGTCTGCCGGAAGGCCAGCCTTGCTGAACGGTGTCACAGAGAACTTTACATTTCATCATGTCCTTAAAGAAGAAAGGTGTTTTATTATTTTATTGTAATAAAACATTCTGGATCACTCTCTAATTTTCTTAAGAAAAATGTTAGATGAAAGTCCCAAATCAAGTAAGAAAATTCTTGGGTTTCCTTTGTTCCATTAATTGGAACAATTGTAATTGTTAATTGGAAAAGTTGTAAGTAGAATCTATTTGTCATGGCAGACGTCATTATGTCAAGTAAAAGAAGGTAGAGACTTGGTGGAGAGCAAAGGTGTTACCAGTAACCTGGCTGGGCCTGCCATAGTCCTCATTTGTAGCTTATCAGGAACTTTTGGTCACCAAGTTGTGCTTTAGATTTATCTTTCCTCTGCTCTCAAAATGAAGAATCTACAACAGCAGATAACAGTTTCGGAGACTTTTTGGCTGATGCACCCTGAGTTCTGTGCTTCAGTCAATGTCACCCAGCCAGCTGGACTCTGGATGCTGGGTTGTATGGTAGCCACAGGGTTTTTCAACAAGGATCACGAGGACTGCAAACATTTTCTGTGTCATAGATTATGTCTGCTGCGCTGGGTTGAACTCAATAAGTTATGTCACTCAGCCGGAACAAAGTCAAATATTTTTCTCTCTTGTTGTTCCTGAAGGAAAAAAAAAAAAATCGGTGCTTAAGCTGGTTGAGTATGTGTATAATTTTGAAAGTTATAGATAGACTGGTGACCCAATAAAATTCTTTGTTGATTCTTTCTCCTGAAATGTATTGTGGCCCCAGAAAAGTCCTATACCAATGGCATCCTGGCAGGAACTGTTTCTCAGCCTTCTCTCCTACGTTGGACTCAGTAAAATAAACATTTTTGCTCTTTTTTATTACCAGAACATCAGAACAGACATCGTCATGGATGTTGGCTGCAGCATAAACCTAGCCCTTGACAGAGGCCAGGTATGTGTACCTGCTTTGCCTCAACCCCATTTGTGAAAGCCAGAACCGCTGTGGGGGTCTGTAGGCAAAACATTCTACCCGGCTTATTCGTCATCATAGTTTTCTACCCCTGTAAGTCAGAATCCATTCGTCAGGCCAGCCACAGAACTCAAATCTCTTACTGTTTAAAAAAGGGGAGGAAACAAAGAAGTTTTAAGTGGTTTCTGAAGAGACATGCGGTCTGTGACTGAGGAGCTTGAGGGAGGCAGAAGAAGCAAGCCTAGAGGTGTCAGATGCGCCCCTCACCTCTGGGAGTAGAAGTAGACTGGAGGCTAAATGTGAAGCCTTGGGCATACGTTGGGCTCTAGCTTCGAGGAGTTTAAAGTCGGGTTGGGATAACATCAAACAATTACAGCAGTAGCCATTAATAATAGGTAGCCTGTTCTGCCCATAGTTATCTTTTATTTAAATTTGAAACATAACATAATAAAATAGAATAAAAGTAAATAAATAAATTTGAAATAATTGACAAGACTAAAAAATCACCAGCTGTGTTACCTAAGTATTCAACTGGCTAGTGTTTCTTGGAAACACAGAAAATTTGCCAACACTGACGCTGCATTTCCACAAGGAAAAGTCAGTTGGCTCCCTTGTTTAAGAGAAGCATGTACTCTGTGATTCTTGGAGTCAGGACTCACCTGGAAGCTTCACTCACGTTCCTCACCTGTCTCCTACCTGTGGGCAATTCAGCTTACTACCCGCAGTTCAGAACATAATTGGAGGTACTCTCCAATCATGACACGTGTCATTGGAGAGTGGGAGGAATGGGTGGGTTGGAGAAGTCAAAACGGGCTTCAGGGAGGCCCCAGGTTTAGGGAATGAACAGGAAAAGGCATTCTGGGTGGGAGGAGAGGGGAGAACCTAAAGACAGGAAATTCAGCCTACTCTGTGTTCAGGGCTAGTGGGGGGGCGGCGGAGGGGGTGACGACAGTGGCGAGTGCCCGTGTGGCCTCTGTCAGTGGAATGGAAGGTGCGGCTGCAGGCAGAGACCAGAAGGGGCCAGGTCGGTGGAGGCGCCCCAGAGACAGGCGCCTGCCTTAGAAGGTGGAGGTGACATCGCCTGGCGCGTGGTCTAGGCCTTTAAAAGGAAGATTCATCTAACCTTGTGTTAGAGAAGAATCTCCCCGCAAACAGACACAAGGTAGGCCGGAGGGTGGGGTGGAGAAAGCGGCACACCGAGGAGACCCAGAAGTCAGGAAGATGTGTGGAAAGCCGATTTTGCCCACATGCTGACATCTAAGAATTGGAGCATTTTAAAGCTGTGTAAGAAGCTTGGAGAGCATACAACACAGTTCATGTAACTAACAAGTGAGGAAAGGGGACAGGAATGAGAGGCCACGCCCACTTGCGAGCCAGGACTGTGATGAGGTGAGCGGACGCTCTGAGCCCTGTCTGTGCTGGGGGCTACGGACAGATCGGTCAGAGGGTTCCTTCTGGCTCATGGACCAAAAGAAGGAGGGCCTTTGGGCCACAGGCTATTTGAGGCCTCTTCTAGAGCTAGACTTCCACTGCCCAATTGAGATTCAAAGTCAACTTCTTTGACTTTGAACTGCGCACCGAATAAGATGTTCAAAAATGAGGTAAACTTCTAAGTAAGCTTTCAGAGACATCTTCCAGGACATGCTGCAAACCCTCTTGTGCTGTGTTTTAAAAATTCAAATAAACAGCATGAAGTTGAAATGCTCCTGTTGGTTGTATTTTCTCATATATGGAAATTCTTTTCTTCCCCCCTCCCCGAGATTGAAGGTGCATTTATTCAAGGCATGGGACTTTATACAATCGAGGAGCTGCACTATTCTCCTCAGGGTGTCCTGTATACTCGTGGCCCAAACCAGTATAAAATCCCCACCATCTGTGACATCCCCGCAGAGTTGCACATTTCTCTACTGCCTCCGTCTCAAAGCTCCAATACCCTGTATTCATCGAAGGTAAGCTGTGCTTGATAAATAAATGAATGTTTATGTGATTTGTGGTATCTGTGCAGGGGGCTGGGGGAGGTGCCTTCATTTCTGTGTTGTTTGAGGTTTTTACCAGACTTATAGAAGAAAAGGCCCTATTAAACATTTTAATTTTAAATTAATTTAACATTGTTACAACTTTTTTTAAGTACTTCAAATTTTGGAGCCTAACATGAACTACTGTTACCATCAGGTTGTATCTGATTTTTTGTTTTGCAATAATCATCTCATACCTACGTCTGCTTTCTCCATTTGGCATCATTTCCTTAGGCAGGAATCCTAAGAATGAGAATACTAGGTTAAAATATCAAATTACTTTTTTAAAAGAAAAAAGTTACATGTATAATAATATTTTATAGGGGCACCTGGGTGGCTCAGTTGGTTGGGCATCCGACTCTTGGTTCTGACTTAGTTTATGATCTCATGGGTTGTGGGATTGAGCCCCCCATTGGGCTCCACTCCCAGTGGAGAGTCTGCTTGAGGATTCTCTCCCTCTGCCCCTCCCCCCCCCACATGTGCACACTCACTCTCTCTGTAAAATAAATAAATCTTTAGAAGTAATAACATTTTATATAGGCATCTATACACATGTTTACCTATAGATGCACATATACATATATACACATAGATATACAAAGAGAGAGTCATAATCTGGTTGACTTGTTTCTCTTCAAGGGTCTAGGAGAGTCTGGGATATTCCTGGGATGTTCAGTGTTTTTTGCCATTCATGATGCGGTGAATGCAGCACGACAGGAGAGAGGCCTGTTTGGACCATTAAAGCTCAATAGTCCCCTGACCCCAGAGAAGATTAGACTGGCCTGTGAAGATAAGTTCACAAAAATGGTATGACCTGCTCATAAAATTCTGAATTTTTGTTCCCTGTCCTTGTAGTCAAGTTTTATTAACTCACCATGGTGTTTTTCCATGGAAGAAAAGGTGACAGGAATCCTGAGGGCATTTGAGCATGGGAAGAGTAGACTGACCCTTAGAGTGCAGTTTTTCATCAGCCTGGTCCTGCCTGCCCTACAAAGGGGCTCAGTTCTACACCACTTGAAAATGAAGGTTCATTGCTCTTTCATCAGTTACATGTTCCTCCTTGGTTTTGTTCCCTTCCCAGGATATATTGGTCAGGAATGGGAGTTCAGGAACTGTTCCCTGAACCTAAGACACCCAGGCCAAGAATATGGGCCACGCCAACAGTCTGTCCCACTCTATCCAGTCAGATGTTTGAGAAAGTGCGTGTAATTCCTGATTTGAACTGTAGAGTGGGAAGGGCCCTTTCTGGCCCAAGCCCGAGAGCAGAATCCCTCAGGCATCAACACCCCTGCAGAGCAAACATCTCAGCTCCCCTTTGTCACATTCACTGATGAGACTTTAACTGTGGGAGAAAGTCATGCTGTTGATATTGACCCCTCTGACTATATACAAGGTATTCCTTATACTGAAGGGAGAGCCCCTCCTACTCCTCCTCTCAGTGCTGGCTCTGTGTGGTACCCCTTACAGCTTGTCCCAAGCCCCATGAATCATCTCTTCACTATGGAGGAACACGGAGACTAATTCCACTCTTTATTTGTCCCCCTTCAAGTGTGAAATGATGACTCCTGAAGCTGCCCTGCCCCGCTTCACAGTCCTGTCCCAGATTCTTCCATTCTGCTCATGCTGTCATTCTGAGACCTTGCTTTGTCCTGGTTGCCCTCTGGGTGGTTTTTATCCTGTTTTGTTTTTTTTATTATGCTATTTTTCACCTGTCACAAATGTTTTCCAAGTTGCAAACATCCACATTTGTCCTTTTATTCCAGATCCCAAAAGACAAACCTGGATCCTATGTTCCTTGGAATGTACCCATATGAATCAAATACAAACTTCTGGGGAAATGGGACGACTCTTCCACCATCGCAGTCTATCCGCTCTTTATGCTTTAAGATGCTAGGTCTGAAAGATAAACGTTCATAGTTTAGAAACCATTTCACAGAGTATTGCTTTTATATGATGCTGATTTTAAATGTTCCATTTGGATTTTGATAGATATACTTAAGCAATTTAGAAATCATACTTTAAATAGCACAAATACTAACTGGTTTCCTCTAGAAAATGGAATGGATATTCTCCATTACTTTGTTTCTTAAATCCATCCAGCTGAATGGAATAGAAGATGATGATTTGTATGTGATTCATATTTGGCTTGTATCCACCAACAGAAATTACACTGTCTAGTGAAAGGCAATTTTCTAAATAATTTTATTAGTAGTGTGAACTGTAAAGTTGTCATTTTCTCATATGTCCCCATTTGCTATCAGCCTCCTTTTATTGTCAAAATGGATCCAGGCACTGTATCCAAGCATCTGTGGGACTAAAGAAAAAAAAAATGGATAAATTAGACTCCATCAAAACTCAAAACTTTTGTGCTTCAAAAGATACTACAAGAAATTGAAAGACAAACCACAGAATAGTAGAAAATATTTGGAAATCATATATCTAATAAAGATGTATTATGCAGGATATATTTTAAAAAGTCTTCAAGCTCAGCAATAAAAAGATAAATAATGCAATTTAAAAATGGGCAAAGGAATTGAACAGACATTTCCACAAAGAAGATATATAAATGGCCAATAAGCACATAAAAAGATGCTTGAAGTCAATAGTCATTAAGGAAATGCAAATGAAAACCACAACGGAAACCATTTCATTCCCACTAGGATGGCTATAATCAAAATGATGGATAATAGTAAGTGTTGGTAAGGATGTGGAGAAATTGGAACCCTTATCCATTGCTGGGAAGAATAAAAATGGTGCAGACACTGGAAAAAAACTGGCAGTTCCTCAAAAAGTCAAACATGGACTTACCAAATGACCACTAAGTATATACCCAA
This sequence comes from Mirounga angustirostris, assembly GCF_029215605.1. Classification (NCBI taxonomy): domain Eukaryota; kingdom Metazoa; phylum Chordata; class Mammalia; order Carnivora; family Phocidae; genus Mirounga; species Mirounga angustirostris. The sequence continues at coordinate 161,045,180 of NW_026991711.1, forward strand.
GAGAATTTGAAAACATATGCACACACAGGCTTATACACAAATGTTCATAGCATTATTCTTAATAACCGAAAGTAGAAACAACCCAACTGTATCAACTGATAACAAAGTACGTTACACAAAATGTGGTATATCCATACAAGGGAATATCATTCAGCTATACAAAAGAATGAAATACTGATATCTTCTACAACATGGATGAACCCTGAAAACATTGTTTAAATGAAAGTAGCCAGACACAAAAAGCGACATATTGTATTATTCCATCTATGTGAAACATTGAGAATAAGCAGATTCATGGTAACAGAGAGTCAATTAGTGGTTGCCAGGGGCTGAGGGGAGAGGGGGAGAGGGAAATGGGGAGGTGATTGCTAATGGGTACAGGGTTTCTTTCTGGGGTGATGAAAATGTTCTGGAATTAGATAGTAGTGGTGGTTGTACAACCTGTGAATATACTAAAAACCACTGAATTGCATGCTCTAAAAGAGTGAATTTTATGGTATGTGTATTACATCTCAATTTTTTAAAAAAAAAAGCATATTTGGAGAGAAACAGAAAATGTGGGAAAGGTTGAGAAGTTGTGATAATCATAAGAAATTTATCCCAATGGCCTTCAGTGACAAGACCTCAATGGGGGCTAAGCAGCAGGACAAAAATCACTGGAAGATTCCATTTGCATTAAAGGCAGGAAAAAAAATATCTACACTGAAGTATAAAATACTAGAGATTAATGGATGGCACCTTCTCCCTGTCACACTCTCAAGAACTCTTGTCCCAAGGCCAAGTTAAGATGGCAGCAGTTCTTCATGCTTGCCTTTCATTGCCACATGGATGTGTCTCAAAGACACCTCAAACTTAATGGGTCCCAAACAGATCTCCTTGTCAGTACAGCCATCCCCGAGATGCTAAGCCAGAAATGAGGGAGTGATCCAAGATGCTCCATTCTCTTGGTGCATGCACTTGTTCAGGCATGAAGTCCTGTCAGTCCCACCTCAGAGAAATCTCCTACATCTGTGCCTCCCTCTCTTTATTCCCATGGCTAATATGTTAGTTCCAAGCCACCATTATTTCTAACCTATGTGGTAGTCTCCTTATTACTGTCCTGCATTCATTCTGTTTCCCTTCCAAACCATTCTTCAGGTTAAAGTGAATGTTATATATAAGTTTAGGGACACACACACACACACACACACACGATATGATTATGTTACACCCTTGCTTAAAACCCTTCAATGGCTTCCTATTCGTTGCACCAGAATAGTATCCCAAGTCTCTAAGGTGGCATACGTTCCCTCTGTGATCTGGCCCCAGACCATCTCTCCAGTGTTGTCTCACAACCCCCATTTTTGTCATCAGAATTCCCCATTCTGTTTCTCACTCTGGAGCCTTGGTCCTCTGCCTGAGAAGTGCTGTCACTTCCATCCCTCCTTTTGTCTGCCACTATGTAGTGCTTCTTAAATTTTAAAATGCACACAAATAACTTGAAGATGTTGTTAAAATGCAATCAAGCGATCCCAGAAGCAAGAAGGCGTGATGGAAGTGGTCCATCTAGAATCAAGCACAAGTAGGATCAGAAGGAACCCAGTTGTCCTCTGCTGTTACATCAGCATCCCTCCAGCAGGTCATACATATGGCTAGATGGTGGAGTGAGAGGCCCCTCATGGCAAGCTGAAGGAGAAGGAGAAAGTCTGAGCTTGGTTCACAAATCAGTATGTGCATACGAGCCAGATATGGGCAGTGACTGCAGTACAGACCCACTCAGAGGTGGTGAGGGGAAATTCTCCCAAGGGGCAGAGTTTTGGGTAGTGCACCTGGTTATCCACTCTGTGTAGGAAACAGAGTGGCCCAAGGTTAGGGCATGTATGTGTAGTAGCAAATGGTTTGGCCAGCTGGGCAGGACCTGGAAGGGGAAGGATTGGAAGATGGGGGACAAGAGGCTCATGAATGGGTATATGGGAATGGGCACAACGTGTCAAAATGTTCATATTGCACATTAGAAATATAAACTGTTCGCTACATAAATTTAGAAAAAACAATGTGGAAAACTTACTTTCTGCCATTCACAAAGTAAGTTCATCTGACTCTTCAGAATGAGATATTATGCCAAAATAATTGGCTGGATATTATGAAGTTGCATCGAAAGCACTTGCTGCTATGTCCGCCTGAGACCATGTTGGTGAAGGCTGCGGGGAACAGACTCTCTCGTGCAGGCTTTGTTGGACTCGTACACACATTTTGGAAAGTGAGTTAGTTGGGCCTCTCAGCAGTCCCACCCAGAAAGCCCAGTTCCTGTTGAAATCTCCCACCACGAAAGAGGCACTAAACAACCAAGTATGTACACAAAATGGCATTTGACATCAGCCCTCTCTGCCATTGGTCACCCCACTGCTTGACGCAGTGGGTATGGGAAGAGTCATGACAGCAGGGATGGGTGCTATGCTTCTACGTAGCTGCTGCCACAGCTGAATGTGCAACCTGCCCCAACACAAGCCAGGACTAGCCCCCAAGTTAGCACCATGGTCCCAGGAGACCAGTAAGCCCCTGGGGGGCACACTGACAACTCCACGCTGCAAGGAGCAGTGATTTAACAGAAAGAGATACGCATTCTGGGTAAAGGTTTTTACCACCTAAGGGCCTGTGCAATATTACATGCACCCTTGTGAGATCCCGATGAAACACTGCATCAGACCAGTTTACAGCCAAGTAAGGGCAGCTATCCTACAGCAACGGGGTGAGAGTGTGACATGTGATCCACTGGTCTTTTCACATCTGTACCACTCAGAAGTGCAATGGATATTGCTCCAACAGAGCAATGGAATGGCCTAGAGAAATGCCAGCTAGGAGGCTTGGGAGGATGGAGCTCCATCCTCCAGGATGCAGGATACTTGAAATCTAATGGACAGTTAACAAGCTGGCAGAAAATATCTGGACATTTATAGCAGAATATGGTTAATATCCATTGTATATAATTAAATTCTTCACATTGGTAAGTCAAAAACCTAATAGAAAATAGTCAAAGGACAGAAGAATAAATACAAATATTCACTAAATGTATAGCAAGATGGAAGAAACCTAAAAATAATAAGAAATGCCAATTTTGGACTGTCCCTTCCCCCACATATTTGAAAAATGGTAGCATGGATCATACGCAGTGTTGGTGAAGGCTGTGGGGGAACAGACAATCTCTCATACATGATTTGCCATATTAGCACACACATTTTGGAAGGTGAGTGATTTGGACCTAGCAACATGCTTACCCTTCAACCCAGAAATTCCAGTTCTCAGAATTTGTGCAGCAGAAATACTTGCTCAATGTGCCACATTAAAGCCTAAGAGTTTTCACTGCAGCATTGTTTGTAATAGTGAAAAATGGAAAACAAATTAATGTGAACTAATAGAGGACAGTTTATGGCAATAATGAAAAGGCTAACAGACACATGAAAAAGTGCTCCACATCATTCAGCATCAGGGAAATACAAATCAAAACCACAATGAGATACCACCTCACACCGGTCAGAATGGCTAAAATTAACAAGTCAGGAAACGACAGATGTTGGTGAAGATGCAGAGGAAGGAGAACCCTCTTACATTGTTGATGGGAATGTAAACTGGTGCAGCTACTCTGGAAAATAGTATGGAGGTTCCTCAGAAAGTTAAAAATAGAACTACCGTGTGATCCAGTGATCACACTACTAGGTATTTATCCGAAGAATACAAAATTAGTGATTCAAAGGGACACCTGCACCCCAGTGTTTATAGCAGGAATGTCCACAATAGCCGAACTATGGAAAGAACCTAGACGTCCATCAACAGATGAATGGCTAAATAAGATGTGGTATATATACAATGGAATATTACTCAGCCATCAAAAATGAAAATTTTGCCATTTGCAGCAACGTGGATGGAACTAGAGGGTATTATGCTAAGCAAAATAAGTCAGAGAAAGACAAATACCATATGATTTCACTCATATGTGGAATTTAAGAAACAAAACAGACAACATAGGGGACGGGAAGGAAAAATAAAATAAGATAAAGACAGGGAGGCAAACCATAAAAGACTCTTAACTATAGGGAACAAACTGAGGGTTGCTGGAGGGGAGGTAGGTGGGGGGATGGGGTAACTGGGTGATGGGCATTAAGGAGGGCACATCATGTGATGGGCACTAGGTGTTATAGGCAACTGATGAATCACTAAATTCTACCCCTGAAACTGATAGTATACTATATGTTAACTGACTTGAATTTAAATTAAAAATGTTTTTAAAAAGAGAAAAAAAAAGTAACATTTATTGAAAACTTACTAGGTGCCAGGCACTGTTCCAAGTACTTTGCATGTATGAGCTGATGATCCTCACAACAACCCCGAGAGAGGTACAGCCTCTTTGTCCATTTCACAAGCGAGGCAATTGAGGCACAGAGAGCCTAAGTAACCTGAAAAAAAGCAGAATTTGAAATAGTATGAATAGTTGATTTCACTTTTTAGAAACCCAAAAAAAAAATTCATGTATGTAAACATATGTGTGTAGGGAAATTCTGTATATATATGGAGGAGTCTGGTAATCGTTAACTCTGAAAAGTGAATATTGGGAAGGAGTATTTTCATTTTCTGCCTTATACACTTTTGTATTTTTGATTTTTTTTTAAAAAAAACAAGCATTTGTTTTAGAATTTAAAAGCAAATACATTAACACCTAAAAATGCACCTGAAGCATTGTGTCTGCCTGATTTAGTTCCATTTCACTGACCAAAGAAGGTTTTGTTGCTGATTATAAGAAGAAATTTTATTCCAGGGCAGGAAAATTATGCATTGTTTAAGAACTACATTGAGATTGAAGTTCAACTTGGCTTAAGGCAGGAAGAAAATGGGGGTAGCAGAGGAAGATGGGGAAATAAGAGGATTGGGAGCATAGACAGACAGGATTTGATTAGAGGAAAAACAGAGAGCAGACTCAGTGCAGAAACAGACCCCAGGAGAAGTCTAAAATTCTGCCCTCCACCCTCCTCACAGCCCTCCTGAAGGCAGATGACCACATTCAGGGGCACACTCAAGTTCTCTCATTCTCCCCTTGAGAGGTACAGTGAATTTCATGTGCATTCAGCAGCCTGACCATTTGGGGGAATGCTTAATTATCCTCATTCTTCCTCCCACCAGTATTTTTAAGCTCCCCTGTCCTAGGCCCTGGGAACCAGTTACCTGCCTTCATGGAGCTTACACTCTGGTGAAGTTATTGAATGACTTGCCTTCAAGGTGGTCTGCTTTGACTTTTCCTCATATCCTCTGGATCTTTATAAGATCACACATAACCTCGGGATTGGAGGGTAACGAGTTAATGATTTGACCAAACATAACAGCCGCTAAACTGAAAAGGACATAGGAATAAATAGAGATCGTTTCAACTCCTGAAATACATTTTTAACAAGATCATTTGGAGGAGGAAATGGCTTTCTTCATTCCAAGTAATAAAAGATTTATTTTTCGGTAGCCATACTCAAAATCAAAATCATTTATGTAACGGCTTGGCTTTAATATGTACTCAACTAGTTAGACTCATGTCAAAGTAATTGCTGTTATAATCACCTAAATGCATTTTTCTTTTTCCTTTTTTTGGGAAACCACTGCTGTAGTGAGAGCAATGCTCAGCTTCATTGTCCAAACTCTGAAACCACGTGTCCGTCCCCGCCTGCCTGGGGCCCATCTTCTGCTCTCTCTTTGGAGCTATGGTCACCACTGCAGAAGGTGCAAGAAGCAGCAAAACCAGGATTCGCCTAGTTCAAGTAAGAGTATATGTTCACAAGTTCAGAATAACTATTGATTTAGGGGGCTTCTTTAGTGGTCTGAGCCATGGGTTAGGGTTTTAGAGGACCAAGATGGTAGGGGAAGGTTTTCGTCCCTTTTATAGGAAGAAAAGTTACCCTTTTCTTAAGTTCTTTTATCCTTCTCCAGATTTCTGTATTACCATTTGAAGTTTGTTATACTTCTGTAAAAATGTGAGGGGAGGTGGTCCAGAGGGAGTGACACCCCATCTGTGTCACCTTGGACCATCTCATTGCCTCAGGGAGGAATCCTCCCTTCAGGAGGGCTGTGGGTCCTATGCACACAGAAAGGGGACAGTTCACCTTTATCTTGGTTCCTGTAATAAAATGAGAAAAATAAGGAGGCATATTCTATGTTTGGTCCGTGTAAATAGTCATGCTACAAATTCTACCAGAAAAAAAACAAAACAAAAAACTTCTGTGATTTGGATATTTGAATTTCGCATGTTATGTAATAGTCTTTAATCAAGACTATATTTGTTGAATATTCCCTAAACTGAGTTCTAAAGCCCTTGGGAGTGAGGATTATGTCTGTTCTAAAAATACCTTCCCAGACCATAAGGAATTGGTTGACCTAAAGGTTGCTGGCAGGCCACTGAGCCAGAGGCCAGAAGGAAGAAATATCACAGGGCTTTTTGTCCTTTTGGCTTCAAGAAACTCCCCAGATCATCAGAGGTACAGGTGCATTAATCTCAAGGCTGATTTTGTAGAGGATTTTTTAACTCATGTACTGAAGATGCACTAGTGAAAATGTCCCAAAGTGAATGGAACACCAGATAACCCTCCAACATCAGAACAGGAAATGAAAAGTCGAAAAGCTGGAGCTCTCTTTATGAACAGAAGACTTTACAATAAATCCCTCCAATTCCAATTCTTTTTTTCCCCCCCAAGCAGTAGCAGAATGAGAGAGGCAACAAAGTAGACACAGATGATCTCAATGTCTGTGGTCTTGGTTGAATCCAAACTGGGCTCTCGAAGCCAGGCCCTGAATTGACTTTGAGGGCTCCCTCTCCCGACTGCCTCCATGGAGCCTCTACCCAGAAAGCTTCTGTCAGCATCTTCAATGTGAACAATTACAGCATCTCTAGTGGATTCCTGACAGGCCTGTGCCTACCTCTGCCTTTACCAATCAGAGGCTTCTGTCTCATTTCTGAGAGCTTTCTGCCCATCACTTTTAGCCTGGATCCTCTGTGTTCTTTGTTTTTAGGAAGTTTGCTAATGGCCATGGCACCCAGTATGGATTCTGCACCCCAGGCATGGTAAGGAGCATCAACACTCCGAAGGAACCATCTGGAGCCCTCCACAGAGCGGTCCATGGGAAGCTTGGGGGTGAGTCACAAACCCCTACACTGTAGAAGGAATATTGTCTTTAACAAGAGGATCAGAGACGCTTGAACATTTTCCTCCAGGAAAGTGGGCCAAAGGACTTGACATTTATTTGTTGATCTTTATGATCCATGCCTCTCAAGCAGTGTTGGCAAGGATTATCCATCCCTGTTTAGCAGAAGGGGAAACTGAGGCAGCCAGCCAGAAAGTAAAGTGAATTTCCCATATGACTATTACATTCTTGGCACCATATCAATTGTTCCTGATCATTTTAGTGTAACGTATGTTTGGAAAGCATATGCTTATTGAATCCGTGTGCATGGGTGACTTTGATGCAATTGCAGTGTTAATGGAAGGGGGTGTCTGGAAATACTAGGACTTGAGAAATCTTTTAATTATGTACTTAGAGCTAGCTAAAAGAAGCAATGACCTTTGGGTTGTTTTTATTTTGGTTGTAGCTGTTGTTGCTACACTTGTTACTTAGATCTTATTAATGCTTAGGAAATCGTAGTTTTTAGTTAGGAATTCGGAAAAAATCACTTATGACTCATAAACTTACATTCAGTTGAAATGTCTTAAGACTTTTAAAGTGGTATTTCCCCCTCTGCCTTTTGGAAACTTTTAAATTCTTACTAAGTTTCAAACATTCATTCTGTTCTATTAAGATACTTTTTAACTTTTATTCTATTATTTGAAAATCTGATGAACATTGCCTTCGATCTGCACATAAGTTGTTGATTAAAATATCAGACACAGTAAGCCAAGCAAAGAACTCTGAGAAAATTAAGCAACACTGTTAACATAGAGCTGTTGTTCAGTCAAGTACAGACCTTCCTGTGGTATCATGCATTTAGATTTCTCTATCCCCTCCACAGAGGGAGCACAGACACCATCAGGTGGCTTGTGAGATCCCCGTGCACTGTGTCTACGGCACAGATCAGTTTCTCAGTCTAGAAATCTCATCTCAAAAGGCATCGAGGCTAGTTTTCCTGAGTACCCAGTCTCCTGTTTGGGACTGCTGCCCTAGGCCCTCTCATCAATACTCCATTCCAAAAGAGATCCAGAAAGCTATCCAAGAGCAAAGTCAACCTCACCTAAATCCATCTTTTTGGAAACCAGGATCCGTGGTCACCTGTCTCCAGTGCTCTAGCCCTGCTCTGGTTTTCTGTGATGTTTCTAAAAGATTACTGACCATGGCTTCACAATCTCATTCACAAATTATTTTAAGGTCATGGGACATAATTCGCCTTGACTGATCTGACCATTTGAATAAATTTAAAGGCTAAGCCCTTTCTTATAATCTCCACATCTCCTGGGCTTCAAGTCTTTTTTTAACTATGCTTGTCTGATGCTTTTAATTTACAAAACATTCCTTCGGTGAGAAATATGGAAGCAAAAATACGAATAAGTTCTGCCTTCTCTCTGACTTCTGTTAATATTCTATCTTCACTGAGCAGTATATTGAGTCTCTGATACATTTTAGGCAGTATTTTCTGCAAAATACATCCCTTAGACAACTGGACATTGCTCTGCACAACACTTTTGCCTTTGTTGTCAGTTTGCCCCAGTACTTCCATCATTTGCTCACATCGTTTCTTTGTTTTTGCTGGTCAGAGAGCAGTCTGGTTACAGTGCCTTCCCAAGTCCTTAGTTCTTCCTCATTTATAATTATATCCTCCAAATGACATTTCTGAGAGCTTCCTGTGTATTTTATGCTGTATTTTCTTGTTATAGTTTCTGGTAAGTGGGAAAAAGTCCATCACTGTTCTGTACTGTCTGAATTTGGCTTTTTATAAGCCTGTGGCCCTGAGTAATAACACTGGTATTCTCCTTCTCTTGTTATAAACCCAAACAAGTTCTCCCCCAAACATTCTGTCACAGGCTCTGTGGTTAGCTTGACAGCCATTCCCCTCATTTATTCCTCTCATTTCTGAGCCAGGCAAGAACTTTTTAATCCCCTCTTCCTTAGAAATGGTAGAATTTTTTAAACCTGGGTAATTGAAGGGTCCCTTCCCAGCTGTATCCTTCCTCTGTTTCAGTTTTCTAATTTGCTTTAGGGAAGCCCCATCCACACCTTTGGTTGGACCAAGTGATCTGTGTTGTCCACCCTGCTGAGAGCTAGATGTTGGTTCAACAGATAGGATGGGATTGGAGTTATGAAGAGATCCCATATTGCGGCTGCCGAGGATACTTCCGACCAAGGAAGCTGGGTTCAATAAGCCAGAAGTAGGAGCCTCAACATTTAGCCAAAAACTGGGGGCCTAGCGATTGATATAAAAAACAAGGAAGACCAAAGATCAGAGGGTCCAGTTAAAAAACAGGAAGGAAAGAAGTAGTGAATCTGGATAGTTACCTTCAGCAAGCACTGAAGAGAGTTGTGGGTGCATTTCTGTTTGTTTCTCTTTAAGCTCTCGCCCTCAAAGTCTCTACCCTCTTCTTTCCTTTGAGGTTCCTGGATTTCCTTTCATGTTTATATTTTACGATCATATGGTCTCTGCCTTCTTTGTTAGCTTTTTTTTTTTTTTATATGGCCAGATACCATTAGTGGGTCTCAAAACCCTCTGGGTTTGGGTGATGTCTAGTAGACAGCAGTAGCTTCACTGCACCAAAATTTCAAGTCCTCTCTCTTAATACCCCAGTCTGTGCTTTTGTATCTAGACACCCCCAAGTGGCTACTTTGTACCGAGTACTTCCTGTAGTACTGGCTGTGTGCTAATTGTGCAGAAGACAAAATGCAAGTCCAGAGTGCTCAAGCTATTGCCCAAGATCCCGCCACTAGCAAGTGGAAGGGTCAGGACTTGAACCCAGGCAATCTGGTTGTAGAATCTGTGTTCTTTTTTTTTTTTTTTTTAAGATTTTATGTATTTATGTGACAGAGAGAGACACAGCGAGAGAGGGAACACAAGCAGGGGGGCGTGGGAGTGGGAGAGGGAGAAGCAGGCTCCCCGCTGAGCAGGGAGCCTGACACGGGGCTCGATCCCAGGACCCTGGGGTCATGACCCAAGGCAAAGGCAGATGCTTAATGACTAAGCCACCTAGGCGCCCCTGGAATCTGTGTTCTTAACCCCCTCATCTGAATCTACTTATTTTCCCGATACCATTTTCTTTGCTATTTTTCCTGGAGAATTACCAGCACCCCTTTACTATGATTATTACTTCCCTGAACGCCCCCCCCCCCCAATATAGCTAGTGTCCTCTTTGGTTTCATATTTTGGAGTATCATCCAGATAAGGTTTTAGTCTTCTAATGTACTTACTTCTTTCTCACACTTATTCACGAACCCTTCTGTAAGCATTAGTTGAGTGCCTTCTGTACTATGAGTAGTGTGACCATGGTTCATACGCTTAGGGAGAATCAGTCCCAATCAGCATTTCTGAGTCAGGGACAATTCATGTCATCAAGGGACCCAAGAATATGCAGAATTTTGCGCAAAGTGTGTGTGTATTCACATGTGACTTTGAGGGTATATTCACAGAACAGAACTATCATCAGATTCTCAAGAGTCTGTGACTGCCTCCCAGAAAGGTGAGAATCACTGGTCTAAAGGAACACAGAAATAACTATAAAGGACAGTGACATCCTGATTAGATCAAGGCGCCATGCTCCCAAACATGCTTTCCCAACCATGTGAGAGTACTCCCTCTTTGATCGGGTCAGTCCTTCCAATGTTCTATGATTTTTTAATACCATCTAGTGACTGTCAGGAACTTTAAAGGGTCTGAGATTTTACTTACAAGCTAACAAGTTGGGCTGGTGCAGTTCGATGGGTGATAGCAGAACACACAGGACTCCTGAGTCAGAGACAAAGACTTTATTCTTCACAGGAAGAGTATAGCTAGAGTCTTAGCATTTCCTATAAGCTCCCCAAGCCCCAATTCCCACAAGGCAACGTGGGCCAGGTGACACCAGATGTGCAGTAGGTTGCATTTCAGCAGAAGAACCCTGAGATTAGGGAGCTCAAATTTTTATAATGGGTCGTAAGCCACCCACAAGGTGATGTTCTCTTTAGGATACTGGACCGTAATCACTCCTGCTAATTCCTTCACAGAGAGACACGGCTGCTCGCTATAACAACATCCTTGGAAAGATAGTCTGGAACAGAAACAGTCAGCGCCCTGCACTCATGCAGACTGTTCATCTCTGGCATGTGACTTGTACCCTGCGAGGGGTTTCCTCAGTCCTTTCCCTTCCTCGTCACTGATTTCCTGCTCTGCACAGTTCCATGGAGTGCACTCCAGAACTGTGTCCTAAATGTCTTCTGAGGATACTAGTTCAATCTAGAAAAACTACCAGGATTTTATATATGATTTTGGAGGTAGGGGAGGAGAGTCCCAGTTAGAACAAGGGAGACATGCCAAGGGTAGAGACGTGGCCTTTGGGTTGAAAGATCACGCATTTCCTTCTCCCTGGGTAATGTCTGCTGCGGTCCTGGGCAGAGACCCGTTGTGAAGAGTGTTTTAGCCCTGGGAGTGGGAAACCACTGGCAGCTGCTGAGCCTGCTCTTCTGCATTCAGTAGCAAAGCATCACACCCATGACGTGGAATTGGTTTTCAAGGAAAGCACAATATTGTGCATTAGAGACTCAGGTTTACCATTTTGCCCATCTCAGTGAGGGTAGCCACTGATAACTTTCTCAGAAACGCAGGCATGTAGCACCTTAATGGCTTATTCAAAAGGAAAGGTTATAAAAATACCATATTCTGACTGAAAACGGATTAGGCCATCTTCCTAATGTCTAGCTTTGTGACGAGGAGAAGCAGAGAAGAGTCTGTTCCTCACATTGCCATTTCAGCTGCACATTTTATGGAATCACAGCCAAAGTAAAACATTTTTGCGAAATAAATGCCTGTCCTCTCTGAATCTGATTCCATCTCTGATTAGTACTAATGGTCTATGAGGAAGAGAGGAGAAACCATTTCCGTCTTTCATGTTGTGCAGAATCAGTAGCCACTGAGCATATGTAACATCCACAGAGCATTAGCATCAGACCCTCCTCTGCCCACTCCCTCCACACACAGCCCCCAAAAACCTATGATAAGTAACTAAGAGAGACAAGATGGAATTATTAATTTTAAAAATACAGTTTTCTCCTGCAAAAATATACCTTATAAGCTGCAGAAATTGTATAGCCAGAGATGTTTGGATTCCCAAATTGTTAAAAAGGGAAAAAAAAGGATGTGGAAAATGAGAAATGAGTTAAGATGATGCCAAAGGGGACATGCAAGGAAGTATGTCCACAGAAAAGACTGAGGAATGGAGACTAGAGAACTATGTAAACAAAATAGACATGAATAATCCATGTAAAACTTCTGTTATGGTGCATTGCAGCTGTAAATATTAGTATTAAATTTACCTGAGCTGGGGAAGCAAGACAAACTGCAGTAAGATGTATTTATTTGTTCATTTATTTTTCAAGTCATTTATTCATTCATTATTTATTTGAAATTATGTGTTCTAGAATCTAGGTACCTTCCATTGTCACCTATATTTCATTTTGTTTCCTCATGAATTTAAAGATTACTTGAGTCAATTTAATTAGCCAGAACACTGTCATCAGATAAACACAGAGGAAAGACCTGTGTCAGATTCCCAGGCTGAAATAGATGGAGGGGTTATAGATTTGGCAGAAGGAAGACTCCTTCAGGGGAGCCAGCCCCTGGGTCTCAGTGGCAGCCGGGGATCGGTCTTCTCTTGGGCAGCCTGCTCCCCACACCTGTCTCTCGGTTGTTTTGAGCATTAGAGGCCTTAATGAGTGGGAAGTGCTGGACTGTGGTAGACAGCCAGGAAATTATAGTTGTTGTTAACAATTACAGGCAATACAGTTATGTTTTACAAGCATGAACTTCGTTATCAAAATGCATAGCTTCAAATTCTGCTATTCTTTAGCTATATAACCTGATAAATTATTTAATGTTCCTAAGCCTCTGTTTCCTTATCTGTAAAAGAAGATTATGATCATGAGGATTTAAATTATATCATGTCTGTAAAGTACAAATCAGGCTGAGCACATACCGAGTGCTAAATAAAATGTCTACCACAATTAGCTGCTACCCCCACCACCATCATCATCATCATCATCATCATTAATACCTCTTTTGATATTACAACTGTAGGAATCCTGCTTTGCCATCCTTGTTTTTCTTTAATAGAGTTCATCTTGCTGCCAAATGAATGGGGAAGGGAAATGTTGCTTGGGTCGAGAAGAAAAGAAGCCTGAGAACAAAGCTAGTGTGTCTTTCTTTCTCCTCTTTTATCTGCAACTTTCCATATTTGGTCTGTAAGGAGGAACCTGACCAACAGGGCTTGGAGGGCTGGTGGGGACCTCGTGAACGTTCTAAAAGCACTTGTCCTTCTCCCAGTGCTTCTACCCCTTCCCTTCCATTGGCCCTCAACCACCACAAACCCAAATCTTCCTGGGAGGAAGGAATCCCCATGCCGGGCCCTGTAGGAAATGACAACTCGCCAAAGATGGTTCCAGAATGGTGACTTTGGGAAGTCACTTTGGGAAGACAGGACCCTGCTCAAGTCCCAGCCCTGAAACTTTCCAGCTTGGGTTTAACTTCCTCCTCGGTGTACTTGGGATAATCCTTCAAGGGAAGTATTAGATGGGAAGACTAGATGACACACATGAGTGATGTACGTAAAGTCCCAGACACTGTGATAAGCACATTGCTGTTACATAGTCAATACCAGTTTTTCCTAATGACTGATGTTTGGAATTGTTCTTAGAACAGTCTTGGCAAGAGATGGCTTTCTAGAAATTAGAAATTAACTAATTTAATTATTTATTAAATATTATGATTTAATACATTATTTAATACATTATATTTAATTTATATAAATTCAATATAATTATTTAATTTATATAAAATTTATTTTATAAAATTAAAAATTAAAAATTTCTATGTATACCCTTTTTGAACCAGTATTTCCACTTCCAGGAATGTACCCCAAAGAAATAATTAGAGGTAGGTCAAAGATTTACTATATATGCTCATCACAATGTTATTTGTAATAACAAAAATTAGAAATAAATGTTCAACAATAGGGGATCATTTAAATAAATCATGGCATACCCATATGATTGGAACTTCAACTATCTTGAAAAATCTTTTTTGTGTAATAATTGAATTTGAAAATAAAAATGATTTAAGTAAAAAGTTTTTAATTGAGCACTCTGACACCAAATTTGTAAGGAAAAATTTGTCTATATATACAGTATGTGTACATATACACAGCAAGAATAGAAATGGAAGGAAATACATTAACAGTAGTTCTCTTTGTATGATCGCATTATGAAATTATCTTCTAGATTTTATAGCAACTCTACTTGACTTTTTTTACATGAACATGCATTGTAAATTTTATAACAGAAAAAGTTTAAACAAAATGAAATTCCTATGGATGATATAGTAGTTACAAATGCATTCCGTCTGGGGGCACCTGGGTGGCTCAGTCAGTTAAGCATCTGACTCTTGGTTTTGACTCAGGTCATGATCCCAGGGTCATGAGATCGAGCCCCCCGTTGGGTTCCGCACTGAGTGCAGTCTGCTTGAGATTCTCTCCTCTCCTTCTCCCTCTGCCCCTACCCCCACTCACTCGCATACTCTCTCCCTCTCTGCCTCTCAAATAAATAAATAAATCTTTAAAAAAAGAAACACATTCCCTCCGAAAACCAATTTCACTTGGTTTCCAGCATAGATTGGGAAGAGGAGAGGAAAAATTTTAAAATTGGCATGGCTGCTTATTGGTGACCACCAAATATCATTGCCTGGGCTGGCAGGAAAGGGCAGACCTGCCCCTCGCATTTGCAAGAGCTGAAGCAAGAGTTCAAACAGAAGACATCCGCTTCTCTTCTCTTCCTAACCAGCTCTGTCCTGCACAGATGTTCACATGTCCAAGCTCCATCCATCCCCCAGACAGCCACCTCTTGGCCACCACACAGGCTTAGGGGTGAGTTCCTAGTTGTACTTCTGCCTGCCCTCTCTGGGAGGAAGGACTGGAGCAGAGTCAACATGGGCCCTGGAAGTGGGTTTGGGGCCTTTGGGGCAGGGAATTCTGAGGTAGTGTGTCCCCACAGCTTGTGGCTAGAAGACAGAGTACTGGCCGAGCGTAGAATGTCCCTTTGATCCCGAGGACTCCTTGCCCCTGGGGGAGGGGTGTGGCAAAAGAGGGACAGAGTTGGAACCCAGAGCAGAGTTCCAGTGACCTGAGGCCCAAGGATGAAACTGGGAATGGATTCCTGGGAGCCACATTTGATGCTTCTGTCATCAATAGAAATATAAATAAGAATGAACTCCAGGATGGCAGTTTATATGACTAAAAAAATAACATTATAGAAAATCTAATAAAGTGCTTAATCGAACCATTACTCATTCTTCAGCTATAATTTCCCCTACATCACCTTCCTGCCGTGTGTCAAGTAATCATGTTTCATTCCTGTTAGAACATCCACTTCTCAGTGGTGAGCTTCCCTGGAGCTCCCCCAGCCAGCACACAGAGCTGCAACCTGCAGTCCCCCAGGGCCAGCTCTGTTGTGGAAAGCCATTTCCTATTCTGACTCACTCTTTTGCCACTCAGCTTCTGCTACCCCTAATTGCAGTTCATCTTTCTCCAGCTGGGCCCAGAGCCCGGCAGGAGCAGGGATTTAGCAGCCTTCAGGTTCCTCTTCCCCCCCACCTCCCACCCCCACCTTCTCCTCCGGCCAGAGTGAAACCAGGAGCTGGTCTTGTCTTGCACCACCTCGTGCCCTCGCCCCCAGCCCACCGCCTTTCAAACAAGACGAATTCAACACCTGCCTGCTAATGCCCACGATGCTTATCAAACTTTGACTTTGTTTTTACCAAAAGACTAAAACATTAATTGTTTTTTCTTAAGGCTTGTGTCAAATTGTATGAAAAAGAAGGATTTCTGCCCTTGGACCCAACCCAGGAACACGTTTCCACCTGAACTAATGGTATGTTCTTTTTCTCCTGATTTCTTTCTCTTTTCTTTTTTTAAAGATTTTATTTATTTATTTATTTATTTATTTATTTATTTATTTATTTATTTATTTATTTGAGAGAGAGAATGAGATAGAGAGAGCATGAGAGGGGGGAGGGTCAGAGGGAGAAGCAGACTCCCCGCCGAGCAGGGAGCCCGATGCGGGACTCGATCCCAGGACTCCAGGATCATGACCTGAGCCGAAGGCAGTCGCTCAACCAACTGAGCCACCCAGGCGCCCTTCTTTCTCTTTTCATGCCAACGATGAGGGAATAAACAGTCCCATCAGCTCATCCCCAGTTGATACTTTCCAGCATCTTTTACTCAGCTATCTTAACCTGAATGTCAAAAGGAAAATGTGAAACATCTTCAAGGCAAAACACATTCATCCTTATAACTTGTTTCTTTAGTTTTCATCCATTAAAAATAAAGCCAGGGTGAAAAAAGACTTAATATCTTTCATAGCAAATTTTACTTAGAATGTTCATTGGCTTAACATCAGTTTGTCCCCACGGTCAACTTTGTGCTACTGTCCCTCTCAGTAACCTGAGAAAGGCATTTTTTCTCCCAGGACCTGCCCCTGGGTGGACCCACCTTGTCCCTGAACTCTCACCTAGCACAACTCTCCCTCTGTGACCAAAGCAGGAAAGTCACAGTCGATTCTGGTACACAAGCATCTTTATTAAAAATCCAAGGAAAATCCAGGATACAAATACTAGGCAGGTGAGGGAAATTACCACCTTCAGATCTCACTTTCCTGAGAGTTTGGCAGAGTTTTTAAAGCATCTAACTGCCTCCTTTTATTTTTTTTAATTTTTTTTAAGATTTTATTTTTAAGTAATCTACACCTAAGGTGGAGCTCAAACTCATGACCCCAAGATCAAGAGTCTCCGTCTCCACTGACTGAGCCAGCCAGGTGCCCCTTTTTTATTTTTTTACTTGTTCCTCCAGGCATCCATGGACCTACTTGTAATTGTTTCACAAACTTCTGTTGAGAGCCTCCCAAATGTCAGCACTGAGCTGGGCACTTGGGATACAGAAATGACACACTGCCCGTCCCTTGGGAGCTCACAGTCAAATGCAGAGATCAGATGCGCCAGCAACAATTAACAGTGGAGCATGCAGAATCTGGGAGTAGAGCAGAGAGCAAGAGGTGGGATAGGGAGAGAAGAGAGAGACTTCTCCAGAGAGCCAAACTTGAGCTGAAACTTGAATTGTAAATAGTAGTTATCAGGAGGTGGGAAGGGGGAATGAACGGGACATAGAGAGGGAATTCTAGGTAAAGTAGAAATCATGCATATTGGCTTGTGGCTTTGAAGAACTCGTAACTTTCAGGAAAAACAAGCAATTCCAAATGACTAGGCCATGGCATGTTGGAAGGTCTGCTGTAACCCCACTCCTACCCCATAACATGAGGCTGGGCAGGGAAGAGGAGGCCAGATCCTGATACGCCTATAATACAGACCTAAAGGACATGGAGTTTTTGTACACGTAATGGAGAGCCATTACAGGATTTTGATAAAGGATATTTACAGTTTTGAAAGATCCCTCTGGCTATTGTATGGAGAAGATTGGGTTATGAGTGAATGCAGGGTGACGAGTGTGTATGGCCGCAGCCCAGGAGAGGGACGGTGGTTATCTCAGATTAGGGTGCTAGTAGTGGAGATGGAGAGAGAGGACAAATGGGAGAGATAGTTAAGAGGCAAAATCAAGAGGGATATTGGTGGCAGATTGGATGTAAGTGGGTGAGAGAGGAGCAGGAGGGGTCAGGAGTGACTCCCTGGCTTTCAGTCTGCACAGGGAGATGTGAAGTTAGAGATGAGATACTGGAGCAGAAGCTCCTTTGAGGGATTTTCACATCCTTTTTAAAAAATCCAAAGAGGAGTGACAGGTAGGTAGTTGGAAGCTCAGAGGAGAGGTCGAGATTGAGTGTTTACAGTTACAAGCCATTTGGGCTCAAAGCCAGGGGAATGGTGAGTACATAGCTGAAGAGAGGCCCTGGATCAAAGTCCTTAGGGGTTTCCAACAGCTAATGAATAGGTGGAAGGATGAGTGGACTCAAGAGAGTGAGAATGAGAGGTCAGAAAGGGCATACCAATCAGAAGACAGGAATTCCAGAAGCATTGAGAGAGGACGTTTTGAGAAGGAGAGAGTGGTCAAATGCATGAAGTATTGTTGCGAGATCAAATAGGAAGAGAGCAGAAAGCAGTGACAGAGGTGGTGATGTCAACTATCACAAAAGCAGGAAGGAGTGTGTTGTGGGAGGCGTGGGAAGGGAGGAAGTGGAGTCAGGGAGGCCAGAGTGCTTTACACAATTAGCTGAGGGAGAGAAAATAGAGAGCACGGCAGCTGAAAGGGACCTGGGATGGAAGCGTTTGAGTTTTGCCTCTTGTGTTATGAAGTTTGACTGTTGATTGGAAGCATACAGGTAAAAGGGAGACACTGAATACTTAAGAGATGGAAGGAGTGGGTCCAAGGCATGGACTGAGAAAAGTCTTCTCCATTTCTTTCAGAAACCCTTCACTGAAGCCTTCTTGCCTAGTTTGGGAGGAGGCCCACAGTGCCCCCTAGAACTCTGCCTTTTCCCATAGGGTATTTTCTGCCCGATGGCATTGCCTATTTTCTCACGAGGTGGCGAGCTCAAGTCAGCTCTGGGAGGCAAGTGTGGTATTCACCATTGTGTCACCATTGCCTAGTACAGTGACTCTCAAGGTTTTGGTCTCAGGGCCCCCTGTACCTTTAAAAATTACTGAAGATCCTAAAGAGCCTTTGTTTATGTGGGTCAATGGATGTTTGTAGTATTTGTAATTAAAACTGGGAAATATTTTAAATATTTATTTATTTACTTGAAAACAACGTGGGTAAACCCACTGCACATTAACATCAATAACATGTTATTCATGAAAAATAACTATATTTTTCCAAGGAAAAATCATTGAGAAGAGTGGCATTGTTTCACAATTTTTGCCTATCTCTTCAACACTGGCTGAAGAGAAGACGGCTGAACTCACATGTCTGTGTCTACACTCAGCAAGACATGATACCACACAAGATTCAGCCTTTGGGAAGCTCCACTGTAAACTCATGAGAGGATGAGAAGGAAGAAGGCAAATAACACGTTGCATTATAAAGTCGTTTTGACCTTGAGACCCCTGGAAGGGTCTCAGGGACTCTCTGCGATCCTTGGTTCCCCCTCAGGGAACCAGTGCCCTGAGCTGTGGAGAGGAGCATGTGAATTATTTCATTAACCAGAGCTTTTACTACATCCCCAGGGACTTCCAGCTCTCTGTCATCCTTTCCAACAGAACACACAACCGAAGGCAACAATGACAGAACCCTTATGATAAAGAACCTCTCGGGGCGCCTGGGTGGCTCAGTTGTTAAGCGTCTGCCTTCGGCTCAGGTCATGACCCAGGGTCCTGGGATCGAGCCCCACATCGGGCTCCCTGCTCGGCAGGAAGCCTGCTTCTCCCTCTCCCACTCCCCCTGCTTGTGTTCCCTCTCTCGCTGTGTCTCTCTCTGTCAAATAAATAAATAAAATCTTTAAAAAAAAAAAAAAAAAAAAGAACCTCTCGTGTAGCTAGTCCGCCTTTAATTATCGTTCCCATTTTCATCTCTTTAGTCCGTTAAGCAGCGTCTACCATGATTTTTGTTCAGTGTTGAAATTACTCAGTGTGAAATGATTTATGAAGACACGGAACTCTCACCAAAAGATCTGCCCTTTCGATGGCTCCCACAGTGAACAAAATAGTTCTGCATAAAATGTTTTTACAAAGGTATTATCAAATTTAATTCCAAGGAAAGTAAACAATTCAACTCCCTTGAGAAATGGTTCCCTTGTTTATTATTAACCGGCAGAAATGATTTAAACCATGTTTCTTCTGGACGCATGGAGCCATTTCAGTTTCAGGGCACTGGGCAGGGAGCCTGACGCCCTCGGGGTCATGGTCCCGTTCACATTAACCATCGGTGGCACCTTCACCAGGTCACTTGCCCTCTCTGGGCCTCACTGTTACTTTCTTCTGCAACACTAGGCCAGTGGTTCTAATCTTCGTGTGAAGGAGCAATGGGAAGCCAAGGGCTTTTCCTTGAATACCATATTCTTTGCTGAGCACCATAAAATAGTGGCAAATTTAGTTAGACTGAGTGAAAAAGGAAGTTTTAGACTTAGAAAATTATATGATCCCTGTACTGGATCAAACCAGTGAGCACAGAAGTTCATTAAAAAGAAAAGAGAAAGGGGAAGAAAAGAAAAAAGTCATGCAATTCTGCACAGTCAACTATCTGCGAATTATCCTCACAAAGAGTTATTTTCTATTTGTTTAGTCCATCTTACTGTCAGCTATCACTTGTGGAGACTCGGCTTTTAGAGAAAAGGGTGGGAGGAAAACTTTAAAGAAAGTCTGTCCATTAATTACCTGTGCTAATTGAGAAAAGTCCCAGTTTTCAACTATAGCTTTAAACCCCTCAATTTTGCAATGGAAACAACAAACCTTCCTCATCAGCTTTAAAAAGTCCAACATTCTAGGCTTTTTGCCTCAACAAATAGCCTCTGAAAGCCAAAAGAGCTTCTAATCGAATCCGTAATTGTAGATAAAACAAAACCAGGCCTAGAGAGATTCTGGGGTTTTCCTGAATTACTTGGTTAGCTTGCAGCCAGGCTGGACTTAGAACCCGGGTCTCGTGTTCGCTGGTGTACTCCGTGTTTTTCCACTCTACAAGCTTGTCTGATAATAAATTGCATAAACACTCCAGTACACATGTAGTTCATTGTCTGTTGATGTTCTATCATCATTTGTAACTTAGCCAACAATTATTTCTTCGGTTGAGAAGCTCACATTAGAAATCTCATCTCTGGCACATAAGATTCTTACTTGTTTATAAGTTAAGATTTAATTAAAATTCACTTAGTTCTTTTTAAGCTACAAGAGATGGAAAAATACGCAAAGCAGTGAATTTAATTATGAATTGCTTAGGCTACTGTTCTCTAAGTGTCTGTCTTCGTTTTTTTGTTTGTTTTTTTTTGTCTTCGTTTTGTTACCCATGGTAGGTTCTGTTCATTCTTGTTTAGTTTGTGAGCTATGATGAAGTCTATGTGTTTGTCATTGAGATCAGCATTAAGTCTGCATTTATCTATTGTAGTGGATGGCAGAAGATCTCAAAAAAGAAATTTCTGACTGTCCATTGGGAGAAGACTGCTCGGATCACTGTAGAAACCCTAAATGACCTTCCAAGAATGAAGTACCCCCGTCGTGTGATGGGGAACACCTCTCTTGGTGGGCAGCAAAGAACCCACAGTTCCCACATCCCATATTGAAAATCAAAGTTCACGAAAGAAGATGTGAGTTGTAGCATCCAGTCACCAATGAAACTACATGCATGGTGAGTCAAACCTACCATTTTGCCCAACTAATAGCCGACTTGTTATATAACTAATATCTCTAGCTCCTCAACAGCAATTGAGCACCTCTTTCCTACTCTGGAATGCAATTGGATTTTTTCTGAGGTTAAAATTCCCATTCTTTAAAGTATCAGTAAATAGTTAAACAGATGTTTCTCTCAGGTTCTAGAGTGAAGAAACCTGCAGATGGGTTTACTGCTTGGGTCAAATTCCACTCAAATATGGGGGAGGTTGCTGAGGCAAAAAGGCTTATTTGTCGTAATTTTATTTCACTTTGCTTATTAGACTTATAATAATCACTTCTAGGTCATAGCGTTATTTGCAACACAAAACCTAACTTGCTTCTTTTCCTCTTATGATAATTCTACCTTTTAGGGCCTGATAAGAAGTTTAAAGAAGTTTAAAGTTTAAAGAAGTTTTCCATCCAAGGGTTATCTCTCTCGCAAGGATTTAGGGATTATTTACAGTGACTCGCATTAAAGAAGGTATGTTCCGTTTATTATAACAAAGTCCTCATGTTGCCGATGTTTCTGCTAAAGAAAGGTAAGGCTATTTGACACTAACTGAATCACAGGATCATGCAGATGGAGGAAAACATATTTGGTCCTGTGATGCTGACCCACATCTGATCTTTTGAAAAGAGGATGTCCTTGGATTCAGGAAATCCTAGTAAAGATGGTTCATCCTCTCTTGAGACTCCATTTTCTGCCGATAGCTGGGGTTCCACGAACGTTGGTCGATTCATCCAGAAACTCAGTCAGCTGTCTCTAGCCACCTCCATTATTCGCAGAGTCCTTACGCTGTTTGTCCCCCCAGCAGCAGATGAGAACAGCTGCCACAGTGTCTCCCACATCACCCGCAGCGTTGTTGCTGGCCCACCAGCCACCAGCTGTTTCTTCAGTGTCCCTCCTCCCACTCAGCAGGACCAATTTCAGTGACTGTCCCAAAGGTATCCAACAGCAAGAGCCATGTTTTGTTGTGGTTTTTTTTTTCCCACAATTTAGGACTCAATTCTCTAGGTCCGTATTGCTCTGTTTTATGAACATCATCATTATTCAGCATTTACCCTGTGCCAGGCCCTGGGTTGTAGGCCAGTAAACCATGCCTACTGAGAACGACAGGATTTCTTCCATAGGAACTCATGGTATTATGGGAAAGATAGATATTTTAAAAGATAGTTATAGAGTGATGTAAGTGTGATATTTGACCTTTATATTTTCCTTTATCATCAGTGGACTCTTCCCCACAATCTAAGGAATGCTTTCCAAATTCTACTGTTTTTGCATTAACCCAGTTATAGCAATGTTTAATTTCAATTAAGGAGTATTTGGGGATTTTGAAGGAAGGAAAAGATGAAAACAAATACCCATTTCAGATGCTGCATACATTAATTGTAAAGCTAGATATAAAGTTATAAGCACTAAGTAAAATAAATACCTTGTGTATTTATCCCCTTATTCACACTTTCTCCTGTATTTTCTATTAACAAATCTGTTTGACTTTGATAATGAGAAAAAATAGGGTTTTTTTAAAAATTGTGTTTTCTATCTTATAGAAATATACTAATTAGATTTGTACAACAAGAGCAGGGGTGATACTAGGGAAACTTCTATCTAATATGCTGTTTTCTGTCATTATTACAGTTCTTTGGGTAACTGGAAAATTGTAGCTTACACACACAAACACACACCCATCTGTTAGTGTTATTGATTCACCTCTGATTTCAATACTGCAGAGTCCCTTCGTGGTTCTGGCTTTTAATCTGAGAGATGAATTTATTTTCTCAATCTTTATTTACTTTGCCTTTGAACTTGGATCATGTGTAGTAAGCATCCTTTGAAGGCTAAATAAATATCTTTTTTATAATCTCAAAGGGCAAGTGTTCAATGTCAAATCATAGTCATGTTAAAACAAATCAAATAAGTTTATGTCCTGAGTTCAGGGCAAAATATAAAAGGCCATAGAAATGTAGACATGTAAATAGTTGTCGTCTTTCTAGATGAATCCTTAAGCTCTTCAGCTGGGATACTTGTTCTAAGTTAGATTATTTGGTAAGCAAAACAGAACCTTATTGAAAAAAACTCTGCCCCCAGATGAACTCATTAGTCACATCTATTTATGCAAATGAAAATTAAATTATCCTTAATCAAATGGTCTTTGCTCCAAGAAGCACTAAAAGGAAACCTTATTTAAAATGAGAGCTGCAGGGCGCCTGGGTGGCTCAGTTGGTTAAGCGACTGCCTTCGGCTCAGGTCGTGATCCTGGGTCCTGGGATCAAGTCCCGCATCGGGCTCCCTGCTCAGCAGGGAGTCTGCTTCTCCCTCTCCCGCTCCCCCCTTTTGTGCTCTCTCTCTCTCTCTCTCTCTCTCACTCTCTCTCTCAAATAAATGGATAAAATCTTAAAAATAAATAAATAAATAAAAAATAAAATAAGAGCTGCAGGGCGCCCGGGTGGCTCAGTCGTTAAGCATCTGCCTTCAGCTCAGGTCATGATCCCGGGGTCCTGGGATCGAGCCCCGCATCGGGCTCCATGCTCAGCGGGAAGCCTGCTTCTCCCTCTCCCACTCCCCCTGCTTGTGTTCCCTCTCTCCTGTCTCTCTCTGTCAAATAAATAAATAAAATCTTAAAAAAAAAAAAAATGAGAGCTGCAAAGTTTATTTCAGGTTCTTTTTACAAGAGCCTTGCTTTCTGTCCAATTTCCCAAAATTAAAGCATGAGCTCCCTCTGCTGAGTGAATTAATATATGTCAATGAAACAGGAAGGAGGAAGGCAAGCAGGCAGGTCTGCAATTACTTAGTGTCACTTAGGATGATGATTCAATTACAGACAATGCAGGGCTAATCATATGGAACTGGATACAAACTTAGTAGTAACTGAGAGAAAGGGGAGAATTGATGAAGGCCTGGTGAAAGAGCTGTGGAATTCAAACCCAACCTTAAAGGTGGGAAGGGTTTAGTCAATTTAGACAAGGAAACAAGTATTGTGCTAGGCACTGGGGATATGATGTTTTACTAACAAAAGGAGGGGGGAGGGCATGGACACTGTCCTCACAAAGCCTACAGGCTGACAGCGAAGATGGATTTCAAACAAATAAGCACCCAAATAAATGGGGTGGGGGGGGTTAGGGAAGACTTCTCCTAGCGGTAATCAAGGGGTAAGTGGGAGCAACCAGGTAAAGAGGGGGGAGGGGGCGCAGCGTGTGCCAAGGGCCAGAGACAGAAAAGAGCACTGTTGCTGGAGTCAGGGAGAAGACAGGAGACTGACTTCACAGCCTGGGGAGGGGGCACTGTCTTCGTCCCAGGAGCAAGAAGTGGTTCTAATGGTTTCCTTCAGTTTTTCAGGGATTCTAAGTTATTTTTACTCTTTTTCCTATTTTCTGTATTTACGAGATGGTCTACTACAAGTGTGTGTTACTTAAAAATGAGAAATACGCAACATTTATGAAAGAGAAGGGGGCATTATATGCCTACCATAGCCCTCTTGCCCTACTTGCCTTATGCTTTGTCAGGCTTACAGAATTAATGAAGGTATCTCACTTTCAGGCTGAACCCAGGTACTGGCCCTAGCCTGGCCAGGTACAGGGCATCCTGGGAGATGCCACCCCAAAGCTCCCAGTCATGAAGACACAAACATAAATCATCTGAGGACCTCAGGGACATGGCAGTAGGTTCTATTTACCCACCACCTGGGTATGGGTACTTCAGTGAGGATATTCTATCATTTCATATTTTTACTATTTCCTGATATAGCCGTCTGTGTTTTTCACATGGCTGAATCAGATGGATTCCTTAATTCCACATCATTGTGGCATAAGCCACTTAAATGACTGCCTCCCTGGTCCCCCCTACCCATGACCCAAATCTTGTCTGTGGTCATCTGTTAGGATCTGTCCTGTCCAGAAAGATCTATATTTAATGGCTCCCAAAGGGGTTCTTCAACTTGTTACCTTAGAAAGACAAACAAACGGTTTCATTGAGAGTAACTGGCCTCATAACAAATGCAAATGAGTCCAACACAATTCACTCAGCCTTTGAGGGTAATTCTAGATCGTAACAACTGCAATCTATAATAGTAACTATAAAGTAGCGACCGTACATAACACACATGCAAATAGCTCTATCACTCGGGGCACAGTTATCCTTGTTAACTCCATGTCTCTCTGCATGAAAGAATGTTGGGCTGTGTGTGCAGCCCAGTCTAAATCCCTTCCTTGAGAGTGGTGGCCTTGTGTTTCTGCTGGGTCCTCGGGGACCCCGTGACGTTGGCCTTCTAGCTGCCTGAGTTAGAGGCTGCATCTGTCTGCAAGGGCCCCAGGCGGGGGAGGGTAGTCTCAGTCCTTTACCTGCAGGTCATCGTTCAGAGCCAACTCCTCAGAGTTGGAAGCCCTCATCAGCCGCCTTCCTGGCGTGCAGCTTCCCCAGACGGAAGGCCAGGACCGTGTGCCCTGCAGGCCATCTCTCCTCCGCCCCCACTCTCCTCGGGCTCTGTCACCGGTCAGCTCTGCGCCACCTGCATTGTTACTGCTGCCGTGGGAAGGATTTTACAGTGCCTGGCCAGGAAGATTTCCATGCCTCAGGGATGTTGCCTGTCCCCTCCATCAGTCACATCCTCCTGCCCTACCCGACACCTCACCGTCTCCCCACTGCTCCACCCCTACCCTATCTTAGTTCAGGTTGTTATAACAAAACACCGCAGGCTGGAGCTTATAAACAACAGAAATTTATTTCTCACAGTTCTGGAAGCTGGAAGTCCAGGATGGTGCTGGCATGTCACATTCTGACCAAGGCCCTCCTCCTGGTTCATGGCTGGTGCCGTCTCACTGGGTCCTCACATGGAGGACGGGACTAGGGCTTTCTCTGGATGAGTACCTCTTTTTTAAATTACTTATCCCGTTCGTGAGGGCTCCGTCCTTATGGCCTAATCACCTCCCAAGGGCCCTACTTCCTAATACCATCATCTTTGGGCGTTAGTATTTCAATATATGAATTGGAGGGGGGAACATAAACATTCAGTCTATAGCACCCCCCCACCCCCTACCCACCCTGCTATCCCCACCCGCCCACTGCCAACTTACTCTGCTTACTTACTCTGTTTAACCATTTTTGTCTATTTATGCAAGTTACACATGCATCATTTCAGAATGAATTCTTCATACATAAATCATAATTTGAGTCCCTCTAACTCAGAAGTTAGAAGTGGGTGGCATTGAAGTGACTTTCACTATTTGTCTTCATAGTTTCTGTTGTATAAATAAGTAAAGGGATTCATGATTCCGGTAAGACATTTTTAGGATTTGCAAGGACATCTCTCCTGCTGGCATTTTTTACTCTAATTACCCAGAGTGAAGAGAAATGCCATCCTCTATTTAATTCAGCATTCACAGTGAAAGCCCCAAGGTTGCGGATTCATCTCTTTTGGTCCTTAGGAAGCCATGTTATGAGCAGACTTTTAACTTACGACGCCAACGCGTTCGGAGTATAGGTAGCTGCATCCTCAGGTGGTTCCAAAAGGCGGGCTGCCAAACCCCCTTTTAAGTGCGGATGTGGGTTTTATAAATATATTGAACACAGAGCACTGGGATAAGATGAACCCTCATTTACGTCACTGGATACAGAACTAGCTCTTCTCTTGCTGCGGAGAGCAGTGAGAGCACATGCGTCATGAGGATAGTGGGTGGAAATGAGACACCGTAGGTAATCAGAAAGTATGAGTGAAGCACCTCAACTTGTCCTTCCTCTCCATTATCAGGAGATAAAACGTTTGCGATTGAAATAAGTTTATGATTAGCGTTATATATAGCAAGACTATGATGTAATGGAGCATAGAGTTTTGTTTGTTTGTTTTTTTTGGGTTTTTTGTTTTTTAATTTTATTATGTTATGTTAGGCACCATATAATACATCATTAGTTTTTGATGTGGTGATCCACGATCCATTGTTTTTGTATAACACCCAGTGCTCCATGCAGTACGTGCCCTACTTAATACCCATTACCGGGCTAACCAATTCCCCCTCCCCCCCTCCCCTCTAAAACCCTGTTTGTTTCTCAGAGTCCATAGTCTCTCATGGTTCATCTCTCCCTCCAATTCCCCCCCTGCCTCATTTTTCCCTTCCTTCTCCTAATGTCCTCCATGCTATTCCTTATGTTCCACAAATAAGTGAAACCATATGATAATTGACTTTCTCTGCTTGACTTATTTCACTTAGCATAATCTCCTCCAGTCCCATCCATGTTGATGTAAAAGTTGGGTATTCATCCTTTCTGATGGCTGAGTAATATTCCATTGTATATATGGACCACATCTTCTTTATCCATTCATCTGTTGAAGGGCATCTCGGCTCTTTCCACAGTTTGGCTATTGTGGGCATTGCTGCTATGAACATTGGGGTGCATATGGCCCTTCTTTTCACTACATCTGTGTCTTTGGGGTAAATACCCAGTAGTGCAATTGCTGGGTCATAGGGTACCTCTATTTTTAAATTTTTGAGGCACCTCCACACTGTTTTCCAAAGTGGCTGTACCAACTTGCATTCCCACCAGCAGTGTAAGAGGGTTCCCCTTTCTCCACAACCTCTCCAACATTTGTTGTTTCTTTCCCTGTCCCTTTTTGCCATTCTAACTGGTGTAAGGTGGTATCTCAGTGTGGTTTTGATTTGGATTTCCCTGATGGCTAATGATGATGAACATTTTTTCATGTGTCTGTTAGCCATTTGTATGTCTTCTTCAGAGAAGTGTCTTTTCATATCTTCTGCCCACTTTTTGACTTGATTATTTGTTTTTTGGGTGTTGAGTTTGAGAAGTTCTTTATAGATCTTGGATACCAGCCCTTTTATCTGTAGTGTCATTTGCAAATATCTTCTCCCATTCTGTGGGCTTCCTCTTTGTTTTGTTGACTGTTTCCTTTGCTGTGCAGAAGCTTTTTATCTTGATGAAGTCCCAAAAGTTCATTTTTGCTTTTGTTTCACTAGCTTTTGGAGATGTATCTTGAAAGAAGTTGCTGTGGGCGATGTCAAAAGAGGTTACTGCCTATGTTCTCCTCTAGGATTTTGATGGATTCCTGTCTCACATTGACATCTTTCATCCACTTTGAGTTTATCTTTGTGAACGGTGTTAGAGAATGGTCGAGTTTCATTCTTCTGCATGTGGCTGTCCAATTTTCCCAGCACCGTTTATTGAAGAGACTGTCTTTTTTCCAGCGCATGTTTTTTCCTGCTTTGTCAAAGATTATTTGACCATAGAGTTGAGGGTCCATATCTGGGTTCTCTATACTGTTCCATTGGTCTATATATCTGTTTTTGTGCCAGTACCATGCTGTCTTGGTGATCACTGCTTTGAAATATAGCTTGAAATCGGGCAACGTGATGCCCCCAGCTTTGTTTTTCTTTTTCAACATTTCCTTGGCGATTCAGGGTCTTTTCTGATTCCATACAAATTTTAGGATTGTTTGTTCCAGCACTTTGAAAAATGTCATTGGAATTTTGATTGGGATGGCATTGAAGGTATAGATTGCTCTGGGTAGCATAGACATTTTAACAATGTTTATTCTTCCGATTCATGAGCATGGAATATTTTTCCATCTTTTTGTGTCTTCTTCAATTTCTTTCATGAGTGTTCTGTAATTCCTAGGGTATAGATCCTTTACCTCTTTGGTTAGGTTTATTCCGAGGTATCTTATGGTTTTTGGTGCTGTTGTAAATGGAATCGTTTCTCTAATTTCTCTTTCTACAGTTGCGTTGTTAGTGTATAAGAAAGCAACTGATTTCTGTGCATTGATTTTGTATCCTGCCACATTACTGAATTGCTGGATGAGTTCTAGTAATATGGGGGTGGAGTCTTTTGGATTTTCCACATAAAGTATCATGTCAACTGCGAAAAGAGAGAGTTTGACTTCTTCTTTGCCAATTTGATTACCTTTTATTTCTTTTTGTTGTCTGATTGCTGTTGCTAGGACTTCTAGTACTATGTTGAACAACAGTGGCAAGAGTGGGCATCCTTGACGTGTTCCTGATCTTAAGGGAAAGGCTCTCAGATTTTCCCCATTAAGGATGATATTCACTGTGGGTTTTTCATAGATGGGTTTTATGAGCTTGAGGAATGTTCCCTCTATCCCTATACTCTGGAGAGTTTTAATCAGGAAAGGATGTTGTATTTTGTTGAATGCTTTTTCTGCATCAATTGAGAGGACCATATGGTTCTTCTCCCTCCTCTTATTAATTTGTTCTATCACATTGATTGATTTGCGAATGTTGAACCACCCTTGCATCCCGGGGATAAATCCCACTTGGTTGTGGTGGATGATCCTTTTAATGTATTGTTGGATCCTATTAGCTAGGATTTTGTTGAGGATTTTGGAATCCATATTCATCAGGGATATCGGTCTGAAATTCTCCTTTTTGATGGGGTCTTGGCCTGGTTTGGGGATTAAGGTAATGCTGGCCTCATAGAATGAGTTTGGAAGTTTTTCTTCTGTTTCTATTTTTTGAAACAGCTTCAGTAGAATAGGTATTATTTCTTCTTTGAATGTTTGGTAGAATTCCCCTGGGAAGCCATCCAGCCCTGGGCTCTTGTTTTTTGGGAGGTTTTTGATCACTGCATCAATCTCGTTACTGGTTATTGGCCTATTCAGGGTGTCAGTTTCTTCCTGTTTCAGTCTTGGCAGCTTATAGGTTTCCAGGAAGGCCTCCATTTCATCCAGATTGCTCAGTTTATTGGCATATAGTTGTTGATAATAATTTCTAATAATTGTTTCTATTTCCTTGGTGTTAGTCGTGATCTCTCCCCTTTCATTCATAATTTTATTAATTTGGGTCCTTTCTCTCTTCTTTTGGATAAGTCTGGCCAGTGGTTTATCGATCTTATTAATTCTTTCAAAGAACCAACTTCTAGTTTCGTTGATCTGATCTACTGTGTTTCTGGTTTCTAATTCATTGATTTCTGCTCTAATTTTAATTATTTCTCTTCTAATGCATGGCTTAGGCATTGTTTGTTGCTTTTTCTCTAGTTCTTTAAGGTGTAGAGTTAGTTGGTGAATTCGGGATTTTTCTATTTTTTTGAGTGAGGCTTGGATGGCTATGTGTTTCCCCCTTAGGACCACCTTTGCAGTATCCCATAGGTTTTGGACCAATGTATTTTCGTTCTCATTGATTTCCATGAATTGTTTAAGTTCTTCTTTGATTTCCTGGTTGACCCAAACATTCTTGAGCAGAGTGGTCTTTAGCTTCCAAGTGTTTGAATTTCTGCCAAATTTTTTTTTGTGATTGAGTTCCAGTTTTAGAGCATTGTGGTCTGAGAATATGCAGGGAATAATCTCAATCTTTTGGTATCGGTTGAGACCTGATTTGTGACCCAGTATGTGGTCTATTCTGGAGAAAGTTCCATGCGCGCTCAAGAAGAATGAGTATTCTGTTGTTTTAGGGTGGAATGTTCTGTAAATATCTATGAGGTCCATCTGGTCCAATGTATCATTCAAAGCTCTTGTTTCCTTGTTGGTTTTCTTCTTAGATGATCTGTCCATTGCTGAGAGTGGAGTATTGAGGTCTCCTACAATTAACGTATTGTTATCAATATGACTCTTAATTTTGGTTAACAGTTGGCTTATGTAGATGGCTGCTCCCATGTTGGGGGCATAGATATTTACAATTGTTAGATCTTCTTGTTGGATAGACCCTTTAAGAATGATATAGTGCCCTTCTGTGTCTCTAATTACAGACTTTAGTTTAAAATCTAAGTTGTTTGATAAAAGAATTGCTACCCCAGCTTTCTTGTGAGGTCCGCTGGCATGGAAGATGGATCTCCATCCCTTCACTTTCATCTGGATGTATCTTTAGGTTCAAAATGAGTCTCTTGTAGACAGCATATGGATGGGTCCTGTCTTTTTATCCAATCTGCAACCCTGTGCTGTTTTATGGGAGCGTTTAGGCCATTCATGTTGAGAGTGATTATTGAAAGGTATGAATTAATTGTCATCATGTTGCCTGTGAAGACCTTGTTTTTATAGACTGTCCCTGTAAATTTCTGTTGTATATCACTCTTGGGGTCTTTCTCCTTTTATAGAACCCCCCTTAATATTTCTTGTAGGGCCAGCTTAGTGGTCACATATTCTTTCAACTTCTGCCGGTCGTGGAAGCTCTGCATCTCTCCATCCATTCTAAATGAAAGCCTTGCCGGATAAAGTATTCTTGGCTGCATGTTCTTCTCATTTAGTACCCTGAATATGTCTTGCCAGGCCTTTCTGGCTTGCCAGGTCTCTGTGGATAGGTCTGATGTTATTCTGATATTCCTCCCTCTGTACATAAGGAAAGTTTTCCCCCTAACTGCCCTTAAGATGGTTTCCTTGGTTCTAAGATTTGCAAGTTTTACTATTACATGCCGGGGTATTGGCCTGTTTTCCTTGATCTCGGGAGGGGTCCTCTCTGCCTCTAGGACACGAATGTTTGTTTCATTACCCAGATTAGGGAAATTCTCAGCTACGATTTGCTCAAATACATCTTCTAGTCCTCTCTCTCTCTCCACTCCCTCCGGGATTCCAATTATTCTGACATTGGAACGCTTCATGGTGTTACTTATTTCTCTGATTCTATTTTCATGGATTCTGAGTTGTTTTTCCCTGGCCTCCTCTTTTCCCTTTTTATCTATTATATTGTCTTCCAGGTCGCTTATTCGTTCTTCTGTCTCATTTACCCTAGCTGTTAGATTATCTAGATTGGATTGGATCTCACTGATAGCATTTTTAAGTTCTGCCAATTCACCTTTAATTTCTGCCCTTAGAGACTCTATGTTGCCATTAATTGATTTCTCCATTCTAGCCATTGTCTTCACAATTGCTAGCCTGAATTCCATCTCCGACATCTTGGTTATATCTGCATCCATTTGTAAATCTGCAGCATAAGTCATAATCTCTGAGTCTTTTCTGTTTTGGGGGTTCCTCCTCCTAGTCATTCTGTTGATGGGTGTTTGAGGGAATGTATAGAGTCCAAATTATTGACCAGAACCCAAGCAAGATGCACCTGTTTTCTTGGGACTTTAGGGTTGCTGGCCTCTTTGTTTTCCCAGCCTGTCTTCTGGGCGAGGGGCCTGCCATGCTGTTACTCAGGCAACCCTGTTTGGGCAGAGTTGCCCTGCGCCCCTGTGGCGGGGGATGGGTTCAGTGGGAATCAGTTTGGGGGGCTTTTGTTCTCCGGCAGTTTTCCCTGGTGGCTTTCCGCATCTCTTCTGCGAGTCAGAGCAGACGAGACCGTTTCCAAACCTCTGCCTCAGAGCAGAGAGACCGCAGTCTGTTCTTCAGTGAGCCCTCCAGGCCACACCGTCTCTGTTTCTGTCCGTGCTGCTATAAACTGCAGCGTCCTGGGTTGTGCGCCCCTCCGCAGCGCTCCCAGTCCTGCCTCCAGGTCGGGGCTCGTCTCTGCCCTTTGTGCTTCTAAAACCGCCAGTGGCTCCCAGTTCGCACCTGAGCGACCCCGCTGCTCCGGGTTTCCTCCCCGGGGGCTGCCCTAAAGTCCTTCCCCTGCCGCTACCGGTCTGCGAGTCTGTGCCCGTCCACAGCGCGCAAGGCTGTCGCTCACCAGCGGTGTAGGTGGAGCAGAGAGTTTTATTTTAGGGGCAGATTTATTTTAATATCTTTTTGACTTTCTGTCCTGGACTTATATTTTCAGGATTTAAGAGAGAATTTCCTTTTTTTTTTTTTTTTATACTTTGGAATCTTTTATGGAAAAACTTTTAACTACAGTGGAATCCTCAGGAGAAGATTCGTGAGAATTACAAGACCCTGAGGGCAGGGTATTAAGAGCCAACTGAATATAAAATATCTAATTTTATACTGAGCTTGTCAGATACATTAATTGGAAAGGAAAGTTTCAACAGGACCAGCCTGGGAAAGTGGCCCCTATGAGGTGAAACTGAAAACAAAACCGAACATTTTTTGGTTAATGGGCTACACAAAATATGTCTCTTTCTCACTTGACTTTTGACCAAAAAATGTAATGGCCAGTCTGACTCCTGCCTTACCCATCAAGCTGGCTTCTGAATGTCTTTTACTTCTTACCACTCAAACCCACCTTCAAAGGATAAAGATTTATCGCTACGAGGGCCACAGGCTCTGCAAGAACACCCCCCAAAAGAGTTCCCAAAATGTCCTGAGGAGGCCAGCACTATTGAGGTAAATGTGTAATCTCTCTGAAGGAGCCAACTTCAAAAGGAATACCATTTATTCGCATGTCTGTGTTTTGGGATTGGGTTGAAAATAATGACATGACTTTCTGGCCATCTTTCATGTACTAATGTTCCTTTTGTCATCTGTACATCATTTGGTGATGTCACTATGCTCCTGAGTCATATACCCATGTTCACCTCTGTCCCTCTTGAGATATTTCAACTCTTTGAACTCACCCTCATGCTCTTCCCACAACATACCCATCTGTCTTTATTGTCACATTTACCTGCTGATTCAGACCATTCTGGCCTGTAAATCACACATCGTAACTTTGGCACAGTGCCTCCCATAAACTGGAGGAGGTCTGCTCTGTTAGCACAGCAGGAGACTGTTTTCCCAAGGCAGGGTCCCAGGATACATCTGGATGGGACCACATCATGAGAGAGTCATGATATTACGTGTGGCTATTTTTCAATTTCACTTTAACTTTAGAATGCACTTTTATAATAAAAATACTACTGGATTTAATAAAGTACAAAATCATTTCTGTTGTATATGGTACCTTTAAATGAAATGCTTCTTTTTTCCCCCCGCTAACAGAAGGAACACCAGCAATTATTATTTTCTTGATGGAGCAACAAATGCAAGCCTTAAGCCAGGACAAGCGCTGGTTTCTGTTTTCATTACTGTCTCTAAAAAGGTACAAGATTATGAAGTTTATGATGTCCACTTTGATCTGTTTGTTTTAATGGCTTTATTTTTATCTTGAATTAAATTTAACATAATAAAAATAGAATTTTCAGCAAATACTTCATGCATGCCTAGGTGCAAACAATAACAACAGGTTAAATGTTAATCTATTTCATTAGAGAACTTCAAGACATTGCACTGTTTTCTTCAAACACTCTGCAAACCTAGGATCATTGAAATCACAAATCATGTCATTGAAAGGAGTAATTAGCTAATTGTATAGGAGAGGGACTGAAGTACAAAGAAATTTAATTATTTCAATGAAGTTTCATGGTGAAAGGGAGACAGACCAGGACCACAATTCTTATATAATAAAAATACTGAAACTGAATAGCATATTCTTAAAATCTTTTTAGTAAAATGCTTAGGGTTAACAAGAACCCAACAACAGGGGGCAGCAGAGACCTCTTCTGCCTGCACATATTTTATGTTCCCAGTTTAGGAATGTGGCTTTTTCTGTGACGGGGTTTCAAAGGTGACAACGTGTAGCAAGAAGGCAGATTTGTGATGAGTTCTTGTCATCTACTAGTGGCTCATGGCAAGGTGGTATCTCTGGGGCCTTCTCTCCATATTTTATTGTAATTAAATATGCACATCCTACATAGCTGGAATCTTGCAGTCCCACCCATCAGAGCCCAATGGATGACATCACCTCTGCTCCTAGGTTTACTGAGTTGTGCCACTGTCTTTTCAGGAAGCCGGCCTTTAAATCACCAGCACTCTAATCTGGGTTTTCCACTGAGAATCCTTTCCAACAGTCAATAAATTAGGCAAAGTAGAGCAACGAAAGTAGGAAACTGCCATAAATTCTCATTTGCCTTTCTAAGCAAACACCAGCAACCATAGTCCTGTTGGCTCGTGGTTTCTGGGTTGGAAATGAGGAGTGGTTGGGAGGGGAAGATGAAAGATAAAATCTGAATGTGAGAACAAAAAAAAAGACTAGACTGAACCAGTTCCCTTCCCTCCTTACAAGGTGCAGGGGTGGGGCTGGCCGGGGAAGATGGGTGTCAGTGCAGGCTCCCTCTCCAGTCCGCTGTTTCCAGGCTCTTTCCCATGCTTCGGCCCCTTTCCCCCTGGGGTCCTCTCTGCCCTCCCCTGGGTCTCGTATTTGAGACCTTCCTGTGCTTCCCGGTCCCTCACGTGGGACTCAGACCCCAATTTCCACAAATAAAGGGCCGGGGCCTATTCCTGCACTTGTCTTCAGCTCCCACTGAAGAAGTCAGTCCTACGCCCAGCTTAGCTGACCGTGGAAATGGATTTCGTCAACTTTAAACTGTGCTTATCCAGCAAAACAGTCGTTTCCAGGGAACACCTTTTCTTCTATGTCCCCTGGAGTCAGAGTTCACCCTGCCACCTGCAAAGCCGCTTTTAGAAGTCCTGGGGACGTAGGTCCTTCACTGGGTCTAGGGCCAGGGAAAGTACGGACTGAGAAATCAATATAGAATGTGTGTGTACACATAAACACATACATATTTGCACTTTCTTAATATAAAAGTAAAACATGGCCTTTAAGAGATTGACATATATAAGAACAATATCAAGGAGAAAATTTAAATCTCACGGCCATTGTCAAACTATTTTTAAAATATTAAAAATTTGATTCTCAAACAAATCTCATTAATGAGGAAAGCAGCAAGAGGATAAACTGAATGGAAGTGGATTTGAGAGGCTGAGGGTACAGACGCTGACAAAACAGTGGCAGAAAATTGTTAGTTTAGTTGCAAAACTGGTTAACGTCTTATAGAGAATACAACTGTAACCTCTGAGAGCAGAACTGATTTGATTTGCTACTGGAAAAAAAATCCAATGTTATCATACAAGCTCACAGGGTCTAGGTCCTATTCAATAGTAAATAATAACGTTCCTTAGAGGAATGTCCCAGCGGAGAATCAGGTAATCCTTGGGTGGGTCTGCTAGACTGTTTCCATATCACATGGAAAGGATATATAGTCATGTTTTTGCTTTTTTTCCAAGTTCTAGATTGTTTTTATTTTAATAAATTTTCTTCCATTCTTAAGAATTTTTAGAGCAATATAAATATATGAATAAATAAAACACATATTTTTACAAAGTGAGGATTAGATGGCATGTATAATCATAAATATTTCTTCTTTCACTTAATAGTGTATCATAAACGTGGTCCAGTCTCTTCCTGCTCTCCTCTTCCTCACACCTACCCTTTTTAGCTTCACACAGATTGACAATGAGGAAAAGAAAAATCTGGTTTAAGCTAAATAAACTCACTTGGAAAGTCCCCCATCACATGGGGGAAGATCTTTGCATTTCTTAGCAGATATTCTATCTTATAAACACTCCTGCTGGGTCAATTTGCTTTCTTTCTTTTTTTTTTTTTTTTTAGAGTAGCCTCCACGCCTAGCATGGAGCCCAATGTAGAGCTTGAACGTGAGATCAAGACCTAAGTTGATATCAAGAGTGGGAAAGTGGGACGCTTAACCGACTGAACCACCTAGGTGCTCCTATTTGCTTTTTTTTTTTTTTTTTTTGAGAGAGAGAAGTGGGGAGGGGTAGAGGGATAAGGAGAGAGAAGCTTAAGCAGGCTCCACATCCAGTACAGAGTCCGACGAGGGATAAATCTCACGACCCTGAGATCACAACCTGAGCTGAAATCCAGAGTCAGATGCTTAACCAAATGGGTCACCCAGGGACCCCCATCTGCTGTTTTCTTAAGCATAGTGTGTGGATCCCCAGCAGCACCCCCAAGACCCAGTTGGACACCTCATCATGCATCATCCAGGTGTTAAATATGGCACAGGAAAGGGTGCATCTTGTAATGACATGCTGCCTTGGCAGGAGAATCTTTCCTGGCTGTGGTAACCAGCACTGGCCACATGCTAAAATTACACAAAGGGCAGAGCTGGAAGGCCAGTTATACCCGGCAGGCACTTAAAGGCATAGTTATCTATCAACAGCCTACTCAACTCAATACACTGACTGAAGTATTTCACAAAAAGCAACCCCAACATTTAGCTTGATAAAACAAAATTTAAAAGAAAGAAAACTGTGGGTTTGGGAGTGGATACAGAAGTAGACCCCTGCCAAGATAGAAAGCTGGTATCTGAAGAACCAGCGGTTATTATCTGAGAATGTAAAGGGTGAAAACAACTCCGTCAGCTCATGAGATCCCAAAGAGCTTTAATTCTCTCCACTGTTTTTCTGAATGTCCATCTTCCAAGGAGCCTGAATTCCTCAGAGTGCCGTGGACTGAGTGAGTATTGGTTTAGGAAACTCGAGGATACGCCCCCAGTGGAAGGTGAGAATGACACACTCTCTCTGGAGGACACCTTCCCCCCTCATCCTCTGCAGCCAATGAAACCAGGGGTTTCCACTTCCCATTATGGACTTGCCTGGGGGCACTCCCATGAATTCCGGTGGGTTCTTGGGCTTCCATTCACACAGAAGAGGGCCACATCATCCCATGTAACACTTGGCACCTTTGGGGTTCTGTTTCTTCTCAGTTCCATGGATGCCTCTGAGGCCCCAGCATTGCCTGGTGGGGTCCACGTGATAAGGGCTCAGCACGTTCCCGGGGGCGGTGACGGAGAAGAAGAGGAGACTGTACGCACAGGACCAGGTAGGATGACGACAGTGTCGGAGATTCTCGCAGCACCTTAATAATAGTAGCAGCTGCTCTTCCCTGGTAGTTTGCCAGGTGCCTTTAGACACATGACCCCATGGAGCCCTCCTGACAACCTTAGATGATTTATTTGTACTAAGCCCATTTCAGAACACATTTAAGGCAGCTAAGAACCCTGTTAAGTTGACACAGATGTCTCCATTTTAAGAGAGTTCTGGTAAATTGCCTGAGGCTGTAGAGTTAGTGGTGACAGAGCCAATATTCAAACCCAGCCCCAAGCTCTATCCTGCAGGTAGCCCCACACACATCACAGCCGGGCATGTTGTCCCTGGCTAAGGGACCTTGCTAGGGTATGTTTCTGTTCCCTTCTGGAGTGTTACTCGGTTCTGTTTTTTTCTGCAGGTGATTTATGGCGATCAGACTGTATTGTGGCTGCTGATTCATCTGCTTATGCCAGGCAGGTCACAAACAAAGCAAAGATTGTGGACCAAGATGTGGAGCCTGTGATTATGGGCACTCAGTCAGAATTCAGCCAGTCTCTGGTCACTTGGCGGTGATGATTCTTTCTGGAAAGTTCCAAAGCATCTTGTTAGCGATATGTTTGTGAAACCTCTTTCTCTTGTGTGGCATTTCCCAGCTGCTGCAGAGATACAACACAGACCACGAAGCATACTTTCTTCTAAAAGTTTCAGTCTGCCTTTCTTTCTCTTACTGCTACCTGGAAATATGTCCTCTCAGCCCACAGCGGATCCATAATTGTGCCTACTGCCCTTA
Source organism: Mirounga angustirostris (assembly GCF_029215605.1). Taxonomy (NCBI): domain Eukaryota; kingdom Metazoa; phylum Chordata; class Mammalia; order Carnivora; family Phocidae; genus Mirounga; species Mirounga angustirostris. The sequence goes on from NW_026991711.1 coordinate 161,083,968, forward strand.
AATATTCCTGAAATGCTCTGCTCGTCCTCAAGGGAAACCGTTACAGAAAGCCCCAAGTTCCAGATTTGACGTGCAGACCTTAGAAAGTTCAAATCCGTGCCCTTTACATTTTTAAATTTGAACTTTGTTTCTCTTAGCTCCTGCCCCATATTTCACCTGCCCTCATCTTTACCTCCCTTAAGTTTTCTCTTGCTCCATGTAGAACCAGCTTACTCACCACTAAATGTGAGAAATGTCCCTTTTTCTTCCTGGGCTTTTCTGCACTTTTTGCCAGGTTCCACGGTAAAGCTGCAGTGATTCCTTTTGTGTATTCCTGATGCCACTGAAGAGGGAAATAGCAGTCATCGGAGTTGTTTGCATTACGTTGGCTTGGGTAGCAGCCTGCTAGATGCCCTTGGCCCTTTTACTTAAGGACAGAAACGGAAGATTTGTTCACAAATGAATACAGTAGAATGACATCTCACCTGGGGTCAGCTTCCAAGTGAAAAATCAAGAATGATCAAAATTAACCTTAACATACTGTCCCGTGACACCAGGAGAAACCAAGATAAAAAGGATTAAAATTTAAATGTCAGAAATGAAATCCAAAGAATAAAAGAAGAAATCATGGAAGAATTCCTTTATAGTATTTCTAACCATGACTCAAACTCTAAATTCCGTAAAAGAAAAGATTAATAATTCAGTTACATATATAACACGCTTCTGCATAAAGAAAAATATAATAAAGTTCAAAGACAAGCACCAACTGGAAAAATTTTTGCAAACCACAACACAGACAACAAGCTAATTTCCTAAGTATATAAAGATCTCCCAGAAGTCATGAAGAAAAAGCCCATAAAAAAGTGGACAAAGGATGCAAGCAGTCAGATCACAGGAAGAAAATATAAATGGCCCTTTTATAAATGAAGAGATGCTAAGTCTTACTAGTAGGAGAAATTCAAATCAAAAGCTACAATGAAAGGAATGCCATTTTTAACCTATCAGATTGGCAAAAATACAAAAGTTTGACAAATTCAGTTGCAAGCTGTGGGAAAAAACAGGTAGTCTCCTATGTTGCTGATGGAAGCGTAGATTGGAACAATTTTATGAAGGGAAATTTAGCAGTATCTATTAGAATTCCAAATGCTTTCGCTTCCTGACCCAGCAACCCCACTATGGGAATTTATCCTGCAATGTAGCTTGAACACATTCAAAATAATGTTTTCAAAGTTATTTACTGCAGCATCATTTGCAATAGTAAAATATATATTTCTATATGTATATTTCTAATGCAATAACTCATGCCCATCCATCTCTACAATGGAATTTTATGTAGCTATATATATTTTAAAAAGGAACAAAGACGTTCTCTATATGCAGATATATAAAGATCTCCAAGTTATAATGGTAAGTGAAAGGAAAATGGAGAAGAATGTTTGTACAAAGGAGGCTCATAAAAATATTCATTTTGCTTATATATGCATATAGAAACTCTGGAAGAACACACAACCTAACAATGGCAGTCAGCTTTGATAGGAGTAGGTAGAAACTAGACAGAGAGACAGGGAGAAGAGCAAGATTCTTCATCAAATACATTTTATTTTTTTCCATTTTAAATTGTTTGAATGTGTTTCTTTTTCTGAAAAATAATTTTTTAAAAAACATTGAAAAATCCCTTAAGTTGTCTATAAAGTACAGAACATAAGGTTTCATACATATGATCTTATTCCATAATGTTTATGCAACTTAAGTTTGAGAACAACTTGACTAAAATAAGGAACAAAGGTTAAGTTGCTATGCAGGTATCTGGGTATTGAAATCATTCTCCTTTAACATACCTGTCAAATTCCTGGCTGGGAGTGGGTGGAGAATTCTAAAAAGCACCTGCTTGCCTTGAGGGATTAGACTAATCTAATACCAAACCTCCAAAACAAGGCTGTTTGTTGTTGTGAGAACAGGAGAAGAGGGGAGTGCCTGGGTAGCTCGGTTGGTTAAGCGTCCAACTCTTGATTTTTTGGCTCAGGCCATGATCTCAGGGTTGTGGGTGGGGCCCTGCACTCAGCAGAAAGTCTGCTGGAGATTCTCTCTCTCCCTCTCCTTCTGCCCCTCCCCACCCCTTGCCTGCCCTCTGTCTCTCTCTCAAATAAGTAAATAAATCTTAAAAAAAAAAAAAAAAGGAAATCAAGGATTCCCAATTTCAGTGAAGGTTGAAGTTAATGGGTAAGTTAAATAAGCAGCTGATATGGGATTCCATGATATGGTAGTGATATTTTCTAAACTGTGCCAGGCCAGGGTTCATGGTCTGAGAAGTGCAGCTGTACCCGGTGAGGCACTAGGAGGTCATACCTAAAATTGGTGCTGTTCTAGGGAATTCTAGAAGTAATGGTTAACATCATGTATGATTTTCAGAGTGAGGGATGTGGAGGTGATCCAAGTCAGAAATCTTGAATTGCACTACATTGGTAATACCTTTTATTTATCTCTCAAGATGCAATACAACACAAATCATTCATTGGGCCTGGAAAAAAAAGAAAAAAAAAACTGAGAACAAGGAAATATTGAGGGTGCATTTCAATCCATTGATCAAATCATTGAAGGTGAATTCTTTTTTTTTTTTTTAAAGATTTTATTTATTTATTTGAGAGAGAGAGAATGAGAGACAGAGAGCATGAGAGGGAGGAGGGTCAGAGGGAGAAGCAGACTCCCTGCCGAGCAGGGAGCCTGATGCGGGACTCGATCCCGGGACTCCAGGATCATGACCTGAGCTGAAGGCAGTCGCTTAACCAACTGAGCCACCCGGGCGCCCCTTGAAGGTGAATTCTTAAGTCCTTTTTCATCATCAGAGTTTTTAATATATAGATAAGATTTTAATCAATAATGCTGATTCTATAGAACTTGGGTGCATTCAACTCATCTTAACTCTTCTCATGGAAATTAGTAGAGAGATGGACCATCCAGGACATCAGACTCAGAGAGGAGGGGGAGGTTTTATGAAGGCCCTTGATTCCTTGGCCAAAAATATAGTACTGGTTCTGTAGACTATGGAAAACATTTGAAATTTTGAATAGGAGGGTGATGTGATCAAAATTTCCCTTTAGTGAATTCGGCAGTGCAACTGGAGCAAGGTGGGAAGGGAGTGTCCATGGGAAGCAAGATAAGGGTCATTATCGTCTGTCAGGTAGAGATGATGACTGGGACTGGGTGTGAAGAGCAAAGGAGGATCAAAGAAAACCTTGAGATTAGAGGTCGGTTGACTGGGAAAAAGATGGTTATCATTAATGACATGGGGAGACATCATGACCTGTTTAGAAGTAAGCAGAAGATGAAGGTTCAAGGGACTGGCAGAGCATTCAGGGGCATTGCCCACAGGTAGTTAGGAGGAAGTTCTGGTGCTTTGGGAGACACTGAAGCTGGAGTTGTAGGTTTGGGAGAAGCCATGAGAGTGAATTAAGTCACCAAAGGAGAGAATAATATCTGAAAATCTATTTTTTAAATATTTCTAAATAAAAATACAAGTGCTTTAAGACCAAAACCTGAAATAAAGAAAGTAGAGAGAGAAGGAGTTGGTACTATGATTAATGAAAATTATAGCCACCATACACATGACAGAAGCAGGAGAGAGAGTAGAGAGAGAGAGAGAAGGGAGATGGCCTGAAGATAGAATCCTTAGCATCACTTCCAGTTGGAGTTATTACTAATTCCCACACTTCTGTCACCTAGAAAACTAAAACTGGATGAACATAGTCATTTCAGGATGCCCATTCTGGACACTCAAGGGTATGAATTCAAGGGATCCTTGATAGTCACAGCCAACATTCTTGGAAAACTTAACATTGATAGAATAATATTTATGATATAATAGTAATATATGAGTCTTATTTAGATTTCTCCTATTGGCTTGATAATATCTTGAGGTTTGTTTATTTGTTTTTTCTGGTCCAGGGCTAAATGCAGGATTATGCACTGTATGTCTCTTTTAACTCCTTTAAAACAGTTTCCCAAACTTTTTTTTTTTTTTTAATGGCATGAATATTTTTGTAAAGCCAGGATAGTTGTTCAGCGTAATATCCCTTAGTTTGGGTTAGATGGTTGTTCCCCCCTGAGTAGATTCAGGATAACTATTTTTGGCAGGGGTGTCTTTTGAGGGCATCACACCTAGAGGCACATGACATTTGTGTGGCCCATTATCAGTGATGTTCAGTTTGATGATCTGGTTAAAGTGGTACTTCCAGGTTCATTGTATGTAAGGGTGACTTTCCCCTTTGAGATGGATAAGCTTTCTGGAAGTGTTCATTTGAGGCTGAATGAATATTCCGTTCCCCAGGAGTCTTTCACTCATTTTAATTTAATTAATTAATTAATTAATTAATTATTTCAGAGAGAGAGAAAGGGACGGAGTGAGGGGAGGGGCAGAGGGAGAAGGAGACAAACAGACTCCCTGCTGAGTGGGGGCTCCATCCTAGGACCCTGAGATCACAACCTGGGCCAAAATCAAGAGTCAGAGTGATGGGGTTTTGGAATGTAGGTGAGGTTTGGTGGGGTGAGGTCCGGAGCCAATGACCAAGAAAGAATTCTTGAGACGTCTTTGGTGCAAAATGGTGGTTTTATTAAAGCACAGGGACAGGACCCATGGGCAGAAAAAGCTGCCCCGTGTTTGTGAGGCATAGCTAGTTATCTACTTGGGAGTTGGGGGACTAAAGAAAAGGGAGGTTTCAGAAGGATTTTCATATGTTAAAGAAGACTCACAGGATAACTGGAGGCCTTGCCATTGTCAAGTTAAGGTTGTTTCCTTCTATGTAAAATTAATACACAGAAATCAGCTGCATTTCTATACACCAACAACAAGACAAAAGAAAGAGAAATTAAGGAGTCGATCCCATTTACAACTGCACCAAAAACCATAAGATACCTAGGAATAAATCTAACTGAAGAGGCAAAGAATCTGTACTCAGAAAAACTATAGAATACTCATGAAAGAAATTGAGGAAGACACAAAGACATGGAAAAATGTTCCATGCTCATGGATTGGAAGAACAAATATTGTGAAAATGTCTATGCTACCTAGAGCAATCTATACATTTAATGCAATCCCTATCAAAATATTATAAACTTTTTTCAAAGAAATGGAACAAATAATCCTAAAATTTGTATGGAACCAGAAAGGACCCCAGATAGCCAGAGGAATGTTGGAAAAGAAAAGCAAAGCTGGCGGCATCACAATTCCGGACTTCAAGCTCTACTACAAAGCTGTAATCATCAAGACAGTATGGTACTGGCACAAAAACAGACACATAGATCAATGGAACAGAATAGAGAGCCCAGAAATGGACCCTCAACTCTATGGTCAACTAATCTTCAACAAAGCAGGAAAGAATGTCTAATGGAAAAAAGACAGTCTCTTCAATGGAAGAAAGACACTCTCTTCAACAAATGGTGTTGGGAAAATTGAACAACCACATGCAGAAGAATGAAACTGGACCATTTCCTTACACCACACACAAAAATAGACTCAAATAGATGAAAGACCTAAATGTGAGACAGGCATCCATCAAAATCTTTGAGGAGAACACAGGCAGCAACCTCTTCGACCTCAGCTGCAGCAACTTCTTCCTAGAAACATCTCCAAAGTCAAGGGAAGCAAGGGCAAAAATGAACTAGTGGGTCTTCATCAAGATAAAAAGCTTTTGCACAGCAAAGGAAACAGTCAACAAAACCAAAAGACAACTGACAGAATGGGAGAAGATATTTGCAAATGTTTTATCAAATAAAGCATTAGTATCCAGTCTATAAAGAATTTGTCAAACTCAACACCCAAAGAACAGCTAATCCCATCAAGAAATGGGCAGAAGACATGAACAAACATTTCTCCAAAGAAGACATCCAAATGGCCAACAGACACATGAAGAAGTGCTCAACATCACTCAGCATCAGGGAAATACAAATCAAAACCTCAATGAGATACCACCTCACACCAGTCAAATTAACAAGTCAGGAAACGATAGATGTTGGTGAGGATGTAGAGAAAGGGGAACCCTCCTACACTGTTGGTGGGAATGCAAGTTAGTTCAGCCACTCCGGAACACAGTATGGAGGTTCCTCAAAAAGTTGAAAATAGAGCTACCCTACAACCCAGTAATTGCACTACTGGGTATTTACCCCAAAGATACAAATGTAGTGATCCAAAGGGGCACCTGCACCCCAATGTTTATAGCAGCAATGTCCACAATAGCCAAACTATGGAAAGAGCCTAGATGTCCATCAACAGATGAATGGATAAAGATGTGGTATATATATACAATGGAATATTATGCAGCCATCAAAAAAATGGAATCTTGCCATTTGCAACAACATGGAAGAAACTAGAGGGTATTAGGCTAAGTGAAATAAGTCAATCAGAGAAAGTCAAGTATCATATGATCTCACTGATATGAGAAATTTGAGAAACAAGACAGAGGATCTAGGGGAAGGGAGGGAAAAATGAAACAAGACGAAACCAGAGAGGGAGACAAACCATAAGAGATTCTTAATCTCAGGAAACAAACTGATGGTTGCTGGAGTGGAGAGGGGTGGGAGGGAAGGGGTGGCTGGGTGATGGACACTGGGGAGGGTATGTACTATGGTGAGCACTGTGAATTGTGTAAGACTGATGAATCATAGACCTGTACCCCTGAAACAAGTAATACATTATATGTTAATTAAAAAAAAAAAAAAAAGGTTGTTTCCTTCTAGCAAGACATTAACAGTAAGATAGTTGGGAGTTTCCTGGAGGGACATTACACTCTGCCCACTTCAAGTATCTGTCAATGGGCTGCAGGTTATAAGGACATTTCATTGTATCTACATTTCCTTCTGGAAGCTAGGTTATTGATAGAAATACTTTATTCTTGTAGATTGCTAAGACATTTGTAAACTGAGGGAGACTCCTGTCTTGCAGGATTGCGGTCTCTATAAGTTAACTATTTGTTTTTCCTTTCCTTAGCTTTAGGGCAGCCAAGAGCGCCTGAGGAATGTCATAGATGTCCCACCTTGAGGGTGGGGGGTTGGGGTATCAGCTTCTGCTTTGTCCTCAGCTTGCCTTCTACTCCCTCATCAAGAGGCTCAACTGACTGAGACACCCTGGCGCCCCTCATTCATTAGTTTTCATGTCACTGATGAGTCTTGCCTGGCAATTCTTCTAACCCTCTTATGCACTTTACATTTATTACTTGACATTCTTCTATAAAGAGCTTTAAAATTTTTTTGTATCAGTGTGGACTCAGAGTCTTTTTTTTTTTAATTAATGTGTCAAAATCCATTCTGGCCATTATTTTTGATGCTCAAATTGTCCTAAATGTGGCCAGTAGGAGCCCCTCCAAGCTAGTTCCTGTAGCCTTCTTGATGAGGGAGCAGAAGCCTAACTGAGGACAAAGCAGAAGCTGATACCCCAACCCCCCACCCTCAAGGGGGGACATGTATGACTCCTCAGGCACTCCTGGCTGCACTAAAGGAAGAACAAATGGTTAACAATGGTTAACTGATAGAGATCACAGTCCTGCAGGACATGAGTCTCCCTCAGTTTGCAAATGTCTTAGTGATTTACAAGGAAAAGCTTTCTTATCAATAGCCTAACTTCCAGAGAACCGTAACTCAGTTTTCTGGAGCCATAACATCACCCTCCCCTCCATGAAATTGAGGGAGGCTGAGGCAGAAGGAAATGTAAATAAAATTGAATTTCTGGTGCCTGGGTGGCTCAGTCATTAAGCGTCTGCCTTCGGCTCAGGTCATGATCCCAGGGTCCTGGGATCGAGCCCCACATTGGGCTCCCTGCTCAGCAGGAAGCCTACTTCTCCCTCTCCCACTCCCCCTGCTTGTGTTCCCTCTCTCGCTGTCTCTCTCTGTGTCAAATAAATAAATAAAATCTTCTAATAAAATAAAATTGAATTTCTTTTGAAACTGCTGCCCATTGACAAGGACATGTGATACGAGGAATGTAACATTCCTCCAAGAAACTCCCAACTGTCTTCATGTTAGTGCCTCATTAGAGGGAAAAACAGCCTTAGCTTGCCAATAACCAGGCCCCTAGTATCCTGAGAGTCTTTAGAATATGACAGTCCTTCTGGACACCGCCTTTGTCCTCACCTTCCCAACTCCTGAGTATATAATCAGCCTGGAACTGGCCTTTCCTCCAAGAGCCCTGATTACGTTTAGTGGGAAATAGTGTTTAGAAACCAGATCTGATGCTACTGGTCTATCTTTGCTCTTAGGCTTTTTCAGTGGACAGAGCTAGGAAATATATGTATTTTTTAAAGAAATGAGGCCATACTGATACCTCTAATTCCAATCTGACACCACAGGATTCTTCCTCACTTTTCCCCATTCCATATTTGCATCTACCTTTGCCCACAGTGAAAACCCTAGTTTGCAGCAATATACATGTACTTATTCATTTGTTCAATCATGCAGTACACTCAAAATGGTTTCAGAATCACTACACTCAACACTGCCATATCCAAACTTACTAAACACAGTTAAGCTTTCTTTTTATTCTAACAGTCTTTCCCAATGAGAATGTATAGCCCAAATATCAAGTTCAAAGTTTACTTGGATTAATGTTTTTTGGTAATATCAATTTTATATACAGCTAGGTTCATTTGTTTCTGGTTACACATTCAATTTTAGAGTATTTTCTCCATTGCCATTTACTTAAATTTTTATTATAAAAACATCCTCATAAATATGAATGGCTGGGGGCACCTGGGTGACTCAGTCAGTTGAGCATCTGACTCTTGATCTCAGCTCAGGTCTTGATCTCAGAGTACTGAGTTCAAGCCCCACATTGAGCTCCATGCTGAGTGTGGAGCCTACTTAAAAATGAAATAAAATAAATAAAATAAAAATAAATATTAATGACTGTATATAATGCTTCAGTTATTGAGATTTTACTAACAAGATATTTGGCTTAATTTCAGATTTTACAAGGATTTCTTCAGGGGCCCCAGAGAGTTTGCACAAATATAATTAGTAATTAGTTTTCCCCCAGTGCCCTTGTACACCTGAGACTGTGACATACCATCTCCTACCAACCAACCTACCATGATTATCTAGGTGTGGCTGATGAGGGAACAGAACGCAATCTGAGGACAAAGCAGAAGCTGACACCCCACCAACCCTGCCCCCATGGGGTATATATGACATTCCTCAGGCACTCCTGGCTGTCCTAAAGGAAAAACAAATAGTTAACCTGTAGAGATTACAATCCTGCAAAACCTGAGTCTCCCTCAGTTTACTTACAAAAGCCTTAGCAATAGCTTCCAGCAGGGAATGTAAATATAATTAAATGTCTTTATAACTTGCAGCCCATCAACAGATACTTGAAGTGGGCAGAGTATAATGTTCCTCCAGGAAGTTCCCAACTATCTTAATGCCTTACTAGAGGGGTAAACAACCTTAACTTGACAATGGCAAGGCCTCTGGTATCCTGTGAGTCTTCTTTAGCATATGAAAGTTCTTTTGGAAACCTCTGTTTTTCCTTACCTCCTCCAACCCCATAGTATATAATCAACCACCCCTCACAACCCCGGTGCAGCAGCTCTTTCTGCCCATGGGTCCTGTCCCCGTGCTTTAATAAACCACCATTTTGCACCAAAGATGTCTCAAGAATTCTTTCTTGGTCGTTGGCTCTGGACTCCACCCCACTGAACCTCACCTACTTTCCAAAACCACATCATATGGCACCCAACATGGGGCTTTGAGTCTTTACATCTGGAATATGAGCTTTGGTGCAGAATTGGTGAGTTTTTTCTCTTCTCTTCCTTTACTCTCATTTCTGGGGCTCTTCAAAGAGTTATTGGAACACTTTCATATAGATTGCTCTTGCTGCAATCCTCTAGCCCATGGCTACTCTATGGGGAGGAGAAAACCTGCCTTTTGGCTGGAAGTTAGTACCCTGGCCGGGATGGTAATAAGACCCAGAAACTTGATGCCCTCTCTTTATTCCTGTCCTTACGCAAAGTTGTCTGTCTTGGGCACAGGACAGCCACCTAAGTGACTAGCATGGCTGCCAATCTTAAGACTCCATATGAGGTTTCCTCCTGATTGATCTAATGTGATCCCCTTCACATCCCTGGTCTAGCCACTTCTGGCCGTGGGACCTCCACTGGGGGCCGGCCGAAACCAGTACCCAATGGAATAAAAGCCCAACCGGGGACCGTTTCCTAGGGAAGTTGGCTGTAAAGACCACATGTGTTGGAATGTAGCTTAGATCATGATGGATTTCCATCTTTACTGTTTTTCGTCAAGGCCCTCTACTACTTAGGCTACAAAATTAGGTTATTTCCCCCTTGTAAAACTTTTCTAGTATTTTCCATGGGTTAAAATGGCAGGGTAGTATGCAACCTTCAGGGCATATGATGGCACGGCACAGCCTAGGGTGCGATGGGGTAGGGGAGGGATGCTGGCATCTCTCCAGGGCCTTTTACAGCAGGAATGCCTTCACAGGAAGGCAGGATTGTGATCATTAGCGATGTCTTGTTTGAGGGACACATGGGAACCTCTGACATATCCTGCATGGGACGCCACCCGAGAGTTGGGGGGAATTTGGTAACGGACCTTCTTTACTTTTCTGGAAGCATGGCCTCAGTAGGCTTCTTCAGTTCCCAAGGACTCTCCTCTGGGGTGCCTTTTAACCCACTGGAAACAATTTGCATTTGCAAAACTTAGGAAAGGACTGAGCTCCTGTAACACCGCATGGCCTCAGTGGGATCTATCAGTTAGATCTCTGCAGGAAATAGGGCAAATGGACCTAGGGTACCTTCATTGCTTGTACCTGGGCCTTCATTGCTCTACACCAGGACCCTGACCTAAGGGCCTCTTGCAGAATGTGTTTGCCTGAATGGGTCAGCTAGTAAACTCTCCTGACATTGGATGACAATTATCTAAATAGGCCTCCTCCAAATCAGGTTGCTGGAGGAAACACAAACTAACTAAAGTTGCATTTTAACTAAGAATAGTAACATGGGACTAAATGAACTAAAAGTTGATTATAGTTTTGTACTCTTTTTTGAAACACTGCTGGTTCTCTAATGTTTGCTCTCCTAGATTAAGCAAACTTTATCTTAAGATCTGATTGTCTTTAAATATTTGTTGTTTACCTAAGCTAGACAACTTGGGGTAAACTTCCGAGAAATTGCACAATAGTTCATATAGACAATCTTCGTGCTTTTTATTCTGTGGGGATAATAACAGGAACCCATGGACACATGATTATTTAAACAGCTGGAAAATGGGATTGATTCCCCAACGATTGTGTAACTCAGCTATCACTTTGACCAATTCCATGTGGCTGGGATGACAAAATCATTCCCTAAAAGCCAGGGCATACCCCATTCCAGAGGGTTAACTATGGACTTGTGTAGATAATGGATGACCCCACTTTCCTTGTGAATGGACTGGCTGATGACGTGGGGATGCCCTTATCTCTTGACAAGTCTTCCCCCACTTGCCAGTCTTTCCTCATTAATTAAGATATTAAGGCTAGACCTCAAAGAGGGCTTCTTGATGGCATCATCCCTCATAGTTATATTTATCCTAGAAGCCACCTCTATGGATGTACAGTTATAAGTAGAGGCTTTAGCCAAGCATACAACAGCCCTCTTGGTAGGAGCCTCAAATCTCACAATGGGACAGTCCCTGTCTGTAATGACTTCACATCAGGTCCAGAATGTCTTAGAGACCAAAGGCCACCAATAGATGATAGGAGGCCAACTTATTAAACACCAGGCAATGCTTATAGATATGCCTGAAATAATACTTGAAACCTGTCAGACTTTAAACCTACCTTCATGCCTGGACCTGACCATTGTACATGTATAGAGCATAACTGTTTAGAGGTTATCGATTTTGTTTATGCTAGTCGACCAGATTTAAAAGATGCCCCTACTGAAAATACAAATGACAGCTGGTTTACTGATGACAAGAGCTTCATGGAAAAAGGAATAAGAAAAGCTGGGAATGCTATAGTCAGTCTAACTCAGACTTTTGAGGCCAGAGCCCTGTCAGCAAACACGTCTGCCCCGAAAGCAGAATTAATAGTACCCACCTGTGCTTTGCAATTGGCAAAAGCCTTAAAAATTAACATTTATATCATGACCTGGAGTCCTGGGATCGAGCCCTGCATCGGGTTCCCTGCTTGGCGGAGAGCCTGCTTCTCCCTCTCCCTCTGCCTGCCGCTCCCCCTGCTCATGCTCTCTCTCTGATGAATAAATAAATAAAATATTTTTTTTAAAAGATGTCATTATAGTGAATAAAATAAAAATTATATGCAGTGGTGCTTTGATATTAATTTTCAGTTAATTCCTCATCCAAGAATTGGCGAGTCTTCAGCCCATTTTAGCTAAAGACTGTCCTTATCTTCTTTCTCTGCCCCAATTCTATACCATGTCTATGTCTACAGCTCTGTGGATGTCTGATTCATGGCCCTCTTGCACTCCACAGATTATTCTCAGTTCCTACAGACACCCAGTCCATTTGTCATTGTGTTTCCCCAGGGGCTGCTCCCATCATCACTCACTGCAAAGAATGCCTCCTGCTCATTCTGTGGCCTCTAATCCAGAGGAACCTCCAGGTCTTCCTACCTCTCTATGCCAAGTGTCACCCAGCAGAGCATTCTACACCAGTAGACCAACAAAGTGGCAGGAATCATTTTCTGATTGATGTCTGGTTAAACACAGATCCTGTGCTAAGCAGAAACATAGACATCATAGAAAGAAAAGGAGGCTCCTTTCTTTAAAGTTCCTCCCGTCCTGCTGCTGTGGAGTTACCCTCACCACTTCTCACCTGCAGCAGTGGGACCATTTCCAGCTTCCGTCTGGCCACCTACTTCCAGCCCTGCCCCTGCATCCGCCACACACCCAGGTTTATCTTTGCAGCACATTGGCTGCTGCCGTGCCATTTTCCAGAAAAGAACATAATTAAAAAGGCATGAGGCATATGTTCTATTTTAGTAGTTCAACTAAAATTAGGAGCTTAAGAGCTTCATAAAGGAGGTAATATTAAGTGAAATATTGAAAAGAAAAGAGTGAGGTTCAGTATACTGAAGGGAAACCACTAGGTTTCTGTTATGGGAGTCATAATCCGAGGGATGTTTCCTTAGAAGGCAGCCTCTGCTACTTTTATGGGGTGGATTGAAGATGGAAATGGTCAGAGAAGACTCTGGAATTTGAACAACTGCTACAGTTGGGATGCAAGGAAATTAAGGCTCAGACAAGAGGATGGCTATTGAAAGAAGAGAGCTGGATCCTGGAAATGCTGTGGGAGAAGAAATGAATGGCAGGATTTGAAGATGGATCAGTGTTTGGATGAAGAATGTGAGAAAGTGGACTTAAAACTAAATTTTGCAAAGCAGTTAATCATTGATGTCATTAATGTAAAATGAAGAATCTGGCCAAAAGGTATCAGAAAGGAATAAAAAAAAAATCTTAACCTATTCAGAGAGTATCCAGTGAACAGCTATTGATGACCAATCTTAAAAACTGAGAATTGTGCACAAAAACAACCACAAAAAGTGGTCTATCATTACTCCTAAGAAAGAGCTACAGAAAAAGAACTTAAGCATTAAGATAGCTTTCTAGCTGCCTCATTTATTATGAAAAACAAGAAATTCATAGCTTCCTACTCTTTTCTGGGAGTAATTCTACTCTTCGTCTCTTGTATACTCAAGAGGATATCAGTGATTTCTGGAACATTCCACAAAGCTGAACTGCCAATCTCAAATCATATAAAGTTGTGATTCTCTTGTTTTCCTCTCTAGGACCTATCCATTTTATTCTAGAGCATGAGGATGGCATGTTAATAACTGGAGAATGCCTTCCACTACTTGGTATGTGTTAAGGTAAGTGGAAAGTCATTATATTTAATACAAATTCAGTGATTCACCAACCTGAAGTTCCAAATATCTGCAGAGCCCTGTGCTCACCAGGATTCCCCAGACAGTGTGATTGCTGCACCTTTTTTTTATTGTTATGTTAATCCCCATACATTACATCATTAGTTTCAGATGTAGTGTTCCATGATTCATTGTTTGTGCATAACACCCAGTGCTCCATGCAGAACGTGCCCTCCTCAATACCCATCACCAGGCTAACCCAACCTCCCACCCCCCTCCCCCTCTAGAACCCTCAGTTTGTTTTTCAGAGTCCATCGTCTCTCATGGTTCGTCTACCCCTCCGATTTCCCCCCCCTTCATTCTTCCCATCGTGCTACCTTCTTTTTTTTTTCTCTTAACATATATTGCATTATTTGTTTCAGAGGTACAGATCTGAGATTCAACAGTCTTGCACAATTCACAGCGCTTACCAGAGCACATACCCTCCCCAGTGTCTATCACCCAGTCACCCCATCCCTCCCACCCCACCCCCCACTCCAGCAACCCTCAGTTTGTTTCCTGTGACAGATGTTGGCAGGGATGCGGAGAAAGGGGAACCCTCCTACACTGTTGGTGGGAATGCAAGCTGGTGCAGCCACTCTGGAAAACAGTATGGAGGTTCCTCAAAAAGTTGAAAATAGAGCTACCATATGATCCAGCAATTGCACTACTGGGTATTTATCCCAAAGATACAAAAGTAGGGATCCGAAGGGGTACGTGCACCCCGATGTTTATGGCAGCAATGTCCACAATAGCCAAACTGTGGATTGCTGCACATTTTTATCAAGCCTCACTGCTGCTATTCTATATGACAGCTGAGTCACTGCACATCAAAGGGAGAAGGGGGTGAGAGAAAAGCTAAGAGAAGATGAAGATGTGAGCAGAAGCTATGGCCTGTACAGATCTCCAGTTTCTGAGGCCCTCAGGAATACAGATATACTAGGATTTGGGGTGAAACTTACGCAAGCCTGATTCATCCAATGCATTTGTAACCTAGTTATATAAATGTTCCCACTTCCCTAAAGGATATTCTTCAGGCAACTTAAGCACTGTGGAATATAGCTTTGAATCTAGAAGGAAGCAGAAAATACCACTAAGAATCTAAAATAATCATTGCAAAGCTGCAGCACTAAACCCCAGAAGAGTTCAGGCTGTAAGAAAGGCTCTTTGGTTCTCAATCAGAGCTTTATCGAGCCTAACTTACAAGCATGGGTGGTTTCCCATGCCACCACAGATTAGAAGCAATCCCTACTCAGGTATCATCCTCCCTAGGAAATCTCCCTGAGTGAGCCTGGATTCCCTACAGAATTAGTTCACTCAGCATCAGAATTCGTGGGCACTTCCCACTTGCCAGATGCTGTCTCTCCTTCCTGGTACCTAGTACAGACTTCTAGCACTGAACTTCCAAATCTGAATCAAAGGTCTGATTATAGGCCAGTCTCCCTGCCAGACCATTGGCTTCTTGTGGGAAGATGGTCCCTGTCTTTGCATTTCTATTTTCCTAGTATCTAGCACATAAAATACACATAAAAAATTCTCAATGAGTGTGTGCTGAAATGCAGCATGTGAGAGCACACCATAAAGCAGTCAGGGAGTCAGAGAGGAAGAAGTCATACATGCCTGCCTTCCTTGGAGTGATCATTCATTCCACAGATAGATAAGCAGTTGAGGGTCCTTTGATAGGACTTACCAGAGTATCAAGTCAACCAGAACAGTGACTGAGAACAACATCATTAAAAACAATGGAAGAAACGCAAAATGCTTGGTCTGAGGAACGAAAGAGCTGAGGTACAGCCAAGACACAGGAAGTTCTCCAGCGAGGAAGGGCTGCACGTGTGAATGCTGGAAACAAAACAGAACAAAAACACAGCTATTGGGGGCGCCTGGGTGGCTCAGTCGGTTAAGCAACTGCCTTCGGCCCAGGTCATGATCCCGGAGTCCCGGGATCGAGTCCCGCATCGGGCTCCCTGCTCGGCGGGGAGTCTGCTTCTCCCTCTGATCCTCCCCCTCTCATGCTCTCTGTCTCCCATTCTCTCTCAGATAAATAAATAAAAAATCTTTAAAAAAAAAAAAAAAACCACAGCTATTGGTCAGCCAGGACAGAATTCACCCCCGCTCCGTCCCTCCCCGCAGTCTCCGAGCTGGGGCTTTGGGTTTCCTCCCCTGCCTCCCCAACCCTCTGGCAGCTACTGTTGCACATAACAGCTCCCCACACTGACCCTCGGCAAACCCATCTTCCGCTGATCTAGGCAGCCAGGATTAGGACCCCAGTGCAGCCCATGCAGGGGGCTGGCCCTGCTCAGAGTTCTGAAGAGCTGTGGAAGGAAGGAGTAGAGCCATTCCCGGGTCTAATGGAAGACGCAACCAGGGAAAATTGGATACGAGTCGAAGGTGGACTTCCATACTGTATGAGAGCTGGCCAACGTAAGAACAACTGCCTCCCTGATGCCGTTCCTACGGCCAACAGGAAGGGGTGCTTTAGGCCAGCTTTCAAACTGTTTCACCATGTCGATAAAATCTATCTCATGATGGGACCCAATACACACACACACACACACATGCATGCACGCACGCACGCGCACGCACACACGCATACTGAACCTAAATTACCCAGAACACTTACCACTGTGATACAGTCTGATATTTCCTGTTCTCTCCTCCTCTTTCTTTCTCTTCTGTTCTACTTATTCTTTTAAATATGCTGGCCCCAACTGAATGAACTGATTTCATGACTTACTACTGAGTCATGCTAGGCAATTTGCAACATACTGAACAAGATGCTAGGTCTGTGGAGATGGTCAGAGAACACCTGCATCAAAGTCCGGGAGATGCTTACCAGACTCCTGAGCCTCACCTGCACCTCCCGAATCTGAATCTTTAGGGTTGCTGAGGACCCGGGTACAGGCTCCAGAAAGAAGCTCTGCCCTGGGAGAGTTTGGAGGTGACCTCTAGAGTTCCTTCTACCTCCAAAGACTGGGATTTACTGGGCCCCTACCATACACAGGCTATTATACTAAGAGTTATGAAGACAGAAGGAATTCTAACACACAGCACCTGTCCAGCCGGAGAGACAGGACGTGCAAATGGAGGGAGCTACACAAGAAATTCACAATTCACAGCCAGAGAGGAGTCCAGGCCCTGACGCCCTGAGTCCAGGAGGCTGAGTGTACTTGCACACGGCAGCGGTCAGGAAGGCCTCACAGTCAGGAAGGAGCTGGTAACCATTAGTGGGAAGGTATGACGTTCTCGTGTAATACTGTGCTTTCTCACTGATAACCACAACAACAGGTATAACGGTAATAAATAGCTAACATTAATTGAACAATATTAAATAGCTAACATTTATTTAATCGCTTACAACATGCGGCTTTATGTGAATTCTCTTTTGATGCCAACAACAATCTTACACACGTTGGGTCGTTGGTCTGTCTTCAAAGTGTAGTCCCTGGACCAGCAGCATCAGCATCACCTGGGAATTTGTTAGAAATGCACATTTGCACTGGCTGAGAAACTCTGAGCTAGGGCCCAGCCATTTGTTTTAACAAGCTCTCCAGGTAATTTGGATGCATGTTAAATTTTGAGAACCACTGGGTTAGTAACAGTTTTGTCCCCATTGTTACATGTGGTGATGAAGTGTAGAAAGGTTGAGTGGGCTTCCAAGGTCACCCAGCTAGTAAACAGTGGAACGAGAGTTTGAACCCAGGCAGTCTGACTCCCTGGGACACTCTTGCCTGGAACAAAGGAGACTGTGCTTACACTCTGCAAACGTCCAGGATGCAGCGCTTGGGCCTCCCCTGCTCACAGAATCTAATGTTGCTTACCTCTCACAGATCGACTTCTTGAACCAATGGTGGGAAAATCATGGCAGCATTGAACACCACATCAACGGAGGCTGCGTACAAGGTGGTTCAGAACTGGTAAGAGGCTTACAAAAATGACTCGGTTCCATTGTTTGTGGGGTAGATTAAAGGTAAGCTTGGGGCACCCGGGTGGCCAGTCGGTTAAGCATCGGACTCTTGGTTTTGGCTTAGGTCGTGATCTCAGGGTCGTGAGATAGAGCCCCATGTTGGGCTCCATGAAATCTGCTTGGGATTCTCTCTTCCTCATCCTCTGCCCTCATGTGCGTGCGCTCTCACTCACTCGCCCTCAAAGATAAATAAATCTTTGAAGGTAAGCTTCTTAGAGTATAGCTTTAGAAGATGTGTGTGTACCCACACTCACTTCGCGTGGAATATAACCTGGGGTCACAAGGGTGACTCAAATAGCTTCCAGGTCTCCCCTGCCCTCTGTCTTTGAGGCAGCAGGGACCAGCAGGGCCCCTCTGCTGCTTTGATGAGAATGCCCAATGTTCATTCCCCTTTGCTACACTCTGGTCATCGTGTGTCCCTTTGATAAATGCCTCCAGTTTCCCCCCAAAATACACTTCTACAGAGCTCAGTCATCCTTTCTTCTCTCCCCCCGACCTCCTTCACCCTAGGCAAGGCCAGTAAGGGTCAGGGAAGGGCATTCTTGGTGTCCAGAAGGAGGGCAGAGGTTTGAGACTGTCCCAGGCAAATCCCTCTTCTGCTTATGGCAAGGGAAACGGTCTACCTACACATCTGTCAGCACCTCCTCTCCAGCCCAGAGCCTGGGCCCATCCTTGGCCCTCGTCCAGGCCCACCTGCCCTTGCAGTGTCTCATGCTCCAAAATCACAGAGCCCCTCCCATGGCCTCTTTCATTCACTATCTAATCCCTTGACAATAGGTTGGAAGACATCACTGGCCTCTTTGGCTTTTTTTCCACTCTGCCCCGGTATTTCTGCCTGTCCTAGAAGCTTCAGAACTTGTCTTTTCTCAACCTGCTCATTTCATCAGAAGGAAGCCCCACCTGTTACCTTTGCTTCCTAACGAAACCTTAAATGGAAACCCACATTGGACTCCCAAATGGAATTTCATGACCCACCCACCTATGGTTTTATGACATGCAGGTTTTTTGTTCATTCTCAAAATAAATATATTCTAATTTAAAAAGCAAATGCGCACTAGCACCTTGGAGGAAAAAGTGCTGTCCTGAGATCCTAACTCCACAAAAGGCTGGGATTGACTGCGCCCATCTGGCAGAACTGGTCTTTCCCTTCTTCTCTCCATCTGGCGATGGACTCGCTGATTCGGGAGAGTCACTCTAGGCCATCAGTACCAAAATGTTTTGGTTAGGTCATTATCTGAAACTTTGGGCTTTACTTGAGAATTCATGTTTTAAATATGCAGGGAAAAAAATGGAGAAGATCTCAGGAAGATACTAAGGAAGTCTCTAGCCTAAAGGAAAAAACTCTGAGTATCCATAACACTCATAACATTTTGAGATGTCAGAAAATTTTTTAAAAAACAAACATTGTTTCCATTTCTACCAAATACAGACTATAAATTAGTTTAAGTTGCAGAAATATCTTTTATCTATTCATATAAGTATGGGCATATATACATATATATATGAAATGCTTATGATTTAAAATTAAGTAGCTGGTCACTGAGGTAGGTTGCTGGGGAACCTGTGAGGTAGTTCTCTCTGGTTGCCTCTGAGAATCAAGTAGAAAAATACATTTCAGAAGGGCTGACATTCCTCCGGCCTGAACAGGGAATTTGATTATTGCCTACTTAAGGGGCATCAATCCAGATTTCATCACTCTAATCCCCTTTGTACTTGGAACACTTTTCAGGTAATAGAATATGCTTTACTCAAGCAAAATGCTTATAAGGTTCTTAACCTGTGGGCTCAAGGCCAAGCCTACAAAACCAATTTGCTGTCCAATATAGCCTTCTAGGGGGTTGGGTTTTCCCCAAGGAGTATTGGTAACAGAGACTTGGATGACAGCTATGGCAGCCAGATGCCACCTGCCACCAGAGAAGGTAACAGACAGGACCTAGTCATCAGAAAAAGTCTTCAAAAAGATAGAAGCACAGTCTTTTCAGTTCTCAAAACTGTTGAATCTTAAATGCCTAATTTTTCTTCAGTATGTTCTTTCATGTTGGTTCCATAATATTCTACAGGCTAATCTCTGTCATGGACACACACTGTCTGTGGGTCCTGTGAAGCTTGGCATCTTCACCCTCCAGGTTAGGGAGTTAAAAGTGTACAAAACAATTGGTAGGACAACTTGCAAGCAAGAATTTGATCCAAAGAATCTGATAGGATGCTGGCAGAAATGTGTGAAAACTCTTCATACTCTAGCAGGAAAAAAGCTGTAGAAGAATTTAACCAGCAGAGTTAATGGAAGAAGAGAGGAATTGCCATTATCCCAGTAAAATGCTCAGTTAGATTCCAAAGACATTTTATTATTAGGTAATTTTCAGAAATGCTTCTAAGTCTGAAAACAATTTTCTAAGAGCTTATAATAAAAAATGTATTGATACTAACTTTTAGAAAATGATCTCTCAACTCTCAAGGTTTTGGTACTAGTTTGGCAGATATGTTTCCATTTGCTATAGCAGTCACATGCTATTGGTTAATGATCAATTACTGACAAAAAAGAAGGTCTGTAAGGAAAACTGATACTAAAAACACCAAAGTTCTAATGTACAGATAATTTTGAGGACTACCTTAAGTCACAATCCCACTTAACAGCTGTTGTCATGCTTTTGCGTAACCCTTAAGTATGACTATGAAAGGCTTATACAACCTGCAATACTGGCCCTGCACCACCTACTCTTGGTTTTTAACTGATTGCAGTCACACAATGGTGAAATTGTTGATTTCCCTTTAGGGCTTCTCATTGTAGGCTGTAGGATAAGCCCTTGCCTTAATCATTTCGTTATTCCTCTGCAAACACAAGGCATAAATGTCTGGATGGATGGATGGATGGATGGATGGATGGATGGATGGATGGATGGATGGATGGATTGTTGGTTAATGGATGGGTGAATGGATTGTTATGTTACATAAATGAGAAGGTGAAACAACTTTTTGAGGTATTGGGTCTTCCTTTCTAATGTCTTTGAAATTGCTTTACTAGTCTAGAAAAATAAGATCCATGTTACGGTCTTTCCTACAAAAGCACAGTGGAATCATTGAAAAACAAAGAGAAGATACCAACATTTCTGCTAGTGATTTGTGCCATTGCAATCAAGCAAACACAGATTCCTGAAAGGCAACGTTAATGAGTGGGATTTTAGAACAATATTTTTAACTGAGTTTTGTGAGATTATACTAGATTATTGAGAAAAAAGTTGAAAATATATAAACACTGCTACATAGAATATTCAGGGACTCCTTGCCAAAGAGATGAAACTCTACAAGATGCCTCTCTCGCTTCTAGCAACCACCTTCCCACGGGTGTCCCTGGGAAACAGAGCAACTCCAATGTGTTAAATTGCCCCAAAGGGATTCGTGTGTCTACTTCAGCAATTTCATTTACCACTAGATGATTTGAAAACATAATCCTTACTTTGTTAACAGAGATTTATTTGAATAGTGTAATTAACCACACCCAAAATTGTGATTGTAACCAACCATTAAGTTCAGGGAAGACGGTGACTAGCTTAGTTTTTTCCCCCAAATTAATGTATATGTATATTTACTAACATGCCCAAAGTTGCCTGTGATCTGCCCTCCGGTCATACCTGTCTCCCAGAACTTTTTACCTGACAAGGTCCTATTTGCTCAAGACATTATCCCTTCTGCTCTGGAGAGACACTAAATTGAGATTATAGATTAATGAATTGCACCCACCTGGTAAAATCTGTATATTAATGAGAGATTAGTAGAACAGTGCCTAAATCTCCATGTTTTCCCAGTTTAGGAACCCCTGACAACATTCAGAGCCCCATCGAACACATGCTTAGACAAGGGGATGCCAACCATTTTATACCTGACCACATAGATGGCTGCTTAGTAGCCTCTGAATGAAAATAGCTTTACTGCTTTTTAAAAAATAAATAATATGCTTTTTGTAATTATATAAATAATATGCTTATTGTTATTATAAAACATGTTCACTGATATATTAATATCCTTTTCTTACCTCTCAATGCATATGTACATGTCTGTTTAACTTTACACACTAGGGTGTCTTTTTTACATGCTGTATGTAGTTGTAGGCACATTTTAAAAGGTTTTGCCTTTTTTGTTTTGCTTTGTTTGGGTGGGGTAAGGGAATATTGCCTCCCCCCCGCCACACACACACACATACCCGCAGGTAACCAGTATTAATAGTTTGGTATACATCCTTCCATTTCTTTCTCCATATTTATATAATCATAAGTAAACATTCATCTACATAAATGGAGTTGTGGCATACAATATCTTAATGTCTTTATTTGAGAATATTCCCTCATCTGCTACTTCCTACCATTCTTCTTTACCTAGTGATTGAGTAAATTGAAACAAACCTAGGATCAAGGGCGCCTGGGTGGCTCAGTTGGTTAAGCGACTGCCTTCGGCTCAGGTCATGATCCTGGAGTCCCGGGATCGAGTCCCGCATCGGTCTCCCTGCTCGGCAGGGAGTCTGCTTCTCCCTCTGACCCTCCTCCCTCTCATGCTCTCTGTCTCTCATTCTCTCTCTCTCAAATAAATAAATAAAATCTTAAAAAAAAAAAAAAAAACAACAACCTAGGATCAAGCTGAGTGGAAAAGCAGTAGCTGAAAGGGAACTGTAATGAGGTGGGGGTGGCAAAGCCTCTCTGCTTCCCTCAGAATCCACATTATATACATTCCCTCTCAAGTCACTTGTCATCTGCTCTCAATCAAGAAAGAGAAAACCCAGAGCCACTCAACTCTGCACACCTTTACCTGGCACCTGCAGTGAGACTGATGATGTAATCGAGACAATGGGTTGCAAACAGGATTTGCTACTGGGAGGTCTGGGTTTGCACCCTGGTTCTATGTGTTTAATGGCTGTGTAACCCTGACAGCTCTCCAGTTCTCATCTGTTTCCTCATCTGCAAAATGGGAATACAATAGTCAATCTCAGAGGATTGTTAGGTGGATTAAATGAGATAATACATGTGAAAGCATTCTTAAGTTACGAAGTGTGTTAGGTAGTGTGGGAAATATAAAGGAAGTGTAAATCTTACCCAAATTGATGAGATTAACACGGAATTGTTGCAGTCCTGGGGCAGCTGGCTGCTGAAGGGTAGGGCCATATACCCTCATGACCAAGGGCAGTAAGTCCTCCGGATAAGAAATGTGCCCACACACAGGCTATACCAGCTTCATCCCATTGGTGGAGTGACACCCTTCCATCCATGAAAAACCCTCAGGGAAGGCCCTTGGCCTAGATCACACCCACCAGTTAAGGCTGGGCCCACCGGAGCAGAGCAGACTCAAAATGCTACCTGTCAAAAGTGAGGTCCCTTGGGGCGCCTGGGTGGCTCAGTCGTTAAGCGTCTGCCTTCGGCTCAGGTCATGATCCCAGGGTCCTGGGATCGAGCCCCGCATCAGCCTCCCTGCTCGGCGGGAAGCCTGCTTCTCCCTCTCCCACTCCCCCTGCTTGTGTTCCCTCTCTTGCTGTGTCTCTCTCTGTCAAATAAATAAAATCTTTAAAAAAAAAAAAAAGTGAGGTCCCTTTTATGGCAGGACTGTTCAGGAAAGCCCCTTCCAGACCCCCAGGCTCAAGGGCATTCCTATAAGCAAACAATAACTATCATAACATAAAAGCCCAAGCAAGAAAGCAGAGAGTCATCCTGGTGAGGATATAGTTGAATGTGCACAATTACAAAAATAACTATAAACATTTTACTACACATATCCTCAGACCTACTGCTTTCACTGCTAAGAGTTAACAGCTTCATTGAGATATAATTGGTATACCATAAAATTCACCCATTTAAAACGTACAATTCAGTGGTTTGTAGTATATTCATAGAGTTGTGTAACCATCACCACAATCTAATTCTAGAATATTTTTATCACCCCAAAAAGAAACCCTGAGTCCATTGTCACTTAGGAATTTAACCAATGAACATATTCACAAAAACTTTTTTGACAAGGTATATACACAAAGACGTTCATTGTGGGGACATATTGATATAAGACTTAAAAAAAAACCATACAAAGTATGCCTTATTTGGGACTTCTTAAATAAATTATGATGCTTCTATATAATGAACTACTGGGAAGATATTAAAACAAATGAGGTAGACCTATATATGTTGATATGGAAAATTATGTAAGAATTGTGTTTATAATATACCTTTTAAAAATTATTTCAAAATATTTATAACATTCATAAAAATAAAATTCTAGAAGGAATTACAAGGAACTGATGTCAGCGGTTACTTTTAGGAAGAGGAGCAGGACTGATGAGTGCGCAGGGAGCTTTCATTCTTCATCTCATGCCTTCTTGTATTGTTTGATTTTTCTAGGTACCTGTTCATAATCCCTTCTATGGAAACCTTGAGGCCAGATGTAGTTTGGAATTCTAAATTTTTTTATTTTAAAAGATCATATCTGTATTACACATATTACATAAAATCTTCAGTGGAGTCTAGAGCAACATACCCTATTTAAACGTGTTAATATTTCTGCAGTGAAGTGTATGATTATTCACACTAACTGGAATTTTTTTGAAGACTATAAATCATAATTGGATGAGATTGAGTCACATTTGTCCACCAAATTGGTTTTCAGGGTTTTTTGGAATTCAGAATTGCAGTTAAGGGGTTGTGGACTTATATTAGCACTAACTGATTTTTCTTATAATAACAGGGTGTGTGTGAGTGATGAAATAATGGACCACTTTTGTCTTTATATGTTACTTTCTCTTATTCCTTACTTATCTGCATGCTTTTTACTCCCCAGAAGCAGCTGAGAGTAATATGCTCAGAGGACTAAGGAGAATAAACTCACTAGGACAGTGTCAGTCCCTAAATGACAACTAAAGGCAGTCTGCAATCTAACAAAAGGCAATAAGGTCTAACTTCTCCTGGTTGCTAATAGTTTGGGTCCATCTGTTATTGCTTTGCAAAGTAGGTGAAGCAGGGTGAAGAGCTCTCCTTGCTGAAATCAGCCGCATACTAGAAGAGACTCAGAGGGGAGAACTGTGCCCAGCAGGCCTTCAAACTATGACTAGTTAGTGCTGTGGAAACCAGCCAGAGGACTGTGAGACAGCTCATGACCAAAGTCGAACAATATGGTACACATTCGGGCTTTTCCTTCTCGGTTTTCATAGAATGGCACATTTGCTATTCACAAGTGGTACACACCTTTGAATGAAACCATTGGTCCTGTCCCTAATAGCATGAAACTGTGGCTTTATTCCAGGGGCTTTGGGTAACTGTTCTTGTTAGTGTCTCACTGTCAAAGATTCTGGTACAGGTGGCAGGAAGAACAGATTTCTCATTTTTATTTCCAGGCTGCTGCTCTGGTTCACGTCTACGCAGATGGGTCTATATTGGTTGCTCATGGTAGAGCTGAATTGGGGCAAGGTGTTAATACCAAAATGAAACAGATGAGAGAGGTAGTTTCAGATTTACCATCGGCCAAAAGTAGACTTTATGAAATATTCCCAGACACTGTATTATACAGTTTTGGGGCTTTGTGATACAATGACCAAAATCGCCCACAAGTGTCCCTAAGGAGCTCATTCTGGATTACCAGGAAATAAGTCAGCTGGGACTTGGGAAGGGGGCTTTACCTCCCTTGTCTCTCACCAAAACTCCCCTTCCCCAGGGACCGGTGGCTTCTTTCCCTCTGGCAGAAGGTCTGTAACTTCTCATGGGCTCCTAAGTCCAAGTGCTAGGCTGCCAACCTTCCCAGACCAGTCCTATCCATAATTAGCACCCCAAGTTCAGACTTCCCAGTGCCAGACAACCTATCCATTGCTCCATCAACAAGTCTACTTTCTCACGGTCACCCTCTACAAAGGGAACCCATGATAGAGTTAGGGCCCCTCCTCCAGAATGTTGCATATCCAGCAGGCCTCTCTGGGGGTCATGATAGGATGGAGAATCTGTGCGCTCTCTCTCTCTCTAAGATTCCCCTTTCCACAATAAAGCCTACTTTAACCCCCTGCCATGTGACGTTGTGGGATTTGTCCTGACCCATGGCACTTGAGAGGTTTGGGGTATAGAGAAACACTTCCCATTTTAAAACTTTAAAACTCTTTACAGAAATTTTGGTTTGAAAATGTCTATTTGAACCATAGATGATGAATCTCCTTATCACCTTTGAAAGAGAAAAAAGCTTTTCTAATAGGTTTAGGTTATTGTCCCAGTTTCACTTTGGGACCAGCACATTCTGTCTGTTTGCCTGTGCAGGTGGCCAGCCATGAATTAAAGTTACCAATGTCTTCCATATACCTTGGCTAGATGAATACCATGACAGTGCCCAACACAATTCCCATGGCAGCCTCTACTAGTGCAGATGCCAATGGAAAAGCTATGCAGGTGAGGATTTTACTGATTCCTAACCTTCTCTTTAAGTCTCAAACCCTTTTCCAGAGGAGCCTTCTGCTCCAGTCTAGAAAACTTTTCCTGATGCTTTTCCCCAGGAGCACTGAAGTCATAGATGAGATCCCTGATGTATGGAGAGTATAAGTCACTTGCATGATGAGAAGAAGCAGAGCCCTTCCATCCCAGGGATGTCCGACTCCAGAACCCAAATCTCTTCACACCACACTGCCTTGCTCTGTGCCTGGTCTAAGGATAGCTCTTGTGCTTGCTGCTCTGGACAGTGGTTTTCATGGCCTTGTTAAGTATTCAGCAAATCATAAGGGAAACCTTAACATAAAGCAAATAAAAGCATAGCTGTTTGGGTTGAACTGGGCAAACAGGGCTCACATTTTATCTGGCTTACCTCTAGCCCCCTCCCCTCGCCCCCTGGGTGGTCTTGTAAACCCCACGCCTCAGCCCCCTCTTCTGCAGGGAATCCCAGCCCAACCTTATAGTCTTACATTCCTCCCTTCCCTCAACTCTCAGTTATTTTGCATTTCCACCTCTTGTTCCTCCTTTAGCTCCTACCTCAGCAGAATTCCTTCTTCCTCCCAAGACAGACCCTCTAACAGGCTTACCATCCTATACCCTCCTTCCTCCTCTGAGAGTCCATTCTATCAATTATCCCTATCTTCAGATCTTTCTTCTGGTTCATCAGCCTCCTCTTACAAATATATTCAACTTGCCCAGATCTATTAAAAAACAAATCAAACAACAATTGACTTCTGCCCTCAAAGTCCCAGAGATTGATCCACAAATAAGCTCATTTTTCCTTAGGAGCTTCAGCTTCAAGCCCTGCTGTAGAATGTTGGCCGTTACATGGGAACACACTTGGAAATTCCTTGGCATAAACTGGAGGTAAGAAGGAGAGTTTTTCCATAAGATAGAGCTTAATCCTTACCCTGGGCATTCCCGAGTTTGGTTAGCTCCCTTGTGGGCAGTGCCCCAGGCTTTTTTCCATTAACCTGGGAGGAGGAAGAGTCAGGGGTCAAAGAGGAAGGAGAGACAGTGTGTGCCTAGCAGCCTCCTCCCAGGAGAGGAGACCCGGGGCTGCCTCTCACCTCTCCAACCTCCCTTTGATGGGGGCAAGAGAGCATCTAGAATTGAACTTGTTACTAGGAAAGCCCTTCTCATTGAAATGTCCTCACAATGAAAGCAGTAACCAATAAAATATCCTTAGCCTTTGGCCTATTTTGGTAGCAACAGTCTTTCCTTTTAGAGGGGAATGGGGACAAGGAGAACTCTGGATTTCCCTTAGCCCATAGAACATCCTTTCTTTCTGAACCTTTAGCCGTCTCTACTGCAGGTTTCTTGGGCCGGCTTCCCCCAGTTAATTACATAATGCCCACACAAGGATCTCAGAGCCTGAAAGATCCCACCCCACCCTTAGACCACATGATGGAGTAGCTAAACTGCACTGCTAAAAATCTGAAAACAAGACTCCAAGAACTTGTTTCATAATCAGCTTGTCTGCATTATATCCTGAGCTATTCTCAGGATTTGGGAATGTCTACATAGCAAACCAGCAGTGGAGGCTGCTCACCTTCTCTGAAAAAAACAGGTGAACTAGAAGATTATGGTCAGTGGATTCCCTTAACCTTGTTAAGCCTCAAGACCAGAAGCAAGTATAAAAGGAATGTCTTCCACCCCTTCAAACAAGAGAGAGACTGTAGCCTATAATACCTACTCACACAGTTAGACAGGGGGGATCTTTCTACACCACCATCACTACCATCCCTCAACCAAGAAGCAGGCTAAGTTCACAGCACTGTACCTTTTACTGAGCGCCTTCCTTCCTGAAGCCATCCTCACCAGTGAGAGGGTAACCCTAACCTTCCTGTTCATTTCCTATTAAAGGTAGCTGAAAATTTTATGCAATGTCACATAAGGGGATTGAGCCCTGGGGTCCCATTTTAATATGGGTGGCGTTTAAGGGCTTCCATTCCCTGGAGAATCTAAACTTCCATTTGATTTTTCCATCTGTTTTTTTTTTTTTTTTTTTAAAGATTTTATTTCTTTATTTGAGACAGAGAGAATGAGAGAGAGAGCACATGAGGGGGTGAGGGTCAGAGGGAGAAGCAGACTCCCCACCGAGCAGGGAGCCGGATGTGGGACTCGATCCCGGGACTCCAGGATCATGACCTGAGCCGAAGGCAGTCGCTTAACCAACTGAGCCACGCAGGCGCCCTTCCATCTGTTTTTTAAGTTTTAAAGACTGACAGTGTGTTTGATAGGTTGATTTTTTGTCTGTCTCTAATCAAATCAGATCTGTGGCTGACCCCCAGATCCACTTCATCAGCCCGTTTTTACCCACAAAAAGTGTAGAATTCACTATACTGTACTTCCTAGACAAAGACAGAAATTGTTTCTTGGGCGCCTGGGTGGCTCAGTCGTTAAGCGTCTGCCTTCGGCTCGGGTCATGATCCCAGGGTCCTGGGATCGAGTCCCACATCAGGCTCCCTGCTCAGCGGGAATCCTGCTTCTCCCTCTCCCAGTCCCCCTACTTGTGTTCCTGCTCTCGCTATCTCTCTCTCTGTCAAATAAATAAATAAATAAATAAATAAATAAATAAATAAATAAATAAATAAATAAATAAAAAAGAAATTGTTTCTTTCCTTTGCCCTTTCCTTTGCACAAAGGCAAAGGTAAGCACAGGCTTACCATCCTATACTCTCCTTCCTCCTCTGAGAGTCCATTCCACCAATTATCCCTATCTTCACATCTTTCTTCTGGCTCATCAACCTCCTCTTACAAATATATTCAACTTGCCCAAATCTCTTAAAAAACAAATCAAAAATCAATTGACTTTAAAATTTCTCAGGTGAGCACCTGAGTAGAGTTTTTCACTGCCTATTAGAGGATCATAGAGTTAATAGACTAGTTACAACCACCATTTTTTAATTGAGTAGAATACATTAGTGTAAAAAATATGGAAATGTTATACACATAAGGGAAACGATTTCTTAAATATCTGGGTGTGTATGTGTGTACATGTGCACATGTTGCATAAGTGAGTGTACTGATAAAATGTAAAATGTGCATCTGACATTGAATTACGGCCAAAAACATTTGAGGAAACACTGCCCTGAAGTGTCTACATCCTATATCCAGGTCAAGTGCAATCCCAGTAAATTTATCTCATACACAACATAGTGTGATACATATCCTTCTTCTTCAGCCCTAACAAGCATCATCAACTTTTTTTTTAAAGATTTTTATTTATTTATTTATTTGAGAGAGAAGGAGAGAGAGAGAGGGAGAGCAGGCAGAGGGAGAAGCAGACTCCCTGTTGAGCAGGGAGCCCGACACGGGGCTCAATCCCAGGATGCTGGGATCATGACCTGAGCCGAAGGCAGACACTTAACTGACTGAGCCACCCAGGTGCCCCAAGCATCATGAACTTAAATCCATTCTGGAACAAGTTTCAGAAGAAGTAACTTTTTCATGTGAATAATTTCATAAAAGGACAGGCTACTCAGAAATTTGGTTCTTGTGTTGTCACTTAAATTTTTTCTTCTTTTCAACAGACTTCATCAAAATAAAATTTTAAATGTCATGATACATTTTGCCAGAATATATTTTCATATCATCAAAATCATCTGTTTCAGAAAAGGCACAGCCTATGTGGAATGGATCACAGGAGTTCTAGACTAGATAAAATCCTATGAAATTCCATAAACAAGGCTGGATGCCACTGGAACTATGCAGGCCTGTGACGGTGACCCATGATTCCTGCACGCTCCTTTTTTCAGAGAGCTTACAAGAGGGACAGCGAGGTACCTATTCCAGATCCTAGAAACAAGGGTATTAGTGGTAGAAGAACCTCTTTTCCAATGATTATGGCCTTTTGAAATCCACACAGGGAAAAGGCCATAATGATGCATCACAAATCTTTCACTTGTTTACTTTTCTGAGGTGTGCTTTTTCAACCAAGACATGTTTAGATTACAAGAGACCTCTTGATCCAGCACAGCATACACATTGTCTCCTCATTTCCTCCTTTACCTACTCACCCAGTCCCATACCCGTCTAGGCCATAGGACAGAGGAGAGTGAGGGGAACCTCAGTGGAGAGCTGGGATTATCAACCTGTCATATATCCTTTCCTTCCCTTTTGCCCTGGGAGGCATTTGTATCCAGGGCCCTGTTCCACCCCATGTCTCTTCACCTTGTGAAGCCTCGCAGCCCCGGAAACTCTGCCGAGTGGGCTTCCATCTGCTTGCTCTCCTATGTAGATAGTTGGGGCCGCTAGGCCTGAGCCTAGACCCTGAGGACCTCCACCACCTGTAGCCACCTGACCCTCGGTAGCACACTTGGGGGCGCAGGGACCTCACTTCCCAGGGTGGTTGACAGGATTCAACAGAAGGGCACCAGTGGCATCATGCAGAAGGCAGGTGTGAAGAACGACAACCATAGGCTCCCTCCTGCCTGCCAGCAGCACTCTGGCCTGCCCTGTGGGGGGGGGGGGGGGCGGCGGGGAGGTGGCAGTGAGCCTGTGTGCCTCCAGCTGCCGAGAAGGTTTGACCACTGCTGAGAACAGGCCTGCCCCCATGGTCACTGCCGTAGGACCAGACTGAACCAGTTGGCTGGGTTCATGAGCCACCTGTTAATGTCACTTGAAAGCCCTTGCAGGCCTTCCTGAGCCAAAATAACTCCCCTACCCGCCTGCTGATTCCCAGCGTTAGTCACACTCACTGCTCGAGGGATGTCTGAGGTGCATTATGGGAGGTACGGCATAATGGACCTGTTAGTAACGGATTAGCCACAGGGTAGGTGAGTAAGGAGAAGGTTATGTAATTCACAGTCAAAACCCTTTGATGGCTTCCCTTGCACTGATAATAAAACACATCATTCTGAATGTGGTTCCCATGATCCGCCCTGCCAGGCTTTCCCAAAGCTCCTTGAGCCAGGATTACCACACTTAGGCCAACACGGCCTTCTTCACTTCCTTGAAAGGACGCGTCTTCTCTCTCCCTCAAGGCCTTTGCACACATCACCTGCATAAGTCAGGATTCTCTAGAAAACCAGAACCAGGATGAGTACATGGATGTATGTGTATGTATATATGTATGTGAATAATATATATATTCACACATATATCCATATATACACATATATGTGCATATATACATATATACACATATACATATACACACACACACATACACACACAGAAAGGTATTTATTTTAAAGAATTGGCTCACATAATTGTGGGCACTGACAAGTCCAAAATCTAGGGCAGGCCAGCAGGCTAGAAAGTCAGGTAGGATTTCTATGGTACAGTTTTGAGATAGAATAGTTCCTTCTTCTCTGAAAAAGCTCAGTTTTTGCTCTTAAGGCCTTCAAGTGATTTGGAGGCTTGCCCACATTGTCAAAGGTGATCTCCGTTCCTTAAAGCCAACTGATTGCATCTGTTAATCACATCTACAAGATACCTTCACAGCAGCATTAGACTAGTGTTTGACCAAGCTACTGGGTACCATAGCCTAGTCCGGCTGATGCACAAATGTAACTTCATACCGACTCCCTGCTGGGATTTCCCCTCCCACGGTCCCTCCCCTGATCCACAGCCTTCTCCCCTCTTAGATGTCAGCGTAAATATCACTTCTGCAGGAAGCCAGCCCTCTCCCCTCACCTTATGTAGGTACCACAATTGTTCTTCTTTTTTCCTCTGTTGCCCTGCCCTGATTCTAAGCCCACCTTTGTGTCTGCTTATGTCCTCACTGCCTCTCCCTCCTGGATCTACGCTCTGTCCGGGCAGGGCCGTGGAGGTTCTGGTGGCCCTTGCATAGCCCAGAGATCATCTTTGGGTACAGGAGGAAAAGGCTCCCTTCCTCCAGCTGGCTGTGCCTGGGGAGTGAAGTGGGGCCTGGATTTCACCCCACTGCCTGGAAGCCCTTGTTCAGGAGTCAATCTGTACAGCCAGGCAGGATGGGAGACAATGAGTGCTGTCAACAGAGGACAGGGCCAATGAGTGTCCCTGACTCAGCTGAGCAGAGACCAGGTGCTGGGATGCTTAGATTTTATCCCAGAGAGGACCACAGGCAAAGAGGGGAGGTTGGGGATGAGGAAGCCAGACTCAGGATTGGGGGTGGGGGGAACTCAGGCAGTGGGAATGCCTTCACCATAGTAGGGGGTAGGCACAGAGGAGAAGCCTCCAGGGTGAGAGGAAGAAGTCAGTGAGGAACACCCATTCACAGGAAAAGGAGGACAGGGTGGGGACATCAGTGGCAATTGGCAAGGACATAGAAACATATACCATCAGAATTAGAATAGGCCCCAGGGAAGCTCTAACCCAGAGACTCTCAATGGCAAGACCCACCCACCAAGGGGACACATTAAATCTCCAGGGAGGGGCATGTGTACCTGAAAAAGCATGGACTCATTATTAGAGTACTCTATATTTTGGGAAAAGCTTTTTAAAGTCTATTACTTTCTGAATTTGAAGTACAGAAGATAAACCTCTGGCACTGGCCTGACTAGAAGTGTAATCAAAAAGCAAGAAGTTTCTAAACCTTCATATCTTTTAAAAGCTCAGTTCTGGGCGCCTGGGTGGCTCAGATGGTTAAGCGTCTGCCTTCAGCTCAGGTCATGATCCCAAGGTCCTGGGATCGAGTCCCGCATCGGGCTCTCTGCTCCTTGGGAGCCTGCTTCTCCCTCTGCCTCTCTCTCTCTCTCTGTCTCTCATTAATAAATAAATAAATAAATAAAAAATAAAAAAAAATAAAAGCTCAGTTCCTGCTGTGGATAATCCCTGAAACTTTGGCCAGCTTTGCCAGCCCCACCCACACTATCCCCGGGGCATCTGCATGCTGGGCCTGATTGTCTCCTGACATTTGGCAAGCAGGGCCAGCTTCTGAATTGCTACCTGGGCCTACCCTCCTCCAGGATAGGGCTCCTTCAGGGCCCAGATGGTTCCCACAAGAGAAACCAAGCTCTGCTACAGAGTTCAAAGCTGCCCGTGAATTGGTCACGGGGGACAGTTGAAAACGTCACCCTCTTAAAAAGAATGAGCCCAGGCAGGCAGTGATTTAGAAGAGGCCAGAGACTGTCAGCCAGGACTGACACATGGTTAATCAATGGTGTTATTTATTCGACAGACATTCTCGGAGCCCCCGCGTGGATCAGTGGCTGAGCCAGGCCAGAGGATACAGCAGTGAGCAAGACAGAGAGATCCACTCAGTGCCTTCCCAGTGGTCTGCCGGCTGGCTGCTCCAGGGATGGAAGGGAGGGGGGTCCCTTCAGATGCTTTTCTAAGCCAGGTCAGTGTGCCCACCCCCCCACGGGTTCAGTGTCTCAGAGTATGTTTATTAAAACTCCTCCCTTTTAATTTTGTCTTCTCTGCCCCCAGGACCGGGGAGAGTCAGGAATGTATCTGGGGTTGTCTGTGGTCCTCACCTAACAGACACTAGGACTGCACCCGGCACGGAGAGGGGCCTGGCCCCGACTTTGACAACGAATGACCAATTCAAATGGCCTGTGTGGATGGTCTGCAGAGGTGGCATGGGGTCCCTCCTTGTCTTGTTAATTCTCTGCAACTCCTTTAGACATGCCTAACGTACATGAGGGCAGGGAACATATATTAGTTTAAAGGTAAATTCACAGAGGCTTCAACACCACCCCCACAGCCCCCTGGCAGTTTATCTTCCGATATATCAACTCAGATTCACTTCTCCACACCTCCTGCCTTGCGAAAAGTGGTCGCTTTTCTTTAAAGAACTTACCAAGGGGCGCCTGGGTGGCTCAGTTGTTAAGTGTCTGCCTTCGGCTCAGGTCATGATCCCAGGGTCCTGGGATGGAGCCCCGCATCGGGCTCCCTGCTCGGCAAGAAGCCTGCTTCTCCCTCTCCCACTCCCCCTGCTTGTGTTCCCTCTCTCGCTGTGTCTCTCTCTGTCAAATAAATAAATAAAATCTTTAAAAAAAAAAAAAAGATTTAAAGAACTTATCAAACTCAACACCCAAAAAACAAATAATCCAGTCAAGAAATGGGCAAAAGGTATGAGAAGACATTTCTCCAAAGAAGACATACAAATGGCCAACAGACACATGAAAAAAATGCTCAACATCACTCGACATAAGCGAAATATAAATCAAAACCACAGTGAGATACCACCTCATACCAGTCAGAATGGCTAAAATTAATCACTCAGGAAACAACAGTTGTTGGTGAGGATGTGGAGAAAGGGGAACCTTCTTACACTGCTGGTGGGAATGCAAGCTGGTACAACCACTCTGGAACACAGTATGGAAGTTCCTCAAAAAGCTGAAAGTAGAGCTACCCTACAACCCAGCAATTGCACTACTGGGTATTTACCCAAAAGATACAAATGTAGTGATCCAAAGGGGCACATGCGCCCCAGTGTTTATAGCAGCAATGTCCACAATAGCCAAACTATGGAAAGAGCCCAGATGTCCATTGGCAGATGAATGGATAAAGAAGATGTGGTATATATATATAATGGAATACTACTGAGCCATCAAAAAAAAAATGAAATCTTACCATTTGCAAAGATGTGGATAGAACTAGAGGGTATTATGCTAAGCAAAATAAGTCAATCAGAGAAAGACAATTATCATATGATCTCACTCATATGTGGAATTTAAGAAACAAAACAGAGGATCATAGGGGAAGGAAGGGAAAAATAAAATAAGATGAAATCAGAGAGGGAGACAAACCATAAGAGACTCTTTTTTTTTTTTTTAAAGATTTTATTTATTTATTTTAGAGACAGAGCACAAGAGGGGGGAGCGGGAGAGGGAGAAGCAGACTCCCTGCTGAGCAGGGAGCCTGATGTGGGACTCGATCCCAGGACTCCAGGATCATGACCTGAACCAAAGGCAGTTGCTTAACCAACTGAGCCACCCAGGTGCCCCAAGAGACTCTTAACTATAGGAAACAAACAGGATTGCTGGAGGAGAGGTGGGTGGGGGGATGGGGTAATTGGATGATGGGCATTAAGGAGGGCACGTGATATAATGAGCACTGGGTGTTATATATAATTGATGAATCACTGAACACTACCTCTGAAACTACTGTTATCTTGAGAGTTAGGAAGTTAGGATCTCAACACAAATTTGGGGAAGACACAAACATTCAGTCTAGAACAACCTCTAAACCTCCTTCATCCCTCAAGTTGCTCTTCCTCCCTGAACCTTTCCAATTGTAGCAGGATTTCTTTTCCTTCGGTGCCCGAGGTTCTTGGTCACACCCATTTGAAAAATGAAGAGGTCGATCAAAGAGTGGTGGGCAGCAAAGCAAGGTTTATTGAGTGATAGTAAAGCAAAGTTTATTGAGTGATGGTACAAAGCTCCCGAAGAGGGAGGGGACCCGAGAGGGTTGCCACCACAGTTTCCAAGTCTAGGGGGTCTTTATGGGCTTGTTGGCAGGCTGTTTTAATCTGATAAACCCTCCCTGTGCCTGTCACCCAATCAGGTTTTTGTCATCTACCTATCACGTGGGAAAGGGGGGAGGGCTCCTTCCAGGGCAGTGTGAGGGTGGTTTCCCTGTAGGGCTGGAGGCCCCTTGTCCCTGCCTGTCTTTCTTCCAACTATCCTTCATTACAATGACCCAGCCAAACCAAGCAGCCCACATCTGCCCCCCATTACATTTGTGTTCTGAACAATACCATTTCAGTTTGGTTCAGTTCCACAAACACAGTCTGTGTGCCTGCTCTGTGTGAGGTGCTGTGTTGGGCCAAGAGAGAACCATTCAGAGGACATAAGTCCCCGCCCAAGGGAGGCCACAGTCTGGTGGAGAAACAGGGAAACAAGCGATCGCCATACAAGCTTTCCAGTGCCAGGGACTGCACACCAAGGGAGCGCCAAGGACCGAGAGATGTTTTCTCACTCAGAGTGCTTCTAATTCTTTGTCCCCAGCTATACAGACTGCAAGCTTTAGAACAGGCAGCATGTCTTATTTCTTCTGCCTCCATCACTGAGCTTCGATACTCACAAAATGCTGACTGGAAAAGTTTTGAGTGACATGGTGGCTTTAAAACCAGATGACAGGGTTCAAATCCCAGCTCTGCCACTCAAACCAGTCATAAGTGGGACCTTGGGCAAGTTTTTGACCTATCTGTGCCTCAGCTTCCACATTTGTCAAACAGAGAAAATAGGGGACCTACCTATTAGAGTCCCTATATTAAATGAGTTTAACTGTACAAGTGTTTAACCCAGGATGGGGGCACATGTTAACAACTCAATAAATGTTAGTGATGATTATTATCATGATCTTCATGATGATGAGTATTACTCCTCAGCTAGTCCTTTATGCTTCCTCATGTCTTCTGCTTTTTCTAGCCCACAACCCCGTAATGCAGAAGTGAGCAAGGGACATTTGACTGAGTCACAGTGGCATAAGAAGATAGCTATCTGAGGTTTGGCAGAATGCTATAAACATTGGGGTGCACATGCCCCTTAGGATCACTACATTTGTATCTTTGGGGTAAATACCCAGTAGTGCAATTGCTGGATCGTATGGTAGCTCTATTTTCAACTTTTTGAGGAACCTCCATACTGTTTTCCAGAGTGGTTGCACCAGCTTGCATTCCCACCAACAGTGGTAGGAGGGTTCCCCTTTCTCCAAGGAAACGTGACTTTGATTTTAGATTTATAGCCTGGTTGTCAGGATTTACCTGACATCCTAAGGGATTTACCCAATAGACAGTTAATTTGGGATTGGCAAGAGGTCTGGGCTACAGAAAGATTTATGACTAATGCATGTAATTAGTAATTAGAGCCAGGAGACTGGATAAAACTCACCAAAGTGTGACACTGCAGAGAGGGAAGAAAAAAGGAACATGTGGAAGGGAAGGAGAGAGAGGGAAATAGAAGAAAATAAAAAAGGAAGGATAAAGAGAGGAAGGAGTGAGTCAAGGACGGCTCAGGGACGGAGTACCTGAGGGTAGGAGTAGGGGCAGAAGCACTAAACGCCTCAAAACTAAGGATGGGGTGCTTGAGGCTCTGTGCCCACACTCACAGCAATAACACACCCTCAGACACAGCCCACCTCCACAGGAGGGTGGGGGGCGGTTAACATTAGCAAGATTTTTTTTTTTTTTTTTTTTGACAGAGAGATAGCACAAGTAGGCAGAGTGGCAGGCAGAGGGAGAGGGAGAAGCAGGCTCTCTGCTGAGCAGGGAGCTGGACGTGGGGCTCAATCCCAGGACCCCAGGATCATGACCTGAACTGAAGGCAGCCGCTTAACCAACTGAGCCACCCAGGCGCCCCACCATTAGCAAGATTTTAAAGGCCCCGAAAAGTCCCTTCCTTAATGCCCCCACCCCACCCTCACACACACCTACTTAAAACACCTCTCCTCTTTTGGCCTCAAACTACTCGATCATAATAACCCTAGAGTGGAGGAAGGCACTCCAAAGTGCGGGAAACCTCTGTTAATGTGCCCCCAAATCCAGGGGTGCTCAGGGGCTGGATGGAGCCTGGAAGCCCTCTCTCCTGGCTCTCACTGTCCCCTGGTCTTACCACACCCACAAGGCTACCACAGTGACCACTGGCTATTCTGGCCCAGATCTTCCCGGTGCCCAAACCCCCCATCCTGCCCTTCAGTTGGAGCCCAAGGCGGTGCACCTCGTGACCAGGCGGAATCCCCGCGCGCCTGGAGACGTTACCGCTCTGCTCAACTGACACTTGCAGCTGCCTCGCGGATCCGCCAGCGCTCTGCTCTTTCCGGTAGACGCCGAGGAACGGCGGCCAGCCCCGCCCACCACGCCCACGCGGGAGGCGGACCCTCCGGGCCGGGACCACCGCCCTGCACGTGGAGGCCCGGCCGCGCCCACGTGCCCCCGCGCCGCGTGCGGAACCTGGGGCGGTTGCGTGCGCACGGCCGGCACCGTTGGCCCCGCGGCGCCGCCGCCCCGCCGCGCTGGTCCGGGACCCGTACCCCGCCAGCCCTGCCCGCGCAGGGACCACGACCGGGTGACCGCGACGGGGCCCAGCGGCGGCCACCCCTCAGTGCCGGCTCCGGGACCGCCGGGGAGAGCACCCCTGACAAGGATGGCGTTGATCCCTGTGCAGGGAGCCTTTAAGCGAAGTATGTTTAGGCCCTCCGGGCTGTTTGCTCTTGGAAGGCGTCTTGGTAGGAAACAAACGGAAAATGGTACGCAGCAGGGGCCAAAGGAATCCACTTTGTGGAGAAAAAGGTCCTGAAACAGCTCAGACACCTTGATGTTTCTTGAACCCATTTGTCGAACTTTTCAGAAACCCAGAGAAATTCATTTGTGTTTTAGGGATGCAAGTGCAAATGGATGTATATCCTGCTTTCAAGAAATGGATTTTTCTTGTTCGTCTAGTGCCTGCTCGATGCCGGTCCAAGAATTTAATTGGAACGGATACCTGGTTCCCCAAGTGAAGGAAAGGTGTGAGAATTCTCTTGCCTTTAGACTGAGCAAGGACAGAAACGTGCCGGCGTTCGTTTGAGGATTTTATTACCAGTGGTCTGGCCTCCCCGAGAATACGGGACCAAGCATTTCACTATTGCAGAAGGGATGTCCTCGTGTCCAGTGTACTGGTTTGCTCTGCCCCGGACAGAACAAGGTGGTGGGCGGGACCGAGGAGATGAGTAGAGAAGGCCCCGGAGGGAATGGCCCGAAGTGCCGGAGGAGCTGCCCCGGAGGGTGAGTACAGTCGGTGTGCGCAGCTTGAGCTAATTAGTCACTTAAATTGTGAGCTTTCTTTTTTGTAGCTCAGGACACTGAAGGAACCACGTGGCAGGTCTGTCTGCTCACCACTCTTCACATTACATTCACCCTCTTTCCGTACCAGCACGTGTTCAACTTGCAGAGCAAAATGCTGACCTTTGTGTGTCTCCTTAAAATTTTCTGTGTAGATCACCAGAAAAGAAACAGCAAATGATTGTCATGGGCAAAATGTGGAAAGCTGAGAGGCTCATTAGCTGGAACTCTGCAAATTTGTTATGCCTCTTTTAAATGTAATGATCCCACCGAACTACGTTAAGGTGCCTAACAGTGAAAAAGGCCCTCTCTGAATGACTTTCCTTTGTCATGCTCCTTTGCTTGATATATAAAGGAAAGATTTAAAGCCCAGAAAATGTCTTTTAAAACTATGCTGTGAAGGGGCACCTGGGTGGCTCAGTCGGTTGAGCGTCTGCCTTTGGCTCAGGTCATGATCTCGGAGTCCTGGGATTGAGCCTGGCCTCAGGCTTCCTGCTCATTGGGGAGCCTGCTTCTCCTTCTCCCTCTGCCTGCTGCTCTCCCTGCTTGTGCTTGCTCTCTCACTCTCGCTCTATCTCAAATAAATAAAATCTTAAAAACAAAAACAAACAAACCTGCTACGAAGACATCATCTTGTGCTTTTGGTTTCTAATGAACAGACAAGTACTGAAAGAATTCAGGAAAATCTGTTCTGTGCAATAAATACAAATTTACTTTTTAGATAAATTTTGACCCTACCAGATATTAGTGAATTCTAGTTATCTGCAAATCTTCCCTTATTTAGATAAAAGATTGGTAAAGGAAGAACTTGATAGCCTAAATGTAAATTGTTTTACCTGTGTGTTCAGCTTTTTGCACCTGTTCCATACCGAATCCTTCTTCAGTTTCCATGTCTCTCCAGTGACTACTTGGTTTTAAAGACTACATTAGTTTTTTGGTTTTTTGGAAACCAAAAAAAGATGAGCTCTTTTTAACTTAAGACAACTTTATGCTAATTTGACTTTGCTTTTACTTTATTTTACCTCTCCTTATAAGAAAAAAAAATTTTATTTTTTTAAAGATTTATTTTATTTATTTTTTAAATTTTATTTATTTATTTCTCAGAGCATAAAGCAGGGGGAGCAGCAGGCAGAGGGAGAAGCAGGCTCCCCACTGAGCAAGGAGCCCTATGCAGGGCTCAGTCCCAGGACCCTGGGATCATGACCTGAGCTGAAGGCAAATGTTTAAATCAACTGAGCCATCCAGGCATCCCAAGATTTATTTTAGAGAGGGAGAGCGAGAGAGAGACAGAGACAGAGAACACACTTGAGCAGTGGGTGTCTGGGAGGGGGCAGAGGGAGAGGGAGACAAGCAGACTCCCTGCTGAGCACAGAGGCCCACTTGAGGCTGATCTCATGACCCTGAGATCATGACCTGAGCCAAAACCAAGAGTCAGACACTTAACCAACTGAGCCACCCAAGCACCCCAAAATAATTGAATATTAAACTTGCAAACAAGCATACATGAGAAAAGAAAAATCACATGATTTTATGAGGCTTTTCCTTTGTTTTATATACTATTTATAAAACAAGCTATACACATTTTTTAATAATCAATATGGGTAAATATACAACTGAAGAGTATTCTCTACCCTTCATAATTTTTTTCTTTGTTTCAATTTTGATGAAAGTCAAGATTTTTT
This sequence comes from Mirounga angustirostris, assembly GCF_029215605.1. Taxonomy (NCBI): domain Eukaryota; kingdom Metazoa; phylum Chordata; class Mammalia; order Carnivora; family Phocidae; genus Mirounga; species Mirounga angustirostris. The sequence continues at coordinate 161,124,622 of NW_026991711.1, forward strand.
TTAATTTTAAGAATTTAAGAATTTAAACTCAAGAATTTTTGCTTCTGAAGTGATTGCAGTTTGCTCATGCTAATAAGAACCTCATACAAATTGATACTAATGTCAAAAGACCTAAAATAAAAGGTCAAACATAGAAGAGAATTTTTAAATAAATATATTTGTCATGATTTGAGCATGTTGATTCCCTATCTTTACTGCTATATTGAAAAACAATCTTCTTAGCTAGAGTAAGTATTGTATTAATCTCTGCTGTATAGTATGTCAAAGAATTAAGAATCCTTTTAATTTATCCACAAAAATAATGAATACCTGTTTGGAAAGAGAAAATAAACTTATACAAGTTAAATAATTTTTGAGAAATAGATTAAATATTTACAAAGAGAGAAATTTGGGGGCACGTGGGCAGCTCAGGTAGTTAAGCATCTGCCTTGGGCTCAGGTCATGATCCTGGAGTCCCTGGATGGAGCCCCATGTAAGGCTCCCTGTTGAGCGGGGAGCCTGCTTCTCCCTCTGCTCCTCCCCCCTCTCTTGCTCTCTCTCACACTCTCTCTCTCAAATAAATAAAATCTTTTAAAATAAGTAAAAAAAAATTTTGCTGCTAATTAATTATAGTGGGTTGTTTGAAATTTTTTTACTGCTTTTATTTTATTTTATTATTTATTTATTTATTAAAGATTTTATTTATTTATTTATTTATTTGACAGAGAGACAGCGAAAGAGGGAACACAAGCAGGGGGAGCGGGAGAGGGAGAAGCAGGGGGAGCGGGAGAGGGAGAAGCAGGCCTCCCGCTGAGCAGGGAGCCCAATGTGGGACTCGATCCCAGGACCCCGGGATCATGACCTGAGCTAAAGGCAGACGCCCAACCAACTGAGCCACCCAGGTGCCCCTTTTTACTGCTCTTAAATCATATTCCTTGTTTTCTGAATTTTTCTTTTAGATTCCATAACTTGATTCTAAATGCTATTGCCTAATATTTGGGGCTCGAGAACAAAAGTTGATTTTCTGAATGACTTAAACACTGGACAGGTCATTAGTATAAACATCTTTATCTCAAATATATAGAAAATTAGGGCAACTCATAAATATTTGTTTTTCATATTTACACAATTTTTCACATTAACATATTTTAAAAATATGTAATCTTCAGTTATTATGTATTAGCAATTATGTTCCTGGAGCTTCAATGAAAACGTGGTGTTTAATACAGTTTTTTTCTGATTGTGGATGGTATTTCTATGCTGATTTTATAAGGAAAATGAGAGCCAAAACATTTCTATTCTTAGGAAAAATGGGAGAACAGAAAGGGTTTTGTTGTTTGCTTGCAATTTGTAGAGTTTCTTATTTAAGATGCTATGGCTAAAAATAATTTTTATTGAGCTTTCATCATTAGTCTGTAGTCTGGAGTATGATAAGTGATAATCCATGGTGATTAAAAAGCAAATTCTTGTTTATTTTAGTGCACAAGTTGACAATTCACTTGACTTTCTAGGCTCTCAGTTATTAAAGAATCATTAATTCAGTCAGTAAAATGTTGGCTAAAGCAGCGTCACCTCTGAAGATGATTTTTGGAGAGGAATGTGAAGGAAATATGGAAATAATTAAATAAAATCTATGGAAATATTTGCCACCATTAACTTCAACACAGTAATGTTTAGCCTAATTCTGCTCATTGAATTTTTTTCCCTTACGTGTGTGCTTAAAATGGAGATTGGTTGTATTTACTACTAAAATAAATGTACTATGTTAAGGTGAGAATGGCCAAATAATTGTAGCCCGTATACTTATAGGTTAAGTTCAAAAGGCATTAAAACATAATATTTTTTAATTTATCCAAAGCATATTCAAAAAATGTTCAACTGGAGTATTCTAACATAATTTTCAAATACCAAACAGTACAAAACATCAAACTTCTTTTTGTCCCAATTTTTATATATACAAACAAGCTGGTTTTGCAAATGGCATTGCCATACACCCACTCAACTCAGTAAGTCCTTTTTGAATTCCCACTCATTCCCTTTCACCTTTTTCTTTTGGGGGTGCTGCTTCTATACCCATCATTTTCAGCACTGGGGCAGCTCATAATGTGGGTTATATGAAGGGTGAAAAGGGTGGCAGGCTAAGCAGGAGTTTGAAATTAGGGAGGCAGTTTACATACTATGCAGGCTGTCAGGAGTTTTTGTTGGAACTATAACAAGGAAAATAACAACAAATAAAATAATTACCAGTATTTGCATGCCACTTTCCAGTTTACAAAGCATTTTCACATGCTCCTCCTACCTGAAGCCTCAGAGCAAGTTTGCTTTGGGGTACTTAATAAAATCTTGCTTTGTCATTTTTACTGAATCATTATATGCAACTGTCAGTTTCTTGAGGGCATGGATTGTGTCTTGTATGTTATAAGCATACACACACATATAAACCCCTCAGAAATAAACATTCTTAAACTGACTGCCAGGTTGTTAAAAGTAGATTTGCTGGATTTGGTGATGAAGGAGCTATTAAGGCCGTAAGGAGACTAAGGACACCATCAGAGAGGACCATAGGAAGATCTGTGGTGAAGGGGCCAAAGTCAGCAGGCTGGACACAGGGAGAGAAGACTCTAGGAATCCCCCTCGTCAGGGTTAATGCTGGGCCAGAGCCCTTCACATCTTGTATATAGAAATCTTCATTATTTTTTTTAATTTTTTATTGTTATGTTAATCACCATACATTACATCATTAGTTTTAGATGTAGTGTTCCATGATTCATTGTTTGTGCTCATGCAGAACGTGCCCCTTTTAATACCCATCACCAGGCTAACCCATCCTCCCACCCCCCTCCCCTCTAGAACCCTCAGTTTGTTTTTCAGAGTCCATCGTCTCTCATGGTTCGTCTACCCCTCCGATTTCCCCCCCTTCATTCTTCCCATCCTGCGATCTTCTTTTTTTTTTTTCTTAACATATATTGCATTAATCTTCATTATTTTTAATGGCTAAATTGTTTTCCATAGTACCCTACATACCATAGTCATCTATTTTTTCCATTGAATTGCATTTGTCCTAAATTTTTGGTAGTATGAGCAATGCAAACTTTTGGCATAAAGTTGAACGTAATGGTTATATCCTGGTTCTTATTTCTAATTTTGTTTATTTGAATTTTCTCATTTTAAGCATACTTATTAGATATTTAAATTACTAGATTTTCAAAAAAAAAGTTTTGGTTTTATTTATCATTTCTACCCTTTTTTCATTTTCTAAATATTTTTTTCTGCTTTTGTCATTGTTATATACCTATATCTACTTTCTTTTGATTTTTCTTTTCTACTTTCTTGAGATGAAAATTTAGTTCTTTTATTTTTAATCACTCTAGGTTAAAAATAAAAACATTTGAAGTTAAGAAATTTCCCCCTGAATATAGTCTTAGTTGCATCCCATAGATATTGATATATAACTTTTTCATTGCTGTTTATTGTTATGTCTGTATTTTCTGTTTTTATTCCTTGTTTGAAACTAAATATTTAAAATTTAAATATTATCTGTGGCCAGATGTCTTTTTTATCTTTAATTTCGAATTTGGTAACATTGTGATCACAAATGATTGTTTGAAGGGAAAATGAGTAGAAAATGAAATAAGGAACAAACTGGGAGGGGGGAGGACAAAAGCATGAGACATAGCATTAATGAGCAGAGAAAAATAAAATGGGCATAAATAAGAAAAGGAAGTAAAAGGGCCCAAGGCAGAGCAGAGGACTGAGTTTTGAGAGTTACTGGCATGGCAGTAGGTTTGGATTGTTGTATAGGGTACATGATACACAATCGTGTCAGGAGACCAGAAAGATAGAGGAGAGGAAGTGTATGGGAAGAAATGCACAGGAAAGACAGTCCTCGGAGAAAATCCAGCTGCTCCTTGGTTGTGACATGGAAGCCTAGCAAGGAATGTCTGGGCACCACCTGATATGCTCTGATGGTTTAAGTGTTAAGATTTAAGACATTAACCCTTTTCTGGCATCATTCCTTGATCTTTTAGCTTCTTGGGTGAATTTAATTATTTCTGTATCTTCCATTAAATTAGCAGAATGGACTTCAACACAGAAAATGAGCCAGGAACCCAAACTGAGGAACCCATCCCATTTGTGTTACTTTTTTCATTCAACAGTCTTTTTGAGTTCCTATTATGGCCAGTACTGTGCCATATGATGAACACAAAAGGTCATCATCAGCTTCTAAACATCTAACTTATTTTCAGCCTATATCTGTATGCCAGTTCTTTTTGCTGAGCAGAAAGCAGCTTCTCCCACTTGAGAAAGAGTGACTGGCCCAAGCAGCAATTACTTCCCAGCCAGAAGAAAATTCCATATATCCACCATCTACCTGCAGTACCGCAGTCACCAGGGGAGCAGGAGATGAGATGGGTTCCCTGAGCCACTCCCTAATGACTTCTTTCGTTGACAGGTTTGATTAATGAAGCTACCCAAAAATATCATAGCCTTCACAAGTCCCTAGAGACGCCCTGGTACTTAGCAGAGACCAGCCAGGACTCTGGAGCCAGGCGGCCTAGGTTTGAATCGTGGCCGTACTATTTATTAGAGTCTGACCTTGGGCAAGTTCGTTAAACTCTCATGCCTTGGTTTTTCTGATCTATAAATGGGCATTATAATAGTCCTTGCCTCTTTAATTTGGTTTGAAGATTAAATGGGCTAACACTTAGAACAGTGCCCAACACATACTAATCACTCAATAAAAATGAACTCTTATTGTTATTCCAGAATGCAGATGCCCTCACCACTGTGCAGTCATAGAGACAGTGCTGGTCCTGCGGAGAGAATGAAGCTACCAAAGAGAACACAGATACAGGATGCTCAAGTTAAACAAAACCACGGCAGCACAAAGTCCTTCCCATTAGAAAGTTAAACAGACATCCGGAAAGCTGCAAAGCAAACTGGAGGGAGGCCAAGACTTCACTAGAAGTCACTGATGGGATTTCATACTTCATGGCTTTTCTTTGAGCAAGTGCAAAAGCAAAAAGCTGAAGAACTGTCTGTGATGAGCACTAAGAGTCCTGAAATAGAATGGGACTCATAGAAGGACAAGAACAACATAGATCACCCAGAAGAGGGTCCAGAAGGAATACAGATTATTCTCAGCCACACTGCATAGGTTTATCATCAGTTCTTTAGTGAGGAAGAACAAGAAATCAATAGCAGACCCACTCTAAAATCTTTACTATAAAGATCTCATTATAGTATGGATTCAGTCATTCTTTAAAAAAAAATATAAGTGCCAGACATTGGAGACAAATGGTTAACAAGACAAACATAGACCCTGCCCACATGGGCTTTATGATCCAATAGGAGAGACTGGTATTAACCAAGTAATCACACAAATGTCATTGCAAGCTTTGATAAGTGCTCCAAAGAAATACGAAGTGGTCAGTGAAGATAATAGCAGGGGCTTTTAGATTTGGGGGTCAGACACCTTCCTGAGAGAACAACAGTTAGGCCATACCCTGAGGGATGAAGTTTTACCGGGGAAGAAACTGCAGCAGATGGTGCCGAGGGAATAGCATGCTTGAAGGCCCTGGGATGGAAAATGAGGGGTGTGGTCCAAGAACTGGGACGTCTGTGCTAGGAGCATGTCAGTGGGATGGAGAGTCTGCATGGGGCAGGGCCAGACCCTCAGACCACGTGGGCCATGTTAGCATCTTTGTTTTTTTTTTATAACCGGGCAAGTCACGGAAAGACTTTAGGCCACACACAATTGACCTTGACGTATTCAGATTTGTGTTTTTAATGGATCATTCCAGCTGCATTGTGGAAAACAAGTTTGAGGGACTAGAATGGAAAAGGGAAGTCCATTTGGGAGGCTTTGGGCCTGGCCATTAGAGTCAAGGCTGCGGTGAGCACAACCACATACGAAGAGCCCTTTGCTGTGTGGAGTCCTGAAAGGCTCACATCTCTCTAGCTCTATATCCTACAGAGCGGCACCGAAATCATAGGAGTCCATATGAAGTAGAGTTCCTCAAGTAGTAAAACTTTTATTTAGATTAAATTCAGTTGAATGAAAAGGTGTCAGGAGTAACATTTAGTCATATAGCAGTTTGTGAAAAGAATGGGTTTGACCCACTGAAATAAGCAGCTGGGAATGTAGGCAGAGAAATGATTGTTTGTGCTGATGTGCCAGAGTTTAAAGAGGTCACCTGGATGCAGGGCAATTGAGCAATAGATAGGGAAGTTAGAGGAGGATCAAATTACTGTACAGATTTTATTAAAAGCAAAGTTGGAGAATTTGGTTTAGGTCTGTGGACAAGGAGTGTTGCAAATATTTCAGCCCTGAATTCAACCTGCCCCAATAGACCAAAGTAGGCCCTGCAATCGGGGGAGATGGTGCAGGATAGAACCTGTTTTGGGGGCTTCTGCCTTTGTGGGCTCCTTCCTCCATAAATAGTGAAATTGTATTTTACAACTGCATCAGTACAAAAACACAATCCAGTTTCATTTGTGTTCATTTTTTTCTTCTGATTTTAAAAGGAAAACATTTTCGTGGACCCCTAAACTGGGATACATCAGCCCACCAGAGGTCAGAATCCAGGAATTTCGGGTGGGTGGGTCCTGAGATAGAGGAGGGGGACTTGAGCTGAAAAGTGCCAATAATAGACAGTGTTGCTCTCATAGGGTCCACCCTCCACCAAAGTACACTAAGATCCAGATGTGTTCTGGTTCTGGATGATCAGATTTTCATACTGACAGATTCATGTTCCCAAGGATCTGTGTACCAGCAGCACTAAGAAATATAGTCTGGTAGCCAAAAATAATGTTAATATGTTTTCCAATCTTTGTGTCTCTTGAAGAATGTTCATCGAAATCTGTAACTCATCACAACACTTCTAAAAATCCTATTTCCTCCTAATTCTCTCAAGCCCCCCCAACTGGTCTTTCTCCAAAACCCACCAAATTCTCTCCCTAGTTGCACTTGTCTGTCTTCCCCAACTCCATCTTCGTTTTGTTTCCTCCCCACCATCACCCAGCTTGTTCTTACAAAGGAAAGCACAGAGACCAGTGAGGAGGAAGAATGCTCCTCCCTAGGAGAGGTAGATAGGAGGAAGGAAAGAGTGCTGAGGATACACCTACCTCATCAGTCTTTGCCCTATCACAACTGCAAAAGCTAAAAGCCTTAAAAATGACCCATTTTATTACAACATCAGTATGAAATGTATCAACAGAAATGCCCTTTGTGGAGACCAGCTGTCTGCAGAGATGCGGGAGAAGCGGGAGCATAGGGGTAGGTGAAGTGCCAGGAGAGGCCTGCTCTATCTCTCGGCTCTGACACATCCACGGAGAATTGCTGCAGGAGTCCACTTTTTACAGGAAGAAGTAAATGTTAACCAGCCCTTCATGGGAAAGTTTTAGTTCCTGGAGTAGATAACTGCATGGCCGAAGAATACTATGGAGCTCTGGGCTAGCCACTCGGTGGCAGAACTGAGGGCTCCGTTTTATAGGTTAACCAGAATTCAAAAACAAAATCAAGTACAGATTGTAAATTACAGACCAAAGCTACAGAAATGTTGGAGGAGAGCAGTACCTTTTACTGTCCCAAAGAGCCTTATTTCTGTCTGGGTGTTTGATTCGTTACTGGTACTTTCTGACTGGAGAGGGGGAATACAGGATGAGGTCTCCAGACCTGCAAGGTAGCTAAGCTCTGAACACAGCCTGCATTTCTGGGGAGAATGAGACTTCCCACCCAGACAATGAGATGTCCATAGTTTTATGTCTGAGCAAACAAATCCAAGCCTACTGATAATGCAGGCACTCAAGAGCTATCACTCCCATGTATAATTGTCCATTTTGACATAGTAGGAGTGACTGCATCACTATATTGTTACAAGCTTAAAGAACCCTAGGGCTCTGGAAGGATCTCTGTGCTATTAAATCTCTTAACAGCTGATATTCTATATATACACATTTCTACTCACCAGGGAGACACTGCAGGTCCATCTGCTTGGGAAAAAAAAAAAAAAAAAAGTCAAAATAGCCTGGACCTGGAATTGCCAATACACCTCAGGAGGGTCATACTGGGTCTTCCTACTAAGCATGTCCCATCAGTGATAATACCAGCTGGTGGCTGGAAGGCACCCAGAATCAGGCCTTAAGAGTTTTTGAAAATTTGATGGACAAAAACTAGGGAAATTGCACTGACATTTGAAAGCTGCAGTTGTCTGCAGTGGAAACTTCATTACCCTGTTAGGGTAAAATATCTAGCATTCCAGGGAAATCGAATTATTCTCTGTCTCACCAGGGGGTTGAGGAAACGAGTGTGTGAAATTTTAGATAGAATTATTTGATAGGGCACAGACTCATGTACAAACATGACTGTATCCTTCTCTGATGCTTCAGATCCCTCATTTGTAAAATGGAGATTTTATTCCTACCTCAGAGTTTATCATGAAGATTAAATGTGCTAATACAGGAAAGCATTTCCCTTGGCATATACATGAGTGCTAAGTGAGGTTGGCTATTACACAAATGTAAAATAATATAGAGATAGATGTATAGACACAGACTTAAGTTCTATCTCAAGCTCCATTCCACCTGGCAGCAGAAACTTGGTCCCACTCAATTAGAGGAAATCCCATAGTACAAAGTTCCTGTAGTAGATTCAGGACAGAAGCATGGGAAGAGGACACTTGCCTTTGGCATCCCCGTCCACAGCAACCCCTGCCTTTGTTCCTGGTGTCTCTGCCAAGAGTTTCAAGGGCCTTTTTTGAGCCTACACTAGATTTTTTTTTTTTTTTTTTTTGGCATTCCTGCCATAAGGATCCACTCTAAAGGCCAGGAGTGTGGAATGCCCTCACTTATACCTGAAGAATGGGGAAAGGAATGGCCAGGAGGAAGCACATCAACCAATATTTCAAAATATCTTGCCACAAGAAATGTGACTTTTTTTTTCTGGTACTTTACAGTTCCCACACAGTGTGTGCTTACATCATCTATGAGCTAATGATTCTTCAATTGGCTTCTTCAGTCTGGACTTCTCTGACCTCTGGGTCCCTGTATCCAACCGACACGTGCACTTGGAAGTCCAATTAACTCAAAGTGAAGAGACCCCCTTGGTTCTCTCTCCAAAATTCATATCAAGCTGTTCCCTTCTCTCCACCTCTGCTTCCACCACCCTGTACCCTGGTTGATGCTCCCATCAACTTCTAACGGGGAACGGAGAAATGGCTTCAGAGCTCGTCTCCCAGCTACCCTCTTATGAGCAATAACTTGTTCTCTGTACAGTGGGATGATATAATACAAATCACACGATCTTACATCTTCGCTCAAAAGTCTCCAGTGGCATCCCTTCCCACCTTAGAAATCTGCAAACCCCTTGTCCTGGCCCCTACCATCTCTCTGACCTCCCCTCACTCCCCCTTCGTCCTGCTGTTCACAGTGCACCACACTGGCCTTTTAACATGCCAACCTCAGTTCTTTCTCAGGGCCACGGGAGACTCTTATCCCATGCCATCTCCATGGGCTTGCCTTTAGTACTCAGGTCAAACGCACTCCAGCACTGACTACCCAAAACTAAACTAGTCTCCTAAGTCTCTTTGTATCGCCTTAACCTTTGATCACGTTGCTCACCATCTCCTGAAGTTACCTTGTTTCTCTAATTTATTATCCACCACATTAGAAATACATGTCATTTTATCTAATGCCTTAAGGTTCCCACAGAACTCACGTATGCGCGCACACACACCCCTAAGCTCCATGAGAAAAGTGATCTTGTCAGGCACACAAATATTTTTGAATGAATGATCTTACTTGATAACTCATATTTCTGTCATTCGTTCCCATGCAATTCATATATAAGGATAAAACTACTTGTAAATCTCTGAAACATAATATGCAGTTTCAGACTTCCTTGACTTTACACAAATGGTTGCCTCTGCTAAACATGTCCTTTCTTTGTTCTGATAAACTCCTGTTGGTCCTTAAAACCCCTACTTGGGTAGGGAGCAATCAGAGAGAATGAGAATGGGAACTATGGAGGCAGTGAGGCAGGGGAGTATGTAGGCATACTGCTCAGTTGGTGAGGTCAGAACTTGGAACTTAAAGGAAGACTGGATTCGAGTCCAGTCTTTGGTGCAGAGGTGAAATTCTGCCCCAAATCTGGAGTCTTCTTTCTCCTCGAGCCAAAAAAAAAAAAACCAGTTTTGAATATCCAGCAACCCACTCACCATCTCCATTTGCATGTTTTTTAGGCTTTCCAAACTTAACATGTCCAAATAGAACTTATGATGGATAGCCTCATCCACCTGCCCAACCCAAAATCTGCGGAGACATCCTTGACTCAGCACCCCCAACACCTCACATCCAGTCCATGGGCAAATCTGACCCCTCCTTACCCATCTCCTCACTGTCACCCTTGTCCTAGCCTCATCATCTCTTTACTGTGCCACTGTCTAACTTCTGATCATCTCTCTTCTTCCACTCTGGCTCCAACCTTTCATTTTCTGCAAAGCAGCCAAAGCAGTCTTTTTAAAACAATCAGATCCTGTCATCCCCTCCTCAAAACCCTCCAGTGGCTTCCCATCATATTTAGAAGACTCAACATAACCCTTAATGGACCGACAAGACCTCCCTACATATTCTGGAGCACCTGCTCCTTCAGCCTCATTTCCTACCATGTTTCCATGTGGAGCACCGGACGGAGATTAAAGACACAGACTCTGGAGCAACTCTGCCACCTGTTGCCTGTGTGACACTGGGCAAGTTGTTTAATATCTCTGTGCTTCCATTCCTTTGTCTCCAAATCAAAGATGATAATACCTTACCAAGCTGTTGAAGGATGAAAGGAGTCCCAAGAAGAGACTGGAGCATGGCAAGCCTCTGTACATGTTTATCGTTTTAGGTAGTTTGATGTCATGAACCCTTAAATTTGAAGAAACAAGGTGAGTACAAAAAAAGATTAAGGAAGGAGAATATACTTGCAGGTTGTTATAGTTGAGTTTTAAAGACACATGAAGTCTTCAGTTACATGCATGGTGGAATCTTCCCTTTGCACGGGAAAAATCAAAGAAAGTTTTAGGAGTTTTAATAGCACTATGTTGATTGATGACTTGGCCAGATAACAGCCAGTTTAAAACTCACTTTATATCTATTAGTCCTTGGCTTTAAACACATTCCCCTGGGGAAACCAGTCAGATTCCAAAAGGGATGGGCAAAGACACTGACTTGATTTGTAAGAAAGGAGGAACAGGGCACTGCCAAGAACCATTCAAAGTCCCTGTGGGCAGAGTGGGCAGAGAGCCCTGGTTGGTGCTCCTCATGTGGCAGTGTGACTATAAATCACCCCATGCAGTGGGCAAGGCTGATAGTTACCCAGGTTTTTGCTCTAACATATCTGCTCTTTAGAACAAACAAACAAACGTCTATTGTGGTGGAGGCATTCTTTTCCTGGTACAATGGCTTCTGTTCCCAATTCTGATGAACTGATTTTTTTTGTGAATGGAAGAAAGGTAAGTTTATGAGATGATTAATGTGAATTTTTGTATACCAGGGACAAAAGCCAAGCTAACTTTTTTTTCACTGCAATGCCACTTGTTATGTCTTTATCCTCTCCTCTCTTTTTCAAGTCATATATAGTAGTATGAACCTGAACACTGATCATTAGTTCAAGGTTTGGTGCAAAGTATTAAGGCAATGGGGCCTTTGCTTGCTCTTTGCTTTTCTTTTGGAATCAGTAAGGAACTCTCATTTTCTTTGTTATATTACAACCAAAGTCAATTCTGACACAGGTATGAAAAATTGTCATTCCCCCTTTTTTTTTGGATATTAGCTCTACTTGAGTTCACCCATGCTATTTTAATAGAAGGCATATATGACATTAAGGGTAATAGTAGCAAAGAATGATTTTGTTTTGCCTTAATCATCTCACACTAATCAATTAACCTAGAGGCGGGAGCCTGTCTGTCTGAAACCTGGAGGACTAATTAAGCTACCTTCTCCAGAACAGATGTGGCAGCTCTAATGCTTAGCCTGGGCCAGTTGTTCTCAACCCTGTACTTTAATGAGCAAAATGAATACATGGAAAGTTTGAGGTGCCTTGGGAAAATTAGAGGAAAAAACTAGTAAATTATTAAAATGAAAAATTATTTTGGACAGTCATTTGGTGCTCATGCTTTTGCTTCTCAAGCCTCAGTTGTTTTAGATTACTGATGTTCTTCCCTAAAGAAAGAAACACAACTTTAATCAAGGCAAAAATTCTTGGGATTTTTGCCTGTCAAATAGCAGGGAAACATCATTTTTAGGAGGCCTATGAACTAAACAACAGAAAGAAAAAATAAAGAACGAAGAAAAAGTCTGGGTTTAGCAATAATGTTTACCTGTAAGTCAGGATCTTGAATGACCTGAAGCCAACTGGAACATCAGAAGAATTATTGCTGAGCGACAATTTGTAGTAATTCAAAAGCTGAGAACTTACTCTGAGTGTGAGGAAAATGGGCTTTGCTGCTTTTCCTTTGTTGGGGAATAAAACCATTTCTCCCTTAATATCACATTAGAATGATTATTCCCTCTCCAGATCTTCAATCTTTTGAAATCACAGCTGATGTTTTGCTGTTTTTAACCTTCTCTGTCTTACAAATTTCTAAGACAAGTTACAGATGGCCAAAGGAGGGAAATTATACACCTCTTTGAAGAAATTAGTTTTGTTGTTATTTTTGTGGTTGCTTTTCCTTCCTTTAGACCCAGGGGCACAGAGTTGAGCAAAGCACACTCATCTCTGGCTGTGGCACACCATCATCACAGTCTGGACAAGGCTCCTCTTTTGTTTTATATTATTTCTTTTTTTTTCTTTTTATGTCCTATCTTTTCTTTATTTCCTTCTCCCATAAGCATCCACTCTTGTGCATTTTAAATATATGTCCTTCCCATCTTCTTTCCATATGGTCATTTAGAAATATAGATATATCTTTGAAATATACAGTGTTTGGCCTGCGGAGTGTTGTGCACGAGTGTGTGTGTGTGTTCTTAACTTACACAAGTGGTATCGTGACTTATAAATTCCTGTTGTGACTCATCACTGTTCTTGAGATTTATTCATGTTGCTCTTTGAAAACCTGTGACTTCTTAGTTCTCCAGGCTCTGCACATCCTTCATTCTGCTTATCCAGGACCCTAGCAATAGACACATAGGATGCTTCCAATTCCCCACTACCCCAAGAAATGCTGCAGTGAACATCCTACGACGTGTCTCCTCACCAACGCTGGCAAGAAAATTTCTAAGTGAGATTGTACCTTGCCGATTTCAGATGTCCTGCCAAGTGGCTTTCCAGAATCTTGCACAAGTTACTTCTCCCACAGTTCATTGCATGACAGATGCTGTTTCCTTGCCAAGAGATTATTTGCCAATCTTTAATGTGCCAAAACTTGTTATAATCAGACTTCCTAAGGTTTGCTAATCTAATGGGCGTGTTGTCTCGGGGGTTTCTGCTTGCATCTCTCCAATTACTGGTGAGCTTTCCCCTGTTTTCATATACTTGCTAAAAAGGGATTTATTTCCTAAGTGTCTATAAATTACTGGAGGAAACAGGATGTACCTATATAATTTTGTGAGTGTGGCTATTGGTGTGACCAGTATTTCTCATGTGATTACTGAAATATTTTTTTAAATGACTGGGAGTACCATATATTTGATATGTCAGAATTGCAGTTGGCAGCCTTTAATTAATTTCCCAAAGTCTAATCTTGCCTTTTTCTTCGTTGGATCCTGAGGCCATGTCATGATTGAAGGAGACAGCATTAAATCAAGTGTTGCACTCATTGGGCAGCTAAAGTGGTTGGGGAAGGTTTACTATTTAACTGAAATGTTGTCTCAGGTGTATCGATGTCCTTATAACACAGAATAGGGTCGTCAGGCTTTGTTCCCCCATTATAGAGACAGGAAGACGTTATATTAATTCTGGTTTGCACACCATCACTCCCTACCCCCTCTTTTGTTCCCACCTTTGGAAATAATTCCCATAGCCACACAATTAGGGTGTTAAAGAGAATCTAACTCTAATGCTTTGTTTCTGAGATGCCACTGTACTTAGCCTCCTCCTCATGCTATGATTCGGAGAGGAGGGGTGATAAGCTCATCTCTGGCTGAGTAAATCTAATGAGGACTCAGAAGTTTTGGAAATAGGAGGCAGCATATGAAGAATAATGTGGCCTGCTGCCTTTTTCTGGGGTGATAAAAGTAAACACTATTAATGGAACAATGTCCTCTGTTTCTGGGCTCATAGCTACACTTCCTTGTAAATTTCTCTCCTGTTCTCTCTAATCTTGCCTGACTATCCCTAGCAGAAGAACTGTCTGGGCCAGTGAAAGCAGAGAGTTTTCATCTCATGTGCCAGCTTCTATCTATTGGCAGTAACAGCCAGGATTGCGACAGGAGAGGCAGAGCCAGATTCATGCTCCCTTCTGCTCTTCCTTTGCATAGTGGTGCCTCCACTTCACTAGGGGACTGGGAGCAGGGTATGGGAACAGGAGGGGCTCCCTTTATAACAGACACCCCATGGCTCCATTAAGAAATCTCTGGCTAACCTCTTCTATGACTTCCTATGGCCATGAGTTATCTGAGTCAGTTTTGGAATCTATGTATCTGTTTCCCTATTTGGGCCCTTTCTGGGTAACTATCAGGAAAAGCAATCCAGAATTTATAATTGTCATATATATTCAGAGACATTGAAATAATGCTCCATAATGTCTTTAAAATTGGTTCCAAGTCTTAGAAAGTTTTCCTTTGTTATTTTTTTCCCCTGTGAAGGTACCATCTGTCAAAAACATGCTCCCAAAACAATGGCTAGAATTGCCCTAACATGTTGGTATTATCTTCCTAAAATCCCTGTTCTCATTTCACAATGTAGGTCATAGAGAAGAATGCTGATCCTGAAGTAAACCTCTTGTACTACCTGAGGAAAGTCCATATCCTTTATATTTTACTATAATGAATCTGGACTGGGTGATAAAAAGTGAGCATGCTAAGACTTCTGAAGAAAGTCACCCTGTATTTGCTCAAGGTAAATACCCTTGTGTTCAATCTGTAGAGTCTAGTTGGAATTGACAAAATGCACCCAAAAGTGAGAGATCCATGCTTTATTTGTCATATTTTTCACCAGAACAAAACCAAAAGAATCATCCAGTGAGGCATGAGTGTGCTAACTTTCGAAATAACTTTATGACCTTTTGAGTCTCGTGGCCCCCTGACGACAGTTTTATATTCAAGAGTGTTAAAGTAAAAACATCCAGCCAGCTGCTCAGGGGTACATGGTACCAACAGTG
The DNA here is from genome assembly GCF_029215605.1 of Mirounga angustirostris. Classification (NCBI taxonomy): domain Eukaryota; kingdom Metazoa; phylum Chordata; class Mammalia; order Carnivora; family Phocidae; genus Mirounga; species Mirounga angustirostris. The sequence goes on from NW_026991711.1 coordinate 161,139,906, forward strand.
GTCTCCCATGAGGACTTCCCTGACTTGTCACTTAACACCTTTTCATAAGTCTTATTGGAGAAAAAAAGGTTCAATAAACGTATTTCAAAATTCCAACATAGAGCTAATGTACTCTCAGCTCTCCACCTCTGATCTGGACCTTTTTTCACCCCCTACCCCTCCAATACCTTCAACAGACCTGTAATAAATAATTCAGAAAGAATGTCTTGGGTTTGGGGAAGCATGAGTAATTGTGGCAGTGGTGACAGAGCTTTGTCTGTGACATAAAATTGCCTAGAACTGTACATATATGGTATGCGTGCATGTGTAAGTGGTGAAATCTGAGTAAGCTCCCCAGTCTGGTTATCAGTGTAATACCCTGGTCACGTTCCCGCTTTTGATGTACTATAGCTATGTGGGATGTCATCTTTGCGGGAAGCAAGGTGACAGGTATTGTCACTGTATTATTTTTGCAACTTCCAATGAAACTATAAATATTTCAAAATAATAAGTTAAAATATATATGCTTATTGAACACCTACTAAGAGCCAGGCACTGTGTTAGGCTCTGGGGATTCAATGGTATACAAGATAATGTTATCCCCTCTCTTCGGGATCTTCACTTCCTTCCCCCACTTCTGTCTTTTTGCCTCCCAACATACCCATCTAAAAACACTACTTTGTTTCTCCCTGTTATTTCCTTGCCAAATTTATCTAAGAGATTATGTATACCTGATGCCTCATTTTCTCTCCAGACTCTGTCTCTCACTACATAACCCCTTGCAATCTGGTTTCCTAACCCATCATTCACTGCTCTAGCCAGTATTGTCCCTTAATGTCCCATTCAACTCACTATTCTGCCCAAACCAGTTATGACCTCCACCCATGAAATCCTTTTTAAACTCACCCAGAAAAGGCCCCAAGCAAATTTCAGTAGATTCTTATAGAACCTAAAGCAGGAGATTTAATATATTACTTGTTCTCTCTTTATGCAAACATGCAAACATATTACAGGGAAAAGGTACACAGTGCTTGTTGACATTACCAGTTCAGGAGCCATGGTTATTTAAATTAATATTCTCTAATCCAATAAGAAGGTAGAAGCATACATTGGTGAACAGTGCAAGTTAAGCCTCCCAGAGACGGTTTTCCAAATTTTCCCATGCACTACTTCCCAGCACCTCGACAATGACCCATTGTCCACAACTCTGAATTCAAAAGCCTTTTTACACCTCATTTGGATGGTCTCTCACGAGGCCCTTGGTAGTCTTCCTGTTCCCCATTTAGTGTGAATATCCCTATGGTTTACTGCGGAAATATTAATGTGTTTGATTACAAGGTGCTGCCCTAGCCCCACTTGGGAACACTATCTTATTACCTTTGTAAAATATGGAGATTTTTACATTAGAAATGCATCCGGCCAGGAGAGTTTCAGATAAGGCAGTGTGAGTCTGTAAGGATTTCTTCTCATCTTTCATCATTGAGCTCATTTATATGCAAAATAATGGAACAGCTCTTTAAACAAGAAACCTCCGTGAGACTCAAGAAAACATATTAGTCGTTATCTGTATCCCAGGAAGAACAGCGTAAAAAGCAAGGTGGCCTGCACACCTCTTTTTCCTTGACTCCCTTCCTTCCAGTCTATCTCACAGGCACCAAGTACAGCTGTGGGGGAGGGGGCTGCGGTGCCTGCACCGTCATGGTGTCAAGATACAACCCCAAGACCAAGAAGATCCAGTATCCTTTGTGTTGGGCCAAGCCTGGCCCTAGGCACATCTGGGAAGGATGAAAAGCCTCCTCCTTTTCTTGCCCACAGGCACTCCCCTCTCTTCTTTCCAGGTGTTTATCGCACTCACACTACCTCCCAGCCTGCTCACCCCACAACTCCATAAGCTCCAGCTCTTTCCCATAGACTTTGTTTCCATCAGAGTGTATCTGTCCTGGGTGCCACTCTCTCAGGGCCATGCTCTCTATTGCTATACAAATACTTCTTTGCTTTCAAGCAAGAGATTTCAGAGTGGGGGGTCAGGCAAGAATGGCTTAAACACAAAGTAGTGATACACTGTCCTGGTAGAAGATTTAGAGCTTTGACATACACTAAGAGGAATTCTTTGCCTGGAAGGGCTGAATGGGGTCTCAGATCACCTTGGCCTAAAATGCAAATTTGCTCACTATGATTGAAAGTGGTGGTGAAGGAGTTGTCTGGCATGATTCCAAGTTCTTGTCTTAAGTCACTGGGTGGTGCTATCCACAAAGTAGGAAACTTGGGAGAGGAAGAGCAGAGGAAGGGAAAGCAGTAAATTTAGCTTTGGACACATTGCACTAGGGTAATTACGGGACACCTAAGAGGAATTGTCCACAGGCATCGAGATAGACAGTTCTCTCACTCAGAAGAGGTTGCATCTGGAGCTATAACTTCCTGGAAGCTATCAACGTAAATATCAACAGTGGTAATAAAAATAGCTAACACTTTTTGAATGCTTATCATATACCAGGCAGTGTTCAAAGTAGCTTGCATATATTACCATATTTAGTCCCCAAAGCAACTTTGAGATAGGCCTTACTATCACTCACAGTGAAAAAAGAGGAAGCCCAAGGCAAAGAAAGTTAAATAACTGGCTCAAGATCATGTGGGCCAGTTGGTGGTGAAGGCAGGTGTTCAGCCCTGGGCCATCTGGAATGTAGCACACTGCAGAAGAACTTAAGAGAGTACACGACACTGTAGAACAGCGACATCTCACAGCAAGGAAGAGGGAGTAGTCCGAGTTGAAGGAGGAACAGCGAGAGGAGAAAGTTCCAAGAAGGTAGAAGTGTTCTATAGTATGAGACACCAGGGAGTAACCCAGTGCCATTAGATTGCTCCTGGAGCAAGGTCAGTGGAGAGATGAGGCTGGAGGATGAGGTACAGTTGGCACAGGAATGGCTGAAAGGCTGGGAAGTTGTGGACAGCTCTTGAAGAAACTTGACTAAGAAGGGAAAGAAAGATGGGCCAGTAGCTGGAGAGAGACATTGGGTTTGGTTTGGTTTTGTGTAGTGACAGCAAACACTTGAATTTACTTTTAAATTCGAGGGAATTGAGGGAACTGAGACTATAGAAAGGAAAGGTTAGGAGGACTATCGGTGATGGAGCCGGTCCATGGGGAGAGAAGAATAAATGAGAGCCGGAGCACAGGAGAGGAGGAGGAAGGATTCCTTCCCTCCTGGCCTAGAACGCAGGGGAGTGACTGCAACCCTGGGTGAGAAGTGGTGGGCTGGGAGTGGATGGGGCTCATGCTTCTATTTTCCAGATGACCTACAAGGGTAAGACTGAGGAGAGCAATGAACACTGGAAGAGCTGTTGAGAGAAAGGAGAGGGGAGGTTGAGATTAAGAGGGAGGAAGTTACATGTAATATGGGGAGAGGGGGTACTTAGAGGACACGAAAAACAAAAATTGATCCGTTGCACACTCTTTCTCTGTACACCAAGCACTCTCTCAGGGTCCCCCACCAGCCAGCTGGGTGGTTTCCAAACACCTCTGACCAAAAGGCTGGTGGAGCCAAGAGCAGCACTCTTTTTTTTTTTTTTTAAGATTTATTTATTTATTTTTAGAGAGAGTGAGGGTGCAGGGGGTGGGAGGGGCAGACAGAGAATCTCAAGCAGACTCCTCTACACTGAGCACAGAGCCAGATGAAGGGTTCAACCTCATGGCCCTGAGATCATGACCTGAGCCAAAATTAAGAGTAGGCCACTTAACCAACTGAGCTTCCCAGGTGCCCCTGTCTTTTCTTCAGAACAGCATGCTTACTGTCTTCCAGGGTAGGAGAATAAAGGAAAAATTCCCTAGGAGAAGGACAATACCCCATGCCTGAAAGAGAATAGGACTTAGTCTGAGTGGGAATAAAGAGCTAAATTAGACTAATGAGGTCTGGACCCCATTCCCAACCAGTGAGATGAGAATCTGGTGCTAACCACACCCACTTCATCATTAACACAGACTCTACTGTGGGGAAGATGATCAAGATAAGGGCATAAATGGGTGGCTTCCACACATGGCCGTACATTGGAATTGGCTGAGGAGCTTAAGTGGTGAAGTGATCTCGCCCCACAGATTCTGATTTAATTGGACCAGCATGCAAGCAGAGTGTCTGTATATTTAAAAGCTGCACGTGATTGAAAATAAAATGGGCTAAACTACCCCATGGTGGGGTTTATACAAGTCAGTGTGCTGTCTGAAGAATAAAAGGTTTCCTCTCTCTAGAATGAGGAATAATAAAGAATGAGGGTCTCTTGGAGGTCTTACACAAAACTCTTCATTATTCTTTTTCTCCATTTCTCTCTGCCATTTGAGGCCAGCCATATGTAAGTTCTTTCCTAGAAACTTCTAGAAATCTATGGGTTTTTATCTAGTATTCTCTGTACTCTCAGGGAAAGAGAGTCCCTTGACTCCCCTGGACTCCCTGAATGACGGTATTCACTCCCTGTGATTCCAGTGTGTTCTCTTTACAAATGCCCATCGCAGTCACTCTCCAGTTACAGCGTGCCTGGTGCCCGTCTGCTCTCTGTACGGCGCTGCTGTCACCACAGTGGAAGGTGTAGGAAGCATTGGCACCAGGATTCATCCCGTGCAGGTAAGAGCGTAATGGGCCTGGAACCAGATGCTGGTATAGACATGCCACATAGTCTGTTGTACTCTCACCAACTTTGAAATCCTCTGTGCTTCTAAATTTTCATTTTGCCGTAATCAGTGCTGCCTAACTAAGGTTCTTCTTAGAGACTGGTGTGTAAATCAAGATTCCTTCTTTGGTTTTGATATATCTTTACTTCTAAGCCCCATCCTTCCCCTAAATTAAAACAAGGACACTTTATACTACTAAAATTGATAGAAGCTACAAGTTAGACTTTCCCCAGAGATTCGGTTGCTAACCATTTACCATCACATTTACAGCCAGGTTTATATGCCGCATCCGAAGCAACTTGCCATCTAGCAATAAATCCAACACATTTCCCTCTAACATTAGAACAATCTCTGTCCTTTCAGTTGAGGTACAGATGAAGTGTTTGGCTTTCATCTTAGGGGTGAAACATTTGAAAAATGTTTATTTAAAAACATGTGAAGCACACTCGAGCCAGCCAGTTGAGTACCCTGTGAGAGACACATAGAAAAGAAACACAAGAGGGACCCACAGAGTCATGTTCCCCACCTATTTTTATTGTTTTGTTGTTTAAAGGCATTAAAGTTAAATGTGCATGAATTAAATATATGAATGGTACAACACTACTAAGTTACACTTGACAATTTTCAAAGCTTTTATATAGATTTTCTCATTTAGTCCGTCAAAAATTCTATAATATAGATAGAGAAGGGGATGAAAATGACTTGCCAGAGACTAAGTGATTTGCATATACTCGTTCATTTATTCTCACAACCATCTTGTAGGGTAGATATCATTATTATTCTAATTTTAAAGATGAAGAAAAGTCAAGTAAATCACCAAGGCACACAGTTAATGAGGTATAGTAAGGACTAAAACTCACAGGAGTGGGACTCCAAAGCATTTTACTTGTGCCCTAAGCTACACTTCCTATTTCACAGATGAAGAAATCAGTCGAGAGACTAAAGTCACTTAATTAATACCTGCCACTAGGCTTTTCTTGAGAGGAGAAAAAAAGAAAGGCTTTTAAAAATAGAAATATTTTCAAGAAATAGAAATATTTTTCTTCCAGAGCGACATCTTTTACCCTGCACTCATTTCTGGAAAGTTAAATAAATAAGCTGCACTCCTTTCTAGTGTCCAAGGTAGGGAAACAAGAGGTTTGAAGCATAAATAGTGTATTGTTTCCTCCTAGGAAAGACTTGCCAAGTGTCACGGCACACAGTGTGGCTTCTGCAGCCCGGGGATGGTGATGTCCATCTACACACTGCTGAGGAACCATCCACAGCCAACCCTGGAGCAGATAACCAAAGCTCTTGGAGGTGAGCCTTCTTAGTCCTCTGTAGGCAGGGCCTAGGGTGGGAAGTGCCCAAGTAACTAGAAAAAGAAATCCCAGCCCATGGAGAGACATTGTGGCACACTTTGAGGTTCCAGGCACCTGGCTAACATGAAGGCCTCTTTAGTGCCTTTAATACTTTCCAGTAAGTATTGCCTTCCTTTTGTGAGCAGTGATGCCAAGAACTGGGGCAATATTGATTTCATTATAAATCTTTCTCCCTTAATGGATCCCAGTGTCCCTCTACAAAGGCATTCAAATAGGCTCTTCCTAACACTTATAATATTATCTTTCTCAATGTGGAAATTTGGGTAGTGTGGAAGAATGAGATTTTGTGTTTATTTTTAAATTAATCTGTTAGAATCATTCATTAACTCTACTTACTGCAGTTAATTAAAAAAAATTTATAAAGAGGGTAGACTTTCAGATACTTTACTTTTTATGTTCCGGTTTGATTAGGAAGTCATGGGCAGCAACTACTTATCACAGATAAACTTAGTGAGAAATTCAGTCTCCTAAAATGAAATAACTATCAAATTTAATGGATAAACACAATTTTCTACAAAAACAAAACAAAAGCATGTAAACAAATGTAGTTTTCTATAACAAACATACCCACTTTCAAGGTAACTGGCCCCTAGTTCTTAGAAGAAAGCTGTGAAAGTAAACCTCTAAATATTATAAGAAAGCTTTTTGTCCCTTTCAGTAAACAGACCTAGACAGAAATGTAGTATTATGACAAAAAGATGTAGACTAAAACAAAGGGATGCAACTTAGATTTTATGGTAAGTGGTATATAAAATTTCTTTAATATTTTCCCTTGTTTCTCAACAACTTCTTCACTCGAAATTTTTCAGTTTCTTACAAAGTACTACTAAAACTTTGGCCTGTGGTTTCAATTATAATTTTAACCCAACATGAATGGATAATCTTTATTCAATGAAATAATCCACACTAAAAGAAGTGTCAATGTTTAAACCTACCCAATCCACACATTTATATTGCTTCTGAAATTGTTAAACTGCATCTGAACATAATCACTTTAAATTAATTTTTACTCTAAAAATAACACATTCCTATTATGAAAAATGCAAAAACATAATTAAAAGGGAAAAAACTCATTCATATTTCTGCCCTCAGGAAACAACCACAGATATTTCTGTTTCCTTTCAGTCTTTTCTATGCATAGTTTTTGTTTTCTTCTTTTAAATACTGTAGTTACTGTATATATGATTTTATATTGTATATACAATTTTAACAGTATAACATAAGAATTTTTTCATTTTATTAAAACCTTTTCATAAATATCATTTATACTGGCTACAAAATTTGAATATACTTTGTAAAAAGACAGTCATTTCCTCACCTTTTCCACCATGCTTTGGAAATATTGACTGATTAAAACAATACTAAGTACTTATTGAACACCCATTGTGCTGTACTGGGAGGGTTCATGAAATCTAAGGCACTCCTCGCCTTCTCCAGGAATGTAAGTTCCATTGAGGGAGATGAAGCATATACATAAATGACTCTACTCTAGCACAGTTGATGATAGGCCTGCAAAAGGATCCAGACAGTGAGTGGTACAGCTCTGGCTGGGTGTTAGAGCAGATGCCATGGAAAAGGAGGCTGCAGCCCTGCAAATGGACATATTCTCCCTAAGAGAACATGTAAGAAAGAAAAGACTGTAAGAAAAGCTTAACAAAGAGACACATGAGATGTTATGGGAGTGGCAGGGTTACATGAGTTAGGACAGGGGTGGGAAATAAGGCAGGAAGAGTTGATTGGAAAAATTATGGAGACCTTTGTGATATTTCAGGAAGAAAATGTAATCACAAGATTTTTTTGAAGAACATCGCTGTTTCCAAGAGAAACAAAAAAGGAATCTAATTACTAACAGAGCTATTTCACTGAAAAAAATGAAGCACAAATAAGGAATATATTTCATTACTATTCCTTAAAAATTGATCTCCTCTTTTTTTTTTAAAGATTTTATTTATTTATTTGAGAGAGTAAGCACAAGCCAGGGGGAGGGACGGAAGGAGAGGGAGAAGCAGGCCCCAGAATCATGATCTGAGCCAAAGATAGACGCATAACCAACTGAGCCACCCAGGTGCCCCCAAATTGATCTCTTCTTAATCAGGTAATTTGTGCCGCTGTACTGGATACCGACCAATTGTAGAAAGTGGAAAACATTTCTGTGCGGTAAGTTAAAATAAAAAATTTTTTTCAGTTGATTTAATACATTAATGAACATTTGCATAAAATCATCTATTGCATTCAATTATTTCTAAAACACCCTCATGTTGACCTTTCTGACATTGAAAGTTGTTGAATGCCACTGTTGGTATTTTTTAAATAAACCTTTAGCATATATCTTATTTATAGTCCTAAAATAGGCACTTTCCTAAGAAGTAAAATATATGGTACATGACTTCAAGAAATGCAAACTCTATTGAACTCTATTCCTTAGTCTGTATTATTTTAGACTAATAGACTAAGACTATAGACTTTTTAAAGAAAAAAAATATATACTAAGAAATAATAAAAACATAATTAAAAAGCAAGTTATTAAAAGTTCAATATATCCTCTATACCATGTATATCAGTTTTGAAGGAACATGGATTAAAGAGAATTAATGAGTGGGAAGGGAAGACACAAAGGAAACATTGGAGAAGGGGAGTTTTGAGCTAGGTCTTAAAAGAAGTGATAGGAATGAATGGGTGAAGAGAGGCCAGCAGAAAATTCCAAGTAAGAAAATGCATTGAAGTAGTAAAAAGAAAGATGTCCGAGGTTCAACTAGGAAACTGATGTAGCCAAAGCACTAGGGAGCAAAAAGATATTATTCTGGGCTAAGGAATTTAGACTTAAAGGTGGTAACCAATATATAGTCATTGTCTGTTCTCAAGCTAGGAGTAACATGGGAACGGTATTTCAAAGGGAAAAATTCTTGGCACCTGCTAGTAAGAAGGATAAGCCTGAAAAGGGATGAGGGCATGACTAGTGCAGTCCTCCATGAATGAGGGAATGAGAGCAGTGTGGTAGATACGGACCCAACAAGATAACTTTCAGGGAGGGGATTGCCAGAATCATAACCTCCAGACAATAAAGGATATAGTTAAGAAGAAATCCAAGTCATCCTCAAAGTTAAGAGATTAAAGAACCAGACAAGAGGAAGGAAATTGGAAAAGAATGATTTAGTGTATGGCATGAGGTGGGGGAGGCGGTAGTTTTGAGATATATTAAGTTTTCAGAACGTTAAATATCAATGAGGTTTCAGTTAGGATGGATTTCTAGCACCCATTTTTTATGGTAAAATTAATTTTATATAATTCTGGTTGACCAAAACCAATTCAAGTTACACAAGTTAATTCCAAATACCAAAAAGTCTTTGAAAAAAAATCTACTTTAAGGCCAGTAATGAAGAATCCGAAAAGCTTTATATACCACAGCTATTTTGAAATCCTGGGTAAAATACCATTCATGTTGAACCATATGAATTGTCCGTTTTCCACCATTTTGACTCACAAAAATAGCAACTTCGTACGATTCAAGATTCAACCTAATGCTACATGATTATTGTCCTAGAGACCAAATCTACCTATGAAAAGATAGATATTTTTATCTCACTCACTTGGGTTCCCACATTCAGCTATTTGTCATTCGTTCCTTTATTGTGCACAGCATTGTCACAAAATCCAAATCCCTTCTTAAGTCTACAGAAAATTCCTCACAGGTAAAAATATCAACCCCCACTTCTGCGGCACTTCCTATGTGTCAGATACTGTGCGTACCATTTGCATATTTAAATTGAAAAGACCTGTTTGGGAGGGGTTCTATTTTCCTAATTTAACAAACTCAACCCAGTTACTATGTGTTAAAGCAGGAACTAGAACCCAGGACTCTTTGACTCCATGTACAAAGTCAAATCATAGGTCTCCAAAGCACCCCAAAGCCTTGGGTTGTGTCTACACATGAAAAGGACAAACAAGAATGAAAACAATTAGCTAGAGTTGCAGTAACTGACCAGGGCATTCAGGCCAAAACCACTAGTTGGGGTCTGCATGAAGTGTCCTGAAAATTAAGGTAAAATAGTTTGGGACTTGAGTCACCCAAATAATTCAGAATAGTTCCAATAACACCCAAATAAAACTCAGGTTTTCAGTTTATTTTTCTTTGTGTATAGTAAGTCTTAAAAGCAGTTTGCCTTCCCAGGACTTTGTTAAAGATACATGTTGTATCACTCTTAGGATAAGGAAAAGCCATCTTTTTTGGGGTTTTTTGATGATCACCTTGTTAACTACTCCATTTACCTCACCCTAGTGGAAGCCTTAGCTGACTGACCCCACCTCCTCTGACCTCCCTCATGATCCTCTGGGATTTGAGTGACACATTAACAAGACCCTATCATAGCATGGTTACATGCTCCCTGTAATTTTCCCTAATTGTTCAGTGATGACTGGCTTGTTCTCTGCTCCACCCCATTACAGAGCCCTTGAAGGCAAGACATGCTCTGTTACTTCTTCCATCACTCCTGTGGGGCCTGGGGACTGCAAGTACTGCGGTTGATGTTTTAAGACCTGACCAATGAATTTATTTTAAATTCTTGCATTACTTCCTAAGGAATCAACTGTCTGTGGACTGAAAGGATCAGGAAAATGTTGCATGGATCAAGAAGAGAGGTCTTTTGTAAATAGACAGGAACAAGTAAGTATCTGGTGTTCTCCTTCAGTTGGAATTGACTGAAAAATACCCACATAAATGCAAATGTATTAATTTCCTGTTCTTTTCGGTGAGTAAAGTAAAAGGAAGTGAATTCAGGAAGTAAAGAGTCTTAAAATGCTTCAAAAATTAGCAGGCCCATGACTTTCATGAGGCCAATCACCACAGAAGCATTTTCCTTCAGAAGCTTTACAATTTTCTGTGCCTTAATCTGGTTTACCAGCACCCTTCCCCTCAACAAGTACTATGAGAGATGTAAGCAATGCATCTTCATGCTCATGGCAAATAAGTATCTGTTAATAATACCTGAGACCCAGCATAGAAGCTTAAAACCTAATTCCTGATGCCAAATAAGGAAGCCCAGAGTCCAGTAAATCTGCCCAGGAAACCATTACAGTCCTCTGAGGGTGGGAAGAATTCCACTCAGGGATACTCTGTGACTCTGGCACCTCCATTTTGTGTCCAGGATGTCAGAGGTATGGTCCTGACTCTGAAGTCTCACACTTAGAAATTCCTGTACATCTTTCAGTAACTCTGAAGTTCTATTTGTATTTTGTTTTGTTGAGATGTGTACCAAACTGTATAATGAAGATGAATTCCAGCCCTTGGATCCATCCCAGGAACCTATATTCCCTCCTGAACTAATAGTAAGACGCTTTACTTTTGTTGTTTCATAACATGACGTGGTACAAGCCTTTTTGCAGTATGCTCTGGAATTACTGAGTTTTAGACATTAGAATTTGGAAGTGTGTCCAGTGTGATAACCCACATTATGAATTCTTTGGTTCCACTATAAATAATTTCAAGCAGATAGCTTAGAAGATTGGTACTGCCAGGACCTCAGACATGCTTTGGTTCACCCCTTCAGTCAAAGATCCTGAGCTCAGAGAGTATAGGTAACTTATTCAAGGTCACACAGCTACACTGTGAGATATGTTAAAGATATTTTGTAAAATGATACTTATTATAATGGAATTACATTATTCTTACTATTAGCCTCTGTGATTTCAACTCAGTGGGGAGAAATAGAATAATATAAATAGTGTGTATGTTCATCATTGCATTCCATGACTATGCTCAGAAGAGAACATGAGATGGGGGATATGATTCTACTGGCTTCCCAGAGGGTCACAGTCCCCACACACCCCTCAGAGTGTGAGAACTTGGACTCACTATTTATTTATTTATTTATTTATTTATTTATTTATTTATTTATTTATTTATTTATTTATTTATTTATTTATTTTAAGATTTTCTTTATTCATTTGACAGAGAGAGACACAGCGAGAGAGAGAACACAAGCAGGGGGAGTGGGAGAGGCAGGCTTTCCGCTGAGCAAGGAGCCCGACGCGGGACTTGATCCCAGGACCCTGGGACCACGACCCGACCCGAAGGCAGACGCCTAACAACTGAGCCACCCAGGCGCCCCTGGACTCACTATTTAAAGAGTATACACACAGGGCGCCTGGGTGGCTCAGTTGGTTAAGCGACAGCCTTCGGCTCAGGTCATGATCCCGGAGTCCTGGGATCGAGTCCCGCATCGGGCTCCCGGCTCGGCGGGGAGCCTGCTTCTCCCTCTGACCCTATCCCCTCTCATGCTGTTTCTCTCTCTCTCTCTCTCTCAAATAAATAAATAAATAAATAAATAAAATCTTTAAAAAAATAAAGAGTATACACACACGTGACATATATATGTGTGTATATATAAACAGAGAGTTGTAAAAAAAAAAAAAATTACACTATACCTGGTGAATGATTTAAGAGATTTTTCAAGGATAATTTTGCCTATAAGCAATTTTTGTCGTACCGAAACACCGAATCCCCAAAAATGAGGCCCCTTTGAGTCACTGTTAGGGCAGACCTAGAACAAGAAGCCTGGCCCTTTAACTAAGACACTTTCATTTTCATTTTCCATGATGCCTCCTCTTCAGACACTCACTTCACAAATATAGATAGAGTTTGCTCTACTCTATATGTAGTTGTTGATGGAGAGATACCTATTATGATGTTTATTCAGTGGTGCCCACATGGATCTTATCAATCTAAGTAGTTTCAAACAGGCCATCCTTTCCTGATCAATACAAGGTAGGTCACCTCAGAAAACTAAAATGACCCATCAGACCATTTGGACAACCAGAGCAGTGGATATACTCATGGCATGTAGCTCAGCAGCCTTACTCAAAAGCCTGTTGGATTTGTTTCTCTGCAGAGAATGGCAGAAGATCCAAACAAGAGAAGGCTGACATTCCAGGGGGAGAGGACCACCTGGATTGCCCCTGTGACCCTCAGTGACCTTCTGGAGCTGAAAGCCAATTTCCCTGAGGCCCCCCTCATTATGGGGAACACTGCAGTGGGTGGGTGGTTTTTAAGCATGTTCCTTAGTCTAGCTCAGGTAACCTAGACATCTGTCTCTCTTTTTAAACTCTTCGGAAATGTAGTTCATTTTAATTAATAGATACCTATGGTCCTTTAGAATGCTACATTGTTTTCTTTTGCAAATGGTGTTGTTTGTGTCACAATTTTCACTCTGGATTATCAGTGAGCAACATCTGTTAGCACCCATTGACTTCCTTTTCTAATTACTTTAAATGCTTTTCTCCTTAAGGACCCAGCATTAAATTCAGAGATGAATTCCATCCAATTTTCATATCTCCACTTGGCCTTCCAGAACTATATTTTGTGGACTACACAGATGATGGTATGAACCTTCTTTTTCCTTGGCTGTTGATAGGCTATGAGTAATTATATGCACTGGGCTTATTTGAGCACTTCATAGAATATCCGACCTCATTTGTTCATTCAGAAATATTTATTGAGCATCTACTATGTGTCCTCTATGAGTTTTATCAAACTGAATTATTTCAGCTATGCCACTGAGTACTACATGGTCCTAGGAGCCATAATGGTGGGAAGATGCCATGTTGGTTGTCCAGATATAGAGAGATTGACTGAATAAGGAGACTTAAGACATTGGCTGACCTGTAGGAAAGATTCTTGCCAGATATTAGTGCCTGATTCATAAATTTGCTCAAGGCTCAGCTTATACCCACACATATTTAAAAAAAAATTCTGGGACACAAAATTTGAAAATTTAATTGTAACTATCTTATTTATTTTTATAGTCTTTTCACAATTTACCAAATGCTTTCACATCTCTTGTTTCTTTTAATCCTCATGACAGTCCTGGAAGGCAGAGATAGCAGGTGGTAGCCTTGGTATCTCCTTTCTCCTAAAGAAGATAAAAAATCAAAGGAGTTAAGTAAATTTCCCAACTTCACACAGCTAACACATGATCAAATCAGGACTAGACTCCAGGGTTTCTTACTTCTAGTCAAGTTCTCCTTCCACATAATGCACTGAATAAAACTGAGAAACATATCCAAACTCAGCATTTGAATAGATAACAGGGTATAGGAGATAAAAATTTTCTTTTTTTTTTTTAAAGATTTTGTTTATTTATTTGACAGAGAGAGACACAGCGACCGAGGGAACACAAGCAGGGGGAGTGGGAGAGGGAGAAGCAGGCTTCCCGCGGAGCAGGGAGCCCGATGCAGGGCTCGATCCCAGGACCCTGGGATCATGACCTGAGCCGAAGGCAGACATTCAACAACTGAGCCACCCAGGTGCCACCTAGGAAATAAAAATTCTACTTTAAAGTAAGGTTCTCCCCAATGAGTAAATAGAAATCAAATGAGAAATTATCTGCTTTCCCCTCTGATCTGCTAATTTTAAGTCAATCTGCCCATTCATTTTTTTTTTTAACCTGTTGGAATGTTCGTATCAGTGGACTCATAGGAAGAAATGGGGCAAGGGGAGGCCAGGCTGATACAGGAGAGGGTTGGAAGTAAGGTGTGGAGGTACTTGGTTAGGGTGGGGTGGGAGTGAAGGGACTGGGGAGGAGGGAGAGCCTATAACACTAAGTCAATGTTTCTCAACCTTTTCATTATTGCCTCACTAGGGAGCAATAGACACTTTCCCCCTAATCATCCCTCCATGAAATTTTAACACCATAGATAGACCATATATCTGTTTATGTACAGTATGTATATCAGGGCTTTATACATCAAAAGAGTAAGATTTTCTTCACCCCTTTTGGGCTGGTATTACCTTCCTTGAGAATGTATGAACTAGACGACATCACTACTCAAAGCATTCCCTGAAAGCACACTTGCAAGCAAAACTGACCCAAAGTACAGACAAGTGTCTATTCTTGTTGTTCTGTTAAGGGAACAATATGAAGAGATGGCTGTAGAAGAAGGGCAAATGGGCAATGCAAATGTGTAGGTCACTTCCCATTTAGACTTAATGATCTTTTAAAAGTCTTATAGAATCAGGGCGCTTTGGGTGGCTCAGCTGAGCATTGACTCTGAGTTTTGGCTCAGGTCATGATCTCAGTGTCATGGGATCGAGCCCCACATGGGACTCTGTGCTCAGCTCAGAGTCTGCTGGAGATTATCTCTCTCTTCCTCTCCCTCTGCTCCTCCCCCTGCTCGCTCGCTCTCTCTTTCTAAAATGAATAAATAAAATCTTAAAAAAATAAAAACACAAAAGTCTTATAGAATCTTGACTGAAATTTTTATATTTGATCGATTTACTCAGGAAAACACTAAATTGGGAATTAGCACAGTAATGAGTTTCAGATATCTGTGGTTGGTATGTCCTAAAATGTGTGGCACATGTGACTGTATACATGACTGAGAAAAAGAATTTGGTACTTAATGTTTGGGAATAAAGCAAATTGCCAGAAATATCTTTACCTTTCATTTTTCCAAGTTAATATAAAAAGAGAAGATATACTTGAAAGATTATTTCTATGTAGTCCATACATCTTGTTATAATCCACCTTCAGTTTATATCCCACTGTCTTATTCAGGAGTGACAATAGGTGCAGGTTGCAGCCTGGCCCAGTTGAATGATGCCTTACACCTTACTGTTTTGGAGCAACCACGGGAGAAGACTAAGACTTACCGTGCTCTCCTGAAGCATCTGAGGACCCTTGCTGGAGCTCAGATAAGGAATATGGCGGTATGCACCCTAGTGTGATACGGAAGAAGACACAGTTATAGACAGTCACACAGTGTGTTCAGTTTAGCAAATGTTACTCTGAAGAGGAATCCCCAATCAATGTCGAACAAGTCCCTACAATGTAAGTGTGAGTGTGTGTATGTGCCCAAAGTGAGAGTTACCACACTGCATGGATGTGTGTATCTTAAGTGAGAAATGGCATATTATATCACAAGATTATGGTACTGGAGTCTGAAGATGCCCAAATTCTAAACCCAGTCTCTCACCCATGAATGGTATGATCCTGGAGAAGCCACTTGACCTCTTTAAGCCACTGTTTTTTTCATTTTAAGAGTTAAGGTTCAGGGGCACCTGGATGGCTCAGTTGGTTAAGCGACTGCCTTCGGATCAGGTCATGATCCTGGAGTCCCGGGATCGAGTCCCGCATCGGGCTCCCTGCTCGGCAGGGAATCTGCTTTTCCCTCTGACCCTTCCCCATCTCATGTGCTCTCTCTCTCTCATTCTCTCTCTCAAATAAATAAATAAAATCTTAAAAAAAAAAAAGAGTTAAAGTTCAACCACATGGACTGTCCAGCCCTAACAGGCTATGAAATATGTCTTATCCAAGGTAGAGTAAGAAGAGCCTACATCTCGAAAATACTCTTTTATGGCTGTTTCTTGTCTTAAACCTTTGCACTGAGCTCAGTTTCTTAACATGTGCATCCCACATATCTATTCTTTGATGCCCCCCACTTGTCTAGCTTATTGAGGTTTCCTTATTATTTAAGATTTAAGAGTAATTGGTTTGGACCACTGCCCATTCCACACATGACTTTGGTGTGGGGCATTTCTCCTGATTATCTCTGCCCTTATTTCTGTTGGTTCTCAAAATTCACTATGTGTTTCCACCTTCTGCATCTTCTGTTCCTTTTTTGGACCAGGTTATTCCTCTCAACATGACCCCTTGCCCACCATCCCCTCAAAGTTTCTCATTCAAGCCTATGTCTGAAGCAACTCTGTTGATGGTTTGGAGTAACAGACGGATTCCACCCCACAGCAGCACAGCAAGCATTTTGAGTGAGAATGCTACATATCCCGGTTCTTTAGAGTTCACTCAGAGTCCAGTCCCCACTTCCCCCCATGTTATTGGACACTCATCCTAGGGTCAGCTCTCAAAGAAATTTTCTTCCAATAAGTTTGAACTGGGGCCAGGGGTGGGAATCTTGCACAATATGTGGCCTGACTCTATTTAGTTGCCCTAAAACCAGTACCAGATGATTCTATGAAACAAAGAAGAGAATTAAAAAATTAAAACTGGGGGGCGCCTGGGTGGCTCAGTTGGTTAAGCGACTGCCTTCGACTCAGGTCATGATCCTGGAGTCCCGGGATCGAGTCCCACATCAGGCTCCCTGCTCGGCAGGGTCTGCTTCTCCCTCTGACCCTCCTCCCTCTCATGCTTTCTGTCTCTCATTCTCTCTCTCTCAAATAAATAAATAAAATCTTTAAAAAATAAAAAATTAAAAAAAAATTAAAAATTAAAACTTACACAAGATCCCTGTACACATAATTCCTTATTTGTCAAGTAACTAGCTTAAAAAATGTTATCTTTTTTTATTTAGACTTTAGGAGGACATGTGGTGAGCAGACCTAATTTTTCTGACCTAAATCCCATTTTAGCAGCAGGAAACGCTACCATCAATCTGATATCTAAAGGTAAGAGATAAGCTTTAGGCATTCTGTTTTATAATTGTCACTGTCAGTTATGTAGCTCCTTTCATAAACCATGAATTAGGAACCCAAGTATATCTAACTTAGACTCACCAAATATATAGGCTATATCTATATTACCTCAAATGTAAGGATGAAATTGAGATCAATTATTCTGTTCTCAGATGTGCTATATCTTGTAGATCAGATAAGTTACTGCACCTGAGAATTTTTCTTAACAATTTGGCCACATTTATATACAGTCCAAATTGTAGTATCAAAGCATTTTTTAAATGAGATGTGTATCTGCAGTTTTAAAGCTTTATAGCACATTTCATTTCAAAGTTTTATAAAGATGGAAATTTTTCTTACAGGATTTTTCATTCTTTTTTTTTAAGACTTTATTTTTAAGTAATCTTACACACAGTGTGTGGCTCAAACTCACAACCCTAAGATAAAGAGTCACATGTCTACCAAATGAGCCAGCAAGGCACCTCTAGGACTTTTCATTCTAAACAAAATCAAGTTTGTGGGGCATATTACTCATTACTTCTCTCTTTATTCAGAGACAGCTTGAGCTTTGCCAAGGGAAAATTATTTAAACTTAGTGAAATAACAATAAATGCATATTATTCATAGAGCTATTGATGTAAGATACCCCCTCTTTGATTAAAATCACATTTTTAGGGGCATCTGGGTGACTCAGTCAGTCGAGCATCCAGCTCTTGATTTCGGCTCAGGTCATGATCTCAGGATCATGGGATTGAACCCTGCCTCAGGCTCTGCACTGAGCAGGGAGCCTGCTTGGGTTTCTCTCTCTCCCTCTCCGCCCCCTCCCCCCCAGCTCACATGCATGCTCGCTCTCCCTCTCTCTCAAAAAAAAAAAAAAAGAAAAGAAAAAGAAAGAAGGAAAGTAAAGGAAAAAAATCACATTTTAAAAAGTATAGTGGATCAAATAAGAGAGTATTGTAAACTGTTTAAGAAAAAAAAAGCTATATATCAGCCATTTCACCTCTGCCACTTGTCCCATCTCTAGCACTTTGAACAGATCATTTAACCTCTCTGGATCTCTGGGCCTCAGTTTTCCCACTTGTGAAACACATTGTACTATGTTCTTTCCAAATAGCTTTAAAGTTCTTCAAGGCCAAAATTTGCGAGTGGTGTATAATGCATGCTAAGAACCACAAAAGACTTTTCTTTTCTTTTTTTTTTTAGATTTTATTTATTTATTTGAGAGAGAAAGAGAGCAAGCACGGGTGGGGTTAGAGACAGAGGGAAAAGGAGAAGCAGACTCCCTGCTGAGCAGGGAGGCCAACACTGGGCTCGGTCCCAGGACCCCAAGAGAATGACCTGAGCCGAACGCAGACGCTTAACCGACTGAGTCACCCAGGCGCCCCCAGAAAAGACTTTTCGGATTATCTGGTCCAGCCATGTCGTTCTACAGATGAGGAACCAGAAGCCCCAAAAGGGTCTGTGACTTGCCTAAGGTGACCCAGGTTGGACTCTGAAACCAGAAACCGCATCTTCTGGCTTCCAGCCTGCATTCTCTCTTTCCACCAGATGCATCATACCTATCCCTTGCTATGTATTCTCCTGTTCGATAAATTCATTCTAATCAAGGTCCTTTTCTCTAATAGAAGGAGACCGGCAGATTCCTTTAAACGGCCATTTCCTTGAGAGATCGCCTGAGGCCTGCCTTAAATCGGAAGAGATTGTGTTATCTGTTTATATTCCCCACTCTACTCAGGTAAAGGCTTCCTGCTCACTGCCCACCCAGAGGGAGCTCAGCTTACCCTGCAGGGAGACTTTGGGGCTGCTCTTAGGAAGGGGCAAATTCTCAGAGAACCATTTGTTTTGCTTTCATATCAGGGCAACATTGTGACTTTCTTGGACCCTAGGCACTTTTGCCTTTGTGGCTCCCTTCCTCCATAAAAAGTAAAATAAAATTTTAAAAAATAAGACTTCTTCGTATAAAGATGAAAATAACCCAAATATCATTCAGTGTTATATACTCATTATTATTATATTCATTTTTTCTTTTGTTTTTAAAAGAACTTTAAAGGAAAAAATTTCTTGATATTCTAAGAATGTTGTAGAGTGATAGATGGGAGCTACACTTGTGGTGAGCACAGCATAAAGTATAGAGATGCTGAATCACTATGTTGTACCCCTGAAACTAATGTAACATTGTGTGTCAACTATACTGAAATAATTTTTTTTTTTTTTTTTAAAGAATAACATTTCTGTGGGCCCTATCTCTCTGCAAACAGAGAGCCCTTTGTGTGAGGAGTTGAATTTTTGGTTTCAGATAAATATTCATCTTAGCCAAGATTGAGTAAATTTATAATCAGTTTCATCTATAGCAAGTTAAAGTTCATGATCATAAAGATACTTCCAAATCAACCAACATTTATTAACCACTTTAAATAAAAGTATTTATGTATTAACTACCTACCACTCGACATGCCAAGCACAGTGCTGAATCCAGAAGACACTCCACGTATTCATAAGACATGGGTTCCTGTCCTCAAAGGTCTCTAGATCTGAGAAGAAGGGCTTGAAATTGGAAATAGCTAATCATCTCAGACAGGAAATATGTGCACAAAGAGCCAGGGCAGTTCCAGTGACAGGGAGAAGTCCTCCTTTGGTGTTACTCAAAAGGGAGGGAAAGCAGCTAGGGTAGAGCAAAGATCAGTAGAGAGAAGTGGGTGCTCATTCCAGGCGGGAGAGCAACTTGGGGTTGGGGGCTAGGTGGAATGGCAGGTTGGAGGCCAGACAACAGGGCAAGGGGGCTGGGGCAGCCCTGTGAGATGTGGCTGGGAGGGAGGCTGGGGCTCCATCACCAAGCAGATCTATTGTTCCATCAAGGAGTTGGTTTGCACATGTTCTAGCAGACAGCCTTCTTTGAAGGCTTTAAAGCAAGGTAAAATCTTAATGAGAATGGTATTTTAGGAATGCCAATCTAAAATAGAAGATAAAAAAATAGAGGATAAGCTGGTTGGAGGAGAAACTGAAGGTTGAATGGCTAGTTAAGAGGCTAATGCAGTCATGCTGTAATTCAGGTCGGTGAGCATGAGGGTGGTGGCAACAGGAATAGGGAGGAAAGTCCCCACCAGTCAGTACAGTGGACTAAATAGAATCAAGTGTGTCTCAAGCATCTCTTTATCACTTTTGCTTTCTAAATCAAAAGTGTTTTATCTTTGGCAGGGTCCACAGTGGCACCCCTACCCCCAGCAAGATGCTGGCCACACAAAGAGGTTCCCCTACTTCGTGGCTCTAATATTTCACAGTAGTAATGAGATTAAACCTAGAATGAGAGATTGAAATCTGGAAGGCACTTTGAAGACCATGTGATCCAGTGGTTTCCAACCTTTTTTTTTAAGAGTAAAATTCTTCATTCACATGAAATTTATGTAGAATGCCAAACTAAAACAGTTAAAAGTGGAGGTGTTGTAGTTCATCCTGAGAGGTACCACACCTCCTGATTTTCCCTTACCCCTCTCAGCAGCCCTGGAGGCACCATCTGATCAAACCCAACCTTCTCATTTTTAAAGAAAATTAAGACCCAAACAGTCCAAATCACTTGCCTGAGGCCACATGTGGTGACTCAGATTTGAAAGTAAGTGACCATCAACTCTGGAGCCAGACTGCTTAGATTTCAACCCCAATTCTGCCACTTACTGTATGACCTTGTACAAGTTACATAACCTCTCAGTTTCCTCAACAGTAAATTAGAAATGAGGACAGTTGCTCCGAGGATAAACTATTAGTACTTGTAAAGCATGGGGGCCAGTACTCACAGCCAACACTGTGGTAAAAAGCATTGTTTACAGGATCCTTTTCATTATAGCTGTTCATCAGAGTTATTGCTATACAGCAGACAGTGGAGAAGAACACTAAATATTCTGGGTGTTTTTCGGTTTCCAGTGGCACTTTGTGTCAGGACTCCGGCTGGCCCAACGTCAAGAGAATGCTTTTGCCATTGTCAATGCCGGCATGAGTGTGAAGTTTGAAGATGGTACAGACACGATTAAGGACCTTAAAATGTTCTATGGAAGCGTTGGCCCCACTGTTGTCTCTGCAAGCCAAACATGCAAGCAGCTCATTGGGAGGTATGTCCCAGCACATCTGGATATGAAACTCAGGACTTTGTATTTTAATATTTTAATGAAAATAACAGTTGGAGAATTTTTTTCTGATTACATACATATTACATAATCATATAGGAAATTTAAGCACTGTGGAAGAATTATAAAGAAAATAAAAGTCACCCAAAAGCCAACCTTCCTCAAGATACAATTCTTTTATTGCAGTTTCTATAATAAGATGAATGTACAAATTAATCTAAGTAGATAATATCATCAAATTTTCATTTTTAATTAACCAGCAAAATAAGTAAATGTTTCTAATACTGTGCCCGAAGACATCTGAAAATGTCCTTACACCAGAGAAAGAAGATGAAATAGTCTAAAAGTTTAAATGGCCTTCCTCCTATCACTCTCATTGCTTCTAGTGTTTGGAAAGTAAGTTTTTAAAAATTCTTCCCACCAGTGCTTTTACAATAATTTTTATCTACCCATAATATTCATTGTCAACCATGCAATGCAACTTAATGCAGCTTTTTTTCTCGGATACTAAAATGAGTCGATGCTTTCAAAACATTTCTGTAAGAAACTTTCATTTGTGAAAATGTTACAACTATCATCAATAATTGGGTCATGTGCTGGTCATTAGCCTGTATGTGAGTGCAAGGCATGGCCTGTTTGCTGGGGATGCAGCAATGAACAAGACAAAGTTCCAGATCTTGGGAAACTCTGATTTTAGTATTTTGTTACCCCAGCTCTCTGAGCTAAAGTCAACATTCCCAGGCCATGGAGTTACAGATAATAATAAAGGAGGATGGTTAGGAAATTGGAAACCGCTGCACCAGATTCTAAAGAAAGCTAGTGATATATCAGAGGGTATTTTGTCCAGACTTCAAAGATGAATACAGATTTTCTCCATCTTCCCTTGCTCTGTCAGTTTAGTCTGTCTTCCCCTCTCCTGTGACGTGTGTTTACATTCTTTTCTTTTTAATTGTTTTTAATTTTATAACTACATTTTTTTTAAATTTTTTAATTTTGCTACGAGGCTCTGGGATGACCACATGCTGAGTGATGCCTGCCGATGGGTCCTGGAGGAGATTCACATTCCGCCAGCAGCTGAGGGTGGTATGGTAGAGTACAGGCGAACCCTCATCATCAGCTTGCTCTTCAAATTCTACCTCAAAGTGAGGCGAGGACTGAATAAAATGGTAAGTGACTTCTCTGGGCCTCTGAGTGCCTTAACATTCTGAGCGTGAGTCTGCACATGAAGGACTTCCCCTTTCCTGCCCTACTGCAGGAAGGGTATCAGGAAAGGATGGAGCCGCAGTGTGGTGCTTCCCAGCCTCCTCTGTCCCTCTCCCGCCCTCTCCCTTCTCCTCCTCTCCTGGGCTGGGAAGGGGACAATCTTGCTATTACATTTGTCCTATAGGTTGTGTGACAATACTAATACACAATGTCAAGTTCATCTACAGGAATGAAAAGGTTTCAGTAATGAAATTATAACATCTTTTCCTATTTTAAAGAAAATTTTCTTGTTAAAACAATACCTTCTTTAATATTTAGAAAATGTGGATAAGCCAAAAAGGAAGAGAAAATCCTTTGTAATCCCATCACTTGTAGATAACTGTTATTAACATTTTAGTGTGTATCCTTCTAGGCTCTTCTTTATGGATGTGTGTATATATATGTCACACATATACATCTATAGAACTGTTTAGCATAGCTTGCTTGTTTCACTTAGTAACAAACAGCTTTCGGTGTCATTAAATATTCTTCATGACAAAATGACATAATGGTTGCATGATATGTCTATGCATAGCCATTATTTGATCTGTTCCTTATTTTTGGATATTTAGATTGCTTCTGGTTTTTTAACTGTTTTTTTCTTACCTAGCCTAGTTTAAAATAACCTTCACAGGCAGTGTTTCTCAGAATATGGTCCCTGACTATGAGTGTCCCCATGACAAGTCATGAGCTGACCCAAAAATGGCAGATAAATGGCTACACACATTTCTTTTAAGGCTGAAAGCTTTACTCGGTTAGTTCAGCCAGTCCCTTTTTATCGTTTTTATTAACATTATTTATTAGTAGCATTATCATAATATTCTTTATAAATTATTGTATACACTTATTTATTACATATATTCAGTATATATGTATATAATCTGTGTATATCTAATGTTATTACATATAATTTATTAAATATATGTCTCTTATTTTCTATTCTTATATATTATCATATGTTCTCTTACAGATTATGATTATATATTCTATCTTTATAGAAAATGCAAAAACAGAGAAGCAAAAATTTTAAAAATCAACTGTAAGCCAATAATCCTACCATAAAAACTGTTAACATTTGGAATACATACATATATATTTCTCTTTTCTTTTTTTAACAAGAAAAAGGGATCATACTGTACATAAATTTTTGTAATCCATTTTTTCACTTAATTATAATTCATGAGCGTTCTTAATGTCCATAAATACACTCCTATAAAATTATTTTTAATATCTGCAAAATATTATATCTTATGGATGTTCCATAACTTGTTTAGTCCGTTCCCTCTTATTGGATATGTAGGTTAATTCTAGTTTCTTTACTATGACAAATGATCTGTAGCTGAACGTACTTGTAGATTAATCTTCGTCTGCTCCCTCAGTTGCTTCTTTGAGATATGTGCCCAGAAGATTGGCCCACACTTGAAAGCACAGCCTCTGTTTGGAAGTGCACATATTTCCACCCATTCGAAAGGAGAGCTGGTCATAAAGGAAGTCTCCACTTCCTAGAAAGAGCATTCACTTTCCTGTGTGCATGAGCAGATGTAGTCATGTGCTGCTAGCCTAGGGAGCTCGAAGCTCAGGGCTCTCTCCCAGCAGATCTGGGAGAATAAATGGGATAACCTGTTTCTTTTTTTTCTTTTTAAGATTTTATTTATTTGTTTGACAGAGAGAGACACAGCGAGAGAGGGAACACAAGCAGGGGGAGTGGGAGAGGGAGAAGCAGGCTTCTTGCCGAGCAGGGAGCCCGATGCAGGGCTCAATCCCAGGAGCCTGGGATCATGACCTGAGCCGAAGGCAGACGCTGAACGACTGAGCCACCCAGGCGTCCTGGATAACCTATTTCTACATGTGTTTCTCCAAGCTAGTGACTCAGAATGTAAAGTTAAATGTGAAATGATCTTCTTTTCAGGATCCCCAGAAGTTTTCTGATATCCCAGAAAGGTTCATGAGTGCTCTAGAAGATTTCCCCATAAAAACACCCCAAGGAATTCAGATGTTCCAGGTCAGTGGGGAGAGTTTTTTATTTTTTAATCTTTCTATGCATTCAGATGCATGCATTATGCATATATCTCCCTCTTTTCAATAGCTATATTTTTAATTATTTGTAAGGGTCATGTCTACCAAAGCCAGCCGACATTACCCATTGTCACTCACATACAATTTCACTATTTGCTTGGTTTAGCTTCTTTGCTTTTACTCCAGACTTCATAAGGAATTAGATTCTAAATGTCCCTCCTCAACTATTTCAGTTTTGTTGCTTAAAATGTTCTCCTTTTCTTAGTGAATGCCTGTCCTTTCTTCAAAACCTAACTCTACATTCACTACTTCTAGGAAGCCTTCCTTGCTTTAATAAAGCCATCCTAAATCCCCCAGGAACTTGTGTATTTTCTTTGCACCATATTAGCTGTATAAACTGTTCTTTATTGCTATATGAAGTTGATCATGTTATTTTAATGTGTGTTTGTGTGCATTATGATACCCTTACAAGCTTGTAGAATCTTTAAGGATGAGAACAGTGTCTTCCTTTTGGAGAGGTGAGGGGGTAGATTATAGCCAGAATATATCTCTTACCATGGTACTCAATGGACATTTATTAACTTTGACTCACAGATATGGATACCAACTGCCTATAATTTTTCTTGACATGTGAGTAAGCCAGATATATCAGACCCAATTTTCAGTGCATGAGAATGTCTGGAAGTAAAATAACTGCTTTATTCATTGACAGTGTGTGGATCCCTACCAATCCCCACAAGACCCCGTCGGCCACCCAGTCATGCACCAATCAGCCATCAAACATGCCACAGGGGAGGCTGTATTTAGCGATGACATGCCCCCTATTGCCCAAGAACTCTTCCTGGCTGTAACCACCAGCACCAGAACTCATGCAAAGATCATGTAAGGAAATAAAAGATGTTTCTTTTTATTACTGGAATGCATTCACAATTTTACATTAAAATTGAGAACTTATGGGGCGCCTGGGTGACTCAGTCGGTTAAGCATCTGCCTTCAGCTCAGATCATAATCCCAGGGTTCTGGGATGGAGCCCTGCATGGGGCTTCTTGCTCAGCGGGGAGTCTGCTTCTCCCTCTCCCTCTGCCTGCCACTCCCCCTGCTTGTGCTCTCTCTCTGCCAAATAAATAAATAAAATCTTTAAAAATAAATAAGTAAATAAATAAATAAAATTGAGACCTTATTATATATTTAAATCAACTAAGAATATTCATTTCCTCTTCTGAGTGGATATCAGTCCTTTTTTAAGCAAATTCTTGAAAGAAACTAATGCCAAGAGTCCAAACACCTGCTAAACATCGGCACTTTTCAACATAGAATTTGGTCCCATGATTTAGTTATGAGGTCCATTGTAGTTTTTCCCTGCGTTTGAGGAATCATTTATATTGTACCCTGAACTCACCCCTGCAACTTTGATGTGCACTTTCGAATTTTCCCTCCTAGATCAATTGATGCTTCAGAAGCCCTGGCCCTTCCAGGTGTTGTTGATGTGATAACAGCAGAGGACGTTCCAGGAGATAATAACCATCGGGGAGAGGTCTTCTATGCGCAGAATGAGGTGTGTGATTTGTATGGGACCTATTATTCAAATGCTCATTTAGAAACACCAAAATGACTATTGTTTATGACTCTAATATCTGTGGATTCATGTTCACGTCACAAAGACTTACAGAGAACCAAGGACTCCATATCAGTGATTCTCAAATTCTCTCTTGAATTGTGGACCCTCTTGAGATTCTGATCATATGCCATAAGCCCTGTCAAAGACGGCTTCTTAAAAAAAATTGTGAAAACCATAGAAGCAATATAGAGCATAGGACATTAAAAGAACCAACAGAATTTCAGGATGACTGGATTAAAGTGTGCAAAATGGGAATAGTGAGGAATGCACCTAAAGATAGTCAGAAGCCAGGTAATTAAATTCTGTACCCAGTTTTTGTACCCTCTAAATCCCACTCAGTCCAGTGTTTTAAATTTATTCTCATAGGTAGGGGCGCCTGGGTGGCTCAGTCGTTAAGCATCTGCCTTCAGCTCAGGTCATGATCCCAGAGTCCTGGGATTGAGTCCCACATCGGGCGGGCAGGGAGCCTGGTTCTCCCTCTCCCACTCCCCCTGCTTGTGTTCCCTCTCTAGCTGTGTCTCTCTCTGTCAAATAAATAAATAAAATCTTTTAAAAAAATTTTATTCTCATAGGTAGAAAATAATCTTTCTTTTGGTCACAAGAACCCAGTGGGTAAATGTAAGAACGTGGGAACAGTAATTCCTTTTTTAATGATTCTGTGCCTTAACTAATGGTGACATGTGCCTTTTCTGCAGGTGATTTGCGTGGGTCAGATTGTCTGCACTGTGGCTGCTGACACCTATGCTCATGCAAGAGAGGCGGCCAAAAAAGTGAAGATCACTTATGAAGATGTAGAACCAAGGATTATCACAATAGAGGTAGTCAGGCCACTTCGTGTCTTCTAGAATGCCTAGGACGGTATACTTCTGGCAGAATTCAACTGCTGGAGTCACAAAATAGTATAATTTTATACTTATTCCATCTATAGTCAATGTTATCTATAGTTTCAGAGTGAAGGCTCTAGCAATATGCACCTAGAGACATAATTCTGAGAATTTCTCTGCTTGGATTTCCCCTTCCTTCCAGTGACCACTTCTTCTCCCATTGTCTCCTGCTAAGGCATGTCCTCTGAATACAGATAAGTAACACCAGAGGAATGTCCTTATGACTTCATGTAAAACTAGCCAGTGGGAAAATCCAGAGCACTGTGAACTGAGAACAGTTGTAACACTTACTGAATTTCAGCCTGGGTCCTCTGTCTCTGGCCCATTTCCTCCAAGCTCTGGAGACGGAAAACCCAGGTTTGTATTCTGACTCCATCTTTTGGAGGCCTCTTAATAGCAAGGAAATTTTGGCAAGTTACTTAAATTCCTCTTACTTTCTCAGCTGTAAAATGGGAACTATAAAAGCACCTACAGAAAAGGTCACTGCGAGCGTTAGATGAGAAAACCCAAGTAAAATGCCTAGAGCAGCACCTGGGAGACATGGAATGTATGCAGTAAATATTTGCTATTATTTTTATTTTAGTTGTTGTTATTAATGGGGGGATGGTGCTTTGTAGCCCCAGGGTTTGGCAAAGAGCTAAGCCCGTGGTGTGTCTTACTAAATTTGTGTGATGGAGGGAGAGAGAATAGGTGGGTACATGAGCAGTATGAAACCCAGCCAAGTAGGCTGCAGTCTTCAATATCCTCTGATTCGCCTCTGTTCTTCCCAAGAGTTGCCAAGTTCAAGTCTTTTCCAGTTATCTTTTAAATGCCTTTAAGTCTGCCCCTTTCTTTCCATCTCAGTTTCACCCCCATCATACCCTTCAGTCAAGATCTCACCATTTATTGTCAGACTTACTACAGTTACCACTTAAAGAGGCTCTTGTACTCCATTTCAAACTGTCTACCCACCACATTAACTTTTCTAAGCCTCAGTGTTCATCAGGTCACTTTTCTTACACGATCATGTCCCCCTCGATAAGGTTCTTAGCATAGAACTGAAGGTCTTTCATAGTCCAACCTCAATTTACCTTTGAAGCTCATCCAGCTGCTTCTTGATAGAAAACCTGCTCCCCAGCCAGCCTGACCTTGTTCTCTTTTTGGCCCCTCAGCTTGATTTCAACCTCAAACTATTGCTTTCTGAGGTGCCCTTGACTTCAAATGATTTCCTCTCCCATCTCTAACTGTCCTAATTCCATGCAATTCAGTGCCTAATTTAGGTCACCTACACAAGGCCATTTCTGAGCGTTTGCAGCTCCACCAGCCTCCTCCTTGGCCTCTCTCAACCCTCTTACCCCACTCCTCACTCACACCATAAAGTTGGCACCTGAATACCCAACTGCCTCAGGTCATCCCTCAGCAATCTAGAGGCCATGTTTCAGATATGTTTGTTTCCCCCTCAGCTCTTTCTCAGAGCCCTGAACAAAACTGAGTCACCAATGCCTGTAGTCCATTGTATCCCAGTTTCTGCTGACTCTCCACACTGCTCAGATTGTCTGTTGTGGTGTGTGAATATCTGACAAAGCAAAAGCATAGCAGTTTGATGGATGAATGGCTTATTAGGATGTGAAAAAACAAAACTTTTTATTGTTTTGGTTTATTTGTTTTTCCCTTGCAGCAAGCGCTAAAGCACAATTCATTTTTTTCCATTGAAAAGAAAGTTGAGCAAGGAAATGTAGAGGAAGCCTTTAAATATGTTGATCAAATCATTGAAGGTAAGTGGTCTTGGGCCAGAAAAGTAACTCCTCTGAAGTTGAAGACTCTTAAGGTCAGTCATCTGGTTTAAGAAATACTGAAACTTCAAGGCAGAGCTCTCAACCCTAGTGTGATTTTTAAGTCAAAATTTAAAATGCACAAATAATAAGTTTACAGTTTGAAATTTTATGTATCTGTACAAATCTATGTAAACACTACCCACATCAAGATACAGAACACTTCCAGGGTTCCTGGCTGGCTCAGTTGGAAGAGCATGCAACTCTTGATCTTGGGGTTGTAAGGTCGAGCCCCATGTTGGGTGCAGAGATTACTTAAAAATAAAATCTTTAGAAATATACAGAGAGAACACTTCTAGCAGCCCAGAAAGGTTCCTCTTGCTCTCTCTCAATCAATAACTCTCCCAAAGGTCTTTATCACTACAGAAAAGTTTTACCTCTTTTGAACTTCATACAAATAAAATCTTACAGTATAACTTTCTTTGTGCCTACTTCTTTTATTCAACATTGTATATGGAGGATTCATCCACATTGTAGCATAGATCAGTAGTTCTTTTTCATCATTTAGGAGTATTCCATTGTATAAATAATTCCACAATTTATTTATCCATTCTATCATTGATGGACTATTTAGCTATTTTCAACATGATGATGTTATGAATAAAGTTTCTATAATATTTTACATATCTTTTGGTGGACATAGCAGTCATTTCCACTGAAATATACCCAGGAGTAGAATTGCTAATTACCTTTAGTAGTTAATGCCAAACATTAAAAAAAAAATTTTGTTCCAAGTTGTACTCCTATTAGCAATTATGAGATTTCCATTTTTCTGTTGTTATCATCAGTCTTTTTAGTTTTATGTAATCTGGTGGAGTACTATCTCATTGTGGTTTCCATTGAATTTTTTTGATGACTAATGATATTGAATCCTTTTCATACATGTATTGGCCATTTTTAGATCCGCTTTTGTAAAATATTTGTTTAAGTCTTTTGCCTGTTTTTTAATTAATTACAAGTGATAATTATAATTAATATTATGTTATATTGCCATAATTATATATAATTGATTTTAATATAATTAGTATAATAATTACTCGATTTACTTACAAATTTATAGAAGGTTTCTATGTTTTTGGTATAAGTTCTCTGTTGGTTCTAAATATTGCACATATCTTATCCCAGCCTATGGATTGCATGTTCAACGTCCTCATTATTCTTTTTCATGAACAAAAGTTCTTGATTTTAATGTAGAACAATTTGTCAGTCTTTTCTTTATGGTGCCCAATGTTGTTGAGCCCATGAAGAAATTCTTGCCTATCCAAAGGTCATGAAGATATTTTTCTATGTTTACTCCTAGAATCTTAATAAAATATTTTAGCCTTGACACTGAGGTCTATGATCCATCTCAAATTAATTTTTCTGTCTAGTATGATGCAGGGGTCAAGGTTCAGTTTTTTTCAAGTGGATATCCAGTTGACCCAGCACCATCTATTAAAAACTATCTTTAGTGAATTGCAGTGCAGCTTTTATGGTTTTCCAGGTGTCTACGTATGTGTTGTTCTATTTCTGAACTCTTTATTATATTGCATTCATCTGTTTATCTATCTTTGTAATAGACCACACTGTCTTACTTGCTGTAACTCTATTTTGAGTTTTGAAATCTGAGAGTGTAATGTCCTTTTGCTAATTCTTTCTCAATATGACCTTAGCTATTATAGGTTCTTTGCATTTCCATATACATTTATTGTCAGTTCATCGATTTTCACTAAAAATAACTTGCTGGGATTTTGACTGGAATCGCATTGAAACAATATCAACTTAGAGACTGGAAATCTTAACAGTATTAAGTTCCAATCCATGAGCAGGATAGACGCTGCCTTTTATTTAGGTTTACTTTAATTTCTCTCAGTAACTGTAGTTTTCACTATAGAGATTTTGCACATCCTTCTTAATATTTATACCTAGTATTTGGTGTTTTATGATGCTGTTTAATTTTTTTTTAAGATTTTATTTATTTATTTGACAGAGAGACACAGCGAGAGAGGGAACACAAGCAGGGGGACTGGGAGAGGGAGAAGTAGGCTTCCCGTGGAGCAGGGAGCCTGATGTGGTGCTTGATCCCAGGACCCTGGGACCATGACCTGAGCTGAAGGCAGACACTTAATGACTGAGCCACCCAGGTGCCCCTATGATGCTGTTTTAAATGACATTTATTTTTATTTAATTTTCTACTTGTTTATATCTAGTATATAAAAACAAAATTAGCTTTTGTCTATTTAGTTTTTTTAATTTTTTATTTAAATTCAATTAGCCAACATATAGTACATCATTAGTTTCAGATGTAGTGTTCAATAACACCCAGTGCTCATCACATCACGTGCCCTCTGCCACAATTAGCTTTTATATGTTGATCGTGTACCTAAGAACTTTACTAAATTCACTTACTATTTTAATAATTCTCTTGAGTTTTATGTATAGACAAACATACCATGACAGTTTTATTTCTTTTCCAATCTTGATACTATCATTTATTTGTTGGTTTGTTTGTTTGTCTGCTTTGATTTACTGAACTGGCAAAGACCTAGTTAGTATGATTTTTTTTTAACTTTTTTTAATTTATTAATTTGAGAGAGAGAGAGCACAAGCAGGGGGAGCAGCAGAAGGAAGCAGGCTCCCCGCTGAGCAGGGATTCCCGATGTGGGGCTTGATCCCAGGACCCTGGGATCATGACCTGAGCTGAAGGCAGACACTCAACTGACTGAGCCACCCAGGCGCCCCGATTTTTTTTTAATACCAGTGCCCAAATCCCACCCCATACCAATGAAATCAGAACTTTGAGTACAAGGTGAGAGCATCAGTATTTATCTAAAAGCTCCCCAGATGATCCTAAGGTATATCCAGGATTGAGAAACACAGCTCTTTAAAGAAAATTATTTCCAGTCTTGGGTAAGAGAAAATAGTAATTTTCACAGAATCTATTACTTTCTTCTAAAGAGTTGGAAAAGAGTGTTCTGTAAGCTTTTAGTCTTTTATGAAAACCTGGAAGAGAGCTTTTTTTTTTTTTTGGACCTTTTTTGCATGACTTACATTTTGTTGTCCAAAGAAATAATTTCAAGAAATCCTTTGACTCCTGGCAAAAATAACTCCTCACTTATTTTAACAGCACAGGAATCTTTTGGCTAATTTTTGTTGTTGCTGTTATTCTTAATTGAATTATAGTTGACATACATTAAAATAAAAATACTGAAATATTTAGTATTTTATTTCATTTTAAAGTAAAAATGCCTTCCAAATACTGAAACTAGGGCCAAATGCCTCTTCTGGTATGACCTAGAAAATGATAAGGGTATACTGAGCCAGGCAAAAATCTCAGCTAAACCAGCAGGAGCAGGCTGGTTTTAGGGAAATAAACAACCTCAGCTCTGCCATTTTAAACCTTTGTGTCCTTTCACCAACTACTGATCTTCTGTGACTCAATAATCCTGACATCACCAGACTGAGATACATATTGTTATTACCCTCCCCACCTCCCTGTTTTACAGAGGAGGAAATGAGGTTTTAATAACTTGGCCAAATTCACTAGAGATGGCGGCACCTGAATGTGTGACCAGGTTAGTCTGTATGCTCAAGTCCAGCACATCATGGATCTCGCCACCCCACTCAACAGATGAGGAAACTGAGGCCAAGAGAGAGGAAGTGAATGACCCAGGGTCAGACAGCTGGTTGTGCACAATAAGTCTTAATTAGAAAATAGAAAAAAGTAGTTTACCAAATGATATAAAGTCCAGCTCTCCAGAAGCTAAAGCAACGCACTCCTCATAAACAAAATACCACTGAGAGCCCCCAGCTTGGGACTTTCAACTAAGCATTGTCCTGTGTTTATGACTTACAGGTGAGGCCCATGTAGAAGGGCAGGAACATTTCTACATGGAAACACAAACTATCCTGGTTATCCCAAAACAGGAAGATAGAGAAATGGTGCTATACCTTGGAACACAGTTTCCGAGTCATGTGCAGGTAACAGGATATTTTTGGAAAATGAGACTCCAGCTAACGGTGTGCTATAAGGCCCTACAACCAGGCACTCTGCTCTGGGGAACTTTGGATTCTTTCCACTCCCGTGACTCAAACTCTCTGTATATTTGACATAAGCTACAGTCCAGAATGAAGAAAATGGGGCAAATATTTCCCTAAAAGGGCAGACTTTTCAAAGAAATGAAAATTTTGCTACCTTTCAAAACATGTGCAAGATTTATCTTACCCTTATAACAATTGATAGTGTAAAACCTAATGTCAGGGAGGTCACAGCCTTAGTATTATATTTAAATTTCCACTGTGGTTCATTGGTGTCGCTTCTCTGTCTTAATGTTTGCATGCATTGGTGATGCACATTTAAAGTGATTACATTTCCAGTGCAGTAACAGGTGATTTCCAGGCCTATTCCAGTGGTTGAGATATAAGGCGTTGCTGCACCCAGACAAGTAAAGGAAATCCTCTGACATTCCCCTCTTCTGAGATATAGAGATGTTGGTTCTAGAATAGTGTCTGGCACAGGGGATACTTAAACAGTTGTACTGGGAGGAGGAGTAATGACAAGCATCACTGAGGGGAAAGCTGAGGGCTTCCTGGTAGAGCAGCAGAGTGAGTTGGTGCCTTGGGGTCCTGCAGGGGTGGATAGGCTCAGTGGGAAGAGGAAGCTGCTGTTCAAGGCAAAATGAAAGGCTGAGGGCACTGATGTTGAGCTGGGGTGTTTGTGGCCTCCACGGTTGCAAGTTCTGAAGTGGACAGCAGAGGAATGAGGAGTTATGGTTTTGCCCCTAAAAAATTATGTGATCTCCCACAAGTGCCGGGCACCAGTATCTTTTTCTACAAATTGAGGGAGGTGATAAAGATCACCTCTGAGCTCTCTTTTGACAGAGAGTATGCAGCTGTGGGCTCCAAATGGATAAAATGTATGTCCCAGGTTACCATTGCTATCTATCATCAATACCTTCTAAGGTACAATTAGTTACCTTCATGAGGCATTTCCCAGCGGTAACGAGGGTACAGGGTACTCACAGCCCACAGCCCAGAACCCCGGGGCAATATCTAAAGCAGGCCGAATAAAGGATTTGAATAGATAAAGAAGGTCTATGAATGACTAATAAGCACACAAAAAGATGCTCACAGCTTTGTCACTAAGGAAATGTACATCAAAATCACACTGAGATACCACTCTACATCCACTAGAATGGCTGTAATCAAAAGACAGTAACAAATGTTGATGAGGATGTGGAGAAATTGAAACCTTCATACATTGCTGATGGGCATGAAAAATGGCACAGCCTACAAAATAGCATGGCAGTTTCTAAGGATATTAAAGATAGTGACTACATAACCCAACAATTCCATGACTAGGTATCTACCTGAGAGAACTGAAGTCATCTACCCACACAAAAATTTATACGTGAGTGTTCATAGCAGCATTGCTTACAATAGCCAAAAGTGGAAACAGTCCAAATGCCCATCAATTGATGAATGGGTAAACAAAACATGGTATATCCATACAGTGGAATATCATTCAGCCATGAAAAGAATGAAGTACAGTTACATGCTACAACATGGACAACATGCTTTCAACAACCTTGAAAATATTATGCCAAGTGAAAGAAGCCAGTCACAAAAGACCACATATTGTATGATTAAGTTTATATGAAATGTTTCAAACAGTAAATCTATGGAGACAAAAAGTAAATCAGTAGTTGCCTAGTGCTGGCGGGGCTGGAGGAAGATAAGGAGTGACTGCTCAGTAGATCCAGGGTTTCTTTGGGGACGCTTAAATGTTCTCAGATTATGGTGATGGCTGCACAACTCTAAAGATTCTAAGTTATGGAACTAAGTATGTTCTAAGTATTTGTTCTAAGTAAATGTTCTATTTGTTGAATTACGGGGCTTCTTCAACTAGGCAGAGGGGAAGCACACAGGTGAGGAAATAAACTATCCAATTGCACTGACGTGGCTTTGGGGACTTACCTCTTGCAGGAATTTGTGGCTGTAGCATTAAACATTCCAAGGAGTAGAATCGCCTGCCATGTGAAAAGAACTGGAGGAGGGTTTGGGGGAAAAGTGACCAAGCCTGCTGTGCTGGCAGCCATCAGTGCTGTAGCCGCCAACAAGTAAGAGTCGCAGTAGCCGCTGTTAATGGCAGCCGTCCTGGCCCTGCAGAGACCATCGTGTCCTGGTCCTGCACCCCAGCTTCCGTCCCACGGGTCACAGCCTTTCGTCTCTGGGGGCGGGGGGGGGGGGGGGCAGGTAGCAGGTCGGGGAAGGAACACTGGACCTGAGCAGAGGATCTGTGTTCTAGTCCTGCTCTTGAACTGCCACTCACTCACAAGGTCACCTTGACAAGCCACTTCAGTTTCTTCACCCATAAATTGGTGAAAATAATATCTACTTGTCTTGTAAGATTATTGTGTAAAACAGATGTAACCACTGTGTGTCTTGACTCAGATGTAACCATGTATTGCTTTTTCATTGACTTTAACCCTTTAAAATGTTTATGTTTTAAATTGTTAAAGTAAATCAAACTGAGATTGCCTGAGTGGAAGGAGGGTCAAAACCCTAACCTTATAAGGGACATGTTTTGTCATGAAGTAAACCAGGGTCTGCTGCTCCTGGGAATATTCACTTAGCCTCTGCATTATCCAGAAGGAATAGCCAGACACAGGAATAGCCATGACTTTTGTGAACCTTATAACTACTAAACCTCTCATAAATATTCAAGACAAACTTAACTTATCCTAGGCTACCACTACAAAAAGAAAAACTGTGAATGACCTTAGCTCATTGGCACTTTCCAACAATAGAAAAGGCTGTCTTATACATATGGGTGTGCAGGCACTGAGAACATTCCTTCAGAAGCCAGAGGAGTCCTCGATGGACATTTTATGAACATGGAGCCTGAATGAAAAGGAGCCTGAGCTCAACAGAGCATTGGTTCTCAACCTTTCCAGCCTCAACATCCCCCATGGCAGTTATTTTAATGCTCCATTTAATATCCCAAAGTAAAGTTCATAATAATATAACCTACTTATACACATAATAGCAAAATAATCATACAATGCCTTAATGTTATATTAAAAAATTAAAGGAAAGTAACTTATAATGAAATAATGTAGCATTTCGATATATAAATTCTCAGACATGACTAAATCAGGATAATAGTAATCGTGTTTTTTTAATTTTAATGTTCCCACAAACTTCTGAAATGTTGTTTAAAGCATGTAACTTCCCCCATTAAAAACCACTAAGCCTGATTATCTCAAGCCCCCTTCCCCATCTCTTTGTCTCTACAATTTATGAAGCATCCAGCATATTAATAGAGTCATTTCCTATAGGACTGGCTGCCCAATCCGGTTTATTCTAGAGCGTGGTGACGACATGCTGATAACTGCTGGCCGCCACCCACTCCTGGGAAAATACAAAGTGAGTGAGATCAGAAATTTTAGGAAACGGCCTAAAACATTGTTCAGTGATAACCAACCAACCAACCAGCCAACCAACGGGAAGCGACAATTACTAAATTCCATACCATCCACGAATATTTGGATGCTGCCTACAACCGACCAGAACTTTCTGTTGGGATCCTAGTCAACTTGGGCATCAGCCTCAGTGTCCCTCTGGTGACGGTCACTTTGAACCATGTTCATAAATCAGGTAGCCTGACAACTGTGATCACATGTGTTTGTGTAGTAACGTGGTTGTATTGAGAAAGTGGTTTTATTTATATCACTTTGCAGATTGGATTCATGAACAATGGTGTGATCAAAGCTGCTGATGTTGAATATTATATCAATGGTGGATGCACTCCTGATGAGTCTGAGTCGGTAAGAAATATGCTTTTCCCAGAGGCTACCAGTTGAGCTGTATGTGTCATACTTTATTTGCATGAATATTTGTCATACAAAATAGATAAGTTCTGTGAAGCATTCTTGTTAGAGATAAAATTAGGTTAAGTGGTTTTGAATATTTGATAGATGTGAATTATTGTTTTGTTTTGCTTTAATTCAGGTAACGGAGTTCATTGTGCTGAAATCTGACAATGCATATTATATTCCTAATTTCCGGTGCCGGGGTAGGCCCTGCAAAACAAATTTGCCATCCAACACGGCCTTCCGAGGATATGGCTTCCCCCAGGCAGCAGTGGTAGTAGAAGCTTACATAACTGCTGTGGCATCTCATTGTAACTTATCCCCTGAAGAGGTAATAAGTCAGAACCCCCTAACGAAACAGCTTTGGTTCAAATATATCTTGAGTACCTACATATAACATTGTATCCGCTTCTAAGTAGATACAAAGAACTAAAGTACTCCATCTGTGTATCAGTTAGCTTTTGATATGTAACAAGTCAACCACAAAATTTAATGGA
This sequence comes from Mirounga angustirostris, assembly GCF_029215605.1. Lineage (NCBI taxonomy): Eukaryota > Metazoa > Chordata > Mammalia > Carnivora > Phocidae > Mirounga > Mirounga angustirostris. The sequence continues at coordinate 161,177,334 of NW_026991711.1, forward strand.
CTAAAATAACACAAAGTATTTCTTCTGGTTCTCAGGGTCAGCTGCGTAGCTCTTCTGATCTGAGCCAGCTCAGCTGGAGTTTTATGGTTTAAGACAGCTTCATTTACGGGTCTGATGGTCACTGGGCCAATTAGTCTAGGGAGCATCTCAGCCGAGAAGGGTCATGTCCACTTCACAGAGTCTCATCCTCCAGCAGACTAGCCCAAATTAGTTCTCATGATGGTGGTCACAGGGTTCCCAAGAGTGGCAGGAATGTGGCAAGCCCACGAGTGTCTGCCTGTATTAATATGTATTGCCCCATGGGCCAGACCAAATCGTATGGCCAATCCCAGAGTCAGGGTGAAACCACCTAAGAGCATGAATACAGAGAATGAAATAATTGCCATTTGTGCAAACATTCACAATGTTTTTGAGCTCCAGATTTTGAGGAGCTAATTTGAACAGTTAAGAATAAGGAAATGTTGTGTAGGGGTAGAATAATTTTGAGTGGGGAGAATTTTGTCTCACCACTAACAAAACTTGTGACAGGGCTGCTATTTCTCAGGGTTATGGTGAAGTTAACTGAGATAACACACTTACCCTACAGCCTGGAGCAGATGAAGCGTTCACCAGTAGTTTCTATTGTTATTGTGGTTATTGTTGTTATTGTGATGTTTACATATGTATATTTGCACTTGCATATTTATAGCCATTTAAATAGTTTCCTTTTTTAGAAAGACTTTCTTCATATCAGGTATTTAACAAAAACCCATGCTCCACTAATGGAATAAGCATATATCCTTAAAATCCATTTTATTGTCTTTCAGGTTAAAGAAATAAACATGTATAAGACAATTAACGAAACAACCTACAAGCAGACATTTAATCCAGAGCCCTTGCGAAGATGCTGGAAAGAATGTCTGGAGAAATCTTCATTCTCTGCTAGGAAACTGGCTGCAGAGGAATTTAACAAAAAGAACTACTGGAAGAAGAGGGGACTTGCTGTGGTCCCCATGAAATTTACCGTTGGGTTCCCTGTGGCCTACTACAATCAGGTGAGGTTGAGAGAGGTGTCTGTCTTCTCACCAGAAGTCCTTTTCCACACGACTGGCTGTCTGAAAACGGCAATCTCGTGCAACTAGGGATGGTCCCTGTGGGGAGAAAGACGAAACCGGGGCAGATTCCTACAGCAGGGAACAAAGCGGGTTTAGGCAAGAGTTGGGCACCACAGGTATCAGGGCAGATCGGGTGCGACACGGTACCAGGGGCTCAGAAAGCCATCAATGGGCAAAGTCTAGCTCGAGGGGTCTGACCTTGGGCAGGGCCCCAAACATAAGCACTGGGGCCTGGGGTCTCATTTCAAATCCATGAGAGAATCGGGAGAAATAAGAGGATCTCTTTCTCTCTTTCCTAAATTCTTAGTGGCAGCAGTGGGGTCATTTGAAGACAGAGCTTTCAAAAACTCACGGGAACAGACAGAGCCACCCCGTTGGTGCAGGAACTTGGAGTTACTGTGTGAAAGCTCAGTGACTGGTGTGCCTTGTTTTTAGTGTCACCTTGAACAGTGTTTCATGGGGCTCTGCTCTGGATGCTGTCTTATTTTTTGCTTCTATCCCCATCAGCCTCTGAACTGTCCCCTTAACAAACCTATGCCGAGGAAGGAATAGAGGCCCCCTTCACAGTATGAATGTCTCTCACCAGATTATCTTCCCGACACACCTTTCCTCGGTGCCCACGAACAAGGCAGAGAGCAAAATGAGAGGGCAAGGGGGAAGGGCCAGCTGCTCCGCTTGGAGCAGCTGCTGTCTTGCCCCCGGGGCGGCGGCGGGGGAGGGCTCCTCCAGCTACAATAACATGCAAGACCCCCTTGGAAGGAAAAAAATTTCTGTGGACTCTCAGTGATCACTTACATGATTTATTTTGATGTTATTTAACTGTGAATAATCTCAAAACAAAGAATAAGCTTCTTATAGCTCTTATGCCTTTATAAAATACAAACAAAACTGGAAGCTAAAAATTATATTATAAATGCCAGTAAGAAAATAGTAACATTACCTTAACGTAGTAGAAGATGTGGCTTCTTCTTTTTTTTTTTTTTTAAGATTTTATTTATTTGGCAGAGAGAGACACAGTGAGAGAGAGAGCACAAGCAGGGGGAGAGGGAGAGGGAGAAGCAGGCTTCCCGCGGAGCGGGGAGCCCGATTCGGGGCTCAATCCCAGGACCCTGGGATCTTAACCTGAACCGAAGGCAGACGCTTAACGACTGAGTCACCGGGCGCCCCAAGATGTGGCTTCTTTAAAACTCAATCCTCACTCACAAAATGATGGTAGTTCCGGCTGCTGCTGTACAAGGCATTTTGAAATCTTTATCCTAAATGTCTACGTAGGGTGTGCTGACTCACCGTCCCACCACTTGTCTACGAGATGCCCCATTAATTAAAGTAGTCCTACTTAGTGGTTGTACAATCATCAACATAAAATGTAACATGGGATCTGAAAGCATGTGGCAATACTCCCTTGTTACATGGTTATCCATTACTCTCGTTAGATTATCATAAGGTGAAAACACAGAGTTTAAAAGTTCTTGTAGAGAACTTGATAGTCCTAAGAATACAGTCTCAGACTCAAGAGACCGGCATAGGTAAATTAGTTGATATTTTCCATACTTGGTAGCAGGGGCACAGGCCATTAGCACAGGGGTTGAGGTCCCAAGGAGGCACCTGCAGGATGCTGGGCCACATGCACCAGCACGAGAGAGGAATTGCTCTAAAGAAGAAGTCCAGCGGGCGCCTGGGTGGCTCAGTTGGTTAAGCGACTGCCTTCGGCTCAGGTCATGATCCTGGAGTCCCTGGATCGAGTCCCGCATCGGGCTCCCTGCTCGGCAGGGAGTCTGCTTCTCCCTCTGACCCTCCCCCCTCTCATGTACTCCCTCTCTCTCAAATAAAAATAAATAAAATCTTTAAAAAAAAAAAAAAAAGAAGTCCAGCAACTTGCAAACCACCTAACGTAGGCCAGCCTCCTCCCTCCTAAAGCCTGGTTCCTGGAGCCATGTGCACAGACTGTGGGTTCTTCCACTGGAACAGTCAGCCCCAGAGAGAGACAACAGCAGTGAGTTTGAAGGAGACAGCCTGGCATGGGAGTAGAGGACACTGGGCTCAAGTTAGGAGTTGTGGGTTCCAGTGCTGACTCTGTCACAAACTAAGCACCTGGGTCTGGCCATTCTCCTCCTCTCCAGGCTTCTGTTCCCCCATGTGCAAAGTGAAAAATTTGGACCAAATCGGTGGATTCCAAACCTGGCCAATCATCAGAATCACCTGGGAGCTTAAAAAATAGATGTTTAGGCTCCGCCTCCAAACTTCTACTGAGTTGAAATTTCCAGAATGAGACCCATACTTTTTCCCTACCATGATGCTGAAGGTCAGCAACATTTGGAAACCATTAAAACATCTCAGGGTTCTCCCAGCTCCTCTAGGATCCCAGGCAGTTTGTGCCCAGAAATTTACTCATACAGGTTCTATTTGCTTTAAAATGAATTTTCATGCCTGGAGAGAAGAATAATAAACTACCGTACAAGTTGAGGCTTTGGAGTGGCCTCAAAGCAACGACACAAGGCCTCCAGAGGCCAGGGACTGGTAGGAGGGGAGATGAGCCACCATTCATACATTGACATTGATGCTTCTCCAGTCTGGGGTTTCTTGACAGGGGTTGTCTGTTGCTACCTGTGAAGGCTTTCTTCCCTAGTGCAGACGGTGAGAGATTGGCTCAATAGAGCAAAACCGTTCATCTGGCAACCTCAGCTAAACTCTCAGCAACATTTGGCCTCATCGTTTTCCAAACTGGTGTAATTATTTCCCCTAGGCTGCTGCTCTAGTCCACATCTATCTTGATGGCTCCGTCTTGGTGGCTCATGGTGGCTGTGAAATGGGACAAGGCCTTCACACCAAAATGATGCAGGTGAGATAAGTGCCCGTCATCACCACTGTAGCAAAGTAGAGCCCCTTACCGTCAGCTGAGCAGGAGAAATACCATCACGCTACATGCATGGATCCACTGTAAGACTCTTCTTGATTTCAGGAATGCAGACAGCAGGGGGGTGAGGGAAGCGAGTGTTAGAACTGAGGAAATATGTGATCTTATTCTTCCTGAACAAAAAAAATCAGGTCTTCTGAAAAATGTGATTCTAGTTGTTTGTTTGTTTGAAGATTTTATTTATTTATTTGACAGAGAGAGAGACAGCGAGAGAGGGAACACAAGCAGGGGGAGTGGGAGAGGGAGAAGCAGGCTCCCCGCGGAGCAGGGAGCCTGATGCGGGGCTCGATCCCAGGACCCTGGGACCATGACCTGAGCCGAAGGCAGACACTTAATGACTGAGCCACCCAGGCACCCCGTGATTCCGGTTTCTAAAGATAAAATATTTTTCAGCTTTGTGGCAGCTGCTCAAAGCAATACTATGTTAATTCAGATCTTCAATTAAAAATGGGTGTGTTTAAAAGGATGAGAAATTATGTTCATAGAATTCACAATCTACTTAGGAACGCCACATGACTGGCCATTCTGTGTACTAATTCAAAGACGTGTTTCTAATACTTTTTAAAGAGCAAGCGATTATTTGCAATAGGAAATTTTTCCTTCTTTTTTTAATATTAAATAAGAATTTGTTAAATATGACACCTGAATCAAATTTTGGGAGCAGGTATGTGTGGGGGAGGTGGGGGGAAACAAAGCTTCTCTCCCAATGAGAAATAGGGAGAAGATACTTTCCTTAAGGAAATAATATTATTTAATAGAGTGCTTGGAATTAGGAAATTACAAAAATCCACAGGGCCTTCTTCGAACATATCTTGCTTCTTTACAACAAAATCCTTATGTCCGCAAAATGTCCCACAAAAGAACCATAATCTGCTAAATTATCTGTAAATCACAAGCAGATGAAGGTAAAACAATAAGACCAGGCCTCAACCTCGCCTGCTGCATGTGTCCTACTAAATTAGATGTCCAAGATGACTGTACTGCTCTTATGAAACTGGTATAAAAACCAAGCACAAAAAGATTCTTTGGTTGCTTCAAACTCATAATCTACATATAAAATCCAAGATGCTATCTTAAATATTTGTCCCAATAGGACAGGCAGGTTTTATACTCAGTTCAAAAAAAGAACTAAAAAGTTTTTAATATGGGGGCGATGCTTAAAGTCAATGAAACAAAGAATATTCTTCTGCTTCCGGCAGGTGGCTAGTCGAGAACTGAACATCCCCCGGTCGTATATACACCTGTCTGAAACAAGCACCGTCACGGTGCCCAATGCTAGCTTCACGGCGGCGTCGATGGGGACAGACATCAACGGGAAGGCTGTACAGGTGACTCTTCTCTCAGTTGTCAGTCATCAGTGACAGTGCTGGAGGAGACCTTGTCCCACCCCTTCTTTTATGGAAGATGAAACTGAGTCCAAGAGAGGTCAAGTGGCTGGTTGCAGATCATTCTGCTAATTAGCTGCGGAGCCAGGGCTCCAAGGCCAGTTTTCTGAGGCTCCCATCTGGTGCTCTTTCTGCTGTCCCGGGCTGCTTTTCATAATTAATGTTTGGTTGCATGTACAACCTGCAACTTTCAGCAGCCTCCCAATATATGAGAGAATCCCTCCCTGCTCTTACCCCAGCACACCAGAGAAGTGCAGAGTAATCGCATCACTAACAGGGCATCCTCATTCCAGGAAGGGCTTGACCTGTCTTTTAACCTCTCTAAGGATCAGTTTCTTCTTCTGCAAAACTTCACCCAAATACCACCCATCTCATAGAATCACTGGGTGGCTTGCAGAGATCATGCAACAAAGCCACCACCACCTCCTCCCTTCTCCCCACCCTCCAACCTCCAGAAAACCACTGATTGACCATTAGTCACCCACAAAAGACAAACACCAAATTTAAAGAGAAAATTTCAGCCTGTTGAATATGCCCATATATCATGTGATTCCCAAAGTATGTTCCTTGGAACAGTGGTCCCATGACGTTCTCAGTGGGGAAAAAAGGATTCTGTAGTCAACAAGTTTGGAAAATGTTGCATAGTACATCCTACTCATAGGGGCTTATGATGCATATTAGCATAATAAATGCTCTGACAAGTCCTGCAGTATAGAAACCTCTTTAACTTTGTTTCACTGTTTTACCCAAGCTTGCTTACCCATGAAAACATTTTCATTTATAAAACCCCTCCTAATACCTATGGAATCAGCACCCAAGAAAAACAGTCCGGGAAATTCTAATTTGGTTAAAACATGTAGGTGACTGAGTGCATTTTTTACCTTTTATCCAGATTCTAGTTGCCTCGCAAGCACAGGTGGCACAAAGACACCCAATGCATGGCTAGACATAGTCTCAGGCGTTGATAAAGCAGACATACTGAAAAAAGAAAAAGAAAAAGGAAACGAAATATTTTTTAAAATATTTGTATATTTTATAATGAAGAATCATCGTAAAAAAGTCATCAGTTTGTGTGACTTCTTCACACTTATTTTACTGATCCCACATTGATTTAACGAACATTTACAGAGGGCCTGCCATGTGCTAGGTAGTATAAGCACTAAGGGTCAGTAAAGCAGTAAGCGAAACAGGACAAAGTCCAAAGAGCTTGATCTCATAGAGCTTACATTTAAGCAGACAATCAATCAATCAATCAATCCTTGACCCAGGTTGTGAACACAGCAAGAAAAGAAGCCAAGCAGGTTATTTGGGAGCAGAGGGAGCTAGCTTACTGTGCTCGAGAAGCTGCAGCAGGCCTGGGGGACTGGAGCAGAGAGAGCAAAAGGGAGCAAGGTAGAAGAGTTAAGAAAGATAGTGGAGGAGTGAGATTGGGGTGTATATGTTTATTCTTGAAGCTGCATAAGGGGGACTAGCGCATTATTCTCTTGACTTTTATGTATTTAAAATTTTTCTGTAATGCAAAAAAAGCTGGAAAATTTTGTATCTGGCATTTAGAGCTTCAATAGAGGGAAGTGACCCTACCAAGGGATATGAGGTGAGAGAATTCTCCATACAAAGAAAGGAGTTTGGGAGGTCACAAAAGAATGAAATTGTTCTCTGCAATATCTCACTCTCTTAAAGGGAAGACTGTCAGACTGCTGAGTGTAAAGTTATGTGTAGGAGTACAAGGTCAGGACACAATTAGGAGAAGAATACCTGATATTTGGGCAGGCAGGAACCCTGTGACTTAGCTTTGCCTCAGTGTGGCCCTCTTTTGGAAGGCACTCATTTGTAATAAGGTCAGTGATTGAAAGCTCAATGAACCAGCAAAGAGATTTATGAAAACAAGGATCTCTGGGGTGCCTGGGTGGCTCAGTCAGTTAGGCGGCTGACTCTTGCCTCAGGTCATAATCTTAGGGTCCTGGGATTGAGCCCTGTGTCAGGCTCCCTGCTCAGTAGGGAGTCTGCTTCAGGATTCTCTTTCCCTCTGCCCTTCCCCCTACTCACTCTCTCTCTGTCTCTCTCTAAAATAAATAAATTTTAAAAAAAGAAAGAAAGAAAACAAGGATCTCCCTAACATGTGAGAAGCCAGAAACCATTTCCCAAAGAGGGGATGATAGAAAAGGAGCAGAAACTAAGAGGGGGCATGAGAGGTGATCTGAGGCTGAGGTGAGTACGTAAGGGCAGGCATGAACAGATTCATGTTTGAATTAAGGGTGGAAGCCAAACTGGGGCCCACTGATACCAGGAGTCAGCAGGTGTAATCTCAAGGGTCCAAGATTTCACCTCAATCCTTCTTATTTTCATTTTACTTATGTTTTAAAAATTTAAAAAGCACACTTTGCATCATCAGAATGACCACTTTATAAGTGGAGTGTTGCCATGAGATCTCTGCCCACATTTGGGACCAAGAAGTATACTTTGTGTTAAGGCAACAAGAAAAGAGCAGTGATGGACTTCATAGGTAAATGCTGTTTTTTCTTACCCAGTGAAGAGCTGATGATGGCAAGGTATAAAGTGCAGATGAAAATGTAGTGGCGATTTACATAAGAAGAATGGAGAGAAAATTGCTCTGTCGGCTGGCATGCCGCGGGCACACTGAACTCCACCGTCCGTGGGCGAGAGCAGCCAATATGGCCGCATTCCAAGCAGCAGTTCAGCTTCAGAGAAACAGCATCATTACCCAACTAAATTAATGTTGTTATTTTGAATTTTATTGGTATATAGACTGGTTTATGTGCTTTGTTGTTTTATTTTTGCTTTGGAGGTACAAAAGAGCTAACTCTAAGGAGACTCAACCTAGCTTTATGTTAGCATATATTAAAACAACATTATAATAAAAATAATGGGTTAGCCTGGTGATGGGTATTAAAGAGGGCACGTACTGCATGGAGCACTGGGTATTATACTCAAACAATGAATCATGGAACACTACATCAAAAACTAATGATGTACTGTATGGTGATCAACATAACATACTAAAATTAAAAACAAAACAAAACAAATAATAATGGGCATCAACATCGCAAGATCCACAAGAATATTTGTTTCCTTCAAAGGGGTTCCCTACATTACTCAACTTTAAGAATCTCTGCCTAGAGGACTAGCAGGCAGGTTCACAAAACTGACAGATTCCCTTTGAATTGATTTGAATATTTAACATTTTGCTATTTCCTGTGCCTTTTATTTCCGATGTGATTTCAAATATTTATTTTTAGAATGCCTGCCAAATTCTTATGGCCCGTCTTCAGCCAATCATCAGAAAAAACCCTAAAGGAAGATGGGAGGAATGGGTGAGTATTCTCTTTATTACTCCTGCCAGGAAAAGTCAGATACATCCAGATGGGCCTGGGCTGATGGGTGGTGCCCATTCAAGAAACAAAGCATTTATTAACATTTACTTCTGCCTTTCTGAAAAAGCAAAAGCGATGTCTGGATTCATTGAAACTTGATTTTATTTCAGAGCCTGATTTCTCACAGAGCATGGTAAGAGCATGGGCTCTAAAGTAAAACACACATTAGGGTTACTGTCCCTGCTCTGTCACTACTAGCTCTGGGAGACAAGTTCCACCCTCAGTGCCTCAGGACCTTGGTTTTCTCACCAGAGCAACAGAGATAATAGCAGTCATACTATCAAAGGATTACTCTATTTTTAATAATAATTATTATCATTACCATTAGTATTCTTGTTCCTAGCCCTACCCAGGTTACTCCAGTAGGGAAGCTGACATAATATACTGAGACCGCCAGTGAAATTATTTGGGAAAAAAGCAGAGTAAAAGTACATACATATATAGACAGACACAATCACATATAAACATGTGTGTGTATATATACGTATCTGTGTAGATACTTACATACAAAAGTACATGAATATGGTCTAGCCCTCTCCTTAATTTAAAAAGCCAGAAAGGGGGATACCTGGGTGGCTCAGATGGTTAAGCATCTGCCTTCAGCTCAGGTCATGATCCCAGGGTCCTGGGATCGAGTCCCGCATCGGGCTCCCTGCTCTGTGGGGAGCCTGCTTCTCCCTCTCCCTCTCCCTCTGCTTGTGCTCTCTCTCTCTCTCTCTCTCACAAATAAATAAAATCTTAAAAATTAAAAAAAATAAAAAGCCAAAAAGGGTTAAAAAATATAAACTTTACACTGTGCAACCCAAAACACTAAAGGGCTTTAGAGCATAGCTAGCAGCTGCCCCTACACACCTCTCTTGAAAAGCATGACCTGTGGCTTGTACAAGGCGTACATCTCAACTGAGGTGAATGTGGGTAGAAAGCTTGCTCCAAACAGGAGGAGGAAGGTATTTTTCATTACTTTCCCTAAATTTATATTTCTTTGTAACCAATCATCTCTTCCAGGTTGCAGAAGCCTTCGAAGAATCCATCAGTCTCTCGACTACTGGATATTTCAAGTAAAGGACATTTTTACTTTGGGTTAGATTACAGCTGTGTAGAGATGGTGCACACTCATCAGTCCAAACAGATGCCCGGAGAGCCCGGGAGCTCTGCTGTGTCCCCACTGTCAGCCCTCAGTCCTGGGTCATGGCAGGGAGGTCTAAGGACTCCACCAGGAGGGACACCACAGCTGTTGACATGCACTCGAAAACCCATTCCACTAACTGCCTGCTGGAGGGTGGGGTCAGACAGTAGTGTGCCTTCTCCCCGTGCCTGTGGTGGAACTGTACAACTCTGATCACACACCCCCTTGCCGAAGAAGGGGAGGGAGGCCGGCAGCCGTGGGGCGGGTGCTCCGTTTATCTCCAGGCCCCACAGTACAGTGGCAATGAGACCACTAGTGGGGAAAGGGCCTGTCCTTTTCTCTGCTGATTTCTCTTCTCAGAGGCTACCAGACATATATGGACTGGGAGAAGGAGAAAGGTGACCCCTATCCATATTATGTTTATGGAGCATCCTGTTCTGAGGTTGAAGTTGACTGTCTGACTGGGGCTCATAAGGTAAAGAGCAACACTTGTGTTCACCATCTGCATAGTGTAAATACAAACATTGACGTGTTTTCCATGCTGTACATGATAATCAACTTGATCCTCCAGGTGGAAGAACCAGGGACAGATATATAATTTTAGTAAAGATCTATTTTAAATAAATCATATTTTCCACTATATATTTTCTCTTGGAACAGCTCCTTAGGACTGACATCTTCATGGATGCTGCTTTCAGCATAAACCCAGCCGTGGACATTGGACAGGTGCGTGATACCAGGACCCTCTGACCACAGCAACTTTTGATCAGTTCCATTCAGAAAAGTATTTCCCAGAACCCTCCAAATGTTGTTTACACCTGGTGCAAGTACTCTGCTGTATATATTATATATTTTACATACACACACGCAAATAGATAAAATATTAGAAGAAAATTCAAGAAAAAGTTAACAATCATTGTCTTTGTATGGCAGGAATATGTGTGACTTATCCTGCTTTATAATTCTCAGTGCCTTCTCATTTTTCTTCATGAATATTAATATGTTCATAATTAGGGAACACTATGTAAATACATAATAATAAAGTTACATTAGTATTCATATTAATATTAAATTTAAACAGACTGCAATTTAGGGAAATACAAGAAAAAGAAATACTTAAACATAATTTTTTGCCTCCTGCCGAATTTAATTCTGATTTTGATCTTGCAAACAATAAAATTAACTCACCAAAAGTCTTTTTAAACTTAAAACCTTTCCAGCTGTTGGTATAGCTTTGCTTTTTTCTAGCCTTGTTACTGAAGGTGGAGCCAGTGGACCAGCCACATCAGTCCACCTCAGACCTACTAACCGGCCCCCAGGTGAGGCAGGGCAGCTGGTCCCCGGTGTCCACCTGAGTAGCAATGCTGGAGCAGTTGAGCAGCTTGGCATCACACCTGACGGACACATGGTGCTTTCATCTGCCAACAGGTTCCCAGCATCCTAAGTCCTAAGAGATTGGTTTACCTGGGTTGGCCATTGAGCTTTATAAGGAACAATTTTATTGATCCCTCTGTGCTTCTCAAAGTGTGGTCCTCAGACTCTGCAACAGAAGAACTTGTAAGTGTTTATTAGAAACATGGATTCCTGTACCCAGGAATTCAGCCCAGGCTTAGACTTATTCCATCTTAACTTTCCTGGGCTGAGACAGAAACCGGCACATTTAACCTGTACCTGAAATTCATCTTAAGTCTGTAACGTTTGAGAACCACAGCTCACCCAGTCCTTGCCTCCCCTTCCCTTTCTTACCCCCTCCTCCCAGCTCCTTTCTGCCTCTTTATTGTTTAAGCAAAGGCAGAAAGGGAGATGTCATGATCAGGAAAACCCTACATTCGTCTCATTAGAAAAGGAAAGAAAACTAGAAGTATGTTAGACTTGATCTCTTAGACTTCGATCTTTTCCTTTAGGGATAAGCAGTTGGAAATATCCAAATATAGAATTTAGATTTGTATACCTTATTCCTTAATTTTACATTTTCAATAAAATGCAAACTATAACTCTCCTTCAATTCTTTAACCTCCAGGCAGACACCCCTCAAGCCTTTTTCCTAGGGCATATTAGTTTGTAAATAGAACTCAACATGACTTTTAATAAAAAATATTTAATTTAATAAAAGTTTTTTCTATCCTATCTTGTTTAACATTTACCTACTCACCATGGTAATTTATAAAGGGAAGTAAAGAAATCCAGATATTATAATAACCTACAGTGTTCCATTTATTCTAGTTCATGTTCCTTTAATGTTAGCTTCTTTTCCCTCTAATTCAACAGACATTTATTAAGAACCTATGTATCAGGCCTCATGCTAGTAACAGAATACAAGAAGGCCAAGGCCTCAAAATGCTCATAAACATGAGAGAGAGCAAGATGGAAGAGGTGAACAAGGAAAATACCCTCTGAGAGCCAACATGATGGATGAATGTGTTCAAGATGCAGTGAGCCTGGAGGAAGTAGTTTCTAAATCCACCATGGAGGTGGTAGGAGGATCCAAAAGGCTCCAAATAGGCAGGAACTTGGAGGATAAATAGGAATTCTCCAGGGGGACAAGCTGAGGTAGGGAGCAGTGAAGAGAGTCAGGGGAAACCACAATACAAAGACTTGGAGGTCTGAATGAAATCTGGTGGGCTTGAGAATTACCCGGAACTTGTCCAGTGTCAGGTACCTGGAGGGTGGGTCACCTGGGCAAGAAGAACTAGGGATGAGGCCAGGTAGGAAGGCAAGCACCAGACCCTGAAGGACCCTTTGTAAGTCCACCCCAGGCTGTCAAGAATGACTCACTATGGTTCGGAGCTCCATTTTCAGTCACATTGGAATATTTATTCAATCAATATCATATACTTAATAAGTTGTGAAATTTTTGCCTGTAGATTGAAGGAGCATTTGTCCAAGGCATGGGGTTCTACACCATAGAGGAACTGAAATATTCCCCGGAAGGTGTGCTCCACTCTCGAAGCCCAGATGACTACAAAATCCCGACTGTCACTGAGATTCCAGAAGAGTTCTATGTCACTTTGGTGCATTCCCGAAATCCCACAGCCATCTACTCGTCCAAGGTAAGAAAACAAGACCTCTATATTAGTTTGTAGGGCTACCATAACAAAGTACCACACACTGAGTGGCCTAAACAATGGTGTTGTTTGACATATTTTCTCACACTTCTGGAGGCTAGAAGTCCAAGATCAAGGTTTGATTTCTTCTAAGACCTCTCTTTGGCTTGCAGATAGCCACCTTCTCACCATGTCCTCCCATGGTTATCCCCTCTGTGGGCACATGTCTGATGTCTCTCTCTGTATGTCCTAATTTCCTTTTCTTATAAAGACACCAGTCATATTGGATTGGGGCCCACTCTAAAGACCTCATTTTAACTTAATTTCACCTCTTTAAAGACCTGATCTCCAAATATGGTCACAGTCTGAGGTAGGGGGTTAGGATTTCAACATATGAATTTTGAGGGAGCACAGTTCAGTCTATAACAACCTACTCTTTCAAGAAATAATGAAATAGTCCCCTGAATTTGCTTACTCCTTTGAATTGAAAATCCCAACAGGAAAAGGGAAAAGGAAAGCAAATTCATGGCAGCGTGGTGCTTACTGACTTCAGAAGACCGAGTAGACTCTTCACTCATGAGAGAGATCATGAAACAAATTTAATCAAACAAGAAAGGTCAAGGAAGAGTCAAACATCTAGGGTCATTAGGCTAAGTGCTACCATGAGATAAAACTGAAATTGTAGGCAAATTTCACCAGCCCAGAACTTTCTTTTCTACACTCTTCTCACATGTTCTCCAGACTCAATTCTTTCTTGTTTGTCTTCCTCTCTCCACACCTCCCCAAACTGGAACAGGCTTTCAAACAAGTTTCTCACTATTTGCTCTGAGCTGTTAATAGCTGCTGATATAAGAGGCATTGACGCTACGTTCCCTGGAGCATATGGGCTCTAACTGGCCCATAAAGACCTATGGTGAGGGTTCTTGAACACAAGTGCACAAAAAAACACAACTTCCCCCAACTTATGTTCTATTCTGAGCCCACATCTGGTCAGACAGATGGCAGGCTACCCTTAGATTTTTCAGGAAATTGCCTCTCCTTCTTAAAAGTAGGTCAAGATTGGGAGGAAGGCAAGACTTCCTGTCTGATTGGCCTCTATCTGCTTCTACACCAGGAGCATCTCTAAAGACCATCCTGACACAGGGTGCAATCCTGCCTTTTAGGGTCCAGCCACCTCCCTGCCAGTTTGCTCCAAACAGCACATAAGACCTTTCTGCTCCCCTCCTCCTCACTTCAGAGGAAACCCCTCCTTCTACCAGCTCTACCTCTCCTTCTACATTTGCTTTAGAGTAAAAATCAAAGCCAGGGATAGGCTTTGGTTGGAGATAAAGGCCAATCTCCCCACTACGGCTCTGAGCACAGACCACAGACCAGATTACTTTGAAGGAAGAAAGAAGAAAAATCAGTACAAACAATCATTGGTGAATCATTCAAAATATAATTCCACTACACTGTTAATTCAGAAACATCCAAGACACACCAGGGAAATTAGCACACTTGCAACTTCGGCAGCTCACTCTTAAGAGTCAGCCACCTCACTGTCTTTTAGGCTCAGCTACAAAGATTGTGGTTGTTTTGTTTGGGTTTTGAGTTAAACAAAAATGGTCTGGAGCCCAAAGTGGAATATTCTAGAGTGCACCAAGGGCTTTGGTCTTTAGGATTTTACCTGGGCCAAGGAACAGGAGGTTTTAGCTGCCCCACTATCCTGATGTTCTGGGGCATTTTCATGAGCTACTTTGAGGAGGACCCCACACGCAAATCAACAAGGGGCCGGGGGGTGGGGGTCGGTTCTGGCAATTCAGACCTACTCCATTCTAAGGACTATACAGCCAGCAGTGGTGAGAGAGTGTGTGCGTGTGTGCGTGTGCGTGCGTGCATGTGCGCACGTGTATACGTGTTTATGCACACGGGTGCGTGTGCGTGCGTGTGCGTGCGTGCATGTGCGCACGTGTATACGTGTTTATGCACACGGGTGCGTGTGCGTGCGTGCGTGCGTGCATGTGGGCACGTGTATACGTGTTTACGCACACGGGTGCGCGTGCGTGCGTGCATGTGGGCACGTGTATACGTGTTTACGCACACGGGTGCGTGTGTGTGTGCGCGCGTGCGTGTGCGCACGTGTATACGTGTTTATGCACACGTGTGTGTGTGTGTGCGTGTGCACAAATTTGTCCCGAGAGAACCATGCATTTCTGACAGCCTTTTGCCCTCCTCTCAGGGCTTGGGTGAGGCTGGAATGTTCTTGGGATCCTCCGTGTTGTTCGCCATATTTGATGCAGTGACTGCTGCCCGCAAAGAGAGGGGTCTGACCACGACCTTCACCCTGAATAGCCCAGCAACTCCTGAGTTTATTAGGATGACTTGTGTGGATCAGTTTACTGACATGGTAAGGGTGGTGAGGAGAGGTCCTTGTTGTAATCACCGTGTACCTGGACTTTCAGGTTCTTAGTATGGATTTGGTAACCATGACAAAACCCCAGGGCAGGTTCATCTTTTCCAATGAAAATTCTCACTCTGCCTCTACCTGCTACTATCTATATACTTTAAAGTAACTGCAAAGTGAGTGAACCTCTTCAAATGATGGCTTGTTTCAGACCCCAAAGAAAAGCAGACTCAATTGAATCAGTGCTGGTAGCAAATCCACATGGTAGCTAACTTCTTGAAACATTTTATCAAAATGCAGTTGATCTGGTATTGTGATCACCTAAATAACTAAATTAGATGAAACAGATATCTGATCTGGTCAATTATTCAGAAAGCATTTGTTAAGCAAACTAGTAAAAATAATTTAAATTGAAATATCAAAGTCTGGGCACTCTTTGATATGCCTTGTAATGACACACTAATAGAACACAGGTTCATTTTCCAGCTGCTAAAAATACATCTAGAACTATGATTAGAGACTCTTCCTACTATTGCTGCTTACTGCAGCCCTAACTGAAGGTCTAGTATAAAATTAGATTGCACTTTATGCCTTTGAAAGTACAGGGCTTCTGAATAAGACGCATCATATCCCAAGCATAAGTTTATGAGGATAAAGAGATTTATGACTCAAGGATTGAAAGGAATAGGAAAACTATGTATTTGTGATAAGAATAAAATGGACATTGGCTTGTTCTTTTTTAAAAAACAATTTTTCTTCTAAATTACAAGTTTTTCATATATAACATTTTATTAATAATTATCTTCCCTCTTTCGATTTTTTTTTTTTTAGATTCCTAGAGATGATCCTTCAACATTTACACCTTGGTCCATCCATGTGTCTTAATCCTTTGTTTCTCTTAGAAAATGAAAGAATACATGATTGACCTTAAAATTTTCAAACCAGAGCAAAGTATAGATTGGCTCCTGATTGTCAAGAATAATTTTAGTATCTTTTAGTTATTCTCTGTGGTGTAGGTCACTGCATGATTATGTTTTAGGACATAAATTTATACCAAAAGATATAATGAAGCTTAGAATCAAAAATTCTTCTTTTCATTTGTATTATCTTGAAGATCTACAACATCATGATTTTAAAACATGGTAGAGTTTTCATTACCATGGAACAACTCAAGAAACTACTCATGCTTTGTTCTTCAGAAATCTGATCGTCCCTAAAATCATCCAACCCCAAAATTCTCAGGATTGGATCCCCAAAGCCAATGGTGTGATGGTGATAACCAGCTCACTTGGAAAAATCCATGATTGATTGTGTTTTGCCAATTTCTGTGGTGTAAAGACACCCACCTTGGCCAATTCCAAGCCACTAACAATGAGGTCTCTGAACATGGGGTTGGAAGAAATGTCCGTAATTGGCTTTTGTGATCTCCAGCACTGCAAGCCTACCACAATCCTCATGTTCCTGCCACTCCCATGTGGCCTGTTTAGATGACTCTTAGGGATGTAAACCATCCAAAGTCTCCAGCTGGTCCTCATCTGCCATGAGCTCTGCTCCTCGTACAGTGTCTTCCTCTCCTGGGAAACCACACAGAGTTAAACAGTGATCTCAAATCATTCTGCAGTCCCTTGCTTTGGCTTAGTGTCTAAAAGATGAAATCAGCACTACCTTTCTTTTGCCATTTCAGAGGAACACAAAGATCCTGAGGGTTTGGTTTTTTTTGTTTTTTTTTTTTTTTTAGTTATTTCTTAGCTATTTTACATTGCATTTTCCTCAGGAAATGCAGGGTTATGCCAGAGAAGATGTTCAGTCCCTATGAGGTTTGAAACAAAATAAACAATCTAAATCACTTGTCGGAATCTGTGTGCTAGATATTAAAGCTCTGCATTTATTAATAGTAATTTTGTGGTGGAAGAATAAGCATGAATGACTGTTCATGTGTGTTTGAGACCAGATTGGAGGAAGAGAAGGCTGGCAGTAGAAAGGAAAGGCTTCTTTCCAAACTAAAGTCTCACCAGTCAGTGTCTCTTATTCTAAGAGAAGTGTGTGTGTGTGTGTGTGTGTGTGTACATATGTTTTTAAATGTCTGTTTGAATTCATCCAATAATTTAGTTTGCCTAGAACCCAACCCACACAAACTCATTGTGCCAGACAGAACAGCGAAAATAGGATTACTGATATATTTTTCTAGCGGTAAAATAGGAAGACATATTTATCACAGACCCAAATTAATTTAAAAAAGTATTATACTTCACAGACCATGTGGTCAAAACCTCTGAAAATGCAGAAACTGAATTTTTACAAAATAAGTCTGATCACTTCAGCAGTACTTAATTAACTTGAAGAATTGGGGTTTGGGATAAAGTATTTACAAAAATAGTACATTTTATAGGATAACAGTTTCCAAACATGGGATTAAAATTCTAATGCCCTTAAAATTTGACAGTTTTTATTATCTATCATATTAAAACTTAATACTAATTTAGGTAAGTATCTTAAAATTTAATTATTGACTGTCTGATTTTAAAGTGTTATCACAGTGATAGTTGCACAGAAGTGTAAGATACGATCTTTCTAACCAGTGATCTGTAAATGGTCAAGAGCCCTCTCGATGATGAAAATGCATAATCATTATTAACTTTGGGCAAAACTGCCACTGCTTGTTACTTAGAAACCCATCATGGCTACTGCTTAATTGTGGGTTTAATAAATGTCCATCAGAAGAGAAGTAACACGTGGCAGGTCTACGCTTGCCGTGCTCCTCCTTGCTCTGTTGCACCTGCGAGGCCAAGGACGTCTTACTTCTCCTGGACCAAAAGCTTATGAAGGACTAGTCTTGTACCGTCTGACAAAAACACTGGGCAAATGGAGCTGAGTGAATAGTAGTAGGGAGGGATTTGATTTCTGTTCAGGGTCTTGAACCTGCCGACACTCACATGCACTCAGGTTTTAGAAATGGGATTGGTCAAAAAGAGGACTGGGACAGGAGGCCTGGGACATCTACGATGTTTCTTTTGAGGAAAAAATCTTTAAATCCTCTGTACTTGATGTTTTCAGTGGTGTACATTGGCCAAATTCCTCACAGTATCAGAACACCTGGAATCACAGGCTAAGTTTTCTGGAAGCAGATGCTGAGACAGAGTATGGGGAGCAGGATGTTTTTCAGGGATCAACACCTGAGACAGGAAGGTAGGAGAAGCAGAATCGGGCAGAGGGAGAAATCAAGCAAGACCCTGGAGGCATCAGGAACTCAGCATGGAGCCTTGGAACAAGCGCTGCCCCCACGACTTGTCCCTGTTAGGCTGAAATGGACAGGCCTGTGTACCCCTCAGTCACTCAGTCATGGGTGGGGCTGCCCCAGGAAGGGCATGACCTTGAGGAAGGAGGCTCTCTGCCCCTGAGGCAGACCCTGAGGGAGCTCCCTTCTATTTGCTAGATGGGATGCTGCCCAATTCATGAATTGTTGCAGAAAGCCAATTAGATCCTTATATTTACTCAGTTGAATTTTATTTTTTAACAGTATCATGTATCAAATACATAATATAAAGTATCTTAAACTATGGTTTCCATCTTTTCATTATTTTGCTGGTTTGTTCATTATTTTTGCTGGTTTCAGGGATGAGTAATTTCATTTCTTCTCTTAATTTTGAGGTTCTACTATACCATTAGTTATGCATTTCCATTTACTTTAAGAAACAAACACATATTTGAAAACAAGATACCAATATTCACCCATGAAAAGTTACTCTCCTGGCCTCCTGCTCTGTCCCCATATTTCCACCATTTGCCCCAGTGAAATAATACTTTCGTAATTTTTATTTTCCCCTCTCCCCAGCAACCCCCAACCCTTAAGTTGTTGAGGCTGTGGTCTAGTTTAGTCCCAGACTATTAATTGAATTTCCTTTACTATATGACTCTTTCACATTTATATTACACTTTTCCTAATAGCCTGCCCTATCCACTTAGACTTCCTCTCCCCTTTCCCTTTCCATCTGAATTACTTTATTGTTTGATCCTTTTCCTCAGATGCGGTGGTCTTTAGCCGGGAGGGAAGAGGTAAGAGGAAGTAATTTTGCTTCACCTTCATGGTCCCCATTGCCCTTCTTTCCTCCCAGAAACCTGCAGCTGCTAGTCTCCTGCCCTCTAGCAGTGACTGCGGCAGCCAGAAGCTCGATGCTGGGAAGCAGGTGCTCACCAGATGCAGAATCTGCAGGTGCATTGATCTAGAGCTAGGACCTGGGAGGAGAAGGTCAAAATAGTTGAGACTAGAGGGTCTGAATATAGGTGTTTAATGACCAACCCAAGAGTCCTAAAAGTGCCCTATTATCGGTCTGCTTGCCTGTGTTTTGCCTTTGGGTTTTGAAGAGTTCACCACAGAAGGCAACACTCTAGGGACACTGAAGTCATGGCCAGTACTTTTCCATTTACATCCGTGAGCAGGATTTGTTGCAGGTTTTTTCCAGAAATAGGTTTGTTTGGATTGTTGGGGAGGACAGTGTCACATCCAATATTAATTCTTCCATTGGGTAACGGGGACTTTTTGATGTAATTCTAAGACCTTATAACAAACATAGAATCTCATCGGTCAATATATATCAAGTTTGTCTCACCAGAATAATCCATTTTAAAGTGAAGAAATTTAGCATTCCCTTTTCATAAAGGAAAAAAAGAAAAAAGCAGTGGTGGCTTTTTTTCCTTTGTCTTGACTAAGATCTGAGAATCAGAAAACCTTGGCAGAGACTGCATGCTACCTTCATACTGTGGGCAACCTTTTGTTCACTCTGAAGTGAGTCATTTTTACACTGAGTTCCCCAGAACCCTGGGGCCTCCTGAAGGAGAGAAAACCAGAGGACTTCAGGCCTTACCCCCAGCCCTCTGGGCTAAGCAGTAACCCTTTTGTTTAATTTGTTTACACTTTATAAGATTTCATTTGAACAAAAGTTTCCCTGGCTGAAACAAGCTTGAAAAACACTTCTCTAAAGCCATTCAAGGTCAGATTTCAGTTTCCCAGCAATTAATGTATTTGGTTCCATAATTCAAACTACTTTTATATCTTCCAAATTTAATACCATAATCACACTTTAGTACCCTAAAACTGTTCTTCTATGTTAAATGCTTGTATTTTATGTTGACACTGAAGGATTCATTCCTATAAGTATTTTGAAACCCCATGATCCATGCCTTTCATTGTCAGTGTGCGTGCTCCTGTAGATAGGAACCATGAGCTCTTAGTGTTCACTAGTTTCCCTCTTCTAGGGGCAGAGCCAGGTAGCAAATGGACTGTGGACCCTGAAAAACAATCCCTGTGTCAGTTTTCTCCTAAATGGAAGCAGCCATAAGAAGAGCCTCTGTCTCCCCAGGCTGCCTCCCCTCCATTCCTAGATCTCACAGAATCAGCTCCCACTCTTCTGTCAGGACTAGATGTCCCTTTCTCAGGCCTTCCCTGACCCCCTCCCCAAAACAAAGCTAATTCCCCTGCTCTGTGCTTCTCACAATGATAAATATTTAATGGTATGTCAGTACCTACTGGGTGAAGGAATGAATGAATCACTGATTCCTCCTTCACTTAAAAGTATCTTAGGTAACCAATCAGGCATATATTCATTCCCTCAGTAAACAAGTTGTCATTCATGCTGAGCACTGTGGGGGACACAACCAGCTATTCTAACTTCCAAGAGCTTGCTACCTAATTGGGGAACATGAGATACAAACATCAAGTAGACAATGAACTATTAGTGGCAGATAAGAGGCTAGTTTCCGGTTCCTGGTTTATTAAATGAAAAGTAAAGAGGCAGTTGGTTGGATCTGCAGGTGCTTTTAGAATTGACAGAAAGAAGAGAGAGTGAAAATGAAAACACAACTGTGCAAAACCTTTGGGATGCAGCAAAGGTGGTCCTAAAAGGGAAGTACATAGCAATACAAGCCTTTCTCAAGAAACAAGTAAAGTCTCAAATACACAACATAACCTTACACCTAAAGGAGCTGGAGAAAGAACAGCAAATAAAGCCTAAACCCAGCAGGAGAAGAGAAATAATAAAGATTAGAGCAGAAATCAATGAAATAGAAACCAAAAGAACAGTAGAATAGATCAACGAAACTAGGAGCTGGTTCTTTGAAAGAATTAATAAGATTAATAAAACCCTAGCCAGACTTATCAAGATCAAGAAGAAAAGAGAAAGGACCCAAATTAATAAAATCATGAATGAAAGAGGAGAGATCACAACCAACACTGAAGAAATGCAAACACTTATAAGAGCATATTATGAGCACCTCTATGCCAACAAATTAAGCAACCTGGAAGAAATGGATGCATTCCTAGAGACGTATAAAATACCAAAATTGAAACAGGAAGAAATAGAAAACCTGAACAGACCCATAATGAGCAAGGAAATTGAAGCCTTAATCAAAAATCTCCCAACAAACAAGAGTCCAAGGCCAGATGGCTTCCCAGGGGAATTCTACCAAACATTTAAAGAAGACTTAATACCTATTCCTCTGAAGCTGTTTCAAAAAAATAGAAATGGAAGGAAAACTTCCCAACTCTTTCTATGAGGCCAGCATTACCTTGATCCCAAAGCCAGACAAAGATCCATCAAAAAGGAGAATTACAGACAAATATCCCTGCAAAAATTCTCACCAAGATACTAGTCAATAGGATCCAACAGTACAGTAAAGGGATTACTCACCACAACCAAGTAGGATTTATTCCTGGGCTGCAAGGGTGGTTCAACATCTGCAGATCAATCAATGTGATACACTACATAAATAAAAGAAAGGACAAGGACCATATAATCCTCTCAACAGATGCAGAAAAAGCATTTGACAGAGTACAGCATCCTTTCTTTCTTTTTTTTTTTTTTTTAAAGATTTTATTTATTTATTTGAGAGAGAGAGTACATGAGAGGGGGGAGGGTCAGAGGGAGAAGCAGACTCCCTGCCGAGCAGGGAGCCTGATATGGGACTCGATCCTGTGACTCCAGGATCATGACCTGAGCCGAAGGCAGTCACTTAACCAACTGAGCCACCCAGGCGCCCTACAGCATTCTTTCTTGATTAAAACACTTTACAGTGTAGGGATAGAGGGAACATACCTCAATATTATAAAAGCCATCTATGAAAAGCCCACAGTGACTATCATTCTCAATGGAGAAAAACTGAGAGCATTTCCCCTAAGGTTGGGAACACGGCAGGGATGTCCACTATCACCACTGCTGTTCAACATAGTACTAGAAGTCCTAGTCTCAGAAATCAGACAACAAAAAGAAATAAAAGGCATCCGAACAGACAAAGAAGAAGTCAAACTTTCACTCTTTGCAGATGACATGGTACTCTATGTGGAAAACCCAAAAGACTCCACCCCAAAATTGCTAGAACTCCTACAGAAATTCAGCAAAGTGGCAGGATATAAAATCAATGCACAGAAATCAGTTGCATTTCTATACACTAACAATGAGACGAAAGAGAAATTAAGGCATAGATCCCATTTACAATTGTACCAAAAACCATAAGATACCTGGGAATAAACCTAACGAAAGAGGTAAAGGATCTGTACTCTGAAAACTATAGAACACTCATGAAAGAAATTGAGGAAGACACAAAGAAATGAAAAAACGTTCCATGCTCATGGATCAGGAGAACAAATATTGTTAAAATGTCTATGCTTCCCAGAGCAATCTTATCAAAATACTATCAACATTTTTCACAGAGCTGGAACAAATCCTAAAATTTGTATGGAACTAGAAAAGACCCCAAATGACCAAAGGAAAGTTGAAAAGGAAAACTAAACCTGGTAGCTTCACAATTCCAGACTTCAAGCTCTATTAAAAAGCTATAATCATCAAGACAGTATGGTACTGGCACAAAAACAGACACATAGGTCAATGGAACAGAGTAGAGGACTCAGAAATGGACCCTCAACTCTAAGGTCAACTAATCTTGGACAAAGCAGGAAAGAATGTCCAATGGAAAAAAGACAGTCTCTTCAACAAATGGTGTTGGGAAAATTGAACAGCCACATGCAGAAGAATGAAACTGGACCATTTTCTTAAATCGTACACAAAAATAAACTGAAAATGGATGAAAGGCCTAAATGTGAGACAGGAATCCATCAAAATCCTAGAAGAGAACACAGGCAGCAACCTCTTTGATCTCGGCCACAGCAATTTCTGGCTAGACACATTTCCAAAGGCAAAGGAAACAAAGGCAAAAATGAACTATTGGGACTTCATCAAGATAAAAAGCTTTTGCACAGCAAAGGAAACAGTCCACAAAACCAAAAGACAGCCTACAGAATGGGAGAAGATATTTGCAAATGTTTTATCAGATAAAAGGTTAGTATCCAAAGTCTCTAAAGAATTTATCAAACTCAACACCCAAAGAATAAATAATCCAGTCAAGAAATGGGCAGAAGACTAGGTGATGGACATTAAGGATGTCCTTAGTGTGTGAGGATCCTCTAGATGTGAAGAAGTAGGGACATAATGGATGTCCATCCATTGCATGATGTAATGAACACTGGGTGTTATATACAATTGATGAATCACTGAACTCTATCTCTGAAACTAATAATATGCTATATGTTAATTAATTGAATGTAAATAAAATTAAATTTAAAAAAAGAAGGGAGAGGAAATTCAATGCTGCTTTTTGATGGTAGATAAAGAGGGAGGGAGGGCAATCATAGCAGGATAGGAACAGGGTTCTGATTGTAGACATGGAAGAGCCTTCTTCAGTCATTTAACAAATACTTATTGGGCATTTATTCTGTGGGAATTTACTCATTCTAGGATACAGTGGTGAGTTGAAAGTAATATGCAAACCCTCATGGAGATTATGTTCTAGTAGAGAAAGCAAATAGAAAGATGAACAAATATCCATGTCAGGGAGCAACAAGTGCTATGGAGAAAATGAATCAGCATGGTAGAAAAGAGAGTGCCGGAGATACTACTGCAGACTGAGCGATCAGGGAAGAGCTCAGACCCACATAGCAAGAAGGCACCAGCCATGCCAACGTCTAAGTAAAGAGAAGTTGAGGCCAAATGAATAACACGCACCAAGGTCTTGGGACAGGAAAGAATTCCACATGTTCAAGAAGCAGGGGAAGACCAAGATAGCAGGGATTACAGACAAGGGAGGAATTGTTTGAAGATGCACTTGGAGAGGTGGGCAGGGCCAGTCCCATGGGGCCTCCATGGAAAGTATATGGGGTTTTGCTAAGTGCTCTGGGAGGCCATTGGAAGGTTTTGAGTAGAGCAATGCCAGGTTTAAGCAGAAGAATGGCAATGAGAAGAGTAATTTGGCTGGAGCATGAGATTTTTTTTGAACAGCAAAAGTCTGAGGCCTGAAATAAGGACAGACTATGGAGGGCTTTGCATCCTGCACTAAGGAGTTAGGACCTTATGTTCCAGGCCTCAGAGAGCTACTGAGGGTATTTTTAGCAGGAGTGACATGATCAAAAACACTGACCTAAAGGTCATACCTAATTGACAGCATGCTCTCCAACATCTCTCAGGACCTTGTTGTGGGTTTATTCAGCAACTTTTAACACATGTGAAACACCTGCATACACACTGAAACGTGTGTAAACACTTGTCTCCACAAGTGTAGGAAGAGTGCCTGGAACCTCGGCATTAGAATTGTAAAGAAAATTGGAAGCTACCAACTCCATTCAATTAGGAGTGTTTCCGGACTAGCTCTGTGGTGGGCAGGATTCTGAAGCCACATGTGGACCAAGTAGGAGAGGGGATCGTCCTCAGTTAGCCAAGTCAGGATGATACTAGGTCTTTGCTGTCACTGGCTTGAGGCCCTGTCACAAAGTGAGGTCATCTTAAGACAAAGGGTTGGCTCTAGCAATGGTGTGCCAAGGCTCCATGCACTTGTGAAGAAGTGTTAGGGAGCAGAGAAGTCTGGCCTCCTCTCTTGAAACCAGTCCAGTTGAGCAGCTACCTGCTTTACTCTTATGTGAGGCCAAGTCCTGGGCATTACTTGAGCTGAAAGAACAAGAACTGCTTGATTTTATCTCCTCGTATCTAACTGGAGAGTTTCAGAAAAATAAAAAATTACATTTTTCTTTTTATTAAGGAATCTGTCGATACACTTAAGGTGTTTTAAGCCAGGAGATCTTGGTTTGGTTTCCTGCTTTGCCACTTAACTTTCTATGTGACCCTGAGCTACTGATCTCACATATCTGGGGCTCGTTTTATTCACCTGCAAAGTGGTTGCTTTGACTATATCACTCTTTTCCAGTGGAGCAATCCTCTAGGTGTGAGGAAGTAGGGAGGGGCTGGGTGGATGTGGCACCCCACCCCTCCACTTTAGGGCACAGAGTGCACTTATCCATGTTTTCCTATGAGGACATTTCTGCAGCTAGAGTAAGAAAAAAGTTGGGAAAAGTGGGAGGTCTCAGAAGGCCCACTTCTGGCTCTCTTCGAGAAGAATGAAATCTGTCCAGAATATATTCCTGGGGCTAAGACAGTGTGCAGAGTGGGTTTAAGTTTAGGTGGTTGTTTATGGTTTTCACACTAAAGCACTCCAACTCACAAGAAAGCAAGAAAAGTGGGCTGTGCATGGAGGGAGCTGCGAAGCCAAGATTGGTGGGAAGCAGAGGAAGAGGCCAGGCCACACAGGCGCCCTAGACTTAAAAGGCCACAAAACAGGGAAGTCTCCACCCCTTGCCCTGCTCTCTGGGGCTCTAAGCTGCCTGCTTCTGCACAGTTGCTTGGCGCTAAATTTTCATTTCTCTGACTGGTGCCAAAGAACATCTGCACCTAGAGTTGTAAGGCAAAATTGATTGACAGGTGCAATGCCTTGCCCATCGAAATTGGACGACTTGGTTTTCTTTGTGAATGGGAGAAAGGTAAGTGTTGGGTGGTACTACTGTGGCTTGCAGAGACAGCAGGAAACTACTAGCTTAAGGGCAGTTCTTGTCCAGTCAGGGACTAGGAACCCATCCTAATTTGGCCTCTTGCCCACTCAGCCAAGGTCTAGCTTCTGAGAATATGGGGAGGTGGTAAAGCATCAGGGTTAATCACACATGCTTGGCATCAGGCAGTCTGGTTCCAATCCAGCTCTGCCATTTACTGTATAACTTTATGCAAGTTACTTCAGCTCCCTGAGCCTCAGAGTACTCATCTCTGGAATCTACTTCCTAAAAAGATTAAAAGCGAGATGCTTCTTTCATCTAGTAGGAATCCCCTGGGTCCTTATAAAGCACTTAGCACTAGGCCTGATATCCTGGTAGCACTATATCTAGTAACATATCTTGATCCTCAAGCTCAGGGGGACAAGAAATAGAGCTTTGTTTATTTTTATATTTATCAACTTAATTCTTCTCTCGAGACTTCATTAATCAGAATTAGTTGAAATGTAATTGCCGTCAATTTTCAGTCCCCTTTCCCAGGTTGCAACTAAGTTCTAGGGGGAACCTGTGTGACAAGAAGAGTGGCTTCTGCCATTGTCACTCTCCCCTAGCATCCCCCTGTCAGTGCCCACCATCAGGCCGCGCACAGCTGCTGGTTGACCCTCAGTGCCCTCTGCCAGGCCCGCTCTGCTCATGAGCCTCTATCTCTCAGGGGAACCTTTCTGTAGTTCCCAAAGCATGTGGCTTTGCTGTGATCTTGCCACCTCCTCCAAGGCCCCTCTGCACTCCAATCCCACAAACCTAACTGGGATTTGGCCTTGTCCATCCTCCCACCCCAAGAAAGGAGATAGAGTTTTCCTCATGTGCCTTATAACTCTGTCTCCTGTAACCAGCATCCACAGCCAGTAGCCACCATACATTTTTCCAAACCTTCATTCATGAGCTGAGTCCTAACTCACTTGTTCCACCTGCCTAGGCTTCGGAGTCTCCTTTGTCTATTTTCTGTTCCAAATCCCTTCTGAATCATGAGCCCAAAATTATTTTGTAGGGGGAGGGTCTACACAAATTCATGTTTTTCTTCTAGGAAGAAAGGAAGACCCTAACATGAGTAGACCACTGTGTCTTCCTTTCCTGTGATGCCACAGAATGGCTGGAGGTGTTTACAGGACACCCTAAGATAAAGTCAAAGGAAATATCCCCAAATAAGCAAGTGGGAAAGAAGCACCAGAGAAGATCCCTCCAGGCTTCTGAGTGATAATCCTCCACTTTTCGAGGAGAGGGAGGGAGAGATTCTAGTGTACCACCAGAGATACCCTGAGTCCTGAGCTGGGACGAGTCTCACCATTAGCCGCTCTGCCATGAGAGGACTGGCACACTCAGGGACCCCTTCAGGATGACAGCAACTCTCCCCACCTCCCATTTCTGCCACCAACTCTGGAGGTCGCTCATACTATCACGGGTGCTCCCCACGGGAGGTGTCTCAGAAGTGCCAGATGAGCAACTTCCTGTCTAGATGCCTTCCCTCCAGGACCCTGAATTGTACACACACACACACACACACAGCATCCAAGTCTCTCCCCCGTTTCAAATATTCCAAGAGTACAAAAGACTGAGTTGGAAGATTCCACACACACAGGTAATGGAGCAAACGTGAAGAACGTAACTCCCAGTGGGGGCTTACCCAGCGGTGGCCCCCCACTCTAATCACATATAAAAGCATTGTTGTCACACTTGGTAAGTCTCCAGCTCTGTACACATATATGAAACTTGTTTGCCTTCAGAGCAAAAAAATAAATGGGCAAATGAAAGTATTATACCCGAGTGCCTAAATCAAGCAGGCCACAACAGACATTACTGTGGGTCACCCTCTCAATCCCCATAATAAATCTCTTTTCTGTTTCCAACGCAGGTGATAGGAATGTGGACCCAGAAGTCACTCTGCTGACCTTCCTACGAAAGAACTGGATTCTCTTGATCAAAATCTGGGCAGTGTCTATGTTTGCCTTAAAACTTAAGCCTGCTATGATTATGAAAACTAATCTAACTTCTCTGTCTCCAGTCGGCCCCGTTGGCCCTTGCTGTCTCTGCTTTTGGCAGTGGTTTTAAGGATAGTAAGTTAATTGGGCTATTTGGAGAGGATGAAGTTTCCCCAGAGCTTCTTATATCTGGATTTAATAGCAATGAAATAGAAGCTAAGCTCTTTACTTCAGCACTAATTATTCCTTTAAGGGCTCTCCAAATCCCCAGGAGGGTGGTTATATAATCGGGGTTTATGTTGCATGTACCCTGTCCTGGCAGGAAACCAGATTCTCCAGATTCAGGAAGAGCATGTATCATCAGAAAAGATAGTCTTTCCCTACATCCGTTCTCTTATGAGAGATTTTTGCCGACCATTTTATATTCTGAAATTGAGATCTTCATAATGACAAACATTTTAAGTGGTAGGTCTAATGTATCTCTCCAAGAAGCCAAAAGGTAAGTAAAGAAATGGCAGAAATTATAAATTGATGGAGTCAGCCCATGGACAAGTTTTGCTTAAAAGTCCACATGGTGTTTAGTTAGTTATCAATGTTTGAAAATTAGGAAATCTCATATTTTAAAAACTCCAGATTTTTCAGCTTCTCATGAGAAATGAGAAAGTAGTCGTTGCTGCATGGCAGCCGTCTTGCTGAGCAGGGAGGGACTGCCCTAGCGCCCTATCTAGAATGGGCACAAGCTCTCCAGGTACACGCAGCCCACTCCACTCATTTACGTGCCTCTCTGATAAGCATCTGATGTTAGAACTTAGTTTAGATGAACAAGCCTTATGGCTTAAAAAAAAAAAAAGCCAGTGATTCTGAAATCTTCTGAACCAGTCGAATGAATTACATCCAATCTCATAAACTAAACTGGCTGGAAGTGGACCACAATTAGGAAGAAGGAGGAGTAAAGAGAGGGGGTGGAGTCTGAGCCTGGATTTGGGCTTCGACTCTGACCAAGCAAGAGCACAGGGACACGTTAGGTGAGATCTGAAAGTAAGGATGGGAGTTTTTGCCAAAGGCTCAGTCACTTATTTTCAAACCATAAGACTCTTAATCGTAGGAAACAAACTGAGGTTTCCTTGGAGGAGAGGGGGGTGAGGGAATGGGGTAGCTGGGTGATGGACATTCAGGAGGACTTGTGATGTAATAATGAGGGATGGGTATCATATAAGACTGATGAATCATTGACCTCTACCGCTGAAATTAATATTATATGTTAATTAATTGAATTTAAATTTTAAAAATTAAAAAGAAAAAATAAAATAATTAAAAAACAAAACCAATGCAATACAAATGGACAAAACTAGAATACATTGAACTGCTAAAAATAAGATCTTCTCTCCCAATTACACGATTGGGACCCAGAATACCTATAACGAAATAGGGCTTTTCAAAGGGCTTTTACAGCCATCGTCCTATAAGATGTTCATGATAAGCCTGTGAAGATAAAGTAGGTATTACTTTTCCCTCTTTGCAAGTGAGAAAACTGACAGGAAAGGTTAGTCTGTTCAGTATCACACAACTAATAGGATCTAGAGTGGCCTTTACTGAGACCTGGCAGGCAAATGACTTCTCAGACCTACCCTTCACCCCCCAAAAGAAGATCTTCCTCACTAGTGACACCCCAGGGAGGCAGCTGTAAGGGGGTGACATGTGTGCCGTGCATCTTTTCCTTGAACAGCCTCTCTAGTACGCCTCACAGGAACCAAGTACGCCTGTGGAGGAGGAGGGTGTGGGGCCTGCACTGTGATGGTGTCGAAGCGTGACCCTCTGTCCGTGAAGATCAGGTATCCTACCCAGAAGCCAGAGGCCAGGAGGGCTTTGTTTCTTTGCCAGGCTTGTATTCCCATCTGAGTGCAAAATGTCTCTAAGCCCTTGTGATTCTAACCCTCCTTAGATCTTCACCCCCTCTGAAAATTGGATAAAAGCTATGAGCTCTCTACTCAGAAAGTACATAAACTAATTATATTTTGCACATACTTTCAGGGAGATTACAGACCTCCTAAGGCCCATCTGTGTGGGAATTCATACTGCCTATCTAGAGAAGATTTAATAAACACATGCCTCCCGGGGTGAGACCAGTTGAAAAGCAAAGAAGGAGTGTCCAGAAAACTGGGCCCCTTTAAGGTTTCTGGGCTGAAAACAGCCAGATCCTCATAGCAGCTCAATGTGCTCATCCAGGGAGTAAATGCTTGACTTCGGAGAAACATTTATCTTTGGCGGTCATGTACTCCATGTACTTCCTGTCTGCACATGCGTCATGAGCACAGCTCGTTCTAATCACACAATACTCCCTAGGCCATTGCCCTGATTTTTAAGGCTTCACAGTCCTTCCTGTTTTTCTTATTCCCTTGTTGTGTTGATAACATTCACAATAAAGGTGGGGGCAGACAGAAGCCAGCTTGGGACCTTTCGCAACTAGAGCTTCTGGTCCCCCGTCGCCTTCTCCTTTCTCCTACTAAGGTGTCTGGAGTAATCTTTTCATTCACCACCTCAGGGTTTGCTGGCCAAACCCAACACATCTATGCGTCCCATGTTAAGAAACCCCAATTTAGGCAAACCATTCATTTTACAGATGAGGAAACTGAGGCTTAAAGAGATGAAGTGACTTGTTCAAGATCACACAAGTTTCTAGAACAAGGACTTGAACCTCTACATGTTCTGGTTCTGAAGATAATGCCTTTTCTACTGCTGGGCTGAACCAACCCTGCAGAGCAAGGACCTGGGCCACAATTGCATCCTTTAATTAGGGCCAGATTCCAGGACTTGGGCTGCTCCCAAATCCACTGGCCCAAGAAATCAAGAAATGGCCTCAGAACACATGTCATTCCACTGTTGAATGAACTTATCCAGAGATTTTAAAATTAACAAGTAAAAAAATTCTCAAATGTAAACATAAAAGACATAAGTGTACCTTTTACCTGTTATGGGGTCAATATCCTAATGAATACTAGTTGAGGTCCAATCATACTCCTGATGACATGAGTTCATTCCCATTGAGTCCAGACCCAAGTGGGTCTGTATGGGCTTAGAAAGTTTTTCTGAAGTTCAGAATGCCCGGGTTCCCTCTAAGGATCCTCAATTCTTACAGATAGTACAGTGTCAGCAGAGAGGACTCTAAATTCTCCTTCCCTGTCACCCCTCCAGTTCCCCATTCCCCAGGCTGAATGATAGGCTTGGGGAGTTTTCTGCTGCCCTTCTTGGTTCCCAGATTCCCCAAGAGGCAGGACTGTGTTACTCTCCTTGATTTTCCTGTGTTGCTCATATGAAGACACTTCTCCATTACTGCGTGCCTGGTGCCCATCTGCTCTCTGACAGGGCTGCTGTCACCACCATGGAAGGTGTTGGAAGCATCAACACCAGACTTCACCCAGTGCAGGTAAGAGCACACTGTAATTTTCTCACTTCTTAACTTTTTCTTTTTAACCAACACTGTGTTGACTATGCTGCCTGGAGCTTCTAGGTTGTAATCAGGTAAGTAGAAGCTTTGGATGCATATTGATCAAGATAATAACACCTAGGTGATTTAAAGAAAGCTGGAAATCCATCCACATTTTATTAGATGATCATCTTTTTTTCTTACTTTTTCCACTTGAATGATAAGCAGGATTATCAAAACATTGATTGATGCCTATGTGACTATAGGCTGGAGTAAATATTGTACACAGGATATTATTCATAGGATAAAATGTCAGAGGCGAACAAGATAAAACTCAGGATCATCCCCTGTGGCATAGGAGGTCTTGAGAGTAAAATCAGAACTGAGGCTGACTGTACCAGAGCACATGGACAATCATTTCTCCAAATCTTAACTTGAAGCTGGAACAGAGAGGCTGGTTTTAAGCATTGGCAGAAAACACATCGACTCCTCTGTCATTGTCACAAAGAAGGGAGCTAGAGAACTGGGGAATCATAGGTCCAGATCCACCAGGACCGCAGGTGCTTCCAGCAGGAGGAACCCAGAGGGTCTCTGGGTTTCACAACATGAGAATCAATTCTAGGAAAGGTCAGCAAAGGCCAAGGACCCAGCAGAATTTACTAGAATGTCTGGGGAGATCAAAGAGGATAACACTCTGAAATCCAGAACAGGGCTTCCCAAATTTTAATGTGCTAAGAATCATCTGGGAGCTTGTTAAAAATACAGATTCTGAGTCAGGAGTTTTGGAGCAGAGGCCTGAGGTTTTGCACTTCCTGCAAGCTCCCAGGTAGAACCGACACCACTGGTCCATGGACTACACTTTAAATAGCAAGGATCTAGGACACAGACAAAAATCTTGGCTCTTTGAAAGTAGAATTCCTTTTGAGCCAACACAAAAGAATTTAAAGAAGGTAAAGTGAGGTCAACAGTAAATAGTCTCCAAATCAATCAAAAAGAGGTGGCCCCATGGTCAGAATTAAGCTGGACAAGACATGGAGGTATTCAAGAAAATCATTTCTGACACGTACACGTACTTTCCTTATAATTACTGATTTCCAGACAATTCTCTGGGAATAGAAGCTGCACACTGTTAACTCCCAGTTAGAAGGATCTGGGCATCTGAGCTTGAGAGATGATTATAATGATAGAATATGGCTTCTGGGTCACCTCCTCCAGAGCAGCATAGGAAAGGGGATGCTGGCCATCTCTGAGCCAGGGCAGGGGTGCATTGCTCAGGCACTGGGTTCCAGCATGATAAGGGAGGTGCCAGATGGGGACTCTGGTGAGGAGTGGTGACAACAGAAAGGCCTGTGATCATGCATGTGTCCTTCTAGGAGAGGATCGTCAAGAGCCACGGCACCCAGTGTGGGTTCTGCACCCCTGGGATGGTGATGTCCATGTACACGCTGCTTAGGAACCACCCGCAGCCCTCAGAGGAACAGCTCGTGGAAGCCCTGGGAGGTAGGGCTGACATGGAAAAAACCACCACACGCTTCAGGCTGCTCCACCCCACTCACAAGGTCATCTCAGCCCCACTGAGGGGCCCCCTGGTTGTTTCTAAAGTAGCTACAGCTCACCCAGGAGCAGAGAAGAATGGCAGAGCACTTGCTGGAGAGGCCACACACACACATCTTGACACCTGAGTTCTCTATCCAGTGACTTACTTGGCTGCCTTCACTGGGGCTGTCGTAACAGTGTCACCAACTAGGTCAGTTAAAACAACAGGAATTTATTCTTTCACAGCTGTGGAGGCTACAAGTCTGAAACCAAGATGTCAGCAGGGCCGTGCTCCCTCTGAAAGCTCTAAAAGAGGACTCCTCCTTGCCTTTTCTTTGCCTCTGGTGCTTGACAACCAACCTGGCATTCCTTGACGCATCACCCTAGTCTCTGCCCCTGTCTTCTCATGGGCTTCCCCCCCCGTGTCTGTGTCCAAATTTTCCTCTTCTTATAAGGACACTAGTTCTTATAAGGATTAGGATGGACTCTAATCCAGTATGACCTCAATTTAACTTGAGTATATCTGCAGCGGTCCTATTTCCAAATAAGGTCACATTCATAGGTTCTAGGTGTCAGAACCTCAACATATCTTTTTTGGAGGACACAGTTCAACCCACAACAGAGCCCTTCACATATTGAAAGGACGCTTTTAAATTTAAAAATGGGTTTAAGTTACTAGAGAGGAGTACCTACTCATATCCCTTTTGCAGGATCAATAAACACCATTCTCAGGTGTCAACAGTCTCTAAACAAGTCATCTGTTAAATACACAGATTCTTAGATTGAGACCTGAAGGGTGAGCACAGACACCCTCATAATCTACCAGTTGCTTCCTTTGCTCTCTCTGCCCCATTACGGAGAATCACACCGTGCCTTAGAACTGGCCTACGTTTTCTTGTTTTAGGATCCCCTGTATCTTACATAGACACATGTTGAATGAATGAATAAACTAATAGATGAATGCAAGTGAGCTCACCAGATGGATGATCATCTTCTTTAGGACAGAAAATAAAAGTGGGATTGATGTGGTGGGAAGGTTCATGTTCTAAGAAGAGGAAAAAAGCATTGGACGGTCTGGCAGATATTTAAACACTCTCAAAAATAACAACAACAACAAAACCTAGGTCTGTTTTAACTTTGGAAAGAAACTAGTGAAAATAAAGCCTACTGATAAGCATGCTTCTTCTCTGATAAGGTAATCTGTGCCGCTGCATCGGGTATCGGCCAATTCTCGCGAATGGAAGGACCTTCTGTGTGGTGAGTAGGTGACTGGGGACACCCTACAGAGCAAGAATGACAGTGACAGCTGGTCAAGGCTGGGAATACAGGGGTTGAACTGTTTAGATCATCTAAACAGACTATAAGGGAGACCAAGTGAGTTAGTTTCAACTGACTCATGAGAATTTTAGCTATTTGTTGAGGATAGGGTGAAAGTTACAGCACCTCTGGTGTTCCACACCCCACCACAGAGGGCAGGCAGGGATCTAACCAGGCACCCAGATATCTTCCATCACTAGTTACACGAGGCACCAGGACAGCACAGGTAGGAGGGTTCCACACCAAGCAAAGGTGTGGAATTTGCTTTGGGGAGGCAAGGTGAGTTCCAAGAATTCAGACTGGCTGGAAAAGTTTAAGCAGGTAAAGAAACCAAATATGCAGAGTGGAATCCAAAATTCAACCCCAAGTACAAGAGCACAGGGAGTTTCTGTCATAAAGTGGGGTGATGGACGCCTGGGTGGCTCAGTCAGTGAAGCATCTGCCTTCTGCTCAGGTCATGATCCCGGGGTCCTGGGATCGAGTCCCGCATAGGGCTTCCTGCCTGGCGGGAAGCCTGCTTCTCCCTCTGCCTGCTGCTCCCCCGGCTTGTGCTTGCTCTCTCTGACAAATAAATAAATAAAATCTTTTAAAATAATAAAATAAAATAAGATAAAATGGGGTGCTTCACTGGGCTGCTGTGAAGATCAAATGAGAAATCATTTGCAAAGCATGTAGCAAAGTTCTGGCTGGCACTTAGTTGCTACAGTTTCCTGACAATGCTGCTGAGGCAGGATGGATGTGTGTAGTGCTGCCCTTATTCCCAAGCAAGGGGGACTCCACATTTGGAAAGGCCCCTTGCTGGTCCCTCCTCCAGCCATTCTCAGGAGACCATGGAGCCAGGTGACTTGTTCAGCTGGACCCTTCACCCTTTTCTAGACCATGCTCCAGATTTGGTCTTGACCCCATTCCCAGGCCTAACACCAACCTCTTCCTGAGCCCATCTTCCTAGGGCAGATCATAACAGCCAGTGTGTGCCCCCCTAGGTTAGAGGGCAGCCAACAACTGGCTGTTTCTGGAAAGAGTGGACGGAACTGAGGCATTCAGCCCGGGATGTTCACACAGGTGTTTGAGGCCCCTCAGTTCAGAACAGAGCCAGGGTGGGAAGAGGAGGGCAGCAGGCCAAGACCGGGATATCCATTTATACTCTTGCCCTAGCTCCACAAATAGTAGAGGTGGGCCTGGAAGTGGACCAGCAGGTGTATCCCTCTCCCCAGAGCCAGGCAGCCCCCGTAGGTGCATGTCCTAGACTTCTGCTGCCACACAGGGGAGCCAAAGTTGATAAGCTGAGAAATAAAATGAAAAGCTTGTAAACCCATCAAATTGCCAGTGTAAGTGAAACACTTGTCAAATATGAATAAAGGAAGTTAAAGGAAACCTCTCTCCCTCTGGAATATGGATGTTATCCACCTTTCCAGGCACAGACTGGGGATAAAGGCAAAAATGTGGTCGGAGACCCACCTGCAGCCAGCTAGCCCCAGGGACTTTAATGGGTGAAAGAAAGTGGGCCCCAGTGGAAATACCTGAGGCTCACATCTACTAGGTCAAGGGAAGATGGGCTGTTTCTGTTATAGTTGATTCATGGCCCGTCATGGATGCTCTCAGAGCTCTGAGTAAGAGGAAGCTCTGGTCACTGGGCCCAGATGGTTTTGCTTCTTGGACAGTTAGGAAGATGGCAGCCTGAGGCATTTGGGCAGAGAACTGGGGTATCGAAAGAAAGTATTTTACTAGATACTGAGGAGAAATTATTTAAGGAAGAAGACACAAGAAGTAGATTTGGAGGAAATGGGAAATGAAAGAACCAGTAAATGGAAACCTGCTGTAAAATTCGATTGTCCATTCATTCTCAGTCAGTCCCATGCAGATCCCAAATGCCTAGAACACCTGGTTCCAAAATAGGTTTTTTCTCCATCTTTCTTTATTTTTTTCTTTTCTTTTGTCTGAAAGGTCCTTATATAAATGATAACATTCAGTGTTGCTAGATCTTATATATTCTAGAGAATGATTAAATCATCATTGCCCTAAAAGGTATATCAATTAATTCTACCGCTAGGAATTCACCTATGAAAAAATTCAGAGACGTACACAAAGCTGTCCATGGAATGAACAGAAATGTTCATATGTTATTTATAGTTATACAATGAAGGGAAAAAACCTAAGTATATAACAATAGCAAATGTTATGAATATATTATAGAATAGCCAGAAGATGGACTTTTATATGATCAGCAAAATTATATTTTAAAGGCATTTTAGATGTATTATATGTTGACTAATTGAATTTAAATTAAAAAAAATAAAGACATTTTAATGATATGGAAAAAGATTCACAATATAAATGAATAAACACATAAATGAACAAAATAATAGGCAAATAAATGAATAAAAAGGCAAAATAAAAAGTATATTGTACTATAAATATAGTACATATATATAATATATAAAAATATTATCAGTGGAATAGGGTAATTACAGTTTCTTTTATGCTTCTTTATATTCTTTATTATTATATAAATAATTATTATTATACTATATATTATATTTTTCTATATATTATACATCATATTTTATATTTCATATAGTCTATATTATCATTTTATTTTTTTTAATTTATTTATTTATTTGAGGGAGAGAGAGAGTGAGCACATGCACACACAGGGAGAGGGAGAAGCAGACTCCCCTCTAAGCAGGGAGCCTGATGCAGGACTCAATCTCAGGACCCTGGGATCATGATCTGAGCCAAAGGCAGGCACTTAACCGACTGAGCCACCCAGACGACCTAATCATTCTATTTTTGAAATAAAGCAAAAGATCTTGTGATTATCCCTGTTCCAACAGAAACCACTAAAAAAAGTCTGGAGTCACATTTAAATTGCCAAGCCTTTCGAGGCACATGCCCATTTACCTATTAAAAAGTTTTTCATCTGGGCTCCTGGGTGGCTCAGTTGTTGGGTGTCTGCCTTCGGCTCAGGTCATGATCCTGGGGTCCTGGGATCGAGTCCCACATCGGGCTCCCTGCTCGGCAGGAGGCCTGCTTCTCCCTCTCCCACTCCCCCTGCTTGTGTTCCTGCTCTCGCTATCTCTCTGTCAAATAAATAAATAAAAATCTTTTAAAAAATAAATAAATAAAAATAAATAAATAAAAAGTTTTTCATCTAAAGGCATTTCACTGTCCTAGGAGTCAAATGGCTGTCAACAGAAAGGAACAGGAAAATGCTGCTTGGATCCTGGAGGAAATGATTCTTCCTCACTCCGCAGGGAAAGTGACGTGAGTCCCTGTTTGTTTCGTCCTCTCCCTGAGAGTATTGCTTAATGCTGGCCCCGTGTTAAAACTTCGCTTGTTAAGTGTTGATGGTCGTACGCTGCATTACTTTCAAATCTCCAGAGCACATGCATGAATAAAGCACTTTTCATTTGGAACCTGATAACGGGGTGATTCAAAGCCAGCCTCTGATTTTCCCCTTCAGTCTCTGGAGGGATGAAACGAGAAAACATAAACCCACTCAGACAAGAGGAAAAGACCTGCCCCAACTCTGATGAGTCCCATCCTTGGGTGGGAAGGGGGTTTTGTGCCTGGTCCCACTCAGGCAGAGCTGTCCTCTATCACCACGTCCCCTCCTTTGCAGAGAGAGGGCACTGCAACCTCAGGAAGGGAGCCTGTCCAAGTCACGTGGCAAAGGCATGATCACCACAGCTGGGAAGTTTAGCCGGAAACATTGTGGTCTCTGGCTTTGCTCTCTGAGAGATAGTAGTTTCCAAAAAAGACCCACTGCCAAGTTCTTAAAGGAATTACTTAGAGAAGTTGGAATAAGGATAAAATAGGGTCCGCTCCCCGTAGACAAGGAAATCTGAGAGAACAGAGCTGCCCTTAGACAAAACCGAGCCCATCATCCCCCTGCTGTATCTATTTCTATCCCGCACACCTACCTTGTTCCCATTCTCGGCCTCCCACTGTCACCTCATTTTGGTCTGAAGATGTGCAGTGGAATAGAGGGTTATTGCCAAAGAAGGTAGGCTGCACCCTCCATGAACACTTCACAGAGGATCAGTGTGCCTCAGAGGGGTCAATACATTCAATTATCCTCAATTTTGTGGCCTTGGGAAGTCCATCTGGGCAATGACTGGGCTCTGGGGACCATCTGACTCACTTTAACCAAACTCAAAAGAACATGATATTTAAACTGGAATGTGCCCTAATATTCATTTACAGAAACCCAATTATAAAGTGGATCTTAATGGTAACTGAGCTGCATGTCCTTTCCCTATAGGAAAACACACATAGGAAGCTCCATTATAATGAGGTTGCTTGGTGAACATGGATGCAGAGCAATTGGATAATCTTAAGGGTAATACCACAGAAGACCCCTCTCTTCTTCCATCAGGGTAGACCAGCTGGATGGCAGGGATCTGCCCCATGACTGTTCCTTCTCTTAAAGCTATGTTAAGATCTTCTATTATTGGACCAGCTATTAAGCCCTGGCCTAACACCTGTTTGGGGAAACTTTAATTCCTCAGATCTGACTCTTTATATTTTTTTTACATTTTCATTCTCACACACCAGCTTATTCCTAGGTTTTAAAGACATACCACATTATTGCCCCCAGGTACCGCCTACATTTCTAATTCTAGCTAATGCAAAACTGATCATTCAGACGTTGGCCTGTAATTCCTCAATCTGGGGTCTTACTAAGAGCCTTTATAAGGAACAGTTTCTCTTCTGGAACCTGGAAAGACCCCAGAGAAACAGAAAAAGAGGGGGAGTGTTGGACAAATGTCAGTCCATTTCACCTAATTGTCACAAGTTACCCTTCAAAATATACATTATTTCCATTTATCTTTAGAAAGGTTAAGTACCTTTCTTTTGGGAGGGTGCCAAGTTGTGACAGAGCTGAGAATGAACCCAGATCTGCCCCTGATGTCTACCCATGTTCTTCTCCACTACACAGACCTCTAGCTCTGCTTCCCATGGTTCTCCCAGTTTGCTGCACCTTTTTAGGAATGTTTTCTGGGAATAAGTGTTTCCAAAGCTAAAACAGATCTCTTTCAGACAAGATTAGAGTTTGGGTAACTTTCCACTGTGCTTTAGTTTTCTAATTGGTAAAAATGGAGATGATAATTTACATTCTTTATATAATTGTTGTGAGGACTAAACAACAATTATACATGTAAAAGCACTTGGAATGTAACACTCCATAAATGTTAGCTATTGTTATTAAAATTAGTGTGGGTGGTTTATGCATAGGCATGTATGTCTAGAGTCATTTTTATTTAAACTTCAGGACTTCTCAGAGCCTTTAGTATTTTGAATCCTGACCTGACTGGTGAGAGGACAGTGGCTGGGGCCCAGTGGAGTTGAGTGCCAGACTTACTGACCTCTGATAGTTTCTCATATAAGGTCTTGGTGTTTCACAGGGGACTCTTTGAACTATTTCAGAGAATACTCTTTTCCTTAGTATCATATCAGGGGCAAATCAGTATTTCCCTTACAACAAGATTCTTATTTAAAACTTTGATTTGGTTTGAACTATTTCCCATTACTCTCATATTAGGAGAGTAGGAGAATTATGACTATGTTCATTTTGCCTAATTAATGTAAAGAATTACAATGCTGTTTCTGGTTTAGCTGGGCTGACAAGACCATCTTCTGCCCTTTATAAAGATTTGCACAGAGTTATTTGCAGAAGATGAGTTCCAGCCCTTGGACCCTACCCAGGAGCTCATATTTCCCCCAGAACTCTTGGTAAGACAAGTTGGGTGCTTTATGTGTTTGTTCAAATGTCACTGGTTATAAACTAAATTTTATAAAACCACCCTTTCCTTCCTGCGAAGTTGTCAAACTGTGGAAATATTTGATCACATCAAGAAGCCTGTCCCCACCCAGCTCAGCAAGCCCTCCCTGGCTGATGCCCTGGACACACTCCCTGAAGCCTCAGCTGAGGCTCTTTGTTGAATGACTTTGTCACTATGCTCACCGTTGTCATCTGCAGCATCTCTCTGTTGACTGTCCTAGCCATCCAGCTTTGCTCAGCTTCTAACTTGGTCTTCCAGCCACACTAGTACATTGACCCCAAGAAGCACTTCCAGAGCCCTCCCTATGACCTACCCTTCCCTCCATCAGCATCTCTCTCTCCTCTCTGGCATCTAGTGGTCCCATTCTATAAAATACCTATTTCTGAAGGGGTTCTGATGTGTTTATTCACTCATTCAACAAATATCAATCATCCACCAACATGCCAGGCACTGTTCTAGGTACTAAATATAGAGCAAGGAACAAAACTAACACAAAAACCTACCCACAGGGTGTTGTCATCTGGTAGGAGAGACAGGTAATAAGCAAGATGATAGATAAGAGATACAGCATGTTAGCTAATGAGAAGTGGTAAGAAGGAAAAAATAAAACTGAGAAGGGGGCTGGAACACTGACCAGAGAAGATTTCTCTGAGAAAGTAACATTTGAAAAAAGTTCACCAGAAGTGAGGGAGCAGCCTCGACCGTAGGGGAAAAGCAGTCCAGGCAGTGCACACAGCAGGTGCAAAGGGGTCAAGGGTAGGAGAGCACCTGCCCTGACCAAGGGGCAGAGCAAGGTGCAGCCTGGCTGGAGCACAGTGAATGAGGTCGGAAAGCCACTGGGGAACAGACCACAAGGACTTAGGCTGCTGACTTTTACCCTGTGAGAAATGAGAAATGATTAGGGAGGTTGGACAGGGGAGGGGCAGGTTCCTATTAATGTTGTAATGGGATCTGGGATAGTTCTGGCTGCTGGGATGGGAATAGCCTGGCAAGGGGCCTAGGAAGGAACAGCGAGCCTCGTCAGGGTGGTAGATCTATCCTGAGAGATGGTGGTGCTGGACCAGGCTGCCAGCATGTAGCTGAGAAGAGAGTGGATTCTGGATATATTTTGAAGGAGAACCAACAGGATTTGCTGCTGGATGTGATGTGGGGTGTGGAAGAGAGAGAGATCAAGGCTGACTCTGGGACTTTGGACAGCTGGAAAGGGCAGTGGCCATTGACAGAGAAGAGGAAGACCTCAGGAAGAGCAGGGTATTTTTTTGGTGGGGGATCCTTTTTGGGGGCTTCAGAAAGGATGGGGTATGAGGAGCTCAGTTTGGGATATGTTAAATCTGAGATGTCTATTAAACATCTCAGAGGAGACATCAAGTTCTCATTCAGATCTATGAGTTTGGATTTCAGAGGAAAAGTCCAGGCTGATGATGTTAATTTAGGATTATTAGTATAATTATGATTTTTAAGACCATGATACTGAATTGTGTTCAATTGATCTATAATGAAGTATCATTGACAGGTGCCAACCTATATCATCACTTGCCTGCCAAGAACTACATATATTAACAAGTCTTAAGTTAAAGAAGTGAGTATCTAATTATGGAAATACAGGCATTAGTCAATGAGTGTAGTGAGTCTTTTCAGTCAAGTGGACGCCGGGACTCCAGCAGTCTCTCTAGAGGAATATACCTCCCTCGGGGAACCTGGAAGGCAGGTGTGCCCATGTGCAGACACACTTGTCCTTTGCACTTAGAGAATGACAGAGAAGCCAGAAAAACAAACCCTGACCTTTTGTGGAGAGAGGGTTACCTGGATCTCCCCTGGCACCCTCAAGGATCTCCTGGAGCTAAAAGCCAAACATCCTGAAGCCCCTCTCATCTCGGGCAACACCTCAATGGGTGAGTGACTACAGCATTTCTTGCACCACTGTGAGAGCCGAGCTCGACCTCCCATCCCCTACTTCGCTCTCAGTCTACAAACACTCCTTTTTAAGCCTCATCCTTTAGAATAAAAAGGTTATAATATAGTAGTGCATTATAAAAATTATTATAGAAATAATTAGATCATTATATCATATGATATATAATATAATAGTACACAATATGCTATTTCGGGTCATGAATATATGTGATATATATCATATGATATAATGATCCAATTATTTCTATAATTTTAGATATAAATAATATGTGTCAATTGTGTATATGATAATAATATAAAAGCACAATACAAATATTATATTATAATAAAGTGGTCTCCAAAGTTGGGTATACCTATACCCTGGGAGAGTGCAGCATGACCCCCTGAGGTGTGGAGAAAAAATATTAGAGGGTGTTTTTTATCATTTAATTTATCTTATCTTTTTTTATTTTGTTTTTGTTAAATAGTGAGTAGATATAAGAGAAGTTTTAAAATATGTATGGGTATGTTAACAGTGCACACCCAGTTATCACCTACACCCAGT
Organism: Mirounga angustirostris; assembly: GCF_029215605.1. NCBI lineage: Eukaryota > Metazoa > Chordata > Mammalia > Carnivora > Phocidae > Mirounga > Mirounga angustirostris. The sequence goes on from NW_026991711.1 coordinate 161,220,024, forward strand.
TTAAGAATGAGAACTTTACCAAGAACTTTGAAGGCCCCGTGAGCCCTTCTAACCACATCCCCTACCTTTCCCTTCCTCTCAGAAGCACTCATTAGTCCAAATGTGGTGATGGTCAGTCACTTTCTTGTTTTTACAATTTTACCACATATATTTGAGTCTTTACACAATATGTCATTTATTTTAGCATATTTTTGAACTTCACATAAATAGACTGACACAGTATTCTTCTTCTTCAATTTGCTTTGTTTGTTCAACATTCTTGACCTGAAATACACTCATAATGTTGCAGGTAACTGCTAGATTCCATTGTATGACTGTGTACAATTTGCTCATCCATTCTACTGTTGAACAACATGGAGTGCTGTCCAAGTTTTGGCTATATGAGTATTCTTTTTTTATTATTTTTCATTTTAATTCCAGTATAGTCAACACACAGTGTTATATTAGTTCCAGGTGTACAACACAGTGATTCAACAATTCTGTATATTGCTCAGTGCTCATCATGGTGAATGCAGTCTTTAATCCCCCTCACCTATTTCACCCATCTCCACCCACCTCCCCTTTGGTAACCATAAGTTTGTTCTCTGTTGTTAACAATCTGTTTCTTAGGTTGTCTCTCTCTCTTTTTTTGCCCTTGCTCATTTGTTTTATTTCTTAAATTCCACATATGAGTGAAATTACATAGTACTTGTCTTTTTCTGACGGACTTATTTCACTTAGCATTATACCCTCTAACTCCACCCATGTCATTGCAAATGGCAAGATTTCATTCATTTTTATGGCTGAGTAATATTCCATTGTGTATATATATATCACATCTTCTTTATCCACTCATCTATTGATGGACACTTGGCCTGTTTCCATAATTTGGCTATTGTAGCTAATGCTGCAATAAACATAGGGTGCATGTATCCCTTTGAATTAGTATTTTTGTGTTTTGGGGGTAAATACCCAGTAGGGCAATAACTGGATCGTAGAGCAGTTCTATTTTTAACTTTTTGAAGAAACTCCGTACTGTTTTCCACAGTGGCTGCACCAGTTTGCATTCCCACCAACAGTGCGCAAAGGTTACTTTTTCTCCACATCCTCACCAACACCTGTTGTTTCTTGTGTTTTTTATTTTAACCATTCTGACAGGTATAAAGTGATATCACACTGTAGTTTTTATTTGCATTTCCCTGATGATGAGTGATGTTGAGCATCTTTTCATGTGTCTGTCAGCCATCTGTATGTCTTGTTTGGAGAAATGTCTGTTCATGTCTTCTGCCCATTTTTAACTGGATTATTTGGTTTTTGGCTGTTGAGTTGTAGTTCTTTACACATTTTGGATACTAACCCTGTATTGAATATGTCATTTACAAATATCTTCTCCCATTGAGTAGGTTGCCTTTTTGTTGCTTGTTTCCTTTGCTGTGCAGAAACTTTTTATTTTGATGTAGTCCCAATAATTTATTTTTGCTTTTACTTCCCTTGTCTTGGGAGACATATCTAGAAAAATATTACTACAGATGATGTCAGAGAAATTACTGCCTGTGTTCTCTACTAGGATTTCTATGGTTTCAAATCTCACAATTAGGTTTTTAATCCATTTTGAGTTCATTTTTGTGTATGGTGTAAGAAAGTGGTCCAGTTTCATTCTTTTGCATGTTGCATGTTGCTGTCCAGTTTTCCCAACACCATTTGTTAAAGAAACCATCTTTCTCCCATTGTATATTTTGCCTCCTTTGTCAAAGGTTAACTGACCAAATAATTGTGGGTTTATTTCTGGGTTTTCCATTCTGTTCCATTGATCTATGTGTCTATTTTTATGCCAATACCATACTATTTTGATTACTACAGCTTTGTAATATAATTTGAAGTCTAGAATTGTGACACCTGCATTTTTTTTGTCTTGTTCAAGATTGCTTTGGCTATTCAGGGTCTCTCATGGTTCCATACAAACTTTAGGATTGTTTGTTCTAATTCTGTGAAAACTGCTGTTGGTATTTTGATAGGGATTGCATTAAATCTGTAGATTGCTTTGGGTAGTATAGACATTTTAACAATATTCTTCCAACTCATGAGCATGGGATGTCTTTCCATTTCTTTGTGTCATCTTGAATTTGTTTCACAAGTGTTGTATAGTTTTCAGAGTACAGGTCTTTCATCTCTTTGTTTAAGTATATTCCTAAATATTTTGTGATTTTTGGTGCAATTGTAAATGGGATTGCTTTCTTAATTTCATTTTCTGCTGCTTCATTATTAGTGTATAGGAATGCAATGGATTTCTATACATTGATTTTATATCCTGCAATTTTACTGAATTCATTTATCAGTTCTATGTTGTTGTCATTTTTGGTGGAGTCTGTAGGGTTTTCTATATGTAGTATCATGTCATCTGCAGATAGGGAAAGTTTGACTTCTTCCTCACCAGTTTGGGTGCCTCTTATTTCTTTTTGTTGTCTAATTGCTGTGTTTAGGACTTCCAGTACTATGTTGAGTAAAAGTGGTGAGAGTGGACATCCTTGTCTCATTCCTGACTTTAGGGGGAAAGCTCTCAATTTTTCTCCATTCAGTATTGTTAGCCGTGGGGTTTTCATACAAGGCTTTTATTATGTTGAGGTATGCTCCCTCTAAGCCTATTTGTCAAGGGTTTTTATGATGAATGGATGTTGTACTTTGTAAATGCCTTTTCTGCATCTATTGAAATATCATATGGTTTTTATCCTTTCTCTTATTGATGAGATGCATCATGTAGATTGATTTGTGAATATTGAGCTACCCTTGCATCCCAGGAATAAATCCCACTTGATGGTGGTGAATGATTTTTTTAATGTATTGTTGGATTCGGTTTGCTAGTATTTTGTTGAGGATTTTTGCATCCATGTTCATCAGAGATATTGGCCTGTAGTTCTCTTTTTTAGTCATGTCTTTATCTGGTTTTGGTATCAGAGTGATACTGGCCTCACAGAAGGAATTTGGAAGTTCTTTTTTATATTTTTTTGAATAGTTTGAGAAGAATAGGTATTAACTCTTCTTTAAATGTTTGGTGGAGAGGCATCTGGGTGGCTCATTTGGTTAAGCGTCTGCCTTCAGCTCAGGTCATGATCCCAGGGTCCTGGGATCGAGCCCTGCGTCAGGCTCCCTGCTCAGCCAGGGGCCTGCTTCTCCCTCTCCCTCTGCCGCTCCCCCTGCTTGTGCCCTCCTGCTCTCTGTCAAATAAATAAATAAAATATTTTAAAAATAAATAAATAATTCAGTGTTTGAATTATTGAATTATTGAAGCTCTCTGGTCCTGGACTTTAGACTGTTGGGAGTTTTTTGATTATTGCTTCAAATTGCTAGTAATTGGTCTGTTCAAATTTTCTATTTCTTCCTGCTCCAGTTTTGGTAGGTTATATGTTTCTTATTATGAATATTCTTATATATGTCTCCTGGTTCCAATGTGTAAGAGCTTTCTAAGAACCTCCCATCCATTCTATTTTCTATTTTTATATACATATAGTAAATGTATAAATAAGTAAATACATGTACTGGGAGAGCATCCTTATAAATTTACTTTGCAGGACATATAGATACTGCTTTTACATCTATATACATTTATTATAAATTTTTAAAAAATTAGTATCTGAGTATTTTTATGAGAAACTTTAAATGCCAAGAAAGGGCATTTTCTCTTTCCTAAATCTCTCTAAAATACATATATTTACTTTTCAGGACCTGCAATGAAATATCAAGGACACTTTCACCCAATTCTCCTCTCTCCTGCTAGGATTTCTGAGCTCAGTATGGTATCCAAAACAAGGGATGGTGAGTTCCTGGTATTCTTAGTAAAACATTAGTGAACAAATCCCTGCACAAAATTTACACTTACCAAGGAGCTTGGAACCTACTTACACATTGTCTTGTCTGGCCTATTTCTAACTCTTCATCATTTTTCTGATGTGATATAATATCCCTACCATAAAACCTTACTATCAAAAGCTTTGCACAGAATATGAGGTATTCAGATGACATCATTTAAGACCTTGTAGTCACTTGCAGGATTCTTGCCTATAAAATGCCATGGTGACCCAAAGACAGTAAATTTGCAGTGTAATTTTGATGGGAAGACAGCAAGAGAACTAGTGCTATCCATCAGTTGAATAATCAATTTCTAGGAGGGAGGATGTTTGCAAGGAGAAAGTAGGAGAAATATTGTCTGGCGCCCAAATGCTACTTATTTCATGTGGACAATGGCAAGTGGTAAAATGAGACAAAGACCTGCCCAGGCAAGCACCCCAGTCACTTACAATGTCCTTAAGGGACATTGTGGCCCACTACATGCAAATACTACTACATCAGGCAAGGTGGTACTCACAAAGTAGGAAGAAAACCTGCAAGACTTTGCCTTCAAGATGCACAGCAAACCCTTTGATAAAAGGAATCTTATTTTACTCCTTTCCTCATCCCCCAGAGCTCCTAACATGTAAGCACATGCATGTAAGTACTATACATGCATATAAGTGCTCAGTTCAATGACTGACGGATGAGTTAATGGGAAAAAAATGAATGAGTAAGTGGGTCAGGAACTTGAATTTATGATACAGTGGTAATGATAACTTTCTTAACTTAGGCAACAAGGAGGTGGACTGAACTGAAAGCTGAGTCAAGACTGACTTGTAGGCCATTGTGTGCTTGTGGGCATCAGTGGTAGGAATTTGAAATATCATATATGGTTTCCCTAATCAATTCAGTGGTAGGCAGGGGAGGGGACCTGCCTTGGCTGTATCACTGCCATCCAGGAGTCCCACCTTCCTGGCTCCTAACCAGCATCAGCTGAAGTCAGACTGTGCGGCAGACCAGCAAGCATACCTATCCCTGGCATCACCCTACTCATTTGCTAGGGAAGGGACCCTTCCTGGTTTCACCCAGCACTGGGGTTTGCAGCTCCAGCCTCGGGATGACTCAGGTAGCACACCTGAGTGTCACTCAGAAAACAAGGGGAATGTGCTTAGATTCACTCAAAATCTTGGTGAGAACAGAAGGGAGAGAAGAGGGAGTGGTAGAATGGGTGGATTGGGAGCAAAGGTAACCAATATAAGCAGGAGGTTAAGGCAGGAAAAACTTTCCCTAATCTTCAACCCAGGTATTATTTAGCCCAGTTTTCAGACTTCCCTAGCACCCCAACCCTGCCTTCAAAAAAAACCCCTTAAACAGAATAAATAAATGAAAATAAGCTGCTCTGTTCAAAGGAGAGGGGAGACTTTTCACCATCCCCCTATCACTGAGCCCCCTTATGTCTGTGCCTGAGAGGACCCTTCCGAGCACAAATCAGATTCCTCAGGGTTACCCAAATCCCTCATTTTTAGGAATTCCTCATGAGGAAGCCAAGATGCAAAAGGAGAGTAGACTTGCCGAAGGTCCACAAACTGGCTAGTGGCCAGGCCACCAAGCCACACATCTCCCGTTTCCGCTTGAGAACTCTTTTCCTTACTTGATGAGCCTTTCCCCATCCCCCAGGCTCACCCTGTGGCCTGCGCAACTGGTGGTTGGAATGGACTGCTCAGTTTGGATCTGCAAAGTAGAGCCAGATTCTGAAATCTGAGGAAGCGGTAGGCCTTGTCAGGCCCTCTTAAAATTAAAGTGTGAGTACCCTCTAGTGGCAGAATGTTCCTCCAGGAACTTTTCCCAAGATTCCCAAATTTTTCCTAAGGCCCGGAAGAATGCCAACATTGGTGGGGGAGGGGTACATCGGAGCCAAGTGTGTGTGTTCCCCCCTCCCAGGACCCCTCCCACGGGAAATAAATTTCTGTGAAGGTTTATATTTGTTTAAATTTTGAATGCTGATCCAAATCACGTACATGTTTGACTCAGTGTACATTTTTTTCCCCTCAAAATCTTTAGTATAGTAAGTGCTCCAGAAAGTCCCCACCTCTTTTTTTTTTTTTTTAAGATTTTATTTATTTATCTGAGAATGAGAGAGAAAACACGAGAGGAGAGAGGGTCAGAAGCAGAAGCAGACTCCCTGCTGAGCAGGAAGTCCAATGCGGGACTCGATCCCGGGACTCCAGGATCATGACCTGAGCCAAAGGCAGTCACTCAACCAACTGAGCCACCCAGGTGCCCCAGTCCCCACCTCTTTATACCATAGACCCATGCACTCTGAAAAACATGAAGTTAAAACAAAACCCACATTCTGAGAATAAAAAAAGTCGAAACTCTTTCCAATTATACAGGCTAGGTTTTGTGACCAAAGATGGAATAAAATGTGAATAGGAATACAGTAAGTAGAATTTTCTCAGTACAGCCATTTTACTCTCCCCTGGGGCTGAACTGCCCTATTTTACCTGTGTCAAATAAGAGACAGGCTGATCTGTACGATGCTTCTGACCTTAAAATAACAACAACAACAACAACATCTTTTTGTTTCTGATTTCTTCCCGACTAATAAGGCTCTGGGTCTATAAGGTAGGAGGGATTGCATGACAGGAAACAAGCTTGGACTTCCCAGTGCTCCTGAGAGCAAAAGTATGGCCAGGATTTTTGCAGAAGTTAAAGACCAAGCTCCGATGGACCCTGTGGTGATAGGAAGCAATGAACCATCGCTGATGGGTCTGGGATGGGCTCCTATGTTACAGGGGCCTTTTATGAACACTGGGCAGCAACAGAGTGAGGACTCTAGGTCAAGACATTCCAGGGGGAGGAGAAGTTGAGTTATCTTCAGGCAAGATTTGCTTCATATAAGGATAATAAGGAACAGATAGTGGTTTCCCTAATCAATTCGGTTAGCTGTGATTATTGAAGCTGCAGGTATGTTATGTGTTATATGGGTATGTTGGCAGGGGTAGGAGAAGTATTGTGCCAAGTATATTCTTAATATTGAGAAAAGATAAAGCTATGCGGGAGGGTAAAATATTCTCAAAGATTAATCCACAAGAGAAAAATCAAAGCCTAGCCTGCAACCTGATGAAAACAGACTAACTAAAGTTAGAACCCAGCCCTGGAAGTGATGTCAAATCAGACTCTATGTGTGGGCAATTCATTCTACAAATGCAAAGAAGTCAAGGATTAATTTTAAAAGGCCAACTAAGTGATCCCTTGACAGTTTGGGTGACTTCTTCACTTTCAAAGATTGATCTGGACGCTTTTCATCTCTATTGTAGGGAAACCCCAAAGCTGGTGCTAATAGCCTGCCAATATGCACAAGTATGCCTGCAACACCTGTTCATTTTTAATTACTTCCTTGTCAGGTAGCAAATAGCATTGCCCCAATCCTCCTGGATGCTCTCCGATCACTCCCACTTCCCTGGACACTCCCTGGGGACCCCCGATGTTCTCACACCCAATAATACCCAACATAATATCTGGGGAAGCGCCTCAGGAGCTGTGTTCATTCTGATGGGCTGGCACCCTCGTGGGACTGGTTGTCAAGGATTTGAGTATCAACCCTACCTGTAGAGGTGCCAATCGGCAGTCAAAGCATTATTGATTATAGACAATGATCTAAGTGATTGAAAATCCTTGGGCATTATTTTAATGCCATCAGATTTATTCCCCTTAGGCACAAACAGCTTTGCATAGTTTCACTGTGGCCAGTCAGGAGAGTTCTAGTGAGGTCTGCCACCTGCTAGTTGTCACTCTCATTCCTTCTTTCTAGCCTCTATTTCCTTGCATTTGTCTAAAGAAGAGTATAGACCAGCCCAGGGATTGCTCCTGGCTGCACAGAACTACCTGGGGAGCCTTTGAAAAAGCCCCGGGTCTGGAAATTCCAACTTAAGTGATTTGGGAGTAAGGTATCTGTGCTGTTTTGAGTTCCCAGTGATTCTCTGTGCAGCCAGTGTCGGGAGCCAATGCACCAGCTGAACGCGACGGCCCCGGCACCATGATTATAATTCAGTTGCTCCTCCCATGTCACCTATAAAAGCAATTTGCTTCCTAGGACTGACAATAGGTGCTGGCTGCAGTCTGGCCCAAGTAAAAGACATTTTGGCTGAGCGAGTTTCCGAGCTTCCAGAGGAGAAAACTCAGACATACCGAGCCCTCCTGAAGCACCTGAAGAGTCTGGCATGCCAGCAGATCCGGAATACGGCAGTATGTTCTAGGGGCCAATCATCAGACACACTGGACCTATTTCTTAATTTCACTGCAGTGTTGAAATAAGCTTTGGCAGAATCAGTATGCAAAAAGTTCTCAGCAGATTGAAACAACAGGCACAATAAATAAATACTTAATATTTAACAAACATTATTAAAAATATATTTAAAAGAGGACTCTAAGTCAAGTTCAACATAATAGCCAAGTAGCAATGTAGGTCATAGTTTTGCTAATTTCATGATAAGACTATCAAAGAACGCAGAATCATGGAACACTACATCTAAAACTAATGATGTAATGTATGGGGATTAACATAACAATAAAAAAATAAAAAAAAAAAGACTATCAAAGAACGTAATTTAGTTTTAGGCTGCATTAACAGAAGTATAGTACCTAAAATAAGGAGGGTAGCCTTCTCTACTCCATACTGCTCAGACTGCAGCCGGAGAATAATGCTCAGATCTGAGAGTCACACTTTAAAGTCTGGCTGTTTCTGAAGAAGAAGAAACAGAAGAGACATGGGTTTTCAAAATAGGCATGCTCCCTCGCTACATATCCCCAAATGGTATGTTAGAAATCCTTGGGATATGGGGAATTAAGGGAGGATGTATTTCTTTTGAAAATGCTCTTCCAGTGATTCCTCCTGTCAAGAACTCTAACACCTTGCAGCCTGGTGAGGAGATGGTGGCAGGAGAGTGCGGGGCTGGAAACCACATCAGAAAGAGGAATGGTGGGGGTCAGAGGGATCATGAGCACTGCCTTCAAATATGTATAGATTCACAAGGGCAGATGTGATTGACTTCATATAATCACAAAGGGTAGAAGTGTGACTGATAGGGGAAAATCCAGAGAGGCAAATTCAGCTCAGTGGAAACAAGAACTGGAACATCAAGCTGTTCCTAGAGGAATGGGGGTTCCCTGTCCTCACCCATATTCCAGCCCAGACCACAGCAACCCAAGGTGGTCACTGGAGGCACCATCACTATGTAGAGAGGAGAGTATGAAGTAGAATGGCCAGTCATTTCCCTCCCAAGTTCTGAGAGGCTATAGGTTCAATCAGACACCAGAAGAGGAAAAGGGCGGCTCTCCCTCAGTGGTGTAGGAGCCCAGAGCCCCAACACACCCACGTGGGTGCTGGCCATGTTGCAGGCAGTGTTAGATGCGGGACAGTAGCTCTGTAGGCAGTACCGAGCCACCTGTGCTGTGGCCAAGGCTGAGCAGGGGGTGGTTCACAATGGGCCACAGAGTCCCACTACCTGGGTTTGAATCCCAGTCCTGCCCCTTCCTAGCTGGGAGACCGGGCTCAAGTTTCATAATTCCTCTGTGCCCAGGGTCTTCATCTGAAAAATGGCATCAATTTCACCGGGTTGTCGAGAGAAGTGAGTGAATGTGTGTGAAGAGGTAGAATAGGCCGAATGCTGTGTGAGTGACAGTTACCATCAGTTCCTCTCCCGATCCAAAGGAGTGGGTGGGAGGGGCCTCCCAGATGCTCGGAATGGAGTCCCTCTGCCAAGAAGAACAAGACTCCTTGTGACTGGGAGAGGACCTTAAGCAGGTGCCCAGGGGGCATAGGATCTGAGGGACAGAATGACCCAGGTTATAACTATCTCTTCTTAGTCCTTAGGGGGACATATTATAAGCTGGCACTGCTATTCGGATCTGAATCCAATTTTGGCTGTGGGCAACGCTACCCTCAATCTGCTGTCAGAAGGTAAGCTGCCCCAGAACATTCTGAACAGCACCGAAGACTTTCTGTCTTTCTTTCTAGGGAATGGCTGTAAGTGAGAGCCCTGGTCTGGGGCTCTTAGTCCACGTGGGGAGCTCGGGCTCCTGGAGGAAGGCACACGGATGCGAGGGAGTGGCTGGCACCACAGCCCACACCCACACGACACTCCCCCCACAGCCGCGGGACAGCCAGGGGAGGTGAGCAGAGTCCCGGCTGGAAGCGCTCTGCTGCCTGAGGGCCGCTCCCTCCTCCTTTTCATGCCCACCCCTCTCAGTTGCTGTGTGTGAAGCCACGAGGCCAGGGAGGACACCCTGCAGACACCACGGGCCCTCTGGGGACAGGAGGAAGGGAATGACTCATTCTACATGCTGGCTGAGAACATCATTCCCTTGGGGCCGTTCCATGCAAAACTACCTTTGTCTCCCTGGAAACGCTCATCTCCCTTGGTGCCTCAGCTGCCAGGCCGATGCCGACACGCCCATTTCCTGGGCACTAACCATGGCCCAGGCCGTGCCGGACATCGGGCACACAGCCTGTCTAGTCCATCCAACCGCCCCACTGAGGCCACCTGTGGAGACAGACACGGATGGGAACCATTGCCTGCAACGGGCTGCCTCCCCGGGGTTCTGCTTCTCCCTGGGATCACTCCTGCCCGTCCCTCACCCACAACCCACCAGATACCCACTCCTTCCACCCACCCCACTTGGCCGGCCAGTCATTCACCCCTCCTATGGGCAGCGGGACCCAGGGGCTAGGCTGCAGGGAAGCAATCACAATCTGCTCCCCACGTGAACTTTGGGGCGAGGTAAGCCTCTCCAGGGGTTTGTTGGCCATAATATGAGCCCATCCCTAACTGGTGGGAAGTGTTGGGAGAGGTTTGTGCAGAGGAAAAGCTCTCTGTGTCCCCATTCAGCTTTGCATGGGGCCCACCCAGGAGGGAGGAGCCGAAGGGCCTCACCCTGGCCTGGCCCTGTCACCCATTTTCCTCAGCCCTCCCCGCCTATGGTCCAAGACAACCACAGCCTGACCCCCAAAGAGCAGGAAAGAAGAAGCAAGACTCTGGAGCATCAGGATAGCAAGGAGAGCCCGGCCCCCATGCAGAGCCTTCTGCTTCTCCAGTAGTAGTAGTGCTAGCCGTGGTGTTCTCCTACTGGGGTGTTGGTCATTACCTTTGGCTTAAGGTCTCTGTTTGCCCAGCTTTGCCCAAGCCACCTCCACCCTGAGCGCAGCCTCGCTCCGGCAAGGCTGGTAGATGAGCTCGCTGACCCCAGCAGCAGGACAGGCCAGCGAAGGTCAGCAGGGGCTCCTTTGGGGCGCTCCTGCCTCCTTCGGGACCCCCCTACGTTCCAGTCAGCGTCTTGCCACCTTTGTCAGGCACAGAACCCAGCTCAGACTCTCTGGGCTGCAGTTTGATCTCCTCATGGCCCTGCTGTGCAGCCACAAAGCACGTTTTATAACGGGGCGGGGGGTGGGGGGTACTGCTCTGACGGCTAAATTGTAACACTTGGGCTGAAAGGAGGTTTTGTGCATTGCTCACTTCATTTTAAGGGTGTAGGTATCCAGCAGCAGCAGCAAGAACAAAAAGCAAATGCTGTGATTTGAACTCTGCTGCTAGTGGAAATAAACCCTGTCTCTGCCGAAGCTACACCTTATCTTGATCATAGCCCTGAACGAGTTCGGTTTAGGCAACCAGCCTCTGCCTAAAGATGAAAACGGCACAGGCCTGACCGGCCTTGGCGGGGGCAGGAGCCCCAGCTCACAGAGCACGTGAATGCCCAGGGGCCTCCGCCACCCGCTCTGGGCGGAGGAACGGGGGAGCCCTGGACTGTCACGCACGCAGATGGCTGCCTCACTCGGGGCAGAGGAAGGTGACCTTTTCCTCTTTGCTGCTGACATTTAAGAGTACAGAATACTCTGGCATTCCTGTCGCAACTATGCAGAAATGTCATTTTCTTCAACAGAAGGTACGCACCAGATTCCTCTAAACGAACATTTTCTTGCCGGGTTGGCAAGTGCAGACCTTAAGCCAGAGGAAATTTTGGAATCTGTGTACATCCCTCACTCTCAAAAGGTAAGAATTCTGCTGGCTGCTTCTGAGAGTTGTTTTTCCCTTTCCGTAACTGAATGCAGTCATCTTTAGAAATCTGAAAACAGATGGAAGGAAAATAACTCTGCCCTGAAAATCTGTTTCCTGTCCACTGTGGGCTGGCCCAGCACCAAAGCTCTCAGACGCCCTCGGGTGAGCAGCTCTGGGGTGTGGATTTGGGGTTGTTGCTTCAGCTGTGGGGTGGGGCCCGCTCAGGGCATGCGGTTGTGTTTCCACACCCCTTTGTGTCTACAGATCAACTCTGGGAGGCGGAAATTAAAGCTCTCCAGCTATGGAATGAGCTTCTCTGCCTCACCCACAAAGAGGTGGACACTAGGGCTGGGCCTCCCCACTTCCCACTCTAGCTAACTCCAACAGCTCAGAGAAACACGAGGGCCTCCAGAAGTTTGCTAACACAGGATATCTGGGGTTGATGTGACCACCCAGCTGGCTGTGGCATGGGTCCTCTGTCCTCACTCAGTGTTCTGTGTCTCTCCCCAAAACTGTACCTGAGTCCAGTCTTCCCAGAGAGAGGCAATTCAACACACACACACACACACACACACACACACACACACACACACTTATCAAAAGCCAGGAGTTAGCTTGGTTATGCAGGAAGTCTTATATTAAGTCATGTTTTCAGCCATGTATGACCTTCATTTATTTTTCCTTTGCAATGGAAACTTTGAGATGTATTCTAGTCAAATGTGCATCTGCCTAAAGGCTCCAGACAGAAAACCAGGCCAACTCAAGCACAGTGCCCTCAGTGGCCATACAGTTGGAAACACACTTGAGACACAGGTCATCGCCATTAACCTCATGTCAAAACATCCACAGTCACGGTGCCAAAGAGCCCAGTGAGGCAGCCGTCACCCTCCTGACTCTTGTTCCTGATTCAAGAGTCCCTAGTCCACTGTCAGAAAGTTCTAGGCGACTCCTTTGTGACCTTTGCAAAGTGGAAACGTAGTCATTTCTACAAACCAAGAAATGTGGTGGGTCTCTTTCACACTGTAAGCAAATTGTATTTAAAAACACAAATTGTTGGGGTGCCTGGGTGGCTCAGTCATTAAGCGTCTGCCTTCGGCTCAGGTCATGGTCCCAGGGTCCTGGGATCGAGCCCCACATCGGGCTCCCTGCTCCGGGAAGCCTGCTTCTCCCTCTCTCACTATTGTGTTCCCTCTCTCGCTGTGTCTCTCTCTGTCAAATAAATAAATAAAATCTTAGAAAACAAACAAACAAACAAAAAAACCACCTGTGCTGGGAGGGCTCCTCCAGCCTCATGAAGATGGAGGCATCTGGAGACTAGAGGGAAGAGCCCCTGGAAACAGAGCACATGGACATGATCCAGGCATCTTAGCCTCGGGAAAAGTGCACAGTGATCCCTGTTCCTTGAGGGTGCCGGGCACTGGGGATGGGCCTTCGGGAGGGCGCCATTCTCACTTTGAGTGAGAAGGCAACCGACTTGCCCCCTAGCTGTGCCAAATGTCTTTTGTGTCCTCTTAGATTGAGTCTACGTGCTGAATTAGTAGCACCAAGAAGCAGAAGCCATGCTCTTAGTTTCCACATGTCAAACAACCCCAAATGGTTCTTGTCCCCTCAGTGGGAATTTGTGTCAGCCTTCCGACAGGCTCAGGGCCAGCACAATGCCTTGGCCGACGTGAGTGCTGGCATGCGGGTCCTCCTCAAGGAAGGCACAGACACCATTGAGGACCTGAGCGTCTCCTACGGAGGGGTTGGGGCCGCCGCGGTCAGCGCACAGAAATCCTGCCAGCAGCTTGTGGGGAGGTAGGCAGCGAACCCTGCACCCCAAAGGTGAAACCTGGTGTCAAAAAAGAAAAAAAAAGGAGGAGATTTGGCTCTGGCCAATGTTGTTAAAAGCCCTGGAAGGAAGGAAGATGGAAAGTCCTGTACGTAGAACACACTGCTTGTTCTCTCTGTAATTTTGCTAATGAATCAAACCTCACTTGACTTTGGTTAACGAGGGGCCGCGCCCTGGGTGCGGGATACAACAAACCTGGCCCGGGACTGCATTCAGCCTCCGTCCTCACGCGCACACCAGCACGCCAGCAAACCCACACCAGCCGGTGTCCGAGGGCACCTATTGCTGCACCTGCTGCTCGGGAACACTTGATTTCTTCCTCAGTAAGGGCCTGTCCAGTTCCCAGTGGAATTGTCCCTAATGGGCTCTTTGTCTAATGCCTGGTTCCAGCGTGGTCTGGCTCTCGGACATGCTTGGTTCATGCTGCAATGAAAGGGTCCCATCCTCACCCTGCCATGACCCTCAGGCCCTCGGTGCCTGGATTTTCCTGAAGGGCTTGGTTAGGGGATTTCTAAGTTCCTTCCAACTCCTTTCTTAGACGTTCACTGCGTGTCCTGAGCCGCACAGCCTCTAGAGAACCTAGAGAACCTTTAGGTTCTCTAAATTGTCACTATCCAATATCTAGTACATGCTGTGCTGTTGAAACTGCCCTTGAACTCGTCCCTTCCCCGCCTCCAACCCCACCAGGCCCTGGAATGAGCTGACGCTAGAGGAAGCTTGCAGGCTGCTTCTGGAAGAAGTCTCCCTCCCAGGCTGGGCTCCAGGGGGCAAAGTGGAATTCAAGAGGACTCTGGTGGTCAGTTTCTTCTCCAAATTTTCCTGGAAGTTCTGCAGGAACTGAAGAAGCTAGGAAAGCTGATGCCTGTAAGTGCTCTGGCGTTCCTGTGCTCCTTGCAGCCAAAAGCTCCCAGCTTTTCCACTCCTTGTGCGACCTGTCTTGTGGGCAGCCTGGGCCGTTACCTGTCACCTGTTCTGAGGCGGGTCTTGTCAGCTCCCAGCCATCCCCCCTTCGGGGATTCAGCCCTGGAGGGCTGCTACATGAGGCTCAGGATGCCAGGCTGTCTGCATTTCTTAGACGTTCACTGCGTGTCCTGAGGCGCACAACCTCACCGGGCCCCTGCCTGCAGTGTGCAATTTCTTTTTCTTTTCAACTCAGCTTTACTGCAGTATAATTACATATAACAAAATGCACCTATTTAAACCCAATGAGTTTTAACAAATGTGCAAACCCACATAGCCACCGTCAAACAAGGTATAGAGCATTTTCATCACCCCCAAAAGTCCCTTTTGGCCCCTTTGCAGTCAATCCTCCCAGCCCTGCCTCCAGGCAAACTCTGATCCGCTTCATGGCACTAGAGATTAGGTTTGCCTGTTCGGAAATTTTATATTCAATATAAAATGTAAGATAAAATTTTATTTTTCAAAAAAAATACTAAAATTTATTTGTATGCAAATATTTAAGTGGCTTCTTTCTTGACTTTCTTTTTTTTTTTTCTTTTTTTTAAAGATTTTATTTATTCATTTATTTGAGAGAGTGAGAGAGAGCACATGAGAGGCGGGAAGGTCAGAGGGAGAAGCAGACTCCCCGTCGAGCAGGGAGCCCGATGCGGGACTCAATCCCGGGACTCCAGGATCATGACCTGAGCCGAAGGCAGTCGCTTAACTAACTGAGTCACCCAGGTGCCCCTTTCTTGACTTTCTGATTATAAATTTCTGGAATAAGTTAAGCAAAGCAAAACGTTCTCTCACTCTCTATTTCTTTCCCTGACTATGAATATAACTCTCACCCTACCTTGTACCCCCTGTTTCCAACCACACCCCACCCCAACACTCCTCATGTCACCCAAGGTGCCCAATTTTCATTTACTCAGAGGTAGACCCTCACCAACCACATTCACCAGGGCAGTCATCCTGCCATTTAATTTCTGAATCAAAACACTTGGTGTGTTTCAGACAGCCAGAGAGCTTTCCCAATTTTACTGCTGAATTGCTGCGTTGTTGAGAAAAGCAATCAGGATGTGGGCTCTTCTGTGTACAGTGAACTCCATTTCATTCTGGGATGGCTGATCCAGTCCCCAATTTTCTTTCATCTCCTGCCTTTACCCAGCTCACTGACAGGTCTCTCCATCCTCAGGGTGACTGGAGGATCAGATTCAAATCAGTCAGTCCAGTTCTTCTTTATGTGGAAAGGAAGGGAGATCCTGGGAGGTGATGTGGATTTTGGTCCTCCGGGTTACCCCGGGCTTGTAATTTCTTGGATACTGTAGGCAAGTCATTTTCACACACATCAAAGCCCAGTTTAATCAAGAGCTAATCGGTTCATCTTTATTGTTTTGAATTGTCTCTCAGGACAGCCATCATTATCCTGAAATTTCAGACCAATTCCTAAGTGCTCTAGAAGATTTCCCTGTCACAGGACCCCAGGGAGTCCAAAGGTACCAGGTCAGTGAGTATAATTTAATGGGAACCTAGGAACTAAGAGATAAGCTACAGCTACGTGAGCTAAGCAAGCACTTCAGAGTTGTGATTTACAGTTCTGACTTTCTAGTTTTTGCTGGTACATTGCCCTTTGTTTAGGCCAAGTCAGGGAGCCACTGTATCTAGAATCAGGACTGAGCTACCACTATGCATACTCAAGGCTGAACCAACCTGGAATGGTTTGACCATCTGACTAATAATTGATAATCTCCTCCAACTGATGTTCTTTGGGCATTTGTTTGAAGAGCACCTAAGCCAGGTGTGGGGGAAGGACTGAGTAAGACAGCAGCATGGTTCAGCCTCCAGCCCTGATTGCAAATGTCTGATCTCCAGTCAGCAAAGCAAGAGCCCTGCCAGTACCTGAACCCACCCTTCTTGAAGGACAACTTAGAAAGTATCTATTATTATCTGTTAGCACCCAGCCCCTCCCCGCCACCCCATCTACACACACACAGATCATCCCTGAGAAGCATTCCAGAGTAAACACCTCCATCTCCTTATCCTCCCAGTGATGTTTTTGGGCCACTTATAGGGGCAGCCAACGCACCTTGGTCTGGATCTGGGTGGACTCCACTCCATTAGCTCTTCTCCCCTCTCCCCTCCCCCAGGCCCCGTTCAAGTTGATGCTCAAGGTTTTGGCTTAGATTATGGTCCCCTACCATTGGGATTTATATCACTTTAGGCTTCATCATCATGATCAGTTTAGTTGTGAACAGTTTGGTCATGAGAAAGGTAAGAAAGCAGGACATAGAGGCCCTCTGAATTCCAGAATAAAGCAGTACAGAGGCACGACTTGGAAAAAGAAGATGCCAAAAGGAAAAGCTAGGGTCCCCCTTCACCTACTTCACAATTCTGCCAAAAGGTCAGCATTACCACATAACTGACAGGACAATTCCCCAGTCTAGTTACATCATTAAATTGTCACATTTATCATCTGACCCACTCCAGTGTTTGTTGCCTGAGGGCAACTCATTTCTTAATCCTGAATCAGGAGTGTTGGTAATTGGCCAGGCCGCTTGCGGAGATTCAGGTTTTCCAGGGCAACTCTTGTCTCCCTCTGCAGAGTGTGGATTCTCACCAATCCCTCCAAGACCCAGTTGGACGTCCCATCATGCACCTATCAGGTCTTAAACATGCTACAGGTGAAGCCATATTTTGTGATGACATTCCAATGGTGGATAGAGAACTTTTCATGGTGTTGGTGACCAGTACCAAAGCCCATGCAAAAATCATGTAAGTAAATGGAAAGCTTTCAAAAAATTGTTTAAAAGCACACCTGCAGTTTCCCTCAGAAGAATGTGCCTGTTCTGCTGTGTCCTAAACCCAAAGAACCTAAAATTGAAAGAATAAAGAAAAGGTCACCATCCCCAGGAGCAGAAAGGGAGGGTATCTGGAAATGACCATTAAGAAAGAGAGAACAAAAATAGTAGTTATGGGCTCCTTGCTTCTATTCTAACTTCACAATACCTCAGCTCTCTGCTGGAGCCTCAGGCCTGGCTCCCAGGAGTAACTCAGAGTAGGGCGATACTCAGCTGGTGATAAAACCCTGAAATACTGCATTTCTGAATGGTAAATGCCCAGTGTCCTAAGCTTCCTAAGAAAGTCCTTTGCCACAGCCACATGGGCCCTGACCCTCACTCCCCTCCAGTAGCTGAAGTGTTACCCTAGCCCAGCAGGGAACCTCCTAGATCCTGGGGCAGGTCAGCTCTTATTGGTCAGGACCTAAGCTGTTGTAATTTTTATTTTCAACAATGTTCTATCTTTCCCTTAGGTCTGGGGCCCTCGAGGTTTGCTGATTTCTACTTCTTAAATATTTATCTTTTTTCAGATCAATTGATTGGTCTGAGGCCCTTGAACTACCTGGGGTGGTTGAGGTGATAACAGCTGAGGACATTCCAGGCACCAATGGGACTGAGGATGACAAGCTGATGCCTGTAGATGAGGTACAGAGCATGCGTTCTCAGGCGACTTTGTGCAGATAATCACCAAGGTCCGACCTCGAGCTGGTTTTCAATTGCCCCCCTCCACCCACCCCCTCATTGGGGGATAGAAGTGCCAATTCTTCCAGCTTCTCTCTACACCTAACATCTTTATTCAGACAGACTTAGAAATTACATAGTAAAAAGGACATTTATTGCAGAAAAACAAGTCCTAGTTTTCCCACCGTGTGCTCTTGAGTCAATTTACCCTTGTCTGAAGAATAAATGTAGGAGCTGACTGTATCAGGATAGAATACCCTAGAAAAACCTAAAAAGGAGAATACAAAAAATACAGCTACTCCCTGTTATCTATACTAAATTCCTCCCTTCCTGGACCAACCCCACATACACACCCCCACCCCCACGGACTCTTACACAGGCCATTTTTTATAAAGTCGCTCTTGCCATCCTTGACCTTTTAATTCAAGTCCACGATCATTCATTGAATACTTGCTTTTGGAGCCAGGCTACCTTGGTTCATGTTCCAGCTCCACCCTCACTAGCTGTGTGCCTTTGGGCATCATTATCTGTAAAATGGGAATCATCATAGCACCAACACCATTGTGTTACTGTGAGATTTAAATGAGCTAATGCATGTAAAATTCTTACAACAGTGCTTGGCACCCGAAGGCTCTCAGTAGGTGTTAGCTAGTACTGTCAAGTCTCAATGAGTCACACAGACTATTTCCCCAACCATGAAACGAATCACTGTTCTTTTGGTTGCACTCCGGAGGAAGAGGTCAGCTGTTACTTAAGAGCTCTATTATCTGCTCAGGAGGCCATAACAAAATACCACAGCCTGGGTCACTTTAACAAAACTGAAACTTATTTTCTCACAGTTCTGGTGGCTGATCAACCAAGATCAAGGTGTTGGCAGGTTTGGTTCCTCCCGAGGCCTTTCTTGCTTTGCAGGTAGTCATTCTCTCAGTGAGTCCCCACACGACCTCCTGTCTGTAGATGAGCCTCCCTGGTAGCTTCCTCTTCTTGTAAGAACATCAGTCCTTTTGGGTTAGAGCTCCACCCTGATGACCTCACTTAAGTTTAATTACCCCTTTAAAGGCCCTGTCTCCAAATACCATCACATTGGAGGTTAGAGCTTCAACATAGGAGTTTGGGAAGAAGGAGGGGATTCAGTGTAGTTCGTAACAGGAATCACACTATACAAAAAACACTTTTCCTTCTCTTTAAATTCTATGATGATAACTCATACCATGAAGATGACACGTGTGAACCAGGCTTGACAGAGGACGCAACAGATTCCAGTCACAGCCAATCTCACATCCACTCTGGGGCTGACATTCATTTAGTAAAATGGCCAATGGAATCATCTGTATTATTTAAATTATTTTTTAAATTAATTTTCTTAACCAAGCACATGTGGTTGAATGTGACCTCCAGTATGGTTATTATTGCTAAACAAGAATAAATAAGACACCAGCCACTGTTGAGTAAGACTATTTCTACAGATATTTTTCTACCTGCTTCATGCATATACTTTCTGCAGGTGCTTTGCGTGGGCTACATCATCTGTGCTGTGGTTGCAGAGACAGACGTACAGGCAAAGAGTGCAACTGAAAAGATAAAGATCACCTATGAAGATCTGGAGCCAGTAATCTTGACCATCAACGTAAGCAGGGGAGGCTGGTTTCTTTCCTGTAAGGTTGTAGGATCAAAAGCACCTTTGTAAATTTCTTTTTTAATTTTTTTAAAGATTTTATTTATTCATTTGAGAGAGAGAGAGAGAGGGAGAGAGCATGTGCAGGGGGAGGGGCAGAGGAAGAGGGAGAAGCAGGCTCCCCACTGAGCAGGGAGCCTGATATGGGGCTCGATCCAGGACCCCGAGATCAGGGCCTGAGCCAAAGGCAGACGCTTAGCCGAATGAGCCACCCAGGCGCCCCTACCTTTGTAAATTTCTTAATGCAAGACTAATTCTAACTTTTTATTGTCACTGATTCGTTCTGGAAAAATCAGCTTTCTCTAGAAGGTTATTACTTGTATGAATTAAAATTAGCTTTGGCTCTAAGAAATGAGGGGGAAAAAACACACCAAGAATTAAAGTTTCTTTCTCTTGCACATTCAGAAAATCTAGGAAGTAGTCAGTCCAGGGCTTATTTGGGGTTTTATGTTTCAGGGATCTGGGCTCCTTCTATCTAGTTGCTGCATCATGCATGGTTTCTATACTCCATGTCACACTTTGGTCCACAATGGTGCTGAAGCTTTGGGCATTAAGTCCACATTCCAGACAGCAGAGAGAATGAGATGATGAAGAAGGGCATATCCCTTCCCTTTAAGGACACTTCCCATATCTCATTGGTTAACACCTAGTCAGATGCCGCACCTACATGCAAGGGGAGCTGGGCAATGTAGACTTTATGCCAGGTGACTACATATCCACTAAAAATTGGGTAAGATGATGAGAATGGATATTGAGAACGATCATGTTTTCAAGGTGGGGCCAAAAAAACAGAGTGACTTTCATGATAGAATTCCACAGAAATTTCCCCTCTTATTTTTGGGTCTAGCTGATGGAATACAAATGCTATTTCCAAAGCAGAAAGAATGAAGTTAGAATAGAAAATTCAGATATAGACTGGGATTTGCAGGTTCTAACTCAATGAAGGACAAGTTCAGAGTAATTGAGCTGATAAAAGCTTTCTTATTTGTGCACTTATGACAGAAAATAGAATTTTTTCAAAGGCCCCAGTGAACCACTTGACATTTTTTAAATGTGCCTAAAAGGTACAACTTGCTCAATATTCAAAGTGTTAAAAAGGTCATGTTTCTTGATCTTTCTAAACCAAATCAATTCCGTTCCAAATTCCCATTTTGCCAAGTTTGCAAGAAGTCCAGACCCTTTTTCTTGGCTCACTCTCCATCCCTGGGTTGTACTAGGATTCTAACATCAGTTTTTGAAATCTCAGTTCTAATCCCATTTCCTCTAGGGGGAAATGGCACCCAGAAGAAAAACCATGAAATATCCTGGGACTCAGAGAATGGTTAGAGATCTAGAGTCCTCTCAGAATGGGACTGTCCAGAGTCAGCTAAAAATTTCTGTTGTGAATGAAAGTAGGTAACAAAATAGTCCTACATACCAACACTTACTCACCCATCCACCCATTCATTCACTTCAATGCTGTATATATGAGAGGCAGAGGAGGGTCGTGGCTAAAAGCAAAGGTTCTAGAACCAAACTGCTGGGTTTGAGCCCTGGATGCGCGCCTGACTAACCATGTCACCTTCAGCGAGTTAAGGTGTCATGGTTTCTTCACCTGTAAAATGGAGCTAATAATAATACCTACCTCATCAAGCTGTTACGAGACTAAATGAGTTAATACATGGAAAGCACTTAGCACAGTGCCTGGCACATACTCAATCCTCACTAAATAAAGCACATATTACAACAAGATTATATGATCTCATGACGCATTTCCAGTATGGCAATAAACATACTTCCACATGAACTCGGGTGGCTCAGTGAGATCTTGGTGTAGAAGAAAATGAAAAAGCCCACTATCTGGTACACGTTTTCTGCTGCTTTAAGAAATCAAGTATTCTTCACCAGGCAAGAGGCTTCTGAAAGCTAAGCTGGGGCTTGAATGCTGCCTTCATCTCTAATTTGCAGCATGACTTTAAGAAAGGCATTTAACCTCTCTAAGCCCAGTCTCTGCACCTGGAAAAAAGAGAGATCATAATGGAATTAATGTGAGAGTGCATATACATGTGCTGTGTGTTGTGCAGTGCTTGAACAAAGCGAGCACTCGGTAAATATTGGCAGCTCTCATCATTATCATAATGAGCAAGATAGATGATGAACTCTAAGGCTGTTGGAGAGTAAGAATGCAGGAAACGGGTGCCATTCTGAAGTATGGAAAATCATGTTGGGCCAAAAGGCTCAGCAAGGATCAGCTGTTAATAGGTGAATCCACAGAGCCTCAGAGTGGGATGGCTTCCAGTCTTCACGTGTAGTCAGTTCACGCTTTTGTCAGAAAGAAAACATAGAAGAAAGGGCTAGAAAGGCCCTTACGAGATATGCCAAATACCCAAAGAAACGAACAAACTTCCTACAGTGTCTATTGGGCTTTCTTGCCCAGAGATGTGTTAGGACTTGAGTCTTCTCCCTCAACTTGGCCTCAGTTCTTTAGATCCCTGAGTTAGCGGTTCTTGTACGTGAGCTACCTAAGTCTTACACAAGTATTTTTCTTCAAGGAGAGGTTAAAGAGGGAGGGCCTAGAACCTCACCCGTACTGCGGTTAGACCTATCACCTGTTCCTTGGACATCCACACTGAAGATGAGAAATGAGCATTTATCATCCTGGGCCATCATAGCATCCCCAGATCTCAATTCTTCGCATTTCCCTAATCCTTCTTGTCAGTTTTCCCTGCAGTCTAGAAGACGTCCTTCTGACATCCATCTCATCTCTACCACAAGCCCACTACTCTAGTACTTCCTTGCTTGATGATTCCCTTCGTGGCAATTTTAGGGAGTTTACTGGCCTTTTATTAAGGAAAAAAAATGCCATTAGAAGAAAAAAAAATTTTTTTAAAGATTTTATTTATTTATTTGAGAGAGAGAGAATGAGAGAGAGCACATGAGAGGGGGGAGGGTCAGAGGGAGAAGCAGACCCCCTGCCGAGCAGGGAGCCTGATGCGGGACTCGATCCAGGGACTCCAGGATCATGACCTGAGCCGAAGGCAGTTGCTTAACCAACTGAGCCACCCAGGCGCCCGAAAAAAAATTTTTGATTGGCTTGTGTGTTTTTTTCCTATCATTTAGGATGCCATAAAGCACAACTCATTCCTATGCCCTGAAAAAAAACTTGAACAAGGAAACGTTGAGGAGGCATTTGAAAAAGCTGATCAAATTATTGAAGGTAAGTGATTCAGGATATTTAATAGAATCTTTGCACGATTTCTATTTCAAAGCAGATACTGAGAACATGTGATTTTCTCTCAGAAAGGGTATCCTCTAAAGACTCAGAACTTTGACAAATTTCTCTTATAGCTCTTCCTCTCAGATTATGTGTGTGTGTGTGAGAGAGAGAGAGAGAGAGAGTGTGTGTGTGTGTGTGTGTGTGTGTTGCCTTTAGAGGTGGGGGGTGGGGAGCAACAGAATATATAGAAGAAAAATCCCTAGCACTTTGATTAGTCAAGGACAGAGGAATAGAACCAGACACTTTGAACTTGTTATCCAAAACTGTAGTCTCAGAAACAGATTGCCCTCTGTTGCCACAGGACAAATGCCTGATCCATCAGTTCCTTGGTCTGAACAAATCCAGACTGGTCAGTCCACATCTTACTTGCTTTTGAATTCCTCAACATAGTAGTTTCCAACTAGCACACGCTTTCAAGAATTTCCCTATCTTGCACTTAACAAGAATTTCCCTATCTTGCACTTAACAGGAGAGGTCCATGTTGGAGGACAGGAACATTTTTACATGGAAACACAAAGTGTGCTTGTTATTCCGAAGGCAGAGGACGAAGAACTGGACATTTATGTGTCAACACAGGATCCAGCCCACGTGCAGGTAAGGCCCAGGATCGCCTTTACCTTCCCAAATTCCTAATTCCATCATGGCCTTTGATGCCCACAGCCTCACAGTTGGCAGCCATTTTACCTGTAGAAACTTGATGTCCAGGTACTAGACCCCAGTGGAACAGCTAAGATGCCAGAACACTTTTATTTTGTCTGGTCTTGTCAAGTAAATAAAAGAACAGTCGAGGTGAAGGAGATTAAGGGTACACTTATCATGATGAGCACTGAGTAATGTAGAGAATTGTTGACTCACCATATTGTACACCTGAAACTAATATAATATGTATGCTAACTATACTGGAATTAAAATTAAATAAAATAAATTAAATCAAATTTAAAAAAAAGAACAGCCACAGTCACTTGAGATTTAAAGAGAGCATTCATTTGCAGCATGCTTAAATGGGCTCTATGATTGGATAACAACACTAAATAATATCCCGTACGTGGTTTTTTTCCAAAATAATCATTACAGATAACCTTTGGAGTGAACACATCACTTTGTAGCACATTTTCATTTCCCAGTTGCAAAGTGCCCTAGGGTTTAGCTGCAAACATCTTCTTTAGCAAGTTGTCCTGAGTTTGCTGATTTCACCTTGTTGGGACTTCAGGTCTAGGCATTTGGCTATGATTCCAGCTTCTGACAGGAATCTAGGACTCAGACAGTTTCCCTTCTGGAAAATACCATTTTTCTGCTGGAAAGGCTATTCTGTAAGATTAACGATGTTTATGAACTCAATAGAGCTCTGCAAGACAGATTTAGACTATCTTAGTTTTTTTTGTTGTTGTTTTTCTGATAGTAGATATGGATGAATATTGCTATGATGTTGTTTCAGAAAACAAAAGGCTTCTTTGCCATTTCTTGGAAAACTTTTCCATTATCTAACTTTTACAGAAAACAGTGTCCTTTACTTTAAACATCCCCATCAATAGGATCACCTGTCACGTCAAACGGGTGGGTGGAGGTTTTGGTGGGAAAATAGGAAGACCAGCCGTATTTGGAGCTATTGCAGCTGTGGGCGCTATCAAGTAAGTGCACTAGGGGATATAGGAAGGTATAAAACGTACAGAGCTAAGGGTAAATCAGTGAGTCACTGAGGGTCACTTGGACTGCTGTCACAACCACCTGAGTGTCCTTGGGCAATTCAGGCTCCTGTCTCTTTTTCTTTATAATCATAGATAGAGTACCCACCCTCCTAGAGTTATTTGAAAAGTCGAATGTACACAGGACTTCAAATAGGCTAATTTGCTATAAAAAGGAAAAGTGATATTATTAGTTAAGTAGTTCCAAGGCTGAGGCTGCCCCGTCCTTGAGTTTCAAGGAAGGTGACCCATTTAGGGGTGGGACAAGTATCCTACCCAAGTGGAACACCAAGGGGGTGGGTCCTCCCCCACTTTTCCTTCCTACTCTAGCTGCAGACAGGGTGGAGTGAGGAAAGAAAGGCTCCCACCCTCTGCCTCTCTGCACCTGGGAAGGGCTGGCTATTCAATGTTAGTTTAATGATAGATGACATCCTCAAAGAAAGTTCCCGGGCTAACCTCAACCAGAAAGCTCGCTCTTTTGCTGTTTATGCTATTCCGGTTGCTAGCTTTTCAGATCCTTGTTCATTTTCTACGACTGTTTCTTGGTAGTAACAAAGTACTGTCAGAGCCCCAGTCAGCCCACAAAGTTCAAAGGTCCTGCTTCCTTTGACAAACTCTGTGTAGTTCAGAGCTAGCTCCCAAAGCACTCAGATGTGTGTCTTGTTCTGCAATGAGAGGTGGAAAATCACAAGATCTGAATCCCATCTCTAGTTCTTTCCATAATGAACCTCTCTATTCACACCCACCAAGAACCCAGCAAGGGATAATCAGTTCATCATGCTCCCACTAGGCGTTGTGCCTTTAAGACTATTCAAGCATTACCGCACATTTGAATCATCCAGGGAGCACTTAAATCCCAATGCCTAAGCTGCCCCATAAAGATCCAGGCATCACTATATTTGAAATTACCCCAGTGGTGCCACTGTGCTGCCAAGCGTGGGAACCAGCGCCTTAAGCTACAACCCTGCCTTAGCACACGTCTGCATGCATTTAGTAGTTCCCAGAGGAGGGTTCCCAAGCTGTTGATAATAAGACTCTCCCAGGCTCATAGAAATCCCTGCCTCCCCATCCCAGACCCACCAAATCAGAATCACCAGGGGGTGGACCCAGAAACCTTACATTTAACTGATGCTCCAGGTAGTCTTCACCATTAAAAAAACAAAAACACAAACACAAAAAAGCAAAAAAAAAAAAAAAGGAAACCTCATGCCAGAATTATAGTTTTCAACACGTACCTGAAAATACCTGCATAAGAATCACTGAGAAAGTGATTCTTTCTTTCTAGGGCCCCTCCCCAATGTATTGAATGGGAGTCCTAGTGCTAAGGCTCAGGAATCTGAATTTTCACCAAAATACCAGATGAATCTTTTGCACTCCGAAGAGTCCAGAACCACTGCCCTAGAGATACAGAAAGGCTAACGCTCCGAATACTGAAGGCCCAACTTGGCCAACAGGGTAGCATTCATGGGTAGAAATGAAGATGCTAACCCAGCAGGCTAAGGACAAGTACTTGGCCTTGTTTTTGCAGTTGTGTTGTTAAGTTTGCATTTATCTATTTGCACTCTTTCTCTTTTGTAACTAGTGGTGGGGATATGCAAAATGGCTGGATCTGGGTGAACATCAAATCTGAAGCCATAAGAACGCAAGTTAGGGACACCTGGGTGGCTCAGTCGATTAAGCGTCTGCCTTCAGCTCAGGTCATGATCCCAGGGTCCTGGGATCGAGTCCCACATTGGGGTCCCTGCTCAGCGGAGAGCCTGCTTCTCCCTCTGCCTGCTGCCCCTGCTGCTTGTGCTGTTTCTCTCTCTCTGACAAATAAATAAATAAAATCTTAAAAAAAAAAAAAAAAAGAACACAAGTTAACTGGCATGTGACATTAATCGCTTTAGCTAGATCTCCAACCATTGAGTTATAGGCTACAGCGACAGTAGTAATTTGGTCACATGTTAATTCGGATCAGTGCCCAGCTCATTGTATGTGCTCAGAGAGTATGGTTGCATATCAGTGCCAGCTCATTGTATGCACTCAGGGAATGGATGGTTAAATGAATGGCTGGATAAATGGGTGGGCAAATGGATGTAGGATGGATGGGTAGAAAGGTAGATAGATGGATGGGTGGGTAGATAGTTAAATGAGGGATGAATAAATGGGTGGGCGGATGATAGATGAGTAGATGGATGAATATGGGAATGGATGGATGGGTGGGTGGAAAGAGTGGAGAATCTAAGATTTGTTTTCTTTAGAACTGGTCATCCCATTCGTCTTGTTCTTGATCATGAAGATGATATGCTAATAACAGGGGGAAGGCACCCATTACTTGGAAAATATAAAGTGAGTATTAAAGATGAAATTATTAAAATACCTCATTTTATCTGAGTGGTTTTATAATTTTTTATTATTTTGGTTTTGCTACATTCTAAAAACAATAATCTTACCTAAAATATTAAATGAAAATGCTGTGTACTTGAATACTCATAAATTTTATGAGGAAATTTTAGTAAATCTAGTATAGATTATGAAGAAATTGAATGATAACACAATTTCAAATGATAAAAAATTATTGAAGGAATAAGATTTTCATTGGTGGTTCCTCAAAGACAAAAAATGAAAGAAGCTACAAGAACTTGTTATACCCAAACTTCCTGACTATAAAAATATTTTGTGTAGCGGCACCTACACAAAAGTGTGGCTCAGTCAGTTAAACATCTGCCTTCGGCTCAGGTCATGATCCTGGGCTCCCGGGATCAGCCCCACATTGGGCTCCCTGCTCGGCTGGGAGTCTGCTTCTCCCTCTGCCTGCCCCTCCCTCTAACCGCCCTCCCTGCCCCCCTCACTCATGTTCACGTGTGCACTCTCTCTCTCTCTTTCTCTCTCTCTCTCACTCTCTCAAATAAATAAATAAAATCTTAAAGAAGAAAAAAAAAGAAAAATATTAAAAAGAAAATATTTAAAAAAAAATATTTTGCAGTTGAAATGTTTGGAAACAATTTTACCACTATAACTACAAAATCATTTTTACAAGTATTTCCACTAAGTTGTTATGAAAGTGTCACAACAGTTCTTTGCAAATAGGAAAAGCAGAATCCACTAACTAATGAAATAATTTTATGTTTTTTCAAACCACACTCATTGCATTTTATACAACTATGGCATAAGCACCATTAAAAATACTGTTAACATCTAGGGGCGCCTGGGTGGCTCAGTCAGTTAAGCGGCTGCCTTCAGCTCAGGTCATGATCCCGGGGTCCTGGGATCGAGCCCCGCGACGGGCTCCCTGCTCAGTGGGGAGCCTGCTTCTCCCTCTGCCTGCTTCTCCCTCTGCCTGCCGCTCTGCCTACTTGTGCTCTCCCTCTATCTCTGTCAAATAAATAAATAAAATCTTTAAAAAAAATAAATAAATACTGTTAACATCTAGTTGACAACAACGGTACTTTTCACATTTGTGACTGAGTTTTTAGGATAGTTCTTTTTTTTTTTTTTTTTTTAATTTTATTTATTTATTTGACAGAGAGACCGCGAGAGCAGGAACACAAGCAGGGGGAGTGGGAGAGGGAGAAGCAGGCTTCCCGCCGAGCAGGGAGCCCGATGTGGGGCTCGATCCCAGGACCCTGGGATCATGACCTGAGCCAAAGGCAGACGCTTAACGACTGAGCCACCCAGGCGCCCAGGATAGTTCTAATGTAATGTTTCTATATCAAAGATGTTTTATCTGGGAATTGCTTATAGCATACACACAGCTAGATATTCTACCTGATGTCATTGCCTTAGATTACTAAAGTACTATATTTCCTGGATCACTAAAGCCATACCACGGCACCATTTTATTTCTTCCATTGGCATTAGTAATTTTTATAATTTGGGAGAAAAGGACCACACTTGGCCATTAAATTTTTTATTTGCCTTCAAATGCACAGAGATGAATACAACTACTATTATCTTCCAGCACCAAGAATAATGTAGAGGCACATTCTAGGATTATGGCAGTGTGTTTTGTTATGGTGGTTGTTGAGTTCTTTGGTTTTGGCCTGAGTTATAAGTCAGACTTTATTTATATTGCATTATGAGACTGTTTTAGTACTAGTCTTTATTAAGAAGGTTCTAGACTGTAAATATTTTGGTGATTATAGTAATGTAAAATATAATTAAAATGAGGGAAATAGACTTTAGGAAATCCAAATTTTATTTTATTTTTAAAGAAATATAATTTTACTTCCAATATAGTAAGATGTGGGTGTGAGAGAGATGTGTGTCAGTATGTGTATATATAGAGAGAGAGTGAGATCCTCATTCAAACCTAGCTAACCAAGTTTTGCTGGGTTATTCAGAGCTATTTGGAAATTAGCATAATAGGTGTTTATGTGTAAATAGGTTCTTCTGAAATTCTTGAAAAGTTGATAAACAGTTTAAGAATTCTACTACCTTACTTATTATACTGTTTTGCTTAGCAGTCTTTTCTTCATGAAAAGTCACAGGTAAACTTCAGCCTACCATTTGTCAAAATTACCATAAATTCTGAATTTGTGGATTTTTCTACACTTGCTAAGTGCTCTGCTTTGTTATCCAACATCTCCATAGATGATAATAGCCATACGGTTGTACCTCAAAAAGGCACAGGTACCAGGGCCAATCCTTTTCTGGTGGAACTACACCAGGAAGTGGGAAATTTTCAATCTGGCCTGTGCAGACCAACAGGTCTAGGTGGGTGGGAGGGGAGTGGCAACTTCAGAAAAATGCAAGGTGCTTATTTGAGTCCCAGTAAGAACAGTAGCTCACATTTGTTACATCCTTAATCACAAAGCACTTCATCAGCTCCCTAAAATGAGAGCAGCCGTGCTCATGTCCCTTCCCTAGCTTCAGCTTCCAAGGCTTTCCCGTAATGAGATGCACTCTGGAATTCCAGAGACTTTTCCACAAGGGCGAGAAACTACAGACTAAATTAGAAGGAAAACTAACAAAAAGTGAAGGAGATTTGGGGCACCTGGGTGGCTCAGTTGGTGAAGCATCTGACTTCAGCTCAGGTCATGATCTCAGGGTCCTGGGATCGAGCCCCCGCGATGAGCCCACCGTGGGGCTCCTTGCTCAGCAGAGACTCTGCTTATCCCTCTCCCTCTGCCCCTCCCCCCACTCGTGCTCAAGCTCTCTCTCTCTCTCTCTTTCAAATAAATAAATAAAATCTTAAAAAAAAAAAACAGTGAAGGAGATTCTTCCAAGAATAAAGAAGAAGAGGGTAGCAATTATACACCAGGAGGCAAGCAAGGACTTTGGAATTCCATACTGACTGTGAAGCCAGAAAATGATGCCTCAAAAGGATAGGGCTCAGCAAAATTCAGGTCAGGAGGCCTTTGTAAGCCAAGCAATGAAAAAAAGGGGATGGCCAGGAGTGGTACACCACCAAGCAAATGGGAGCAGAGTCTGCCTTCAGTCGTGCCCAATCCTAGAGCTGGGTTGTGACTTAAACTTGGCTTGTAAATTTTAAACAGATCATAATATGTCCTTCATTTGGTGACAGGTGGGATTCATGAACAACGGGCGAATCAAAGCTCTGGATATTGAGCGCTTCATTAATGGAGGATGAATGCTGGATGACTCTGAGCTGGTATGTGCATCAGAAACCAGCACCATCTTTAATCCTGAATAGAAAGCAGAATTTCTAGATGAGTCTTTACAGAGCATTTTTCTTCAAGTACTTACCCAAGTTCCACAAGCAGTTAGACTCTGAACTTGACTTTTACAGAAAAAAACCCAAAGTATTGTCCAATATATATTAATATCTGCTTTCACTTTAGGTAACAGAATTTCTCATATTAAAGCTGGAAAATACATATAAAATCCGCCACCTCAGGTTCCGGGGCTGTGCATGCATAACAAATCTACCATCTAATACAGCCTTTCGTGGATTTGGCTTCCCACAAGGAACCCTGATAAGAGAATCTTGCATCACAGCTGTGGCAGCCAAATGTGGCCTTCTGTCAGAAAAGGTAAGGTTGTAATCAAGGTCGTAACCAAGGTTGGTGAAGAATCAGATGAGGTAGGAAACTAGCTACCCAAGGAAAGACCCTAGAAGAACCACTCAAATTAGCCCCAGCTCAGAATTTGAGGTAAATTAAGTGCTACCTGAAAGAAATGACTTTCCACTATCTTCCTACATCCTTATGCAAACAACTTTCTGTTTCTTTCTTTCTTTTTTCTAATTTGTACAAAAATAATTGCTCCTTTTAAAATTCTAACCACACTGAGGGAATTAAAATAAAAAGTGAACGTCCCCTTTTTCATCCCATCATCCCTATTGATCAAGGGTAACCATTGTTAAGAATTCTATGTTTATTGTTCCAGGCCTCTAGATTCAAACACACATATGTAAACATTGATGTATTATGTGTGTGTGTGTGTGTGTGTACATAGAGAATTAGTTACCAAAATGGGACCATGATAAGCGTATCATACTTTTTCTGCTTGAGTAGGCCACGGTTATCTTCCTGTGTCAATAGAATGATCCACTTCATTCTTTTTCATAACTGAATAGCATTATGTAATAGGGACTTGCCATAATTTATTTAGCCACTCCACTATGATACACATTTATGTTGTTACCCATTTTGGGCTATTAAAATGATGTTGCAAGAAACATCTTGGTACAGATAGACCAAAATATAGATGTATTTTTGCCCTATTGTATATATCTTAAGGATAAATTTATAGAAGTGGAATTGCCAGTATACTTGGAAATTTTTGAGAGATATACTGCCAAAAGATGCCCTCCAAAAATATTATTTTGTACAGTATCCTGGAAGGTGCACAGTATAGACAGGATGCTAGGCCAGAGAGAGGCAGGCCACTGGCAACTGAGATAATTATTAATAACAGCTTTCTAGCCTTCACACATTTCAATTAGGCCCTAGCCTACTTTTTACACTTCTCTTCCCTGTTTCCCCAGTATAGTCTCTCTGCTCCAGAAGCCACACTTAATATATTGCCCTTTGAACCCCTTGGCCCCCAAGTTCAACAGAGAGGACCAGCAGGTTTGTGATTGTCAGGGTACTTCCTACACACAGGAGAACACCTACATATGGTACCAGGAAGAACATAGTTATCCTAGAGAAGTCACATAAAGTGTTCTATGAGTACAAGGGAGAAAGACATCACTTTGGCTTGCAGGGAGGAGAGTCAGCAAGAACTTTCTGGAGAAGATGACACTTAAGATAGGCCTTGAAGAATAATAGGCACAGATAATAGGAAGGTAATCCAGGCAAATGGAGCGGCTCCAGCAAGGAGAGGCAACCTCTTTGTGGTTCAGTTTCCTTATCTATGAAACAAGGATGATATGACTCACCACACAGGGTTCCTGCAAGAATCAAATGAGCTAGCACTTGTTAAAACATTTGTTTCCATAAACTGGATGGTATTATTCCAATGTTACTGCTGATAATGATAATTATTTAATGTTACTAGAGCGAAATGGGGAGAATGAAGACTTCCTGAGCACATCTCAGTGGGCTCTCCTTCTTTATCAAATCTTGCATGCTTTCAGGACATACAACACCCCATATTCAAATACATTTTTAAAAAGATTTGACCACACATTCCAGAGGCAATCAGAAGGCTTAGAGTAGATCTGCTATTTGTTACTAGCTGCAATGCTATTCCTCTGTATCAGAACAAATCTTCAGTTATGACAATAAACCCTTGCTTTTATATACAATCTACCAGCTCTTCCTCATCCTCTGAACCTTGTGGGAAAGAAGGAGTATCTGCTTCCCTCAGCCTCTCCATCCTGCTGCCCTCCAGGGACCAGTTACTACCGCTACCCTCCACTTGAGGAGGGAGAAACCCTGATTGGTACATTGAAGAAGAGATGAGAAATAACTACCATTATTTTTTTTTTTAAGATTTTATCTATTTATTTGAGAGAGAGAGAGCACAATCGGGGAGGGCAGGGGAGGGACAGAGGCAGAGGGAGAAGCAGGCTCACCGTTGAGCAGGGAGCTGCCATGGGACTCGATCTCAGGACTCTGGGATCATGACCTGAGCTGAAGGCAGATGCTTAACCGACTGGGCCACCCAGGCGCCCCTAACTCCCATTATTTTTACAAAAGCACATGCTGTTCAAAGAAAGAAGCAGCACCCTGTCTTCTCCCCACCCAAGTTTGTGTTTTAATGGGGAAGCTTTTCAAGTCTCTCTTTTGCAGTCAGTTTCTGTCTTACCATAAACTATCAACTCAGCTTCTCACCCATTTCAGATTAGGGAGAAAAACATGTACAAAATAGTTGATAAAACCATCTACAAACAAGCGTTCAGCCCTGAGACCCTGATCAGATGTTGGAATGAGTGTCTGGACAAGTCTTCCTTTCACAACAGGAGAATGCAAGTGGAAGAGTTTAACAAGAAGAATTACTGAAAGAAGAAAGGCATGGCAATCATCCCCATGAAGTTTTCAGTTGGTTTTGCTGCAACAAGCTATCATCAGGTAAGGCTTTTCTACGTGGTGAATAACCCTCACATCAGATGCACTTCTTGCCCTGTCAGCTCACGTTGACTTTGGGAGAGGGTCACATTTCCCAGGCACCAAGCCCCTCCCTCCCCCAGCACCTGGGAGAAATGTAAGAACTCTCCTGAGCAGCATCCCCATCTACAAGCTCGTTCAACACAGTGCAGTAGAAAAAATGTCTCGGTGTCAGAAAATGGCATCAGCAAGCCTGCTACCAGCATGGCTGCCAGGACGCAGCAGTGACCACAACCCCCACCCCACCCCACCCCACCCCAAATCATCCCTGTGCCAAAGGGAATGAGAGCCCACAAGGCCTGGGGTGCTGAGCTCTCTGAGCCCAGGCGTTACGGCTTGGGCAGGGAGTGGGGCCTCTCTTGGTCTGTGCCCCAGACCCCTCAGCTCTCCTCAGTGCCCCAAAGTCTAGGCAGAGAGGTCACTGCATGTTGTCCTGACAAGCTGGCTGTTTCCAGCCACCTCTCCCGGGAATCTGTGTCAATTCTAGTGGGGAAACAGGGGTGCATGGTCCAAAAATCCTTCCAGGTAGATTGCAAAAGGAAGAGGCAAGTCACTCAGAGGCCACATCCAGAAGGGAGGAGGAAAGGTGCAAATAGATGAGTCCATTAAATAACACAGGACTGGTACAGACAAGTGTTCCCAGCAATCCCAATGGGTCCTATATGGGAAAGCTGTTTACAAAACAGGGAAGTGGTATTGCCTCCCCATTATTGTCCACCAGAAGCAGAGACTCCGCAACTGGAAAAATCTTATGTGCATTAGATCTAAATCTAAATCTAAAAATACATTAGATCTCCCTGTGCGTATACCATTGAAAGCATTTTCCCACTTACACCCAACTACCAGCAGCCAATAGACACATGCGCGTGCTCACACCACAGAAGCTGCCCTGTCCAAGGAAATCCTTCTTAGGGAGTAAAGCAGTTGCCCCCAAACCCTAAGCAACTGGAGTCAGGTGGACCTAAGAAATCCTTGGCCCTGCCACTTACTAGCTGTGTAATATTGAGCAAGTTATTTAACCTCTCTGAGTCTCAGCTTCCTCAATTATAAAATGAGAATAATAATCCTTTCTCTTAGGATTGATGAGGACTCAACAAGCTAATAAATGTAAAGCACTTGGCAGGGTTACCGGAGCACTGTGTAGTTATCCAAGGCAGCCCACACCCCTTCCCCAGGAGATCTCAGACACACCTCGCAGGGCTGTGGCTCCTCCAGCAGGTAGGATGAGACTCCCCGGTCTCCTGAGTCACACTCCTGTTCAGGTCCAGCATGCCTGTTCTGCACAGAGGTGCAGGCAGGTTGACCGTTACACCTACGGGCCTGGACTAATTCAACAGCTGGAGCATAAGTTATTCTAGATATCTGCCTGTGTGGGTTTTTTTCTCTGACACCAAATGTTGTGTTTTTTTCTGCACCAATCCTCCAACACCAACTGAGTTGTGCAACAGAGTTCAATTCAATTCTGACGCTAACTACCCAGAGTTAGCACAGACCACACAGATCAAGGGCTAAGTCCCACAAGACTGCCTCCATTTCCGATACCAGCAAAAGTAGGGTGCCCAAGCTATTCACACTTCTGTCCAAGCAACTACAAATTCAGGGGTTTCCACTACCCACCTCACTTAGGTTTGATATTTGCTAGAGCAACTCGCAGAACTCAGGAAAGCACTCTACTTACTATTATGACCAGTTTGTTATAAAGGATACCACCCAAGAATAGCCACATGGTAGACATGCATGGGGCAAGCTCTGTGAGAGGCAAATGGGGCTTTCATGCCCTTCCCCTCCAGCTTGTGGCTGTGGTCACCAACCCAGAAGCTCCCAGAACCCAGTTGTTCGTGGGTTTTATGAAAGTTTCATTACATAGTCACAGTTGATTAAATCATTGGCCATTGGTGACTGAACTCAATCTCTAGTCCCTCTCCCCTCCCTGAAGTTCAGAGGGTGGGGCTGAAAGCTGGAACCCTCTAACCTTGTGTTTGGTTTTTCTGGCAACAATTCCCACCCCCTAGAAGCTGTCTAGGCTTCTCCCAAGAATGATCTGAATAGCAGACAAAAGACGGTAAATTCCCAGGATTTTTGGACCTCTGTGCCAAAAATCAGGGACAAAGAACATATATTTATTTTTTTATTATACAACACTTCCCCTCACCTGGATGGCTGCCCCTCACATAAACCACAGTCTACTCTCTGCCATCATCCATATGAGCCAACTTCCTTACCTCGCCACACACACACACACACACACACACACACACACACACACATCCTTAAATCAAGCAACGACTTTAAAGCTCTATTTGAAAGGCCTCCAGCTTCTTCACAGAGTTCCAAATTGATGCATCCAAGAATCACCAGGCTAAGAGTTGAAATGTGTTATTTCGGGGCAGCTGATGACTCACAAAGCTGGAACACCTACTCTCCAAACTAGGCATGGGGAGCACTGTCAGAGGGAGTCAAAAGGCCCACGATGATAAATACTATTATTAACATCTATAAGCCTGGGTGCCCCAAAGCTCCTCTAAGCCATTCTGAGACAGAATAGACTGAAATCCTAATTCCTCCCCCTTTTTCCCTCCTCCTCCTGAAATGAAAAATAACACATTTCCATTTGTCCAATTCAACATTTATTTAGTGTTTCTGTGATTCAGACTTGCTCTAAGTTCTCTACAGGACACAAAACTGAACGAGACCAAGTGCCCTTCCTCCCTGAGACTCTCACAGAAGAGCTGGTCACTCCCTGTATTCATTTCCTGTGGCTGCCATAAGAAAGTACCACAAACTGGGTGGCTTACAACAAATTTATGCTCTCCCGGTTCTGGAGGCTTGGAGTTCAAAATCAAGGTGTCAGCAGGGTAATGCTCCTCAGAAGCCCCCAGAGGAGAACACTTCCTTGTCTCTTCCAGTTTCTGGTGTCTCCTAGTATTCCTTGGCTTGTGGCCATGTCACTCCAATCTCTGCCTCCATCTTCACGTGGCCTTCTTTGTTGTGTGTCTTCACACAGTCTCATATAAGAACACCAGTCACTGAATTTAGAGCCCACCCTAATCCACTATGACCTCCTCTTAACAATTTTATCTACAAAAACTCTATTTCCAAAGAAGGTTGCATTCTGAGGTTCCAGGTGGACAGGAATTTGCAGGGGACACTAATCAGCCCAGTTCACCCCTGTAAGAGGAAGTGCAGAGAAGCAGGTAACTGACCCTTCCCAGATGGGAATGAGAAGTGTTTGGGAAGCTTTCCCAGAACGGAGATCATAGGTGTGGGTCTGACGGCTGGGGACCAGGCCAGGAAGGGAGAACAGCATAAGCGTGAGCACAGGTCAGGAAGGAGCAGCAGTAAGGCAAAGCAGGAAAAGACAGCGATGGAACTGGAAAAGTACACTAGACCAAATCCTAAAAGACCTCATATTGTAAAAAGGAGCTAGGCTTTCCCATACAGACAATGGGGGATTTGGGCCCACCTTGCCCAGTGGTGAGCCCTTCTTCCCTTTTATGATTCCATTCAGTTGTCTCTTTGGGGAACCCCTCCCCAAGCTTCTCAAAAGCAGTTCGATCTGTCCTCCCAGGTCCCTAGGGCCCCTTATATCATGCCCATTGCCTCACAAATCATTCTGCATTATGACTTGCTCTCTACCCTGTCCCCCCATTACAGTGGGAGCTACTAAATGTTGAGGAAGAACCACATCTTGTTCATCTGTGTATATCCAGAGCTGAGCGCAGATTGGAACATAACATGTGTCAAGTACTTAACAAATGTTTAATTAGTTAGCTGAACAGTCAGCCAGAGACTTTAAGAAGGGGGGTAACTTTCAAATAGTTGGAACCAATACTCATAACTCCTGAGTATCCAAAGGGGCGCCTATTAAAACCAGGTTCCTGGGACACCTAGGTGGCTCAGTCAGTTAAGCATCCAACTCTTGGTTTCAGCTCATGTTCTGATCTCAGGGTCGTGAGATTGAGCCCCATATTGGGAGATCGAACCCCATGTCGGTCTCCGCGCTCAGTGTGGGGTCTGCTTGAGATTCTTTCCCTCTCCCTTCCCTCCCCCACTCACGCTTGCTCATGTATGCGCTCTCTCTCTCTCAAATAAAAAAATAAAATCTTTAAAAATTTTTTAAATAAAAAATATAAATAAATAAATAAAACCAGATTCCTAAAAGGAATGTTCTTTACAGGTGACTTCTGCACAGAACAGAACTAAACGTCAGAATCCCACCAGGAAAGCTTGCTTCTCTGACCCTCTGAAGGGGGTCTCACTACCTCATTTGTTTATATTCAATCTCACTAAACTTGCACTGAGTGGTGCCTTCTGGGTTGTTTTACTAGGCAGCTGCTCTCGTTCATATCTACACAGATGGCTCTGTACTGGTCACACATGGAGGCAACGAACTGGGACAAGGTATTCACACCAAAATGCTGCAGGTAAGCTACATAAAATTAAGTCGTTGATCTCTCTATACATTGTTGACATGCCTGACATTTGGCACTAATTTTAGGGGAGATGATCAAACCCTAAGATCTTGACTATTTGATTGAAAAACTTCTTCCGTATCAAATGGAATGTCTGAGGTAGCAGAAACCCCACGTATGTACAAATAGTCCTAGAGCATGGCCAGGCTTTATGGGTGGAGGTGGTTGTTAGTGAAAACACCACTAATGAGCCCCTGGAGCACTGTGGTAGGTGCCCCACACAGACTTTACCTAGAGTAGGAGTTTCTCAGCTTTTCTATTTTGAGACCAGTATGCATGATTTCTAAAGTTTGGACAACAACATTAGGTTGCTAATATACATTTTGGACAAGTAAGGACAAGTAAGTCATCAACTGTTATTATGCTATAATTTTTAAAGTATATTTTAACACACACACATACATATGCATGAAGTAGGAAGATATCTCAAGAGGAAAAAAAAAGAAGAATCCTTTAAATTGAATAAATTTCACTATGACAAATTTATTAGATTATTATAGTACACATCCACAGCTTTGGACTATCCAGCCCCTTAGCTCCTTTGGAATACACCCCCTACATTCCATAGAGTCCTAAAGGACTCCTCACAATTCTGGTACCTTTTAGCCCCATTTCCCTCCTTTCCCCAACTCCTGCCACAGATAGAGGCACAGGTGTCAGGCCTAGCTGGTCATGGCTCCTGAGCCCACTGGCTGCAGGGATGGGTCCAGGGGGAAGGCACAGGACCAAGATCCTTTCCTGGGACTGATGCGTAGATGCTGACAGAGAAGAACTAGCATGCCCTTGTGGTTGCTGAGCTCCTCTGCTCTAAGTCAGGGGATGTCAGAGGCAATTTTCCTGTGCCATCGAGGAAGCATGCCTGTTCTTGGAAATAACATAGCCATCGTGGGAAGAAAAGCAAACGTGAGAGGCAGCGAGAGGTCGCTGATAATACCAGAAAGACTTAGATGCATATATATGTGACACAGTCTCCACTTGTCCTTCCCATGTAGGGGACCCAATACATTCCCTTTGGCTCTTCATCACCAAGAACCAATAAAATTGTCCTTTTTTTTTTTTTTTTCATTTTGCCTCTTGCTGGGGAAACTTAATCTTACAACAGCATTACTCTCTAGATTAGCACTTGGGAACAAGTCCATAACCGTAGACGTCTGGAGAAAGTGTTCTTGCCAAAACTAAAAGACAAAAGAAACCAAAATAATGCTTTTTCTCTTCCTTCCTTCCTTCCCTCCCTTTCTTTCTCTCTTTTTTATTCTTTGTGATTAAATATCTTTCTTTCCACGTGTCTGCTAGAGAGACTGGAAGAAAAAGAACAGAAAAGAAAACAGTGAACAGCAAATACTAGAGGAGTATAAACAGGAGGGAACAAATAGAAGACAAGGGGGAGAATCGAAAGATAAGGTGGGATGAGGGCAAGAGAGAAGATAGGCCCTCAGGGTCATTTGAAATTCATCGGATGCTCATGCCAACAGATTTAAGACCAACCTTTGAACCAGTCAGTCTGATCTCTCTCTTCCTGCCAATGCCACCAAATAAAACTCAGAAACAAAGGAAATCCTTCACAGCCTAAACACACTAAGTTTGAATGGAAGAACCATTTTGGAATCCTACCAAGAAAACACTTTAAAAATCAGCGTGAGGCTCTACTAAGAAGTGGTTTTCATTTTTTTAAGACACATTATTTTAGGCTTTCAAGGATTTCATGGATGTAATAAAAATGGTAGTGTTTTTTAATTAAAAAAAAAAATGACTCAACTCTTCCTAGAAAACTTTGCCGGACTTGAAAATATTTATTTTTCACATAGGTGGCCAGCCGTGAATTAAAAATACCCATGTCTTCTATGCACATCTGTGAAAAAAGTATGGCCACGGTGCCCAACACCATGGCTACCGCCACTTCCATTGGTTCAGATGTCAATGGCAGAGCCATGCAGGTGCTGTCCCCTGTCTTTCCCTTCCGAACTTTTTCCATATTGCTGGTTTGCTTAGCTGGATACAGACACAGCAGTTGGCTTCAGAGAAGTCATCTGTGGCAGTAAACATAGTCTCGGGATAACCAAAATGTCAGGAGAGTGGACTAGTTTGAGTAGGCTAAACTGAGGTGACACACAGACACATAGTATACAGTGCCTCAAACACGACAAAAGTCCCTTCCTTGCACACGTAACGGTCCAGAGGGAGCTTTCATCATTGGAGTACCCTGAGATTAATGGCAATTCCTCCACCTTTAACATGTGGCTTTCAAGCCTGCCCTGAGCATCATCTTCAGGGAAAAAGCATGGAGGTCAGACCTGGAAGTGATGCAAGTCACTTCCCCTAATCATCCACCAGCAGAACAAGTCTCGGGCCATGTCTAAGTGCAAGGGAGGTTGGGGAAATGTGGAGGAGTACACCATAGGCCCAGCTACTATGGAACAAGGGGAGAATGGAGTTTGGTGAATAAACAGTCTCTGTCGCGGGGAGAAACAAAGAAGAAATCTGGGTACCGAGTAATGCAGGGCTGGGCAAGTCTCTGACACAAACAAGTTCTTGCAGGCAGAACACCAGCTCAGTGGATCTGGTTCAATTAAAGTGTTTCCATCAGTGCAATTCAACCACAGCGCTCATACCTATCCTTTGTATTTATTTTCTGATATTTTTAAAAACTGCTAAATTTTCACTTTTTCAGAATAGACTATGACTCCCATATTCCTTAATTCACAGATCTGATCGCATGTACTTTTTTTTTTTTTTT
Organism: Mirounga angustirostris; assembly: GCF_029215605.1. Lineage (NCBI taxonomy): Eukaryota > Metazoa > Chordata > Mammalia > Carnivora > Phocidae > Mirounga > Mirounga angustirostris. Next base: position 161,260,490 of record NW_026991711.1, read on the forward strand.
AAGATTTTATTTATTTCTTTGACAGAGAGAGACAGCCAGAGAGGGAACACAAGCAGGGGGAGTGGGAGAGGGAGAAGCAGGTTTCCTGCTGAGCAGGGAGCCCGATGCGGGGCTCGATCCCAGGACCCTGGGGCCATGACCTGAGCCGAAGGCAGACGCTTAATAACTGAGCCACCAAGGCGCCCCTGATCGCATGTACTTTTGAAGTGATGTCATGTTTCTGTTATAAACTGTCCACCTTTTCCTTTTTTTTTTTTTTAAGATTTTATTTCTTTCTTTGACAGAGAGAGACATAGCGAGAGAGGGAACACAAGCAGGGGGAGTGGGAGAGGGAGAAGCAGGCTTCCCCGCGGTGCAGGGAGCCCGATGTGGGGCTCGATCCCAGGACCCTGGGATCACGACCTGAGCCGAAGGCAGACGCTTAACGACTGAGCCACCCAGGCGCCCCTGTCCACCTTTTCCATTGGGATGTTGTGGAGAGGCATATTCTCAGAACACTGCACTTATGCTACCAAAAGGAACCACTTTCAAATCCATCTGATCTTCACAGAGACACTTGTCAGGGGCTTTTTCACTCAGAACAAATGTGTAGGAAACTTCAAATTCTTGAGACCCAGTTTTGGGCAGGATCAAACATAAGATAGGAATAGCTCAGTGCGTATGGGGGTTGTCAACGCAAACTAAGCATTAACCCATCTTCTAGAGCTTTATGTTTCTGTGTTAAGGATCGGAAACCTTGCGGATCTAGATTATTATAAAGACAAATTTAGTTATCTTCTCACTTCACACCCAAAACCAAGGCCTTCGTTACAGTAGTTTGATGGTGGATGGATAAACAGATGGAAGGATGGACAGAGACTTGAATAATATTTCAGACCTACAGGAATATTGGCATGTTATTGTTGCAGACTGGAAAGCACAAATTAGAATGAAAATAAGATGTTTTGTTCCTTTGATTTTAATGGCTGGAAAATACAAAAGAAGGTGTAAGTTAAAAATGTAGAAAAAGAGAAGGAATTAAGAGCACAAATAGAAAGGAGACCTGAAAGTAGAAATTCAGCTGAGCCCGTCTTTTCATAGGAAATGAACCAGGGAGGTTTAAAAAACAAAAAACAAACAAAACAAAACAAAACAAAAAACCCCTGCAGTAACTGATACTCTCAAGGTCAGGGACTGTGTTGTTATTGTCTCTGTGTTCCCAATGTATCAGTATCAAGCACTCCAGAAACATTCACCAACCTAACCAATTATCAATTACTATTCTTCCACACAAATCCCAACCACCGGGCTCTTCTCTAATGAGGCTTCATTTCTTTACCCCTTCAAGAACGCTTGTCAGATCCTTCTGAAATGCCTTGAGCCCATCATTAAGAAAAATCCAGAAGGTACGTGGGAAGACTGGGTAAGTGTTCCTCTCTGTTTGTGATGACAAATGAGAAAACACTCCAAAGCAGGGCCGAGAGCATCACAGCAGCATACAGCCCCACCACACACAGACAGCTTTTCTAAGAACGGACTTCTACAAAAGGGCAGGATCATGAAAGGCTGAGACAGCTTCTCCATGCTGTATACCAGGTACATGTATGTGAGAGAGTGCCCAGGGAACAGCATCACTGAGAGGAGGAATGGAAACGTATGAAGAACACCTAGAAGGCCTTACCCATTCCGTTTAAATAAGAAGAGGAAGAGACTTAGTCTTCCTAAGCCATAAGAAAAAAAAAAAAATTGTTGTTTTAAATGGGGAGGAGGAAAACCAAAAGGCCTAACTGCTATTAAACATGTCTCAAAGGAAATGACTCATCTAATCCAACTTTACAGCATCCTTTATCTTATCTCATTAGAACAGTTATCTCTCACACACACACTTATCTCGAGTTCTAACACTGAGAAACGAAGCCCCCAAAATACCTTGTGAACTCAGCCCCCACATCATGGATGTACAGCAGGAATCTATTTTATTTGTTTAATTCAGACATCTCAACCCAATCAGAAGGAAATTGTTAGTGTACCAGCTGAGGAAAAAAATATTAAAATGAGTTCCATTATTGGTAACAAAGCACCAGCAACAATTATCAGATGTCAATTTTGATATAGGGAATATTTTCATTTTCACCTCTCAGATAATGTATCTATTTTCTTCTGAGTAAATATGCCCATTCTGCAGATAGAAGCTGCTTTTGAACAAAGAATCAGTCTTTCGGCCACTGGATACTTCAGGTAAAAATTACAATAATGTCTGGGCTTAGCTGAGAAAATATAAGGTAACCCAATTGCTCTGGGCCTTAGGTCCCTTATTTGTAAAACAGGTTTTTATTATGTGATCAATGAGGTCCCTTCTAAGCCTAAAATTATATGATTTTATGTAAGCCTTTGAACTATGTCCAGAGAAATACTAAATAATAAAAATACCCTTATTGGGTAAAAAAAAATTTTTTTAATATGACTTAGAACATCTGATCATCATTTACTATTCATTGTTGAGTAGTAAAAAAATAGCATCATTAGAAACAACTTCCAACTCAGTTTTACAAATCTCCCTTCCTTTACCATAAAACCTTTCTGTTTTGAAGCTCCTCTCTGGGCAGGAAGAGATGCGTAGGATAATCACCAATCCTCATTTGTGCAGTTTCTGTCAGTGGGAGGCCCTCAGTCAATTCATGTTCACTGAATGAAGCACAAAGAGGAGAACTGGTTGTCGAGTTCAGGAAGTGTATGACATCAGTTTTATGATCTAGTGAAACAAATCACCAAACTAAACACACACATGCACAGAGAAAGAAAACACTAAAGCAATTTTTTTATGAAGGAAGGAAGGAAGGAGGAAGGTAACAGCCCAGCCCAGTGCCCTGTACTTAATGAGCTCTAAATTTCTGAGTTCAGTTACCCGAGAAGAGAGCAAATCAGCCCTCTAGCCCGGTACATCTTCCATTGTACATTAATGCACTGAATTACGTGCCCTTTTTTACCATCCCTGAAATACCATCACTTCCCCAGTAGGCACAGTCTAGGGGGGCCCTTTGGGAATGCTGATAAAATCGGTTAAGGTTCTCAATCCACAGAGCTAAAGCTCAACCCCTAAACCATGGATACAGACACACTGGGAGGCCCAGACCAAAACAGTCTATTGGATTCTCTCTCTTTTTGTCATCCTAACTGTAGCACAAAGAGTAGATCTTAAAAGTCCTCATCTCATGAAAAAAAAACTTTTTTAACCATGTGTGGTAATGGTAACTATGTTAACTAGACTTATTGTGATAGTCATTTTACATACAAATATCAAATCGTTATGTTGTACACCTAAAACTAATATAATGTTATATGTCAATTATCTCTCAATTAAAAATTAATTTAATTTAATTTTTAAAAAAATTTTAAAGAAGTAGTCAAAAAAGAATTGTTCATGACAGCCTAAAATGCATTGTTTTTTATTCCATTTCAGACAACAAAGTTGCTTTCCAAAGTTTTTGCCAAGAAAAAAAGGGGTCTGTTCCTAAAGTAAGGTCAAGTTATCTAATCCTGAAGGAATAGGTCATTTAGTAAATTGTCTTGAGTAAACATCTGAGAGCACATAACAATGTGATGTTTCTCTAAAGTTAGTTATCCCAAGGGTACTACTGTCCCTAACAAATAGATGGGGGAAGGGTGTGAAAATAATTTTTTTTTAATATTTTATTTATTTGAGAGAGAGAGAGAAACAGCATGAGAGGGGAGAGGGTCAGAGGGAGAAGCAGGCTCCCTGCTGAGCCGGGAGCCCGATGTGGGACTCGATCCCAGGACTCCGGGACCATGACCTGAGCCGAAGACAGTCGCTTAACCAATTGAGCCACCCAGGTGCCCCTGTGAAAATAATTTTTATGTTTATTACTTAATCAAGCATCCTACTGGAGGCAGGGAGTCATATTTAATCAAAAGCTAACAACTTCCGGGGCGCCTGGTGGCTCAATTGGTTGGGCGACTGCCTTCGGCTCAGGTCACGATCCTGGAGTCCCAGGATCGAGTCCCGCATCGGGCTCCCTGCTCGGTGGGGAGTCTGCTTCTCCCTCTGACCCTCCCTACTCTCATGTGCTGTCTCTCATTCTCTCTCTCACAAATAAATAAATAAAATCTTTAAAAAAAAAAAAAAGCTAACAACTTCCAAAAAAAAAAGTTAACATCTACCATAAAAGATAAACCATGAATATACCTCAGATATCATTCTCAGAATAGAGAAATTACAGAAACCTGAAATAGAATATAGTATATCCAGTAAGAAACTCTTAACTATAGGAAACAAACTGAGGGTTGCTGGAGGGGAGAGAGGTGGGGGGATGGGGTAACTGGGTGATGGGCATTAAGGAGGGCTTGTGATGTAATGAGCACTGGGTGTTATATGCAACTAATGAATCCCTAAACTCTACATTTGAAACTAATGATACACTATATGATAACTAATTGAATTTAAATAAAATAAGTTATAAAAAATATATAGAATATCCAAAGCATAGTAATTGTTAGGAAATTTACAGAATGGACCAATGACACATCTAAATTCCATATACAGATTATTCCAACATCATCTTGAACCATCTTAGCTGAAACTAGAAATGATCAATTTACGTAAAATAGGAAGGAATTTGCAAATACTGCCTTGGAAATCTTATCAAAATGTCTTTTATTGCCCCAATGTTAGTAAATTTGTCCATAACTTAAATTTTATATAAATAAGATAGAAAATACAGTAAAAGAAGGGATGCCTGGAGAGCAGTCACCCTCACATTCCGCTTGAGTTCATCCTTAGGATACGTTATATCCCCATTTTCACTCTAGATCATTGTGAAGAAGTAAACCTATGAAAATAGGAACAGATTGTTCATATGATAATATTAAAACTGTCTTTCCTAATGCTTTTCACATCACGGTACATATAGATAATGATAATATTTGCACAGCACATTTACAAACAAGGACCTCATGTTGGCAGGTAACCAGCCTGAGAATCTTGCCCCAGACCCCTCAGAAATCCAAGTGTCAGGGTCCTGACACACCTGTAACCCATTCAAGGCTCCACACTCAGTGGAAAGCTGTTCTTAAACTTTTTTTTAAAAGGATTTTGTTTATTTGAAGGAGAGCGAGTGAGTGAGCATGAGCAGGGGCAGGGGCAGAAGGTGAGGGAGAAGCAGACTCCCCGCAGAGCAGGGAGCCTGACATGGGGCTCAATTCCAGGACCCTGGGATCATGACCTGAGCCGAAGGCAGATGCTTAACCGACTGAGCCACCCAGGGGCCCCTGGAAAGCTGTTTTTAGAAATCAACTAATTTTTCTGATCCTCCGCCCTGAAGGTGGTATTGCCAGATTTGTTGCTAGCAAATAAAAATACAGGATGGCTGGTTAAATTGGAATTTCAGATAAACAACAAATAAATTTCTGGTATAAATATGCTCACTGCAGCATTGGGGACATACTTATTTTATCTGGCAATTCTATCTGAGGGCCTTGGTATAAATCCCTGAAGAAACAAATCTCACAGGGATATTCCAGAATTTATGGTACCAGTAAAGTTAAAATCTGGTTGTCCCTGTGCCTTCCTTATTACTGGCTGAGGTCCAGTCATTGTGGTATCACTTCAGCCCTTGAAATAGTTTATTCCTTGAAGAGGCAAAACTTCTTTTTTTTTTTTTTAAAGATTTTATTTATTTATTTGAGAGAGAGAGAATGAGAGAGAGCATGAGAGAGAGGAGGGTCAGAGGGAGAAGCAGACTCCCTGCCGAGCAGGGAGCCCGATGCGGGACTCGATCCTGGGACTCCAGGATCATGACCTGAGCCGAAAGCAGTCGCTTAACCAACTGAGCCACCCAGGTGCCCCAAAACTTCTTTTAACTAAAGGGAAATCAGAGAAATTAAATGACAGGCCTGGTGCTGCTGGCCACCTGTGGGTGCTGAGCCAGAACGTGTGCCCGTCGCATCACTGCACAGCCTTCCCTTCCCACTGTCCAACACCCTTCATGCAAAATATACCAGTTTTCAAGGTGGAAATAAATCCAACGCCCACTCTGAGGTGTGTCCAACCTCCTGCCCTATCTGTTGGGAATAAATGGAGGCTGGTCCCAATGCCCACAGAAGGTTGTCTGAAAGGTCAACATTTGAGTCAAAAGAGAACTGTCAACCCAAAGGACTAGATAGAAAGGAGGAGCCCAGCTAGTAAGCCTAAACGGAGAATGCCGATGTTGTCAGAACAAGCACAGGACATGGGGGCACAAGGAAAGCCCAGAGATATTCCCGAGATAGACCACTGGCACATACGGGCTTTCTGTGGCTCCTTAACAACCCGTCTGCACGAGCCCGGTGCCAAAACATAAGGGCCAAATTAGTGTGATGTTTCTCAGGGAAGGAAAGAGATTAGCGTAGTCAAAGGTAGTGTCAACGTCTTCCCTTCATATGTTCCAAGATCTTTGAAATCTCCAATTTCATACATGCCACTATGGCTACATGATTTCCTCCATAAATCAGCAATAATACCACCCCCATCAAATCATCACGAGGACTTGATGAGCTCGTGAGTTGTAGCAGAACCACAAATCCAGGTTTAGAATCAGATGAGCAACCAGGATCAATTATTCACTAAGTGACACTCAAAGGCACTCACATACCATGGACTTTGGAGTCACTTAAGAAGTCAAACCAGGGGTGCCTGGGTGGCTCAGTCAGTTAAGCATCTGCCTTCAGCTCAGGTCATGATCCCAGGGTCCTGGGATTGAGCCCCACGTCAGGCTCCCTGCTCAGGGGGAAGCCTGCTTCTCCCTCTCCCACTCCCCCTGCTTGTGTTCCCTCTCTTGCTATGTCTCTCTCTGTCAAATAAATAAATAAAACCTTAAAAAAAAAAAAGAGAGAGAGAGAGAGAAGTCAAACCAGGATTACGTAAGATCTCCTGGGGTCACCGCCAGTCCTAGCACTAAAGTTGAAAAGTTTGGCAGATTTCTTACCACCTCTGATATTGATGAGGTTCAGTGCAGTGTTAATTAACCAGTGAGAGTTCTGGAATAACTGGAGACCTTTTAAATAAATCTTTTTTTTTTTTTAATTAATTTATTTGACAGAGAGAGACACAGCGAGAGAGGGAACACAAGCGGGGTGGGGGGGCGGGGAAGGGAAAGGCAGGCTTCCCACTGAGCAGGGAGCCCGATGTGGGGCTTGATCCCAGGACCCTGGGATCATGACCTGAGCCGAAGGCAGACGCTTAATGACTGAGCCACCCAGGCGCCCTCTTTTAAATAAATCTTAAGATAATCTTTTTAATTTAAGCTTTTATGGTGAAGTAATTTTCATTTTTGGCAGAAAATCAGAACAGACATCGTCATGGATACATGTTGCAGCCTAAATCCCGCCATTGATATTGAGCAGGTAGGTGCTGGCCCATGGAGATGGATGTCACTTCCTGAAAGTCATTGCCGGGAGACTAAGTACCTCTAAAGAGCACACAGCCTCATAGAGCTTGACATTTTCCCCTTTCAGGTTGAAGTTTCCTTTATTCAGGGAATGGGCCTTTATACCACTGAAGAGCTGAAATATTCCCCGGAAGGTGTTCTGTACTCTCGAGGCCCAGACGAGTACAAAATTCCAACCATCACTGATGTCCCAGAGGAATTCAATGTCTCCCTGTTGCCATCATCACAAACCCCACCAACCATCTATTCATCCAAGGTAAGCGCTCAAACCTACTGCTGTGCAATGTGATCCATCAAGAAGCATGGTAAATGAAAGCAGGTAGACAAAAAAAAAATAATAATAATGTCAACCTGTATCAGGACCAAATTATAAGAGACTGTTAGAATTTGGAGAAGAATCACCTAGAGAAAAGTGAGATTTAGAGAGGATAAGTGATCTCTGCCTAATGGCCATCCTTGGCCAAGGTCTTTATTTATTAGTATCTTCTTTCACTGGAAATGCTAAAATTTGGTGAAAAGTTCTGATTTGATAGAATAATATTTTCACTTAAGAACCTTAAGACTAAAATATTAAATGGGATTAAAGGCATGATACTACTAAAATTTTGGGAAGAAGTGGCAGCATGGGAAGAATCCTAGACTGGGCCTCAGTGGACCTGGGTTCTTAGCCTAGCCTCACCAGCTCCCTGTGATCATAGATGAATCACTCACCTCTTGGGGGCTCAGGGTCCTCATCCATACCCATAAATGGATCCAGAACAATGGTTCTCAACTGGTCCCCAGGGTACATTTGGCAATGTCTGGAGTTATATCTGGTTATCACAACTACGGTTGTGGAGGGAGGAGATGTTCCTAGTCTGAGTAGAGAGGCCAGGGATGCTGCTAAATAGCCTTCAGTGCACAAGACAGCCCCCCAACAAAGAATTATCTGGCCCAAAATGTCAGTGGTGTCAGGAAGCAAAGACACAAACCGTTAGTAATTGCTAAAGTAGTGGAGCTGCACATGAAAATAAAGGTCAGCATTTCTTATCATTGCTGTATGCAGATTATGTGAAAATCACTCTCAGAGTAGAAACTTTCTTTAGTTTTAAGATGTATTGTTAAAATTTTCCTTTAAGTCTTTTAGGAGACTTCTTACTAGGGGTGATGAATTGATATAAGAGAAAATGAGTTCATCTATATCTGCTGGAATGTTATCATTTCCAAACTGGAGGCTACTGTCAGCCCAGGAACTTTCTCTCATCATATGGTGACAGAACTGGAGGGTGGAGAGGTGGTTGGGGTGCAAATTTGAAAGGAAGGACAATCAGCATCCCCTTTGGGTTCTCATTAGGCTGGAAATCACTCAAAGAGCAGCATTCAGGCCACCTAGAGCAATGGGACAGGCAGGACCTGTGAGTCCTATGGTTGTGACCAGAGACTCATAGGCAGACCCTGAGGAAACTCATGGGTTTACAGGTGCCCCATAGAGTATATTCTGTAATAATAACAGGGACCTACCGAGTACCAGGCACTGTGCTAGGAGCTTTTGTACTTGCTAAACTTTACAACACCCTGTAGCGTAAATATCATTGCCTGAATTTCACTGATAAAGGAACAGAGGCTCAGAGAGATAATCTTACCCAGAGAAACAGAGGGAGTAAGGGCCAGGTTTCAAACTTCATGTCTCTAGCTTAGGGTTGCAAATTGGGGGCCCACTGGCCGAATCTAGGCCACAGATGTGTTTTTCTGTGACCCACACAGTGTTTTTAAAAATCAGGGAATTGTAGGGGTGTCTGGGTGGCTCAGTTGGTTAAGTGTCTGCCTTCAGCTCAGGTCATGATCTCAGGGTCCTGGGATAGAGCCCTGTATTGGGCTCTGCATTCAACAGGGAGTCTGCTTGAGATTCTCTCTCTCCCTCTCCCTCTCCTCTTCCTCCTCTCTCTCTCAAATAAATACATCTTTAAAAATCAGGGAATTGTACATTAAAATAAGAATATCTAAATTCTCTTGAAAAATTGGATGATCTGGTAATTTTGGCTACATTTTTAGAAGACACCAATGGCCCCTTTAGACAGGACATGGGGCTATCTCTACTTCACCATAATTCCCACTTTTCTTTGCTGTCCTTCAACTGCCCACATCCTCTCATTTATATTACCTGATTGTTCCTTGCAGATGATGGGCTTGCAACCCATCATCTGGTACCCAAATCTGTACTCTTCTAGAGTACCCTACCTCCCCTGATGCTGGAGTCATAACGAGGCATTTTTCTCTCTGCTCATGAAGTTGGCCATTGAATGTGCTTCCCTAAGTAGGATACCACACAGGGTGCCTGGGTGGCTCAGTCAGTTAAGTGTCTTCAGTTCATGATCCCAGGGTCCTGGAATCGAGTCCAGCATCGGGCTCCCTGATCTGCAGGCAGCCTGCTTCTCCCTCCGCTCCCTCCTTCTCTCTCTATCTCTGTCTCTCATGCATAAATAAATAAAATCTTAAATAAATAAATAATAGGATGCCCCCACCAAGACACACACACACACACACACACAAGGTGCGTGTGCATCCACCTTTCCTATAGAACAAAGATTTAACCTAGACAGCATTACAGATATGGGAAGTTCAGGTGGTATTGCGATTTTTAAGAGTACTCAAGCTTCATTCAGTCAATAAGTTACTGAACAAATTATTGTGAGCAAGACACTGTGCTAGGAGTTAGGGAATACAACGTGAATAAAGACCTGGGTCCTGAAATATAGTAGCTTGTAACCTAGTATAGAGAATTCTAAAACAAATGTGCTTTCTTCCAGGGCCTGGGGGAGTCCGGGATGTTCCTGGGCTCATCTGTGTTCTTTGCCATCACTGACGCGGTGGCCGCAGCATGCAGGGAAAGAGACATAGCTGAGGACTTCACAGTGAGGAGCCCAGCAACGCCAGAATGGGTTCGAATGGCCTGTGTAGATCGGTTCACAGAGATGGTATGGAATTATTGATTATTTTCCTAAAAGGTGGCTTTTCTATCTCTTGTTTCTTAGACCTCTAAGGTAAATTCATAACCTAATCTGATCAAATTACAAGGTCAAATTATAAAATGTAAGCTTATCAAAGTATTAAGAGGCAGGGTGCCTGGGTGGCTCAGTTGGTTAAGCGGCTGCCTTCGGCTCAGGTCATGATCCCAGGGTCCTGGGATCGAGCCCGCATCGGGCTCCCTGCTCAGCGGAGAGCCTGCTTCTCCCTCTCCCTCTGCCTGCCTCTCTGCCTACTTGTACTCTCTCTGTCAAATAAATAAATAAAATCTTTTAATTAAAAAAAAGTATTAAGAGGCTAAAAATAAATCACACAAATACCTTGTGTATATGTAGCAATTCTAAATTTTTAAAAAGCATTTCTACATCTGTTATTTAATTTGATTGTCTCGGCAACCCTGAAGTAGGATGATTTATCATGCTTCAAAAACTAATAGCTAAATATGAAACAACTGGATGATTTCATTGAACCATTATATTTCCTCCCTCTATCCCACCTAGCCTATCCTACTCTTAAGAAAAACAAACACAAAAAATAATCCATGTATCATGTAGCTACATTTGATAATATACTGTCCGTGTTCCCAGTACAAACACAGAGTACACAGTCTACCTTTCCTTGAGAAATAACAGGATCTTATTACCAGCTACCGCTTTTCCACTTCATGACAATGCCTCCCAGCCCAGGAGAGGGAGTCACCTGCTAGATGCCCATGCACACAGCAATCCCAGCCTGCTGAATGCTGGAGAGTCACCACCAGTCATTGAGTCCGCCTGTGCCCATTTCCTCATAGCATCCTAATATACACATTAACACTAGTTAGCATTGATTGAGCACCGTCCTAGATATTTTACACAGATTATCTCATGAGTCACTACTATAACTCTGTCAGGTGACTGGTATTATTTTCTTCATTTTACTATTGAGGAAACTTTGCCCAAAGTCAAGATTCAAACCCAGACCATCTGGCTCCAGTATAGTATATTGCCTCTTAGAGAGAAAAGAATTGATTCTCTACCTCTTAAAGGAAATTTGTGTTTTCAGATCTATATTGAAAGAAGCCTAAATACTTAAATGACCCCTTCAAAACATCCAGCCATAGAGTGAAAGAATAATGTGACCCAGGATTTGGAAATACTGCTCAAAAGGAAGTGTCATCATGACACATTTCCTTCCCTTACATGATTCAGTCCTCTTCCCATCTCCAAACCTGACTCAACATTGCTTGTTCTCCAATCGTACCAACCACCCCGTCTTTCCCACCGAGTGTCCCGGCAATAGCGCTGCCCTCCCAGGCGGCCCCTCACCCGACTGTGCTGTCCACAGAAGGTTTACTATCACCTACCTCAGGTCAGTCCTGCTCAGTTGGCCACGGTCAGGGAACCAGCACTCCTCCACTGCAGGGACCCCTTCCCAGGACTGACTTGGGCCTAGAGGGCCCTGTCCACCTCCTCCCAACAGCAGTGGTCACACGGTAACTGGGGAATCGCTTGATCTCTACCCCAATGCATAAGCACTCCCACCTTTCAAAAAATGTTCTCAGTCATCTTTTGCAGTAATAAATATCCTTTCCCAAAATGCGGCAGATTAGCAAAACTAAAAACATGCAGCAGCAGGTTCTAATCTTCCTTTCTTGCCTATGTTTAACTTTGTCAGTCTTCAAATGGCCTGGCTCTCAGAAAATGAATTCCTTCATTTCCAAGTTTTTAGGCCATTTTTAATAGTTGGGTTATCTGGCAAAGTCAGTCTGTCACATGCAATGGTAAGAAGTGAATTGCTTGGATTTCAATTACTATTTGGGATTCAGCCTGCCAGGTACCTTGCTCGTGGGAAGGGGCCATATTTTCTCCCAAGTCTGATGGTTTTTTGGTAAGACTAATTTAATATGTCTCTGTGGATATAAATCATGTACTAATTTGTATACCCATCAATCAAATGCTCAGGATCAGTGTAAAAGTAACATTACATTTTTTTTTATATTTTATTTTATTTTTTAAAGATTTTATTTATTTATTTGAGAGCAAGAGAGCATGAGCGACTCTCACAAGAGAGCACGAGTGAGAGACCATCAGCCAGTGGGAGGGGCAGAGAGAGAGGGAGAAGCAGATTCCCACTGAGCAGGGAGCCCGATGCGGCACTCGATCCCAGGACCCTGGGATAATGACCTGAGCTGGAGGCAGACACTTAACCGACTCAGCCATCCAGGAGTCCCTTCACATTTTCTAAAACACACCTAAATAGCACCTCGTGTTATAGTCTAGATTTGATATATAAACCTCATTTTAGTAACATGTATTATTTTTTATCTTCATAAAAGTAACACATGTCCATTATGGAAAAGTAAGAAAAATATTGCAAAGAATAAGATGAAAGTTAAAATCAGCCATACTCCCACTAACCAGAAATAATCATAACAATTTTGGTATTTAGGGACACCTGGGTGGCTCAGTTGGTTAAATGTCTACCTTCTGCTCAGGTCATGATCCCAGGATCCTGGGATCCAGTCCCGCATCGGGCTCCCTGCTCAGCAGGGAGCCTGCTTCTCCCTCTGTCTGCCGCTCCCCCTGCTTATGCTCTCTCTCTCTCTCTCTCTCTCTGACAAATAAATAAATAAAATCTTTTTTAAAAAATTTGGTATTTATATATATTCACACACACTTGTATCATCTCTTAAGTCATAATTATTTATATGTACAATTTATTTACATACTCATTTTCCAAAATTGAGATATCCCTGATATAAATGTTTAAAAAGATTTGAACAGTATAATTGGGAGTGACTTCATGATGAGAGTATGGGCTTCTTCAAATTCTTGACAATAGTTCCGGGATTCAAGAGTTTCTCTGTTCTGACCTCCAGACACCCACAGCAAAGGATAACCAGAAGCCAGCCTTCAGTGGGGCCTCCCAAGGGAAGCAGAGAGGAGGAAGTCCTGACTCTTGGTTTAACAAAGAGGACCAGAAACACACGAAATATAGATCCTGCTACTTCCTGTCACAGGACATGGCAATACTCCTCCATCCATATTGTACCACAAAGCAGGGCCAGACATTGTTCTGGGGGCTGGGAAGTCAGAGTGAATGAAACAGAGAGCAGCCTCTCCATTTGTGGAGCTTACTTTCTAGAAACCCGAAGTCCACCACCAGCCTGGGTTGAAGCAGCCTCTTCGCTGGCCTTCCTATACCTAGTGCAGCTAGAAAGTTGTGGTGTGACAAATATGATCATGGCATTCTAGCATGTACAGAGGTGACAAGGTTCCCATTGCTCTTTAGATAAAGATATAACTTTTTAACTTGCCCTGCCAAACCTATAAATCTGCAAGTCCAGCATGGCCAGCCTCACCCACTTCTCCAGCTATGCATGGTACCCTACCCTGCCTTCTCTCTCCATGCTTGCCACCTTCTGTCTGTTCCTCTTGTCAAGGACAGAGGCCTCCAACAAGCTCTGCCTTCTGCTAGTAACCGTCTTTATCCTTTTCCCAGGCTAATCCCACTCACCTTTCATATTTTTAATCAAATTCAAGAAATCAATTCAATACTTTCCTTTTTGCATATTTTGAAGTACTGGGAGTATACTGGTGAACCAGACTCACAGGTACCTGCTCTCAAGTTGTTTATGGTGTAGCAGGGGAGAAAGACAAATAATTACCGTGAATTGTAAGTGCTTAGCTGACTCTGGGTTATGCCTGTGAATCAATAGAACAAAACTTTTCTAACTTAGCCTTAACCTTTTCTTAAAGTCAAAGAGATCATAGATTTGGCCCCAGCTTTGATCATTCATCATGCAATCATTCATTCATTTTTCTATGCACCAGACACTGCTGGGGAACTAAAGAAACACTGAGCCAGTCAATCCCTGCCCACATGGAGCTTACATTCTACTGGGGAAACCAGACGGTAAATAAGTAAACAAACACACAATATAATTTCAGGTGGTGATAAATACTATGAAGCAAAATAGAAAAATCGGGGGCTAGAATGTGATGGAGAGATTATTTTAGATAATTTTTTATGGTTTATTAGAGAAATTTTCTCTAGGGCATTGACATTTGAGCTGAGGCCTGAATGAAGTGAGGGAGCAAGCATAAAGCTGGTAATGGTATGGTTAGAGAATAGTTAATGCAAAGGCCCTGTGGCAGTTTCATTGGATTCAAAGTAGCATGGGACCAAGTAGCCCTCAAAAATGGCCTTACCTTGTTAGTCTCTGATATTGGTAGAAAAACTTGTAACTAAAAGGCTGTAGTTGTTCTTCCTGGCATAAAGATATCAGAAATAAAAATGTGTGGGGTGCCTGGATGGCTCAGTCGATTAAGCATCCGACTCTTGATTTCAGCTCAGCTCACAATTTCAGGGTGGTGAGATCAAGCCCCGCACCAAACTCTATGCTGAGTGTGGAGCCTGCTTAAGATTCTCCCTCTCCCTCTCCCTCTGCCCCTCCCGCACTTGCTCTCTCTCCCTCTCTAAAATAATTAATTAATTTATAAATAAAAATAAAATTTGTGACTTACTTATCTCCACATCAGGAGGGTGAAATCTGAATAATCCTTATTCCAGCTTCGATTGCAACTAGCCTCTATCACAATCCAGGTCTATATCTTCAGTTCTTTAGAAATTACGATTTGTTCACAAGGCAGGCCTCCTAAAGTTCTCATAGCCTGGCTCCTCACACAGACCGGTCTCTTTCAAGCATCTTAGAACAAATCTGAGCCTATATCAGATTTACATTTAATCAAACTACAACATGGTATTTTAACCGAAATACAGTCTACCTTGAACAACACAGGTTTGAACTGTGCAGGTCCACTTATACCCAGATTAATATAGTACAGCACTGTAAATGTATTTTCTCTTCTTTAAGATTTTCTTTATAACCTCTTCTCATCTCTTACTTTATAATAAGAATACAGTATATAATACATATGTGTTAATCAACTCTGTTATCAGTAACAGAGTTCATTTCAGTCAACAGTAGGTTATTAGTACTTAAGTTTTGGGGGCATCAAAATTATAAGTGGATTTTCACCTTCACGGGGGGTCAGCACCCCAGCCCCCACATTGTTCAAGGGTCAACTGTATATAATGATTCACTCTGGCATATAAAACAATACTATGCAAAAAACAAAAACCAAAACAAACTTTTTTGAGAAACAGATATTAATATTCCTAGTATATTTGGCCTTTGAATTCTGTTGTCAAAACACAATTTGTTATGACACATAAGAAAGCAAGAGGTTCAGAAGGTCTGTGTGCCAGAACATGAGCATTGGAAAGTCTAAAACCTCCTCTTGAAATAACCTCCTTTTAACCATAAGGTAAATAACAGCCTGCCTATATCTATTTCTTAAACAGAAATGATGGTCAAACCCTTATTACTTGTCCTTTGGAATTAAATAAAGTAACGCATGTAAGAATATTGTGTAAATACAAGTCACTCTGTAAATATTAAAGTGAAGTTTCCACCAAATACCCATAACTATTAATGACTTTCTTCAAAATATGCCTCTCCCAAAGGGCTTAAAAAGAATTTCCACATTAAATCAAGCTGACCTGCTAAGGGCCGAAAAAAACAACCCTTAAGACTAGCAGCCTCATTTTCACAGATAATTAGCTTTAAGCTTCAAAAAAAAGCAGGCCAAAAAAAAAAAAATTCTTCTATTTGAACAATCATTTACTATATCAAAGATTGTTTACATCTGTGGCTTTGGTTACCTTGATCAAAGTTGTTGATTATTGTTTTTATCCATGGGCCCTTTCCTAGGTGGTTAACTCCTGGTCAGAACAGTGTTGCTGGTAGTAGGTCCTGCTCAGAGCCCAGCAGAGCAGCCTGGCTCAGCCAGACCCAGCCAGATGATGTTTCTGGCTCAGCCAGACCCAGCCAGATGATGTATTCGCCTTTTTGGTAATGGGAGAAAGAAAAATGTATTTCTTGGAAAATGTGTTTTGTATAGTCACTTAAAATTCCACAAGGGAAAAAAAAGGAAATTTCTCTTAAAGATATACAGAAAATACCTAATTAATACTTTCAAGTTAGAATTTTTCCTTAGAAACAGTGATTTCATCCAAAAAAAAAAAAAAGGAAATCTTTAGGATTCAGAGACAAGAAGAGCTCCACAGCCTTAAAAATTAGAAAAATCCTGCCTTAAGGAATTTGGCAGTAGGACAAATACAAAAACCTTGTTATCACTAGCAGCAAAAAGTATTTATTAAAGTAACTACAACACCGTGGTGCGTAGGGGCTGCCACCATGGGAAGCCATGTAAAGTCAAGGAACAGATTCAGTTTCCGTCTCCTGGAAGCTAAAATCAGACACTCAGCTTAGAAACAAGTATGTAAACAGGTTTCAGTTCACCCCACATTTTAAAGGGGCAGTTTTATCATGCTGACTCATAAGGAATGCTTGCAACCACAATGAGTGGGTATGTCATGTGTTAGGCGGAGGCCTGACTTTAGAGTAACTTCATGGGAACCAGTCCCTCCATTCTAGACTGGTACCCAGTTCCGATGGCCATGCCTGCCCTGCCCTGTTATTCTGTACAGTTGGTTGGTGTCTGGTTTCTGAAGGCCTTTACCCTCCCCACTCTGCAAACCCTAATGCAGCCTCCTTCCACCTGCTTCCTTCCCTCTGCATCACTAGCACCTTGCCGCCCCCATGCTTCACTTTCCCTCCCTGCTTCTTTTGTATTTCTGGATGCCCAGGCTCAGTGAGAGTTGGCAGCATTAAAAGTGCCACCTGTTTAGTTCAGTAAAGGGAGCCCTTCCTGCCAGATGAAGGAGAGACATATGAACACTTCCTGCGCTGTGAGCAGCCCGGTTTGCCTACACTGCCGTCAGCTGGTTTGCCCCCAAACACTAGTCCTCAACCACATATCCTGTGCGCCACCTTGCATTTCTCTGAGCAGAGGGAGATGTACTGCCAGGCCTACAAGATTGTGTTCTATTTTTTTGTAGTGTTGGAACCTACCCCCATCACATGTAGAAACAGGCATTCTGCATCCTGTCCTGCTGAAAGCTAAGCCACAGATACTTGGCAAGGCCTTAAAACTAGCACAGACACACCTCAGCCCCATGGGTTCTGCGAGCTGGAGCGCAGACACAAATGCACACTGAGGAGATGACTGCGGTGGAGGCTCCCGTGGTGCCTCCCTCAGAATGCTGTCTACCCTTCTGCACACACACACACAAACACACAAACATTACTCACATGCACATGCACACATGCTCAGACAGGCACATGCCCTCTAGTTCTTCATCACGTTCTTCTCCCAGCCTCTCACGCTATCCGGGAAGACGTTTTACTGGCACTCGAACAGGCTGGGAAACTGGTTCCGTGTTGAACATGCTTGTCCCAGGGTGCAGGGGCCAAATCTGTTCCCTGCCATGCTTGGTGACACTTGACACAGTGGCCTTTCTTACCACTGAAGGGGGATTATCTGACACTGTTACTGAATGTATATTTTTGTATCTAAAAACTCTCCTACCTGGTCTCTGGAAAGTAACTCCTCTAGCTGAGAGCAGCAGAGGAAGAAGAGAGGTAGGGAGAGCACCTAAAAAGGAACAGGGCAAAGCTGGAGGCATTCCTCGGATGAAGAGAGAAACAAGCAATGCAGAATGTGACACAGGAAGGAGGCAGCTGTTTAACTAGCAATGGACAGGAGTTCCAATGTACTTAGTGGTTAAGACACAGGCGCTGGAGTCAGAAGGATGTAGGTTAGAATCCTAGCCTTACATTTGGTGATTTATATAACTTCTCTGATCATTCAGTTTCCTTATCTATAAAATGAGGGGAGAGGTCTGTGGAGAGAATAATTCTAATCACTTTACAGCATTGTTGTAAGGATTATGATAACGCATGAATAGCATTTTCGCAGTTTTGTCACACATAGTAAGTGGTCAATACACACTAAGGATGAGGATGAGGATGGTGATGATAATGAAGATGATTGAGTCAAAAGTCCATGAGACCACCTTCAGATTTAATGATTTGCTAGACGGACTCACAGAACTCAGAAAAGCTGGTGTACTCACGGTTATGGTTTATTACAGTGAAAAGATACAGGTTAACATCAGCAAAGGAAAAAGGAACATAGGGCAGGGTCCAGGACAGACCAGGCACCAGCTTCCAGTTGTCCTCTCCCAGTGGAGTCACATAGACAACACCTAATTCTCCCAGCAATGGTGTATGAGAAGATATACAAGGTATTGCCAACCAGAGAAGCTTACCTGAGCCTTGGTATCCAGAGTTTTTATTAGAGATCAGTCAAGTAGGCATAAGTTGCCTGCATCTGACCTTAGTTACTGAGTGTCCAGAACTTCCAGAGGTTAAATGATACCACATGGCTCAAGGCCCCAGGTAAACAAAGACATCTTATCAGGTGGGATTTCAAGGGCTTTGGTGTTACCTCTCAGGAGCTGGTCTGGGGCTAAAACTTTTTTTGGAATGTGCAGAGTTTGGACAACCCAGGCCTGCTGACTTACTCCTTTACTGCACAGTGATGATGATAAAGATGGAAACTACCCATTGTCACTAGACCTTGAGACCAATGAGATTGGGCCAGATATATCTCAGAAGCTGTTAATTGGGCCAGATATATCTCAGAAGCTGAGAGTTAATGAAAAGCAGAATTGGTCTGGACAGTCATAGTGAATATTGCCTTACTTGTTGAGAACCAACAGGGAGAAATAGAATGGAGAAGGAAGGGGATGATGCCACCAAGCAAAGAAGATAAAGGGAAGATTACCCAAAGCCAATGAAGAGCAGCTTAAGTCCCAGAGGTGGGGGCCTTTGAGACCAAAAAACAAAACAAAACAAAACAAGTGTTAGGTCCTCACTCCAAGAGCTAAGGAGTTGGTGAGACTCAAGAAGGCCAGGAATGACTATTGACCTGTGTTCCAAAGCAGAGGGGCACCTGGGGGCCTAGGTCTGGTGAAAAGAATTAGAAGCAGGTTTTGGAAAAGACTAAAAATTCCATTCCGTTTAGCAGAGGAGCTGACCTAAAACCACCTTAGACTAGACTAAGGCGCTTTGTCTGAGTCTAGCCCAGCCCAGGTGCAACAGGATGATTCTAAATGAGATAGCCAGGCAACTCCCCAAGCCCCAGTTAAGTAGAGAATACGGAAAGGCCCTTTGAGAAGGGCAAACCTAGCCCCCATTTACATTTCAATACAGACTAAGAGCAAACAGAACAGAATTTGTAAAGATAACAGGTTAGAATCTGAGGGGTTTTTGTTTGTTTTTGTTGTCTTCTTTTTGTATTTCTATGAAAGAAATATTAGGAGAAATGCTTTTTGGAATCTTCATAACTTTCCATTACTTATGGGAAGTTTGTTTTTGTTTTTAACAGTTTTGTAACTAAAAGTCAACTCTCCAAACAAAAACAGGACAACAGCAGAGGGGAGGAATACCTGCTTTCTGCCAGACCTAAGGGGCAGGGGTGGGGGGGAGTTCCCAACAGAGGACTCAGGAATTGAAGAGCACAAGGAAGAAGAATAAACAAGTCAAATTCTTGGGGCTTGTAGCCTAGGATAGTAGAATGAGCCTGGGGGTTAATTAGCAAGGGCACTATTCCACACAAATCATTTGGCTAAAGGTGTAGATGGGGCTGTTCTCAGATCACTGCAGAGGAGACCAAGTCTGTAGGCTCCAATGCAAACAACTCTCAGCCTAACCACTCTCCCCTTCCCACTATCCTCCCCCAAACATCTTTCTAAAATATATCATTCTCAGGGGCGCCTGGGTGGCTCCGTCGTTAAGCATCTGCCTTTGGCTCAGATCATGATCCCAGGGTTCTGGGATCGAGCCCCACTTCGGGCTCCCTGCTAGGCGGGGAACCTGCTTCTCCCTCTGCCTGCTGCCCCTCCCCCCACCTACCCCCACTTGTGTGCAATCTCTCTCCCAAATAATATGTATCATTCTCTTTGGAATTCACATCTGGGAAGCAAAGAAGATAGGTAAGTAATCAAAGTGCCCTCTTAAGCAACATTTAAGTATAGCAGAGATCACAACACGGAATCACTGTCACTTCAGAGTTGTCATGAGAGGAATGGAACCATCCCATTCCTCAGGAAAATCCTGACTCCTCTCAGAAAATTTTTCAAGGGTTGCCTGGATGGCTCAGTAGTTAAGCGTCTGCCTTCAGCTCAGGTTATGATCCCAGGGTCCTGGAATCGAGCCCCACATCGGGCTCCTTGCTCCGTGGGAAGCCTGCTTCTCCCTCTCTCACTCCCCCTGCTTGTGTTCCCTCGCTCGCTGTGTCTCTTTCTGTCAAATAAATAAATAAAATCTTAAAAAAAAAAAAGTTTTTCAAAACCTACAGATTCGAGATAGTTTTTCTGATGAGATATTGCAATGGCATCATGACATTAAGTATTTTATTTGCTTTCTTTCTTAGATCCCAAGAGATGACCCAAAGACATTTAAACCTTGGTCTATCCCTATAGCGTAACGTTGCTGTCATTTCCTAAAAGGTAAGATTATTAAGCTGAAAGAAAATTACTCAGAAAGAAAAAACATCAGCCAGGCCAGTAGCTTTCAAACTGTTCTAAGGAAGTTTAGGATTGCACAAATGTATAAATCTAGTTTCTTTTTTTAAAAGAGTCTTTATTCATTTGAGACAGAGAGAGAGAGAAGGAGAGAAGGAGCAAGGGGAGGGGCAGAGGGAGAGGGAGAAGCAGGCTCCCCAGTGAGCAGGGCATCCTGCCGCTCAGAACCCTGGGATCATGACCTGAGCCAAAGGCAGACCTTTAACTGACTGAGCCACCCAGGAGCCCCTCTAGTTTCATTTTTAAATCTTATCCAACATTTAATTTTTTAACACTAAACATGCATGGCTTTGGATGCTGACAAGGAAAGTCAAGGTATTTTATACAAGAAAAACATAGCAGTTTTTCTTTTCATTTTCTTCTCTTTTCTTTTTTAAAGATTTTATTTTTAGGTAATCTCTATACCCACCATGGGGCTCGAACTCATAACTCTGAGATCAAGAGTCACATGCTCCATCAACTAAGCCAACCAGGTGTCCCGTTTTTCTTTTCATCTTAAAATAAAATTTTAAATGAGAAAGCTGGGATGCCTGGGTGGCTCAGTCGGTTAAGCGGCTGCCTTCAGCTCAGGTCATGATCCTAGGGTCCTGCTCAGAGGGGAGCCTGCTTCTCCCCTGCCTGCCGCTCCCCCTGCTTGTGCTCTCTTTCTCTCTGACAAATAAATAAGTAAAATCTTTAAAATAAATAAATTAATTAAATTAAATTAAATGAGAAAGCTCTGGATTAAGATATTTTAAAGATCCGATTCCCTGATTCTTTTGAGAATCATTTATATCTTGAGTGCAAAACACCAAACTAAAATCTATTGCTTCCCACATTTATAATTAATTAGTGCTATTTAAAAGAGGTATCTAGTTGTATTTGTTGAGTTCAACGGCTACAATTTTATAGTGCAGCTTAACACAAAACACAGAACACTGAAGGCTTTGGAGCATGACCACCAAAACTGCCTGGGAAATTTATGCTGACAAAAAGAAACATACTTTCCTTGTTGGAAAATTAAACTGTTTTTCTGCACACTTACTGGGCAACAATTTTTAGTGCTGAAAATGAAAGCAGAGTCAAGAACTACATCGTAGATTCAGAGAAAAAAATTTTTTTTCTTCAAACTCTAATTTTCCAATTAAATGTCTAAAACAACCTGTGTATTAACAGATATGTTTAATTCCATTGTGGTTTGTCACATAAGAACTTGCATTGATAGTTCTGCTATATCAGACTAAATAATTGATGAGATTTTTGTTTCTCCTTTCACAGTAACAACACAAATCAAAATAGTCAACATTTAAAATTATATTTTAAATTATTATAAAATAGTAATTAAAAAACATACGCCCACGTATAGAGGGCAGAATAGTTAGCTCTTTAACTATTCTCTCTCTCCCTACCTCTCTCTTTCCGTATCAGAATTAAATGTGGATATGCTGGCAAATTGCCTCTAATCCCTGTATAAAACAAGGCTTGTAAAGTGCACAGAATTGTGCCTGACACTAGTACTCAAGGAAAGCCACACATATACACTCAGGTACGCTAAGCGCCAAACTTTAACAAATGGGAGACAATCAGTGAATGAACTGGGCTGTCAAGTTTTTGTACAAACTTCAAAATAAAGAACATCCTCAGAGTGCAAGAGAAATTTAAAAACCAAAAATCAAAGCGAAACCAAAAAAATCTCTTTTGCTACTTTACCACTTACAGCTATTTATGTGTCAGAATTATCTCCATGCTGTGCAGTTAAAAAAAAAAAAAGGCAGATATAAGTTACATTCTGAGTCTTTAACTGTCATCCTTTACCCACAATTTCAGATTTTTGCTTTCTTCAAAGTAGCATAATTGTTCTCACATATTTGCTTTATAAGCAAGTGTTAAACATTGACCTTATTAAATCTGTACCGCACTAAAATCATGTGTGTGTGTGTTCCATAACATTTTAAACCTCTGCTAAAAATGTGTGAAAATCTCTGAGCTCATCCAGCTTCTCATTTATTTTATAAATGAAGACATGGAGGCCAAGGAAGAATAAGAACTACCTAAATGTGCTTATTCAGATCCATAAAGCTTTACCAATCCAATTTTTCAACTATTTATTGTTTTCCTTATAAGCAAAAGTTGGGGGATTTGCACACTTTTATAATTAGTCTCTTTTCTTTTTTTTCCAGGTGTTTCAGTTTTTCACAAGTAAAAAGGTGGTTTGTTAATCCAAACTGATATTCTTATACTGTTATGGAAAAAAGACACAAATTTTAGAAACATTATTCAAGTCTGATTAGGTTAAAGATTAATCACTATTTATAAATTATTTACTTAGACTTTCTAGGCTAGAGGCCACCAGACAAATTTTGCAATATACACAATAGCCAAGTTTAAGTTTGATTTGTTTCTGAAGATATCATGTAACTATTGCTCTAAAAGCAAATTGTGTCTTTCTGTGTCCATCCAATCTAACTGGACTAGTAATGCAAGTTACAAACCTATAATGAAAGACACTTCTCAGCAAATAAATATGTGATTACTCTTCCCAAGGATACGTTTGATTTAGTGGTGACAGGTAGGAACACTACAAGAGTTCTGCAAGGTTTTGTTTTGTTCCTACTGTGAATTAGCTGTGAGTCTGTGCAGGAGCATCTGACAGCAAAGGAGTGGTATTTTACTCATGTAAGTCAGCTATTCAACTGGTTAACATTCTTTTGGAATTTGGAGATAAAAAGGCAATGTAAAAACTATTCAATGTATTATCATAAAACCCTTTAATTGTTTGTCCTAGAAAACATCTGATCTAGTAGCAGTTTCAGAAATACTTCCCTGCTCAGTTTCCCATATATTGAAGGGAGTAACACAGAGCAAAAGAGTTCTAAATTGTAATCATCCCAACGTTGTAGTTTAAAACATGTGGGATCCACCAAATTCCATTGATCTGAGTTTTTGAGGCCATCAGAGGAGGAGAATATGAATTAGGCCTTATTTGACCAGAAAGTCAGGAGGTAAACTGACACTCTGTCAGCCAGAGTTTGCATGATGAAGTCACCAAGCCACCGTCTGCAAGGACTCCAGAAGTGAATGAGGGAGGAGGGGCTGATCTGAGAGCACTGGGTGACGGGTGAGAGGAGGCAGAGATCAGGCTTGCCCTATGGGAGGCTGTAGGTCGCTGGAGGCAGTGAGCACATCTGGGATACGGCTGTGCACAGGCCTGTCCACTGACTTTGGAGGCTTCACTAGGGCCACAGGAGTCTAAGGGAAGAAGTGGGACTGGAGCACAAAGAGAAAGGAGACTAGAACAGAGAAGTCATAGGCGAGACAAAAAGTCATGCAAGATTTTTGCACACATAAGCAGAAGAGCTTGGGAATTTAGTGGGAATAGCCAGGGCAAAATAAACTGAAAGTAAAAAAAAAAAAAAAAAAGTTTTGGCTCTCAAAAATAAAATCCTTAACTGTGTAATCTAATGTGAATATAAGAAATTTGTTTTGGGGTGCCTGGGTGGCTCAGTCAGTTAAGTCATGATGCGGGGGGTCCTGGGATTGAGCCCCACACTGGGCTCCCTGCTCAGAGGGGAGTCTGCTCCTCCCTCTCCCTCCGTCCCTCTCCCGCTGCTTGTGCTCTCTCTTTTTCTCTCTCTCTGTTAAATAAATAAATAAAATATTTAAATTTTTTTTGTTTTATCATCTGTATCATTTTATTTATTTATTTATTTTTATTTATTTATTTATTTATTCATGAGAGTCAGAGAGAGAGAGAGAGAGGCAGAGGCAGAGAGAGAAGCAGGCTCCCCGCCTAGCAGGGAGCCCGATGCGGGACTCGATCCCAGGACCCTGAGATCATGACCTGAGCTGGAGGCAGATGCCCAACCATCTGAGCCACCCAGGCGCCCTCATCTGTATCATTTTAAACAGTGGTAAATATAATTCATATTTTGTAAAAATTTGGTCTTGTTGGGGCTAAGGATGGTTACTAGGCATTTATTTTCTATTTGTCACAGTTGAGAACTATAGAGCAGCAAAAATAGAGGGGTCTATATAAAAACTACATGTGTGAGTTGATACACTAAAATCTGGACGGCACGGATATCAAGCAAATACTTTTTCAAAAAGGCACAGCTGAAACCACATACTTGAAACCAGTTCTTTGGGCTCTAAGCATCGTTAAAGGATAGTTACTAAATTTTTTAAATTAGTAATACATTCACACAGTTCAAAAATATAAAAAGGTCTATAGTGCAAGGACTTACTCACACAAGCACAAAATGTAACCACTTTTTAAAAAAAGATTTATTTATTTGAGAGAGAATCCCAAGCAGACTCCACTCTGAGTGCAGAGCCCTGCTGGTGTGGGGCTCCATCCCACAACCCTGAGATCATGACCTGAGCCGAAATCAAGAGTCAGACACTCAACCAACTGAGCCACCCAGGCGCCCCAACCATTTTTGTTAGCTACTTTTTTTTCCCCCCTTCAGGAATAGCTGGTCCCAGAAGGCCCAGCCACTCTTGTCAAGATTAAAATTACTCTTAGTTGGTCCCATACATGGATGGGACATAGTGACCAAATGTCGGGATGGTAGGGGAAGTCTAAGGTGACAGGACAAGCAGCTGGCTCCTGCCCATGTTACATCTTCTGGACCCACTGAATGAGGTGCTGATCCCCCCTCCCCGTCTAGACAATTCTATCCCTTTCCCCATGTCAGCAGCGCCCTGGTGCCTGTAACAGTGAGGAATATAACCCTTAACGCTCATCATGGCTCTGTGGATCCTCCCGTTTTCCCCATGGGTCTTGGGCACACAGAAGGCATTTATACTCTTGCCTTCTGAACCTGGGCTCTCTGAGTGGGTTTTCTCTCCTGAAAGGAAAAGCAGCCTGCTCCCAGCTCCACCCCCAGAATAGTGAAAATTAACATTTGATCGGTCTCATATAACTGTGTAGACAAATAGCAAAAAGATATCACTCCTGATTCATAAGACGCTGAAAACAAGTTTAAAAATTAGGCAGAAATAGTTGGAGACAGAAAATAAAGGCATTTTCTCAGTCTCCTTACGCAACCTTGAATGAGTTGATACTAAGATATCACTGAGTACAAAACAAGAATGTTCTTTCCTTGGCATAGCCCCCATAGCAGGACAGACCTTCCCACACTCCCTTTACTTCATATTTAGATGATGTCACCAGCTGTCTAACTGGTCTTGTTCCAAACCATTCTGCACATAGCTGCCCGGATAATCTTTCTCAACATCTATAACCACCTATCCTCACTGGGTAAAAGAGAAGCATTCAACAGGACAGTTTCTTCTTCCAAAAAGGACTGTACTGTAATTTGTGTGGTAGTCACCAGTTGCTTCCATCTGCTTGGGGGTCTTTTCCTTTGGGAAGTTTCCCGTCCTCCAGTCCATGTGTTCCAGGAGGGCTGCTGGGCAAGGCACAGGATAAGCTGGGTCCAAGTCTCTCCCGACAGTGAGACTCTTGAGTAAGGTCCATGAGGTTAAAAGGCCACTGGTACAGATTGCCTGGATGGCCCAGCTGTGGAGAGCAGGTCCGCAAGCTCTGCTGCTAGACCCTCAGTGGTACCCCGTCCCTGTGCATCTCAAGGCCTGCTTCTCCAGTTCTGCCTTCAATTCTGTCCGCTAGCCAATATCTTTCCCGTTTTATTAGTTTCCTAGAGCTGCCATCACAAATTCCCACAAACTGGATAGCTTAAATATTTATTCTTTCACAGTTCTGGAGGCTAGAAGTTCAAAATCAAGGTGTTAGCTGGGCCATGGATTCTAGGGAAGAACCCTTCCTTGCCTCGTCTGGTGGCTTAAATATATCATATCGTTTATACTAAATTTCTAAAGTATTTTAAAGTAAATTACTACCCAGAAAACAACACCGATTAAGACCAGACTCCTTAATATATCCGCCTAGGTTCTTCTCAGAGTAACCCTCGCTTCATCTCTGCTGTTCCTCCCCCAACACACACAGACATATGTACGAACTATACTCCACACCAGACACACCAAGCTGCTCCCTGCTCCTAGAAGTTGGCAGCCATCGCCACTTCTCAGGCCTTTCCACGTGCTGCTTCTTGCCCCTACTTCTCCATCTGACTAACCTCTTCTCTTCCTTCAAGTCCCACTTGAGCTATCTCCTCTTCATACTCCTCTGGGAGCCCCTTCCTTCCCAGCCCTGCGGATCTGGCCACTCCCTCATCCACATTCTAGTGGCATCTAGTGCAGATCTCTCCATCTGTACGTTCACAGTGATACTGGGCTCGCAACTATCATCTGTGTCCCTCGCTGGACAGCGCACGTCATAAGAACCACAATTCATTGTTTTCCGACCTCTATTATAGCACACCAGGCACATAGTAGGTACTTAGCAGATAGGTGTTGAATAAAACAAAAGTGAAGGTCCTAGAACATTTCATTTCTCACCTCTTCTGCCAAGGAAAAGCAGAGACCTTCCTCACTGTTCTTAGCAAATGCTTTGCTCAAAGACAAATCTGTTGCTTACATATTGTTCTTTCTAGACAAGTGATTCTCAAAATGTCATAAGACACCAAAGTTCTTCATGTTGTTTCATAACACTTTTTTTTTAAAGATTTTATTTATTTATTTGAGAGAGAGAGAATGAGAGAGAGCACATGAGAATGGGGAGGGTCAGAGGGAGAAGCAGACTCCCCGCCGAGCAGGGAGCCCGATGCGGGACTCGATCCCGGGACTCCAGGATCATGACCTGAGCCGAAGGCAGTCGCCTAACCAACTGAGCCACCCAGGTGCCCTGTTTCATAACACTTTTTACCTGGGTTCTAAAAGTTCATGGAATTTGGGCATTTTAAAACTCGACTCATATTCAAAGTAATGGGTATAGAGAATTGTTGCAGATTTTCACATTAGCACTTCCTATGACAATTTGCCTAATGCTAAGAACCTCTGTTGTGGACAAGCCTTATTGTATAAAGCCCTCTGAGGCCACAACCACCTGCACTAACTAGGTTCTGAAAAATGAAGCTATGTTTTAAAAGAAAACGACTTTTGGTCTTTCTGGAACCAGAAAAGGAAATCCTCCAAGACAGTTTTAATACTGCGTTTTAAGAGTAGAATCAGAAATGCACGATGAGTAAAAGGCTACTTTTCTCATCAGATAAATTGGCATTAGATTTCCATTATAGACCATCCATGACCTTCTTCCGGAAGAATAATCATCATCAATGATATTATATTTAGCTTCCCTTGAAAGTAAAACAGCCCTGCTCCCTTACCGAGTTTCTGTGAAGAACTTTAAAATGCATGCGAAAATATTTTGTAAACGATAACATCCTGTCTGTATGTAAGGTCTACAACGACCACTCTATGACTACTAATATCAGGAGCAGTAGTAGTACTTACTACCAGTACTGTGGTTCCTGCTGCCGTTTCTACTACCACTAACAACAACAATAAAGCACCAACTAATTTCTATTCAGTTTAGTTGCTTTCTCATTTTAGGCTAATAACTTGATATCACACATAGGCCCCTAAAAAGTGAAATTTGGGCTTATAAAAAGAGAGCAAAGAAAGATGGCCATCTAAATATGCCAGGCAACAGTTCAACATACATTCGAGATCATTTTCTAACACAGAGACCTTTAGATCTAGATTATCAAGATTTCTTGTTCTTTAAATGAATCTTAATATATTAAGAAATAAGAATTAATAAGCAATAAACAGTCCTTCCTAAATAATCCTATAACTAACAGTTATACCATATGCCATCACAGTTAACTTTGTTGTTTGTTTTCCTTTAAATAAATGCCTTGAATGTTAAATAGCTTAGAATGTAGCTATTATGGTCGTCCAAAATATTACTTACTTGGCAAATTACCTCAAACTATTTTCTGAATAAACACTTTACAGGAGCAAAGAGTTTTCACCTTAACCTACCATCATTCCTATGTGGAGAGAGAGATTGAATGCCAGGTTTCTTGAATCCCTAAGCCTCAAAAATCTAAATAATAGAATCTGTTTCAAGAGGAGAAATCAGTGTCTTAAAAGAATAACTTATTTACCAAATTTTATTAAAATGTTCAGGTAATTAGCAATGCCTATTTTTGATTTTTCACAATCTTGATTTTAACAAATATTACTAATAGTAAATATTATTAATAGTCAAATAACTACTAAAACTCTTCTATACAGCAAGTGAAAGTGATGGGATATATGAGGGGTGCGTGGTTAGCTCAGTCAGTAGAACAAGCAACTTGATCTCGGGGTCATGAGTTCAAGTTCCACCTTGGGTTTGGAGATTAAATTTAAAAAAAAATTTTTTAATGGTATATATGAGGGACACCTGTGTGGCTCAGTCGGTTAAGTGTCTGCCTTCAGCTCAGGTCATGATCCCAGAGTCCTGGGATCGAGTCCCTCTTGGGCTCCCTGCTCAGCGGGGAGCCTGTTTCTCCCTCTGCCTGCCACTCCCCCTGCTTGTGCTGTTTCTTTCTCTCTCTCTCTCTCTCTGACAAATAAATAAAAATCTTTTAAAAAATGATAAATGATATATATGAGATATGTAGCAACTATTTAACACATTTTCATCTAAAATGTAATTATTTGAAAGCTCACTGCACCTCAACACTTTTTCATTGTAAAAATCTTGTGGAGCCTATGAAAATACTTCTAGCCACACACACATACATACATTCATATATATGTAGGAGTACACATGCATTCATATGTACATATGTGTTAACATACATATATGATGCAGTATTTAGGCCAGATTCATAAGGTGTTCTACAATCTTCTATCCAAAGTAAAGGAGTATAAATACTTTTCCCAGATCATTTTTAAGGGAAGCAATGTGCTTTTTGAAACAGGGCCTTGCCATCTTCCTGGGTTTTGGAAGAAAAACCTATTGTCACTTGCCCTTGAAAAAGAAACACGTATCTATTTCCACCACCAATGTTAAAACTGATATCAAGTTCACATGTTGCATCTAGCATCTTTCATCTAAGTAGGTCAAAAATTTTGAATCCAAGAAGACAATGGGGAACTTGCAGCAATGGCAAAATGAAGATGTCAGCAAATCCTCTCTGCAAAACTAATGATAAAACTGGGCAAGATTGTCCCAAACTACCATTTCAAGACTGTAGAATAAGTAAACAAAGGCCAACAACAAATTGACACGTGTCTATTCGTGAAAAACCGTTAAACTTCAAATAAGAGCAGGAGGTGGGTGGTATTCTGTGGAAATCAATGAAATAAAAAACAAAACCAAAAGATAGAGAAAAATCAATAAAACCAAGAGATTTTTTGCTTTGAAAACGTCAACCAAACCGATAAACCATTAGCTATACTGACTCAGAAAAGACACAATTATCAAATGAGGAATGAAACAAAAGACATCACAACTAACTTTACAGATGTTAAGAGGATTATTAGAGAATTTTATGAACAACTGCATGCCAACAAATTAGACAACTTAGACAAAATAACAAATTCCTAGAGACACACATATTACCAAAGCAGACTCATGAAGAAACAGGAAATCTGAACAGATCTCTAACAAGTAAAGGAACTAAATTATTAATTAAAAATCTTCCCACAAAGGAAAACCCAAGCCCATATGGCTTCACTGATAAAGTCTATCAAATACTTGAAAAAGAAATAATCCCAATCTGGGGCGCCTGGGTGGCTCAGTCGTTGAGCGTCTGCCTTCGGCTCAGGTCATTGATCCCAGGGTCCTGGGACAGAGCCGGGCTCCCTACTCTGCAGGAAGTCTGCTTCTCCCTCTCCCACTCCCCCTGCTTGTGTTCTCTCTCTCTCTGTCTCTCTCTGCCAAATAGATAAATAAAATCTTTAAAAAAAAAAAAAAAAGAAAGAATCCCAATCCTACACAAATGTTATGACGACTACTGGGAGTGATTACTGAAAATACCTTCATTCATGAAATAAATCTTCATTTAAAATAGGGAACCTAGAGACCCTTGGTTGGCTCAGTCAGTAGAGCATGTGACCTGATCTCAGGGTCGTGAGTTCGAGCCTCATGTTGGGTGTGGAGCCTTCTTATAAGTAGATGGATGGATGGATGGATGGATGGATGGATGGATGGATGGATGGATAGGTAGGTAGATAGATAGATAGATAGATAGATAGATAGATAGATAGATAGATAGACAGATAGATAGATAAAAAACAGGGAACGCAACCTGGCCTAGCAATGATGAAAAAAAGTTCCAAAATACTTTTATCATAAGACATTGTCTTGAATGTTGCTAATATTTCACCAAAAACTTTATTATTTATATGCTGGAGTTTGCAAGGTTAGCCATTACAGAATTCTTAACTCAGCACTAACAAAAACAAAAGACAATTTAAAGCAGGCCCTGACCTTGTCTTATGAGGCATTTCCTCAAAGATCTGATTTATCCCTCTTCTCAAGCTCATTAACTTTAAGCTCCTTAAACTTAAAATTATCACTTTAAGCTCCTTAAACTGTTATGCTAGTACAGCATTTATCAGGTAGGCATGCAGTATATTGTTGGGAACTCGAGTCAGTTTAAGGATACCAATAACGAATCTACAAAAAGATATGGAACCCCATTTATGAGAGTTAGAAGGGTCTTAGCTGTCACGTAAAGCATCCATACTCATATTTTACAGAGAGATTAAGTGACTCATGTAAAATCTCAAAAACAGCCAGGGACGAGATTCTCCTTTAAACGTCTATCTTCCAGCATTGCTATAAGAAACCAGGTTGACCTTCTTTGTCATCCTTCTTTCTCCTCCACGGTCAAGTCTCCACCACGGAAAGTACTAGCTTTATCAAACTCATCCCATACTCACTAAAGCATGTTCCTTGCCATACACTGAAGCACAACTAAAATGAGTAAGAAATTGCCATCGCCATCAAGAATTTCAGTATAGGATAAAAGATAGGACAGTTGCAAATTCAAAGTAGGTCAAATATCAGAAAAGTACGAAGAAGTTCAGAAAAGGAATGTGTTCACATCGGCTGCAGTGACTAAGAACGGCTTAAGGGAAGGATAGTATTTGAAATAAGGCTTGAAACGATAAATAGCATTTTGACAGTAAAAAATGAGGGAAGGACATCTCAAGAAGAGGGACATCTCAGTCTGACTAAAGCATAGAGTTCAGGTGTTTGGAACCTTTTCAGCCGTGATACAGTTTATAAACATTTCCCTTGCGAGCCCATGGCACCTATTCCCGTGGGCACACCTGAAAGCATAGGTAATATAGGCTGCCTGCCATGTACAATGCCCAGGGACGTCCTCCCTCTCTGACTTTCAGGTACGTATATCAGAATGGAAATAAGTGAGAATGATCTTGTAATAGATAATCTTCAATCCGCTTTAATTTTTAAGGAAAATCACTTGCTGGGGCACCTGGGCCACTCAGTAGGTTGAACATTGACTCTTGATTTCTACTCAGGTCATGATCTCAGGGTCCTGGGATCAAGCCCCACATCAGGCTCCGCGCTCAGCAGGGAGTCTGCTTGAGGATTTTTCTCTCTCCCTCTTCCCCTGCCCCTCCCCACTCTCTCTCTAAAAATAAATAAATAAATCATTTTAAAAAAAAATCACTTGCTAAATTTAATATAGCTTTTAGTCAAAAATTGCTTGCTATACGCCCCACAATGGAGAGCAATAACAGATTAAGAACCACCAATATGATGGGAAGTAAAGGTGAGAAACATTGGTCAGAACGATCCCTGGGTGATCTGGAGTACAAACCAAGGCATTTAAACAGTGAAATGCTTCAGGCTGCATTTGGGAAGATTACTCTGGAAGTGCGGAGAAAGGGATAGCAGTTGGGAAGTTATTGCGAAAGTCCCAGTTAGGGGAAATAGAGGCCTAAATGAAGATGATACTGGAAAAAGATGATGGAATTGAGAAATGTGACAAATATAGAAGATAAGCTTGGTGAGGTCAGAGGTCTAACTTGTCACCTCTATATCTCTAGTGGTCTTTAGCTCCGTTAACTATTTGTTGAATGGATAAATTAGATCTTGGTGGCAAGGCAATAATGCTATAGTGCTGCAGCCAGACTGCCCGGGTTCAAATCAAGCTCTTCCATTTACTAGTTCTATGGCCTTGAGTAAGTTTCTTGACCTCTCCATGCCTTGGTCTTCCAGTCTATTAAATGGGGCTAATAATAGTTTCTAGATCATAAGGTAGTTTTGAAGATTAAATAAGGTGAAGTGTTAGAATACATGTATCTTTAAGAGAACTTCAGAAGTGAGAAACACAACTTTGGGGTGGGGGGAAAAATAATCAATAGCGCTGAGTGTTTAGTTTGGCATTTAGTGGAGATACCAGATAGTGGGGCTTTGCAGCTTGGGGGAAAGGGTTAGACTTAGAAATCTGGCTGTTAACCACTCAACTGTGCTCCCCACAGACCTCCCATCTCCCACCAAGATCCAGTCACACTAGCCCCTTTCAGTTCCTCCAACAGGCCAGGTTTTTCCTACCTCAGGACTTGCCCACTGCTATTCCCTCACCCTGAAAGGGCACAGAGCCTAAACTCAACAAATATTTAATGATTCAATAGAAGAGTGTGGCATTCTTTGAAAAGTTAAATCCCTAGGAATGTATGGAGAGTGTCATGTAAGAAAGCATGATGGAAGATAAAAGGTATGAGCACAAAAAGGAGCATCTGGGAGGTAACCAGGACAACTGCAACAAAGTTTTGAGGAGATGCGTAATGGCCTAAATGCTCAGAGGAGGAAAGGAGGGTGAGGACTGAAAGATCCCTGGAGTGGCAATAATTTCAGGAAAGAACTCTGAGAAGTAATTCTCCAAAAAGTTGCGAGGGAAAAGGGGCAGAGGTCAGATAAAGAAAATAAATCAACTAATACAAACTAATTTATCCAAAATGTTTGATAAGGAAGAGAAGCAGAGTCCAGGAAAGGTGAATGTAGGAACAAACCCTGATTTTACAGGGTTTTGGTGTTGGGTTTTTGTTTTTTTGGTAGGAGGGTAAGTAACAATGCAGAGGCAAACTACTAATACAAACGGAATAAAAACGCGAGACAAACAGCATCGCTATTTGTTCAGTTTTATAATGTCCACAGTGCTTTTCACACACATTACCCTGTCCCCCAGCCCTCTAAGTCAGTGGTTCTCAAAGTGTAGTTCCTAGACCAGGGTCATCAGCATCACATGGAACTGGTCAGAAATGCGCATTTTTGAGTCCCACAACAGATCTACATAATCTGTGCTTGTGGGACCGAGTAATCTGTGTTTTAAAAAGTCTTTCAGGGGATTCTGATGCTCTCCAGGTCCCCGCAAGCACCACACTCAGAGAAGAAAACGGCAAAGACCACTCACTGCAAGGAGTAGCGGCCACAGTCGGAGGGCAGACTTTTCTTCTGAACCCCTCCATCCGGATCCCCCTCCCTCCTGAGAGGCAGTGCACAACCCACCCCGCCAGCACCGCAAAGCAAAGTCACCCCGCTTCGGACTTAACCTGAGCGAGTTCTACCAACCCCGGCGGGAGCAGAGGTCGGCAGACGGCCCCTAGGCCAAA
Organism: Mirounga angustirostris; assembly: GCF_029215605.1. Classification (NCBI taxonomy): domain Eukaryota; kingdom Metazoa; phylum Chordata; class Mammalia; order Carnivora; family Phocidae; genus Mirounga; species Mirounga angustirostris. The sequence continues at coordinate 161,294,941 of NW_026991711.1, forward strand.
CTCAGTCGCCGCCCCAAAAGGGCCCAAGCGCACCCGGCCCTCGGACGTCGACTTCCTGCACTGGCGGGGGGACGTCTACGGGAAGGGACTCCGGACGGACGTGTCCAACTTCTCCAGGACTGGAGGGGGTGGGGGCGGGGTATTTGCTTTTCTAAGCCCTCCCTGTGCCCAGAGGCCGGATGAAGCGGAGGAGGAAAAAAGAGAGGCTAGTCTAGGATAAGTTTCCGGAAAACCTGGAACCCAATAAAGAAACAAAGAAGCCTTGAAAACTCTCCTCCCTCTCCTTTCCTACTGCCCCACCCCGAACCCCACGGAATGGAAAAGGCGGAGGCTCAAGGCCGCGACAGGGAGGGTCGCGGGGGAGGACGCTAGGGGAAGAAATCTCGCGATAGGAGGCCGGCCGGGGCGGGGGTGACACCTCTTCCCTCCTCCTCGCGTTAGTTCCGGTCGCAGGGGAGACACCGCCGCAGTTGCCGCCACATCGGGGATTTCTGGCTCTTTTCTCTTCGCCTTAAATTCGGTGAGGCGCGACGCCCGCTTGGCCCTGGCCGATGTTGTGGCCCCTCGTCGTCGGACGGGGCGGGTGGCAGGTCAGGTGCGGCCCGGCTTGAATGGGCCCGAGCGGAGGCCGCCGCATGAGGCCAGGCCGGATCCGGGGCCTGGATTCGAGGGCCACCGCCGCCGCCGCCGCCTCAGCAGGGAGGTCGAGGGGTTGCGGCCCGGGCCGGAACGTGGGGCCCGGGTGTGCGCTGCGGCACCGGGGAGCGAGGCAGTGGCCGAGGCAGGCCCCCGCTGCCGCCCTGCCCGGCCTGGGTAACAAAGCCGCTGCGGCCTCTGTTGGGTGATGTGCGCGTGGGGGGTTCTGGCGGGCGGGGCGGAGGAGCCGCCATCACCTCTGCGGCCGCCGCCACCGCCGCTGCTTTCGCTGGAGGGCGGGCGGATGTACGGGGCGGCGGGGCCCCCGGCGCGAAGCGCCTCGGCGCCTGTGGTCCGCTCGTTGCGGCGGCCGCCACCGCCGGCGACGGGGTGAGCGAGGAAGGGGCTGCGGGCCAGGAGCGGCCCCTACGGCGCCCCGCGCTGGCCAAGGGGGTCCTGGGGTGGGGGCGCGTTATCGCGCTCGAGCGGCGGACACAGGAAGGGTGTGGAGGGGGAGACACGTGCCCGGGGAGGAGACTTGGATTGCAGGGTACGGGGCAGAGGAGGCTAGGCCGGCTCCCAGTTCGTTTTGCAGGCTGCGGTGGTACAAGCGGCCGCCGCAGTCCCAGGCACGGCTTGGTAGGCTGGTGCTGCTCGTAAGCCCCTCCGTAGAAGGCCTTCGCCTTTGCCGGTGTCTGAAAATTGACGTACACGTTTTGGATACCTCCTGACTCTGGTGGTAATCCCTTTTAGCCTACGGTGGTGCTTAGAAGTAGTGGACTATGTAGGAGAGTTTAAAGAGGAACGAGGAGGAACCCAATTATGTTTAGGATGGATGATTTGCCACCGGTCACTATGGTGCGGTAAAGTCATTTGAAAGTGTACACCACATCTTTAAAGGGTTTCTTGTAGGGAGAAATGCAGGTTTTGAAGTTACGTTTAATTCAGGCAAAGGTAATTCCTTGTTTCCCCCAGGTCTGTTGCCAGGCTGAAAGTGTGTGTTATATTTGACATATGTGACTAGACCAAGGTTTGATGCTTTGTTTTTAAAATGAATGTTATGGCACTGATATTTGTAAGGCCTTATTTTTCTTTTTTTAGGGTGTCTTTTATGAATAATCAAAAGCAGCAAAAGCCAACGCTATCAGGCCAGCGTTTTAAAACCAGAAAAAGAGGTAAATATTTATGTTTTAATATCTCTCTTCAAACTTCCAGAATAACTTGTATCTTGGTTTCTCTGGCAGGCAGTCTCTTAATAGTAAACTTTAAGAGAAAACACCAGAAAGGAACTTGAATTTCTAGTTGACTCCATTTCAGATATATCCTTAATATTTCTACTGTTTTTCTAAGCCTTTAGTTTTTAGTATCAACATATATGTCTTTAAGCAGGTTACTGAATGATCTTTTTATTGCTGAAGTACATTTTTTCTTTTGAGTATGGAGTGCATTTTCACTAGCTAAATTTTATTCAAGCAGACTTATGCTTGAGGGAAAAAGTTTTAACTTAAGAAAGGAGAGCTCCTAATGTGATTGCTAATTCCTCCCAAACTTTGTGAAGGTTTGTGAGAGAAAAAACAGACTTTATGCATGGAAGTTAATTATGGAACAGAGTTCACATTGTAATGTCTTTTGAAATTAAATATTTCTCACAGACTTAGTAAGAAAAGTACTAGAATTATATTAACTGCTTCTATTAGTGGGTGGTTAGGTGAATAATAATTCTGTAGCAAGGCACTGTAGTAGTGATAACAAAGTTAAATGAGATGTGGTCTCGGGTATATTTTGTATTGGGCTTAATATTAATACTTTCCCCAAAATCTTTCAATGTTATTGCTCAAAAACACATACTGACCGTATTTTACAGGAAATTTTGAGGAAATAGAACTGGGTCAGCTACTGGTTATAAATTGTTTCTCTGCCCTGGGTAACAGACACTTTGAGATGTGTATTTACAGTCTTGTAATCCCTGATCATAGACTGCCCTCTTGTAGTGGGGAGGAGACTGAAGAAGATTGGATTCTAGCCTTTGCAGATTTTTTTAGATTAAACCTGGTAAATTTCCTCAGGAGGAACAGAAGTTGGAAACCAGAGCATTTCAGCAGTGATGGGGGAGTCTGTATCCTCTTGCGAATGTGGTAGTGTCACGTAATTTTATTGTTATTGGCATCAGAAAGAGCTGTCCCTTCCCCAGTTCCAGACTGAGATCCCTCCTGCCTTCCTAGTTCTTGATGGTGGGGTTCTGGGTAGCATGAACAATCATCTGAATTTGTCTGGGACTGAACACAGTTTGCAGGACATAGGCTTTTCGGTGCTAAAACAGGAAAGTCCTGGGCAGGCAGGGAGGAATTGATCACTCTGGTGCTGTGTGAAAATTAAGATGGCATCTAACCTAGATAGGAAAGTAAACCCTATCATGGAGTGTGTGGCAGCAGCTCAGGAAAGGCTGGATATGTGCGTAAGGCACTGTTAAGTACCAAATGATTTAAAAACCAGTAACAGCATAGAAAGTGTTATGGGCATTTAAAGAAAAGAATGAAGAGTTCCAGTGTTTGGACAAAATTTCACTCAAGAAAAAAATTTACTTGAAATTTAGAGGATGTCCTAAATTTCAGAAAAGCCCAGAGGCAGTAGGAGAGCATTCAGGGTAGAAATTGTCTGCTGGCCATAGGAACACACTAGCTTGCTTAACTCATCATTTATGAGACTTACGTAAAAGAATAGTGGGGAAAAAGCCACACAATTCTTGTGACTAGGCAGTCGTGCCTTGCATTTGCGGAGAGTGTATGTTTAGGTCTTTTCCTTGTGTTTATGTTTTCCAGCTATTGAAATAAATGAGATTGTGCTAAATGTGGTTAATATTATTCAGTACTTAAACTTTCATAAGGTGGTGGTTTTGTGGCATTTTGGTAAGCCTTTTAAAACTAAATGTTGTGGGGTTTTCCCCCCAGATGAAAAAGAGAGGTTTGACCCTACTCAGTTTCAAGACTGTATTATTCAAGGCTTAACTGAAACTGGTACTGATTTGGAAGCAGTAGCAAAGTTTCTTGATGCTTCTGGAGCAAAACTTGATTACCGCCGATATGCAGAAACACTCTTTGACATTCTGGTGGCCGGCGGAATGCTGGGTAAGTGGGTTTTGTGGGAGGTGTAATGTATAGAGATTATGTGGAATTCAGAATATGAACTATTTGACAGTCCTGTCAAATTGGGATGGCTTTGTTTTTGGCTTTTTACCTCTTTGGGATTTTTCCTTTTTTTTTTTCCTCCCAGATCCTAGTAACTTAGCAAATTATCTTGCCTTGTGCCTTGTCTAGCTTTATAGTTGAAATCTGTTACAAAACCATAACACTTGGGAATGGCTTTTCTCATACCTCTGTCCTTAATACATCCCCAATCAATAATTTTTCCAGCTTGTGTTTGAACACTCTGAGTTAATGGAGAAACCCCTACCTCTTCTGTCTTAGGAAGTACTACCTCTGTATGCCTGAGGACTAATCCTGCACTCTTGAATACATCAGCCACTACCCACATGTGGCTATCATGTGGAACGTGGCTAATCTAAATCAAGACGCGCTATAAGTGTCAAATATACATTGTATTTTAAAGACTTAATAGAAAAAAGAATGTTAAGACCTGTCAATAATATTTTGAATACTGAAATGTTAAAATCAATATTTTTGATATGTGGGGTTAGAGTATATTAAAATTACACTTTATTTTTAATATTCTTAATAAAGTTCCTAGATGATAGGAAATTACATCGTGTGGCTCACATTCTATTTCTGTTGCACAGCGCTGCTCTAACTTAACTTCTGCCTCCACCCTCAGCAACTCAGGGTATCTTAAGAGAATGTGCCATTTAGCTATATATATTCAAATGATGATGGCAATTTCATTTCCATAGCTCTTTAAGATATTTCAAAATGTTTTCACAGTGATAACTGTTTTGACCCTCACAACCAGGCTGATAGAATCAGAACTCTATTTGTAAGCTTGCAGGGTAGAGGCTTAGAGAGGTTTTAGTGACTTATATGCACTCAAATAATTACTCAGTGGTAGAACCAAGGAATGTTCATATGTTCTAATGCCTAGTCAATGAGTATTTCTTCCACTGCATTACCAGTTTATAGTAAGAAAAATCCATTTTCTATTTACAATACTATCAATAAGCCTGCTTTTAAAATTCTTTTTTTTTAACCTTTACTAAGGAAATTTTCAAAGATACCCTAGAGAGAATAGTAAAACAGACTTCTTGTCTATTACCCAACTTCAATAATTGTCAACGGTCTTAATCTGGTTATGACTCCACTGACTTCATCCCCCTCCCCAGATTTCAGAGTGTATACCAGACATCACTTTATCCATAAATATGTACAAATGTATGTAAAACATAAAGTCTCTAAGTTGTAGGTTTTTATAGCCCAGCCTCTTTGGTAACTTGAAGGGTTGTTTTCTGTATGAAAAGTTACATTATCAAAACCAACTCAACATCTTCACTTGTGTGACAGATTTGATACTGTTGAATGGTTAGTGCAGCGAGTTTAATTGATTGCTAAAGGGGGTTATTCCCTTAAATTGTTTCATTTTTTTCACACATACTGAACCAACTAGCCATGTTCCTACTGAGATACTGAATTTGCTTTCAGGTCATCTTTTAGAATTTTTATCATTTTATTTTACAATGGGAATCCTTACAGAAAGTAAGATGGAAGCAATTACTAATTTTAAATGTCACTGCAAATTTTTTGTAAAATATACCCTAGCCCCAGGTGGTACACTGGCAGATGACATGATGCGTACAGATGTCTGTGTGTTCGCAGCACAAGAAGACCTAGAGACCATGCAAGCATTTGCTCAGGTAAATGAGACTACATATTTATTTCAGTTAGCTCCTATCCATCTGAATAGGAATAGTCTACTTTTAAGAGGTTGCGGGTAGAAAGTTGAAGGAATTAGAACTGAAGATTTAGAGATACTTTTTGGTGCAATATAATGAAATGGGTTAAGGAAAACAAAGCAGGAAAGATTGAATTAGTTATTTTCCTACTTGTCCCTTTGGAGTTAGTCCATTTTTTAAGAGAAACCTCAAGCTGAAAAGGAAAATCATATCCTTGTCATGAGTTGCATCATAGAATTATTCTACGTATAACTTTTTTTTTAAGATTTTATTTATTTATTTGAGAGAGAGAGAGTATGAACAGGGAGAGGGGCAGAGGGACAGGCAGGGACTCAATCCCAGGACTCAGATCATGACCTGAGCCAAAGTCAAGACACTTAACTGACTGAGCCACCCAGGCGCCCCTTCATATAACTTCTTAAAGATGAATGGGTTATAGGCAGATTAGCTTACCAATCAAAATTTCATTTGAAGATTTCGTACACAGTTAGGTTTGTATCATTGTAAGCAAAGAATTCAAGTGTATCTAGCCTAGAGATTTGTTGTCTGTGTCATTAGGAAAATAGAACTATATTCTATGATCTTACTCTGTTAATATCCTACAAATGGGTAAATGACTAAAAAAAAAGAAAATGGGTAAATGACTTGTATTTGAGCAATGATTAGTCCTTGCTTTAACATTTGGCAATAAAAATCTATTGTGGGGTGGCTTAAGTGTTAAGATCGGTATATTATAGGGTTTGGGAGTTGACAGACTCTTCCTAAGCTGGCTTTAACAGCTTGTAAACTCATATCCAGTGGAAGGTTTACTTTGATGTTTTAAAAAGATACTATGAAATACTCAGATCTTTTAGGAATCTGGCATCTGTAGTTATGAAATTATTAAATTCCTTCACTATTCTTAATAGGTTTTTAACAAGTTAATCAGGCGCTACAAATACCTGGAGAAAGGTTTTGAAGATGAAGTAAAAAAGGTATGAAGAACATCATGCTTTATGGAAACAAAAGGTTGGGGTCAAAGAGGAGAGTGTTGTATCTTAATACTGCCACAGATTTGAAATGATTAGCTGTTTATGTAGGCCTGAAATGTGGTTTGGGGGTATATCATTTAGTTTAGTTTGTTTTACAGTGTTTCTTAGCTTTGTGTCCAAACAAGTGACAAAAGGCTAAAGATCAAAATGGGGTCTGTCCAGGATAGGGGGTAGAGGATCAAAGCTAAGCATACTGAGAAAGAAATTTAACATACTTGTTATTGGAGTCTTAGGCATTCTATATATGGGCCGACCAAAAAATCTAGTAATGTTAATAATAACATCACGTTTCAGGCATCGTTGTAGTTATTAACTCCTTTAATATAAAAACCCTATGAGGCATGTTTTATTATCCACATTTACTTATGAGGAAACTGAGGCACAGAGGTTAAGTAACTTGCCCAGAATCACTCAGCTACTATTACAACTGAGATAAAAATTTGGATGGTTAGACCCCAGAGCCCACACTTTTAACCAATATAGTTTGCCTTACTGCTTCTCTTTATATAATGTAATTGCTCTTTTAACCTTTAATTATTTACTTTTATAGCTGCTGCTGTTCTTAAAGGGTTTTTCAGAGTCGGAGAGGAACAAGCTGGCTATGTTGACTGGTGTTCTTCTGGCTAATGGAACACTTAATGCATCCATTCTTAATAGCCTTTATAATGAGAATTTGGTTAAAGAAGGTAATCAGCCTTTAGTAAAGCGTTGTCTTTCATTGGCTGAGGGTGGGGATAGATAAGAGCATGAAAGATGTGAACTGATACAAAAGCTAGGATATAGTTTATGTAGATACGACTGTGTGATAGTTTTCTTAACTATCCTTAAATTTAATAAAATTCATTAGATATTTCATGTATACCTTTGGCTATCTTTAGGCATACAGCAGATATCCAAAGCTCAGACAAATGTGGCTATAACATAAAAAGAGAAATGCGAGGGAAACCCAGAAATATTAATTCCAGTTGGGGGAAATGTTGAGCCAAAAAGAAAATAAGGTCCCTGTTGTCATTTTCATAGTTAAATAATTCTCTACAGTTAAAAAACTAACTTTTTTTATTTAAAAAAAAATATTTTTAAGATTTTATTTATATTTATATTTATTTGGGAGAGGGAGCAGCAGGCTTCCCGCCGAGCAGGGAGCCCAATGCGGGGCTCGATCCCAGGACCCTGGGATCATGACCTGAGCTGAAGGCAGACGCTTAAAGACTGAGCCACCCAGGCGCCCCAAAAACTAACTTTAAACTAGAGTACTAAGTACTTAATGTGCCTATTTCCCACAGTGACCCTGTCGAGTGTCATTTTACACATTTCAAAAGCAGTTTAACGACTAAAATACATAACTAGCAAATGATAGAAGAGAGAAATTGGAGTGAAATCGTAAGCAGCTTAGTGGCAGAAGGAAGTTTAGGGATAAAGAGTAATTCTGTGTGGTTGAAATGAGGAGATAGAGTGGTTGAAATCCACTTACACTTCTGTTAAGTAAGCTCTTTTGTTCTACAGGGGTTTCAGCAGCTTTTGCTGTAAAGCTCTTTAAATCATGGATAAATGAAAAAGATATCAATGCAGTAGCTGCAAGTCTTCGGAAAGTCAGCATGGATAACAGACTGATGGTTTGTAATTTGTTTCTCGTTCTTCCCATTGTTGCCAACACTTGGTGTAATAAGGGAATTTTCTCATTTTTAATCTGTGAAAAGAGGAGGTGTTTTTCTTGATAGGATTAAAGACCATTTAACCAGATTAAATTCTCCTTTCAGGAACTTTTTCCTGCCAATAAACAAAGCGTTGAACACTTCACTAAGTATTTTACTGAGGCAGGCTTGAAAGAACTTTCAGAATATGTTCGAAATCAGCAAACCATAGGAGCTCGAAAGGAACTCCAGAAAGAACTTCAAGAACAGATGTCCCGTGGTGATCCATTTAAGGATGTAAGATATTTTTGTTTAAACCATCTTAATGATTTTCTTCTAAGAAAATGTTTATTCACTTGACTAGTTTTAAAGTATTTCACCAGAGTGGGTTTTAATTAATAGCTATAGGATGTTATGCTGGGGCTTTTCATCATTTTTCAGATTTAGTCTTTTATTAGTGCCCAGAAATTATAGTGCTTGGGGATTTTGTAGGGTGCAAGCCAGTGGATAGATCATCTGTTTCCATCTCCGTCCTTTCCTAGCCAGTTTGCCTGTGTGTAAATTAAGGTTTGGACTACAGGCCCATCCCTTCCAGTTCTAAAAGTTCTCTGATCACATGTGGCACACTTGTGGTCATTGCCAGTTGCATGGAAAGGTGGTTTTATGTTTTTGTAAAAGGTCTGAGTTTGATGTGTAGAGTGTACATATCAAAATTGATTTCTTGTCTATGGCCATACCACCCTGAACGCGCCCGATCTCGTCTGATCTCAAAATTGATTTCTTTTACTAAAATTGATCTTTTTGCAGATAATTTTGTATGTCAAGGAGGAGATGAAAAAAAACAACATCCCAGAACCCGTTGTCATTGGGATAGTCTGGTCCAGCGTAATGAGCACTGTGGAATGGAACAAAAAGGAAGAGCTTGTAGCAGAGCAGGCCATCAAGCACTTGAAGGTATTAGAACTATGCCTTTACAAAACATTATTCTGCTTTTTAGTGGGGATAAGTGAGGTGTTACTGTACTTAGAGGATGTATCACATCCTGTGGTTCCTGGGGATAACCACCAGTGAGTAGACAAATAACTATTTGTGATAGTTATAAACTATTGATAATCTTTTAAAAAGTCTGACTTCACCTTTCTTTGGTTCACAGGTTAAAAACAAATACACGTTTAAAAATAGCATATGCCTGCAATTTGGTGTTTGCTTTTGAGGGAATATTGGAAAATAAGAGCACTCCTTTTTTATCCTCTAAATTATTAACATCGCATTGACAGTTGTCTGGAATCCGTGGTGCAGTATTGCTTATTTGACTTAGATGCTTAGTAGATTCTTCTGTTCTATTTGTTTGTTTGTTTTAGTTTCCGTTACATGGAATATAATTCACAGTGACTTTAAAAGATCAGTCTTGTATTTTAGGAATTTTGGAATGGAGGGTCATTGTAATAAATGACAAAACTTTTTCTCCTTTCCCTTTAAAAGCAATACAGCCCTCTACTTGCTGCCTTTACTACTCAAGGTCAGTCTGAGCTGACTCTGTTACTGAAGATTCAGGAGTATTGCTATGACAACATTCATTTCATGAAAGCCTTCCAGAAAATCGTGGTGCTTTTTTATAAAGGTAATTTAAATTTTAAATTCGGTGATAAAAATCCTAGGGGCGCCTGGATGGCTCAGTCAGTTAAGTGTCTAACTTCGGCTCAGGTCATGATCAGGGTCCTGGGATTGAGTCCCCCTGTGGGGCTCCACACTCAGCAGGGAGTCTGCTTCTCTCTCTCCTCTCCCCCTCACCCTCCTCTCTCTCTCTCTCAAATAAAATCTTAAAAAAAAAAAAAAAATCCTAGAATACTCCCTAATAATTCCAAGGAGTAGTTGTCTGAACATCAGCTCCATAAAATATTTTACTCTAATTATAGGACAAAATTGTTTCTAATTAAATTGGGTGTTTTTTAGTCCATTAATATCAAAACATCTCTAAATCATATTAAGTTAAAACCTAAAATCTTGATGTGGCCTCAGACTTTACCTCCCATTCTCTACCAGTTCTCTTCTCCAGACATAGTCTCCAACAAATCTCTCTAGTCTTTGGCCCATGACAAGTTGACTTCCCTTCATCCTACCCCGTTACCCAATGTAGACTTTTACTTGTCTTTTAAGACCAGTTCACAATGCTTATTATAAAACCTGTTTTAGTTATTATTCCCTTTTCTGTGATCCTATTTTAGAAAACTGGTCTAAAGTGGTTAAGAAAGATAAGGACTTTGTTGGGAGAGAGTCCATTGCAATATTTAGTTTACTGTGGTTGTTAGTAAAGTTTTCTTCGATTCTGCATAAATCATACCAGTTTGACCCCAGTAAGTGTAGTTTGTGTGCACATGTATTATTTCCATGACCTAGTTTACATAAATGATTTTGTTGGTTCCTATATTCTAAACTTAGAACAGAGGTCTATATCCCATTTCGAGAATTTTTTGTTTTTAAGAAAGAATAGGGTAATGAACTCCTAAGTAAGTACTCCATGCTTTGGTTATAGTTAGGTTTCTTGGAAATGTACCCTCATTTACATCCTCCTCCCACTCTAATTATTTATAAACAAATCCTAGAAACCCTTAATTAATTTTTTAAAAGTATGGGTTTATAAAGTATATGGACTTTTTTTTGTTTTTAGTAAAACCACAGTACCATTTTCACACCTAAAAATTTTAACGTAATCCATCAGATATCCCTGATTGTTTATAGAAAGGTTTCTCAGCCTTGGTACAACTGGTATTTTGGGCCATTTAACTCTAGTTGGTAACAGTCCTTTGCATTGTAGAGTGTTGAGTAGCATCTCTCCCCAGTGTAACAACCAAGAATGTCTCTAAACATTGTCAGATGTCCCAGCAAAGGGGGGTGTAAATTGCCTTCAGTTGAGAGAATCACTGGTTTAATAAGTGTTTTTCCTAGTTGCAGGTCATACGTTGGCAACTAGTTGATAAAGCATTTCTTTTTTTCTTTTTTTTTAAAGATTTTATTTGACAGAAACTAGCGAGAGAGGGAACACAAGCAGGGGGAATGGGAGAGGGAGAAGCAGCCTTCCCGCTGAGCAGGGAGCCCGATGCGGGGCTCGATCCCAGGACCTTGGGATTATGACCTGAGCCAAAGGCAGACGCTTAACGACTGAGCCACCCAGGTGCCCCTGATAAAGCATTTCTTAATAGAGGGCTTGTCTTTAAAAATTGAAGAAACCAATTGAGTGTTTTGAATACAGTAATTGTTCATACCTAACTTTTCAGTAGGCTTTTTTTTGCCATGCAGGCATTTGCACTTTAGGTGGCTTCTGACTGCCTGAAAACTCCCGAATGTAATGATTGCTCTCTTTATAGCTGAAGTCCTGAGTGAAGAGCCCATTTTGAAGTGGTATAAAGATGCACATGTTGCAAAGGGGAAAAGTGTCTTCCTTGAGCAAATGAAAAAGTTTGTAGAGTGGCTCAAAAATGCTGAAGAAGGTAAGTCTTTTCCTTAGTGCAGTTTGTTTGGTAAAGCCCAAGAACTAATTCAAATGCAGCCATAGAATGTGCTTCCGTTTTTCATTGAGATATCATTTTGTACCTTGAGTACAGATTTTTGTTCATTTGTGACAGACCTGCAAATACTCATTTGCTTTAAGACAGGTGGAGAGAACTTGACTTTGGCTTGGCCAATATACTAACATACTTACGAGGGAAATTGAAAAATTTAAGACTATTTAATAAATATTAGATTTACAAATGAAGGCTTTTGAATATCCCCCTCATAATTAGGGGATTATTAATATAATTACTTAATTGTAATAAAGAGCTTCAAAGTTATAAATGGGAACTTCTGCTTTCTGATATTTATATAATGCTTGACTGCATTTTTCCCCTTTTCTAGAATCTGAGTCTGAAGCTGAAGAAGGTGACTGAATTTTGAAACTACACCCTCAGTAAAGCAAACAGGAGTTGTAGATAAAATGTCATGTCTCATGTGTCCTGGTTCTTACATCTTCCTACCTCCCTATATCAAGCATGATATAAGGGCTTTCATGGCAAATTTTATTTTAACTGTTTCTATGGTTACTGGAAATGTTGGGTTTAGTTTCTAAAACCATGTTTTAAGTAGCTACAGGAGCTATAGATTTGAATCTAATGTTGCATTAGTCTTTTCAGTTATCTTCTACCTCCTGTATTTTCTACTGTAATAATGTAATTTAAGGCCTTCCACAATGAACAGTTCACTTTATTCCCTGGGTTTTCTATATGAACAGTTTTCAAGATATGATTTGGTTAAAAATAATTTGTTATAAAAATTCTGTTTGCAAATTAAACTGTAAAAGTATCCAAAGTCTCAAAAGGCAATGATTTGTGTGATAATTTGGTATGCCCAAAGCCCTACTCATCAATGAGAATCTCATATACAGTAATTGAATTCATTAACATAAATCTTGAGTATTTGGACCATTGCTTGCATGTTGATATTTTCTTGCATTTTTAACCCCGGATGTCCTTGAGCTTGGTTAGTTGTTCTCTGGTTTTCATTCGTTAGTAAAGCCATAGAGAACAAGCTTAAAAGTGAGTTCTTTGGGAAATTGTATGTGGCAGAGGTGGTGGGAAGAAGAAAGTTGAGCTTTTTCCCATTGAGCAACTTCTGCATTCAGTTTGTATCTTTCCAAGCAAAACAGATGGATATTCTTTTCATTACAACCATTTTCAAATGTACCTTAGAAAAATCTTGTCATTTAAAGTGTTTTACACTTGTCATGCACTTCGATTGAAAGGAAAGGACTCAAAAGAGTCTGTGAGTTAGGGGTGCCTAGCTGGCTCAGTCGGTAGAGCATTTGACTCTTGATTTCGGGGTCATGAGTTAAAGCCCCACATTGGGTGTAGAGATTACTTTTTAAAAAAATAAATAAAAATAGTGCGAGTAAAAGAAATGACTATACTAACCCCAGTAAGTTGTTAAATAGTAAGTGGTCAGCATGTTCTAATTGCGACTCTAAATGTAACTTACTTCCTCTTGGCTTAGAGTATTTGTTGTAAAGAATGAAGTGCGATGGTAATAATTCCCACTTGATCATACTGGATCAGCTTCATTCTCTTAACATACTCACAGCTCAAGCACCTGGCTATTAACATACCCGAGTTGCCATCTTTTTAAATTGCCATGAGCCAAATATCTCTTCTATACAATTGATCCATTTATTTTAATGGCTGCCTTTTAATTTCCATTTTTCTTTTCTTGCTGCTACCCATATATATATTTTATATATATACACACACATATATATATATATGTAGTCATTAGAAAACAAAATATGACCACTTTGGTGGAGAGACTTCATGTTAAAAGTGAACACTTTGAAAGGTGTTTTTTTTTTCTCGATGAAAGAAACTAGCTTGGAATAATGCCACCAGAGACTGAATGGAAATTGCCCGTTTCAAAGGTGCCATTCTTATGAGCCAAGAATTTGGTGTTTAAAAGTTCATCTTGAGGGAATAACATGTAATATATAACCTTATGAAGAACATTATAACTGATACCATTGTGAATGGGGTGAAATTGTTAAATGAATAATTTTGATAAAGTTTTCATGCACAGGCAAAATGTATTCACTAGGTTTCTACATAGTGATCTGCTTTTACTTTGTAATTTGTAGTCCTCAAAAGACTTTTTTTAAAAAATAAAGTCCATCCTTACACTTAGGTTATAGGACAGTCTTCTTTAATTTTTTTTTTTATATATTCCATGTTAATACCTAGGAGTAGCTGTATGTTATGTGTTCAGACGTCTCTACTGTGTAAGCATTGAATAATTGTCCTCATCCTTATGATTCCCAAACTGTAAACACCCACACAGAATTCTGATGTAGCGGAAACTACATTTAATATTCCTACAGCCAAACCATTGCATGTTACTGTCATACAAAGTGTACCCTATTTTATTATGTACTGTGTATAGTGAAAGAGTGTGTAGTCTTCCAGAACTACATTATGATCTTTGTCTGATCGTAGTTTTTTTCTTCATAATGACAAAGTAGTATTTACTTACTACAGTATTACAGTAAATGGATAAGTCACCTGTGACAGTATAGTGTAAAGAAAGGGAATGCTTCCTAAAGACTGCAGATTTTCATTTTGAATTTTAAGTGGTAATTTTGGAACTCAGCTCCCAGTGCCCACCTATGGCCTCAAATATGTAATGCTTAATCTAGATGTTAAGATTGTACTTGTAATTATGATTGGATAAAAGTTGATTTTCCAAACTTGGTGTTGGTTTCTAAGGATAAGTCTCCTTAGGTGCCATAATTAAATATGTGTTTAGAGCTGATCATAGGTTTCTTAATTATTCTGGGAGTATTGTCCTAGAGCTATTTATTACTCTGTTCTTAGAAAATTCCAAATACCAAAAATGCCACAGCGTATTTGGACATAGCATAGTGATGGTGGTGAGAGGAAATGCATGTGACTGAGAGATGTATCTGCTTTTTATATGAAGAAGAGTAAGGGTGATTTTTACGTTTTTTGTTTTTGGTCCCACTTGGCGGTGACACCACCCCTATTGTGAATGCATGACCTGATATATCTTTTTTTAAAGGGGAGGGTACCTAATAGACCTTTGCATTGGCAGACATATCTTTATGTATATCCATATCCTGAGATAGTATTTTTTTCTGCCAGTCTTAACAATTGGCCTTTACACTCCAGCCCACCATAGACAACAGACATCCCCATTGGCTTTGAAGGTCTTAACAGATTCTTGATTGTAAATGTATCATAAATAGAATCATTTGGGATCCTTCTTTCTAATCTATAAAAATCAATTAAAATCCTAGGTGAATGGTTTAAAGTTGTTAGGCATAACACGTGGATAATGGTATTGAAATTTTACTGATGAAACTTTACAGGAGATTGGGAACTGACAGAAATACTGGTTTGCTTTAAGTAACATGCCAGAATTTTAGTGTGCATTATCACTTGGACTATTGAACTACCTTTGTGAAATTTTTCCTCAGATGCTATTTACAGGTACCATGTAAAATAGGCTAAGCATTTCTGTGGGAATTCTGGTAAATTGTCTTGCTATGATTTTTTTTTTTTATGTAAAGTATTTGTCCTTTAGTATTGATTGAAGGTGTTTTTTTTTTTTTTTTTTTTTTTGAGAGAGAGAGAGAAACAGCATGAGAGGGGAGAGGGTCAGAGGGAGAAGCAGGCTCCCCGCTAAGCTGGGAGCCCGATGTGGGACTCGATCCCAGGACTCCGGGATCATGACCCGAGCCGAAGGCAGTCGCTTAACCAATTGAGCCACCCAGGTGCCCCGATAGAAGGTGTTTCTATTCACCAGCCTACTGAGGCCTAAAGGTTTAAAATACAGTAAGTTTTTCAGTAGGCTTTATTTAAGTGGACTCTAAAAGATATAAGTACTTTTGACTTGAAAACAATTTATAATTGGTTTTTGTTTAAAAATGAATTGCAGTGGATTTGTGTCTAAACCCAGTCATGCATAATTGTATGACACGATGTGGATTAGAAAGGCTTCCCAACTTTTTCTCTTCTGTTTAACTGGGCAGTGAGCAGCCATATCAAATCCAATTCTTTTTTAATCTCTTCCATTTAAATTCAATTAGTTAGCATATGTATTGGTTTCAGAGGTAGAGGTCAGTGATTCATCAGTCTTATATAATACCCAGTGCTCATTACAACACATGCCCTCCTTAATGTCCATCACCCAGTTACCCCATCCCCCCATCCCCTCCCCTCCAGCAACCCTCAGTATGTTTCCTCTGATTAAGAGTCTCTTAACGGTTTGTCTCCCTCTCTGGTTTCGTGTTGTTTTTTCCTCTCTTCCCCTATGATCCTCTGTTTTGTTTCTTCAATTCCACATATGAGTGAGAGAGACCATATAATAATTGTCTTTCTCTGATTGACTTGGCAAGTTCAATCTTTTATTTTCCATGCACTTAAAATAATTTTTTCTCATTCTAGGAGTATAGTCTCACCTCTTAATGAATTGAAAAAAGGATGAGGATACTTGACAGATGCACTTAATCACTGTCAACTTAGTAATTTTTAGTAAGAAACTTACTTAAATAAAAAGCTCACCTGCTTGTGGTGCCCACTGTAGTGCCATGAGGAAACACTGGTGAAAAATCTGCTGAGTCTTTTGTTTCATAGACTATCTGGAGGGACCAATACCTTGTTCAAACGATGACATAATTAGAATGTTGATGGCAGGCTTGGGAACTATGCGTTAAGTGTATACAATGAATTTGGGGTGTGACAAAGTTATCAAATATAATTGAGTTATTCCATTTCAGGAGTTTCCAGTCAGTGTAACTTTTACAATATCTAAGGACAAAAATAGTTTAAACCATTTTTTAAAGCTGAAATCCCGAAGGCTGTGCTTACGCAGTTGACTTAGAGGTTCACCTATTAGGGAAATAAGTGACCCATTATAGACGGAAGCCTCTATTACTTCAAAAAGATGTTCTATGTTCTCTGGCATCTTAAGAGTATTTTCTCTGTAAATACACCTCATTTCCATTCTAGTTAGGAGTAATGGACCCCGGCATGGCAAACAGTTGAAGAACGGAGAAAACTGGATAGCTGACCTTCCAGATAGTTGTTGGCACTCAGAACCACCTCAAGTACAGCCATCCAAACCAGTAATTACATTGCTGCATTATTTCTGTGTTAACTGTGAAATCTGCTTCTTGTCTGTACCCTTGAAATGGAATAAAATTTCATGAGACTCCTTGTTAACATAAAGAGAGAAGCAATGACTGTTGCATTGGTTGTTCTAATAACCTTGACACACTGGAGTTGGCTGTGGCTCCAGTCCTCGTCCTGGTCCTTGCGGTTTTCCCTTGGTGTTCGTTCTAAATACCATCAGAAGGCCTGTGCCTCCAGAGATCGTTTTCTTCAGGCCACTTCTGCTTTTGTTTGGCTCACGTATACTTCAGACTCATCCAAATAGTCAAAAAATACTGAGTGTTTCACTTCATAAAAGTGCCATCTACCCTCCCTGGAAAGTTTCAGCTCACTTCCCTTTCAGCCCTCCTGTCTAATGGATCAAGTTCTGTCCATTTCAACTCCAACTCCAGTGCCACCACTCTAATTCAGGCCCCCGGCATCCATTAACAGTAGCTTTGAATGCAAGTAAAACAGTTGAAGACCTTTTTGCCAGGAGGGACCTGCATGATTCATTCTTTAGCTTAATCTGCCTTTTTCTCTTATTCACTCTATGCCCAGCATCCAATAGTATTTGTCAGGTAGCAAGCATTAAATATTAGGCGAGTGAAGAAGTGAGAACAGGCACAATAATACTTCCTGGGTTTAGAATACTGAAGAGGATATGCAAAACGAGGGGTTGTTGTAAGCACAAGGTTCTGCGAATTAGAAATAGGTAAATATTTAGAAGCAACTTAGACAAAGGTTAAATCCAAGATATGTCTGTCCTGTGGTGAGGATTTCTATGACAAGTGACCAAAGTAGAAGAACCTGTCAGCCAACAAATTGTAAATGCATGTTGTCCGATGCTCCGCTGAGCTTTAGCACTATGGTAATAAACAGAATTGGATACCAAAATTCAGGTTTACAGGAGGAGGTAGGTAATAAAGAGTGAGGTGAGTGCAAAACCAAGCACACGGTAGGTACTGTCAAGTTGGGAGTGTCTGGTTTCAAGGGTTATGTAATCTGTAAATGATTAAAACAACCACGGGAGACAAATTACACTTCAAAAAAATATGGTTTGTACTCCCTAACCTAGAACAAAACAGACTGTACATGCCTACGTGAAACATACTAGAGAAAGATACTCAGCTACTAGCTGTGTGACTGAGCAAATAGTTCAACCTCTGAGCCTTGTGTTCTGCATCTATAAAGTAAGAATTACAATGGTTGAATGATGCCTATCTCATGGAGTGGTTGAGAAGTTTACAATAAAATAAATAAAAGGAAGGTACTTAAAACGGTCCTGTCCTAATAATAACTCCGTGAACTGTGGCTGTTCTTGTTAGAGCAAAAAGCTACTGACACTACTAAAGCCCTGAATACAGGTTTCTTGTTTGATTTGAACTAGTAGAAGGTAATGAAAGTCCCCAAAACCATCATGCTTGTCTTAGCCACTGTACGAAGAGACAGAAGATGAACTGAAATCCTCATGGCCCAGTAGCAAGAACGGAAGCCATGTTTTGTGAGTGTGGTCAAGTACCCAAAGTCCATTCTAATAACCATGTAAAAGAAACCCACAAAGAGTCAATGGTAGATGACAGATATCTATGTTGAAAGAAAGCAAGCAGATAGGTGACCAACTGGTGTGGTTTCAGCTTTCTCTGTTCTGCTAAGCCTCTGCAGTGCAGCGGAGAGCGAGCCATAACTTAGATCAATACTACAGGACCAAGGGAAGTCTCAGAAGTTGGGGGCACTGGTTTCTTTTAAGGCAAGGAGCAGAGCTGAAAACAGATGAGATTATTGGAGTCTAAAAGGAGTAGCCACCTTGTCTATCTGCTCCCCTTAGCTTAAACCGCCAGGTGACTGCCCTTAAACACAGCAGAAAACAGAAGGTTTACCATCTGCAGAAAGGAGTTAGGGAAAAGAGGTGGGGCCTACGGACTGGTGGATATGGTAAGAGTAAGGGCACTGTATTAAAATTCAGAAAACTAATATAACAGGTACATCCCCAGCATGTACACCTGTGTGGCAGAAACTAACCGTGTCCTCTGATATTCCCTGATTTTTTTCTTAGAATCCCCAACTTTTAGCTGGACACATGACTGCTCAAAAAGTATCTCCTAGCCTCCCTAGGAGAGACTAGGAGTATGGCCACAGGACTAAGTTCTGGATGGTGGAATGGGCTATTTCCAGTGGCCTTGAAGAGGTCATGTCTTCCCTTTCTCCTGTCTGTAGCTGGGAAATGGGCATGGTGACGGGTTCAAACAGGGCTTTTGGACCATGAAGATGAACAACAGACTTGCTTAGCGTTACAAAGCAACAATAGACAGAGCCGAATTTTTGTTTATTTTTAAGATTTTATTTATTTGACAGCACAAGCAGGCGGAGCGGCAGGCAGAGGAAGAGGGAGAAGTAGGCTCCCTGCTCCTGATGTGGGACTTGATCCCAGAACCCCGGGATCATGACCTGAGCCAAAGGCAGACGCTTAAATGACTGAGCTACCCAGGTGTCCCTGAGTATTTGTTTTCATTTCTCTTGAGTATATACCTAGGATGGAATTGCTGGGCCACATGGCAACTCCACATGTAACTTTTTGAAGAAGGACCCAAATGTTTTCCAGAATGGATGCACAGGGGCGCCTGGATGGCTCAGTTGGTTAAGCGTCTGCCTTTGGCTCAGGTCATGATCTCAGGGTCCTGGGATCTGGCCCCGCATCGAGCCCCGCATCGAGCCCTGCATCGAGCCCTGCATCAGGCTCCCTACTCGGCGGGCAGCCTGCTTCTCCCTCTCCCGTTCCCCCTGCTTGTGTTCCCTCTCTTGCTGTGTCTCTCTCTGTCAAATAAATAAATAAAATCTTTACAATTTTTACATTCCCTCTAGCAAATTTCTCTACATCCTCAACACATTATCGTTGGCCTCTTTGATTGTAGCTGACCTAGTGAGTATGAAGTGTTATCTCATTTTGGTTATTTGCAAGGAAACCTGATAAGTAATAATGTTGCATATCTTCTTGGCTGTTTGTATATATTCCTTGGAGATATGTCTATTCAAATCTTTTGACTATTTTTAAGTGGGTTCATTATTGAGTTGTAAAACTTCTTTACATATTCTGCATACAAGGGCATAATTTCTTTATATGGCTTGCAAATATTTTATTTGTAGGTTGTTTTTTCATTTTTTTGATGCTATCCTTTGAAGCAAAAGAAAAAAATTTGAGTTTGTATGAAGTCCCATTTATCTATTTTTGTCTTTTATCCTGGTGCTTTTGTTGTCATATCAAAGTAACCGCTACCTAATCTAAGTTCATAAAGACTTACTCCTATGCTTTTTTCCAAAAGTATTATACTTTTAGTTCTGACATTTAGGTATATGATCCATTCTTGTTAATTTTTATATGTGGTGTGAGGTAGGGATCCAACCCCCAACTCTGCATGTAGAAATCCAGTTGTCTTAGCAACATCTCCTGAAAATATTATTATTTCCCCTTTGAATTATTTTGGCATCTTTTTCAAAAATGCCCAATTTCTCGATTCTCATTTCAACTCCATTGATCTATATGTCTATCCTAATTACAGTACCATCCAGTCTTGATTCTCACTGTAGCTTTGTGGTAAGTTTTGAAATTGAGAAGTGTGAATCCTCCAACTTTGTTCTTTTCTAAAATTGTCTTGGGGGCACCTTGGTGACTCAGTCGGTTGAGTCTCCAACTCTTGATTTCAGCTCAGGTCATGATCTCAGGGTCATGAGATGGAGCTCCATGTTGGGCTCCACACTCAGCATGGGGTCTGCTTGTCCCTGTCCCTCTGCTCTTCCCCTCACTTGCCTGCTTTCTCTCTCTCTAATAAATAAATAAATAAAATCTCTAATAAAAAAATTATCTTGGCTATTTCCATGTACATTTTAGAATTAGCATATCCATTTCTGCAAAAAAGGAAGCTGAGATTTTAATAAGAATTGTTATATCTTAAGGTGCCTGGATGGCTCAGTTGGTTAAGCTTCTGCATTCTGCTCAGGTCATGATCCCTGGGTCCTGGGATTGAGTCCCACATCAGGCTCCCTGCTCAGCAGGGAATCCGCTTCTCCCCCTCCCCTATCCTTCCCCCAACTTGTTCTCTCTCTCAAACAAATAAATAAAATCTTAAAAAAAAAAAGAATTGTTATATCTTAGATCAATTTATGAGTATTGCCATCTTAACACATTAAATCTTACAACCCATGAATATGAAATGTATTTCCACTTATTTAGGTTTTCTTTAATTTCTTTCAATGATGTTTTAGTAGTTTTCAGTGTAAAACCTTGAACTTTTTGGCTAACTTTATCCCTAAATATTTTGTTCTTCGTGGTTCTACTGTAAATGGAATTTTTAAAATTTCATTTTCAAATTATTCAGTGCTAGTGCATAGAGATACAAAAAATTGATTTTTATATATTGGTCTTGTATCTTACAATCTTCGTGAACTCATTTATTAGTTCTAATGCGTTTTTTCAGTAGATTCCTTAGGATTTTTCTTTCTCTTTTTTTTTATTGATTCCTTAGGATTTTTCTTGACACATATCAAGTTCATGTCATTTGCAAATAGAGAATTTTTCTTCCTCCTTTCTGAGGAATTCTTGCCTATTTGCCTTGGATAGAATCTCCAGTTCATTACTGAACAGAAGTGCCAAGATCAGACATCCTTTTCTTGTTCCTGATCTTAAGGGGAAAGTTTTCAGTCTTTTTATCATTAAGTACAGTGTTAACTGTGGGTTTTTCATAGATGTCCTTTACCAGATTGAGGAATTTTCCTCTTTCAGCTTTATTGAGATATAACTGATGAATAAAAACTGTATGTGTTAAGGGTATACAAAGTGATTATTTAATATACATATACATTGAGAAATGATTACCACAATCAAATTAACACATCCATCACCTCACATAATTACCGTGTGTGTGTGTGTGTGTGTGTGTGTGTGTAGAGTACTTAATATCTACTCCCTTGGCAAATTTCAAGTACTCAATACAGTAATACTAACTACAGTCATCATGCTGCATATTAGACACCCCAAATTTATTCATCTTATGACTGAAAGTTTGTATTCTTTGACCAACATCTCTCCCATCTCCTATCCCTCATTCTCTGGCAACTACCATTCTACTCTCTGGTTCTATGGTTTTTAGATTCCACATAAAAATCAGAATATACAGTATGTGTCTTTCTGTGTCTGGCTTATCTCACTTAACATAATGTCTTCCAAGTTCATCCATGTTGCCACAAATTGCAGGATTTTCTTCTTTTATATGACTGAATAATATTCTAGGAATTTCCCTTCTATTCCAAGGTTGTTGAGTGTTTCTATCATGAAAGAATTTTGGATTTGTCAAAGACTTTCCCACATCTGTTGAGCTTATCAAGTGTTTTTGTCTTTTATTGTGTTAATTTGGTGCATTACACTGATTGATTTTCATATATTGAACCATGTTCTTTGCATTCCTGGGATAAATCCCATTTGGTCACAGTACAATCTTTTCATATGTTGCTATATTTGGTTTTCTAGTATTTTGTTGAGAGTGTTGCATTTGTATTCAAAAAGGATATTGGCCTGTAGTTCTTTTGTTTCATTTGTTTTTAAAGATATTATTTTTGAGTAATCTCTACACCCAACGTGGGGTTTGAACTCACAACCCTGAGATGAAGAGTTGCATGCTCTACTGACTGAGCCAGCCAGGTACCCTGGTCTGCAGTTTTCTTTACCTGTGAGGCCATCGTCTGTTTTTGGTATCTGGTTAACATTAGCTTCATAGAATAAGTTGGGAAGTGTTCCTCTTCTGTGTTTGCTAAGAGTGTACAAAGAATTGATGGTAATTTTTTAAACATTGGTAGAATTCACCAGTGAAGCCATCTATGCCTGGGCATTTCTTTGTGCAAAGATTTTTTTTGTTTGTTTGTTTTTTGTTTTATTTTAAGTAATCCCTACACCCACATGGGGCGCGAACTCACAACACCAAGATGAAAAGTCACATACCTTTTTTACTGAGCCAGCCAGGCCCCCTCTTCATGCAAAAGTTTTTAACTACTAATTCAATCTCTTATTATGTCTTCTGTTCTATTTTTTTTAAGATTTTTTTTTTTTAGTTTTTATTTATTTATTTGTCAGAGAGAGAGAGAGAGCACAAGCAGGGGGAGTGGCAGGCAGAGGGAAAGGAAGAAGCAGGCTCCCCGAGGAGCAGAGAACCCAATGCAGGGCTTGATCTCAGGACCCTGGGATCATGACCTGAGCCAAAGGAAGAGGCTTAACCAACTGAGCCACCCAGGCACCCCTAAGATTTTATTTTAAAATTTTTCTTCATTTTATTTTTAAGTTATCTCTACGCCTAACTTGGGACTCTAACCCACAACCCTGAGATCAAGAATTGCATGCTATACCAACTGGGCCAGCCAGGTACTCCTATTCTATTTCTTCTATTTCATCTTAAGACAGTTATTGGTGAAAGGAAGTTTGGCATTATGAATCAAAATTTTAAATAAGCATATCTTTTGATTTAGCTGTTCCAATCCCAGTAATTCATTTCCATTATATATTGCTATGTAACAAATCACCCTCAAATTTGGTGACATAAAATAACAACTGTTTTATTATGTTCACAGATTCTGTGGTTCAGGAATTTAGGTAGAGCACAGTGGAGACTGATTGCCTCTGTCCCATAACATCTAGGACCTAATCCAGGAAAATTAGAACAGTTGGGACAGGGGAGTGACTCCCAGTGACAGAGGTCTGGAAACCCCTGGAAGCTGGTCTAGGATGACTTGGAGACTGGGGCTATTGACTTACATGTGGCCCTTCTCAGTGACTTGGGCTTCTCATAGCATGGGAGCTGGATTCCAAAAGGCAGTCCCTCAAGAGGGAGTTGCTGAGAGCCAGTGTTCCCTGAAAACAAGATGGAATCTGCGTGACCTTTTACGATCTAGTGTGACTTCTGCTATTATCTATTATTTGAAGCAGCTAGCAGTTCCAAAGTGAAGTTGGAGATACTGTGGCAGACGTTTTTGGAAAAAAATCTGCCACACCTATCTTATAGAAAACTTGTCTTTGTTAATTAAAAAAGCAACAGGCACAATCTTATTTGAAAAGTTAAAAAACGGGTACATATGTACAGATACAGATACACAGAGAGAGACCTGAAAGGGAATGGGATTTCTGTACCCGTTATCTCGGGGATGGGGATGAAGAAGATGGGTAAAGCTGGACTTTCAGGGGCGCCTGGGTGGCTCTTTCGGTTGAGCATCTGTTCTTGGCTCAGGTCATGGTCCCAGAGTCCTGGAATCGAGCCCTGCGTTGGACTCCTTCCTAGGCGGGGAACCTGCTTCTGCTTCTGCCGGCCACTCCCCCTGCTTGTGTACTCTCTCTCTCTCTGTGTCAAATAAATAAATTAAATTAAAAAAGAAAAGCTGGGCTTTCATATATTTTGATCTACATTATATTGTTTGAATCTTCTACAATGAGAATTACTAATCTGTTTTTTGCATAATAAAATATCAATTTTGAAAATATCAGTAAAAAAAAGAAAATACCAGTTTTTAATAAATGACATAATGTATGGATGCCTTCAATTTACAAGACAAAAAAATAATGTAAGGCAACACGTATATTGTAGAGGCTGCTTTTAACTTGATCAAGGCAAAAAGGGCCCACAGCAACCACCTGGCTGGATATAGACAGGCCCATCAGGTGACCCACCACAAAGTATCCATAGGCCCTAACTAACCAATGGGTTACTTAGAATCAGGCACGTGTAACAGAAAAGGGAAAATTCCATATGTTCCCATACCTCCTCACCTTCCCTCTTTAAAAACAGCCCCCACCTACTGCCTCCTGGCAGACAGTCTCTGCCCCCTGCTCCTTAGCACCGTATACAATAAATTTCTATCTCCTTTGTTCTGCCTTGGGTAAATTCTTTCACTGCCCACGCCACCATCCCCCCACATCATTGCCCCACATCTGGGGGCCCCCATCTGATTAGGAGAGACACTACATATATGACATAATAAAATGCCATTGACTAGGGCTCAGGGATTAGAAACACAGGGGTGGGGGGCGCCTGGGTGGCTCAGTCGGTTAAGCGTCTGCCTTCAGCTCAGGCCATGATCCCGGGGTCCTGGGATCGAGCCCAGCATCGAGCCCTGCATTAGGCTCCCTGCTCAGCGGGGAGCCTGCTTCTCCCTCTCCTCCCAGCTCAGTGCTCTCTCTCTCTCTCTCAAATAAATAATTTTTTTTTAAAAAGAAACAGGGTTTTCCAGAGGGATGTGAGACATATGAAAGGAGACTTTCTAGAACCTGCAGTTCAAAGTTCTTTGTTAAAGGCAGAGCAATGGGAGTTATTCCATGCTTGACACTTACCAAACTTAAAATCTAGCAGTGGAGTAAATTCCACATGATGCAGGGAAACTAAGAATTTACAGTAGGCAATACAGATTTACAAATATTTAGTTGCTAATCTGCATGCAAAATGAAAATCCCAAGTTTTGCTATTTAGGAGAACGTCCCAAGGGTTTTTGTTGGTTGGTTTAAACAAAATCTGAGGGATCCTTCCCATGCTCTTTTTTCTCTTCTTCAATATTTTGTGGCTGTGATTTTTGCTTCTGGCAATGGCAGGATAACTTCTTCCAAACAAACTTTCTTACTAAGAATAACTAGAAAATCTGAACAAAATGTAAAATACATAAGCTTGCAAAAACTGAGGAGTTACCAAGGCAGCGATGACTTGAGGGGCCAATATCCTTGAGAAAAGAAAATGTGGGGGGACCAAGGAAGCAACCCTTCAAAGTATTAGGGAATTTACCAATAGTGGCTGAAAGGTTGAGCAGAATTTTAGGTCGCTGCATGGGGTGGAGGGAAAAATGGGTGCTGGAAGCCTGCCAAGGAGGACCCCGGATTTTTCACTTGGGATCCTGTGGCAGACACCATTGGTGCCCTGCCCATTTCCCTCAGGTTTTCCCATTACAGTAAATGGAGGTTTACTGTACTTCCATTGACCATTATCTCATTTGCATTTCTTTGTCTGAAGGCCTCTTTTGGCTGGCAGAGCCCACTCTATGTTTGGCAGGCTGAAGTGCCAAGAATTTATTCTCTCCACCCTAGCTGTCCTCAACATTGCCCCTTGGGGAGAATATTCTGAGGTTCTTCTACGCTGGCTCCCAGAGTTCCACAGAGGCATTAAGTTCCAGGTACCCACAATAGGAACTTCCTTGAAAATACCTTCTGTCTTGGCTGTCATCACTTTCCCCTCTCAATTCTCTACTCTCTCACGGGTGTTTTCTGGAATCACCTCCCAAATAAACTACTTGCGTTTGAAATCATGTTTCAGAACTTCTGCCTCTGGGAAAACCACAAACTGAAGCCTTTGGGCCAAGAAATGGTCCTACAAAATGAGGTTCCCAAGATGGGACTCTTGATTGGATCGCTCACTGACTAGATGGTGAACAAGGACCGTATGTGGGGTGCTGAGGATCTCCGGAACGCTGTGGCACCACCCCTAAGACCCTCGCTTGTGAACTGAGCTAGGACGCAGGTGGGAGGCGATGTGCTGGCTTATACAACGTCACCGGCTTTTGAGAGATGGCAATGGGAATTATAAAGACCGAAGCCTGTTTGGTTGTGAAGTGCCATCGATGGGCCTGGCTCTAATTTTGCTGAGCCACGTGGGAGCACGCCTTCAATTTGTCCAGCCTCCTCGGGATTCGCCGGATGGAGCAGTTGGCCTCAGCTGCGCGCCAGGGCTCACTCTCTGCCTCCCGAGCGCTGGCGGTGATAGATCGGGGTCAGCTACTCTGGGCTGCTCGATCCCAGCCAGGAGGACGAGGTCGGGGAGGACAGCTGCCAAAACCTGTTTCGTTCGGAGGATTTCCTTTCTCCCTTGCCCGGAGCTGGCATGGACTGCCCTAAGCGCATTTGGTGAAGTAGAGAAACGAATTAGAAGTAGCGGGCCTTAGGAGTTTGCTCCCGGTAAGTTCCCCGTCCCTCCTTCGTTCCCGACTGTTGAGTTCTTTTGAACCATTTGTGGTTTTTTAAAGATTTTATTTATTTATTTGAGAGAGGGAGTGTGGTGCGAGCGGGGGAGGGGGAGGAGGGAGGAGCGGAGGGAGAAGGACCAGCAGACTGTGCTGAGCGCAGAGCCCACACAGCCCGAGATCATGGCCTCAGCCGAAATCAAGAGTCAAATGCCTAACCAGTGAGCCACCCAGGTGCATCTGTGCTGGGTTTTCATAACCCATTTGTTCAGGTTTGCACAGTGTAGAGAACTAAAACGGAGTCTCTCAAGTCAAGCAGGAGGCCGTGTCAACCAATGACACAAGTAGTTAAAAGTACTGCAGCATCAGCTGATAAGGAGCAGAACCAATGGAGGGCTGTGGGGGCCCAAGACCAATTAACCCCTTTAAAGATTTTATTTATTTATCAGAGAGAGAGCCGCGCACAAGCAGGGGGAGAGGGAGAAGGAGGCTCTCCGCTGAGCAGGGAGCCCAATGCAGGGCTCCGTCCCAGGACCCCAAGGTCCTGACCTGAGCCAAAGGCAGATGCTCAACCGACTGAGCCACCCAGGCGCCCCTGATTAAATCCCTTTAAAAAGGGGAGGATTTTTGCAGCAAACTGTCAGACTCTTCAGACATGACCTCTCAAAGTCTGAGCACCTACAAAAGGCAGCTGCCATGGAAGGCTCTGCCTGATGGCTCTCCAAACGGAACAGAGATCCTTCACTGCTTGAGCGTCAGAAGCAGCAGTCAGCGCCGAGAGCTGACCCGGGCCTGACCAAGACCGTATCTCAGCTGCGCGTGCGCAGGCCGACTTCCCGTTTGGTTCGTTCACTTCCTACACCCTTCTGTTATCTTGTTTGTCGTGTGGTTTGTCGTCTGTCCTGCTCTGTGTGCTGTGTAAGAAGCCAAGTTTCATCCCATGGTGAAATGTCCTGGAGTTTGGAGTCCTGAACCTGCTTTATACAATTGGATTAACTTCGCTTTATGATTGCGTAAAGCCAACACTGGAAATACACCGCTTGTGTGTGCGCCTCCACAGCGTGCTCATGACCCATAGCTGGAGTCGTGGCAGGGGCCGGTGGTAAGTGGTGAAGGGACCGCTGGAGAGAGGAAGGACGTGAGGTACACAGGAAGCCAGGGAAGGCATTTGGCGAGACCTCGGTTGGAACTGGTGTGTGTGTACGTGTGTACAGGATGGGGACTAGGGAGTGCTAGCTCTGTCCCTTCCCAGTGATTCCGAGGAGGAGATTGGCTGACTAGTCTGCTTTTATTGATTTATTTAAGATTTTATTTATTTGACAGACACAGCGAGAGAGGGAACACAAGCAGGGGGAGTGGGAGAGGGAGAAGCAGGCTTCCCGGAGCAGGGAGCCCAATGCCGCGCTCGATCCCAGGACCCTGGGATCATGACCTGAGCCGAAGGCAGATGCTTAACGACTCAGCCACCCAGGCGCCCCCTGACTGGGCTA
This sequence comes from Mirounga angustirostris, assembly GCF_029215605.1. Lineage (NCBI taxonomy): Eukaryota > Metazoa > Chordata > Mammalia > Carnivora > Phocidae > Mirounga > Mirounga angustirostris. Next base: position 161,323,285 of record NW_026991711.1, read on the forward strand.
CTTTTAATTATAAACTTATGACTAAGAAGAAAATGATTTTTATTGTAACACCACCTGGTCTATGTCTCTGTTAAGCTCTGAATGGCTCTCTTGGATTTCTTCCTTCCATTTGGTTGCCTCCAAACAGCAGGTTTGGGTTTGGCTCTCTTCTCTTGTCTACGAAGCTGTTTGTTTGGTTTAGTTGGTGGTGATTCTATCTTACCGCCCCCCCCCACACTGATTTTGGGGAAGAACAAATGCTAACAGCAGAAACTCTGGGCTCAGTTATAGATTTGTTTCTACTGTGTTCTTTCTGAACTTTTGACAGGAAGATGGGGAATACTCCTGTTCTCGAATAAAGTCCATCAGGACGTATTTTGAATAAATGGGGCAGAGGCCTGAAAACCAGAGAAAAAGCCTGTTTTGCAGGAGGGAGAGACAGGAGATGGAGATAAAGGAATGTGAGTCCAAACTTAGAATCGACCTCAACCTTGCTGGTGGCACCCCTGCTGCCTCTGTGCCCGTCTTCCCCTCCCCCTCCTTCCCCTCCCCCTTTACCCCTCCCCCTCCCCCGGTGCCTGGACCACCACCAGCTCCTATACCATCCTCAGTGCCTGCAGCGTCATCAGCCCCTGCTCCTTATCCTCACTAGCGAGGAACAAAACACACCCCAAGTTGTTGGGCCACCTCCTTAGGAGGTTCAAACTGCAGCATCTCCCAAGTCAACATGAAGGGGCCCAAGAGCTCCCCTGGACTTAAACCACCCACTTCAGATTTCCCCACAGGAGCCCCAAGTCAAATGGATGGTGGGGAAGAAATTGATTGACTTTTAGTGGACACAGGTGCAACATATTCAGGATTACAGGTAATTTAAGTTTGTTGGTTTCATTAACATAGACACATCTTTGGAGCTATCAGCATTAAATGTAAAACTTATTCTACCAAGGTTTACTAAAGGTCAAATAAGTTCATGTCATTTCTGCTGCAATTTGTCAGCAAAAAGATGACATAAAATGATAATTAATTTTGTCTGTCAAAGTTTTTGTGTACAACAAAAACAAGTAGGTTGAGTAAATGAAAAGGTTTAAAGCTTTCAAAAACTTTTGGTAACCTGGAACTTTAAAGTTTTGCTAAGTTAAATGATGAGTTGGGTTGAATTCATTGGCTATCTAAGTCTTTTTCAAGTAAGATAGAATACTGAAGCATTGATTACAGAACATAGGTTTGTCTGCTTTTGGCTGCATATTGCAGAGAAACTGAGGATGCTTGGGTCTGTTGGTAAACCTGCTTTGTGCTTTACTGAAAAAAAAAACCACATTTTTAGGAATAATGAAATATATTAATAAATTTCTGATCTAAAGAATTCTGGTGCAACAGAGTTTACAGTTGTTTTTTTTTTTTTAAAGATTATTTGACAGAGACACAACGAGAGAGGGAACACAAGCGGGGGGAGCGGGAGAGGGAGAAGCAGGCTTCCCATGGAGCAGGGAGCCCAATTCGGGGCTCGATCCCAGGACCCGGGGATCATGACCTGAGCCAAAGGCAGACGCTTAACGACTGAGCCACCCCCGCGCCCTGAGAGTTTACAATTGTTCACCTACTTAGTTTTCACTGGAGACTAAGGTTTCTTTCCTTTCTTCTTCTTTCTTTTTTTCTTTCATTCATTCAATTCCAGTATCATTAATATAGTGTTATATTAGTTTCAGGTGTGCAATATAGTGAGTCAACACTTCCATCCATTACTCAGTGCTCATCGTGGTAAGTGTTACTCTTAATCCCTTTCATCTGTTTCACACATTCCCCCCACCCATCCACCTCCCCTCTGGTAACCCTCAGTTCTCTATTTTTAAGAATCTGGGGTTGGGCGCCTGCGTGGCTCAGTTGGTTAAGCGACTGCCTTCGGCTCAGGTCATGATCCTGGAGTCCCGGGATCGAGTCCCGCATCGGGCTCCCTGCTCGGCAGGGCGTCTGCTTCTCCCTCTGACCCTCCTCCCTCTCATGGTCTCTGTCTCTCATTTTCTCTGTCTCAAATAAATAAATAAAATCTTAAAAAAAAAAAAAAAAGAATCTGGGGTTTTTTGTCGCTGTTTGTCTCTTTTTTTTCTTTGTTTTGTTTCTTAAATTTCACATATGAGTGAAATCACATGGTGTTTGTCTTTCTCTGACTGACTTATTTCGCTTAGCCTAGTACCCTCTAGATCCATCCATGTTGTTGCAAATGGCAAGATTTCATTCTTTTAAATAGTTGGGTAATATTCCATTGTATATATACACCACATTTTCTTTATCCATTCATCTATTGATAGACACTTGGGCTGCTTTCATATCTTGGTTATGGTAAATAATGTTGCAGTAAAAATAAGGGTGCATGTATCTTTTTGAATTAGTGTTTTTGTTTTCTTTGGGTAAATACCCGACAGTGTAATTACTGGATTATATGGTAATTCTATTTTTAATTTTTGGAGGGACCTCCATTTTGTTTTCCACAGTGGCTGCACTGGTTTGCATTCCCACCAATAGAGCACAAGCATTCCTTTTTCTCTACATCCTCACTAACACCTGTTGTTTTTTGTGTTTTTGATTTTAGCCATTCTGACAGATGTGAGGTGATATCATTGTGGTTTTGATTTTCGTTTCCCTGATGATGAGTGATGTTGAGCATCTTTTCATGTGTCTGTTGGCCAACTGTATGTCTTCTTTGGAGAAATGTCTGTTCATGTCTTCTGCCCATTTTTAATTGGTTTATTTGATTTTTTTGGTGTTGAGTTGTATACGTTTTTTACACATTTTGGATATCAACCCCTTATCGGATATATCATTTGCAAATACCTTCTCCCATTCAGTGGGTTCTGTTTTTGTTTTATTGGTGGTTTCTTTCACCTTGCAAAACTTTTTATTTTGGTATAGTCCCAACAGTTTAATTTTGCTTTTGTTTCCCTTGCAAAAGGAGACACATCTAGAAAAATATTTCTACGGCTGATGTCAGAGATTACTGCTTATTTTCTTCTAGGAATTTTATGCTTTCAGGTCTCACCTTTAGGTCTTTAATCCATTTTGAGTGTATTTTTGTGTATGGTGTAAGAAAGTGGTCCAGTTTCGTTCTTTTGCATGTAGCTGTCCAGTTTTCCCAACAGCATTTTTGAAGAAACTGTCTTTCTCCCATTGTATATTCTTGCCTCCTTTGTTGAAGATTAATTGACCATATAATTGTAGGTTTATTTCTGGGCTTTCTATCGTGTTCTGTTGATCTATGTGTTTATTTTAGTGTCATTACCGTACTGTTTTGATTACACCAATGTGTATATTTTGAAATCTGGGATTGTGATACCTTCAGTTTTGTTCTTCTGTTTCAAGATTGCTTTGATTATTTGGGGTCCTTTGTGATTTCATATAAATTTAAGTATTATTCTCTTTTTGTGAAAAATGCTACTGGTATTTTGATAGAGATTGCATTATATCTGTAGATTGCTTTGGATAGTATGAACATTTTATCAATATTTGTTCTCCCAGGGCACCTGGGTGGCTCAGTCATTAAGCGTCTGCCTTCGGCTCAGGTCATGATCCCAGGGTCCTGGGATCGAGCCCTGCATCGGGCTCCCTGCTCCGCGGGAAGCCTGCTTCTCCCTCTCCCACTCCCCTCCTTGTGTTCCCTCTCTCTCTGTGTCTCTCTCTGTCAAATAAATAAATAAAATCTTTAAAAAAAAAAAAAATATTTGTTCTCCCAATCCATGATCATAGACTATCTTTCCATTTGTTTGTGTCATCTTCAATTTCTTTCATCAATGTTTTATAGTTTTCAGGGTACAGGTATTTTACTTCCTTGTTTAAATTTATTCCTAGGTATTTTATTATTTTGGGTACAATTGTAAATGAGATCGGTTGCTAGTTTTGTTTTTTGTTTTTTTGTTTTTTTTTACGATTTGATTTTTAAGTAATCTCTACACCCAACATAGGGCTCAAACTCATGACCCCAAAATCAAGAGTTGCAGGGTTCAGGGGCACCTGGGTGGCTCAGTCAAACATCTGATGCTTGATTTCGGTTCGGGTCATGATCTCAGGGTCATGAGTTTGAGCCCTGTGTAGAGCTCTGTGCTCAGTAGGGAGTCTGCTTAAGATTCTCTCTTTCTCCCTGTCCTTCTGCCCCTCCCTGCTGTGCTCATACTCCCTCTCACTCTCTCTCAATATAAATAAATCTTAAAAGGAAAAAAAAAAGAGTTGCATGCTCCACTGACTGAGTCATTTAGGTGCCCTGAGATTGTTTTCTCAATTTCTGTTTCTGCTACATCAGTATTAGTGTATAGAAATGCAATAGATTTCTGTATATTGATTTTGTATCTTGAGACTTTACTGAATTCATTTATCGATTCTAGTAGTTTTTTTGGTGGAGTCTTAAGGGTTTTCTACATGTGTTATCATATCATCTGCAAATAGACTTTCACTTCTTCCTTACCAACGTGGATGCCTTTTACTTCTTTTTCTTGTCTGATTGCTATGGCTATGACTTCGAGTACTATGTTGAATAAAAGTGGTGGAAGTGGACATCCTTGTCTTATTCCTGATCTTAGAGGAAAAGCTCTGTTTTTTTGCTATTGGGTATGATGTTAGCTGTAGGTTTTTCATATATGGTCTTTATTATATTGGGATATGTTCCCTCTAAACCTACTTTGTTGGAAGTTTGAGACTAAGGTTTCTAAAAGTAAAAATTCTGATAATTAAGACTGCTGGAAAATAAGGAAAGGAACTTTGTATGCAAGGAAAGTAAGATATGTTTTTGATAAGAAAGGTATGAGAGGGACACCTGGGTGGCTCAGTCGTTAAGCGTCTGCCTTCGGCTCAGGTCATGATCCCAGGATCCTGGGATCGAGTCCCACATGGGGCTCCTTGCTCAGTGAGGAGCCTGCTTCTCCCTCTCCCTCTGCTGCTCCCCCTGCTTATGCTCTCTCTCTCTGACAAATAAATAAAAATCTTAAAAAAAAGAAAAGAAAAGTATGAGGAATGGGAATACATTTTTGTTGAGGGAAAGGAAAGTAATTTTGTCCTAAAATGAGATTGGTTATTTAGAGAGAGAAGGCTTAAGACAAAATCTGAATGAAAAAGTTGTAGGTTTTGAAGGAAATCTTTGGAAAAGAATTTTATGTGTGGTCAGAGCTAAGATTGGAATGAGTGAGTTTTAAAAGTACACTGGTTTAACATTGAGATTTGGTTTTTCTCTCCATTAAAAAGACAAAGTTTTCTTGGATTGTTCATCTGCTCTTGATAATAAATTGTAAACAGAGGTTTGCTTTGTTCTCTGTTTCCAGAGAACCAAAGTTTCTATGTTGTCTTTATCAGATCTTTGATTAAAGTTAAAACTTCTCGATATTAAAAGAGCTAGGTTTTGCCAACAAGTACATAACCTTCTGTATTTGCATTTAGAATCTCTTATTGCCACCTTAAATAAATAGATAATTAAATACTGAGTTTTATAATGATGTGTAATCCTATTTAAGCATGGGCTTTAAATCCTTCTGAGGTTTTTAACAAACTTCCCAAGATTTGAATTCTAAATGAAGTCTTTTTGACTAATTAGGCTGTTTATTTGGTATGTTATGTGGGAAGCATTGTCAAACATACGATAATAAACATTCTTATGTTATATTGCATGGGTAAATGCTATAAGTGTTCTAGAAAATATATTAAATTCCTAAAACTGGGCCCTGGTTACAGCAGCATTTAAAGAGAACTTCTCCTGCAAAAAAAAAAAAAACAAAAAAAAACAGGCCCTGTACCTGACTGTGGAAGTAGGAGAATCTAAAGAAAGCTACATTTACAGCCAGTCCTTCAGTGCTAAAATCTGGACCCTGGTAAGAGAGTGGGGCTATCTGACCTGGAATGGGATATACTTGAGAACCTTGAACCTCCAGATTCCCTGAACCCTCTGACATGGTTGAAGTTGCCCACTCCCCGCACCCTTGCTAGAGGATAATGTCTCCAGTTTTTCAGACGACCACAAAAAGCCTTCACATAAAGCAGATGCCTCACAAAATGATTTATTTCCTCCTGAAGATCCATTGTTGCCTATCCTCATTGCTTCTAGACTATAATCAGATTTTCACCGTGGCCTATTTGGAGAAATCCTATGACTGCTTTGGGAAGAAAGGTATTTACTGAAAGTGTCACAATACTTGGCTAATACGTAGAGCAGGAACTGGGAGAACATGACTGGAATTGAACTTGGAGGTGTTGGACCAGGGATGGAGAGAATGGCATAATACAAGGCTGGGTAAGGAAGAGTTTGTTGATGCGGGGAAATATTCCCTTGGCTGAGGACTAAATTCCAAGGGTACCTGAAGCTTGTCCTAGTATGCTGCTGAGATCACACCTTGAAACTCAGAAAAAATGATGGCGTACAGTAAAATAAGGAGGGGATGCTGGAATTGTCTTGACAGAATATTGAGGAAAAGGCCAGACTTCTTAGAGTGATAATAATAGACATGCTAAAATGAATTTATGTTAGATGAGAGAATCCATCAGCTAACCATGCTTCATAGGAGCCACAGGACACTCTCTTCACTAAATCAATAAGGAACAGGACACCTAGCGTCACTGAGAAGCTTAGAGGTAGGTCTCCCCTAAGGCCAGGTTTATCAGTGGGGGATATTACTAAAGAGCTGGGTCTTTAGCATCAGTTGGGATAAATGGATTCCAGAATAGCAGAGGTCAGGGTACAATATTTCATCATCAGAGGCAAGGTGGATGTAATTTGTCAGCAAATTCAAGCTGGCAACTAGGAGAGCCCTGACCTGCAGGGATCTGTGACAACTATGTCACCCCTCCTAGTGTTAAAATAGCATTTAAGAGTGCTGCTTGATGTATATAAAAACCAAAAAAGTTCAAGAGCAAAAGAGCAGAAGGCTGATGTCAGCTACCATGGTAAAAAATCACAGTGCCCCTCCAGTTGCCAGATTTGAGTTGGTTCTCAGACTGACAACCCATAGATAGAAAGGAAGGCTGGGTTCCCCTTAAGGAAGAATCCTTCAGCACTTCAGCAAGTGTATACAGTGCCAATCCTTCTTTGCTTTCCCCAAAGGCCATTACCATAGTAAATGTAAGCTGGTGAAACTGGAATATCTAGCACTTTTGAGGGCCTTTTGAGTCAGGGTCTGCTCTAAGACTGAATGCTTGTGTCCCTCAAAATTTATATGTTGAAATTCTAATCCCCAATGTGGTGCTATTTTAGAGATAGGGCCTTGTAGGAGGTAATTAGGAGCCTTCATGATGGGATTAGTGCTCTTATAAGAAGATACCAGAGAGCTTGCTCTTTCTCAGTCTCTCTCTCTGCCATGTGAGGATACAGCGAGGTGTCTGCAAACCAGGAAAAGGGCTTTCACTGGGAACCAAATTGATCAGCACCCTAATTTTGGACTTCCCAGCCTTCAAAATTGCAAGGAATAAATATCATTTAAGCCACCCAGTCAATGGTATTTTTGTTATAACAGCCCAAAATAAGGCAGGGTCTGAACTGGTATTTATCCTAGGGAAACCCAAATAACCATCATAGCCTTCCTGTTAGAGTAGAGCACATAGAGTCCAGATGGTAAATGGAGTTCTGGCCCAAGTCTGTCTCACAGTGAGTCCGATGGGTCCCAAGGTCTTACTCTGCAGTCATGGCCCCATTTTTTGAAATAAGGATGGACAATTTAGCAGTTGACGAAAACTTCACATTGATCCCTCAGCTGCAGTAGAAGAGATATTGAAGTAGGTAAGGCCAAGTGAAAGCCTCTAAAACTGCTTCCCCACCCCAGCCAAGATAGTAAATCAGAAGCAATTCTGCATCTCAGGTAGACTGTTAAAGATCAATGAATGATACCCTCAAAGTCTTTAAAAACATGGGGATGGTTTTATTTCCCATTTAACTCATCTATTTGACATCTATAAAAATAAGATGGATCATGGTGGATAACAGTGGATTACCCTAAATTTAACCAAGTGGTAGCCCCAATTTTAGCTGCTGTATCAGGTTTAGTATCTATTAGATCAGATCAACACAGTCAATGAAACAGTATGCAAAAAAACCCAACAAAACCCAAAAAACCAATATGCAGCTAGTGATTTGTCAGGTGCAGTCTTTATAATCACATAAAGATAGAAGATGAGGACAGAAGAAAGTCACATTTACATGGAAAGGCCAGCAATTCCTGTCCATGGTCTTGTCCCAACGCCATAAGCTCTCCTGCTCTCTGCCACAGAATCGGCACATTCCACAGAACATCACGTTAGCCCACTTTTTCAATGACCTCATTTATTTTTATTTTTTTAAATTTTATTTTATTATGTTAGTCACCATTCATTACATCATTACTTTTTTTTAAAATTTTTAAAAAAATATTTATTTGCGAGAGAATGAGAGACAGAGAGCATGAGAGGGGGGAGGCCCTCTCATGGAGAGGGAGAAGCAGACTCCCTGCCAAGCAGGGAGCCCGACGTGGGACTCGATCCTGGGACCCCAGGATCATGACCTGAGCCGAAGGCAGCCGCTTAACTGACTGAGCCACCCAGGCGCTCTACATCATTAGTTTTTGATGTAGTGTTCCATGATCCATTGTTTGCGTATAACACCCAGTGCTCCATTCAATATGTGCCCTCCTTAATACCCATCACCGGGCTCACCCATCCCTCCCCACCTCCCCCTAAAACCCTCCATTTGTTTCGCAGAGTCCATGGTCTCTCATGGTTCGTATCAATGACCTCATTTAAATCAAACCTGGGGAAGTGGCGGGTACACTGACAGCTCTGGAAATACACCTGTAAGTCAGAGGGTGGGAAGTAAACCCTACAAAGATGGAGTCTGCCATATCAGCGAAATTTTCAGGAAGAGGAACTACCCGTACATTCTCTGCAAAGTAGTAGACCCACTGTAACTTCTACCACTAAAAGAGAGCAGCCGTGGTTGGTAGACCTCTTTATGCTTTTGGAAATAGCACATATCCCACTTAGAAATACTGCTCTTACTTATTTATCAGGTAACTGGGAAGGCTTTCAATTTTGAGTGAGGCCCAGTGCAAGACCGAGCAATGCAGCAAGTCAGGCTATGGTATAAACAGCCCTGCCTCTTGGGTCAGGGAATATGGCATGGTGCTGGAAGTTTCCATGTAGAGAAGGATGTTGTGGGAAAGCCTCTGAAGAAGTGTGGCAGCATAGATCTCTCAGCTTCTGCAGCAAGGCTATGCTGTCTGTAGCAGAGATCTGTTCACCATTTGAAAAGGAGCTTCTGGCATGCAGCTAACCCTGACCATGAAACATCAAGGGAGTTTGTGACTTGAGCTGCCCACTCTCAGCTGAGTATTCTCAGACACCCCCACCCACCACACACACATGCGCGCACACACACACAGAGTCATGAGGTCAGGTGGGCAGCAGCCATCTGTCAAGTCCAAAACTGTGAAGATCTGAGACATTATCTGTCCTGGATGATCCAGTCAGCCGGCCACTCTGTCACAGTGTTACACACGCACACACAGCCCATGAGACATTTGGATTTAGACAACAGAACATTTTCTCACACAGCATCTTCGCAGTGCTGACTCCCCACCTCCCCACTCTCCACGGGGCCATGTGATGAGGGTCAGATATATCTGCAGTCCCCTAGGGTCGCTTCTGAGCAGAGCTTTGAAGCTGTGAGACTCAGATCTGATATAGGGTGGCTGGCACATCCGTGCCTTCTCTCTCTCTCTTTCTCTTTTCTCTGGGAGGAAGAGGGGGAGAGTCCCTAGGTTGGTTTTTGTTGTTGTTGTTGTTGTTTTTAAGTAGGCTCTGCACCCAGTGTGGGGCTTGAACTCATGGCCCCAAGATCAAGAGTCTCATGCTCTACTAACTGAGCCAGCCAGGCACCCCGAGAGTCCCTAGGTTTTTATTACTCTTAGAATATAAGCAAGTGGCCCCAGGGCAGATGAATCTTTAAAATTTCAGGAGTAATTCACTGTCTCCAATTTCTAAGATATGTTTGTCATTCGGTCATCCTTTAACCCAGAATGACAGTCATTTTTGAGCAGGAAGCCCTAATTGTGCAGAAACATGCACGTGTTCATGGAGCATTGTCTTCCAACACAATCTATTGATGGGATGCGTTTTAGGCAGGTCCAGAGGGCCCAAGTAGGTCACATCATGTACTTATGTTGCACCAGCTTTTCTCCCTTATCTGACACCTTAGGCCTTGGGGCAGTGGAGGGAGGAGGCAAGTGGGTGGCCTGTCATGGATGGGACAGCTCAATAGGATGGTATAGCTGAAAATGGACTGCTTTTGCAGTATAGTCCCGCTCAGGGGTGACTCTTAAAGATCGTGGTGAGGGAAAGACTGGGCAGAGCTCTGAGCAGTACACCTGGCCATTAACATGTTTTAGGGACCAAGGTGACCTGATGTAAGTATATACCTGAACTCCTGAGCATCAGGGGCAAGTAAGTTAGTGGGTAAGCCAGGGGTCTGTAAGGACTAACAACCGAGAGATTGGAAACAAAAGATCTGGAGAAAAAGCATGTGGACAGACCCACAAGTGTGGGCAGGAGAAGATACCCACTTACTCAGAGCACGGCAGGCACTGAATACTCAAGTGTTTCGGATGATCCATCTATGAAAGGCCGGCCACCCCCTTTCCTGCCCATGGGGCCTTGAAACTAATGACGGGAATGGAGACTGTGAGTGGGCCCAACAGTAAAACTGTATTCTATCCAGTGGGGACATTAAGACTGATATAACTTCTCCACTGCTGTCTGATTTGTTGGCAGCAGAAGTTGATGTTGTCTCCCAGTATGCTACTTCACCTTCAGAAGACCGATGAGCCATCTGGTGGCAAATTTATTGTATCAGACTGCTTCCACTCTGGAGGGGACAGCAATTTTCCCTAAGTGGAATTGGACACATATTCCAAATACAGGTTAGCCTTCCTTGCCCTAGTGCTTTGGCCAGCACCACTATCCAGGGTTTTACAGAATGTCTGCCTTATCATAATGGGATCTTGCTTAAGAATCATATCAGTTTATGACAAAAGTGTTATTTTTTAAAAGATTTTATTTATTTGAGAGAGAGTGAGTGAGGGAGAGAGACCATAAGCGGGAGAAGGGGCAGAGGGAGAGGGAGAAGCAGACTCCCCGCTGAGCAGGACCCTGGGATCATGACCTGAGCCAAAGGCAGACACTTAACCAACTGAGCCACCCGGCAAAGGAGGTGTTACAATGGGCACATGACCATGGGATTTACCAGTCCTATTATTATACCACCTCACCTACAAGCTATTGATCAGATAGAATATGTAACAGCCTCTTAAAAGTGCTGCCAAGACCCCAACTTAGGGGTAATAATCTGAGAGAGAGCACTGTCCTTCACGATGTGGTATATACTTTGAACCAGTGACCATTGTATGCTGCTATGTCCCCACTGGTGGGAACACGTGTCTGGGGAACAGTAAGTGGAAGTACAATGGCTTCTTTCACCATTGCTCCAGCAACTCACTTGGGAACAGTCCTGAACTAGAGGTTCTGTTCCAGGGACAGGAGGAAGCTTCCACAAGGGGATACCCAGTGAGAGTTCCGTTAAACTTGCTGCTATGACTGCTGCCTGAATATTTGGGGCTCTTTATGCTGGTTGACCATCAACCAAATAAAGATGGTAGCATACTGGCAGGGAGATTGGCCTGATTATTATGAAAGACATGGTTGCTGCCACAGGAGCTGGGCAGACTCTCTCTTGGTACATCTATGACTTGATAATTACAAGTGGGCAATTGTACCAACCATGGCCTTACAAGGGCAAGGTAAGCAAGGACTCAGTCGCCTCAGAAAGGATGAAGGTATGGGCATCCCATTAGGGGCAAGCCTTCTAGACCAGCAGAGTACAAATCTAGAGTGTGTGGTAGAAGAGAGAGGTGATAAATATCAGTATTGGCCTCAGGGCCAATTACAGCAGTGCAGACTTTACAGCTTATTCTAATGAACCTCCTGTTGTAAGTTCCTATTTCCCCCTCTTTTTAAAAAATTTTATTTATTTATTAATTTAATTTAATTTAATTTGAGAGAGAGCGAGCAGTGGTGGGGGTGGAGTAGCAGCAAGAAAGGGACAAGCCGACTCCATGCTAAGCACAGAGCCCAATAGGGGGGTTGATCCCATGCCCCTGAGATCGTGACCTGAGCCAAAATCAAGAGTCGGATGATTAACCAACTGAGCCACCCAGGTGCCCCTCCTTCTTTTTTAAAATTATGACCAGCCACCACCTGGAGGAAGCAGTAACAGGAAAGAGTAAACTTAATATAGGTCCTGAGTGGATCTCAACAATGCAAAGAATGAACTGTAGTAGATGTTGTATCCTCCTTATCCCCTCAGGACTTAACAAAATAGTACATACAGGTCCCACTTTTCCTATCAATATTTGCATCTTTTTGCCTGAGGACTTTGCCTGAGCCAGAGCCCAAACTGCCTAAAAGCAGAGTCCAGAAGTGCCAAGAATTAACAACCCCCCTGGTGTTTATGCAGAGCACCCTAAATCAGTGACTAATAGGAGTTGGTGTATAAATCTCTCTCTCTGGCCCCTCAGCTGGAATAACTTTAAGACACCTGTGCTTCCCAGAGTTCCTCGGTGGTATTAAACTCCAGCTATCCACAAGTGGGTAACTTGCTTGATGATGTACCCTATATTAGATGTTTCTCCTTCCCTGTCTCATTTCCTCATTCCACAACTAGTTCTCCATGGAATTACCTCCCCAATAAACTACTTGCACTCAAACTCATGCCTAAGGGTCTTCCTCTAGGGGAACCCAAACTGACTGAGACTACCTGAGTACATACCTCAGGAGTAAAATTAGACTGGAAATAGATTAGTCCTAAAAAAGACTGAAACCTAGTTTCAAATCAGTACAGTACCTAATTAGATTAGAATGATTTTCCTTTCCTCTATTTCCATGTCAGAAGTAAATGTAAATCTTTCCTGGAGAAAGATAACATCTTGGGCTCCAAATTGTCTCAGTAATTTCATACACAATGCCTGGCATTCAAATAAAAGCCAGGCAAACAAACAAAAAAAAAAACAAAACAAAACTGACTGAAAATCAAGAGGGAAAGTAGACAAGAGAAACAGATCAAAAGGAGGTTGCAGATTTTAATATTACCAGATATGATTAAATTATTTTCCAAGAATTATGACCATATGTTCAAGATAACAACAATGGAGGACTTTAGCAGAAAACTAGGAACAATGAACTAGAATCATTATAAAAACCCTAGAGCCAAAATATATCTGAAATTAAGACTTCAGTAGATGAAATTAACAGAAGAATGGACAAACTAAAGAAGATTAGTAAACTGGGAAACAGACCAGAAGAAAATCCCAACTGAAAAATGGAGAAGATGGGAAATACAAAAAGAACATAAGAGACACTTCCAGAAAGATAGACTGAAGTACTTTTCCCTGCTCCTTCGACTAAGTACAACTAAAATCCCCAAGCATTATATATAAAACAAGAGACTCTGAAAGGTTCAGAGAAGGCAGAGCAGCTGGGGACCTTAGCTGGATCTGAGGAATGACATGGTTGTTTTTCCTGGCTTTTCTTTTTAAAAAAATTTATTCTTTTTATTTTTTATTTATTTATTTTTAAAAGATTTTATTTATTTGACAGAGACACAGCGAGAGAGGGAACACAAGCAGGGGGAATGGGAGAGGGAGAAGCAGGCTTCCCGCGGAGCAGAGAGCCTGATGTGGGGCTCGATCCCAGGACCCTGGGATCATGACCTGAGCCAAAGGCAGACGCTTAACGACTGAGCCACCCAAGCGCCCCCCCCCAAAAATTTTTTTTTAAATTTATTTATTTGACAGAGAGCGCACAAGCAGGGGGTCCTGAGTGGATCTCAACAATGATGGGAGAGGGAGAAGCAGGCTCCCCACTGAGCAGGGAGCCCAATTCAGGGATCTATCCAGGACCCTGAGATCATGACCTGAGCCAAAGGCAGATGCTTAACTGACTGAGCCACCCAGACACCCCCTGGTTTTCTTTATCTGTCCTAGACTTGATGCTGGAGAAGTTGGCAATGTGGAAACACCAATAGCTGCAGACAAAAATCTTCAGTAAAGTCTGTTCTTTCTAGCCAGGGGACCAGGAAAAGGGCAGCCTAGCAAGACAGAACACTTTTCTCTTAAATTTTATTTCTTTATTTGGGAGAGAAAGAGAGCATGAGAGCATGAGCAAGGGGGAAGGGTAGAGGGAGAAGCAGACTCCCCGCTGAGCAGGGACCCCCCCAAAGTGGGGTTCAGTCCCAGGACCCTGAGATCATGACCCGAGCTGAAGGCAGGTACTTAACTGACTGAGCCACCCAGGCACTCCAAGACAGAAAACTTTTAAAAAGACAATGATTGCTCTACTCCAGCCAAATACCACAGGAAAAACAAACAAACAAATATGGTCCTACTTTTATTCTTGCCAGCAAAAACTTAAGTGGGGATGCCAGGTTTCAACCCTTGCCAGGCTCTAACAAGATTCTTCAAGCCCTGACGAGGTGGTGTCAGGGAAGGCTGAGTAGGGAGCTGGGACTCTCATCCCTGCTAGGTGATAACACTCCTTCCAGCCTCCTGTTATGTCCACTTGGAGAGCCTGGACTTTCATCCTTATTCGTGGTAATGAGGTACCCCCTCCGTCTTCCAGCTGGTGTAGCATTTCAGGAGGCCGGCTGGAGAGTCTCAGAACTTTGATGCTGTCCAGAGATAACATGGATTGAGGCCACTCCACCCTGTGTCAGGGGAGCCATATGAAGTAACAGGCAATGAAGCAATCCTGCCACTCCTAGCCAGAGTGATAGTAGAGGCCTAGTGGGGATTCAGAACTCCCAACTCTGTCCAGCAGGGAAGAGGAGGAGGAGCTCCTCCCTGACCCTGAGTGTTAACATAAGCTGAATGTAGATCCTGGACTCCCTGCTCCCCCTAACCCACCAACCTGGTAGTAATAAGGCAGTACTGTCTGTTTTCCCACCACGGTGTGTCAGACGAGGTCTAGTGAAATAGAATATTTAAGTAAGATCCAGAGTCTTATATAAATGCCAAAAAATGTCCAAGTTTCAATTAAAAAAAAAAAATCACTTGTCATACCAAGAACCAAGAAAATACCAACCTAAACTTAAAAATATCAGCAGATACCAGGATAACACAGAGCTTGGAATTACCCCACAATAATTTTAAAGCAGTCATCAAAGAATGTTGAAATGAGCAATTACAAAAACACTTGAAACAAACGGAAAACTAGAAAGTCCATATGGAAATTTTATAACTGAAAAACATGATAATTGGGGGAAAAAAACACCAATGGATGGGCTAAGCAGCAGAAAGAAGGGAACTGAGGAAAAAACTGGTAGTCTTGAATAATGGAAATTATCCACTATGAGTAACAGAGAAAATAGATGAAAGGAAACAAAACAAAACACCAGAGGATCAGGGGCCTGTGGAACTATAACAAAAGATCTATTATTCATGTCATTAGAGTCCCAGAAAGAAAGAAGAAAATGGGCAGGGCTGAAAAAGTATTCAAAGAAATACAGCTGAAAACTCCCAAATTTGGCAAAAGATAGAAACATTCAGATTTGAGAAGCTGTGTGTCTCTAAAAAGGATAAACCCAAAGAATGCACACCAAGGTACATCCCAGTCAAACATCTTTTGAAACCCAGCCACCCAGTATTTTTGGAAAGTTTTACTGGAATGCAGTGACATTCATTCATTTACATGCTATCTACAGCTGCTTTCTCACTACAAGAGCAAACATACACATTTAAAACACATGTAAGAAAAAAAAAAACACCATGAACTCTCACTGATCCATCACCCAGTTTCAACTATTATTAGCTCACGGCCAATCTTATTTTGTCTGTACTCCCCTACACCTCCCCTCCACTTCTCCTAACCCCTCTGGATTATTCTGAAGCAAAACCAAGACACCATAACTTTTCTGGGAATCCTTTTGTGAGACTCTTGAAAAGGAGGCAATTTTCTCTCTTCCACTGGGAGAATATAAACCAGGGGCTGCAGGCAACCATTCTTGCAACCACTCAGAACCTTCTAGTGACATCCTATCTCATACAGAACTCTAGTCTTTACAATAATCTACAAAGCAGAGGTGCCTGGCTTGCTCAGTTGTCAGTAGAGCATGTGACTCTTGAACTTGGGGTTGTAAATTCAAGCTCCATGTTGGGTGTAGAGATTACTTAAAAATAAAACCTTAAAAAAAGTGAAACAAAAACCACAATGATCTACAAACCTCTACATAATCTGGCCCCTGGATCTCTCTCTAACCTCATTTCCTAACACTCTAACACCCATTCAGCTTCAACTATACTCTTCTTCTTGTACAGTGAACACACTAAGGATGCTTCTGCCTCAGTGGCAGTTACTATTTCCTCTCCCTACACAATCTTCCCTGGGTTATTATCTGCACAAACCTCTCTCTAACTTCCTAAGAAAAGGTCATCTCCAAAAAAAAGGTCATCATCCAGTTGTTCAACAAATATTTACTGAGCACCTTCAATCTACCTAGCATTGTTATAGCTTCTTGGGATATGCAGTAAATAAATTAAAACATCTCTGATGTCACAAAGCTTACCTTTCAGCAATGTAAGAGTAAATAAACTCCTATAGAGAAAAACAAAGCAGAGAAGGGGAGTATGGGTGGTGTTAACAAGGGAGGCTGTGGCAATTTTAAGTAGTCAGGGAAGGCCTCACGGAAATAAACACCTGAGGAGTGAAATGTGCACATCCAGAAGAGGAAGGACTGTACTTGGTATGTTTGAGGAATAAGGAGGCCAGTGAGGCCAGAGCACTATAGAGGAGAAAGTAGCTGGCATGTGGGCAGAAAGATGGAGTGGCACAGCCGATATTATAAAGGTGATTATAAGGACTTTGGTAAACTGACATGAAAGCCTTCAGAAGATTTTGAGATGAGTAACTTGACATTTAATTTTAACAGGCTCACTCTGGCTTGTTTGTAGATGTTTGTAGGGGTGGGTTTTTGATTCCACTGATGGTCCAAATTCTCCACCACTGCTTTTGTCTACACCTTTTACCACATAACCTTGTTACGTCCTCCCATGTAAATGCTGGGACCCGGTCGTGTGATTTTCTTTGACCAACAGGATGTTAGCAAATTCACTCTGGGACACCACTCCTCAGGGGGCAGGCTAAGCCTCACTGCCTCACTTTTATTTCCCCCCCCACCACCACCCCCCTCGCTTTTAAATCTAAGCCCTTAAAGGTTTATGTCATTCAGTCGAATGCATCTTACTTTCAAACATGTAACCAGTGTATTTCTCTCACATCTTAGGGTGTTAATTAGTACAACTGAATATCCATGTCACCATCTTCAATGGCAAAAATAACTAAAAAATTAGGACTATAGCCATCGTATATAATTTGAGATTATCTGATGTTATCATTTAAAATGCACTGTCATGGGTGCCTCAGATGGTTAAGTATCTGTCTTTGGCTCAGGTCATGACTTCTGGGGTCTGGGATCGAGCCTCCCAGGACTCTGCTTCTCCCTCTCCCTCTGTCTCTACCCCCTGCTCATGCTGTCTCAAATGAATAAATGAAATCTTAAAAGAAAAAAAAAGTACTATCATGGGGTGTCTCTGGATGGTTCAGTTGGTTGAGCCTTCGGCTCATTTCAGCTCAGGTCATGATTTCAGGGTTGTGGGATCAAGCCCTGTGTTGGGCTCTGTGCAGTCTGCTTGTCCCTCTCCCCCTGCTCTCTCTCAAATAAAATCTTGGGACACCTGGGTGGCTCAGTTGGTTAAGCGTCTGCCTTCAGCTCAGGTCATGATCCCAGGTCCTGGGATCGAGTCCTGCATCGGGTTCCTTGCTTAGCAAGGAGCCTGATTCTCCCTCTGCCTGCCGCTCCCCTGCTTGTGCTCTTTCTCTGACAAAAATAAAATCTTTAAAATAAATGAAACCTTAAAAAAAATAATAAAGGGGCGCCTGGGTGGCTCGGCCGGTTGGGGGCGTGACTCTTGATTTCGGCTTCGGTCGTGGGATCAAGTCCTGTGTCGGCTTCATGCTCAACAGGGAGTCAGCTTCCAATTTTCTCTCCCTCTCTAAAATGAAGAGAAATTAAAAAAAAAAAGATATGCTAAAAAATGTACTATCATTTAGGGTTTACTCAAGAAAAAAATTCAGACAGGCAACCTTAATGTAATTTGAATGGGAATTAACCTTTAAGACTAATTGTATTGCAAGGGACCAAACATGCAAAATACCAATCAAGATATATACGGTTCCTTCCAGATTAATAGCTCATGTACAATCTAGGCCACTATTCCATTTGTGTTTTGTTTTTTAAGATTTTATTTTGACAGAGAGAGAAGATAAGCAGGGGGAGGGGCAGGCAGAGGGAGAGAGAGGAAGCAGGCTCCCTGCGAGTAGGGAGCCCGATGCGGGGCTCGATCCCAGGACCCTGGGATCATGACCTGAGCCGAAGGCAGGCGCTTAACGACTGAGCCACCCAGGCACCCCACCACTTGTGCTTTTCATCTATTAAACATACCTGTAACTCTGAGATAAATGCCATAATATTCCTGTTTTACAAATAATATAGATAAGCATAGACTTGGTGACATTCCAAAGTCCTGCAGCTAGTAAGGGCTAGTTTTCAAACTAGACAGTCTGACTCTGGAGTGGAGATCCTCATTCTAGCATCAAAAATTTATATGGCCTACAAATCTGCTTAATTTTTAAATTTCTAAAAAACCCCAAAACTCTTGAACAAACAGTGCAGGAACTGGACATCCACACATAAAAAGATTAATCCTTCACAAAAATTAACTCAAAATGGATTAGACTTAAATGTGAAACACAAAACTTTAGAACTCCTACAAAGAAAACCTAGATGATCTTGGGCATGGTGAATTTTTAGACACTAAGGGCATAACCCATGAAGAATTGACAATCTAGATTCTAAAAATCAACTTCTGTGAAAGACAAGCCAGACTGGAATATTTGTGAGACACATCTACTAAAAAACTCTTATCCCAAATATAAAAATAACTCTTACTATATCCTTAACTATTTGATCTAGCAATCACTCCTTGTTATCTACCCAAAAGCAGTGGAAACTTATGTCCACACACAAACCTGTCCATGGATATTTTTAGCAGCTTTATTCGTAATTGTCTTAGAAACATGTAAGATGTCCTTTAGTAGGTGAATGGATAAGCTGTGGTACATCCAGACTATGGAATGCTAATTCAGAACTAAAAAGAAATGAATGATAAAGCCATGAAAAGATGGAGGAAACTTCAATGTACATTATTTACGTGAAAAATCTGAAAGGCTGAATACTACAGTATTCCAATTATAGGACATTCTGGAAGAGACAAAACTACAGTTAAAAGATCAGTGGTTGCCAGAGTATGGGAGGGGAGGGCAGGATAAAAGGCAGAGCACAGATTTTTAGAGCAGTGAAAATGCTCAGTATTCTGTAATGATGGATTCATGTCATCTTCCATTTGTACAAACCCACAGAATGTAATGCACTAAAAGTCAGCTAGAAAGTAATCTATGTGATTATGTCAACATAGATCCAATTTTAACATGTACCCATTGGTGAGGGATGTTGAGAACAGAAAAGGCTCTATGTGTGGGGGCAGGAGGTACATATGGAATCTCTGTACCTTCCTCTCAATTTTCATGTGAACCTGCAACTCTAAAGAAAAGTCTTAAAGAACTTAATTTAAAAAAACAAAAACAAAAACCTGACTGTAGAGTCTTAAATTATCAAGCATAAATAAAACCATAGACAAATGCCTAACTCTGACCAGTCACTTAAAATTTGACACTTGGCCACTTGGCTACCAAGTATTCTGGAAGGATTTTTTTTTTTTTTTTTTTTTAAGGATTTTATTTAAGTAATCTCTACACCCAATGTGGGGCTCAAATTCACAACCCTAAGATTAAGGGTTGCATGCTCCACTGACTGATCCAGCCCGGTGCCCCTCTGGAAGCTTTTTTCTTTTTTAAGACTTGTTTTTTGAGAGAGAGAACAAGCAGGGGGGAGAGGGAGCAGGCTCCCGGCTGAGCTGGGAGCGTGATGTGGGGCTCGATCCCAGGATCATGACCCAAGCTGACAGCAGACACTTTACTGAGCCACCCAGGTGCCCCATGGAAGCTTTTCTGTTATTTCTTACCAGTCTTGAATGAGAATAGGACCTGAAGCCATTTGCAGTATCCCACTCAGGGGGTATTTGAATGGGAATAAAGGGAGAAAAAAATTGGGGGCCAATCTCTATAGTTCTTTGTACTCTGTAAAATTTCGATTCATTACATTTGTTTTCAAGAAGGAAGGCAGAAGCCCCGATGCTGGCAATCCCTAAAATGGAAACAAAGCTAAATATTTCCAAAGACTTAAAGGAAACCTCCAAAAATGGAAATATATACAGGAAGAAAAACAGTGCTAAAAACAAACTGTACAGGGGGCGCCTGGGTGGCTCAGATGTCAAGTGTCTGCCTTCGGCTCAGGTCATGATCCCAGAGTCCTGGGATCGAGCCCCACGTCGGGCTCCCTGCTCAGTGGGGAGTCTGCTTCTCCCTCTCCCTCTATCCCCCTGCTCATGCTGTTTCTCAAATAAGTGAGTATTAAAAAAACACACAACACCCTACCTTTAAAAAAAAAACAACTGTACAGATTCCTATAAATTTCATAAGGACAAAAAGTTTATTCTAAATAAATCATTTTATACAGTAATTAC
The DNA here is from genome assembly GCF_029215605.1 of Mirounga angustirostris. Lineage (NCBI taxonomy): Eukaryota > Metazoa > Chordata > Mammalia > Carnivora > Phocidae > Mirounga > Mirounga angustirostris. Next base: position 161,344,002 of record NW_026991711.1, read on the forward strand.
TGGAAAAAAATGTTCGTTACTTTAGCAATTTACTTAAATTATCCAAGCAAAATAAACAGCAATAGAAAAATGTAAGAATTTTACAAAAGCTATACAAAATAACTTATTTAAAATTTAGACTGATACAGTCCATAAAATATCTTCAAGAGAACTATAGATCTATGTAGCTTTTTTTAGGGGGTAAAAGAAGGGATGCTTTAAGGCTTCTTTGAGAGTAATCCTTTTAGCTGGATCATACTCCAACATTTTCTCAATGAGATCAAAGAGAAGCTCATGTTCAGCATCCTGAGAGAGCATAAATTCCTGAAAGGAAAAGAAAAACAGTCAACAGTCTTCAACTACCACTTATCGTAATTTTATTTCTTTACCATAAAGAGAAGGGAAACTCAAGGTTTTAATCATTTAAGTAATGGTCCCAGACTTACCTTCAGAGGTTTACAGCGCCTTGAAACGTATCTGCCGGCAGAACTGTGTTCATCCCAGTCTAATCGATCATGATGGAAATATTTACGTTTCCTAAAAGTAAGTCAGTATCCATTGATGTTTATAATGCTGACAATGAAAACTTAAAACCTCTAGGAAAATGATTGGTTTCATCTATTGTTATGCTTTTGTAGATCAAAGATTAACACTTTACTAGAGACTTGAAAACAGCCTAGTTATTGGCTTCCCAACAAAGGAATCTGTTATATAAGTGAAAAAGCATTAGGACTTCATTGTTTATATTAAAAAGTTCTAATCAGAATATAATACCAAGTGGTACAAAGGATGGCACCTACTCTTAAATAAAAACATACCTGGTTTTCTGTATCATATGTTTTGGTAAAGGTCCAAGAATCCTTTCCATCATTGCCAAATGCTCCTTACTATCATGTGTCTAAAATAATAAACAAAACTTGTTAATAAGCACATTGTGTACTTTGTTCTCATTTAACACAGCTGCTAAATTTCTATTCCATAGAGATCAAAAGAAAGGTGATTACTAAAAAGGGCAAACTGTTAGCAAGTTACAGCTGACAACAAATATTAAGGCCCAAAGAACAAGCTCACCAATGATATCTCCAAATGAACAGGTAATTGTTTATAATATACTTAAAAAAATTTTTTAAATGATGAATTATTAAGGAAATGCAAATATCCAATAGTATCAGCTACAGAATTTTTATTCCTTTATACTTAACAATTAAGTCTATGAATTAGAAAAAAAAACTGCCTAATGCCTAAATGTGCATACTTTGCTTTAAAGTGCTCATTCACATAAATAAGCACTTTTTTTGAGCAAAACCATTGAAACAGATCACTGTCACTTACTGGAAATACTGTAAACCCAAGGTAGTATTCAATAAGAATACAACCTATACTCCAGACATCACATGGCTGGGACCATCCTAAGGCTGTAAAGCAAAAACAAACTGTTAGAAAAAAACTAATATTTCTCAAAGACATTAAAAAACAAACGTAAGTTCAAAATCCTTAATGTGTTTTTTTTAAAGATTTTAGTAGAGTGGATGCACGTGCCCATCTGTGCGCACAAGCTGGGGGGGCAGAGGGACAGAGGGATAAGCAGACTCCCTGCCAAGAGTGGAGCCCCCCATGTGGGCCTCCATCCCAGGACCCTGCGATCATGACCTGCGCTGAAGTCAGACGCTTAACTGACTGAACCACCCAGGCGCCCCCTACCCTTACTGTGTTTGAAGTTACTAATCTCTTAAAGGGAAAAAGATTTTAGAAAATCCCCACAAAGAATAAGACTAGAACTATAAATTTTAAAGTTAGCTTCAGGGGCGCCTGGGTGGCTCAGTCATTAAGCGTCTGCCTTCGGCTCAGGTCATGACCCCGGGGTCCTGGGATTGAGCCCTGCATCGGGCTCCCTGCTCAGTGGGAAGCCTGCTTCTCCCTCTCCCACTCCCCCTGCCTGTGTTCCCTCTTCTCGCTCTCTCTCTGCAAATAAATAAAATCTTAAAAAGGTTAGCTTCAGTAAATATATATACAGGTTCCCAAAGCACAATCAAGTAACTTACCTAAAATAACTTCAGGTGCCCTATAATGCCTTGTAGATACCAGTGTACTGTGATGTTCATCATCATATGTTGCGCTTCCAAAGTCTACAACTTTAATATCTGGATTTATTAAAGTACGTTCATCACGTTTCTGAAATCACAAATGATGGGTTAAGGAAGCATAATATTAAGAAGACATAAGATCTTAATTTCAAACAATGAAGTAATACACCTGAAGACTTACCATTTTGGGATTATATGCTTCTGTGTAGTCAGACTGCACAAATAAGATGTTTTCAGGCTTTAAGTCTGTGTGAGTCAACTTGTTATTGTGCAGAACTGAGAATGAAACAGAAAAAGTTGTCATCTGAAAATCAAAAACCTAACCAAACTGAAAAGCCCTACAACAAAAAAATCTCTCTGATGAACATGTCCAAAGTTGTCAACATGTAACCGCCTGCTAGAAAACCACCCACTACCCTCATAGTCAGTCCACCACCAGCTAACTGCTCAAAAAGTGAAGAAGTATTTTTATTCATGAAGCCGAGATTTGCCTGTTTCCAATGATGGCTTGTAACATTTGTAAAATTGTGTGGATTTTTTTTTTTGGTGGGAAAGCATAAAGTCTTAAAATCTATTTTTTTTAGCTATTACTTGGAAAGCAGATCCATAAATGAGGAAGATTATCAAAGTCGATGCTACATTGACAAATACAGAAATGACTACAGTCAAGGATGTGAACCTGGACATTGTCATAGAGACCATGAAAGCAGATATCAGAACCATAGTAGCAAGTCTTCTGGGAGAAGTGGAAGTAGTTACAAATCAAGCTAAACTAGTCTTCTATATGACATTATTATATGATGGACAATATACTACTTAATGAAATGCAAAACTGACCAACAGCTTGTCATCAACATCTTTCATACCTACCCCTTAAGTTAGGCTTGTGTTAGATCCCGTTTTTTTCTTAAAAGATCCAAATCAGTCTGGCATTAAATTAGTCGTAATAATCTCAAATTTCTGGAAGATATGCCAAGTACTTACAATTCACTGACTTGCATATCTGATATGCCATCTTCCTGATATGATCCAGATGAAATGGCAGAAAACCATTTTCCTTAATGAAGTCATAAGTACTAAGTCCTAATAGTTCAAACACAATGCAAATGTGACCATGATGCTCAAACCACTCCAACATCTGGACACAGCGGCTATAAACACATGAAAAATAACTTGAGTACAGATTCTCACAATTCAAATCTACCTGAGAGCATTTTCTGAGTTCTACTTTGATACTTACAATGTACTACTGGGGTCTGTTGTATTCAAGTGTTCCAGAACTTGTATTTCTGAGCGAGCAGCTTCACAGTATCTATCCACATTTTTAACTATTTTTACTGCTACATGTCTACCTCCTCTGTTAGAGAGAATTAAGTTCAAGTTAAAAAAAATGTTAAAAATGATGTCCTCTTCCATTTCTCTATCACTCTTTTCAAACTGTACTACTTCTAGTTTGATCCATTGTATTTGTTTTCTTGAATTTATGGTCTAGCATTCAGTTTTATCTGACTATACGTTAAGTACTCTCTTCTAATTGCAACTCACTGTAAGCAACGAGAATGATCTTTAGCTATATGGTGGAATCAGATGATACAAATACATGTTGAATGACACAATTTTTTTTTCATCAGAACACCACTCACATGATTTCTTTTTTTGGTCCTTCAACTAAACTATATTTAATAGCTGTAATGTAACAAGAATATTGGGATATCACCACTTCAATTTGCAAAACACTATGTAAAGCAGTTTTCTTGTAGTACCTGTCACTGGCAAATATTAAATTCTTCGCTTTGTCTAGGTTACCAGAAAAGTTGGGATATGGGAGGGGCATAGTAAGGAGCTCTACTTCTCAGGGCCTTACTAACCAAGAGTAGGAAGCCCTTCCCAATAATTCACTTAGAAAAGCTCTGCCATTCAGAAGGGGGAAAAATTCAAATAGGAAACAAAAAAGATAATGGAAAAATTTCTTAGTTTCTTAGACTATCTCAAGGAATTTCAACCAGTAGGAGTGCCTGGGTGGCTCAGAGTACCGCATTGGGCTCTCTGCTCAGTGGGGTGCCTGCTTCTCCCTTTCCCTCTGCCTGCCGCTCCCCATGCTTGTGCTCTCTCTCCTTCTATCTCTCTGACAATAAATGTAATCTTAAAAAAAAAAAATTTCAACCAATAGTTTGAAAGGCACAAATAAACGTGATACCAATTTAAAAGAGTTCTCAACCCTAGCTATGTTATCAATTATAGCATTCATTATGTTATGAATTATAGCATTTTCTAAATAGAGATTCCTAGGTGACTACCCTGAAGACTGTGTCAATATGTCTTGGGTAAGCCCAGTTCCAAATACCCCTAACATAAAACCAAGGCTGTGGCAAGTTCTGATTTGGATCACTGATACGGGGGGGCGGGGGGTGTGTGTGCACAAGACTGTCACAAGAACTGTGCCCAGTGGGACAACAAAATACTTCCTAAAATAATAAAATCCGTCCTCAAAATCAAAGACTACATACACTATTAATAGCTAATGTTTAATAATCTAAAGGGCTGGTACCTTTTTTTTTTTTTTTAAAGATTTTATTTATCTGAGAAAGGTAAGAGAGCAAGCACACATGAGTAGGGGGGCTGTGGGCAGAGGAAGAGGTAGCAGCATACTCCCTGTGAGCAGGGAGCCCAATGCAGGGTTTGATCCCAGGACCCTGAGATCATGACCTGACCCAAAGGCAGATGCTTAACCAACTGAGCCACCCAAGTGCCCCTAAAAGGCTGGTACCTTTAACTGGGAGTTTCCTAGATCAAAGTCAAAAAACCAAGTGAAAGTATATAATAATATATCTAACTTATGGTCAGGCAATATTCCAAAGCTAAAAAAATTCTCTACTACTGCTGACAGCCCCAAATGCAGTCTCAGGCTAGGAAACTTACGCTTTATGATCAATGCACTCCACGACTTTTCCAAAAGCTCCTTCTCCTAAAGTATCAACAATTTCATCTAAAAGAGAGAAATAAATCTCAGTTATACCAAGAAGTGGAAATAGTTTACTTATCAAAATAAATGCTATCAATGCAGATTATTCTAGTTGATGCTACAAATTTCCTTATCACTAGACATTTATTGGTCAACACTGTCAAAAAACATTTATAACTAGTTTTAGATCTAATTTCATTCTTAAGCTCATTTTATTAACTTGATTTACTGTTCTGGAAGTTCTGCTTAACAAATATTAAATTTCTAAAGAAAGAAAAAAACACACAATCCCACCCCCCAAAAGAAATAAAAAACAAACAAAAAAACAGAGAAAGAAAAGATTTCCAAATCCCTGAAATCTTTATATATAGATTATGTTATCTGAAAAGTTAATAAGTGTTGAAAAATATTCTATACATCTTGCACTTAGTACGTCTCCACTCTGACAGATCAGGTGACCCTCCTCATCATCCTCTACACTCCTGGTTCTTTTCCTTCGGTGACTCTTCTGGAAACGTCAAGTGGGCGGCACCAAGATCATCCAGCCAATCAATATACCCGAGTGAATTCAGGGCAGAATACGAAATTCATTCAGCGGGGAGATATTCAGGCATTCAGATACACGCCAGGCCACAAACGGTTGGCAGGAGCAATTTCAAATTCAGTCCCCAGAAATTCACAGGGCACATAGTTTATGTTAACAGGAGAAAAACATGGCAAGGAACAGATTTTCAGATAAGATACTCAAAGTGGCAAGGCAACAAAACATAATACAATTGTTTTTCTTAAAAAAAAAAAATGCTTAGTTGTAGCATTCACTGAAACATAATTTTAAGTTTCTAGTGTTCTAATTTAATGTTGCAAAATTGTAGGATGTAATCTTTACTTGGTCAAAGTAGACTGTGGCCACATTAAGATTTCCTAGCTAATCTAAGAAAACAAATATTAAAACAGTAAATAATATTAAAGTCCTTATTTTGGGGAGGAAAAAAAAAATTTGGCATACAAGAATAACACTATGTCATTTCAAATGTCATCTGCTCTTCAAATTAACCCATTACCCATTATATTCAAATCTGTTAAGTGATTTGCTTAGTGAAAAAATTAGAGCATGCTTTGCTAGAAAAAGGCATGCCTAAACCCTCAACCATACAAAAATAAAATGCTTATTCTATTGTGACAAAACTTCAATTTATCAAATCAGCTTTCCTGAAATACCATAAAAATAAACTAATCTAAGTTAATTACCTCCGCTGATTCACTGGAATGACAATTAGTTGCCAACTATTAATAAAATGTTACTATAAAACTTAATATGTACTGTATTTCAGCAATTTTCTATTCAATGCACAAACACAGAAAGAAGCCAAGTTAAATTGACATGACTTCTTTTTAAACAGAACTTTCTCAAATGATCAAACACAAATTCAAATATTACTGTTCCACGTGGGAAATAAACTTTACAAAATGTTTTAAAAGAGCTCATACCCCATGTGAACGATGATGTGAAGTACTGTGGTGAATCCTGTGTTTGCTTTTATAACTACTTCTTCCACTTCTCCCAGAAGACTTGCTACTATGGTTCTGATATCTGCTTTCATGGTCTCTATGACGATGTCCAGGTTCACATCCTTGACTGTAGTCATTTCTGTATTCATCAATGTAGCGTCGACTATGATAATCTTTCTCATTTATGGATCTGCTTTCCAAGTAATGGCTAAAAAAAATAAATTTTAAGACTTTATGCTTTCCCCACCAAAAAAATACAATTTTACAAACGTTACAAGTCATCTTTGGAAACAAAAAGGAATGGGTTTCATCGTTACTTAAATTTAAGTGATACTATAATTTTAATCAGGAAAATATAACCCCCTCACACACTTTTACTGAGACATAGTTGACATACAGCATTAGTGAAATGTATTTTTATATTGAGACACTGTAAGTACCATCCTTACCTATCAGATGTTTTAGAGTGATTATATTTGCAGCGCTTGTTCTCCCGGGCACTGCTATGTGATCTCTTCTTTCTTTTATGACTGCTACTGCTTCTCCATTTTCCACAGTCCCAATCTTTTTCATCCCAATCAGGACAGTAAGTTCTTTTTGAGTGCCTCATCTACATAAAAAGACAAGTTTTCCCAGTTACGTTGTATCCCACCTGTCAACATTGAGCAGTTTAATGAAACTCTTCTTTGCAAATTCACTCTAGTTGTGACTTTTTTCTTTTGTTTAAAAAATTTTTTTAAGATTTTAAAATAATCTCCACACCCAATGTGGGGCTGGAACTCACAACACGGAGATCAAGAGTCTCACGCTCTACTGATTCAGTCGGACCGGTGTCCCTCAAATGTTCTTTTAAATCCAAGTTCAAAAGTCATTGTCAACCAATCTAAAATCATTGATAAATCCAGTGAGTGCACTGTGTGCCAAACTGTGGAATCCAAAACTCTACTAATAGGTATTATGCATTATCCACCTTATGCTAAGATTTACTGAAAACAGGTAGGAAAAGAAATAAGAGGGGTGGGGGCCAGAAAATCCAATTTATCAATTCTGGTAAAAATCTGACTCCTTTCCTGTCAGCTGCACAAATTTACTAGAAGTCCATATATGTAACCCTCCCCATTTAAATGTTTATCAGAAACTAGCCTCCAACTTAAATGCAATCATAAATGTTCTTTGCGACAGAACCCTCATTATTATTTCCGTAAAGCAGATAAATCGATCAAACTACCAACGTCTTTTATTATACACAGAAGTCAACGGTGGCATTAGAAAACCACGAAATACCATCTTTTGGGGTACCCAGAACATGCTATATGTAACAAAACCTACCTTATTCTAAAAGCAATCTTATATGATCAATTTAGGGGACGGCAGCGCCTTCCTTCCAGTAATGTTTCGAACAAAAATCAACTACCGTTCTTACCAGTACAAACTGCTGGGACTCCATCACGTCTTAAACATAACTGAATCAAAACACTCCCAACTGTTCCCTAGGGGTTTGGGGGGTAAGGGGGCGCAAAAATTCCCACGCATAAAATGTCTCATAGCCTGACTTCTCCCACACGCTCCTTCAAATACACCCTATTATTTCTGGCTTCTCCGGGTCCCTAAATCTGATTTGTTAACGCCACCGAGGGGAAAGACACTCGCGGTTTTCACTCGAATCTTTCCAAGACTAGTCTAGACGTTCAGTGATACCGCCTCCTACCAGGTCAATGTGTTCTCTCCAGTTGCTACAAGAGAGTGACACACACATTCCAGGACCCAAGTAAACACCACCCCCAGCAGGAAGCTTCGCCGCCTCCGCCCCGCCGCCATCTTACAGATCCGCCGAGGTGGCCAAGGCCGTCGCCAACAAAATGGCGCCCATGGGCGCCTGGCCCAGCCTCCCAACCTAGCAGTCGCTCACTACCCCTCGCCAGTGTCTGGGGCGTCGCGCTTCAGGGAGAAACTCGCGGCAACAGGCTCGGCAGAGAAGGGAAGACAAGCCCGCCGCCTTCGTGCAACCCGGGGGGTGAGAGAAAAAAAGGGTCGTCGTGTCGGGGATTACAGGCAGCCAGCAAGCGAAAAGAGGGCATCACCAGGCGCTCTCGAGGCACAGAACAAGGGCCCTGACACCTAGCCCGCTTCCTCCTGCGTCTTACCGTCCAGGCCAGAGAGTCCAAGCCAAAGGAGACGAAGTTTGCAACGTGAAAACGGGAAAAGCCCAACTTACGGCGACGGGCTCCAACAACAAAATGGAGCTGACAGCCGCAGCGTCGGGACTCTACTCGAAAACACTGGTGACGCGGCGAGCGCGTCCCCCCGCGGGGCGGGGCGGGGCGGGCGGCGCCTGCGCCCCGGGAGGGAGGGAGACGAGCGGTGACCGCCGTGTGCGCAGGCGCCGGGTCCGGAACGCGAAGACAGAAGGTGGAGGTGGGGAAGTCGGCCTTGGCTGTCGTGTCGGCCATGTTGGCGACTGTCTAAGTCTGAGGAAACAATGTAAGTAATGGGGAGAGGAGTCTCGAAGGTGCTCCTTAAAAGTGGTACTTGGGAACGCTGGGTACAAGAAAAAGTGAGGGAAGCATGATACTAAATAGTCTGTCCCCTGATCACCTCCCATCATGTAGCTGTAAATTAGTAATTGTCTGGATTTCGGCTTTTGCTAAGGTTCTGAGACCTATTTAAAACTAGTTAAGTCTTTAGTGGTTAGGACTCACACTGAAATTGGATTGGAAAGATTTTTCTCAAGGTTTTTTTTTTTTTTTAAGATTTTATTCATTTATTTGACAGAGACACAGCAAGAGAGGGAACACAAGCAGGGGGAGTGGGGGAGGGAGAAGCAGGCCTCCCACGGAGCAGGGAGCTCGATGCGGGGCTCGATCCCAGGACTGTGGGATCATGACCTGAGCCGAAGGCAGACGCTTAACGACTGAGCCACCCAGGTGCACCTTTTCTCAAGGTTTTAAAAGTTGAAGAAAGGAGTGGGCAAGAGGTAGGAAACAGGGAAGTGGGGACCCTTCATAGTTAAACATTTTGGCATTAAGTCAGTGCTCTGCAGTAAGGCCGGATGAACTCTAAAAGGGGAAATGGAAGGTCGTGAAGAAAAAGTGTCAGGAACAACCTCTGAACAACAAAATCCTCAAACTACACTTTAATACACCAGTGTAATTGCCAAGCCTGACCCCACGCCCTTCCTCCATTTTGTCTCATGTTTACTCATTCCAAACTTAGTGGAAAACGTATAAAATTAAACATCACAACGAAGCATAATTTTACTGTTCACACTTGCACAGGAGAGCAACATAATGTAGCCAGCCCTACACAGATGCACAATTATTGGGTAAGAAGTGATGAGGAATACGTATTTCTAAAATTTCTATGGTAGTTTGCGTTTCTTAAGCCCCTTCTCTCAATGGTTTTAAAAATAATAATTATAAAACCATTAGTACTTATAAAACCATTAATACTTAAATCTTTATTTTGGGGCCAGGGTCACCAAATAGAAGGTAAATATTTCAGAGGGAGAGATTCATAATATTCATAAATTCACAATAACTTGTGAAACTCAGGATGCATTTAGCACCTTTAAATGTGAAGCAAACCTAGGGAATCCCCATCTTTGGAGGACAATAGCATAGTGAGCTAGTTATTGTGCTAAGCACTGTACATACGTTCTCAATCCTAACAATCTAGGAGATGGGCATCAACTATATTCTGCTATTACAGGTAAAAGTTGCAGTGAAGGACTAGAGAGAGCAGAAATACCCACAGTAAGATTACAAGGGTGAAAGACAATGAACATTGGAAAAGTCTTGTATATACTACCGAAATTAGTTTACAAAATGGTTTTTAAATTTAGCAAACCCTCGGGGCCCCCGGGGTGGCTCAGTCAGTTAAGCGTCTGCCTTCAGCTCAGGTCATGATCCCAGGGTCCTGGGATTGAGCCCCACATCGGCTCCTTGCTCAGCAGGGAACCTGCTTCTCCCTCTCTCTCTGCTTGCTGCTCTCCCTGCTTGTGCTGTCAACTAAATAAATATTTTTTAAAAAATTTAGCAAACCCTCCTACCTAATTACTAACTTGGTATTTACCCAGTTTCATTTATGAAATTATTTTGTTTGTTCTTTAGTGCATGTTATTGGTTGTTTGGGGGTGGCACTATGTCCCTCCAATTCATGTTTAAGTCTTAACCCCCTACCTCAGATTGTGACTTATTTGTAGGGCCTTTACAGATGTCCTTAAGGTTAAAATGAGGTCATTAGGGTGGGTCCTAAACCCACTTTAAAAATCTTTTTAAAGAGATTAGGACACAAGCACTCACGATTATGTGAAGATAGAAGGGTCATCTGCCAGCCAAAGTGAGACCTTAGTATACACAACCCTGCCCACAGCTTGATCTACTAACTTCTAGTCTGTATAACAGAGAATTTTAAGTTACCCAATTTCTGGTACTTTGTTATGGCAACCCTAACAAACTAATATAGTGCAAAGATTTAAAAATGGTATTTTGGGGCACCTGGGTGGCTCAGATGGTTAAGCGTCTGCCTTCGGCTCAGGTCATGATCCCAGGGTCCTGGGATCGAGTCCCGCATCGGGCTCCCTGCTCCTTGGGAGCCTGCTTCTCCCTCTGCCTCTCTCTCTCTCTGTCATGAATAAATAAATAAAATCTTTAAAAATAAAAAATAAAAATGGTATTTTGGACGAAACTTGCAACTTTATTCCCTAATTAGTGAAGTTGAACGTTTTCCCTTTTCTCATTACTTGCCCATTCATACCTCATGGCTTTTTGAATATACAGTTCTCCTTTGTCCTTGAAGTTTTTTAATTGCAAGGTTTTCAGTTTTCATGTAGTTAAACTTGTTCCATCTTTACCTTTGTCATGTTTGTAAACAGAAATTCTTTCCTCTTCAGAGACGTTTCTTCCTTTTTTTTTTTTAAGGCATCTGGAGTTTTGGTACATCATGTGAGGTGAAATTCTTTTGCTATTTTTCTCCATATAACTTACTGGTTATATTAACACAATTTACGAAATATTTTCTTTTTAATGATTTTGGATTATTTACATTGAGAGAGCAGAGAGGGAGAAACAGACTCTCTGCTGAGCAGAGCCCGATGTGGGGCTCTGCGGGGCTCTATCCCAGTACCCCAAGATCCTGATCTGAGCCGAAGGCAGAGGCTTAACCAACTGAACCACCCAGGCACCCATGATTTTTTTTAAGTAGTCTTTACACCCAATGTGGGGCTTGAACCCACAACCCCGAGATGAGGAGTTTCATGCTCCACCAACTGAGCCAGTCAGGTGCCGCTCATTGTAATTTCTTTTTAAAAATTCACATTGTTGGGCGCCTGGGTGGCTCAGTTGGTTAAGCGACTACCTTCGGCTCAGGTCATGATCCTGGAGTCCCGGGATCGAATCCCACATGGGGCTCCCTGCTCGGCAGGGAGTCTGCTTCTCCCTCTGGCCCTCCTCCCTCTCATGCTCTCTGTCTCTCATTCTCTCTGTCTCAAACAAACAAATAAATAAATAAATAATTCACATTGTTTATTCTAGATTTGCTTTAGTGATTATATTGAGTTCCCATCCCTACCTCTATAGTTCGTACAAATTGAATTGAAAAGAACCATCAGTTTTTGTTTAAATTCACTAGTGAAATAGTAACTATAGTAATCTATCCAGTTTGCTAAACTGATTAAAAGTTGAGTCCTATGTATTAAAATTTATCTATTTATATATGTTAGCTTCCTAGAGTGCACTCCCATGGAATAAGCAGTGTTCTATGCACCTTTATATCCAAGCCTGGAAGAAAATAAATTACTTACTAGTTTTGAGCAAAGCAGGGGGAGCAGCAGGCAGCGGGAGAAGCAGGCTCCCCACTGAGCGGGGAGCCCGACACAGAGCTCGATCCCAGGACCCTGGGATCATGACCTGAGCTGAAGGCGGCAGACACATAACCTACTGAGCTACCCAGGCACCCCTGGTTTTAGTTTTTCAAACAAAAAGATGAGAATACGTATCTTTAGAAATACCCAACATAGCTTATATGTTGCTAAACGGATTTGGAAATACCAAGTTTAACCAAAGTATAAATTGTAACTGTTCAATTCACCATGAACCAAAGGCCTACACAAAGAGCTCTCTTGGGACGCCTGGGTGGCTCAGTGGGTTAAGCACCTGCCTTTGGCTAGGATCATGATCCCAGGGATCTGGGGTCGAGCCCCGCATAGGGTTCCCTGCTTAGAGGAGAGCCTGCTTCTCCCTCTCTGCTTGTGCTGTCAAATAAATAAAATCTTAAAAAAAAAAAAAAAAAGAGCTGTCTTCAAAGAGCTCCAAACCAAGATCTAACAGGATTTAGGTATTCTAATGGATAGGTGCAGGTACATTTTTAGAGTGGTGAAGGAACTATCAAGGCATATATTGATTATATTATCCCTTAAGCTCATCAAGCTCCCTTTGCTATGACATGATTTTCTGGCAACTTCTGATATTCTAGATCAAAGATTAGCAAATTTTCTTAAAGGGCAAGATAGTAAATATTTTAGGCTTGTAGGCCTTTAGTCTCTGTCACAACCAATCAGTACTGCTGTTGTAGCACAAAGCAGTCAGAAAACACATAAACAAAATGGGCATGGTTGAGTTCCATGAAGACTATTTGCAGAACAGGTGGCCAGCCTGAGGGCTGTAGTTTGCTAACCTCTGGTCCAAATGGGGAGCCATATTACTCTCTTTTTAAAGAGAATTTGGTTGATCAACAATATTCTAGTCTTCTTAGTAGTTTATATGTACTGCCAATTAATAAATGGAACAGAACATCAATCATGCAACTGCCAATGTGATCAGTTTGAACCAGTCAACTCAGTGAGTGGACAGAAAACAGTGTTAGGATTTTGATCCTCATGATGCCTCCAATAGGCCCAAGGTGGGCAGCCAGTCTCTTTATGAGATCTTTATTAACTAAACAGACATTATAAGAATGAGCTCTAAAAACCAAAAAACCCACCATATTGGTAGCACTTAAAAAAACAAAAGCAGAGTTTAGAATAAAAACTGAGGGAATGCCAGTCAGTACAAAAACATCTTGACAATCAGTAAAAGCCTCTTAAGAGTAATGACAAAAAATTTCAGTGTCATTCAATTGGAAAAGAAAAATATCAGGTATAAGTGTCAAAACAAATTCTACCCAAAAGAGGCTTTAATATTAAGTCTAGAAATCTAAATGATTAAATTAAAAGGCTGAATCAAAATGTGAAGGCATTAGGGGTACCTGGCTGGCTCAGTAGGCAGAGTATGCAATTCTTGATCTTAGGGTTGTGAGTTCAAGCTCCACATTGGGCACAGAGCTCATTTTAAAAAAACAAAAGTGAGGGGGTGCCCGGGTGGCTCAGATGGTTAAGCCTCTGCCTTCGGCTCAGGTCATGATCCCAGGGTCCTGGGATCGAGCCCCACATCGGGCTCCCTGCTCTGCAGGGTGTCTGCTTCTCCCCCTCCTTCCTGCTCGAGCTCTCTCTCACTATCTCTGTCTCTCTCAAATAAATTAAAAAAACAAAAAACAACAACAAAAAAGTGAGGATATTAGTATAATTGGCACATCAGTTTAGTAGAAGGTATAGATGGTAATAAGAGGATATTGCGAGCTAACATCCAAATTGTAGTTAAGAAAGAAAATATTATTTCGATCAGCTATCTACAGAAATGATACAAACCAAGAAATACCCAAAATCTAACCAAGGTGATCAAAACAGGTTGAAGAATATGGTTCTTGATGAGATCAGTGGTATCGCCTGATAAATGATGAGGCCTGATTCGGTGAGAGCCCTGTGATGGAGAGAAAGGTTAGGAGAGCTACTTCCATTTACTCACTACAGAACACTTAAACATGTCAGAAGCTTTACACACATTGTTTCATTTAATTCTCCTAATAGTCTTATGAGGGGGATGAGTCTTTAGGGATGAGAAAACTTGGGAGATGTTAACCTGCCTAAAGTTACTAGTAGGAGGTAGAGCTGTGATTCAAACACAGTCCAGGACTCTACAGCTGGTGCTCTTAACCAACTAATTGCATTTTCCAAATGGATCACCTGTAGTATTCTGTCCTGCAATACTGTTAAATGATAAGCTTTCAAAAATGTTCCATGGGCAAATGAGTTGGGAAATTCTGAGTGCTTACTGTAAACTAGGACTTCTCTGAGCCTTTACTGTAAATCTAAAGACTACAGAAAACAGCAAAATGGATTGGCTGGCTTTTCTAGATCATCTCTATCTTGTCCTTACTCTTAACTGTACAAAGTGACTAATTAATGGAAAAGACTACTTCTAGGATATGGACTAGATATGGCAGGAATATGTAATTAGAGTGCTCAAAAATGCCTGGATTTGATCTTGTCCTTACTCTTAACTGTACAAAGTGACTAATTAATGGAAAAGACTACTTCTAGGATATGGACTAGATATGGCAGGAATATGTAATTAGAGTGCTCAAAAATGCCTGGATTTGAGACAGCATTTAAAAATGAATGTTTATATGTAACAAAAAATTAGAAGAGTTTTTAAAAAATTAAACTTAAATACATTAGATAACAGTTATAGTAAAAAATATGCTTTAATAATGGGAATAAAAGCTGTTTGGGCCCCCACGGTAACACCAACTCATAGAAGATCTTAGCTATAAACAGGCAGAAGGATGATGTAATCTTTCAACATAGTTAAAACTGGGTAAAGCACAATAGGTGTGTTCCTTGAATAGTCTGCCAAATATTTTTCCAGATTATAGCTATTGTGCAAATGGATTGGCATGAATAGTTATGTCCTTAATGTGTACATCATTAAGAGGTCGATAGGTCTTCTCATTTACTGGTAACTTCTCCAATTCATCCAGAGTCTCCAGACCATCTATTACCCTGAAATAGAAACAATAAAAATGTATGAAAAATTCCTTAGATTGAAACATAGTATCCAAATACCTATAGCAATTACAGTTTCCTTAAGAGAAAAGGACCATGTCTCATAGTTCTTTGAATTCCCTAGTTAAGTGTGCAATAAAATATTGATTTTCTACCATGGATATTAGCCAAAATTCAGAAACAAAAATTCATTTTTATGCCTTTAGACCATAGCAATGGGTAGGAATATTACCATCAAAGTACTCCCACAGCATAGCTACAAATGGGTCCAATATAACCAGTTTTAAGATTTTCTTTGCTATCGGAAAGCCCAGAGAAAGTATGTATGGGTGACACTTATTACTTAGTACTGCCCTATACTGAAGGTCCTGAAGTGAGTGGCTGCTTTACACTTCATTGTTTAAATGTGTTTTTACTTTTTGCATCTGGGCAACAACAAAAAGCAGTAATAATAAGAGAAGGGAAGATGGGACACTTAAGCCCATTTCCAGCAAGTGTATTTCATGTTACTACAAAGAAAAAAATATATATAGACAGCTATCCTTCAGGCAAGTTGGTCTAAAACATTTGCTAAGAAAAGGTGGCTTGCTTTATTTATATATTTATTTATTTTAGAGAGAGCGAAGTGAAAGAGCATGTGAGTGGGGGGAGAGGGAGAGAGAATCTCCAGCAGACTGGGCTCCATCCCAGGAACCCAAGATCATGACCTGAGCCAAAATCAAGAGTTGGTTGCTTTATGGACTGAGCCACCCAGGCGCCCCCCACCAAGTCTTTAAATTTAAAGTTTCAAAAACCTTCCCACCTTCTGGGTCAGTAAGAGAAACAGAGGCTATAGGAAACAGATCTCAGGCAAAAAAGGGCATGTAGAATTGAGGCAAGTCAGTCAAGTATTTGGGACACAGAGCCCTTTGAAAACAAATGGAAAGCTATGTACCATCTTCCCAGAAAAACGTGTGTATACACACAGAACACATAATTTCAAGGACTTAAGGGACCTAAGGTTAAGAATCTTTGTTCTTAACTCTCTAGTTCTGTCACAAAACTAGTAACATAAATCTTAGTAATTAATGATCGATAATTCTGAATGGTGGGTTAAAGGAGAAAATGAAAAGAAGGGAACCTGAGTGACCTATATCCAGGCAATTACTACTAGGGGCTGTAATATTTCATTAATTTCACTGAATATTAATCTATAAATTAAATATATATATGGAATGAAAACTAAGAGTTGTTGAGTCTTCTATTTTTAATTAACCTAATTTGGCATCCACACTGTTAAGTCAAAGAAACTCTAGAACTGTGCCTTGGTTTATTGAGCATAGTAAATATTTGTTAAATGAACAGACAAGTTGACTTCTTGCTGATTTATAAAAGCAATTCCCAGGCATAGTGCTAACTGGGTATTTTGGCAGAGCCTGCTAAACACCTCCCTAGGATCCAGGCTCCCCTTCTTACTCATAGAAACCTGATTTTATTGAGAGCAGCAATGTGTCCAGCTGAAAAACATTTCCTACCCTCCCTTGTAGACAAGGGGAGGCCTCATTGCCAAGTTCTGGGTCTTCAGGAAAGCTCTTTAAAAAGGGGCTGACTTGTGGAGCCTACTACATACATACATACCTACATACCTACCTACCCACATACATACATAAATAGGGCTGACTCAGCTGGCAAGCACCTCTTGCCCTCCCTCCTCCTTTCTGCCTGGAACACATGTTCTGACTGGAGCTATGCTGCCCATATTAGGACCATGCGGTGGGCATGAGGATGGAAGATAAAGATGGTTTAGGAAGAACACTGGTGACAGAAGGGAACCACCATCTTAGCCCATCTTTTTGAAGCCACTGTTGTTCAGATCTGTCAGTTGCTGCAAAATGCTATTCATAAGAAGAAATACATTACTGTTAATTTGCGTAATAATCCTTACCAAAAAAAGATTGGCTCCTATTTTACAAAATAAAGAAATTAAGGCTTGGTTAGAAGTTCCCAAGGTCACAGTGCTGGTAAGTGGTGGACTTACCAGGTGTATTTAGCTTTCATACTGCTCCTTCAGTATTATGCTATTATCATAGCCTCTCATATGTATCCCTTGCAATGAAATTCCAAAGGAAACAGTAACCAAAATACTCACTTTCCAAATACTGTGTATTTCATGTCCAAATGTGGCTGCTTGCCATAGGTGATGAAGAATTGAGATCCATTGGTGTTTGGCCCGTTATTAGCCATAGATACAACACCTCTAACATTGTGCTGTAAAAGGCCAAAATATTTAACTGTGTTTTTATATAAATATTCCAAATATAGGACTCAAGCCAAGACCTGTACTTTTTTTTTTTTTTTTAAGATTTTACTTATTTATTTGACAGAGAGGGACACAGTGAAAGAGAGAACACAAGCAGGGGGAGTGGAGAGGGAGAAGCAGGCTTCCTGCGGAGCAGGGAGCCCGACGCGGGGCTCGATCCCAGGACCCTGGGATCACGACCTGAGCCGAAGGCAGATGCTTAACGACTGAGCCACGCAGGTGCCCCAAGACCTGTACTTTTTAAGGGACCAAGAAAACATTTAATCAGCTTCTATTAGGGCTAACCCGAATGTTCACTTTCTGTATTATCTGTATTTCAAAAACTTGTATGTAAATTGTTTATATATCAAATCATATGCCTCAGTTAATTTCATTTTCACTTTGGAGGAGTATAGCCACAAACATTTTTCGCAATACCAAGGTATTAATAGACATCCTTACATTTATATTAAGGAACATGCTGGCATGAAACGATCAGGCAGACAACAAAACCAAAATCCCCATAAGCTCTTCACACATACACTGGACTCTGGCTAGTTTCTTTATCTGTAAAACAAGGGAGGGAGGTTGGACTAGTTCAGGGGTTTATTCGTAATTCAAATGCTCACAAGGGTCAGCAGATAATAAATTAACTGGACAGAATGTACACATTAGGGAGTGATGGAGTCTGGCAAAAGGAATGGTATATCTCTTACCTAATAGCACTAAAAAATTTTTTTAAGCCAATGGCCATTGAGAATACATCTGTGGATCCCACCCAAGGGCAGTCAGTTCATGACCCAGGACTGGATGATCTAAGGGAAGGTCTCCTACAGCTCAAATATTCATGATACTATTTGTTATACAGGGACTGTTTAAAGAATTAAAAGAACTTTATTGATAAGACTGAAGACATGAGAACTGTGTTATAAGGAGGTGCTGCAATAAATAATGGTCACTCCCTTTTTAGCTATTCATCAAGAAACACTAATGAGACAAGCAATAGAAATATAGCTATATCAAGATATTAATGCTTTGATGGACATTAAGGCCATGTGATGTAATGAGCACTGGGTATTATATAAGACTGATAAATCACAGGCCTGTACCTCTGGAACCAATAATACATTATATGTTAATTGAATTTAAATAAAAAATGTGAAAAAAGATATTAATGCTTTATTGTCTTCCTAAAAGGTGACTCCCAAATGTTACATTTGATAATACACAAGAATGTATGTACCACTTATAACTTAATAAAATACTCATTAACCTATTTCTAAGATAATTTACCAAACTGTTGCGTATGCCTATGTACTCATCTATTACCTCAACTTCTCCGAGAGAACCACTTATTCTATCTTTATACATGCTTAAAAAATATATTTTTTTCTTTTGTTTCTGAGCTCTCTAAGATAGTATCATACTATCTGTAGTCTTCTGGGAAATGCTATTTATACCATCATTATGTTTCTAAGATTTACACACGAATGTGTAGCGGTAGTTGTGATTTTTACTGCTGGATAATATTCTACAACTGAATATAATTTCCATTTTATGATCAGTGGACATTTGGGTTGTTTTTAGATTTTTGCTATTAAAATAGCACTCTAGGAACACTCTTGTACTGTTTCCTGATGCACATGTACAAGAGTTTCTGGAGGGTAAACATTTGGGAATGGAATTGCTGGGTCAGAGTATGTAAATATTCAAAACACACCCTCAACTCTGGTATATAAAGGTTCTTAACCCTAACTGTAGGAATCACGCAGGAAACCTGAAGTATAATTTAGGTCCTAATCGGGCCTATTCTTTTTCTATTTAGGGGGTGTAAGGCCAAAATATTTCATATTTTTAAAACTTCCACACGTGAGTCTGTATTAACCAGTGTTGAAAACCACTGGTATACAGATTAGTGTTATGGAAGCAGTTATTAATTAATGCCTAAAAAGTTGTTTTGTTTTTAATTCAGGAAAAGGATGACTTATAAACAATTTATCACCTCCCAACCTCAACTCCTATAACAAAAGTAATGTTCCCTTATGAAAGAAAACAAAAAGAAGAAAAAATAAATTACTCCTAGTCTCACCATCCAGACATAAACACTGCAATGGAATTTTTTTCAGAATTGTCCTGGATTTTTTTCAGAATATATTTTAATGTGACTGAAATATGATGTACTAAATTACATATTCTTATAGAGGAGAATTTCTCTCTTTTTTCTAATTTCTAAAGTTATCATTTTATGCAGATACAAAGTTTAAAAGACCACATGATAACTGTCAGCAGATGTCCTCTCTGGGAAGTATAACTGATTGATTTAATTTTTTAATTTTAATTTAATTAGTTTTTAAAAAAAAAAAAAAAACAGGCATGCATTAGTTTCTTATTAAAAAAAAAAAAGGTTCTTGGGGTACCTGGCTAGCTCAGTTGGTGAAGCATGCGACTCTTGATTTCGGGTTTGTAAGTTTGAGCCCCATGCTGGGTGTAGAGATTACTTAAAAATAAAATCTTTTTTTTTTTTTTTTAAAGGAAATTAAA
This sequence comes from Mirounga angustirostris, assembly GCF_029215605.1. Lineage (NCBI taxonomy): Eukaryota > Metazoa > Chordata > Mammalia > Carnivora > Phocidae > Mirounga > Mirounga angustirostris. Next base: position 161,364,233 of record NW_026991711.1, read on the forward strand.
AAGAAAAGCTTCTTTAGAAAGTTTGGAAAATTGAGAAAAAATATGAAAAGAAAAAAAAAACAGGAAAGGAAATAAAAATCTCTAATTTTACCATGCTATGCACTTCCCTTTAACCTAGTTGGGATCCACCACAGACATTAATTCAGGAATATTCAAACATCCAACAGAAGATAATAAAAGTTCATATTGATAATGTGCAATACTGCAACCAGGAGGTCTCATAGGTTTTCCTCCCTACTCTCAAAAAAGGCTGGTGATTCATGTCATTCAACATAAATTTTATAGTGAGACATTAAGCCCTTTTGGTACATTACTGATTAAACATTTTAGGTTGGACCCAAAGATAAGCTCACTTAATATCAAGATCCATGTGATTGTGACATTCCAGAATATATTTTAGGCAAGAAATGCAATTGATATTTATAAATTTCTCCCTGACATTTATCAAGTGTACTAAGACTACAAAAAAATAATGTTTGTATACTAATGACATTAACTTGTGTTACTACAATGTATGTATTAAAGTTTTCAAGTGTAAACAAGGCATGAGAAAATAGATTTTGAAGCACTAGAGATATACCTTAAGATATTCACTATATTCATCCTCAAATTTCTTGCCCCAGATACTGTTACCTCCTCTTCCGGTACCTATATTACAAGACAGACAAATCAAAAGAAGTATCTAATTTAAAAACTAATTAAAGTTGAAAAGGTTCATTTTCTAAAACATAAGGGCTAGTTTATAACTATCTATTTATTTTTAAAGATTTTATTTATTTGTGAGAGAGAAAGAGCACACAGCTGGGGGAGAGACAGAGGAAGAGGGAGAAACAGGCTCTGCACTGAGCAGGAAGCCCAACGTGGGGTTTGACCCTAGAATCCTGAGATCATGACCCGAGCCAAAGGCAGACGCTTAACCGACTGAGCCACCCAGGTGCCCAAATAACTAAATATAAATAAAATGTGTGGTGCCTAGGTGGCTCATTCGGTTAAGTGTCTGCCTTTGGCTTTAGTCATGATCCCAGGGTCCTGGGTTCAAGTCCCACATTGGGCTCCCTGCTCAGCAGGGAGTCTGCTTTCCTCTCTGTCCCTCTTCCCGCTCATGCTTGCGCACCCACGTGCACTCTCTCACAAAAATAAATAAATTAAAAAAATAAAGAGGGCGCCTGGGTGGCTCAGTTGGTTAAGCAATTGTCTTCGGCTCAGATCATGATCCTGGAGTCCCTGGATCGAGTCCCGCATCGGGCTCCCTGCTCGGCAGGGAGTCTGCTTCTCCCTCTGACCCTCCCCCCTCTCATGTGCTCTCTCTCATTCTCTCTCTCTCAAATAAATAAATAAAATCTTTAAAAAAATAAATAAAGATAAAACTTGTTATGTCCTCTCTTCTCAAAATTTCACTTTACAGACCAGAAAAATAAAGTATCTCTATAAAAAAAACAACTCCTCTATCATTATTGTTCATATTTTAAGATGTTATTTATTTATTTTAAGGAGAGAGAGAGAGAGTGCACAAGCAGGAGGGGCAGAGGGAGAGGGAGAGAGAATCCCAAGCAAACTCTGTGCTCAGTGCAGAGTCTGATGCATGGCTTGATCTCACAATCCCAAGATCACGACCCAAGCCGAAACCAAGAGTCCAATGTTCAACTGACTGAGCCACCCAAGCATGCCAGTCATATTTTATTTTAAAGATAGATGCCAGTAGCTTCTACTTAAAAATTTCTTGCTATGGTAAGGTAGCCGGGTTACAAAAACTCTATGGGCTTATATCTTCGGTTTTATTTTATAAAAATTAAATAAATTTTATTTACTTAAAAAAAATATATTTATATATATGTATTTTCTAAGTAGGCTCCAAGCCTAGTCTAGGGGCTTGAACTCACAACCCTGAGATCAAGACCTGGGCCGAAATCAAGAGTCAGATGCTCAACTGACTGAGACACCCAGGCACCTCCCCCGCAAAATATTTTTAATTTGAGTATAGTTGACACACAATGTTACATTATATATTTTTCTATTTGCCCTCTTTTTCATACTATATACCCAATTCTCTAGATAGATATTAATGCAGTAACTTACCTGTCGGATCTCCTGTTTGAACCATGAAACCCTTGATATTTCTATGAAATATACAGCCATTGTAGTAATTACTGGCACAAAGAGCCAAAAAATTCTGAAAAGGGTAAAAATAATGATTGGGAAATGGTGTAGCAGAAACACATTTAAAGTAATGAACAAACTGTATTTACTCAAAACACCATAACAATGCATTTATGTTTTTTAGGCATTACTTTGGATAATGTCACTTTTCTGCCTGAAACACTTGAATGGCTTCCTTCTGTTCTTGGAATAGAATACAGTCATACCTCTACATCTCATGTGTTAATAACTTCTCTTACTTACTATGTTAACCCCATCATCATTCTGAAAATTCATCCAAAAGAGGTAGGCTTTCCCATCTTGAGGCCTTTGCACTTCTATCTTTACACCTGGAATATTCTTTTTCTCTCTTTCCATGGAGATGCCTTCATTACATTCTGCACTCAGTTTAAATATCACTTTCTTGGCTAGGCCTGCCCTCAACTTCTTTTAAATAATTCTTTTCCAGGGGCGCCTGGGTGGCTCAGTTGGTTAAGCAACTGCCTTCGGCTCAGGTCATGATCCCGGAGTCCCGGGATCGAGTCCTGCATCGGGCTCCCTGCTCAGCAGGGAGTCTGCTTCTCCCTCTGACCCTCCTCCCTCTCATGCTGTCTCTCATTCTCTCTCTCGCAAATAAATAAAATCTTAAAAAAAAAAAAATTAAAAAAAAAAAAAAATAATTCTTTTCCATTAGTCTCTATTTCAACGCTTTGTTTCCTTCAAGGCATTATCATGATCTAGAATCACTTTTTTCTAGAATGACCCTCCCACCCGCCACCAACTTCTTTTCTCAGAATGTTAGCTCCATGAGGGCAAGGGATGTCTCTTGGTCATTACTGTATTCCCCTGACAAGATAGCCTTTCATAAATAATTGTTGAATGAATATAGAGAGCTCTTTCCTTCTTTGAAATTTAAATAATTAAAATAATGTAAGAAACAGTTCTCTTATCTAATATCCTAATGATTATATTTCCTGAGGAAAATAAGTGAAAAGAAAAAGATACCAACCACTCTATGGTTAGAGAAAAATTATCTACCCTTTCTTTGATCCACCTTTAACATCAAAAGTTAAGTGGAAACTAGACCAGAAATTATGATGGTTAGTTTTTCCTGACACTGGTTTTATATACAAGTGTTTATTGTTTTTTAGGTTAGATAATTTAATTTCAAAATGGTTATCGTGCGGCATTAACTCATTTTTTATATGTACGTAATGTACTCACCTCACAAGTTTTGGGTGTTCTCTCACAGAAAACTTCTATTTTAATATCACCTACATCTGTATGCAGTGTCACTGACTAAAAAGGAGAAAAAAATGTAAGAACAAATGAGATTTCTCCATAACTTTATGCACTGTATTATTCCCCCAACTAGATTAAAGATGAGAATATGAATGAAAACACAAAAAGAAATACCATTTCAGAGATGAACTGTCCACATAGCTGAGAGTAAGCTGTACTTCTTCAAAATTTATTTCAACAGTAGGAAAAAACTCCAGAAGATAAATATGTTAATGTAAAATGCTGTCTACCCTAAACATTTAACAGTAAATATTGTGATGGAAATACTTCTTTTAAGTATGAATTTTTCATCAATAAAAATGAAAACAATGGTTATGTTAATATTACTGATTTAAATGGCAACTCACCAACATCATTAATATATATTGAAAAATAGTAAGAAAACAACTTTTCAAAACAAAGTCTCCACCAGTTCCCTTATGTAATTTAATTATGAGAGAGAGTGTTAAAAACAATTCCTTTCTTCACTAAAGACAACAATCTTCTGTGTTTCTAGATCCTAAATGTGCAGCGCTAACCATATTACTCCTTGCTTGCGTTTTGTTTATCTGATGTTCCAGTAACTTGCATTCTTTTTGTTATTCCCTTGTCGGGTGGGGGGTTACTCTGAGGCTTCCTTTCTCACTTCTCTTCTTCCAGGTGTTTCTAGCAGTCAGAAAGTATGGTGGGGCTGATAGAGGGTAGGAGTGTGTGAGTTGGAGGTAGGGTGAGAGGGAGACAGCATTATTCTCATTGCTTTTCTTCTATTTCAAGCTGCTCATGCTCTGACAAATAAAATTTAAAAAAAAAATTGTACAAAACTTACCATTTTTCTTCTTGATCGTTTCAGAAAGTACTATTGCTTAATTTCTCAGTCTTACCAGAAGTTAGAAAACGTGTCTCTATTCCCAAAAGAGAAAATTAAGTTCATTTTCCTCTCTTAACTCACACATGCTCATTTCTACTGCATATTTAAAAGAAAGAGTCTCGAATAGCATCCCCAAGTAATAAAAATCTGGTTATGGAAACGATGAGAACCTACCCGACTCAAGCCCCTCAATCTCCTACTTTCCCTGTTCACTCTTCTTCAAAAGCCTCCCTGCAACTCTTCCAAGTCAGGTACATTTCCGCCTTGGGGTCTAGACACTGGGTGTTCTCTCTTTGTCTGGAGCACTTAGACTCAGACGTCTGGACAGTTATATTCCTCACGTCCAAGTCTCTGATAACTCTATTTAAAACTGCCTTCACTCTAGTACCTGCCCAATTATCTTTTCCTATAGCACTTATCAATAATACGCTATATATTTTTCTAATTAAGTCTGTTCCAATATCACCCTCCCCGCCCAGTATGCTCACTCGAAGCCCAAGAATTAAAACACAGAGCTTAGCAAGAGTCTCGATAAGTGAATGAAAGAATGAGTGATGTTACTTACCACCTTAGCACAGCTGTTGTTGAAACAGAAAAGATGCCCTTGCATAACACGTTTCGAAATTAGTGTCTTCGGGCTACCGGAAGTCGAGCGCGGGACCCATTAGAGAGAACGCCCCTCACCTGCTCGCCTCCTTCCTTCCTATTTCAAACCAAAATGACTAGAACTAGGAAGACAATGTAATTTGTCCTCACCTGGTACGCTTTTGACAGTGAAAGGAGCTCTTTTAATAATTATACAAGGACACGAAACGTAAACCGGAACCATTCCGGGCAACCTCTAGCAGTACCTTGGGCTCAGACGTAAAATGGCAAGGACCACTTCCGCCCGGCTCCTCTCCATCCCATCCTGCAATGCCAGGAGGCCCTGCGCAGGACCGGAAGTGGGTTAGTGCACGGCCTGGAAGTTGTGAGGGTGCTTCTGGGAAAGGAGGCGGAGGAGGCGACAGGGGCAGGAAATTAGTTTGTGGCGTGATAGCGTGGGGCGCCAGTAGGGAAGAAGTGCCGACTCAGGAGCTTCTTGCCGTGTTTGGCCTTTTCGTTGTCCTGGAAAAGGTCGGAAGTGGGATTGAAATGAGAGGTAGATGAAGCAACGTAACAAGGTGCAGTTTGCAGGCTGTAAAGTGGGTCATACTAATGTTTAAAAACAGTGCTGGGGCAGCTGGGTGGCTCAGTCGTTAAGCGTCTGCCTTCGGCTCAGGTCATGGTCCCAGGGTCCTAGGATTGAGCCCCACATCGGGCTCCCTACTTCGCGGGAAGCCTGCTTCTCCCTCTCCACTCCCCCTGCTTATGCGCCTTCTCTCACTGGGTCTCTCTCTGTCAAAATAAAATAAAATATAAAAATCTTAAAAAAAAAAACAACAGTGCTGACAGTAGGCATTGTTCCCAGCTGTACGGTTAAATCTTGCGACCACACCGTAAGCGGGCACTATTTTCATTCTTCGGAGGACAGCAGAGGTTAGGTAATTTGTTACACAGCTGTGGCTCTGGGAGTCCGTCTCGTTTCAGAGTCGGTTTACCACCACGTGTGCCGCCTCCCATTGTTAATTGCGGCGTGAAGCCACGCAGCCTCTCAGTTTCCTGATCTGTGAAATGGAGGGTGTTCTGTGTTATTTTCAAGGGCTCTTTCAAATTTAGCAGTAAATAACTCAAAGCTGTGGTGGCCCACTAGGGCTTCACTTTCACGCCTGCCAGATTTAGAAGAGTCTGGAGAGCGGGGCGGTATCAGTACTTGGAATCGGAGAGGGAAAGTGGTATAAGAACCTTTAGAAGATCTTCCAAGACCCCAGGCTCCAGTGGATTTTGGAGGCTCCGCAGCATTTCCAGTCAGATTCTGAATAAGTACACACATGTAGTAGTAAATATTTTTGCTGAAAAAATACTTTTTTCAACAAATTTGTTAAATATTTTTGTTGAAAAACTTGTTTTTGAAATTACTGGGTTACGAATACTTGATTAAATTTACGATTGGCTGTGCTTATCTTGTTAGTTATTATGCATACTATGAATGCTGTTCTTCAAAAATAGAAATGTTCCTGGATTCTTAATGGAGTTGATAGTGTTAGTTTTGTATAGGGTGTAGACACTGAAAAGGTTTGTCGAGAAAAGCTTTAGAAAGTTGAAGGAGACTTGGAAGGGTAGTATTTAGAGAACTGGAGAAGGGAGGAGAGTGGTTGAAGCAAGGATGGGAAGAACAAGAATCAGGGTGTGTGTGAGGTCGAGGAGGTGGGGATGAACATTTGTGTATTATGTACCAGGCTCATGCTAGGTGACTTACACATATTAATTGATTTGTTCCTGTGAATGGCCTCTGATGTAGGTTATAGTGTCTCCCATTTTGTAAATGAGAAAATAACCTCAGGTTAAATGACTTATCTAATATACTGTGTCCTGGTAAGTGGCAGAATCAGTATTTGAACCCAGGAATATGTGACTACAGCTCTTTTACTCATATGGTTTGCTCCCTCCAAGGTCCAGGCCTAACGTGTATCTGTGTACCCTTTTTCTGTGTTTTGACTTCAGACACTCAGTTTTGCCTGATTTCTGTATGTTGTCCTCTCCTGTACGCCTCATTCCCAGAACAGTCCGGCTTGTTCATTCCCCGATCTGCAATTTTTCCCGTTCCTTCATGGATTTGAAGGTGCTCCTTTCCTCCTTGAATGACTTTGCATCCCTCTCATTTGCTGAGAGTTGGGACAATGTTGGATTACTGGTGGAACCAAGCCCACCACACGCTGTACACACACTCTTCCTTACCAATGACTTGACCGAGGAAGTAATGGAGGAGGCGCTGCAAAAGAAGGTGGATCTCATTCTCTCCTACCATCCACCTATTTTCCGACCCTTAAAGCACATTACCTGGAAAACCTGGAAGGAACGCCTGGTGATCCGGGCTCTGGAAAACAGAGTCGGTATTTACTCTCCTCACACAGCCTATGATGCTGCACCCCAGGGAGTCAACAGCTGGCTGGCTAAAGGGCTTGGTGAGAAGCTCTTATTCTTTCATGTTTAATATTTTCCCTACAAATGCTTTGAAATTTTAGAATGTCTTTCCAACAGAATTTTAACTGCTTTAGATGTGGGTACTGTTATTTTATTTTTATGTATTTAAAAATAATGTTGTGAAATCTAGCAATTGTATTTGAGAAACTTAATTTTTATCCTTAATGAGTAAGGAGAGCATAGGAAATCTTCATTGCTGTACTGATCTTTGTGAGTCCTCATTCATGTGGCACAGTGCCTAGCACCCAGAAATTCAAGAAGTGCTTGTTAAATTGAGTCGAGAGCTCAGACCTCTCCAGAATATACTTCATGTGTCAGTTAAATAGACATCAGAGTTTTATTGAATGCTTGCTCAAGCCCAGTACAATGAAGGACTTCAGCCTATGTGTTTTAGTTTTGTTTTTAGTAAGTTATTTTAGTTTACTCATTGGGGCTGAAGCTTTTATGATGACATATCTGGATTAATGTGGTCAAGTAGATTATGAGCATTTGCAACCGGAATGATGGTTTACATGAATAAATTTAGGAAGCAGTCACAATTCTGTATATCCTCTAAGAATTCATGAGTCAAGTTTTTGTGATATTTAAGAGTCTTCTGGAAAATAATTCTGAAAATAAATTTGATTTTATATGTACTAAATCCCTAGATTATGGGGATTTAGGTATATATGTAAGGGGTATGTGTGTATGTGTGTGTGTGTTACATAAGTGTCTGAGAATTGATCTTTAAAAACTCATTTCCTTAAAATTTTGCCCATACAGTTTATCTTTTTAATTAAAAAAAAAAAAACAACCCACCATTTTTTTCCTAGGAGTTTGCACCTCCAGGCCCATACATCCTTCCAAAGCTCCCAACTACCCCACAGCAGGGACGCATAGAGTAGAATTCAGTGTTAACTGCACCGAAGACCTGGACAAAGTAATTTCTGCAGTGAAAGAAATTGCAGATGTTTCTGTCACTTCTTTTTCTACTAGGTACGATATATTTTTCTCCTTTTTTGTGTATATTTATCTGTATGGATCTTCCTTATAAATTCTATAACCCTGGTATTTAGGTCTGAAACTGTTTTCCCCCAGAATGGGTTTCTTTCTTTTTTTTTTTTTTTTAAGATTTATTTATTTATTTATTTGACAGAGAGAGAGAGAGATAGCGAGAGCAGGAACACAAGCAGGGGGAGTGGGAGAGCGAGAAGCAGGCTTCCTGCTGAGCAGGGAGCCCGATGTGGGGCTCGATCCCAGGACCCTGGGATCATGACCTGAGCCGAAGGCAGACGCTTAACGACTGAGCCACCCAGGCGCCCCAGAATGGGTTTCTAAGGCAGCATACTTCTCATTTGCATGTGGGTGTTCCATGGGGTCTTTTCGAAACAATAAAAATGACAAGTAACATTTATGTGGGAGGGACTGCGCTACACCTTTTACTTAAAATATTTCTAGTTTTCCTGATAACATTGAAAGGTGGTTTTTACTTGAGAGTAATAGATAAATCCTACCGATAACACATGATTACATGGGTTTACTTTTAGTTTCCAGCAAATCAGTGATTCCCAAGCACCTTTTATTTTTTTATTTTTATTTTATTTTATTTTTTAAAGATTTTATTTATTTGAGAGTGAGAATGAGAGACAGCATGAGAGGGAGGAGGGTCAGAGGGAGAAGCAGACTCCCTGCCGAGCAGGGAGCCCGATGCGGGACTCGATCCCGGGACTCCAGGATCATGACCTGAGCCGAAGGCAGTCACTTAACCAACTGAGCCACCCAGGCGCCCTATTTTTATTTTTTTAAGATTTTATTTATTTGACAGAGATAGCGAAAGAGGGAACACAAGCAGGAGGGGGAGCGGGAAAGGGAGAAGCAGGCTTCCCGCTGAGCAGGGAGTCCGATGCGGGGCTCGATCCCAGGACCCTGGGATCCTGACCTGAGCCGAAGGCAGACAGACGCTTAACGACTGAGCCACCCAGGCGCCCCTCCCAAGCACTTTCTAAATTTTATTTTTGGGCACCTGGGTGGCTGAGTCGGTTAAGCATATGCCTTTGGCTCAGGTCATGATTACAGGGTCCTAGGATCGAGCCCCACGTCAGGCTCCCTGCTCAGCGGGGAGCCTGCTTCTCCCTATCCCGCTCCCCCTGCTTGTGCTCTCTCTCTGTCAAATAAATAAAATCTTTAAAAATAAATAAAATTTATTTTTTATTTAAATTCAATTTAGTTAACATATACTGTATTATTAGTTTCAGGGGTAGAATTTAGTGATTCATCAGTTGTATTTAACACCCAGTACTCATTACATCAAGCGCCCTCCTTAATGCCCATCCCGCCACCGAACTCCCCTCCAGCAACACGCAGTTTGTTCCCTAGAATTAAGAGTCTCTTATGGTTTGCCTCCCTCTCTGTTTTCATCCTATTTTATTTTTCCTTCCCTTCCCCTTTGTTCATCTGTTTTGTTTCTAAAATCCCACATATGAGTGAAATCATAACAGTATTTGTCTTTCTCTGACTTATTTCGCTTAGCATAATGCTCTAGTTCCATCTACATCGTTGCAAATGGCAAGAGTTCATTGTTTTTGATGGCTGAGTAATATTCCATTGTATATGCATAGCATGTTTTCTTTATCCATCTATCTGTTGATGGACATTTAGGCTTTTTCCATAGTTTGGCTATTGTGGACATTGCTGCTATAAACATTGGGTGCATGTGCCCCTTCCAATCACTATGTTTGTATCCTTTGGATAAATACCTAGTAGTGTAATTGCTGGGTCATAGGGGAGTTCTATTTTTAAATTTTTGAGGAACCTCCATACTATTTTCCAGAGTGGCTGTACCGTTTGCATTCCCAACAACAGTGTAAGAGGGTTCCCCCTTTTCTCCACGTCCTCCCAAGTACTTTAAAGGGGAAAAAAAAAACCATTCAGGTGCCTCTTATAAGGCCAATCATTTATTAGGGCAGAGATACCAAAATGGTGTCTCATAGATGATTTCCTTTGAAGCTAATTTATCCTAATGCCTTTTGAAACATGTTAAAAGACAAGTTACACAAAGCTGTAACTTAATAATTGTTTAAAAAACAAAGATAAATATAATGATTTTAATAAAGTGGAAATCTGTATCAGGCTACAACAGAAAGTGATTCTTTCATGAGTGGTTTTTTTTTTTTAAAGATTTAATTTCTTGGGCGCCTGGGTGGCTCAGTTGGTTAAGCGACTGCCTTCAGCTCAGGTCATGATCCTGGAGTCCCGGGGTCGAGTCCCACATCGGGCTCCCTGCTCAACGGGGAGTTTACTTCTCCCTCTCACCCTCCTCCCTCTCGTGCTGTCTCTCATTCTCTCTCAAATAAATAAATAAAATCTTTAAAAAAAAAAAGATTTAATTTCTTTATTTGAGAGAGAGCGTGCACACACACAAGCAGGGAAGAGTGGCAGAGCGAGGGGGAGAAGCAGACTCCTTGCTGAGCAGGGAGCCCAACGTGGGGCTCGATCCCAGGACCATGAGATCATGACCTGAGCCGAATGCAGACGCTTAAACAACTGAGCCACCCAGGTGCCCCTTATGAGAGGTTTTTAAGTGTAGACACCTTATAATTAAATTGCAAATGTTTTCTAATAGTGTTGAGGAATTTAAAGAATCTCAAGAGAAATTATAGGACTTTATAGATTCCAGTCATGGTGGTCTTTTACCATATTGAAATACTGTGTAAATACTGAAATTAAAAGAAAATGATAGAAATAAAGCATGAGAATTTCAAACAATATGAAAGTCCTCCTTGTTCCTTTTACTCAGTTCCAGGATCTTCAATGCCAATCATCTTTTCCCTGTTTTTGGAGAAGTGGGTATCTTTTCATACGTATACAGGGATATGAAGAAATGCATAGTTTTTTTTTTCCCCTTAATTAAATGGTATGCTGCATTTGCCTTTTTTTATTTACCAGGGTGTCTTAGAGATCATCCCATATAGTTATAGAAGATCTCTTTACCTGCTGTGTAGTGTTTCTTACTTTAGATGTACTGGGTTTCTTTAAGCATTCTTCTTCCTAACTGATGAGCTTTTTTTTTTTTTTTTTTTAAACTGATGCACATTTGGTTTTAGTTTTTCCCTATTACAGGTAATATCTGGGCTTTACCATTAGATTGGGGTCCAGGCAGTTTTTCTTTTCAAAGCTCCACAGATGATTCCAGGGTTGACAACAACTCCAGATTCTTTTAAGGTGTCTTTTAGTTCTAGAACTCTATGATTATAGTTAGAGTTTATGGTTAAATACAAAACTTTCCTGATGCCAATCTTTCTGGAGAGGCTCTAGGGCATTGCTTTTCAGAGGGTGACTCAAGGACCCCCTACATCATTGTTAATGGGATGCTTATGAAAAATGCACATTTTTGGCTTTTCATCCTAGATCTATGTAATTAGAATTGGGTTTGCCTGAAAATCTGTCCCAGAGATCCTTGTATTCAGTGATATTTGAAAGTTAACTTCTGTAGGGCCTTAAAAAATTCAGTTTGCCCTACTCCCATTCGCAGAAGTTCTGTTTCACTGGATCTGTAGAAGGGTCCAGCAGCTATCATTTTAAGAAGCTAGCAGATTGCTGATACACACCTGGGATTTAGAATAGTTCTATAACAGGGCCCCTGCGTAGCTCAGTAGGTTAAGCATCTGCCTTTGGCTCAGGTCATGATTCCAGGGTCCTAGAATTGAGCCCCGCATCGGCCTCCCTGCTCAGCGGAGAGTCTGCTTCTCCCTCTCCCTCTGCTGTTTCCCCTGCTCTGTGCTCTCTGTCCAAAAAAAAAAAAAAGAATAGTTCTATAACAGTGGTTTCAAAGTGAGGTCCCTGCGTCAGCAACCTCAGCATCACCTGCAGCTTGTTAGAAAGGTAAATTCTCAGATCCCCACCTAGACCTACTGAATCTGAAACTCTGGTGGTAAAGCTCAGCAATCTGTGTTTTAATAAGTCTACAAGGAGATTTTGTGGTGCTTGGGTTGTGCAGTGGGGCTAAGCATCTGACTCTTGGTTTCCGTTCAGGTTGTGATATCAGGGTCATGAGATCAAGCCCTGTGTTGGGATCTACACTGAACGCAGAGCCTGCTTGACATTCTCTTTCCCTCTTCCTCTGCCCCTCCCGCTCATGCTCTCTCTCTCTCAAATAAATCTTTTTAAAAAAAATCTATAAGGAGATTTTGATGCATGCTGAAGTTTGAGGAATATTATTCTAGAGAATAGTTTGGTTTGGGATTGAATCCTAAATTTCATGTAATCTAATCTCTTTTTCAGGAGGTTGTAAACTGGATTGTTTAAAATACGATTCAAAGGGCACCTGGGTGGCTCAGTCAGTTAAGTGTCTGGTTAAGCACCTGACTCTTGGTTTCAGCTCAGGTCAAGATCTTAGGGTTGTGAGATTGAGCCTCGCGGCAGTGAGGTCCAAACTCAGCACAAAGTCTACTTGGGATTCTCTCTCCCTCCCGCCCTGCCCCTTCTCTTGTGAGCACATGCTCGCTTTCTCTCTCTTTCAAATAAATAAAATCTTTACGAAAAATGAAATACATTTCACTTACATTTATCCTAAAGGAGCAAGTGATTTTTTTTTTTTTAATAGGACTGATGGTGAAGAACAAACACGGATTAGTCTGAATTGTAGTCAGGAGGCTTTGATACAGGTGGTGGCTTTTCTTTCCCAGAGCAGACAGTTCTATCAGAAGACCGAAATTCTGTCACTGGAGAAGGTAATAAAAATATATTACTGTGCATTTTTGTTTGACAGATTTATTTGTAAATTGTTAGATTGACAGGCTATTAACTTTACTTAAAGAAGTACAAGATGGTGTTGAGTGCATAAAATACCCTGAAAAATATATTGAGAAAGGGAGACGTTCCAGGAGTGGAAAAGTGTTGATAGATGTTTAGTCTCTTCGGGCTGCTATAACATATCTGGGCTCTATGTGGATAGCTTTTGAAGAACAGAAATGTATTTCTCACAGTTCGGGAGGCTGGGAAGTCCAAGGTAATGGTACCAACAGATTGGGAGTGGTATCTGGTGAGGGCCCACTTCCTGGTTCATCAGTGGCGCCTTCTCTCTGTGTCCTCACATAAAAGGAAGGACTAGCGATATCTTTGAGCCTATTTTATAAGCGAATCCCAGTCATGTGGGCTCCCTACTCATGACTTAGGTACCCCCCAAGGGCTCCACCTCCTGATACCATCACCTTTGGGGGTTAGGATTTCAACGTATCCATTTGTGTGGGGCAGACATATTCAGGTCATAGTGGTGCCGTACTTTAAAAAAAAAAAAAGTTCTGGTTTTGGGGTACTTGGGTGGCTCAGTCCATTAAGTGTCCGTCTCTTGATTTTGGTTCAGGTCATGATCTCATGAGGTGGGTCATGAAGTGGGCCTCCACGCTGGGTGTGGATCCTGCTCAAGACTCCGCTTCCCCCCAAGCTCACATGTATTCTCTCTCTCAAAAAAAATAAAAATAAAAAATAATTTTAAAGATTCTGTTTGTTTTTTTTAAGATTTAAAAAAAAATTTAGTTGAGAGAGAAAACAAGCAGGGAGAGGGGCAGAGGGAGAAGCAGACTCCCCACTGAGCAGGGAGCCGGATGCAGGGCTCAATCCCAGGACTCCAGGATCATGACCTGAGCTGAAGGCAGATGCTTAACCGACTGAGCCACCCAGGCGCCCCTAAAGATTCTGTTTTTATTGAAGTGTAGTTGACACCTAGTATTACATAGCAGTTCTTTTTAGGGTTAGAGACTCCGTTACAGGTTATAGATTCTATCTCTTTTATACCCTCTGCCTGGACCATTTTATTTGCTCCTTTAACAATTGGCCACCATTTGTATAATGATTCCTATATCTTGACTTTTCTGGCTCAGAATGCTTTCTTAAGGTAAAAAGTTAAACTCGTATTTCCAGGGACTCTGTGGACATTTTCCTCCTAATAGATCCCACAAGTACTTCAATATATACAAATACTGACCTTATACCCTATATCACCCCTTTATTTTTATTTATTTATTTTTTAGAGAGAACATGCACACCCGTGAGAGCAGGGGTTGGGGGGAGGGGCAGAGAGAGGGGGAGAGAGAGAATCTTAAGCAAGCTCCACCCTAAGATCATGACCTGAGCCGAAGTCAAGAGTTAGATGCTTAACCGATGGAGCCGCCCAGGCGCCCCTACATCACCCCTTTAAATATTTTTTCTGTTTCATTGGTGGCATCATCACCTACCTTATTTTCCAAGATTCCACAACTCTGCCTTGCCTCTCATAAATCCCAGCCCTGCTGATCTGTCCCCAAATCGAAACTGTCTCTTCTCTATTTGCTTTGTCATCGTAGTAGTTGAAACTCTCATCTTTCGTCACCTGGGAGATGAGTAGTCTCCCTAGTGGGCACTTAAAAGAGACAGTCCATGCTTTCTGGCACAGTGTACAAAGCCCTTCATGACTGGCCATACCTTCTGTCCCTAGCCCTTGCTCTGCACACCAGCTAGAGTGTCTGTTCTTAGATCCACCCTGAGCTCATGCCTTTCCACATTTCACCCTATCCCTTTCCTACTACACTGCACTTACCATCACTCCTTTTTTTTTTTTTTTTTTAACCTTTTTTCTGATCTGGGAGACCCAAGTCTCTGTAAAACCTTTGATTCCAGGAGCCTGGGTAGCTCAGTCAGTTAAGCATCTGCCCTCGGCTTAGGTCATGATCCCAGGGTGCTGGGATCGAGCCCCACATTGGGCTCCTTGCTCAGCGGGGAGCCTGCTTCTCCCTCTGCCTGTCGCTCCCCCTGCTTATGTTCTCTCTCTTTCTGACAAATAAATCTTAAAAAACAACAACAACAACAAAAAGAACCCCTTTGATTGCACTTCCTCCAAGTACCCCCACGCCAAGTACCAGCTCATTTATTTTGTGGTTTCCTTGTGCTTCCATAAAATAGCACCTCTCTTGTATTTAAACACTTTTATTATGATTAGTTATCTAAAGATCTGCCTTTCCAGAAGACTGAGCTCATAGAAGTCAGAGAATATTTTTGTCAGGTTTGCATATCGAGACTTTAGCCTGGTGCTGGCTATAGTAAGCTCAGTGTGCATGTTTTATTCTCATCATTTGCTGTTTGTTTTCTAGGATGAAGATGGATAGTTTTTCTAACTTCTGTTTCTCCTCAGCCTCTGCTTCTACATACTGGAATGGGACGGTTATGCACACTGGATGAATCTGTTTCCTTGGCAACCATGATTGAGCGAATCAAAAGGCACCTTAAACTATCTCATGTTCGCCTTGCTCTTGGGGTAGGAAGGACCTTAGGTAAATATGTACTGTTTATTTGTCCGGTGTATCTACTAATGTAGTATTATGTAGCGTTTGGGCAAAAGTTGAAGCTCTTGGTTATATATTCATATAAGTGACAGGAAACATGTTAGCTCATGGGAGATGACTGGTTTATTTTATCAATCAGGGTGGGCTAGGTTATGCTGTGGTATACATCTTATTGGCTCAAACAAGATTTATATCTCTCTCATATTTGGTGTTCATTTCAAGTCAGCAGCAGAAGTCTCCTCACTGTAGACTGATTTCTGTTGCAGAGGGAGAGTTAGGAGGGTCTTAAAGCATCAATTAAGTATTCCAGCCTGGAAATGATACATTTTCTGTTTAACTCATGTCCAGAATTAATCACATTGCCAGTACAAGTCAGGGCATGAAATGCAGTCCTACCATGGGCCAAGAAGAGAGCTGGAAATTGTTATTGCTCCAATTAACAATGCAAATGTTATATTTTACAATACTGGTGATATTTTATAATGAGGTGCAAAGTGACCCACTGCAGTTTGAGTCTTATAGCCACTGCCTTGTCCTTTGGCTTTTCCCAGTATTTGGGGGAACAAAGGAAGTGAACAGACCATTTGTCCTGCAGTGAGCCTAGCAGTGTACTGAACTTCTTAAGTATGTGAATTCCCACTGCAAAGGCAGTGAGTGGGGCATACTTGTTCTGAGTGTGGATTCTGAATGCCTTGGGTTCAAATTTGTCTGTCCTATTTGCTGCATGACTTTGACGAGTCAGTGAACACCTCTGTGTCATGGTAGTCTCATCTGTAAAAACTGCAGTAACAATAAGAAAACCTTACTCATCAAGTTAGTCTAATTCATGTGACAGGGCACAGTGACTGGCATACATTGAATATAGTACATGCTAGCTGTTAATTATGTGGGAGGTATTTTTGTTCCATTATATTACAGGTTCAGACAAATAGGTAACTTAGTCCCCAAACAACTCATGGAAGTTAGTTTCCAAAGAAAATGGGTGGCAGAGATGGGATTTGACTTCTGATCCAACCCCAAAGCTGCTTTTTTGATTTTTTTCTTTCAAACAACATTTTTATGTTATTGATTGATTGATTGATTTAATTTTTTAAAGATTTATATCTTTATTTTGGAGAGAGAGCAAGCACGCACGTGGGTGTGGGGGGGGGGGCGCGGGAGGGGCAGAGGGAGAGGGAGAGACAATCCCAAGCAGACGCTGCGCTGAGCGCGGAGCCTGATGTAGGGCTTGATCTCATGACCCTAAGATCACAACCTGAGTTGAAACCAAGAGTTGGACGCTTAACCACCTGTGCCACCCTGGTGCCCCTGTTTCATTTATTTTTTAATTGAAGTATACTTAACATACAATGTCATATTAGTTTCAGGTGTTCAACAAGTCTGTAGATGCTGCTATGCTCACTAAGTGTGCCTACCAATCTGTCACTATACAACACCATTACAATACCATTAACCATTTTCCCTGTGCTGTGCCTTTTGTCCCCGTGACTTACTCATTCTGTAACTGGACGTGTCTCCTACTCCCCTTCACGTATTTGGCCCATTTCCCCTCTCCTCTGGCAACCATCTGTTCTCTGTATTTAGGGCTCTCCTTTTTATTTATTTCTTTTGTTTTTTTAGATTCCATGTATGATTCCTCATTATGGTATCTGTCTTTCTCTGTGACTTATTTCACCTAGCATAATACCCTCTAGGTCCATCCATGTTGTTGCAAATGGCAAGATCTCCTTTTTTTGTGGCAGAGTAAATGTTTCATTATGTATACTTACCACATCTTTCTCCATTTATCTATTGATGTGCATTTATGTTGCTTCCTTAGCTTGGCTGTTGTAAATAATGCTGCAGTAAACATAGGGGTGTATATGTCTTTTCAAGTTTGTGTGTTTATTTTCTTTGTGTAAATAGTAGTGGGGTTACTGGGTCATATGGTATTCTATTTTTAATTTGTTGAGGAACCTCCATACTGGTTTCCACAGTGGCTGCACCAGTTTGCATTCCCACCAACAGTACGTGAAGGTTCCTTTTTCTCCACATCTTGCCAGCATTTGTTATTTCTTGTCTTTTTGATTTCATCCTTTCTGACAGGTGTGAATGATACCTCCTTGTGGTTTTTGATTTGCATTTCTCTGATGATGAGTGATGTTGAGTATCTCTTCACATGTCTTTTGGCCGTCTGTATGTCTTTGAAAAAATGTTCAGGTTTTCTGCCCATTTAAATCGGATTATTTGTTTTTTGTTTTTAGTGTTGAGTTGTATAAGTTCTTAATATATTTTGGATGTTAACCTGTTTTTGGATTTATCATTGCAAATATCTATTCCCCTTCCAGTAAATTGCCTCTTCATTTTGTCAATGGTTTCCTTTGCTGTGCAAAAGGTTTTTTTTGTTTTTAATTAAGATTTTATTTTTTTGAGAGAGAGCAAGAGAGCGAGCGCAGTCGGGGTGAGGGGCAAAGGGAGAGTCAGACTCCCTGCTGAGCAGGGAGCCCAACGTGGGGCTCAATCCAGGACTCCAGGATCATGACTTGAGCCAAAGGCAGACGCCTAACTGACTGAGCCACCCAGATGTCCCTGTGCAAAAGCTTTTTATTTTGGTGTCGTTCCAGTTTTTGCTTGTGTTTACCTGGCCTCAGGAGACCTATCTAGAAAAGTATTGTTAAGTTCAGTGTAAGAGAAATTATTGTCTATGTTTTCTTTTAGGAGTTTATGGTTTCAGGTCTCACATTTAAGTTTTTAATCCATCTTGAGTTTATTTTTGTGTATGGTGGTAGGATAGGGGTCCAGTTTCATTCTTTTGCATGTAGCTGTCCAGTTTTCCCAGCATCATTTGTTGAGCAGACTTCTTCCCATTGCATATTCTTGCTTCCTTTGTTGAAGATTAATTGACCATATATAAATGTGGGTTTATTTCGGGGCTCTATTCGGTTCCATTGATCTATGTGTCTCTTTTTGTGCCAGTACCGTGCTGTTTTGATTATTAAACCTTTGTGGTACATCTTGAAATCAAGAAGTGTGATGCCTCCAGCTTTGTTCTTTCTCAAGATTGCTTTGGCTTTTCAGAGTGTTTTATGATTCCATACAAATTTGAGTATTATTTGTTCTAGTATCATGAAAAATGCTGTTGGTATTTTGATAGGGATTGCATTGAATCTGTAGATTGCTTTTGGTAGTATGGACATTTTAATATTCCATTATCAAATCCATGATAATGGATTATCTTTCCATTTGTGTCATCTTCAATTTCTTGTATCAGTGTTTTATAGTTTTCAGAATACAGGACTTTCACCTCCTTGGTTAAGTTTATTGCTATTTTATTATTTTTGGTGCAATTGTAAATGGAATTGTTTCCTTAATTTCTCTTTCTGCTACTTCATTATTAGTGTATAAAAATGTAACAGATTTCTATATATTAATTTTGTATTTTGCAACATTATTGAATTTATTACTTTTAATGGTTTTTTGATGGAGTCTTGGGGTTTTTTATGTATACTATTATGTCACCTACAAATAGTTTTATTTCTTCCTTATCAATTTGGATATCTATTTCTTGTTTGATTGCTATGACTAGGACTTCTGGTGGCAAGAGTGGGCATTCTTGTCTTATTCCTGAGCTTAGAGGAAAAGCTCTCAGTTTTTCATCATTGAGTATGATGTTAGCTGGGAGTTTTTCCATATATGGCCTTTATTATGTTGAGGAATGTTTCCTCTAAACCCACTTTGTTGAACAGATGTTGAATTTTGTCCAGTGCTTTTTCTGCACCTATTGAGATGACTGTATGATTTTTATCCTTCGCTTTGTTAACGTGGTGTATTACATTGATTTTATGACTATCAAAGCATCCTTGCATCCCTAGAATAAATGCTACTTGATCGTGGTGAATGTATTGTTGAATGTGGTTGGCTAATATTTTGTGGAGGATTTTTGCATCTATGTTCACTGGGGATATTGGCCTGTAGTTTGGGAGTGTCTTTGTCTGATTTTGGAATTGGGGTAATGCTGGCCTTGTAGAATGTATTTGGAAGATTTCCTTCTCTTCTATTTTTTGGAATAGTTTGAGGAGAATAAATATTAACTCTTGTAGAATTCACCCGTAAATTCATCTAGACTTGTATTTGTTGGGAGTTTTTTGATTATCAATTCAGTTTGATTACTAGTAATCAGTCTGTTCAGATTTTCTATTTATTCCTGATTCAGTTTTGGAAGATTGTGTATTTCCAAGAGTTTATCCATTTCTTCTGCGTTGTTCAGTTTGTGGGCATGTAATTTTTCGAAGTAGTCTCTCATCCTTTGTATTTCTGTTGTGTCAGTAGTTACTTCTCTCATTTCTGATTTTTTAAATTTGGGTCCTCTCTGTTTTTCTTGAGTCTGGCCAAAGGTTTATCAATTTTGTTTATCTTTTCAAAGAAATGACTCTTGGTTTCACTGATATTTTCTATTGTTGGGTTTTTGGGGGTTTTTTTTTAGTCTTTTTCATTTATTTCTCTGCTCTTTTGTTTCCTTCCTTCTACTGACCTTGGGTTTTGTTCTTTTTCTAATTCCTTTAAGTGTAAGGTTAGATTGTTTACTTCAGATGTTTCTTGTTTCTTGAGGTAGGCCTGTATCACTGTAAATTTTCCGTAGAACTGCTTTTGCTGAGTCTCAGATTTTGGACCATTGTGGACTTTTTTCATTTCCTTTTGTCTCTCTGTATTTTTTTATTTCTACTTTGATTTCTTTGTTGACCCATTGATTTTTTAGCTTTCACATATTTGTGGTTTCTTCCAGTTTTTTTCTTGTGGTTGATTACTAGTTTCATGCCTTGTGGTCTGAAAAGATGCATGATTCATTTTCATTCTTAAATTTAGAGACTTCGGGGCAGCTGGGTGGCTCAGATAGTTAAGCATCTGCCTTTAGCTTACGTCATGATCCCAGGGTCCTGGGATTGAGCCCCACATTGGGCTCCCTGCTTGGCGAGGAGTCTGTTTCTCCCTCTCCTTCTATTGCTCTCCCTGCTTGTGCTCTCTCTCGCTCTCTCTGTCAAATAAATAAAATCTTAAAAAAAAAATATTGAGACTTGTTTTGGGGCCTAACGTGATTTATCCTGGATAATCTTCCATGTACACTTGAAAAGAAGGTGTATTCTGGTTTTTTTGGGATGGAATGTTCAATGTATATCTGTTAGGCCCATCTGGACTAATGTGTCATGCAAAGATACTGTTTCATTATGGATTTTCTGCCTGGATGATTTATCCATTGATGTAAGTGGGTGTTAAAGTTCCCTACTATAATGGTATTACTGTCAAATTTTCCCTTTGTCTGTTAATATTTGCTTTATGTATTTAGGTGCTCTGATGTTGGGTGCATAGATATTTATAATTGGTATATCTTCTTTTTGCATTGATCCTTTATCATTATGTAATGCCCTTCTTTGTCCCTTGTTAGTCTTTGTTTTAAAGTCTGTTTTGTCTGATGTAAGTGTTGCTACCTTGGCTTTTTTTTTTTTTTTTTTTGCTTCCATTTGCATGGAATATCTTTTTTCATTTCTGCTCCTTCATTTTGTATGTGTCTTTAGGTGTGAAGTGAGTCTCTTGTAGGCAGCATATAGTTGGGTCTTGTGTTTTATCTGTTCCGCCACCCTAAGTTTATTGATTGGTGCATTTAGACCATTTACATTTAAAATAATTACTGATAGGTATGTACTCACTGTTATTTAGTTTCTGGTTGTTTATGTAGTTCTTCTCTGTTCCTTTCTTCTCTTTCTCCCTTGTAATTGATGATTTTCTTTAGTGTTATGCTTGGCTTTCTCTCTCTTCACTTTTTGTGTATCTGTTACAGGTTTTGTGTTTGTGGTTACCAGGAGGTTTATCTATAGAATCCTAAGTATATAGCCATCTATAATAATGTGATGGTCACTTAAGTTGGAACACATTTTGTTTTTAAATTTATTCATTTTAGAAAGAGAAAGTGAGCAAGTGGGGGGAGGGGCAGAGGGAAAGAGAATCCTGAAGCAGGCTCCCCACTGAGCATGGAGCCCCATGTGGGGCTCAATCCCAGGACCCCGAGATCATGACCCAAGCCAAAATCAAGAATTGGCTGCCCAGGTGACTGAGACACCCAGGTGCCCCAGTTGGAACTCATTTTAAAAGAACTTCTTTTTTACTCCCTCCTCTATGTTTTTTGTATACATCATCTTATTTTACTTCTTATTCATAACTTTCTTCTAATTACGGCTTTTTCTTTTCCACTTAAAGAAGTTCTTTAACATGTAAGTCTGGCTTAATGGTGATGAGCTCCTTCAACTTTTGCTTGTCTGGGAAGCTCATTTTATCTTTCCTTCAAATCTGAATGATAATCTTGCTGGGTAGATTATTCTTGGTGGTAGGTTTTTTTCCATTTAGCACTTTAAATATATCATGAACATTCCCTTTTGGCCTGCGAAATTTCTGCTGAAAATCAGCTGATAAAATTCTCTTTTAGTCTTTGACATTTCAGTTATTATGTGTCATGGTATGGACCTCCTTGGGTTCATTTTGTTTGAACTCTCTGTGCTTCCTGAACTTGAATGTCTGTTTCCTTCTGATCAGGGAAGTTTTTAGCTATTATTTCTTCAAATAAGTTTTCTGCCTCTTTCTTTCTCTCTTCTCCTTCTTGGACCCATGTAATGCTAATGTTTGTTAGCTTGATGTTGTTGAAGAGATCCCTTACTGTATCCTCGTTAAAAAAATGTTTTTCTTTTTGCTGTTCAGGTTGGGTGTGTTCCATCACCTTGTTTTTCAGATCACTGATCCATTCTTCTGCATCCACTAATCTGTTGATTTCCTCTAGTGTATTTTTCATTTCAGTTATATTCTTCAACTCAGATAGGTTCTTTATGTTTTCTGTCTCTGTGTTGAAGTTCTCACTGAGTTCTTCCACTCTTCTCCCCAGTCTGGTGAGCATCGTTATGACCATTTCTTAAACTCTGCCTGGCATATTGCTTATCTCTGTTTCATTTAGTTATTTTTCTGAGGTTTCGTCTTTCATTGGGAATTTATTCCTCAGTCTCCTTGTTTTGCTTGGCTTTCTGTGTTCATTTCTATGAATGAGGCGGAACAGCTACTTCTCCTAAACTTGAAGGGATGGTCTTGTGTATGATCATCCCTGTGTAGGCTGTATGTGCCCGGTGACTTTGGCTGGCTGGCTGGAGCCGTGTCTGGCATGATCTTGGAGTCCCAGGGCACTCTGTGCTGGGGCTATCCTAGTGGGATGGCAGGAGCTGAAGTGGGCATGGACCAGGATGGTCCTGAGGCTCTCAGAGAATGCCCTGGTAGGACAGCTGAAGCTGAAGTGCGTGCACACTGGGGTGTCCCTCGGCTCTCAGTGTAGAGGGCATCCTGGCAGGATAACTGAAGCTGAAGTGGGTGTAAGCCGAGTGTCCCAGGGTGCTCTGTGCAGGGAGTGCCTCAGTGGGGCAGCTGGAGCAGAGGTGGGGAGTGGGCTGGGGAGGTCCCAAGGTGCTTTATGCAGGGGCACCCTCGCAGGACAGCTGTAGCTGAAGTGGGTACAGAGCTGGGGATCCCGGGGCTCTCCATGCAGAGAACCCCTCTTTTAAAATACCCCAGGGGGTGCCTGGGTGGCTCAGTTGGTTGAGCGTCTGACTCTAGATTTCAGCTCAGGTCATGATCTCAGGGTCCTGGGATCAAGCCGTGCATCAGGCTCCACGCTCAGTGGGGAGTCTGCTTGAGGATTCTCTCTCCCTCCGCCCCTAACCCCGGTCACACGTGCACACACACGCTCTCTCTCTCTCAAATGAATAAATCTTTAAAATACCTCTAATGTAGTGACCACTAATGAGGTGTCCATTCTAGAAGCCTTAAGGGCTAAATACCTGTTGGATTTGGGCTTCAAAGTTTCTGTTATTTTACTCTTCAACTCTTCAGAGGTTGTTCTTTTAGAGTAAATATATTTAAAAATGTATGTCAAATCAACTTGTAGCATTCCTTTAACTAGCTGTTTTGGTTCCTCACCTGAGAACAGAGATAGTACCTGCCTACCTCTCACTGTTGCATGGAAACCCAGGAGAGGTCACTTCACCTCGCAGCAGGGATAAAGCCTAGAGCTGCGCAGTGAGCACTGTTCAGTGCTACCTGACATGGGCTTGTGCAGCACGTACATCTGAGGAAAGAACAGCCCTGTGTTGGGTTATTTATGCAATACCAAAGAATAATCTGCTTGTTTCTATGAAGACATGTTTTGTTACTTTTTAAAATTCAGTAAGCAAAGTTGAGGTACTGGTGATGAGACCAGGACTGAAATCTGCATTACGTGAAGGATTCTTGGTGCAAATTATAATGCTAAAATGAAGGGGAATTGTAAAATATTGGTCTTCTTGTTTCCTTTATCCTGAAGAGTCTCCAGTCAAAGTTGTGGCCCTCTGCGCTGGTTCTGGGAGCACGGTGCTGCAGGGGATGGAGGCCGACCTTTACCTCACAGGTAGGACAGCCTTTGGGTCTCCTTTTCTTTTTTTGTGTGTATCCTTTCCCAACCTTGGTGTATGTTTTACAAGATAAAAAATGGATTTTAGGACAGCGCTTGGTATATAAATGGATCTGATAACTGTTGTTTGAACCTGAACTAAACAGGAACCACCCTGAAATTGGAGACAGATCATATTCTTTGTAGGGGGGAAAAAAATCATTTTGCAGTTTATTATTAGATTATCTAAAAGACTGATGTTGAGCATTTATTTAACCTGTCTTCTTCCTACACATGATTTCTTTTAATGGGACACTTTCTACCCTTCCACCTTAGCCAGCAAATGGTTCTTACTCAGCCCTAGAGCCAATCATTAGTTCCTGTCAGTTCTAGCTCCAGAATCTTCATAGAGTCTTTCCTCTTATCTCTACTCAGGCATCATCTCCTACCTGAATTACTTTGGTAAGTCCCTAATTTTAGTCTTCCACATACACCCCCCAAATTAACTGCTGTTCACAAGTACAAATTTGATGGGGTATAATATGATCCTAGCTGCAAAGCCTTCAGTGATTTCCTTTATGTGTCTTGGTCAAGCCTGAACGTTCATCCTCTTCCATGCAGCCTTTGCTTACGCTGTTTTCTCCGGCTGGAATGCCTTTCTTGCCCCTTTCTCTATACTTCTAGTGATAAGCTCAGGTACCTCCTCGGAGAAGCTTTTCCCGTCACTGTCTGGCTTCTGCCCTGATGGGCATGCCTTCCTCTCCAATCCCTCTCGCTTTGTCCTTCACCTCTAGGATGCATTTCTATTGGACAGTAATTGTTTGGCACCCAGGCTTGACATTCTGTCCTAGCGGATAACATCTAATAGATAACATGGCCTCTTATTCAAAGTATTTGGAGGCTCTTGATACACTTGCTGATACCACCTGCATTTCCAACTCTGTTCCTCCTTAGGGTTAGGAGAGAGGGAGTTAATTACTTTCTCCAGGGTACCTGGCTGGCTCAGTAGAGTATGTAACTCTTGGTCGTGGGGTTGTAAGTTCGAGCCCCACGTCGGGTACAGAGATTACTTAAAAATAAAATCTTTAAAAAAAAAATTACTTTTTTGACTTCTAGGACCAGAATCCAGGGTCTTAACCCCCTGGCCTTTCCCATAGCTACTTCCTAAGCCTCTGCATTATTACTCCTCTCCTGCCTCCCATGTCCATGCCCCTTATTATCTAGCACACCCTCCTTCAGAGGCTGCTGAACTTAACATTGTCACATCCGGAAGTATAGAAGTGCATCATCTGAGCAAGCCTGATGTAATTGCTCTGAACTTACTAAAAATGTACATGACCATTACCTGTTTTCTATTCTTCTAAAGATGGAAAATTTTTATAAGCCCTCCAACTTGTACCAGATGGAAGTAAACTTTCAGGGGAGCCTGCGTGGCTTAGTCATTAAGTGTCTGCCTTCGGCTCGGGTCATGGTCTCGGGGTCCTGGGATCGAGCCCCGCGTCGGGTTCCCTGCTCAGCGGGAAGCCTGCTTCTCCCTCTCCCACTCCCTCTGCTTGTGTTCCCTCTCTCGCTGTGTCTCTCTGTCAAATAAATAAATAAAATCTTAAAAAAAAAAAAAAAGAAAAAAAAACTTTCAATGGATAAGCAATTTGACAGAATATCTTATAGCATTATATAATTATTTTAGTATTTATTGTTTTAATTCTTTAAATACTTATTTTAGAGAGCAAAAGCGAGCAGGGGAGGGGTAGACGAGAGAATCTTCAAGCCAACTCCCTGCTGAGCATAGAGACTGACCTGGGGGCCGATCCCACAATCCTAAGATCATGACCTGAGCTGAAACCAAGAGTCGGATGCTCAACCAGCTGAGCCACCCAGGCTCCCCATGACTATTTTAAAATTAACTGTAGGGGCACCTGGGTGGCTCAGTTGGTTAAGTGTCTGACTCTTGGTTTCAGCTTGGGTCATGATCTCAGGGTTGTGGGATCAGGTCCCTCATCAGGCTCCTTGCTTAGCAGGGAGTCTGCTTGTCTCCCTCTCCCTCTGCTCATCTCCCTGCTCTCCTTCTCTCTCTCTGTTAAATAAATAAATCTTAAAAAAAATATAAGGGGTGCCTGGGTGGCTCAGTCGTTAAGCATCTGCCTTCGGCTCAGGTCATGATCCCAGGGTCCTGGGATCGAGCCCCGCATCGGGCTCCCTGCTCTGCAGGAAGCCTGCTTCTCCCTCTCCCATTCCCCCTGCTTGTGTTCCCTCTCTTGCTGTGTCTCTGTCAAATAAATAAAATCTTTAAAAATACATATATATATAATTATAACATTTTACTTTGAAGAAATTTCAGACCTGTAGAAAAGTTGCAAGGATAGTACAGTGAACTTTTGTACGCCCTTCACTTAAGATTACTAATGGTTATAGGGGCATAGTCAGTTAAATGTCTGACTCTTGATCTCGGTTCAGGTCTTAATCTCAGGGTCATGAGTTCAAGCCCTGTGTTGGGTTCCACACTGGGCATGGAGCTACTTAAAAAAATAAATGAATAATAAAGATTACTGATGGTTATATTTTGCTACCTTTGCACATTCTGTGTCACATACATATATGTGTATGTATGTATGTGTGTGTATAAGTATCTATGGGTGTGTGTATATATATATATTTGTTTATGTGTTTCCCCCAAAACCATTTTATAATAAATTGTATACATGACCTTTTATCTTATCCCTAAATACATCAGCATAGGTCTCCTAAGGATGAAGACATTATATGACCATGCACAGTGATGAAATACAGGAATTTAATATTGTTAAAACACCTATTTAATATGTAGTCTGTATTTAAATTTTGCCAATTGATCAGAATTGTAGCATTTCTTTTTCTGATTGGTATCTAGTCCCTCCCTGATCACTGCATCTAGAATGCATCTTTGTCCAGAGCACTGTTATTTTTGAAGAGTATAGACCATTTGTTTTGTGGCATATCTCTCAGTTTGGGGCATGTGATTGTTTTCTCATAAATAATGACTTTCTTAAAACTAGTTTTTTTTAACTATTAAGCAATATGTGCAAAGATTAATTAATGTAATCCAGAATTGTTAAAATAGCCTTCCTATCTGGTTACTTGAGGAAATACAAAGTGTCTTACCTGGCTGACCTTGGTCGTCTGTGATCTTTGAGGTATCTTTGAGTATACTTTGAGTATAACTTTAGGGATGAAAAGTACCCAGCTCAGAGACCATACACAGGCCTCTGCTGATGTCCATCACCCTTCCCTTGAGCGGAACATGGTAGTATCAGGTCATTAAGGGCAATGTTGGGGAAGGACCAGCAGTTGGGGTGCTCGCTCCTTGCAAATATAAATTCGCTCTCATTTGCTCTTTCTTTCCCACAGCTACCATCCCGAGCTAGGCCTCCCTTCCCTTTTAGCTTTTATTCAACTATTATTCAGCTGTTATTGCAGAGTCTTTGCAGACTCCTCCACTTTCACACCTTCTCCTTAGAGCATTTCTAACCGTCTAGGCCACCAGACTTGTCTCTCCTGAAGCATGCCTTCTAACTGGGCCCGTTAGGGTCTTTTTTTCTATTACAGATTAAAATATTTCACTGTTACAGATTAAGATACTTTGGGCGCGCCTGGGTGGCTCAGTCATTCAAGCATCTGACTCTCAGTTTCAGCTCTGGTCATGATCTCAGGGTTGGGAGGCTGGGCACCGCACTCCGCAGGCAGTCTGCTTGAGAGTCTCTCTCCCCCTCTGCCCCTCCGCTCACGCGCTCTCTAAAATAAATAAGTAAATAAAATCTTAAAAAAAAAAAAGACATTTTAAAAGGTGCTTGAATAAGAACTATCCCATATTATGAAATTTCATATATTGGGGAGCAGGGGGAAGTGTGGGGGATTGAAAATTTCTCAGGGAAAAAAACCTTTTTTTCTTAATTTTTTAATGCTAAATTTTAGGGCTCTAAACATATTTCAAAATTATGCTTATTAACAAGCCAAATTGTGCAGTGTCTTTTTGCTGTTAAATTTGAAGTCATCAGATTCACAAATGGGGTTTTTTAAAAATTCAAAACACTTGAGTTTTCCCAAAATCTTTTTATAAAAGATGAGATCCTCTTCTGCCAGTAACTTCAGAATTTCTAGAAATTTTGCCTTAGTCAAAGGAAAATAAATGCCCTGTTTTTATTTTTTTACCTGTCTTTAATTTAGAAATAATCTTAAACTCATTTCATCTCTATGAATTAGACTAGAGTTTTATACTGAAAATTTTGGTGTTCACAAAGCATAAAGGAGTCTTTGGAAAGTATACCTAGGATTTTCTGGAGATATTTGTTATGTAATATTTATACGAGAGAGTTTTCTGAAAGCCCCAGTTTACTTAACAGTGGTCACTTATTTTATAATGGAAACATTTTTTGTTTTTGTTTTTTTTTTTAAAGTAGGCTCCAGGCCCAGCATGGAGCCCAATGCAGGGCTCAAATTCATAACCCTGAGATCAAGAGCTGAGCTGAGATTAAGAGAGAAGTTTAACCAGTGAGCCCCCCAGGCGCCACTAATGGAAACACTTGGAATGGGTGTCCTTATGGGTCTGGTTCTGGCAGTGTTAGAAACTGTTGTATATGCGGCTTTAGAAACTTGTCTTGAGCAGGCCAAGGAGGAAGAATTTGGAATTCTCAGTGGGATGGTCTCTTTCTAAATTGGAGGACATGTAAGAAAACCTGTACCTGACTTATGGTTCAGCATTCTACAGACTCCATGTCTAATATTTAAGTATTTGCTCTTTCCTTTGTTGGCAGGTGAGATGTCCCATCATGATGTTCTGGATGCTGCATCCCAAGGAATAAATGTCATCCTCTGTGAACATAGCAACACTGAACGAGGCTTTCTTTCTGATCTTCGAGATATGCTGGGTGCTCACTTGGAGAATAAGATTAATATTATCCTGTCAGAGACAGACAGGGACCCTCTTCATGTGGTATAAAGCATACAGGAATAACAGGATGACACTCTGCAAATCGATTGCCTCCCAACTTGAATGCATAACATGAATCAGTGGAGTTAGAATCCTCCTGGAAGAATGTCTTAGAATGTACATTATTTCTGGTTTGTAAATCTGCTTCACCAAATGTTCTGTAGCTCATATGGTAAAAACCATAACATAACTACCATTCAAGAACAAGTATTCATTATAAGATGAATTAAGATGATTATACAGTGTAAAGCATATATTCATTATAAACTCCAGGAGAGATCCACTGAAATCTGTTTACTTAACATTCTGGGTGAGTTGCTCAAGCAGTCTTCTCCTTAGCTTACTTAGAGATGGGATGTGTCATTCTAGATCTCTCTGCCCTCAGTTAGTTTAACTTGAGATTGGAACACTTATTTCTAGGTAGTAGCCTCTAGGGGGTGATAACGTCTATGTTCCCATTCTCAGATCACGAATCTTTCACCTAAATTTCAGAATCAGGGTGAGGTTTTATGTTTTTTTTCGTTTTTTAATATAGATCATTATTCATGACTATTGTTTTATTGCTTTTTAGGTAACTCACCTGGAATTTTATTAGTAATATTTTATCATGTTATGTTAATCACCATACATTACATCATTAGTTTTTGATGTAGTGTTCCATGATTCATTGTTTATGTATAACACCCATGGAATTTTATTAGTAATATAAAAAGATGGTTAGCTTTTAGAATAATCCCAGTTATCATACAATATTAACTTTGTGCTAGGCATTCTCAGGTATGTTATAAACACTTTCAATCTTGAGAAACAAGAATATAGGTATTATGATTTCCATTTTACAGATGAGTAAACTGAAACAGGTTAAGGAGTTTGCCCAAGGCCACATGGCTAGGAAATGACGGGAGTTTGGACACAAACTCAGGTAGTCTGGCTCCAGAGTCTGTGTTCTTAACTACTTCTTAATGAACATTGACGAGAAACCTGATACAGGAGGTATGTAAGAAATCCGAAGGAAAAAGAAATCCATTTTAGCTGGGATTTTCTCTGGGTGGTATGGGAGTTTTTTCTTTCGAATTCTTCTATATATATTTCCAGTTTCTCTGCTGAGATTTTTCCTTTGGTAATGACAAAAGCCAGTCTTTTAAAATACTGTGTAAGATGAGAAAGGGAAGAATTTTATTTCTCTTGTAGGACCCTTATCCTACCAGTCGTCTCCTGGAGGATTTGGGATCCTAACTTACAAATTATTCGTGGTGGTTCACCTGTAATACTGTTGATTCACCACAGAAATAACCAATAGGACCGAGCCTTAAGAAATGCCCCCAATTCGAGGGTTGGAGGAGGAGCCAGGAGAGGAGGTGGGAGGAGAATCAGCAAAGCATCAGAAGCCAAGGAGAAAACTTTGATGAGGGATGGTCGACATCAAAGTCGAGCCAATGGGAGAGCAGACAGCTTTGAGAGATTCTTGGTGGCATTTGCCTCAGTCATTGCTGTGTTCTATGTGCCGGGCCCATGGAGATGTGGGGAGAATAGGACAGAAGTTTGGATGATACTTAAGGGTTTACTGTAATTACCTATGCTAAAGATACGCAGAGGGCTTACAGGGAAGGTTTCCTGGGGCAAGGGGGTAGAATTCAGTCAGGAGGCACAGCTTGAACAAACGCTAAGTATAGAGAAACAGCACTTTTTCAGTGCATTGAAAAAGCCCAAGTAAGTCATCCATTATTGTCAGGGCAGAAAGCGGGAGGCAGGAAGGATAATGGTCAGAGATGATGCTTAAGAAATAGCTTGGGGGCAGTGATGCTTAAACCTTTTTTTCCTTTGTGGCACACTGGAGTTAGGACATGCTTTCACCTTTAACAGTTACTCATCCTGAAGGTTGTGGATTAAATTCCTTTTGTTAGAGTTTCGAAGGGATTTAATGGATCAAAGAATTTGTTTATGATTGGACATGCTTATTGCCAAATTGGTTTGTTGTTGTTGTTGTTAAAGAATGCCATTGTTACTGCAATTTTTAAAGTTTTTTTACTGGCATGCTAGCGTTTCTAAATAACTAAAAATACCCCCAAATATGTCCTCTGTAGTTTTTTAAAAATAAAGTGTCACCAAAGATGAATTCTTTATTTTCACTTGTCAGATTTTCTGAACTGATAACTTTAAGGTGTTGATTGTTTAGTCGTATATCTCACTGCTTTTCAAACTCAGCGTGCAGAAGAATGTATGGAGACGTAGTTTAAAAAATGCAGACCGACTCAGACGCCCGAGTGGGGCCCCAGCACTTGTGTGTTCCCGAGGGAAAGCTGCTGCAGCTGCTGCCATTTCAAGGACCGCATGTCAGGCAGCAGAAGTGAAGGCGGTGACGAGTGTGCGGGCGGGCGCAAGGCCCAAGTGTGCTGCTGTGTCCCACGTTGTCAGAGCGTGTGCCGAGGAGCTTTCTGTCCGCCTCACGTTTAAAGTTCCCTTTTCCGTAGCATCAGTTATTTCGGACTTCTTTTCAGCATACTAAGAATACTGGAACCTTTAATGCTATTAACACCCCATAACATTTCTTCCTTCGTATTCCTTGCAACTCCTCTATCTAGCACAGAGCCGTCTGCGTAGGAGGTGTTCAACACACATGAACGAAAATGTTCCAACAGCAGTTTGAAAGACCAAAATGTAGGAGACTCTCCTCAGGGAGAAGTCAAGTGATCACAGAAAGCCCAAGAACAAAGTCATTTGCGTAACACTTCTTTTTTTATTCCTCGGTTTTAGGAGCCACACAGTCTGATAAGGCAGACCCTCCTGACTGTCATCTCTGATGGTTACTCAGGACTAAGCTGGAAGAGTCTGCTCACCTCCTAGAATAAACACTCTGAACAATGCTACTGGCTCCACATTGAATTAGAGGGAAAAAAAGTAGACTTCTCAAGTAAGTTTTTTAAAAAGAGAGAAGCAAAATCTATGAACCATTCTCTAAACTTACTCATCTTTTATATGAATGTTCATGTATTAAAATGACAAACATGCTAAGAAAATCAGTTTCTACAGTATTACAAGAACTGATTGAGCACTCTCTGCATCGGGAATGCAGTGTTAATGTCAACTTTTATAGGGTGCAAGAATGCCTGTTCGACATCCCCTGTGCCTTTTTTGGGCCTGTGTATTTGGCCATTTTATTTATTTTTAAGATTTTATTTATTCATTCATCAGAGAGAGCACCAGCAGGGGGAACGGCAGTCAGAGGGAGAAGCAGGCTCCCCGTGGAGCAGGGGCCCAATGCGGGGCTCGATCCCGGGACACCGAGATCATGACCTGAGCTGAAGGCAGACGCTTAACAACTCAGCCACCCAGGTCCCCCGATTTGGCCATTTTATTAAGAGCAGTCAGAAAAATCTTTCAAGGTTTTCAGTCTGTTCACTCCTGTCAGAAGCAAGTAACAGAAGTTGGGAGCCTTAGCAGTCAAGCTCTTTAACCGGTAAAAGTATAAGGAACATTGATACTGAAACAAGTTAATGAAGAGTGTAGAATAATTAGCAGAATTACAGATCTTCAGATCTGTAAGATGCACTTATAAATTTTTGAAGGACTTAAAAAATTTTTAGTAAAAAACCAGTACTATAAAAAAGTGGTTCTATCCAAATTGGCTTTTTATTTATTAATAGACTGTTGACACATACTGCTTATTAGTAGTATGGACACGAAAATTATAAAAATAAACCAGTAGATATTTAGGGGCAAATGCAAAATTTGCATATTAGGTCATTAAAGATTTTATATACTTTTTTATACTACAAGTTATAAACTAGATATATTAAGCAAAAACAAGGTGCAAACGAGCACATATCATATGCTACCATTTGTGTTTTTAAAAGGAGATACAGACACATACCCTTCCGTGTGCATAGAATACCTCTGGAGGAATAAACTATCACTGGTTGCGTAAGGGACTGGATCGGTGAAGGGGAAGGAAACTCACTTTTTATTGAATATCCTTTGGTAACAAAAATTTTTAGAATCAAATTCGTGTACTAGTTTTTTAAAATATTTTGATTATATATGACTAAACCCTTATCCATGGATTTAACAAATTATATGCCACAAAGAGAAAAGACTTAAATTCTGAGCATTTTGGGAAACAGTTTCATGAAAGGGCTTTACAAGATAAAGTATGTACCGCATCAGCAGTTTCAATTACAGTGATATTTTATTGAAAAATTTCATTTCCAAGTATGAAGTATTTTAGAGAGTATGTGAAGACTATAAGCTGAGCAGTGGCCAAAGTTAGCCTTTTTCTCTTTCCTAAGGAAAAAGGCTCGTGTAAATATTTAGAGGGCTTGAAATTGTTACTTTAAGAAAAAAACTGAAACATCTTACAGTGAGTTTTGGGTCTACTTGATAGAGAAGTCCAGATTAAAATCAGCCATTAATATGCTACTCGTAAGTTACTGAAGAAAAATGTCAATGCAAGAATAATTACATTTTTTTTTCCTATTGTCTTGAAAACAATGCCTAAAATGTAATTCAGGACTGTGTTTCTGTAGCCTGGCTTCTTACTTGTGTCATGAAGGTGATGGCGCAGATGTTGGCTGTTCCAAGTATCACGATTATTGTTCATGTGCTTTCTAAGGTGGGTATACACCCGATATGCTCATTATGCTTTTCCCACTATCCCAACTGAAGAGGGTCATTCCCTCTTCCCCCACCCCACCAGCATGGAGTCTAAATCCAAAAGGAGAAAGCTAGATCACCTACTCTTCCCCAGTCTTACACACCTTTTTTAAGCCTTTTAAGAACAGGAAGATGATCTGCCTTCTTTACACTCATCAGCTCTGACAGAACAGCAAATAGATTTATGTGATGTCACTGTTTTTGTACTTCCATGCTCTGGAACAAACACATTTGCAAACAATCAGCTCTGGGAGTGTTTAAAAGGCCCTCAAAAAATTAGGAATAATATCTCCAGTATAAAAGAATTCAAAAACATCCAGCTCCAAATAGTCCCTGAGCACACTGTTCATTCCAGCAAGAAGTCTCCAGAGAGGTAATGAATGAAAGGCACGTTTTCTCCAACTTGAGGACCGCTGCATAGTATAGAGATGGTACACCAGCCAGGCTAATCAAGGTTCTAACTGATGACATTCCTCCCCTCCCATCTTCAGTCTTGTACACTGGAAGAGTCTAATGTTAGATGTAAACACAACACTTTAGACTAGAGGAGTGGCAGCTGGGGTACAACCCCTCCTTCCACAAAAGATTCAAGAGTAAAGGACAACTTCAAGACTCCTCTTCTTCCTTTTCCAGGAAATCACTCAGTGTTCCATTGTCCACAGGAATTAATAGATATTCCACTCCATCAGTTCCCTAAAAGAAGTGAGAATACCCTGGGTGTTAGTCATTTGTAAAGCGATATAGGTGAACCATTTATTATTTTATAGAAATATAGAAATGTAAAGATTAAGGCAAAAGGGTACGTAGGGTTATCTGTTTAAATACACTGAGTTTATAGTTAAACCACTTCATAGTAGAAAAGAAGACTAGAGGGTGAGTAGATCTCTTTACCCTCCTCTTTCTAGAATCTTACCCTACTGATTTCTCTGTTCTTTTATCCAGGTATCTCCACCCCCCCATACACCGCCCGCCCCCCCCCCCCGCCCCTTTAAAAAAGTAATCTCTAGGTGCCTGGGTGGCTCAGTTAAGCATCTGCCTTCTGCTCAGGTTGTGATCCCAGGGTCCTGAGCTCCCCACTCAGTGGGAAGTCTGCTTGTCCCTCTGCCTCTGTCCTTCCCCCTGCTCAAGCTCTCTCTCAAATAAAATCTTTTAAAAAAAAATTTAAAAAGTAATCTCTACACCCAACGTGGGCTGGAATTCACGACCCTGAGATCAACAGTAACATGCTCTACTGACTGAGCCAGCCAGGTGCTGCCCTTTTTAAATAACCCTCGCTAAACTCTCATTTCTATCACCCAACCTCTGTACCTTTCCAGAAGAGTTGTCAATAATTACTGGTGTCCGTTTCCTCACCTTTCACTCAACCCAGTCCAACCTAGATACTACCACCATTATCATGTCATTAAAAGACCTTCTGTTTGGACCACCAAGGAATTCCTTACTCCTGAATCCAATACATATTTTCAGTTTTCATCTTTTTGGCCTCTTAGCAGAACCTGACACAGCTGACTGTTCTTTCTTAAAACATGCTTCTCTTAGCTTCTATGACATCATATTCTGGTTTTCTTTCTGGCTGTCTGGCTATTTCTCCTGCCTCTACACGTTTATCTTCTTCTTGGCCATTAATGTCACACTTCTAGGCTTAGTTCCTGGCCTCTAATCTCTCTCCTACCAATGCCTGGTTTTCGTTACAACCTAAATACACAGAGATTAATCTAGCTCTAGCTCAGATCTTTCCTCTGGTTTCTTTTCCTAGGAAACCCAGTTGCCTAGTTGACATCTCCATTTGGAAATCTCAAAAGAACCTCAAACAGAGTAAGTCCAAACACTACAATCAGGAACTCATGATCTGTCTCCCCAAAAATGTTTCTCATCCAGTGATCTCACCATTTCTCTGGTTATTTATGCAAGCCAGACACCAGAAATCATTCTTGACACTTTCCCTTGGTGCTCATATCCAATCTATCAATTCTTGTCAGTTTTGCCTCTCAAGTGTATCTGATCTCCAACCACTTTTCTGTCTTCATCCTAGTCAAGTTACCATCAGCTCTAACTACTACTCCTACTAACACACCTCCCTAGCTGGTCTCTGTGTGTTTGACATTTAGCAATCCCTACTCCACTCTACTCCATTCCATTCTCCGTACCAGAGTCAGAACAATTTTTTTTAATGACTTCCCTTAATTTTCAAATGAAGATTAAAATCCTTTCCTTGGCCTAAAAGTAGCGTGTGGGCTAGCCTTTACGTCATTGTCTTTTCAGCCTCGTCTTAGGGCACACTGGCCTTTCAGTTTTTCTCTTTGACCAGTTATCTCCCAGTTTCCCTCTAGATCTCAGCTCAGTGGTCTAATGTGACTCTGACGTCTTTCAGAACCATGTGTCTTTCTGCTCATAGGACACCACAGGTAAAGCTTTACGTGTGTGTGATTATTTGACAAATGACCATCTCCTCCATTAGACTTTAAGCTCTATCAGAAAGGAGTTAGGCTTTTGCTTACTACTATATCCTAATACTTAGTGCTCCATATAGACCCAATTAACGAATGTGGTAGAAGGAAGAGGGGGAAAAAGGAATAGAATTATTTGACTCCTATTTCTAATGGCCTATTACTCTTGAACTAGAACTCTTTAAGTTTTCTGCTCTGAAGCTGAGTACTTCTACTTTATCTCTTTCTGTAGAACTCAAATGGCACACCCCCTAAATGGATCCTTGTGGCCCATCATGGAACCTGCATTTTATTGTCAAAGTTGAGTCAAACGCATACGTGTCCTTAAGTAAACAAGAGATAAGGTAATCCTAGCATATAATGCTGTAATAGCAAAACTCTCACCTTCTTTGTCCTTATAAGCTTGTGGTCCCTAAATTCCGTTAACTGGGCCCGAAGTGTCAGATCACTATTGACCAGGAATGCCTCTCGACACTGTTGGTAAAAGTCTTGAAAAGAAAATCCTAGAGAGTTCAAAAGGAGATGTGAATATAAGTCAGCATTTAAGACATGACCCCACACATGGGTACCCATACCAAAGAACACAAGCTGTTGCCATAGTATGTCAAAGCAGTCAGTCAGTATTGATAAAAAAAAAAAAAAGGTACCTCTGGAAGAAGCAAAACTAGAGAACACTTAAGTATTATACGCTGTGGCTTACATCTTAAAGGGAACTGACTGGCTGAAAGCAGTCATCTGTGACCAAGTAAAACAAATCTTGTGGACAGCTTTAAACAGCATGAATAAAGTTGACTTTTAAAGAAGGAACTAGTAAGTCAAGAGAGCTGTGCGATTATTAAAATCTTTGTCTAAATTAACACATTTTTACCTAAGGGGAAGAAAATCTGCTAAGATGCCCAGCATATGAAATATATGTAATTGGTAGACACACATCCACAGTTACCATAGGAAATGTAAAAACAGGCCAAATGTGTCTTTGGGCGTGCACTGGCAAACGGCCTGTTCAGCAGTGTCTCTGGGGGGCTTCTTGAAAATGTGCCATGTGGCAGACAAACTGATCCCGGAGCAAACCATGTATCTGCTCCTGTGAAACACTGCAGTGCTATTCCTAGATTCCAGAAAAAGGAATTTATGGGGGGAAACAAAAGTCACACACGATTTAGTATCATAAATACCAATGTAAGAAGGGTTATCCTGGTTATCCAGCTGATACTTTATTAGTAGCCTGAAAATCCCCCTAAGGAAAAAAACAAAACAGGAATTCAAATCCAGAACGTTAACATCAAAAGACAACAGTAAAACAGACAAAGATAATGTGAAATACTTGGTTTAAACCGTATGTATTTTCTTCTGTTCCTTTCTCCAGGGAACATCCTATCCTGGCCTACTTAAAAAGGAGAAGCTTTTTAAAATTTCCTTTTAAGGAAAATCTAGGAGTTTTTTTTAAGGCTACAGGGTTGTTCAAGTTAGAAAATGTGGAATATATAATAAAATGTACAGAGGAAAATATTAATGTCATAACCCTAAAATAACAGCCACTAACATTTGATGTGGAAATATCTGTGTGCTGCCTTTGCAAATCTTTGTCAATGAAGCAAGGTGGAAACACAAATTCATGCATTTATATATAGTATACACTATTTTACATCTCACCTTTCACTTATTTTCCTGTATCATTAAAAAGTCTTCCTAAATTTTTAATGGCTGCCCACCTATCATGTACCACAAACTTACCATTGCCCTACTCATTTTGGATGTTTATATTACTTCCAATTTTAATTGTTAAAATTGTACATAAATATTCTTACATATCAATTTTGACAGAAGTGTACAAAGTGGATTAGGGCTGAAAGCATCTCACCCACACTAAGATTTCCAGAAGTCCTTTGATGTGGCAAAAACTTTAATCCTTTACATTTACATTTTTAAGATAATCTAGAAAATAAGCACTATAAGCATATTTGGATCATCTGAATGGCCACATTATAACTAGATACTGCCAGTGACTCCACAGCTAAAGGTTGGTTAAAGTTTTTGATCACATTCATACCAAATAGAGACTAAATGATATTGGAGTTTGCAGAATGAAACAAAATTGCAGTAAAAAAAAAAAAAAAACAAAACAGTGGAGGCTAGTACACAGACATTTAGGGTATGCCAAACTAAAAACTACTTGCTTTAGAGCACTGCGAGTCATCTTTAATGTTGAGAGTACTTATGTTGCATAGATTCCCAACGCTATACACAGCAACTTGCACTAGTCCATTAACAGTAAGCACAGTAAGACTGAATGAGACTTTTTTGGTTGCAATTCCATAGAAACTTTGATTAGTCATTTAATGCACATTTCAATATTAATGCAATGCTAATCTTCAGGTATACAAAGCAGCTTTATAGAGTAACAAAATTCATCATTAAAGTGTGAAAAGTATTGTACCATCTTAACTAGAAGTGCCATTGCTCTTGGGAGAAAAAGACTTTGCTAGTCTCACCTCCTTCTTTAAGAAACTGCATTTTGTGTCAAATTTAAAACACAAGAAAAATCATCTGTTTGGATTAATTTATAGGTCTAATACATCCTAATTTGGGAGGAGTTGCTACCTTTATAATATTCAGTCCACTCACCCAAGAACACAGTATTTTTCTTCATTTTTTCAAATTTTAATTATTCTCAACAGGGCTAGTTGTTGTTAAACACTTCATCTTGTTAAAATTGTTCTAGAGGGGAGCCTGGGTGGCTCAGTCGTTAAGCGTCTGCCTTCGGCTCAGGTCATGATCCCAGGGTCCTGGGATGGAGCCCCACATCGGGCTCCCTGCTCTGCGGGAAGCCTGCTTCTCCCTCTCCTGCTCCCCCTACTTGTGTTCCCTCTCTCGCTGTGTCTCTGTCAAATAAATAAATAAAATCTTAAAAAAAAAAAAATTGTTCCAGAATTCTGTGCTTTGGCAGGGGGAATCTGCTACTCAAAGCCTTTTTCAACAGGTTAATTATTGTGCCCTTTATGTTTTGCCAGTTTATGCTGTATCCAGCTTTTCTTAGCTTTTATTAATTCAGATATGCCTCTTGGTGAGGCTGCTGAAAGGCTTCACTGGAGAGATTACACAGAGATGTTTAAAAGCAAGAGCTTGGGAGCCAGGCAGATTTGGATCAAAATCTCTGTGCCCTCTGCTATCTACCTTAGAGTGGTTGTGAGGATCAAAGGAGTTATTTCATGTAAAGGGTCCCATGTTTATATGACAGTGTTCAATATATAATTAAAAATAACCATCAGATTTAAGTAAAATTCATCAAAATTATTTTTCCTCCACAATGACCACTATCTTGAGATGCTCTTATTTAGAAATATAAAAATTAAGGAAAAAAAAAATGCTGACACTATTGTTAAGGAGTCTGGCTATTGCATAACCCAGTACTGGCAACTCTTTTTTACTCTTTCTCTCAATCCTGCAAACTAAGTAGAGACTTTAGAATTGCCATTAAAAGCTACTCATGAATATCATAAAATGTAGAGTTTTTTAAAAAAGAAACTATAGTTTTCATTCTTACCTTGCATTAGGGGTAAGGCTTCGTAAGACATGAGTTAGGGAACTAAGTGGTAATGATCCAGATTGTTTAACCAGAAGAGAATTCTCATAGGAGGTTTCTTCAGTATAAGGACTATATGTAGTAGTTTCATACCAGAGCCAGTTATAAAGACTCTGCTTTGCATGATCCCACACTATAGCATATGATTAAAGAAAACAGGAGTTACTAATTAGTCATATTGTGGTGTTACTAGATTCCACTCTAGGAAAGAAAGTGTTAAAAAATGAATCCTGAAAATTTTTCATTTTTGCCATTTCCCCA
Source organism: Mirounga angustirostris (assembly GCF_029215605.1). Taxonomy (NCBI): domain Eukaryota; kingdom Metazoa; phylum Chordata; class Mammalia; order Carnivora; family Phocidae; genus Mirounga; species Mirounga angustirostris. Next base: position 161,404,210 of record NW_026991711.1, read on the forward strand.
TCCATATCAGTACCTCACAATCTAATTGTCAATCAACATTTGAATCTTTATTTGTATATTAAATACAATTTAAAATAAGTGATACCAAGGCATAGGGATTATCACAAAGTCTCGGAATTAAATGCATAACATAAATGTTGCAATACCACAAAGAGTGGAAAGAGACCAAAATAATAGTTGGGTTTATTCTCCTTCATGAAACTTCAAGTGTAAAACACCCCCTTTACAATATGAATTTTTATTTCTAAGAAATGTTCTGAATCAGATTGAGGACACTTTTATTTTTAGCAATCTGTGACTTTATGCATGCAACAAAAAAAGTGTACTGAGAAACAATAAAAATGTTGCGATTTACAACATTAAGACATTTTTAAAAACTGGTATCCTGAGAAAGAAAAATGGTAATACTTACTGAGAGGAGCATTGAGGTGATCGATAGATGCTATAAGATATATGTTACGTAAAGATGACAATTGTCCAATAATTTGCTGACTTTTGTCTCCTCTCAACATTTGGCTATCCAAATTGTGGATGAGAAGGAAGAGTTCTAAAGAAGAATCTAAAAGGAAAGACAATTCAATTATTATTTACAAGGAATATTTGTAAAGTCCTTACCATACACAATGCCTGTGTATTAAAAGATGTGTCAAAGAATAGTATGGGACAAAGTAACTATTGCATAGAGGTATGTAATTTATTTGAGAAGATATCAGCCTCTCAAAAGAGGCAAAAGATTATTAAAGTCTTAAGGAAATTCACTGAAAATCAGTAAGGACTGGGTGTTGAATGGTTAGCACCTGAATCATATCATAAAGCAGTTTCAATAAGGCACAGGAAATAAGCGAAGATGCATTCTGGGTTGGAAGTAAATCTAGACATGTTGCATTGCAGCGCAGGAGTGGAGAGGGGACACACACCCCCCCCAGAAGTTCTCACTAGGCATTAAGAGAGAAAACCCTGATTATCACAAAAGCCAAAGAAGACAAAAGAAGGGAGGGGTGGAATTTAGGATATTGCTCAAGGCATCAGGAAACTCAGAGAAGTAAAAAATGTCTTAAAGGTCAATGAAGGCAGAATTTGGAGGATGGGGCTGTCAAAACCATTAAAAATACTTTCAGAGATCAAGATAAACAAAGGATGAGTCAAGGCCACCTGTGTTTAGTAAGAAAATTACAGGTGATCTTCAAGCATATAGTTCAGGTAGCACAGAAGTAAGAAATTAAGGAAATAGGTAAAAAGTAGAAAGCAGGATATGTCTTCAAAAACTCTGAAATCACTGAACTAGGAAAACAGAAGTACAGAAGGGCAGTAGAATCAGGTAAACCTTTTTTTATGATGGAAGAAGTCCTATACATGTTCAAAAGCCATTGATAAGTCTCTCTGGAGTTGTTAAGAAATAGGACATAATGGAGGATGAGCCTTTTAGACTAAATTTCTCTACCACTGGGGTTAGAGGGACAAGAGAGACAACACAGCAACAAAGATTCTGACAACATTTTGAAAGTCTAGAAGCCACCATAATCATCAGTATTTAAATTATATATAAACATTTCTATTTTATAGTTGAATTACACTTAAATGTTGACATATTTACATCATGTGCATTATACTATATATTTAATTGAATTGTGTAGTTATATATTCAAATTATATACCCATATGCAAATGTATATAATTACAATTTATATAATTACAAGTATGTTTTATATAAATATATAAAATAGGCATTATATATGAATATATACATATAAAATGACTTAGGCACCTACTTTCATGAGCATATAAACTATCAAAATTCTCCATCAGATTATTACTGTAGGTCCCATGCCCAGCATGGAGCCTCAGATAGGGCTTGAACTCACCACCCTGAGATCAAGACCTGAGCTGATACCAAGAGTCAGACACTTAACTGTCTGAGCCACCCAGGCATCCCACTCCTTTTAATTCTTAAGTGACTAGGGGCGCCTGGGTGGCTCAGTCGGTTAAGCGTCTGCCTTCAGCTCAGGTCATGATCCTGGGGTCCTGGGACGAAGTCCCGCATCGGGCTCCTTGCTCAGCAGGGAGTCTGTTTCTCCCTTTCACTCGCCTCTGTGCTCGCTCGCTCTCAAATAAACAAAATCTTAAAAAACTCTTTAGTGACTGTCAACTGTTGGACCCTAAATAATCTTATTTTTAATTTTCTGAAATGCTCACATAGCTAAAACATTCACACCAAAAGAGTAACAAAAATGGGGCGCCTGGGTGGCTCGGTTGGTTAAGTGACTGCCTTCGGCTCAGGTCATGATCCCAGGGTCCTGGGATCGAGTCCCACATCGGGCTCCCCCTGCTCTGTGGGGAGCCTGGTTCTCCCTCTCCCTCTGCCTGCCATTCCCCCAGCTCTCTCTGTCAAATGAATAAATAAAATCTTTAAATGTTTTTTTCCATTCCACAGATTTTAGTGTATGAAACTATTCAAATGCAATGATATTTACTCCAATTAGAGAGATAAAAATGTTTTATAAAAATATTAAACAATATAAAAATACCAGAGATGCACCTATCACCTGGGGGCATTTCATATGGGCCAAGTAAAACCTGAAAACTATTCTGAAATAATAGGCTTTTGATTATACAAATTCAAGGGAGTATGAGCAATTCTTTCCTGTTAGGTATAAGTGAAGTTCACAGAAAAACTTCATGGAAAAAGAAAGGACAAATTATTTCAGAGAAATCTAAATCAGCATTTAGATAAGTGTTACTGAAATAATCCACATTTTTGTATACAATAATACAGATCTTCCTTGGTTTTAGATGGGGATATGTCCCAATAAACCCATCCTAACTTGAAAATATAAGTCGAAAATGCATTTAATACATTCAACCTACCAAACATCATAGCTTAGCCTAGCCCACCTTAAATGTACTCAGGATGCTTATGTTAGCCTACAGTTGGGCAAAAACACAAAGCCTATTTTATAATAGTGTTGAATGTCCCATGTAATTTATTGAATACTGAAATTTAAAAATAATGGTTGTATGGGTACAGAACAGTTATAAGTTTATTGGTTATTTACTTTCATGCTCATGAGGCTGACTGGGAGCCGTGGCTCTCTGTCATTGCCCATCACAAGAAGAGTATGGTACCACATATCACTAGCCCAGGAAAAGATCAAAATTCGAAGTATGATTTCTAGTGAATGCATATTGCTTTTGCACCATCATAAAGTCAAAAAATGGTAAGTCAATCCATTTTAAGTTGGGGACATGAATAAGCAGAAGTGCACACTTAGCTTCACCCTAAAACGAGAGCATCCACTTCATGTTACCTTCTTTAAATTTGTTTACTATCCAGTCTAGCTGATCCAATACACTGCGGAAAGTACCCATATGATCGAGGACTTCTTCTGTTATAGAATTCAGGATCTGTATCATAAAGTGCAAGAGGTACATCAATTACTACTTATTCTGTCATATAGGATAAATACAAGTAACAAATCAATCCTTTTTTATAAGTTAAAAATGCATTTAGATTTCCCATCAAGTCTGAAAAACCACTTAAAAAATTCTACTGGTACTTAAGTATATCTAATTCATTTTTTGGCATAAGTTATAGCTAAAATGAAACATGGAAGAACAGCAAAGATGTATAGATCAGAGGGTAGCAAAATACCACCCCCCACCAATATGGGAAACATGAGAAAACCATAGATCTATCAAAGGAAACAGGATACAAACACTTTTAAAAAGGAATTAAAGACACTTTTAAAAAGGAATACTGCAGTGGTTAATATCCAGCACCAAAAGGTTTAGTTTTCAAATGATGAAAAGACATGAGCATTTGCACCGAAATGATCTATAATAAATGCATTATAAAACTACAAACTATTACTTATATTATTACTTTTAGAGTACCAAAGTGACATAAAAGCATAATAAAACTGAAGTTTTCCATAATCCTGTCTTTCAGAGAAGTACTGTTGGTATTTGGGATAGTAAACAAAACTAACATTTCTCTAAGATTTAATACATTTATCAGTTACAAAGTAGGAAATTCAGAGATGAGGATTCAAAGCTAGAACCCTGAGTCCAAACATATGTTCTTAAGCACTATGCAATTCTACTAGTGTAAAGGCTAAAAAAATTTGAATGTTCCAGAATGAGAAGTAGCATCCTCATTAATGTAGGGGTATGGATTGGCAGGGATATAATGTTGCTCCTTTTAACGTTTTTGAAACTTACTGATTTCACACTTATTCCAGGAAAGAAGCCGTTGATGACAAGGTGAATGGAATCTTGCAGCACAGTGGTTCGAAACCTTTCTAGTAAATCTCTCTTAGAACCCAAACCATAAAGCACAATGTTGAACCCCAGGCTGTTAGGAAAGATAGCATTCATGAAATTAAAGTTTGGTACCTCTTACTTTTTTATAATCAACTAGTTTCTTTAAGTTGATAAAGAATATGGAAAGGACTAAGATGACTAAGTAACTACATTGATTCCCAGCTTATACACAGTAGAAGCACAGTTTTATTATCTGTACACCAAACTTCAGTTCCAACTTCAGTAGCTTTCTTTCCAGCTCTTTACTACCTTTCAAGTGATGGCTGGCTGGAGGTAAGGGAGAACAGCAGGGACAAGGCACTAACAGTTCCACAGGCTGAAGCAGAGTTTTAATTGATAGATTAAACAGGAAACGTTAGCAGAGGCCAGGTCACAAAAGTCTTAACTTAAGTCAACTAAGACATTAATTAAATTTTATTTCAAGGACAATGACCATTTAAAAGTAATTACTCAGGTGTTAACTGAAATGTTTTAAGTAGAAAAGTAGCATGATATTTTCAGGAAGCTAGTACTGGCTGAACAGGGGGAACGGACAGAAGGAGAGACAAAACTGCCAAAAACTATGGACCTGAATTAGGTGTTATGGAGAAAAATAGTAGTTGTCAAGAGCTTTACATATCCAATCAATAGGATTTGGAGAGTGGTTAGATGTGGAAGGTGAGGGAAAGAGTATTTCAGAATAACTTGTTTTATTGGCATGGGCAACTACATGAATGGGGTGACATTCATTGTGCCAGGGTGCAGGGGCAGATGGGAATGATGGATTTAAGAGGAGTTAAGTTTTATGTATATTGAATTATTTACAGGACATCCACATGGAAACCTCCAACATACATTGAGATACCCATATCTGCTGCCAAGGAGTGATACCTGGGCTGGGCCGGAGATACAATTATGGGAGTTTTTCACATGCAAAAAGCAACAAAAGCCAAGAGAGTAAGAAGATCCAGAACACCAAGCACTATGGGTCAAACTAAAGCTTGACTCCATGATTGTTCATAGAGGTCAATCAGAAACAGTATTTACGTGATGCTCTGAAGCATTGCAGGGGAGCCTAGAAATAGAAGAAAAGCAATAACCCCCAAGTAGAGATTAGCAAGGCAGCAGCAGCAGAAAAAAAGGGAATTCAGAGAGTTGGCAATTCTATTGAAGTAGTTGACTGAGGTCTAGGCTGCGAAGCAAAGCTGAACAAGTTATCAGAGTTGACATACTGGAAGGAGGAATTGGTCTCTGGGGGATGGGATCAGTGAAGAGCTACTTTACAAATTTTTTTTTTTTTTTAAGATTTTATTTATTTATTTGACAGAGAGAGACACAGCGAGAGAGGGAACACAAGCAGGGGGAGTGGAAGAGGGAGAAGCAGGCCTCCCGCTGAGCAGGGAGCCTGATGCGGGGCTCGATCCCAGGACCCTGGGACCATGACCTGAGCCGAAGGCAGACGCTTAACGACTGAGCCACCCAGGCGCCCCTACTTTACAAATTTATAATGAACAGATCTATAACTAGTTATTGAGAGAAGCTGAGGTCCTAGCAGGGAAGGTAAGCATAACACTCTGATGTATTATTGGCAAAAGAAAACCAGGATCAATGGGGAAAATTGTGTCAATTTCTGTTTTTATTGCTTGGTGGACCTGCCTTCTTACTTATTCCAGTGACTATGTAACTGTGAGTATACATTTACAGTAGCATACTTTTTGAGCACTTCCTTATACTAAGATCCTTTTTAATAAAAGTATAAAAGTGATTATAGTAAAAAAAAGTTTTAATAATTCTTCTAGTTATTTTAATGAAGTATCTGAAAAATGGTAAAATTGAAAAAGTATTCTAAGAAATAATTTTAAAATGGTAGAATAATGTTATAGGACAGATATCACAAAATTCTGAAGATCTATAGTACATGAAAATAGAATGAGATTAAAATAAACTTTCTTTTTAGGAACTTTGCTGTGGAAAACTGGACTTAAATGTCACTGATATTATCAATCTTGACAAATTAGATTTTCAAATACTTTTATAAGTAGTAACTTAGAATTCTAAGAAATTCTAAGTTATTTTACCAGTGGCTTTCACATCTGATAAATTTAGACACATTTCTTGAAAACTAGAATTTAAGATGAGTCATACAATATGAAATTTCTACATGTGAATCATAAAATTAGGAAAATACCTATTTTTTCACATTTTTATATATAAAAAATATTATCAAGTTGATTGTAAAAAGAAAACTCAATGTTAAATTGCTTTAACACATATAAATATGTTGTTATTTTACAAGGGTATGAAATAATAATAGTACATACCGTAACTGCAACATCCATTTATAAAATAATTGTTCATATTGTTGATTTAGTTGTTTAAGTTCAGCAGAAAAGGAAGGAGAAACTTTGCTCAGTAAGTTACGCAAAGTTTGCTTTAAAAAAAAAAAGAAGGGAAGAAAATCATTCTCAAACCATTTACATCAAAATCAATCCAAACTAAAAATATTTCACTAGAGGTAGAGGTTAAAAAGGGGCCATTAGTGGAAATATTACTGTAATCAGGTTTGGTAATGAGTGCATCAACTGAATACACATAATATTTCAAGTATGATTTAAGTATTTGTTTTCTTTAAAAAAATTTTTCTTAGCGCGAGATCAAGAGCGAGAGAGAGCGAGCATGTGCGTGAGTGCAGGGGGAGGGGTAGAGGGAGAGGGAACGAGAGAATCCCAAGCAGGCTCCACGCCTAGTGTGGAGCCCAACATGGGAAATCATGACCCCAACCAAAACCAAGAGCCAGATGCCCAACCAAATGAGCTACCCCTGGCACCCGTTTTCCTAAAAATTTTTAAGTACTGTTTTCAGTACAAATATATAACAGTAAAGAATTTTCCAAGTTTTATCTAGAACCATTTCTATGATTATAAATTCCAAACATAAGGCTTTAATTTCTAAAAATATCATTACCATAAGGAGATGATTAAACCAGCCTCCTGGCTTTTACAACAAATCCAGACAGATTTTTAAAAACCTATGAATTTGATGAAATGTGAAAGCTTATGGTAACAGTGAAATATGAATTCCCAGAAAACAGTAAAAGTTCTTTATAATTTACCATTATCACTAGTAAAATAAACTTGTATCATTGTTTCTCTTCCAAAAGCTTTTTTTTTTTTTTTTTAAGTAGACTCCATGCCCACCACAGGGCTTGAACTCATGACCCTGAGATCAAGCAAGACCTGATGTCAAGTCAGACTCTCTTCTGACTGAACACCCAGATGCCCCATTAACGTTTCATTTTTTTTTTAACTTTTATTTATTAAGTGATCTCCATCCTCAACGTGGGGCTCAAACCAATGACCCCAAGATCAAGGGTCACAGATGCCAACCAGGTACTCCCTAAAAGCTTCTTCTAACAAATCCATCTTTGATAAGTACAGCAGTTTTTTGTTTTTTTCTTTTAGATTTTATTTTTAAGAGGCACCTGGGTGGCTCAGTTGGATAAGCATCCAACTCTTGATCTCAGCCCAGTTCTTGATCTCAGGGTCGTGAAAGTGTGAAGAGGACTTAAAATTAAATAAGTAAGTAAGTAAGTAAATAAGATTTTATTTTATTTATTTATTTATTTTTTAAGATTTTATTTATTTGAGAGAGAGAGAGAATGAGAGACAGAGAGCATGAGAGGAGGAGGAGGGTCAGAGGGAGAAGCAGACTCCCTGCTGAGCAGGGAGCCCGATGCGGGACTCGATCCCGGGACTCCAGGATCATGACCTGAGCCGAAGGCAGTCGCTTAACCAACTGAGCCACCCAGGCGCCCACCATTTTATTTTTAAGTAATCTCCACACCCAATGTGGGACTCAAACTCACAATCCCGAGATCAAGAGTCACATGCTCTACTGACTGAGCCAGCCAGACACCCCAAATGGTAAAGTTTTTTAAAGGATAACGTAAATAAACTGAGAAAGGTACATTGCCCTGTACCCAAAACTTAGAAATTCATGCTGGTGAATCAAACACAGCTCACTTTCTGAAATGAAAACTCTAGCAAAAAGCTGTATATGCATTTTACTTTGGTGCTACCATGTTTCCATGATTCTATCCCTTAAGTAAAATATTTTTTTAATACTAAAGGGTCGAGTTGGTTAGCTATGTTCACAGTCAATGAAAGACCTTCCCTTCCCTCATTATTGGTAACAGCCGTTCCTTTCATTTTAGGTCTTTCAGCATCTCAGTCCTATGAAATCCTGCTTTGACTCTAGACCCATGTATCCTTCTCCCATGTTGCTTATATAGAAATACATGCACTAAGCAGAAGTTAGTTCTGTCTGCTCCCTGGAACAACTTGGCTTCTTGACATGTTTTCAGCTAGTCTCTGATCTGAATCTGATTACCAATAAGCCAGGTAACAAAAACAACCATATAGCATCAGGTCTTCTAGGTCATAGCAGCTTACCCTATATTCTCCTCTTTTCTGTATCTGTGAAAAGCCCTGTATACCTTAGAAAATTGCAAAAATTCTAGTTTACAAGTAATAAGTCTCAATACACTTTGAGCCAATAACAATTTCTTCTTGACTCAGATTATCAACCTCACTTTCTACTCAAAGATTTTCTCACTCAATTGAGTTCTGTCTTGTCTCTCAGGGAGGTATCAGTCAAAACCCTGAATATAACTGGTATTTTTTATAAAATAAGATACCAGAACCATAGTATATAGTAACCTTGTTACCCTACAGTACTGAGCAGGTTTTTCCATAATATCAAGAAGCAGATCTGCTCTGTTCTTTGCAAGGTTTGTAACTAAAAGAGTCAGGTCACAGTCTTTTTTACAACCAGTGTGCAGTTCAATGAATATGTGGGTTAAAGAATAACAGATTAATGCTACATGGATATCAAAGAAACTATGGCCTGATGATTATCATAAATCCTGAAGAAATGATAAAGTAATTAGAGAAAAAAAATTTAATTATAGTATGTCAAACAGAATTCAAGTGAACCATTTATCATTTTATATAATAAAATATGTAATAGGTCACATTAATTTGTGTTTCATTTTATCAGGACAATAATTCTGTTTGTGTAAACTTACCCTTCAAATTTGTTGTTTATGCAGTGTACTTTTAGCTCACAATAAAGAAAAAAAAATGTAGAAGTAACTTCCTTACAACATACCTGATCCAGTTTAGCTCGCTTTAGTTTCTGCAGTGTTCTGTCAGAGGTTAAAACTTTTGAACTGCTATGAGCTTCAAAATATTCTTCTACCAAATCACTCTGAAAGTGGATAGAGCAAAATCAATTCTTAGTTTCAGATATTTTTAAACATTTTTTAAAATTATTTTTTTTAAGATTTTATTTATTTGAGAGGGGGAGGGAGAGAGAAGGAGAGAGAGAGAGAGAGAGAGTGCATGCAAGCAAGAGCACAAGAGGTGGGGGAGGGAGAAGCAGACTCCCCACTGAGCAGGGAGCCCGATGCAGGGCTCAATCCCAGGATCCTGGGATCATGACCTGAGCCGGAAGGCAGTCGCTTAACCAACTGAGCCACCCAGGCATCCCTAGATGTTTGTTTTATACCAAAACTAGACAGTAACATCAGCATAAAATAGGATATGTGAAATTCTTTATTTGGCACCACTTTCTTTTTGAAGCAAAAATAGATTAAGGAACAAGGACATTTACTTCTAGTAGGAAAACTGAGTAACTCTTAGGGGTCATAAAAGTTAAAGAAATGACTAGATTGAAGTAGTCTGAAACGATTCCTAAGTTCCAACATAAAAACTCCAATATAAAATTTCCATTCAGACTTAAAGAAAAGGGAGTTTTACCTATCGGGACCTTCATTTTGCCTCACAGTTCTAACAAATCCTTTAACATCAGGACAGTCGAAGAACTGAAAATGAGGAGGATATCAACAGTAAAGTAAAAGACCTGCCTACCGTTCCAGTAAAATGGCTCACTACTTGTTCTGCGGACTTGGGGCAGGACTAACCTCCATGGTGGTAAGAAGGGATGGAAAACCTTTCAAGCAGTAGGCTTCCTAGACTACTCTGAATCTTTATACAGAACACCAGATAATTAGTCTTTTCTCAGGCCATGGTGCATACAATGTTCTTCCAAACAACTCAACATGGATCCACAGCCACTTCACTTACTATTTACATTGACTTGAATCTATCAACAATGTTCCAAAAACAAAACTATATAAAAAGTATTCACTGAGAAGTTTTGCTTCCAATTATCCAATCAAAATTTATTTAAAAGCTCATTTTTATACAACTGAATTGAGATGTCACCTTTAGCATACGGCACTGATACATGAATATGAATGCAGACAGGCCAAAATAGAAAGTTCAGAAATAGATGCAAATATAGATAGGCATTTATGCAAAAGGCTGAGAAAATATAGAAGTAAAGAAAAATTATGTTGATCCCCCATTTGAATCTCTTCTTTTAGGGTAGCTTAGCTTTAAGATACTACATAATTTTTCTTTAAGGTTAAAGACTCCACTTACTGTTTTATCTCTTTTCATTTTCTTAGAAGGTGTTTCTTTACAAATAGGAGCTGAAAGGGCTCTATTCTGAGATGGAATCTTTTGGCTCAATATGACTTCATTAGTGTCCTCTTCATATTCTTGTGCAACCCCGTCATCATCTTCTGAGTTGGAAGCAGAATATTCACTTTCACTGTCAGAATGAGACCTTGGAACTGGGGGGGGGAAAGCAATTGGGAAAATTTGACAGTCTGACAAGAAAGGCACTGAAGGGTAATGGAAAGAGCGTGGACTTTGAAATAAGAGAATTTCACTCCTGGTTTTGTCATTACTTGCTGATGATTTCACCAGAGCTAGTTATTATGTAAAGTTTTCTGAGCACCAGTTTCCTCATTTATCAAATGAGGCTCATAGTGCCTAATTTAATGAACCATTGGGAAGATCACATTGAAAGATATGTAAAGCAACCAACAATGCCTCACACCCAGGAACTGTGGCCGAAACTGTCAATCATACCTAGTACCATTTCTTTTCTTCTTCCTTGCTAACGAACTCCAATTTTGTAAAATGTGGCAATGTGTCTCACCCTAAGGAATAAATAATCATGGTAATTATCTTTTCCTCTGCCAGATACTTGTTTTCCCAGACTCTTTTGCAACCAGGATTGGCTATGTAACCCTCCGATCAATGAAACTTGAGGGGAAATTAGAAGCTTCTGGGAAAGATTTCTCTCACTATTATAGAGGGAAAGCCCCTTATTTATACCAATAGCTTAGAGGTAAAGAAGCCATTTGCAATATGAAGCATCAAACCTAAAGATGAAAAATGCTGATGGGAGAACAAGAAGATTGGAAGAACGTAGGTCCTTTCTGACACTGCTGACTTACCTCAACCATGGAACAGTGTATCCCTAGATTGTTCGTATCACATCGACTTTTCATGATGTGAGATAATTGTCTAAGGCTTAAGCCATTATTGTAGAATTTTCTGTTGCTGCCTATACAGAAAATGCCATCCTGACTCCATAAATGGTAGCTACTATTATAAGTATTACTAATACATAGGACATTCCATCCCAGAGCTGATACAAGAATTTTATTTTTAAACAAACCATAGCAACCTCCACTACTCCCCAGAAATAATAAAGCTAGTTTTATACTCATAAAGTAAGGACAAAACTAGTTTTATACTCAACAAATAAGTATAAAACTTTTATAAAAAGTTAACTTCCAAAATATGAGTGAAAGAACTTTAACCAAATCAGTGTAGCAATTCTGAACAACAGATATATTTCAGAATATCTAGAGTCAGCATATAATAAATATAGATCTAAAGGAAGAAAAAAAAAAGGACTTGATTTTGTGGGCATATACTTTAGCAGATTCATATTTGCACTGACTGCTGCCCATGGTAGATGCATGGGTTAGAAGTAGCAGGAGGAACCAGAAAATGCTTCCACCTCATTTACATGTATACCTCCTACATGTTTGGTGGTGACTGAGAAGGAAGAGGAAATTTTCCTACTCTCTAAAAAGGATGATTCTTGATCTCAGGGTCATGAGTTCAAGCCCCATGGTGGGCCTAGAGCTTACTTAAAAAAAAAAAGATAGGGGCACCTGGGTGGCTCAGTCAGTTGGGCATCCGACTCACTCTTGATTTCGGCTCAGGTCCTCATCTCAGGATGGTGAGATGGAGCCCCACATAGAGCTCCGGAGCTCCACGCTCCACAGGGAGTCAGCTTCCCCCACCCCCCAGCCCCATGCACTCTCTCAAATGAATAAATCTTTATTTTTTTTTTTTAAAGATTTTATTTATTTATTTGACAGAGAGACAGCGAGTGCAGGAACACAAGCAGGGGGAGTGGGAGAGGGAGAAGCAGGCTTCCCGCTGAGCAGGGAGCCCAATGTGGGGCTCGATCCCGGGATCCTGGGGTCATGACCTGAGCCAAAGGCAGACACTTAACCAACTGAGCCACCCAGGCGCCCCTCAAATGAATAAATCTTTAAAAAAATAAATTTAAAAAAAAGATAACAGCTAACACCTGTGAAACACATATCAAGGTCAAGCACTATACTAAGCACTTCTGACATCTTTTATTTCCATTATTCTCAGAACAACGCCAGGGCTAGGACAATTATTATCCCTATTTTGTAAATGAAAAACCTGAGCCACACAGAGGTCTCAGTAAGTGGCAGGCCAAAGACAAAAAACAAGCAGTTTAAGACTAGACCCTATACACTAAACCATCACTGCCCCCTTTTAGGTGCTTTTTATAAAAACTCAGTTTAAAAAGAAATACATACCTATTAATCTTTTCCTTAGACCACTAGGTGCTGTTGACAGAAATTCACTTTTATCGCTGTTCTGTTTAAAAATAAAGCAAAACAGTTTCAATAATCACATCATAATGATGACATGTAAATTAATGATGGATGAGTGGAAGAGGCTAGACAAGAAAAATATTTTGTTTTCATTAGACTACCTTGGAATTAGAAGACAATGACAAATGACTCTGTTAGGAAAAAACAGCAGAAAGCAACAAAAACAATACAACAAATTCCAAAGGATTCCTAGAGTGATTGTAGAAGTTGTATTCCAGACATCTATAAAGTACTTTTTATTATGTAAAGAAAAAAACATAAGTATATGAAGAATTAGCCTTTTGAACCACTTTCACCCATCAGACTAGCAGAATATTTCTTTTTTAAAAATTGATAATATCCAAAAAAAAAAAAATTCTCGAAAAAGTTGATAATATCCAGTGATAATGAGTAAGTGAAGAAATGGGCACTCCTATGCATATGGCAGTGGGCCTTTTAATGTGCTTGAAATTTACTTGTGTTAAAGCATTACCTTCTGTGAGCAGGAGAGAAAGAGATCTATACATTTTACTCCATTATGTTAAAATTTTTTGAACACTACAGACATATAAAGTCTGTTTTTCTTTTCCTCACAGAATATAATACTCTAACACCAAGAAATTTCTGGCACATTAAAATGCCCACTGTTGTATACATGTTAATTTTTAACAGTATTGATAAAAAGATAAATTCCCTGTGTTATTTTGGCAATAAGAAATTATGACGAAAAATTGAAGTCTATTGTCTTGTGATAGGTTGTTGGTGCTAGTTTCAAATGTTAATACATTCTGATTTGGGATATTAAGAATAGTACTATAGGGGCGCCTGGGTGGCTCAGTCGTTAAGCATCTGCCTTCGGCTCAGGTCATGATCCCAGGGTCCTGGGATTGAGCCCCGCATCGGGCTCCCTGCTCGGCGGGAAGCCTGCTTCTCCCTCTCCCACTCCCCCTGCTTGTGTTCCCTCTCTGGCTGTGTCTCTCTGTCAAATAAATAAAATCTTAAAAAAAAAAAAAGTACTATAATAAATGAACTGAGCCCAATGGGTTTATAAAGTATACAAACTTTCTTGATCCAGATCCTTAAAAAATGTTTTTATATTTTGCACATCTTGATCCACATGTGCACACAGTATACAACTGAAACAATTTATTATGAAATAATACTTACAAAATAGACATTTTCAATTTTATTCTATCTCATTTTTTAAACTGCAGGTCATAAACTCATCTCAAGACTGAAAGTTGAGACAGCCTGCCTCCATACAGATTAATTATCAGGTATGAGAACACCTGTGTCAAAATAACCATTTTGGAAAATTCTTGCTCAAAAAGGTAAGGCTATAAACTAATAAATAACTTCAGTGTTTGCTACAGAAAGTTTTGCAAACTAACTTATCTAGACAGTTTGCTCATTTGGGCAACCTGTTTTCCCATCAGGATAATAGATGACTCAGCAGGGCAACAAGTTTATCAAACAATAGTTCATTCATCAGGACTCAGTTTAAGACCCTCTCTTTTAATTCTTAATCGCAGGAAACAAACTGAGGGTTGCTGGAATGGTGGGTGGGGTGGGAGGGATGGGGTGACTGGGTGATAGACACTGGGGAGGGTATGTGCTCTGGTAAGCGCTGTGAATTGTGCAAGACTGTTGAATCTCAGATCTGTACCTCTGAAACAAATAATGCAATATATGTTAAGAAAAAAAAAAAAGAAGAAGAAGAAGGTAGCAGGAGGGGAAGAATGAAGTGGGGGAAATCGGAGGGGTAGACGAACCATGAGAGATGATGGACTCTGAAAAACAAACTGAGGGTTCTAGAGGGGAGGGGGTGGGAGGATGGGTTAGCCTGGTGGTGGGTATTGAGGAGGGCACATTCTGCATGGAGCACAGGGTGTTATGCACAAACAATGAATCATGGAACACTACATCTAAAACTAATGATGTAATGTATGGGGATTAACATAAGAATAAGAAATAAATAAATAAATAAAATTAAAAAAAAAAAAAAGACCCTCTCTTTTCTGTGTCTACCAATCCTCAAATATCTTGTAATGAGTTTTGTCTTATATCAGTTTCCCATCTTGATAGCTGTGCCTGAAGCCTTTTGAGTCCAGATCCCCAAGCCCTATACATATTCTCTCCTGAACCCCGTCCCTTCTAAGTGCACTAAGACTGCCACTGGGATGCTGTCTCTTACTGTGGTAGGTTTTCTGATGGTTTCTTGGGGTAATTGACAAGATCCACTTATGTGTTGTGATCCACACCTTGAAAAAGAACGTGCTAATATATCTATATTCTTGACTGGATTATGGGAATGAGTTTTATTCTTTCATAGTGATACAGTATACAAGATATAATACAGGAAAAAAGCATTATCAAAGACAAAAGAGGCTCTAACATGTCTAATCGCACATCTAGACTTGCCTAAATAGGACATTTGCACACAGGTCATAACCATGGCCCTGAATGTCTATACTCATTCTTATAAGGGGTTCCCCAAACTTAGCCTATGCACAATTCCAGGCATGTCTAAATTTATAGCCATCCAAGCCTGGACACACTCACCACTCACATACTCATTGTACTGGATTCGTCCATGCCCATCTGGGCTTGCTCATATCCAGACAGGGCCACTTGACAAGGCATAATGAAAAAACAAAATCACAAAAACACAAAGGAGAGGATAAAAATGGTCAATTCTTTTCAGCTACCCTAGAACAAATTTACCATAACCAACTTTGTTTTTTTTTTTTTTTAAAGATTTTATTTTATTTATTTGAGAGAGAGAGAATGAGAGACAGAGAGCATGAGAGGGAGGAGGGTCAGAGGGAGAAGCAGACTCCCTGCCGAGCAGGGAGCCCAATGCAGGACTCGATCCCGGGACTCCAGGATCATGACCTGAGCCAAAGGCAGTCGCTTAACCAACTGAGCCACCCAGGCGCCCCCAACTTTGTTTTCAAATGTAAATTATGAAAGGATATATTAATGGATTTAATGGATCTTGGCATTAGTCCCTCAAGAAACAAAAGAACACTATGTATAAAAGCAAAGCAAAGCAAAACCAAACCCAACCCAACCCATAAAATTTCCAGGCCAGCTCTACTAAGATGAAAATACCCAGGGATAGTTCTGACATAGAAACGGCACAGCAGGGGCGCCTGGGTGGCTCAGACGGTTAAGCGTCTCTACACAGCAGTTGGGTGTAGAAGACCTGGCTTCATTTTTCATCTTTTCTCCTTCCCAGTTAGATGAACTTAAGACAAGTCACTTCACCTCTCTGAACCTCAGATGCTTCATCTGATATAAGGTGTCTAATTGGCAAATACCTGTAACTTGTAAAGCACTAAATAAATTAAGAGATGAAGTGGGTATTTTTCATGTCCTTGTAACACTAAAGTTTTTGCTTATTTTCAGTCATTGCTTACCTTCAACTGAACTTTGTCTGAAGCAGAATGCCCTAAAAAATAAAACAAAAAGGCATTACTTACCATAAGTACTTCAATTTTCATCTAGTCTAGTGTCATTAAACTGCTCCACAATTCTCCACCAACTGTGACTTCCAAACCCCCAAAGCCTTATTTCAAATAGAATGTGGCTAAAGCAAATCCTCCATGAACACTTGGCTTACTCAAGCAAATGATAATAGGTTTTTTTTTTTTAATTAACATATAATGTATTATTTCTTTCAGGGGTACAGGTCTGTGATTCGACAGTCTTACACAACACACAGCGCTCACCACAACACATACCCTCCGATAATAGGGTTTTAAGAGTGTTTCTAATTGGCCCTGTCAATTTGCACAACTTCTATCAGCAGTTATTTCCCCCTTTTATTGATAGCTAAATATGGGCATACTAAGGCACAAATTGGGTATTAACTGCATTTTGTTGAATGAATTTTCAGAACAGAAAAGAATATATAACAATGCATTTAGACAAGGAATTCAAGCATAACTTGAAGCAACTATGAAAACTCTATTCAAAGAACTGAGGTAAAATCTTACCCTTACTACACTGAGGAATGTTTATCATAATTTCAGGATCATTCTTCAAACTGAATGAAACATTTTTTCTTGGTGTTTTTGCTAGTTCTGAAGCTGTAAACAGACAAAAGAAATATATAAAACAATCTTTAATGGATGACAGCAGATGAAGGGGGAAAGAGCTTTATTTCACTTATAAAGCTCTTTTTTTTCAAAAAAGATTCATTTATTTTAGATGGAGAGAGAGAGACAGAGCGCACATGTGCTCAAGAGTACGGGGAGGGGTGGAGGGAGAGAATCTTCAAGCAGACTCCCACTGAGTGCGGAGCCTGATGTGGGACTCAATCCCATGACCCATGAGACCTGAGCCAAGATCAAGAGTTGGTTGCTTAACCAACTGAGCCACCCAGGTGCCCTTCGCTTACATAAATTCTTAGGGGAAAAAAAAAGAAACCTGCCTGCTACTATTACCAGGAAGATAAATAAACCTACCCATATTAAGAGTACTGCCTCTTACCTTCATTTGCTATGTTCCAAGCATCTTAAGTCTTCTTTCAATTATCTACAGGTGTCTCAAGAAAATACAAATAAACAGTTTTGACCTTACTGCTTTCTTTTTTTATAATTTTTTTTTTTAAAGATTTTATTTATTTATTCATGAGAGACAGAGAGAGAGAGAGACAGAGGTAGAGGGAGAAGCAGGCTCCCCGCGGAGCAGGGAGCCCGATGCGGGACTCGATCCAGGGACTCCAGGATCATGACCTGAGCCGAAGGCAGTTGCTTAACCAACTGAGCCACCCAGGCGCCCGACCGTACTGCTTTCTATAATTGTCATTCTCTCTCCCTCTCCTCTCCATAGGCAATTTTACACTCTTTCCATTTCTTTAACATATATATTTGAGGCCTAGGGGTAAGAATGGCCAGAAAATAGGATCTAAAATCAAATGGAAGCTGTCTATATTTAAAATTTTATGCTTTAAAAACTCTTAAATCTCCCATCACATGTGGTATATTTTATTTTGTGTCTAAAACTCTATAATACATGTGAATAACATGTAAAATTTAAAATAGCATTGAACAGATGGCTGTTTCTTCAACTGAACATCAGATTAAATAGTTGGCTTCTAAAATATAGGGCCATTTTAAAGGAAAACTAAAATCTTTACCTTTAAAGATACTTACTTTCTCAGTAGCGTGAGAGGCATGTGGAATGAAGCCTAACTAAGGAATAGATTTATATTTCCCAATTTAACACACACTGGCACGTTGTTCACTGAGAAGAAAGTGAACATTATATCCCCATTTTTTTTTAAAGGAGAAAGTACACTTGAATTTGTGTAAGTTAAAGCCACTTTACTCAAACTCTTCCTGTTTCAGTTTTATCCTCCAAACTTGAAATTGATCCAAAATACTCTGACAGTCCCCACAAATGTACTGCCTTCTTTTTTAACTAACCTCCTCAGTCTTCTGTATCATTCACTAGAGGGTTTTTTTTTTCTTTCTTTGAAATTATTCCTCCGTTTGGGTTCTATGACATTATTCCGGCCCCCAGCTATTGCTGGTAGCTATTCCATCCCTTCCCTGCTGTCTCCTCTACACATTCTCTCTCTAAGTATGCCTAAAAATCAGCCCTTTGCTTTCTCTTTACACCAGAATAATGTACTATGTTTGGATTAAAGGCTGTTGACCCAAAGGATAGGAAAAAAAAAACTTCACATCAACAAAAAGCGACATAAGCACAAAGTAATTTAGCTGGGATCATTTTGGTTATATGTTGCAACATGGAAAAATTCTGTTTTTAAGTAACTATTAAACTACAAAAGGGAAGGAAAAGGAAGAATTGAAGAGGAAAAAGAATAAAAGACAGTTAATCACATATGGCTATTGACTCTACTAATAAAAAATTGGGGCATATATTCTGTATCTTTTTCATTTTTCTAATAATTCATTTGTATTGTATTTTACACAACTGGCCTGCAACATATTGGAAATTTTATTTATTTATTTTTAAAGATTTTATTTATTTATTTTGATAGAGAGAGAGACAGCGAGAGAGGGAACACAAGCAGGGGGAGTGGGAGAGGGAGAAGCAGGCTTCCCAGTGAGCAGAGAGCCCGACTAGGGGCTCGATCCCAGGACCCCGGGATCATGACCAGAGCTAAGGCAGACGCTTAACAACTGAGCCACCCAGGGGCCCCATATTGGAAATTTTAAAATAAAATTTTAAAATCTTTGCCTTCTCATTAGGCTATTATTTATCCTATCATCCAATCTATTTTTAATTTCCTAAAGTCATCCCTTTCTACAGGCTCACTGAACTCTTTATTGTCCTCTACTTGGTATTTCTACCTTTGCTCTTTTGTTTGCATTAATTTACTCATCCCAAACATGTATTTTAAAAAGCCTCCCTGTCTAACTTCTATATCTAGTCCTATATCTTCATTAGCCCAATTATATTTAATCATTCATACACAGTAATATATGATTTTATGGCAGGTTAGAGTTATTCAAAAAATACTAAGGCTGGGGCGCCTGGGTGGTTTAGTTGGTTAAGTGTCTGACTTTGGCTCAGGTCATGATATCGGCATCCTGATACCAAGCCCTGCATCGGGCTCTGTGCTTCTCCCTTTCCCTCTCCCTCGGCCCCTGCCCCTGCTCGCACTCTCTCTCAAATAAATAAAATCCTTTTTTTTTTTTTAAAGATTTTATTTATTTATTTGTCAGAGAGAGAGAGAGTGCATGCACAAGCAGGGGGAGCGGGCAGAAGGAGAAGCAGGCTCCCCGTGGAGCAAGGAGCCCGATGTGGGACTCAATCCCAAGACCCCGGGATCATTACCTGAGCCGAAGGCAGACACTTAACCAACTGAGCCACCCAGGCGTCCTTCAAATAAATAAAATCTTTAAAAAAAAAAAATACTAAGGCCTTCTACTTCACTGATATAATCAGATGTAAACACAATTAGCAACAATACTTAGTAAGTCAAACTCTTTAAAGAGCATTACAACTAAACATGAGTCCTAACTAAATAGATTTTAGAAAGTATGATCAATCTCAAATTAACCAGAAAACCATCTTGTCATGATTGTATATATTTTATCTTTTTAAAATTTCAGAGAGAGAAAGAGCACAAGCAGGGGGAGCGGGAGGAGAAGCAGGCTCCCCGCTGGATAGGGAGCCCAATGTGGGGCTCTATCCCAGGACCCTGGCATCATGACCTGAGCTGAAGGCAGACGCCCAACCGACTGAGCCACCCAGGCGCCCCCATGACTATATATTTCTTTCATTTATGATGACAGAAATGTACAACATAACAATGCTTAAGTTTCTTGCAGCCCATATAATGTAAGACATACATCATGGTTATTATATGCATGTTGATTATCTACTTGGAGAACTTCTACTTGATTACTCTTCTGGGGCTCCTCTCCACTATTAGTTCTCTTTCTCCAATGTTCTTTGTTCTATTTCATGGTTCTGGGGTTTCAGGTTAGTCTTGGTGTCTATCTGATCCTTTCTCTAATAATTGTTTTAACATTTATTCTCTGGTTTCCCAGAGATCCTACTCAGAATGCAGTCATTTTTTACAGGTTGAAAAACTTTCAATTTCTTGATGTGGATTATAAACACTAAGAAACAGATCAGTTAATGTAAATTATTGTACATACCATGCTAGCTTCAAAATTAATAATGAATTTCATATTATACCTTTTGGAAAAACTGAATTTTGCAAGTGATTAAACATTATTATGTTCTATAACATAGGTCTTATAATTACTTATATGTCCCTCATCAGTGTCAACACTTAAGTTTTTCACTTGATCTTGAATGTTTACCTGGTTACTGGCCAGAATGATTGCATAAAAATACACCACTTCAGAAATATATGTTGGTGTTCTGTAATTATACATTATAAGCCCTATTAAACAACTATTACATTTTACCGGGTAGTTAATTATTATTCCCTTACTCTTGACTTCTCTTCTTGGTGTTCCCAAACCTTCATATACTTATGGACCTCAATTTTCAAACTGCTTTCACATGTTATTTCCCTTCCTCAAAGCTTTCAAATCTGACCCCTCATACCACAGAACCCAAATAAAGTGCCATCTGAATTTTAACTGGATTGACAGTTTAATTTTAATGTTAAATGTAATTTATTTTAGTCTGGTTTTTCTAAAAATCAGTAATTCATGTGTAATTAGTGTAAGTGGCAAATTGAGTACGAAAATGTCACAATAGCCCATTTGTAACAATTTTATAGTTTTCTACAATATATTTTTCTTTTCAAGATTTTATTTATTTGACAGAGAGAGACACAGCAAGAGAGGGAACACAAGCAGGGGGAGTGGGAAAGGGAGAAGTAGGCCTCCTGCCAAGCAGGGAGCCCGATGCGGGGCTCAATCCCAGGACCCCGGGATCATGACCTGAGCCGAAGGCAGATGCTTAATGACTGAGCCACCCAGGGGCCCCTACAATATGTTTTTCTATACATAGCATAAAATTCTTATTTAATAAATTCAGAATATCTGTGACTTAAGTCACTCACAAACTTAAAAATTTCTTCAGAACCTATGCTACATGTGGGAAGAAGATGAAGACAGGATTCCTACTACGAGACACTTAAAACCTATCTGAGAGGGCGCCTGGGTGGCTCAGTTGGTTAAGCGACTGCCTTCGGCTCGGGTCATGATCCTGGAGTCCCTGGATCAAGTCCCGCATTGGGTTCCCTGCTCGGCAGGGAGCCTGCTTCTCCCTCTGACCCTCCCCCCTCTCATGTGCTCTCTCTCATTCTCTCTGTCTCAAATAAATAAATAAAATCTAAAAAAACAAAAAAAGCAAAAAAAAACAACAAAACCTATCTGAGAACAGAAGACACATATGAGCATGAAAAACTGACTATGTATGCTTGAAAATGTGATATAAAATGACATCCCTCATTCTTCTAGGGAATGCAATAAGATGATAACTGTGGAGAATGTGGTTAAATACACCTTTTAGAAAAGCAACATACCTAATTTGGCCATCTTTTCGGAGTGTTTTCTATTCTGAAAAGAATAAACTTTATTCCCACCATCTGCAGCAGAGCCATTTTTCAAGGATTCTGAAAGAGAAAATGCAGTGTGTTTTGGAAAAATAAGCAAAATTAACAGAAAAAAAGATAAAACCTTAAGATTTGCACCCCCCCACTGTCTTGCATAAAGGTTTAATACATTATTTATACATAAAATATTTTAAAACACACAAGAGAACTGTTTATATAAATTTGAAACACAGAAAACATATTATTCTTCATGAATACCCACAAATTAGATATATAAACACACACACAGAGCCACCCCCCCCCCCCATAAACCCCTCCGGACTAGAGGGATAGCCATTCAATTCATGATAGTGTTGCCCGAGGAGGGAAAACTGAAGGGACTCAAATAGGTTTTCTTCTTGAAGCAAACACGCAAAGTACAATTGAGCTAATTGAGGTTGAGATTTAAATCACTGTTACATGGTGGAAGCTCTCTTACTCCCTCTCAAGATAGTGACTTAATTTCACTCTTCAATCATTCCTTTAAATAACAGCTGCTACCTATAACATACCAGATACTCATGGCTAGTAGCCTACTCTCTGGCACAGCAATTCTCCAAGTGTGGTGGCGTCAGGTCTCTCAGGTCCCCGAGGCCAAAACTCTTTCATAACACTAAGACATTATTTGACTTTTTCTCAATCAAGAGTGGAGAGTGAGGTATTCCAGAGACTACATTATGTGTGATAACAGCACCATCCTGTGGGTTAATGGAATGTGTGAAGCAGATATGAAAATTCAGCTGTCTTCTATTAAGCCAGACATTTGCAAAAATGTAAAACAGTGACTTCTTATTTTCTTTTTGGAAATAATTGTTTTCCGTCTAAATATATTTATATCAATATGTATTGGGTTTATTATTGTTATTACAAAACAGTGCCAGACTTTTCCAAAGTCAGTGTTCACTATCCTTACTGTTTAATAAGAGTCCCCATTTTATATGCACTAATACTTGGCATTATCCAAACTCCTTAATCTTTGCCAGTCGAGTGGGTGTAAAATGAATCTTATGGGGAGAATTGTTTTAATTTCCCTTTTCCTAATCGCTAATGAGGTTGAACATCTTTTCACAACTTTCTTATTTCCAAGGAAGAAATATCTTCTTTATCCTGACTTGTCTTCTCACCTCTTTATGATGACATTTGATGAAGAGAAGTCCTAAATTTTTTTTCAAAGACTGTTTTAAAAGCAGTTTTAGGTTCAGAGCCAATTTGGATAGAAGGTACAGAGATTTCCTATATACTTCCTGCCCTCACAAATGTACAGTCTCCACCAGCTACCAACATCCCACACCAGAGTGGTAGATTTGTTACAATCATGAACCTACACTGACACCTCGTTAACATCCCAAGTCCATAGCTTATATTAAGGTTCACTTTTTTTTTTTTAAGATTTATTTATTTGAAAGAGAGAGAGAGCGCAAGAAGAGAGTATAAGCGGGAAGGAGAGAGAGAAGCAAGCTCCCACTGGGCAGGGAGCCCCAACATGGGGCTTGATCCCAGGACTCTGGGATCATGACCCGAGCTGAAGGCAAACGCCCAACCGACTGAGCCATCCAGGTGCCCAAGGTTCACTCTTGGTGTGGTATATTCTGTAGTTTTTTTTTTAAGTTTTTATTTAAATTCTAGTTAGTTAACAGTTAACCAATATAGTTAATATTGGTTGCAGAGGTAGAAATTAGTCATTCAGTGCTTATATGTAATACCCAGTGCTCATCATAACAAGTGCCTTCCTTAACACCCATCAACCATTTAGCCCATTCCCCACCCAACTCCCCTCCAGCAACCCTCGATTTGTTCTCTATCGTTAAGAAAGTTAAGAGTCTCTTACGGTTTGCCTCCCTTTTTTTTCCCCTTCTTCTATGTTCATCTGTTTTGTTTCTTAAATCCCACATGAGTGAAATCATATGGTATTTGTATCTCTGACTTATTTCACTTAGCATAATACATTCTAGCTCCATCCATGTGGTTGCAGATGGCAAGATTTCATTCTTTTTGATGGCATTCTATAGCTTTTGACAAAAGTATGATGATATGTATCCACCACTGTAGTATAATACAGAATAGTTTCAAGGCCCTAAAAATTCTCTGTACTCTACCTATTCACACCTCCCATCCCCCGACGCCTGGCAACCACTGATCTCTTCACCGTCTTTGTAGTTTTGCCTTTCCTAGAATGTCATATAGTTGGTATCATAGCCAGTAGCCTTTTCAGATTGGCTTCTTTCACTTAGTAATAAGTGTTTAAGGTTCCTCCACATCTTTTCATGTCTTGATAGCTTTTTTTTTTAAAGTGCTGAATAATATCCCACTGTATGGATATATCAGTTTATTTATTCTTCGTTAACTTTTTGGTTGCTTCCAAGCCATGGCAATTATGAACGAAGGTTCTATAAACATGTGTGTGCAGGTTTTTGAGTGGAGATAAGTTTTCAACTCATGTGAGTAAATACGAAGAAGCACAACTGCTAGATCATATGGTAAGAATATGTTTACTTTGTAAGAAACTGCCAAACTGTCATCCAGTTGTTCCATTTTGCATTCCCACCAGCAATAAATGAGAATTCCGGTTGCTCCACAGATTTGCCAGCATTTGGTGCTGTCAATGTTTTGCACTTGGGCCATTCTAATAGGTGTGTAAGTGGTATCTCGTTGTTTTAATTTGCAATTTCCTAATGACGTATAATGCTTTTAGTATATTTTCATGTGATTATTTGCCATCTATAGATCTTCTTCAGTGAGATGTCCTGTTCCTCTGCTCATTTTTATTTTTTAAAAGATTTTATTTATTCATTTGCCAGAGAGAGAGAGCACAAGCAGGGGGGAACAGTAAGCAGAGGGAGAAGCAGGCTCCCCGCTGAGTCCTCTGCTCATTTTTAAATCAGGTTATTCATTATCTCATTGTTGAGTTTTAAGAGGTCTTTGTATATTTTGAGTAACATTTCTTTAAAGGTTTTATTTATTTGAGAGAGAGCGAGAGAGATCACAGAGGGAGAGGGAGAAGCAGACCCCCCCCCTCAGCAAAGAGCCTGATGCGGGGCTCGATCCCAGGACCCGGAGATCATGACCTGAGCCGAAGGCAGACGCTTAACCAACAGAGCTACCCAGGTGGCCCTTGAGTAACATTTCTTTAATAGATGTGTTTTGCAAATATTTTCTCCTAATCTGTGGTTTGTCTTCTTGAGAAGCGCTGAATTTTAATTAGAATATGTCAATCTTTTCTTTTGATTACATTAAACTAAAAAAACCTCTTCTATAATAAAGTCAAAACCATATTCCCTTGTATTTTCTTATAAAAGCATTTACATTTGCTTTTAATGTAAATCTTAAATTAAGGTAATTAACTTGTTTATGATGGGAGGTAGAGATCCAGTTTCTTTTATTCATAAGGATACCCAATTGGCTCAACGCTGTTTACTGACCAGTTCATCCTTAGCTGAGTGATCTTCAATGCTACCTCTCTCATATATCTGATTTTCATGTATGCATGAGTCTGTTTATGGTAAACCTGTCTTTATATAACTTAAATGTCTGGCACAGAGACAAAATATTTAAAGATACTGAGTGGTTTCTCCGTAAACTAAATTAAATGCTTTAGAAATATTTGATAAAAGTTATTAACTAAAACAAATGGTTTCAAATTAGGTATGGATGAGAAGCCATAAAAGATTTAAGAAAAAAATTTGAAAAAATATAAAACATACTATACCAAGACTGCATTAAAAGTGTCTTTAAATGTACAATCTAATGGAGGGAAAGGAAACCTGAAATCCCAGATGATGCATGCATTATGGATATAGTGTCTAAAAAAATCAAACACCAAAATCAAAAGGTAATGCTGTTCTTCAACCAGCTGACCTCTAGCAAACTTCTAATTAAAGAAAAGACGGGGCGGGGGGGGCGCCGCCTGAGTGGCTCAGTGGTTTAAGCATCTGCTTTTGGCTCAGGTCATGATCTCAGGATCCTGAGATCGCTGGCATGGGGCTCCCTGCTCCGTGGGGAACCTGGTTCTCCCTCTGCCTGCCACTCCCTCTGCTTCTGCGCTTGCTTACTCTCTCAACTAAATAAATAAAATTTTTAAAAAAAGAAAAAAAGACAAGACTGGGGTTTGTGTGTGTGTATGCTTATATATAAAAATGTTTCGAGTACAGTAGTTATTTTTGTGATTTTCTGGTTCTGACATTTTGATTGACTAATTAACAGTGGTCTAATCACACTGGCCAAGATTTTACTATAATACATATAAAACTTTTTAACAGGTTTTTAAATTACTCAAAATGCACAAAACCAAAAAACTGTGAATATAAAAACCATGGAAAAATTAAAATGGGTAATAAATGTAAGAAAAAATGTTTAATGCCAATGAGGGATCTTAATACTAGGTGATATAATCTTTCTAGAAAGCAATTTGGCAATATGTATGCCTTATAAAGTTGATACACCTTCACCAATAATTCTGCTAGGAGTCTCTTATGAAGAAATAAAAGATCTAAACAAAGATTTATATCCAAGGATAATCACTACTGCATTTGTTACAATAAAAATTTAGAAACAATCCAAACGTCTAACAGAGGCCAACTATGTTATTTATAAATCTGAATGCAATATTACAGAAATAACACTACAATTTCACACCCATTAGGAAGGCTATTAAAAAAAAAGACAAGTGTTGGTAAGCATACAGAGTAACTGGAATGCTTGTGCATTGTTGGTGGAAATGTAATTTGGTGTAGCTGCTGTGGAAAACATTATGGCAGTTCTTTAAAAAATTAAAAATAGAATTACCATATGATCCAGCAATTCCACTTCTGGGAATATACCCAAAAGAATTCAAATCAGGGTCTCAAAAAGATACTTGTACACCCATGTTCATAAAAGCATTATTCACAGTAGCCAAAAGGCTGAAGCCACCCAATGTCCATTGACAGATGAATGGATAAACAAAACGTATATACATACATTGCAGTAGTATTCAGCCTCAAAAAGGAAGGAAATTGACACATGCCACAACATGGATGAACCTTGAGAACACTATGCTAAGTGAAATAAACCAGTCACACACAAAAATACTGAATGATTCCACTTATATGAGGTACCTCAAATAGTCAAATTCAGAGGAAAATAAAATGGTGATTGTTGGGCTGTGGGGAGGAGGGACTGGGGAGTTTTTTAATGGGTAGAATCTCAGTTTTGTAAAATGAAAAGAGTTCTGGAGACTGCAAAACAATGTGAATGTACTTAATACTGAACTACACTCTTTAAGATGGGAAATTTTATATTACATATATTTTACCACAAGTTTTATTTATTTATTATTTATTTTCTCCCAGTTTTTTAAATCTTTTTTTTTTTTTTTAATGATTTATTTAGTTGACAGAGAGAGCACAAGCAGATGGAATAGCAGGCAGAGGGAGAAAGAGAAGCAGGCTCCCTGCCGAGCAAGGAGCCCAATGTGGGGCTCGATCCCAGAACCCTGGGATCACGACCTGAGCCAAAGGCAGCTGCTTAACCAACTGAGCCACCCAGGCGCCCCAATTTTTTAAAAAAGATTTATTTTAGAGAGAGCGTGAGAGTGGGGGGAGGGACAAAGGGAGAAGGAGAGAGAGAATCCCAAGCAGACTCCACACTGAGCCCCATGCAAGGCTCGAACCCACAACCCTGAGATCATGACCTAAGTCAAAACCAAGAGTTGAATGCTTAGATGACTGAGCCACCCAGATGCCCCTCTCATAATTTTTAAAAAGAGATTTTATTTAACCACAATTAAAAACCTGACATAATCCTTAAGTTCAAAAATGGAACTGTGAATAAGGCAAAATTAAATATAATATGAATGGGGTGCCTGGGTGGCTTAGTTAAGTGGCTGACTTCAGCTCAGGTCATGATCTCAGGGTCCTGGGATGGAGCCTTCCCTCAGGCTCTGCACTTGGTGGGGAATCTGCTTCTCCCTCTCCCTTCCCCAACTCGTGCATGCACACTCTCTTTCTCGCTCTCAAAAAAATAAATAAAATATTTAAATAAAGAAAGAATGGACCACATATTGGTCACGGAATTTTCTAGCAGCTAACTTATAAGAATCAAGTATCCAAAAAAACCACTTTAAAGACAAATATATTGCTTTCAATCTCTTCTTAGGTCTACCATAACAGGAATCAAGAATCCAAAGTTCTGGGGCACCTGAATGGCTCAGTCGGTCAAGCATCTGACTTTGGCTCAGGTCATGATTTCAGGGTCTTGGGATCAAGCCCCACGTAGGGCTCCTCACTCAGCGGGAAGTATGCTTGTCCCTCTGCACCCCCCACCCTGCTCATGCTCACTCTTGCTCTCTCTTAAATAAATAAAAATCTTAAAAAGAAAAGAAGAAGAAGAATCCAAAGTTCTATTCAGAACATGCCCTAAAAAATGTTAACTCTCTAGTTGGGGACACTTTTAAAAGAATCCACTCTGCCCACTTAGTCTAGTGAGGGATAGTCGTCATTTTTTTGTATTATGCCATTTAACATCAGGAACCACACCAGAAGCATTATGACTCAAGAAGTGACAAAAAGGTCAGGAGTAGTGATGATGGCCATTTATAAGTCAAATAAAGTAAAAAGCACGTACATGAGAGAGATTGGCAACACAGAAAGAGAATGGATGCACAGAGATGACCTGAAGGAGACTAGGAGATCCATAAAAGCAAAGTCCCTAGGTTTTTAATGTGGTCTCAGTTCCAATGTCCCTAGTGCCCAACAATACTGATTTTGTTCCTTGGTCTTTATTTTTTTAAGCCAACTTAAGTAAATCTGTGTTCCTTGAGCCCTAACTAAAACATAATAAGCCTAAAAATTTTTAAATATAATCTGGCAGGAATCTGGCTTAGGTGTAAAAAAAAAAAACCCCAAAACACCCCCATAACATTAGCACGCCTAGGTTGAAGCAATATTACTTCTTGGAATGTTCCTTCTATCTATCTATCTATCTCCCACCCTCCCACCCACCCCTTCCCCCCTCCCTCCCTCCTTCCTTCCCTCCCTCCTTCCTTCCTTCCCCTCCTTCCCTTCCTTCCTTTCTTAAAGACAGAGAGAGTAGGTGTGCGCGAGGCAAGGTGGGGAGAGGGGCAGAAGGAGAGGGAGAGAATCTCAAGCAGGCTCCACACCTAGCACAGAGCCTGACATGGGGCCGATCCCAGAACCCTGAAGTCATGACCCTAGCTGAAATCAAGTCAGATGCCTAACTGACAGAGCCACCCAGGTGCCCCCTTTCTAACTATTTCTGTAAAGAAGACCAAAGTAATAATGAAGTGACTTGCTTTATGAAATTATTTCAAATTAGTTAAAAATACAAATATCTTAACAAATAACTTTAGTTTGGTCTGTGGAATCTAAAAATAATTAAGTGCACCACTGGTTGCTTGTGGGGGAAAAAAAAAAACTAAAGAAAAAAACTATAGTGGAAATTCAGTGCTTCCAACCTTCCAACTATACATAAAAACCTGAAGCAAATGCTTTTCTGATGAGAAATACAATGTAGCATGCCTGATGAAAAGAGTTCTGGAGATGGATGGTGATAATAGCACAGCATCATCACGAATATATTTAATACAACTGAAGTATACACTTAATAATGTTAAAGATGGTAAAGTTTGTATGTAGTTTACAATAAAAAAAAATAGTAATATAGCTTGCCACTGCCTAACCTACCAGACTACTGTTATGTATCCTGCAAAGCAGTTTCAGCTACTAGCAGAAATTTGAGTGTACTTTCCCCACCCCAGCTACCGAAGTACCTTGAATATCTTGTCCTAAAACTTCCACATAGTTCTGATCTTTTAAGACTTCCTGGTCATCTTCTTCCAAATCATATTCTGGCTTTTTTATAATTTTTTTTGTGTTGACCAAAAGCTGAGCTCGTTCCTTTTTTAATTTAGCTCCTATAAGAACATCCAAAGAATTAGAACATGACAGGTATAAATTCTTTCCAAACATTACATTTAAATAAGTAAACAAACTGTAATACTTATATTGTCATTATTTAAAATCTGGAAAAAAATTCAGTGTTTTCTCTTTGATGAATGTATGCACCACTCTTCACCACAGTTTATATAATTTAAGGAAAAACCTTGAAAGTTTATTATTTTGGGGGGTCACATTTTAATTACAATGGGTAATTATCACTTACCCCTAATATTAAGTATTTCATATCAGATAAGGCTTTATTATTTTTAATTTTCAAAAGTTGGAATGGAATAAACTACAAAAGTAGTTTTTATTTAGTCTTACTAGATCAAATACTTTGTGCTCTATTTTTAAAATAGAAGGTTAAAATATTTTAAAAAGTGAGATAATCCATAACCATCACATAAGCATCTCTTCAATTGTATAATCACTCAGTACCTCCTTCTCTATCAAGAATGTGATTAAGGACATCATCATCTCCCACAAACTGAACCTCCAGCATCTTGTCTTCCTTTAATTCCAGTTTACTCATCATTGCCAACCTAAACAAAAGCAATAAAGCACTCAAAAGTGATGAAAAATTCATTTCAACAACCAAATAAATTAAACATTCACATAATACATGTATTTATATTACATTTTAAAGAGTCTCAAGTATGAAAAATATATTATGCATTATCGTATTAATATTATGCTTTTGATAAAAGGTAAATCAACTCTTTATCTGAAAAATGGAAAGGACAGGAAGTGGTGTCTGAGAGTTGGAAAAAGACAAATTCAATCAAGGCAACTAAAATATAATAATGGGAAAGCAATTCTTCCTATAAAGAAAGCCTTAACCAATCTACAGAATGATTAACAGTA
Organism: Mirounga angustirostris; assembly: GCF_029215605.1. NCBI lineage: Eukaryota > Metazoa > Chordata > Mammalia > Carnivora > Phocidae > Mirounga > Mirounga angustirostris. The sequence continues at coordinate 161,435,213 of NW_026991711.1, forward strand.
CCAGAAAGGAAGTGTTTTAATACATGAGAGTTTAGAGAAGGGGCAGACGAGCAAAGAATAATGGTTTGGTAGACTTTAGTGTCTATGCACTAGAAACAGTCCATTGGGGGAAGTCCATGTTTCACCGGTATACCAAACCTGGATCAAATAATCCTCAAGTACCTCCCTTTACTATTATTGCATGCTTACCAAACAACTTTACAGTTAGAAAATGGCTTTCTGGGTATCCTGGTATCTAAACAGTAAACATGCAACTTTCCAATACTTTATAGTCAGTTCTTCACTGAACAGACTTCAGAATTTGGCAAACAAAAACTTGATCAACTCTCCCTACTCTGAAAAAATTTCATTTCAGAACTTGTAATACCAATGGCCTGAAACTAAATAATGATGATCCCAACTGGCTCCCAGCTAATCAGTTTACCCAAAAAATGAATTTTTTCTCTCCTCTCTCTCTCCTAAAATCCTATTTTTGTTTTTTCTATCAATAACAGGAACTACGGACTACATCACTCATAAGTCAGTTATTTGCATGCAGATAACTTACTAAATGCTGTCAAGTTTCCTTTTGTAACTAGCACACTTTTTTTTTTTTAAGTTTATTTATTGGGGTGCCTGGGTGGCTCAGTTGTTAAGCGTCTGCCTTCGGCACAGGTCATGATCCCAGGGTCCTGGGATCGAGCCCCGCATCAGGCTCCCTGCTCTGCAGGAAGCCTGCTTCTCCTTCTCCCACTCCCCCTGCTTGTGTTCCCTCTCTTGCTATCTTTCTCTCTGTCAAATAAATAAATAAAATCTTTAAAAAAAAAAAGTTTATTTATTTATAATCTCTATACCCAACGTTGGGTTGAACTCACAACCAAGAGTCGTATGCTCTACCAACTGAGCCAGCCAGGCACCTCCCTCACACTTTAAAAAAAAAAAAATGACAGCTTTACTTTTTTTTAAGTTTTATTTATTTAAGTAATCTCTACACCCAACGTAGGGCTCAAACTCACGACCTCGAGATTAAGAGTCATACACTCTTCCAACTGAGCCAGCCAGGTGCCCCCGAAACTAGCACACTTAAATGACTTGTCTTTATTTTCATTTACCTTTAAAAGTACTACACATTCTGCAGCTGGAAAATTCAGGTAGAGTCACCTGCAATTATAAAAAGAACTTGGTCAAGGTCAGCTAATAGGATATGAGAGCAACCAAAGAAGAAGTTCACGAGTTTTAATAAACAAGATGAATACTTAAATGCAGTTTTTACGAAGTTATTATGATGGCACAGTAAAGGACAAAACAACCATAAGTATTTTGGCCAGGAAGTACTAGAGACTGAGAAGATCTGGACTGCGGGGGCAAGTGGCTGGAATAAGGAGGCCAACATTTGAGCACTTACCATATACTGGACACAGTTTTGAATATTCTATACGTATTTTCATTTAACCCTCATAACAACTCTATTAAGGCCTATGTTTTGTGTATAAAGATAATACTTCATCTATGATTTATATAACCATTGCCAGCAGAACATATCCTTTTGGGCCATCTTTCTAGTCATGATACTGCTTTCAATAATGGGGAATTTGGATGTATTAGAGAAAAAGTTTAATGCATCTACATGATATTTGTATATAATAAAGAAACTTATGATTTCTTTATATCTGTATAAAATAAAAGTTTTTCTGAGGGGCTGTTTGTCAGGCACTCTATTAGGTACTTTCATGCATAGTAGATCATTAAATCCTCAGATTCTCTGAGGTAGTTAAAATATATATAATTCCCCCAATAAACAGATGAGTAAACTGAGATTAACTATTAAATTACTCATCCAAATTTATACAACTAGAAAGTGTGTTAAAACCCAAGTCTGACTGATTCCAAAGTCCCTAATCATTCTATTACACACTTCCCCTGCCATTAAATACAAATTTGTTATCCTTTCTTTTTTTTTTTAACGATTTTATTTATTTATTTGAAAGAGAGAGAGAGAGAGAGAGAGAGAGCACATGAGAGGGGGGAGGGTCAGAGGGAGAAGCAGACTCCCCGCCAAGCAGGGAGCCCGATGTGGGACTCGATCCCGGGATTCCAGGATCATGACCTGAGCCGAAGGCAGTCGCTTAACCAACTGAGCCACCCAGGCGCCCCTATCCTTTCTTTTCTTTAAAAAAAAAAAGATTTACTTATTTATTTTAGAGAGTGAGAGATAAAGAGTGAGGGGAGGCGCAGAAGGAGAGGGAGAAAGAGAGAGAATCTCCAGCAGACTCCCCAATGAGTGCAGAACTGGATACGGGGCTAGATCCCACAATCCGGAGACCAGGACCTGAGCCAAAACCAAGAGTCGGACACTTAACCTACTAGCCACCCAGGCACCCCAAATCCGTTATCCTAAATGCTTGTTCTGACCTCTGGATACTATTCATAATATATCTAATCATTTTCCCACCTGGCAGTTCAAACATCCAAAGATTTCTATATTTCCAGTTCCTCTATGTTTCCAGTTCATTAAGTTAAACATGCCTAGTTCTATCAAGCATACTTTTAAGAGCATGGCCAGATTCAGTCTAATTTATATTGTTTTATTATTTATTTTTTATTTTTTTAAAAGATTTTATTTATTTATTTGACAGAGAGAGACACAGCGAGCAAGGGAACACAAGCAGGGCGAGTGGGAGAGGGAGAAGCAGGCTTCCGGCAGAGCAGGGAGCCCGATACGGGGCTCAATCCCAGGATCATGACCTGAGCCGAAGGCAGACACTTAAATGACTGAGCCACCCAGGCGCCCCTAATCTATACTGTTTTAAAATACAAACAGCTAGGGGCGCCTGGGTGGCTCAGTTGGTTAAGCGACTGCCTTCGGCTTCGGTCATGATCCTGTAGTCCCAAGATCGAGTCCGGCATCAGTCCCGCGTCCGGCATCAGTCCCGCATCTGGCTGCCGCGACTCCCTCTGACCCTCCCCTCTCATGCTCTCTTTCCCTCTCATTCTCTCTCAATAAATAAATAAAATCTTAAAAAAATAAAATATAAACAGCTATGTTCTACAAAGGATATGAAGGAGTGACAATAAGCAAATGCAATAAAACAAATAAACTATAATAATAATAGGCAGTCTGGATCCAGGAAAATATAAAGAAAGTAGAAAATAGGGGCGCCTGGGTGGCTCAGTTGGTTGGGCAACTGCCTTCAGCTCAGGTCATGATCCTGGAGTCCCCGGATCGAGTCCCACATCCGGCTCCCTGCTCAGCAGGGTGTCTGCTTCTCCCTCTGGCCCTTCCCCCTCTCAGATGCGTTCTCTCTCTCTCATTCTCGCTCTCGCAAATAAATAAAATCTTAAAAAAAAAAAAGAAAGAAAGAAAATACATCATACAAAGAATTTGGGCTTGAGGCGCATGGGTGGCTCAGTCGTTAAGTGTCTGCCTTTGGCTCAGGTCATGATCCCAGGGTCCTGGGATTGAGCCCCACATCAGGCTCCCTGCTTGGCAGGAAGCTTGTTTCTCCCTCTCCCAGTCCCCCTGCTTGTGTTCCCTCTCTCGCTCTCTCTTTGTCAAATAAATAAATAAGATCTTAAAAAAAAAAAACCAAACAATTTTGGCTCTGAGCTAACTGGCAATCAAAGCGAAAAAGGAGTAAAGCTCAGTTACATGAGTCTCATGAGCAAAAGTTCAGTGGTTCCTTCGGGGAAAGATTTTCCAGAAAAATTTAAAAACAGAAATTCCAGACAACTGAATATTGTCCAATTTCCTTATGGTATTTTACAGAATAATTGCCTGGACAGAGGCACCCTAACTTAATCTTGTTTGTAGTTGAATACATTTATATGTAATTTCTTTTTCTAGATATTAAGGCATCTTATTACACAGTGTAGAACCACCAAACTGAAGAAACTTCTACGAAGACCTTGAAAGAAACCTTTCCTTCCTTCTCCAACAATTTCTGGAAAACAAAACAAAACACACAAAAAACCACTACTTAACAACCACACAATAAAATGCAAATTTTTAGCGACCATCTACTCTTCAAGACACTGTCTCTGGGTGCTTATTTTTAAGTGGGACTCCTTTCAAGGAGTTAACAAGGCAGGTAATACAGCAGCACCAAAAGAGTATTAACAGCAACACACCCTCCTTTGAGAGCAAATAAAGGATTGCTACAATTTTTAAAAACATAATCCTTTAGGGGCGCCTGGGTGGCTCAGTCGTTAAGCGTCTGCCTTCGGCTCAGGTCATGATCCCAGGGTCCGGGGATCGAGCCCCGCATCGGGCTCCCTGCTCCACGGGAAGCCTGCTTCTCCCTCTCCCACTCCCCCTGCTTGTGCTCTCTCTCTCGCTGTCTCTCTGTCAAATAAATAAAAATAAAATCTTTAAAAAAAAACAACATAATCCTTTAAAAAAAAAAAGGTTAAACACCAATTTTAATATCAGATAAACATGGGTTCTGATCTTAACTCCACACTCATACCTGTGTGACTTCGGACAGAATTGTGATGATTAAATGAGATCACGCGCTTGGCATATGAAAACGCTAATTAAATGTTTCCTATCATCAGCTTCTTTAAGCTTCAACTTAACGTAGATCTCATGAAGTTGCAAAGCCTCAATTTTATCAATGCCACCCATTTCCTCTATCAGAAGACTCTACATCTCGTCTAACAGAAAAGGTGCTCAGTAAATGATGAATGAATGTGTGCAGTGCCAATACACAAAGGTGTAGGGCCCGGCTATTTTTCTTCAGATTGCACCTGAACTAGGGGAGGTATAATGGTTTTATTAGGATTTTAGTTCTAAGACGAAAAGTAATGTATCCACATCCTTTTAATTTAAAAAGCTCTACCAGAAGAGCCTGGTTCATCCACGTTTTCCAACCAAGCATTGTCCCAGGGTGACTGTTCAGTGAGCAGGATTCATCTGGGGCTTCCAGACGGGGATGACATCTAAGGTTCTCACTCCTGTGGTAGTTCTGGGAAGAAATCTCCTCCTCCTCAGCCCTCACTGTGCCCGCTCCTGTCAGGTCACTCTACACTTTGGTTACAGATTTTCAGTTTTCTCTTTACAAGCACAAGGCTCTTTAAGCCGAGAAACTGATAGGTTGGTAACGCGTCCCTTGCACAGAAGGCCTATCAGTGCCGGAGAGACCGACCAACGGTGCTTCCAGAAGGAGCCTCTCACCCCAACAAGGATTTATGGACTTTGGCTGGTGCCTCGCGCCGCTTACCAGTTGGCCGCGCTCCGCCAACCGAGGGTCCTCGGGCCCGCGGGGGCCGGGGGCAGCCTGGGGAGGGCAAAGAGGGAGGCGCCGCGACCCAGCCCGGAGCGCCGAGGAGAAGCCCTCTCCGAGACGCGGGCCCCAGCTCGGCTGCGGGGCTGGGCGCCACCGGACTCACCTCACAAACCCCTCGCTAAGCGAGAGGGAAGCGGGCTGCTGCGTTGTCCCACCACGCACCTCTAGGTCGCCGCCAGGCGCCGCTCCGGCCTCCCCGCGCCTGCCGGACGACACCCCGCTGACTGGGAGCCGCAGGGAAGGCGGCGTGGGCCCCAGCAGGAAAGGCCAAATTCCGGTTAAGCACAGCCGGAGAGGGTCGCAGGGTATCAGAGTCCCGTAGGGCAGCCCGGAGGCCGGCTGGGGGATGGGAAGCCTGCCTGCTGCACACCGAATCTCCCGCCCTGCTCAGGGGGAGGAGCCCAGAAAAGCCAATAGAAAGCGGAGTCAGCCGAGAGCGACGTCGCTGCCCGCCAGTCGGTCTCGGGCTGTCGGCCCCGCCCATCAAGAAACCTGAGGAAAACGAATCCTTAAACCCTGAGTTCTGGGCCTTTCCTGTCCTCTTTCCGTTTCCGGGGAAGGGCGAAGGAAGTGTTGGTTACACCTGGGGAAATTTGCAGAGGTGTAGCGGGTGTGTGTTAAGGTAATCTTAAAAGTCTTAGTTTCTCCAGACACCTTCTTTTGAGGAAAAAGATAATGGGAATGAATCTGCGTTTGTGTTTTGTTTTTTTATTTATTTGACAGAGAGCACAAGCAGGGGGAGTGAAAGAGGGAGAAGCAGGCTCCCCGCTAAGCGGGGAGCCCCATGCGGGACTTGATCCCAGGACCCCGAGAGCGTGACTTGAGCCGAAGCAGACGCTTAACTAACTGAGCCACCCAGGCGCCCCTGTGTTTTGCTTTTTAAACTTTATTTCACCTATTTGGGGTGAAAGGTAGGATTCCATACATCTCAAAGGTTTGGAGTAGGGAGAGGGGAGACATTCCTCTCTGGAAACAAGAGAATAGGGAAATGGGATCAGACTGCTAAGGGGATGGAGAACTAAGATAGAATGAATAGAAGTACAAAGAGCTAATGAAGAAAAGGATTGAACCTACTAGGATACAGTATTACCCACTAACAGAATATTATTTCATTTGGATTCATTTATTCAAAACAACACTACAGAATCCCCTGCGTTACCAGATGATAAACCACTGAGTGAGACAAACACGATCTCTGCTGTCACAGTAGATGGTATAGGGGAAGATATTGAACAGACAAGACTGAGAAAAATCCTATCATATGAGAAGTTCAGCATTTATTGGACCACGTGGCAGAAGTATCTAACTAAAGGACAGAAGTCAGGAACAATTTCCTTGGAGGAAGAGATGTTTTATTAAACTGAGAATTGAGTAGATTTAAGCCAGGCAAAGAGAAAGGGTAAAATTTTCCAGGTAGAAAGCCCAAATCAATATAGCAGGTGCATAAAGGGCCAAGAGGCAAGTGCCAAAGTTGGGTCTGTTGTTTTGAGGGCTAGTTTGGCTCTTGGTGCACTAGTCAGAGTTGTACTAAAAGATCACTCTGGATAAAGGAGGTAAGAGTGGGAGCATAAGGAAGGAAGAGATGGAATCACCATTTTGGAAGATGTTTAGGAAATCCACTTGAGAAAGAGAAATGATGATAGCCTGGATACCTCAATATTCCATTTTGGTTGGCAGAATTTAAGAAAACAAAGGATAAAGGTAATTTTCTCTACACTTTTGGAAATAAAGAATCTGGGGAAGGGTGAGTAGAAAAAAGGAACGAACGTAGTCAACAGTTAACAATGAAGTGCTTGAAAAGTTTTTAAAAATGTGAAGATCTAGGAATACTGAATATTTAATATATTATGTTTCTATGATGTAAACTCTTCCATCTCCTCTTCAGATCTACACAAAAGTCCATAGACTCAGAGGCCTTGGTTTGAGTGGTGGGTTTTGATTGTTTTTATTTTTGTGGAAAATAGAGGGAAGGAGCTGGGGGGTCCCATTTCTCTTAGTCTTTTCCTTTCTTCTTTTTTTTTTTGAAGATTTATTTATTTGACAGAGAAAGAGAGAGAGAGAGAACAAGCAGGGGGAGCATCAGGCAGAGGGAGAGGGAGAAGCAGTCTCCCCACAGAGCAGGGCTCTATCCCAGGACTCCAGGATCATGACCTGAGCTGAAAGACAAGACGCTTAAGCTACCGAGCCACCCAGGCGCCCCTCAGTCTTTTTCTTTGGATAGTTTAATTTATTCAGTTAACTTTGAGCACTTACCTGTATCAGGAACATAGTGCCCAGATATGTCCCTTACCGTTAAGGGACTTTTTTTTTTTTTTTTAAGATTTTATTTATTTGACACACAGAGACAGCAAGTGCAGGAACACAAGCAGGGGGAGTGGGAGAGGGAGAAGCAGGCCTCCCGCGGAGCAGGGAGCCCGATGTGGGGCTCGATCCCAGGACCCTGGGATCATGACCTGAGCCGAAGGCAGACGCTTAACGACTGAGCCACCCAGGCGCCCCAGAAACTTAGATTCTTATTGGGTAGAAAGAATCAGGTAATTTCATTACAATAAGGTTTAAGTGCAAGGATAGAATTTGCAGAGATCTACTAGGACAATGACCACTTAGTTCAGCTTAGCTAAGCAGAGGAAGGGCAGCAGAGGAAAAGCTTATCCAACTACAGATGATAAGAGAATAGGGGTGGAAAAGGGATTTCAGGAAGAGAGTATGGTATTACAAACGGTGTGATAGTACAAAGCAGTTTGATGTTCATTTAAACCTTAAGTAAAAGTTAAAAATGATAGGAGATGGAATGGGAGAAGTCTGAGGCTAAAGAACAGAATTTATCCTCTGTGATGGAACCATTGAATTGTAACCAGGGACTGATGGGTGTATTATATTAATCACCAATGACGGTAAATTTGAGAGGGGCAGGGGTCTAGTTAGGAAGCTATCAAAGCAGTATGGATATGAAGATGAAGACAGGAGTTTGAACTGTAGCAATAAAACTGGAAAGGAAAGGATGAATTTGGAAAAAAAAAAAAAAGGCAAAGTCAGCAGGATTTGGTAACTGGATATAGAGGTAAGGAAGAAGGAAAATATAAGTCCCAGGTTTCTGGCAAGGTTGTCTGGGTATCAGCTCCCCAGTGTGCTGTGAAAGATTACAGATAGAGGGAAAGAGTTTAGCTTGAGGCATCTTGACTTTGAAATCCCTTTGAAAGAGAGACATCAAATTATCCTGCAAACAGTGGATATAAGAGTTTGCAATTCATTCAAGAGATCGATAGAGATCCAGGGGTCATCAGTGTAGAGATTAAAGCCAAAGGGAAAAAAAAAGAATTTGCCTAAGGATGATGAATAAAATAAGAAATGAAGTGAGGTACCTCATCTTCTGAGACAGGCAGCAAGTAGATGCGCATAGTTGTAGATATAGTTGTTCTTTGAAGTGGGAGAAAACAGGAAATTAAAACCTTCTAGCATTATGGCCTGCGTTTGATGAAGTAAGAGCTGAGGCTCCTGAGAAAGTGGTACTTAAAGTAATGAAGCTTTGGAACAGAAACTGAAGGGCATGAGAAAGCAAGCAGGCCAAGAAGTAGAAGGACCTCAAAGTGTTGGGGGCTTACGGTTGGGGCTAGTGAAGCTGTATTGATGCCTATAGTGTTCAGTGAACTGAGTAAGGGAATAGAAAAGGTGGAGTATAGCATTGATATGGACAAGTCATACACACACACACTGGATTGATCTTTCTTATATTGGCATTTACTGTTTTATATATTTCTCTGGGGAAAAAATTCTTGAGTCAGTGGTTCTGGGTGGAAGAAGAAAGCTTAACTATGAATGCAAATGATTGTTACAGGATTAAAGAGAGTTTTCAGTGCTGACTGCACATGAAAATTACCTGGGGAGGTGATAAAACTACTACTGCTAGATCCCAATCCCAGAGAGCGTGAATGTGGCCTGTGAATGTGGTCATCAGCAATGTCCCAGATGATTTTAACGTGCAACTAGGGTTGAGAACCACCGAGCTAGGGAGAATGAAAATTTTTGTCAAACGTGAAATCACCTAGATGCTATGCATAAAACACATACTTGCTAAGGGTATGATAGGTCTAGAACGGCAGTGGCAAATACCTCAGCAAATAATATCTACCCAGAGTTTTTAAGATACCAATTTGATTTCAATCCTGCTCAGAAGAAAGCGATTACTTCTATCCGAACGCTTAGGAATAAAAGAGAATACAGTAGTGAAATCCTATTTTATCTCCAGGATTTTCTCATACCAGAGATGATGAGGCCCTCATGAGGCACAAAGTAGGGGTGCCTGGGTGGCTCAGTCGTTGGGTGTCTGCCTTCTACTCAGGTCATGATCCCAGGGTCCTGGGATAGAACCCTGCATCGGGCTATCTGCTCAGCGGGAAGCCTGCTTCTCCCTCTCCCACTCCCCCTGCTTGTGATCCCTCTCTCGCTGTCTCTCTGTCAAAATAAATAATTAAATCTTTAAAAAAAAAATAAGGCACAAATTAGTAATGAAAGATTTGGCAGATTCTCCTTAAAAAATATACACATAATAATTCAAACTCTCAGAAATGAGCCTTAGAATATAATCGTCAATACAGAAAGTTTTGCTGTGTACATAAAGCCATGAATTTATAATAGTTGTTAGTAAATTTCTATAGATTTTTTTATCAGATTTTATTTATCTGAGATAGAGAGAGAGCACAAGCTGGGGGGCAGAGGGAGAGGGAGAAGCAGGATCCCCACTGAGCAGGGAGCCCGACGTGGGGCTTGATCCCAGGACCCTGGGACCACAACCCGAGCCAAAGGCAGACGCTCAACCGACTGAGCCACCCAGGTGCCCCAAATTTCTATAGATTTCTTAAAATTCTGATTTTCTTTGAGGAAATGGGGATATTTCCTACTGAATATTGATTGGAGAGAATAAAAAATATTTTTGAATTGCTTTTTAAATTATAGAATGATTCAGAACTTAAGCTTGTATTGGGTAGCATGACCTGGCCATAAAATAATTGTTTTCATTCCTAATGTGTATTAAAAAGGCATTGTTAGGGGCGCCTGGGTGGCTCAGATGGTTAAGCGTCTGCCTTCAGCTCAGGTCATGATCCCAGGGTCCTGGGATCGAGCCCCACATCTGGCTCCTGGCTCGGTGGGGAGCCTGCTTCTCCCTCTCCCTCTCCCCTGCTCATGCTCTGGCTCTCTCTCTGTATCTCTGTCTCAAATGAATAAATAAAATCTTTAAAAAAAAAAAAAAGCATTGTTAAAGTGCCAAAAGTGATTGGTCCTTCAAGAGTTATAGAAGTGAGCCCCACCCCCCCCCTTTTTTAAAGAATTTATTTATTTGACAGAGAGAGACACAGTGAGAGAGGGAACACAAGCAGGGGGAGTGGGAAAGGGAGAAGCAGGCTTCCCGCTGAGGAGGGAGCCCGATGCGGGGCTCGATCCCAGGACCCTGGGATCATGACCTGAGCCGAAGGCAGATGCTTAATGACTGAGCCACCCTGGCGCCCCAAGCCCCACCCCTTTATGATGTAACATTTGAAGAAAACTAGGGCTTTAACTTCGGACTATTATCCATCTTATTTGGATTAGGACCCAGGGCCAGATTTAGACCTTTAGAAACCCTAAACACAGACGACTGTATTTGTACCCTCTCCTGTGTTGTTCAAAACAATATTAAATCATAATTATAAGTTAGTCCAACAAAATTCTGATTTCCTCCCAAGCTACCTGGCAACATTTTTTGCAGGGGAGGGAGGGGAAAAGGGCCAGTAAAATATTTTTAAGTTTTCTGAGAGCTTTCTCTGCTTTATTATACTCTAAACCAGGTTTTCTCAACTTAGGTTCCTCATATAAACCACAGAAAGACTATGTTTTTCCTCTTGAGAATGGTACACAATTAAGGATAGTACACAATTGGAACCATACATGGAGATGTTAATTTAGAACTGTGCATTCCTAGGTTATTAGGGCTTATCTTCCATGGGTTTAATTTGCCTATTAGTAATCTAGCTGTACTGAGATCCAATCTCCCCTTCCTTCCCATCCCCTATACTTGGCCATGTGGGGATAGGACACGTTTACCAGTAGTTGAGAATAATCAATACTGTATGAAGCAGCATCTTATGATAGTTAAGTGCACAAGTCCATGAGCCTGAGTGTTTGGTTCAATCCCAGCTGTACCACTTACAGTAAGACAGTTAAGATAATAGCTCTGTGACCTTAGACAGATGAACCTTCCTTTTCTTATAAAAGGAGAATAATAGTACTTATCGGAGACTATTATATTATTGAATTATTGCATCTCCTTTTAAGTGGTTAGAATGGTGCTTGGGATGTCCTAGAACCCAGTAAATATTGTTATTCTTCAATTCAGATAAGAAGACTCTCTGGACCATAAATTGTGACCTTGACCACAGTTGTATATGTTAGCAGGACAGGGTCTCTACTATCTTAATATTCACTATTTTATTACAATACCTTAAAGTGGATTTTCCCTTTGTATTTGCCCTCTATTTTCTAAGGTTTTCAAAATGAGCAAATATTACATTTTTAATAAAAGGAAAAAATGGAAACTTCAAAAAAATTCAAACCGGTGAGTCTGATCCTAACTAATGCAGATCGAGAGTCAAGGCAAAAACAAATTAAGCCAGGCTTCATGAGTTGCCTTAAGCCATTCTCTTCTGGAACTGCTAATCTTTATCAGCAATTTTGGATCAAGACATAATAAACAAGATATTTTAAAAATGCATGACTCTGAGAAACAAACTGAGGGTTCTAGGGGAGGGGGGTGGGGGGGATGGGTTAGCCTGGTGATGGGTATTAAAGAGGGCACATACTGAATGGAGCACTGGGTGTTATACGCAAACAATGAATCATGGAACACTACATCAAAAACAAATGATGTAAGGTATGGTGATCAACAACATAATAAAATAAAATTTTTTAAAAATGCATTTTATATTGCTTGGAGATGAAATAAAAGGGAGAATAAAGCCTTGGTCCATAAAAAGGAATAATAGCTATGAGAGGGGGAAAAAAAAGGTCTGAGACTTTTCTAGAAAGGACATGTAAAGAAAAGAAAAGAGTGCCTGGGGCTGAGGTCTTCATTCAACCCATATTCTAAGAGAAGGCTAAAGTATATCTTTAGAAAACACAATGTGGGAAAGACCAAAAAGTTTACTGACTAGAGAACTAACTAACTACTGGTAAGAGTACAGGAAACAGGCACTTTCATCCATTGCTGAAGAGTGTGTAAATGACAGTAGTAATGCTGGCTCCTCTTTATAAGGACCTTAGGAGAGAAAATTTTCTAACATTTCAGTTTTAGAAACAGTTGTGCTTCACCTGAGAAACTGATTTGTTTTATATTAAGGATTCTGAAGGTCATGTAATTTAATCTCTCTTTACATTTGGCTGTTTTAAAGTTCAGAGATAAATTTGTATCTCAACAGTAACATACAGAAACGTATGGCACATATTTTATGTATTAATTTCACTTCCGCCTTCATGTTATTTATTATTTTATGGTAGTATGTGTAATTTTATATATAGCTTTAATTAGTTCTATAAATTGCCTTAATAGGGTGTCCTATAAATAAAAAGTTCAGACATACATAAATAAAATGGCATGCTTTGAAAAAAAAATACAACGAAGGATCATTGTAAGGTATAAAATTTAGGTAAGATATAAAATTAACTCAGGGGAATCCGGTCAAAAGCCAAATAAAGCTGTATTTTTATACTGTACAAAAGAAAATTTACATTCTTAATGTAACTAGATACATCTAGGGGAAAATTACACATCTCTCAAGAAACACAATATTTAACATCTTAGATATGTTTCTGCATTGCAGACTGATAATGAATTTTATACATCTTTACTTACAATAAATTAAAATAGTTTTTCATCCCTGGCAGATATTTACAAGGTCAACAGTGACTACGTTTCACATTTCAACAATCAACAGCATTAACCAATTCAGTAAGACAGTTAAGATAATGGCTTACATGCACCAATAAATATGATCTTAAATGTGCGTTTTTTTTCTTCAGCTCTGAAAAAATCAAAGTTTTCACTAGTCCTAGGTTGAAAGGACATTAGTCAATAGGAATCATATTTTCTTCAGGCCTGTCCTATTTAAATTTTCACCAGCACGATTCTCTGAATACTTGGGAAATTTATACCAAGCTACAGGATGATGGTCTAAAAAAAAGAGCTGATCTATACATTCCATATCCTTTTATGAAGCAAACATGTGAAAGTGGGCTATCTCCTGTTTACTTGTGACAGAGATCAGACTATATATTGCTATAACAAAAACCCTTCAGAAATTGTAACTAAGAAGAGCCAAATTATTATGAGAAAAATAGTGGGAAAATAATCTTTGCACCAAAGAAAAGATTTCTCTTAACCAGTTACAATGAATATAAAGTCAGCATAATTTTTAGAATGAGAATCAAAAAGATTCACTGTAAAGTAGTTGAACTTATTACAAATATTTATTCATTTTTTAATAGATTTTAAGTAATCTCTACACCCAACATGGGGTTCGAACTTACAACATACAAAAGTCGCATGCTCTAAGGACCGAGCCAGCCAGGCACCCCACAAATATTTTTAAACAACACATGGAGCATTGAGCTTATCTCTCAATTCAGTCTGGATGATAAAACTTAAAAAAAAAAAAAAATCCAAAACCTACATTAGTAATTGTTAGCCAATCTTCTCTTTCCAAGATAGCTGATCAATACATTCATTACCTTTTAACTACCACCTGATATGAAAAAAAATACACAAAACCTGTTTGCAACATTAGTTAATATACATTTTGTGTTTTCCCAAAGAAATCATTACTTAAAGTAAATCCATTATATTTTATTGGTCTATACATTTAAAAAATGAGTATTTTAGCTGTTTTCTGCAAAGAAAAAAAATACCCAGAGTAATCATGTACATAAATTATATTAAAACATACCATTTTAGCCAGTATCATACTTACTGGAAATAACTGCAATTACTTAAAAGGTGCATTTCCATAACTCCCCCCTCAATTTTATTCTTTAAAAATCCATGATATCATACAATATACCAATTTTAGGAGTTTCCCCTCTTTTTTATTCAATACTGACGAGTAGAATCCTTAATTTGAGTTAAGGAGACATGAAAATGTGCCATAAGGAATATTTGGCCTTCTTAACTGGTACTTTTGTTGGAGGTGTAAAATGTTGACATAAGAAAACCTCAAATGGAATCTTGTAGGAACTGTATACCTATGTTGCAGATCAAAGAATCTTATAGTATTTATTTCCCCCAGGGCTAGGAAGCAATCCTTTATGGTAAAGGGACCTCATTCCTTTGCAGTTAGGTACTTTAAAAATTCTATTTGGTTGAGACATTTTCTTTGGTAAATTTTATAATCAACAAAGTTGTAAAGAATTTCCTCTGATACAATTAACACTGAGCTGTTGACACTCAAATACAGCAAACCAGTTTGATATCAATTCTGTAGTTGGGGATGGATTGTCCAATTAAATTCATTTCTCTTTGAAAATAAAAGAATTTCCTTATTGAACCTACCTCCAGATACACAATTATAAAAAAAAACTCATATATACTGTAAGCTACACTTAATTCTATTTTTTTTTTGTAAAATCTTTAAGTCTAATAGCATAATAGCAGACATATGAATGTGCCTTAAATTGTAAACATTTTCTCAAGATCCAAAGTAAAACATAGAACCTACATTTCTGTACTATGCTGCCAGTTATTTCACATCATTCCCAGCTTTCTGCTAACTTCTGTTTGCTCTTGTGTATATTTCTCATGTGACTAGTGGTTAAGAAATACTGAAGCGAATGAAGTTTCCAAAAGTCTGTAGTTGTGTGTACAGGCTTAGAAGCAATGTGCCTATACGGGTAGGGGAAGGTTGGGTGATGAGGACTCCTTTAATTCTAATGGCAGGATCACCATACAAATTTCTGGCACCGCCAAAAATCTAATATAGTTTAAGTGCACATTGGTTGACATTATGAATATTACTATCCTATGTCTATTCAGTGCCAATATGATATACCCATTAGGTACACAATGCAGGTAATACTAAAATCTATGCCTTATAGTATCAACATGACCACCCTGGAAATGGAAAATTGTACCAATCTGGGGACTCATGATTTTATTAGCACTGTTAACAATTTTACACTGCATTCCATCTTATAATCTGGCAAATATTCTAATTTTTGAGAGTTTAACTTACCAATTTCTAGTAGGTTTTCAAATAACTTGTTTCTAGAAAGCACTTTAAAAAAATTAAAGTATTACAAATAAGTGTCTCAACCAACTTAGTGGTTTGAAACATGACAATAATCATTCAACTTCAAAGATAAAAAGTTTCATATTCAGACTTTAAGACAGCCATAGTATAGAAAAGTTGCTCTAAAATTCTTAGATTTTCTGACCACTGGTATGACCTATTAAACATTTTTAACCTGAAAAACAAATACGTAACTGAAATACTGATTAAAACAAAAACTTACTTTGTAATCCAATATCAGAAATGGAGAGCTCCTCCTTGCCAGTGTTTATATAAATAGTATACTACTCCCTAACAACAGATACTAATTTTTTAAATTTACAAATGAACATGCAGAGAATTAAATGAGACAACTGATTGTCAACTAAAGTACTCAAAAATGGACCCATACAAACCTCACAAAGTGAGGTAGCAGAAACACCCCACTTCATTAAAATACTCACAAAAATAGTGCAAAAAAAAAATCTGAAAGAAGTTATTCTCAGTATTCCAGTGTCTAATAAATAGTTACAATTAATTTAAAGCTACTAAGTGGAATTTGAGAATATACATTGGAAATATTGAGCTTATATAGCTGAGACTACCGCATTTAAGACATTTTATACGGTATATACACTTTAAATGACATAATGGTCACCATTCCATTATGGAATCATAAGCTTCACACTATAAACCGTTATCAACCACATAAGGAAATATTGCTTGTTCTCTATCTATTCTAAAGCACAAGTAAGGTTCAATTTTTTTCAACATTAGAAATCAATGGAATAAAATTTATTTAATCTTTACTTTGCAAATACTCCATTGTGCAACACAATTAACTTGCTACCTAGGTGACTGTGAAAGCTGGCGGATTCAATTACTTTAAAATAGCTAGAAACACTGATCAAAGCCATTTCTTTGGGTTTATTTTTGCATTTAAATAAATCCCCAGAAATATAATCAACTACAAAATGGCAGCATACAACTGTTATGTGGCAGAAAATAGTAAGGCATAAATTAGAATAAGAAAAATGTATCTATCCTTACATCTGTGGTATAGATACCTACATTTCCAACACTTCCCCATCTATGTTTATTACTCTACATTTTTTCTGGATTAAGTACTTTTCTTAATGTGCTGTATTCACCAACTACTAGACCAGAACTGTAAAGAAACTGCAGAAATGGAGAGTGTTACGTACCACATTTACCATAGTATGAGTACAGGGAGGCAGTGGGGTGTTAATATGCATTTGACGGGAGACAGGAGTTATATTCTGGCTCTGCTTCTTAGTTATGTGACTTCGATCATGTCACAACCTTTTAAGCCTCAGTTTCCTGAGGATAGATATTTGGGGAGGGGGCACTGGGTGACTAGCTAGATTATTTATAGGGTCTCATCTAGCACAAAAATTCCGACTCTATAATAAACAGGCACAGAAGAGTAACTGGGAGAATAAGAGTGGTGGCAGGGGTCAGGATTTTAAATTACACACTTCTCCCTCCAGGTTCTCAAAATATTTTTATATTTAAAAATCTTACTTCTAAGTTAGCTTTTCACACTTTACATTTTAGGTTGATTTCTAGTAACATAATTTAAAATTAATATAATAGAGAAGAGTTACCAAAAGCTTCAGATATTTCTTTGTATTTCTTAATCCAACCTGGCATCAATCCAATTGATTTATTATAGAAAACAAGTATTTTCTCTGTAATGAGCTTTTCCATAGAGGGAAAGACCTTTTCTTATGAAAGGTAATAAGTATAAAACAACAGATTGTTAAAGAATAAAGTATGAATATTGCTGGTATATATTTGTAACAGCTGTTGTATATCTGAAAACTATTTTGAATTAAATGACAATATGCAAATAAATATAAAAAAATCTCTTAGAAAATTTGACTTATGGTTTATTAAACTAAATTTTAATTATATCTTGCACAGGAAATCTGTTCTAAGACCCTGAATGCACAGTTTGAGCTAAATGAAATGTTTCTTCATTAAGGCCAAATCACATAACCTAAAAGAACAAAATGTCACAGGGTTATGAAACATTAATGGGTATGTATACATACAGAATATGTATGTATATACACACAGATAAATGAAATCCTCTAAGTTGAAAGTTTTCCAAAACCAACGTTTCAAGTTTAAGATTTTTAACAAAACAAAAGGGACATTTATTATATTTATTACAGCTTTTGCTGTAATTTGGTATTATTTGTTTTGGGGGGTTTTGTGTATGTGTGTGCTTTAACTAAATCATGCTAGATTTAGATGCCAATAAACACACAACTTGTTGAATTCAAAACAACCTGCCAGCCTCCTAAATGAACCAGGCATTTCTGCCATAAAGTGAATGACCTCCAGCAATGGCCAAGATTTTATCCCTTGGTAAGAACAATGCTCTCTTCTTTTCCTACCTGAAACTTTGCTTTCCTTGGTATGTAATAGATATCTAGACCTCATTTATTTTGGCTGCTTTCAAACTCATTTATCTGACATCCCTTAAATTAAAAGGGATATCTAACATATGTCTTTATGATATATACATATACACCACACACACACACACACACACACACACCTCAATACGTTTCTATTTATAAACTTTTACTTTTATCCCAGACTTTGGCAATGTTGTAGTAGTAGTACTAGTTGTACTAGTTCAGGTTCTAGTTTTCCATTTTCTATGAGCTGAAAAGTGTTACAGACCACCAAATTCAAACAAGCATCTCATTGTTCTTATAAAGATTCTAAAGAAAATCCCCTCCAAAACAAAACAAATGCTCTTACAATAAAATAGGAGGAGGTTTTCAGATGTGGAAAAAAACAAGAGGCATTTTTCTGGTTACTTTATCAAAATCTATTGTGATTTTAATTATCATGATAGAGATAATATTTTAAACTTTGTTAATTAGGAGAATACTTGCTTTCTATAAATTCAGTATATTTTTCTTTCACAATAATAAAATAAAAATGTCTAAATGTACAAAGTACTAATATCTCTGATGTATTTTGTGGAAGGATAACGCATAGCAGTTCAAGTCACAATACATGATTTTCAAAAACTAGTATATTTTCTTTTTTTTCAATCAAGCATTAGAGCCTGAGACCCAAAAGAACTTATACTGAAATCTTACCCAACCAAATCAGAACTAAAAAAATTTTTTTTACTAATAATGCATTTTTGTAGCCTCTTAGCAGTTACCAAATGCTACTCACATACATTCAACATCTAGCTTACTGGCATGATTGCAAAGTTTTATAAAAATGAGAGACTTTTGCAGATATATGATTAGAAGGTACACAAATTGCATTACATTAAACACAAAGGCAGTGTGGTCCTTGTAGGAGAACTCAAGTCAGTACCCCCGGTAGAAATGTTCTATAAAAATGTGTCACGTTGAAGCATCAGTGTTTTCAGCCAATTATCTGTCCCTGATGTATTTCCTTGGAGTATATGATCTATCAGGACTTCAGGTTTCTTAATCCAAAATATCTGACTGAATTTAGGTACATCTAGAAAGCAGCTGAAAGGGTTTCTCCAATAGTCTAGCATCACAGAAAGTGGGTTGAGAAATCCCTCTCTTTACCTGAAGACGTACTTGTTCTACTTCAGTCATCATCAGCTCACAAAGGAAAAGAAAAAAACCTATCAAAACTTCCCCTCACACACACAGTCCCACACAAGCTAAACAAAAACCACCCCCTCCCCCCCCACAAAACCCCAGCACCAAAGTGTCAATCATTCCTGGGAAATAGAACATGCCCCTTGGATTCTCTGATTTGTTAGTTGTTCAAACTTTAAGGACAGAAATGACCTATGTCCTTGTGGGGAGGAGGGAAGACATGTTAATAATGACTGTAGAGCCATCAAGAAAGTGCATTATCAATTACACAAACAACTTTGAGCCCTGCCCTCCAAAGGAGGGGGCCAGAACTTGATTTAAATGCCTCAGTAACTGAACATTTGTGTCCTCGAAATAAAAGAGATGGGGGGAAAAAGAACCACGCACATTTTAATGGAAAAGTGCAGCAGTCTACCACCTTCCCCCATGCTTCTCAAGAAAATGATTGCACAGACTCAGAGAAGTCCAAAGTCATAGCAGAATCTCTGAGGCACTCCTGGTTAAAAGAGAAAAAAATATGATCCAGTAATCTCCATAGTTCTATAGATTATGAGAACAAACCCGTTTTTTTTTTTTTTAAACAAAAACCAAAGAATCATTTCATAGGGATCATATACACCATTTCCTCTAACATATATCCTCAGTCTCACAGTGTTGAAATGGGACCGATCAGCCTACGATGGATTGCACATCACCCAAGGAGAAAGGAAGGCATGGAAAATGCATACATTTTATACTGCTTCACAAACACATTTACAAGGAATAAGGTGAAGAGAAGATATAGGAAGGAGGAAAAAGAAAACCTTATTGCTGTTTCCATACAAAATACAGTATGAAGATACCTAAACTAAATCAAATCTGATTACGATGACCAATATTTTCACAATGTGGGATGAAGTGTCTTCTTATACAATGAAATGTTCAGTTTAAAGGGTAAGCAGAAAGATGAGAGAGGATGTCAGAACTACACCTGGGATATTAGCTGCATATTGAAACTTGGGGATCGAGACTGCTTGGTTAAGGGAGCTCCTGGGCTGAGGAGCTCTTTACCTTCTCCAGCTTGACCTAGCCGGTCTTCCTGTAGACTGATAGTTGAGTAACGATTAACATTGTTAGTTGCTAAATTAGTAACTCCCTCAGTGCCAACCCCAATGCTGGTACTTGCTTGACTGCCATTTACATAGTCAAATGATTTGCTTGAGGAAGCACTGGCTGTCCGGATTAGACTTATACTATTGGTTTTTGGCACCACCTGGCCAGCAGGCAGGCTCAGGTGTTTCTTCATCGGTGTCAGCTCAATTGAATCTACACTAAGATCAGTTGGTTGCTGTACATACTGCCTGCGAATGACTGAATCTCGAGGGCTCTCACTGGATTTGATGACAGAGGCTGTTTCTTTATCCTTAGCTGAACGCCCAGTTGCTACTTTCCTTAAGCTTCCCCTCTGAGCAGAGGAGGATGGTTTGGTCCCAATTGGCTGACTGCTGAGGGAAGCCCCTGATGAAAATCCTTCATCTGCATCATTTAGGTTTACCGACTCTTCTCCATTTACACCCTCAGCACCTAAAAAACAAATCAGACAGACTCAGCAATAGCTAAATTAAAAAAGAAGGAACTGTGAATAAAAACTCAACTGACCTTCTCTCTTGGGTAATGTTTGCTGCAGTTTGGCAATGGCCCTGTTGTCAACGCTTCCCCTAAATAATTTAGGGGAAGAAAGCTTAATCTACACAGAATTCTAATATGTTATTCACCGTGTTTGTTCAGCTTTCATTAGTCCAGCTTTTGTAAGACTATCCACAAACAAACTTAGTATCTCAATTATTTAGGCATATAAAACAACTTTAGGTGAAATACATTTCATTACAAATCTTTATAATATACCCTTGTCTATTTGAGGTGATAATATTTGTTTAAAAAAAAAATCAAAAATTTTTCCTCATATCTTCCTTAGCCCACCATAAAACAGACTGTACAAAAGAGACTCCCTTCTGGTTGCAGTCACCCAGAATAATGCCAAACTCATTATCCCTACAAGCCAAACCCTTTTTAAGGGCAGTACAATTTTACATTTACTCAACAGCTAAGTGCCTCTACATGGCTTTAAAATGTTTAACACGGAATTACTATATTTTCTAACTCAAAAAACTGTACATCGTTTCCAGTAATTTCATACTTATATTTTGTCTTATGGGGATATCTACTCACTGGTTTCCATATTTTCTTGACCAATTAATGTGAAGAAAATATTTGATTATCAGAAAGTAACTAGTAGGGATAATTAAGTAGGGTTTTTACTCTCTATATTATGTAGCTGTAATACTTTAGATTTTTCGTCTTGAGATGTATTATTGTCATAATCACAAAATACTATGATGTCCCATTACGTTTTATGCAGAAACTGCAGTTAATGAGATAATCCTTATCTTAGGATTTTTGTTAGAAGGGGAGAAGCTTATCTAATATATTCAATTTGGGTTTTCCAAAAAGCCTAATTCTCTTACTGAAAGTATGATCAACACTCTCTTGGAAAGTAATACATTTGCTTCTTTTGAAAGGGATAGCAGTTTGCTACATTATTATGTATGTTTGCCAGACTGCAAGAAAGTTTAATCTGAATCTACATACAGATATCAATATTACAGTTAAGGTAAAATATTAGGAAAGAATTCTAAACAAATACTACTTTGAGATACAGGTTATCTAAGTAAAATATACATAAAATATTTAAACACAAAATATTTAACATAGTATTTGGAAAAATTAAAAATATTTTCTTAGATATATTTTCTTATACGGATTAGCTATTTCCTTGCTTCAAAAGAAGAATGAAATAGGCTATCTTTAAAGCAAAACGCATGTTATTATATCCAGCAGTTTAAAAATCTTCAACCATCATGCAAAGCCATATGAAAATGCAGCTGACACCACTTCTCTCAACCCCTTCTTCAAAATAGTATATAATGTAACTCAAAATGAAACTTTAAATTATATTCATATGGTATCATCTTAGCAATTTACTTACAGTTACTATAAAGAACTCCAAAATGTCCAAGAAAAGATATTTACTGGTTCACAATTGGTATCAGTAATAGAAAACTGGAGTGAATAGAAATGTATCATCAGATATAGATCTATATATACTGAGGAAAGGAGACTGAGAGACTTAGTGCTAGTGTCTAAATCTTGCCTCATGCAGGTCTGATGCCCAAGCAGTATGGCCATAAAAGAGATGATAACATAAAAGCCACCATGCAAGAGAATCTGCTGATAATTTTATACACTAAGAAATGCTGTTTCAATACAGTGGGACACTGACCATACTTTAATCACAGGCAATGTCCTCAGTTTAGCAATAATTTTAAATCCAACTTTAAAAGTCACAAATAAAACGTTACTTGACCATCAGGATAAGGGTAGGTGATGCGCTTATATTCTCCCTTCAATTTCAACATAAAACAAATATAATTTTAACTGTAAACTGATTTAAAACCATCATACTAGAAAATTCTTTTAAAAGGCCACATATTAATGTCAATACAAAAGCTCCAGCCAACTTTAGAATTACTAAAACTTTTCATAGGTTTTAGTAATTTCCTTCCTTCTATTTAAAAATCCTCAAGGAATCAACTTTTTTCTTTTCTAATTTTCTCCCTGGGTGATACTACTTCTCATGATCTATAGGGAAGATAACCAAAAAGGATCTTTAATGAACTTACTTTGATTCTTTCTTTTTAAAGATTTATTTATTTGAGAGAGAGAGTGCGAGTGGAGGGAGAGGCAGAAGGAGAGGGAGACAAGCAGACCCCCCACTAAATGGGGAGCCTGATACAGGACTTGTGCCCAGGACCTTGAGATCATGACCTGAGCCAAAATCAGGAGCCAGGTGTTCAACCAACTGAGCCACCACACACCCCTTTAATGAACTTTTCTATTCAGTCTGCCTTTCCTTATAAATTTAGCTCCTACTAATATTGATTTAATGATACGATTAATCCAGATTAAAAGTCAAAGTAATTTTTGAGAAATTTCAAACACACTGATGGAACTTATTCCTCTTTCCTTGTGGTGATACCCCACCCTCACAAACTGAAATTTTTACCAGTGATAAGAGATATTAAAATGTGGTATTTTAATATTAGATATTTTATTTTTTATTTTTTTTAAGGATTTTATTTTTAAGTGATCTCTACACCCAATGTGGGGCTTGAACTTACAACCCTGAGATCAAGAGTTGCATGCTCTACCAACTGAGCCAGCCAGGCACCCCTTAACAGGATAAAGAACTACTATTTTGGTTCCTTTTTCAAAGTATATGACTTTTGATGAACTGGAAGAAATGTTTCAACCTAATCCCACACTCTAGAATTTTATCAAGTCTTAATTATCATAACACAGTATTACATTTAGCACAAATAATCCAACATTCTAACAATGGTGGTAGATATATCAAGTGGCTCGTTTAGTCATCAGGAATGTTGAGAAACAGGCTGTTATTCAATTTAGGCCAACTCTGGGTTTGACATCTATTCATATACTTATGTTTTATGCCTTTTAACTATCTCAGGGATAACATAAAGAGACAATGAAAAGCGAAGGCTACATCATTCACAGGATCTCTGTAAAACAGCACCAACTCCTTTGGGTCCCTAGATCATGCACATGCAACACTGATAAATGAAGTTAAGGTCAATGTGGACAAATGGGCAGAAGGCAGATTTAGATTCTTACTGAGCATGCTCAAATTTCTAATGCACCAAAGAGCAAGAGACTTCCTTAAGGTGGAAGGTAACTGCTTCATACATGTTTTTAAGTAAAATATATAACCTATTTTAAAACTATTTGCTATATTTTATTAATTAGTGTAAAGGTTCCACAGTAACAATACATTAAAAAATGAAAAACAGGCTACAGTTCCCTCTTTCACAAAGTCAACTCCTATGGGCATCACATGTAAAACAGCAAATAAACAGTTTTCTACTGGAGAGAAGTGTTCTTTTACAGATGGTGGTGGTGGTGGTGGTGGTGGTGGTGGTGGTGGTGGTGGTGATTTGGGGGGTAAAAAAATTCTCATTTTGAGATATCTACATTGTAGAAACAAGGATCTACTAGGATACCTGAATTCTAATACATTTCAACTCTGTTTGAGAGCTACAGAAGACAATGATTATTTACAATAAATGGTAAAATATAGTGTGGACCAGTACAGCATATTTATAGAGGAAAGAGGCTAGAAGTTCACTAGTTAGACCCAAGTAACTTGACCCACAGATTATAAAAAGTGATAAATACTGGTTTACTCTGTCAAAGAGGTAAGAAATTCTTGTTAACTGACCAACCTGGAATTAGAGATAAACCGGCCAGCTCCACTTTAATCATATTTCTCAAAGATAATGTATTTATGTTTTAAAACTTTCTTCACATATTTTTAAGAAATAAATTATTATATAAATGAAATCAATTTATATTGACTAAAAGGCTCATGTCCATTGGTTGCATTTTTCCTTTCCTAATATTAGAATAAACATGCTCAGTAATGAAAAAATCCCAAGCATTTGCAGACCTTTTGGAGATAGGCCTCTGCCTTGTTAGTAGCCATGCCAAGCTGTTCTTTGATTACACAGAATGCAGACTCTAGGCCAGCACAAATGGTAACTAAAGATT
The DNA here is from genome assembly GCF_029215605.1 of Mirounga angustirostris. Taxonomy (NCBI): domain Eukaryota; kingdom Metazoa; phylum Chordata; class Mammalia; order Carnivora; family Phocidae; genus Mirounga; species Mirounga angustirostris. The sequence goes on from NW_026991711.1 coordinate 161,460,065, forward strand.
ATACCTGACCTGGCGCTAGGCATATGGGGAGGTGTGCTTTGCAAGGAGGAGCTAATACACCCTGGGATAGTGGAAACACACACTAGAATGAAAAGATGTTCTGCTTGGGGATAGAGAGCCAGGATCCTTCTCCAGCAACTGCCTCACTGACTTCTGCCTCCTCATCTCTGTCCTACCCTCTGTTGTGGCTGCTGCTGAGTTGGGCTCCGGTGAGCCGTGCTCAGGGGTCCTGCGCACCAGCACCTCCCCCTCTTGAACACGTTTGATCCCTAGGTCAGTGGAGCCGTGTTGGATCGGGGAGCCAGGAATACTCGAGTCAGCCTCGTTTGAGAAGTCAAAGCCATCTGGGATTCAACATATAAAATTTTAGTGCTTTTGTGCTGCTCTATTCTTTTCTGAGCATTTTGACCCAGGCAGATAAGAGAATGTATATATGGATATGATAAAAACACAAAGACTATTTATATAGTTACATGTGTGTGCACAGCATGCACACACATAAGGCGGCAGATGAACAATGTGAGGTTTGCAAATGAATAGCACAGGAAAATAGGGATCATTAAAGTGGCAATTAATAAATCTTAGGCAAGACAGCTTGACTATTCAAGTACCATATGCCTATGAAATACTGCTGGATTCAGCACCTCCAAAAAAAGGAAAAGCAAAGATAAAAATCGAAAATACAACCATCAACTTTTCTATGGATAGCTTGTATTTCACCATTGGTTTGGTCAGTTATATAATTTTTTCCCACAGTGCTCATACATGCACCTTTTTTCCCATCCTATTCTTACCACTAGTTCAAAAAAAGACAAAAATTAACTTGATCTTATTTTTTGCTTTAACATTCATACAGCAGTCTAAATAACATCTTCTACTTTATAAAAAAATATTTTTTATCAAAATAAATTCAGGCATTTAAACACATTTCTAGTGCTATATTTAAAAACTAAATAATTTTAATTATATAGAGTACAAAATATCATGTGTTAACCTAGTCTATAGAAACAGTGATAAATTTGCTAGAATCCATGAATGGGCTATAGGAATTTTACACTCACCTTCTCTCCTCCATCTATGACGACGGATTGAAGCTGTTGTAATCGCTGTCCGAGAAATCCTCGGCACTGTTGGAGTGACTTCCACTTTAAGTACTTTCTGGCCTTCTTGTGAAGAATCAGGAGCATCAAATGGTAATGAGTTTTTCATGGCACTGGCAACCTAAAATGATAATATAAAGTCTACACATATTTACACCAAATATATAATTTATGCTTATTTTACACTTCACATTTCCATAATTTTTTGAATATGTATATGAAGTGGTACTATAAAACATGAAAGTACACAATGTGTCAAAAAAGTTTGTACCTCCACTGTTCTGGGTTTTTTTTTTTTTTTTTTATGGGGAGGGCAGAGGGGGAGGGAGAGAGAGAATATTAAGCAGGCTCCATGCCCAGCGTGTGAGCCTGACACAGGGCTCAATCTTACAACCCTGATGCTCTGAGCCAAAATCAAGAATTGGACACCTAACCAACTGAGCCACCCAGGCACCCCTGTTCTGTATTCCTTTAGGCAGGCTTCTGAAATGAGAATTTACTTTTAAAATGTGAGTCGCATAGCCCACAGATTCCTTAAAGTTGTTCACTTTCAAAGAGAAATGGCATTCCAAAGAAAGAAAAATTGTCTAACATTTGAACCCTGTTAAAGAAAATTTAGAAGTTTCTGATTCTTCAGATGAAAAATAACATGCAAAATTTCATTTCTCATAAAAAAAAAAATTAGCCTTCTTTCCACTCCTTTGTTTTCATAAGGAGAAATTTTCCCTAAACATGTCTGGCATTTTGTCCCACCACTTTCTGTTCCCTCCACAAAAAGAGGAAAATATCTGGCTGGAGAGTAATTATCATCAACTGGTGCATGTTTCTTAATTGGGTAGTGCTAATCTAGCAAAGATCCTGAGCTGGAGAATTGTCTTTCTCACTTTTTCTCCACTTGGAAAGGATGAGTAAAATGCAGCAACCTGGATAAGTGTGCCAGCTCTGCCAACTCAAATTTCTCCAGGGGGCTGTACCAACATCTAGACCAAGGGGCAGGGAGGTAAGTCTTTCAATTTAGCTTTTATCAGGAATAAAGATGATGCCTGTTTCTCTACCTGCCAACTGTTTTATCTGTTTACCACCTGGCTCTAGATTTTAATAAAGAAAAGGAGTGTTGTTTGTTGGATCCCTCAAAGACCCCACACAACAAAGGATTGCTCTAGGCTAGAGATTCTCTTTACCTATATTATCTTGGAAATGCCATCTCTACTTAATTTGTAAGACTGTTACAAGAGGAAAAGTATGAATTTAAAGAGTCTCACAAGTACACAGTATTATTATGATGATGTAATTATTTTATCTTGTTATCCATTTGTTTTAATATAACCCTTAGAGTAAAATTAGTCATGCTGACATGAGGGGAAAAAATGGAAATTCAAACAGCAAAGAATTACTGTAAATGCTACCTCAATAAACTTATAGTTAGCTTAAAATATAAAAAATAATACAAAGAAAATGACTTTAAAACTTGTACTCTTGGGGTGCCTGGGTGACACAGTCAGTTGAATGCCCAACTCTTGGTTTTAGCTCAGGTTGCAATTTCAGGGTCATGAGATCGAGCCCTACATTGCACTCTGCACTCAGCACGGAGTCTGCTGAGAATCTATCTCCCTCTCCCGCTGACCCTCCCACTTGTGCTATCTCTTTCTCTGTAAAATAAGTGAATAAATCTTTAAAAAAAAAACTGTAAGCTAATATAATTGCAATTAAAATCTACAATATGAACTACATATCTGTCAAATAAATTTGATTAAAAAATTATACTCTTAAAGTGTTACAAGCAAAAAAACATAAATGTTCTTTTTTTTTTTTTCTTGACAGAGAAAGAGAGATCACAAGTAGGCAGACAAGCAGGCAGAGGGAAAGGGAGAAGCAGGCTCCCTGCTAAGCATGGAGCCCGATGCGGGGCTCGATCCCAGGACCATGGGATCATGACCTGAGCCGAAGGCAGATGCTCAACTGCCACCCAGGCGCCCCCCAAAAACAAAAATATTCTTAAAATACCATTGTAACACTACAAAAAGCTTAGAAGACATAAAAATTGCAAAGAAAAACCATCCAGTTGAACCACCTAGATAACCATTAGCATTTGTATGTTGCTTTAGTCTTGTCCAGATTAAAAAATAGTTGTACACCTCTTGACCACTTAACATAAGCTAGCATTTTTCTTTAGTATAAATTTTTGAATATATAATTTCATCAAGTCAACATAAACTTAATCATTCTCTGTGAAACACCTTTTGTTTTGATTCCTCTACAATTAGAAATAACACTAATGTTGTGCTTATAATACGTTAAAAAAATTCAAAATAGTTTTCTGGGATGTGTTGCTAGACATGGATGGTGGGTTAAAGAAAACAAACACACATTACTGAACTGCTTCTGCAAAAGGATGTTCAGAGTTGTGTTATACTGCTACTGATAATGGAAAGATTTTTTAGAAATACATTTATTTTTTAGAAATATATTTATTTTGTGGAAGAGTATGAAATCTTTTTATATAGAACAAAATATTAATTGGCTTTCTTGTCATACCTGTTGAGAATCTTTTTCTCAGTTTGTGCAATACATACTAATTTTGTTTTTAAAAAAACAGAGGTTTAGAATTTAGATGCTCATATGGTCAAAAAAAGGAGCCCAACCTTTTTTTAGTGACTTGTCCCATCACTTAAGCTTAGAAAATCCTTCCATCTCTAGAAATTTGAGTAAACGTTTCTAACCTTTTCCTCTTTCTTTTCTTAAAGGATTTCAAAACATTTAATTATTTAATTTATCTGAACTTTATTTTGATATGTGGTAGTAGAGGATCTAAATCAATTGTTTTCTCTCCAACAGTTAACCAACTGTTATGGAATAAACCTTTCTCCCTCAATGATTTAGTTTGCCTCATATATTATATACTGAGTATTTTTACTCACTAGTGCCCCTTTCAGGCACAGGTATGTTTAATAAAGAATAATAACTTACCAATAGTGGTTGAGAAAAGAGTTCTAGCTGAGCTCTATAAATGATGTCATCAAGGACTTCTTGGCCAAGGTCCCACTGCCCATTATACCTGTGGAGAGGCAGACTGTTAATTATCTTTAGCAAATATTTCTGATCTTTAACAATAACATTTTTATTGTTCCAAGTCCTACTATTTTGGTTCTAAAACAAGATTTTCACATTTATTTTTGCATCATTTCATTTCTAAACTATCCCACTTTTGGGTACAAGAACAAAATGAAGAGGGGCACCTGGGTGGCTCTGTCAGTTAAATGTCTGACTCTTGATCTCAGCTCAGGTCTTGATCTCAGGGTCATGAGTTCAAGCCCCATGTTGGGCTCCACACTGAGTGTGGAGCATACTTATGAAGATTTCAAATACTAATGTTTAAAATAGTTTACAGATGTCTCTTCACAAATTAGTTTTTATCATGTGTTGATATTTACAATAATCTATTTAAATGCATTCATGAAAACTTGAGTTATGGGCTATGTAGAGAGACAGTTTTCCAGAAAGAAAGCCTGACCAACTTTCAGGCTCCAATTTATTGACTAGTTATATTTTGGCTACTTTAAAAAGTACCAAAAGGACTATGAACAGTTATACACCAACAGACTGGACAACATAGAAGAAGGATAAATTCCTAGAAACATACAACCTACCAGGACTGAATCACGAAGAACTAGAAAATCTGAATAGACCAATTACTGGTAAGGAAATTGAAGCACTAATCAAAAATCTGCCAACAAACAGAAGTCCAGAAGACTAGAAGGCTTCACAGGTGAATTCTACCAAACATTTAAAGAAGAATTAGTACCAATCCTTCTCAAACTCTTCCAAACAACAGAAGAGGAGGAAATACTTCCATATTCATTTTACAAGGCCAGCATTATCCTGATACCAAAACCAGACAAGAACACTACAAGAAATAAAATTACAGGCCAAAATCCCTGATGAACATAGATGCAAAAATCCTCAACAAAATATTAGCAAACCAGATTCAACAATAAAAGGATTATATACCATGATCAAGTGGGATTTATCCTTGGGTTCAAGTATGGTTCAAAATCTGCAATTCAATCAACATGATATACCATATTAACAAAATGAAGGATAAAAAGCATATGATCATCTCAATAGATGCAAAAAAAAGTTTTTCTGACAAAATTCAACATCTTGTTCATGATAAAAACTCAACGAAGTGGATATAGAGGGGATATACCTTGACATAATAAAGGCCATATATGACAAGCCCACAGCTAACATCATACTCAACGGTGAAAAGCTGAAAGCTTCTCTAAGATCAGGAACGAGACAAGGATGCCTACTCTCCTACTTTGAAAAATTCAACGTAGTACTAGAAATTCTAGCCAGAGCAATTAGGCAAAAAAAAAAAAAGGCACCCAAAATCAGAACAGAAAGAGTAAAACTGTCTCTATTTGCAGATAACATGATATTTATAGAAAACCCTAACAATGTCACTAAAAAACTGTTAGAACCAATAAATACAGTAAAGTTGCAGGATAGAAAAATCAATATACAAAAATCTGTTGCATTTTTATACACTAATAATGAACTATCAGAAAGAGAAATTGAGAAAAAATTTCCATTCACAATTGCATTAAAATAATATCTAGGAATAAATTTAAACAGGATGAAAGATCATATACTGTACACCTGAAGTTTTCATAAAGACACTAATGAAAGAAACAGAAAAACACAAATAAATGGAAAGATACTCTGTACTCATGGATTGGAAGAATTAATATTGTTAAAATGTCCATACTACCCAAAGCAATATACAGATTCACTGTAATCCCCATCAAAATTCCAATGGTATTTTTCACAGAAATAGAAATAATCCTAAAATTTGTATGGAACCACATAAGACCCTGAATAGGGAAAATAATCTTGAGGAAAAAGAACACAGCTGGAGGCATCACACTTCCTGATTTCAAACTATATTACAAAGCTATAGTAATCAAAACAGTACAGTACTAGCATATAAAACACACATAGATCAGATGGAACAGAGAAAGCCAAGAAATAAACCCACACATACATGGTCAATGAATTTACAACAAAGGAGCCAAGATTATACAACCGGGAAAGGAGAGTCTCTTCAATAAATGGTGTTGGGAAAACTGAACAGCTACACACAAAAGAATGAAACTGGACCCCTATCTTGCATCATACACAAAAATCAACCTAACATGGATTAAAAACCTAAATGTGAGACCTGAAACCTTAAAACTCTTAGAAGAAACACAGGAAGTAATTTCTCAGACAGCAGCCTTAGTAACATTTTTTTTAGGTATGTCTCCTGAGGCAAGGGAAACAAAAGAAAAAATAAACTACTGGGACTACACCAAAATAAAAAGCTTTTGTATAGCAAAGGAAACGACCAACAAAACGAAAAGGCAATCTACTAATGGGAGAAGGCATTTGCAATGATATATCCAATAATGGGTTAATATCCAAAATATATAAAGAACTTCTACAACTTAACATTAAAAAAATAATCTGATTAAAAAAGTGGGCAGAGGACCTGAATAGACATTTTCCAAAGAACACGTACAGATGGCCACAAGTACATGAAAAGGTACTTGACATCATTAATCATCAGGGAAATGCAAAGCAAAACCACAATGAGATATCATCTCATACCTGTAAGAATGGCTTTTATCAAAAAGACAAGAAATAAGTGTTGCCGAAGATGTGGAGAGAGGAAATCCTGTACATACACTATTGGTGAAAATGTAAATTGGTACAGGGAGTATGGCAAACAGTATGGAGGTCCCTCAAAAAATTAAAAATAAAACTACCATAGAATCTAGCAATTCCACTTCTGGTATATATCCAAAGGAAACAAAATCACTAACTCAAAAAGATCTGCACTCCATTCATTGCAACATTATTTACAATAACCAAGACATGGAAACAATCTAAGTGTTCATTGACAGATGAATGGGTAAAGAACCCAAATTCACAGATACAGAAAACAGACTGGTGGCTGCCAGAGGTGGGGGGTGGGGTGGTATAAAGAATGAAAGTGGTGAAAAGGTACAAACTTCTGGTTGTAAGATAAATAAGTCTGGGGAGGTATGGTGACTAGAGTTAACCATACTGTATTGTATATTTGAAAGTTGCTAAGACTTTTAGCAACTAGATTTTAAAAAGTTTGCATCACAAGAAAAAAATTCGTAACTGTATGTAGTGATGGATGTTAACTAAACTTATCATGGTTATCGTTTCACAATATAAACTATATCTAATCATTATGTTGTACACCCAAAATTAACACAATCTTATATGTCAATTATATCTCAATTTCAAAAACTCTTTAATCATTATTATACTGCTCTCAAATAACAAGTGTATATTCATTAAAAAAATACAAAAAAAATTCATATTAGAAAAAGAAGATAATGGGTGCACCATGGAACAAAAGAGTCAGTGTTGTGCACCTGATAAGGAAAAAAGGGAAATATTAAGTTTCCAAACGTTCTAAGAATTCACTCAGTTTCACAGTCTATCTACTTACATGGCATAATAAACCCCTGTGAGAAGTTGCACCATGAATTCGGGATCCAATACTATCCGACCACAGAGTTCTTTCCAGTGTTTTTCATGTTGCCGTGGAAACCCACTCACACAAACCCTAGGAAAATACGGCATTTGCCATGTGTGACTTCATGATTCATTAAACATTTTTCCTTTCATAAATTCACTTATTCAGTTATTCATTCCTTATATTTATTAAGTACCTGCTTATATGCCAGTCACTGTCCTGGGCCTAGGCATACAGTTATGAACAGGCAAAAAGATAAAAATAAAATCTATGCCCTCACAAAGCATACACTCTAGAGAACTATATCAATAAAAGCAGTAACTTTTTTTTTTTTTTTAAAGATTTTATTTATTTATTTGACAGAGAGAGACACAGCCAGAGAAGGAACACAAGCATGGGGAGTGGGAGAGGGAAAAGCAGGCTTCCCGCCGAGCGGGGAGCCCGACGCGGGGCTCGATCCCAGGACTCCGGGATCATGACCCGAGCCGAAGGCAGACGCTTAACGACTGAGCCACCCCGCCGCCCCGCAATAACTTTTCTCAAATAGCTATGTCTGTCATCTTCCTCCCTCTTTAGAAAAAAATTGTATAACTTTTATACATCCCAAATTTTATCAGGATGAATTAGTGGGAGATACAGAAATCTCAAAACAAATAAAAGGACATTTCAAAATACCTGATGTCTATGAGGCCTTTTTTTTTTAAGATTTTATTTTTAAGTAATCTCTATACCCAACATAGGGCTTGAACTCACAACCCCAAGATCAAGAGTTGCATGCTCTACCGACTAAGCCAGCCAGGCGCCACTTTGAGGCCATTTTTAAATTAAAGTGCCACAATAATTCTCTGTCTTCATCTCATTAAGAGATGCTTCTAGAAAAGTTATGTTGAGTAATTATCAAAAGTTATAATGTACCTATATTTTAATCAATTAATTTGTTAGAATAATTGTAATGGTAAATGAGTCCAAAAGAAATTTTTCAGTGTTTAATGCATTATGATCTCTGGAAAAAAATTTTTTTTTAAAGATTTTATTTATTTATTTGACAGAGAGACACAGCCAGAGAGGGAACACAACACAAGCAGGGGGAGTGGGAGAGGGAGAAGCAGGCTTCCCCCGGAGCAGGGAGTCCGATGCGGGGCTCGATCCCAAGACCCTGGGATCATGACCTGAGCCAAAGGCAGACACTTAGCGACTGAGCCACTCAGGCACCCCTCTGGAAATTTTTTTAAAAATCTCAATTTACAGGGGCGCCTGGGTGGCTCAGTCGATTGGACGTCTGCTTTCGGCTCAGGTCATGATCCCGGGGTCCTAGGATCAGGCCCCTCCATTGGGCTCCTTGATCAGCAGGGAGCCTGCTTCTCCCCCCACTCCCCCTGCTTGTGCTCTCTCTGTCTTACAAATAAATATATAAAATCTTTAAAAAAAAAAAGTTTAAAATCTCAATTTACATATATATTTTTGTAGCAGAGATATACAACTAAGAGTTCAATAAAAGGACTTGTAAGCATAGCAGCATCTAGCTGGCTCAGTCAGGAGACCATGTGACTCCTGATCTTGGGGTTGTGAGTTAAAGCCCCATGTTGAATGTGGAATCTACTTAAAAACAACACCAACCAAACCAAACCAAAAACCCACAAAAAAACCCAAAAGTACAAAATAAGACCTACAACAATGGTTACATTAAACAGAAAAAAAAAAAGACTTGTAAGCATAATATGGCATTAGGATAAAATTATGTGAGTAAAGTGGTAGGAAAGATCAATTTCAAGGAGAAAAAGGAATAATATAATGTCAGACTATTAAAAGCCTGTTCATCTATTCTTCATATGGATGATGGTCGGTATTTACATTATACACATTTAAAATACTAACCTAACAATTATTTTATTATGTCAATATTTACATACTAGAAATCATACCATTTGCAACTATTTAAGATAAAATGAAAAATTTAAATGTTAATTTAAAATTTGTGAGAGCTACACAGATTTTTAAAATTCTTTAGGGGATATATGAACAACAGTGTGAGGATTACTAAACTCTATCATCATTTTTATTTAGGGGTGTCTGGGTAGCTCAGTTGGTTAAGCATCTGCCTTCAGCTCAGGTCATGATCCTGGAGTCTCAAGATCGAGTCCCACATTGGGCTCCCTATTCAGCTTCTCCCTCTGACCCTCCCCACCTCTCATGCTCTCTCTCTCGCTCTCATTCTCTCTCGCTCTCATTCTTTCTCTCTCAAATAAAGATCTTAAAAAAAAGAAAAGAAAAGAAAATTTTAGGGGCGCGTGGGTGGTTCAGTCGTTAGGCGTCTGCCTTCGGGTCAGTTCATAATCCCAGGGTCCTGGGATCGAGCCTCCACATCGGGCTCCCCACTCCGCGGGAAGCCTGCTTCTCCCTCTCCCACTCCCCCCTGCTTGTGTTCCCTCTCTTGCAGTGTCTCTCTCTGTCAAATAAATAAATAGTTGTTTTTTTTTTAAGATTTTATTTATTTGAGAGAGAGAGAGCACAAGAGGGGGGAGGATCAGAGGAAGAAGCAGACTCCCTGCTAAGCAGGGAGCCCAATGTGGCACTCGATCCCGGGACTCCAGGATCATGACCTGAGCTGAAGGCAGTTGCTTAACCAACTGAGCCACCCAGGAGCCCCTAAATAAATGAAATCTTAAAAAAAAAAAAAAAAGAAAAAGAAAAGAAAATCTATTTTAAAAAATGTCTACCAAGTGCCACAAAAATGAAGAGATTTGGCAGGTTTTGTTTTGATGAATCAAAAATAGTCACTTACAGACTTATCTATGGATAGGTAGTAAGTGCTTAAATAGTGTACTCTCTTGGTAACAGTAATCAGGTTAGAGACAAAATTTTGTTAGTCATCAATCATGTTATTACAGGCAAGTGAAAATAATAGCTATTTTAAGAGAATCTACAAAATCGGGCGCCTGGGTGGCTCAGTTGGTTAAGCGACTGCTTTCGGCTCAGGTCATGATCCTGGAGTCCCGGGATCGAGTCCCGCATTGGGCTCCCTGCTCGGCAGGGAGTCTGCTTCTCCCTCTGACCCTCCTCTCTCTCATGCTCTCTCTCATTCTCTCTCTCTCAAATAAATAAATAAAATCTTTAAAAAAAAAAGAGAATCTACAAAATCAAACTTATAGCTAATTTGGATTGGCCTTTCCCCAATTAGCAAAAACGGTTTTGTTATAAATAGAACCATACTCTCTTCCCAGTAACATAATAGCATGAACTTGAACAAAACATTTGTGGGTGGACAGTCTCTTGAGGGGGGCCATGAATCCCTATGATCCCTCTGTCCTGGTATTCACACCCTGTATATCCCCTACTATTGAGTGTGGGTGGGACCTATGATTTGTTTCCAACCAACAGAATATGGCAAAGATAATGGGATTTCCATGGCTACCTGTACATGATTATATGATTATGTTATATAACAAGATTGTACTGCAGGTCTTGCTGGAGTCTCTCACTCTTTCTCTGCTTTAAAGAAGTGAGCTACCATGTTGTAGGCTGCCTACGCTGGGGAGACAAAGAACTGAGGCTGGCCTTCAACAGAGAGCCAACAAGAAACTGAAGCCCTCAGTCCTGCAACTAGAAGAACTGAATTCGGCCAACAAAAGCGTATAATACCTCAATTAAGCCTCAGATAAAACCGCACCTCGAGCCGACATCTTAACCACAGCTTTATAACACCCTAAGCAGAGGACCCAGCTAACACATGCCTAGACTCCTCACCCACAGAAACTGTGGAAATAATAAATGTGTGCTATTTGGCTGCTAAGTTCATTGTATGTGGCAATTTGTTATGAGGCAACAGAAAACTAATACAGCATTTAACCTTTTTTGAGGGGCTCAGTTTCCTCAAGTAAAAATCAGTTGGATGGAATGAACTCAGGGTTCCTTCTATAATTGAAATTCTCTGATTCAAAAGCTACTCTGACTTGAAACTAATTTATATTAAATTTTTTTCTACACTGGACGTTTAAATTTCAGCTCAGCTCTGTCCAAATTATTAGAAATTCTGATTTAGTAAAGACTAGAACACACAGGGGCGCCTGGGTGGCTCAGTCGTTAAGCATCTGCCTTGGGCTCAGGTCATGGTCCCAGGGTCCAGGGATCGAGCCCCGCATCAGGCTCCCTGCTTCTCCCTCTCCCACTTCCTCTGATTGTGTTCCTGCTCTTTCTCCTTCTCTGTCAAATAAATAAATAAAATCTTAAAAAAAAAAAAAGGCTAGAACACACAAATACAAATGAGACCTACAGATAACTGGAGCTATTGCTAATCTTATCCAAAGCACAGTTATTTGTGAAATATATAAATGAAAAAATTCACATTCCTTTAGACTTTTTCCACATATAGGACTATTTATTCAAAGCTCTCAAAGTGATTTATAAAACTTGGCATACAGGCAGTGATTAGGTGTATCACTAAACCACCCTAAACTTACGACATGTTGGCTTAACTTAATGTTCAGCTAGAAAATAGTTCTTTAATGCTGAAATATTTTCAAAAGTCATGATAAAGGAGGGATGATAAGGATTCCTATAGGAATGTAAGCTTCCTGAGTTTTGTTTAGTGCTCTACTGCAACAAATTAGAACAGCACCTAACCAGAGAATATGTGCTCAGTAAGTATCTGTCCAATAAACGAATGTGAAAGCTAATGATAATTATTCTTCTCACCTGGAACCCATCCGACAAAGAGACTGGTAAGATGAAGCAGGCATATATACAATAGCAGAATTATAACATAACATGAGAAAACTCAGGACTTCAAACCTAGAAAAAATAAAACAAAGGAAAAGGGTTACAAACAATTATTTCTACTGGAGACTATGATTTCTTTGTTGGGTAGTTATAATAAGAATAGTGACTTTCCTGATTTCTCAGATTGCTGTGATATCCTCCTCAATGATTTCCCTGTTTTCATTTTCTTTATTAAAGGTCACATCCCTTGCTACCATCTATATTTTCTTCATCAAAAATAAACCATTGTGCTTGAACAAATGACTCCTTATTACATTAATCCACTGTTCCCACTGACTACATGATAAAATCCAAACTCATCATGGCATAAAAGGCCTTTAAAATCCACCCTTGGGGTGCCTGGATGGTTCATTTGGCTGGGCGTCCAACTCCTGATTTTGGCTTGGGTCACTGTCTTGGGGTCCCGAGCTTGAGCCCCATATCAGGCTCTGTGTTCAGTGGGGAATCTGCTTAAGGTTCTCTCTCCCTTGCCTCTCTTCCCTGTGCTCTCTCTAAAAATAAATAATCTTAAAAAAATAAATAAATAAAATCCATCCTCAACCTACCTCTCCAACGTTATTTCCCTCCACTGCCTACCATATATACACCATACTACATCGATCTTCTTACCACTCCATGAGTATATCATAACTTTTCATAACTCCTTGCTTTTATGGAGGCTGCCCTTTCTTACTAGAACATACTTTTTCACTTGGGAAATTCCTGCTTAGGTTTCAAGTGTTGGCTCAAATTTTTAACTTAGACATAAAACCGTTCTTAATTCTCCTGGCTAAAGGAAAGAGTTCCCTTTGTTGTGTAGCTCTAATACAGCATTTATCCCAGGAAATCATAATTCTTTGTCTTTACCGATGTTTTACCTATTTAATAATAAGCAACTTTACTCATTTAATTTATCATCTCTATCTCTAGTGTCCAGCACAGTGTCTAATACATTATAATTGCTCAAAAAATTTTTATTGAATGAATAAATGATTTTATTTAATGAGCAAGGATTTCTTTTCTTTCTTTTTTAAACCAGGGATTTTTTTCCTTAGAATTTTATTTATTTGAGAGAGAGAGAGTGCACACAAGCAGTGGGAAGGGGCAGAGGCGAGAGGAAAAAGCAGACTCCCCGCTGAGCAGGGAGCCTGATGTGGGGCTTGACCCCAGGACCCTGAGATCATGAACTGAGTTGAAGGCAGACGCTTAACCGACTGAGCCACCCAGGCGCCCGTGAGTAAAGATTTCTTAAGCTATACTTAGCTTAAGCTATATAAGTCTCTAAGGAATGTGGTTCCTTAACCTGGGATGCACACTATTTAAGGGTATTCTGGAATGATATATTCCTGTGCCTCAACCCAGACTGACCCAATTAGAATCTAGGAGGGCATGATCCAGGGAAGTTCTTCTTCTAAAAAGCTTCCCATAGGTGGGTAAGGAGTATATGGAAACTCTCTGTACTATTTTGGAAACATTTTTTATAAGTCTGAAATTATTTCAAAATAAAAAGTTAAAAACTGACTTGAAAGTCTGACTTGGAAGCAGTCATATCTTCAGATCTCTTCTCCTTCTCTATGCTGTAAGGTTTATTGGAGATTTTTTTTTTTTAAGGATAAAAGAAAATACTATTTGAGAACCACCAAGCACAACTGTGGTTTGGAGTGAGGGTTGGAGGGAGAGATACCATACTGAAAACAGGAAAAATAAGTATTTCTTACTGGATATTGAAACCTGAAGCTCTCCTTCCCTTCTTGGCCACCAGAATGCTAGGCCACCCCACTAGTTGAGAGACCAGAAGAGTTTTTGATCACCCTAAGAGGAAAGACTTAAGAGGTATAGACTTGGGAAGTTCTTCAACTGAATGGCTCAGTGAAGTTCATAGTCAACTAGCCCTACTCACAAGGTCAGAGCTACTCGTATTTTATTTCCTTTCCTTTGTCTTCCTTAGTATAAGGGGGTGGGGAGGATTATCAGACATCTGAGGAACTCCACTAACGTGAAAATGAGATCAAAATAAAGAAATACAAAAGGGGGGGCACAATTTGGAAGAAACACAATATACAAAGAGAAAAAAAAAACTTTAAACAGGGGCGCCTGGGTGGCTCAGTCGTTAAGCATCGGCCTTCGGCTCAGGTCATGATCCCAGGGTCCTGGGATCGAGCCCCTCATCGGGCTCCCTGCTCAGGGAGAAAAAGAAATAATCCTTTTTAAAAAGATTTTATTTATTTATTTGACAGAGAGAGACACAGCGAGAGAGGGAACACAAGCAGGGGGAGTGGGAGAGGGAGAAGCAGGCCTCCCTCCTGCTGAGCAGGGAGCCCGATGCGGGGCTTGATCCCAGGACCCTGGGACGATGACCTGAGCCGAAGGCAGATGCCTAATGACTGAGCCACTCAGACGCCCCTAAATAAATAAAAAAAACTTTAAACAAAGTAAATTATCATTAATATTCTCAAAAATACAAGAGATGTGGTTTCTAGGGAAAAAAAAACACAACCACCAGGATCTATTTTAAAAAAATACTTAGAAAATCAGAAAAGCTAGATATACAAAATATAACGGCAGAAATTAAGAACTCAAGAAAAAGACTGGTGGATGAAGCTGAAGAACTATCACAGAAAGTAAAGCAAAAGGAAAAAGATATGGCACATGGAGAGAAAAGAGGACCACTCCAAGAGTTCCAACATCTAAATAATAAAACCACCAGAAGACAGATAGTAAAAGATAATAAAAGACAAACAAATAATAAAAGACCAGATAAAATGGAGAGGCTTAACTAATTAAGCGAAACAATTCAAGAAAATTTTCCAGTCTAAAGGACATTAGTTTCTAAATCAAAAAAGTCCACCTAGTGCTCAGCACAATGGAGGAAATAAGCCTATACCAAGAAATATCACAGTGAAATTTCAGAATACTAGTAAAAAAGAATGAGGATACAGGTACAAGAAACAGACCCACGCAGGAAAGAGACAAAAGGAATCCCAGGATAAGAGTGAAGGGAGATCCCAAGATAATAAGCGTATACCAGGTAAAGAGGGCAATACAGTCCAGACTGGAGTAAGTCAAAAGGCTCCAGGAACCCCTTTTGTAGGAAAATAAAATTGAGAGATAACTGATATGAATGAAGACTTACAAGGAGATTTAGACAACTGATAGAGAATTTACAGGAGTTGAGTTATAAAGCAAATAATAAACAAAGGGGGAAAAGACAATTATGAACTCCAAGTAAATCAAAAGGTATGCAAGAAAGGAAAAGTAATCATTTAATCACAAACCTCAGTCATATAAAGTGAGGAAGCTTCAAATGAACTGTGGTCATTCATAGTAATAACAAATCTGAAAAATGAGTTTCCCACAGTTACAACAGAGCTACATTGAGAGGACAGGAGAATGAGAGAAATGCGCTAAATCTCTATCTTTCAATGGGATAAGTTGTTAGATAATGCCCAAGACTGAAAAATTAAGAAGCAGCAAGTTCCTCAAAGATGTGGAAGTAAACATTAAGAGAGTCAGTTAAAACCTTGGCACCACTGGCATTTGGGGCTAGGTAAGTGTGGGGATTTGGCCCAGCATTGCAGGATGAGCAGCATCACTGATTTCTACACACGAGATGCCTACAGCAGCCCTCCCTCCCACACCTAGTTGTGACAATCAAACAAATCTCCAGATATTGCCGAATGTTTGCTGAAGGTAGAAATGCCCTGGTTGAGAACCACTGGTTACAAGTTGTTATATGTGGGAAAGGAAAAAGGGGAGGGGGGAGGGGAAGAGCTGGAGACTGCAGTTTTTCTTAATAAACTGTATAGAACGAATGCATGTTTAAATTTGAAAATATATATCTGCATGTGCATATGTGAGTGTATTCCTGATATAGTTGACAAAAACTATGTTTTGCTGTGCAAAAACAAAACAGTAGCACAGTGAAATACCACATTTCACAATCAGTATGATGGCTATACTCAAAAAGATGGATGCTTCTTGTGGGAATGTATAATAGTACACTTACTCTAGAAAACATTATGATAGTTCCTCAGAAAGTTAAGCATTGAATTCTCGTATGACCTAACTATACTGGAATATTATTCAGTCATACAAAAGAAGTACTGTTACACATTACCACATAAATGAATCCTGAAAATGTGCTAAGAAGTCAGACACAGAAGGCCACATATTGTATAATTCCATTTACATGAAAAGTCTAGAACAGACAGAATTCCACAGATAGAAAAGTGAGATACATGGTGGCCTGGGGCTAGAAAGAAGGAAAGGGGAGTTTCTTTGTGGTGTGATAAAAATGTCCTGGAATTAAATAGTGGTAGTGCACAACCTTATAAATATACTAGAAATCACTGAATTGTACACTATAAGTTATGGGGTGTATTTTATGGTATACGAATTATACCTCAATTAAAAGTAATTTTAGGGGCACCTGGGTGGCTGTCAGTTAAGCATCTGCCTTTGGCTCAGGTCATGATCCCAGGATCCTGGGATTGAGTCCCGCATTGGGCTACATGTTCAGCAGGGAGCCTGCTTCTCCCTCTGCCCCTCCCCCCTGCTCGTGAGCACACACGTTCTCTCACTCTCGCAAAAATAAATAAAATCTTTTAAAAAATAATAAAAATTTTAAGTCAATAATTAACTGAAAATGTGCAAGGTGTAAAACACAGTGCAGTTTTCTTAATATTTTAAAAACTCAGCAGGAAGCCTGCTTCTCCCTCTCCCATGCCCCCTGCTTGTGTTCCTGCTCTCGCTATCTCTCTCTGTCAAATAAATAAAATCTTAAAAAAACAAATAAAAACTCTTGGAAATCACTAGGAAAAAATATACAGTTCAATATGAAAAATGGATACAGGACATGAATATACATTTCACAGGTCAGGAAAAATAACTAGTGAATTAATGTACTAAAAGTGTTCGTGCCTAGTCGTAATTAAGGAAATGTCAAGTAAAACAATGTAACATCAATTTTTAATGATCAGATTGACAAAGATTCAAAAATTTGAAAATACCCAATATTGGGGATTAGTATAAGGAAATAGGCCTTCTCAAACTACTGGTAGGAGATTCAGTTCGTGCAGATGTTCAGGGGAGGGTAATTTGGAAATACATACTCAAAGTGAAAAAGGAGATACTCTTTAGCATAGCAATTTCATTGCTAGGAATTTATCTTATGGATTAACTTTGGTGCTCTCATGCAAATATATATACAAAAAAAGTAAAACAAACTGAGTTCCTTGCAATATTGTTTATATTAGCAAAAAAGTGAAACAATCTAAATTTTAGTTGATCTAAAGACTGGCTAAGGATCTAAAGATCTTTAAGACTGGCTAAAAACTGATGGTACATACATAGAATGAAATACTAAGTAGTCATTTAAAAAGAATGTGGAGACCTCTATATGCTGTTAGAGAAGTAAGTCTAAGATTTATTCTTAAAAGGGAAAAAGTTACAGAATCCAGGGTGCATGGGCCTGCATATGTTTAAGATCGAATATATGTTTTTGCATGCATTAAAATTTTCTGAAAAGACACACAACAAAATGGCTAACAGTTTAACTACTGAGAGTGGAAACGGTGGTTAGAGGGAAGAGGACACATACTTTTCTCTTTGTACTCCCATCTCTTTTCATCTATTTATATTCTGTTCTATTTAAAATTTACCACAAGTATATAATGTTCTACATTTAAAAATTAAAATTAGAAAACAAAAAGAGAACCAGGTAACCAGATAATTTTTATGTGGTCTGCAGACTGTAGTATGAGCCACTCTTTTTTTTTTAAGTATTTATTTGAGAGAGAGAGCGCATGTGAGTGGGGGGGGGGGGGGAGGGTGGAGCAGAGGGAAAGGAAGAAAGAGAATCCTCAAGCAGACTCCCTGCTGAGCGCGGAGCCCAATGCAGGGCTCAGTCCCAGGACCCTGAGATCATGACCTGTGCCAAAATCAAGATTCAGATGCCCAACCAACTGAGCCACCCAGGCACTCCCATGAACCACTTTTTTTTTTTTTTAAAGATTTATTGATTTGAGAGACAGCACAAGCAGGGTAGGGGGGGACTGGAGAGGGGAGGGGCAGAGGGGAGAGAGAGAGAGCACAAACAGAGGGAGCGGTAGGCAGAGGAAGAAGCAGACACCCCACTGAGCAGGGAGCTCTACATGGGGCTCGATCCCAGGACCCTGAGATCACAACCTGAGCCGAAGGCAGATGCTTAACTGACTGGGTCACCCAAGTGCCCCTCTTATAATGTGAATTTTATATTGTGAAATGATTTAAGTAAACCAATATAACTATATAGAAAAAAAAATTAAACTGTTACTTTAAGTTGGGATAAGGCCTTCTCTGAGTGTTATATAGCACCCTGTTGGCTAACAGAGGATAATCACTAAAGCTGAATTCCAAAACAATGTGTTAGAATGCAAGGAAAGCCAATGCATTTTCTATCACATGTGTAATACTGGAAAGACCCATAAAAAGAACCAGAATTCCAGACTAAAGCACGATCAAAGGTCAATGACCATGGAAATTTGCTTGATTCTATATTCCTTCCATAACTCTAATATTATAACCAATCTAATATTATAACCAACAAGATAAGAGTATTATTTTACTACAAACATTATGTAATAATAATAGTATCACTAACATTTACTATATACCAGGCATTGTGCTAAGCATGTTTCAGATGTCGCCTCATTTATTCCTCACAACAACCATGTATGTTAATATGTGGTAAGGAATTTGGCCTTGCCCAAAGAGATCTCGGTCTGGCCTTTGCCCTCAGCTGCCCTCAGCTTCTGGGAAGTAACCCATATCATACCTGACAGCTTTGTTTCAGGTGGGGGCTGGTAACACAGAAACATAAAATAATCCTGAAATTTGAAATACCCATAACATCTTCGGTGATATAAGAAAAACATAGGCAGTGCCAGAAGAATTCCATAATAAAATGGAAATGGTATGTGCAGAAAAGTGCTACCAGGGAATGCAAAGAGGTGCTCAGAATACTCATCAACAGGGAGCCTCTTTTTTCCCTAGGGTGAACTCTGGCACTACCCGACAAGCTGCTAGATTCTACTATCACCTAGACACAGAGTGATAGTCACTCATGGACCAACAAAGAACTGTCTGATTTATGGATGGCAGTTCTAAAATGAATGGACTTATCTTGTTTGGAAGGCTGCCACTCCGATTGAAGAAGGTTAAAAACAAATCAGGTTGGTAGGTGGACTTAACTACATTCTGTTAACCACAATGAGTTTTTACCAGCTCATAGGTAGTGGCCAAGGGCCTCCACATATGGTCCTGCAGGAGGGCAAGGGAAAACTGGCCTATTAAAGGGATGCCTGCAAGGGGAATAACCCTATGGAAATCACCATGGGAATTTGAGGAGTGCATTAAAGTATGATTATGCCTATACCTATCAGGGGAATCAGAAGGCAACCGGTATCAATGAGTAGACATCCCAGTGTGCTTGAAGTGACCATCTGTGTCCACGAAATGAGTGGACATGGCGGTACTGCAGCGATGCAGAGATGGGCTGAATTTAGACATATTCTTTTTACACCCTGAGGTAAAAACTGCTGGTAAGAACTGTTGTTTGCCAACAAGAGAGACAAAGATTGCAGATGGCTATGGCGCAGATTACCCTGGGGTAAGGCCCTATACAGCTGACAGCTGGACTGATGCCAGTAGACAAAAGGGTCCTGACAGGAACAGACACTCTGCACTCAACTTTGCTTATCTGATGGTAGGTCAAATGTTCAGAGTACTATAAAAGGACCAGAAGATATTGCACCAATTTGGACTGCTGAGTCACATGTTTTTCAGAGCAAGGAACACACTTTACAGCCCATAAGGCCTAACAATGTATAAAGACATATCCTAAGCATAATGGTTTGACAGATATGTGGAACAAGCAACTGAAACATCTCTCATCTAAAATGGGACAGGGAAAAGGGGGTGGGAATGAAGCACGAAGGGCAGGTTTACACAGGACAGTCACCACTAGACAGATTTCTCTGCTTTTCTGGGGATGTGGGAAGAGGTGGATAGACAATGTTGGTAAGACTACGCAATTCTTTCTAACATAATGGTATAACTATACTTCTTCTTTCTTCCCCACAATTCAACTTTTCTTTTCCTATCTAAAGCACTGGTCTTGGGGCGCCTGGTGGCTCAGTCAGTTAAGCGGCTGCCTTCAGCTTGGGTCATGATTTCAGGGTCCTGGGATCGAGCCCCGCATCGACTCCCTGCTCAGCGGGGAGCCTGCTTCTCCCTCTGCCTGCTACTCCATCCCCCCCCCACTTGTGCTCTCTCTCTCTCAAATAAATAATTTAAAAAAATAATAATAATAAAGCACTGGTCTAGGACCAGGGCTGTAACTGCAGGTGCCAGAAGCAGAGGATTTCTAAACAAGAAATTGTAACTATATCTTTAATTCCCAAGAGCTGATGGGATGAGTGGTACCTTCATCCCATCTGGCCAAACTGGGGTTGATACTGAATGCAGATGTATCACCTAGTGGTCCAGAGCTCACTAGTTCTTGGGGCGCCTAGATGGCTCAGTCAGTTAAGCATCTGCCTTCGGCTCAGGTCGTGATCTTGGAGTCATGGGATCAAGCCCCGCATCAGGCTCCCTGCTCAGCGGGGAGTCTGCTTGTCCCTCTGCCCACCACCCTGTTCATACTCTCTATCTCTTAAATAAATAAATATAAAATTTTTTTTTAAGTTTTTTTATTTATTTGAGAGGGAGAGAGAGAGGAAACAAAACCACAGAGCAGGGGGAGGGAGAAGCAGACTCCCTGCTGAGCAGGGAGCCTGATGCGGGGCTTGATCCCAGGACTCCAAGACTATGACCTGAGCCGAAGGCAGATGCTTAACCGACTGAGCTACCCGGGCACCCCTACATCAGATTCTTAAAAGGGTGAAACCATTTGTTGGTGAGACCACTCCTGCTTTTAAACCTGATGAAGTCAGAAAGAAGCCTGCAAACCTGAGTGACATTGTTCTAGGAGACATTCTGGTAATATGAGATGATAATGAACTGCAATAATAGTTAATGACTGAGTAAGACTCTAGTAATATGCCAGTATCTTTGACTTATTTTGCAGGTCACACCTACTGGCATTCTGTGTTTTGCTATAACACTGGCATGGTTGTTATTAAGGTTATAATACTCATATTGATGTACTGGTAAATTGCGTTAAAGTCTCCTTAGGATGAATGCTAAGAAAATGACCAGCTTGAGGGAAAAACTGGACCTAGCTAACCATCAGTTAATTTCTATGATCAGTATTTCTGCTCAAGTTTATCGTAAAGAACAAACAGTAGTAGATGATGGGGGTAGGGTGGGGTGGAAAACAACAAAAAATGGTACAAAAATACGAAAATGTATATAGTGGCTTTGTAGAACAAATTAATTGTTTCTTCAAATCTATTCCTAACTTACAATGGCTCTTCAAATGTTGGGCATATTCATAATGATCATATTTATGTCTGTGTCTGTCATATAAATGCTATACTAAAAGTAGATGCCCAGGTAAACATGATTGTTTTTGTTTAAAAGAGCCTAGGCCTGGGGCGCCTGGGTGGCTCAATCTTTAAGCGTCTGCCTTCGGCTCAGGTCGTGATCCCAGGGTCCTGGGATCAAGCCCTACATCGGGCTCCCTGCTCAGCGGGAAGCCTGCTTCTCCCTCTCCTGCTCCCCCTGTTTGTGTTCCCTCTCTCGCTGTGTCTCTGTCAAATAAATAAAATCTTAAAAAAAATTAAAAAATAAAAGAGCCTAGGCCAAAGGCCAGGGCATGGTCTGTGTAGTAAAGAATTTGGCCTTGCCCAAAGAAGTCTGGCCTTTGCCCCCCTGCGAGGAAGTAACTTATGTTATACCTGACAGAAGTGTCTTTGTTTAGGATGGGGGCTAGCCACACTAGAAACAGCCACCATGGGGTGCCTGGGTGACTCAGTCAGTTGAGTGGCTGAGTGGCCAGCTCTTGATTTGGGCTCAGGTCATGATCTCAGGGTCCTGGAATTGAGCCCAGTGCTCAGCAGAAGAGTCTGCTTGAGGATTCTCTCTCTCTCCTTCTGCCCCTCCCCCTGCTAGTGCTCTCTCACTCGCTCTAAAATAAACAAATCTTTGAAAGAAAGAACAAACAAACAACCACATACCATGTGATTTAGGGTGGGGCTTTGGGTCACACAGCCTCAACCAACTGGGAGGCTGAGATCAACCTTGTGAGCAACCAATCTAACCAGTCACACTTATAAAAATGGAGCCCAGTGAAAAATCTGGACACTGAACCTGACTCTATGCATACTGTCACACATTAATGCTCGGAGGGTAATGCATCCTGACTCCATGGGTGAGGACAACAGAAGCTTTGCATTTGGAACCCTCCAGATTCTATCCTATGCATCTCTCCCTTTGGCTGACTTTAATCTGTATTAAACCTTCCTTGTAATAAACCTTAACTCTGAATATAACAGCTTTCATTCTGAAATGAATGAGGAGTTCTGAGTCCTTCTAGTGAGTTATCAAACCTAAGAGTGGTTATAGGAACCCTCCAAACTTGCAGTTGGTGTCAGAAGTGAGAGCAGTCCTGGGGACCATGCATTCAAACTTTGTAGTTTAACTTCAGGAAGGTAAGTACTCTCATTAACCCATTCTGCAATAAAGAAAGCAAAGTGAAGAGAGTAGATAAACTGCCTGAGAGGGCAAGCTTCTAAGTTGTAGTGCTAGAACACAAACCTTAGCTTGGATGACTTTATGCCCACATTTTTAGTTTTTACATTACTTTATACAAGATGACCATTCACAGTACCATGCATTGGATGGATAGGTATTTAACCATTATAATGTATTTCACTAGTATGAGATCTTAAACCTTTTGCCTCTTCTCTCATCAAACTTGAACCAAAGTAATTATAGTTAACTATTAAGCACAAATTAATAATTATTACTATCTACAGTTTTGACCATTACCGGTTTTGTGCAGTGAATGTTTCCCTTTGAGGATGAAGATCACTATAAACAACCCTGATGAGATCATGCTGACACAATGCCCCTTCTGTCAAAGCCATGGATCCAATTGTTGAGGGCTACAAAAAAAGATGAAGTATCTTTTAGAGACACAGTACCTCTAAAATGAAGTAAAAATCTGTATCATGTAAGGATATTTAATTTTGTTTTAACATTAAGGCCATTTCTTCTCATTCAAAACCCTTTGCATTTTTCGATTACATACATTCCATACCTCTTTTTGGAAATTGTATTTAATATATAAAACTAAAAATATACTGCTTTATTTTTTGAAAGATTATAGAATGAATCTATATTTAGGACACAAAATAAGAAAAGTTGCTGGAAAGACTAAAGGTTACAAATACACCACTTTCATTATTTTTTATTTTTTTCAAATACATCAATTTTAATCTGTTTGTACCCCAGAGCACACAGCAGTTTTGAGACTGTGCATTTAAATTTTGCAGTTTGTCTAACTTCAGGTAGGTGGATACTCTCATAAACCCCATTTTATAATGAAAAAGAAAGGTGCATGGGTTAAATGGGTGATGGGGATTAAGGAGTACACTTGTCATGATGAGCACGGGATGGAGTATGGAATTGCTGAGTCACTATATTGTATATCTCAAACTAATAACACTGTATGTTAACTAACTGGAATTAAAATAAAAACTTAAAAGAAAAAAGAAAGGTACAGAGAGTTATGTAACACAAACAACAATGAAGATTATGATCAAATGTTTAATAGTGACATAATTAATTTCATGTTTCTGAAGTTAGAAGCATCCATTCATAAGTGCTCCATTAGCCTCCATTTTATTACATAACATGATACACAGAACTTAATTAAAATCTATTACTCAGAAATATTCTATGCTAAAACGAGCCCATTCTATTGCAGGTATTCGATTTCCAGTATAAAACGAAGTCCCAGGGGAATTAATTAAGAAAATAAATAGCTGCATGGAGCTATGAAACAACTGGATACTGTCTGTTGATAAGAAAATGGAAAATAATTTTTGGCCTACTGGCAAGTTTCTTTAAAGGCTTTCCTTATACTTTATACACTAAAGGTCACTACAGACCAGAAGCTTGATTTGTAACATACATCCTTAAATATAAACATCTGTGTTCTCACATTCTTCAACCAAATAAATACAAGCAAAACTCAGAAGCATAATATTAACGAATAGCTACAATGCATCAATTACAGACTCCTTTAAATAGAAATAATCTTAGTGTTAGAATCCTTCTAAGTAGACATTTTCCTAAAAAATAATAAAAAATTAATCTAACACAAATTTCTAATCATGGGATACTTTAAAAAAATGAAAGAATATTTTTATGAATTCATAAAAGACTAATAAAAAAAGTGAAAATGATAGTGGTGGAGGAATAAGAAAGAAAGAAACAAGAACTAGAGGAAATTTTTCCATTAATTACTTTCTGCCTCTCTTGATAAGAGCTTAGCTTTACATCACTAGTTACAAGCACCTACTTTTAAGAAGCAAATCAATAAAGATGTGTTAGGAACATTTATCTCGGATAAGAAATTAACTTTCATCTCTTACTCAATATAATTTTAAATAATTCTACCTTTCCAATCTTACTTACCTCATGGTATATTGAGGGCTTGGATAAGGAAGGGATAGTAAAAGATAGAACTTTATTGTTTCCATCTTTATCAGCAATTTCCTACAGTTAAAAAAATAATATACAAAGATAAATAATCACAGGACTATACTGTAAGAAATAATTTTTTTTTTAAAGATTTTATTTATTTATTTGAGAGAGAGAGAATGAGAGACAGAGAGCATGAGAGGGAGGAGGGTCAGAGGGAGAAGCAGACTCCCCGCCGAGCAGGGAGCCCAATGCGGGACTTGATCCCGGGACTCCAGGATCATGACCTGAGCCGAAGGCAGTCGCTTAACCAACTGAACCACCCAGGCGCCCAAGAAATAATTTCTTAATTTACCAAATATATCACTGGCAACTGAGGAAAATTTTTAGAAATAGTAATATATAAAGAATAGGGATGCCTGTGTGGCTCAGTTGGTTAAGCATTTGCCTTTGGCTCCCTCTCCCATTGCCCCTCGCCCCGCCCTCTCTCAAATAAATAAATAAAATCTTAAAAAAAAAGACCCTCATTTGAGAGGTGCCCCCCCAAAAGAAAGATGCATTCTTTTCTCTGAAGACTGAGAAACTTTAAGAGGAATCCAAACAAACAGGCCTTATTAAGTTTCTCCCAATTTTACCCTTAGCTCATTCCCTTTAAGTCCTATCATATTTTCCAACAACTTTCCACTCTTCATCAAACCTAGTATAAAAATACTCAGACTTGGGGTCCCTGGGTGGCTCAGTCGGTTAAGCGTCTGCCTTCAGCTCAGCTCATGATCCCAGGGTCCTGGGATCGAGCCCCGTATCGGGCTCCCTGCCCAGCGGGGAGCCTGCTTCTCCCTCTCCCACTCCCCCTGTTCGTGCTCTGTCTCTCTGACAAGTAAATAAAATCTTAAAAAAAAAAAAAAAGAGTATTACTACCCTAGTGTATCTTTTCCAACCAAATTTACACAGTTCAGTAGTTGAGTTACCCTTTGAGAGATATGGAACACAATACTATAGCTAAATCAAATGCAATGTGACAGCAAAGACACGAAGCAGGCACACAAATCAATTTTCATGTTAAATATACAGACAGGACAGGGAGATTACAACTGATTAGATCTGAGTCAAAACAAGTATGTTTTTGCCAAGAAATACACTTATTTAATTAAATAAGAAAAACACAACATTTTAACACAGAATGAATCTTGACTAAAAGAAACTGTCACAATTATTTAGCAAAAGACTAATGACCTGAATTAAGTTACACGTTAACATAATGAATATTAGTCCATGTGATTAAGTTCATATTTAGGTAATTTCTACTGAACTGCAAGAAAATTCTTGTGTTTTCTTTTAAAAGCACTTTATCTGGGACGCCTGGGTGGCTTAGTCAGTTAAGTGTCTGCCTTTGGCTCAAGTCACAATCCCAGGGTCCTGGGATCAAGTCCAGCATCAGGCTCCTTGATCAGTGGGGAGCCTGCTTCTCCCTCTGCCTGCTGCTCTCCCTTCTCTCTCTCTCTAATAAAAAAAAAAAAAAAAGGCATTTTATTGTTCAATGAAAAGGACAATGGTGTCCTTCATTTCTACAGTCTCTGGCACTTCCAGTGTTCCATAGGTATCAATAAAAATCTGCCTATAGACACTAGCAAATAGAGAGATGAAATGCTCCTCTGGAATCACTCCTTTTCTCCACTGCCTCATTTTAGTCTGCTTCCTTTACAACTCATATTAGTATACATAACTAGCATAAAACCCAGACAGAGAAGGCTGCCCCCCCTCAGTAGACCTAGCAAGAAGGTCAGAGAGAGACTGAGTAGTTATACAGTACAAAAGGAAGAAACAACAATAAAAACAACTATTGTCAACAAAACACAAACCCAAAAGAACTTCCCTGTAGGGCTCATTTCTGAGTTTAATAGGTCACAGGACAGTACCAATTATATGTGAACAATGGCCGTACCCCTAATTTTGGCAGGAAAATGGGTTTAAAAATTCCTTATGGAGGTCATTTTACTACTTTATATTTAAACTAGATACTACCACATTTGGGCCATTATTTGTCAGAGAAAGTCTACAGTAAGATGAATGAACCTAATTTAAGTTATAGGCAATAAAACTTTAATTTTTATTCCTAAACTTTAAATTAAACCAAATAACTTTTATTTATATTTGTGTGTATCCCTGAAGAAGGACGTTCTGAAATTTGTTTAAGCTGAGGGCAATATAAAACTTCCCCTGGGGCTATGTGAAGCAAGTGAGAAGTTCTGGAGAGGGGGGCGGGGGGAGAGAAATAAATACATGAAAGAAACCCAGTGCAGTAAGAAAAATTGAGAGCCACAGAGAAGAGAGAACACAGAAAGGGAATTAGAAGAAAGAAGTCTGAGGTTACATTTCTGACATATAATTGAGCACTTACATTATAGTAACTATTTCTGAGATGCTAAAAGGTAATTAAACCATAGCACCAACAAGCACTGTCAAGAACTTGTCAGTATTCTGCTATAAAAGTATTTTGCTTCGGGCGCCTGGGTGGCTCAGTTGGTTGGGCGACTGCCTTCGGCTCAGGTCATGATCCTGGAGTCCCGGGATTGAGTCCCATATCGGGCTCCCTGCTCAGCAGGGAGCCTGCTTCTCCCTCTGACCCTCCCCCCTCTCGTGTGCTCTCTCTCATTCTCTCTCTCAAATAAATAAATAAAATCTTAAAAAAAAAAAAAAAAGTATTTTGCTTCATTTGTCCCACTACTGAATTTTATTAAACAAATTAAAAGATAGCTTAATTTTCAACTTAATCTAAAACACTAAATTCAATTATTAAATCAACATCTATTAAGTGCCTGTGCTAAATACTAGAGGAGAGAGTAATATATGAAACAAATTTCCTGTTTTATTTATTTTAAAGATTTTATTTATTTGACAGACACACACACACACACACACACACACACACACGGAACACAAGCAGGGGGAGTGGGAGAGGGAGAAGCAGGCCTCCCACTGAGCAGGGAGCCCGACAGGGCTGGACCCCAGGACCTCGGGATCATGACCCAAGTTGAAGGCAGATGCTTAACAACCGAGCCACCCAGGCACACCTAAATTTCCTGCTTTAAAAGAAAAAACAATCAGGCAAGTTAGCAACACAATTTTATACCTAGACCAGTTTTCATGTAAAAAAAACCTCACCCTTAATTTTGATACTCCTACTACTGTTAAAGACATTTATTAAACACCTCAGGCAACATGCAGATTCTCCTAATTGTTTTTAATTCTACTAACAATGTTTTATTTCTCTTTTACAGATGAGGCAACTGAAGTCGATATATTAAGTAGTGTGCCCAAATTTAAAGCAGCCAATAAATGCCAAGGCCTGGGTTTTTTGTTTTTTTTTTTTAAGATTTTATTTATTTGACAGAGAGAGACATCGCGAGAGAAGGAACACAAGCAGGGGGAGTGGGAGAGGGAGAAGCAGGCTTCCCACCGAGCGGGGAGCCCGATGTGGGGCTCAATCCCAGGACCCTGGGATCATGACCTGAGCCGAAGGCAGATGCTTAACGACTGAGCCACCCAGGCGCCCCCCAAGGCCTGGTTTTAAACAAAATACAAGTGATTCCAAAGGCCATACTGCTTCCTTCAGATATATGTTCCAATGATAGAAATGTTTTCTAATGACTTTTTAAGGGATAATACTTGGAGGACTGAGCAGTGGTACAGAAGAATATCTATTTATACTGAGACTCAATGTTTTGTGAGGTACTTTATTACCTCTCAACTATTAAACTTAATTTTATTATGTGGAGTGCTTGTTTACCATGAGTACTGAACACAGAGAACATAAGAATTCAAAGAGCAGGAATTTCAATACCAATGTTCTAATTGGACACTGTGGGGAAAAAACCCAGAATAATGTTTAAGTTACTTAAGAATCTCTTAGAAAAAGAGTTTCAAACAGTACAGTATCAAAAACAAATTATCAAATGATTATTAAAAATAATTTCAAAAATTTTAAATGCAGCACATTCATAAACATTGGTCAAATAAAGTAACTTAAGGATAAGTCACAAAATATTAACAATACTATCAATTATAATAGTTTTACCTACTTTATAAAATGCCAGTATCAGCAATTACTTATTAAGCCTCTCTATACTCAATTATATTAATTTAAATAAATTATTCGGTAGACCTTTCAATTTTTTTTTTAATAGGTATTCTTTTGTTGTTGTTGTTGTTGTTTTTAGAGAGACAGAGAGTGCATGTATTTGAGTGGGGGAGTGAGGGGCAAAGGGAGAGGGAGAGAATCCTACCGACGTGTGGCTTGATGTCATGACCCAGAGATCATGATCTGAGTCCAAATCAAGAGTCAGATGCTCAACAGAATGAGCTACCCAGGTGCCCCTAAGTATTAAGTATTACCTCAGAAGACTTTAAATAAAAGATACTTAAAATTTCCCAAACTATCATTTTCAACTTACCAAATTGTAAATTCCTAACAGAAGTGCTTCAATGCAACCATTACTCTGTCTGTCTCGGCTAACTGTAAGCCGTAAATAAACCCACATCAATTCTGGCAAGAACTGCAGTGTGAACCTCTTAAGTCGAACTTCAGAGCTACGATAGAGCTCAAACAGCTGGTGGCAGACAGGCTCCAGAAGCTAAAAGGAAAATAAAGTGCATTAGCTATTTCCATTCTTTTGGCTGTCACTGTGTTTTTTTTAATGCATATATACTGGTATAATATTATAAAAATAAATTCTCAATATTAATTTTTGCATTTTTTAATCAATGTGACCCAAACCTTAATCTCTATGTGCAGACTACATATTAAACTGACCAATCTACTAACTATAAGAATTTTGTGTCTGTATGATATCAACATATTTTTCAATATACTGTATCATTAAATTTATTAGATAATTAATTCTTTAACCAATGTACTACATTTGTATTTAGTATGTTTCCTTTTCTATTATTACTAGCCCTTACTATCCTCCATTTGGAGGATATTCCATATTGGAAGAAAATAACTTCAAATGCTCTTGTTGGAAATAACCTTTAAATCTCAACTTAGACTATGATTTAAATAAATCAAGAAAGGGATTTTGCAACACATAATATTTAGACATCCAAAATGCTAGCTAATATTTTAAATACATACAAGTAAAACAAATGGATTACTTTTATGTTTTAAGACTGATTTAAATTCTAATTACATTTATTTGAAAGATTTTTGAAAAGGAGGCAAGTATACAGAAACAGCTTTTTTAGTGTTTAATTTTTCATATGATATCCCACAGTATGACTTACGAAGATCTTCATCACCTTGAAAACTAAAGAAAATGAGTAGTTTAAATAAACCTCTCCCTTTTTCTAATCATGTACTACCAAACTAGAATGGTTTTGTTGAAATAACTAGTCTACACAAAACTGGGTATGATTTTAAAATGCAAATAAAACACTACCAGGAAACTATAAAATCATGTTAAAATTTAATACTAACTTTAAAAAAAAAAATTTTTAATACTAACTTTAAAAAAAATGAATCGTTCATTATTTATATGCTTACCTCTATTCTGAATGATTAAATAATGCATATACATTTGGAAATCTGCTTGAATGTAGTTATATATGTCTGTAATAATCTAACGCTCTAGAATAAGTCACTACTTTCACAACTGTAAATTAAAAGTCAACAAATCCAATGTTAATCATATGGTTAATATATTTAGATGAGTTAAGCTTAGCTCTTAAGGAAAACTAAAAAAAATTTACACACACTAAGCCCTTTATTTGAAATCACTACCATAGTATTTTTTTTATTTTATTATGTTATATCAATCACCATACATTACATCATTAGTTTTTGATGTAGTGTTCCATGATTCACTGTTTGCGTATAACACCCAGTGCTCCATTCAATATGTGCCCTCTTTAACACCCATCACCAGGCTAACCCATCCCCCCACCCCCCTCCCCTCTAGAACCCTCAGTTTGTTTCTCAGAGTCCATAGTCTCTCATGGTTCATCTCCCCCTCCAATTTCCCCCCCTTCATTTTTCCCTTCCTACTATCTTCTTTTAACATATAATGTATTATTTGTTTTAGAGGTACACTGTGATTCAAGAGTCTTACACAATTCACAGTGCTTCCCATAGTTTTTTTTTTTTTAGCTTTTTTTTTTAATTTTTAAGTAATCAGTAATCTCTACACCCAACATGGGGCTTAAATTTATAGCCCCAACATCAAGAGTCACATGCTCTTCTAACTGAGCCAGCCAGGTGCTCCAGTAATATTTAAAATCTTAAAAAAATTCCAATTTTCCCCTTACACAGAAATCTAGACCAGTCAGACAATCTGCCCAAAGTCACAGAAGTAGTGGTGGAAGAAGATACTTAAAATTCAGGTCTTCCGACACCAAGTTGATGCTCCCATTATACCACCTTTCTTTTTTTAATCTTTTTTTATTTTTAAAGATTTTATTTATTTATTTGACAGAGAGAGACACAGCAAGAGAGGGAACACAAGCAGGGGGAATGGGAGAGGGAGAAGCAAGCTTCCCGCTGAGCAGGAAGCCCAATGCAGGGCTCAATCCCAGGACCCTGGATCATGACCTGAGCCGAAGGCAGACCCTTAATGACTGAGCCACCCAGGCACCCCGTCCACATTTCTTATACTAGAATGAATGGGAGGGAAGGAGGTAAGGATTGTTTAATTACAGATACTATATTCCACATAGTGTCAATAATGAAGTAATAAACTTCTGAAAATAGTCAACTGCTGGCATCTTTTTAAAGTACTGACAAAAATAGCTCTTTTGGGGAATTAAAGATCACTGCTCTCATAAATGTATTTATTAAAAATACATATCCATGTTTCCAATCTATTTTTCTCTTTAGTAAAGACTCCAAAATTGCTGTCTCTAAATTTTATTGGCTATGGTACAATTACAATTGGTTTATTTCTTTTTTTAACTTTTATTTTAAGTAAACTCTACACCACACGTGGGGCTCAAACTCATGACCCTAAAATCAAGAGTCACACTACCGACTGAGTTAGCCAGGTGCCCCAATTACAATTGCTTCTGTTATAAAGACCTTAAGTTCCCTTCCTCAGTAGCCACAGTGGCATGTAAGAGACTACATTTTAATTAGGCATAGCAAAGGAATACAGAGTTGCCAAAATTTTTACTCTGCTTTCTTTTTTAAAAGGGGGGGGGGGAAATAGCTGGCAATCCATTAACTTCTGGTCAGAAATCAATGATGAAGGAAAGAGAAGGTATAACTGCAGGAACAATCTTTGAGGGGGCTAGAGAAGATGTGATCCAGGCCTAAGTGGAAGACAGCCTTTGATACAACCTGGGACACTTCATCCACCGCAGCAGAAAAGGCAGGAGAATGTAGGTGGAGAAGCTGGTAAAGTGATAGGTATGAATGGGAAAATAAGAGAATTCCCAATTATCTTCTTCTTTTTTAATGACACAGAAAGCAAGCTGAAGAT
Organism: Mirounga angustirostris; assembly: GCF_029215605.1. NCBI lineage: Eukaryota > Metazoa > Chordata > Mammalia > Carnivora > Phocidae > Mirounga > Mirounga angustirostris. The sequence goes on from NW_026991711.1 coordinate 161,492,578, forward strand.
GAGGGAAAGGAGGGTAAGACTAATGAGGAAAGGAATGTGTAAAATCCACAGTGGGGATAGTGTACCAAGAAATTAAAGCAAGATTGCAAGACAGTATTATGTGACTGAGATTTTTAGTCCTGCATTTTTTTAAGAAAGATTTATTTATTTTAGAGAGAGGGAAATGGAAAGAGAGAATCCTCAAGCAGACTCCCCACTCCCCACTGAGCACAGAGCCCAATGTGGAGCTCGATCCCAGCACCGTGAGATCATGACTTCAACCAAAATCAAGAGTTGGGACACTTAGCCGATGAGCCACCCAGGCGCCCCTGACTTTCTGTGCACTTTAAATGCAGGACTAGGGGGTGCCTGGGTGGCTCAGTTGGTTAAGGATCTGACTCTTGATTTCAGCTCAGGTCATGAGCCCCGTATCTGCCCCACAGCAGGCTCCCTGCTGAGCTGGAGTCTGCTTCTGATTCTCTCTCTCAAAATAAATAAATAAATAAATAAAAGATAAAGTGGAGAAAGTCAACAAAATTGTTGTTGCAGCTGATTTCTCCAAGTATGTTCAGCTGTTCAGGTACAAGTGTGAAGATGAACAGCAGAGTTTTATCCAGTATTGAGATTTTCCCAAAGAATGAGAACTAATGGAAGGAGAAGCAAAGGAGCTAATAATGTTTGCAAGGAAAGAGACTATGATGTACTATGAAAATTTAGCTGGGTGAAGAGAGAAGTGTGATATGTGAGGGAAGAAGGAAAGGCAATCAAATCATGAAAAAGTGATAGGATTAATAGACTGGATGGAGAGCTCCTTGAAATGGAAGAGCTGCTAGAATGTCCAAAGGATCTGGAACAAGGGAAAGGAGAAAAATTAAGCAGTATGTTGGTCTAGAGATTAAAACTTCAGCTGCAGTACAGGTTGGCCATGATATGTAATACCAAACCAGGAAATACACTTTAAGAACTTTTAAGGTCTTTAAAGCAAAACTGTTCATAAAACTGTCATAAGTTTCAACTAATATTATATATGGCATGTGACAATTTTCTGAAATAATTTCCTGTTAACTAAATAAAACAGTTGATTGTCTTTCAGAATATAACAAAATCAGGACTACAAGGGTCTTCCTTCTAGGACTAAAGTCCAGAATTGGTTTGAGATGCTATAGAGCTAAACATTCTGCTTTTCTGAAATATGACATGGTTAGAACTTTATGACCTGACAAGAGAAAAGATGGAAAGACAGATCTGCTCTGGCAACTGGATGATTACAGTGACTGCTGTTGAGCCTGAATCTCTCAAGCTGTAATTTTTCCCCGTTGTGGCCATAACAAGGTCTCATACATGAGTATTATGAAGTATTACAGTTTAAATAATGTGAATAACGTTTTTTTTAATGTCATAGCTTCTAAAGTATAAAGGAAACTAATCCTTTTTATATACTTGTGACTCCTAATGAAAATGATAGCATTTCAGTGTCATTTTGTGTTTTACTATTCTTCTAATCAATATTTATTAAGTGTTCATCATGTACATGACAAAATATATTCTAGAGAAGTTACAAATATAGAATATATGACCACTGCCCATGAAGAGCTTACAATCTAAAGAGAAAGCATAAAACAAATTATAATAGGCAAAGCTTAAACATTAAGACAGTGCAAAACAAGGGGTAGGAAATACATATATTCATTATTCAAACAGAATTTTGAAAACTCCTAACCAAAAAGGATGAGTATATGTATATGTGTATATACACATATATACACATATACATATATATATATATAAACACATCTAAAGTTATAAAACATTCATAAATACACAGCAAGAGAAAAAAGAAGCAAATGAATCCTGCAATTGCTGCTACAAATAGCAACAGATGCAAGCCTAACTGAGAGCCAATCCAAGTTTAGGAGACAGGAAAGAAAGAGGTCAATAAGCAAGCTTTTAGTGATAGGACAAAAATTAAGATGCACTTTAAATTAAGCTGCTGGTTAGGAGATGATTACCTGAACTTCTTCAAACTCACTCCAGTACACAGCAGAGGCACTCTTGGAGGCTGTATCTGGGAAGATAAGAAGCTACTTTCCTGTGTGTTCCTTTTATTTTCATTTTAAAGCATACACGAATCCAGTGGTGATAAAACTGTATGTCATACTATTGTGTTAATGGAAAGATAATGTGTGTATTTTGCATTAATTAACATATAGATACAATAGCTACATTTTCCCCCTTCTACACAAAGCTGAGTAACAGGAAACTCTTTTTCTAAGTTTATTCATCTTGACTACTTATGCTAAATAGTGCTTTCTCCAATCATTTCAAGCTAAATTTACTAGAAGCATCATTTCATGTCACCAGTTTGAGTTCACTCATTAGAGTAATATACACAGTTCTGTATCATCAACAGAATAACTGCAAACAACACTTAAAATAAAAAAGTCTGAATCAGTGTATGGCTAAAATTTGGATTCCAGAAAAGGAAACATTCCGAACAGGAAAGAGAGAAAAGTTTCAAATTAAATAAGTAATCCAATGAGATGATGGTCATTCAAATCAACAATCAAAACATACAGTCCTGAACAGAAACAAATCTGATCAAAACATTTAAAACAATAAGAGGGAGGGCAAAGGGAAAGCCAAAGCAACCATCAGAATGAAACACAGCAGAAAGAAAGTTTTCCAGTCCCATAAGAAGAATTTTTAAAAGGAGAAGGGAAAACTACAAAACTTACATATGTGTTTTAGTACACATATTTCATTTTACTATGTTGAAATTATTTTTCTTATAAACTTTCCTACCTCATTATTCGAATCTTGAATAACTTTATAGAGGGCTGGTACCAGTGATTTTTTCCGGTGTAAAGTTGCTGCATAATTGGTGATCTGAGTGTCAGGTAATGCCTAAAAGAAACATCCAAGGAAATCAAAAGCAAACTTAATATTTGGGAAGTCAGTAAATTTATTTTACCTGAGTTCCTCTTGAAAAGAATTATGATAGAGTCAACTAAGAAAAGTAAAAATAATACAAGAAATAACCATGAGAGTTAATAAAACAAATTAAGTTAGAATGTTATAGTATACAGTTCTTCAAACTACTCAACCATGAAAAATGATTAGAAATCACACATTACACCAAGATCTGCTGAAATAGGTCAACTTAAACTAATCTACTCTAAAAAAATAAGTATAGGATATATTTTAATTCTTGCATTTTATGTTTATAAAACATTTATTTCTATAGTATTCAGAAATTATATAGTTTTAAATCAAATCAATGGGTGATTTTTAATTATAGGAAATAAAAAAATAAGGCACAAATCCTATGTCTGTGCCTTATTAAAGCTTGGGAGCTTCCCCTTTTATTCAATGTATTTAAAAATTCATATATCCCCTCATCAATCCTAACAACTATTTTCAGTTTTACACATTTTCTAGTCATTATTCACCTTAGTGCCTTTTTAAAGACTTACATGTATAGAAACACATTATTTCATATTTTGCCATTTCCACTTCATATCATAACAATTGTTTCAGTTTCTCCAGAGAACACATATTCACTGTCTGAATTACTGACATATAGAATCATATGACACATTCTTATCCCCAATCCAATTTACCTTGAATTCTGATAACCATTCTTCCACAACACCACGTTCAGATCCCAGCATCTTCTTCTACCCTCTATTCCTCTTTTATCCCTGAAAGAAAAAAGCACTGAACGTGAGGGTAGTATTATGTACTTAAAGAAACTACCAAAGGTAAATGATGTGCACCTTTCACAAAGAAACTAACCTAGTACATATTTCAAATAAGAAGCCATAGTTTTAGACTAGAGCTCAATTAAATTTATATTTATATTCATATTTAAGAAATAAATTCTGGGGGCGCCTGGGTGGCTCAGTTGGTTGGGCGACTGCCTTCGGCTCAGGTCATGATCCTGGAGTCCCTGGATAGAGTCCCGCATCGGGCTCCCTGCTCGGCAGGGAGTCTGCTTCTCCCTCTGACCCTCCCCACTCTCATGTGCTCTCTCTCTCATTCTCTCTCTGTCAAATAAATTAAAAAAAAAAAAAAAAAAAAGAAATGAATTCTGTTTTTAGTGGTACATTTGAAACCTATTTCCCTAATACTTTTTATATTTTCCTCAACAATTATATTTCAAAGAGGCAAAAACAAATTTAGTGAAATCAAACTGCACCTTACCCAAGACAAGCGACCAGTCTACGCTTAGAGCTTTTACCAAATATACAACTGGAATTAGTTACATATCACAGAACAAACCATGTGACAGATAATAAATGACAAGGACAAAAAAGCTAGAAATCAAGGTGATTATAAATGTATATGTACTATACGAATAAGGCCTTTGAAGAAGGTGGATTTATATATGTTTTCTATAATGGAAAGATGTCCAAGTAGAAAAAGCAAGTTGTACAATTATGTAAACTATAATTCCATTAAAAAACTATATAAAATGTGAAAAAAGCCTGGAAGCACATATATACCAAACTAGAGTGTCTACCCCTGAGAGAAGGTATACTGAGGATATTCTAATTATGTAACTTTGAATTACAGAAAAAAAAAATAAGCATGTATTATTTTTAAAGTGAGGAAGACAATTAAAAGGTCTGGGTTTTAATTAGATTTAAAGGCTCAAAAGGTAAGAACTAGAAGAAATAAAGAACTTCTTTGAGGGGGAAGGAAACATCTTCAAAGCAACTGAAATAAAAATTTCTTTATTAAAAAGATAATTATTGGGGCGCCTGGGTGGCTCAGTCGTTAAGCGTCTGCCTTCAGCTCAGGTCATGATCCCAGGGTCCTGGGATCGAGCCCCGCATCGGGCTCCCTGCTCCGCGGGAAGCCTGCTTCTCCCTCTCCCACTCCCCCTGCTTGTGTTCCCTCTCTCGCTGTGTCTCTGTCAAATAAATAAAATCTTTAAAAAATAAAATAAATAAAAATAAATAAAAAAATAAATAAAAAGATAATTATTTCCTAAGAATGTGTCAAATTTCACACTAAATTTCTACCTACAAAAAGGAATCAGATTTTCTAATTCTTCCCTTCAATTCCAAAAGGATTCTTTAATGTCTCTATATAATGCACTACACCAAGTACTATATAAGGAAGGAGTACAGAGGAGTAAGACATGTCCCTTATTTTTTTTTTTTTAAGATTTTATTTATTTGACAGAGAGAGACACAGCGAGAGAGGGAACACAAGCAGGGGGAGTGGGAGAGGGAGAAGCGGGCTTCCCGCTGAGCAGGGAGCCCGATGTGGGGCTCGATCCCAGGACCCTGGGATCATGACCTGAGCCGAAGGCAGACGCTTAACTGACTGAGCCACCCAGGCGCCCCAAGACATGTCCCTTATTTTCAAGTAGCAAATGCTGTTAAGATAGACTGATGAATTTAGTCAAAATAAATTGCAAAAGAAAAAAGAGATAGTAGGGAAACCTACAGACTAAAAGAGATTAAAAAAATCAATAGCCAAAGTATGAATCTCTTTTGGACTCTGATTCAAACAATTAAAAAGAACATTACACAACTGGAAAAAGCTGAACATGACTGGTTATCTGATGATATTAAATTAAGTAATTATTATAGGTTATTTTTATACTTGATAATGGAATTATAGTTAGGTGTTTTGTTTTTTTTTAATAGTGCTTGTCTCTTAGAGTTACATACTGACATATTTACTGTTGAAATAATGTCTGGGATTTGCCTTAAAATAATCAGGGCAGGGGCAGGGGGAACCAAACAAGGCAAGTGAATTAGGTATAGATGAAATACGATTGGACATGAATTGATAACCATTCAAGCTGGTACACAAGTTTCATTACACTATGATCATTACTTTGTTATAAGTTTGAAATGTTCCATAATAAACTTTAAGAATAAAAGGACTAATGAACACTACATAAGAAGAAAAATGCCATACCTATACAAACTCAATTTTGCAAACAATTTCTGGGAGTTCAGACCAACTAAAGCCCATTATTAATAGACATGGATACCCAAGTGACAAACTCTTGCTGAAGAAATGAGACTCTTAAAAATAACTTCACAAAATAGAGCACAACCATACATCCAAATGGTAATGCCCTTCAAAGAAATCATTTTGTAAGGTTCCTACATTTATTACAATGATTGTTCAAATCAATGTCAGAATGCCTTCTTTTCTACCAATTAAGTGCTACTAAATACTTTTTGTGTTTTTTTTTAAGGTTTTTTTTTCTTTAATATTTTATTTATTTATTAAACAGAGAGAGAGAGAGACAGAGACAGAGCAAGCACGAGCAGGGGAACAGCAGGCAGAGGAGAGGCAGGCTCCCTGCTGAGCAAGGAGCCTGATGCAGGACTTGATCCCAGGACCCCGGAATCATGACCTGAACCGAAGGCAGCCGCTTAACTGACTGAGCCACCAAGGCGCCCTGCTTTTTGAAACCTAGTTCTTCACCTAAAAATGCATTCCATGATATAATTATGATTAATGTGCTTCTTACTCTATACAAATTATACCTCAATAAAAAAATTTTTATGAATAATTGTCTAAATATCCTAAGGTAGCTGCCTCTGAAAGTTTCTCAGAACCCAAGGAGGCAACTGACTAAAAAGCAAAGGTAAGATTCAGTCAGAAATTCATTGATCCGTTCCATAAATATTTCTTAAACACCAACTTTAACAGCCATTATGCTAACAGCTGGAAATACAATGATAAAACCAGATGTAGTTTCACTATATAACAGATCATTTATCTAGTGAAGGAGACCAAACACATTTTTGCAAAGAGATGAGGAATAAGAAGAAAAGACACACAAAAGCGTAATAAAAGAAACCTAATATTGATGAAGGAATCAAAAAGGACTTCTCTAAGGTAAGCTGAGGTAACAAAGACCAAGAGAGTTAAGGAATTAAGAAAAGAACATTCTAGAAAGAGGCAATGGCCTATATACAGGCCCTGTTGCAAGAAGAAAACATAGGAAGTTAGAGAATCTGAAAGAAGATCCAAGTGACCAGGAACACAGAAAGCGAGGGATAAGAGTTGAGGGCAGAACAATAGGCATGGACCAAATGGTATAAATGGGAATTTATAGTCTGCATTAAGTATGGAAAGGACTAAGGATTTTAAGGAGATGAATAATAAGATTCAAAGTTTGAAAAGCTCACCTGGCTACAATGCAGAGAAAGGACTGGTATCCATTTTCAGAGCTAGCTACAAATTTCCCAATAGTATGAGGACCAAAAAAATTCCAGAATTGCTACAGCATTTGCTCTGAGAGTTCCTACCAAGTCTCCGGAAATTAAAACACCTGAACAGCTACTGACAATAAAAATGTTTTTTATTTACAAAGTACCTGGAAAATAAGTAAGCTAGGTTACATTTTTATTAAGCTTCAAGTAAGTATAGTAACGCAAAAACTACATTAGTTTTTTAGGAAATAATTTTTTTAGGGATAAGTTCTAATATCTTGATCTCCCTCTAACACCTCCATTCCTCTCAAGTCTCTTATGAAGGTATAAACAAAAGGGGTTGTTTTGTTAACATAATTTATAACACCTCTTCTTTCTATTACTTCATTATTTCTAATGAGCTCAGTGGACCACAAGATTAAGAAGAAAAATAGAATTTTACACTCTTTGAAAAGTGCTCCAGAAAAGGAGGTAAATACTTCTGATAATTTATTACCATGCAAGGAAGAAAAGCGTAATTTCACCGTACTGGTGACAGAAAGGACTTATTGACAATAAACAAAATGGAACTTAAAAATAAACTCCTGTATCTCTATCGCTGGATTTCAATTGATTTTTATTTTTTATTTAATGGACAATTAAAAAGCTTTTTCTGCTCTGTATATCAACTGTTATCTCTATAATTTTACAAATATACTTAGCTACAAATATGAATTAATGGTTGATATTCTATTATGAAGTGTTAAAATATTGTAAATATATACCTGTAAAAAAAAAAAAAAGGAACTTAGCTCAACTACCTACCGCACCCACGAAGATTAAACAGAGTCAACCATTTGGTATGTATTTTCCTTCCAGATATATATTTATGTACATGCATGTTCATACATGTGTGTATATAGTTTAAATATAGTCATTTGTTCATCATACATAGTATCCTTCAACACGTTTTTTTCAATTGCTAAAAATATGAAAGACCTATAGATCTCTTTTTAACAGCTGTCGTGTTATTGATCCAAACACTTATTCATTTAATAAATTACCAGGACACATAGATTGTTTTCAATTTTCTATATTACAAAAAAAATGCAGCAATGAACATCTTTATACACAGGTATACATTTCTGTTGTTCCTTTCTATAGTATAAATTCTAAAAATTGGATTTGAACTTTTAAGGCCATAGATAGAAATATTATTGATAGCATATCTATATATAAATAAACTCTCAAAACCATAATCCATCATATAATTTTTTTTTTAAAGATTTTATTTATTTATTTGACAGAGAGAGAGCACAAGTAGGCAGAGAGGCAGGCAGAGGGAAAGGGAGAAGCAGGCTCCCCGCTGAGCAGGGAGCCTGATGTGGGACTCGATCCCAGGACCCTGGGATCATGACCTGAGCCCAAGGCAGCTGCCTAACCGACTGAGCCACCCAGGCACCCTCCATAAAATTTTTTTTTTTTTTTAAAGATTTTATTTATTTGACAGAGAGAGACACAGTGAGAGAGGGAACACAAGCAGCGGGAGTGGGAGAGGGAGAAGCAGGCTTCCCATGGAGCAGGGAGCCCGACGCGGGGCTCAGTCCCAGGACCCTGGGATCATGACCTGAGCCGAAGGCAGACGCTTAACGACTGAGCCACCCAGGCGCCCCCATCAAATATTTTCAAAACATATGACTGTCATATGTACAGAGTAATTTCTCACTGCTCTACTTATAAAGCTAATACCTCAGCATAAAAATATCTAATCTAAATAAATCAAAAAATAAAATGTTTAATTTTCCTACATTTATTAATATGATATACATGACTTTTAAAACTAGGATCATGAAAATGGTATAAGAATATTCAACTGAGTACCTATTGCCACAACATTAAAGATTTAATACACAAAATGCTGTGATGTACTTGAAAGAGACATGGCAAAAAGATACCAGAATATATTTTATAGTATTTTAAAAGCCACTCTGCTTATTTAGTTAAGGTGTCAATCTTCTAAAATTAAAAACCACATTTATAGTTTACTCTTTAAACAATCTGGAAGTTATTTTAGAATGTGATATGAGATTAAGATCTAACAATGGGGACACCTGGGTGGCTCAGTCGGTTAAGCGTCTGCCTTCAGCTCAGGTCATGATCCCAGGGTCCTGGGATCGAGTCCCGCATCGGGCTCTCTGCTCCACGGGGAGCCTGCTTGCTTCTCCCTCTGCCTCTGTCTCTCATGAATAAATAAATAAAAAAATCTAAAAAAAAAAAAAAAAGATCTAACAATGTTTTTCTCCCAATAGTTCTCAATTGTTCTAATACATTTTATGTCCATTTATTTCCTCAGTAACTTGAAATGCTATTTTTATCATATACTAATACGTCTTATATACATCTGAAACTATTTCTGAGCTACTCTTCCCATTAATTTTGTGCTGGGACTGTTTTAATTACTGTGACTTAGTAAAAAATATTACAAGTCCTATCATTCACATACATATGTATATAAATATATATATATATATAGCATTTGCATTCTTTTCATAAAAACATTTTGCACTATTATTGCCTGCTTCATTCTTCCAAATGAATATTAGCATTACACTGATGAGTTTCTTTCCTACGTTCCATCTTCATAGGAATTAAATTTACAGATTAATTCCAAATGACATCTTCACAACATTGAGTTACCCCATACAGAAGCAGAGCATTACTCTTTATTAAAAATCCTCTTCTAGGGTGCCTGGGTGGCTCAGGTGGTTAAGCAACTGCCTTTGGCTCAGGTCATGATCATGGAGTCCCAGGATCGAGTCCCATGTCGGGCTCTCCGCTCAGTGGGGAGTCTGCTTCTCCCTCTGACCCTTTCTCCTCTCATGCTCTCTCTCACTCTCTCTCTCCAATAAATAAATAAAATCTTTAAAAAAAAAAAAATCCTATTCTGGGGCACCTGGGTGGCTCAGTCGTTAAGCATCTGCCTTAAGCTCAGGTCATGATCCCAGAGTCCTGGGATCAAGCCCCGCATCCGGCTCCCTGCTCAGCGGAAAGCCTGCTTCTTCCTCTCGCACTCCCCCTGCTTGTGTTCTCTCTCTCCTCTCTGTGAAATAAATAAATAAAATCTTTAAAAAAAAAAAAAATCCTCTTCTATAAGTATAAATCAGTATAAATTTTATTTTTTTCTTCATATACACCAACACACTTCAATTAAGTTGATTCCTTCAATTAAGTTAATTCCTATACTTTATATTTTCTTGTTGCCACTGTGATTCTTTTTCATTATGTTTTCTCACTAGCTATTGTTACACAAAATAAATACTTTAAAAAATCAAAATGAGCAAGTATTTAATAAATATTTAAAATACTGAAAATCGTTTAAATCAAAATTTATGTTTTAGGAAAACTAGTGTTTCTAGTATGTTCTTTTTGCTAACTACAAGGGATTAGAAGATTTTTAAAATGTATGCTACTACTTTATAGAAAAGGGAAAGGAAAATAACTACAATTAATATTTTTTCCAATTCTCTACAAAGAACAACTGCTTTTAAAAGAAAAAAGAAACCCAAATATTATTTTCAAAAAGAAACACAAATCTTTTTAATCTAATATATATTGTATCAGAATCCCTATTTGATATGGGGCCTGGAATATATTTTTTGAAAAGAACCCCAAGTAATCCTTCAGTTAAAAAAAAAAAAAGTATCACATCGGGTTACATTTCTTACTTTAAATTCCTATCTGATCTCTCCTATAACCACAAGTTTGCTTAGCAAATCACTTTAGCTTCTACCAATACTATTTTAAAAATGACTGCCTGATGAATTACAGATCTGTACCTCTGAAACAAGTAATACATTATATGTTAACTAAAATAAAAAATAGGGCACCTGGGTGGCTCAGTTGTTAAGTGTCTGTCTCTGGCTCAGGTCATGATCCCAGGGTCCTGGGATCGAGCCCCGCAGTGTCGGGCTCCCTGCTCAGTGGGAAGCCTGCTTCTCCTTCTCCCACTCCCCTTGCTTGTGTTCCCTCTCTCTGTCTCACTCTGTCAAATAAATTTATAAAATCTTTAAAAAAATAAAAATAAATAAAAATAAAAGACTGCAAGGTAATACCTTTAAATACAGAAAGACAGTGGTATTAATAATTATAATCAAGCACCACCATATTTCCTCAACTCTACAATACCACTGATTTTTTTTTTAAAGATTTTATTTGAGAGAGAGTGAGAGACAGAGCACAAGAGCGGGGAGGGTCAGAGGGAGAAGAAGACTCCCTGATAAGGAGGGAGCCCAATGCGGGACTCAACCCTGGGACTCTGGGATCATGACCTGAGCCGAAGGCAGTCGCTTAACCAACTGAGCCACCCAGGCACCCTACAATACTACTAAAATTTTAAGACTGTAATTTATTAACAAATTTAAGTAGAAAATGAGAAACAAATCTTTATTAATAAACAAAGTTTAACTAAAGGACAAAAACATAAGCTTATCCATATAATCATATATGACTTTTAAATCATCCTTTACATTTCTGGACATCTTTATTCTTTATACTAGCCATATGGCACACTCTCCCAAGCTCTTTCTATATATGTCTGGATTATACTCAGTTCAAATGTCACCCCCTCAGAGAAGCCCTCTCTACTTACTATACTTAAATTCGCTCCCCCAAGTTCCTCCTCCTTCCAAACCCTACCATTCTGTCCATTTCCTTCATAGCATTTAGCAAAATCTGTAATTATCTTATTTAAGTATTACTGTCTGTCTTTCCCACCAGAACCTGTACTTCACAGGGACAGGTTTTGTATCTCAAGTACGAGGCACATAACCGGCACTCAAACATCTATTGATTTAGTTGGGCTTATGAACTCAATGACTTAGCACCTTTAACAATGACAGTTTTATTTTCGGTCATAATAAAACCTGAGATTTCTGCCTGCATTTTCCATGTGATTAAGCTTAATAATTTTATTTTCCCAAATTAAATATAGTTGGAGGTTAACAGCTTCTTTAAAAAGCACCTGATTTCAGAAATGTTAAAAGGTGAAAAAAATTACCTTAAAAGTGAGGAAAAAATAAATTATTAGTAAGCCTATCAAGTATAAACACTGTATCAGCTGTTTTCTATATCTTATCTGATTTAATAAGGCAATAGAAATCTAGTGGTTTAGAGCAGCAGTTCTCAACTTTTGTCTCAGAACCCCCTTTCACTCTTACATTTAAAAAGTCTATTAATTGGGGCGCCTGGGTGGCTCAGTCATTAAGCGTCTGCCTTCGGCTCAGGTCATGGTCTCAGGGTCCTGGGATCGAGCCCCACATCGGGCTCCCTGCTCCGCGGGAAGCCTGCTTCTCCCTCTCCCGCTCCCCCTGCTTGTGTTCCCTCTCTCGCTGTGTCTCTCTCTGTCAATTAAATAAATAAAATCTTAAAAAAAAAAAAAAAGTCTATTAATTCATTTAGGGGCACCTGGGTGGCTCAGTCGTTAAGCATCTGCCTTTGGCTCTGGTCATGATCCCAGGGTCCTGGGATTGAGCCCCACATCGGGCTCCCTGCTCCACGGGAGGCCTGCTTCTCTCTCTCCCGCTCCCCCCGCCTGTATTCCCTCTCTAGCTGTGTCTCTCTCTGTGCAATAAATAATAAATAAAATCTTTAAAAAAAGGTCTATTAATTCATTTTAAAAATAACATGTTAACATAAATAACATTTTTTTACAAAAATGTTTTAAATCAAAATTTTCTTTTTCCATAACAAAAACAAATTTGGTGAGAAAAGTAGTGCATACTGTTTTACATATTTTGTAAATCTCGTAATTCTGCATTTAATTGGTTGCTAAGAACCTTCACTCTATATTTATCAGAAAATGACAATGAAGGCAGCAAATACTGTTTTGACCGCCACAAACCCACTTAAAGGATCCCCAGGACACACGTTGAGCATGGACTCTGGAACCAGATTGTCTAGGTTTAGGGTCACTTACTACAGCTATGTTTAAGCCCTCTTACCCCCTTCCTAGCTACACTTTTGTGTCTCATTTCTCTCATTTCAAAAAGGATAACAGCAGCACAGTAGTAATTTCATACAATTATTGTGTACTTAGGACAGTTCTTGTCACAAAGTAACCACTATAAATGTTTGCTACAAATATTATATACTTAATTTTCCTGATCCTATATACTATAATATAGCCTCTGTTATTCCCAAATAATAGACAAGAAAATTAAAGGGTAAAGAGGTCGAATGACCCACACAAGGTAAAACGGTTTAACTGGTAGAACTTAGATTTAATTTAATGCCTATTCTAAAGTGAACAGTTGAAAAATGTACCTTGGCCCCTTTCTTATAGCTCACTCTACTCCCCACATAGCTTCCTATGTCCTGGCCATACTCTCCTTTCCATTTTTCCATAGCCTTGTGCACCCCTTCACTCCAGGGATTCTGTATAGACTGTTCCAGCCTAGAATGCTGTCCTACTACTGTTATTTAAATAGCTGGCGGCTTCCAGTCCTGTTAATCTCAGCAGGCCAGTCTTGACCACTTTATCTAAACAGCATCCCCTTCTCCCTTTTCTAGTATTTTCCATTCCAACAAATATGTTCATTTCCTTCCTAGTGCTTTGAATTTTGTACCTTGTTTCTTTTTTTTTTTTTTGATTTTATTTTATTTGAGAGAGAGAGAATGAGAGAGAGAGAGGGCATGGGGGGGAGGGTCAGAGGGAGAAGCAGACTCCCCGCTGAGCAAGGAGCCCGATGCGGGACTCGATCCTGGGACTCCAGGATCACGACCTGAGCCGAAGGCAGTCGCTTAACCAACTGAGCCACCCAGGCGCCCCTGTACCTTGTTTCTTAGATCTTATTACTTATTGTCTATCTTCCCCATCAGATTGTGAGTTACATGAAAACAAAATCCATTTCTGTTTCGCTCACATTTGAATGTTCACTATGTACTCAAAGCTAACAAGCATACTATGGTATCCAGACTTATGGCAGGTACTTATGTGTATTTGTTGAATCGATGAACCACACTGCTTATGTGACCTTGGACAAATCATTTAAACCCTCTGGGCTTCAGTTTTCTACAAGGGTAAGTTACTTACTACATCTAAAATCCTAAAAATAGGGGTGCCTGGGTGGCTCAGTCATTAAGCGTCTGCCTTCGGCTCAGGTCGTGATCCCAGGGTCCTGGGATCGAGCCCCGCATTGGGCTCCCTGTTCCACAGGAAGCCTGCTTCTCCCTCTCCCACTCCCCCTGCTTGTGTTCCCTCTCTCGCTGTCAAATAAATAAAATCTTTAAAAAATAAATAAGTAAAGAAAATCCTAAAAATATATTTTAGTACCTTTATTTGAAAATAGAATAATACGGTTACAGAGAAATTTGTAAATATGGATTTCTGAACTATTCCCAGTATCTTAGTATCTAGAGGTAGCTGGGAACATAGTTATAAATGTACAGCCAGTTTTCTTTTTACTTACCCATACAATATATAATTCTGAAGGTTTTTTCTACTACATATTATATCCATCCCATTACCTGGGATATAAAAACTGTATTTAAAAGCAAACATCAAGTAGCGCCTGGCTGACTCAGTCAGTAGAGCATGCAACTAGATCTCGGGGTCATGAATTCGAGCCCCATGTTGGGCCTACAGATTACTTAAAAAAAAAAAATTAGGGGCGCCTGGGTGGCTCAGTCATTAAGCGTCTGCCTTCGGCTCAGGTCATGGTCCCAGGATCCTGGGATCGAGGCCCGCATTGGGCTCTGCTCAGCCTGCTTCTCCCTCTCCCACTCCCCCTGCTTGTGTTCCCTCTCTCACTGTCTCTTTCTCTGTCAAATAAATAAATAAAATCTTAAAAAAAAAAAAAATTAAAATCTTAAAAGCAAAATTCAAGCCAATATTCCAGCTTGCAGCTCAATTCAGGCCATACTGCCTCACTTTCAGAGTATTTAACAAAGTAAAAAAGATATCACGGAAAATAATTATCTTTTTGGTGACCATGGTAATGGCAACTTTTATTAGCAAGCCCTGAATACAACATAATGAACAAAATAATAAACTGCTGGAACAAGATCTGATGGAGGTCAATAATTACTTGCCAGGAAGCAAACTCACAGAACTCATCCAAGTACAATAAGCTTTCCATTGCCTACATTGGTAGAAACTGTGTCTTAGCTGACAGTAAGCATGTATTTTTTTTTTTTTTTTGGAAACTGTAGACCAACATTATTGGATAAACAAAGCTATACAATTATCAGGGAATCATATGAAATAGTAAAAAATGGTTTTACTACTGCAAATTTTCAAACTAAGCCAAAAACTATGAAAATATTTCAAGGTATAATTCTGAAATTTAAGCACTCAAGACGTGTGGTTATTATAAATACCAGCTTCTCTAACAAATAACCTAGGGCTGCACCATTCAATATGATAGCCACTAGCTACATGTGGCTATTTTAAATTAATTAAAATAAAATAAAATTTAAAGATTCAGTTCCTCAGTTGCACTAGCTACATTTCAAGTGCTCAGTAGTTACATGTGGCTATTATCTCCTATACTGGAGAGCATGGACACAGAACATGAACATCATCAGAGAAATTCTACTGGACAGGACTAATCTCGGTGTAGCCACATAATATAATTATGCTGAGTATATTCAATTATTCAATAACTGTAAAGATCAGGCAACAAGGTTAAAAGGCACAACAATTCAAAAGGAAATACTTTCAAAAGTAAAACTCCAAGGCAATAATTAAGATGTGATTATTTCAAGTCTCTTAGGTAAAATTGCCAAATAAATAGAAACTATCCACCAAAGATAACCAAAAATTCTAATGACTAATTGTATGGAAAACTCATTCTTTATCCTTTAAAAAGTTAAGTTCCATAATTTTACCTCTGTTCTAAGATCAGTTTTCTAAAGGAGGAGGTGGCACAGGAATGCGGCAGAATTCAAGTGTGGAATTCATTTGTTGAGACTTAAATATTCTCCAGCTCTATAAAAAATAAAAATTAAAAACTATGAAATACTGAGATAATATTCTTAAAATGTAATGAAGAGAACTTTAATAACACATTTATAACACAATTTATCTATTTTTTGAAATAATTAAGGATTAAAAAACTTTCTATAATAACCAGCATACACTTGTGTACCATCATCAAACCTAATTTAAAAAATACCAGATTTGGTGAATAGGAGTCCCACTTTTAGTTTCAAATTTCCCATTAATCATCTGTAAGACCTTGAATAGGTACTTAAATATTCTGGAGCTTCACTTGAATTATCTATAAAATTAAGTCCTTTTCAATCAAAAATTCTATGAATCCAACTTTTGGAACATGTTACAGTGATATCACTCTCATACACGCATGTGCAAACAATCATTAAAATTTCAATATGCTGTGTAACATCAGACTTAAATAAGAAGTATCAATGGCTATAAAATCATTTTGGTGAGATTCAGAGAACTGAAAATTTTATCATTTTTAAAAAGCACACAGAAAATGCTATTATTTGAAATTTGGGTACAAAACATATTAAAAGCTTTTTTGATCAGAGAGAATCCTTTTCAGATTGCTAAAAGTATACTTTCCTCATAAAGTAAAAACTATTTTCAAGTAGTTGCTGACCACATTATGCTCTACCATTTTGATTCAAAACTGTATCACAACTTTAAAATCTAAAACCCTCCAAAAGTAACATTTTTAAATATGTTCATTAACAAAATGTGATTTAAAAAAATACAAATAATACAATAAAATTCTCTTGGAGTTAAGTTACATTATCATTTGCAAAATCTCTGATGTTTTTCAAACTAAAGATATGTTAGGGCCTCCTAATACAACAATAGCAGCTGACTTTTTAGCTCTTATCTACTATCACATGAGATTTTCACTTCCTGAGTTAGCAGTGGGTTAAAAAACTTGAAAAGGACTAACATAATATCTCTGGAAAGATACACCAGGAGCTGATCATACTTTGGGAAGGGACATTTGATGTAAAAGAAGCTCACTCTCTTTTTTTAATATTTTATTTTTAAGTAATCTCTACACCCAACATGGGGCTCAAACTCATCTCCAAGGATCAAGAGTTGCATGCTCTACCAACTGAGCCAGCTAGGCACCCCAAGGAAACTCTCGTTTTGTACCTTGGGAATTCTGAGCCACCAAGACAACTGCCAGATTTTGAAGCAGTGCAAGCAGGCAGTCTTGAAAGCTAGAGGGTCTCCAAAAATCTTTCAGGGTTAATGAAACAGATATTCACTAGGTTCTCAATTTAAGAAAGAGGGGGGGAAAAAAAAGCCAACAGGGCAAAGGATAGGAAATGGAGATTTATTAAACTTTAACACAGCTCAACTCTTGATAAACTGGAAGAAATAAGCCCGTCAGTCATTTGAGCAACAGAAAAAACATGGGAACCCTGTCAGGAAGGTAACACTGGAGCCTCTATGGTTCTTTCATACGTAAGGTCTGGCACAAAATAAAAAATTATTAAATATGCTAAGTGACAAATATATGACCAATAATTAAGAGAAAACTAGACAGAGTCAGATCCACAGATGATCCAATAATAGAGTTCATACACAAGGAGAACAATTTTAAATAATTCTGAATAACATACTAAAGAAAACAAAGGGGAAAATGGACCAAATGGATGAGACGGAGAATTTCACCAATGAATTAGGATCTATAAAAATAATTAAATGTACATTCTAGAACTGAAAAATACAATATATGAAATTAAGAACTCAATATATTGGTTTTATAGCAAACTGGACACAGCAGACCATACGATTAGAAGACTAAGTCAGTAAGAAATACCAAACTATAGCTGGAGAAAGAAATTAGGAAAGAAGACAGAAAGAAGAGTGGAAGGTACAGGAAAAGTTAGAGAAGAGGGTTAAGAGAAATGGAAGACATGCTCAAAATGTCTAGTATACATACAACCAAAGTCCCAGACAGGAGAAGAAAGAGATATAAGCAATATTCAAAGAGAGAATAACAAGAGTTTTACAAAACTGTTGAAAGAAATCATTTCAGAGATTCAAGATACTCTGCCAACTCCAAGCAGAATATACTCAAAGAAAACCATGCCCACGATATCATAATCAAACTATGAAAGGAAAGAGTGAAGGAAGAGAAAATTCATAGAAAAAAATTAGTTGACCTTCAAAGAAACAGTAAGACTGACAGCAAATTTCTCAATAGAAACAAAAGAAGCCAGGACATAACAGAATGACAGTTACAAGGACAAAAGAAAGTAACTACCAGTCTAGAATATAGTAAATATTCTCTAAATATCCAGCAAAAACATCCTTTAAAAATTTAGGTGCCGGGGTCCTAATCAGAAAAATATGCAGCCAAGAATACTTTATCCAGCAAGGCTGTCATTCAAAATAGAAGGAGAGATAAAAAGCTTCCAGGACAAACAGGAATTAAAAGAATTTGTGATCACTAAACCAGCCTTGCAAGAAATATTAAAGGGGTACCTTTGAGCAAAGAGAGGGCCCAAAAAAGTAACATAGACCAGAAAGGAACAGAGACAATATACAGAAATGGTGACTTTAAAGGTAATACAGTGGCACTAAATTCCTTTCTTTTTTTTTTTTTTTTTTAAGATTTTATTTATTTGACAGAGAGAGATGCAGCGAGACGGGGAATACAAGCAGGGGGAGTGGGAGAGGGAGAAGCAGGCTTCCCGTGGAGCAGGGAGCCCGATGCAGGGACTCGATCCCAGGACCCTGGGATCATGACCTGTGCTGAAGACAGATGCCCAACGACTGAGCCACCCAGGTGTCCCAAATTCCTATCTTTCAATAGTAACTCTGAATGTAAATGGGCTAAATGCCCCAATCAAAAGACACAGGCTATCAGACTGGATAAAAAAGCAAGATCCATAGGTATGCAAGAGACTCATTTTAGACCCAAAGACACCTCCAGATTGAAAGTGAAGGGGTGGAAAACGATTTATCATGCTAACGGACATTTAAAGAAAGTTGGGGTAGCAATCCTTGTATCAGACAAATTAGACTTTAAACCAAAGACTGTAGTAAGAGATGAGAATGGACATACTACATCATAATTAATGAACCTATCCAACAAGAAGATCTAACAATTGTAAATATTTATGCCCTTAACATGGGAGTGGCCAATTATATAAATCAATTAATAACAAAATTGAAAAAACACATTGATAATAATACAATAATAACAGGAGACTTTAACACCACCCTCACTGCAATGAACCGACCATCTAAGCAGAAGATCAACAAGAAAACAAGGGCTTTGAATGACACACTGGACCAGATGGACTTCACAGATATATTCAGAGCATTCCATCGAAAAGCAACAGAATACCCATTCTTCTCAAGTGCACATGGAACATTCTCCAGGACAGATCACATACTGGGTCACAAATCAGGTCTCTATCAGTGTTAAAAGACTGGGATCATTCCCTGCATATTTTCAGACCACAATGCTTTGAAACTTGAACTCAGTCACAAGAGGAAATTTGGAAAGAACTCAAATACATGGAGGTTAAAGAGCATCCTACTAAAGAATGAATGGCTCAACCAGAAAGTTAAAGAATTTTAAAAAATCATGGAAGTAAATGAAAATGAAAACACAACTGTTCAAAACCTTTGGGATGCAGCAAAGGCAGTCCTAAGGGGGAAGTATATAGCAATACAAACATTTCTCAAGAAACAAGAAAGGTCTCAAATATACAACCTAACCCCACACCTAAAGGAGCTGGAGAAAGAACAGCAAATAAAGCCTAAATCCAGCAGGAGAAGAGAAATAATAAAGATTAGAGGAGAAACCAATGAAACAGAAACCAAAAGAACAGTAGAACAGATCAAAGAAATTAGGAACTGGTTCTTTGAAAAAATTACTAAGATCGATAAACTCCTGCCCAGACTTAACAAGAAGAAAAGAGAAAGGACCCAAATAAATAAAATCATGAATGAAAAGAGGAGAGATCGGGCGCCTGGGTGGCTCAGTTGGTTAAGCGACTGCCTTCGGCTCAGGTCATGATCTTGGAGTCCCAGGATCGAGTCCCGCATCGGGCTCCTTGCTCAGCAGGCATCTAAGTGCCTAAATATTTCTTCCTTTTTTCTTATCATGACCATTATTCCTTTTGGAATACTACTAGAAAACAGATGTACTGTTTCTAATTTTAAATATAATTAAATGTATACAAAGGAGCTTATCTTTAAAATTTAGATTTACAGGGGTGCCTGGGTGGCTCAGTCGTTAAGCGTCTGCCTTCGGCTCGGGTCATAGTCCCGGGATCCTGGGATCGGGCCCCGCATCAGGCTCCCTGCTCGGCAGGAGGCCTGCTTCTCCCTCTCCTACTCCCCCTGCTTGTGTTCCCTCTCTCACTGTCTCTCTCTGTCAAAAAACAAATAAAATCTTTAAAGAAAAATTTAGATTTACAAATTAAGAAAACAGCTAGTCACATGTGTCAATCTTTTTTTCTTTATAGCATTATGCTTTTTGTTTTTTAATGAATTCCTTCCCTATGTTAAGTTTAAAAACATATCCACCTCAGGGCACCTGGGTGGCTCAGTCACTTTAGCATCTGCCTTCAGCTCAGGTCATGATCCCTGGGTCCTGGGACTGAGTCCTATGTCGGGCTCCCTGCTCAGCAGGAAGTCTACTTCTCCATCTCCCTCTACCCCTCCCCCCCCCCCCCCCCGCTCTCAGGCTGTCTCGCTTCCTCTCTTAAATAAATAAATAAATAAAATCTTAAAAAAAACCCACTTATATTTTCTCCATAAAGATTCTGTATTATTACTAGTATTATTTTATTAGTTAATATTTATATGGCATTTATCATATGTGGGGCACTATTCTAAGCATTTTTTTTTTTTTAAGATTTTATTTGGGGGAGGAGATTTTATTTTTAAGTAATCTCTATACGCAATGTGGGGCTCAAACTCACAATCCTGAGATCAAGAGCCACATGCCCTACTGACTGAGCCAGCCAGGCATCCTCTAAGCATTTTTATTTATTTTTTTTATTTTTTAAAAGATTTTATTCATTTATTTGACAGAGAGAGAGAGAGAGAGATCACAAGTAGGCAGGCAGGCAGAGGGAGAGGGAGAAGCAGGCTCCCCGCTGAGCTGGGAGCCTGATGCAGGGCTCGATCCCAGGACCCCAGGATCACGACCTGAGCCGAAGGCAGATGCCTAACCAACTGAGCCACCCAGGCGCCCCCCTCTAAGCATTTTTAAAAATTCATCTACTGTTTATAAAAACCCCATATGGCTGGTACTGTCCTTATCCCCATCTTCTAGATGAAGAAGTCACTGATAGTTTAAATCACTTGCGCAAGGTCACACGGCTAGTAAGTGGTGAAGCCATGTCTCATCAACCTAGACTACAGGAACTCTGAACATCTCATGAGTCTACGGCCATACCACCCTGAACGCGCCCGATCTCGTCTGAACATCTCATGAACCCACATGATATTATACTTGTTCATTACACTGAAAACATCATGCTTATTTTACCTGGGTTAGTAAGATACCTTGGAAAGATACAGGCATGCCAGAGAGTGGAGAATCACACAGTAATTTAGGAACCTGAGACCTTGATGAAGTCCCTAGGGATCTAATGTCCAGAAATACCAAGACATTCTCTTCAAAAGGACATGCTGCCATGGCTCAGCCCATCATCACCACTTAGAAAGAAACATGGTCCTTGGTGGACCTCTTTAAATTCTGGAAACAAAATAAACCATTATTTTAAAGTGCTGCTCTGTCCCATTTCTGGAATAGCCAATAAAGCTGCCAGTTTTTGTTTTTGTTTTTTTAAGATTTTATTTATTCCTCTGACAGAGAAAGAGACAGCGAGAGAGGGAACACAAGCAGGGGGAGTGGGAGAGGAAGAAGCAGGCTTCCTGCTGAGCAGGGAGCCCAACTCGGGGCTCGATCCCAGGATCCTGGGATCATGACCTGAGCCGAAGGCAGATGCTTAACGACTGAGCCACTCAGGCACCCCAAAGCTGCCAGTTTTAAATGGGGCCCAGGACATGACAAGGCAGTGTAGCAGGCCAATGTGGCAGGGCAAGATACTGTTATTTGGGCCTTAGGATCCAGCAAACTCAGTGCTGTTTGAAATGTTTGTGGCAGATATATAAAGCTACCAATAGGCCCTGATAAGAGAATCACAACACAAACCACCTAGGCATAAAGCCCCACACAGAATAGGGTTTTTCAATCTTGGCACAATTAGGAGGTTGGTCACTCCTAAGGCTGCAAGGGGCTGTCCTGTACATGGTAGGATATTTAGCAGCATCTCTGGCCTTTCCCCCAGTAGATACGAGTAGCACTCCTCCCAAGTTGTGACAAAATGTATACAAACATGCCAAATATTTCTTGGGAAGCAGTATTGCCCCTAGTTGAGAATCACTGCTTTAAATATTTTATTTATTGGGACGCCTGGGTGGCTCAGTTGGTTAAGCGGCTGCCTTCGGCCAGGGTCATGATCCCAGCGTCCTGGGATCGAGTCCCACATCGGGCTCCTTGTTCAGCAGGGAGCCTGCTTCTCCCTCTCTCTCCTTCTGCTCTCTGTCAAATAAATAAAATCTTTAAAAAAAAAATTTTATTTATTTATATAGAGAGAGAGAGAGAGAGAGAGAGAGAGAGCACGAGCAGGTGAAGGAGAATTCCAAGCCAACTCCATGCTGAGTGCAGAGCCTGACAGGGGCTCAATCCCACGACCCTGAGATCATGACCTGAGCCAAAAATTAAGAGTTGGACGCTTAACCAACTGAGCCACCCAGGCGCCCTGAGAATCACTGCTTTAGAATAAAGCTATGCCCTCTTCTGTAGAGGATTATGCTACTTTTGAGAAAGAGCTCCTTGCTTGGCTTTTGTTCTGATAGAGAATGACCATGGGGCACCAAAGTGACCATGTGACCTGATCTACCTTAAAGAACTGGGTGTTCTAACCCCCCAAGCAATAAAGTTGAATGTGCTAGCAGCATTACATCATTAAGTGGAAGTGATACTATACCAGACATTAGTTCTTCCTATCCTTAGGGCACATGAGATGATAGTTCTCTACCTTCTTTAAGTCAGATGTGACCTCTTGACTTGCTTTGACCAACGAGCGGAAATGATTCCTGTGGAAGCATTTAAATGCCAGTATGCACTCTCCAACCTGTTCTTCCCTTGCCACTATGAAAATAGAAGCAGGGAAAAATATAAACATGTACTGCTGACCCATCATATGGAAAACAGCTGCCCTGCAGTCACCCAGACTTTCAACATTTTACGTGAGAAAAAACAAATCTTTTTTTTTTTTAATTTTAAGCCATTATTTGAAAATCGGTTATTACCACTACGTAAGTTGCTGACCCTGACTATAAAAGGTTATATATAAGGTTAGGACAGGCCCTGGAAGCACAAATAAACCTTAAAAACAAATGGCTCAAACACCCATGGCACACACTTCTACTAAATGTCAACATTCCCTTAATCTATGAACTTGCAGAGTTCCGTATGATCAAAGAAAGAAAAATTCCGGTCTGGTTTACATATGGTTCCATATGAGATGCTGGCATTACGCTGATACAGAGGTGGCCCTGAAACACAGGAGATTTACATGTTCACCATGCCTGAAAAGAAAGATGACCAGAGGTAAATATCTAAGGACTGGCTACACAGGGTCTGTCACTGTACTTGCTTAATATGCTCATGAACAAAATGGCCCAGTCAGTAGGAACAGAAATTACACCTTGGCTCAACACAGATGTCCCTCATCAATGTTAACGTATAATTCCATGACATGCCAAGCTATCTCACACCTCCATGCATTTTCTTAAGCTACTCTCCTCCTCTCTAGAATGCCTTTCAAATACCCTCTAACCTAACCGCCTTACTCTTTCAAGACTCAGATGAATAGTCACTTCCTCTTTAAAGCCTTTCTTAGCATACAAGCCGGTTATCCATTCAAAGCCCTTTCTTTCCCCCTCATTCACAAATTCTCAACCTAGAGTCCAGAGACCCCCCGGAATCTGTGAATAAAACTCATAAACTTTGATGGGAAGAAAATTATATCATTCTTTTTATTTTTATTTAATTTTCTAAAGACTTATTTAATTATTTTAGAGAGAGAGCATGCACGAGTGGAGGGAGGGGCAGAGGGAGAGAATCTTCAAGGAGACTCCCCACTGAGCACAGAGCCTGACGTAGGGCTCCATCTCACCACCCAAGAGATCATGACCTGAGCCAAAAGCAAGAGTTGGATGCTTAACCCACTGAGCCACCCAAGCACCCCATATCATTCTTTTATTTTTAATCTCTAAAATTTATCATTTCATTTGATTATAAATGTAAGCAAAACAACAACAACAAAAAATGCACAGTATTTTCTATGTCTTGGGTCACCAACAGATATCACAGGTGGTTTCACATCAAATTAGAGTTGTTGCAGACATCAAAACATCATTTATATTCATCACTACTTCATGCCACATATCTCTGGTTAAAGAGCTTTTGCCCCATGCTGGGAGAAAAAAAGTTTCCAACGACAGTCTCTCTTCTTAAGCATACAAAAAAACATCACAAGTGATTCTTTTAGGACCTCTTTCTCTAGCCTTTAGAGAAAGGAAACAGCCTTCATTCCCTCTCCTTAGGAAACAGAGAACAACTGATTTCATTTCATTAATATTGCTCTTTCAAAGCAATCACCTCTCCCTCTCCATCTTCAGCTGCTTGTAAATTGATGAGGTAGGTAGAATCACAGTGGTAACTAGTCCTAACAGCACACAGTACTTAATACTTTCCATTCCCAGAAAACTGTGTAGAGGCTTATTAGTCCTATTATTAAACCACAGCTTCTCTAGGGCAGGGAATATTCCTCAGTTGTGTTTGCATTTCTAGTTCCTAACAAGGCCTAGCACACAGTACTGAATTCAATTCTATTGGATGAACGCCTTAAAAACAACAACTGGGCAGTCAGCAGCAGACTCAGCAGAGAGAGAAGCAAGTATGGCAAAGACTACTAGTTCCCACCCAATACAGATGCCTACCTCCACCCCCACTGATATAGTCTATATGCTCAACTATTTCTGAACCTCACTTACAGCCAAATACGGCCAAATTACTAAGTTCTGGTAAATGAGATCAGAGGAAATACTGTGTGAGTAACTCTAGAAAGGTTTCTTAAAAGATAAGAGGTGTGCCCCTTTAGTTCTCTGCCTTTCTTCTTCCTTCCCTTTGCCTAGAACTTGGATGTGATGACTGGATATCCAGCAACCATTCTGTGACCTTGAGAATAGAAGCCACATGCTAAAAATGGCATAGGAAAAAGACAGGAGGAGCCTGGATCCTTGACAACTCTGGAGTTGCCATATCAGTCCAGACTGCCAATTTCTGATTTTTTTTTTTTTCACAAGACAAAGAAATGAACTACTATCTTGTTTAAGCGATGGTTATTTCTTATCTCTGTATCTAGCAGTCAAACACAATTCCTCACTGATAAAGTGAAAAAGAGAATCCAGCAACAAATCTGTGGTCTAAGATGCCAAGAGCCATCTCAGCTATGCTTCAACTTAATGATGATAAAATGTAAGACATTTCCACTGAAACGGGATAGAGTAGGAAGCAAGACTAAACAAAGAGCCCATACTCTGTGAAGGTACAGCACCATTATAGCTCAGTTGGAGGGGTGTTTATAGTAGTTTGGTACAGTGACAAGATTTCATAATGCAGTACTGTAATTTCTTGCCAACATTTAGGAGTTATGTTCTAGAAAACTAATGTAGCTTATAAAACTGTGACTGGCAAGACCAAATTATATGAAAATAAGAGGTTAGGAAAAATAAACATTTTGATGAAACGTGTTAAATCAGCTGTTTAAAAGCTGTCCAAATAAAAAAATCAGTAACCTTTCTACAGAATAACCTCCTTCAAGTTTTCAGTAATATTGTTGTATGCATAACAATCAAATAAGGTTGATTTCCCACATATTACACAGATTACTCTACTTCATAAAGATTTTGAACCTGCCCTACCTAGCTTGCCATTTAACATCTTTTGTACTTATGTTTTTATTTGTACTTGGTTAAGTCTCAACAAATATTTCAAATCTTAGTGAAAGTGTCATTTTTTTGGACTGCTTTTCATCCTTACATTAAGAAAATGGAAAATAATCTGAATGTTTGTGTCTCACCACAATTCATATACTGAAATACTAACCCCCAATATATTGGTATTAGGAGGTGGGGACTTTGGGAGGTGATTAGGTCATGAGTAGGTAGAGCTTTCATAAATGGGATGAGTACTTATAAAAGAGACCCCAGAGAGCTCTCCTAGCCCATTTGCCATCTCATAACATAATGGGAGACAGCATTCTCTGAACCAGGAAGTGGGCTCTCAATAGAAAAACAATTTGCTGGCACATTGATCTTGAACTTCCCAGCCTCCATAACTGTTAGAAATAAATTGTTGTTTAAGCCACCTAGTTTATCATACTTTGTTATAGCAGCCCAAACTGACAGAGACAGAGGTCTTTTTCTATTTCTCCATTCCCCTGAATTTAGGCTAGCTTTGCAAGTTGCTTTGACCGACAGAAATGTGATGGAAAGGACATTATGTAAGTTCCAAAGCCTAAGCCCTAAAGACAGCATGGAGCCCTGTAGCTTCTACCTTCACCTTTTTAGAATGCTACCATGAAAATGCCATGTAAGGTTGCCAGACTAGCTTACTAGAGAAAGACAAGCTACACTGAGAAGACTGAAGCACTTTAACAGACAGCTAGCACCAAGTGCAAACATGTGAGTGAGGACACGCTGTACCTTCCAACTCAGTCAATTCTCCAGGCAGATTCGACTACATGAGAGAGCTAAGTGAAACCAACAGAGGGACTGCTTAGTCAACCTACAGATGACGAAAAATAATAAATCTCTTTGCCCTAAGTCATTAAGTTTTGATGTAGTGTGTTAGGCACCAATACCAAAAAAGCCCCCCAAAACTAAAATAAACAAAAAACCCCAACAACTTGATACTTAATAGTTCCTTAAGATGAGAAAAATCACTCAAGATTTTTCTGTTTTTATCTTTAATTCACCTATTGTAGTATCCTGGAGGTTATGCTGACTCCAATGCTTCATTCCACTATTATTAAAAAAAACCTGAAATTAATGTATGAAAGTGCAACAGGGAGCCATTAAAGTATTTTGCATAAAATAAGTAATATGTAATAGGTACTTCTGAAAGAACACTCTGATTGCACTACAGAATGGACTGGAGGGAGAAAAGACTGACTCCAGGATGACCCATAAGACTATTGGAATGGGGTGCCTGGGTGGCTCAGTTGGTTAAGGAACTGCCTTCGGCTCGGGTCGTGGTTCCAGGGTCCTGGGATCGAGTCCCACATTGGGCTTCTCCTGCTCTGCGGGGAATGTGCATCTCCCTCTGCCTCTGCCTGCCAGTCCCCCTGCTTGTGCGCTCTCTGTCAAATAAATAAATAAAATCTTAAAGAAAAAAAAAAAGACTGCTGGAATGGTCCTAGTGAAAAGCCTAGAAAGAGGCTAGAGGCCTAAACTATCACTGCTGCTGCCGCCACGACTACTATATTTACTATATACAGTATTTAATGCATTTATGATGCATTAAATACTGTAATAAGAACCTTACTTATATTTGCTCATTTAATCTAATTACCCTTTAAATTTTTTTTTTTTTTTAAATAAATAGACTCACAGGAAGTTCCCAAAATATGTGCCAGGAGGTCTCAGGTACCCTTGGTCCAGTTTCCCCCAATGGTAACATCTTGAATAACTATGGTAAAATATCAAGACCAAGAAATTCACACTGGCACAATCTACAGAGGTTATTCAGTTTTCAGCAGTTATATAACCACTCACTTGTCTGCGTGTGTGTGTTTGTGTAGTTCTATACAATTTTATAACATATGTGTATTTGTGTAACTACTGCCACAATCAAGATACAGACTGTTCTATCAAGAGGCTCCCCTCTCCCTGATCCTTAACCCCTGGCAACGATTAATCTGCTCTTCATCTCTATAATTTTGTTATTTTAAGAACATTATATAAATGGAATAATACAATATGTAACCTTTGGAGAGTGGCTTTTTTTTCACTTAAGACTCTTCCACGATGTTACATGTATCAACAGTTCATTCTTTTTTATTGCTGCATACTGGTCCATTGTATAAATGTGCCAGTTTGTTTAACCATTCACTTGTTGAAGAACATCTGGGTTGTTTCCAGTTTGGGGCTATTAGGAATTAAGTTGCTATGAGCATTCATGTACAGATTTTTATGTGAATATGTTTCAATTTCTTTGGAATAAATGCCCAAGAATGCAATTGTGCAGTTGTACAACTCTTTTTAATGACAAAGAAATTGAGGCTATAAATGTGGAGCTGGAATTCTAATCCAGATGGTACACCTCTAAGTCTTAACTCTTCATACTTCTAAAGGTGTAGAAATTGAGAGAAGTAAATGGAATTTAAAAAGTAGCAAGAAGGTAGAGTCAACAGAACCTAGCGTTGTTGACATGAGGGATATATGAATGAAGTGTCAAAGGTAATACCAGGTTCTAGCTTCAGCACGTTAAATGATAGAAGGTAAAATATGAATTCACTTTTATACATATTGTATTTGAGGGACCTGCAGGTCATCCTCATCTAGCAGGCAATTAGATTTACAGAATAGGAACCAGAGATCAAGAAAAAGCTCTGGATTAAAGACAGACTTAAGAATCATATTTAGATGCTAACTGAGCAAATGAAATCAGAGGGACAAGGTAAAGAGTAAGAAGAGATCTGACCACAGAACTCTGAACAGAAACATTTGTACCTTCTAGTTTTTTTTCCACAAACAATAAACAGTAAGTACTGTGATAGACTGCAAGTCCATATTAACTTTAGATTTTACAATCATCAAGTAGAAAGGACAGGAGTATACTCCCCACTCCCTTTTTCAATTAGAAAGAAAGAACTACAAAAAGAATACATGCTGGTTAAAAAGCCTCACTACTACTCTGTTTAATACCATAATGGTGGATACATGTCATTTTGCATTTGTCCAATGTACAAAGACAAGACTGAACCCTAATGTAAGCTATGGACTTTAGGTGATAATGATGTATCAATGTAGGTTCATCAATTGTAACAAATTTACCACTCTGGGGGATACTGATAATGGAGGAGGCTACACATGTGTGTGAGGCGGGTATGCGGTATGTCTTTGTACCTCCCGCTCAATTTTGCTGTGAACCTAAAACTGCTCTAAAAAATAAAGTCTGATTTAAAAAAATTGCTTTTAATCCTCCATACAAAAGAATATATAAAAAATTATTAGTTTTATTCCCTACTCAGCATCCAACTCCCTCCACACATTTTTTCCAAAAAAATATATGGGGAAAGGAATCTAAGGAAGTTAACTGACAAATCTTAGTAGCTAACAAAAATCTATATTAATTAAGAACCAAGCACTATCAAGAGTCAAGGATTATGTCAATTATATGCAATTTTAAAAAGAGTTAAGGGGCCATAATAACAAAAGTAATAGATAAATTGAATTCTAACATTTTTGGGAGTTCAGTGTTTTACATAGAACAAAATAACTATTGGGGCACCTGGGTGGCTCAGTCGTTAAGCGTCTGCCTTTGAATAAATCTTAAAAAAAAAAAAAAAAAACTGACAAAAGCTAAAATTAAAATAAAGAAAAAAAAGAACAAAATAACTATTTTGTAACCCATGCTTTGCCATTCAACAAACTGGTGTCACTTACCATATTTTATTACTTTTTTTTTTAGCAGTTACATTTCAAACCTAGAAAGAACTATAA
Source organism: Mirounga angustirostris (assembly GCF_029215605.1). Lineage (NCBI taxonomy): Eukaryota > Metazoa > Chordata > Mammalia > Carnivora > Phocidae > Mirounga > Mirounga angustirostris. Next base: position 161,522,551 of record NW_026991711.1, read on the forward strand.
TTCTATAAATGATCAAAGTCATACCTCTTAATACATTATTGTGTTTTTACATCTTTCTCCAAAATTAGTCTACTCATCTGCTTTTTCTTATACTTGTCTCCATGGCAGAGATCCAAACAGAAAAGTCTAGACTTCGTTAAAGATGGACCATGAATTTCTAAACAGGGCCCAAAGTCAACACATACGCAGTTTCAAGGTTTTTTTGTTTTGTTTTGTTTTTTGTTTTAAAGATTTTATTTATTTGACAGAGACAGACACAGCGAGAGAGGGAACACAAGCAGGGGGAGTGAGAGAGAGAGAAACAGGCTTCCCGTGGAGCAGGGAGCCCAATGCGGGGCTAGACCCCAGGACCCTGGGATCATGACCTGAGCTGAAGGCAGATGCTTAACGACTGAGCCACCCAGGCGCCCCCAGTTTCAAGTTTTAACATATATTAACATATATATGAGTGAATGTTTACACAGAAGATAAATGTATATCTTCATTATATCATAGCAATATCCCAAAAAGAACTTTAATCAAGAAAACATCCAATTTTTATTTTCCAGTTCTATTTAATTCTAAAACCAGATGGCTTTTAGAGACATTAAGGAAACAAGATATGACTAAACATCTGTGCAAATTAGCACAGGTCTGAATTGTGGAAGAAATTAGTTTGGTTTATGGAAAGCCAAGTAAAAACTAATCCAAACCAAAACTTACTCAGGACCATTTTTACTTCCGGCAACTTTAGCTGCTGGTTAGAAAATCTAGACCTGCTATGACATTAAATGGTGAAATTTTATTGGACTATAAAAATATTGGTAGATTTAGCAGCCCTTTCTTTCAATTGAACACTACTGTTGCTATTTCATACCACAAGTATGAGAGCCATGAATTAGACCAATAATTCTAAAGTGGAAGCCAGTGATAAACCATGTTACTAGATCTTTTTTTTTCCTTCAAAATATATCTACCTCCCTTCACATTCCCCCTACCACTAAGATTCTGAAGGGAAGTGGAGGTGATATAATAGATAGGTATGTGTGCCTTTTTTTCTAAACTCCTAGATTATTCTGATACATATGTAACTCTCCACCTTCAGGAGAACTTCTGAATTAGGTCCAACTCTATTTTTTAAATAGGCAGGCAAAGGACCAGAGCTACAAAGAGACAAGAGCTTAGTAGAAGGCTCTGCAGGTAAGGGCTATATTCACACCAGTTGTAAGCCACCTTCAGAGCTTTCTGTGTCAGCTCCCTCCAGAATTCATGATGTTATATTTTAGACAATGACAAATATTCAGTTCACCATCCTGAGAAAGGCACATAGTCTACTAGCCAGATAAAAATGTAAAAAGAAGCTATTTTGGACATCAAAAAAACTAAGAAACCACAGAGAATGAAAGACAAAAATTCCTCTGTTCTTGCATTAAAATAACAGCAAAGTACTTTTTTTTGGTGCAGCTGATAACTTGTCTAGAGACCTTCTGTCCATATTTTATCATTTTAGTTTTTTATTATGTAGCATTGGTTTTTCTATTTAAAGCTCAGCAAAGCTGAAAATCTTAATGGAATTTAATAAACTATTAAATGCCAGAACTGTGTATTAAAAACAATCAAACAAACCTAAATCCATATTGCATGTCAAGATGGCTTAAGAGTTGGATTTAAAAAGCTTTGAAGGCCCATTTTACAGCAAAAATTATACATCTCTACAGCAAGTGTTTCAAATTCCTTATAAACAGCTCCGATACTGAAATATGTCAGAAAAGTAGGCTTCTAATGATGTATAAATAATAAGCCAATTATTATTATATTCTGATTCTGACTAGTGTTTCTTAAATCACTTGGTAATTTCCTACTCAATGTTCAACTTTGTTGCATTCTACAATGACACCTACTGGCCATTCAAACTCAGCCCTTAGTTCTCTAAGACAGCTCTAGTAGGCTGGTTACATAAGAAGATACACACAGAAACACACAAACACACAGGCACACACTCAAACCACCCTGCACAAAAACAGAGATTTATTTACAGGTACTCACACTACAGAATTCCACCTAAAATAGAAAGTATTCTTTGCGACTGAGATAGTATTACTCTTGCAAAAAGGTAAAAAGACAGAGTGAAACACCCAGGTATCAAAATTTTTAACTGAAATCTTAATAAATATCTCAGTACTCTCAACATTTCAGAACAAACTTTAATGATCCACCTCTCTTTGCCAAATGATATTTACAGAAAAAAACGAATCTTTTAATTTAGGTTTGGGATATACTAATATTAAAGTATCATTAATACAAAAAGGAAAATTATACAGTTGCTCATACTACATTAATCCTTCTCAGCTAAAGGCTACATTTCAATCAGCTTACATTTTAGCAATTTATAATGCTTCTTTTAAAGTTTTCCAGTGTGCTATAAAATCTAATTTTTAATGTAGTTCGTCCTTCTGTAACACATACTGAATGAAATTCCTATTTTATTCTACATTCCATTGTGCAAACAATTATAAAAACTCAGAAAAAGATAATAATTTACAGTTCATTGTGTCTGTAAATACACTTTACCTCAGTTGGAGAGGTTCAAAGAGCATACTTTCTAAACCTAAGAAATAATTCATAACTAGTTTATCAGACGTAAAAAGCAAATTACTTAAAAGATGACTTCTCCCCCACCCTATCCCCCTTCAAACCGCCACCTTATCTTCACAGTCCCTAATATCCACAATATGTATGTGGGGGGGAATCTAGCAACTAATTTTCTAGTCATTTTCCAACTCGCACTTACCTTCTACTATAGATTTTTGAAGCTCTCCACTTCCCTGAAGATAAAAAAAAATTATTTATCATCAGTCTTGACCCTCAAAACAAATTCATGAACTGCAAAACATGAACCTGGCTGCTCGTCTCAAACTAACGTATCTCTCAACCCAAGTCCGTATTTGGGATAAGCTTTTCCTCACTATCCTTCATGCTTCTTCGATAACGCCGAGGTAGAAAGCACTCAAAGCAACGAAAAAAACTATTCTGACACATCAATAGGTTGCAAGACCTCCTCTTCCAAGGGCGACAATCTAGTTGTTTGGGTAAATAATAGCCAAGGATTACATAATGTATAGCTATAAAGAGTTTGAAGGATCTGACCGCCAGTAAATATGTTTCTTCTCCACACACCCTTCCCACCCCGAGAAATGGCCATAAGAAGCAATTCCTAGGATTTCTCTCCGGTGCCTGCAATGCCGCGTCCTTTTTTCTCTTGGAGCTTCGTGCAAGAATTCCTCCAGCCCTCACGATATCGTCTTGCTCCCGCCTCTCTCCTCTCTCTGCCACTGCCACCGCAGCACCCCACACCCTAGGCCCCCACATCGCCTCGCAAGGTTCAGCCTCCACCCGCCTCAGCTGCCTTCTCCTCACGACCCTCCCAGGCTGCTACCAGGTCTACGCGAGGTTCCGGAACCACCAACACTCCAGCTACCGCCTTCCCAGACCACCCTCGTCACATGCCCTCTATAGTTCCCGCAGCCCGAAAAGAAGAAAATCCCTCCTGATCTAGCACTCTGCGTCCCCCAAAGACAGCGCCGCCGCCTACCTGTCACCCGGCTGCCTCCGGCTTCTTACCGCCACCGCCTCCCGCAGCAGCCTGCCAACTGCAGCGCAACAACCAGCCTTCCTATTGGGTGCTTACACGCCCTAACAACTGCCTCACTTATTGGCTGGAGCATGTTCGCGGCCCTCCCCTCTGTGCAGTGTCTAAGGATTCCGGTCTCCAAGCAAGGAAAATATCGCCTCTTCCCTGCTTTTCTATCCTCTACAATTATTCTTACCTCAGTCAGACCACCTATGCACAGATGCGCGGAAAAATGTCGACTTCCAGCACCCAGCACCCTTCCTGTCCTCTCCACTCGGCCCAGGAATCTGTGACCTAGTGCGGAACGTTAAATGGCTCCTCTGCTTTCCTGCCGTAAGGCACTCCAGGAGACAACTTCCGTTTCCACTTGGCTCCGGCTGGAGGATTGACTATTGAGTGTCGTGAGAGGTCGGAGTGCTGTCAGGTAAAATAGAGTTGGTGGGAGGCCTCTTAATTAGGAATTAGAGTGAGACTTTGTTCTGGGGATTGTAGAAAAGGGGAGACTAAATGGAGAATGGTCTTGAGAGTATATATCTCGAGGGAAGGGGATCGAAGAACTAGCAATAGAGGACAATGAAGTCCTGGGATAGTGAGGGGTAGTTTGTAGAAGGATGCGGTGAGAATTACTGTTGTAAGTCCGTGTGCTTTTTCCCTCTTTTTCCCACCCGCAAACCCTCGCCCTGTGTCTTGTGGTTTACCTCTGAATTGAATAAACGCAGAACAGCTCTAACTCGAAGAATTGTAAAATAAGAATAATTGCAATGTCTGCCTCACAACAATCATGTATGGTTTTAAGCAAGGCTTTTCTGGTGTGAATGTTTATGGTAACGTTAAAGTGAAAAAAGCAGGGTACAAAAATCACATCCATTTTTAGAGGGATTACTATTTTTAAATTGCATATAAGTAGGTGCAGGGACTGGAGGGGACACGAAAAGTTCACTTGTCTTTTATTTTTTAATGTTCTTAGTCACAATTTTAAAAATGAGGTGTAGTTGGGATATATACTTGAAAGTCATGGATAAGTCATAAAATTACATGTACTATAAGTGGCATTATCCTTTTATTTTCTAGTTAGGGAAAGTATGCCAGCCCCCAGTGGAGGTGGAGTTGATCTCCACCAAAGTAGAGATTCACTCCAAACACAGGTAGCTAGCTTTTTAGAAGTTTCATGATAATATGTTTTTTCTTTGTTGAACTAATAAACTTACTGTTTTTTGTCTGAACAGTTCTGAAACTGAAATAATTATCCAATGTTGAGTCCTTGGCATAATTTGTCATTTATCTAATTTTAGTTTCTATTGTGAAATAGCAGAAGGGTGTATAAAATATAAATACACTTAAAGAATTACAATTAAGCAAACCCTATGTAACCACCCCTCAGGTTAGAAAATAAAACATTGCCAGGGCGCCTGGGTGGCTGTCGTTAAGTGTCTGCCTTTGGCTCAGGTCATGATCCCAGGGTCCTGGAATCGAGCCCCGCATGGGGCTGGCTCTCTGCTCAGCGGAAAGCCTGCTTCTCCCTCTCACAATCCCCTTGCTTGTGTTCCCTCTCTCGCAGTGTCTGTCTCTGTCAAATAGATAAAATCTTTAAAAAGAAAAGAAAAGAAAACATTGCCAATAACTTAGAACTTTGCATTCTCAGCAGAGGTGATTATCCTTCAAAGTGATGAAAATTGGTTCTTGGTTCTTGGTTCTTGGAGGGGAGGTGAAAAAAATCTTAAAGACTACTGTGGTTTGAGGCCCTCCAAAGAGCCATGGTACATTAGCAGATAAATACAGTATATCCATGGTATTACAATTTAATTGGGGGAGGGGAGTAGGAATGTGATAAGGAAAAAAATATCTGAAAAAACTCCTTTGGGGTGCAAGAATTAAGAATAGATTGAAAAACACTGCCTTAGAAGCTCTGTGTATGAGCTTCTGTGATTCTGTCTCCTCCACCAAGAGATAGCCATTATCCTGACTTGTGATAAACATTCACTTTTTTCGCTTTAATCTTTCCATGTATGGTGCATTTCTAAAAAAAATGAATTATCTGGTTTTTCAGTTTATGTAAATGGGATCAAAGTGTATGTATATTTTAAACTCACCCCTTGTTCATTATTTGTGAGATTTGTTCATACTTTTGCATGTAGTTTTTCATTGTGTATTCTGTAGTGTGACTTCTGTAAATAATCCATTATTGTTGTTGGATATTTGGGTTGTTTACAGTTTGGGGCTAGCCACATAAACAATCTGGCTAAAAAGATTTTTATAAAATACATCTATTGTTAAAATATATATATGTATATAGTTACACGCATGTAAGAGTTTTTTTTATAATAGTGCTGTCCAATGAAAATATAATGCAAGGCTCATATGTAATTTACAATTTTCTAGTAGCCATATTAAAAAGGTAAAAAGAAAGTTAATTTAATTATATATTTTGTCTAACACAGTATATTCAAAGTATTATTTCAAGATATAATCAGTACTAAAAGTCATTAATGAAATATTTTACATTTTCTTCATACTGTCTCAAAATCGATGTATTTTACACTTAAATATGTTTCTATGGTAAGTTTTCATAAATATAAACACTTGATCTGTGTTTATATTTTGCAAAATTTACAATTGAAAAAGTAGCTCCATATGCCTAAATTGTTCCAAACACACTTTAAAATTTTCCAGTAACTGATTTGAGACTCCGACTTGAAATTTAAATTAATTAAAATTAAATAAAAATTCTAGTTCCCCAGTTGCACTATTCACACTTCAAGTGCTAGTGAAAACCATATTGAATAGTGCAGATCTAGACCATAAGGTATTCAAATGTTTGACATTTCTATGTCAGACCAGTTTTTCACAATGGTTGTGCTAAGTCACATTCTCACCACCTGGGTGTGAAAGTGGAAAACACATCACATTGTGTTTTCCACAAATCTCACAATCTTGCAAGGTAGGTTTTATCCTCATGTTATATGAGGAAACAAATTCAGAGAGATTAAATTATTTGCCCAGAAGTGTATAGCTGTTAATAGTGCATCCAGGATTAAATCTGTATACACCAAAGTCTACACTGAAGTAGAATTCTAAACTTCCTTCAAGTGATCATGATATCATTGTTTGATTTATGGCTATTCTGAAGTAGAAATAATTTTAAAAAGAAAATGAAAAGTTCCCTAGAAATTGTGTTGTTCAGCTCTTTGAAAAGTCATTGAAATATTCTATTTAGTAAATGCCTATAAAGGGACACTTTCTGAAATATTTTAATGAGGTAGAAGAGAAAATGCATTGAATTTATTAAAGGAAATTAGGAGAAATTAATATGATACTTTCATGTTTTCTCTCAAAGATCTATCTCCCAAATTACTTAATATTTTGAACATAGTAATATTGTAACTTTGAAATAACCTTCATATATGGTAATGCTTCCATTTTTCTTTTCTTTTTTTTTTAAGTTGGAGGGGTGCAAAGAGAGACTCTTAAGCAGGCTCCCTGCCCAGCGCAGAGCCCGACACAGGGCTTGATCTAACAACCCTGAGATCCTGACTTGAGCTGAAATCAAGAGCTTAACCAACTGAGCCACCCAGGAGCCCCTCCATTTTTATTTTCAAAATCAAACTGTTTCATCGAAAGATTTTGATTTTTTTTTTTAATTTTTTATTTATTTGCGAGAGAGAGAATGAGAGACAGAGAGCATGAGAGGGAGGAGGGTCAGAGGGAGAAGCAGACTCCCTGCTGAGCAGGGAGCCTGATATGGGACTCGATCCCAGGACTCCAGGATCATGACCTGAGCCGAAGGCAGTCGCTTAACCAACTGAGCCACCCAGGCGCCCTCATCAAAAGATTTTGACATTTGTCTTGTATTCTTTTCCAAGTATGTTGATACTCAATTAGGGTTAATATTCTACAATTGATATTTGCCAAAATAAGGGTTTGTCTTGCAATCTCTTCAAAGATTTTTGGAATGAAATATTAAAAAAAAATTTTTTTGAAAACATGGTTTGAAGAAACCAAGATATCCTTCTAATTAAACACTTCTTAAATATTTATTTTATAATAATGTATTGAACCTCAAAATCAGCCTGAAATCTGAAACCGTAATTTTTTCCTTTTTTAAAATTTTTTTTAAGATTTTTATTTATTTATTTGACAGAGAGCGAGACAGCGAGAGAGGGAACACAAGCAGGGGGACTGGGAGAGGGAGAAGCAGGATTCCCGCTGAGCAGGGAGCCTGATGTGGGGCTCGATCCCAGGAGCCTGTGATCATGACCCAAGCCGAAGGCAGATGCTTAATGACTGAGCCACCCAGGCGCCCCATTTTTTCCTTTATATTATTAAATCCACCAAATAATAATGAAATAATAGATCAAATGTTTCATTTGAAATTGTGAATGTTGTTTTGGCTTGTGTTTGGTGGGTATTGGTTTTCATTCTTTTTCTGAATGTAAAAAACATCAAAATAATGTTTTGTGATTATCTTAATATGTCTAAATATACAGTGTTGGTTAATTTGTCAGAATTACTATGTATAACTCCCCCCCCCCAATATTCTGGGAACTAACGTTTAATGGAATGAACATTTCACATAATGTATCTTTAGTAAACACTATCTAATAATTACCTCTGTCTTCTAAAATACAGTGTAAGAGCCCTGCCTTATTATTGGGCCTGTTCAGAGTTATAAAGGCAGACATAATGGTAGTAATTATTTGGTTTGGTTTTATTTCTGGAGAGCAGTGATTATAGAATTGCTACTGCTAACCTTATACAAAAGGGGCATTAATTCATACCTCCTTAATTTTAAATTCATAGCAATTTAACTCGGGACTGAACTGAAGTTTATTTTTACATTATCTATAAAAATAACACTAGTGGGGTGCCTGGCTGGCTCAGTCAGTAGAGCATGTGACTTTTGATCCCTGGGTTGTGAGTTCGAGCCCCATGTTGGATGTAGAGATTATAAATAAATAAACTTTAAAAAAAAATAACACTAGTAAAACTGAAGTCTTATAACCATTACAGGCATATTTTATTTAAGGAGCCTTAGGGGTCCTAAGGTCTCTGTTGGTGTAGTTCAGGAGTCAGCAAACCACAGCCCGTGGCCAAATCCAGCATATTGCCTGTTTTTATACTGCCCATGAGCTAAGAATGTTTTTTACAGATGAACATCTGGGATGAACTTGCTAAGGAACCCTAACTTTGAGCCCCAGTTAAGCAAAATGTTATCCCCAAAAAAGGGAATTTCATTTTTTCCATCAGACCTGTATTACAAAAAATTGTACTCAGTTATTATTATATCTTGAATTTATCAATAAATATTTTTTCTCTTGTTATATAACTACCTACAAGATATCCTTGATTTTACCTCTTGGTCCACAAAGCCTGAGATATTTACTATCTGACTCTTTACATAAAAAGTTCATGTGATCGGGGCGCCTGGGTGGCTCAGTCGTTAAGCGTCTGCCTTCGGCTCAGGTCATGATCCCAGGGTCCTGGGATCGAGCCCCGAGTCGGGCTCCCTGCTCAGCGGGAAGCCTGCTTCTCCCTCTTCCATTCCCCCCTGCTTGTGTTCCCTCTCTCACTGTCTCTCTCTCTGTGTCAAAATAAATAAATAAAATCTTAAAAAAAAAAAAAAAGTTCATGTGATCATAGATACTTAAACACAATAACACTGCATTTTAAAAGAATCTTCTGAACAACATAGGTAACAAAACAATATGTACATTTTCATGATGCATATTTACACATTGTGAAAGGACTAAAAAGAAGGAAACAGTATTGCTTAGAAGTTAGGAGCAGGGTCTCCTGGGTGGCTCAGTCGGTTATACATCTGCCTCCAGCTCAGGTCATGATCTCAGGGTCCTGGGATCGAGCCCCACATCGGGCTCCCTGCTCTGCGGGGAGTCTGCTTCTCCCTCTGCCTCTGCTTGTGTTTGCTTTCTCTCTCTCTCTTTCTCTCTGTCAAATAAATAAATAAATAAATAGAATCTTTGGGAAAAAAAAAAAGGAGCAAGGGCTCTGAAACCAAACTGCAAGGTTCAAGACCAATTGTACCGTTTACTGTTTTTGTTACCTTCAGAAAGTTCCTTACCTTGTTGGAGCTTCATTATCTTCATGTGTAAAATGGTGATAATAACTGTAATTTAAGTTCAAAGGGTTGTTTTAGGAGTAATGGAATTAATACATGTTAAAGCACTTTGGTGCACCTGGCATGTAGGGCACAATAAATGTGAGCTGTTCTTATAATGAAGAAAGGAACAAAATAGGAAATGGTTATCTCTGAGTGGTGGGATTATTTTTTTTCCAAAGATTTTATTTATTTATTTGTCAGAGAGAGAAGAGAAGGAGAGAGCGCACAAGCAGGGGGAGCGGCAGGCAGAGGGAGAAGCAGGCTCCCCGCTAAGCAGGGAGCCCAATGCGGGGCTCGATCCCAGGACCCCGGAATCATGGCCTGAGCCAAAGGCAGCCGCTTAACCAACTGAGCCACCCAGGTGTCCCAAGTGGTGGGATTATTGATTTTTTTCTTTTTTATATTTTGTATATGTGTATTTCCCAACTGTGAATATACACTAGTTATGTAATAGGGTGCTTTTTATAAAACCTGTTACCTCAGAATTTTCAAGTATTTATATTGGCTTTCCTTTTAAAACATTAACAAATGTTTGGGTATTTGATATCTACAATCAGCATAGTTCTCTTTTATGTTAATCTTATCCTTTAGACATGGCCCATGGACATGGGCATGAACACGGCCCTAGTAAACTGGAACTTCCAGATTATAAACAATGGAAGATAGAAGGGACACCATTAGCAGTTGTCCAGGAGAGGCTGGCTACACGAGGGCTAAGGGATCCATGGGGCCGGTAAGAACAAATAATTTAGATAGAATTTATTCTAGAGGATCAGTATCTATGTTCCTTTTCTTTTCTTTCTTTTTTTTTTTTTTTTTGATTTATTTAGCTATTCTAGGTTCTTTGTATTTACATTTAAATGTTAAAACAAGCTTTTCAGTTTCTACAAAAAAGCTGCTCGAATTTTAATTGGGTTCACATTAACTCAGAGCTCAACTGGGGATAATTGATGTCTTAACAAGTTAAATCACTATATTGTATACCTGAAACTAATATTACACTGTATGTTAACTAACTGGAATTTAAATAAAAACTTAAAAAAATTGATATCTTAACAATATTGAATCTTCCAGTCTATGGACAGTTTAGATTCTGTTTAATTTTCTCAGTAGTGTTCTATTGCTTTAAAAACAAATCTTGTGTATATTTTGTTAAATTTATCCTGAATTATTCCGTGTTTTATGCTATTGTAAATGGTATTGTTAAACTTAAATTGTCAATTTTCTTTGCTAATATGTGAAAATACAATGGAGTTTTATATATCAACTTTGTATCTTGTTTCTTGGCTAAATTCACATTTTTGTTCTAGCAGATTTTTTTTACAAATTTCTTAGAATTTAATAGATGATCATTTTGTCTAAAATCAGTGTTACTTCTTCCTTTTCAATTTGTAAAGTTTTTATTTCTTTCTTGCATTATTACACTGGCTAACACTACTAGTATAATGTTGGATAAAGTGTTGTTAGCTGACATCCATGCCTTGTTCCTTTTTTTTTTTTTTAATCTTTTTAAGTAATCTCTGCACAATGTGGGACTGTGAAATCAAGAGTCACATGTTCTACCAGCTGATCCAGCCAGGAGCCCCTGCCTTGTTCCTAATTGGGGGAAAGCATTCAGTCTTTCACCACTAAGTATATTCGTTGTAGGGTGGTCATAGATGCCCTTCATCAAGTTGTGGAGTTTCTCTTGAGTGTTGAATTTTTTTAAATGCTTTTTCTGCATCTATTGAGATGCTCATACAGTTTTTTCATTCTGTTAATATGATTAATTACTCTTACTGATTTTAAAATATCAAACCAATCTTGCATTCCTTTTTTTTTTAATCTTGCATTCCTGAGGTAAACCCTTCATCATGATATATTATCCTTTCATATATTGCTAGAATCAATTTTCTAAAGTTCTGTTGAGAATATTTGCATCTCTGTTCATGAAGGATATTACCCTGTAGTTTTCTTCTAATGTCTTTGTCTGGTTTTGGTATCTGAATTAGATTTGATTAACTCTCATATTTTCTACTAAGTCAGATTTTTAGAGTTAAGTGGGCTTTTTTTTATATAACATAGTTTTTTCCACTCATTTATCCCTACCTGTGAGAGAAGACTTTTTTTTTTCACTAGAGCTCTCTGAATTCTGTTTACTTCTCTGTTCAAGATACTCAGAAGAATGATGGCCAGAGCAGGAAGTCAGTCCTCTTTTTTCTTTTCTTTTTTTTTTTTTTAGAAGTCCGTATTCTAAAGCTCAGGCAGCTATGACAGGAAAAAGCTCTGATTCTCTGGAAGAATAATAATATTAGGTGTTACATACGCTCTGTGCCAGAATATATCATACATTACCTGTTTAATCTTTATAATAACACTATAAGGTAGATAGTAATCACCATTGAGTAAAAGAGGAAGCAGGCCCTAACTTGTCTAGCCTAAAAGGTTGTGAATCTAAGTGACAGAGCAAAGTTTAATGCCCAAGTTTCTAACTTCCTCTTTAAATAATGCTGTAATGACTGGTGTGGGCAAAGCCACACACCTGACCTCTAATGAATAGGCTGAAGTCAGTCTTGCATTTGGGAATTCTATAAAATCCTAAGTATTAATGACAGTGAAATCAAGTCTTTTTCTTCTGTTTTATATGTGAAATGTGGGCATATAGACCTAATTATCTTATATCACAGAAAGACTTCTATTGTGATCCACTTAGATATCTTATATAAGGTTGCATTTAAGTCTGTTAGGATGAAAATTAAATCTGTTTTAGTGAATGTATATAAGTTGTGTGTGATTATAATTTTTCCCTTTTTTTCCTCTAGCAATGAAGCTTGGAGATACATGGGTGGCTTTGCAAACAATGTTTCCTTTGTTGGTGCATTACTAAAAGGATTCAAATGGGGATTTGCAGCATTTGTGGTAGCTGTAGGGGCGGAATATTACCTGGAGTCCAAGAATAAAGATAAGAAGCATCACTGAAGATAATACCTGGAAGTATCTTAAAGGCTTCTTAATTCTCTTATAAAAATAAGATTTATTCAATGTAGCCTACTCATCTGTGTGTTTTTCCCTTCAAGAATACTAGTAAGATTTAATAAAGTAAGAATACATATGCTAGTCTGTTTTTATAATTCTTTAAAAAAAAAAATGTCTTGGCTCAGTTGGCAGAGCATGCGACTCTTGGTCATGGGGTCATGGGTTCGAGCCCCATGTTAGCTGTGAAGATTACTTTTTAAAAAAATGTCTCGGGCGCCTGGGTGGCTCAGATGGTTAAGCGACTGCCTTCGGCTCAGGTCATGATCCTGGAGTCCCTGGATCGAGTCCTGCATCGGGCTCCCTGCTCGGCAGGGAGTCTGCTTCTCCCTCTGACCCTCCCCCCTCCCATGTGCTCTCTCTCATTCTCTCTCTCTCTCAAATAAATAAATAAATAAAAATCTTTAAAAAAAAAAATGTCTCAAGCCATTATCAGATTTGGTTTGAAATATGGGGGGAGACTGAGTACCAGCAGTAGTGCATTCTGCATATGGCACTAAGCCAGCATATATTTGAACAAATGGATATGTTCTAAAAGGTTTTGTTTTTTGTTTTTTCAAGTTCTTTTAGTGTGGTAAAGTTTGCCATCTTAACTACTTTTAAGTGTGCAGTCTGTGGTACTAAATACAATCAAAATGTGCAACCATCACCACCATTCATCCCCATAACTCTTTATCTTTTAAAACTGAAAGTCTATGCCATTAAACAATAAGTCCTCATTCCCCCTTCTCTCAGCCCTTGGCAACCACTATTCTACTTCCTATCTCTATGATTTGGGCTACTCAAATGTACCTCATATAAATGGAAGCATACAGTATTTGTCTCTTTCTGACTGGCTTATTTCACTTACCACAATGTCTTCAAGTTTCATCCATACTGTAGCATGGGTCGAATTTCTTATTAAATCTGAATAGTATTCCATTGTATGTATATACTACATTTTGCCTTTCATTCATCCATTGATGGACACTTGGTTTGCTTCCGCATTTTAGCTATTGTGAATAATGCTACTATGAACATGGGTGTACTCTAACGGGATTTTAAATGGGAATTAGCCTGGCTGTTTTTAGCATCCTCTGAAAGTGCTTTAGATTATACTATAAAACACTTGCTGCCCAGTTCTGATTGACATATCCATGTATCATGTTCATTTTTCTTTATTGTGATATTATCTACCCTTAGTCCTCATTATCCCAACAATTTGAAAAGTTTGACATTTTTTTCTGTATTTCTAACAACAAACTACACATTCTTCCCACACTGAATTTTTAAATTTTTAAGAAAGATTTTTTGTATTTATTTATTAGAGAGAGCGTGGGAGGACAAGCCAGGGAAGGGCAGGGGGAGGGAAAAGCAGGCTCCCTGCTGAGCAGAGAGCCCAACATGGGACTCTATCCCAGGACCCTGAAATTACGACCTGAGCTGAAGGCTTAACTGACTGTGCCACCCAGTTGCCCCGATTTTTTAAATTTTGATTAATTAAATTTCTAAGTTGAGACAAACTCAGCTTCTTGAAGAGGTAATATTATAGCTTGAATAACAAAGTTAATATAAAACTCCAGGGTGATTTTTTTTCTTTATAAATTTCTTCTTTATAAACATAAACTTGAGGAATCACTCAATACATGAGACAAGAATTCCTAATAGTTGTAAATGGAATGTGGTAAAATGGAGTAATAAAAAAGACTGCAAAAGATAAGGAAAGTGTTTAACAAGCAACAAATAACAATAGGAAAAATACAAATAGCAAGATGGTAGATTTAAATTTGATCGTATGAAAAAAATTTGATCATATGAATAATTATATTAAATGTAGAATGCTCTAAAATTGAAACTCTAAAATCTTTCAATTAAAACACAGATTGTGGGGCGCCTGGGTGGCTCAGTCGTTAAGTGTCTGCTTTCCGCTCAGGTCATGATCCCAGGATCCTGATATTGAGCCCCACGTTGGGTTCCTGGCTCAGCAGGAAGCCTGCTTCTCCCTTTCCCACTCCCCCCGCTTGTGTTCCCTCTCTCGCTGTGTGTCTCTCTGTCAAATAAATAAAAAAATCTTTAAAAAATAAAAAAATAAAGTAAATAAAATACAGTTTGTCAGGCAAAAAAGTAAGACCCAAGTGTAAGCTGTTTACATGAAAATTCCTTTAAAACCTAGGGTAAAAGTAGAAAAATAGAAAAAATATACTGTGCAAACAGTAATGAAAAGAATAGTGACAAAATAAATTTCAGAATAAAGAGTATTCTCACTCCATAATAATGGAGGATTCAGTTCATTAAGACATAAAAATCCGAAATGTATATGCACAGAGCTTTATTTTTTTTTAATATGTCCAGATTTGTTTATTAGTAATCTGAAACCAGGCCATTACAATAAAGTATGACAGCTACAGGAATTTTGAAATAAAAGATAAAAGGGGTTCCTGAGGTTGTACAGAGCTTTAAATTATGTGAAACAAATAGAACTAAAGGGAGAGATAGGCAAATCCACAATTACAGTTGACAATTTCAACACTCCTTTCTCAGTAATTGATAGAAAAAGTAGAAAATTAGCCTATAGAAGACCAACACTATAGCTTGATGTAGTATTTATAGACCACTCTGCCCCAAAACAATAGAGCATTCATTCTTTTCAAGTGCACATGGACCATTTATCACAACAGACTATATTCTGGGCCATGAAACAATATATTTAGGAGGACTGAAATTACACCAAACATATTCTCAGATCACAAAGAAATTAGACTAAAAGTAACATATCTGAAAAATCCACCCATATTTGGAAATTAGATGGCATACTTGTAATACCCCCTGCTCAAAAAAGAGGTCTAGGGAAATTAGAAAATCTTTTTTTCTTAAGTTTTTATTTTTTTATTGATTTGAGAGAGAGCAAGAGCACAAGAGCGGAAGGGGAGGGGCAGAGGGAGAAGCCGCTCCCCATGGAGCAGAAAGCCCAACGTGGGACTCAATCCCAGGACCCTAGGATTATGACCTGAGCCGAAGGCAGACACTTAACTGACTGAGCCACCCAGGTCCCTGGGGAAATTAGGAATTCTTAACTGGATAAAATGAAAAACACCAAAATCTGTGGGATGCAACTAAGAAGACTGATCTCTAGCCAAACTGATAAAAGACACAAATTAATATTAGTGATGAAAGCAGAGATATCACTACAGATCCTAGAGACATTAAAACAATAAAAGCATTTTGCAAACAACTTTATGCTAATAAATCTTGATGAAATTGACAATGGCCTTAAAAAGACAAAACTACCAAAGCTCACTCAAGAAGTAGATAACCTGGGGTGCCTGGCTGGCTCAGTCAGTAGAGTGTGAGACTCTTGATCTCAGGGTCATGAGTTTAAGCCCCACATTGGGTATAGAACTTACTTAAAAAATTAAACAAAAACAGTAGATATTCTGAATATCCATGAGTAAACTCATTTGCTGGGTTAGGTGCAGAAAAGATGGAAAGTGCAGTGCTTGACATGTTTATAACCGAGAATAACAATAATTTTTCTCTCCTATTTTAGAGTATTTATTATCCATCATAATTTTTTCTGGAAGCAAGGAGTAAAGTTTTCCTTGTATTTTGTTAATTTGAAAACTATTGCCTGAATTCCTTGGGAGCTGCGGAGAATACAAACCAGTCATCTTAGCTGTTGCCATTACTTGGACTAGAACCAGTTAAATGTAATATTCATTCTTTTTATATATTTATGCACTTATTTGTTTGTTTATTTATTTGATAGAGACACAGTGAGAGAGGGAACACAAGCAGGGGGAGTGGGAGAGAGAGAAGCAGGCTTCCCGCTGAGCACAGAGCCCCAAGTGGGACTCAATCCCAGGACCCTGGGATCATGACCTGGGCTGAAGGCAGGGGCGCCTGTAATATGTATGACCAGGGCGCCTGGGTGGCTCAGTTGGTTAAGTGACTGCCTTTGGCTCAGGTCATGATCCTGGAGTCCTGGGATCGAGTCCCCTGTCGGGCTCCCTGCTTGGCGGGGAGTCTGCTTCTCCCTCTGACCCCCACCCATGCTCTCTCTCTCTCTCTCAAATAAATAAAATCTTTAAAAAAAAATGTATGACCAAAGTACAATTGGAAGTAATGTTAATTATGTGTTTACTAGCCTCATAAATAAGCACTATAGATGACTATATGTAAAAATATTATTAGCTCCATTTTGTATATAGGGCAAATCCATGGTGAATTAACAAAGCTTAAGATGGCACAGCTAGGGTGCCTGGGGGCTCAGTCAGTTAAGCGACTGCCTTCGGCTCAGGTCATGATCCTGGAGTCCCAGGATCGAGTTCCGCATCGGGCTCCCTCCTCAGTGGGAAGCCTGCTCCCTCTGACCCTCCCCCCTCTCATGCTCTGTCTATCTCATTCTCTCTCTTAAATAAATGAATAAAATCTTTAGAAAAAAAAAAAAAAGATGACACAGCTAGTAAGTTCCAGAGTTAGATTTTCGATCCAGGTCTGACTCCATAGTAACCACCATATTACAGTACCTATCATGTTGTATGTGATAAGTACTATAAAATGCCATAAAATTATTCTTTTAGATCTTATCTCAGAACTATCTAATTTTACAGTAATTTTATTGTCTTCCTGTACTTTGAACAAAACTATTTTGATACACCTACTAAAGCAGATTCACACATTTTTTGAAAAGTAAGATGAGAGGGAAAAAAGTAACATAGAGGGTGTCAGGGGACAAGGTGGGGTAGAAAATGTACATAAAGAAAAAAACATGGAAACAATAAGTATTTATACATGTGAATGGCCAATATGATAGAAGAAACAAATTAGAAGAAAACGAAAAAGGAGAAGAAGGGGTTGCAGGATACTGGCATGATGGGAACAGTAGAGACAAGCGGAACTTAGTATTCAGTGTATAATTACAGGCATAGGGTGTATTTACAGTCATCCACTTGCCACCTCAATCAAATGTAGATTTTAATGATACTGTGGAAAGGAAGATACTTTTGGTTTTTTGTTTTTGCTTTTGTTTTTTTAATTTTAGAGAGAGAGCGCATGTGAGCAGGGGCAGGGGTAGGGGGAGAGGCAGAGAATCTCTAGCAGACTCCTGATGCCGGGCTCAATCTCATGACCCTGAGATCATGACCAGAGCAGAAATCAAGAGTTGGACACTTAACCAACTGAGCCACCTAGGCACCCCCAAAGGAAGATGCTTTATATTGGGGTTTAAAGAAAATGCACAGTCTGCATATTAAAGTAAATTTTTTTAGCTTCATAGAGACATAGGACATTGGCAAGGCCCACTAAATTAGGGGCTAGAGAGAAGTATTCCAGGAAAAATAATTTGAGTCCTACCCTTCATTCTTCTCATTCTCTTCCCTATTTCTGATCATATTTACCATTTTTCTTTTAAAATTTTGGTTATCAGAAAATAGACTCAGGCGACTGGGTGGCTCAGTCATTAAGCGTCTACCTTCGGCTCAGGTCATGATCCAGGGTCCTGGGATTGAGTCCCACATCAGGCTCCCTGCTCAGCGGGAAGCCTGCTTCTCCCACTCCCCCTGCTTGCGTTCCCTCTCTCGCTGTCTCTCTCTCTCTGTCGAAAAAGAAAAAAAAAGAAAAAAGAAAATAGACTCATTTTCTAACATGATGGTCCCCCAAATGGGATACATGCAACTCAAGGAAGGTGCAAGACTACCCATTAAGGAGAGAAGAGAAAATATTTAAACTTACATATATTTTTTTTCATGTTTAATAAAAATGAATTCAAGTTTGCTGAAGTTTATTGTATAAATTGACAGTGGGATTTTCCTCATTTGGTGGATTCCAAGTGGTCACATAGAATTTATAGTAAATAGGGTATCTTGAAGGGAAAGTGGGAGTTGTACCCTCCAAAGGAGAGAATAAAGGAACTTTTCAGCAAATTGCTGCAGATGGTACTTTGTATGTGTTTGGTTTGTGGAATTTATTATCTACTAGTTTTTTTTTAAGATTTTATTTATTTAGGGGCGCTTGGGTGGCTCAGTCGTTGAGCATCTGCCTTCGGCTCGGGTTGTGGTCCCAAGATTCTGGGATCGAGCCCCATATCGGCCTCCCTGCTCAGCGGGAAGCCCACTTCTCCCTCTCCCGCTCCCCCTGCTTGTGCTCCCTCTCTCTCTGTGTCTCTCTCTGTCAAATAAATAAATAAAATCTTTAAAAAAAAAAGATTTTATTTATTTATTTGAGAGAGAGAGAAAGAGAGCACATGAGAGGGGAGAGGGTCAGAAGGAGAAGCAGACTCCCTGCTGAGCAGGGAGCCCGATGTGGGACTCCAGGATCATGACCTGAGCCGAAGACAGTCGCTCAACCAACTGAGCCACCCAGGCGCCCCTATTATCTACTAGTTTTAACTAAACTAATCTTCATGAAGTAGATAAGTGACTTAGGAAGGTTTTTACAAAGAAACTGCTGATTGAAGCTAATACCGGTAATGCAAAAACAAGAAACAAGAAGAAAAGAACAGAGCTATAAACTCTTGTCAGCAACATTACTGGGTCAATACAATAATCTAATCATGAAAACAGCCAGCCAAAAAAAAAAAAAAAATCAAGAAGACCAAAATATGGACTTGGACCCACTATTAGTACAATGAACCTTGCCCTAAGAGTACATTGATCTGAAAGAAAAAAGGCAAGGGGGGAGGGGAGGAGACAAACTTATATATAAGAGACTCTTAAGTATAGAGAACAAAATGAGGGTTGTGGAGGGGAGGTGCAGGGGGATGGGCTAAATGGGTGATGGGGATTAAGGAAGGTACTTGTCATAATGAGCACTAGGTGTTGTATGTAAGTAATGAATCACTAAATTCTACTGAAACTAACATTACACTATATGTTAACTAACTAGAATTTAAATAAAAACTTAAAACATGAAGAGTACACTGATCTATTAACTAATGATAGCATGTAGTCATGATAAGCAAATATTTTTAAATGTTTAATCTTTGCCTTAACTTTAATTTCTATGTGCATTTTTAATGTACATAGATGATAATATTTACATATTACATATAAAATGTTAAGACAAAGATTGGAGTTTAATGTGATTTCTCTTCATAATATTCTGTTGTCATTAAAAAATAGCATTCGGGCACCTGGGTGGCTCAGTTGGTTAAGCAACTGCCTTTGGCTCAGGTCATGATCCTGGAGTCCCGGGATCGAGTCCCACATCGGGCTTCCTGCTCGGCGGGGAGTCTGCTTCTCCCTCTGACCCTCCCCACTCTCATGCTCTCTCTATCTCATTCTCTCTCTCAAATAAATGAATAAAATCTTTAAAAAAAAATAGCATTCAAAAAACTCATAAATTTTTAAAGTATTTTTTCAATGTATTGGCTTATTACATAAAACCCAGGTAGTTTACAACAGAAATTGAATGTTCTTTCATGACAGCCTCTCATTCAGTTGGCAACATGAGCTTCAAAATTTGATATAATCCTTCTGATCCTCAAAATCTCTAGAGTTGCAAGGTATTCAAATTCAAATAACTATGCTAATGGGAGTGGAATCCTCCTAGTGAGTTTTGGCTTACCTCCAATATCAATTTGGGAAGTGGGGGAAGAGGGCTTTGGTGTTGGGGGGTTTTCTTGATTTTATTTTATTTTTTGTAAAGATTTTATTTATTTATTTGACAGAGAGAGACACAGCGAGAGAGGGAACACAAGC
Source organism: Mirounga angustirostris (assembly GCF_029215605.1). Taxonomy (NCBI): domain Eukaryota; kingdom Metazoa; phylum Chordata; class Mammalia; order Carnivora; family Phocidae; genus Mirounga; species Mirounga angustirostris. Next base: position 161,542,964 of record NW_026991711.1, read on the forward strand.
AGGGGGAGTGGGAGAGGGAGAAGCAGGCTTCCAGCGGAGCAGGGAGCCCGATGTGGGGCTTGATCCCAGGACCCTGGGATCATGACCTGAGCCAAAGGCAGACGCTTAGACTGAGCCACTCAGGCACCCCGGTTTTCGTCCTTTTAAAATATTTTCGTTTTGGGTTGGAACATCAGCTTCAGAAACTAAGAGACTAGAACACCTAATGGAAATTGCATTTACTTGCCAATGATTCTATCAGAAAGGATCTACTGCAAAGAGAAGCTTTACCTTAATTTTATATATTGCATTATACATGAAAGTATATAATATTTTATTTTTATGTTGTATTACATTATTATATATTGTAAATATTATATATAATAAAATATTCAAAATGCTAACTCAAAGATTATATTATTAAAAACCATATATTGTCTTTTTTTTTATAAAGATTTTATTTATTTGACAGAGAGAGATAGCGAGAGCAGAAACACAAGCAGGGGGAATGGAAGAAGAAGCAGGCTTCCTGCCAAGCAGGGAGCCCGATGTGGGGCTCGACCCCAGGACCCCAGGATCATGACCTGAGCCAAAGGCAGATGCTTAATGACTGAGCCACCCAGGTGCCCCAAATTCCGTATATTGTCTTAAATTGAATTACCTTTGATACATACAAACAATTTAAAACATAGCTTCAGCTATTAAAAAAAAAAAAAAGACAAAATCAGGGCACCTGGATGGCTCAGTCCATTAAGTGTCTGACTCTAGATTTTGGCCTGGGGCCTGATCTCAGGGTCCTGAGATCCAGCCCCGCCTCAGCTCCTTGCTCAGCCCCAAATCTGCTTCAGATTCTCTCTCTCCCGCTCCCTCTGCCCCTCCCCCTGCTTTCTCTCTCTTTCTCTCTCTCTCTCTAAAGTAAATAAATAAGGGGCACCTGAGTGGCTTACTCGGTTAAGCATCTGCCTTTGGCTCAGGTCATGATCTCGGGGTTCTGAGGTCGAGTCCCACATCGAGCTCTCTGTTCAGTGGAGAGCCTGCTTCTCCCTCTCCCGCTCCCCCTGCTTGTGTGCTCTCTCTTTCTGTCTGCCAAATAAACAAACAAATAAATCTTTAAAAAGAAAAGGGGGGGGCGCCTTGATGGTTCAGTTGGTTAAGCATCTGCCCTTGGCTCAGGTCATGATCCCAGGGTCCTGGGATGGAGCCCTGCATCACATTGGGCTCCTTGCTCAGCGGGGAGCCTGCTTCTCCCTCTGCCTGCTGCTCCCCCTGCTTGTGTTCTCTCTCTCTCTGTCAAATAAATAAATAAAATCTTTTAAAAATAAAAAAATTTTAAAAATTTTAAAAATAAAAAAGAGTAAATAAATAATCTTAGAAAAAAAGACAAAAAAATCTCTTGTCTCAAGGTCTGTGTGTTTTTCTGTTTAATCTCACGTGGAGAAGAAAGGAAGGAAGGAAGGAAGGAAGGAAGGAAGAAAGAAAGAAAGAAAGAAAGAAAGAAAGAAAGAAAGAAAGAAAGAAAGAAAGAAAGAAGGAAAGAGAAAGAAGAAAAAGAAAGAAAGAAAGAAAAGAAAGAAAGAAAGAAAGAAAGAGAAAGAAGAAAAAGAAAGAAAGAAAGAAAGAAAAGAAAGAAAGAAAGAAAGAAAGAAAGAAAGAAAGAAAGAAAGAAAGAAAGAAAGAAAGAAAAGAAAAGAAAATGAAGTAACTCTTAAAATGTGGCCCCAAATTACAAAACTAACTGAAAAGAATTTTGGTCATTGCAAAAGACTTATGTTTCTGGGAATCTATTACAAAATAAGAAGACTACGTACACTTAAAATATAATGTAAATCAGGTTTTCTGTCATTTGGAAAAGTCATACATTTTCATTCTGTGTTTTAAAGCTGAAAGTAAACTCTTTTAGTAAACTCTACCCCTAACATGGGGCTCTAATATCATAACCCCAAGATCAAGAGTTCAGACTCTACTAAGCCAATCAGGCACCCCAAGAATAATTTTTAGTAATATTCCAAACAGTGCTCTTCAAAGCAAATTATGTCTAAAAAGAAATATTTTGCTTTTAGATTTTTACCAATTACAGTATTTGAAAATTAATTAAATCTCATTATAAAAAAAGCATTTATACCCCCTACAAATGTTCCACCTACTCTAATTTTAATTACTCAATTCCCAAACTGAATTTGGAAATAATAAAGGCATTAAACCTACATTTTCCTGCTGATCTGGTAATTAACCCAACAACTTTATAAATTTAGTTATTTAAATACATTAATCAGACATTTTTACCTTACGGCAAAAGAGCAAGGAGATTGGAAAAAAATGTTTGCATCATACATGTATTTTTTTAAGTTTTAAGTAATCTCTACACCCAACATGGGGCTGGAACTCACAACCCCGAGATCAAGTCCTAGGCTCCACCAACTGAGCCAGCCAGGAGCCCCTGCATGAAACATTTAAATGAATTACACAGTTAAGTGAATGTTGTGTGACTGTAACTCTTCTTGTGCTATATATATGGTATATTTTATTTCATTTATTGCTACCAAATTTCTGTGGGAAATACTAACTGTTCAGAGACATAGTACTGAAAGCCAACTTTGTGGTTCACAGTAGCTATAAGGGTCCTAAAAATAAAGAATGCCTGTGGTAGCACAGATGGGATCACTTTACTGAGGAAGAATGAAGTTCACCGACAGTGGTAGCACCTAGACCTGGGAATCCCACGTCATAGTAATATAAACCTGTGAGGGTTTAACACAGATATAAAGTCTTAAAATTAGATCGTATGTGGAGACCGGACTTTCTAGTGAAACAAAATTAAAACTAGAACTATATCTGTAGATGCTGATTAAATTCTAACAAGGAAACAGGTCGCAGTTTATGGGCATTCATAATGCCTGGCTAAGTAAGATTTAATAAATGCATGCCTCCCTGGATGAGACTAATTGAAAAGCAAAGAAGGAGCGTCCAGAAAACTGGGTCTCCTTTGTAGTTTCTGGGCTGAAAACAGCCAGATCCTCATAGCGGCTCAATGTACTCATCCAGGGAGTAAATGCTTGACTTCGGAGAAACATTTATCTTTGGCGGTCATGTACTCCATGTACTTCCTGTCTGCACGTGCGTCATGAGCACAACTCGTTCTAATCACACAATACTCCCTATGCCATTGCCCTGATTTTTAAGGCTTCTCACTCCTTTTTGCTTTTTATTATTATTATTATTTAAAGATTTTATTTACCTATTTGATAGAGACACAGTGAGAGGGGGAACACAGCATGGGGAGTGGGAGAAGAAGAAGCAGGCTTCCCACTGAACAGGGAGCCTGATGCGGGGTTCAATCCCAGGACCCTGAGATCGTGACCTGAGCCCAAGGCAGACGCTTAAATACTGAGCCACCCAGGTGCCCCTCCGTTTTGTTTTTCTCATTCCCTTATGGTATTGGTAACATTCACAATAAAAGTGGAGGCAAAGTTTGGCTCAGGACCTTTCACCACGAGAGTGTCTGGTCCCCCCTTGCCTTCTCCTTTCTCCTACTTAGACGTCTGGAGTAATCTTTTCATTCACTGCCTCGGGGTTTGCTGGCCAAACCCAACAATTCATATATTTAACAATACAGGGATTAAACTCAAGGTATTAATTCCTTAATTCATGACCTGTAAACACTTCCTTATATTTGATCTGGGTTTATCAGCAACAATTATAAGTCTATCAATTTCTACATTTATAAGACAATGAAAGAAATCTTTTATAGCCTATACTCTAGACATACTTCTATTACAGCACTTATAATGCATCATAATTATTCATTTACTTGCCTGACTCCCTCATTAAACCATGGCCTCCTTGAAGACAGGGACTATACCTGTGTGTTAGGTGTTTAGGAAGTATCTGTTGAATGAATGAATTCATTAGAGATCTAAAAATACAAGTGACGTGATAGGGATGATTTGTTGCGTATTAACACCTCATTTATGAATCTATAAAGGTTTAAGGAATGAAGAATGGAGAGATTCACATATTTTCCAATGTCTAGGAGGCTTCCAGGATTCCAGCTGCCTATCAGAAAACTGACATTATTTACAAAAAACCTGTCATGGTGAGGGGCACCTGGGTGGTTCAGTCGTTAAGCGTCTGCCTTTGGCTCAGGTCATGATCCCAGGGTCCTGGGATCGAGCCCCACATCGAGCCCCACATCGAGCCCCACATCGAGCCCCACATCGGGCTCCCTGCTCCATGGGAAACCTGCTTCTCCCATTCCCCCTGCTTGTGTTCCCTCTCTCGTTGTGCCTCTCTCTGTCAAATAAATAAATAAAATCTTTAAAAAAAACAAAACAAAACAAAACAAAAAACCCCACAAAAAACCTGGAATGGTGATGTGTTCTGGGATTGGAAAGCCCTTCCCCAAACCCATGGCAAGGACATTAGAACTGAGCTAGGGCTAAGCTTTTTGACACATGCTATATAATCTTTTCTTATTTGTTGAGTTGGTGATACAAATACTAACCATCAGAGGTCAAGACCAATTTCTGCTGCATGCAACCAATTATTCTCTGGCCATTGCATGCAATAAACATTTCTCCTTTAACACATTGGTCATGTGCTTTCTTTTGTCAGAATTACAAGAAACAGAACTCCTGAGTGCAAATAATGTGGCATTCTTGTCCAACCTTCTTCGAAGATCCAAGTCAAGGAGATCCATGGAATTTTAACAAGAAAAGAAGCAGATGTCTCAGTTTCTTTTCTTTAAATTCTATTCATTCACTTAAATATTTACTGAATTATTTAAATATTTAAATATGTATACACACACATACATACATACATACATACATACATACCACATCTTCTTTATCCATTCATCCACTGATGGACACGGGTTGTTTGTACATCTTGGCTATTATAAATAAGGCTGCAATGAACACGGGGGTGCAGATATCTTTTCAAGTTGTGTTTTCATGTTCTTCAGATAAATACCCAGAAGGGGAATTGCTGGATCATATGGTAATTCTACTTGCAGTTTTTTGAGAAACCTCCATACTGTTTTCCATAGTGGCTGCACCAATTTATATTCCCACCAACAGTGTACAAGGGCTCCCTTTCTTTCACATCCTCACCAACACTTGTTACCTTTGGTCTTTTTGATAATAGCCATTCTAACAGATAGAGGTGATTTCTTATTGTGGTTTTGATTTGCATTTCCTTGATGATTAGTGATGTTTGGCATCTTTTCATGTACCTGTTGGCCATCAGTATGTCTTCTTTAAAAAATGTCTATGCATCAATTCTGCTTTTTTTTAAAAAAAGATTTTATTTATTTAACAGAGAGAGAGCGTGAGCACAAGCAGGGTGAACGGCAGGCAAGGCAGAGGGAGAAGCAGGCTCCCCGCTGAGCAGGGAGCCCGACGTGGGACTCGATCCCAGGACCCCGGGATCACGAGCTGAGCTGAAGGCAGATGCTTAACCAACTGAGCCACCCAGGTGCCCTATCATATTTGCTTTTTAAATGAAGAGTATAAATTCTCATTTAAACTTCTTATACACAATTACCTCCATTCACTAACACACAAATCACATAGGTTTAGCTGCGGTGCGGTAAGAATTCCAAAGCTCACCATCTAGCAACTTGTTGAAGCCCCAGGCTGTATTCTTGAATTCCCACATTCCTTTTCACTCCTTGTCTTACTTACTGGAACCAAACGTCTACCAAAATTAAGAATAAAGTTGTGTTCCAAATCTTTTTTTGTCTTAGCCTCCTTTGGGACTACAAAGCTGCACCACCCATTCTGGTTTATTTTAAGATTGTACACATAAGCCACATATGACTCTACAATAATACTTGAACATTGTTTGTACAGCAGAAGTATGTCCAAGTGTTTTTTAACAAAGAGCAATATGATCAGATATCCGTGTATGTAGGTTAGTTTTTTAATGATAGCTATAGAAGCAAATAATTCCTCCAAAATTAATTTTTTGCAGTAATACAGATGTCCAAAAATACTTTATTCAACTTTATTTATATAAAAGTATCTTGTTATAGAGTTAGTATTTGTGTCAATAGCATTAGTAGTTATCACTCAATTTTGATTGAGGTGGTAAGAAGATGGCTATTTCTCTTAAAGCATAATTGATGTGAAGGCATATTTCAATTCAGTCTCCATATTTATATGATTGAAATTCTCAATTTTCTTTTTTTGGGGGGTTTCTTTTTTTTTAATTAACATATAATGTATTATTTGTTTCAGGGGTACAGGTCTGAGATTCATCAGTCTTACATAATTCACAGTGCTCACCATAGTACATACCCTCCCCAATGTCCATCACCCAGCCACACCATCCCTCCCACCCCCCTCCCCTCCAGCAACCTTCAGTTTGTTTCCTGAGATTAAGAGTCTCTTATGGTTTGTCTCCCTCTCGGGTTTTGTCTTGTTTCATTTTTCCCTCCCTTACCCTATGATCCTCTGTCTTGTTTCTCAAATTCCTCATATCAGTGAGATCATATGATAATTGTCTTTCTCTGATTGACTTATTTCACTTAGCATAATATCTTCTAGTTCCATGAAATTCTCAACTTGATAAAACTTTCATAGCACCCAGGTAGATCCCAACATTACCTAGAGTTTGGTCACATAGTCAGAAAGTTTAAGTTATTTTTGGAAAATTTTTTAATTGAGATATAATTGATATACAACATGGTATTTTTTTAGGTATATGAAGTAATGATTTAAAATATGCATATATTGCAAAATGATCACCAGAATCAGTTTAGTTTTATCATTCATCACCTCACATAGCTAATTTTTTTTTTCTGGTGATGAGAAGTTTTAAGATCTACTCTTTCAAATTTCCTGGAAAATTTTCACAGGAAAACTGGTAGGATGGTGTTTGACCTATCTGGTCCTGAGGTCTGGGGTAGAGGGCATTTACCCAATCAGGTCTGGAAAGAGTACTGAAAGCTAAAGCCAAAAAATCCTGTCCAAATGAACTGTGCAAGTAAAAAGGATGTGAGGATAGATTAAAACTCAAGGGAACCACCAAGCCAGGCAGGCAAAGAAAATAAATGCAACAATTCTGGGCAGTAAATGACAGCTGTCTGGATGAACACTAGTGACAGCTGGTATTGCCTGGGGCTGAATCCACATTTTAGGGCTGTTCTGATTCATTTAAAAATTCTGGAATGGAGCAGATACTAGACTTCATATTCTGGCAATATTCTAGAAATATTGTATCTTTAGCTCAGTTCCTGTCCAAAGGGAAAGTTATGGGACAGAATGACAGGTCAGTCATATCCAGGGGCATATCACTGGTTCTAAGCAATTTAACATGTTATTTTGTGTACTTTTATCATGGTTCTTGTACTTGGGGTTCTTTGGTTCATTGAGCGTCTTTGATCTATAGATTTGTAACTTTTATCTAGTTTGGAGTTTTCAGCCATTATTTCTTCAAGTATTTTCTTTGGTCCCTCATATATTTCTTGAGGGCCTCTAATGACATATATATTGGGCTGATTAAAATTATATAACAGATTTCCTGATATTGTTTATTTTTTTCTTTCAGTGTTTTTCCTCTCTGTGTTTCATTTTGCATAGTTTCTATCGCTATGTCTTCAAATTCACCGATCTTTTCTTCTTCAGTATCTAATCTACTGCTACCCTCATATAGTATATTTTTCATCCCAGACATTGTAGTTTTAATCTAGAATTTATTGTGGATCTTTTAATATCTTTAATGTTTTGACTTAATATGCTCAATCTTTCCTCTGTCTTTTTGAACATGTGAAGTATGGTTATAGTTTCTTCTTAATATACTTGTCTACTAATTCTACTATCTGTGGCATTTCTGGAGCTGATTCTGTTGATTGATTGCTATCCTCATTATGGGTTGCCTTTTCCTGGTTCTTTATATTTTTGTAATTTTTAAATTAAATGTCAGGCTTTGTGAACTTTACCTTGTCAGGTGCTAGATATTTTTGTATCTATAAATATTTTTGAGCTTTGTCCTGAGATGCAGTTAAAGTATTTATAAACAGTTCAATCTTTTTGAGGCTTGCTCTTAACTTATATATATGAGTCTAGAGTAGCTTTGAGTGTAGGGCTAATGTTCCTCCACTGCTCAGTGACCCATGAATTATAAGATTTTCTACTGTCTGGTGCAAACTTGATTCATTCTTGTCTCTGGATGAGCTTTGAGAATTGTTTCCTCTGCTTCTTTTAGGTAGTTCTCCCACACACTTGGATGGTTTCTCCCCTCATGTGCACTGATTAGTAGTTAGCTGAAAACTTCAGGGGAACTCTCTGAAGATCCTTAGAGCTGTCTCTCTGTGCATTGCTCTCATCTCTGGTACTATGCTCTGCAAACTCTAGGCACTTTAGCCTCCCAAGACTGTGTCTCCACAGTTAAAGGAGATGACTAGGCTTTGCCTGAGTTCTCTCTCCCTGTGCCACAACCTGGAAACCTTCCAGGCAGCAAGCTAGGAAAATCATAGGGCTCACCTCTCTCAAGGATCACTGTCCTACACTATTTGACATCCAATGTCTGCAAACTGTTGTTTCATACATTTTGTTGATCTGGTTTTTAAGTTGTTTTAGACAGGAGGGTACTCTAGGCCTTCTTACTACATCTTGCCAGAGAAGAACTACAAAATCAACAGAACCACCAGTGGTTGCATGAACTGCATCTGAGCTTCTCCACATTCTGAGATTTAGATGGTATTACATTTGCAAAGAATAAGACAGTCCCAGAAGCATTTTTTCACTCACTCAACAAACATTTAAACACTATGGGAGAAATGGTTAGCAGTCTACTTAAAATCCACTCTCTTTCCATATGATAGAATTGTGCTTGGGGAGGGACTGCAAGCTCAGGCGCTGCGGTTTTCCATACACCCCCTACCCTCCACCCATACACATACACATCTTGCTTCTCAGTATGGCCATATGTTTAGTATTCACCAATGGAACATGAGTGAAAATGAGATGTATGATTTCTAGGACAAGGATTTTAAGAAGCAGATATGCCTTCTTCACACTCTTTCCCCTTCTGCAGACTGACTGCTGAAGATAACAAATCCCCTGGAAATGATGAAGCCAAAATATGAAGGAGTCTCAGTCTCTGAAATCACTGCATGGCAGGAAGCTGTCTGCCAGAAATACCTGCATTGTTTAGCAAGGTAATGACTAAGTAAATTTCTATTGTACTAAACCACTACTATTTTGGGGTCACTTTGTTAAAGTAGTGAGTGTTACCTAGCTTATACAGGGACCCACTATATGCCAAGAACTGTGCTAAGTGCTGGGTATACAAAGAGAAGCAAAAGAGTCATGGTCCCTGGTTCATGAGGTTGTTTAGTCATGAAGGGTAGTTAGTCATGAAGGGTAAAAATAAACAAGAAAGAAGCCAGATATATACAGTCACATCCTGCAAAGCACTTCCTTGATTCCTGTCTCCCTGTAGAATGTATCTTGTTTTTTATTTTTATTCATTTATTTTCTTTTGTAGCTTGCTTTTTAATAACCAAACTTCAGAGAACATACTTTTTCCTTGATACAGTGTTTTTTAACTAATATTTGTACAGGGGATGTTTATATTTATATCCTCCCCCAAACTCAATACATTTTAAAACAAAATGATGTGTATGAAATATCTTGCATTGCATTTCAAATACAATTGGTAGAATATCAGAATCACACATAAACATTTTTCAACTTTAAATTTTCAAACATTTCAAGTTTGAAAATCAGAAAAGTTTAAAGAATACACATATACCCTTCATCTAGAGTCACCAGTTGGTAACAATCAGCCATGTTTGTTACATGTCTCTTTATAAACATGCAGGCGCACATGTGCACGCACACACACACACACACACACTTTGCTGAACCATTTGAAACTAATTTGCAGGCATGATGATACTTTATCCCTAAATATTTCCGTACTTACCTCCTATGAACAAGAACATTTTCCTACATGATCACAATACCACTATCACACCCAAGAAATTTAATGTAAATATGCAATATTATCTAATATACAGCCTATGCTAAAATCCCTCCCTTGTCTATAGCTGATTTTTACTAACTTATTTATTATTCCTTTATCTCCAAAATAATACTTCCCCTGCTCCCCAATAATTATGTCCTCCCCAAAACTAAACCAATCCTAACTTGATCCATAGAGTCTGTGCAATTTCAAACAAAATCCCAGCAAATTACTATATGGATATTGACAAGCTGATTCTAAAGTTCGTATGGGGAGGCAAAAGACCCAGAATAGCCAACATAATATTGAAGAAGAACAAAGTTGGGGGATTGATGTTATCTGACTTCAAGACTTACTATAAAACCACAGTAATCAATACAGTGTGGCATTGGCAATAGATCATTGGAACAGAACAGAGAGCCCAGAAACAAACCCCCATAAAGACAGTTAATTGACTGTTGACAAAAGAGCAAAGATAATGCAATGGAGCAAAGATAGTCTTTTCAACAAATGATGCTGAGATAACTGGATCATACACATGCAAAAAATTGAATCTAGACACAGATCTTACACTGTTCACAAAAATTAACTCAAGATGGATCATGGACTTAAATGTAAAATGCAAAACTATGAAATTCCTAGAAGATAACATCAGAGAAAACTTAAGTGACCCTGGGTTTGGCAATCACTTTTTAGATACAAGACCAAAGGCACAATTTATGAAATAAATAAATGATAAGACAAACTTCATTAAAATTAAAAATTTCTTCCTGTGAAAGACAATATCAATGGGCGCCTGGGTGGCTCAGTCGTTAAGCATCTGCCTTCGGCTCAGGTCATGATCCCAGGGTCCTGGGATCGAGCCCCACATCGGGCTCCCTGCTCAGCGGGAAGCCTGTTTCCCCCTCTCCAACTCTCCCTGCTTGTGTTCCTGCCCTCACTCTCTCTCTCTGTGAAACAAATAAATAAAATCTTAAAAAAGAAAAAAAGAAAAAAAAAAAAGAAAGACAATATCAAGAGAATGAGAAGAGAAATCACAGATTGAGAGAAAATATTTGCAAAAAAGACACATCTGATAAAGGACTTTTATTCAAAATATAAAAAAAGAAATCTTAAAACTCAACAAGAAAAGAATCTTATTTAAAAGTGGGCCAAAGACATTCGTGGACATCTTACCAAAGATGGCATACAGATGGTAAATAAGTATACGAAAAGATGCTCTACAACATATGTCATTAGGGAAATGCAAATTAAAACAGAATGAGATACCACTATGCTTTTATTAGAATGGCCAAAATCTGGAACACTGACAACACCAAATGTTGGCAAGGATGTGGAGCAACAGAAACTTACATATGTTGCTGGTGGGAATGCAAGATACCAACACTTTGGAAGACAGTTCGGTGGTTTCTTATAAAACTAAACATATTCTTGCCATACAAACCAGAAATCCTGCTTCTTGGTATTTACAACATAAAATTGCAACTCCAACCAGACCAAAGGAGTTGCAATTTTATGTCCACACAAAAACCTGCACATAGATGTCTATAACAGCTTTCTTTGTAATTGCCAAAACATGGAAGCAACAACATGCTTTTCAGTAGAAGAATGGATAAATAAACTGTGGTACATCCGGACAATGGGATATTTTTCCATGCTAAAAAGAAATGAGTTATCAAGCCATGAAAAGACACACAGAAAACTTAAATGCATATTACTAAGTGAAGGAAGCCAATCTGAAAAGGACACATATTGTATGATCCCACCTATGTGACATTCTAGAAAGAGCAAAACCATGGAGACAGTAGATCAGTGGTAGCACTATCTCCATATGAAGTGGGAGTAGAGGGCATTCTATTCTCAACATAGCTACTTCTAGTTAACAACAGTCAACAAGCCTGATAGCCTGGGCTCTAGAGTTAGACTCCCTGCTTTTGAACAGAAGCTCTGCCAATTATTTGAACTCTGATTACTTACTTATTTCACCTCTCTAAGCCTGTTATTTCGATTAGTGAAATGAGGACAATGGTTCTGACATAGAATTACATGAATTGATGTGTATAAAGAGCATATTAATGTGCCCATGATAAAATCATAGCTATCACCCACTGCATGCCGATTTTCAAATGGTAGCTCCCCTTGTCAAAGTACCTTTGCAGGGCCCAGGAGGGTATATGTGCATGACAGTTTCTCCACTGGAGTCTGCCCTGAGCCATGGGGCTTAGCCCTATTTTTAACTTCAATGTTAGGCCCTGAAGCACTATGTACTCTTCCATGTCTGACTTCTTGCACTTAGCATAATGTTTTCTTTCCTAACATTTTATTATAAAATGTTCATTCATAAAGAAAGGAAAACCGGAGTGTCTGAACATTTACTTTGTGTTAGGAAAGGGCTCCTCGCTGTGGGGCAACAGCATGGAAGTAGGTCATTGAAAGTAAGGAACAGCAGAGCATGACATGGAAATGCCACATCTGTACCTAGGCTTGGCCTCCATCTGTGTCAGCATCTCCCTCCAGGCCTGGGACATCACCGAACCAGCTGGTGGCCTTGGGCTCTGATGATTTCTCTTTCCTTGGACCTTGACTGTCTCACTCTATCACACTCTGTATCAACATATTCCTTTAGTGCTTCATGAAGGCAGATGACAGAACTCCGACCAGACCATAGGAGAAATCAGGTGGACGTGGAAACTAGAGAAACACAGTAGAGGGATGTGTGATCACTGCAACAAAAGATAATTAAATCCTGGTTGACAAAAAGAAGAGGGTCAAGGACAGAGCCAATATTTAAGGAGCAAACAAAGGAAAGGAAATCTATCTGTAAAGAGACCAGGAATGATCAGAGAGATGGGAGGTTAATCTGGAGAGAGTTGGCTCCTAGAAGCAAAGGAAGAAAGGAAAGAAAGGGGGAAAGAAAGGAAGAAAGTGTTTTAATAAGTGGGAAGGGGGGCAGGTCAAATGTGTCCATCTAAGATGAGGTATGTTTATCGGATGAGGAGACCTCATCAATATTCTTCCACTCTACTTGGGGAGCTGTGGCAGCCAGGCCTTTCCTTTGCAGGTGGCAGATTAAAAGAGTCATCCCTGCTAAATCTGGACAATTTAAAGGAAAACTTTGAACGCACTGACAATGGAGGTTCCCCAAGGAAATAGCTCAACCAGATCCTACCCTGAGATATTCAGAATGGATTAGACCTATCTAGAAGCTCAGCGCTTCCAATCCACTTTTGTTAGCCTGTTTGTTTTAAAATCAACTTTATCAATGTATAATTTGCATAAATAAATGCCCTCATTTAAAGTGTATGGTTCAGGGGCACCTGGGTGGCTCAGTCGGTTAAGCATCTGCCTTTGGCTCGGATCATGGTCTCGGGGTCCTGGGATTGAGTCCTGCCTGGGGCTCCCTGCTCAGCGGAGAGCCTGCTTCTCCCTCTACCCTTCCCCCCTGCTCGTGATCTCTCTCTCTCTCTCTCACAAATAAATAAATAAAATCTTTTAAAAAATAAATAAAGTGTATGGTTCAGTACTTTTGACAAATATATACTCCCATGTAACTGCCATCTAATCAGTATACAGAATATTTCCATCACCCCCAAATTTTTCTTATGCCCCTTTACAAGCAACACTTTCCTTGCCCACAAACACCAATTTACTTTCTGTCACCATAGATTTGTTTTGTGTTAATGAATGTCATATAAATAAACTATACAGTACTTTGTGTACTGTAAAATAAACCATATTTGTACTTTTTGTGTGTCTGGATTCTTTCACTCAGCACAATGCTTTCTTCCCAAACCTTTTGTTATAAAAACGTTCAATCACAGAACAAAACTGAAAGAATTTTGCAGTAAACACCCACATACCTACCACTAGATTATACTACAGTTGACCCTTGCACAATGTGCGGGTTAGGGGTGCCAATCACCCATACAGTCAAAAGTCCATGTATAACTTTTTTTTAGATTTTTTTTTTTAAGTAATCTCTACACCCAATGTGGGCTCAAACCCACAACCCTGAGATCAAGAGTCACATGCTCCACCAGCTTAGCCAGCCAGCTGCCCCCATCTATAATTTTTGACTCCCCAAAAGTTTAACTACTAATAGTCTACTGCTGACCAGAAGCCTTATTAATAACATAAACAGTTGATTAACACAGATTTTGTATGTTTTATGTATTATAGGCTGTATTCTTTCAATAAAGTAAGCTAGAGAAAAGAAAATGTTATTAAGAAAATCATAAGGAAAAGAAAATACATTTACAGTACTTTAAAAAATCTGCATAAAAGTGAACCTGCACAGTTCATAGGTGTTGTTCAAGGGTCGACTGTATTAGATTCTACTATACTTGCTTTAATACATCCTTGTGTCCATTTATCAACCCATCTTATTTTTTGATGTATTTTAAAGATGTCAGTACATTTCCCCTAAATACTTTAGCATGCATATCAGACATAATTATCCATGTTGTTGCATAAATGTGTTGCTTGTTCCTTTTTACCGCTGAGTAGTATTCCATTTGCCTATTGATGGATATTTAAGTTATTCCCAGTTTAGTTTTATTATGAATAAAGTTGCTATGAACATTCATATACAAGCCTTGTACAGATATATGCTTTTATTTATCTTGAATAAGTACTGAAAAGTACTTTTGTTGGGTCATATGGTAAGTATACCTTATAATAAATAGCCAAACTGTTTTCTAGGTGGTGCCATTTTACATTTCTGTTAGCACTGTATTTTTTTTAAAAGATTTTATTTATTTATTTGAGAGAGATAGAGGGAGTGAGCGAGAGAGAGAGAGAGCGCACAAGCCAGGGTTGGGGTCAGAGAGGCAGAGGGAGAAGCAGACTCCCTGCTGAGCTGGGAGCCCGATGCGGGGCTCCATCCCAGAACTCTGGGATCATGACCTGAGCCAAAGGCAGACACCCAACCAACTGAGCTACTCAGTCGCCCCTACTAGCACTGTATTAAATTTGCAGTTTTTCCATATTCTCACTGATACTTTATATTGTCAGTTCTTTTGATTTTAGCCATTCCAAAAGTAGGCTTTTAATTTGCATTTCCCTAATAACTATTGATATCAAATATCATTTCATGTATTTATTGGCCATTGTGTATCCTATTTTGTGAAGTGTCTGTTCAAATCTTCGGCACATTTTTAAAATGGGTCATTTGTGGGGCGCCCAGGTGGCTCAGTCATTAAGCGTCTGCCTTCGGCTCAGGTTGTGATCCCAGGGTCCTGGGATTGAGCCCCACATCGGGCTCTCTGCTCAGCGGGAAGCCTGCTTCTCCCTCTCCCGCTCCCCCTGCTTGTGTTCCTTCTCTCGCTGTCTCTCTCTCTGTCAAATAAATAAATAAATAAAAATCTTAAAAAAAATAAAATGGGTCATTTGTTTTATTATAATTGTTCATATATTAAAGTTTTATGTCCATTGTGAGATATATATTGGAAATATTTTCCCCTGGTCTATGGTTTTCCCATATTTTTATTTTCAATCTATTTGTATCTTTGAATCTAAAGTGTGTCTCCTATACAGTTATAGCTGTAGTCAGTCCAGTCTAACAAGCTTTCTTTTTGATTGGATTATTTAATCCATTTCCATTTATTATTATTATTGATATAACTGGATTTGTGTGTGCCATTTTACTTTTAGTTTTCTATATGTCTTGTGTCCTTTCTGTCCCTCTATTTTTTTTTCTGCCTCCTTTTGCATTAAGTGAATATTTTTTAATGCAGCATCATAATTTCTTTAATGATTTTTCAATATATATTTTTGAGTTATTGTTTTAGTAATTTCTCTAGGGTTTACCATATAAATCTTAACTTATCAGAAGCAGCTGGGATTTATACTAGCTAGTTCCAATGATATGTAGAAATGTTACTCCTACACAGCTCTATTTCTTCTTTCCTCCTTTTGTGGTATTTTGTTATATATATCACATCAATTAATGTTACACATCCCAAAATACATTGGTACAATTATTGCTTTACCATCTGTAGTAATTTCCTTATCCCAGTATGGCTTTGTTCCTACCCGCCTCCTCTGTGCTATTATTGGCAAATATATTTCACAAACATTAATTTCTACATGTTATAGGCACAACAATCCATTATATTACTTTATACAATTGCTTTTCAAATCAATTCGGAGGAAGAGAAAAATAATTTACACGGTCTTTATTTTATTTTTATTTTTTGTTTTTAATTGAATTATAGTTTACTTATAATATTACATTTGTTCCAGGTGTACAACATAGTGATTTGACAACTATATACATTATGAAATGCTCATCATGATAAGTCTATTTACCATCTGACTTATTTCAGCATAATACACTCTAGGTCCATCTATGTTGTCACAAATGGTTAAGATTCCATTCTTTTTTAGGACTAATATTCCATTTTGTGTATATATGTATATATATGTATGTATGCATATATATGCATCACACCTTCTTTATCCATTCCTGTATTGATGGACACTTAAGTTGCCTCCATACCTTGACTATTGTAATTAATGCTGCAGTAAATATAGGGGTGCATATATCTTTTTGAATCAGTGTTTTCATTTTCTTTAAGTAAATACCCAGCAGTGGACTTACTGGATATTACGGTATTTCTATTTTTTTTTCACTGTTCAAAGTTTATTTGGTATTTTAGTTGGTATGATACTTATATAGTTGGTTGCATTGTCTTTTTTACATTATATGGCAATGTACACTATATTCTGACATAGGTAGTACACAAAATATGATCCTTTAGAACACTTATGTACAATACATGCAATATTGAATTTATACATTGGATCCCAGGGTGTGACTGACTGGAGAAAAAAAAGATGGACTAGGCATGTTGGGTTTGGGTGAAGGAATCAGAAGTTACAGAACACACAGTAAATACACAACTGGTCTGGACATTCGGGGTACCGGCCGTGGTGCCTCTGATGTGACGGAGCCATTTGACATTAACCGGTTTAGGACTACACAACACAGTTATCTTCCAGCGTCAGGATATGGCTACAGGGTATGGAGAGCCATTCCTATCTGTAGCTTTAGGAAACTGATGTTTTTCCTAAGCTATTTTATTTTATTATTTTTTTGACCTTTTATTTAATTATGAGAGAGAGAGCATGAGCAGGAAGAGGGGCAGAGGGAGAGGGAGAAGCAGGGAGCCCAATGCAGGGGCTCAATCCCAGGACCTCAGGATCATGACCTGAGCTGAAGGCAGACACTCAACGCACTGAGCCACCCAGGCGCCCCTTAACCCAGGCCCAGGGGGCCAGCTCAGTAGCCGGTGGGATATTTAAACAAGGAGCTTGATCTGGTGGCCTGCAGCTAGCCGGCATGCCTTAGGGCAGTGGTGGCCACTGCCTTCTTGGTCCCCTAGGCCACAAAATATACAGGCCTGGAAGGAGCCCTCCACCTTTTCTCCTGTGAACATCTACCTGATAGGTAGATAAGCACGTGGACAAAAACCTGATTAGGTGACAGGCGGGTGGGGGGCTTATCAGATTAAAACAACCAACACCAAAAAGTTCTCGGGTCCCCTCCCTATCCAGGAGCTTCCTACATTCAATAAACTTTGCTTTGCTGCGCCCCACTCTTTGTCTGGTCTACCTCTTCATTCTTTGAAGTGACGTGACCAAGAACCTCGCGACCAAAGGAAAAGAAATCCTGCAACAGAACTACCACTTCAGAACAGAGGTAAGCGTGATTAGGATCCTAGTATTCCAGCATTCCCGACCAAGGTAGATCCTCTGTTACATGAGTGGGCTGGATGGAAAAAGGAGCCTCCATCTCTCAACCACACTTACCCTGGACTTAGCCTTAATATCAGGTAGCTCGGGGCAGGGTGAGAATTGCAGACATCCTGCTCCTCCCACTGGGATCGTGGGGAGAGGAGGCCCTGTGTTCTTGATTGCAGCAGACTGACTGGTCAGCTGGTCTTGACTGAAATACCACAGATTCTCACTCACTTTTCTTATCAAATTTTCATAGATTTTCTTGAATAGATGTTTTTTCATTTGCTATTTTCTCTTAGGACTATTTCTAAGGCTTTAAATGATTGTGGTTTGCTTGTTTTAAAATGATCTTCATTAGGAGCACCTGGGTGGTTCAGTTGGTTGAGTGTAGGATTCTTGATTTCCGCTCAGGTCCTGATCTCAGTCAGGGTCGTGAGACCGAGCCCCAAGATGGGTTCCATGCTGAGCATTTTAGAGTTCTCTCACTCTAAAACATAAAAAATAATTTTCATCAGTTTCACTAGGGAGTGGGTCACTGGACCTCTTCATGCTGTCATGCCAGTAGTTAATCTCTTGGCAGTATTCTTGTAAGTTTCCTATAAGCTTAAATTGAATTGAAAAGTTAAGGGAAGGGCGCCTGGGTGGCTCAGTCATTAAGCGTCTGCCTTTGGCTCAGGTCGTCGGGCTCCCTGCTCAGCAGGGGAGCCTGCTTCTCCCTCTCCCACTCCCCCTGCTTGTGTTCCCCTCTCTCGCTGTGTCTCTCTCAAATAAATAAATAAAATCTTAAAAAAAAAAAAAAAATGACCTGAGCCGAAGGCAGACGCTTAACGACTGAGCCACCCAGGCGCCCCGAAGAAGGAGAATATCTTAACAACAAAAAAAAAGTTAAGGGAAAAAAACACAAGAAAGTGGTTATTAGGAATAAATATTTTAAAAGACAAAGTGCTTTCACATTTGTTATTTATTATTATTCCCAAGCACCGATAACAAACACTAGCGGTGCTTGCTTGCTCCTTATGACAACTACAACTATTTTAAACAAACACCCTGGGTTCAGCCTATCCAGTTATTGAGAAAGAGGACAATTTCACTTTACCCTTCAAGGTTCTTTTGTCTGGTCCAAGAATTAAATTAACATATGACAGATTAACAGGAGAATATAAAATTTATTTGCCTATCAAGCAATCAGGCAATTGAGGCTTATCTGCTATCCAGGGGTAAGGAGAAGGGGTAAGAGGTCTGGGACTTCAAAGGGAAGGAAGACAATTCACAGGAAGATGAAAGAGTAAATGTTTGGTAAACAAATGTTTGCTGGCCATACAGAAACAATGGGATTTAGAGAGGAATTTTAACAAACAGACTTTGCTAAATTCTTCTCTGTCTAAAACACCTTCTCTGTCCTATTATACTGTAGTAAACTATGGTCAGACAGCTCTCTTCCCAGAGCAGGTCCTCCATCTACAGTCTTCTAAGCTACAGGGAGGGTCAAAGTTTCTTCCAGAGTCTTTTGTTTCTTAAAAATAATCACCTCAAGTAATCCACATGCCAAAGGGACACATTTCGGGGTGACAGTTTTCTCCCCTACACAGTCGAGGGTGTTAACAGCTGGTTGGCTGTGGTACAGGAGTGTTTTAATTCAAAGGGACTCATTGGGGTCGGTGAGTGGGAGCGCTGGGGTTTTGGAATATAGGTGAGGTTCACTGGAGTGCAGTGTGGAGCCAAGGGCGGAGAAAGAATTTTTGAGACGTCTCTGATGCAAAAAGGTGGTTTATTAAAGCAAGGGGACAGGACCCGTGGGCACAGAGAGCTGCCCTGGGTTTGTGAGAGGTAGCTGATTGTCTACTGTGGGGTTGGGGGACTAAGGAAAAGGGAGGTTTCAGAAAGATTGTCTTATGTTAAAGAAGACTCACAGGATACCTGGAGGCTTTGCCATTGTCAAGTTAAGGTTGTTTCTCCTAGAAAGCAAGGCATTAACAGTAAGACAGTTGGGAGCCTCCTGGAGGAACATTTCACTCTGCCCGCTTCAAGTATCTGTCAATGGGCTGCAGGTTATAAGGACATTTCATTGTATCTACATTTCCTGCTGAAGCTAGGTTATTGATAGAAATGCTTTGTTCTTGTAAATTGCTAAGACATTTGTAACCCGAGGGAGACTCCTGTCTTGCAGGATTGTGAGCTCTATTAAGTTAACTATTTGTTTTTCCTTTCCTTAGCTTTAGGGCAGCCAGGAGTGCCTGAGGAATGTCACACCTGTTCCATCTGGGGGAGGGGGTTGTGGGATGTCAGCTTCTGCTTTGTCCCCTTCTGCTCCCTCATCAGCGGCGTCTCTGCGCCTAGCACAGTGACCGGTAGGCCATCAAACTTTCTTAGCGTTAAGTGCCCAGAGAAGTCTTGAGTGAGAAAGGCCAATGGAGGCGGGACTGGGGCTGGAAGGCGCCACGTCCGCTAACAGGCTTAGACTTTCAGTTTCCTTTTCTTCATCTTTCAGGCGTCCTTGTCAGCAAAGCCTGATAGGTCGAAGCCTAAGAAGAGCCCCGCGGTGAGCAAGACGGTACGTGCCCAGCGCTTGCTCCCCTGACTCCCCACCCTCCCCAGATCCCAGATCCTATGCCCCCCTCCCCCCCACCCCGCTGCCGCCTCTCCCGCCCCTCGCAGCTACTCCCGGACTAGCTCTTCCCGGAACTGGCCTGGGACGGGGTTAGGGGAGGAGTGGGCCTTCCGGCAGATGACTCAGTCCGCTAGGGTCCTATTTGCTGTTTGTGGGGCAGGGGCCGGCGCAGGCGGAGGGGGCGTGGAGGGGGCGGCAGCCGCGGGACAAACCTCCAGACAAACGGGCTCCGTCGGCCGGTTCTCCCCAGCCCGGGATCTCAGGTGGGTCGCGGGAGGCTGCAGGAGTCCCGGGTGCTGCCGGAAGCTCCCCCCAACCCCCCCACCGGGTCACATAACCGTTGCCCAACACTGAAGCTCCAGAGGACGAGTAAACGTTGCTTAAAGTCATCCTGAGAGTTGCTCAATTCCCGGGACAAACTGTTCTAAAGCCTCGGCAGCGTCCTTTCGAAAAGGTGATGAGAAAGAAGACTTTTCCGGCATGATTACGTGTCTCCGCGGTAGTAGCCAGCCTGGCAGGAATTTTCACTTTATTGCAATAGCCGGGTGAAATAGGTCAGGGTTGTTTTGCACAGCGGTGTACTATATATTTTGGCAAACTGCAAGGAAACTTCCTTGCCAAAGTTTGGAATGACTAGTAAGATTTTTGTAAAGCCTTAACATAGACTTGTTCCCCGCTCCCCGCCTTTCCCCTCATCAAAAAACAAACAAACAAAAACTGGGAAATGTTAAGTTGATTTCAAGATGTTCCTGCTTGACGGTGTCCGGATTTGGACAGAAGGACATGTTCTTTTTAAACATTAACAGTGGAATGCAATAGAACAAAGACCAGGGAGGCATAGTTTTGGTTCTAGGGAACAGGAAATGAGTAGGGCGTGGGTTAGGAAGGACTAAAGCCCTCTCGAATTATTTTCATTTGTTGACATTGACATTTAATTTACGCAATGAGATTTTAGTCCCGATAGAGAATAAAATATGTTAAGCATTTTGGACACGGACAAACCCGGATAATCTAAAACTAAGACGGGGCTCTGATGGGCTTGACCTACTTTAGGTAAGAGAGTTCAGATAAGAGGAACAGAATTTTTGGTATTTTTCCTCTAGTGGTTCCCCTAAATGATCTTACAAAAAAGTTTCAGTGGGAGAAAATTTCGCTTAACACCAAAATTACAAAGAAAACTAAAGACTCGGGTTTGGAAGGGAATTTTGAATGTTTGCCGTAAAGAAGTTTTCATCTTTCATGCTAACATTTATTTTACTTACAGCTTCTGGGATGGATGTCCTGATTAAAATGGCTTTCTCTAACGACTGAACGTTTTCTACTTCTGTTTGTAACTGACATTTGCACTGCTCTTTAACACTGTATTACTTACTAGCTCGCGCCCGCTTTCGGAGGTGAATCCGCCTGCAGGCCTGCCGCGGTGGGGTGCGCCTTGCCCCCTGGGCGTCTTGCACGACCGCGGTGGGGGAGGGGCGGGAGGGAGCGTATTCTCAGGCAGTTTGCAGCGGTGGCAGGCGGCCTGCTGGAAGCTGCGCCCGAAATAGGTTCCGTCTCTGCGGCGCGCGGAGTCACAACTTCGCCCTCAGCGCGTAGGTGGGGAGCAGCCACAAAACCCACTCATTCTCCGCGAGCAGCACGTAATTCCCCCGAGCTCCACGTGGCCCGTTGCCTACCCAAGGGAGAGTTTCGGGACAGCCGCGGGCGTACCCTTGTGGAGTTTTTTCAGGTGCGGGGGCGGAGGGTTCTCGAACCTTAAGTCTCTCGTCGGCTGCCTGGAAGAGGCGCACAGGCGCTTAGCTGCAAGAGGTTCCCGGAAGCCATCTGCAGAGTCCACTTGTTGATGGGTGTACTCCACTTTCTGGAGTACTCCCCACGCCGGTTTCCCGGAGCTGCAGTCCTTCACGGGTGGGTCTCGCTCCCGCCCGAGATCTAGCGGGAAGAGCCGGGTTTGCCCGGGCGTGAGTAGACTAAGAATCCTGTCCGTCTCTCCTCTCTCGACCCGAGCCCCAGTGCTGGAGTCGCCTGGGCTCCGGGGGTGTAAGGGCACTGCTCCTGACCCCCCCCCCCCAAATGGATTGAGCCGCTTTTAGCCCCTCTGGTCTGTTCTGGAGCCTCCTGGGGACTCACCTACAGCAGTCCCGAGGCACCAGGCGTGTCACTGTTTTAAATCTCAGGAATGGACTCCGTTTGGTTTTCTTCCTTGTAGGGTCCCAAAGGCTAATTAAACTCGTGTTTATGGACTGAACTTGCCTCCTTTCCTTTGATTCGGTGTAATCCTGCCAACATTTATTGAACTCCTATGGGCCAGGCTGAGTTCTGGGTGCTGGGGACGTAGAGATGGATCTGAACTTGGTTCCTTCCTCCCGCAGAAGCTCACAGAGTGGTTGGGGGAGCCCAAGCAAAGTTACCTACCCGGGTAACTTAGATTCAAGGCAGCCTAGACAGGGGCCACTGACAGCCAAGAATGGGAGGAAGACAGTTGGGCCACGCTGGAGAAGTAATGACAGGTAACAGAGGGCAACGTGTACTCACGCTCATTCTTGCTTTCCTTACTATCCATCAGTGAGGTAAGAAACACTATCATTACTGCAATGCCCTATTTCTCCTTTATGTTCAGCTCCTGTCACTTACTCTCAGAAGACTCCATAACCTACCACCACGTGTTCCCTTCCTCTATACTTTCATACATTTGGTGGTTGTCTTTACGCTTACCATAGAATTGCACTTAACACTCTGTATTGTAATGCTTTTCTTCAAAAACTTTTCAGTTAAGTTGTATTATAATTATCTGTGTTAAAATATATGCAAAGTAAATAGAGAGAGCCCTTAGGAGTCCATTCCCTAAGATAACAGAAGGTGGAAGTTTAATGTTTTTTCCAGACACTTTATACACTCAAATACAGACTTTTAAATGTTTTTAAAATATTTATTTTGTATGATGCTTTTTCTTCAATTGCATTTCAGAACTGGTGTTTATTTTTTTTCTATTAACATCTTCTTTTCTCAGATGGAATTTCACTCCCCTCCAACGTCAGTGTTTCTAATGAAAGATTTTTTTCCTAATGACCACTTTTCTCTTTTTGAGAATGTGTGTATCCACAGTTTACACTTAATTCATTTGCTTGTTTATATGTCTCCAATGTTTTTTCTCCCTCAGTTCTGGATTTAGAGAAGTCTTTTCTTCTTTGACCCCATGTACATATGAATACATATATATATATAAATATATATAAATATTTTCTTTCCAGATAACACTGCTTCTTTCTCTGCTTTTAGCCACTTTGTCTTTATTTGGCCATTTAAGTTTTTGTGCAAAACAGACCAACAGCTTCTTCATTGTTTTCCTCTTATTCTATACATTGGGTTGTCATCTTTGGTAATTCAGTGCTTATGAAAGAACTAACCTTCACCCATGTGATACCACATTCATCTGTATATTCAAGATGGTTTGTGTCTTCTGCAGGGAACTCTTCAATTGGAGAAATTAACCCATTTTATTTACATTAATATCTATATACTTAAGTTTTTCAGTGTAATTAAAAAATCCTCTTGTAGCTACTTGCTCCAAGGTTTAGAATGTTCCTCAGGCTAATGGCTTCAGTCTATCATCTGATTTTACAAGTGGGAACCAAAGCTTCCTTATCTACTTGTCAAATTCTTGAGCTTTTTTTTTAATCTTTTGGATCTTCCCTTTAGCTTACTGTATCTTTTTTGTTTGTTTTTGGTTTTGTATTTTACTTGAAGCTTTCAAAAAGTATCGTTCTTAAAATCAATGATTTTGTTTTAAAGAGTAGATGCATGACAAATCTGGCTTGGATACTGTCTGGTGAATGAACCAAATTCCTTGCAAGAATGACCAAAGCTTGATTCAGAGTTGAGTAAAATAAATCAATAATAAGTGAATCCCTTCATTCAGCATTTACTGAGCACCTGCATTTACTGAGTCTATCTTTTTTAGCTGGATTGTCAACAGGAATGTCAAGGAACCTAGAAAGAGGGAGCAGGAAGGAGATCAGAACAGTTAAATAGGTACCAGAGATAGTGATGAGGCTGAGGCAAATGGGGAATTTTTATTTTCTTCTTTACTTTTCTCCATTTTCCAGATTTACCTATAGCATGCAAGTAGTGCTTTTTATAATTAGGAAAAAGAATGCTATATAGAAGAATCGCAAGGGCTTTATATCTCCATTATTATGCACAACTTCTGATTTTGAACAGGACTATCTCCTGACGGGCCAACCTTGGAGAATCCATTGTATGAACTGAACAAATATACTTGCTAGGTTGAATTTTTACTTCAAGCTAGTCTTGTATAGATGGGCTTCAGTGCAGAGAAATGTCTGCAAAGTAATTTATTTTAGTGTGGCATAATTGGACAGATAGGGTTGTTTCTTGAGCCCTATCTAATTCCTTTGATGAAATCCCTGAGGAGAAGGATTGTGTATTTTCCTGATTGCAGTTGTATGGTGATAAAGATGACCTACAAAGAACAGGCTAGGTCACAGCCCTCCTTTGCACTGCTTGGAACTAAGATCTGGTCTCTGACCTAAGGCTTTGCTGAAGCATTAAAATTTGGAGTCTTGCTCAAACTCAGCTTTGCCTGTTGCTTTTTGTTGTTGAGGAAATTGAAGCCTCAGCAATTGATGAATGCAGTAAATGCTTCACACTGCCCTATGGCTGTTTTTCAGTCACGTGAGTGAATATAGTGATTGTTCATGGACAATTAGTTGTGTCTTAAACTTACACCATCTCATACAAGGTATTAGTAATTTTGATGATGTCCTATTTGAGGAGATAATTCTTTAAATTTAGGCACTTTTTTTTTTAAGGATTTTATTTATTTATTTGACAGAGACACAGTGAGAGAGGGAACACAAGCAGGGGGAGTGGGAGAGGGAGAAGCAGGCTTCCCGCCGAGCAGGGAGCCCGAGGCGGGGCTCGATCCCAGGACACTGAGATAGTGACCTGAGCTGAAGGCAGATGCCTAACGACTGAGCCACCCAGGTGCCCCAAATTTAGGCACTTTTGAGGCCATCCTGAGAGAATTATACCACATGCAGAGGACTGGCCTAGAGGTTTGGTAAAAATGAAAATCTTGACACATAAATCTGAGAGTTTTAAAAATTATGGTAATGGCAAAGGATAAAATTTTAGCTACAGGTACAGTGAGACAGACCTTTTGTTAAAAGGCCAGGGGATCCACCGAGGTTGGCTAGAGACATTGTATTCTGCCTGTTGAAGATGAGGTCCTGTCGGCTCCTAGGAAGCCCTTTATAGGAGTCCTGTATCAGGCTCACCAAGCCTCTTACAATCACACAGTAAGCCACTCTTAAACAACAGCATTGTTATCCCTTATATTTGCAAAACCTTCCTTTCACAATTTTTTTCCTGGATCTAACAGCCGGGTTTCAAGTATGATACCTATGTCAACACCAGCTCCATCTTGCTTCATTGTAGGTTACGAAAGGATGACTAGGCATCCCACGTGTGTGGGCCTGCTGGAGCTGTGTAATGATGGCCAGTCAGTTCTTGGGAGGGTGAACTTGGTAAGCCTGGCCACGGCTCAGCATAGCCTAATGAAGATGAACGAGAACCTACCTGTCCTCAAGGACCTTACCACATATGATAGATACCCAACCAGAATAAGATAAATGTCAGAAGAGAGTAAAAACAGTGCTACAAAGCAGCAGGAAATGACCTGACTTAGGGATCAAGATAAGCTTATGGAAGAGAAGCCTTGAAAGATGGGATAGAATTTCAATAGGCAGAGACTGGGAAGAGGGAAGGGGCTTTCCAAAGGGAGGCAAATGCTTGAGAAAAGAGGTTGGGACAGAAAAGCCCTGTCCAGAGAACATTGAGTTATCTATTTGTCACGAGTTAAATTACAAGTTGGGTCTTCTTGGGGCAATACTCTTAGGTACTTGGGCTACGTAGGAGAAGTTTGCCCTCATAGAAATTTAACTTTGGTTAAGATGGAATGGGCCATGGGGCACCTGGGTGGCTCAGTTGGTTAAGTGTCTGCCTTTGGCTCAGGTCAGGATCCCAGGGTCCTGGGCTCCAGCCCTGTGTCAGGCTCCTTGCTCAGCAGGGAGTCTGTTTCTTCCTCTCTCTATACCTCTTCTCCTGCTTGTGCTCTCTCACTCTCCTTCTCAAATAAATAAAGTCTTAAAAAAAAAAAAGATGGAGTGCCTGGGTGTTTCAGTCAGTTAAGCGTCTGCCTTTCGCTCGGGTCGTGATCCTCGGGTTCTGGGATCGAGTCCTGTATCGGGCTCCCTGCTCCTTGGGGGGCCTGCTTCTCCCTCTGCCTCTACCTCTCCCTCTCTCTCTGTCTGTCATGAATAAATAAAATAAAATAAAATAAAATAAAATAAAAAGATGGAGTGAGCCATTGCATTGAATGGATTTACTTTTATTGACCCTGGTGATTCTGCTTATGTTTTTGTATCTAATTAGAAGATTCATACTCTACTCTCCGTCTAGATGATTTCTCATTCTGTGGTTCTTTCATTCCCTCATTTTCTGCCACCTCTATGCAAGTGTTATGAACCAGGGAGGCGATTGGAGGTGATGTTATGTTGCAATCTGTGGGGGCTTCCCTGAGAGTCACGGGACTGAG
This sequence comes from Mirounga angustirostris, assembly GCF_029215605.1. Taxonomy (NCBI): domain Eukaryota; kingdom Metazoa; phylum Chordata; class Mammalia; order Carnivora; family Phocidae; genus Mirounga; species Mirounga angustirostris. The sequence goes on from NW_026991711.1 coordinate 161,569,879, forward strand.
CCCCATTAAAGAACTTTATAAAAATATCTTCCAATTCTATGTCATTTTATAATTGAGATTATCTATTGCTTGTGGGCAATTTGCTATAATTGAAATGCATGGCTTGTGAAGCCAAATAATGTTTTAATGTATATTTTTAGCTCCCGATGCATAATAATGGTCAGTAACATCTCAAATTGGAAAGTTTATGGCTCAGCCTTGGTACATGGTCCTCTAGACCATGTTTGAGTATATATCTGCAGCATTCCAGAAATCAGGAACCACATGATGATCTATTATTTATAGATCGATTATTTATAAACCTCATTTTAAATATCTGTGTGTGGGGGGAGTGTTGTGCAAAATGGCATTTCATGCACTCTCTTAGGTTTAAAATGCCTCAGGTGGAAGAGGAAAGATGGGTTTATTATATTAGCTGTTTGAATTGTTACCCACACAGCCCACCTCCACCAATTCTGTACACGCATGGAAGGTGAAGGTGGCTTCTCTTAGGTTTGGGATGACTTCACCGAACTCCAGCGAGATAGCCACATCCTCTTTTGCCCAGGATCATGTAACCCCTTCTCCTTGATACTTTCAGTCTTCTGGGCGACTCTCTGAGGGACCTGATGTTTCTGTTTCAGTGGGGATTTCCAGACACCTGAAAGTTCCAGCTTTAGAGGCTGCTTCCTGCAGATGGTGAAGCTGGCTCTCCTCCATCACCCCCCAGTTTGGTGGTGTCCTGAGAAGTAACATTTGCTTTCATACTGTGGCCATGCTTGTTTTCCTGCCACACTGTGACTTTGCTTCAGGTAGAGAAGCAGTACAAAGAATGGAGGATTCAGTATGTCTTTGGAGAGGTTAAGGTATGATGGGAATTAGTCATGTTGGTGGCTGTGTTATTGATTACAAAGAATGTCGTGTGCTTCAGATACCAGACGGTTTGGAGGCAAAGTGACATTCTGGTGAGAAAGATTGAGAAACCTGACTTAAGTTAACCACATTTTACTGTCACCTGTTGGGGCCAATGCTGGGTACCAGGGAGGTATGTCCATCATACTGTAATGATACAAAGAAGTTACTGGCCAAGTCTGTGTGGACTCTTCCCAGGAAAGCTTTACACAGTGGGAGATGCTTCAGCTGGCCCTAAAAGCTGAGAAGGGTTTTGCTGGACAGGTAAGTGGAAGAGGGTAGTCCAGGCAAAGGCATAGAGGCGTGGGAAAGAACTCTGTGTTGAGGTTAGGCTGAAGCCACATGTGCAAAGTATGTGTTAATGAAAGATGAGGGCAGGTGCTGGACCACAAGAGGCCTTGAATGCAAAGAAAATTGGAACCTGCAATGGGAGACGAGGAATCATTGGAAGGTTTGAATTAGGAAAATGACTTAGTTCAAGCATGGACTTCAGAAAGTTCATTCTGATAGAGGATTGATTTGGAGGGGTTGAGACCAGAGGCAGGAAAAACAGAAAGACCAGGAGAAAAGTCCTGTGTGAGAGATAGATACTAGGGTACACCCTCATTTAAGGAACAGGTGCAGAAAGAGGGTGCTGAGGAGTCACAGAAGGTTAGGGAGGGACTGTGTAGAATATAGTGGTGTGAGGTGAGCCAAAGCAGTTTCCAGTAGGGATTAATCAGCAGCATCAGATGGGATAGGGTGCCCAGGTAAAAGAGAACTTCCAAGTGAACTTGGATGTGGCCACTAGGTCACCAAGTCCCCTACAAGAGCACTGTTGGCAGGACTGGGACACTAGGGTGTGCAGAGTGAGGCACTCACTCAGGCACAACATTTAAGGGGGTGCTCAATTCAATAATCGAGAAATTTTTAGTGCAATATTTTGAAAAAAATTGACATTCATGCAAAAAATTCACAGTGAGCAAACTGTCAAAATTTAAAATAGACACAGCATCAGTTTACGGATTTTTCTTTGGCCTCAGTTCCAGTATGGCTCCATACTGAGTGTCATTTTGTAAAGGATACGGTGAGAGGGAGGATTCAGGTAGGAGCTAATTGAGGAGAGAATTGAAGTTGTAGGAATTGAGGCACTGAGTGCAGACTCTTCCTTCATGAGGTTCCTGCTTTACGTGAAGGGAAATAAAGCGAAAGGGTGGTTGGCTTCAGGATCTCAGGCTTAAGGGATTTTTTGTTTTATTTATTTATTTTTTTTTAAGAGAGGAGAGACTTGAACGTATTTACAAGCTAGAGGTAGAGAGAGGTTGACGAAAGAGTAGTTGTAGGGGCTCATGGAGACAGGAGGGCACACGGGGAGTGGTGGGAAGGTGGAAGATTGTGGGAATTTACTCCTGATAAATGGCAAGTTCGACCTTTGAGAAATGGCACCAGTGGGTGGTGGTAAGGTACAAGAAAGCCATGAAGGCTGGAGTTCTGGCAGAGGTGGGAAAGGAGCTGACCAAGGTCCTGTAAAAGCAATTGCTGAGCAGCAATAAGGGGCCAGCTCAGCTTGAAAGCCACAAGCATTTGGTGTGATCTTTTCCCCCTCTCCTCAGCATGACTTGCTACTCTAAATGTATGAGTGGAGGAGGCTCACCATCTGAAGATGGGATGCTGGGGTGGCCGACCATCCTGAGACTCCTGGGACTGAGGAGTGTCCTGAGAACACAGGCTTTTTGGTGCTAAGACTGGAAAGTCCTGGCAAGCCGGGACCAGTCCTATACCAGAAGTATTGCAGAGCTGGTGGTCAGGAGGCAAAGGGCAGATAAATGCAGGTACTGGTCAGAGTGAGTTCCCATGTGTCAAGGTCTAGTCTGGGGAGAAAAAGAAGTGAGTCATTACTGGGTAGCAACTTGTGAAACTCCATCTATTCATTGATTCATTCAACAGATACTGATGAAATGCCTACTATGAGTCGGGCACTGGGGTCCTTCCACAGGAATTGCACAGAAGGAATATCCTTCTGTGGTGACTAAGGTCAGCTGGTGCTCAGGACCCATTCTCATCTCTGTCTAGACAATGGAAAGTTACAAACTGCATTTCCTAGACTCCTTTACAGCCGGGATGTGAACTAAGTTCTGCCAGCTAGGTGCATTCAGGTAAGATTGGTAAACAGAAATGAGGTAGAGGCCAATAGCTGGCTGCTTTTCTTAGTTCCTCTGTTGGCAAGCATGATGGTGGTGAGGTAGGGATTTGGGCAGCAGCGTTATGGTGTCCAGTCACCAGCTTTGGAGATGTTGGAAGCAGGTGGGATGGTCGACTGCTTTCTGATCTCTGGGTCACTTCCATGCAGGTGAGCCCAGCACTCCCAGGGATAGCCTCCTGATTCCCCACTGGCCTGGCTTAGACAAGATCTTTCGGGGTTCTATAGGAGCTTTTCTCAGAAGCCCAGGCAAGAACCCTTTCATCCAACCCTTGCAACAGTTTTGCAAGCATCCATATTAAATGTATTTCTACTGAAAATACCGGGAGTGCTTTCTGTCTCTAGAACCTGGCACCGCTCCTTCTATTAGTGTTGTGGATACTAACGCTGATGACATCGGCTTTGTTTGGTGTTAACTAGCAACCGTTCCATGACTTCTACTTGAGAAATGAAACTAGAGCTGGTCTTAGGTTTAGTTGCTTTGCTCGTGAAGTTTGAAGCACTGTGGAGAGTTTGTGTGGGTGTGGAAAAGAAAGGGGAGACAATTATTAAGCTAGAATTTGCCAGTGGGGGAGGAAAGAAAAGGGGGATTTCGTACAAATTTTAGAAAACATACCCAGATGCCAGTTTTGTCTGGCGAGGGAAGGTGAACTGCTTAAAACAGTAGAGTGAAACAAAACTGGCAGAATATCGATCAGTCAGGAGGAGTGGGTATTTGAGAGCAAGAAAGAACAAGAGTTGGGCTTGGATTACCCCTTTGTCCTTCAGCAGAGGGAGGAGAAGCAAGTGACTTCTGAGGAGGAGAGTGGAGTGTAGAGCTAGACAACTCAGCGAGGGGGAGCTGGGAAGTGCCAAGGACCGTCCTTTCTCAGAACTTCTAAAGAACTCATTGTACTTGCTACCCCCTCCTAACCCCCTCTACCCCATCTTTTGAACCATGTTAAATAAAATCTGACGTGTTCTTTTGGAGGATAACTTTGGAATGCCTCTAGGCTTGCTTTCTTTCTTTTTTTTAAAAGATTTTATTTATTTATTTATTTGACAGAGAGAGAGACAGCGAGAGAGGGAACACAAGCAGGGGGAGTGGGAGAGGGAGAAGCAGGGCTTCCCGCGGAGCAGGGAGCCCATTTCGGGGCTCCATCCCAGGACCCTGGGATCATGACAAGGCAGCTCAGTCAGTTAAGCGACTGCCTTCGGCTCAGGTCATGATCCTGGAGTCCCAGGATCAAGCCCCCTGTCCGGCTTCCTGCTCAGCGGGAAATCTGCTTCTTCATCTCCCTCTGCCCCTCCCCACTTATGTTCTCTTTCTCTCTCTCAAATAAATAAAATCTTTAAAAAAAAAAGAAAACCTACAGGGTTCCCCTTTGGTTTATTATTGTTTTTTAATTTTATTGTACTGAGGTCAGAGAATGTGGTATAATGTACATTTATTTTGACATCTGTATACCTATTTCTCGGCCTATAAAGTAAAATGTTACAAGTTCAGTCATTTCCCCTGTGCATTTTTATCTAGTCACATTCTGTTCATGCTGTAATGGAAACCACTTTTCTGAATTCAGTATTTATTATTACTGTGTGTTTTTTCATATTTTTACTACACACACACATTGCTAAACAATATATGGTTATTATTTTTAACATTTAGGATTTTAATGTAAATTAATTGTATGGTATGTATGCTTTAGCAACTTGCTTTCTGCTTCAGCAAAAATATTTGTTGTTTTGTGTTTTGTTTGTGAGATTCATGTAGTTCTAGTTCAGTCATTTTCAGGGCTGTACAGTGTTTCATTAAAGGATTATAATATTTTATTCAGTCTCTTCTTGATAGCCTTTTAGATGGTTGATGGTTTCCTTTTTTTTTTTTTTTTTGCTATAACATCTATTGCTGCTAGAAACATTGTGTATATGCCTTGGTATACCTGTCTGAGAGTTTTTAAGGGATATTTACATAGGAATGAAATCTTCATGTCATAATGTATGTTTTAATCTTTATCAGATAATGCCAAATTGTTCTTCAAAGTAGTCATACTACTTTATGATTCCTCCAGTAACATTGGAGATTCTATATTTCTCTGACATTTGGTAAAGCATTTAACTGATGTGAAATAATACCTCATTGTACTTTAAATTTGCATTTCTCTGACTACTCTTATGGCTCAAACATCTTTTCATATCGTTAGTAGCTATTTGGGTTTTTTCTTCTGGGAAGTACCTGTTGCCTATTTTTCCTTTGAGTTGCTTGTCTTATTGATTTGCAGAAATGCTTTCTTTCTTTCTTTTCTTTTTTTTAAAGATTTTATTTTTAAGTAATCTCTACACCCAATGTGGGGCTTAAACCCACAACCCTGGATCAAGAGCCACATGCTCTATTGACGGAGCCAGCCAGGCGACCCTGCAGAAGTGCTGTCTATGTTCTGGATACAAATTCTTTATTAAGTAAATATGATGCATTTGTCTTCTCTGTCTGTGCTTACTCTCTTTCATTTTTAAAAGGATGCCTGCTTTTTATGTCTTACAAAATCTTTTTGTAATTGGAGGTTATAGATTTTCATTTAGACTTTTATATCCAGGACTTTAGTACAAGTGGAATTGACTTATAAATGATGTGAAGAAAGGATCCCAATTTCCTGCCTATATGTATTGAATAACCAGTTGTCCCAGCACCATTTCTGGTCCTTTCTCTATTGATTGGCAGGACCCCTCAGTCATCTGTGTGTGGATTGATTTCTGAGTTCTCACCTGGTTATTGGTTGCTTATTATATACCCTGGTGCCATATTACATTTGTATAAAATCTTGATATCTGGTAAGGCAACTTCCTGCAACTGGTTGTTCTTAAAACTTGTATTGGCTCTTCTTGGACCTTCTCCTCCTTCACATAGGTTTAAAACCAGCTTGCCACAGTCCATGGCAAATTATTTTTTAATTTTTGATTGGACTGCTATTAAATTTATAAATTCATGTGAGTGTCTCTTATATCCAGTTTGTTCAGATTATCTAGTGCAGGGTTTCTTAATCTTGGTACTATTGGTGTCTGCAGTTGGTAATTCTTTGTTGTGGAGGATGTACGTTGAGGGATGTTTAGCAGCATCCCTGGCCTGATGACCAAAAATGTCTCAAGACATTATCAAATGTCCCCTGAGGGGTAAAACTGTCACTGATTCAGAAGTATTGATTTGGTCTATTGCAAAAATTTTCCTTATTTTCTTGAAAGTTTTCATATTTATTTAAATTCTTTCAGATGTAGGTTCCTCAGATGTGAATTTTATTTGTGTTGTCTACTGTCATGGTGATTTTTATTTTTGTGCGTGGCAGTTTTTAAGCATGAACTTGCCTCCAGCAGGATGGATGTCTTCTATGCCCTGGGTTGTGAAGGTAGCCTTATAGGGGTGGTTTTGGGTTTGCCTCTGAAGGTCTTATAGGCTTCCCTAGCTTGAGAGTGATTTTTATGTTAATGTCTTGATTTGGGATTAAAAGAAACCCTAACAAGGGGCGCCTGGGTGGCTCAGACAGTTAAGCGTCTGCCTTCAGCTCAGGTCATGATCCCAGGGTCCTGGGATCGAGTCCCGCATCGGGCTCCCTGCTCCTTGGGAGCCTGCTTCTCCCTCTGCTTCTCTCTCTCTCTCTCTCTGTCTCTCATGAATAAATAAATAAAATCTTTAAAAGAAAGAAAAAAAAAAAGAAACCCCAACAAAGTAGTGATTACTTGGACCCTAACCCTACTTCTCCCTTTCATGCTTCCCTTTCTCAAGTGCCTGTCACCTTTAGCTACAATTAACTGCCTCAACAGCACCCTAACATGTATACTGGTATTTTGCTGCAGGTTGGACTGACTCAGCACGGGATCTGTAGTTTTCCTTTTGATAATTTTTTCTGAATATGACAGATGCTACCACTGAGTAATTTGGATTTTGCTGCCAAACTATACCTCCATTAGGACAGAGGGAAGACAGCATGCCAGTTCTCTTGCTGAGTGTGCGTGACTGGCAGAAAGTCCTGGTATGATGGTTGGAGGGAATGAACTGAGCAGATGATTTTTTTTTTTTTTTAGCAGATAATATTTAAAAAAATGATTATCTAATGTTGTTAACTTCTTGATGGCATTGTTATATCATTGATGACTACAAATCAGAAAGGTTGGCTACTGTTTTTAAAAATAGGGAATTTTAGGGGTGCCTGGGTGGCTCAGTTGGTTAAGCATCTGCCTTCTGCTCAGGTCATGATCCCAGGGTCCTGAGATGGAGCCCCACTGCGGTGAGGTGGGCTCCCTGCTCGGCAGGGAGTCTGCTTCTTCCTCTCCCTCTGCCACTCCCCCCTGCTTGTGCACATGCTCTCTCTCTCAAATAAATAAATAATATTAAAAAAATAAATAAAAATAGGGAATTGAACATTTGATTTCTCATTGGTTCTTTTTCAGATAAGTCTTGTGAGTTTGGATAACATCTCATTTATTCTTCTCTTACTTATTTTATACCTTCTAGTGGGTATGAATATTTTATAGGTTGATTTATAACAACTACTAACAAAATTGTGACTTTTAGTCAATAGAATAATTACTTGACTTCCTTCCATGGAAACTAGTGCTTAGGTTAAAGTATTGTTAGCCTGTGAATAAAGTATAAATTTAGGGTCTCTGGAATGTGTAAAATTGTTATTAAGCTTTCAGATTAAAAAAAAAAAAAGTCTGAGTGCCAGTTTTTCTACTTTCATTGAGCAGTCATTTAGTAAATTCCATTTCTCCAGTTATTCATAATGGCTGTATTTAAGTGAGGTTTGGATGAATGGGCATGGGATTGGCATAGACACACCAATACTGATTAGCAAGTATACATAAGGTAAAATGTCTATTTTTATTAAGAACTCACCATTTAGACCGATTGTGGGAAGGCCAGTGTGAAAGATATAAATTAATGATCTACTTTAAAATAAAATATTTAAAATTTTTGAAAAATGAAATAAAATTTAAAATAAATTTGATTTTGTTACTTTCAGACCCTAAAATGCTTATTAATATTTTCATTGATGGGGAACTCTGGATCTCTAGGAAATTGTGCTTACTCTAAGAATCTATTTTGTCTTTTTGTCTTTGACAGCAAAAACTATTTAATGTCCCTTATACCCCTTTTTGCTTTGACTGCCAGGAAACTCAGGGACAAAGTCACAGTCTGCTAAAATCTGTTTAGGCCTTTTGGCCTGCATATTTGCTTTGTCTTCTCTATCCTTCCACCCCATTTCGACTTTCTAACTTAATGGTTTTTTAAACTAATTTTTCCCCCTCGTCTCATATGAAAATTTTCTTGTATTTAGTGTTGCTATTTAAGATGCCTCAAACCCATTGTGGGCTGGAATTGTACATAAATAAATAAAATAGCTTCAGTGTTCCTTTCTTAAATATAGCTCAATAAATATATAAATACACTTGTACACAAATACATAGTAACAGCGACTTACAGTGGGGTTCTGTTTCCAATTATTTTTTTGCTAAGATTTACTTTTAACCTTACATGTTCTCTAATAGAAATAGACAAGGTACTGTCTCAGAACACAAGAGTTTATTTAACATAAAATACAGCCATGAAATTTTATTTACTTACTTATTTATTTGTTGCTATGAAACTTTAGAATAGAATAGACAGCACCTGCCATTTGCACCTTAAATTTTGAACAAGAATAGGTTGAGTTTCAATGGAAGCAATTAAGAATACATTTATGGCATTCCCTCCCATTGCTCCCACCCCAGTCCAGCCCTGGGACCAAGAACTTTCCCTAGATTTTCTGTCCTCATTCCTTCCTTCCACAGATACCATCAGGAACTCCTGTGATGATTGCTGACCTGAAGCAGTGTATTGAGAGTAAGGGGCCCCTAGCACTTCCACGGGCTTAGGGTCTGAAGCCGTAATCAAAACTTGACAAGGCAAGGGGGCAGGTCCAATGAGCATTCCTGATGAAGTTGTGAAAAGGACCCGGGACTCTGGGAGGATGGGTGCAGAGATGTCTGCTTATGAGGGGTTTTAGAGTAGGAGACAACTGGGAGAAAAGAGGAGTAGTTCTGATACCCTGCAGAAGGTCTCTTGTCAAGACCCGTATTTGTTCAAACCTACCTGGTTGGTGTCACTTCAAGTGGGAGTTAACCCTGTGACACCAGTTTTTCTGGTCCATTTAGCTGCTTAGCCATTGGGCTTTTTCTTCTTCCTCCCACCAAGCTTATATGCCATTTATTTATTAACTCTCTCCTTGTGATTTTCTTCTTACCATATTTGACAGTCTCATAAATTCTGAGAAAGCCTGCGGGATTTTTGGGAGATGATTTGTTTCTTGTTTCACTTCCTTTAAAATGTAGGTTATCTTCTTTGTCTGTCTTGGTTTTTCGATCAGTTGCTTTGTCTACCTTCTATAGCCTTAACAATGTAAATTTAATCTTCTAGGTTAGAGAGACCAGCAAGCAAGGAAGAGCCTCTACCTTGAATGTGAGACATAAGTTACTTTGATAAGAGGATTTAAAAAATTCCCTTTTAACCACAGAACTCCGTTGGAAAGGACTTTGAAAGAAATGAAGAAAACCATCATAAATCAAGACAGCAGCCTCATGGCCTTTTATTGACTAGAGTGGAGTTTTATTACTGCAGTGTTTTGGAAGGACACTGTGCAGGATGTCTACTGAGGTCATTCATCAGGTTGAAGAGGCACTTGATGAAGACGAGAAGAAAATGCTTCTTTTTTTGTGCCGGGATGTGGCTGCAGATGTTGCTCCGCTTAATGTCAGGGACCTTCTGGATATTTTAAGTGAGAGAGGAATGTTGTCTGCCATGGGCTTGGCCGAGCTGCTCTACAGAGTGAGGCGGTTTGACTTGCTCAAGCGGATCTTCAAGATGGACAGAAAGGCAGTGGAGGCCCACTTGCTCAGGCACCCTCGCCTTATTTCGGACTATAGGTAATTCATCAGCAATTCCCAAGGCTGGACCTGGTGGGAGGGAGGGAGGTGGTCTAGGCTTATGAACAACAGAAATGAGGACAGTAAGAAAAAGCAGTGATGTTACCTTCTTTACCCATAGATTCAACTGCCTTATGATGTTACTTCATTCCTTTGAAGTCTTTGAATTCTTAGAACATGTTTGTTTAAGTAATTGGATGGAAGATCATAAAGAAAGTGGAAGGGCTGGGTAGCATGATGGATAGAATGATCTAGATAAGAATGACTAAGAGCTAGTAATTCTTGCCATCCTCTGACTGTGAGATCTGCGGTGGTCTTTCCTGGCTTATTTTCTGTGATGTCAGACTGACAGATTCTGAGAAAGGAAATAACAAGTCTGACGGTGGTCTTCCTGACCTTTGTAGAGCTCTGTGATCCCTCCTGAGTCCCCTTTGGTCTTTCCCCTGCTGAGGAGGTTAGTGAGGTGGGCTCCCTTTCTGTGAGTTCCAGTGAGGTCCTTGCCCTCAGAGGCTCGATGGGCCAGGGGTGCAGAACGAACATCCCATCGATTAACCAGCTGTAGGCCCCCTTCAGTTCAGAGAGGAATGGTCCCTGGAGTCCCCTTTAGTTCAGACCGTCTTTGAGTTTTTCCTTCCTCCTGCTTACATACTACTCTCTTGGAGGTTCAGGGGAGCACAGCAGCCCCAAGAAAGGCTGCATTTCTGGAGAAAGGAAGATACCTTGTAACCTTAAATTAATGGTTCCTTTTTCTCCAGACCACCAGCCTTAAGTTATATCAATGATGCATAATTTGAAGATGTGTATTATCAAGAACTATTTTAAGGAGAGTTGAAAGGAGCATAGGCCTTGGAAAGTGAAACTTGAGGTCTAGAGGCCTGTTTCAAGTCCCAGAACTACCAGTTACAGGCCACAAAGGCTGAGCCAGCCACTAATATTGCCCGGGACTTCCTTTTCCTACTTGTAAAGCTAAAAATGGTGAAACCTGATTTCACAAGTTTGTTGGTGTAATTGTAATAATTTAGTATGTGGAGTACTTTTAAAACTGTGAAGCCATCTACAAATGCAGGGGTTCATTATTATCGTAGTTATTCTCGATCATCTTCCACCTCCTCAGCTAGCATGTAATGTCAGTAATGTTCTTAAATGTTCAGAGGCAGTGGGTTTCAGTGAATAGGTTAGGGCACTCTCCATTTCCTGTCTCCTTGCTATGGTGAGTGTAGACAGTTCCTCAGGGCCTCTGGGCAGAGAGGCTGGGTAGTGGGATGCTAGATTCATCGATGCATCTGTTCAGTGGCCTTTCTTTTGGGTCAACATATACCAGGTGTTTGGTAAGCGCTAGAGCAAAATGAACGAAGCATCTTCTGTCCTCAAGAATTTGAGAGCCTAATTGGGAAAACAGCCTTCTAAGCAGTAATGACAATGTCCAGGCAATAATGCCAACCACAGGTGTCCTGGGAGCCCAGATAAAGCGTGATGGTGGCTCCCGCTGGAGCAGAGGTGACTGAATCAGGAAGAGCTTTCTAGACAAAGACATCTGTGGTCACATTCCCCAGTCCCCAGGCTCTAGATGCCTTTCACCCTTTGAGTTCGAGAGTGGGCCAGGACATCCCAGGTATAACTTTGCTTTAGAAGCTTGTGACTCAAAGTATCATCCCTGGGTCTGCAGTGTCAGCATCCCCTGGGAGCTTGTAAAACAGAGAAGACAAGATCACTTCGAATTCTATTTCTGTCTTCCATCTTAGTCATATATGTTCTTCACTTATATCATCATAACATCTGGGGAAATAGGGGATTCTTTAGGGAAGTTTTCATTCTCTGAGTTGTTTTTAGAGCAGTTAGTTGGAAAGAAAGGTACTGTTTCCTATTGAAAGTAGGGGAAGGATGAATTTCCTTTTTGAGTTTTGTTAAGATATCTTCGTGAGGAGGCCTAGGCTTTCTGTTTTATGGGGGTGTATATCAGATGGGGGCCTGAACTAGCCTTTTAACCAATTATTGGCACAGCGGAGGCATCGGCTCTTGTTTTTCTCACTAGGATGGTATCTGAATTTACTGAAAATAACTTGTCTGGTTTACAGGGTGCTGATGACAGAGATTGGTGGTAATTTGGAAAAATCTGATCTGTCCTCATTATTTTTCCTCATGAGGGATTATACTGGCCGAGAAAAGGGAGCCAAGGATAAGGTGAGTTTTCTTTTTCTTGGTTCATGTTCCCAAGAGCCTATCAGAAGGTGGGGGGTGATCTCTAGGGTGTGAAGAGAGGGACGTGGGTCCTTGAAGAGGGAGGCCCAAGCTGGGGGTGAAGGTAGGAAGCGAGAAGAGAAAGGTCTGTTTCTTAATAACATTGATAAGAAGAGAATTGGTTTCTCAATTGAGAGGAAATAGGGTGGCCTTGGGTGTTTCTCTCATCCTTGTATTTTATTCTTATTTCTGTAAAAGTCAGAGGCCTGATTTAGGTATCAGTTTCTCTCCCCCGTTTGACAGACCATCTGGGAGGGTTTGGAAGTCCCATCTGCTCACACTGAGGGCAAACAGGTGGGAAGTACGGGTCCACTCCCGACGGCATCTATTTTCCCCCAGCTAGCTCAAGGCCAGCGTGAAGTCATTAGGCTTCGTGTGGAGATGAGGTGGGGGAAGGTACTTGTGACTCATGTATCCAGGGAATGGCAAAAACAGAGATTCAGGGTTGGAAGCTAGGTAGCAGTCAAGATCTCAGGGATGTTGTAATTGCTGGCAAAGTAAATTCCTCCTGGCCCCATGTGATACTCCTGGCCTAAGGACAGGCCAAGAAAGTCTCAGGTCTTTAGATTATGAAAATATGTTCTTAAAGGACCTGCCTTTGAGGACTCTGGTAAGGTGTGGCTTGAGAATTTCCTCTTGTTCTTTAATCATTGGAGTTTGGTTCCTGAAATCTAGGCAGATAGGGTGACTGGATGTACCCCCAACCATCAAATGCATCAAATGGGAAGGAAAATGAAAAAATAGAACTTCTATTTGGTGTCCCCAAATCAACTTATCTGCCAGTCATTTATATCAATTTCTTGATGATGATTATTAAAAAAAAAAAAAAATAGAGCCTCAGTAATCAAATGTTAAACTGAAGGGAAATAAAACCCAAAGCAAAGCCTATTTCTGAAATGTAGTTCTTTCCTAATCTCTTTGGTCCAGGGCAAGTGAGTAGCAATATACCCTAACTTTTAAATTTTGCCCCCTCAGACTTCCTGAGTCAGAATGAGTTGGAATGTCCAGCATTGACTAAAATATTTTAGGAACTTCAGAATTACATCATTGGGATTTTTCTAATAGAAACTTGCCCCCAGCTATCTTCTCTCTTCCTTTTTTAGGAAAGCCCTTAGAGCTTTTCAGTATAATTTCAGCCGGGCCTTTTGGAAGAATGGTACTTTTTTTTTTTATGTTATGTTAGTCACCATACATTACATCATTAGTTTTTGATGTAGTTTTCCATGATTCATTGTTTGCATATAACACCCAATGCTCCATGCAATACGTGCCCTCCTTAATACCCACACCAGGCTACCCCATCCCCTCACCCCCCTCCCCTCTGAAACCCTCAGTTTGATTTCCGGAGTCCATAGTCTCTCATGGTTCCTCTCCCCCTCCGATTTCCCCCCCTTCATTTTTCCCTTCCTTCTCCTAATGTCCTCCATGCTATTCCTTATGTTCCACAGATAAGTGAAACCGTATGATAATTGACTTTCTCTGCTTGACTTATTTCACTTAGCATAATCTCCAGTCCCATCCATGTTGATGCAAAACTTGGGTATTCATCCTTTCTGATGGCTGAGTAATATTCCATTGTATATATGGATCGTGGTACTTCTTGATGACATACAATGGCCCGTGTGTCTATCCCCAACCTAGGTACAAACCTTGTCCACCAAAAGACTTAACCACCTCTTTCTTGATAAAATCCAGGAGTGTAATTTCCTCCTGGCCTTGGAGGGACTATAAACCAGAGAGGTCTGGTTTAGGATCACTGAAGATCATGGAAGGGGCTCCCCTTGTCACATTTTCTTGTGGTTACAAATCACCCAGCCTGAGGTTTGCGTTTGGGGCTTAAGAGTCAGCCTTACTGACATTTTTTCTTGTTGGTTGCTCTCGCAGAGTTTCCTAGATCTCGTGATCGAATTAGAGAAACTTAATCTGATTGCTCCAGATCAATTGGAATTACTAGAGAAATGCCTGAAGAACATCCACAGAGTAGACCTGAAGACAAAAATCCAGAAATACAAGCAGTCAGGTAAGTAGGCCTCTCTCTGGCCTAAGGAAAGTACCTTGTGTATCCTAGGTTCAGTTGGTAAAGACTGATTTGTTGGATGAGTGGAGGGGACACAACCCAGGGTCAACAGCCCCCACGAGCCTGTGGCTAGAGATCACATCCCTTTCCATCTTTCGTATCCCAGATCTGCTGACTTCGTCACCCCATACCTATGATCACAGAGCCTCAGCCCTCTGCAAAACGCTGCCAAGAAGTTCTTAACATTCTAGCCTTCAGGAAATCATCTGCACCCACATTTTCTGCACAGGCTGGCCGCATTGTGGACATGCAGGGCTTTCGAGTGCATGCCGAGCCCTACTGTCTTGCTCCAGTCTTGGGCCTGACCCCCATCTTCTGGGTGGCATCCTGTCACTGGGATCCCCTAGCTGCCCTGTGTGTCCTGAGTTTCACAAAACCTCCTCATGGGAAAGGGTACCTTTGCTCCCTCCATAAAGGGGACCAGACTCACAGTGGCCTTCTGTCTCATGCCACCCTTCCCCCATTGTCTTTTAGATTCAGCCTCAGCATGGGCTCTGTTAGCAGTCCACCACCTCCATAGAGTCACAGCCTAAAGGGCATGTCTGAGACCCAGGGATCTACAGACCCCCCTCCCCCTAGATGACCGATAAAAGATCAAGGGTTGGTGTGGCATTTTTAGTCCTTTCTTAATGACAGTGGGAGAATCATCTGAGCTGATATTTTGAATTTAGTAAGGTAGTTAGGTAAAGTTTAGGGTATTTTGGAAGGTGGATGACTGACTCTGAACTGAGCCATTGTTGACTATTCATTTGACAATAACTTGTAAATCTTAAGTCAATACCTTTCTTCTGCTTACAGCTCAAGGAGCTGGGACAAGTTATATAAATGCACTCCAGGCAT
The DNA here is from genome assembly GCF_029215605.1 of Mirounga angustirostris. Taxonomy (NCBI): domain Eukaryota; kingdom Metazoa; phylum Chordata; class Mammalia; order Carnivora; family Phocidae; genus Mirounga; species Mirounga angustirostris. The sequence goes on from NW_026991711.1 coordinate 161,585,034, forward strand.
CATTCCCAAATTTGAGTCTTAAGGATCCTTCATGTAACTTAAGGGTGAGTCTGGAGCAAATGTATAGAATTCCAGAAACGGTTTCAGAACTTTGATAAAAATATACATATTCTCACAGCATGTACTTCATTTAATGTCTGAAAAAATGTGATAGAAATGTGCATTTGAAAAAATATGTATACCTTCTTATGATTACAAAGCTAACCTGTGTTCATTGAGAGAATTTGGAAAATACAGAGAAATATAAAAGACGTAAAATAAATCACTTCTATCCTACTATGTAAAGATAAACACTGTTAATATCTTGGCAAATTTCCTTCTAGTCTTTTCTCTATGCATGTTTGTGTATCTACACATACAACTGAACATTTTTTTCATTGTTCATTTGTTCTTTAGAAAATTTAGCTTTTTAAATATAAATAAGTAGGACATACTCATGAACAAAAATTTCAAGATGTAATAAAAGAATTTTTAAAGTACGTTTTCTCTTACCTCAGTTCCTTTCCCCCCAGGCAGCTGTTGTTAACCATTTTCTTCTGTAAACATCCAGAGATAGTCTATGCACATACCGTATTTCACTTTTGATTTTTTCTTTTTGTACAAATGGTAGAACACTGTGCCCATTGTCCTGAGCTGAGAATTCTTGGAAATTGTTCCATATGAATCATTTGGGACCACCTCTATTTAGTCATTGTTTTTAATGGGTGCATATGGTTCTACTTTCTGAATGTATCACAGTGTGTATAGCCCTTTCTTCTGTTTGTGTATTTAGATCATTTCCAGTCTTTTGTTACTACAATGATTCAAAATAAATATCCTTATATTTACCTCTCTGTGCATTTTCTTGTTATTGAATTTAACGATTTCAGCATTAGTGTTTTTGTTATTGAGTTATATTACTGAGTGAGTGATTTGTGACCATAAATATCACATGGTCCCTTCTGGTTGTTGTGTTATTAAATGGTGCAAAGTATTACCATAATTGTTCTTGGTTAGTTTTTTATCTCAAGAAGTTAATCCTAGTATAATATCCTCATCCACATAAAGGTATGTGGAATTTGTAGTCAGGCCTTAGGTCACAGTGCAATTTCATGGTTAAATTATAAAAGCTTTCATAAACATGTGTGAGGAAAACATTAACTACCCTAGTAATAGAAATAGTTTTATGAAGAATGTGAGCTGTGAGAGATAACCCTGAGCAATAGAATTTCAGAGCTAAAATGAGTATTAGGGATTATATTGTCCAACTGCCTTATTGAACAAATAAGGAAATTTAGGCCTAAAGTACATCAGGTGATTGCCCACCTCTACGGAACACCAGAACTGGGCCCAGTCCACACTCCTTCTTCTATACCATGGTATATTTAATAAGCTACATACCAGTCATGCCATGGCTTATCTGTCATTTTTTTAAAGAATCAAATATACTTCCTTTTTTCCTTCTGAATCTCTGTGATATTAGGTCATGAAACAAAATTGATTTAGGATTCAGATCCAGATTTTCTGAGCTTTTCCTACTATTGTATATCTAATATAAATTACACTGTCATTCTTGGTTAAAAGCTTGCCATATTTTTACTATTGTCTTTCTATTTTGTTGATGAAAGTAATTATATTCACTGTCTATGAGGCTATTGGGAACCCATGTGCTCTGTATTTAAAGATTTTTTTTTTTTTTTTTTTTTTTTTTTATTTGAGAGAGAGAGAATGAGAGACAGAGAGCATGAGAGGGAGGAGGGTCAGAGGGAGAAGCAGGCTCCCTGCCAAGCAGGAAGCCCGATGCGGGACTCGATCCAGGGACTCCAGGATCATGACCTGAGCCGAAGGCAGTCGCTTAACCAACTGAGCCACCCAGGCGCCCTGTGCTCTGTATTTAAATTTCTCCTTTAGTTTGCTGTATTGATCTATGACGCTGATCATTAATTTGTTTAGTAAGCAGACACTGTGGCATACGGATTCAGCAAATTTCTCATAAAATTAGGAGGTAAATACCTGGATGTTAACTCATGCAAGAGTGCAAAGTGCTTTAAAAATTATAGTGACATTAAATGACACATGACACAACATATTATAGAATAAAGAAGTTGTGTCACTCTGCAATACAATGCTTTTTAAAATCTAGCGTTGATTTGATGTTGTATTTCTTTAATAGCTATGTAAATGTGAATGCACATCCATGTGGGGTTCCAAATTCTGTATAGTATCGTCAGCCTCTGGCTAAGTCACTTACTAGTGATAAAAGCAACTTACATGTTTTTCTTTAAGTTAGACACAGAGACTTAGCTACAGACACAGCTTAATGAATAGTATACTTCTCTCTTTTGGCTAGGATAGCTTCAGAGGAGAACTGTCATTTGAGAGCTGAACCTATCAGATGGTTGGCAGTATGTGGTATATGTACTTACAAAGGACCTGTCATCTGAGAAGAGAAAGGGTTGGTTCAATCTTCCATTCTCTGATGAATTTCATTCTAGCCCTCAGAATTGGTAGCTGATTTTTCTTTCTTTTTTTTTTTGGTAGCTGATATTTAAGAACCAAGCCCACATGTGGCTTATGTGCAACTAGGCATTATAGAAACACAGTAACTAGACGTTATAGAAAAATAATAATATGCTAGCACTGTGCTAAGTGCTTTGTGTACATTTACTCTTCACAAGAAATTATTAAGATAGCTACTATTATTATCCTCATTTTGAAGATAAAGAAACAGACATGGAGGTTAAATAACTTGCTCAAGTTTACACACTTAGTGGCAGAATCAGGATTCATAGCCAGGTTTGTCTGGGCTAGAACTCCCCACTGTCTTTTTTTTTTTGAGTATAGTTGCTACAGAAACGTTACCTTAGTTTCAGATGTACAACATAGTGGTTTGACAAGTTTATACATCATGTTGTGTTTACCACAAGTGTAGCTACATCATCTGTCACCATACAAGTTAATATCATTGACTATATTCCTTATGCTGTGCCTTTTATTCCTGTGACTTATTCACTCCATAACTGGAAGCCTTCAACCCTTTTGCCCATCCTCCCACCCCCCTCCCCTCTGGCAACCATCAGTTTGTTCTCTGTATTTATAGGTCTGATTCTGCTTGTTTGTTTATTCTTTTTTTTTTTAAGATTCCCCATATGAGTGGTATTTGTCTTTTTCAGTCTGACTTATTTCACTTAGCATAATACTTTCTAGGTCCATCCATGTTGTCGCAAATGGCACAGTCTCCTCCTTTTTTGTGGCTGCATAATATTCCATTACAGATCTATAACATCCCATATATATACCATTCCAATATTTATAATATGTTACATATATATGGTATATATACGTATGTTATCCATATCTGTTCTTTATTGACAGGCACTTAGGTTGCTTCCATATCTTTGCTTTTGTAAATAATTCTACAATAAACATGGGGTACGTGTATCTTTTTGAATTAGTGTTTTATATTCTTTGGATAAGTACCTAGTAGTGGAATTAACTAGATTAAATAGTATTTCTATTTTTAACTTTTTGACGAGCCTCCTCCATACTGTTTTCCACAGTGGCTGAACAAATTTACATTCCCACCGACAGTGCCCAAGAGTTCCTTTTTCTCCACATGCTCGCCAACACTTTAGAACTCTCATTCCTAATCATACCGTGCATTGCCTCTGTGTTGAAGGATCAGGTGGAATGTCAACCTGATGTTCCAACAGCTTGTTCTGCCTTGGAGCTCTTATAGCAACTCTACAATACCATAACATTGGATTTTACTGAGCCTTTTCAAACATCCTAACAAGCTAATTTAACATATTGCGTGTTCATTGTATTTTCGCTTTTTAAAAAGAAGAGTTGCCTTGTTCTTTGGCTCTAGAATATGGGATTTATGGCGTTAACTGCTCTTGCTATTCGTCTTTAGATAATTTAACTGTGAACGTGATACTTTTATTTTTTTCCTGGTAAGGATTCTATTGAGATATTTAAAGAGGTGTGATATAAAGTGCCTCTGAAAAAAACTAACAGGGGATATGACCTTATTCTTTATATTTGAAGCTCCAGAATGGGAGAAGTAAAGAACAAAGACTCAATGTGGGACAACTTGACCTTCAAAGTAAGGCCAATTTTTCTTTATATTCATTCTTTATAAATGCTTGATAACTCAAGTACATATTGTTGCATTTTTGGAGTTGGCCATTTCCTTTACATGTTTTGATTAAGCTCTCAAAATAAATAGCAGTTAAATTCTTAAAATGTAGCCACTGGCGTTTCTAATTATTTAATGAATTAGCTTATTTGAATGTAAATACCTCCTACTCCATCAGCTGCATCATCTTGGATATATTTTTAAGAGATGTGCTATTTATTCCTGAAGTGGAACTATAACCAGGCTATGTTAAACATTAATCTAGCCATGATAATGAATCCTGTTAAACCAAGTATCTGGCAGCAGGAAGGAGAAAGGTTACTAGGATATTGTTTTATCCTCATTTTTTTTAAATGATTTTATTTATTTATTTGTCAGAGAGAGCACAAGCAGGGGGAGTGGCAGGCACAGGGAGAAGCAGGCTCCCCGTGGAGCAAGGAGCCCATTGCGGGACTCAATCCCAGGACCCTGGGATCATGACCTGAGCCGAAGGCAGACGCTTAACCGACTGAGCCACCCAGGCGTCCCTGTTTTATAGCTCATTTAATAAATCTACAGAGGACACCTCTACAGATGACATCCCCTTACTCCTAAAAAGAAAGAAAAAAATAGAATAAAAAACTAGTCATTTCAACCCCATACGATCTCTCTCTTATCTCTTAAAACATCAGCACTTGATCCCATAAGATCATTTTTAAAGATTTTTATTTATTTATTTAACAGAGATAGAGAGCACAAGTAGGCAGAGCGGCAGACAGAGGGAGAGGGAGAAGCAGGCTCTCCGCCGAGCAGGGAGCCCAATGCGGGGCCGACCCCAGGACCCTGGGATCATGACCCGAGCGGAAGGCTTAACCGACTGAGCCACCCAGGCGCCCCCATAAGATCATTTTTAAAAAGTGTATTTCTTTTTTTAAAAAAAGATTTTATTTATTTATTTATATATTTATTTATTTGACAGAGAGACACAGCGAGAGAGGGAACACAGCAGGGGGAGTGGGGGAGGGAGAAGCAGGCCTCCTGCTGAGCAGGGAGCCCGATGCGGGGCTCGATCCCAGGACCCTGGGATCATGACCTGAGCCGACTGAGCCACCCAAGCGCCTCGAAAAGTGTATTTCTTTTGCTTGTCTCTCATCCTCCTTGAAGTGAAGGCTGAGACTTGGTCTCATACTGTATTGGAGCGGATTGTGCCTCAGCACTTCTGGAGGCAGGGATCGGTAGGCAGCGAGGGAGGTCTCAGTCTTCCCTGAGGGGCTTGCAATTTGTCCCGCATGCAGTGGCGATCGTGAATGTTCCCAGTAGAGCAGTGGCCCATTGGGAGCCTTCTTTGTGTGGCAGGCCCCTTGCCAAAATCTTCTGAGTCAGCCTCCGTGCTGTCTGCCTGCTCCTAGAAACCGAGAAGCATTTCGCCCAGATTCGCCAGATGGTACTGCTCATGCCTGTCATTCCCTACCTAGTCTTCTGCTCTCCAGCAAAAGCTACCGAGAAGTGAATTTATTCCTGAAGTGACAGCATGTTTCTCAAAACACTGGTGAGGTGGTGAGAATTAGCATTCTGAAAGCTGTTTAAAAGGAAAACAGGAGACCTGGTAGATTTGGATAGGAATGAAAAACAGTTGGTGTTCTTTCCATAGCGCACCCTGATGGCAGGTTTCTCCTTAATTGTAATGATACTGGGTGTTACATGCAACTGATGAATTACTAAACTCTACATCTGAAACTAATAATATACTCTCTGTTGGCTAATTGAATTTAAATTAGAAAAAATGTAATGATACAGGTGAGATGGGTAAGGCTCCCAGCACCAGTGGTGATCCTTCAGAGAGCTAGGGACCTGCTTTTGCCTAGACCTGGTTTATTGGCTAGTAAAGAAAAAAGTGTTTGTATTAGTTTGTATTAATTATAAAAAACCAAACAGATTTTGACTGGATGATGATGATGTTGATCACTATCATTTATTAAGCTCTTACTAAGTGCCTTAACCCAAGATAGGCATAATACATAGATTATTTTGTGTGTTTTTTTTATTCTGTTAATCCATGATTGCTTAAATACAAAATGAAAAAGAGAAATTTCCTTTTAATCCCAAGTATCAGATGACCACTGTTAACATTTGATTTATATACCTCTAGACTCTTATTTTTAAGCATATATATGTGTAAGCATATGCACACAAATACGTATTTTTAAGTCTGTGGGATTAATATTATCCATGTTATTCAATAACCCATTTTCACTTAATATACCCTGCATATCTTTTCATGTCAAATACATAAAGATCTTTCTTATCTTTTTTAACATGTATAGTATCCATTATGTGTACCACGATTTATTTAGCCAGTTTCATGTTGGTGGATTTTTAAGTATTTTTCTAGTTTGAGGCCATTATAAACAATTATTCGGTAGATATTTTTGCATACTTGCTCTATTAGTTCCTTAGGATAAATTTCTAGAAGCAGAATGTTGGTTTAGAAAGTATTGCCAGGGGGCGCCTGGGTGGCTCAGTTGGTTAAGCGGCTGCCTTCGGTTCAGGTCATGATCCTGGAGTCCCAGGATCGAGTCCCGCATCGGGCTCCCTGCTCAGCAGGGGGTCTGCTTCTCTCTCTGACCCTCCTCTCTCTCATGCTCTCTCTCTCTCAATAAATAAATAAAAATCTTAAAAAAAAAAAAAAAGAAGGTATTGCCAGTTGTCCTTTAGAAAGACTGTTTCTTTTTTTTTTTAATATTTTATTTTTTTGAAGTAATCTCCACACCCGATGTGGGGCTTGAATTTACAACTCCAAGATCAAGAGTCACATGCTCTACTGACCGAGCCAGCCAGGTGCCCCTAAAAAGACTATTTCAGCTTACTTACTTACAGAAAGTACTCATTTCCCCCAAACCTTACAAATACTGGCATTGTCTTTGCTTGTCTTTAGACATTCTCATTTTTGTAACAATCTTATAAGGTAGATGTTGGTATGTTCATCTTTGGGATTTAAAAACAAAACACAACGAAACACCCTGAGACTTTAGGAGGAACCTTGCCTAAGATCACAGAGCTCCTCGGTGATGGTGCTGGGGTTTGAGCCAGCCATTTATGGCTTCAAAGCTGGTGCCTTCTCCACCTCTCTGAGCTAATAAAGTCGCTTTTAACTAATGTTATTGGCTTTAGGCTCATCTACATTTGCTAGGCTCACTGTCCTCTATCTTGCCATTGCCATTTTATTTTATGACCTCTGAATATCACTGGACTAAGAAAACATGGCCATCTGTTGCACCAGTGACAAATATAAGTAAATTTTCCCTTCTCTGCAGTCTCTTAAGGCTGCCCCTCTAGGTGCTGCCCACGGTTTCAGCATAGGGAAGAAAGCTATCGATATTGTTGGGTGATGAGGTTATTGGATTCTCCGTATCTGTTTAAAAATTCATCAAGTCACCCGGTCCTCGCCTGGAGAAGGGCAAGGGAGAGCCCTTTTCCCCTTGCTCTTTAAGCAGTTTTTCTACCTACCCCCTGCACGGCATGGGGACTTGTGTTTTCTTATCAGTTAGGTTCTTCAGTGGGTGGTTGGAACCATGGGGCTGAGTAGAGCAAAGAAGAGATAGTAAGGGGAAGAAAATAAGGGAAGAAAACAGCTGAGAAATAAAGAAACCCAGACAGCATGGGAGTGGGCTCAGTTCTCCTTCAGCTTTGTAAATGATTTCTCTCTCATCCCCCAGGAGAATCAGTGAAGGCATCCATCCAGGAATCGGGAGCATTTCTACCGCGGGTACAGAATAAATGATCTGATTTGGTATTGTACTGTATGCACAGTATCTGTGGAGAACACTGGCTGCTTTAAGATATCTGTCCGTTAATAATTCTCTGGGACAAGAATAGGATGCTGAGAGCGCCATTCTCCTGGGAACTCTCCTAACGAGGAACTTGGATAGAGCCAAGAGAAAAATGTTGATGTGGATTGCATTCGTGAACTTTGGAATGTGGGAAAATTCCAGAGCGGCAGTTCTCTTCTCAGCTGAGTGATTGCTGAATGTATTCGTAAGCAGTTCATGCTGAACCTCGACTTGCTCTGGCTTCTTTTTTAAAGGCTGAAACCCCTTCTCCATAAGGAGGCAATAGAAGGCCTCCTTTTGTACTGGTTTGGAAAGATACCACTTGTATAAGCTCAGGTTACTGTAGAAACATATGACCCATCCTTTCTCTCAGCTTTAAATTGTCTTCATCCTGCAGAGCTCAGTCATGTGTAACGAGACTGTGATTTTCATTAAAATTAAAAACCGAGACAGCTTGTCTTCAGCACATTACCTAAATAGAGAAAAAATGTGAAATTAATGGGAAATGTCAGCTATGGTGACTTCAGGCTGTCTATTGCATGCATGACTCACCTGGCAACAGGAAGTTTGAGGAAATCCAAAAGAAAAGATGGTGTATGTGTGGGACCTTATGGAAACAGAGCAATGTCCAGAGTTTTTAACAATCCCTGCTTTCCTTTCCAGCACATACCAGAAGAGAGATACAGGATGCAGAGCAAGCCCCTAGGAATCTGCCTGATAATCGATTGCATTGGCAATGCCATAGGTAGGTATGGATGCTGCGGATTAACTGATGCCCCACGGTGAGGTCACGGTGAGCCCAGACAAGCTGTGTTCATCAGTGATCAACACTACCTGTTACAACAAACCGCTGCGGAAGCCTATGGCTTCACATAGCGAAGGGTGCTTTCTCACTCATGTCACAGCCTAGTGTGCATTGGGCTGGAGTGAGCTTCGTTCCATGTGATCAGTCAGTGACTTCATCATCTGAAACCTTGGGGTTTTCCACAGGATCCTCTGTATCTGGCTGGTGGATGAAGGAAGTGCGTGGAGGATCTCACAAGAAATTTTAGGGACCAGTCCCGAAAGTGAGGTGCATCATTTCCATCCACATTCCATTGGTCGAACTCACTCCTGGGGCCCCACCTAACTGCAGTAGACAAGGAACTCAGCCTGGCTGCATGCCAGGAAGGAAAGGGAAGGGGATTTGGGGAGTACAAAGCATTGTTTCTGGTACAATGGTGTGATTGGCCGAAAGTTGGGGAGCTTCAGTCTTGCTTTTTCATGCTGGATGCTGCGGCAGGGAGGGGTCCTGGGATCCAGAGTGGGGTTTAAAATGGAAGGCTTTCTGGCTTCGGTGTTCTCAGATGTCCCATCATTTCATATAGCTAGACTATGAAAGCTTTTCTGGGGAAAAATTAAAAAATATTGTAAATGTGTGTTCACTCGGAGGCAGTGTGTTACTTAGTTCTGCCACACTGTCCTTGGGTTGTGTGCTACTGTTGTTTGGATCTGGACTGATTCTCTTGCTCAATTGTTGTTGGATGTCCTATTCAAACTGAATCAATCACTGGTGGTGCGTCAGAGAGAATAAGAATCTCATTGTGAAAGAGCATGTTTAATTATTTATCTCTTCCTCCGAAGGGTTGATCATCACATTTCCACAGTTTTCTTGCTTTTCAGAATTCTTGGAATGAGTCAGATCTGTCTTTTAGGCTCACTTAAAATGTTACCATGGTCAGTTGTATGGGACGAGAATTTAAGAGAAGGTCAAATTAGCAAATATTAGGTTGAATTTCCCAGGACTTCAGATATGATCTCATTTTTCTCATGTCCTATTTCTGGTTAGATGTGAGACATGCTGTCTCCTCAGCTATGGATAAGTGTCTTTTCTCTCTTAGCCATTAGTACCGATATAAGAATGAGAAAATATTTCCTCAATGAGTAACTTCCTGCTTTAAAAGAGAGTATTTGTCTTCCACTTTCTATTATAATCAGTTTTGTTTCATTCGTGCAGTTCCCAACTGCAGGATGTGTATCTGTTGTATGAAGAGAATCATAAAGCCATGACCTGCTGTGAATTTGTGACTAAAACCCAGTGTCTGTGTTTACTTCCCTTGCTGAGTTACGGGCCTCTTGTGTGCCAGGATTGAATGTGTATTTGTGTTTTCCTGTATTATAGGAGCATGGTCAGAGTTGTGTCCTGGAATATGACTGTGTGGGTTTGAATCATGGCTCTGCCATGTCCTGGCATTGACTTTGGACAATTTTCCTAGCCTCTGTAAGCCTCAGTTTCTCTTCTTCTTTTTTTTATTTTTTAAAGATATGAGAGAGAGAGAGAGAGAGAGCGAGCGAAAGCGCACGTGCACGTGTGCACACAAGTTGGGGGAGGGGCAGAGGAGCAAATCTTCAAGCAGACTCCCTCCTGAGCGCAGAGGCTGACCTGTGGACTTGATCCCATGACCCATGAGATCATGACCCATGAGATCATGACTTGAATGGAAACCAAGAGCGGGACACTTAACTGACTGCACCACCCAGGTCCCCCTCAATTTCTCTTCTATAAAATGGTTAGATAACAGGACCTACCTCTTGGGGAGGTTGGGAGAAGTGAATGAATTCACACTTGTAAAGGGCTTAGAGCCCATACATTACTATTTCTACAGCAAAATGAATGGATATTCACACTAAGTGGAATAAAGACTATCAATAGCCTCTCATCGGTTTAGGAAAGGTTTTGCCACAAAATGAATCAGGGAAAAGAACTTAAGATTTTCAGAGCTTTTGGGGTTTCTGAATTGTGGATAAGGAGTTGCGGATACATGGAAGAGTACTTTGAGGTTGCCTGAGGGACCCTACGAGCATCTTTGGCGTGCAATAGACAGGTTTATTATTGATATTGTTTTCTTCTAAGAAAAGCTAGTCCAGAAGGAATTACTAGTAACCATTTGTATTTAAAAAGAAGATAATCTAGGGGCGCCTGGGTGGCTCAATCGTTAAGCGTCTGCCTTCGGCTCAGGTCATGATTCCGGGGTCCTGGGATCGAGCCCCTAGTCGGGCTCCCCGCTCGGCGGGAAGCCCGCTTCTCCCTCTCCCACTCCCCCTGCTTGTGTTCCCTCTCTGGCTGTGTCTCTCTCTGTCAAATAAATAAATAAAATCTTTAAAAAAAAATAAAAAGAAGATCTCTAAACAGTAGTTCATAAGTTTGAGTGAATGTAGGTTGTCCATTAAAATCCCTTGGTTGGTCTAGGGAAACAAATGAAGAGTCGGACTTCTACAAAGCTGACTCTACCACCCACTTCCTAACTCACTCATTCTTCTGTCCTTGTTTATGATCATCCCCCTACTTGGGGGGGGGCCTCCCCTTTCTTCTGGTTTGTCAGGCCCCTGCCTGAATTATACCTTTACTACAGTCTCATCTCCAGGTGTCTCAGACTGCACGGACGGCCCCTCCTTTGACCGATTATTGTACCTAAAATCCCACTGTACTGTGTGACATGTCAGTCATTGTTTTGTGCATATTTATAAGCTCCCCAACTAGATGATAGGCTCCTGGAAGGGCAGGTACCTCATCTGTATTTCCCAACATGAAATACAGTGTTTCTGCAACATAGGGAGAGGAACTTTTTAAAACATGAGTTTTGGAGTCAAGGGAATTTGAGAAATGATGAATAGTTTGTTCCTCCTTTGGAGATTTGCATATTGGTCTTAAAGACTGAGCAGTCCTCCTGTAAAGAAGCTTAAGTCTTAACATTACATTTCACATTTATGTTTGACTTCAGAACTCCCCTTCTCACTAAGAATATCCTGCCAACTGTGTTCCATTTGTATATCTTTTTTTAAAAAATATTTTATTTTTTTATTTGTCAGAGAGAGAGAGAGAGAGAGAGAGCACACAAGCAGGGGGAAGCAGTAGAGGGAGAGGGAGAAGCAGGTTTCCTGCTAAGCAGGGAGTCCGACTCAGGGCCCAGGACCCTGGGATCATGACCCGAGCTGAAGGCAGCCACTTAACCGACTGAGCCACGCAGGCGCCCCCATTTGTATGCTTTATTATAATTAGAACTGGGCTCATACAAGGTGCTCATTAAGTAGTGGTAAATAGACTGATGAAACACTCCCTCCTTCTTATTCTATACATTGATTTAATGGACTTCTTTTTATAGATTGTGGCAAGATTAATGCAAACTCATTTTATTTTAAGATTTTATTTTTAAGTAAACTCTACACCCCAGGTGGGCCTTGACCTCATGATCACATGCTCTACTGACTGAGCCAACCAGGCACCCCAATGTGAGCTCATTTTAGAGGAAAACAAATTCTAAATGAATGGCTTCATGACTTTTTACTGTGTATAGCTTTTTTTGGATTTCATCTCAATTACCCCCAAACCTGTGGGTGGTGCTGACCCTAGCTCTTGTCCTAACTGCAAGGCCACATGAAAACTCATCATTTTGGGAAGTTGAGGTTTACAGAGATAGGGCTGGTTCAGGCGTGGGGTTTCCAGGGCGGGTGGAAGGAGAAGTGTGACTTCTGCAGTCATTGAAGTTTTATTTTCCAAACTCAGCATCCAAGTTTTTCTTCCCCTATTTGAGGGAAATGACAAGGCAGCTCCTGTGATAAATGGGACACAGAATCTGACTGCTCCCAGTGCATCTCAATGTAGGCTAGAGAGACTTCCTGTGGAGGTCCCTTCTAAGGAGAAACTTCCATGAGAGAGATGCGCTGCAGGCTCCATGATTTGTGGTGAAATGGCTGCCTTTCTTTTCTTTTCTTTCTTTTTAAGATTTTATTTATTTATTTGACAGAGAGAGACACAGCGAGAGAGGGAACACAAGCAGGGAGAGGGGCAGAAGGAGAAGCAGACTCCCCCACAGAGCAGGGGGCCTGATGCTGCGGGGCTCAATCCCAGGACCCCGAGATCACAACCTGAGCTGAAGGCAGACGCTTAACCAACTGAGCCACCCAGGCGTCCCTGCCTTTATTTTCTTTAAAATTAATATCTGACATTTGAGTAAGCACTCATAGTTGCAAAGTGTCTTTACAGACATCTCCCCTGATCCTCACAGGCACCTTTTGAAGAACATGGTCTAGGCATTAGTATTAATCACATTAATTACAGATGAATAAGCTAAGACCGTTAATTTGTTCAAACTCACACCGTCATTACTCCCCGGATCTTATAAATCAGACCGGGCTATACCCATGTTCTTGCTGGCCCAAGAAAGGAAGTTGCAAATGCCAGCTAGCATCAGCCCTCCCTAACTGATAGAGGAAAGAGGTGACATTATGGGAAATCTTGACTATGATGACTTCCGGCTGTGTCTCCTGAGGTGACTGGGCGGCCAGAGGCTCCATCTTGGTCTGAGGTCCCTCCAGATTTGCTGTTCTTACTGGCTTTGGGGGACATGTCACGTTTTTGGCTTCACCTCCCCTTTATTCTTCTTTCTCCTGTCCTATTAGGGAAGCACTTCCTGCCCCAGACATCAGATTCCCATCCCCTTCCTAGCCCCTCTGTCGGCGTAAGTTAGTTTTTCCAGGACCAGGCAAGGCTCAGACCCAGCAGATAGGTAGAGGAGCCAGGATTGGAACTCAGATCTCGTGATTCCAAGACAGGTTCCTCTTTGGCTGGCGCCATGCAGCTGCCTGCTCACTGTTGTGTGACATGCCCCACTCTGGCCGGAACCCACAGGGAACCCAGAACAAGGAAAGAGATGGAAGGCACGGGACAGCCCTTGTTCTGTCCCTGACCCCGGCATACCATCTCGGAAAGACAGACTATGGCTTTGCTTCGAGGCCTTTGATAAGGGAGGAAATCTACCAGTGAGGAGAGGGTTTTGAGGGAAGTGAGTCAGTCTGAGGGAAGTAAACAATAGCTTTGAGTCTGGTGTTTCCCTGTTTGCTTCTGCCCCCTGGAGGAAAGAATACGCCATGACATGAGCGTTCTCGGAGACTTGGGAATCCAGCAGTAGTGATGGAACTGGGGTCCTTGTCTGGATGCTCTTTGTCCAGTCCTGTGTTCCAACCTGGGCGCAGTACTGGGAATGGAAGGCTTGCCTACACCTGCTGAGGTGAAGGCCAGGGGGCAGTGCTGGTGGGCTTTTTCTACCACACTGAGATCCTGTGGGGATGAGTGAGCTCCTATTAGCTTCTCCAGCAACCTGTGTATCATGTCCTTCATTTCCCTCACAGTATTTATTTATCATAGGGTTTTCAGGAGATTAGCACCTTCTTTATATCTCTCCATTATTATGTGATATATAATTCTTTTTTTTTTCACCCTTACCTCTGGGCCAGACGAAAAGGACATAGCCCAACTACATCCTTAAGTAATGGTCATTATCATTCCCTTTTCCTGATTTATCTGGTGAATTATTTATCTAATAATGTGTACAAATCACCCCAAAATTTAGTGGCTTAAAATAACAATATTAATTTATTTATATCTCTCACAGTTTCTGTGGAGCAGGGATTTAGGGGTAGCTTAGCTGGGCTGTTCTGGCCCAGAGTCTCTTGGCAGATTGTGGTCAGATTTCAGCTAGGGTCATCCAAAGGCTTGACTGGGATTGAAGGATCCTCTCAGGTGGCTCACTCATGCGGCTGTGAAGTTGGTGCAAGGCCTTAGTTCTTCTTCATGTGAGCTTCTCCACAAGACTGCTTGAGTGTTCTCATGACATGGTGACTGGCTCCCCGCAGAGTGAGCTGTTCAAAAGAGAGAAAGAGCCAGGTAGAGGCTGTATCCTTTTTATGATCTAGCTTTGGAAGTCACATAGTATCCCTTTTGCCCTATTCATTAGAAATGAGTTACCAAGCATGGTCCACATTCAAGGGGAAGGGAATTACACTCTTTTTAAGGAAGGAGTGTCAAAGAATTTGCGGACATATTTAAAACTGCCATATCTGGTAGATGTGGGGCCACGATTAATCCCAGCTCTCCCGAATGGGAAGTTCTACTAGACCCAATATGAACAGATCCAGGGACTGCCCATGGGTTGGGTGAATTAAACTCAGAGCACTGAGGAGAGCTCTTATTTGTCCAGTGGCCGGTTTTTCCAGCTTTTTGTTTACCCAAGGCTGTGTTTCTTTTTCTGTCTTTCCCTTTGTAGTTCCTGTTGAGAAGCCAGAAGAGAAATTGTGATAGCTAACTTTGACTTTTATAGTTTATTAGTGGTTGGTAATGTTTGCAGGGCAGAAAGGCTGAAACTCTTGTTTCCATTTAATGCAGAGAGTTGACAGTTTGTGCAAACAGTTACGTGGTGATTTCAGCGGAGTCATTTCTCTCTCCTTTCTGTGATGCCTGCGCTCGTATGAGATGGGACCCTTTTGTTCCTTGGTAGAAGTTCTGTCTGTTCGGCTTACTAGTGTGTTGTTTGATTTGGGGTGGAGGCAGTGGTAGACTTCTGGAAGACCATATCCCAGGGGATGAAGAGAGGTGGGTACCTAGTCATGAGACATGGAGAGAAATCCAGAGAAGTTGGCTAAGGGTTTGGGTAACAATCTGAATTTGGAGATGCCTGTTTAGCTTAGGGGATAGCAGTTTTTCTGCTCTGCAAATGAACTAGGAAGTGGAGGCATCCCTCAGACAAGGAACAGAAACTTAATGGGTTACTCAAAGGGATGTGGAATTTTTAATGAGGAAGAGAAAGATGTGTCTGTCTCTGCTATTAGAAAGATTTATAACAAAGCAGGAGACTGTATTTACCTCTCTGATGGAGGCAAACTGAGCAGATGGGAAAGAAATGGACTAGGTAGGCTATAGAAATTTCTAAAAGATGGAAACAAGATTTTTTAAACAAGGGAATGGAGCCCCAGGAGCTTTATTTGTATTATCTCATTTAATCCTCACAACACGCTCACAGGGTGGGTATCACCACTTCCATTTAAAGCTAGGGAGACCCACTTCCTTAAGGTCATGCAGCCCACAGGTGTGGTAAGGTCAGTGTTAGAAGGCAGGCTTGTCTGGCATGAAGTCTGCCTTTTCCACTGCCTTCCACTGTTTCTGGAGGCAAAGTCAATCCAGGATTCCTGGAAACTAGGAGAAGAATTCTTGGGGGCACTACAGGGAATCTTAGATTCCACTGCTCAGAGGTAACACGGGGAAGCAGGTCATGAGAGGAACTGGGGAGTCTGGAAATGGTCACAACTTAGACGTAGGGGCCTCTGTATCAGCCCACAGCCTGGGGAGTTGAGGGAACGCATGACCCGGGCCGTCCTCTCTGCAGCCATTTGGATCTAGATTTGGATCTACGCTCTGCAGATGCAACCATTTCCTACATACTTGTGTGTTAGTTTAAGAAAGAGCCTTTTGAAAAATCCCCAACTCTGTTTTGGTTGAAGAGAAAAAGTTTTGTTCCCCCTTTGGTTACATTGGACTAAAAGGGGGCTCAGTCTGTGCCTGTGGCCAGATGTGGAGGTAGCCTCTGGCAGGGACAGATCGGAACTGAGAACCTGGGACACGAATGTCATGTGTTTCAGGTTGATTTCTTCCTGCCCCATGCTTAGGTCCTTCAAAACCTCAAAATATGGCACAAAAGCAAAATGGATAAGTAGTGGAGATCGGACTGTGCTTAGGGTTGCTACCCGGTTCCTCTTAAGCTTTTCTCACCCTAGTGTTGTTTTCTCTGTGTGTTTGTTTATTTCATCCAGAGTTTCTTCGGGACACCTTTACTTCCCTGGGGTATGAAGTCCAGTATTTCTTGTATCTGAGCATGGACAGTATCATCCAGATTCTTCGCCAAGTTGCCTGCATGCCCCAACACCAAGACTATGACAGCTTTGTGTGTGTCCTGGTGAGCCGAGGTGGCTCCCACAGTGTGTTTGGCGTGGATCAGACACACTCGGGTTTCCCTTTGGATCAGATCAGGAGGATGTTCATGGGAGACGCATGCCCTTCTCTCTTAGGGAAGCCAAAGCTCTTTTTTATTCAGAACTATGTGGTATCAGAGGACCCGCTGGACAACGGCAGCTTGCTGGAGGTGGACGGACCAGCCGTCCACAACGTGGAATCCAAAGCCACGCAGCCTGGGCCAGGCACCATTCACCGAGAAGCGGACTTCCTCTGGAGCCTGTGCGTGGCAGACGTGTCCCTGTTGGAACGGCCCTACAGCTCTCCGTCATTGTACCTGCAGTGCCTGTCCCAGAAACTGGGGAAAGAAAGGTGAGCCCCCTGGGTAGACTGTGGCCCATCCCGGGACCACTTGTCTCTTTTCTTGCTACCAAGATGGAGATGGCCACTGTGTCACCTTTGATGCTCTTCTCTTCAGGGAGAAAGCACTTTTCTTTTTTTTTTTTTTTTAAGATTTTATTTATTTATTTATTTGACAGAGAGATAGACAGAAGAGCACAAGCAGAGGGAGCGGCAGAGGGAGAGGGAGAAGCAGGCTCTGCACTGAGCAGGGAACCCGATGCGGGACTCGATCCCAGGACCCTGAGATCATGACCTGAGCCAAAGGCAGAAGCTTAACCGTCTGCGCCACCCAGGCGCCCGAGAAAGCACTTTTCATTCCGTGTTGCAGTTGCCTTAGGAGGAGGCGCATTTTAGGAATGCTTTGTGCTTCAGGAGGTCACTTGCTAGTCAGCTTGTAGTTTGATCTTGTTCTTCAAAATAAATTTTTAATTGTTTTTTTTTTATTACAAAAGCAGTACATCCTCCTTATTGAAAACAAAAACAAAAACAAAAACCATGAAATATAAATGCCAAAAGCCGAATATACCAAGCAGTTCTAGTCCTACTTATCAGAATCAATCTCTGTTGGCCACGTCTTGGTGTATTGCCTTCCAGATCTTTTTTGGATACCTGCACAATCATATCTAAATATTTTTTAAACCAAAATGGAGTCATCATCTACGATTACTTTATAATCTGCCTTTAGTTGGTGTGATGGTCTATCACATACATTTTACGTGTCAGTCGTCTTCAGCATCATTTTAATGTCTGTGGAGCAGTCTAAACTATGGCTATGGCATACTTAACTTGACCCATTTTCAGTTGTTGAAAGGTGTTTTGCTTTCATAAAAGGAAAGCGTTCAGTATCTTTGTAGCTCAGTATTCGTGCTTATCCATACTGTTTTCTAGAGGAACATTTCCAGAAGAAGAATTGCTTGTTAAATGACATGCATTTTTAAAGGCTTGGATGCATCTTATCATATTGTTCTCTAGGACAGTCATACCCGCTCTGTAGGAGAGTGCCTGTGTCCCCAAATTCTGCCCGACACCGCATGCTGTTTTATTTCCCTGTCCCAACAGTTTGATAGGTGGCAAATGGTACCTGACTCCCCACGTCTGCAAGTCTTTGTTATACAGACATTTCTGATGCTTATTGGCAAGAATACTTTTCTAAGGGAAACCTTGGTGATCTGGTTTTCGTTTAAGAAGATTATTCCCATGTAAGATTAGCAGTCGTTTTTCAGTTGTCCCCTCATTACAATTTAGAATGAAGTTTCGGAGCCATGTGTGAAATGCATGTTGTAGCTCTGGGGACCCCAGGAATATATCGCATGGCCTGTGACACCCATACCCCCAACCCCTTCAGTCGTGGCTCAGCAGCAAGGAGTGGGCTGTAGTAGAAATGACTCAGCCTTCCATGGGCCAGCAGTGTTCTTGGCATCCATCCTGCATTTGCATAGATGATCCAGATGCATTATCATCCGGGAGTGTCTGGAGTGTCTCCAGGGTAAGACTCGGCTGCCCTTGGGTGAGGGGACTGTGGTCATTGGGCCAGAGTGCTGCCAGTGGGTTTGGATCACTCACTAAGCAGCCTGTAGAGCATTTAAAAAGGAATGATTTCAACACACTGTCACATCTGTTGGCTCATTTCACCCTAACGGTGATCTGTCTCCTCTTTGATATTTGCATGGCATTAATTTTTGCCTTTCTCATTCCCTCCAGAAGACGCCCACTCCTCGAACTCCACATTGAACTCAACGGCACTGTGTATGATTGGAACAGCAGAGTGTCTGCTAAGGAGAGGTACTATGTCTGGCTGCAGCATACTCTGAGAAAGAAGCTTATCCTCTCCGGCAAATGAACAGCCCAAAGGCTTTCGTAGCCCTGCCGTCTCCACCACTAGCCAGAGGTAGTTTTCAAGCGAGTCTATGTGTCATGTGGGGAAGGTGAGGTCCCATAGGTGCCGAAATGAGCCTCTGTGAGGAATGTGGTCAGGAGGGTGTGTTTGAACCAAAGCCTCTGGATGGAAGGCTTTGGCTTCTGTTGCTGAAAGCATGTCAAGCCTGTGTTAGGAAGGAAATGGCTGTGAAACCTGAAAAAAGGACTGGTTGAGTTGGGTGCCTCAGGATTATGTTGCCTTCCTTCGTGTGATCAAATAAACCAGAGCCACGGAGCTAGGGTTGTAGATACACAGTCTATTAGCCTGTGGGTATCCATGCTCCAATAGAAAAGTTAAAAAAAAAAAAACAAAAAGCCACAACAAGGAAACATAACATACACTTAAACTCTTTTTTTTTTTTAAAGATTTTATTTATTTATTTGACAGAGAGAGACAGCGAGAGAGGGAACACAAGCAGGGGGAGTGGGAGAGGGAGAAGCAGGCCTCCCGCCGAGCAGGGAGCCCAATGCGGGGCTCGACCCCAGGACCCTGGGATCATGACCTGAGCTGAAGGCAGACGCTTAACGACTGAGCCACCCAGGCGCCCCCGTACACTTAAACTCTTACGTACCGCCAGCCACCACAGTTAACGTGCGATTTTTTTCCTGTACCCAAGAAAACATGTCTGAATGTGAAGACTGGGTGGCTGTCCTCCTCTGTTCAGGTTCCTATGACAAAGTACCGGACACGGGAGGGCTTAGAGAAACACCTACTTCTTGCGGTTTTAGAGACTGGGAAGTCCAAGATCAAGGCGCTGGCAGGTCTGGTGTCTGATGAGGACCCGCCTCTGGGTCTGCTGGTGGCCATGTTCTTGCTGGGCCCTCACATGGCAGAGGACAGAGAGAGGAAGCAAGCTGTCTTGTGATGGTTCCACCTTCATGACCCTAATTACCTCAAAATGCTCTGTTGCCTAATATCATCACACTGAGAGTTAGGGTTTCAACCTATGCATTTGGTGAGGGACACGAACATTCAGTGCACAACCATGCCTTTATAATTCGAGATTGCTTGTCTGTCTGGGACTCAAGTGGTATTTTACAACTAATCACATATACCTTTCTTTCTCAGGTTTGAGGCGATGACCTAAAAGCAGGTCATTATTTAAAATATCATTTAAAGTTTAAAAAAAATTATTTATTTTTATATTTTTTGACTTGGTGTTAAATGCTGTGTATCTCTATGTGTAAATGCAGTAAACTATTTCAAGTCTTATGTAATAGCCCCAAACTGAAAATTTGCCCAGTGTTCAGGAATACGAGTATGGTAATGATGTTATATTCACTGATTGGTATTTTATGTAACCATTAAAATTATGTTTATAGGGGCACCTGGGTGGCTCAGTCGTTAAGCGTCTGCCTTCGGCTCAGGTCATGGTCCCAGGGTCCTGGGATCGAGCCCTGCATCAGGCTCCCTGCTCCCCGGGAAGCCTGCTTCTCCCTCTCCCACTCCCCCTGCTTGTGTTTCCTCTCTCGCTGTCTCTCTCTCTCTCTCTGTCAAATAAATAAATAAAATCTTTTTAAAAAAATAAATAAAATTATGTTTATAAATAATAAGAGCTTACATTGAGCTGTTATTAGCTCATTACATAAATTACATGGATTATCTCATTTAATCCCCCCTCAAAAGCAGCTCTATGAGGTAGGTATTACTGCTCTCATTTTTTCCTCCATTTTATAGATGAGGAAAATGAGCACAGTGATGTTAAGTAGCTTACCCAGGGTCACCCCATACTAGGATATAGACTCAAGCCATATAAAGAGAGCCACTTTGGGGCCCAAATCCTTAACCAGTTCACAATATGGCCTTGACAGAACATCATAATGAGAAAAATGCTCATATATTCATGTTACCTGGGAAAGAGTACAAAATAGTCTGTTTATTGTAACTATGCTTAAAAGAAAAAAAACCTCTCATAGGAAAACAAAAGGCCAGAAAGAAATGGTTCAAATGGCATATGGGTGACAGACCTCTGGCTGATATTTTCTCTTTCTGTTTCCCAAATTCTCATCTCTTTTGTCTACACATTTGAGAATATTGGCTTCTGCCCTAAAGCCTAGGTAATTCCTTTCAACTTTCAAGTAGTTGGTTCTTCATCACCAACAAAACTACCCCTCTCTTCTTACTTTTGTCCTCACTTCTCTCTAGCCCCTCTTTTCCAGAAGCAGGACCCCTAGTCTCAGGGCTGCTTTTCTGAGCCACTGGTTAGGATGACTGATTAGTCAACCCCTCATTGACCCTCATCCCTACCCCTGTTCTATCCCATCTGCTGTTCTATTCCATTCCCCAATTCCTTCAACCCTCTTCCTTGAATAGGTCATCATTGGGGTCACTTGAAACCTTCTTCTCTCTGCAGTGTTTGATATGAGAATCTCTTCTTGCCCTCTGAGATTTTAGGAGCAAGTGTTCAGGATTGAGGATGTTATTTATGCTGCCAGGAGGTCAGAGTTTGAGGTCAACCATGTCAATTTGTCTGTGTTCAGACTCCACTTGCTGTCCCCACCGACTCATTTTCTTTTTCCTTAGTAATAGAAAACTTGATTTGTAACGGGGCACAAAGCTTCACAGAATATAGTCTACTTGGCCAAGCTCCAACTTGTAGCTAGATGTGGTCATGTGTCGAGGTCCTGGCCAATAACATGTCGGCAACAGTATCATTTGGCAGCTGCTGAGAACTTTCCTCCAAAGGCAGTTGTTTTTTCTCAACATGGTACTGGCACAAAAATAGATGCATAGATCAATAGAACAGAATAAAGGGCCAGAAATAAACCATATAAATGATTATATGGTCAATTAATCTATGACAAAGGTGGCAAGGATATGCAATGGGGAAAAGACCGTTTCTTCAACGAATGGTGTTGGGAAAATGAGATAGCTACATGCAAAAGAGTGAAACTGGACCACTTTCTTAACTGTACACAAACACAAACTCAGAATGGATTAAGGACCTAAGTGTGAGACCAGAAACCATAGAAATCCTAGAAGAAAGCACAGGCATAATTTCTCTGACATTGGCTGTAGCAAAATTTTTCTAGATGTGTCTCCTGAGACAAGGGAAACAAAAGCAAATATAAACTATGGGGACTACATCAAACTAAAAGCTCCTACACAGCAAAGGAAACAATCACAAAAACTAAAAGGCAACCTGCTGAATGGGAGAAGGTATTTGCAAATGATATATCTGATTAAGGGTTAATATCCAAAATATATAAAGAACTTAGCTCAACAGCCAAAAAACAATCTGATTAAAAATGGGCAGAATACATGAAGAGACATTTCTCCAAAGAAGACATACAGATGGCCAACAGATACATGAAAAGAATGGAATATTACTCAGCCATCAAAAACAATGAAATCTTGCCATTTGCAACAACGTGGATGGAACTAGAGGGTTTTGTACTAAGTGAAATAAGTCAGTCAGAGAAAGACAAGTATCATATGATTTCACTCATGTGGAATTTAAGAAACAAAACAGATGAACATAGGGGAAGGGAAGGAAAAATAAGATGAAAACAGAGAGGGAGACAAACCATAAGAGACGCTGAACTCTAGGAAACAAACTGAGGGTTACTGGAGGGGAGGAAAGTGGGGGGATGGGATAACTGGGTGATGGGCATTAAGGAGGGCACTTGATGTAATGAACACTGGGTGTTACGTGCAACCGATGAATCATTAAAGTCTACCTCTGAAACTAATAATGCACTGTATGTTAATTAAATTGAATTTAAGTAAAAAAAAAAAAAAGAAGAAATAGCAGGTGCTGGCAAGGATGTGGAGAAAAAGGAACCCTCGTGCACTGTTGGTGGGAATGCAAACTGGTGTAGCTGCCGTGGGGAATGATATGGAAGTTCCTCAAAAAATTAAAAACAGAATTATCATATGATCCAGTAATTCTACTATTTACCTAAAGAATACAAGAACACTAATTCAAAAGGATATATGCACCCTTATGTTTATTGCAGCATTTTATTTACAATAGCCAAGATATGGAAGCAACCCAAGTGTCCATCCATAGATGAATGGATAAAGAAGATGTGGTATATACATATACACAGTGGAATATTACTCATTCATAAAAAAGAATGAAATCTTATCATTTGCAACAACATGGATTGATCTAGAGAGTGTAATGCTAAGTGAAATAAGTCAGTCAGAGAAAGACAAATACCGTATGATTTCACTCATGTGGACTTTGAGAAGCAAAACAAAAGAACAAAGAAAAAAAAGAGGCAAACAGACTCTTAAATACAGGAAACAAACTGATGGCTACTAGAGGGGAGGTGGAGGGGTTGGGTGAAATAGGTGAAGGGAATTAAAAGTACACTTATCATGATGAGCACTGAGTAATATATAAAATGTTGAATCACTATATTATATACCTGAAACTAATAGAACACTGTATGTTAACTATATTAGAATTAAAATTTTAAAAAGGCAGTTGTTTATTGCCCTTCACCTTTTTGTCCCTTCCTCTATCTTGCTGACTAGAATGTAGTTGGCTGGAGCCATCTGTGAGGATAAGGGCTACGCTGTAGGGATAGCTAAGTGGTGAGCAGGAAGGAGGCTTCTTGGATGAGGACAGTCTGGATTTTTATGTGAGAGAAAAAATGTAGGATTTATACTTCTTTCCTAACACAGTCCAATGATGCATTATTATCTGATTAAAATGTTTAGAATGTTTATGCATGTTATAAGTTTAAAAGAAAAATTTATCTAGATGATTTTAATTTTCTGATTATTGTTTAAAAATGTATGCACACTTAAAATCTGAGCTACCTAAAATCTGAGCACACTAAAATCTGAGCATCTTGGTTTCTTCCAAGTTTTGGCATTGTGAAAAAGGGTGTGATAAACATTTGCATGTTGATTTTTGTGTGGATATAAGTGTTTGGCTCATTTGGGTAAATACTTAGGAGAACAATTGTTGGATTGTATGGCAGGCCTATGTTTAACTCTGGAAGGAACACAAGACTGTATTCCCAAGTGGCTATAGCACTTTGCAGAGTTCCTGTTGCTTCACATCCTTGCCAGTATTTGATGATGTTAGTGTTTTAGATGTTAGCCATTTTAATAGATGTATAGTGATAACACGTTTTAATTTGCGATTACCTAATGGCATGATAGTGAGCATCTCTTTATATCCTTATTTGAAATCTATATATCTTCTTTGTTGAGATGTCTGTTCAATTCTTTTGCCCATTTTTAAACTGGGTTATTTGTTTTCTTATTGGTGACTTTTTTTTTTTTTTTAAGACTTTTTTTATTTATTTGACAGAGAGACACAGCGAGAGAGGAAACAAGCAGGGGGGAGTGGGAGAGAGAGAAGCAGGCTTCCCGCAGAGCAGGGAGCCCGATGCAGGGCTCGATCCCAGGACCCTGGGACCATGACCTGAGCCGAAGGCAGACGCTTAACGACTGAGCCACCCAGGCGCCCCGACTTTTTTTTTTTTTTTAAGACTTGTTTATTTGAGAGAGGCAGAGAGAGAGAGCAGGGGGTAGGGGCTGAGGGAGAGGGAGAAGATTTTTAAGCGGACTCCCTGCTGAGTGCAGAGACCAACTCTGGGCTTGATCTCAAGACCCTGAGATCATGACCTGAATGGAAACCAAGAGTCAGATGCTTAACCAGCTGAGCCAGCCAGGTGCCCGTCTTATTGGTGAGTTTTAAGTGTTCTTTTTTTTTTTTTTAAGATTTTATTTATTTATTTGACAGAGACACAGAGAGAGCACAGATAGGCAGAGCGGCTGACAGAGGCAGAGGGAGAAGCAGGCTTCCCGCTGAGCAGGGACCCCACGCGGGGCTTAATCCCAGGTGCCCCTTAAGTGTTCTTTATATAGGGCACTTGGGTGGCTCAGTTGGTCAAGCGTCTGCCTTTGGCTCCGATCCTGACCCCAGGGATTGAGCCCCACATCAGGCTCCCTGTTAAGCCGGGAGTCTGCTTCTCCCTCTCCCTCTGCTGTACCTCTGTGCGCTCTCTCTCTCTCTGTCAAATAAATGAATAAAACCTTTTTTTTTTTTAAAGAATTCTTTGTATATTTTGGATATAAGCCCTTTTTCAGATATGTTTTACAAATTATTTCTCCTAGTCTATGGTAGAAGTTTGTAATTTTAATGATACTCAGTTTACAGTTATTATTTTTTTTTTTCCTGGATTGTGCTTTTAATGTGTATCTCAGAAATCATCAGCAAACCCAAGGTCACCTAAACTTTCCCCTATGTTATTGTTTTTAAGATTTTATTTATTTTTTTTGAGGGAGAGAGATTGCACGTGCACTCGCACACAATCGGCGGGGCGTGGGGGGGTAGGGGGCAGAGGAACAAGCAGACGTCTTGCTGAGTGTGAAGCCTAAGGCGGGGCCAGATCCCAGGACCTTGAGGTCATGACCTGAGCTAAAGTCAGCCACCTAACCTCTGAACCACCCAGGCACGCCTTTCATATGTTATTAACCAGAGTTTTGCATTTTGCTTTAAGTCTGTCATCATTTTGAGTTAACTTTTTGTGAAAGGTGTTAAGGTCTATGTCTGTATTCATTCTTTTGTTTTGATCTTTATGTTTAGAGCTTAATACTGAGTATACCAATATACCCCATATAGGTAGCATGTTGGGAATTTTAAATAATGCAACTGTATTATTTGTTTCTTTGTGTACAAAACACATATTGTGACTTAAAAAATAAAATAAAAATTACATATTGTAAAAGGGTCCAGTTTGTTTAATATATAAACACACTTAATGTATTTATTTTAAACATAAATGGCGTAATATTTAACACTGTTCTTTCTTTTCATTCAAGTAGTCATGTCTGTATCTATGCTTTGTATCATATTTAAGTTATTCACAACTTTTCACTGTTTAAATGATGATACGAGTAACATCTTTTCTTCCTTATTTGGTAAGGACTTCTTGCCCCAAACCTAGGATTCCCATCCATCCTTAGTGTCTCTTCTGGCGGAGCTCAGTCTCATTATTTCAACTGTCTTGCATCTTTAATCTCTCTCTCTCTCTGTTTTTGATCCTTCAGTCCAAAAACAAGCTCTGATTCCCCATCAAATAAAGTCCCTCTCTTTCAAACCACTGTCTTATGCATGTTTAGTCTACTCTATACTCTCTCTTCTTTCACCCATTTATGCCATACTTCCTTGCTATCTGGATCTCACCTTAATCATTCTGCCAGATCTACAAGATCCAAGGGTGACTTGCACCATAGTTACCAAACTAGTAGTTCCTAGATTCTATGGGGTCACTGTCCCCTTCCTACTTCTCCAGGGTACCCCACCCTAGAGTTCCTTCAAGGCCAAGTCTTCTTAGTATCTTTCTCCTCCAGATCTGTAGATGTGGATATGCACGAGGATCACTCCTTTCTCTCTTTATATGTTCTCTTTTAACAACCTTGTTGCTTCAGCTACTACTCCTATGCTGCTAACTCGTTGGATATTTCTAGTCTAGACTCTTCAAATTCAAATCTCACCCTGCAATTTCCTGGAAAATATTTCCATTCCACTTCATATCCTCTTTGGGACCTCAAACTCAGTATACTCCAAATATAAGCAAAACCTCCATTTCAAATCTGCTTTCCTCCCTGTGTCTCCATTTTCACTTAACAGCACCTCCAGAACATCGTTTTCACTCTGATCCACCGTTTCCTATGTTTCTTCATCCAGCTAGTTTCCAAATTGGTTGGTTCTGTACCTGTAATGTCTTTTCCATCTATCTCCATCATTACAATTCGCCCTGCTTTCATTATCTCTCCATTGAACTATGATAATAGCTTTCTCACTGATCTTGCCTCTAGCCTCTTAATTCTATAATTACTTCATACATGGCAACCTGAAGAATCTCCCTAACAGCTTTGTCACCTCCCTCCTTTGAAACCTTCAAGGTTCTCCAGTGCATACAAAATAAGAGTGGGCGGGGGGGGGGGGGGCGAGGGATGAAGTGGGGAGCAGGAGCTGCTGGTGTAAGACCTAGAGTCCAAAGCTTTAATGTCCTAAGGTAGAAGAAGATAACCAACCCAGTTCAAAAAGAGAGAGAATTTGCCCTTCCTCCCGTTTATTAGACCATTAATGGGTTAGATATTGCCCACCCACATTGGTGAGGGCAGATTTTCTTTACTCAGTCTACTGATTTAAATGCTAATCCCTTCCAGAAACATCCTTACAGACATACCCAGAAATAATGTTTACTGGCTCTCTGGGTATCCCTTAGCCGTCAAGTTGACACACAGTTAACAATCACAAGGTTGTTTGTGACATCTGATAGGGACATATTTTTTCATTGAGATATAATTCACCTTTTATAAAATTGATCCTTTGAAAGTGTACAAGTCACTGAATATATGTTCACGAAGTTGTGCACATCACCACAATCTAATTTCAGAACATTTTCATCTACCTAAAAAGAACCTCCATACCTGTTAGCCATCATTCCCTATTCTCCCCTTCTCCCCAACGCCTGAACAAATACTCATCTATTTTCTCTCTCTACACATTCGTCTATTCTGGATATTTCATATCATACAGTACGTATCCTTTTGTATCTGACTTCTTCCACTTAGCATAATGTTTTCAAGATTCATCCACGTTGAAGAATACATAAGTACTTCATTTTATTTTATTGCTGAATAATATTCCCTTGTATAGGATATAGCACATTTTGTTTATCTGTTCATCAACTGATGGAAATTTGGATCGTTCCCACTTTTTTGGCCTTTATGAATTATGCTGCTCAGAGTATTCATGTAAGTTTTTGTGTGGATACATGTTTTCAGTTCTCTTGGGTATATATAAGTCCAGTGGACTTACTGGATCATATAGTAACTCTGTTCAACTTTTTGAGGACTGCTAAACTGTTTTTCAAAGTGGCTGTAGCACTTTACATTCCCATCAGTAGCGTATAAGGGTTTCAATTTCTTCACATTCCTGTTTTTGTCTTCTTTTTTTAAACTATTATAACCACCCTACTGGGTATGAAGTGGTATCTTATTGTGGTTTTGATTGCATTGCCTTAATGACTACTAATGTTGTTGAACATCTTTTCATATGCATAGTGGCCATTTGTATATCTTCGCTGTGGAAACATCTATTCAAATCCTTTCCCATTTTAACTGATTGTCTTTCTATTATTCTGGTGTGATTATTCTTTTTTTTTTTAAGATTTTTATTTCATTTGACAGAGAGAGAGCACAAGCAAGGGGAGCGGCAGGCGGGGGAGGGGGGTGGCGGGGCAGGCTCCCGGCTGAGCAGGGAGCCCCATGTGTGTGAGGGAGCTTGATGTGGGGCTTAATCCCAGGACCCCTGGGATCATGACCTGAGTTGAAGGCAGACGCTCAGCTCAACGGACTGAACTACCCAGGTGCCCTGTAATTATTCTTTATATATTCTGGGTACTAGTCTCTTATCAGATATAAGATTTGCAAATAGTTTCTTCCATTCTAGATGTTTTCTTTTCACTTTCGGGATAGGGTATATTTCTAGCACAAAATGTGTATATTTTGATGATATCCAAAATTGACCTGTTTTTCTTTTGTTGCTTAAAAGTTTTGGCATCATATGTAAGATACTATTGCCTACTGTAAGGTCATGAAGAGTTACACATATTTTCTTGTAAGAGTTTTATGATTTAAGCTCTTACATTTAGGTCTCTGTCACATTTTGAATTATTTTTTGATTTTCTTTAAACAGCATTAAAAATATATGGGCGCCTGGGTGGCTCAGTTGGTTAAGCGACTGCCTTCGGCTCAGGTCATGATCCTGGAGTCCTGGGATCGAGTCCCACATTGGGCTCCCAGCTCAGCGGGAGGCCTGCTTCTCCCTCTGACCCTCTCTCCTCTCCTGCTGTTTCTCACTCTCTCTCTCAAATAAATAAATAAATAAAATCTTAAAAAAAAAAACCAACCACAGCATTAAAAATACTTTACTCTTGGGGTGCCTGGGTGGCTCAGTCATTAAGCGTCTGCCTTCTGCTCAGGTCATGATCCCAGGGTCCCAGGATTGAGCCCCACATCAAGCTCCCTCCCACACATTGGGGTCACTGCTCAGTGGGGAGCCTGCTTCTCCTCCTCCCTCTCCCTCCTGTTCCCCCTGCTGTGCTCTCTCTCTCTGTCAAATAAATAAATAAAACCTTAAAAAATATATTTTACTCTTTTAACCACATCCACCTAGTTTCCTAGACAATCTAATATTAGTTTATTAAATAAACTCTTTTAGGAAATATCATCATGGAATTTTGAGGTTTTGTTACTTCAGATTTACCTAGCTTCTTGTCCCAAACTCACCTAAATAAGAAAGTAACATGGAAGACCTTCAGTGTTCACATACTGCGGAAGGGTGGATTTAAAGATCAGCTTACTAATTCTACATTTGTGTTCATCCAATGAAAATAATTAAAATATGTGCCAAGATTTATCTATAACTATCTTCTATGCAGCATTGTTCACAATAGCAAAAGATTGGAAACATATTAAATGACTGATAATTAGAAATTGGTTAAAAAAATATGGTACATCCATGGAAGGGAATATCATGTAGCCACTATACATCATGTTTTTTTTTTTAAAGATTTTATTTATTTATTTGACAGAGAGAGACACAGCGAGAAAGGGAACACAAGCAGGGGGAGTGGGGGAAGGAGAAGCAGGCTTCCCGCTGAGCAGGGAGCCCGATGTGGGGCTCGATCCCAGGACCATGAGCCGGAAGGCAGACCCTTGACTGAGCCACCCAGGCACCCCCCATACATCATGTTTTCAAAGACCATTTAATGATATGGAGAAAAATATGTGTGTGTTATTAAGTGAAAAAAGAAAATTGTACAGCACAATTCAATTTTTGGCAAATAATATGCACATAGATAAGTGAAAGGAGGGCTCCTGGGTGGCTCAGTTGGTTAAGTGACTGCCTTTGGCTCAGGTCATGATTCTGGAGTCCCGGGATCGAGTCCCACATCGGGCTCCCTGCTCAGCGGGGAGTCTGCTTCTCCCTCTGACCCTCCCCCGCCTCATGCTCTCTCTCATTCTCTCTCTCAAATAAATAAATAAAATCTAAAAAAAAAAAAAGTGAAAGGATATATACTAAAATTTTCTTTTTCTTTTTTTTTAAAGATTTTATTTACTTATTTTAGAGAGAGAGAGAGAGCATTGAGTGGGGGGAAGGGCAGAGGGAGAGGGAGAAAGAGAATCTCAAGCAAGCTCCCCACTGAGCGCAGAGCTCCACGCGTGGCTCTGTCTCATGACTCTGAGACCTGAGTAAAATCAAGAGTCGGAAGCTTACTGACTGAGCCACCCAGGCCCCTAAAATTTTCTTTCTTCCTTTTTTTTTGTTTTAAAGATTTATTTATTTGACAGAGAGACACAGTGAGAGAGGGAACACAAGCAGGGGGAGTGGGAGAGGGAGAAGCAGGCTTCCTGCTGAGCAGGGAGCCTGATGCGGGGCTCCATCCCAGGACCCTGGGATCATGACCTGAGCCGAAGGCAGACGCTTAACTGACTGAGCCACCCAGGCGCCCCTTTCTTTTCTTTTCTTTTTTTTTTTTTTTTAAGATTTTATTTATTTATTTGTCAGAGAGAAAGAGAGAGAGAGAGAGCACAAGCAGGGGAAGCGGCAGGCACAGGGAGAAACAGGCTGCCCGCTGAGTAAGGAGTCCAATGTGGGACTTGATTCCAGGACGCCAGGATCATGACCTGAGCTGAAGACAGATGCTTAACCGACTGAGCCACCCAGGCGTCCCTAAAATTTTATTTTTTAAAATATTTATTTATTTATTTTAGAGAGAGAGTGTGTTGGGGGGAAAGGGTAGGGGGAGAAGGAGAGAGAGTCTTAGGCAGATTCCACACTTAGAGTGGAGCCCGATTTGAGGTGTGGGGCCTGACGAAGGGCTCGATCTCACCACCCTGAGATCACTACCTGAGCTGAAACCAAGAGTCAGACCCTTAACTGACTCTGCCACCCAGGTGCCCCTATATACTAAAATTATAAGGTAGTTATATACTACAAGCGACTGTGTGTTTCTCCATCTTTCAGCTTTTCTACATTAAATATTGGAAGTCCACCCCCTCTTTTTTTTATTATGAATTTTTTAATTAGAAAAGAGACATGCTAAAACAGATCACTTTGTAGTATAGCGAATCCAAAATGGGTCACACTTTACTTGTCTAGTTACAATCTCTTGCCAGTTCACTATTTGGACATCTCTGCGGGGGTCCTTACCCGAGAGAGTCTTCCCCTTCAGTTCTTGGCTTCACCATGCTCCCATATACTGAGAATAAAACTGGTTCTGGCAAGGTCTGGAGTGTGTGGATAAGGTGTGGAGTGAGGGAGTGGGGAGGGCCTGCTACCTCAGGACCAGGGGTGGGACTGAAAATTTCAAGGCACCAGAGCTCTTCTCTAGCTGGCATACCCATCTTCCCCATCACCCGTGTCCATTTTTTTTAATTCACAAGTATACACTTATAAAGTTCCCCTTCATAAACTTTGAGGGTGGAGAACTTGGACCAAAGCCTGGATGTAAAGGAAAGCTTACTATTACCACCACCAGCCACTCTGATGGCAGAACTAAAGAGAAGCAATCCAGTGTTTCCCTTTTGTCACCAGGGCAGCGACAGACTCTCACCACGGTAAAAGGCTATATAGGTTTTGACTGGTTCTTCATGTAGACCCAGTTGACGGCAACCAATCAGGAAAGATGCTGTAGGAAATGTTTATTCTTTCCACCACTCTCAACTTGCCATCAGCATGTCCTCAGTTACTGTGCTCTAAATTGGAAGAAGTATGAAATACTGAATACAAATAAAAGGGAGTACCATCTCACCTCCGTAACTTGGTTCGAGTGTTTCCACTGAGTACTAGGATAAAAGGTGAAGTTTTACTGCATGTATCTCTATTCTACTTCTACTTTCCACGCTTAGCTCAAATACCTCCTCCTCCTCCAAGGCATCTTCATCAGGATTCCTCCCTTGTTCCTGGGTCTCCTGTGGCACTTAGGTGAAGCCTCATTGCAGAATCACCACATCCTGCCCAGTGGTTACAGGGACCACGGCACATGGAGGTACAGGCGGCCGTAGCCTTGGGATCGAGAGCATGGGATCTGGAATCAGAGAGACCTAGAATCCCCATCTCTTCCTAGCGTTGGGATAATGGCAAGATACTTTGCATCCGTGAACTTTGATTTCCTCATCTACTGACTATAGCTAATAACGCTGACTTTAGACAGTTCATCAGAAAAGAAGGGGCCAAGAAATGGGAATAGTCAGAATTATTTGAAGGCAGACGTGTTTTATTCACCTTCCTTTCTAATTGTGCCCAATTCCGTGCTGTACACAGAGGAAGGGCTTGCTAAATATTTAATATTGTTGCATCAAATTTGAAAAATTTGGGTGAGGGGTGGTAGTTTTGCCAAATACCTTCTGAAATGCCGCAAGGAATTGAATAGAAGACTAAGACTTAGGGCTTGTGTATCTTTATCTTTCAAAAAAAAAATTGTGGCAAAATATACGTAACATAAAATTTACCGTTCAAACGATGTTTAAGTATATGATTCAGTGGCATTAAGTACACTTACCTGGTTGTGCAACCGTCTCCACTAGGACTTGTCTGTCCTCGTTTCTTTCTTCCTTCTCCGAACCATTTATTTATTATTGGTACTAATAAAGAACATTTCCAAATGGCATACACTCCAAAAATAAATGGAACTCCCTATCTCCGTGCTCATGCCTGTCTGTAGGGGATTTATAGAAGTCATACCCACACAATCATTTCCTCATCACTCAAAGCCACAATCGGGTTTTT
The DNA here is from genome assembly GCF_029215605.1 of Mirounga angustirostris. NCBI lineage: Eukaryota > Metazoa > Chordata > Mammalia > Carnivora > Phocidae > Mirounga > Mirounga angustirostris. The sequence continues at coordinate 161,617,818 of NW_026991711.1, forward strand.
CACACTTGTTTCCAGGACCAACGAGGTGTATCTTTTTTTTTTTTTTTTATTCATTTGAGACACAGAGATACAGAGAGAGAGAGAGAGCATGAGCAGTGGGAGAGGCAGAGGGAGAGGGAGAAGCAGACTCCCGGCCGAGCCAGGAGCCCGATGTGGGGCTTGATCCCAGGACCCCGGGATCACGACCTGAGCCAAAGGCAGACGCTTAACCATCTGAGCCACCCAGGCGCCCCGAGGTGTATCTTTTGAACGGTTTACTAAATCGATTAAACTGCTCTGCCCATAGTATGCTTTAAGTTGTAAGTTTTTTGAAAATTAAAGTACAATTGACATACAATAGCCTGTTAGTTTCAGGTGTACATAATAGTGATTTGATACTTTTGTACATTATGAAATGATCCCCATGTTAAGTCTAGTTACCATGTCACCATACAGAGTGATTACAAAATTATTGACTGTATTTCCTATGCTACACATTACATTCCCATCACTCATTTATTTTATAACTGGAAGTTTGTATCTCTTGGTCCCCTTCACCTATTTTAGGTGTCCCCACCTCCACCCTAGTAACCAACAGTTTCCTCTATTTATGAGTCTGTTACTGTTTTGTTTCGTTTGTTTGTTTTATTTTTTAGATTCTACATATAACTAAAATCACATGGTATTTGTCTTTCTCTGACTTATTTCACTTAGCATACTAACCTCTAGGTCCATCCATGTTTTCACAAATGGCAAGATTTCATTCGTTTTTTTAAAGATTATTTATTTATTTATTTGACAGAGAGAGAGAGCACACAAGCAGGGGGAGCTACAGGCAGTGGGAGAGGGAGAAGCAGGCTCCCAGCTGAGCAGGGAGCCCAATGCGGGGCTCGATCCCAGGACCCTGAGATCATACCCTGAGCCGAAGGCAGGTGCTTAACCGACTGAGCCACCCAGGAGCCCTGATTTCATTCATTTTTATGGCTGAGTAATAGGGCTTGTCTTTCTTAAACATAGAAGTTCTCTGGATGATGCCAAGGATATGAAAATGGCACTTTAATATATTTGTTAATAAAGCATCATAAATCTTACTTTTTTTCAGAGATAAAATATCTTTCTAAGATTCTGCACTTCTCAGAGCCCTGCACATTTGAATTAGCTGAATGAATTACAGTGTAGTGACTCAGATTTGCTGGTTTAAATTTTGGCTTTCCCGCTAGTTCACAGTGTAATCTTGGACAAATTACTTAAACTTTCTATGTCTTAGTTTTCACATCTTAATAGAGGGTCATACTAATAGTATTTATCTTAGAGATTTGGGATGATTAATTGAAAAAATAGTGCCTCACACATGGTAGTTGGCATATAAGTATTAGGTATTGTTTTTATTCTTAGAAATAATGTCCTCAAAGTCTCTTTCCTGCTGCACTTGAATGTGATGTGAGGCCAAAGAGTTCATCAGTTTTGTCTGCTGATGTGTTCCCTGCAAATACCTCCAAATGGGCTTTTAGTCCAGCTCTCCCTCCCTTTTTTCTGCCTTAAAATTTTATTTTTTTGAGAGTTAAGATGGTTGACCACTATTTCTTGTGCTTTTTGGGTTTTATTTTAAAGGTTAAGCGAGTTTGGGGAAGGAGATGGTTAGGAAAATAAACTCTCTGTTTTCTTCCTTCCTTCTCCCCTTCCTCTTCTCCTCCCTCCCTCTTTCTTTTCTTCCTTCTTTTTTTTTTTTTTAAGATTTTATTTACTTATTCATGAGAGACAGAGAGAGAGAGGCAGAGGGAGAAGCAAACTCCCTGCTGAGGAGGGAGCCCGACGCAGGACTCGATCCCAGGACCCCGGGATCATGACCTGAGCCGAGGGCAGACGCTCAACCAACTGAGCCACCCAGGTGCCTCCTTCCTTCCTTCCTTCCTTCCTTCCTTCCTTCCTTCCTTCCTTCCTTCCTTCCTTCCTTCCTTCCTTCCTCCCTCCCTCCCTCCCTCCCTTTCCTTTCTTTCTCTCTCTCTCTTTCTTTATTTTTCCCTCCCTCTCTCTCTCTCTTCTTTGATTCATCAACCTCAGTGATCCAAGGGAATTGCTAGAACACTTAGTGACTTCGAAAAGTACATTTGTAGGAGCCCTTGGTTTAACCTGGGAAAATCCCGAGCTGTCCAGTTGTGGAAAGTTGTGATTCTTGCCTGTAGGAGGCGCTCTTTGTCAGTGTTATCCTAAACCTGGAAGAGGGAGGGGGAAAAGGCAGGCGAGGCAGCCCTGACGTAGGCAGGAAATAAATTGTAAGGCTACCCAAAGAGAAGATCCAGTTTTCACTTGCAGAGGCAGCAAGTCTTGGGTTCACTTCCCGCGCAAATGGGAGTTTCTCTGGAACTTGGATTACGCCGAGGATTCTAATTTCTTTAAAACTTTATTTTCAGGCAATTTCCCCTGGAACCGTTTACCTCCAGAGGATCAACGGAATTGGATCTGAAGGTATGTAATTAGCACCTTTCTCCTGCTGAGCTCTTGCACTCTAGCCTTGTTCCTTGCTTTAGTCACAGACTAAACTGTGTTGCAAAAACTCTCGTGGGCAATGGCATTATTTCTGCCTGGATTTACTAGCCGTGTCAGGGAAAACGAAGGTTTAAAAAGCCTTAGGAAAGCTCCAACACAGACTTTTACAGGCGGAAATGTGCTAGTCCATGAATGCAAACAAAGTCCGGCGGACTCATTGAAGTCTGGCCAACTGAAGTGGAGACAAAGTCTGGCCCACTACAGATTGGAATTTTTGGGAAACTGCAGGGCAAACGTACGATACCTTAGAATTGGAATCCGTCTCCAAGAGGCCATTCATTTGGTTTCCGGTATCACAGACTACTCCGAGAAGGAAGACCTCATGGACGATCACATTAAAAATACCATTTTTTGTTCTTTCTCTGTCTCCCCCTCCCTCTTTCTCTCTCTCTAAGTAAGCTACACACTCAATGTGGGACTTAAACTCACAACCCTGAGATCAAGAGTCACATGCTCTACTTACTGAGCCAGCCAGACACCCCTCTATTTTCTTTTTCTAACAATAAAAGTAATATGTGTTCATTGCATAAAATCCGAGAAACTCAACAGGAGCCAAAAAGAGAATTTACAGTATCTGTATTTATACCACCTAGATATAACCACTCTTTGTTACTGATGTTTTTTGTTAATATTCTCCTTCCTTTGGAAAGTGGTTTCTTGTTTCTAAATAGCCAAGTCTTGCAAAGAGAATATATACCTTGAGGCCTTATAGAATGAATAATATTACTGAAAAATTTTATTCGTTCATTGCTCCTCTGATTAGAATGGAATTTAGTATAGAAAATACCATATGAACTTTATGAACTGATCGGGTGGAAATACTAATTTAGGCAATTTGTGACTTCCTTCAATGATTTGAGCAACTCTTGTCCAAAACCACCCTTTCTTTTGGGGTCAAGGATTATGGCTTCTCTTTTTGTGCGATATGGACCTGTCCCGTTATGGTTGTTCTTGGATTAGTGGACACTTCTGAAATATAAATCCCCAGACTGCTTTATTTCTAAAATGAAAGGTGTAAAATAAAATAAAATAAAATAAAATAAAATAAAATGAAAGGTGTAAATCTAAGCACTATTTTTGCCATTTGGTGGAAATGAATTAAGAGTTCTAACAGGGAGAGATTGTGCTTTGTCATCTTCCCTTTTCACTAGCTTTCACCAGGGACGTTTTGATTTGGGAGAAATGAAGGTAAATTGGGTTCCAAAAAAAGCTCCCTCCAGACCTCCAGAAGGGTCACCACGCAAGTGTTGGACTCATTTTTTTGACTATTGGTTTTTGAAGCAAGCTCACAGGAATTTTTATTTTTCAGCACTTTTGGGAAAGTCTCATGCCTGGAACGGAGGAGGCCTGGGAAGTTGGGGTTCTGTGTATACCTCCTCTCTCATGTGCTCCCCCACCTCTGTCTCTTTCAGGCTGGCCATGACATCTCAACGTCAGAATTCGGGTTTCCGTTCAGATGATAATGGTCAATCAAGCTTCCGTGGGAAGCTTCTGACTATTGATTCAAAGCTGGGGAACCAAGATGTGGAGGGCTTAAAGTTTCTCTGCCGAGACTGCGTCTCCCACAAGAAGCTGGAGAAGTCCAGCTCAGCCTCAGACATATTTGATCATCTGTTGGAAGAGGAGTTGCTGAGTGAGGAAGACCCCTTCTTTCTAGCGGAACTCCTCTACATAATCAAGCAGAAATCGCTGCTGCGGTACCTCAACCAAAGCAAAGAGCAAGTGGAGAGTTTGCTGCCTACCCGAGGGAGGGTCTCTCTGTTCAGGTGAGGAGGGGTCTGTGATCAAGACGGTGCGGGGCGTGGGTGTTCCATCTAGTTTGTGTTCATTCGGGCCACTGGGCTTTGAAAGGAGGCTGGGGGGGTGCCTGGGTGGCTCAGTCGTTGGGCGTCTGCCTTCGCCTCAGGTCATGATCCCAGAGTCCTGGGATCGAGCCCCAAATCGGGCTCCCTGCTCAGCAGGAAGCCTGCTTCTTCCTCTCCACTCCCCCTGCTTGTGTTTCCTCTCTCGCTGTCTCTCTCTGTCAAATAAATAAAATCTTAAAAAAAAAAAAACCTGTTTAAAAAAAAAAAGAAAGGCTGGGATTAAGATCTTTTTCTTATCTATGTTCTTGGATGACACAGTGCTTTTAAACCAGGAGATCTCTCCAAGGCAGGTTACCCATGAGATGAGAGGTTGGGAGGTCAGCAAGGGTTTTCAAAGCCCCACTCTGGGCCTGGCAGTGGCTGCCCTTGGTTGGCTTCTCACCAACAAAGGAAGCCTGCCTCAACAAAGCAGGCCTTCCCTTTCCTTTTACTCTCCCATTCACAGACAACCCTTCCTGTGAGTCACTGTGGGGACTCAAAGGGAGGGAATGCATGTGTTCTTGCGGCCAAATAAGCAAAATGAAAAAGGAGATGTGTCTCTGGGGTAGGGAAGGACATCATTTATGCCATGTCCAGTTTCAAATTTTCATACATTTTTGGGTGAAGCCCAGAGAGGTAAAATACAGACATTTTACCCATGGGGTGACATACAGGCATTTGGTCTATCATGGGTCAGACCTTAGATAACACGATTTTATTTATTTAAGATTTTTTATTTGTAATTGAGATATAATTGACCTACAACATTATAATAGTTTTAGGTGTACAACATCATGATTTGATATATGTATATATTGTGAAATGATCGCCATAGTAAATTTGACATTTATCACCACATATAGTTATAAATTTTATTTTTGTGATGAGAACTTTTAAAACCCACTCATTAGCAACTTTCAAATATATAACACAGTTTAGTTGATCTTTGAGCCTGCCTCTACCGCTTATTGTGTTATCTTTTTAAATTTTATTTTATTTTTAATCTTATTTTTTGAGAGAGAGAGCGAGCACGTGTGCGCGCGGGGGCGCGGGGTTGGGGGGGAAGGGAGACAGAGAATCTTAAGCAGACTCCATGCTCAGTGTGGAGCCTGATGCAGGGCTTGATCTCACAACCCTGAAGTCATGACCTGAGCCAAAATCAAGTCAGAGACTTACCCGACTACACCATCCCGGCGCCCCCTTACTGTGTTATCTTAATGTAATAGGCCACTTAAAGCTCGGAGTTTTAGTTTTGAATCTGTACAGTGGGATTCAAAATTGTCTACTCATAGGTTGTGATCATTCACGTGAAAGAGAATGTTTATTAAAAAAGCACTTGATTTACTATGCTGTCCTCTGCAAGTGTGAGGTTTTATTTGTCTCTCTGGATGTGTGTCTTAGAAACCTGCTCTATGAACTGTCAGAAAGCATCGGCTCAGAGAACTTAAAGGACATGATCTTCCTTCTGAGGGAATCGATTCCCAAAATCCAGATGGTAAGTGTGTCATATAGAGTAGGGTATTTGTGAGCACTGCCGTAATCAGTGTTGGAATATGCCGGACAGGGTTTTCAGGAAGGGTTTTTATTTGCTGGAGATGATGTCATACAGCGCTTAGGAACATTGACTTCGGTGCTGGACGGGCCTGGGTTCTAGTCCTGGTTCTAGCGCCTTGATGTGGGGCGAGTGATTGCAGCTTTCTGAGTCTCTGTTTTCTCATGTGTCATATTGCGGACAATCACACTCCTTCCTTCCAGGACTGTTGGGAGAATTCGACAACATAATGTGGGTAAAATTTGGCACCTAGTAATCAGGTGGTAAGTGGTTAAACTGCTCTTGGCACCCACTGTGTTTTCCCGTAGAGAAATGTGTGGAAATGAGGAGGCAGGAAATCATGGCAGAGTGAGAATGAGTCGTTCCTCATCTACAGTAGGTGTGCTCTCTGAGGGACCCTGCGTGTCCTTTTGAGGAACTTTGCATTATCTCCTGTGTAGGGTTTTTGTGAAAATCAAATGAGACATATGTTTGAGGATGTGCTTTGTAGAGGGCTGTACAGGTGTTTTGAACTAATGGTAGTATTTTTAATAATAACATAATTGCTGTCTATTAATATTATTGCTATATGGGTCATATTTAAGGGTAGCAAAGTAGCAGCAGGTCTCTCTTCCAGGCCTCAAAACTTTGTATGTTTTCCTTTTGATTCTAATATCAACTTGTAACAAGCAAGTTAGTTAACTTAGGAAGGGGCCACTTTTCAAATTTTACCCTTTAACATTACTTTATAATTGTGCTATTCAACGGCTATTTTGTTTTTTAAAGATTTTATTTATTTATTTGACAGAGACAGAGATAGCAAGAACATGGACACAAGCAGGGGGAGTAGGAGAGGGAGCAGCAGGGAGCCCGATGCGGGGCTCAATCCCAGGACCCTGGGATCATGACCTGAGCCGAAGGCAGACACTTAACAACTGAGCCACCCAGGCACCCCATCAGCCGCTATTTTTATTAGATTTTAAGTTATGCAATGTCTGATAACATACAAAAAACAAGTAACGTGGGGCGCCTGGGTGGCTCAGATGGTTGGGCGTCTGCCTTCGGCTCGGGTCGTGATCTCAGGGTCCTGGGATCGAGTCCCGCATCGGGCTCCCTGCTCTTTGGGAGCCTGCTTCTCCCTCTGCCTTTCTCTCTCGCTCTGTCTCTCATGAATAAAAAACAAACAAACAAACAAAAAAAACAAGTAACGTGTATAGAAGTTATGAAATGTAGTACTAAGTGAACAGCCATGAACCACCCCCCATGCAACTTAGGAATGCGAATATCACCCACCCTGTCGAGCCTGCATTGCACACGTAGCCCCCCCATATCACATTCTCCTGAGATCAGCTGATATTATGACAAATAAAATTGGTTTTCAGAAAAATCACTGAGGAGTGGGAAGCTGTTTTACATGGGGTGGGTCAAATGAGGCCTGTGTAACTAATTCATTAAATATATTTCCTGGTGTCCGACCTGTAGACCTGAGTAGGTTCATTTTGTTTACATTGCTCACAGTCTTTGAGATCTTTTTTCCTCTTTTAGAGCCCTCAGGGATTTTAGTCTCTATATCTTTTGATGAGTCATTTCTTGAGGCTCCTTTTTTCTTGAGGTTGGTTGTGGGTTCTGTGGGGTTGGGGACTGAGGCTTACTCATCATTATAGGTCCAGAACCTTGTAGAGTCTGTTACAAAATGGTGCTCTGAATGAAAGCATGAATGAATGGGATGGATACAATCTTCCTTTTCTCTTTCTGAGAAAATGGCCTGAGCCCTTTCTGTTTATATGCTTTTACCATGAATAACTAGAGAGATTAGCAGGATGAACTAAGCCACCTTGATGGGATGGGCAAAGATACATGGCTAACATTCTTATACTTACTGCCACTTGTCAGAATCTAGTAATTTTCTCCCTTAGATAGCCCCTGAAAGTTCTGATACATTTTTGTTTTTGTTTTTTACACTTCTTTTCTTTTCTTTTTATCTTTTTATTCTTTAAAAAAAAAACCCAACAAGACACAAGTGTAGAAAAATGACATAAAACAAACATACAGATTAATGAATTATTATAAGGCTCATCCTTTTGCAACCATCACCCAGGTCAAGAATTTGAATTTTACCAGTCACTCGAGAAACCCCTCCATTTACCCCATTCCAATCACAACCCTTCCCACCCCCTAGAAGAACCACTGTCCTGGCTTTTATAGCAACAATGTTCTGATGTTTCTTTATGGTTTTGTCATTTACCTGTGCATCCCTAGATGTCAAGTTTAGTCTTGGCCAGTTTTTTTCTTTTGAGTGTTTTTTAATCTACAGGTTAAACTCCTCTCCCTCCAACCCCTCCCTTTCTTTTTTTTTTTTTTTAAAGATTTTATTTATTTATTTGAGAGAGAGAATGAGATAGAGAGAGCACATGAGAGAGGGGAGGGTCAGAGGGAGAAGCAGACTCCCTGCTGAGCAGGGAGCCCCATGCGGGACTCGATCCCGGGATTCCAGGATCATGACCTGAGCCGAAGGCAGTCGCTTAACCAACTGAGCCACCCAGGTGCCCACTTTTTTTTTTTTTTTAACATTTATCTGTTGAAGAGGCCCGGGACAATTGGTGGGTAGAATTTCCCCCAGTCTGAGTTTTGTTGATTGTGTGTGCTTGGTACCGTTCAGCACGCTCCTGTCTTCCGCATTTCCTGCAAACTGGCAGCTGGATTCAGAGGCCAAATGTCTCAGCATTAGAAGAGATTTCCTATAGTTAGAAAAGCTCTCCAGGTTATTCTGATAATATTCTCTTCCAGCTTAGAGCAGCCTTTCACAATTTCTCTAGTCTCTGGGTTTATAAATACAATGAAACCACTCTCTGTGGTTATACCTCTCCCTGTGTCATGAAAGGAAGTTCATACTAACCACGACAGGGTGGGGGATGAGGAAATGGGCAGGAGTCCCTGGTATGCTTCACACCAAGCCATGATTTTCTAGTAGGAAAAACTGGGGAGTGTATTTCTTCCTGAACTTCCTACGTGGGTCTTAGACCTTAGCTTGCAGGCATCTGTGGTTTGTGGCCAGAAGCATTCCAAACATTTTGTCCCCTGCTAAATTAGCTTTTAAGTCATTGAAGGCCCATTCTCAAGTGGCCAAAGGATTTTATGCTTTTCTCATTCAGTACGATAGTAAAAGGAGCAATCACGGTATTTCCCTGTGGCATAGAACTGTGGGAATAGCCGGTCAGATTCAGGAAAAGTACACTGCTTGGGTTCCAAATGATCTCAGCTTTATTCCAAAGGAGATCTATTTCTTCATGTGAGAATTGTGGCTGAGTTATATGCCCTACATAATCCAGATTGATCTCTATTGGATGTTCTTGAAGTGGGTAAAGGACAATCTCTAGCAACCCAGATGAAGTTTTAGTACCAGGGCTTCATAAGGCTGCATTATCTGCTGTTGCGATTGCAAAATATTTTGTCACAGAAATAAATTGTTTAGCAGCCAGGTGGGGAGGGCCTAAACTTCCCTCAGTCAAAAAGGAAAGGTTCTAAATTCACAGGGTCTCTCTCGAGTTAGAAAAATGACCATTGTAGGGTGTTCTAGGATTCCTTTTTGATAACTTTCGTACAAGTTCATAGGAGTATAGCTGCCTTCACACCTTCCGAGAGACCCAAAAACAGTCCGGAAATCCGTTCTCGGGTAGTAATCAAATGAACGTTGGATGTAAAGGAAACCACACCCAAATCTACTAGCGTAGCAAAGAAGCAGAAAAAAGCTTTCAGACACTTCCTGCTAGTATTTACTGGGGTGGTGTTCTTAAAGTACGGATTCTATTTCGACTGTGTGTGTGTGTGTGTGTGTGCGTGTGTAGAAGGTGTCATTTACCAAACATCGCATAAACTGTTTTCAAAGTATGAAGAATTTCCATCATTGCTTCTAGAATCATGTCTTAGTCCCTTTTCTTCCTCCTGGTAGGATGCTGTCAAAAATAGGGGTCTGTTTTAAGGTTCAGTGAGAGCTCATTTTCATGTGACCCACTGCAGAACTTTGGTGGATTCCCTCTGACCCCTTTGCCCAGCTGATCAACTCTGGACAAATCTTTCTGCACCCCCTTCTCTCTTCTGCTTTATTCCCTGGCCAAGCTGTTGGTGTGCTAGGGCTGCAGGTGGGGACATATACTCTTCTTTGCCTTTTTGGCTCTCTTCCTTGTCCCTGGAATTTCTTAAAAAATTATAATCTCTCAGGGGCGCCTGGCTAGCTCATTTGGTAGAGCATGTGACTCTTGATCTTGGGTTTGTGAGTTCAAGCCCCACATTGGGTGTAGAGATTACTTAAAAATAAAAATCTTTGGGGCGCCTGGGTGGCTCAGTCGTTAAGCGTCTGCCTTCAGCTCAGGTCATGATTCCGGGGTCCTGGGATCGAGCCCCGCATCAGGCTCCCTGCTCCGCAGGAGGCCTGCTTCTCCCTCTCCCACTCCCCCTGCTTGTGTTCCCTCTCTCGCTATGTTTCTCTCTGTCAAATAAATAAAATCTTAAAAAAATAAAAAAATAAAAATAAAAATCTTTGAAAAAAATTTGTAATCTTTCTTTGATCGGTTGAGAACAGAAATCAAGTAAGATTTTGTAACTCTGGCCTTTCCCTTGTTTGTTGCCATCTTGAGTGCCTTATTTGGAAACACCGCACGCACGCTCGCACGCGCTCAGTAACCCTTCCTCATCCTGTGTTATTGCTCAGTCTCCCTCCTTCCCTCTACTGCCAAACTTCTTGAAAGGATAGTTTGTATAAACTCTTTCTCCACTAACTCAACTCTGGGTCACATTTCAGTGCATTTCAATATGACTTCAGCTTCCTTCATTCCAATGAAACTTCTTGCTGAAGCCAACATGAACCTCCTCATAACCAGGTTTTTAGTTTCACATCATTTCCACATGTGGTTTACTTTGCCCTTTCCTTTCCATTGCCAACATGACAAAGGAATGTCCTTTTCCATGTTGGCAATGAAGACCTAGTCATCCTTCCAGAATCCCCTCCCAGAGCAGCTTGTGTGAAGTCTGCTTTGTGCCATAGATGAATGATGAATAAATGAGTGGTATCACCACTGGAAGTTATCTTGGATTCTTCCTTCATTTCTTCACCCACTTCCAACTGATCTCCACAACTCACCAAATTCTATTTCAGAAATACTCCTCAAACCCAGTGCCTCCTCTGTGTTTCCACCACTGGCTTTAGACCAGGTCTTGATCGTCTCTTTGCCAGGGTATTTAATATTACTGCCAATATTTTCTAATTCCTTTCCTCCCCCAACCTGTTTCAAGACTTCCACTCAAAAACCAGTGTGCTCACGTTACTATTCTCCTTAAAAACTACTACTGACACTCCTTGATGCGTGGGACACATGCAAAACTCCGCACATACTGTGTGTCTGTGTGTTCCTTCACGGTCCCATAGCAGCCCCCTGTTTTGACCATGACCTAGCTCTTATCAGGGTTTGCACTCAAGCCTCCTTCTCAATGTTCCTGAACAGACTGTCCCTTTTCAGCCATTCAACCATTCAGTATGTCTGGAGACCTCTTCCCAGTTCCCACCCTGCTGATGCTCATGTACCTAGTGAGATAGTGTGCAGAGGTTCACTTTTGACGAATTACTCTTTTCTGTGGGCTCTAGTGTAAGGTCATTCGTATATATTTTTTCATAACCAGCTTAATACACTGAGAAGCCCTGTTCACTGAAAAGATTATGGTGCCTTCCACCCCACATGTAATTCAATATTAAAATAATACTAGCCAATTTGCGATTTTTCCCAGCAGCATTTAAGAAATTTTTTCTCTTTTAAAATACTAAATATTTGCCCCCTGTGTCTTTGGTGCCTCTGTTTTGTTGCCGCCCTAATCTAAGTATATCATTTACAGCTGTGAGTGAGAGGCAGCGTCGCTCAATGGCTAATTAGAGGAACTTTGACATCAGACTGCCAGGGTTCAGATACCAGCTCTGCCACTTATTGGCTCTGTGACTTTGGACAAGTTGTTGAATCCCAGTTATCTCATCTTTAAAATGGGGGTTATACCCAGAAGCAAATAATACATTATATGTTAATTAATTGAATTTGAATAAAAGATAAATAAAATGGGGGTTATATAGTATCTAGCCTTATTGGCTTGTTTTTGAGGTTAATATACAGCAAACACTGCCCGGTACGTAGTAAGTTATGTATATTTGGTATTTGTTATTAATATAGATAACTTACTTGGAAATGCCTCTTCCCCCATACTGTTGAACTCCTCAGGGACAAACACTGTTCCTTATTCATCATTGCAAAACCTGGTGACTAGTCGCCGTGCAGGTAATGTTTCAAGAATGAATGGATCATCAGAAGGCAAGTAAATGTGACTCCATTGATTCTCTTGCAGACCTCTCTAAGTTTCCTGGCATATCTGGAGAAACAAGGTCTAATAGATGAAGATAATCTGAGGTTACTGGAGGATCTCTGCAGAAGAGTTGTACCTAACCTTATGAGAAAGATAGAAAAATATAAAAGAGAGAAAGGTAACTAGCTTACACTTGCTTGCTTGCACAAGACCATGGGAATTCTTTTTTTTTTTTTTTTAAGATTTTATTTATTTATTTGAGAGAGCGAAAGAGAGAGAGAGCACAGAGGGAGAGGGAGAAGCCAACTCACCGCTGAGCGATCCCAGGACCCTGAGATCATGACCTGAGCTGAAGGCAGATGCTTAACCGACTGAGCCACCCAGGTGCCCAAGACCATGGGAATTCTTAAACTAATTGGTCCTATATGACGTTTACTCATCACTCTGATAATATTCTCTTAGGAAAGCCAGAACTTTCTCCCCATCTGTTCATTCAAGACATATTTATTGAATACATACTCTGAACTAGGCTCAGTTTTTGAAGGTGGAGACACAGAAATGTATATAAAGCAAAGCTCCTGCTATCTTGGAGCTTATATTCTAGTGAAGAAAAGTAGTTTCATTTTATTTTATTTTTTTAAAGATTTTATTTATCCGACAGAGAGAGACACAACGAGAGAGGGAACACAAGCAGGGGGCATGGGAGAGGGAGAAGCAGGCTTTCCGACAAGCAGGGAGCCCGATGTGGGACTCGATCCCAGGACCCCAGGATCATGACCTGAACCAAAAGCAGATGCTTAACGACTGAGCCACCCAGGCACCCAAGAAAAGTAGTTTTAGAAAAATGTCTTTTCCTCCTTACATGGGGGTGAGAGTATAGAAAAAACATTTTGAATGAAATAACAAAAAAGAAGGAGGCAGGATAGCTTAGGGATTAAGAATGAGGTCTATGGAGTCAGATTGCCAGGACTCCACTTATTAATGGGGTAGTGGTTCTTTTCTTAACCTTTCACTTTCCCCATCTGTAAAGTGGGGATAATAACAGTACCTACCTCATGGGTGTTTTGAGGATCGAATGAAGTAATTCCTATAAAATGCATGTCTGGCATAGAATAAAACATGTTGCTATGAATATGTTTGTCAGAAAGTCATGAAAACTTTAATTTTCTCAGAAATTACTACCAGAGAAGAAGAATTTTATTTCCTTGTTTTTTTTTTTGATCCTGTCTTGTGAAGGTAATATCATTAAAGGTAATAGCAGAAGGTGGAAATCAAACCTGGTTGCCTTACCATATATCAATATGCTAAGTATTTGTGTTTTTCCAGGTCCTGTTTCTCCTCTGTTAAACAAGAGCTACAAATAAAAATGCATGAGTATAGGGGTGTGGGGTGGCTCAGTCGGTTAAGCACCTGCCTTTGGCTCAGGTTCTCCCTCTCCCTCTGTTGCTCCCTCTGCTTTTTCTCTCTCTCTGTCAAATAAATAAAAATTTCTTTAAAAAATGTATGAGTATATTCATGAAGCTTTTATACCACACCCATATTTTAATTCAGTGAGTCAATTTGGTGTACAAATATCTTTGGTTAAAAACGAAACTAGCTAAAAGGAAACTTCTCTCTAAGAATTCTATAAATAGGGATCCCTGCTCAGCAGGGAGCCTGCTTCCCCCTCTCCTGCTCCCCTTGCTTGTGCGCTCTCTCTCTCTCTCACACTCTGTCAAGTAAATAAAAAATAAAATCTTAAAAAAAAAAATGAATTCTATAAATACAAAATGAGTTGAGGAACAAAATATCCTGTTGTTAAATTGATAAAATCTCAAAAATAACTAAAGCAATGAATAAATGCATAATTTAAGTAAAAGTTATGAAGAATAAAAATGATTCTTATAACCAAAGTTATCAGTGAGAAATAAAAAGCAGGGAGTTGATGTCAAAAGTACATTTAGAATCCTCACTGAACGCTGAACGCTGAGATTTTTTTTTTCTGATTACAATTGCCATTTTCCTGTAGTTAGTATCCCCCACAAAATAAACAGGGTAGGTGGTCACGTGATTTTGGATACTTGAACTCTGGAGAAGGCACTCTAATGTTTATGTAGTAAATGCCTCAGTGAGTCTTGAGACCTGAGCTTTATATCAGAAGAAGAATTCTGATTGTGATTTTTCTTTTCTACAACCTCCCTGCTGAGTGATCTCTTTTGGGTGTCAAAAGAAAACAAACCAACTTGTTTTCCTCTGCTACTCTCACACCAACACTTCTGGAACACTTCTGACATAGATGGCTAGGATTTTTCCATACCAAGCAATTCTCTAAGTCTCTGCAGATACCAGCTGGGTATCCTATGATTTAATCCCATTCTCACACTAACCAGAGTTAGCACAGACCTTAACTAAATTAGGTTAAGGGCTCAGTGCCCTAAGACTGCCCCCCCCCACTTCAGACACCAGTCGCAAGTTAGTCGGTCCCCAGAACACCCACGGCTTCTGACCGATTTGGCTACAAACTGAGGGTTCCCATGACCCCCTTCAGGTTCAGTCATTTGCTAGAACAGCTCACAGAACTCAGGAAAACTGTTTACTTACTAAATTACTTGTTTATTATAAAAAGATTTGACTTAGCAACAGCCAAATGTAAGAAATGCATAGGGCAGGGTATGGGGGAAGGAGCATAAAGCTTCCAGGCCCTTTCCAGGCAGCTTACTCTTCCAGCATCTCTACATGTTCACCATCCTGGAAGCTCTCCAAGTCCCTTCAGTTAGGGATTGTTATGGAGGCTTCATATGTAGGCACAACTGGGTAAATCGTTGGCCATTATGATTAATTCAACCTCTAGCCCTTCTCCTTTTCCCAGGGGTCTGAGTGTGGGGTGGGAAGTTCCAATCCTCTGACCACAGGTTTATTCCCCTGGCTCCCAGCCCATCCCCCTCTGGAGGCTGCCCAGGAGCCCCAATCACCAGTCATCATTAGCCTCTTATTAGCAAGAGAGACTTTGCACTTTCGAGATTCCAAGAGTTTTAGGAGCTCTGTGCCAGGAAAAAGAGGGCAGAGATCAAATATATATATTTATTACTATATCATAGATATCAATTAATATTTCAGTATTGACTTTAGTATAGTCCTAAGAGCTTGGGCTTAATTCTTCCATTTAGGATGAAGGACTAAAGAACTGAAAAGATGGTAAGGGTGCAGATTTTGGACTTTCCCTCAAGTGTATGTGATCCAAAGACAAAGTCCATTGTATCCGATTAGGACACAAGCTCTAATTAAGGACCACCAGGATAATTTCCTGAGTTTTCTTAGCCTTGGTGTTTGCTTTAGTATTTTAAATTTATTAAAAATAATGTATCATAATTAGAATAAAATTAAATAAAAATTCGAATAATGACAATACAGTTTATCTACTGTCAGCCCATTCCCCAGAGATAATCATTGTTTGCTGTTTGGAGTATATATAGAGAGACAATTTGTGTGTGTGTGTGTGTTTGTGTGTGTGTATAGATAGCTAGATGAATATATATTTAACTAAAATCTTGCTAATCATATCCTATAACTTGGTTTAGTCCCACCTAATATATCTCACATTTCCCCATGTACATAATACAGACATAGCTCATTGTTATTAATGGTTCCATAGAAATACATTTTATATACATAACATTTATTTAATCACCACTTTTGAATGGTTTTTTCTTGGATTTTTTTTTTCTTTTCCTTCTTCCTTCCTTCCTCCCTTCCTTCTTTTCTTCTTTCTTTATCTTTTTTGCTAGAGTCTGAATTCTGGTTTTATTTTTTGAGGTAATGCTTTTGTAATCTCTACGTGGCCATTATCTGACACATTAAATACCATAAGTTCTCGGGGTGCCTGGGTGGCTCAGTCGTTAGGTGTCTGCCTTCAGCTCAGGTCATGGTCCCAGGGGGTCCTGGGATCGAGTCCCGCATCGGGCTCCCTGCTCTGCGGGAGGCCTGCTTCTCCCTCTCCCACTCCCCCTGCTTGTGTTCCCTCTCTCACTATGTCTCTCTCTGTCAAATAAATGAAGTCTTAAGAAAAAAAAATACCGTAAGTTCCGAAATAGTATTTAGCAAAGCATATAGTAATTTTAAGGAACTAATAAAATTATAAGAATAATAAAAACATAAATACAAAAGAAATAAAATATAATAAAAGGAATGAGAATGTAATGATAAAGAAAAACAATTTATAAGTTCACATTTTTTTTTTCTAGGTGTATGTGTACACCTCTTTAAGCAAATGGCACTATAAATCTTCAGGTCCCTATAAAATAATTTCTTTTTAAAGATATTTATTTATTTATTTATTTGAGACAGAGAGAATGAGAGAGAGAGAGCACATGAGAGGGGGGAGGGTCAGAGGCAGAAGCAGGCTCCCTGCCGGGCAGGGAGCCCGATGCGGGACTCGATCCAGGGACTCCAGGATCATGACCTGAGCCGAAGGCAGTCGCTTAACCAACTGAGCCACCCAGGCGCCCTAAAATAATTTCTTTTGATGATTGGTTATCTTGGATTGCTACTAGTCAGATGATGATTTTTGTCTTACTATCTTTGATTCTATTTGCAGCCTCCCAGGTAGTGAGACCTCCAATAGACAGAGAACCTGAGTCATTGCATCAAAGAGGGGAAGGACCATTTTCCCGTTCAGACTTTGAACAGTTGTTAGAAGCCTTACCAGCCTTACCGGTAGGTTCATTGGTGTGTTGGTAAATGTTTAACCACCAGCTCTTTTATTTATTTATTTATTTATTTATTTATTTATTTATTTATTTGAGAGAGAGAATGAGATAGAGAGAGCATGAGAGGGGGGAGGGTCAGAGGGAGAAGCAGACTCCCCGCTGAGCAGGGAGCCCGATGCGGGACTCGATCCCGGGACTCCAGGATCATGACCTGAGCTGAAGGCAGTCGCTTAACCAACTGAGCCACCCAGGCGCCCTAACCACCAGCTCTTCTCTCCGCCCTCAACACCCCACCCAAAAAGAAAGAGAGAGAGAGAGACCCTGATGTGTAGTGTTTGGTGTAAATGTTCCCACCATGGCTGATTTCATGTTACCAACATGACATCAATTTGATTGCAGAATTTCTGAAACTCTGACAGATGGCTTTCACTAGCTGGTTTGAGTTGACTCCAGGACACCACTGGGTTGTTGTGAGATGGTTCTGTTCTTATCGATGTGATTTGATCAAGGCCAGCTTCCTGAACATATAGCCTGTGTAGTCCCCACACGGCCCATGCTTTTTTAATGCTCAGCAGTCACTGTTTCAAAATTCTTAATAATGTTTGAACAAGGGGCCTCACAGTTTATCTTGCATGGAGCCCCACAAATTATGTAGCCTGTCCTTTCCACAGGACAAGATTTGGGTTCCTATAGTGCCCAGCAGTAGAAAGGTGAGTAGAGGGGAAACACCGGGAGATTTGCAGTCTGTTTCTTAACAACATGATCATGATCCTTGAGAGACACATATGACATTCTTTCCTGGGATTTATGTTTCTTCCCAGCAGATTTGGGCAGTTTTATTTTGCTAACATCAATCAGGATCAATGAAGTTATCTTGGCCTTGAAATTTTTTCTTTTTAATTGTGGTAAAATACAACATAAAATTTACCATCTTAATTATTTTTAAATGTACAATTCAGTACTGTTAAGAACATTTATATTGTTGCATGACCAATATCCAGAACTCTTTCTTTTTTTTTAAAGATTTTATTTATTTGACAAAGAAAGACACAGTGAGAGAGGGAACACAAGCAGGGGGAGTGGGAGAGGGAGAAGCAGGCCTCCCGCGGAGCAGGGAGCCCAATGCGGGGCTCGATCCCAGGACCCTGGGACCATGACCTGAGCCGAACGCAGACGCTTAATGACTGAGCCACCCAGGCGCCCCCCAGAACTCTTTTTATATTGCAAAACTGAACCGCTATATCTATTAAATAATAACTCCCCATCCCCCTTCCCCCTAGTCCCTGGCGAACACCATTCTACTTTGTATCTCTATAAATTTGACTACTCAATTTACCTCATGTAAGTGGATTCATACAGTATTTGTCTTTTTGTGACTGGCATATTTCACTTACTATAATGTCCTCAAGGTTCATCCATGTCAGATTTTTCTTCCTTTTTAAGGCTGACTAATATTTCATTGTGTATATCTACCACATTTTGTCTGTCCATTCATCCTTCAGTGGACGTGTGGGTTGCTTCCACCTTTTGGCTCTTGTGAAATAATGCTGCTCTGAACATGGGCATACAAATATCTCTCTGAGATCGTGCTTTCAGTTCTCGTGTGTATGTACCTAGAAGTGGAACTGCTGGATCACATGGTAATTCTCTATTTCATTTTTTGAGGAACCTTACTGTTTTTCATAGCAGCTGCGTCATTTTGCATTTCTGCCAGTAATACATAAGAATTCCAGTTTCTCCACATCCTTGTCAACACTTGCTATCTTCTTGTTTTAATGGTAGCCATCCTAATGGGTGTGAGATGGTATCTCATAGTAGTTTTGATCTGTATTTCCTTAATGATTAGTGATGTTGAGCATCTTTCCATGTACTTGTTGGCCATTTATATTATCTTTCTTGGAGAAAGGTCTATTCAAGTCCTTTGCCAATTTTTTAATTGGGTTGTTTGTGGAAGTTTTATTTTTTATTCTTAAATTCTTTGATAGCTTCTTTACTACTTTCATGATTTCATATTTTTACACTTACCATTTTTAATCTTTAAATTTGGAAATAATTTCAATCTTACGGAGAAGTTGAAAGAATGCAAATAATAATAAGAACGCTGTATACTGTTTTACCAGATTCACCTACCTGTTGACTTTTACCCCATGTGCGTTAACCTCTGCGCGCTTTCTCTATCTTTCTCTATCATCCATTTATGTAAACACATAATTTTTTTCTGAACTTTTTGAGAGTAGCTTGCACACATCATGGCTTTTTACTGCTGAATACTTTACTGTGTATTTCCTAAGAATAAGGACATTTTTTTTTACAGAACTATAGTACAGTTACCGATGCCAGGAAAGTTTACTTAATACTTCCACCACGTTCAGGTGCCACATTTCAATTTTGTCTGTTGATCCAGTAATAGCCTTTATAGCTTTTTCCCCTCCAATACATAATTCATCTGGAATCATTATGGTATTATCATGTCTCTTTAGTCTCCCTTAATCTTAAACATTTCTACAACTTTTCTTTATGACATTTTTGAAGAATACAGTCACCCCCACTATCATCTTTTGTAAAAAAAAAAATAGAATTTTCCTCATTTTTGGTGTGTGGTTTGCCTGGTTTTGGTGTGTGGTTTAATATTCTCACCAGAATATTACCTGAGTGAGGTACCCTTCTCAGGGTCTTACTTGTGGAGGCAGCGGTGCCCACCTGCCCCCCCATTTGTGATGCTAATTTTGATTATTTGGTCAAGGTGTTGTCTGATTTCTTCGCTGTACAAGTTAGTTTTGTATAGTTACTATTTTTCCCTTGCAACTAATAAGTGGTGGGGAGACATTTTAAGACCGTACAAACATCCCACTCGGCATTAAGAATTTCCCCTAGATTGAGTATCCATTGATGATTCTAGTGTGATTCAATATTTACCTTGTTGGCTGCAAAACAATGATTTGGGGCGTCTGGGTGGCTCAGTCCTTCGGCTCAGGTCATGATCCCGGGGTTCTGGGATCGAGCCCCTGGTCGGGCTCCCTGCTCAGCAGGGAGTCTGCTTCTCCCTCTCATCTGCCTGCCGCTCCCCCTGCTTGTGCTCTCTCTCTCTCTCTCAAATAAATAAAATCTTTTATTTAAAAAAGAAAAGCAATGATTTTCAAACTCCAGTATTTTCTCCACGTTTATGTCAGCCCTCAGCATTCTGCTATATGTAAGAGCCCTCCTTTCTCCCCCAGAAGTTTTTTTTGCCCACTAAATTCAATCCTTCCCCCACCCACTTTTTCAACTAGTTTTGTGTATGCTCAGATACTTACATGCATGTAGAAAATACACACACACACACACACAGAGGACTTGGCTCTTTGCCGTAGAAATTCAGTAGTTTGTAAGGGGTGTGGCTCAACCTTGGTATCTGAAGTGTAGCTGTTTTGCGGACCTTGGACTCTGGCCATGGCCTGGTGGAGGGGGCTGGCTGTCATGGTGCTGAGAGTGTGGGAGGCTCTGGGAGGCAGCACCTCACATTACGTACTTTTTCCTGGACTCTCGGGGTTGAAAGGTGTCTTAAAAGTTATCTAGGCAATCCTGCCCCTGGATAAAATGAAACTTGGTAAATCATCTCATGTTTCATTTGCACCTGACAGATTTTCTCATGTAAAAGAGCACTGCCAACCACTGCATTTAATGAGGGTATCACACCCCCTAATTAATGAATTTAACATTAAAAACCAAATCAATATTTTTGAGCGTGGCATAGGATTTTCTTAAGGAGAGCCACGTCTCTCTATTGAGGAGACCTAACAACAGCTTCTTTTTAAGGCTTTATTTTGGGCCCTTATTATTTGTAAACAGTGGAAAGAAGACTGAATGTGGCCAGGCCACAGGTCATTCATTCCTTCCCCTCTGACACACAGATTTGGGGGTGTCAACAGAAGATGCAGCATTTTCAGGGAAAGAGCCAGGCAGACCTTAAAGCTGACCTCTCGTCCCTATTCTGGCTGCTTTTATCAGCACAAGAAAGGAGACAAATCAAGAAAACCTGGGGCAGAACCTGGGGAGGCATCTGTGTTGCCCTTAATCCCAGAAAGTTCACTCAGCTGCTTTCAGAACCAAATGGACAAACCCAGTAAACGGCTTGCTTGGCCCTTGGTTGTTGCCGAGAGAAACTCTAGCATTTTGCAGGAAGGAAAACGGGGCTTGGGGAAAGAATGGCCGGAAGTGTTTTGGAAAGTGAAACCGAAGTTCTTTTGCATTTTTGTTCCCTCAGAGTCAGGGAATTCTGGTATTGTGCAGCCTGGGAGTGAGGCAGTGCAGCTTTGGTAGGGCTTGAAGATAAATCCCCCTCTTGCAGCCAGAAGCCCGGAGGGCTCCAGCAGGGAGGCATCCCTGGAGACTTGGGGGCAACTTGCCGGTCACCTCAGACAGGTCTCCTGGGGGTGCCCACCACACAGCCAGCGGCAGGGTTAACACCTCCCCAGAACACTTTTGCGGCATTCTGTTGCAGGCTGAGGGCAAGGGGTTTGGGGGTGGAGTGAATGGTGAGAATCATGCACAAACGACGAGGGCCCTCGGTGATGTTTCAATTTTGTATTTGAAGATCTAGAACGTTTATGTGGGACTGAAGTCAAAACTGTCAAGAGAGTATACTCAGAGGAGTCTGGTATTCCTGCCCCTCTTCCCCTCCCCCGTAGATTGCCATTTTTTTTTTTAGTTTATTTTTTTATTTATCCTATTCCTGCTTTTGGGAAAAAAACCCGCAGCCATCTCTCCCCTTTATTATAAGAGGGAGCCCATTAAAATACTGTTCTTCACTTTACTTCCTTCATGTAATAGTATCTCCTGGAGAAGTATACAGTGTCTTCTGTGTCCTGGTCCACTGTGTGGATGGACCACAGCTCTTTCCTGCACTTTCTGTTGCTGGGCATTCGGGTTATTTCTAGTCTTTAGTTATTCCAAATAATGCAGTGAATAAATATCCTTGTGCATGTGCCATACATCATATTTTTGTCACTGTGTCTTTGTGAACCTCCTCCTCTGAGAAAGCAGAGTCGATTCTCTTTTTGTCAGTCTCTGCGGATCTTTTCTCTGGCTGGGGACAAGGTATCCGTCCTTCTCTGCATCAAGTCCAGCTTTTCAGCCCTCATCCTAGCTGTGGATTTCCTGCGTTTCATTCATTTCCTGTCTCCTCAACAGAAGGGTTCCTGGCAAGATCAGCCTTCAAGGAGTAATGGTAGGTGTTTCTAATACACTTTACATAACTTGCATCAGTGTGGCAGGAATAGAAACATCTGATACACACCAAGCAATTTGAGGTGACTTGGGAGAAGGTTAACAAATGAGTGGAGAATTCATTTCTTATCTCCATTCAGGCATGGATTATACCAGGCTTTTCTGTGGGAGGATGGAAAGGGCGGGGTGGTTTCTGCTTTGAAACCCTTGCGCAATAGCATCTGGGGAATGCGGCAATTCCTTCCACCCGTCACCTCCCCCCGCCCCCAATGAGCTCACCCTCTGGAAGGAGGGATGGGAAGCCCTGGTAAGGCTGGAACCCACAGGCCAGCATGACAGAGTGGAATGCTGACTCTGTGGAAACATCTGGTGTGTGGCTCCAGATACTACTTGTATTTTTTGGAGGGAGAAAGGCCGGAGGGAGAGAGGTCACTGGTGTGTTTTGTGCCCTGAATCCTTGCCCAAAGACCATGACCTCGGGGAAAATATTCCAGCATCTGCTACAGGGTTGAATGGCTTATGAACAAGTTTTTGGTGTAGTCTCTCCATGATATGTAAAGTTTATCAGAGGCCATTCCTTATTTTTTTTTTTTTCTGGAAATTTAAACTTCAGAGTCCAAACACTTCGCTTTCCTAGGAATCTCTGCCTTCGGCCTAAGTAGGAGATTGCATGATACAATCTTGAATGAGAGTTACTATTACCGAGCGCTTGTCAGGTGCCAGGCCCTGTTCTAAGAGCTTTCTAGGGCTTATCTCATTGAATCCTTCAATCACCTGGAGATGGGTACCACGGTTATCCTTGCTTAATGATGAGGAAGTGGAGACTCGAGAGGTCTAGTACTTTCCTGAAGGGTCACACGACTAGAAAGGAGTGAAGCTGGGATCTGAACCCAGCAGCGTGACTCCAAGGCTCCCCCTCCGAAGCCCTGGCTCTATTACTCTGTAGCTCCAGGAGCTTAGGCAATGGCTTCACTTCTCTGAAGAGTAAGAGTTTCTTTCAGTTTTGCAATTCTGTGGTTTGGAAGTTTGGACATGACTTCCCTGAAGCATTACCTTCTCCTAAGGTGAGGAGGAATTTACAGGTGCTCTGTACAACGACAGTTTGGCTCCCTTTTGGTGTGTTCTATGGTCTGGGGAAACTGGATTCACTCAGCCTGAGCTGCGCACCCAGGACTGACCCTTAACTATGGTTAATAATTAACTCAGGCCTCAGAGACTGGGGCAGAGCCAACTGGATTCTACTGAAAACTTGTGGGGTGTGGGAGAAGAAAAGCTTGAAGTTTCATTTTCCTGTACTGTCATGTGACAACCCATCATTGGCTTCATCTCTGGGGTGGATTCTTGTTTAGAGGAGCCAAGGAGTTTGCAAGAACACTTCAGAGCAATGCATTCCTTAGCCAGGGCTCAAGACATGACTGCATTAATCCCTGGGCTGTGGACTGATTTTCTCCCTGCCCAGACTGGGTCTCTGGGTTTCCCTTGTCTCCCCTCTTTCTGCTTCGTGGTGTTCGCATAGCCCCTCTGTATCCAGTAACAGACCCATGCTGCGAAAGCCCATCCCAAGCTTTCTGGCAGAAACCCTGGAGCGGATTCCTGGGATCCTGACTCCCAGCCCATCCTCTGTCAGGATATCTAAATGTTTGGGGACGGATATTGGAAGAGTCTGAGAACTTCTTTTCTGGTCCCCACGGAGATGCTGGGAGCATCTGCTGCCACTCTACTTTCTGAAACCAGCACAGAGGTTTGGACGGTTTCTTCAGGTCTCTCTCGAGGGTCTATCCCTTAATGACTTTGAGGGCTCAGAGCTGTTTGTTTCTGTCATTGTTCTTCTTCCTCTCTCTGTGATTATCTCTGCCCTTCCCACCTTTCTCTGAGACACTCAGAGGTGTGTTGACCTTTGGCCATGAGGGAGGCCGTTCTGTTGCCCTCACAGCCTCCCAGGGCCTTTGAATGATTTCCGGGTAGAATTTTCTTTTCCGTTGGCCGACGCGACTTCTTTTCTCCTCAGATCAAAGACACACCGTGTTTTTAGGAGATCATGTTAGCCACACAGAGGCCCCACTGAAGCCAACTCAGCTTATTTGTCATCACATGCTGTTAACAATAACCTTCAAAAATAATTGCGTCTGCCTTCGGCTCAGGTCATAATCTCAGGGTCCTGGGATGGAGCCCCGCGTGGGGCTCCCTGCTCAGCGGGAGGCCTGCTTCTCCCTCTCCCACTCCCTTTGCTTGTGTTCCCTCTCTCGCTGTGTCTCTGTCAAATAAATAAAATCTTTTTAAAAAAATTGCTTGTATTTTAAACTTCTCACTGTGATCTCTACAGAAGAGATTTCTGTGTTTTCAGAGGAGTCAGATCACTCCAGGATCTTACCGTCCGACAATTGATAAGCATTTGATAGATTTGTTGTCTCGTTAGATCCTTACTTACGCTTTCTTCACTTTGCTGATCCAAAAAGGAAGACACTTTTGCATAAGCTCTTGGTTTGCCAAAGTTAAAATACATATTCTGTTATTTGACAGTCTGCAGTCTGAATTTTAATCACTACCTGGCATTCCACCTTAGACTTAAGTGCTTAATTCCAGGCCAGGACCGGAATCTGGAGAACTCTCCGCCTTTGGTACTGATAAACGGAGTGGTTGGTTAGAAACGTGAAACCCTTAAAATGACGATTCCCTAATAAGTGGTTCTATCTCTTCTTCTTTCAAGGAGGCAAATGTGTACAGGATGGATCGGAAACACAGAGGCCACTGTGTTGTTGTCAATAACCACAAGTTTACCTCAATGTCCGATAGACCAGGGACTGATAAAGACGCTGGTAAGAAACTCTGGAATAGTATATCACATGCAAGTTGGGGATCTTAAAAAAATCACTTCTTTATTTTCACATTTTCTTTCTGTAATTTTAATCTTCCATTTAAATGTAAGGGTGATATCGTAAATGTTTCTGGCCTCTTGTATGTCCCTGGTGTTGTAGTCCACCTGGGCTGCTCTAACGAAATACCATAAGTGTGATGGCTTATAAACAACAAACATTTATTTCTAACAGTTCTGGAGGCTGGGAAGTCCAAGAGCAAGGCTCTGACATTTTGATGCCTGGTGAGAGCCCGCTTCCTAGATGGTGGTCTTTGTGCTGCGGCCTCACTTGGCAGAAGGGGCAGGAAAGCTTTCTGGGGTCTCCCTGTGGGCTCTACCCTCCCGACCTCATCACCTCCCAAAGGCCCCACTTCCTCATACCCTAACCTAGGGGTTAGGATTTCAACATACGAATTTTTAATTTAAATTTTAGGTAGTTAACATACAGTGCAATATTGGTTTCTGGAGTAGAATTTAGTGGTTCATCACTTACATACAACACCCAGTGCTCAGGGACGCCTGGGTGGCTCAGTCGGTTAAGTGACTGCCTTTGGCTCAGGTCATGATGCTGGAGTCCCAGGATCGAGTCTCGCATCAGGCTCCCAGCTTAGCAGGGAGTCTGCTTCTCCCTCTGACTCTCTCCCCTCTCATGCTCTCTCTCTCTCTCAAATAAACAAATAAAATCTTTAAAAAAACAACAACAACCCAGTGCTCATCATAACAAGTGCCCTCCTTAACACCCATCTCCCATCTAGCCCATTCCCCACCCACCTCCCTCCATCAACCCTCAGTTTGTTCTCTAGTGTTAAGAGTCTCTTATGACTTGTTTCCCTCTTTCCTTTTCTTCTTTTTCCCCTTCCCATATGTTCATCTGTTTTCTTTCTTAAATTCCACATATGAGTGAGATCATATGGTATTTGTCTTTCTCTGACTGACTTATTTCACTTAGCATTATACTCTCTAGCTCCATCCATGTCATTCTTTTTGATGGCTGAATAACATTCCATTATATATATATATGGAATATTCCATTATATATGTATGCACACACACATACCACATCTTCCATTATGCATTCATCAGCCAATGGATATTTGGGTTCTCTCCGTAGTTTGGCTATTGTTGATAATGCTGCTATAAACATTGGGGTACATGTATCCCTTTGAATCTGTATTTTTGTATCCTATGGGTAAATACCTGGTAGTGCAACTGCTGGATCATAGGGTAGTTCTTATTTATTTATTTATTTATTTGAGAGAAAGAGAGAGACAGAGCAGGAGCAGGGGGAGGAGTAGAGGGAGAAGCAGACTCCCTGCTGAGCAGAGAGTCTGATGTGGGACTCGATCCCAGGACCCTGGGATCATGACCTGAACCGAAGGCAGATGCTTAACTGACTGAGCCACCCAGGCGTCCCAGGGTAGTTCTATTTTTCACATTTTGAGGAACCACCATACTGTTCTCCAGGGTGGCTGCATCAGTTTGCATTCCCACCAACAATGCAAGAGGGATCCCCGTTCTCCGTATCCTCTCCAGCACCGCTTGTTTCTTGTGTTGTTAATTTTAGCCATTCTGACCGGTGTGAGATAGTATCTCATTGTGGTTTTGATTTTGAGCATCTTTTCATGGGATATAAACATTTAAACCATAGCAGGGGTGTCACCAACCTGCTGAGAGTGACAAGAGCCCCTGACCAGTTAGAACTCTGTGGTTTGGGGGAAAGCATGGTGCGTCAGCTAGAGAAAATCCATATTTGAGTTCTGGTTCCATCACTAACCAGTTTGTGACTGTGGGAGAGTCCTGGGGCCTTGGCTTCCTTATCTGTGAAATAGGATGAAACTTGGGCCTCTGCCGACTCTCAGGACCATTGTGATAGCACGGTGGGTACTATAAGAAGGCAGATAGTAAGTTGTAAAATTTTATTGTTATGAAAGTAAAAAAACTCCCAAGCTTCAGGCTCTTGGCTGTGCAAGTTTTATAACTATTCACATTGTTTCATCCCTTCATTTTATTGCATTCCACTCCATTTCATTTCATTTTATCATTTCCCCTTTCTCTCCTTTTTTTTTTTTACAGAGCACTTGAGGCATGTGTTTGAGTGGCTTGGGTTCAGTGTACATGTATATGATAATGTGACCAAAGGACATCTGGACAAGGTTCTGCAGGAATATAAGTGTCATCCAGGCCATTCTGACGGAGACTGCTTCGTGTTCTGTGTTCTGACCCATGGGAAATTTGGAGCTGTCTACTCTTCAGATGGGACCCTTGTTCCCATTCAGGAGATCACGTCTCACTTCACAGCCCAGCAATGCCCTGGTCTGGCTCATAAGCCCAAACTCTTTTTTATCCAGGCCTGTCAAGGTGAAGAGATACAACCTCCTGTATTCGTTGAAGCAGATGCTGTAAATCCTGAGCATGTATCCCCTTCCCTTAAGGACAGTATTCCCGATGAGGCGGATTTCCTTCTTGGCCTGGCCACTGTCCCTGGCTACGTATCCTTTCGGCATGTGGAGAAAGGCAGCTGGTATATTCAGTCTCTGTGTAATCATCTGAAGAGCTTGGTCCCAAGGTGAGAGTTTTGAGTTGTTTCATCCACCTTTATCCATCCATCTGTCTACCTGTTCATCTGTCTGTTCACACACCCTCCCATGCACCCATCCATCTGTCCGTCCATCGATCCACTCATCCATCATCCATTCATTCATCTGTCCATCTGTTTATCCATCTATCCATCCATTCGTCCATCATCCATCCATCCATCCATCCATCCAAACATCTGTCCATCCAACAAACCTGTATTGAGCACCAGCATATAACTGCAAGAGAAGATACAGAAATTGAAAAAAAACCCACAGTCTCTGCCCTCAAGTTGCTCACAGTCTAGAGGGATAGAAAAAATAGATGGGGGGAAGAGCATCCCCTGTGGCCAACGCACATTGTAAAGCATAGGTGTTATGGGAACACATAGAACTAGTACTTCACCCAGATTTGAAGGATCAGGGAAAGCTAGAGATGACAGATAGATGTTGGGTAAATAATTGGGATGAAAGGCATGCTGGGCAGAGGGAGCAGTATGAGTAAAGGTAGGAGGGCCTTTTATTTGTTCGTTTGTCAGTGACTCATATTTGCTGAGTGCCTGTGTGTTGCCTTTGGCATTATAATACCTTTGATCTACTGCTCTGACAACTTTCCTTCTGGATCTGTCACATGCTGCTTACGTGCTACTCTGGAAATGGGCCTTCACCATGGTTTAGTCCCAGACCCAATTCTCGGCTCTCTATAGCTCTTGGCAGCTTAAGCTATCCCTGGAAGCCACTTTCTCCATGAAAATGTCTCCCAGATTGCTATCTCTCGTCCATTAATCTCTGAATTTTTAGAGGGCAGAGTTGTTTCATTCAGCTTTATATCCTCATACCTGACACAGTACCTTCTCTGCTGTTGAGCTCCATAAATATTTTCTGGATCAATTAATGACTGACTGAGTGAATCTCCTTCTTCAGGTCAGTCCTATATATTTCTTGCAGCATGCCAGACATCCCACCCTTTTGGTGCCCTTGGACCTCACATTCAGTATGCCTAGTCCTAAATTCATCTGCTCAGCCCTCTCCAGCAGCCTCCTACTCCTGAATCCCCATTTCTAGGAATGGTCACCATGATCTTCTGGGGATTAAGAATTGGAAACTCAGAACTGGAATCTTGACTCAACTTTAGCTTTTCCTTCTTCTTCGCTAATCCCTCCATCCCCACCATAGCCATCGAGGACCAATGTCCTATGACTTCAGGGACAAGGCAGTATTTATCAAGGTCTTACTACGTGCCTACTGTACTGGGCACTGAGCTAGGAACTTGGGGTACAGTCGTGAAAAAGAGAGACAGAATCTCTTCATGGAGCTTATTGTGTAGTGAGAGGAAAGGAGGTAATGAAAATGTAGGAAGTGAGGGGCGCCTGGGTGGTACAGTCAGTTAAGCATCCGATTCTTGGTTTCAGCTCAGGTCGTGATTTCAGGGTCATGGGATTGAGCCCCATGTCGGGCTCCACGCTCAGTGGGGAGTCTGCTTAAGAGTCTCTCTCCCTCTGCCCCTTCTTCTCTCTTTCTCTCAAGTAAATAAATCTTTAAAAAAATGTAAGTAAATGAATATTTAAAATAATAAGATAATTTCAGGAAGGGATACCTGCTGTGAAGAAAGCAAAGAAGATAATATAGAGAATGGGGTGGGGAGCTCCTTGAGCAAGGCTTCTTGGTAGAGGTGATATTCCAAGTGAGACTGAGTGATCGGAAGGAGTAGCCGCAGGAAGAGCTAGGGGCAGGGGGCTCAGCTGGTGTGAGACACGACGCAAGGACTAAGAACCAGGCAGGGCCTGCATTCCCACCTGAAAATAGCAATCATGATGAGGGTAAGTAGTAGTAATACAATGATACTAAAACTGATGGTCAGTGGACTGTTACAGTCAGCGTTCTATGTGCTTTACATAACTCACCTCACTTACGTCTCATGCAGCCCCTAAAATGGGTACTCTTAGAGTCCTTATTTTAGAGCTGAGAACACCGAGGCTCAGTGAATTTAGTGTGAAGTCAGTCACTGTGTCTACGGCCACACAGTGAGTGATGGAGCCGTGATTCACACCCAAGGTCTGTCTCCAGAACCTGTGCTTTGCTTCCAAGGATGTGAATTGCCCACCCCTGGAACATTTTGGGAAATGCTACATATCCTGCAAGCCCAGGCTCAAAAGTCACCTCCTCTGTGGAGTCGTCTTCTCCCAGAAGGAAAGTGCTCTTCTTCCTCTGAACTTGCAATGGACTTTGTCCGCTTTTTTTTTTTTTAAGATTTTATTTATTTATCTGAGAGAGTGAGAGAGTGAGTGAGTGAGAGGGAGCACGAGCAGGGGGAGGGGCAGAGGGAGAGGGAGAGAGAAATCTAAGCAGGCTCCCCACCGAGCAAGGAGCCCGATGCGGGACTCGATCCCAGGACTCCGGGATCATCACCTGAGCTGGAGGCAGACGCTTAACTGACTGAGCCACCCAGGTGCCGCAACAGAGGATTTGTCCACTTTTTATATGGTGTTGATCACATTCTGCCTTGTATTATGAATTTTGTGTATATACCATACTTGGTATGTGCTTCATGTCTGCATTTGAAGTGTTTAAGCTCAGGAACGGTGTCATGTTTATCTTTGTATCCCTCCTCAAACCAAGAATAGAGAGGGCATTCTTAATAGTAGGGTCCCTCTCTATCTTTATCCCCTACCTATCTATTCTATCTATCTGTCTATCTATCTATCTATCATCTATCCATCCATCCATCCATCCATCCATCCATCCATCCATCCATCCATTCATCCTATTTATCTATGCATGTATCATCTATCTGTCTGTCTATATCCACCAGCTTGGAGGAGGAACAAGGAAAAATATATATAATTATATGCAAACTTCCTTTGTGGACTAAGTGCCTTAACGTGCAGTATGTGAGGCACCTGGCTGGCTCAGTCAGAAAAGCATGAGACTCTTGATCTCAGGTTCATGAGTTCAAGCCCCACGTTGGGTATAGATTGCTTAACAAAAAGAAAAAAAGGGCACCTGGGTGGCTCAGTTGGTTAAGCATCTACTTTCAGTTCAGGTCATGATCCCGGGGTCCTGGGATCGCGCCCCACATCAGCTCCCTGCTCAGGGAGGAGTCTGCTTCTCCCTCTCCCTCCGGCCCTCCCCCTGCTCATGCTCTCTCTCTCTCAAATAAATAAAATCTTAAAAAAAAAAAAAAGAATTAAAATGCAACTGTGATTGTTATAGTGGGTTTTTTTTTTATTTATTTGAGAGAGAGAGACTGAGAGAGAGAGCGCATGAAAGGGGGGAGGGTTGGAGGGAGAAGCAGACTCCCTGCTGAGCAGGGAGCCCGATGCGGGACTCGATCCAGGGACTCCAGGATCATGACCTGAGCCGAAGGCAGTCGCTTAACCAACTGAGCCACCCAGGCGCCCTGTTATAGTGTTCTTAAACACTAAATGTAGAACTGAAAAACTTCATACATAATGTAGCATTTTTTTTTTCAACTTTGAAATAAGCATTTCTTTATATTTGGCAGGACTCCAGTTAGCATCTTGGCCTATTCAACTAGGAAGAAGCCACATGTTTTAGGGTTTCTTCCTATGACCTTTCTATGATGTGATTTCTGTCTCCTGATTGAAAATATTTTTTCTTCTCTGCCTGCAGAAATGAAGATATCTTATCCATCCTCACTGCTGTCAACAATGATGTGAGTCAACAAGCAGACAGACAAGGAACAAAGAAACAAATGCCCCAACCCGCTTTCACACTACGGAAAAAGCTAGTATTCCCTGTGCCACAGGAAAAACTTTAATAGTAGAGAGTTCTCATTGACTCTTGGACTTGAAATGAGGCTTTGGTCATCCATTCCAGTCTCCCACCCATCACAGGAATCAATGATAGATGGTGAGCTGGCCTGCATATGTCATTCTAATTATTGGAAATACCCTATTTTCTCATGCAGCAAAATCTTTTTTTTTCCCTTGTTCTTTTTGACAAGTCTGAATGTTTGAACACTTTCTTTCTTGAAGCTTCAGACTGTAGTCTTGGCTTTGGTTGCACGCCCTGGGAAAAAGCAGTTGGCCTTGGTTTGTGCATCCGTGAGGTAAAGGGTGGAACCACGTAGATTTTCAGATTCCTTTGAGCTTTAAGAACCACTGTTCTTAGCCTCAGTTGAGCTTCAATTTCCTCTCTACGTGACCACCCCTTGTTACCATTCTGCATCCCCTCTGCATGGCCTTGTTGTGGACATTGGATAATGGTAGAGATCACACATGGTTCATTGACCTTCTCTGCTCTCCCCTTCCTAAGGTTCCTCTCCTGCACATCTACCTAGGTGAAAATTTGGTCTATACGGTGCTCATTTCCTGCTTTAGTGTAAGGAAGGTATTCCTGCAGGAACTGTTTCTCTTGGGTCAGGAACAGGTTCGGCTCTAGGATGCTGATAGTCTGAATGAAGAGAGACACACTCAGCAACTCTGGGAGCAGAGACTTTACAGCCTGAGATTAAATCCCATGTTGGTCAGACCCTTTCAGAAGCTGATAACCGAACACCCATGTCAAGCCAACTAAAGCAAAGAAGGGAATTTATTGTCTTAGTCGTCTGAAAACACACATATGGGTGGGCTGGCTTCCGATGAGGCTTGAATCAGGACTGAGTCTGCACGATAGCATGTCTCTCTTGGTCAGGGGTTCTCTCGATGGCTGTGCTGTGCTGACTACGGTCAACAGCCCCTCTCTGTTCCTCGGTCCAAAGGATGGAGGAGGGAGGCAGCCTGAGGGTCTGAAGCTGTTCACAGGGGATGTTGTTCTCTCCTTAGAGAGTTGTTCGGCTGTGCCTTGGAGGGTGTGGTTCTGTCTGGAAGACTTGATACTTCTTACATTAAGGCTTTGAATATCTTTATTTATGTGAACTTTTTTTTTTTTTTTCAATTTCAAGAGGAATTTTTTTTCTCAGCTCCTGCAGGAGGGAGGTTGAAAGTCCTCTCCTTAAGGCCTTTATTTCCAGATGAAGAAGTTGAGGCCCCAGGAGGCAAAGTGATTTGCTACAGTCCCCCAGATGGCTACTATTTATAGGATTTTATTTCCCACTTGAGTGAACTGGAATATCATGGATATAGCAGGGCTTTAGGAACATTTCCTTGGGTATTCAGATGTTCATGAAAGGTGTCAGGGAATGAAGAAAAATAACTCTCAGTAATGCCTGATTTTGCAGTTATTCATGTGAAAGTCACATTAATTTATGGTGTATTTGCTATGAGAACTATTCATAAGAAGTTTTTTATAATAGTAATTATGTAGATGGAGCTAGTCATTACGTGGATTTGAATGTAGCTTGACCAAGGAAAGGAATGTAATAAATATGTCAGAATAATCTTCCCAAACCAGTGTTTATACAAGTCAAAGCTAACTGCTGGTGGTTACAGTCTTTGTCCAACTGAATATACACAGCTTTGGGCCATTTCATAAAAGCTTCTCTGCGAGTGAAGGATGGTGTGGTTCAAAACAAAAAAGCAAAGAATCTGGAGAGGGAAGCCTTGGGTTTCCATTTGGCCTTGTGACTCCCTTGCTCTGAGACACTAAATCAAGGTAGTTTTTCGAGCCTTATGTATGAAGTAGAGAAAAATGACCTATTTAAGATAAGGATTTAGGGGAATATATAATATACGAATATCATAATAAATATATATTTCTCCATTTAAATCCAGTTGTTGCGAGGTCCTATAAGACCGTTAGGTGGCAGATACCTCTGGCAGTAACCTCAATGGAAACAGCAGAGTTTGAGTTCCTTTGCGTCTAATTCCAGCTGAGTTTTAGCCGCAGATCAACCCTAGCAATCCCCACTGGTGTCCTCTGAGTGAAGTGCTGGTTCTTCCCTCACTGATCACAGTGTCCCCAGCTCTCGGCTCTGAGTCCTGCTGGACGAGACACCACTAAGGAGCTCTCCTTCAGCAGCAGCCTCTTGGGTTCGATGCTGAAGTGCCCCGGTCCTGTGGGTCTAGTCCATACTGCCCTTGTGCTGGAGCTTAGTGCTTATGTAAGGTTAAATTCTGGAATCAGGAAATGAGCCACGAGCTTTCTTTTCAGACTTCTCCGGCAAACACTTGAGGAGTCACTGGAGACGTTGATGACTGTAAGTCATGGGCCTGTGCGGACACCAGGAACACACCCATCCTTCAGTCATTTCTCCTAAACGGAGCGTGTACACACTTGTCCCTTGTCTGTGAGTGTGTGTGTGTGTGTGTGTGTGTATGGGAATTTAGAGCAAAACACTGGAGGTGACTTGGTCCCAGGTATTTGGCAGTGGCCATCGTCAGCCCAGACATTTATGAAAGAAATGCGCAGATCGAGTGAGGTCTCTGTATATTTTGAGTAGTTGTGCTCAACCTACAAGAGCTATGGTTAATTTTTTCTTTTTTTTTCTTTTTTTTTTTTCTCGAAAGTCTAGCTTCTACCAAAAAAATGAAGGGTGAGGAAACGTTTTATAGAATATTATGCAAATGTTAGTTGTTTAAGAATGATACTACTGGTGTGACTGTTATTAGAGATACTAGTCACCACAGCATCCTCCTGCTCTCTGCTGCAGGGCCTCACCATGCGAGTGGGCAGGTTGGATATTGCCAGGGCTCCCCGTAGCCAGTGCTCAGATAATGCAGACTTACAAGCAGCTGATACGGTGTGGTTACTGATCCATCCGAACAGCCACTGACCAGTATAACACTATGGGGAATGCCACCGAAGAGCAGCTCTTTATCAGTGATCCCGTCTCCACTGAGGTAGACCAAATGAGAAGCTGACCTCATTTGGTAGATAACTTCTGTGCCATATTTGAGTCCTAAAATCTTCCAGGACTGATACTTTCTGAATGATTTAGTCATGTTCTTAACCTGGAATTCTTGGGTCCTTGGATGTTTGTGGATTTATTCTCAGGGTCTATGAGTCTTCCACCTTCCGTTTGAAATGCTTCAATTAATAGAGGTGGATCCTGGCTCTTCTGCATGATCTCTTTGTATCTGAGCACTGACAAACAACTTTTGTGTCTGCATCCTGGTGCCCACGGGAGTGACGAACTTTATATCGAACTTTTTAACGTAGCATGGATTAGGGTTCAGGGCTAGAGGTCCTCAGACCTGTTGTCAGATACCAGCACTTAATCTACCTGAAACCTGCTCCAGTCCATCCTCTAAGTCATGACAGACTCCTAGTCTACAATCCCTCAGCCCCTGCTGAACTCTGGAGGGAACTCACACTACACCCAAAATCATGGATTTGGGACCTTGGAAGAACCGTGGCTAGGGAACCCATGGTCCAGCCTTCGGGGTCAAATGGCTTACTCAAGTCTTACAGCTCTTAGTGCGGGATTTGCAGTCGTGTGTATCTCCGGCTTTGCCGTCTTGCCACCTGGTTTCACTGTGAGACAGCTTTATTTATCCTTTTCCCTGTTGTGATTTGAACCTGCTTAGAACGTACTTAAACCAACCCTGCCTCTCATTCTGAACTCTGAAGCCCTGCCAAACAATTGTAACTATCTTCCGGTGAAGTACATGTTGCTGGTGACAAGTTATTTAACTTTGTTTCTGGTAGGGTCTGGCTCTCCTCAAAAGTCTGCAGTTTGCCTTTAAGGACCTGGTAAGAATATCGCATGTGTGGTAAGGACATGTTTGTATCTTTAAACAGCAGCTAAATTCCTGAAAATGGAACCCTTTTTAAAAAGTACTAGGAGAAATTCCTTGTTTAAAGAAAGACTGATTTGCCAGTATAAACAACCACTTTGTTTTTTTGTTTTTTTTTTTAAAGATTTTATTTATTTATTTGAGAGAGAGAGAATGAGAGAGAGCACATGAGAGAGGGGAGGGTCAGAGGGAGAAGCAGACTCCCTGCCGAGCAGGAAGCCCGATGCGGGACTCGATCCAGGGACTCCAGGATCATGACCTGAGCCGAAGGCAGTCGCTTAACCAACTGAGCCACCCAGGCGCCCTTAACAACCACTTTGTAACATAACTTTTGCAGATATGAATTTTTAAGAGGATTTTTCCTCTTTTAAAATTTTTAAATTGTATGAATTTTTACTTTTTAAATCTATTTTTGAATAAATAATATCTTTACATTGCTCAAAGAGAATACAAAAAGGTATTCAAGATTAGTCTTGCCTGAATTTCTGTCCCCCAAATGCCCAGTCCTCCCACCTCTGAATCCCAGAGGTAATTTCAGGATTTCTTAATGCAGATGGAAATACAACAAATACAAATATATATGTATTTTAAAGGAGGCATTTCTTGAAACAAAGGACATACACTATGAAACTCAAAACCCTCATTTGGTCTCATTTTAAATGATTCTGTAAGATGCCTGGAAATACTTGTGCGTCTCTACCATTGGAATAACTTTATGAGTTTTGTGGACTGAGTACCTGTAAATAGTAGTAATTGTCTGACCAATAAATAAAGGGATTTTTTTTCCTTTTTACCTTTGAGTAATATCTTTGATTTCTGCTTACGTGGTAACATATACACATTGTGGAATATTTGGGAAGTAGAAGAACCCACAAAGAAGAGTTAATTCATTTATGATTCCATTTTGGCATGCACTTTCCCATGATTTCACTCTGCATTTGTCCCTGAGCTTCCCCACCACCTTTAAATCAGCCTAACCACCATGTCCTCCCTGTCTTGCGTCCAGTAAACTCTGTCATTACCAATATCGGTACCTCCACCGACATCTCAGCTGCAGACATGCCTCTCTGACAGCTGCCTCCTACCAGTCCATCTCACTTTCTCTAGGGCCCTGCCCCCAACAGTCTTCAGTGCCCCTGGGGCCTCTGGTTAGTCCATTGACCCTATCTGCCATCTTTCCAATGTCAGCACCACCCCTCACTTCTTCCCTCCCTCTTTATCCAGCTGGAGTCCCATGTGTCATCATTGAACTCACTTTCTCATGCCCACCCTCTAAACCCTTGCCTTTCCCACAGTCCTCATGGGGCAGGATCCAAGCTCTGGTTAATCACATATGCCTACTTACCCCCGTGTTTGTACTGGAATTCCTGGTTGAGGCTGGTGTAAAAATATACAGTGTTCCAGGCCAGTCTCATTTAAAACCAATGACCATAAACTTCAAACAGGCTTTGGGTAGTTCTCAGCAATCCTGTTAACATTTCCCTGGTTATGTCACCCTCTGCTTTCTCAGTCTATTTTACACTTTCTTTTGAATTCTCTTTTGCATTTTCAGACCTCTATCATCCTCCACTCTCCTCACTTTAATTTGATGGTCTCAGTGGCTTCACTAAGGGAAGTAATCCGAAAAGAGTTCTACCTTCCACCACCGAGTCCTCTGATCCACCTGCACCCTAACCCTGTTTACTGCTTTCTCGCCTGTCAACAGTAGGTGCACCGTCCAGTCCATGCTTCTCGCCAAGAGTCCATGTTTCCATCTTGTGCAGGACTGTCCCATCCTGCTCACTCGAGGACACCACTCATGTAGCCCTTCCTCCTCTCTCCCGTTCTATTAACTGTCCCTCTCACCCAGATCATCCCCCTCAGCACACAAAACATGCTGTAACTTCTCTTCCTTCAAAGCTAAAACTAAAACAGAACCAAAACCCCTGAATGCAGATCTTCTGTCACGTGCTCAGAGTCATACCCCGAGAGGAGGATTCGTGTGCGAGCGATCTGTTCAGGAATTGCTCTCTATCCAAAAGGAGTAAGAAAACTGGGCTTCCATCCTCCCTCAGCCCTCCATCCTCTCCTAAGAGCTGCCCCAGGTGGGAGACCTCAAACTTCCAGGCGCTTCCCGTGGTCTTGATATAGTTTTGGAATGTAGGTGAGGTTTGGTGGGGTGAGGTCCAGAGCCGACAGCCAAGAAAATTCTTGAGACGTCTTTGGTGCAAAATGGTGGTTTTATTAAAGCGCAGGGACAGGACCTGTGGGCAGAGAGAGCCGCTGCACCGGGGTCATGAGGGGTGACTGATTATATACCGAGGAGTTGGGGGACATAAGGAGAAGGGAGGTTTTCAAAATAACTTTTGTATGCTGAAGAGGTCCTACCAGATATTCGAGGCCTTGCCTTGTCAAGTTAAGGTGGTTTTCCCCTCTAGTAAAGCATTAACATTAAGACAGTTGGGAGTTTCCTGGAGGAATGTTATACTCTACCTATCACAAGTCCTTGTCCATAGGCTGCGGGTTATAAGGAAATTTTATTTTATTTACATTCCTTTCTACCTTTGTTCCCACATCACTGTGGATGGGTGGGTGATGTTAGGGCTCCAGGAAATTGAGTCTATGGATCTCTGGAAGTTAGGCTGTGGATAAGAATGCTTTTCTCTTGTAAATTGCTAAGACATTTTGTAAACTGAGGGAGACTCCTGTCTTGCAGGACTGTGATCTCGGTCAGTTAACCATTGGTTTTTCCCTTCCCTTAGCTTTAGGGCAGCCAGGAGTGCCTGAGGAATGTCGCACCTGTCCCACCTGGGAGTCGGGGGTGGGGGGGTGGCGGGGTGTCAGCTTGTGCCGGTGTGGGGTGTCCTCCGCTTGCCTTGTGCTTCCTCATCAGTCTGATGGGGTACTCTCCTGGCACAAAGGTGAGACTCTTTAGAAGCAAAGCCCCTGCAATCTGGCAAGCTGGCCAGACTGGCTGGCAGGTGGGGCTGGGGTGGGGGCAGGCAGAGGGGGATTAAAATGGATCAGAAGAGATCTGCCTGAAGCATGACTGCACCCCCTACACCCCTCTTGACCCCATATCCTATCTTATCCTCCCGCCCTCAACCTCATCCAACATTTGCAGGGCCTGGGCAACAGTATAATCTGAGGCCCATTACCTATATGTCGAAATAGGAATATGAACAAACTTTTTTTTTTATTATTATGTTATGTTAGTCACCATACAGTACTTCATTAGATTTTGATGTAGTGTTCCATGATTCATTATTTGCATATAACACCCAGTGCTCCATGCAATACGTGCCCTCCTTGATACCCATCACCGGGCTCACCCAACCCCCAACCCCCCTCCCTTCTGAAACCCTCAGTTTGTTTCCCGGGGTCCATAGTCTTTCATGGTTCGTCTCCCCCTCCGATTTCCCCCCCTTCATTTTGCCCTCCCTTCCCCTATGGTCCTCCATGCTATTCCTTATGGTCCACAGATAAGTAAAACCATATGATAATTGTCTTTCTCTGCTTGACTTATTTCACTTAGCATAATCCCCTCCAGTTCTATCCATGTCAGTGCAAATGGTGGGTATTCATCCTTTCTGATGGCTGAGTAATATTCCATTGCACATATGGACCACATCTTCTTTATCCATTCGCCAACAAACTTGTACTCCTACTCTTGCTTTGGAATGACTTTAAAGGCCAGGTTAGAATTTATCATTGTTATGGTGTGCAGAGTATCTGCCTCTGGTCCACAGCCTGTGCCTTTCTCTTCCCACCCCTAGGTCCTTCTAGATTACCTGATGCCCTAATAGATGCAAAAGAACATGAAAAATGTCACACAGAGTCGGATCAGTGTACCCTTCAGCCCAGATTTTTGTGAAAGAATTTTTTATGATCTCAAACTAAAAGATTAGAGCACTTTCTTGGATAGGCCCACCTTTTTCTTAACTAATTTCCTATGGATCTGTCATTTGTGAATTTATCTAAGCAAAAATGCCCTTTTTCCTTTTAACAATTTAAAAACATCAAAAACAATGTTGAAAAACTAAAGAATGAGCCACAAACTGGGACATGGTATGTACCACATATATAACTGACAAGGGATATGTAAATACATATAAATGTACATAAGTATGTATATTCTACAATTCTATAAAATAATCAGTCTAGTTAGAAGGGCGAAAAATAGGAACCATTGGTTAAAAGAAAAGGAATACAAATGAGCAATAAACAAATGGGAACATAATCCGCTAAATAATCGGAGAACTGCAAAACCGAAGCCACAATGAGGTACCATTTTGCACCCATCATATTGACAACATTTAAAAACCTGTCAGTAGCAAGTACAGGTGAGGATATAGATCAAAGGGGAGTCAATTATGCTGCTCAGAGAAATGTAAATCAACACAATCACTTTAGAGAACAACTTGGCAATATCTATAAAGGTTGAATATGTGCACATATCCATATTCACATTCATTGTGAAAATATTTCCTGAGAGGCAGGGGGCAAACCTAGGTGAGTAGTATGAACCAGCAATTCCATGTCTGGGTCTCTGCCCCAAAAGAAACTCTTGCACCTACGAGGGGAGACACGGAGGAGAATTTTCAGAGCATCATTGCTTGTAAGAGAGAAGAGAGAGGGGAAAAACAAAAGGAAGCAGCTTAAGCAACCAAAATATCCATCGATAGGAGGTTAGATGAATTGGGGTATAGTCACATAGAGGAATACCATCAAACGGTGAAGCAAAATGAATTGGGATTATTAGGTTGAACCATTGAAGTTGCCATTCGCTAGGTCAGACACGAATACTGGCAGTTTTGTATGGGTCGGTCATACACATGCCCTGCAGCACGATGCTTTCCGGAACTGAGTAGTGGGGAATGGGGACATTGTGAATGTACTAAATGCCACTGAACTATTCACTTTAAATTGTTCAAATGGTAAATGAAATTAAAAGTCTATCAAAAAAAGAGCATATGCAATATGATATAATTTTTACAGAGTTAAAAACCCACATGACAGTCCTATAGGTTGCTTGTACATTCATATCCATGAAAACAATAATATGCATGGGGGTGATAAATAAATTTTGGCTGTTACCTGGGGTGGGTCTGGGATTTGGGGAAAGAGGGGGGAATGATGCAGGTGCTTCAGCTGCCCTGGTCATGTTTATTTCTTCTGCTGGGTGCTGGATCTGGGGGTCTTTCTTCTAAAATCATTTTGTGTTGCCCCCCCCACCCCAACCCGGGGTCAGGCTCCCTGCTCAGCAGGGAGTCTGCTTCTCCCTCTCCCTCTGCCCCTCCCTTCTGCTCATGCTCTCTCTCTCTCAAATAAATAAATAATCTTTTAAAAAAATAAAAATTAAATCTTTTTGTGTGGTCGATGCTGGTTAATGTAATTTGGCCACCAGACAGGGCGATCTCTCAGCTTGCTGCACTGTGAATATTTGGCCAGCTCAGGTGCACAGGGTGGTTTTGCCCTCTTGGTTGGGGCAGACTGAGTTTCTTCCACTCCGTACCTGTCTGTATTTTTAGTGGTAGTTATTTCTGTGGTGGCGATGTAACTCATGTTGCCAAGACAGGCGTGAGGGGCGTGGGCTCACTTCTTAGAACCATCATTGCTGCATGTTTAGTCTGGAGAGGAAGCAACCTGCAGATGAGAAACCCCCTTCTGATGCCTCTGAGTGCCCCAAACCTGTTCTCATAAAATCAGGTTCAAATGCAGACTCAACCCTCTTCATCTGTGACCCCCCACTCCCACCCCAGTTGCTGCTGACATTTTTCCACCCCCAGAATGCCCAATCAGAAGCTCAGGGCTACATCTGATCATCCTACATTTCTGCTTATTCTACCACTTGAAAGCATCCTTGTCCCTCTCCTCACGTCTGCCTGGATCTCCAGCTCTGGCAACCCTTCAAGGAGACAGTGAGCCACTTTCGGCGAGGTGCTTCTTGCTGTTGCCAACTTAGCAACTTCAGCCCTTGGGTCTAGTCGCTTGCCAATGCTGAAAATGATGACTCTGTGAGCATGACAGAGAAGTGTTACTGTGCCCATTTTATGGATTAGAAAATCAAGGCTCAGGGAAGCTAAATAAGAAACAAGGTCACACGACTAGAAATGGGGAAGAACCAAACTTGAACTTCATTTGGCTGACCTCCACATCCAGGGGCCTGTCCTTCCTCTTTGTACCACACCTGTGAAAATATTTCCTGAGAGGCAGGGGGCAAGCATATACAAGTAGTTTGTGCCCTGTCTCGGGACTTGGAGACAGGAGCCTGTCCTCCCTGCTGGAGTTATCACCCTGAAATGTCCTGGAGAAGCCAATTTTATCAACAGTTTCAGGCCGGTAAAAAAAAAAAAAAAAAAAAAATGGGGGGCTTGGCCCAGGTTAAAGATTGTGATCAAATATTAAAATAGTTCTGTCACTTACAAGAAAGATGATTCATTCTGCCAGTAATCGAAAGCACACCTGTGTGCAGAAGTTAGGCGGGCCCAGCCTCCTCAGGTTCCTGGCACTGTTCCTGTAGGTCAGGGATCCCTCCATGTGACCAGCGCACTCAGCCAGGTGCCCCCTTTCTTGCTCTGTGTTCAGTAGGAGGTTATAACTTCCGGGAAGGAGGGGCGCCTGGGTGGCTCAGTCGGTTAAGCGGCTGCCTTCGGCTCAGGTCATGGTCCCAGGGTCCTGGGATCGAGCCCCGCATCGGGCTCCCTGCTCAGCGGGGAGCCTGCTTCTCCCTCTCCCTCTCCCCCTACTTGTGTTCCCTCTCTCGCTGTCTCTCTCTGTCAAATAAATAAAATCTTTAAAAAAAAAAAAATTAAAAAAAAAATCTATAAAAAATAACTTCCGGGAAGGACAAGGAAGCGAATTCGGTGGCTGTCGGAGAACACATAGCAGGGCCTGAACAGATCTCAACAACTTCCTTGCCTCGGCCGGCCTTTGCTCGGATGACTCGACCCGGCACAGGCCGGGCGGTCGCTGCTGTCAGTCTTTTCCAGAGGCCTGCTCCTCCGGCCACCCGCCAGCCGCGGGACCGGCCATCAGCCGTGTGCCGAGCCCCGGAGCGAGACATGTACCTGGCCCCTTGCCGGCGCCACCTTTCCGTTTTGGAGCCGTGGACTTTAGAGTTCCGAACTTGTCACCCTTCTGCCCTCTTACTTCTCACACTTTTGTTTCATGTGTCTGTGTTTCTATCTCATTTCTTTTAAGAATTCCTGATTTCTGGCACCTGGGTGGCTCAGTCGGTGAAGCGTCTGCCTTCAGCTCAGGTCATGATCCCAGGGTCCTGGGATCAAGCCCCACACTGGGCTTCCTGCTCAATCTGCTTCTCCTTCTCTGCTCCCCTGCTTGTGCCCCGCCCCCTCTATCAAATAAATAAATAAATAAAATTTTTTAAAAATTCCTATTTTCTTTATTTGGGAATATAATACAAGCATCTGGTAAGACATTTAAACAGTGCCAAAGGATACACAGGGAAAAGTAGGTTTCACACGGATCCCCGTCCCCCAAATCCCCAGTTCCTTCCACAGAGGAAATTATTGTTGTTGTTGTTTTTAAATTTTTAAGTAATCTTTACACCCAACACAGGGCCTCCAACCCAGAACCCTGAGATCAAGAGGCGCATGCTCTTCGGACAGAGCCAGCCAGGTGCCCCCAGAAGTAATTATTGTTTCCAATATGTTGAATATCCTTCAGAGATATTTTTTCTTTTCTTTTTTTTTTTTTTAAAGATTTTATTTATTTATTTGAGACAGAGAGAATGAGAGAGAGCACATGAGAGGGGGGAGGGTCAGAGGCAGAAGCAGGCTCCCTGCCGAGCAGGGAGCCCGATGCGGGACTCGATTCAGGGACTCCAGGATCATGACCTGAGCCGAAGGCAGTCGCTTAACCAACTGAGCCACCCAGGCGCCCAGAGATATTTTTTCTTATACAAACACATATGTGTCTGTGTCTTC
The DNA here is from genome assembly GCF_029215605.1 of Mirounga angustirostris. Taxonomy (NCBI): domain Eukaryota; kingdom Metazoa; phylum Chordata; class Mammalia; order Carnivora; family Phocidae; genus Mirounga; species Mirounga angustirostris. The sequence continues at coordinate 161,660,943 of NW_026991711.1, forward strand.
CTCTCATTTTTTCCCTTCCCAAATGCTAGCAGACTGTTCTGCGCTTGGGTGTTTAAATTTAAGAGATCCCAGAGAGCCAATTCTATATTAGAACCTCTAGGTCTCCCTGATCCTTTTCACGGTGGCCTGTGTTCCATCACACGCATGTATCATGGTGGTCTAACGAGACTCCTGCTGACAGGCACTCAGGGATTGCAGACTTCATGAGGGTAGGAACCAGGTCTTACCCATCCTTTGTTTCCTATGCTCCAACCTAAAACAGTGCTCTGCCAGAATCATTTAGTAACTAATACACAAACACAAACCACAAACATGTTCTTTCATGCAAATTGGGGAACAGCTCTTATTTTTTCTTAGCCCTTAGTTCTGCATCTGCTGTTTGCTGCTCTGGAAATGAGCTAGTTTTCACTCAGTTTTCTCATCAGCCACACCATCACCAACAGGTACTTGGCTCTGCCAGGTATCAGGCAGTTAGAGAACGGATGGATGCCAAATATGTCCCTGCCCTCTGGGAAATTATAATCCGGTTGGGGAGAGAAGAAAGGTGCTTTTTTGGCAAAAGTGACATAACAACATGATCAAGAAAGGATTTAAAAAATGGTATTAGGACAATTGATTCTCCGCCATCAAGAAAAAAATAAAGTTAGATGCCTACCTCAGACCATACACAAAACTCCAAAACACACAAAACTCCTAAAATATAAATGTTAAAACAAAACTATAAAGGCATTAAGAGAAATTTAGGCAATAAAAGACCAGAGAAGGCTTCCCTAAGCACCATGCAGAAGCTAGAAGTCACAAAGGAAAAGACAGATACATTTGACTACATAAAAGTGTAAATCTTCCGTGTAATCAAAGCCACAAAACTGCATTAAAAGAGAGGCAATGACATTTGGGAGGACGAAAAAGATGCCCATTATATCTTGATAACTAAAAAGAAAGCAAACTATAAGCCATATATATATTGATATAGATACTCAAGAGTCCAGTGTGAGCCGGAAACCACACCTGTAATTTGAAATGGAAAATTTAATAGGAAGTATTATTAACCAGTAAAAGAAAGTTAACTACTGAAAGTAAAATCCCTTTAGGGCTGAAAGAGAGCACCCTTGGAAGGAAGACATTTGGAAGACTCCTCCCCAGCCCACCAAGGTTGGGAGTCAGAACCTGTTGAAGATGTGGCCGTGCCCACTGACGGTAGAGAAGTTCACGGGCGTGTCACGGGTCAGAGGTCGGCAGCCGCGTGCAAATGGAGGCTGGTGAGCAGGCTTCCTGCTGGCACGCTGACAAAATTCTCTGGAGTGCGAGCCCCGCTAGGGCTTCCGCAAGCGGCTGGCAGCTGTGGCCTTAGAAGCAGGAAGAAAATCGCGCTGAACTTGGAGGAGAGGCCCTTCCTCGGCTCTGCCTTGCGCTCTCCAGCGTCCTCTAGGGACAAAACCGAAAATTGTACCGGCGGGCGAAGGAGCAATTGTCATTGGGTGTAGCTACAGGGTCGCCAAGCAGGCGGTAGGAGAGTGGATTTGGAGCTGAGAGGCGGTGCTGAGTGGATTGATTCTCATAGTAGACTGAGCCTGCTTTTGCAAACAAAAGAGCGTATATGATGTATGTGCATATTCACACTTCTTTGGTATTTACTCTGTACACCAGGAGCTGTTCTAACTCTTGCATGTATTAACTCATTTGATTTTCACAATAACCCTCAAATTCCTCAAAGGAATTAATATTAACATTAATATTAATGTCAGGACACGGAAGCACCAAGCTGTGAAGTGACTTGCCCAAGGTCACGCCACTGGGACGCGGCGGAGCAAGAATCGTGAAGGCTTCATAAGTATAGATGGAAAGAATCAAAGCAACAGTGTGATCTCTCAAGTCCGTATCGAAGAGGTCACGGAAGAGGCTTTTATTTTATTTTTTTTAAATCAGTGCTTCAATACACAACTACAATGATAAACGACTGCTTTTTATTTTGTTTTTGTATATGTGTGTGGGGGGGTGCTTTTTCGGGGAGCGGGTTATTTTCCAAAGAAACAAAAATAATTGATAAATGACACCTGTCTGTGCGGGGTTGGTAAGAACCCAGTGTCCCGAGAGCACGAGAGAACTCGGGGGGAGGAGGGCATTCCTGGAGGGAGGGGCAAGGGCCTGAGCAAAGGGTTAGAAGAGGGTGAGTCATCCAGAGCCAGCCGCAAGGTGTCGGGTCTGATCCGTGGCTGGTTATCCACCCTGCGCTGTCTGCCCTTCTCATCCCGACAGCTTCAGGGGAAAAGGTGGCTCGTGGCTGCCTGAGGGAAGCCGGAGGGCAAAGGAACGAGCAGCTGCTCTCTGTGAGGTAATACATGCAAACACCACAGATACTGCTTTACTTACCCCCCGCAACACGCAGCAACCTCAGCGAAGTCATCAGTATTCCGACTTCCCACAGGACAAGATCGAGGCTGAGTGAAGCAGAAAAGGTATCCGGATCCTCAGCAAAAGGCGGAGTCCGGGTTGGAGTCCAGATCCGGTCTGATTCCCAAGTCCAGGCTCAGTCCACCACACCCAGCTGCTTTCCAGATGGTGAAACACCAGGCTCCTTTCCCTAACAGCCCGCTTCAGGAATGCTGACCCTGGTGGCCGCTCAGCAACTTTAGATCCTTCCGCAGAGACAGAGGGCTTCAGGTCAAAGTGTCCGTGGAGAGCCCAGCCGAAGGGCTGGTATTGGCTTTCAACTCATCTCTCCTTCTAGGAGTGGCCCCCCCCCCCCGGGGCTACACCCACTTTCAGACTGTGGGGCTGGGCCTGGGCAGCCGAAACACAGTTGGCACTTGAACCTTGGGACCGCTGAGATGAGCCTGGAATTTCCAAGATGGGCTTAAAAGAAGTGGTGGGCACTGCTGCCGGAGGGGCTGACTGAGAAAGGTGCTAGTTGGGACCTACCCACTGTCTGTTTCATTAGGAGTCCACTATTGTTACCCACAGGCTGGGTATGCACGGAGGGGGCGCTATTTAGCCACGTTCCTGATACCGGGGCCAATGAGCTCATGCAATGTTCCCTTCTAGCCTGGGGCCCACTGGTGATACTGGCAGTATGTAGTCATTATGCATTAAACAACAGCGGATCACATAGTGAAAAGTCATTCTCTTTATAATTCTCTTACATCAGGGGAAAAAATCCACTGTCAGTGCTAATCTATCTTTAATACATTTCAAAATATGCTAACTTCCCTTTTTGACAAAGGAGAGAAAGGTCAATAGTATCTAGCTAGAAACTTAGTTATAGCAACATTTTCATTTTATTTACTCTTATAGTTCCTCTTCTGTAGCAAATGTAATGCTTTTCCATTTATGGTAGTGATATAAAACTTCCTTTTTAACAACATTTATGTAAATTTTTATTTAGGGAAAGAAATTGAGTCAGTTAAAAATTACATGAATAAGAATAAATAAACAGGGACTATGACAAAAATTGTCAAAGTCATTTAGAAATGACTGAAGGGAGCAACTTGGTGCCATTCATGATGAAGGCCAGCCTGCTGTGACAGACAGCATCTAAATTGCCCAAGTGGTGATTCAGCTACAGAAGCCCAGACTCTTGAGGGAAACTTCTAGAATAAGCCTTGTGTAGAGATCAGTGATTTTAGGATAATATTAAGGAGTTCTTTCATATCTGAGTCTCTTGCTGCCCATGTGCTTTCTCAATCTGGGAAAATTGAGAGGTGTGGAATGGACCAGACTATGAACAAGTGGCACACATAGGGCTCCCTGCTCGGCGGGGCGCCTGCTTCTTCCTCTCCACTCCCCCTGCTTGTGTTCCCTCTCTCGCTGTGTCTCTCTCTGTCAAATAAATAAAATCTTTAAAAAAGAAAAAAAAAAAAAGAAAAAAAAAGTCAATTTTGTATGTACAGGAGCTCACAAAAATATCAGACTCAAAGGCGTAACCAAAGCAGACAGCTTTTACACCTTTTAGACAAGGAAATAAAAAGTTTGTGAAGAATTGACAAAACAAAGAAGTTTGGGATTGAGGTAGCAGATTAGTGAGAAAGTAGCAAGGTTTGTTTATATGCTCTTTTTGGCCCTGAATTCTCTATTTCTAGTGATAAGGATGTCTCTCTCCCTGCTGGTACAGGGAGGGTATCTTTCACATCAGAGATTTATTTTCTGCTGTCAGCGGGACAAAGGAGGGTCAGAGTGTCTTTCTTGCACTGGCTGTTTCTTAAGTAACTTTAATTCAAAATAACCAAATATGCTAAGTGGCATATTTTGGGATGGTGTATTTTGCCTTTCCTCCCCATGTATTGTCAGGTTTTACAATTTTTGCTTTGTTTTTGCTTTCAAAATCCAGTCTGGTTTCTTCTTTTTTTTTTTTTTTTTTAAAGATTTTATTTATTTATTTGAGACAGAGAGAATGAGAGAGAGAGAGAGAGCACATGAGAGGGGGGAGGGTCAGAGGGAGAAGCAGACTCCCTGCCGAGCAGGGAGCCCGATGCGGGACTCGATCCAGGGACTCCAGGATCATGACCTGAGCCGAAGGCAGTTACTCAACCAACTGAGCCACCCAGGTGCCCTCAGTCTGGTTTCTTCTTAAAGTTAAAATATTTAGTTCATTTTCATTTAATGTAATTATTGATATAATTGGGTTTAAAGCTGCTATTTTTCTAGTTGTTTTCTTTGTGGCACCAGTTCAATTTTCTCTACTTAGGTAATTTAAGTAATTTTAAAAAGTCTACCTTACCCTTTCCTAGGTTGTTAATTATCTATTCTTTTGGTTTTCTTTTCGTGGTTGCTTTTGATCTGCTTCTGATAGTGCAGCCACTACCCGCATGTTGTTTTTTAAGATTTGATTTATTAGAGTGAGAGCGAGCGAGAGAGTGAGCCAGGGGAGGGGCAGAGGGAGAAGGAGAGAAAGAATCTCAAGCAGACGCCACACCAAGCTCAGAGTCCAATGCAGGGCTCAATCTCATGACCCCGAGATCATGACCTGAGCTGAAATCAAGAGCTGGATGCTTAACTGATTGAGCCACCCAGGCGCCCTCCCCACATGTCCGTTTAAAACAGTTTTACTGAGGTGTACTGATAAACAACAAATAGCACATACTTGAAGTATATTATTTGATAAATTTTAACATATCTATGTATATCTGAGAGATCAGATCATCACCACAGTAAGATAGTGAACATATTCATCACCTCCAAAATATTCTATGTGCCCCTTTTCATCCTGCCCTGCTGCTCTTCCCCACCCCTGCTTCTTATATGCATTTGGTGCTATAAATTTCCCCCTGAAAATTGCTTTAGCGGCATCCCACAAATTTTGATACATTTGGTTTTCATTTTAATTCAATTCAGAAATACTACCTAATTTCCTTTTGATTTCTTTTTTGACCCATGGATTATTTAGAAATATATTACTTAGTTTCCAAATATTTGGGAATTTTCCCCATATTCTTCTGTTGTCCAGGCCAATAACAAATTTCTGGCACTTGAAGTCAGAGATCCTATTCCTCAGAGGGAGGATTATACCCAGAACCATAGGTATTTCATGTCAGTGGTCGTTGCCAGAGTGAATTTCCCAGCGTTTGTGATACATACTTTAATAAACTCACCAGAGTGCAGCAAGTCAACATGAGCATTCTATTCAGAAATTGTCTGTGATCCAGTCAAGCAGATGGGGACAAGGCATGTGAGGAGAGAAGGAAGAAACTTGGGGAATGGACTCTGCTCAGGGCCATTCTTTCAAGAAGAGCAAAGGGAAAGGAGGCTGGGGTGAAATTCAGGGAGAAAGCTGACCAAAAACTCTATACTCATTATGATCCATTAGATTTCACATCTCCACATACACACAAAGTTGGTACCTATGGGTAAAGGGATGGCTGCTGAACTTTATATTTTTTATTTTTATTTTTTTGGCATTTTCAAAATCATCTGCGGTGAGTATATAATACTTTTATAATTAGGGGAAAAAAACCTTTACTGACCAGAATTTTAAATGAGATCCTTAAGATTTTTTTTTTTTTTTTGAGGTCCTTAAGATTTAATTGTTTATTTCGGGAGGGAAAAGGACAGGAATCTGGACACAGTTCTCAGTCAGCAATAGTGACTGTGTTTGGTTTGACTGGAGCATCAGATATGGGGTAGGCAGATGGATGGGGAGCTGAGATCCGCGGGAAGCCAGGGAGACCACTCACCCTCCCCTTATTTGGTAAGGGGGCCAGAGAAGAAGTATGTACTGTAGCCAAAAGACCTCAGACCCAAATGGCGGATTTTTTTTTTTCTGAGTTAAGTAGCCACTTTGAATAATATTTTGAACTGGCATATTTGGTTCATAAATGTAAGTAATTTGGAGCAGACTAAAGACACTCATGACAAAAAAACCCTCTGAGTTTTAACTACGTGACAACATAAAGGAATTTGGCAAGCCCCTGGGTGGGAAGGGAGAAATTTCTATTTACAATTAACCTAAATTACATTGGTGGGCCTTGGCTTTTCAACAACTCCCAAGCTTTCCTTCACATAGCAAAAACATGAAAGACAGCTACTGAGCTTCTGCTTTGCAAGGCATGTCTATCAAGAAGTGAACAGTGATGTTAACTAGACTTATTGTGGTGATCATTTCACATCTATGCAGATATTGAATCATTAAGTCGTACACCTAAACCTAATGTGATATTATAAGTCAATTATATCTCAGTTAAAAAAAAAAAGACATGAATGGTGAAATGAGGAGGGATTGAGGTGAGGGGATGAAGAAAACAAATTCTAAATGCTCACCTAGATCTCTTTCAGGGCACATTCTACCCTGGGAATTGAAAGACAAAAACAATATAAAACAAATAAGAAAAATGGTGTGACATGATTTTTCAAAGAAAGAATGAATTTAGTTGAAAAAGTGTCAGTTATTTCTAGTCTCTACTTGAATCTTGATAACCTTTGACTTTCTTCATCAGGTTCTTAACTAGTTGGGGTTTTTTCAATGTGTCTAATTTCTTTTCTCCAGTAGAATCCTTTTCTCTATCTTTATGAAAACATCCAGCAAGGCCTAGGAGCAAAAACTGAGACTCAGGAGATGAGAAATGAGTCATGTTTTTTTTTTTTTTTTTAATTTATTTTTGAAAAAGAGTGAGAGACAGAGAGAGAGAGAGAGAGAGAGAGAACACGAGTGGGGTGAGGGGCAGAGGGAGAAGCAGGCTCCCCGCTGGGCAGGGAGCCGGATGCGGGGCTTGATCCCAGGACCCCGGGATCATGAGCTGAGCCAAAGGCAGATGCTTAATGACTGAGCCACCCAGCTGCCCCTTTGTTGGTTTTTTAAAATGTAAACTTTTCCTCAAAATATTCCATAAATACTGAAGATGCACAAGAGTCATAAATGTACAGCTTAAATCATTTTGATTTTTAGGCAAGTTTTCCCCCCCCACTTACTTTTTTCTTCTCCAGACCTAGAGTCTCACTTTTTCTACCAAGTACATTGTGCCCCTGTTTTGTTTGGGGGACAAATTTTTTTTTTTAAAGATTTTATTTATTTATTTGAGAGAGAGAGAATGAGAGACAGAGAGCATGAGAGGGAGGAGGGTCAGAGGGAGAAGCAGACTCCCTGCCGAGCAGGGAGCCCGATGCAGGACTCGATCCAGGGACTCCAGGATCATGATCTGAGCCGAAGGCAGTCGCTTAACCAACTGAGCCACCCAGGCGCCCCTGTTTGGGGGACAAATTAATGCTCAGAGACTGACATTGTCTTTGCCAATAGTTCATCTAACACAGGTTCACTGCGGGAATTTTACAAGCCAATATAGCATACAGGATAATATCTCTTAATAAGCCAATAAAGAAATAACATACTCCAAATTAATGATAGCTTAGTCACACTATTGTTTCAGGCAAGAGGAGATGAAAGAGAGAAAGTCCAAATTTAGCTGGATGTACCTTTACGCAAGTTGGCAATGGGGAGAGGAGGCTTGGCCAATAGCCAGCTGACCCCGCCAGGGCAAACGTGAAGGTCCCCTGTTGCTGGAGCACATGGATCGGGAATGCGCCCCAGTATTGATGCGCAAGACTGCGGCATGGTTCTCACCCCTGCAGGTAAGAGTTGCCTTTCCTGTAGCAGGAGCCAAAGCCCCAAGGTCTTTGGAGCACTAGCTCGATTAGCAGAATCGCCTTCCCAGGACTGAACACTCTCAGACGGTCCTCACAAGCTCTCAGTGTTTAAAGTCTAAATGTCCCCTGGCCATAGTTGATTCCTCTAATTTTTTTTCTTTTTTAGAAGAGAGAGAGAGAGTACAGGGTGGGCGGAGGAGGGGCAGAGGGGAAAGAGGATCTTAATTAAGCAGGCTCCACGCTCAACATGTGGAGCCCGGCATGGGGCTCGATCTCACCATGACCATGAAATCACGACCTGAGCCCGAAATCAAGAATCAGTTGCTGAATCAACTGAGCCACCCAAGTGCCTCTCCTCTAATGTTTTTATTGATAAGTCCCCAGCAGCACCCCTCAGGAGCTGAGCTGTTGAGTGCTTATCAACAACAACAGATAAAATGAGGATCTCCTGATACAGCTTACTTCACTCTCATTTTTTTTTATCTTTGCCATAAACCAGTGGATTTAAAATCATATCAAACCAATACAGAACATCCCCCCAAGAAAGCAGGCTGCTTTGTAAAGTCATTTAGTTTATTTGTGCCTCAGGGGATAGTTCTGTCGTCCAGCTTCATCCTGCTCAGAAAGACAGAAGAGTTGAGAACGATAGTCTTCGATAGTCTTCGGTTCTGTGTCATCGCCACCTGTGGGCCAACTTTGTGGGATGATGAAGCCGCAGCCTTAGACGTCAGGCACGACAAGGGTTAAAAGGCTAGCCTGGGGAACAATGGAAAGGGGCATTTTGCATTCTCATCAAACTCCCTGTGGGGTCCTGAATAAACATGCGAGAAGTACTTGGACCAAAGAGACAGCCTAGGCTGGAGTGGTCCCAGAGGGCTTCCTGGAGGAAGTGAACAGTGTTGTGTGGATTCACACTTTGGAGTATCAGATGGAGAGTATTCCAAGCTGGGACAACAAATAATGGGGACAAAAGAGAGAAAGGTGGGTGGAGTAGCATGATATTACCAAGGAGCCAGTTCTGAGCTGGAGTTGAGATGTTGTAGAAGAGTCCCGAGAAGACTTAGGTTATCTTTTGGGACAAGCAGAGAAGTGGCTCTATTTGAAAACTATGCCTTGAATATGTGGGGTATCACTGAAAGTTCCCCAGGGTTATTTATGAGGTAATTTCAGGAAAGAGTCACTCCCCGTTCCACACAGGGGCACTTAAACTTTTATTCTCTTTTATCTTCTGAAATGCATTTCTCCTCAACTGTTAGGTATCTTCACCTAATTTCTTTATTTTGTTGCCTAAATTGCTTTTTATTTTTTGTTTAATAACAGGCCTTTTTAGAAGTTTGTAGACACCTTATCAGCTTACTTTTCTATCATGTTTTCTCCTTAAATCTCAGGTCTCTGGGCTGATTGTGCTGTGGGCTAATTTGCTTTCCCTTGGTGATCACATCTTTCTGTTTCCCTTCCCTCCTGGCTTGGCAATTTTCACCCTTTTCAAGCAAGAGACTCCTCCTGGTCCAGTTGTCACTGGCAACGGGCGATCATCACCCCGTCGTCTCTGAGTTTGCTCTCGTGAAGCTCCCACTGCAGCAGAATTGTGAAGCTTTTGACCTTGTCCCTTGGTGGCTTCAGGTGCAATCTGGTACAGCATTTGCCTGTTGATAAATGAAACCAAACTCATGACCGGACTCTCCTCTGCCTTTTTTCCCCAATACCCCTACTCTCAGAGCACTAGGGAGACTTTTGATCCCTTTTAGCCTGTTTATTTGTCTCTCTTCCTTCCTGAGAGGTTAGTCTATAAATAAATGATCTCAAATTACTGCATAGATATTCCTGAAGTCCCCATATTACTGAAGCCAGGCCCGTTTCTAGCATGTGGGAGGTAAGGCCTAGACCTGCAACGTCTCATAAGGAAACAGACCCAATCCCGTGCAGGATACAGAGAAGAGGTGTTCTTCTCCTTCAGGCCCATTGCCTTCAAAAAGAGAAAAATTTCAAAGCTGATTTACCAGCTCACATTATCTGTTATTTTTCTGCTTCTTCCTTTCCTCCTCTACCCCCAGAGAAACATCAGGAGTCATTCTCCCTGAGAAGAGCAGACATAAAATAATGCCTCCTGTCCTCAGTCTTATTTTACCCTGTGAAACAGCTTATGCTGGTCATCTAAGAGGGAAAAAAACACAAAAAAAAGAACTCAGGAAAAAAATTAAACTTATACTCTCCATTGACCAGATAAAATATAGACTTATAGTAATGAAAAGGCTAAGAGAAGAACTACATGAACAGAAAAATGGAACAGAGTAGATAGCCCAGAAATAATCCCTAAAATATGCAAAAGCATCATAAAGGCAAAGGGGTAGCACAAATCAACAGTGAATATGGGAATACTAAGTAAGAGGTGCTAGACGACTAGTTGACCACTTGGACAATGAGTCAAGCTAGACTCTCACTCTCCATTGTACATCAAAAGCAAATCATTGAACTGGCTAGTTAAATTTAAAATACAGGGATGCCTGGGTGGCGCAGTTGGTTAAGTGTCTGCCTTCAGCTCAGGTCATGATCCCAGGATCCTGGGATTGAGCCCCGCATCGGGCTTCCTGCTCAGCAGGAAGCCTGCTTCTCCCTCTCCCTGCCGCTCCCCCTGCTTGTGCTCTCTCTCTCTGACAAATAAATAAAATCTTTGGAAAAAATTTTTAAATACAAAAAAATCCATTAAAATTTTGATTGAATTTCTTATCTCTGTGTAGGTAACATCTATCTAGGCTTGAATACATTTAGAGAAATTGACAAAGGAATATAGTGAGGGGAGTGGAATATGCCATTCCAAAATGTGCCACATGTGGATTATTTCCAGCTGAAGACAATTGGGGCCCAGCGGACTCAGGAGGAACTTTTTTTACCTCCCCCCTTAACTGCCTAAAAGAACTTAGGGAGCCTATACTGGGAAGAGAGCTAATACCAGAAATAGCTTTTTATATCAGAAAGACTTACCTGCTTGGCACCGCAAACATTTCTTTACCAAACATTTGCTCTGCTCGTCTTCCTGTGAACGATCTTCCTCCACTTTGAAGCTCCAGACCCCTACCTGGTTCTCCTTAGCTCAGGATGATATATAAACCTCAATTACCTCATTGCTAAGGAGTCTCATATTTTTATGGGGCTCCCATATATAAGAAATGTGCTCTTCTAGGGGCACCTGGGTGGCTCAGTCAGTTGAGCGTCTCCCTTCAGCTCAGGTCATGATCTTGGGGGTCCTGGGATCAAGTCCCATGTTGGGCTTCCTGCTCAGTGGGGAACCTGCTTCTCCCTCTGCTGCTCCCCCTGCTTGTGCTCTCTTGCCTGCTCTCCCTCTCTCTCAAATAAATAAATAAAATCTTTAAAAAAAAGAAATGTGCTCTTCTACTGTTAATCTGTCTTGTGTCAGCTTAATTATTAGGCCAGCCAAAGAACCTAGAAGGGAAGAAGGGAAAGGTTTTCTACACCTACAATAGATATAATTTCATAAACACAAAGCATTTTGGTATACCTAAAAATCTTCCTGAGTGGCAAATTAGAGATCAATACCAGAGATAAAATAAATAGGTTTCAATATCCAAAAATTTAAACTCTGTCCCTCTCACAAATAAAACAAAAGAAAACAACAAAATTGGAAAAATATGTGATAATGGAAAGAAAAGCTTAGTAAATCTATATTAAGAATTCATATGCCTAACAAAGCCAATACCTCACATCCATTTAATAAGTGACAAAAAAATAAGTGACAAATATAGATGAACAGTCAATATATACAAGAAAATTTCTGTTGTTGAAGAAATTATAGGATACAGAAAAAGAGATTTTTTTCAACTCATTTTGTGAGGTGCACATAGCCCTGGATCTGTAAGCACAGTGCAAGCAATTTATTTTTAGGAAACTGAGGTAGGAAAATCCTATAATCAACATCAAACATCCTGAAAAATTTTTTTCTTGATAATTTAACACCCCTTCCTGATTAAAAAAAAAAATGCTAGGGAGCTTAAGTTGGAAGGAAGAGTTCCTAACTTGAAAAATAACTGTCAAATCCAGATGACCAAGAGACACATGAAAAGATGCTCATCATCACTCATCATCAGGGAAACACAAATCAAAACCACACTGAGATACCACCTCATACCTGTCAGAATGGCTAAAATCAACAACACAAGGAACAACAGGCATTGGTGAGGATGTGGAGAAAGGGGAGCCCTCTTGCACTGTTGGTGGGAATGCAAACTGGTGCAGCCACTGTGGAAAAGAGTATGGAGTTTCCTCAGAAACTTAAAAATAGAACTACCCTATGATCTAGTAATTGCACTACTGGGTATTTACCCAAAATATACAGAAACCTAAGTTCAAAGGGATATATGCACCCCGAAGTTTACAACAGCATTATTTACAATAGCTAAATTATGGAAGCAGCCCAAGTGTCCATTGATTGATGAAGAGATCAAGAAGATGTGTTACATATATACACACAGTGGACTATTACTCATTCATAAAAAGGATGAAATCTTGCCATTTGCAACAATATGAATCCATAACACTCTAAAGAGTATAATGCTAAGTGAAGTAAGTCAGTCAGAAAAAGACAGATTTTGGGGCGCCTGAGTGGCTCAGTCGTTGGGCGTCTGCCTTTGGCTCAGGTCATGATCCCAGGGTCCTGGGATCGAGCCCTGCATCAGGCTCCCTGCTCAGTGGGAAGCCTTCTTCTCCCTCTCCCGCTCCCCCTGCTTGTGTTCCCTCTCTCGCTGTGTCTCTCTCTGTCAAATAAATAAATAAAATCTTAAAAAAAAAAAAGAAAAAGATTTCACTTACATGTGGAATTTAAGAAACAAAAACAAATGAGCAAAGGAAAGAGAGAGAGAGAGAGGGAAACCAAGAAACAGATTCTTAACTGTAGAGAACTGGTGGTTACCAGAAGGGAGATGAGTAGGGGGATGAATCCTGGAAGAAAAGTAAGACACTGAATGAAAAAAATGAGTACATTTATGTACTCATTAAATGTTTGGACTGAAAGTATTCTTAAAAATTGTCTAGTCTAACTCCCTAACTCCCCTATTTGGGAAGGTAGACATTGGACTGAGAGCTGAATTATGCAGTTCGGGTACCTCACTTTCTGGTCTGTGCTCTCTCCCCTCTGCAACGTGGCCCGTTCTGCTGCCATGACATGGAAAAAGGTGTGTCTCATTTCCTTCTCAGATCCTCACCCTCTCACATTGATTTGCTGGGTCTGTTCTGCCTGCAGAAATTCCAGAAGTTGTGTTCACAGGGAACACTGGCCAAATATTCTTTATTAGACTTTCATTACATTTTTGGAGGCATTTCTTGGAACACATCCCAGAAAGAAGCACCTATCTTTGCCCTCTGGTAAGATTTCTTAAAAAAAAAAAAGATTTTATTTATTTATTTGACAAAAAGAGCGAGCGGGCCTGAGCGGGGGAGTGGCAGGCAGAGGCAGAGGGAGAAGCCGACTCCCTGCTGAGCAAGGAGCCCTATGCAAGACTCCATCCCAGGACCCTGGGATCATGACCGGAGTCAAAGGCAGACACTTAACCCACTGAGCCACCCAGATGCCCCTTATTAGGATTTTAGGAAGGAACCAATCTCTTCTAGAATTTTCTACGCTGGTAGCCACTGAAATGTCCAGATGATATTTTTTTTTGAACTGAATATATGTAAATTACAAGTTGCTTTTGTAACCAACTGACAACCCAGTTGAGTCCTTGTAGTTTTCAGGTTGGATGTCCTTCCTCCTGGCTCTGTCCTTTACCCTCAGCTCTACTTTCCCCCAGGGGTTGCTGGATTTCTCAGAATTCCCTTGCACAATTGATTAATGAATAACAGCTTCAATTTCTGAGGTCCAAATGCCCTATTTCCTTAGTCATGGTAATTATTTCTCTTTTTTCCCCACTATTTAAATAATTAACAAGATAAAGACAAATATCCAGAACAATTGGGTTCAATTAATTTGCTAGAAGGGCTCAAAGACCTTAGGGAAGCACTTTTAACTGGTTTACCAGTTAATTAAAGGATATGATAGAGGATACAAATGAACAGCCAGATGAAGAGATTTAGAGTGAGGTCTGGGAGGGTCCCAAGCACAGGAGCTTCTGTCCTCATGGCATTGGGGTGCATCACCCTCCTGGTGTGGATGTGTTTGCCCCTGTGGAAGTTCCCAGAGCCCCCACTACTGGGATTTTATGGAGGTTTCCTCAGGGCCTGATCAATTACTACTCCATTTCCAACCCCTCTCCCCTTTCTGGAGGATGAGGGAGGGGGTTAGGCAGAAAATTCCAAGCTTCTAATCATGGCTTGGTCTTTCTGGTGGCCAGCCTTCATCCAGCAGCCCACCTAATGTCACCTCATTAGAACAAAAGATGCTCCTAATGCTCATAGCACTTGGGGATTTGTAAGGGGCTTAGGAGCTCTGCGCCAGGAACCAGGGTAGAGACCAACATGTGTATTTTTCTACTATCTCATAGAGGGGGACATGGCTGACTGAGGTGGCTGTGGCAATGACCGCGAGTGGCAACACGATCCGTTTAGGTTTTCAGCTTGAGTGACTCTGTCAGTTAATACTCACCTCAAGGCAAGATGCAGATTTCCCCTCAGAAAAACGTCTGAAGGGTTTTCACTCTACAGCCATGACATCAAAGGGGTTGGGATGCAGGGGAGATGTCAGTATGTGTTTTCTGGTGACCGCCCTGTATGTAAATGTTTATTGTTCTAGTTACACTGCTCTGCAACACCCCTTTCACTTATCAACCCACCTGGAAGATGGCTCCCTTTCCTACTATTTCTTCCCTTACTATCTGGCTGGCCTTCATGCTTCTGAACAGAAGCTCTTAATTCTCAAACACTCCAGCTGATCAGGTTCTCCTTTATGGTTAGTACTTTTTGTATCCTATTTAAGAGCCTTCATTTACTTCAATACCATGAAGACCTACTCTTAGGGTTTCTTATGGAAGCTTTATTGCTTTCCCTTTCTTATTTAGATTTATGATCCATGTGGATGTGAGTTTTCTGTAGGTAGGAGATAAAGGCCCATTTTATGTTTATATGGCTGGATCCAAATGATCTGTCCTTATTTATTATAAAGACTATCCTTTTTTCACTTCACAGCAGTGTCATCTTTATCTGTTAATCCAGGGATCATGAATCTGTGAGACTTTTTTTTTTTTAAGGAATAGAATTAATTTTTTAATTTTAATTTTTTTTTTTAGGGAGGCTCCACACCCAGCATGGAGCCTAATGTGAGGCTTGAACTCACGACCCTCTGATTGAGACCTGAGCTGAGATCAAGAGTCGGACATTTAACTGACTGAGCCACCCAGGCGCCCCAAGACTTTATTTTTAAAAAGTAGTTTTAGGTTTACAGAAAAATTGAGCAGAAAGTATGGAGTTCCTGTATATCTCTCCCCAGCCTTTCTTTCTCCACACACTTTATATATCTTTCTCCACACACAACTGTATATCTATAGTTGACACACAATGTTACATCTAAGTATAGTCTAATCTAAGTATAGTTGACACATAATGTTACATCTCCCATCATTACTTTCAGTGATGATATTACTAACATCTGCCATTAGTGTGGTACATTTGTTACAATTGATGAACCAATATTGACACATTATTATTATTACTATTATTATTAACTAGAGTCCATATTTTACATTAGGGTTTAGTCTTTGCATTCATTGTACATCACTAGTGGTTTTGTCAAAATGCAAAATATCAAATGCATCACAGTATCATAGTCTCACTGCCCTGAAAATTCCCTGTGCTCCACCTACTTGCCCTCCTTCCCCTAAGCTCTAGCAGATGCTGATCTTTTTTTTTTTTAAAGATTTTATTTATTTATTTATTTGACAGAGAGAGACACAGTGAGCGAGGGAACACAAGCAGGGGGAGCGGGAGAGGGCGAAGCAGGCTTCCCGCTTGAGCAGGGAGCCCAATGTGGGGCTCGATCCAGGGACTCCAGGATCATGACCTGAGCCGAAGGCAGACGCCCAACGACTGAGCCACCCAGGCGCTGCGATGCTGATCTTTTTACACCAACCTCTATCCTCCAAAACTAATGTTTATTGTATTGATTGGCCTGAACTCACTGGCCTACCAATAGGAACTGCCTTTATTTTTCTTCCATCACTTTCTTTCTTTCCTTTCTTTTTCTTTTTCTCTTTCTTCCTTTCTTTCAAGTATAGTTGACACACAATGTTACATCTAAGTATAGTCTAATCTAAGTATAGTTGACACACAATGTTACATCTAAGTATAGTCTAATCTAAGTATAGTTGACACACAATGTTACATCTAAGTATAGTCTAATCTAAGTATAGTTAGTTGACACATAATGTTACATCTCCCATCATTACTTTCAGTGATGATATGAGATATCTTCTGTGACAGCCCTGACATTGGGCAGATCCCACAGCTTTCGGTTCTCTTTTGGTTATAAGAAGGATATTATTTAGTAATATTTAGTAATTATTGCTCATTTTCACCCATTAAAAATTTAGTTCAGATATTTCAAGATTTCAATCTCAACAGAAGTCAAAGGATCTCCATTACCCTCAGCTCAGGGGTGAATCCTAGCTAGGGGACCTTCAGTTGGGGAGGGGACTATTTTCTTTGTCATTTTACTCTCCACCCACGCCACGGTCTCTGGCACCCCCAGAGTGGTGCAGGGGGAGAAGGTAAACAGGCAAAAGCCCTTCTGCTTAGCTGTAGATCTCTCTTGTCAGTCAATGTCTACTATCATGATAGGTAACCAAGTTCTGACAATGTCACACACAGATGTGTGAGGAATTCCAACTTTCCACAGTTACAATGGAGTTTTTGAGAGTGAACACAGAATCCTGCTCATCACAATCAAGCTCCTAGCCCTTGGGATGAACTCCACAATATCAAGACCCTGGGAAGCAGTTATTCTGGTTGGGATCCAACCAGAGGTTTTGAGCCAGGCAACTTTTGTCCCATAGGAAAATCCTGAATTGTACCTCATTTCCTCCCTGGTTTCCCTCTGCTGAGTAGTGGTAACGTCAATAATTTTTTTTAACCTTCTTCATGTTCTAAGTGGGATGCAGGCACCAGTCTACACATTCATGTTGCCCCCAAATACCAGGGATTGCAAGCGAGGCTCTCCCCAGAACTTCCTCAAAGCATTCCACTTCAATGGACATACTATAATGGTCCTCTGAGCTTCTGTGGTTCTTCAAGCTTCCTGTTAGGGAGTGAGGTGCAAGTCTTATCTTTTTTCAAGCACCCTGATCAACTTAAGTATGTAATAAAGAATTGAACTTTGCCCAAAGAGAGGGCTGAACTTTACCTTTGGCCACCTGGGAGGTAATCTCTGTGATATGGAATGTCCTGCTTGATAAGGTGTCTTTTTTGCCTAGAGGACTTGAACTAAGCCAGAAAGTTTAAAAATGTGATTTATGGTAGGGGTTTTGGGTATCAGCTCAACCTCCCAGAGGGACTGGAGATTGAGGTCAGCCATGCAGGCTGATGGCTACAGATCCCCAGTAAAGACTCTGAACACCAAGGCTCAGATGAGCTTCCTTCATTGGCCATGCTCAGTGTATATTGTCATACCTCATTGCTGAGAGGATTTAATGCTCTCCATGACTCCACAGGGAGGGGACAACTGGAAGCTCAGTTTTTGGAATCCTTCTGGACTCTGCCCCATCTGTCTCTTCCCTTGGCTAATTTTAATCTGTATCTTTTATAAGATACACACAACCACAACCATGTAATAATACCACAACCATGACTATAACAGCTTTCAATGATCAAACCTGCGGGTGTTTTGGGGAACCCTCTCTACTTGCAATTAACATCAGAAGGGAGGGTAGTTTGTGGACAGTTTCCTAACTCTGGTGTGTGTGTGTTTCCTCACACTACCAAGCCATTTACTCAACTTTCTGTGGATATTGACTGGATGTCCCACAAATTTAACTCATTTCTGACACTATCTACCTGGAGATAGGGTCAGATTCCACAGGTGAAGGGCTCAGTTCCACAAGACTGCTCCCTCCACCCCCACTTCAGATGCTTATAGCAAGTTCTGGTTTTTACCTGTGTTTCTGACCAGTTATAAACTGGAGATTCCTATAATCCCTTCTTTGGGTTCAACTGACTTATTAGAGTGGTGTATGAAACTCAGAGAAACGTTTTGCTTACTAGATTGCCAGTTTATTACAGAGGATATTAAAGGAAATAAATGAACAGCCAGATAAAGAGATACACAGGGTGAGGTCCAGAAGGGTCCTAAACACCAGAGCTTCTGTCTCTGTGGAGTTTGGGGCCTGGCATATGGATGCATTCTGGCTCACCAACCTGGCATCTCTCCTAACCCCTTCCTTTTGGGGTTTTATGGAAGCTCCATTATATAGGTATAAGTGATTAGATCATTGGCCATTGGTGATTGGTCCAGACTCTAGCCTCTTTCCCCTCCTCAGAGGTCAAGAGATGGGACTCAAAATTCCAACCCTGTATTCATGGTTCTTTCCTCTGGCAACCAGCTCCCCCATCCTTAGGGGATTTCCCAAAGTCACCTGATTAACGTAAACTCAGTTGTGGTTGAAAGGGGCTTGTTATGAATAACAAGACACCCATTTCACCTTCATGGCTCTGAAGTAATTTCAGAACAGATGACAAAAGACCAAATATTATAACAAAATAAGCTCTTATGGCTTTTATCAGAACTTCCAAGTGTTTTGCGAGTTGTGAGCCAGGAACAGTGAATGAAGACTAAACTATATATTTATTGTAAATCACAACATCACATTAACTTTACACTAAGTATTTCCCCCATCTCCCTCCTCACTAGGACACTGTGGACAAGTGCAAGTCCTTTCTCTTCCACTGGACCCCCTCTTACCCACACTTCAGTTGTCCTTTGTTAACCTTAAAAACAAAACTGCCAGTTATTTTACCAGCAAAAGATGGGTTTATTTGGGAACAGCAGAGAATTGCAATCCAGAACAAGCAAGCAGCAGCAAAACCATAGGCAAGTCCACAGAACAAAGGAGAGGAATACTCTTTTATAGAGGAAAGGGGGGTAAGTTGGGAAGGTCGTTTTAAACAAAAAATCCATTGGAATAAATTGGGAGCTTGGAGTATGGTAGCTTCTCACTGGCTGGGTTGTGACAGTCTCTCATTGGCTGGGCTGTTGCTGGGAGAGGAGGAAAGCCTTCCTTCCTCCTGCTGATATAGTAAAGTAGTATCCATGTATAAGATCTTTCTCTTCCCCTTGGGTTTGCAATTGACAATGAGTGGCAGGGCTGATTAGCCTCCTGACTCCACTCTAAACAAGGTTTCCTTTTATTAATTTTCACACCTTCTGCCATGATTCTCTCTCAAGGAACTTCATCTTCTGCTCCTGTAGACTATACAGAGTGGGGTTGAAAATGTTGAAAAACCAGGGTGGCTGTCTTTGTGAAGGGTACTTGGGATTTGTTTTAGTCAGCTATGGGAAGACAAGCAGACCTGCAAATGATGGTCTTGAGGGAAGAGTTTCTATTCACAGATCCCAAGAGGAGGGGCATACCACGCAGGTCCACATGGGAGAGTACCAGCCTGCTCGGGAGGCAGAGGGAATGAAGGGGAAATGTGGGCAAGAGCTTTTATTGGAAGGAGTGGGTAAGACAGGGTAATCAGGCTTAGGGTGGGTTAGTTTGCATAACTTCAGTGAACTAAAAGGGGATGTAGGGTTGGATGTAGGGACTGTCCCTTCAGGATGTAGGGGCCATCCCTAGTCATCTGGTACCTGGCCTCCAGTGAGTAGGGCAGAGGAATAGTGGCCTGGAGTAAGAGATCTCATGAAAGAGGTGATTGGGGGATATGGACTCTCCATTAGTTGATGTGCATTTGAAAGACATGCTCACAGGCAAGTTGTTTGCTCGCTCTAGGAATTAACTAACTCTGGGAGGGGTAGTCTCTCCAGGATCAGCAAAGCCTCAAAATGTCAAAGCATCAAAAGTACAAAATAAAAGACATGACTAATACACTGTCTTTGATTATTACTATGAGGATGTGTCTAGCATATCCTCTAGTATTTGGGGATACAACTGTCCTTACCAGTGAATATTTAGCTGAAAGTCTGAGCCACCAGGAAAATTTCATTTACTGCCCTTGCATAAAAGAAAGAAACAAGTTGGAGAGACAACAGGCCTGGCCATGATACTTTGCCTCTCCTCTGCTCTGTCGGTGGGATGATTGTTGACACTGTAAAGAAGGAAAAACTTTTCCCCTCTACCCTACTAAGTTCTCTGTCTGGGGCCCTGAAAGCTAGACCAACAAAAGACAGATGAACAAGAGAAAAACAGTTTATTAACGCATCAAAGCACATCAAGTAGGAGAAACCTCAGTGACTGGTAACTCAAAAGGGTAGTTAAAGCCAGGGCTTTTATAGCATCTTTGCAAAGAACAATATGTACAGAAGTGAAGGCAAAGGCTTTTAGACTTCCAAGAGCAGCAAACTGTAGGAAGGGAACTATATGGGGCAAACTAAGCTGGTGTCAACTTTCCTTCTTTTTCATGGCCATAAAAATTCCCTGAGAGAGGGATTTATGGAAGTTCTCATTTCTCAGAAGCTTCTACTTTTAGTCAGATAAGGGATGCTCCAGAAGGCTTCTCATTTGCCTCTAGCTCAAAATAATCTTTGTGCCAAACTGGCATATTTTGGGGTGGCATATTCTGGTCCCCTATATGTTGTGTCAGGTGAGAGATGACTCATTCTCTCAGAAAGTGGAAGTCTGTAAAACAAATACAGTAAATCACAAAAGAGTTAATTTTATAACCTAGCTTCTGTGTCTACTCACGACTTTTTATTTTGTGAGACAATAAACAATTACTGAGCGCTTAATCAATGTTTGTTTAACAATGAGTGAATATAACTTTTATCAACACCTCTAATATGTTATTTGGAATGACTATCATCAGGACTCTTTCATTTAATCTCCTTCTGAATAGCTTTAGAGAAAAGAAACAGTCTAATTTGAAGAGTTCATAACATGTCCAACCCTGGTGGCAGAAGACCCATTTCTAAAATCTGGCCCTTTTGCTCACTAACCAACTGTCACTGACTGTGAGGGAATCAAACAGCCATGGCTCCCAGGGTCAGCCTCAGGGTCAACATGGCATTTTTACTCTTCAACACTGTTGTTCTAAGGAGTCCAGGTGGGCTCACAGAGACTCTGACTTAACTGCACGTTGTCCCAAGCAGTGTGAAACTCTAGCCTAGAAGCACGGCGTGGTAATAAAGGATTGAAATGATTCATACGTCCTGCTGTGGAAAGAGCCACAAGATGGAGTTAGATGAAAAAATTGTAGAATGCACATCTTTATACAAATATGCAAATCATTTGCACAGAAATTAAAGTTAATGCCAATATATGTTTACTTTTGGTTTTGTATAGACTATCTCAAGAAGGATAAATAAGGAACTGCATTAACCCTCCTAATACAGCAGGTGAGTTGTCATTTTAGTTGAATGTCTATGCAGAGCAGGATTTGGTAGGAATAGGATATGGACTGTGAACCTGAGAGGACACCTGTGGGGGAAGGAACAGTGTCCTGTGTGGAGAAGACACCAGAAACACACCTTGCCTTCTCAGCTGTCTCACCTGGGGCTTGCTGGTGCCTGCGGGCCCACTGTCCTACTGACGACGTGTATATTACTATTTTTACTAATCGTGTTGAGGAAAAAAAAAATCATTGCCCATTTTTCTAATTGAATACTTTGTAATTGTTACTATTATAGACATTCTTGAAATCCTTCTATATGGGGCACAAGTAAAATGAATGTCCTTTGCAGAAAGTGAGGAGTGACTTCTTTTAAGATAGAGAAAATACCGGTTTCGGAGAATAACCCACCCATCTTTTTTTAAAGAAGCAGTCACCAGCAGCCGTGAAGCCCAGTCACTGCACCTTTCCGAGCTTTGGTTTCCTGAATGTCTTGGTAGCACCTGCCCTTCCAGCCTTAGGCCAAGAAGTGTGGTTACTGACAAGGATCAAATGAGATAAACTAAGAAAAACGCTTTAAATGAAAGGAAATTTAAATGTAAAGGAAATGCATTGGGGCCCCCCGGGTGGCTCGGTCGGGTAAGCATCTGACTCCCTTTCAGCTCAGCTCACGATCTCAGGGTTGCGAGATCAAGCCCCGCGTTGGGCTCCGTGCTTGGCGGAGATCTGCTTGGAGACTCTCTCCCTCTCCCCCTCCTCCCACTCGTGCTCTCTATCTCTCAAATGAATAAATAAATCTTTTTTTTTTTTTAAATGCATTGTGCCTAATGAATATGTTGTTATATTACTAGAAGTGGCTCTTGGGTCGTGGTGACGTTTGTATAGACATGCATATTTTACTATAATAAAACAATTTCTTAAATGACTCTTGACACTTGTCGGCAGGGTCTGAGGTGCCCCATTTCTTGGGTATGTGGGCATATAGTGAAGCAAGAACATGGAGGCCCCTCACCTTGTTTATGCTCAGGCCTCCAAGAAAATATGGAAAAAGTTAGGTTGGTGACATGGATATTGTCATCACAGCCCAACGATTACCTCAGTTTCCTCCTTCCTAGATCAGTGGTGTGTGTTCTTGTCTGCAGTAGTTTCTTTTCAAAAAGTTGAGGAGGGGGGCGCCTGGGTGGCTCAGTCGTTAAGTGTCTGCCTTCGGCTCAGGTCATGATCCCAGGGTCCTGGGATTGAGCCCCACATCGGGCTCCCTGCTCGGTGGGAAGCCTGCTTCTCCCTCTCCCACGCCCCCTGCTTGTGTTCCCTCTCTCGCTGTGTCTCTATCAAATAAATAAATAAAATCTTTAAAAAAAAAAAAAAAGTTGAGGAGGCAGGGATTGGCAACCAGCAAGTCAGAATATATAAATTGAAATCAGTGACTCTCAACTCTTCTGTCCATGACTGTCTAATCATCTTGATATCGAAGCAAAAATCAAAAGACTTAAAATTTCAACTGTTAACAAATTTTAGATAACTAATTGAGTCCCTACAAGGCCCAGGAGGGAATGAA
The DNA here is from genome assembly GCF_029215605.1 of Mirounga angustirostris. Classification (NCBI taxonomy): domain Eukaryota; kingdom Metazoa; phylum Chordata; class Mammalia; order Carnivora; family Phocidae; genus Mirounga; species Mirounga angustirostris. The sequence continues at coordinate 161,684,050 of NW_026991711.1, forward strand.
CTAGACTGATTGGAATGCAATCGCTTTTCTTTTCTCTTCCCACTCCCTAAAAAGAGTCTAGGGCCAGAGCCAAGGCTGGCTGCCAGGGTCAAAGAAGGGCGGAGAGGGGTCCAATCGAATCCCCAATCCAGACCACCTGGCCTTTGGGTCAGGTATAACCACTTAATAAAGAAGCAACAAAAGCAACAAACAAAAGAATATGCGTGTTCTGGGGATTTTTGTTTTGTGGACAGTATTTGTCTTGGACTAATGTCCTCTGGTGCAAGTCTAGATCAATGGGAAGGGTATGCCACAGTTGGCTGGAAGGAGCTCTAATCCTAGGCTTTCTTAGAGGTGTTTACAGGATCAAACTTGCTTAGCAGATTAGTAGACACAGGTCTGTGGAATAGGCCTTCAGGTGGGAGCTGAGATTCAGGAGGGTAGGAAGCACTTGGCAAACAAGGCTGTCCTTACCCTGTGCTGGGTGAGGACTGGCTCCCCCAAGTCCTGTTGCAGGGGAGGGCCACCTCCCCTGGCACAGAGGACTGTGGACATCATTCATTTTGATACAAATCCTCACACACACATATCTCAAGATGGAAGCAAGAAACTGGTTAAAGCAAGTGAATTAATAATGATCCTTGCAGACCGCAAGAAGTTTAACAAGCTTGAGTTCACATTTCCCTTGTTAATTATTCATCTCCCTTTTTTTTTTTAAGATTTTATTTATTTATTTGACAGAGACACAGCAAGAGAGGGAACACAAGCAGGGGGAGTGGGAGAGGAAGAAGCAGGCCTCCCACGGAGCAGGGAGCCCGATGTGGGGCTTGATCCCAGGACCCCGGGATCATGACCTGAGCCGAAGGCAGACGCTTAACGACTGAGCCACGCAGGCATCTCCCTTTTTAGAAAGAGCTAAGACTGGGGATGCCTAGGATCCATACCTTACAAATGATACAAGCTGAAGCCCTTGAGACCCCTCTGTTCATTCTCAGCACAGCCCCCTGGATGCCTCCAGCAACTCATCCATTTCTGCCAGGCCGGGCCTGGGTGCAGACGGGAGAACAAGCCTCTCAAGCGAGACCTTCCTGGGTTTGTGTGCTGACTTTGCCATTTATCAGCTCTTTGACACTGAACTGTTTGCTTCCCTGTACAATATGTCTAATAATTTATAGCCATCATACAGATGTTGTAAACTTGGGTAGCAATGGCAGTAAATACTTACTGACAACTGTTGAAGGCCCAGGCACTACTCTAAGTGCTCGATCTGTTCTATCTCTTATAATTCTGCTCAGGTTGGAATTCCAAAGCTGGGTGGGGTCTGAAGATTGGTATTTTTTTCAACATTCCCAGTTAGTTCTCAGATCAGTCATATTGAGAACCGTGGTTGTGTATTCATGTGTAGACATTGACTAACAGCTTAGTTTAAATTTATTGCTCTTCCATCCACATTGTTCATTTCAAATTCCCTAGGGAAGGGAGACTAGTGTGTTTCAGGAGAAAAATCCTTGTGTTTGGTCCAACAGGATTGAGTTTGAATCTGCGTATGTGTTTGAGCCTCAGTTTCCTCATCCATAACACGGGAGACTAATCCCCTGCACTGTGAGGTGAATTAGAGATAATCCAGTTAAGGGTACAGCATACAGGAATTGTATTATTGCCAGTGTTTTGGTTCTAAAATGTGCAAGATGTGAAAGCAAAAGGACAGAAAGCCCTTAAAAACATTCAAACAGGAAACAGGGGCAGAGGGTGGGGAGGAGTTAGAGGATGAGGAAAAGCTGGGGAGGGCCTGGGGCTCTGGGAGGGTGGGGAGGAGTTAGAGGATGAGGAAAAGCTGGGGAGGGCCTGGGGCTCTGGGTGGGTGGGGAGGAGTTAGAGGATGAGGAAAAGCTGGGGAGGGCCTGGGGCTCTGGGAGGGTGGGGAGGAGTTAGAGGATGAGGAAAAGCTGGGGAGGGCCTGGGAGACAAATCTGCATGTTACCACGACTCCAGGCTCAGTGATGGAGGAAGCACTGGTTACTACTAAACCTAAGAGCACAGCCTAAGGCAAACAGTGTTGTTACCCCTACTTAGGACTGGGCCAGACCCACCTGTTTTCTTGTGCAGGATCTCCCATTTCAGCTAGAGGCCCATTTGGACCCTAGAAGAGCCCCTGCCATATGAACCCATGGGTGGTGTGTGTGTTTGTAGGGGCGGGTGGTGGTGCATGTCATCAGTGCTGAGGTTTGAGAACAGAGGACAATTCCTCTCCCCAGACCCCTTTCAAAGGAGAATGGCATTTTACTAGCCACAGGCAGTCTTTAAGTTACAGGGGTTTGAAAATTACAGGGGTTATTAATATTAAGTGTAGTCAGTATAAATGCTTTCTGATAAAGCATGTCCAGCTTCCAGGTGTAGCGGGGGGGGGGGGGGGACGAGGGGGCGGGGAGCTTTTCTCTTCCCTCCTAGGTTCTTTGGCCGGTTTAATAATTAAATTGACAAAAGACAGAGTAACAAGAGAATAATAAAGTTAATTTCATATGTATAAGAGCTCATAGAAATATCAGACTCAAAGAAATGACTGAAGCAGGCAGCTTTTTTTTTTTTTAAAGATTTATTTATTAGGGGGGAGGCAGTGCGGGCACATGCGCACACACATGTGCGAGCAAATGGGGGGAGGGGCAGAGGGAGCTGGAGAGAATCTCAAGCAGACTCCCCACTGAGCCCCATGCGGGGCTCCATCCAATGACCCTGAGATCATGACCTGAGCTGAAATCAAGAGTCAGAGGCTTAGGGGTGCCTGGGTGGCTCAGTCGGTTAAGCATCCGCCGTTAGCTCAGGTCATGATCCCAGGGTCCTGAGATCGAGCCCCACGAGGCGCTCCCTGCTCAGCAGAGAGCCTGCTTCTCCCTCTCCTCCCTACTCATGCTCTCGGTCACTATCTCTGACTCTCTCTCTCAAATAAATAAATAAAATCTTAAAAAAAAAAGAGAGAGAGAGAGAGACTTACCCGACTAAACCAACCAGGCACCCCCAAGCAGGCAGCTTTTATATCTTTTAGACAAATAATAACTTTGTGAAAAATTGACAAGAGAAAAAGTTTGGGCTTGGGGTAGTAAATTAGTGAGGAAGCAACAAGGTTTGCTTACACAGTCTTCTCAGCTCTAACTTCCCATCTCTGGTTGTAAGGATGTCTCTCTACCTCCTGCTAAGGGAGGGTAGCTTTCACATCAGAGATTTATTTTCTGCTTTCAGGAGGAAAAGGAGGTTCCAACTGTCCTTCTTGCACTGGTTATTTCTCAAGAAACTCTAATTAAAAATAATTCATATGCAAAGTGGTATATTTTGGGGTGGCATACTCTGCCCCCCCTCACTAACCAGTTAGTTTACATGTTGACAAATTGCCAAAGTCCCTCTTCTGAATGGTTGGAAATTGGACACCTGTTCCTTTAAGAAACATTTCTTGTTCGAGTGAGTCATCTCTGTCCTCTCACTTTGGGAATCAAATTTATTTTCTAGATCTTTCTGTTGAGGAATTTTCTTCCTTGCTTGCTGAAGACCAGATTCTGCTCTTGTCTCTTGGGATTTTTTTTTTTTTAAGCCCTGCTGAATTCGCTACTAAATTCTGAATGTGGAGAACAAGAAGTGAACCCGCTGAGGGAGGCAGAAAGTGGAGTTATCGAAAGTAAAAGAAAACTTCTTCCTGGAGGTGTTTCTGTCCCCACCCTCCTTCAAGGGACTTCTCTCTGGTTGGGTGGACAGGACTTAAGAGTCTGGGTGAAATTGGGCAGTTCAGGGGTCTTGGCCCCGGGCACTCTGTGATGTCGCTGGGACAGGGTGGAGCAGGTGAGTGCCTGGTGCAGAATGGCTTCTGAATACCATGTTTCCGGGACTCACTCAGTGGGCAGAGTGGGGACACCTCAGGATCCTGCCAGGGCCCCACATCTCTGAGTGGGCTTTCTCTCTGCACCACAGCAGAGGGCCTTGCTACATTTTAACTCTGAGGGATCTCCAATACTCTGCTACATTTCTCTTCTTAGTGCCTCCCCTTCAAATACAGACACAATGTCTCCCTCCCACCCGATCATTTTGGAGATTCCAGCAGACATCCTTTACCTACTTCATTGGTTTTCTTTCCCATTTGGGCAGAGGGTTGAGTTAATCTCTCAGATGCCACCCACCGCCTCATTGGCACTTTCTTCCATCTCCTCCCCCCCCACTTCCTACCCCTCCTCCACTGCTCCCCCCCCCCGCCCGCTGCCTCCCAAAAGACAGCTCTCTAAATCTTTTGATAACTATCCCTGAATTGATCTGTATCTTTGCAAGCAAAATGTATCGTTGTTTTGTGTGAACACACTATTTTTTTAACTATGAGCTGGAACAAGTAAGTAATTTCTCTGTGCTTCTGTTTCCTCAGCATCATATGGGATTCGTACTACCTCATGAGGCGGTCCTGAGGATTTAATGAGATAATATACGTTAACCACTTGCAACAGTGACTGGCGCTGCTAAATTCTCAGTAAGTACTTGCAATTATTACTATTTATTAGTATTATTTGGATTGTATTTTGCTCATTCTGCTTCTTTTTTTTTAAGGGAGCACTCTGGCACTTGAAGTTCTATGTTTTGCCAGGTCCCACTTTCTAAGCCCTATGGGGTATTACATGCTGGACAGTCTTCACAATCCTCTATAAGGACGACATAACTTGCCCACCAATCCTTGGTCTGATCCCACTTGCAAACCTTGACCAATCTGTTGGGTAGAAAGTGGGTATCATGTTGCTTTATTTTGCATTTCTCAGATTATTAAAGTGTCTGAGCATCACCTCGGACACTTTGGCTTTGTAAGCAAGTCCCTGTCAAGGAACTCCATGTTCAGACCCATTGTCTCTTTACAGGCTTTCTTCTTCTTGTCGATTTGTAGGAACTGTTTGGAGGTCATAGATAATTGCTCCTCCCGTGGTAGGTTCTGGGAACACAGACATGAAAGATGTGCTCCTGCCCTTGTGAAGCTCCAGCCCAGCACAGGAACCGGTCACAAAACAGTGGAATGAATGCTTGGGGTGATGCTCAGGAAGAACATCAGGGAATCCCTCCTGGGTTAGGATTTAACTCCTTGTGTTGCTGTGTTCTCACTCAGACTTGATGGGCAGAATGAAGTGGGAGTGAAGGGCATCGATAGTACTTTACCTGGCCCTCTACAGGTGAAGAGGCACTTCCAGACACCTCCTTTAATGCTCTCAGCTCTAGGTGGGTCTCAGCCTCCTGAGAGCTTATATTCTATTTGGGGAAAGAAAAAAGACAATTTCAAAGAAGAGCAGTGTTTGATTTTTTTTCTTTCTACTTAGAACATCAGAAAACATTTCAGTTGATTCACAGCAAAAAGGCTGGGCTAAGTGTGTTTTGTGCAGTTATGTCTCCAGGGCCCAGACCATGCTGAGGACCCTAGGATTTGTTTGTCTCTTTGGTAAGGTCATCTGGGCCTTTCAGGAGAAAGGGCTTTGATTCTAGAGTTTTCCAGGCTGCTGAGGGTAGGACATGGTGGGCTCAGGGCCACCATATTCTAGTGTAGATGGGAAACCATGAGAGTTAGCTTAGCAGACCCTCTGAGAGCCATGATGAGGACCCCACAGTTTTCAGATCTCTCAGAAGTGCTCAATCAATATTACTGAATGAAAACATTCAAGTCTTCATAATGAACCCAGAAAAATCTGTAAATTTCTGAAATACGGAATGAAGAGGCTCTTAATTACCATCCAGTCCAACTTCCTCATTTTGGAATGTGGTAAAAGAGGCCCCAAAGGCAAAATGACCCATCCAAAGTCACACAGCCAGAGCCAAAGCTCAGGTGGCCCAGTCCCCCCGCCCCGCCCCCCGCCCCGAACACCGTGTCCCCTGTTCCTCTGGATTCTTGCATTCTGGGAAGAGGTGGCTGCCCAGGCGCAAGCCGGCCTTACTCAGCCTAAATGAGTCAGTGGTTTCGTAAACAGGAAGTAGAGCGAGCGGTGCCTATTCTTCCTCAGCCCTTCACTCTTGTTTCAGTCGTGGCCCTTCTCTCTTGTTTTAGTCGCTTCAGGAGAAAACAGGCCTGTGAAGAAGCTGCTGCCACTGTGAGGGTCCCAGGATTGGCTTCTTTGGTAAGGTTGGTTGGGCCTCCTGGGAGAAAGACCTTTGATTCTAGAATTTTCTAGGCTGCTGAGGGTGGGAAAACCGTAAGAATTAGTAGGCCCTCTGAGAGCCATGGCGAGAGCCCCATAGATTCCAGAGCTTAAGGCCCTCTCCAGCTTAGGTGAGGTTTTTCTGGAATGCTCCGAGTATGACTGTTTGTACAGAGACCTTATCCTTAATTGAATCGTGGCCTAAGCAGGGGTAGAGTTGGGACTCTGGAAGGCGGTGACACCATCTAAATCTGGGCTCCGGCACATACCACTCTGATTCGTCAGGTTCTGTGGGGTCACTCTCTCTGCCGTAGTGGATTTATTAAGAATTCCTGGTTTTGTGTTTTGGGAGTATTTTTGTCTTTCAAAAATTTTTTTATATTTTAATCTTTGAAAATATTATGATTACATGTCCTTTTTTTTTGGTTAAATTCGTTCGCTGGCTTCCAGCTGCAAGCAGAATAAAATCTAAATCTTTGCAGGGCCTGTCGTTGAAACCCTCTAGGGAGATGCTCAAATCCGAGCCTGACGCCTCTCCTGCGAGCTTATTTCTAAACTGATTTTTCACAATGGTAACATGAAGACGATAATACCAATTTCTTCAGAGACTGGTAGTAAAATAAGTCAAAAAGATATTTTTACGTTTACATAGATATAAACACCTGTATATCATAATACAAACATTTATTTACATCAAATACTTTGGGGCATAAATTTATTATTAAAAATATTAAAGATACTTATTGTATAGTACAAATCTATTTATATAGAGTTATGATTTAACAGATATCATATAACTGAAAGTAAAACAAAACTTCCTGGCGGTATCGCATCCCCATCTCTTTCTTCTGCCTTGTATGCATTATATATGAAAATATTCAAATTTATATCTTTTATGTATGTATATGAACACATTATATATATGTATTTACACACACACGCACGCGAATATAAGTGGAAGGAAACCACTAAGTGTAACAAAAGAGTTACTTCTAAATGATGAGTTTCTAAGTGATTTTTCTTTTTCTTTTTATACATTGCTGTACTTTCTCTAAGGAATAAGTGTGACTTTCACTATTTTAGGATCAGAAAAATACAACAATAAATGCTCTTTTATTTATTTTTTAAGATTTTATTTATTTATTTGAGAGAGAGACACAGTAAGAGAGGGAACACAAGCAGGGGGAGTGGGAGAGGGAGAAGCAGGCTTCCCGCGGAGCAGGGAGCCCGATGCGGGGCTCGATCCCAGGACCCTGGGATCATGATCTGAGCCGAAGGCAGACGCTTAACGACTGAGCCACCCAGGCGCCCCAATAAATGCTCTTTTAAAAATATTACTGTAACAAAGTTTCTAGCCCATGATCTTATGCAGTAAACCTCGGTGCCATAAAACAAGAACCATCCTACGGTCCGTGTACCCATGGATCTCAGTGCCCAGAGGTGGCCCTTTGTCAAAGGTATAAAATTCTGTTGCAGCTAATTGCTTTCCAGGCACTATGACTAGAGAGGTGTGTGACGTAAACAAACCAAGACTGAATATTATGTCATAGTGTGTCCTGTAAAACCTGGACCAGAAAGAGGCCTTGCCAACATTTTCCCTACTAACTCTCCATTTTCATGTGATGCAGAAGTCATTTAGAAAGCATTTTCTAATTACTGCAAAGATAATAAAATGAATGAGATGAGGCAGCTACAGAGGACAGGAGCCAAGTGCCAATCATGTTATAACCAAACTCATATCATCCTGGCCTTGGATTATATTATTATTGTTGTTGTTATTATTATTATTATTATTATATACTGTCAGAAAATGCTATTAAATATGTAACAAAAGACTTAAAGAAGGTTTATTCCTTTGGGCTCAGTAATTACTACTTCTAGGAAATTATTCTAAGAAAATAATCAGAGGTGTACAGGGAGATTTACATCTTAAGATCTTATTCTAAATATAAGCAGAAACTGGTTACATACATTATGGTCCGATCCTATGATTTCATACTTTACAAATTTTAAAATCTGTGCTGTAGAAGAAAAAAGTGATGGTATCAAGATGTACTTACAATATTACCAGTGAAAATTCCACTTATACCTCAGAAATGTGGTATGATACAATATGAGGGGAAAAAAAAATATATATATATATAAAATGCTTGGTAGGAAAGATAGTAAAATATTATTAGGTGATTATCTTTGGATGGGAGAATTATAGGTAATTTTTATTTTCCTTTTTATCTTTTCTGTACTTTCTAAAATGAATACAATAAGCGTTGTTATCAGAAAAAAATATCGAGGGAAAAAGATTCCGCTTTCGTTTGATAATCATTTAATTCTGTAAAAGGAGATTTTAACAGAGATTAGAACTGATTTAAAAATTTAAGGACATTGGAGCTAATGGTGCTAAACAGGGCTGGGCCTAGTTTAGATCCTTTCCTCCTTATGAATGAAAATGGGTCTTTAAGTAATGATTTTTGGGGCGCCTGTGTGGCTCAGTTGGTTAAGCATCTGCCTTCGGCTCAGGTCATGGTCCCAGGCTCCTGGGATCGAGCCCCGCATCGGGCCCCCTGCTAGGTGGGGAGCCTGCTTCTCCCTCTGCCTCTCCCACTGCTTGTGCTCTCCTGCTCTCTGTCTTTGTCAAATAAATGAATGGAATCTTTGGAAAAAAAAAAAAAAAAGTAGTGATTTTCATCTACATATAAGTCCACGTAGAATAAGTAATACATGCACCTCCTAAAAATTTAAGCGGCAAGCCTGACTTCTCTGCCGCCCCGGCGTCCACTCCATCACCGGGCTTCTAGTTCCTCTCCTCCCACGCAATCACTGAAACAGCTTCCTGTGTGTTGGTTCTGTTCAAAGATCTTCTGTAAATACACAAATCCACGCACCACTTCACAAGGCCTTGTATAGATCACACAAATCCAACCATGGTGGTCTTCCTATTCTTTTTAAATATCTGAGTAAGGTTTCATTGAACTTCTGATACCGATAAGGAGTGGTTTCTGCCCCTTTGTTCTGTCGAGCAACACTGCCATGAGCAGCCCTGTACCTGTTTTTAAGTACAGCACGTTTAAGCTAATGTTGGAGAAACTCGTGGAAGTTAAATTGTGGGGTCATTTTATATTTTGACCGATAGGGGCCAAATTACCCACCTACCTATTTTTTTTCCCACCATCTCAAAACACTAGGTATTGCAAGTTTTGTGCTTCACCAATTTGGTAGTTGAAAAATGGTCTTTTGTAATTTCAGTTTGCCTTTTTTTTTTTTTTTTTTTTTTTGGTGAATGAAGTTGAACATCTTTTCAAATGTTTAAAACCATTGGTTTTAAAAAATAAAGCCACTGGTACTTTTCTCTGAACTGTGTACTTACGATGTTTACCTGTTTATGCATTGGATCGTTGGTCTTTATCCTTCTTTTAAAAAAATGACTTTAAGAAAATCAGTCCTTTTTCCCCCAAGTGCAAGATTTATTTATTTTTAAATTTTGTCTGGCTTATTTTGGCAGATTATTTTAGTTATTATTTAAGGACATTTATCAACCTTTCTGTAATGGCTTCCAGGTTTTCTGTTGTACTTAGAAAGATTCTTTACCACTGCATGATTATTTTAAACAATTCTCCAATGTTTCTTTCCTTAGTATTTTAATTTTCAGGTTTGAGGCTTTGATCCATCTGCAGCTTATTTTAATGTGAAGAATTCAGTTATGATCCATTTCAGTTTGTTCTAGAAGTCTGCCTAATTGTTCTAACAGCACATGTGGAAAAAGCCACCTCAATGTCGATAGCCCTTTTTGTAGGTGTGTTCAGTTTGGTTATTTTTCATTGTTAACTTCTAATTAACATGTTAATTTCTAATTTCATCGTTAACTTCTAAAAGAGAATGTGGACTGTACTATTTGTGCTCTTTGGGAATCTCGTATTAAGATTTTCTTTGTGGACAATTTTTGTGACTATTTGGTATGTGTTTGAAAGGACGTGTATTTGCTACTGGGAGGAAACAGAGTTTTCACTTGGGCCACTTCAATCTTCCAGTCTCTTCTACTAGATTTCTATTTTCGAGAATGGTGTGTGGAAGTTTCCTGCTATTTTGGGGGCAAATAGGTTCTCTGAGTTCTCTTAAGTTCTTTTTTAAAGTTTAAGTTCATCTAATACTTTCTTTTCTTTTAAGAACACAAATGTAAGGGCACCTGGGGAGCTCAGTCGGTTAAGTGACCGACTCTTGATACCAGCTCAGGTCTCGATCTCAGGGTCGTGAGTTTAAGGCCCCCCTTGGGCTACATGCTGGGTGCTGGATGTGGAGCCTACTTAAAAAACAAAATGAAACAGGAGCGCCTGGGTGGCTCAGTCATTAAGTGTCTGCCTTTGGCTCAGGTCATGATCCCGGGATCCTGGGATCAAGCCCCACATCGAGCTCCCTGCTCGGTGGGAAGCCTGCTTCTCCCTCTCCCACTCCCCCTGCTTGTATTCCTGCTCTCGCTATCTCTGTCTCTGTCAAATAAATAAAATCTTAAATAAATAAATAAATAAATAAATAAATAAATAAATAAATAAATAAAATAAAAAAAAATGAAATGAAACAAAACAAAACACAAATGTGGTTGTGTTGCTTGCTCCTCTGATCTGGTCTCCTTTCCTGGTTAATGTGCCCATGGTATGTCATTTCCTGTTCCAAAGATTGTCATTTCTTGCCTCCTCCTTCATTCACTCTCTTACATAACCTTAAGCCCAAGAACACACTCAAGTATTTTAACAGTAGTTTCATTTACCTGAGAATATGTGCATACATTCTTCTTACCATATTACAGGAAAAGAGCAATTCTCTTTCCTCACTCCTTCACCCCCAAATTCTAGTTTTCTCCTTCATTCCCCAGAAGAAACTTTTGAATTTGTTAAGTCTCTTCCCAGAACCCTGTTACCTTTTTATTTTCTGCTTTTGCATATGTATCTGTAACCACTGAAAATCTCATTGTATTGCTTTGAGTATTTTTTAAAAAGTAGATGTATTTTTTTTATATTGCAACTGCTTTTTCTATGTTTTTTTTACTGTCATAATAACATGACTTGGATAGATATCTTTTATTTCAGAAGATGGAGGGCATTTTCTTAACTGCTGCACAATATTCTGTAGTGTGACTATACCTTAGTTTATTTAGCCATTTCTATGTTGATGGACATTAGGGATGTTTCCAGTTGTTCAGGGTTACACATTGTGTTGTGGTGACAGTCCGTGCACATATCCTGTTGAGTACACGTGTGTTTCTTTTTTTTTTTTTTCTTTTCTTTCTATGGAACACTACATCAAAAACTAAACACGTGTGTTTCTAGGGAGTGTGATTTAGGGAATGAACTTGCTAGTTTGTCCCCTTATAGGTCCAGTAGGTTTTGTTTGCTACATTTTGAACATATGCTGTTAGGTGCTAGCCACATATTTAAGATGTCTTTTCTAAATAAAAGTATTTTCGTGATAATTGATTGCTTTGTGAAAGATTTAGGCTCTGCAGGCTTTGGGAATCCAGTGCAAAGTGTATCTGTCCAAAACACTTTCTTCTAGTTTCCAGAGTCAAGAAAACTTGTCTAAATAATGATGTAAATTCTAGATTAAAAGGGAGAAAAAGGGTTTTGTCCCATAATTCCAATTCTAAGAGAGAAATAATCAGAGATATGCACAGGATATGTGAAAAAGCTTTGCAATACAATATTATTTTTAAGAGTAAAGAAATTGAAAATTCCTTAAACTAAATTTTGCTATATCTGCATGCTGGAGATCAAGAAACATTAAAAATATGCCAAAGAAGAATATTTAATGGTGGGGTAAATATTCATTCTAAATATTAAGTGGGGGAAAAAAATAGGTGTATACACCTGGATAAGCAGCCTGATTCTGATTTTTATATAAATGTATCTTTGCGTGTATGTCTGATGTATGATATCTTGTGTGCATGTGTGTGTGTGTGTATGATAATGATAACTGACCATTTTATAATTTACTATATTCTCAATTTTCACGCACACAAAAAATACTGCTTCTACAATCAGAGTGGGTGCGGGGAGAGGGAAGGTGTTTTTAAAGGAAAAACTAAAAATTTCCTAGTCTTTCACAGTACTTTATAAAAAGATTAAAACTTAACCTTATTGTGCAAATAAAAAATATTTCTATTTTAATTAATTAATTAATTAATTTTTAGAGAGTGGGAGTTGGGAGGAGCAGAGGGAGAGGGAAAGAGAGAATCTTTTTTTTTTTTTTAAGATTTTATTTATTTATTTGAGAGAGAGAGACTGAGAGAGAGAGCACATGAGAGGGGGGAGGGTCAGAGGGAGAAGCAGACTCTCTGCCGAGCAGGGAGCCCGATGCAGGACTCGATCCAGGGACTCCAGGATCATGACCTGAGCCGAAGGCAGTCGCTTAACCAACTGAGCCACCCAGGCGCCCGGGAAAGAGAGAATCTTAAGCAGGCTCCATGCCCAGTGCAGAGTCCTATGAAGGGCTCGATCTCATGACCCTGAGATCATGACCTGAGCCGAAATCAAGAGTCAAATGCTTAACCCACTGAGCCACCCAGGAGCCCCCAAAATACTTCTATTTTAACATCAGATATAGAAAATACATGGGTCCTGGTTCACTTGATCATTATTTCAAGTGATAGAATCAGGATTTGTGTTTTCATCCAAGAATGTTAGTGCAGGGAGCTTAAGGACCCAGGAACTCATCCACTTTGCTTCTGGGAGGAAAGAGGTACAAACAGGTTAAGGTCATTTGAGGTTAAGGAAAGTGCCCAGGAGCACAGAGTCTGTGGGATCAAGGAAATGGTGGAGGTGGACAGGAAGTTAAAGGTTTTCTAGTTCAAGTTTCTCAAACTGCAGCCCTCCGGGACCACCTCCTAAGGTATGGGAGCATCTGAGTAAGGAGTCAACCAAGAGTTCTTCAACTTTACAGAGTTTGAAAAACACTACTTCCCAACGAGTTTTCCACTGGGGAAACGGGAAAGCAGGAGGGTGAGGAAAGTACTCAAGTGCCCAGTTCCTGTTGGGTCCCCACAGCTAGGATCTGTTTCCTTCTTTTGGGTTAACCCTCATTTGTTCATTAATTGCTGACCATCACTGCACATGCCTTACAGGACTTAGTCAAACACTTTAGGGGGTGGGTGTTCTGATCCCCATGTTACAGAGGGAGCACCTAACTCTCAGAGGACCTGAGCTGCCTAGGTCTGGGGCCAGTGCCCCAGACAGCTTCTATCTAAGTTTTGTCAGACCCTAACGCCCCCTACTCTGAACCACTGCACTTTCCCCCTCCCCGACAGTCAGCTGCAGGTGGCTTCCTGCCACTTCCTGCCCTTTATGATGATACTGCGGCCGTCTTATGAGCTGGGTCCCACACCTGCTCCTCTGAAGAATCCAGTACAAACCCTGCTCTGAGGGCTTGTTTTATCACCAACATGGGCCTATCAGAGCAGGGAGGAGGAGGGGTGACTCAGGGGCTCACAGGAGGAGGACCCCCAGATTCTGGGCTGTTTGCGTGAAGGTTGTCCGGGATTTCCACAAACACTGCCCTCTCCTTTTCTATCTGCTCAAACGTGTGTGTGTGTGAAAATATCACGTCATCTGATTTGGAGACTGTTTGAAATGGAGGCTGACAAAGTTGACCTGGTTTCATTTCTGCATTGGAAGGCTGACAAAGTTGACTTGGTTTCATTTCCAGCTGTGGGTCCTTGGTCGGTTGTGGGGGCCGGTCCCGAGGCCTTTGGGGGACGGCACTGCATCATGTTTTCCTAGCACCATTGTTTCAGTCAGAAGCCATCACTTCTCCAGCCTCCAGCCCTTCCAGTCTATCCTCCACACTTTTTTTTTTTTTTGATTTGATTTATTTGAGAAAGAGAGCGTGAGAGAGTGCATGAGTAGGGAGAGGGGCAGAAGGAGAAGCAGACTCCCCGAAGAGCAGGAAACCCGACCAGGACCCTGAGATCGTGACTTGAGCCAACGGCAGATGCTTAACCCACTGAGCCACCCAGGCGCCCCTACCTGCCACACTTGAAATGTTAATCCCAAACTGGATGACATTACAGTCCTTTCTTAGTTCCCCATCACCTCTGGGACAAAACCTGAGCCCTTTCCCCCACAGTACGAGGCCCTTTGTAATGGTTCCAGGCCATGGCTTCATCCCTTTTCCCACCATTCCTCCTCCCAGACACTTCGTGGTTACTTTTTTGAGCTCCTTGTGGTTGCTTGAATTGACTTGAACATTCTCGCCTCCATCTTTTGCATAAATTATTTCCTGCAAGAATTGTCCTTTCCCACCTTCTTCCCTCCAGGAAGCCCTTCTCCCTGGTTGCGTTAGGGTTCCTTTCTCTATATTCCTATGGTGCCCTGGTCACAACTCTCTGACTATTGGCTAATTTGTGTATCTACCTTCCAAAATAGTGAGCTAGTTGAGAGCAGAAACGTGTCCTGTTTGTTTTTTTCTTCCCTGTGTCCTCAGTAAAATGTCTAGAGTATAGTAGATAACAGCACTTAATGACGGAACTGGTAAATGGTACTTCTCCTCCTCATCTGAACATAATATTGTATTTTGACCTAGGCTACGACGACACTCTCCTGATACTTGACCAACATGAATTTCAGCAAATGCCTCTATAATATTGGAGAGCAGCTGGACAGTGATGAGCTGGCCTCCCTCAAATTCCTTAGCATGGACTACATCCCACAGAAAAAGCAGGAACCCATCAAGGATCCCTTGATGTTATTCCAGAGACTCCAGGAAAAGAGAATGTTGGAGGAAAGCAACCTGTCCTTCTTGAAGGAGCTGCTTTTCCGAATCAATAGACTGGATCTGCTGGTCACCTACCTGGACACCAGCAAAGAGGAGATGGAGCAGGAACTTCAGATACCAGGCAGAGCCCAGATCTCTGCCTACAGGTGGGGACAGCCTCCACAGTGCGGGCATTGGGAGGTGCGGGTGCAATGGACACATCTTCGTGGGTAGGGCTGATTGTGAGTGTCTATGTCGTATGACTTTGGAAGTTCCTCGAAGATGTCCCACCAGGGCCAGATTAAGGAATTTAGAGATCTTATATATAATTCAGAAAAAAAGTTAAACCATAAAATAAAAAATTTGTTTCCAAAGTGAAATAGGACCTGTAGGTATGCTGATATTAAAACAGCCATCTTCTGAATTGTCTCTCTCCCTGTTCTGTCTCCTCTTCTGTTTGCGTCTGCTCTGTTGATGTCCACGTCCTGTGCTTACTTTGCCCATTATTGGATAAAGCATCCCTGCTGCTTCTCCGAAATCCCCCTCCCACCTGCATGTGGTTGACTGTGGACGTTCTCAGTGGGGTTCTAGGCTTTTACTCCACCCTGAAAGACTTGCTTCATAAGGTTCTCCAATGGGGGCTGTGTGCTGCCCGTCGTGCTGGACCGGCCAGGCTGGGCCCCACAAAGACTGCCGAGCCCCTGTGTGGACAGTGGCAACCTCAGTCGTCTGTCCAGCCTCTGCCTTGCAGCTGGGCCTCTCCCTGCCTGTGGGGCAGCGGGACCCAGGGCTGATAACAAGCCATGTTCTCTTATGTCTTCATGAGTCGGTAACAGACTTTTGTGTGTGTGTGTGTGTGCAAAATGGTGATTTTATTAAAACACGGGCAGAAAGAGCAGCACCGGGGTTGTGAGGGGTGACTGATTATATAGGTAACAGACTTTAAAAACAGGCACACAGGGCGCCTGGGTGGCTCAGTTGGTTAAGCGACTGCCTTCGGCTCAGGTCATGATCCTGGAGTCCCTGGATCGAGTCCCGCATCGGGCTCCCTGCTCGGCAGGGAGTCTGCTTCTCCCTCTGACCCTCCCGACCCTCCCCCCTCTCATGCTCTCTCTCTGTCTCTCTGTCTCAAATAAATAAATAAAATCTTTAAAAAATAAGAAAATAAAATAAAATAAAAACAGGCACACATTACCAACTTCTGTCTTTCAACATGCCCTATTACCAGATGCTCCTCAGCGTTATTTTTAGCTTCCCTTCTGAAAACTTCTACTCCAGCCTTAGCTGTGATGCATTTCACGGCCTCTTCTCTCTTGTTAGTAATGATGGCGAGTGTGATGGTACGTTCTCACTATCCCCTACTAGCCTGGCCTATTTATGAATGCCCTGGTCCTCAGTCTCAGAGACCTGAGATTCTGGCATGTTCCCTACCATATCTTTCTCTGCTCGAAGCTTGAGCATTTTGATAAGTGACAAAAGAGATACGCTGGGTGTATGAGTTTCCGAAGGCTGCTGTGGAAGTCCCACAAACTGGGTGGCTTACCACAGTAAAGACATTCATACTCTCACAGTTCTGGGGGCTAGAAGTTTGAAATGAAGGTGTCAACAGGGTTGGTTCCTTTGGAGCTCTGAGGGAGAGTCTGTTTCATGTTCCTTCCTCCCCTAGCTTCAGGTGTTTGCAGGCAATCCTTGGTCTTCCTCATCTTTTCGATGCATCACTCCAATCTCCTCTCTGTGCCTGTTTTTCTGAATTTCCTCTTCTTGGAAAGCCACCAGTTGTTGGACTAGGGCCAACCCTGATCTAGTGTGACCTTATCTTAACAAGATTATATCATCAAAGGTCCTTTTCCCAAATAAAGTCACATTCATCCATCCAGGGTGGACATGAATTGGGGAGGAGAGTCCGGGAGGACATCATTCAATACTGGGTAACTTTGTTTTAATGGGACTGTGACATCTTCCTAATGATTTTTTTTTCATTAAGGCAGCAATTAATCTTAAAAAAACAACAACCCTAGAACCAGGAGGGTCTTATCTTGTGCCCACCATCTTGGTCTTCTGAAGGTTGCTCTCCTTCTGTCATGTAAGCAAGGCTAAGGCAAATTGTCAATGTCAGACAGTGACCTGTACTTCTCTGGTGGAAGGCTGAGTCCCAGACAAGGGAGGATCTGTCTGTCAAATCTTTTTTTTTTTTTTTTAAGATTTTATTTATTTATTTGTCAGAGAGAGAGAGAGAGTGAGAACACAAGAAGGAGAAACAGCAGGGAGAGGGAGAAGCAGGCTCCCCGCTGAGCAGGGAGCCCGATGCGGGGCTCGATCCCAGGACCCCCGAGATCATGACCTGAGCCAAAGGCAGCTGCCTAACCGACTGAGCCACCGAGGCATCCCTGTCTGTTAAATCTTTAACATGTTAGCTTGGGAACAAAAGGGTCAGCACAAATACAATCTACTGTTCATCATTGTTGGATATTAGCCAGGAAATAAAAAGTATGCTAGAGTGGCCACTTTCCATTTACGAGAAAGCACTAGACATTTTTATTTTCAAATTATAATTGCTGCCTATAAAATCAGTATCTTATAAACTACCCAGGTTTATTTCTAGACAGTGACGGTACAAGAAAGCCAGTAGATTTTAGTAATGAGGAAAGTAAGAGGGCAAAACACCTTATAAGAAAGATAAAAGGGCCGGTAACTTTTGACTGGACCCAATCTTGGCCAAACTGAGAAAACTTTGGAGAAATACTTCTAGGGTAGAGATTCCAGGAGAGGAAGGATGAAATAGATGACAATCCTGAGAAACTTCTGTTTGTACACTATTTTTATTTTCAGAACTTTAATTTTCTAATTTAATTTGAAGTTAGCATGTTTTTGTGTTATTTTCCTTTACACCACAATGGTGAAAGGTTTGCTGACATATTAAACATTCCTTTGTTCCTTCAACAGACATATCCCAAGAACCTCTCATGGATTAGGAAATAATAATGCCTGTTGTGTATCGAACACTCGATGTATTGCCAAAGATTGGTTTAAGCACTTCAGATAAATTTATTCGTATTATTCTTAATATGTCCCAGTGGTATATTGTATCATGTACAAGTTTACAGATGAGGGGAAAAAGTGTAAAACACGTCTACAGTCACACAGTTCTTAGATGATGGAACCAAAGTTCCAACGCCAGTAGCCCAGGTCCTCTGCACTTAACCTCTGCACCTCATGACCCACTGGGCTTATGGAAACAGAAAGGGCACAGACCTTGCTCTCAGGGGACTCAGAGGGCTTTGTAAGCAGACAATTATAACATGTGTGTAAACTTTCTGGCGATACAAAGGCACAGTGTGGTGAATGCAGCCTTGAGGACACTCAGGCAGTACTTGAGCTGTTAGTGGGTGAATCTGTGTCTGCAGATGGGACAAGGGAATGGGGGTGTGAGCGGCACAGCATACAGGGGTGGGGGCAGGGCAGCTGCGTGTGTTTGGAGAGGAGATGGGGGCAGGGGCTGAGGAGTGGCTAGAGAAGCTGAAGAGGTAGGCTGGGCTCAGTGCACAAAGGTTTGTATTCCAGAACCAAGTGTGGGGCCTTCCTACTGACGTTGATGGCCAGGAGAGCACTAACAAGTTTTAATTTAGGAAGTGATGATCCAGGGCACCTGGGTGGCTCAGTCAGTTAAGTGTCTGCCTTCGGCTCAGGTCATGATCCTGGCGACCTGGGATCAGCCCCGCGTTGGGCTCCTTGCTTAGTGGGGAGCCTGTTTCTCCCTCTCCCTCTGCCTGCAGCTCCCCCTGCTTGTGCACGCACTCTCTCTCAAATAAATAAATAAATCTTTTAAAAAGACCAGGAGGTGATGATCCAGTTTGCATTTTGAAAAGCATAATTTCCACAATAAAAACTTTTTTTTTTCCCCTACTGCAACAAGCTCCTGATTTTATAGTGAAGGACCAAGGAAAAACACAATTCATTTAACTGAAACTAACTGAACGGCATAGTTAGCGGACCTTAACTCTGTTAAGGGTGGAGTAGCTGGGCCTGAGTCAGTAGTCTGTCATGTCACTGCAGCATCCTCTCTGCGAAGATTCAACTCATAAATTATGTCATTAGCTGTCTTTCATTTAAGGGGAGGTGACCGGAATCAAGTTTCCACTGCCACTCCTCTTATCAAATGGGAAATTATTTGAGAAACCATTTCTAAAGTGTCTCCATTTCCCACCACAGGGTCATGCTTTTTCAGATTTCAGAAGATGTAAGCAAATTGGAATTGAGGTCCTTTAAGTTTCTTTTGAGCCAGGAGATCTCCAGATGTAAACTGCATGATGATTTGGTAAGACCTGGTGCTTCACCAAGATTTGGTCCTGAGGTTGAGTTGGCCGGTGGGGATTGCTGCGACTGGAGAGAGGGCTGGTCCAGTAAAAGCAACCTGGACTCTCACTTTTCAACCAGGGGAGAAGAAAAGAGTGGTTGGACAGACAGCAGCGTTGCAGATACGATTCCTTCGTATACTGAGAAGTGCTGCTCACATTGTCAGGAGCATGGCAGGGTCAGTAGGGAGGGGAAGAAGACTGGTTGTGGAGGCACAGCCCGTTGCGGGGCCCCGCAGAGCCAGGCAAGACAGTGGTGAGCTGGAGACATCTCCAGCTTCTGCAGCTTCTGCAACCACCTAGGACCTGGAACTCTGTGCGTGTGCGTGCATGCGTGTGCGTGCGTGCGTGCGGACTCTGTGCGTGCGTGCGTCCGGACCGGACGTGGATCACGTGCCGGAGTCAGTGTCGGGAGAGATGCAGTCCCCAGGGCTGTCACTCTGGGGACCAGGCTACAGTTGTCTCAGCCATGCACCTGGGCTATTTCACAGACGTCCCCTAAAGGTGTCCCCGGTGGTTGCAGCACAGGGCTTGGGGGCTGGGGCCTGGGTGACACCTGATGTCACTTTTCCTCTACCTTCTCATTTCTCTCTTCCTGGGCCAGAAAAGACAAAATTGATTCTCCGGTGCTCTATTGGCTTTATAAGACCAGGATATCCTGTCAGGAGGGTCAGCTTGGGAAGCTAGGGTGGGCCCTCTCTTTGGACAAAGTGGACTTACAAAAAAAAAAGAAAATCTCATCTAAAACCCGGTATGCCTCAATCCAGGCTTCCAACTTTATTTCTCTTCCTTCTAGAACTTGCTTGATATTTTCATAGAGATGGAGAAGAGGGTCATCCTCGGGGAAAGAAATTTGGACACCCTGAAAAGAATCTGTGACCAAATTAACAAGAGCCTGCTGAAGAAAATCACGGATTATGAAGAATTAAGCAGAGGTAGAAATAACTTGACAGCTGTGAATTAGCAAAATGTATTCTTAAATTGACAAATCCCTCTACGTCGAGATTGTTTCTAATCAAATATGTGTTTGTTTTTTAATTCAGAGCAAACAATGAGCCCTCAAAGAAGTCTAGATGAAGTTTCAAATGGTAATTTGCGAAATACGTATTTAAGGCTTATTCAGTTAATTTACTATCAGATACCCCCATTGCCTCCTCTCCCCACAACCTTCTCACACATCCACATCTTAATGGTCTTGCTCTCCTAAAATCAAGAAGGCTCCGTGCCTACTTGTCCCCTTCTTTACACATTGAAAGATACACACCTGCTGTCAAAAGACATAGACCTTGCAGCCCCAGGCTGACAAGTTTAAAATAGGTGAAGAGTCAGTCAGTAAAAAGATTTTTATTCTGTGGACTGCAAGGATATTATGTTCAAGGCAGTCTGTGAGTTTTCATTTTAAAGGGGACCTTATGATATCCTGGGTGCTCTGTGTTTCTTTACCAAAATCCCTTCTCTGCTATGTTTCATTCCAGATATGTCTCAGTTGCTTGTAGGGGAGGAATCCCTGAGGGTACTGCCAATGTCGGACTCTCCAGGAGAACAGGACTATGAATCAGAGGTGTGTAGAAATTTGGACTCCTTTTTCTCTTTAGTTGCTCATTCTAGTTCTTGCATTCCTCAGCTTTTAAGCGCTCAGATAAACTAGTAAGGGGCAGATGCTTACTGGAAATTTGGAGAACTATAGAAAATTTTCAGAAACAGACAAATTTAAAATGTGATTTTTTAAGTTTCAAAAGTAAAAAAAGTGTTAAAATTTTATTTTATTTTTTAGATTTATTTATTTGTTTGAGAGAGTGAGAGAGAGCGAGAGCGCATGTGAGCAGGGGAGGGGCAGAGGAAGAGGGAGAGAGAGAATCCTAAGCAGACTCCTCGCTGAGTGCAGAGGCTGATGTGGGGCTCCATGCGGGACCCAATCCCATGACTTGAGCACAAATCAAGAGTCAGATGTGTAACCAACGGCACCACCCAGGCACCCCTAAAATTTTATTTTAAAACCAAAGACAAAGGCACTGGAATAGTTGGAGGGCCGAGAAAGCAAGAAGCCTCCTGGCAACCCTTTCAGCAGCTGCCTCAGCCGAAGTGGGAGAAGGCTTTGGGAGAAAACTCTAGCAGGCCTGGGAAAAGCAAAGCCTTTTCATTTAGGCTGACATTTCAAAACTGTTTCTCCACGGTGATTTAGGGGTAAGCAGCAAAGGCTCATGATCTAGCCATCTCTATGTTCTCATCTCAATGAGCCAGTGCAAGAATTGCCTTTCTAGATAATCACTTTAGTTTATTAACCTTCAAAGATTCACCAGCCACATTCTGATTCATTAGCCTGTTCACTCCTCTCTGTGATGGGAAGCAGAGGAACCCCTGAATGCTATCAGTCCAGTGGGAGACTTGAAATTAAGCTGAGAGAGACCAGTTACAGGTGGGCTCCTGAGCAAATTACCAGACCTCTCTAGGTCTGAAAACCAAGGATTTGCCAAAGTCATGTGGCACTTTGCAAATAGCAAAGCACTCTACTGAGTGTCGTCCCCACTGAACAGCTAACTGTACTGAGTGCCAGAGAGATTAGGTAACTTGCACAGAGTCTTAAGGTTATTACGTAGTAGAGCCAGGAATTTGAGCCCTTAGCGCAGAGCACTTTTCTCTACCTTGAGGAGCTGCATGGATTTCCCAACAAATGCTGAGTATCTTGGCACAGAAACGGCCCCGGGAAAGTCAGGATGCAGGGCTGTCTCTAACTGATACTGTCAGGTACGAGAGTCTGGATACTGTAACCTGCAACATAGCCAAGACCTGCCTGACTAGTCCGTCTCTCTCCTCCAGGCCCTGTGGTCCTGAGAGCCAAATTAAGTCGTCGGCTTTCAAAGTCCTGGGACCGTGCTATGTCCTGTGTGAAGGGCCGGCCCTCAGCTGTTAGCCCAGAAAAATAGATGAGTTGACTAGATGGCCAACAGAATAACAAGGTGACTGACAGGCAGCCCAAAGACAGCATGAAGACATTCATTCATTCAGCAACTCCTGATTGAGCTCTCACAAATTAATAAATTCTAGTTCCTGCTGCAAATGTTAGCTGCCTTGAGCAGAAACAAGAACATATGAAAATATGTTATGATGACGACAGTATTAATAGATGTGCAAAGTGCTCAAGAGGCCCAAGTACTGGGACCCTGATTTTACATACTAACTGTGGGGCAGAAGTCTGGGGATCCTGCGTCAAGGGAACGGGTGGAAACTGGTTCACCAGAGAAATGACGTCAAGTTGAGGGAGGGCTGGTGAAAGGACCCTTGCATCCCAGTTTGGCTAAGGGGACAGCCCAACTTCTTACTAGGGAGTTGTTTGTTCACATCTCAAGTGTTTGACCCTCAGAGTCAGCTCCTGGGTTGGATTTTTGTCTTCCAGGCATCGGAGAAAGTTTACCGAATGGAAAGCAAACCTCGAGGATATTGTGTGATCTTTAACAATTATGACTTTAGCATAGCACGGAAGGAAGTACCCAAACTTCAGAACATTAAGGATAGGAATGGAACAGACTTGGATGCAGGTACAGTAGAACCCTGAAAAGAAGTGAAATATTTCTAATACCTAAGTTTTTTTATCAAAAGGGGAGAACAAAAATTGTACCAATAGGGCCTCATGTTTCAGGAAAAAAAATGGATAAAACCATATTTCCTTGTGGAAATGAAGAACATTTTTGTATATTTGCTAATTTTCTGCTTTTGTTTTTTTAAATTAATTTTTTAATCAAAGTAATGTATATAAGATAAAATATCAAATCTTACTAAAAGGCTTATAGTAAAAAGCAACAACAATAAGCTTTGCTTTTAATTCAACTTAATGAATAGTGCTTCTGTAGAATGTATTAAGTATTAGGTGAAAACATTGCCTTGGGATCAAGACCACATATTGTAATTATAAAAGTTGGGCAGAGGAAATTGTGAGTCTTTAATAGAAATACCATTGTCAAATATTAAACTAGCCAGAAATTCTTTTGCTCAGCCTCTTTAGGAGGAGCAACTTAAAAGAGAACTTATAAGAACTTACAGGTTAAATGAAAACTTGTGAGAACTTATAATTTAAATGAAAAAATAATTTTCAGTGTGTGAACATAGAAATGGCTCTACTAAAAGTGACAGAAATAATCCAACTCATCCAATATATTTTTGAAAATGGTGTTTATGAGTCATAACATCAGGTAATGCCTTATTTTTTTAACTGAATAAAGTTTAGAAAATTAATGTAGGTTGATTTTAATCATCAAGACTCTGCTAATGGTCTCTTAACACATATTCAAGCAAATCTATTCTAAGATTTCAAAAGCCACAGAGCTTTAAGTCCATTGGCTATATCACTCAACATCATATACCTTGGTCTTGAAGAAGAGAATTCAGGCCTTTGATTTCCATTCATTTACTATCAAAACATTTTTTTTGTAGAGAGAGAGAGAGCACAAGCATGGGGAGGGGCAGAGGGAGAGGAACAGAGAGAATCTTAAGCAGGCTCCACACCCAGTGCGGAGCCCATTGCGGGGCTCCATGTCGTGACCCTGGCATCATGACCTGAGCTGAAATCAAGAGTTGGACATTTATGGGGGCGCCTGGGTGGCTCAGTCATTAAGCGTTTGCCTTCAGCTCAGGTCATGATCCCAGGGTCCTGGGTTCGAGCCCTGCATCGGGTTCCCTGCTCAGCGGGAAGCCTGCCTCTCCCTCTCCTACTCCCCCTGCTTGTGTTCCCTCTCTCACTGTGTCTCTGTCAAATAAATAAATAAAATCTTAAAAAAAAAAGAGTTGAACATTTAACTGACCGAACCACCCAAGTGCCCCACTATCAAAACATTTTTATTAAAATAATATTTGATTGAATTTCTGTCCTTTGGTCAAAGGGTAGGTACAAAGTTGCAGATTTGTAACTTATTTAGAGATCTAATGAATGACATAATGACTATAGTTAATAATACTGTATTGAATACTAGAAATATGCTAAGAGAGTGTATTGCAGGTGCTCTCATCACACATACACACACACAAAAGGAATTAAGTATGTGAGGAGATATATTATTAGCTTGACTGTGATAATTACTTCACTGTATATATAATCAGTTTTATGCCTTAAGTATATACAATTTTTAGTTAAAAAAAAATCAGGCACCCTGAAAATGTTGAAAGACTGACTAGATCTTAGAGAACTTGGACAAAAAATAAGGTTATGCATATGGAAAACAAAGCAATGAAAAAATAATGCAATTACTAATTCCAGGAAAGACAAAAAATTTAATAAAAAAGGAAACATAATTAAAGAATATTGTTTACATAGTACTATTGATTCGATTAAAAGTTGTAAATAACTGTATAAGAGCATCAAATGCTCATCCTCCATAATAAGAGCTCAATACAAAGTCTAAAATTTATAAGTAAATAAATAGCAAAGAGGTCAAATTCATTACAAAATGGAGGTGAATACCAAAAAATAGTTGTAAAAAGTTGAAAGTGGTTGCCTTCATGGAACATGACTGGGTAATAGGGAGAGTTAGAGAAGGGATAGCTTTTTGTAATAGGCCTTTTAGTTCTACTTGATTTTTTAAACATTCATATCTTGTATTTTTCTTAAAAGATTTATTTATTTGAGAGAGCAAGTGTGAGTGGGGGGGGAGGAGAAGAGGGAAAGGGACAAGCAGACTCCATGCTGAGCGTGGAGCCTGACATGGGGCTCAATCTTCACGACTCTGAGATCATGACCTGAGCCAAAATCAAGAGTCAGACACTCAATCGACCGAGCCACCCAGGCGCCCCTCATATTTTGTATTTTGATAAACAAATTTGAGTGTTCAAGATAAAATAAGTATGAAGCTTCTATTAAAATTTTTTTTTGCTTTTTATTTTGATTATGTAAGTAATACAATCATTATTTAGATTGGTTTGGTAGTAAGCCTAAATAATAGCTTACCCATCTTATAGACTAGTTGAGCAGAGACAGAAGGCCAACAATAGCACTCTCCCCTTTCTCATTTGCCTCGGGACTGGAAGTGTTTTCAGCTGGGGGCAATAAATATTAGAAAACTATGTAATTCGGCCAGTGATATAAGGGTCTTGTTCTTCAGTTCTGGTTCAGATTCTTTGTACTCTAGCATCTCTCTCTCTCTCTCTGTCATCTATCTATTTGACAGAGAGAGAGAGAGACAGTGAGAGAGGGAACACAAGCAGGGGGAGTGGGAGAGAGGGAAGCAGGCTTCCCGCTGAGCAGGGAGCCCGATGCGGGGCTCGATCCCAGGAATCCAGGATCATGACCTGAGCAGAAGGCAGACACTTAGCGACGGAGCCACCCAGGCGCCCTCTGGTTCAGATTCTTAATCTGATCAGTGTTCTCTCTAGCTCTGGACTGTGGTTTGGGGCTTATTCTGGTGTAATATGACTTTTCTTGTTTCACTTTTCAGATGCTTTGTGTCAGACCTTTAGTGAGCTTCATTTTGAGATCGTGCCTTTCAGAGACTCTACAGCCATGAAAATCTGTGAGGTTCTGAAATCCTACCAAAGCATGGACCACACTAGCAGGGATTGCTTTATCTGCTGTGTCCTCTCCCATGGAGACAAGGGCATCATCTATGGCTCTGATGGGCGGGAAGTCCCCATCTATGAGCTGACCTCTTACTTCACTGGCTCAAAGTGCCCTTCCCTTGCAGGCAAGCCCAAAATCTTTTTTATTCAGGCTTGTCAAGGGGATAACTACCAGAAAGGTATAGCTGTTGAGACTGACTCCGAACAGAAGGAAGCCTATTTAGAAATGGACTCGTCACGGCAGAAGAGATATATCCCAGAAGATGCTGACTTTCTGCTGGGGATGGCCACTGTGAACAATTGTGTTTCCTACCGAAACCCCATGGAGGGGACCTGGTATATCCAGTCACTTTGCCAGAGCCTAAGAGAAAGATGTCCTAGGTAATTTTTGCCTACTCTGCCCTTCATTCGTTTCTAAATTTCTAGTTATGGATGACATAGCTGTACTTCCCAGGTCAGTTGCAAAGTGGGAGAGGGGGGCAAGCGTTAACATCATTAGTTCATAGAGACACTTACAGCAGAGTTTCTTTTATTTAGTGCCTGAAAGGACAGTCGGGGTATCATAAAGCAGGGAGTGATGGTAAAGTCAGTTCAGCTCTGTTTTTAGGCAGAAACATGACTCAGCCAACTCAACTAGTTTTGGAAGTCTTCCAACAAGGTAATAACCCATTTCAATGGTTAACATCCTCCAGCTCTGTTAAAGTTCTATTATAGCTAATCAACCCTCTTGGTGTGTTGTGGGAGAGAAGTACCAAAGAGTAGAAACCCTTTATATTCCCACTAATTTGGCCTGATGTGAAGCTACAAAATGTGGGAAAATATCCCTCCCTCATTTATTATACCCTATGCCTCCTTTAGTTGAATGATGGTTTTGTAGTCATAGTTCACTCAGATGCACACATAACTGACAGGTGAATAGCGAGAAATCTTCTAGCTCTATATCTCATCATGCTTTAAGTGTATGAAGAGTAAGAATTTCCCATGGCAGATCAAGGAGTGAAACATAACATCAACACCATGTTTTCCTTTTGTAACTTAGACCACGAGTCCTACAGAGGCTGGTGAGAAAGGGGTGGAGTGGTTGCAGGAGGCATTGGGTTTTCCCTTGCCCAAAGTGATTGTAGATGATCACAGAAGCAGAGGATGTTTTTTGGGGGGGGGCACTGAGGTGATTATGGGGGCAAGAGGCATAGTACGTGGAAGAGTAAGGTACAAACAGATCAGGAGGGAAGGAACCCAAATCTGATGTTGACTCTGAGGTTTCTGATGATCAGTAGAGATCTTGAGTAAACCAAAGGTAAGTTATTAAGCTCTGAAACTACTCCTTTTCCTAGAAAGCTTTGACACATCTTAGTTTATCAGCTTATGATTTCAAATGCCTGGCATTTTGAAGGAAGGAACTGTCACTAACTAAGAGCAGATGAAAGGGTTTGCTGGTATTGTTTCCCCACAGATGGTCACAGTGTTGTTGTTTTTCAGGGGTGAAGATATTCTCACCATCCTTACCGAGGTGAACTTTGAAGTGAGCAATAAGGATGACAGAAAAAACATGGGGAAGCAAATGCCACAACCTACTTTCACACTGAGGAAAAAACTCTTCTTCCCTCCTAATTGATGCTACTCTTTAGCTGTATAACACTATGCTTAATTTATTTGTTAGCAGAATGCTGCTATTTGCCTTTTTTTTTTTTTTTTTTCTTTTGGATGGCAGGAAGGGGAGAGAATCGGAGTCAGGACAAACTAATTCCTGTGCAAATTTAAGCCTAAATCTCTGGCTTTGCAGTAATAGCTAGAGATTTATAGCCCTAGGTAGGATTTTAATTTTATTTTTGATTCGATGAAAAAGTTTTTAAAACACTGAGAGTAGATAAGAAAATATAGAAAGTTTAAAAGAAATGTAACATCATAAATTTAGGTTCAAAAACGGTGTCAGAATGAATGTTCTTTGCACATCTCTCATCTGCTTCCAGCCTGGAATAATTTGATTCCCTTCAAATTGTTAAGTATTTAAAAAAAAGTTAAGGATATCATGCGAAGGCTTTAACCTGGAACACAGAGTTAATGGTAGTGCAGAGATTTTTTTTTTTTTAAAGATTTTATTTATTTATTTGAGACAGAGAGAATGAGAGAGAGAGAGCACATGAGAGGGGGGAGGGTCAGAGGGAGAAGCAGGCTCCCTGCCAAGCAGGGAGCCCGATGCGGGACTCGATCCCGGGACTCCAGGATCATGACCTGAGCCGAAAGCAGTCGCTTAACCAACTGAGCCACCCAGGTGCCCCCAGTAGTGCAGAGATTTTATAAGGCATAAGGAGATGGGGAATGAGGAAAGCAGTTTCCCACTTGAGGCCTCAGAATAAGTGAATGTTGTTCAAGTACTGGGAGACAAAGTCAAGAAAACCATAATCCTTCTCCT
The DNA here is from genome assembly GCF_029215605.1 of Mirounga angustirostris. Classification (NCBI taxonomy): domain Eukaryota; kingdom Metazoa; phylum Chordata; class Mammalia; order Carnivora; family Phocidae; genus Mirounga; species Mirounga angustirostris. The sequence continues at coordinate 161,712,210 of NW_026991711.1, forward strand.
TTCTGTGAAAGGGCTGATTCCTCATTCCTGGTTCTTATGAGAATTTGTCATATTTACATTCCAACTAACTGGATGTGCTTCTATGGAGCAGAATGTGAGGTAAAATTGTTAAAAGGTACTGTTGGGACTTTTTTTTTCCTTAAGTAAGCTCTATCCACTACCTCCCCCCCGCCCCCCGCTGACCCCCACTACACGACATGGGGCTTGAACTCACAACACCAACGTCAAGAGTCACACGCTCTATGAACTGAGTCAGCCAGGCACCCCTAAAAGGTATTGTTAAAAAGGAGAGAGGGGTACCTGGGTGGCTCAGTCGTTAAGCATCTGCCTTCGGCTCAGGTCATAATCCCAGGGTCCTGGAATTGAGCCCCGCATCGGGCTCCCTGCTCAGTGGGAAGCCTGCTTCTCCCTCTCCCACTCCCCCTGCTTGTGTTCCCTCTCTCACTGTATCTCTCTCTGTCAAATAAGTAAAATCTTAAAAAAAAAGAAAAAAAAGACAGCAGCGGCACCTGGGTGGCTCAGTCTTTAAGCGTCTGCCTTTGGCTCCAGTGTCTGTCATGATCTCAGGGTCCTGGGCTCGAGCCCTGCATCAGGCATCCTGCTCAGCCGGGAGCCTGCTTCTCCCTCTGCCCTTCACCCCACTTGTGTTCTCTCTCTCTCTTTCTGCCAAAATCTTTAAAAAAAGAGAGAGAGAGAGAGAGAGAGACAGCAGCCCCAAATAGAGTCACTTGTGCTAAACCCCATGTCAGCAAACCAAGACTTAATACCTAACCAAAATGCAGTTTTAATTCCCCGGGAATGTAATCTTTAAGCAGGCAACATGGAATTACCTGGTCAGCACTGGTGAAATAATCTGCCTGATAAACTCCTTCCATTCCCCTTAGGAAAGTGACCTAATGCAATTTGATCCAATCTGATCTTTAAATTTACTCAGTTGAATTTCTGTTGTTTAACGGTTTGCAGGGGGATGCCAGTGACCCTCTCTCAAAGGTCACTGAGGGAGATTTTTGTGATCTGACCTAGCTAAAAAAAACCTCATGTGTAATGCTCCTACATCCAACCTGATCTCTTCTGATGTGTGTGACAGGCAATCCCAGAAACACCTGAGCCTCCTCTCCTGAGCTACGAGGAGACCTTGTTTCAGTGGTAAAAGACACCCTAACTCTGTTTAGATTTAGATTTCACAAAACCCAGGAATTAGTTTCCTTGTTCTTATTATTTATAAGTACCATTAAATCCATATTTGAAAAGACTGATGTTAATAACACATTAACATCTTTTTGTAGTTCCAGTCTCTCCCTTTCCAAGCCATCCTCTACACTAATTTGTAAGTTTTTTTAAAAAAATATAAGTTTGAAGCTGTTATTTCTTATGTTAAAATCTTTTAACAGCCTTTTCTCTTATTTGCTTCTATATAATCAATACCTCATTTGCTTTTTTGCTAGTGATACTGTACTCCATTCATGCAGTTGCATTTTGTTTCTTTATGTATTTAGTTCATTCTAAATCTGCATGAATGTCTTTTTTTAAAGCTTTTTTTAAAAGAATATTTTTTCAATAATATATATTTTTAATAATATTTTTAATAGAAAATAGAATTTTAACTTATGTTGTTTGGAGATTGTTTTTATTAGTTTTGTTTTTGTTTTTTTTACCATTAGCATCTCCCAATGTTGGCTCATGCAGTTAATTTTTTTTTTTTTTAAGATTTTATTTATTTATTTGAGAGAGAGAGAATGAGAGACAGAGAGCATGAGAGGGAGGAAGGTCAGAGGGAGAAGCAGACTCCCTGCCGAGCAGGGAGCCCGATGCGGGACTCGATCCCAGGACTCCAGGATCATGACCTGAGCCGAAGGCAGTCACTTAACCAACTGAGCCACCCAGGCGCCTGTCATGCAGTTAATTTTTAAGAAAATTTTTTGCCCATATTTAAGATTGGGACATAGGTAGGATTTTAATTTTATTTTTGATTCAATGAAAAAGTTTTTTAAAAACTTAGAGTAGATAAGAAAATATAGAAAGTTTAAAAGAAATGTAACATCATAAATTTAGTACTGGGGTACCTGGGTGGCTCAGTCGTTAAGGGTCTGCCTTCGGCTCAGGTCATGGTCCCAGGGTCCTGGGATCCAGCCCTGCGTCACATCTCTGCTCCGCGGGAATCCTGCTTCTCCCTCTCCCACTCCCCCCTGCTTGTGTTCCCTCTCTTGCTGTGTCTCGCTCTGTCAAATAAAGAAAATCTTTAAAAAAAAAAAACCCACAGTACTTTCTTTTGAAAAATCAGAATATCTGACCACATTGATCCCATGCTCTTGTGTGGAATGGGTCCACCCCACTCAATCCCCTACATTTAGGCTGATGCCAATGACCATTTATCACCGTGCTTGTTTGTGTGGTTATTTTTCCTTATGTCCAGGCCACTTCACTTACTTATATTGCCTGCACTGTGGGGATTTGAATTCTGGTGATTATTTAGAGAAGGTGGCAAGAATCATCAGAAACTTTCCCCAAATCATAGTTACAGGGAAGATGATTGAGAAGTGGAGCAGTGGGGACACACATAAGAGAAAAGGTTTTTGGAATTGAATCAATAAATTATCATTCTTGCTAGCTAAATGCCCCGGGGGACAAAAGCTAAACTTCAAAGTACAGTCAACATTTAATAGGGAGAAGTTCTTCAGATTAGTGTTTTCATAATGAAATACATAAATGTGGAAGAGAAAATAGTACAATGCCCAGAGAAAGCTCAGATCCAGATACAGAGAACATCACCTTTCATTGAAGAGTCTTGAAAATCTGTATAATTGAGATGAGAATTCAAACATTCCCAACCACTTAGAAGAAAGCAAATTGTGAAAAGACAAAAGTAGAACCAAGGCAACCCAGGAACTAAACTCATAATACACACTTCTCAAGTAAACCTCACCAGAGTTCTCAAAGTCTACAGAGATGGTGTTCCTACCATCTTTTGTACTGGAGAACAACTTTTCTGCTCACAATTCTTGTTTTTCATTGCTGTCATCTTCTAAAGTGTCAGAATCATCCTCATAAATAGAGGTTGACTTCCCAGATCGTTCTTCATAAATTTCTTCATTCTTGGCAATTATTTTTTGCCTATAAAGAAAGAGAAGATGTATCACTATAGACTCAACGGGTAGAAGGGCCTCTACGATATCTGGGGGGAGAGAAATATGGTTTCATTCTTTCACTGGGGGAAGTCGCACACATTACTTGCAGTGGTTTTGAATTTAGTGAGATATGATATTTATGTTACCAAATTCCCAGATGAGGAATATTCTTCTGAGGGGAAACAGAGTATGCCATCCCAAAATACGCTACCTTGCATATTGATTAGTTTGAATTAAAGTTACTTAAGCCAACAGCCAGTACAAGAAAGATACTCTGACCCTCCTTTGTCCCCCTGAAAGCAGGAAATAAAATTACCCGCCCTACACAAGAAGGTAAAGAGACATGCTTCTCACCAGAAACAGGGAATTTAGGGCCAAGGAGGCTGTATAAACAGACCTGTTACTTCCTCACTCATTTACCACCCCGAGCCCAAACTCCTTTGTCTTGTCAATTCTTTACAGATTGTCTTTTTGTCTAAAAGGTATAAAAGCTGCCCACTTTGGTCACTTCTTTGAGTCTCATATTTTTATGTGCTCCTGTACATTCAAAATTTAATTTGTTTTTCTCCTGTTAATCTGTCTCATGTCAATTTAAAGTTAGACCAAACAACCTACAAGGGAAGAAGGGAAAAGCTTTACTCTCCTATACCACCAAATCAATGCAATGAATCACTTGCCTTTATTAAAATATTGACCAAAATTTATCTCAGTGATTTAAAATGCATCTTCAGGTAACAGTATAATTTCTGACCTAAAGTTGATTTCCACAGGAAATAAATGCAGCTGTATCTAAGTGTAAAGCACTGACACCTAAACCCCTAAACTCTCAGGGGACACGGTAAAAACTCGGAGCTCACATGTGTTATGACAGTTTCCAATCATTCATTCAACAAGTATTTATTATATATCTACTATGGATTCCAAGCATATGACATTCTGGAAAAGGCAAGACTACAGAGACACTGAAAAGATCAGTAATTGCCGGGAGTTGGGAGGGGAAGCCAAGCATGAATAGGTGAAGGGCAGAGGACTTTAGGGATTTAAAATATATACACAGAACTGAATAAACTCAGAGACCCTCAGATAAATTTCATGTGCCGTTTTACGTTAAAACTAAGACGTGGGTAAGAGAGAGGAGTCTAGACACATTCCCGACACCACTTCAGATGAAATGTCTGACCTTCGCAGGTGATTTCTGTGGCCTGGCTCTGAGTGAGTATCTCCCTCCTGAAAGTCCCTGTGCCTTCACCTTATCAGGAAATACCTGGGTTCATCTTCATCTATTCCTCACCCAAACTCCCTCCCACTTTCTAAGGATAACTCAGCCATATCTTTTTGAGCAGTGTCCTTCATACCTTAGATGAATGTTTTCTTCTGTCAGAAGCTGTATGGTATATTTAAAATTTTCTTCAGCTTCAGCAAGCTTGATCTGGAACATTTTCTCCAGATTTCCCACAGTAGCTTTCTGAAGGACATATAAATTTTAATACCCATCTTTCCCAAACCAGAGTCACCCAGAGCAGAGCTATATGGTAGAGCTGCCCAGAGACCTGGATTCCTCTGCACAACTCCCATCCCCACTCCAGCCAGGACTTGCCTCTCTCTGAAGTTCCATCTGGGTTTGGTAGAGGGTTGTGTTAAGTGTTTCTAGGATAACAGCTTGTGTATTCAACTCTTCCTCCATGACCTGTGTAAGAAGAAACTGTTTCAGGACAACATGACAATATCTACCCATTTATTCTCTTCTGCAGGGCACCTGGACTAGAAGGTGAAGCATCAACTTTAGCAACTCTTTACACTGTTCAGTCACTTCACCCTGTTAATTCTACCTCTTGTATGTCTTGCCCATCTATACTCCCCTCTGCAGACTCACTATCACTGTCTCAGATCCAGCCCTCACCGGGGCTTGCATGGGTTGTCACAATAGCTACCAATCACTCATTCATTAAACAAATACTTATTATTGGAAAAGGCAAAACTACAGAGACAGTAAAAAGAGGAGTGATTGCCAGGGGCTGGGAAGGGAAGCAAGGGATAAATAGGTGGAGGACAGAGAACATTTAGGCAAAGAAACTACTCTGTATGATATTGCAGTGGTACATGGCATGCTGCATTTGATGCATTCGATAAAACCTATAGAATGTATAACACAAAGGGTGAACCCTAAGGTAAACTATGGACTTTAGTTAAAAGGGATGTATCAATAATGGTTTATCAACTGTAGCAAAAGTACCACACCAATGTAAGACGTTAATAATAGAGAAAACTGTATGTTTGCATTGGGGGAGGATATGAGGAATCCCTGCACTTTCTGCTTAATTTTTCAGTAAACCTAACATTGCTCTAAAAAAAACCCAGTCTTTTAATTAGGAAAAAAAAAAAACCCTCCTGTTGTAGGCACCAGGAGTATTATGATGAACAAGAAAAATATAATTCCTACTCTTATGGATGTACATTCTAGTGAGGGGGATGGAAAAAATTAAATAAAAGTTAATAAAATAATTACAATAATAAATTTAAAACAAACCAAGGATAAGATAGAAGATGCAGTGTAAGTGCAGGGAAGGGACAAATGTGGAATTTACATTAGATAGATGCTGAAGAGACTATAAGAATGAACCAGATGGGTCTCTGCTTTCAGGTGTCAGCTCCGTTTAACTCCTACATGTCCTCAGAGCTCTTCCCATGGGATAAGCATCCTCCCAAGATGTATAGACTAGAGAGGTACCAGCGCTTACTGCAACCACATTGTACAAAGCACTGTACCAACTCACTTAGCATTCTTTTATTCACTTATTCACTCAAAAAATCAATTGGTAGTCACTGAATGTCTTGATGTGCCAGGCATGTTCTAGAAACTGGAGATTAGTGGTAGAGAAAACAGACAAAAATCTCTGCCTTCATTGAGTTTATCAGGTTAGACAATTATAAATCTGTATAGAAAAATAAAACAGGGAAAAGGAAGTGTTGGGTGGGTTGTTAAGCCTTTAAATAGAGTGGCCCCTCAGAAGTGGCATCTAAGCAAAGACCAGAAAGAGGTAAGGAAGTTAGTCATGTGGATATCTGGGAAACAACTTCCTAGGAAGACAGAATGTCAACTGCAAAAACCTCAAAGTAGAGGATCCTGGTGTGTTAAAGAAACAGCAAGGGGTCCAGTGCCACTGGGGTAGCATGATGGAGGAGGGGAAGATGTAGAAGGAGATGAGGATGGGGGAAAGAACCATGAGCATGGAGCAGGTAGAACAATCCTCAGGGTCAACACAGGACTGGGAATAGTTATATTCCCACAAGCCAGAGTACACAGAGTATTGGGTAGACTACTCAAAGGGTATTATCTCTGTGTGTGGGGGGGGATTAGCCTTAGACCAAAGACTGCTTTAATTCTGCCTAACAAAGCTTAAAGGTAAGGCTTGAAAATATCAAACTGTTTCTAAGTAACTTAATGGCATCCCAGAACAAAGTACAACTATATTTAAAGGAATACAAAGATATTCAGCACCCAAAAGGTTGAACTTCACAATGGTGGTTGTCCAATAAAAAATTACCAGGCATGCAAATAAGTGGGAAAATATGGCCACAAATGAGGAGCAAAGTCAATTAATAGAAACAGATCCAGAAAGGAATGGTAGAATTAGAAGACAAGCTCAATAAAGCAGTTATTATAATACACTGGGTCTTCCTTGTTCCTTGTTTTGACCTATCCCTCTACCATGCAGGACACTGAGGTCTGTTTACCGAACAACGATGAAGCCTTGCCTAATCTCTAAGATATCATTCCACGATTTTATAACGGCTAGTCTTTTCCCAAACATGTCCATTCTGGATCCAAGTTAAATTCTCTGTGAAAGAAAACCATGGGTTTGAACAGTTTCCCTTCAGGTGTCTCCCACATGGAAGTGCCATAATTTGTCCCAGAAGAACAGAATTCTTTGAAGAAACTGTTGGACATGAGGCACACTCAGAATCTTAAGGAGAGGCTTGGAGTTAGAGTTCCCAGGGGCAGTATTGTAATTTTTAGAGCTTAAAGGAAGAATTTGGTATTTCAGAAGTCAAGACTCTTGTGGTTTGAGACTTACTAGAAATGGAAGGCATTTGACACTGAAGATCACAAGCATATTGCTTATATATTTCTTCAAATCGCTCTAAAAAGATGCTAAAGGCTTTGTTTTACAGATGACTTTGTATTATAGTTCTAAAGTTCTTTTTGACCTGTTGAATCCAGCAAACTCAGCTTTAGGGCCTCCCCCACCCTTTTTTTTGGTTTTGGAAAATTATCATAGATTCCATTTTTTGGGAGTACATAATTTTATTGATGCATTTGTAAGATGCTAATTCCACAGGAAAAATGAAAAAACTTACCTGTTTGGTCTTTCTTAGCTCCTCTAATTGTAAGGTATCCTTTTCATGTTGTTTCAGTAGCTCCTAAAAATAATTTTATTTGGAAAGGGTCAGCACTGGGGTTTCTAGTACTTCTTTCAGAGAATTAAGAAAGCCAGAATAGGATTCTGGAATATCATATTCACCAAAGTTTAGATATTGGTATAATGAAGCACACATTATAAACTAATGACATGACATGTTGAAGTTAAATTTTGAAAATCTTACTTATGTGCAACCTTGGTAGGGTTACTATTGTTGAATATTGTTAACATTGTTGAATATTCTGTTCTGCCACAGATTGATCTTTATATTCAGTACAATCCCAGTCAGAATACTTTCTTGACAAACTAATTCTGAAATTTATATAGAAATGTAAGTGATATAGAAGAGCCAAAATAACCTTGAAAAACAAGAGCAAAACTGGATTTTTACTCCCTGATTTCAAACTATAGTAACTGAGACAATGGTTGTCTTGACCTAGGTATGGACAAAGAGTTCAATGGAATAGAATGGAACAACTAGATATCTATACAGAAAAAAATGGCCTATGACCTCTACCTCACTCCATACATAAAAATTATTCAAAATGGATCATAGAGGGGTGCCTGGGTGGCTCAGTCGGTTAAGCGTCTGCCTTCGGCTCAGGTTATGATCCCAGGGTCTTGGGATCGAGCTCTGCGTTGGGCTCCTTGCTCAGCAAGGAGCCTGCTTCTCCTCCTCCCTCTACCCCTCCCTCTACTCATGGACACTCTCTCTCTCTCTCAAATAAATAAATAAATAAATAAATAAATAAATAAATAAATAAATAAAATCTTTAAAAACAAAACAAAACAAAATGGATCATAGAATCATAAAAACTAAAATTATAAAGCTTTTTTTTAGAATAGAAGATCTTCAAAAAATATAAAAATAAATAAAATAGAAGATCTTTGTATTCCTGGACTAGGCAACAATTTCATAGAAAGGACACAAAAAGCTGTAACTTTCCTGTAAAAAGGAAAAAATTAATAATTTGGCTTTCATCAAAATAAAAAACTTCTGCACATCAAAAGATAACATGAGCAAAATGAAGAGGCGAACTACAGGCTAGGAGACTGTGTTCGTGACACATGTACCTAACAAGGAACTTGCATCCACGTTACATAAAGTACTCCTACGTATCTATAATAAAAGATAAACAATCTAAGTTTTTTCAAATGGCAAAAGACTTGAACCAGCATCTCACAAAAGAAGACATATAAATTGTCTGATAAGCATATAAAAAATTGCCCAACATAATTAGTCACCAGGGAAACTAAAACTATAATGGAATATCACTTTATACCCATTGGAAGGGTCAAAATAAAAAGGATGCCACTTAAAAAAAAAAAAAAAAAAGGGCGCCTGGGTGGCTCAGTTGGTTAAGCGACTGCCTTCGGCTCAGGTCATGATCCTGGAGTCCCTGGATCGAGTCCCGCATCGGGCTCCCTGCTCGGCGGGGAGCCTGCTTCTGCCTCTGACCCTCCCCCCTCTCATGTGCTCTCTCTCATTCTCTCTCTCTCTCAAATAAATAAATAAAATCTTTAAAAAAAAAAAAAAAAGGATGCCAATACTAGTTGCTGATGATGTGGAGCAACTGGAATTCTCATGTTTAAGGCACAAGAGTAAAATGGCACAGCTACTGTGGAAAGTGCCTTGGCAATTTCTTTTTTTTTTTTTAAAGATTTTATTTATTCATTTGAGACAGATATAGAGAAAGAGAGCATGAGCAGGGGGAGAGGCAGAGGGAGAGGGAGAAGCAGACTCCACGCTGAGCAGGGAGCAGATGGGATGTGGGGCTCAATCCCAGGACTCTGGGATCATGACCTGAGCTGAAGGCAGATGCTTAACCATCTGAGCCACCCAGGTGCCCTGGCTTGGCAATTTCTTATAAAGTTAAACTATAACTACCCTAGAAACCAATAATAACACTGCTAGGTATACACCCAAAGGAAATGAAAAATTGTGTCCACAGAAATACTTGTACAAGGGTGTTTACAAAACCTTTATAAAATAGGGAGGACAACAAATGGAAACAACCTAAACCTCCAAAAACAGGAAAATGGTAAACACATTGTGGGATATTCCTACAAAGGGATGCTAATGGGCAATAAAAAGTAATAAATTACTGATATAAACAACAAATGGATAAATTTCACAGACATTGTGTTGAGGAAAAAGAAGCTGTATACAAAAGAGCATATACTGCATGATTCCATTTATATGAAGCTTAAAAACAGGTAAAACTAATCTGTGGTGGGGGGCGCCTGGGTGGCTGAGTCGTTAAGCGTCTGCCTTCCGCTCAGGTCATGATCCCAGGGTCCTGGGATGGAGCCCCGCATCGGGCTCCTGCTTGTCTGGGAAGCCTGCTTCTCCCTCTGCCACTCCCCCTGCTCGTGTTCCCTCTCTCGCTGTCTCTCTCTCTCTGTCAAATAAACAAATAAAATCTTAAAAAAAACCCAAAACTAATCTATGGTGGTAGGAATCAAAATAGTGGCTGTCTTGGGGCAAGTTTTGAGGGAGAGAGGGTTTAACTGGGAAGGAATACAGGAGTGATTTCTGGGTTGATAAAATGCTCTAGATCTTTACTTGGGTTTTACTTACATGGATACGTACATTTGTCAAAACTCATCAAACTGTATACTTACGATCTGTGTGCATTTTCTTAATTGTAAACTATGCTTTCATGAGAAAGAGAGTGAGACACAGAGCAGCATTTACAGATTTATAGTCAGCGTCGCCGGAGAGAAAATAGGAGAGAGGAAAGGATGCATGCGGATGATCAAATCTCTCCCCATTAGAGGAATTGCTCCTTCTTATTCAGATGTCTGAGCCCTCCAGACCCCAGAAGCGCTAGCCACACTGCATACATGCCCCATATCCTCATTACTGTCTTGCTCAGTTATAGTGAATGCCAGAAATGGGATTTGATTGGTGAAATTAGTGGTCTTTTAATTAGCATGATTGATTGGAAATGGGCTCTTAAAAATGGAATATTCAAGGTAGACAGTATTTTAGAGGCACAGTCCACTTTGCAGGAAAAGAGTACAGGAATCTAACAAAACCTGTAGGCTGTGCACTCAGGAATGGTGTCTAAGACTTGACTCTTAGATAGTCCTATGCTGCTTAGGAGGTGCCCTGGCTGCCTGAGGCTGACTCCAGGAGTTGCAGAATCCTATCCCTGTCAGGCCTTTGTAGATACCTCTGATGAATCTTTCGTGGACGTAAAAGCTCAGAGAGCTGGTGGTATAACCACTTGGGGCCTGCTTGCTAATGCAGGTTTGTTTAGGAAATGCCCATATGTCTGAGACCTGTAGCAGGATCAAGGTGGTGGGGGAGTGATGAACAGGAGTAGCTCACCCTCACCCCCTCTAACTTTGAGGTAGCTCCTCTTACTTACTCAGAGCTATACATGACCAAACTTGCTTAGTTTAGTCTGCTCCACTGCCCTTTCTCTTCAGCTCCAGTCAAGGATGAGGAGGAACATTCAGAGCCTGGGGTTTTGGCAAAATAGGGAATTTCGGGTTCTGTATGTGTTTAGCGTTCTATTATTCCCCTTTAATTCAAATTTTCATTCCACCATAACCCTGTGGTAAGACCGTCTAGATAAAGACAGCAAGACTGCCAGTCCACTTGGATACATTTCCAGGGAAGCTGGAAAAGGAGGAATATGCCCACAAAGACAAAAAGCTCGCCTAATTACAGAGACACCCCTGGGACCGGGATGTCTCAGCAAGGCTGCACCTTCAACCCCTCACGTGCATGGGGCCTAAGTTACCTCCTTCTCTCGAATGAAGTTCTCAAAGACGGCACTGTAGGAATCATTTATTTTCTTCTTTTCTTCTATTGACTCTAACTCAAACTTTTTTGTCATTTTATGTTCTGTGGAGGTGAGAAGAAATTACACGTATGAGGAAATGTGGGGAAAGCAGATGCGAAGGAAACTCCAAATGTTTGAAGATAATAGAAATTCCAGACTGGGTCAAACTCAAGGTCCTTTCAGCCTGGCGTTCGGCTTCTGATGTTTACCTGGAGTGTGAGAGTCAGGTGAACATGGCGGTGGTTTTCAGGGATGTCAGTCATATGGGACTTACCCCAATGTCTCTGATTTTTCTGTGTATGTGTAATTTATTTTAGATCTCTTGCTTATTATTTTGTCCATTCTCACCGCCAAAGTAACCAGTATGCTTTCTTCGATATCCTTACCTTAAAATACAGCTCTTGGCTAATGTGATGCCTCCAGCATAAATATTTATTCTGTACTTAGCCCTGGGGTAGAGATAGGCTTAAACTGTTTCTGGCGCAGGGGAGCCTGCCAACAGAGGCCCAATACCAAACAGGGGTTAGTAGGGGGTAGAAGGAAGGGGTAAGGGGCTGACACAAATTTCTTCTGCAGCCTCATGGTGCTGGGGATGGATAGGGAGGCAACCTCTAGGCTCACAGGATGGGTCTGGGCTGAGCTACGCTGTGCACAGCTAAAATCTGCTTTTTCAAAACTGAGTGAACATCTTAACTTAGATTTTGACAACATGGAATGAGTATAGTGTGGGTAGCTAGAAGTCTGGAAGAAGACAGGGTCATGCTACACCAGGGTCCTAGCTAAAGCCTCAAATAGGTGCAGCTCCGCATTCCTTCCCTCAGCTTAATGCCAGGGTCTTCCTGCTGCCTCTGGCAGTCAGAGTCCCCAGTGGGGTGGGAATGGCCTTGAGGATCAACTTCCCCAGGGGGTTTCTGCATTTAAATGAGTAATTTGTTGAAATCAAACAAATCTGATACGAATTGGGTTGAGGCAGGATGCGGTACAGGTTTGTAGAGGCCCTACTCCTACCTCAACCTGTCCTCTAGGTCAGGGAGCAGAGTCTCTGTAAATTCGTCTCTCCTTTTTCCATTTATGAAGATGCTCAGTGTGGGTAGAAGGCTCATCTATAAATCACTTTCTATGATCCAAACTCTGTGCTAGGTGTTGGAAATATTAAAAATATAAAGTAATATATAAATGGATCAAATCAACATGTTGTACATTTTAAACATATGCAATGTTATATGTCAATTGTATCTCAAAGATTGAGATCCTTTTTGGGGTGGAGGATGTGGGAATCCAGAGGCTCTCAGTATAATCGATTGTGCTGTCCCTCCCCCAACAAATGAATATTTGAAACTCTAATTCAAGAACATCTTTTCTGGAACTTTGGGGTCACTTGTATCCATGTAACAAGTCAGCACTCCTACAGTTGTCCTAGAGCTTGCTCCAGCCCGTGATGGCCAAACTTGGAGAGTGAGCTTTGGAAGGTACAGGCTTAGACCCTCAAGTGGCTGAACTTTATAAAGACTCCATCCTGGTTGTCACCTTCTTGAAAACTCCATGCACCTCTGATTCAGGAGTCCAGCCATGTGGCCGTCACCCTTAGTGGATCCAAGGCTGCCTTTCTAGTTGAGACCAAACTTAATGGCAGGTTTTTTCGGTGCACGTGCCATCAAAAAGACAGAAATTTCTGTACTCACTTTGCTGTAGCAGGATCTTTTCCCACTCCAACTTCTCCTCCTTTTCCCATTCTGCCTTCTTCTTCGACCACTTGTCCTCCATTTCATCATAAATGCTGTCCTGTGGAGGCACAAAGGCACCATGAAGAAAAGGGTCCTTTTTTTTTTTTTTAAGATTTTATTTATTTATTTGAGAGAGAGAGAATGAGAGAGAGAGAACACCTGAGAGGGGATAGGGTCCGAGGAAGAAGCAGACTCCCTGCCGAGCAGGGAGCCCGATGCGGGACTCGATCCCGGGACTCCAGCATCATGACGTGAGCCGAAGGCAGTCGCTTAACCGACTGAGCCACCCAGGCGCCCGAAAAGGGTCCTGAAAAAGGCTGCACACCAGCTCCAGGCACAGCATGGGGCCCTTTGCAGCTTCCCTCACCTGGAATGCTTTCTAGGAGTCCCTCTGTGGGTGGCTGGTGGCAGCAAATTCTAGCCCAGGCCACCTGCGAGCCTGCAGAACCCTCAAAGTCAAGGGCAGGCTCTGCCTGGTGTTTGTCCCACTGGAACTGGGTTTTCTTTGAGGACAGGTAGGATTCTCCTGTTGAAGATTCACATGTCAGCTCCCTGAATCATCAATCACTCATCACTAGCCCATGGAGAAACAAGGGAAATGCCTAGTAGTTAATTTGAACACTTAGAAAACAATGGCATGTTTTTCAGAGTGTGTTTATTTTTCCTCAGCAAATCTAGCTTCCTTTGTGGTTGAGGTTAAATAAGCCTAACCCGATGCCAGTCCTTTTGGTTGGCTCAGACTTCGTGGGAGTGGGACGTCAGGAGGAAGAAGGCCTAGAACCTGGATGCTGCCAGTAAGGTCTCAGGACCCTGACCCCCTTTTTTCCAGGTTAGCAGTACAATTCACACTGGGGCCAGGCATCAGAGCTCATTTGTAATTGCTTGTGGCCATTTAGATAAAGGTTCTCTCTCATCATTTGCAAGACTGGTGGGCAGATAGAGGTCAAACTCTCTGGAGAGGTCCAGACTGAAGCAAACGTTAAGGCCTACCTAGGAAATTGGGGCATCCACCTGATGCTTCTCTTAGGCTTTGCTCTATGATGTCTTCCCTGACTGTATCAAGATACATCTTGAAAAACAAGTTTTAGATAGAAGCTCAAAAGTGAAATTGTGGTAAACAGAATTTCAGAGGTGGTGCTGGTACTTAACTTGGTTTTCTCCTTTTATATGGTGGTTAACTGTCCTTGTTGTTTGAAACTAACTTGTGTGGGTCTCTGATCATTCAATGCTAAAATCTGGAAAGTCCCAGGCAAACCATGACCAGCTGGTCACAATAGGATGGGGGTTTGCTGCCTCAGCCTGTCCTGTCCATTCCTCTCCTCTCCACTCTCTCACCCTCCTAGGAAGAAATCATGGCCTGCTTCCCTGCAGCTCCATCAGATTAACCAATTTAAATGAAGGAGTTATATTCTGAGATGGCCAGAGCACCCCATGCTCTGCTTGTGGGGGGTGCAGTGATAGAGTTTTTTGGATGGTAATTTGGCCAAATGTATCAAAAGCCTTTAAAATGTTTATCCCTTTTGACCCAGCACTCCACTAAAATCAAAGATGTTACCAAGTACAAACACTAAGAGTGCTTGTCTTGGGGTGGTGATTATTCTTTCTTTTTTGTTGTTGTTGTTGTAGTTGGTTTTTGTATTTCCATTTTCTAAAAAACAGTGAGCAGGTATGACTTTTGTAATCACAAGCATATTTTTCAATGGGCTTCTTTGGCGTCTGAGAGACTGACTTGTCACACGTGGAAACCACCACAGTCCACAGTTCACTCTTCTCCCTGGGTGTACTCAGTGTTACCCAGCTCCAAGGATGCTGGGAATCCCAGGACATGATTTTCTGGGCAAGAGTTCTAGACTTAGCCCACTGTTCTCAGCCAGGAATGAGCCTTGCCTCTTACTTTCATAATCCACCAAGGAGCTCTGAATCTCACCTGATACATATGAAACATATTCTTCAAATACTTATATTCCTTTCCCATCTCATCTGGACAAAAGGAAAACAACAGGGTCATCATTATTCCTCTGAAATGCATGTTTTCAAAGTCAAGTATGAGCTCTCATGTATACCTTTTCCACCTCAAACTCATCCTCTACGTGTTAAAACCATCTTGTACCTACGAATCACTCTGGAAGCTTATTAGAAATCCAAATGCCTGTGTTGCCCACCCCCCACCCCGGCCAAACCTACTGAATTTTGGTCTCAGAGAAGAGGCCCAATATCTATGGATAATAGGCTTTTTAGGTGATACTGATGCACATCAAATGTGAGAACTAATCCCTGGGGGGAAAAGAGGCGTAAAACTTTGTAGTATGCATCTGCTTCTCTCTTTTTAAAATAATGTGTCCTAGTGTACATTGATTTTGAAAATGATAAATGTTCTCTTTAGAAAATTGGAAAATCAGCAAGCTATAAATACCATCTTTTAAAAATGTAAGGCAAAGGAAAGAGAGAAGATTATAGAATTTCTCCTTCTCCCTGTAGAGATTAGTCTATAACCTCAGAATTCTGAAGGATATACACTTTGCCCTTCCCGAGGGTAGCATAAATAATGGGATAAATGGCCAACACAACCCTAATGTATTATAAGGCCATACAAATCATAGTGTGTCCATTAAAATATAATGAAACACCATCATTTCACAGGTGAGGTAACTTGCTGAATTATAATAGTATATTTATAGAATTAAAAAATATATTTTAAAAAGTGCTTTCACAATCTTATCTCTCTGATGGAGGCAGGTATTATTGTTCTCAATTCTTAGATGGGATAAATGAGATTAAGGGACTTGCTCAGATCCCAACACTTGGTCACAGGCCAATCTATCTCCTGGGTGTAGGAAGGACATTGGTGACGTGGTTTTCCTGTTTGCAGTTTCATTCTCAGTCACTCCCCTTCCCTGAGCTTTAGGAGGACATCTGGAAAGCTTAGCCACAGCTCATCCACCGCCATGGTCAGCCTCTCGCCCTTCACCAAGGTCATTCTCCCCAGTCCAGACCGTACCTAGTTTTTCTTGGGCAGCCAGCTTCTCTGCCTTCAATGATGCTTTGTAGTTGTTCTCCAACTGACTGAGCTCTGCTGCGTGAGCCTCTTTGAGCTCCCTGTGTGACCCGGGGAAAAGGCTACAATCATCAATCAGTGAAAAGAAGTCCAGAGCTGAGCTGAGCTGTTACACTCAGCGGATCCTACTCTCACACAGGAAGCTGTGGGCAGCCTGCAGCGCCCTCGCTTCCTGATGTGTTTCTCTTGGCATTCACCCAGAAGAAGGTGAGAAGACTCGTTTTTACCAACCATTATTTGAATGGAGCCAGTGGGGGCCATGACTCCCTGCTAAGAGCACAGTCTTTGCTTATGGCTCTCTTGGGAAACTGTGGGCTGTATTAGCATCCAGGATAATTTTAGAGCCCAAGGTCTCTCTCTCATTTTAAAGATTTATTTATTTATTTGGGGGGGGGCGTAGCAGTGGGAGAGGAAGAGAGAGAATCCCAAGCAGACTCCCCATTGAGCACAGAGCTCGGTGCAGGGCTCGATCCCACCACCCCAAGAGCATGACCCCAGCTGAAAGCAAGTCAGTCGCTTAACTGACAGAGCCACCCAGGTGCCCCGAGCCCAAGGTCTCTTTAACCTCCATTCCAGGAGGCAGAAGCTGGCAGTGATCAAGTTGAGGGAAGTGAGAGGCTATCCGAGCGGCCAAGCCAAGAGAAGACATGCAGGAACATGAGATGCATATTAGTAAGTGGCCAAAGCCAGTCCACAAAGCCTACATACTGTACAACCCCAGCTGTATGACATTCTGGGTAAAGCACAGCTATGGAGACAGTAAAAAGATCAGTGGTGGCCAGGGGCTACTGGGGAGGGAGGGATGGATGCGCAGAGCACAGAGGATCTTTAGGGCAGTGAAACTACTCTGTATGATCCAATAACGGTGGACACTGTCAATTTACATTGGTCAAAACCCACAGAATATACAACACCAAGAGTGAACCCTAATGTAAACTACGAACTTTGGGTGATAATAATGTATCCATGTAGGTTCATCAGCTGTAACAAAGGCACCACAGGGCTGCAGGAAGATTACTCAGCTTGTGGGAATGTGGGCTCAGGCTGTCTACAGGAATTCTTGTACTTTATGTTCTATTTTACTATGAGCCTTAAATTGCTCTGAAAAAATAATGAAATCTATTATAAAACAAATAAGTTACTCATTATTTTTTGAAAGCAAGGCTATGACTCAACCATGTGTAATTCTTTCCACCAGGACTCCTGAGGCAGCTCCTGTAGGTTTCCTCACCCACAAGACAATGCACCTCCTTTTACTTCCCCTCGCCTTGTCTTTGTGACTCTGCTGCCCCTCCCATACCTTCTTCCCATTCTGCCCACATCCTGGGAGCAGCCAAGGAAAGTAGAAACGACAGAACAAAAAAAAAAAAAAAAAAAGAGAGAGAGAGAGAGAGAAAGAGGGGGAGGAAGTAGAGAGGCAGGGGAAATGCGAGGAGGCGCCTGGGCTGAGAACAACAGTTGTTTACCACAGAACTCTCATAAAGAACAAAAAAGGGCTCTCCTCCGCAATCACCAAAAAAAAAAAAGGAGATTATAACTGAAGGGAAAGGATGGGATGAGGAAGTGCAACGCCAGGAACAACCTTCTCCGGGCTACGTTTGGTTGGCTTCAGGTCAAACCGTCCTGCCCATTTCCCCCACCTGTGCCCACCCAGCTCCATTTGGCCCCGTCTGGAATCCCAGTGAACTGACATCCCTCCCACAGGGAAGCAGGAGCCTTCGGGCTTGTCCAGAAAGCAAACCTGTTCTTGTTTTCGAAGTTCTCCCGCATCTCAGCACAGTGGAGAGCCATTTCCTCGGAGAGCTGGAAACAAGGCCGGCATTAACGATATAGGATGGAGGACCCCACTCCCACGCAAGCTGCAACTTCTGAGAAGCCTTCGCATTCACGGGGTATGCCGTGCCCCGCCGCCTCCCGTTTGTGTTCGGCAGTCCCAGAGAGCACATCGCCACTGAAGAGCAGGACTGCTGGAAAGTGACCTTCACAAGTGGGTTTCAATAAGCACAGGCAAGTGGGGCGTGGGGGAGGCTGTTTTTGAGCATTGCTCAGGTTTATCACTCCAGACCAGGCCGGCAGGCACCCCTGCTTGAGGTGGGGAAGAAGCGACTGTGATTAAACAGATGGTAAAGTCTAAAGGAAGTGTCACCCAAATCCCCAGGGAACACGGAGTGCGCAAGCTGACATCAGCAGATTCCAAAGTAGGCTTTGGCAATTTTAACAGCGACCGGAAGTGGGTACTGAAGGCTTCTGGGCAGATTTTGGACCACGGTGGATGCATTAACCACACTGTTGCCATGGGGAAGAGCCTTAGCACTCTCTGAAGTTTAACTAGCCACAGCAAGCCCAAGGGGAAATGGCCGGCACCCCGTGGTGTGGTGACTTTGTGGCAATGAACACACTGGAGGCCCCTGAAGAGCTCCTGGAAATTGAGTTAGCTCCCACGAGTAAAGTGCTTGGTGTCTTGCCTGGAACATAGCAGCTGATCTGAAAACACTCGTCTTTCCCCCACCCACAGAGATGTTAGCTAACTCAAGGGTCACTCACCAATTTCTGGGCAGACTGATGGTCTCTGTTCATTTGCTCAATGATCACGGTCAGCTCTGAGATCTGCTCTTCGAGGTCAGTAATGATATCAGTCCTACAGGACAAATCATCCTTCCATCACCCACAGAGTTCCCATCCCGTGCCAGTCAGGCACCTCCTGGTCTGTGACTGTCCCTGGCAGGGAGCCAGGTGAGGGCCAGGCCATGTTCTGCACTGGCTGCATCATCATGGGGCTGGGGGCCAGGGTGGAAGGGTAGTCTGGGAGAGGGAGTTGGGCAGCAGGGTGGTTGAGCCTCAGACCCAGCCCTTTTGGGTAAGCTAGCCTGAAGTGGGGGGAGGGGTAGTAGGGTGGAGGAGTGGATTGGTTACCTGTTGAATAGAAAGGAAAATGTCAGAAATCTGTGAGGGTTTGACTTTGATTCAGTAATGACAGTTGAAATGGAGGAGGAAGAATTCAGAGGATTGGGAAATGGGAAGGTGGGGGATGGGATCGAGGCTGACAGTGAATCATAGACGAGGAATTGTTCAGACACAGGACGAAGAGGGGATTTCAGAGCATGGCTTTCAGAATAGATAACGATTGTTCTGCGTTTCCAGGTCTGAAGCCTTCATGATGTCTGGAAATTATTTAGCTCTATTTGGTTGAGCTGGAGTAGACAGGGCAGCGGGCGGTGCTGTGTGGGAGGCAGCAGAGATGAGGTCCTCCATTCAAGAGGGCGAGGAAACGAGAGAGAGGATGTAGGAGGAGATAGGGAGGGAGAGACATGAATGAGAGATCTAGGAGTTAGAATGGAAAAAGACGCGAGAACTGACTTTCTACGGCATTGGAGGATCGAGTGGGTAGGGCCTGAATGACAGAGAGGATGGCACCGGGGGGGACTCAGCCAGAGTCTTCCACACTGTGCCTCCCAGAAGCATGAACTGAGTGATCTTTGGGCATAATGAGAAAGAGATGCATCCAGAAACCCTGACTTTACTCTTACTTTTCACCTTCCAAATTCAGACTATACTATTTTATGCATATTTCATCTGTTCATCACTCTAGGAAAAATTGCTTTCCTTTAGTACAAACTACACTACACCCGGTCATTTTCCAGATCAGCTTCCTGATTTGACCCTCATCCTGTCTCGAATGGGATCAGGTAGAGAGGTGGGCGTGGTGAGGAGCTCACGGGGATGAGGAGTGAAGTGGCCTTGTACTACCTTCAGAACAGGGCCTCGGTGGACTGGGCATGGAAGTTAGGGGCTTCTCCTTGAGGCCAGGCCAAGCCCAGTGGGGATAGCTCGGAGGAGCTGGATATATAGGTCCAAGGATATTACCTGGAAATTTTGATTCTGTCCACGATCTCTGCTTTCGACCGCTTTTTCTTATCAAACATTTCATCTCCCAAGGTGACGTAAATCTGCTCCCTATTTCGAATGAGGCGATAGCCAGGTGACACATTTATCACTTCCTGGGCATCAAGGTGGAAGGTGAGATAATCTTGCAGACTTGGAGTGCTGAGATTCCTCTAAATCTTTCACTAGAGTGCTACTCACATCTTAAACAAAAGACGGGTAGGATTCCAGAGCCCACGTCTCTCCTGCGCCCTTCCCCAGATACCACTCACCCTCATACCTCCAGCTCAGATGTCTCTCCTGAGATCCAGTTGCAAGACTCAAGTGGTTCATAGATGTCCCCAAAGATCCCTCAAGCTCAACATGTGCAAAACTTAACTGCTGACGCCCCATTAGGCACTCTGCCCCAAGCCCTGTATCTCATCTGCGTTCTCCACATGGCCAGAGGCCAGGAGGAAGTCAGGTGCCATGGAAATTGCTCAGTTTTTGGAACTAGACAGGCCTGTGTTCAAATCCTGGCTCTGCCCCCAACCACAGTTATTCAACATCTCTGTGCCTCAGTTTCCGCATCAGAAAAGAGGATAATAACTCTTCCTCTAAGGACTTTTGTGAGGAAAACCAAAATAACATGAGAAAATGACTAGCACAGTCATGAAAACAAACAAACATACCTATTTTAGTCAGTTCTTCCTCTGTTCCCCACTAGATCAAAGTCAGGAATCTGGCAGGGTTCCCAGCTGGCGGGGACCAAGATGAGACTGTACCTTCTCGAGTTGTGCAGGACAGCCCTAGGTCCCACCAGCCCTGTCACTGTTATCTCCTAAATGTATCCCAACTTCCTCTTCTCTCCTCTCTCCTGTCTCCTCTCTCCATACTCCTGTCCCTGGCAGAGCCCGAGGCCACCTTCACCTTTCTCTTTGGCTTTGGCCATACCGTCCCAGCTGGCCTCTCTGCCTTCATTCTGGCTTCCCAAAAGTTCATCATCCCCTCCATCTGGAGGGCAATTACATTTTTGTTTGTTTATTATTTTTTCCTGACTATTAAGGAACTGCATGATTTTTGTTTAGGGGGGGGGGGAAGAAAATAGATAAAAGCAGAAAGTAGTGAAAAGCATCAATAATATTCCATCAAATAATGTTTGTTTCTAGAAGGTAAATCTTACCTGGTGCTGGGCCCGCGTCAGACCTGTGAAGGCTCTCAGACACCAGAAGGATTAGGCCCAAACTCTTTGGCAGCTATTGAGGTCCTTCTGGGTTAATCCCCATCTCTTTCTCCAGCAGGGTCCTGGCCCTGCTCCCCTTGAGCGCCCTGATGCCCCTCCCCCCCACATGTGTAGGCTCCCAAGTGTGGCAGCAGGATTCTGACATGTGGACATGAGCTGGACCCTCGCCTGGACCGGTTGTCAGTGCCTGGTTTCTGGCACACTCTCCTTGCCCTACACAAGGCCGTAGAGTGTGGTAATTAGACGCCCTCTCTCGGGTCTGGCTGAGCTGAGTTCCAGTTTTTCTGCCACTTACCAGCTACGTTATATGCAGTAATTATAGCCCCTCCTCAGAGGATCATTGCAAAGGTTCAATGAGGTAGGTACGTGTAAAAGGCCTATGCCCGCACACAGCAGGCACTCAATAAATGTTAGTCCCCCGGCCCTCTTGCTGTTTTTACTCACATTAGGTAATGTATTGCTCTCCTCTTGTTTTCCTAAATCGACCGTCACTCTGCAAGAGAAAGGCGTGCTCAGAAAGCACCCAGGGAGCAAGGAAACGGTCGAAGCTTAGAAGCTACACCCTGATCCCACCCATCTGTAAAAAGTGACATTACCAGAATGATCTCTGAGGCCCCTTTCAGCTCTCAAAGTGTTCTACTCAGGGACTAGGGAATGTTCAACGGTCCAGGGATCATTGGCATACAGATTGTGATCAAAAGGCAGGTAGTAAAAAAGTGGGGAATTGACTAATCATGCCTATTAGAATCACTCCTAAAATAAGAGCCAGCAGACTTGGCGTGAGAATCCAAAGGGCTCCCATGGTGCATAATCTCAAATGCACACATGAGGGACATTTACATTGTCTTCACAAAAGCCTTTCTTATTTGCACCAGAAATTGGTGATATGGGACCTGAAACAGTCAGTGAAGTGAATTCAGGATAAGGAAATGGTTACTATTCTGAGATCCGGTGTTAATCCTGGTCATAATTAGTTGTTGTTTTCAGGTGCAGAAACATGAACATATCAGGTGTCCACATATCAAGAGTAGCTGTAAGGGAACTCACCTGGAAGGTTGAAAGATTGGAATAAGAGTAACAAGCTTCCGATATGCTGACAAGAATAGTTAGGCTTAGGTATATGAAGCCAGGGCCTCTTCCCTCTGCCTCAACACACACACACACACACACACACACACACACACACCCCACCCCACCGCACCCCACCCCCACCCTCCACCCCTCCTTCAGGCAACTGCTGTGAAGAGAGACAACTGAAGCCTGCTTTAGGAGTTCCATTTTCCCCATGATCAAACACAATATCTTTAAGGGTCGTGGAGTGGTTACCAGGATGAGATTCTTCCCAAGTCTGCTGGGTGTGGGGTGTGGGGTTGGGAGGATTTTTCCTGGTGGAGGCAGTTCCACCTGGGTTAATAAAGTCTGGTTTTGATCCTATATCTCCCACTCCGAAAAGGGGCCTCCAGGGAAGCATTGAAAACTCTCTTGAGAAAACCAGCCCAAGGATTTGTCTACTCCAGATACGACCACCAACCTTTTATTTTAACTGGCAAATACATTACTCTTTGTGATAAAAAATGGGCATGAATGCACAATATACACTAATAATACAATGGGACTGGATGCCTGGGTGGCTCAGTCGGTTAAGTGTCTGCCTTCGTCTCAGGTCATGATCCCAGGGTCCTGGGATGGAGTCCTGCAGTGGGCTCCCTGCTCAGCGGGAAGTCTGCTTCTCCCTCTCCCTCTGCTGCTCCCCCTGCTTTTGCTCCCTCTCTCTCACTGACAAAAAAAAAAAATCTAAATTAAAAAAAGATAATACAATGGGACTTAACATGTATTTAAAAGATTTAAATTTAAAGAATTTAAAAGAATTAAATTTAAAAGAATTAAAACCACTGGGGTGCCTGGGTGGCTCAGTTGGTTAAGCATCTGACTCTTGGTTTCAGCTCAGCCATGATCTTAGGGTCGTGAGATGGAGCCCTGAGTCAGGCTCCGTGCTCAGTGGGGAGTCGGCTTGGGATTCTCTCTCTCTCTCTGGCCCCACCCGCTGTCTCTCTCTAAATGAATCTTTTTTATTTTATTTATTTTATTTTTTATTTTTTAAAGATTTTATTTATTTGAGACAGAGAGAATGAGAGAGAGAGAGCAGGAGAGGGAGGAGGGTCAGAGGGAGAAGCAGATTCCCTGCCGAGCAGGGAGCCTGATGCGGGACTCGATCCTGGGACTCCAGGATCATGACCTGAGCCAAAGGCAGTCGCTTAACCAACTGAGCCACCCAGGCGCCCCAATAAATAAATCTTTTTTAAAAATTAAGTTTCAAGGGACACCTGGGTGGTTCAGTTGGTTAAGTGTCTGCCTTGGGCTCAGGTCATGATCTCGGGGTCCTGGGATTGAGTCCCATGTTGGGATCCCAGCTCAGTGGGGAGTCTGCTTCTCCTTCTCCCTCTGCCCCTCCCCCTGGCTTGTGTGCTCTCTCTCTCAAATAAATAAATCTTTTAAAAAAAGATTTAAAGCCACTTAAAATACAACTCAACTATCAACCACATGCTCCCATCCATAAACCGGAAACTCTTTACAATGCAAATTTTTTTGCTTACTCTGAATTTAGGAAAGCCTTGGGGTGATGGTGGTGGGGGAATCACTGAGTAGCCTGGGTCTTTAAAAAGCTGACCATGGATTGAGTTTATGTCTTTTTTTGTTGTTGGTAGATCTCCTTGAGCGCAAACAGAGACCTTCCTCAACATTACACTCACTTCAGAACCGCCCCAAGGGTCCGAGTGTGGCTTATGCGCACTTATTTTGTTGGGATTGTATTTCACGGTCTGAAAAGTAAAAGGTGTGGTCGGTCCAGAATGACTCTTCCTTGACCCTTGTTTTTCCTTGTCAACCTACTCAGATTACTCCGATTACACTAACCAAATTTTGAGACTTTATTGATGCCAGTCAAAGGGCTTCACGTTTTCTCATTCAATGAATTCAATGAGTGGTTAATGTATGCAAACCACAGTGCTCCATACCAAGAGAAATGGAATGTGATTCTTTTTATTTTAGAAGAGAAAAAAAAGGGGGGGGGCACATAAATACTGAAAATAGAAGAACAAAAAGTTAAGTGCTATAAAAATTGCAGATAAAGCATTTGCTAACTGTGTCTTCCAGGAATTGAGAGCAGTCTGCCTACTGCCATTTTTCAAGGCGACTGATATATTAAAAAAAAAACAACTGAGGGTTGCTGGAGTGGGGGGTGGGGTGGGAGGGATGGGGTGACTGGGTGATAGATACTGGGGAGGGTACGTGCTCTGGTAAGCGCTGTGAATTGTGCAAGACTGTTGAATCTCAGATCTGTACCTCTGAAACAAATAATGCAATATATGTTAAGAAAAAAAAAAGAAGAAGAAGAAGGTAGCGGGAGGGGAAGAATGAAGCGGGGGAAATCGGAGGGGTAGACGAACCATGAGAGACGATGGACTCTGAAAAACAAACAGGGTTCTAGAGGGGAGGGGGGTGGGAGGATGGGTTAGCCTGGTGGTGGGTATTGAGGAGGGCACGTTCGGCATGGAGCACTGGGTGTTATGCACAAACAATGAATCATGGAACACTTCATCTAAAACTAATGATGTAATGTATGGGGATTAACATAAGAATAAAAAAAAATTGCCGAAACAAGGTTACGACAACTGTGTTACAGTTCACATGTAAGAATTAAAACTTTTGAAATACAAAAAGTACATTGTATGTTTGCAAGAAAATTATAGGAGTGGCAAAAAGGATGTAATTCATAGAGATGTGTGTTTGAGGCCGGAGGCCCAAGTTAAAAGTTGATCGGTGAACAGATTCTTCATGTTCCCATTTGTAGGTCATGTCAACGTCTACCTGAGCCCCTTCCTGAGAGTGAGGCCCTCCTGGTCCCCCCCTGGTCCATTTCCCAGCCTCACTCAGTGCTGACTCAGCAGGACTTGGAGACTGGCTGATGTGGAGCCCCAGCAGGGTCTCACTGGAAAGTTATAAATACAGTGACCAGGTCTTTGAATTTTAAAAGTACCCACAAAGTGTCCCTCACCATATTGCAAAGCAGGACTAGGACAGTGTTAGCAGGGGCTAATTGGTGGGCAGGGTGGATATGAGTGAGGTCGCTCCCACAAGAGGCACTGGGAGACTGAGGCCTTGAGCTTGACTAGGAATGGGGGTCATCAGGTGCGATCATGGCAGGAGCGCTAGCTAGCACACAGAAGACAGGCACTAGGAACCAGCTCACCTACGTGGCCATTCAGTTGATCCCTTGCTATGAATGGGTCCCCCTCTAATCAGACTTTATCACCTCCACCATTGAAACAATCCTCTTCACTGTCGCCAGTGAACTTCAGGCCATTCAATCCAATAGTTCATCTCAGCCTTCATCTTAATTACTTATCAGCAGTACCTGACACAGATGATTAGACCCTCCTTCTTGGAACATTTTTGTCATTTTGCTTCCAGGACACCAGGTAGATGATTATTCATCTACCTCACTGACCACTCCTTGTCAGTCTTCTTTTTGGGGTCTCTCCAACCTCTCAACACTGGAGTGCTCTGGGTCTCTGTTCTCCCACCTCTGCCTACTTCTGGCTCCACTCCCTGCCTTGGAGATCTCATCTGGGCCCAGGGCTCTAGGTATCCCGTATATGCTGATGACTGTCAAGTGTGTTTCTGCAGCCCAGACCTCTCTCCCAGACCCACATATCCAACTGCTTACTTGACATTGCCACTTGGATAGTACGAGGCATCTGGAACTTGCTATGCTCAAACCCCTACAAATGTGCATCTCCCGCAGTCTTCCCCAGTTGCAGAAAATGGCAACTCCATCCTTCCTGTTGCTCAGCTCCAAATCTTGAAGTCATCCTTGACTCCTCCTTTTGCTTTTTTCTCGTACTTAACACCCATCCCATTAGCAGATCCTACCGGTTTCTACCTTCAGAATATATCTCAAAGGCAACCACTTCTCCCCACCTGTGCTGTTCTCCACCAGGTCTAAGCACCATCTTCTCTTGCTTGGGTCCCTAGAATTACATTCAGATAAGATGTAATTGGCCTCCCTGCTTCTACCGTTGGTCACTGTAGTCCATTCTCGACATAGTAGCCAGAACAGTCCTTTCAAAATGCAAGTTGGATCATGTCACTCTTCTCAGAATCCTCTGATGTTTTCCCATCTATGATGGGCTGAAAATTTGTGTCCACCAAAATTTCATATGTTGCAACCCTAACCCCCAATACCTTCGAATGTGACAGTATTGAAAACAAGGCCTTTAGAAGGGGATTAAGTTAAATGAGGCCCTTAGGGTGGGCACTGATACAACCTTACTGGTGTCCTTGTAAGAGAGTCAGGACACACAGAGAGACACCAGGGATGAGCACCCGCAAAGAAAAGACCATATGAAGAGGCAGCAAGTAGGTGGCCATCTACAAGCCAAGGAGAGAGTCCCGAGAGGAAACCAACCCTGTGGGCACGTTGGTCTTTGACCTCCAGCCTCTAGAACTGTGAGAAAATAAATTTCTGTTGCGTAAGCCACACAGTCTGTGTTTTTTGTTTGTTTGTTTTGGTATGGCAGGCCTAGCAGCGAATACACTGTCCCTTTGGAAGTAAAAGCCGGAGTCCTTACACTGTCCAGCAGACTTTACTGTATGAGCTTCCTATCGCTGCCGCAAAAAATTACTACAAGCTCAGTGGCTTAAAACAAAACCAACTCCTTACCTTACAGTTCTAGAGGCCAAAGTCCGAAATGGGTCTCACTGGGCTAAAAATCAAGGTGTTGACAAGCTTATAATCCTCCCAGAGCTTCCACAGGAAAATTTGTTTCCTTGCCTTTTCCAGCTCCTAGAAGCTTCCTGTGTTCCTAGTGGCCTTTTTTTCTCCATCAAAGCCAATGACCACATCACATCTCCTCTTTCAGGCATAAGGACCTTTGTGATAACATTGGGCCCACCCGGATAATCCAGGGTGATCTGTCCATCTCAAAGTCAGCTGATTAGCAAACATCATTCCATCTGCAACCTTAATTCCCCCTTGATGAGTAACAGAACATAATCGCAGTTTCCGGGGATTAAGATGTGGATGTCTTTGGGGGGCCATTATTCTGCCATCCACGTTCATCCTTTCTGTTGCTTCTCTGACCTCATTCCCCACCACTGTCTCCTTATGCCCTCCACTCCTGCCACATGGGCCTCTACGCTTTCCTGGAAAAGACCAAATGTGCCAAACGGGTTCCCACTCAGGGCCTTTGTACCTGCTGTTCCCTCTGCCAGGAGTGCTAGCCCCAGATATCAGCAGGCTTCTGCTGTCCCTTTTACACAAGGGTTGCCCTGAACTCCTTATATAAAATCACAATCCCACCCTCAGCATCCCCACCTCCCTTTGCCTGTGTTATTTTCTACCTAGCCCTAGGTAGGGTGTATGCATTGGGTGTGTGAACTTGTGTAAATCTATTCTCCCCACCAGAATGTAAGCTCTAGGAGCAGAGACTCTGCTGTGTTCACTGTTGTTTCCTTGCACCTGAAATAATGCCCAGAAAATAATAGGGCTCAATAAATATTTTCCAAATAAATAAAGACATTGAATACAAAGATTCATGCAAAGGCCTAAAACTAAGTTATACTTCTAAGTTTACAAAATATGGATAAAAATTTAATTTTTGAGTAAAAACAGATCTGCAATCTACAGAAAACCGTAGACGTAGAAAAGTAATCAGTAAAAGTGAGTCACCACTATAAATGCCAGGGAGGCTCCCCAAGGCTCTTTGCCTGTGATGTGCATCACATATTTGTTTCCTTTTAGGGCAGGAAATAGCAGCTCTCAGGGGCATCCTAAATGAGAGCTCATTTCTTGTGATTTTGAAAGCTGTGGGTGCAGAGGGTCACACAATTTACATGTAGGATCTGAGGTGTGGGGGAAATCACAGCGGATTCTGGTAATTCCTGCCCGCATGGATGTAAAAATACTCACTTTGGGGCAACAACAGGTTTTGTTGTTGGTTGAACACAACTTTGTTTTTTTGCAGCTGGAGGAAGAGGAGTTAGCCTGAAAGTGAAAAATAAATAATGGAAGAGAGAAAATTAGGAATTCAGAAACCCCTTTTAGCACTCCCAGATTAGGTACATGGCCATGATGACCCAAAATTGGACTACATGCTCCAACTGCTGAAATCTTTAAAGTCAGGAAGGTCTTGGGGAGTCTCTAGCAGAAGGAGGTTTACTTGAGGAGGTTCACTTCCCAGGGGACCTGGGGTTGGCAGCATAGCTTGTCCCCCAGCTCCCAAAGCTCTTCGTCCCCCATGGGGGGCTCTGGGGCCCTTTGGTTGGAAGTCGCCCTTTCCCTGCTGCACTCACTCTGAGATTTCCTCATTTAAAATGACACCGAAAAAAAATGACACTGAGCCTAAGGAGGACTGGCAAGAGTGATGTGCTGCCAACAGGTTGGCTGGAAAAGCTGTGGAAAGCTAGGCTTTCTGATCTTCTTGGGATTTTGTTGCCTAGTTGACTGGAAATATTGTTAGAGAAAAGAGCCTACAAATGGAAACCTAGTCCCCAGGTCGAACTCCATCCTTATTATCCTTACTTGGGCTTCCCTATGGAGGTCTTGGCTGGTGGCCGAGGGGTCTTGATTAGCTTCCGTGGTCCCAAGTTCCAGGGGTCCCAGCAGGTGCAGTAGATGAGAGGGTTGGGGTACATGGCAGGAGGTCAGAGGCGGTCTTGGCCACTAGATCAGGAGGCTCTTGCTGAAGTTGGAAAGTAACAGCAGAGGGTTACACCATTCATAGTCAAAGCAAAAACATTTAGAAACAAATTAGGAAGGACCCAGCAAAAGCCCAAATCACAGATGGTAGATTCTGGAAGCTGTTGATCTGGTGTAAGGTCTTGATTATAGAATAACATCTCACCCTTTGGTACCCCATAGACTTGACTCTAAAGCAATTTAAATTTTGCCTCCATTGAGTGCTTACTGTGAGCCAGTTGCACAACAAATGATCGATTATTGTTATCCCAATTTTACAGGTGAAGATCCTGAGGCTCAGAATGATCACAGAGGTAGCAAGTTGCAGGGCTGGAAATAAGCACAAGTCTACTGGACTCCCAAGCCCTTGTTCCATCAGGCTACACTAGCTCTCACTGAAATGAGAAGTTCCTACAGTAGGTCTTGCACAGAATTTCCTAGAAAATTAACTCTGTTACTCAAATTACAGTGCAAGTGAATGTCCTAGTTTCTCATTCCTGTTCACCTGCCCGAATTTAGATCAAAACTCTTCCTTCTTGGCTCCATGAAAACAAAACCAAAGAATCCCTATTATAAATGTCCGCACGGAAGACAACTATCAGATAAACAGGGAGGCTTGACTACACTTGTTTATCTTCTTTATTTTCCAGAACGCCACTAAAATGATAGTATAGGATTGTGAGATACTAGAAAAAAATATATATTGGTCTCTGCCCCCAGTTCCCGATACAGGAAACCCTTGTGAATCCCAAGGAATAAGAACACTAGGAGCATCGTTGTTCTAATGAGGCAACTCTGGGTGGGCTCCAGGATGGGGGCTGGTCACCAGAAAAACCAAGACATGATTAAAAAGTTAAGAGTTTTCAGCCTCAGTCCCTGCCCCCTGCAAGGAGGGGAGAGGGCCTGGAAATGGAGTTAATAACTGATCATACCATGAGGAAGTCTCCATAAAACTCCCAGAAGTATGGGGTTCGGTGAGCTTCAGGGTTGACAAACACATTCACATTGGGAGGGTGATGCACCCAGACTCCATGAGGACAGATGCTCCTGCGCTTGGGAGCCTCCTAGACCTCACTGCTTGTACTGATTCATCTGGCTGTTCATCTGTATCCTTTATCATATCCTTTAATAAACGGGTAAATGCAAGTAACTTTTTTTCCTGAGCTCTGTGAGCTGTTCTAGGCAAATTAACTGCACCTAAGGAAGGGGTCATGGGAACCTCTGATTTATAACTGATGGGTCAGAAGCACAGATGACAACATGGATTTGCAATTGGTATCTCTGGCGGACGGGACAGGGCATGGTGCGCAGTCTTGCGGGACTGAGGCCTTACCTGTGGGATCTGGAGCTACCTACAGGTAGAGTGTCAGAATTGAGGTAAATTATAGGACTCCCAGCTGATGTTGTAGAGAATTGCTTGGTGGGGGAAGACCCACATACATCTGGTGTCATAAGTGTTGTGAGTGTGATAGTTGTGTGAGAGCAAAAGAGAGACATAGGAGGAAGGACTGGCTTTTTTCCTAATTCAAGGATTAAAAGAGGTTTAATTTGACAAGAACAGGGAGAGTGGGAGAGGAGACAGAACTGTACAAAGGTTGTCCATGCAAGTTTGACACAATAAGTCCCCCACTCAGCACGCCATTGGAAGCTGAAGCCTACACGCCTGCAAAGTGGGTACAAACCAGAAGGGACGAATTCACGCATCAAAGGCCCCCAAGACTTGGGACTTGGACCTGGTGGATTGTTGGATAATATGGACAGGCCTCTGGCAGATCTGTTAGAGCACGTAGTAGGCCAGATGATGAGCCCTCCCTGCCAACATGTCCATGTGTCCATCCCTGGAACCTGTGCAAAAAGAGGACTTGCAGCTATGATTAAGTTGAGGATCTTGAGAAGGGAGATGATCCCAGATTATCTGTGTGGGCCTAAGGTAATCTTAAACCTCCTTATAAGAGGGAGAGTCAGAATCAGAGAAGAAAATGTGATGATGGAAGGGGAGGTAAGAGTGATCAAGGAAGGGCCACAAGCCAAGGAATGTGGGCATCTTTAGAAGCTGGAAATGGCAAGGAAATGATTCTCTGCTAAAGCCTCCAGGAGGAACCAAGTCCTGCCAACACCTTGATTTTAGCCCAGTGAGACCCATTTCAGACATGTGACCTCAGAACTGCAGGGGAATAAATTGGTGTTGTTTTAAGCCACTAAATTTGTGGTCATTTGTTACAGAGCAGTTGTAATAGGAAACAGAGCAATCGAGGTGAAATTACCAATAGAAACATAGAAACCTAAGAAAATAAAAATTGCATAATGACTCCAGGTTACAAAATATTATGGAAGAAAGTAAACATGGTTATAGTAAGGTACGCACTCATATATATTAATGTAAACACTTAATAGTGATTTAACCAAAAAGTGAATTGGGACTACATTGGCAGAGAAGGGGAGGGGAATGGAGGGAGGGCATATAAGGGCCAAATCCTCATCTACCACACCAAGAAGTCAATAGACAATGGCTCAAACTGAAAAATTAACAAATGGAGTGGGGGCACATTATTGAGAAGTATGAAGTTAAATTCCAAAAGAAATAGCTTCAAGAGCTGAAAATAGTTGCCCCTAAGGAGCATGCTGAGGAATAGAATTGAGAAGTGAGGGGCAGGGGGCAGAAACGCTAACTTTTCATTAATAAACTCATAACACAATTTACTTTTTAAATGATATCAGTGGATTATTTGATAGAAAATAAAAACCAATGCCCCAAAATGTTAGGTGAACCAACAGACCCACAGAGGGATTACAACGACAGCAGATTTAACTCAAATTTCTAAGTCAGTGGCTGGTTTCCAATAGTACACTGGAATAAATTTGTTTAAGAATCAACTGAAAAATGAAACAAACCTTTTTGTGTAACGTGACCAATGCTTGAGAAACCCAGTTGTATGTTTTAATGACTTTTAGAGCGAAAGGTAACCATAACATTGAGTCCATTTTACAGATGAAGAAACAGATGCAAAATGAAGTGACTCCTGGGCTGCCTGTAAATGCTCATTTAACGACAAAAACACTGGGGTGCCTGGGTGGCTCAGATGGTGAAGCATCTGCCTTCGGCTCAGGTCATGATCTCCAGGTCTTGGGATTGAGTGCCATGTCGGGCTCCCTGCTCAGTGGGGAGTCTGTTTCTTCCTCTCCCCCTGCTTGTGCTCTGTCTCTCTCTCAAATGAATGAATAGAATCTTTAAAAAAAAATAACCGCAAAAATACTTACAGGCTCTTGCCGTGAGGACTGTTCTAGTTGCTGCGGGATACTGCACGCTTGCACCCTGCCCTTGGGGAACTTGTGGTCGGGAGGGTAGCCATCAGAAAGGGAGCTGAGTGGGCTGTGGAGCCAGGGCAGGAGACCTGGCCTTGGGAGAAAGGCAGGATGTGCAGGTGGAGGTAGGCCTGCCGGATGGGCTGGGCCAGAGGTCTGGGCCCAGGGTGTCCCCCGGCCAAGAGACTGGGTAAACAGCACGCGCCTAAAGACCGGGTGACAGGGCCCCCCACATCTAGCTGTGTTCTGTGTGCTTGGGGGCCTAGTCAGGAGATCTGAGGTTTTATTTATTTGACAGAGGGAACACAAGCAGGGGGAGTGGGAGAGGGAGAAGCAGGCTTCCCGCTGAGCAGGGAGCCCGATGCGGGGCTGGACCCCAGGACCCTGGGATCATGACCTGAGCCGAAGGCAGACACTTAACGACTGAGCCACCCAGGCGCCCCCTTTATTCTATTTCTTGCCTGACCAACCGCACTGTGTGGTTCTTGAAGGGCGGGACTCCACCAGGTCATTCTCTGTGTCCCCAGGGAGCCTGGCCCAGCGACTTGTCCACAATGGGTCCTGGATAAATATTTGTGGCCTGACTGATAAACTGAGTGGCTCTCACCACAGGGACCGACCCGACAAGGAGGAAGGAGATCCACAGAGGAATTGCAAAAATGTCATCATTGTTACAATGGTATAGATAATATGAAAAATTAGAGTTAAAAAACCCAAAATGATTGGTAAATTATTGTACAGTCACTCAATGGGAATTTTACATAGATTTTAACGGATTATTTGAAAGCCTGTGGGAACATGAAGAAATGGTTAGGAACAAAGATATAAAATGGTATATACGCAATGGATACAACTATGTAAAAGTATGTACCTATATGCACAAAAGTTAGAAAAGAATATGGTAAAAAAGGAAAATTGGGCCAAAATACCAGGATTATGGGTTTTTTTTCTTCTACAACATTCTTTACTAAGATTTTCCTTGGGTTTTGGAGTCAGGTGGGCCTGACTTTGCATAATTACTACTCTACTTAATAGCTGCAGAATCTCAAGACATTTACTTTTACTTTTCTGGGTCTTGGTTTCTTCATCTGCAAAATAGGGACATGGAAGTTCCGCCTCAGTGGGAGGTCATGCACACGAGATGAGACCATGTCAGAAAAGCTCTCGGCCCACTGCCTCGTACACATTAGGTTCTCAAAAACTGGTAATTGAGTTTAGGAACATTACAAACCCTAGTGATATTTTTGTATACAGAAGCTTTTATTTCTAATATTTGGAAAGAATAGGTTTATTTGTGTGTGTGTGTGTGTGAAATTGAAATAGTCTCACTGTAAAGAAAATCATAATACAGGGAAGCCTAAGGAAGTAAAAATTATCCGAAATACTAACATGATGACCACTGGAAATATTTTGGTTAATAACTTCTAGAATTCTCTCTAGACTCAAGAAACAGATTCATATAATTTTCCATAAATGGGAAGAAACTATACATACATTCTACATATACTTTTTATCAACAATGTCATGAGCTTCTTTTAATGTTGGTAACTATAGACATATCATCATTTTTTAAACTTAAGTTCACTGTGGATAAATTTTTTAAATGTACAAAAGTAGGGAAAACAGTGTAATGAACTCACTTGTCACCCAGCTTGGACAATTAGCAATTTGTGGCTAATCTCATTCATCTATACCCAGCCCACTCCTCTAATACCAGATTGTCTGTTTAAACAAATATTTTAAAACAAATTTAAAGCAAGTCCATAATTTTAATTATATTAAAGGCAAATCTATAAAACAAGTCTAAGATTTGTTTCTTTATCATAACTGTATAAATTTCTATGCTACAACCGTACCCATTATATTTTTAGCCAGTTGTGTATTCATGAACATTTGGTTGTTTCCTTTTTTTTTCTATTGTAAACAATGCCTTGGTGTATAATCTTTTGCTTTTAAAAAGTGAAGGCCTCTCCTGCTGAACACCGATGGGGATAAATACTCAAGATATTTAACAACTAGTAAGACAAGGCTGTTGAACAATCAGAATAGACATGGGCTATAGGGCTGGAATGGGCCCTTGCAGGACTCCACTCCTTTGTGCCAGGCATTAAACCGTTAGTTGCTTAATCATAGGAGGTCTGGGGGACCAGAGGAGGACCTGGGGCAACCAAGGTGGCAGGGAGGACATTTGATGGGCTTGGATAATCTCCCTCTCCTTCTGCCCCTCCTCCCCAACGCTCATGCGCGCTCTCTCTCTCAAATAAATAAATAAATCTTTTAGAAAGAATATGTGTTAATTGACTGTATGTTATGGATAAGGCTTCTGGTCAACAGCAGGCCAGCAGGTCAACATTTTTGAGGAGTCTAAAGTTATACTAGGATTTTTGACTGCACAGGGGTCAATGCCCCAACCCCTGGTGTTGTTCAAGATTGTTATTCAAGGGTCAACTCTATATACAACCAGTATGGCAATATTTCAATATTTCAATGAATACATACCAGCTAAACATCAGCCCTCTACTTCCAGTACTCTCCCATGAGGGAACCACTGTTAACAGGCTTTTATTGAGGGTATACTTCCAGAAATGTTCTATGAATATGACTATATATAATATATATAAAATCCCTAAAAATTTTTACATAAATGAGAGTATACTTTACACACTATGCCATGTCTTGCACTTGTTATATAACAGGATATCTAGTAGATATTTCCATATCAGCATAGAAAGATCTATTGCATTCACAGTGGCTTGATGTTGCATTGTATGGCTTTAAGAATATAGAGGGGTGTGTGTGTGTGTGTGTGTGTGTGCATGCACACCCATGTGTGATTTAGGATTCTTTCTCCCGACTCTTTTCCTTTCCTGTATTTCTCTCTGATGATTTTACCTGAGGCTCAGTGGTAGACGTGTCACTGAATGTGTCCCGTGGTGATGCTGTAGTTACCAGTGAGCCAGCTGAGCCTTCAGAAAGGTCACAGGTTTGGACTAATAACCAGACAAAAAAAATTACATAAAACATCTTTTCCAAAGAGCTTACCTTGGACTGCTCAAAGATTTGTTTCTCTCATGTAGTTCTTTTCCAAGTCAAGAGTCTTAAAGACACCACAATTTTATAGAGAAACTGTTTCTCATCAACATAAAATCAGCATTCATTTTAGATCAAATCCAGAGGTTCCAGAACCCAAGACGTTAGTGGTCATTCCAAGTAATTGAAATGCCAAAGCAGAAAATCCACAGTATGTGTAGGGCGAGGAGACAGACTTTCAGTGAATCCAATCAAAGGCTTTTACAAAGGCTGAACTGGCGTGAGTACAAATTTCCCATCTAAGAACAGTCCAGTTTGAGTCTTTCAATACTGCAATGAAAGTCAAACTGAGGAGAAAGCCAGCCTACCATTCAGACTCTCTTGACTTGGGCCTTGAGTCGTGAGGTTTGTCCTTGGGAGGTGGTAGGCAAAGGTTTGTTTCTTTTATTGCTATGGAAACAGAACGGCAGCACCTCATTGGCTCAGGCCCTCTGCTCTCAAAGAGAGAAGGCCGAGAGAAGCAGCCAGTTAACAAATTCTCCAAGACACAAGACAAAATATGCTTAAGCTATACTTTCAGAGGAAATAGCATTAAACAGCACTCCTAAGCTTAATTGGCCTGTGACTATAGTTGCAAGGCAGGATCTGTGGAGGATTTTAAGTTCTTTTGTCATTTGCTTACAGAAACCTAAAACTCTAAAGGAGGCAATTTCTTCCTTGAATTTCAGGCTTTGAAATCTGTAAAAGTACAAATCCCCTAGGGCAAGAATCCTTTTCAGTCACCAGGGAGTTCGACAATTTTTTTTCCCTAAGTTTTCCTAAGCAGAAAAGCTGCTTTTTCTCATTACAGAAAAAAAAATGCTTGCTTATGATAGACCAGTGGCTTTCATTTTTATTCTACTGCAACTCACTATAAGAAATATATTTTACACATTTATAACAAAAAGTTGCATGAAATAATATCTTTATTACATACTATTCTCATCTATTATTTTTTCTTCTATTTAAAATGAAAGCTCATTATAAATCCACTTGGTTGATTTCATGATCCACTGATGGGTCACGACCCATAGTTTACAAAACAATGTTATAAATTCATCCATTCATTTGACTTCACATTTATTATCTACTGTGTACCAAGCACTGTTGTGAGGTGGGGGGGATATACCTCAGTTCCTGTGCTCCATAGAGCTTAGAGACTGGTGCGGAAGCAGACAATAAATTCAATAAAAGCACAAAGAAGCTTACATTACGGGCATCACCAGATGCAGTGGGAATGGACAGCAGAGACTTCTTATGAGTCAAAAAGAAGGGATTTGACTAGTTTTGAACAGAAAGATCATTTTTTAAAAAGATTTTATTTATTTGACAGAGAGAGACAGCAAGAGAGGGAACACAAGCAGGAGGAGTGGGAGAGGGAGAAGCAGGCTTCCCACTGAGCAGAGAGCTCGATCCCAGGACCCTGGGATCATGACCTGAGCCAAAGGCAGACGCTTAATGACTGAGCCACCCAGGCGCCCCCAGAAAGATCATTTTGACTGCAATGTAGAGAAACAACTGGAGAGGCCAAGTCAGGAGGCAGGGAAACCAGTTAGGAATCCGTGGCAGTGGTCAAATGAGACACAGTGGTGGCCTTGGCTGAGGGAACAGCAGTAAGGATGGAGAGGAGAGGACACAATAAGACTTGGAGATTGATCAGATGTCACAATGAAGAAAAGGAGGAGGTAACAACGATTCATGGGTTTTTAGCTCAAGCAATTGAATAGATGGCAGTGTCATTTTATTGAGATGATAAAGTCTGGAGGATAAACAGGCTCAAAGGAGCAGATCATGACTTCAACTTGGACATGTTGAGTTTGAGGTGCCAGGGAGACACCCAAGTGGTGATGTCCATTACAGAGTTTGTTCCATGATTTGGGTTTTAAAGGAAGAGTCTGGGCCAGAAATACTTCAGGAGTCTTCAGGGTAAATAATATTTAAAGGCAAGAGAGTGGATGAGCTCACACAGGGGAAGGGTGTAAGAAGAGAATAGGGTCTAGAACAGAGCCCTGAGGAACGCCACCAATATTTACAACAGTATTTCTTAAAGGTGGACCATGTTATAGCTCAAATATGTACAGCCATCACTTGAATGAAAATGGCTTAAATAAAAAAGGTTCATTAGTTTCATGAAATACAAAGTCTGGAAGTAGTGCTACCAGATTGATGCAGACTCAGCAATGTCATTGGAGAATTGGTTTTTTTCCATATTTCTCTCATGCCCATCTCAGGGTGTCAACTGAGGGGAGCCTTGTGGTTACACTCTGGCTGCCCCAACTCCAAGCACCACCGGCAGACTAGATGAAGACCAACTTCAAAAACTAAAGGGGAGGCAAAAAAGTCACAAAGAGAACAATGAATAGATTTGACTAATCCAGTTAAATCCATCTCTCTCTAGAGATTGGATATTACTTGGAGTCTGTGAAATTTTATATCTAAATGCTTTCTCATGATTTATAAAAAGCAGGATTTGGGTCTTATGGGGAGAGTGGCTAACAGCAAAGATACAAAGGAAGCAGGCACAGAAGGAGGTCACTTGACTTGGCCAAGGCTTGGCACTAATTACCACTACTTTAGGATTTTTCTTTCCTCCTTTCCTCTATTTAGACATGAGTACAACTTTGTCAGATCCAAAACGGCAGAGGGGAAGGAAAGGAAGGCTTTTAGGGGCTAAGTGTCAACGGCTCTTTGATTGAATTTAGGGAAACTTTGGATTGTGCAAAAGGCTCTTTCCAAAGACCCAGAAAGGGGACTGATGCTACTCACATTGTCAGTAACGTTCCCCAAAGCTATGTGCCTTAGTATTTGGAATGGAGGTGGGAGAGGCCAGAATACCAACAGTATAAGAGAGTAGAGGTTGAGTAAGTAAATGAGAGAAACTGTGACTTAATCCAATTATATCAACAAAATAAGCTTGCACATTGGATTGGGAAATGGGCACCACCTTGTGGGATGCTGTGGCCCTCAGGAAGTGCCAAGTGTGATCAGCCAGTTGAGTATTCAGAAGCTTTCCATTTGGGTAAGCCTTCTATGGCTCTCTGAGAATACTTCCGGTGTGGAAAAGACAGTGTTCTTTCAGGGAGCTTATCATTATCTCCAAGTTGCTCGGTTTCCTTTGATTGCTTCTCGTCTTTGAAGATCTCACTTTAGGGTGCTCTGCTAAGTGACTGATTCAGCTGTTCCCAAATGGTCCCTCTCCAGGAAGCCACAGGAGTCATACAAATGCCTACAGGCACTTGATCTGGGGCTCAGCACTGGAACGGCAGGACCCATTACCCTAAACATCTGTTGTTCTCATCAGTAACCCCATTCAGGATCCAGGGGAATGCCTCTCCTCACCTCTTACCCTTTATCTTCAAAACAAAAGATGACTATGTCAAAATGCTATGAAGGTATTTGTCTTTCTCTGTCTGCCTTATTTCACTTAGCATAATACCCTCGAGGTCCATCCATATTGTCCCAGATGGCAAGATTTCATTCTTTTTTTTTATCGTTGAGTAATTTTTCATTGCACATACCCACATCTTCTTTCTCCTTTCATCTGTGGATGGACACTTGGGTTGCTTCCATATCTTGGCTCTTGTAAGCAAAGCTGCAGTAAACATAGGGGTGCATGTATCTTTCCAAATTAGTGTTTTCATTTTTGGGGGGTAAATACCCAGTAGTAGAATTACTGGATCATATGGCATTTCTATTTTTAATTTGTTGAGGAACCTCTATACTGTTTTCCACAGTGGTTGCACCAATTTACATTCCAACCCACAGGACATGAGGGTTCCTTTTACACCCCATCCTTGCCAACACTTATTTCTTCTCTTTTTGATAATAGCCATTCTGACAAGTGGGAGGTGATATTTCATTGTGATTTTGATTTGCATTTCCCTAATGATTAGTGATGCTGAGAATCTTTTCAGAGAAAGACAAATACAATATGATTTCACTTAAATGTGGGATCCAAAAAACGAAACTTACAAAAACAGAAACAGACTCATAAATACAGAGAACAAACTCGTGGTTGCCAGAGGGGTGGAGATGGGGTATGGGCGAAATAGAGGAGGGGGATCAAGAAGTACAAACTTCCAGTAATAAAAGAAATAAGTCACAGGGATATAAAGTACAGCATAGGAAAGATAGCCAATAATATTGTGATAACCTTGTATGGTGACCACACTTCTGGTGAGCGCTGTGTAATGTATAGAATTGTTGAATCACTGTGTTGTAGACCTGAGACTACCATAGCATTGTGGGTCAGCTATAGTTCAAGAATACAATTTTTTCCTTAAATGCTAGGAAGTTTTCTGGGTTGTGCTGCTAAGGTCAGAGACAGACACTGCTCTGGAATTCAGGAGGAATGAGGGCAGCAGCAGCGAGGAGAGAGGAAAGGTAACTTGTCAAAAGTTCTCAGTATGGATGCATCAACTCCCGCATAATGAAACACTGTTTTCCAGTGGTGCCGAGCATCCATTTTTCGCTTCTTTTAACATTTTCATTTTTCTATTTAAAGACTTTTATTTATTTGGTGGAGAGAGAGGGAGCTTGTGTGCGCGCGCCCGCGAGGGGGAGGAGGGGCAGAGGGAATGTCAAGTGGCATCTCAAGCAGACTCTCAGCTGGGCTTGATCTCACCACTCTGAGATCACGACCTGAGTGGAAATCGTGAGTCAGACACTTAATCTACTGAGCTACCCAGGCGCCCCCTAATGTTTTAATTTGTAATTCCACAGGTACTTATATAATGGAGTGGTACTTGCAAGACCTGCATTTTGTGGCTGAAGAATACTTTGCAATATGAATTCTGATTACCTTAAAATTTATATATATGTATGTATAGGCCTAGATGGAACATGTATGAAGCAATGCGCTACTTCTTCACATTATTGTATGGAACTGTGTGTATCTAGAGAGTCCCTTGAAAGGTGGTGAAATAGCTTTTTAAGTGGTAGTGGATTACACAAAATTAAAATATTTTGTAAAGTTTTCTGGCCCTTTGTTGTAATGTTTAAATATAATGTGAAAATCTTGCCTTTAACTAACTTAGTGATTTTGCTAGAAGGCAAGAAAAAGAAATGTTATGGAACACTTTTTAAATTATTTGACTTTTCTGTATTTTTCGCTAATATCTCACATCTTTGGTGTGTTTTACTCTCATTTTCTTAGAATAAAACTCTTCATGCCTGCCAGCCAGCAGCTGTATTTTGTCATCTTTACCAAACCTGCACAGCAACATTTGTTCATTTGAAAATTCTATGGCATTTAGGTACTTATTTTATAAACACCAATGAAAAACAAAACTTGTTACTAGCATAAATCAAACTTAATATAGTAAAAACAGAGATGTAAGTCAACAGAATGCCCTCAAATATTGCCCTCATCAGAAGGTTTTGGGACTTAAACACATCTACTGCTGCTCTTTATTTGTGAAAGAAAACACAATTAAAGATGCTGGGAATATCACTAAATCACTAAATTTTGTATCCAAATCAAGACTAATTCATTTGAAAAACAAGTCCAATTTTAACAAATTTGGCCTAATTATTTACATAAGTTCGACAAGAATAGTGATTGACCATAGAGATCCTTTAAAATTTGCTTTACTGGAACTTTTCACAAGGAATCTGCAGGCTGAACTTTTAATAGACTCTTGAGGCGAGAAGCCAAACCAAATGTTTGCCATCAGACATGCCTGCAATACCTGTAGATTTGGGCAAATTGCTCTTCTTGAGGTTCCCCCCACCCCAAATCCTGAGGTTCCTGCACCTCCCAGGAAGTGATATTCTTTACTCACCTGGCAAGGCTGCTGGGAATTCTGTAAGCAAGGTACCAGACCAACATTTCCAAGGGGCTCTATTGGTTCCATAAAGTCAACCTTAATTCCTTACAGATGTCTGGTTATATCTGAGTCTATGCATGTCTCTCTCAAATATGACATTCCAGTCAAAACCTTGGTAATATAACCAATGTTTCCAATGGTGTCTTGTTACAAGAAGAATAGATTCTCACTGGACTTATGCAAATAATTATAATTGCCATTGAACAAAGAATACTCATTGAGAGTTTCTGAATTTCAGAGGGTTCAGGTACTATTTGTTTCAATCTTAGTTCATCCTGACCACACATAAAATTCTTTTCTAGAGCTTTCCCTTCACAGACCTACAACTTTCTTTTGTATTCAGATTTTGTCCTAAGTCTTTTCTCTCCACATAAGTAGTCTCATTTTGGGACAAAATTACCTTCTTTTTCCCTCAACAAAAATGTATTCTCATTCCTGACACCTTTTTACACGTCTCCTACTTTCTCACATACGGAGTTGCTTTCCTTATCATTTCCATCAGTCTTAATTACATATAGCAAAATTTTAACTCTTAGAACCTTAGTCTCCAGTGAAAACTAAGTAGTAACCAATTGTGAACTATTACACCAAAATTCTTTAGATTGGCAAATTTATGAATTCATTTCATAATTTTTGGGGACATGCAGTTTTCAAAGTATAATCTTTCAATAAGGCACAAAGCATGTTTTCCAACAGACCCAAGTATTTTTAGTTTCTCTGCAGTAAGAAGTCAAAAGCAGAGAGACCTACATCATTAACCAATGCTTTAGGAGTTTATCTTATTTGGAAATGACTTAGCTATCCAATGAATTCAATCCAACTTACCATTTAACTTAGCAAAACCTCAAAGTTTCAGGTTTGATAGC
Source organism: Mirounga angustirostris (assembly GCF_029215605.1). NCBI lineage: Eukaryota > Metazoa > Chordata > Mammalia > Carnivora > Phocidae > Mirounga > Mirounga angustirostris. The sequence continues at coordinate 161,754,240 of NW_026991711.1, forward strand.
TATCTGCAGGATCAGATGGCCATGAAACCTAGCAAAACACATTTTACAGTTTTTGCAGAGGTCAGGATTTGGAGACAATGACATGAAGGCTCGCACGTGTGGGACTCCCAACCATTTGGAGGAATTCTGGCAAAAGAGGTCAAGCTGGAAAATAATAAGAAACGGTTCCGTGGAGGGGCCATACCTCTTGATCTGGGAGTTTGTACTAAGGCCAGGAAACATTACATAAAAAAAATGAGACATTTTTCACAGGCCTTGGGCATCACATTTGTTTCATTTTTTAAGAATACAGCCCAAGGGTGAGTCCAAAGGAAAAGAGGGAATTTGTCCCACAGTGGGAAAGACTAGCTGCTGATTCCCAAAGGGGCATCCCACCAAAGGCAATCAATGGAGCTCCTGACTAGTGGTTGCAATTTCAGTCAGGGCATTCCACTGACCTGAAAAAGGACTGAACCTTATATGGAATGACTGACTCTACTGGGGCATCCTACCAAGGGGAGGGTTGCAGCAAATGGCAATAGAAATCCCTGCTGGGACATCCTCTGCAACAGGGAAAGCTGGACACCAGGTGGCCAGACCGGGTTGGAAAAAGGAGCGGAAAGGATGCGCCACTCAGATGCATAGGAATGTGTTTTGCCTATAGATGAAGATGGCAGCTGGATCCATGGGAACAAAGGAAAAGGGGAGGGAGGGAGTTCCAAAAGAAGCACAATGGGAATGGAGACCTTAAAGGAGATGGAGTGGGAGAGGAAGGGAAAGGGATCCTTTGCCGTCACAGGCACCAGCAGTCCAACCTGTTCACCTTCAGACCTTTAGACCACATCAGGGAGTTGCCCTGGCCAGAGATCTTCAGTTGTCTGAGGAGTACTAGGGTTAGGGCGCCAAGGGGCTGAAAAGAGGAGAGGGAGGGAAGAGTCCCTCTGAAGGGCAAGAGGGAAAAATCCCTCACCCTTTCGGGCAAGGGCGGTCTGGTGGGTTCCCCCTGGGGCTTTGGATCCTCAGTTTCCCAAGGACTACTAGAGTAGGTCCACTGAGGGAAAGTTCCAAGAAATTCCTGGAGAATCTGGGAAGAGTCCCAGGCCAGCAGAGTTCCCCATACGGGACACCAAGTATGGGGTGCTCCAGTTGGGTAGGGGCCAGCGGTGTGGGTGGTAAAAGAATTCACCCAAGGCAGAACAAAAGAGATAGAAGTTTATTGACTACACCACAAGGGAGTAGCAGGCAGGACACCAAAGGGGAGACTGTCTGCCGAAAACAGTTTCTAAATAGCTAAGAGCATCAACAGTAAATTGTGGAGTTTAGGAAAAAAATTGCTTCACATTTTCTCAGTCTTCCCAAATTAAAGATCTGCAATGACTTTTTGCGGGTGTTATTTTGCTAAGGAAACAATATGGCAATATAGACACTCCATCCCCTCTGTTTTGAAAAATATATCTCAGAAAATACAGTAAGATCTGTTTAATACTTATGACTACTGTTGGTTTGTTTTGTATTCGTTTGGCAAAGAGAGGTTGTTTTCTCTACCAAAACCAACATAATGGAAAGGAAAGACTCAATGCAGGATAATCTGTGAGAAGAAGTGGGACAAAAACACAGAAAGACAAATAAAAATTTAAGAAGATACTCATGTTTATTAACTGATTTACATTTGACAAAGCAAAGGTAGGTGCACAAAGAGCTGTTTGACAAAGTCAAGCCCTAGATATCCAACAACAGTATTTCCCTGGTGGCCCCAGAGGGCACTGAACCACCACCCCTCGGCAGCTGTGCTCTGCAATGCAGCCACCCGGGTGTAGACACTGCGGTGTTACACTTGGAGTACAGGCCTGTGGGCATCTGACATCAAACGAGTGGACCATTAAACACTTGAGAGCTCTCGTTCCAGATGTCTAAAGTCAATGTGAGTAACCAACAAGTACTAATTATGTACTAGAATGGTCAGAACAAAAGAACAGACTTTGAATACTGTATAAAATACACCTTTTCTAGAGAATAAGCTCTAGTCATGAGCTGTCTCTTTATTTCCTCCCTTTGCCAAAGTCTGTTCATTCATGTCAAGTCAAGGACATAAAGTATAAAATCTTTAAAAAAACTACTCTAACGATGGTCATTAAGTTCTCCCTAAGACCCAAGCCTAAGGCTATTTACATAAGATTTGGGATCATCATAATTCAGGAAAACTTTTCATTCTGAGCTCAAAAAGGTATCCCTCCTATAGATAGTAGGATACTCAGAAATACCTGAGGTATAATCACTGAGAACCTTCCTGAAGGAGAAAAAAAAGATTAGAGTTTCCTATAGTGGCATAAAAGTACATACACAGTTGATACTGAAAAACTAAAATGTGACAGGACTAAAGTATAACAGATACGCTGAAGAGAAACTTCCTACAAGGCTCCAGGTCTTCTTACTATACTTTGCACAGCTTTGTTATAATAGAGATTCTCAGGCTGTACCAAAAATGATTTTAGGTGGAATCTTAAAAACAGCAAACCCCAATTTCAAACAGATTCATTTCTAGAGACAAGCATGTGCCAATATACAATCATCATGTTTCCGGCAGAACAGTAACATCAGTCCAATTTTCAAAAACTTAATTTTGGGTCTCTTTTAATTAGATGTGTTTATTTGGCTGTGAATATGCATGCCCTCACCCTGCCTCCAGAATGATCATTTTAGCATCAGTTATAAAAAAAAGTATGCTAATTATACAGAATACTCCGAAATCTAGCTTAGTTTTACAGCTATTTATATAAGATACACAAATCTGATAATTTAACACTTTGTACTACTCTCTGGCCCTACATTTTCCTACTTCCTGATGTTTCTTGGACACTGGCAACAGGAAGACTACTTTCTTAGAGAATAAATAAAAAGCTTTAAGAATTGGCTAAAATAAGCACCCCAGAGTCACTTTAGGAAGTAGAAACTCAAATACTATTTTTTTAAAAAAGCGAATTGGAATATTCCGGAAATTTAAACATCTTTAAACAAGGAATTCTTCTGGTTAGTGCCTACCACATTCAGGGACACTTACATTCACTTATGGACCCGCTGGAATCCTTTCTGAACATGTTATGACCTCAGCATGACTGACAGAAGGGGAGAGGACACTTTCACTTTTTGTTTTTAAGAAATTTAGAAAAGTTTTATTAAGCTTCTAAAAAGCATGGTAAACTCACACATTCTTACTACTGCATGCAGGTTGGTTCTTCTACCCTTTTGAGCACATAGCTTCTTCAGGTAGGAGAGGCACCTCAAGAGGGGAAAGGAAGGACCCTCTTCAGGCATGAGAATAGGTGCATCAATGGGAACCAAAGGAGCAAAACTCTCATCAAGAATTCTTCAGAAAACTGCCTTTCAGTTAAGTCAGAAGAAATGAGCAAAACATTTGCAAATTAAGCTCCAAAAAGATCAATCAATATGCCTTCCATTTTCAAAAACAAAATAATTAGCCCCCTCCCTCATTTCTTCTCCATCATGCCTTTCATATAATGGTATTTTTTTCTGAACTGTAGAGAAAGCCATGTCATCTGATGAACAGACCTTGATCAGCAACACTCAGAGAAACAGATCTGTTTCTTCCCAATTCACAGCCTTGCGTCACACTGCTGAATGCTGAAACCTAATCCATGAGTAAACTTTGCCATTTCACAGAATTTGTAAAGAAAAAAAAAAAAAAAAAGGAATCCCAGGAAAAAAAGCAAAAGCTTTGACTTTCCCATTAAAAATGTTCATTCTCGAATTCTACAGATATCAAGAAAAAGACAGATGTGTTTTAATTTTACATTTAAAAAAACCACAGTCTCAAAGCAAGTACCTGGGTTTTACTTTAGCTTATAATAATTTAATATGCCTGAGAATTTTTGTGCAAATACATCTCCTCTTCACTGAAAAATATGCATAGCACTTTGGAAAAAGTTTAGTTGCAAGTAACTTTCCTTACAAAAAACATACAGACATAAATACATAACATTCCCTAATTCCTATTGATTGCACTTCTGGTTTAACCCCTTCCAGCCTCCAAGGAAATTTGAAAGACATGTAATTGTGTTCACATGCCTTGGCCACTGTCCTTATCTAAAGGAAATATTCTGAAAACAAGTTTCCTTGGTTCCAACTTACCCATATTTTCCTTCTTAAGTAAATCCTTCCTACCCCCCAATTCATATTGGTTTTTTGGAGGTATTGTATAAAGATACAAATTTAAAAATGAACTTTTATTAATCACAAATACAAAAGGAATGTGGGTGGTGTTTGGGCTCCCAGTGGCTCAACGGCTTGAAAACAGAAAGCAAAAGGGAGTTTCCACTACTCTGATTTTATGAAAAAGATAAAATTCCTTGCTTGCTATTGCTGTGTACATACCACTGGATGGATATGTAATTTAAGCGGACCGAAACAGGGTAAAACATAAAAGCCTCAGTAACAGATGGGGCTTAGCCCGGCAACCCTGCAGTTCAGCTTTTCATAGGCAATGATCAAAGCTGCTCCCTTTCTCTTCCCATCTCCTAAGCTGGGTTCTTGCTGCTTTTGCTTACTAGAAGTAAATGTGCTAGCAAGTTCAGTATAACTGGTCTATTTTGATATTACTGAATTTATTGTCCAGTCACTTTTTATTCTCAAGATAGGAACATCCAACTGAAGTATATTAAACTTTTCTTCCTTTTCTGCTCCAAACACTCATGACCCATTCATTTATACTTTCAATTTATTAGACCTCATTCATTAGGGCCTCGTCCCAATTCTGTTTCCATTGTTCCATTTTCCCCTTTCCACATTCACAACCCATCTGCAACATTCCTTGTCTCTCAGTCAGACCAGACTACATGTATCAGTGCAAATCTATCCTTCATGTGCTAATTTGTTTAAGAGGTCAGTTAACTGCTGAACTTCAGTCTTCCTTCAGGATATCCATTTTCGGTGAAGTTGTGCAAACTGGGGTGCCCAAGCTACCCACCATGACTGGAAGACTCTGATTCCTCCTCAATCCACTCAATAAATTGCTACCTGAATTTAAATAAACAGCAGAGTCTGGTCTTTGAAGACCAATTTCTGCCTCTTGGCTTCTTCCATTTTCCTGTGCATCAGGGGTCTTGATCACTCTGGCTATCCCCAGTCTCTTCAGCCTGTCCACTAAGTTCATCTTCAACTGGCCAACATCAGGAGGGTTCCGGGTAGGTCTCAAACCATACATCTCCTGGAGGAATGTTTCAGCTGGTCGGGAGGCCAAAAAATTTTCGGAGAGATGAACTCGAGGCTCAAAGGGCAAAGGAGAAGGGCAAGGTGAGTGAGATGGTGAATTTGGTGGTGTAGAAGGAATAGCCAGGGCTTTAGGGATAGGCTGGAGGAGGGGGCTCTCTGAAACTGGGCTGTGATACACTTTAGCAGAAATGCCCCGCTCTTGCAGAAGTTTGGCCAAGCTCATGGTGCTACTGAAGGTTATAGTGGAATCTCGTCGGTTGGTAACAGATTCGCCAATGCTGAGTCTATAGGACATAGCAGGAGAATTCACCACTGTGTTTGATGAACTGTTACCACTACTTCCACAGGATAACGAAGGGAACCCAGAGCTTTGGGGGGGAAAAAAAAAAAGAAAGAAAGAAAGAGCAGGAGAGAGTGTTTAAAAATAAAAAGTAATTTCCAAGTCAGCATTTACATTAGTTATCCGTAGTAAATATAGAACAACTGGCTATACATCAGTAACTGTACTCTTTGGAAAGATTTGAGCAATAAGAATTTTGATGTTACTTCAGTGACTGGTTAATTATTTGTAATTTATAACTAAGTCACTAACTCATTGAAACATACTTCTTCTCAAAGGATATGAGAAAGTTTACTCTCAGATAATTTTATTCTTAAATTATAACTCAAAATATGTGTCTTTGGGAATATGAATAAGTTTTATGACAGAAATCAAAGAAAATAAAATATTACAGAAAGTAACCAGAAATTTTTATTTTTATATATTCATTCCATAAAGTGAAATACACCAGAAACAATAATCCATGAGTAAATAATTCTCCAACTTTTTTAGACCATACAATCTTTTATATTAAACCTAAGATGTTCTTCTAAGGAGAAATTGTTTTCTTTTTAATCTTTCAATTTTATATTACTAAAAACTCATAAAAGTTGAAATTGTTAAAATTTCTATTTTCAAAAATGTTAATTCCAAACAATAGTAGTATAAGGATACCCATGAAACAAATTTTTCTTAACCTTGACTTCAAACATGTGTTTCTGGGAAGATAAAAATAATTAAAAGGGGCGCCTAAGTGGCTCAGTTGTTAAGCGTCTGCCTTCAGCTCAGGTCATGATCTCAGGGTCCTGGGATCGAGCCCCGCATCGGGTTCCCTGCTCAGCGGAAAGCCTGCTTCTTCCTCTCCCACTCTCCCTACTTATGTTCCCTCTCTCGCTGTCTCTCTATGTCAAATAAATAAAATCTTAAAAAAAAAATAATTAAAAGCTTTGACAACTATTATTCTATGTTTTGTTAGAAACAAACAAACAAACAAAAAAACGCTAAGAAATCATGTACTTAGGGAAATGGTGATAGAGCAGAGAAGGGATATCCTTAGCCAATTTCCCTCCCTTGAGCAAATGTTACCAGTATTTAATAGATAAACTTTCACTTTAACACAAAATACTCAGTATATCAAGATAACAAAATTTTTAATGATTATGAACAAAGTTATTATTAGAACTAATAATTCAATAATAAATAAACTTTCTAAAGCACCAACTGGTATGAAAAAAACAAACAAGTTTGACTCTGTGGTTAAACAAATCCAACTAAGAACCTCTAATTTGATGTAGTCTATAGACTATACTCCCAGTTTCCCACCTCCCTGTTCCTACTTTACTGTAGAACTGACTGTCCTTTCCCAAACTGTATACTTCATATGGTATCAACTTGTATTGAGAGTCCTCTCAAGGACCAATTTTATAAAACTTATTGTCTTGTTGACATAAGAACAATGTGGAAAAATTGCAGCTATGCCTGTTCATTACAGACTTTACTAAGATCTTTATTGGGTGAAACCCAATGCTTCCCTAAATAAATGATTTGCTCTTACACATACGTTGTGAATCATAATCTTATTTCCTTCCACACTGGCAGCTAGAAAGTTAAGACTCAAATACATGGTTCACAGTAGCAAGTATATAAGACTTTATGTTATAATTTGTATACTAGTTTTATTCTTCTATCCATTTTATATCCTTACTCTTCCTTCCTCTACGCTTCATTTTTCTTCACTACTCCTAGTTAACATTATCACAATGTTGTACGTACCTTTGAAAACCACCTTAGATTCTTTTGGGAATCGGTAGGACAGAAATAGCAGCAATATGGCTTAATAAGATCCCTCAACTAGGTGTTAGAATATGCATGTTGTAGCCTGTATAGTAAATAATTTGGCTTTGCCCAGAGGGTTCTGGCCTTTGCCCTCAGCTTCTGGGAGGTAATCTATGCCGTGTCTGATACATGTGTCTTTGTTTGGGATGAAGGCTGGCCATACTAGATCACGGGGTGAGCTGGCCACACCCAATAGTTTTAGGGTGGGAGTTAGCCATGCCAGAGAGAACAACCATGTGATTTAGGGTGGGGGCTTTAGGTCAGTGGACCTGGAGGTGAGCTCAACTATGTGGGCAATCGATCAATCAATTAATCATGACTATGCACTGAAACCTCAATAAAAAATCTGGATACTGAGGCTTGCATGAGCTTTCCTAGTTGGTAACACTCTGCATGTACTGTCACACATTGATGTTAGGAAAGCAATGAATCCTAAGGACAAGGAAAACTTTTCACATGGAACTCTCCCAGACTTTGACCTATGTTTCTTTCTTTGACTAATTTTAACCTGTATCCATTCCCTGTAATAAACAGCAACCATGAGCCTAATGGCTTTCAGTGAGTTCTGTGAATCTTTCTAGCAAATTATCACACCAGAGAGTGGTTTTGGGAACATCCTGAACTTGCAGAACTTGCAAGTGGGACACCTGGGTGGTTCTGCTGGTTAAGCACCTGCTTTTGGCTCTGGTCATGATCTCAGGGTCCTGGGATCGAGCCCCGCATTGGGCTCCTTGCTCAGCGGGGAGCCTGCTGCTCCCCCTGCCTGTGCATTCTCTCTTTCTCTCTGACAAATAAATAAATAAAATCTTAAAAAAAAAAACACAAAAAAACAAGTGAGGACAGTCTTGTATTGAGGACTGATCCCTCAAATCTTGCAGTTAGCTTACTCTGAGTATAGTTGCAGCTGGGTCATTTGCTACCTCTCTGCCTTTGGACCAGTTACCTAAACTGTCTATGCCTCAGTTTTTCACTTACACAATACATACTCACTTGCCCTGCCAACTTCAAAGAGTTATAATGATCAAAGGAGAAGATACAATGTGAAAATATCCTAAAGACAAATGATCACAGAACATTAATTAAAATTCTGGGAGTTAAAATGAAAGTAATTTTAAAAATAAATTCATGAAAACATAGTTAAGGAAATAAGTTTTAGGCCTCACATTGCCCAGACCCCTTACCTGGGGGTAACCTGAGTGATATCAGAAGGATGCAATATCCTACAGGTGGTGAAGGTGAATGTCGAGTTTGTGCATGACAGACACTTGCCTGGGTTTGAGGTTGCAACTAAAGTAGAGATTTTAATGGAATCAAACAAAATTGAAAGATTAGGTTAATAATGTAAAACATTCATCACTATTTATTAATTAAGCATTAGTAAAGGGCCTTTTGTACAAAAATCACCAAATTTGGAAATGAAATATACATAAATATTGTGTTAGTATGAACTGGCTGGTATATAGCTGAATCCTTCAATACTTTAAAACTGTAATCCAAAAGGATTAAAAATAGGTTAGAAATAAGAGAAAAACATATTCTGAAAATCTCCCCTCCCCCCTGGCCTGCCCCCAACAAGATCTAGTCATTCAGTCTTTCTAGCCAAACTATCTACTTCAACAGTTCTCAAAGTGTGGTTTGCAGACCTTGTGGGAATCCACAGGTCACAGGTCAAAACTACATTCATAGCAATGCTAAGATGTTATTTGCCTTTCTGACTGGGTTGGCGTTTGCACTATCGGAGCAAAAGCAATGCTGAGCAAAACTGCTGACTCCTTAGCACAAATCAAGGCAACGGCACCCAGCTATACAAGCTATGCTAATATTCTTCACTGCTGCCCACCGGCAATAGTAAAAAAAAAAAGCCAGATTCCTGACCACAAAAAAAACCCCACAAAAAAACAAGTGAGGACAGTCTTGTTAATTTTAGCCTGTTTCAAGATTGAATATTTGTGGGAAATTTAAAACGTGCCTTATGGGGTTTTGTTTTGTTTTGTTTTTGGTCTTTCACATTCAGGATCACAAACTTTGCACCACTGGCAGCAGCTTAATATTATAATGTGTGACTACCTTAATATTCTGTGTGACTAAGTGGGAAGTGGGCACTAAGCACTCCGCTGCATACCAAGATACAATGGTTATCTAAAGGAAAAGCATATGGGCAGTTGAGTTGAAATTTTTTCAAGGAACACCATTTTTTACTTGAAAGAACAACTAACTTCATTTATTCAGACTTGGCTATCTGGCAGAAATTTTCTTGGAAATGAAGGTAGTGAGCCTATTTCTTCAACAAAAACAGCTTACAGGACTGCTGTCAGTGACAAAATTTTACCTTCAAGTGAAAATGAGAGTTTTGGAGAACTCATATCCACCTTTGCGAGCTTTAAAGCTTCCTAATACTAAAAAGATTTATCTGATGAGATACATGGTGATATTAATGTAATTTTAATATATTATATAATGAAATATGTTAACATTTGGAAGATCTGCATAACTCAGTGAACCAATATTTTCCAAATGACCAGTGCATGATGGGTAAAAGATGCATTCAAAGTGTAGGAAAGATCAACAGATTTTGTAACTAAGTATGAAAAGTTCACTGATAGGTTTTTGGATTCCATATTGCTTTTATAAAGCTTAAAGAAACTACCACTCACCAAGTTTTGGTGTAATATCAAAGAATTATCCACAAATACCTGAAGAGGCTATTAAAATACTCTCTCCTTTTACAACTATACCTCTGTGTACGCCTGCATTTTCTTCATACTCTTTAAACAAAGCAACATACTATAACAGACCGAATGTAGAAGCTGTATGAAAATCCAGCCATCTTCTTTTAAGCCATAAATTAGAGACTTGTAAAATTGTAAAACAAAACTATTCTTCTCACTACTTAAATAGCTATTTTTCATAAAACATATTATTTGTGTTAACATGTAATTATTATTTTTAAATGAGTTAATAAATATTTTGATTATTTCTCAGTTTTGATTTCTAATATGGTAAATATCAATAGATAAAACCCACAAAGACAAGCTGTCTGGAATTCTCAATGATTTTTAAGGGTATAAAGAAATCCTGAGCCCAAAAGGCTTATGAACCACTGACTGAATTGATCTTTCTCTTACACAGGCTGGCTAAGAGGTGGGAAGAATGAGAAAAGCCACTGTCATTATAGATCTTTCTTTTCTTCAAGACTGAGTGCATTCGAGTTAGATTTAAGTGGAGGTGGTCAAGTGGCCATCCTGTAAGTCAGAATGCAGAATTACTGGACCACACCCCACCAAGCACTGTGCTTACCTGTAACTGGACCACTAGCTGAAGTAATGGCTGGAAGGAAGATTCCTGTTACTGGCTTGGATACTGAAGGTTTCTGTTCCACTTGAAAAGTGATACCTTCCTCTTCATCCTCTTCCAAATCTGAGAGGTGATAGATGGCATCATTGGGCAACTGGGTAAAGCCTTTAGTGATGACACCTGGTCGTGGGTCAAGAATGGTTCCTAAATTTGGTTGAGCAAGCTGCTGCCAGTGGTGCAAAGTTTGTGATCCTGAATGTGAAAGACCAAAAACAGAACAAAACAAAACCCCATAAGGCACGTTTTAAATTTCCCACAAATATTCAATCTTGAAACAGAGGCTAAAATTATATGTGTAAAAAAGTAAGGATAATAATAAAACTACTTATTTAGTCTTAATATTTTGGTAAAATTTATATAAAGTTCTCTGGAAGACTGACAAGATGCTAAAGGTATGAGCAATAATCTTTCTGTTTCAAAGTAAAGTTTAAAAAGACATTTAAAACAGCAGTGAAAAAGCCAAGACAACACCCTTAGTGGGAACTAGGATGCTGAGGCAGTGAGGAGAAGGAAGACATGCACCGTGGAGGTGGGGCTGTATTTCCCCAGGTGACAAAAATCAAAACTTCCTTACTTACGAACTTCGAAGTGAAAAGCCAGGCTTCTAGATTGAAAGACACCTGAATTTCAGTGTTTTGTTTTATTTTTTTGTGTTCTTCCCCACCCTGCTCATGACTCTCCATTCCCCAGGCTCTCCAGGGAGAGTACAAAAGTGAAGGAGATGCTAAAAGGAGGATATATCCCCGTGGTTCCGGCCTAAGAACCCTGGTGAATGACCATCCAAGCGCCTGCTCCTGCAATGTCTAATTATGTCACTATAGACATTTCACCCTAGAGTGGGCAACTCTGACAAATAACTGCACTGATCATTAATGAATGAAACTAACTTATAGCATCCCTGAGTTTGAAGGGTCCTTATAGATGACCTACTCAAAATTTTGTCTAATGCAGATTCCTTTATGATAATAATAGAATCATTTGAAGGTAATCAATATTCCCTAAAACAAATTTATTTTGAATTCAAGTTCTATCCTCAGAGGGAACAGAAACTGAAAGGAAATTATCAAAACAGGAAAAAAAAACAAAAACAAAAACCACCAACCCAGACACACATATCTCTAAGTAAATGACACTTCCTGGGTAAAGGACTCTTTTTTGAAAAGGAAGGTAGAGATGACGTATTACATCTATATTATTTTTATTTATTTATCATATCCCATTTATTTTACCATAAAAACTGCTGTCAATGGTATATCTTAGCTAAGGACAAGAAAGGATGTTCCTCCTCCCTCACATTTATATGAAAAAAATTCTGATGGCTGATGACTTGGAGAAAGCAGATCTCTTCATTCTTTTTCCACAAAGTAAGTACCATAATGGACTGTCCCACAAATGTAGTTTAGGGGTAATAAAGGTATCTCCTGCACATAGTCCTCTTATAATTACAATACAAAGTTCAATTCCAGGAAAGGAAAGGCTAATAAGCAACGTGGCTTAAGAATGGCCCTTATTTATTACCTTCAAGGGGCTTGACAATCTGTAATTTTTCAGGCATAAAACCTCGAAGGCAACTGGCACTGCTGAGGTCTGTGATCTCCGACTGGTCAGTGCAGAGAGAGGCAAGGCTCTCCGCGGGGGTGCCACAGCCACTAACCCCTTCTTTCTGGTCAGCCAGAACCTGGATCTTCCGCTCCCATTCTTCAGCAAAGAATTGCTTCTCACTTAAGTAGTTCTGTCGCCGCAGACTAAGGCGATGCAGTGCTGTAGCCAAATCACTATCTCCAGAGGGTCCTGGTTGACCCACCTTCTGAACGTTCCTGTGGGAAAATCACTCACTGACTAGATCTGTAAAGGTGATAAGCACAATCTAGACTTCTCTTTTCTACAATGGTGAATGTTCAAGAGACTGATCTTAAAATCATAGTGTTTTTTTCCTTAGATATTAAGAATACAGAAATAATAATAAACCAAAATCACTAATATATCATTTTTTACAGATCATTTCAAGCAACTTCAGACAAGCAAAAATATACTTATTTTATGTTTACTAACTTTTCTATTTCATTTAATTTTTATATTGAAGTATAATTAACATACAATGTTATATTAGTTTCAGGTATATAATATACTGATTTGACAATTGTAAATATTACTCAATGCTCACCATGATAAGTGTAGTCACTTAATTTATGAAACTACAGATATGACTATCTATAAAGTTAGTTTAGGTAGCCAGAAAAGTAAACTTTATCATATTGCATTGAATCTAAATACCACTGATTACAAGAGGTGCTATTATTTTATTTTATGCACTACTCAGAGAGAAAAAAATGCTACCCATTAAACTATGATATGCCATTAATAATTTCAAAAATATTAAAATGTGAAAAAATTTGCTTTGGGCCATTGAATCCTCTTTGAATATTGTAGAACATTTAAAAAAACCCCAAGATTTGTAAATACTACATCCTCATAGTTCTGTGAACACATTTGTTCAGTTTTGAGTATTTTTGAAATTAGAGGTTTCTTACAATTGATATCAAAAGAAAGAGTAGCAAGCCAAGCTGTAGTTGCTCCTGGCTACTAGATGTGAATTCACAAAGATGTTTGTTGATCTTCTCCTAAGTTAATTGTGTACAATGACATAGTATTGACACATAAAGCTACTGTAGCTACAAACTGAAAGACAAAAGAAAACCCAGGGTGATGGATCTTTTTCTTTCTTGGTTTCTTCCTTTTTTTTGGCAACACAAATATTTTTATTTTTGAACCAAACAAATTGCATCCATGGACCAAACCTGTAGTTTACAGAAATGTGACCAATACCCTCCTACGAAGTGACCATGGGCAAGTTACAAAACGATTTAAGCCTCACTTCCCTCAACTATAAATTGAAAAGATATAGTACCTACCCTACAGGGTTGTTGTTGACAGGATTAATTAACTAAGACTTAAGCTCCTAGTCCACAATTAGCGTTCACTAATGGTAAGAATACTACCCCATCTACTACTGATAACAGCTAATGCTTACTGGGTATTTGGTATGTTCTAGGATAGATTTCTGCATTAGGAAAGATTTCTCTCAGATGCCAAACATCTACCTTTCAAAAGTCTTCTGCCGACTTTCCAGGGATTCTATTTAACTCTAGTTATATATATGTAATTCAGTAAGATGAATTAATGAAAACTAGAAAAAAATCTAAGTTTAAACAAATAGGAAGTTAAGAGCAAGCTACTTTTCCTCCATAGGTATTCAAGCTTATCATTTATCCTAAAGGCACCAAAACAGTTGAGATTATGAGCATGGGTTATAAGAAAGTGTCATCTAATGCTATGCACAATGACTGAACAGAGTCAAACAAATCTGACTTAGAACATGAAGATTTAGACTCAAACTTTGCCATACTAAAGAAGAAAGTAGTAAAGAATTTTATAGTTCAATGCAAGTTCCACTTTGAATATACTTAATTAAATGTAGCCTTCTCACTCTAAAAACTTTTATGAAGTCAATGATCTGTCTTACAAATAATGCTATAGGGCATTGTTACTGAATGAAAACTGACAGTTCCAGAACCTCCTTGGAATAGCACAGAACAATGCTGGAATATAGGTATGTGAATCTGGTATGTCAATGCCATAAAATTATAGAATCAGTGCCATGATCTATGTTTCTTACTCTGAAACCTCTTCTGAGTTGCTCTGCTGACTCAGGAGTGTTTTGTCCTCTGTTTGTTGTAAACCAGACTCAAAAGGTTTTGCTGTCATGATGACACTTGAACGGTTGGACCCTGGAATGGGTAGCAGAGCTGGGAATGGGTTGGAGCGGCCCCGCGTGTCATTGGCAACTTTAACAGTATCAAATACCCGTTTTTGTTGGGCTCTGTCAAAAGAGAAGCATTCATTATTGCCACTGCCTACACTGGAGTGCTTTAGAAGAGACATGTATATGCAATTCATTAAAAATAAAGCCACCTTGACTAGCCTCTAAACTTTAGGAGAAATTATTAGAAAATAAACTTCAGAACAAGAGAGTACTCTTACAAATGTGAGCACCATGAAAAAAACACTGAATACTAAGCAGATTTGCAACTGAATCTCAAAATACCTATCACTTAGGACTGTGGCTTCCTTTTAATTCCATCCTAATGCTTGGGTAATAACACATGTGATCTGTACTTACTTTTGCTTAAAGAGAGATGATTCCTCATCCAAACTCAACTTTTTACGCATGGTCCCCTCAATCTCAGCTGCCAGAGATTCCTAAGAAAAAGAGTTTGAGATTCCTATAATGATTATGTAAGAAGCCTGTTAGGAGAAATGAATTATCCTTAAATTAATTAACAGAGTCTCCAGAATCCAATACTTTTGGTGTTGGAATAAAACACAAGAAAATAGTCACAGGCCAAAACGCAAGGAAAAAAGAGACATTTTGGAAATATAACTTTTAACAAGAACCAACTTCTTTTTCATGATTTATTTTTACAGGAGAACAGTGGAAAAAACCAACATGATAAATAGAAAATATTACATATGGAGACACAAAAAACAAAAGGTCTGAAAGGCTATAAACCAAGATGCCAATAATGATTCTCTGGAGGTCAGGATTTGATGGTCTTTCACAATTTCTTTTTGTTTTGTTTAATTTCTAACTTTTCTATAATAAACATGTATAGCTTTTATAATGTAGAAAAATCATTAAAGGAAAAATAAGCAAGTTTCCCCTTTCCCTGGTCAGAGATGAGGATTCAACTAGCATGGCTGCCATGCTCAGTGAAGCTGAGCTGACAATGACTAGAACTGGAGATACTGGTGTGAACATACATACATAAATACATGTACGTATATACATATATAAATACATATATATGTATATGTATGAGCACAAATATGGATGGAAACACAGATATTGATGTGTTTGAGTGGGTGTATGTATGAACGCACATATATTTCCTAGCTCTATCTGCTGAGAGGGCCTCGATGTAATGATGCTCTAGTGGCAATGGATATACAGGACTCAGATCTTGAATTCTAAGTATCATTCCTCATTAAAACTAACCAGACCTCCCTGGAGAAATGGCTGATTCCAGGACTGGGACAGGAAAAGGCAAAATGAGTTTTAAGGAGATCCCACTGGCCATATCTGGAACAATTTAAGTATCATAATCAAAAATAGTAATAATAGGGGCGCCTGGGTGGCTCAGTCGGTTAAGCGGCTGCCTTCGGCTCAGGTCATGATCTCAGGGTCCTGGGAGCGAGCCCCACATTGGGCTCCCTGCTCGGCGGAGAGCCTGCTTCTCCCTCTCCCTCTGTCTGCTGCTCTGCCTACTTGTGCTCTCTCTCTCTCTCTGTTAAATAAATAAAAATCTTAAAAAAAAAAAAAAATTAAAAAAAAATAGTAATAATAGATTATAATCCACTCACTAAAATAGGAGTCTAAGAGTCCATACGGACATAACTAAATGAACAAATGAATAAATAAATGAGGCAGAAATGGGGCACCTTGGTGGCTCAGTTGGTTGAGCATCTGACTCTTGATTTCGGCTCAGGTCATGATCTCAGGGTTGTGAGATCGAGCCCTGTGTTGGGCTCCATGCTGGGTGTGTAGTCTGCTTAAGATTCTATGCCTCCCCGACCCAATAAATGAATGAATGAATGAATGAACGAATGAATGACACAGAAAGGCTCTGACAAAAGAATGTCAATTAATAAATGTCAAAAAAATGATGGAATTAGAAAATCACCATTTGACAATCATCATAGTAATGACTGAGTCAGATATGAACTATCACTGCATGTTAAAACTAGTGGATAAATATTTGCTGAGAAAAACAGGGTAATTAAATAGTCTCAAAGTATAGTATTTTCCCACAAAGAGTAACTTTGACCACTTGGCTAAGGTAGCATCTACCAATTTTCATCATTGTAAAGTTAATTTATAACATTAATTTGATTAACTATCAATTAGCACTGATTAACTTTAGAGTGGGAAAAGTTGGCAGATACTACGTTAACCTAGTGGTCAAAATTAATTAACATCATCAGTAATGAGATAAATAGACAATGTGAGCCTCCTATTACAGTGTACCGAGAAGAACATGGCATTGTTTCTGCCAAAAATACATTGCCTGAATTTAATCATGAGGAAATATCAGATAAACCCAAACTGAGGACACTCTACAAAGGTCATGAAAGGCAAGCAGAGATAGAAGAACTATTCCAGTTGAAACAAGCAAATACAACATATCTTTCAAAGGACATTGTTGAGATCACTGGCAAAATTTAAATGGGCTCTGTGGATGAGATGGTAGTATTGTATATCAATGACAATTTCCTGACTTGGATGGTTGTAGTGTGGTTACATAGGAGAGTGTCCTTATTTTTAGTAGATACACAGTTAATCGAGTGTATCTGAAACTTACTGTGAAATGGTCCAGAAAAAAAATAAGAGAACGATACGGCAAATATAGTAAAATGTTAAAAACTGAGGAATCTAGATGAAGGATATATGAGAGTTTTTGTACTTTTGTTGCAATGTTAGTCTCAGTTTAAAATTATTTCAAAATAAAAAGTTAAAAAACAAAAATCCTGCTCCCATATTCTTCAAAAAAATCTATTATAATTTATAGTTTGTTTTTTAAAAAACTTCACAGTATTGCTTATAACTATTTATGAACTAGATTGTTAAAATAATTCTTTGAACCAATATTACAAATTTTGGCATAAACTCATAAGTTTTCATTAATTTAATACTATATATTGATGAATTAAACAAACATGAATCCTGCCCTCATGGCACTTACACTCTAACTGAAATTAAATATACCAAGAAACTCAAGATCTGTTGAAACGAAGTTTTAGATGTTCAAAATCCTATGTGAATAAGTAGCATGTAGCCTAGGGTAAGGATGACACAAATTTAAGTAGCTCTATGGTACACAGACCTAAACCTAATTTCCTTAGGGTTCATCTCATATATTACAATAAACCTGGAAGGTTGTCTGTTAGAAGAAAGGCTGTAATAAATAAGAGTATTAAGATAGATGTAAATATGTAAATCAATATATGAATTCCAGAAACAAGGACAAACCACCTTATCTCTTCTCAAGATACTTTATACCACCAGAAACCATATCACTCTCAGAACAATCTAATCTTAAGCAAGTTTTCTTAAACAAGTAATATATTTCCCAGGAAAAACTCACCCCAGAAAAAGCTCCATATGACTGTGAGAAGTAAAGATGAGCAGCAGGGCCAGACCTACTTCGAAGTTCCTTTATTTCTTCTTGGGATTCATGTAACATTCCCAGACATTCCATATTCCTGTCTTGTAACTCATGCAGCTGAAAAAAAGGATGATAATTAGTGTACTTCATCACATTCTCAACATGACAATGGGGAAAATAAACCTCATTTGGATTAAGTATTAATTTTTTTTTTTAAAGATTTATTTATTTATTTGAGAGAGCGAGAATGAGAGAGAGAGTACATGAGAGGGGGTAGGGTTAGAGGGAGAAGCAGGCTCCTTGCTGAGCAGGGAGCCCGATGTGGGACTCGATCCAGGGACTCCAGGATCATGACCTGAGCCGAAGGCAGTCGCTTAACCAACTGAGCCACCCAGGCGCCCTGGATAAGTATTAATTTTATCCAGAGGGCTAGATAACTTTATGAATATAATTTCAATAGAAAAGCTCTAAAACAAACTAAGCAAGGAGAGTATATGTGTGTGTGTGTGTATATATTTCAAGTCACCAGAATTAGGGATGTTTTGGCTATCATAAACATGATTTCCTAAAAATATGAAATGTAGCTGAAATAACCATAACTGTTAATTCAATATTTAATGTTTCATATCCTTAAAATAAACTTATAGAGGGGGCCACCTGGGTGGCTCAGTCAGTTAAGCGTCTGCTTTTGACTCAGGTCAGGATCTGGGGGTCCTGGGATTAAGCCCCACGTTGGGCTCCCTGCTCAGCAGGGAGTCTGCTTCTCCCATTCCCCCTGCCCCCTGCCCCTCCCCCTGCTCGTGCTCCCTCTCTCTCTCAAATAAATAAAATCTTAACAAAAAACTTATAGAGGAATAATAATAGCTATGGGTCAAGTTAGGTTTAGCATAATGTTAGATGTGCATATTTTTAAATGTCACTCTGAAGTCTGTAAATGACAAGATCAAGTCTACAAAGTACTATATATGTTGCCAGGGTCCTCAATCATCCCAAACAAGTAGTTTCTCCTCCCTTGTTTCAGAATCTTCTTTATAGTTAGGTACGCAAGCATGGTAAAAGAGTATATAATTTTCAGAGTACATTCTTTTTTTAAAGATTTTATTTTATTTATTTATTTGAGAGAGAGAGGGAGCACAAGCATTGGGGAGGGTCAGAGGCAGAGGGAGAAGCAGACTCCCCGCTGAGCAGGGAGCCTTATGTGGGGCTGGATCCCAGGACCCTGGAATCATGACCTGAGCCAAAGGCAGACGCTCAACTGACTGAACCACCCAGGCACCCTTTTCAGAGTACATTTTAACTTCAAAAATTTCTTCAAGTGCGGTATGTGGACTGGATCATGCAGATTCTAAACCCTTACTGTAGAACTACTCTATCGGAAACTTTTGGGGATGGTGCTTGGGAATTTCATTTATAACTCATTTTGCCAGGTGATTCTTAGTGTATGCTAGGGGACCACTAAATTATATCTAATACATAGAATTTTTATAGATAAAAAGTAAAAGATTTTTGGTGTTTCTCCTGACATATCTGCAAAAACACTTATTATAAGAAATTATTTTAAAAACTGTTGGGTTAAGGTAGACTGGTAAAAGGGTCACATATTCCTAAAGAATCTTACAAAAGACAAGGTTTTCTCTATTAATCAAGAAAGATGTTTTCATGTTATTAATTTTAGGGACAGAATCTTTAAATTGCTTTACTTCTTAGATCTCATAATTTAATCTTACTCTTTTGTTGTTATTTAAAATCTGGCAATCACCTTTAATCATTCTTAGTCATGAAAATGAAAGAAACTATTAATTCTCCCCCCCCCATATTACACAAGATAAAGGAAGATTTGATTACCTCCATTGTCAGCTGTCTTTGGGCATCTTTGGAAGCTTGTAGGTGAAGTCTCAGTTCCTCCTTCTCAATTACATGCTAACAACATATTAAAAGAGAAAAATGAGCCTTCCCATATAAAATATGGGCTACTCTCCCTTTTTTAAAGACATCTTAAGAGTGTCTCTCAGGGGTAAGGTCCAGAGGCCTATAAAAAGCTAACCTTTCAAAAGCCAAATAAGAGCAATAAAATGCGCAGAATACAAAATCTTAATTAAGGTGTTCAGAGGTCAATGAGCATGAGTCACTAATCCACATCACAGTTTTCTAAGGAAAATCTAACCCCACTTGAAAGAGAGAAATAGTAACTTGAAAGAAGTTATTCATATATTTCGTGACAGAAGGGCTATACCAGCCATCAGACTAAAGCACTGTAAAGGGGTAGGGAGCATGTTTACTTTGCTTAATGTATCTAGCATCTAGCAGAGTGCATGTACTAGGCCAGGGCTTAACAAACATCTGTTGAATGAATGAATGAACCTACTTCTTTAACTTTGTGCTGAAGATCTACAATTTGAGACAAGAGAGAGGAGATCTCTTCTTGGTACCGAATCAGTTCATCACTCTTCCCAGATAATTCTTCAGTCATTCTGGACATCTGAGCATTTGTTTCACCTGGGAAACAAAAGAGAAATTTAAAAATTAATATAAATGTAGGGTAGGGGTTGGCAAACTATGTCCTGTAGGCTAAATCCTATTTTGTAACAAGCACTGGACTATATCACAAATAGATTTGTAACATAAATTTAAAAAATAAACCCAGATAATTGAGTAGAAGAAAATAAAAGTTCTTCTGAAATAAGCTAATGCTGAGAATTGAATAGGAGGCAATGAAACGAAAAGAGGTGACTCGTAAAGGCAAGCAAGCTAAAAGTTTTGCCTCAATCTTTTTCTTTATGAAGGACAAGAAGGCTGGAAAGAGATAGGTGAATTATGTATGCTTCCAAGTACCAAGACATCATTTCATTTATGTCTTTGAGAACTCTTCAGGGACATCAATAATTTCCCACAAGCAACGAAAATTAAACTTAACAAATCTAACAAAGGAACATTTCCAAATGAAACAGTCACAATCTGTTAAAGCTATGAGATGCTTTTGTACAAGAGAGACTTTCCAGGATCCCTAGCAAACTGAGCAAGGCCTCAGAAGCAATCCCTAGAGCCTAGCATTCTTACATGCACATAAAATAGAACCTTTAGAATTCCACGGAGAAAGGAAATCTTGCATATAAAAACTCTGACATCAAACACAAGTGGCAAAACTATTTCTCAGTGTTATATAAAACTATTTTAAAATTCACAGAAGGTCTATAATATTTCAAAGGATGGCAATAAGGAGGCAGGAGGCTGGGATCTAAGCTCTTGGGCAAGTCATTTCCTCTTTTGTTTTTTAAGGCATAAGAGGTGCATGATGGAGTTCTGATGGAGAAGATTCAATTGACATTCTTTCTGGTTCTCTTAACATTGTTATTCTAAGCTATCACATTCTGAGGCCCACAGCCCAGATGAACTGGCATGATGTTTCATATCTTCTCTTTCAACATAAAAGGTTATATATTTATAGAGAAATTAGGTATCTTTCTCTAGTAAAGCCTTTTTCTAGCTGATTTATTTTAAAAAATATTTTTAATTAACAATATCATACCAAAATACGTCCTGTTATAGACACATAGTTGGCACTTAATAAATACTCATTGAATGTAAAGTTTTATGCCATTATTTAAGCCCTGGCTCTGCCACTTATCAGTTTTCCAACTTTGGCAAATCATATTCTCTATATTGTCTACAGGACTATTTCCTTATTGACAAAACGAAAGCTTCAGTTCCTTTCACTCTAACATGCTATAACTGAAAGAAGTCTAGGTCTTTCTTTAATGATGATGGCAATTTGAAATAAAGATATTTATTAAAAGTACATATGATGTTTTGTCTAGAGTTGTGGGCTCAATGTGATATTCCAAGATTTTCAGTAACTATTTAAAATTTTTTTTTTTTTAAAGATTTTATTTATTTATTTGACAGAGACAGAGACAGCAAGAGCAGGAACACAAGCAGGGGCAGTGGGAGAGGGAGAAGCAGGCTTCCCACTGAGCAGGGAGCCCGATGCGGGACTCGATCCCAGAACTCTGGGATCATGACCTGAGCCGAAGGCAGACGTTTAATGACTGAGCCACTCAGGCACCCTTAAAATTGTTTCTTGTGGAGCGCCTGGGTGGCTCAGTCATTGGGCATCTGCCTTCGGCTTGGGTCATGATCCCAGAGTCCTCGGATCGAGCCCCACATTGGGCTTCCTGCTCCGCGGGAAGTCTGCTTCTCCCTCTGCCTGCCTTTTCCCCTTGCTTGTGTTTCCTATCTTGCTGTCTCTCTCTCTGTCAAATAAATAAATAAAATCTTTAAAATAAATAAATAAAATTGTTTCTTGAGATGCCTCTACTGAAACCATTGATTTAATTTCTGAGTTGGTGATAGACCACCAAAGAATTGCCCAAGAACTATAAAATAAAATGTGTTAATACATACGAAGTTCTTTAACACAGTCATTGACAAGCTGTTGTTCCTTCTCTTCATAGGTAATAGTTTCTGTCTTTATGTGACAAGCCTTTGAGAAAAAAAAAAGTTTAGTTTTACTGATTTTTTTTTTTTTTCTAGGAATTGGAATATCTTCCAATGACTTTACAGTATTAACTTAAAAAACCTTTGATTCTCGGGCGCCTGGGTGGCTCAGTTGGTTAAGCGACTGCCTTCGGCTCACGTCATGATCCTGGAGTCCCGGGATCGAGTCCCGCATCGGGCTCCCTGCTCGGCAGGGAGTCTGCTTCTCCCTCTGACCCTCCCCCCTCTCATGTGCTCTCTCTCATTCTCTCTCTCTCAAATAAATAAATAAAATCTTTAAAAAACAAACAAACAAACAAACAAAAAACAAACAAAAAAACCTTTGATTCTCATTTGAAGGTGAAAGTTCACCAGTTGAAAAGGAAAAATAAAATCCAAAAAGCTTTATCTAAAATAAAGATATGGGACAGGATATGACAAACATCTCCCCCTCATTCCTCTCTGGGCCTTTGCACAAGCCTACTCATCCCCTTGGTGCCTCCCCTCCCACATACTTTTCTGCCTCGCTAATCCCTAGCCTCAGGTAAAATGTCACTTACTTAAGTAGGACTTTGATCCCCCGCCCCCCACCCCCCATTATACAAGTTCAGGAAACCCTGTTATTTTCCAACATAGTTCTTATCACAGTTGTAATTATTTAGTTGTTTGTGTAAACTCCCTAAGATATATATTCCATGCTGTGGTTTTCTCTATTTCATCTATCAGCTTGCTATTATCTACTTGTCAATGAATGGGATCTAAGTGACAATGAAAGGCAAATACACATGCCTTGGCTGTCACCCCCTAATTGGAATGTCAATAGCAAATCCTTACTTATGTCCTATTTTACCTCAATGCTACATGGACCTGAATCTATGACCTTTAAGGTAAAGGAAAGTGGGAATTAGTGGGAAAGTGGGAATGTACCTTGGATCGAAGAGCCATATTCTCCTCTTCCAGTTCCTTGAGTTTTTCTTGCAGCATGTCCAACTGCAGCAAACCTTGAGATAAGCTAAAGGACTCATTGAACCGGAGAGGTGTAGAACAACTGGAGTCAGTTTCACTCTCTTCAGAAGCAATAGAGACAATTCGAAGTAATTCATCTTTCTTGGACAGCTCATGCTGCAGTTGATTAACCTGCACATCAAAGGGCTTGATTTATAAGATGGTCTTTCTTTTGCATTATTTCCATGTAATACTGCTTTTAATTCATGGAGCAATTGTTTCTTACCATAAAATAAAATCATAAAATCAGTTGATAGATTTTACTGACTAAAGTTTTAAAAAGAGAATAACAAACTTCAGATACTTCCTAAGATATAATGTTAGAGCGTTAACTCAACCAATATAGCTTTTTCTGTACTAGGTGAAAAGCCAATTCTTATATTCTATATAATAGGAATGTAGGAAGAAAATTTAACATAAGATAATGATACATTCACACTTAAAAACAAAACAAAACTGAAGAACCTTCAAAGTGTCAGAATAGACCCCTCCTTCAAAGTCTCATCCTAAATAAAGGCTTATACTTTTAAGCTTTTAAGTATAACTCTGCATGACTTCCTAACTTTGGTTTTAGAAAATAAATATTTCCAACGCAAAGGTTCAAATGTTATTAAACATAATGTATTTATAAAATATAAATGAAACCAGATAATAACAAATTACAGGAAGTTTTAAATGCAACCATTCAAGTTAATAATAAATCAGTTCTCACTAAAAAAATATTTATTGCATGAAATAAATTTCTTTACCTTTTCCTTCTGTTTGGGTTTTTGAATAAAGATACCTCATTTGGGTATCTATAATTTAGGGTTATTTTTTCAAAATAAATTTAAGATAAGATCACACAGAAAGTCTACATAAAGGGATGAAGAAAAAGCGTTAGAATCTAAGCAGGGTGCCTTATGTTTGGTAGATCCTGAACATAGGCTTTTATACCGACTAAGGTGGAGTCCCATGAGCACTCTGTACAATAACATTTCATTTCTCTACTGGTTAGTTCAATGGCTGCCAACAAAGTCAACATGTGCTGGTGTTATTTACCTACCTATTGTTAACACTTCAGGGGCACCCAGAAAAATTTCTTCATTGCCCAAGAAGTAATTATTTCATGCTACAAATACTTGATCAAAGACTTACTTGATCAAAGGCTTGTCCCAGTTGCTCCTCCAGGGCTTCATTCTGCTCAGACAAGACATGGTTCCGTTTTAAGAGAGCTTGTCCAATTCGAGCAGCTAGCTCCAGATCACGATCTCTCTGTTAAAATACCAAACACATCTTTTGAGAACAAACAAAATTAAATGGTAGTTTAGAAATTCTTCAGTTTCCCTAAATTCAAAAGCAATGTCCTAGAAAGCATCAAGATTCATTTTAATATTCAGATATCACAAATAAACACAGGGCCTGACACACGGTGGTGTTTAATATATGTTGGTCAAATGGATGGCCACCATAGTTATAAAGGGGGTATTTCTTTTCAAGTGAGATTTTTTGATCACCCTATTAATTGAATCAAACAACCCAACCTTTAAACTTATGATTTGGGGGAATTAAAAAATCAACAGGGTCTTTAAAAAACGAAGACAGGGCCTGGCACACAGTGAAAGCCCAACAAATATTTGTTGCATGCATTTGCCTATTATGCATGGTAATGATACAGTAAGTGTGTTGAAAACAGTTCCAATTAAGGCAAAGTTTCTATCTATGTATTCAGAGCCAGAGGCTTAAAGGAAAGCATAATCAAGAGCCCTACTGTCAATTGCTGCAAAAATGATAATGTGAGATAAAAGAGGAGGTAGAAGACTAGAAGTTTTGAGGCTACAGGTTCTGCTAAAGCATAAAGGAGTCTAAAGAAGTCAGTGGTAATGATGCAGGGAGGCCTATAGAAAAGCCAAGCAAAGCAAGAGTTACTCCTACGTAGATGGTGATACTTAGCAAGCATGTAGGAATCCCACCTATGTGGTGGTGGTGAGGATTGTATTCTGTAGGATGAAAACTGTCAATATACATCTAGCTGCCTTATATACAAGCATGGATTCCACTTATATTAATCACTGTAAATAAAATTAAGCTTCTATCCTTACATATGAAAACAGGTAGATGAATTATCTCCAAATTTTCAAGGCCCACTCTCCTCATTTTCAATATAGGCTAAGTGGCATACACAACATCATTCTAGGGAGCTGTGGGGAGAGGGGAGAAGGGTACTTCAAAGAGAAAGACAGTTTCTATAACATCAACTGAAGTTGACGTATAAGGAGACACCTCTAAGAATGCCAACTGGAAGAGATACACTGCACATATTAAAAATGTCATGGACAAACTGAGCTGAAATAATAGTCCAAACCGAAAGTAAAGAAAGGAAGATGCTGCAAACCGCTGGTATTGATTTGCAATGGAGCTGCTTCTTGAATGGGTAAGTCTGCTCCAGGGTAACAGCAAGGATTTATTAAACAAAACAAAACAACACTTTCCTTTTTTTAACATAGCTTTTCTAGGATAGGGAAGCTAGCACCATTATAACAATAACAACAAAAATTAAACCCTCTGCAACTTCCTAACAATAAACTTCAGGAGCCATTCTATTTTGGAATGCCAGTTGGTATGCCGGTCCACTTATAACAACCTTATACAAAATAACCCAGAACAAAGACATTAATGTTTTTCATTTGATCTGCAAACTTGATAGATTTTAAATGACTGTCAAGTTTTAGTCCTGGAGAAAGAAAAGATATATTCTTACCTCTGCCAGGAGGTGTGTAACCATGTCGATATCATTGTAAGTTTTGGTCATCTGCTCCACCCTGTCTGTGCCTAGAACTAAGATAGTTAAAAACAACTGTTTATAGTATTTAAAGTTTTAAATATTCATAAGAGTTGAAAGATAACAACAACAAACTCAGGCTTTTACGAAATGCCATTCAGGAGAATAAAAATAAATGTGAAAGAAGAAAAGAAATGTTTATATATTAGACACCCGAGAAATGGACCAATTATTACAAACAAAATGTACATCATACAATGAATTAAGAAAGTTATCAAATGATCATAAGGCAGCCACTTCCTGACTATCTCCTCCTCCCTCAGTAAGATCAGAATTTTAGTCCACTCACACTAGAGACTGTGGGCTTGAAGAATGGATTAAATCACCGATTGTTTTATGCCCTAATCTCAATTAAAGTTCCTGAGGGGCAAGTTAGTGAGGGGAAATATATTTAATTAGAATTCTGTTGTGATTATCTTCAATATCTGTGATCACCTATCATGTGAGCTAATACCAATAAACAAGAAATAGGACTTGTAGGACCTTCTGTAACTCTGTTACGAAGCATAATTAAAAACTCTATGAAAATCTCTACCATATCTAGGCCTCTGCTATAAGATAAACTGTATATTACACCATTATTTGCATAATTTAAGTCCAAGATTTCTGCATTAAATTCAGGAACTGTCAGGGCATTGAATAATATAGCTCCAAAGAGAAAGACAAGTATGACCCCAGTGATTCCACAGTCACAATAAGCAATACCCTTTTAAGCTAATGATGCATCCTAAAAGAGGGATCTTTTGACTTTGGAGTGCATTACATGAAACAGATCTGTGTTTGACTGAGACTAATTTTATAATTAGTTTGCTGTGAAGTGTGGAAAAATAAGAGGCTTTAGAAGCAGAAAAGCTGAATTCACGCTATCTGAGTGAACTTAACACTTCTGAAATTCACCTTCCTTCTTTACAATATGTAGGTGATAACACTCATCTCACAGGGTCATTAGGAGGATGAAACAGGATCATTTAATGAGTGGTATTAATCTACTGCTAAGTGTCATACAAGTGTGTATAGTTACTACTCTTTAAACACAGCTGGTATGTATGAAATAGCACTGATTTAAAATTCTCTGTAAATAATGCACTGTGTTGGCAGCAGATACTATGATTTAAGTCACTTGTAGTTCCTTAGTCCCATCTTCTCCTTGAGGTTGCCCAAAAGACACCATGGGACATGTTTACTTTATTTTTTTTTAAAGATTTTATTTATTTATTAGAGAGCGAGCGAGAGAGAGCACAAGCAGGGGGAGTGGGAGAGGGAGAAGCATGCTCCCAGCTGAGCAGGGAGCCTGATGCGGGGCTCGATTCCAGAACCCTGGGGTCATGACCCAAGCCAAAGGCAGATGCTTAACCGACTGAGTCACCCAGGCACCCCAGGACATGTTTTACTTTTATTTGAGCTTTTTATTTTCCTTTCTGGTAAAACTGCTTAAAATGAATCTGGGAATTACCTAGAACTTAATTATTAATGACATCTTATTCCTAGCTAAAAGTAAAACAAAGTGCTGGATTAATAGTAATAGGAGATAGAAAACTAAAAAGATCTGGATAGAAACAATTTTACCCCCAAAGGATCTATATTTGTAAGTAGAAAAACTGGCTCCATAATTTAACCACAGGGATAAGAGAAACAGGCTTTTGGGCCAAAGGAATCTTCATAATTTACTTCCAGTGTGAGGTCTCCACTATTTCTGGCCTCAATAATGAGACAAAAAATCAAATCATATCCATGTTCTAAATTAATTACAGGAAACCAGCCAATGGTTACAAACCTAAATGCAACCTAGGGTGGTGGGTCTCATCTCTAGAGTCTAGTTTAATTGATTTGAAGAAGCCCCAGGGCACACGCAGTAAGTAAAAGATGCCCAGGTGTTTGGACATGGAGCTAGCAATGAAAACTGCCAATTCAGAAGTAACACTTGAAGCAAGAACCAGGAATCCTAGAGACTCCGTTAAAAACAGTTTTTATAAAACTAACTGAAACAATATATGATATAGTTTATATTACATGATTGACCAGAGTTGAAGGTGAAGTGGTAAATTTATTTTGAAGTAAAACCAGTAAGTTAAGGCTATAATAAAGAGCTTAGCTACAAGTCACGCATGAAGAAAGGGGAAGAGAAAATAAAGGACACAGTAAGACAGAAAAGAGATGTTTAGAATAAAACATGTTTTAGGGAGGAGAAACTAATAATAGGATAATAATGAGGTGATAACAACTTCCATCTCACAAGGTCATAAAAAAACCTTGGGTCCGCTCATTCTCAGTAATGGGCTCTTTGCACCATGCTGCTGTTCCTGTCATAGTGCCACCAAGATCAGAAGGCCTTCATCTGATGAAATAACCAGTATCCATCTGTGAATGCAGGTTATCAAAACACAGATCCCAGGGCGCCTGGATGGCTCAGATGGTTAAGCGTCTGCCTTCAGCTCGGGTCATGATCCCAGGGTCCTGGGATCGAGTCCCACATCGGGCTCCCGGCTCAGCGGGGAGCCTGCTTCTCCCTCTGACCCTTGCCCCTCTCATGCTGTTTCTCTCTCGCTCTCTAAAAAATAAATAAAATCTTTAAAAAACAAAAAAACCAAAAAAACCCCACAGATCCCAATTTTGTTTTAAAATTGTGAGCATATCTTCTACATATGGATACAGAAGAGAGGCTGGAAGGATACACATTAAAATGTCATAGTGGTTATCTCTAGGTAGGGATTAGGCTGATCTCTTGTTTTCTTTTTAATCTTTTACTAATTTTCCAGGAAGAATAAATGTCTTTGCAATCAAAAAACAGCAGCTCTCGTTCAGAGAGCAAAAATGAATTTTCAAATGCTTAAACATTTTTACAGAACAATTTTGCAAGTTGGTTTTCAAAGGTTGTTAATTAATGTTCAACATTTTTGGTGTAAGATTTGGAGAATCTTATGTTCCTGAAAAAATATGGGGGGAGGGATATACTTAAGTACTTTACCAATTCTTACTTTAAGTTCTAATTCTGCATAATTTCACATCGACCACTCAACCTCACATTTTTTGAGGATGGGAAGGGCCAATGTTAACCCATTTTGACATCTCTGTAATTTATATGAGATGGTGCTTGATAGTTCTCTCATTTTTTAAAAAATTTATTTTATTATGTTATGTTAATCACCATACATTACATCATTAGTTTTTGATGTAGTATTCCATGATTCATTGTTTGCATATAACACCCAGTGCTCCATTCAATACGCGCCCTCTTTAATACCCATCCCCCGGCTAACCCATCCCCCCCCCCCCTCCCCTCTAGAACCCTCAGTTTGTTTCTCAGAGTCCATAGTCTCTCATGGTTCGTCTCCCCCTCCGATTCCCCCCTTCATTTTTCCCTTCCTACTATCTTCTTCTTTTTTTTAACATATAATGTATTATTTGTCTCAGAGGTACAGGTCTGTGATTCAACAGTCCTACACAATTCACAGCGCTCACCATAGCACATACCCTCCCCAATGTCTATCACCCAGCCACCCCATCCCTCCCACCCCCCACCACTCTAGCAACCCTCAGTTTGTTTCCTGAGATTGAGAATTCCTCATATCAGTGAGATCTAGAGTTTTTACCACAATTACTGAAATTTAATAAGACTTCTAATCTCTCCAACCCTCTCGTAGCAAAAAATCAAAAACAAGCAACAAAAAACAGAAATGAAAGACAAACCACCCATGTGGCATAGTCAAAGCTGCAAGAGCTCCTGGCAACTACAGACAGGTCTTCCGGTTTTAATCCCAAAGAAGTGACCGCTGCTCTTGCTGCTAGAATATGGAGAACGTTTCTGCAATACAAAAAACTGCCTTCAAAAGCACTGAGAACAAAAAGAAGGTGTTTGATGATATATACCATCTAGGACAGCCTTTCTCAACCGGGTTCCAGGGGAGAATTAAGCCCTACATATAATGATTTGAGTGAGACAATTTTCTCAATTCTCCCACAGATAATACTCAATAGGTGTCTTGGGGCATATGACTTAATTATTTTGTGGAATTGGTTGAGAGGAAATATAAATATGCTAACCTCCATGATCTGACTTACGGTTACTGCTTCCTGAACATTATCAGTTATATTTCTTTTCCTGCCAGTATAGATTAATAATTTTGGAGGGCAGACCTTGAGGAAAAGTCTAAGCAGAAGTAATTATTTCTGGGGCACCTGGGTGGCTCAGCTGGTTAAGCGACTGCCTTCGGCTCAGGTCATGATCCTGGAGTCCCGGGATCGAGTCCCGCATCGGACTCCCTGCTCAGCGGGGAGTCTGCTTCTCCCTCTGACCCTCCCCCCCTCATGCTCTCTGTCTCTCATTCTCTCTCTCTCAAATAAATAAATAAAATCTTAAAAAAAAAAAAGAGGTAATTATTTCTACAACTGTATTTCTTTACAAAATTGTACACCCTCCCTAATTCCTTAAACTCTCCAATGAACATCACTATGAAATGGCCATATAGCTTTGGTTGACAATGCTTTGTACTGGTGGTTCTCAGATCTTAGTGTGCATCAGTACACTCAGGAGGACTTATTAAAACACAAACTGCTATGCTCCACTTCCAGAATTTCTGATTCTGTAGATCTGGGGTAGGGGCCCAAGAATTTGCATTTCTAACAAGTTCCCAAGTGATGTTGAGCTCCCAACTAAAACTTAGAAGACTAATCATTTCCCCCTAACCCTTTTTTCTTATGCATTCTTATGCAAGGTGATCCCTTATGCCCAAATAAAAAATACCCTGAAAGGCAGATGAGGTTTCTTTCTATTTTTAGCCTTTCCACGAACAAATGGTACTTTCTGTTATGATGTGCTATGACTGCACTGCCCACCCACAGCTCACTCTGGGTCTCTCTCTTAGTAAAATTAAGGAAATCCCGAAATGACTTGTTCTGCATGCAAAATATTCTTTGATTTTTAGATTTAGATTTGATTTAAGATTGAGTATCTTAAATTTTATATATGGCAGGGACTAGGATGGAATTATTTTTTGGGACCCACCCATTGCTCTCAAGTGTTCTATTTTAAAAGTAAACAATCTCTTTCTGGTTTGGTGGGGCCTTCTGAGAACATCCAGTCTCCTTTCATCCACTTGAGGTAGGCTCCCAACCCAAAACTCTGCCCATGCTTCCTTCCAAATTTATTTTTCTTCTCACAACTCTTCCAACTTCTTTGTGTTACAAAAGAGAGAAAGTGCCTCTGCCTGCACCACCTCTTTTCATTAGTTGTTAAAATTCATTTTAAGGAGCAGGAGTATCTATTGGTATGTGAGGGAAGTAGGGATAAGAGGCTGAAGTTGTACCAGGGAGCTAAACCCTAGGATGGCCTGTGAGGGTACATAATAATTATTCACAACCACAGATCTTGACATCTCAAAGGGACAGATAACTGTTGGAAAAGCTCAGAGAATGTTTTGTATCTTGGCTTTTTAAAACATTGATCAATTTGCTAAATAAAGTAAATCACTTATCTTTTACACTCATAAGATGCAAATTCAAAACGAAGTTTATTTATATTTGAGTGAACTGTTAACCCAAAGAATTGATATCTTTAAAATAACAGTGAAATTGAGGTATAATACAGAGATAAAGTATTAGTGGACCAATGATAATCCTAGTTTATCTGCTTCATGATCTTAAGTATATCATATATAGTTCAATTTTCAAATTGTTGAAATGAAAATAGTACCTTTAGACTAAAGGACTAGGATAGTTTTCTGGACCCTGGAAGTATGGATCTGTAACATCCTATTAATCTTAAGTTTTAAGTTGCTCTCTTGAACATTATGATTTACTTTGTATGGGGTCCCGAAAACCAAGTATTTTAGAATTTGATTATCATTTATTTTCCAAAGAAGTTTATTTTTATTTGAATTCTTCCTAAAAGTAACTCCATGAAATTATGATCTAAGACAGATTTCTAGCTACAGTTCCATCCTCTAGTGGCATATATGACAAAGAAGAAGTAAACTAAGGGGCACTTTCTGTGCTACTTTATCAAAATAATGACAGAAACTAAACTTATCCTGATGAAATTTCAATGTGAAGTTTCTTCTCACAAATCTAAAAATGCATGGGACAAAGACAGATGGAAATAAAAAAACAAGCACTTCTCAGAAAATCTCAAGCAAGCAACTTCTTTTTTTTTTTTGCAAGCAACTTCTCAAACTTGGAAGTTAAGAAAACCTTAAGAGCTTTAATTTAATATTCAGCTACTTACAAGAATTATTGAGGAAGAAATAGTTTTATTTAAGTCCCTTGATATTCTAATTCAAGTTTAAACAACGTTTACAATTTTTTCTTCCTGAGCAGTAAGTAACCTAGTTCTAGGAAAACTACCATTAGAAGTTAATGATTACTATGAAAATTAGTATTTCACAACAATCACTAAAGACACCGAAGTGCTCACTGGGAAAATGTCTAGGAACTGATGCAATGTCATATCTAACTCAAATGAGAAGAATTTTACAAACATATCAATGTTGAACTTACAGACTTTTTATATCCTAATAGCTACTATGCACACAACATTTTTGTAGTGAATGAATAAAAAAAAGTCAGCTCAGCCTGAAGCAGATGTTTGGAATGAGGTCAAAAGCGAAAAGGTCTCCATAGTTTAATTATTAAAACTACTTATGTATCCCAAAACCATGCTTCTTAATGACTGACCTCGTTCCTGTGACAGTGTTTAACAGAAAGTATAAAGTAAGATAGCTGATGGCTCAGGATATCAAACTACTGGGATAATAAATGTTTTGAGATATAAAGGATATTAAAATTTTAAATTAAAATTTCAACTACTTTTTTTTAAGTTCCTTTCTCTACTCAGTTTGAGGAAAGTATCAAATAAAAGAAAGGAGAAATGGAAACATCTGAGTATTGCTTGTAACCCCAGACACTCAGAGTCATAAGAATGACAAACTCGCTGCATTCAGACATAACACAGAATCATCTCTTTCTGTTGTGAAATCAGTTTAAGTAGGTACACAATTAACAATGCCTAGGGATGCCAAATGTTTTAAAAGTCAACACCAAGATACTTATGATCTTTATTTCAATGGACAAACTCTAAAAGGGTAAAAAAAATACTCACTCATATAATGGAAAGTCTCTTCAGCAAGGACTGGAGAGAGGGCATCAGACGCATGCTGCTGCTGGTGTGGGGACTGCGTCCAGTCTTGATTTTCATATAGAAAGAGAGAGTCTACTCTTAGCTTATACTGGGGTAGCTGTTCTTCCAGCAGACTCACCAGCTCAACTTCAGGGAGATCCTCATTGGAGCAGACATCTAAAAAGGAGATTCCATGTAAATGAAGCCAATATATTCCAATTTACTAGGCTACAGAGAAAACATCAGTGAAATTAGTTTGCAAAGTAGGATAACCAAAGAAACACTAGCCAGGATAATTTCTCCAGTGATTTTTATTAATATATGTTGGTACTATAATTGGTCTTTCTCTAGGTTTCTTTAATATGAAAACTTCTATGTAAAAATAATACCATGAATTTTAATTATACCCTATTTAAAAATATATTGCTTGGTGAATATAACTATGTTTTTAAAAACTAAAATGAATTTGAACAAATTTCTTATTTCCTCCTTATCAGTCAGTCTCTTCAGTGTTGCTTAAAAGAGAGCTGATCTCAAATAACATATATGCTTGGGGGAAAAAGGCAACACAAAACAATGAGCAGAAAATAGCTAGTTCAAAAGGAATAAAATGATACGTTCTTTAATAACAAAATTTGAACGCTGTGGGAGGATTCTTCAAAATTTGGAAAAATTACATTTCAGTATATTCTTACAGTAGCTAGATATCAAAAAATTAACATTTATTGGTGAAATGTTAACTAGTAATGTTAACATTTCAGCACCGTGTTCCAGCACGAGTACTGGAATAAGTACTTTATCATTTTTATTTTGAAAGATGTGGTACATACGAAGTCCTGAATACCTTTCACATCATACTCTCACCTACACACCTCGAGCTACCTTCTGCATACATCCCTGAACACACTTGGCTTCTCTGCCTTTATGTGTTTGCTCTTGGCTTCCTGTTTCAAATACTGCCCCCCATTTAACACTTCCCAAATTTAGCAGTTTACAGAAAAAGTAAATTTATCCCTTTTAACATGCTTAAAATAGAGAAAATACAGGATGTCATATCAACCCTCACACTTTATAAAGAGATCTGGTATTTCCTTTGTGGGTGGTATAAAGAAACATATCCTTACCCTGGCAAAGAACAACAAAGTTCATTTTAAGAAAGCGTATTTTAAAAGAGTAAATTTCTACTACTTGACCTTAACAATGACATTTTAATAAATCAAACACGAGTAAACTGACAAGATCACATACCCCTCTTTACCTAGGACAAGCAGTGACTTCATAATCACAAAGATGAGTTACATAATCACAGAGATAAGGTACATTAAAAATTTTAAATACAGTTCTAAAGAAGCTCTCAACCCTTAGCAGGTCTTTTTAAAAGCCCTAAAAATACAACCAAATTTTATTACTACAAATTCCATGTGATCATCCAAATTTGTCCTGCCATAAATATATCACATACAGATTGTCAGTTTAATACCTGAAAGAAAAGAAGTTGACTATAAACACATGCCGAGCTATAAACAGGCTTGTGGGCAATTCAGGAACTGAAGAACAAAATTTAACATTCATTAAAAGAGCTTTTATTCCCTATAAACTGTCTTTTATTTTAGAGGACAGCTCTTTCATTTTAATTGCTTAGCAAATCTTTAGTGTAAATGACATTTTAAAATCTTTACTGCAATTCCTTCTCTGTCACCTCTTCACCCCACAACATATTTAACAAAATCGCTAACCATCTAAATTAGAAATTGTCTTTTAATACGCATTAATGAAATTCTGTGAAAATTCAAGGTTACCAATTCCCTACTTCCAAAAGGTACTTTTAAAAATGCGTATACAATCAAGGTTTAGTAGATTAAATATCCTGACTCGCTCCCTCTATTTGCTTCTGTATTTCTTTCTTTCTTTTTTTTTTTTTTAAAGATTTTATGTATTTATTTGACAGAGAGAGACAGCAGTAGAGGGAACACAAGTAGGGGGAGTGGGAGAGGGAGAGGGAGAAGCAGGCCTCCTGCCCAGGAGGGACGCTTAAGGCAGACGCTTAACGACTGAGCCACCCAGGAATCCCTCCTTCTGTATTTCTGATAATGTACTATTTACTACCTTCCTGATTATCCAGTCTTAACAACCCTCTTGCTAACATTTTATCTTCCAAATGTCCCCTCCATATGCCCACTTTTTTTTAGCCATGTTGTGGCCATTTAGATTCAAGGACTCCTTTTGTTTCTCTTAAAGAGCCTCAAAACTGGTCTGCCCTCTTACACTCAAATTTTCCTCCATATCTTCATATCCACATTATGTCACTCTCCTACACAGGCTAAAAGAGGTCTGAATCTCATCTAGCCATTGGAGAAAAACCTTACGAACAGTTGGGATAATCAGTAAAGATCTTAGAAAGCCCATGCTTACTCTTAGTAGGATTAAATTAATGCTAGAATAAAGCATACTACAGTATGATCTAAAGTGTGATCTAGAGGCTCACCAAACAAAAATTAAAAACAAGCCTCAAAAGGATGGACCTTATTAGAAAGTAACTTAAGGACCCATCAGAACAAATTTTAACAGTCTTCCAAGGAAGACAACAAAATCTAAACATCTAACAATGTAACATTCAAAATAGCATTTGATAAAAGATTATTAGATATGCAAAGAATAAGCAAATTGTAATCCATTACCAGTTGAAAAATGAGTCAATAGAAACAGGCCCAGTAATGACAAAGGTGATAAAATTCGTAAACAATTTAAAAACAGCTATTATGAATACACTCAAAGATTTAAAAGGAAAATATAAACTTGATGAAAAGAGAAACAGAAGCTATACCAATCTTTATAAAACCCAAGTAGAACTAAAGTATAATATCTAAATTGAAAAACTCACTGGATAACATTAACAGATTAGACATATTCCAGAAGAAAAAAAACAGTAATAGACTTGAAGGCATAGTAATGGAAACTACCTAAAATGAAGCATAAAGAAAAAAAAAAACTGGGGAAAAAATGAACAGATCATCAGTGATTCCTGTCATAGTATCAAACCGTCTAACATACATGCAATTGGAGTCACAGAAGAGGAGAAAGGCAGAGCAGAAAGAATATTTGAAGAAATAATGGCTGAAATCTTGCAAATTTAATTAAAACTATAAATCCGTAGTTCAAAGAAGCTCAACTCTAAGCAGAATAACACAAAGAAAATCCAAAGAGAAAATCTTAAAAGCAGAGAGAGAGAAAAAAGGACACATTACATTTGAGGGAACAAAGACAAGAATAATCTCATCAGAAGCAAGGCAAAGTAAATGACAAGAGATGCCACTGAAGTGCATAGTCAACTCAGAATTCTGTACCAGTGAAAACACCTTTCATAAAAGGTGTAACAAAGACTTTCTTCAGACAAGCATAAAAGTGCAACTATTCATTGCCAGCTGACCTATATTACAAGAAATGTTAAACTTCCGGAAAAAAGATACAAAATGCAAAGTTCAATCTACAAAAAGAAGTAAAAACTGACAAAACTGGCAAATCTGTATGTAACTATATAAAACTTTTATTCTCATTTAATTTATAATTGATTGTTTAAAGTAAAAATAACAATTAATTATGTATATAACATGTAGATGTAAAAGACACAGCAACAATAATACATAGGATGATGAGGGAAACAGAAGAATACCGTTGTAAGGATGTCACTTTATGAAATAGTATAATGTTATTTGAGGGTGTACTGCAATAAGTTAAAAATGCATATTGCAAACACAGCAACCAACTAGAAAAATGAGAGGTATACCTATAAAGTCAATAGTGGAATTAAAATGGAATCCTAAACAAAACAAAACAAAACAAAAATCCAAACTCAGTTCAAAAGATTGAAGGAATGGGGGAAAAACAAAGAACCACTAAGTGGAACAAAGAGAAAACAAATGATAGTACAGGGTCTACTGACTCAACCAAACTGATAATTATATTAAATGCAAATCGTCTAAACACCCCAATTATAAAGTAGAGATCGTCAAACTGAATTAAAAAAAAACAACAATCTAACCATAAGCTCTCTATAGGAGATGTTCTTTAAATATTCAGGTAAGTTAAAAGTAAAAGGATGAAAAATGCTATCATACTAATTCTACACCAACTCTTTTGAAAAATAGAGGCAGGAATATTTTACAACTCATTTTATGAGGCCAGCATTACTGCAATACAAAGATCAAACAGACTTGCAAAAAAAAAAAAGTACAAACCAATAGTTTTCATGAATGGGACACACACACATACGCACAAAACATTAATAAATCAAATCCACAATCTATCAGAAGGATAATATATCAAGACCAAGTGTGGGTTTTCCCCACAAGGTTGGCTTAAAAATTCAAAAATAGAAAAAATTAAAAATCAACAGAATTCACATTTAACAGATTAAGAAAGAAAAACCATCTCAGTAATGGAGAACAGGCATTTGACAAAATTCAGCACCCATTCATGACAAAAACCTCTTATCCAACTGGGAGAAGAAAAACAATTCTCCAATTTGGAAAAGGCCATTCTAAAGAAAATTAATGGTGAGACTGTAACTTTTCTCTAATATTGGAAATATGGCAAGGATGTTTATTCTCATCACTTTTATTAAAAAATATACTGAGATCCTGTACTATTCAAGAAGGCAAGGAAAAGAAATAAAACACATCCAGAATGAAAAGGAACATGCAAAACTGTCTCCCATTTGTACACAACATTATGGTTTACGTAGGGAATTCTAAGGAATCTGTAAGAAAGTTAATAAAACTAAGCTGGGCTACCCAGGTGGCTCAGTCAGTTAAGCAACTGACTCTTGATTTTGGCTCAGGTCATGATCTCAGGGTCATGAGATCGAGCCCCACACTGGGCTCTGTGCTAAACATGGAGACTTCTTAAGATTCTCTCTCTCGGGTGCCTGGGTGGCTCAGTTGGTTAAGCGACTGCCTTCGGCTCAGGTCATGATCCTGGAGTCCCGGGATCGAGTCCCACATCGGGCTCCCTGCTCAGCAGGGAGTCTGCTTCTCCCTCTGACCTTACCCCCTCTCGTGTTCTCATTCTCTCTCTCTCTCGCTCTCAAATAAATAAAATCTTTAAAAAAAAAAAAAAGATTCTCTCTCTCTCTCCCTCTGCCCCTCCCCTAACCCTGCCCCCATTGGCATGTTCTCTCTCTCTCTAAAAAAAAATTTTTTTTAAATAAAAAAATAAAACTAAGTAAAGCAAAGTTGCAGAATACAAGGTCAATATATAATCAATTTCATTTTTATACACCAGCAGTAAACACCTGGAGAATGAAATGAAATAAAAAATGTCATTTACAGTAGCAGAAATAAATACAATTTTTAAGATTAAATTAAATAAAATGTGTAACACCTGTAAAATAAAAACTATAAAATACTGTTAAAAGAAATGAAATAAGACCTAAATAAATGGAGAAATATATCGTGTTCATGGACTGGAAGACTAAATTGTCTTAAGATGTCAATTCTCTGGAGTCTATGTAATTTACCATTCAATTGGAAATTGACAAGCTGACTCTAAAATTTATGTAAAGATGTGAAAGATCTTGAATGGCCAAAATAATTTTTGGAAAAAGAAAAAAGAACAAAGAGAGTTTATACTACCTGATTTCAAGATTTACTAGAGTTACAGATATCAAGACAATGTGGTATTTATGTAAAGACAGACTTAAGGATTAAAGGAACACAGTGAAGCATCCAGAAATAGAACCACACATGCATATGCAAGTGATTTTTCAATGAAATTACCAAGATAGGGTAAAAGACAGTGTTTTCAATAAGTGGTGTACAAACAACTAAACATTCAACTGAGGAAAAAAATTTGGACCCTAACCTCATTCCATATGCAAAATTAAGTATAAAATGGACCACTCACCTAAATGTTAAAACAAAAACTATAAAACTTTTAAAGAAAACAAAGGAGGGTGCCTGGGTGGCTCAGTTGGTTGAGCGTCTGCCTTCAGCTCAGGTCATGTACTCAGGGTCCTGGGATCGAGCCCTGTGTGGGGCTCCCTGCTCAGCGGGGAGCTTGCTTAGATTTCTCTCTCCATTTCCTCTGCCCTCCCCCTGCTCATGCTCTCTCTCTCAAATAAATAAATAAAATCTCAGGGTCCTGGGATCAAGCCCCTCCATCTGTCGGGCTCCCTCCTCAGCAGGGGGTCTGCTTCTCCTTCTCCCTCTGTGCCCTCTCACTCTTTCAAGAAATAAATAAAAAATCTTTATTAAAAAAATAAATAAAAGAGAACAAAGGAGAATATCTTTGTGATCTTGAAGTATGTGAAGATTTTTTAGAAACAACACAGAAAACTTTAAACTATTATGAAAGAAAAAATTGAAAACTAGACTCCACCAAAATGTAAAACTTTTGCTCTTCAAAAGGCATTATTAAGAAGATGAAAAGGCAGGAGCCCCTGGCTGGCTCAGTCGGTAGAGCATAGGACTCAGGGTTGTGAGCTGGAGCTCTACACTGGGTGTGGAGATTACTTAAAAACAACAACAACAAAGATGAAAAGGCAAGCAGATATGGGAGAAAATATCTGCAACCCATTTATCTAACAAAGGATTTACATCTAGGATATATAATAAAGACATTTACAATTCAATGTAAGAAAAACTTTACAATAAGCAAATGATTTGAATAGACAACTCAAAATAAGATCTTGAAATGGCCAAATAAGCACATGAATAGATGCTCAACATCATTAGTCATCAGGGAAAAATAAACCCACAAAGAGATACCAGGACGTACCTACTAGAATGGCTTCAATCAAAAATACTGACATTACCAAGTGTTGGTGCTGTAGAATAGAGGTCAGCAGAGCAGGCTCTAGCCTGCTGCCTCTGCCTGATTTTGTAAATCAAGTTTTACTGGACCACAATCACATTTGTTCTTTTATATATTGTCTATGGCTGTTTTTCTGCTACAACAGCAGAGTTGAGTAGTTGGCACTTCAGCAATAAAAATGACTGAACTACTGATACATACCATAATGTGAATAAATCTCAAAAACATTTTGCTGTACAAAAAAGCCAGACATGAAAGACACAGATTAATTTATATGAAATTCTAGAACAAGCAAATTTTATCTATGCTGACAGAGAGTGGATCAATGGTTGCCAGGGGCCAGTGGTTGAGAGAGGGGGGCTCTGGGTACACGGGAACTTTTGGGGGCACAATAAAAATGTTCTACAACCTGACTGTACTAGCAGTTACATGAATGTATTATGTATTTGTGAAAACCAAACTGTGCACTTAAAATGGACACATTTTATTGTATCTTAA
The DNA here is from genome assembly GCF_029215605.1 of Mirounga angustirostris. Lineage (NCBI taxonomy): Eukaryota > Metazoa > Chordata > Mammalia > Carnivora > Phocidae > Mirounga > Mirounga angustirostris. The sequence goes on from NW_026991711.1 coordinate 161,794,895, forward strand.
TAAAGAGGTTACAATAAAGCTGAATAAAAAATGGAAAAAACTTTGGGTTTGGATGGATTTCAGAATTTTTTGGAGTTTTAGAAAAGTAACGCTATGTGTGTACTGTATGATATATAACAACTCCAACTGGTTTTGTAGCAGCACCCCATATTTAAATACATTAATACATTGTCAGCAAACAAATATTCACACTAAGTGAAATAAGTCTAGAAATAGCTACAAAGGTCAGGTTTTGTGCACCAATGAATTTTAGAACCAAAGTTTAGAAATAACTTTGGGTGTTCAGAGTTTTTTTGACTTGGCCTTACAGATAAGGGCTTACGGGCCTATAGCTGTGTTTGAATAACCTATATGTCCTGAGAGCTTCTTAAGTGTCACAAACTGTTGTCAGGTGTTTGCAGGGTATATAAAAAAGCAACTCTGTCCTTGTGGAAGATACAAATAGAAAGAGAAGAAGGGAAGGTAAGTATGAAGCAGGTCCAGCTGACCAGGGCTCACACGGTACAGAAGAATCCGACATAGACAACATATAACACACAACGCAGATTTTGATAATTCAGTAGGAGACCAGGAAAAGGAAAGATTAATTCGGTTGGTCTTTCAGGAGATCAGGCTGGAAAGTGAGGCCAGGATTTCATCATGGCAGATTTTACATGCTAGGAATAGCTTTTCAATATTTATTAAACTGGACTTACCAGTGATACTCTCTGAGTCTCTGTGATTGATATTCATGAGGTTTTCTTCACCTATTGGTGATGTAAAAATGGCATTCTGTGATTGACTCATGCAGGATCCTTTCTTGCTTTGGTTGACAAGGACAGCTTTGGTATGAATCAGAGTAAAGGAAATCCATTAAGCCATTCAATAACAAAATGGATCTGGTTGTATAGATATTTTCTTTTCAACAGCTTTTTTCTGATGAGTCAAATGACATCTGCAGCAATGAGTGCTCTCATGTGATTATCATACCCTGGAGAGTCATGACCTAAAACAAAGAACACATCAAGTGACTTTAGAATTCAGCATACTTTTTAATAACTGCAGTCCAATTACCTGGAATCTCTGTCATTAAGAATGTTTTCCTAGTGATACATACAACATGGATAAATCTCAAAATAATTATGTTGGATGAAGGAAGTCAGACAAGAAGAAAATATATATGATTCCATCTACCTAAAATTCTAAAAATGTACATCTACCTACAGTAACAGAAAGCTGATCAGTGGCTTCCTGGGGCGGGAGAAGGGATTACAAAGGGGCAGGAGAAAAGTTTTGGGGATGATGAATATATTCATTATTGTGGTGTATGGTGAGGTTTCACAATTATATACACATGTCAAAATGTATCAAATTGTTCATTTGAAATACATGCAATCTAATAATAAATTATATTAATGTTTAAAAAAATTTAAAGATAATCAACTGTTTAAAGTAAAATAATAATAATAATAACAAATGTATTATGGGGTCTACAACATATGCAGAAGTAAAATGTATTACAATAATAGCACAAAGACCAGGAAGAGAAAAATGGAAATATACGGTTAAAAGGCTTTTATATTATACATGAAATAGTAAAATATCTCTTGAAGGTAAACTGTGATAAGTTAAAGCTGTATACTATAAACCCTAAAGTAACCAATAAAATAACTCAAGATTTACAGATAATAAAACCAACAAGGGAGATGATATAGAATAATATATAGAGTTTCTCAACTCTGGCACTACTGATATTTGGGGATAATACTTGGTCATGTGCATTGCAGGATGTTTAGCAGTATGCCAGCAAAATACTCTCCCCAGACCCTCTCCCAGTTGTAAAACCAAAAACGTCTCCAGACATTGCCAAATCTCCCCTGGTAGGCAAAATCACTCCCAGTTGAAAACTACTGATATAAAAGATGCTCAGCTTCAAAACTAAATCAAAATGTAAAGAAACTATTTTTCACCTATTAGATTAGCAAACATTGTTTTATTATATTCATTGTTGGAGAGGGTGGAAAAGCAGCACTCATAATGTTAATAAAAGTGCAAACTGGTACAAGCTTTCTGAAAGGCTATTTGGCAATGTCTACCAAACTTTTAAATGCACATACACCATAATTCAACAATTCTACCACTAGGAATTTATAATATGGATATACTCATTAAGTATGACAAAATATAGGCACAAGAATGCCCATATGGTATTTTTTTAAAGCATAAACACACAACTGGAATGAAAATATCCATAAAGAAATGGTTTAATAATGGTACACAAATGAATGTAATGCATTAAATATGTGTGTGTACTTGTTATCAGTTAGGAAAACAGTTCAATACTAATTATAAGCCTGGCTTTATATCAAAAGACAGTCTCTACCAAATAGTCTCTACTTAGCAACTTGCAGCTTCTATTTGTGGCTAATTCATTCTCATGCATACTATTTTTAGGCATTGTAAACATTCAGTGTTTTACAGGCGTTACCCCCCAAAATGGAAAGGAACAAAATAAAGGCATTAAAAGAGACTGAAAAATGGTCACTGAGGTAGAACAGAAAAGCATTCTTAGTAAATACTAGGAAAGAGAGTTTCAGAGATGAAATGAGCAACAGAATTAAACATTACAGAAAAGGCAAAGAAGAGATTTCGTTTAAAAAAGGGGGTACTAGGACCATAAAATCAATATTAACCTTCTAGAAACCAATTCAGCCAAGAAGTTGGGCCCAAAGCTAGGCTGCAAGGAGTAAGGAAGTGAGATGGTAAGAATGGAATTTACTGAGTACAGACCAGGATTTCCATTACCAACTTTCAGGTTTACATGGACCAGTAAAATTTCAAAAACTTCTGTGGTTATTGGCATAGGGTTGCCTTTTTGAAAAATACATTTTGTAAGGAAAAAATATAAAATGGAATAAACAACAGTTCTTCCCAAAAAAGGAGTTTATAATTTTATGTTGACATAACAAAAATTTAATTTTTCTATATTTGAACTCAGAGAATTTTAATAAAAAAATTTAAATTCTATACTAAAAGGCAACTTAAGGAATAGGAGAAGATATGTGCAAATGACATATCTGATAAAGGGTTAATAGCCAAAATATATAAAGAACTTATAAAACTCAATACTCAAAAAACCCAAATAATCCAATTAAAAAGTGGGCAGAAGACATAAAGAGACATTTTTCCAAAGAAGACATACAGATGACCAGTAGACAAATGAACGGATGCTCAACATCACTCATCATCAGGTAAATGCAAACCAAAATTATAATGAGGTATCACCTCACACCTATCAAAATGGCTAAAATCAACAACACAAGAAACAACAGGTGTTAGCATGGATGTGGAGAGAAAGGAACTTTCTTGCACTGTTGGTGGGAATACAAACTGGTGTGGCCACTGTGGAAAACAGTATGGAGGTTCCTTGAAAAGTTAAAAATCTTATGATCCAGCAATCGCCTTACTAAGTATTTACCCAAAGAATACAAAAATATTAATTCAAAGGGATACATGCACCCCGATGTTTATAGCAGCGTTATCTACAATAGCCAAATTATGGAAACAGCCTAAGTGTCCATCGATGGATTGATGGTTAGATAAAGAAGATGTGGTACACACACACACACACACACACACAGTAATATTACTCAGCCATAAAAAAGACTGAAATCTTGTCATTTGCAATGACATGTATGGATCTAGAGCATTATGCTAAGCAAAATACATCAGAGAAAGACAAATACCATGATTTCATTTATATGTGGAATTTAAGAAACAAAACAAATGAACAATGGGGAAAAGAGAGAGAGAGAGAGAGGGAGAGAGAGGCAAACCAAGAAACAGACTCTTACCTATAGAGAACAAACTGATGGTTACCAGAGGGAAGTGGGGTGGGGGGAATGTGTGAAATAGGTGATGGGGATTAAGGAGTGCACTAGTAATGAACACGGGGCATTGTATGGAAGTGTTGAATCACTATATTGTACATCTGAAACTAATATAACACTGCATGTTAACTAACTAGAATATAAACAAAAACTTTCAAAAAATTCTATTCTACATGGAACTGTTTTCTTGAAATATGTCTGTCAATACAGCAACCTGCACTAGCCCGTGCAAAATGAAGTTAATACTCAAAAGTATTTTTTTTAGGTACTTTAACTCCAGTTGTCAAAAATTCATTTTCATATCCAGGATCAGTCTACTGTATGCAACTGAATTCTTCCCTGTGTACCTTATTGTCCAAATTGCCATTCTTAAATCAATCACTGCAAGGGGAATGGAACTAAAATTGGATGAAACCAATAAAAATTTATCTGCCCACCCCCACACCCAGAAATTGGGAGGAGGAAGAAAACAACCTCCCCCGAAGTATATGACCACCAGGTATTTGAACAAAATCTCAACTAGGGGTTCCGCCACCAAAGAAGTGAGGGAGGAGATGATGATTCTTGAGTAGGCAACCAAAACCATCTACTACATAAGTCTTTATGTCACCTATGATCTTTACCAAAGTCTTTTAAATTATAATACTCCAGACACCCCGATTTTAGATTATAAACCCAGCAGTATATTTTTAAAAATAGAATGGCAATACAAATATAAGAATAAACACGGTAGTGTATAAGAGGCCTAGTGCATGGTCAGCAAACTACTGCCTGAAAGCTGAATTTGGCCTGCCACCTGTTCCTGTATAACCTGTGAGCTAAGAATAGTTTCTATATCTTTAAATAGTTGAAAAAATCTCAGTTAAAATGTTTCATAATATGTGACAATTATATGAAATTCAAATTTCAGTGTCATAAATAAAGTTTTACTGAAACACAGCCAGACTCATTTGTTGATCCACTGTCAACTTGGTTGTTTTCATGCTACAATGGCTGAGCTTAGTAATTGTAATAGAGAACTTACAGTCAGGCAAAGCCTAACATATTTACTACCTGACCCTTTATAGAGTAAGTTTGCCAACTGATCTAGTAGTAAAATAATTCAAGCATCAAATAATCATCTGTCTAAATCAATGATTTCCTTGATCAACTTCTTAAACAGGGAATTCCCCCTACATTTAGATACTTATAATTAGATCACTACCTCTAGAAGAATTTCAGTAATGAACAGACTTCTTCTTTCTACACTTACAAGTGTATTTAAAGTTATTTCAATTTCTAAGAAAGCATTTTTTAAAACATAGTAAGTTACAAATTTGCTTGTGAAGAAAGAAGTAGAGAGAGGAAGATAAGGAAGAAAGAAGAGAGGGAGGAGGAAGGGGATGAAAAGGGAAAGAACAGAAGCAAGTGCTTCTCATACTGGTCCAAACTGGTTTTTAAACAGAACTATGGTTCTTAACCATATTTTAATCAAAGAACATTGTGAAAATCTAATGATAACCTTGGGACATTCTACCTGCCAGAGACTTACCCACTAGCTGGTTTAATCTTTAATATTTACATTAGCATTCATATTTTTTCTTTTTTTAAATATTTATATGTATTACATAGAAAACAGAAAATAAACTGTGTAAGTTTCAACTATGGACTCTAGATCTTTACTCTAGAGGATCACTTTTTAATTAGTTTTGGAGGTAGTGTTAATTGTTTAGTGTTAACTCTAAATACAAAAATAAAGAAAACCAAGTTGAATATAGAACTAAGTCCATCTTTAGAGTCAGCAGGAAGAATCTAGACCTCCAGAGTAATCCAGGAACCTGCCTAACATGAAGAGTGTGCACCAGGTCAGGGATGATCTGCAAATGATATGTTCTTCCCAATGACTCTTTAGAACTAAGTAAACCCTTTGGGTATGCCTTGGTCTAGATCCGAGCTCCTCAGTAGGATTAGCGTGGAGTAGCAATGCTGAGTATAAAACAATGTATGCACCTTGGCATTAGACAAGCCTGAATTTTCATCTTATTTACTGGTTTTCTGACTCTGGCACATTATTTAACAGTTCGTCATTGTAAAGGTGAGAGTGATAATTAACTACTCTTTATAGGGAGGGTCAGGTATGAGAATTAAATAAAAAATAGAAATTCCTAGTTTGGTACTTGACATACAGTAGACACTAACATGCTCATTCCCTTCAGCTTCCCCCTTCTGTTTGGGCCTGAACAAAAGATGATGTCTTCTGCCTAATACTAAATTTCTGGCTCAACAGCCAACTCTAAGCTCAGAATAGCTACCCTGTTTATGTAATAGATGCAGTTTAAAGACTGAATAGTCTTCATATAGAAAGAGAAAAGGACTAAGCAATAAAGTGACAAGTGCCTTATAAAGCAAGAAAACTACTGAGGGAGATTACTACTGAAGCTCATTCCTTCAAGGATTCTGGGGAAGGGCTGTTATAATAAAAGCCTTAACTATAACTAGTACATTTACTCATAGCACAGTAGTTATATTAGTTTCCTATTGCTGCTGCAACAAACTACCACAAATTTAGTGGTTTAAGCCAACACCAATTCATTATCTTACAGTTCTGGACATCAAAGGATGGAGTGATTTCAATGGACCAAAACCAAGGTATTGGCAGGACTGTGCTTCCTCTGAAGGCTCTAGGGAAGAATCCGTTTCCTTGTCTCTTCTAGCTTCTAGCTTCTGCATTCCTCGGCTCAGGGGCCCTGCCTGCACCTTCAAAGCCAGCAGCACAGCATCGTCAAATCTCTCTGCCTCCATTGCTACGTAACCTTCTTCGGACAAATCACCCTCTACCTCCTTCATATAAGGACACCTATGATTACATTTAAGGCCCAACTAGATAATCCAGGATAATCTCCCCATCTCAAAATCCCTTCTGCAAAATCCCTTATGCCATAGAAGGTAATATTCATAGGTTCCAGCGGATTAGGATCTGGGTGTCCTCAGCAGCCATTAGCCTACTACAGTGGTTAAGAACATGGATACTGGAGCTAGACTGCTTATAGTTGAGTCCCAATTCCACCACTTACTAGTTGTAGGATGGACAAATTACTTAATCTTGTTTTTTCATCTGCAAAACGGGCCTAATAACGAGGTCTACTTATTTGGTTGCTATGGGGATTAAGTGAGTTATGAGAGGATAATAGGAACACCTATTACAAGAGGGAATTACAAGAGTTAATACATGTAAAGCTCTTAGAACAATACCTTAGATTACAGTAAATGCTATGCAAATATTAATTTTTATTTCTATCATCACCAAATAGTACTATTTTATTGTCTTTACTGTTATTGTGCCTTATACAAAGGTGGGAACAATGTAAACCCTACTCTTGGCCACTAAATGGCATCTTCTCTTAACATAAGAAATCCCATTTACTTCCTATCCTGTAACAAGTGATGTTAGTTTAGTGCCATTAATCATTTTTCTTTCTACCTCTCGATGCATGAATAAAACAGAAAGCTTGCAGAGCCAGAGTCCTAAATGTAGTAGAAACTTCTGGCAAACTGTGGCAAGCACAAACAACACTTTTTCAGTGCCCTTCCTAGTTTGTACAACATATTCTTAGTACTTGTTGAGCACCAACCGTTTTCTATGCTCGATCTTTATTCATTCTTTTCAGGAACAACTTCACTGCTTTTCTTCAATCAACCAAGCATGCATTATTTAACAAGAAGCCAGCCTTTATAATTTATGCACACGTAGGAGAAAACAGAGTAAAACAGCCAAGTGACTTATTTAAACAAGAATAAGACTTAAAAAGAACAACCAAAACATGTCACTGATACAAATATTGCTGAAGAAAACAACATGGCTAATGATTTAGTTTAGCCTAGCCATGGAAACAAAATGGTCAACAGTGTATACCAAAATATAGGTCCTGTGCCTTAAAAAAAAAAATCTTAACTACTTCCTTAAAACAGCATATTATGGCCAAAACAGCCTTACAGAAAAGGCTAAAACAATTCAGAGAAACTTCATCTTAACAGAAGCACAGAGCCTAGAATTAAAGTAAACATAAAAGACTTTTTAAAAAGATTTTATTTATTTGTCAGAGAGAGCGAGCGAGCACAAACAGGGAGAGTGGCAGGCAGAGGGGGAAGTAGGCTCCCTGCTGAGCAAGAAGCCCGATCTGGGACTTGATCCCAGGACTCTGGGATGACCTGAGCCGAAGGCAGATGCTTAACCGACTGAGCCACCGAGGCGTCCCTAAATAAAATCTTAAAAAAAAAAAAAGAGTTGGAAAAAAAAGCGGGGGTTGGTGTCACTACCAAAATCCAACCTGAGGAGTGAGCAGCAGAGCTCACAACGGCAGAGACCCCATAGCAACACCAAGTCTAGCTGCACTAATGTGCCCCAGTATATTACATTGGCTATATTCAGCACAGCTGTTCTATCAGCAGTTATAAAGGTCACCCTTAGGAAAAAGGAATTGTGTCCAGCAAATACTTTGTCCCTCTTTTTTAGTGATCTTTTTTAGATTTAAAGATCAGTAGGGTTGGGGCATCTGGGTGGCACAATCAGTTAAGCGTCCAACTTTTGGTTTCCGCTCAGGTCATGATCTCAGGGGCATGAGATCAACCCGCTGGCCTCCGTGATCAGCGCGGCTTCTGCTTGAGGTTCTCTCTCCCTCTGTCCCTCCTCCTTGCTCTCTCTCTCTCAAACACATACATACATACATACACCTTAAAAAAAAAGATCAGTAGGGTTTCAGAATATGAAATATATGGAGACAACTCTACTTACAAATTGGATTCCAAAAGGCTGTTAAATCCATGAGTTTCAAAGTCCAAAACCATGAGTGAGATTTAGGCTTACGGGCTCCGCATTGCCTTCTAACTATATAGTTTGGGCATTTTTAAAAACTGTCCTGTTTTGTTTACAATGAACATTTGCTGAGGAAGGCAACCCCTCCCTGCCACAATCTCTACCAACATGAGAAGGGAGTGAACCTCTGGCAGCTAAGGAATCCACACCAGAGCTTCACCTGCAGATTAGGAAAAACGGTGAACCCATGGTGCCATCTGTGGTTTTTGATAAGTTTCCACTACAGCACTTGCATTCACCATGCTTAGTCTTTAAATTCTTGAACTCCTAACTTTAACTGAATCTTTGACTAAATAGACATCCCACTCTAACAATGATCCCCTGCCAAAACCATTTCAAACATTCACATTTCTTCACCTTTGGCTGTCAATTGCACAGGTACGTTGTTTTTCATGGCCTTCATAATCATTCTTATTGTCTAATCATATATTTAACAGGTGTCATTTTCTCACTTTCAATTTTTTACACTATTTCTACTTTTGTGTCCATTAATCAATCACTAGCATTTCTTTTAGGGACAAAATGGGGTTTGTAATACTTATAAAATACCTCAAAACTGTATATATATATATAAGACAAACATGCTACAAATAACAATAATGGCTGAATTGAAAATGACCATCTGATGATGATCAGCAGAGCTGAATCTGCTCTGGAGTATACTCTGTCCCTAGCCAGAAAGTTCCTAAATTATACATTTTAAGCAGATGAGTTTGCATTTAAAAAGATTTATAAGAAAGTAAACCTACCATGCAAGAACAGGGCTTTTTGTCCTATACATTTAGAGATAATAATTTTAGATGTCTTGTGCTTGACATTTCATTTCAAGCCAAATATTAAAGGTGTAAAGAAAATTTCAGCCCGATGTCTTGTTTGCAAAGGATAATGAATTTACATTCATCTAGCCCAAAGTAATCTAGCCCAAACTACTGAAGTGGAAAGGGACACTGTTTCTCTGTACTTTCCTCAACAAATAGTGAGTAGCAAGAGAATGTGTGACAGCTAATAAGTATTTGTGATTCATCAGGGTCTTCAAATCACTAAGAACTAAAACCACCACAGCCAATACTGAAGAAGGTTTTCTAGATAAGGAACTGCTTGTGAGTCAATGATCAATTTTATAGAAGAGCAGCCACATTATACAGCTGTGGCTGCACATTCCCTACTTTACCTTTTATAAAGTTAGGCAAATAATCCAAAAGCAAAAAAATATTAGACTTTTTCAAGAAAGCAAGGTCTAGTCATTATCAAAAGCCATTTTGTTTCATATTTCACATTTATATCCTCATCAAAGTACAATGACAGTTAACAAAATAGTACCCCAATTATGAGGAAAAGGTTAAATCATACTTCCATAACTACTCTTTAAGAAGTTATGAAAACAGGATTTAAAAGAAAATATCAAAAGATAAATTTTACCCATCTGGAAAATCCACACATCCAATGTGCTGGAGTACCAACTATGGCATCTAATAAAAGGTTATCATTATCCCTGGATTTTATTTTCAAATCTTAGAAGTACAATATTAACAATATTAAACACGTTAGTAGATGTGTTTCCCTTTCCAATTTGACCTTACGATGAATAACACATATTGGTATTCAAAAGTTAAATAGCACCTTTGTATTTGTAATGGACTATGAAGTAACACATACTATACAACTCATTTATTTTTTACAGATTCTTATTTAGTTCTCCATATTCCCTAATTAGTAATATTAAAATTGAGAAACCTATGCTTAGATAACTTAATCCCTCTATGCCTCAGTTTCCTCATTTATAAAATAGGGACAATCATAGTACCTTTCTCCTAGGTTATGGGGATTAAATGAGTTAATATTTATAAAGCATATATAACAGTGCTTGACAGTAAACATTATTTATGTGTTAAATATAATTTAAAAGTTAAATAAAGAGGTAGAATTATAACATACAAACCATATCAGGATGCCTGGGCAGCTCACTTAAGTGTCTTACTCTTGATTTCAGCTTAGGTCATGAACTCAGGGTCGTAAGATCATTTGGGCTCCGCGCTTAGTGGGGAGTCTGCTTGAGATTCTCGCTCTCCATCTCCCTCTGTCCCTGCCCCCTCCCTCTCTCTCAAATAAATAAATTAATTAAAAAAAAATACAAACAATACCATTTCATGTACCTGGTTATCTGGACATAGAAGATTCAGGATTCAGATCAGTTCCTACCCTCCCACATTGTTAACAGCTCTACTCTCAAAAAGCACATGCTCTTATAAAAAGCATGGCTATATATCTCACCTGGCACTGCCACCTAGCACTAATTCAGGAGTTCTAACAACTATTCTTACCTAAGGTAATCGTTTCTTGTCACTAACTACTGGTGTTAGGGAAACTCTCACAAAAATTTCCCCAAATAAAAAGCCCACGGTGAGAATGCATGATGGGAGTATAGCCATTCAAAGGAACCAACAGAAACTATGTAGTCAAATTAAGTATATATGTCCCCTACGATCCAGCAATTTTGCCCGTGGTAATTACCTATCTCAAAGAAATTCTCATATCACCCTATAAAGAGACATGTAGGAGACTGTCTCCTGTATTGCTATTAGTGATAGTAAGGTGAGGGCCTACTTGCTAGAGAGCAGATTGGTAGAATGCAGTGGATACATGCATGGAGCAACACAGCCCCAGAAATACAGTGCTGAGTGAATAAAGCAAGAAGCAAAATTAGAGAGCTACCATAATGATATTTATACAATAAATTAAATTTTTTTCTGCATTAAATTTATAAGGATATTAAAATGCTTGCCTTGTGGGCTGGAAAGTGGGGGAAATTTGGAGCAAGGTATGGGATAAAAGGGAAATTAAAAAAAAAACCTATGGAAACCCTACTGTTCTTCTGGCAGACTGCTTCTCATATAATTATTCTTGTGTCTCTTCAGTTCTTAAAATTTGAACATGTGCCTGAACAGGAAACATTTGCTTTATATATCACACCTACCTAACTAAAGCAGTGTAATTAGATTTCAACTAAAGAAATATTAAAAAAAAAAAAGTGAGATTGGGCCTCAATAGTGGCATTTTCAAGTGCTTGGTTATCTAGTAAAACTCTGAAGGGAAAAACGTTTAAGTTCAAAGACGGTAAGAATTTAAAAGTAGTGAATAAGCTACATTTTTTAAACTTCTTTCTTATCTGATGAAAGTCAGCCATAAGCCACCCTGGAAATTTCCATTCAGTTTCTCTCTCTTTCAAACACACAAACACAACACACAAAATATGCATATGTACACCTTTGTTTCTCATTATAAAGTAATATATTAATTCAAAAAAATTCCGGGCAGTAGAGAAATGTGAAGAATCAAATGAAAGCTACTTGTAATCTTTTACCATCTTTCACTAGGAGACATAATGTTAACATGCTGTTTAGCAACCTACTCATTCATCTTCCCATGTCAACATATTATCAATCTATGCCATTATTTTAATGTGAATTACACAGTACTCAAAATATACAATTATATAAGCACTGACAGTTTCCATCAGTGACTTCCTAACAATTAACAGGTCATTCATCCACTTTATTTATTTTTTAAGGATTTATTCATTTATTTTAGAGAGAATGTGCGTGAGTGTGGTGGGGGAGAGGCAGAAGGGGAGAGAGAGAGAAAGAGAATATCCTCAAGCAGACTCCCCACTGAGCATGGAGCCCGACTTGGGGCTTGATCCCAGGACGCTGAGATCATGACTTGAGCTGAAATCAACAGTTGGATGCTTAACTGAGCCACCCAGGCACCCCTATTCATCCACTTCAAAACTCAAGAATCCACAACATGGGTCAGCAAACTTTTTTGTAAAAAGCCAGGTAGTAAATATTTTAGACTTTGCAGACATATAAGGCTTCTATCATCAATTATCTTTGTTGTTTTTTTCAACCCTTTAACAATGTAAAAACCATTTTTAGCTCGCATAACTGGCTGAATCCATAGGCTATAGTTGGTTGACCTCTGGTCTATACCTCAAATCATGGTATTTTGCACCACAGAATATAAAAAACTGCAATGACACCAAACTTTTACAGAAAATGCAATAAACAGCTGAATAAGTATTAACAACATCATCTTTTCAAAACTCTACTACTAGACAGGAATTTCATCTTTTACTTGACATTCCAGCATGACAGTAAGTATCGGAAGAAATAGTACAGATGTAAAATCCTTAAGATAGAATTGCCTACTAATTACACATCCCTAGTTTTATGCCTTTTTCCATCACCCATTTTTTTTCAAACTCGTTTCTATAAAAAATCATGATTGGCTTAGAAATATGAAAAACAAAGCAAATTATTATCTGGCAGTCAAAAATAATTTAGTGATATCATATGGTAGTTTAGTCAAAGAAAATGGGATAGAAAATACCTCAAAGATACTAAATAAACTCAAACCTCAAAAGGGTACACTTCAGTCTCACATTCACAAAATCATGTTGATTTATTTCTCCAAGAGAAAGAACAACTTGACACTTAATCTCTATCTGGAATCCTATATCCTTTAAGAGAGCATTCTCTTCTCTGTATGATCTGGCAAAAGAGCTACATGATGTTATATAGTATATTCAATTCTAATTTTGCAAAAGCCCTTTTTTTTTTTTAAGATTTTATTTATTTCTTTGACAGAGAGAGACACAGCAAGAGAGGGAACACAAGCAGGGGGAGTGGGAGAGGGAGAAGCAGGCTTCCCGGAGCAGGGAGCCCAATGCCGCGCTCGATCCCAGGACCCTGGGATCATGACCTGAGCCAAAGGCAGATGCTTAACGACTGAGCCACCCAGGCGCCCCAAAAGCCTTTTCAAGATAGGGTTTTCTTAGAATTTCTAAAGAGTGGAGACTGAGTTTAGTATGAGTTATTTAAATATTTGAAAGTTTGATAAATGGAAAAAATACGATTTACTAAAAGGGTTATTATTATTACATTATACCTAATAAGGTACACATTTCATCATCTTAACATACGACAGCAGAGCTCCTCTTAGGAGCTTTTTGTTTGGGAAAATACACAGAAAAGCCACTTGTGGAAGGTGAGGCCTTGCAGCATCAAAAGGAAGGCTAAACTGCTCTGCATAAGACTAGGGAAATAACTGCTTTTTCTTTCTCTGGAGAGGAAGAGAGAAGGCAAGGGAAAGAAGCCCCATCCAGATGGCAGGAGCTCAGAGGCCAGAAGAACATCAGCAATTTGTAGAAATCTTAGGGAGGGTTTTGGTTTCCCCATGACACGAAACTGAAGGTTCAAACCAATCATTTAGGTTTTAAAGGGTCTGTCTGGACACTCAGCTGACATCTGGGTTATAGACATATTAAAATATTTGTTCACAACAGCAGTTGGTGTCAAGAATTTATATTCTGGGATATTAATAAAATCACCATAGCTATTATATTTTAAAAATCTTTTTTTTAAACAGAAATTTATGTCCTTTTGATTAAAAAAAAAGGAAAAAACATTATAGGTCTTCAAAAGTGAGTAATGCAGAGTAAATGGCATTACAGAGTTTGGGATTTTCTGTTCTCTTAATCAAAAATGGGGGGAAACACCTTGAGCAGAAACATTTTATACAACAGATTCCACAAAAGAATATGTACTCTATTTCTAGAACCAAATAAATCCTTCCCCAACAAATCATAAAGTATTTTCTTTCAATGTTGACTGGTAAAATTTAGGTATTAGATTAAATCAAGAGACATCATCACCTGAAAACCTATAAAGAGTTCACAAAAGATTAAGAAACTGAACAGATGTAATCATGCTGGCAGACTTAAGAGTATTACTGTATAATCTGCTCTTCAGAGCTTACTTTCAAGTAAAATAGCTAAGAAGACCCCTTGAAACACCACTTTAACACAGCAGTAGGATGGGTAAATACAAATTTTAAAAACAGAAATAATTAAATAAAAGGCAGAAAACCCATGTCTTCCTTTCTTTTTGTCCCCTCTAACAATCAAATGTAAACTTGCTTTTGGTGGCTTAAGATAATCCTAAATCCTTCAGTTATTTTAAATTTATAATACTTAAAAGCCTTCCAAAGTAGAAGTTTCCAAAAAATGCCAAAAGAAAAACTGTAAGCACTATAGCTCTTCAGATCAACAAAGTAATCAGTGGCAACAGGACGTGCAATCTTATATGACCAGGAACAGGGTGTAACTTAAAATGGGGGTGAGTGGTCAGGACAGAATATTATAAACATATTTATAAACATACATACTTCTAGAATAATTTCTTTTTTAAAAAAAGATTTTATTTATTTACTTGAGAGAGAGAGAGAGTGCACACACAGAGGGAGAGTGAGGGAGAAGCTGAGCAGAGCCTGATGTGGGACTGGATCCCAGGACCCTGAGATTATGACCTGAGCCGAAGGCAGACACTTAATGGACTGAACCATCCAGGAGCCCTCTAGAATGATTTCTAGAATTCTGCATATCTAGACATATAACCATTTCAGTACTGTAATTCTACAAAGAGACGTTCAAACTACATTGAGGTTTAAATATTAGTCATTTTTTCCAAACCAGTTGTCACAACTCCAGCACTTCAAGATAAAGGGGAGAACTGACATGAAATGGATGATTCTGGTTTGCCAATGAAATTCAGGAACCAAGTAAGAACAGATCAATTTTTTGAGCTATGGCTATTATCTGCCACTCAGGAGACAATTAGAGTGAGCTCGTTGGGCACAGTAAGTAGGCCGCTGCGAACATTTAGGAACCCTCTTTCACCACCTGCCTTATTAATAGCTAGTAGCCCCAGTTCTTCAGGATTTTATCATGGGCCTTCTCCTTTCTCTCCTAAGGAATCTCATCTACTTCAAAGGCCTTAATTTCCAATTATATTATAATTACTTCCCAAGTCTCTACCTTTATCCCAAATTGGCATATGACTTTAAACTGGAACTCTCAGTATCAGCTTATAATCAATAGCATAAATTCATCACTTTCCAAACTGAAATTATCTTCCCATGAAATGTTTTTTCCTGCTTTACTAATTAGTTAATATTATCAAGTCACCTGATCAGCAGAGCCAAAAATCTAAGAGACATCTTTCTTCTCCTCAATACTTGCTTTCCATGTAGTCACCTATTCCTGTCCTCCAAGCTTGTTGCTATGGCCTTAGTCCAAGCCCTTCTGTCTGGCTACCTGGTCCACCAGCCTCAGCCCTTCTGTCTGGCTACCTGGTCTGCCAGCCTCAGCCCTCTTCTACTCTGAGCTAGTGAGTCTCTTGGAATGCCTATTGCTACTCAGCCCACTCCTCCCCATTCCCTTAGGGTACTGCTCCTTATGCTTCAGATGTCCTCCAAGTCTAAATGTGAGCACGCATGGGTGCCTGCGCGCAAACACACACACACACACACACACACACAAACTTTTGTTAATTTGGTTTCTCCTGAAGATTTTTCTATAAGGGAAAAATACAGTAACTATGGAAACCAAAACAGAGTTTACTTGATTGTTCTATTGTATATTAAGAGCAGACATCCTGGCATATTGATTCTTCTTCAGTGAGTTTGCTTAGTGTGTCTTTTCCTCCAGACCTATCAACTCAGAGTATACTGAGAAAACTTCAGTTTCTAGATGTGAACAATTTAATAGGAGACCTCACTGTCCTGTGAAACTTTTCCCGAGCAGAAACTACTTCTTCTGACAATGAAAACAATCCAAAACTTCCTTGTTAAATTCATGACTTTACTGTAGAATATAACAAGTGAAACTAGCACTATAGAAGTTTTCTAAAATCAGTTTATGTTAAACAATTGATAATAAAGACACAAGAACCTTCTGTGTTTCAAATGAAAAATGCATGACAGAGAAATATATTTTCAATTCTGTTCCAAATTCAGTCTTTTCTAATAATAATAGCTAACACAGAGCACTTACTATGTGCTAGGTACTGGAATAAATGCTTTATGCACATGATCCTTTTTAATTCTCACAACAACCCCAAAATGTGATTATTATTATTGTCATCATTTTATAGATAAGAAAACTAAAGCTTAGAGGTTAATTAACTTGCCCAAGCTAGGAAGAGCCCAGAATCAAACCCACGACTATGTTTTTCCAAAGCTGGGACCTCCAACCTCTGGGCTCTACTAGCAAGAGACTAGGAGTGTGAAGGACAGTGAGTGTATGTGGTTTGAGAAATTCTACATCTCCACTCCACTTCGTAAAAACACATATTGATTAATGAATAAAGAAAAACAACAAGCCTCCAAATTTCTTTTTTAGTCTCCAATTTTTTCTTAAGTGCTTTATAATTTATTTTTAGAAATAAGTCATCTGATATCAAAGTTGGCTGTATTAACAATGAAGCAGAATGATCTGTGTTATGTATATCATATGCCATAAAACTCCAAATCTGAGTTTGATTTTGTCTTTTTTTAAAAAGATTTTATTTATTTATTTGAAAGAGAGAGCGCGCACACAGGAGCAGGGGGGAGGGGCGGAGGGAGAGGAAGAAGCAGACTCCCTGGTGAGCAGGGAGCTGGATGCAGGATTTGATCCCAGGATTCTAGGATCATGACCTGAGCCACCCAGGCTTTAAAAAAAAAAAAAAAAAGGGCTGTTTTACAGTATCAAGAAAATAATGCAGATGTATTACCATAAATTGGGAATAATTCTGTTATGTGTTCTGAGCTGCTAAAATTAGTGGAATATAGACCAAAATAAATCCTTATTCCAATAAATTAAGTCCACCTGTATCTTAGTATCTTACAAATGCCAGGTATTCAATACTTATTGAATGAATGAATCAACCTCTAGTCAAGTTACATCCTTGTAATCTATAGTAGGGAGAAAAATGAAACTACATTAGAAACCTAAGACTGTCAGAGTATTTGAAAATTGACGGGTTTCTTAGCCCAATTTATAAAAATCTATATAGGCTTCTTAAGAGTTTCTATAAGAGATGTTAGTTATGGGCAGAGCAATATCAATTAAGCCCACCAGTTACAAGGAAGTTGCAAACATTCCCTAGAGATGGGTTTGACACACTGGCAAAACCCACAAAATATTTAATAGCAACCCCCCCCCCAACAAGGTTTCTTATTTTAAAAATATTGGTAGTAAGATATTTTCCCCCTAAAGTTAAGACACAGAATGATAAAAGTCCAACTGCATGGGAGGGGGGAAAAAGTCCTTAGATAGGACAGACTGAAAAGAATCTAATGACTCAGGGTCATTACTATGACTAGCAATCACTGCATTATAACATAGTGACAACAGCTATAACCTCCAGGATTATAAATTCTTAAAGAGCACTTTCCTCCTACAATAAATGGTGTGAAATGCTAATTTTTTGGAGATTTTAAGTCTACTTCTCATTTTGTTCTCCCCCCTTACCGGGAGGCTATCAACCATTACACTTTGCTGTTGCAGTGTGCCTCTCTGCTTTCCAACCTGCTGTGGCTGAGAAACCAGATAACCAGGTTATCAGAGAACCCAGAAGATGTCTGCATGAGACTGAACCCTAGGACCTGCTTTTCTGCCCTTGACTGGTTCTTCAAGTACCTCTTTCTTTCATCTCTCCAGCAGTAGGGATTTAGTTGGCTTGCTTCTCTTCCTTTAGCAATCTTGTCAAGTGCTTTTCTCACCTGTTCTTTTTTCTCTTCCATAGGCTGGCTATGAGAATACACTCTGTCTCTTCTTTACTGTCTCCTAAGAAAAGTATAGGTTCTTCTCTCTTTTGTGAGAATTTTAATGTTAATTGCTATAGAGAAATACAGAGTGGATTACAAACATGGGAAAAATGGTTTAGGAAATAGTAAAATTTTTCATTATGATTTACTCCTTAATCAGTATTTACTGACTCCTCATCTTGGGTGTTACCAGAAGACTATGTGCTCACTTTCTTTCTTGCTACAACACTATAAGCTCTTTAAATGAAGGTATTTTATTTTTGTATGCCCTAAAGCTAAAAGCAACGGGTACATAGTAGGCTCGCAATACATGCCTAACTATAAGCTTAAAGATGAAAAATGTCAATAAACTGAACTACAGAAGTAATTTAATGAACAAAACTGACTACTAATACATTTCAGTCCAACATCAATTAAATGAATTGCCTTGAAAAATTAAGCAAAGATTGAACATTTGAAAGAAAACACTTATTTTCTTTATGAAAAACTATGAGTTGGCTGTTAAAAGGGTGCTTTATCATTTTTATAGCAATAACACAGTACCCACTTTTCTTGTAAAAACTAAAAAGAACTAGTTTTCAGTGTCATAGGAAGGCTAAATTGGAATCTTTGGCTTGTTGCTTAGTTTTATCATGTTTTCCACTAGCAGCATTTGTAGCTGTTTATGGATGCATTTAAAATAAGCCCCACATCCATTTAAGAAACAAAAACAGATGAACATAGGGAAAGGGAAGGAAAAATAAAATAAGATAAAAAAAGAGACAGAGAGGCAAACTTAAGAGACTTTTTTGTTTGTTTGTTTTCATTTATTTATTTGACAGAGAGCGAGCACAAGCTCGCTTATGAGTTCCTGAGGGGGCGTGGCAGGCAGAGGGAGTGGAAGAAGCAGGCTCCCCACAGAGCAGGGGGAGCCTGATGTGGGACTTGATCCCAGGACCCCGAGATCTTGACCCAAACCGAAGGCAGTCGCTTAACCAGCTGAGCCACCCAGGTGCCTCAAGAGACTCTTAACTATAGAGAACTAACTGAGGGTTGTTGGAGGGGAGGTGGGTGGGGGGATGGGCTAAATGGGTGATAGGCATTAAGGAGGGCACTTGTTGGGATGAGCACTGGGTGTTATATGTTAAGTGATGAATCACTAAATTCTACTCCTGCAACCAATACTACACTATATGTTAACTAACTTGAATTTAAACAAAAACTTGGAAAAAAAAATTAAGTGACAAAATAAAGCTAATAAAAAATAGCCCCACATCAAATGAAAATGATCAAATATCTTCTTAAAAACCTCACAACTGCTAAGTCTCCTCTGTAGTCTTCTTAATTTGTGACTAAAAATAAAACAAAGGAAAAGAGAGTGATTTAGCTTAGTACTAGCTAAAGAGATACAAGTATTTGAAAAAAAAAATTTTAAGTTGTTAGATTATGTGCTTTAGGAACGGTAGTACCATCTCAGAGACATTTTAGTTGGTTTCTAGTCTCCTCTTCCTTTCTTCCTTCAGACAGAAAATGCTCTTTCTTAACCAACAAGTTTCCCTTTGTTTTGATTTATACCACTGGCCTGAATAACCTCAAAGTATCACACACAACATGCCTATGACTCAAAGCAGTAAGAATAGAAGCAGAGCTTTGGCACTTGGACCCCGAACATGTGTTTACTTTACTTAAGCGATGGATTTTTGAGAAGTTCATTTTCTAAGCTGACATGCATTTTAAATATAAAGAAGTAGTTAAGTTCTCCTGGAAAGGTCACAAAACCATGGGAAATGGGGCTGCTGTAAATTCAGTCATCACCTGTGGGCCTCACACCATAGGCATGCCCTCCATTACCCTCTTAAATGTTCTTTTCTGAGACGTCTTTTATACTCATCTCTGAACCCCCATCTGTTCTCCATCTCTCTTACTTTTATTCCTCACACCAATAAATCCACATAATCTATAGCTAGCTTTTTCTCCAAACTCTGAGAATTAAGTATAAGCATAACCTCAATCATGTACTTGCACACTCGTTAATGTGAGCATAAATTAGCAATCCTCTTAGAAGAACTGGGTGGCTGGAAGACAGAAGGGGGAGAGAAACTTATTTTTCATCATATACCTTTCAATTTGTCTACCATATGTATATGTCCACCCAGTGAAAAAACAATGAAATATATGTTACTTAAGTCTCTACTCCTGACTTCTCTAAACTTTGCTCTACCAGTTATCCCTATCCACTAGCCACACCCTCCTCCTTGGCCTATTATAATGCTCAAAATCTTCCACTTGATTAAAAACAGATAAAATTAAAATTTAAAAATCTCCCTTCCTCAAAACTCTGGGTTCCCCTCTAGCTACTGCCTTCTGTCTTCAGTCAAGCTTCTTCAGAGTATTTACTTTCCCTTTTCCTCATCTTTTATTCATACCTCAATCCTACTACAATCTGAGTTTTCCTGAAACCGCCTTCCCTTCAGTCACCAATAGGCCCTGCTAACCAATCCAATGGTACTTTCTTAGTTGTTATTTTAAGTATCTCTGGTGCAATACTGTTGACTACTCCCTACTTCAATTTTCCTATGGCTCTCCTGAAGCCTACATCTTACAATGAATGCACTTTCTCAAATCCCTTCATTGGATCACCCAGCTCTATTCCCATGATCCTTAAATGTTGATACTTCCTAAAGTTCCAACCGTGACTGTGTTCTTTATTACTGCTGTTTTTCATTTACCTTTGTGTAAATCAACCACTACCACAGATTAAACTACCTCTTTATTGTTAATAACTCCCAATCTGGCTCTTCGGACCAGGCTTCTTCTGATATCCAAATTTCTCACAGGCTGACTGTAATTCTTGAACTGATCCACTGAACAGTAGATACCTCCTTTCTTTCACCTTCCACATCCAATCCATTACCAATCCTGTATAGTCTCATACCTCAAATTTACCCATTTCTCTTCATCCCCTCTTCTATCATCCTAATTCTACCCATCATTATCTCTTAGTCTACAAACCAACCTCTTAACAGGCCTCCATGCTCAATTTCTTGGTTTCTCTCTTCTCTGTAAGACAAGAAAAATGTTTTAAAAGCTAAACTCCTTAAAAAACAAAAACCAAAACCCTAGAATAAAATCCACACATCTGGTGTAGTCTAGCCCCTGACTACTTCTCTTTCTTCATCTTGCACCACTCTCCTTGCTCAGACTCAGCTAAAGAGACACAGCCTTGTGTCAGGCTTTTTTACTTCCTCATCACACTCTCTCCTATCTCTGGATCTTTGTAAGTGTTCACTGTACCTGGAATATTCTTTCCTCTTGTTCTTTATATGGTAACTACTTCTCACTCTTCTAATCTCAGCTGAAAAATTATCCTCAGGGAGAAGTTACCAGTCCACCTGATCCAAAGTATCTTCCCTTGTCATCTTTATTTTCTAACTCAGCATCTAAATTGTTTCTTTCACAACACATATTACAACTTACTTCCAGAAAGGAAGGGGAAGTGCCTACCTTCTCCCTTTCTTCTTCCTTGCTGATCAGAATAAGAGTATAATAGCAGGAGCTTAAGCAACTCATTACATATTTGTTGTTAAATGAACTATTAACTGAACTGGTGGGTGAATTCTTTCACCATTAATGCATATATCAACTCTACTGTAACACAAAATAGTGTAACGCTCTTAAATTAGACCCTATTTTATTTGAGCTATTCCTTCTTTATTGTCAGAAAGCTTTCTAAAGAGAAAAAACTTGAACTTTGGCAAACACGGACAGAGGTATATGGATAAGCTTCAAAGACCTCAATGATCTTTACAACATGATTAGTTACACCTCTATACCACGAGTATGCTCATTTTCTAGCACAAATAAATCATAATATAGTGTGGTTAAACCGGATATCCCCAAGGTTATGTGAGTCAGTAGTATAGCTAGGAACATTACATATTAAGAAGCCTGTTACATAAGAAATGTCAATAAAATTACCTGAGCTAACAACTGGTCAATCAGCTGCTTATTGGGCAGTTTTCAATAAATGCCTCTTGAATTAAACTGAAAGACGGAAAAGAGATTTAAAAAAAAAGTATACAACAGCATACAACAGTATACAATCTGCCCTAAGGGAGGTTAAAGATCTAAGAAATCTAAGATCTATTAGGGAGAGCTGTAATGAGTTCTATGATCTAGATTAAACCTAAGATCTAATGGTCTAGGATATCAAAGAGAGGATAACACCACCAGATAATAAATATTTAATGAGTATTAAATTATACAGTCAGGTGCAGGGAAAGCTCTTTTCTAGCTGAAGTGGTCTGGTTTCATATAGGAGTAAGATTTAAGTGGGTTCCTCAAGGATGGAAAGATTTGGATAGTGAGAAGAGGCATATCCAGTAGGTAAAGGACAAAGAAAAAAAAGCCCCAGAGCCAACAGCAGACAGAGCCAGTCTGGCAGCAGTATACAGACCAATTTAAGTGGGAATTATTACTGGGAAAGTACTTGGAGCTTTGAATTTGACAAGTTCAGATTAAGAAGTCTGAACTTAATACCACAGGAAACAAGTTTCTAAATGGAAAGTGACATCTGAGGGGCACCTGGCTACCTCAGTTGGGAGAGCATGCAACTCTTGATCTCAGGGTTGTAGTTCGAGTCCCACGTTAGGTGCTTCAACTCTAAGCAGCAGAGATTACTTAAAAATAAAATCTTTTTTTAAAAAGTGACATTTGAGAAATAAAACTGGAGTCAGAATATAGGATGAATTTCAACAATGGAAAGATTAGAGACAAAAATAATTTAAAATTTTTATCACATTATGCCTGGATTATTGTAATAAAGGCATAAAAGAGTTGAATGGAAACAATAAGAGGGATCTGTGAGACAGTGAAGATAGGACTTGTT
Organism: Mirounga angustirostris; assembly: GCF_029215605.1. Lineage (NCBI taxonomy): Eukaryota > Metazoa > Chordata > Mammalia > Carnivora > Phocidae > Mirounga > Mirounga angustirostris. The sequence goes on from NW_026991711.1 coordinate 161,818,131, forward strand.
AACTTACAATTTGGGACTAGATGAGCTTTATCCTCTCCTAAAAGATAATTACATCTGGCATATACCTCAATCATTTGACTTCAAACTTCACAATTTTTGTTGCCCCTCAATCCCTAAGACCTCTCTTTCCCAGACATTTGTTTCCCCATGACCCCCAAACTAGATTCTCCAACCACACAATATATCCCAGCCAAAACAAAGGATTGTATTTACTAGCTCCTTAAAAACACCAGGAAATTCCCACTCCTGTAACTTTGTTCATGTGATTTCTTCTACCTTTAATCTCTCCCTCCTTCTACATATTCGAAGTGTAGCCATTCTTCACATCCCCGTTCAAATGCCACTTTTTCCCAATGCTAGATTTCCCAGAAGTCCCAACTTGAAGTAAGATTACTTCCCAATACTCTCCACTTTTCTCTAAGACATTTTTTAACCATATAATTATTCCTTATCTCCTCTGATAAACTATATACTCACTACAGCATACATACCCAATTTATTTCTGTATTACTTCCTCCTCCTTTCATAGGAAGTTGAAGATCTTGATAAATAATATATGGCAACATGTAGTATAATGGCTAGGAGCATAGACTCTGAAGACAGACTGCTTGAGTTTGAATCTAACACTGCCATTAGCTATGCGACCATGGGCAAGTTACTTAACCTCTCTGTGCTTCGATAACTTTATGTATAAAATGGAAATAGTAATAGTAGATATTTCATAAGGTTGTCAAAGGACTTGGCTTAGAACGGTGTAAGCACCATTAAAGTGTCTATTAGTGGGAAAATACTGAATATTCTGTGATAGTTGAGTAAAGCTTTATTTATTCATGCAAAGCAAAATGTCAAAAGTAAAGCCAGTTTCTAGGTACTAAGAGGTACATACAAATTCTTCCTAAATCCTCCATGTTTGCCCTAAGGGTTAGCTGTGCCCTTTAAAATCTCCCTTATGTTAACAATAGTTCTGTTTTAGTTTGACATTTCAATATTCTGAGAAAATATTTAGTACAGCTTCCACCTAATTGATCTTCTTGCTTCCCGTCTTATCCCCTTTAATCCATCCTCCACAAAGGTCAGAGTAGTCTTTCTAAAATCAATATTCAATGTTTTTCCTCTGTTAGAAACCCTCTCCATGCCATCCCCTTTAGGATAAAGTTCAGCTCCTTAGTGTTTCATACAAAATTGTCCTAATATGGCCCCAGCCTAATCTCCAGCTTCATCTCTCAACGCTTCTTACCATGAAACCTAATCACCTGGCACACCTCAAAGGCTTTTTGTATGTCATTCCTTTTGCTAGAACATCCCTGAATTAGTTTGCTAGGACTGCCATAACAAAATAGCATAGATGCCATAACAAAATACCACAGACTGAGTAGCTTAAATGAGAGAAATGTATTTCCTCACAGTTCTGGAGGCCAGAAATCAAATCTCAAAGTGTTCTCACATATTTTTTTTCCTCTGTGCACACATCCTTGGTGTCTCTTTTTGTTTCTAAAGTTCTTTTTATAAGGACACATGTCAGAATGAATTATGACCCACCCTAAATGCCCCATTTAAGTCGATCACCTCCTCAAAGGCCCCATCTCCAAATACAGTCACACTCTGAAGTTACAGGGGTTAGGACTTTAACACACAAATTTTGGTGGGGCAAAATTCAGCCCCAAACAATCCCTTTTCCTCTTCTTTGCCCAGGCTAATTCCCATATGTTTTTCTAAGACTGGACCAAGCCTTCTCACCCTACAGGCACAGTTCACTACCCTTTCTCTCTGTTTCTATAGAACCTCTGTATGCTGCATTCTGTATACTGCTATCCTATTAATACACTATAACAATTGTGTCTTTCCCTCTTCAGACTGTGTTTCTTAAAAGCAGGGGCTAAATCCCTAGCACTTAGCACAGTCTCTAGCCCATCAAAGGTATTTAATAAAGATTTGATTATTAAGGGAAAGTAGAAGAAAGAAGAAGGGCTTTGAAGAAAGGCAAGAGTGGGTTCAAATCTTGGTTCAACCATTTACTTACCTTGTAGCTTTGGGTAGTCACCAAATGCTGAATTACGTTCTATTTAAGGTAGTTGTACTGATAAATGATCTAATTATAATAAAACACCCAGTTGTGGGGTTGGTTCACAGTAGGTGCTCAGTAAATGCTGAAGATTATGAGCTTGCCTGGGTTTGACACCCAGTTCCACCACTTAGTAGATGAATGATAGAAGATGAATGACCTTGGGTATGTTAACTTACCCTCTGCTTCATTTGCCTATCTACAAAAACACCTCATAGTGCTATTGTGAGGATAATATAGATAAAACGTTAAGATAGGTATCTAACACATAGTAAGTATTACATAAATGTTTCCTATTACTACATGAACACTGCAGGTCTGAGCAAATATGACTGGAAGCCATGAATAATTTAGTCCCTTTATTTACTAAGTCATTTTAAATGTATTACCTTAATGCCTCAGATTTCTTAATAGCTAAACAAGATGGTAACTAAAGAGGTTCAAAAACTTACAGATAATAATAATCATGAAATAATATATTACTATCTGTCTCATTCCTTATATTGGTGTTTAACATATTTTGGATATTGATGTAAAATTTTTAAGAAACTGGTTTTTCTACTCTTTGTGACTACTGATGTTAACCATGATTTCCAGTTTCCAGTGGAAAAATAATACTCTTTGGCTCATATTTTCAATTGTAGAATCAGTAAACCTTTGAACTAGAAAGGACCTTTGAGATGAAAATCCAATCCTATCATGCCTTACACAAATAAACTGTGGTGGATATGGAATGGGCTTTTGGGGTCGAAATGAGCAGCTCTGTGGGGTATAGGAATGGCAAGCAGAGAGAACACTTTGTTCAAAAGTACTAAAGCAGGGGTTCAGAACTTCTTCTAGATATTCCAGGTGTATAAGGAACCAGTATTAGGAAATAATGCTGGAAAATAGTTTTGAATCATCCAAACTTTAAGGTAATTTCTGATGTAGGTACAACTTACCTGACCTGTAACTTTGATGCAAGGCAGATCTAGGTTTGACTCTCCACTTGTAATGTAAGCAAACCCTATGAGCCTCAAATTAGCACAACAGGGTTATTATAGTGATTGAGTGAACGTATATAGAGCTCATGACTGGTGTGCCTGGCTGATTAAAAGTACAGCTAACTTGAACATGCGTTTGAACTGTAAGGGTCCACTTATACACAGATTTTTTTTGATGCAGTATAGTAAATGTATTTTCTTTTCCTTATAATTTTCTTAACTTTTTCTTTTTTCTAGTTTACTTTATTGTAAGAATACAGAATGTAATACGTATAACACAAAATATGTTAGTCAACTGTTTATGTTATCAATAAGGCTTCTGGTCAAACAGGCTATTAGTAAAGTTTCTAGAGTGTCAAAAATTATACACGGATTTTCAACTGTACAGGAGGGTTGGTGCCCCTAACGCCCCGGTTGTTCCAAGGGTCAAATGTACTCAAATGTTTGTTCTTTCTTATAACTCCTTCAACATATGAATAAAAATCTGTAAAGTAACAAAACACTGTCTTTCATACATGTGATTGCTGAATGTTTGAGACTTTGTTGAACATTAATTTTAAAAATAGAAAGCTGGAAAAGCTGCTGAGATGATAAAGTGTCTTCATCCCTGCCCTTTCCCACCACCAAATGTCCTTCACAGTTTGTTCTGAAGTGTCACGTCAACGCTATTAACATGCTATTTGGAGATCACTGTAACTCAGACTTCCAATTCTACAGCAAAGATAGGAAGGTCAGGACAAATTTTCCTGAAATATATTTTTTTAAAAACTGGAAGAGTACATGTCATTTTATTTCTATGGTCTATTCTAGCTTGATGAATTTCCAGTGAAAAGTTACTGCTTCGGGATTTTCTCTTTCTTTCTTTTCTGGCTCAGAAATTGCAGCAATGAGCTGAGTTCACCGTTATTATTATGACCCAGAACTCTTTTAAGTGTTTGGGAGATTATCTTTACGCTGGTACTAAAAAGGGCATCTGCCAACATCTATTATTTACGCTTGAAACTAAAGTTAACCGTTTCTTTTAAAGCATATTTGGTATCTGGCTCAAAATCAATCGCAAGAAAAGCCCAATTCAGCATAGAAAGAGCTCTCTGCAATATCCTCTCCTTTCGCTGACATCACACATGGTGACCGAGGCTAAAGGTTTAACGTCCAGACACGAAAGCCGCTCATCGCTCAAGGGTGGGGTTCCAGGTGGATGCTCTCCGGCAGAGATCTGAGATACTGCCAATCCTCAGAGGCGCAGCTGGGATGAATCCGCAGACCAGAGCCCAGCGCCTATCACTTCGCACCCACACTTGGGAAACAAACCACTTCCCACCGCGGGGCGGGGACCGGACGAAGACCCGGGCCTGCGATACCCAGCCTCCGGCTCTGATGTCCGCGCGTGACCTCCGAGGACCGGGAAGAGCTCGGGGCGGGAAGGCTCCTCCGCTTTCAGGAGAAGTTGGCAAGGGCAAATTCGAGTCACGCACGGGAATGTTACTCACTGGCATGGCTCGACGTCCTCCGTCCTCCGCCCGCGCTCCCTCAGGGAGTAGGATCTAAAGCGGTTTCAGCCTGAGAGCTGCAGCCGAAGCGGCCGCCGCTGCCAGTAACCGCCCGGGCGTGGCAGGGACGGGCGGGCGACTTCACAACATCATCACTCGGCGACTTCGGTTTTGCAGCGACGCCGGCTCTCTAGCAGCCCCACACATTGGAGAAGAGCGAAGACCCACTCTCCCAGCAGCCTCCACGGCGCCAGCGCGCGACCTGCCGGGAATTGTGGTTTCCTGTCCGCCCGCCCCCTCACACTTCGGAGCTGTTGCGCGTTTGTCCCGCCCCCAAGCTAGAAGGCCCCGCCCCCTAGCAGCCTGGCCCTGGGGCGGGAGGCGGGGTCGCGACTCTGGGGCGAATGCACTCCGGGCGGACTGCCTGGGGCTGGGGCAGAGTTCCAGGCCCATAGCCCCAGTCCGGGTCGCGCCGCCTTGCTGCGCCCCGCGGCCCGCGCTGGGAGCGGGTCTTGTGCGCTCGAGGTGCCCCACGGCGGGCTGGGCTCCCGGGGCCCATAGGCCCCGCGCCGTTGGCCGCCTGAGGAGAGTCGCGCTGGTCGTGGTCGCCGCCAGGGTAATGAGGGGAGGCCGGGCCGGGGAGGGGAAGGGGGAGGGCTGGGTCGGGGACCTGAGGGAGCGCGGCTTGTACCGCGCACGCCTCGGGAAGCCCGAGGCTAGAACTCGCCGCCTTGCCTCGAACCCAAGCCCGGGCAGCCGGGGGAGCGGTGGCTGGAGTCAGCGTGGCGTGGCTAGGCGAGCGGCCCCTAAGTCCCGGGCCGCCCGGTGGCGGAGGCACCTGCGTTCGGTGTAGGCGGTGCTTGCCAGGTGCGCGGGGCGCGAGCTGCCCGAAGTGCTCTCTTCCCCCACCTCTCACCTTTGGCAGCGCTCCCGAGCCTGGAGGAGTTTCCGAACAGAAGACACCCTCTGGCCGAGGTTCTGTGTACCACCTTCGGCGAGTTCGCTTTCGCGATCCCCCAAAGCAGGACTCGGAAAGAACCTCTTACAAAATTAAATGCTCCAGCTTCGTTTTGTTCTCAGTATTTAAATTCAGCGTTGTGTTTTTTCCTCGTGGCTTTGTTGTGTCGAATACCTTTTTCCTCACAACTCGGTCAGGATTTTGTGACACAGCGTCTGCCTAGCACAGAGTCCGTCTGGCGCACAGTAGGCACTCAGGAAATATTTTTTGAAAGCATGAGTCACGATACTAAGTTTGGAAAATCTTACGGAGTTGTGCGTCGCTATAATTTTTTAAGATTTTATGGCTTCTCAAGATCTCTTTGAAAATTATAGTAATTTTAAGGCTCAGCAGTTTTTGTTTTTTTTTTTTTGCATTCCCTCTAACAATAGCCTCTGTTGGATGCCTAAATTAACTCAAAATCCGAGTTCTGTAAATAAATGCGCCCTATGATTTTCACAGAAATTGTTAACCTTTGATATTAAAGCCTTTGGACGAACCATTCTATAATGGAGCAAATTTAAATTATTTATAAAGCTATATCCTAATTAGCTTGTTAGACACAAATGCAAGGGACCACACTGATGTAATATATTTAAAACTATAGGTCTGAAGTATGATTTCTTTAAGAAGGATTTGTATCCGTATCTAGTGAAAGAGCATGCAGGAGAAAATTATGACCGCGAATCTATCCCTCCCACCCCACCACCCTCTTGACCAAGGTGCAGTTGCTGCCTTGACCTCAAAATGTCTTGTAAAATCATCTCTTAATCGTCTGGCATATCTAAAGCAGAAATCTGTGGGATTAAATCACCCCCGTGGGACAATTCCTTTACTAGCAATTCTCATAAATCGGTCAGTTTCTTCTGAGTTTTTCTGAAATATAGATAATGTAATGGAATTTAAATTCTTTTGTTGTTTTTTAACTTACTGATACGGAGTGGAAAAAGAAAGAAACAAAATCCTGATAACCAGAAAACTGAGTTAATCACGACATCCCTCATCCTTCTGTCTGTGGGAATGTACACTGCCTTGTCTGCCCTGATCATCAGTGAGTGTCCTCAGTGCCTGACCATGGTAGCCATTCATTAAACACATATGGAATGAATACCTGGCTGCTTCAGATTAACAGTGTAATGACTTTCTACAGGTGTATGGTTTCTTCATTTATTTAGACATTTCCTTAGAGTTGATTAGGGGAGGTGAGAATTTTACTGGATCAAAAGGTATGAGTATTTTCATGGTCATTGAAACATTGCCAACTTGCTTTCCAAATGAGCCTTACCATTTTGAGCTGCCACTGGTAATATTTGAGTGTACCTTTCAGAGCATACACTCAAGTTCTTATATTGGTACAGTGTTTGGTAGTTATGAACCCTTTCAGATGAAGTATCTCATTTGATCTCAATCACCCTGGAAGGTGGGCAGAGCAAGTATTGCTTTCCCCCTTTTGTAATACAGTAAATGGCACTGCACTGCCTTAAATTGATGATAATGAATGGCAGGTGACAAAATAATCATACCCTTTCAGGTTTTTCTTCCTCCTGTTCTCTACTTCTGGTTTGTAGTGAATATCCTGAATAAATTCATATCTTTCCTTAGCAGTAAAATTGGATACTGCTTTATAATATCTGTTGTTTACACAGTCTTCCTTTTCTCTTTCATTTTGCTTAGATATTTATCTTGATTAAACTTGGGGATTTCATTAAAATAACAAACCACAATTAAGAAGAAAGAGATGGTTAGGTGTAACAAAACACCCAACACTAGAAAGTTTAGAACATTGCCACCCTTTCTGTTAGGAAAAATCTGGAAAGTTTTGGTGGTGCCTTTGTAGTTCCTTGAATCTGAAGAAGTTGCTATTTTAAACTTCTGAATCTGTTGCAGCGTCTTCATAAACTATTGAGATTAATACTCTACTGGTGAAAGTGGACAGGAATTATTTGTATAATCCTCATATCTTTCATACTTGTCAAATTCTAGGAAGAATAGAATTGAGAACTAAGAATCATAAGGTAAAAAATATTCAGCCTAAAAATATTATTTTTATGTGGAACTGAAAAGAAATTTCTCTTTTTTAAAAACACATGACAAGGAGGGGCACCTAGGTGGCTCAGTGGGTTAAGCGTCTGCCTTCTGCTCAGGTCATGATCCTGGGATCAAGCCCAAGTCTGGCTACCTGCTGGGGGTGTGGTGGGGTGTCTGCTTCCCCATCCCCCTCTCCCTCTGCCCCTCCCCCAAGTCGTGCATACTTGCTCTATCTCAAATAAATAAAATCTTAAACAACAACAACAACGTATGGCAACAAGAAAATGTTATTCCTAGTGTGTTACTAATCCAGATTCTTTCCCAAATTTGCTAGTCATGGACCCCAAATGAATTAATAGGTAATTAATCCAATCAGGAAGCTTTGGAACCTTCAACATTTACTTATAACTGGAATCACTGGAAATTATTGGGGCATATTTGTAAGTGGGTCCAACATTGATTTTCTATATTGCTTTCACATTTGCTTAAGTTTCTTTAAAAAAAAAGTACAGAAAAGATAGGGAAGGAGAGATGCAGGTATATTGGCCTTTGGAAATACTCAGAATATTCCTTCAACTTAACTCTGCCTTTCTGTTGTGACGTCAGATCCCAAATTGTGTTCTGTAAACAAATGCTCTGTAAAGACACTTTTCAGAAATGTCTCTAGTCCTTGCATCAAAGAATAACTGCCTAAATACCATAAGGGTTTATAGCAACTAGTTCAGGGAACTTTTATTTAAATCTAAATTATTTTGCTTTTGTTTTTTATAATAGGATATTTCTTCATCTTGAAGATAAAGGAAAATCTTTTTTGGAGTAGATGGATTTTTGACACTTTCTGTGAACTAAAACGATTCAATGTCTCTCTTGGTAAGTTTGTATTAACATTTAATTTCGGGGCACCTGGATGTCACAGTCTGTTAAACCTCTGACTCCTGGTTTCGGCTCAGGTCATAATCTCAGGGTCGTGAGATCGAGCTGCAGGTCAGGCTCCATGCTCTGCGAGGAATTGGCTTGGGATTCTCTCCGCCCTCCCTCTCTCCCTGTGCGCTCTGAATTTCTCTCTCAATCTCTCTCAAATAAGCAAGGGGCGCCCAGGTGGCTCAGTTGGTTAAGTGTCTGCCTTCAGGTCAGGTTATGATCTCAGGGTCCTGGGATCGAGTCCCACATCGGGCTCCCTGCTCAGTGGGGAGTCTGCTTCTCCCTCTCATTCTCCCTCTGTGCTCTCTCTCTCTTTCTCAAATAAATAAATAAAATATATAAAATGAGATAACATAAATCTGTAAAATAAAAAAGCATAGGTCTAATTTTGTGCCATCAGAGTAGTTAGATGTTAGTGCAGAGCCATAATCGAAGGCATATTCTGATGGGATATTGTTATGCTGAGATGTTCTTTTGACCTGAATGGCTTCTGGTCTTAAGAAATGAGTTAAATTCTCATTGAGTTTTTGTTGCTTTAAAAAAAGAGCTTCTCCTTTACTTTTCTGATATATTCATTATTCTTTTCCTTTGTCCCATACCCACTTGTTTTCATACATTTACTGTACTTATATATGTGTCTCCCATCTAGTTAGCTATGCCTCATCCTTAAATCTTTCAAAAATCCCTTTTACAAATTTCCATTAGACCAAAGGCAAGCAAAATAATATTAAAAATAAGCCTCTTAACAAGACAAAAAATATTTGGATCAACATGTAATATATGTATAGATTCTAACTTGTTTTTTGTTTATATTAGATCCATGGTATCTAGATTGAGAACCAGAAATCATATGGTAAAAAATATTCAACCTACAGAAAATATTTAGATTAAGTAGTTTCAGGTCTTTCATCATGTCTTGTATAGAACATAATACAATATCTGACTTTATTAAAATAGTGATCTTTTAAAAAGTGATGGGTGCATTTGTATGATGATTTGCAGTTTATAAATACTTTCATATCTTATATCTCTTCCAGTCTTCAAAATTATAAGTGATCGCAGGGCAGGTGGTTTAATCCTTATTTTGAGTTTGGCCCAAGATGGCAAAGAATTGCCAGGGCTCAAACTCTGTCTGCCAATCCACTCCATCATTTGCCAAGTCTGAGAGGCAGAACTATGAAGTGAGGAAATACAGAATGCATTTGTTGGATTTATTGTATGATTTGTTTGGTATATGGAAAATACAGAATGCATTCACTTTATTTTTAAAGTAAAGCTTTTCTACTTAAAAGGGGAGCTTTGGGGCACCCGGCTGGCTCAGTCAGTAGAGCATGTGACTCTTAATCTCGGGGTTGTAAGTTCAAGCCCCATGTCAGGTGCAGACATTACATAAAAATAAAACCTTAAAAAAAAAGGTGGGTAGCTTTATTTATCTATCTGGAAAGTTGTTATGAAATACCTCATTTTCTAACGCAGAGATGAACAAACATTTTCTATAAAGGGTCAGATAGTATTTGTGTGTTCTATGGTCCCTATAACAAATCACTCTTCTGTTGTGTGTGAAAGCAGTCGTAGACAATATGTAAACGAATAAAAATGAATATGTTAGTGTTCAAGTAAAACCTTATTCACTAAAACAGGTGGTGGGTCAGACTGACTTGTGGACTGTATAGTTTGTGGACCCCTGTTCTAAAGGATTACTTAAGATTAACAACTTTACATCAGTTTGTAAATTGGATGAGATGTAAAAGGGCATTTGACAGATGAAGATCCTAAGATTTAGAGGGCTGTGTGGATTCCCAGAGCTTCTGAATTTTGGAAAAAGAATATCTTATTTATTCTATTATTCTATAATTATTGGTTTTGTGAAAAATAATAGAATTTAATAATGGGTGAAATAAGTTTATTCAGTTTGCTAATAATTTTACTTTTAAATATATTCTTCCTGTAATGATGAAAGATTTGGAATTCTTTGAATATTTTCTTAAATGAGATATTTGTACAACTGAGATAAAGTTGATGTTTATACTTATGAAGGATTCCTCCCCATTCAAGTTTTACCCTCTATTAGAGAGTTAAGAAATGGTGTGTTCAAAGGAGCAGCATAAATAAAATATTTTCCTTTAGATTCTCTTTTAGGTATAACTGCTTTTCATTTGGCTATTATGGTAGTGGATTAAAAAAATACATTAAAAATATTTTGGGTCAGCTTCTGGATGGTTTGAAATCATTTGTGCTGCCTAAGAGACCTTAATGTGTGCATTTTTCATAAGCTATTATTCACCAGCATCTAATTGATTCAATGTGGGTATAAAAAATGTTTTGAAGGATAAGCTATGAGTGTTTTATGATTTTTATAACTTGGGCAGCTAATGAACATGCCAACATTTTTTAGGAGAGGTCAGCAAAAACATTTTGCCTTATAACATTGGCTGGTTTTAGCTGTCTTCACATTAGTGATCACTTTCTTGAACTGTGAAAATTCTATATAAAGATAATGAAATGGAAGTCTACCATATTATAAAGTGTTTTCTTTATTTCTATAAACCAAAAACATGGATCAATACTCTTATTTTGAGAATAAGTTAGGGTCAATATAAGTTTTTAAAAAAGATTTATTTATTTGAGAGGGAGAGTGTGTGTATGTGCGCACAGCGGGGAGGGGCAGAGGGGGAGAGAGCCCTAAGCAGACTCTGAGCTGAATGTGGAACCCATTGCAGGGCTCAGTCCCACAGATGCAGAGACCACAACCTGAGCCGAAACCTGAGTCGGATGCTCAACGACTGCACCACCCTGGCGTCTCTAAAAATATGCCCAATATGTCTTAAATTAACTTCTCTTCCATCAAAAAAAAAAAAAAGTTATGGACATTTTTTAGAAAGACTTTTTTATGTGTTTGAATATATTTTGATAACTGTATTAGAGGTCCCCCCAAGACCACCTCCAGGTTTGATGATTTGCTAGGACTTGCAAAACTTAGTCATGTAGTCATAACTAAGATTTCTCATAGCCAAAGAACACAAAGCAAAATCAGCAAGGGAAAAGGGTATATGGAGTAAAGTTCAGAAGAAACCAGATTCAAACTTCTAAGAATCCTCTCCCAGTGGAGTCACATAGGATGTGCTTAATTCTCCCAGGGTAATGACAACATGTGTAAATGTTGCCTACCAATGAAGCTCATTAGAGACTCATTCTCAGGCTTTTTTATGGGGATTGGTCATGTAGGTACCTTCTGTTAGCAGGTAACAAATTTCAGACTTCCAGGAAAAAAGCAGTAATTCAGCAGAAACTATATTGTTTACACAATTTAGGCACATGATCTGTTCTTATCAGGAAGGGTGAGAACCCTCCCCAAATCCAAGTTCCCAGATACCAGCCAAGAGTCAACTTTGCAAGCAAGCCTTTTCTAAGCGTAGCAGTTTCAGGCCTGCTATGTTAACTCTTCTGTACAATACCATTGTATAGAATGATTCATAGTAAATGTTACAAAATATAGGTAAATATCAAATACAATATGTAAGTGACCTAACTGATGGTTATTTTCAACCACCATGAGGAACAGTAATAAGTATCTTCAAAAACTTTTCAGTGTCCATTTTATTCACTTTAGACAAACCATTAGAAACTTTGCAAAGGAAATGATTCTATAGCTATCATGACATTGTTAGCTTCTGTTCTTCAGGGGCGAGTTTTACATAAGACGGGAGATTTAGATCAAATTATTGTGATAAGACTGATAAGGTATACAAACTGCAGGAATTAATCTTAAATTAATCAGTAATTTACACTGAAAAAATGACAGATTAGTGAGAAATTCTGGCATTATTTTAAATGAAAGGAAGTGTGATTACTTTTAAGTGACTACAAAGTGTTAGGTAGATATGGGTGAGCTTATCTTGAAGACTCATTTGAAAGTAGTACTTTACTGTTCATACACAAGTAAATGTTCATGAGATGCTTCAAAAAATTTATTACAAAAATCTCTTTCATACAATTTGTTTATACTTTCGACACACCTTTTCTTCCTAAGTAGAATAAGGTCAGCTTTACCCCACATGATAAATCACATGGCAGTATTACATTTCTTTATTGGCAATATGTGATAATAGGACAGTGGGTTAAAATGCAGGAAAATGTAAATTGTGATAATGGAACTAAGTCTCCTACCTTTTTTTTTTTTTTAAAGATTGTATTTATTTGAGAGAGAGAGGGAGCAAGAGAGAGAGCAAGAACAGAGGGAGAGGGAGAGGGAGAAGCAGACTCCCCACTGAGCAGGAGACATGGGGCTCGATCCAGGACCCTGGGATCATGAGCTGAGCCAAAGGCAGACGCTTAATCAACTGAGCCACCCAGGCATCCCAAGTCTCCTACTTTTAATTTGCTTTCCAGTTGAAGTAAGATGTTTATCACCTTAAGAAACAAAATTGGTTCCAGATACACTCATTGTGTAGTTTAATGTGAATAAACATGGTTCCTACATTTAAGAAACAGAGAATCTGAGGATTAAAATAAAATTGATTATAATGAGTACAGCAGAATAATCTATAGCTAAATATTCAAAACAAAACTGCAAAGATGATGAAAAGGTTGAAAATTAACACCAGCAGTGAAAATGAATTGATATTATGACTTCCAGAGGATAGGATAAGGATCAGAGATAGCACCAAGTAAATTCTACCAGATACGAAATTTGTCTTCTTCATACCCAGCTGCTTCTCCCTTCTCTCCCATACTGAGAACCTCCATGCTATGAATCCTGGCAATTCCAGGGTTCTGCAGGCTGCCCTTTCTCTGTTCCTCACCACAGTCACCAGACCTTTGTATCCACATACTTACCTTGTGACTTATTTTTTAACTTAATGCATTTCTGAATTCCCAGGATTGTTTCTGCACTTCACGAACACAAGTTGAATCACTCAGACCTGAAAAACAGTCTGAAACCAGTATCCATCAACACTTGGTAAGAAAATGGTTAAGTACAGTTAATATTCCTCCTTTGCTTTCGGTAGTATCATAATATAGAATGTAATTCCTGGTTCTTCCATATCTCTTTTTCTTTACAGTATCTTTTACTGTTTCTTTTTCCTCTACTTCGTTATTCTCCAGAAGTCTGCAGTTGACCTCTTCTGCCTAAATAGGCTCCCCCTAGGTTTCAGTTGCTCAAATTTCAGACTGTCCTGTAGCTACCTCAGGTTTTCCTTCAGGTCATGAGGGGACTCTGGCATCAAGCAGGACTGGTGATTCTCAGATTTTTACCTATAACCCCACACTCTTTCCTGAGCACTGGAAGTGTCTATAGAATGCCTCCAGTTGGACTTTTCAAAGGCATTTCTATGCAGTTTGAGTAAAACCTTAATCTCTCAAACTTCTCTGACCCCTTGTATTTTTTTCTTTGGCTAATGAAAACTCGTCTACTAAGTCACCCTAACTAGAAACTTTGAAGTTATCCTGACAGTTGCCTCTACCCCCCACATCTAGTTATACACCACGTCTTTTGTCTCTGTCTCTGAAATGCCATTGAGTGCATACCCTCCTTCACCTCATCACTGCTACTACCCAGATCTCATCATTTCTTGCCTGGACAATTGCAGGTAGACACATTGCCTCTAGTTTCCTAGGTAAACGTCCTCTCACACTCAGATCAGAATTCAACCCTGTTACCAGTACAGGCCTGTTTGTGTTACTTTCCAGCTTTAAAACTTTCTTTGGTTTCCTGCAGCCTATAGGATTAAAGCTGAAACTTCTTAGCATAGTATAAGGACTCTTACTGGTGTAGAATAGGTCTAATTTTTGAGTTTCATTTCTTGCTACTGAGTCTTAGCATATACTCTTTTTTTCTGATTGAAATACCCTTTTTCTGCCTCCCAAATCCTTCCTCATTTGTGAAGAGTTGGCTCAAATATTGCATATCTGAAGCTTTTCGTCTTGTATTTTTTGTTCCATTATGCTCCTACAAATCTTAGACATTCCCAGAAAATGGTATTTATTATATTATTTCACAGTGATTGATATACGTGTCTCTCTAACTATAACATGATTCCCATAAAATAGGTGTCCTGCCTTTTTCATCTGTATTTCCCCTGGGCAATGCCTGATATATTAAGTAATATTTTGAAAAACATGCTTGGGAATAAATAATTTCTCTGGGGTCCTCCCTTCCTTAATCCTTACTTTATTCTTCAGTTCTTACTACAAAACAGAACCTGCCTTGCAAATGCCTTGTTTCCTACAAAATAAGGTAATCCCAGTTGTTCCTGTTTATAAGTTTATCTTGATCCTCTATTCAGTTGTCTTCATTTTTCTCATTTTACTTTTTGCTCACTAATATTCTAAAGTCTTTTAGTCTTCTGTCCTTTTGTGTAATAGAATATATTATCCAATGCTAGTTTTCATTCAAGTATTACCCTTCAGATTGAGGTAAAGTGTCTGCTGTTGTCTCCTTGCTATTGCCAAAAGAGAGGTCTTAAACTTCAGGAAACTTCCACACGTGCTGCTGTCTGTTTGTGTGTGTGTTTTTCTGTTTTGTTTTGTTTGGCCTTGTGCTAAAATATACATAAAATTTACCATCTTAGCCATTTTTAAGTGTACAGTTCAGTGGTATCAAATACATTCATAGTGTTATGCAGCTGTTACCACCATCCATCTCTGTAACTCTTCTCATCTTGTAAAACTGAAACTGTGTATCCCTTAAACAATAACTCCCCATTCTCCCTCCCTCCCTAGCCTCTGTCAACCACCATTCTACTTTCTATGATTTTTGACTACTCTGAGTACCTCATATAAGTGGAATTATACTGTATTTGTCTTTTTTGTGACTGAATTATATTTCATTTAATGTTCAGGTCCATTTGTGTTGTAGCATTTTGCAGAATTTCCTTTTTTTTTTTTTTTAAAGATTTTATTTGAGAGAGAGAGTGCACACGTGTGGGTAGGGGCAGAGGGAGAGGGAGAAGCAGACTCCCCGCTGAGCAGGGACCGCCCCCCCCCAACATGGGGCTGCATCCCAGTACCCTGGGATCATGACCTGAGCTGAAGGCAGATGCTTAACCGACTGAGCCACCCAGGCGCCCCACAGAATTTCCTTATTTTTTAAGGCCAAAAATGTTCCATTATATGTGTATACCACATTTTGCTTATCCATTCATCTGTTGATGGACACTTGGGTTGCTTTCACTTTGTGGCTATTGTGAATAATGCTGCTATGAACATAGGTGTGCAAATATCTCAAGACCTGATTTCATTTCTTTGGGTATACCCAGAAGTGGAATTACTGCATCATATGGTAATGATATTTTAATTTGGGGGGAAACCACCATACTGTTTTCTACACTGGCTATACCATTTTGTATTCCCACCAATAGCACAAGAATTCCAGTTTCTCTACATCCTAGCCAACACCTCTCTATTTTCTGGTTTTTGATAGCAGCCAACCTAATGGGGGTGAGGTGATATTGTAATTTTGATTTACATTTCCCTAATGACTAGTGATGTTGGGCATCTTTTCATGTGCTTATTGGACACTTGTATGTCTTCTGTGGAGAAATGTCTATTCAAGTCCTTTGCCCTTTTTTAAATTGGGTTGTTTGCTTTTTTTGTTGTTGAGTTTTAAGAGTTCTGTATATTTTCTGGATATTAACACCTTAGCAGATACTTACAAATGTTTTCTCCCATTCTGTGGGTTGCCTTTTAACTTTGTTGATAGTATTTTTTGATGCACAAAATTTAAAAATTTACATGAAGTCTACTTTGTTTTTCTTTTGTTTCTTATACTTTTGCTGTCATATCCAAGAAATCCTCTCTAAATCCAATGTCATAAAGCTTTTGTCCTATTTTTTCTTTCAAGAGTTTTATTGTTTTAGGTATTAAATTTAGGCCCTTGATACATTTTGAGTTAATTTTTGTATATGGTGTTTGATAAGAGTCCAACTTCATTCTTTTGCATGTGGATATACACTTTTCCTAGCACCATTTGCTGAATATACTGTCCTTGCTTTATTGAATGGTCTTTTTTTTTTTTTTTTTTTAAGATTTTATTTATTTGGAGAGAGACACAGTGGGAGAGGGAACACAAGCAGGGGGAGTAGGAGAGGGAGAAGCGGGCTTCCTGCTGAGCAGGGAGCCCGATGCAGGGCTCGATCCTAGGACTCTGGGATCATGACCTGAGCCGAAGGCAGATGCTTAACGACTGAGCCACCTAGGCGCCCCTATTGAATGGTCTTGACACCCTTGTCAAATGCCATTTGACCATATATGTGATAGTTTATTTCTGGGCTCTCTATTCTCTTCCATTGGTCTATGTTTCTGTATTTTGGTGCCATGTTGTTTGATTACCATTGCTTTGTAATAGGTTTCAAAATCAGGAAGAGTGAGTCCTCCAATTTTGTTCTTTTTCAAGATTATTTGAATTACTCAACGTCCTTTGAGCTTTTAACAATATTAAGTCTTCCAATCAATGAACATGAAATGTGTCTCCGTTTATTTATGTCTTCCTAAATTTCCGTTAGCAATGTTTTATAGTTTTCATTGTACAACTCTTTCACTTCCTTGGTTAGTTTAATTTCTAAGTATGTTATTGATGTTTTAATGATTACTTTTGCAGATTATTCATTAAGCAGGTCTTCTGAATTTTTAGGGCTAATAAAAAGTTTAACAGGAACAAGGAGTGTGCCATGAGTTTTTTTAAATTCCAGTATATTTAAAATAAAGTGTTATATTAGTTTTCAGGTGTACAGTGTAGTGATTCAGCAATTCTATACATTACTCAGTGTTCATCATGATAAGTGTGCTTCTAATCCCCTTTACATATTTCACCCGTCCCCACCCCCTACCCACTACCCCTCTGGTAAACACCAATATGTTCTCTATATTTAAGTTTGGTTTTTTGTTTGTCTCTTCTTCTTTGTTCATTTGTTTTGTTTCTTATATTCCACATATGAGTGAAATAATATGGTATTAATCCTTCTCTGACTTATTTCACTTAGCATCATTCCCTCCAGATCCATCAATGTTGCAAATGGCAGGATTTCATTATTTCTTTTGACTGGATAATATTGTATTGGGTATATATACCACATCTTTATCCATTCATCTGTCAATGGACACTTGGGTTGCTTCCATATTTTGGGTATTGTAAATAATGCTGCAATAAACATAGGGGTGTGTATATCTTTTCAAATTAGTGTTTTCATGCTCTTGGGTAAATACCCAGTAGTGGAATTATTGGATCATATGGTTAATTCTTTGTTAATTTTTTGAGGAACCTCCATACTGTTTTCCACAGTGGCTGTATAGTTTGCATTCCTACCGAGAGTGCAAGAGGGTTCCTTTTTCTCCACAACCTTGTCAACACTTGTCATTTCTTGTGTTTTTGATTTTAGCCATTCTGACAGATAATGAGGTGATATCTTACTGTGGTTTTGACTTGCAGTTCCCTGATGATTAGTGATGTTGAGCATCTTCTCATGTGTCTGTTGGCTATCTTAGGTCTTCTTTGGAGAAATGTCTGATCATGTCTTCTGCCCATTTTTTAATTGGATTATTTGTTTTTTGGGTGTTGAGTTGTATAAGTTCTTTATATTTTTGGATATTAGCCCCTTAACAGATACATCTTTTGCAAATATATTTTCCCATTCAGTAGGTTGCTTTTTTGTTTTGTTGATTAGTACCTTTGCCATGCAGAAGCTTTTTATTTGGATGTAGTCTCAATAATTTATTTTTTTGTTTGTTTCCCTTGCCTCTGGAGACATATCTAGAAAAATGTTGCTATGGCTGATGTCAGAGAAATTACTACCTGTAACGCATTTAAGTCCTTAAGTCCTTAATCCATTTTGAGTTTGTTTTTGTGTATGGTATGAGGAAGTGGTCCAGTTTCATTCTTTTTTGCATGTAGCTGTCCAATTTCCCAACACTGTTGAAGAGACTGTCTTTTTCCCATTATATATGCTTGCCTTTCTCATAGATTAACTGACCATATAATTATGACTTTATTTCTGGGCTCTCTATTCTGTTTCATTGACCTATGTATCTGTTTTTATACTAGTACCATATTGTTTTGATTACTACAGCTTTGTAGTGTATCTGGATATCTGAGACTGTGATATTTCCAGTTTTGTTTTTCTTTTTCAAGGTTACTTTGACTATTTGAGATCTTTTGTGTTTCCATACAGATTTTAGGATATTCTACTTCTATGAAAAATGCTGTTAGAATTTTGATAGGAATTGCATTAAATCTGTAGATTCCTTTTAGTAGTATGGACATTTTAACGATATTGGTTCTCCCAGTCCATGAACATGGAATATGTTTCCATTTGTTTGTATCATCTTCAGTTTCTCCCATCAGTGTTTTACAGTTTTCTGAGTATGGGTCTTTCACCTCTTTATTTCTAGGTATTTGGTTCTTTTTGTTGCAATTGTATATGGTGTTGTTTTTTAAATTTCTGTTTCTGCTATGTTATTAGTGTATAGAAATGCAGCAGATTTCTCTATATTGATTTTGTATTCTGTGAGTTTTTTAAATTTCTTTATCAATTCTAATAGTTTTTTGGTGGTCTGGGGGGTTTTCTATATGTAGTATCATGTCATCTGCAAATAGTGAAAGTTTATCTTTTTCCTTACCAATTTGGATACCTTTTCTTTCTTTCTTTCTTTTTCTTTCTTTCTTTCTTTCTTTCTTTCTTTCTTTCTTTCTTTCTTTCTTTCTTTCTTTCTTTCTTTCTTTCCTTTCCCCTTTCCCCTTTCCCCTTTCCCCTTTCCCCTTTCCCCTTTCCCCTTTCCCCTTTCCCCTTTCCCCTCTTTTTAAAGATTTTGACAGAGAGAAAGAGCACAAGCAGGGGGAGCAGCAGAGGGAGAGGGAGAAGCCGACTCCCTGCTGAGCCAGGAGCCTGATGCAGGGCTTGATCCCAGTACCCTGGGATCATGACCTGAGCCGAAGGCAGACACTTAACCGACTGAGGCCACCCAGGCACCCCGAATACCTTTTATTTCTTTTTGTCATCTGATTGCTGTGGCTAGGACTTCCAGTACTATGTTGAATAAAAGTGGTGGAAGTGGACATCCTTATCTTGCTCCTGATCTTATAGGAAAAACTCCCAGTTTGTCACCATTAAGTATGATGTTCGGTGTGGATTCTTAATATATGGCTTTTATTATGTTGAGGTGTTTCTCTAAAACTACTTTGTTGAGGGTTTTTATCATGAATGGATGTTGTACTTGTCAAATGCTTTTCTGCATCTGTTGAAGCGATCATATGGTTTTTATCCTTGCTCTTATTGATGGAATGTATCACATGATTGATTTGTGAATACTGAGCAACCCTTGCATCCTAGGAATAAATCCCACTTGATCGAGTGAATGATTTTTTTAAGGTATTGTTGGATTCCATTTGCTGATATTTTGTTAATTTTTTGCATCTTACATTCAAAGATCATCAGAGATCCTGGCCTATAGTTCTCTTTTTTGTGGTGTCTTTATCTGGTTTTGGTATCAGGGTAATGCTGGCCTCATAGAATGAATTTGGATGCTTTCCTTGCTCTTTTTTTTTTTTTAAATAGTTTGAGAGAATAAGCATTAACTCTTTTTTTTTTTTTAAAGATTTTATTTATTTATTTGACAGAGAGAGACACAGTGAGAGAGGGAACACAAGCAGGGGGAGTGGGGGAGGGAGAAGCAGGCTTCCCACCGAGCAGGGAGCCTGATGAGGGGCTCGATCTCAGGACCCTGGGATCATGACCTGAGCCAAAGGCAGATGCTTTACGACTGAGCCACCCAGGTGCCCCAGTATGAACTCTTCTTTAAATGTTTCGTAGAATTCTCCTGTGAAGCCTTCTGGTCCCGGCCTTGTATTTGTTGGGAGTTTTTTTGATTACTGATTCAATTTCATTGCTGGTAATTTGTCTGTTTAAATTTTATATTTATTCCTGATTAAATTTTGGTAATTTATTTCATTCGAGGAATTTATCCATTTCTTATAGGTTGTTCGATTTGTTGGCATATAATTTTTCATAATATCCTCTTATAATTGTATTTCTGTGGTTTTGGTTGGTATTTCTCTTTTTTCTTTTGAACCTGGCTAAAGCTTTATCTAAGAACCAGTCCCTGGTTTCATTGATCTGTTCTATTGTTTCTTTAGTTTCTAATTAATTTATTTCTCCTCTAATGTTTATTATTTCCTTCCTTCTACTGGCTTTGGGTTTTGTGTTTTCTTTTTCTAGCTCCTTTAGGTGTAAGGTTAGGTTGTTTATTGGAGATTTTTCTTGCTGCTTGAGGTCGGCCTGTATTGCTGTATTCTTTCCTCTTAGAGTAGCTTTTGCTGCATCCCAAAGATTTTGGACCATTGTATTTTCATTTTCATTTGTCTCCATGTATATTTTCATTTCCTCTATGATTTCTTTGTTGACTCATCCATTGCTTAGTAGCATGTTAATTAACCTCCATGTATTTGGTTCTTTCCAGATTTTTTCTTGTGGTTGATTTCTAGTTTCATAACATTGTGGTCAGAAAGATGCATATGATATGACTTCAGTCTTTTTGAATTTGTTGAGGCATGTTTTGTGGCCTAACGTGATGTATTCTGGAGAATGTTCCATGTGAACTTGAAAAGAATGTGTATTCTGCTGTGTTAGGATGGAATGATCTGAATATATCTCTTAGAAACATCTGGTCCAGTGTGTCATTCAAAGTCACTCTTGGGGCACCTGGGTGGCTCAGTCAGTTAAGCATTAACATTAGTTAACTCTTGATTTCAGCTTAGGTTATCAGGTCATCATCTCAGAGCCCATGTTGGGTTCCATGCTGGGTGTGGAGCCTGCTTAAAATTCTCTGTCTCCTGGGGTGCCTGGGTGGCTCAGTCGTTAAGCATCTGCCTTTGGCTCGGGTCATGATCCCGGGGTCCTGGGGTCGAGTCCCGCATCGGGCTCCTTGCTCGGCGGGAAGCCTGCTTCTCCCTCTCCCACTCCCCCTGCTTGTGTTCCTGCTCTCGCTATCTCTCTCTCTGTCAAATAAATAAAATCTTAAAAAAAAAAAAAAAAAAAAGCATCTGCCTTCGGCTCAGGTCATGATCCCAGGGTCCTGAGATCGAGCCCCTCATCAGCTCCCTGCTCGGCGGGAAGCCTACTTCTCCCTCTCCCACTGCCCCTGCTTGTGTTCCCTCTCTCACTGTGTCTCTCTCTGTCAAATAAATAAATAAAATTTAAAAAAAAATTCTCTCTCTCCCTTTCCCTCTGCCTCTCCCCACTCTCCACTCTCTCTCTTTCTCCTTCTCTTAAAAAAAAATTAAAAAAAAAAGTCACTCTTTTCATGTTGATTTTCTTTGGATCATCTATGTATTGAAGAAAGTGCAGTGTAAAGTTCTCTACTATTATTGTATTGTAGTACTATTGATTTTTTTTTCCTTTGTGTCTGTTAATAGTTGTCTTATGTATTTGAGTGTTCCCCCTGTTGGGTGCATAAATATTTACAATTGTATATCTTCATGTTGGATTGTTTCCTTTATTATTATGTAGTAGTGTCCTTTGTCTCTTGTTACACTTTTTGTCTTAAAGTCTATTTTGTTTAATATAAGTATTGCTACACCAGGTTTCTTTTCATTTCTTTTTGCATATTTTCCCATCCCTTCACTTTCAATATGCATGTGTCTTTAGTTCTGAAATGAGTCTCTTATGGGAAGCATATATGGATCTTGCTTTTTTATCCATTCAGTCACTCTATTTCTTTTTTTTAAAGTTTTTATTTAAATTCACATTAGTTAACACATAGTGTAATATTAGTTTCAGGTGTACAATATAGTGATTCAACAACTCCAGACATTACCCAGCGCTCATCACAACTAGTACACTCCTTAATCCCCATTACCTATTAAAGCCATTGTCCCACCCACCTCCCTTCATTCTATTCTCTATAGTTAATAGTCTGTTTCTTGATTTGCCTCTCTCTCTTTTTTCCCTTTGCTTGATTGTTTTGTTTCTTAAATTCCACATATGAGTGAAATCATACGGTATTTATCTTTCTCTGACTGACTTATTTTACTTAGCGTAATACTCTCTAGCTCCATCCATGTTCAGTGCAAATGTCAAGATTTCATTCTTTTTTATGGCTGAGTAACATTCCATTGTGTGTGTGTGTGTGTGTGTGTGTACACCACCATCTTCTATATCCGTTTCCATAATTTGGCTATTGTTGATAATGCTGCTATAAACATTGGGGTGCATGTATCCCTTTGAATTAGTATTTTTGTATCCTTTGGGTAATAGTGCAATTGCTGGGTCATAAGGTAGTTCTATTTTTAACTTTTTGAGAAACCTCCATACTGTTTTCCAGAGAGGCTGCACCAATTTGCATTCCCACCAAGAGTGCACAAGTGTTCCATTTTCTCCACATCCTCCCCAGCACCTGTTGTTTCTTGTGTTGATTTTAGCCATTCTGACAGGTGTGAGGTGATGCCTCATTGTAGTTTTGATTGGGCATTTCTCTGATGATTAATGACGAACATCTTTTCAATTGTGTGTTGGTCGTCTGTTTTCTTTAGAAAAATGTCTGTTCATGTCTTATGCCCATTTTAAAATTAGATTATTTGTTTTTTGGGTGTTGGCTTGTATAAGTTCTTTACATATTTTGGATACTAACCCTTTATCAGATATGTCATTTGCAAATATCTTCTCCCATTCCTTTAGATTGCCTTTTAATTTTGTTGATTGTTTCCTTCACTGTACAGAAGCTTTTTATTTTGATGTAGTCCCAATAGTGTATTTTTGCTTTTGTTTCCCTTGCTCAGGAGACATACCTAGAAAGAAGTTGTTATGGATAATGTCAAAGAAGTTACTGTGTGTGTTCTCTTCTAAGATTTTTATGGCTTCAGGTCTCACATTTAGGTCTTTCATTCATTTTGAGTTTATTTTTCCGTATGGTGTAAGAAAGTCATTCTGTTTCATTCTTTTGTATGCTGCTGTCTGGTTTTCCTAGCACCATTTGTTGAAGAGACAGCATTTTTCTCTTTGGATATTCTTTTCTGCTTTGTCACAGATTAATTGACTATGTATTTGTGGGTTCATTTCTGGGTTTCTATTCTGTTCTCTTGTTCTGTGTGTCTGTTTTTGTGCCAGTACCATACTCTCTTGATCACTACAGCTTTGTAATATAACTTGAAGTCCAGAATTGTGATGCCTCCAGCTTTACTTTTCTTTATCAAGATTGCTTTGGCTATTTGGGGGTCTTTTGTGGTTCCATACAAATTTGAGGATTGTTCTAGTTTTGTGAAAAATGCTGTTGATATTTTGATAGGGATTGCATTAAATGTATAGATTGCTTTGGATAGTACAGACATTTTAACAATATTTGTTCTTCCAATCCATAATCATGGAATGTCTTTCCATTTCTCTGTGTCATCTTCAATTTCTTTCATCAGTATTTTATAGTTTTCAGAGTGCAGGTCTTTCACCTCTTTGGTTAGATTTATTCCTAGGTATCTTACTATTTTTGGTGCAATTGTAAATGGGATTGAGTCCTTAATTTTCTCTTTCTGCTGCTTCATTATTGGTGTATAGAAATGCAACAGATTTTTGTATGTTGATTTTATATCCTGCAACTTTAATGATTTCGTTTATCAGTTCTACCAGTTTTTTGGTGGAGTTTTTTGGCGGAGTTTTTTGGCTTTCCTATATATAGTATCATGTCATCTGCAAATAGTGAAAGTTTTATTTCTTTCTTACTGATTTGGATGCCTTTTATTTCTTTTATCTTGTCTAATTGCTGTGGCTAAGACTTCTAGTACTGTGATGAATAAAAGTGCCGAGAGTGGACATCCCTCTCTTATTCCTGACCACACAGGAAAATCTCTGTTTTTCCCCATTGAGGATGATATTAGCAATGGGTCTTTATTATGGCCTTTGTTATGTTGAGGTATGTTCCTCTACACCTACTTTGTTGAGGATTTTTTATCATGAATGGATTTTGTACTTTGTCAAATGTTTCTTTTGGTGGGGGGATAGTTTGAGAAGAATAGTCATTAACTCTTCTTTAAATGTTTGGTAGAATTCATCTGTGAAGCCATCTGGCCCTAGACTTTTGTTTGTTGAGAGTTTTTTGATAATTTCTTGGCTGGTAATTGGTCTGTTCAAATTTTATATTTCTTCCTGGTTTTGTTTTGGTAGGTTATATGTTTCTAGAAATTTATCCATTTCTTACAGGTTGTTCAGTTTTTTGGCATATAGTTTTTCATATTTCCTCTAGTTGTATTTCCTTGGTGTTGGTTATCCTTTCTCCTCTCTCATTTGTGATTTTTTTATCTGGGTCCTTTCTCTTTTTGATAAATCTGGCTAGAGGTTTATCAACTTTGTTGACTTTTCAAAGAACCAGCTCCTGGTTTTGCTGATCTGTTCCATTATTTTTTTAGTTCCTATATAATTTATTTCTGCTCTAATCTTTATTATTTCCTTCCTTCTGCTGGATTTGGGTTTTGTTTGTTCTTCTTTTTCTAGCTCCTTTAGGTGTAAGGTTAAGTTATTTGAGATTTTTCTTGCTTCTTGAGGTCAGCTTGTATTGCTATAAACTTCCCTCTTAGACTGCTGTTGCTGCATCCCCAAGATTTTTTTTTTTTTTAAGATTTTATTTATTTATTTGAGACAGAGAGAATGAGAGAGAGAGAGCACATGAGAGGGGGGAGGGTCAGAGGGAGAAGCAGGCTCCCTGCCAAGCAGGGAGCCCGATGCGGGACTCAATCCAGGGACTCCAGGATCATGACCTGAGCGGAAGGCAGTCGCTTAACCAACTGAGCCACCCAGGCGCCCCCCAAGATTTTTGACCCAGTATGTTATCATTTTCATTTGTGTCCATGTATTTTTTTTTGTCTCCATGTATTTTTTTATTTCCTCTTTGATTTCCTTATTGATCCACTCATTGTTTAGTAGCATGTTAAATTAATCTCCATATATTTGTGTTCTTTCCAGATACTTTCTTGTGCTTGACTTGTAGTTTCACAGTGTTGTGGTTAGAAAAGGTCAGTGGTGTGACTCTGATCTTCTTGTATTTGTAGAAGCCTGTTTTGTGGCCTAATACGTGATCTATTCTGGAGAATGTTTCATGTGCACTTGAAAAGAATGTATATTTTGCTGTTGAGGATGGAATGTTTTGAATATATCTGTTCAGTCCAGCTGGTCCAGTGTGTCATCTAAAGCCACTGTTTCCTTGTTGCTTTTCTGTTTAGATGATCTGTCTGTTGATGTAAGTGGGGTGTTAAAGTTCTCTACTATTATTGTATTACTGTCAGTTAATTCCTTTGTATTATTAACTGTTTTATGTATTTGGGTGCTCCCTTGTTGTTTGCATAAATATTTACAATTGTTATATCTTCTTGTTGGAGTATCCCCCTTTATTTTTATTATGTAGTATTCTTCTTTGTCTCTTACGGTCTTTGTTTTAAAGTCTAGTGTGTCTGATACAAGTATTGCTACTCTGGCTTTCTTTTGACATTCATTTGCATGATAATTGTTTCTCCATCCCATCACTTTCATTTGGCAGGTGACTTTAGGTCTAATGTTAGTCTTTTGTAGGCAGCATACAGATGGATCTTGTATTTTTGTTTATTTTGACACCCAATGTCTTTTGACTGGAATGTTTAGTCCATTTATAGTCAAAATAATTATTGATAGCTATGAATTTATTGGAATTTTATTACTTGTTTTGTGGTTGTTCCTGGAGCTTTTCTCTGATCCTTTCTTGTCTTTTTCTCTTTGTGTTTGTTGATTTTCTGTAGTGATATATTTGGATTTCTTTTTCTTTATTCTTTGCATGTTTATTAGTGGTTTTTGATCTATGGTTACCATTAGGTTTATTTATAACTCATTGGCATATAGCTGTCTATATTAAGTTGATGGTCATTTAAGTTTGAACCCATTCTTTTCTTCTCTCCTCCCCACATTTTAGGTATATGTTATTTTATATCTTTTTTGTGTGGGCTCCTTGACTGATTTTTTTACAGAAATACTCATTTTTACTGCTTTTGTGTTTCCTACCTTTATATTGTCACTGTTGGTCTCTTCTTTCCACTCAAAGAGTCCCCTTTAATACTTCTTGCAGGGCTGGTTTAGTGGTCCCAAACTCCTTTAGTTTTTGTCTGGGAAACTCTGTCTCTTCTTCTATTCTGAATGTTAGCCTTGCTGGATAGAATATCTTGGCTGCAGATTTTTCCCATTCAGCACTTTGAATATGTCCTGCCACTCTCTCCGGCTTGCAAAGTTTCTGTTGAAAAATCTGCTAGCTTTATGGGCTTTCTCCTGTGAGTTACTGACTTCTTTGGTCTTGCTGCTTTTCTTTATCACTGTATTTTGTAAATTTAATTACAATATGTCTTGGTGTTGGCCGTCTTTTGTTGATTTTGATAGGAGTTCTCTGTGCTTCCTGGATCTGGATGTCTGTTTCCTTCCCCAGATTAGGGACATTTTCAACTTTACTTCTTCAAATAAATTTTCTGCCCCCATTTCTCTCTTCTTTTGGGATTCCTATAATATGAATGGTATTACATTTGATAGAGTCACTGAGTTCCCTAAGTCTATTCTTGTGTTGCATAATTCTCTCTCTTGTTTACCTTAATTGCTTTCCATTACACTGTCTTTTATGTCATTATTTGTTCCTCTGCATCTTCCAGCCTGATGTTCATTGCAGCAAGCATGTTTCTAATCTCATTTATTGCACTCTTCATCTCTGATTGATTCTTTTTTAACTCTTTAATCTCTGTGGTAAGGGTCTCACTCATGTCTTCCACTCTCCTCAAGCCTAGTGAGTATCCTTATGAATGAGGATTGCTTTAAATTCTCCATTAGGCATGTTACTTATATTAGTTTTGCTTAGATCTCTGGCCATTGCCTTATCGTTCTTTCATTTGAGATTAATTCCTCTGTCTCCTCATTTTGTCTAAGTCTGTGCCTGTTTATGTGTGTTAGAAAAGCCAGTTATGTCTCCTGCTCCTAAAGGTAATGGCCATATGAAGGAGAGGTCATGTAGTGCCCAGGCCTGGTGCTTCTTGGAGTATCTCAGGTGTGTGCTGCCTGCACTCTGCTGTTGTGTTCTGGTTGATCTGTACTTCAGGCCAGTCTTCTGTAGAGGCTCTTCTTGTCTGCTGTGGGCAGTGTTTGGTCCTTGGCCTGAATGTGGTGAGTTCTAACTAGGTGTGCCCTGGTCTGCTTGTGAAATGAGACCTGTCACGACCTCTACCAGAACTGAGACCCTGCAAAACTCTCTGGTCCACCCTGTGTCTTTTGATTGTGCCATTTAGTCCATTTACATTCAAAGTAATTACTGATAGGTATGCACTTATTGCCATTTTGTTGTTTCACGGTTGATTTTGTAGTTCTCTGTTCTTTCTTCTCTTGCTCTCTTCTCTCGTGGTTTGATGGCTTTTTTTCTATGCTTGGATTCCTTTGTTTACTTTCTGCATATTTATTACAGGTTTTTGAATTGTCATTACTCTTACGTTTATATATGATGTCTTACGCATATAGCAGTTTATATTAAGTTGATGGTTGCTTAAATTTGAACACTTCTAAAAGCACTAAAGTTTTACTCTCCTCCTTCTCCCACCTTTTATGTATATGGTCTCATAATTTACATATTTTTATTTTGTGAATCCCTTGACTGATTTTTATAGATATACTTAATTTTACTGCTTTTGTGCTTCCTACTTTTTAAACTCTGGCTTATGGCCTTTCCTTTCTACTCAAAGAATCCCCTTTAACATTTCTGGTAAGACAGGTTTAGTGTTGATGAATTCCTTTAACTTTTGTTTGGGAAACTCTTTATTCTATTCTGAATGATAGCCTTGCTGGATAGAGTATTCTTGGTTGCAGGTTTTTTCCTTCAGCACTTAGGATATGTGCCACTTTCTTCTGGCTTGTGAAGTTTCTGCTGAAAAATCACTTGATGGTCTTATGGAGTTTCTCTCTCCTTCTCTCTCTGTTTAAAGATTTTATTTATTAGAGAGAGAGAGAGACTGCACAAGTGGGGGAAGGGGCAGAGGGAAAAGCAGACTCCCTGCTGAGAGGAGAGCCCGACGCAGGGCTCCATGCTGGGCCTCCGGGATCATGACCTGAGTTGAAGGCAGATGCTTAACCAACTGAACCACCCAGGTGCCCCAAGTTTCTCTTGTATGTAACTGTTTTCTTGCTGCTTTTAAAATTCTCTTTTTTGGGGGACACCTGGGTGGCTCATTCAGTTGGGCATCTGCTTTTGGCTCTGGTCATGATCCCAGGGTCGTGGGATTGAGTCCCACATCAGGCTCCGTGCTCAGCAGGGAGCCTGCTTCTCCCTCTCCCTCTGCCTGCCGCTCCCCTTGCTTGTGCTCTCTCTCCTTCTGATGAATAAATAAAATCTTAAAAAATAAAATTCTCTCTTTATCACTCTTTTGCCATTTTAATAATTATATGTCTTTGCTGTGACCTCCTTGGATTGATTTTGTTGGGGGCTCTCTGTGCCTGCTGGATCTGGATTTCTGTTTCCTTCCCCAGATTCAGGATGTTTTCAGCTATTATTTCTTCAAATAAATTTTCTGCTTCCTTTTTCTTCGCTTTCTGGGATCCCCATAATGAAAATATTACTGGGCTTGATGGTGTTGCTGAGTTCCCTTAATCTGTTCTCATCTTTTTGCTATTCAGCTTGATGGCTTTTTTATTACTCTTATAGGTCACTGATCCTGTCTTCTGCTTCCTCTAGTCTACTATTTATTACCTCTAGTATATTTTTGAGTTATTGTATTCTTCATCTCTGCTTAGTTCTTGTTTATATTTTCTATCTCTTTGTTGAGGGTCTCACTGAGATCCTCCACTCTTTTCTCAAGTCCAGTGAGTATCTTCATGACCATTACTTTAAATTCTCTATCAGGCATATTATCTCTGTTTTGTTTAGCTCTTTTGCTGTGATTTTGTCCTGCTTTTTCATTTGAGACATATTTCTGTGTCTCCTCATTTTGTCTAACTTTCTCTGTTTCCCTATGTTAGAAAAGTCAGCTACTTCTGCTCTTAAAAGTAGTGGCCTTCTGAAGAAGAGCTTCTGTAGTACCATGCACTGTGCCAGAACCAAGTGCTTCAGGGGTGTCTCCTATGTGTGTTGTATGTGCCCTGTTGTGGCTGAGCAGTGTTTGCCTTCAGTCCAGTGATCTGCAGTGGTTCTCTTTGCCGATTGTTGGCAGCTTTTGGTCCCTGTGTTGTGAATGGCCAGTTTGGGGTTGCCTTGGGCTTAAGGTGGGTCAGACCAGGCATTTGCCAGTGCTAGGGTCATACCCAACTGCAGTGTGCTCTCCCTGTATTGTCTCCTGAGAAGCTTTTATTGGTGGGTGGGGCCACCTATAATCAGACCAGATGTTTGCCCCCAGCCAATGCTGGGGTCAGAGTCAGATTGGTGTATATGGCTATATTCCCCTCTCCCTATGGCAAGAGTCACTGTGGAGTGGTACTGGCAACTGTCTAGACTGCTTGCACAGTGCCCTTCTGTGACTTGCCTTGGATGGAATTCTGCTGAGGGCAGGTCTGCAGGAGAATGTGGGGGCCGGGCAGTTTTGAAAATTGGGTCAGTATTTGACTATTTTCATTCTGGTTTCTCTTCTCAGTTCTACTACATCTGCAAACTTAATATTCTAGATATAATTGTCTTTGGCCTGTAACTTTGAACCTATTTAAAACACTTTGTTTTGGACTTCAGCTACATATTTACAATATATGTGCCCCTTCTATTTTAGATTTTATTTGAGAGAGAGCGTGTGCCCATGTGCAGTGGGGGGAGGGGCAGAGAGGAGGAGGAAGAGGAAAAGAATCCCAAGTAGACTCTGCGCTGAGCACAGAGCCCAGCACGGGGCTTGATCCCACAACCCTGAGATCATGACCTGAGCCAAAACCAAGAGTCAGATGCCCAACCAGCTGATCCACACAGGTGCCTCACCCCTTCTATTTTAAAGAAAACTTTCCTGGGACACCTGGCCGCCTCAGTTGGTAGTGCATACAATTCTTAATCTCAGGGTTGTGAGTTTAAGCCCCATGTTGGGCATGGAGCCTATTTAAAAAAAAAAAAAAAAAAAAAAAAGACGACTATTTCCCTAATGGAGAAGATGGAAGCAAAGAAGAGGTTGATTAGCCTGATTTCAATCCATCGTCTGGTAACCTATTCCATTTTTCTCTAGCAGTGAGCTATAAACCTCAGTTCATTGGGTGCTCTAGCCTTCCTGACAGGCTTATAGGTTATCACTTGAAAATTTTAAAAATTTGTTAATATGTTCTTCCTTCTATCTCTTATTTGTGTTCTTTAAATCTAATGTAATTTGAAGACTACCTGTTTTGAAGAAATGATTTATTTAGATTTCTTCATTGGGATTATTTCCAATTGTAATAGTAGGATTTCTTTTTACAGTCTTTCACCCCTCTTGAACAGTATTGACCTTTATTCATCTTTAATTGTGAGCTTATATTTTTTCTGCGCTTTTAAAAGTTTAGGGAACATGTAGAATCAAGGTTGTAAAAAGCAGCACAACTCCTACTACAGTAATGTCATTTCTCATCCCTTTCTTCCTTCTCTGTACCTTGGAGGCAGTAACAAGGTTCGTGCCACCTGCTGATGCCTGTGAAATCTCCCAAGTGTCTTTTAGAGTATGGCTGTCTTTTGGGAGGTCTTCTTGGCTGTCGTATGACACCAATGGTTTTGGCCTCTTCTTTCTTCTGTGTGCATCTTATTTCACTGTGACTGGGATCTGGTGCAAACCTAAGACTCTGACCCTAAAGCACCCCCATGAGACCTCATATTGGCACATAGTCATTAACTCAGGAAGTCTGTACCCTATTCTCCCATCTCTTGAGGTTTTTCTTTCTTACCTTCCTTCTGATTCATCTTGTGAAAAACTTCAGCAATTTTAATAGGCTGCAATGTGGAAATTTTTCCTTGATTTGTTAACATCTCCATTAGCTGAGCAGGGACTTATATGTGTAATAGATATAACTGGCAACCACTTGAAGCAAGAGCAAAAGTACAGAATATTCCTCACAGGTCCCTGCGTTTCTTCCCTTCATGTATTTATTAGATACCCTGAAGAATTAATAGCTGTTTCTAGCAACTCCTAAAAATGCTTACTGGAAATAGTGCAGGAAAGTATTCTTTGTTACCTATAAATCTGCTTTTCCCATCCTCTCCGCCTTTACATGCTGATAGCTTTTTAACTAACCACTTATTAGCAATTTTAAACTCTTTTTAGATCTTGAAATGGTGTCGTAAGCCACCTTCCAGTGCCTTCCTAATGAGCACTTTTGTGTTTGAAAATAAAATATCAGTATTTTATATTAGGGTAGGGGACTAAAATGGGGGACCAAAAAAGTTTATTTTGTTTTCATCTTTTTAAAATAATGCAGGTTGATGCGCCAACCTTTTCCCAATTGCCTCCTTCCAGTAGAGCCAAGGATGTGATCTGTTCCACCAATGTTTCTCACTATGAACTCCAAGTGGAAATAGGTAATTATCCTGAATTGACCCTTCATCGTTAGAAATGAAATTGATGACAAAAAGATTATTTTGTGGGCAGGTCTTTTTCTGTTGTCACCTGTAGCATAAAACTAGATGTTAATTGTGTCAGACAGCTCTATTAATAGCCGTACACTTGTGAAATATTTGCTGTGAATATTCAGAAATATCTATTAAACACTACAAACAGATACTATGTTAGGTGCTAGGGATATAAACCCATGTAAAACACTTGGGGAATCCGTATTCTCTCTGGGAAGATGAACTCGTAAGGTAGTCTTGTTTATGTACTAGAGGGCACTATAGTAGAGGTATGTTGTTATGGGAACAGAAAAGATGGAACATCTGACCATCCATCTTGACTACTCTGAGAGTTAATAAAGGTCACAAAAATAAGTGGGATCCTGAAGAATGAGGAAAAGTTTGCTAAATGTTCTACTCGGGTTTTTGTTACAACAGAAAACAATCCTAACTTAAGAGGAGAATTTTTTGAACAGTATTGCTAACTGACACAGTTGTTGGCTAGAGAGAGACTTGGAAAAAACTAAGAAAAGCTATGTAACTAGAACCAGAGTCAGGGCCATGGCATAGGAACAGCCTGGTTCGTGAACTACCTGTTAGAGTACTTATATCCCAGATATTGGAACCCACTGCAGTGAGTTCTGCTGCCTCTGCTTCTGTTTGTCACTAACTTCATCCATCATTTGGCTAAACTTAAGTCATTGACCTTCCCATGCCAATGTCAAGGAGACCAAGAGAAGATAAGGATCTGACATTTCTAAATAGCACTGGTGGAAAATGCCCCCAAATTAAAAGGGATGTTCGGATGGTGTCAATTTAAAAAAAGGTTAAAAAAAAAATTACTTCGGTAGATGACTAAGGAAAGATGGTTAGAGGGGAACTACCCCATAGATGCTCTTTGCCTACAAGTGGGAACAGAGGGAGAGTAGGCAGTGGCAGGAGACAAATCTGGAAAGAGAAGTTTGTAACACACTGTGAAAGATTTCATATGATATCTTTAGAAGTTCATACTCTGTCATCCCTCACAACTTACCCACTTCATTTCTCAAAGCACTTAAGGCACAAGTTTGGAATTTATCCTCTCCGTGTTTGAGATACATTGTGGAATGGTGACAGTAGTAATAATACCATCTAATAGGCACTGTGCTGAACATTTCATGTGTATGTTTTCATGTCAGCCTTTTACCACTCCCATTTGTCTGATGAGGATAGTGAGGCTCTGAGAATTTAAGTGACAACCCTACAGCTAGTGATTTGAAAGCAAACCTTTCTGACTGGAGAGATGCTGCACTCTAGTACCTTTCTATTGATAAAATGCTGAATTTTATCAATAGATAACTGGCAGCAGTTCCAGGCAGCAGTCTGGAAGATGTAGATCAGTGATTTACAACTGGAAGGATCATCCATATCACCTGAATCTTTAAAAATTGCAGTGCCTATATCCCATCACAGACCTACTGAATCAAAATTTCTGGTGAGTGGGACCTAGGTATAGCCTTTTAAAGTATTGTTTCCCCAGTAATTTTGGAACATGCCTTAGTTGAGAATGCAGGGCATGGTGAGGTAGTCACTGCATGCGACCAGTGACAGAGGACAGGACTTGAACTAAGGCAGTCATGCTGACAGACACTGGAGTGGAAAGGATGAATTTGTGATTAACTTCATTTCAAAGATAAATGGCATAATTTGGTGACTGGAGAGAGGGAGGGACTAACATTTATTAGGTGCCTATTGATAGGTGCCACTCCAGGTGTTTTAAATTTTAAAAATTGATGACACCAAATGCTGGTAAGTATATTGTAGCTCTTATACATTGCATGTGGGAATAAAAGTGGTTCAGCCACTTTCAAATTAGGTTAAATATAAGGTTAAATATGCATGACCCAGCCTTCCCATTTGTAAGTATTTGCCAAAGAGAAATGAAAACATATGTCTACTTAAAGAATGTTTTGGAAGCTTTATAGTCACCAAAAACTGAAAACAACCCAAGTATCTATCAACTTGTGAATGGATAAATTGTGGTATATTCATCCAATGGATTGTTACTCAGCGATAAAAAGAAACTACTGAAACACAACAACATGGAACAGTCTCAAAAGCGGTGGCACCTGGTGGCTCAGTTGTTAAGTGTCTGCCTTCGGCTCAGGTCATGATCCCAGGGTCCTGGGATTGAGGCCAGCATCAGGCTCCCCACTCTGCGGGAAGCCTGCTTCTCCCTCTCCCACTCCCCCTGCTTGTGTTCCCTCTCTGGCTGTGTCTCTGTCAAATAAATAAAATCTTTAAAAAAAAAAAAGTCTCAAAAGCATTATGCTAAGTGAAAGAAGCCAGACACAAAGTATGATACCATTTATGTGACAAACAGAAAACACATCAATGGTTCAGGGATTGCTGAATAATACTCCATTGTTTGAATTTGTCATAATTTGTTTATCAAGTCACAATTTGAGCCATTATAATAGATATGGTATATCATTGTGGTTTTAATTTGCATTTCTCTATCTTGAGCATTTTTTCATGTGCTTATTAGACATTCCTATATCTTCTTTTGTGGGTTGCATATTTTTAAATTTAGTATAGGGTAGCATAGAATTGTAAGAATTCTATAGAGTTGTAAAAAATTTTTTATATATGCTGGATATAAGTCTTGTCAGATATAAGTATCATTAATGCTTTCTATTAGTGGCTTATCTTTTCATTTTCTTAACAGTGTCTTCTTGAAGAGCAGAAGGTTTAAATTTTGATGATGTCCAAATTATCAGTTTTTTTCTTCTTTGGTTGCTAACATGAGTTTTACATCTGATTGTAGGAAGAGGATTTGACAACTTGACGACTGTCCATCTTGCCCGTCATACTCCTACAGGAACACTGGTGACTATAAAAATTACAAATCTAGAAAACTGCACTGATGAACGCCTGAACGCTTTACAGGTACCAATATGAGAAAAATGATATATTTAATGTCTATTTGACGAGATTACATCTGTAAGAATTCTTTTTCCCAAATTACAGTTCTTTCTGTTAGAGAAAGTTAAATTTCTTTCTTCTAATAAACATGCAATAACAGAATTGGAAATAATGCTTGGAAGCCAGATCCATGAAAGAACAAATATATTCAAACTTTGGTAACTACTATAAATTCCCTCAAATGAATATCCTATTCAAAATGCTGGTCTGGAGATTTACAGTGCTCCTAGTCCAATCCCAAATAGTCATATACGGAAATAGAAAAAAACAAAAACAAATAGTTTCCTTTTCATCCAGCTAAGTAAAATCAAGTTCTGAATTGATAAATTTTAACAGAATTGCATCTCGGGAATATTGTAATACCATTTTCATTGTCACTAATCATTTTTGATATAAAGAGGGAAAGCATTTTGTTTTGATATTGTCCGAATTTTTAAAGTATTTACATGTGCACATGTTTTTGCAAAAAAAAAGATTGAAAGAAATTACAGTGGGGGCGCCTGGGTGGCTCAGTCGTTAAGCGTCTGCCTTCAGCTCAGGTCGTGATCCCAGGGTCCTGAGATCGAGCCCCGCATCGGGCTCCCTGCTCGGCGGGAAGCCTGCTTCTCCCTCTGCCACTCCCCCTGCTTGTGTTCCCTCTCTCGCTGTGTCTCTCTCTTCAAATAAATAAATAAAATCTTAAAAAAAAAAAAAATTACAGTGAAGGAGCACCTGGGTGGCTCAGTCAGTTAAAACGTCTGCCTTTGGCTCAGGTCATGATCTCAGGGTCCTGGGACTGAGCCCCGCATCGGGCTCCCTGCTCAGTGGGGAGTCTGCTTCTCCCTCTACCCGTGCCCCCTGCTCATGATCTCTCTCTCACTCTCTTTCTCAAAAAAATAAGTAAAATTAAAAAAAAAAAGTACAGTGAAATGTTAACAGTGGTTGTCTCTGATTTAGTGTTAGAAGTGATTATCTTCATAGTTTTATGTATTTTTAAATGTTTCTGTAATAAGAACATACTATAGTTATTAAAAGTATGACCTCAGGAGTCAGATTCAATTCACATCTCTCTTCCACTCCTTTTATTGATTATGTGCTTTTGAACAAGCTTTCTGACTTATTTCTAAGTTTCTTATTTCCTGTTTCTCTCCTGTAAAAAATAGGAATGATCATATGACATACTTTGTGTCATGGTGGTGACATTTAAAGAGATGGCAGCCCCGAGAACAGTGCTTAGTACTAATAAGCTGTGCTGAGTGTTAGCTGCCACCTCTGCTGTTATTTTCATCATAAGGGGGAAAAAAGTTGTTTTTAAATGTCTTGTCTCTTGTGTGTTTATCCTAGAAAGCAGTGATTCTATCCCACTTTTTCCGGCACCCCAATATTACAACTTATTGGACTGTTTTCACTGTTGGCAGCTGGCTTTGGGTTATTTCTCCGTTTATGGCTTATGGTAAGAAAACTCATCTTAGATAAAGTAACTCATAGTTTAGCCTGGAAGCTACAATTATAAGGATGGGTGGGATCTTAGATTTATGAATCCCTACTTTTAATTTATAAATCTGGTGGCCAAGTCTAGATTTCATGATAAATCTCTATATCTGGTTCATGTTGAATTTTAGTCTTTGGAAAAAGGCAGAATGGGTCTGATCATCACTGAAACTACTACTGCTTCCCTAAAAGTCCATGCCTTTGAACAAACTGTCTCTTCCCTTCAGTTTCCTGCCTCTCTATCAATGGAGAGCCGCTATAGGTCTTCAAGCAGAATGATTCTTCACCTATGCACACTATCTCTGTCCCAATTTCTCTCATTGTAAACTTATTTTACTGTATGGTAAACATCTGTGTGTGTACCTGTCTCATTTCACTGGACTTGAACTTCTTGAGGCCAGGATCATGTATTTTTCATTTTGGTGCTCATATAGTCCCTCACACAAAGTGTTCAATAAGTGTATTGAATAAATAAATTAATGGATTCTAGAGCTTTGATTTTTAGGACACTTTTGTGAATTGCCTCTGGATTGAAAAATAAATACATCCACACAGTATTTTTTCGGTAATACTGAAAATTGTTAATTTTCTAATCTCTAGATTTTCATTAGAAAGGTCTTTGAAGATTCTTGAAGGAAAATTACCTTTGCATCATAGGATAGTGGTTAGACTCTAAAACATAATGTGTGTGTGTGTGTGTGAGTTTATGGTTGAAAGAACATTTAAAACATAGCTAGAAGTGAAACAAACCGAGCAAGATGGCGGAGGAGTAGGAGACCTGGATTTCGTCTGGTCTCAGGAATTCAGCTGAATGGGGATTAGACCATTCTGAACACCTACAAACTCAACAGGAGATTGGAGAAAAGAATAGCAACAACTCTGTGAACAGAAAAGCAACCACTTTCTGGAAGGTAGGACGTGCGGAGAAGTGAATCTGAGGCGATATTTGATATTCGGGAGGATAGACGGCAGGGGAGGGGCCTCTGTCGGCCGCTTCTGGCAAGTGATAGAACAGCGGAGCACAAAATCGGAACTTTTAGAAGTTGGCTCTGCTGAGGGACATCACTCCAGTGGCTAAGCGGGGGTGGAACCCTCGTGGGACAGTGTGGTCTCAGGACCCTCGGGGTCACACAAGGACCGGGGGAGCCTGAGTGCGGCAGAGCTCCCAGGTAACGGAGCAGGGAAGCCGGCTGCAGAGACGGAGCCGAGGCGAGGGCTCTCAGCTCGGGGTTGTCATAAACCGTGATCCGCAGCACAGTTGGGCTACTGCTCCTCCAGCAGGGACCCAACAAGCGGCAGATCTGTGGAGACTGACCTTCTTCTCCCGGGAGGAGAGGCACGGGAGCGCACCGCAGGGAGCTGCGGGGTTTGGAGACTCCACACGGGGTCGGGTGCCAGAGATAGAAAGGCAGGGTCACAGGCTGCGTGAGCACGGAGTGAGGCCGGAGACGGGGGAGACGGGAGTGACTGACGGCTTTTCTCTGGGGGCGCACTGAGGAGTGGGGCCCTGAGTTCTTGGCTCCTCTGAGGTGGAGATTGGGAGGCCGCCATTTCACTCTTCGCCTCCAAAGCTGTACAGAAAGCTTGCAGGGAACAAAAGCTCTGGAGAGCAAACCCGAGCAGATTACTTAGCCCGGACCGGGCAAGGGGGGGCAATTCTGCCTCCGGCAAAGACATTTGGGAACCACGGCAACAGGCCCCTCCCCCCAGAAGATCAGCGAGAACAGCCAGCCAAGACCAAGTTTACCGATCAATGAGAACGGCAGAACTCCAGCGTTAGGGGAATACTGCACATAGAATCCATGGCTTTTTTACTATGATTCTTTAGTCTGTCTTTTTTTTTTTTTCTGAATTTTTCTTTTTCCCTTTTTCAGCCAACATTTTATCAATCCCTTTTTAAAAAAAACTTTTATTTTTCATTTTTAGAGTCATATTCTATCCCTTCATAGTAGTTACCCGTATTTTTGGCATATATATATAAGTTGTTCTCTCTTTAAAATTTTGAGATCGTTTCTTCTAACAGATCAAAATATACCCTAAATCTCTAGTGTATGGTTTTTTTCTACTCCCCTGCCTGATCACATTCTCTCCTTTTTCTTTTCTTTTTTTTTTTTTAAATCCTCTTCTTTCTTTTTTCAAACAACTTATCAATTCCTTTTATAAAATTTTTTATACTTTCCATCTTTACAGTCATATTCCATCCCTTCATTGTATCAACCCTTATTTTTGGACATATATAAGTTTTTCTTTGTTTAAAATTTTGGGAGGCACTTTCTTCTAACAGACCAAAATACACCCAAAATCTAGTGTGTGGCACTGATCTATATACCAGCCTGATCATATTTGATCATATTCTGTTTTTTTTTTGTTTTGTTCTGTTTTTGTTTTTATCTTTATCTTTTTTTTTCTTCTTTTTTTTTTTTTTTCCTTTTTTCTCTCTTTCCCTTTCTTTTCCCCCTGCTTCAGGTCTTTTCTGATTTGTTTAGAGTATATTTTCTGGGGATGTTGTTACCCTGTTAGCATTTTGTTCTCTTATTAATCTATTCTCCTCTGGACAAAATGACAAGACGGAAAAAATCACCTCAACAAAAAGAACAAGAGGTAGTACCGACTGCCAGGGACCTACTCAATACGGACATTAGTATGATGTCGGATCTAGAGTTCAGAATCATCACTTTAAAGATACTAGCTGGGCTTGAAAAAAACATGGAAGTTATCAGAGAAACCCTTTCTGGAGAAGTAAAAGAACTAAAATCTAACCACGTTGAAATCAAAAAGGCTATTAATGAGGTGCAGTCAAATATGGGGGCGCTAACTGCTAGGATAAATGAGGCAGAAGAGAGAATCAGTGATATAGAAGACCAAATGATGGAAAATAAAGAAGCTGAGAAAAAGAGAGATAAACAACTACTGGATCACGAGGGCAGAATTCGAGAGATAAGCGATACCATAAGACGAAACAACATTAGAATAATTGGGATCCCAGAAGAAGAAGAAAGAGAGAGAGGGGCAGAAGGTATAATGGAGCAAATTATAGCAGAGAACTTCCCTAATTTGGGGAAGGACACAGGCATCAAAATCCAGGAGCACAGAGAACCCCTCTCAAAATCAATAAAAATAGGTCAACACCCCGACATCTAATAGTAAAACTTACGAGTCTCAGAGATAAAGAGAAAATCCTGAAAGCAGCTCGGGACAAGAGATATGTAACCTACAATGGTAGAAACATTAGATTGGCAACAGACCTATCCACAGAGACCAGGCAGGCCAGAAAGGACTGGCATGATATATTCAGAGCACTAAATGAGAAAAATATGCAGCCAAGAATACTATATCCAGCTAGGCTTCCAGCTTCCAGGACAAACAAAAACTAAAGGAATTTGCAAACACGAAACCAGCCCTACAAGAAATCTTGAAAGGGGTCCTCTAAGCAAAGAGAGACCCTAAAAGCAACATAGACCAGAAAGGAACACAGACAATATACAGTAACAGTCACCTTACAGGCAATACGATGGCACTAAATTCATATCTTTCAATAGTTACCCTGAATGTAAATGGGCTAAATGCCCCAATCAAAAGACACAGGCTATCAGACTGGATTAAAAAACAAGACCCATCGATATGCTGTCTGCAAGAGACTCATTTTAGACCCAAAGACACCTCCAGATTGAAAGTAAGGGGGTGGAAAACCATTTACCATGCTAATGGACACCAAAAGAAAGCTGGGGTGGCAATCCTTATATCAGACAAATTAGATTTTAAACCAAAGGCTAATAAGAGATGAGGAAGGACACTATATCCTACTTAAAGGGTCTATCCAACAAGAAGATCTAACAATTGTAAATATCTATGCCCCTAACATGGGAGCAGCCAATTATATAAGGCAATTAATAACAAAAGCAAAGAAACACATTGACAACAATACAATAATAGTGGGGGACTTTAACACCCCCCTCACTGAAATGGACAGATCGTCTAAGCAAAAGATCAACAAGGAAATAAAGGCTTTAAATGACACACTGGACCAAATGGACTTCACAGACATATTCAGAACATTCCATCCCAAAGCAATGGAATACACATTCTTCTCTAGTGCCCATGGAACATTCTCCAGAATCGATCACATCCTAGGTCATAAATCAGGTCTCAACTGGTACCAAAAGATTGGGATCATTCCCTATTTTCAGACCACAATGCTTTGAAACTAGAACTCAATCACAAGAGGAAAGTCGGAAAGAACTCAACTACATGGAGAACGAATGGGTCAACCAGGAAATTAAAGAAGAATTTAAAAAATTCATGGAAACCAATGAAAATGAAAACACAACTGTTCAAAATCTTTGGGATGCAGCAAGGCGGTCCTACGAGGGAAGTATATAGCAATACAAACCTTTCTCAAGAAACAAGAAAGGTCTCAAATACACAACCTAACCCTACACCTAAAGGAGCTGGAGAAAGAACAGCAAATAAAGCCTAAACCCAGCAGGAGAAGAGAAATAGTAAAGATCAGAGCAGAAATCAATGAAAGAGAAACTAAAAGAACAGTAGAACAGATCAACGAAACTAGGAGCTGGTTCTTTGAAAGAATTAACAAGATTGATAAACCCCTGGCCAGACTTATCAAAAAGAAAAGAGAAATGACCCAAATCAACAAAATCATGGATGAAAGAGGAGAGATCACAACCAACACCAAAGAAATACAAACAATTATAAGAACATATTATGAGCAACTCTGCCAGCAAATTAGATAACCTGGAAGAAATGGATGCATTCCTAGAGATGTATCAACTACCAAAACTGAACCAGGAAGAAATAGAAAACCTGAGCAAACCTATAACCACTAAGGCAATTGAAGCAGTCATCAAAAATCTCCCAACCAACCAAAGCCCAGGGCCAGATGGCTTCCCAGGGGAATTCTACCAAACATTTAAAGAAGAATTAATACCTATTCTTCTGAAACTGTTCCAAAAAATAGAAATGGAAGGAAAACTTCCAGACTCATTTTATGAGGCCAGCATTACCTTGATCCCAAAACCAGACAAAGACCCCATCAAAAAGGAGAATTACAGACCAATATCCCTGATGAACATGGATGCAAAAATTCTCACCAAAATACTAGCCAATAGGATCCAACAGTACATTAAAAGGATTATTCACCACGACCAAGTGGAATTTATCCCTGGGCTGCAAGGTTAGTTCAACATCTGCAAATCAATCAACGTGATACAATACATTAACAAACGGAAGAACAAGAATCATACGATCCTCTCAATAGATGCAGAAAAAGCATTTGACAAAGTACAGCATCCTTTCTTGATCAAAACTCTTCAGAGTATAGGCATAGAGGGTACATACCTCAATATCATAAAAGCCATCTATGAAAAACCTACAGCGAATATCATTCTCAATGGGGAAAATCTGAGAGCTTTGCCCCTAAGGTCAGGAACGCGGCAGGGATGTCCACTATCACCACTGCTATTCAACATAGTATTAGAAGTCCTAGCCACAGCAATCGGACAACAAAAAGAAATCAAAGGTATCCATATCGGCAAAGAAGAAGTCAAACTCTCACTCTTTGCAGATGATATGATACTTTATGTGGAAAACCCCAAAGACTCCACCCCAAAACTTCTAGAACTCATACAGGAATTCAGTAAGGTGGCAGGATATAAAATCAATGCAGAGAAGTCAGTGGCATTCCTATACAGCAACAACAAGACAGAAGAAAGAGAAATTAAGGAGTCGATCCCATTTACAATTGTACCCAAAACCATAAGATACCTAGGAATAAATCTAACCAAAGAGGCAAAGTTTTCTGTACTCAGAAAACTATAAAATACTCATGAAAGAAATTGAGGAAGACACAAAGAAATGGAAAAACGTTCCATGCTCATGGATTGGAAGAACAAATGTTGTGAAGATGTCAATGCTACCTAGAGCAATCTACACATTCAATGCAATCCTCATCAAAATACCATCCACTTCTTTCAAAGAAATGGAACAAATAATCCTAAAATTTGTATGGAAACAGAAAAGACCCCAGATAGCCAGAGGAATGTTGAAAAAGAAAAGCAAAGCTGGTGGCATCACAATTCCGGACTTCCAGCTCTATTACAAAGCTGTCATCATCAAGACAGTATGGTACTGGCACAAAAACAGACACATAGATCAATGGAACAGAACA
Organism: Mirounga angustirostris; assembly: GCF_029215605.1. Lineage (NCBI taxonomy): Eukaryota > Metazoa > Chordata > Mammalia > Carnivora > Phocidae > Mirounga > Mirounga angustirostris. The sequence continues at coordinate 161,860,729 of NW_026991711.1, forward strand.
GAGAGCCCAGAAATGGACCCTCAACTCTATGGTCAACTCATCTTTGACAAAGCAGGAAAGAATGTCCAATGGAAAAAAGACAGTCTCTTCAACAAATGGTGTTGGGAAAATTGGACAGCCACATGCAGAAGAATGAAACTGGACCATTTCCTTACACCACACACAAAAATAGACTCCAAATGGTTGAAAGACCTAAATGTGAGACAGGAGTCCATCAAAATCCTAAAGGAGAACACAGGCAGCAACCTCTTCGACCTCAGCCGCAGCAACTTCTTCCTAGAAACATCGCCAAAGGCAAGGGAAGCAAGGGCAAAAATGAACTATTGGGTCTTCATCAAGATAAAAAGCTTTTGCACAGCAAAAGCAGCAGCCAACAAAACGAAAAGACAACCGACAGAATGGGAGAAGATATTTGCAAATGACATATCAGATAAAGGGCTAGTATCCAAAATCTATAAAGAACTTATCAAACTCAACACCCAAAGAACAACTAATCCAATCAAGAAATGGGCAGAAGACATGAACAGACATTTTTCCAAAGAAGACATCCAACTGGCCCACAGACACATGAAAAAGCACTCAACATCGCTCGGCATCAGGGAAATCCAAATCAAAACCTCAATGAGATACCACCTCACACCAGTCAGAATGGCTAAAATTAACAAGTCAGGAAATGACAGATGTTGGCAGGGATGCGGAGAAAGGGGAACCCTCCTACACTGTTGGTGGGAATGCAAGCTGGTGCAGCCACTCTGGAAAACAGTATGGAGATTCCTCAAAAAGTTGAAAATAGAGCTACCATACGATCCAGCAATTGCACTACTGGGTATTTACCCCAAAGATTCAAAAGTAGGGATCAGAAAGGGTACGTGCACCCCGATGTTTATAGCAGCAATGTCCACAATAGCTAAACTGTGGAGAGAGCCAAGATGTCCATCGACAGATGAATGGATAAAGAAGATGTGGTATGTATATACGATGGAATATTATGCAGCCATCAAAAGGAATGAGATCTTGCCATTTGCAATGACGTGGATGGAACTGGAGGGTATTATGCTGAGCGAAATAAGTCAATCAGAGAAAGACATGTATCATAGGACCTCACTGATATGAGGAATTCTTAATCTCAGGAAACTGAGGGTTGCTGGGGTGGGAGGGATGGGGTGACTGGGTGATAGATACTGGGGAGGGTATGTGCTCTGGTAAGCGCTGTGAATTGTGCAAGACTGTTGAATCTCAGATCTGTATCTACGAAACAAATAATGCAATATATGTTAAGAAAAAGAGGATAGCAGGAGGGGAAGAATGAAGGGGGGAAAATCAGAGGGGTAGACGAACCATGAGAGATGATGAACTCTGAAAAACAAACAGGGTTCTGGTGTGGGGGGGAGGATGGGTTAGCCTGGTGATGGGTATTAAAGAGGGCACGTTCTGCATGGAGCACTGGGTGTTATGCACAATCATGGAACAGTATATCAAACTAATGATGTAATGTATGGGGATTAACATAACAATAAAAAAATTAAAAAAAAAAACCCAAAAACATAGCTAGAAGCAAAATCACTTTCAATGTTCAATTGAAGATTTCAGGTGTTTCTTTCAGGATCAGCAAGTCAACTCTTGAAGACTTACTTTCCTGAAGGAATGAATGAAACTTTAATAAGAAACATTCTCTTTGGAGCAGTGAGAGGGTTGAGCTATCTGCATCAAAATGGCTGTATTCACAGGTATTTACTTACTTGTATTTTATAGAATGAATGGATTTAAGTGGAAGAAATAATGTAAGGAGCTTTTAGGAAGGAGCAGTTGAGTGTTAGGAGAGATAGGAAACTCGTAAGTGAAAATTGAGGGAGGAACGGGCCAGTAGGTACAGTAATTGTTTACATTTTATGTTTATTCACCAAAAATGTTCAGACCACATCCTGTTTACCAAATGCTGTGCTCAGTGTTCTGGTGGAGCGCCTGCCTTCGTGGAACTCTAGGGTATAAGCTGTAGGTAGTGATTCTCCTTGTGTCTTGTTTGTTTTTCTTATCTGCTTTTCAGCTCTGTGTCATTTTTATATCATGTACAAATTGGAACTAAACCTTTGATTTCTTAAATATTTTGTAGCACCTTAAAACTATCATATTAAATATCAGTTCTCTTATTTTTAAACTATAGATGCAGAAGTAATTGGCCGAATGTTAAAAACAACGTTGTTCTATGATATACTGGGACTTTTTCCCTTTTATTTTTAAATAAGCTTGTTTTTTTACTGTTCATTTCAATATCTTTAAAGCTTCTTACTATTCATTTTTAGGAACATTCTGGTTAACAGAGGAGTTCTAACATACTGTATTCTAATTAATCAAGGTTTTAATATAGTTAACCGGACTGTTGGCCATCCTCCTTCTGTTAGTTTCCAAATTCAGTATTTTGGATGAAAAACAAGGCTCTTGTATAATTTATCTGACAAAGGAAATTTTTATATAAAACATCTTTGTAAATGATGTTAATACCATGAGAGGCTAGGCTGCCTTTTATTGGATAATACTGCATTTAACTTTAAATTCTAACTTTATAATTCAAATATTACTTGACTTTTTAGACTTCTCTTTGGGTATATTGCAACAGTATCCTAAAACAGTGAAATTGATAATTTGATTCCATTCCTAGTTTGAAAAAAATATTATCCCTTCCAAATGTAGCTGTCAGTTGTATTTTCCCTTGTTCTAATGCTATATTAAATACTTGAAAGGATTCCTTAATTCCTCACTTTTCATATGTGTATGTATACATATATGTGTATATATGTGTTTGTATAAACACACTTATATATGTGTGCTATTTTATAATTTTATAAAGAGTAATTTCCAAGAGAATACATGGATTTGTTCTGACCAGATATTTATTCTTCCTTGGCCAATTTCCTAGTATTTAGGATTGTTTCTTTTTGTTCTAGGAGTATTAAAGCCAGCCATATCCTCATTTCTGGTGATGGCCTAGTGACCCTCTCTGGCCTGTCCCACCTGCATAGTTTGGTTAAGCACGGACAGAGGCATAGGGCTGTGTATGATTTCCCACAGTTCAGCACATCAGTGCAGCCGTGGCTGAGCCCAGAACTACTGAGACAGGTCAGGTGTGGCCTTCGTATTGGGTTGTCTGTGCATCTTGAGTGTCTTCTGAGCTTGACTAAAGGACAATTGTGCCCTTAGATTTGGATTGGTGAATGGCCTACTGCAAGACTTTTTTCCTCTTTCTTGTCAAAATTATGTTAGGGATTTTAAAATGTTTATACCACATATTAGGTATATCTTGATTTCTCACTTATGAGTTTTTTCCATTATTCCCACATCCTTTCTCAAAAAAGCACATTTATATAACTTTTTAAGTTATTTTCACTAAAGGACTTCAAATTAATTGTTCTACAGGATTTACATGGATATAATGTAAAGTCAGATATTTACAGTGTTGGGATTACAGCATGCGAATTGGCCAGTGGGCAGGTACCTTTCCAGGACATGCATAGGACTCAGGTAAATGCTATTAAGAGCCCCAAACTACTTTTTTTTTTCATAGGATCCCTTATATTCTAGATAATTTGTTAAACATCTTTGCTCTTAGAATCTTTATTGTTATTTTAATGTTTTCTCTGAAAAGGGTTGAAGGAAATTTTCTTTCTTTTAGATGTTGTTACAGAAACTGAAAGGTCCTCCTTATAGCCCATTGGATGTTAGTATCTTCCCTCAGTCAGAATCCAGAATGAAGAATTCCCGATCAGGTGTAGACTCTGGGATTGGAGAAAGTGTACTTGTCTCCAGTGGAACTCACATAGGAAATAGTGACAGATTGCAAACTCCATCCTCAAAAACTTTCTCTCCTGCCTTCTTTAGCTTGGTTCAGCTCTGTTTGCAACAAGATCCTGAGAAAAGGTAATATTGGCCACTTGTAAATAGCATCAAACTTACATGTTTTATATTTTATAGAAGCTTTGTGATACTCTCTTCCCACAAAATTCAAATCTCTTTTATCAATCTTTTGATCAAAAAATTACAGTCTAATCCAGAAAATATCAGTGCTAAGAACAAGTAGAGGCAGTGAGCAAATGGGACGAGTACTGGATCTGAAGTCAGAAGACTTGGTCTCTGGTCTCAGCTGTATCCCTTCTTAACCAAGTTATTTTGTAAAAATCAGTTCATCTTTCTGAACATTAATTACTGCATTTTTGTTGATACATTTTAGAAACTTCCAAGCAGTACAAAAATGTTGCTATAGCATAAATTATTATTGCAACTACATATGTGTTAGTATTTCAGAAATAAGGTGTATCTTTTTTTAGCCTCTTAATGCCTAGAATACTTCCTTAAAATTAGTAAGTGCCCAATAAATGTTATTTCTCAAATTAATTTTTCCCATTAGTCAACGCTGAAGCTAAGAATTGGGCTTCAGTTTTTTAGTATTGAATTTTATAGCTCTAAACCTAATTTCTAATATATTTTTACACCTAAAAATACACATTCTAACACAAGGCTCTTTTTTTCTTATAACTTTTAAAAAAATTTCAGACCATCTGCAAGCAGTTTATTGTCTCATGTTTTCTTCAAACAGGTAGGTTGATCTATCTTCTGTTGCCTAGATGTTTTTAAATACTATTAAAAATTCATTTCATTTTTTGGCTTAATGGGACAGTTTGGTAACCAAGATTCTTAATAATGACTTCCTTACAAAGTAAAGTTAAAAATAAGAAAACTTTTTTGGTAGTTCAATTACAGACTTTCTAAAATATTTCCATTCTGTGAAACAAAATGAGTAAAAACAGAGTATCATTAAATGTTACTATGCCCTCAATTTATATTTTGATTAGAGACATTTTAGTTTTCTATATTGGCTAGAGATGATGAAGGGGCAAAATAATTCTGATAAAAATTAGTTCATTTGGTTATTACTTCTTCCTGTTTTCAGATGATCAAAGGCATTTTTAGTGAAAATACCTAAAAACAAACAATTTTAAACACTTTTTACATTTTAAAAAGTCATTTATTGTTAACATAGCTAATGTATTGAATTTTTGAGTTTCTTTAACAGATGAAAGAAGAAAGCCAGGATTCAATACTTTCACTGTTGCCTCCTAAGCCATCAATAGCACTGTCTCCGGTGTCACCTTGGACTGAACCAGAATGTGATTTTCCTGATGAAAAAGACTTAAACTGGGAATTCTAGGACTACCACATCCTTTATGTCCTAGATACTTGACACTTTCTCCCTGCTGCTTTTCTTCTGTATTGCTAGGTACAAATACTAGAATTATACTTGAAAATACAGTTGGTGCACTGGAGAGTCTATTTATTAAAACCACTCTCTTCAAAGGAGCATGAGTTCATAGCCTATTTGGTTAACTCAGAGTTCTAGTATGACTCCAGGAAAACTTCAGAATTATGAATCTAGCTACATTTAGTGTCATCTGTTCTCAATTGTTTTTCCCCAAGCTGTGACTAACGCCCCTTCTTGATCTTTCAATATAATTTTTGAGCCAGTTTTCAGCATTTTGTTGCCCTCAGGGGAATGAGCCCTCAGAGGACAGTGCTTCCAAGTACATTTTTTACTTCCAGATTCTCTAGCCTTTTTGATCAGCTGTTTTAGACCAACAGGCTAGTTTATCCTGGCATCAAAACCCTTTTTTGATTGATAGAAGGGAAAATGTTTATACTTTCCCATTTTATTCTGTTAATACTTACGGTAATATCAAACTGAGCCTCACATTAAATGATTCACTTGAAATATATAGAGAAATTGTAATTTGCTTTGTTTTTTTCATTTTTAAGAGGCTAAAGTGACACTTTTCTACTTCTGTAAATTATAGATTCTAAATTCATGCACCCTGTGGGAGCTCAATAAAGATTTATTGAATTGAGTTTATGTTTTTATTTTTGTGATTTGATAAAGCTAAAACACAGATTCTAATTTGTTTTGCCAAGGAAAGCCTCTTTTCAAATGGATTTATTTACATAACATACATGAATTGGGGACAACCTGGTATTCAATGAGGCAGAAGATGTTCTGGCCCTTTATATGATTATTCTTGCTCCTGTAGGGGATACAACATTTAAGGACATAAAGATCTTAATTAATGGTTTTACCTTATTAGCAAAAAAGAGAGATGTGTCTCAAAGAGTACATAGTTTAAACTGTGGTAAATTGGGACCTACCTCAGTTAATGGATTGTCTTAATCTTATTTAACATTACATTAAAAATTCAGATGATTGTCTTAAGACTAAAGAATTAAAACCAATGAGACAAATAATGCAAAAATGAATAGACAATTTGAAACACAAACCTTTTCATGTTTATTGGCCAGCTCTCCTCAAGAATGTTTAAGTTACTCCATCAAGTAAGCCATGAAGACCTGCCAAGGTGGAAGAGAGAGGACATAAATACCAGTTGAGGCCCTGAGATCACCTGTAGTAGTGGGGACTGTAGTTCATTCCACTAACCTCCTCCTATTTCCTCTAGGTAAGAGAGGCTAACAGGAACCATAGAGCCTGGGTGAGAGTTGATGTTAGTGCAAAAGGTGGACTCTGGAAGCCACGAAGCAGTGCTTCTCAGATCTCCTGTGTATTAGAGGAGTATTAGAGTTCTCCAGAGAAACAGAACCAATAGGATATTTATTATAAGGAATAAATATGGCTTATACTATTATGGAGACTAACAAGTCCCAAGATTTGCAAGGTGAGTGAGCAACCTGCAGACCCGGGAGAATTAATGATGTAGTTCCAGTGCAAAGGCAGGAAAAAGCTGATGCTCCTCTTTGAAGGCGGTTAGGCAGAAGGAATTATCTCTTACTCAAGGGAGAGTCAGCCTAGTCAATGTCTTTGTTCTATTCAGGTCTTCCACTGATGAGGCCGACCCACATCAAGGAAGGCAGTCTGCTTTATTCAGTCTATAGATTTAGTCAATTTCCTCAAAAAACTTCCTTACAGAAATAGCCAGAATAATGTTTGACCAAATAAATGGACTCCCTGTGGCTCAGTTAAATCGACACATAAAACTAACCATCATGATAGATATTGATAGCTTCATCCTGAGATCACTTGCCTTAAATTTTGCACCATAGGCTCCTTGCTTGCTGTATTAATTTTCTATCGCTGATGTAACAAATTACCACAAATTTAGTGGCATAAAACAATACAGATTTATTTTCTTACAGTTCTAAAGGTCAGAAATTTCAAATGGGTTGAGAGGGCTATATTCCTTCTAGGGGCCCTAGGGAGAAATCTGCCTTTGCCAATTTCTAGAAACTACCTGCCTGCCTTTGTGGACCAATATTATTCCAGCTTCTGTTTCAAGTGATCACACCTCTGATTGACCCTTCTGCCTCTCTCTTGTAAGGGCTCTTGGGCCTACCCCGAAAATGCAAGATAATCTCCCCAACTCAAGATCCTTAATTCAATCACAGCTTCAAAGTCTCTCTTGCCATGTAAGGCAACATAATCACAGGTTCCAGGAATTAGGATGTGGATATATTTGGGGTGAAGGGGGAGGAGAGTCATTATTCTGCCTTACCACACGTCTGATTTCATCTTGGTGTCTGCTTTCTAAAGAACCAAACTGATATAGTCACCTTAGCAAAATGCCCTCCTATGAGCTGCTGTAGTACTTTCCCCAAACAGCACTTACACAACTCTATACTTGTGTATTTATGTCCCCAGTAGACTGTGGACTCCTTGGAATTATTGTCTTATTCACTACTATATTCCTAGTGTTTGGCAAAGTGTTTGGCATATTGTAGACATTTAATAAATATTTAAGGAATTCTTCCTTGAATAAAGGTTATGAGGGTTTTTTGTTTTTTTAAAAAAAGGACTTGAAAAAATTTGAGAGATGTCTATGGTAATTTTGATTTCTATGGAAACTTTTGACGATATGTTACAATATTGATATTATGTTACAAGATTGCCTCTAGAAGTTTAGTGAGGTAAAGGGATTTCAGTTTTCATTTAGTAAATATCTCCTCTACTATAAGCTAGGTCAGTGGTTTTCCTCTTAAGTACTACTGGTCAATTGCCTGTTCTCAAATCCACTTATTCACTCTTCCCCTGCTCTGCTTCATTGGGAACTACATTTCCCATGCACCCTCACTCTCTGGTTTCCAGGGAGGCACCAGTGGAAGATCAGAGTATAAGAGGAGACAGAAGAAATGTATTTCTTGCTCACCTTTTGTCCCACTTCCCTGTTTTTTGTGGTGTCTCTGGCAGCAGCTGTACCTTCTTCGTCTTCTTGCTTTAGGACTCAGGTAACACCACTTCTTGCTGTCCCTTCCATCCTAGGGCGGGTATCACTTCCTGCTCTTGCTAATCTTTGGATTGCCTCACTATCCATTTTGATTTCTTAGCCTTAGTTCCATCACCAATGAAACCAGTTCCCTGTGTTCCTTCTAACTTGACAGATCCAGAGTTACTTTCCCAATTCCCTGACTGATACACATACTGACAACCTTGAAGATTACTAGAAATTCTTGGTCTCCAAAAAAAAAAAATTATTACCTATTGATTATACCATTAAGTGAATGATCAAGAATCCATTTTCCAATTCTATTTAAGCCCCCCCATAGTCTTTATGATTTATGGTAGAAAAATTGACCAATATTCTGTAAATTGAAGTTTTTCTCAAGAGCAAACCAAAGTCTGACAAGATCCAAATATTGTACTTGATAGGAATAGAACATATAGGAGCCTGGGAAGATGGTGGAGTAGGAGGATCCTAAGCTCAGCTTGTCCCATGGATACATCTAGATAACAGCCACATCAGTGCACCTAACCCCCAAAACAACCCAGACTGGCAGAACAGGCCCTCCATAGTTAATTGTTGAGAGGAGGCCACAAGGAAAATGGTAGGAGGGGCAGAGATGCAGTCAGCACCCAAACTCTCAGCAAGACTAACCAGAAAAGGGATGGACACCACAAGAATAGAGAAAGGAGAGGAACAGACCACACTTCAGGCACTGCAGACACGGGGTGCTTGCACTGGGAAGATGAGTTACCACAACATCTAGATTTGAAAAGCAATGGGGATTAACTTGATGAGTTTACAATCAGCAGGGCTTAACTCCTGGTACTTTAAAGATCAGTGGGCTTAGACCTAGGAGAGTGAGAGGGTGAGTTGGAGCCAGACATCTAATCTGAATGCCATCACCACCCACCAATAAGGGACAACTCAGGGAAAATGCCCCACAGTTTCATGCAACCCTTAACCCCAGCAAATGGGCTGAAGGCAGGCATCTGGTCCAACCCAACTATTATGCCCAACACAGCCCCAGATGGGCCCCTTAACAGAACAGGGACCAAACCCTGCCCACAACAGGCAAAGAGAGCCATGGCAGAAGGCAAATGTGACTCAATCACAACAGTGCATGCAACCACACAGAGGAGACACCCTTGAAGCTCCTCGTTCTGGTGAACAGGGGACATTGCACGACAGGACCTCTTCAAAAGGCCACTACTTTTAAGATCAGGAGATGTAGCTGACTTTCCCAATACATAGACAAAATGGGGCCGGGGGTGGGGGGGGGAGGACTATGCCCCAGATGAAGGAACAGGACAAAATCACAACCAAAGAGCTAAATGAGATGGATATAAGCAATATGCCAGATAAAGAATCCAAAGTAATGGTCATTAAGATAATTGACATGAGAAAAGAGAGGAGGATCTCAGTGAGACCCTCAACAAAGAGGTAGAAAATATAAAAAACCAGACATGAACTCAAAAACTAAAAAATACACTAGAGGAAATAAATAGTAGACTAGAGGATGCAAAACAGATCAGCAAGTTGGGAGACAAAGTAATGGAAAGTGATCAAGCTGAATAACAAAAAGAAAATAGAATCAGAAAAATGAAAATAGGTTAAGGAACTCAGCAACACCATCTAGTATAATAATAACATTTGTATTGTAGGGTTCCCAGAGGAGAAGAAAAAGAGGGAAGAAAATTTGAAAAATTGCTGAAAACTTCCCTAATCTAGGGAAGGAAACACATCCAGAAACAGGAGGCACAGTGAGGCACAATGAGCCCCCTATAAAATCAACCCGAGGAGGTCCACACCAAGACACAATAAAATGGCAAAGTAGTTACAGAGAATTTTAAAACCAGCAAGAGAAAAGAAAAGTTATATACAAGGGAAACTCCATAAGGCTATCTTCTGATTTTTTAGCAGGAACTTCACAGGCCACAAGGGAGTGGAATGATATATTCAAAGTGCTGAAAGAAAAAACCTGCAACCAAAAATACTCTATCCAGTAATTTTATCATTCAGAATAGACAGAGAGATAAAGGAATTCTCACCACTAAACCAGCCTTATAAGAAATGTTAAAAGGAATTAATTCTTTCAGTGAAAAGAAAAAACCATAGACAGGAGTAAGAAAATTAGAAAAGGAAAAAACTTCACAGGTACATACAAACATAATAAAGGTAGTAGATAAATCACTTATAAGTCCAGTACAGGGGACTTCCAGCAAAGATGGTGGAGTATGAAGGCCCTAAACTCACCTCTTCCCCTGGATTCAACTAGATGACACTCACATCAGTATAACCCAGAAAATGACCCAAAGACTGGGAGAATAACTCCACAACTAAATGTAGAGAAGAGGCCACGTTCCTATCAGAGACATGGTGGGGAGCTTAACCCTACAGGTCTGCCTGCCAGAGGTGGGTTGCTATAGGTGCAGACATGGGCAAGAAATAGACTACACACAGGGGAGGCTGCACAGAGAAGAAAAATCACCATAGCAATTGGCTTTGAAAATCAGAAGGGCCAAATTTTGTGAGTTTTTAAGACCAGTGAGACTTAAAACCTGCAATTTTAAAAATCAGTGGCCTTAGCTCTGGGACAGCACTGAAGGTGATAGGAAGCTGAGTCCCCACACTTAAAGTGACAGCATGACACACAGCCTGTGGAGACACAGTTTAGAAGCAGTAATTTGAAAAAATTCCTGGAACATATAGGAGGGAAAATTATTGACTAATGTCAGTCTATGGGGGACTTTTTCAGGAACAAAGGAGCAGGCAGGCACCCTTTCCCTCCCCTGTTCCCCAGCATAAACACACAGCCACCTGTGGGAACCGTCATTCACTACCTAAATTGCTTAAACTACATCACCCTCCCTAGTGCTTCTGTGGATCTGCCCCTTCCACACAGGCCTGCCTCAGCCCTGGTGTTGCTGGTGCCCTCCCCAGCAAGACCAGCATGCAAACTTTGCCAACACTGTATCTCCCAACTGTGCACTTTGCAGGGCCTTTATCCTGGTGGCAGCTTGTCACCTCCTGGGGAAGATGCATGTACCTTGTTAAAACTGCACTCCCCCATGCATGCTTTATGGAGCAGCCTGTGTGCCCCCATCTCTGCAGCAGCTGCATGTCCCCTGTGGAAGAGGATGAGTGCCATCTTGTTAAAAGTGCACACACCACCCACTCCTTTGAAGAGCAGGAGATATAGCTCAGTTTCCTACTACACAAAAACAGACACAGAGAGGCAAAATGAGGAGACAGGGGAATATGTCCCAAGTGAATAGGAAAAATCCAGCAAGAGGCCTAAGCAAAACAGATATAAGTAATATGCCTCATAGAGAATTTAAAGTAATGTTCGTAAAAATACTCATGGGACTTGAGAAGAGTAGAGGACATCAAGAGACCCTTAACACATATTTAAAAAAAGATGAAGGACACAATAATTGAAATTAAAAATATACTAGATGGAATAAATAGCAAGCTAGAAGACACAGAACAAATGAGTGACCTGGAGGGCAGAGTAATGAAAAGAAATCAAGCTAAGTGGTAAGAAAAAAAATTATGCAAAATGAGAACAGACTTAGGGAACTCAATGACTCTCTCAAGCATACTAACATTATAGAGATTATAGTGATCCCAGAAGGAGAAGAAAGAGAAAAGGGAGCAGAAAATTTATTTGAAGAAATAATATCTGAAAACTTCCCAAATTGGGGGAAGGAAATAAATTCAGATCCAGGAGACACAGAGATGCCCGACTCAACAAAATCAACCCAAAGAGGTCCACACCAAAACACATAGTAATTAAAATGGCAAAAAGCAGTGATAAAGAATTTGAAAAACAGCAAGAGAAAAGAAAACAGTTACATACAAGGGAAACCCCATAAGGCTATCAGTGAGTTTTTCAATAGAAACTTTGCAGGCCAGAAGGGAGTGGCATGATAGATTCAAAGTGCTGAAAGGAAAAAATCTGCAGCCAAGAATACTCAATCCAGCAAGACTATCATTCAGAATACAGAGTGTCCCAGACAAACAAGTGTTAAAGGAGTTTGTGACCACTAAACCAGCCATTCAAGAAATGTTAAAGGGGACCCTTTTGGATGGAAAGGAAAGACCATAAGTAAAAGAAAAAAAGGAAGCACAAAAGCAGGAAAAAGAATTATATCTGTAAAAATCAGTCAAGGGACTCACAAAATGAAGTATGATACCATATACCTAAAATATGGGGAGAAGAGGAGTAAAGAATAGATTCAAAGTTAAGCAACCATCTGCTTAATATAGACTGCTATATGTAGATGTGATTTACAAACCTAATGGTAACCACAAATAAAAAACCAGTGAAAGATATGCAAAAGAGAAATGAATCCAAGTTAATCATTAAAGAAAGCCAACTTATGGTTAAAAAAAGAGCAAAGGAAGAAAGGAACAAAGAAGATCCATAAAAACAAACAGAAAACAAATAACAAAATGGTAATTAATACATATCTATCAATAATTACTTTGAATTTAAATGGACTAAGCACTCCAATCAAAAGGCATAGGGTGATAAAATAGATAAAAACATAGGACCATTTATGCTGCCTACAAGACAATCACTTCATACCTAAAGACACATGCAGATTGAAAGGGGATGGAGAAACATTTATCATGCAAATGAATATGAAAAGAAAGCTGGGGTATCAATACTTATATCAGACAAAATTGACTTCAAAACAAAGACTGTAACAAGAGACAAAGGACACTATATAATCATTAAGGGGACAATCCAGCAAGAAGACATATAATTGTAAATACTTATGCAAACAACGTGGGAACACCAAAACACATAAAACAGTTAATAACAAATATAAAGTAATACAATAATAGTAGGGGACTTTAACACCCCACTTACATCAATGGACAGATCATCTCAACAGAAAATCAGCAAGGAAATAGTGGCTTTGAATGACACATTGGACAAGATAAACTTAACAGATACATTCAGAACATTTCATCCTAAAACAGCATAATACACATTCTTTCCAAGTGCACATGGAATATTCTCCAGAATAGATCACATATAAGGTCACAAAACAAGTCTCAACAATTTCAAAAAGTTCAGAGTTATACCATGCATCTTTTCTGACCATAATGCAATGAAATTAGAAATAAACCACAAGATAAAAATCTGGAAAGAGCACAAATATATGGAGGTTAACATGCTACTAAATTGATGAATAGGTCAACAAAGAAATCAGAAGGAATAAAAAAATACATAGAGGAGGAAGTCTAGGATGACAGATGAGTAGGAGACCTTAATTTTGTGTGGTCCCAGGAATTCAGCTAGCTAGCTACCAAACCATAGGGAACACCTGCAAACTCAACCAGACACAGAATGACGATTATAAAGATACTGGCTGGGCTTGAAAAAAAGCATGGAAGATGCTAGAGAAACACTTTCTGGAGAAATACAAGAACTACAATCTAACCAAGTCAAAACCAAAAAGGCTATTAATGAGGTGCAATCAAAATGGAGGCTCTAACTGCTAGGATAAATAAGGCAGAAGAGAAAATTAGTGATATAGAAGACCAAATGATGGTGAATAAAGAAGCTGAGAAAAAGAGAGATAAACAACTACTGGATCATGAGGGGAGAATTTGAGACATAAGTGATACCATAAAATGAAAAATTATTAGAATAATTGGGATCCCAGAAGAAGAAAGAGAGAGAGGGGCAGAAGGTATAATTATAGCAAATTATAGCAGAGAACTTCCCAAATCTGAGGAAGGAAACAGGCATCAAAATCCAGGAGGCACAGAGAACCCCCCTCAAAATCAATAAAAATAGGTCAACACCCCAACATATAATAGTGAAACTTAAAAATCTCAGAGATAAAGAATAAATCCTGAAGGCAGCTTGGGACAAGAGGTCTGTAACCTATAAGGATAGGAATATTAGATTGACAGCAGACCTATCCACAGAGACCTGGCAGGCCAAAAAGGACTGGCATGATATATTCAGGGTGCTAAAGGAGAAAAATACACATCCAAGAATACTTTATCCAGACAGGATGTCATTCAAAATAGAAGGGGTGATAAAAAGCTTCCAGGACAAACAGAAACTAAAAGAATTTGCGATCACCAAACCAGCCTTACAAGAAATACTGGAAGGGGTCCTCTAAGCAAAGAGAGAACCCAAGAGTAATATAGACCAGAATGGAACAGAGACAATATATAGTAACAGTCACTTTACAGGTAATACAATGGCACTAAATTCATATCTTTCAATAGATACCCTGAATGTAAATGGGCTAAATGCCCCAATCAAAAGACAAAGGGTATCAGATTGGATAAAAAAGCAAGATCCATCAATATGCTGTCTGCAAGACACTCACTTTAGATCCAAAGACACCTCCAGATTGAAAGTGAGGGGGTGGAAAACCATTTATCATGCTAGTGAACAACAAAAGAAAGCTGCAGTGGCAATCCTTATATCAGACAAATTAGATTTTAAACCAAAAACTGTAATAAGAGATGAGGAAGGACACTATACCATAATTAAAGGGTCTATCCAACAAGAAGATCTAACAATTGTTAAATATTTATGCCCCTAACATGGGAGCAGCCAATTATATAAGGAAATTAATAACAAAATCAAAGAAACATACTGATAATAATACAATAAGAGTAGGGGACTTTAACACCCCCCTCACTGCAATGGACAGATCATCTAAGCAGAAGATCAACAAGGAAATAAGGGCTTTGACTAACACACTGGATCAGATGGACTTCACAGATATATTCAGAACATTCCATCCCAATGCAATAGAATACACATCCTTCTCTAGGGCACATGGAACATTCTCCCGAATAGATCACATCCTAGATCACAAATCAGGTCTCAACTGGTA
This sequence comes from Mirounga angustirostris, assembly GCF_029215605.1. NCBI lineage: Eukaryota > Metazoa > Chordata > Mammalia > Carnivora > Phocidae > Mirounga > Mirounga angustirostris. The sequence continues at coordinate 161,875,874 of NW_026991711.1, forward strand.
CCAAAAGATTGGGATCATTCTCTGCATATTTTCTGACCACAATACTTTGAAACTCGAACTCAATCATGAGAGGAAAATTGGAAAGAACTCAAATACATGGAGGCTAAAGAGCATCCTACTAAAGAATGAATGGGTCAACCAGGAAATTAAAGAAGAATTAAAAAAAATCATGGAAACAAATGAAAATGAAAACACAACAGTTCAAAATCTTTGGGATGCAGCAAGGCAGTCCTAAGAGGGAAGTATATAGCAATACAAGCCTTTCTCAAGAAACAAGACAGGTCTCAAATACACAACCTAACCCTACACCTAAAGGAGCTGGAAAAAGAACAGCAAATAAAGCCTAACCCCAACAGGAGAAGAGAAATAATAAAGATTGGAGCAGAAATCAATGAAATAGAAACCAAAAGAACAGCAGAACAGATCGACGAAACTAGGAGCTGCTGCTTTGAAAGAATTAATAAGATCAATAAACCCCAGGCCAGACTTCTCAAAAAGAAAAGAGAAAGGACCCAAATTAATAACATCATGATTGATAGAGATCACAACCAACACTGAAGAAATAACAAACAATTACAAGAACATATTATGAGCAACTATATGCCAACAAATAAAGGAATCTGGAAGAAATGGATGCATTCCTAGAGACATAAAAACTACCAAAACTGAACCAGGAAGAAATAGAAAACCTGAACAGACCCATAACCAGCAAGAAAATTGAAGCAGTAATCAAAAATCTCTCAACAAACAAGAGCCCAGGACTGAAGGGCTTCCCAGGGGAAGTCTACCAAACATTAAAAGAAGAATTAATACCTATTCCTCTGAAGCTGTTTCAAAAAATTGAAATGGAAGGAAAACTTCCAAACTCTATGAGGCCAGCATTACCTTGATCCAAAATCCAAAGACCCCAACAAAAAGGAGAATTACAGACAAATATCCCTGATGAACATGGATGCAAAAATTCTCACCAAAATACTAGCCAATAGGATCCAACAGTACATTAAAAGGATTATTCACCACGACCAAGTGGGATTTATTCCTGGGCTGCAAGGTTGGTTCAACATCCACAAATCAATCAATGTGATACACTACATAAATAAAAGAAAATATTAAGATACTCTCAATAGATGCAGAAAAAGCATTTGACAAAGTACAGCATCCTTTCTTGATTAAAACTCTTCACAGTATAGGGATAGAGGGTACAAACCTCAATATCATAAAAGGCATCTATGAAAAACCCAGTGAATATCATCTTCAGTGGGGAAAACTGAGCTTTTCCCCTAAGGTTAGGAACATGGCAGAGATGTCCACTATCACCACTGCTGTTCAACATAGTACTAGAAGTCCTAGCCTCAGCAATCAGACAACAAAAAGAAGTAAAAGGCATCCAAATTGGCAAAGAAGTCAAACTCTCACTCTTGGGGTGCCTGGGTGGCTCAGTCATTAAGCATCTGCCTTCAGCTCAGGTCATGATCTCAGGGTCCTGGGATCGAGCCCACATCAGGTTCCCTGCTCCGTGGGAAACCTGTTTCTCCCTCTACCAGTCCCCCTGCTTGTGTTCCCTCTCTCACTATGTCTCTCTCTGTCAAATAAATAAATAAAATCTTTGAAAAAAAAAAACTCTCACTCTTTGCTGATGACATGATACTCTATGTAGAAAACCCAAAAGACTCCACCCCAAAATTGCTAGAACTTATATAGGAATTCAGTAAAGTGGCAGGATATAAAATCAATGCACAGAAATCAGTTGCATTTCTATACACCAACAACAAGACAGAAGAAAGAGAAATTAAGGGAGTCAATTCCATTTACAACTGCACCCAAAACCATAAGATACCTACAAATAAACCTAACCAAAGAGGCAAAGGATCTGTACTCAGATCTATAGAATACTCATGAAAGAGACTGAGGAAGACACAAAGAAATGGAAAAACGTTCCATGCTCATGGATTGGAAGAACAAATGTTGTGAAGATGTCAATGCTACCTAGAGCAATCCACACATTCAATGCAATCCCCATCAAAATATCATCTACTTTTTTCACAGAACTGGAACAAATAATCCTAAAATTTGTATGGAAACAGAAAAGACCTTGAATAGCCAAAGAAGGAATGTTGAAAAAGAAAACCAAAGCTGGTGGCATTACAATTCTGGACTTCAAGCTCTATTACAAAGCTGTAATCATCAAGACAGTATGGTACTGGCACAAAAACAGACACATAGATCAATGGAACAGAACAGAGAACTCAGAAATGGACCCTCAACTCTATGGTCAACTAATCTTCAACAAAGCAGGAAAGAATATCCAATGGAAAAAAAAGACAGTCTCTTCAACAAATGGTACTGGGAAAATTGGACAGCCACATGCAGAAGAATGAAACTGGACCATTTCCTTACATCATACACAAAAATAGACTCAAAATGGATGAAAGACCTAAATGTAACACAGGAATCCATCAAAAATACGTGAGAATACAGGCAGGAACCTCTTCAAACTTGGCCGCAGCAACTTCTTGCTAGACACACCGCCAAAGGCAAGGGAAACCAAGGCAAAAATGAACTAGTGGGGGGGCACCTGGGTGGCTCAGTTGTTAAGTGTCTGCCTTTGGCTCAGGTCATGATCCCAGGGTTCTGGGATCGAGCCCCGCACTGGGCTCCCTGCTCTGCGGGAAGTCTGCTTCTCCCTCTCCCACTCCCCCTGCTTGTGTTCCCTCTCTCACTGGGTCTCTCTCTATCAAATAAATAAATAAAATCTTAAAAAAAAAATGAACTAGTGGGACTTCATCAAGATAAAAAGCTTTTGGGGAGCCTGGGTGGCTCAGTTGGTTAAGCGACTGCCTTCGGCTCAGGTCATGATCCTGGAGTCCCGGGATCGAGTCCCGCATTGGGCTCCCTGCTCAGCAGGGAGTCTGCTTCTCCCTCTCCCGCTCCCCCCTCTTGTGCTCTTTCTCTCTCTCACTCTCTCTCTCAAATAAATAAATAAAATCTTAAAAAAAAAAAAGATAAAAAGCTTTTGCACAGCAAAGGAAACAGTCAACAAAACCAAAAGACAACCAACAGAATGGGAGAAGATATTTGCAAATGTCTTATCAGATAAAGGGCTAGTATCCAAAATCTATAAAGAACTTCTCAAACTAAACACCCAAAGAACAAATAATCCAATAAAGAAATACGAAGAAGACACAAATAGACATTTCTGTGAAGAAGACATCCAAATGGCCAACAGACACATGAGAAAATGCTGAACATCACTTGGCATCAGGGAAATACAAATCAAAACCACAATGAGATACCACCTCACACCAGTCAGAATGGCTAAAATTAACAAGTCAGGAAACGACAGATGTTGGCGAGGATGCGGAGAAAGGGGAACCCTCCTACACTGTTGGTGGGAATGCAAGCTGGTGCAGCCACTCTGGAACACAGTATGGAGGTTCCTCAAAAAGTTGAAAATAGAGCTACCCTACGACCCAGCAATTGCACTACTAGGTATTTACCCCAAAGATACAAATGTAGTAATCTGAAGGGGCACCTGCACCCCAATGTTTATAGCAATGTCCACAGCAGCCAAACAATGGAAAGAGCCCAGATGTACGACAGATGAATGGATAATGTGTGTGTATACACATACACACACACACACACACACACACACACTAGAATATTATGTAGCCTTCAAAAAATGAAATCTTGGGGTGCCTGGGTGGCTCAGTTGGTTAAGCGACTGCCTTTGGCTCAGGTCATGATCAGGGTCCTGGGATTGAGCCCCGCATTGGCAGGGAGCCTGCTTCTCCCTCTCCCTCTGCCTGCTGCTCCCCATTTGTGCTCTTTGTCAAATAAATACAATCTTTAAAAAAAATGAAATCTTGCCATATGCGACGACATGGATAGAAGTGGAGGGTATTAAGCTAAATGAAATAAGTCAATCAGAGAAAGACAATTATGATATGATCTCACTGATATGCAGAATTTAAGAAACAAGGCAGATGATCATAGGGGAAGAGAGAAGAAAATGAAACAAGATGAAACCAGAGAGGGAGACAAACCATAAGAGACTCTTAGGAAACAAACTGAGGGTTGCTGGAGGGGAGGGGGGGTGGGGGTATGGGGTAACTGGGTGCTGGTCATTAGGGAGGGTATGTGTTGTAATGAGCACTGGGTATTGTATAAGACTGATGAATGACAAACCTGTATCCTGAAACAAATAATACATTATATAAAAAAAAATACATGGAGACAAATGAAAATGAAAACTCAATGTTCCAAATTCTTTGGGATGCAGCAAGAGCAGTCTAAGAGGGAAGTTTATAGTAATACAGACCTACCTCAAGAAGCAAGAAAAATCTCCAGAAAAATCTCCAATAACCTAACCTTACACCTAGAGGAACTAGAAAAAGAAGGACAAACAAAATCCAAATCCAGCAGAAGGAGGGAAATAATAAAGATTAGCACAGAAATAAATGATATAGAAACAAAGACAACAGAATAAATCAACAAAACCAGGAGCTGGTTCTTTGAAGAGTCAACAAAATTGATAAGCTTCTAACAGAATCATAAAAAGAGAGATAATACAAACAAAATCAGAAACAAAAAAGAAGAAATACCACCACCACCACAGAAAACAAAGGATCATATAAGAATATTATGAAAAAGTACATGCAAACAAACTGGGCAACCTAGAAGAAATGGATACATTTCTAGAAACATGTAACCTACCAAAACGGAATCAGAAAGAAATAAAAAATTTGAACAGTGGGATTACCAGCAATGATATTAAATCAGTAATCAAAAAATTCCCAAAAAACAAAAGTCCAGGACCAGATGGCTTCACAGGGGAATTCTACCAAACATTAAAGAGTTAATATCTATTCTTCTCAAACTACTCCACTGTTGGTGGAAATGCAAACCAGTCACTGTGGAAGACAGTATGGAGGTTTCTCAAAAAATTAAAAATAGAACTACCCTATGATCAAGCAATCTCAATACTAGGTATTTATTTATTTATTTATTTATTTATTTATTTATTTATTTATTTATTTATTTATTTTAAAGATTTTATTTATTTATTCATGAGAGACAGAGAGAGAGAGAAGCAGAGGGAGAAGCAGACTTCGAACTCCAGACTTCGAGTTATACTACAAAACTGCAGAAATCAAAACATTATGGTACTGGCACAAGAATAGACACATAGATCAATGGATCAGATAGAGAGTCCAGAAATAAACTCATGATTATATGGTCAATTAATCTTTGACAATGGAGGTAGGATATGCAGTGGGAAAATGACAGTCTCTATAAGAAATGTTGTTGGGATAACAGGACAGCTACATGCAAAAGTATGAAACTGGACCACTTTCTTACACCATACACAAAAATAAACTCAAAATGGATTAAACACCTAAATGTGAGACCTGAAACCATAAAAATTTTAGAAGGGAGCATAGGCAGTAATTTCTCTGACACTGTAATAACAACATCTTTCTAGATATGTCTCCCAAGGCAAGGAAAATAAAAGTAAAAAATAAACTATTTGGACTACACCAAAATAAAAAGCTTCTGCATAGCAAAGGAAACAATCAACAAAACTAAAAGACAACATAGTGAATGGGAGGACATAGCCAATAAAGGGTTAGTATCTAAAATATATAAAAAACTGATGCAACACAACATCCCCAAACCAAATAATCCAATTAAAAATGGACAAGATATGAATAGACATTTCTCCAAGGAAGACATACAGATGGCCAACAGATACATGAAAAGATGCTCAACATCACTCATCATCAGGGAAATGCAAATCAAAACCACAATGAGATATCACCTCAAACCTGTCAGAATGGCTAAAATAAAAAACACAAGAAATAATAAGTATTGGCAAGGACATGGAGAAATAGGAACAAGGAGCCCGATGTGGGACTCGATCCCAGGACTCCGGGATCATGACCTGAGCCGAAGGCAGACGCCCAACCGTCTGAGCCACCCAGGCACCCCTCAATACTAGGTATTTAATCAAAGAATACAAAAACACTAATTTAAAGGGATACATACACTCCTATGTTTATTGCAGTATTATTTACAAAACCCAAATTATAGAAACAGCCCAAGTATCCATTCATAGGTGAATGGATAAAGAAGATATAGTACATATATACAATTAAATAGTATTCAGCCATAAAAAAGAATGAATTCATGCCTTTTGCAATAACATGGATGGAGCCAGAGAATATAATGCTAAGCAAAACAAGCCAGTTAGAGAAAGACAAATGCCATAAAATTTCACTTATATGTGGCATTTAAGAAACAACAAACAAAGGGAAAAAAAGAACAAGACAAACTAAAAGTGAGATTCTCAATTATAGAGAATAAACAGATGGATACCAGAAGGGAGGCAGGTGGGAGGAGGTAGGTGGGAGGAAGAGTGAAATAGGTGAAAGGGAGTAAGAGTACACTGATCTTGATGAGCACTGAATAATATATGGAATTGTTGAATCACTATATTGTACACCTGAAATGAATATAACACTGTATATTAACTGCACTGGAATAGAAATTAAAAAAAAAACAATACAGAGGTTAAGCACAAAAGCAGTCATATCAATTACATAAATAAAAAGCAGTCAAGGGATTCACAAAATAAAAGGATGTAATACATGCCACCATGTACAGAAAACATGCATGAAGGGGAATAAACATTTAGTGCTTTTAGTTTGGGTTCAAACTTAAGCGACCATCAGCTTAATACAGACTGCTATATGCACAGGATATTATATATAAACCTAATGGTAACCACAAACCAAAACCCTATAATAGGTAAGCAAAAAATAAACAGAAAGGAATCCAAGCATATCATAAATAAAGCCATCAAACCACAAAAGAGAGCAAGAGAAGAACAGAGAACTACAAAAAACAACCCTAAAACACGTAACAAAATGGCAATAAGTACATATCTATCAATAATTACTTTGAATGTAGGGTGCCTGGGTGGCTCAGTCGTTAAGCGTCTGCCTTCAGCTCAGGTCATGATCCCAGGGTCCTGGGATCGAGCCCCGCATCGGGCTCCCTGCTCGGCAGGAAGCCTGCTTCTCCCTCTACCGCTCCCCCTGCTTGTGTTCCCTCTCTTGCTGTCTCTCTCTCTGTCAAATAAATAAATAAAAAATCTTTAAAAAAAATAAAATAATTACTTTGAATGTAAATGGACCAAATGCTGCAATCAAAAGACAGTGTGACTGAATGGATAAAAAATGCAAGATCCCTCTATATGCTGCCTACAAGAGACTCATTTCAGAGCTCGAGACATATGCAGATTGAAAGTGAAGAGATAGAAGAACATTTATCATGCAAATGGAAGTGAAAAGAAATCTGGGGTAACAATATTATATCAGACAACATAGACTTAAAAAAAAAAAAAGACTAAAAAGAAAGAAGGACACTACATAATCATAAAGGGAACAACCCAACAAGAAGATATAGTGATTGTAAACATTTATGCACTGAACATGGGAGCACCCATATATATAAAGCAACTATTAACAGACATAAAGGAAGAAATAGATAGTAATACAATAATAGTAGGGGGCCTAAACATCCCATTTAAGTAAATGGAGAGATCATCCAAACAGAAAATCAACAAGAAACAGTTGATTTGAATGACACATTGGACCAGATGGATCTAAAAGATCTATTCAGAACATTTCAACCTACAAATTCTTTGCAAGTACACATGGAACATTCTGCAGAATAGAGATACCTAAGGACCTAGAAAAACAAGAACAAACAAAACCCAAAGCTACTGGAAGGAAGGAAATAATGAAGATTAGAAGAAAAACAAATGAAATCAAAATTTTAAAAAAATACAACAGATCAATGAAACCAGGTGCTGGTTCTTTGTAAAATCAACAAAATTGATAACCGTTAGCCAGACTCATCAAAAGAAAAAAAGAGAGACAAAGAACTCAAAATTGGAAATGATGGAGGAGAAATAACAACCAACAACACAGAAATACAAAGGATTATGAGAGAATATTATGAAAAATTATATGCCAACAAATTAGACAACCTAGAAGAAATAAATAAAGCCCCAGAACCATAAAAGCTTCCTAAACTGTATTGGGAAGAAATGGAAAATTTGAACACTGCAATTACTAGCAATGAAATTGAATCACTAATCAAAAAAACTCAAGAAACAGAAGACCAGACTAGATGGCTTCACAGGGGAATTATACCAAACATCTAAAGAAGAGTTAATACCTATTCTTCTCAAACTATTAAAAAAAGAAGAAGAAGAAAAAGAAGAGCAAGGAAAAATTCCAAATTCATTCTATGAGGTCAGCATTACCCTGGTACCAAAACCAGATAAAGACAGTCTGAAAAAAAACCCCAAACCCAATTTCTCCAAAGAACATAGATGTAAAAATTCTCAACAAAATGTTAACAAATGGAATCCAACAATACATTTAAAAAATCATTCACCACAATCAAGTGGGATTTATTCCTGGGATGCAATGGTGGTTCAATATTTGCAAATCAATCAACACATCACATTAACAAGAAAAAGGATAAAAACCACATCATCTCTTCAATACATGCTGAAAAAGCATTTGACAAAGTACAACATCCATTCACGATAAAAACTGTCAACAAATTAAGCTCAGAGAAACATATTTCAACATAATAGAGGCCATATATGAAAAACCCACAGCTAGCATCACACTCAATGCTGAGAGTTTTCCCTCTAAGGTCAGGAACTAGACAAGGATGTCCATTCTCACCACTTTTATTCAACACAGTACTGGAAATCTTAGCCACAGCAATCAGACAACAAAAAGAAATAAAAGTCCTCCAAATTGGTAAAGAAGTCAAACTTTCACTATTTTCAGACAACATGATACTATAAAAAAAAACCCTAAAGAGTCCACCAAAAAACTACTAGAACTGACAAGTGAATTCAGTAAGGTTGCGGGATACAAAATTAATATCAGAAATCAGTTGCATTTCTACGCACTAATAATGAAGTAGCAGAAAGAGAAACTAAGAAAACAACTGCATTTACAATTGTACCAAAAAGAACCAAGTACCTAAAAATATACTTAACCAAGGAGATGAAAGATCTCTACTCTGAAAAGTATAAAACGTCAATGAAAGAAACTGAAGATGACACAATCAAATGGAAAGATTCCTTGCTCATGGACTGGGAGAACCAATATTGTTAAAATGTTCACACCACCCAAAGCAATCTACAGACTTAATGCAATCCCTATCAAAATACCAACAGCATTTTTCACAAAACTAGAACAAATAATCCTAAAATTTATATGGAACCACAGAAGACCTTGAATAGCCAAAGCAATCTTGAAAAATAAAAACAAATCTGGAGGTATCACAATCCCAGATTTCAAGGTATACTACAAAACTGTAGTAATCAAAACAGGATGGTGCTGGCACAAAAAACAGACACATAAATCAGTGGAACAGCCAGAACATGGAAAGAGCCCAAATGTCTATCAACTGATGAATGGATAAAGAAGAAGTGGTGTGTATATATATACACACAATGGAATATTACTCAGCCATCAAAAAGAATGAAATCTTGCCATTTGCCACTAGGGTGTATTATGCTAAGTGAAATGAGTCAGAGAACAAATACCATATGATTTCACTCATATGTGGAATTTAAGAAACAAAACAGATGAACATAGGGAAAGGTAAAGAAAAATAAGATAAGGACAGAGAGGGAGGCAAACCATAAGAGACTCTTAAATTTAGGGGTGGGGGAAAGGGGAAATTGGTTGATGGGCATTAAGGAGGGTACTTCTAATCCTGAAACAAATACTACACTATATGTGAACCAACTTGAATTTAAATAAAATTTTGAAAGGAAAAATTTGAAAGGGAAAAAAAAGGATCAATGGAACAGAATAGAGGGCCCAGAAATAAGCCCATACTTTTAAGGTCAATTAATCTACAACAAAGGGGGCAAGAATATCCAATGAGAGAAAAACAGTTTCTTCAACAAATGGGGTTGGGAAAACTAGAAAGCTACATGCAAAAGAATGAAACTAGACCACTTTCTTACACAGTACAAAAAAACTCAAAATGGATGTAATACTCTAAGACCGGAACTAAATTCTTGGAAGAAAACATAGGCAGTAATTTCTATGACACCAGCTGTATAAACATTTTTCTAGTATGTCTTTTATGGCTAGGGAAACAAACAAAATTAAGATATTGGGACTATACCAAAATAAAAAGCTTTTGCATAGCAAAGGAAGCCATCAGCAAAACAAAAACAACTTATTGAATGTGAGAAGATATTTACAAATGATATATGTAATAAAGCGTTAATATCCAAAATATATAAAGAATTTATACAACTCAGACCCAAAAGAAACAAATAATCCAATTTAAAAATGGGCAGAGGAGATGAATAGACATTTTTCCAAAGAAGACAGACACATGAAAAGATGCTTAATATCACCCATCATCAGGGAAGTGCAAATCAAAATCATGAGAAATCACCTTACACCTGTCAGAATGGCTAAAATCAAAAACACAAGAAATAACAAGTGTTAGTGAGGATGTGGAGAAGAAGGAACCCTCGTGCACTGTTGGTGGGAATGCAAACCACTGTGGAAAACAATTTGGAGGTTTTTCAAAAAATCAAAAGTATTATCATATGATCCAGTAATTCTACTACTGGGTATTTACCCAAAGAACACAAAAACACTAATTTGAAAAGATATATGCACCCTTATGTTTATTGCAGCATTATTTACAATAGTCGAGAAAAGGCAGCAACTCAAGTGTTCATCGGCAGATGAATGGATAGAGATGATACACACACACACACACACACACACAGAGGAATATTACTCAGCCATAAAAAAGAATTAAATCTTGCTATTTGCAACAACATGAATGGATATAGAGAGTATAACGCCAAGGGAAAGAAGTCAGTCAGAGAAAGACAAATACCATATGATTTTACTCATGTAGAATTTAAGAAACAAAACAAATAAACAACAAAAAGAGACAAACAAAAAACCAGACTCATAAATATAAAGAACAAATGTTACCAGAGGGGAGGTGGGTGGGGGGGATGGATGAAATAGGTGAAGGAGATTAAGAGTACGCTTACCTTGATGGGCACTGAGTAATGCATACAATTTTGGATCACCATATTGTACACCTGAAACTAATATAACACTATGTTAATTATACTTGAATTAAAAAAAAAAAGTAGAACCAATTCTCAAAAGACTCTGGGTTTTTTTGTTTGTTTGTTTTTTGCTTTTTTAGAGAGGGAGAAAGGGGGGCGGGAGGGGCCCAGTGCAGATCCCAACATAGGACTCAATCTCACAATCCTGAGATCATGACCAGAACTGAAATCAAGGTTGGACACTTAACCAAATGAGCCACCTGGGTGCCCCAGGAAGTCTCTGATTTAAATCCTATGTTGATTTTGCTAATTTTTATGCAATTTCTACAGTTTTATGTGGTTTCCTACATTTTGTGCCATTAAAGAGGCCCTTTGAGTAAGTTAGAAGAGTCAATCCAGTATAGGAGGTACCTCAGGAATTACTATTAAATCTATTATCTTTATTTATAGTGTAAAAGTTGTAATATCAGATGATATTAAAATTAACAGATGTTCTCTAAGCCCAGAAAATCACATACTTTTGAATCTGGAAATATAATTAGAGCTGAAGAATAAGAATATATTCATAACAAATGGCTAAACATAAATAACTGCAAATAAAGACCTTGAAAACTGGGTAGACAGGAATAATTTAGAGAATAACAAAGATTTGGGAAATCAGAGAACTATCAACTGGTGTGGTATTGTTATACAGTGAAAAGGGGGAAAAACTAGGAAATAAAACTTAACAAATATGAATTGAATATGTATATCTTGGTCTGTTCCCTAAGGTTCATAAACAAAAACACATTTACATCAAAAGTGCTTCTTTATCATTTTAATTAAAACAAAATGGTTCTAACAAAATGAAATTTGGTTGCTGACTTCTATCCCACAAAAGGACAGATCTCCAAACCATTTTGTTAATTGGAGAAATCGACTGTTGGCCTTACATATCATTCTGAACTTTTAACATTTGGATGGTATCACAAATGAGCGAACACTTTTCAATATTCTCTTTTAATTTTCTTTTTTGCCTCATTTTATGGATTTCATAATCTGGGTTTGCATCATTTATGTGAACTAAGCCTGCTGAAACCATTCGAGGACTTGTAAATTTTCCGCTGTAGTTCTCTCGCCGTTTGTGAACCTCTGGAGCAGTATTCGGTCTTGCAAAGTGTTTTAACTGATTATGGCTATCATCCGGGCTTTTTCCTAAAAGCCTTGTTCTTGATTTTGCTTGTTCAGCATGCTTAAATGAGGTCACAGGTATATCCTCAAATCTATCCGAACAATCCTAAATATTAAAAGATCAGGTTGGTGCATTAGTTTTCTTAAAAGTACATTTTAAATTTACAAGAATTGAAGTGTGTAATATCAACAGTTAAAGAATGAGAGCATTAAATATTTTATAGGCAGTCCCCAAATTCAGATCCTACACCCAATGCCTCCTATTAGACACTATCATAGAAACCATGCTTAAAAAAAAAAAAATCTTACTGTTTCAAAGGATCTGTTATTTTAGAAGGGATAGAAAATATGAAGCTGGAAACCAGAAAAACTTAGGAGAGCTGTCCTTAGGGGTCAGACTCCTAAAGGCAGTCAGCCTATTCTATAATTCTCCATATTATATTTTCTCCAACCCTAAATATAAATCATGAACTCATACTTTATATCATCCAAAGTTTCATTCTTTAAGAGTTAATGAACATCTTATTTAACACGCTTTCACACACATAGAGAGAGCCTGGCATCTAGGATATAGTTATACTGTTTATATTAAAGTAATAAAAATTTTTATGTACATTCTGAGAGTAAAGAAGTAAGACATTTAGGAAAATAACTGGAAAGATATACACCAAGCAATTTTTAAAAAATGATGGTTGGGTTAGGGTGGTGGGATTATGGGTTTTGTTTTTCTTTTCTCTTTTTTTCAAATTTATATAATATGGCTCTATTTTATAATAAATATATAATAACCTACAATTATCTCAAAGAGGGTATGGAGCTATTAGTCATTCTTAAACTAGTATAAACTAGTTTCCTCTGCAGCTTGAGCATCTTGTCCCTTAACACTTTGCAGAGATGACCACACCAAAGGAATAAGCTACTCTGATTTAGAGAGAAGATGTGAATGAATTAATAGAATTGGAGGGTGGGGGAAAGTTGTGCAGGACTGAGAAGAATTAGGGCGGCAAGAAAGATTTACAAAAAAGGAGGTATAGAGTCTAAAGACTAGTTGTACCTACTTTACATCTTTGCCTGGGTTTGAAGAAGGCAAGGAAACATTCTTCCTCTCCCCTTTTATGGACGTGGAACATTATTAAGGGAATTTCTGCTGCTTTGGTGAGTAATACATAATTCTTGCTTCACAGATGAAATAACTGATTACTAGATGAAATAACTGAAACAACAGATGAAATAACAGCGAAAGGGCATGGAGACCCACACAACTGGTTACTTTTCTGGATTCTCCTACAACTCAATTTCTCTTGTCTTCTGTTTTGATTCTTTGGGGAGCTTCCTGGATTTTAGAAAAGAATCAGATGAGCACGTCTTTCTGATGATCTGAAAAATGCCCTGCTACCATTCAATTCTCTGTTGTCAACTTCACTGGAGAGAAAAGTTTAGGGACTGTTGGTTTAACAGAGGAAAATAAGGATAACTCTATCTCTCCTGCCCACTCTTAGGATAAAGGTTCTGAGATCCTAGATGATCTCATATTATATAATATAAACACAATTTATTGTTTTGTTTGGAAAAGTGACATTAAAGATTCAATTTGTCTAAAGGAACTTTGGAAAGTCCTTTCTCAAAACTGTGAACCCATCTTCTACTTCCTTTTCCTAGTGGATACACACATGTGTGTGTACATACACACTCAATACTAAAATTATCAAATTTAAATAGAAAAGAGAATTCCAACATTGAGAGTATAAGCTAAACTGATATTTTCCCTGCTACTATTTTTACTATTTACTAAAGCTAAATATTTGTTTTACTATGGAGAGCAAATTCAAAGCAACTGTTCTAAACAAGAAAAAAAGCAACTGTTCTAAATTAGATCTATTTTTCTCATTCAAAGGATTATGCACATCAAATTTTCAATGTAATATCATTTGGGGATTTATGAGATCTCAGAGTTATGGGTCATGCCTATTTATATATACAAACAGAAAAGAGCAGCAGTCCAGAAAACTAAAATAAGTCCCTTCCACTCCTAGTTTTTAACCTCAGAATGGTTTGTATAAAGTCTGTTAGCAGGTTTACCTTCCTAATTGTTTTATGTCAATATTATAAATAGATTTGAATTCCCAAGTTTCTCAGCACATGATATAGCAGAGGGGCAATGGTAATAGAAGAGAGGAGAAGCTAAATTAAAATTTTTCTGTTCATAATCCAATAGATTATAAAGTTTGCATATCCCTAAGATTTATCAGAATAACTGGCACATAATACTATATATACTTATATCTGCATGAAAACAAAATTCCAGCTGTGTTTCCATAGGATACAGCCACTGCCAAGAATTGTATACGTTGTGACTGCACAGCAGCCCCGGACTGAGGAGTGAGTCATGGCTGAGATCCAGCCAGTTTTCCTTTGACAGGGGCTATATGCTCTGGCTCCAGGCTGTGTCAGTCAACAGAGTCTGCCCAGAGGAAAGGGTGATTTTTTCTAATTTATGCTCCAGATGGAGTGCCCTTTATCTATTTCATACAAAGGCACTGAGTGTGTTAACAGTCCCCTGATTTTGTGACTGCATTTTAAACTGGGTGAGGTGAATTTGAATGTCAGAAGAATTTTTTAAGTTTGACAGTCTGTATTTTGGGGCAACAAAGGTTACACACATACTTGCATACAGACATATACACCCTAAAGTAGATTATTGACAGACTTTGCCAAATACAAAAGTAGAAGACTTAGAAAGACAGTATTACGTGTATAGTTCTTCTTGCAGTCCAATGAAGCAATGTCCTTGGAACAGATTTCCTTAGAATTCTTGCAGTGGGCAGTGTGGCTGGTAGTATCTTAACTATCTTGCTAAATGACTTCTTCTGTTTGTGGACATGGTCTCTTTCTTTTCGGACCTTGGGCTTTAGATTTTCTCTCTTTAATACTTCTGGGAAGAGGGATGGTTTTGAGTTTTTCTCCGCTTCCACAACTTTGTATTTAAACGACTGTGATTCAGGGAACTTGGCATATTTTTCATTGCAAATTCCATTTGTCTTTACAGAAAGAGTATGTATTTTTTTGTATTGTGCAAATGTTACTAGATGTTTTTTATTATTGTTATTATTTCCTTTCAATCTCTGAATATACTGGTCTTCTAACTTCAATTTCTCCCCAGCCTCTAAATTGAAATGAGTTAAAGTGTTATTCTGCCTGGAAGGAAAAGTGTATTTGTATATATATTCTTCATTTTCACTTGGCATTTTGCAATTAGGAATTCTTGGATACGGTGAGAGTACTGCTTCCGGTTTCTCCTGTGCCATCAGTTTATAGATATTATGCTCCCTTTTTTCAAGGGGCTTCACTTTTAGTGTCCTTTCAAAGTAAATATTTGACTGAGTTGTTTTTGATTTACCACTCCAACCATGTGGGTCTTGCATTTCTGTTTTAAAATCATGATTTTCTACTCGAGGAAGCTGGATGAAACCATGTTCTTTCCTTTGTTTCTTAAGCACTATATCTGTAAGTCTTTCTGATGACTTATTTAATGGAATCACTTGGGTATTTTTGACGAAAGAAGGTTGTACTTCAATTAATCTCAGGGTTTTGGCTCCTTCTTTAGGATAGTATCTTTTCTGTTCCTCAATTACTGATGGATTTTCCTTAATATTCTGTAAGGGAAAATATTCCTTTTCTTCCTTTTTGGTTAGTTCTGTTTCTATAAGTCTATCCTCAGGAGTTTTTTGTAAAGTAGTTTTTTGAACAATTTTTGAATATTTATTTTGCTTTTCTGAATTCTCCTCCATAAACTGATTTTCATTTCTAAAAGATAAATCTGGCTTTATACATTTAAATGGTATGGAACTAGAATTGATCAAATTTATACGCTGGTTGATCCCCTCTAATTGCCTTTCTTTGATTAGTCCTGATTTTGAAAGTTTTTCTATAAAAAGGCTCTGCAGGTGTTTGCTTAAATCAGCTTTTAGATTTAGTAGTTCATTTTCTGATAAAGCTATAAGATAGTTTTGTAGAGATTTATTTAAAGGATATTTCATGTTTAAGTCAAGCCTTTTCCCAAAATTCCCCCTTGAAATGTCTCGTCCTAACTCATGGAAAGATATGGAGGCACTTTTAGTTCTTAGAGAAGACATGTTTGAGTCGATAGTCTCAGATTCTGTCTCTTTAAATAAACTGCTTTCTGAAAGGTTTTTTAGGAAATAGTTTTGGAGAATTTCATTTAAGAAAGATCTTAGCTTTATTTCCAAATGTTTATCTATGAAATGATGATTAAAATTATTTACAAAAGACATGACTTCTTTAACAGTTTCTGAATATTTTTCCAGAAAAATATTTTGCCCTTTTGGTTCTACTTTCTCATTCATCAAATACAGATTTTGATAGATTTTTGGTAAGTCTTCTTTGGTGATGTGTCCGGATTCTGAAAGTCTTTCTACAAGGTAATGTTGGATATGTTTACTTAGTTCAGATTTTAAATTTTTTATTTCTGACTCTGAGAGTTCTTCTAGAAATACACGCAGCTTTGAACTCAAAATAGGTTTTCTGTCTAATTTATCTGTTTTATCGAAATTCTCTTTGATTTCTTCAAGGTCTTCTGTATTATTTGGAAAAGGATGCTGAATCAGTCTTTCTAATTCTTTTTCTGGTTGTCTTCTTTCAGACTGATTATACTTGAAAAAAATATTAAACATATGTTTTAAAAAGGATCTTAACATTATTACATCTGAATCATTAAGTTTACCCATTAATGAGTTACTTAAATTTTCTGAAGTAGAATTTAGATCGTTTTCTTCTCTATCAAACCTCTGACTGTTACTTAGCATATCTGTTTTTTTATCTGGTGTTGACTGATATTTTGAATCTTGTAGGGATATATTTTGGCCTTCATCCATATATTCAACTCTATTAAAAGAAGAAGTGGTTTCTTTGGGAATGATGAGTGTATTCTGCTCTGAAAGAGATTCTGTTCTGCTTTGGGTTTCTGAATAATCCTCTGTGGAATACTTTGGCTCTTCTTCAGCAAAGACTGTCTCTGTATCCAGCATGGAACTCTTCTGATATTGTTTATCTAATTCTATCACTTTGATTATCCCAGATTCTAAAAGAGTATCTATAGGAAATGCTTGTATTATCTGGCTTCTAACAGATTTGGCCTGTGGCAATTCTATTTCATCATCGTTTTCTTCATAATGAAGTAGAATATTTGAAGATAAACTCTCCCAAGCTGTGGGTAATTGATTCTGCAAATTTACTGGTGTCTCACTCAATTCTTTCACCCCTATTTCCAACTCTGAGAAGATAGGTGCAGTGAATATTTGCTTTGTAACATAATCATTTGCAGTGTCACTTATACCTGGTTTGGAGCTAGACACTTCAATTTTTGAATGTTTCTGTTTGAAATTATTTTTTTTAATTGGAAAATTGATCTCACCAGCATCCAAGTGTTTTTCAGAGACAAGTGCTGTTTCTACTTCTGGAGAATTTCTTGGTCCACCTCTTGAGAGTGAATCTGCAGGAATATCTTTAATTATTTGTTTTAAAAGAGACTTTGAACTTACAATGTCTTTTTCTGGAAGCCAGTTATTTAAGTCTTGAACTTTTTCACATACTTTGTTTTCCAGACTACTTGGTGGTTCGTCGTGAACACTCAGAAGTAAAGAACTATGACTTTTCTTTCTTGCTTCAGTGTCCATAGGAACCTCTGGTTTAGAAAATAATTTCTCTGAAAGGTCTTGCAGATTTTTACTTAAAATTGATTTGAGCATCATTGATTGTTTTAAATTTTCTAGGTGGGAAGTAAGACTTAATGATTTTGAGAGGCGATATGTATTTATATTTCCAGTCACTGATGATTCTCCTTCAAAATTAGGTAGAGATACATTTGGTAGTCTTTCTTTTAAATTATTTTTAGTATCTAAAGTCTCTATTGTGGTCATATTAGGATCACGGGCTAAATTATTCTTAGTGTCTAAAGTCTTTACTGTGATGAAATCGGGATCACGGGCTGACTTTAACTTAGTCTTAGTGTCTAAAGTCCTTACTGTGGTGATACCAGGATCACGGGGCCAGGTTTTATTAGTAGGCCTTACAGTTTTTGAATATGTTGGGTAAGGAGGATCTTGGTCTTCATGCTCTATAACCTCTGCATTTAAAGTGTTTCTACATTTGGACATATCTTGGTCTTTCCTTTTTCTGACCGACATTTTTTTGTTTATATTCCTTAGAAAAGGATCAAAACCATCCTTAAAGTTGAATTTCTGGAACTGTAATATTAAAAACAAAAGGTAAGAAGTTCTGTAGTATTTATTTGAATTTATAATAAATTTTCTAGTTAATTTTCTTTGAGCAGTCTGTCAAATTATCTATCCACCCACCTTCTACAAAGAGAAAACTGACTTTAATTATTTTAAAATATCTGAAATTGGAATGATGAAAATTTTAATGTGAAATTTTAGAATTCCTAATTCTGATACTATTTTGTGTCCAAGAGATTTTTGCTACCTAGAATATTTAAAATACTTACACAGCATTCCTACATAATTTTTTTTTAAAGAAATTAATTTCCAGTGTGAGCTGCACTTACTTAGACAATGGCTAACATCAGGATCTAAGTTCTATCTTATAAATATTTACCATTTTAGTAGCAATATAAGAAAAATTTAAAATGCAAAGCAAGTAGTAGATATCCCATTAGAAGTATCACAAATAGTTTCTAAAGACTAACTTGGGAGCATATATCATCTGCTTTTAAGCCTGGGAATTTCAACAATGATGGTGAGTTCCATCCATTCCTCAGAATGTCACAGTAGAATCTTACTTTTTGATGAATACCATACATACCTCATAAATGGTTAAGAGAGAGCAGTACAAAAAAATTCCGGATTACAGTGAAATTTCAGTGTAATATCCATGGGCAGTTTTGTAGTTCTGGGATCAAGCTAGTATATCATTGAAATAGACTTTGAGATGAAGTCTCTTATTCAAATATTTCAAACATATTCTTATATTTGTTCATACAACTTCTACATTAACCAGTTGAAAATGGCAAAATGTGAAATAATCAGCCTAGTATCTGTTTTAGTTTATTTTAACTTAGTTGTTCAAACTTCATTGTAATGGATACAATTTATTGCAACTGTTCTTCAAATATTAGTTGATATCCAGATGAGAGTATAAGGATCCCCTGGGTTTTTCTGAGAAATACAGATTCTCAGGCTCCATTTCTAGACTGAGATTCATCAGGTCAGAGGTAGAACCTGAGGACATGTATTTTTTCAAAGACAGCCATGTGTTTCTAATGGGTAGTCTGGTTTAGGAACCACTGAATTATATAAAGTATTAGAGAAGCCTAGTACTTAAATATACTTGTTATTGGGATAGGATAATTCAGGACTCACCTGGTATTTTGGTTTGAATTCTATATATTCTGGTCTGAAAGCTGGTAAAATGTGTTCCTTTGGTGAAAAAATCACCTTATAAAAAGAGAAGTTTTAATTTTAGGCTGCTTGTAATGCAAGGATATTTCCCAAGATAATTTTATCCTTTCAATAGTTATTAAAAACATAAAAAACTTATAATCTAAATATTTTTCTCATAACTACTATAATTTACTTTGCCAATCATCAAAGAAATCTATACATATATAATGCATTTACACATATAACCTTAGCTTCCTTGATACTATAATATTCACCCTATTGAATTTGTGAAATCAAAACAATGCACAGCAACTTCAAGCAGAAACAAAAGTAGAAAAGAAACAGAAATGTCAGAATTAATATAATCTCATTTTAAAAGGTTGTAAAATGCTTTAGATAATAAATGGCATTTGAGAGGCCCCTACTGCTCAGTCAGTTAAGCGTCTGACTCTTGATTTTGGCTCAAGTCATGATCTCAGGGTTGTGAGATCAAGCCCCGCATTGGGTTAATGTGCTGAGTGTGGAGCCTGCTTAGGATTCTCTCTTCTTCTCCCTCTGCCCCTCCCCCACCCCTACAAAAAATAAAAAATAAATAAATGGCATTTGATATTGTGTTGGGCTAGAAAGCATTTTCAATGATTCCTTAACCTATAATTGCTAAATGGGTACTTAACCCTGCCTAAGGAAACACTTGGTGCTAGATTAAGGTGTATAGGAACAATTACAGAATCACAGAACCACTGAATTTTTGGAGATGAAAGGTGCTTTAGAGATAATCCAATCCTACCCCTTGTTTCATACAAGAATCTGAAGTTGAAGTTTGTTTTCCCGTTACCCAGATGATTAGTAGCCTAAATCCTAAGTGTCCTAAATTTTTATCTGATACTCCCTTCATTACACAATCAAGACCACAGTGACTGAGAATGATGCTTTGGAAGCATCAAAATGTGCATCCACACTGCCAACTCATCTGGACAAAACTTGACGCCATCTCTTTGAGAGTACTTAGTCTACAAACTACTTTCCAATATACTATCTCCTTTAGACAGCAGAAGGTTCATTATATATCAAGTTAATTAAAATAACAGTTCAATGAATGATGTTTCTATAAGTAATACTTTTAAGTGTTCATTACTTTTAAGCAGTTAATAACATGACCTTATTCTTAAATTTTCAGCAGCTTCCTACTTTTGCTGCTATTCATTGCCCTAACACATTGACTAAATTATTTCTATGAGTTTCTCAATATTCCACATTATAGTTTCTCTCCTTCAGACAAATGTATCTAACTCTGAATTCTTGAAATACATCTCAGACTTTTCCACATCTGTTCTTTTGCTTGTTTTGTTTTTCTTTGCTTGAATTTCCCCAAATTTCCCTAAAAAACAGTTTGAACTCTAACATTTGAAATTTCATTATTTTAAATAAATTTAGTAGAAAATTTAAAAATAAATAAAATATATATGAGAAGAGGAAGAACAGTAAAAAAACAAAAAACAAAAAACCCCATGATCTCCTTTTTTTAAAAAACACAAAAGAAACAAAAACTCCTCCCTAAGATAAGCTTGAAAGAATGTGTGAAAGGACATAAAATGTTAATTAACATCTCTGGAGGAGAGGAAACAGGACACTATTAACTTTTATTGTTTAACTCTGTATTATTATTTAAATTAACATGGAACACTTTATAAACAAAAAACTCCAGTACATTTATACTGGGGAGAAATGCTTTAGGCATTCATCTCAGGAAGCTAGAAAAGAACAATAAAACAAACCAATATAGGAGCGTCAAGATGATGGACTAAACATGGAGATCTTTTCTACCTTCCAAGGTTCTGGTAAATTAACAGAAAACAATTATTTCAAAAAGAAAAATCCCATGGCAATACTGGAAATCAATAAGGTGAGACACCATGATTTAGAAAGTTGAGAAAATTCAGAAAATATGAAAGCAGATGAGACTGATTGAATGGAAACCCCCATCAAGAAAGTTAGAGCCTTGAACAGCAGAAATCAGGTGGGCCTGAGAAACAAAAAAATTCAAGGACAGCATATACAAAGAGAATCAGGTGATGGTGCATTTGTCATAGTTATTAATTAAAGAGCTACATTCAGAACAGCTGGATCTTCTCTTCCATAGCATACAGAGCACATGCCACTGGCAGCATTGTCTTTCCCAGTTGCACACCCAAAACATAAAAAAAAAAAAAATTGAGGGGATTATGCTAAGTGAAGTAAGTCAGGTAGAGAAAGATAATTATCATATGGTTTCACTCATACGTGGGACATAAGCAACAGCACGGATGACCATAGGGGAAGGGAGGGAAAACTGAAGGGGGAGAAATCAGAGAGGGAGACAAACCATGAGAGACGATGGACCCTGGGAAACAAACTGAGGGTTTGGGGTGGGGGGCAGTAATAGTGTGATTGGGTATTAAGGAGGGCATGTGTTGTGATGAGCACTGGGTGTTATATGTAACTAGTGAATCAATGAACACTACATCAAAAACTAATGATGTACTATACAGTGGCTAACTGAACATGATAATTTAAAAAAATAGAAAAAATATTGCTTTCTAAAGAAAATGTGCCATCTGCCCAGGTAGAGATCCTATGAGTTTTGAGCAGAATAGAGCTTGCTGTCACTGACATTTCCACATTAGGTAACAGAGGAGGTATAAAAAGAAAAAAAAAGAAGTTCCATCTAGGAGAGAAACACATGGGTTCTTTGGAAATGTTGGGTTCCCAGCCATCCTGCCTATGCTCTTGCATCCCCATATACACCCCAGGGAAGCCTGCCTGTCACACAGAGCATACCTATACAATCAACATATTCTGTCATTCACAAATATAAAATGAGCCAACAAAGTTTACCAGGTATATGAGGAAAATCAATACATGCAAGTGAAGAATCAATAAGAGCAAACAGAACTAACTCCAGAGTAAATAGAGATATTTCTGAGGAATGTGAGGAGAGGGTGACCCTTGGAAAAGATTCTAAATACAACCCTGAGAAATTCAAAAAGGTATTGGTTTCCACTTAGCTGTATAAGAGGCATCCCAAATTTAACATATCACAAAAGAAAATTCTGGATTACTAATGCTGCTCCCCTCCCTCCCTCCAAAAACCCCACAAAACCTTGGCCTTTCTCGACTTTTCCTCATCTCAGTAATTGGTGCTACCATCTACTGGCTAGTAACCTAAGTTTCACTCTTTATTTCTCTCCTTCTCCTTACCATATCTAATCCAGCATTAAGTCTTCTGGCTTCTGCCTTCAAAATATATCAATTGTACAATTAGGTCTTGCCATCAACCCCATTACCACTATAGCACAAGCCATTATCATCTCTTTCTTCTAGTCTCCTAATTAGTCTCTTGTTCTCTGTGACAGAGACTGATAATTGCCTTCCCACAATATATATTATCTCAAGAACATAAAATTTTTAGCATTTAGGTAGAAATGTCCTTTGCTAAAAAAAAAAAGGGGGGGGGGTACATTGTCCAGCCTCTGTTGAAGATAAGGGTAACTATGTGACAAGTTTCTGGCCAACTACACGTAATTGTAAGTTGTTGGAAGAATCTTCTGAGAGAGTATCTTAAAATAGAGGCAGACTCAGCTGACAGGAACCTAACAAACCTGCCTGCATGTGAGACAGAACTCAACTGGTCAGTCCTTCATGTATCCACCCAGCAAGATTAAAACATAAATACACAATGATATGCACATAAGGTCTTCCTATGCTCTATCTAGTTCAATGAAGGTAACTGGGAACTGGGCTGCCACTGCTCAAGACCAAGAGTACTGCCATCCTAGGAGGGAGTAGAGCAAGAGTAAAAATGCCATGAAATTTCCTACCATTTTGAAGATGACTTTTTCTTCATTGGGTATTTGCTTGGTTGCCATAAACTTTGATTGTTTTCCAGAGCTCCCATGAAGCTGGTTCAGACAGCTTCTGGATCCTTTTTCAGTTTTTTTCAGAGGAACAAGAACTTGGAGCTATTTATTTCACCATTTTGTTTGTATCACTTTCCTTTAACATTTCTTATGGTGGGGGTTTTCTTGCAATGAATTCTCTCAGCTTTTGTTTGCTGAAAGGATATTTTAATTTCTGTTTTGAAAAATGTTGTAACTGGTTAAAGAATTCTAGGTTGGTGATTTTTTCCTTCTATTAAAGATGACATTCCTATAGTCTTCTGCCTTACATAGTCTCTAACAAAAAGTCTGTTATTTTTATATTTCTTTCTCTATTACAAATGTGCCTTCCTTTCCACTCCCCCTAAGGTTTTCTCTTGACCACTGAATGTCAGCAATGTGATTATGATATGTCTGAGAATTTTTTTTTTAGGTCTATGCTCTTTGAGTTCATTGAGTTTCTTGGATCTGTGGGTTTATAGTTTTCATCAAATATGAAAAACTTTTGACCATTATTTCTTCAAATACATTTTTTAGTTTCCTCTCCCTATAAGTCTCCAATTATGTTTTACTACTTGATATTTTCTTATGTTATTACTGATGCTCTACTTTTTAAAAAAATCTTTTTTCTCATTCTGCTTTATTTTGTCTAATTTCTAATTCTGTCTTCAGGGTCATTGATCCTTTGCAGCATCTAATGTGCTATTACTTCCTTTTTCATCTCTAAAAATTCCATTTTGTCTATCTACACCTTCCATTTCTTTCCTCATCATGTTCATGTTTATTCTACCATCTTGAATATATGGAATATATTTGTAATAGCTCTTTTAACCTCCTTTTCTGTTAGTTCTATCTTCTCTGTCATTTCTAGGTCTTTTCCTATTGATTGATTTTTCCCTGCACTATGGGTCATATTTTTTGCTTTTTTTTGTATGTCTGTAATTTCTAATTGGATGCTGAGAATGATAAATTTTACATTTTTGGTTACTAGATTTTGCTTTCTTTAATCTAGTATTTGGTTTATTTTGGTACATATTAAGATACTTGGAAATAGGCTCCTTTGAAGTTTGCTTTTAAGCTTTATTGGTGGTGAGGGGGCATTGTCCAAAAGCCTTTAATGTAGAGCTGACTTAGTCTCTCCACTAAGATTATGGCCTTCTATTTGCTGTCACATGTGTTATGAATCTTTCCTCTCTAGCATAGAGGAAAATGGTTTATTTCTAGCTATGTGAGTTCCTAGAATGTTCTACCCAATCCTTTTCAGTGGTTCTTCTTGCCTCCAGTATTTCACTACTCCAGATTAATCTCAAAGACTGTAGGGGACCTCCTTCACAGTTATCTGGAGATTTCTTGCTCTACATTTCCTTCCATTCTGGTACTCTACTCCACAAATTCTGCCTCTGCCCACCAAACTCCAATCTCCATCTCCTCAATTCAGTGATACCTCCAAGCTCTGTTTTGGTTCTCCCTCCTGGTGTTGCCATGCAGAAAACTGGTACAATTGTAGGGCTCACTTTGTCCTTTTCTCTAAGAAATCACAGTCTCCTGAGAAACAAACTGAGGGGTTTAGAGGGGAGGGGGGGTGGGGGGATGGGTTAGCCCAGTGATGGGTATTAAGGAGGGCACGTATTGCATGGAGCACAGGGTGTTATACACAAACAATGAATCATGGAACACTACATCAAAAACTAATGATGTAGGGGTGCCTGGGTGGCTCAGTCGTTAAGCGTCTGCCTTCGGCTCAGGTCATGATCCCAGGGTCCTGGGATCGAGCCCCACATCAGGCTCCCTGCTTGGCAGGAAGCCTGCTTCTCCCTCTCCCACTCCCCCTGCTTCTGTTCCTGCTCTTGCTATCTCTCTCTCTGTCAAATAAATAAATAAAATCTTAAAAAACCCCCCAAAAACTAATGATGTAATGTATGGTGACTAACATAATAAAATAAAATTAAAAAAAAAAAAGAAATCACAGTCCCATGCTGCCATCTTCCCAATGTCTAAAAACTACTTCTCCATAATTTTGTTCTGGTTTTCTTATTGTTTAAGGAAGAAAGATAAATCATATCCCTGTAAACTCCATCTTTACTAGAAGCAGAAGTGTGACATTTACTTTTCATGGATCTATCATATACATTATTTGGCTCAGCAGAGATTTATATTTAAATTATAATAATATATATAATATATATTGTAACAATTATAAATTAACTTTTCTTAGATTTAAAATAGACTCAATCTATAAACAAAGCAAGGGAGATTTAACTAGAGCAATATAACAGAATGTATTAGAAACCTTAACAAAGAAATGATACTATGTGAATAACAACAACAACAAAAAGAAAATGGAAGGGGCAAGAAAATGAAACTTTTTAAAAAACCTTGTTCATCTTTCATAGTAGGAAGTTGGTAGACAATGCCTATTGGTTTACATGCCAAGAAATATTTCAAACATATTAGAGCATTACAAATAATGATTAGAAAAATTAAAAAAATAATGTTTAATAAAACTGAGAAGAAAAGTTGTAAAAGGAAGGTTTGAAATAGTGTAAATGCTCTAAATCATCTTTCAGAGTATGACATCAACACATTCTACCCAAAGCTGATTAGTTGATAAATCAAATAGAGTTTGAACTACATAATTTAAAGCTATAATAAAACTTACCAGAAGAACTTTAAAAGTAGTTGTCTTGGGTAAATGAAACTGATAGTAGCTATGGGTGGAGAAAGATGTCTTTTTCTTTTCATTTTATACCCTTCTGTACAGACTGATTTTTGGGGGACTGTGTAGGTGTAATTTTAATTAAAAAGAAAAAGCTGGGGGGTGGGAAAACATAAAAGCTTAAAACTTACAAAAAACTACAAAGGGCATTCTTTTTCCCCCTGCAAAAAGGCATTCTTAATAGGGCATTGATTAAATAATTATTGTACAGGCTCACAATAAGAGACAGTAGAATTTAGTTGTTTGCAGCACAGACTTCAGAGCTGGTCTGCCTCAGTTCAAAATTCAGGCTTACCACTTTATTGTCCTCAAATTAGTTGGCTGCTCCATGACTTAACTTTCCCACATATAAAATAAAGTAAAAATATCTACATCACAGGATTGTTATGGGGATGAAATGAGTTAAAGTATTAAGATATTAATATAGGAAATTGCAATAAAAGTATTGGGTATTATTATAAAAAAGAATGAAATGTGGAATCTAAAAAACAAAATAAACAAAAAAAAGAAATCCAGACTCTTAAATACAGAGAACAAACTGGTGGTTGCCAGAAGGGAGGCAGGTGGGGGGGTTGGGCAAAATAGATAACGGGACTAAGAGGTACAAATATCCAGTTGTAAAATAAGTGAGTCATGGAAATGGGGGTACAGCATGGGAAACAGAGTTAAAGGTATTGCAGTGGCATTATGTGGTGATAGATGGTGACTACATACATAATGAGCACTGAATAATGTATAGAAGAATTGTTGAATCAATATGTTGTACATCTGAAACTAATATAACATTGTATGTTAATTATACTTTGATTTTTAAAAAAACTATTGGCTATTGTTATTAAAATAACATTACAGCCACTTAAAGTAATGAAATTGATTTAATAGCACATTTATTAATGTGCTATTAAATGAAAAATTAAGGTACAGATGACTAGTTGATCATAATAAGCAGTCTGGGAAAGCGCCAGTGGTATATAGGGAAGGCTTTGCGAAACTGACTCAAGTGGAATGAGAAAACTTCAATAGACAATAATTTTTTTTAAAAAAATTTAAATAATTATAAACTACATGACTATACATTTGCCAAAATCTATTGATCTGTACTTCACAAAGAATGAACATTAATGTATGTAAACTAAAACTAAAACAATAAAAAAACAGAATGTTGGTAGGCAAGAAATAATGCAGAAATTGACAAATGAATCCAACTGTATTTATTACAAATGTAAGATATATGACTACACTGAAAGGGGTAGGAGAAAAAAGGAAGTGACCTTAGTAACTTTGAAAAATAATGTTTTGGCTGGAAAGTATAAGGCTAAAGACAAAGTAAACTGTACATAAACAATGTGTGCTAGTAGGTAAGTTTGTTCTTCATGGGTGTAGTATAATTTAGTAATTCTGACACTGCTTTGCATTTATATTGGGGTGGAATAAATAAATGTATAGTGGATGATGACAGCCAGGTTTCTCACTGTGGGAGAGAGAAGTTACATTAGATACAAGCAAGAAAAGAGGGTTAGAATAAACTCAGTGATACTGGAATAGATTCAGAGACATCAGTATAAACTTATAATTAGCAAAATATAGAAAGAGATATATACAGAAACAAGTATAGATATATGTATATACATGGTTTGTACACACACATATATTATTTAACTGTCTGCTGAGAAGGCCTAGACACAATAGCAACAATACACCCAACTCCCAGAGCCTGGTTTCAAAATATCATTCTCCAGTAAAAATACCAGGGCTCCTTGTAGAAATGATTGATTCTAGGACTGGGGCAAGAAAGTTACAAGATAAGCCTGGAATATCTTATAGACAAAAAGGAACGTACTCAAAAGACAAAAGGATGGAGGCATGTCAAAGGGACACAGGACACACAAAGAATTGCTACTGGCCAAAGCTGGAAAAATTTACACAAAAAATCAATAACATCATCTTGGATTATAACCAAAAATATAAAATATATTTATTTAGAAATAAAATACATCATTAAAAAAATAAATTAATTGGCTAATATAACTAGGAGATCTGATTCCAGGGACTCAATGTGACCAAGTCACTATCTCCCTGTATCTTTCTTCCTCTGTGTTGGTTTCTTATTTTTTCTCTCTTAGACCACTGCTAGTTCTTGATATAAAAGAATAAAAACTTCTCTTAATGTTCTTATATCAAATTATGTGGTTATCCTTGTAGCCACAGAGACAGTGTCAAGTTTGCCAACTACACCAAGGATTAGAGCTGGGGCAAGGATGACATCCTCAGGAAGGAATACTGATAGACAAAAATATTATAAGTATATGGACAATTAAAATGTACAGGCAAGCCTCATTGTGTTTTGCTTTATTGTACTTCCCAGATACTTCATTTTTTAAATAAATTGAAGGTTTGTGGCAACCCTCTGTTAAGCAAGTATATCAGTGTCATTTTTCCAACAGAATTTGCTCATTTTGTGTCTCTGTGTTACATTTTAATAATTCTCACAATATTTCAGACTTCTTTGTTATAATTTTACTTGTGCTGATTTGTGATCATTTTATTACAATGTTGAAAGCTCATATATTTAGCATTTTTAGCATAAAGTATTTTTAAATTAAGGTATGTACATTTTTAAAGATATAATGCTATTGCTCACTTAATAGACTACAGTATAGTGTAAGCATAACTTTTATATGCACAGGGAAGCCAAAAAATGCATTTGACTTGATTTATTGTGATATTCACTTTATGTGGTGGTCTGGAACCAAACCTGCAATATCTCTGAGGGTCCTGTTGTATTGAAACAACTGCCTATCTACTTCAGCAAAAATATCAGTAAATTCTTACCTCATACCAGAAAAAAAGTATAAATGAACTAAACATATGTAAACATAAAGAGCATATACTAGGAAAACATCTAAGAGAATATTGACATAATCTTGGGGTGGAGAAATACCTTCTAAAAAAGATATAAACTAACAGCCACAGAGGAAAAGGTGTCAGATTTGACAACATAAATATTTAAAATTGCTATAAGGGACCCAAAGAAGTTAAAAAACATAGGTAATAAACAGCATAGATCACAAAGCATTGTTATTCAAAATATATAAAGCATTCTCACACATAAACACACAACCCAATTTGTGTATATGGGCAGAGATTATAAGCAGTCAAATAACAGAAATACAAATGGATAATATACATATGAAAATTGTTCACTCATTAATGATCAGAAAAATGCAAATTAAAATGACAATGGAATATCATTTTTGTGCGAACAATTAACAAAAACTAAAATGAATAGGGAGTGGAATACTAAATATTTTCTTACATTTTGGGTGCAAATGCAAATTAGCAAATCTGGTTTAAAGGATGATCTGGCAGTATATACATCAAAATTAAATATGCTCATACATTTTGATCCAACAAGTCTACTTCTCATATTTATCCTATAGTATATTGTACAGGTGAATAAATATAATACTTACCATTTAGCAAGTGACTATTATGTTCCAAGGCCTTTAAAATTCTTTGAAATAGATGATAGTATAATCATTTTGCAGATGACAAAACTGAAACTCAGATGTAAATTGCCCAAAGTTATATGACCATGAAAGTGGAAGAATCTGGATTTAAACCTAGATATTTCTGCCTGTAAAATCCAAGGTCTTTTTACTATATAATACTAATTCTCTTACCATCACCAAACAATGCCTTTAAATGGTAGGTAAAATCAAATTCCCCATTCCTCCCCACCTTTCTTTCATCCTGACTTTTGGGGAAATGATCTAGCATCCCATCATGGTCAGGGTTTAAATAGAAACTAATTAAGGTATATATTGAAAATCTTAATTTATGAAGGGGCTCTAAAAATGTGAAGGAACTATTGAAAGACTGTCACCTGAATCAGCTATGAGTTGAAAGAGATGTTTGTTAGTCCTTTCCAATTCAGATTAGCACTCCAGAAGTTTGTCTCAAAATACTGCATTTCTTTAACACACTGTCTACCTTGGTTCATAAAAAACTCTTAACTTCAAACAACTTCAAAGTTTATTTCCCCACAGAATTCTGAAGATTTTGTGATTTTGTGAAGCAATTACTTTAGACTTTTAAGAACTTGTTCTAGAATTCTGATATGTCTTCAATTTACAAGCTCGTTGCCCTAGGTGATAGATTCTTTCAAACTTAATTGCATATAACCTATGTTTTATGGTTTACCAAGTGAATTTATCTTGTTCAATTTAATTAAGTTTTATCTATTGTATATACAGGTCTGACTACCACCCTTAAAGAAAATATTTAAGGTAAGTTTTCTTTTTCTTTACCTTATAAAAACTAAACTTTTTATTTTGAAATACTGCAGTTTCCCATGAGTTGTAAGAAATAACAGAGAGAACCCATGGACCCTTTATCCAGTTTCTCTTAATAGTAACATCTTATAAAACTGTAGTAAAATATAACAACCAGGATACTGACATTGTACAGTCAAGATGCAGAATATTTCCACAAGGATCCCTAATGTCCTTTTATGTCACATCCATTCCTCTCCTGCCACCACTTCCTATTTAATGCCTGGCAACTACTAGTCTGTTCTTCATTTTTATAATTTTGTAATTTCAAAAATGTTATATAAATGGAGTCATATAATGTATAACATTTTGGGATTGGTTGTTTTCACTCAGCATAATTCTCCAGAAATTCAGCCAGGTTGTATATATCAATACTTTGTTCCTTTTTATTACTATTATTCCATGGTATGGATGTACCACAGTTTAGTTAGCCATTCGCCAGTTGAAGGACAATCTGGATTGCTTCTACTTTTTGACTATTATGAGTAAGGCTGCTAGAGAGTATTATGCTAAACAAATAAGTCAGTCAGA
Source organism: Mirounga angustirostris (assembly GCF_029215605.1). NCBI lineage: Eukaryota > Metazoa > Chordata > Mammalia > Carnivora > Phocidae > Mirounga > Mirounga angustirostris. Next base: position 161,907,112 of record NW_026991711.1, read on the forward strand.
GAAAGACAAATACCATATGATTTCAGTCATATGTGGAATTTAAGAAACAAAACAAATGAGCATAGGGAAAAAAAGAGAGAGACAAATCAATAAACAGACTCTTAACTATAGAGAACAAACTGATGGTTACCAGAGGGGAGGTGGGGGGTGGGAATGGGTGAAATATGTGATGGGGATTAACGTGTGCAGTTGTTGTGATGAGCACTGGGTGTTGTATGGAATTGCTGAATCACTATATTATACACCTGAAACTAATATTACACAATATTAACTAAGTGGAATTTAAATAAAAACTTAAAAGAAATAAATTATATTAAATCAACAGGTCAATCTGGGGAGAACTGACATCTTTACTATGTTGAGTCTTCCAATCCATGAACATGGTATGTCCCACCATTTATTTAGGCCTTTGATTCTTATCATACAGATCCTATACATATTTTCTTAGATATGCAAGTATTTAATTTTCTCTGGAGTTATTGTAAATGTTATGGTGTTTTAAACTTTTGTTTCCACATGTCCATTGTTAGTATAGAGAAATGCTATTTTTTCATTTTGAATTTGCATCCTCCAGCCTTGTGGAACTCACTTATTAGTTCTATTATGTGTTGATGTTGTTGTTTGCAGACTCTTTTTGGTATTTTCTACATAGACAATCATTCCATCTGAAAATATAGTTTTATTTCTTCTTTTCTAATCTGTGTGACTTTTATTTCCTTTTCTTGACCTATTACAATGGATAAAATTTCTAGTACTACATTGAAAAAGAGTAGCAAGAGCATACAACCTTGACTTGTTCCTGATCTTGGAGGAAGAGCATTCAGGCTTTCATCATTAAGGATAATGTAAACTATAGGTTTTTGCAGATATGCTTTATCAAATTGAGGAAGTTACCTTCTCATACTAGTTTGTTGAGAGTTTTTAAATCAAGATTGTGTGTATAATTTTGCAAAAAACTTTTTTGTTTCAGTTTATATGAGTTTTCTCCTTTAGTCTATTGCTATGGTGAATTACATGACTGATTTTCAAATGCTGAACTAGCCTTGCATATCTGTATATGATGAATTACATGGACTGATTTTTACATGTTGAACCAGTGTTACATGATATATAATTCTTTTTATACATTGTTGTATAAGTGTGCTAATATATTGTTGAGGATTTATGCATCTAAATTCGTGAGAGATATTGACCTGTATCTATCTTTCTTTCCTTTCTTTCTTTCTTTTTCTCTTTCTTTCTTTTGCTTTCTTTCTTTCTTTCCTCTCTCTCTCTCTCTTCTTTCTTTCCTTCTATACTGTATCTGGTTTTAGTATAAGACTAATAATAGCCTCATAAAATGAGTTGGGAAGTATTCCTTTCTCTTCTGTTTTTTGGAATAGATTGTGTAAAATTAGTGATAATTCTGTCTTGATTGCTTAGTAAAATTCTCTAGTGAAACCATCTGTGCCCAGACACTTCTTTTCCAGGAGATTTTAAATTACTAATTCAATTTTTTTAATGGCCATAGAATTATTTTATTCCATTCGAGACTTCCTCTTTAACCCAAGGATTATTTAGAAGTGTGTTGTTTAATTTATAAGCATTTGGAGGTTTTTCTGTTGTTTGTTATTGATTTCTGGTTTGATTCCATGTTATGTATATAGACAAAGATATATATTACCACTCACCAGGTTATTTACTTCATAATAGGCTGAGACCCATTGGCTCAAAAGCCTGAAAGCACCAAACTAAAACTTGTGCACATCCAATTGTTTTAAAAATAACCTTCCAAAAGCAGATTTTTAGCTATTTAGAGTCCACCTCCTTTGCATAGCTCATGAAACTGTGCCCAACATATGCTATCCATAGATAAGATAAACCCTGGGGACATAAAGTCCTCTAGTCCGGGCTGCCTTTGGACTTCTCTGACCTAAAGAGTCCCTGCTAAGCTATTGCATGAAATCACCTAGACATACAACACCCTCTCTAAAAACCTTGTCCCCCCAAAATTTCCTTGCTGTCCTCCTCTTCTGAGTGGTGCTTCTGTGCCTCCAGAGGGTGTCATGTTGTGAGGGACTTTCCTCACATGCAAACCTATTACAGTGTTACTCAAATAAGACGTGTGTGGTCAGAGAACACAATGTCTTCTGGTTTTAATTATTTTTAATTTGCTGAACTTGGTTTTATGATCCAAGATGTGGTCCATAAAATCTAAATATTCCATGGGCACTTGAAAACAAATTGGGTAGAGTGTCAGAGCCTGTTGGCTGATTGTGTTGTTCAGGTCTTCTACATTCTTGCTGATTTTCTCTCTTGCAGTTCTATAAATTACTGAGAGCAGGCTGTTGACATCCCCAATTAACTGTGGACTTTATTTTCTCTTTAAGCTCTATCAGATTTTGCCTCATATATTTCAGCTCTGTTACTTTAGGATTATTATGTCTTCCTGGTGGATTGATACTTTTATTATTATATAACATCTTTCTTTGTCTCTAGTAATTTTCTTTGTACTGAAATCTATCTAGTTTATCTGATATTAATATAGCCATTGTTGCTTTTCATGATTAATGTTTGCATGTCATATCTTTTCCCACTCTTTTGTTAACTTAAATATTTCTTATAGAAAGCACATTGTTGGATCATATTTTTTATTCACGCTGCCAACTCTATCTTTTAAATGATGTATTTAGACCCCTTACTTTTAAAGTAATTATTGACATATTGGGGCTTAAGTCTATCATTTTATGTTTTCTGTTTATTTCTTCTACTTCTCATTCCTCTGTTTCTTTTTTCTTATTTTTTTGTGGGTTAATATTTCTTAGAATCCGGGGCGCCTGGGTGGCTCAGTCGTTAAGCGTCTGCCTTCGGCTCAGGTCATGATCCCAGCGTCCTGGGATCGAGCCCCGCATCGGGCTCCTTGCTCGGCAGGAAGCCTGCTTCTCCCTCTCCCACTCCCCCTGCTTGTGTTCCTTCTCTCACTGTCTCTCTCTGTCAAATAAATAAATAAAATCTTTAAAAAAAAAATTTCTTAGAATCCCACACTGATTTACTGTTTTTTAGTGTGTTGCTTTTTATAGTTTTCTTAGTGGTTATGCTATGTATTATATTTACATAACATTACAATCTATGATAATTGATATCTCTTCAAGTGAAGTATAGAAATCTTACTTCTATTTAGTCCCCTTCCCTTTTTTTTTAAAAAAAGATTTATTTATTTATTTTAATGAAAGAGAGAGAGATTGGCAAGAGGAGCAGGAGGAGAAGAGATTCCCAAACAGACTAGGCGCTGAGTGCAGAGCCTGACATGGGGCTTGATCTCACGACTGTAAGATCATGACATGAGCTAAACCAAGAGTTGGTCAGTTAACCCACTGCACCACCCAGGCACCCCGAGGCCCCTTCACTTTTAAGATATAATTGTCTTAAGTATTTCCTCTACTTACAATGTGCATCACAGTAGATGGTGTTATAATCTTTGCTTTAACCATCACATATTATTTTAAAACTCATGAGAAGTAAGATAGTCTGTAATATTTGCCCATTCTCATGTTCTTTTCTTATGAAGTCCCAAGCCTTTTTTCTCTTTTCTTTTTTTTTTTTTTAGGAGACTTTCTTTTAGCTATTAATTAAGAATCTGTTTGCTACCAACAAATTCTCTTGGTTTTCCTTTATCTAGAATGTCTTTATTTTTCCTTCACTCCTGAAGGAAATTTTTGCTGGGTATAAAATTCACATTTACCTGTTCTTCTCTTTCAGTACTTGAAAAAACATTGTGCCGCATCCTTCTGGCCTCCATGATTTTAGATGAGAAAATCAGTCATTCAGATAAGTACTCCCCTATAGGTAATGCATTCTCTCTGGCTGCTTTCAAGATTTTTTTTTTTTTTTTCAGTTTTCAAATGTGTAATGATGATGTGACCTGGTGATTTCTTTGGATTTATACCCTTTGAGACTTGCTCAGGTTTTTGAATCTATAGGTTTATGTCTTCCAACAAATATAGTAAGTTTTCAGCAATTATTTGTTTAAATACTTTCTTTTGCTCTACCATTTTTTTCTTTTTCTTCTCCTCCGTCTCCCCCTCCTCCTCTCTCCTCCTCTTTCTCCTTCCTCTCCTTCTATCCTTCTCCTTCCTCTCCCTCTCTCCTTGTCTCTCTCCACTCCTTCTGGAACTCCAATAAATATGAATGTTAACTCTTTTGCTGAAGCTCTGTTAAGTTTTTTCAGTCTGTTTTCTTTCTGTTGTTCAGATTGTGTAAATTCTATTGATATTTCCTTAAGTTCACTGCTTCTATCCTCTGTCATTTCCATTCTACTATTAAGCCCACAAAGTGAGATTTTTATTTTGGTTATTGTCTATAATTTCCATTGGTCTTTTCTACAGCTTCTACAACAAATAATTTTTATTTGTTTCAAGAGAATTTCTGATTGCTTGATGAAGCATTTTTTGGTGGTTGCTTAAAATCCTTGTCTGGTTATTTCAACATCTGATTCATCTTGGTGTTGGCATCTTTTGATTATCTTTTCTCAATTATGTTATGATTTCCCTGGTTCTCGGTATGCCAAGTGATTTTCAAACATATCCTGGATACATAGGATCTTATACTATGAGACCCTGGATTTTAAAAAAAATTTTTTTAAAGATTTTTTTAAAAAACAACAATTTTTTTTTTTTTAAGAAGGCTATCCCTCTCCCCACATGGGCCTTGACTGCCTCCAATCTAGATCCTTAGGAAGTTATGGCATGTAGTTCCTCACATCCACAGGTGACCTTTGGCCTTGGCTGCAAGTGATTTATAAAGGGTGAGGAGTGTAGTATACTTGGGAGTAAAAAAAATATAGACTATACTTGTGATCATTTGCCTAACACACTACCAACACCTTTGGGGGGATGTCATAGAGCATTTAGTAGAAAGAAACTATTAGTGATAACAGCAAAAAGCCAAAACCTACATGGCAAATAGACAAAATATAACATCTACTGGGTGACTACTTTGTACTACTGTGCCAGGTGCCAGAAGATGGAAAGATAAGTAAGATAAATACCTTATCCCAATGTAGTAAAGGCTATGGCTAAATCATCAGCTATAAAAGATGGGATATTTCTTTGGTGGTAATATGTTAAAATGGCACCTAAAGTGCCACAGCTAATATGTAGTCAAGCTCAATCTGAAGCTACTTGTCAAATCATCTTTAACTGTCAGTGCTACTTTGACTATGCCTATTGTACTTTGTAAATTTATCTCATTTATTATGTAACAATTATGTTACTGTAATATAATGGTTTACCCCAAATAAGTCTTTCCCACTACCTCACTATAAGGTCTTTTAAGTCAAGAGTATATTCTGTTCATTTTTGTGTCCACAGTTCCTGGCACATAGTAGGTACTCATTCAGAGTATTTGTCCAGTGCCTAGGTTTCAGACACTGTTCCAGATGAAATACAAGACACAGAAACTCCAGCTCTAAATATGCTTATATTCAGGTAGGAAAAATGGGCAGCTACAATTAAAGATATTACTACACTGGCATTTAGAAGATGGTTTGCACTTTGCTTGAGTCTCTGAGTCCCTTGGAGACTCTGATGGCTGTAAATTTCTGATAAAATTTATGTTTCTGATAAAATTTATCTTCATCAAAATATTTTGTGTTAGGTATACATAAAAATCTCTATTTCTCTAGCTCATTGATCTTATCACAATATGAATTGTTTGAGTGGACTTGGTAATGCTACTGCTATGAAGGTTCCGTTCAATTCAACCAACACAATGTAAGTTGTATATGCAAAGCACTGGAAAATATTTTACATATATTATCTCACCGAATCACCACTTTGGTTAAAAAGGCCTTTCATTACCCATGTCTACCCTTCTTTTTCTGCCCCAGGTCCCTGTTAAGTACATTTTTCACAGAATAATCCCAAGGCACCCTGTGTGGTTATCTAGTATGCTATATATATAATTCCTTGTTTACTTTTCTGTCAGCTACATTAACTAATATATTTTTTGTTACTCAAAGTCAGGGGAAGAGGAGAAGGCAGTTGATCATATGTGCTCTAGGGTCAAATCCCAACTGCCTTACTAACTGTGTGACCTTATACAATTTATCTAACCTCACTGAGCTTCAGTTTCCTCATCTGCAAAATATAAACAATAACAATGCCTACTTTGTTATGAGTATTAAATAAAATAATGCATATAAAAAACTTAATATGGGGGGAGAGGAAAAAGATGGCAGAGGAGTAGGGGACCCTATTCCAACTGGTCCCTGGAATTGAGCTGGATATCTACCAGACCACTCTGAACACCCACGAAATCAGCCTGAGATGTAAGAAGATAGATCTGGATCTCTACAAAGAGAATATCACAGGTGTTTGGTTTCGAGGTACGAAGTGGGGAGCCATGATTCCACCAGCAGATATCAGAGGATAAACAGAAGGGGGAGGGAGCCGAGCCCTTGGGATCCTACACTGCTGGTGAGTGATAGCCTCCCGTGCTGGGGACTGGGCACAGACTCACAGACCAGTAGCGATGGGAAAAGGACTTCAGGGCAGTCCCCCAGATTGAAACCCAGAGTGGCGGGGCCACACGTGCAAACGGGGGTGGCTGGTGGTTTTAGAAGCACAAAGGGCAGAGACGGGCCCCAACCTGGAGGCAAAGACTGGGAGCACTGCTGAGGGGCGCACAACTCAGGACCACTGCAGTTTATAGCAGCATAGACAGAAATGGAGATGGGGTGGCCTGGAGAACTCACTGAAGAACAGACTGCAATCTCTCTGCTCTGAGGCAGAGGGTTGGAAACGATCTCTTCTGCTCTGACTCTTGGAAGAGACATGGAAAGCTGCCAGGGAAAGCCACCAGTGAGCAAAAGCCCCCCAAAACCAGTTTCCACTGAGCTCATCCCTTGCCACAGGGGGCAGGGTAACTCTGCTCAAACAGGGTTGCCGGAGTAACAGCATGGCAGGCCCCTCCCCCAGAAGAGAGGCTGGGAAAACAAGAGGAAGCAACCCTAAGGTCCCTATAAAACAGGTGCATCTTGCTTGGGTTGTTGTCAATAATTTGGACTCTATACATTCCCTCAACCACCCCTCAACAGAATGACTAGGAGGAGGAACTCCCAAAATAGGAAAGACTCAGAGACTATGACTTATGCCACAGATTTACAAATGGATTCAGATATAACCAAGATGTCGGAGATGGAATTCAGGGTAGCAATTGTGAAGATGATAGCTAGAATGGAGAAATTGATTAATGGCAACATAGAGTCTCTAAGGGCAGAAATGAAAGCTGAATTGGCAGAACTTAAAAATGCTATCAATGAGATCCAATCTAATCTAGATAATCTAACAGCTAGGGTAAGTGAGGTAGAAGAACGAATTAGTGATTTAGAAGACCAATTAATAGACGAGAAAGGGAAAGAGGAGGCCAGGTAAAAATAACTCAGAATCCATGAAAATAGAATCAGAGAAATAACTGACACCATGAAACGTTCCAATGTCAGAATTATTGGGATCCCTCAGGGGTGGAGAGAGAGAGAGGACTAGAAGATATATTTGAGCAAATCGTAGCTGAGAACGTCCCTAATCTGGGGAATGAAACAAACATTCGTGTCCTAGAGGTAGAGAGGACCCCTCTCAAGATAAAGGAAAACAGGCCAACACCCCAGCATGTAATAGTAAAACTCGCAAATCTTAGAACCAAGGAAACCATCTTAAGGGCAGTTAGGGGGAAGAGATTCCTTATATACAGAGGGAGGAACATCAGAATAATGTCAGACCTATCCACAGAGACCTGGCAAGCCAGAAAGGGCTGGCAAGACATATTCAGGGTATTAAACGAGAACATGCAGCCAAGAATACTTTATCTGGCAAGGCTGTCATTTACAATGGATGGAGAGATGCAGAGCTTCCAAGACCAGCAGAAACTGAAAGAATATGTGACCATTAATCTGGCCCTGCAAGAAATATTAAGGGGGGTTCTATAAAAGGAGAAAGACCCCAAGAGTGATATAGAATAAAAATTTGCAGGGACAATCTATAAGAACAAGGTCTTCACAGGCAACATGATGACAATAAATTCATATCTTTCAGTAATCACTCTCAGTGTGAACAGCCTAAACGCTCCCATAAAATGGCACAGGGTTGCAGATTGGATAAAAAGACAGGACCCATCCATATGTTATCTATAAGAGACTCATTTTGAACCTAAAGATACATCCAGACTGAAAGTGAAGGGATGGAGATTCATCTTCCATGCCAGCAGACCTCAAAAGAAAGCTGGGATAGCAATTCCTATATCAAATTAGATTTTAAACTAAAGTCTGTAATTAGAGACACAGAAGGGCACTATATCATCTTAAAGAGTCTATCCAACAAGAAGATCTAACAATTGTAAATATCTATGCCCCCAACATGGGAGCAGCCATCTACATAAGCCAACTGTTAACCAAAATAAAGAGTCATATTGATAACAATACATTAATTGTAGGAGACCTCAATACTCCACTCTCAGCAATAGACAGATCATCTAAGCAGAAAATCAACAAAGAAACAAGAGCTTTGAATGACACACTGGACCAGATGGACCTTATATACAGAAAATTCCACCCTAAAACCACAGAATACTCATTCTTCTCAAGCGCTCATGGAACTTTCTCCAGAATAGACCACATACTGGGTCACAAATCAGGTCTCAACTGATACCAAAAGACTGAGATTATTCCCTGCATATTCTCAGGCCATAATGCTTTAAAACTGGAACTCAGTCACAAGAAAAAATTTGGAAGAAATTCAAACACTTGGAAGCTAAAGACCACTCTGCTCAAGAATGTTTGGGTCAACCAGGAAATCAAAGAAGAACTTAAACAATTCATGGAAATCAATGAGAACGAAAACACATCAGTCCAAAACCTATGGGATACTGCAAAGGTGGTCCTAAGGGGGAAATACATAGCCATCCAAGCCTCACTCAAAAAAATAGAAAAATCCCGAATTCACCAACTAACTTTACACCTCAAAGAACTAGAGAAAAAGCAACAAATGATGCCTAAGCCATGCATTAAAGAGAGATAATTAAGATTAGAGCAGAGATCAATGAATCAGAAACCAGAAACACAGTAGAGCAGATCAACGAAACTAGAAGCTGGTTCTTTGAAAGAATTAATAAGATTGATAAACCACTGGCCAGACTTATCCAAAAGAAAAGAGAAAGGACCCAAATTAATAAAATTATGAATGAAAGGGGAGAGATCACGACCAACACCAAGGAAATAGAAACAATTATTAAAAATTATTATCAACAACTATATGCCAATAAATTGAGCAACCTGGATGAAATGGATGCCTTCCTGGAAACCTATAAGCTCCCAAGACCGAAACAGGAAGAATTGACAACCTGAATAGGCCAATAACCAGTAACGAGATGGAAGTAGTGATCAAAAACCTCCCAAAAAACAAGAGTCCAGGGCCTGATGGATTCCCTGGAGAATTCTATCAAACATTCAAAGAAGAAATAATACCTATTCTCCTGAAGCTGTTTCAAAAAATAGAAACAGAAGGAAAGCTTCCAGACTCATTCTATGAGGTCAGCATTACCTTAATCACCAAACCAGGCAAAGACTCCATCAAAAAGGAGAATTTCAGATCGATATCTCTGATGAATATGGATTCCAAAATTCTCAACAAAATCCTAGCTAATAGGATCCAACAATACATTAAAAGGATCATCCGCCACGACCAAGTGGGATTTATCCCTGGGATGCAAGGGTGGTTCAACATTCACAAATCAATCAATGTGATAGAACACATTAATAAGAGAAGAGAGAAGAACCATATGGTCCTCTCAATTGATGCAGAAAAAGCATTCAACAAAATACAACATCCTTTCCTGATTAAAACTCTTCAGAGTATAGGGATAGAAGGAACAATTCTCAAGTTCATAAAATCCATCTATGAAAAACCCACAGCAAATATCATCCTCAGTGGGGAAAAGCTGAGAGCCTTTCCCTTAAGATCAGGAACATGACAAGGATGCCCACACTCTCCAAATAGGTTCAACATAGTACTAGAAGTCCTAACAACAGCAATCAAACAACAAAAAGAAGTAAGAGGTATTCAAATTGGCAAAGAAGAAGTCAAACTCTCTCTCTCTGCAGATGACATGATACTTTATGGGAAAATCCAAAAGACTCCACCCCCAAACTACTAGAACTCATCCAGCAATTCAGTAATGTGGCAGGTTACAAAATCAATGCACAGAAATCAGTTGCTTTCCTATACACTAACAATGCAACAGTAGAAAGAGAAATTAGAGAATCGATTCCATTTACAATAGCACCAAAAACCATAAGATATCTTGGAATAAACCTAACCAAAGAGGTAAAGGATCTATACCCTAGGAACTACAGAATACTCATGAAAGAAATTGAAGAAGATGGACAAACAAAAAGATGGAAAAACATTCCATGCTCATGGATCTGAAGAATAAACATTGTTAAAATGTCTCTGCCACCCAGAGCAATCAATACCTTCAATGCAATCCCGATCAAAATTCCAATGACATTTTTCAAAGTGCAGGAACAAACAATCCTAAAATTTGTATGGAATCAGAAAAGACCCCGAATCACCAAGCAAATGTTGAAAAAGAAAAATAAAGCTGGGGGCATCATGTTGCCCAATTTCAAGCTATATCACAAAGCAGTGATCAACAAGACAGCATGGTATTGGCACAAAAACAGACATATAGACCGATGGAACAGAATAGAGAGCCCAGATATGGACCCTTAACTCTATGGTCAAATAATCTTTGAAAAGCAGGAAAAAGTATGCAATGGAAAAAAGACAGTCTCTTCAATAAATGGTGCTGGGAAAGTTGGACAGCCACATGCAGAAGAATGAAACTCGACCATTCTCTAACACCACTCACAAAGATAAACTCAAAATGGATGAAAGACCTCAATGTGAGACAGGAATCCATCAAAATCTTAGAGGAGAACACAGGCAATAACCTCTTTGACATCGGCCACAGCAACTTCTTTCAAGATTCATTTCCAAAGGCTAGTGAAACAAAAGCAAAAATGAACTTTTGGGGCTTCATTGAGATAAAAAGCTTCTGCACAGCAAAGGAAACAGTCAACAAAACAAAGAGGCAACCCACAGAATGGGAGAAGATATTTGCAAATGACACTACAGATAAAGGGCTGGTATCCAAGATCTATAAAGAACTTCTCAAACTCAACACCCAAAAAACAAATAATCAAGTCAAAAAATGGGCAGAAGACATGAACAGACACTTCTCCGAAGAAGACATACAAATGGCTAACAGACACATGAAAAAATGTTCATCATTAGCCATCAGGGAAATTAAAATCAAAACCCCATTGAGATACCACCTTACACCAGTTAGAATGGCAAAAATTGACAAGGCAAGAAACAACAAATGTTGGAGAGGTTGTGGAGAAAGGGGAACCCTCTTACACTGTTGGTGGGAATGTAAGTTGGTATAGCCACTTTGGAAAACAGTGTGGAGGTGCCTCAAAAAATTAAAAATAGAGCTACCCTATGACCCAGCAATTGCACTACTGGGTATTTACCCCAAAGACACAGATGTAGTGAAAAGAAGGGCCATATGCACCCCAATGTTCATAGCAGCGATGTCCGCAATAGCCAAACTGTGGAAAGAGCCGAGATGCCCTTCAACAGATAAATGGATAAAGAAGATGTGGTCCATATATACAATGGAATATCACTCAGCCATCAGAAAGGATGAATACCCAACTTTTACATCAACATGGATGGGACTGGAGGAGATTATGCTAAGTGAAATAAGTCAAGCAGAGGAAGTCAATTATCATATGGTTTCACTTATTTGTGGAACATAAGGAAGAGCATGGAGGACATTAGGAGAAGGAAGGGAAAAATGAAGGGGGGGAAGTAGGAGGGAGAGATGAACCACGAGAGACTATGGACTCTGAGAAACAAACTGAGGGTGTTAGAGGGAAGGGGGGTGGGTGGATGGGCTAGCCTGGTGATGGGTAATAAGGAGGGCATGTACTGCATGAAGCACTGGGTGTTATACGAAAACAATGGATCGTGGATCACTACATCAAAAACTAATGATGTATTGTATGGTGACTAACATAATAAAATAAAATTTAAAAAATAAAAAGCTTAATATGGTGCCCATCCATCTTATCATTAATTATTAATTAGCAATGGTGCCTGCTATCTAGTAGGTATTCAATAAATATTTTATAATTAATCCCTTTTTAACCTTCAGCTAATAGTGAAAAGACGGCTGCCAGAATTGAAGTCTTCTGACTCAAAATCTTGTTCTTCTGTAACATTAGGATGCTTTGTAGATATTATGCCATTGTTTTCCTAAATAAAAGTTTAGGCCAGTAATCAGATGGGATTTTTGTGCTATTTTTAGATGCATGAGTCAGTCTGGAAGAAGTAGTTTTAATTCCAAAACACTAAAATATCCAGGATATTTTGATGGTTTATTGGAACAACTAGACTGAATATTAGAATCGGTAATGCCCTGGCCAGTTGGGATTGTTGCCTTTAAAGTAACAAAACCTTTTTGCATGGAGTTCAAGATATTCATATATCAAATTCTACTATCTACAAAAAGTATTAGTATGGAGTTCTAATATCTTGGATTAAGGAGTCAGTCATTCATTAAATTACAAAGAAAAGCACTTATATTCTTCCCCCTGTTAGAGATGGTTCTTATGAAGTGCAAAATATGAAGTAGACCAAATCTTTCTTTCTCTTCTCACGTTCCAAGTCAGTATCTTTCTTGCCTGATCATTCCAAGACACACAACCCCTGACCCATTTCTGAAATACTTACTGCTGTTAGCCTGGCATGGCATTTAGACATAAAAAAAGGAATCCAGTATAATTAATTTCAAGTATTAATAGACAAATGAGATGAGGAGAATGGATTCTTTAAAATTGTTCACATCAAAATAGATGAGCAGAGGGGGCGCCTGGGTGGCTCAGTTGGTTAAGCGATTGCCTTTGGCTCAGGTCATGATCCTGGAGTCCCGGGATCGAGTCCCGCATCGGGCTCCCTGCTTGGCAGGGAGTCTGCTTCTCCCTCTGACCCTCCCCTCTCTCATGTGCTCTCTCTCATTCTCTCTCTCTCTCAAATAAATAAATAAAATCTTTAAAAAAAAAATAGATGAGCAGAGGTAGTTTATTCTTTCCTAGTGCTACTGTGAGTGGCCTACTAAGCAATAGCTCTATGTGGGGAGGCAGAAGTAAAGAATTCAAAAGTGCAGCCTGCCAAAGTTAATGTTACGTTTATATTGCTTTATAATAATTTATAAATTTAAAATAAACTAAGACAAAATATATAACAAATTTTATTTATAATAAATTCATAATAATAATGTATATGCTTTCTTGATGAAAGAATGATGTCAGTAAAAATTCAAAACAATATAAAATAATAATGATTTCAATATAAAATAATGATTTTTAAGGGATATATCAATCTACTTACTGATTTTCCTTTTTTATTTGTATTTTTTTGTCCATTGAGCTGGTCTTGCATTACCCTTTCTGAAAAAGAATGAAAAAATGATTATATAAATAAGTTGGCACTTGGGGCATTTGACAAACATGTTCTACAGACCTATCTCTAACTAATGATGGTGTAGCATAACAATTAAGAGCACAGGCTCTGGAGCCAGACTGCTTGGACTCAAATAGTCTCTGCAGCTAACCATCTAACTTCGGACAAGTTATCTTGGCTCTCTCTCAGTTTCCTCCTCTGTCAAAGGATAAAGATCCTGTGTCATAGGACTGTGTGATTTAAAGGGCTAAGGCATGCAACACTGTGTCTGGGACATAATAAGCACAAAATGAATGCAAGTTTTGTTGATTTTTACTATCACTACTACTCCCTTTGCTCTGACTCCTGACACATTGTACCCTTGGGTTTGTCACCTAATAAGTCCAATTACTATTTTCAATAGTATTGCTAAAGTGCATACATTAAATGATTAAAATGAAATGTCATCATGATCTAGATTTTTATGTACATAAAAGATTGTCTTTTAATCATATGGTAGTAAATGTTTGTATGGAGTACTACCTTTCTGGTTCTTAATGCTAGTTCAAAAAATAAAGTAAAAACTAAAAAAACAATCAAAAAACAACTCATTGTTGCACTAGATGGTTCTGAATGTTTTTGTGGCTGCTAAATTTTATGCACATTATTCAAAGCTGTGCTTGACTGAATGTTTAAAAGATTGGTTTTACTCATCGTTCTTGGAGCCTCTTTTTAGCCTATCATCTAGCAGTCATTTGGGTAAACTTCCATCACACATTTGCTATACATACCCACCTCTATAAAGTTGTGTAGACAGTCTACATTCTAAAAAGCTTTCATGGATAATTCTGTATTTCCCCAAGAATTCATGACCCTTGAGAGGAATCTTATGAAATAAACTGGAAGAATTTATAAAGTATGGAATGGAACGACTATGGTCTTCAATGATTGATGGTGTTAGACTGAAATATATGTGCAAAACTATGTATATTTATGTACAGGAGTGAGAAGTATCTCTAAAAGCAGCTCCAAAGTAATGGGGCTAGGCACATTCCTCTAATTTGTTTATAGATAATAATAAATCAAGGAATTCAAAAAAAGCAAATAAACTTTAAATGTACTGCTTTTCATCTCATATATGTATATATGTATTTTTATAAAAGCAAAACTAACCTGTGATTTTATTTTTATTTTTTTAAATTTTTTCAAGTTTTTATTTAAATTCTGGTTAGTTAAAATACAGTATAATATTAGTTTCAGGTGTAGAATTTAGTGATTCATCACTTACATATAACACCCGGTGCTCATCACTAGTGCCCTCCTTAACCCATCACCCATTTAACCCATCTCCCCCCACTTCCCCTCCAGTAACTCTGTTTCCTTTAGTTGAGTCTGTTTCCTAGTTTGCCTCTTTTTCCCCCCTATATGTGCATCTGTTTTGTTTCTTAAATTCTACATATGAGACACATATTTGACTTTCTCTGACTTATTTCGCTTAGCATAATACTCTCTAGCTCCATCCATGTCATTGCAAATGGCAAGATCCCATTCTTTTTTAAGACTAAGTAATAGTCCCTTGTATATATATACACTGCATCTTCTTTATCCATCTACCATCAATGGACATTTGGAGTCTTTCCATAATTTGGTATTGTTGATAATGTTGCTATAAATATCAGGGTGCATGTATCCCTTGAAATCAGTATTTTTGTATTCTTTGGGTAAATACCTAGTAGTGCAATTGCTGGATCATAGGGCAGTTCTACTTTTAACTTTCTGAGGAACCTCCATACCGTTTTCCAGACTGGCTGCACCAGTTTGCATTCCCACCAACAGTGCAAGAGGGTTCTCCTTTCTCCACATTCTCACCAACACCTGTTGTTTCTTGCGTTGTTCGTTTTAGCCATTCTGACTAGTGCGAGGTGATATCTCATTGTAGTTTTTTTATTATTATTATTTGTTAGTCAACATACCATACATCATTAGTTTTTGATGTAGTGATCCGTGATTCATTGTTTTCATATAACACCCAGTCCTCCATACAGTACATGCCCTCCTTAATACCCATCACCGGGCTATCCCATCCCCCCACCCCCCTCCTCTCTAAAACTCTCAGTTTGTTTCTCGGAGTCCATAGTCTCTCATGGTTTGTCTTCCCCTCCAATTTCCTCTCATTGTAGTTTTGATTTGTATTTCCCTGATGATGAGTGATGTTGCACATCTTTTCATGTGTCTTAGCCATCCGCATGTCTTCTTTGGAAAAATGTCTATTCATGTCTTCTGCCCATTTCTTAACTAGATTATTTGGTTTTGGGGTGTTGAATTTTATAAGTTCTTTATATATTTTGGATATTAACCCTTTATCCGATATGTCATTTGCAAACATCTTCTCCCATTCTGTAGGTTGCCTATTAGTTTTATTGATTGTTTCCTTTGCTGCAGAGAAGGTTTTTAATTTGATTAAGTCCCAATAGTTTTTGATTTTGTTTCCCGTGCCTCAGAAGACATACTTAGTATGAGGTTGCTATGGCTGATGTCAAAGAGATTACTGCCTGTGTTCTCCTCCAGGATTTTAATGGTTTCATGTCTCATGTTTAGGTCTTTCATCCATTTTGAATTTATTTTTGTGTATTGTGTAAGAAAGTGGTCCACTTTCAATCTTTTGCATGTTGCTGTCCAGTATTCACATTATTTGCTGAAGAGACGGTCTTTTTTCCATTGGATATTCTCTCCTGCTTTGTTGAAGGTTAGTTGACCATATAGTTGTGGGTTCATTTCTGGGTTTTCTATTCTGTTCCATTGATCTATGTGTCTGTTTTTGTGCCAGTACCATACTGTCTTGATCACTACAGCTTTGTAATATAACTTGAAGTCTGGAATTGTGATGCCTCCAGCTTTTCTTTTCTTTTTCAAATTGCTTTGGCTATTTGGGGTCTTTTGTGGTTCCATACAAATTTGAGGATTGTTTGTTTTAGCTCTGTGAAAAATGCTGGTCATATTTTGTTCCCTATCATTAAATGTGTAGATTTCTTTGGGTAGTATAGACATTTTTTAAAAATTTAAATTCAATTAGCCAACATATATTACATCATTAGTTTTTGATATAATGTTCAATGATTCATTAGTTCCATGTAACACCCAGTACTCATCACATCACATGATGTGCCCTTTTGCCCATCATCGAGTTACCCCATTCCCCCACCCACCTCCCTTTCTGCAACTCTCAGTTTGTTTCCCAGAGTCAAGAGTCTCATATGATTTGTCTCCCTCTCTTATTTCTTCCCCTTCAATTTTCCCTCCCTTTCCCTATTGTCCTCTGCACTATTCCTTATGTTCCACATATGAGTGAAACCATATAATAATTGTCTTTCTCTGATTGACTTATTTCACTTAGCATAATACCCTCCAGTTCCATCCATGTCAATGTAAATGGTAGATATTCATCTTTTCTGATGCCTGAGTAATATTCCATTGTATATATGAACCACGTCTTCTTTATCCATTCATCTGTTGAAGGACATCTCGGCTCCTTCCACAGTTTGGTAGTATAGATATTTTAACAATATTTGTTCTTCCAATCCATGAGCATGGAATGTCTTTCCATTTCTTTGTGTCATTGTCAATTTCTTTCATCAGTGTTTTATTATTTTCAGAATACAGATATTTTACCTGTTTGGTTAGGTTTATTCCTAGGTATCTTATGGGTTTTGGCGCAATTATAAATAGGATTGAGTCCATGATTCTCTTTCTGCTGCTTCAGATGAAATGCAACAGATTTCTATACACTGAATTTGTATCCTATGACTACTGAATTTGTATATCAGTTCCAGCAATTTTTTGGTGGAATCTCTGGTTTTCTATATAGAGTATCATGTCATCTGCAAATAGTGATAGTTTTATTTTTTCCTTGCTGATTTGGATGCCTTTTCTTTTTGTTGTCTGATTGCTGTGGCTAGGACTTCCAGTACTGTGATGAATAAAAGTGGTAAGAGTGAACATCCCTCTCTTGTTCCTAATAACAGAGGAAAATCTCTGTTTTTCCCCACTGAGAATATTAGCTGTGGGGTTTTTGTATATGGCCTTCATTATGTCGAGGTATGTTCCCTCTACACCTACTTTGTTGAGGGTTTTTATCACGAACGGATTTTGTACTTTGTCAAATGCTTTTTCTGCATCTATTGAGAGGATCATATGGTTCTTATCCTTTCTTGTATTGATGTGGTGTTACCACATTGATTGTTTTGTGAATACTGGACCACCCTTGCAACACAGGAATAAATCCCACTTGATCATGGTGAATGATGCTTTTAATGTACTGTTGAATTTGATTTACTAGTACTTTGTTGAGAATATTTGCATCTATGTTCATCAGGGATATTGGCCTGTAGTTCTCTTTTTTAGTTGGAGTCTTTGTCTGGTTTTGGAATCAGGGTAATGCTGGACTCATAGAATGAGTTTGGAAGTTTTCCTTCCATTTCTATCTTTTGTAATAGTTTGAGAAGAATAGGTATTAACTCTTTTTAAACGTTTGGTAGAATTTGCCTGTGAAGCCATCTGGCCCTAGACTTCTGTTTGTTGGGAGATTTTTGATTACTGATTCAATTTCATCGCTAGTTATCAGTCTGTTCAAGTTTTCTATTTCTTCCTGTTTCAGTTTTGGTAGTTTATAGGTTTCTAGGAATTTATCCATTACTTCCAGATTGTCCAATTTGCTAGCATGTAATTTTTCATAATATATTTTTATAGTTGTTTATATTTCTGTGGTGTTGATGGTTATTTCTCCTCTGTCATTTATTTTTTGGGGGCTCTTTCTCTTTTCTTTTTGATAAGTCTGGCTAGGGGGTTATCTATTTTATTAATGTTTTCAAAGACCCAGCTCCTGGTTTCATTGATCTGTTCTACTGTTTTTGTTTTTTAGATTCTATATCAATTATTTCTTCTCTAATCTTTATTATTTCCCTCCTTCTGCTATCTTTAGGCTTTATTGTTCTTTTTCTAGCTCCTTTAGATGGAAGGTCAGGTTGTTTCTTTGAGATTTTTCTTGCTTCTTGAGGTGGGCCTGTATTGCTATATATTTCCCTCTCTATGACCACTTTTGCTGTACCCTGAAGGTTTTGGACCATTATGTTTTCATTTCATTCATTTAAAATTTCATTTTAATTCAATTAAATTTCATTTAATTTCATGATTGTTTCCATGTATTTTTTTAATTTTTTCTTTGATTTCCTGGTTGATCCATTAATCCTTTAGCAGCATGTTGTTTAACCTCCATGTATTTGTGGTCATTCCAAATTTTTTCTTGTAGTTCACCTCAAGTTTCATAGCATTGTGGTTAGAAAATATGCATGGTATGATCTCAAACTTACTGTATTTCTTGAGGCCTGATTTGTGACCTAGTATGTGATCTATTCTGGAGAATGTCCCATGTGCACTTGAAAAGAATGTGTATTTTGTGGGATGCTGGGTGGCTCAGTGGGTTAAGCGTCTGCCTTCAGCTCAGGTCCTGGGATCGAGTCCCGCATCGAGCTCCCTGCTCAGTGCGGAGCCTGCTTCTCCCTCTGCCTGCCACTACCCTGCTTGTGTGTGCGCTCTCTCTCTGACAAATAAATAAAATCTTAAAAAAAAAAAAAAGTGTATTTTGCTGCTTTAGGATGAAATGCTCTGAATATATCATTTAAGTCCATCTGGTCCAGCATGTCATTCAAAGCCATTGTTTCCTTGCTTAGATGATCTGTCCATTGATGTAAGTGGGGTATTAAAGTCCCTTATGGTACTGTATTATTATCAGTGAGTTCCTTTATGTTTGTTATTGTTTTAAATACTTGGGTGCCTCCCTGTTGGGGGCATAAATATTTACCATTGTTCTTGTTGGACAGTCCCCTTTATTATGATATAGTGTGCTTCATCTCTTGGACAGTCTTTGGTTTAAAATCTAGTTTGCCTGATATAAGTATTGCTATTCCAGCTTTCTTTTGATGTCCATTTGCATGACAAATGTTTCTCCATCCCCTCACTTTCAATCTGCAGGTGTCTTTAGGCAGCATATAGATGGGCCCAGTTTTTTTTTTTTTTAATCCATTCTGACACCCTATGTCTTTTCATTGGAGCATTTAGTCTGTTTACATTCAGAGTAATTATTGATAATAAATACATATAGGTATGTATTTAGTGCCATTTTATTGCTTGTTTTGTCATTGTTTCTGGAGATTTTCTCTGTTCCTTTCTAGTCTTTGTCACTTTTGTTCTTTCCTTCCCAAAGAGTCCCCTTTAATATTTCTTGCAGGTCTGGTTTAGTGTCATGAACTCCTTTAGTTTTTGTTTGTCTGGGAAACTCTTTATCTCTCCATCTATTCTGAGTGGTAGCTTTGCTGGATAGAGTATTCTTGGCTGCAGATTTTTCCCATTCAGAATTTTGAATATATCATGCCACTCCATTCAAGCTTGCCAAGTTTCTGTGGAAAGATCTGCAGCTAGCCTTATGGGTCTTCCCTTATAAGTCAGGGATTTTTTTCTTGCTGCTTTTAGGATTTTTTTATCACTATATTTTGAAAATTTATTTACAGTATGTCTTGGTGTTGGCCTGTTTTTGTTGATTTTGATGGGAGTTCTCTGTGCCTCCTGGATTTGGATGTCTGTTTCCTTCCCCAGCTTAGGGTCATTTTCAGCTATTATTTCCTCAAATAAACTTTTTGCCCCCCTTTTCTTTCCCTTCTTTTTCTGGGACTCCTAAAATATGAATGTTACTACATTTGATGGAGTCACTGAGTTCCCTAAGTCTACTGTCATGATCCATAATTCTTCTCTCTTTTGTTCAGCTTCATTATTTTCCATTATTCTATCTTCTATATCACTTATTCTTTCCTCTGATTTTTTCATCCTTGTGGTCATTACATCCAGTGTTTCAAATCTCAGTTATTGCATTTTTCATTTTTGCCTTATTGTTTTTTAACTTTTATCTCTGATGTAAGGGTCTCCCTGATATCTTCCATGCTTTTCTCAGTCCAGTCCTTATGACTGTTGCTTTAAATTCTCTATCAGACATATGACTTACATCTGCTTCTATTAGATCTCTGGCCGTGACCTTTTCTTGTTCTTTCTTTTAGGATGAATTCCTCCATTTGGCATTTTGTCTAGGTCTCTGTCTTCTCCTGTGTGTTAGAAAAGCCAGTTATGTTTCCTTCTCCTTAGAGTAATGGCTTTATGAAGAAGAGGTCATAATGTGTCCAGGGCCTGGCACTTCAGGGAGTGTTTTTGGTGTGTGCTGTGTGCACTCTGCTGCTGTGTTTTGGCTTCCCTATTCCACAGGTCAGTCATCTGCAGAGGTTCTCTTTGCCTGCAGTGGGGAGTGTTTGGATGTTGGGCAGAGTTTGGTGAGTTTCAATTAGGAGTGTTCTGATCTGCTTGTTAAATGAGACCTGATGCCTCTTCCACTAGAACTGAAGCCTTGCAGAACTCTATGGTTGATAGACATGGTGCATGCGGGAGTTTCTGCTGACCTTCTGGGGAAGGGGTCTGCTATGCTGGTCCTTAGGCACACTCATCCAAGAAAAGCAGCACCAGCAGAGTGCAGCGGGGTGGGACTTGGTGTAAGCAGGTTAGGCAGCCAGTGTTGGCATTGTGCTGTTTACTGAAGTTTGTTTATGCTGAGGGGAGGGGGAGGGAAATGGCACCAGCCAGTTCCTTTGTCCCCAGAGTTGGGATTCTGTGCTTGCTGCTCTCAGGGAAGAAGAGTGAATAATTTCCCCTTGTGTGTCCCAGGTGTTTTTCGGATCACTATTTTCATATTATCTGTCTCTGGGTTGCTTGCCTGCCTGGAGCCACTTTGGGTTCTATCCCAGCCAAACTTGTTGACTTTTAAAACTCCAAATTCTAGGGACCCGGTGTGGTGGGGATATGCACTGGCCTTCTGGGGGTGGATCTTACTGCACTGGAACTGATGTAAGTTTGACCAAGAAGGGCAGTCATGCCAGAGTTCAGGGGCATGGGATTTGGAGGAAGCAGGCTAAACAGCCAGTGTCTGAGTTCAATGCCCTCAGCAGGTGTCTCTGCACCTATGCTGGGGGGTGGGGGAGGGAAATGGTGCCCACCAGTTCTTTTATCCTCAGATAGGCAACTCTGTAAATGCCACCTCTCACAGATGTGCTTCAAGTAGAATGAACAGTCTCTCCCTGTGTGCCTTAGGTGATCCTCAGATGATACCATCTGCCCTGGGGTTGCTTGCATGCCTTCTCTCCAGGGGTAGGGTGGCACTTTCAGGACTCTATCTCAGCCATGCCCATGACATCTAAAACACTAATCTTTGAGCCCTGCTGTTTGCAAAAACACAAAAATCAGCCCCTTTCATTTTCCCAGCCAATGGCTTTGGGGAATTGTGCTCCTCTCTCTCTCTCTCTCTCTCTCACCTTTCTCCTTGACCAGGCTCCTTCCCCTCCACAGCATCTGTGATCCATTTCTCCCCCAAACCATGTCTCCACAATTCCTACCTTCCTCAATGTGGCCTCTTCTCTTCCTCTAGTTGTGCAGTTTGTTCTGTCAGTCCTCAGGTTGATTTCTTGGGTATTCAGAATGATTTGGTAGTTATCTAGCTATGTTCAAGGATTGAGGCAAGCCTAGGGTCCTCCTACTATGCCGCCATCTTAGCTCCCCCCTCATATAAAGTATTTATAAAAGTATTGGTTTAATTATATAAGACTGGTCTGCATGAGTAAACTGAAAAGCAGAGTTCAAAGTATAACAAACCATTTTTTCTTGATTTATGTATTTATTTTAAAATTGTAGTATAACTAATATACAGTATTTTTTTTAAAGATTTTATTTATTTATTTGAGAGAGAGAGAGACAGAGAGCATGAGAGGGAGGAGGATCAGAGGGAGAAGCAGACTCCCTGCCGAGCAGTGAGCCCGATGCGGGACTCGATCCCGGGACTCCAGGATCATGACCTGAGCCGAAGGCAGTCGCTTAACCAACTGAGCCACTCAGGCGCCCCTAATATACAGTATTATATTAGTTTCAGGTGTACAATATAGTGATTCAACAATTCTATATATTATACTATGCTCATCACAATAAGTGTACTCTCAATCCCCTACACCTATTTCCCCACCCACTTCCCCTCTGGTAACCACCAGTTTGTTCTCTATGTTTAAGAGTCAGGTTTTTTTTGTTTCTTTTTTCCTTATTTGTTTTGAAAGTGTAACAAAACCATTTAAAATGTATATTTAGGGGTGCCTGGGTGGCTCAGTCAGTTAAGCCTCTGACTTCGGCTCAGGTCATGATCCCAGGGTCCTGGGATTGAGTCCCACATTGGGCTCTTTGCTCTGCAGGGAGTCTGCTTTACCTTCTGCTCCTCCCCCCACTTATTCTCTCTCTCAAATAAATATATAAAATGTATACTTAGGAATCCTAAATAGTTTTTTAAAAGACTCTATTCAGATATAAATTTAGGAATATAGACTTAGAGAGAAATAGGAGACCTAATCATCTTAAAACCCATTTTAAAAATGAGAAAAATCCAGAAAAGTTAGTGACCTGCCCAAGAGCAAGATAGAAATGAGCAATAAGGAAATAAGTCCTGTTTTCTAAGCATTTATTTATTAAAAAAAAAAAAAAAAGATATACTATAGGGGTGCCTGGGTGGCTCATTCGGTTGAGTGGCTGACTTTTGGTTTTGGCTTAGGTCATGAGCTCAGGGTCCTGGGATACAGCCCTGCATTAGGTTTCATGCTTAGTGGGGAGTCTGCTTATAGATTCTCTCTCTCTCTCTCCTTCTGTCCCTTAACCAGCTTGCTGTCTCGCTCTCAAATAATCTAAAAAATAAAAGATATACTATAGATGTTCTTTCCAATCCTGTATTTGATTTCACACTGCTTATAAAGGTTCTTTACCCCTCAGAGGTAACTGGATCACTGGCTTGTTTCACATACTTCTTTTACATAATTTTCAAATTACTCAGCCTTTCCATGCCTCAGTTGCCTCATCTGTAAAGCTAGGATAGTAATGTGAACCTTACACAGTTGTATGAAGATTAAA
This sequence comes from Mirounga angustirostris, assembly GCF_029215605.1. Taxonomy (NCBI): domain Eukaryota; kingdom Metazoa; phylum Chordata; class Mammalia; order Carnivora; family Phocidae; genus Mirounga; species Mirounga angustirostris. The sequence continues at coordinate 161,930,682 of NW_026991711.1, forward strand.
TAAATATATGGAAAGTTTTTACAAAGTTATGAAGATTAAATAAGGCAATATCAGGCAATGGCAAGGGAAGTGTTGAAACATTTATTCTTAGTATTTAGTTCTGCACTTTCGTTTTGAAAATGGGAAAACTAAGGTTTTTGTAAGACAAATGATTGCCTAAGGTCACAGAGTTAGTACCAAGGCAGGGGTGAGGTCCAGTTTATCCCCTCATTAATATTTTCTATTATTTGATAGAGTGGTTCCTCTTTTCAGGGAATAGTTGGAAATAATAGAATAAGGAGCCTGCTTGCAATTGTATCAGATTTACTATGGTTAGAAGAATCCAAAGGGTATTAGAATGAAAGTTTTGTAGGAATCCTGTTATGAATACCCAAGCATCCCACTCTCCCAAGATGTCTTATTACTCCTGAATGTTAGTCCAAATCATCATTTTTCTTTTAGAATAAATAATAATTTAGGTGTACTTTAAAACTTTCCTGACATTTAAAATATTAGCTCCTGAAACTGACATCCTATGTTCCAAAATAGCTTCCTGCACCCCAATATTTGTTCCTAGAATTGCTATTAATGTACAGAATAAATGTATAAATGCATATACATTAGTGTACAAATGTATAAATACAAAAACATATATGCCTAAAGCATTAATTTCTAATCATCTTTATTTCATTATATTCAACTATTCAAATTAGCAAAATTTCCCTTTTGGGGCAAAGCTCTGTTCTAAAAACATACTTGTCAATCACATTTTCATCAACCCGTAAGTTGGAGCATTGGAGAACTTTTGCTTGTTACAAAGAAATGTACTTGCTTGCTTATCTCTCCTGTCAAGTGTTCTGTTATCTTCTTCTTTTCTCTTCATTTTAATTAGGTTACTGTAATCTCCTCTGGATGGATATTCGATCACTACACAATTATAACCATTCCAACTGTTAAATATTAAAACATTTCTGTACTAATTTATAAAAAGTTGCTGCCTCAAGATGTTCAAATGCCCACCTTACTTTCATTGCTTTGGCTACCTGGTTCCCTTAGAAATCTACCATTTCCTTTCATCTCACTACAGCACAGTAGGGGTCCTTCCAGAACTCTGACCCAAATTTGGTTGTTCCATGCTTATGTATGTACTGGTTGTTAAATACTTTGATTGTATCCTTTGGGTTTACTGATATGTCAAATGTGTCTTCATAATGATATCACTGAACATCTTGAATCAGAAAAATCTCTTCACTAGGTAGATTTACAGAGTAGGCGAAATGTTTGTAAACACACATATGCTTAGTGAATGGTTTATTAATATTATAAACATGTAAAATGAGTATTATCCAGGATTTTAAGGTGACCTATATTTTGCTTTGCTTGTTTTTTAATTAATATTCTAATTCCATAGGTTTTTCATGCCAATAACCACAAAACATCATAGTGTAATTTACATTTTGGAGGAAAGTCTTGATATTTATTACTTTATGTGAGTTCATATTCTCTATTTCACTGAATATTTGAAAATCTAAACAGTATATATACAAATAATAACTTACCTATAGTATTAGGAAGATCTATATTTTCATTCATTGTGCTAATGGAACAATAGGGACTCTGAAATAAAAACAGAATGAAAAGTAATTAAATAACAATATGATTTTTAAATAGCATTATTGATGGCTATAAGTAATAAAATGAGATCCAATGTTACCACTTGGCCTTATTGTATTAAGGAAAAGAATTCATTTACAATTTAACCAGTGCAACTGGAGGTGGTGAGATAACTTGCATAGCTAAAACACTGTATTAGTAGGTTGTTGAGGTAGGAAAAGGCAAGCATAAAAAAAGTGCCATTATTTTGTATATCATTGACCTTTTCTTGTTGTCTCCAAGCCACAGGAAACAAAAATAGTAACTTAAAAAGATAAAATAAAAATAAGATTAATACCAAAGACATATAGCAAAAGAGAAGGGAGAAGTGACATTAAGGAAAATAGTGGAGTAGGGTGCTCAGAAAATTGTTCTCTCCACTGAAACAAATATAAACTGTCAAAGACTGAGATCAACTATTTCATCTCCAGAATCTAATACAAAACTTAGAGCATCCAGGGGACTGGTCAATAAGAAAAGGGCAACTAAATTTTGGTGTTTAAGAAAATCTGTTGGGTCATTAGCTGGCCACTGAGATAATGGAACAGAAACTTCAGTGACTGACCACAAATGACAAGGAATGCAGTCTTGGGTGGAGGAAGCTTGGATAGGTCCCTAAAGAAACAGATGACTGCAGCCCTCAAAAAATCAACAGCAGTAACACTTGGAGAAGGAGGAGAATCTAATTTCCAGAGTTGCATTATAAATTAATATTTAAAATTCCCAATATCCAGCAAAAAATTACAAGGCATATGAAAAAAACAGGAAATATGGCCATAGGAAAAAAATAAATGGATAGAAATAACCCCAGAAAAAACTCAGAAGCTGGACTTACTAGACAAAGATTTTTATTTATTTATTTGTCAGAGACAGAGAGAGAGCACAAGCAGGGAGAGCAGGAGACAGAGGGAGAAGCAGGCTCCTCACTGAGCAAAGAGTCCGATGCAGGACTCGATCCCTGGATCCTGGGATCATGACCTGAGATGAAGGCAGACGCTTAACCTACTGAACTACCCAGGCATCCCAACAAAGATTTTTAAACTTTGTGCTCAAAGAGCTAAAGGGAACCATGGACAAAGAAATAAAGGAAACCAAGAAAATGATGTATGAACCAAATGAAAATATAAAGAGACTGGAAGTATAAAAAGGAACCAAGTAGAAATTCTGGATCAGAAAGAACTTTGGCACCTTCAAGTGTACCAACATACACTTTATGGGAATCACAGGAGAAGAGAAAGGGTTGGAAAGAATATTTGAAGATATAATGGCCAAACACTTCCCAAATATGATGAAAGGCATGAATCTACACATCTAAATGCTTAACAAGCTCCAAGGAGGATAAACTCAAAAGAGATACACACAGACATAACATAAATCAAACTGCCAAAAGTAAAAGACAAAGCGAGAACTTAAAAGGATCAAGAAAGACTAATCAGATACAAAAGTTCTTCAATAAGATTGTCAGTTTCTCATTAGAAACTATGTAGATAAGTAGACAGTAGAATGGCACATTTAAACAGCTGAAAGAAAAACTGTCAACTAGAATTCTCTAACAAGCAAAATTATCCTTTAAAAAAATGAACAAGAATTAAGGCATTCCTGGATTAACAAAAGCTGGAGGAATTTGTCACTAATATTTCTGCTTTACAAAAAATGCTAAGGGAGTCTTTCAGGCTGAAAGGGAAGGACACTAGACAGTAACTCAAACCCATATTAACAAAGAATTCTGGAAAAGGTAATTACATAGATAAACACAAAAGCCAGTATTATTGTACTTTTGGTTTGTAACTATATTTCCTACATGCTTTTAAACAACATTTTATTGAAATATAATGACATATGACATTGTATTAATTTTAGATGTAATAAGTACATTACATTTAAATATATATATAATCAGAATGATTACAATAAGTTAACATCCATCCCCACACAGTTACTATTTTTTTGTGATGACAATTTTTATGATTTACTCTCTTAGCAACTTTCAAATATTCAATACAGTATTATTGGCTATAGTTACCATGCTATACATTACACCCCCAGGACTTATTTCTCTTATAACTGGAAGTTTGTTTGTCTTGACTACATTTACCAATTTTGCCACTCCCTACCTGACACCTCTGGCAAATACCAACTTGTTCTCCGTATCTGTGGTTTGTTTTCTTTGTAGATTCCATATATAAGTCACATCACATTTCTTTGACTTATTTCACTTAGCATAACACCCTCAAGGTCTTTCCATGTTGTTGCAAATGGCAAAATTTCCTTCTGTTCTATGGCCAAATGATATTCCATTGTATATATACACATTTTGTTTATCCATTCATCCATCAATGGACAACTCGGTTGTTTCATGTCTTGGCTGTGGTAAATAATGCTGCAATGAACATGGGGATGCCGATATCTTTTCCAGAAAGGGATTTTGTTTTCTTTGGATAAATACCAGAAGTGGAATTGCTGGACTATATGTTAGTTTTGTTTTAAAATTTTTGAAGACCCTCCATACTGTTTTCCATAGTGGCTGCACCAATTTATATTTCCAATTTTTTTTTTAATGTAATCTCTATATCCAATGTGGGGCTCAAACTCACAACCCCAAGATCAAGAGTAACATGCACTTCTGACTGAGCCAGCCAGGTGCCCCCCATTTATTTATTATTATTTTCTGTGATAAGAACACTTAAGATATAACCTCCTAGCAAATTTTTAAGTATACAATAGAGCATTTTAAACTATTGGCGCTATGTTGTACAACAGATCTCCAGAAGTCTTGTATAACCTAAACTTTGTACTCTTTGACAAATACCTCTCTGTTTTCCTCCTCCAAACCCTGGCAGCCACTATTTCACTCTGTTTCTATGAGTTTGACTATTTTAGATTCAGCATATGTTATTATACAGTACTTGTTCTCTCTCACTTAGCATGATGTACTCCAGGTCCATCCATATTGTTGCAAAAAGAATTTTCTTCTTTCTCATGATTAATATTACATTGTATGTATATACCACATTTCCTTTATCTATTTGTCCTTCAATGGACACTTAGGTTGCCTCCATGTCTTGACTATTGTAAATAATGCTGTAATTAACATGGGAATGCATATAACTCTTCAAGACCTGGTTGCAGTTCCTATGGATATATGCCCAGAAGTGGGATTCTGGATCATATGTTAGTTCTATTTTTAGTTTTTTTGAGGAACCTCCATACTTCTTTTTTTTTTTTTTTAAGATTTTATTATTTATTTGAGAGAGAGAGAGAGACAGTGAGAGAGGGAACACAGCAGAGGGAGTGGGAGAGGGAGAAGCAGGCTTCTCGCTGAGCAGGGAGCCCGATGCGGGGCTCTATCCCAGGACCCTGGGATCATGACCTGAGCTGAAGGCAGACACTTAATGACTGAGCCACCCAGGCGCCCCTCCATACTTTTTTCTAATGTGACTATACAAATTTACATTTTCATTAAAAATGTACAAGAGTTCCCTTTTCTCCATATCCTCACCAATATTTATCAGATTTTCTTTAGTTGGTTTTAGATAAATGCCATCATAACAGGTGTGAGGTAATATCTCATGGTAGTTTTGATTTGTAGTTCCCTGATGATTAATGATGGTAAGCACCTTTTCATATACTGGTCATTTGGTTTTTTTTAAAGATTTTATTTATTTATTTGACAGAGAGAGAGAGACAGCGAGAGAGGGAACACAAGCAGGGAGAGGGTCAGAGGGAGAAGCAGGCTTCCTGCCGAGCAGGGAGCCCGATGTGGGGCTCGATCCCAGGACCCTGAGATCATGACCTGAGCTGAAGGCAGTCGCTTAACCAACTGAGCCACCCAGGCGCCCCACTGGTTGGTCATTTGTATGTCTTCCTTCTAGAAATGTCTAATCAGTTCCTCTGCTCATTTTAAAAATCAGGCTTTTTGGGTTTTTCTGCTATTGAGTCATAGGAGTTTCTTATATATTTTAGATATTAATGCTTTATTAGATATGGTTTATAAATATATTCTCAAATTCCATAGTTTACTTTTCATTTTGCTGGTTGTTAGCTACAGTAATCAAAACAGCATGCTACTGGCATAAAACCAGACATACAGACCAAAGGAACAGAATAGAGAGCTCAGAAATAAACCCACACATATATGGTCAACTGATCTTTGAAAAGGGTGCCAAGAATACACAATAGGGACAGGATAATCTCTTCAATTAATTGTGTTGGGAAAACTAGATATCCACATGAAAAAGAATGAAATTTGTTTCACACCATACACAAAGAACAACTCAAAATGGATTAAACACTAAAACTTAAGACCTGAAATCACAAAACTCCTAGAAGAAAACATATTAACAAAAATTCTCAACATTGCTTTTTTATAGTGTTTTCTTGGATATGAAACCAAAAGCACAGGCAACAAAAGCAAAAACAGACCAGTGGGATTACATTAAAGTAAAATTCCTATATCCTTTAATTATATATTCTCTAATTTTTGGAAGCAGTATTCATTATATGTCCACATCAAGTTGTTAAGTATGTCCAAATTTTTACATCCCTACTAAAGTTTTTGCTTGCTAGCTCTATTAACACAAATATTAATCTCAAAAAGAACCAGATTATCTCATTACAATTGTGAATTTGTTAATTTTTATTTGAAATTGTTATTTTCAGCTGTGTATATTTTGAAATTATATCAATGGTTATGTCTACTTGATGGATTTTTCAGTGCAAACTCAAAATATTTTAAAAGACGGCATTCATTTATAAATTTATTGTGATAACTCACGTTTGAATTTCTTTCTTCCATTTTATTTTGTTCTTCCTATTAAAATGCTTTTTTTCCCTGGGATCCTTTTGTATTCCTTTTCTGTATTCTATGAAATTGGTTTTTTACATTGTCTCCCTTTCTACCAGGTTTGGAGGAATATGTACATTTTTAAAATTAATTTTTTCCTTCAATTTTATCACATATTTTTGATTTTTTTGAATGATCATTTAGATGAGTGTAGAATTCTAGGTTTAGTGCTTTCTCAGTATTTACTATTCCTTTGTCCTCTATTGTTGCTTTTCACAGTTTGGGTTCTCTGGGAGGAAAACTCTGTGATGAGAATGTATGTTTAAAACATGCTTTAGAGGGTACTATTGAAATCAACATCTGAAGAATGGAGGGTAAAGAAACAGGATTGGAAAGAAGAGATATTGACCTGCAATGTAGTCTCAATTAGGCCTCAGTAGACCCTGCAGGGAGTCCTAGAGTTGAGATGGCTCTAAAGAGTTTTTCCAATTTGGGGCAAGGGGATTGAGCATTTTACTTCTGGATTGATCTATCGTTGGATGTTGGCTGTCTCTTTAAGAAGACATGACTTGAACAAGCTCAAAGTCAAGAGGGAAAGAAGTATACTCCACCTCTAATAGAAAAAACTGAAAAGTTAATTGGAAAAGGGCATGGGGTGCCTGGGTGGCTCAGTTGGTTAAGCGTCTGCCTTCAGCTCAGGTCATGATCACAGGGTTCTGGAATCGAGCCCCGTATTGGGCTCCCTGCTCAATGGGGAGACTGCTTCTCCCTCTCCCACTCCCCCTGCTTGTGCACACACTCTCTATTAAATAAATAAATAAAATTTTAAAAGAAAAGAAAAGAGCATGAGTACAGGGAAAGGTAATGTGTTTGGGTCAATCATTCATTCTACCACAGTCTACCTTCTTGGCCATAATTGTTCATATCTTCCTCAAATATAAAATATGCCTACTACCACTCAAGCTCTCTTAAAGCTTCATTCAGTCACAGCATCAGGCATAAAATACAAGTCTAGATGCAACTCCCTTGAATTAGTCTTATGGATCATAAGCAAATTACCAGCCTCTCTTAATCATACATTAGTGCAGACAGAATAATGAAAATAAATGCTCCCATTTGAAAAAAAGGTGTACAAAGATGAGCATGGGAAGATAGCAGAGGAGGAGGATCCTAAGCTCACCTCATCCCATGGATACATCTAGATAACATCCACACCAGTACAACTAATCCAGAAAACAACCCCAAAACTGGCAGAACATACTCTCTACAGTTAATCATAGAGAGGAGGCCACATCAAAAAGGGTAGAAGGGGCAGACATGGGGTGGGGTCCAAACACCCAGAGAGACTAACAACAAAAGGTTGGGGGGACACCACAAATACGGAGAAAGGAGAGGAACAGATCCTACACCAGACACCCCAGACAAGGGGGACTGGCATGTGAAAGAAGAATCCCCAGAACATTTGGCTTTGAAAACCAGATGGCCTTAACTTGACAAGTTTTTAAGGTCAGCAGGGCTTAACTTTGGATACTTTAAAAATCAACAGGCTTTGCTCTGGAAGAGCCAGAGGGTGACCGGAAACTGAGTCCCCACCTTAAAGAGCCAGTATAACAAACAATCCCACTGAGATAACAGCATTGGAGCAGCATTTTGAAAAGAGCATGGGGTATGTGGGAAGGAGATTTAATTTTTTTTTTTACTATTAATACACTGGATGGGGAGGGATCTTTAGGAGACCTCTCCAAGAACACAAGAGCTGGTGGGCACAATTTCTCTCCTCCTCCAATCCCCTGGCCAGCATAGATACCTGGACACCTCCAGGAACCAGCTCAAACACTCTCCACCTAGCTTGCTAATATCATGCACAACCACCCCCACATTCTCCTGTGGGCCCCCCATCCAACCTGTCCCACTCAGCAGAAGTCCCTCTAAAGTGGTGCCTGACAGTGACCAGCACTACTCCAAAGTGACTCCTACCCTGGGAAGAGGGGAAGATAACCACACACACCTGTTTGACTGAAACCTAAACAGATGGACTGGAGCTGGAGATCTGGTCTAACTGCAGGACCCACCCAACAATGAAAGTCTCTCAGGGAACAATTCAGGAAGAGCACCCTGCCATTTGGTGTGACTGCAGTCCCAGCAAATGGACTGAGGGCACTCATCTGGCTTGACTTAACTACAAGCCCAAGGCAACCCCAGACTAGTCTCTTAACACACTAAGACCAAACCCTGCCTACAATAGGTAAGTGGGCCATTGTAGCTGATTGGACTGAAGGCTCAATCACAAGAGTTGGGCACATGCAACACACAGAGGAGACACCCCTGAAGCACTTGGTGCTGGTGAACAGGGAACATCACTACAGGACACCACAATACCTCTTCTTTTTTTTTTTTTTTTTTAGATTTTATTTATTTGATAGAAACAGTGAGAGAGGGAACACAAGCAGGGGGAGTGAGAGAGGGAGAAGCAGGCTTCCCGCCAAGCAGGGAGCCCCATGTGGGGCTCAGTCCCAGGACCCTGAGATCATGACCTGAGCCGAAGGCAGATGCTCAACGACTGAACCACCCAGGCGCCCCCACAGTACCTCTTCTTAAGATCACTACTTTCAAGATCAAGACTTACCTAATACATGGAAACATAGAGACAAAATGAGACAGGAATATGTCCCAAGTGAAAGAACAGAATAAAATCATATCAAAAGAGCTAAATGAAATGGCTATAGGGAATATGCCAGAGAGAGAATTCAGAATACTGGTCATAAAGATACTGGACTTAAGAGTAGAGGATCTCAGACTTTCAACAAAGAGATAGAAAATATATAAAAAGAACCATTCAGAGATTAAGAGCTCAATAACTGAAATTAAAAATACACCAGAGAGAATAAATCATAGATAGAGGAAGTAGAAAAATGGGTTAGTGAGCTGGAAGAAGGGTAATAGAAAATAACCAAATGGAACAGAAAAAAAGAAAAAAGAATAATAAAAAATGAAAATAAGTTAAGGGAATCCAATGACATCTTCAAGCATAATAGCATTCACATTATAGGGGCCCCATAAAAGAGAAAAAGGAGAAAATTTATTTGAAGAAATCAAGGCTAAAAACTTGCAGAACCTGGGGAAGGAAACCAACACCCAGATCCAGGAGGTATGGCAAACCCCAACAAAATCAACCCAAAGAGGTCCACACCAACATACATAATAATTAAAATGTCAAAAAGTAGTTATAAAGAGAGAACTGTTGTTCACTAAGTTGATCTCAAGGGGCTCCCCAGGTAACCAAATGGTTTGGGAGAGGGGTGATCTCCTCCATTACTGTGGCACCTGGCAAGGGACTGAGTACAGAGGGGATATTCCAGAGGGCCCAGGTTTGGTTCCATCTTACAGCAAGCAGGCTTTGGTGGCTGTGTTGAGTAAGTTGTCAAGGTGCTAATTCCATGACCAAGGCATAATGGGCAGCTGAGTATGGAGGGTCACAGGCTCAGGACCTGTAAGAATCTCTATTTCCAGTATGTGGCCAGCAATTGCCACCTAGTGGTGTATAGTAAGGCAAAGGAAGATTATTTCTTGCATCAGAAGCCCATGGACAGCTTATGGCCATCATGGGAGGTCCAGAGTTTCCAAAGGAAACTTATCATGAGTGAAGATTGCAAAAGCCTCTCTAATAAAGTCTGTGGAGGCACTGACAGAAGTGACTTTATTTTTTATTTTTGTGATTTGGATTCTTGAACCTTTTGTTGGAGTGGGCACCATTTGAGGAGGGCTGATTTGCAAGTAACAGCATAAGTGGGCTTAATTAAAATTTGTAATTGCCTCCAGAACCCCAAAAGGCCCAAAATATACAGAGCTTGTTTCAATATTTCAAGTGCCAAGTGTCAAAATTGTTTCTTGGCTGTGTCAAAGATGGAACAGCTCTCAGTTTACTAAATCATCCTTAGGAATCTAGTCAAGGTGGCAGGCCTTGCACTATGTGTGGCAATGGCCCATCCCTTTTTCATAAACTGCTTTGTGAATATTTGAATGAGTGTGTCAAATGAATTTCCTTGGAGGTATATGTCATCCTGGAGAAAACGAAATGCAGTTAAGATCAAAGATTGTGTGCGATTGGGCAAGGCTGTTGAGGTACCCCACCAGTAACCCGGTAAAGTGTATTATGCCTCTTTGGAGATGAAAGTAAAGTGTAGCTGAGAGACTGTTGAAATAGGCACAGAACAGAACAGCCAAATGTACAGTAGCAAAATATTTATCAACTGCTGATTGGATATAAGAATGTATTGTGAGGCACCATACATTCTTTCCAAGTTTAAGACCAGACCAAACTGAACTGTTAAATGAAGAATAAGTAATAACAATCACTCTTACTTTATGTAGGTCTCATGCAACAAGTGTCAATACTAAAGGGCCCTGTTTTAATTTACATTGGGCCATATTAACCATTTTAACTGGGAGGGATGGTCCATGGAATCCTATTTTGCCAAACAAGTCAGAGCATCCATGCCTACTATAAGATATTTTAAGGCAATGGGTGCTATGACAATGGGGAATTTAGGGAAGACAATGGTTACAATGGTTAAGGTGAGGCATACCTATTTCTCCTTTATTTTATGTTCAGGAACTTTCTCCTAAGATTATCTGAGTAACATTTAAATTTAGTGAGATCCCCATGAATTATAGCTATAATTTGGGACCCAGTATTTTTTCCAGCTTTATTAGATATAATTAACATATAACATTAAGTTTAAGGTATAAAATGTTTTGATTTAATATACTTATATATTGGATTATGATTACCACCATAGCAATATGATTACCACTGTAGAATTAGCTAATACCTCCATCACGTCACCAGTTCTTTTAATTGTAGTGAGAACATTAAAGATCTACCTTTTTAGCAACTTCCAAGTATAAAGTGTATTGTTAACTAAAATCACAATGCTGTACATTAAATCACCAGATCTTATGCATCTTCTAACTGGAAAGAGTCCTTTCTCAAGTACTCTTTCACCAACATCTCCTTATTCCACCCCCCACCCCTGCCCCTGGTAACCACCATTTTACTCTCTCTTCTTTCTGTGTGATATATATATATCTCATGAGATATATATCTTCTATGAGATATATATATATCACATCTTCTTTATCCATCCATCCGTTGACACTTAGATTGTTTCCATATTTTGGCTATTGTGAATAATGTTGCAATAAACATGGGAATGCAGATGTTTTTGAGATCCTGTTTTCATTGTCTTTGATATATACCCAGCAGCAGGACTGCTGGATCATATGGTAACTCTTTTTAATTTTTTGAGGAACCTCCACACTGTTTTCCATAGTGGCTATGCCAATTTACATTCCCACCAACAGTGCACAAAGGATTCCTCTTTCTCCACATACTAGCCAACACTTGGTATCTCTTGTCTATTTGATAACAACCATTCTAATAGGTGTAAGGTGGTATCTCATCATGGTTTTGATTTGCATTTCCCTGATGATTACTGATGCTGAGCATCTTTACATGTACCTGTTGGCCATTTGTATGTTTTCTTTGGAAAAATATCAATTCAGATTTTCTGCCCATATTTTAATTGGAATGTTTATTTTTTTTGTATTGGGCATAAGTTCTTTATATATTTTTATATTAACCTCTTCACAGCTATATGATTTGCAAGTATTTTCTCCCTTTTTGTAGGTTGCTTTTTCATTTTGTCGATTATTTCTTTTGCTGTGCAGAAGCTTTTTAGTTTGATTTAGCCACACTTTTTATTTTTTATCTTATTATTTTTTAAGTAGGCTCCATACCTAACATGGGGCTTGACCCTGAGAGCAAGAGTTGCATGCTCTACCAACTGAGCCGGCCAGGGTCCCCTAGCCACACTTTAAAATTTTTTTTTGCCTTTGCTTTTGGTGTCCTACCCAAAAAATCATTGCCAAAAACAATGTCGAGGAGCTTTTTCTCTAAGTTTTCTTCTATGAGCTTTGTGGTTTTGGGTCTTACATTTAAGTCTTTAACCATTTCAAGTTAATTTTTGTGAGTGGTTTCAGATAGGGTTTAAATTCATTTTTCTGCATGTGGTTATCTAATTTTCATAGCACCACTTATTGAAGAAACTATCTTTTCCTCATTGAGTATTCTTGGCTGTCTGTCAAATATTAGTTGACTGTATATGTGTTGGTCTATTTCTGGGCATTCTATTTTATTCACTTTGTGTGTTTTTTTATGCCAATACCACACTATATTGATTACTATAGCTTTGTAATACAGTTTAAAATCAGGAAGTGGGAGCCCTTTAGCTTGGTCCTTTCTCAAGTTTGCTTTGGTTATTTAGGATCCTTTGTGGTTCCATATACATTTTAGGATTGTTTTTTCTTTTTCTCTGAAAATGCTTTTGGAAGTTTGATAAGTATTACCCTGAATCAATAGATGGCTTTGTAATAGGGACATTTTAGCAGCATTCATTTTTCTGATCCATGAACATAGAATATCTTCCCATTTATTTGTGTCTTCAATTTCTTTCATTAGAGTCTTATAGTTTTCAATGCACAGATCTCTCACCTTCTTGGTTAAATTTATTTCTAAGTATTTTATTGTTTTTGATGCTATTGGGAATAGGATTGTTTTCCTTCTTTTTCAGATATTTCATTGTTAGTATATAGACACACAATTGATGTTGTGTACTGATTTTATTTCCTCCAAATTTACTGAATTCATTAATTAGTTCTAACAGATTTTTTTTTGGGTTGAATCTAGGATTTTCTACATATGGAATGTTATCATCTGCAAATAAAGACAAATTTTCTTCTTCCTTTCTGATTTAGGTGTCTTTTATTACTTTATCTTACCTGATTACTCTGGCTAGGACTTCCAATACTATGTTGAGTAAGAGTGGTAAAATGTCTTATTCCTGATGTTACAGTAAAAGCTTTCAAACTCACCAGTGAGGATGATGTTAGCTGTGGGCTTGATATATTTTGACCTCTATTATGTTGAGGTATGTTTCTTCCATACCCAATTTGCTAAGACATTTTATCCTGAAAGAATGTTGTATTTTGTCAAATGTTTTTCTTCATCCATTGAGATGATCATGTAATTTTTATCTCTAATTCTGTTAATGTGGTATATCACATTTACTGATTTGCATGTACTGAATCATCTGTGCATCCCAAGGATAAATCCCACATGATCATGGTAATATGATCCCTTTAATGTGCTACTGAATTCAATTTGCTAAGATTTTGTTGAGAAATTCTTGCATCTATAATCATCAGGGCTATCAGTCTACAGCTTTCTTCTCTTGTAGCATCTTTATCTGACTTTGGTATCAGGGTAATGCTGACCTTGTGAGTTTGGGAGTTTCTTCCTATTTAATTTTTTGGAAGAGTTTGAGAAGGATTTCTATTCATTCTTCTTTAAGTGTTTGGTTGAATTCATCAGTAAAACCAACTGGTCCTGGGCTTTTCTTTGTTGGGAGGGTTTGGTTATTATTTTAATCTTCTTACTCATTATTAGTCTATCCAGATTTTCTATTTATTCATGATTCAGTCTAAGTTGTATATTTCTAGGAATTAGTTCATTTCTTCTAGGTACTCCAATTTGTTGCCATATAATTGTTCCCAAGAGTTTCTTATGAGTCTATGTATTTCTGTGATATCAGTTGTAACATCTCTTTCAATTCCAATTTTTATTTGAGTCTTCTCTTAGTTTATCTCTTCAAAAACCTGCTCTTTTAAAGTTTCATTTATCTTCTCTAATGTTTTCTGGTTTCTATTTCATTTATTTCTTCTCTGATCTTTCTTATTTCCTTCTTTCTGTTAACTGTGGCTTTAGTTCTTTGTTTTTCTAGTTCCTTGAGGTGTAAAGTTAGGTGCTTTATTTGCAATTTCTTTTTTCTTAATATAGGCATTTATCACAAGTTTAATTGGATCAAATTGTGGACTTCTTTTTCAGTGTATGTTTATTTCCTCTCCTGCATCCAGATTTTTTTTTCCTTTTCCTTTTTCTTCTTCTCTTTCTTCACCTCCTACTCCTCCTCCTGCTTCTTCTTTTTGGTAAGACTATTTCTCATCTCATTCTATAATACGAGTCTAAATTGGATAGCAAAAGTAAACAAAGACAGGGGCACCTGGGTGGCTCAGTCTGTTAAGTGTCTGACTTCAGCTCAGGTCATGACCTTGGCACCCTGGGAGTGAGCCCTGCATCGGGGCTTGTCCTTCTACCTCTCTCCTTGCTTGTGTTATCTCTCTCTCAAGTAAATAAATAAAATCCTTTTTTAAAAAGTGAGAAAGACATTACAAGAAAACTAAAGACCAATATTCCTCATGAATATATTTGCAAAAATTGTTTTATAAAATTTAGCAAATGAGGGGCACCTGTGTGGCTCAATCATTAAGCATCTGCCTTCGGCTCAGGTCATGATCCCAGGGTCCTGGGATTGAGCCCCACATTGGGCTCCCTGCTCAGTGGGAAGCCTGCTTCTCCCTCTCCCACTCCCCCTGCTTGTGTTCCCCTCTCTCGCTCTGTCTCTCTCTGTCAAATGCATAAAATCTTAAAAAAAAAAATTTAGCAAGTGAATCCAATGATATATGAAAAAGATAATACATTATAACCAAGTACAGCTGATTCTAGGAATGCAAAGTTGATTTAACAATAAAAAATCAATATAGTTTATCACATTAATATACTAAAAAAATATATGATCATCTCAATAATTTCAGAAAGAGCATTTGACAAAATGCAGCACCCATTCTTGATAAAATCTCTCAACAAACTAGAAGGGAACTTCTTCAACTTACTAAAGGGCATTTATGAAAACCCTACAACTAATATACTGAGTGATGTCATCACAATGGCAGAAGAGTTTTCTACCACTTTCCTCCCAAAGAAAATAAATTTTGTCAATCACCCACATATGAAAATACCTTTGTGGAAGCCTGGAAATCCAGCAGAGGAGTTCTAATACACCGTTGGAGCAAAAAATCTAAGACTGGACACACTGAAGAGAGCAGGAGGAACAGTTTTACTTTACTTGAATCACCTCTCTGTCCCCAAGGCAGAACAGTTCAATGTCAAGAGAGGCCATCTGGGCCCACAATTTCTCCCATAGAGAAAAGAGAATGTGAGTGAACCCCCCAGCTTTCCCAGCTTTGTAGGATGCTACCAAAGAGGTCCACTTCCTTCTCACCTATCCAGAGTACTAAGGTAAGCTGTGTGACTGAGGGACAGAGAAAGGCTGGGAGAACAGCAGCCAGGGCTTGGAACACATCAAAGCAATGTATATCCTACTAGCTGCTTTCCAAGTTCCATCAGGAAGCCCACCCCAGAGTTGCTGGTAACACTTTGCCTGTAGATCCCTCCAACTGGCCCACGGGCATCTTCAACATTGTGTGAACCATTCACATTCATACACATACACATACACACACCCTATGACAAGCTCCTCATGCAAGGCCCTGGGGGCAGTGAGTGTGAGCCTTTGCAGTCTGCTAGTGAGCACACAGAAAGCTGGCTTGATTCTGCAGGACTGGAAAAAAGCATGGAAACTTGAGCATTCAGCTCTGCCCTAGAGGAAACCAATGGAAGGCTGTCAGCACCCTGCCTGGCTTTACAGAATCAAGAGAATGCATACAATCTTAAGAATTTGCCCCTCCCCTCACCACCATCCAAGAAGGAAAAAGTGTTGAGCAGACTATTCATTGAAAAAGTCCAAGAAAGCCTGAGAATCCCTGCCAGGGCTGACAGAAGCTATTTCTCTCCTTAAGCCAGGCAGTAAAAATGGGAGGAAATGACTGCTTCCTCCAGTACAAAGACAGCAATGCAAGACATCAACATGAAAAATCAGGGAAATGTGACACTACCAAAGGAACACAATAATTTCTCAGTTACTGACCAAAAAAATGGAGCTCTGCAATCTTCCCAATAAAGAATTCAAAATAGTTGCTTTAAGAAAGTTCGGGAAGCAACAAGAAAACACAGAAAGACAATTCAACAAAATCAGGAAAGCAATATAAAAACAAATGGTAAGTTTCATAGAGAAATAGATCATAAAAACTAACCAAATAAATTCTGAAGCTGAGGAATAAATGAAATGAAAAATGCAGTAGAGAACATAGAAAGAATCTGTGAACTCGGATTATATGAAATTAGCTATGGCACAAAAATAGAATATAGATCAACAGAATAGAATAGAAAGTCAAGAAATGAACCCACAATTATATGGTCACTTAATCATCAACAAAGGAGACAAGTATATCCCATGGGAAAATGACAGTCTCTTCAACATATGGTACTGAGAAAACTGGACAGCAACATGCAAAAGAATGAAATTGGACCACTTTCTTACACAATACACAAAAATAAACTCAAAATGGACTAAGAACTTAAGTGTGAGACCAAAGCCATAAAAATCCTAGAAGATGGCACAGGTAGTAATTTCTCTGACATCAGCTGTAGCAACATTTTTCTAGATATGTCTCCTGAGGCAAGGGAAATTAATGCAAAAATACACTATTTTGACTACAATCAAAATAAAACACTTCTTGGGGCACCTGGGTGGCTCAGTTAGTTTAGCATCTGCCTTTGGCTTAGGTCATCATCTCAGGGTTCTGGGATCAAGCCCCACACTGGGCTCTCTGCTCAGCAGGGAGTCTGCTTCTCTCTCTCCCTCTTTGCTCTTACTCTCAAGTAAATAAAATCTTTAATTAAAAAATAAAATTAAAAAAAAGCTTCTGCACAGCAATGGAAACAATCAACAAAACTAAAAGACAACCTACAGAAAGGGAATATATTTGCAAATGACATATCCAATACAGGGTTAGTATTGAAAATATATAAAGAACTTACAAAACTCAATGTCCAAAAACCAAATAATCCAATTAAAAAATGGGCAGAAGACATGAGACATTTCTCCAAAGAAGACACACGGGATGGCCAACAGACACATGAAAAGATGCTCAGCATCACTCATCATCAGGGAAATGCAAATGAAAACCACAAGGAGAGATCACCTCACATCTGTCAGAATGGCTAAAATAAAAAGCACAAGAAACAATAAGTGTTAGCAAGAATGTGGTAAAAAAGGAACCCTTGTGCACTGTTAGTGGAAATGCAAACTGGTGTAGCCATTGTGGAAGACAGTAGGGAGGTTCCTCAAAAAATTAAAAATAGAACTACTCTGTGATCCAGTAATCGCACTACTGGGTATCTGCCCAAAGAATATGACAACACTAATTCAAAAAGATATATGCATCCTTATATTTATTGTAACATTATTCACAATAGCCAAATAATGGAAGAAACCCAAGTGTCTATCAAGAGATGGATGGATAAAGCTGTGGTGTGTGTGTGTGTGTACGGAATATTATTCAGCCATAAAAAAGAATGAAATCTTGCCATTTGCCACAACATGGATGGATCTGGGGAGTATAATGCTAAATGAAATAAGTCAGAGAAAGATAAATATATGATTTCACTTACATGTGGAATTTAAGAAACAAAACAAATGAACAAAGGGGAAAAAAGAGACAAAGCAAAAAAGAGACTCTTAAGTATAGAGAACAAATAGATGGTTCCCAAAGGGGAGATAGGTGGGAGGATGGGTGAAATAGGTGAAGGGAATTAAGAGTACACTTATATATATAGAGAGAGAGAATTTTTGAATCATTATATTGTACACCTGAAACTAATATAACACTGTATGTTAACTATACTGGAATTTAA
The DNA here is from genome assembly GCF_029215605.1 of Mirounga angustirostris. Classification (NCBI taxonomy): domain Eukaryota; kingdom Metazoa; phylum Chordata; class Mammalia; order Carnivora; family Phocidae; genus Mirounga; species Mirounga angustirostris. The sequence continues at coordinate 161,948,810 of NW_026991711.1, forward strand.
ATTTAAATTTAAAAAATGGAGTGTAATAAGGAATCCACTTGATCTTGAAAAACAAAGAAAAAAAGAAAGAAATTTATCCAGAAGAGAAAGAAGAGAAAAAAAAATGAATGAAAAAGAGTGAAGACAGCCTGTGTGAATTATGGAATACTATCAAGTCAAACAATTTACATATCACTGGAGTCTCAGAAGAATGCAGAGAGAAAAGGGCAGTGAGTGTATTTAAAGAAATAATGGATGAAAACTTTCCAACTCTGTGGAGAAATTTGGACAATAAGTTCATGAAGCTCATAGGTCTTCAAATAAATTCAGTCCAAAGAGATTTTCCTAAGACACATTATAATAAAACTGTCCATTATCAAAGACAAAGAGGGTATTTTAAAAGTAACAAGAGAAAAAAAATTCCTCATATACAAGGGAACCCCCATAAGGCTATCAGCAGAGACCTTGTCAGCCAGGAGAATATGAGATGCTATACTCAAAGTGCTGAAAGAAAAAGACTGCCAACCAAAAATATTTTACTCAGCAAAACTGTCCTTCAGAAATGAGAGAAATAAAGACTTTCCCAGAGAAACAGAAGCTGAAGTAGTTTATCACCATTAGACCTGCCTTACAAAAAATGCTGAAAGTAGTTCTTCAAAATGAAAGGGTGCTAGTTAATAACAAAACATACGAAAACATAAAACACACTGGTAATGGTAAGTACACAGTCAAAATTGGAACAGTCTAATACTGTAATATAATGGTGTATTATCACTTAACTCTAGTATGAAGGTTAAGTGACAAAGTATTAAAAATAACTATATAATAATTTGTTAATGGAGTCACAATATTAGAAGAGTAAATTGTGACAAAAACATAAAATGTGTCAAAAGAATGAAACTGGACCACTTCCTTACACCATACACAAAAATAAATTCAAAATGGATTAAAGACCTAAATGTGACACCTGAAACAAAAATAAATTCTACAAGAGAGCATAGGCAGTGATTTCTTTGACATCAGCCACAGCAGCTTCTTTCTAGATATGTCTCCAGAGGCAAGGGAAACAAATGCAAAAATACACTATTGGGACTACATCAAAATAAAAAGCTTCTGTGCAGCGAAGGGAACAACAAAACTAAAAGGCAACATATGGAATGGGAGAAGACATTTGTAAATGACATAACTGATAAAGTGCTAGTATCCAAAATATATAAAGAACTTACAAAACTCAATGCCCCAAAAACAAATAATCCAATTAAAAAATGGGCAGAAGACATGAATAGATATTTTCCCAAAGAAGACATACAGATGGCCAACAGACACATGAAAAGATGCTCAACATCACTCATTATCAGGGAAATGGAAATCAAAACTACAATGAGACATCATCTCACACCTTTTAGAATGGCTAAAATCAACAACACATGAAACAACACGTGTTGGTGAGGATGCAGAGAAAAAGGAACATTTGTGCGCTCTTGGTGGGAATGCAAACTGATGCAGCCACTGTGGAAAACAGTATGGAGGCAGCTCAGAAAGTTAAAAATTAGAACTACCCTATGACCCAGTGATTGCACTACTAGGTATTTACCCAAAGAATACAAAAATACTAATTCAAAGGGATACATGCACCCTGATGTTTACAGCAGCAGTGTCTACAGTAGCCAGATTATGGAAGCAGCCCAAGTGTCCACTGACTGATGAATGGATAAATAAGATGTGGTGTATATATATATGTATATATATATATATATGTATATATATATATACATACATACATATATATGTATATATACACAGACACACACACATAAATCTATATATATACACACACACATATATATACAATGGAATATTATTCAGGAATAAAAAATGAAACCTTGCCACTTACAATGATGTGGATGTAGCTGGAGTCATCTGACTGGACTGAAAGTAATACCATAACCTGAAAATTATCAACCAATTACCACCAAAGGTGTCCCAAAGTCCAATGCTAGGAGCAGGTGGAATACTTGCAATGTAAGCTCTCCTACCGCAAGAAATATGGGTCAACATTTGGCAGGAATCAAGTTGGACATGCAGTGGTAACCTAGTCTACATCAGAAACTTCACCAAAGTGGACTTCTTTACTTTGTTCCCAGCTATGAAGGTGGCTGTGTTGTTGTATCCAGTATAATGAAAAATCCAAGCAACAAAGGTGGCAATCTGGGAAGTAGAGGCTCAATCAGGAGCTTGATTCCAGTCAGTCTCATCAAGAACATGCCCTTACTATATACATCTGCATAAGTGACCCAGATGGTTCTTTTCATAGTAGCAATTTGGTTCTATAGTTTGCAGTCCCAAAGAGGTGTCTTTAATCTGGCAGTCTGTGGTTATCCAAATGACAAACCAAGCAGCTAAGCCATTGGCAATAGCCCAAAAGTAAGTAAAAATATAACAAGGTTCTTAAGAGTAGTACTAGCCAGAGTTCTGCCCAACTGAGTCAAGTAACCACATCCATTTTTGCTTCTGCGTAGCTTGCCCTTAAACTAAACAGTCACAGTAGCTCATTGACACCATCAGGTTTCAGCTTAGTTGAACCATCAGTGAATTTTGCCTGGACATTTAGCCCTGTGAATTCAGGGCTCCACTGAGCCATTGGCTTTACTTCCAGTGGCAAAATGGAAGGTAAGTTTTGGGCCAAAATCAGTAGCTGCTACTTTTTCATGCAAAACCAAAATGATGCTAGGACCAAGTCAGATGTACCCCTTAACATACTACTACCATTTGGCCAGAAAACCAACTGGTTTAGGCCCCACTCAAAGCATGTTGAATGCTTAAATGAGGTATATACAGTGTCTCATACCCATAGTTTAAAAATATGCTGGGCCTCCTTTTGGGTGATAGGTGGTTGAAGAGACAGCACTTTTTCTTTGACTGCCAAAGGATTTGAGAGTTGTGAATCTGCCCACATAGTCCCAGGAAAATCTATTTGGCAAGCAGGCCCTTGAATTTTTCAGGGTTTATCAGCCACCCCAATGGTCAGCCAAGGGTGACCACTGGGCCACTGAGACTGAGGCTTTTGACTTGCCAACCAACAGAACATCTTTAGAAATCAGAGGGTGGAGGCACTCACATAAATCCTGATCCACCACCCACCTGTGGCAAATGACAAGAACTTCTGTACCTGTGGCAATAACCCTGAATGGGAGAATGTCTTCTGACAATTTATGCGTGTTACGTTATAAGCATGCAACACATCAATTTCATTATAGGGTTAGTAGTAAGAACTATAACAGTACATTGAATCAGCAGAGAGGGCCCTACCCATAAGGCCGCTAACATTTTTCCCCATTGCAAGTTTTGCCCAAACCCAATCAGTTGATTTTTTTTTTCCCGTCCTGTAACACAGACTTTCCTTCATGCTCGGGGCTACAACAGCTAGAATAGCCATCAGAAGATTGTTATTTCCAGACTGGGAGCACTGGAAGAACAAGGGTATGAGGGAGACTAGCCTGTGGAGGACATCTAGAGCAACTAGAAGTCTTTTGTTTTTGTTTTGTTTTAAGTAGGCTCCATGCCCAGTGTGGAGCCTAAGCAGGGCTTGAACTCAGGACTCAGAGATCAAGACCTGAGCTGAGATCAAGAGTCAGGTGCTTATCTGACTGAGCCACCCAGTTACTCCTAGGCTTTTGTTTTTATTTTGGCCCTTTATCTTATCTCAGTGTCGGTACCCCCTCCTCCCTCATGCACCACCCTGCTTTCAGAGTGTGTCTGGGCTCAGGAGCTCAGACCCACTCACTGGTGGAAAGTAGCAGGTAAGGAGGTGCCCCGGCTAAGTATGAAAATCCTATGCAAACTAGCTTGACCCTCAAGTGTCAGTGGTATGGCAAAGGTTGTGTTGGCAATGTACGAGACAGCATACCAAGTGCCATCACACTTATGTAATAGATAGTTATAATCAAAATATCTGAAACAGCTGGGATACAGAGCCAACACCTGGATTCATTTGGTGATAACTGTAAGTGTCCAACTTCAATAGCAAATTCACTGGCCATACAGGGATGTGGTATTGAGATAATGGAACTCTTACTTTCCCTGCTACCTTTAAGTCCTTAATGAAGACTGTTATTTCCCTTTTCCTTCTAGGATTCTAGTGTTTCTGTTGGACCAACTGAAAGGGCACAGGGAGACAAGTTGGGTAGCAATTTACATGTCCCACCAGCACTTCTCTACATGTGGCTCTATGGGATGGAGACAGACAAGTATATAACATAATAATCCCTACTACATATTCAGATGTGGAAACAACAGTACATTCAATTGGCCTAAAGAGTCCCATCCAGAAGGTTATATTAGTTTTCTTCCCTATTGTGAACCCTGCCCAAATCCTGTAAGTTGAATCCAACTAATTTTTCCTTCCATAGGTCTGGGTAAGATAGAGACTTGAACATTCATAACCAACAAAGCCATAAAAGATTGGGTCCCTACCTTCCCTGAGATTCCCCAGAAAACTTCAATGGCTGCATAGAACCTTCTATCCCCTTCAGGGACAGGAAGATCTTGGCTCCACCTTTAATCATGTCTCTCTTTAAAGCATCTGGGATCAGGTTAAGAGGAAAGGAAAGTGTCATGGGGTTCAGAAAAGGAAGGCAACTCCATGCCATCTAACAAGACTTCATGTTTACTTTCAGTTTTGAGTGGTGTAACAGCAATTTGTGGTTCAATCAAATGAACTGCTGGTCTGCCCAGCACTCTATGTCAGGCAACAAGGTCTTCATAGTTGACACCATCTATTTCATCTTTGGGAATTATCTGACTTGAGAGCTGTAGCCACACTGCTTTCTGGATAGGGCCATGAGGTTTGTGTGTCCTCAGGTGACTTAAGCTTGGCTTGCACAGAAGTGACCTACTTTGTGGAGTCCACTTCAATCCAGGACATCCGCTGTCCCATTACCATGATGACATCTCAAATTCTTCCCTGGCTTCAACATAAGGGTTGAAGGAGTTTTCCAAGGCACCAGAGCTGACTTCAAGAATTTATATTTCTTTGGGTCAGTTTCTTTGAGTCAGTGGATCATTCTCATCAGCAATGTGTCCACAATTCAGGGCAATAAGTGCCCAAATACTAGTCAGTGCCTATTATGGTTTCCCACTAGGGTTTGTCTCAGGATAGATAAACCTTTTAGCAGCCAGAACTCAAGACAAAAAACAGATCTTTTATTGTTATTTTGGAATGGATATAAGATTATCACCATATACTGAGGAGTACTTACCCATAAGATGGCCCAGCCATTGCCATCCTTCCTTTATAGGTATTACTTAGCCTACATCCTCATCTCCCAGGAAAACCAGCCAAGTTTTAATGACTCACTTTGTTTCTGTCCGTAACAGTCATAAATTTCCATTCTATCATCCTGAGTGTAGGTATGCAACTCTGCAACTGTTGTCAAAGAGCAGAATCTTCTGCTCACTCAGGACTCATCTTAGTACTGTTAAAATGGGACAGACACTGAGGTGAATCATCAGATTGGCAAGGAAGTCTCCCTACTTGGAGGATAATTAGCAACAACCAGGGCACTGGTCAGGCAGCTGTTTTTAAGCCTACTTCCCAACACTTAACTTGCAACCATCTCTCCAATAGCCTAGAGTAAGGGACTATTTATTGCCTGATTGATCATACAACTTGGTCATCACTTTCCACCAGTTCCCGTGGGCTTCCCCCAAATGCAACTGATCAGACCACAAGGTCCTGGTCCTTCATCTTTCAGAAGGCCATGTCTGTCAGTATCGCATCTTGTAACCAAAGCTGTCAAGAATGTACTGTGCTTGTAAGCTAACTATTTAGCTTGCCACAGTTTCATGGAGGCTGATAGAAGAAATGAGTTTCCTGGGTCAGAAGCAAAAGTTTATTACCCAGAGCAATAGCAGTAGCCAGGATATAAGCCTTTTTACATCAGTTCCTCAAGCCCTGATTCCCAAGGTAATGCAAAGTGGGCCAGATAACAAGATCACATGCAATTGATTATGTTATAAGAAAAGAATCCTATACCTCTCACAAGAACCATGAAGACTGTCTCCCCCAAATATGGAAAGATTTATGAAATGATGCCACCAAATATTAACTATTAACACTGGTAATTTCTGGATGGTGGAATTATGGGCTCTTTCTTACTTTTCGGGGGATTGCTTGAATTTTAATAATGAGCATGCATCATTTTCAACTCTGTACTTTAAAAATGCATAATGAACATTCAGATCAATATGATCATTTGAATTTTTACAAAGTGGCTGTGAAATGAGCAAAAAACATAAAAACACAGGAAACTGTATCAATTATACTGCAAATTAAAAAAAAAATCTAAAGTGAAAAAAATAGAGGAAAATATGTATGCATACTAGAAAACTGGGATTACTAGAGTTAGGGCAGGAATTAGAATTCCTCTAAAATGGTTCAACAAAAGAAGCTTTACTATTAATGAAAGGTATATTTATGGATAAGGAACCAATAATGAATGTTGAGGGAAACACTGAAAAGAAGTTACCACTCCAGCCAGAGCCTAGTAATAGCTGGAGTCATGCAGCTGGGGTCACTCAGGAAAATTCATTGCCAGAACCACAGCACCAAAGCAGGAAAACAGTAGGACAGAAAAACCCAACCTTTTTTTCCCTATTGACCTTCAATGTTCTGCCAGTGTTTGCCATTTACTGGACCTAACTAGAAATCAGCCAGAAGGACAGTCTCGTAAGGCATTCCATAGCAGTCATCTTCTTGGGGCATAAAACGAAGAAAGGCAGACAATAGACTAAGGTGGGGACAAGATGGAAAATAAGCACAGGTACTCTCTATAGTCCAAAAATGTTTCTATTAGATATAGTCAAGATGAAAACAGATTAAAAGGCTAACCAATCCACCTCTAATTTACCATATTCAAGTAGAAGACTCACTTGGAAGATAGTGGATAGAACCTTCCACTCCTCAATGGAGACATATTTTTTCAAGCTCATAGTACCTGCAATTAGTCTAGGGTGCCCAGCTAAGTTAAGGAATGTTGGCCCAATGAATATGAAAACATTGAAAACTCAGTGATGTTCTCTGGTATGTACTGCTTCCAGTTATATACTGTTTGTTTGTTTGTTTGTTTTTCTGTGCCTCATAGGCAAATAAAAGCTTAATGCAGCAATATTAAAATTATTGAAAATATAAAATGACTCCTTTCCCTTTTTCTGGCACCCAAAGATTTAAGTAAACTATCTCTGACAAAATCCATCTCAGATACCACTGGAAAAACATACCTTCCAGAGAACAGTAGGAGCAAAGAGAAAAATAATCAGAAATTTTAAAATTATCTGTTTCCAAAGAAGATCTACTTTAATCAATTAGAAAAGTTTTCCTACTCCAAAAATCATGAAAACTATTTTTTCTCTATTTTTATAGTCTCAATCAGTTTCAAGAATTCATAGATGTAATTAGATTAGAAAAACATCTAGGTGAAAAAATTATTGAATTAAAAAAGAAAGTGGATAAACTAATTGTAAAGGTATATTTCATATATGCATGAGTTGGGTTGATTCAAAGTGCAGAATTAGCAAAGACAATGAATTTGGGAGATCATTGAATATTTCCCATCAGCTCCATCAATCATGATGAAAGGATTTACATTTCATAAATGAAATTCATAGCATAATGCAGTTAAATTCAATGAATGAATAAAAGGTTAGTGGTATCACATACACAGTTCCCTGTCTTCCTTAATCCTAGTTTTCTGTAGGCACTAGAAGCTTAAACTCAAAGACCTACATAATCAAGCCCTTATCACTACACTTTATGGAGTGTGGAATTAATCTCTCTGCCTTATGCCTGATATTTGGTATGCCAGAGCTAGGTGGTTCATTCGCCTTAGAAGTACTAAAATAATTTGCATTTCCTATGACTAGGTGATTTTTATTAATTACATACAATGAGTCCTGAGAGTTATAATATATTCAGAGATTGCATAGGCAGTAAGCTCCTTGACATTATTAGTCTTGTGATGATTGTTTGTAGCTGATTGCAAAGGCAAGGGCAACAAAAGCAAAAATAAACAAAGGGGACTGCATCAAACTAAAAAGCTTCTGCACAGAGAAATAAGTCATCAACACAATGAAAAGGTATCTATTGAATGTCAGAAGATATCTGCAAATCATGTATTTGATAAAGGATTAATAGAAAGAACTCCCACAACTCAATAACAAAAAAACATATAATCTGAATTAAAAATGGGCAGAGGATCTGAACAGACATTATTCCAAAGAGGACACACAGACGACCATCAGGCACATGAAAAGATGCTCAACATCACTCATCATCAGGGAAATGCAAGTCAAAACTATAATGAGATATCACCTCACACCTGTCAGAATAGCTAAAATCAAAAAACATAAGAAATAACAATTGTTGGCGAGGATGTAGAAAAGAAGAATTCTCGTGCACTGTTGGTGGGAATGCAAACTGGTGCAGCCACTATGGAAAACAATATGGACGTTCCTCAAAAAATTAGACGCAGAACTACCATATGACCCATCAATTCCACTTTTGGGTATTTATCCAAAGAAAATGAAAACCCCAATTCAAAAGACATATGCACCCCCATGTTCAATGCAGCATTAATTTAATAACCAAGGTATGGAAACAACCTAAGTGTTCACTGATGGATGAATGAATAAGATGTATATATATACATATATATACACACACACAATGGAATATTTTCAGCCATAAAAAAGAATGAAATCTTGCCATTTGTGAAAACATGGATGGACACTGGGGATATAATGCTCAGTGAAATAAGTCAAATAGAGAAAGATAAATACCGTATGATTTCACTTACATGTAGAATTTAAAAATCAAAATGAAACAAAACAAAATTCACAGATACAAAAACAGACTGGTGGTTGCCAGAGGGAAGGGGGGAAGGAGGGAATGGAGAAAGGGATCAAAAGGAGCAAATTTCCAGTTATAAAACAAGTAAGTCATGGGATGTAATGTACAGCATGGTGACTATAGTCAATAATCTTGTATTGCCTATTTGAATATTGCTAAGAAAGTAGGTAGATTTTGAAATTTCTCATCACAAGAAAAAAATTTTTAACTATGTATGGTGACAGATGGTAACTGGATTTACTGTAGTGCCTACAAATCACAATGTATACAAATATCACATCATTATGTTGTATGCCTGTAACTAATGTTATATGCCAATTATACTTCAATTAAAAAAATATAGTCAACAAAACTAAGAGGCAACCCACGGAATGGGAGAAGATATTTGCAAATGGCATTATGGATAAAGGGCTAGTATCCAAGATCTATAAAGAACTTCTCAAACTCAACACCAAAAAAATGAATAATCCAGTCAATAAATGGGCAGAAGACATGAACAGACACTTCTCCAAAGAAGACATACAAATGGCTAATAGACATATGAAAAAATGTTCAACATCACTAGCCATCAGGGAATACAAATCAAAACCACAATGAGATACCACCTTATCCAGTTAGAATGGCAAAAATTAACAAGACAGGAAACAGCAAGTGTTGGCGAGGATGTGAAGAAAGGGGAAACCTCCTACACTGTTGGTGGGAATGCAAGCTGGTACAGCCACTCTGGAAAACAGTATAGAGGTTCCTCAAGACATTAAAAATAGAGCTACCCTACGACCCAGCAATTGCACTACTAGGTATTTACCCCAAAGATACAGATGTAGTGAAAAGAAGGGGCCCATGCACCTCAATGTTCTTGGCAGCAATGTCCACAATAGCCAAACTGTGGAAGGATCTGAGATGTCCTTCAACAGATGAATGAATAAAGAAAATGTGGTTCATATATACAGTGGAATATTATTCAGCCATCAGAAAGGATGAATACCCACCATTTGCATTGACATGGATGGAACTGGAGGAGATTATGCTCAGTGAAATAAGTCAAGCAGAGAAAGACAATTATCATATGGTTTCACTCATAATGTGGAACATAAGGAATAGTGCGGAAGACCACAGGGGAAGGGAGAGAAAACTGAGTGGGAAGAAATCAGAGAGGGAGACAAAATGAAAGACTCTGGACTCAGGGAAACAAACTGAGGGTTACAGAAGGGAGGGGGTTGGGGGGATGGGATAGCTGGGTGATGGGTATTAAGGAGGGCATGTATGGTAATGAGCACTGGGTGTTATACGCAACTAATGAATTGTTGAACCCTGCATCAAAAACTATTGATGTATTATATGTTGGCTAATTGAACATAATAAAACAATATAATCAGAGATTCCAAAGCAAATCCATCAATACCCTACAATATTTTTAACTAATCAACAAATATTAAGTGTCTGTTATAGACTCATCACTATACTAAATGGTAAGGTAATGTGGTAAGACTAAATCACTATCACTTGGAATTTAAAAGGCAACTGGGAATGATAGACAGTAAATAAGTAAAACAAACATGATACCATGTAATGATACTTGAAGAAAAAGTAATAGGGATGGGATAGGGTAAGTGGTTATTTTACATAGAGTGGTCAGAGAAGCGCTCTCTAAGGAGGTTAACATTTGAGTAGACACCTGAATGTTGTGAATGTATGAACTCTGTGAAGATCTGGGGGAAGAACATTCCCATCAGAGAGAATAATTGTGGTACTACTGCTCATTGATTACATAATAACCACTCCCCATGCTATCTTATTACTAACAGAACCTGAATTTTGCTATTAACAGCAACCTATCCGGTCCAAAATGATGGATCATTATTGGAAATCCCATTCCTTTTTGCCAAATACTAGTTTTCCCATCTTCTTCAAAGCTAGAAGTATTCATGTTACATAATTCTAGTCAGTGAGACACAAAATCCACTGGGGGGTGATTGGGTAAACTTTTGTTTCTTTGTAGAAATAAAAAGAGGCAAGTACAAAAGAACTTAACTGCTCAACCCCCACATTCTTTCACCTGCCTTGATCTATATATGATGCCTAGGACTGAAGCAAACATCTTGTGATCATAAAGTGACCAGCATTAGCATGAAAAAGAGGAAAGATAAGAGCCTTTTCTTGGGTCCTTGAAGACACTGTTAAGCCACTGAACCAATGACAGAAATCCTGGCCTCATGACTTCATTGATGGGGCTCCAATGGCCTTACCAGGAAAATGTGGTTTCAAGGTCAAGATCACAAGGGTGTGACTCTAAGATCTCTTGTTCAGATCTCAAAAAGTTTTAAGTTAGTGTTTCACAGACCCATTCAGCTAAACAAAAAATATTCTAAGTATCTTAGGATGACCTGTTAGGTCCTCTCTGCTGGATAGGAGAGCCTCTAAGATTCTTAAGGATATTGTAACACAGCACCTTGGCTCTCAACCAAAGGTAAATAGTGGTCTGTCTTAAAGATATTCAGGAGTGTAACAGTTTGCTAAGATCATAATTTGATATACAGAAACCTACAAAATCTGTAAGATTCATAGCATCTGAGACAGGAACAGAGACAATTTACATGGAAAGAGGTTTTTGAACTCTAAACTTTCTACAGAGAAGACATAGGCTGCAAAGCTACTCAGTTACAAATATAAGCTCTTTCCTGTGGAAAAAGAAGGTAAAGCCAAGCCCCAAGGGCAGAGGCAAGAGCTTCAAAATTATGGCCCACTCACTGCTGTATGCTTCACTTTCCCCTTTTTCCACCTTTGGAATATAAGTGCCTCCTGTTTTCCTGTTCCTTACTCACCATGTATATAGGACACAGATAATTGGTCTCTTCAATTCACAGGTCTTAAGATTGAAAGGAGCCATACTCAAGAAGCCTCATCCACCTGGATAAATTCTATACTTCAAGCCTAAGCCTGATGTAGTAATAGCATGAGCCAAGGATCTTAGAAGGGGAGTAAGTATAGTTTGCATGTAGGAGGTACATGAATTACTTGTGGGTAGAGATAATTAATGGTTGTTAATCTCCAAATATGGCTCCCAATGAACATCACTTTCTAAGATTCTTGCCCTTATGTAGTCCCCTTCCATACTGAATCAGGGTTGAGCCTGAGACTTGCTTTAACTAATAGAATTCAGTAGAAATGACCCTGTGTTTGTTCCAAGCCTATGTCATAAGAGGACCTGAAGCTTCTGTTTTTGTGTATTACAAGCCCCAAGCTGCCACATAAGAAATTTAGCTGCCCTGCAAGAGAGACCACATGAAGAGGCAGCATGGAGAGGGAAAGGGATAATCCCTAAGGTGATACAGGGGTGGTGGTGGGGAGTGGGAAGAGATACATCAAACCAGATGTTCATGCATCCCAACTGAGCCGATTTACAGCTGTCCCCATCAAAGTGTAAGACATGTAAGTGAACCTCATGAGTGTTCCAGCCCAGTAGAGCTCCTAGATGATTATGAGCCTCACCAAAATTAAGTGGAGCAAACAACTTCCCACCTGAGCATAATCAACCCATAGAATCATGAGAGATAATAAAATGGTTATTTTAAGCCATTAAGTTTTGGAGTGGTTTGAAATACAGCAGTAACTCACTTATCAAATGAAACTGAGTATTTTGGAAGTTAGACTCAATAGAGAAATTAAAAGGCAAACTACAAACTATGAAAAAGCAATGTCCACAATAGCCAAACTGTGGAAAGAGCCGAGATGCCCTTCAATAGATGAATGGATAAAGAAGATGTAGTCCATATATACAATGGAATATTACTCAGCCATCAGAAGGGATGAATACCCAACTTTTACATCAACATGGACAGAACTGGAGGAGATTATGCTAAATGAAATAAGTCAAGCAGAGAAAGTCAATTATCATATGGTTTCACTTATTTGTGGAACATAAGGAAGAGCATGGAGGACATTAGGAGAAGGAAGGGAAAAATGAGGGGGGAAATCGGAGGGAGAGATGAACCATGAGAGACTATGGACTCTGAGAAACAAACAGGGTTTTAGAGGGGAGGGGGTAGGTGGATGGGTTAGCCTGGTAATGGGTATTAAGGAGGGCACGTACTGCATGGAGCACTGGGTGTTATACGAAAACAATGGATCATGGATGACCACATCAAAAACTAATGATGTATTGCATGGTGACTAACATAATAAAATTTAAATAAATAAAGTGGAACTTAATTAAAAAAAAAAAAGAAAAGTATGTGCCATGAATATACCAATGGTTAATGTCCTTATAATGAAAAAGAGCTCACTACAAAACCTCAACATCATCACCAAGTTCTCACCAGAAAACAATGGACAAAGGATACAATCTATCTACTCCTACTAGAGACAATCAAAATAACTAATAAGTATGAAAAAGTTCTAATCATTTTTTAAAAGATGATTAATATTCAAATACTATTGGTTAGAAGGTAAAGTGGCAAAATCTTTCTGGAGAGCAAATTTGTCAACTTGCCATTTCTATGAATATATGAGGGCATAATCATAGGTCCAAATAAATAGTTACGTAAAAGGATGTTAATTTTGGGTACTGGGTGGCTCAGTTGGTTAAGCGACTGCCTTCGGCTCAGGTCATGATCCTGGAGTCCCAGGATCGAGTCCCACATCGGGCTACCTGCTCAGCAGGGAGTCTGCTTCTCCCTCTCCTGCTCCCCCCTCTTGTGCTCGCTCTCTCTCACTCTCTCTCTCAAATAAATAAATAAAATCTTAAAAAAAAATAAATAAAAGGATGTTAATTTCAAAGCTAATGTCCAACAATATAGAAAATGTTTAAAGGAATTACTAAGTATCTATATTTAAGATATTCTACACCTTGCAGATTTTTAAGAAAATCAGGTAACATGCTTATAATGTCAAGTTTTGAAAAGCACAATATAAAATTATATATACACACATAAATAATTTGATCCAAGTTTTTTAAAATAAATGAAAAATATGGTTATATATAAATAACAAAGCTGAAAGGAAAAAAATGGTTAAAATTGCAGTAGGATTATAACTACTTTTATTTGGTCTTTTATGTGTTTATTTTCTAAGTTTTCTGTAACTATATTACTTTCACATTCAGTAAAAATAAGAATGTTATTCTTTATAAGTTACACTGGTTAAGCTACTGATCTAGGTATTTAAGAATAATTCCCCAACTAGGAGCACCTGAGCAGCTAGGTCAGTTAAGTGTCTGCCTTCAGCTCAGGTCATGATCCCTGGGGTCCTGGGATGGAGTCCCGCATTGGGCTCCTTGCTCAGCAGGGAGCCTGTTTCTCCCTCTCCCCCTGCCTGCCACTCCCCCACTTGTACACACACTCTCTCTATCAAATAAATAATTTTAAAAAAAGAATAATTCCCCAACTAGAGATATTTAATAAAATTATCTTTTAGAATTAGAAAGAGAATTTAGAAATGACCTGATATGATCTACCATTCAATAGATGAGGAAATAAGTGTAGAGGTTTAGGTTCCCAAACTTGTTGGAAGTATTTAGAGGCAGAAACTTACTTAGAATTCAGATTGTTTACCCACTGACCAGTACACATTTTTACACTGCTTTATGAGCTACCTATAATAGTGATTCAAATAAGAATTAAAGATCTAAGTAGAATGTCATTTTGAGAAATGCTTTAACCCTTTGAATTTATATTCAAATCATTCTCATTTTAAACTATAAAATTATTTGTAATAAGAATAATCTGTTATTTCCTATAAGTTTTATTTAAAATTTCCACTGAAATAACTTCCCAAGATTTTAAAATTTTCTTTGAATTACATCTTGCTTTTGTTACACTTTCAGCTGAATTTTATACCCACCCATGAGACTAGTTTGTACTACAGGTATCTCACATCACTCTGCTTTTCCTTCAAGGATTTTTTTTTTTTCCTCCTTACTTGATGAATCTAAGTAGGGTAGGAAATGTTTAGTATACTTAGACACACTTCCCGTTGGAGAATTTGAATGCATTTTCAATTTATTTATTTATTTTTTTTTTAATGAATTATTTTCTTTTCCCTAGTTTTATACTTTTAATATGAAGGCAGCTACCTTTAGTTCAAGGTCTTCCTCTGAATCTTGGCTTTGAGACCTACTTTTTGATTTTGAGTCTGGGGAAACTAAGTCTGTGCTCTTCTTTCTAGCTAAGCTTAGATGGTTGCTTTGCCATCTAAGTTCTGCTGGTGATGAATCTAAGATCCTCCTCTTTATTTTACCTGGATATATATAGCTAGTTTTCAACTTTACCTCTGATGGAGATGAGTCTGTTTTTAAAAGGCTTGGATATCTATCTTTCAATTTTACTTCTGGTGGAAAGAACATATTTTTCATTTTTCCCTCTGGCACAGCTTTTGATTGGTATTCCTCTAAAGGTGATGGTTTTGTTCTCCTCTGTTATTGTCAGGGTAGGAATAACAGGCAGTGGAGTTTGCTTTGTTGATTCATCTATTTGCTTTGTTGACTCATCTGTTTGCTTTGTTGACTCATCTGTTTGCTCCGTTGACTCATCTGTTTGCTTTGTTGACTCATCTGTTTGCTTTGTTGATTCATCACTTTCAGGAGCAACAGCATCTGAATTATCTTGATTTGACTGGTTCAGAGTTGGTAGAGTCATACTTTTCTTATCATCATTATCCAGCAACTAGAAAATATATGAATAAAGCAAACTACCAAGTAATGATTACTGACTAGAAAATATTTAAAAATAATAAAATTGGAATTAAAAACCCTTATCTGTTATCATAAAAAGTGACCATCAATATCTGTCAATTATTACATTCCTTATTAAAAGAGTTAAACTCTCTATTTGCCTGAAACCATGGACTATAGAATATTATTCATTAAAATGATCACACTGCTTTATTCTTTTTAAAGATTTTATTCATTTATTTGACAGAGAGAGAGAGAACAAGCAGGAGGAGCGGCAGGCAGAGGGAGAGGGAGAAGCAGACTTCTGCTGAGCAGGGAGCCTGACACAGAACTTGATCCCAGGACCCTGGGATCGTGACCTGAGCCAAAGGCAGATGCTTAACCAACTGAGCCACCCAGGTACCCCAATCATACTGCTTTATAAAGCAGTGGTTCTCATATATTCAGATTTTATAAATCAGCAACATCTTAAAGAAAATTGAGGGGTCCAACATTTTGCTGTTATTATGCTACACCAATATATCATAATAAAGGAAATTTTAGGGATACCTGGGTGGCTCAGTTAGTTGAGTTTCCGACTCTTGATTTCAGCTTAGGTCATGATCATGGAGTCATGGGATTGAGCCCCATGCCAAGCTCTGTGCTCAGCTGGGGGTCTGCTTAAGATTCTCTCCCTCTCTCTCTCTCTCTCGCTCTCTGTCCCTCCCCCCACCATGCACTCAAATGCATGCTCTCTAAAATAAATAAATAAATCTTTTTTAAAAAATAAAAATAAGGGAAATTTTAATAGCAAAATAGCACAAAGAAAATATCATAAAATCAAATAATATTATGTGAACTCTATTTTTTTTGCTTCTATTTTAAATATAGATTATAAATCCATAGAGAAAGTAAAGAATGTGGTTAAGTCTGTGGCTTCCATTCCAAGATTATTGTGCAGAATTTTATGCTTTTATATTTTTACTTGTTGCCCCCTTTTTCTTCATCAACATCTTTTGTCCCCTATCTTTGTATGTATTTTTAAATAGTACCATTTTATGCTGTAATTTCCCTTTTAAGAGTGTAATTTAACTTAAATAAATAATGTAATTGTATAGATATTGCCACAATAGAAATAACCATAAAAACCTGAATAACTTCTTGGGTGCTTTTTTTTCCATCTATAAATATTTCTCTATTTATAAATGTTTCATCCCCTTATAAAACAGTGACTATTAGAAGTTCTCTTCCAAGTTCCCTTACCTCACTTGGAATAGTTTCAGCTTCCTCCATTATAAAAGGGACATCTGTTAATAAGTTAATAGAAGTATTTTATTATTATATTACATTATAAAATAATAAACACATTTATACATATGTACACTAATAAAATACTATTTTAATTTTTCTCACCAAGAACAAAGAACAATTTAAATCAAACGAGCTATTCAAACACAAATACTATTTAGTAAAAACAGGCTGATGAATCTCTGGGAAGATGGGGGAGTGGTAAATTGAAAAAGTGTGGAGATAAAATGAAAACATGCATTAAGTGGTAAGATTTCAGATCCATCAGTGTAAGACATAAAACAGATATACAGTATATTTTTGTACAAATCAAGAGGAAATAAAATAAATCCAGATGGGCAGTGATAGAGTTGGGATTGGAAAAAAGAGACTGGAATAAAGTTGCATGTAACCAGAGAAAGTAGGACCATTTAAAAGATGCTGATTGAGATGTAGTGAAAAGAAGGGCCATATGCACTCCAATGTTCATAGCAGCAATGTCTGCAATAGCCAAACTGTGGAAAGAGCCGAGATGCCCTTCAACAGATGAATGGAAAAAGAAGATGTGGTCCATATATACAACGGAATATTACTCAGCCATCAGAAGGGATGAATACCCAACTTTTACATCAACATGGACAGAACTGGAGGAGATTATGCTAAATGAAATAAGTCAAGCAGAGAAAGTCAATTATCATATGGTTTCACTTATTTGTGGAACATAAGGAAGAGCATGGAGGACATTAGGAGAAGGAAGGGAAAAATGAAGGGGGGGAAATTGGAGGGAGAGAGGAACCATGAGAGACTATGGACTCTGAGAAACAAACTGAGGGTTTTAGAGGGGAGGGGGGTAGGTGGATGGGTTAGCCTGGTGATGGGTATTAAGGAGGGCACGTACTGCATGGAGCACTGGGTGTTATACAAAACAATGGATCGTGGATCACTACATCAAAAACTAATGATGTATGGTGACTAACATAACATAATAAAATAAAATTTAAAAAAAATAAAAGAGGCTGATTGAAACACTTGTAAAATTTTCCTACAAATAGAAAGGTTATATATTTAGCAAGTAGAAAAGGAAAACCTTAAAGGAAGAGAGATGGAATACAAATTGAGATACAAAGGAATGTGTTAAGTCTAGTATAACACAAAATTTATTATGGTCATTAGCTGTGTGACTGTGGTCAGCTTAGCCCATTTTTCTGAGCCTTGGTTTTCTCATATGTAAAATAAGATTAATAATGGCTTATCTTACAGGTCTGATATTTAAGTATATGTAAGATGTGAGCAGCAATATGGTTAAATGCTTAAGCTCTTGGGTCAAATGGACAAGGTTCAAATTTAATCCCTATCAGTTGATGGCTGTGTGACTTCTGACTGGTTACTT
This sequence comes from Mirounga angustirostris, assembly GCF_029215605.1. Taxonomy (NCBI): domain Eukaryota; kingdom Metazoa; phylum Chordata; class Mammalia; order Carnivora; family Phocidae; genus Mirounga; species Mirounga angustirostris. The sequence goes on from NW_026991711.1 coordinate 161,967,017, forward strand.
AATCTGTCTGATCTTCAGCTTTCTCATCTGTAAAATATGGATTAATAACAGCACCCGCAACTGACTGCTATGAGGACAGATTTATATAATCCAGGTAAAGGCCTGCAATACAGTGGTCAATAAATGTTAGCTGAAGCTATAAGAAGCTATAGGAGTACCAGAAAAACAGAAGTCACTAGACTTGAAACAAACTCTTCAGATAAGAAAAAAAAGAGAAAAAAAAAGTTGGCAACCAACAGTGACTAAGGCGTGTTAACCTCAAATCTTCAACAGTGATACTGAAGACGGAAACTGTGATTCTCCTACACCTGAAAATTGAACATTTCAAGGTAAAGAGTAGGCTAAAGACAGCATAGCTCTGCTAGGCTGGCTGATTCTCAGAGGTTAGGAAATGAACATATCAAAGGCTGAGGTAGCCAGGAAGTAGAAATAGGGGAAGGAGAGAAGTAACTTGTGGTACAAGTCCTGTAACAATAACTCGTTATTCCACACCTGCAGAATCCAAGATTTTGCAGATACAGTTTATGCATCTATTTTAACTTACTTTCAATGATCTTTTAACAGAGATTTTTTTTAAAGACTGCCAAACAATATCTTCCATTATCTTACTGATAATTTGTGAGAAGTTCTCAAATTTAATGCTAATTGAGTTTTCCACTCCCTCTGTCCTCCTTCCTTTCACACACACACACACCTCTACTTAAAAGAGACCAATAGCCCTACAGCTAATGTTTAAGAAAAATACTTTTTCATAGATCATAGTTAAGATTTAACTTTTCTCTTGTCCTTAAATGAGGAAAGGAACATTAAAAACAAAAACAAAAAAGAACCACTCTTGGGCACCTGGGTGGTTTTGTTGGTTAAGCATCCAACTTTTGGTTTTGGCTCAGGTCATGATCTCAGGGTTGTGATCAAGCCCCACATCAGGCTCCAAACTCAGCGCAAAGTCCGCTTGAGATTCTCTCCCTCTCCCTCTGCCCCATCCCCTGCTCATGCACATGCTGTCTCTCTCTCTCTCATATAAATAAAATCTTAAAAAAAAACAACAACTCTTAATTGGGTCAAAGTCTTTTCTTTGGAGTGTTACAAAATAAATACTATATACTAAGACTATGAGATGCATATTTATTTCCAACAAAAAATGAAATCCACTTAAAGCAAATTACTAATTCTTTTTGTGATACAACTACCCTCTTTTTAATTATCTTAATAATAAACACAAATGTCAATTAGTTTCTTAACCTGATGTTTCAAAAACTTTAGACTCCTCTTCATGTAGGCTTTTTAGCAACTGGTTGGTATCAATTTCCTAGAAACAAGAAAAAAAAAGAGAGAGATTGGAGAAATGTTTAGCAAGCCAATCTGCCTTTATAACTTCTTTTATTACCCTCTTTAAAATTTATGGAAGAATATGGATTTATGAGAAAAATCATCCAAACAACACTATTTTAAAGAGAAGCATACCCTGGCTAGGAGTTAATGTTCCAGAGAGAAGCTATCCAAGAACTGATAGGGTATTTGAGTGACAAATGTATAAGAGAAAAAGATTATGAGATAAATGACATAATATTGTAACTTCAAGGGATAAAAGAGGATACCCCAAGAAAACCGATTACTTTTTTATTGGAAAACATTATGACCTATGAGTTGCAAAGGGATGTGGATCTTTAAAAAAATTCCAAGAGGAATTAGAAGGTAGAGTGATCACTGACTCTTATAAAATACTGATCTATTAATAAGAACCCGAAGTCCATAGTTCCTTTAATGAAGAGCCCCTCAAATTTTCCCTAAAATACTAATTCTGTATAGTGCTAATTAATTTATCCTAAGGCAGTACCACTACGCCAAATTATAATGAGACACTGAAAAACATTAATATGTCAGTATGTTATGATTACCATTTCAAGGCTGTGATCTTAGTAATGTTTTATTAATTCACTGAAACCCCTATGAATCCTTACCACCAGGTGAAAATGTAGAGGTCCAATTGTATTTCTATATATTAAACCTGACTTATATATCTGATAAAGGTCTAGTATTCAAAATATAAAGAACTCTTACAACTAAACAATAAAAAAACAAGTAACCCAATTTAAAAACAAAAACAAAGGACTTGAATAAGCATTTATCCAAAGAAGATATACAAATGGCCAGTAAGCACATGAAAAGATGTTCACCTCATTGGTTATCAGGGAAATGCAAATCAAAACCATAATGAGATACCACTTCAAACCCATTAAGATGGCTATAATTGAAACAAACATAAAAGGAAAATAACACGGAACCTTCATACATTGCTGGTTAGATGTAAAATTGTGCAGCCACTATGGAAAACAGTTTGATAGTTCCTGAAAAAGTTAAAGAGGGAACTACTGTATGATCCAACAATCCTACTCCTAGGTGTATACCCAAGAGAATTACAAACATATGCTCACATAAAAACCTGCATATGAATGTTCACAGCATTATTCATGATAGCTAAAAAGTTGAAACAACCTAAATGTCCACCAACTGATGAGGATAAACAAAACGTGGTACATATCCATATAGTGGAATATTATTTGGCAGTAAAAAGAAACAAAGTATTGATACATGCTACAATGGGGATGAACCCTGAAAACCCTATGATAAGTGAAAGAAGCAAGTTACAAAGAACCGTATATTGTATGATTCCACTCAAATGGAATGTTTGGAATAAGCAAATCTATAGAAACAGAAAGTAGACTAGTTATTGTCTAGAGAACGGGGGTTCTGGGAGGTTTGGTTAAGGGGTAGGAGTTTCTTTTGGGGCTAATGAGAATATCTGAAAGTTGATTGTAGCAATGGACATACAACTCTGAATATACTAAAGACCACTGAATTGTATACTTCGAATAGGTGAATTATATCTTAAAGCTGTTAAAAAACTAAACCTTACGAATTATTAGTCAATATTTATCAAATGTCACATTAGCAAAATAGGAAAGTACATGAGCCATGAACAGCATTTTATATATCAAGAACAAGCAATATCTTATCATCACTTTTATTATAATCTTTTTAAAATAAAAAGTATTAGAAGTTATATATGGAGAATGTATTATGTTAATTACCTTATGTTCACTATGGGCCAATTTTGGGGTAAGAACTCCTTCTAAATAGCTAGCTTTTTCAATCCATGTATTCAGATTTCTATATTCTTTTTTCATTTTTTCCAGCCTAAAGAAAGAAATGAGTTACACATTTAAAAAGTGACAAAAGAACATATATGGTATGATTCACAAGAGAATACATTCAATATGATCCACTTATAAAATTTTCTAAGAAAGGCAAACCAGCAATATATTGTTTAAGGACACAAAGGAAAAGGAATGACTCCAGCAAAAGTCAGGGCAGTAGGAGGGGCAGGAGCAAGATGGCGAGGAGTAGGAGACCTAAATTTCATCTGGTCCCAGGAATTCAGCTAGATAGGGATCAAACCATTCTGAACACCTACAAACTCAACAGGAGATCCAAGAAAAGAATAGCAACAACTCTCTGAACAGAAAAGCAACCACTTGCTGGAAGGTAGGACGTGTGAAGTGAATCCGAGGTGATATTCGGGAAGATAGACGGTGGGGGAGGGGGCCTCTGTTGGCCACTACTGGCAAGAAATAGAACAGTGGAGCACAAAATCGGAAATTTTAGAAGTTGGCTCTGCTGAGGGGCGTCGCTCCAGTGGCTAAGTGGGGGGTGGAACCCTCACTGGGACAGTGTGGTCTCAGGACCCTCGGGGTTACAGGAAGACCAGGGGTGCCTGAGTGCGGCAGAGCTCCCAGGTATCAGAGCAGGGAAGCCGGCTGCAGGAGATAGAGCCAAGGAGTGGGCTCTCAGCTCGGGATTGCCATAAACCGTAATCCGCGGCACAGTCGGGCCACTGCTCTTCCAGCAGGGACCCAACAAGCGGCAGATCTGGGGAGACTCCCCTTCCTCCCCGGGGAGGAGTGGCGTGGGAGTGCACTTCAAGGATCTGCTGGGTTTGGAGACTCCACACGGGGTCGTGTGCCAGAGATAGAAATGCTCAGTCACAGGCCAGGTGAGCACGGAGTGCGGCTGGAGACTGGGGAGACAGGAATGATTGCTTTTCTCTGGGGGCTGAGGAGTGGGGCCCCAAGTTCTCGGCTCCTCTGGGGCGGAGATTGGGAGGCCGCCATTTTCACTCTCTGCCTCCAAAGCTGTACAGAAAGCTTGCAGGGAACAAAAGCTCCGGAGAGCAAACCCGGGCAGATTACTTAGCCTGGACGGGACAAGGGCGGGGCAATTCCGCCTCTGGCAAAGACATTTGAGAACCACAGCAACAGGCCCCTCCCCCAGAAGATCAGCAAGAACAGCCAGCCAAGACCAAGTTTACTGATCAATGAGAACGGCAGAACTCCAGCCTAGGGGAATACTACACATAGAAATCATGGCTTTTCCCCCATGATTCTTTAGTCTATCAAAGTTAATTTATTTAATTTTCTTTTTTTTTTTTCCCCTTTTTGAACCAACATCTCATCAATCCCTCTTTTAAAAATCTTTTTTATTTTTCATTTTTAGAGTCATATTCTATCCCTTCATTGTAGTTAACCTTATTTTTGGTATATTTATAAGTTGTTCTCTCTTTAAAATTTTGGGATACAGTTTCAAAATAACCCTAAATCTCTAGTGTATGGCTTTGTTCTAGTCTCCTGCCTGATCACATTCTCTCCTTTTTTTTAATTTCTCTTTTCTTTTTTCAACCAACTTCTTATCAATTCCTTTTATATAATCTTTTATAATTTTCATTTTTACAGTCCTATTCCATCCCTTCATTATATTTACCTTATTTTTGTACATATACAAGTTTTTCTTTCTTTAAAATTTTGGGAGGCAGTTTCTTCTAACAGACCAAAATACACCCAAAATCTAGTGTGTGGCACTGATCTATGCACCAGCCTGGTCATATTTGACCATATTCTTTTTTTTTCTTTTTTCTTTCTTTCCCTTTCATTTCCCCCGGTTTCATGTCTCTTCTGATTTGTTTAGTGTATATTGTTCTGGGGTCACTGTTACCCTGTTAGCATTTTGTTATCTCATTCATCTATTCTCCTCTGGACAAAATGACAAGATGGAAAAACTCAGCTCAAAAAAAAAAAAAGAACAAGAGGCAGTACTGACTGCCAGGCACCTAATCAATACAGAATTAGTAAGATGTTGGAATTAGAGTTCAGAATGATGATTATGAAGATACTGCCTGGGCTTGAAAAAAAGCATGGAAGATGCTAGAGAAACACTTTCTGGAGAAATAAAAGAACTACAATCTAACCAAGTCAAAACCAAAAAGGCTATTAATGAGGTGCAATCAAAATGGAGGCTCTAACTGCTAGGATAAATGAGACAGAAGAGAGAATTAGTGATATGGAAGACCAAATGATGGAGAATAAAGAAGCTGAGAAAAAGAGAGATAAACAACTACTGGATCACAAGGGCAGAATTCGAGAGATAAGCGATACCATAAGATGAAACAATATTAGAATAATTGAGATCCCAGAAGAAGAAGAAAGAGAGAGGGAGCAGAAGGTATATTGGAGCAAATTATAGCAGAGAACTTCCCAATTTGGGGAAGGAAACAGGCATCAAAATCCAGGAAGCACAGAGAACCCCTCCCAAAATCAATAAAAATAGGTCAACACCCCAACATCTAATAGTAAAACTTACGAGTCTCAGAGATAAAGAGAAAATCCTGAAAGCAGCTCGGGACAAGAGATATGTAACCTACAATGGTAGAAACATTAGACTGGCAACAGACCTATCCACAGAGACCTGGCAGGCCAGAAAGGACTGGCATGATATATTCAGAGCACTAAATGAGAAAAATATGCAGCCAAGAATACTATATCCAGCTAGGCTGTCATTGAAAATAGAAGGAGAGATAAAAAGTTTCCAGGACAAATAAAAACTAAAAGAATTTGCAAACACGAAACCAGCCCTACAAGAAATATTGAAAGGGGTCCTCTAAGCAAAGAGAGAGCCTGAAAGTAACACGGACCAGAAAGGAAGAGAGACAATATACAGTAACAGTCACCTTACAGGCAATACAATGGCACTAAATTCATATCTTTCAATAGTTACCCTGAATGTAAATGGGCTAAATGCCCCAATCAAAAGACACAGGCTATCAGATTGGATTAAAAAACAAGACCCATCGATACGCTGTCTGCAAGAGACTCATTTTAGACCCAAAGACACCTCCAGATTGAAAGTGAGGGGGTGGAAAACCATTTACCATGCTAATGGACATCAAAAGAAAGCTGGGGTGGCAATCCTTATATCAGACAAATTAGATTTTAAACCAAAGACTATAATAAGAGATGAGGGAGGACACTATATCCTACTTAAAGGGTCTATCCAACAAGATCTAACAATTATAAATATCTATGCCCCTAACATGGGAACAGCCAATTATATAAGCCAATTAATAACAAAATCAAAGAAACACATCGACAACAATACAGTAATAGTAGGGGACTTTAACACCCCCTCACCGAAATGGACAGATCATCTAAGCAAAAGATCAACAAGGAAATAAAGACTTTAAATGACACACTGGGCCAAATGGACTTCACAGATATATTCAGAACATTCCATCCCAAAGCAACAGAATACACATTCTTCTCTAGTGCCCATGGAACATTCTCCAGAATAGATCACATCCTGGGTCACAAATCAGGTCTCAGCCGGTACCAAAAGATTGGGATTATTCCTTGCATATTTTCGGACCACAGTGCTTTGAAACTAGAACTCAATCACAAGAAGAAAGTCGGAAAGAACTCAACTACATGGAGGCTAAAGAGCATCCTACTAAAGAATGAATGGGTCAACCAGGAAATTAAAGAAGAATTTTAAAAAAAATCATGGAAACAAATGAAAATGAAAACACAACTGTTCAAAATCTTTGGGATGCAGCAAGGCGGTCCTAAGAGGGAAGTATATAGCAATACAAGCCTTTCTCAAGAAACAAGAAAGGTCTCAAATACACAACCTAACCCTACACCTAAAGGAGCTGGAGAAAGAACAGCAAATAAAGCCTAAACCCAGCAGGAGAAGAGAAATAGTAAAGATCAGAGCAGAAATCAATGAAAGAGAAACCAAAAGAACAGTAGAACAGATCAATGAAACTAGGAGCTAGTTCTTTGAAAGACTTTGAAAGTTCTTTGGGCCAGACTTATCAAAAAGAAAAGTTGACCCAAATAAATAAAATCATGAATGAAAGAGGAGAGATCACAACCAACACCAAAGAAATACAAACAATTATAAGAACATATTATGAGCAACTATATGCCAGCAAATTAGATAATCTGGAAGAAATGGATGCATTCCTAGAGATGTACAAACTACCAAAACTGAACCAGGAAGAAATAGAAAACCTGAACAGACCTATAACCCCTAAGGAAATTGAAGCAGTAATCAAAAATCTCCCAAAAAACCAAGAGCCTAGGACCAGATGGCTACCCATGGGAATTCTACCAAACATTTAAAGAAGAATTAATACCTATTCTTCTGAAACTGTTCCAAAAATAGAAATGGAAGGAAAGCTTCCAAACTCATTTTATGAGGCCAGCATTACCTTGATCCCAAAATCAGACAAAGACCCCATCAAAAAGGAGAATTACAGACAAATATCCCTGATGAACATGGATGCAAAAATTCTCACCAAAATACTAGCCAATAGGATCCAACAGTACATTAAAAGGAGTATTCACCAAGTGGGATTTATTCCTGGGCTGCAAGGTTGGTTCAACATCCGCAAATCAATCAATGTGATACAATGCATTAATAAAAGAAAGAACAAGAACCATATGATCCTCTCAGTAGATGCAGAAAAAGCATTTGACAAAATACAGCATCCTTTCTTGATTAAAACTCTTCGGAGTGTAGGTATAGAAGGTACGTACCTCAATATCATAAAAGCCATCTATGAAAAACCCACAGTGAATATCATTCTCAATGGGGAAAAACTGAGAGCTTTCCCCCTAAGGTCAGGAACATGGCAGGGATGTCCACTATCACCACTGCTATTCAACATAGTACTAGAAGTCCTAGCCACAGCAATCAGACAACAAAAAGAAATAAAAGGCATCCAAATCAGCCAAGAAGAAGACAAACTCTCAGTCTTTGCAGATGATATGATACTTTATGTAGAAAACCCAAAAGACTCCATCCTAAAACTGCTAGAACTCATACAGGAATTCAGTAAAGTGGCAGGATATAAAATCAATGCACAGAAATCAGTGGCATTCCTATACACCAACAACAAGACAGAAGAAAGAGAAATTAAGGAGTCGATCCCATTTACAATTGCACCCAAAACCATAAGATACCTAGGAATAAATCTAACCCAAGAGGCAAAGAATCTGTACTCAGAAAACTATAAAATACTCATGAAAGAAACTGAGGAAGACACAAAGAAATGGAAAAACGTTCCATGCTCATGGATTGGAAGAACAAATGTTGTGAAGATGTCAATGCTACCTAGAGCAATCTACACATTTAATGTAATCCCTATCAAAATACCATCAACATTTAAAAAAAAAAATGGAACAAATAATCCTAAAATTTATATGGAACCAGAAAAGACCCCGAATAGCCAGAGCAATGTTGAAAAAGAAAAGCAAAGCTGGTGGCATCACAATTCCGGACTTCCAGCTCTATTACAAAGCTGTCATCATCAAGACAGTATGGTACTGGCACAAAAACAGACACATAGATCAATGGAACAGAACAGAGAGCCCAGAAATGGACCCTCAACTCTATGGTCAACTCATCTTTGACAAAGCAGGAAAGAATGTCCAATGGAAAAAAGACAGTCTCTTCAATAAATAGTTGGGAAAATTGGACAGCCACATGCAGAAGAATGAAACTGGGCCATTTCCTTACACCACATACAAAAATAGACTCAAAATGGATGAAAGACCTAAATGTGAGACAGGAGTCCATCAAAATCCTAGAGAACACAGGCAGCAACCTCTCGGACCTCAGCCGCAGCAACTTCTTCCTAGAAACATCACCAAAGGCAAGGAAAGTAAGGGCAAAAATGAACTATTGGGACTTCATCAAGATAAAAAGCTTCTGCACAGCAAAGGAAACAGTCAACAAAACCAAAAGACAACCAACAGAATGGGAGAAAATATTTGCAAATGACATATCAGATAAAGGGCTAGTATCCAAAATCTATAAAGAACTTTTCAAACTCAACATCCAAAGAACAACTAATCCAATCAAGAAATGGGCAGAAGACATGAACAGACATTTTTAAAGAAGACATCCAGATGGCCAACAGACACATGAAAAAGTGTTCAACATCACTTGGCACCAGGGAAATCCTAATCAAAACCTCAATGAGGGCACCTGGGTGGCTCAGTTGGTTAAGCGACTGCCTTCGGCTCAGGTCATGATCCTGGAGTCCCTGGATCGAGTCCCACATCGGGCTCCCTGCTCGGCAGGGAGTCTGCTTCTCCCTCTGATCCTCCCAACCCTCCCCCCTCTCATGTGCTCTCTCTCTCAGTCTCTCTCAAATAAATAAATAAAATCTTTAAAAAAAAAAAAACAAAACCTCAATGAGATACCACCTCACACCAGTCACAATGGCTAAAATTAACAAGTCAGGAAAGGGCAGATGTTGGCAAGGATGTGGAGAAAGGGGAACCCTCCTACACTGTTGGTGGGAATGCAAGCTGGTGCAGCCACTCTGGAAAACAGTATGGAGGTTCCTCAGAAAGTTGAAAATAGAGCTACCCTACAACCCAACAATTGCACTACTGGGCATTTACCCCAAAGATACAAATGTAGTGATCTGAAGGGGTATGTGTACCCCAATGTTTATAGCAGCAATGTAGCCAAACTATGGAAAGAGCCAAGATGTCCATCAACAGATGAATGGATAAAGAAGATGTGGTATATATATACAATGGAATATTATGCAGCCATCAAAAAAAAAGAAAGAAAGAAATCTTGCCATTTGCAACAACGTGGATGGAACTAGAGGGTATTATGCTAAGCGAAATAAGTCAATCAGAGAAAGATATGTATCATATGATCTCACTGATATGAGGAATTCTTAATCTCAGGAAACAAACTGAGGGTTGCTAGAGTGGTGGGGGGTGGGAGGGCTGGGGTGGCTGGGTGATAGACATTGGGGAGAGTGAGTGCTGTGAACTGTGTAAGACTGATGGGTCACAGACCCATACCTCTGAAACAAATAATACATTATATGTTGTTAAAAAAAAAAGAAGCAGAAGAAGATAGTAGGAAGGGAAAAATGAAGGGGGGAAATCGGAGGGGGAGATGAACCATGAGAGACTATGGACTCTTAGAAACTGAGGGTTCTAGAGAGGAGGGGTGGGGGGATGGGTTAGCCTGGTGATGGGTATTAAAGAGGGCACGTATTGAATGGAGCACTGGGTGTTATATGCCAATAATGAATCATGGAACACTACATCAAAAACTAATGATGTAATGTATGGTGATTAACATAACATAATAAAGTAAAATTAAAAAAACAAAAAACAAAAAACATCAGGGCAGTGGTTACCTAAGGATGGGTTGGGGAAAAGATGGACTCTCATAAGGGCACACAAAGCACATTTTTGATATTGATGATGTTCTATTTCTTTTTTAAGTTTTTATTTAAATTCCAGTTAAGATACAGTGTAATAATAGTTTCAGGTGTACAATTTAGTGATTCAACACTTCCATACAACACCCAGTGCTCATCACAAGTGCCCCCTTAATCCCCATCACTTATTTAACGCCCCCCCCCTCACTCCAGCTCCTTTCTGCTAACCATCAGTTTGTTCTTTCCAGCTAAGAAGATGTTTCTTGGTTTGTCTCTCTTTTTCCCCCCATGATCATTTCTTAAATTCCACATATAAGTGAGATCATATGGTATTTGTCTTTCTCTGACTGATTTATTTTGCTTACCATAATACTCTCTAGCTCCATCCATGTTGTTGCAAATGGCAAGATTTTTTTATTCATTCATCAGTCAGTGGACTTTTGGGCTCTTTCCATAATTTCTATTGTTAATAATGCTGCTATAAACATTGGGGTGCATGTATCCCTTTGAATTAATATTTTTGTAATCTTTGGGTAAATACCTAGTAGTGCAATTGCTGGATCATAGGGTAGTTCTACTTTTAACTTTTTGAGGAAACTCCATACTGTTTTCCAAAATGGCTGTACTAGTTTGCATTCCCACCAACAGTGTAAGCAAATTGCCCTTTATTCCACAACCTTGCCAACACCTATTGTTTCTTTTGTTAATTTTAGCCATTCTGACAAATGGGAGATGATATCTCATTGTAGTTTTGATTTGTATTTCCCTGATGATGAGTGATGCTGAGCTTTTTTCATGTCTGTTAGCCATCTGTATGTCTTCTTTGGAAGAGTGTCTATTCAGGTCTTCTGCCCATTTCTTAACTTATTTGGTTTTGGGGTGTTGAGTCTGATAAGTTCTTTATAAATTTTGGATACTAACCCTTTATCAGATATATGTCATTTGTAAATATCTTCTCCCATTCAGTAGGTGGCCTTTAGTTTTGTTGACTCTTTCCTTCGCTGCACAGAAGGTTTTTATTTTGATGAAGTCCCAATAGTTTATTTTTGCATTTGTTTCCCTTGCATCAGGAGACATATCTAGTAAGAAGTTGGTATGACCAATGTAATAGAGATTACTGCCTCTATTCTCCTCTAGGATTTTAATGGATCCTGTCTCACATTTAGGCTTCTAATCCATTTTGAACTTATTTTTGTGTATAGTGGGGTTTTTTTAAGATTTTATTTATTTATTTGACAGAGAGAGACACAGTGAGAGAGGGAACACAAGCAGGGGAAGTGGGAGAGGGAGAAGCAGGCTTCCCGCCGAGCAGAGAGCCCGATGCAGGGCTCGATCCCAGGACCCTGGGATCATGACCTGAGCTGAAGGCAGACACTTAACGACTGAGCCACCCAGGCGCCCGGTTTTTGTGTATAGTTTTAAGAAAATGATCCCATTTCATTCTTTTGCATGTTGCTGTCCAATTTTCCCAACACTATTTGTTGAAGAGACTTTTTTCCATTGGACATTCTTTCCTGCTTTGTTGAAGATTAGTTGACCCTAGAGGTGATGGTCCATTTCTGGGCTCTCTATTCTGTTCCATTGATCTGTATGTGTCTGTTTTTGTGCCAGTACCATACTGTCTTGATCACTACAACTTTGTAAGATAACTTCAAGTCTAGAATCGTGATGCCTCCAACTCTGCTTTTCTTTTTGAAGGTTGCTTTGGCTATTTGGGGTCTTTTGTGGTTCCATACAAATTTGAGGACTGTTCATTCCAGCTCTGTGAAAAATGCTGTTAGTATTTTATAGGGATTGCATTAAATGTGTAGATTGCTTTGGGTAGCACAGACATTTTAACAATATTCATTCTTCTAGTCCATGAGCATGGAATGTTTTTCAATTTCTTTGTTTCATCTTCATTTTCTTTCATCAGTGTTTTATAGTTTTCACAGAGTACAGATCTTTTACCTCTTTGGCCAGGTTTATTCCTAAGTATCTCATGGTTTCTGGTGCAATTGTAAATGGGATTGATTTCTCGATGTCTTTTTCTGCTGCTTCATTATTAGTGTATGGAATGCAACAGATTTCTGTATATTGATTTTTGCATCCTGGTAATTTACTGAATTCATGTATCAATTCTAACAATTTTTGGTGGAGTCTTTTGGATTTTCTATATAAAGCATCATGTCATCTGCAAACAGTGATAGTTTTACTTCTTCCTTGTCAACTTGGATGCCTTTATTTCTTTTCATTGTGTGACTGCTATGGCTAGGACTCCAATATGGTGATGCTGCGTTTCTTTCTTTTCTTTTATTTTTTGAAAGATTTTGTTTGTTTGTTTAAGAGAGCATGCAAGTGGGGGAAGGGGCAGAGGGGGAGGGAAAGAATCTCAAGCAGACTCCACGCTGAGCATGGAGCCCTTTGCAGGGCTCAATCTCAAGACCCTAAGATCATGACTTGAGCCAAAACCAAGAGTCAGAAGCTTAACCAACTGAGCCACCTAGGTGCCCCGATGTTGTATTTCTTAACCTGAATCATAAATATCTAGGCATCAGTCTTATTATTTTTATTTAAGCTATACATACATGTTCTAGAAGTTATTCAATATATATTGGTTATATATTGAATATATACATATTCACTTATATATACATATTTTATAAATTACCTAATATATTCATGATATTTTCTGCAACAGAAAAAATAAAAGTAGGAATTTAGCTTCTAATCCAAGAAATTTCAAAAGGCTTTGGTCATCTAAAGATGTAACTGACAAGAATTAAATAGAAAAGAGGGAATGTTTCCCAATTTATTTCATGAGGACACTATTACCTTGATGATAAACCCTAAGAAGGACATTATTAAAAAAGGAAAATTAGCCTAATCTCATTCATGAACATAGATGCAAATGTTAAAAATATAATTTTAATACAAAAAATCCAGTAGAATAGAAAAAAGATAATATATCATAAACAAGTTAGATTTATCCCATGTATACAAGGATATTTTGACATTAACATTAGAAAACATAAATACAATTTAACTGATTAAAAGAGAAAAAACATTTGGCAAAATCCAACATCCATTTATGATTTTATTTTATTTATTTTATTTATTTTTAATTTATTTTTAAAGATTTTATTTATTTATTTGACAGAGAGAGACACAGTGAGAGAGGGAACATGAGCAGGGGGAGTTGGAGAAGGAGAAGCAGGCTTCCTGCTGAGCAGGGAGCCCGATGCGGGGCTCGATCCTGGGACTCTGGGATCATGACCTGAGCCGAAGGCAGATGCTTAACGACTGAGCCACCCAGGCGCCCCCCGTTTATGATTTTAAAGAAACTTAGAAAACTAGGAACAAAGTGGAATAATTTACTTAACCTGGTATAGTATATCTCTATATAAAAAACATATGTAAGTATATGCTCTTAACTATTAAATGCTAGAGGTGTAGCCTTTAAAGATCATGAACAAAACAAGGATGTCCACCCTTGCCATTTATATCAGACATTGACTGGAGCTTCTAGTTAGCATAGTAGGTCAAGAATAAGCACTGGGGATAAAAAATTGTTATTTGTAGGTATGAATATTTAAATAAATTCTCCCAAATGATACCACAGATAAATTATTACAAATATGAAAGTTTAACAAAAGAGGGAAATTCTAGAAGAGAAGGCTAGCAGGGGTAGCATAGTTTTTGAATCTTCTCAAATCTCTACGTAAAAAGCTCAGTAGCAAACCCAAGAACCTATGGGCAACATTTACAACACAATCATGTGACAAGCCGTTTCTATGAACCCCAAAACATATACATAAGACCTTCAAGGTATCAGTGTATATATGTCAGAAAGCAACAGGTATAAAAGGGGCATCTGGGAGTGCCTGGGTGGCTTAGTTGGTTGAGCATCCAACTCTTCATTTCAACTCAGGCCATGATCTCAGGATTCTGGGATTGAGCCCCTAGGGGAGTTCTCCACTCAGCAGAGAGTCTGATTGGATTTCTCTCCCTCTGCCCCTACTCTCCCTGCTCACACTCTCTAAATAAATCAATCTTAAAATAAACTGGGGTGGGGGGGCATCTGAAGGACCTGAAAATAAGAAAACCCCAAAATAGCCAACAGGTAGTCACGGATGGGAAATTACAGCAGGCCAATTTGGGAAAAGCAGTTGAAACTGGGAGGTTTTGCTCATTCCAATAGCAAATGAGTACAAAGGATTCATGGTAAACTTTAAAAGGACTGGAACCACTGTGAAAGCTCAAAACTGACCAACCAGGTTTCTAGTCCAGGGTACAGCCCCAGAAAATTTTAGAAAGCAATTCATATTTTTAAACACCAAATTAAAACATCAATAGTGGGAGTTCTGTGAAGCTCAAGAAGCTCTCTAAACCAAATCTCCTGTTTAAAAAATCAGGAAAATTAATTCCATATAAAACTAAGCAACAGAAAACTATCAGCGCCAAATTCCAAAGTAGTTATAAGAAGAAAGAGAATAAGGAGCCGAATAACAACCCTAGACTTTGAAAGCATGCAAGAAAAATACATGTGGAGTAAGTGAACACTGTGGCAAGATGACTCACTGGGACCCATTTTGCTAGGAAGAAGGTGATCAGCTGGTGAAGCTCCAAGAGGGAAATCAGAGCAGTGGCTGTCACTGTCACTATGAGCCAGATAAGTCAAGGTTCTGCAGCTGGAGCTGCTGTTTGGATGCAGAAGCAGTTATGAGGATCCAGTTGTGTACTATTAGGCAAGACATTAAAGAAATTTGCAGTTTCCAGTTCAAGATGGTGAGGAGGCTCCTGAACTCACCTCCTCCCATGTATGTACAGTACCTACAGTTATACAAAGAGCAATTCTCTCTGAAAGAAATCTAGAAATAAGCTGAGCAACTCCTACACATCATGCAAATTAGAAAATATCCACATCAAAACAAATGAGAAAGGATGAGGCACATACTATAAATCCCACCCCTGGCACAGTGTCATACAATTGGGACAGAATTCTCAACTCCCAGCATCTCCCTGAGGAAAAAAAGGGTTGGACAACATGTATGGCACCCCACCTTTCAAGACTCCCATCTGAGGACAGGCCCCCAAAACACCTACTTCTGAAAGCTAAGACAGCTTGTGCCCACAAGACCCACAAGGCTACAGAAAAAAAAAAAAAAAGTTTTTAACAGGTTTGCTATGACTTACTATGCTATCTGCCCAGGGCTCAGCACAGAAGGAATAGTGCAAAAATAAGCTCATCTCCCAGTTATTCTCCAAAAGAGGCCTACTGCATTCTTTAAAAGCTGTTATCTGGAGGTCAGGCTTCTAATTTAGTATGTATCCAGGGGTTGACTGCAATCCTTCTTAGAGACCTGTGGAAGCCAGCAGACACTATCTCCTCTTCCCTCTAGTCCAATCCAAATCATCAGTATCTCCCTGGAAGGAGCTTATACAGATATCTGGCACCCCAGACTTTGTGACCCTTGCCAAAGAGATGGGCCCTTAGACTGTTCAGCTGTCATAGCCAATGGGGCTTGGATTCACCAGTCCCACGGAACTTCAGCACACAAAGAATCAGTTCTTAATGGGTGCAGGAATGACTTCCACCCCAATGGCTATACCCCCAGGCCGGGCACAAAGGGAGCAGGCAAGAAAGCCCATCTCCTGGTTTCTCCATGGAAGGGCTCTAGCTACATACTTTCCCAGCAGCTGCCTGGAGGTTCAACTTCCAGTCAGCCTGAATCTAGATGCTGAGATCTTCCTCTTGGGATACTGACAAATCTTGACACACTCTCAACAACTGGAAGCCACTAAGAAAAAAGGAAAGCAGCTTGCACAATCACAAAGGTTTGAGAGACAGCCAAGAGCTTGGGCTGGGCTCATTGATGAGGTTCATTTCCTACATGAGACCACTTCATCAAGGCTAGGAAAGGTGACAGTTTCATCTAGTGCTCAGAAACCAATACAGAGAGTGAGGGTAAAGGAAGAAAGAGAACAACAGAACAGAAGAGCAAGATAAAACTCCAGAAACATTAAGTTCCAAACAAATAAATAAGAAAAAACTTCAGAAACAGACCGTAATGAAATAGAAGTGATTTACCTACCTGATAAAGAATTCAAAATACTGAGGGGCACCTGGGTGGCTCAGTCGGTTAAGTGTCTGCCTTTGGCTCAGATCATGATCCCGGGGTCCTGGGATCAAGCCTGCTGAGCAGGGAGCCCACTTCTCCCTCTCCCTCTCCCCCCCTCCGACTTGTGTTCTTGCTCACTCTGCTCTCTCTAATAAATAATCTTAAAAAAGAAGAAAAAAAAGAATTCAAAATCATGGTCATAATGATGCTCATTGAGGTCAAGAAAGAAATTCATAAACAAAATAAGAATTGCAACAAAGAGATACAAAATATAAGAAAGTACCAAACAGAAATCATATAGCTAAAGAACAAAATAACTGGACTGAAAAATTCAATAGAGGGATTCCAGAGCACTAGTGATGTGGAAGAAAGGATTGGCAAACTCAAAGACAGGACAAAGGAATTCATCCAATCAGAAGAGCAAAAAGAAAAAAGAATGAAAAAGAGTGCAGATAGTTTAAAGGACTTATACAAAGTGAACTACCATACGCATTACAGGGCACTAGACATTGACTTTTCTAAACAAATACCTAAAGCCCATGTCCCCCCCGCCACAAAAATTAATGTACCACTAACACATAAATAAGATGAAGATTGTTTTGGTTGTGTTGGTTTTTGTTTGTTTATTTATTTATACCTTTCTCGAGGTTGTTGCTGAAGTTTTTCAAGTCGCACTACGGATGGCTGGTTGGATTGGGGCACGACAGCTGGCATCCCAACAGTAACATTCAGGTCTGGGGATAGGAATGCTGGATATTCTATTGGTTGTGGTGTAATAACATTTCTGCAAAATGGTTATAATGTTAAATACGGCAACCAAAACAAAAGCACACTTCTAAAATCAGTGGTAGCTATCACTTTTGAATCATTCTCTCTTTTAGACTGTAAGTTCACCTGTCTACCTTAGGCCATCAGAGGGTAGAGCTAGGAAAGAAGACAAAGGTCCAAAATCCTGACAGAAGTGCTCTATTGAATACTCTTACTACTAAGATGGGCAGCAGGGATGGGAAAGGCGATAAGGACCTGAAATTCTAAAGAGAAGCAGAAAGTGTTTGAGCCCAGACCTCTCCCAATCTTTAGATACAAATCGTTATTTTATGGCCCAGTCAAGTTGACACGCGAAATTAATCATCACAAGTCCACCTACCCCTTGTCAATCTGGCACCCATAAGCATCTCTTTAAAACATATTTAATCTTCAAATGAGAATAGTAACAGGTCATAATTCCACCTAACATGATATAACTATCCTGCATACAATCAAAAACTCACTAGCCTCTTCCCCAGAAAAGAATATAAAGTCTTTGGGTGATGTTTACTCATCTTAATATCCTGAAACTTAAGTAGTATGCTGTAAGTTTAACAATACTTAAACATTACAATATAAAGTCAATATACCTTATGTTACATGATAAGGAGATATGAGAGGGAAGAAAATATATTTGCTATATAAATATATATTTTTTTCAGGTCACTTGGTAAATGGGCCAGAATAGCACACCCAAATAAGGAGTAAGTTATCCCCAAAATCCACAAAGGCCCACCGGGTGTTGTGCCTCTGTTTTGGTTGTAGGAGGGGCCAGATACAACTTATCCTTCACCTTAGCAGGATTATCTTGACAATCCCCATACCACTGGATCCTCAAAATTTCAATGAGGTAGAAGACCCCTGAATTTTTGTCAGAAGTCTTCCCACCCTCTGACATGCAAATGTCCTATCAGAAGTCTAGATTAGTTGCTATTTCCTGTTCACTATGTCCAATAAGCATAATGGTCATCACTGTAATGGACCTGTGTAATATCTTGTATAAGGGAAAGGCAATCAAGATTCCTGTAAACTATAGGGCACCTGGGTGGCTCAGTTGGTTAAGAAACCGACTCTTGGTTTCATCTCAGGTCATGATCTCAGGGTCCTGGGATTGAGCCCTGTGTCGGGCTCTGTGCTCAGTGTGGGGTCTGCTTGGGACTTTTTCTCTCCCTCTCCTTCTGCTCCTCCCCCTGCTCATGCTCTCTCTTTAAAATGAATAAATCTTAAAAAAAAAAAAATGCTGTGAACTAAATTAATGACATAGGGCTGGAGAAGTTGATATACCTGAGGTAAGACAGTGAAGGTGTCTCACTTGGCCTTACCAGCTGAAAGAAACTACTTCTGATGGTTTTTATATGGGCAAAATAGCATATATTTGCTATTTTGCCAGATCAATAGTTGCATACCAAGTACCAGAGGATGTGTTAATTTGATCAAGCAATGAAACCACATCTGGTACAGTGGCTGCAATTGGAATCACTGCCTGGTAAGCTTACAACAATCTACTATCACTCTCCAAGATCTGTCTTATGCACAGGCCAAAATAAGTGAGCTAAATGGAGATATGATGGGCACCACCCCTGCATCTTTCAAGTCCTTGATAATGGCACCCATCTCTGCAATCCTCCCATGAATGTGGTATTGCTTTTGGCTTAACAATTTTCTTAGGTGGAGGTAGCTCTCTAGTGGTTTCCATTTGGCCTTTCCCACCAGAATATCCCTTGGTCCACAGTCAGGGAACCAATGTAGGGATTCATCTACTGCTAAGTGTGTTCATTCCAAATATGCAATCTGGAACTGGGGAAATAATCACAGGATGGGTTTAAAACTCCATTGATCACCTGTCCTCCATAAGTCCCTAGTTTGCCTGGTGGACAACAGTGACATTTGGATCTTCTGGAACTAGTGTCAGTTTAGAGCGAGTGTCCAGTATCTCTGAAAGGTCTGGTTATTTCCTTTTCCCTAATGCATAGTTACCTTGGTAAAAGGCTCTCCTTCCCTTTTGGGAAAGCTGGGAGAAAGATTAACCTTAGGAATTTTTGTCAGCATACCAGCGTCTCTCCTTAAGGGGACCAAGCCTCCCCTTCATTCGAAGGCTTTTGGGTCTGCAGACTGGCTCAAATCTGGGAATTGACTGAGGAGCTATGACTCTGTTTTTATGACCTAGAACTTTTCTGCTTATACAGATTAAGTAAGAATTGATGAGGCTTCTTATATATTTTATTTCTAGGAACATCATGATCAACTAGCCAATGCTATAGGTCTGCATGAGTCAAACTATTCTGTCCGCTACAGTGACCATGGCCATCTTGCCTTTGGTGGTGTTGCCATCACTGGGCTCTGCCACTTCAGGACGCCACACTCCCATTGCATTTAGGTTTCCCAGTTCAGTGACTGCAGCTCCCACTGTAAGGTCTGCCTAACAGAGAAGAACAATCACAGAGCTCTTCAAGGGTGGGGCTCCCCACGCACATTTACTTCTCTCAGTAACGGTGAAAGGTGTAAATTCTCGAACCTCCCAGGGTGAGTGAGTAGGTCTTAAAAACAAATCCAGACCAACATCACCATCTCTCTAACCCTCTAATACCTTCCTTCTACATTAAACCAAGGCAGGTCTGGCACTTCCAATCCACCCAAGTGGGCATCTTTTGGTTCATGTTTCTGCAACCAAACAACCAAATCGAGTCTTTTCTAACCCCCTAATCTGCAAAATTAAATGCAGAATCTCTGCTTAGTGAGCCCATATCAATAACTTTGCTGTGACCCAACTTTATGTTCCTCCCACCATTATCCCACACCCTATGTGCCACAGTTCCTTACGTTTACCTCTAGGAAGGTTTTTTCTCTCATTTGTATTATAATCCTTTCTTTTCGCAAGTTACCTTTGCACACTAAACCGTGAGCTACCAGAGGGCAGGGACCAGGCCTCTTTATTTTAGTATTTGTAATGGCTTGGGCGTACAGCAGACACATTCAATGAATGTTTATTGAATCAATTAGTGGATAAAGAAATAATGATTGATGAACATAAAACATTCAAATTTTACTATTTCAACAAATGACCAATATCAAGTGTACAAAATTTATTTTTAATGATAATACCCAGTATTGGTGAGACTATAGGACAATAAGAACTTCAGAACGTAAATTCCCATCCTATACCTAATTCCCTCAATCCCATTTTCTCCATTTCTTATTCTGGGACAGCACTATAAATTACATTTCCATCTCAGGTGCTCATTTCTCTTTAGTCTATTTTTTTTTTTAAGATTTTATTTATTTATTTGACAGAGAGAGACACAGCGAGAGAGGGAACACAAGCAGGGGGAGTGGGAGAGAGAGAAGCAGGCTTCCCGCTGAGCAGGGAGCCTGATGCAGGGCTCGATCCCAGGACTCTGGGATCATGACCTGAGCCGAAGGCAGCCGCTTAACCGACTGAGCCACCCAAGCGCCCCTCTCTTTAGTCTATTTTTACTGTTGAAATTTTAAGACTGGTTGATATATATTTTAAGTTACTTTTGGTTTGCTAATGACATTTTTGGAACATAAACTTTTTGCTGAAGATGTGGAAATAACAATTAGAATGTGTGGAATGGAGGTAACACTACTATACTGTGGAAGAAAACGGACTATTAGACACTTTGATCTAAAAGTCCCTCACCTCTTTCTAGAAAAGGGTATCTCACTGGCCAACTTTCCTTATCAGCTTAACCCTGCCTTCCCTCCTTCAGCCATGAAGCTGGCACTCTCTTCTCTCCTTTATCTTATCTCTAGAACTTCTCACCTCCTTTCGCCAGGGCTATCCCCAGAAACCCAAAATTTCTCCCACCTTATTAAGCAAAACAATTCACTGCTCTCTTTACCTTAGAGTCTAGCCCATTCTGGCTATGTCTTAAGACAACCAAAAGGTTCCATCAAATGGATTAAATGTTTTAAATGTCACATATTCTGATTGTGTAAATAAGACTTCAAACACTTACGTCACAGGATCTATTCTTTCTGGAGGTGGTGCAATATTCATAAACATGGATGGCTCAATAATTTTTTGAAGAGGTTTTAACTGAAGAAAATGGTAAGTATATTTTAATACTGCTTAGTTACAATTATAGTTCATTCTAATACTACTAGGTTTCAGGACTACAGAATAGGCCTTAAATGCATATAAAAAGAAATGGAATTAAGAGAAGAAGAAAGAACTAACATTTTTTGAGCCCTAGATATCTGCCAGGAACCTTATATCTGTCAGATTATTTTTAATCCTCTCAATAATCCTATGATGTAGATAACTGTGGCTATTTTACAGAAAATGCTAGGGATCGGTAATCTGTTCAAGGTTACCCAAAAGACATCAGAGCCAGGATTTGAATGCAGCTTTATCTGCACCCCCAGCATAGTACCCTTTTTACGTCATCAGGACAGGTGAGACGGGGACTGTATTACTGAAAAGTTCATAGACATAAAATCAAAATCAAGAACTTTTATTATATTTCCCACTCTTTTCCACACAATATCTCGGTTCCTTGTTTTTGGTAGAATCTACCTACATAAAACTATACTTGCCTAGTTTATCTGAAAAGGAGATATCCCTCTAAGAATGTGATTATTACATGTTTTACTTATATTCAGACATAAAACCTACCTCTCAAGTTGGTGCTTATAAACTATGTCAGGAAAGGGACTCAACAGTTTCAAGTCCCATAAGGCCCAGTTCATAAGAATATAAATAAAAGAGGCAGAAGGAAAAGAAAGAAAAATCAAAGAAAAGAAGGAAAAAAGATGGAAAAAGATTGTGCCCAGTGGCTTTCTTCTGTGTGTTATTTACTTCTGATTCGAAATGCATTAAAAATCATTATGATATACCATAGGCAAAATTTTAGAACAACATTTTACCAGGGGCTGCTCAGTCAACATATGGTAGGTTTATTTAATAAAAGTAATGTACCCACTCTGAATTCCTAATTTAAAAAACAACCAAGACTATAAAAATTAGCAAAAAAATGGAAATGAAAGCTTCTATGCCAAGTATAGGGGTCATATTCCCTATATAACAGCAGCACGGATGGGACTGAATTTATAAATGCCCCCAGGGGGAATACCCAGGGGTATGAAGAGCTCTTTCAAACACTTAGTGAGAATATATGTTGGTACAACATTTCTAGAACAATTCTTTGACAAAGTCATTGTTTTTGGACAATAATTTCCATTCTAGGAATCTGGCCTAAGGACATAATAAAAGGACAGGACACAGGTTAATATACAAAAATTTTGGATTTTGTATGGATATATGTAATGAATTTAAAGGGGCAGGACAAACCTGGGAAGATAACTTCTTTGAACTCTTGATAAATCAAGGAGGGCTCAAGTAACACCAGACATCAAAATAACCACAGGGGTAAGGAGCATATGTGATCAGAGTAAAAAATGTAATGTGAATATAATCCATGACTCCATTTTCAATAAGCATTTTTAGATCTAAAAATCCACACTCCTTATATTATATACTTAAAATAATTTTGTTTCCAACCACATGAAAACACAGACACACAAAAGCAAGTTTTCTGATAAAAGCATTTTGAATAAAGGATTATTTTTAAATGTATATGCAAATAAAAAATGATAGTTTCATTTTTCCTTAGAATGGAGAAAAACAGCACTCTTTTAAAAATATTTTTTTAAAAAATATGTATTTTAAAAGTTTTATCAAACTGTAAAGCGTAGAGGCTCAGAAGAGATTTGACTGAAGAGTTGTAGAATAATTTTTAAAAGAACTAACCTGATGTGAAAATCCGTAACCAAAGTTTCCATAGGAGAACATAAATTCCACCTCCACCTTGCAGATAAGCTAAACACACAGCAAATTTTATTGTTTGATCAGAAAGATATTTTAATAAAAAAGGGATAACAAGTAATATTTTTTATTTCACAAGTCTGTGTTAGAAAAACCAAAGCGTGAATCTCCTGATTAAAAAAAAATTCACACAAGGAACTGTTATAGAAGAATCTATGGGGTTCCTGAAATGTTAAAAACTCTGTTAAAGAATATATGATTATAATACAGAAAATATCAATTTATAATAGGATTACCCTGAGATACACATACATGTGTGTGTGTATACATGCATATGTTTTTAAAGTATTTACTCACACTTCCCCTACCTCCACTTCCATTTTCAGATAAAATTTTTATTCAGACAAGCGATTTCGTCTCTCTGAACCCCAGCTTGCTCAAATGGGAAATGAAGGAGGGTGTCAGAGGTTATGACCTCAAACATCCATCATTCTCTTTTTTTTATAAAGTTCCTTGTCTCTGTTCTGGCTATTGGCGGCAGAGGTCTCTCTGAAGAGATTAATTAATCAAAATAATAATTTTAAGTATTTAAAAAGAAATTTAAGTGAGAACTGAAAACAACTCTTTAGAATCTCCTCCAGGAGAAAAATACTTCCTCAATTAAAGCTGCACAAAGCAGCGACGAGGGCATTTTACTCTCTTAGTCAATGATTTCAATTTTCCTGGTCATCGTTTAGCAGTAAGGTAGCAGCATTTAAAAAAAAAAAAAAAGGTGGAGATGAAGATTTTGTGAGCAAATATTGTTCTTTCTGTTTAATACATTTCCTTTAATTTGAACAGTGACTGGTAGGGTAACGGAGAATAAAAACACTATCAGATATTAAAACAATATCAGAGTAAAGTTATATGCAATGTTAAGTGTATGCACAAAACTTTGGAAATGTTAGTAAAGTTCTTACCGTGCTTTTATTCAACATTTCAAATTCTTCAATAAAGCACCCTTTCTGGAAAAAAGTAATAAAATTCTCAAATACAGAGTCACTCATGTAGTCATCTGTATATAATCTAAACCATTTCATAAATTTTGAAAAATCAGGTAATGATTTTTAATGCACATGTTAACTTGATAGCTAAAATACAACTATACCAAACATTTGGAAGAAAAGAAAAATTCTAGGCTGTACCAAAAACAAATGTTAATATTTACGTTTTAGACAAAAATGTTCCTGCTAGTTGTAGTTGCCCCTTCTCCAAGTGTTAAAGGAACTGCCCCGGCTGCACTCCTTTTGTGGGGTTTAACATAAATGTGCATGAGTAGCTGACTCGTGAGAGAACCGAGGGCCTCTCTCATCCTCGGGGACTACCAGGATCTTCCTAACCAGGTAAACCTTGGGTATCCTTGGTCACCACCTCTGGGCATCTCTGCTGTGCTACCAGTCCTCCCAAATCATCCACCATCCCACGGTTCCCTTTCCTCCCAGCATTTTCACTGCAGCTCCTGGAATCCCCACTCCATGGTTAACAAACAACCTTACATCTTTAACTGCCCCGCCAAACATTCCCTCTTTGCTTTACCGCAGACTTGGCTTCCCACTAAGGATGCTGCTTCCCTCACAGACTCCTCAAGTCAAGGCCCACACACCTCAAGTCCAGGAGGTGGGGCAGCATCCTCTACACTCCCCTTCTACGGCTTCCAGATCATATTAGTTCATGCAGATATTAACAGTTTCCCACTTTGAAGCTTCATGCTGTCTGGCATGTGTTTCAGACATTCTGGTCACTAGTTCTCATTTAGTGAAAACCTCAACAGCTGGTTCACACATCCTCTCCATCCCCAAAACCTAGCAATCTGCAGAACCTATTTATTTATTTAGATTTTATTTATTTGACAGAGAGAGAGAGAGAGCAAGATAGAGCACAAGCAGGGGGAACTGCAGGCAGAGGGAGAGGGAGAAGCAGACTCCCCGCTGAGCAGGGAGTCCAATGCGGGACTCGATCCCAGGACCCTGGGATCATGACCTGAGCTGAACCTATTTCACACCTGCCCTCTCAGTTTCTGGTGAAGCCGTATAATGAAGGAAATAAGAGCAGTCATACAATGGCAGACATCACACAGAATTAGCATGTGTTCTTCATATAAAATCACAAGATTCTCAGAAAATTCATAAATAACTGAAATAGATTTCCTTAATGATCCTGTCAATCTCTTTATAGCTTCTTGCTCTTGATAGTGTCCCTTTTCCCCAAGTGGGGAGTGGGGGGACATCTCACTGTTCCAAGACCGCCTTTTTCTTCTCTTTTATAAACTGTGCCTCTACTTTTGATCACAGAGCTTGACCTATTGATTGATCCATCTCCCTCAGATATAAAGTAAACTTTTAGTCATACTTTTAACTATGGTAAATGTCTTCAAGTTTTTTCTGTAGGTCTCACTGAGATCTGCCCAATTAAGTCTTCACTGGAGCCAATTAAAATATTCATCCTGAATATGCATCTCATCTAAATCCACTGAGTTTTGGGCTTGCCTTCACTCAGCTCTTCTGGTGAGTTTCAATGTGTGGCAATGAGCTATTTGGCAAACTGTTCTGAATTTGGTTTTGCTCTGCCCAAAGCAAGTTACATGTCTAAGCCTAGTCCACAAAGGGCTGGCAGGGGTTGATGCTAGATGCTCAAAGGCACTGGTAGAGGGAGGTATGATTCTTTAGGAGACATTACTCTAACAATATTCCACACCTTTGAATTCTCTCTTGCCCTTCTCAAGTAAGTGGCTACCAGTCTTTCTAACTGTTGAATTTATCACTTAGTCCTAGGCTTCTCTGGTAAGGATCGTATAGCCAAACCAATAACCACAAGTAGTACTACAGTTCATCCCAAAATTAATAATCACATTCCTGTTATAATTCATACAGGAATATTATAAACTGCAATATACTTATATGCCTTAACTGGACCCTAGGCCTTAACAATTAGCTAATGTTTCTGGTTTCTCCCAGAGCCTCCAAGGAATCCAAGATGTATCAGGGATAAGAAGAAATAAGGGATTCATGACACAAGCTACAGACCAATTATTTTTTACAAAGCTATGCAAAACCTACTATGTGATTTTTAAAATTCAACTCAAGGTCTTGGTGCCCTCCTCAACCAGACCAATTATATTCAGAAAGTAACTGATACTAATTGGTAATCATAATAATACATTTGTGTCATCTTCATGTATAGCCATGAAATAATTGTTGTGCACTCAGATGGCTCTCCCATGCTTCCAAACATGATCTGTAGTTTGGGTCTGGTCATCAAGTCTTCCCAATTCTGAGTGCTAGATTTGACCAGTCTGCATAAGGAATTCTACCCTAGCGAGTAGTTCTAGAATTAAATAGAATCTACCCTTGCATGTGCTCCAAAGAGCAGATGGGACAGCTCAAGTTTTAGAGACAAGACAAATCAGCATAAATTCGTGGACTAGAATCATTCTAGGTTATGATGCTTCCCTCGACCTTTTACTGTCCAGTGTGGTAGAGTCTGCGCAGCAGCCTATGCACCTTGCTAGATACACAAGGTAAACAGTTCAGGAAAAGTAGAATCATTAATCAATTAAGAGGCCCTCATGAAAAGATGGTCAACATTATTGGCTATTAGGGAAGCACAAATTCATACCACAATGAGATATGACTACAAACCCATCAGAACGGCTAAGGTATAAAATGGTGGCAACACCAAATGCTGATGAGGATGCTGAGAAACTGGATCATTCATTTCTGGTGAAGACGTACAATGGCCTAGTCACTCTGGGAACCAGTTTGGCATTTCCTTTAATGACTATAGATGCAACTATCTTACACACCAGAAATTTATCTGAGAAATGAACACTTACGTTCACACAAAAACCTGTACATGCATGTTTATAGCAACTTTAGTCAGAACAGCCCCAAACTGGAAACCCAGATATCCTCCAATGGGCAGATGGTCAAACAAACTGTGGTACATTCACGCCCTGCAGTACTACTCAACAGCAAAAAAGAAAGGAACTTGACACATGCAACCACCTGGATGACCTCCTGGAGAATCACGCTGAGTGAAAAAGCCCAACACTAAAAGATTACATACTATGTGATTCCATTTATATGATATCCTGGAAATGAGAGAACTACAGAAAGAAAGAACAGATTAGTGGTTGCCAAGGGTTAAGGAGGGGGCAGAGGCAGGAGGCAAGGAGATGTAGCTATAAAAGGCAACAACATGAGAGATCCTGGTGGAGGTGGCACGTTCTGTATATTGGTTGCAGTTTTTAAAGCTGTTACCATCAGCAGAAACTGAGTAAAGGATACAAAGGATCTTTCTGTATTACTTCTTTCAAGTGCATGTGAATCTACAATTATCTCAAAAGTTTATTGTTGTTGTTTTTTTTAAAGGCCACGTGCCTATTTATAGTGGCCCAAATTTATCCATGGGACCTATTCTCCGTTAGGCCTAGTTTAAATAGAGTGGATACAAAGTGGATTCAAAAAATTTATTACTGGGGCACTGGGTGGCCCAGTCTGTTAAGCATCTGCCATTAGCTCAGGTCATGATCCCGGGGTCCTGGGATCAAGCCCGCTTTGGGCTCCCTGCTCGGCAGGGAGCCTGCTTCTCCCTCTGCCTGCCACTCCCCCTGCTTGTTTGTGCACGCTCTCTCTCTCTCTCTCTCTGACAAATAAACAAAATCTTAAAAAAAAAATTACTATATTTGTGATTGTCTCATAGTTCTTGTTTTCCTCTATTGTTTGATGTCTAGATGTTTAGATATTATTATACAGTCATCTCTCCAAGGTAACATCCAGCTAATGAAACTGCATCAAAACTAAAACAAAAACAAAAAATCCAAAAAGCACCAAACTCCTTATGGTTAGCTTTGTACTTCTGGGATCTGAGTTTTGACCAAAAGAGGGTAACTGAGGGATTCTAATAAGTAAAATGACACAATTCTTAAGGTAGAAGTGCCTACAGAAGGATGCTGACAGATATTACACACAGACAGCATATCTTGAACACATCACAGCTAAAATCCTAAGACTTTTTGGGGAAATCCATAAATAACCAAAATTGCTTTCCCTGACGACTCTGTCCATTAAATAATAATGGTCTTTTTACCATATGATGTAGCAATTCATCAGAGACTCATAGAGAGGAATTCATCATAATGTAGACACTTTTTGCAGAAATGCACTGGAAGGTAGGTTCAAGAAAATTCACTGCAACAATGAGTGTAATAGTAAAAAAAACAGAAAACGATCCAAATAGCCGACAAATTTAAAGCTTTATTTATTTATTTTAGAGAGAGCAAGTGAGCATGAGAGCAGGGAGAGAGAGAATCTCTAGCAGACTTCCTGCTGAGCACAGAGCCCAACTTGGGGTTTGATCCCATGACCCTGAGATCATGATCTGAGCTGAAATCAAAAGTCAGACAATTAAATGACTGAGCCACCCAGGCGCCCCTGACCTTAACTTTTTAAAGAATCTAAGCTGGTATGTTCCACATTATGTATTTATCATATATCATCATGGTATTAAGTTTTTCCCTATCCCCTAAATTCCTATAAACTAAAAGTTAGATCTAGACTCGGCTTGGTTAGATTTGGGGTAAACATTTTTGATGAGAACGATTCACACGTAATGCTGTATACTTCATATTGTACTGCCATAGTAAGCATATGATGTTAAGTTGTCCATAATTACTTATGCTAAGTTCAAGCTCTTGGTTGAAGTGGTAACCAAAACGTCTCTCTATTGTGGAGGCACCTTTACCCCTTTGCAACGATTAATCTGTAGACTGTTACAGTGATGTGAAAATATCTTGCTCCCCAATAACCTTTTACCTAATATTTTAAGTAGCATTTTAAGTCTTGATTGAACTAATCATCATTCACTATAAAGAATTGCAAAAATGGTCAATCTGTAATTCTATCATTCTTTCTACACTGACATTCTTCTGTTTAAAAGTTTTTATTTATTTTTTAAAGATTTCATTTATTTATTTGCCAGAGAGAGAGATCACAAGTAGACAGAGCGGCAGGCAGAGGGAGAGGGAGAAGCAGGCTCTCTGCTGAGCAGAGAGCCCGATGCGGGGCTCTATCCCAGGACCCTGGGATCATCACCTGAGCCGAAGGCAGCTGCTTAACTGACTGAGCCACCCAGGCGCCCCTGTTTAAAAGTTTTTAAATTCCATTTTTCTTTTTTTTTTTTTTTAAGATTTTATTTATTTATTTGAGAGGGAGAGAATGAGAGAGAGCACGAGAGGGAAGAGGGCAGAGGGAGAAGCAGACCCCCTGCCGAGCAGGGAGCCCGATGTGGGACTCGATCCCGGGACTCCAGGATCATGACCTGAGCCGAAGGCAGTCGCTTAACCAACTGAGCCACCCAGGCGCCCTAAATTCCATTTTTCTTCCCCTACCCCTTTTTTTTTCTTAAGATCACCAAGATTTATGGATTTTTCTTTATTCAGAATTTGTAATGATGTTTTTGATATTCAAATTATCCTGAAATTGGCCAACAGGAGCCCCTGCAATCTGGCTCCTATGTCCTTTGATGTAACTCCATTAGTCTTCGAAGGCTCCCTTGCTTTGCCTCCTAACAAACATCCCTGAAAATCCTTCAGATGGTTTATATTTGTTCACTAATCAGTTAGTTCTCTTCCTTTGAGTCCAGGGCAGTATGGCTGCTGGAAAGAGAGAGGGTAATCCTAGACAGGAGAAAGCAAGAGAGAAGGAACGACAAAATGTGTGTACAAACCCTGCCCCCAACTCTGGCTGACCCCAAACAACACAGCCCCAGCAGACTGCAAGCAGCCCAGCTAAGGAGAAAAGAACTCAAATTTGGGCTGTCAACTAAGAGAGTCTGTGGTCTGAGTCCTGTTTAAAAACATTCCAGAAAACATAATAAAACATGCTTATTAGTCCTCTAGGTTGCCCTTCCACACAATCAATTTTTAAAATATTAGGCTGTTCCAAGCCAACTCTTTTTTTTTTTTTTAATATAGCCAGAGGGAGACATTGTTTCCAAAGCATATAAGTTTGAAGGCAGATAATAAACCAAAAGGAGTCTGTCAGATACAGATAAATAATAACAACAAATACCAACTGGACAATGTGATACCACAGTGAAAAAAATAACCTTGATCCTCACCTGAATTACATCATAAAGGTGTACCTGAACACTCCCTAAAAAGAGAGGATATTTTTCTGTATTTTTATATTGCATTAGTTCCAAGTAAATATTATTCCGCTCATCATCTTGACGCCTAGGAACCTTGATACAAAATACATATGAAAAGAATTATCACATTTTCAGTATGAATTTCAGATATAATTTCTGAATAAGTACATCCATAAACTAGATTTTGTTATATACATGCTTAATGGTTAGTTTTCACATGTTATTAGCCTTATAACTTTTCAATCGCATGGTCACATATACCCTAATGTCAACAAAAATCAGGATGTTGTTTATGTGTAACATCAATTACGGTCTTTTGAAACATGCACTGCCTACATTCTCTAACTCTACACAAAAGTTTAGCCTCAACACCCTACTGAAACTGTATTATAAAAAGTAATCCAATATCTAGCCCAGATAATCTAGGCAATACAAATAGTATCAAAAGACATCCAACATCCTTCTCAGTCTTTGTTCAATAACTTATTGGTAAAAGTATCCCAAAGTATAAAATGTATTTTATTTTATCCTAGTTATATAAATACACAGTTTGAAAATCAAACAGCTCTACAATGGTTAAAGCAAAGAAAAACAACTTTTTCTCCCATGTTTAATCTTCTTTTCTGAATTTTACGATGTTTTGACATCTGAAAAAGCCTGGCCAGAGACAGACTTTCTCTCCCTGGGCTAGCCAGCTCCTAGAGACAGCAAGGGTTTAGTGAGATGGAAGCACTTCTTTCATATGCAAACTAATCCCAAAATTATAGCCCTAACCACTTCCTTATCTAACTCTCACATGGAGCCAGTATTTCCCTGGCCCTAAATCATCCTGAGACCAGGAACCAAGCAACTAGGGATGACCCTACAGCCTAAAGCCTGCAGGGAATTATTCAAACTAACCAATCCTAAATTTCTGACTCTGTTCTGCATTGCTTCCTCAAGAAAACAAAAAGTTTTATTTAAGTGGACATACACCCACAAAATTCTTAAAAATTTGGCAAGCTCAGGAAAACTATTTGCAAAGTAAAACAAATAGTATAGATTGCCTTTAGCAAAACTATGCCTGTCTTTTTTTTTTTTTAAACTATGCTTAAAGAACTATCTTCAGTACTCAAGACTTAAGCAAAATAAAGTTTTGAAGATTAAAATTGAAGGTTAAAAAATATAGAGCATTGAGGAAATGTTTTAGGATTTCACTAAAATTTAACCAATATAATAAAACTATTAGGACTAACAACTGGGCTAATCAATGAATCCTACATCTACATGAAATAGTGTTGCTCACTTAAAGAAAACTCTGAGATACATTTAAGATTCTAAGAAACTTAGCTACAAAGAGATGCAAACTCAGCATAGGAAGCTCTGGTGTGAGAGGAAGCTTAATAAAGTGTAGTCTGAAGCCAGACTGACTCCATTCCCAGCTCCACCACTTACTAGTTCTAGGACCTTAAGAAAGTTCTTTTACCTAACAGTACCTGTTTCCTCATTTGCAAAATGAGGATTATAGTAAGAGAATATATATATTTTGGGGGGTTGTTATAAAGACTAAATAAGTTAATCCATGCAAAAACAATTAGAGTTTATATAAGAAGAAAGGAGAGAGGGAAATGAGGAGGAAATGAAAAAAAGAGAAAGGGTATGCTCTGAACCTTTGCATCCCCTCAAAATTGGCATGCTGAAGCCTAAATCCCCAATGTGATGGTATTTGTAGGTGTGGTGTTGGGAGGGAGTTAGGTCATAAGGGTAGAGCCCTCATGAGTTGGATTAGTGCCCTTACTAGAAGAGACCCAAGAAAGAGGATCTCTTTGCTCTCTGCCATGTCACTATACAATGAAAAGATGACCATCAGGAAATCAGAGTGCAGGCTCTCACGGGACACCGGATCTGCCAGAACCCTGATCCCGAAACTTCCTAGCCTCCATAAAGCTGAGGAATGAATGTCTGTTGTTTCAGCCACCCCATCTATGGTCATTCGTTACAGCAGCCCAACCTAAGACAGGGGGGAAGAGGATAGAGAGGAGGAGAGCAAGATAGAGAAAAATGCATGTTTGACGAACACACAGAACCACAGACAGTAAGCTCCTAGGGAAGAAGATCATCAAGATTATGCATTTTCTAGTAAGTTGTTTATTGAAAAAAACAACAACAATATAGCCCATAGTACAGAAGTAAAATACTGTAAAATATCAAATAAAAAGGCACTGCATTTGTTTCTTTCCTATCCCTAAAAAGGGATATAATTAGTGTGGATTATTTGAAACTATAAAAATGCATTCTTATATCCAGAAGAGAACTTTAACATTACCTGAACAGAAAAGTACTTTCTGTCATCAAAATTAATTGTAGTGTTCTTTTCATCATTTTGGGATAGCAAGCTACACATTTTTGTACATTTCACAATGTTGTTTATAGAGATGCGAATGAACAAATTACTGTAATATAAACTGACTGAAAATACAGATATTGAGGAAACAAATTTTGTTATAATTGTACAATAACACACTATAAAATTAATCCATTAAGCAATTCAGGCAAAACCTAAGAATCAAACAAATAAATAAAGAAGGTAATTGTAGAGCATATTTAACAATTTTTAAAGTCTTTTAAAATAGTATTTTTGCCCATCGATGGTAGGCACAACGTAAGTAGGAAAAGGAAGGTTGATTATTCTTTAGATCACTTCTCGTATTTCCATCCTCACATTTCAGTTACAATCTTTTGTAAATGTTTCTTTATATTTTCTTTTCTTTTCTTTTTTTTTTTTTTTGAGAGAGAGTGAGAGTG
Organism: Mirounga angustirostris; assembly: GCF_029215605.1. Taxonomy (NCBI): domain Eukaryota; kingdom Metazoa; phylum Chordata; class Mammalia; order Carnivora; family Phocidae; genus Mirounga; species Mirounga angustirostris. The sequence goes on from NW_026991711.1 coordinate 162,000,276, forward strand.
CTAGCAGCAGGGTGGTGGTGAGGGGGGAGGGGAGGGGGGAGAATCTTAAGCAGGCTCCACGCCCAGTGTGAGTGACCCTGAGATCATTACCTGAGCCGAAATCAAGGCTCAGATGCTTAACCAACTGAGCCACCCAGGAGCCCCTCTACATATTATTTTTAAGGTGACTAAATATTTGCAATATATAGTTAAAAACTTTTCTAAGCATAATTATGTGGAAATGCAAAAATTCAAAAGTCACTTGAGTTATTTTTAACATTAAGACAGCAAAATTTAAAGCAGTTTTCTATTCTCTTATTCATTTCTCTATAGACTTCACTATACTATACTGTATTTTTATCTTTCATAGCACTCTATGCATTAAAACAATTTTGTTCATGGATCACTATATCAAAAACTAGTGATGAGGCGCCTGGGTGGCTCAGATGGTTAAGCATCTGCCTTCAGCTCAGGTCATGATCCTGGAGTCCCGGGATCGAGTCCCATATCGGGCTCCCTGCTCGGCGGGGAGTCTGCTTCTCCTCCCTCTGACCCTCCTCCCTCTCCTGCTCTCTGTCTCTCATTCTCTCTCTCTCTCAAATAAATAAATAAAATCTTAAAAAAAAAAAAAAACTAGTGATGTATGGTGACTAAGATAATATTAAAATAAAATAAAAATAAAACAACTTTGTTTTTATGATTTAACTAATTATCTTCAAAAATCTCTTTATGCAGAATTCTCTTCAATAATTCACTTTATAGGAGCATCTGACTGGCTCAGTCAGTTAAGCGTCTGCCTTCGGCTCATGTCATGACCCCAGGGTCCTGGGATGTAGTCCCACATCGGGCTCCCTGCTCAGCAGGGAGTCTGCTTCGTCCTCTGCCTCTACCCTCCCCACTTGTGCTCTCTCTCTCTCGTAAAAATAAATCTTAAAAAAAAAAATTCACTTTATATAAAAAAGAAACATCAAGCCTTCATAATGAAACTGGTTTTATGCCCAAAAATCTGATAATGAGCAGTCAGTTTATTTAAAGGCACCAAGATAAATAAATCCTTCAAACAATGTTTAAGATAGCACAATTATTACTTAGAAATAATTAGTATTATCATCTAAGATATATATTTTTCCTTTTTTTTGGTAAGATATATATTTTTCCTTAAGCTCATATAGTGATTGAGGTGGATTATGGATGGGTGGAAAACTTTCATCACTTTGCACATCAAAAGATGGTGTTTATTTTCCTCTGCTCTTGAATCCGGCCTGGCCCTGTGACTACTTTAATATGCACTGGACATGACCAGGGCTGGGTCTAGGACAGGGTAAGAGCGGCACCAGCCATGGTCCAAAATTTAAGGGGACACCCAAAACTTCAGTAATCAAAATAAATAATATTTTAATGTAATATTTTTTAAAAGATCAAAATTAATGCAGAAAAAAAAATATGATGGAAAAACAAGACCTTGGGACTCTATGGAAAGAGAGAAAGGTCTAACCATTTCAGCTTCCCAGCTAAGTCCAGTCTTCCAGGCATCCTCACTAAAACACCAGACACGGAAATGAGCCATTTTAGATATTCTAGCCCTTTTGAACTGCCAGCTGACCGCAGAGCCTGCTGTGATCATGGGGACAAGTGGCGCCTAGTGAATACACACAGTGATTGATAATAAAATGGTGAAGGTTTTAAGCCACTAAGTCGTGGAGTGTTGTTGTTTTTTTTTAAGATTTTATTTATTTATTCATGAGAGACAGAGAGAGAGAGAGAGAGAGAAGCAGGCTCCCAAGGAGCAGGGAGCCCGATGCAGGACTCGATCCCAGGATCCTGGGATCATGACCTGAGCCGAAGGCAGACGCTTAACCATCTGAGCCACCCAGGAGCCCATGTCGTGGAGTGTTTTAAGGCAGCAATATGTAACTGAAACAGACATATATGATCATGGTATGGTTCTTAAATCAAAAGAAAGGATACTCCTAGGCGTGAAATGTCTGCAGTTCTTTATATGAACAGCAAGGCAGCCAACCTAAAACAATCAAAATAAAAACACAGCAAATGAGTTTTTAAAAGTTAACTTTCCTTCCATTTTAATCTATACCAAACTATATATTTTTAAAAGCTCCACTTTGCTAATTTCTCTTATTAAGAATATTGTTTCTCATTAGAAATATCTAGTTAAGGGAAAACACCAGAAAACAGAAATACAGAAGAAAAATAGGCAGGATTTATTCAAAGTAAAATTAAAATGAACAAGAATAGAAAGCAAAAAAGAAGAAGAAAGAAGAAGAAAGAAAAAAGCACTAACTTAAATCTAACCATCACTCTTTGAATCATTGTTATTTTATATTAGGTGAGAACTGACAAAGTGTAGCATCCTGCATATAATAATAAAAAATATGCCTTGCCTCAGATGGGCTTTTTTATCCAGTATCCTAAAACCACTCTATTCATACAACAATCATTCAACCACTACAACATCCCAAGGACTGTGAAATATTCCTTCTCTCTGTACAAAGTATTTCTAAATGTTAAATAAAATTATATCTCCTGCTTAAGCATAAAATCAAATAAAAAATAAATACAGGAATATTTGAATACTGATTTGCACTTTCAGCCAAATATATTTAGCCATGTTTGGCCTTAAAAACCAAGTAAAAACAATAGCAATATTATGTTAAACACTGTAAAACAAAATAAATGACCCAATAGTATTTTTAAATGTATGTAAATAATTTTAAAGATTTGGTTTTAAAATAATACAGAAAAAGAAATTAGCATCCAGGATTTAAGTAAAAGACTATGTCATGTGAATGATGAAATCCAAAGAAGAAAGTACTGTGGTCTACTTCTTAAGGAAACTTTGATATGAAATGTTATGTTATGTTAAAGGAAAGGTTCTAAGTTTTCAAATGCAAAGGGGTGTAAGGCATATTACATGATCTAGGCAGGATTTTAAATGGTACCGCCATAGGTGATTCCATGAATCATTTTTATTTCTTAAAATCAGAGTTATATATGAGGAGGGTAAAACAGGGCAGTATAACTACAATGTTGGATTGTATAACGCTATACATTAACATTCTGTCATAAATCATTGCCTGCCTGCCAAGTATTGAACATGAAGCCATGGGCAACTACCCTAACTTTCCTTATCTTTCGATAGCTCTTTATACTTTTATATCATAGATCCATATAAAAGAAAAAAGAAAAATTTCTATTCAAATATATTTTTATTTAAATTCAATTAGCCAACATATAATAAGTACATCATTAGTTTCAGAGGTAGAGGTCAGTGATTCATCAGTTGCATATACACCCAGTGCTCATCACATCACATGCCCTCCTTAATGTCCATCACCCAGTTACCCCATCTCTCCACCCACCTCCCCTCCAGCAACCCTCAGTTTGTTTCCTAGAGTTAAGAGTCTCTCATGGTTTTTCAAATGTAGAAAAGTATTTAACACTTAAAAACATAATGATGACCATTCACAGGCTATGGATAACAAATACTGCCACAAATTCTGAGACCCATCTGTGGCCCAATGCTATAAACATGTCAACATCTTCACCAACCCCCCAACATGCATGTAAAACAGGAAAGCAACTAGAAGGGTGTTCGCAAAAGCACTTCTGGGCACCCAATTTTAAGACAGGCTTTTACACATTTTTTCCAAAAAAGGGCTCTATCAGAAAGAGGAATAGTGGGTTGTGATGTAGCTCTCATTGCAGACACTTGGACAAGCCTTGCCAAATACCTCAGAATAAATCAAAGAACTTTCAGAGAGAAAGTCACGTGACAAATCATACACCGAGAGGAGCTATCACATGCCAAACATCTGTCAAAAACTTCCAGCGGACTTTTAAAAGAAGGTTATTAATATCTAGCAATATGTAATTCAACTAAGGAAAATACAAACTACGAAGTTAGGAAGTGTGAATGAAATCAAAGTATCAATTCTGAAGGACTGTAGATGTCATACTCAAGAGTATGGGTTACGGAAATCAGTACGTCAACATAATGGCATGCATGATACCTTACAGCCAAAAGTGATTTCAAGTAATCTTTTTCTAAGTAGATTTGAACAGTGACTTTGACTGTGATATACGAAAGCGCTATAAAGTTATGTGGATAAATGCACGCTGTGCTCATTTTGTAAAAACAAAATGTATACATTAATACAGTTTTACTTTTCCCCCCCAAAAATCATGGTGTTAAATAAATCATATATTTTTTAATCAAGAAAATGTATAGTATATGATAGGATCTAGAGAAGAAGGCCAAGAGAAACTCTCTCACTTCATACCCATTAACTATTCTAATGATGTTCAGGAAGAGAGATAACTGTAAAAGAATGTCACAATATTTGATAGTTCTGAATGTACATAGATCCTCATGTCCTATATTCTATAGCACCCAAAGAAAAAAAACAGATTTTTTTTCTGGTTCTCAGCCCAGATATTTGGTCCTACCTGTGTGTTTGTGTGTATGTATGATTCATGAGTATGTTTGCTTTTGTTCCTGGGACTTGAGGGAAAGGTGTGGGGTCAATTTTCCAATCATAGCTCAAAGACTCCTAAATCTGACAATAAATACAATCACTGCCCAGCACAATAAAAATACTGAATCTTAGGCCCCATTCCCAGATTCTAAGTTAGCAGATCTTAGGTGGGGGCCAAGAATCAGTGTTTTTAAAAAGTATACCAGATGATTCTGATGTAACTAGAGTCTGGGAATCCCTATATAGGGAACATTTTTTTTTTTTCCTGTGAATCAAGATGCTTTCCATAATTTCAGTGATTACAGAATGCTCTTCTGACTTGATGAAAAAATGAACAATTCACAAATGTTATCAGAGAGAACCATTTTCTATATGTACTTTTTGATTATCAAATAATAAATATTAACTAGTCTTCACATAAATTAAGAAATAATCTGTACAGGTTTGTGGAGGATGAGTCTCACATACCACGTCCCCAAATGGTATCAAAGTTGGCACTTCAGGTGTTATTTCCAGTTCTTTACTTTCAGACCCTTTAAGAGTTTTTCTCAGCATCTACAATGTAAATAAATTAACATTAGACTTTAGAAGGCAAAGAAGAAATAGATAAAAGTTCATTTCAACAAATATCTTATGAGAATCTACTAGGTAAAAGGTATTATTCTAGGCAGTGGAATATTAATATGAGTAGAAATCTCATCCCTACCCTCAATAAGGTTACCAGTAAGTTAGCAGAGAAGCAAAATGTAAACAAATATAAAATCATTCAGGGAATCATGAGAGAGGAGAGAAGGGCATAGTACCATGAATAATGAGCTCTGCTTGCTAACTAAAAATGACCATCATTACCACATTTTAGTCTTAATCTGATATGGACCAAGAACTGTATCTCACAGATGGCAGTGATCCTGCTTGCAAGTTATTCCAGTATTCATTCAGTTAATCAGCTACAGAAGGAACTGCAATTTAATAATTTGGAACAGCAAGTAAACGGGAATGGAGCAATGGACAAATGGCTTTTGGTTTTGACTTGTGTCATTTCCTCCAGAGTAACTTCACTAACAGATATTTGTGGGTTGGTATTTAACTTTGTTCCTAAGGGCTCTGGTCACTACACATGATGGTTAACTTCTAAAAATCACAAGACATTTTCGTATAGATTTTAAAGAGAAACAGAGGAAGATGAATGGAGGGGAAATGTGAGGGGAATAGGGAAAACCGATTACAAAACTTGAAAAGAATTATATTTATCCCCAACCTTTGCTAACTTGAATCAACATGGCCTTACTTATAAACATTAACTTCCCAGGAATCTGTTGTTTTGTGTCTTTTCAAGAATCAACTGTTCAATATTTGATGTATGTAATAAATCCTGAGTTATGTTGAAATTTTTGCTTCAAAGTATATAACAAACACTTGAGTTGTACTAAAAAAATTTGTTGTACATATATTGGGTCATTTTGCTATTGCTGCATCTGATTGGCTTAATGGGTTTTATATGTATGATTTTTATATATTTGTATAATTTGTAGTTTAAGGTAACTGAGTGACAATTACTATATTGTCACAAAAACACCAAACTGTGGTACATTATATGTGTATTCAATGTGGACCCTCATGCTTCCTAATGTTATGATAACCTTACTAATGGAAGTCTACTTTGAATGTGCATTTTAATAAATACAAGATAATTGGGGGGGAAATCCTTTAGAACACTCATGCTCAATTTATCCTTAACTATGTGGCAAAAATACTGCTTCTCCCCCCTCAGATCACTACCTTTTTACTTTCCTTATTTGAGCTGAGCTCTCTTCAGTGGCAGCAACATGAGCAAAACAACTCTTTGCCTAAATTCTATTAGAATCTTGAACAAAAGTTCTAAAGACTAGTCTCATAAGGCCTCCTCATACCACCTAGAATTTCTCCTGAACCTGAAGAGAATTTTTATTTCAGTTAATTCTACTATGTCACTTTTGGCCCCACTCTGAGTAAAAGTCCCTCATGGCACATCTTTTAAAAGTCTATATATTCACTTACACTGTTCTGCACTTCTTCCCCAATGACCTTTTTGACCTACTCTCCCCCATTACGGTTTTATTTGGAAACCCACTAGCCTACACGCTTAGCTTTTCCAGTATAATCCTACTTCTTAGCCCTAACAGAAACCTCAGTGTCTTTACATTAATATGTACTATGTGTTAGCACAACTATATGCCTGGCACTATGCTGCTTCCAGCTTGCAGTGTTCTTGTCCTTAGGAAATTCAGTCTGGTGTTGAAGACAGAGAGGTGGGAAAAACAAGAACAAAAACAAAAAAAACAATTACAGTTTCTCTATGAGAAGAACAATGGCTGAAAAAAGAGACTTTTATCTTTATTTTTCTTTATCCAACCCAGATTTGCTACATGGGAAAAAAGAATAACTTATTTGATGGGTCAGATCTTCCCATTCATTCTGTAAACTACAAGTACCTGGAATTATTAACTCCAAAAAATATTTTTTAAATCCTCTTTCCCCTGCCTAACTCGGGAGCAATGACTCTTTTTTACCCTCTGTGGTTCTGTCCCCAGGAAACAAGGACACTCATAGCAAGGCCCAGGGATTATCCCCTAAAGTAGTGGAAGAAAATATTAGAATCTAACAATTTTCTTTAACAGATAAGAGAGTAAGCACATACAACTAACTATAAGCAGTAGACAAATATTCTGAGGAAAAGTGTGAGTTTTATACTCAGAGAGGTCGTACTACTGCCTTCATGAGCTCAGGGTATTGCATTTGTTACGTGGATTGACCACTTAACTAAGTACTTACCTTAAGTAGCATATTCAGTGTGCTTTACAAACAGATGAGGACTGAGCATAAAAAATTTCACGGCAAAATATTTTTCAAAAGTTGGCAAACATAAAGATATACCATGTACTTTGGTCTTAGAAAAAGACAAATGTTCCAAATTTGCTAACCTTTTCTGGGGTGACAAATAACTATCAACAGTATGTAAACTAGCAAATATTTTTAAATGGATATTTCTTAATCTGTCTTTTCAGAGTAAGGGAGTGACATTTTAATAAGTGTGAAAATAACTTTTTTTTTAAAGATTTTATTTATTTATTTGACAGAGAGAGACACAGCGAGAGAGGGAACACGAGCAGGGGGAGTGGGAGAGGAAGAAGCAGGCTTCCCGCCGAGCGGGGAGCCGGACACGGGGCTTGATCCCAGGACCCCGGGATCATGACCTGAGCCGAAGGCAGTCGCTCAACCGAGCCACCCAGGCACCCCGAAAATAACTCTTTTGAAATGAACTCGTGTTAAGAACATTTTGAAAAGTATTGGAAATATTTTCATCCAGTGTTATATTCTGTGCGTGCAAATGTGCTATGATCACCCTACAAGCTCGTGGTATCACACTTCAACAACTTAGAAACCATTTCCTCATCTGTTTAAAAATCTCACAAAAGAAGGGTTTCAGCAGGTTAGGAGACCATTTTTCCTTTCAAATATAAAAAATGCAACGCCTTCCAATTAGTTTGCCAGAACTAATTACTCAGAAAAGACGACATTTTACTGATAAAACCTGGACTAAAAACTTTGAAAAGGAGAATAAAAATGAAAAATGAGAAATGTGATTTTACTAAGCACAACCAAGATGCACCTCTTCCATTTGAAATTTCAAATCTTTGAAAGTATCTTTTTCAAATACAATAGCATTAAAAACCATATACTGAAATAATAAATTTGCCTTAGAATGAGACCTTCAAATTACTACATCACAAATATTAAATCATGCTTTTCAAAAACAGTAGTGCTTATTGAGCTCTGTACCACTAAGAAACAACATGGAAATTATTTTTCAAAATACTGCTTATCATTTTTAACTTTTTGTATATTGTAGAATTTATACAGTAAATTACAGTACGCTTATGTAATGTATAAATAAATACACAAACATTGGTGATAGATGTTCATATGTTTTTTATTGATACTGTGCAGTCAATACAATTTGGAGACTACTTCTACAGAGTCACAGCTAAATGCCTATAATTTGTCTCACTTTCCTAAGTATGCCTTTCTGGAGGCTTTAAGCTGCCAGTTTCCATGCATATTCCCACCTAGGCACAGTCTGCTTAGAATGAAGCAGGCTACCTTCTCCATTTCATACATGCTGCCTTCAATTTGAGATGGAGGAGGGGGTTCCAGAATAGTTCCCAGTTTAGACTCATTACCAGAAAGCCTTAGATAAAATCGATACTTAGTTCCTCATTTTTTTTTTTTTTGATTTTATTTATTTGACAGAGAGAGACACAGCGAGAGAGGGAACACAAGCAGGGGGAGTGGGAGAGGGAGAAGCAGGCTTCCCGCTGAGCAGGGAGCCCAATGAGGGGCTCGATCCCAGGACCCTGGGATCATGACCTGAGCCGAAGGCAGACGCTTAACGACTGAGCCACCCAGGCGCCCCAGTTCCTCATTTGATTGTCCACTTTTTAGCAAATACTAATGGCCACAACCCTGGAGCAAAAGAGAAGCAAGAGATGATATTCCAGTACCAAGACCCATCCAGGATGCCTACGAAGTATCTCATATAAACACGTGGCAAATAAGGGGAGTGGGGAGAAAGTGTTAGGGAAGGAGGTGATGATTACTTCAAGTGAGTTTGAAGAGGAAAAAAATTAAGAACTAGAGGGAGAGAAGCTTAGAATAAGTGTAAAAGCATAAAGAAGCAAGGCATAGTTTTATTACATTATTATATTTATATAATATACATATATTATACTGAGATACATATACTTAGGTATAATAAGTATGTATACTTACATATAAATATATAAATACTATAATACGCATGTTCATATTATACTTATATATTTATATAGGTAAATATTATTGCCTCACGATATATATATATATATACACACACACACACACACACAGATGGCCATCAAATAACAAGAATTTGAACTGTGTGGGTTCAAATTAAAGAAATAAGGACATTATTTCTTAATATTTAAACACATTAGCAAAAGCATAGATAAATGCACCAAAGAAACTGATTAGAGTCTAGAAATAGACCCTGACACAGGAACTTCACTTGTGACAAAGTTGGTACTGCAGAATAGTAGAGAAAAAACACTCTAAGGTAGGTCAAGTAGAAATCACCATGCCGGAAAAAAAAAAAAAGAATAAAAGGAAGAAGGTGAGAGAGAAAAAAAAGAAAAGAAAATCTGACTTATAACTCACACCATATACACAAAAATCAGTTATAGGTGAATTGTTGATCTCGGTGTCAAAGGAAAAACAGTAACAAGATAATACACGAGACTATTTCCATGAGGTTGGAGTAGAAGATTTCCAAAACAGAACACAAAGAGCAATAACCATAAATAAGAAAGTTTGATACAGTAAACTCCATTAAATTTAATAACTTCTGCTTATCAAAAGATGTCATACATATTTGGAAGAAAATATTTACAACATGTATGGTACAAGTGACAAAGAGCCTATAACTAGAATATATACACAAACTTATATAAATTAATAAGAAAAAGACCAACAGTCCAAAAGAAAAATGAAAAAGAGACTTCAATAGGCATTTCACAAAAGACTTTATGTGATGGCTAGTAAGCATTTGGAAGGGAACTCACCCTCATTAGTCATCAGGGGAAAAAAGTTAACACCACAAAGAGATAACACTAACATATTTCTCGGATAGTTAAAAATAAAGACACTGACAATATCAAGTGGCAAGGATGTGGAGTAACCAGAATTCTAATACACTGCCAGTAAGAATATAAATTGGTCTATCTTCTTTGAAAAACTGTTTAGTATTATGTACTGAATTTGAGCATATATATAATTATGACCCAGAAATTCCATTACTAGATACGTCCTCAACAGCATACCTCTACCGCTCTTTTTTTTTTTTAAAGATTTTATTTATTTATTTGAGAGAGAGAAAGAGAAAGCATGAGCAGAGGGAAGGGCAGAGGGAGAAACAGGCTCCCTGCTGAGCAGGAAGCCCAACATGGGACTCGATCCCAGGACCCAAGATCATGACCTGAGCCTAAGGCAGAGCTTAACCGACTGAGCCATGCAGGCACCCCTCTACCTCTCTCTTATAAAGGCATTTGTGATTACATTTAGGGCCCAACTCAGATAATCTGGGATGATCTCCCCATCTCAAAATCCTAAAATTCATTGTTATCTCCAAGCTCATTGCCATATAAGGCATATAAACTACTACAACTATAAATAATTTTATGCTAACAAATTAGACAATTTAGGTGAAATGGAAAAATTCCTAGAAAGACACAAATTACCAAAACTGACTCAAGAAGAAAGAATATCTGAAAAGACCTATAATAAGTAAAGAAATTGAATTAGTAACTAAAACTGCCTAAAAAGAAAAACTCAGGCCCAGACTATTTCACTGGTGAATTCTACCAAACACTTAAAGAAGAAATTATAAAATCCTTCGCAAACTCTTTCAGGGAAAAAAAAAGGAGGGTGGGGAGGAAGACAAAGGAACACTCCCCAAGATATTCTATGAGGTCAAAATTATGTTCATACCAAAGCCAGACAGATATTGCAAGATGAGAAAATGAATAGAGGGAAAAATCCTCAACAAAATATGAGTAAGCCAAATCCAGCAACATATAAAGAGCACCATATGCAATGACAAAGTGGGATTTTTCCATCTGAAAATCAATATCAATTAATTAATCAATATTAATATAAAAATGTCCAAAAAAGAACAAAAATCACGTGATCATTTCAAGAGATACAGAAAACATATTTGACAAAATCTAAAATTCATTCTTAATAAAAACTCTGAACAGACTAGGAATAGGAAGGAACTTACCTAATATCACACTCAATGGTGAAAGATTGAATAAATACTTTTCCCCTAAGATCGGTAAGGCAAGTGTTCACTCTCACTACTTTTAATCAGCATTGTACTGTAGGTTATATCCAATGCAGTCAGACAAGAAAAAGAAAAAGTACCCACATTTGAAAGAAAGGGGTAAAACTGGTCTTTATATACAGGCATTACACTCCCATATATATAGAAAGTCTAAAGAAATCCACACACACAAAAAGAAATTACTAGAACTAATAAACAAGCTCAATGAAATATCAGGATACAAGAACAAAATACAAAAAAAATCTTTTGTATTTCTATATAATAGCAAAGAAAACAAGTATATTTTGAAATAGCACCAAAATAACAAAATCCTGAGGAATAAATTTAACAGAAGAAATGTAGTAAATTTAACAGAAGAAGCATAACAAAATAATAAACTTAGCAGAAAAAAACATTAACACTTGTGCACTGAAAACAACAAAATATTTCTAAGTGAAATTAAAGATCTAAATGCATGGCAAATATTACACGTTCACAGATGGAAAGATTCAATACTGGTAGGATATCAATTCCCAATAAAATATACAAACCACTAACTAACTTAATCAAGAAAAGGGGATAAAACACAATTAAGACATTCCAGTCCAGGCACCAGGGTGGCAGAGTTGGTTAAGCGACTGCCTTCAGCTCAGGTCATGATCCTAGAGTCCCAGGATGGAGTCCCGCATCGGGCTCCCTGCTCAGCAGGGAGTCTGCTGTCTCCCTCTGACCCTCCCCCCCTCTCATGCTCTCTCTCTCTCAAATAAATAAATAAAAAATATTAAAAAAAAAAAAAAAGACATTCCAGTCCATGATGGTGATACAGGAAGACCCTGAACTCACTTCCTCCACAGAACACACCAAATTATACCTACTAATAGAAAAATTCCTCCTGAAGAAAAACTGAAGGCTGACTGAACAGCTTCTGAAAACCAAAGATAGATGAATGGGAGAACAGCAAGAGAAACAGAGATGTGGTAACAAAGGTAACCCCCACCCCCAGGATACTGCGAATGGCAGTGGGAAGGGATAGTACTGAGGAACTGGGAAGGGAACAGATTCCTCTGTCCTTGGGCACAAACAAACAAACAAAAAACCCTGCAGTTTAAAAGAGGAACTAGTATGTAAGAGAGACAACAAAGCCTAGACTAGAGCAGTATTTGGACATGATAATGGGCAGATCCATTTGTCACAGCAAGCTTGTGACCTCAGCAAGCCCAGGATCCACAAGACCACACCAGTCCCAATTGCACTGGGGCACAGAAAAAAAAAAAAAAAAAATCCAGGGTTTAAAAAGGCCAAGGAGATGTGGGAATGCTCTCTCTCCTTCCACCTTAAAAGCCCAGACCAGAACAGGATCTGGCTCACAGTGAGCTCATAACCTCAGTGAACCCAGAGTCTAAAAGACCACACCAGCCTCTGTGGTGCTGGGGCACAGAATATAAGCTACATGTGTAAATTTTATGTAAAAATTATCTTCATTTTTATTTTTTTAAGTTTTTAAAATTTGTCTTGTCTTCTTAAAATTCTTTTTGGGCTTATTTATTTATTCATTCCATAAAAAGCCACAGTTTCAAACAGTAACTAGCATATACTGCCACAGCTCCAGCCAGCCACCAATAGTCACCAAGGACACACAGTCTACATAGAGGACACCATACACAAAAACACTCCTTCAAGGTTAGGAGAAGTAGTCTTTCTGCCTAATCCATAAATATAAACACAGAAAGTCAAGCAAAATGGGGAGAGAGAAAAATATGTTTCAAAAGAAAGAACAGGAAAAAACTTCAGAAAAAAAACTAATTGAAACAAAGATAAGCAAGATGCCTAGTAAAGAATTTAAAGTAATGATTGTAAACATATTCACTGGACTGGAGCAAAGAGGGAACTCAGTAGTCTGTCAATATAGAGATAGAAAATATTAAAAAGAACCAATCAGTTACCATAACTGAAATGAAAAACACACTAGAGGGACTTGAGAGTAAATTAGAAAATGCAGAAGAATGTATCAGTGAACTAGATGAAATGGTAATGGAAAGCACAAAAGCTGAACAGTAAAAAGAGAACAGAACTTAAAAAAAAAACTGAGGATAGATTAAGAGATCTCTTGGACAACATGAAGTGAACAAACATTATAGGAGTCCCAGGTGAATGAGACACAGAGAAAAGTATAAAAAAAGTTATTAGAGGAAATAATAACAGAAAACTTTCCTAACCTGAAGATGGAAATAGACATCCAAATCCAAGAAACACAGAGAGTCCCAAACAAGATGAACCCAAGGAGGTCCACACTACGGCAGATAATACTTAAAATGTCAAATGCTGGGGGAGATAGTGGAGTGGGAGGATCCTAGTCTCATCTTGTCCCACAGACACACCTAGATAACACCCACATCAGTGTAACTAACCCAGAAAATGATGGGAAGATTGGCAGATCAGGCTTTCCACAGTTAATTGTAGAGAGGAGGCCACATCAAAAAATGGTAGGAAGGCTGGAGACACACTCAGGAACCAAACTGACCCGCAAGACTGACTGCAGGAGGGAGGGACATTGCAGGCATGAAGAAGAGGAAGAGCAAATCCCATATCAGTCACCCCAGGCATGGGGGACCTGCACTGGGAAGATGAATCCCCATAACATTTGACTCTGAAACTAGAGGGGCTTAACTTTGCAAGTTTTTACAATCAGTGGGGCTAAACACCAGGAACATTAAAAATAAGCAGGCTTGGCTCTTCAAGAGCCAAAGGGCTATAGAAAACTGTGTCCTTGGCATTAAAAAGACAGCATGACAAAAACCCTGCAAGTTATAACATAGAAGCAGAAGTTTCTGAGGCACCTGGGGTATCCCGGAAGAATTCTTTGCTGGTCTCAGAGCCTGCACAGGGAGGGCAAGTTCCTTTGTGAAGCTCATCTAAGAACAAAGGAGCTAGCTGGTACCATTTCTTTCTCCTGCCCACCAGTCTACATTCACTGACACTTGTGGAAAGCAGCCCAAACACTTTCCACCAGCTTGCTAACAGTGCACCACACCCCCACTTTCTCCTGCAGATCCATGCCCTTTAACACTCCCCACTAGAGAGGAGTCTATCCAAGGAGGTGCCAAAAACATGGCATTGTGCAAGCAGCCTAGTGGCCATTACCACTCCAAAGTAACTCCTGCCCTGGGAGGAGTTCACACACACACACCAGTTCAACTGTGGCCCAATGCTGGGGGCAGACATATAATCTGACTACTGGCCCCAACCACCAATAAAAACCTCACAGGATGCAGCACACAGAGAGCACCCAGTAGTTCAGGGTCACTGCAACCTACAACAGAGAAACTGGGGCAAACATCTGGTCTTACTGTAGGCCCTGCCCACCAACAAAGCCTTCCAAGGGACAATGCAGGCAGAGTGTCCTGCAGTTCACTACAACTGTAGTTCTAACAAACAAGCTAAGTGTAGGCATCTGGTCTGACCCAACTCAAGCCCGAGGTGACCACAGACTGGCCCCTTACAGCACAGGGACTAAACCTTCCCCACAACAAGCAAACAAGGCCATTGCAGATGATGGTACTGAAGGCAAACAGAGCTCAACCACAACAGGAAGTACACTGCACACTTAGAAGATACCCCTGAAGCACCTGGTTCTGGTGAACAGGGGACATTGCACTATAGGGCACTACAGGTCCTCCTCTTCATAAGGCCACTACTTGAATAGCAGGAGATGTAGCTGGCTTTCCTAACACATAGAAACAGACACAGAGAGCCTGGCAAAATGAGGAGACAGAGGAATATGCCCCAAACACAAATAAAAGCAAGACAGCCAAATGAAAGAGATAAGTAACATGCCTGATAAAGAATTTAAAGTATTGGTCACAAAGATACGCACTGGACTTGAGAAAAGAGAGAATCCCGAGAACTTCAACAAAGAGAAAACATAAAAAAGCATGAATCAGAGATGAAGAACACAATAAATGAATTTAAAAATACACTAGAGGGAATAAATTGTAGACTAGAGGAAGTACAAGAATAGATCAGTGAGCTGGGAGACAGAATAATGAAAATCAAATGGAACAGGAGAAAGAAAAATAATAAAAAAATGAGAATAGATTTTTTTAAAAGATTTTATTTATTTACTTGAGAGAGAGACAGAGGGAGCACAAGCAGGGGGAGGAGAAGGGGCAGAGGGAGAGGGAGAAACAGACTTCCTGCTGAGTGGGGAGTCCAACACAGAGCTTGATCCCAGGACCCTGAGATCATGACTTGAGCTGAAGTCAGACACTTAATCAACTGGGCCACCCAGGTGCCCCCCCCAAAATGAGCATAGAATAAGGGAACCAGTGACACCATCAAGTGTAACAATGTTTGCATTATAAGGATCACAGAAGGAGAAAAAAGAAAGAAGGGAACACAAATCTGGAGAAGGAAACAAATATCCAGATCCAGCACGCACAGAAAGCCCCCAACAAAATCAACCCAAGGAGGCCCACACTAAGACACAGGGTAACAAAAGTGGCAATAAGTAATTATTAAGAGGGAATTTTAAAAGCAACAAGAGGAAACATTACATACAAAGGAAACCACTTAAGTCTACCAGCTAATTTTTCAGCAGAAATTTTGCAGGCCAGAAGGAAGTAACATGATATATTCAAAGTGCTGAAACAAACAAACAAACAAAAATATGCGACCAAGAGTACTCTACCCTGCAAGGCTATCACTCAGAATAGAAGGAGAGATAGAGTTTCCAGATGAACGAAAGTTAAAGAAATTCACCACCACTAAACCAAGTCTTACAAGAAATGTTAAAGGGGATTAAGTGGAAAGAAAAGACCATAAACAGAAGTAAGAAAAGCAGAAGGCACAAAAGCAGTAAAATTAAGTATATCTGTAAAAATTGGTGGAGAGAGTCATAAAAGGATTTTAACAATGACACTATAGCGATAGGCCACCTGCTTCCCATAACTGTGCACTCACCCCTCCTGTCCTCTTTCCACCATCTTTCCATGCCGCCATAATGGTGCACATGAATGTCCTGGAAGATGCTCTCAAGAGCATTAACAATGCTGAAAACAGAGGCCAGTGCCAGGTTCTTATTAGGCCGTGCTCCAAAGTCATCATCTGGTTTCTCACTGTGATGATGAAGCATGGTTACATTGGTGAATTTGAAAGCACTGATGATCACAGAGTGGGGAAAATTGTTGTGAACCTCACAGACAGGTTAAACAAGTGTGGAGTGATCAGCCCCAGATTTGATGTACAACTGAAAGATCTAGAAAAACGGCAGAATAACCTGCTCCCATCCTGCCAGTTTGGTTTCACTGCACTGACAACCTCAGCTGGCATCATGGACCATGAAGAAGCAAGACGAAAGCACAAAGGAGGGAAAATCCTGGGATTCTTTTTCTAGGGATGTAGTATATACGTGCAAATAAAATGCCTCAATGGAAAAAAAATAAAAATAAACAATGACACTATATATCTGAAATGTAGGGGTTGGGAGAAGAGTAAAAATTTAATGCTTTCAGAATGGGTTCAAACTTAAGCCAATATCAACTTAATATAAACTGTTATACACACAAGATGTTATATATAAACCTAATGGTAACCACAAATCAAAAACCTATAATAGATATGCAAAAAATAAAGAAAAGGAATTCAAGCACTAAAGAAAGCCATCAAACCATGAAAGAAGAAAACAAGAGAGAAAAGGAAAAGAAAAGAACTATAAAAATAACCATAAAACTGGGGTGCCTGGGTGGCTCAGTCATTAAGCAGCTGCCTTTGGCTCGGGTCATGATCCCAGGGTCCTGGGATCGAGCCCCACATCAGGCTCCCTGCTCCAAAGGAAGCCTGCTTCTCCCTCCCCCACTCCCCCTGCTTGTGTTCCCTCTATTGCTCTCTCTCTCTCTCTGTCAAATAAATTTTTAAAATATTTTTTAAAAAATAACCATAAAACAACAAAATGGCAATAAGTACATATCTATTGATAATTACTTTGGATATAGACTAAACTTTCTGATCAAAAGACATAAGGTGACAGAATGAATAAAAAAGCAAGACCTATACGCTGCCTATAGGAGATTCATTTCAGACCTAAAGACACATGCAGACTGAAAGTGAAAGGATGGAGGTGCCTGGGTGCTCAGTTGGTTAAGCATCCGACTCTTGATCTCAGCTCAGATCTTGATCTCAGGGTCATGAGTTCAAGCCCTGCACTGGGCTCCATGCTGGGCATGGAGCCTACTTTAAAAATAAACAAACAAACAAAAAAAGTGAAGGGATGGAAAAACATTTATCATAGAAATGAAGATGAAAAGAAACCCAGGGCAGTGATACTTAATAGGCTTCAAACAAAATAGACTTCAAAACAAAGACTGTAACAAGAGATGAAGAACACTACATAATCATAAAGGGAACAAGAAGATATAACAATTGTAAATATTTATGCACCTAACAAGGGAGCACTCAAATACGTGAAGTACCTATTAACAAACATAAGGAAGTAATTGATGGTTATACAATAATAGGAGGGGACATCGACACCCCACTTATCTCAATAGATCATCCAAACAGAAAATCAACAAGTGGCTTTGAAAGACACATTGGACCTAATGGATATAACAGATATATTCAGAACATGCTATCCAAAACAGCAGAATATACATTCTTTTCAAGTGCACATGAAATGTTCTCCAGAATAGATACCATGTTAGGTGACAAATCAAGTATGAACAAATTCAAAAAGACTAAAGTCATATCATGCATCTTTTCAGACCACAACACTATGAAACTAGAAATTAACCACAAGAAAAAATCTGGAAAGAACAAAAGTACATCGAGGTTAAATAACATGCTACTCAACAATGAATGGGTCAACCAAGAAATCAAAGAGGAAGTCAAAAAACACATGGAGACAAATGAAAATGAATATACAACAGTCGAAAACCATTGGAATAGAGAAAAGCTGTTATAAGTTTATAGCAATACAAGCCTACCTCAAGAAGGAAGAAAAATCTCCAATAAACAACCCAACCTTACACCTACCAGAGCCACAAAAAGAGGAACAAAGTAAAAAAATCAGTAGAAGAAAGGAAATAATAAAGATTAGAGTAGAAATAAGTTAAATAGAAACTAAAAACAAAAACAAAAACAGAACACATCAATGAAACGAGAAGCTGGTTCTTTGAAATGGTCAACAAAATTGAAAAACCTTTAGCCAGACTCAACAAGCAAAAAAAAAGAGAGAGAGAACTCAAAATCAGAAATGAAAGAGGACCTGTAAGAGAATATTATGAAAAATTATATGCCAACAAATGGGCAACCTAGAAGAAATGGATAAATTCCTAGAAACATACAACCACCCAAAACTGAACCAGGAAGAAATAGAAAATTTGAACAGACCAATTATCAGCAATGAAATAGAATCAATAATCAAAAAACTCTGAACAAAAGTCCAGCACCAGACAGCTTCAAGGGGAATTCTACCAAATGTTTAAAGAAGGGATAATACCTATTCTTTTCAAACTATTCCAAAAAAATAAAAGAGCAAGGAAAACTTCCAAATTCATTCTATAAGGCCAGCATTACCCTGATACCAAAAACAAATAAAGACACTACAAAAAAAGAGAACTACAAACCAATATCTCTGATGAACACAGATGCAAAAATCCTCAACAAAATATTAGCAAACTGAATCCAACAATACATTTAAAAAGTCATTCACTACGAGCAAGTGGGACTTATTCCTGGGAGGCAAGGGTGGTTCAATATTCACAAAATAATCAGTGTGATACATTACATCAACAAGTGGAAGGATAAAAAGCATATGATCATCTCAATAAATGTAGAAAAAACATTTGACAAAATACAACATCCATTTGTGATAAAAACTCTCAACAAAGTAGGTTTAAAGGGAACATACCCCAACATAATAAAGGCCATATATGAAAAACCCACAGCTAAGATCATACTCAGCAGGGAAATACTGAGAGCTTTTCCACTAACATTAGGAACAAAATACAGATGTCCACTCTTACCACTTTTGTTCAACATAGTCTGGACATCCTAGCCACAGAAATCATACAAGAAAAAGAAATAAGAGGCATCCAAATGAGTAAGGAAGAGGTGAAACTTTCACTATTTGCAAACGACATGATACTGTATGTAAAAAACCCTGAAGTCTCCACCAGAGAACTACTAGAACTTATAGATGAATTCAGTGAGGTCAAAGGATACAAAATCAATGTATAGATATCTACTGCATTTCTAGACACTAGTAATAAAGCAGCAGAGACATTAAGGAATAATCCCAATTATAACTGCACCAAAAATAATTTTAAAATATGCAGGAATAGGGATGCCTGGGTGGCTCAGTTGGTTAAGCGTATGCCTTCAGCTCAGGTCATGATCCCAGGGTCCTGGGATCGAGTCCCATATCAGGCTCCTTGCTCAGCAGGGAGCCTGCTTCTCCCTCTGCCTGCTTTTCCCCCTGCTTGTGCTCTCTCTCTCTCTCTGACAAATAAGTAAATAAATCTTTAAAAAAAGATGCAGGAATAAACTGAACCAAGGAGGTGAAAGACCTGCACTCTGAAAACTATAATACACTGATGAAAGAAGTTGAAGATGACACAAACTAAAGGAAAGATATTCCATGCTCATGTACGTACTACCTAAGGCAATCTACAGATTTAAAGCAATGCCTATCAAAATACATTTTCCACAGAACTAGAACAATCTTCAAATTTTTATGGAACCACAAAAGACCCCAAATAGCTAAAGCAATCGTGAAAAAGAAAAACAAAAACGGAGGTACCACAATTCCAGATTTCAAGTTATACTACAAAGCCGTAGTAATCAAAACAGTATGATATGGGCACAAAAACTGACACATAGGCTTCTGGAGTTAAAATGGCAGAATAGTAGTGAGACCCTGGGCTTGGCTTCATCCCTCAAACACAGCTAGATCAACATCCAACTATTTTGAACAATTAGGAATACGATTTGAAGATTAAGAAAACAATCCGCACAGTTGGAGGGAGAGAACATGGCAGATGTGAGGTTTGGAGCCATGAACTGGGGGAGAGGCAAGCCACGGGACCTCAAAGGGAAGGGAACCCTTTTCTCAGTGCAAAGTCAGGGCAAGGGAGAGAGCAAGCGAAAGTACAGCAGGTAGGGATCGCACAATAAGCAGCACTGAAAAGATCCCCTGGGTTGCACTGGGAGAGATCACTCCCCTTCCTGGAATACATTTGGAAGAGCGCATTTTGCCTCTCCAAGGACAAAAGGTCAGCTGGGAGCCGTTAAGTGGCACTCAACAACAGGGACAGAGGTGCATGCAGAGGCAGAGAACATTGTACCAGCTTTTTGCTGTGAGGCACAACAGACTTAAACCCCCATGTGCATGCTGAGCAGCTGCTTTTCTGGGACAGAACTGAGCAGAGAGCAGCACACGGACCGACTGCAGATAACCTGGTCGCTGCTTTTTGCTCTCTGCCACAACAGACTCAAGCCTCTGTGTGACTGCTTTTCTGGGACAGAACAAAGTAGGAGACTGAGTCGCATGCAGATGGCAGATAACCTGGTTGCAGCTTTCCGCTGTGCATCACAATAAACTCCAGCCTCCGAGCGCACTGTGCAACTGCTTTTCTGGGACAGGATGCTGCTGGGTGGGCCTCGAGGCTCTCCTCTAGGGGAGGGGATTCGGTCTGCCCCTTGCCAGGCCCTTTAAAACGTGGAGTTTTGTATCCCAGCCACTGTCTAGAGATAAAATACAGAGATCTACGGTGCTGGGCATGCCAATGGCCCCAGGAACAGACAGGTTAAGGGCAAGGATGTGATGAAAGTCCAGGACACAGGAGATTGTTTGCTTTTCTGTGAGGGCCTCCTGAACAGTGGCCAGAAGTTCCCCACCCCGGGGACGAGAGGACAGAGTGATGCCATCTTCCTCCTCCACCACCCCTCCTTCCCCTGCCCACCAGCACAGTTGGACTTCAGAGAGCAACACAGTACCTCCAGTGGAGGCTGGAGTTCCCTACACTAAACCCCGCACCCCCGTACCTGGCAGGGGTATCTTTACTAGGGCAAGTCAGCTTGTGAGCCAGCCCAGCAGGCCTCTCCCTCGGAAGACCAACACAGGCCCCCCCATGTACCAAGTCTACTGATTAAAAAGTGCTCCAATGTCAGCTTCTTGTGGAAATAGGACCAGGCTTGCTTTTTTTTTTTTCTTATTTTAAAATTTTTAAATTTTTTATATATTATTTCTTATTTTAAAATTTTTATCCTTTATTTTATATACTTTTCCCTTTTTTCCTCTAATTTTTTTGGTATTAGGCTTATAATTTTTTGTTCATTTGTTGGTTTGTTTCCTTCTCTTATTTTTCAGATCAGGCTTATTTTTTTTTCCTATTCTTTTTTCCTCCTTTCTTTCTTTTTCTTTGGAATCAGGTTTATTTTTGTTTGTCTGTTTGTTTGCATTTTTGTTCCTTTCCTTTTCTCTTGTCTTGGATCTGGCTTTTTTTTTTTTTTCCCTCTTTTACTTTTCCAGGCTTATCTTAACAGACAAATCAAAGCACACCTAGTTAAAGGTCCGAACATTCCCCACTACAAGCAAGGAGGAACTCTCTAGAGGATGGACCAGTGGGAAAGAGCAGCCAAAACGCAACAGCAGAGTGTACACAGCATATACCAGAAACATTTCCTGAAGTTGTTGCTGTTGTTGCTGTGTTGTTATTGTTGTTTTTGTTGTTGTTTTCTTTTTCTCCCTTCCTTTCTTTTCTGGACAAAACGATGAGACTAAGAAATTCACCCCAAAAGAAAGAACAAGAGGTAGTACTCCCTGCCAGGGATTTAATCAATACAGATATAAGTAAGATGTCTGAACTAGAATTTAAAACAACGAGTATAAAGATACTAGCTGGGCTTGAATAAAGTAGAGAAGACACTAGAGAATCCCTTACTGTAGAGATAAAAAAAGTAAAATCAGTGAGGTCAGAATTTAAAATGCTTTAACCAAGATGCAGTCCCAAGTGGAGGCCATAAAAATGCGGATGAACGAAACAGAAGAGCAAATCAGTGATACAGAAGATAAAATTATGGAAAATAATGAAGCTGAAAAGAGGGAAGAAAAAGTATTAGATCACGAAGGTAGACTTAGGGAACTCAGAGATTCCATAAAGCGAAATAATATCCATATTATAGGAGTCCCAGAAGAAGAGGGGGGAAAGGGGGCAGAAGGTTTATTTGAACAAATTATAGCTGAGAACTTCCCTAATCTGGAGAAGGAAACAGGCATTCAAGTCCAAGAGCCACAGAGAACTCCCCTCAAAATAAATAAATACACACACACACACACACACACATATATAGGTCAACACCACAACATATTATATTAAAACTTGCAAATTACAAAGATAAAGAGAAAATCCTGAAAGCAGATTGAGACAAGAAATCCTTAACCTACAAGGGTGGACACATAAGACTAGAAGCAGACCTGTCCACAGATACCTGGCAGGCCAGAAAGGACTGGCATGATATATTCAACATGCTAAATGAGAAAAATATACAGCCAAGGATACTTTATCAAGCAAGGCTGTCATTCATATTAGAAGGAGAGATGAAGAGTTTCTAAGATAAAAACTAAAGGAATTCGTGAACACTAAACTAGCCCTGCAAGAAATATTAAAGGGGACCCTTTGAGAGTAAAGAGAGACCAAAAGTAACAAAGACCAGAAAGGAACAGAGACAATCTACAGGAACAGTGACTTTACAGGTAATACAATGGCACTAAATTCATATCTTTCAACAATTACTCTGAATGTAAATGGACTCAATGCTCCCGTAAAAAGACACAGGGTATCAGAATGGATTAAAAAAAAAAAAAACCTCATCAATAAGCTGTTTACAAGAGACTCACTTTAGATCCAAAGACTCATCCAAATTGAAAGTGATAGGGTGGAGAACCATTTATCATGCTAATGGACATCAAAAGAAAGCTGGAGTAGTCATTCTTTTATCAGACAAATTAGATCTTAAACCAAAGACTGTAATAAGTCCTGAAGAAGGACACTATATCATAATAAAGGGTTCTATCCAACAAGAATAGATGAATAGAACAAGAATAATTGTAAAAATTTATGCCCCTAACTTGGGATCAGCCAAATATATAAATCAATTAATAACAAATTTATAGAAACTCATTGATAATAATACAGTAATAGTAGGGGACTTTAACACTCCACTCACAGCAAAGGACAGATCATCTAGGCAGAGGTTCAACAAGGAAACAAGGGCTTTGAATGACACAATGGACCAGATGAACTTAAATGATACATTCAGAACATTTCATTCTAAAGCAGGATATACATTCTTTTCAAGTGCACATGGAAGATTCTCCAGAATAGATCACATACTGGGTCACAAAAACAGGACTCAATGGGTACAAAAAGACTGAAATCATACCATGCATATTTTCAGACCACAGTACTATGAAACTTGAAGTCAACCACAAGAAAAAAATATGAAAGGACCACAAATACATGGAGGTTAAAGAACATCCTACTAGAGAATGAATGGGTCAACCAGGAAATAAATGAAGAATTAAAAAAAATACATGGACTCAAATGAAAATTAAAACATGACAATTCAAAACTCCTGGGATGCAGCAAGGACAGTCCTAAGAGGGAAGTATATATAGCAATACAGGCCTTCCTCAAGAAGCAATAAAAGTCTCAAATACACAACCTAACCTTATACCTAAAGGAGCTGGAAAAAGAATAGCAAATAAAGCCTAAATCCATCAGGAGAAGGGAAATAATAAAGATCAGAGCAGAAATCAATGATACAGAAATAATAATAATAAAAAAAAAAACAGATCAACAAAACTAGGAGTTGGTTCTTTTGAAGAATTAACAAGATTGATAAACCCCTGGCCAGACTTATCAAAAAGAAAAGAGAAAGGACCCAAATTAATAAAATCATGAATGAAAGAGGAGAGATCACAACCAACACCACAGAAATACAAACAAATATAAGAACATATTATGAGCAATTATATGCCAACAAAAGGGCAATCTGGAAGAAACAGCTAAATTCCTAGAATCATATAAACTACCAAAACTGAAACAGGAAGAAACAGAAAACCTGAACAGACCTATAACCAGCAAGGAAATTGAAGCAGTAATCAAAAATCTCCCAACAAACAAGAGTCCAAGGCCAGATGGCTTCCCAGGGGAATTCTACCAAACATTTTAAGAATACCAATACTTCTGAAACTGTTCCAAAAATAGAATGGAAAGAAAACTTCCAAACTCGTTCTATGAGGCCAGCATCACCTTGATCCCAAAACCAAAGACTCCACTAAAAAAGAGAACTACAGGCCAATATCCCTGAGGAACATGGATGCAAAAATTCTCACCAAGAGACTAGCTAATAGGATCCAACAGTATATTAAAAGGATTATTCACCATGACCAAGTGGGATTTATGCCTGGGCTGCAGGGGTGGTTCAACATCTGCAAATCAATCACTGTGAGGGGCGCCTGGGTGGCTCAGTCAGTTAAGCATCTGCCTTCAGCTCAGGTCATGATCCCAGAGTCCTGGGATCGAGCCCTGCATCAGGCTCCCTGCTCAGCAGGGAAACTGCTTCTCCCTCTCCCTCTGCCTGCTGCTCCCCCTGCTTGTGCTCTCGCTCTCTCTCTCTCTCTCTCTCTCTCTCTCACTATCTCTCTCTCTGTGTCAAATAAATGAATAAAATCTTTAAGAAAATAAAATTAAAATAAAAAATAAAATTAAAAAACCAATGTGATACACAACATTAATAAAAGAAAGGATAAGAACCATATCATCCTCTCAACTGATGCAGAAAAAGCATTTGACAAAATACAGCATCCTTTCTTGATTAAAAACCCTCCACAATGTAGGGATAGAGGGAATGTATCTCAACATCAGAAAAGCCATATATGAAAGACCCACAGTGAATATCATCCTCAACAGGGAAAAACTGAGAGCTTTCCCCCTAAGGTCAGGAACACAGCAGGGATGTCCACTCTTATAACTGCTGTTCAACATAGTACTAAAAGTCCTAGCCTCAGTAATCAGACAACAAAAAGAAATAAAAGGCATCAAAATCAGCAAAGAAGAAGTCAAACTTTCACTCTTCACAAATGACACAATACTCTGTGTAGAAAAACCAAAAGATTCCAGCAAAAAATTGCTAGAACTGATATAGGAATTCAGCAAAGTTGCAGGACATAAAATCAATGCACAGAAGTCTGCTGCATTTGTATACATTAAAAATGAAGCAGCAGAAAGAGAAATCAAGGAATCAATCCTGTTTACAATTGCACCAAAAACCGTAAGATTGCATCAAAAACCGTAAGATACCTAAGAATAAACCTAACCAAACAGGTCAAAGATATGTACTCTGAAAATTATAGAACATTTATGAAAGAAATTGAGGAAGACACAAAAAAAATGGAAAAATATCTCATGTTCATGGATTGGAAGAACAAATATTGTTAAAATGTTTATGCTACCCAAAGCAATCCACACATTCAATGCAATCCCTATAAAAATACCACCAGCATTTTTCACAGAGCTGGAACAAACAATTCTAAAATTTGTATGGAACCAGAAAAGACCCCAGATAGCCATAGGAAAACCAAAGCTGGTGGCATCACAATTCTAGACTTCAAGCTCTATTACAAAGCTGTAATCATCAAGACAGTATGGTACTGGCACAAAAACAGACACAAAGATCAATGGAACAGAATAGAGAACCCAGAGATGGACCCTCAACTCTACAGTCAACTAATCTTTAACAAAGCAAATATCCAATGGTAAAAAGACTGTCTCTTCAACAAATAGTGTGGGAAAATTGGACAGCCACATGTAGAAGAATGAAACTGGACCGTTTTTTTACATCATACATAAAAATGAACTCAAAATGGATGAAAGACCTAAATGTGAGACAGGAATCCATCAAAATCCTTGAGGAGAACACAGGCAGCAACCTCTTTGACCTAGGCTGCAGCACTTCTTGCTAAACAGGTATCCAGAGGCAAGGGAAACAAAAGCAAAAATGAACTATTGAGACTTCATCAAGATAAAAAGCTTTTGCACAGCAAAGGAAACAGTCAACAAAACTAAAAGACAACCTACAGAATGGGAGAAGATATTTGCAAATGACATTATGGATAAAGGGCTAGTATCCAAGATCTATAAAGAACTTATCAAACTCAACACCCAAAAAACAAATAATCCAGTCAAGAAATGGGCAGAAGACATGAGCAGACATTTCTCCAAAGAAGACATACAAATGGCCAACAAACACATGAAAAAATGATCAACATCACTCGACATCAGGAAAAATACAAATCAAAACCACAATGAGATACCACCTCACACTGGTCAGAATGGCCAAAATGAACTCAGGAAACAACAGATAATGGTGAGGGATGGGGAACCCTCTTACACTGTTGGTGGAAATGCAAACTGGTGCAGGCACTCTGGAAAATAGTACACAGTTCCTCAAAAAGTTAAAAATAGAACTACACTATAACCCAGCAATTGCACGTCTAGATATTTATCCAAAGGATACAAAAATAGTGATTGAAGGGGCACATGCATCCCAATGTTTATAGCAGCAATGTCCACAATAGCCAAACTATGGAAAGAGCCCAGATATCCATTAACAGATGAATGGATAAAGAAGATGTGTTATGTATATACAATGGAATATTACTCGGCTGTCAAAAAGAATGAAATCTTGTCAACCCCAATGACATGGATGGAACTAGTCAGAGAAAGAAATATGTGAAATAAGTCAGTCAGAGAAAGAAAAATACCACATGATTTCACTCGTATGTGGAATTTAAGAAACAAAACAGATGAGCATAGGGGAAGGGAAGGAAAAATAAAGTAAGATAAAAGCAGAGAGGGAGGCAAACCATAAGAGATTTTAACTATAGGAAACAAACAGAGGGTAGCTGGAGGAGAGATGGGTGGGGGATGGGGTAATTGGGTGACAGGCATTAAGGAGGGCACTTGATGTAATGAGCACTGGGTGTTATACGCAACTGATCAATCACTAAATCCTACCTCTGAAACTAATAATACACTATATATTAACTAAATTGAATTTAAGTAAAATTTAAAAAGAAAAACAGACAGATCAATAGAACAGAATTGAAAGTCCAAAAATAAACTCATGATTATATGGTCAATTAATCTTTGACAAAGGAGGCAAGAATATGCAATGGGAAAATGACAGTCTCTGCAACAAATGGTTGGGAAACTGGACAGCTGCATGCAAAAGAATGAAACTGGACCACTTTCTTATACCATACATAAAAGTAAACTCAAAATGGGTTAAAGACCTATATGTGAGACTTGAAACCATAAAAATTCTAGACGAGAGCAAAGGCAGTGATTTCTCTGACATCAGCTGTAGCAATATTTTTCTAAATGTGTCTCCTAAGGCAAAGGAAACAAAACCAAAAATCAACTATTGAGAGTACGTCAAAATAAAAAGCTTCTGCACAGCAAAGGAAACCATCAATAAAACTAAAAGACAATCTATGAGATGGGAGAAGATATTTGCAAATAACATATCTCATAAAGAGTTAGTATCCAAAATAAAGAACTCATACAACTCACCAACAAAGAAAACAAGCAATCCAATTAAAAAATGGGCAGAGGGCCTGATTAGCATTTCCCCAAAGAAGACATACAGATGGGCAAGAAACACATGAAAAGATGCTCAACATCACCCATCATCAGGGAAATGCAAAACAAAACCACAATGGGATATCACCTTACAGATGTAAGAATGGTTAAAATAAAAAACACAAGAAACAAGTGTTGGTGAGGATGTGGAGAAAAAGGAACCCTCATGTACTGTTGGTGGGAATGAAAACTGGTGCATCCACTGTGGAAAACAGTATGGAGGTTCCTCAAAAAATTAAAAATAGAACTACCTTATGATCAATGACACTACTGGGTATTTACCCAAAGAAAACAAAAACATTAATTGAAAAGATATATGCATCCCTATGTTTATTGCAGCATTATTTACAATAGTCAAGATATCGAAGCAACCCTAGTGTCCATCCACAGATGAATGGATAAAGAAGATGTGGTATATACATACAATGGAATATTACACCACCATAAAAAAGATGAAATTGTGTCATTTGAGACAACATGGATGGACCTAGAAGGTATAATGCTAAGTGAAATAAGTCAGTCAGAGAAAGACAAATGCCATATGATTCCACTCATAAGTGAAATCTAATAAAATGAATAAACAAACAAAAAGTAGAATCAGACTTATAAATACAGAGAACAAACTGATGGTTGCCAGAGAGGGGTTGGGGTGAAGGGAGAGGGAGATATAGGCTTCCAGTTATGAAATGAGTAAGTCATGGGAATAAAAGGCACAGCCTAAGGAATACAATCAATGATATTGTAGTAACAACGTACCAGGATAGATGGCAACTACACTTGTGGTTAACACAGCACAATGTATAAACTTGGCCACATCACTAAGTTGTACGACCGACCGAAAGTAATGTAACACTGTGTGTCAGCTATACTCAAAGAAAACCATCTTTAACAGAATCATAACAACAACAACAACAACAAAAACCCACACAAGTAAGAAATAACAAGATGGAAATACCAATGAAACACAGAAGACTTTGAAAAATCATAGAAGACCTTTGCAGACCTGCAAATATATTTAAAACCTAAGTGAAATGAAAAATTTCCTAAGGAAATACAACTTAACAAAATTTACCTCATTAGTAGTAAACAGCTTAAACAGACCAATTTCCATAAAAGAAATAGAGAAAATTAGCAAGGAACTGCCACTACAAAAAAAGTGCCAGGCCCAGGAGGTGTTACAGGGAATTCTATCATATCTTCAAAGAACAGATATCCCAGGGCACCATAAATTGTCCCACTGAATATTAAAGAAAACTTTACTATTTCTATGAAGCAAGCATAACACTGATACCTAAACTGATAAAGAAAAATTATAGACAAATACCACTTATACTGATACAAAAATACCAAATAAAATAATAATAAATAGAATTGAGCATCACATTAAGAAAATAATATGCAATAACCAAGTGGGATTAATTCCAGAAATGCAAATTGGTTCAATATTAAGAAAATCATTAATATACCATACCACATCATAGATCTAAAGAGAAAAATTACATCATTATCTCCATACATGTTCATATGGCCTCTGACAAAATTCAATACCCTTTCCTGATTAAAACACTCTCAAAAGTAGGAATTAAGCCAGTCTTGAAGCCAGTGTTTCATTTGCTGGGGAAATATGAGAAGCACTTTACTAAGATCAGGAACAAAGCAAGGTTGCCTACTATCACCATCACTCTTCAACATCTTACTGGTGTCATGAGCCAAAGCAATTAGATAAGAGAAATCAACTAAAGCCAAAAGAATTGGGGGAAAAAAAGTAAAATGGCTCTATTGGAAGATGATCTGATTGTATCTAAAACGCTACAGAATTAATAGCAACACTAGCTCGAATGTTTAAAAATTCAATAAGGAAGCAGGTTATGAAATTAACATACAGAAATCAACAGCCCTAATATACATAAAAATTAAGTAAGGATATAGCGTAGAAAAAGCCCCACCTTAGGAATAATCTTAACAAGAATTATGCAAAACTCCTAAAATGAAACCATTAAAACCCTTCTGAAAGACACAAAAGTAGATCTGAATAAATGGAAAGATACCTCTTATTCTTAGACAGGGCAAGTCAACATCATAAAGATGTCAGTTACCTAACTTACTAATTTAATGCAACCCTTATAGAAGAACACAAGCTTCTTTACTGAGATAAACAAGTTAATAATAAAGTGTTTTTTCAGAAGTGAGAATAGTCAGGGTATCACTAGAAAAGGAAAATTACAAAGCAGGGAAGCAGTCTTACCTGACATTAAAACACAGTATAAGTCTTTAAAATAAAATAGAATGGTCCTGGTATATGAATTGATAAATAGACCAGTGGAATAGAAAGTCCAAAAAAATATCCAATACATACGGTCACTTAGTATAAAGGTGACATCTTAAGTCACTGGGGCAAAGACTGATTTTTTTTCTTAATAAATGGTTTAGAGACATCTACTTTAAGAAAAAAATTAAATCCATACCTCATACATGCAATCCAAAGAAATCAGGCATTTAAATGTAAATGATTAAATCAGAGATTAAGTGTAAAAATGATACACAAGTACTAAAAGGTAACAGGTAAATTCATTTATGACCTGGGTGCACGTACACAGTTTTTAACTAAGACTCACAATTCAGCTGCAATAAAAGATTGATAAATTTGACCTCATAAGATTAAGAACCCTTTTACATAGCAAAAAGCACCATCAACAGTCAAAATAACAGCTGTTGAGGGGCCCCTGGGTGGCTCAGTCGTTAAGCGTCTGCCTTCGGCTCAGGTCATGGTCCCAGGGTCCTGGGATCGAGTCCCACATCGGGCTCCCCGCTCAGCAGGAAGCCTGCTTCTCGCTCTCCCACTCCCCCTGCTTGTGTTTCCTCTCTCGCTGTATCTCTCTCTGTCAAATAAATAAAATCTTAAAAAAAAAAAAAATAACAGCTGTTGAATCGTGAGAAAATATTTGTAACACATATCACAGATGAAGATCTAATATCCCTAATAAAGAACTTTTAAAAAGGGGGGGGGAGAACAAGATTCTCTTAGGAAAGTAATGCGAACAGAAAATTCACACACACAACAAATGTAAGGGATTTTAAACCTACAAAAAGATATGCTATGGCCCCATTTCACACCACTCTGCCTCTTATTCACCATGTTCCGTGAACATTCCACACTATCCCTCTGCAGAAACTTCACGCTTGTTTACTCCCTCTTGTGCTCTCTCCACCAACTCCGCTAACTCTTTCAATGGCTAGCCTCTTCAGCTTTTCACTTAAAAGCCACATCCTCAGAGAGGCCTTCTCTGATCCCCAGTCCAAATCATAATCTGTAACTGTCTCTCCAATTTGAAAGTTAGCTTCCTCCAGGAAGGTGCTTTGCCTGTGTTGTTCACCATTGCATCCCTCAGCGTCTAACACAAAACTTGGTACATATTTCAAAGCATAGGTGTAATAAAAGTAAAGTAATGAGAGGTTAGGAAGCAGCAAACTAGATTTTAGGATTTTAGAGGTGAAATCCTCAGAGGGAAGACAAGGTCCAAGATGCAGAAAGGCAGCGAGCTGCTGAAAGGAATGGGCGAGGTTTAAAGAACTGACATTAAGGTGCCGGGTACATAATCCACATGTTTACTCAAGTCATAAACTGCACTATCCCGCAATCTGAGCACTGTCTCTAGTTAATCCTTCCAATTCCCTTAGTACTTTACATTCAATACACCTTTTAATCTCACTGAGACCTCCAATTATCCCTCCTTTTTCTTTCACCTGGTTCATGAAACTCTTCTGGCTCCAGCTGCTTTCTTCTCCAACCTACACCCTCAATCTACAATCCCCACATCCATGCCTATCTTTTGCCGCTTATCTATAGTAATTTTCAAACATGAATCTAAGAACCGCTGGGGTAGTTTAAGATTGAGCATATTCCTGGGGCCCCAGCCTTCTTGATTCAGTAGGTCTAAGGTGGAGGCCCAAGAATCTAGATTTTTTTTTTTTTTTAGGATTTCATTTATTTATTTGACAGAGACACACACAGCGAGAGAGGGAACACAAGCAGGGGGAGTGGGAGAGGGAGAAGCAGGCCCCCCACTGAGCAGGGAGCCTGATGTGGGGCTCAATCCCAGGACCCTGGGATCATGACCTGAGTCGAAGGCAGACACCCAACGACTGAGCCACCCAGGCACCCCAAGAATCTAGATTTTAATAAGCACTCCCAAAGATTTGGATACTGGTGATCCAAGGATAAAATAAACACTGACCTGAAGGAAGAGATGCCCTTCTTCCTATCCAAAGAGGATACAACTACTTGTGCTTTAGAGCCCATGCTTCTCCATTCCCTCAGAGATTTTACTGTCCTCACTGCCTGTTAGGTCTTTAATCTCTCCTTAAACCCGAATAGTCAAACAATTTTTTCAACAAAGCACATGTGATCCATGTCATCTCCCTGCTTAAAACCCACCAGCTTTTCCTATCTCCTGTAGCCACGGTTCTCAACTTTGAATATCCTTGAGGTCAAATGTATTCTAAGCATTATCTGCAAACTACTGTTTTCTAAAATGTATTCCAATAAAATGTGAAATATACCTCAGCGATGTATTTGCTTCCAAGTTTTAAACAGAAGTTTTGTTTTGTTTTGAACATAAAATGCTAAACACATTCATATAGCTGTTATATATCCCCCTATGATGATCTGCTTTCAAGAAATCATGTGCCATAAAATGCCAAGAAATCATAGAAAGACTACCCGTTGCCTAAATATACAATGTTCCATGTGTACTGATGCATAGGCAGATTTAATCAAGAGGGCCATCCATTCTGTGTTCAATGGTCTACATTGTGTATCTTATAGCTATTATAATAATTTTAATAACATATACTTGTATTACTCTAAATTTGTTGTATAATGAACATCTATAGCACATAAACTCATTCCTCTGCATCTGTGTCTATAAAGAATTCACTATGAGGTCATTATAACTAAATCCAAGTGCACATTTCATTTCCTAAGCTCTTTTTGTTGTTCTGTCAAAATATTAAAATATTCTATGGTCAAATGATTTGGGAAACCAAACTTGGGTAAACACTGTACCTTGCATATAGGTGCACTACTCTTCTTTGAATGTATGTAGATGCTGTTGTACCTATAAGCAAATTAAAAACACTGCTGCATGGTAGCTTTTTGTCATTACAGATTTTCCCAGTCAGTAGACAGTAAAGAGCCAGTTACCCTTCTGTGAGAAACTTTCATTTTTCACAATAAAAAGGAATCCTCATACTCAAAAAAATTGTGGAAATCACCGTTCTACAAAATAAAGTCCATATTCCTTAGTACGACATACAACAAACACCTTCTATGGCCTAAACTTCCAAGCACATCCCTCTTACACAACCTTTGCAATTTTTCCTACTATTATAGCTAAATGCTAAAATGCTCTCAATTTATCTTAACAATGAATCAAGAGTATTCTAAGTTTTTGGAAGTAGGAGGGTACTATAGAGATCAAGTAATTCAACTCCTTAACTTTACAGAGGACATCATCTTTTTGTATACCGTTTGTTCCTGATACTTTTTATCTGTGCTATTCTTATAATAACTTAAGACCAACGGAGAATGTAAAATTTCCTAATGATCTTCTAACACTTTGAAAAAGTGAGTTTCAATTTGATTTTCGTTTTCCACTTCCTCCATCCTCTGGTTATACCACTATATGGTAAACTCAAGCGTTTCACACATTTCAAATAGAAATTAATCTTTCTAATTAATAACAGGAGGCCAATAATTCACTTTGCAGACAGGATGCAGATTTGCTCCTATAAGTTCATCTGTAAGAACCTCAGGAATTGAAAACAAAGGTAACTGAAGTTTCTGGAGTTTAGCCCTTTAACCATATAAATGAAATCCTAATGATGGTGAGGACAGCATCACTGACGTCAACGACGACAGCAGCTGACACTTACTGACTCTTTGTGCTTTGCAGTGGTAAGCACTTTACATCATTAGCTCCCTCAGATCTTCAGACGGCCCTATAAGGTAAACTGTCATAATTATTATCTAAATTATTGTCTTAATCTAACAGGCTCTGACAAGTTAAATAATCTTCAAGGTCCCACAAGTAAGCGCTTCCTCAGTTATTAACACCTTCCAATTCAGGGCAGGTCTCTTTCCCTCCCATCTGCATGCATTGACCCCTCGGTCCTTCCCCAGCCCTCTAGGTGGTCAAGTAGGGGACAGACGCCTCCGGCCGGGCCCCCACTCACGTTCAGCAGCCGGTACCCAGCGCCCTCCTTGTTCTCATCCTTGGGCAGATACATGGTCTTGTTATGGTCCTGGAATTTACGAGCCGAAGAAAACTCCGACGCTCTGCTGTGCATGATTTCCAGGTTGACATTCGGACTCTTCTGAAGTATAGGGGCTGTGTACAGGGAACGGACCTGCCCGCCACGGTTATCAGCGGTGTTGGAACCCTTAAGTAACTCTTGGGGAGGCTCCATTCCTCCATTCTCCGCTGGATGGGTCTGCGCCTAACTGCCGGCCTGCTACTGCGCAGGCGCAGTCTTCTAGCCACCCGGCCAGGGCTTTTCCCGCGCATGCGTACGCACGTGTGCTTTCCCCCGCCCCCGCCCTTCACCGGCCAGAGCTGGTTTTGGGAGAGTGTGAGCTTAATGAACCTGGAGGATCAGCTGCAAGCCCTTGCCTAAGCCATTTCAGTCTCCCTTGTAAGGGAGTCATAGCATGTTGGTGAACAGCAAGTCTCCTCAGCACTGTGATTGAACACCTTAGTTCATTTTCTTGTCCGCCCCTTAAACCATCGTAAGCCTCTTTTCCCTAAACCAATCCCTTCTGGGAGATTTACAATATCAATAATCACTTCCTTACGCTATCCCCTGAGCTCCAGACACTATGTTTCCAACAGTCTACTTGGACATCTTTACTGTCCCATACATTCATAATACACATTAATATTCATCTTCCCTCCCAGACCTCTAGTATGTTCCAAACTCATTTAATATGGCAATATCATAGCCACAAAAGTTTAAAATTTCAGACATATTTTTTAATTCTAACCCTAAATATTCGAATCCTATTCTCTCTTTTAATGGCACCTACTTTAAGACACTTCACATACACAACTGCAATTATTTACTCCTGGATCTCCCAGCCTGCTGTCATCCACCCTTTCCACTGCCCCAATATTAATACAGGTTACCTTTAAAAACAAACAAAACCAAAAAATAAAAATAGAAACAAAACTAGAAACTTTCAGAGCTTCTTTTCTAGCCATAAATTTGAATTCCTTAATTTGGAAACGAAGGGTATCCAAAATGCACTCTATCTCAGGATCATTATTTATTACTATTCTACTTGGGATCTGTTTTTCTTTTATTCATGAGCCAGCTCAAACTTCAGCGTTCAGTTACATCTTATAACCCCCTATACATACCCTCAAAGCAGAATTAACTGTTGTCTCTAAGCTACAACTTGGCATAACACTATTAGTGGGCTCATGCTATCAGAATTAGTTAATTTCAAAAGATAGTTCTTTGGGGGCAGGAACCTGATCCTCATCTTGTACCCCTCAGGACTCATGACACAAGAGCCCAAAACCCTCAATACATGTTTGTTGTCATCAGGGTCTGTGCGGTGTGGTGTTTAACTACTGTGCCAATGAGACATGCTGCCCACCAGCTCATGATGACTTCCTTAGGGCTCATGTGATGCAACATAGAAAATATCTAACTTTAATCTAGTCAAACTTCTAGACCTAACCTCCAGTCTACAGGAAATTCAGGAGATAGAGAACAAATTGAATGATGCTATTAGGAAAAAATCAAACAAATACAAAATGTAGGTGGGACACTCGAAAACAAAATGGTTTGGATTCTTTAAAAAAAAAAAAAGTGAAGAGGAAATATAGAAGGTTACAGCCACTTGGAAAACAGTTTGGCAATTTCTTAAAAAATTAAACATGTGACTACCATACAACCTAGCAATTGCACTGCTGGGCAGTATCCCAGAGAAATAAAAACACACATTCCCACAAAAACCTGCACATAAATGTTCTTAGCAGTTTTATTTATAACAGCCAAAAAATGGAATCAACTCAGATGTTTTCCAAGAGGGAAATGGTTAAACAAACTGCAGCAGGTACCTATCTCGGAGTACAACTGAGCAATGAAAAGAAATGAACACACAGCTTGGATGAATCTCCTGGGCAGAAGAAAGATAATTCCAAAAGATTACATTCTTGAGATGACAAAATTTCAGCAATAGAAGACAGCATAGACAGCCAGAGATTGGAGTTAGAGGTGCAGAGATGGGGATGTGGGAGGGAAATATAAAAGGGCAACAGTGAGAGATTCCCGCGGTTTGGGGAACTAACTGTTCAGTATCTTGACTGAGGAGGTAGATACACAAACCTACATGACTCGTAAAACTGTATAGAAATTAACACACACACACACACACCAGTGCAAGTAAAACTAGGGAAATTTGAATAAGACCAGTGGGTTTTATCAATGTCAATATTCCAGATATGATATTATACTACAGCTTTGTAAAATGTTATTCAGAGACACTGGTGAGGTGTACAAAGGATTTCGTTGTATTATTTCTCAAATCTGCATGAATCTACATTTATCTCAGGAAATTTTTCAGTTAAAAATGTCATGGGAGGAGAAAAAGGTGAGAAGGCCATTTAAAATTAAGAGATAAAACAAGCAAATGAAATATATAAACCTTGACTACTTCTTGAGAGACAACTGGGGAAATTTGAGGATAGACTATTTAATGATACTGTGCTATGTAAACAAATGTTCTTATTTTTGGAACATGCATGTTTACATATTGTGACATGATGTTACCCACTTACTTTCAAAAGATTTACCAAGAACAGGGGTGCCTAGGTGGCTCAGTCAGTTGAGTGTCCGGCTCTTGATTTCGGCTCAGGGCATGATCTCGGGGTTGTGGGGTTGAGCCCCATGTCAGGCTCCACGCTGAGTGAAGGAGCCTGCTTGAAATTCTCTCCCTCTCTCCCTCTGCTCCCCACCTCTCCATCTCTCTCTCTCCCTCTCTTAAAAAAAAAAGATGAAGCAAGAACAAAAGGGGGGGTGTATAAGGAAATGAGCAAATGAGCAAATGTGGCAAAATTTTAACAATTATTAAATCTAGGTTAATCTACATTACAGTTGCTATAACACTAGTCTTTCAACATTTTTACACTTGATAGTGAGCTCTGAGGGCTCACTCATGCATATGGCCTTTACCTTGCCCCCATCTCCACCAGTAGAAATCCCATCCATCCTATAAAGGACATGCCCACACCCAAACTTACCCACAATACTTTCCTAGATTCTATAACTCCTATGCCTATCTGTGTTTTCTGACTAGATTAGGAGCCTCTAGAAGGCAGGTGGTATGTATTATACATTTTCTCATTTTTTTTGTCCTCTCACAAATCTAGCAATTTGATTGAAATCAAATCATGTATCATAATCCAAGCTTTACGTTTCCTAATGGATTACAGATGGTGTATAGAGGCCAGAGGTCCCAAGTGTTGGTTAGTCTACTAGCTATATCACAATCACCTGGGACATCTTCTAAAAAGCTGTTTTCAAGGTCCCACCTCAGACCTACGGAATCTGAATCTCTGGGGATGGGCCCAGGAGTCTCTATGTTTTGTTCGGCTTATAGGGAATGGGGAGAGGTAGGTGTTAATTACTGAATATTTTACACCCCAAAAAACAACAAAAACCTCACTGGGGATCTTGCCTACTGACACCTCAGAAACTCCACTAAGCCACCCTACCCACACTTGATGGAGAGAGAAAGGTGAGAAAAAAAGATGACTTTGAGCCACTTGTGGAGACATATAATTGGCAGTGAACTTCCTCAAAGTTTCTCAATCATCACGGCCAAAGCTTCTCCTGATAACACTCATACAGGTCCACCAGCTGCTCAGGGAATATGTACTCACTGGGGTGATCGGGAGATTTGAAGTCCAGGCCCTACTTCCCAGACCTGAAGAATTTAAAGGCAATACGCCCATGCCAGGCACACTATTATCAACACAGCCAGCATTCCCAATTGCGTTTCACAGCAGCTCCAGAGCTTCTTCATTTTCTAGGATGTTAGGAGCAAAACCCCCTTCAACTTTGTATTAACTTTCTATTGCTGCCCTACCAAA
This sequence comes from Mirounga angustirostris, assembly GCF_029215605.1. Lineage (NCBI taxonomy): Eukaryota > Metazoa > Chordata > Mammalia > Carnivora > Phocidae > Mirounga > Mirounga angustirostris. The sequence goes on from NW_026991711.1 coordinate 162,038,509, forward strand.
TTCCGACAAATTTAGCAGGTTAAACAACACACATTGGCTATCTTAGCATTCTGTCCATCATAAGTCTGACATGGGTCATGCTAAAATCAAGGGTCAGCAGGGCTGAATTCCCTTGTGGAGGTTCTAGGGGAAGATCTGTTTCTTTGCTCATTTGGGATGTTGGCAAAATTCAGTTCCTTAAAGATGTAGGATTGAGCCCACATCCATTTTCTTGCTGTCAGTCACGGACTGTTCTCAGCTTCTAGAGATCACCCACATCCCTTGATTGTGGCCCCCTTCTTCACCAAACATTTTTACAACCTTATTGACTATATTCCCTATGCCGTACTTTCCATCCCTATGACTTATTTGTTACTGGAAGCTTGTACCTCTTAATCCCCTTTATCTATTTCATCCATCCTCCCACCCATCTCCCCCTCTGGAAACCAGCAGTTTGTTCTCTGTATTTATGAGTCAGGGTTTTTTTTGTCTTTGTTGTTTCTTAAATTTCACATATGAGTGAAATCACACGGTATTTGTCTTTTCTCTGACTGACGTATCCCACTTGGCATTATACCCTCTAGGTCCATCCATATTGTTGCAAATGTCAAGATTTCATTCTTTTTTTAAAAATGGCTACTATTCCACCGTATGTATATGGCACATCTTTATCCATTCATCTGTGGATGGACATGGGCTGTTTCCATATCTTGGCTATAGTAAGCAATGCTGCAATATACATAGGGGTGCATGTATCTTTTCAAATTAGTGTTTCTGTTTTCTTTGGGCAAATACCCCATAGTGGAATTATTGGATCATGTGGTAGTTCTATTTTTAATTTTTTGAGGAACTTCCATACTGTTTTCCACAATGGCTGCACCAATTTGCATTCCCACCATTACACAAGGGTTCCTTTTTCTCCACATCCTCTGTAACACTTGTTATCCATTCTGATAGGTGTAAGGTGATTTTTCATTATGGTTTTGATTTGCATTTCCCTGATGATTAGTGATGCTGAGCAGCTTTTCATGTGTCTGTTGGCCATGTGTATGCTTTCTTTGGCAAAATGTCTATTCAGGTCCTCTGCCCATTTTTAAATTGGATTATTTGTTTTTTAGTGTTGAGTTGTATAAGTTCTTTATATATTTTGGATATTAATCCCTTATCAAATACATCAATATTTGCAAATATTTTCTCCCATTCAATAGGTTTCCTTTCGTTTTGTTGATGGTTTCCTTTGCTCTGCAAAAGCTTTTTATTTTGGTGTAGTCCCAATATGAAACTTTTCAAACAGAAAAGGTATATTTTCTTTTTATTAGTCATGAAGTAAAGCATCTTTCAAGCTGAATTACATTATACTTATTACATGATACATAACCACAACCACCAAGCCAGTTTGAAAAAAGACACATTTCATATTTTAATTTATTCAGTAAGGAGGCATTAAAAATAAATAAAGGTCTTTTGCCCCCTTCTTTCCTATTCCCTAAATTTTATGTTTAAACCTGATATATATTTTATAACACTAAAGTAATGGCTGTTTCTGTAGAAGAGTTTTTTAAGATAATGATTATAAATGCAACTAATTTGAGAAAACAGGAAATAAACACTTTCACCTGCTGGTTTCGAGCTCATTACCTCCTTTGTCATTAAGATGATAATGCTAGAGAGATTAATGTTTGGTTATGAATTGCAGATACAATTTTAACATTTTCCATAATCTTGAGAAAATTTTCAGTACTATATAATCAAAAAATCAATTCCAAATATACCTGTACATAGCTTATAAAAATACATTTAAAAACAAGAATAGGAAAAATTCTAAATACTGGGCCATTACTACACTGAAGGTGAGCTGGCATTATGAAGAGGCTTTGAGTCCTTTATCTTTTTCAGGATATTCTTCCACATCAGAGGAGAACATCAACTCTGGGAGAGAAAATGGAACAGATCATACTCAGAATGGTTTCCCAGTACCTCAAAAAGTTTACTTTTAAACAGTCTCTCAAAATATTGACATATTTAATATATATAATAGAAAGCCCTCAAGTACAAATAACAATTCTTGATAATGAAATCTGATTTAAAAGGTGAGTGAATGACAAATGTGCAAGTTTTGCATTTTAAAATGCTCAAGTTTTAAATGTATTGTAAACCCCCGAAAAATAAAACATATATAATGGAGACAATATAATAACTCTTACCAGAAAATTTAAGTCACTTAGCTAAGCCAGGGTCATTAAACAGCTGAAAGGTCTAATTCTACAGTGACCATGGTAATCTACAATGGAGGGACACATGCAGAGCAAGGACATGGAACTAACATGAAGCGTGTGCCAGGATATCTTAAATGTGTTATCCCACCTAATCACCACAACAACCCAATAAGCAAAGTGTATCATCCTCATTTTATATTTACTCTTTTTATCCACATGGAAATAAAATGTTATATGATGACTCACAAAAGAGAGCAGGATTCTGGAAATATTTAGTAAGTAACACACACTTTGTGACTGAGGCTCAATACTACACAATCCCAACCACAGGTAGAATGTTATTTGTTGACATTTCTACATTTAAACTATTACTTAGCATAGATGTGTAATTTATCAAAATATTAAGAAATATAGAAAAAGAAGACCTTAGGAATTTAATAAAATAAAGTCCTTTGATATAAATATTAGATTGAAAAATTCCTTGAATGACTAAAAACTATGCTGAGTGAAAACAAAAAACAGCAAAATACGTAAAGCCTAAGACGACTTTTAAAAAGACTTTAAATATACCAAAGGGAATAAAGCAACAGAATATTCAGTGAAGCAACATGAGAATTATGATGCAAAAAGGTACATTCATGAATAAAAATGCACCAGATTACATCTTTTGTCTCGGTTTTTACAAATGGAAATACTGGGATGGTTCTCAATTCTAAGACTTCTGAGGTTGTAATTAGTTGACCAAATTGCAGTGAAAGGCTCAGGATATTAAACCAATCAAGAATAAAACCATAACCAAAGTCCAGAAAATATCAAAGAGATTCAAGGGTGAAACTGCGGAACATCTGCCAAGGAAATAAACTTAGCAGTTCTAAAGCAGTGTGCTCAAGGACTTTCAGTTTGCTGATACAATTCCTCTTCTCCAGGTGTTCCAAAAGGAGTCTAAGGACTAGAGATTAGTAAATCTCACTTTGCACTGAGCACGCTAAAGCTAGGACTACTAAATACTTCATTAGACAATGCAGGATGAAGAACTTGGGCCAGGTAGAGGAGGAGGTAAGAACGAATATGTGTCTGACAACGGCTACGTAGATGAAGCATGGTTTATGTCAAATTAAGAGATACTTTGATCAGAAGGAAACTAGGAGAAATGAGCAAAGACTCTATAAAATACTTGAAGGATTCCAAGAAAAGAAATACCTCTTAAATACAAATATGCACATGGGTGACAGGCGACTTTCCGTAAGTACTTTGAGGCTCCGACTCTTCTAGATACTCTGTTTCTCTTGGCATTGTTTCACTACTTTATTGTCACTCCTCCTTATATTATTTTATTTTAAATACATCTTTGTTATCAGAATATCATAAGCTAGATCCATTAAAAGAACATTTATAAAATCAACAGATTTCATGATATTCTTATGCTACTTTTTCTTTATTCTTTATTTTTTTTTAAAGATTTATTTGCAAGAGAGAGAGAGCACAAGTGTGCACACGAGCGTGGGGGGAGTGCAGAGGGAGAGAAGCAGACTCCCCCACACTGAGCACTGTCCAATCCCACAACCCCAAGATCATGACCCAACCACCGAGATCACGACCCAAGCTAAAATCAAGAGTCAGACACGTTCAACCAACAGAGCCACCCAGGTGTCCCACTATTTTTTCTTTAATACCTTCACTAAGATCCATGCCTGGCATATAAGACAAAAAAAGCCAAGACAGTCCAACCAGAAGGGCCACCACCAGATTCACCACAATCCATGGCTGGAGAACCTGTTCCTCGACACCTGCTGCCCTAAAGGTATAGAAATACTCATTAGAAATATCTTCATTTGGGTTCATATATCCAAATAGATCTATTTAATGAACTTTAAAAAAATAGCAGTCCTCGCCTAGAGAAATAACAAGTAAAGCATGAAATAAATATATCTTATATAATTTCCCTATAAAATAACTACACACACACACACACACAAACACACCATGGGAACAAAGGTTCAAAGGTTACTGAACTCTAAACAAATATGCTTTATACATCGACATAAGTGAAAATTTAGTATTGCCAATTTTTCTAAGTTTCCCTTTCAACTACTGTGATGCTACTCATGCCCCTAGCCACTCTCCCAAAAAAAGACTGCCCCTCTGACTTTTGTGAACTGGACTCTCAACTCGCCCGTGAGCCTCATGACTCTGACCTATGGAGGCTGGCTCTCCCTAGATTGCTCTCTTTCTAGCATTGCTTGGTTTTCTGACTCCATCCCAGCTACCCACTGCCATCACTACTCTGGGGTATTAGACCTCCTGACTGGGAGTGAGGGTACAGGGCTTCTCTAGTTCATTGTGTATGACTGATCTTATAACCGTAACCTAATAGATCTAAAATAGATTTTTATAAAAAGAATACATTTCATTAAAAATGCAGAGAGAAATAACAATAGTTATCCACTAACCAATGTAATGGATATTTTCTTGCCATAATTTTGGAAACAAAAACAGGGCCTTCACTATTATTTATAAATGAGAAAATGTAAAAGAATGAAGGATAAGAATAGTACCATTACTCCCATTGTTGCTGTTATTACCATCAACAATTGCTAATGCTATTGTGAATCTTACCAGAGGCTACCATTAACAGAAGAAGGTGTGTAAAGATGGATTCTGTCACTTGTCATTTGCTGACTCAGAGATAATATAAGAGCAGTAAAGTACACTGAGAAAAAGACAAATGAAATTACTAATAATGTATTTTTAACAACCCAGTTTATTTTGAATTTATAGATTACGTAAGGTCAAAAATAATCTATACTTTGGGGGATGATGACATAAAAGAAATCCATTTGATCAATTTCAATAGGCAAGCTAGTCTTATTTTATTTTTAAAGAATACAGGTACAGAAGGGTATTCTGACATGTTCACTATTTCATCATTAGAAATTACAAGAACCCAGAAGATCTTTTAAGAAAGCAAATTACTTACTCAAGGTTTTAAAACTAGTTTTATTAATATTCTCATAACTTAGAACAAAACATATCCCAAATTATCAAAAAGATACAAAATAATATTTGTTACTGAAATGCCATACCAGTTGAATCTGTTTGCTATCAAGTAGAGATTACAAAATCAAAACATTAAGAAACAGAGAACAAATTCAACTTTTAACAGTTATCTAGATCAACCTCTACTGAAAAATAATTCTATCAAAATTACACCGGTCATGTTTTCTTAATTGCAAATTCCGCTGAACATCTGTTAAGTAATGTTTATAAGTGGTAATATAAAATCTTTCTAAAAGTAAAATTAAACTTTTCCTGGTTCAAAATTACAGTCTAATTCAAGTATTACACAATTATCAAATGAAAGTATTTACTCACAGAAAGATGCTAAAGCTGTTGGATCCAGGGCAAGAAAATTTCGGATTGCTACTGATGTTTTAGCAAAGTCAATCCTAGAAAATACAAAAGCCTCTCGTCGCAGTGCATTGGTAAACTTCTCACAAAACTCTCTTGATTACAGTTTTTTCCTTCTCTATTCTAATGCTAAAGCTCTATTAAGCTTTAAGTAGCTACACTTTCTACTAAATACACATGAAAGAATATCTTATTTACAAAAGCCACATAAAACATTTAACTAGATTAATATTTAGTCAACATTCCTTTGGAGTTAGACACTCTAAAGAAACAAATTAAACTTGATCTGCAAAATTTCTTTAGATTCTACCTCTTTCTATTACCCATATCATCAGGCTATAAGTTGCTGTTTTTCTTAATGGGTTGAATTGTGTTCGCAAAGACATGTTGAACTTCTAACCCCTTGTATCTGTGAACGTGACCTTATTTGGAAATAGGGTCTCTGCAGATGTATCGAGTTAAGATGAGGTCATTTGAAGGGGCCCTAATTCAATACAACTGGTGTTCTCAGAGGAAGAGAAGAGACACACAGGGAAGACCACCATATGACTACAAAGGCAGAGGTTGGAGTGATGCGCCTACAAGCCAAGGAACTCCAAGGACTGCCAGCAACCACTGGAAACTAAGGAAAGGTGTGGAAGAGACTCTCCCACCAGCCCTCCAGAAAGGAACCAACCTGGCCGACATCTTAACTTCAGACTTCTAGCTTCTACACTGAGAGAGAGTAAATTCCTGTTGCTTTAGGTCACCCAGTTTGTAGTACAGTTGACCCTTGAGCCACACAGGTTTGAAGTGCATAGGTCCACTTATAAGCAGATTTTTTTCAATAAATATAGTGCAGGACTGTAAATGTATTTTCTCTTCCTTATGATTTTCTTCATAATTTTTGTTTTTTCTAGCTTACTTTATTTTTTATTTTTTTAAGATTTATTTGAAAGAGAGAGAGAGCGCATGCATGCACCAGTGTGGGAGAGGCAGAGGGAAAAAGAGAATCCTCAAGCCAACTCCCCACTGAGTGCTGAGCCCAACATGGAGCTGGATCCCAGGACCCTGAGATCATTACCTGAGCTGAAATCAAGAGCCAGCTGCCTAACCAATTGAGCCACCCAGGTGCCCTCTAGCTTACCTTTTTAGAAGAATACAGTATATAATATATACTAAATATGTGGTAATCGACTATTTATGTTATTGGTAAGGCTTCTGGTCAACAGTAGGCTATTAGTTAAGTTCTGAGGGAGTCAAAAGTTATACATGAATTTTTGACTTGCAAGAGGTCGGCACACCTAACCCCTGTGATGTTCAAGGATCAACTGTACTTTATTACAGCAACCCTAGGAAACTCATACAATACCCAGAGTCTCACCTATACCTGGTTCAGGTGATTTGCAAGATGATATTTGGGACTGTTTTTGTTGATATATTTGGATGAAATTTTAGACTTAGAGTTGATGCTGGAATGGGTTTAGATTTTGAGGATGCTTTCGTTGAGAGTATTCCCATCCCTCCACCCCCAACAGAAACAGACTGGCTTTTAAAAGTCAAAATAGTATTAATATATTATAATTCTATTTTGAAAACTGTCATAGTCAGGGACAGATTTTGCTCAACATTTCCACCTGAAGAAAAGTTAGAGGGATATACAGTCACAATAGTCTTACCTGTCAAAAGTTGAAATTGTACTTAGGGCTAAAAGCAAGTAGAGAAGACTCTGGAATGGATATGCTAAGGTCTTGTACTGTTGCAGAAGGTTTGAGAGGTTAGAAAGCTGATCTCCTGCTAGAATATATATGAAAACAATGTTCCACACAGCACAGCCGGCCAAGAAGCCATGAGAAAAGAGACCAATCATCCTGAATGGAAAAGGGTTTAATTATTACACATGTATGACTAAAGTAAAAAGCTAAAATATTTTTTAAATCTCTTCACATATAAGAATAAAACTCAACATTTCAAAAAAGTAAAAACAAGCCTTTTCTTTTTATTGCACTGATAGGCAGATGATTTAACTCCAATTAAATGTTTTAAAAATATACCTACGGACTGTTTTAAGTTGTCAATTTTGTTAACAATATTGAGCTATCAACACTTTTTAAAAAAAATGATGGACTATTTATTTTAAGACAAGTCCAACACAAGCAGCCACCTGAAAGCCCGGTGCACCCAGAGTGCCACATCTCTGGTTGTCCAGGAAAGCTTCATGTCCATCGACACCTCTATATTTTCTGTGGTCTTTATCAACTCCGAACGATCAGCAGCCTGGAATCGCCCTATGTACATATTACACAATTATTAACAACTAGCAACAGAGAACCCTGGCCATCTTTTTATCTTATTTCACACCATTAGAACCCTGGGACTGAGATTTGTCTGTTTTTCTATCTAAAAATTCTCCCCTATCTAGTCCCTATTTGAGAAGGCTCTTTTCTTTTGGTTGCTTTAATATGCTATCTTTTTATCTTTAGGGAAAATAAACAAAGTCCATATACTCTCCTCTCTTCTTAAAACAGATGTTAAAGTAACAGTTTTTAGAAATCAATTATATTTAATGAAATATAAAAAGGAACTTCCCACTCAGAACAAAGTCTAAAAAGCTTTAACATGACATAATCTACAAAAGTCTAATTTTGAGACTTTAGAAGTTTATTAAATGTCAACACTAAAAGTTAAGTCGATGTTTGAAAACACTTTGAATTTCCTAGGAAAAGATGCCGGTGTGTGTAGCATGGCATTCTGTGACAACAGAGAAGAAAGAGGTTGTCTCATAAACTTGAGAAGATTCCTGTGACAAGCATCAGTTCAAGTGTCAGCACCGCAACACCGTGTGCACAGAGCTTTCTCCTTGTACTGTTCACGAGGATCCTTCTTGCAAATCTACCAACCTACAAATGGACCACAGGAGGCAGGAAAGGTTCTTCAATTACCTTTGCCAAATCTGGCTGTCAAGTATTTTGGAGGATGAAAGACAGAGGTGCAACACCTACTTTTCCCTAAAAAAAGACAACTTCTGGGCAGACAACAGGTGTCTTTTATGGTCAGTTACTCTAGTAGGGAAGTTTCTGTGCTAAGGAAAACAAGAGTAAAAATGAGGATTGAATGACACTGCTTAATAAACAGACTATAAAAAATAGATAGTCCTTAAAAATGAGGATTGAGTGATATTGCTTAAAAAGAGAAGTAAATTAAATAGCAACATAGTATACTAGTCAAAGCACTTGACTAGAAGTCATGAAACCTCCACTCAAGTCCCAATTCCGCACTAACCAACTCTGAGACCCTGGCGAAGTCAGCCTCCCGGGATCAGAAGTTTCTCACTGGCCAAGAACTTGAAGATCCCTTACATGACATCTTACAGAGTAGAAATTCTAAAATGGTGTACACGAAATCTAAATTATAAAGTTTTAGGACTAATGTTTATGGTTCATTTGAGTTCTTTAGGCAGCACACTCATAGCATATCCACGAGATATATATAGTCATGATCGTGCTTTCTGTATGTTTTTCTTAAACACTGCAAATGCAGTCTCATAATCCATGCACACTATACAATGTCAGAACTACCTTCCAAAAGAATCTGGAGCTATATGGTTGTATTTCTTATTTAATATGGTAATACCATCATGTATCTTCTCTCATTTATTTTTAATTATAACATTTATATTATTACCTGCCCCCCCCCCACCACCAATTGTGGAAAACTGGTAAAGTACAAGAATAAAGGAATGGATTAAGGGGGGGTTGGGGGGGGATTTTCTAAATCACCCACAATCCCATAACCCAGAAATAACCAGCATTAATATTTTGGCATAACTCCTTCTAGTCTTTTGTCCTACACATTTTTCTATTGGTGAGATCAAACTACATACGTGTGTGTTTTTCATTAAATCTTTCCATGAAATGAAAAATTCTCCCTAAACATTATTTTTAATGGTGCAGATTTTATTATATAGATATACCATAACTGACTGAAATCATACCCCTTCTATTTTATATTTACGTTGTTTCCAGTTTTTCACTCTCAAGAATAATATGATGATTAGCTTTGTGTTTAAATTTTTGTCCATATCTTTATTTCCCTAATTCAGATCTCCAGAAATGTTCCTAAATCAAAGGATATCCTTGTGTAAATCCCAGAAAGCTCATGTTCCAAAACAAGAATGACTTACGGCTTTTTTCCACAAACACTTTGCCTACAGGCTGGCTAATGCCAGTGGGTGCGGTGAATATAGACTGTTGTTCTGGGCCTCTTTGCTCATCAGTAATTATGTCTTCATCTTCTACACCCAGTTCATTGGCATACTGTAATTCTGCTGGCTGGGTTTTCCTATAATCAGGAAGAATGTAAGAAAAATGGATTATTGTTGAATTTTTACAGACCCACATAAGGAGGTACCTGTAAAAGAGCCTTAGACTTGGGAGTCGAAAAATTTGGTTTTTACTTAAATGGATCTGTTCTTTTTTTTTTTTAATTTTATTTTATTATGTTATGTTAGTCACCATTCATTACACCATTAGTGGGTTTTTTAAAAAAAAATTATTGTTATGTTAATCACCATACATTACATCATTAGTTTTTGATGTAGTGTTCCATGATTCATTGTTTGTGCATAACACCCAGTGCTCCATGCAGAATGTGCCCTCTTTAATACCCATCACCAGGCTAACCCATCCTCCCACCCCCCTCCGCTCTAGAACCCTCAGTTTGTTTTTCAGAGTCCATCATCTCTCATGCTTCATCTCCCCCTCTGATTTCCCCCCTTCATTCTTCCCCTCCTGCTATCTTCTTTTTTTTTTCTTAACATATATTGCATTATTTGTTTCAGAGGTACAGATCTGTGATTCAACAGTTTTGCACAATTCACAGCGCTCACCATAGCACATACCCAGTGTCTATCACCCAGACACCCCATCCCTCCCACCACCCCCCACTCTAGCAACCTTCAGTTTGTTTCCTGAGATTAAGAATTCCTCATATCAGTGAGGTCCTATGATACATGTCTTTCTCTGATTGACTTATTTTGCTCTGCATAACACCCTCCAGTTCCATCCACGTCGTTGCAAATGGCAAGATCTCATTCCTTTTGATGGCTGCATAATATTCCATAGTATATGTATACCACTTCTTCTTTATCCATTCATCTGTCGATGGACATCTTGGCTCTTTCCACAGTTTGGCTATTGTGGACATTGCTGCTATAAACATCGGGGTGCACGTACCCCTTCGGATCACTACATTTGTATCTTTGGAGTAAATACCCAGTAGTGCAATTGCTGGATGGTATGGTAGCTCTATTTTCAACTTTTTGAGGAATCTCCATACTATTTTCCAGAGTGGCTGCACCAGCTTGCATTCCCACCAACAGTGTAGGAGGGTTCCCCTTTCTCCACATCCCTGCCAACATCTGTCGTTTCCTGACTTGTTAATTTTAGCCACTCTGACTGGTGTGAGGTGGTATCTCATTGAGGTTTTGATTTGGATTTCCCTGATGCCGAGCGATGTTGAATGCTTTTTCATGTGTCTGTGGGCCAGTTGGATGTCTTCTTTGGAAAAATGTCTGTTCATGCCTTCTGCCCATTTCTTGATTGGATTAGTTGTTCTTTGGGTGTTGAGTTTGAAAAGTTCTTTATAGATTTTGGATACTAGCCCTTTATCTGATATGTCATTTGCAAATATCTTCTCCCATTCTGTCGGTTGTCTTTTCGTTTTGTTGGCTGCTTCTTTTGCTGTGCAAAAGCTTTTTATCTTGATGAAGACCCAATAGTTCATTTTTGCCCTTGCTTCCCTTGCCTTTGGCGATGTTTCTAGGAAGAAGTTGCTGCGGCTGAGGTCGAAGAGGTTGCTGCCTGTGTTCTCCTTTAGGATTTTGATGGACTCCTGTCTCACATTTAGGTCTTTCAACCATTTGGAGTCTATTTTTGTGTGTGGTGTAAGGAAATGGTCCAGTTTCATTCTTCTGCATGTGGCTATCCAATTTTCCCAACACCATCTGTTGAAGAGACTGTCTTTTTTCCATTGGACATTCTTTCCTGCTTTGTCAAAGATGAGTTGACCATAGAGTTGAGGGTCCATTTCTGGGCTCTCTGTTCTGTTCCATTGATCTATGTGTCTATTTTTGTGCCAGTACCATACTGTCTTGATGATGACAGCTTTGTAATAGAGCTGAAAGTCCGGAATTGTGATGCCGCCAGCTTTGCTTTTCTTTTTCAACATTCCTCTGGCTATTTGGGGTCTTTTCTGGTTCCATACAAATTTTAGGATTATTTGTTCCATTTCTTTGAAAAAAGTTGGTGGTATTTTGATAGGGATTACATTAAATGTGTAGATTGCTCTAGGTAGCACTGACATCTTCACAACATTTGTTCTTCCAATCCATGAGCATGGAACGTTTTTCCATTTCTTTGTGTCCTCCTCAATTTCTTTCATGAGTATTTTATAGTTTTCTGAGTCCAGATCCTTTGCCTCTTTCGTTAGATTTATTCCTAGGTATCTTATGGTTTTGGGTGCAATTGTAAATGGGATCGACTCCTTAATTTCTCTTTCTTCTGTCTTGTTGTTGGTGTATAGGAATTCCACTGATTTCTGTGCATTGATTTTATATCCTGCCACTTTACTGAATTCCGATATGAGTTCTAGCAGTTTTGGCGTGGAGTCTTTTGGGTTTTCCACATAAAGTATCATATCATCTGCAAAGAGTGAGAGTTTGACTTCTTCTTTGCCGATTTGGATGGCTTTTATTTCTTTCTGTTGTCTAATTGCTGTGGCCAGGACTTCTAGTACTACGTTGAATAGCAGTGGTGATAGTGGACATCCCTGCCGCGTTCCTGACCTTAGGGGTAAAGCTCTCAGTTTTTCCCCATTGAGAATGATATTCACTGTAGGTTTTTCATAGATGGCTTTTATGATATTGAGGTATGTACCCTCTATCCCTATACTCTGAAGAGTTTTGATCAAGAAAGGATGCTGTACTTTGTCAAATGCTTTTTCTGCATCCATTGAGAAGATCATATGATTCTTGTTCTTTCTTTTGTTAATGTATTGTATCACGTTGATTGATTTGCGGATGTTGAACCAACCTTGCAGCCCAGGGATAAATCCCACTTGGTCGTGATGAATAATCCTTTTAATGTACTGTTGGATCCTATTGGCTAGTATTTTGGTGAGAATTTTTGCATCCATGTTCATCAAGGATATTGGTCTGTAATTCTCCTTTTTGATGGGGTCTTTGTCTGGTTTTGGGATCAAGGTAATCGTGGCCTCATAAAATGAGTTTGGAAGTTTTCCTTCCATTTCTATTTTTTGGAACAGTTTCAGAAGAATAGGTATTAGTTCTTCTTTAAAAGTTTGGTAGAATTCCCCTGGGAAGCCATCTGGCCCTGGGCTTTGGTTTGTTGGGAGATTTTTGATGACTGCTTCAATTTCCTTAGCGGTTATAGGTCTGTTCAGGTTTTCTATTTCTTCCTGGTTCAGTTTTGGTAGTTGATATGTCTCTAGGAATGCATCCATTTCTTCCAGGTTATCTAATTTGCTGGCATATGGTTCCTCATAATATGTTCTTATAATTGTTTGTATTTCTTTGATGTTGGTTGTGATCTCTCCTCTTCCATTCATGATTTTGTTGATTTGGGTCATTTCTCTTTTCTTTTTGATAAGTCCAGCCAGGGGTTTATCAATCTTGTTAATACTTTCAAAGAACCAGTTCCTAGTTTCGTTGATCTGTTCTACTGTTGTTTTGGTTTCTATTTCATTGATTTCTGCTCTGATCTTTATTATTTCTCTTCTCCTGCTGGGTTTAGGCTTTATTTGCTGTTTTTTCTATAGCTCCTTTAGGTGTAGGGTTAGGTTGTGTATTTGAGACCTGTCTTGTTTCTTGAGAAAGGCTTGTATTGCTTTCCTCTTCGGACTGCCTTTGCTGCATCCCAAAGATTTTGAACAGTTGTGTTTTCATTTTCATTGGTTTCCATGAAATTTTTAATTCTTCTTTAATTTCCTGGTTGACCCATTCATTCTTTAGTAGGATGCTCTTTAGCCTCCATGTAGTTGAGTTCTTTCCAACTTTCCTCTTGTGATTGAGTTCTAGTTTCAAAGCACTGTGGTCCGAAAATATGCAAGGAATAATTCCAATCTTTTGGTACTGGTTGAGACCTGATTTGTGACCCAGGATGTGATCTATTCTGGAGAATGTTCCATGGGCACTAGAGAAGAATGTGTATTCTGTTGCTTTGGGATGGAATGTTCTGAATATATCTGTGAAGTCCATTTGGCCCAGTGTGTCATTTAAAGTCTTTATTTCCTTGTTGATCTTTTGCTTAGATGATCTGTCCATTTCGGTGAGGGGGGTGTTAAAGTCCCCTACTATTACTGTATTGTTGTCGATGTGTTTCTTTGGTTTTGTTATTAATTGGCTTATATAATTGGCTGTTCCCATGTTAGGGGCATAGATATCTATAATTGTTAGATCTTGTTGGATAGGCCCTTTAAGTAGGATATAGTGTCCTTCCTCATCTCTTATTATAGTCTTTGGTTTAAAATCTAATTTGTCTGATATAAGGATTGCCACCCCAGCTTTCTTTTGATGTCCATTAGCATGGTAAATGGTTTTCCACCCCCTCACTTTCAATCTGGAGGTGTCTTTGGGTCTAAAATGAGTCTCTTGCAGACAGTGTATCGATGGGTCTTGTTTTTTAATCCAATCTGATAGCCTGTGTCTTTTGATTGGGGCGTTTAGCCCATTTACATTCAGGGTAACTATTGAAAGATAGGAATTTAGTGCCATTGTATTGCCTGTAAGGTGACTGTTACTGTATATTGTCTGTGTTCCTTTCTGGTCCGTGTTACTTTTAGGCTCTCTCTTTGCTTAGAGGACCCCTTTCAATATTTCTTGTAGGGCTGGTTTCGTGTTTGCAAATTCTTTTAGTTTTTATTTGTCCTGGAAACTTTTTATCTCTCCTTCTATTTTCAATGACAGCCTAGCTGGATATAGTATTCTTGGCTGCATATTTTTCTCATTTAGTGCTCTGAATATATCATGCCAGTCCTTTCTGGCCTGCCAGGTCTCTGTGGATAGGTCTGTTGCCAATCTAATGTTTCTACCATTGTAGGTTACATATCTCTTGTCCCGAGCTGCTTTCAGGATTTTCTCTTTATCTCTGAGACTTGTAAGTTTTACTATTAGATGTCGGGGTGTTGACCTATTTTTATTGATTTTGAGAGGGGTTCTCTGTGCTTCCTGGATTTTGATGCCTGTTTCCTTCCCCAAATTGGGAAGTTCTCTGCTATAATTTGCTCCAATATACCTTCTGCCCTGCTCTCTTTCTTCTTCTTCTGAGATCCCAATTATTCTAATGTTGTTTCATCCTATGGTATCGCTTATCTCTTGATTTCTGCCCTCATGATCCAGTAGTTATCTCTCTTTTTCTCAGCTTCTTTATTTTCCATCATTTGGTCTTCTGTATCGCTGATTCTCTCTTCTGCCTCATTTATCCTAGCAGTTAGTGCCCCCATTTGTGATTGCACCTCGTTAATAGCCTTTTTGATTTTGACTTGGTTAGATTTTAGTTCTTTTATTTCTCCAGAAAGGGTTTCTCTAATAACTTCCATGTTTTTTTCAAGCCCAGCTAGTATCCTTAAAATCATGATTCTGAACTCTAGGTCCGACATCATACTAATGTCCTTTGAGTAGGTCCCTGGCAGTCGGTACCACCTCTTGTTCTTTTTGTTGAGGCGATTTTTTCCGTCTTGTCATTTTGTCCAGAGGAGAATAGATGAATGAGAGAACAAAATGCTAACAGGTAACAACGTCCCCAGGAAATATACTCTAAACAAATCAGAAAAGACCTGAAACTGGGGAAAAAGAAAGGGAAAGAAAGAAAAAAGAAAAAAAGAAAAAGAAAAAGATAAAAACAAACAAAAACAGAACAAAACAAAAAAACCAGAATATGATCAAATATGATCAGGCTGGTGCATAGATCAGTGCCACACACTAGATTTTGGGTGAATTTTGGTCTGTTAGAAGAAAGTGCCTCCCAAAATTTTAAACAAAGAAAAACATATATGTACAAAAATAAGGGTTGATACGATGAAGGGATTGAATATGACTGTAAAGATGAAAATTATAAAAAATTTTATAAAAGGAATTGATAAGATAAGAAGTTGTTTGAAAAAAGAAAGAAGAGGATTTAAAAAAAAAAAGAAAAAAAGTGGGGGAGAGAATGTGATCAGGCAGGAGACTAGATCAAAGCCATACACTAGAGATTTAGGGTATATTTTGATGTGTTAGAAACTGTATCTCAAAATTTTAAAGAGAGAACAACTTATATATATATGCCAAAAATAAGGGTAACTACTATGAAGGGATAGAATATGACTCTTCCAGAAAGTGGTTGCTTTTCTGTTCAGAGAGTTGTTGCTATTCTTTTCTTCGATCTCCTATTGAGTTTGTAGGTGTTCAGAATGGTTTGATCCCTAACCAGCTAAATTCCTGAGACCAGTGAAATCCAGGTCTCCTACTCCTCCGCCATCTTGCTCCGCCCCTACATCATTAGTTTTTGACGTAGTGTAACACGATTCAATGTTTGTGTATAACACAAATGGATCTGTTCTTAACTGTTATGTGCAGCAAGTCACATACATTTCTGTGGGCCTCAGTTTTCTCATCTGGAAAATGAAGTGACTGAACTACATTTATAAGGTTCTTTCCAAACTTAAAATGATAGGATTCTACATAAATATTGATCACGATTTGTAGGGTGATTTCTAAATACAAACAATAGTGTTATATAACTTCCAGTGTACTTCTTTAAAGTATGCCATTCTGTTTTATCCAACACTTAATTTCCTATACTAAAATATACATTTTTATTTATTGCTGAAATAATCATAATCTGAATTCTATTAACATGAGAAAATATATCACAATAGCCTACTTTATTAATATTATCTTCAAATTTCAGTATCTTTCGTATTTAATTTTTGCTACGTATATAATATTTTCTATTGATGTTCCTCTTTTTTAGAGATAGCTCCTAGGACCTATAATTTAAGTATTTTACTTCTTTGGTTGTTTACTCTTTTCAAATTTATCAAAAGGTACCTTTGAGAGCTCTGAATTAAGTAGCACAGTATCCCTGAAGAATATTTAGGACAAATGAATTCTTACTTTGTCTTCCTTCGAGGTTTTTGAATAACTGCCTCCTCAGCTGGTTCCACATCAATACCATTTTCATTTCGTAATAAAGATGAACTAGATGTCTTCTTTTGGGTTAAGGAAGTCTCCAATTCTGAAAATAAAGTAGATTAAATTTTCAAATTACTATCATGTAAGAAGAAAAGTATATAAAACTTACAAGAAAAGATAACTTTAAAAATTTTAATTAGGCCAAAATTTTTTCACCATTTTACTAATTTTTGTAATTTTATAGCTCTAAACACCAAAAATTTTGAAACTGCAATGCCAAAAAATATGGAAAAAGTTAACTAATCCAACACCCAGAATGTTGGGAGAGCCCCCAGATTACCCACAGTTCAGTGATTCACCCAAAGGACTCATGGAACTCAGAAGTCATTACACTTACAGTCCTCACATTCAGTTACAGTTTATTAGAGGGACATGACATAAAGCAAAATCAGCAAAAGGAAAAGGCACATGGAGCAAAGTCCAGAGGAAACCAGGTATAAGCTTCCAAGAGTCCTCTATCAATGGAGTCACACAGGATGTGCTAATTCCTCCAGCAACAAGTTGACATGTGTGACACTTTCTCTACCAGGGAAGCTCATTACAGACTCGGCACCCAAGGCTTTTATTGGCACCTGATCACAAAGGCACCCCCTGCCTAGCACATACCAAAATTCCAGAATCCCAGAAGCAAAGCAGGTGGTCAGCATAAATCATATTGTGTACACAAATGCACAGTAAACCACCCTTATAATTTAGGGATAGTTTTATATCAATGTAGGAACTATTTACCAGCCAAGTTCCACAGGGCAGTGAAGAGGCAACCTTGCAAGCAGGCCTTTCTAATGAAAGCAGTTTCAGGCCTGCTACGTTAACTCCTTCTTGAGCACAGGGTATTAAGTTTAAGTAAGTCAGTGGAGTCTTCTCATCTGCTAGCTACTTCCTCCAAACTGAAAATACTGGCAATGGCTTCCTGGAAGGTCCTCAAAGCCCCCAGAATTCTGTTTTAATAAAATACTTACAGCTCAAACTGAAAATACAACATAAGTAGAGCCTACCACAGTCATCCAGAACAAAACAAAAATAAAACAAAAATATAAACCCAGAAATCTATAAAGCTATACCTGGTGGTGCATTCTGGAATGACAGTGACAGGTGCTCTTTGGCCCACAACTTAGTTGGGTACTGAGTTTTCTAAAAATGGTCAACTCATTTCTGTAAATACATTTTTCATAAATTGTAAAACTAGGTACTGGTATCCATCTTGATTTTCACATTTGTACCCTAACTGAATTAACTAAGATGGTAGCTTTAATTCAACTACTTTTACTGCCAGTAATGAAATAAATCATAGAAATAAATCATAAAACTATCTGAGCATCATTTCTCTCTTTTTCCTCTCTTCTGCCCAGGCACTACAGTATCCCACTTCAACTTGCCTCTAAAAATTGTGCTCCATTCTATGGACTTTCCAGTTTCTGCCCTCTCCTCCTATAATTCTTTCATCCAATCAGGACTCACTGTTTTCTAAGAGAGTAAGTAATTGGTCAGGGAAATTATTTTGTAACAAATTATTCATCAGGGGCCAATGTTAGTAGGAAAGAGCTAATCTCCCAATCTTTATTCCTTCCCTTTATTTTACTCTAATGAAACCGTCTTTCTTCTAATTACTATAAAAGTCATAATGCTCGATATTATTGTGAAAAATTAATAAAATATAAATGAAGAAAGGAAGATAATAAAAATCATCCCTAGGGATGCCTGGGTGGCTCAGTCGGTTAAATGCCTGCCTTCAGCTCACGTCATGATCCCAGGGTCCTGGGATAGAGCCCCGAATTGGGATCCCTGCTCAGCGGGGAGCCTGCTTCTCCTTCTCCCTCTGCCGCTCTCCCTGCTTGTGCTCTCTCTCTCTGTCAAATAAATAAATAGATCTTAAAAAAAAAAAAATCATCCCTAATTCTTCCTTCCAAAAAATCTAACATTGTCAACACTTTGCTATATCCTTCCATTGTTTTTACTATATATACACATGCATATACATGTGTTCTGGGTAGAATTGTGTCCCCCCTGAAAGATATGTTCAAGTCCTAACCCTAGTCCCTGTGAATGAGACTTCATTTGGAAATAGGGTCTTTGCAGGTCTAATCAGTTTAGGGTGAGATCATGCTGGATTAGGATGGACCTGAAATCCAATAACTCGTATCCTTATAAGAAGAGCAAAATATGGGGGCGCCTGGGTGGCACAGTTGGTTAAGCACCCGACTTGGTTTCAGCTCAGGTCATGATCTCAGAGTAACAAGATCGAGCCCCACATCAGACTCCACGCTCAGCACGAAGTCAGCTTAAGACTCTCTCTCCTTCTCCCTCTGCCCCTCCCCCTGCATGTGCACATGTACTCTCTCTCTCAAATAAATAAATCTTTGAAAAAAAAAAAAGAGCAAGATATGGACACAGAAGCACATTAAATAGATAAAACATGATTTATTTAGCCAGTACCACTTTGTTAGCTATTGGTTATTTCCAGTTTGTACTCTTATAAATAATGGCACACTTAACATCCTTTAATTGTGGTAGCTACTATAGTTACTTCTATTCCTAAAAGTTCAGACAGGCTATACCAATTTATGCTCCTATCAGCAGGATATGAATGTACTCCTTTCTCATCAACACTTTTTTATCTAACACTTTTGAATTTTATATGCTGAAAAAAGATTGCCAATTACTATTTTGTTTACCTTGTGAATAGTACCTGGGACAATGTAAGACTCAATAAATGATGAATCTTCTTTCATTGTATTATTGTTAATACTGAATCTATCTTTACCACACTGACCCGAAATGTCCATTTTATCATATATTAAATTCTTACACACACCAAGATCTGAACTCTCTGTTTTAATCCTGAATTTGTATCCCTTCCCTCATAATATACGGACATATGACGAAAAGAGACCTTCTCCAGTGTTCTTGACTTAAACTATTGGAGTTACTCTAATGGTAAAAATTTCAGTAAAGAAAAAAAAACCAAAGGGATGTGGGTGGGAAAAAATGGGAACAGAGAAGTTTGTAATCATACCCCCAAAATCACAGCTACTATCACAACCTAACCTTGGTTTCTTCACATACCAAGAGGTAGCCTCGTCTTCTTCTGTCTCCTTTGAAGAGGAGCTTCTTCTGGATGTTCTGTGGATTCTTTAGTTGGTGGCTCACTGCCCTCAGATGGCCTGCGAACAGAAGCCTGAACAAGGCCTTCCAAAGAAGCACTACCTACAGAAAAGCGAGTGGGAAAATGGGACAATTTGAGCAGAGCTCACACTCAGTCTTAAAAAGATGAAAAAAAAGGGAACCAGAATGGTTCCTAAAGGATGATTAACTGTCCTTTGTTACCTTTTTACCTATAACTATAAGAATTGGTCTTAACCCACACTTATATCAAATGATAAATTATAATAAATTCAGTACTTGGTATATCAAATCAATACTCAAAGTTTCTTTTTACTATATCACTACATACAGATCCAGATATTTTCACATCTTAAGACTTGTAAGAGGCAGCAAATAGAGTGAAAGGACCAGTTAAAGCCTGGTGATGGGTATTAAAGAGGGCACGTTCCGCATGGAGCACTGGGTATTAAAGAGGGCACGTTCTGCATGGAGCAAACAATGAATCATGGAACACTACATGAAAAACTAATGATGTAATGTATGGTGATTAACATAACATAATAATAATAAAAAAAGAATAGAAAAAAAATTAAAAGAAAGGGATTCTCAAGGAAGAAAAAAAAAAAAAGACTGAGGTTTCAAGCCTGAGTGAGCAGGAGAGTGGAGAATTCCATGAACAGAAATCTGTGAGAGGTAAAAATTGATTTCTTGTTGAAGGTAATGATGAATTCTGAACATGCTGAGTTTAAGTTACTGACAGAACATCCAGGATTATTAGCGGATAACGAAGACAAAAAGAAGTTCAAAGAACCTGCTCATTACAGAACCTCCAGTACATGGATGCTATGGCCCTGCCTTCAGACTCTTGCTCTAACAAAGAGATCCTCTGACTGAAATGAGGGATCCAAGGACCTGTGTCCAGTATCCCATTCAAAGGTCTGGAACCAATCATAGCTTAAGACAATTTATGCTTTCTAGGTATAAAAGACCTCAAAGAGTCCATGAATGTTGTGGAAGTAAGAGTTTAAGTGACACAATCCTTTATTCCATGGATGCTTCTAGACACCCTTCAGGCTGCCCACTGCCTTATTCTTCACTACCACCAGGAATCCTATTACTTTAAACTGACCTTGATTCTATCCTCAACACAGCAGTGACTTGGGACTGCTGGGGCCTTGCCTCTCCCTGATCTGTGATGTTTGTCATTCCTGAGGTCCTGGAAAGACTTGTGATCCCACACAAAAAAGAACAACTTCTTACCTGGTGTGTTTTTTGTTTTGGGCTTCTTTCTCTTAGGACGACTAAGTGGAATATCACCTATAAAACAGAAAAAACCACAGAAAAGGCTGCCTAAAATTCAATGCAGAGAACAGTCAAAAGGAACTTTTAGTAGGGAAGACTTTTCCCTCTCTTCCCTAGGTCCAGCCAACTTCTACACATTAGGGGAAGAAGACAAGAAAAATGAAAAATTTGGGGGTGCCTGGCTGGCTTAGTCAGTAGAGCATGCAACTCTTGATCTCAGGATCCAGAGTTCAAGCCCCATGTTGGGTGTGAGGCTACTCAAAAAAAAGAGGAAGAAATTGACAAAGTCAAAGAAAGCCTATAATGTGCCAGTAGCTCACTGTCGATCAGTAATATTGGAAACTGTAACATTTCTAATATCAGAAAAGTGGGCTCACAAAATCTTCATCTGATCCCCTACATTTCCCAGCCCCCTTGCACTAAGATGTGGCCTGTGACTGGTTTGGGCCATACACTGTGAGCAGAACCGATCTGCCAAAACACTGAAAGAGCCCGTGAGTAACTCTCCAGCTTTCTCTTCCTTTGCTGAAGCATGTTAAGATGGCAGAAGCACAGAATGGAAGTAGCCTGAATCACTACATCATTAGTGAAGAATGGTGAAAGACAATTGCCCTGGATTGCTGTCACAGTGCACTCTGCATTAACCAGAAATAACCCTGTATGATATTAAGTCAGAGATCTTGAGGTTAGTATAGCATAACCCAGTCTATCCTGATTAAATGAGACAAAAGAAAATGTAGTCCCTATTACAGAACTATAAAGTAGCCAATGGTTATATTCTGGGTGACTCCATTCAGGAATGAATCAAATATCAATCATACAACTACTGTTATATATCAAACCTCATTTAAAAAATAGGAGTCATAAGATTATTTTGATAAAAGGATATTGCAATATTATAAATTATACCATTCAGATTCAACTTTAAGAAAAACATTAAGGAATCAAATTAACTTTTGAACTCCCAATTTTAAAAGTTTTACATTAAGAGTGAACTAACTCACCTTGATTAGCACTTTACATGACACCGACCAAATTTAATTGGACAAAGACAAAAAAAAAGAAACTATTAATTAGAAATCTATTATATTGTCAGACTGAAAACTGACTTAGGTCATTATAAATTTAAAATAAAGTAAGCTTTCACACAGTCAGCTAGTTTATAAACTAGCTTATTCTTTGTAAGTAAAAAGCGAATAAAACCGCTAACAAAATAACCCCAATATTTTCTGAACTTACATATACATATTTCCTATTGTCTATTAATAAAGTGGATTATGCAGATTAAGAATTCTTATTTTGTCACTGATTAAAATCAGCTTAAACTCTGAGGAAACTATTCTAGCAAACAAAAGAGGATCAAAAGTCTGATAAACAAGACATTAAAACATTCAGAATGGATCCATTATCTTAAGCATGTTGACATTCAGGCTTTGAAACAGAACATTTAATTACAACTGCTTTCCTAATGATTCAAGTTTTTTTTACCTTTAAGCTTTTAGGAAGCCTTATCCTAAAATTTTCAAGAAGTCTTCTCTGAATTATTATAATTTTGCAATGGTACTAGTCAATTTTTTCACTTGATTCATTTTGCATTTTTAAAACTCAATGATAAAATTACTGTAACTTATTTTTACCTTGGCACAGGTGGAAGGGCTCGTGGAGGACGCTATGGGGAAAAGAAAATTGCTTGTAAGTAAAAGTCTCAGAACATCTTTACTTCAAGTACTTCGAATCTTTTGATAACCCTGTACATCCAATGAAACCTAGGAAGTACTAATGAGAATCAGATAGGCAATTCTAAATTTGTTCTACCATTTCTAAATTTCATATAAAATTCCTTCCTTCCTACACTCCTTTCTATCCAGAGACCAGGCTCTGTTCTAAGGACTACAAATACATTAATGAACAAAACAGAGAAATCCCCGCTTTTGGTACTTCCATTGTACTGGTTAAGTATTAGAAGATTATGAACACACACAAATGAGGGAGGCTGTGGAGTGTTCTTTAGTTAAGCAAAGTCTCTCAGAGATATTTGAGCTGAGACCTGAGTAAGAAAGGAGACAAAGGGGAGTAAATACAAAGCCTTTTAGGAGAGATAAGGCATGAGGGCCAGCGCAGGGAGCGGGTCGCCCCATTGGTTTTAAACCACACAGTAACATACTTTTAAAAAAAATCCCTGTGCAAACAGCATGAGGAACGCGTTTCAGGGTAGAGAGAATTAAAAAAGAAACACACACCTTATAAATGATACTTTACATGAAAAGAAAAGTTGTGTTTGCAGTTCAGAGAGATTACAGTTGGGAAGCATTCTGGAATCTTTCAAACTAAAATACTAACAGAAATGCCTCGAAATCTGTTTAATGTTCCAAGTGTCTCATGCGGCTTGCAGAGGACACTGACTCAAAAGGGTTACATTACCGTCCCATTTAGCAATCCGTTCGTTCGGTGTATTAATACGAAGGCTACGAGATTAGGACAAAGCAGGCTGTCTTAACACCATCCGGTCATTAAAATCACAACTGGAGAAGAACAACAGTCCTAAGAAAGAGCTATCGCAAAGATGCTACGGATCGCGTTCTGTCCAAGGATTCCGTTCACAAGACACTTCCACATTTCAAAAGTCCCGCAAAAATGACGTGTCACCCAGCCACAAGGCCAACCTCTGAGCCCCTCAAAAGTCGGACGGCTCAACCGAACACAAAAGCCTAATAACTCAAACGTAACTAAGGCTCGCTTACCACCTGCTTCTTCCCCATTGCGTCTAAAGCCGGGCTTCCCGGCAGCCACCCGCCGGCCGCCAGGCGCCCAGAGCTCACAGCCCGCCCCCTTCGGGCTCCGGCCCCGGCCGGCCGCGCGCAGGCGCCGTGCGTCATCCGACTGCGCGGCACTGGCCGCGGTGGCGCTCAGCCCCTGCTCTGCAAGAGGTGGGCGAGGGCCAGCGCAGGGAGCGGGTCGGGCCTTTGCGGTCTAGCCTTGTGGAAAAGGGGACGTCGGAGTAGGGGCTGACATGCCTGGGAAGAGAGTCTCCAGCGGGCGCGGGGCAGCAATCACGGTTCTACCCATGGTTTTCCAAGTGGTTACAGTGATTTGTTCGAGGGAGGTGGGAAAAGACCATGATTAAAAGTCTCCACTCGGAAACTCCGATCTCTTTCCTGGGTGGCTAAACGCCTTCCAGGAGGAGTCCGCAGGAAAGACCTAGCTGGCTGTCCCGGAACACCCAGGGGCTGGGAAGGCAACGTAGAGAGGCGTCGTCATAGCAACATGGACACTCAGGCCCCCGGAAACTTGACGCCCGGGTCCTCGCCTGGCTCCAGGAGTTCGGGTCCCGGCCTCGGGACGAACTTCCATCGCCCGCTCCGGTCCAAGCCTGTGAGCATCAAAGGGGCGGACGAGCAGACACCAGGAGCAGGGCTGTCCCTCTGCGACCCCCAGCCCTGGGCATCGGCCCCGCCCCAGGGGCTGCTGAGGCGTTAGGGCAGCACCCTCCGCTTCCGTCACTTCGCGTGGCGGAAAGCGCCCCTCACCGCTCACCGGCAGGGCCTCCAGCCGAAGCCCCGACTCCGCTCTCATGGCGCTCTCCCCACCGCGCTCCCTCGGCGCAACCGCCGGCGGCCCGAGCCCGGCTCCCCGCGCCTCTGCGTGCGGCACCTGCGACAGGCGGTGGCTACCCGCTGTCAGGTTAGGCCGCGGCTCTGGGGGCTAGGTCTCCGCCTGCCTTCGCTGGGCCATGCCCCGCCCTCGAGGCGTCAGAATTAGGGAGGGGCCGGGTTAGCCCTGTAGACCTCAGAATGGAATCACGCTTTTCAAGCAGTGACGTAATGAATCGGGAAGGCAGCCAAGGGCCACGAGTGAGTATAGACACTGCTCAAATCCAAACATGCTGTTAGTACCAAGAACTGATGATCAGCAAGGCCAAGACTGCCTGGAAGAACCAGGAACTGATAATCACTAGAACCAGAAGTCTGGAAGGGCTAAAGACCGATTAAACTCCTTTAGATAAAAATAATAATAATAATAAAAAATAAAAGAGGAGGATTTCTGTAGCAACCTGTCAGATTCTCCAGACGCTGACTCGTCTTCCAAGCCTGACTGCATTTGAAAGGCAACCTCCCGACTGATCTCAACAAAATAGAGACCCCTCCACTGCTTGAACATAATAAGCAGTAAGCACCCAGAGCTGACCCCTACCAGACTGAGTTTTCCTCTCAACTAGGCACTCACTCACTGACTTGGCGTTTGGTTCTTTAACTTCTTACCCTTGTATCTCGTTTATTATGTGACTTTGTATCGTTTCTTGTGTGGCGTATGTGAAGCCAAGTTAAACAGGCAGTGAGATGTCATTCAGGTTGGAATCCTACTCCTGTTAAAATTGTGTAAACCCTGCTTTATGAGTGAATAAAGCTGACATTGTGGAAAGACACAACTCGTGCACCGCCTTTGTAGAGTGCTAGAGATGCCCCCTTCTCCCCGCCCCCAAGCCCAATGTTTCAGGATGGGTATGTATTGATACAAATATCAGATTTCTTCCAGTTGTGTGTGTGTGTGTGTGTGTCTGTGTGTTGATACAGGCAACTCTCAAAATTTCACCAGTTGCTTATCCTCCATCTCTGTAAATCACGTTTGGGAAAGATTTTTCTCAAAAAAACAAACAAACAAACAAACAAAAACCCAACCAACCAACCAAACCCACAGCATAAATCAGATCCAAGTTCACGTTATCATTAAAAATGACTTAATTTTCTTTGGTTGGGTTTTTTTTTTTGGTGGGGGGGAAGGTTGGGTTTAATTTTTTCTTGGGTTTTTTTTTTTTTTTTTTTTTAAAGATCACTTCAAGTAAAAAACTAAAAATATTTTGAAGTATGCACTTGGTTTGTTTTATAGTTAAGAAAGATATTGGAGGGGTAGAGGGGTAGAGTGTGGGTATGGGGAACATTAGAGAATGATGCAGAAGACAGATACAGGAGCAGCAAGACTGACTGGAAGTCTCAAGACCTAGGGATGAAAGAAAAATAAGACTTCCTGG
Organism: Mirounga angustirostris; assembly: GCF_029215605.1. Lineage (NCBI taxonomy): Eukaryota > Metazoa > Chordata > Mammalia > Carnivora > Phocidae > Mirounga > Mirounga angustirostris. Next base: position 162,064,772 of record NW_026991711.1, read on the forward strand.
AATAGCAGTCTCATCTTACGGTTTTCTCAGATACCGATCTCTAGGACTAAAGTCAATTGCCCTTTCCTAATTTAGGCGTGATGTGGATATTGGCTTTTAGGCAAATTAATGATGGTTACAGCTCTGATCAGAAGAATAATTTTTTCCTTGTAGACTGATGTATAAATGATGAGGGCAGTGCCATTTCTGTACGTTTTCATGTTAGATGTGAAATGTGTACATTAACCCTTTTTTCTTGCCGAGTCAGTCAAGTAGGCACTTTTGTAAAAGCCGTTTTCATAAAACAGAAATTGCATGAGGTTAAATACAGTTTCTGAAATTAAGTACTACTTATTTTATTTAGGGAAGCTCTTTTATCTGAATTGTACAAAGACCATACGAAATCTATAAAAGGGTTTCACACTCAGTGGCTTAACATTGTTTGTATTCTTACCACTGCTGCATATGAGGTAAAGGAAAACTTTTTTTTTTTCCTGAAAGCCAAGGAGGTAATTCTACATGCATACACTGCAAATATTTTTTTCAAATAAGCTTAATGAATAAACTGCACCACGTTTAAAGTTGCATACATTACAAAGGGAGCAAATACTGTTGTTTTGCTTTGCAGCCGTTATTCCAGAGCTCTGTTACAGATGGGTATAGTTACAACTCTGGCACAAAGCAGGAGGCTTCCTTAACACTCAGTATCCGAGGAAACCCACGGTGCTGGTACCCACTGAGGCTCCTCCTGAGCCTTCTGAACAGCAGACAACAACTGGGCACATGCATCTTGCAAGTTGTCATTCACAATCACATGATCAAAAAACTGGCCAAACTGTGCCTCCATTTTTTGGGCTAAATCCTCCATCTCTTGTAGATCTTCATCCTTTATGAGAGATTTAAAAAAAATATATATGGATAGCAACAGACTTAATGAGATAAATAGAAATGATACCCAATTTGTTTTGCTGTTATATTCAGTTGTGAAGCTATTTACGAAAACACTTAGGTCAAATAAACATCCTCTCTTCTAAACCACAAAATTTATGTTTCTATCTTTAGCCTTACTTAATGTTTCCCTGGTCAAGGTTTTGCAAAACTAAGTAATGGTAGCCAGAACAATCCCCTCAACTTCCCATTTGGACTCAAATTTTCTTATTCTATTATCTAAACACTTGAAGCTTTCAAACTGTACATAAAAAAAAAAGAAAGAAAGAAGAAAGGAAGAGAAAGAAAAAAAAAACAAATTTACCAGTTAAATAGAAAACTTTTACATAAATTGCAAATGAAGTTTTATAAAGTAAAATACAGTTCCTGAAATTAAATACTGATAAGAATGACATTATTTTGCCACTTTCAACATGAGGATGGTATGACCTGGTTCTAGTGAATTAGGCATACCCTAATTGTCCTTTGCTTCATGCTGACATGACCTAAATCACCTTTAATATTATCCATTTCCAGTAATACGAAACGTTCATTTAGTGAAGGTCATTTGACCTTCATTTGGCACTATGCGTTAAGTTCCTTGCTGTTATTTTCTTATTTGTCCACAACAATTAAAATAGTACAACTTGGGGCGCCTGGGTGGCTCAGTCGTTAAGCGTCTGCCTTCGGCTCGGGTCGTGATCCCAGGGTCCTGGGATCGAGCCCCGCATCGGGCTCCCTGCTCCGCGGGAGGCCTGCTTCTCCCTCTCCCACTCCCCCTGCTTGTGTTCCCGCTCTCGCTATCTCTGTCTCTGTCAAATAAATAAATAAATAAACTCTTTAAAAAAAAAAAAGATTTAAAAAAAAATAAAAATAAAAAATAAAATAGTACAACTTGTTGCCAGTGCAATCATAAACACAAATAGATATCGCTACTGACTCTTGACTCCTGGCTGGCGATGAGTTGCAACGGAGGAAGAATCCCCAAGAGACACGAACTGGTGAAGGGGTTGAAGAAGATGGAGAAGGTTGACCAAGATGCTGAATTAGTGGCCCAATGGAACTATTGTACTCTAAGTCAAGAAATATTAAGGCGACCAATAGTTGCCTGTGAACTTGGCGGACTTTATAACAAAGATGCCGTCATTGAGTTTCTATGGGACAAATCTTCTGAAAAGGCTCTTGGGAAGGCAGCATCTCACATTAAAAGCATTAAAAATGTGACAGAACTAAGGCTTTCTGATAATCCTGCCTGGGACGGGGACAAAGAAAACACAAAAGGTGACAAACACGATGACGTCCAGCGGGCACGTTTCATCTGCCCCGTTGTGGGCTTGGAGATGAATGGCCCGCACAGGTTTTGCTTCCTGCGGTGCTGTGGTTGTGTGTTTTCTGAACGAGCCTTGAAAGAGATAAAAGCAGAAGTTTGTCACACACGTGGGGCTGCCTTCCAGGAGGACTACGTCATCGTGCTCAACGGCACCGAGGAGGACGTGGAAACGCTGAAGAGGAGGATGGAGGAGAGGAGGCTGAGGGCGAGGCTGGGGAAGAAAGCAAAGAAACCCAAGGCGGCAGAGTCTGTCTCAAAGCCAGGTGTCAGCGAAGAATCCCCAGGGCCATCAAAAATTAAGACGGGGAAGCCTGAAGAAACCAGCCTTGATTCTAGAGAGAAGAAAGGCAACTCAGCTCCCAAAAGTGCAGCAGCAAATGGGAGCTCTTCTGGAAAAGTCGGGAAGCCTCTGCGTGGAACCACAAAGAGGTCCATTGCCGACAGGAAGAATCGGAAGTTTACAAGTCCCTTTTCACGACTCACAGCTCCGCCAAGCGCTCCAAGGAGGAGTCCGCCCACTGGGTCACCCGCGCGTCCTACTGTTTCCGAAGCCCGTGCCCCGCTCCACGCCGCGCAGGCGCCTCGGGTTTCCGCGGGGCAGGTGGCGTGGGCGTTACTGTGCCCTGTTCCCTGCTAGCTCTCCCTTGGCGCCGAGCTGTAAAGTCGTCCTCCCAACCTCGGAGCTGGTGTGGTCGCTTGTGCTTGTGAGGCGCGTGGGTTCCCGAGGGGACGTGCAGGCCCTGCCCGCCCCCTCCCACAGGCTCGTGCCCTCCCCACGGCCCCGGAACATGCGTGGCTGCACTTTTTACGCTTGAGATAAAGACTCCAGATCCCTTGGGGTGTGTGGTTGGCCCATTTTGCCTAAAATTCTAATGATTTTGCTGCCAACCGTGGAACAGGCCAAGCAAAATTGTACTTTAGAAAGTGAGCTTTACATGCACTCCGCCTGCACGTCTGTTTGCTGGCAGCCTCTGTGCCCCCCGAGCAGAGCTTGCCGGTCGAGTGTTTAGGGAGGTTCCTTTCTTTTATCACTTTCAAGACGAAAGCCTTTTAGTTGGGCACCTGAGGGTTTGGTATAAAAATAAAGCAAGTCCGCCCTTTCTCTCAAAAAAAAAAAAAAAAAAAAATCATAAACACAAATGCAGGCGCTGAAATGTCGTAGCGGTACTCCTTTACAAGATGACCATACTCATGACCCAGAAACAATTTTGTTAATTTGTTTAGATCACCATAAAAATGAGAACACAATTTTAAATGCCCGTAAGATTCAGAGAATATATCCATGGACTCCACTGTCTGAAATGCAAACTGAAGAATCAGACTTTCATACAGTAGTCACAAAAAATACGAAGATAGAAATAATAACAAGGGATTATATAATAATATAATCTTGCTCACTTCAGCAGCACATGTATTAAATTGGAAACAATACAGATAAACATGGCCCCTATGCATGCAAGACATGCAAATTTGTGATGCATTCTATATGTTTAATTTCACTTTTATAAGATGAAAAATTCTAGAGATCTGTTTCACAATGTAAATATACTTAACACTACTGAACTGTACAGTTAAAAATGGTTAGGATGGTAAGTTTTGTGTTTTATGTGTTTTTTACCATACACACACACACACAAAATAAGTGAATATAATATCTTGATCTAGGTGATGGTTATCTGGGTGCATGCACAGGTAAAAATTCATTGAGCTGTTACATATAAGATTTATACATCTTGCTGAATATTTATGATTATTTAAAATAGTTAAGGTGGATTTAATTTAAAAAAATGAAAAAAAATTACCTATTCTAGGAAGAGTTCACTGATTAATCCCACTTGTCCCGGCCTCTCTATAATTTCCATCATCATTAATACATGATGTTTGCATTTAGAAATACATTTTATAGAGATACCTCATATTACAGATAAGATATATTCACCACAGCATTTTTAAAAAAGATTTTATTTATTTGAGAGAAAGAGCATGCAAGAGCAGGGAGGGGGCAGAAGCAGGGGGAGAGGGGCAGAGGGGGAGGGAGAAGTAGATTCCCCGCTGAGCAGGGAGTTCGAGGGGGGTGGGGGCTCAATCCCAAGACCCCGGGATCATGACCTGGGCCAAAGGCAGACACTTAACCGACTCAGCCACCCAGGTGCCCCATTCACTACAGCATTTTTAAAGTAAATTCTCAAACTTTTTCATTCAATAAATAATAAAATGTAAACGTCAGTCTTATGCACACCCAGTTTCCGTGTGGCTTTGCAAACTCTGGTTTGAGTTCTTTTTTTTTTTTAAGCTAGACTAGAAAAAAGAAAAAAATAAGAGCAGCATCATGGCATTTATTATACTTTATTTTAATGTCTACAAATCATGTCCAGTAAAAAGGATAAATCATAAGGGCATTTTTCATTAGAAACAAAAATCACATTCCTTAACATAGGGATGTTGTGGAAACAATACAGTGACTTTTTACTAGAAAAAAAAATACATTCATCTATTTCCTCTGTGTCTTACCTTGAACTTCATGTCCACAAAGTAGTCTGTAATGATCTTGGCATTTTTCCGAGATTCCTTCATACAACTCATGTTAGGTGGCTTTATAAATATGACATAAGGCTTCAGTTCCCGGGTTCGAGCTACTTGAATACCCTACACAGAAAAATTAAGTGCACATTTAAAAATAGAAGTCTTAATTTCCTAGAGTAAACACAAATGTTCTCAAAATTTCTCAGATCAGGAATCAACGATTATCGGGGTGCCTGGGTGGCTCAGTCATTAAGCATCTGCCTTTGGCTCAGGTCATGATCCCAGGGTCCTGGGATCCAGCCCTGCATGGGGCTCCCTGCTCAGCGGAAAGACTGCTTCTCCCTCTCCCACTCCCCCTGCTTGTGTTCCCTCTCTCGTTGTCTCTCTCTCTGTCAAATAAATAAAATCTTAAAAAAAAAAAAAATCAATTATTTTTAGCAATTTTTTTTTGTTTGTTTGTTTGTTTGTTTTATTCTTATGTTAATCCCCATACATTACATCATTAATTTTAGATGAAGTGTTCCATGATTCATTGTTTGTGCACAACACCCAGTGCTCCATGCAGAATGTGCCCTCCTCAATACCCACCACCAGGCCAACCCATCCTCCCACCCCCCTCCCCTCTAGAACCCTGTTTGTTTTTCAGAGTCCATCATCTCTCATGGTTCGTCTACCCCTCCGATTTCCCCCGCTTCATTCTTCCCCTCCCGCTACCTTCTTCTTCTTCTTCTTTTTTTTTTTTCTTAACATGTATTGCATTATTTGTTTCAGAGGTACAGATCTGAGATTCAACAGTCTTGCACAATTCACAGCGCTTACCAGAGCACATACCTTCCCCAGTGTCTATCACCCAGTCCCCCCATCCCTCCCACCCCACCCCCCACTCCAACAACCCTCAGTTTGATTCCTGCGATTAAGAATTCCTCATATCAGTGAGATCATATGATACATGTCTTTCTCTTTTTGACTTATTTCACTCAACATAATACCCTCCAGTTCCATCCACGTCGTTGCAAATGGCAAGATCTCATTCCTTTTGATGGCTGCATAATATTCCATTGTATATATATACCACATCTTCTTTATCCATTCATGTGTCGATGGACATCTTGGCTCTTTCCACAGTTTGGCTATTGTGGACATTGCTGCTATAAACATCGGGGTGCATGTACCCCTTCGGATCCCTACTTTTGTATCTTTGGGGTAAATACCCAGTAGTGCAATTGCTGGATCATATGGTAGCTCTATTTTCAACTTTTTGAGGAATCTCCATACTGTTTTCCAGAGTGGCTGCACCACCTTGCATTCCCACCAACAGTGTAGGAGGGTTCCCCTTTCTCCGCATCCCCGCCAACATCTGTCATTTCCTGACTTGTTAATTTTAGCATTCTGACTGGTGTGAGGTGGTATCTCATTGAGGTTTTGATTTGGATTTCCCTGATGCCGAGCGATGTTGAGTGCTTTTTCATGTGTCTGTGGGCCAGATGGATGTCTTCTTTGGAAAAATGTCTGTTCATGTCTTCTGCCCATTTCTTGATTGGATTAGTTGTTCTTTGGGTGTTGAGTTTGAAAAGTTCTTTATAGATTTTGGATACTAGCCCTTTATCTGATATGTCATTTGCAAATATCTTCTCCCATTCTGTCGGTTGTCTTTTGGTTTTGTTGACTGTTTCCTTTGCTTTGCAAAAGCTTTTTATCTTGATGAAGTCCCAATAGTTCATTTTTGCCCTTGCTTCCCTTGCCTTTGGCGATGTTTCTAGGAAGAAGTTGCTTCGGCTGAGGTCAAAGAGGTTGCTGCCTGTGTTCTCCTTTAGGATTTTGATGGACTCCTGTCTCACATTGAGGTCTTTCAACCATTTGGAGTCTATTTTTGTGTGTGGTGTAAGGAAATGGTCCAGTTTCATTCTTCTGCATGTGGCTATCCAATTTTCCCAACACCATTTGTTGAAGAGACTGTCTTTGTTCCATTGGATAGTCTTTCCTGCTTTGTCGAAGATGAGTTGACCATAGAGTTGAGGGTCCATTTCTGGGCTCTCTATTCTGTTCCATTGAAAGCAATTTATTTTTATTTATTCTCCTTTGCCCCCAATTCCTCAACTCTAAAAAATAAACATTTTAATAATTAAGAGAATCAAAATTAAGTTTAAACTGTGGCTCTTCCTCTTACTAGTCATGACACCCTTCTGAAATCTGAGAATAGGATTCTATACATAATCTCATGGCACAAAGACAAAGACAAACTCTAAAGGTGGATCAGTTCTGTTTCATCCTCACTTCCCTTTCCTCTTGTTATTATCTTATATTGGATACTACTGACATGTTCACACTGACCACCAGCCTTGACCCAAGGATGAACAACTGTCTTATCCCCTGATTCTCTTTAGCGCATGTGGTCTATTTTTAAATGACTACAAAAAAAACCCCAAAATACAAGGATCAAAAAAAATGGAGCCTACACATTGTGTGCTTTTTATCTTACCTGGCTCACTCCTGCCTCATTCCACATATGGTCTCAGAGGGAGCTGTAGATACAACCACATAGGAACCTCACCTCCTTGTGTCAAGCAACATATTCCCTCCACCAATTTCCTTGATGCCTTTGTGATCAAGGTCAAAGCAGGATTCAAACTTTTCTTTATAGCCACCAGCTCAGTTCTCTTTTTGTATCTGAGAAGCAAGACTCCTTTCCTAACTAAAGACAAGATATTGGTGAACTGTTCCTTCACATAAGATCCTGGCCCTTAGATATGGTAAGTGGTCTTATCCCTAAAAGGCTAACAGAATAAAATGTCTCAACTACAACTTACAGCATGTGCACAAAACTCATGACATTCATTCATTACTTTGGGGAGATGGGAAACCTTCCACTACACACCTACCTGAGGCTCTAAGTCCATGACACAGATCTTTCCTTCATCAAGGACTGTTTGAACAGCATCCACACTTGTGCCATACAGGTGGCCTTTGTACTCACCATACTCGAGCATCCTGCAAGGGTGCCACAAAGAGAACAAGAACTCTTTCTACAAGTAAAATATTACTAGTAGTAACATAGATAGGATGTAAATATGTGGACTTCGCCAGCACAAGTGGAAAATTGACAGGAAAAAAAATATTAAAGGATCTAGGACTTAACTCTTTCTCCAAAGTCTCTAAAATTTGCAATTTCAATTCTGCTCCCACTCCAAACCCAATGAGTTAGTGTACAAGTCTACCAATTTACATGTTCTTGCTTAACTCTTCAGAAACAAAAGGAATTCCCCCAGAAAACAAAAGGAATTACCCCAAAAGGAATTTGGGTAACGCATAAAAATAGTGGATCTATTTTGAAGGTAAAATAACCAAAGGAGGGAATTAGATTCTGAACGTCTAGCTTACCTGTGACTATACACGAGGCTTTCAAATGCTTCCTTTGACACATAGTGATACTCACGTCCATCCATTTCATAACTCTTTTTGGAGCGAGTAGTATCTATCAAAATATGGAATTTTTAAAAAAGTCTTTAGAATCTACAAATTGTTTTGATTTAGTACAAATATACATCTGGATAAAGATGTCCAATCAATATAAATAAACGAATACATAAACAGATAAATAAAATGCTAGAACCAAAAAGAGGGATCCTGAACTGGGGATAAGAAAGAAGTTCTCATATCTAAATCAGTTCATCTAGAAACCTTTATTAAGTGCTCATGGTATGGACATGAATGTGTTAAGTGTTAAGTCAGGATGGGGAGGACCGAAGGGGTACCTGCTCTTACTTCAAAATAGGCATGAATGAATTATGTGTGAGGCTTAAGATGCCTAAAAGCCCCCAGCACATAAGATATCTTCTGTTTAGATAGTGCATTTCCCAAGATCCCATTTCATTCCTCCCCCACCTAGCCAGATGAAATGTTATTATCCATAGTTTACTGATAAGTAACTGAAGATTTTATTTTATTTTTTTAAAGACTGAATTTATTTATTTGGTGGGGGAGGAGCAGAGAGAGAGATAGAGAGAGGGAGAAGCAGACTCCCTGCCGAGCAGGGAACCCGATGTGGGGCTCGATCCCAGGACCCTGGGATCACGACCCAAGCCAAAGGCAGACACTTAACCAACTGAGCCACCCAGGTGCCCCATAACTGAAGATTTTAGAGAGCAACTAACTTGCTTGTGTATACAGACGATGCCCGACTTGATCGCATGACCCTGAGATCACGACCTGAGCCCAAACCAAAAGTCAGATGCTCAACCAACTGAACCACCCAGATGCCCGTTTTTTCTTTATTCAAGCCTCTCTGCAGATCGTTAGAGTTTCTACAGTTATGCCACTTCTCCTATAGATTTGTATTGAAAAAAAATTATAATAAAACACTATAGCTCTCAGGTTACAGTAAATTATGTAAATATAAACTTAAGATGACTCCTTCTCCGTGGCTTCTACTGGACTATATTTTATATGGTAGGTTAAAAATCTGTGAACTGGTGCATAACTAGAGGTATTCATCTTAAACTTAGAAACTATGCATTCAATTTAAAAAGCAAAATATGCACAACATTTTCTCACTTTGAATGATGGCTAGTCATACTTCTTACAGTTCCTCTATGTTCTGTGGGAATTTTATTTTTATCCAGATTATTGAAAATTGGTGCTTCATTTTGTAGTTTTTGTTTTGGAGATCAATGTCCATTCTTACACTTGTGAACAGTGTTTGGAAAGCATAACCTAAGGTATGTGACCATAAAGCAATGTTTTCTGTCCCCCACTGCCTTCTGTGGTACAAGACCTTCCCCTGGCCCTGGATGAGAATCTAGCAGTTACCATGACTCTTCTGATTATTCTTAGATTTAAAAAAGGGGGGGCACCATCTTTTGTGCCACAAAATGCAGTCTCAATGTAATAACTAAAACTCCGTTCCTATGTAATAATCAAAATTATTAATTTCATTTCTATTTTGGATTTCTCCTCCTCCCCACACCTGGCTCAGACTTGCTACAGCCACAAAAGCTGCAGTCAGAGAAGCTAAAAGTCAGGAAAGGAAGTAGGATTCACTTCTTCCCTTCCCTTTCATTGCCTTTCTACTATTCCTCCCCAGTTTTATAGCTATCCAAGGCTAGAATGCAGAGAAGAGAGGAAAGAGCAGGAAAATTCTTACTTCCTGACGCTGATGCTGGATACTATAGGTTTCCTTTAGACTTGGCAGATATTTAAATGTGGCTCTGCTCTCCTGGAGGACTCTGGGCTATTCTGCAAACCCCACCACCACCACCACCACCACCGAGTATCTCAAATCTGTCTCTATTCCAGCTAGTCATTTGTGATTTCTAAAAGGGCAGCTACTTCCCAAACTACAGCTCCTAGCCACTCCTCTAAATTCTTTAGATTTTTCAAGAATAAATCTGACACCGGTCATCTGTGTACCCCAGACTGCAGGGAACACATACTAAGCTCTTAAGTGTTTCTCTAAGTTCCTCTCTTGAACTGAAGTGAAGGGAAAGCACCCACGTGTACTTGCTCTTCCCTGCCATGGATGGTATGATCATACTTACAGTTTATATAAAATTACACCTGCATACATTAAAATTTTAAAAAATAAGATAAGGTATTTAAAGAGCCAAGCACAGTGCCAGGAAGGCAGTAAGTACTATTATTACTTAGCTATTATTACTAAATACTAGTTTTCCTGAAGGGTCATCTATATGATTGTTAAGAAATGGAAAAGAGACAGTCACCTTTTAAAAGCCTAGCAAGCTACATGGCCATGAATCAGTTCCCTCTGTTAAAATAAATATAGTTAGAAATAGTATATAAGGACTATCCCTGGTGTCTTTTGTTTTTACAACAAAAATGGTATGGCATAGTTAACTGAGATTGGTGCATCTGCGGAGGCAAAGACAGTTTGACCAAAACATGAACTGCTGGGAAAGAAAAACTACACGTACGTGGCACAGCACTTTGGAAATGCTTAGGATTAAGTTCAATGAGTTGTCTTCTCAGTTCATTGACTCCAACACCAGAAGGTCCTAAACACAAAAGGCCACATACAGAAATCATTAGACATAGATAAATATAATTATGTGGTGACATAATCATTTCAGTTCTTCTATTGAAGACAATTGAGAGCAAATGTTTTTCAGGAAATTAAATATCTTTTCTTCTCACCAACTGAAACAATTCCAGAAAGCTCTTAGGAATTTTCCTGGGGACCAACGGAGTAACCCACACTTCTTCAACATCACAGAAATAAGCCGGGGAATTACAGGAATTGGTCACACCAGCAAACGTCATCTAATGTTGGGCACTCTGAGAATTCTCTGGCCTCATTTCAGATAATCTACCGAGAAAACCTACCTTTCCAGTCAAATGAAGTGTCTATCACATCACAACCCAGAAATCAGCCTTTAGATTTACGGGTTCTGTGAGTCAGCACCCCATGTGTAACTGGAGTCAGGGCTGACTTCATGCAGTTACATAGGGCCCATGCTTAGGATACTGCACTTGGTTTAATGTTCTCCCTGTACCATCTTGAAATGTTAAACTTTTTTTTTTTAAGATTTATTTTTTTATTTCAGAGAGAGAGAGAGACAGAGAGACAGAGAGGGCACGAGCAGGAGGGGCAGAGGGAGAGAGAAACTTAAGCAGGCTCCACGCCCAGCGAGGAGCCCAAGGTGGGGCTCTATCTCACACCCTGAGATCATGACCTGAGCTGAAGCTAAGAGTTGGAGTCTTAACCAACTATGCCACCTAGGCACCCCGAAATGTTAGTCATGTTTAAAGAAGCTCTTGTATTTTCATTTTGCCCTGAGCCCTGCCAATTCTGTGGCCGGGCCTGGCGGTAAGGCACGCTGTTCTGCTGTACCGGGGCCTCACCTGGTCACAGGTGGAATACACACAGAGATGGCAGCAAGACCTACGTCCCCACTGCTGCAGGGACCGGCTTTGCAGAGCTCTTGGTCACAAAAGCAGGTCACCCCAGTACTGTATTTGCCCTGTTCTTTAGCACCAGACATACAGTCCAAAAGACTTTAAACACTTCTCTAAAGAAGGTGATTACAAATATCTCAGGGAGGGGCGCCTCGGTGGCTCAGTCGTCAGGTCATGGTCCCAGGGTCCTGGGATTGAGCCCCGCATGGGGCTCCCTGCTTAGCAGGAAGCCTGCTTCTCCTTCTCCCACTCCCCCTGCTTGTGTTCCTGCTTTCACTCTCTGTCAAATAAATAAATAAAATCTTTAAAAAAACAAATATCTTAGGGAAATAGATCTTAAGGATTTTCATTTCTGATACAGACTGATAATGCAGTCTGGGGGAATACTCATCTATGCTTAGAAAACAAACTCTCAGCAGGTTAAAAAACAAAACAATCTTCATCATAATACAATCTGTTATTACCCCAGTACCTACATACCGGGGCATACCACACTCAACTGTATGCAATAAAAGCGTGAGACAACGAAGTCTTATTTATAAACACACACATACAAAACAGGGGGTTTTTCCAGGCGTTTATAGGGGAGTCGCTCAAGAACGCTACTTTTGCCACTACTCCCAACGCCAAACCGCCGAATCTTAGCGGGAAAAGCTCGCCGTGGAGGAGGAGGGCCGCCGAGAGCAGGGACGTACCCACGAGCACGATGAGGCGGTGCCTATCGGACGGGCGGCGCTGGTACCTGACCACCTCCTCGTAGGGCGCGCCCGGCGCGCTGGAGCCACCCAGCCGCGCGCGCAGCGGGCCCAGGTGGGACTTGCGGCGACAAAGGCGCATGCTGCGGCGGAAGCCAGCTGCGAGGGTGGGAAGGCACAGGACGTCACATGCAGGCAGGAGAGATCACTTCTCCTCCACGCCTGATGGAGCCCGCGGTGACTGCCATCGGCAAGTGTTAACGAGCATCATCACGCCTGTCTGAAGGTAGAAAAGAGGAAGCAACGCGAAGGAAAAATAGCAGAAAGCCCCACATATTGCCTCTAGGCTGCACCCAGTGCCCCCCATGTGCCAGGTGCTGGGGACCTGGTGGTCCACTACCTCAAACCCATTTCCTCCTGACATTTACATTTCATGGAGGAGGAGAGAGAAAAGTAAACACATCAACAAAAATAAGGGCTTAGAAGGTGGGTGGATAGAGTGACAGGGGTACTTCTTCACGCAGGTGGTTCAAGGGAAGTGTGTGTGAAAAGGTGACATTGAGCAGAGGTGGGAATGAAGTCACGGAGCCAGGTGAGGAGGCGTCTAGGGAAAAAGCAACCCAGGCTAAGGGAACAGCAACTGCTAAGGTGCAGAGAACAGAGTGTTCCCGGAGTGTTGGGGGGAAGCACAAGGAGGCCCTGGTGAGGCAAGGTGGTGAGCAGCAAGGAGAATGGTAGGAAATGGGGCTGGTGAGGAAGCAGGGGAGGTGGCAGGGGGCTCCAGCTGAGTGTTGGATTGTGGTCCAAGGGCGCTGAGAAGTCACTGGGTGGTAGAGAAATGGGTGTGACATGGTTTACGTTTCTGAAGAAGTCCTCTGTTGCTGTGGGGAGGACGTAAAGTGTAGCTTCACAGGAGAGCAGTTGGGAGGCCCTTGCGGTGCCCCGGAGGATAGTGGCCTGGGCCATGAGGGAAACAGTGCAGCAGGCTGATTACCCACAGTTCTCAGATGGATACTCTAAGACACAGACAGGTCCGGTGGCTGCTCACAACGGTGTGATCAGTGGCACAGCTGGACACTAGCCTTGGTTTCTGAACTTCTAGAATCCTGCTTCATCTGCCTACCAAATCTCAGGGCCTTCTGGTATTTTCAAAAAAGAGCTGTTCCCAGGTCCTTCCCGGAGATAGAGTTCTGGACTCTGTGTGTATATAAACACACGCACACACACACACATCTGTATCTATCTATATATGTTGCACACCAGGAGTTCGCACCAAGACCTACAATGCAAGCTCAACACTACAGGATTCATTCCAGCCACCTGCCCCCACCCTTGCCGTACATGCAACTCCTTTCTCAACAGTGAGAAACCTGACCGATGGTCCAAAGTACATTTACTTGTATTAATCGAAAGCACCTGTGCAGGACGAGGGACGGATGGTATCAGCAACGTGGCAGGAAGTGTCAGAGGCCACGCGAGGTGAGGAGGCCATCTTTGTAGAGGCTGCGAAGTGTCAGAGCCCAGGGGAGGCCGCGGTCCTCCTCACTTTGCTCTGGCCCTGACGACCTGTACCAGGCGACCCTTGTCCCCTGCACAAAAGCTCTCCTCACACGGCTCAGTGATGCCCCACCCCAGGCTGCTTCTTCCCCACCTTTGTGCAGACGTCTGCTTTTTTGGCTTATGTAATGGCATTGGGGCTGAGGTATTCTTGAAGGGATGCAGAAAAGTGGTCCCATGGTTTTTTGTTTTTTTTAAAGCTCTCTCAATGATTCCAATGTGTATCCAGGCCCGAGGAACCAACATTTCACTTTACCGACCCTGCTGTTCCCCCACTGTCTCTTGGAGGAGACCCAGCATGGTTTTACAGGAACCTTTAAATGGGTCCTTCAGAAAGCTCTGACCAGTTGACGGATTACAGAAATGTGGCCATCAACACCAAGTTTAGTAGTCAGAGAACTGGTCTCTTTAGAGTAACATAAGTATGTCATGAAACAGTCTGGAAGAGAACCAAGGATTTGTGTTTGATGAATAATTAAGAGCTATCCAGTAGAAACCAGATGAATTATAATGAGTGATCAACACAGCAGAATATGGACCCAAAAAAAGGAGTTGGGGGATAGAGGAAAGCAGAACAAGGAACAAGTCTGGAAATGTTCATTGGCAAAAGAAGCTTTCAGAAGAGTCAGGATGGTATGAATAAAACTTGACAAGTGACAACGACCCACCTCTTATTAATCATTACCTACCGATAAAGAACTTCTGACCAGAGCCAACAAATTCCTCCTTGTCTGGAACACAGAGAATGGCAGGACCAGAATATGTGAAGGGGGAGAAGGAGAAGGTTACTTAGAACAGATGCATGAAACTATCTTCAAATCTGCAAGTGACACCATTTCAGAAGATGTCAGCACAGCTGACTTCATCCTGAATGGCTTCTTGAAGACTGTCTTAAGCACCTTCCAGTCTATCACATGAACCCAAACTATGTGGAAACACTCTTCAGAATTTTAGCAATACGCCGAATCTATTCTGTCAAGTACAATTGAAACAAAAAGCTATTTTAGGCTTGTTTCAAGTTATAAGAAAGATATTGAGTCACTGTAAAAACAAATAAAAATTAGGTATACATTGTTAAACATGCCCAAAGAAAACTGACTTAAAAAAGGAAACAGGTGAATTGGCTTTGGCTTCAACTTGTAGAAATGGTGTTCTGCAGGACCTATGATTAGTCCCTTTGTGAGAGGTGGGTTTTTATTTTCTCCCTGATAAAATGGCTTATTCTGTATAAAATTAGTACTTCCTCTATGGCTGCCTGTTGTGTCTGACTGACCAGGAATCTGAGAGACAAGGGTGAGGAACACTAATCCCAGTGGCTCTGAAGCACCTAGAATTTATTTAAACTCCTGGCTTCCACGGGGGTCTCAGAAAAATTCTTATAAACTCCAGGGGAAAAAATGTTATAAAAATGTCATTTTCAAATTACTTTTTATGAATATATGTTCCTTTTCACTTATGCAACTCTGTTCTGATCATTGAAATATATAAAGAGCCATTGTCCGTAGAATGAACTGACATATACATTTTCTTCTTAACCTTTTTTTTTAAATGTACATGTTAAAATATAAAGAAAACGCACCAATATCAATTCCATTTTCTGTTAAGTAAGCACATTTTTCTAACTGAAGTATGTCAGGGTTTTTTTTTAGTTTTTTTCTTTTTCAAATTTTTATTTAAATTCTAGTTAGATAAAATATAGCGTAATATTGGTTTCAGAAGTAGAATCTAGTGATTCATCACTTGCATATCACACCCAGTGCTCATCACAACAAGTGCCCTCCCTAACGCCCAACCCCCATTTAGCCCATCCCCCACCCACCTCCCCTCCAGCAACCATCAGTTTGTTCTCTGTAGTTAAGAGTCTCTTATGGAAACATTTACTTAGGAATATATTCATAAAGCTTAACTACTTTCATTGTTCATTTTTAAATATTTTTCTGTGAAATTGACTATCTCATCGCCAATTTCACCCTTAAAATATTTCTTATCTTAAAATTTATCCTGTCAAGCATGCACATTGAGGCACTGAAAGATCTTAAATATAGCTCTATGTGGCTTACCCAGGAAATGAAAACAGTTACCTTCTGAAAGCTCCTCTGGGTATTTGGGTAAGTGAAGAAACAGACATGACAAAGTTAAGTCTTTGAGAAGATCAAGTTGGCCATCCAATAAAGACCAGTGACAAAGGCAAGGCATTCATGTCACCCCTAGAGAAGGTTATAACTCAGGTAGGCCTGGCAAGGCGAACTCATTGGACCTGACTGTGCTGCTGGGAGAATAATAACTTTTTCTACAAGTTTTTTATCTACATTCTCCCTGAGGGCTTTTTGTCTAGGGAGACTCCTCTCTACTGGTCAGCACAAAATAGGGCTTGAGAGAGAAAAATTATAGGGAGGCAACTGCTGTGAGCCTCCTCTCTCCTCTCCCAGAGGCCGTATGCTGCGGTCTGGTGAAGTGGGCCTTGGGGTGGGCGCTGCGGCAGCCTCTGGCCTGAGCATCCTCATTCCTTAACCCTCACTGGGTCCAGTGACTCACGTCCTTCTCCAGCTGCCCCACTGGAGACAGGGGGAACTGAACACAAAGCGTTTTCTAGATGCCTTAAAACATCCATCTTCTCTGTTGCTTTTTAAAAATGGCATTCCTAATTAGACTGTTATCATTACCCCCTGAAGAAATTCAAGGAGGTCACATGATACCACATTCAGAGAAGAGTTGAGCCCCAAACTGAAAAGATGGAACTACCCACTAAGAGCTCTAAGTAACAGAATTAAGCATCATGAATAAATATCAAGAGTTTCTTACTTAGGAAACATGACAGCTGGGTGCTAATTGTTCCTTAATAGACCTCCCAAGTGAGTTGAGTTCAGAATGTACTTGGGAGTTCTCAATCATTTGACTAAGAGGAGTCCAGAAGGGGTACCTCCCAGTAACTAAGGGCGGCTGCATGCATTCCTCTGCAGTTACTAGAGACGTAGCTGCTCAACGCCCATCCAGAGCAAGATTCACAATAATGTTAGCTGGCGCTCATGTATCACTTACATTCTAAGCACTTTACTTATATAAATTATTTTTCCTACTTTAGACATGGGGCAAGTGAAGGGCAGAGGGGTAAAGTGATGGAGGACCCACAGGTAATGAGGAAGGGAGCAAGATTCCTACTTGGAAAGTTGGGCTCCAGTCCCTGGCTTTAATCACTCCACCGTACTGCCTCTCGGTTCAGAGACCCCACAAATACCTCTGAGCCTCAACCACAGTGTGAGTGTGTAGACTGTCTTCCAGAAAAATGAGGAGTTGAACATAGAACAAAGGAGGACTATAATCCAGAGGCATTAAAAATTAAACCAGTTCCAAACACTGAGCCAAGTGTACATACCCTAACATGACCAACTAACTGAAAACAGGAAATTTAGAAACAACATAAATGGGAAGTAAATCAGTTAGGCGCCACACTTCCCAAGTCCATCTATCCATCCCACAGAGCTCCAAAATGTCCCTAATAAGAAGCACCAGTGAAGGTGAAGCTTATAATATCTCACCACTATACTGTTGAGGTATTTAAACAATTATTGTATGATATCCCTAAATGTGTGTTTAAATGATACCAAAATTTAGAATAGACTCTTAAAAATCAATACCAAATACTCATTTTTTACTTACCAGATTCAAATGTTTCTTCATCTATGGTGTCCCATGGAGACAAAAAAACCAAGAGTGTCATTATACTACTATCCATACTGAGTCTATATTTTAACAGTCTAATTCCCTGACCCTATGCTCCTGCGTACTCACCAACTTTTAAAATTCTTTCCTAAATCAAGGCCAAGTCAGTGGGGTCTCTATGGCATAGTAAAACCTTAAATGAGATACATGGTATTAGCGCAGTTGAGCTATGACATTAAGCAGGGGTGCTGCAGGAGCTTAAAATAAATAAATTAGAAGAGAACAAATAGAATGTAAAAGAGGCTCAGTGGGAAGGGAAAGGTAGAATGTCACAGGCAGCTTCGATGGACGTCAGACAGCGCACAGCGTTGCTGTGACAGACGGAGGAAGGACACGCCCTGCCTGATGTTGTGGGGCCGGGTGTATAAGCAACCGAGTATGGCAAGGAGGATGAGTATATAAATGGTTTGACTGGATAGGCTTGTTTAGGTGATGAGAAAAGATTTTATATAAACCAACTTTCTC
This sequence comes from Mirounga angustirostris, assembly GCF_029215605.1. NCBI lineage: Eukaryota > Metazoa > Chordata > Mammalia > Carnivora > Phocidae > Mirounga > Mirounga angustirostris. The sequence continues at coordinate 162,082,877 of NW_026991711.1, forward strand.
ATCAGTTAAAACAGTTCTTACTAGCATTTTATTTTATTTTATTTATTTGACAGAGAGAGAGAGAGTGGGAGAGGGAACACAAGCAGGTGGAGTGGGAGAGGGAGAAGCAGGCTTCCGGCAGAGTGGGGAGCCTGATGTGGGGCTCAATCCCAGGACCCTGGGGTCATGACCTGAGCCGAAGGCAGACGCTGAACAACTGAGCCACCCAGGCACCCCTTTATTAGCATTTTTAAAGAAATATTAAAGATTAAGAAACTAGAATGTATGTGGAGAGCAGTTTGAAATATGTAGCAACACTACTAACGCATTCATCCTGGGATCAGGCAATACTGCGTCTAGGCATACTCATCCATGTGTTTACATGGATGTGTTTGCAAAGACAATGTGTTTACAACCCTACTCATTGTAGCACTCTTTGTAATAGAGAAGATTGGATGTAACTCAAATGTCTACTGATAAGTGATTGTATAAATGCACAATAATTTATTTCACCAATAAGCTATTAAAAACAAAGGAAGAGGCTCTTTATGTGCTAAGATGGAATCATCTATAACGCTAAGAAAAAAAGCCAGGAACAGAATACTGTGTATAGCATACCATCAAAAAAGTCTTTTTAAAAAAAAAAAAAAAAGCGTGTTTTTTTAAAAATGGTGAGGATGATGGTGGGGAGAGGAGAAAAAATACACATCATCGCTTTTATATGCACAGAATATGTCTGGAGGAATCAACAAGAAACAGAGCATTTGTTGCCTCAAGAAGTAAAACTGAGCAGGGTAGCAGGGAAAAGGAGGAACTCTATACTTTTGTAGTTTTTGAATTTTAAAGTATGTGAACATATTACCTAATAAAAATTTTAAATTACAGAAAGAAATGAATATTGGCATGAGTTTTTAAAAAACTTGATAGAAAAAATACAGTGTCAGCATTATTCTGTAGTTGTTCTGGGAAGTATATGTGAATCTTTGAAATATCTGCTATTTAAGGATTTCATATTGTTCTTTAATTTCTAAAAACTAGATTAGCCCAGAAAGCCAAGACAAACTCACCTGTCGGACTAAAGACTTCCCAATAGTCTCCCAGCATCAACAATCAACAGAGCCAATCTCAGTTCTGTCACTAAATTTGGGAAATCTTTTCCCAATTTACGAAAAAAATTTAAGTATAGAAACACAAAAAGTTTTCATATATTTCTCAAAAATTTGGAACCCACTACTAATTAGCTATACTAGAATCTATCAGAAGATGTTACCAAACAATAATAAAAAATATATGTTGCTTTTTAAAAATTGGCATTTCAATATTTTATAGTATTTCACAAAGAGCATGGCAGTTTTCAGACATTCCACTGAATGTTACTGAATGTAACACCTGAGTATTACTAAGTGTTCCTGTGATCATTTCCAAGACATTGCTTTCTAGAACACTTTCTAGAAGGTTGGTTTAGAGCCTGGATACATTCCCACAGCTGTGCTTCCCTTCCAAGTGCCAGAACCACAGAGAAAGGATGTGGTGGGGGAGGAGGGCTTCGTTTTACACATTTCTTCCAGAGGAAAGGCCTGTGGCCCCATTTGGCTAACTCTGCTTCAGAAAATCTACAGCTGAGGTACTTCATATTCCTTCTGGTGGTACATCTGTCAGGAGGAAATGTTACCTGCTTCCACACACTTCTCATCAATCTTCATGTCATCTAAAAGAAGATAGAAAGGAAAAAATAGAACTTAAAATGTATTAGTATCACAAACAAAATTCCCAATGTATAGATCTATGTCAGTAAAACGCAGACCATCTTATAATAACATTACTCTTACAACTATTCCTCATGCTTGCTCACTTGGAGAGATAAAAACGACTCCACTGTATTAAATGAAAGTGAAAATCTATGGTATAGAAGGCTACATAACATAAAATGGTTAAAATTTTAAAAGCATCAGCTTTTTGGGACACCTGCGTAGCTCAGTCAGTTAAACGTCTGCCTTTGGCTCAGGTCATGATCCCAGGGTCCTGGGATGGAGCCCCACATCGGGTTCCCTGCTGAGCAGGGAGCCTGCTTCTCCCTCTCCCTCTGCCTGCCACTCCCCCTGTTTGTGTTCTCTCTCTTTGACAAATAAATAAAATCTTAAAAAAAAAAAAAAATCATCTTTTTGAGTGGGCCAACTAGTTTACCTCAAGCTTCAGTTTTCCATCTATAAATGGTGACGGTAGTAATACCTACCATATAAGAGGATTAATTGAGATAATGAAAAGCTCAGACAGATGGTAAGTATGCAATAAATGTTAACCATTTTTACCTTTAGCTGGGCTATCCATAACAGGCTAAGAGACTATAATTTTTAAAACCACCCATCCCATCCTAATATCCAAAACCCTCTACAACATGACCCAAGCCCAACTTTGAAGGCTATTAGCTACTTCTTTCCTTCCCATGTCTTGTACCCCCATTAGAGTGGTCTCCATCAGGCCTCCTCTGTGCCCTTGCTTATGCTGTTTCCTTTGCCTGTAATGCTTCAAGGTCCATCTCAAACGCTAACTAAAATGGATATCTCTGCCATGAACTGCATAGCATTTTCTTCCTCCTACCTTGAATTCACTGCTACTGCACATCTATTCCACCTTGTAATACAATCATTTGCATATTTGCTTTATTTGCCCTCCTAGATAGCTCCTTGAAAACAGAAACTGTTTTGCTAATTTTTATACTTTACAGAGTTTAGTACAGTGTCTTGCACGTAATAGGTACCTGATAAATTATTAAATTGAACTGAATTTTCCTTTTAATATCAAAATAGTTGATTTGAATATATGTTTGGAAAAAATAATTTTTTTCAGCACTGTACATCTTGCGCCTAACACAGTGCCCAGCACTTCCCAAGTGATCAATAAATAGTAGTTTAAAGGGTTTTAAAAAATATTTTATTTATTATTTATTTAGTGGGGAGGCAGAGGGAGAGGCAGAGAGAGAATCTCAAGCAGACTCTGAGCTGAGCACAGAGCCCAATGAGGGACTTGGTCCCAAGACCCTGAGATCATGACCTGAGCTGAAATCAAGAACCAGTCACTTAACCAACTGAGCCACCCAGGCACCACAATAAATAGTGGTTTAATAATTAAGTCTTATCATGTTCCAAAACTGCAAATAATTGTCTTTATAATAAGCTATAATGTTATCAAGTCATAATAAACTTATCACCACCTCCTTACAGACCATATCATTAACTATCTAAGTAAAATGTGCAATATAAAAAATTTTATAAAATAATACTGCTTTATAGAGATAGGGACACAGGTAAACAAGTAACATAGCTGTCATTCAATTCCTTTTATTTATTGAGACATTACTTTTCAAATCAGTATTTTATAACAACAGTGAATCCATTAGTTCCTAAGACATAACTAGAGGTTTTATGTGTTTTTTTTTTAAGCAAAGGAAAACTACAATTATTATTCCTGTTTTACAGAGGACAGGAGTGAATTTCTAATAACAACACAAGTAGCCCTGATTTTTCTAACTTGCAACTCTGGGATCTAAGACAGACACTGATTTTACTCTCTCAAAATCAACAATTCCACACTGTTGGCAAGGGTATGTGTTATGGACAGACTGTTATCCCTCCTGAATTTGTATGTTGAAGTTCTAGCCCCCAGTTTGGCTGTATTTGGAGACAGGGCCTTTAAGGTTGAATGAGGTCATAAGGTTGGGGCCCAAGGACAGGCAAACATCTGCAAGCCAGAAAGAAGTCTCACCAGAAACCAGACCCACCGAACCCTGATCTTGGACTTCGGGCTGACAGAACCCTGAGAAAATAAGTATTTGTTGTTTAAGGCACCACCAGTCTGTGGTGTCTTGTGATGGTGGCCTGATTCAGGACTGAATTTTAGGACTGAAATATAGGGATGCCTAGGGGACTGCTCTTCTCTTCTGTCCCCCTCCACAAGCAGGTAGCATCTTGCTTTCCAGCTTTTGTGAGTGTGTGTGTTTGGCATCAGAATGAGTCACCTGCGTGTCTGGGCTTGGAGAAAGAGAGAAATAATACCTGGAAGTTCCATTTGCCCTTGATGCAGGGCCCTTCAGACAGAAGCTTCAATCCAGATTACACTGCCCTGCAATACCTCCCAATATTCTTACCTTCTCTGAACCTCAGTCTTTTCATCTATAAAATGGGAACAATTGAAATTCCTTACAGGGTTATTTTTAAGACCGTGTGTGTAAAACAGGTGACACAAAACAGTAAACCAGTTTCACAACTTTTATTGAATTTTTACCATGAGCTGCATCTAAATGTTCTCTCTCTTTTCTCCTATTCCTCTCAGTGTTAGGACAATAACATCATGTGTGCTTTCTTTTGACTGACATCTTTTTTACAAATTAGGGTATTAGTGACTGGCACACTAATAGGTATACAGGAAGAGCTTAATAAATAGCTGAACAGGATTAAAGTGAATTAAGAAAACTATACAAAATTTCTATGAAACTTTGGAGATGAGATTATTTTGTTGTTGTTGTTGTTTTTCAAATACTATTTCTTACCTTCTTCCATAGAAATTGCTGGGTACAGACAAATAATGGAAGCGGAAAGAAAGAGCACATTGGTTAATGCTATAGTTTCTCAGGTTAACTTATAATAAAATAAAAATTAATTATAGTAATATTCTGGGCTTAATCTATAGAAATTTGGTAGAGATTTGGTAACAAAATGATAAAATAAATATCCTATAGAAACTGATACATTTATGAATCTTGTTGGAAATGGAGATCTTGCTTCTGGCAAATCTACTCCCTTCCCACCCTGAAGTTCTGTAAGTGTTGTGTTCTACTCATTTCTGAGTTAATGCATTTTCAGCATATTTTAGGAACTCAAATTTTGACTGGAATAAAAGGAAGGGAGGGAGGAAGAAAGGAAGGGAGGAAGAGAGGAAGGAAAGAAAGAAAGAAAAAAGAGAAAGAAGAAAGAAAGAGAAAGAAAGAAAGAAAGAAAGAAAGAAAGAAAGAAAGAAAGAAAGAAAGAAAGAAAGAAGAAAGAAAGGAGGGAAAGAACGAAGAGAGAAAGAGAGAGAAAGAAAGAAGGGAGAGAGGGAGGAAGGAAGAAAAGAGAAAGGCGACCATTCCACTGTATGTGCATCTTCAGTCAATATATTTTTAATAGTTACCTGCAAATTTTTCATTAAGTCTTGTTAAATAAAATTGCCTATACCTCTGGAGTCAGTAACCTGCTCCTGAGATTATTCTCTCCCTATGGTAACATTAAGCAGAAAGATACAAAATAGCACCATCTAAAACAGTTAAAAAGAAAAGAAATGATCTAATAGTTTAGAAACTGATTATGCTCCATCAGAAACATCCCTGTGAGAGGCGACCCTTTAAGTCAGCAACTCTGTCCTTGGGGTTCTTGGAGTTAGAGATACATGAGTATAATAATAGGGGCTACAAATTCTTTTTCAGGATGGACTTTTCCAAAAGTCTAATGTAAATCGCACTCAGGCTACATGAGCAAATTAAACATCAACCGGTGGCGTACTAGTTATCAGATGCTGATTAGAAGTTTCAGTAGCATTTCCATGTGCCTTTGAGAAATGAAATAGGAAAGCCAATTAAAGAAGCATGTCAGTCTGGTTTGGTAAAAAACAAAAAAATGAAAAAACAAAAAAACTTCTCCAAAACACAGGGGAAATAACTAAAATATCACTATGAAGATCATATCATGAAAAATGTTTCTCATAAAATGTTAGGTGAAAAAAAGATAGGAAGTGGTATTGCAGCTGTTAGCCTAAGATATGTATCCATAAGGTGATGTGAACACATTGCCAGTACAAAGGACTCATAAGGGGGTTTTCTTCTTTCAAAACTCTCTCTATAGTTGTCCTCACAAGTTTTCAAGAAAAAAAGAAAAGAAAAACTAATGTGGGGCCGAGAAAGTGAGTAATAAAGTGACCGAGGACTGGCCATGGGCTGATCTGTGACATGGACACTGTTGTCTAGGCTCGTCCCCCTGCAGCCTCCGGCCAGGCACCCCTCCCTCCACCTGCTGCCCTTCCCCTTCCTTCCCTCCTTCCCAGGCGCCGGAATTTGGGCCCTTTCTGAAGGGCCTCACACAGACAGTTCCCGCTGAGCTCTGCCAAGCTGCAGCCCCCACGTATTAAGGCAAAAAGTAGTTTACAAGCCTTTGCCACCATGGATCCCTTTACTAGCCGTTCCTCTGCTGCCATTTGAATAAGACTGTCCAGCAGGCAAGCTGCATTGATTAAGTAATAATTCAGTCCCATGTTTATTCATCAAAGGCACATAGAACTATTCAGCAGAGCTTCCAAATAGCGTGAAATTTACCCCCCCTGCATAGAGTGCAGATGAAGGTTTGTGTGCAGCCAAGCAGCTTTGCTCGCCAGCATGGGTGTAACGTATATGCTAGCTGTAGAGACCTTGGGGGACTCCAAGCTGGGGAGCCTTCACTGAAGGTGTCACCAACACATGAACATGTGCATTTTCATAAACTCTTCTAAATCCAAAGGAATGAACGTGCAGAGTAGGATTTCAGATGGCTGCCAGGAGGCTATTTGGGCAGGGGGGACATTTAGAGATCCTCTCCTGGGCAGGAAGCCAGCCCTGGGAGAGAAGGAGCAGGCTTCCCCGTGATGCACACGCTGGGTCTGAGGGATCAGCACACTCACATATGGTGGATTTGAGCCCGGTGTGAGGCTGGTATGGCTGAGACCACCAGAACTCCCGTTGCTTCCTACGCACAAAGAAATACCCCGTAAGAGGGAAAAAAAAGTCAACCCAGGTTAACGCGGGTGAAATAGATCCAGTGTTTCCTAGAATTCTGCTGCCTCCACCCATGTAAAGAGGGAGATTTCTTCTCCAAACACATCATCAAATATTCTCCAAATACACAGGCTTTCTTAGCACTTTTTTCCTGCCTCACAAGATCCTTTAAGAGCAACTTTGACTTCTACTGAAAATCTGGCCGGTGACCAAGTGTTCACAGGCCCCAGAGCTTCAGTAACTGGCCCAGGGGCCCCTGCGTCTCCAGAGGCTTAGCTTGCCTCTGAGCCTTCACAGCACGTCCCGGTTCCCCTCTCGGGCTGTTGATACTCCACAGTTCCCTTAGAGCCACATGGATTTTGCTCCTTCTGTACCCTTTATTTGTGCATTAACCCAATAAACTTGTCATTTCTGAGGGTGTCTTGCAAGACCCCCACCGAGCCTCCTCACTGCTTTGTGTCTTGAGATCGCAAGGACTAATCTCATGAGGCCTTTATCCCTGTTCTTGTCAGCCCCTACAGCTCAGGTCATCCCTTATCTTCTGCACATTAATTCCTGTAAGGCTCCGTCCACCACCCGCCCTCCCCAAAGCCCTTTCCCACACCCTGTGGATCTCGACGTCAATCCTCAGCCACGTCTCCCAGACTTGAGCCTCTACTGTGCGTGCCCTTCACCTCGCTCTAACCCAAGCCCAGGGCTCCTGAGGGAACTGTTTCCCTTCACCTTTCAAGAGGTGGCTTGTTTCCGCTCCCACCGCCAGTGGGTTGCTGGTAAACCAGCTCTGGGGGAAGGGAAGGAGCAGATGAGCAGGTCTGCTGATTTCTTTTGAGTCAGTACTCTCCTGGTGGAGATTTCCAGCTGCCAGCTGACCTCACCAACTGTGGACATGAGGACAGGTGCACATGGGCTCTGGTAGCTGCTTCCAGGCCACCACTCGGTGCACTTGTCCTCAGCTCCACAGGCCCGGAGGTGGGGTCTTGGCCATCTCCAGATTACACCTGCTCACTCTCATGCTCTCAACATGGTTCTGTCAGGATTTTCCAGGATTCCATTAGGCATACAAATGCCCCTCCGAACACCCTTGCCTCTGGGTTCCTTGATCTCCTGCCTCCCAGTTCTTACTCAGTGTTCGTTCGACCTCAGCCAGTGCCTCCCAGGGTCATACCCCAGACCTTTTCAGTATTAGTAACTCAATCTCATCTTCCAGCATCCCTTTCTTCTCCCAACACCTCCTGTCTCCCCAGCGCCAATAATCTGCTGACCTCCTATGGACCTATAATCCATTGATTTTACTTCCTTTCCACTGACACTTACTCCTTCATTTCTCTCCTTACTAGCTTAAGCATCAGGGTCCATCACTCCCATGGCCTTTTCTACATTTACTGTTAAATCCAATTCTGCCTCATCTAGACCTGCCCACCAGGAAGCTGACCGGCATCATTTCAAATGCATGACATTTAACCTTAAGTGGGCCCTTCCTGCTGATAATACTAAATTTACCTAATGCATCTGCTCTCAGGTTCTCATTGAAACATCTCAAACTTTCTCCTCTCTCCTTCCCAGCACCTCCTTACCCACCCTTACTCTCAGCCTATGACATTACTTCTTTTTTTTCTCTCTTTTTAAAAAATTAACATATCATGTATTATTTGTTTCAGGGGTATGGGTCTGTGATTCTTACACAATACTCAGATGACATTACTTCTTATTTCACTGAGAAAATCAGAATGGTTGATAGAGAACTTGCACAAGCTCCCACCATATCCCTCACCTTCAACTGTGTCCACACACTCTGGATTCTCTGCTGTTACTATTACTGTTTATGATCTGGTATAGGATCAACCCCTCTACTTGTATATCACTGACCTTTAAACAGACCCACTTATATATGGATTATTTTTCAATAAATATAGTATAGTATTGTAAATGTATTTTCTCTTCCTTATAATTTTCTTATTAATATTTTCTTTCTCTAGCTTACTTCATTGTAAGAATACAGTATATAATACATTTCACATACAAAATATGTGTGAATCCATTATTTATGTTATTGGTCAACAGTAGGCTATCAGTAGTTCAGTTTGGGGGGGTCAGAAGTCATATGCAGATTTTTGACTGCACAGAGTCAGCACCTCTAACCCCTGCGTTGTTCGATGGTTAACTGTACTAGATCATCTCTCCTTCTGTCTGCTCAAGGACATTGACCATAGCAATTCTTTTCTCTTTTTTCTCTATCATAAAAGTTTTCCCTCTCACTGGACTGTTCCCACCAGCATTACGTCCCTCATCTAAAAAAGTTCTCTCATACCACTCCACTTTCCCTTCCAGCTATTTCTCCATTGCTCTGCTCTGCTTTGTACTAAAATGTCTCATGCCATCAATTTCTTCAAATCCCACTCTGCTAGGATTTTGGTCCCATCCCTCCACCGAAATTGCTTTTATCAGGATCACCTATGACTGCCATATTGCCAGATCCAATGGTTACTTCTCAGTCCACTCTACAGCAGCTGATATGGTTGATTTTCATCTTGCCTCATTGGTCACTCCTTCTTAATTTCTATTGTTAGTTCCTTTCCTTCTTCTTGGTTTCTTATCACTGGCTGAGCCTTGGACCTTTTTCTATCTTCTATCTTTACTCATTCCCTCAGACCTCAAAAACATAAAAGTGAGGGTCATGGGTTCAGATTCAATTGAGGTTTCAACTCAGCCTCAAATGATTAATAAAGGGAGTTAGAACTATCTTCTTAAGTTTGAGTTTCACAAGTGCTTTTCTCTCTTTTCTAGCTGGTATGATTATTCTGATCCTCTTGGTATTTAAGATGCTTAGGGTATATGGAAAAGTTGACTTTTGGATTTATAGACCAGTGTATGTGTTTATCCATCTACTTGTCTCCCTTACCTCATCTTAACTGCAATAACAGAAGCCTGAGAAAACATTTTATTTCTTGATGGCTCAGTCCTGAGTCCAGGAGTGAGAGTTGTCTTACCTCTTCAGAAGGTGGTTAGAAGGAATTAGTCCAGCACAGGTACCAAGGTCTGAGATTTTCCGGGCCTGCCACCAGAGGGCATCGTTCTGATCCACAATCTGAAGGATGTCCCCCTTCTGGAAAGGCAACCCTGCGTCCATGCAGGGGATGGTGGGATCTTCCTGGGGCCAGTACTCAGTCATGGCACGAACGTACACCTGACAGCAGGTGCAAAATGGCCCCATCAGAAGAACCCTTGCCCATGGGTTGTCAAGACTTAAAGCCATTTCTCCACTCCTCCACCTCTGTTCCTATCTTGTCTCCCCACACTCTCCAAAAGGGAGAACTTGCCTCTTTAACTGAGTCTAAGATCCATGAATAAAGTGACTTTGGCAACAGAATCTCTCAGTGCTGAGAAATTTTTGCTCAAGTGTTTCCCATTCTTGATGTTACTTTTTAAACTTGTACCCCATCTCCTTTTATCGAATTCATTTACTCATTTGCCCCTTATATCATCAGTATTGAAAAATGTGCAACACATTATAGAGAAGGGCAGTATGATACAAAATATTAAGTCACTCTCATTGTTACTTGAGAATTTACTATGTGTGATTATGAAGGCTCAGTACTTTCTTACCATCGTCTGGCTATTAACAGGAGGGGCAGAAACTGGAACCACCTTGAACATTATTGTGCCGCGAGACATGGCCTAGAAAATATCAAAGGGGAGGGGATAACAAGTCACAGGATTCACTGGATTATTGGGGTTCAGCAGAAGGAGTTACAACACAGTGTGGCCAGCTTTAAGGGGGACGTCCCCCACAGGGATTTTTACAAGAGTTCAACAGCTAAATATCACCATGCAGAAGTGGAAATTAGGAAGAAATGCAGCTCAGCTTCTGCTCGGCTGTGGGGCTCCAGAGTCCCTGGTCTGCTGAGCCCCACCCTGAGGCCCAGCCTCTCCCAGGAACACTCCAACCTGCAACCTTCTTCAGGAAGGTCTTCTTCCTACAGATGCTGGGGAAGGAGATGAGATCTTGATTTGACTTGCCTTCCTCAAACCTCAGTCAGTAATTACTTCCTGAGCCCCTGTTCCTGCACCAGGCAGCCCAGTCTGATGGGGAGAAGAGGCTCCCAAGTCTTCTGAGGGGACTGACAAGTGCCAAGCTAATGGTGGGAATGGGGGCCCTCAAACATTTTGAGGAGACAGAGAATCTTTCAGCCTGATGGAGAAGGTAAGATCCTCCTGTCACATGCACTGCGAATCCAGAGATGAGCAAAACCTTGTCCTCACTCCTCGAAATTTCACAACCCCACCATCCTGGCTCTGCAGCTACCACCAAAATGGCTGAGGCAGAGCCATGTGTGCCTGCGATTGACAGAACTTCAAGCTCCATTTGCAGTGGCTTCGTGCCATGCAGCATCTTGCAGCAGGGGTCATTTGCAAATATTTCAGGGCCTGGTATACTCCTTATAATACCACCTCTCATCTCAGTCCCTGAGGCACATCTATGAAAATTTAGAGTTCCCCCCCCAAACCCAGTTTGAAAACCACTAGTCTATACAATAAATAGCCATCCACCTCAGGCCCCACACTTGGGGTGCGCATGGGGGAGAAGGCAGGGGCATGCCACTATGACTGTGATTCAGGCAAAGGTTTGAAAAGTGGGCATGGGGGCCTAGAAGAAACTATCATCTGGTCATAAATCCCCAGGTTCAACCACCAAGGTCAGTGGCAGGGCAAGCAAGGAAATCCCCCTCCCCATAGGGTAGCCTCTCGGGACATCTCTCCTACCCAGAAGCTACCTCAAGGAAGATGTTAAATAGATTTAGGCTGTATAAAAATGGTAGGGGAACAAGGGTAGTTTGCTCAGGTTCATACTCCCCTCCAAAGTCTCACTCTGCCCACCCCAGGCTCAGTTTCCAAAGAAGCAACCCAGGCAACAAGGGACTTGGGCTGGGGAAACCGGAAGCCTTCCTAAGGCCGAAAGAGCAGGTTGGCAAGAGAAGTGTCCCAGCAGAAACCAGACTGGAGTGGGAGGCTGGGGGTTGAGCTGCACAGAAGCAGAAAAGGTCTGGGGGTCCGGAGAAAGGAAGTTGCCACAAGGGACCAAATCCCCCTCATGTAACAGTGCCCACATCATGGGCCAGACAGGCTCAGGGCAGCTCCAGCATTGTACTGAGTCATCGAGAAGGCAAACAGAAGACTGTTACCAGAATATGGATCACTTGCTCAGGATCCAGTCCCTCAACTGAAACTCCATTCACTTCCACCAGTTTGTCTCCAGCATATAACAACCCTAGGCAAAAAGGAACACAAAACAAAGAAGGGCACAAGGAAATTTGCAAAAAAAAAAAAAAAAAAAAAAAATAGAGGTAACTACACCAAAGATTTTTAGCAAACTCACTGACCCAAGCATGCTCTAACATTTAAAAATTTACTCTGAAATAATCCTAATCCTAATCATACAGACTGGTTATTCTAGCGTACACCAAAGCACAGAGAACTGCGTTTTTACAACTCTTCACTGGGTGTTAAGTGATGGTGATATTTTCATTTTTGCTAATCTGATGTTGCCAAATGAAAGTAACACTAAAAGTAAAGATGTCAGCGTCATGAGTAAATGATCAATGACAAAGAAAGGGGGTGGGGCATTCTTCCAAGAGGAAATGTGGAGGAACGTGGGGTCACGATCCAGCTTTGAGAAACAGGAGTATGCAGGACAGTTGTCAGGGGAGGAGATGAGATGTAGGATGATGTCACAGAATAGAAACCAAGGACGATGAAAACATCAAGACTGTTATGGTTGACGTCGAATGTGCTAGAGAAGTAAAAATAAAACTGAGGCCAAAGGAAGGGCCGAGGGACTTAGCAACTAGGAAATCCTTGGGGTCACTGCTCTAAGAATGTTGGGGTATGAAACTCATGCCAGCTCTGCAGGGCCCTGGGCAGTGACAGGGGGGACAGCAGGCACAGAAACGCAGCAGTAAAAGGAAGGACATTCTGTTGGCTGGTAGAAAGGGCAAGCAACGGGCACTTCAAGGTCGGGGTAGAGCTACGCCTGTTGAAAGCAGAAGGACCAGGGGAAGAGCAGGAGATGGGAATATAGAGCGGGCAAACCTGGACTTGCATCCTGACTCGAACTGTGCAACCTCGAGCACGTCACTTACTTGATCTCTTTGAACCTCAGTTTCTTTTTCTACAGAGTGGCATGCTGATACTTAGCTTGTTAGGTTACCACAAGAAGGTAAGCTGAGTGGATTTGAATATGGGGCTTCAGTGAAGGAAGGGAACAGGGTTTTCTGGAATATTTATTCCCTCCTTCTTAGTAACCAAGCAATGCCATGCAGAGAAGCCCTGACTGTGGTTAGGAAAGAGGGGTTTCCCTGGAAAGACTAAACAACTAAGGGTTTCCTATTTCTCTGGTCCCATGTGTACCCTGCAGCTCCAGCTTACCACTCCTCTCAGCCAGCCCACCGTGGATGACTCTGGCCACCAGGATGTCCCCTGTCATCTCGTGGCGCTTGATGGTAGCTCCCTGGGGAGAGAGTACAGTGGAATCCCTCTTTTACCTAACATGACCATTTTCCTGGTGGCTTCCCTCAATAGAGCTCTGGTCTGGTCAGAAGAGGGTATTTTGTTGTTGTTGTTGCATTAATACATTTATTTTCTTTTTTCGAGATGTCCTTGAAGTAAGGGTCTTTTGGAATGTCATATGAACACTATGTAGATAAGCACTGAGGCAAAAGAATTACTGAGCATTAAATCTGTTTATCCCTAAGTCCTACTCATTTCTTTTACTTCTTTTTTTTTATTATGTTATGTTAATCACCATACATTACATCATTAGTTTTTGGTGTAGTGTTCCATGATTCATTGTTTGTGCATAACACCCAGTGCTCCATGCAGAACGTGCCCTCTTTAATATCCATCACCAGGCTAACCCATCCGCCCCCCCTCCTCCCCTCTAGAAGAGGGTATTTATACCAGCCAGGGCCATTCATTCAACCTTGACCTACCAAAATCTCTACCCAACCACATGGATACAAAATAATATTTAGATCCTTCCAAAGATAAAGAAAGCTCTCACCATTACAACCTAATCAAAGAGACTATTCTTAGAAAATCAAATTAATGCCTCACTTAGCCTCCAATTAATAAAGAAAAAAAAACTTAGATAAATACATTGGAATTTAGTGAAATGTATGTACTTCAGAGAGCCAAATAATAAAATAAAACATGGAGCACCTGGGTGGCTCAGTCAGTTAAGCATCTGACTCTGGATTTCAGCTCAGGTCATGATCTCAGGGTCGTGAGATCAAGCCCCACTTTGGGCTCTGCACTGAGTGTGAAGCCTGCTTGGAACTCTCTCTCCCTCTCCCGCTGCCTTTCCCCTAGGACATCATGCGCTAGCCATGATCATGGATGCCCTCACATTATCTGAATGCCTCAAACTATACAAGCAAGAATATCTAACATTATATTAAATAACTACAAGAGATAATGTAGTTCACAATTAACCCTTGGTTCACAATTAGCCCTGATACCATTCTAACTGAGAAGATAAAGTGATTTCCTTACCAGGGGCTGTTGGTTTTTCACCAAACAAACAATCCTCATTGCTTCCTCACTCTCAGGGATATTGTCTGGCAATGGGGGGAGAAGGGGTTCAAAATCTTTCCGAGCCACAGTGTCATGGGCACTGAGCAAGGCCTAGGAACAGAGAAGGCAAGGTGAACAAAGGTCACACACAGGACACACCCTTCTAGAAGACGGTGAGCTAACACTCTGTAAGACAAATCGCCACCATCACCACAACAACCAACACATATGTGCTGAGCATAGCATTTTATGTGGATTAACTCAATCTTCACAATAACTCCATGAGGCAGGTATATTTATTGTCCCCATTTCATAAAGAAACGAGGCACGGAGAGGTTAAGTGATACATAATATATTCTTGCACTTCTGCTAAAATGTATTTTGTCACTTTCTCATTTCCTGCAAACCCATGTAATCCATGGTGCTCCGATAAGCTTGAACTACAGAATAACTTTTATAATATTTTCCCTAATTAAGGCAGAATGGGAGACAGTAATCAAAACATCTTGCTAGTTTAATGTGTCAGTGACTCCCAAGGGCCTATGAGGAACAGAATGAGAAAAAGTAGTTTCCTGACTTAGGGTGTGATCAAAGAGTTCCTTCTAATGGCCCATTATGTTAAATTTTTATTTCACCGGGTGGGGAAGTAGTCATTCCATAGATTGGTGGACAGAACTTCTCTGGAACTCAGAGAAAATTCTCTAGGGTTATCTTGTGAACTGAAAATTTGACTCAAATTCTATTGCTCCAAGTGCAGATATTCTCTTAAAGTTCTCATTTGTTGATAAACTGAACTCAAACTTTATAAGTACTGTGAGATAGGCTTCTGTTCTGCAATCAAACATTCTTCAATCAAATGTCCTTCATATACTCCCTCATTGAGTTAATCATCCTTATACTATATTTTCAGAACCTCTTCACACATTTCATCCAAAACTTAAAATACTTCCAAGTTGGAAAGGAAGTATACTACCCTGATTCTCCCCCAGAATTTTAGAAGGACAATGGCTTTGCAGGGTAGACACAAGACATCATGGGAAGTTCTGGATGTCTCCTCATAAATATGGCAGGCTTGGCTCCATGGCTAACAACACAGAGCCAGTCACATCTGAGTCCCATATCTTTAAGAACAATCTGTTGGTCACCCACATACAGTAATAGAATGTCTATTCAGAAAGTACATTTCCTGTCACCCTTATTTCTTCTTGCCAACTTTGCCCACGTGCCAGATGGGCATATCTTGTCTATTTTAGCATGCACTTGCCTTAAAGTGTGGATCCTGGAGGATTTGTTTCAGCTCTTGGATCTCAGGGGATTTAGGAGTTTCACATAATATCCCCACTACCTGGTTGGTGAAAAGCAGACATTGTAAAATTTTTAAAAATCTTCATCGCCTAGTTAACATCACCTGAGCTGGATAACAGATACACTGACTAGCATGATATTGACCAAAGAAAACTGTTATTGAAACCTTCTTTTATATCTTTAAAGTCAGGGCCTAGGATCTTTCCTCACTCATTCAACTTTACTACAGCAGGTAGAATCCAAGATGTGGGGTAGGTCTAACACCCAGTGCCTCCATCCTGGCATACCAGAGGCTTGGAGGAGGAAATAACATAATTTTGTAATATATGTTCCAAGGCAATTTCCCTCTAGTGGTGCTAAAACAACTGTTAATGTGAATCTTTATGGGCAGATTAAGGTGTCAGAGTTCTCCAGGTACAGACTCAAATGCCTGGAGAACTCAGGTAGCTTAATCCCATGGGATGCTCCATTCGTCGTGTGGAAAATGGGAGTAGTAATTTGTGTTTTAGGACTTATTATTTGGTTACCAATTTTAATATTTATTGCAATAAAAAAGTGTTAAACATTCTAATTCTGATCTCCTTTCTGTTTGAGTGTAGACCTGCTTTCTGAGAGGACATAAGACCTTTCAAGACTTTACTGAGCCGCATGAGACCCCAGCAGTCAAGCCTCATTACCTACAGTCAAATGAAAACAAGTAGTTTACTAAGCTTTACCTCCATTCCCTAGGATTACAACTGAATAAAATATGTATGTATTTTCCTGGGGACAACTGAGAACAATTTGAATCGTTGATTACTGGAACTGAGGGTACAGTTTTTTCTTCCTTTTTTTTCTATTTCTTTTAATATGGTTTGGACAATAAATAATAATAAAATGGATTACACTTATTTATCCATTCAAGAAATATCTATTGAGTACCTACTACATGCTAGGCACTGTTTTTAGTGATACAAATACAGTGGCAGACAAAAATCCCCATTCTAAAAAAAAAATCCCTATTTTTACTTGATGAAGAGAATTAAGAAGATAAATAAAACAGGAAGGTGGACAGGGAGTGCTCTGAGGGGTTGAAATTTTAGATCAGGTGACCAGAGAAAGCCTTAGTGAGAAGGTGACATTTGGGTGGAGACCAGGAGAAGAGGAAGCAAATCATGTGGCTATAGAGGCAAGACCATTGCTAACATATGGAATAGCAAGTGCAAAGGGCCTGTGGCAGGAGCATGTCTGGTTCACACAACAACAAGGGGTTATCTGACTGGGGGCACCTGGGTGGCTCAGTCGTTAAGCGTCTGCATTCAGCTCAGGTCATGATCCCAGGGTCCTGGGATTGAGCCCCACATCGGGCTCCCTGCTCAGCCGGGAGCCTGCTTCTCCCTCTCCCACTCTCCCAGCTTGTGTTCCCTCTCTCACTGTGTCTCTCTCTGTCAAATAAATAAATAAAATCTTTAAAAAAAAAAGGGGGGGGTGGTTATCTGACTGGAGCAGAGTGAACAAGGGCTAGAGTGGTGAGTGTTAAGTCAAAGAGGGAACGGGCACATTATGTTTGGCTATCTAAGAACTATGATGTGTACCCTGAAATGGGAAGTCATTGGAAGGGTTTGAGCAGAGAAGCGACATGATTTGACACACGCTTCAAGAGGATCTCTTCAAGGGTAGAAGCAGGAGACCAGGTAGGAGGCTATATTGCAAATATCTGTATACGAGATGATGATGGTTTCTATTAGGTGGCAGAGTGGAAGTGATAAGATTCTGGATATATTTTGAAACAGGAGCTGACAGGATCTGTTGTCAGATTGGGTGCGAGGTATGAGAGAAGGAGAAAGTCACAGATAACCAAAGAGTTTGGTCTGAGTGCTGCAAGAACAAAGATGTCCTTACTCAGATGAAAAAGGCTGGGAGGGAAGTGGCTTTGGGTGTGGGGAAGATCAGGAGCTCGTGGGACATGTTGTTTGAGTGGTCCATTAAGTATGCATCTAAGTACGATGGAGAGGAGGCAGTTGGATATGTCTGGAGTCTGGAGTTCAGGCGAAGAGCCCAGCTAGAGATATACATTTGGGAAACATATACTATAACAACATTTACTCTCGGATTACACAGCATCAACAAAGTCTAAGGTTTAGAGAAGAAAAGAGAGAAATGGACACATGCTAAAAATGTTATTTTTTTGTTTGTTTAAATTTGAAGTGCTGACCAATTTTCTTCCTTCTATTAAAGCTCAATTAGAAACACATGAGATGTGTAATCATCAATCCAACTTTGCCATTAGATCGTTTAATTCATTAAAGCCCACTATTCTGTGGATTAAAAACCACCTTACCTCACAGGATAATGTCTGTGCATGAGTTGTGGCAGGAACGAGTTTCTTTTCTTTAAATTCCTGGAGACAATCATAAATCTGCAGAGGAGCAACGGTGGGAGAATGACATATTGAATACACGACTATTAATGTCTGGGGTTGAAAGCCCTGCGAGGGGACAGCCAGGCCGGGCCATAGCGCCAGCAGCTGAGCGGCTGGTGTGCTGGCCTTTTCGAAGGTGTCTGTCGCTGTCCAACAGAAACGGGCTCACGTGAGGTGGCTCCTATCCTCCAGTGGCTTGGTTATTGGCTGCCACTGGAAATTGATCTTCCCCAGCCAACATGATTGATAAAAAGAAATTCAAAGGTTTCCTCTTGTTAAATTAACAAGTGGGCTTTCCAGGGTTGAGACCAATAGGGATTTGGAGCCAGAGACCTGTAGGAACCTCTGTGCTGGGCAAAGGCCAGGGCATGCGCTGTGTGGCTCGGGTTCCGCAGAGGATCTGAACAAGAGGCCAGGCACACTACTCATGCTGATTGTACTCTTATCTGTTTGTTCCCTTTTCCTCCCTTAATCCTCCAAGAAAGGTTCATTTACAAAAATTTCAACTTCGGGGCCCCTGGCTGGCTCAGTCGGTTAAGCATCTGCCTTCGGCTCAGGTCATGATCCCGGGGTCCTGGGATCGAGTCCCGCATCAGGCTCCCTGCTTAGTGGGGAGTCTGCTTCTCCTTCTCCCTCTGCTCTCTCTCACTTGTTTTCTCTCTCTCTCTCTGTCAAATAAATAAATAAAATCTTTAAAAAAATTTCAACTTCATCTCTGCTGACCTGAGGAATTTTTTCCGAACTGGGATCTGGAGTTGGCTGAGGACACCAAGGCGTGCCTAGCTCTGCAGTACAGCCCTTCTTATTTTAGGGATCTACTTTCTCTCACAGATGGAGGGATGAGGCCCAAAAGGCCAGGTAGGCCCAGCCTTCCTCCATCCAGATCTGAGATGACAGTGCTTCCTTGGGCCACCTCTGAGCCAGTGCTCAGGTTGGCCTGGAAGTGATAAGGCAGATGAATTGAGGCAGGGCTTGTAGGGGGACACACAGCCTGCACAGGTGAGCAAGGGAATCCCCTTAGTGACCGGAGGACTGTTTCAGCCAATCCCAGGAGAAAAACATGCCTGAGAGGAATTGGGTGGGGCTTTTTCTCCCCAGCTTTCTTGAGATGTAATTGACAGATAACATTGTGTGAATTTAGGGTGCACAGCATGTTGGTTTGATATATGTATGTACTGCAAACGGAGTACCCCAATAAGTTAACATCTCCATCACCTCACATAATTACGACTGGGTGTGTGTGAGAGAGCGTTTAAGATCTACTCTCTTAGCAACTTTCAAGTACATAATACAGTATTATTAACTATAGTCATCATGCTGTACATTACATCCCTAGAAGTGATTCTTCTCATAACCAGTGCTTGGACCCTTTGACCAACATCTCCCCATTTCCCCCAGCCCCAGCCCCTAGTCTAGGTTTTTATGAGCTGTGCTTTTTTAGATTCCACATACAAGTGAAAACATATGATACTTGTCTTTCTGTGTCTTATTTCACTTAGCATGATGTCCATCCATATTGTCGCAAAAGGGAAGATTTCTTTCTTTTTATGGCTGAATACTATCCCATTGTATATTTCACCTCTGGGTATGTATTCAAAGGAAATGAAATCACGAGCTCAAAGAGGTATCTGCACCCCCATGTTCACCGTGGCTCTGTTCGCAGTAGTCATGACATGGAACCAACCTAAGTGTCCAGCAGTAGATGAATAGATGAAGAAATGAGTTTTAAAACAACTGCTATGAGGAGTACCTCTTTGTTCATGCTAAAGATGTTGTCACTTCCTCTTATTTTTTTTTTTTAAAGATTTTATTTATTTATTTGACAGAGAGAGACACACAGAGAAGGAACACAAGCAGCAATGGTGGGAGAGGGAGAAGCAGGCTCCCAATGCGGGGCTCGATCTCAGGACCCTGGGATCATGACCTGAGCCGAAGGCGGACGCTTAATGACTGAGCCACCCAGGCACCCCACCGCTTTCTCTTATTTTGAAGAATGTATTAACATGCATCAAAAGATTGACCACATTTCACACTTAGCAGAAGGAAACACCTACATCCCCAAAAAATAACTTTAAAAGAATCTTTCTTAAAAATAGTATTTGAGGAGGAGGAAACAAGCTGGAGGAGGAATAGGGGACCCTATTCCAACCGGTCCCCTGAATTGAGCTGGGTATCTACCAGACCATTCTGAACACCCACAAAATCAGCCTGAGATGTAAGAAGATATATTTGGACCTCTACAAGCAGAATATCTCCTGCAGTTGGTCTCGAGGTACAAAGCAGGCAGCCATGATTCTGCGGGCAGATATCAGAAGATAAACTGAAGGGGGAGGGAGCTTCCGAGAACTTGTGCCAGGAAGGTGAGATAACACCGGAGTGCAAAAACCTCCTGCGCTGGGGACCGGGCAGACTCGCAGACCGGTAGTGGCAGGGAAAGGATTTTAGTCCAGCCCCCCGGATGGGATCCAGGAGCTGCAGGGGCACAAATACAAACTGGGGGCGGCTGGCGGTTTTAGAAGCACAAAGGGCAGAGATGTGCCTGGCCCTGGGAGTGAGGGCTTGGAGTGCTGCTGTGGGGCGCACAACCCAGGACACTGAGGCTTTTTAGCAGCACAGACAGAAAGGGAGACAGTGTGGCCTGGAGAGCTCAGTGAAGAGCAGACTGCGGTCTCTCTGCTCTGAGACAGAGGTTTGGATACGGTCACTTGTGCTGACTCTCGGAAGAGACGCGGAAAACGCCAGGGAAAGCTGCCAGAGAACAAAAGCCCCCAAAAAACAGTTTTCACAGAGCCCATCCCACCCACCCCCCCCACAGAGGGCAGGGCAACTCTGCCCAAACACGGTTGCCTGAGTAACAGCACGGCAGGCCCCTCCCCCAGAAGACAGGCTGGGGGAACAAGAGGCCAACAACCCTTTTTTTAGTATATGTGCTGCCGAAGCGAGCACGAGGCCAACAACCCTAAGATCCCTATAAAACAGGTGCATCTTGCTTGGGTTGTGGTCAATAATTTGGACTCTGTACATTCCCTCAACCACCCCTCAACAGAATGACTAAGAGGAGGAACCCCCAACAAAGAAAAGAATCAGAGACTGTGGCCTCTGCCACAGACCTAATGGATATGGATATAAGCAAGATGTCAGAAAGAGACTTCAGAGTAACAAATATGAAGTCGATATCTAGGCTTAAGAAAAATATTAATGACAGTATAGAATCTCTAAGGGCAGAAATGAGATCTAATGAGGCTGAACTTAAAAATACTATGAATGAAATGCAGTCTAAACTGGATACTCTGACTGCTAGGGTAAATGAGGCAGAAGAACGAATTAGTGAGCTAGAGGAAACCAAGGCAGCATGGGAAAAACAGATTAAAGCCCAAGGGATCAAATTGAGAGAGATTAATGACTCAGAGAAACATTCCAATATCAGAATTATTGGTATCCCTTGGGGGTGGGGGGAGAGAGAGAAGTCTAGAAGATATATTTGAGCGAATCATAGCTAAGAACGTCCCTAATCTGGGGAAGGAAACAAGCATTCGTGTCCAAGAGGCAGAGAGGATCCCTCCCAAGATCAACAAGAGCAGACTGACACCATGACATATAATAGTACAATTCACAAATCTTAGATCCAAGGAAACAAGCTTGAAAGCAGCGAGGGGGAAGAGATTTCTTACGTACAGAGGGAGGAACATCAGAATAACGTCAGACCTGTCCACAGAGACCTGGAAAGCCAGAAAGGGCTGACAAGACATAATCAGGGTACTAAATGAGAAGAACATGCAGCCAAGAATACTTTATCTGGCAAGGCTGTCGTTCAGAATGGATGGAGAGACAAGGAGCTTCCAAGACCAGCAGAAACTGAAAGAATATGTGACCACCAATCCAGCCCTGCAAGAAATATTAAGGGGGGTTCTATAAAAGGAGAAAGGCCCCAAAAGTGATATAGAACAGAACTTTACAGAGACAATCTATAGAAACAAGGACTTCACAGACAACATGATGACAATAAAATCATATCTTTCAATAATCACTCTCAACGTGAACAGCCTAAATGCTCCCATGAAACGGCACAGGGTTGTAGACCAGATAAAGAGACAGGACCCATCCATATGCTGTCTACAAGAGACCCATTTTGAACCTAAAGATACATCCAGACTGAAAGTGAGGGGATGGAGAACCATTTTTCATGCCAACGGATCTCAAAAGAAAGCTGGGGTAACAATTCTCATATCAGACAAATTAGATTTTAAGCTAAAGATGGTAGTAAGAGATCCAGAGGGACACTATATCATTCTTAAAGGGTCTATCCAACAAGAAGATCTAACAATTGTAAATATCTATGTCCCCAACATGGTAGCAGCCAACTACATAAGCCAACTCTTAACCAAAATAAAGAGACATATTGATAATAATACGTTAATAGTAGGAGACCGCAACACTCCACTCTCAGCAATAGACAGATCATCTAAGCAAAAAATCAACAAAGAAACAAAAGCTTTGAATGACACACTGGACTAGATGGACCTCATAGATATATACAGAACATTCCACCCTAGAACAACAGAATACTCATCCTTCTCGAGCACACATGGAACTTTCTCCAGAATAGACCACATACTGGGTCACAAATCAGGTCTCAACTGATACCAAAAGACAGATTATTTCCTGCATATTCTCAGACCACAATGCTTTGAAACTGGAACTCAATCACAAGAAAAAATTTGGAAGAAATTTAAACACTTGGAAGCTAAAGACCATCCTGCTTAAGAATATCTGGGTCAACCAGGAAATCAAAGAGGAACTTAAACAATTCATGGAAACCAATGAGAATGAAAACACATCAGTCTAAAACCTATGGAATACTGCAAAGGTGGTCCTAAGGGGGAAATACATAGCCATCCAAGCCTCACTCAAAAAAATAGAAAAAGCCCGAATACACAAACTAACTTTACACCTTAAAGAACTGGAGAAAGACAACAAATAAAGTCTAAGCTACGCAGGAGAAGAGAAATAATTAAGATTAGAGCAGAAATCAATGAATTAGAAACCAGAAACACAGTAGAGCAGATCAACGAAACTAGAAGCTGGTTCTTTGAAAGAATTAATAAGACCGATAAAACACTGGCCAGACTTATCCAAAAGAAAAGAGAAATGACCCAAATTAATAAAATTATGAATGAAAGGGGAGAGATCACGACCAACACCAAGGAAATAGAAACAATTATTAGAAATTATTATCAACAAATATATGCCAATAAATTGAGCAACCTGGAAGAAATGGATGCCTTCCCAGAAACCTATAAACTACCAAGACTGACACAGGAAGAAACTGACAACCTGAATAGACCAATAACCAGTAACGAAATTGAAGCATCGGTCAAAAACCTCCCCAAAAACAAAAGTCCAGAGCCTGATGGATTCCCAGGGGAATTCTACCAAACATTCAAAGAAGAAATAATACCTATTCTCCTGAAGCTATTTCAAAAAATAGAAACAGAAGGAAAGCTCCGGACTCATTCTATGAGGCCAGCATTACCTTAATCCCCAAACCAGGCAAAGACCCCATCAAAAAGGAGAATTACACACCAATATTCTGATGAATATGGATGCCAAATTCTCAACAAGATCCTAGCTGATAGGATCCAACAGTCATGACCAGGTCAAATTCTCTCTCTTCACAGATGACATTTTACTTTATGTGGAAAATCCAAAAGACTCAACCCCAAAATAGCTAGAACTCCTACAGGAATTCAGCAAAATGGCAGGATATGAAATCAATGCACAGGAATCAGTTGCATTTCTATACACTAACAATGAAACAGAAGAAAGAGAAATTAAGGAATCTATCCCATTTACAATTGCACCAAAAACCATAAGATAGCTTGGAATAAACCTAACCAAAGAGGTAAGGATCTATACTCTATAAACTACAGAACACTCATGAAAGAAATTGAAGAAGACACAAAAAGATGGAAAAACATTCCATGCTCATGGATCGGAAGAATAAATGTTAAAATGCCTATGCTGCCCAGGGCAATCTACACTTTCAATGCCATCCCAATCAAAATACCAATGGCATTTTTCAAAGTGCTGGAACAAACAATCCTAAAATTTGTATGGAACCAGAAAAGACCTCGAATCACCAAGGAAATGTTGAAAAAGAAAAACAAAGCTGGGGGCATCACGTTGCCTGATTTCAAGTTATATTACAAAGATGTGATCACCAAGACACCAAGACTGGTACAAAAATAGACACACAGTTCAAGGGAACAGAATAGAGAGCCCAGATATGGACCCTCAACTCTATGGTCAACTCATCTTTGACAAAGCAGGAAAAAAGACAGTCTCTTCAATAAATGGTGCTGGGAAAATTGGACAGCTATATACAGAAGAATGAAATTCGACCATTCTCTTACACCATGCACAAAGATAAACTCTAAATGGATGAAAGACCTCAATGTGAGACAGGAATCCATCAAAATCCTAGAGGAGAACATAGGCGGTAACCTCTTCAACATCAGCCGTAGCAACTTCTTTTAAGACATGTGTCCAGAGGCAAGAGAAACAAAAGCGAAAATGAAATTTTGGGACTTCATCAAGATAAGAAGCTTTTGCAAGCAAAGGAAACAGTCAACAAAACAAAGAGGCAACCCACAGAATGGGAGAAGATATTTGCAAATGACACTACAGATAAAGGGCGGGTATCCAAGATCTATAAAGGATTTTTCAAACTCAACACCCAAAAAACAAATAATCAAGTCAAAAAATGGGCAGAAGACATGAACAGACACTTCTCCAAAGAAGACATACAAATGGCTAACAGACACATGAAAAAAATATTCAACATCATTAGCCATCAGGGAAATTCAAATCAAAACCACATTGAGATACCACCTTACACCAGTTAGGATGGCAAAAATTGACAAGGCGGGAAACAACAAATGTTGGAGAGGATGTGGAGAAGGGGAAACCCTCTTACACTGTTGGTGGGAATGCAAGTTGGTACAACCACTTTGGAAAACAGTGTGGAGGTTCCTCAAAAAGTTAAAAATAGAGCTACCCTATGCACTACTGGGTATTTACCCCAAAGACACAGATGTAGTGAAAAGAAGGGCCATGTGCACCCCAATGTTCATAGCAGCAATGTCCACAATAGCCAAACTGTGGAAAGAGCCGAGATGCCCTTCAACAGATGAATGGATAAAGAAGATGTGGTCCATATATACAATGGAATATTACTCAGCCATCAGAAAGGATGAATACCCAACTTTTACATCAACATGGATGGGACTGGAGGAGATTATGCTAAGTGAAATAAGTCAAGCAGAGAAAGTCAATTATCATATGGTTTCACTTATATGTGGAACATAAGGAAGAGCATGGAGGACATTAGGAAAAGGAAGGGAAAAATGAAGGAGGGAAATCAGAGGGGGAGATGAATCATGAGAGACTGAAACTGAGGGTTTCAGAGGGCAGGGAGGTGGGGGGATGGGTTAGCTCGGTGATGGTATTAAGGAGGGCACGTATTACATGGAGCACCGGTGTTATATGCAAACAATGAATCATGGAACACTACGTCAAAAACTAATGATGTAATGTATGGTGACTAACATAACATAATAATAAAAAAAAAGAATGAGTAACAAAAGGATTAAAAGTAGTCAATTGAAAAAAAAGCATTTGAACAAAATTATAATCAGATAGTAGATGCTATTGTACAGTGCATGAAATTTTAGCCAAATTTTTAAAAAAGAAATTTTCAGGATAAGAAAAATTTAAGATACCTAAACAGAACTGTAGATATCTTATTTCCTGATTTTAAGAAACAAAGAGGAATAATTTTTTAAAGATTTATTTATTTGAGAGAGTGGGGGGAGGGGCAGAGGGTGAGACTCTCCAACAGACTCCCTGCTGAGCTGGGAGCCCAAGGTGGGGCTCAGTCCCACAACCCATGAGATCACGACCTGAGCCAAAACCAAGAGTTAGATGCTCAACCGACTGAGCCACCCAGATGCCCCAAAAAGGAACAATTTTTTTTAAAGCATTTTATTTGTCCTGAGTTTTAGCCTCAAGGACAAAAGGTTGTAGACAGATGCTATGGGTGCTGTTGATGGCCATTTGTGGTGGCCACTTTGTGATCCCAGGGTCCTCTGGAAGAAAAGGAACTGGGGGAGAAAAGAGAAACTGCCATATACTTTCCCACCTAAATTCATCCTTTGTAAGCTAAGAGGTTTGTGTAGCTCTTCTCTGAGAATTGCTTTGATACTGTGATTTATATAAGAATTATATATTTGGTCCTGATTCTGGCTCAGAGCTCTTAAAACCCTTGGAATTTCCTAAGTGAGGAAAGTGACAAAGATGCCTTTTTTTATGTTAATGAGGTGATTTCTGGAATGCACCTAAGATTAAGGGCAGGTTGCCAGGAGAACCAACCATGTAATTAGACTGTTGGAATTTTCAGTCCACCCCCTACCCCCACCTCCACCTCCGGGGAACAGAGAAGGGGTTGAAGGTTGAATCAATCCCCATTGACTAATGACTTAATCACCTGTGCTTACGTAATGAAGCCTCCAGAAAAGCCCCAAAGGACTGGGTTTGTTAGAATTTCTGGTTTGGTGACCTTGTGGAAATCTAGGGGAGAGTGGAGGGGGCATGGAAGCTCTGCACCCCTTCCCACATGCCTTGCCATCTTTATTTCTTCCATTTGGCTGTTCCTGAGTAATATCCTTTTATAATAAACTGGTAATCTAGCAAGTAAAATGTTTCTCTGAGTCTGTGGGCTGTAGCAAATTAATCACACCCAAGGAGGAGGTCTAGGGAACCTCTGATTTATAGACAGTTGGTCAGAAGTACAGGTAACAGCCTGGGCTTGTGACTGGCGTCTGACATGGGGGGAGGGGGCAGCAGTCCTGGGAGACCGAGCCCTTACCCTATGGGATCTGATGCTATGTCCGGATAGTGTCAGAATTGAGATGAATTACAGACATCCCCTAGTACCCCCACACCCATGTCGGAAATTCTCAGAACACACCAAAGAATTGCCTTCTAAGAACTTTTACCAAGTTGAAATCTCCTGCCACCTGACCAATGAGTGAGTGGCACAGTTGGGTGAGCAGTTTTCAGCTCCCACAGTAAGCAGAGGCCTCCAGGTAATGGGGTGCACACCTTTAGCAGAGCCTGCAGCCATGGGGAATGGAGAAGATCATATAGGAGACACACTCCGTTCACATCTCGGCTGTAGAACAGATTCAGCTCTCGCAGCACAAGCCTCAGGATCTGGGAGAGACCTGGAAAAGGGAGAGGGCAGAGGTGGAGTGGCCGGTGGAGGTGAAGAAAGGCAGGTGTGAGTGTGAAAGACAACTCAGACTCCTGGGATGGGTCACAGGGGCTCCTGAGGAATGAGATGACGCTGGATTTAAGGCCAAAAGCTCTGGTTCTATCACTGTGTGAACTTCAGAAAGTCATCCAACTCTCTGAAACCCAGTTTCCTTGTGGCAAAATAATATGCTATCCTTCCCATAGGATTGTGGCTAAATTTAGATGAAATAATAGATCATTTACAGATGTCAGATTTTATGAGAGCAATATTCTTTCCCTTCCCCCACCTTATCGGCCTTTGGTTTATTCCAAAATTATCTCGTTGTTTTCTGGATCCTCCTTCTCTAATTCAAACGTAGTCATTTGTCTTCACACTTTCTGAAAGTTTTTATTGGAAGTGTTATTGAAAAACTCTAATGGCCAGGGCACCTGGGTGGCTCAATGCGTTAAGCGTTGGACTCTTGGTTTCGGCTCAGGTCATGATCTCAGGGTCATGGATTTGAGCCTTGAGTTGGGCTCTGCCCTCAGCAAGGAGTCTGCTTGAGATGCTCTCTCCCTCTTCCTCTCCCTCTGCCCTTCCTCCTGCTTGTGCCCTCTTTCTCAAATAAATAATAAATAGTCTTAAAAAGAAAAACAAAAAAAACCTGACTCTACCTGCCAATAGGTGTTTAATACAAATCTCAGGATTCCACTGATTAAAGAAACTGAACAGATTTTAATCAATGCTGGATTTTTTTACATGTTTTCATAGGCATTCTATTTGTTGTAGTGATATTTTGAATGTGAACAAGTTGTGAAGTTCTAAGTTTAAATAAAACATTGTGGGATAAGAGAAAAAAGGAGGTTCTGAACCCACTGTGCCGATTTCTTTCCTTCCTGCCTTGAAAACTGCTTAGAATCATCACTAATAGAGGTAGTAGGACACTCTGAAGTGTCCAACAAGTTCCTTAAAAGAATCACAATAAATCTATCAGAACCCCTGCCCCTAAATTTGATCTCATATCTACAGTGATGTTATAAGGCCTTTCTGATCCAGAAAGGAGTCCAGGCACTACATACCATTCTCCGGATTGGTTGCCGTAGAGGGTTTCATGTTCTCCTTGTCCAGTGGATCTGCTCCTTTGTCTGACTGTATCCTTCCTGCCCAAGCTTTCGGACGGAATTCAGCCCTGGGAGCAGACTGTAAACAGCACACAGCTCACTCCGGTCACGCCGGCCCTGCAGCTCTCACGCACTGGAATGTGTTTTCAACAGCATTTATTTGAGCAAGTCGAGCACCGTGCTACACCCAGGGACCCATATCAAACAAAACACTTGCCCTGTAGAGCTCACTCTCTAAATTAACCAGCCCTATGAGAGAGCATTACTATTTCAGGGAACACTCCTCCCACTCTCTCTCTCTCTCCCTCTCTTTTTTTTTTTAAACAAGTGACAAACAAATATTTATTTCTCACCCAGTTAATTTTACCGTCCTTCAGAGCTCAGAAGAGCCTTCCCTGGCCTGACGCCACTCATGTGCCGTGTTCCCTCTCATTGTACCTACAGTTCTTCGTGGCACCAATCACAATGGCAAGAGGCATGGTTACATCTGAGGCATACTCTTAAAGGTTATTTTCTATGTGGCTTTGGGAAGGATTAGTTTCAAGAAACAGAAACCCAAAATAATAGTGGTTAAACAGGGTAGAAGTTTATATCTTGCTTATGTAAAAGTGTAGAGGCAGAGACAGTTCAGGGTTGGTAGGGCAGCCTTGCTCCACGAAGTGCTCAGAGAATGGGCTCCTTCCAGCTCGCTGCTCTGCCTCCCTCGGGTATGGTGTGGTTCCCATCTTCCTGCTCCAAAATGGTGGCTGGAGCTCCGGCCATCACTTCTACTTCTCAGCCAGCAAAATGAGGGTTAAGAAAATGAGGGCAAAGGGAACATGCTCACTGCTCTTTGTGGAAGTTTCACAGAAGTTGCCTTATATGATGAAAAATCACCTTATACCCTGGTATAACTTGAAAACACCTCACTGGACTTTCATGTTGCTTAAAAAAAAAAACTCCGAACACCCTTATAATTAATTATCAGAGCCTAGAACCCAACTTTTCTTTACCTAAAAACACAAAGTATTTTGGCATTATTTCAACATATGTTGAATTTTCTGAAATGCTACTACCGTAATTGAGAAATGAATTTACTTTGTTTTGCTTGGACTATATCAAGTTGTTCACCGTTTCAGAAAATCTTGTCAATAATGGTAAAGCTGCTTTGCTTGATACACCTCTCACTGGCTTTTCCCCCTTGCCTTGTCTTAATATCCTACTCAGCTACTGGTGTTTCCTGGGATCACTTTCTGAACAAATCATCCCATTAGAATCCTAAAAACATAGCATTTAGGGTATCACTATAACACACCACTATCAAGCTGTATCTGCGTCCCTGGCTGGATTTTTTAATAAGTGCAAATATGTTGTTTCATTATATCTTTTGGTGTAGTGGTATTTCATATTTACATGTTGAAATATACAATGTCTTATTGACAACATTTATTTAACATCTTATTACTAGGGCATGATACAGATAGATTTCCTTTTTTTGAAGTTGTGTGTAAGGAAGTATCTTATTTTGGGTTTCCCCAAAATCAGAGCAAGGATTCTAGTGGGATGATTTGTTTGCAAAGTGATCCTGGGAAACACCAGTAGCAGAGTGGGATATTGAGACAAGGCCGGGGGAAAAGCCAGTGACAGGTGTATCAAGCAAGTAACCACTCTGGGCATTATGGAGCTTATGCCTTGGGGGAATAAGGTACAAGAAAGTGGGGGTATTTATACACCAGTGCTGCTGGTCATCAGTTGAGGGCTTTTGCCAGAGAACATTACTTCTAGTCCTTCCGGCCTCCCACATGCATGCTCTCAGGTAGTGAGTGCAGGGGCTGGCTGTTCGAATTTGGCCTGGGTTGCACCAAAACTGTAAGGACCAACGGTCTATGGGTAGGGCACCAACAACATTTGTTATCCAAGTAGGATAATAAAGGATAAATCGGGATTTTTTTTAAAAAGGAGTATTGCAAATTAGTTGTTAGAGACTGGGATATTGCATCTGATATGGTTGAGAACCCCTGCCTAGAATTTAGACAGATTGTGGGGTTGAACCAGGGAGGCTATCTCGAAAAAGACAGATCATTATTGTGTTGTCTCTAAATTCCCAGTGAGAAAGAAAGCTGTTGGAGAATTTTAAACAACTCTCCCATACACATTCTTTCCCAGTCACACTGAAGTATTCTAGTTTGCTAGACTCTTCCAAAACCTGACATCACATGCTTTTGCCATGCCCACCACCACCTGCCCTGCCCAGCCTCAACTGAGTTAGGTTAAACCCTTCCATTTTCCTGTGTTCTAGTTTTTGAGCCTCTGTTGAATCATTTAGCACAACATTTGCACATATGACTCACCTTCCTCCCAAGAGGGGAGCATGGAGGGTAGGAAATAGAAAAGGGAGGTGGAGTGTCTTCCAGATAGACAAAAGTCAGAGCAAACAGATGGGTCTGACACCAAGCCATCATATTCAAGAAGCTGCTGGAAATGTTACCCAAAGGGCGGTTCATAAATTACGTCCTTGGAGAGGAAGTACAGATTAAACGAGCCAACTACTATCTGTGCATCGTAAGTAAGGTAGACCACATTTCTTCCATATTAATGCTCAAATGCCAGTGTGCCAAACTAGGCCTGTCCATGCTGCAGCCGGGGACACCAGACTGCGCATTCCTGAGATGACCTGATTTGTGAGGGAGATTTACAGATAGACTGTGATTTCTATAGTGAGTTTTAATTATTAATATAGCTTCCAATAAATCTACTGCTAACTGTAGGGCTGCAGATAACGAATTCATATATTCTCAAAAGCTCATGTTGACTAAAAGCTCCTCACCCATGGAGGCATAAACAGTGATTTTCATCTCCACAACTTAGGTGAATTCTAAACATGGTGGTCACCATCAGGTTCCTGTGACAAATTGCTGTGGACTGAATTGTGTTCCCCCAAATTCAGATGTTGGAGACCCAACCCCATTGTGCTGGTATTTGGAGGTGGGACCTTTGGGAGATATTAGGCTGAGATGAGGCCATGAGGGTGGGGTCCCCATGATGGCATTAATGCCCTTGTAAGAAGAGACACCAGAGAGCTTGCTCTCCGTGAATCTCCCTGCCAGGTGAGGGACACGGCGAGGAGCCTCTCTTCAAGCTGGGAAGAAGGACCACACCAGAACCCACTCATGCTCATACCCTAATCTCAGGCTTCCAGCTTTCAGAACTGAAAGAAAAAAAAATCTGTTGTTTAAGCCACGGAGTCCCTGGTATTAGCCCAAGGTAAGACAAAAAAATCATAGAAGGAAACCTCAGAAAATGGTTTTCCCTCTCTCCAGATGTCTATGAAAACTATGGCAATGCTTCAGTTCACAACCCGCTTCACAATTCTCTTACGCATTAGCCCGCTCAGTGTCCGGCTTCTGCGTGGGTCATGTCTGCAGAGGGTCTGGAAGGTGGACCTTGTGCTTTCTGGTTCACGCAGAAGCCTCGGCACCTGTAGCAGGGTCTGGGCTGTATTTCCAGTGGTTGAGAAGGGGAGGAAAAATGGTAGGCCAAAATATGGAAGTAAAAGGCCGATACTTGCCCAGGGAGAGCAGCTGGGACGTCAATCCTGAGGTGGGAGCCGCTGACTCCAGAGGCCTGTGCCCTTCCTCTTTTCCTCAGCCTGGTTATATTGACTTCAACCTCCTTCCCTATCAAACTTTGAAAAACTTTCGTTTTTCAGATGTGGAATCTGACATCCAAAGGGGTATTCGGTAGAGTTAACAAGTAGTAAAATCCAGTTTTCCTCTTTTGTTTCCAGGACTAGACCTGAAAAATATGAGTGCCTGGCAAAGGACTAGAATCCCTCTTCCCTGCCTTTTCATGACTTCTGGACCAAGTTTGTCAGTTAGAACTTACCTATTTCTGCTGTCATGAGGACGAGAATTCATGATTGAGGCTGCAAGTAAGTCGATACCCAACAATATGCAATTCTGGACTAATTAAATAACAGAGGAAGGATCACCAGGTCTTATTAACTGAGAAGCTGCATTAGTGTTATGGACTTATAAAGAATTTGTCCTAAATATTACTTTAAAAATCAGTATTGATTGAACTTGTTAAAATATAGTGATAACTATTAATCATTCCCCCTACCCCTATTAAGCTCTTTTTTAAAAAAAAAAATGCTTCCTACTAAACAAAGCCTGAAAAAGCACTTGAAAACTTAATGATAAGTAACAGCCCGTACAAAAATGGCCCAGCTTCCTGTGGGTCAAAATGCTGTCGACTAGGGCTAGAACAAATGGTCAGTTTTACTGTCTGCATGACAACTCATTATTCCATACTTAAACAGTTTCCCAAAGCAAAACCTGCTCTTCCAAAATCACAGAATTCTCCATATGATTTGGGTAACAATGAAACTAAACCATTTGAATTACCCAGATTTTTATTTGTAGCTATTAAAAATTGACAGAAGCACGGACATTTATACATCTCTTCTGGTAACTGAGGATCATTTGACAGAGTCTCTTACCTGCAAGACCGCAAACATGCAATATTGCTCCTATCCAGAGAAAAGCTTTGGTAGAAAATACTAGTGGGCTATTAGCTGCCAAAGTCACCTCACTGTTCTAGACAAAATCTCTGCACATCCTCTTTGATTTAATCCACAGAAGCCTAACCCAGCCTAACCACTAAGTTACTCATAAGCTTCCCCTGTCACAAATCTTAAGTATTCCTTACACTGGGAGGTCTAATTTATATCATTTCAACCTTCACTGTGGTATTTTCTCTCAAAATGCCACCACATAGTTAACACCAAAAAAAATTATTTTTGTTGACCATTCCCTAACAGACACCCCCCAACAGACAATAGCATTTTTAATGAAAGGAAAAACTTTGGAGATACCAGAGAGTAAGCTGACCTATTAACCTTATTGTCTCATGTTATGAGAATATGATGGAAGACCCTTCAGCCAATAATAATAAGGCCTGTAAAAAGTTCCTTCTGGAAGGTTCGCTACCAAGTGACTGTCCTCAACTTAATAGTTACCCATTATCTCAGATTGGAGTTACTTCTTTATTTGAAAATTTTATATTGCAGCGAAGCACATTAAGTGCGAAAGTCGGTGGGAGGCACACTGGGAAGTAGATAACCCAGAATAAAACTAAAGGGTTCTGCTCACAGCAGGGCAGATCGGAATAAAGACCAAATGACTATTGTTAGAGGTTTATCAGCCCCTTTACTCGAAATTAAACAGGTGGCTTTCATTTGCTTTCCACTGTTGATGAAAATGCAAGTTGGGAATGTGATACTTCTGTGACCGTTTTGAGCACACCGTATTTTACCATAAACACCTAATGTTATTAAGTTTTCAACTCATTTTTTACCTTACAATCTTTAAAAAAAAAAAAAAGATCTGCGAGAGAGTGCATACATGAGTGTGAGAGGGAGAGGGACAGGGAGTCTCAAAAGACTCCCTCCTGAGACACAGGGCTGGATCTCACAACCCTGAGATCATGACCTGAGCCAAAATCAAGAGTCGGATGCCCAACCGACTGAGCCACCCAGGCGCCCCCACCTTACGATCTTTTAATGCATAACCCAGCTATGAAGTGCCATCTCTGGCAGCAGTAGTAGGAAAGAGCCCTGGAATTAGAGTTAGGGAAGTTCTAGGTTAGAGTCTCAGCTCTAACAGTGAGCAAATCCCAGCCACTCCTTGTCTGCAAAATCGGTGGGGCTAATACCTGCCTCACAGCGCTGCTATGAGCATTCACTGCACATGTGAAAGATCTGTAGCCTACGGCAGGAGTGCTAGGTATTTCTACTTATAGACAGTGGCCTGGAGATTTAGATTTAGAATTTGAAGATTTTTGGTTTTACTATGCTACCTGAAAGGTGTATCTGAAAGGTACAGTATCAGCCTAAAGTAACTGGAAAGTTCCATTCAAAACTCCAATAAAAAGATGAGTTAAAACATGTTTTTCTTAGAACTGAGACAGTCTACCATCATTTGAGAACTTCTCGGTGGGTCTCAAGTCTTTGTTCATTTCTAGAACTACCCCTGTATCTCTCTTAAGGGATCAGACATTCGGTAAATTTGCCAAATGTTGAATCTGTGTTTATCCTAAAATCAAAACAATCTCTAATGGAAATGCAGGGTGTTTAACATAAACTAATCAAGTGTTGGCTCCTTTCCAATAATGGGCAGCCACCTTCTGGTAGAGAGCAGTGGTGACATGGAAAGGCTTCTTGAGAAGACATTACAACTGGGAGGTAGCTAATTAATGCACAGTAGTTCCAAGGGGAATTTTAAATCCTCTCTCCTCCCTTCCCTGAATCTGTTCAGGAGGACAAAAAAAAAAAAAAACAGTGACTATCAAAATATGCCTTTTATTCAAAGAAATAATAGATTTAAGACCCCTGTCCTAGGGATATTAGAATCAGAAAGTCAATTTTTTTTGTCAGCGAAGGTGCTATAATTATGAATTTATGTTTATTTTAAAGACAGAGATCTCTAAAACCCCAGAGGGACCTCTGAGGCCAATACAAAGAGGCATGAATTCGGGCAAAAAAATAAATAAAATAAATGAAACACCCAAGCCTGGGTTTCTTTTAAATTTTTAAGCTGCCCGAGTCATTTCTTACACAATCATAAAACAACCTAATAGAGATGAATGTCTTTTATTATGAAAATTGCTGTTACATTACAGCCAACATTCCGAAACAGTATTTTAATAAACATGTCTTGATTATAAAGTAGAGCAGAAACCATGATCCTTTTTTAAAATTGATTAACACCTGCTGATGTTAACATAAATCTGGAGGATACTCCATATGCTCACCATGGTGTGTAGGAGATGAGATGAGAAAGAGCACCTATGTTATTCAAAACAGCTACTAGTGTTACTTGTATAGTGTAAACCAACCATTTACAACAGGACATTAAAAAAAAAAAAAGGTGAAAGGCAAAACACTAAAATGTTGAAGTGTTACAATACTTTTGAGATGGGAAAAGCCAAAGCTTGCTTCCTTTTTCTTCCCCTCTGTGAGTTCAGTGCGAGGTACAGGGAAGAACCAGAACACTAGGTCAAGGATGGATGCAGTTCCTTGCTTCGGTATTTCCCAGAATTTAGTCCTGCTCCAAAACACAGCCCACATGCAAAAGCTCTTCGGGCTCTCATTCACAGGCCTCGCAATACAGCATTTGCACACGGACGAGTGAGGTTCCATAGCAGCTCAGAGTCAGTGTTTGAATTCCAGTGTATTCACTCCATAGCACTGAAAGGAATCCACGAACAAAACTCCTATGTTCTTTCTAGTCAGGAGGCAGAAGACTCCTATTTATATGTGTTCCATGTTTGGGGTCGGGGTGCGGTAGTCACTGCATAGAACCTCTCCCATCATGAATACCCTGGTGGAGAAGCTTAGAAAAAGTTAAAACTGCAGTTTTAGAAGGTCCTCTTTCCCCTCCCTCAGCAAAGAAGCATGATGTACACGTGACTGCAAGGAATTCAGGAAGGCATAGTGTGGCTACTGTAGTTTCAAGTACAATCTGCTCCTTGCAAAGGGGTCTGGGGTAACTGCAGGCAAACCTGAAACTCAAAAAAATTATTAACTTCTTTAATGTAAGAAGCTGTACTGAGAATTCTTCTTACAACTTCACGTAGCTGGCATACTCCTTACTGTAGGAGGGGATGTCCTTTTTCCAAACAGTAAATGTTATGATATTTGGGGGACTTAACTGGTTTAATTGAATTTGATCTCCTTTTCAACCCTCCCTTTAAATCATAGTCTTTTTTTTTTTTCTGGGCTCAGGGCTATCATCATTAGTAAGGCTCCGAAATAACCACCAAAATAACACAACGTCCTAATTTCAACACCATTCTTTTTTGCCACTATAGGAAGACGCCAGATGGTGCTAAAGCATCCTACAGATAATCCAGTTGTCAAGCTGTTGTGCATCCTAGTTAAGCTTCTCACGCTGGATCTGGTAGTAACATGCCTGAAAAAGAGTTCAAAACAATTTAAAATTTACTTGTAAAGAAGCCACATAAACATAGCAGTGCACAGGAGACCAAAGAAAGGAAATGTCTGATAAATACTGTTAGGGCCAACAAAATCAGTTAGTTGCTTTATTTTTCCCTGTTCACTTCCAGTCCCCCATCCAATGTCTATTTTGCATACTTGTAAATTAGTAGAGAGAAAATTTTGCACACCTTCTACTAATTCTAAAATAAAGAAACTTTTTACAAGCTGTTTAATATTCTTCACTAAGTAGAAATACCATAATTGGCTAAGCCACTACTGAGTGGACATTTAGAATATGCTGAGCATTATAAGGTATACAAACAACTGTAACTGGAATCATCTAGTATGTTTAAGAAACTACAAATTAAGAGTAAGCATCATTCCAGACCCAGTGAGTCAGAATTTCCAGGAATGAATTTTTAAGAAGCATTCCTAGGTGATTCTGGAAGTATCCAGGTTTGGAAGTTACTCACACTACAAAGAACACCTCAGCCAAACCATGTATGTTTTTCATTCTTCAATTCCTCAGGATAAATCTCTAGGAGTAGGATTACTCAAACCCCAAGAACATTTTCGATGTTGTTGATATCGACGTTAACAACAGTTTTCTAAAAGGGTGACTGCTATTTAATGCATTATCAGCAATATGGGCATAATTCTGATTTCACTATACCCCTACCAGCACTGGTTATAATTCTAAAAGGTCCTTGCTGATTTAGTAGGCTCAAAATGGCCTCTTGCTTAAATCTGCAGTACTGTAATTTTCAATGAGGTTGAGCATTTCCCTACATATAAATGTATCACTTGTTTCTCCCCTGCTGATATGTTGAGAGATACTCTTCATATAACATAAATACTAAAAATGTAAGTCATTGGTGGCCAATACTTTCCCCAGTTTCTCCACCTTTTTCAGCCCTTTTATTTATTTTTAAAGATTTTACTTATTTGACAGAGAGAGAGAGAGAGAGAGGGAACACAAGCAGGGGGAGTGGGAGAGGGGGAAGCAGGCTTCCAGGGGAGCAGGGAGCCTGATGCGGGGCTCAATCCCAGGACCCTGGGATCATGACCTGAGCAGATGCTTAACAACTGAGCCACCCAGGTGCCCTCCACCTTTTTCAGCCCTTTTAATGGAGAATGTTAATGGTATTTCAGTTGAAAAGTTCAAACAACTAATCCAAGCTCTAAACCTGACATTAAATTCTAGGTTTTTTCTCATTTTAATTTGCCTGTCTATTCCTTCTGTTAGGGGTAATGTCCATTCCTGTGACAATAACATACTATCTTAATTACTGTAATTTTATAATATTTTACTAACTGGCAGAGTGCATCTATTCTCCTTTTTTCCAGAAGTGTTTATGCCATTTTCTATTTGTTGTTCTTCCAATATACTTCAGAATTATTCTAAGACTCTAAGAAAAATCAAGGTGGGAAACTAAAATGACTTCCAACAATCCCTAGAGAGTACTCAGATTACAGAACCTTATTTGTAACATACTGGTTTACAGTAAATTCATGGGGAAAAGAGAAGATGCAATTCATATTCATTATATACACACTGCCTTCTCTGTTTTACCCTCATTTCCATTAAATAGCTCTGGTGATGGATACTTTTTTGGACACTACAAATCCTTACTGTTTCTTCTCTAGAGTTACATTTATATAGTCTACCTTTATAAGCATTTCTACTGATTTGAATGATCAATTTATAGGGAAGATTGGGTAATTTGCTTTAGTATTTTGAAGAATAAGTAACTGATTCTACTTTAATATATTTTAAAATATTAACAACATGTGCTCTAAAGGCATTTAATATTTTCATTAAACGTCTGTATAAAGAAGACAGTGTTAATTACAGATTTATAATATGGTAAATTAAGGACAGATTTTAAGATAAAAGAAAATTAAATACTACCTATACTTACCTTCAAGGTGGTGAACATTATACCCTGTTCCCCATGCTGAAGATATGGGTCCATTAGATCCTCAATGAGGTGTACCTCAGAGCCTAAATTCCTAATCCTGCCCCAATGAGAAAAAAATACTGAATTATATCTGTTTATATGTACATCCTCCTTCTGAATCTATGTAAGGGAAAATAAAGAACAGCTCACCATAGTGGAATGGGTAAAGAGAAATGGTTTTTTTTCTAGTGGGGGAGCACATTACTGTCATCAATTCAGAAAAAGCACTTATTAAAATCATGAGTCCCTAATAATCAAGTCAGAAAAGGTTGGTCACCTGGCCCGTAGCACCACATATAAGAAAACAGGAAACAAGTCATCCATGGACCACAAAAAGTCTTCCTGAAGTGATGCCAGGACACTCTGAGAGATCTCTTCAAAAGTCTGTTGGATGACCTTAAGTTTGTCTGACGGGGTAAATGTTGTGCTGTTGTTATTTAAAAAAAAAAAAATAATAATAATCCTGTAATTTTTCTTAATAGAACTGTTCAATATTAAATATTAACTGTTTGACAATATACCCTCCTGGGACTTATGTGTCTTAAGTTGGACACATCAGGCATAATGAGTTGCTGGAAGGGATAACTACAGTAATCCCTTGGTTCTTTGAGAAAAGATGCCTCAGCTATCTATGGTTCACATGGAAGAATTCACTAAATCATAAGATTACCCCCTTTAACCATGTAGGACCTTATTCTCCTAATATATGCTCTTCTCTGAGTAATTAAGTTTGGTTAATTTCCATTTGGCTACAGATGTGATTATGTAGATACATTTCTGGGTAGGCTCTCCACATCTTCTGAAAATACAACGGCCTTGTAGAGTAAAAGGTAAGCCAAATGTCTCAAGAGAGCCTTTTCTGATCTCCAGGCTGAGTGTGATACCTTCTAGGAGTGAAGGGGGCACTTAGAGCTTAGGTAAAGATAAGATCTCATTAATATCTTAATAGACTAGCTATTACTTTGATGTATGTGTTTTTTTAACAAATCAGTGATTACCTGATCTGCTGCAGACATTCTACAGCTGAGGCAAAACAAGCATCTTTTGTAGCTGGCAAAACCTGCAAAAAGAGAATTTATGAAGGTCAAAGAGGAAAGCTGTCTTCTGCAGTAACTGTAAAAAATAAATGATACTGATGGCAGGGTGTGGTTCTTCAGTGAGTAACTCATGCTTGGCTACTATTCTACCAAAGTAAAATGGAAATGTTTTGCTATTTCAAATATCCCACATTAAAGAAAAGCATATTTACTGAGGAAACTAAAATGTACTATAATTTACTATACCTTTTTACTCTCTCCAAGGACTGACAAGGTCGCTGGCCAAAATTTCCTACAATGGAATCCACACACTGTTAATACAAGTTGTTACTTGTGATAGATTAATCCCCATAAAAACAGCTGGTGGCTACATTGCCTTCCCTGTCCCATTTAAAATAACAGATAAGGTTTTAATAAACATTCCAGAAGTAATTTAAGAGTTTCTATCATGTTCCTAAGGGACCTATCAATGTATACTACAATTTCCCCATACATTACGGATATTACCAGGTTTAGCCAAAATCTTTCCTTCACTCAGTTTTACTGTATTTTTTACCGTCAAATTATCCTACTGAAAAAATGTACTTTCTGATTAAGGATTGGTAATTTTTGATTACACATTCGTAATTACCGGATATTGGGGTGACCAGCTTTATCACAGCACTAGAAGAAAGGATAATGTGTTCCCTTGGAGTAACAAGAAACAATACTCCACAACAAAGAGCACTTCTAAAACTTTTAAATTAGAAACTGGAGATGGGGAGGAAAGAAAAAGAAGGAAAGGAAGAATGTCAAAGACTAAATGTAATTAATTTTTTCTGAAACTGTAAACATATGTATTTTGTTTTAAGGACGGCAAAATATGAAAAGGTAGCTAAAATGTATACACACACACACACACACACACACAAAATAAAACACACATTCAGAAGACATTCAGAAGAATAACCAAGTTTTACACTCCACTCCAAAAATTCTCAAAAATAAAGATTAAATATCACTATTTTGCTGAATAACAAATATGCAAATAAGTAAATAAACTGCAAATCATATATTCCATTAGATATTAAAGTACCAAATTCCTGATAATGCTGTTAGCATTTTAAATTAAAACCATTTGATTCTACTCCTAACTACTGTACTTACCTCTGTACCCCAAGGAAGCCCAGGAGAGCAATATCTGGCTGCTTATTCAGTCGTAGAACACATTCCCAGTAAATGTCTTCCTCGCGATCATTATCCAGGGCATAGAGCATGAACAGTGGCGGGTAGAGCCGAGGTAGCAGTACAGGAAGCAGTAACCCAGAACTTGTTACCACATAACTACAAAATATTGGAGAAGCAATCATATTAAAATTGCATACAGAATCTAGAGCTGAAAGTAAAGATGGGACGTTCTGAATAAAGAAACAGTTATAACAGGGGCACCTGGGTGGCTCAGTCGGTTAAGGGTCTGACTCGATTTTGGCTCAGGTCAAGATCTCAGGGTGGTGAAATTCAGCCCCGAGTCAGGCTCTGTGCTCAGCTGGGAGTCAGCTTAAGATTCTCTCCCTCCCCGCCCCCCCTACATTCTTTCTCTCTCTCTTACAAAAAAAAAAAGGTAAAGAAACAGTTACAACATTATTCTACTTTTATATTTGGAGCTAACATGAGGAACTTACCTATGGCCCCAGAGTTTTATCTTGGACCAACTGTGAATACTTTTCATTAACTCAAAATCTAACTGAAAACCCAATTGGTTTCCATTTTGAAAATGATTCTCTGTGGTTATTCTAGATCAGCATGATGTTACTTCGCTCAGCAGCCTCTGCACCCAGTCATTTGAGACCGCACTTCCATGGGGTTTGGCTAATCCAACTTAATACAACCTTTTAAAAGGGACCTCAGAGATCACCCAGTCCAATCACATTGTCTTAAAAATAGGGAAACTGAGATCTAGAGAATTTGGGATTCTCTAGATAGGGATTCTTTAGATAGGACCACCCACCCTCTTTCTTCACTATCTCTACCCAACGCCACGTACCCTGGCTCTGGCGATTCGGATCTGGAATCTGACTTCCCAGTACAAAAGGATTTCCTTTCCGTTGGGAGAGGAGCAGAGAGAGGAATTGTGCTGCCCTCTTCAGGAAGCTCAGGAAATAAGAATCTAAGGAATAACAGAAAATACAATTATACAATTTTATACCTCTAGAATGGTTAAAAAGAGTAAAGATACATTTCTATGCATTTCTCTTATTTCATCTATTTAAGGACCTATGAGATGAAACTTTATATCAACTAAATATTTTAGTTCCCTAGGATTCTTAACTGATGCTTTGTAATTACAGGATAAAATTAAGGGTGTAGCTAAATAATCTTCATGTGCTTTTTTTTTTCCTGTCTGGTTATTAAAGAGTGAAAAATTCTTATCTACATGTTTTTCTTACTGACATATCTCATCTGAGGTCAATTTGTATTGACTCTTCAAGCAGAGACCATTATTCTCACAGCAAAAACAAATATTAATTGGAAACCACCTAAATATTCAACATTAAGAAAAAATGAAAATCTAATTAAAGTAAAATTAAAAAAAATTTTTTTTTTTTAATTCAAGTTGCTGGGGCACCTGGGTGGCTCAGTTGGTTAAGCAGCTGACTCTTGGTTTAGGCTCCAGGCATGATCTCAGGGTCGTGAGATGGAGCCCCCACCTTGGGCTCCACTCCAAGTGCGGAGTCGGCTTGTCCCTCTTCCTCCCCTGCTGCCACTCTCCCTGCTCTCTCTAATAAATAAAATCTTTTAAAGATTTTTTATTTTATTTTATTGAGAGAGACAGAGAGAGAGCATGAGAGAGAGGAGGGTCAGAGGGAGAAGCAGACTCCCTGCCGAGCAGGGAGCCCGATGCGGGACTTGATCCCGGGACTCCAGGATCATGACCTGAGCCGAAGGCAGTCGCCTAACCAACTGAGCCACCCAGGCGCCCCATAAATAAAATCTTTAAAACAAAAATTCAAGTTGCTAAAAAATTTTTCCAATTGATCAAGCTAAATTGAGGATTTTCCCCTTAGGTTTTGAATTTGCTCTAGATTTTATCTCTGACCTCTTATATGCAAATAGTGAGCTCTACTATAAACAAGTTCATTGTCCTCTTTATTTTTAGACATAAACCTTGACTCTTTAAAGGGAGTTTGCAATCTTCTCTATTTTTGTAGACTTATACCTTGCCCCTGCCTCTGCCCCTAATTTTATAGCCGGGAAAACTAAAAAAAAGTCAGAAAACTTATCTTCATTATACTCATCTAACTAATGTCAGAGCTGAAACAGTCCCAGCCAGTGGTCTTTTAGTGGATTACACTGTCCCCTCAAAACTGAAGACATTTCCAAATGCATCTATCAATTCTGAAGCTTATAAGGAAAAATCACTTTATGAAAAAATTCATAAATTTTTATATAATGACCTCATTATAGTATTTACTTGTTGGTTTAACGCCAGTAAAAGATCTTGAATTTTACAAATTCCAAATTTCCTACCTAAAACTCTCTTTCCAAAGAT
This sequence comes from Mirounga angustirostris, assembly GCF_029215605.1. Classification (NCBI taxonomy): domain Eukaryota; kingdom Metazoa; phylum Chordata; class Mammalia; order Carnivora; family Phocidae; genus Mirounga; species Mirounga angustirostris. The sequence continues at coordinate 162,125,827 of NW_026991711.1, forward strand.
GTTCTACTTGCTTGCTTTCTCACCTCTTTTAAAGTCTCTGCTCAGATATTACCTCATTAGTCAGGCCTCCTGGACCTTCTGTTTAAAATAGCACCCTCTTACCTCCAGGCCCCATTCTTTGTCACATTTACCATCACCTGACACACTATATATTTTATTTAGTCTGTCCCACTAGAATGGAAGTCTATGAGAATACACACAGTTCCTGATGATTAGTGATGTTAAGCTTTCTTTCAGGTGTCTGGCGGTCGTCTCTATCTCTTCTTTGCGAAATTGTCTATTCTGGTCCTCTGTCCATTTTAAATCAGATTATTAGTGTTTTTTTAGTGTTGAATATATAAGTTCTTTTTATATTTTGGATATTAACCAAATCATTATCAGATACATCATTTGCCAATACCTTCTCCCACTCAGTAGGTTGCCTTTTTGTTTTGTTGATGGTTTCCTTTGCTGTGTTTCTTGCATGAAGTAAAAACATGTTTTTTGTTATTTAATCTGTTTAAGAATCTGTGGCACAAAGATCATTTTCTTGATGAGTAATTTCATCAAGGAAGAGGAACCTTGATGATTCTTCACAAAGTTGTAATCTCTACACTCAGGATAAAGACACCCAAGCATTAGTATAAAGTAGTATTCCACAGCTTGTAGACTTCAATGAGAAAGACCTCTTACCTCACCAGCTGGAAAATTCGCTTAAGATAAGACTTAATCTCCTTCACAGCCTCCTGCAATAACCGGCGATTGGCTCCCACGCCCACATATGTCATTCTATAAACTGCAACCAGTGTCTCCACAAGCCTGCCCAGGGGGTGCAGAGGAGTGTCACAGGCCTGAACAGGAAGAGGATCACTGAAATCAGTCAATGACTAACAGCAGAAAAAATCAACCAATAAATAATAAAACAATTTCATAAACGATAAACAATTTTCAAACTGGCAGGAGTCAACTTTTGGATCAGAAAATTCAAATACTTAAACTTTTCTGAAAGTGTTGAGTCTACCCAAATTATATGGAGTAGGAGTTCCTAATGTTATCAAAGAATCCTTTTAGCATCTTGGGAAAATAGCTTTGGATATACTGCTAAATATAATTAAGCTATAAACTTCACCAAAAAAATAGGAGAGGTTACCTTTGAGCAAACTAAATAATGACAGTTGATCATGCTTTAATACAATCATTCTCCAGTTCCCTTGATTTCTCTTAATACTGTTTCCTGCAACCCCATTATCAATGCATGTCATACTTTAAACTAGCTAATCTTACAGGGTTTGAGAAGGAAGCAAAGAGCATAACCATGGGGTGAGGGCAGCACGCTTTATTTATACAATCTCTAGTCTGCTAATGTTACTAACAAAAAGCCATTTTAAACTTTGACCCTTGTTCTCAAGAACTCCCTTGAGCACTTTACAAAACTTAAAAAAGTTCTACCAACATGATAGGGCAATATTCATGTGGAAATGTGCTTTTAGTAGTCAGAATTAGCAAAAGAAATACCTAGAAAGCAAAGATAGGATTAGGGTACCAATAAACTGTGAGCACAATGATACATTGTAGTGGTTGTGTCATTAATTCACAAGACCACTGTAATTTTGACTCTACCTTTATTAAATATTTCTTGATATCATCATATTTCTCCACAGAGAAGGCACCAACATGCTGAGGAATGAATTCCAAACTCTCTAGTGTCTGAGTCTGCGAACGACTTAATGTCTCTGGACTGTAAAAAGACGAAAGCCCATTATGTATTTCATATCAAGAAAGCAAGGTAATGGTAATGTGCACATGAAACACTGTCACCAAATAAGGATGAAATGGAGTACCCAGGACAGTGTTTGGCCCAAATGAGCTCATAATTGGTAACCGACTTGCTAGCTATTAGATTTTTCTAACAGTCACTCCAATGTCATTTAATGTTACTTCATACCAACTACAATTAATGAAAATTTTGCTTCAATATCAACAATGGTATTAGGAGATACTATAATGTTAGCCTGAAGAGAAAACTGGTGACAGACTTGTTAGTGACAAGAGAAAAATGGAATAAGAGAGAGAGGAAGCGGTGAAGAAAAATGAAAACATGAAAGGGCAGAGGAAGAAGGGAAATGAGCTCAAGTAAGGAGATAATGAGGACGCTATATCTGGTGGTGAGGTAAGCACATAATGGCTAAAGAGAAGCTTTGGATGAAGAGGCCATGATAAAAGACATACTTAGTAATCAACAGACATTTTTGGTAATGGTATTCTATTACTAGATTATAACCAATTAGAAATGGTACACAATCATTATTATTATACTATTTTAGATAAACAAGCCCTCTGCAGTTGCAACATGTTTTATTATATAAAAGTTCATTCACTCTCATTCCTTGGAAACACCCAACAATTAGAGGACCAAAGGTCAACTAGAGGACCAAAGTCTCAATGTTTAAACTGACAGGCTCTAACAGTGAAGGCTGACCATCTGCATCACACGCAAGGGGAAGTCCACAGCTTTAATCAATCCTAGGAGTTTCCATTTCTTCTACTAATAGAAAGATTATAAGGTAAAAATCATGAACTTCATGAATGAAACACTATAATCCATTCCTGTTTATCCCAAATATAGGGGGAAGGAAAAAACCAAACTTCTTTCTATACAGCAGGGATTGTCAAGTTCTTTGGGTCCAAATGCCAGGCAATGCTTGTGAGAGTTACTGGCCCAGTTAAAGAATAAGGAAATATGCAGAAAGTAGAGGGGGGCAGGGGTGAAGCAGAAGAAAAGGAGAACAAGGGAGAAAATAAGAAAAAGAAAAAAAGGAAGAGGTACATCTGTAATTTTTCTTACAGTACTTCAAAATTGTGGTGCCACTTCCTTTTGGTCTCCAGAGGATGCTGATGACAACTATGCAAGCACGAAATGGCAGTTCCCCTCTAGGTGATGCCTCTTTTTTCTCTAGCTGCTTTCCCGATTTTGTCTTTCAATTTGATTATGAAGTGTCTGTTCACGGGTATCTTTTTTTTCAGGATGCAGTTTGCTTAGCTTCTTGAATCAGCACTTTTGTCTTTCACCATATTTGGGAAGTTTTCAACCATTATTTCTTCAAATATTTTTTTCATCCCCATAACTTTTCTCCTCTCCTTCTGGGATTCCAAGGACACAAATATTAGACTCTCAGGTCCTTAGAGCTCTGTTCCTTTTTTCTTCCCCCATGTATTTTCTCTCTGTTGTTCAGTTTGGATAATTTCTATTAATCTATTCTCAAGTTCACTGACTCTTCTGCTGTCATCTCTATTCTGCTACTGAGTTCACCCAGTGATCTTATTTTGGTTACTAGATTTCTTAATTCTAAAATTTTTATTTGTTTCTTCTTTATATCTTCTTTTTCTTTGCTGATACTTCCAATTTTATTTTATTTATTTTTTATTTTTATTTTTTTAAAAGATATTATTTATTTATTTGACAGAGAGAGAGACAGTGAGAAAGGAAATACAAGCAGAGGGTGTGGGAAAGGGAGAAGCAGGCTTCCTGCTGAGCAGGGAGCCTGATGTGGGGCTTGATCCCAGGACCCCGGGATCATGACCTGAGCTGAAGGCAGATGCTTAACAACTGAGCCACCCAGGCGCCCCTGGTACTTCCAGTTGTAATAGTTATTTCAAGTGTGTTTAATAGTTATTTCAAGTTATTTCAAGTGATTGCTCCTTTGGGCATTTTTGTAATAGCTCCTTTAAAGTTCTTGTCATTATTGCAAAATTTATGTTGGGAAGTCTCTGGTATGTATTGATTGTCTTTCCAAAATGAGGTGGTGGTTCTTTGATTACCAAGTAATTTTAGTTTATATTCTGGACATTTTTGAGTATTGTTACGACACTTTGGGTCTTGTTTATATCCTATGAAGAATATTGACAGGCTAGGGGAAGGGAGGGAAAAATAGAATAAGATGAAATCAGAGAGGGAGACAAACCATAAGAGACTCTTAACTATAGGGAACAAACTGAGGGTTGCTAGAGGGAAGGTGAGGGGGGATGGGGTAACTGGGTGATGGGCATTAAGGAAGGCATGTGATGTAATGAGCACTAGGTGTTATGTGCAACTGTTGAATCTCTGAACTCTACCTCTGAAACTAATGATACACTATATGTTAATTAAATTTAAATAAAATTTAAAAAATTTTTGATAGGCATAATAAACATAGTAGGCTTGAAACTATTATCTTTAGAAGGATTTGCTTCCTAAAAGTCCCCTATACTGATATGAAATATTCCCTAACTAATAAGGGTAATTTTGCTGTCCGCAACTAGGCTAACAATGTGATTTATGGTGAATATCTGCTTTCCTTCTGGGACTATGGAATTCTGATAGTTGCTAAGTACAGAGTGTTTATGTGACCAACCCCCAATAAAAACCACAAGCACTCAGTCCCTAATGGGCTTCCCTGGGCAGGAAGATTGTACATGTGTGGCTGCATTTTAGTGCTGGGGGGCGACAGTGTGCTCTGTGAGACCCCTCACAGAAGGGAGAGAGCATGGGAAGCTTGCACATGGATTCCTCCAGACTCTGCCTTTCTCTTATGATCCAGTTATAGATCCTCACTGTGTCGCTGCAGTAACTCTTACCTGGATGACTCTGAGTCTTGTGAGTCCCTCTAGTAGATCATTGAACATGTAGCTGATCTTAGAAACCTCTGAAACAGCTGATATTTTTGTTACAGCCTTCTATGGGCAGTGGTTTCAATGTCAGTTCACTTCTCAAAGCCTTGGCAATCCGATTTAGGTCTGTCTGTGAGCATACCACTCAGTGCTCAGTCTGGGACCTGGGTGGAAGTCTACCTATCAGCTCAGTTCTCAAAGTGTTTGGTATGCTAAAATTAGGACCAGATCCACACAAGTGCAGGTCTAGGGTGAGCCCAGGAATTCATAAACAACCTTCCAGGGTTGCTTTCTGGAGCTTTTCTCTCTGTTACTTCCCCTGCATTTTCTGGGTCCCCTATTAGATCCTCAGGCCAGAAACTGCCCACTTCTGTGAACATGCCACATCTAGGGCCAAGAGTTGAAAGGATGGAGATAGAGGCCAAAAAAATCAATGGGATTTGGCCATGACTACTGGACCTGAGGATCCACCAGCAGAGGAAGAACTTTCTACTCCCCAAGAGTTTTTCCTGTTCCCAGCTGCTCTAGCAAATGCCATTGTCACCCCTGCCACAGAAGCACCTGGAGGCTGGAGCCCAAGAAAGTGAAGGAAAAAGAACACAGTGTATCTCCTCCACTCTATCTGAGCTTTAAGAGTCTCTCATTTGCATCTTGAGCCAGAAGCAGAGGGTTATTTCTGAAGCTCTGCCTATATACCATAGTGCTTACGTCAAGGTTTCAGGTTACACTGAGTTCAGGCTGAGGGATGTTGAAGTTAAAAAACTCATAACTAAAACAAAAACAACTCCTAACTGGTTCGATGGTACTTTGAATTCAGGTGTTCCTCCTCAATACTCTGGCTGATATTTTCTTTGCAGAACAGCTGACCATGTATTCTGCCTGGGTTTTATAGTTGAGTTCAGCAGAAGATAAAGGGAGGTGTATTTTATCCATATTACCCAGAAACAGAAGTACATCATTGACTTTTAAATTATATTTTTAAGTTAAATATGTCAAGCCTTGACTACTTCTTAAGTTTCAACTTCCTATAACACTCTGCCCTATGCTGGGCAGGCACTCACTCACCTGTCTCTGTGCTGGCGCCGATTGGTGGTCAGGGCCACAGCAATATTGTCCCATGCTTTCCAGACTTCCCCTTGGCCTGGGTTCTCACAGCCCAGCTGACGCCAACACTCATCAAATACTGCTTTCCACTTTTCATCAGCTGACACTGCCAGGTTTCCCAGCTTCCTGCTAATAAAGTCACATCAAACTTTTATTAATCACTTCTTTTGTGCAAAATTCCTGAAGAAAGAAACTTTCTAATATACAACTGGGAATGCTTCCGTAACAAAACTGCCTAGACTGGCAGTGGTTCTATTTTATAAACACTGAATGAAAATTTTAAAGAAATGATTTTTAGCTACTTAATGTTTATCAGATACTAAAGTGTATAACTGGTTAAGTATGAAGCACATCAGGAATGACTCCTTCGCTTTCTACATTTCTACATAATTGATTTTGTAAAATTGATTTCTGTTAAAACAAGGACTTCCTGTGCTTTGTACATCTCATAATGAGAATTGTAAAATGCATTATATAATACTGGGTTCTAAAAATATATCAAGCATCCATCAGAAGAATCGGAGAAGCTACCAAAATACAAAAACAAAGCTAATGCTGGAATCAATAAAGGAAAATAGATATGTGCCAAAAACACGGAGGAAGAACATAATACACTTAGAGATACAGATTTTGTTTTCTTTTCCACATATGTAGAGTATATATATGCTATATATAGGCTTGGCTTTTACTTTTCAAAATCAAGTTGTGTAGGGATTCCATTTAAGAATGCTCTCTTTCAATCAATTTGGGTATCTGCACCATTAACAGTAAAATTAATCCCACACACAGACTTTTATTCTAAAGCTATGAGGCTATAATCTAAACCAAGACTACAGTTTATGTATAATAGCAGCAACTGGCAATACAAGGAAGTTACACTTGGCTAAAAAATGACTTCAAAAATTTGTTCTGCATTAAAAAAAATTTTGTTCTGTAATTAAAATATTAACCATCTTTGATAAAAGCAAGGCAACTCAAAACACTTAATAATGAATCCACAATTAACACCAGTTACTCACAAAACTTTGGGTCTGTCTTTATCACTCTCATACAGACTAGGCTTGAAGTAGGTTCCAGTGATTTTTATCCCAGATCCCCATTCTCCACTAAAATAGCCTTCTATGTAATCTCCATTTGGCATAGTCAGTGTTCCCTAGGTAAAGTTAAAGAAAATGTCAAATATAGAAGTATTTCCAATTTAAAAATCAAAAGAAAAAAAGCACCAAATGGTTAATGTTTTCCCTTTTTAACTCTATCAGTCCCCAATTCTCTAAAAAAAAAAAAAAGAGTATGTGTACATGCATGTGCAAAAAGATTGTATGAAAATAATCCAAGGGTAAAAGAAAAAAAACTACTGAAAAAACAGATAAAATATTTTGAGCTGAATGAAATGAACACAAAACCTTCCAAATTTATCCAATCTGGTGCCCAGAGACAAATTTATAGCTATAAATGTCTATTTAGAAAATAAGAAAGCCCTCAAATCAGTAATCTAAAATTCCACCTTGGAGTAACGAGTTCAGCAAGGTTTCAGGATACAAGGACAAAACACATAAATCAATTGTATTTTTATATAATAGCAATGAACAATCCAAAAATAAAAGTATTATACACCAACTATGATTTATCCCAGAAAAGCAATGACTATAATACACCATATTAACAAAGGTTATCATCTCAAATCAGTAATCTACAATTCCACCTTGGGTGCCTCGGTGGCTCAGTTGGTTAAGCATCTGCCTTCAGCTCAGGTCATGATCCCAGGGTCCTGGGATCGAATCCTGCACTGGGCTCCTTGCTCAGCAGGGAGTCTGCTTCTCCCTCACCCTCTGCCTCTCCCCTCACCCCCCGCTTGTGCACTCTCTCCCTCTCACTCTCTCTCTCAAATAAATAAATAAAATCTTTAAAACAACAAAAATAAATAAATCCAAAACAAGAAGGAAGAAGATGATAAACATTAGAACAATGAGATTTTAAAAAAGAAAAATCAATGACACCAAAATTTGCTTCTTTGAAAAGATACACAAAATTGCCATTCAACTAGGTTAATTAAAAAAAAAGACAAAATTACAAAATCAAGAATGAAATGGAGTATTACAGCAATCTTACAGAAATTTAAAAGGTCAAGGGAATACTCAGAGAACAACTTTATGCCAACAAAACTGTTAACTTTGATACAACAGAAAAATTCCTAGAAAGAACCAAATTACCAAACTGACTCAAGAAGAAATGGAAAATCTGAATAGAAGGAAATTGAATTAAAAACTAAAAATATTCTCACAAAATAATGCTCAGGCCCAGATGATTTCACTGGTGAAGTCTCCAAAACATTTGAAGGAGAAATAATACCAAGACTTCACAAACTCTTTCAGAAAACAGAAGAGGAGGGAACATTTCCGAATTCATTCTATGGGGCCAGTTTTACCAAAGACAGACAAAGACATCATGAGAAAAAACTATAGACCATTATCTCTCATAAATATTGATATAAAAATCTTCAACAAAATATTAGCATTAAACCCAGCAAAATATAAAAGTATTATACACCAACTATGATTTATCCCAGAAAAGCAATGACTATAATACACCATATTAACAAAGGACAAACACCATATGATCATCTCAATAGACACAGAAAAAGCTCTTTGACAAAATCCAAGATGTATTCATGACAAAAACTCAACAAACTAGGAAGAGAACTATCTCAATCTGATTAATCTATGAAATACCTTTAGCTAAGATTATACTTGATGGTGAAAGATTTAATGCTGTTCCCCTAAAATAGGGAACAAGGCAAGGACATCCACTCTTACCACTTCTAATTCAACATTTTACTGGAGAATACAGCCAGTGTAATCAGGAAAAAAAAAAAAAAAAGCCCTCCATATTGCAAAGGAAAAAGTAAAACTGTCTTTATTTGAAGGCAACATGATCCTGTATAAAAGAATTCCTAAGAAATACACACACACTTCACACCAAACCCCTAGTAGAATAAACGAGTTCAGCAAGGTTTCAGGATACAAGAACAAAACACATAAATCAATTGTATTTTTATATAATAGCAATGAACAATCCAAAAATAAAATTAAAAAAATTCTCTGTACAACAGCATTAAAAAAGAATACTCAGGAACAAATTTAACCAAACCAATGCAAAAGATACACACTGAAAACTACAAAATGTTGGTGACAGAAATTAAAGAACATCTAAATAAATGGAGAGATGTTCCATGTTCATGGACTGGAAGATTCAGTATTATTAAAAATGGCAATTCTTCCATATTGATCTATAGATTCAACACAATCCCTATCAAAATCCCAGTAGGCTTTATTGCAAATATTAACAAACCAGTCCTAAAATTTATATGGAAAGGCTAAAGATCCAGAATAGCCAAAACATTTTTAAAATAACAAAGCTGGAAGACTTATACTTCCTGATTTCCTAACTTACTAGAAATCTATAGTAATCAAGACAATGTGGTACTGGCACAATGAGAGACAAGTAGATCACTGGAATAAAATTCAAGAGTCCAAAAAAAAACCCCACACATTTTACAGTGAATTAATTTCAGAGAAGTTGTCAAGAAAATTCAATGGGAAAAGCTGCTGAGGCAACTAGATACCCACATGCAAAAAAGATCAATTTAGATATCTAACCCACACCATACACAAAAGTACCTCAAAATGAGTTATAGACCTAAATATAAGAGCTAAAACTATAAAACTTTTAGAAGAAAACCTTTTCTTTTTTGCATGCAAGCAGGGGGAGGGGCAGAAGGGAGGGAGAGGGAGAGAGAATCTCGAGTAGACTCCGTGCTGAGCATGTGGAGCCCAACACAGGGCTTGATCCCATGACTCTGAGGATTGTGACCTGAGCCAAAACGAAGAGCTGGACACCTACCCAACTAAGCCACTCAGGCACCCCGAGAAGAAACTCTTAATAACCCTGAGTTATGCAAAAATTTTTTAGATATGACATCCAAAGCCTGATTCATAAGAATGTTTCTGATATACTGGACTTCATTAAAAAGTTTTGTGCTTCAAAAGGCACTAATAAGAAAATAAAAAGAGAAGCCACAGACTGCAAGAAAATATTTGTGAATCCTATATCTGATACGGGACTTACATCCAGAATATATAAAGAATGCTTACAGTTCAATAAGACTATAAAAACAAGCAAATTCTTAAAATGTCAAAATATTTGAAGAGGTGTTTCACCAAAGAAGATATAGGAATCACTAATGAGAACATGAAAATATGCTCTACATCATTAGTCACTAGGAAAATGTAAATTAAAACCATGAAATATCATTTCACACCTACTAAAATTGCAAGAAGAAAAAAAACAGAAAATAAAAAATACTGGCAAAGATGTAGAGAAATTAGATTCCTCATACATTGATGATGAGAATGTAAAATGATGCAGCCACTCTGGCAAACAGTTGGCAGTTTCTTGATATGTTAAATATCAATTTACCATACAACCCAGCAATTGCATTCCTAAATTCTTCCCCAAGAGAAATGAAAACATATGTTCACACAAGAAGTTGTATTCAAATATTTATTGTAGTATTATTCATAATAGTCTGAAGTGAGAAATAATCCCATGCCCATCAACTGGTGAAGGGATAAACAAAATGTGGTTTTAGAATTTTATTCAGCAAAAAAAAAAAAAAAAAAAAGGAATGATACAGGCCACAATATGGGAAAATCTCAAGAACATTATTCTAAGTGTAGGAAGCCACAGAGAAGAGCCCACATATTATCTGATTCCATTTATAAGGACGGACCTGAGAAGGCAAATCTACAGAGTTATAAAGTCCACTAGAGGTTGTCTGGGACTGGTGATAGAAACAGGGAGTGACTGCAGATGAGCAGTAGATGGTGACAGAAATCTTTCTGGATGATGTGAAAGAATCTAAAATTGGATTGTGGTGATGGACGTACAACTCTATATTTACTAAAAGTCATTGAAATGTACTCTTAAAACAGGTGAATTTTATGGTAAGGTAGCTTTTTTTAAAGGTCAAGAAAAAATTAGTAGAAGATTGTATTAGAGGAAGAAGAAAGTTTCCCACCTTTCCACTAAGAGTCCAGTCATCTGAAAATTCTCCCTCATATATAGTATCATCTTCGGAAAGTAAAACCCCATTTCCCTATGTGAAGAAACAAAACAAAAATCACAACAGATAAAATGCAAAGTAACTTTGAGTTCATAGAGCCATAACCCCAAAGCCTTACATAATCTTAAAAGACAAGAAAAATAGTACTAAGAAGGTAGAACATTAATAAAATGATGATTTAAAAGTTAAGGACATGGGAGTTTAAAAAAGTCAATAGTAACTATATGCAAAATATTCTACTCACCATCATTTTATTAAGGTGAAAGTTGCCTTCATAGTATAATCCAAACTGGGTAACTACCACACCATTCCCTTGACATACGTCATCTTGCCACATTCCCATATACTTTTCCCCCCTATATGGAAATAGAAAAGAAATGAAATGAAAAACTGATGATGAGATGGAAAAAAACAATTATAACATGGAAGATTCCAAGCATCACCCCTATGTTAGTATTTGTTCCATTTTTCTGGTTAAAGTGGTTAACTCTGTGTCTCTTCAAACATGGGACAATGTGGTAACAAAAGACATCCTACTCAGAGTAACGTTCTCTCAGAAATTTAAATAATATAGTCTACCTGACATAGATCTGCATATATTCCATGTATGTCCTTGATAATTGAAAAAAGGAATGTCAAGAATTCAACTCTAAATAATTTCATTCAAAATGTAATATGTAGACTCAAACTTATGCACTTTTTTCCTACTCCAAAACTTACTAACTTTAAAAAAAGAAATGAGGTTTATCATATAAAAAGTCTCATTCTTCACAAACTCAAACTCAGAGTAATCTTATAATCTCCACTAAAAAAAAAAAGTCAGTATAAACTGCTTGTTAAATAATCATGGAGTTTAGTAATAAGATCTAAATTTTAAAATCCCACATTATAAAAATAACATGAAGGGGAAAAAAGTATATATTAAGTCCAAAAGCGAATCAGGCTAAATCAAATATGGAGGCAAAAGAAATACATTCCTCCCCAAGGTTTAGTTAATTGAATTTAAGCTTGATTCCCCGGTTGCTGGCATGGTAACAAGTCCTTGACCTAAAGAAAGACCTAAGCAGAAAGGTGTTTAGATGCCATCCTATGAGCCCAAAAGGGAATTTCCATTGGTTCCCTCTGACCTTTTACTCCTATTATCTACAGATTGTTTTAAAGGTTTTACTTTTTATAATAGTTAACACTAAAAGCTTTGTACATGTGGAGCTTTAAGGAAAATGGTACCAAGGTTAATTCTGAAAGGTCCTGATCTTGTAAAGAAGTAACCTATTATTTGGTTCATAAGCAAATGGATAAAATGATGCCTGACAACTGTGTCTTATTAAAAAATGTCTCACTACTGTCCAATTAAGATGCTCAGCCTTCATAAAAGCATCGCTTTTACTGGAGAAGTATAGGAACCTTATCCTCTCACACTCAACTTTGAGATTAGAAGCAGAATACTGTACCTAGTGATATCATCAAAGACACCATATCCTGCTTTCTTATCCATTACCCATTGGCCAATGAACATGCTGGGAGAAGAGGAAGTCAATTTTCCACTTCTCAGGAGACCATGACCATGACGCATGTTATCTTGAAAACAGCCTTCAAACACTTCACCAGAGGCATAACTGTAGTTACAAAGAATGGATGAAGATCACAAACATTGAATTCTGACGCTCATTTTTTTTTTTTAAAGATTTCATTAATTTATTTGACAGAGAGACACAGCCAGAGAAGGAACACAAGCAGGGGGAGTGGGAGAGGGAGCAGCAGGCCTCCCACGGAGCAGAGTGCCAGGACCCCGGGATCATGACCTGGGCTGAAGGCAGCCGCCCAACCGACTGAGCCACCCAGGCGCCCTCTGATGCTCATTTTTACAAAGTTTAGGAAATTCAAAATTATACTCATGTCCTACTGGTAGCTATAATATTTATATGATTATTTTTCACCAATCATAATTTTTCATATTTGAATGAATGAAGCTTAGAAATTAAAGACATCATGGATGGTATTGTGTGTTAACACGGGGAAAAATGTGTATTAATCACTTATGGGAAAATGAAATAATGAGTAATCTCTGAAAGAATGATAGGTTCTGTCCATATTAGAGTTGTTTTATAAACATAAGATATAAATTTATAAGAAAGACATTTAACAGATTCTTCGAGAAAGTTATGGTTTCAAAGGTTTGTACAGTTTTGTTGAAAACTAAGTAACAACCTAATATTTTCATCTGGTGATACAAAGTTACCTTTAAAAGAAGACTTTTTAAACAGTTTCAGTCATAAAAAGAATAAAATATACTTACTCCTTGGAAATTTTGGCTACATAAACATTTAAGTCTACATGATTCTTTGAAAAAGCAACACCAGCCCAACAACCCGTCCAATGTTATTACCTATAGACTCCTTGACCACACATTTTTCCTTCTTTCCAATGGCCCACATAATGGTCTTCTTTGTTCAATGCTTTGTTTGGAATTCTGTACTCTCCATATCTACCCAAGGAGAATAAAAAACATCAGAAGATGCATTTAGGACATATTCACCTTTTCTATAGATGCACTTATAAACATTTTAACAAGGAGAACAGGAAAAAGAATTACCTATGGGGCGAAAGGAGTAAATGGGGTTTTGGTTTAAAATGTATCTATTACCTAGGCTATCAGGCAAGTCTTAGAGGAGTGGGGCCTCAATCCCACTAGACAGAGATTACGTGTTTCACTCCAACTCCAGTGAAAAACAGAAAACCTATGTCCTAAGCCTCTCTGCTACGAATTAGCCACATCACCTTGCGTAAGTGCAGGTACCCAGCTCCCTCACCCACGTATGGCGGGGCAAATGAGATTATCTAAAGACTCCTTTCATTGTAAAATTCCATTAAAAGGAGATTAAAAGACATTATAAAAATTTATATCACACACACAAAAATCACCTACCCCATCTGTATAATAATCTTTTTCATATAGTAAAATAAATTACTTCTCTAACATGATATAAAATACTTCACTGCCATAAGTTTATCATGTAAATATTTTCACAGTGTTAGAAAATATGACAAGCTTATACAAAAATACTGTCACTTGAGTACCATTAGATAATATATCATCTAGAAAATTTCTCCTTTAGCACATCACTGAAATTAAAGATGACTTAAAACTACTGAAAGGAAAAAAAAAAAGTAAAACTACTGAAAGGAAAATTTGTCTACGTTCTTTGTGTAAAAGGGCACTACTATCTCAACAGTTCACCATCAGTATTACCCCACGTTTTCAGCCTTCACCACTGAGAAATGGACAGAAAACAGTCCCATTTTAACATACAGAAGGGCTGTGTCATTTGAGGTCACAAGGCTATCAAGGTAAGTGATTCACTCCAGGTAAATCAAGGCTGCATCCCATATTCCCAGCCCTCTTATGATCACACACCTGCACTGTAAGCCCTAGTACACTGCATGCATTTCTAAAAAACAAAACAAATATCTATTTGTTTTGAAAATAACTCTCAATACATAATAATGTCATCAGTGGCTGAAGCTGAATTTACTCTTAGTTTTACACAATCTTCTTACCCATCTTCCAAGCCATTCCTGAACATGCCAGAATACATCTTTCCATCTGGCCACTTCAAAACCCCTCTGAAATGCATAAGCAAAAAATAATACAGATCAATGAATGTTTCAGATAACTGATACTTTTTCAGTATTGAACCAGACTATCATCTTCACCTCATGCATAAATCTTAAACATTTTCACCTGCCATGAGGCTTCCCTGAAAGCCAGCGTCCATCATAGGCTGCATCCTTCAGGCGAGGATCCTTATAGAAAGTGTACTTGGCACTGCGTGAAATGGGTGGTTCCTGCCTCTGAATACTGCTGCCACTTCCATAAGGTGGAAGGTCAGATGTCCCCCTCAAAGCCTGATCCACAGCTTGGCTTATAGCCCGTAGCCACTTAGTCTAGGAACAAAAAAGTAAATGTCAATAAGCTTAAGGCAACAACTCATCAAGCACTGCTTTAAATCCTGATAGCTTTCCTTGCTGTGAATAATTTTTCTGTCTCCTAATGTTTTTCTTATTGAGTAATGCTGACTGGCTCTTGGAATTCACTGCTGTATGTTTCAAATTAAGTCACATTAAAAACAAACAAACAAACAAACAAACAAAACCTATAGCCTTGGTTTAACAAAGACTTACCAGACATAATTATGGATCATTAGCCAAGGAAGAACAATTTTTATCTTTTCTTTCCTAGCATAAGAGACAGAAGTAGCCAGGCCAAAAGATCAAAAGAAAATATCATAATGGACTAACCTTTTCCTGGGGTGTTGATGAAATGAGAGTGAACTGCTCCTCAGGTGTAGTTATCTTTAAGCCATTCCTAAAACATTCACAAGGATAAATACCAGTAGGTATGACAACCTGTCATTATAATATCACTCCTCAAATATGAAAAGCAACTTGTTTATTTCAAGAGGAGTAGAAGTCAATTAAATGTAAATGCAGACATGCCCTGGGTTTGGCTCTCACAGTAGGAGACAGAAAGGACACAGAGTCAATTTCCTTTGTGTTGAACAACGGGGATGTGAGCAATGGAGAAGCCCTCTACCATTTATCATGATCAGCCATGATCTTCACAACAGGCCATTTTACTATCTATAGGCTGGGAAGGTAAGCTTCATTATGCAGAATGGGGAGGACTCCTGAGCTTTTTTTCATGTCTAAGGAAACAACCTAGTAGCAGAGGGAGAGAGTTAGGGTGAGGGTCCGGGAAGGGGGACATACTTACACACCACCAGCTTCTTCAGAAAGTGGCTCTGCCCATAGCGTGGCCAAAGGGAAAACATGATGTGTGGAGAACTGCAAGAAAGAACATGGAGACACATCTGAGAAAGCTCGGGTGGGCCCTGGGGCCTCCGCTATATAACCCCTTTCAAATGGTTAAATCCACCTGGGTGCCACTATCTCAGCCACTGAGTCCCCATAACATAGCTAATCCCAGTAGGTCTTGCCATCTCTGCTACAAGGACCCCTTCACATGGTTGATACTCATTTTCAAGCTGGAAACTAAAAGAGCTCCCTGAAATTTGGTCCAAACCACAAATGCAAGCTAAACATTCTCTTTTATTCAATAATTTCAGCAAAATCACAATATTTTTAATACAAACTGATGGTTTAATTAAGTAAAAGTTAGAAATCTGGCATACCTGGGCATGGACTAGGGCATCGTTAAAGAGAATGAACCAATTCACAGAAAACCTCCCAGCATGCTGCAGAGATAGGGCTCGGTTACTGCTCTCACAGAGCAGCCGACGCTCTGGCTTCCTCAAGGAATCCTGGAATTGAAAACAGATACATAACTGAACCATCAGAATTATGTTAACATGCAAAGCGAAAATGAAAAAGACACAAATCACATTTAGGAGAATTTGTTGCTCGTGGCTTAGCTTGGTGTTAAACCTGAAGTTAGATAGGATCTGAACATTTAATAAAAGCGCTCAAAGGAAATTAAGAAAAAGGCAGGAACAAACAAAAGGTGGTATGTGTTCAGAGAGGATTCCTAGAAATGAGGGTAGGTGTTGAGGTTTAGAGCAACGACTGCTGTCCTTTGACCACCCTTAAAAAAGGGCTCATTAAAACATTATTATAAACAAATGAGGAATGGAGAAAATTATGACAGTTGTTATGGATATGCCTGCTGTGTGCTGGGGTAATGACAACTGGCATGGTTTACCGTCATTTTCCCGGGAAAGGTCTTCCAGAAGCCCAGTGTGTATTCAGCTTCTTTCCTTTTCCTGCCGAGATGGAGAGCAAGAGACTCATAACAAGAACTGGAATCCTGTAGTTTCTGGTACTCTGGAGATGTCTGAAAGCCAATAATAAAGGGGAGAAGATGAATATAAAACAATTGTCCAGAATCTATAGCCTCAGTCTGGTGTAGATATACAGTATTAAATTTAGGAAAGAAATCCAAATGAAGAACAGACATGGTATATTAAAGGGGGCTGAGCAGAAAGAAGATTGGTTCCAAAAAATTCTACTATACACATGTACATATGAAACAGAGGAATAACTCCAGGGGAAAGAAATAAACACTGGCAGTTATCAGTGAGGAAAGCAGCAGAGAACTCATGATAGGGCAAGAGTTCTCAAATGTTTTGGTCTCAGGATATCCCTCTATTTTGCTTATGTGGATTATACCTATTGATATTTACCATATTAGAAAATAGAGAAATAAAAATAACCTTTAATCTTTATTAACTCACTTTAAATATAGTAACAGTTTAAATGAAAAATGACTATATTTTCCAAAACAACAACAAAATGCTTAGTGAGAAAAGTAGCATTGTTCTACATTTTTTCAAACCTCTTTCTTATCTGGCTGACAAGATGACAGCTAGATTTTCATTTCTGTTATTGCATTTAATCTGTTGGTTGAAATAGATGCAGAATATCTTGCTTTATGAGGATATATAGTTGGAAAGGGAGGATTATTTTAATAGCCATTTCAAATAATAGTGGATATTCTTTGAAACTAACCAAAAGTTGTTAAGTAGTAGGTTCTTAAAGGGTAGCTGAAATGTAGAATCTGAAACTACGTTAATCAAACTTTTTGTACTCTATTACATTAAATTCTCTGATCTCTTACACTTTGAATAGATATTTTACCTATGCATGATTTTATAGCATGTGGATTAGACATCTGGAAAAATACTGGTTCACTGAATAATGCAGACCTTCCAAATGTTGATACATTTTATTATACAACATCAAAAGTTCTATATTATCACCAATCTCATCAGAAAAAGTTGCCAAGTACTGGGAAACTGCCAAACTCAACAGTGATACATACATGTTTCCCACATTGTACTTTTTGCTTCAGAGTTCAGATTTTATCACTGGCCACAAATACTGTCAGTTGTTCTCCTCGAAGTGACAGGTTCATTTACTCATTTTTGAGAAAATATCTGCCTAATACCCAAATCTGAATAAACATAATTATCTGTCAATTGTTTTTTCAAGTTAAAAAAAAAAAAAAAGCAGCTCTCAACTCAAAAGATAGTAATCTGGTGCGTTTTCTGGAAAAACCTCCATCCTTCGGTCTGCAGCAGAGCTGCTCTGTGTACTCCCATCTCGTCACACAGAATATTAAGAAGATCTATACTTCTGTGTGTGGTGATGGATATTAACGAGATATATCATGGATGATCATTTCACAATATATACATCTATCGAATCATTATGTCAGATACCTGAAAACAATAGAATGTAACAAGTCAATTACATCTTAAAAAAAAAAAGATGTAAACTCACTTGTTGAGGTTAAATAAAATTAATGATTTTTGCTGTGTCATCAAGAGTATTTCTAAGTGAAACCGGCATATTTTTACTTCTTTTGTTTTTTAACTGCAAGTGCATGGCAGCAAAGAACACAATGACTAGTTTGGTGCCACTGCCTTGATTCATGCTAAGGAGATAGCAGTTCTGTCCAGCTTTACTTTTGCACCACTGGTGGAAAAGCAAATGTCTCTGTATTGTCCTGAAAATAGTCTGATCTTGTGACCCCTCCGAAAGGGTCTTTGGAACCCCCAGGGGTTTGTGGGCCAAGCTTGGAGAACCAACCACAGGACAGGGTATAATTGCCACACCAGATGGAAAGTGAGCAGAAGGTAAAACAAAAGGATGATCCCTCACATTCATGACTAATTACTTCACAGTCCACAATTCTTACAGTGATTCATATTCATTTTCCATTCATTTAAAAAACATTTAATGGCATGTACTACATACAGAATATTCTGAGTGTCAGGGATAAAAAAATAAGTAAGGTACAATCTTTGTCTTCCGGGAGCTTAAAACAAAGCAAAAAAGACAGAAAAACATACAACATAGCAGAATAATGCAATGGTTTTGTTAATAGGCTATCTATCAGAAGAGACAATATAGTAAAGTGGTTAAAAGAACAGACTCTGGAATCCTTGGGTATAAATTCTAGTTTGACCAATGTGCCTCAATTCCTTTATCTGTAGAAAGGGGATAACAGTAATATCTATTTCACAGGGTTGCCATGGGGATTAAATGAATACAAATAACATGGTTAGTACCTGGCACATGGAATGCATTTAATAAATACTAGGTACTATTTTTATCTAGAAAAATGTATATGTATATATGATGTCTAAGCTGTACCTGAGATCTACTAAATAACAATCTGCAGTGATGGAATATGGCCATGTGTTTTGAAAAATTTGCACAGATGATTTTGATCCCCAGTCCTGGGGATCATAAGAAAATAATGGGCAAAGACAGTACTAACAAAGCACAGAGAAAGGGGTAACCCATTCTTTTTTTTTTTTTTAAGATTTTATTTATTTATTTGAGACAGAGAGAATGAGAGACAGAGAGCATGAGACGGAGGAGGGTCAGAGGGAGAAGCAGACTCCCTGCCGAGCAGGGAGCCCGATGCGGGACTCGATCCCGGGACTCCAGGATCATGACCTGAGCCGAAGGCAGTCGCTTAACCAACTGAGCCACCCAGGCGCCCCGGGGTAACCCATTCTTAAACGATGGGAAGAGGAAGGAATGTGGTATAGTCAGAGAGGGCTTCATTTTCATGATAAAATGACTTTTGACCCAGGCCTTGAAATTTTCCCATAATGAGGATGGTGGTAGAGTGTCTCATGAAGGAAATATAAAACATGTATGTCCAGGGATCTGAACTAACATGTAGGACACAGGATGGTAGATAAGGCTAGAAACAAAAGAGGGTATCAGATAATAAAGGGCCTTAAATGCCAAACTAAAGTCTGGTTTTTCACACAGAATTAGGACCCTTCAGACTGGAAACTGTAATACCAGACTCTCTGAATAGTTCCAAGCTGGTCTGGGAGGGAAGATCTTTGATTAATTGAGGGTACATTGAGATGACATTTGCATCTCAGTGGGTTACTTGTGTAGCTCAAACCTTCATTGCTAAAACTACATCAGTTTGAGTTAAAATTGAAATCAGACTAAAGAAAAGATCTATGAGACTACAGTAGAATCAAAAATAAAAAGCCCACAACAGTTTGTGGGTCACTCTGGAGACTGCAATTTATCCAAATAAGGAGGTAAGTTCCAGGATTTAAAAGATTCTAAAGTGGGCGCCTGGGTGGCTCAGTTGGTTAAGTGACTGCCTTCGGCTCAGGTCATGATCCTGGAGTCCCTGGATCGAGTCCCGCATCGGGCTCCCTGCTAAGCAGGGAGCCTGCTTC
The DNA here is from genome assembly GCF_029215605.1 of Mirounga angustirostris. Taxonomy (NCBI): domain Eukaryota; kingdom Metazoa; phylum Chordata; class Mammalia; order Carnivora; family Phocidae; genus Mirounga; species Mirounga angustirostris. The sequence continues at coordinate 162,145,918 of NW_026991711.1, forward strand.
TGCCTCTGACCCTCCCCCCTCTCATGTGCTCTCTCTCTCTCATTCTCTCTGTCTCAAATAAATAAATAAAATCTTTAAAAAAAAAATAAATAAATAAAAGATTCTAAAGTATATGAGACCGCAGAATCATTATGGTTTCTCTGGAGCCCTTCAGAGTGGGAACAAAATGAAACTACATATTTTAGTACAATTTCAAAGGTCAATGTCTCAGGACCAGCTTTAACATACACCCATATCCTACAATGGTACTAATTTTCTAGGACTCCACCCAACTAATTTCATATAGAAAGTGGACCACTTAACATCTGAGAAAACCCTGTAACACTGTGATTTCTCATACCATCTGCTAAGGTGACCCAAATACCTGGCATGAGTCTATCCTGAGTCCTGGCCAGGTGGTAATTCCACTGCCTTACAGGTATCTCATTACACAGAAAGCCAGGATTTTAAAGAGCTCTGTGTAACTTGTACTAGTATGCACTCAATAAACTTTGACAACTATTGAGTGCGTAACATAACTGGGCCTCAACTTGTGACAGAGTTTCATAAAATGAATACAAAATTAATCTTGATAAGGTCCCGAGAAGAAACTAAATCAACGGCAAAGAGAACTAGATTTACCTATGGTCAAACTTTCTTCTTTCATGTTCTTGAAGAAAAATAAATTTAATTAGACACATATAAATAGTAAATTAATGGAGTTTGAAATCTTGGGGTAGCATAATCCAGACAAACAACTATGATCTTTGGCTTCCCAAGAGTTCAAATGAGATATTTATGGGAGCTTACCACTTCAAAACAGGTAGCAAGCTTTAGCAAAACTTTAGCATAATTATGAAGTCGTCTGATTGGCAAGAAAAACAGAGTATTCAGTATTTCCATCAATTGGGTGTTTTCATCATTTACTTCTGATAACTCTTGCAATAGCTCCTGGTTTTTATTTAGGAAATCACTGGAGATAGAGGGAAAAAAAGAAATTTAATTAATCTTTTTGGTATTGAAAAATGTATGATATTGAGTAGATATATTTCACTAGATACCACTTTTTTCAGCATACATGTTTTTAGGTGCTATGAAAGTAGAATATAAATACAATGAAATAAGACAGATAAAAGAATTTCCCTGCCTAGAAAATAGATTTTTACATATAAAAAGCAGCATATGGTAGCAATAGTAACTCTATAAGAGAGATGATTAATCACAAACTGTGCCTTGAGTTCTAGGAGATGAATCATGCAGCCCACAGTTTCAGGGAGTAACTGGAGACCAGCTGACACCACTACCTGTTAACTTCCAAGCCAAAAGTCACAGCAATAAATGGCAAGACTAATTGCTCTCATCAGTTGTACTAAACCGAACTAATGGAGAACAAAGCTCTTTGCCCCAACACAACTGGCATGTAATATTAAAATACTTCTAATTTCTTTTTTTTTCTTCACCTAATAAAAATTAATTATGACAGTAATGAAAAGCTGCAGGTACCAGTACTACAATTAACAGGAAACAGTAGAGCTAATTCTATGTGAAGATTTCAATGCTGAGATCTTCAAAAGCATTTTAAACTGAAGCCAACATTTAGTTTTTATATTGTTTTATGTAAGTTCATTAAAATTTTATTGCAAATTTTAATGGTGATCAATAACCCACTGAGACTATGATCAGACCAAAATACTTAAAAGATGTGAAAGAAGAAAAAAAAAGATGTGAAAGAAGAGTTGGTGGGACAGAATAATAATTATTACCTGCCCCTTAATAAGCAATAATTATGTGTCAGGTACTACCCTGAGTGCTTTATAAGCATTATATTACAATTCTTACCTACAAGGCTTCAAATTAGACAATGTCACACAAGACTATAAGCAAGGATGAATCACTTTATAATCTCTTAGAGAACTGTAGAATAAAGAAATGTTTAACTCAGACATTAATGAAGTATTATCTTGGAATGGAAAATATGTAATAATATCCAGGAACCCAAAAGTTCAATAGCACAAACTGGATTATCTTACAATGCAGTTAAGAAGAGACCTGAGAGTGCCCTGGGGAATGTGACCCAGGTTTTTATTTATATTTGGCTCGTGTGGATGTTCCTACTTCCTCCTACATGTCCTGCTGCTGAGATCAGCTAAGAATTCTCATTTAACCCCACGGAAGTGTTCTGCTTTAATCTGCTCCTGAGAGACTGAAATAGCACATGTTGAACACATAGCCACTATGACCACATTTCTTCTGCATGCCCAGTACTAGACCAGAAATGTTCCAACTCTTTTAAGTCCTATTACCTTTCAGGACTCACTCAGGTCCTTGCCTATGGACTTTCCCAAAAAGGCCCTTGTATGTTCTTAGGAAACCTGAACCAAGGACTGTTCAGCTTATCTTCTCTTGGGAGTTTTAATCTTATAGTGGCAATACTGCTCTCCCCTTACATGGCTAGGTTTGTACTTGTTACTCAAAAATTAATACATTAAGGCACTTGGGTGGCTCAGTCAGTTAAGCATCTGCCTCCAGCTCAGGTCATGATCTCAGGGTCCTGGGATTGAGCCCTGCATCGGGCCCCCTGCTCAGCTCTGCTTGTGTGCTTTCTCTAACAAATAAATAAAATCTTTTAAAAAAAATAATTTAAAAAATTAATACATTAAAGGTAGAACCCAAGTGTCCATCAACAGATGGATGGATAAACAAAATGTAGTGTGTGTGTGTGTAGTGGAATATCATTCAGCCACGCAAGTTTGATATATGCTACAACACGGACAGACCTTGAAAACATTACACTTAGGGAAATAAACCAGACACAGAAGGACAAATATTATATGATTTCACTTATGTGAGGTACCTAGAATAGGCAAATTCATAAAGACAGGAAGTAGAATAGAGGTTACCAGGTGCTAGGGGTGGGGAAAGGAAGGAGAAATTATTGCTTAATGGGTACAGAAAGAGTTTTTGTTGGGGATGATTTTAAAAAGTTTTGTGTACAAATAGTGGCAATGGTTTACACAACATAAATGTTCTTGGTGCCACAGAATTATACACTTAGGAATGTTTAAAATGATAAATATTATGGAATGTATATGTTAGCACAGTAATTTTTTAAAAACCCACATGATGATCAAACCACCAAGCTAGCATGAGTTGAGTATCTAAATGATAAACCAGCTGAGTGATGAGAGCTTGAGTATCAACATCCAAGACTTACTAACTGCCATGTGGGCTCACCAGCTATGCTCTAGAGGTTCTCTTTTTAAATAAATACTACAAAATAACTTAAAATACTGACTTTGTAAATAGAAGTTGTAAAAAGATGTTATTATTACCTTTTAAATATGTAAAACCCCAGGGTTCATGAACCACAGCTTGGGAAATGCTGCCCAAATCCAGACTTAATATTTGCTTCCATAGCTTAAAGTCACCCATTGTTTATTAATTGCTTAACACCTGCCTAGGTTCTAACAAGAGGCTTTCACTTATGTCATCTGCTTTAGCTGCTCTAACAAGGAGTCAGGTCAATTCCTGAGTACTGTGAACTCTGGAAAAACTAGAGGAAGGTTAACAAAAAATAAAATAAAGCTAAATAAGGCATCAGGGTCACCAACTACCATTGTCCTTCAAGAAACCCAGAAACCTCCCCATTTTTTTTTTTTAAGATTTTATTTATTTATTTGAGAGAGAGAATGAGAGAGAGAGAGCACGAGAGGGGGGAGTGTCAGAGGGAGAAGCAGACTCCCTGCTGAGCAGGAAGCCCGATGTGGGACTCGATCCTGAGCTGAAGGCAGTCGCTTAACCAACTGAGCCACCCAGGCACCCAAAACCTCCCCATTTTTAACTTGTCACAAATCTCCACCTATTTTTGCATCCTCCTATAATAAAGCTGCTTTTCTTCAAGCATTACTATTTGGAAAAATAACCATTTTTTTTTTTCTTCATTTAATTACTGGTTTGGCTGCAATCATTTTCTCCTATTTTTTTGGCCAAGATTCAGCATTTCACCAACACTAAATGTTAAATAAGCTTTTTTTAGTCAATACAATATATAGATGTATAATAAATGTAAAATCAGAAATTACAACAAATATAAACTTGTCAGTTAAAAGCCAGAAACTCTCAGATGGAAAAAACAACAAAGCAGTAAGTCCACCAATTTGCTGTTTACAAGAAATATACAGGGGCGCCTGGGTGGCTCAGTTGGTTAAGCGACTGCCTTTGGCTCAGGTCATGATCCTAGAGTCCCGGGATTGAGTCCCACATGGGGCTCCCTGCTCAGCGGGGAGTCTGCTTCTCCCTCTGACCCTCCTCCCTCTCATGCTTTCTGTCTCTCATTCTCTCTCTCTCAAATAAATAAATAAAATCTTAAAAAAAAAAAAAAGAAATATACAAAAATATTACAATACAATACAGGCAGGTTAAAAGTAACAGAATAGAAAGTGGTGTCATTATATTAATATAAATCAAAATAGCAAGATCAAAAATTTTAAACTTACTACATAAGGTTAAAATAAAACACTCTTTAATCTGTCATTTAAAAAATGAAGGCTGCTGAGGCATCTGAGTGGCTCAACTGGTTAAGCGTCTGTCTTTGGCTCAGGTCATGATCTCAGAGTCCTGGGATCAAGCCCCGCGTTGGGCTCCCTGCTCAGCAGGGAATCTGCTTCTCCCCTCTCCCTTTCCCTCTGCCCCTCCCTCCTGCTCATGCCCACTTTCTCTCTCTCTCTCTAATAAATATTTTTTTTTAAATGAAGGCTGAACCCTTGTACTTTGGAAATGAAGGACATAACAGGAGTCAAAGAAAAAATCAAGATGGAAATTAGAAATATATTTACAATTGAATGATTATAAAAACAAAAGGTATCAAAGGTTTTAAGATACAGCTAAAGCAACACTTGGAGGGAAATTTATAGCCTTGGATGAGTACATTAGAAAAATCCAAAGATTGGAAAATTGATGAGCTAAATGCTAAACTCATGAAGTTGGAAGACATTAACAGGGGAACACAAAGAAAGAAGGAAATAAAAGGCAGAAATTCAGGGCACCTGGGTGGCTCAGTCAGTTAAGCATCTGACTTCAGCTCAGGTCATGATCTCAGGGTCCTGGGATGGAGCCCCATGTCAGGCTCCGCACTCAGCAGGGAGTCTGCCTGTCTCTCTCCCCTCCACCCACTCTTGCTTGCTCTCTCTCTCTCTCAAATAAAATCTTTTTTTAAAAAGGGCAGAAATAAAATAGAAAACAAAGAAAAGTAAGTAGTAACTAAAGCTTAATCTTTGAAAAGAAAATTAAAAAGGGTAAACTGCTGACAAACTGACCAAGATAAAAAGATAAAAGACTCAAATAAATAAGAGGAATGAAAAATAGGGGATATAACCACAGTTATTATGGAGGTGAAAACATCTTAAGACAATGGTAGCAATATTATGCCAATAAATTTGAAAACTTGGATGCAATAATTTTCCAGAAAAATACAAATAATTAAAGCCACAAGAAGAAATAAAGACCTGAACAGATCTATTCATTACAGAAATGAAGTCAGTAGTTTAAAAACTCCCTACAGAAATGCCCCCACAAAAGCCATACGTTTTTACAGATGAATTCTACAAAATCTCAAAGTACAGATATTCCCTATCTCATGCAAACTATTCCAGAAAATACAAAGTTCCCACACTCACTTTATGATTGCTAGTGCAATCTTCTTATCAAAACTTCAAGTTCAGAAGAGAAGGAAAACCTCACATTCATATAGATGCAAAAATCTTAAATATTAGCAAATTGAGTCCAGCAATGCACTGAAAAACTAATACAGGCAGACCACTGAATTTATCTTGAGAACTCAAGGATGTTTACCATTAAAAAAATAATCAATTGCTCTTCAACTTTCAGGAATAGAAGGGAACCCTCCCCTGCCTTTTTTAAGAAGGGAGCCTTTTAACCCTATAAATGATATTTACCAAAAACCTAAGGCAATCATCTTTAATGAAGAAATACTAAAACTATTCCCCTTGAAGATCAGAAATGAGACAAGGATGTTATTACTCTATTAGGATATAAGATCAAAAGCAAACATGGCAAAACATTAACATCTATTAAATCTGGGTTGTGAGTATATATGTTATATGTTTACTATTAAAATACAACTGAATTTTTTAAACTTGCCTTTGTCTCTAGGTCAACACTTGTTGAGAATCTACATAGTTCAGAATGATTAGCCTCATGTAAGAGGCTTTTATATTTATTATCCAGAAGCTAAATGCAAAATCTTTATGCTTGTGCAACACTTTGTGTTCTTCTCTATACCATTACATACATTATTTGTTCCTCACAACCAGGGAAAAAACATTTCTATTTTTCAGATGAAAAAAATTAGGCTCAATTTGGTGAAGAGAATTGTCCAACATCTCAGGGATAATAAAGAAGGACCCAGATCTTGTGGTTTTTTCAATACCATACTACTCCCAATGATAATCAGGGGCTAATAATACCTGTCTTTTTTAAGAGTTAGCAAAAGTCTACATTTTGGTAGTCTACATTTGGTAAAATGATTAAGCCAAAGCTTTTCCTGGGCACTCAAAAACAAAGAACACTATAAAACATGATCTTTGGTTGTTAGAATGATAATTGGAAGATATGTATTTGCTTACATGGCAGGCTTAGCAAGAAGCTGGAATCCTCCCATAACCAGGAAATTTGTAATAGATGTGCAATACCTTGACCAAAAAAGAAAACACATGTACATTAGCATTAATGAAAATTCTGAAGAACAAATTTACATAACAAGCATCTGGAGCAGATACTTCTTGGTCTCACCAATAAGTTTAGAACTTTTGTGATGTCAACATTCATGAACTGACTTGACTGAAATGAAGGGCAGATTATGTGGTAATCACAATAATCAGGAGGGGAAAGAGCCATTTTAGTAAAGATAATTGTAAATTTAAAATACAACTAAAATTATGCAGAAGATGATAGAACTTGCTTCATAGATATTACTTCGGTAACTTTTTTCAATGGGGCAGGGAGCCTGATGCAAGGGACCCTGGGATCATGACCTGAGCTGAAAGCAGACGCTTAAATGACTGAACCACCCAGGCGCCCCTTTACTTTTCTAACTTAACAAACTTGAGAAAATACAATTAAAATAGTTGGATTTTTAATGAAAATTAAATCTTCAGAAATAAACAATAGAGAAGGGATGAAAATATGTTAAAAAAGCTCAAGTGAAACTGTTAGAAAATGTCAGTTAAGTTTTAATCTATTGCTAGAGAATGTCTTGATATACTGCTTTGACTCATGTACATTTCTACCATACTCCCAGAATGGCAAAATGGAATCAACTCACTTTGAGAGAAGGCAAATTCCTATTCAAAATAGCCCAAGGTACTATACACTTAAAAATGGTCCTGATGGGGGGGTGCCTGCGTGGCTCAGTCGGTTAAGCGTCGGCCTTCGGCTCAGGTCATGATCTCAGGGTCCTGGGATGGAGCCCCACATCTTATTCCCTGCTCAGCGGGGAGTCTGCTTCTCCCTCTCCCTCTACCCACCCCCACTCATGCTTTCTCTAATAAATAAAAAAACCTTTAAAAAAAAAAAAGGTCCTGATGATAAATTAGATGTTATGTTTATTTTACAATTAAAAATAACTTTTAAAATTCATAAACAAATCAAGATTTTTTTACTTGCCTCACCTATATGAATAAATTATGTTAAAAGATAGGGAGGTATCAAGGGTATCAAAATAAAAGCATCTCTAAGTATAAGTCCTGAAGTATAAGAGAACAAGAAGTTAAAAAAAAAAATTGTGAGATAAATAAGACAAAAAAGAACTATACCAGCAAAAGCTAAACCTTCACACAAACAAAATCTAGTTTTAAAAAGTAAATTGGGGGTGCCTGAGTGGCTCAGTCAGTTAAGCATCCAACTCTTGATTTTGGCTTAGGTCATGATCTCAGGGTCATGAGACTGAGCCCTGCATCGGGCTCTGCTTAAGATTCTCTCTCTTCCTCTGCCCCTCCCCACCTCTAAAAAAAAAAAAAAAAGTAAACTGGTATCAAATTATGTTATTTTTCATGTCTGAAAGAATATGAAAGACTGCAACTCGGGTATTTCCTCTCAGACTATAGCTTCAAATATATTTAATACTGCTTACAATTAAAATCACATGCATCTATCTGCATATAGATGCATAAATCTGAAAAGAAGTACACTAAAATTATTAGCAATGGTTATTTCTGGTGGTAGAATCATGGGCAACTTTAAGTATCTTTTTGACTATTTTATTTGTATAATTTTCAATAATAAACACTATCTCACTTATATTAAAAATAACCTAAACAAAACACCAATAGAACATGAACCCCCTGAACCCCCTTTCACTGGTTCCCGGCTGTGGTTGTATGATCTTAGAGCTCTACACAGTGCCTGGCACTTAGTGGGTACTCGGTCAATATTTGCTAGATGGATGAGGTGTTAATAAAGAATAAAACTGTCACTTCATATTAATGTTATTTTAATATCCATTAAAATAACAAATTATGTCAAAGTATAAATTAAGAAAAGGTGAGAAATACTTAAATTTTCAAATACACTTAGGATATTTTTTTTAAAAAAAAACATTAAAAGAACCTTGGATAACTTATGCTAGATTTTATTAAGGAAATATCCTTATTTTGAAGATAGTATGGTCTTTAAACCCTCCATTTACACAACAATAAAAAAAGACATTGGAACAACTCCATATTTACCATTAGCAGTTGGTCTTAAAATAACTGGTTTAGTTACTCATTTCTTCTAATTTTATTATAATTTACTTAAGCAAAATTATTCTCTAAAGAACCATATTTATTATAGTATATTTCATGTAAATTAAGTACACTATCAATCATTCTGCTAGACTACAGAAATACAATTCATTATTTTTAAACCTTTTTTCCACTTAAAACTAAAATTTTAGCAATGCAGAACTACAGTTGGCTTAAGATTAAAATACTGCTTTGCAATTTCTATTACCTTATATCACTGTCCCTAATCTAGTCTCTTCTGATTAAGGAGCTGTTCTCCTTGGCAGAATAACCCTGCAGAGATTGAACATGACACGGGACTGGATACTTGCTCTGTATAACTATCCAAGAAGAGACTTGCATGCTTCAGAATGACCAAACTCCTGGCCTCCTTTATCCCATGAAGGAAGCTGCTCAGTGAGGCTCCATGCTGACCAATTAGGTAACACAGCTTGCTGAAACGGCTTGCCACCTCCTGCAACAGCTGGACTGTACTTGCAGTGCCCAAATTTTCTGTAACAAAGTGATGATGATGATGATGATGACATAACCTGAAGATTCATTACCAGAATACTTTCTTATGATCAAGATTATGAATCCCCCTTTTCTAGAAATATTTAACATGCTGAGATGTACTCTCGACTATGGAATTCAAATCATCACACTGTTAAAGAAAGAAACTTCAGAGATCATAGAATCCAGTCATTTGAGAAACTTGTTAAAAACACATACACAGGGATCCTATAGCTTCTGACTCAGTAGGCTAAGGTTAAGATCCTAGGATGGATATATTCAGAAGAAAAGTTTTCCATGTAATTCTGAAGACCAGCCAAATTTGAGAACCACTGAGCAAATCCAACTCTCCTCCAGTTTTGAAGATAAATAATCTGAAGCCAGAAAAAGGGAAGTGAGTTATCTAATTTCACAGAACTGGTAAGTGACAGCCAGGAATTAAACCCACTTTTGTAGTTACATTTTAGTTAACAGTTTCAATTTTTTGTACTGACTTCTGCTCTACTGGCCCTTGGACAACCCCAATACTTCAGTGGAGAGGGCAATCCCAGAATCAGACTGACCAGGTTGCTCTGAACTTTATAGAGGGTACCAGGAGATTATTTGCTTTTTCCCAGTCCAAAGTTCCTAATTTCCAGGACTTCTAAGCAGTGAGGCTGATGAGCAGACAATGCAAGAACAACATAGAAATCATGAATCAGGACAGGGAAAGGGACAATTTCACTTTTCTTTCAGACCAATCCAGGAAGCTTCCAGCTTGGACTGCTGCTTTTCCCCTGCCAATCTCCTGCGGTCTTAGGCCTACCCACTGGAAGAGAATTTATAGAACAGGCACTCTGTGACATTTAAAAAGGCAAAACATATTAAAAACTAAAATAAACTGGGGTGCCTGACTGGCTCAGTCGGAAGAGCATGAGACTCCTGATCTCCAAGTCATGAGTTTGAGCCCCAGCTTGGGTATAGAGATTACTAAAAAAAAGACTTTAAAACATAAATAAGACAATATAAAATAAACAAAGAAATTTAAAAATGCAGACAGTCCCTAACTTACAAAGGGTCACATCCTGAAAGACTATAAATTAGTTATTTGAAAAAATAAATGTTTTCCCATTATAAAAATGGGCTGACCCACACAAGCCAATGTCAACTTAATGTGGAAAAACTGATGTTTCTCATCAAGGCAGAATTTAAGTACTATAGTATTGATCTGAATTCTAAATCCTCACAGGGGGCCACAGAATGCAGGAAAGAGAAAGAAAACTTCCTCTCCATTTTCTATGTGCAGGGCCAAACCTACAAAAACTTTTGAAATGGTGAGATCTGATCTTCAATAGCCATTTCCCCCACTTCCATTTGTATTCCTTTCTAACCTCCTGGAGACCCAGGGATCTAGTGTATCAAGACAGTAGTCCCCCTCTAGAACTACTGTAATTCATTTTCTCTGTATTATCTCTTCATCTTCGATCCCTCTTCATTGTTGACAGCAGCTAAGAAAGGAATCAGATTTAACCAATTCGTGGTAATGCTGGATAAGACCTGGACACTCTTGTCACAGTTAAGAGACATTTGTAGGGCGCCTGGGTGGCTCAGTTGGTTAAGCGACTGCCTTCGGCTCAGGTCATGATCCTGGAGTCCAGGGATCGAGTCCCATATCGGGCTCCTTGCTCAGCGGGGGGTCTGCTTCTCCCTCTGACCCTCCCCCCTCTCATGTGCTCTCTCTCTCTCATTCTCTCAAATAAATAAATAAAATCTTTTAAAAAAAGAAAAAAAAAAGAGACATTTGTAAATCCAAATGAATCTCTACTTGATATAATTCTAAGAACTAGAACAAAGAAAATGAAAAAGTCAGGTAGTACAACATAAGATTTCTTAGGACTAGAAGTGTTGTTTTGGGGGTGCCTGGGTGGCTCAGTCGTTAAGTGTCTGCCTTCGGCTCAGGTCATGATCCCAGGGTCCTGGGATCGAGCCCCACATAGGGCTCTCTGCTCAGCGGGAAACCTGCTTCTCCCTCTCCCACTCCCCCTGCTTATGTTCCCTCTCTCACCGTGTCTCTCTCTGTCAAATAAATAAATAAAATCTTTAAAAAAAAAAATGTTGTTTTGAAGTCTAACTCCTAGGATCAACTTTCCCAAAGCTGTTTCTGCTTCTCTACCATGAATATTCTGAAAGCTCCACTTCCTATTTCCACAAGGAGAAAGAGCTCTGGGAGTGGTAGAATACTCAGGGGCAGCTGGGCTCCTGACAAAGTGGAAACAGTTTGTAAGTTGTTGACTGCCTGTGTACAAAAATAAGAAAACAGAAAGAAAGAAAGAAAGAAACAAACAAACAAACAAACATGTAACTCAAGTTTTTTTTATTTGTGACATAGGAAGAACAGATAAAATAAGAGTCCTGCCGATAACTGAGGGAGTTGGGGGGACGTTCTACTTACCTAAACTGAGAAGAGGCCTGAGAATCTGAGATTTGATGTCACTTAGTTTTGAATAGAATCGTCTTTCTGTAGTAGCCAACTCATGGAGACTGGCAATATATCCCATAACATTTTTGTCCACCAAAGCTAGATAACTATCTTTTCCTGCTGTCACTCTGCTTATATATCCGAGCTGAAATAGAGAAGAAAAAGATTAAGGATAAAATATAATTTACTAGCAGTAATTTGGGTGCTAAAGCTGGCTCATATCAGCTGGCAGGAGCCAAACGGAATCCTTACATTCAAGAATCTTGCAAGTTAGTTATTAAACCACTAGTAGCTTGAAATTGGCAACAGTAAAATTACCCCTCCCCCCCAATAAAATGGCAAACACTACAGATCAGGGTTTTTGTTTTGTTTTGTTTTAGATCTGGTTTACCAGTACAACATTGTTATATATGTATATCTGGACCTATATATTACCATTTATATCTATATTTTTATTGCCGCAATATCTTTTATTTCATATTACATGTATTTAGAACCACAGACACCCTAAATATACAAAGATCCAAATGATAGAGAGACATGTTTCAGGATCCTCTTTTTATGAAACAGGATAAATGAGAGCAGAGAGGATCTCTATACTGTGTACTAGAATATCAAGGGTCTAGGAAACAACAACAACAACAACAAAGTACAACACAAAGGGATTTTCTTTAAAAGGGACTTTCTGTCATTTATCCATTATACCACTGAACAAAAATAATCAGTGTATACACAGATCCCTATAAACCCAGCAACCAAGCTGCAGACCAAGTGGACTAATATCCATGGTAATAACAATACATACTAGAGCCCCATTCCTCTCATCAGCCTATTTCATCATTTATCCGGGCTGTGGAATCCTTCATGGGGAATGTGGAACAAGGGCCAACAACTACAAAGAGTCGGCGAGTATGTCTGAGATAACAGCCTATATATAGGTCAGGAGCCAAATCTTGGCCAGTGTTGCCTTTAGCAAGAAAGATTTTGTGCTATACATTCATAGCTTATGCATTTAGCCAGAAAAACATGAAAGATTAAAAAAAACAATCCATCAGATATATTATCCGGTAAGAAGAAGAAATCCAGAACGTACTAGCTTTGAGGGTTAATTCCCTTACAACATACCACTTTGAGGATATAAGTTGCTTTAATGAGAAAAAAAGAAAAAACCAAGAACAGGCCAATCGTTTAAGTTCATGAAAAAGAGATAGGAAGTAGGAAAGCAAAGAAATTCAATTCAACAAATGAAAAAGAAGGGAGTAAACAGTAATAACTAAAATGACAAGTTAACAGAGGGAAGGAATGGGAAATACAGCGCTGCTGGTGGCCTGTCAGGTCTGCCATGAGCCCACCTTGGGTCTATGTTATTTTTACTTCCTATTTACAATTAAAAATTCATCTACTCAGGGACACCTGGGTGGCTCAGTCAGTAAAGCATCTGCCTTCAGCTCAGGTCATGATCTCAGGGTCCTGGAATAGAGCCCTGTGGCTGTGGGGGTGGGGGGGGCCTGCTCAGCGGGGAATCTGCTTCTCCCTTTCCCTCTGTCTCCCTCCATCCCCCACCGCTCACACACTCTCTCTCTCAAATAAATAAATCTTCAGCAAATAAAACAAAATAAAAAAACCTCATCTACTCCATTTCTATTCTAATTCACCTCTGAGGGCTCCATGAATGCAGTTAGGAAACTTCATTGTGAAATGTACTTTTTAATATTCCTACATGAGGGTGTTAATACAACAAGTATTTATAAAGTACTTGCTATGAGGATACAGCAGTAAATGAGAACACCTAAAATCTCTACTCTTAGGAATCTTATAGTTGAGAACAGAAAATAGACCAAAAAAAGTAAATTATATAGTGTATTAGATGGTGACATGCACTATGGATAGAAATAAGTCAAGAAAAGGAGATAAGGAGTAAAGGGGGATGGGAAGGGCTGCAATTTTAAATACAGTAGACAAAGATACTTAATAATAGGTATACATACAAATAATAACAAAAACAAGACTGTTCATGTGTTACAGAGGCCTTAGGATCCAATTCCTGTTCACCTTACTACAGGAGAGAAGTACTGGAGTCTTAGTACCACTGTGATTCTCTGGAAGATTGTCACCTTCTGCAGGGTCCTGTCGGCCACTGTAATATAACCCAGGCTGGAAGTCTTCTGTATCCACTAAAAACAGGGAATAATCCTGGCCTGCAGCTACACTCCAGACTCCATTTTCACTGCTCACCTGTAATGACAGCAAGATATTGTCTGTCCAAGACGAAAGAAAGAATTAAAAAGAAATTCGGATCCACCAGAACAGAAATGTTAGGTTACTTAAATAGATGTGGTGCAAAGTCACTCATACCTCAATAGGGCAAAACTCATCCACTAATGGGCCCGATCAACTGCAGCACAGATGCAAAGATAAGAAGGAATCCTGTGTTCAGCTTTTAAATTTAGAACTGGATCGTTTTTATAAAAATCTGAAAAACTGGGCTTTAAAACGGAAAAACCATAGGTCGAATTTTTTAATAGTTATTTTTGGAAGTCTCTACAGGACTTAGGCTGTACTACAATCAGGAGGCACAGAAACTTCTAGAGCCCTATTCTGACAGCTGGGACACAGCATTGTCCATACATATTCGACTGTGTGCACAAAAATCAAGATGGAAAGAAAAAAATCTAACATGGCAAAATTCCATTCTAGCCAACTAGACTCTTGGGTGCGAAAATTCAGTTTTCCCACTTGGAACTCACTACCTCTCCGATGTGGCTTCACTGTACCAAGTCCCAGGCTGTTGAAACAGGCAAGACCCCTTAGAAGCCCATCTGCAGGGATCCCCCCGACCAGTGGTTCTCAACAAGTAGTCTTTGCAGCAGCAGCAATCACCACAAATATTAGAAAGGCAAACTCTCAGGCCACAGAGCTACTGGGGGTGAAGCAATCTGGTTTGACAAGTTCTCCAGGTGATGCTGATGTGTGCAAAAGTTTAAGAACCACTGCCTTAAATCAATGGTTTTCAATCGTCAGGATTCCACGTAGCGATTCAGGAAACACCATGGAAAGGCAGGTGTCAGGGCTCTGCCCCTATCCCCCTCCATCCTGCAACTAAAGTAGTTCCATGTTTATCCGTTTTGTGTATGGGATTACACATAAGATTTCATTTGAAGAAAGTGTTCTGCTATGAAAACTACTGCCCCAACCTCCAGCCCCAGCTTTAGCTATGACTTCCACAGTGATAAGCAAAAACCCTCTTATCTGTTATTCTTTGTGTCTAGACAGGCTCCAAATCCTAGGTGATTAGATGATTGTGTGAGTGTGTGTGCATGTCTCCCTACTTTATAGCTAGTCCTTTCTGGCATGACATTATCTTCTCAAATTCAGGCTCTCCAAATAACTGGCTTCCTGTTAATTTTGTAAAGAATGGATTAAAATTTTTGCAGGAGACAAAAGTCTTATTAGTCTCCATCAAAACTAATTCAGATCTCATTCTACCTTGACTTTTAATTCACAGATTAATTAAAATGACATCAGAATGTTTTTCTCATTCTTCCCCCAAATAAAAAAACCAAAATCCCGATGCTGTAATTTTTATATGTACAGTTAATGAATAATGAAACTAAAATCTTACTCTCTTTTGTCTGACTGTACAATGTTACATAAAAACTTGATTTTCCAAGGTCTCCATTCTATGTTACAGAAATTTCCTTGGTAAGAATAAATGTACATTCAATTTCATTGAGGTGAAAAACAAGGAACGATGATTTACCGTATTTTTTTGTTACATAATATCAGTAATTGAATAGCTTACCACTGAAATGCTCTATACTGAAAACATGTAAGATTGGAACTAGAAAGTAGTAACTGTTGCCTAATGTTTTATTTAAGTCTTCCCTCTCAGTGAAATGAAGTTCACTGGAAGGAAAGGCAGCATGTGCAAGTCTTATGAAGCAATGGATCACAGTGTACTCTGAAAACATGCATTACTGCAATATGTATTATCTGGAGTTTATATGTGAATCATATTCCTGAACTTGAGGTAACCACCTTTTTTTAGGCTCTGTTGCTCTCAGTGGAGGGAGCATGTATTGGGCTGGGTTGATAGAATCAAACTACAAATGGATGAGCTCCATATTCCATTCTGTTAGGCTAATACCATGTGCACTGCCCCCGCCCTCTACCCTCCAAAAAACCAAACAAATCTCGTATAAGGAGTTAATACTATTGATGAAAATTTAGTATTTCCACAGGGTTTTGGAGCAAAAAAAAAGATTGATAAACAGTCCTCTAGAATCACATCAAAGAGACTAGAAGCCACCAACCTCTGAAAAGCATTACATAAACTAAAACCAATTTATATGACAGTGAAGAAATCATCTACACTTTTAGCTTCACTACAATGAAAAGATTTACAAAAAGGTTTTACTATTATGACTATGTATGTAAAAAAACAACAAAAGCCAAAAATAATAATAATAATAATACCACCACCAAATAATGTTATGTAAAAGTCAAACTTAAGTGAAAAGTCAGAGTAGGCATTATTTGGTGGTATAAAGCTCAGAAGTCAGCATCACAGTCCTAGAAACGTTTGTTTTAAAAGAACGTTTTCATTTTTATTTAAAAAAAAAAAGACAAAGGACTGTGAATAGTCAATGAACAATGGAAGCTAAGAACAAAAGAAATACAAACATATTTTTAAAAAGAACATTTAGCTTGATAATAAGGGGCTTCATGGCTTTTTTAAGTACACCAAAACGAATTTAGATTACAAATAAAGAATTCTACTAATTTTTCAAACACAAAATGGAGAAATATAAAGTGCTATTACTTAGAATTCTGAAATAAGTTGCTATAAAAATCATCAAGTTCTCAAAAGTACCTTTGCAAGACGAGGAACTGTTGTTGGAAAATCATAATGCCCAAGTTGACCAAAGGTATTGCTACCCCATGAGTAAACCTATTAGAAAATCATAGGAAAGTAGGTAAAAGTTGTGAATCTGACTGCATGTCATTTCTGAACGTCTATAACATGTACATATATAAGTGTATATATATATGTACACACAGGCACCAATAGTTACATATAGATTACTTACACTCTTATAATAAAATACTGAGAAAATTCATCTTTAAACTAGACCAGAGATAATGAGCAAACAGTACATGGGAAGAGAGAGTCCAAGAGTTAACAATAACTAACCTTTCCCAGGTGTTTACTACCTGCCAAGCATTGTTCTTGACAATTTCTTTGTATTAATTAATGTTTAATTCTCATGACAATCCTTTCTTTACAGATAAGGAAACTGGCTCAGAGAAGTCACAAATTTTAAGTGGCAGAGCCAGGATATAATCCCAGGAATTATCCTATACTGCCTCTTACAAAGAAAGTGATAAAAAAGAAAGGTAAGTGCTATAAAGAAAAGTTAATCATGATTCTTTTTCTGTAGACAGGAGTACCGTGAAATGACTAGAACACCTTTTCATATATGAAGAGTAGTCGTAGGAGAAACCCAAGTACCTATGCTCCACTACAGACAAAAGAAACTAGATGACCGTGACTATGCTTAATGACAATGGTTCTGTTTCTTCTGGTTTAAAAAGCAATTCATGGTCACTGTACAAGACTGTCACAGAACAAAGAAATAAAAAGAAAGTGAAAACAACTGATGAACTGATCACTTAGAGACAAATGCTGTTTTGTTTTGGGAACATACATATACATGCTTCTAGAAATTTTAATGTCTATGGTATATAATGTAGACACAAAATGTAAAGCAAAATGGGACTATATTATTTAATGTTGTATTGTGAACTGATGTTTTTCTTTAATGCTATTCCTTGACATTTTTCAATGTTGGTAAGTACCGAGCTACAACTTTATTTATTTATTTAAGAAAGAGAGAGCATGCAAGCAGGAGGAGGTGCGGAGGGGGAGGGAGAGAGAATCTCAGGCAGATTCGGCATCAAGGGCAGAGCCAGACACAGGGCTCGATCTCACGACCCTGACATCATGAACTGAGCTGAAATGAGGACTCAGACAATTAACCAACTGAGCCACCCAGGCGCCCAACCTACAACATCATTTAGAGTAACTACACAGAACTCTATTGTGGGTGTAGTTTAATAAATTACCTAATGAAGTAACCATATTTATCATTTCTAATTCTTTAATAAAAAATATTGAAAATTCTTGAATATACATATTTGTTTATCTATTTATTTCCTTAGAATAAATTCCTAGGCAAAGAACTCTGGGTCCATGAATCTGCATGTTCTGATTTTTGATACGTACTGACAAACTGTCTTCCAGCACGGTCCAATGTACATTTCCTGCCAGCACTGTATCTTTTCCCTACACCCTCACCAGCAACCAGTATTAAATGGGATGGAATCCTCGCTCATCGGGTAAGTGAGAAAATATTTTACTGTTGTTTTTGTTTTTGTTGTTGTTGTTGTTTTTTAAAGATTTTATTTATTTGACAGAGAGAGACACAGCAAGAGAGGGAACACAAGCGTGGGGGGGGGGGGGGCGGGAGGGAGAAGCAGGCTTTCCACTGAGCAGGGAGCCCGATGTAGGGCTCAATCCCAGGACCCTGGGATCATGACCTGAGCCGAAGGCAGACAATTAACGACTGAGCCACCCAGGCGCTCCTTTACGGTTTTCATTTATATTTGTTTACTAAGTGGCTGACCATCTTTTCATTCATTGCTGGCCATTTCTAGCTCTTCTTTTATGAATGGAATGTAAGTATTCTTTGACAATTTTGCTTTAGTATCAGGTAGTAACACTTAATCATATATGTCACCAATGTTTTTTCCCAGCTTGTTATGTATTTTAATTTTGTGTGTGGTGTTTTTTGCTATTTATGAGCATTTAATTATTAGGTTGACAGACATATCTTTACTTTCTAATTTCTGGTTTTGACATCATGTCCTTTTCTACTCCTAAGGTTATTGAAAAAAAAAAAAGAAAAGAAAGAAAACCTAAATTTGTTCTTACACATGGAAGGTTTTATTTTTTAACATTACATCTTTAATCCATCCAGAAGTAGAATATGTGAAGTTACCATCATTTTCTTCTGCAAATAAGAAGCCAAGGTTCCAATAGTATTTATTGAATATTCAGTCTTATTTCCCCAACTGATTTGAAATGCCCACTTTTATCATATACTAAATTCTCATATATACTTGGGTCTATTTCTAGTCCACAGGTATATTTCTATCTCACTCATCTGTTTGTAGTCTGATAATATATTTTATAAGGCAAATTCTCACCCTTCGTCTCTGTTCTTTTTCAGAATTGATGTGTCTCACCTCCTATATTTATTCTCCTGGAATAGTTTTGGGATCATTTTATCAAGTTGTAAATCTTACATTGGAATATTTTGGGGACTGTACTGAATTTATACTGAACTGAGAAAAATGGCATTTTTGCAACATTGACTTTTCATCTAAAAATAAAATCTCAGGGGTGCCTGGGTGGCTCAGTCAGTTGAGCGGCCAACTCTTGATTTCGGCTCAGGTTATGATCTCAGGGTCGTGAGATTAAGGCCTACATCAGGCTTGCGCTCAGTGTGGAATCTGCTAGTCCCTCTCCCTCTGCTCCATCCCCCCACTCGTGGGCTCTCTCTCACTCTAAGATAAATAAAATCTTGAAATAAAAATAAAATAATGAAATAAAATAAAAACAAAATCTCTGAGTGCCTGGGACAGCTCAGTTGATCGAGCATCTGACTCTTGATTTTGGCTCAGGTCGTGATCTCGGGGTTGTGAGATCAAGCCCCGCACTGGGCTCCAAGCTGGGCGTGGAGCCTGCTTGAGATTCTCTCTCCCTCTCCTTCTACCCCTCACCCTCGCCTCCTGCCCCACTTTCTCTCAAAAATTAAAAAAATGTTTAAAAATTTAAAAAATAAAATCTCTTTCCCTTTATTCTTCTTTTTTTATAACCTACTAGAAGAGTTCATGAGTTTGTATCATATGGGCTTACACACTTCCTATTAAAAATACTATTTTCCTACTACTTTTGTTGCCACTGTGAACAACTTTTTTCCCTAAGTATGTTTTTTGTTTTACCTTATGTATATAAAAAGCTAGCAATTTTTATGCTTATTTTGTAACTGACCATCTTCCTAATCTCTTACTTTTAAGGCTTTTAAATGATTCACTGTGTTAATAATAATAAATTATCCTTTTCTTTTCTAATATTTACATTTATTTATTTGAGCTATATTAGTTTTTTTGCTAGTCTAATATGTGAAATTTAAAATACTTATAGGGTTCAGATTTCTTTATTGACTTTTCCTAAAAAGATTAAAGGATTGATGAAGAATCATTATATGAATATATTTAAAAACAACTTAGGGACACCTGGCGGCTGGGTCAGTCCATAGAGCATGCGACTCCTGATCTAGGGGTTGTGAATGCGAGCCCTACATTGTGTGTAGAGATTATATAAAAATAAAATCTTAAAAAAAACCAAAACTTAAAACTATGTATTTGGATGTATGATGTATATAAAATTTATCTATCTTGGTGTGGTTTTAAGTTTTTCTGGATTCTGGAGGTCACTTGCAGGTCCCACAATTTTAAGAAAAATACCTTTTGTTTTCTTAATGTTTTATTTATAGATTTTTCTTCATCAAAAACAA
Organism: Mirounga angustirostris; assembly: GCF_029215605.1. Taxonomy (NCBI): domain Eukaryota; kingdom Metazoa; phylum Chordata; class Mammalia; order Carnivora; family Phocidae; genus Mirounga; species Mirounga angustirostris. Next base: position 162,166,290 of record NW_026991711.1, read on the forward strand.
AAATTCATCAATACAAAAAAAATCATCAATATCCTAGAAAATCTTGAATTCTATTTTTTGATAAGAGCACATTATAGAAACCTTGTTAGGTAGACCAGTGTTGATTCAAATCCTACTATCACATGTGTAACTTTACACAAGTTACAAATTTTCTCTAACCCTCCCTTTCGTCGTCTGTAAAATGGAAATAATACAATGTAAAATATTAGCAAGATCAAATGAAGTATGGTATTATTGCCTGACACACAGCAGACACTCAAAAAATGAAGATCGAATTTGGTCATGTTAACCTTCCACAAAATTAATATCAGCTTTTAACGGTTTGTCTCCTACCTGGGATTTCGCAGTAAGTGCAAGAGAATGGTAACCACCTGCCTCCAGATAGATTACTTCTTTACCATCCAGACATTTTACACACAGTGGCTGAAGCCTAAAGAAAAACATACACACAAACGCAAAGTAAAAAGGCTCAGCAAGAATCATGACCTTTTTCAAATTACAGAGCAAGTGCTTTCAAGTAAAGATAAACATTTCAAAAGAAAACACTAAAATAAAAATATTAAATATATGTTCAATTTACTCCTAAATATTGTTAAGTAATTTTGGATGGTTTTAATTTAATCTTTGTCCATCAGTCATTAATTAACAACCATAATTCAGAATCTGTTAAGAATCAAAAACTACTAAATGTTTCGTTATGGCAGAGTATACTTAGGACACAATGAAATATAAAACCATAGAGGTTTTGTTTGTTTAATACTACAGTTGCCTTCACTTTGCTAAGATTAGAGACATTTACATTAACTGGCTGTTTTGGATAATCATTCCATTTACACACCTTCACAAATATCTAATCTGTTAATATGAGTTCTTAAACAAAACAACAGTTTTTCCTTGATGTACATTAATGGTTTAATATTACTATTATAGTTATTTTGGCAGCCACAGAAGGACATCTTTCAGGTTAAAAAAAAAATTGTTGGCTTTTTTTTTTAAGTTAAAAATTTGAGTTTTATTTAAGTGTCCCGATGAAATACAATCTTATCCCAAACATCCCTTTCTGTTCCAAGATGAATATACATCAAAGAAGAGATGGAAAGGTACACCACAGATACTTAAGTCCTTTATTATTAGGTACAAATTCAAGGCTAATATGACAGGTCTGTTTGTTTGTTTAATCCACGTTAATGATATATAATAATCTGGAGCTAGGAAGGACCAGATTTCCTCTCTGAGGAAATGATATAGAGTTCTTCACAGGAGAGAGATTTATTTGTTAAAGCCAACTCCTAATAGTGAACACAGGCAGCACTCACCTAGGCAGAACATCACCATGTCCCAGCTGTCCTTCCTTCCCTTTTCCCCAGGTCCACACCTCTGTTCTCAGAGAAGGCAGGAGTGCATCTGCTTCTCCACTGTATGTAGGAGTCAGAACCACTGTCCGTGTTTTTACCCGTGCAGCTTTTCTTAAGAGCCTGGGGGAAACTGAAAACAAACCAGAGATGGAGTGAGGGAGCAGATGGGTGGGTAAAAAAGATACCATTTTGACCAACTGTTGATTTTTCAAAGAAATACACTAACATGGTATTTGTGAAGCATATTCTATAGGTTCTCTGCAAAAATGGGGATTTAATAGTGAGATGAGTTTGGTAAATGCTGCCTACTACATTCTATCCACTATACTATCTGCCCTGTAGATTCACACACACATTATTAGCATGCCAAAGGCCCTGACAAGTCCTGCAATTAAAAGGCCTGTTTAGATTTGTTTAACTCCGCCCCACTTCCAAGCGTTTGGCCACAGAATCCCTTTCTGTATAACATACATGTTATATAGAATGTTGGGAACTTGCATTCTACAGAATATGCTTAATAAAATAATACACTAAGGCTGACAAATATTTTTCCCATTTCAAAGCAGAGTTAAAAGTTAAGCCTCTCCAAGTTAAGGTCTAAGTTCAAACATATTTTAAATATTATAATAAAGGACTTATTTTAAATATAAAATTTTCAAGTTTCTATGGTGGGGAAAAAGATTATGAATGGGAAGTACTAAATAACTTTTGAATTTTGCCTACCTATTTCAAATTATTTTATAAAGGACTTAAACAATGTTTTAAAAAATCTTTTAGGGGCACCTGGGTGGCTCAGTCGTTAAGCGTCTGCCTTCGGCTCAGGTCATGGTCCCAGGGTCCTGGGATCGAGTCCCACATCGGGCTCCCTGCTCAGCGGGAAGCCTGCTTCTCCCTCTCCCACTCCCCCTGCTTGTGTTCCTGCTCTTGCTATCTCTCCCTCTCTGTCAAATAAATAAATAAAATTTTTAAAAATAAATAAATAAAAAATCTTTTATAATCCCTTATAATATTCAAAATTATAATAATGGCATACAAACACTATGTAAATCTTGTACACTGATTTGGTGGCAGGATATGTTTTGAAGAAAATCACTGAATGTCACTAAGTGAAGACTTGGTCATTAACTTGAGGGTACAAAAAGGTGATCATCACTGGCTACAATCAACATCTTTTCTGGTAAATGTGCCATCCATTTGTACACACAGACACTTAAACCTACTTGAAGCTCTCTCAAAGATGTATTTTAGGTAATTTTAAACTAGAGACAGAAAAAGTGCACGTAAAATCTTTCTAAAGATACTTTAGGTCACTAAGTAAAATTTAACCAAAGGAAAAAGGTCTATTAGTGGGATTGCATATTTCAAAGACCTAATGACATGACAAAAATCGATATTCCACATTTGTGGTTCCAGGAGATCTCAAATATATTTATGCTGCAAATATGAAAGGACATTTCAGAATAAGACAATTTTGGCACAAAGTTCTCCTTCAGACTTAATAGAATCCGTGGGCTTTCTTTTTACGAACACACACACACACACACATACCCAATCAGGACTAAGGGTTTTATTTGTGAGCTGAAAATCTAGTGGCAATGACAATTAGAAGGCATGATAACAGAAGTACTCAGTGACACAACAGTGCCATAAGTAAGCAGAAGTGCAAGGTAGGATTCCTAATTTTAGAGCTTTGCACAAAATGGTGTAAACTGGGGGCTGGTAACCTAGACCATAGGTCAAATAGAGCCCACTGACTGTTTTGGTAAGTAAAGTTTTATAGGAATATACAGCCTTGCTCACATGTTTTACTTATGGCTACTTTTAAGCAACAATGGCAAAGTTGAGTAGTTATATAAGAGAGACCGTATGGCCTGCAAATCATAAAATATTTCTCTTTCACTCTTTACAGAAAAAGTTTACCAACTCCTGGTATAAATCCACTGCTGCTCAAACTTTAATGTGCACACTAGTCACCTGGGGATCTTGGCATAATGCATATTCCAATTCAGTAAGTTTGGAGTGAAGCCTGAGATCCTGCATTTCTAACAAATTCCCAGATGCTGCTGTTGTTTCTGGTCTGCAGGTCACATTTTGAGAACAAAAGTCTAGATGACTGAGATTCCTGAACCAACTGAGAAAGGTTGGAGACCCAACTGGGTAACAGTCTTAATATTCTAAGAAGTTTGTTGCTAATTGTATCAGAAAATGAACTTTCCTCTTCTTAAAGTTTAAGATTATCTCCACTCTCAGGTCAAATACAGTAAATCCCCCACTTAACAATAGTCACATCTGCAACTTCATCTCTCTGGACTACAGGCCCCAACGAGGACATAAGGAGGCTGTCGCTACATTCCAGAACAATAAAATAAGATTCACAGTAAGGCTCAGAAGCAGAAGCAGACATCACAAAAAAGTTACGTTCTACAGTTATTTTTAAAGCAGAGAAATATGTAACTTTCTTTTAAAACCACCCAAATCACCAAAATCAAATAAATGTTGACATTCGAATAGGTCAGCATTAGCAATTAGGAAAGCTACTAATTTATTATCATATAGCACATGATGTCAGGAGCATTCTGGATTTACCAAGAGTCAATTCACCTGGCTATTTCCTTACCTTGGGACAACAAGCCAGGGAGGGAGAGTCTTCGGCTGCCTCCCTCTGATTCCTCTTCTCGGATATCCACAAGACTTGAACTCTTCTTTCCTTGCATTGATTCCTGTTTAACCTGTTCTTCTCTGCTATCTTTCAGACCTTCGGGGCCTATGGAACTACTGCCTGCCTGAGTTCCAGGTTCACAAGGGGCTGTACTATAAAAGTTCATAACTTTCTTAAGAGACAAGGCCCCAGCTTCATATGTAGCAGCCACTCTCACACCAACAGCAGATGCACAAGAGACTACTAGGCTGTTTAGGGCTGAGGTGCTTGTGGTTGGTGGGCTGTGAAGATTGGGAACTGCTTCTTCTACAAGAGGCTAAAATATACACACATAAAAAAGTATATAAAAATATAATCCCTTATACAACAAGCACTCAATAAAGTTTAACAAAAACCATCACTATTTACAAATACAAGAATCTAAAACAAAGGTCTCTATCTTCAACTTAAAGGTACCCGCTCTTGGTACTGGATTTAACATATCATACAGAAATGAGTACTCAAACTACAGCTCCTTATCAAAAGTACTTCCTTTTGTTTGAGTGTTGTGTTTTTCCATGCTATTCAAACATAAGCCCCGGCTGCTTTAATAAAATTAAGCACAGGAGGGGAGTGGGGAGGAAAGGTCTGGAAAACATAGCGTTTAATATTAGGTGCACTGTGACAGCCCTGGATATAAGGTTGAAAAGGTTAACAATACATAAAAAAATAAATAAATAAAAGTAATATTATTGATCGCTTTTAGGAAAATTTACAGATTACTACTAAAATACCAGGAAAAAAAATACATCTAAAAACGGCTTTTCCTAAAATGTTTTATAAATGGTAATTTAGATATCATATATACAGGCAGAAAAGTAAGTTATACCTCTGGCCTATAACTATGGATAGACATGGGCAGTATATAACTGTCCCCAAGTTATGTTCTTAAGTTCAAGTCCTTCTGCTGCCTCATGAATGTGTTATTTTCCATGATCCATGGGCTATGTAAGCTGAAGGATTACTTTTGCTCTCATTATGATAGAGTAAATGTGGTAGGTTAATAATTAAACATTTGGGACCAATGTTCTTTGTGTTATTCAGAGCTGTATTTAAAAGTCAAGCTAAAGTTTTCTAATATCTTAGTAAAAAAATCAGTTGAAACTTACTCTGAGCAGTCAAGCACCACTGTTTAAAGGAAAGTCATGAAATGTAACTATTAAAAACACAAAAAGAGCTTTTAGCTTAGCATAAGTCACTATGAAAAATCTGCTTCCTATGCTGTCCAAAGATCTCAAAGGGTATATAATACTTTCCTTAATTTGTCATGAATTGAAAGCTAAATGAAAACAAATTTTTTAACATTGACTTCTGATTCTCTTAAAGAAAATAATTCCCGTTTCCTGCACAGTACCTGGATTGTAGAGGTACTCAATACATTCTGTTGAATTAAATACTAAATTCAGAGGAGCAAATGAGTCTTTAATTAAAATATTCACAAAAACAAATAAACCATATCAAGCAAAAGATAAATACAAAGCCTATTAATTCCTTGGTGATACAGTTCCCTGATAACTTGTTGAGAAGAAGTAACATCACTACTTTCACCCTTTGTGTATAAAGGCTCATAACAGAAACAGCAATGGTATTTACGGGTCAATATTTTAGGGCGTTCTTACCAACAGATAAGAGGAAAGTCACAAAATTCTACCTTCAATAAACTTTAAATTATTGTTCTTTCTGGCTGCTTTACCTAATTATGTTTAACAACACATAAATAAATCAACAAAACAAAAATACATAGCCAGCAATTTTGATGAAAGACATAATTTTAGGAGTCCCGGTCAACCAATAATAAAATTCAACTGGGAGATATAGGCTTCATTGCCAATATTATGGTTTATTTCACAAAAATGAGATACTCTTTCCGTTGTTTCTGGCCAGAGGAGAAAAAACTTGTCCTAGGCTGTATAAATTCCTAGTGAATTAGCTGTCTGATTGAGACACTATTTACAAAAAATGAATTAAATTTAGTATAAACAGACATTGCCAAAATTAGTATAGGCAACAAAAAAATTTACATGTTTAACAAAATAAATCCAAAGGAAAATGCAATTTCAATGACAATTATTTAATCATCAAATAACTGTATACAATAAATTTTTAACTTCAAATTTAATAAATTAGCAGAATGACTTCTAAAAGTCAAAGTCCAAATTTTTTATAAGCATGTTCAAGTCTAAGAATGTTTTGTGTGCATTCCTATTAAATCATTACTTTTGTTTTTAGATTTTAGTAGTATCTTTCTCCAAACAGTTTATTCTTAATTAAAAAAAAAATCAGATATCCACAAGGTTCAATGAGTAAACTGTGAAATAAAAACTATTTCTAGGGCGCCTGGGTGGCTCAGTTGGTTAAGCGACTGCCTTCAGCTCAGGTCATGATCCTGGAGTCCCTGGATCGAGTCCCGCATCGGGCTCCCTGCTCGGCAGGGAGTCTGCTTCTCCCTCTGACCCTCCCCCCTCTCATGTGCTTGCTCTCTCTCATTCTCTCTCTCTCAAATAAATAAATAAAATCTTAAAAAAAAAAAATAAAAAAAAATAAAAAAATTTAAAAAAAAAAAAAAATAAAAAAAAAAAAAAAACTATTTCTAAAAATACCTCTAAGCCATGTTCTCATCCTGACAGACTGAAGAACAAGAATAAAGAATCAAGAAGTATATGGTTTCAAAAACCTGAGAAAAACACCACAGGACAGTTCTTTTATGACTAAGAGGCTTTTGTTTTGTTTCATTTTCTTCTCTTAGAGTTTTGGTAAAAGCAAAACTGAAAGGCTTACATGAAGAGTAAAAAAACAAATTATCCTTTTAAAACAATTTGTTTAATCAGGGAGACTCAAACTTTACTGTATGCTACTGGTAAACAGCTTTTCTCCATTTACAAGTTTTTAAAATTAGAGTAGTTTAAATGAGATGAAGAAAACACTAATCCCCTGTCCCACAACAAAGCCCTCTAAGGACCATAGGTATAAGCTGAAAAAAATTCAAACAATATATAACACCAGTTTTTTTTTAAGGTCTGCCTACAACTGAGGGATTCACCACATAGCAACCTCCCCTGATAAAAAAGGAAAGGACTACTCTCTACGGAATCTGGAGTCGTACAAATACAGGTGAGACGAATCTTTGTGAATGTATAGTTATATTAAAAGTATTCAGGGGGGGAAAAAAAAACCCACAGTATTCAGGAGCCTACCAAAATTTAGTACATTTCGTCATGGGAGGAAAAGCACTAGAAAAAATAAATGAGATTTTGCTACTTATGAAAGAAGCCCAGCATGACATCTTTCAACATCTTAGAGGGCAGAATTTGAACATAAAGAGTAATTTTGATTTAATCCAGGTTTTCCCTTATCTAAGATTGCATGATAAAAGAGATTTAAAGTCAAACTCAAGACTTAAGCATTTTAAAGTTGCTAAAGAAAAACTCCTAACTCCAGAAACACCTTTTTATTATAAAATTTAGCAGGTACCTGAGATGGCATTGGCTTTTCGCCGTTCTCTGAGTTCTCTCTTACTGAATGATCTGACAGTTTTTGCATGTATTCATTTACTGCCTGAGTATCAGGGTACGATGGTACATTTTTGGCAGAAGAAATTTCAGTTGTTCCCACGATGTCTTGTTGGGAGGGAATGGCATTACCACCTGTGGTCTGAACATTTCCAACGTTCATGTCAGTAGCAACAGGCAGATCATTTTCTACAAGCGTGTTCTCGAATACTTCTCCCTGATTGTCAAGGGTTTCAGTGGAGGGGCTGATGGCAGTGCTGGCCTGGTTCTCTGCCTGGGATTCTGACAGTGTCACACCTAATGGGCAACAATGACTGTCTGATATAATCACATGGTCTTCTTTGTCAGTCATAGTAATTAGGAGTTGGCTGCACTGGTTGCATCTTTCCGGGACTGGCTTCAGATCCTGGGAAGGGAGGCACTGTACGAGGGCTAAGCTGTGGAACGCACCACAGGCAACCTGTAGCACTACTCGCCCGGCAAGATGTTCCACCTTTTGTGGCTTTGTCACCGGGAAGGCGGTGGTAATGAGACCCAACTGACAACCAGTACCCCATGCCCAAATCTCTCTGCTTAATGACAATGCCAGTGTGTGCTCCTCACCACATGCCAACTGCAAAATCCTGACGGCTAACAAAGAACTGGTCTCAGAATCAGAAATGCTGACAGGATTCGGTTCTGGAACATACTGCTGGTTAGCTACTGCACACTGGCCTGCAGAGTTCTCCCCCCACATGTACGCTATGCCACTTTCTGTCACTGCTCCACTGTGGAAACTCCCTGATGCCACAGTAACAACATATTGCCCAACCAGGGCATTTTCTAGAATGGGGCTACTCGGACAAATCTCTGCTGGTTCACTTCTCCAGGGAAGAGTCCCAAAGCTGTAGACCTCACCATCTGAAGGTTAAAAAAAAAAAAAGAAGGGGGTTAGTGAATTAACTGGAAATCTCATCAGCAAATTTTTGGCCCCTCTAGGTTAACAAAATAGGGCTGTTTTTTGCTTTGTTTTTAATTTTCAAAAGTGCAGTTGTAGAGATTTTGGTTCAAGCATATAATATCCCACGTTTATTCGTCTTTTAACAAATATCATCTTTTAATATTCTGAAAAATAGTGAGAATTTCTACCAACTACAGGAGGCTACTTTCAAATGGAGGGTTATTGCTCCTTTCCTTCAGCCTCATCCTACAAAGTCCTACATGGATCCACTAGTAATGGCTATCATCGTAGGCTATTACAGATGGCAGATTCCGAGTGTTCAGAGCAAAGTAATGACCATGATAAGATAAAATGAGCAGAGGATAAAATAGATACATTCGCTAACATCTAGAACATTCACTGCTACTTCAGTAAGTCAGAGCAGCAGAAAATTACGCAGAAGCATAAAAATATTAGCGATTCATTCTGGCCAAAACTAAGAAATCAGCTTTATACTTCCAGGTTCTAAGAAAGCACCAGTGTTCTAGATGCTGTCTTCATGACGTGCACAATATTATGTATCATTTTAAATGTTATATATAATATATATTGTGCACTATATAGCATTCCTGATGTGCCATTTGTTTAAAAAGCAAATCATCACAACGAAACCAACAAAGCAAAAAAAACAACAAAAGCTATGATGGCTGGCTTTAGAATGAAGGGCAACTGGCTGGCTTTAGAAGTAAAACAAAAGGCGCCAGTGAGCTGGGCACATGACTGATAAGGACCTGTTTCTGTCCATCTGTGCTACCAAGTCATAATCTCATGCAGTACTGTGGTAGTTTGGGGGCGTGTGCATATGACCTGTGCTAGCTAAACAACTCAAATGGAACAAAGATTTGGCCATGGGTTTTGAAAATAATAAAACAAGCCCACTATTCCTTCTTTTCCATATGACCAGAGACTTATCCCATTTTTTTAAATTAAGAAATAATGAAGTAAATTTATAGTAGTATTTTTTCCCACAAAGCAGCAACTGAGCTGATGATGAAAAAAATGCATTCTTTAGCTATGGCCTATTATACACAGTAAATATATTTATACACTCAAATTAACTAACCAGAACGTCTATGTAAGAAAGAACACAATAGAGGCTTGAGGGAAGACATGAGCTTTTATTACGGAATTTCCAGTTTGGATAAAGAGTACTGAGAAAATAAGCTCACTGGTTACGATACTTAAACTTTTCTTCCCGAGTGACACAGCAATATAAACTTGCAACAGCTCACCAACTCTTTCAATGGATATCACTCCAGTAGAGAGAGAAATAGTGCAGAGAAATGGATATTTAGACAACTCCTCCCTTTTTTCAACCTGGAGTACCTCAGAAATAGTGATTCAATGAAGTGTCCTCACTGAATTATGAGCTGATAGTCAAACTAAATAGAGAAAAAGAACTTGAAAATTTCTGGCATTCCATCAGTAACATTTTCTCACCTGGAAAAGATAGCACTGGAGATCTTTTTGCCATTTCAAACTACACACTTGTGTGAGATGAGTATTTTTTGGTTTTTTTGTGGGTTTTTTTGTAGCTTTGACACTTAAAACCAGGACACTGCTTAAACATGAACAATGATAGGCTATTCATATATTTTTAAAATGTTTTCCCCCAGTTATCCCACTTAAGGTATGATTCTAGAGGTTTAGAGAACATGTTCATGAAGGGTTCCTAAATATCTTACTGAAGGGTAAACAACGGAATTCCACTTACATATGCTTGAGAAGGATATATTTTGAAGCCCTTAGGGCAGGTATCTATTGAATATGGTTCACATTTTTATAATAAAGCTTTTTCTAAATTCTGGCCTAATAATATTATTCTATATTATTATAATAAAAGTGATATAGTAATAAAGAGGCTAGAAAGAAATCCATGTTTACCCCACAAAATTACCAAGGTCAGATTTAAGCTTTGCTTCTTAGGATTTGTCTTCCCTTAGTTCCTACGAGGAAAATATCAAAGCATTATTGAATACTTAATAAATGCTTATGGAACAGAAATTTATAAATTAGTTGAAGGCAGTCCTGGCTCAAACCAAATTTGCCATGATTGAGTTGGTAAACTGCTATCAAATTAAAGGCAACTCTCTCTATAAGTTATAGCCTATGTTTCTATCTGTTATAGATTTATAGATTTATTTTATTACATGTTCTTAGGAGCTGCTGTTTATGCCTGAGAAAAACCGTACTGAGGCAGTAGGGGCAGGTGGCTTAAAAAGCAGGCTCTGAAATCAGACTCTCTGAATTCCAATTCTGACTCTGACACTCCAATAGCTGTGTGGGCTTGGGGAAATTATTTAACCTCCTGACCTTCAGCTTCCTCATCTGTGAAGTGGGGACACCAACAGTAGCCTACCTCACAACGTGGTTGTGAAGACTCAGTGAGGTGGTACATACAAAGTGCTCGCTGCAGTGCCAGGCACCCATAATTGTTTAATAAACATTAACTATTATTAGCATGGTTATTCTGATACATTTAATGAACAAAGGTACAGCAAAAGAGTTTCTGAATAGGTAATCTTTCAAAAGTTAATTTTTCATGTACTTGTTACTATAAAATTTACCAACTGTAATTCTCCCTTTTATTCTAGTTATGATGGATCTTAAATTTAAGAACTAATCTGATTTTTGATAGAGAGTAAGAACATATTTTGAAAACACAAAGAGTATAAGCTCTAGCAAACGTCATTAAGAATTCCTGATATCCAGTAACTCTCTTACCTGATCTTACATACCCAGGTACTGTTAGCATTTCAGTTAGTATTTGTTAAGCCATTCTTTTCAATACCTTCAGTCAGAAGAACTCCATGCTTCACTCCAAGGGCTGCTTGAAGAACAGTCTTTCCTCCCCAGCCTGGCAGTCTCTCTGGTGTTACAGAATAGGATCCTGCCTGCCACACATGGACCAGGCCTCTTTCTTTGGATCCTTCTGCTTCTGTTGAGCTACAAACGTTAAGAAAAATAGCTTAATTGTTCCTGCAATTAAAACTGTATTTTGGGGGTTCTTACTAATTTCATTAGATCTGTACCTTTTACCAGCACATGGGTGACTGGGTCAGATCGTTTAGCACACATTTTATGCTTTGGTTGGGACACAGGAGCAGATATAAAACAATTATTTACATAAAAGGCTTGAGGACAATCTAAACCCACAAATTATTTATCTCTATCTAAGAAGTAAACAAAACCTGGACTATTTTTTGACATTTTAGATTTAATAGCACAAAATTTTAAGATTCTAACTTCTCCATTTATTAACTCCTTATTTGGATAATAAAGTTGTAACATGTCCCAAGTTGGATTCTTATTTTAAAATTTTAGTTTTGAATACTAAAAAAAGTATTTGATAAGAAGGAATAGAGATCCATATTTTACTTTGCACTGAGTAAGCCCTATAGTTGTTATTTAACTTTTTAAGAATCAAATTTATATCAGGAACAGTAAAATCTTTTGTGCTTTATGTTCTAGCCAAAGAATTCTATCCATGTGATGATTCTGGTTCAAAGAACACAAGACGCCAAGCTTTATGATAATGACCATACCATAACTGCCTACCCTTCTAAGAAAAGGGCATATTAAAATATGCTGGGTTTCCTTTATACCAAGTTTCCTCTGTTGCCACTGATGATACATGCTTTTTTCTAGAACAATGATGCCAATTTTAACAAGGCACAGAAAGTTTTCTGGTTTTATTTATTTTATAATACCTAGAAATTTCTCTACTTTTGCTAAATATTCCTCTCAGTTATGATTAGGCATAACCATGGTTATATGAGAGGAAAGCCGCAAACTTAATCCAGTTTTCTAAGGATAGAAGAGGACTGCAATTAATAAGGCTATGTCTGAAGACCTGAAGTTATTTGTGAGAAAAAATGGCTTCAAAAGCTTTAAAATGATGATGACACTTTGTGCCATTTTTTTATGCATAAGAAACTAGCAACAAAGCTTATCACTAATCAGTTATATTTTATTATCTTTCTCTTTACCCATCAACATAAATGTCACTCTTCCTACTTAATAACCACAAACAAGAAAATTGAACTGAAGAGAAGCTACGCATTCGTGGAATTGCTTGTTGTGTCTTCCTAGAAGAAGGTAGAAGAAGAAATGTAAGTTTTACCTTCTCTTCTTTGAGTCCATCGGTCAGGGGGAGAACTCCATCACCAAATCATTTCTTCTTTGCGAAAAGTATATAAAGACCTAAATGGCAAAACACAGGTAAGCACAAAGAGCAATGAAAGAATACTGTGCTACTTCATTCCTCAGATTTAAAGAAAAAAAAAAAAAAAAAAACGGCAGCCCTCTAACAAGTGCACATTCACTGGGCAATAAATATGCAGTGAAACTATTTCAACTATTTCATATCCCGCCAGCCAAAGTTGAATATCTAGACTGAGCCTGCCCACTGAGCTTATAAAAATGCCTGCTGACCATCAAACGCAATGTCAAAGGAAGACAAGACTACCTGCAATTAAGCTGTACTTTGTCAGGCAACAGATTTTATTTTTTATTATAAAGAAGGAAGCTCAATCTGAAAATTCTTTTCATTAAATACTCATTTCACACATGTTAAGGGTTGCTTTTAAAATGCTTCTGGAACACATGAACATGTAAATACCAATTAAGTAAGAAAGAATTTCTAAAACTTCTTCAGTAATGTATCAGATTCAAGTGGTTTTAATTTACATTTTTCAGCAATGCACACAAAAAAATTATATTACTAAAATCAGAAAGATTTCTATTTATTGGAACTAGAAGTATTTTCCCCAAATCAACCTCAACTCGAAACCATAGTACAAAAGGCTGAAAGAAATTTGGGTTTTAAAATATCTGTTTCAAAACCCACCATTTAATAATAAAGAGCTACATGAAATTACAGTACCAATATCATGACCCATCGGTTTAGAAACTCAATGTTTAATAAAGAGACAGAAATATAAACAAGCAGACAGAGATACTCAATTCATCTCAACTAAAAATTCATATTTTTAAGGGCACCAAAACACATGAAAATACATAATAGCAATGAGGTTTTATTTGTGTCAACCATAAAAACACCCAAACCAAATGTATGATTTTTCTGCAAAGGATATGGCATGGTCACTGTACTCTGAAAACAGCCCATACCAGCAGGAGTGATGTAAGACCCATCTGTTTACTCCAGGTTGCCTGTGAATTCTTACCATTTGCCATCTGTGTATCGGGAGGAAATTGCTCTCTACCTAATGCTTATTTTAGAAAAATTCTGAATCATTTAAAGTTGGATGAAGGGTACCATGTAAACAAAACATATACCTGAATATATTTAATAAATGCTATTAATTTAATAAATGATTATTTTTTAAAATAATAAATGTGATTATTAAGTGGTACTATGCCTTGTGAGGATAATTAACCATTAGGAAAATGTACAGAGAAATTCTGAGGCCAGATCTAACCTGTGTTTATTCATCAGAGATCAAGGAGTAACTAACTGTTCCTTGATTAAAGTTAAACAATACCCAGCAGAAACCAGAGAACTTCTCTGGGAGGGTGTATAAGTACACAAGCACACTTTGCTTCCCATCACTGATTCACTGAATGTAAATTGAATTTTATCCTAGTGCCTGACAATCAAAAATGTTGAGAACCTTTTGGTGAAGTGAACAAAACAGTCAGCCTTTTTTTCCTCTTTGAGTGTCACATTTTTTGAATACAGAGTTTTCTTAAAGTAGATTTCATCTTTTGCCATATTTTTCACCACCACACATTTTTTCAAATCCAAACGGAATTAAAGCCATACAAACTGTTTTTGCAACTTTCTTTTGTTACTTACTATATATGCTAGGCAGAATAATGGTCCCCAAAGATGCCCACATCCTAATGCCAAGAACCTGTGAACAGGTTAGGTTAATGGCAAAGGGGAATTAAAATTGCTAATCAGCTGACCCTAAAATAGGGAGATTATTGGGTTGGATTATCGATGTGGTTATCACAAGCCTCCTTAAAAGTGCAAGAGACAGAAGGAGAGTCAGATAAAGAGATGTGCTGATGGAAGCATGGTCTGAGAGACTGCTGGCTTTGAAGATGGGAAGGGGGGGAGCATAAGCCAAAGAATGTGGGTGGCCTCTAGAAGCTGGAAAACGCAAGGAAACAGATCCAGAAAAGAATGCAGCCCTGCTGACACCCTGATTTTAGCCCAGTGAGACTTGTGTCATACTTTCTACCTAAAGAACTGCAAAAACAATACATTTGTGTTATTTTAAGCCACTAAATTTGTAGCAATTTGTTAAAGAGCAACAGAAAGCTAGCTAATACACTATTTCGTAGACATCTTTCTATATCAGTATTATAAATCTGTCTCATTTTGTTTTAATATGTTTGACTTCTTCCAAGAAGATAGGTCTGCCTAAGACTCAAATAGAGTAATGAGAAACAGAAATGACTGCTAAGGAAACATAACTAAAAAAGAATACTACGGCTAAATGTGGGAACCTTGTATTATAAAGTTTTCTCTCACATACTTAAATATAAGTGGCATTTACCAACTCTTATTTAACCTAACATTCTTTCTCGGGCATGAAGCCTACATTAAAAAAACAAAAACAAAGAGAAAAAAACTAACATTTCTCAATTATGTATCCATAAGAAAAAGTAAACCCGAAATTTTTGTTTTTCTATTTTTATGATTCCCCTATCAGGAAATCTTTAAGATTTGCCTCAAGCATTCAAATAGCACTTAAACTTCCTTAAACTCTCTCATTGCTTCACATTTTTGATTGTTATAAAACTGCTTAATCATGGGGCTTCTTCTGGGGATAGTTCTCTCCAGGTGAACTTTAAGGTTCTCACTCTACATTCCTTTGGGACGCAGAATCCCTAAACTCTGCTTCTTTTCTTCTGTTATATAGTAACTTCCCTTCATAGGCCTTTATTATATTAATTAGCTCTGATAAAGAAACTGTGTGATGTTGTACAGTCAAAAATCTGGGGTCCTCTTTTGCCTTGCACGGCCTTTCCAGAGATCAAGGACATCTGTAAAATGAGCACAACAGACTCAAGCATCCCCTCCAGCTCTTAAATTCTATGAGTCACAGAACAAAGCTAGATTCATATTAAGGTATGCCACTCTACACTTCAAATTATCTCCTTTACAGTGAAATGTAAAGCAATTAAACTCTCAGATGGCCCTTTAAAACAAAAGCCAAACCTTGGTTCTTAACAATCTGACTCCACTTTTAGATCCCACTGGAAACACAACTTCCTGCTACATTTAACAGAGAAATAAACTATCTTGTACAAGCAGAGGGTATGCTTTTAACACCATGATCCGAGAGTGCCCTAAAAAAATGTGGTCTAGGTGTCCGAATTATTGTTAGAAAAAGCTGCAAACTATCTACAGATCCACAAAACCTTAACCAGAAATCCAAAGTCCCCTCTCTCTGTCAAATAAATAAAATCTTTAAAAAAAGAAAAAAAAGAAATCCAAAGTCCAAAAAACTGAAAACTAAGTTTTTTCATAACTCTTTTGGTGGCAAAATCTGACTAAAACTTATCTGACAACAAACCTGACCTGCACTAATATGAGGTTAGTTTTTGCCCCTTTAGTGTGAATATTCATATATTTTGCTGTAGAAATATTAATACGATTGGGGCAACTGGCTGGCTCAGTCAGTAGAATGTGACTCTTGATCTTGGGGTTTTAAGTTCAAGCCCCATATTGGGTGTAGAGATTACTTAAAAGTAATTTAAAAATCTTAAAAAAAAGAAGAAATATTAGTATGATTATGGGGTGGTACCAAAGGTCCCAGAGAAAGTGTTACCTAATATATGGTTTATGCACATTTTAAAGATCAAAAAATTCTGAATTCTAAAATATACCTTGCCTCAAGGGTTCCAAGGAAGGGACCAGGAACCTGTATTCTATTTTTTTTTTTTTTTAAGATTGATTTATTTGAGAGAGAGAGAGAGCTTGAGCGGGGGAGAGACAGAGAGAGAGGGAGACAATCCTCAAGAAGACCCCCTGCTGAGCACAGAGCCCGACAAGGGGCTCTATTCCAGGACCCCGAGAACATGACCCGGGCTGAAATCAAGAGTTGGATGCTTAACCCACTGAGCCACCCAGGCACCCCAGGAACCTGATTCTAAAACAAACAACAATCATTTTTGGTAGGGGTCCCCAACTTTTAACTATTTTATACTTCCTTTAGTTTCTTATATGTACTTTTAACATCAACTTCATCTTGAAGAGTACACTAGAAAGTTGCATTGCTTACAAGACATTCTATAAGTGCTTTAACAATGTATTCCAATGGTGATGATTTACACTTTTCTCAAAAGTTTTAAGTCTATTTTATGGTGAACATACTCACATACAGTGCCCAAATTAATTTTGCAAGGAGTATCCTGCCTGCAAATACTCACTTGGCTCATCTTCTCAGTGGAAGGAGGAAGCCTAGGCTCTTTAATTTTATATAAGGCTGCCAATTTGGTAGAAGAGAAAGAGGTAAACAAATGAGGTGCATTGTCCTAGAACAACTAGGACTTGGTGATATATTAGACACAAGTGGGGTATAAAGAAGGAGGTATCAAAAATGATTTCTAAGTTCTGCCTTGAACAACTGTGTGTCGGTGGTACCATTTAGCGAAATGGAGAAGAGTAAAAAAAAGATAGAATTCTGAAGTAGAAGATTCTGGTTAAGATTTTTTTTTATGTTAAGTTCAAGATACCAGTGAGCAATCCCAGAGTACCTATCAAAAGCAGCTGAATATATGAGTATGAAGTTCAGAAAAAAGGTCTCAGCTATTGATATAAACTTGGAAAGGCATATGGATAATATGTGCAATCAAGACAATGCATAATATCACCGGGTGTGTATTAAGAGAATGTAAAGGAACAGGACCAAGCTGTAAGGAGCTCCTGCACCTAGAGGTTGGTTAGGATGAGGAACAAGCAATAACAACTGGGTGAGAAGTGACCTGAGAGGTGGGAGAAGCATGAGTCTATGTGTGCACATAAAAACAAAGCAGAGTGTTTCCAGGAGACAGGCCTGGTCAACTAGGTCAAAGTCACTGGGGTCTCCTAGGATGAGAGCTGAAAAGTGTCCAGTGCATATGCCAACACAGATATCAATGCTGAGCTTGGCCAGTTTCAGTGGTAGTAGGGGACTGAAAACCAGATTGGAGTAGGTTGACTATAAATGGGAGGTGAACACAAGAAAATTAAATTCACGTAAAGAATTCTTTTGAAAAACACTGTCAAAATGACAGAGAAATGGAGCTAGAGAAGAATGTGAAGATAAAGGGTGTGTTTTTTGTATGTGCGGAGCTGGGGAGATGTTGAGATAGCTGAACATGTTTGCATTGACAATGACACCAATCCCAGATGCAAGGGGGCAGAGGGAAGAACCAAAGTCCTGGACAAAGTGAAAGAGGACGGCATCTGGAACATGTGTTTGGGGACTGATCTTTCACAAGAGGAAGGGTCTACGTTTTAATAAGACAGGAAACAGACCTAGATTACAGATACACAGATACAGTTACAGATATAGACAGGAGTACAGATTTCGTGGTGAGAGAGTAAGAGTCTCATATGATGCCATCTGTTAAGTGACTAGGACTTTATAGTGTATGTGTGCTCTGTATTCTAATCTCACTCCTGGCTCCAGTCATTCTCTTTCTTTATTTTATGTTGCCATATTATATATTTTTGTAAACTGCCTTAAATCTTTTTAGGACAAGGCAGAATATAAATTTTAAAAAAATTTAATGTGGAAAAGAAATGTGCTAGTGGACTATTGATTCTATTTATTCATCTCTAGTAAACTTTATTCTCTGGATAAAGTCCTTTCCCCTTAATGATTTAGTGAAAGATAAATTTGTAAGTCATAAGTATATTAACTTTCAAAGGCTGAAATTTCAACAACACCTCACGTATTTTTTTCATCTACTATGTTCCGGGTATGCCAGTCTAAAATTTCTGTGAAAGCCAAAAACATCTTATTCTCTATTACAGCCTAGCTGCTTAACATAGTCCTGATATATAACAGGTACTCAATAAATATCTGTGGACAGACTAGGCCCACATAAATAAATGAGTTCCTGTCCTTAAGGAGTTTACATGCTATCATGTTCTGCCTTTCTTACTAGAATGATGGCTCTCTATAGACAGCACCCTCAAAGCATAGAAAAAGCCAATAAAGCTGAGCACTTCCAGTCTTATTCTCGTTTCACTTACTGTTTTAAAACAGGTATATTGATTAAAACAACTGCAATAACTGTAGCTACAAGAGTAATGATAATTGGAGATTAGAATGATAAGACATTAAGATAGAACAATAAATATAGTAAATTGTATTGCATTTTGTATCTACTGCAAAACTTTAAAATTGCAGGTGCTTACACTTTCTTTTTAAAGTTTGAATTGGCTTCATTTTCTTAAAATGTAGTAAACCAGGGGCACCTGGGTGGCTCAGTTGGTTGAGTGGCCGACTCTTGGTTTCAGCTCACTTCATGACCTCAGGGTACTCAGATCGAGCCCCCACAACATCAGGCTCTGTGATCGGTGTGGAGTCTGCTTGTGGGTTCTCTCTCTCCCCTGCCCCTAGCCCACAAGGTGCACACACTCTCTCTCGAATAAATACATCTTTTTAAACATTTTTAAAATATTGGGGCACCTGGGTGGCTCAGATGGTTAAGCGTCTGCCTTCGGCTCAGGTCATGATCCCAGGGTTGCAGGATCCAGCCCAATGTCTGGCCCCTGGCTCAGCGGAGAGCCTGCTTCTCCCTCTGCCTCTCCCCCTGCTCATACTCTCTTTGTATCTCTGTCTCAAAT
This sequence comes from Mirounga angustirostris, assembly GCF_029215605.1. NCBI lineage: Eukaryota > Metazoa > Chordata > Mammalia > Carnivora > Phocidae > Mirounga > Mirounga angustirostris. Next base: position 162,185,647 of record NW_026991711.1, read on the forward strand.
GAATAAATAAAATCTTAAAAAAAAAAAAAATTTAAAGATGTTGTAAAGCAGAGCTTATAGGTGAATGTAGTAAACAATACTTTAAGACACTATGGTATTTTACACATGGTAAATGCTCAATGAATATTTTCTGTTAGAGGCTCAGTCAATATATTTATATACAGATCAAGGCAACTTATGACCCAAACACCTGACTGAGAACTAATCTAGACACCAATAACTGCTACTTCCTGGATATCCCACCACCAAAGCCTTTACCAACCACTAATGAAGGCTGAGAAACACTCACCTTGCACTGCAGCAGCCTTGACAAATCAACCACCATCAAAGGTTGAGGTCACTTCAAATCCCAGCCCTCTCAGCCTTAATTGCAACACAGAAGGCAATGCCTGATACCACTATGGAGCTGACTAGCTCCTTAAATACTGACCCAGAGTTCAAGAATTCAGTAAATTAATGCACTGAATAAAGTAAGTCAGTAGGCTAGTCTAGAAAGTACTTACTACTTATAATGTTGTTACTAATGGGATAATGCACTAAGTCATTGATTCAAAATATATTATAAATTCCTGGAGGTCAGAAACTATGATTTATTCATTGGTACATTCTTGTAACCATAGTAACTACTAGGTACAAGTGGACTACATTTAAGTGAATACTCAGTGAAAGACAGCACTTCCAAATGATGTAGATTTCTAGCGCCTGTAATAAAAGTCAATATAGGACACAAAAGGAAAGTGTCTACTTATAATAGAAATTCTCATAATTTGCTAATGGTATTTCCTAACTATGAAGATGCTATTATTTCATGTCAGTTCAACCCAGTAAAGAACAGTCTCTTTCTCCTTAGTACATAGAGACAGTTTCTGGTGCCACCATGGACACTAACACTTCACAGTCTCACTCTTACGGCCTGCTAATTTCACCCTGAAAACTACTAAAACTACACTTCTGATTGTGAAAATCCTCTAGAATGGATATTACCCACCAGGGGGGAGGGGGAGTGTAAATATAGTAAAATAAATGCCCAGCAATGCCCATTTAGCTCCTTTTTGTATCCACTGCAAAATTTTTAAAATACATTCTTCCAGATTAATGAAATCCCCATGAAACATTTTGGTGGATATTATAATACTAGGAACTGAATTTCAAATTCTCAGGTACTGCAAAAATCTGTCTGTTATTACCTGATAGAGTATAATTTCTGATACAAATTGTTTATTCCTTTAATATTTTGCTACTATTCTCTTTTAAATGGCCACATTTTTTTAAAATAAGGCAATATTACAGAAATACAGTTCAAAGTATGTTGGTTTATTTTACCAATCAAAAACAAATAATACTTAACGTCATCACAGGGCCATACAACTGAACAGGGCCAAAAATAGTGTTCTGGAGATACAAGTTTCACTTTTTTGAAAGTGCTAGTAAAAGGTATTCTTTTTTTTCTTTTTTTAAGATTTTATTTATTTGAAAGAGAGAGAGAGAGAGAACAAGCAGGGGGAGCGGCAGGCAGAGGGAGAAGCAGGCTCCCTGCTGAGGCTAGTTCCCAGGACCCTGGGATCATGACCTGAGCTGAAGGCAGATGCTTAACCGACTGAGCCACCCAGGTGCCCTGCGTTAACAGGTATTCTTCATTAGGAATGAAAGGTTATTTAACTCAAGTTTAAATACTGAGGTTAAAGTAGGGATCAACTATTAAATTTACTATTCACTACTCAAACCATTTAACACATGCTCATCATGTTTACTTATTAATACCTTTTTCAGAGAGAATTAGATTTTCTTTGAGGAATAACTAGGACACGTGCAGTAACAGTATAAATTCAGTTTTACCACACTGTAATAAAATATAACAAACCCAAACTTTAAAAAGTAAGTGTTCATGACCACACGGTATCTGTGGTAATTTTGTATCTGAGTCACTCTGTCCAAATTCTTTTTAGGACTTTATGATCTATTCTGCTCCCCTATCCTTTGAGAGATCATGATCAGTGTAAGCTTGCATTCCCCAAGAGTCTCTAGAATATAAATTCCTCTGTAGCCTTTTAAGAAAATATTCCTCATCTTAAGAAAAGCATTTTTGGGGGCATCTGGGTGGCTCAGTCATTAAGCATCTGCCTTCGGCTCAGGTCATGATCCCAGCGTCCTGAGATCGAGCCCCACATCAGGCTCCCTGCTCCGCGGGAAGCCTGCTTCTCCCTCTCACACTCCCCCTGCTTGTGTTCCTGCTCTCTCTCCCTCTCTGTCAAATAAATAAATAAAATCTTTAAAAAAAAAAAAAAAGCATTTTTGCAGGAGCACAAGTCAAATAGCAAAATAAAATCGACTAATAATAGGTCTGTCTCCTCTCCTTAGAAAAGCTTTACACAGTGGAGCGGCAGTGGCACATTCTTTTCCTACTGCAGAAAGAAAAGAATTATTTTTCCACAGTCAACTACTGTGAGGCTAGAAAGTAAAATAAAGAAAGCATACTGGAAGAGAGCCCTAATTATAAATAAAAATTTTATTTTTAAATTTTTTCTATTTAATTATACAGAATTTAAATTAGAATAGAACTAAAGTAAAAAATTTTTCAAGTGCTAGTTTCACAAACTATCTTAATTATACATAAATCTGTAAAAATAAATAATGAACAAGTCCATGTCCCTACCCATCACTCAGTTCTAACAAATGTTAACATATTTTTATATTTGCTTCAGCTGTTTTTAAAATAGAAAAGTTACACATATTTCTGAAAGAGCTCCACCCAAACTTATCTCCCGGAGTTAGCCACTATTCCTAAAGTTAATGTGTCTTATTTCCATACATGTTCTTATACTTTAATGTATTTCATTAGATACATATGTATCCATAAGCAATAAGAATGTAGTAGCTACATTCTTTTAAAACTACATAAATGCATCATATCATAGACATCCTTTGGCAACTTGCTTCTTCACTCATTGTTACACATTTGAGATGTATCTGCATTGATAAGTATGGATCTAGTTCATTCTTTTTTTTTTTTTTTTAAGATTTCATGTATTTGAGAGAGAGAGACACACACAGCAAGAGAGGGAACACAGCAGGGGAAGTGGGAGAGGAAGAAGCAGGCTCCCCAAGGAGCAGGGAGCCAAACGCAGGGCTCGATCCCAGGACCCTGGGACCATGACCGGAGCTGAAGGCAGACGCTTAACGACTGAGCCACCCAGGCGCCCCTAGTTCATTCATTTTTATTAGGGGATAGCATTTCATTGCATGAATAAACCATAGTTTATCCATTTCCCTACCAAAGTACAGCTGGATTGTTCTACTTTATTGCTATTTTAAGAGCTGCTATAATCATCTTTGCTGCATGTTTGCCTGGGCAATTGCCTTAAGTTTGGTTAAGAATTCAGCTCAACAAAAATTTAGGTTGCAGAAGAACCCTGAAATGAAAGTTACCCATCCAGATGCCATTATTGGGTCTAACCACCACCTTCCTAAAAGGGAGATCATGTGAAATGAAGAACCGTATGAGGACGCTGAAGAACAAAATTTATTTAATAATTTTTATTTAATAAATAATTTTTATTTATTATTTACATTACATGTAAAAGGGAACCATGAGTTGATTAATTTGTGAAATTAATGAGACTAAAGCTGATCTCTTTGAGCATAATTCACTGGTAGCCAACTGAAACTCTATGAAACAGCCCCAGTCTTTTCCTCATAGCAATTGAGAGAACTGTACATTTTCGTCAAAAAAGAAGTCTATATTAGGGGTGCCTGGGTGGCTCAGTGGGTTAAGCGCCCGCCTTCGGCTCAGGTCATGATCCCAGAGTCCTGGAGTTGAGCCCCGCATAGGGCTCCCTGCTCTGTGGGGCGTCTGCTTCTCCCTCTGCCCCTCACCCCGCTCTCGTGCGAGCGCTCTAATAAATAATTAAAATCTTTTTTAAAAAGAAATCTAGGGCACCTGGGTGGCTCAGTTGGTTAAGCGACTGCCTTCAGCTCAAGTCATGATCCCAGTGTCCTGGGATCGAGTCCCACATCGGGCTCCCTGCTCCGGGGGAAGCCTGCTTCTCCCTCTCCCACTCCCCCTGCTTGTGCTCCCTCTCTCGCTCTCTCTCTCTCTGTCAAATAAATAAATAAAATCTTTAAAAAAAAAAAAAGAAATCTATATGAAAGAGTAACTCTACAAGAGCCCAAACAAGTACTCATTACCTCACGGATTTAAATATTTTTGCTCTACCCATGTGGATCACTTAGTTCAGCTACTTTACCAATTTCTCAGCTGATCTACCAATTGTGTGACGCAACAAACATCAAGACAATGTAAAGACAGCACCATGACATATATAGAGAAGTAAGAGATGGGTATAGGAAAATAAATGCAAGACTCAAAAGAACCATGTCAGAGTTTGTTACTATTTTATTTGTGGTTACTATGCATTTTCTTAAGGACTGATAACCTACAAAATCTACTACTCTCTTATTACTGATGACTGAATTATCTGGTTATCAACAGAGAAGAGTAACAAGAAAAAAAAAACGGTTAAAAAAAAAAGCTCTACAAGTAAAATCTCTAATATAGTTGGAATATGTGCTAGGTTTAATTCCACAAAGTTATAAAAAGGGCTAAATGATCTAGAAGTCATTAAAATCCTCACAGCACTCCTGAGTGTCTGAAAAAGGGGCTCAACCTCTTACTACATAAAAGCAGCCTTCTTTTACACCATCTCAAAAATCACCAGTCTTTACCTTTCTTTGTAGTTTTTTAACTCATACCTTACCTAGTGTCATATTAATACAAGATTATAAGAGGTTTTTACAAGTCAGTCATATTCTTCAGAAATACCTTTAAAATGGACTCAGCAATACCGCATCAAATCCATGTTTTTCATAAAAAGGGAGATTAATAGTACTCTCTCCACCTAATCACACAAAACTGAAATCATGTCAGTGAAGTTCTTAACACACTCTTGTGTCTTTAACAGTCAAAATGCCCAAAGTGTCTCAAAAGACAACTAAATTCTGAAAGGCTGAAATTTGGACAGAAGGGATTCCAGTTCACACTGCTTCAATCTACTTAAAAAAATAAGAGGCTTACCTGATGCAATTCAGACCCCACCCCCACCCCCCCACCCCCGCCATGCACCTCCACTATTTGGTACTTTATTTTCTGGATCATTATCTTTTCAAATGTTAATATTGTGGGGTGCCTGGGTGGCTCAGTCGTTAAGCATCTGCCTTCGGCTCAGGTCATGATCCCAGTGTCCTGGGATTGAGTCCCGCCATCGGGCTCCCTGCTCAGTGGGAAGCCTGCTCCTCCCTCTCCCACTCCCCCTGCTTGTGTTCCCTCGCTCGCTGTCTCTCTCTGTCAAATAAATAAGATCTTTAAAAAAAGAATATCTATTAAAAAATGTTAATACTGTGAAACAACTTTGAATTTCTCTTGCTATAACTATGAACCCTGAATACGCCGATACTAATCATAGTTTGCAAACTAAGTAATAAATTTAAACTAGGTATAGATTCCAAAAGCATCTCTTTCGCATTAAAATACCCTTACTGAACACCAAAGTTACTACAGACCAACCAGAAGTCATATTTTCTGTAACTATAAGTCAATGTTATCAGCAAATTATCTGGAAACTATCCCTTGAATTTAAAAAGTGAATTATATTTCTTTTCTAAAAATATTCAGTTCTCTTTTCCATTTAGAAAACAGTGAGTCAGTGTGGGTCATGAGATAGTGGAAGAAATAATTATAAAAATAGGAAATATGTACTGAATATTTACCACTGCCAGGCACTGTAATAAATACATGAACCATTAAATGTAAAGGTGCTATTATGAGGAAGGTACTTTAATCCTCAATTTAGAAATAAGAAAAATAATGCAGAGAAGTTAAATAACTTTCCCCAAATCAAAGAATAAGTGGATGTGAGGTCAGGTATGTCCATATCCAAAGCCCATGCTTATATTATTAAGATTAAAATATTGCAATTTACTGCAAATTTTTCACTGCCCTAAATTCTTTAAATACTCATTAACTCACAGGTCAAGTGGTCACTTGAAATCATTCATATTTATGATAAACTAGGGGGGAAAGTGGACCAATAACTTGCTAAATTTTGATACCTGTTCAGAAAAAACACACATCACACAATTTTATTCTTTAAGGCCTTTTAAAGAACATTTACAGCCACCAAAAAATCTAAAAGGCAATAAAGATCTGTGTTTGTGTTTAACAGTTACTTCCTTTTCCATCCTAGAGAGAATACTGTATTTGAATATGCCTCTTCAGCCAGTGCGTTTTTCCTCTTCCCTCATCATCAAAGCCCTAAGTAAGCAAGAGTACAATTCTGCCAACCTATTGTTGCTTGTCTCCAAAGTAGCCCTATTACCCAGAGGACCAACACCAGCGTCGGGACCGTTTCCTAATGATAGACCTATCTTACTTTCCTGTCTTCGCCTCTCAAAAGAACTTCTCACCCTCTCATGGCTCACCTGACACGCCAAAGGACTTGGTTAAACAACTAAACAATTAAGTTCTTAATTTCAAAGTCATTTTCTTTTTCTGCAACCGCCCTTTCAAACCACCGAAGCACTAGGTCCACCTTCCACCGTGATCTGCATCCTTGGGGTAAACCCTCCTGGGACACTCACCAAGGTTCGCGGCCAGGGACTCCGGTTTATGTGCTGAGCGCCCAAAGTGGGCATTCAATAAATCCTCATCAATGAGTGAAAGAAAAGGCAGCGTGGGTGGAGGCGGGAAAGGGGGTCGTGAAAGAATTTCCCGCCGCTGAGACCAATGCAGTGGCACCCCGTCTGGGGAGGGAAGCAGAGGGCGAATGGGAGAACCTGGGGCCGGGACAGGGGGCCGCGTCGGGTGCTCTTTGGCGGGCAGGCGCCGTCGGTCGGACGCAGGTTTTTTGGAAGCCGCGGGCGCCGTCTCTGTGGGTCACCAAGCGCGCTCCTGGGCCTCGGCCTGCGCCTCCACCTCTCTTTCGGACCCCGGCCTCCCGCACACAGGAAAGCCGGGCCGGGCAGCCCTGCGAAGCCAAGGGCCGACCGGAGACTCACCCTCGCTCACCTGACGCTCCACCGGCAGCACCGCAGTCTGCATCCGGCGCGAGCTTCTCAGCCCAGCGGGTCCCTGAGATCAGCTGATTCACGGGGGGCGGAGCCCCCAGGAAGGGGCGGGGCTGCAGGGCAGCGAGCTAGTGTGAAAGCGGGCCGAGATTGCCCCTGAAATAGGTGGGCTTAGACGCCGACGGCGTCTGATAGCGATCAAATTTATCCACGAGGCCTTAGGCACTGTCGGCGACGTCCTCAGGAGTACTGCCCCTCCCTCAGGACAGGGCGGAGCCACCAGTCTTAAAACGCGCTTGGACGGTGACGTAACATGGAGTCGCCGGGGCCTAACTACCCGAGAGCTTCCATGGTAACAGGTGGTGATGAAAGTGGGAGCTGCAGGCATTTTGCTGCCACCTCAAACTGCAAAAGTCAGAAGGATAAGTTCGCTATTCTTTACAGGGAAAAGGCTAAAATATCTTCAGACTGCTTCTATGGACTATACCCTAACTGTAGTCGCTTCCGCCCCCGTCGATGACGTCATCGCCAAGCGGCCCCAGTTGGTCCTAGTATCCACACTGTTGTTACTTGGTTGCAACCCCGAAAGGTGGAATGGGGTAGGAGGGAATGAATCGGTATCTTTTATGATTCCCCACAGGGTTCCCCACTGTACAATCTGAGTAAAACTAGTTGGCGTGCTCAGCACACAGTTTCACAACAGTCTGCTTGTCGCAGCCACAGCCCCACCCCGACTCAGCTCGCAGCTGGTAAGTCCTCTCAGGAAGATTTTCCCCAGCCGCCACCCTTGGCACACAGTGGATGCGAACTCTCTGCTGCTAGGCAGTGTGCCATCCCTGAGCCTGCAAACCTGTATTCAGACCATCAGCGACAGATGCAGTCAAGGTCTGAAGTTCCTATGCATAAATGGTCTATCACGTTCACCTTCAGCCCCATTGCCTCCTTGATCCTCCGCCCACCTGCAAAATCGTTAGTCTGCAACAATTCAGCCAACCTTGTCCACTCTTGCACCAGTGCTTAAAACAACATAACCTTGAGAATTGGCAGTACTGCAAACCAAAGGTGTCCAACTTCAGTCGGGACTTGCGTGTGGCCAGGCAATCTTGCTAAGCCTAAAACAGTCACTAACACACGGCTGCTAGGAATTTCTCCTTTCCTATCGCCTTTTATTCCCAACCTGCACACATTGCTAACTGAACTCTACCTACCCAGGCCCTTAGGTAAACAATTTTAAAAATGAAAATTTAAAAACTGCCTCCTATGTACGTTTCCGAGGAAAATGCGACCACTTAGGATGAATTTCTCTAACTCCCACCAGCCACTATTAAAAAACCTACCTGCAGCCCTAGCCTTTCAGCCTTCCTTTCCCTCATTTCCTCCTTGACTTCCGGGCCACACTCCTTCTGGGTTTTCCCCCTATTCCTTCAGACCTTTCCGTTGCCTTTTCAGACTCTTTCTTTCACCTGTCCCTTAAATTCTTGGACAGTATAAATATTTATTGATACTTATTATGTGCCAGGCACTATTCTAGGCACTAGAGAGACATGATAATGAACAATACAGACAAGGGTCTCCGCTCTAGTGGAACTTCCACTCTGGTAGTGTGGAAGATAGTCTCCAAAGATGGCAGCCATCAGTTCTTCCCTCCATGTATATAAATGCCACTCTGGATGTCAAGAGATGGATTCTATTTCCTCTTCATCTGAATATGGGCTAGGTTTGTGATTTTTTTTTTTTCTTTTTTAACTGATAGAATGTGACAGAAATGAAGTTCTGGGACTATGAATCAAGGTCTTAGAAAGAACTGGCAGCTTCCACACCCCCCTCTGAGAAACCAGCTGCCATGCTTTAATAAGCTTCAAGTGTACTACAGGTTGATAAGAGACAATGTGAAGAGTTAGGCCACACAGAAGAGCATTAAAGTGCCAAAACATGAGTGGAGATTCGGAGACCTTTCAGGCCAACCCCAGTTACTGGTTGAATGCAGCTGAGTGATACCAGCCAGTGCCAAGAGGAGCAGAACAGCCTAGTCAAGCCCTGTCTGAATTCCTGACCCAATTTCCCAAGAAATAATGAATTATTGCTTTTAACCACTAAGTTTTGGGATGGTTGGTTATGCAGCAATGTGGGAAGAGTGAGAGCTACTAAACAAATATGGTGGTGACTGGGCTATACAGAGGAAAAAAGGGAAACAGTCAACAAAACTAAAAAGCAACCTACAGAATGGGAGAAGATATTTGCAAATGTAATATATAATGGAATATTACTCAGCCATCAAAAATAATGAAATCGTGCCATTTGCAACAATGTGCATGGAACTAGAGGGTATTGTGCTAAGTGAAATAAGTCAGTCAGAGAAAAACAAATCTGTGATTTCTCTCATACGTGGAATTTAAGAAACAAAACAGATGAACATAGGGGAAGGGAAGGAAAAATAAAATAAGATGAAAATAGAGAGGGAGGAAAACTCTAGGAGACACTGAGCTCTAGGAAACAAACTGAGGGTTGCCGGAGGGGAGGCGGTGAGGGGATGGGATAATAGGGTGATGGGTATTTAGGAGGGCACTTAATGTGATCAGCACTGGGTGTTATATGCAACTAAGGAATCACTAAATTCTACCCCTGAAACTAATAATACGGTCTACGTTAACTAAATTGAATTTTAATAAAGAATTTTAAAAAGAGGCAAAATAGTGTAGTAGCTAAAAGCACATGCTTCTAGCCAGACAGCCTGGGTTCAAATCTTAGCCCCAGCACTTAACTAGCTTTGTGACCTTGGCACAAGCTATTTAACCTCTGTGTACCTCTGTTTCTTCATCTACAAAACAGGGATAGTAAAGTTATCTACTTTACAGGGTGATGTGAGGTTTAAAGACAAATGGCTTACAATGGTACCTGGCACATAAGTGCATATTAATGTTGTGGTTGTTGCTGTTGTTTTTATGAACAATAAAGAAAGGTAAGAGAATAGACAAGAAAGAGTGCAATTTTAGATAAGGGAAGCAGGAAAAAATCTCTCTTCTAAAGGGACATATCTGTACAGATCTGTAAGAAAGTGAGGGTGAGCCTTGTGGATATCTGACACTCCAGGCCAAAGGGAACAAGTAGCAAAGGCTAGGAGGGCAGTGTGCCTGGAGCTGAATGAGAAGAGTCTGAAAAAAGCTGAATGAGGCTAGAACTGAATGAAAAAAGGTTGAAAGGTAATAAATAAGATAAAATCAGGTAGATGATTATTTGGTAGTGGGGACAGATCCTTTGGGCCATGGAAAGGACTTTGGGCTTATCTGAGTGCTATGGGCAACCACTGCAGGGCCACCATCGGGGATTGTTGTAATCTGGCCTCTGTTTTTGTTTTTGGGTTTTTTTTTTTAAGATTTTATTCATTCATTCATTCATTTAACAGAGAGAGAGAGAGAGCCTGCGTGCGAGCACACAAACGGGGGGGGGGCAGCAGGCAGCAGGAGCAGGAGAAGCAGGCTCCCTGCTGATCAGGGAGCCCCATGTGTGGCTGGATTGGAGTGGAGCCTCAGGCAGACGCTTAACCAACTGAGCCACCCAGGCACCCCTGGCTTCTGCTCTTCTGTGCAGAGTGATCAGAGTGTAAGAGTTTGAATAGAAGCAGAGCGATCAGAAAGAGGCTATTGCAATAACTGAGGCAAACAGAAATAACGGCTTGGCCTGGAGTGGCAATGAAGAAGAAGGCAAAAAGGAGTTAGATTCCTATTGTGAAAGTAGAGCCTAAGTACACATGGATTAGGCATGAGCATTGAGAGAAAGAGAAATTAAAGCCTGAGTTACTGGTAGAAACTTGCTGTCATTTACTGAGATGGGCAAGACCGAGGAAAAGAGGTATGGGGAAATAGGGAGGAAGTACCAAGTATTCAAATAGGGAGTATTGCATTAAGTCAGAGGAGAGATGATGATGCCTTGGACTAGGGTGATTGTAGTACAAATTGAGAATTAGATAGATTTGAGATATCCTCTGGAAGCAGAATTGGCATAATTTAATGATGGATTAAACATGATATTCGATTCATATGCTGCCTGGGTTTTTTAAAATATTTCATTTATTTATTTGAGAGAGACAGAGATAGTGAGAGCATGAGCGGGAAGGAGGGGGAGAAGCAGACTCCCCACTGAGCAAGGAGCCGGACGCTGGGCTCGATCCCACGACGCTGGGATCAGGACCCTAGCCGAAGGCAGATGCTTAACCGACTGAGCCACCCAGGCGCCCCTGCTGTCTGGATTTTTCCTTGAACAACTCATTCATGGGAATTTCATTTTCTGACCTGGAGAAGACTAAGAAGAAGCAACTCGGCATGGTTCGGGGTCTGTTTTTGGCATATGACTTTGGAATACCTTTTTGGTATCCAAGTGGAAATGTCAAATTGGCAGTTGGTGTCTAGGGAGAAATCAGGGTTGGAGATAGAGATTTGAGAGTCATTTGCACATAGGTGCCATTCAGAGCTAAAGGGATTAGATGAAATAATCTGGGAGGAAAGTGGAGATAAGTAAGTGGAGATAAGAACTGAGCCTGGGGTTGCCCAAACTTGGAAGTTGAGCAGAGGAGGAGGCAGGAAAGACAACTGCAGAGGAGTCCCCGCAGAGGTAGGAAAAAAACTAGAAAAGTGCCCACTTCACAAAAATCAAAGAGGCTTTCAAGAAGAGTGGCATGATAAATGGTGTTGAATGTTGCTAAACAGTAGAGATTAGGTCTAATAAGCCTTTGGATTTGATAAGATGGAATCTCTGTGACTTGGCAAGAGCAGGTTCAGTGGAGCAGTAGACACAGAGGCTTTATTGGGGGTGAGTTAAGAGTAAAAGGACATCAACTTCAAGAAATTTTCTGTGAAGTGAAATAAAAACTTGGGGCAGTAGCTGGAGGGAGTGTGGAGTCAAGGTGTAGAATAGATCCTCAAAACCCAAGCATTAAAAAACCCAAATAGTTGATACGATGGCAAACCTAGATTTCCTATTGCAGAAAATGTGACCTTGCAAAAAAAAAAAAAAAAATTTAGATACGTCTTTCTATAGATTGTCATAGACTCAATACTGTCAGCACACAATCTGAGTTGAATCTATTTATAAGCTCTTTTAGCATGGCATATATTATACTAATTTGCAAAACTGTATTTGTTAGATTCTTGTTAGATTCTAAGCTCCCAGTCAGTGTTTTTCTCACTTTTAAATTACCTAGAGAGGGGCGCCTGGGTGGTTCAGATGGTTAACCATCTGCCTTCGGCTCAGGTCATGATCCCAGGGTCCTGGGATCCAGTTCCGCATCAGGCTCCCTGCTCAGCGGGGAGCCTGCTTCTCCCCCTCCCTCTGCTTCTCCCCCTGCTCATGTTCTCTCTCTCTGTATCTCTGTGTCTCAAATGAATAAATAAAAAAATCTTTAAAAAAATTTTAAAAATTTAAAAAAATTCCCTAGAGAATAGCACAGTGCCTTATACTTTAGTAATTGTTTGATAAAATTATTTATTGAGATCTAGCAATTTAACAATTTGTTGGGGCACCTGGGTGACTCAATCAAAACATCTGACTCTAGATTTCGGCTCAGGTCATGATGATCTCAGGGACGTGAGATCAGGCTCTGCGCTGGGCATGGAGCCTACTTAAGATTCTCTCTCTCCTGCCCCTCCCCTCACCTCCCCACACACATGCTCACTCACTCTCTCTCTCTCAAAAAAAAATTATTATAAAATTGGTTAAAATTATTATAAAATTGGTTAAAATGCAGTTCATTTGATATAGACATAAGTACTTGCCCCTTCTGCCCGCTACCCTGACTGACATTGGTTCTAGTTCTTATCCTCTCATTGATTGGCCACTGGGAGGAACTGAGAATCAGGTGATTCTCCAACTATCTTATCCTTAGAAGTCACAGAAGGCAAGGATGCTCCTGGGCTCAAAGGGCAAAGGATTGAAGGCAATAGTTTACCTGCCCTGGGGCAATCAATGGGTGCTTGTATGAATGTGTATGGGGGGGCTAATTTTAATAATACTGCAATACAATACATTTAATAAGATACTATTTGGAAAATGCTTTGTGTGTGTTTTATCTTCAAAACAACCTCATAAAAAAAACCCAAAAACCAAAAACCAAAAAACCCATGATTGGTGTAATTCCTAAAATACAAAGAAACTGGGGCCCACTGACTTTTCCAAGTTAATCCAACTACTCAAAGTGGGAGGACTCAAACCCAGGTCTCCAAATCTAGATCTTCAAACTCCAAATCCTGTCTTCCCCCTACTTCAACTCCTACCAATCAAGATGTAGAATAGAGAGTTCAGGGCCAAGATAAAAAGTAGAGTTCAAAAAAGAGATGATTGAGATTGACAGAAAAGAAGTAACAGGATTAGTAAAAGCCAGTATTAGAAACTGAGAACAAGACTCATAGGAGGGCAGTATACAGGGACATGCCTCAGAGTGGGGGCAAAATGAACAAGGAAACACTGGTCCTAGGCTCCCACCCTGTACACATATATGTATACATGTGGGGGTGGGGCTGCACTCACACAGGTATATAAATGTTATCATTTAATTAACAGCCAATCTGAATGGAGTATAAGATACAGTTCATGCCCTCAAAGAATGTACTCACCAACTTGTTAGGAAAACAATCAAAATAATGATTAGAGGGGCGCCTGGGTGGCTCAGTCGTTAAGTGTCTGCCTTCGGCTGGGGCCATGATTCCAGAGTCCTGGGTTCGAGCCCTGCATCGGGCTCCCTGCTTGGTGGGAAGCCTGCTTCTCCTTCTCCCACTCCCCCTGCTTGTGTTCCCTTTCTCACTGTGTCTCTCCCTGTCAAATAAATAAATAAATAAAATCTTAAAAAAAAATAATGATTAGAATGCACATTTTAGACAATCAGTGATCCAGGAGTTCAGCCTTGAGAGAGATGGGGGTAGGGTGGGGAGTGGGAGAGGGATCAGGGAAGCAAGGAAAGGTTCAGAGCAGAGCTGTAGCAGTCAGGCAGGACTTGAAGGAGGAACAGGTCCAGGGAGGGAAGAACATGTCAGATGAGAAACACTGGAAAGTTCAGTCACAACAGCAGGGAAGGTTTGTTGGACCCTGAGGCTACTGGTGTGAACACAATGAAGACAAGGTGGATGACTGGGGGACCCCAGGTGGATGGGGCAGGATAGAATCTGGCTGTTAGAAGCCAGGCTGAGGAGTTTAGCCTTGATTCCACAGGTATGTAGGGACCACTGTGGATCAGAAGTGATCAAAGAGGAATTTAAAACATATAACAGTAAGTTTCAGTCTGTGTATCTTATTCTACTTAACCATTAAAATAGAGGCTCTGTGTGTGTTACACTTTTTATTCTTACTGAATTATATTAGGTTTCTCTCCAGATAAAAAGGGTAGTTAAAAATAACTTAGACCTTTGTTTTAAAAATGAATGCTGAGATTCTGAATGGCTGAAATTTTAGATAAGGGGCACCCAACTCTCATTGACATCTGGGAGCACTTTACTATGTGGCTGAACTTCATGAAAGAAGATAATGACCCAAATGAGAAGCGAAGACCTGCTGATGACATGTTGTAATTTAGGGAAATGATTTAAATAGAAATGCTTCTACTCATCTCATACCAAGAATAATTAGTGGATTGAGTGACTAATCACCAGATGTAGGTAAGCAGATGCTAATGTGTAATTTTTAGAATGGAAGCACATGGCTATATGAGCGTTGCTGACACATATATTCATAAATTCTATATTATGACATGTAAATAACCATTAAAGCATATTATAATAAAATGTAAATATCTATATTTAAATACTCTCTGTATCTGAGTTACTTGAGTGTAATATGTGCCTAACAATGTTACACTTCTGCCTCTTATTGTTTCCTTGTCTCTCTTTTGTTGACAAAACCTGTTCTACTGACATTTCTTAGCATTCTGATCTCAAGCTGGGCATTGTCACTTTTTTTTTTTTTTGCTAAAAATCAAGAGCAGTAGTTTGGGCCAAAGGCCCCCTTTTTTGTGTGTATTACAATGTATACATGTAAATTGTTAAAAACATTTAAAGAAAACATTTAGGTCCCAACCTACAAAAAATAGTGTCTCGAAGTACTTATTTGCAAGTGAGTTGTTTGAAACTTAGAACATGTTTTCCCGCAGAAACGGCTAGGTAAATCATAGTTTAGTCCCTGACTAATCCGCAAATGTTATTTGATTTATGATATTGTTCAAATAATGTGCATTTGCAACGAAAAAAATACAGCTGAAAGCAATAATTTTGCAATACTTCATAATTTTAAAAACAAGAAGGAAAACCCCTTGGTATCGAGCACATCGTTCTTCATGAAGGCTGGTGCTTAAAAGCAGGTTTTAAGGGCCGAGGATGGAGAGTTGGATGGAAGTTGCGGAGCTCAGGAGCGCACAGAGGAACGGGTGGGTGAGCGGGAAGCGGCGCCCGCCCAGCGGTACTGGAGCCTGGCGCCACGGCGGAAACGTGCCTCCTTCTACGGACACGGATCAAAATATCCTATCCGATTCGGAATCAGTCGGGATAAGTTAATAAAAGCCCTACGACTTGGAAAAACACCTATACATAAAAGCCCGCGTTGCCAATGTGTTCGCACACCCCTGCCAACCTTCACAACGCGCCCTGCTGGGCACGGGGGCTGACAGCCACGCGAGCGGGAATCGCGGGCGGATCGGTAAACTACTGTTCGTGCGCACAGCGATGCGGGATTGGAAAACACACAGGCAGCTTGGCTTTATTAAAAGGCTGATACTGTACTTTGTTAGGACCTTAGGCTTTTTTTTTTTCCATTCATTTTTATTTTTTTTATTTTTAAAAATATAGCATTAAGATTATTTATTATTTTGATTTGTCTTGATTTTTGGGGTTTTGTGGGGGGGTTTTCCGCCCCCTGATGCCTCATCCTAATCCAGGCACTGGTGAGCAGCAGTGAGGAAGGAAGCCCCACAGGCAGCCCCCCCACTGTACACTTTACTGCCTTCCTCTCTCCCTTTCGCCCTCTTCCTTCCCTCCCTTCCATTTCTTTTTTATTTTTAAAAATCTGCTTTTCTTACTTTGGGCCTCCAGCTCCAGCAACTTTCCCTGGCTGTTACTGAAGGCTCTGACATGGCTAGGAGCCAACTGGCTCTTGGGGACTGTGAGCTGGGGAGGGCACAGTATTTCTGAGGGGAAGAGGCCTAATCTATTTCGACAGGTTTTAAAATACTATTATTTTTTTTAATGTGGTTAAACCCTCTAAATTTCAGAGCCTTGGGGCCAAGTTTGGTTTGCCCATACCTAGTAACTGTTAGTCTTATGTATATGATAAATGTAGTTGTAGGGAAAAAAAACCCAAAAACTTAAGAAGTAACTGGACAGGAAGAAAAAAGATATTTAGGAAAAAAGGATTGTGTAAATGTGAGAAAGAGATTGCCTGAGGTGGAATCACTTTGGCTGTGAGTGGCAAAGTCTAAAGAAAATTGGAGTGAGTGTGCGGTGGGAGGAGAGATTTGGGGTTTGGGAGGGTCATTCTCTTGAGGAAAAAGAAGTTGAGAGGGAAGAAAAATGGATTTGGCCAGTTCTGCATCCTGGCCACCGAGTGGTGCTGTGGGTACAAGACTGGCTGCTTTCAGGAATGAGGGACAAGGGCTTCAGGCATCCTGGGAAAGAGACAGGGAGAAAAGTCTCAGAGGGTTGGCCACGGAGCTTGTGGGGATCAGAAATTTACACGTCAGGTTTTTGTAAGTTGTGCTTATTTGTATTTAAGTACCCCAATATATGCATATTTTAAAGTAATAGTAACTTACAGGAGACATTTCAAACAGTTCTAAACTCTGCTGCTCTTAGTAGTGCAGAGTGTACTAGAGTTCAACACGAAAAAGGACCAGTTTCCAGGCGAGACCCCTTTACTCTGACAGAGCAAGAAACTTTAGGGCAATGTTAAGGAAGGTTATGGGAGCATTTTAATGTATTCCACAGAAATTAACAATGTCAAGTTGTACAAGGCACCATTATTCTTTTTTTCGTATTTAATTCTATCTCTCTTTATTTATAAAATCATACTTTGTTTTTAGTTTCACGTACAATGCCCATAGGTACCCTTCTTCCTTAGTCACTAGCTTGAGCACTTCTGTAGTGGACTGACTGTTCTGACTATACACTGACTGTGAGGGGCTCCTAGAAAGAAATGTGTGGAGCTGAAGACAGCAGATGGAGGATGCTCATCTCATCACTACTTTCAGAAATGTATGTTTCCTATCAGAGAAGTTCTTTCATGTGGCTGAGGATATCCTTCTGAAATACCTTCCTTCCGCATACAGGGGAATAGTATGCTAAGTTGATGGACTCACTGTGTGTCAAGGGAAAGAGTATTCATAGCACTTAGGGGCTCATTGTGTGGAGACATGGTTAAGAGCATAGACCCTAGGGTCAATATCAGTGGGTTTAATTTCTGATTCTAACACTTATACTCTGAGAAACTTTGGACAGTCCCCAGTTTTCTCAACTAAAGTTTGGAAAAATAACTATCTATGTCACAGAATTCAATGAGATAATATATCATAAGTGCTTGGTAAGAAAGAATCCAAAAAATGGTGCTAAGGAAAGAAGAGAAGACCAGCACAAGCATGAAGATTCTTTGGCATGACTGATTATCTCCCTATTTTTAAATTGTATCAAGGAGGAAAATGGTCAAGTAGGTTAAAAGTATGGATTTGAAGCTGCTCTGCCTTGGTTCAAATCCTGGTTCCATCACATCTTTTGCTTATGTGGCCGTGAGCAAGTTATTTAATACTTCTGACCGCAGAGTTGTTATGAGTAAATACAAATAAACCACCCACGTTTTTGCCTTATTATTATTGTCATATTTTTTTCTACCTATAGCCAGAGAACTTGGACTAAACATGTGACAAGTTGCCTTGCTATGGGACCTGATTTTGCTATATTTACAAATCTGTTTTTTGTAAAAAGAACATTAAATTACTCTTTTTAAAAAATCACACTGCTATACTGAAGCTGGAAAGTTAAGTATAAAATTGGTGTCCCGCATTTCAGTAGGCACCAAATCATCAATGTAGGTTATTTCTGGAATTTGTTTTAATGCATTCAAACTCAAAAAATTAAAACAAACAATCATACAAATGCAAAGAATAACAGAGAGAAAACATCTGGTCTATAGAAGCATCTACGGATTCCCAAGGATTCCTACAATTCTAGACGATCAGCCCTTTTTTGGTTATAGTGTTCAGTATAATTGCATTGTCTTGCAAGCTACGTCATCCTGTCACAAGAACACCTTGCAATTAGATTTCTGTACCTGTTCGTGAAATGTCTTTTTTAACCTGTCATTGCTTTCCAGTAGTTTTAGAGTGTAGATCTACACATACGGAACCACTCAGCATTCTTGAGCGTTCCATCTGTAGTTCCCAGTTTTGATCCACAAGCGGTAAACTGCTCTTTCAGAAGCAAAGGCTAGGATGTGGGGAGAGCCTGAATGAGAGGCGGGAATCTAATATCAGAGCCAGTAGGACAGAACTTAAGCTAGAAAACTGGTAACTGGGGCATTTGGGATTTCTGAGCAGAGATTCCCAGGGCTCTAGAAATTGTTTTCTAAATCAATAAGAAGCTGTGCAATTTGGGAATGTGGTCATTGTGCTCCACATACTTTTTCAATAACTCATCAGTTTTGAACTCTTTCTTGAAGGCATTGGAAATAGAAGGTAACACTGGAATTTATGCCATCAACGTCATTGTGGAAACTAAGTACACATGCACAAATAGCATGCTAATATGCGATAGTAATACGATGTAAATAAAGACCATAGCTACACATAAAGGAACAAAGGAGACCCAGATACCATATGCTTGCTGTTCTGTTTATTGTCAGAAGACAACACTCTCAGCATGTAAAAGTTTCAAGTTAAACTACTCCAGCAAGAAGGAAGACATGTGATTTAAGAATCCCACGCTATAGCTTTTTCTCTTTTTAGAGAGACATTTTGAGAGAGCACATGTGAGTTGGGGGTGGGGGTGTGGCATGGAGGGGCAGAGGGAGAGAGAGAATCCCAAGCAGGCTCCATGCCTAGCATGGAGCCTGACATGTGGCTCAATCTCACGACCCTGAGATCATGACCTGAGCCGAAATCAAAAGTCCAGCGTTTAACTGACGGAGCCATCCAAGTGCCCCTTTATAGCTTTTATCTGGAGCAAAGATGGTGTCATGTTCCTCCTGATTCATGAACGAGAATCACTTAGCTATTACTGGTTCATCCTGAATATAATAACTAATTTAAATTCAGACCTAATAATTAATGAAAAATGCAACGAAACAGATTTTGTGCTCTTTGTACAAATACTATCCATGTATCCTCATTAAATAAAATTGGGGAAATTTGGGAGTCTGGGGAGCTTTATAAAATTTTCTACTATTTGCTAGTTTAGTAACCTTGAGAAAGTTACTTAAACTCTCTAAGATTCAGTTACTGCGTGATCGAGTGGGGATAATAATGGTACCTACTGACTGTCGTGGCGTTGGAGGATCAGCATGGAGGGTGGCACAGAGCAAGCACTGATGTGGTTGCCGTTGCTATTATTACTTACTATTATTATTTCTGTACTTTTATGTAAAGCCTCCCCTGCCTTGTTGGAAGTAGGCAGGAATATAAACAAACAAATAATCCAAATGTACAGATTTCAAGTGAATGTGATTTTAAAAATATGGTTCTTTTTCTACTTTCTAGAAAATTCTTTTTTTTTTTTTAAGATTTTATTTATTTATTTGACAGAGAGAGACACAGCAAGAGAGGGAACACAAACAGGGGGAGTGGGAGAGGGAGAAGCAGGCTTCCCGCGGAGCAGGGAGCCCGATGCGGGGCTCGATCCCAGGACCCTGGGATCATGACCTGAGCCGAAGGCAGATGCTTAACCGACTGAGCCACCCAGGCGCCCCTCTAGAAAATTCTTAAACACACAAAAATGAACCTCCAGATAGCCATCACCCAGCTTAAACAACCATCAACATTTCACCAGTTTTGTTTTCTTTATCCCCAACGTTATTTTTCTGGAATATTTTAGAGCAAGGAAATTATGTCACTCTACCCATAAATACTTCAGTAGGCAACTCTAACTGTAGGATTGTTTTAAAAACATACTCACCACGCAAAACTAAAAATAAATTCTTAAGATTATCGAATACCCTATTTAAATTTCCGTATTTGTTTCAGAAATGTTTTACAGTGGTTACCAGGGGCTGGGGGCAGAGGCAGCAGGGAATTGTCTGTCAAAGGCCGCCAAGTTTCAAATGCTCAGGATGGATAAGTTCTGGAGATCTCATATATAGCAGGATGGCTACAGTTTAACAACGCTGTACTGTGTACTTGAGATTTGTTAGGAGAGTAGATCTTTTTTTAAAATATTTTCCCCCCAGGAGAGATGTTCATTGTTCTTACTAAAAAAAGAAAAAAATTAACTATGGGAGGTGAGAAAGATGTTGATTAGCTTGATTGTGGTGAACATTTCATGATGTATACATCTGTACAAGGTGTCACCTTGTACACCTTAAATATATGCAATTTTTATTTGTCAGTTATACCTCAATCAAGCTGGGGAGGAAAGAAATGTCATTTTCCAGCTGATTTGTTCAAATCAGGATCCAAACAAGGTCTGCACAATGCCTGTTTGTTGTGTCTCTTAAGACTTTATAATTCACTTTTTGCATGCCATTGATTTGTTAGAGAAATCAAGGTATTTGTCCTTTCTGATTTGGCTGTTTGCTTTATTGTGGTTTATTTGACTTCCCTGTCCCCTGTATTTCTTGTAATTTGGTTTCAGATCTTAGACACTTGATTAGATTCAGGTTAAATTTTTTTCTTTAGCCAAAAATACATCACAGATGACAGCGTATACTTCCTGGTACGTAATGTCTGGGTATCCCAAATTTAGTAGAGCTAAGATTGGTCAGTAGCCTCAGATGGTGTCAACCGGACACTTCATTACAAAGTTCCTTACCAATCTTTCACCTCCATTGATTTTAGCCTCCATTGATGATTGTTGCTTAGCTCTATTATTGCATAATAGTGATTTTTCTACCTTTATCATTTCTTCTTCATTTATTAGCTGGAGTTCTTCCATAAGGAAGAATTTCCCCCTCATTAATTATCTGATAACCCTGGAAAAACAATTTGTATATAAAAGATAAGATATACGTGATTTTTCCCCTTTATTTATCAATATTCAGAGTCATGAACTGGTACACCAAGAAACCGCCAAGTGGCAATTTTGTTTAGATAAATTTATGGATTTTGTGTATTTCATCTGTTTCAATCCATTGCAGTTATTATTCTTTTTGATACTCACATTGTCCCATCTTGAGCCAAATGGGAGTCCCTTCAAGTTGGCTCCTATGTCCTTTTGACATGACTCCCATTGACGTAAGATGAGCCTGGAACATCTTTCTCTTTTTTTTTTAAGTTTTTATTTAAGTTCCAGTTAGTTAACATACAGTGTAATATTAGTTTCAGGTGTACAATATAGTGATTCAGCACTTCCATACATCACCCAGTGCTCATCACAAATGCACTCCTTAATCCCTATCACCCGTTTAACCCAACCCTCCACCCACCTGTCTTCTGGTGACCATCAGTTTGAGGATATCTTTCTTGATAACTTCTTAGATTTCATGTTCTATATATCCAGCCACCATTTCTCCATGGATCCTTGGTTCTTTTTAATGGAAAATGGTATTTAGAGATCACAAACTGAGTACTAGGGTTGCTTATTACTATTGAGTCATCATTGTTTCTAGGTCTTTTGGCTGACAGAGCTTTTTTTAAGGGAAAAAATCATAAGTTCATATCAATATTTCCAAATCAAACTTAAGATAACATGATTTTGGGGTGCCTGGCTAGCTTGGTCAGTAAAGCATGTGACTCTGAATCTCGGGGTTGTGAGTTCAAGCTCCACATCGAGTATAGAGATTACTTAAAAAGAAAAAAATGACATGATTTCTACTTGATTTGTTTGATTTGATATTTATGTCTATTTTTTCTTATGCTGAAAAGTTTAGCTCTGATGACATTATCATAATTATTTATGTTTAATCCTAAAATACACCAATAACAGTTTCAAAGTAATAGTAGCAATATTAGTAAAATTACTGACTACAATTTATTTCTCCTCATTTCTTTGCCACAAAAAACACACAAAAGCATTTTGCTTTCTCCACCTAACAATATATTTTGATGATCACTGCCTGTCATTTTATATAGTTCTCTCTTTTTTTATAGCTGCCTACAACTCCATTGTGTAGATGTTTATTTTTAATGTTTCTGACAAACTTTACATTATTCTTCATATTATTGTCTGTTGAATGCTTGTGATAATCTACATATTCTAGGACAGTTATAATTAAACTATAATTCCTAATAATCTGGCTAAATTTAGACAGAATGCAAATATTGGGGAAAAATGCAAATTCTCAACTAAACATAGTAGTTTGAATTCCCAGTGAGTAAGAAAGGAAAAAGGACTCCAAAAATGTAGGGTGGAAGAATCTAGTCTGAAATAGTCTATAACCTGTAATTTTACTGCTAGTTAGAAAATGGTTATGATTTGTCTTAACACAGATTCCCTGGAAACAGAGCCTGATACAAAAGCTTACATGCTAACACTTAATAATTTTGAGGGTGAGGAGTCACGTGCAATCCCAGGGAAGTAGAAGCAAGGGGAAAGGGAAGTAAAGCAGAGAAGGAGGGAGAGCAAGTGCATGGAGTATGTTTCTGATCTGGCCTCACCTCCCCAACAGCCATGGTTGGTATCAAAATGGTGGACTGCACTCCGTGGGACTTCCTCATTTCTTGATTGTGTTACCTGTCCCTGGCAGGCTGGTGGCCAGGCATGAGGGTCTCTCCTTATCAGTTACTCTATGTGTGGGGGCTCTTTGGTGATGGGGGAGGTAGCAGTAACAGTGGTCACACTTCAAGACAGTGTAGCGGGGGCACCTGGGTGGCTCAGTCGTTAAGCATCTGCCTTCGGCTCAGGTCATGATCCCAGGGTCCTGGGATCGAGCCCCACATCAGGCTCCCTGCTCCGCGGGAAGCCTGCTTCTCCCTCTCCCATTCCCCCTGCTTGTGTTCTCTCTCTTGCTGTGTCTCTCTCTGTGAAATGGATAAATAAAATCTTAAAAAAAAAAAAAAAAAGAAGGGACGCCTGGGTGGCTCAGTCGGTTAAGCGTCTGCCTTCGGCTCAGGTCATGATCTCAGGGTCCTGGGATCGAGCCCCACATCCGGCTTCCTGCTCAGTGGGATGTCTGCTTTGCCTTCTGCCTGCCCCTCCCCATGCTTGTGCTCTCTCACTCTCTCTGTCAAATAAATAAAATCTTGAAAAAAATTGTCTCTAATTTAAGTGAATCTTTAAATTGGCCTGTTTTACATCTCTTATGGCAATTTTGAAACAAAACTTCCATACATGTTCATCATTAAATTCTCTGAAAGGGCTTTTTTTTAACTACTGAGGTTCAGATATCAAACACACATAAATATTGTTGTAGTAATTGACATGATTAATTTTTTCCCTTAATGATGCTGATATCGTGTGTGTGTGTGTTTTACATTCTGTCTCACTCTGATTAGTACGTTATAGTGGCCATAATATTAGGAGTGTATGAGAGAAAAAGTTCTGCGCAAAGACTACAAAGTAGCTCAAGCTAGTTCCTTGACATGTCATGCTTAAAACGGTAACCATTAATTACATTTATGTGGCAGGAAGGGACGGGGGAGTGGGAAGAAGAGAGGGAGAGAAGAAGATATTTCAGGCAAACTCTCCTCTCCTCACCATTGGGTAACATCATTACCTGCATGGTAAAAACAACACTGGTGCTCACTAGATCGTTTTTGAATCAATGAATGAATGACTACCCCTCTGGGACTATTAGATACCGTACACTATTGCTTGAAGGCATCTTCCTATTCTATGATTCTGTGGTTTCTTTACTAAAAGTTGGCTAGCTTGCAAATTTATTTTAAAGTCTGAGAAGCAAAATGCTTCCAGATGAAAGGCAGGGAGAAAATACTCCTCAAGCCGTCCACTTTAGCGCCTGGGAAGCCTAATAAATATCATGATCATTTACACACGGATAAGCAATGGAAATTCATCAAAGCTGTGTAAAGTAAGAGCACTAACTTGCGTCTGGAAGAAGAACTTTGTGCCAAAATTGATTCCAGCCAAAATCAGCTGTCCTGTTTTCAGTTGTGCACAGAAGAAAGCAGGCGGCCACCTTTCTGATGTGATTTCTCGCACCGATCAGGAAAAACTGCTGAAGTCACGAGGCTGCTCCACTCAGAGCCCTCATGTGAGTCATACGAAAGCTCTAGCCCTGCTGACCTCTGGCAGAAAGGTTGCGAACGAGGACAGGAGAGGCAGAGGGGAGAGGTTCAAGTGCGGGTTTTCTCCTTGAACCTAGAAGATTATGGGTCAAGAGCTGTGTACGAAGACTCTCCAGCCTGGATGGCGCTGCCATCGCTGTTGGGAGGGAGACGATGCACACAGCTGCCAGAGGACAGTGCCTGAGCCCGAGCCGGCGGAGGCTGCGACCGAGGTATTTGTCTCGCAGGAGGAACATCTTCCTCTGTTGATAAACTAAGGAGTTCAGAGACTCCCTTTCTGAAGCAGGGTCGGATTTTTCTGCGGTAGGTCTAAACCAATAAAAGGAAAATCCTATTAAAGTCACAGAGAATTTATGGCTGTTGTTATCAAATTTGTGGATGTTCTTGTAAACCAAAAGGGAAAAACAATCGTGTGCTTTGGGCTGCACAACACTCAGTTGACTTAAAGTTGAGAAAGTAGTTATTCTCTTGTAATCTCCGAAGTCCTAAATGACAGAGCTGAGCCTCACGAAAGCAAGCTGCAGTATTGGTATGCTATGGATTCAAAATCTTGATGATTAGCTTGTGATTGTTAGCAATGACATATGAGAAAATCATTCCCCAAAAAAGATAAATTAAGAGGACATGAGGAAAAAAAAAAAAAGGCTGAGTTAAACAGAGAAAAATTGGAAACCATCCATCAAAGAGATTTAGGCTAACCGAAGTGTTTAGGACATATTTTTAAGTGAAGAAAGAATGTAGATTTTCTGCAGTTGATATCATCATGTCTTTTTTAAGGATATGGCTTTCAGGAAAGGACTTGCTTTTTGGGGTGTAGGAGGCTTAGAAAACATCTGAAGAGTGACAATCAGACAAATGAAGAAAAAATAGTTTCTGCCAGCCACTGAGTCTTGACTTTGCATATATTTTATTCCTGTACTTTCCTTTTTCTCTAGCTGGCAGACCTAAAAGAAGCATCATGTTCCATGACTTCATTTCACCCCAGGGGACTTCAGGCTGTCCGTGCCCAGAAGTTCAAGAGTAAAAGGCCACAGAGTAACAGTGATTCTTTTCAGGAAGAAGATCTGAGGCAGGGTTTTCAGTGGGTGAGTGAACATCTGATGTGGGTGAAGAAAAATTTAATATGTGCTTGTCTAGGGAGGTTGGCCCTCCCTTCTAGGGCAGTTATGGAGAGGGCCTTTCCAAGTATACTCTGGCAATGCTGTCTAATTTCTCTGGGGGGAAAAAGTCAACCTTAAAAAAAAAGTGCTCTTTCTTTCTCTCCCACCTCTCACCCCTCCCCATTCTGCTCAAGCAGAGGAAGAGCCTCCCTTTTGGGGCAGCCTCATCTTACTTGAACTTGGAGAAGCTGGGTGAAGGTTCTTATGCTACAGTTTACAAGGGGATTAGCAGGTGAGTGACTCATAACTGGGAGAGATTCTGCAGATGAGGATCTCACTCCTCTGATTCGAAATTATAGAGCTGGGGGACACAGGGCAGAAGTTCGTGACCAGTGCAAGACACCATAGTCAACAGGGAGAGACGCGATGATTTAAAGAGCCTTGCAAGAAAAACGAACTTCTCTTGCCCTGATTAAAATCAGCCCACTGAAATGTTTATCAGCTTTTCCTCTCTTTTATTCAATTCGAAGTAGAATCTTTCTACTACGAACCCAAGGAACAAGTACTGCTGTTCACAAGTGCAGTCTCTAAAGGGTTTTTCATATCTCTCCCTAAAACACGACGACAGAGGTTTGCAATGACAAACTTGAGTTTGCTCCTTCATTCTTGTTTTACCTTCTTAGAGGAAACTGAAGTTGGTTTCTACAAAGCATGATATATGCAAAAAATGATTAGCCCTGGGGTTTGTATACTTGAAAAATATACAAAATGGCTGGAGAATAAAAATAATGCTAATCCAGAAGGCAAGGGCCCATTTTGGCTAATGAAGTTGTTAAACAAATATGAATTTCATTGCTTTAGTCAAGATGGGACAGTTGGAGGTTTGATTTCTTTAATTTATGTTACTCCAGTGGAGAAAAATAATGGCTCAACAGTGGTTAAGTGTTCATTTTAAAAATGTAATATAAATACTGCAAGACTATTTATTATTTATCCTAGTAATCGTGTTATTATTTTTACATGGTGAAACAGGATTTTAGGGAACTATCATTTTAAATATATTATTTAATTGAATTCCACAAACTATCTTAGGAACTAAGAATATAAAATATTTCCTTCAAAGGACTCACCTGAGTAATAGGGTAAAAAATACATTAGAAATATTTGTTTAGGGGTGCCTGGGTGGCTCAGTCAGTTAAGCGTCTGCCTTCAGCTCAGGTCATGATCTTAGGGTCCTGGGATCGAGCCCCCTGTTGGGCTCTTTGCTCAGCGGGGAGTCTGCTTCTCCCTCTCACTCTCCCTCTGCCCTCTCCCTCTCTCTCTCTCTCAAATAAATAAACAAAATCTTAAAAACAAAAAAGAAATACTTGTTTAAGTGCATAGAAATGTATGTACAAGTATATTCATTGCAGCAAGATTTGTAATAGAGAAAGTAAAAACCTGGTCACCTCACTAATGGAGGACTGGCTAAATAATCACCATGCAGTGAAATAGTGTGCAGCCATCTAAAGTAAGAGGTAGACGTACTGATATGAAAAGATGTCCACTATTTTAAAAGACAAAAGCAAGTTTAGAATAATATATACCCTATATTCTCATTGAAAAAAAATTCCGATGTACCATGCATGTGTAAGTTTATATATGCATAGAGGAGTCTGGAAAAATGCACAAGATTATGAAAAATAGTTATTTCTAGTGGTTGAAACTGTGGTGGGGAAAGAGAGATTACTCAAACTCTTTACTTTATTCCTTACCACAAAGGCATTACATTTATCATTTAAAAATAAGTTTAAAAATGTCACAGAGATAGATGCCAAATAAATTCAACATCAGTTACTAGTTTTTAAAAACTCTGAGCAAAATAGGAATAGAATGATAATTCCTCATGATGTAGAATATTTCAAATCATCAATTCACATACTTTTTTTGTTAAATACTAGAGACATCCCGTTAAGTTAGAGATAGGGTGAGAATGCTCATTATCCTTTACTGTTAAAGATTATCATAAAAATTCTAGTCAATGCAATGACAAAAAAAGACTGATATAATTTTTGTGGATTACAGAATTGCCTCCTCTGAGGGAGGGAAGGGAATCATCTAAGAAACCAGTAGAAGCAGTAAGCTAGAACAGTAAGGTGATCAGTTACAACATTAAAATACACTTATCAAAAGTCATTTTATGTATTAGCAATAACCATTTAATAGAAAATATAGTAAGGGAAGTGACTCTTACAATATCAACAACAAAAATCATTAGTATCAAAAAATGGGCAAAGATTTACTAAGGGACATTAGACCTGAGAAATAGCCAGATGGGCATTCATTCATTCTACTAATATTTATTAAGCACCTACTATGTGCCAGGCACTATTTCAGCCAATAAAGAGTCACTGGAGAACAAAGGAGACAAAATTCTCTACTCTTATGGAGTGTACATACTAGTAAGGGTAAGATAGGCAATAAACAAATTAATGAAAGACTGATTCTGTCAAAGAGTGAAAAAGTGCTTGGGAAAAAAATAAAACAGGGGCACCTTGGTGGCTCAGTCGTTAAGCGTCTGCCTTCGGCTCGGGTCATGGTCCCAGTGTCCTGGGATCGAGTCCCCACATCGGGCTCCCTGCTCAGCGGGAAGCCTGCTTCTCCCTCTCCCACTCCTCCTGCTTGTGTTCCCTCTCTGACTGTGTCTCTCTCTGTCAAATAAATAAATAAAATCTTAAGAATAAATCAATAAATAGGGCACCTGGGTGGCTCAGATGGTTAAGCGTCTGCCTTCGGCTCAGGTCATGATCCCAGGGTCCTGGGATCGAGTCCCGCGTCGGGCTCCCTGCTCCTTGGGAGCCTGCTTCTCCCTCTGCCTCTCTCTCTCTCTCTGTGTCTCTCATGAATAAATAAATAAAATCTTTAATTTTTTTTTAAAGATTTTATTTATTTATTTCAGAGAGAGAGAATGAGAGAGAGCACATGAGAGGGGGAGGGTCAGAGGGAGAAGCAGACCCCCCGCCGAGCAGGGAGCCCGATGCGGGACTCGATCCAGGGACTCCGGGATCATGACCTGAGCCGAAGGCAGTCGCTCAACCAACTGAGCCACCCAGGCGCCCTAAATAAAATCTTAAAAAAAAAAAAAAAAAAAAGAATAAATCAATAAATAAACCAGTGAAGTGGGATAAGAGCGCCAGGGTGGGGTGGTAGGACTATTTTAAATAGCGTGCTGAGAAGGGAACACTTGAACAGACTCTGACAAAGGTGAGGCGCGAGCCCTGTGCGTGAGCGGTGGGAGAGAGCCTCCTGCAGAGGGAGTAGCAAGTAACAACTCCCTGAGGCAAGACTAGGCCGGACATTGGAGGGGAGGGGAGAAGAGCTGCAGTTGCAGTAGATTAGGTGTCTAAGGTCTGGTGGATTATTCCAGAGACCATTGTAAGTACAGAATATTTGGGTTAGAAAATCTCATAGTGCAAAGATGTCAATGATTCTTTAATTTCAAGTTTTAATATATCATAAATGTGTTGAAAAGCTACAATACTAGTGTAGTATAAGGAAAGTGTAGTATAAGAAAAAATCAGATCAAGGAAATAGTGTAATATAAGAAATAGTGTAGTATAGAAATAGTGTAGTGTAGCATAGTACAAGAAAAGACAGATCAAAGAAATATGATTTTTTTAAGTCCAGAATAGTCACAAACCCAAGTATTAGTAAGATCTAATATATATATAATCATGGTAACCTGTCATATCATCAGGGAAAAGAAGATAGTCCAATAATGAAGCTGGGATGATCATTAGCAACTTGGAAAAAGTAAATACACAATATGAATTCCTAGTAGATTAAAGAGGTAAATGAAAAAGAAAAGATAAGAACTAGAAGAATAGGGACGCCTGGGTGGCTCAGTCGTTAAGCGTCTGCCTTCCGCTCAGGTCATGATCCCATGGTCCTGGGATCGAGCCCCGCATCGGGCTCCTTGCTCAGTGAGGAGCCTGCTTCTCCCTCTCCCTCTGCTGCTCCCCCTGCTTGTGCTCTCTCTCTGACAAATAAATAAATAAAAATCTTAAAAAAAAAAAAAAAAGAACTGGAAGAATAGGTAAAGGAATTCTATCTAACCTTTGGGCTGGAAAGGTTTGTCTATACATAATACTGAAGTCAGAACCCTTAGGAGAAGATTAGAAGCATCCATGGTGCCCCATCTACACATGTATGTTCTAAGGAGCCCTAGTTCTGAGAGATCTTACTAGATGTTCATTGAAACACTTACCATTGTCAAATCATTGCAGGGAACCCTAAAACAAAAGTAAAAATGTGATTCTTTATTATAAGTGCTCTCAGCATCTTTAAAATGTTAATGTATACCATGACTGTCTAAGAAAGATAAAGAAAATTTTTAAAGCATAAAGCATTTTCTAAACATATTTGACCAAAAAACTGTTTTGGGGATGAGGAGAATGTCACAGAGGTATGCTCTGAGTAAAACATTTTGGAAAATACTGAACTTCATAAAAATTTTAAAGTTCAAAATTTTAAAGACATGTGAAAGTAGACAAAATAAATTGGTAAAAAGTATACACAAAACATTTCAATGAAAAGGTGGGCAAGTAGGCAAATCACAAAAGAACAGAAAAGACCAAAAAACTTAACAAAATTCAGGTCCACAATTAGTTAAAGAAATAGAAATTAAAATATGATAATCCTTTTTAGGCAAATTAAATAGGCAAAAAAAAAATCCTTTTTTTTGCAAATTAAATAGGCAAAAAACAAACCCCATATTTATGGGGCTATGTCAAAGGGACACAGGAGCCAATTGAAAGGGCTCACAAAGGATAAAGTTGGAAAATTTGAGTAACAAAATAAACTAATGTTGAATTATAACCCAAAGTGTAAAATAAATATCTATGAGTCTACACTGCTATGAATAAATGGCTCAGTAAATTAATAAATGAGAGAGAAGAGACAAATTTCCTGTGCAAAAGAATTTCAAATAATTTATGTAAATAACTGAAGAGGGTGGAGCATAAATCCCCACACCTTAAGTGTGGGTTACTCATGGTAACATTCTTCCAAAAGTACACTGTGGAAAGGGAGTAGGGGAAGAATAATCACAGTGAATAAACCTGACAGACACTACCTCAGCTGGTGAGTAAGGCCAATATCAAAAGTCGTAAATTCTGACAATAGTCTGTACCCTTAATATGATGTGATGAAATGGCACTTTACCTTCTCAAAAACCATAACCGCAGTCTAATCATAAAAAAAAAATTAGAAATGTTCCCATAGAGAGGTATCCTACAAAATTCTTTACCAGTATTCCTCAAAAACTGTCAAGGTCATCAAAAACAAGGAAAGTCTGGGACGCTGTCCTAGCCAAGAGGAGCCTAAAGAGACATGACAACTATATGTAATGTGGTATCTTCGATGGGATCCTGAAACGGAGAAAGGACATTAGGTAAAAACTCAAGAAATCCTGATAATATATAAATGTATCAAAGCGACACATTGTACACCTTTAACCTCCAAATGCTGTATGTCGATTACATCTCAATTTCAAAAAAAAAAAGACCAAGATAAATAGATTTCTTAAATGTATACATATCTACTGTGATATCTACTTTAAAAGAGATAAAAAGAAAGCATTTTGAAATCAAATTGGAAAACCATAACAAACTTATAAATGCTGTAGAAAAGGAAAAAAAAGGAATGTGTAACAGCAAATACATTTTTTAAACTTAAAAATCCTCTATAATCCATCACTCTAGCACAGCGATTGCACATTCACACAAATTATTTAAAGTTACAAACATGGTATGCTTGCTATTTTGTATTCTATTGTTCATTTTATCATGAATATTTTCTAATTTCTACATGTCTCTGGATTTAAGCTTTTGTCATGAATTCAAAGTATTCTATCATATTGATGTACCACACATTTTTAAATTGTTCTAATGTTGATCATTTCAGCTATTTCTACTTTGTTCTATTATAACATAGTAGAGAATATCTTACATGCATTTGGAATTTTAAAAATCATTATTAAATAAGTCTATTGGGAAAAATTCCTGGGTCTGGTACTTTTATGGCTTTTCCTGTGTATTATCATGTTGCGCTACCCCCAAACTTTACCAATGTACAACGCAACCCATAATAAATAATACAATTTTACTGCAAAAAACTAAAGAATTCTCAATAAACTTTAAGCTTTAGTTAATAATAATGTATCCATATTGGTTCATTAATTATAACAAATGTATCATACTAATATATTAACAATGGAAGAAACTGGATGAGGGGTATATGAGAGCTCTCTGTACGATCTTCTCAATTTTTCTGTAAATCTAAAACTGCTCTAAAAAATGAAGAAACACAAGAAAACAAAAAGCCTGCCCAGTGTTGGCAAGAAAGTGCTGGAATGGCCAGTCAGTGGTGTGAACACTCTGTGGCATAATTTGGGAACATGCGTTCAAAACAATAAAAACTGGTGCACAGCATACCCTGACTTATCAATTCCAACTCTACCCTAAGAAAAGAATAGGGGCTCTGTGAAAAGATAGCGCGTAAACATGACCATGACTGTATTTTTATAATGGCCCAAAGAAACAATGTAAAAGCATTTGGAGGTGGCTAAGCATAAACACACTGTAGTATATTTATGTGATGAAATATTATCTCATTATTAAATATCACACAGTACAAGAATGAGTAAAAGAGGGAGGGCTGGGTGGCTCAGTTGTTAAGCATCTTCCTTCCGCTCAGGTCATGATCCCAGGGTCCTGGGATCGAGCCCCGCAACGGGCTCCCTGCTCAGCGGGAAGCCTGCTTCTCCCTCTCCCATGCCCCCTGCTTGTGTTCCCTCTCTCACTGTCTCTCTCTGTCAAATAAATAATTAAAATCTTAAAAAAAAAAAAAGAATGAATAAAAGAAAAATTAGATGGAGGAAAAGCAGGTTACTAATAACATGATATGAATCCCACTGTATTAAAAATAATGTATTTAGGGGTGCCTGGGTGGCTCAGTCAGTTGGGCTTCTGCCTTCGGCTCTGGTCATGATCCCAGGGTCCTGGGTTCCAGCCCCACAACAGGCTCCCTGCTCGATGGGGAGTCTGCTTCTCGCTCTCCTTCTGTGCTCTCTCTCGCTCTCTCTCAAATAAATAAATGAAATCTTTAAGAAAAATAATATATTTATCTTCGTATGAAAATCTCGGTTCTCCAGAACTTCACCTACATGGGTGAACAAAATGATGAATAAGGGGAGAGCAGGAGGAGATAAAGAGAGAGAGGTAATAGTAGGGCTGGGCAGATCAGGGGGCACCTAGGAGATGGTTGTAAGAATTTGGCTTTCATTCAGAGTGAAAGGTGAAGATAACAGTGGGTTTTGAGCAGAGAAGTGATTTGTTCTGACTTTCCCTTAGAAAGGGTGCCCTGGGCTACTCTGTTGAGAGAAGACAGTAGGGGAACAGACATGAGAGTAGGGAAACTGTTAGGAGGTCACGACAACAATTCAGATGGAAAATAAGGATGGCTTAAAGTGCACAAATGGAAATGAAAAGACAAGATACATCGAAATATTATGAGGCTGGATTTGGTGGGGGGAGGGGCAGGGTTCTGTGCTTTGCAGTGTTTTATCACTTTGGTAAAAAGAAAGAAAATATTTTGATATACATACATATGACTTTTTAAAACTGTTTATTTTGAGAACATTGTGGATTCATATGCTGGAATATATTTGGAAGGAAAAGCTGCTTTGGTTACACTTTGTTACACTGTCCTTAGTATAAACTGCTGCTATGAACTGCTGTGAACCATCTCAATAAATGTGTGCCCCCCCCCACCCCGACTCTTCTAGGATAAATGGACAACTAGTGGCTCTAAAAGTCATCAGCATGAATGCAGAGGAAGGAGTCCCATTTACAGCTATTCGGGAAGGTAAGAACCAAGAGATCTGTTTTACAAGCCCTCAATTTGGTAAAAAAATACATTGAGTCTATCCATTCGGCATCTGGCTTTTGATATTTCTAGAAGTAATATTATAATTGCAACTGTATTCTTCCTAACGGTTTTCAGAGTATATTTATACTATCATTTTATTATTTATTCTTGAGGAAATTAAGATTCAAAACTATTATATTAGTTGCCCAAGACTATGAACTCGATGTGTGTTCACTAAATGCCCTCTATGTGTTTGGTCCCATGCTAAAGTGCTAAGGCTACCCCAGACAAATCCATATAGAAGAGAAAAAATAACACACCCACACAAATTCTCAGTAAGTAATTTACCTGGAAATCATAAGTTGTTTAGATAGCATTTAAGGAACTCTTTGGGAAGGCATGACTTTTTAGTGTCGTCTCTGTATGTTCTCTGTACCCTGGGCACTATAGTAAGTAGGTGAGGCATCTGGCATCAGATGGACTCGGGTTTGAATCCTAAATCTACCAATTACTATGGTGTGACCGTGAGTAGACTAGGTTACCTGTTTTAGACCCCATTTATTGCAGAAAGAGGATCATAGTACCTCTTCTATTGAGTTGGTATGAGAATATGTATCTAAAGCACATATCGCATTTTCAGAGTTCAAAAAATATTGGCTATTATTATTCCATTCTTGTTTCTTTCCTTTAATGATGTCTTGTTCACTATCAGGATAACTAATAATTTATAGTATAAAAATCAAGAAGGGCGCACCTACCTGGGTGGCTCAGTCGGCTAAGCATCTGACTCTTGATTTTAGCTTGGGTCTTAATCTCAGGGTCTTTCATTCAAGCCCCACGTTTAAAAAAAAAAATCAAGAAGGCAATATAGTAAAAACAAATCATCAAAAATACAATTTATTAACCTTTTACATGAGCTGTTTAAAATAAAATGATAGGATTGCTATCCATTTTAGCAAAAACAAACAAACAAATGTCGCTTCCCTTTTTAACTACTTTATCTTCCCCTCTTTATGGAACACATACTATACGCACAGCATCTTGCTGGGCCTTGTTAAGGATGAGAAGAAAAAGCCCTGATCTTTGCTCTGTATTATCTTCAGTTTTAACAGAGCAGATGATTCAAGTTACAAGTGTTAAAATGGAGGTTAAAAAAAAAAAAAAAGATGCAAACTAAGATGAGAACCAGTGAGTCTCAGTGTGCCTAATGGAGTCAGTAGATTTTGAACCAAGCTTGGAAGGATGGGTTATGCAAAGAGGCATGGAAAAAGCAATTTAGAAAATGAGTTTATAACTGAATTTGATGCCATTTTCAAAAGTCTTTTACAGCCCCTGGGAAATATGTCATTTTGAATTTGAGTAGAGGGGCCAAATGGCTGTCAGGTTAGGTGGGGATTCATCCTGGTAGGATCAGGTGCATTCTGGAGGAAAGCAAGATTTTAAGTGTTTAATATAATGGAAGCTGCATTTACTAATGTACTTATTAGTGGTCCCCATGAACGTATGATCAGATTTAGAAAGAGATGTGTGGATAGGTTGAATAGTATTTCTGAACATAATAGAAATCCCCAGGTCACCAATATAATGGGAGAGTCTCTGGCCCAGCTTCACTGCATTTTCATGGTGTTGCCTTTGTGCATTCGAGTTTGCCTATTACTTCAGACCTGCCACGCTCAGATTTTTGCCCACAGCCAAGTTTTTCAGGTTGACATTTGACTTAGCAATGAAAAATTTTTGCCAGTTTTGCTAACAGATGGCTCTCAGCATGGTTCAGAAAAGCTGGATCTGTATTGTTCTGTATGGTAGATGTTTCTTTTATTGCATATTTACTGAGGAATTGCCTCTCCCTCCCAGGTGTTTGCAATTACATTCAGTATTCATCTGTGGACTTCCTGGGTTTGTTTTATGGACTTACCTTACGTGAACGCTTTGCTTGTATAATATTAAAAACCACAAGAGGATTTTTGACACACTGGAGGTTGTTAGGCATCCACTTTCCAACAACGAATGTTTCTTTTTCCATCACTGAAAAAGCTGGGAGCCCTCGTTAAAGAAGCCCTCTCCCCTCAAGAGGAGATGAGGCCTCATTTGAAAATTCTGGCACTGTCCCATTTTTCCTGTAAGAACTTTAAGGATGTGAGGCTAGGGAGACAGGAGGTTAAATGAGAAGGGATGGAAGGCAAAATAAGAACAGCTGGAGTTCATTAGTTAAAATCCAGGGTCACTAGCTAAAAAGGCAACCGAAAGCCACATGCAGAAACACTGAACAAGTAATGCAGATTTTTTTAAGAAAAGCCTTGAAGCAGGAATTACTTTTCCTGAACAGTTCGGCTGCTCTGATGGGATATCAGCCAAAGAATTACTGAGTAGGATTTTACCACATGGATGGTCTCTCTATATGTAAGTAGAATACATACGGTGGTTCATTAATCTGGTCATTTGGAGAACTATTTGATCTTAACATGTAATATGATGAAATTAGCAACAGTGGGAACAACACTAAGGGAAACGTATCTTAATATATGTGCCAGATACCTCTCATGTGTTACCTCTTTCAATCCTTTTAAGAACCTTTGGAGATAGATGCTATTATTATTCCAATGGATAGCCACGATTCAAACCAAATCTCTCCGATTCAAAAATCTGTACACTCTCTATGAATATTCTACAGATAGTCTACAAATATTTATTGAGCACCTACTATGGCTAGGCACTAGGATGGCTGCTGGATACATAGTAGTGCACAAAATAGACACGTTCCCTGCCCTCATTCCTTTGCTAATTAAAAAGATTAGCTGCCTTCATAACAACCTGAAAAAGATCTTCCCTAATTGGCTCTAGAATTATATTTTAACTGTTTAGTTTTACAACTAGGAGAAAATACTTTCATTTGAACAGGTGAATATTTTAAGCTTTTATATAAGAACACATTCCCTAGTTTTACAAAACTGTGTATCATTACCTTATCTTAATAACGTGCATCATTTTAAATATCTTTCAAAAAAAATAGACTTTTGGTTCAAACCCAGGACTTTCAGACCCTCAACATCATTTGTTTAGGAAGCAATCATATAATTAAATTGTTTTGAAGACTAGGCATATGACATAATCTTTTCTCCCCCTCCCCCCTCATTATCTTTTTTTTTTTTTTTAAACACATCAACTCTAGGAGGTAAAGCATGTTATTTTTGTTGTGCGGATGAAGGAACCTGAGCTTCAGGAGGTTAAGTAACTTGTCTGAGGCCTCAAAACTAGTAATCAGAATAGTTAGGTATTAGAATCCATTTTGCTCTCATCCTACTTTATTATGATAAATTTAGAAATCCATAACTCAAGCATTTCTCCTCTAGCAAAAGAAAAATAAAAATAGAAATCTGTTTTTATGATACATTTTGTATAAATGTTAAGCAAAATGCAGAAGAAATATTTTAAAGGAAATAATATTGTATGTTTGTCAGTTCTGATTCTATCCTGTACTTTATAGCACCAGTAATTGCAGTGTTTAAATTAGAAACAGTTTTAGCTGAGGATCTTTTAAGATCATTCTCTAATAGAAAACATTACAAAGTAATTATTCCCAGTCCATACACGAGAAAACTGAACCAAAAATAGACTAAGGAACCTCCCCAAGGTCATACAATGAGGTAGAGGATACGATAAGAACGCTGACTTGCCTGTTACTACAAATAGACTGCGGGAGGCCTGGTTGACAAGAAGTCCTCCATTGAATACAATCAAATCACATCACAGACATAGCATATTTTCATATGCATAGTTACATTTTTATAAAGCAAAATGATGTCAGGATGATGATATGGGATCAGATGACAATTGCAAAGAAATCAGATGACTACTCATCTAACATTTGTCTTAGCATTTAACATTATCTAGATTTCTTTTCTTGGAATGAATAACTTGACTCATTTACTTGATTTATGACACCCAGGCCAGAAGAAATGTAACATCAGGAACCACACTCTTTAATTCGATGTCCAGTGGTGGTTGGGGGTGGAAATTGACTCCATTATTAACTCCTACATAAACTCAATTACAACGGTTTGGTCTGCACTAATTTACAAGCACTTACTGAGCACCACATGCCAGGACTACGCTAGCTGCTAGAGATACAGAGACAGGGACGGGGACAGTCCAGACCTTCAAAAGCTTACAGCCAGCCAGCCATTCACTACATGGAGCTGTGCCGTAGGACTTTGAGTGCCAACCTTGCTCTTCCTTGTCATCGTCATCTTTTACATAAACTAAAACAGAAAACAGTAGAGTAACAATAAAACGTCATGACCCATTGCACTTGGAAAGCACCGGTTTTCCTAAAACTTTACTAAGCCAAAACCCTAGTGAAATTTAACAAAACCAAGAAACTAAATATTCTCATATCACTGCAAGATGAAAATAATTTTTAAAATTATTAAATATCTTACATATATGAGAATCAAACTAAATGCCATTTAATGTTCAACCAGTTGGTCCTACTATGTTTGGACATTTAAAATAAAGAAAGAAATACTTTGCATTTTTAAAATGAACTGAATAGGGGTGCCTGGGTGGCTCAGTCATTAAGCATCTGCCTTCAGCTCAGGTCATGATCCCAGGATCCTGGGATGGAGCCCCGCATCGGGCTCCCTGCTCTTTGGGAAGCCTGCTTCTCCCTCTCCCACTCCCCCTGCTTGTGCTCCCTCTCTCACTGTGTCTCTCTCTGTCAAATAAATAAATAAAATCTTTAATAAAATAAAATGAATAATGTTCAGCTGTGATCTGATCTTTGGGATTAAGTTGTTTTCTTCAGATTTTCTCTTTGGCTTTCTGAGTGTTCCCATACCAAGTTAATATATGCAGAATCCCTACAACAATGCCTGGCATGTGGTAAATGCTCAATGAGGTATCATCATCATCATCATCATTGCCATGATCACCAAAGTATTTTGGAAGCACTCAAAGAAATTCCATTGTGATTCCACTTGTCTGGAGCTTTAAAGACTCCCCAATTTATCTGTGTGTCTTTTCTTTGAAGAAAAGCAAAGATAGGTATACTTAGAATATGTGAATTAAAAAACAATAATTTTACAGGAATCAGAATGCTCTGATTTTAGGATCTTTCCCCTTCTCAGTCAGCTTTTGTATCCTTCAGCTTGTTAGCCTGCAGAACACACCATATCTTACTGTGAAGTGCATGAGGCAGCCTTGAAACGAGAAGACCTTTTCGTCTTGGGTTTGAGACCTGCACATCTGAGGCTGTAAGCACTTTAGATCCCTTTGGTAGATAGACTGGACAATATATCAATACCATGAGATAAATGCTTTAAGCATCATCTACTCTTTCATGTAAATTGCCTATTATTACTCACCAAAAGTCACAGTGTCCATATAAGTATTTCAGTAGTTCTGGAGTGCTAAAAATGCAGTTGGGTAGACATGGCAATAACACTCACAACATTTATAATGTAATGAGGAAGACAACGAAAGGAAAGTGTCTCTCACAGAAACACCCTATGCCAACCAATTATGGGTATAGAAATATTAGGTGATTAGTGACACTATATAATATTCTATATCACTAGAGATATAGCAATAAGCAAAAAAGACCGAAGTCTCTGCTTAAGGGTGGAGATAGAATATTAACAAATAAACATATAATAGGTTAGGGGTAATAAGTGGTAAGTGCTATGGAGAAGGATAAAAGCAGGGCACAGAGACAGAGGATCATTAGTGTAAGTCATGGGTGAGGAGGCTGCTATTTCATTGAAAAGGGTCATGGAAGCTCAAACTTTATGTGTGTGGTTTGAGCAGAGACCTATAGGAAGCAAGGGAGAAAACATGCAGGGAATGAGATAAAGGGGTTATAAGCAGAGACAAGGACAAGTGTAAGACTCAGGGAGGAAATGTGTTTGGAAGTGTCCAAAGAACAGCTAGAGCCAGGTGAGCAAGGACAGGAGTGTGAGCTGATGAGGGCAAGGAGGGAATGTGGGCTGGACAGGCCATTGTGAGTCCTTTGGGTCTTACTCTGAGTGAGATGAGAGACCACTGGAGAGTTTGGAACCAAGAGAGACTTCCATCTGAGAAGGACCACAGCGGCTGGCTGTTCTGTGCACAACAGACTGCAGGAAGGGAAGGAGGAGGCAGGGAGAGACTAGCTAGAAGGGATGTGCACTGATTCAGTCAAGATAGGAGAATGGCTTGGCCCGGGATGGTAGCAGAGAGTTGGCAAGAAGGGGGGATTTTGCACATGTTTGGAATGTATTGCCAACAGATTGGCTGAATTGGATAAGGGTGTGAGAAAAAGAGTTGAGAGGAGTGTAAAAAGATTTCTGCAAAGAAATTGTGAATTGAAAATAAGACTAATAATATAGATATAAGTGCACAATACAGATTGTAAAACTGACACTTTTTCTACCCCTATAAAATAGAAATTACCAAGAAAACTATATAAAATATTTATACCCACTGTTAGCAGTGAGCCTCATCCTAAGTAGGTATTGTTCCTTGAGCTTTTTAGCAAATGAGAGTATGAAGCCATCATGATTAAGAAAACATGCCACCATGATTTTAGAAAATAAGCATCACAAGGGGCGCCTGGGTGGCTCAGTCAGTTAAGCATCTGACTTTGGTTTTGGCTCAGGTCATGATTTCAGGGTGGTGAGATCGAGCCCCACTTCGGGCTACACGCTGAGCGGGGTGTCTGCTTGAGATTCTCTCTCTCCCTCTGCCCCTCCCCCCAATATAAATAAATAAATTTTTAAAAGAAAAAAAATGAGCATCATGAGTTTTAGTAATATCAAACTTAAGTAAGAATAAAATTGTATTATAAATAAAATATCTTCACAATATTCTTAGCAATTGCAGCTTTACCATATCTGTTAAAATCTAGTTTTGGTGCGTGCTTTGTAATGCCTGAACGCATGCGTGTGTGTGTACAGGGAGAGAAAATGAACATAATTCATAAATAAAAATATACCCAAAAGTCAGCATTCTCAACTGATGGTCAGAGTCATTGTTATAAATATGGAAGGTGCTGAAAACCCTAGCAGGAACATAACATAAACAAAATTTAAAGATATTAACCTGGGAATGGGGGTTTACTGGAGTTCAAGATAAAAGGGAGGGGCAAGAAGCTGATGCCTGGGGTATTAATTCTAATTTGCAACCATGTGATGCTTTCCATTTTTCCAAGGGTTCCACGCATAACATCTGATTCCATCCTCATATCAACCCTGTGAAGTCAAGTCAGAAAAGGCCTTATCTCTTTTTCAGTAGGAGTGAACTGAGACTGGGGTTGAGATACTCTCCTGAGCTTGCTGGGATAGAAAGCGACAGGGCCAGGATTCCCATTAGGGCCTCTGGCTCCACAGTCAGTTCTCTGTGAAGACATTCCATAAATATATTTGACAAATTAAGTGCTTACTCTTGGCTGAGTGTTGTGCTAGGTGGTACGGCGGCATCCAAAAGAGAGGGAAAGTCACTCCCTCTATTCCCATGGAGCCTTTGGTCTGGGGCCCCGGACATTAAACAGATGCCTATGAAACTGTTCACTACACTTACAAAGCAACATGTTTGTAAAAGTGGGATAATAAATTTAGCTCATAAGGATTCAGGGGGCAAAAAGTAAAGTTAGAATATTAGTCATCAGAGCAAAGAAAGGTTAGCGGGTATAATAGGGCTCCTTTGATGACTTGAGGTTCCCAGCTCAAACTGATGGTACCTAAAGAAGGAAATTCACTAGGCCGATAGTTCGGATAACTATGGGCTAGCAGGGCGTGGATGATGTCACCAGGAATCCATGCCTCTCTATCCTCAGCACTGTTTTTCTCTGCCTGAGTTTTAGTCCCAGACAGACTCTCACCAGGTGTTGGTAATCTGGCCAGAGCAGCTTCTGGTGAAATCAACAAAATAGGGTTTGTGCCTGGTCTCTGAACCGATCGCTGGGGCTGAGAGTGCTGTGCTCCGATGGGCCAGGCCTGGGTGACACACTCAGATCCAGGTAAGGGTGGGGTCGGCCCCACCAGAATAGCATGGACTAAGTGTCCCCACTAGAAAGAATAATGGCTATCAGGAGGGCAAAACAACAGAGGATCCTTACAACAGGGCAAGATTCCTGAAAGAAGTAATTTGTTCCAAAATTTGAAGGTAGTATTTGAGTTTGGTTTTGATCTCACGGAATTCTGGGAAAGAGTTGGTGTAGGAGCTTCATGACACGCAAGCATGCCCTGCAGAACACGGATTTGAAGGCTTACACAACTTTCCCTTTCCTGTAAGTCTTAAGGACACTATTCACTCATGCAGGGGTGTCCTGAGCTGAGACTCACCATCTCCTTATTATGCCTTTTCTGGTCTCCACCCTTGTGAAGCTAGAGGGTCTTCCTATCCCTGAAGCCCCCAACGACAGCCTTTCAGACTCCTTCCCAGCCACTCACTGGCCTTTTGCAGTGACTTCTCCCTTTTAAGGTTGCCTTTAGTGACCTAATAATAATCTGTTATTAAAGATGCAAGAGACAGTCCTTAGACCTCCTCACTCACACTCCCCTGGGCTCCCCAAGTTTGGCTCTGTCCTGTTTTCAAGTTTGCATTTTCTCCTTTCCACAGAGGTTCGCAATTTTCCCTTTAAGAAATCCTCTCCATCATGTTCCAACAGTTCTTCATCCCATACTCTTGTCCCTGCCTTCCACTAATCACATCCACGGGCCCTGCTGACCCTCTGTGACACTTTTGAATTTTAGAGAAAGGCCACATGTTGCAAAGTCCTACTCTAGAAGGCAGAACACTCCATTTCCTGCTCCTCCCAGGGCCTTTATCTCTCCAGGCCTCCTCTCCTGTAACTCTGAAATGGAGATAAGATTCCCGATTCCCAGAGGGAAGCATTTGCAAAGTGCTCTGAGTGCTTTGATGAAATTGATTAGATAAATGGAAACATTTTTTTTTTTTTTGCAACTGCTCTAGCCTGTAAGAAAAATAAGTTATATAAATGCAATGACTTGCCATTGGACAAATCATGAAGGTCCTTTGTAATTTCAGATATTATTTCACAAGAGTTTTTTCCCAGCAACAAAAAACCAGAACGAGTGATTTGAAGTGTTTTAAAAATAAATACTGCTTGATATCTTTAAAGCAGTACTTTCATTATCAATGATTGAATTAACATTTTGTTTAATTTTTCTAGCTTCTCTCTTGAAGGGTTTGAAACATGCCAATATTGTGCTCCTGCATGACATAATCCACACCAAAGAGACTCTGACATTTGTTTTTGAATACATGGTGAGTTGCCCCAGCATTTTATAAAGCATAAGAGAAAAGCCTGGTGCTCATGTAATGAATCTGTTAATATTTTATGGCATGATAAAACTTTCATTACAATGTGGAAAGTGTCATGGAAATTTTCATTATTATGATTACTAGAGACTATTGTTCTTATACTCCTTCTTTGCTCCTGTTTCTTTACCCACTGTATTTGCTGTCTTCCCCCCACCTCACCCACCCCCCCGCCTTACCAGCAATAATTAAATAAGCACGTTGAGTCTGCCTCCTAAAGAAAACTTTCGTGCTTATTTTTTATCTATTTTTAATCACCATCTGTGCAGAACCCAACATTTTTTCATTGACAATAAAGACATAAATCACAAGG
This sequence comes from Mirounga angustirostris, assembly GCF_029215605.1. NCBI lineage: Eukaryota > Metazoa > Chordata > Mammalia > Carnivora > Phocidae > Mirounga > Mirounga angustirostris. Next base: position 162,228,701 of record NW_026991711.1, read on the forward strand.
TTTTTAAAAATTGTATCCTAGTTTACTAAATAATAACTCACTTTCATATTTTTGAAAGGAAAAAGCCATTCAAAATATTAGCAGAAAGAAATCCTAAGGCACGTATACTTGACTTGCCTCCAAGGAGAGTGAAAAATGCCTGTATCACTGTGTTCACTGGCAGTCATTTAAAATGAGCATCTTGGGGCGCCTGGGTGGCTCAGTCGTTAAGCGTCTGCCTTCGGCTCAGGTCATGATCCTGGGGTCCTGGGATCGAGCCCTGCATCAGGCGCCCTGCTCCGCGGGAAGCCTGCTTCTCCCTCTCCCACTCCCCCTGCTTGTGTTCCCTCTCTCTGTCAAATAAATAAATAAATAAATCTTTAAAAAAAATAAAATGAGCATCTTTTTGTGAGGAGAAACAAGCTTCCTTCTTAGGACAGCCATTTAGAAAGACACACTGTGTTTGACCTTGATAGTGAGGTCTCAGGAAACCTGGTTATGTATCTTTTGTAACTTATTCTCAAAAACTCTGAAGTTTGGGGGTGCCTGGGTGGCTCAGTCGGTTAGGCGACTGCCTTCGGCTCAGGTCATGATCCTGGAGTCCCGGGATCGAGTCCCGCATCGGGCTCCCTGCTTGGCGGGGAGTCTGCTTCTCCCTCTGACCCTCCCCACTCTCATGTGCTCTCTCTCTCAAATATATAAATAAAATCTTTAAAAAAAAAACTCTGAAGTTTGTAATACCTCTGACAGTCACATCTGTGGTCTGCTTTAGGACACTGTTCAAGCTCTGCTAATGTCACTCTCTCCACCATTTGGTGTAGCACACAGACCTGGCCCAGTACATGTCTCAGCACCCAGGAGGGCTTCATCCTCACAACGTCAGGGTGAGTACTGTGGGAGTCAGGACTCCTCTCCGGCTTGCCCTCAGCAGAAGAGTTTTGAAACAGACTGTCATTGCAAAGCAAAATCCCATGATACTAAATAAGAAGATGCCTATCATTGATATTCTAGAGAAAAGTTTAAAAAAAAAGTTCCCCCTCGGGGTGCCTGGGTGGCTCAGTCGGTTAAGCATCCAACTCTTGATTTCCACTCCGGTCATGGTCTCACGGTTGTGGGGATTGAGCCCCAAGTCAGGCTCCGCACTCAGCGGGGGAGTCTGCTTGAGATTCTCTCCCTCTGCCTCTACCCCTCCCCCCACCCCCGATCATGTGTGCGCATGTGCTCTCTCTCTCTCTCAAAAGAAGTAAATAAAACCTTAAAAAGAAAAAAAGGTCCCTCTCAAGATATAGAGCAGTGTCTAGCCATTTTCCAGGCAGCCTAAACTTGTCAGTCATTGCCATCATGCAAATGTGTCTTCAGAAGTACAAAGCAATTAAAAAGAATTGCATTCAAAGGAAAGAAGTGAAGCTAAGCCATCATAAAATACCTTCTTCATGGCAGACTACTGTGGTCTGTGATAAAGTTTCTGTTTTACTTATAGTTCCTCACCAGAATCAGCAAACAAACTACCTTTGTTAGGTCAAAATTAAGTTACTTGTTTGCCTGTTCTATCAGATCCTGTTGTAAATGAGACCTAGTTCCATTTCCCAGTCACTGGAATGGAACTAATAATAAACTCTCAACTCGCTGTAATTCTATGTCTGCTGTAAATTTTAGAAACCATTTCCATTTCATACTTTTCATTCCCTATGGTTTTATTGGCATTAATTACTTGATTGGTCCTCGGTATAACCTATATGAAATTTCTATATGATGTACTCATTCATTTAATTAACACTTATATTCTTTTATTCATTTATTCATTCAAGAATGATTGAGTACTTAGTATTATATTAAGTTCTGAGGTTTCAATAATGAATAGTTGTGTTTCTTATTTTCAATAAGCTCAAAGCCCAGTAAGATATACAGACTTAAATAGGTAGTAAGAAGCAAAGTGACAGGGGCTATGGCCATGTTAACTAGAAATACTATGAGAACTCATAGTAAAGGGACCTAATCCAGTCTTGGAAGCAAGGGGGAAAAGAAGGCTTGAGGGTTGAGGAGAGTGAAAACATTTTAAAATAGCTAGTGGAGATGGGATAGAGACCTAACCAGGCAAACCAAGAAAGAATGTCTAGTAGTGTATTGAGGACTCTTGGTGAGAACGAAAACCATTAAATTATCTGCATGATCATGGGATTTCCTTTTTAATGGCAGTGCTGAGCAATTCAGATAGAGGAATAGAAAAAGTAGACAGTCTGGATTGCCAGACATGTGAAAGAAAAAGACAGTTGGGCAAGAGATTTGAGGAGATTGTCAAGAGAGAGGTTAAAGTGATGGTCAGGCTTTTAACTGAGTCTAATCTAAAGGAAGGAAGTTAAGACGGGTTGCTGATAGCTCGGAAGAGAGCAGAAGAGTCAAGGAACTAGAGGTATTGGTTAAGGTGATGACCGCTTGGAGAAAGAATGGAGAAAGAACATTTTCAGGCTTGAGTGACTCTCATACCAGGCACTGTGCTAAAGGCTTAGAAGGATAAAAAGACATAGAAGACATGATTCCTAATGTCAAGGGTCTTACAACCAAAAACAAGAGTTTAGAAATATGCACCGGTACTATTATGGGACATTTGTGAATAACACCAAGTGAAAAATAAGACCTAGTGTAGATATGCAAAAAAGTAAAAGATATCTTCTCATTTTAAGAGCTTTTATGAAACCAGACCTTAAAAGATGCATTGCATTTCAAGAGGCTAGAATGGGGGAAGATGTCACAGGAGGAAGGAATGTTTTCAGCAAAGGTACAGAGCAGAGAAGCAGAAGAACAGAGCAGAGCAGTATAGGATGTGTTGAAGGAAGAGGATCCCAGAGTCATGGACCATTAGGGTTGGAGGAACCACAGTGTTTTTCAGTCTTCACATTCTGGCCCATTCGTGGGTTATGAAATAATTTGGTGATTAGCAACTAGCATTTTTTAAAAAGATGTATTTATTTATTTGACAGAGAGAGACACAGCAAGAGAGGGAACAGAAGCATGGGGAGTGGGAGAGGGAGAAGCGGGCTTCCGGCAGAGCAGGGAGCCCAATGCGGGGCTCGATCTCAGGACCCTGGGATCATGACCTGAGCCGAAGGCAGATGCTTAACGACTGAGCCACCCAGGAGCCCCAGCAACTAGCATTTTAAAAAATGAAATGGAATAGATGAGAAAAGAATAGAAAATATTAGAGTACATTACACCTAGCAAGAATAAGCATTATATTGTGCAACTTTAGGTCCAGTTGAAACTGTACTTGTACCTCTGTATGAATACTGGATATGTATGTATTTCTTACTGTAAGTTGCAGCAGGAAAAAAAAAAAAAGCCTTAAAAATATTGGGCTGGTCTAACTCCCTTATTTTGCAGAATTGGAATCCAAGGTTTGAGAAGACAAGTATTTTGCCTGAGGTTATAGAACCAGCTTTTGCCATTGCTGACCGTGATTCTTGGTTAAGGTCTTTTCCCACTAGTACCAATACTGCATCTCTGGTCCTGTTGGCCTGAAAGAGAGAATATATTAATGAGATGAGGGGTATGTAAGTCTGGAAAAATAGATTGGGTAGGTAGGTGAGAGCCTTATTTTCTAAGATGTGGACTCTATTTCTTAGACAGTAGGGTCATTAAAAGGGTTTGAGTTGAGAGAGAATGACATGATCAGAAGGAAATTTATGTAACTGTGGTCTGTGGGATGGATTAAAGAGTAGGAGATTCCAGTTAGGAGTTTATTGATGTGGGCTAGCCCAGGGCTTCTCAAACTTCAATGAGCAGATGAATGACGTGGGCATCTGATTCAGGAAGTCTAGGGTGAGGCCTCACCTTTTGGATTTCTAACATAATCTCCTTGATTGACCAGAAGAATTATAACTCTATTAACAGAAATAGAAGTTGATTTGGAGAGGAGGAGGAAGAGTCCTGTTTTAGACATGGTGAGCTTCTAGTTGAGGTGGAAATCCAAAGGGAAATGAGCAGCAGACAATCAGAGAGGAGATTAGTGCCCAGGAGGAAGCTATATGCTGGAGACGTAGACTTGGGGGTAATTGACTCAGGGAGTTTGTAGTTCAAGACAAGAGAGTAGATAACCAAAAGAGCAAATGCACAAAGATAAAAGAACTGATTATAGAACTTTTGCCTTTAGGGGTTGAAAGAGGAACAGGACACAAGAGACAAAAAGGAAGCAGCTTTTCAGACTGTAGAGGATCCAGAAAAGTACACTCTCATGGAAGTCAAGGGAAGAGACAGTTTCAGGGAAGGCCATGGTCGAGAGGGCCACTGGCACCGGGAATACAGTTGAAAATCATACTTGACTGCAATCATACTTGACTACTTTGTGGATTTGTGAGAGCTACCCTAATAAATAGAGGGATTTCTTAGGGGTATGGAGAAGCACAAAGGAAGAAGTTTTCCAATCAAAGCCAGTGGGGGTAGGGATGAGTTCCCCACAGCAGACGCAGCAGTGAAAATGCTCCCGCTGGCCCAGATGGCACTAGCCCAGTGAAATTATTTTGTCCCCAAGAGCCTCACTGTGTTGGAAACAGGACTCACCCCTGGGGTATGGGAAGCCTCGCTGGAGAGAATCACCCACTACTTGGCTTGTTGACTAAGAAAACACCATTGGGTTGGGTTGTGTTATCAGTGAAGCTTGGGCCAGTGTGAAGGAAGAATCCAGGTTGCAAAGGATTCAAGAGTGAGTGGGTGGTGAGGTTAATCAGGGCAGACTGCAGTTTTAAGAAGCGTGGCTATAAAATACCAGACATTAATACTGCAGTGCATTATCATTTATGAATGCTGGTGGACATGCACATGGAGCCGGGGAGGAAAGGGCCCGAAGAGCGAGGAGGTAGGAGGCGGGTGTGACTCATTAGTGAGAGCAGTCTGTACTCCAACATGAAAGGCATTTCAGGCTGGTCCGCGAAGAAGCTTGTCTCTGACTCAGCCAGCTGATGCTCCCTTTCCCTGTCACATTTTAATTTTCTTTTCTTTGTTTTCTCAGAATGTTGTAGAGGAGTTAGGCAGGTCTGAGTTTGAGTTTTGACCCCAACTGTTTCTTGACATGCTCTTAAAGTTTCCTTGAGCCTTATTTTTCTTATCTGCAAATCGGAAACAAGCCTATCTCCCTCATGGGGTTACTTTGAGGATTCTAAAAGGTGCAAGGTGTTCAATAAAATGTTGTTTTCCCTTCCTCCTTTCTGTCTCTGTCCCTCAATTGTCTCGTGCTCCCTCCTTCCTTAGTATTTTCACATTGAAAAGCGTATCTGTAAGCACACAATGTAGCATCTTCTCTTTTTCCTGCAATTTTAGTTGCTTCTTCATATTGTCTTTCCAGAAACATTTGTATTTATAGCTGATTGGAAGGTTAAATGTTGGTATAGGAATTTCGCATTTTGGTAGCTTCGTAGTTTGATGAATGGTAAAATGGATAGTGTGTGTACGCAAAGCACCAAGAAGGGAAAGCACTGGGAAAACTCAAAGAACCAGTGAACATCTGAAGTAGGAGTGGCAAGAAATCTTTCACATTCTTAAATGGCTTGTGAGCCCAAGGTGGGACTTGCATGGAAGTACACGGCCCCCAGGCTCCTGCTCTGGTCAGACCGTGCGGCCCCTCAGCTTGGCTCCAATGTCTCCTAGTCATTGTTAGGCCAGTACAGGTCCCAGCATCTCTGAAGTTCCTAATTGAAGGCAAAAGTGGATCTCTTTGCACAGCTCTGCATCGGCTACTTTTTTTTTTTTTTAAAGATTTTATTTATTTATTCATGAGAGATAGAGAGAGAGAGAGAGAGAGGCAGAGGCAGAGGGAGAAGCAGGCTCCCCGCGGAGCAGGGAGCCCGATGCGGGACTCGATCCCAGGACCCTGGGATCATGACCTGAGCTGAAGGCAGACGCTTAACCGACTGAGCCACCCAGGCGTCCCTACATCAGCTACTTTGTCTGTGTCTCCAGGAATGCTGGGGCTGGGCTTTTCTCTTCTAAATTGCCAGAACATGTTCTCAGTTGGCAGATGTCTTTGTAAACACTAATGTTGGTGTTTCAATTCTCAATTGCCAGTGGCTCTGGAAAAGAGCAAAAGACATTGGAATCCTAAGCATTCTTTTTTTCCTTCCGCTTCTACATTGGTGAGAACTTACTAATGTCTTCAGTTTCTATGCCTTACTTACCACATGCAACATTTAAAAATTTGGGCCTAGAATGTATTTTTCCCTCTTCTTTCTTCTTTCTGTTATTTATTCCTTATTCTCTTCAGGTTTTTTTTTTTTTTTTTTTTTTGGTCTCTCTTCCCTCTTAATCAAATGGCTGTACTATAGCTTGTTTTCAACTTTGAACTTTAAAAATAGTTTTAAAAAGATAATGGTTCCTTTATTTCCTACTACCATCTAAAGATATATTTCCCAGTCTGGTCTCCTTGTGTTATGTTTTTAAAAGGGTTTCATATCAGAGAGCCTGGAAAACTGGAGCAGTTGTAAACCTTAGAATATCATTTCCAGGTCAACTTTGATCTTATATGCCAAGTTCATCGGTGGGAAAAAAAATTAAATCTTTCACATCTAAATCAATAACTAGTGTTCCAAAGGAAACTTCAAAGTTTCCCTTTAGATTTTTAAGGAAGGGTAATCCTTCCAGTATCAAAGAAATGAGATGTCAGGAAAAGGCAGAATCCCTTTGTTTAGAACATGGTCTACTTACTTGACTTTTTCTTGTCTTTTTTTTTTCCCCTCTCCGAATGTAAAATCTTCATATTTTCTTTTTTTTTTTTTTGTCTCTCAAGAGACTTTTACTATATTCTTTCAGATGACTGTTTTTGATTTAGAGGAGAAATCAACACATAGTGGCTCAAATCTGCTTAGATAAGGTGTTCATTCCTTCCAGCTTTTCATGTTTCAACTTTTGCGGGGCCTGGCGTACATCCACCACCAACACGTTCTTCACAGGGACCTGAAACCTCAGAACTTACTCATCAGTCACCTGGGAGAGCTCAAACTGGCTGATTTTGGTAAGTCTCCCCTCGAGTCTCTTTCTGGGCTATGAACAATGATGCTTTTGTGTGCACATGTTTAAAGCATTGACTGGGCCTGGCCTTTGAAAAGTGGAGGCCCATGACACGTGATGCTTTGTGAGGCTGTCAAACTACCCTATAGGAAGTGTGAGGCAAGAAACAGGGTGAGATTGGTAGCATCTAGAATTCCATCAAGCCCCAGTCTAATCAGATCCAAAAACTTGGGCACCTCTACTGCCCCATTGCCATTTTTTATAGAGAGACTTGTAAAGGGCAAACTGTACCTAGGAGGCTTTCCTACATGTGAGTGGATAGAAAAATTCTGTCCGCATAGATCCAGGTTATCCCATGATGACAGGATAAAGACGTAAACCCCAGATTATAGGATGGACTCCTGCTGGAATAGAGGCCCCAGGGCCTTTGCTCCTGCTCACCTATCAATAGAGCTTTGTATGAGTACCTGAGGTTTTTATTACCATCAAAGTGATGTGGATTTCCCTGGGGTATCACTGTATCTTTCCATTTAGCACTTATCACAGTTTATAATTATACACACACATATATTTGCGTGATGATTTTGTCTCTTCCACTGGACTATAAGCATTCTGAAGGCAGCCTGAGTCCATTTTGCTTATCATTATATCCTTAGTGCTGGACACCACCGTAGGTGCTCAGTAAATATTTGTTGAAAAATTGGAGCTGAGGAACCACTCTTCTCTGTTTGGCAGATATCAAGTGGTTGCACTGTAGCTGCAGTACTTTATTCTGACATAGTAGCTTTCATCTGGACAAGTAAGCATTTAACAGATACTCATTTATCAATTCCCCACAACAGAGAACTCATCTACTGAGGTTTTTCCCCAACTCTAGATCATGTGATTCTGTGAGATAAGTAGCTAACTGACAAAAGTACTAATAGGGGCGCCTGGGTGGCTCAGTTGGTTAAGCATCCGACTCTTGATTTCAACTCAGGTCATCATCTCAGGGTCATGATCTCAGGGTCCTGTGATCAAACCCCATGTTGGGCTCCATGCTGGGCATGGAGCCTGCTTAAGATTCTCTTTCTCCCTCTCCCTCTGCCCCTCCCCACCTCTTAAAAAAAAAAAAAGTACTCTGATATTGCAGAAGAAAACTTAAGAGTGATGTGTCCAAAGTCCTACCAAACTAATTAATTTGGATTAGCAGTCCCCACCCTGTATTTTACTAAACTGGGGATTCCTGGACTGCAAAAATGGAGAGCGACAATATTAGTTGTGAATTGAGTTCTGTTGCTATGACCAAGACCCCAAACTGGAGGTTGTAAACATGTTAAAGCTTAACTTTCTCGGGACGCCTGGGTGGCTCAGTTGGTTAGGCACCTGCCTTCGGCTCAGGTCATGATCCCAGGGTCCTGGGATCGAGCCCCACGTCGGGCTCCCTGCTCAGTGGGGAGCCTGCTTCTCCCTCTGCCTGCTGCTCCCTCCTGCTTGTGCTCTTTCTCTCTGTGTCTTTCTCTCTGACAAATAAAATATATGTATAAAAAAAGTTTAACTTTCTCTCATATAACAGTCTAACCTAAGTAGTCAGAGCTTGTATGGTGGCCCTGTGGTGTCTTGACCCATGTCCCTTCTGTCTTGAGGCCCCACCATCTTTAGGGTATTGCCCCAACTACATATTTAAAGATGGCTGCCACCTCCTTCTGATTATAGCTTGGAGGAAGAGGAAAAGCAAAGAATGCTTAATCCCTCCAAAAAGGCATGATCTGGAAGCTCACACTTCAGTTCTGTTTATAGCATATAAGCAGGGAAGAAGTTGGTCACTTCACTATACTTAGCTTCCAGGAAGGCCACATCCAGCTGCAAAGTAGGCCAAAATTTGAGAAATTCACTTGATAAGGAGGTCCATGAGGGTCAAGATAGTTGAGTGACTCTATTAAAAGCACCCAAAGTTTGTGTATTATTTTTTAAATGTTGTTTATTCTGCCAGTTATTAACTCCTTAGTTGCATGCCTCGCTTCCTGGCTCTCCCGGAAGACCTAGGACAGTGAGTTCTGTGCTTTTCTTCTTTGGTCAGGTCTCGCTCGGGCAAAGTCCATTCCCAGCCAGACATACTCTTCAGAAGTTGTGACCCTCTGGTATCGGCCTCCTGATGCCTTGCTGGGAGCCACTGAGTATTCCTCTGAACTGGACATATGGTAAGAGCTACTGCCAAGAGAATGAAGAAAATGTGAGTCATTTTACCTAGGAGGATTCCTTCGTCATCTGTATTGCATTTTAAATAATAATGTTAATAATGACAATCACATTTATAGACAGAAACATAAAGTGCTTTTAAATACATATCTCATTTGACTTTTGCAATCATTTTGTGAGTTTTTATGGTTAAAGAAACTGGGACTCAGAGACATCTGGCCCAAGGCATATTCTGAATCCGATGTTCTTTCTTTCTTTTTTTTTTTTTCGATGTTCTTTCTACCATGCCTCTCTCTTCCTAGCTCTTCTCTTCAGTCCTTCGTCTTTCCCCCTTTTCCTCAGAGAAACACACACACATACTCCCTGACCAGAGATACACACACAGACACACGTCTACACACTAATGCTTGCACATGCCCAAGCACCATTCCGAGCTTAGAGAAAAAGGCACACAGACCATGATTCAATAAACCTGATTTTCACACCAGTTCTATTTCTAATTAGTTACTCTGGATTATGTTATCTTGAAAAGCATTATCCTCTTTGTGTCTGTATTTCTCCATTTTTTAAATGAGGGTAATAAACTCTCTCCATGAGAGGGGCTATAGTATAAGAATCAGATAGGTGTTTCCAAGTAAAACCACATCACTGGAGAGGCTCTTGGATTAATGGGGTGCTACAGTGAGTGTGGGATAACTCATCATCCTGAGCAGCAATGTTATGTTATCAGATCTTATTTCTGGAAATATCCCAGTTATCCGGGGGCCACAGTGAAATGTGTGGTGACTTTGCAATCATAGCCACCCCCTCAAAGGTAACAAAATATGTGGACATCCTTCAATTCCTTGGAAGGTCTTATATAAACAAAAGGCCTTGTTTTAAAAAGTATATCAATAATAGATTTTTTAAAAATTAAATAGTAGTCTAAAAGGCTAAACTAAGCTTTTGGATTTCCCAAAGAATTGAGAAAGGTTGCAGAAATATCCCTCCAGTGTATCTGGAGTCATTGATTCCCCAATACCCAGTACCATTTCTAGAAATATCACCAGCTAGTCAAAATCCTCCCACAACTGTCAGCTCTCAGGGCTCTGTGCTGTCACTTCAAAGGCTTGCGACGGGCTCTGGCTTTCTCAGCGCTTAATGATTACTTCCTAGTCGTGCTTCACAGAGTGAAACTTCGGCTCATCACTTTTAAACTTTGTTTTATTATGGAACATTTAAAACATTCCAAAGATAGAGCATATAGGGGCACCTGGGTGGCTCAGTTGGCTAGGTGTCCGACTCTTGGTCTCAGCTCAGGTCTTGATCTCACCGTTGTGAGTTCCAGCCCTGCACTGGGCTTCACGCTGGGTGTGGAGCCTACTTCGAAACAAAACAAAACACGCACATGAAAAAATATATACCATATATATACATCAGTGATTCTCAACCAGGGCAAATTTTACTCCCCAGGGACACTTGGCAATGTCTGGAGACACATTTTATTGTCACAGCTGGATAGGGTGTGCTCCTGGCATCTACTGGGTAGAGGCCTGGGATGCTCCTATGAGGCACAGGACAGCCCCCCAAAATGAAGATTTATCTAGCCCCAGATGTCAACAGTATCAAGATTGAGAAACCTGATGTAGTTTAAGAAGCACGATAAGTGAACTTCATGAACCCACTACCCAGTGTCACAACCAGAACACGCTGTCATATTTCCATGTGCCCCTCTCCCAACAACCTGCCCCTCTACCAGGCTGGCTTCAAACCTGAATTTTTTTCTTTTTTCTTTTTTAAAGATTTTATTTATTTATTTGACAGAGAGAGACACAGCGAGAGAGGGAACACAAGCAGGGGGAGTGGGAGAGGGAGAAGCAGGCTTCCCGCTGAGCAGAGAGCCCGACACGGGGCTCGATCTCAGGACCCTGGGATCATGACCTGAGCCGAAGGCAGACGCTTAACGACTGAGCCACTCAGGCGCCCCTGAATTTTTTTCTTATCTTCATTCCCTTCTAAAAATCATATTTTTACATTTTTATGTGTTCTAAAGATAGTGTTTTGTTTTACCTGCTTTTGAGTCTGTAAAAATGGTATTATATTGTTTTTAGCCTTCTGGGTCTCGCCGTTTTCTACTCCAGATGTTTCTAAGATCATTCATGTTGACGTATGTAGCTGTGCTTTATTCCCTGTTGATGGACGTTTCAATTAGTTAGTTTGGTTTTTTGTTTTGTTTGCTTTCGTTGTAATGAATATACTTGGTACTCATATTTAAGGATTTCTCTGTAGTATTTACTTAGTGGATTTGCAGTGTCACAGGGTATATGAATGTTCAACTGCCTGAGATAGCGCCGAGTTGCTTTCCAAAGTAGTTGTAACAATTTATACACCAGCCCCTTATCCTCAGCTGCACCAACTTTATAATCAAGTGGGTAGAATGGTATCATGTTGTGATCTAAATTTGCGTTTTCCTGATTACTAATGAGGTTGGACACCTTTTCATGGATTATTTGCCATTTGTGCTTCTCTTCTGTGAATACCTACTCGTGTCTTTTGCTTATTTTCTTTTGGTCTCTCTGTCTCTGTCTCCCTCCGTCCCTCCCTCCCTTTCTTTCTTTCTTTATTGATTTATATTGTTCTTCTAAATAGGAACCTTTTATCAGTTTTGTGTGTTGCAAGAAGCCTCCTCAGTTCATGGCTTATGCTTTCATATCCTTATGTTGTCTTTTCGAACAGAAGTTCTTAATTTCAATATTGTTGACCTTATCAAGTCTTTTCTTTTACGGTTAGCTCTTTTGTTTCTTGTTTAAAAAATTCTTCCCTCCTTGAGGTCAGAATGATATTTTCCAATACATCCTTTTAAAAGTTGTAAAGTTTGTCCTTTCATTTTAAATTTTTAATACTGGAAATTGATTTTTGTCTGTGCCAACCAATTGTCTCACCCCAATTTCTTCGGTGATCTGCTATACCAAATCTCTCATAAATCAAGTTTCCATAAATGCAGAGGTCTGTGTCTGGGCTCTCTATTCTGTTCCACTAGGGGCCAGTTTCTCTGTCCCTGCACCAATGTCCCACTGTTTAATTGCTATAGCTTTATAATAATATTTGATATCTGGTAGGACAAGTGTCCCCACCTATTTCATCTCCTTCCTCAGGAGGGTCTTGGCTATTTTTCCCCTTTGATTTTTCATATACATTTTATTTATTTATTTATAAAGATTGTATTTTTGTGAATCTCTACACCTATTGTGGGACTCGAACTCACAACCCTGAGATAAAGAGTTGCATGCTCTACTGACTGAGCTAGCTGGTGTCCCATGATTTTTCATATACATTTTTAGATTCAGTGTTTCAAGTTTCATGAAAAAATCCTAGTGGCATTTTCATTAGAAATTGCATTGAAATTATAGAACTCTCTGAGGATAATTAACACCTTTATAATATTGTTTTCCAATTTTTAAACACAGTATATCTCTTCATCTGTTTGGTTTGTCTTTAACATCTTTTAGTAGTTTTATCATTTTCTCTCTAAGCTCTTACATATCTAGAGCAAAGGTCCTTGTAAGTCTATTTCTGCTGTTTATTGTTTCTTTTGGTTCTTGCATATGGTATCTTTTTTTTCCATGTGTGTTTAGTTGTTTTTGACAGCGATATGCTAATTTGCCTTGGAATTTAATTTGTGGGATTTTTTTGAGGTCTTGAATGATTTCAGGGAAGATTTGCATTTGGTTCTGTTTTGTGCATTATTTTTCAAGAAATTAATTTTTGTATTTTATATAAGTGTTGGTCTGCCACTCAGATCTTGATTTCCTGATATCATTCCCCACTAAAAAGAACTCAGACATTTTGGAGAAATGGCCAATTCTAAGGCTGGGGCAGGGAAAGTATAAGATGAGCCAGGAACATCTTGGTGGGCCAGAACATTTTTTTACAAAGTAGTCAAAAAATGATGGGATTATATCAAAAAGACAGGGGAAGCAACTTGAAGAAATGTCCACTGGTCACAGATGTACAATTTGAGTACAATTTGACTTAAATCAAAGCAAATTATGTGGGTAATGGATTATAGCCCACTGAATAAAATAAGAATGCGCAAGTCCATACTAAGGTTAGCTGGCTAGCTGCATAAGAAAGGAAGCACCTCCTTACAGTAGCATACCAGCTAATAACTGGAGAAGAAATGATGGACTTAGAAAACCACTGTTTTGCAGTGTAGCAGTGATTGGCTCAAACAAGAATTAACAATGTTAAACTAGAGCAGAAAGTTTGATGAGGAATAAAAAATTTACATCATCTCAGAGTATCTCTCCACAAATTACTTATCAGTTACAAAGAAAAAAATAGTAGTTTATAGTTAGAGAAACTTGGCAGACATCACCTTCACCAAGTGATTAGAGTCAATATTATCAGTAATGGGACTGACTGAGAAGAATACAGATTCCTGAATTGTTGGGTACAGGTTTTTACATATATTCAAAAATTCAAGGTTAGTTGTGTTATCCAAATCTTCTTTATATCATTTTTGTCTGTTTAACTTATCAATCAAAGTTGTGTTGAAATTGTTCACTACATTGTTGATTTCTCTTAATTCCATTAATTTTTGTTTTATATACTTAAAGCTACTTTCATTAAGTGCAAATAAATTTAAAACTCTTTAAAACTGTTTAAAACTGTGCACTTTAAATCTTACTTTTGGAATAATTTTCCTTTCTTTTGAAGTAAATCTTTTAGAATATTCTTTAGTGTAGGCCTATCAGTGGCAAACTCTGCTTTTGTGTCTTAAACTCTCATTGTTGAAAGGTAAACTTGCTGGGGATGTAATTCAAGATTGATGCTTATTTTTTCTCAGAACTTTGAAGATATCATCCCCCTGCTTTGTGTTCCGTTGTTGCTGTTGTGAAGTTTGCTTTTAGCCTAATTGTTGAGAAGTTTGCTTTGAGCCTTATTGTCTTACTTTTACAGGTGATCTCTCATTTTAGCTAGATGTTTTAAAGATTTTTTTTTTTTGCCTTTATTATTATAGAGTTTTCACTTTAAGGTGTCTGGTGTGCGTTTCCTTTCACTTACCCTGCTTGGTATATATCGTGCTTCTTCCAGTTACAAATCATGTCTTTAGTTGGTCATTTCCTTCTTGAATGTTGCCTCTATTCCCATCTCTTTCTGGAGCTCCAGTGAAAGATTATCAGACCATGTTTTTCTATTATCCACAGTTCTTATGCTCTCTTTCATATTTCCTGTCTCCTTAACTTTCTGTGCTGCCTTCTGCATTATTTCTTCAGTTCACCTACCAGTCCTTTAAGTCTGTCTTAAGCTACGTATCCCTCACATATACAAGATATACACAAATGTATATGATTTCATTGGTGTTTCATGAATTTAACCATGAATAATGATAACACAAAATAGAAATTCAATTTTAAGTTAAAGTTATTGTCATTGCTTATTCATTCCATTCTTATTATTGTGTTCTCAGTAAAACTTAAAAAGTAATATAAAAATAGAGCAATAGGCATCTTTCATTGAATTTACTGTTATTTTTTTACTCTCCACATAATTGTCAGGTATCAGGTATTTACATCACGATTCCTCTTCCCCCATGTTTTTTTCTTTTCAGAGTGGTAAAAGGGGAAGTGAGTAGGGAGAAGATTGCCAATTGACAAAGGAAGGAAAGGGGGGAAATCCTATTGTGCTAGGCCACGAAACCCCATAGGGCACAAGCTGAGTGCATTTTTTTAAATTAATTAATTAATTTATTTATTTATTTATTTATTTATTTATTTGGTGGGGGATGCACGGGGAGAGGGAGAGAGAGAAAATCTTAAGCAGACTCCATGCTGGGCTCGATCTCACAACCCTGGGATCATGACCTGAGCCAAAATCCAGAGTCGGATGCTTAACCGACTGAGCCACCAAGGTGCCCCAAACTGGGTGCATTTTAAGAGGCAGATGACCATGGGGGAGCATTAGAGCCTTCGTCTTAAAGAAACTAATGATACCAGAGTGCCAGAGCCTCTCATTCACAGTGAGCCCAGGTGACAGCAGTGTCAGTGGGGGCCCAGAGCAAACAGTTAGACTACGGAAAACATACAAGTGGGACATACTGGTTATTCCCAGCACTTAATACCAATGCTCTCTCATCTCCCATCATCGTTTCTTCTTTCTTTCTGCCACCTTTTCAAGCCTTAAAAGATTCTATTAGCAACTTCAGTGAGAAAACTCAATGTTTTAGGATAATTACACCATTTTGTTTTTGTTTTTTACCTTTTTTGTATTGTGTTAGAATACACATAACATAAAATTTACCATTTTAACCATTTTATTTTTTTAAGATTTATTTATTTATTTTAGAGGGAGAGTATGAGTGAGGGAAGAGGGAGAGGGAGACAGTCCTCAAGCAGACTCCCCACTGAGCGCAGAGCCTGACACAGGGCTCAATCCCACAACCCTGAAATCATGAGCCAAAATCAAGAGTCAGATACTTAACTAACTGAGCCACCCATGCACCCCGATTTTAAGCATTTTAAAATGTACAATCCAGTGGCATTAAGTACATTGACATTGTAGTATAACCATCGCCATTATCCATCTCCAAAACTTTTCGTCATCCCAAACTAAAACTCTGTACCCATTAAACAAAGACTCCCTATTACTCCCTTCCCCCAACCCCTATTCTACCTGCTGTCTCCATGAATATAACCCTTCTAGGTACTTCATTTAAGTGCAGTCATACAATATTTTTCTTCTGTGTCTGGTTTATTTCACTTAGCATAATGTTTTCAAGGTTCATCCGTGTTGGGGTAAACTGGGTTTTAAAAAAGGATTTATTTTGTCACACAACGTGTACTATTCAAAACTGACTTCAGGCAGCTGCTGGTTTTAGGACTATGAAAAGTTGTTCCTGCCTGAGAGATTGCAGATTTTTCCTGCTGCAAACTTCCAAATATAAAGAGTGGCCCAGGGAAAAGCAAATGGAAATGTCATGTCACTGTCATACATTATGTTGTACTGAATTAATTTCAACAGTGAAAAATGAAATACTGATCCATTTCTCCCAACAACATTTTTGTATGCTCTTTACACCTCTGAAAAACCTAAAACTCCTGAGATGGTTGATTTCCCCAGAGATTGCCTAAGGAATTTGAAGAATCTTTTACTCTCTTAGGGAAGAATTTGTTCATGCTCAGAATAGAGGAAAAATTAGGAAGAAAGCCAGAAAAAGCAAAAAACATAAGCTGTTTCCTCTAACTTGACTGAAGAGCCACAGTTGGAGCAATAAAATGACCCAGTGCATCTCTCCTTTCTGGAAGGATTCACTGGTTGACGCCATCGGGGCTTTTTACCCTGCAAAGGAAGTTCCCCTTCATCTACACGGTCTGCCCCAAGGGTATCTCCACAGAGCAGAAATCCTCTGAGCAGCTTAAAGATAGGAAGGGGAAGAAGAGGAGGTAAGAAGAGCCAGAGGATGAAGATTTAAGAACAAAGCAGAGGAGTAAAAAGAAATAGGAGCTGGTTTCCTATCTGGACCTAAACGTTCAGAATATTTTAAATGTTTGCTTAAGGCTAGGCTGGGGGTGGACAAAATAGACAATAGCCACTCAACTTGTTTACAAAGCAAATTAAAAAATACAATAGCTCTGAAGAACAAATGAAAAAAATCAGAAGATGAGTTGTATAGTTTTTTTTTTTTTTTTTAAGATTTATTTTATTTTTGAGAGAGCGAGAATGAGAGAGAGAGTACATGAGAGGGAGGAGGGTCAGAGGGAGAAGCAGACTCCCTGCCGAGCAGGGAGCCCGATGCGGGACTCAATCCCGGGACTCCAAGATCATGACCTGAGCAGAAGGCAGTCGCTCAACCAACTGAGCCACCCAGGTGCCCGAGTTGTATAGTTTTTAAAGAACAATGCTTACGTCTAGAAAGCATCCTTTGTTTTTCAAACTTAAAGTGCACGGATTTATTTTCTTACCAATGCATCGATATTTATGGTACTTACGGATATTCCAGGTACTGAAATATAATTGATTTAGGAATTTTGTTGGTCTTGCAAGTGTCCAAGTAAGCACATGGGCACCCACGTGTATGTGCACACACAGACACACAGACACACACTATATATATATGTATATAAATATTAAAAATATAAACAAGTAACCTTAGACTCTATATTTGTTAGGTGAGAAAGGTTTTAATCTACCCCTAGGTGAAACTTAAAAAGAAAGACTCGAGAATGCCGCTAACGCACCAACCATATGAATGCAAATGGAGAATTTCAACCAAATGTTAACGTATTATTCTGTAACACAAACACCTTGTACTACTTGCATAATGGCCTGAACGTCTCCAATATTTTACATAATTCTGTATACTGTCCTAGCAGAGTAGAAGACAAAGGACACTAAGAAGTTGCTCACAAAAGGACTTCCTTCTTGGTTTCCTACAGCTACTACTATGAAAAAACACAAGTTTTTCCCAAGCAATGAAAACCTTTTGAAGAGAGGAAAAAAGTGGACTGCAGGTTTAAACCTGGTAATGACCTTGGTTTTCAACCTTGTTTAAAATATACCATCAGGCCTTCTGGTGGCTTGTGAGCCCCTGGCGTTTCTGGTAGGTGTTAGGGTACTGGATGGAAGGTTGGCTCAAGTCTTCAAAAACCAACACATTTCCATTTCTATTTCAGAGCAGTTAATATACAATTACATATGTTTTACACACACACACACACATTTTTTCATTTCAAAATGAAGTGGTTTGAGACCTTTCAAGCACATACAGAGAAAGCAGTGGGTGGAGACCATTTGATGGCATTCACCAACTCGATTTCCTAGTTGGCTTATCTCATAATTGACCATTGCTAGCAATCAGGATGGTTTTTGACCATTTGACAGTTTTCTATTACTTTTATTCTCCTCCGTATATTGTTTAACTCCTACCTTTTATATCTGGTGCTTTAAAGACAAGAAACAACAAAAAAAATGGATTTTAAAATACAAGCTAGTGAGGAGCTTTACAATGGCAATAATTCTAAAAATTCACCTCAAGATACTGTTCGCCAGATTCTGAAGTTATATTTGTCTGATCAAAATTCTTATATCACATATCAAGATGTCTCTAATACATGAAAAATAATTAAAAAGTAAATATGGTGGCCACTGTATCCAAATTGGCTTTTTAAAAATTGCCAATGATTTGATATCTTTTATTTACATATGTGCATAATTCTGAAAATAAGCCAATTGGTTATTTTAAATGCAAACCAAATAGTCATGAAAACAGTTTTTATCTTTTTTGACATGATAAGATACAATGATATTTCAATTTTCATTTTTTTCTTTTTCTTAAGATTTTATTTATTTATTTAAGAGGGAGAGAGAGCACTCATGAGTTGGGGGGGGCGGGGCAGAGGGAGAGGGAGAAGCATACTCCCCTCTGAGCAGGCAGCCCAATGCTGAGCCAATCCCAGGACCCTGAGATCATGACCTGAGCTGAGTCAGACGCTTAACTGACTGAGCCACCAGGCACCCCTCAATTTTCTTTTTAATATAAATTCTATCCTCAAACCAGACACATTCTTAAACTTGTTTACCAAGAAATCTGCTTTCTCCTCCACGAGCAATTTAAAGTGAAATTAAATAGCGTGTGTCTGCAATCCAATGGAAAAAATGAAAAGTTATCATATGTAATAAATACATATGAATAATATTAAAGACCATATTTAAAATGAACTTGGTAATAAATTTTTAATAATATGATCATCTATAATAAAGTATTTTACTTAACTATCTTTCTTTATCATGCCACACAAGAAAATGTCAGGATGATTAAGGGAGTTTGCAAAATTATGTGTTTTAAGTGCAAAGAATTTGGAGTGAAAGGATAGGACCATGAGGATAATCACTGTAATCTGTCACCTGGACCACTTTTATCTCTCAAAAGACTTATATGAATAAAAATGTGTATTATTAGCAAAATAAATCTTACCCCTTACTGTCCCTCAGGAATTACGCTCCAGTTCGACCACAGAGGAAATAAATTTTATATTTCACCCATTTTGAGATGCCCACTCTCTGCTAAATAGGATGCACCTTTTAATCAGTAGCGTTTTACCAGGGCCATCAGCCAGGCTGCAGCTGGGACTGTAGGTACCTTTGCACATGTGTGAACATCAAATGCCAGCGTCAGAGATTGCAGAATGGTCGTCAGTGACTTGGAAGAAAGTCTTGCAGACAGGAGAGCTCTTTTTTCTTCCTTCTTTTTTAACTAGGAACCAAACGGTTGTGGAGAGGGAGTGAATCAGACAAGTTTAGTAACATTCTTTAAGCAGGAGTCAAAAGTAGGTTAACTCTACGTAATTGCAAGGTCAGCTTAGGAACCCAGGACCGATGACTCTTAGTTTTCTTATGGATTATTTTAAGAAATGCTGCATCATCAAACTCCTGATATAGAGGATGATCCCATGGATAAAAACAGACATCAAAGAGTCTGAGTCAAATGCTAATGTAAAAAAGTTTTAGGAGTACCCAAACCAATTTATTTCACTTAATGTTCCATTTGTTGCAAGTACAAGTATGATATGTGATAAAATAATCTGTCTAATTAAATTTATAATAGCCCTTTCAATAGCTGTAAAAGGAACATTCTGATTGTGTCATGGTTTAACTTGCAGGAGTTTTTCTTCTTAATATGTTATTTACACTAAGGGTGCCTCTTACAATGAATGATAGCATCTTAGATTCCGTGAAAGAGAGCATTCAATTTGGAGGTTCAGTACTTTTGCCTCTTCTCATAAAATGGATAATGAACTTGAATGAGCTGAAATGTTTGCTATCTTTACTGTGTTCCTAAACGCTGGCTGCATATCATTTTAACTAAAAGCTGCAGACTGTTCTTCTCTTTTTCTTTTTTTCTTTCCCAAGACTTTTAATAGCATGTGGCCCCTGTTTAACCCCCCCAAATATTTACTGGAAGGAGAAATACTAGCGGTTCACTTTCGCATGTATTGTTTCCTTGAACGTGTTGGGCCGACTCTTGTTTCCTTTGCTAGGGGCGCAGGCTGCATCTTTATTGAAATGTTCCAGGGTCAACCTTTGTTTCCTGGGGTTTCCAACATCCTTGAACAGCTGGAGAAGATCTGGGAGGTAAGAGAATAATTCCTCTGAGGAAGAAGAAATACCTACTTTTCTTTTTTTTTTTTTTAAGATTTTATTTATTTATTCGTGAGAGACAGAGCAAGAGAGAAAGGCAGAGGGAGAAGCAGGCTCCCAAGGAGCAGGAAGCCCGATGCGGGACTCGATCCCAGGACCCTGAGATCATGACCAAGCCGAAGGCAGACGCTTAACCATCTGAGCCACCCAGGCGCCCAGAAATACCTACTTTTCAAACTTTGAACCAAATTGGCTTTAGAGACTATGAAGTAGTCCATGTGCTTTGAGATGTTATGCTGTGTATTAAGGCTGTGGAAACTGGGGTATTTGCCGCAGGTATAAACACCCTGAGAATGAAGGCGGGGTCAGGAAACCGCCTGTTGTCTTGTAGCAGCCCCTGAATCCACCTGCTCCCTGTCACGATTTTCTCAACCTCCCAGGCAATTTCTGCCGGTTCTGCGTAAGCACGTCTCTGCCTCACCACCCTCAGCTCTAACTCTATCATATATTTGGCCCTGGGTCCTTGTCAACTGAAGATGAGACACTAAATTTCCACAGAACTCTGATAAAACAAAGGCTTACGGTGTCAGTGTGAGAGAAGCATACTATTTATCATGCTCTTCCAAAACCACATCCCTAGGGTGTGAAGGTGCTTTTCTGTGTGGTTCCCTTTCTTGACTCACTATCCCTACCTCTTTTGAAGATTTTATTTATTTATTTGTCAGAGAGAGAGAGAGAGCAAGCACAAGCAGGGAGAGTGGGAGAAGGAGAAGCAGGCTTCCCGCAGAGCAGGGAGCCCGATGCGGGGCTCGATCCCAGGACCCTGAGCCGAAGGCAGATGCTTAACCACCCGAGCCAGCCAGGCATCCCTATCCCTACCTCTTTTGTACCATGATGTACTTCTTTCTTTCATCTCTTGTAGCTTACGTTCCATGTACTACAGTCATGTGTATATTTTACTTTTTTTGGTGTTTTTTTTTTTCATTGTGGTAAAATATACATAAAATTTACTGTCTAACCATTATTAAGTACATTCACCTTGTTGTGCAGCCATCACCACCATCCAGTTCCAAAACGTTTTCATCACCTGAAGCAGAAGTTCTGTACCCATGAAACATGAACTCCCCATCTTCCTTCCTTCCAGCCCCTGATAAGCTCTCATCAACTCTCTGACTCTATGAATTTGCCTATCCCAGGTATCACATATCAGTGGAATTCTATAGTATTTCTCCTCTGTGTCTGGCTTATTTCACTTATACTTTAAAGTTTCATCCATGTTGTAGTGTGTGTCAAAGTGCTTTAAACTACACTGTTGTTATCCTGGATCCTGCTCCCTTTCAAGTTTGCTTGCTTGCTTCTGGAGCGTTCTTGCTAAGAGCCTCTGATAAGGGGTTTCTTGGGAGATATGGCCAGAGTGGGGGTTTTCTGTGTAGGTGAGGAAATTCATCTTCTCTGGAACTGCTTTACAATTTTGCGGCAGAGACACAGTTTTGTTAACACAACCACAGTTCCAAACTCTGAGGACAAAGTGAGAGCACGTCACTGCATTCAGCGGTGTGTTATCTTTTATACTATTACAGTTCAAGCAGGGTAGAAACTTCAGCATTACAGACCAATCCTGAATTAGTGTTTCATTAAACGTGGTCTACACAGATGAAAATAGGAAAGCTATTTTGGGTTCTATGATATTTGATGTAGGAATTGCCTCTTTGAAAGCAATGGGTCCATTCTACTCTCCTAACGTTTAACCACAACTGTTATTTACATTTATCCTGAGATCTCACTCTTAGGAATGAAGACATAATGAGAAATCCTGAATCTTTATTTTACCATCTTTCTAAAATGCCTCTGTGTGTGTGTGTGTGTGTGTATCTGTGTTTTCATCTGAATAACTGTCACGTCTTTTTGATCAGTTTTTTAGAAATCTAATTCTTGTAATAAGTGTTTTTAGCAAATAATCCCAGATGTAGTTCTAAAACCAGAATAAAATAAACTACACAGACTTTAAATCCATTAATCAAAATGCCTTCGGTTTCCTTTCCAACAAAGGCAGAAAACAGCCCTGCGCAGCCCACTGATTTCAAACATAGCACTCACTATCTGCCTTTTAAAAGCCTTCAGGGAGAGAGTAGATCAACAATTTTTGGTTTTCAGTGTCCCAGACAGTGAAGTGGAGATTTGGTAATTTTCTCAAGTGAAAACGAATTCAATAACTTTCAAATAGAAACTGAGCATCAAATTGCCAAATAAAGGATATTGGATTTTTATTTAAACGTTAAAAATCTCAAGCTTAAAGATTTCAGTATAATACTAAAAAATGTTTGGTATCCATTTTGTTGGCTTTAATTAAACATAATACAAAGTAACCAATAATTCTAGTAACTATCACCTTAGAGAAAATATGGATGTGGTCGCTATTTATTTCCTTTGTTGCTTTTTCTTCATTACCTTTGCTACCTTTTCATTGTGCTTTGCCAGCCGCCAGAAGACATTTGGGTGCATGTGAATCCCTTGTTTACGTGCACATCTGTACAATAGAGAAGATAGTAAATTGAAAAAGAAGAATCAGCTTCCCATCCTCTGGCCCTCTCCCACAAAAGAAGAATTAGTCCAGTTGGTTTTTCAAAATGGATTCCAGGATTCTTAGTGTTCCCTCAGGCTCAGGGTGGTTGACAGGAAAAGCCTATAATCCTCTCAGTAGCTTTTCAGTTTGTTTAGGGAATGGATCAAAGAAAGATTTTCCTGGGTGGCATGATTTTTTTATTGTATGAGAGAAAATAGCACTTCAGTGTCTTTTGTTTGAGGACGATCTTAGCGGGCACCACAAAATGTACCTCTCAGTCAGCATCCTAATCAGCAAGCTGGTAGACATTAAGATTCTGGATTCTGCATTGATTATTATTAGTAACTGTTGGGCAGTTGACTTCCTGCCATAACAATTGGGCTGCCATCTATATCCAGCATTTTGCAGTTATTAGATTCTATAAGAGACGCTTCTAAAAAGAGTTATGTTGAGATATGCTTCTAAGAAGAGTTATATTGTATAGTGGTGTAGTGAAAGCTACTAGTATTTCGCTAATATTTCACAGAAACCATGTTATTCTAGCTCCCAGATATAACTGACATTGGGCTTTTAGGGTTATAGTAAAAGAATGGTAAAATGATGTCTACAAAAGAACTCGAAGTAAATGCACCATTCCAGATTGGAAGTGTTTTGACTTTGTACTCCAAAAGACTTTTATTTTCATATTAATTACAAACTGGAGCTTCCATTTGGTAATCCACAGCATAAGTGAGCTCTCTTTCAAGTGATGCTGTTACTTTTACAGTCCACCAGTTAAAAGCCAAATACTATTTTCCAAGCTGCTGGGCCACCAAGGAAACAAGATGAGATGAATTCGGTAGGAAGGACTAGAGTTAGGTTTGGCATCATTTTTAGCTAAAATTCCACTGTCTAAAGGTCAGTAATCTGAATCCTTTTTAATTTGAGCACATCGGGGAATAGCTGAATGCTCATGCTGAGGCATAATTCAGGCTACGTTCTTTTGTATGTGTGTGTGTATTTCATCTAATGTAAGGCAGAGAGACAGTCACCCCTGCCTCTTTATATCCCCAACTCCCAAAATAACCCCATGTTATATGGTGACCATGCCATAGAGATTTATTGATGAGACTATGACTTTAAGCAAGGCTATATGATCTGCCTCCGAATAACAAGTGAGTTAGTGAAGACACAGGCTCGGGACCTGTATTTGGGTCCTCCTGAGAAACAGAACCAGTAGGATATATAGAGATACATAAGAGGAGATTTATTATGGGAATTGGCTCGTGTGATTATAGAAGCTGAGATCTGCTGTCTGCAAGCCAGAGAACCAGCATAATTCAGTCTGAGGCCAAAGGCCTGAGACCTGAGGGGATGATGGTGTAAGTCCCAGAGTCTGAAGGCCAGAGAACCAGCAGGCCCAATGTCTGAGGGCAGGAGATGGATGTCCCAACTCAAGAAGAGAGACAGGGAATTTGCCCTTCTTCCACCTTTTTGTCCTATATGGGCCCTCAATCAATTGGGTGATGCCCGCCCACACTGGAGAGGGCATATCTCTCTACTCAGTCTACTGATTCAAATACTAATCTCTTCCAGAAACATCCCCATAGACACACCCCAAAATAATATCTTACTAGCTATCTGGGCATCCCTATTCCCAGTCAAGTTGGCACATAAAGTTAACCATCACAGGACTTTAAGAATACACTGCAGTTTTGTCCATGAAGCTACAAACATAGGAAACACTAAAGTTTCTTTCATGTGTGTATCAGCTAGCATAATGTGATGTGTAAAATGAATTCTTCCCTATTCCTCCCGATCTGTCCTTCATGCCTCCCGCCTCATCCTTCTGTCTTTCTTTGGCTTTGTATAGGTGTTGGGAGTCCCTACAGAGGATACCTGGCCTGGAATTTCCAAGCTACCTAACTACAATCCAGGTAATATCTACTTGAGCTTCTGAATGCTCTGAAAATTAGCAATGTGAAGGCATTTGCCACACAGATACGGTGCCCTTCTTTTATTGTTAACTCAACAGTGAAGATAGGTCTAGATGAATTTTTAGATTCATATATTCCTGCTAACCCTTTTACGAGAAGGACACTGAAATAGTTGAGGTTAGATCAGTTCCCCAACTCTGTAAACAGCAGTAGCAAGCTGCATAAGAATTTGGAATGACTATTGCTGTGGACTCCAAATCCATTTCCAAATACTAAATGGCTCAAAAGAATCAAAAGATGGTCTCATTTTTGAGCCCCCCATGACTATTATTGACTTTATTTGCTGGTTATTGTACCTCATAAAATATAAAAAGAAAGCTGATACAACAGAGGGGAAGTAGAGGCTCATTAGGCCTAGGACAGGCCAAGTAAGATGTCTCTAGATTACAGAAGAGTTCATCCATTGTCTCTGGACCTAACACTTGGTCATTCTCATCACCCATTTGTTCCTCCAAGACTGGCTCCTGGGAATGGATTTGGAAGGGTTGGACGTGTTGCCCATGGGGGAAGTCTTTGAGAAATAGTCCCAAGGCCATGTCAGAGAGATCAGATTACCCAGTAGTTACTTCAAGGATGTTGAGCCAGAAGAAGAGAGATAAGCAGTGAGCTACAGGATGAAGCACTGTATCAGAGGCTGGGGAAGCAAGTGATGACCATACCAAAGCTGGACTCTTGCTGGCAGGATTAAAGGGGAGGTAGATGTGTACAGATAAGGACAAGATTGGGGTGATTATGACTCAAGTCAGATTTTCTAGTTCTCATACTGACCCATCACTAAATATGGACTTTCCCCAAATTGTTGTCACTACTAAATTTGGTATGAGATTATCCTAGAAGGGTCTCATGAGAGCAAGAAATTGTAGGAAGATTTAAAAGGCAATTAAAGAGGATAACAAAAGAGATAAGAGGCCAGGGATTTTTTTTTCTTCTTCTTCTTCTTTACTCCCGCATAAAATACTTTTGCTCAAACAGCTATACATAGGGATCAGGCATCTTGAACCCACCAGGATTATGAAAACCCTATAGCAAGCTAAAGTCATCTCAGCTGCCTTATGAAAGATCATATGCATTTCTAAATGGCTTTAGTGTCATTTAAAATAGTTTACCATTTCTAACTATTTTGTTCGAGTGTAGCACCTGAGAAAAATGCCACTTTGGCCATAAGGCTTGGAATAGTGCCTTTTCCTTTTGGTCTGAAACAGAAAAAAGAAGAGGCCACTTGTAGAGACCATGGTCTAGTCTGTAATAGTTTTATCTCCAGCTGTCATGGTTGCTAGGAGAAGCTGGTTCTATTTTCCCACCCTGCCCATCTATACCTCTCCCTACCCACCTTCCTCTCCAAATGAAAATGGAACCCCTCAGCTTCCTACCATGGATGCAAGCAGAAGTTTAGGGTCACAGATGGGCTGTAGAAAACAATTTGGATGGTGTTAATACAAATCTGCCATGGTGAGCATATGCTGTTCCTCCAAACTTCAAACGTTTGGGTTTCAGGTTGGTTCAGGCGAATAAGCAGTGATCCTTAACAGAGAATGCCTTGGTGAGAACAATAATGATAGAAACTTGGTAAAAATACTTCCCTGCCAGATTCTGCACTAAATAAGAAAACTGGGTCCCAATAAAACAGTGAGAAATTTGTTGCATTTTTCATTTTGCTGTCATTTCAAAGTAATGTGCAATTTTTTATTTATGAAGAGAATTCTCCAGGCCCAACATCAATAGCATTCATATTTTGCATTGTTTTTCTAGTAGGGATTTAATTTAATTCAAATAAGTCAAAAAATTTTGAACACCTACTATCTGCCAGGTGCTATATTACGTATTGGGTCTGCACGGACAGATCCAGTACATTCTTCAATGTCTGAGAGTTTGGGTTTGTATTCATTCATCCACACTCTTTCACCAGCTCTCCTTATTGGGGGGGGATGATCATTTGTGAGCCCCGCTTCCATGGGCTTGGGCAGTGTGTAGCTGTGGGCCAAGCTAAGCTTATGAAAGAAAGAGAATTATAACCCTTCCTTAGCTACAAGGAAGATGTCTAACTCTGTATCTGTAAATCTTAAAAGTCCAGCATATCTTCAGCATGAGGTCAGTACTACCGATAACTCAATCATAAGGACTGTGTTTTAAAAGGGACATCATCAGGGCGCCTGGGTGGCTCAGTCGTTAAGCGTCTGCCTTCGGCTCAGGTCATGATCCCAGGGTCCTGGGATTGAGCCCCGCGTCGGGCTCCCTGCTCAGCGGGAAGCCTGCTTCTCCCTCTTCCATTCCCCCCTGCTTGTGTTCCCTCTCTCGCTGTCTCTCTCTCTGTGTCAAAATAAATAAATAAAATCTTCAAAAAAATAAATAAATAAAAGGGCCATCATCTGTGTTCTAGGACCATCCCCTTATGTCGACTGAGAAGTCCCTTTGAACCACTCCCCACCCACCCCCCATCACTGAGCTGCTTCTCCCCAACACTTGAACTCCAGGGATTAAGAGAAAAGAAGAGGGGATGGGAGTCAGAAAAATATCACAGAGGAGAAGAGTAACACCATTCTGGATGAGACTTCCATTGTTTTCCTTTTCATTCAGTAGTAGTAAGAGTTCCCAAACTTTGAATTTAGCCATATACTAATTTGAGGGAGCCAAGAGCTGAAAACTTGTGAAAACCATCCGATGTCCATCGATGCCTACTCTACCCTTTCCCAGACCTTGTCTGGACTATGTCTAGGAGGGGAACACAGTTTCTGTTTGTACAGGCTTAAAAAAACACCTGGCGCTGACCCACCTGGACAGGTTTCTCTGGCCAATTACCTGTTTTCTTGGGGCACTGATGAGCAGGGTTGTAGGTTTTCTAGCCATCAATTCAGACTCTTCTGCCTGATTAAATCTGGGCAAGGGAAAAGAGGTATACAATTTTAGACACTGGGCTTCCTTTCCTTCTCTCTCTCTTTCTTTCTTCCTTCCTTCCTTCCTTCCTTCTTTCCTTCCTTCTTCCTTCCCTCCTACCCCCCACCCCCACTTTAAGCAAGCTGGCTGAGAACTTTGTGTCCTCTACTTCAAAGGGCCAGTTGTCTTATTTTGATGTGGGCAGATTGAGAAGTAGGCTTTGAAAAGTAGGCTTTTTTTTTTGTTTAATCTTTTCTCCTGGGATAGCTTTCAGAGCAATATATCCAAGTGTCAGTAAGGGGGTTCTGACGAGCACAGATTCCCAGACTCTCAGCAGGATCATTCTCTAACAGAAATATAAAAGTGAAATATTAAAAACCCTGGAACGTGAACTCCATCTGCATGGTAGCCAGTGGCTTGCCTGCTTGCACCATGGGAAAAAAAGATCTTGAAAAAAGAGGGAGGAGAGAAAAAGTGCTTTGAGTACGAGGTTTACAGGTTTAGTAGAGCATAGTAACATCCCCTCAAAGAAGTGGGTGTTGCTCTGTGACCCCCCAAAATGCTCTGCCTTTGACTCAGCCGCCAGAACACTCACCCTCCCCCGGCAAAACACCCCCTTTTCACATGCTAACTGAGGCGCCTGTGATTGGCTGAACAATAAACTGGTCACACTTGCTAAAGGCCTGCCATCTCTCACACAATTAGCCAAGACACATTAATCAAACTGGCGGTGAACTGGGGCTGTGCTGGCCTCTGGGGGAGAGGGGGTTGTCAGCGTGCGTTTTGGTGATCCTTAATAAGAGTCCATAGGAAGCAATAATAAAGAGCAACATGCTGGAGGGGATTCTACTGTCAGAAAGTCTGAAAAGGTTAAAGCCCCAGTTCATGTCATATCTGGGATGTACTAGGTTTATGGCAGAGAGGATCCCAGAAGCTTAAAGCAGACTGGATATTGGTCTTGGCTAAAATCTGCTCATACAAGACAGTAGTGTGAATTTAAAGGGTAGATCCCTATAGACAATTTTACAAAGTTCCCTGGCCCTCTGAGCTTCCTCTCCTGCCTCCCTCCTCCCCAAAAATGCACTCAGGAGTCCCTCCCCTTTTGAGCCTCAAGCACTTCAAATCCAACTAAAACCAACAGGAATAAAGCATGTATAAGAAGTGGAGAACCATTTAGAATCAATTAAGAGAAAGTATTAACTGGCAGGGTGTTGGTCCTAAAGTAAGTATTTGGAGGACATAAAAAAAGAGTTAATTTTGAAAGAGAAAAAAAAATAAGCTAACATTCGTACTTTCAGTGGTAATATCTTCCTTCTTTTCTTTTCCAAATTCCCTTTAAATAGATTTTCCAATGGCAATATAGAGCTAATAAGATCATACCTTAGAGACCAGTTTGCAACAGAATCATGTAAGGCTTTTAGGAGCACCAACTAAATATTTAGACGTTTCTCAGTGAATGTAAACGGAGCCCTTATTCCTCTGGAGGTTGTCCAGTCACCATCTCATTAGATGCAAAGATCCTGTGATAAAGAAAAACTTTTTTTTTTGTGCCCACATGATTGCAGCCCAGTTGTGGTTTTTAATGTGTCATTGATTGTTTCATCCAACTCCTTTTGCTCCAATGAAAGGGTCTGCCGTGGCTCTGTTTGCTTCCTTAAACATGGGTTTTGAAAGCGCTCATGCTGTGTGAGCTCAAATCGTAGCATTAATGTACTGCTGGGTTCATTTCACTACACTCAAAAGCACTGAGTTTAAATCCCTCTCAATTCCATTTGAGGCACCAGAAGACTTTATCCTTCTCCACTAATGGTTCCAAGTTTACATCTAGATACTGGGGGTCAAGGACAGGAGAGGATTTAGAAATAACAGTGCATGACATTAGTCAATGCATTTGCCAAATTGGCAATTAGTTCCTGATGTGCGTGCAAAGCATTTTATTCCTGTCTCTTTGATGCTTGTTCCCATTGAGAAGGGAATAGAGTCCACAGAGGCCTTCAAACTTTTAAAGAAATATCTGCTGAAAATCATGCCTGATTTGTGACATGAGCTCAGCTGCAGGGAAGCATCCGGGATTATCCTGGTTCTTTCAGCCCCGGGAAAGAACCCTGCACATGGAAAGATTTTCCACTGGAGGAACTTAGTGGAAATCAAAAGGCAGAAAAGCAGCACTAAAAGCCCTGCGGGGACCCAGAATCAGATGTACTAGAAACCATAGGCAAATGGATCCTGCTGACGCCCAGTCATCTTCAGGATGCCTGTTTTTTCAACTCTTGACCACCAGGTGGAAGCAAGAAATAACGGGCGTGGAATACAGACATTACATTATAGCAATCTCACCTTACACTCAGAATGTTTTCTTTTGACCTGAAATCCAGTGTGAGAGCTTCACTTCATTGGACACCGCTATGGGACAGATGATGATTGCAATCTAAAATGATCCTTGTCCCTACTGGGGTGGCAAAGAGCTACCATGCTTTGTGCTCAAAGGGTTCTGAGCATGTCTTTGTGTGTTTGCTGTGAACAAAATGTAAGATCTGCATCAGCATCCACTGTGTCACATGAGCTGTTAGCCGAGGGAGTTAATGCGATGGGCTCAACAGGGAAAACTACGGATAAGAGAGGTTTTAATTATGGACATCAGCACCTCACAAAATGGCAAGTCGAAGCTCCACCTTTTACTACCTGGGGCACTTGAGGAAGTACCCTAATCTGCAAAATGGGAGCAATCCTGTCATTTTAAAAGTGTTTCCATGCACCAGGCACGGAACACACATAATTGCCGCTTCTTGCTATCGCCTTCGGTGTCAGGCAGGAGGAAGCAGGTTTCCCCTCAGGTCCACCCAGAGGCATTTCCTAGCTGGGAGAGGAGTCAACCCCTGGCCAAACCTGGTTCTCTTTGCATTAGCCATGCTGCATCCCTTGGTCTCATTTTGCAGGGTGATTCTGAGAAATAAATGAAATCATTGGACCTTATCTGCCAAGCTGCCTAACTTCTAGTAGGTGCACACAGTGAGTTAGTGCCCGTTGTTTTGCCCAGGATGGAAGTTCATTCGGTGGTTTGGTGACTTGCCAGGGTTCAGAGTCAATGCAGGTGTGTGAGAATTGAAGTTATGCCTGGTTTTTTTTTTTTTTTTTTTAAGATTTATTTATTTATTTGAGAGAGAAAGAGAGAGCAGGGGGAGGGGCAGAGGGAGAGAACCTTCAAGCAGACTCCCCACTGAGCAAGGAGCTCCATCTCACCACCCATGAGATCGTGACCTGAGCCAAACCAGTTGGACGCTTAACCAACTGCACCCCATGAAGTTACGCCTGTATTTAATGTTGAGCTCCCTTAGAATTCTTGATTCTTTGTTGTTAGGCACACCTCCCTGTGCTAGAACTGACTTCTGTTAGCTTGCTTGAGCCTAAACTTTGCCTGAATTCATAGTCCCTAAGAGCAGACCCTCAGTTGTCCAATTTCTACCCAAGTCAGTGTGAGCACCTGTTAAGGCTCTCTCTTCTGATGAAGGCTCCATTCTGTACACCACCACCACCACCCCCACTTAAAATGCTGTGAGAAGCCTGCCCACTATGATATGGTCTCTTCCCTGGCAGAACTCTTAGTGTCTACATGCTACATAATGGGTGGCCAATAAAAGCTACTAAATCACAGAAGACATCAGCGTTATCTTTGTTGATTTCACCCCAAGCCTGGTATGGTAGCAAGAGAGCTAAAGATCTCTACAGAGCAACCTTGACCACTTCTAGGGTTTCTAGTAATTGATACCTGCCCCCTAACTGGCCCGTAGTAGTGAGCCAATACCTATCTATTAAATGAAATCAGTGACCAGGAATTAGAAAACGTGCAATTCTACTTCTAATCACACCATCTTAGGTCTCTAATAATCCTTGTTCTGCCCACTTGGCCAAGAAAGTACATGTAAGTTATTAGTCATCTTATTTCTGGATAATAATAACTACTGTCGACTGAGCACTAGCTTGAGTTAGGCACTTTACCTACATTATCTTACTTTGATTCACAGCAGCCCTATGGGACAGGGACAGTGTTATCATCCCTACTTTACAGATGAGAGCACTGAGGCTCAGGAAGGTTTATGTCTGGCCTAGGGTCACCTAGCCAGGAAGGGGGTGCTCCAGAATAGCTAGACCGGTTGGATTTCAAGGTGATGCTCACAGCTGTATCCACCTTACTTTCCAGCTACTGAAGGGCAAATATGATGATGATATGGTAATGAAACAATGCCCTAGAGTGGGGAGCAGCTAAAAATGAACTCTCCAAGTTCATTTCCAAATGATTATGTCCTTCTAACTAGACTTGGTTTTAGAGTCTGTGAGCTTGGGGACATGTTTTTGGAATGTAATATAAGGGGAGTCCCCATCCTGGGACCCTGGCAGTCCTGGCTTGCCAGAGCTAATGTGTGAACCCTGATTGGGCTCATTACTGTTGCACATCTACAAGGCTGCAGAAAGCTCCTGGGGAGTTACTATTAACATCTTTATTAACCCGTCCCCCAAATCAGTCAGTGCAATTCATTTAGATACATAGCCTACTTTGATCTTCATTAATAGTTTCTTCTAGTTTCTACATTTATTTTTAGTTTTCTCATCTTTAATTTATTTGGTGGCAGTTATTAGTTTTTATTGAGGAGGACTAGGTGATCTTAAAGTAGTTTGGTTTAGGAAAAATTGCAAATGAGTGAAAGCAGGTAAAAAAAAAAATTCTTTTTTGAAGTAAAACCCGGGACGCCTGGGTGGCTCAGTCGTTAAGCGTCTGCCTTCGGCTCAGGTCATGATTGCAGGGTCCTGGGATCAAGTCCCACATCAGGCTCCCTGCTCAGCGGGGAGCCTGCTTCTCCCTTTCTGCCTGCTGCTCCCCCTGCTTTGTGCTCTCTCTCTGACAAATAAATAAAAATAAAATCCTTAAAAAAAATAAAATTAAATTTAAAAATAAAGTAAAACCCTACTAGATTCCTTTCCAATTCAAGAAAAGGAGCCTTAAGATTCCAAATATCATGGAAATGGCTCCACCTGTAGGCCCCTCCCCCACCTTCACAGCCAGTGCCCTGTTCCACCCACCTCTGTAAGGCATAGAGCAAGACACGCCAAGTAGGCTCTCCTGAGGTTCTTTTACCTTTCAAGGATAAAGTTTAGTAAATTTATTTCACTTTTATTTTGTATCCAAGCATCAATTTTTCATTCATTTAACAAATATTTATGAATGCTAGGTGTTAGGGACTAGGAGATTAAAAAATAAATAAGACATCGATACCTGCCTTCAAAGAATGCAATCTGGAGGGGAAAAGTATAAATAATACAACGTGGAAAGTATTATTATAGCAGCATCCCTTGGGGGCCTCTGGGAACACTAAGAAAAAAAGCCCCCCTTAGTTTGTCTGGGGAATTTAGGGACTGTTTGAGAGAGACAGAGCTGGGTCTCAAAGATGACTAAGTGGGCTTTTTCCAGGTGAGCAAGAGGCGGAAGACATTCCAGACAAAGGAACTTGACACTAAGGAACAAGAAAGCAGGTTTACTTGATATTATACCAACCAGGTAAATTGCTCAAGGAAGCGAGAATGTTAGCTTTGTGGTGGTACATTGCTGGAGATTAACCTGGAAGGGTAGATGGAGACCAGATTGGGAAATGCTTTGTAGTCATCCTAAGGATTTGGACTTTGACCAATAAGCAAAGAGAAGGCATTGGAAAAATTTTTTTTTTTTTTTTTTAAGATTTTATTTATTTGACAGAGCACAAGCAGAGGGAGAGAGAGGGAGAAGCAGGTTCCCTGCTGAGCAAGGAGCCCGATGTGGGACTCGATCCCAGGACCCTGGGATCATGACCTGGGCCGAAGGCAGCCGCTTAACCGACTGAGCCACCCAGGCGTCCCGGCATTGGAAAATTTTTAACAGGGAAGTGAAATGGCAGGATTTAAATTTAAAAATTGCTTGGAATACTATATGTAGAATTAAATTGGCGGTGTATCCGAACCCAAGTCCATCTGCCCCATGCACAGCAGGTATGCAGCAAGGAGATCAGAAGCAATGTGGCCATGATTTAGATTCTAGAAGACAAATATTAAGTCTCAACTAGAGCAGTGGCAATGGAGAAGGAATGGAGGGGACAGATCTAAAACGCATCTAGGTGGTAGAGTCAAGGGGAGGTTGTAACTGATGGGATTCGAGTTGTGCGGGAGAGAAACCGTTGGATCTCCAGTGGGTGAATGGGAGGGCCATTCACTGGCACAGAAAAGAAAGGGGGAAGGAACAGATTTGTGGGGAAAGTAATGAGTATACGATTGGAACATTTTGAGATTACAATATCTATGGGACCACCAAATGAAGATATCTAAAAAGCAATCAGAAATACAAGCCTGTGATTATAAGTGTCCAGTGTAAAAATACAAAATTGGAAGTAATCTGATTAAAGAGGTATTTGAAGTTCCCGTGTGAATTTAGTTACCCAAGGGAGACTGTGAAGAGAAAGAAGACTGGGATCAGGGCGCCTGGGTGGCTCAGTCGGTTAAGCATCTGCCTTCGGCTCCGGTCATGATCCCAGGATTCTGGGATCGAGCCCCACATCTGGCTCCCTGCTCAGTGGGGAGCCTGCTTCTCCCTCTCCTGCTCCCCCTGCTTGTGCTCACTCTCTCTCTCTGTCAAATAAATAAATAATTAAAAAGAAAGAAAGAAAAGAAGACTAGGATAGAACACTGGGACACCAGTCCTGAAGGGTCAGGCAGAGGGAAAGGGGTCTTTGGAGGCTAAGAAGGAAGAGCCAGAGGGGCTGGAGAAGACAAGGAGATGATAGTAATCATAATACCATGAATATCATATGGCCATAAGCTCGTTGGGGGACAGGCAATACCATGTCTATGTCAGCCCAGTGCTGAGCACACGTGACAGCCCTTAAATATTTGTGGAGACCACAGGGAAGTGGTAAATGTTGTCACCTGATGCATCATCAAACACCATACACATCAAATGCATGATCAAGCTATAGCTCGGGGCACCTGGCCGGTTCAGTTTGTAGAGCGCGTGACTCTTGATCTCAGGGTTGTAAGTTCGAGCCCCACGTTGGGTGAAGAGATTACTTCATAAAATCTTAAAAAAAAAAAAAAGCTGTAGTTCAAACATCCTTTGTGGGGGTGGACAGATTGTTAACCATGGTACCCCCCCACCCCCTGCCCCCAGGAGACAAGCGAGAGATTTCTGATTATGCCCATTCCCTTCACCTTCTCCACCCACCAGGAGCAAGGCCTGGCTTCCCCTTCCTCTGCAGAGACCATCACCTTAGAAAGAGGCTTCAGAGGATGGAATATTTTCTTAGAATCCACAGGAAGTTTTGAGGCAGGGTTAGAAAAGTGATAAGCTACAAACGTGAGTTGGAGTGCCAGATTCAAACGCCAAGGCGCGTACTTCATGAGAGCACTGGCTTTCAGCATCCTGATGATGGCAGCCAAAAAGAATCTACAGCCTGGTAAACCACCAGAAGAGCCAAGCTTAGACTCCTTGAGCCAAAGACTGAGGAAGGCCACGGCTGTGAGGGCGTTGAGTGTGGTTAAGTGGGGGGGAGTAGAAGAAGAGCTACAAATTTTTGCAGTGCAGTTTTAAAGTTACTGCCTAAGATAGTGAAATAAGGCTAACAACATTATCAACTATTTAAATATATGGTATCTCAAGAATGCATTGTATTTGGGAAATTCCAGAGGTGTAGTTCAGTAGGCTGCATTATAAGATAACCTTAGGGTGATGGTGGTAAGACTATAGAAACCAGAAAATGTTTTACCTTGAGCTAAGACTCAAGATGGTTCTGGTGATGTTTTATCAACCAGCAAATCTCTGTTGACTTGGATCTGTTGTAAATGAGCTTTCTTATTTCACTTATGAAGTAAGACTTATGAAAAAATGCGTTATTTTAGTATGGGAGCCACACTTCTGCCCTCATTTTAATTTTATTCCATTTAGTTCGGAAATTACTATGTTCGGCTTTTTAAGTTTCCTTTTGCAGCTTACTTCACTATTCCTACCTCAAATTCCACTTGAATTCAAATGAGAACTCTTTTAAAAAGAAAGGCAGAAGGAGGAGATGGAGAAAAATTTGGTCTGTTGATTCACCATCATTTTTGGAAAGAGAAGGGAAATAAGCTACCTAGAGCCCTGTTCTTTCTGAGGCTCCTGAAGCCAGAGAAACAAACACCTCTTGAAATGGTGCTGTGTGAACCGCCTATCTATGGATCATTCTCTCATTGATCGCTTGCAGCTTAACTACTGGGAAAAATCAATGGGAGAGAGGCAAGGTCATCCGGCATCAGGTTATCTGCATGAGAGGGGGAGGGCCGACCACAAACAAGCACAAACAGCCTCCTGACTCTGCCCTGGGCCCATCAATCCCTCCATCTGATCTAACGTAGCTACAAACCAGATGGGGGAAGACACAGTCTGGCAAGACATGGAGCCCCAAGTTCAATGTCATTACACTGCCTCCTGGGACAACTCCTACAGGTCACCCTTTATGGCAGAATTTCTGAGGACTGATCTTTCCCCTGTCATGCCTCCTCTTTCACCTCCTGGAAAACATAAGTATGTATCAGACACTCGGTTCTGCAATTTTTATATATGTTGATTGGTTGAATTTTCACAACTAGCTCACTTGAGGCAATGGGCCCTAGAGAAGTGTGTGGAAGTCACTGATGAGTGGTCGGCCCTACCCTCCTTGCTAGACCAGCACTTTCTGCCTCATTTGGCACCACACCAGAAATATCTGGCGATTATTAAGAACAATAATGACAACACAATGACAGACGAATGCTGGGCTGTCCCCAGGCTCACCCATTCAGACTCTGCAGGGTGGGGCCAAGACTTCCTTTCCGTTCAAAACTCTCCCAGGTGATGCTAATATGCACCTTGGCTTGAGAACCCCTGTGTTAGACCATGCTGCCTCTTCAAAGTGAGAGATGAAAACAAGAGGGAAAAAAAAAAAGAAAAAGGATTAAGACTAACATTTGTTGAGCCCCTACTATATACCCAGTGCTTCATTTTATCTAATCCTCCCAAGCAACTAGAAAAGCATTCCCATTTTACAGATTTGCAACTTCTGAGTTACTAAACCAGAGAGGTTAATTTCCCCCGAATCTCAGAGCTCACAAGTGGCAGAAGGGAGATTTGAACCTGGGCCCGTGTTCGTGTTACTATAGCACGCAGCTAAGAAGTACCCCTCCAGCCCACACTGAAGACTCGGGAGAAATCAGGTGGAGCTTGTAAGAACTAGAGCTCAGAGCGCGTTAGAATTTCAGTGCAATGAAACTGCAAGTCACTGGAGGAGAGCCACAGGGCAGAAACACCTGAGCGGAGAGAGGACTACATGGTACATCAGACCAGAGAAGAGGCAGAAAGAGGCAAAGGGTGAGGAAATACTAACGTTACCCTTACCGTCCTGATTCTCACAAGAGCCCAATGAGCAGGAGCTATAATCATCCGCCTTCTGTAGACGGGATGAGATACACTGAGGCTCTGGGGGGGGGGGGGTCAAGCAACACCCCCAGGTTACACAGCGGGTAAGCGCCACACTACGCGCTCAAAACCCAGCCCCAGGGTCCTAACCGCATGAGCTGTCCATTGCCCACCACTTCTCAAAGGAAGGAAAGGAAGAATAGGATTATTTTGTTTCGCGCTCAGAGGCAGGCACTTTACATTCATTATCTCACAAATCCCAATAAATTCAACAAATAACTTTGTCCTTGAGAGGCGAATATGACCTCCAACTTGGGTTAAGGAAACAGGTGGTGATGGTTAAACCACCTTGCTTGAGGTCTCAGCGAAGCTGCAGCCGCCGTTGCAAACCCGAGGTGCAGTGTTCAAGCCCCGACTCAGCCAGTTCCAAATCCATGTCCCACAAGAACAACGCTAAAGTTGGAAATAGTTTTAAAATACTAAAGGCCCCCAAAACACAGAGCAACGGGCTCTAGGAAGGAAAAAACAAAACATGGGAGAGCACTGAAATGGATTTCATTATGTTGACTGGAAATTGGTTTATGACTGAATGAGGAAATACTTTAAT
The DNA here is from genome assembly GCF_029215605.1 of Mirounga angustirostris. NCBI lineage: Eukaryota > Metazoa > Chordata > Mammalia > Carnivora > Phocidae > Mirounga > Mirounga angustirostris. Next base: position 162,266,431 of record NW_026991711.1, read on the forward strand.
TTTGTTTGGCCAGGTAGGAACTGTAAACAGGCAGCAGAAAGTGGCTTAGAAATAAACATTCTAAACAGATACCAGATATTCTCATCTATCTTTACTGATTATTTGAATTTAGGCACAATCATCTGAAGAGAGAGTAAAGAAACTGTATATACAAGCTCTCCCCTTTGTGCCCACATGGGACTATGAAACCGCCAACAGTGGTTCTCATTTGATTACACCTGACCTTGAAAACTCTGCTGAAATCACTTTCTTTGATCACTCCCTTCACTCTACAAGTCTTGGCACTATAAGTTCTATTTTTTTTTAAAGATTTTCTTTATTTATTTGACAGAGAGAGAGATAGTGAGAGAGGGAACACAAGCAGGGGGAGTGGGAGAGGGAGAAGCAGGCTTCCCACGGAGCAGGGAGCCCGATGCGGGGCTCGATCCCAGGACCCTGGGATCATGACCTGAGCCGAAGGCAGACGCTTAACGACTGAGCCACCCAGGCGCCCCTATAAGTTCTATTTTTAATTGAACTTACTTTCGAAGTTACAAAATAATGTGGTTTTTTTTTTTTACAAAATAATGTGGTTTTTTTTTTTTTTTAAATAGATTTAAGAAAAAAGAAGTAAAGGGGTAAACCTCAGAACCATTATCATTATCAGACGGATAGTCTTCCAGGTCTTTTTTAATGCATGTACAGACATGAATATACCAGTATTATAAAAATCATTTTTTGCCCAACTAGGATTAAATTCTTTGTTGGATAAACAGCATTGGTGTATTCCATTCCTATAGGAGCTGGAAGAAGAGATCTTTTAAAAACAAAACACTTACATTTCAGGCCCAAGAAAAGCATAAAGCAGAAACATCATTTTAAATGAGAGTTAAAATACTCTTTTCTCGATTTGGAGCAGGAAATAGAGGAATCTGATAAGGAGCATCGTCTTATAGCCCTGCAGCTCCTCTTAACACCCTCACATAGAGTAAGCTTTCAGTCAGTACTTCTTGAATGAATGAGAAATCGTCCCTTTTTATGGTGGTTTTATTTTGGGTTAAATAGTGTCAATACCACGAGTAATAGAAACAGATGTGTTCACATGTAAACGTTGTAAAGAGTGTTCCAAAGAAAATGACAAATCTTATCATCATCCATTTTGGATTATTCAAGCCAGAATTCCCTTCCATTTTTACTGCAAGTGACATATAAAATTAGTCCCACTCCTTTTTACCACTTTTGAGCCTTTGACACAGCCCCGTCGCTCATCCCCTGACTGTTCACGCATGTTGTATGCACACATGCATGCTTTGTTCTCAGATGAATTGTGGGCTCTGCAAGGGTGGGGAGGTTTCTCTTGGTTTCTTTTGTATTCTCCCCAGCGCTTGGTACATGTTCTGCCCACAGTGGATGTTAAATGTGTGTTGACTTCAGTGAATATTGTGACTATTAGCTCGCGAGGGCTGCCGTGACGAAGTACCACACACCCTGAGTGGCTTACGCCACAGAAATTTGTTGTCTCACAGTGCTGGAGGCTAGATAGATCTAAAGTTGAGGTGTTGGTGGGGTGCTTCAGTTCTGAGGGCCCTGAGGGAAGCCTCTGTTCTGGGCCTCTCTCCTTTGCTTGTCTTCTCCTTGGGACCTTTTGTGTCATTTCTCTTAGATGTGTCTGTCTCTGTGTCCAAATTTTCCCTTTTTCCATGAGGACACCAGTCATATTGGTTTAAGGCACACGCCCATGACCTCATCTTAACTAATTATAACTGCAATGACCTATTTCCATATAAGGTCAGATTCTGAGGTACCTTGATGTATCAGTTTTAGGGGGACACAATCCAACCCATAATAGTGACCTCCCACAGAATCATGAAAATTCAGAGTGTTCACTCTGCCTACCTGATGCTTGAACTCTCTTTGCCCAAGCCAAGAAGAACATGTAGAATTTTAATAATATTTTGGCAATAGGATTTTAGGGTTGTTTTCTGGTTTTTAATGTGTCTGTGTATGCTTTCCAGAATGGTTCCCACTGCCTAAGCCTCAAAGCCTTCAGAATGTCTGGAACAGGTAAGCACCACCTTGGAAAGCTTCTCTTAAAAGCAGGGCCTTAGCCCCCTGGACCTCAGTCCACTGAACACGCAGCCCCTGAGCACCTGGATCTCTGGGGGCCATGGGGCCCAGGAAGATGCCTCCAGGAGAGCCAGCCACCTGTGAGTGTGTCAGTTTTTCTCTATGAACCATTTTACTTTCAGTGAGTTTGGTCATTAAAATGGTTTTGTACCCCTCAACCATGCCTGAGGCCCTGAGAATGAGGGAGTGTTGGCCTGCAAGAAAACCTAGTGGGTTTATTATTCTTCAACACAGAGAAACCAAATAACATCATTGAGTGGCTATTGGAGGGGGGGGCAGCTTGATTCATGGAGGTCATGCTTTCCCAGGCCCTCTCCACGCAGCCTCGGCTCAGACCAGGGCAGACTTTTATTACCAGCTTTCAACAAATCCCTAGTTTCTTTTACAAAGTAAAACAGATAATAGAGACATTCCCGGAATAGTTAGCTAACTAAGCCACGCCAGGCAACCTCAGGGCTAAGAAGAACTCAGTGTTTTCGGACAATGACCAATTACAATAACCAGTATTATTTGATCTGAGAGTAATTAGCCGAGGCTCTGTTCTTTTTGCTTCAGTGAGGAGGCAAAAAGGGCAGTGAGGAAAACGTCAGAGACAGGGGAAACAGCTCAAATGTCAAAGAAAAACACACCCTTGCAGGTGGGGAGAGGGGAAGAGATCCTAACTGAACGTTTGAATGTTGTTCTTCCCTGAAAATGTGGTAGGGTTTAACCCAACCGAATTTTGTTTGATTTTTTCATGCTTACTGTTCACGTGCTTTAAAAAAAAGCCTCCACGTAGAGTGAATATCAGAGCACAGAGAGGTCAGATCATAGAGCTGCGGGCTACCAAGGACCTCTTGTTGGGAGGGACAGGTCTCCTCAGGAGGGCTATGCTCTCTGCTCTTAACTGCAGGCTCACTGTGTTGCCTGAAACCACCCCCCATGTTTTGGAGATAGGTTCCCCAGAACCGCTGTTTCCCCTTTCATGCAAGATGTGCAAACTTTCTCTGGCCAGCCCAGTCAGGGTCCCTAGCCCCAGCTAGAGATACCTGGATTTTAGCACTGCTCTCAGGCTTTCTTCCATTTCACTGTTGGCTCCTAAAATAAACGGTAACTGCCAACCTGCAAACCACCTCAATACCCTATGCAGCTGCCATTGGGTATTGCATGCTGTTGCATGGACCAAAGAAAGTGCCAGAGCCTCCTGCTATCACCGCACCAGCCCTTCCTCCTGGGCTGAGCAGGACTTGGATGCCCTGAGTATCCCTCTGGCTTCTCTGGCCACACACAAGAGCCGCGACCTCCGCCCACTGCCTTGTCCCAGCTACCCCTGTGCCTTAGCTCAGACTTCTGGCTTCTCTTTGCTCACACCTTCGAATCGAGGATGATGTCTACAGACGTGCTGCCTGATCCAGTAGCCCCTAGCCACACGGGGCTATTTAAAGCAATTAAAATTAAATTTTAAATTTAGTTGCTCAGTTGCACGAGGCACCTTTCAAGGGCCCGATAACCACAGGCGAGTAATGGCTAACACGTCGGAGGGGACAGAACTAGAATATTTTCATCATCATGGAAAGTTCTGTTGGACAGCACTGGTCTAGATGATCCCATGAGAAAATTCTTGGCTCCGAGAAGGACTTTGTCGCTGAACTAACGCTTGGTGCAATGTTTGCAATGTATTATTTCATTTATTCCTCACAAACCAAAGTCCTAGTTCCAAGAGGTGGACACTAAAGCTCTAAGAAGTGAAGTAACTTGGCCACAGTCACCAAGCTAAGTAAGGTGGAGCCCAGATCCATCTGGTACACAGGTCTCTGTGACTTTGTCAACTGAGTCGGGTTGCAAGAGTGATGGATAAAGAGGAGCTGAGGTATCGCTGGCTTTTCCACAAGATTTCTGCAAGGTACAGAAGAACCGTGCGTGGGCCATAAATACACCTCAGGGCAATGCCTGGGGTTTGATGGTGACCCGATTGACGTGGGCTAGTAAGTGCACATTCACTTGTCAGATTGATTGGAAGATAATGGACAGCTTCTTTGATGCTGTTTCTTCCTAGCGTTGGATATATTTCTTATTGTGGGTGCCTGCTTTACCACGTCTTAAACTGGCAGCGTTAAAAAAGTACCCACTCTCCTGGAACAACAACAAAAAGGTCATTATTGGAAAAAAAAAAAAACACAGTGATATTTGAATAATGCCTGCAGCTTAGTTCACAGTGTTGTGCCAATATTAATTGCTCAGCTTTGATCATTTGACTATGGTTATGTAGAATGCTAACATTAGGGGAAAATGGTAAACATATAACTCTCGGGACAATTCCTGCAATTCTCCCGCAAACCTAAGATTACTTCAAAATAAAAACAAATTGAAAAATTGGGGAAAAAACTAGTGCCCACTCTATCCCTGCCCTTTTTCCTCTTTCTATGGATCTAGGGGAAAACAACAAAGAACCCAGGTGAACTGATGATGACCAGCCTTGCGCTGCAGATAACTCCCTTCCACTGGAAAGGTAAATGGCAGTGGAGAATTTTATACTCAGAGCCAGCCTATGCCGGGAAATCAAGGTTACTGCCTCAAGCCCTGGAGAACCCACCAGATTTTAGATGTGTCGAGTGATGGCCAGTGGATGGAGCTTCACACAACCACAGCGCCTGATTTTCATTTTTTCTTATTGTTTGTGTTTCTGTTCTGGACTTCTAAAATTAAATGTGGATGTCCTCACACCCAGCACTTCCTGTAGGATTGATTTACAATTTTAATTCTTTTTGCAACTTTTATGAGCCACGAGGTCTGTGGCAATTCAGGGCTACTGGAATAAATTTGTTTTCCATGACACAGAGACAGGAACTCTCCTAGACTGCTGGTGGAAGTGGAAATTGGTACAACTGGCTAGTATTCTTAATCAAAAACTTGAACATGGTGTATGTCCCTCAACCCGGGGATTTCTAGTCTCAGGATTTATACTAAGGAAATCATTGTGCAGGTGCAGAAAATAGATTTCTCACTGAGGATGTCACAGCATGATTTTAATAGTAGCCTCTTGCAACCCCCAACAAAAAGGAAACAACTCTGATAAAGTTCTGGCTATGAAAATTATGGTATGCCCACATAACAGAATGCTATGCAGCTATTAAAATTATATCCTAGAAGACTGTTCAAAGTCCCGGAAAGATGATCAAGATAGTCAAGTGGAAAAAGTACGTTATAACAACATGTAGAGTATGATCTCCCTTTTTTTGGTAAAACAAAAAATATATCCACTTAAAGAACTAAAGAAGAAAAACTGAACATCAAATCAGTAGTGATCATCTTTGAGTGAAGGGGCTTATCTCAGAGTGATTGGATAGTTTTAATTTTCTTTCTCTGCATTTTGTAAGTGTTCTACAATAAATATGTATTGTGTCGGCAATGGAACACGTTTTGCTTCTAGAAATGTTACTAGAAGGAGCGATTCATAAGAAGATTTTTTGGTCTTTATTAACAGACTCTCGTTAATTGGGTGGATGGGTTCTCCTAATTCTGCAAGATGCTCCTGGTGTGTTTACTTTTTAACATCACAATCCTAACACATAATATTTTTTTGTCTTTTTTTTCAAATTTTTATTTAAATTCTAGTTAGTTAACAGATAGCGTAATATTGTTTTCAGGAGTAGAATTCAGTGGTTCATCATTTACATACAACACCCAGTGCTCATCATAACAAGTGCCCTCCTTAATCCACATCACCCAGTTACCCCATCTCTCATCCACTTCCCTCCATTAATCCTCATTTTGTTCTCTACCATTAATAGTCTCTTATGGTTTGTTTCCCTCTAACATATAATATTTATTAACATCTAGCCTATGTGGAAAGGTGCTGGTGGCAAATTAACTTTTGTTAATGTCACTTTTCATGCCAACTTTCATTTCCAAAATAGTGGTTATAACCAGTGAAGAACCGTCCTAGCAAGAGTTAGAGGAGGTGGCAAATTATAGAAGTGTGACGATAAAGGCAGTGGACAGTAAGCAAGATTATAGATGGCAGAGAGAAGCAGAACAATACAAACATGGAAGTAAATTAGCATCTGTGCCCAAAGAAGCAATGTTTGTATTCCTGGGGCTCTTATCTCAACTCCCAAATGAGAGTGCAATATGCCAATCACAAGGTAGAGATCATCAGGACTCTTGGCCAGATTGGGTGGTCCCACTCTAACTGCTGCTAGTAAAGGCTCATATTCAGGAGGGCACAGACTTGGTTTATACAGGGAAGACCAACATGCACTTGGCGCATGGGAGGAAGGAGCAGGAGAAATGGGTGGTAGCAGTCATAGCCTAGAGGCCATGAGACTGGAACAGAATGCTGGCACCATTAAAAACCTTGATATAACCTGGAGGGAAGAGTTGGGTTAGTTGAAAAAGAAAGTCCTAAAAAAGAAGTCTTCATATTGCTGATCAGTGCCTACTCTCCTTTCTTTCATTTGCCTGGTGGGAGTGGCCAGTTCTTCTTAGGTGAGTCCCTACTACCCCCGTGAGAAGTTCCATCAGCCCTCCCTGGCTTTCCCAGCCACCCGACATAACCATAGGCTAAATACAAAGAGTATGTGTGCCATGCTAACACAGATTCAAAATAGGTCCCCTGGTCTTCCTTGTCCAATGAGATTGCAGCTCCTAAGCCCTGTCTACAGAGCAATTCTGTAATGATTCCATTATTGTGGGCCAATGGGGAGGAGTGTGTGGAGAGAACCAACCATTGATTGGGGTAGGATTGTGGAGGTGAAAGCTGACAGATGCATTGCCGCCCGCCACCACCATCAGCGCCTACCCACCCACCCACCGCCCCCCTGCAGTTTCATAGAGTGGGTTCACCCCACCCCTTATAGCAAGGGTGGACTAGATAAAATTTTTTTCACAAGATTTTCCATGAATGTCCCTCCAGATTGATACTAGGTCCTAGTGATCTATACCACCTTCCCCACTCCAAACCCCCCTTTCATTGGCCCCGAAAACCTGTGCCTGGGCAGGGCACCCTGGATGGAGAAAATACCTTCCGGCCTTTTCTCAGGCCGCAAGCTAATGAGTAGGCCTCCACCCCATGTTCCCTTTTAACTAGCTGGAAATTGGCAAGAACTGGGGATTTGCAAATTTTCCTCTATCTTAAGTCTATGAAGCAATGACCACTAAGTTTGAGGGTAAAGTTATCTGTTTGTAGAAACAGTTTTATGTCATGGGAATCAGATACCTGAAAGTTTCTTAGGTAAATCTTATGCAAAATTTAGGCCACTTACATCTCTGGGCCAGGATTTCCAGCATCACTGCATCATGGCACCCGGGAAGGGGAAGGGTATCAGTTCTTTGTCGATTTAGGTTGGTATGTATATTCAACATTAAATAAGCCCATTTATTTTTGCTTAATTGGGGATTTGTGTGGCCGTGCAACCTAATTCTGAATGTCAGACATCAGTCCTGTGGTTAATTGCCTCCTGCACAGTTTTGTGTCTCGTGGCTTTCCACTTGTAAACCCGACTATGGGCTCTAGAGATAGATGTATTTAAATGATTGGCACTAGATTAGCAGAGACTTTCAAACGTTGTAAGTAAATAGGAAAATGAAGACTCACAAGTCCTGCAGGATCAGCCCCTGCCACCCTTCCAGCTTCATATCTGTCCCCTCTCCCCCTTGGTCCCAGGCCAGCCACCTGGCCTTTCCTCTTCTCCTTAAACTCGCTCTTCTCCCCTCATCCCCGGGGTCTGTATGGTGTACTACCTGCCTCTCCCCCGCCCTCAGCACTCAGCTCAAATGCTTCTTCCTCAGGGAAGCCTTCCCTGACCAGCTCTTCCCACTCTGAGTCAGATATCTGGGACTTTTCTGCACACGTACTTATGAGTCTCTATGATAATTTGGTTAGTGTCCGACTCCTCCCCTAGACTAAGCTGCCAGAAGGCAGAGTCTTCCCTGTGTCTTCCCGAGCCAACCACCTACCAGCACATGGTCATTGTTCAACTAATAGATTTGCTCATCTCCAAATTTACAGTTCAACACAGGTCAACTTGAGGATTTGTCCTTACTGTAACCTGGGCACTTAGCTATCTCTCTTTCTACGCTCCATTTCAGGGGGGACCAAGAGAGCTTCTTAGGTAATGCCCTGGGGGCTGAGCTGCAGAAACACTGTAAATAAGGGTGTATTCCACCCAAGCTTCACCCTCCAAAATTACCTCTTTCCCTCCCTCTCCTCCAGGATGCTACGCTTGCAGCCCTGGGACCATATATCCAGTTGGGCTTTTCTGCTTGGTGGGCATTGTCCCTCAAGGCAGTATCCTTAGTTACACATTTCTGCTTCTGTAATTATATTTCTGGGTCCTTTATGTATGTATACATGGTACCCGGAGCCCATGGGGAGGTGGAGGCTGAAGGAGAGCATACTGAGGATAGCTAAGAGTTCCAGTGGGTTGGGGGGCATGGTATTTTTCCACTTGCCATCAACTTGGCTCATCCCAGGAAGATCCTACTTGAAGCTCTTCTAGCCATCTCCTTCTCTCTACTTTTCTTCTTCTGCCCTTTATTTTTCAGAAGGGAGGCCTTTGGAGAAACTATTTTTCTCTTCCATTTTTCCAGGTTGGGCAGGGTTCCTGAAGCTGAAGACCTGGCCTCCCAAATGCTGAGAGGCTTTCCTAGAGACCGCGTCTCTGCCCAGGAGGCCCTGGTTCATGACTATTTCAGTGCCTTGCCATCTCAGCTGCACCAGCTCCCCGATGGTGAGTGAGGGACCTGTGTGTGTGTGTGTGTGTGTGTGTGTACATGCATACATGTAAGTCTCAGGGGCTAAGTGTTTTCTCCGAGTACTGGGGAATCATAGTATTTGCAACCAGAAATGAGCTTAGGAATCGATTTACCTGGGAGAAGCATGAGGAGACCCAATCTTGCCTGAGTTTTCTATGAGAGTCCCTAAAACTCAGAAACACTGGTGGGTTGAGGTGACACAGACCTCCTTGTAACAATCCAAACATTTCACATGGACACTCTTAGAAACTGGATGAGATGAAAGTTGCCTCTGAGTTGTTTGTTTTCCCTAGCATCTGTCAGGAGAAGCAAAACCAAAGTTTGCAACAACCCCCTTCGAGAGAGAGAGAGAGAGAGAGAGAGAGAGAGAGAGAGAGAGTAAGATGATAGGTAACATGGAGATGTCACAAGAGGAGGGCGGGCCTGTCTTGATTGGTAATTTGATGCTGCTGAGGGAAGTGCCCGGTGGGGCGCTGGGGGGAGGGGCACGTCCTCCCAGGCCCGACGCCCACGGGGAAACACAAGTTACCCTGAAATCAGCCTTGCTGCCTGGGCCTGAAGTCATCCTCCAAATCTGAAATCTGCTGAGGGATCATGTGGCTGGAGCTCTCCTCATGTTTCTCAGAATGTGGCCAGGAAGGGCTAGGCAGAGGATGTGGGCAGTGTGGTCATGGCTTGGCTGTTTGAGGGGGACCATCCTTAGGTGGGGTTTCTTTGGAAAAAGTCACCATGCAACTGAAAACAAGTTTTAGAAGCCCTAAGCAGGAGAAAAGAAAGCTAATAAGGAAGGTGTAGGGGCTCGGACTGGGAAGAGGGCCCTGGGATGGCATGTGGGGTGACAATGAGGATAGAGTGGGGAGCTGCTGCCTAAGAGGCCTAGACAAACAGTCTGGCCAAAGCCTTCAGGGTCTGCAAATGTGACTCCACTGTATCTAGGACATTGTCCTGCCACAGCCCAAAGCTCTGAGTTTGGGACTTCTTGAGGCATTTTATTATTAAAATGAGTTATTTAGGCTCTCCAAAAATAACCATAATCATACAACTGGGGTTAATGTCTTACTTAACCCTGTAGGAAGAGTTAGTCATCAGGATTTATTAAGTTGCCATTAAGTGTCAAGAACATATTAAGTGCTATAAAAATTGAGGGAAAAAAGAGGCTTGTCCTTGACCTCAAGGATCCTATGGCGTGGGAGGAAAAGGGGGTGAGGAAGAGGAAACAGGGCACCCTTGTACACATATTAGCACAAATCATATCTAAACAGCTAAAGTCTGTGCATAATCAGCTACAGATGTTGAGAGAATATGCGTGTGCTAAGGGCAGTTCTTTGGAGGAACTAGAATAACGCAACTGAGAGTTTGGACTGGAGGTGAATCCGGGTTGGAATTTGGAAGGAGCCGAGGAGCACTATTTGGCACATGGGTGGAACAAAAGATATCCCAGGCAACCTACAATTCTTACTCCCTTTCCAGTACCTCAACTCCCACTGTACCCCCGTGCTCTCCCCTACTCCCACCCCAATATACTGTTCCCAGTCTGAGCCCCTAGGTCCCTCTTCAGCTTTCTTCTCTTGGGCCTAGGACGTCTAAGCACCACTCCAGGCAAACATACGCATTCAGGAGGCACGCACACATGCACACTCACACTCACATGCTTACACACTCACCCTCCCTTCTCTCCACTTAACGAGACCTCCCTCACTGGCCCTCCTCCAGGATCTATTATTCCACATACTGAGAACCACTGGGGACCTTGAAAATGTCCTGGACACAAGCTTTGACCTGATAAAAAGGAATTGGCAAGAAACAGCCACTGTCCAAACTAATGTGTTGTTAGAGACTTGGGTTTTGATTCTTCCTGGCCATCTGAAGCAGAGCCACCAACTGAGGGGCTGTGTGTGTGTGTGTGTGTGTGCGCGCGTTCACGCACGAGCACGCACGCCCATGTGTGGGTGTAAGAGAGAGACCCATCTGTATTCCTTCTCTGTTCACCCAGCCACAGAGCCCAAATCTACTTTGACACTTTTAGAAAAATGAAAAGATGGAATCTTGCAGGAGCCTGCCTGCGCTGGGGGGGAGCCGAGGAGTGCTCACAGCAGGAGGGAAGTTGACTTTTCTTTATACATATAGGGGTTTTTCCATGCAGAGTTTAAATTATGCCTGATAAAAGGAGTTTCGTGGATGTTTCAGTTCTTTCAAATTCTCCTGGCTTCCTCCCAATTAAATGAGGTTTGTCAAAGCCACGGGGCTCTGCTGCTACTGCCACGGCCGACAAGCACTTCCTGCAGCGACATCTCGAATCCCCGAGGGAGAAGATGAAAGGGCCAGCGCCAAGAGACAGGGAAGGGGGTGGCAGGACTGGGTGTGTGTGTGCATGTGGGAGGGGGTGCAGAAGTAGGCTTAGAGACCGACCGACAGAGAGGACGTGGGACAAGTAGACAGGGAAAGCAAAGCTACCAGGAAAATAGGAGAGAAAGAGGAAGCGAGAGAGCGGCTGGGGCCAGTTGCTTGCGCACCTTGCCAACAGTGGCCCTTACCAAGGACACGTCGACGGAGGGATGCACGCCCTTGGCCTGGCAGTGCCAGCCTACTTTTCATTGCCCGGGCCAATTAGCCTTTATTAAGAGCCTCCTTTGCAGACAGAGAGCACCAGACGGTTATCACAGTTCCCAACCTGCAGGGACACAGAATCTCCGTCTCCGTGGTGGGCTGCCCTAAGCATAAGAATTGTGCAAAAATAAGACAGGCTCTTGTGAGTGGTTTGTAAAGAGAGTTTCCCTGCCATAATTATGCAGGAAATTTTGCTCTCTGGTGGCATTTCAGTGTGGAAGCATTTAGGAGCTTATATTTATATCATTTTATTCTTCTGGCTTTATTCTCGTTGCAAGGATAACAGAGTTGTCACTTTAAAATATATTCTGTTTCCCCTTTGATCTGGGAGATGCCAGCTCTTATTGTCTGCCCTCCAAAGAAGACAATCTGAGCATGAAACCTGTGGCTGGGAGATATGTGAAGAGTGGAGGGATGGCCTAAATCCCAAGAAATTCCCCACAACGTGCAAGAATCCGTCCCATCTACCCATGTCTATTTCGCCAAAGCTGAGACTTTCCCTGGGTTGTGGCAATAAGCTCATGGCCGGAGGAAAGCAGGTGGTTACTCGCCATGCAAATTCGGGGTTTCCAAGATTCGCCCCCTTTTGGAGCATACTCTTACGCGGAGAAGCATGACTATTAGAACGGCAAGCATGTGGGAACTTCTGCCAAGCGCTGACATGGTCCCTTATTGACTCTTGAACACCTGAAGAAACATTTGTTGATGGAGAAACTATTGGTAGTCTCTCTCAAAACACACCCAACAGCAAGCTAATTGCTTCTGCAGATGGCCAGGGGGATGCTCTCCCCTCTCCGTCACCGGCTCGCAGCCACACTTGTGGTCCTCGTGTCTGAGCCGGCAGCGCAGAATGTCAGCTGGGGCAGCGAGGACCTAAAATTAGGTCCTTGGCAACTCTCTAATCTTAGCTGCAGGTTCAGCTTCTTCGTTTAATTCCCTTTGCCCTCAGCATGAACTTGGGCTCTGGGAAAGGAACACTGCTTAATGATTTGGGGGTGGGGGAAGTGGAAAATCATTAAGCTGCCCTTTCTAGAAACTGGCTCCACTCTGTTCTTGCAGGGAGACTTCCAAATGTTACCCTTGGAAAGTTAAGACTGATTTTGGAAGCTAGCCATTTTGAACCATAGACACTGATCCACAAAAGTATTTTTTTTTTAATCTGGGGCAGTAAATGCCACGTGATTTAAGAGTCTGGTCCTTAAGCCCTGGTCCTTGATCATCAGGACATCAAAGGCTGTCTCTCTCTGTGGGTTGGTCCCATTTTACTTTCCAAATCCCAGACTTGAGTCTCTCCCATTCCTTCCTGGACTAAATCCCCCTTCTCCTTTAAAACAGGTTTCAGCATCTTAGAAAAAAAAAAAAATCCTAAAACTTGAAAGCTTACAATTGTTTCACAAGTAATTTTGCAAAAACAACTTACCAGAGTCTTTCTCATCATTAAATGCTTTCTTACTGCAGGCATAGAGGCACGGCGTTGACCTCTCCCATACGTCACAGCACCCTAGTGTCTATACTCTGGAAGTTCTTCAGCAGGCCTTATCCATATTGCCTCATTAACATCTGAGTAATTTTTTTGTTTTGCTCCAATAAAAGAATTTCGGGCCTTCTTTTAATTATCTCTTTAATATATTTGAAGATCCCTTGATGTCACTTTCTAAAGCTCACTTCTCTAGGCTGAATTCCTTTGACCTCTCTTCCCCCCAATATAGATTCTGTTTCTCTCACTCTTTAATCATTTTTGTTTCATTATTCTATTCTGAGCCCGTTCCAATTATTTTGCTTATCTCTGAGGCTCTGGAGCCACATAGACTCAGATTTCTAACATAGTGGGGAATTCTGTTCCAGTTCATTCATTAAAGATTTACTGAGGGTCATTAGTATGACACTGAGTGATACAAAAATGAATTAGTCAGAGAGTCTGTCCTCAAAGAGCTTCTAGTCCTTAAGGAAAGGAGACAAGTATATAAACAGCCACAGTTCAGGTGTGACGTGCTCTGGGCATTCAAAGGAGGTAAGATTAAATCCAGCTCTGGGGATACAGGACAGCTTTGTGAGTGCCTTCAAAGATTATGGGGTCTGGATGGTTGGGGAGGAAGGACATCCAGGGAGAGGAATGTCATCCTCCTCTTAATACCATCTAACATCATAGTGAAGTTGTCCTCTTTTTAATAATAGTGGCACAATCCTGACTCATATCATGGTTTTTACTCCTTATTGTATGGCTTCTTGCAATAATTTAAACATTTTTTTAAGTAAACTCTACCCCTAATGTGGGGCTCAAACTCACAACCTGAGATCAAGAGTTGCATGCTCCACAGACTAAGCCAGCCACGTGCCCCAATTTAAACATTTCTTACCATAGCCTAGTGAAATTTAATTTCATTCTTTGTATGCTAATGATTTCAAATCCATTCTGTTCTCGCTTTTATTGTCCACTCAAAATTTAACCAGGATATTTTGCCATTCTAGAGGACCAAGTTTCAGGGGATGGGAGGGAAGGGAGATTCTGAGCCAGGCCTCTCTTTTTCTGCCTTTAGGAGTTTGTAACCTAATTCAGACCACCCTCTCTAACCTTTTAAATCTTCCATTATTCAGTACTTAAGCAGTACAGGAAGAAACAAGGAGTTAGGACGTGTCCTCCATAACACACTTCCTCACCTTCCATGCTCAAAGATGTCCTCAAGGGATTCCAGTACGTTAGCGAAGATCCTCGAAAGAGAGGAAAAAGTTAGAGACGCTTTGAGTGGGAGAGGATCTCAGGGACTTGCTATTCCATATCTTCATTATATAGGTTGCGTCCCTGACCACCCCGGGAAGAATAGTGGCTGCCATTTATTGGGCATCCATGTGCTTCACACAAATTCTCATTCAATTTGTCAACTAGCTGGTGAGGCTGGAGTTATTATCCTCACATTATATATTAGAACATTGGGACTGAGAGAGGCTAAGGAAATTGCTCAAAATCACACAACCAGTAAGTGGGAGAGTCCAGGTTTGACTTCAAGTCAGATTCCTAAACCACTCTTCCCACTACTCATTGCCGCTTACTAAGGATCACATGGGAACTTAGTAGCAAAACAAGGATTAGAACCAAGGTCTAGACCCCCAGTCTGACCTTTCTACTCTCTTATGCTCTATGTTTATTTTAGAGCCTTCCCAAGAAAGATTCCACTTGTCCCGGGTAATATGCTTAATACCTCACAATTAAGAAGGTTCAATTCCATGTTTATTTTTATTTATTTATTTATTTACTTATTTATTTATTTAAGAGAGAGAGTGCATGCACATACATGCACAAGCACACAGGTGGGTGGAGGGGCAGAAGGAGAGAATCTTCAAGCAGACTCCCCGCTGAGCACAGAGCCCAGTTGGGGCTCCATCCCACAACCCATGAGATCATGACCTGAGCAGAAACCAAGAGTCAGATGCTCAATTAACTGAGCCCCCAGGTGCCCCCAGTTTGATGTTTAATAGAGATGCCCCTGACCTCTTCCTTAATCTTCAATGTCATCTTGTCTTAGTGTCTCTTCCCTTTTTTTTTTCTTCTTTTCTTTCTTTTTTTGTTTTTTGGGTTTGTTTTGTAATACACAGTCACCTTTGGGTTTTAAGACTTCTTAATCTATGATGGTTCTTTTTTTGTTTTACTGGAATTCATTCAATTTTATAGGGTAATTTCAGGAATCCAACAAAAAATTGGGCAAAGGCATAAAATAGCAATTTACATAAGGAAAACAAAAAAAAGTATACCAACACATGGAATAAAAAGACAGCCTTACTAGTGATTAAATAAATACATATAACTGATAAGTAGTTCTTTTTCCCCCCCTCAACCTAATGACTCCCAGTGTTTGTGAGATTGTGGTAAAATAATTTTCTGCTGGTGGTGTTATAAGATGGGGCAACCTTTGCAAAGCCTTATGACATGCATATCAGGAGCTATAAAAATGGTAACAACCTTCAACCCTGTACTTTGGTTTCTGGAAATTATTCAAAGAAATAATTGAATAGGAAAAAGAAAAAAGAACCCTAGATACATAAACGTGTCCATTGCAGTGTTGTCTATAATTGTATTTAAAAAATTACAAAATAAAAATAAAAGAAACAATCTAAATATTCAACACTAAGAGAACCAATTGGATAATGTTATATTGACTCAGCATATTGTACTATATAACAATTTAGAATAATTCACAGGAGTGTGAGGTAGTATGGAAATATTTATTGCCATTATGATGTGAGCTAAAAGAAAGTAGGATACAAAATTGCATATTATAATCTACCTGTGAAATGCATTATGCATATCAACAAAACTGAAAGGTAGCATACAAAAATAAAAATGCTCCTGCCATTTAGGGGGATTGTGGGTAACTTTTTTTCTTTTTCAACGTTTTCTTTGATGTTGATGTCGTATTGCTTTTATTGTTTAAAAGAATGAGGTAGGGCAAATGTTACAGGGAGTCCAGGCTCTGGACTGAGAGCTAAAGGACCTGAGTTGTCTTCTTTTTTTCCAGCAGGACATGCATTATTGGCCTTCATAAAGCCTCAATCTCTCAGTCTACACAATGGATTAACATTAGTTTCCTTTACCCCAGATTGACAGAATGTTTATTTTATAAATCTTTTAACTCACTGAATGCAAGGGTTCACATAAATGTGGTCCTAGGAGAATGAGAGGTGGGAGGGAGAGGAAAAGATAAATAGGCACTAATTAATTTTAAAAGGAAAGATCGTCCGCTTTAATCGGAAATGCTTATGTGCTGTGCCCCCAGTCAGAGTTTTAAGTGCACTCCGTGTTAGTTAGCAACTTCAACTTAAAGTGGTACTGTGTGATCCTCTGGGCTTTGAAGATGGAAGCCTATATACATACACATGAGCTAAAATTACTGCATAGTCACGAGGCTGTGTGCACTCTGAATAATGAAATGCACAAAGCAACTCCAGCTGATGGATTGACGATGTGTAAGGGCAGCGCAAAAACCACGTGCCAGGGAAATTACAAGACATTTTGAAATGATGGTTTAATTTCCAAGCTTTCTTTTCAGCTTGTGCTTTCTCTTTTAGCCATTACAGGCAAGTAAAAGAGATTTGATTATCTTGTTTCCTGTGAAAGGTTACTTAGCTTCTCAATCCCATTAAGTCACTTTCTGCACTCCAGTGCACCCAGCCTTCACCAGGTTATCAGCCCAGGAAGAGTAAATGGAGACACCAGGATCAGATTTCTAAAGGAAGGAAAGTTAAAGCAAAGTTTGAAAGGGGTGACAACCAACAGCCAGGAGCTTAGGAACTCAATTAGACTGAAAGACAACTATCTCATTATCTCGTTCTGAAATGATCTAAATACATAAGAATCTAAAAGTTTTAAATAAACTTGTCCTACTCACTGTCTAGATGACTGAATTTCCCTTCTCAAAAAATTTTAAACACCCACTTTCGTATTTATTTATTCTAAGTGCGAAGCAGCTGTGATAATTATGCTGTCAGATTCAGTAAGCTAATGAGGAGTCAGTCGAATGGAAGGTTTTGCTTTTGTGGGATTGCTGCGGGAGAAATGCTCTGCTGCTTTTTTCCCTTCTCTCTTTTTCTCTCTTTCTTCCTTTTTTTTTTTTTTTTTTTTCTTGTTTTTGTTTCCTTTTTCTAGAGTCGGGCAGTCCCCGGCCGGCCGGGCCAAATTGGAATCCCTTTGATGAACTGGTTGCTTTCCCAACACTGTTCCACCAGAGAATTTCTCCCTCTTTCCCTCTCCCTCTCTCTCTCTCCCCCACTCCCCCCCTCCCCACACCCTCCCTCCCTCTCTCTCCCTCTCTCCTTCCTCCCTGGCCTTTGAGGGACAAGGAGGCCCGAGGGAAATCTTCATGCCACTGTCCCCAAGGCAAGAGGACACTTCTCCCTGAGGGAAATTCCCAAAGTGGTTTGGGTTTGAGTTGATTTGAGAGTGATCTGTGAAGTTTACACACTGTTTATTTTAGCTGTTTATGCTATGACATGAGCTAGAAAAAGTACAGAATTGTGTATTATAATGTACTGTGAAGATGTATTATGCATACCAACAAAACTTGACGTCTCTGCTTTATAGCCTAGCAAAGGTGTAATGCCGAACCCAAAGACTCAAGGCCCCAGACTACTCGTGGCATCCAAAGCAGATGTCTAGGCCAAGGGAGGCAGAGATGGCCCTGCAGGTTTATTTCCGCTCTTTGGGTGTGAGCAGCTTCCAGCAAACAATATTATTAAGCCATCTTAGGCTTTTGGTGTGCCAAAGCTAGACCCTTATCTTTCTGTTAAATTGCACAATATTTAGAGCACTCCAGGTTCGTGCAGATTGTGAGCCTTGGAAAAGCAATGCCCAAGTGAAAAGAGGTCCTGAGTAAGTTTGTGATGACAATTGCTTTGGTGACAACGTGGCTGTTGTTTTTCCTAGATGGTATCTATGCTGAGGGCTTGGAACAAAGGCCACTAGTTATTCAAATATATTACATATCAAGAACAACCCAAGATGTTTTGAATATATTATCGCCTTTAAACTTACAGCAATCTGCCAGGAAGTTTTACTATCCCCATTTTGCAGATGAGCTCCTTAAAACGTTAACTTTGGGAGGACTTGACCTATAATTTTCATGTAGTAAGCACCCAGGAACAACACACACTTGAACACAGGCATTTATAAAAATGCCAACTGCCAGCATACTGAACTAACCCAATAAATCAGAGGGCAAAGGTAGTGTGTGTGTGTGTGTGTGTATTTTTTTTTGCAAAGAAAATTTTTTTAATTTATAAAAGTTGTACCATAGGGTCTATTCAAATAGATTGCCTAATGTAACTAATGCACCAGAATTTAAAATTTTCTGAAACACATCTAGCCCCAGCATGATGCTCATTGCCTGCCATCACTGGGACTAATGTCCAGACTCCTTGGCTTGATATTTACTCCCTTTACCATCTGGTTCCAGCTCATTTTTCCAACTTCATCTACTAGTCTGTCTTGCTCTAACCGTGCAGTTCCTTCAAACACTTTCCTTCCCCTTTGCCTTTGCTCATGCTGATCCTCCAGCCAGCAATATTGTCCCTGGAATTTCTTGACTGTTGAAAGTAGAGTCTTCCTTCACGGTTCAAAGGGCACTTGTCCATGCTTTTCCTGTGCTCCGTGGAAATGTGAGAGAGGAGCTGTCGTAATTCTTTACTTGTATCTCACATTCAGCCCTTGTTTGTTAGTGTGTGTGTCCCCGGTCCTATTCCTGTTTTTTGGATCTTCAACACCTAGCGTAACACTTTACCCAAGTGCTCATTTGGTGAGTATGTGTTGAATTGAATCAAATAAGAGGCACTTGACAAGTATTAGTAGATTCGGTAAAGCGAGTTATCCATGAGTCGGTATGAATTGTTGGTGGGTAAGTCTGCCTCATGTTATGATGTCTCTTCAGGTGACAAATATTACAACAGATATAAAAAATATACCGTGAAACATTCCAGGAAATAATAAGTTGGTGCTTTTCTCTTTTCCTCCCTACAGAGGAGTCTTTGTTTACAGTTTCAGGAGTGAGGCTAAAGCCAGAAATGTGTGACCTTTTGGTGTCCTACCGGAAAGGTCACCACCCAGCCCAGTTTAGCAAATGTTGGTGAAAAGAGGGAACGACATCACCAACATCCTTTCGGGTAAGGGATCCCAACTGTGAGTCTTCTTATGGACGGAACTGAAAATCCATCAACGCCAGGGGGAGAGGACATTGTTCATAGATTCAGAGCACCTCTGTTCTGTGTCCAGCTCTTCATTCCCACTCTAGGGACAGGGGCCTAGCCTCTTCGGGCTGCAAAAGGAGGATGATAATGTGCATCAACTGTCTCTCTCATTCCCAGAGGAGTAGTAAGACTCTGAAGACAGAACTTACAAGGCATTCTAAGGCCTTAAACTGATACATGTGGAACAAAGTACCACACCGGCATGTTGCATTCCCTTAACTATGTAGCTCTCTCCATCAGCTGATAGTACAAATCAGGGGTCAAAACCCAACCCCAGGGGCGCCTGGGTGGCTCAGATGGTTAAGCGTCTGCCTTCGGCTCAGGTCATGATCCCAGGGTCCTGGGATCGAGTCCCACATCGGGCTCCCGGCTCAGCGGGGAGCCTGCTTCTCCCTCTGACCCTCTCCCCTCTCATGCTGTTTCTCGCTCGCTCACTCTCTAAAAAATAAATAAAATCTTAAAAAAAAAAAAAAAAACCCAACCCCATTTGCTCAAGACTGAGGAGTGTCCTGGGATGTGGGACATTCGGTGCTAAAATCAGCCCAGCCTGGGGTAAACCAGGATGCTTGTTCACCAGACTGGTGCAAATGAAAGCTGGCCTGCCCCCAAATGCCAGAGAAGGACTGGTTCAGGGCCTGGCCCCACTCAGGAGATGATTTTCGATGCTTGTGAGAATCTAGTCATCACTGCTCCAGACTTCTTAGGCTACCCCTTCTGCACAGTTGGTTACAGGGACTTCTCTCATTCAGGGTGAGTCTGGAGAACAACAAGGACCAGATGGGGAGCCATCCACAATGTCTCAGACACCGCTACTCTCCTCACTCAGCCCAGGGTAGCCCAGCCTTCCAAGGTAATCTTGAGGAGGAAGGGGGCTATGCAGAAGTTTTCTGAAACTACCATACCCTAAAAGAAGTTCTGGTAGGCACAGGAAGCCAGGTGGGACAACCCCAAAAGCCATTATAGTATAGATACCCCTAGATGTTACAAGAGCACTTCTCATACTGGGCCTTCCCCAGCGGGGAGAGGGGACAGTAGTCCAGATAGAGGAATCAAGGTGGGACCCATACACAAAGCCAGCCAGTCAATGGGCCCTGTAGGTGACCCTGGCTATATCCCAAGCCACAAGAATTAGACTATGATTTGACCACCCATTTGGCAACCACAGCTTGGCCATGCTTCCTGACAGAAATTTTGGGGCCTGGATGGTAACCACAGACATGCCCCCCACACCTGCCCGCTCGTAACATCATTCAAATGGCAGGATTCAGCTCTTTGCCACTTTCTCTCGGATCTCTCTTTGGCTGTTGATATTTCGAGGCATGTACATATCCAAGATGTTTGCCTTCTGGATTTTCTAAGATCATTGTATTTAGAAATCTGGAAAGGTCAGGGAAGTTTAGAATTATAGCTGTTCCTCAGCATTTTATGCAATAATCAGGTTTGCATTTTGACAATATGTAATTGGAATTACAACAGGCAACACAATAATATGGTATTTCCCAAGCACCGTATTTTCTAAAGCAGAGATTTTGCTGTGTAATTATGTCACTTTAAACCCGCTAGTTATGAGAACAGGGTGTGCATTAGCTACGTTCTATAAAGTGAGGATTTGCCCTTCATAAAATTATCAAAGACGCTGATGGAAGTGGTCTCAGATGGTGGTGTTCCATTAGCATTACTATTACTTCTAGTATGTTGTTATTTTATTTTACGAAGCAATCAAAAGATAGGGAGATAACCCTGCCTCTCTGGTCTTCAGTGACTTTCCACAAAGGATTATTGCCTGGAGATGTGAAATGGTCATCGTAGAAGGTCCATGAAAGTCAGCCTGTCAAACTTGGCACCGGTGCTAGCAACTGAGAAAAGGAGGAGGCAGTTTTCACCTCTATTGGAGTCACCTCCGGATGTCCCTAGGCCCTTGGTATTAATGTAAGGAGATAAGACCCGTAGGAGAGGAACCACAAGAGGGAAAATCTAGAGCACTTAAACTGTTTAATAAATGGCTCGGGATCAGCAAAATCTGGGTGTGCTGGAGTTAAACAGACCAAAGGTAATCACATAGACACTTGGGGCCTGTAAATCTTTTCCACTAAATTGAATTTATGTTAAAATATTCAGTTTCCTGGAGATTCAAAATGTAAATTGGGATATTAGGACTTGTAACTGGCAGCAATGCCTCCAAATTAAAACTCTTAGAAGAGCCTCAAAATGTCAGTTTCAGGAATGGGAAAAAAAAAAAAGTATACTGATGTCTGCAATGGAGATGTAGAAGGGAACTAATTTGCTGGGGACATATCATGTGCCAGGCACTTTACACATGTTATTTCAAAGCTTGGCATGTTTTGAACAATGGGGTATGGTGTGGTACAAATGCAGTTTGTGTATCTGGAGATCGCTTTTTATTATTTTTTAAAGCTCTTTTGGTTCTTCTTGCCAGAGGTAAGATGTAGTCTCTGTTATAATTTATTATTACCTTTTCCATCTATATATATAATCCCATCAATAACTTGGCCCTAAATGTTTAACAGGTTTTCCTTACTTGATCTGACTCGTATATTTTGATTTTGTTTATTCTTCATTCACTTACAGGGCTACATCACTGCTGTTTCAGTTTTAATTTGCTTTGCCTTACTAAGAAGCTTCAAATCTAACTGCACAATGGACCAGGGTTTTCATACCATCACCTGTGACCTGGAATATTGTAAATATGAGGTCCAAGGGAACGGACATGATACTTGAAGAAAAAGCAATGATTGATTATTGCTGTTGTCATTTGCGTAGAATTTAACATTGATTGACTCAAAAATTAGACAACAGATTGAAATAGTCTGAGAAGAGGATTTCTGAATAATTTTGTCTATTTTGTTATTTGATTGAGAGATCCCTGGGCCAGAAGGACTATGGGCCAGATGAAAGGCTAATGATTAAAAGAATCTGGAGACAGAGCTGGTGCTTACAGAGGCCTGTCCCTCCTGTGTTCACTTATAATTTCCCCCAACAAAAGGACTTCTGTGGCAAGGAGAGGATTAGTCTGAAGTTCAGAAAAATCTCAGGGAAGATGGTTTCTTGGATAAAGTTGTCAACAAAAGTACTTGCTTAAGACGCTTTGTTAAGATTTCCTAGGAGGTGCTTCTTTCTTCATTAACTGGATTATCAAAACACACTACTACCCCTCTCCCGCTAGTTTTTAGAAGTTTGGATTGAACTCCTGGTTAGATTGAAATTTTTTGGCTATCTCCTTGTACTGAATCCCAGTTATCAGTGACGATAGGAAAAAGCGATGAGGAACCTAAGCTCCGATTTGATGGTGGAGATGCTGAATAAATGGGAACAAAGAGTTCCAAAGATGTAATTCAAGCCCTGTTGCACCATTAGACACACATGCGTGTGTGCACCCACAACCCTCAAATAAATGAGAGATCAGTCTCAGCTAACACATGTATCATTTTCCACAATGACTCCTTCTAAAAGAAGCCAGGGAAACTCAAATTACTTCACCTAGGGATCATCTACTCAGGAAATGTAGTAGCCTAGAAACCAAAGACTTCTATATATCCTTTAGAAGAACAAGAAAGAACTAATTAAGAAAGAATTAAAAAGTAATACTAATGCACCCAAAGTCTGAGATGGGGAAGAGGAAAAATGCATACAAATAGCCCAAGGAAATCTACCTTAGTATTTGATTTTAGCAAGGTATTTGACCAAACTTCTCCAAACACACCTGAAAGATGAAACTGTATGGGCTGGATTATGGGGTAAATATATGTGTGCCTTGAAAGTGGTTTTTCAACCTAGACAAAAGCCGATTGTGGTACGGTATAAGGTACAGTCTTAAGCCCCATTCTACAAATATTAATACATATTTGTATTAATCACTTGAATAAAATCAAAGAAGGTACACAATTTATTCACACAACTCATTGAAGTAAGTAATTATTATTAATTTATTACTTCCATTTTACAAAAGGGGAAACTGAGACTCAAAGAAGTTACATAACTCATCCATGGTGGTATACCAGAATTAAGGTACAAAGCTCATGTCTGGCTGTCTCCAATGTGTATGATCTTTCCAAAAATCACATTTCATTTTTGTATATGTAAGTTTTTCTTTCTTTCAATTTTAAGATGTAGTCTCTTCTAACAAACTGACCAAAATATACTCAGGAGATAGTGTATTGCTCTGTTCTGTTCACCTGTCCGTTTATATCCCTTCCTTTTTTTGTTGTTGCTGGGGTTTTTTTTTCTCTTTTGTTTTTTCTTGTCTTTTAATTTCCACTTTGACAGTTACATTCTATCCTTTCATTGTATTTAGTTTTATTTTTATACATATATAAGTTTTTCTTTCCTAAAAATCTTAGGGTCTAGTTTTCTAAAAAAACAGACCAGAATACACACAGAATCCAGTCTATTGCTCTACTGTGCTCACCTGTCTGATTATTTTTTTTTCTTTTTTTCTTCTTCTTCTTTTATTTATTTATTTATTTATTTATTTTTCTAGTTTCAGGTCTCTTTGGATTTGTTTAGTGTATATTTCTCTGGGGTTGTTGTTGCCATTTTAGTATTCTCTCATTCATCTACTCTTTTCTGGGCAGAATGACAAGACAGAAAAACTCACCTCAAAAAAGAGAACAAGAGATAGTACTGACTGCCAGGGACCTAATCAGTATGGACATAAGTAAGATTTCAGAACTAGAGTTCAGAATAATGAATATAAAGATACCAGCTGAGCTTGAAAAAAGCATAGAAGATACTAGAGAATCCCTTTCTGGAGAAATAAAAGAACTAAAATCTAATCAAGTCAAAATAAAAAAGGCTTTTAATGAGATGCAATAAAAAATGGAGGCTCTACAAGATGTCCATCAACAGATGAATGGATAAAGAAGATGTGCTATATATATACAATGAAATATTATGCAGCCATCAAAAACACAAAATCGTGGGGCGCCTGGGTGGCTCAGTCATTTAGCGTCTGCCCTCAGCTCAGGTCATGATCCCAGGGTCCCGGGATCAAGCCCTGCATTGGGCTCCCCACTTTGCGGGAAGCCTGATTCTCCCTATCCCACTCCCCCTGCTTGTGTTCCCTCTCTCACTGTGTCTCTCCCTGTCAAATAAATAAATAAAATCTTAAAAAAAAACATGAAATCTTGCCATTTGCAACGACATGGATGGAACTAGAGGGTATTATGCTAAGCGAAATAAGTCAATCAGAGAAAGACAAGTATCATATGATCTCACTGATATGAGGAATTCTTAATCTCAGGAAACAAAGTGAAGGTTGCTGGAGAGGTGTGGGGTGGGAGGGATGGGGTGGCTGGGTGATGGACACTGGGGAGGGTATGTGCTATGGTGAGTGCTGTGAATTATGTAAGACTGATGAATCACAGACATGTACCTCTGAAACAAACAATACATTATATGTTCAAAAAAAAAGGAAGATAGTAGGAAGGGAAAAATGAAGGGGGGGATATCAGAGGGGGAGATGAACCATGAGAGACTATGGACACTGAGAAACAAACTGAGGGTTTTAGAGGGGAGGGGGTGGGGGGATGGGTTAGTCTGGTGATGGGTATTAAGGAGGGCATGTATTGAATGGAGCACTGGGTGTTATACACAAACAATGAATCATGGAACACTACATCAAAAACTAATGATGTGATGTATGATGACTAACATAACATAATAAAATAAAATTTTTTAAAAAATGGAGGCTCTAACTGCTAGGATAAGTGGGCAGAAGAGAGAACTAGTAATATAGAAGACCAAATGATGGAGAATAAAGAAGCTGAAAGAGAGATAAACAACTACTGGATCACGAGGGGAGAATCCAAGAGATAAGTGATACCATAAAGCAAAACAATATTAGAATAAATGGGATCCTAGAAGAAGAAAGAGAGAGGGGGCAGAAGGTATATTGGAGCAAATTATAGCAGAGAACTTCCCTAATCTGAGGAAGGAAACAGGCATCAAAATCCAGGAGGCAGAGAGAACCCCCCTCAAAATCAATAAAAATAGGTCAACACCCCAACATGTAAGAGTGAAACTTACAAATCTCAGAGACAAAGAGAAAATCCTGACAGCAGCTTGGGACAAGAGGTCTGTAACCTATAATGGTAGAAACATTAGATTGGCAGCAGACCTATCCTTGGAAACCTGGCAGGCCAGAAAGGACTGGCATGATATATTCAGGGTGCTAAATGAGAAAAATATGCAGCCAAGAATACTTTATCGCGCTAGGATGTCATTCAAAATAGGAGGAGTGATAAAAGGCTTCCAGGACAAGCAAAACTAAAAGAATTTGTGATCACCAAGCAGCCCTCTAAGAAATATTAAAAGGGATCCTCTAAGCAAAGAGGGAGCCCAAAAGTAACATGGACCAGAAAGGAACAGAGACAATATACAGTAACAGTCACTTTACAGGTAATACAATGGCACTAAATTCATATCTTTCAATAGTTACTCTGAATGTAAATGGGCTAAACGCCCCAATCGAAAGACACAGGGTATCAGATTGGATAAAAAAAGCAAGACCCATCGATATGCTGTCTGCAAGAGACTCATTTTAGACCCAAAGATACCTCTAGATTGAAAGTGAGGGGGTGGGGGCGCCTGGGTGGCTCAGTCGTTAAGTGTCTGCCTTCGGCTCAGGTCATGATCCCAGGGTCCTGGGATCGAGCCCCGCATCGGGCTCCCTGCTCCGCGGGAAGCCTGCTTCTCTCTCTCCCACTCCCCCTGCTTGTGTTCCCTCTCTCGCTGTGTCTCTCTCTGTCAAAATAAATAAATAAAATCTTTAAAAAAAAAAAATGAAAGTGAGGGGGTGGAAAACCATTTATCATGCTAATAGACATCAAAAGAAAGCTGGGGTGGCAATCCTTATATTAGACAAATTAGATTTTAAACCAAAGACTATAATAAGAGATGAGGAGGGAACTGTATCATAACTAAAGGGTCCATCCAACAGGAAGATCTAACAATTGTAAATATTTATGCCCCTAACATGGGAGCAGCCAATTATATAAGGAAATTAATAGCAAAATTAAAGAAACACATCAATAATAATACAATAAGAGTATTAGATCTGCAATGGACAGATCATCTAAGCAGAAGATCAACAAAGAAATAAGGGCTTTGAATGACACACTGGACCAGATGGACTTCACAGATATATTCAGAACATTCCATCCCAAAGCAACAGAATACACATTTTTCTTGCGTGCACATGGAACATTCTCCAGAATAGATCACATACTGGGTCACAAATCAGGTCTCAACTGGTACCAAAAGACTGGGATCATTCCCTGCATATTTTTGGATCACAATGCTTTGTAACTAGAACTCAATCACAAGTGGAAAATTGGAAAGAACGTAAATACATGGAGGCTAAAGAGCATCCTACTAAAGAATGAATGGATTAACCAGAAAATTAAAGAAGACTTAAAAAAACTCATGGAAACAAATGAAAATGAAAACACAACTATTCAAACTCTTTGAGATGCAGCAAAGGTGGTCCTAAGAGGGAAGTATATAGTACTACAAGCCTTTCTCAAGAAACAAGGAAGGTCTCAAATACACAACCTAATCCTAAACCTAAAGGAGCTGGAGAAAGGATGGCAAATAAAGCCTAAACCCAGCAGGAGAAGAGAAATAATAAAGACTAGAGCAGAGATCAATGAAATAGAAACCAGAAAAACAGTAGAACAGATCAACGAAACTAGGAGCTGGTTCTTTGAAAAAAATGAGTAAGCTCGATAAACCCCTGGCCAGACTTATCAAAAAGATAAATTTATCAAATAAATAAAATCATGAATGAAAGATGAGAGACTAAAGAAATACAACTATAAGAACATATTATGAGGGACGCCTGGGTGGCTCAGTTGGTTAAGCATCTGCCTTCAGTTCAGGTCATGATCCCAGGGTTCTGGGATCGAGTCCCACATCGGGCTCCTTGCTCAGCAAGGAGCCTGCTTCTCCCTCTGTATGCCTCTGTCTCTCTCTCTCTCTCTGATAAATAAATAAAATCTTAAAAAAAAAAGAACATATTATGAGCAACTATATGCCAAAAAATTAGGCAATCTGGAAGAAATGTATGCATTCCTAGAAAGGTATGAACTACCAAAACTGAACCAGGAAGAAATAGAAAACCTGAACAGACCCATAACCAGCAAGGAAATTGAAGGAGTAATAAAAATCTCCCAACAAACAAGAGCCCTGGGCCAGATGGCTTCCCAGGGGAATTCTCCAAACATTTAAAGAATTAATACCTATTTTTCTGAAGCTGTTTCAAAAAATAGAAATGGAAGGAAAACGTCCAAACTCCTTCTATGAGGCCAGCATTATCTTACTCCCAAAACTCAACAAAGGCCCCACCGAAAAGGAGAATTACAGACCAATATCCTTAATGAACATGGACGCAAAAATTCTCACCAAGATACTAGCCAACAGGATCCAACAGTACATTAAAAGGATTATTCACCACAACCAAGTGGGATTTATCCCTGGGCTGCAAGGTTGGTTCAACATCCGCAAATCAATCAACGTGATACACTACATAAATAAAAGAAAGGACAAGAACCATATGATCCTCTCAAGTGATGCAGAAAAAGCATTTGACAAAGTATAGCATTCCTTTCTTGATTAAAACTCTTCAAAGTATAGGGATAGAGGGAACATACCTCAATATCATAAAAGCCATCTATGAAAAACCCACAGCGACTATCATTTTTAATGGGGAAAAACCGAGAGCTTTCCCCCTAAGGTCAGGAACACGGCAGGGATGTCCACAATCACCGCTGCTGTTCAACATAGTATTAGAAGTCCTAGCCTCAGCAATCAGACAACAACAACAAAAAAAGTAAAAGGCATCTGAATCGGCAAAGAAGTCAAACTCTCACTCTTTGCAGATGACATGATACTCTATGTGGAAAACCCAAAAGATTCCACCCCAAAATTGCTAGAACTCCTACAGGAATTCAGCAAAGTAGCAGGGTATGAAATCAATGCACAGATATCAGTTGCATTTCTATACACTAACAATGAGACAGAAGAAAGAGAAATTGAGGAGTCAATCCCATCTACAATTGCACCCAAAACCATAAGATACCCAGGAATAAACCTCACCAAAGAAGCAAAGTATCTGCCCTCAGAAAACTAGAGAACACTCACAAAAGAAAGTGAGGAAGACACAAAGAAATGGAAAAATATTTAATACTCATGGATTGGAAGAACAAATATTGTTAAAATGTCTATGCTACCTAGAGCAATCTACACATTCAATGCAATCCCTATCAAGATACCATCTACTTTTTTCACAGAGCTGGAACAAATAGTCCTAAAATTTGTATGGAACCGGAAACTAGACCCCGAATAGCCAAAGGAATGTTGAAAAAGAAAAGCAAAGCTGGTGGCATCACAACCCTGGACTCCAAGCTCTATTACAAACCTATAATCATCAAGACAGTATGGTACTGACACAAAAACAGACACATAGATCAATGGAACAGAATAGAGAACCCAGAAGTGGACCCTCAACTCTATGGTCAACTAATCTTCGACAAAGCAGGAAAGAATAGTCAATGGAAAAAAGACAGTCTCTTCGGGGCGCCTGGTGGCTCAGTCAGTTAAGCGTCTGCCTTCAGCTCAGGTCGTGATCCCAGGGTCCTGGGATCCAGCCGCGCATCAGGCTCCCTGCTCAGCGGGGAGTTTGCCTCTCCCTCTCCCTCTGCCTGCCGCTCTGCCTACTTGTGCTATCTGTCTGTCAAATAAATAAATAAAATCTTAAAAAAAAAAAAGTCTCTTCAACAAATGGTGTTGGGAAAATTGAACAGCCACATGCAGAAGAATGAAACTGGACCATTCCCTTACACCACACACAAAAATAGACTCAAAATGAATGAAAGACCTAAATGTGACATAAGAATCCATCAAAATCTTTGAGGAGAACACAGGCAGCGACCTCTTCAACCTTGGCTGCGGCAACTTCTTGCTAGACATGTTTCCAAAGGCAAGGGAAACAAAGGCAAAAATGAACTATTGGGACTTCATCAAGATAAAAAGCTTTTGCACAGTGAAGGAAACAGTTGACAAAACCAAAGGACAACCGACAGAATGGGAAAAGATATTTGCAAATGACATATCAGATAAAAGGCTAATATCCAAAACCTATAAAGAACTTATCAAACTCAACACCCAAAGAACAACTAATCCAATCAGGAAATGGGCAGAAGACATGAACAGACATTTCTCCAAAGAAGATATCCAAATGGCCAACAGACACATGAAAAAATGCTCAACATTACTTGGCATCAGGGAAATACAAATTAAAACCATAATGAGATACCACTCACACCAGTCAGAATGGCTAAAATTATCAAGTCAGTAAATGACAGATGTTGGCAAGGATGCGGAGAAAGGGAACCCTCCTACACTGTCGGTGGGAATGCAAGCCGGTGCAGCCACTCTGGAAAACAGTATGGAGGTTCCTCAAAAAGTTGAAAACAGGGGGCGCCTGGGTGACTCAGTCGTTAAGCTTCTGCCTTCGGCTCAGGTCATGATCCCAGGGTCCTGGGATCGAGCCCTGCATCGGGCTCCCTGCTCAGCGGGAAGCCTGCTTCTCCCTCTCCCACTCCCCCTGCTTGTGTTCCCTCTCTTGCTATGTCTCTCTCTGTCAAATAAATAAAATCTTAAAAAAAAAAAAAGGTTGAAAACAGAGCTACCCTATGACCCAGCAATTGCACTACTCAGTATTTAGCCAAAGATATAAATATAGTGATCCGAAGGGGCACCTGCGCCCCAATGTTTATAGCAGCAATGTCCACAATAGCCAAACTATGGAAAGAGCGCAGATGTCCATCAACAGATGAATGGATAAAGAAGTTGTAGAACAAACACACACACACACACACACACAGAGGAATATTACTCAGCCATCAAAAATATGAAATCTTGTCATTTGCAATGATGTGGATGGAACTAGAGGGTATTATGCTAAGTGAAATTAATCAATCAGAGAAAGACAATTACCATATGATCTCACTCATATGTGGAATTTAAAAAACAAAACAGAGGATCATAGGGGAAAGGAGGGAAAAATGAAACAGGATGAAACCAGAGAGGGAGACAAACCATAAGAGACTCTTAATCATAGGAAACAAACTGAGGGTTGCTGGAGGGGAGGAGGGTGGAGGGATGGGGTAACTGGCTGATGGACATTAAGGAGGGCATGTGATGTAAGGAACACTGGGTGTTATATAAGACTGATGAATCATAGACCTGTACCTCTGAAACAAACAACAACAAAAAAAATCTCAAAGATGTAGCCACTCCCAATTTATTTGGGGAGTGAAAAATGTCATCTGAGTCAACAAAAACAATTTTTCATTTTGTCTTAAATAAGCCATTATCTTTCAGTTTGCTGCTGTCCTGATCCTACTATGGTTTTGTGTGTGTGTGTAAGAAAATAGCTATAATAAATATTTTGCTTTGTTCATGCAGTGTCTTTCATATAGGAGTCTAAGTACTTTATAACTATCTGTAGGTCATTGAGTATAATCACTGTTTCACTGATCAAAAATGTGATGCGCAAGATCCTTCACAAATAAAGAAAATAATTGAAAAAACATCAGTGGTTGCCAGGAGTTAGGAGGGAGGGATGAATAGACAGAGTGCAGAGGATTTTTAAGGCAGTGAAACTAGTATGATACTATAATGGTGGATACATGTCATACAAATTTATCCAAACCTGTAGAATGTACAAGACCAAGAACGACTCTTAATGTAAACTCTCATATTCAGATGATAATGATGTGTCAATGCAGGTTCTGGTAGGGGGAGGCTATGCTGTGTGGGAACAGGAGGTAATATGGGAAGACTCTAACTTCTTTTTAGGGGGAGTTTCTGTAACTTCTGCTAAATATTGCTGGTGAACCTAAAATTGCTCTAAAAATCAAAATCTATTAAAAACAAACAAATAAAAAACCAAAAGAGCTAGTGAGCAATAAACTAATACAATATTTACTCCTATAAAATTTTATCTGATTTAATTTCTTACACTTTGGAAGGGTTTTTTTTTTTTTTAAGATTTTATTTATTTATTTAACAGAGAGAGAGAGAGCGAGAGAGTGCACAAGCAAGGGGAGTGGCAGGCAGAGGGAGAGAGAGAAGAAGCAGTCTCCCTGCTCAGCAGGGAGCTCTACGTGGGACTCGATCCCAGGACCCTGGGATCATGACCTGAACTGAAGGCAGACACTTAACTGACTGAGCCACCCAGGCACCCCAATTTCTTACACTTTAGACTTAAAATGTCAACAAGTTAAGTAAGGCTGTGACTTGGTGGAAATCGGCACTTTTAAGTACAATGTGTCTGGCTGCCCATGAAAGATAATGCCAATACTTTTAGGTGATATAAATGAAAGAATAATAAGATGGTGTCCCAGCGAAGAGAAATAGCTTACTCTCCACTGATCAGGTCCCATCTCAATTATCACTTATCTATCCATCACACTTCAAAAGAAAGATCATATTGAAGTAAATATTTACTGTGTATCTGTTAGTTCACAGATCTAATTCTGTGTAATCCTCTTCACAAGACTAGGGGGTAGGTGTAGTTATTTTACAAAGAAGAACACAGAATCAAATTTAAGTAGACTGGATGCTCAGACTCTTTGTCCCCAAAGTCTGTGCTTTCCCCACTCCTAACCACAACTCTGTGGTGCATGCTCCAAGAGGGGCTACTATGAAAGTAGAGG
Organism: Mirounga angustirostris; assembly: GCF_029215605.1. NCBI lineage: Eukaryota > Metazoa > Chordata > Mammalia > Carnivora > Phocidae > Mirounga > Mirounga angustirostris. Next base: position 162,298,350 of record NW_026991711.1, read on the forward strand.
GCATGGAGACCAAGGCACAAGAAGGAATAGCCCAAAAAGAGAAAACCCAGGGGGCAGAGAAACTCCGTCCAGAGGCTTGAGGGTTCTCACAGAGCAAAGAGGCTGGCCCTCTACTGGGTGGCTGTGGAGCCAAGATGGATACATTGAAAGCTCAGAGATGCTATTTTTGATACAGCAGGAAGAGTCCTTGACCAATTTCACTTGTCCACCAATGGAATGAGTTCCCACAACAGTAGCAGACTTCCTCTGCACTCCAGTTGATAAAGAAAGCTGTAGGAGGGATCCCCATATTGGGGATTAGAATAACTGTCTTCAAGGGTCCCATCCAATCCCAAGATTGTTGAATAAGGACTTGTGAACAGCTGTGAGCAGACTATACATGGAATTATAGTAAGATCATATTGTTGCAAGAACGGGTAGACATTGGGGTTTTTTTTTAAAGGTTTTTTCTTAGGGGTGCCTGGGTGGCTTAGTCGGTTAAGTGTCTGCTTTGGCTCAGGTCATGATCTCAGGGTCCTGGGATCGAGTCCTGGGATCGAGCCCCCAGTCGGGCTCCCTGCACAGTGGGGAGTCCGCTTCTCCCTCACCCTTTGTCCCTCCCCCAGCCTGTGTGCTTGCTCTCTCTCTGTCTCCCCCTCTCTCAAATAAATAAATAAATAAATAAATAAATAAATAAATAAATAAACTTAAGGATTTTTAAAGTAGAAATTGACAAAATTATCCCCTTTAATTATAATGGAAAATAAATCATGCTTGTGCTTTATTCTTTTTCTCCTTTAATTAATGGATTTGCCTATTTAAAACCTTAATAAAAATTATATGTAAAACACCAAGGTCTCTGGGCTCAGACCTAGTTTGCAGTGACATAGCTAAATGCACCAAGAAGGTTGGAATTGTGGGTAAATAGGGGACTCCTTATGGTGCCTCCCTCAGGAAAATGGTGAAGAAGATTGAAATAAGCCAGCACACCAAGTACACTTGGTGCAAAACCAAGATGAAACAACGAGCTGTGGGGATCTGGCATTGTGGCTCCTTCATGAACACCATAGCCAGTGGAGCATGGACCTACACCACCACCTCGGCCATCACGGTAAAGTCAGCCATCAGAAGACTAAAGGAGTGGAAAGACCAGTAGAAGCTCCACCATTTGAAACATTGCTAGCCTACAATAAATGGGTTAATTTTTGTAACAAAATTACTTTGGCTTGTTGTTAAATTTATTAATTAGATCTTCCGATTTGCATTGCATTAATTTTGCTTCTCAAAAGACTTGGAAATTAAAAATCCTTCTAATTTTTGTTGGAAAAAAAAATAAAAATAAATAAAACACCAAAACATTATTCCAGTCTTCCTCCTTGATTTTATAAAAGGAGCATTTCTGGTGTTTATGCATGTTTTTTTCTTCCCATGTTTTTGTTGATTCTCTTGTATAGCCATGCACCTGACCTTTAAATACATAATTTATGATTCAGTTTGATGTATTAGTTATTTTAAGGATGCTTACTCAGTCACTAATGCTACTCACCTAATATTTCTGTCTCCCAGGTTCCATAATTGGATGGCACTTCCTGGCCATCTGATAAGTGGATAAGGCTGTATGATTAGTGCTGGCCAATGAATTATGAGTGGAAGGGATATGTGTCACTTCTGAACCACACATTTATTTGATTGCCAATACAAGACCCTCCAGATCTCTTTTTTTTTTTTTTCCTTCTGTTACAATGACTAGCAGTATTCAGGGTGGTCCCAGAATGAGGAGATAGATGTAGAACAGAGTCCCCAGATGACATATGATGAATATAATGTGGGAAAGAGAAATAAAACTTTGTTTTAAGCCACTAATATTTGGGGATTATTTGTTATTGCAGTATAACCTAGCCTATCCTGACTAGTACTGGGTCACTGTCCAACATGGTAGTTACTAGCCACCTGTGACTATTTACATATAAATTTAAATTTAATTAAGTTAAAAATTCAGTTCTTCAGTCACACTAACCCCATTTCAAGAGGTCAAGAGCCACATGTGGCTAGTGGCTACCACAATGCACATTGCAAATATAGAATATATCCATCATTGCAGAAAGCTTTGTTGAACAGTGATGACATACAGTAGTAGGATTTTTATGAGAGTTGGTAATGATATCTTCTTACTTTTCTTGATACTTTAAGTATTCATCTAATACCACCTTGGAGTTATTTTTGAAAAGTCTCACCTTTCTAAAAACCTCTTGCAGTGTCCAGTGGAGATTACCTTCTGGAAGAAAATAAGTCACTCTGGGCAGTTACATTCCTTAGAACTAGAGGGCACAGAGGTCTTTTCCTATAGGTACATTAGCAAAGGATTGACACCTTTTTGGTACTCTTGATACCTTCCATAAATGAATTCTCATAGAAGTTTTTAGTCCATCCTCTCTGAACATTTTCTACTTCTAACTCCTCTGTATCCCTAAGTAGAATAATGGTCACCTGGTATAAAATCTGAGGGGCTCAGTAATGATTCATCCAACTTTATGAACATCCTTACAAACAATTGTTTCTACTGTAAGAACTGTCATTGGATATTACAAGAAAATCTTGTAGGACCCCCAAACTGAACCAAGATATAAAATAATTCTCCCCAACTACTCATTAATTCATTCAACAACCATCTAGACCCTAGAAATACAAAAAGTAAAGTTCCCCCAAGGATCTTATAGTCTAATGGAGAACTAGATGGAACTAAATATAAGATCCAGTGACAACATATCCATCTGTCCTATCACAGAGGAGATGGCAGTCAGTCTCTGTCTTGAAGTAAGATTTGCTGAGCAGGCAATCAAGGAGATGAAAACAAGATAACCCAAATATAACACTGCATGTTAATTATACTTCAATTAAAAATAAATAAATAAGCCCTGTGTGAGGGAAACACAGAAAGGATAAGATATTTTTGGAATTGAAAGGACAAATCAATTAATAAAGCTATTGTTATTATTATTGGCTATTATAATCAATTCAATGGTTAAATCCATGACAATATTATTTCATATAAGTCCAGACATAGGTGGTTCCAGGATTGATTAATTTGATGGGTCAATGACATCAACAACCCAGTTCTTTCCATCTTTCTTCACTGCATCTTCGATGTCCTTCATTGCCTTATTCTCAGGCTGTTTCAATCATTGTCACTGGATGCTGCCACAGTTTCAGGCATCACATGGAGGTACAACAATGTCCAGTTGAAGAAGAGGACATCTTTCCCTGTGTGCTTCTTTTTTTTAAGATTTTATTTATTTATTTGAGAGAGAGACAAAGCACAGCAGGGGAAAGGGGCAGAGGGAGAAGCAGGCTCCCCGCTAAGCAGGGAGCCCAGTGCCATGGGCTCCATCCCAGTACCCTGGGATCATGACCTGAGCTGAAGGCAGACGCTTAACTGGCTGAGCCACCCAGGCAAAGAAAGCACCATTGTCTTCACATCTAAGTGATCAGACTGTCATATCTCCACTCCTAAATTGCTAGCAAGGGCAATGAGATGACTGCTTTAGAACGGTCAGGAATTACTCCTGATCTGAGGCTAGGATCACCTTTCCTGAAGCGAATTCCTGAATAGTCACGACTTTCTTATAACTGAGGAAGAAGTGAGAACGACTATTGAACAGACAAGCAACAGTTAATTGTGGGATCTGGAGTTCAGGGAGCAGTAGGGGTGGTGGTGGTGGTGAAGAATGGCTATTAGCTTTCCAGTCTGGGGCCTGGATAACTTGTTATATAACTTACAGTCAGGTAGTTAGTTTGAGAGACAAGGCTATGAGCTCATTTTGGACATCTTGAGTTTGAGATATGCATCAGACAATTATAACTGCTGACCTGAGACCAGGAAATGAGAATTGGCTATATGTGGGCATCACCTATATGATAATGTCCTTGAAGTCTCAAAGGTGCAATTGCCCAAGAGAACAAATACAAAGAGAAGAAGTGGAGGGGTGAGAGAAGAAGCACCAAAGGAGACAAAGCATTGGTTGCTAGATTTTGATGGGTTGGAGGGATGAAACAAAAAATGAGAGTCATTCTGGGTGACGAAAGTTAAGAAGAATGTTCTAAGTCTGAATGGCCTACAAAGAAAAATGTCAGGGTGCTATAAACTAAGGCAGGCCATAGATTGTGGTGCGTGCTGGTCATCAGTGACCTATAAGAGAGCAGTTTCTATGGAATGGTAGTCATAGAAAAATACAGTGAAATGGGCGCCTGTGTGGCTCAGTTGGTTAAGCGACTGCCATCGGCTCGGGTCATGATCCTGGAGTCCCGGGATCGAGTCCCACGCCGGGCTCCCTGCTCAGCGGGGAGTCTGCCTCTCTCTCTGACCCTCCCCCCTCTCATGCTCTCTATCTCATTCTCTCTCTCAAATAAATAAATAAAATCTTTAAAAAAAAAAGAAAAATACAGTGAAAGAGTGAGCAGTAAGAAAATAGAAGCAGAGAATATCTTTCAGAAACTGTCATGAAAGGATGGAAAAGATGGAGTACTAGCTAAAGTGTGGAAGGGCTGAAGGAAAAAGAAAGAAGCTGGAAGCATCTGTGGATAGTCTAAATACACGAGGCATGCTCTCTCCTTGGACTTCTGCCTGGCTCCTCCCCTTCTCCCAAACATCCACACAGCCAGCTCCCTTGCCTATATCAAGGCTCTGGTCCAGTGTTGCCCATCTCCTTTGTAAAATGGGGATAATAACAGTATCTGCCTCCTAGAGTTGTTTGTGGGGATTAACTTAGAGTGCCTGCAACTCTAGCTGGCCAGGCTCTTAGAGTATTTTAAACAGTGCCTGGCAGATAGCAAGCACAGTACCAATTAGCTCGTGGTAGTGCTGGTGGTGGTGATGATCATGGTTGTGATGGTGGGGGTGGGGGTGATGGTGGTTGTAGTTACATGGTGGTAGTAGTCATAGTAAAATGGAAGAAAAAGGGACCAGGGAAATTAAAGGTGCCAAGACCATGGGATTCTAGTTAACAAGGTAAGGCAGGAGTCTAGGAGAGCAAAAAGAAATCATGGGGATTTCTAACTTCTAACTAAAGTTAGAATCCTGGTGTCCTGTGGTGAATAAAAGAGTTAATTGGGGTTTAGAGTGAAGTTAGGGGTTGGGGGGAAGGTGACCACACCTGGTTCTGGTTGGCTGTGACTATGGTTCACTCTGGTGAGCCTGGCCAGCTAGAGTTGCAGGCACTTTTTTTTTTTTAGTATGATATTTATTTATTTATTTATTTATTTGAGAGAGTGAGAAACAGCATGAGAGGGGAGAGGGTCAGAGGGAGAAGCAGGCTCCCCGCTGAGCCGGGAGCCCGATGCAGGACTCGATCCCAGGACTCCGGGATCATGACCTGAGCCGAAAGCAGTTACCCAACCAACTGAGCCACCCAGTTGCAGGCACTTTTATAATGAAGTGTACTTGGGTTTTATTAGCCTCCTGCTCTGACAAACATTCAAAATAAAGATAGGTGTTTTAAAATATAAATATTTTTATTTCCAGACAAATTTCAATTCCTGCAAACTTGTATGAAATAATGGCACTGAGATTCTTTTTTGTCCTCTGAGATTTGTCTTTTTTTTCAGTTTTATAGGTATTTTGTAATTTAGTATGTTTAAACAATATTTGAGGAAAGATCTAGGGGATTCGAGGCAAGAAATGCAAAAGGCAGGCTAATCGTACTAACAGAGCCCACTACAATGGCCGTAAAGGGCCACACGTCTCTAGAAAAGACAATTCCCCAAAAGGGTGGCTGGGGAAGGCAGATAAAAGACTGAAGTTGGGTCATGTGACAGGTGTCACTTGAATAACGGTACTGGGCCAGAGATAAAAGCCCACTCCTTTTGGTCACATGACACAGCTTCATTACGCTCCCAGCAGGGGGTTAGAGTGAGGATGCCATTTTTACTTATTTATTTATTTGTGTGTTTTTTTCCCTTATTCTGTGATAATGAGAAAATGTTTAAACTCCCATCTCTGTGTTTAAACATTTCTCCCTGCTGACAGCAGCGGGATACCCCTTGATCAACTGTCAGATTGGAAAGTGCAATTTTTCTGGAAAGTAAACAGCATGTTAGCTGGTTGGAAATAATTTTCTGTTCATTGGTAGCTGTTAGTCCAGGAGTGATGGAGCCCTGTGACAGCACTTGTCAAGTGAGGAATAAGAAACAAGTTTGGAAATACCTTTAAGACATAGTTTTGACAATAGGGCCTTACTATTTTTTGATAGAAAAGTACTCTAAAAAAGTTAAAATGGGCAAAAAAAACTTTCCAATGTTAGCAGCTCCTGGAGATCCTTCTGGCAAAACTGACACAGAGTCAAAGGCAAACTCATGGAATGCGGGAGCTGGAAGGGTCCTTGGCAGGACTAAATCCAAGCCCCTCCCTTGTTACCACTGGGGAAACTGAGGCTCAGCCAAATACCTTGGACTCTTCTCACAAATAAGAAGAAAACATAGTAACTATCAATAAAGAAATAAAGGTTATATTTGCTTTTCAAATTCATGTGTGAAAATAAATGGAAAACACTGGTGGAAGCTTTTTAAACATGTGGACCTACATATACTTAACCAAGTTTAAGGCCTTGTGTATAATGTGGATCTTTTTTTGTGGAGTGACCAACGAAACCCTGTCATAGTCCTTCACGGATTAAACATATTGTCATCAGAAAAAAAAATGGCTTGGATAGAAGTGAAATATATTCTCAAGCTATACAGAGTAATCAGTCCATATCTACCTTGAATTAGGCTAAATCCGAAGTCCTGATTTGTCCCAGAATCTGCCTCACTTTTTCCTCATGGAAAAGGATTGCCAGGTGCCAACTAGGAGCCTTCACCTAGACGTTTCCAACAAACAGGTCAATCCTATAGGTGCAAATGTCTTCTACCCTATATCATAAACAAAGCAAACAGGTCTTCTCCATTCCCATTTCAGTTAACAGCATCACCAACCACCCAGTTGCCCGATCCCCCTCCTACCTACCTCCAAAATACCTTCCAATCTGTTTTCTCTTCTCCATCTGCACTGCCAGGCCACAGACCTATGGTTCTCAAAGTAAGGTCCCTGCGTCAGTAGCATCAGCATCACCTGGGAAATGGTTAGAAATGTAAATTTTCAGGCTCCACCCTGGATCTTCATAATTGGAAGCTGGGGGCTGGGGGCTGGGGCCAGAAAGTCTGCGTTTTAACAAGCCTCACAGGTGATTCTGATACACTGAAGTTTGAGAACCACTGCTCTGGTGGTATTCTCCAGATGTTGCCCAGGAGTCCCCTAACTGGCCTCCCAGCCATCAATTCTTTCTTCTCTGGAGACTTCACACCAGTGGTTCTCAACTTTGGCTGAATACCAATACCTGGGTCCCAGTGCCTGGAATTCTTATTTAATCTGGTGTGTAGCGTTAGGCATCAGGGTTTTTTAAAGCTCCCCATGCCATTCTGGTGTGCGGCCAGGGCTGATAATCACTGCTCCACACTGGAGCCAGGGTTCTCCTGTTATGCTGTCACTATCACCCTGGGAAAATCTCCATGAGTCGCAGGATAATTCTTAAGGGGACGCTTCAACATCTCTAGCTGGTTCCATCATCCTCCAGTCTCTATACTCTGTCACACAGAATTTCTCATCATTCCCCAAAAGCAGTATTCTGTTCATAGCTCTAGACTTTTGCACGTTCTGTTCCCTCTGCTTGGAACATCCTTCTACCTTCTGCCTAGTGGATTTTTAGTCATCTTCAAGACTCAGCTCAAAAGTCACCATCCCTGACTTCTCCAGCCCAGTTAGTTGTTCTCCCCCCGGGGTTCCCAGAGCATTCCTTTACTATTACATCTGAGTATTGGTCCCATAGGATTATAATTATGAGCTGACACTTCTTCCTCCCTTACTAAAACTGACTGCATCAGGAGCAGGTCAGAAGAATGCTTGGCTTTCTAATTTTATCCCCATTGTCTAGTATAGACACTGAGAAGATGTTCAACAAATGTTGGTTAAATGCACGAATTGAAAACATAATCAGCAACACTTGCTATCTTTCACTGAGATCAAATCATAGTGTCATTCTGCTTTTCATTCCAGAAACAGTAAAGCTCATATAGCTTGATTTATATATATATGACAGGGAGTCAACCAGACCTAGGTCTGTCACTTGCTGATCTTCATTTGCTCATCTTTAAGACAGAGTCAATAATACCTGCTTTGGGGGCGCCCGGATGGCTCAGATGGTTAAGTGTCTGCCTTCAGCTAAGGTCATGATCCCAGGGTACTGGGATCAAGCCCCGTGTCAGGCTCTTTGCTCAGCAGGAAGTCTGCTTTTCCCTCTCCCTCTGCTTGCTGTTCCCCCTGCTTGTGCTCTCTCTCCCTCTCTCTCTCTGTCAAATAAATAAATAAAACTCTAAAAAAATTTAAAAATAATACCTGCTTTGTAGAATGAGCATGAGGATTCATCATGTAACACTCAGCAGCATGCTTGACACAGAGTAGGCACGAAATAAATTAAAATTTTTATTATCATAATAAGTAAAACTAACTGAAAACAAAGTTGAACTGAGCAGTTCATGTGTGTATTCATCTGTCTCCACCTTCAGAGTGTGAGCTCCTGAGAGGCAGGAACTGTCGTATTTATCTGTGTGCTCTCTGGGGCTGGAACACAGTAGGCATTCATTAATTAATTCAGTCACTTTCTCAACAGCATTTATTAAGCTAGTGAATGAAATAAATAAGATTTGTGTTAGAAGGAAGGGGGGCTGTATGGGGAGCATAGGCTCACATATTTGCCCAACTTACCAAACAGAATCCACAATCTTGGCAGTTGAAAGATATTTAGAGATCATCTCTAAAATTCCTTATTTGCAGGTGAGGAAATGCAGATACCCAACTAGGAAAGCTATTTTAATTCCAATATTTATTACAGAATTTCTGGATTATGAGTTGATGGTGACCAAGTAGGAATTCAAGTCCATGTTTGTAGAAGTTGGCCCTAACAGTGACTTGCTGAGTGAACAGTAACTAGGACAGCACCTGATTTTCTACACGATGAGAAACTGGAAGGTTGAGAAGAATTTTAGGGAAAAAAAAGAATTCACAGGTGACATCTTTGAGTATTGTTGATTTCAGACTATCTATAAAATAAAATAAAATAAAATAAAATAAAATAAAATAAAATAAAGCATCTGTTACCCAATATGTATTTAAATTTATGTTACTCTGTTCTTTCAAAAGGCAGGCAGAAAACACAATCTGGGTCATTTAACAAGTGTTTATTTAAGCAACAACAAAACAGATAAAAGTGTTGAGCAGATATAATTGCAGAAATAAGCCTCTTTTTAAAAATCACCTCGATAGATGTGTCCCCCAAATCTGAGTCATTCCCAAGCAGTCTGAAAACTACTTTGAGCTTCCAGGGCAGTCTAGCGTGGAGTTTCCTGGGTGAGCCAGAGGGGCTGGCCTTGGAAGTCAAGAAGACTGCTTTGGTGGTCACAGGTGTGCGGCAGGAAAATCCAGGGGGCTCTTTGTGACAAACATCCCACGCCACTCACATGGGTGCCCTGATCTGCAGGAAGCATCTCCACGTGACACCCTACCTAGGAGGTCCCCACCCTCTCCCCTAACCCTGTGCACAAGCCCAGAAATGAAAGTTAGGCCCTATATATGCTGCTAGGGTTGCATAACAAAACACCACGGACTGGATGGCTTTATTTATTCTCTCACGGTTCTGGAGGCAGGCAGTCCAAGATCAAGTTGTGTGCGGGGTTGATTTCTTCTGAGGCCCCTCCTTGACGTGCAGACAACACCTTTTTACCGTGTCCTCACATGGTCATCCCTTGGTATATGTGACCTGTGCCCTCATGTCCTCTTATTAAAAGGACAGTAAGGCCCACCCACATTTAACTTAATCACCTATTTAAAAACCTTATCTCCAAATACAGTCACATTCTGGATTATTGGGGATAGGACTTTAATACATGGATTTTGTAGGGGACACAATTCAGCCCATAACAGTCCTCTTAGCTGCAAGACCGGCTGCTGACTTCTCTTGTGCAGAAGAATGAATGAATAAATGAATGAAGAATGAATGAATGAATGATGAATGAATGCTCTACACCAGCCAGACACTACGCCACAAACAATGCTGTTTTTCTCTGGCTACTCTGGTTTTTCTTAATGTTGCTATGTAAAAAAGCACTGTTGGGGGGGGTGGCCCCGGGCAGGAGTGGGGGTCAGCAGGCAGCCCCCAGCCCCAGATAACAGGGTTGCTCTCCAGGAGCACGTGTTAGAAAGAGTGCTTGATCAGAGTGTCAACTTGTGGGCCGCGTAGGAACACTAAGTGGTTTTGTCTGTCACCTCCTCCACCCCCACTGGAATTTGGCCGTAATCTGATGGAAACACTTTGCCTACTTTTAGGCGAATTTTCCACTATCAGTAAGGCTGTTTTTCATACTTAGGCTATCACCAAAGGCTTGCAGAACAGCAGTACTGCTCTCCCCCTGGGAGGCGCGTGTATCTCAAGGGTAGCGGGATGTGGGACCAAAAGCCACTCTGTGCAGAATGTTCTAGTAATTGAGAGGTTCATTCACATTTAATTACAGCCCGCCTCCCGAGCAGTGATTCTGGGCTAGACGTTCCTCCTGCAGCGTCTCTTCATTAGCCCTACTTTATAGCAGGGGAAAAACTTGTGGGGGGCAACCTGACAGATAAGGGATAAGCAGGCAAGCTGTTTTCAAACTCAAATCCAGCCCATGTGGTTCCAAAGTCCATGGCTGAACCCCTCCTCATGCTGTCCTCATGTCCCTGTGAAGCGGTCCGACTGGCCTTCATAAGCAGCTACGTGAGAAGGGGTTACACATGCCGGCATCAGAGTCAGACGCCTGGCTTCACAGCTTTGTGGTCGGGCAAGTCCTTTAACCTCATTAGGCTTCGATTTCCTCATCTGTCAAAATAGGTCCAATAACAGTACCTACCTCTAAGGGGGTTATAGTGAGGCTTGAAGGGTCTGACCCACCAAGGGTATTCAATAAATGAGGGTTATTAGTATTATTACCTCACCACAAATATAATCAAAATTCCAGACTTGTTCCCACCTAGGGGTGAAGAAGCATGTGCGTTTGTATGTATACCGTGTGTCCATGAAAAACAGCAATAGCCACTAATTATTGAGCACTGCTATGTATCATGCAGCGGACTGGGTACTTTACATATATCACCTGGTATTTTATGTATACGACCTTATTTATTCCCTGTGGCCATCCTCTGAGGTAGTTAATACTGTAATCATTCTAGTCAGATGAAGAAAATGAAGCTCAGAGAGGTTGAGTGTCTTGCTTCAGGTCACACAGCTAAAAAAATGATGGAGCTGAACTTTGGTTCCAGGACTGACTTTAGAACCTATGCTTCTGGTCACTAAGATACACAAGGTCTTTCTGAACTAATAAACTTAAAAAAAAAAATCCCCAAAGTTGCTACCCTCAACTCTATATAATCTTTTAAACAAATTGCTTTGAAAGGTGCCAACTTATCCCATCAATGCTGCCATTGTTCCCACTCTTTGGCCCTCAGAAGCATCCACAACCCTCACGAGAAAACTAGTCTTATTCAATTATATCAACCTCATCTTTTAATCTAACATGGTATTACTTAAGTCGATTATTCACCTTATTCCCCAGACTTTGATCTAAACGAATTTTGGCTGTTGTTAAAAATCAAATCCACCTTTAAAGCATAAGTATTTGCCCCCATCAAGATACTCCAAAGAATGCACTTACGTGTTTAAAAAAGAAATGAACCAGAGTGTTTTTACCAGTATTTTTGGAATAAGCGATTCGTCTTCCAAGGAGACTGCTTTGAAGGGGAGACTCATGTGGGATGCATAAGCTCTGGTATGTTTATTTAAAACATACCTTAAATTTCCTCATATACATTCACAAGTAACTTGCCTGGAAGCCCCAGACACTCGATTCTGTTAAGGCAAGGGAACATTCATCAGGTCACTGAGTCCTTTTCAGTTGTGTCTTTCCTGGACTTCTAAACGTTTATTCAGTGGATTATAAACATGAGCAAAAATGTTCATTAAGGAAAGGCACCCCCGCCTAAACAGGGGTTCTCCCACACATACACCTGGAACCAGGACTCTGTTCTGCGGTGCTGAGCCCTAAGCCAGAAATGGCAGTTGGTAGCTAGAGAGAGACTCTTGGGCTCTAAAGGGACAAATGAAAGTATCGGTAGAGTTGTTTTTTGTTGGGGGTAGGAAGTCAGCAATTCTCTCATTCATGGAGCTACCCCGAACTTAAATGCCTGTCAGTTGCCAGAAACTAGGTGTTGCATCCGATCCGGGCAGTGCTGGATGACTTTTGACAAAATTTCTCCATGTGATTTTTACGTGACCTCCCATTTGATAGTTCGATGTCAGACGCGTGGGACTGTCCTTCCACAGCCTTTCTTAGGCGTCAACCCTTGATGAGTCAGGGTGTCTTTGGTTTCTTTAAGCTTTGGTTTCTTTAAGCTCTTGTCATTTTAGTTTGGCCTACACTGCTGCCCTGTTTCTCGCAAACTTCCTCCCCCAACCATGCTGTGCTTCCCAAATGTTCATAACCCTGAACTATCCCAGATGACAAAAGGTATACACATTGTACTCGTCCAAGTAAGTCCGTCTTCCCTCACTTTGGCCTAGCCCCCATTTGTCTTATCCATTAAATAGTAAAACTCTGATTCGTGTGATAGCCAAAATAATGTGCCCCCCCAAAGATGTCTACATCCTAATCCAGGAATCTGTGAATATGTCACATTATATGGCAAATGGGAATTAAAGTTACGGGTGGAACTAAGGTTGCTAATTAGTTGACCTTAAAACAGGGAGATTATCCTGGATTTTCCAGGGAGGCCTAATGTGATCACAAGGTCTTCAAAGTGTGAGACAGAAGAGGAGCTCAGAGCAATGTGATGTAGAGCTGGAGGCCGAAGAGGAGGTCAGAGCCATGTGATAGAGAACCGGACACACTCTTACAGGCTTTGAAGACGGAGGAAGAGGGCCAGGAGCCAAGGAGAATGGGCTGCTTCTATGAAGCCGGAAAGAGCAAGGAAACAGATTCTTCCCTAAAGCCTCCAAAATGGAACGTAGTCCTGCTGAAACTTTGATTTTAGCCCATTGAGACCCATTTTAGACTTACAAACTACAGAATTTAAGATAAAAAATTTGTGTTGTCTTAAGCCATTGCATTTATGATTATGTGATTTGCTACTGCAGCGATAGAAAATACAGTTAACTAGGACCTAAATAACTGGAAAATACAATTCACTGACATTGTTTCTGCTGATCGCTTGCTTCCAAGAGAAGACTCTAAATCTCAAGAAAAGTTTAAATAATTTACTTTTAAGCAAGATCCTAGATGGGGTTCTCTTGAAACAGACCCTGACATGGAAAGTTGAGGGCCACTCCCTGGTTTCTTAGGAAGAGCTCTCAGGGGATGGATCTGTAAAGGTGAGGACCCAGCAGAGGGAGATGCTGGCCTGCAATGCAGCTGGATCTGAGCACTTAGCAGATCCCACAGGCAACTCCGGAGCTGGGGCAGCCCTTCACAGTTGTCCCAAATTGGGACAAAGGGACTGAATTTGTGTATCCACATTATCCAGCCTGGGACGGATAATGATCTTGGGCCAGGGTGTTCCTAGTCGCTGAGGGCAATGCCCAGCTAGGAACACAACTGTGAGTCCTCAGCTACTGATCCTCCCAGCTGCTGGGGGACTGGTAGATCAGCCCTGAGGAAGGGATCTGTGTAAGCACTATGGTAGTCACTGCAAGCAAGCAAGATTTCCAGGATCTGTGAGATCTGAGACCCACCTCTATTCCATTTTGTCTTGATACAACGGATAAGAAGAAGAGCTATTATGTGTTTAATGCTTCTTGCGTAGCAGATACTGTGCTTAAGGACTTTTCACTCATCCCCTCCAGTCCTAGCAAAGTAACCATGACTCGTTGCATTTTACAGATGAGAACACTAAGGCTCAGAAGCTCATACTGGTGAAGCAACCTGTCCCAGACCACCCAGCTCATTAAGGGGCAGAGCCGGGTTTTGACATCAAAGCCAAGCCACTTCATCTCCAGCCCACCACAGACCACATGGAGCAAGGTCTCAGGAAGCGAATTAACATTTACAAACATTAATCTGACACCACAAGATTCTTGACCCTCAAAGAAAGATAAGATTATGTTCAGTAAACTCTGCTTCCTAAATAGGAAAAGGGGCCTGTGACCAAATGATAAGATATTAAACAAGGGTCGAAATGAGAAAGAACTTCTGGTGGCCCAGAGGGTTCAGTAGATCAACGTTTGTGCTACACTCTGTAAATCAAAGTTAATTATAATTTTGCTCCACACTGTACAGGGTGAATCAGGTCATAATTTTTACATATGCCTCAGTGTTCTCTTTCTGAATGGAAGCTCCTAGGGGAAAAGCATCAGGTCGGTCTACCTTACCTCGGACAGCCCCTAGCACCACATCAACACAGGACAGCACGTCGTAAATACCGTTCGATGATTTTCTTCCCTCGCCGTTGTGACCCAGACCCCATCTAACAGCCTACAGTACAATATCAGTCATGGTAGCTCTCTCCCTGCAGGTTGGATCTAGAAAATACGGTGCTCTGAAAAAAGCCATGAAAGCTCTCCTCTTTAATAAGAATCCTGGTGTCCTGTGATGGGTGCTATAAAATCGAGGACTGACTGGGCTGTTCGTAGCCGCGTGGGCCCATTAACAACGTCTGGGTCTGTGGTAACATACTTCATATCCTGGAAAGGATAAGGTGGTCACCAGAGTGCAAAAGCGAAAGCATTTATTATAAATGACACTGGGTGACCCTCGAGTAAACACAGCTGTGCCCTCGTGGTGTCTTGTCAGGGGCACTCCCTAAGTAGATTAAAGAAATCCATGTTTTATGGGGCCATTACTTATTCTCCGTATACTACGGAAGGCTGCTTTTCCATCAAACCTTGCTTCCTGCATATAAGGTTTCAGGCGCTGAGATTGTAGGAAGCGGAGATGCTTCACTAGAACACTTACACTAGCATCTTCTAATATTTTTCAAAGGGAGAATGAGGATCAGTTCCTATTTGTTCCTAAATGATTTACACAGCATTTCTGGCTCTGCACAACTTGTAGCTGTCCTACTGATTTCTTACAGACTCTTCTCCCCCACGCCCGACACCCTCCCCTACAACGGGGGTGGGTGGAATGAGCATGAGACTTTATTTAGGAAGGTTGGGGGCCTGGCTCTGTCATCTACTAGCTGTGGGGACTTGGGGCTGTTCCTTTAACCCACTAAGCCTTATTTTTCTCATCCTTCAGTGGAGAGAACGAGCTCTGCTTCTGGGAATTGTGCTAAGTTACGTCGATGGTCCCCAAATTAGGGGGCTGAGTGGGAAGGGAATAGTAATACACAGTGAGACTCTTTAAGTTGCTGGAAAAAAATTAGTATATAGAGGAATATCATCACATTTATATAATATTATAATCCTGTTATATACATATTAGTAAATAGAAATATTTATTAAATATATAGATTTAAGATCATATGACAGTTACATAGATATCATATATGTGTATGTATATATGTATATATAAAACCTTTGTGGGATTGTTTCTACTTTTATGAACAATGCTCCTATGAATATTCATGTATAAGTTCTATATGGCCATACATTTCTATTTCTCTTGGGTGTACACTTAGGAGTAGAATTGCTGGGTCATAGGGTATCTCTATGTTTCACATTTTGAGAAACTGCCAGACTGTTTTCCAAAGCAGTGGCACCATCTCACATTCCCACAAGCAGTGTGTGAGAGGAATCTATTCATTTTAACGCCAAATTCTCATTGACTCCTATAGGAATTCCCCCTTGGATTGAAAGACTGGCTCCTGCCCTTCATCCTGAGGGAAAGGAGTAGGAAGTGTTTGTTGTGGTTGCCTTTGCTTTCAGCCCTGCTTGGAGCTTGCCTTAGAGGATCCAGGCCAGCCCCTTTGTTTTAGGTCGCTTCCATCTCTGGGATGGTTGGAATCGAATGTTTATTTCCCTGTTTCTTAGGAGTGTTTTGAGGGAAGTTCTGTGTGATCCTTGGAATGGAATAGCACAATTTGATGGAGTCTGTTGGTGGTGATTGCCACAACAAAATGAATAGCTGTAATTCTTAAAATTATTGAACGTCCGCCTTGGAAGGGTCAGTAATGCGACCATCTAGTCCAGGCATGGTAAGTAAGCTGTGGCTCACGAGGCAGTCTAATCGATTATAGGTGCGTAGGATGATGGAGCTCTGTCCAGGCTCAGGAAAGGGGCTGTGATTGATTAGCAATGTCTGTCCCGGTGACAGGAGGGCATCCATGTTGACGCTTATGCTACCTATTTGCTTTCCCTGATTAAAGCCAGCCATACTACAGCTGGTTAACGATAGAGTTGGAACAAGAATCAGTTCAGTACTTTTTCCTCTGCACCATACTGTCCCCAGTTCTGTAAAGGGCCTCATAAAGGGTAGGTTTAGGGACAGGAATAGGGTTACCAAGTCAGCAGGTCAGTTTCTATACTGCTAGGTTCAGACAATTCCCATCAATGCCTGTGGGAATTACTTCATCAGGATTAACTAGTTAATGATTATGAAGTCTTGGTAATTGCTAGCTAATAAAGAGGGGGCCATTCCCACCTCCTGAACCCCCATATCTGCAGCTATCATGTGGAACGCCCTTTGAAGTCCACAAACTTGATGCATTTGTACACAGGGAGTGTAGAGGGGGATGGGTTTGGACCAAAGAAAAGAAGCTGAGCTCCTTCTGATTTGAAAGGGAATGACTGTGTGTGTGCTTTCCACTTGAACAAAGAGAAAGGAGCTCCATATTCAGTCCTTAGATCAATCAAACCCCAAAGTCATTCTGGGGGAGAAATATGATTTTTCTATAGGGGAGAAATGAATATTGACTGTAAAAGAAAACCAGTCCTTAAATTCTCAAATCTATTTGAATTTCATTAGAATGTAAAATATGCCTGAATTTCTCCTTTTCTACTTTATTAATGAATTAAATTATTCACCAGCAAAAAATTACATTGAAGAACTCAGAGACCTCTTGTAATTAATTCCTTTTCCTTCTTCTTAAGTGTGATTGTATAAAAAGAGAAATAATATGAAAATGATTTTCTTTTCTTTCTGTCCCTCTACCTTCTTTTTCTTTTTTTCTTCCCATCATGGCTTGAACACCTATTCAATGTCCTGCATTATGTCAGGATTCTAGTGAGTGAGCCAGTCCTGTGCCTGAGGAGCTCCGTCCAGCAGGCTTAAGGTCACACGCTCTCCTACTGCCCAAGGGGGAGGCAGAGATCAACCGCCTCCAGGGAAGGAGAAGGTCAGGAAGGCTCTGGAAGGCTAGTGGGTGGTCAATGGGCAGAGAAGCAGGAGAAAAGCAGTCCATGGTCAGGATGCACAAAGGCACAAAAGGTTTCCAGAACTGCAAAGTTGAAGATGCCGAAGCATGAGGTGGATATGGGGGAGGGTCATCATAAGAGCAGCCGGAAGTGAAGCTGGGAGAAGGGACCTCTCTTCCCAGGGTCCTTGGGGGAGCCTGGCTCCGGACCCCTTCTGTGAAGAATACTCCTGGGTTTTTCATCAAACTGCTGAAACTAACCCATGAATGCAGGCAGGGATGTGTGTGTGTGTGTGCACGTGTGTGCATGAGAGAGAGAGTCACCAGGTTTATTTTATTTTATTTTTTTTAAGATTTTATTTATTTATTTGACAGAGAGAGACATAGTGAGAGCAGGAACACAAGCAGGGGGAGTGGGAGAGGGAGAAGCAGGCTTCCCGCCGAGCAGGGAGCCCGACGTGGGACTCGATCCCAGGACCCTGGGATCTTGACCTGAGCCGAAGGCAGACGCCCAACGACTGAGCCACCCAGGCGCCCGAGACACCACGTTTATTTATCCATTTATTCTTTGAGGGACATTTGGGTTGTTTTCACATTTTAGCTCTTATGAATAATGCTGCTATGAACGTTTATATACAAGTTTTTATGTGGCCCTATGTTTTCATTTCTTCAGGGTATGGACATAGAGGTAGAATTGCTGGGTTATATGCTCACTCTGTTTAACATTTTGAGGAACTGACAAACTGTTTTTCCAGATACCTTTTAAGATCTGAATTTAAAGGTAACTTTAAACCTTCAAAACATATGACATTCCTCTCACAATTGTGCACAGCAGTCTGTGCTCCTCAAGGATTATGTGTTTATCATTGTCAAATAGCAAAACCAAAACAAAATAGTAATGAGTTTGACGTCCTCTATTCAAAGGAAAACAATCCATGAGTTGGGGGAGTACAGGGCCTCACAACAGTGGAGCGCTCTTCCCAAGGGATTTTGGGCAAGAGCGAGCTTTCCCATATGTTAGAGACCACAGAGGCATCACGGAAATGGGGCATGACTGGGGAGGAGGTCGGGAATTTCCTATAAGGCTAGCAGGTCCTATTGGCTAGCGTATGGTAAGCTAGCGAAAGCTGAGTTGGAGGGTTGTGATTGGTGTTAGTTTTCCTTGACAGTGAAGCGTTCTCTGTAAGAGCAGGCTGATTCAGGTTTAGATTTGTGATGTGGGCTGAGCCCTGGGCAGGCCTGCTTTTTGAGGGTTCTGATATAAAAATTAGCTTTATCTATCAGCAGGATATCTTTTATTCCTGCAGTTCAGGGTTGGAGCATCATGGAATTCAGTGGGGCTAAGATTAAAGGGATCTCCATCCTCCCGGGGGAAATCCCAGGTCAGTGCCTCAGACTCATGGAGAAGTAGTTCCCTTCCTGCCTGGCCTAAGCTCTTTTCTTGGTTTTATATGGAGGTACGGGCTCTGATCAACACACACACCCATTAGATCCTTCCTCCCTCTAACACTGGACCAATGTCTATGGGATCAGTTAGGTTGAAGGCAAAGGCCTACATAGTTTTGGGGCTTCTGAATTCCCAAAGCGATACAGGAAAGGAAACACCAGTGAGACCCTCATCATGAGCAGAAGATCCAGGCAATACTCGCTTGATGGTTGGGTCCCAGAAGCCCAGGGTGGGGAGGGCGATGGGATGAAGAAAGGTGTCACTGAGCCAGCCAGCAAGTCTGGAGTGGGAAGGGGCTAGCCTGCAGAGCTGACCGCCCACCACCTATGTGCCAACTGCTCTAGGTCCAGGTCCTTATTTCTCCCCATTTTTACTGAGGAGGAAACCAAGAGCTCAGTGAGAGGAAATCAAGAGCCTGATGCCCAACAGCGGTAGAAGGCAGAACTGAACTGGAGACAGAGTAGGTCTAGGTCCCCAGATTGGCCTCAGAACCGGGCCACTATCCCTGCCATCTGGAGCACAGGGGCTGGACCGGGCATCCCTTCCACACGGTTCGGTGGCCCTCCAGCACCAGCACCCGGCCCTGCCGGGCATGGCAGCTGTCACCGCTGTTTGGGAGGCAATCATACATTTTTAATGACCTGCAAAATCTCCCTGTGAGAAAGGAGGGACAGTTGAAATTACGACCAAGCAATTTGCATTGCGCATCAAGTTATCCTCCTCCTGCTCTCCAAGAATATGCAGAAATAAATGCCTCCTAATGAACCCCGGGGGGCTGAGGCTTTGATATGAATTCTGCTGGAGGGGTAAAGAGTTCTAGCCAGACTGAGCCCCAGCGTGAAGCTGAAGCAGGAGGGCCAGGGCAGTCCCCTTCAGAGCGAGGGGGAAAGGAAATTGGATTATCTAGCTAGCAGTTGGTGTTTTTCTAGCTCTCAGAACCACAGATGAGAGCTCCTCACCTTCAGATGGGGGGAGTTCGATTTAGCCCTATTTAACCAGCCAGCTCTGCACCCCACTGCAGCCTCCCCACCCTGGCCTCACTCACCCCTAAGCTCCTTCCATACTCCCTGGGCTTGCAGGGACCAGGAGCTCCAAAGCCTTTGCGTTTTCCAAAACTAAAGACCCATTAAAGATGATAGATAGAGGGGCACCTGGTTGGCTCAGTTGGAAGACCTTGATCTTAGGGTTGTAAGTTCAAGCCTCACACTGGTTTTAGAGATTACTAAAAAAATAAACTTAAAAAAATAAAGATGATAGGTAGATAGATCGATGATAGATGACTGATAGGTAGATAGATAGATGATAGATGATAGATACATGATAGATAGATAAATAGATAGATAGATAGATAGATAGATAGATAGATAGATAGATAGATAGATAGATGATAGATAGATAGATGATAGATAGGTAGGTAGGTAGATAGATAGATGATAGATAGCAACCTTTCTATCTAAAGTCAGATAGCCTTCAGTTCTGGCTGCCTCTCGGAAAGCACCAGCTCTCTCCCCTCCCCCACCACCTTCAGGGCCTCTGTTTACTCAGCACAATGAGGTGTGTGTGTAGGCAAGTCTGTGCTTGTAGGAATGAGTCCTGTGGGGGCTGGCCTGGGACGTGAGTGGTGTGGGTCTGAGGGCATGTGGATGTGGTATTTGTGTGGGCTTGAGAGTGTGTGGTAATGAGGGTTTGTGTGGACTTGTGAAAGAGAGGAGGTGGGGAGACCTGTTCAGAGCCTCCCTCCGGGAATTCATGGTGATGAGCACAAGCCCAGCTTGGACAAAGGGAATCCACAGAAGATCCTGAGCTCTGTGTCGGCCCTGCCTCTCCGCTGTCTCCCTGCCCCAACACCTTTCCCAGAACTGCAAGCACATCCTACTGATCCAAACACTCATCTTTCACAGCTGGCCCTGCTTGAGAGGCACCTAAAAGCCCCGCAAAACCCCTGGTGGGAAATAAAGCCTTGCATGTCCGCACAAGGGCTCTCCATGGTTGGACAAGTGGATGCATCCTTCAGACAGCCTCATCAAAGCCCAGTCCACTGAGCAGAAAGAATAAACAGATTCTTTGGTCCCTTTATTTCCTTATTTGGAAAATAGGGAGAGTGAAGGACCAATCCGAGTGGGTTGTAGTAAACACATGCTAATAAATCTGAGTTATTACTGGGGTGAATAGGTTGGTAACAACTCAGCACTTGGAGCTCCCATTATCGCAAGCAGTACTGGGATAAGATGATTAACCTTTTTAAGATGTTCTGAGGGACAGTGAGCAGAGGCCTGTGGGTTAGGGCCATACCCAAGGGAATAAATAACTTAACCCATGGTCTAAGGAAGGTCTCTGCTTTCAGGATTTCCTTGTTGGGGATGGCGCAGCGTACACAAATTTGGGGAACTTACCTACATCAAGGTGCCCTGAAAAAAACAAAAGAGAGAGGAGAGGAACTGTTATGGATTAAAAAGAAACCTAAGAGTCACATTAATCAAATGCAACTGGGACCATTGATTAGATCTGACTTAAATGATCAAATATTTAAACATTACAGGACAATCAAGAAAATTTGAAGGCCCAATGGATATTCGATAATATTAAGGACTTATTGTTAATATTTTCAGATGTGACTATGGTATTGTGGTTATGTTAAAAGACCAGATAGTCTTGGGGTGCCTGGGTGGCTCAGTCGTTAAGCGTCTGCCTTCGGCTCAGGTCATGATCCCGGGATCCTGGGATCAAGCCCCGCATCGGGCTCCCTGCTCAGTGGGAAGCCTGCTTCTCCCTCTTCCACTCCCCCTGCTTGTATTCCCTCTCTCGCTGTGTCTCTCTCTGTCAAATAAATAAATAAAATCTTAAAAAAAAAAAAAAAGACCAGATAGTCTTTATCTCTTAAAAAATATACTGAGATGGATGAAATGATAAAATGTGTTGGATTTTTTAATTTAAAAGAATCTAGCTGGTGGGGGCCGTTCAGGAAACAGGGAGGAGATAAAACAAGATTGGCAAGGGGAGGGTTCAAGGGATTCCATTATATTATTTTCTCTCATTTTGTGTGTTTGAACATTTCCAAACTTAGAGTATTTTTTTTTTTAAGATTTTATTTATTTGAGAGAGAGAATGAGATAGAGAGAGCATGACAGGGGGGAGGGTCAGAGGGAGAAGCAGACTCCCCGCCGAGCAGGGAGCCCGATGCGGGACTCGATCCCGGGACTCCAGGATCATGACCTGAGCTGAAGGCAGTCGCTTAACCGACTGAGCCACCCAGGCGCCCTCCAAACTTAAAGTATTAAGAAAGAAAAAAGAAGCCTCCTCTGGAGCTGCCACTTGGAGAGAGGCTTCTGCCCTCCCACAGTGTCACTAGTACAAGATGATTCAGTTGGGGGCACCTGGGTGGCTCAGTTGGTTAAGGGACTGCCTTCGGCTCAGGTCATGATCCTGGAGTCCTGGGATCGAGTCCCACTTCGGGCTCCCTGCTCCGCAGGGAGTTTGCTTCTCCCTCTCCCGCTCCCCCCTCTTGTGCTCTTTCTCTCTCTCACTCTCTCTCAAATAAATAAATAAAATCTTTAAAAAAAAAAAAAAAAAGATGATTCAGTTGGGCCCTTGGACCGACAGGGAGGGGCACAGCCAAGCAGTGCTTTCTAAGCCCTATAAATCAACAAGCACAGCTGAAGCCATTTAGTAGGAAGCTTGTTAATAAGAAAAATCTGGTTTAAATGGGTCATTTTATTCGGGAGAGGGAGCGGGGAATGATGGAGAACAGGGCTGCCCTGGCAAGGGTGGGGTTTGTAACTAGTACCAAGCTCTCCCTCCCAGGCAGGGATTCGGTTGCGTTAAATCTGTCGCCACCTTAAACCTTTTTTCAGGAGGATGGTGAACCCAAGGTGCTAGCAACAGAAGTAGGGGACAGGCCAGAGCACGTGCAGGGGGAGAATGCCGTTGGCTTCTCTACGTCACCAGAGATGCGGGTCTTCAGGAGGGGACTGGGAGCTTCTGTGGTGTAAGGAGGTCACATTCAGGATGCAGCACAAACTCTGGTGCGGGACCGAGGGCAGAAAGGTGAAGGGGGACGCAGCCAATTTGGTACAGTGGTTTTGAGTAGAGTAATCTGGGCCAAAAAGAGAAAGAAGGCCTCCAGAAGTGGGACTTGGAAGGGGAATCTTAATGGAAAAGGACCCAAGGGGGACCCTAAGAAATGAATACTAGAGCCAAACCAGTGATTAAATTGCACCAGAAAGTGGTTTTTGAGGATAGGTGCCTTTGAGGGTCACAGGACTTAGCTTGCTCTGCCAAGCCCTGAGAAGGCCCAGGCACCTGAGTTCAGGGCATAAGTAGTGACAGGCCTGAACTCCCCCTACTCTCCTTTCTCAATTTGCCAGCGACCCAGGGCTGCTGCAAGGCTCAGTAGGGAGAGCACTGAATCTGGAGTCAAAAACCCAAGTTCCAGTTCCAGCTTTGCCTTTTCCTACTGGGAGAACTTTGGGCAATCAATCCTTCGGACTCTCTCAGCCTCAGTTTCCCTACTGGCTAACAGGATGAACAATACCTGTTTCACCAAGTTGCCATGGAGGGGTATTTGCACAGTAAAAAATGCATAGGAGGGCGCCTGGGTGGCTCAGATGGTTGAGCATCTGCCTTCGGCTCAGGTCATGATCCCAGGGTCCTGGGATCGAGTCCCGCATCGGGCTCCCTGCTAGGCGGGGAGCCTGCTTCTCTCTCTGCCTCTGCCTCTCTGTCTCTCTGACTCTCATGAATAAATAAATAAAACATTAAAAAAAAATGTGTAGGATTTGGAGAATAGGTGCCACGGAGGATCAAGCACAGGCCTCACCAGACTGAGCCATGTGCCTTCCAGCCAGTCAGCTGGTGCCTCTGAGCCTCTATTTCCTCATCCGAAAAATGGGAGAGGAGTACTAGCTTAGCATGAAAACAGAGAGAGAAAAATGTGAGTATTCGGTTTAGGGTAGTGCCTCACACAGGTGAACACTCGATAATGTTAGCAATTAGCATTAATGTTATAAAACGTAAGACCATAAATAAGGCTAAATGTGGGAAGTCACTAAGAATGTCACAGAGAAAGCAGCTGGGGGGCAGAGAAGGGAGCTTGGATCTTGCCAGACTTTGGGTCATCTCAGCATTTACGTCGTATACTTTGTTTCTATCTCAGCACTTGGAGCATGGGCATCATCTGGTTTTACTGCAGGCGCCCTCCGCTTTGCCATGCAATCAGCTTGCAGGTATCTATTAGACCAGTAAAGACTGTTGAATGGTTGAGACCTTCGCTTGGGGAAAATGTACAGAAACTATTGCTTGGGTACGATCCGAGCTTCAGGACAAGAGAAACAGAGCTCAGAAGCTGGGAAAATAAAGGCAGAATATTGTTGTTTTTAATCTTGAGTTCAACCAGGTAGCTTCAGAAAATTCTTGAACATGAAAGTGATTTTTAGGCCAAAAATCTTGACAGCAAAACAAACAAACAAACAAGCAAACAAGTCCTGTTTGCATTATTAATACTTTAATACTCACAGGTACACACAGGTCTTTAAATAAGGGCCTGCAGACAGTCATCTTTCCCAGAGTTTGTACCTTGTGGTTACTGAAGAGACAGTTCTGGTACTTCCCTTACTAAATTAAACCTCATCCACTTCACCCACATTTGTTCTTGGCTCCTGCCACACAGTAACAGCCCTCCCTGCCCTGGCTGGTCCCCAACCCTCCCACGAGCAGGAGGCGACCCCAGCCAGAGAGTGGGATGTTTTCCTTCCCGTCTGCCCCATCGGTCCCCTGACGGTAGACGCCCGGGGTGTGAAAGTGCACACCTCCAAAGTTGGCCTTCTGGTTCAAGGGGCCCCAAGAGGAAACCAACTGTCCCTTCATTTCCTGTGGATAAAGAATTACGTGACTGAAACAAATCGTACCCTCTTTCCTCTTCCCAGGTCACACCAGCCCAGCCCAGCAGCTGAGAGTTAAGGAAGCGGTGGCGGCAAATCAAGGCTGGGCTGAGACCCCACGATGTGAAAATAGGTGTGTGGGCTTCCAGACGCTCGTCTCCACCTCCTCGCCCCCTCCCTGCTCACACCTTCTCGGTAGGGAAAGTCATGAGCGGGAGCCACGCGAGCTGAGACCTGTGTGCCTGAAGGGTTAATTCCCTGTGGGGGGGATCCTGCCACCCCCACTCACTTGCCGCTGTGGTCCCCTCTCTTGCAGGCTGATGCACAACACTGAGTTTGAAGGGGCTTCTGTGACAGAAGCCCCGCTTGGGCTCCAGGCAGGGAACATGCACCCTGTTGACATGGGACAGCACTGCCCAGGTTGCCCCAGCGGCCCCCAGCGCTTGTCACATGGACACGAGCGGCCACTTGGCTGCTTCCATAACTAATCACCACTGTTGCTGAAATATTACTACTTCTGTTACAACCACAAATGGCCCGAATGAGGAACAGGCGCTTTGGGGTAACATCAAACACGGGTCGGTTGCTTCTCATTTGCCATCCCCCAGCCCTCCCAGGGAACATGCGGGGAGGACCAGTTTGATGGCCGGGCAGTGCCGGGACGGTGTGGGGATTTGCCCGTCTCCTGTTTGGGTGTTTTTGAGGGTCTCAAATGTACTTGATTTCTTCAAGCATACCATGTTTTAATGGGTACCCAGTGCTTTTACTTGGGATCAGTTATGAGTTGGTTTTGAAGCAATTCAGCATTTCACCAGCTGGGATGATGAGTGAGCTCTCCATTGCTTCGAGGTGACAGAATCCGAAAAGACATATAAGGGGATGAGTGCAAAGAGCATGGGCCTTGGAGTCACCCAGCCCTAGTTTGAGTCTTATCTTCATGCCTCACTAGCTGTGTGAACTTGGGCCATGGTTTGCCCTCGCTGAGCTCGTTTTCTCATCAAAAAACCACAAATACTAATAATATCAGATTGTTATGAGGGCTCAAAGAAATGTGGATATGGGGCGCCTGGGTGGCTGTCGTTAAGCGTCTGCCTTCAGCTCGGGTCATGGTCCCAGGATCCTGGGATCGAGCCCCACATCGGGCTCTCTGCTCCACGGGAGGCCTGCTTCTCCCTCTCCCACTCGCCCCTGCTTGTGTTCCCTCTCTCGCTGTGTCTCTCTCTGTCAAATAAATAAAATCTTAAAAAAAAAAAAAAGAAAGAAAGAAATGTGGATAGATGGTTAGCACAGTGCCCGGCAACCAGTGGGGGCTCCATAATGAAAGCCATCTCAGTCATATTGATCTTGGTGTCTGGTGCCCTTCACAGACCCCTCCCCCCAACACACACACACACACTGCCCCACACACCTAGCGTCCCTTAGCAAAGTAACTAGTTTATGATTTACACTTGTCTCTCATTGGCCCTGGATCCTGGGAAACCAGATGGATGTCGTAGTAATGACAACAACCAACATTTGCATTTCCCTTCCTGGCTTATAAAGCACAAACACCCACACCCTATTTAATCCTCAGAACCACCTTGTAGGGTATATGTGTATCTTCATTTTTTTCAGAAGAGAAAGCTAAGGCTGTGAGGGGTTAATTGAGGTACCCCAAGGTCACACAATTTACAAATGACAGATCTGGGACTGAAGTTCAATGTTCATTGTCCCACTCCAAACTTCCTGCCACCCAGCAGTCTGCCCATGCAGGGAGATAAACACCCTCCCTCCCCCTAAACATTTACCATGCCCCATGTCCCAGAGCTATCTGCTAGGGAATTAGCTTCCTTACCTGGGACAATGTAGAAACAGCTGTCAGTGGGTTACCTCTCCCAGATAAAATATTTGTATTTGGATGGGGGGGGGGGCGTCTTCTGTTGACTAGCCTTGACCCAAAGGATTTACTATAATGGGGAGTTTTAGGTCTTGTGTGGTGAATTATATTAACACCCTGGATGACTGCCTTTCCCTCCTATGTAGAAGACTTGTCACACACACTGGGCTATGGCCACATGAAATAAAGGGGAGGCATCACACAATTGTAAAGTTGCCAGCGATCTTTAACTCAGCAGACCATAGCCCAGTGGTTGGGCCTCTGTGTTCTAGACGTAACCCCATCTTCTTTTCCAGCTAGCTCAGCCACTGGGATCTCGCCAAAGGGGGCCAGTTTAACCTTTCTTGGCTGAGCTAAAGGAACCATAAACTTTTCAATAACATTCACATCACATCTCATTTGTTCTTAACGACCCCCTGTGATGTTGTATGAGATAAGTGCTATTTTCCCTTACACAGGTGAGGATGCTGAGAGATCCAGAAGGCTTAACTAAGTTGCCCAGGATCCCAGGCCAGCAAGCAGTGGTATCCGGACCAGTCTTTTCCTTTTAGAATGGTGGCTCTTCTACTCTTTCCTGCAGACCCTGCACTTCCTGGGTGTGTATGGAATGAAGCAACCACAAGTTTATCCTTCCATAAGGCTAGGCGCTGGCCAACCCTTGACTCTGCAGATGGAACAGTAACTCATGGAGACTGGTAGAACACACAGAGACCACCCTGTCCACCACCACCTTGCCTTTGGGTGTGGACCCTGGAACTCCACTATGATGTGGGTTTGGAGAGAACCCAGAGACAACTCCCTCCCAAATGGAAGCAAGGAGAAGCAAGCTCTAGCTGTCTTTGTAGGTGGAGGTCAAGAGGTCAGGGATTGACCTAGTTATACTCTCTAAGGATGTGAAGGGTTAACTGTGTCTGTCATTTACCCTAGGACTAGCAAGAAATTGTGGGTTTAAATCATAGCAGGAAAATTCAGGGTTAGCATTAGAAGGAACTTTCTGACCACAAAGGCCACAAGGAGCTGAAGCAGATTCATATGAAAGAGGAGAGGAAGCTACTTCTTTGGAGAGCTGTAGGAAATAGGTTAGCCGCTGGGTAGTGTAGCATACCCATCATGGAGATGGGAAGATTGAGGTGTAGGATTACTAGATTTCCCTTTGAGCCTTGTGGCTAAAAACTGCTAGAAGACACCATATAAACAGAAAGTGTAACTACACTTATTTTTAATTGAATAATTATTGCTTCCAATTTGGGATGATTTCAACAATGCTGCTTCTTGTACTTCTATTTTGGCTCTCCAGGGGAAATTTGAAGTTTCCTGGTAATTTATAATTTTAACCACAGTTTCCCTGAGGCAGTAAGTTTATATGGGAAAATGGTTCACTCTGAATCTTAAAACTTTTTTCTATGTTATAATTTGCCATCACACTAAACACACATGTCATTGCCTCATCAGCTCATAATTGCCGACCCCTCTAACCCTGACATCTCCAGAACAGGTAGTTCTTCTTCAAAGAACATTTCATTGCAATATCAGGACAAAAGTCAGGTGCCCCTATATGACAGGAGGAGAAGTTAAAAAAAAATGGAGAAATAAGGACATTCTATGACCCCAAACTTTGAAGCTTTCTCCTCCTTGGATGGGGAGAGCCTGTCCCTCACGTATGCAGATGAGGGTGCTGACTTGTACCCAGAGGCATGTGCTCGACAGCCTTTCTGGGGTGGGATGGGTTTACACAGATCCACACATACTCTTTCTTGTTCTCTCTCCCTTGTGTTTATGAGATGGCTCCCAGATGAGTGAGTGGAGGCTGGGGGGACTGAATCACCAACCTGCACAGCTAAACCTGCAACCTTATTTCATCCTGAACTAGCCAGACAGCATGAACAATAAGCGATTGAATCATCCATCAAGACTGTATTACAGAACAGAGCAGTGCTTCCCAACACCTCACCCTGTGGCACACGGATACGACAATACAATATAATGATAACACAAAGATAATATCTGCAATAAACAGATGAGGTTATTTGCAACCAACTGGGTGTCTCCAGCCACTCCAGACCTTCTCTAGACACCCAGTGACCGAAGGGCCAATATTTTGTACCACGAATTGGGAGTCTCTAGAGTAGAGCGAAATGGTTAGGGTAGAACAGTGCCAGGTGGGAGAGGGCTCTGAAGTTAGATGGCTTGGATTTGAGTCCTGGCTTAGTCACTGGTGACCTTGGCTGAGTTATTTAATCTCTCAGTGTCTCAGCTTGCTCATAGATGTAATGGGGTTAATAATAGTACTTCATGGGGCTGTTTTTTTTTTTTTAATATTTTATTTATTTATTTGTCAGAGTAAGAGAGAGAGAGTGAGCGCACAAGCAGGGGGAAAGGCAGAGGGAGAGGAAGAAGCAGACTCCCCGCCGAGCAGGGAGCCTAATAAGGTTCTGGTTCTTCCACCCACTCCAGGTGGACTCCTGCTGGATATGTCACCTCACCTCTCTGGACTTCATGCCCCTCGTGGATTGAGAGATGATGGTTGACCAGATGGCTGCAGAGGTCTCTTCTGCTCTAATATGTCATGGCTGTTCTGTGGTACAGAATTACATAGGATAGTATGTATGTGCCTGGTGGCTAGGGCCTCAATGTGCAGCACCAGTGTCTAGGATGATTAACACAAAACAAGTTAATGTTTACTGTGAATCAAAACACACCAACACATCCCCACCTGCAGTAAGAACTTCAGTTTGCCATGTTGCCCTCCCAATAGCTGAATTCTAAATTGGAGCCTTTTTTACCTCAAGAATAAATCTGTAAACAAGTCTCCTAGGTAACATCTCGTTAGCTTCGTTACTCAAAGCTCTTGAAAATAATAAAACTGCAAATCTGTTTAAAAATAGTCAGTAATTCAGACATCTCACTTATTCCTCCCACCCAATTAATCTGAATTAGTAAAGCATGTTCATTTCTGCTCAGAAATCAATTGGATAAAACACACAGGCTTATATTCATGCATGAGAAATACAATTTTAAAAAATGCTGTTTCCCAGCATCTGGGATTACTCTTTCCCAAGCCTGTTTTATTTAGAGGTGGTTACAACATGTACATCCTTCTTGCTATTAAAAATTAATATTTTAGCCCAAATAGTCACGCAGAAATAACAGCCAGAGCAACATCTCAATTTAATCCTGATGGTGACAAGAACTACCTCCCACCTTCTGGGTTGAGGAGAATTTGCTCTCCATTTACCCTATCCTCTAGAGAGGATAGTCCTCTGGAGCCATTTCTCACACCTCCTGGAAACCAGCTGTATTGCTCTTGCAAAGCTACACCAGAATGTCCTAGCAGAGGGGAGTTAGGGCAGAGACGTGTGGCCTGAAGGATCTGGCAGAACAAAGTCCCACCAAGCAGGGCCTGCGGCTTCAGTTTGTTTTCACTGACATAAATGCCGTTCCTCCATGAAGCCCAGCCCAGGCCTGTGTGAGAAAGACTTTCCTGGAGTTTGGACACCTACCACAGGCTCAAAACACTGCCAGTCCCACCCAATGAGGAGAACAATGTCTTCGAAGGCTTGGAAAGAGCTCTGACCTGCCCCTCAGGAACAGATGGGCTGGCAGCCTGGAGCACAGCCAGGTGCAACAACTGCTCATCCTCAGAGGCATCTTGTGGGGCTGTGGGGGGACAGCGGCATTCATGGAACTGCGCCCTGGAGGGGGGTGCAGGGCAAGATGAATGTGGCCAGGACTTTTATTGCCCGTTGCCGTTGACAAACGACGATGGGTAGCAGAATGAGTTCGCCAGCAAAGAAAACACAACTTTAGCAGCCATGGAGCCCTTCGAGAAGTGTATTTTGTCTCTCCTAGTAGCATGGCCATCATCACGGCAGAAGAAGCAAGCCCCGGAGTGTGGCCTGGACCAACCAGGCTCTTCCAGGGCTTGGTTCCTGTGGGAGGCTGAATAATGGCCCCCAAAGATATCCAGATCCTAATCCCAGGAGCCTGTGAACATTACCTCATATGGCAAAAAGGACTTGGCAGGTGTGATTAAATTAAGGATCTTGAGATGGAGAGATTATCCTGGGTTATCTGGATGGGCCCCAAATGCAATCACAGGTGTCCTTATCAGAGGGAGGCAGGGAGAGACTTGACTCCGGAAGAGGAGAAGGTGGTATGAGGAATGCGGACTGAAGCAGATGGGAGGAAGGGGCCACAGGCCAAATGACAAGGCAGCCAAGAGAAACTGAAAAAGGCAAAGAAACAGATTCTCTTCCAGAGTCTCCTAAAGGAATGGGTCCTGCTAGCACCTTGACTTTAGTCTAGTGAAACTGATCTCAGACTTCTGGCCTCCAGGAAGTGCCATAAGAGTATAAATTTGTGTTGTTTTAGGCCACTAAATTGTAGTAATTTGTGTCCGTGGTAATAGGAAACTCAAAAAGTTCCTGTGCAGGTGGTGGCGGGGGGCGGGGGGTAGGGGGGCAGATGCTCCAGATGCAAGGTCTCCCTTTATGGCAGAGGGACTCCTGAATGACAAAAAGGAGCATCAGTGCACCTCTGGGCAGATATTCGCACAGGCTGAGCACTGCATCTCTGGTCAACACTGGGAGTGTTCAGGGCAGGGATGGTGGAAGGAAACTGTCATCTATTGAGCATCTATATGTGCTTCACTGTTCACGTATTATCTTATTTAACCCCCATAGCAAAGATGCTAGCACTTCATTTTCTGATGAAGACACTGAGCTCAGAGACTTCAGGTCACTTGCTCAAGGTCACACAGTTGGTCAGCATTCCCCAGGGATGTTTAGTTGTACACCCTGCCCTGTGTACCCCTTCCTCAGGAATCCTCCCTAGTAAGAGATTGGATGAGGAAGTTGCTATGGCTGTAGTTCCAAGGAGTTCATTCATTCATTCACCCACTTATTCATTCATTCACCCATTCATTCATTCACCAGTGTTAGGTCCTGTGCTGTGGGAACAGGGTGACCTTCTGCCTCAGGTCACTTATAAGCCAGGAACAGACATTCACAAGACAAGTTATGTGGGTATTTCCCTCTAAAAAGTCCACTGCCCGGGCGCCTGGGTGGCTCAGATGTTAAGCGTCTGCCTTCGGCTCAGGTCATGATCCCAGGGTCCTGAGATCAAGCCCCATATCGGGCTCCCTGCTCCGTGGGAAGCCTGCTTCTCCCTCTCCCACTCCCCCTGCTTGTGTTCCCCCTCTCACTGTGTCTCTCTCTGTCAAATAAATAAATAAAATCTTTTAAAAAAATAAAAAAATAAAAAGTCCACTGCCCACCTCAGGCAAGACAATTGGCACAGAGGATCATGCAGAGCCACAATGAAAAGTATTTTATTTTACCAAGGAGGAACTAAAGCTTGGTCTTGGTGACTTGTCAGAACAGAAGGAAGAGGAACTGGGATTCTTCATGCCAAGGGGAAACCACTGGTTTGCAATCAGAGAGTTTTCTTGGAGGTGTAAATAAGTTTGCATCAGGCCCCAACACACCCTGCACACCAAGGGTGGGTGTTGGTTAATGCTTGGCCAGTTTAGGGATACAGGCTATGGCTGGAACAGTTCTGCTAAACTCGATCCAAAGTTCAGCGTGGACTGATTTCTATCACATCTGGCTCTGTGGGAGGCAAGGACAGGACCTAAAACTTGCACCTACATCAGCTGCTCTGTGCCTGGGGTATAACAGACAAGCACTGTTGAGTTCTTACTGGGTATTCCTCTCTTCATATCCTTGCCCAGCAATGATGCTGACTTTGTGTTCCATTTGGTCTGCTGTTGTTTCACATAGGATGCTTTCAGTTGCAAACAACAGAAAATCCAATCCAAATCAGCTCAAATAAGCAAGGAAATTTATTGGCTCCATTTAACTGAAAAGTCTGGAAGTAGGGCTGTCTTCTAGGGAGGCTTGTTCTAGTGCCTCCAACAATGCAACCAGACCTTTTTTTTCCCTTCTCATTTCTCAGCTTCATGTCCTCATCTGACTCTTCCCCCATGAGGTTTTCTTCTCATGACCCCCAAGATGGCTGCCAAGACTCCCACACTGAGTCTTGTTGGCCTCAATGTGCTGACTAGGATGATGTTCCCAACTGGGAGCCAACCAAGAAGGCCAGGAGAAATGTAATGCACTGATGGTTGAAAGCAGATCACACACTCCCTCCTAGGACTGGGGGTGGAATCACCTAGGTGCATACAGCTGAGAAGGGAATGTTATTAAGAAGGGAAGGGGAGAATGGAGAGATACTGGGGAGCCAGCCAAAATGTCTATGAAATGTCTATAAAACTGATAGAGTTTTGTTGTTGTTGTTGTTTTTATCTTAAATGAACAGATTTTCTACCCTTCTTAATACTTCCTTGAAATGAATAATCTTGCAAGGGCTTCCTTAATTGGGTACTTACGGTATCACACTCCTTAACACTCCAATGAACAGATTTCTTCTTCATTAAGGCTAGAGGGCTTTTAGATGTCAGCTCTTCCCTCTGTTCGCTGTGCTTCCCCTAAAAGAAGCAGTGCTGAAATATTGCCCTTGATTAATCACAGGCCAATTATCTAGTTTGTGAATTATCAGGACTCCTCCTTTTTCTTCCCTGCTTTTTAGCCATCCCCCTGTTCATTAACAAGCCTGCCTGAAAAAATAGGGTAAAAAAAAAAAAAAGAAGAAGAGGAAAAGAAAAAAGAAAAAGAAAACAGAGCTCCAAATCAGCCAGTTTAGCAACTTACCAACCTTGGAAAATTTTTTGCAGAGGAAATTGAAAAGAAATGATGGCATGAGATTATCTTGAATTTCTATGATCTGTGATAATTTTATTGACTCCTTCCCCAAACCCCTTCTACCTCTATCCCCAACCTCCAGAGCGAAAACAGCTGAATTCTCCAGAAAAGGCACATTCCTTAGACACCCAGACATTTCAAATAGCTCTACTCCTGTTCTCTCATTTCCCCAGTATCTCAATAACTTCTTTAAATAAACTTTTTTTTTCAATCAAAACCATTGCTTTGAGATCTGTTGGAAGAGTAACACTCAACTCTACTGCCCAAATTGAGAATTCAGGCCCCACATCTGTTTCCTAGTGAATAGGAATCAGATAAGCAAAGTAGCCCTTGCTAAATCAGGTGAACAAAGTGAAGGGGGTTGTGGGTGAGGTGGGGCCACTGGGCACCCCTCCCAGCAAGGCAGAGCATCTCCATCACCTTCACCAAGCACCTGGCCACCATTTCCACTCACCACTCACATCTAACTAACCCCTTCTAACTCTGGTTGGCTGGACTAGAATGATGATGACCTCCTAGGGCTTCAATCTCCTCAGCAGAATTTAAACAAAAAGGAAAAGGATATCCTTTCTATTTTTCCAAGGAACATTTTCCCAGTATCTAAAAACACACCACTTCCCTTTGGGATATGTCTTTCTCCTAGCTACACCTGGTGGAACAGAGACTTCTGATTCGGCTACTAGATTAGGGTAGTTATTAGAAGGATCCATCTCTGGGGCGCCTGGGTGGCTCAGTTGGTTGAGCGTCCAACGCTTGGTTTTGGCTCAGGTCGTGATTTCATGGGTTATGTCCTGAGTTGAGTCTGCTTGAGGGCTTGAGGATTCCCTCCCTCTGCCCCTCCCCCTGTGTGTGTGTGCACGCGCACGCTCTGTCTAAAATGAATAAATAAATAAATCTTAAAAAACAAAAACAGGTTATTTAAAGAAGAAGAGGAGGAAGAGGAAGAAGAGGAAGGATCCAGCTCCTTCATACCATAATGTGAGAGTAACCCAAAGTAGGTTCAGTAATGAAACTAAGGCAAGTGTTTTCAAATCCAAACTGCTAGTCCCATAGTCAAGCCTGTAAGTCTTGGTGGGGGAAATGAGAGCCAGAGACTTGCCTTAGTCAGTTCCGGCTGCTATAACAAAATAGACTGGTGGCTTATAAACAACAGAAATTTATTTCTCATAGTTCTGGAGGTTGGGAAGTCCAAGGTCAAGGCGCCAGCAGATCTGGTGTCTGGCAAGCGCCCACTTCCTGGTTCATAGATGGTTGTCCATTTGGCTTTTCACTATGTCCTCACAGGGTAGAAGAGGAAGGGAGGGGGCACCTGGGTGGCTCAGATGGTTAAGCGTCTGCCTTCGGCTCAGGTCATGGTCCCAGGGTCCTGGGATCGAACCCCGCATCAGGTTTCCCGCTCGGCGGGAAGCCTGCTTCTCCCTCTCCCACTCTCCCTGCTTGTGTTCCCTCTCTTGCTGTGTCTCTCTCTGTCAAATAAATAAAATCTTTAAAAAAAAAAAAAAAAAGAAGAGGAAGGGAGCTCTCTGGGGTCTCTTTTACAAGGCCACCAACCCCATCATGAGAACTCCACCCTCGTGACCTAATCATCTCCCAAAGGCCCCACCTCCAAATACCATCACATTGGGAATAGGCTTCACCCTATGAATGCTGTTGCCACACACGCAGGCTGTCTCGGAGCTGTCACTTCCTTTCACTGGCAGTGGGGCATGGCCCAAGTGAGTGGCACATTGATGGCAGAGTTAAGTCATGCAGTGACAACCTCTCCCAGCAACCCGTGCCCTTGGCAAGGTAGACGTGACTATTACCATGGCAGCATAATGCAGTGCTGGGCTCAGAAACAGAAAAAACTGGACTCCAGATCCACTTTTGCCCGCAGCCCCGAGGCCCACTGAGGCAAGTGACAACCTCTCTGAGCCTTCGCTTTCTCCTCTGGAAATGTGAGCCTCGATAGACCTCACAGGGTTGATCTGAGGCTCAAATGCACTCATGCACAGAAATGTATGCAAACTGGGCTCCAAAGGTGGGTAATGACAATGACCACGTTGATGTCAGCAAACACACCGGCCTTCCGATGGCCACAATCAGTGAGTGAGTGAGAGTGGGGAGGGCATACCCCACACTGGAGCACCCATGGGTGCCTTCCCTCATGTGGGTAATTGGCCCCATAAAAATCCAAGTTCCGACTCTGCTCAAACTTGGTTGACTTCACAGCTGCCTCTCATCCCCACTGCGGGACACGCCATCTTCCCATGGCCCAGCATTTACAGCACCGTCTGCCAACTGAGGGTGGAAAACATCTGTCTTGGGCTGTATGATTTCATTCGCTTCTCCGGTCTCATTATGGCCCTAATGATCAGCACCAGGCACCGTGCTGAGCACTTTACATATACAACATTATGTAATCCTTATTTGTAGGTGACAGGATAATCATAGTTGTTGTTGTTATCCCATTTTTTTACACAGAAAGAATCTGAGGCCCAGAGAACAGTAGTAACTATAAACTTTCCCAGGATCGCGTGGCTAATAAGAGACAGAGCCAGGTATCAAAACTACCAGGGTCTGCCTGATGGTGCATTCTCTAACCATTGAACTTTACTGCCTCTCTGTTCCCTTTGCCCAGATTGCAGGGAGGTCCCCAGCAGGTTACGAAGGACAGTCAGGGCCTGCCATTTCTGGGCCCTAAAGAAAGGCTAAGGCTTCCTTCCTGGATCCTGGCACCTCCTCCTTGAGGTGACTGGGCCTCTGGACCCCCACTAAGTTTCATGCAGGACCTCTGGATGAGAACCTACTCCCCACCCACCCAACAGGTTCACAGATAAATGGATGCCCAGGAAGGGAATAGCTGCTTACATCAGCCGGTCTCAGGAACCTGAGGATTAATTGCCCTGCAAGCAGCTTGTTAGAGGCTGTGTTGGCAGATGAGGAGAGCAGCAATAGAATCAGCCAATTAAGCAGCCAATGGTGCTGAACTAAACGTGACCTCGTACTTAATTGTGGATGTTGTTTCTCAGCAGTTTCTCACCAGTTTGGGTTTGGGAGAAAGAATGGGATGGTGAGGGGAGGGTGAGTGGCAAGAGGAGACTCCCATTTCTTTCTTTCTTAAGGAGACTGTAGCGGCGAGGATTCAGTGATTTCCAGCACAGGACAGCTGGGGAGGGGTAGTCAGCCTCTTGGCTGTAGCCCACAGGTAGCAGGCAGATGATGAAGGGACAAGGCCTTGTCCGTTGAATGAAACATTTCCAAACAGGCCAGAGCCCCAGACTCGGGGCCATATCTCTAACAGGGGTTAGGGGACAGTGCCAGAGGCAGGAGCCTGTGGGACACAGCACGAGCCTGGGCTATACTTTCAGAGCTCACACACAATTTGAAAACCTCTCCTTCCTCTCTACTCATGCCACCAGCATGATGATGAGGGAGCCGCTTGGTCCCCTCCACACTTTCTTCATAAAGTACCTGGAGCACCATATGCAGAAGACATGTGAGCCTAGAAAACAATGGAATAGGGAGCTCGGGTGGAGGACGAGACAATAATGCCTCCACACCTAGTTGGGACTGGCCAGTCTGCCTACTTCACCAATGACGTAGTTAGGGCATTAGGGCGCCTTCCAGATTTCCCCCTCAAGAAACAACTTGCCTTTGAGCTGCAAGGAGTGCAGTGAGCTAACAGCTGCCCCGTAGAGCCTTCAGGCCCCACCTCAGCTCTGAGGCCAACTCTTCCTTGCCGAGGCCCCAGGCGGTGACTGGGCAGCCAGGAGTACTAGGGCTTGGCTGACTCTGCGAAGGTGGGACTCCTCTAATGGGCACCCTTGGCTCCAGAGCTCCCTGTTTGGTTGGCTGAGACTCCGTCAGATCGATGTTATGTGCTGAGGCTCTCCCTACACAATTCTGCTTACTCACCATTTTATCTTTCACAGGTATCACCCCCTGAACTCATCTGTCCAGTCTGTCCAGGCTGTCATAAAAAAACACCACAGACTGGGTGGTTTAGACAACAGATAGTTATCTTCTTACAGATCTGGAAGCTAGAAATTCAAGATCATGGTGCCACTAGAGTTGGTTTCTGGTTAAGGACCCTTCTCCTGGCTGGTAGATGGTCACCTTCTCACTTTGTGCTCACATGGCCTTTCCTCTATGTAAGTAGAGACGCGCTTTCTCTTCTTATAAGATCCTATCGGATCAGGGCCCCATCTATATGATCTCACTTGACCTTAATTACCTCCTTAAAGTCTCTACCTTCAAATAGAGTTATACTGGGGTCTTGGGCTTCAAGATACGAATTTGGACGGGACACAATGTAATCCACAACAGCCCCCAAATAAATTTAGATTCCTGACTCCGTCTTCGAATCTGCTTCCCAGAAGAACTAACCAACACAACCTTCTACCTAGGAGCATGTCCCACACCTAAAGGGCTATTCCTTTCTCCCCATTTCCTCCTAGCCCTATTCTGACTCCCCAGCAGATGTCCCCTCCCTGATTGCTCTTGTCCCAGTCCCACAGAATATGTCAAACCAGTGTTTTCCCAGCTAGTGCCCACACTGGCTTCTCCCAAGTCCCAGGCTCCCAGAAAAGTAAATCTGATCCCCAAACTTGAGATGTTCTAATCAATAAGGGGGAAATGTCACAGGCTGAAGAAAGTTTTGTGAAGATTCTAAGTCTGCAGGAGTTTCTGACAAAGCATAGACATAGACTGAATGCCTCCACAAGGAGTGAGGTGCCAAAGGTAAGAGGCATGGAGCCGGCTTTGGGAGCAGTCCGTTAAAGGTGGGTTTGGGTGGTGGAGACACATGGAGAATAGAAGCACCAGAGATACAAACGGACAAGGAACCCAGAAGAGGGAGAGATTAACTCAGCTTGGGAGGACCCCGGAGTACTTTTTAATACAGGCAGCAAGGCACAGTGCCCAGACCAGCAGCACTGAGTATATGGTACATTAAGATAAGGTTAGAATGATAGGGTGTACTTAAATAATGCAGGACTTTGAATGCTGAGATATTTGGATTTTATTTTGTTGGCACTGGGAAGCCATGAAGGGATACCTCCATAGGAGTGATGAGAGTTTTAGAAATACAGGTTCTTGGCAGGACAAAAATGTAGGGATAAGAGGTGAGTAGAATAGCTAAAGACTGTTCTAACAGTGAAAGCAGGAATGATAAGGGCCTGACTAGGTCAGAGAAGTGGCTATGGAAAAGAAGGGTAAGATCAGAGATTTACTGCAGAGGAGAATGACCAACAAGATCGGACATGGGGCCAGGGGATGCAGAGAAGATGTTGGGGTCATGAGTCTGAATGACCTACAAACTGACATTAGAATGGGGTTGAGTCAAAGAGGAAGAGTATGGGCTGAGATGAAGGCACTTGGACATGGAGTTCTGGAGTCTGGGAGAATGGTAAGATTAAAGATACAATTCTGGAAGTGCCAGAATTCACACTTCTGGTTCAGGTGCTGAAAAAGAAGAGAGAGAAAGTGAAAAGAGAAGAGAAAACCCAAAACCAAATCTTGGGGCAGCCTCCATTTACTGGAACTGGGTCCAGGGAATGATTGCGAGGACATCATCAGAGATGGTGGGGGGGGGGGGGGGGTTGGGAGACAGAAGCTCTGGAAAGAGTTCTAAGTTGAAGGGGATGGTTGACAATGACAGTGCTATAGAGAGGTCACTTTGCGAAGCATAAGGATCTAGATTATTGAGAGACTACCAGGTGGAGAACACTGGGGGCTGGGGGAAGGGGGTGTGACAGCAAAGTGAGAGTTGTAGGCAGAGGACAGTCCCGCTGGGTTGAGGTAGGAACTGAAGGCAGGGAAATGAGGTAGGGAGTGCTGACTCCTCTTTCAGAATGTTTGTTGAAGATTAAAAGGAGAGAAGGCAGCCTAAGTTTATGTAACAAGGCCCCAAGAGTTGTTAATCTAAGAATATAAAATTTAGAAAAAAATTTTATTTGAAAATAATTTCAAATATACAGACAAGTTGCAAGAATATAAATTGGACACAATACCTATTTTTTACTCAGATCCACCTGTTGTTAACATTTTGCCCATTTGTTTCATCATTTGCGCTTTCTCTTTTATATATATGTATGCATATATGTAAATCTATGTGTTTACATAAATGTACATATGTTAGGTAAAACATTTTCCTGAATCATTTGAAAGGAAATTCCTATGTCACGGCCCTTTACCGCAAAACACATCAGTGTGTATTTACTAAGAACAAAAATATTCCCTTACATAACCACAGTATATTATCAACTTCAGTCAATGTAGTATTGATACAATCCTTTCTTTAACTGATCTAATAATGTTCTTTATCACCTCCCCCCACCAAACTGAGGTAAGTGTGTAAGCCGGCCTCTCTTCATAGATTCTCAGCAGCTGTAGCCCCTGGGGTGGGGGTAGGGTTTGGGTCGAGGGGGTGGTCTCCTCCATCAGCAGGCACTTAAGCCATGTATCAGTGGCCAGTGACCGGGGTTCCTGAGAACATGGGCAGGATATAGGTCTACCTAGGAGGTGAGCAGAGGTCAAAGACAGAATTGTGTAGAGGTGAGTCAGGCTGACCTCCATATCGGCTACACTCTTGACCTGTGTGTCAGAAGAATTCCTTTTGATATCCTTTCTCACTTTTATGAAAGAAAAACATGTACCAGTTTTCTAAGGCTGGTTGAGCTGAGTGAACAGTACTTTACATTGGCTCTGTATTCTCTTTGGGCAAAGGATGTGTTTCTGAGCCTATGTTGTTAAGATATCCATGTCACTGGGAATGGATCCCTCATGGAAGCCAAAACCATCTCCAGGACTTTATTATTTGCTTAAATGAGCAAATTGCTGGAGCCATTCTAGGATGCTGGTATGTTTCTGCTAACGTCTCCACACTCTTTGGCCTGTGAGGGACGCCTTCAGGTTTTTATCCTTTTTGAGGCTGTTCACTTCCTGCATTGGCCACTTCTAACTCTGAGACAAAATATACCTGGTACTTTATCAACTATAAACACAAAAACCAATGTGACAAGGAGGCACAAACAGAGGTTTTTCTGACCTGAATACTTTTAGTGGGATTATTTGGCAACACAGAAAATTTGTTCTCCTTAATACCTCCTTGTGGATCTTGGCAATCCCATTATTTCACACATATTCTTTTTACCAGATGAAAATTACATATCCCATTGTAGTTCCTACTTTGTGTTGGCTGCCAGAAATCCCAGAGCCATACAAAATACTCAATCACAACAAATATATTAGCATAGATAGTTCTTTTGTTTAATCTCCATTTACCGTATATATGTATATATCTGACTTTTCTTCTATTTATATATATATATCACCATTTCCTATAGCTCTATGGGTATCTATGTATAACCATCTTTCTACATGTGATTTTATTGTACATGTGTCTTTAACATTAAACATCCTGAAGTCCTTTTTGGAAGCAAATGGGTGCCTCCTAAATATATCATTCCTTACAAGACACTCGTCTCATTCCGGCCACTTACTCAACCCCTTCCACAAATAAAAGCAAGTCCAAGACATTTTCTCTCGTGCCTGTTAACTACCCCTCCTGGTCCCAACTATAAATGGCCTCGCCACAGAAGGCAATTTGGTTTCGGGCAGGAGCTCTTAGTTAAAATAGAAACTTCTCTCCTTGGATTACATCCTGGGTGTCTGTGTTTATTTAATTTCCTCTGGGGAATTCGAGTCTGATGCTGATACCAACCAAAGGGAATGCTGGTCCAGAGGGGCACAACCTTCCCAAGCTGACTTTTGCAAGAGAGAAGGAGAGAAAGCCTGGCCTTGGGGAGGTGGATGCTCCCCAGCCGCAGCAGAGAAAGAGGAAAGGATCAGAGGGCAGAGTTTCCTCACAGGTGATCCTTCTTCTTACCAATGTGGACTCCTAATTGATTACCGGTTCAGGTCTGAAGAGAGGGACCAAGAATACCAATAGGTCTGTGAGGAACTTTCGAGGTGTTTTTCCCCTGTGACATAGAAGACATCCCAAGTCAGGGAAGATATTTTCTCTGGTGGTTGGTTCTGGAGCCAAGTCTATATTGGCTCTCTGCAGGTTTCTAAGAGGAACCAGAGAAGTTATCAAATAGATATGGAGGTGAGGTCACTTTGCCCTGTCTCCAGCATAGAAAATGATAATGAAAGCTAACATTTGTACAGATTTTTCAAGCATCAGGTATTGTTCCAAGCACTTCACACACACACACACACACACACACACACACACAATCGCCCGTAAGTATATCATTACCCTATTTTACAGAGGAGGAAACTGAGGCTCATGGAGGATAAATAACTTGCCCAAGCTGACACAGCTAGTAAGGAGGCAGAGGCGGCTCTTGTACCTCAGAAGTCTGACTGGTGAGTTTGTGTTTCCTACCCTGTATTATATACTCATCCAGCAGCCAGCACACATCTCTCAGATGGCCCTCTCCCATGTAAGCCAGAGGAAACAGACCCCGGAGTCCCAAGCAGGGTATCATATTGCTCTCCAGCCCCTGAGAATTCCAGAGAAAACTCATTCACTGGAACTGTGTCAGCCAGAGACAGTATAAAGTGTGCTGATTTGGGGTTTAGTTATAAGTTTCTTGAAGAATTTCAGAAATATCACTCTTCAAACTTCTAGAAGAAGCTAAGAATTTAGATCACATATTCATTTAAAACACATTGTTTATGGGCCT
This sequence comes from Mirounga angustirostris, assembly GCF_029215605.1. Classification (NCBI taxonomy): domain Eukaryota; kingdom Metazoa; phylum Chordata; class Mammalia; order Carnivora; family Phocidae; genus Mirounga; species Mirounga angustirostris. The sequence goes on from NW_026991711.1 coordinate 162,340,362, forward strand.
CCTGCATGCCACACACTTTGCTGGGCCCTAGAGAGAGAACTCAGCCTCAGTGGTCCCTGCGCTCAGGACACCACCAGTCCCAGAACGTGACATAAGGGGATAAAGAGGGAAGGACGCTTCCCCATGTAAGGCAAGGCCTGAGTTGGGGGCTCCCAACCTACTATTAACCTGCTATGTGAATTCACCTAAGCCCTGTGGCCCTCAGTTTCCACAGCTGTAAAGAAGTGGTTCTGGACAGTATGTGAAGAAGTCTCCCAGCTCTAAAGTTTGATTCTAATGGCAGTTGCTGTTAATGCTTTTCACTAACATTAACAAACATCTTCTTCTGAACCAACCACTGAGACAGGCTCTGTCGCATATATCTCTAATTTTTCAAAGAGGCACCCAAAAAATGCAGTGAACAATTAAGAGGATGATTTTAGTCAGGCTATTGAAACAGGGAAAACGCTTATTAATGAGGAATATATCAAAGAAAAGCAAGAGGGGCACCTGGGTGGCTCAGTTGGTTAAGCGTCTGCCTTCGGCTCAGGTCATGGTCTCCAGGTCCTGGGATCCAGACCCACATCGGGCTCCCAGCTCATCGAGGAGTCTGCTTCTCCCTCTCCCTCTGCCTCTGCCTCTCCCCCTACTTGTGCTCTCTCTCTCTCTCTCTCTCTCTCAAATGAATAAAATCTTAAAAAAAAAAAAAATCAGGAACTTGACATTTCTTTAAAAAAAATAAATTCTACCTGTTTTTCCACCAGTGTCCTCTTACTGTTCCAGTATCCAATCCATGATTCCACATTGCACTTAACATATATGCCTGTGTGGTTTTTTGTGGTTTTTTTTGAGTTTACTTATTTTTAAGTAATCTCTATACCCAACATGGGGCTCAAACTCACAACCCTGGGATCAAGAGTCCTATGCTCTTCCGACTGAGCCAGGCAGGCGCCCCAAAACACATGCCTTTTGACTGATTGAAAGACTCTTCCATGAGGCCTACTAAGCGCCAGGCATCACCCTACGTGTTGGAGAGCCAGTGAAACCAAAAGTCCTGGTTTATGGGCACATAGAGGACACTATGGGGACAGTGGCTTATTGTCTGCTCTGTGCTACTTAGATGTGAGGAGGCTTTATTACCAAGGACTAGTGTGTTTAGTCTGAATCCTATTGCAAACAGGTGTGCCAGCTCACTGGCTATCAGTGAGGGGGCCTCAGGATTAGGGCAGTTGGGTTCCCCAGTCTCTGCCCCCCCAACTCCTGGCAGCATTTCTGAGCTCATGATGTGACCTCTATTAGTCTCCACGTTGGGCTACCCCTCTGGAGCCCTGTGCTGAAAGGTTAGCACCTTTGAAATCAGATAAAGGGCGCCAAGACACAGCTGTGTTTGTTTTATAAATTAAAGGGTGAATCATTAAAATGATTGTTTTCCCGAAAATAAAGAGATTAAACAGGTCTCCCTTCTCCCCTGCACCTCACTCTTCTTTTTCCAGTTTGTCTCCAAAGGACTCTAGCTTCATGTTAAAGAGCAAAGAATTATCTCTGTTTCAATCTTGGGGACTGAGCTGGCTCCATAACAATTATAATCTCTCGTCTGAACCCGCCTGGAGGCAAAGGGGCCACTGAAGCCAAATTCTTTCCAGTATTAACTGCCATTCAAATGGATACAGGGGAATAATTGAGCCCAGTCCTTTATTGTTGGGAGAGGGGGGTGGCTCAAGGTGGTTCTCAAACTCGCCTGTTTAGTACTTTTCCCTTAACCCTCTTCTGTGGAAAGTTCGGTGCATATTGGAAATTTAAGATTTTAATGCAGAAAAGGGGGGGAAAAAAGAGGATAAAATAAGCATGTGAAAGTGCTTAGAAAATTACCTGACACAGTAAGTACTCAGTAAACTTTAGTTATTGTCACTATATTTAAAAGGTCTGTGAGGGACATTTGTACTTAATTTGGAAGGCAAGGGGGAGCCTTCAGGGTTTTTAGAAGGATGACATGATTAAACTGGAGTGGTGGTCTTCAAGGAGCTTACAAACTACTAAGGTCCTAAATCATGCATACAGAACCAGACACAGGGTGGTAAATACAGTAAGTAGCTAATAATAATACGAAGTCACTTTACCTGCATGAGGTCATTTCCTCCTCCTCTCAAGCCCATCTGGTAGCCATTATTTTATCCCCAGTTGACAGATGGAGAAACAGAGATTAAGAAACTAGTAAAAGCCGAACTCGGAGCCCAGGTGGTATCACACCCACCCTACTCCCAGAGAGGTATGGGGAGGGTCTTATCTACCCACCTGCTCCACACCCACTCCATCACAGTGCATCCTGAGTGTGGTGCACCTGTTGGTGTCTCTCTTCCCTCTAGACTTCAGGGCGGAGTCCACATCTTCTCACCTATGTACCTTGAGGGCTAGCACAGGGGCTGACTTGTGTGGAAATTCAGTAAAAACTGTGTTAAATACACAGGGTTGCCTGGCTGGCTCAGTCAGAAGAACATGCGACTCAATATCAGGGTCGTGAGTTCAAGCTCCACGTTGGGTGTAGAGATTACTAAATATAATAATATGAAATAAATAAGCAAGCCAACAAACATACACAAAGGAATGTGAATCCCAGGCATCCTTGCCTAAGAACTCCTTTCCTCCTTGTTCTGTTGACTAATCTCATGCTATTTCTTTTTCTGGGACAAAGGGGTGAACCTGTGGCCTATTTTACCAAAACATCATGGACAATTAGCAATGGGAACTCTAAAATGCCCAGGGAATGCAAAAATGCAGCCAATGTAATTAGTTGTGGTCTGTTCCCTGACCTCCGTAATGAAAGAAGATCCTTAATTTTTTTTTAATGGGAAAATAAAGAGCCTTACCCCCTTCAAGCCAGCATGGATGATCTACCCCATGAGCAAATGCTGAGGTGGCCTGGGACATCAAGACAGAAAATGGTCCTTAAGCCTGGAGGTTTCTAGGGTCAATCTATAAAGATAAGTGTTCTGTGAGAGTTATTGTGCCCATGTGAGACTTCGAGAATTGGGGTAAACCTCATGCTCTGCTTGTAGCACAAGCAGTGAACAAAAGGAAATGAACTCTCTCAATCAACACTAACAAAATGGACTCTTCCAATAGACAGTAGAAATTCTTTTTTTTTTTAAGATTTTATTTATTTATTTGAGAGAGAGAATGAGAGACAGAGAGCACGAGAGGGAAGAGGGCAGAGGGAGAAGCAGACCCCCTGCTGAGCAGGGAGCCCGATGCGGGACTCGATCCAGGGACTCCAGGATCACGACCTGAGCCGAAGGCAGTCGCTTAACCAGCTGAGCCACCCAGGTGCCCGACAGTAGAAATTCTTAATGTGAGGACCCAATGTTGAGCTCTTGCTCAATTTCTGGAGCTCCCTCCAGGCCTCTGAATTATCCACCAAAAAATACCTAAGGAGAAACTAGAGAAGGAGGAAAATAAGGAAGTCCACCTTGTATGGCCCAACAGCCACAAAGCCCTACATTTTAAAAGTACTAAATGGCTCGGGGAGCCTGGGTGGCGCAGTAGGTTAAGCGCCCGACTCTTTGATTTCTGCTCGGGTCATGATCCCGGGGTCCTGGGATCCAGGCCTGCGTCAGGCTCCATGCTCGGCAGGGAGTCTACTTGGGATTCTCTCTCTCCCTCTCCCTCTTCCCCTCCTGCTCATGCTGTCCCTCTTTCTCTCTCATAAATCAATAAAATCTTAAAAAAAAAAAAAAAAAAAAAAGGTACGAGATGGCTCAGAATGAAACACTAAGCAGCCCTCAGAAAACTCCCGAAAACCAGGCTGAGCCCAGCCAGCATTCCCTGGAGCGGAGGCCCCATTTACCAGCCTCTGGGTGCGGAGCTGGGTGGGACCGGGAAGACAGGTCCCCTTTCCTTTCCTTCTGCGACACTTGATCCCCTCCCTGGGGCCTATGTTATTTAATGAGGCCGAACTTTCCTTTCCCCTAATATTGCGCTCCAGCTAGGCCCTTTCTGGTTCCCACGGGTGTGTGCAGGTTTGAAGCACTCTGTACTGCTATGAAAGCTTCAGGCAGGGATTGGAACACGAGCAGAGGAGCGGCCTCCTTGGGTTGAAGAGGCGGGGGGCGGGGGGGGCAGCAGAGGCTGCGGTTTGCTCCGGTACCACACTCCGAAGTCAGCCCCCTCCAGTGCGCCCACCCGAAGGCAGGAGCCAGCTGAGGAATATGAGGTTGCTTTCAGCTGGGCATTTAACAACTGTTTGCTTCTCTGCTTATTTCATGTTTTTAAAAAGAATTTCAGCTTTACTGGGGTATAATTGGCAAAACTGTAAGATATTCAGAGTGTACATTGTGGTGATTTGATATACATACACACTGTGAAAAGATTTCCCCCGGTTAGTTAACTTACATAACTTACATCATCTCACATATTTATCTTTTTAGAAAATATTCTATTTATTTATTTGAGAGAGAATGTACACAAGCAGTGGGGGGAGGGGCAGAGGGAGAGAGAGAGAGAATCTCAAGCGGACTCCTGCCGGAAGTGGAGCCCTACGAGGCGCTTGATCTTACAACCCTGAGATCATGATCTGAACTGAAATCAAGAGTTGGATGCTTAATCAGACCCTTAACCGACTGGGCCACCCAGGCGCCCCATCACATATTTATCTTTGTTTAATGAGAACATTTAAGTTCTACTCTCTTCCCAAATTTCAGTTACACAATACAGTGTTATCAACTATTGTCATCCTATTTTACATTAGAGCCTCATGCTTTTTTAAAAATGAAAAATATCAAATATGGAAAGAAGTAGAGATAGTAATATAATCAACCCCAATATATACCTCATAGATTCAACAATTATCAGGATTTTGCCACATTTGCTTTTTCCTTTCGCACCTTTGCTGAAATGTTTTATTTAAAGCAAATCCAAGGGACGCCTGGGTGGCTTGGTCGGTTAAGCGTCTGCCTTCAGCTGGGGTCATGATCCCAGGGTCCTGGGATTGAGCCTCAAATCAGGCTCCCTGCTCAGCAGGGAGTCTGCTTCTCCCTCCCTGCTGCCCACCCTGCTTGTGCTCTTTCTCTCAAATAAATAAAATCTTAAAAAAAAAAAAAACAAATCCAGCATCACATGTCATTTCAGTCCTAGACACTTCAATATGCATCTCCAAAAGAAAATAAAAACATTTCTTATATACCACAATACTATTATCGTGCCCAACAAAATAAACATTATTTGATATCTTTAATACTAAGCTGCTCCCTCTGACTATAAGAAATGATACCTCAGGGGGCGCCTGGGTGGCTCAGTCGTTAAGCGTCTGCCTTCAGCTCAGGTCATGATCCCAGGATCCTGGGATCGAGCCCCACATTGGGCTCCCTGCTCAGTGGGAAGCCTGCTTCTCCCTCTCCCACTCCCCCTGCTGTGTTCCTGCTCTCGCTATCTCTCTCTCTGTCAAATAAATAAATAAAATCTTTAAAAAAAAAAAAAAAGAAATGATACCTCAGGCTTAGAATCAGGGCTAAGGAAAAGCTCCCCCGGAGCTATTTAAGGGGGAAGAAATACTAGCCACAAATTGATTCTCCAAGCCTCAATCCAGAATCTTTGCCTTGGTTTTGCGGGGTAGACATTTCCCATAAACATCTGCCGTATTGGTCTTGCACAGACATGGTATTCTTCCATCCCCCAGCCCCTAAAACAGCCTCTAAAACAAGAGCTTGGGCTTTTCAGCTATAGGAGAATTCTCGAACTAGAGTGTATCAGAATCATCTGGGAGCTTTGTTGAGCTATAGACTCTGGGCCCCACCCCCAAAGTTTCCAATTCAGTAGGCCTGGGGCAGGCTTGAGAATTTGCCTTGCCAACAAGTTCCCAGATGATGAGGATTCTGCTAATCCTGGGACTACACCCGCAGAGTCACCGAACTACAGTAAACCACACAAGTGGACCCTTTGCTGGACAAATCCAGAAGACAGAACTGCTGCCCCCTCTTAATGCCCACCTATGGTGGTTGTAGCAGCACCAGGGCTGAGAGCCGTCTGTGTGCAGGCAGGGATTCGGGGTCTCTCCATGACCCTAGCGTTACTCCCGCTGCTGGCATCCTTGGTTGGGCCTTAATCTGTCAGTTCCCACTAACTGGGTTTCTGGTGCCTTTTTACCTGGTAACCGAGCCCAGCCTCGCTCTGCCGTGACTGGGTTCCTTCCCTGGAACTCCATTCCCTGAGGGACCAGAATTCTCATCCTTCAATCTCAGTGTCCTGCAGTCAGGTCACCTCACACTGGGTCCTTGACTTGTCCCAGGGCTTGGCTGACTTTGTCCTGTCCCTACCAGGGTCCCTCCGACAGTTGTGAGGAGACATCCTTTCCTGCTGTCTTTTTCTAATTCACACAAAGGTGCTGTGCCAGGCCCTAGTCTAGTTCTCCATCAATTGCTTGCTCTGCCCTGATCCCTGGATTCAGGCTGAACTGTTGAATAATGAGTCCCATCTGGCTCCCACCCGGCCCCAACCCTTGCCCGAGCCTGCGGTACACATGCTTGCCAGCTGGTTCCTTCTCAGCCTGGCCCACACGGGCACTGGTTCCGCAAAGGTCCAGGCCCGAGCCAGGAGGGTTTCCACTGCCTGGCTGTGCAGAGGCAAGTACAGAGGTCGGAAGGAGCTGAACCAAGCCCTCTCCATTTTATCTGCCCATGAAATGAAAGTACATTTAAGATCTGGGCCCTGGACGTTATTAAAATTAAAGCCAACATCCCTGGCTCAGGTCATGATCTCAGGGTCATGAGATTGAACCCTATGTGTTGGGGGGGGGGGGTCCATGCCCAGCAGGGAGTCTGCTTAAGATCCTCTCTCTCCCTCTCCCTCTGCCCCTCTGTGCACTCTCTCTCTCTTAAATAAATAAATAAATAAATAAATAAATAAATAAATAAATAAATATTTTTTAAAAAATTAAAGCCAATGCATGACAGTTCATCAGCCAAAAGGCCCCTTCCAGACAAGTTGATGTCTCTCCTTCGATGAGGAAACTTGCCCCAGGACACAGCCTCACCCTAGCAGCACCCAGTTTATCTCTCAGAGTGGCAGTTGCCCTGAAGTAATTGATGTTGGGCCTCGTCTTCCTCATCTCTCAGAAGGAAGATGAGAGTGCTCTTGGCACTCAGACCCCTTTCTACACCAAATTCCCAGTTGGCCAGCCAGTTAGTGAGTCAGATTTACAAACTCACCCCAGAAGAGGCCCTATGGATGAAAACTAAGCAAGCAGGGGTGGGGGCTCCACCCTGAGAGAGGGGATGGGTGGGTCCATCCATCCATCCATCCATCCATCCATCCATCCATCCATTGATCCATCCAGTAAATCCAGTAAACATTTGCTGAGAGCCTACAAGGACCAGGAACTCTTCTAGACACTGGGAGGGCCACAGAGAACCGAATGGACAAAATCTTTGTCCACATGGATATTGTATTACAATGGAGGAGACAGGTGATAAACAAGTAAATAAGTGAAAATATGTAGTATAATAAGACCCTAAGGTGACACTAGGGTCCAAACGACACAGTTGTGAGATTAATGACACATCAGGGTTGAACCTGCTACCAAGGACAGGAACCAGTCGCCAATCAAATTTCCTCTCTGCTCAAATTAAAGCAAAGTGGGCTGTGCTGCTTAAAGGGCCTCACTGTATATTAAATGTAAGAAGTAAGTGCTAAGAAAAAAATAATAAAGCTGGGGTGCCTGGGTGGCTCAGTTGGTTAAGCGACTGCCTTCGGCTCAGGTCATGATCCTGGAGTCCCGGGATCGAGTCCCGCATCGGGCTCCCTGCTCGGCGGGGAGTCTGCTTCTCCCTCTGACCCTCCCCGCTCTCATGCTCTCTCATTCTCTCTCTCAAATAAATAAATAAAATCTTAAAAAAAAAAAAAAAGAATAAAGCAAGGCAGGAAGATATAAAAATGTTGGGGGGGCAGTTAAAATTGTAAATGGCTTGATTTATATAATAAGTAGGACGCCTCACTAAGAAAGTAACCTGGAAGTGAGGGCATAACTCGCCACCGACTGGTGCAGAGAAACCCAGAAACACTGAGGAGTGGGACCGTGCAAAAAATAAAGAAGAGAGGCAGTCTCTGAAGAGACAGCAGCAAAGGGAGGCGAGGATTCGGTTTTGAAGAGACCAGAACAGGTCAGCTAGCACCTGATGATGTCCTTCCTGGCATGCCCTCAGAGGGAGAAGGCAGGGCACATTCTCTGCAGGTGGAACAGGACAGGCGATGACTCAGAGGTGAGAGAAAGCAACGCAGCTGCAGAGGATACGCTTTCCTGACTGGGTCTTAGAAGAGCAAGAGTTCAATTGAGCCAGAGAGAAAGGAGGATTCAGGAATGCAAAGTGTGAAAAGCGAGATCAGGAAGGACGATTTTCTCTTTGGCTACAGGCCGTTGGAAGCCATCGCGGAAGCAGATTCAGATGCTCGAGAAAGCCCGGCAGGAGGGCCGCTTCTCCAGTCCTCGCGTGCTCGGTGCGCCCTGCTCGCCGGGAAGTGCGGGCCCAGAGCGGGCTGTGGAGGTGGAAAGGCTAGAACGGAGGGGAAGCCAGGAACCGTGGGCTGTCCTGGCCGCTTTGCCTCTCCAAAGATGTGTGGGAGGCAGCGAGTGCCAGAGCTTTGCTCAACTCCCCAATCCTGTTTATTCTTCCTTTAATGATATGATGAGCTCACGGTCCCTAGTGGTGCCGGGAACGCATTAGCCGTTCAGCTCGCTTTGGCTTTAGCAGAACCATGGAGTGTCCCGCAAGCCGGCGGGTCTCCGCTGCACATCGGGAGTGACCAGACAGCAGCACCTGCACGGAACCAACAAGCAACCATACCAGCTCTGGTGGCCAAGCCACTGGGGGGGGGGGGGGGGGGGGGCGGGTCATGGCCCCTGGGAGGGAGAGGCCAGGTCAGCTGCACAGACCACCAGGGAACAAAACATTCCACTCCTCTTTGGGAGGAAAATAATCCAGTTGATCCATTTCCTTCCTTCCTTCCTTCCTTTCTTTCTTTCTTTCTTTCTCTTTCTTTCTTTCTTTCTTTCTTTCTCTTTCTTTCTTTCTTTCTTTCTTTCTCTTTCTTTCTTTCTTTCTTTCTCTTTCTTTCTTTCTTTCTTTCTTTCTCTTTCTTTCTTTCTTTCTCTTTCTTTCTTTCTTTCTTTCTCTTTCTTTCTTTCTTTCTCTTTCTTTCTTTCTCTTTCTTTCTTTCTCTTTCTTTCTTTCTTTCTTTCTTTCTTTCTTTCTTTCTTCCTTCCTTTCTTTCTTCCTTTCTTTCTTTCTTTTTTTGTTTGTTGCTGTTCTTGCCTGTTATGGCAGAGCCATAGACTCTCCAAGGAGAGAGACTCTTAAACTACCTCTTCCTGGGGCGCCTGGGTGGCTCAGTTGGTTGAGCATCCTACTCTGGTTTTCAGCTCAGGTCATGATCTCAGGGTCCTGGGATGGAGCCCCATGTCTGGCTCCCCACTCAGCAGGGAGTCTGCTTGAGGATTCTCTCTCCCCACCCCCCACCCCACCACAGGCACATGAATGCGTGCACGCTCTCTCTCTGAAATAAAGATAGGTGAATCTTTAATAAATAGATAATAAACTACCTCTTCCTTGACTATGTCTCAGCTCCTCTGCCTATGCTAACTGCATGTGTGAACCCCCCCACCTCCACCCCACCTTCCCAACTAGCTGTGTCTAATCCTCCTTCCCAACTAGTTGTGTCTAATCTCCCACTTGTTTTTTCTTAGGGAGGGGTCTCTTGATTCCCCACCTTTCCACAGTACCCTATAGAATCCTACTCCATTGTCCATTTACTCTGGATTTTTCCCTCACCTTACCCAACCTGCTTACACTAGTCAACATCCTGCCTCTCACGGCCATTCTTCTTCCTGGAGTCCTCAACACACAGAGGAAGGAAGAGCACATCACCTCTGTGCCATTGGTCATGCCAGTCAAATCCTTATCATCTGGGCACACCACCTTCTCCAAGTCTCCAATTCTTCCTGGTGCACATTTTCTCTTTTCCCTGTTATCATCCTTGGTGCCCTCAACCTTCATGTCAATAGCCTGTCCAGTCTTTGCCCCCCCTCCCCTTCCATGCTCTCCTTCATACTGACGACCTTTGTTCTACAGTATAGTACTCACAGCTGGACCACATTTCAGTTCTGCCTCCTCCCAAGACATTGAGCATGGTGCTGTCTCTCTTAAACATGGCCTACTCCCCAGCCACATCCCCACTTCCTCACCCGTCCTGACCTTTTATAACTCACACAGTGTAATAGCCCCCTTTGGTCTACATTTTCAACACACATACACACATACACTTGGACACCTCTCCGGTCTCTACTTGCCTTCTATCCCTCCATCTTCTTCCCCACCAATGAGCACAGCTGAACCAGAGGAAGGAAATACCCTCTATACAAAACTACCTTCTCTTCAAAAATGATAACAATTGGTATTGTGCACTGACTATAGATATATTCTATTCTAAGAACTTTGTGTGGATTATCTCACCTAACCTTCACAACCCATAAGTTAAGTACAATTATTACCCCAAGTCTACATATAAATAATCTCAAAGCACAGAAAAGGAAAGGAACTTGCCCAAGGTCATGCAGTTAGAGGCAAGATTTAAACAAAATCCATCATGTTTTAGTGCCACAACCAACTCTCATCCCTCAAGTTACATGGAATAGATGCTGATTTTACTAAAATTTCAGTGGCAGCATTCTGGTACCTAGAAAGTTCTTGCGATTCATTCTAACCTGTTGAGTGCTTCACACAGCGGAGGAACGCAATAAAGCTATGGTGAAAGTACTTAGATTACCAAAATCTAATTCGTGCATAAAATTTAAGACACTCAGGATCACGAAGTGAGCTCCAAAGCGAGTAGCTGGAAAGAGGGAAGCTTGGATGAAAGGTGTAAGTGTGCATATTTGAAAAACAAAGTTTTCGTTCTCCTTGAATTAACAAACTGTAAAATGTTGATGACACTGTAATCTATGCTCATTCGGACATAAATTTCCAGCAGTTGGTGCATTTACATTCATTAAAACAACAACAACAACAACAAAATGCTTGGAATAAACAGCCTTGCAAATATTGCCAGAAATTTCTTGAACTCAGATTCTTTTTTTTTTTTAAGATTTTATTTATTTATTTGAGAGAGAGAATAAGCACATGAGAGGGGGGAGGGTCAGTGGGAGAAGCAGACTCCCTGCTGAGCAGGGAGCCCGATGAGGGACTCGATCCTGGGACTCCAGGATCACGATCTGAGCAGAAGGCAGTGGCTTAACCAACTGAGCCACCCAGGTGCCCTTAAACTCAGGTTCTTAATGTGACCCCAAAGAATGTGATGTTTTCTGTATCTCAGAGCTGATCAAGAACACCAATGATAGGGGCACCTGGGTGGCTCAGTGGGTTAAACCTCTGCCTTTGGCTCTGGTCATGATCCCAGGTTCCTGGGATCGAGCCCGGCATCAGGTTTCCTGCTCAGTGGGGAGCCTGCTTCTCTCTCTCCCTCTGCTGCCCCCCCTACTTGTTCTCTCTCTCTGTAAATTAAATAAATAAAATCCTTAAAAAAAAAAAAGAAAAAAGACTACCAGTGATAAAGAAATCCACCGTTAACATAAGCATGCAAGAGGCTGTGGTACTGAGGCAAATATATCTGGGAACTGTGTTGGGATCTTGAATGGCGTGTGGTTTACCAGGCAGTCGTCATTGTCACTCGCCATGTGGAACAATGGCATAGTGACATGTGGAAGCTGTACCATCATCTGAAAAAGACCCTCGACCATGGGCTGCAAGATAGGCTTCGAACTGGCCAAGTAGATACGTGTCTAAACTTCAGCCTTCTCTTAATTCCTCGGACACTGAGGCCATTACTATTGAGCCCAGCTGCTCCTGACCAGACAGGTGTGACCAGCATGGCAGAGTCCTAGCGTATCTCTGTGAACTGGCCAAAGGCAAAAAACAAAAACAAAAAGAAAACAAAAACCTTCCAAGATATTCTTTTTTATTTTTTATTTATTTTTTTTTAAAGATTTTATTTATTTATTTTGAGAGAGAGAGAATGAGAGACAGAGAGCACGAGAGGGAAGAGGGCAGAGGGAGAAACAGACGCCCCGCGGAGCAGGGAGCCCGATGCGGGACTCGATCCCGGGACTCCAGGATCATGACCTGGGCCGAAGGCAGTCGCTTAACCGACTGAGCCACCCAGGCGCCCCTTCCAAGATATTCTAAGGGTAAACACAAGCAAGATGGAGAATGTTCTAAGAAGTGGCTTAGGACCATAGAGTAAGGATAAGCCACAGTATAGTGTGAACACCCGTAAATGAAGAGAAAGAACCACCTCAACAGCAGATGGAGAATCAACACTCAAGTTCCAGAGATTGTGGCACTTGTAGCTTTGGTGAAATCTGTCAACCCCAGACCAGCTTCATTTGTCATTTAAGAACAGATGTCTTTTGATGTGGAGAAAAAGGAACCCTTGTGCACTGGTGGTGGGAATGCAAACTGGTGCAGCCACTGTGGAAAGCAATATGGAGTTTCCTCAAAAAATTAAAAATAGAGCTACCCTACGATCCAGTAATTCCACTACTGGGTATTTACCCAAAGAATACAAAGACACTAATTCGAAAAGATGTATGCACCCCTATGTTTATTGCAGCGTTATTTACAATAGCCAAAATAGAAGCTGCCCAAGTGTCCATCAATAGATGAATGGATAAAGATGCGGTATATACACACAATGGAATATTATTCAGCCATAAAAAAGAATGAAATCTTGCCGTTTGCAACATGGATGGATTGACAGAGTATAATGCTAAGTGAAATAAGTCAGTCAGAGAAAGACAAATACCATATGACTTCATTCATATGTGGAATTTAAGAAACAAAGAAAGAAAGAAAGAAAGAAAGAAAGAAAGAAAGAAAGAAAGAAAGAAAGAAAGAAAGAAAGAAAGAAAGAAAGGAAGGAAGGAAGGAAGAGAAAAGAAAGGCAGAAAGAAAAGAAAGGAAGAAAGGAAGAAAGAGAAAGAAAGGGGAAAAAAAAAAAGAGAGACAAGCCAAAAACAAGACTCTTAAGTATAGAGAACAAACTGATGGTTACCAGAGGGGAGGTGGGGAGGAGTGAAATTGGTGAAGGGGATTAAGAGCACACTTATCATTGAGTAATGTATAGAATTATTGAGTCACTATATTGTACACCTGAAACTAATATAACACTGTATGTTAACTATACTGGAATTTAAGAATTTTTAAATAATAAAATAGGTTAGAATCCATAAAAATTTTTTTAAAAAGAACAGATGTCTTTTAGAAGTCAGGTATCGGAAGGTAATTAACTAATAGTAACTCAGTGGGCCACTATAAACATGTCTGATTGGCAATCAGCAAATGCTTCCCAAAATGGTGGCAGCAGAGTACAATGGACAATAAGCTGGAAGCTGGAGAAGATATGGGGAGACTGGCTTTCCCACCCATCTCTGGGGAATGTGAATGCCACATCATTTTTGGCAAGAATCAGGCAGTGCATAATGAAACTTAAAATGTACATGCCCTTGGTCCCAGCTGGCCCACTCCAGGACATCTAGGCCACAGAAGTGAGAGCACCTGAGGGTAATAATATATGTGCAAGACTATTTCTTGCAGTGTTGTGTGCACAAGCAAAACATGAGAAGCAACCTGACGATCTCTCAGTATAGGACTGACAGAATGTGTGTGGGGATCTGCTGGCTGCCAGTTCCTCGCCATCTGTCCCTTTCTGCCGTTCTAACAGAAACTCAATTTCCTTTGGGTATCCATTTGCTGGGAGAGGAGACCTGTAGCCCCAGCTCCAGTGGGAGAAATCTGGATTAGCCTGAAGTCAAGTGGACTTGAAATCTCCAGTTCCACCCTGGTCCCCACCTCTTCCAAACTATGGGAGCTAGGTGTCATTCTATCTACCTGAGCCTCATTTCCTCAACTGCAAAATGCTCATTCCCACACTTGCCCTGCCTACATGGTAAAGTAAGCATTCCACCAATTTAAATGACTATAGATTTTGGAAAAGTCAGCCTCTGTGTGTACGCGTTACACTTGGTATCTCTGTTCACCTCCAGGCCCACAGTCATGTTGCCCCTCCTCAACCCCACAGTCTTCCTACACACAGACTGAGGAACAGCCAGCCATGTTCCCGAGCTGTGCCGGCTTACTGCTGGTCTTTCTCCACATGGGGCCCCAGCCAACACTTCGATTAACTCCTAACCAAAAAATGATCATGGCTGTAGGACCTAGCTGCTCTTGCCTTAGAAGGGATTTCTCTCAGATTCCTGCTCATGACTCATTACTAAGATATTTCATCCATAACCATCATCTTTCCAAAGAGGAACATTTAAGATTTGCTTTCCAGATCCCAGTCATCTTGTCCACACTTACAATCGCAGATGCTGATTTAACTTGAGACATAAACATTCGCTGGCTTTCCTCCATTTATTCCCACCCTTCTAACACTATCCTTCCCCCTCACACCTCTAGAATTTTCTCCTTTTCTTGACACTAACTCTCTTGCTCACACTGCCCTGGGCTCCTGTGGTTTGCTTTGAAACCTCAGTTTTTCTGAAATGTAGTTTCCCATTATCTGTGTGTAGAAAACTTCTCGCTTCTTCTCTGATGGGGTAAGAATTAGCAAAGTTTGCTTCCAAAGTTGCTGTTTCATTTTTGTTTTTTGGTTTTTTCCAAGCAGAGATGCCATTCTGGGGTGTGTGTGTGTGTGTGTGTGTATGTACGTGTGAACGTGCGAACGTGCATGTGTGTACTTTTAAAGACCCAGGAGTTGTGTCACTTGGGGATGAGCTTGTATAATGAGCAGACAGAACCAAACTTAACCCATTTAGTTATAATGAAAAGTTGTTTTCTCCCAAGAGTAGCTTTGAGGCCTGCACAGAGGAACCACATCTGCGGGAACAAGTAGAGGAGAGAAGGGGTCACAGGGGACCCGGAAGGAACACTGGGGATGGCTCAGCGTCAGATGGGAGCTGGGGCACATAGCAGGGAGTCTCCAGGTTGCCATTTAGCACTGGTGTGTGGGACCTCCAGGACTCCTTCCCTCAGCTTCCTGATCCCCTGCCTGGCTTCACGATGCCTCCATAGCCCAAGGCAGAGGGACCACAAAGAAATGTCACAGAGAACACCCAGGTGGTAAAGTCTGACAAAGCTGGATTTGAATTTTGACGATGCTTTTTGCTAGGACCTTGGGAAAGTCACCTCTCTGGGCCCCAGTGGCCTCCTCTGCAGAGAGGGAATGATCATGAGAAAAAAAAAAAAAATGCGTATGGAGACCTGGGAAGAAAAGGTTTGTGGTAGAGTAAGAGAAGCTCAGGACGCCTGGGTGGTTCAGTCAGTTAAGCGTGTGCCTTGGGCTCAAGTCCTGATCCCAAGGTCCTGGGATTGAGTCCGACATCAGGCTCCCTGCTCAGCGGGGAGTCTGCTTCTTCCTCTTCCTCTGCCCCTCTCCCTGCTTGTGCTCCCTCCCTCTCTCAAAATAAAATAAATAAATAAAATCTTTTTTTAAAAAAAGGCATTTGTCAGTGTATATGCCCATAAGCAAGAGTGAACCATTTGTCTCCGTCCACATTATAGACAGGGTGCAGCTTGATGACAGCCTCCTCAACAACTGCCCCATGACATGAGGATTTATATGATACCCTGGAAGGGACGCTCAGGCCCTAATCCAGATTCTGACACCACTTGTATGACCATGGCCCGATGGCTTACCTTCCTCTCAGGGCCTTGTTTTTTCATACGAAATAAGATGTTGGAATCAGGAGCTGTCTATAGTTTCTTCCATCTCAGACCTCCAGTGATTCTGGCCAAAAATGATAAGCCTTGACCTTATCTCTACTGAACTCCTATCCCAGACCTGAGTCTTCCCAGGGAGTCTGCAGAACAAGAATCCCACGGCTCCAGCCACCGCACGACGAAGACACCACAGGCTGGGAGAACTTTCCAGAAATTGTTGGTGGGCAGCAGGGCCAATCCTGTGGTGGTAGGGAGGGGATCCCCCAAATCTTGCCCCATCTGGGATCCTGCACTTCCCGGCAAGATGACTGAGTCTTAGCTGCTTCCAGGTGGAAGAGACTCCTCCCTGCACATCCCAGACAGAAGTGTCCCCACATTATGACTTTTGTGAATGTGCCCCAAGGGCAAGGTGATCGTGTATTCTGGAGAGAAAGAAACACCCTCAACCACGCCTCCTGGGGGATGGGGGAGGCCGGGACCATTGTGCTCCTGCTGATGCCATTATAAACCCATCCACAGAGACAAAGAGGTCAAGTTCCAGTGGAGTCCATATGTTCCACTGAAATTCACACAGGCCTCCCTGCTGCCCAGTGTAAGAAAGAAAATACCTGTACCCATTGTAAACACAGGATGCAAGCCAGCTGGGAGAGGGAGCAAGGGGGGCAGGAGGTAAACTCTGGCATCACTGTCTATTTTAGGGGCACAGAAACTTCCAGCAACAGTGCAGATACTGGTTTTGGCAGGAAAGATGAGCACGGCGTTTTCATGGATCACAAGGCTAGGGGGAGAAGACGCCGGTCCTCCGTTGTGTGCTGACAGCTACCCCACCCCCCCCTCCTCAGCTGGTCCCACGACCTGGGCCTCTGTCCACGGCCCCCTTCCCTTCAATAGTCAGCATTGTTCAGGGAATCTCTTCCTTTTGTTTTTCCATCCATTTGTACCTCGGCTCATTTGTTTTCCATTCTCAGGAGCAATTCATCTGCTCTTGGGCCCCACAGTGTCTTTCTCCCCTTGATTCCTAAACAAGATGCTTGGACAGGTCCATTGTCTTAACGGTGACCAACACACAGTTCAGTAAAAGTTGTGTTTTAGAAAGAAAAACCAATGGGGATTCCAGTTTCTATCCATGGTAACTTCTGGAAAGTTTTGGGAGTGGTGCTTCTGCTGTGTGGCTTGGCCTTTGTCCTCTTCATTTGGGCTTTGGCGTAAGCCAAGTTCCACGGGGGAGTCTGGGGAAAATTCCCGCGATGCCAAGACAAAGGGCAGAGCTCTTCCCTGTTTCTCTCTGCCATCCTGGGGCATTGTAAAGGAATTATAAAATTATACCATAGTGATAGAATGAAGGGAAAAGATTTAAGGTCTTCTTTTCACTGCCCTGTGGATAGACAGCCCTTTATGGCTATTCAAGAAAAGTGGATCAGAGGGAGAAAAGAAAAAGTCAGTGTGGTTCAGGGCAGTTTGGACCCAAGCAGGCCTGTGTGTGGGAGGGACAGGGCTGGCAAGAAGAGGTTTACACAGACTGGCCTGGAGGTCCCAGAAAAGGCCCCAACTGTACAGCATTTTATCACTGAAATTTCTGTTGCTGGGACCATTATGGGTGCAATTATCCCAGTTATTAATGTGTCACCAACTGTGGGAGTGAAGGGCATGTCCAGCCCCATCCATGGGCTCTTTTGCTCTGGATTTTCTTTTGCCACAGACTGCAGGAGGCCTCTCAATTATCCACAGAATTGTAAAGATAACTAATAGCATCTCTTGTCTCCAACAGAAAGCTGCACAGAATTATTGATAGAAGAAATGCCGCTAAAGAAATGGTTGTAAGAGGGGCGCCTGGGTGGCTCAGTCGGTTAAGCGTCTGCCTTCGGCTCAGGTCATGATCCCAGGGTCCTAGGATCAAGTCCCGCATCAGGCTCCCTGCTCCGCAGGGGATCCTGCTTCTCCCTCTGCCTCTGCCTCTCTGTCTCTCATGAATGAATAAATAAAATCTTAAAAAAAAAAAAAAATGGTTGTAAGAGTTTTGAGGGTGGTTCTTCAGGAATAAAAGAAAATAAACCCAGAAAATAAAGGAAAGGTAGAAGGGGAATTATTCTTTTCCCAAGCCTTCGGTTTCCCAAGCGAAGTATGTGACAGGTAAGGAAAGTATTTCCAAGCAAACCTTCCAGGTAGTGTTGAAATAGTCAGACTCTCCACCCTCCACACGAGCCTTGGGGCTCATGATGTGTGTGTATTACGTGCCCGCTCACGCACATGCACCCCTCTGCTCTGGCCCCAGCGTCTATGCAGAGGTCAGGAAATGCCACCAGCCCTACTAATCTGTGGGGAGGCTGTCTCACTGAGCCAGTCTGCACAAAGATACCTCTTCAGCATGGCGGAGACTCAGCACTCTTGGCAGAAACACTTGGCACCGGCAGGAAATCTCAGCAGGGCGGCTTGTTTCCGCTCATCAAACACCAGTAGCTTTCACCGAGAGCAGCAGAAAATGGGAGAAATGTGTCTGATCGCATCCGGGCTGTGTGTCAGCACTTTTCTGAGGCAGAGTTAGTTGGATTCTAGCTTTGAAGAAAAGGCTGTTACACTCTTCTTCTGCCCCACAGTATCAGCCAAGAAAACAGTTGGCAGGAATTTACCCGAAACTCAGCTGCCCTCCCACTACCTCTGCAGCAACCTTGAGAGGGTCAGTTACTGGGAAACAAAAGTTAATGACAGAGCTCACTCTCCCTACTAATCACGGAGCACCCAATTACTGAGGAGAAATGGATGCCTGGGAACAATGCCTTGAGCCTCTCTTGTACTTGCTCTAGAACCATCCCTACTCCAGCAGCTGCCTGCCTGTCTCTGGTTGGTCCCACCAAAAGCTGGGCAAGGAGGGGAAGCCAGATGTATACCCCGTAAAACAGTATGGCTTGTACCTGCTCAACTGCTCTCAAACAAAACAAAACAAAACAAACCCTAGTGAGTGAGGAGAGAGGCTGTGAATTACCAATGACCGGGGATTTGAGGGTGCCCCCCCCACAAGTAGCTGTTCTTAGAACCAAGAACCCACAACTGACCTCTCACAAGAGTTACCCATGGCACCTTTCCTTGCACCACAATTTTCTGCCCAGGCTAGAGGAGGGCATGATGATTTAGAAGACAGGATTGGTAATTCTTAGGTAGACAGTTTGATGGATTTTTACAGATGCTACATGTATGTTACCCCTCCCCTCCCCCCATTCCCACATCAACTATAGAACATTTCCAGGAGGCTCCCTCATGCCCCTTCCAAGTTACCAGCAAGCTCCGGAACATCTTTTCTGACTTCTGTCACCATAGATAATTCTGCCCGTCCTAAGACTCCACATAAGTGGAATCGGTACATACTCTTGCATCTGGCTTCTTTTTACCTAACATTTTGCCTGTGATACTGATTCACGTGGTTGAATGGAGGGCTAGTTTGGTCTTTGTCACTGTTGAGTTGTGGTCCTTTGTAGAAAAATCCTGACTCTGCTTTAGTCCCTTCTGGCGTGAGTGAGAGAGGGCTGCGTGAGCTTCGAGCTTCTTCTGGGCAACCCAGAGATGGAGGCCAGCATCCAGGCCTGGGGAACAGGAAATGCAAGGCGGACTGCAGAGTCCTCAGGAAGGAAGGAGGGGGGCCAGCTCTGCTCTCTTGGACCATTTGGTGTGGGCACTCCTGCTGAGCAGGGAGGGGAAAGTTCCAGGCCAGCCTCTCTCCCAGCCCCCAGCACTGCTGACCTGCTTTTAGGCCATCAACCCCCTCCCCAAAAGCCAGCTCCCCGAGGACAGGAGGGAACCCAGAGCCCCAGAGGCTGCTCCACAAACCAGTGTGAGAAGAGACCTCCTCTCTTCTTTCCCTCTGGCTGACTAGCCAAACCAGTCGAGCATGACAACAGTCTGCCCATTAATGCCAGTGCCAGCCCGAAGCATCTGTTTCTATTTCTCTCCTATTTCCCGTGGGTGGTGGGTGGGAGCTCACTCGGCTCCTCTCCACTTTTCCCTCCTAATCACAGTCATTTGTTTTAACAGGACTGCAAGCGACTGTGGCTACAAAGCGCAGGCAGGGCCCACACAAAGCCAGTGAGCACCGGCCTTTCCCACATCCCCAGGTCAGCCTAAAATGAAATTAAAACAGACCGCTCTACCATTATCCTCTTTTCTACTTGTTTTGCAGGGCCTCTGGCTACTTTTAGAATTTCCCCACTGCCTGATGTGGCCTCTGAATACCTGACCATCCCTCCTCTGGTTTCCAAAGACAAATGCCAGGACGTAGTTTACATATGCCCAGTGCTGTAAAGGTTTGTAGACCAAAGGACCAGCCTTTTCAAGGGGTCTGGCACAGCTACTTTGGAAAGGGGAAAGCACTCCCTCTGGATGTGGGCTTTCTGAGGGAGTCTTGATCCTAATGAAAACAGAAGGGAGCTTCCGAAAATGGGAGAGGAGCCAATCACCCAGGCGACAGAGCCACCCATGACCACCCTGAGCCACCCACTTCACCTGACTTTTTCCATCCCAAACCTAAGGGACCTGGATGGCCACCCTCCCACCCAACACCAAGTTATCAGCCTGGTCCCCTTGTCATTGCCACACATCAAGTTGACCCTCAGCCCAGCCTCTAAGCCTCTCTCCTTCCATTCTCCACCTTACACACGTGTTTTGCCCATAGGGCCAAAACTTTACCCGTGACCTCATCCCTTCCATGCATTCAGAAGCGGAGCTGCTGCTGGTGACCCACACATGCGAGCTCACGATCCATGTGGCCTTGGGCTCTGTCCCTACACTGAACCTCAGTTTCTACATCTGCAAAATGGGGTTATCCATACCCTCCCGGCCTACTCCAGAGAATTGTTTCTTCCTGAAAAGTAAGGCATGCTTGTTGTAAATGATTCAAACAACCCTGACCGTGAGGATTTGGGGGGTGCGGGGAAGAAGGCAGGGGCGAATCTACCAATCTCAGTTGCTGCTTTTTTCTACAGTGGGTCCAGGGAGCTTCTGCCTGCTGCCTGCTTGATTCCCTCCTTCGCTGGGTGTTTGGGCCTACAGGACACTCCTTCCTATCCAGGGCAGTCAAGGTCCCAGGCATTTATTGTGCGCCAGGCGCTGCACCAGGCACTCACGTCCTCATCTCATTCAATCCTCACAAAAGTTCTTTGAGGCAGGGAATATTAATTCCATTGTATCTAGGAGGAAACTGAGGCCCAGAGAGGCTAAGCAACTTGCCCAAGATCACACAGGTAGGAAACAGAGGAGCCACGATTTTGCTTTAGAATGACTTCTTTCAGTCACCAAGTTATATTACTGTTCTGGGCTAAACTATGTGTCTCCCCCCGCCCCACACCTGCCATTCTTTTATATTGAAGCCCTGACTCCTAGGACCTCAGAATTTAACTGTACTTGGAAATAGAGCTTTAAAGAGGGAATTAAGGGGCGCCTGGGTGGCTCAGGTGGTTAAGCGGCTGCCTTCCGTTCAGGTCATGTTCAGGTCATGATCTCAGCGCCCTGGGATGAAGCCCTGCTCAGCAGGGAGTCTGCTTCTCCCTCTTCACCTCCCCTTCCCCCCGCACCCCCCCCCCCCGGTCATGCTCTCTCTCCCTCTCCCTCTCTCTCTCAAATAAATAAATAAAATCTAAAAATAAATAAATAAATAAAGAGGGAATTAAGTTGGTGCACCTGGCTCGCTCAGTGGATGGAGCATGCGACTCCTGATCTTGGGGTTATGAGTTCGAGCCCCACATTGGGTGGTGAGACCACTTCAAAATAAAATCTTTTAAAAAAAAGAAAAAGAGGGAATTAAGTTAAATTAAGACCATTAGGGTGGGCCCTAATCCAATCTGACGGGTGTCTTTAAGGAATTGGGGGAGACACTAGGGATGTGCTCACACAGAAAAAAGACCATGTGAGAACAGAAGGAGAAGACAGCTATCTGCAAGCCAGACAGAGGCCTCAGAAGAAACTGGCAGACTGATCTTGGACTTCCAGTCTCCAAAACTGTGAGAGAATAAATGTATGTTGTTGAAGCCCCTGAGTCTGTGGTATTTTGTTACGACAGCCTTAGCAAACTAATGTGACTGCCTCCCACCTTCTCTTGAGAATGGCCCAAACCTTGGTCACTGTTCCAGCTGGCCCCACAGACTGACCAGCACCCAAAGAAGGGACGGAAAAGTCTGGGGAAAGACAGGAGGAGCAGAGAAAGGGAGCCAACATCGTCATCCAGGCCTGGGCCCACTCCTTTTGTCCTGTGCCATTTTCTACCAGGTGTCCCTGGGGCACACTGTCCCCTCCTCACATCCCTGCTCAGGAGTGGGGTCTCCTCGGAGGCCCCTGACTTCACCTGATGGAAGAAGACTCCCTGTCTCCTTCTAGTCAACAGGACCACAGATGCATATGGTCACTTTGGAACGAGTGGTGTGTGGGATCTGTGCTGAGACAAAACAACTCTCAGTGCAGAGCAGAGGGTGTGGGTCCTAGAGTAGAATGTGAGAGAGAGACTGTTCTGGCAGGGCTGCAGCAGGTGCTGGGGAAGCCTCTGGAAGGAGAGAGACAAGAGAAGTGACACTGGGCCCACGTGGGTGGTGACAAATAGGATGGTTTCCGAGCTGCCCAGGTGGCCCCCTTTCCTGCCTCATCAGCCACCCTGGCTTTCTCCCTCCCCTTGCCCACTTCCAGGCATTCGCCCGAGGCCCTGGAACTTGGCGACATTTAACCCAACCCAACCAGGTCAAGAACCAGCCTTGCATCCCTCCTGGGTTCTACAGCAACACGGACAATTATTTCAAAACTTTACTCTCCTTTCACTCCTGAGACGCAGTCCCAGTCCCCTTATATAAGTTTCCTTTTGCTACTGCCACAAATTGCCACACGTTTAGTGGCTTAAACCAACACATATTTATTATCTTCCTGTTCTGTAGGTCAGAAGTATGACAAGTCCATGCCTTAAAACCAAAGTGAGGGCAGGGCTGCATTCCTTTCTGGACACCAAAGGGGAAGATCTGGTTTCTTGACCTTTCCAGCTGCCTGCATTCCTTGGTTCACGGCCCCTTCCGCCATCTTCAAAGCCACCAATGGCCAGTCTTTCCCACATTGCATCACTCTGACTCTGACCCCCCTGCCTCCCTCTTTCACTTACAAGGACCCTTGTGATTACATTGGGCTCGCCCCAGATAATTTGGGATTATCTCTTTATCTTAACATCAGCTGAGTAGGAACCCTAATTTCCCCTTGCCATATCACATGACATGTTCCTGGGTCCTAGGAATCAGGACCTGAACCTCACTGGGAGGCCATTATTCTACCTATGACACCCCTGGATTTCCTCACTTCCCAGGGAGTAGAAGATACTCTCTAAAATTTATTCTGCCCCCCTCCGCCATCCTTCTTTGCCGTCTCCCACCTCGCTTCCCATTCACAATTAGCCCAATACTTCAGCCCATTTGGAAACAGTATCTGCAGACTCCGAGATATCTCTCTGGACCCACTGGGCACCATCCTCAGGATGCCTGTTCGTGTGGCATGTGTTGTCAAGCCCCAGGACTGGCTGTGGGAACAGACAGCTACCACTGATTGCTGAGGTCAGGCTGTATCCCCTGGGCCTCTGGGTCCTTACACCTCAGGGGGAGGACGTCACACTAGGTTAAGGATCCCGTTTCTCAACCATGTGACCATAATGGTCCAATCATCCAAAAACAATTGATTCCTGAAAGATTAAAACCCACCAAAATGTGAGAGACAGGGCAGACTGGCCACACATCAGAACACCTATTTCCCAGTGTGCCGCCAGGAGGCTTAGAACCATAGGAAAAAGCACAGAACCAGAGGAAAAAGATCTTCAGTTGTCTGGTAGGGATATTTCCATCACATCATGAAAGCTTGATGACACAATTTCCCAGAATCCAAATACTCTTGTTAGGTGTCCTAAGAGGTTCCCATTGAGCATTTAAATAAGTGCTTCATACACATATCCTCTCCCACCCTCATGACTCCAAGATGCCCCCAAATTTGTGATTTCTTCTTTCCTATCCTATTGATATACCTCAGAACAGGTGCCCAAGGGCTGTGTACTTTTATGCAAAGCACATACTGAAACTTTATCCATCCACAGGTGTCTGGGGGAGCCACCAGCACTTGCTGTAAACAGAGGGGTGGTGGGAGAATGGGGATGGGGGTCCACCTAGTCCCGAGGTGAAAATTTTTCTTGCATGCTGTGAGATAGAACTACAGAATGAGAAAGTTGGAAGAAGGAACAGGAACCTCAAATTTCATCTAATCCAACCCCATCATTTTACAAATGGGGAAAATGTAAAAACAGTTTGGAAAAATTAAAGTCTGTGTATAACTATTGGTATTATTGTCATCTTCATCATTATCATCATCATCATCATCACCACCACCATGATGTGGGAGCCTGGATTCCACTGCCCACTGGTGAGTCACTTTGTTCAGGGTCTTTTCTAGGAAACTGGGTTTTCTCACCTCCACTTGTGCAGAGCCCCTACAAACTCCCCCGGCTGTTAGACTGAGAAGGGGGACAGCCTGAAGCTCAGGAGCATCCCTGAGATGCTGAGAGCTTACTCTTGGGCAGCCATGGGCATGCCCCGGCCTCCAGCTCCCCTGGGAAGGGGAGGCTAAGTACTCAAGAAGTCTCTCCGAGCGGGATTCTGACTCTACAGACCAACGTGGGAAACACTGCGGGAGGGGGGAGGTGCCAGGCAGCTTTAACTCATCACCAACACCAACAGGGCACTTACTGAATTCCAGACACCGGGGCCTTGTAAGCATGATTTCATTTGGGCAGCACAGCAATCTTTCACAATCACTCCTCTTTTGCAGATGAGGAGTCTGAGGCGCACAGAGGATAAGTAATTGGCCAAGGTCAAGAGGCTGATAAGGGGCAGATCCAGGACGGGAGTCCCTGTCCCGCTCCTAATCCTCATCTGCATTTCTGAATGGATGCAGAACATTCTGGGACCCCATTTTCCCACCCCTACTCCTTTTTCTCTCTCACCCCTCACCTTCCCTTCCCCACAAAGCTGCCAGGGGGTGACTCACATCCATTTCTTTGCCCAATCCCCCCGCCCCGCCCCCCCCCACACCCCCAGCCTGGCATGCTATTTCTGGAGGGAGGGAAGAATTATGGAGGAGCATGGGAGCGGCAGTTTTTAATTCTGAACTGTAAAGCAGCCGAAGCCAGCACGCCTCACAGGGCCCTGCCCCCCCTGGGGACTTCCTAAGTGATGATGAAGATGGTGTTGGTGGCGATGACAGTTGGAGGGGAACAGGAGGCTGAAACGTTAGGGACAGGGCAGGACAAACTGAGGAAGACTATAATTTGCTAACCCCTGCACCAAGATCTTTGCCAGCCACAAAATTGCTATGCTCATGCCTGGACTTCCATTCCCACTCCGACACTCTGAGCAGCCATCCTGGGGCCTTCCCGAGACCCTGGCTGGGGTGCCATCCCAGCTCCATCTCGGAGCTCCTGATGCCTGTGGCGTGGACGCGGGCTCCTCTCGAGGCTCCAGGGTGCCAGGAGGCGGAAGCAGAGAGAAGCTTTCTGCTGTACCCACCCCTTTGGACCAGTTTCCAGCTTGAGACACTTGTCAAAGCCCCTCGCAATTGCCGGGGTAGGCACCATATAAACATTCATGTAGTTACAGGATAATAATTATACCTTCCACGTATGCACATAACACCTTTCTTCCCCAGAACAGCCGGCTTCTCGCATTATCTCATTAATCCTCCCGTCCCTGGGAGGCAGGGAGGGCCTGGCGTGATTACCCGAATTTCACTGAGGGAGAAGGGAGAGGGAGGGAAGGAGGGAGGGAGGGAAAAGCTGCTGGCCCCGGGTCACACACTTCGTCACATGGTGTTAAGTATTGTCTGTTTCTGACTTCTTGGCCAGAAGTCAGAAAAATAATAATCATGGTTGCCCTCAATCAAGGGTTTTGGTGGGACTACACCAGGCAGCCATGGGCATGGTTTCCCTCAGCCCTGGCAACAGCCTTGTGAGGCTGGGATTATGATGGTTTCCATTTTACAGATGGAGAGACTGAGCTCAGAGAGCTGCAACTCCTTGCCAATGGTCTCAAAGGCAGTATGGCTCCACATACTTTTCTTTGGCCTTCCAGCAGACACCTAATAGCCGGTTCCAAATCAGGTTTCCTTCCCCGAAGCAATAATAGGTAAACAAAGGCAGAGCGCATTCAGCAGGGGAGGGGGTGACGCCCACCCTTGGCCCCCAGGAGGTCAGAGCTGTAACGGAGCAGGCAGGAGGCCGCAAAAGCAGCTCATTATGTAGCCTTATGGAATCAATAGAAAAGGCCTAATTCACTGAGAGCTGCATCCCACCCCCATCCCTCCTCCAGTCCCATTCCGGTTTCCTGGCTCATCCTTTTGACACGGGGACAATTACAGCTATTCATACCCACCCCGAGGCCACCTGCCATGGACCCATTCTCATGCACATGGAGCTAAAGATCAGGCACAAAGCAGGCCACTCTGGGAGCTTTCCACCAGACCTGGGAGGGGACCCTCCCTGCATAACCCCCCTCAAGGCATTGAGGACCTAGGAGCCCCTGCAAATTCCGGGGATCCATCCTGCCCTTGGAGCTCAATGCCGGAGACTTCGCTGGCCTGCTCACCCACATTTGTGATGGAAGTTCACCCCTAAGAAACTGGCCTTTGGAGTTAAGGCTGGGGTGGCTGTCCTTGAGAGTCCCGAGTCCTGACCCCACCCAGAGTACCCTGGAAGTGGCCCTGGACCCAGCCTAGACTGGCTCAAGGGAGTCGATCGTTACCTTTTCAGGAATTTTGAGAGATGGCTGAAGTCACGTTGGTGCCTTGAAGTCAGCCCTGGTGGAAGTATTGAAACCATGTGAATCAGCAACTACTACAATCAGCTCCAGCTTCTCCCCAGCCAGCTCTTAAACATTTACCAGCGGACCCCTGCCTGTGGATCAGAAGCACAACCTTCCGAGAGCATCCAGGGCAGGCTGAAAAACTAAGGCCAAAATCTCCTGGAGGCCAAGTAGCAGGGTGAGCGGCGTTCTTTTTACAGCGTAGACGGTCTTCTTGCTATATTTCTACACACATCTTACTACCTTGGAGAAATGTTGTCCTCCAAGCTCCTTCTGGGAAAGAGGTCTTATTTGGACCCAAAGAATGAATTCTCAGTGTGAAGAGACTGTCCATCGTTGGCTGTCAGATCTTTGCATTGTCACTCTAGCCTACCCATTGAACCATGCCTTCTGCACGATTGGAGAATTAGATGGAAGTGATTTTTTTTTTTTTTAGGTTTCAGGTTGCTCTAGTTGGATCAACCTAGAGGTGTCTGAGAAAATTTTACAAAGAAAATGTGGTCTGGCTGGCTGTCGTTCAGTTGCTGCCTTTGAATTGAGGACAACGACAAGGCCTTTCCAGGCTTTCCTGAGCGCACAGCCTGTAGCTACGACTTCACGGGGAACCTCTCAGGGTGCGCCTCACAGGGACATTAAATGGCCCCGCTGATTGATGAAAATAGTCACAGTCTCTTCATAGGGAACAGGAAGGTTGTTTTGGAAGTAATTTTCATGGTGAAATGCCCTGTAAGACTGAAGACATGAAGGCAGCAGTGGCCTCCGAGGGGTTGTTGCTTTGTGCTTGAGGATAAAGTAATTAAGAACGTGAATAAAGGACAAGCTACGGCCGAAACCCCCTAACACCATCAAGCAAATGTTCAGCTGAAGCATTACAACTGCTCTTTCACCCCGTTTATTTCCAACTCTGAGCCCCCCATTCCCATCCACGTAGACTGCTCACTTCCCCAAGGGTCCCTGCAGCTCCCAAACCCCATAGCTGGAGGAGAGGAGCACCAGGCTTCTCTCAAGGACTCCAGACTTCTGCAAGTCTCCCTGCACAAATCTCCTTGAGCCTTGTCTCTGGGCTGCACATTTGAACATCTTATCTCTTCAATTGGGAAAAAGGAGACTTAAATGCCATTCATGCACACAACGAATATATATGGATCACCTGCCATGCTTCAGGCACTGTTCTAGACATGCCGCAAAGAACGTGAAGGACCCGTCCCCGCCCTGGGAAAGACAGAAGAATATACAGAAAATTGGGAGCACATTCAGGAGGGCTCCCTACCCCAGTCTTGGTGCACTGACAAGAGCTTCCCAGAAAGCAATGGTTCAGGTGTGACCTAAAGAGGAGGTAGGAAATACCTAGATCAGGGTTTGGCAAAGCTTTCCTGTAAAGTTCCCTATGGCACCATGACAGGACAACAGCCCGATTGCAAATAGTTTAGGCTTTGTGGGCTTTATGGCGTCTGTCGTAACTTTCAGTTCTGTACGGCAGCATAGAAGCAGACGCCGCAGGCAAAATGGAAACGAATACGCCTGGCTGTGTTCCAATAAAACTTTATTTATGGATGCTGGAATGTAAATTTCACATTATGTTCAGGGTCACAAAAATAATCTTCTTGCTTTGACTTTTTGTCTACCATTTAAAAACGTAAAAATCATCCTCAAGTCCTGGGCCAGGTTTGGGCCATGAGCATTCGCTTGCTCATCCCTGATGTGGATGAAGGGTATTGGTGCAGAGGTGAAGGGTGGGGTTCAGGGTTTTCCAGCTGAGGGAAGGCTGACGAATGGCAGAGAAGGCAGTGGGTGAGCCTCGATGGGACCCTGTGAGCCCTGGAAAAGAATTTGGACTTTATCTATAGCTCAGTCATAGATTTTCAGGGGAAGAGTCGTGTATTAAACAAGTATTTGCTGAGTGCCTACTGAACGCTAGGCACTAACTAGGGGGCTACTTTAGAATGAACAGCAAGGAAAGGTTTTCTAGGAGTTGGCATTTGAGCTGAGACCTGAACTACAAGACCGGTTTATGGGGTGATATAACCCTTAATTCTTACAATTAACTGTGTGGAAGGAGCAACTGATGCTCATTTTACAAGTGAGAAAATGGAGACTCGGCAAGGCTAAGCAGGTTACCCAAGGTCGCAGAGCTAATGGGTGGCAGACAGCCAGGATTTCAACTGCTCTGGGTTCAAACCCTATCTCTGGCATTGATTAACTACATTAATACTGACTAGTGACCATCTCAAGAGTCCCCATACACTGATTATGAGTTCCCTCTTTTTTTTCCATCAAGAAGCATGTCTAGTGAAGTTTGTACATTCAAAAAATATGTACTCAGGGACTTCTATGTGCCAGGACTGTTCTAAGTGCTTGGAACAATGAACAAAAAAGATCTCTACACCCTCAGAAGGTAGGGAGAGGGAGCTGGAATTTTTAGATAGTGTGGTCAGGGCAAACCTCACTGAGGAAGTGACATTTGAACGGAATCAAAAGAGATGAGGGAGTTAGCTATGTATTTCAGAAAAGAGTTCCAGGCAAATGGACTCAGCCATTGCAAAGGCCCTGAGGTTGGAAGCCTGTTGGGATGTTCAAGGAACAGCTAGGCAGTCAGTGTGGCTGGAGGAAAATAAGAGATGTGGAAAGTGGTGGAAGATGATGCCTGAGAGGTGATATGGGGATGGTGGGGAGGGGGTCAAGAAAGCTCATTTTGGTTTTACTCTGAAGTTCACTGTCTCGAGCCTCAAGACGTAGATTCCAATTAGGAGTCCTTGAAGCACTGTGATTCTGTGGTTCTATGACAGAGAGAGCAACATCCGTGCCCACCACCATCCACTGTGACCATCAGCCAGGTTTGCCCCAGCAATAAGCTGTCACCCAAGGAGAAAGATTGGCATTGGGAAAAGACTGGGAGAGACTCTTCATCAGATCCCAGACTGGAGAATATTAAATAATGGGATGGTCATCTGCAGCATGAGGTGGCCTAGGTTACACAAAGCTCCCTAGCTCTGAAAACTCCCTGGCTCTTAGAAAGTGGGATACATTACTAGGACATGTGGGGTTCAGGAATTATGAAGGAAAGTTTCAAAGGCTTCTTTTCTTGGCCTTCTATAAGACTCACCTGGTTCTAGCCCAATCCCAGGATGATAAGAATACAGAGAGGCAGGCTAGTGTCTGGGCTGCTCTAGAAAAACCCTAAAGATACCCTCCCCCCTTGAGTTCTTGGTTGAGAAGTTTTGGGGAGGGGGCCAGAGATGCGGTGGGGAGGTGCTTCCAAACCACTCTGGACAGGCATGATGCTCCTTCCCCACTCCTAGTATGAATCTAGTTGACTCTGTGCCCAAGCCTTCTGGGTGTTTCATTTGGGGAATTTGTTTTTATTTTCTTCTACATCTGTTTCTAAATTTAGTTCCTTTGCCTTAAATAGATCAGTAACGGCCTCAAACTGAGTCTAGGGCTGGGACTCAGACCACTGGGATTTCTAATGGCCTCCCTCGGGCTCCGTCTGTCTCCTGTTGCCATGAGGGAAGTAGCAGACAGCCCAGGAGCATGCGACAGCAGAAAGAGGAGGTATCCCTCGTGGAGCTGGTCTTGAGACAAATATAGTGACGGATCTTCTTGACTATCCAACAGAAACGGACTTTTATGTGAGTCCCAGGGAATTTCTTCTGTCCTTAAGGAATCTGAACATCGAAACTAGACCGGTTCCGCTTCTGCCAAGAAATCCACTTTCTAGTCAAGGAAAATTCTTGGAGCCAAAAGCATGCTCCACCACCCCGCCCCAACATGCACTACAGGGCACCTGTAAATAAATCCATTGTCTTGTCTGAGCTCAGTGTAAATTCCTCAGCGGTTAAAAATGTTGGTTTGTTTTTTCCTGCTCTTTACAGACTGGTATAATTTCATTAGCTACATTTCCTTCATTCCTCCCTTGCTACCCCCAACCAAGAATCCCTTTACCTTTTGACATCCTCCTTTTTTGCATCTCTGATATCCTTACAGGGCATTGTCCTAAGTTATTCCCCCACAGAGAATTGTCAAATAACCAAGTAGCTGGTCCACTTACTGTTCCATTTACCCCTTAACATTCTAGGAATGCACTCATTTAACTGAGGTTTTCTGAAGACACATCTAAGAGGGTGTGGAGATGCACAAAGAGACAAAGATAGCTTTTTCTTCTTGAAAAATTTTATTTTTAATGGCATAAGTCTTTTCTTTCAACATTCAGAATGCAAAGAAATTGAGTCCTGGAGAGAAAGATGACTATTCCCGAGCCAGCAGGGAAAGACTGTGGCCTTTTACCTCCTTTGTCTTCTATCTGGGGCTCTACTAGACCATCTTCCCTAAGTCTTTGAATAGAAAAGGCTCTTGTTGCAAACACCAGAGACCAGCAGGCTGAGAGATGGATTTTTCAACCCTGCAAGGGAAACTCTGGTCTAAATAGAAGCTAGCCGAAGCCTTTATTACCTTAGCCATGAAGCCTTACCAGCCCCAAGGATCTCAAGACCTATAAGAAGGGGAGGTACAGCTGCCTGCCCTGGGGACTAGAGTCACAGTGGCCTGTCGCTACGCCTGGTATGATGGGGCCAGACAATCTAGAAGTTAAGAGCAAGGATGCAGGTTTATAAAGCATGTGCCTGGTTTACAGAGCCTGCCTCAACTTCTTTCTGTGTTAGCTTGGGTAGGTTACTTAATGTCTCTGTGCCTCAGGCTCTTTGTTTATAAAATGGGGATAATCAAAGGAGCTACCCCTTAGGGTTGTTACAAGGATTAAGTTAGATAATATATGTAGAGCAATTAAAACAGTGCCTGGTGCCTCGTAAGCATTATATAAGCATTAGCTATTTTTAATTATTATCTTTGCAGTAATATCTGATAATAGATAAAAAGCATATGTCTCTCCAGTGGACTCTACAAAGCAAGGTTTGGGCAAATCCTTCATGTCTTCAGATATTTATATGCACAGAGCACGGCCCCAAGTGCCAAGCCTTTATAGATCCATCAGCCCACGCCGAGATGCTCGGACCCCAAGTTGTCACTGCGAGCCTGTCCTCTTGCTTCCTGGCGCTGAGCTGGCAGCCAGTCCTAGTGCCACATCAAGGTCAGAGAGGAAAGCAACGGAAGGTCAGCTGCTTCATCTCCTTCGGGGGGGGGGGGGGGGCGGGGCATGGCAGCAGGGAGCAGCAACTGTTGAGACTCTGGCAGGAGGAGTGAAGTCCCCAGCCAAGGAGTGACCAGCCAAGCATGACACAGAGTCTTGCTCTCCTCCTGTCACATACAACCCCCAGCACACACACTCACAACACTATACAGCTCCTCAACAGACACACACCATCCCCCCCCCCACAGAACACCACAATACCCCCAATACCACACAATATATCAGCACACATAACATCCCAGCACACTCCCAATACTATACAATACCCGACACACACAACACCCCCAACAGTAGGTAATACCTCAACACACGTACATCACCTCAACACTACACAACACCCCAACATACAGAGACACTGACAAAGCTGTCCTGTTCTCTTTGCCATTTTCTCTAGGACAGACCTGAACAGGGAGGCACTCTTTTTTTTTTTAAGATTTTATTTTGAAGCAATTTCTACACCCAACATGGCGCTTGAACGCACAATCCTGAGATTCAGAGTAGCAGGCTCTACCAACTGAGGCAGCCAGGCGCCCCGGGGGAAGCGCTCTTAATTCTCCTCTGTGATGTAGGACTAAAGCAGAAGGTGAAGGAAGGCGGCAGGAGGGTACACAGCCCCTGGAGTTAGAGGGACCACGTGAATCTGGGCTCATCTGTGTACTAGCTGTGGAAAAGGGAGTTCATCTCCCTGCCCTTCATAATGATGCCTTGTCTCCAAAATCATAATAATGCCTACATTCGAAGAGTATTGTTGGGATTAGCTCAGAAAATAACGGGAATACGTTCGACCCAGGTGCCTGGTCTGCAGTCCTTCCCCTGTAAATGAAATGGTTGTGGTTGTCACTATTGCTGAGAATAGGGCAGGCACAGGGAAAGAAAAGGGGATGCTGAGGGGCTCAAGTGAACCATCGAGTGAGGGAAATCTCCCCACGCCGGGAAGAAACCAGTACGCTTTGTCCTCTCAGTAAGTTTCCACAGCATCCCCAGAAACCCACATCTGTTGTGATCCCCACCTTGAGTCCTCAAAGGGGACAAGCCACTAGTAAATGTACTAATTAGCGTCATATTATTGACCCAAACCAGTTACGTGACCAGAAGAATCGTTGCTTTGTTGTCCCAACTGCCTGTCAGCAGGAGACAATGTGGTTGTTTTACGTGGTCAGAGAACACTGGCCCCCATCGTGTCCTCACACAAGACATTCCGCACAGCTGAGCCCTGGGCAGGACCCCAATTTACTCATTAATGGCCGGCCCATGTTGGGACATTCACCCAGGTTCTTGTTCTCAGCTACAGCTTTCCCACTGTCCCCTCTGACAATGGCTCTGCCCCCTTTAGGGCCCCCGACCTCTCTGAGAATCTGGTGAAACAGACGAACTCTTCCTTGCGATTTTGTTCTGCCTGGTTCCTGGCTCCTGGCTCCCCCCACCCCGCCACCCCACAGAAGACCCCGGTTGCAGGAGACGTGGGGCATCAGCACCTGCTTCCTGTTCCCTGCAGAGCGGCCTGGAGTTTGGCTTCCCTGGGGGTCAGAGAGCTCTTCCACCTGGCGGCCTGTTTAGAGCCAGCTTGGTCAAGGGAGCTCTGGATTCTGTCAGTGAACCCCAAGAGGGCCAAGCAGGGCACACACATCCCCTCTCTTCCTCCAGAAGCAGGGAGGGAGCTGCAGAAGCTTGGGTGTCTGCACAATTTTCAGATTTGCTTAACTAGCCCACATTTCCAGGGGAAAAAAAAGACTGGGAGAGAAAAAAAGGATAGGCCAATTCCCCAGCCTTCTACAGCCAGAGAGAAGTGTTTGGCCCTGACCAGGTGCTGGGGAGAAGGGACGCTCTCACCTCCGCCGTAGCCCAAGTGGGAGCTCACAGAACCAACTAAACAGGTGCTCCTTCTCTGCTGCAAGTCATGGTAATCATTTAGCTGAATTCCCTCAACAACCTATGTGGTCGAAACCATGATTATCCTCATTTTATAGATAAGAAAAAAGGAACACTGAGGTAAAAATAACTTGCCAAAATCCCAGCATGCAAGAGCTAGGATTTGGCCCCAGGGAGTCTAACTCTTAAGCCCAAACTGCTAACCTCTACTACACTCTACCACCTCTGCTATCCTTTGCCTCATCACTGTTATTATAAAAGCGGTGAAGGGAAAACAGGGAAAAAAATAAACTTTCCCACAGCACTCACCTCTGGTCCTCGCCATGACGTCCCGCTCCCAGCGGATTTGAACCTAAACAAGCGAAGGAACTGTGGAGCAGGGTAGTTTCCCTGATGCCCTCTGGTCTCTCCCACTCAGAAACAAAAGACACAAGAGAGGGACAGGTGTTGAGCTCAATCTCAAAGGGCTCACGTCTCTACCAAACTGGGGCATCCAGGCTTTTCAGATGTGGACCAGAGGACCTCAGCCCCGCGTTTCTCCACCCAGACCCACTCCTTAGGAAAGGACCTTATTATGGCTGCAGGCCAATCTCTACGCCACCTCCACAGTCTCCAGTATAATGGTAGGGATCAAGACTCTTAAACACATACCCTGGTGGCCATCAGAAAAGTCACCAGAACACTTTCATCTGAGTTACGGAAATTGCTTTCCACCCAAGAACTAAAAAAGAAGATGCTCTAAGCCTAGGCATTATTATGTCCTAAGTCACCTGTCACTCACAAAGGACCTAATTATAATTCCTGCCCCAAATTCCTGCTGTGAGTACATTCCCTAAAGTCCAGTCTAGGTACAGAAGACCAATAGTATACTTCACCATCACATCTCTACCAACAATATCATGGTGTTGTAAACAAGACTATTTTTTTTTTTACCAAAATCACATACTTTTAGACACCTGATAATGCTAGCAGCAGCTTCTACATCCAAAAATGCCAGAGGGGGTGCCTGGCTGGCTCAGTCCATAGAGCATGGGACTCTTGATCTTGGGGTCATGTGTTCAAGCCCCATATTAGGCATAGAGCTTACTTAAAAAAAAAAAAAAAAAAAAAGCCAGAGGGCTCCTATGGAGATAGCCCAGATTGATTTTTTGATTTTATAACCATTCTGATTGGCATTTGAGAATAACATGGAAAACCCATCTTTGTCACCATATTGGGGACTTGACATAAAGCCCTGGAAGCTACTGAGATATACAACTTGATTTCTTCCCATGCTCCTGACACCCCTTTGATTGACTTTGTCTTGTGAAGGACCAAAATGAGAGAACAATTGAGAAGATCCGAATGGAACCTTGAGAATAGCCTTCTTCTGCAGATTTGGAAACTGAGACCCAGAGGAGTTAAATCATATCACTTAGAATATTTATTGGGAAGGTCCCTGTGTTTGGAGACAGAAACTTGGGGTAGAGTCGTAGGTCTGCCTCTCCGACCTTGGGGCAGTTATGTATAAGTCTCAGTTTTCCTGTCTGTAAAAGGGGGCCATAAGTCCCATCTCACAGAACAGATGCAGGGATCACAGGGGATACTGTAGCCTGTGGAAGGGCTTTCTAACATGTAACAGGTTGTGCAAACAGTGAATTATGAAAGGCATGCCCCACCACACCACTCTTGTTCCTTTCTCTATTGAAAAGATCAGAGGAGCAACGGTGGATGATGGGAATGTTTGTGCTGGCTTTACACACGTTGGGTTCTCTTTTAATTAAGATCCTATCTTTTCTTTTCCTCAGGATGGGGGAGAGCCTGGCCCAGCCTTAACAGCCTCCAGACCTGCATATGTCACTGCTGTCAGCAGAGGACAAAACCCAAAAGGAGAAGGAGGAAAAATAAATCTTTTGTTTTTGAAGCTAAATAGCCCAAAATGCAGCTAGAAAAGTTCCATAAAGGTTTGGCTTTCACCAACACAGAGTGGAAACAAAGCTGACCCCTCCCCTGGCCATGCCCTCTGACCCCTCTGCCGGGAAGACCTCTGCTCTCTCAGCCTGTGGGTTTTCCTTGGGGGCTGTTTGCCTTTGAGGGCTGGGGAGGGAGCGGTCGAGCACCAGTCGCGGTTTCCCAGCGGCTGGAGGAGTTCACAGATTAACATTCACAAAGGGTACCTACCGCTGCGGTTTCTCCTGCAATGTGTTACAGAAATGATCCTCCTGCAACCACTTTTGGAAATTCAGGGCTCAAATTGTACATACTTAACAGGGTGAGCCCCCTTTCCTTCTGTTTTCTCCCCCCACCCTGTATATATTAAACTCATCTTCCTGTGTAATAGGGGTCACTGTATTTCCTCTGGGCTCCGTTCAGTGTGGGTTTATGTCCATAGAGTCTCAGAAAACATCCATAAATCCCTTTAGCTGCTTTAACACAATTGATAGTAATTCTTTGTTTGCTGTGCAAGTTGCCACTGGCCACAAACGTGCAGCTGGGAAGAACATGGTATCCGTCCTTCAGGCACAACCCTCCGGCCGGGAAGCCCCAGGCCCCCAGGATGAACTCAGAAGCGACCAGAGAAGGGTAAGAAGGCTGAGGTGATTCCCATTCCTGGGGGCAGGGTATTCCCTCTTCCCCAAAGTCAGTGGAGTATTCTAGAGGCAGGGATATCCTCATTGGCAGCAGGTGAAGGCAGAACAAGCAGGGAGAGCTAGGAAGTAGAGGACTCGGTGTTGAGGCCCATCTGTGAAGTTTTCTCATTAGAAAAATGGAAGAAAGGAGAATTGCCTTCTCTACTTCATAAGAAACAGGGAGGATAGAAGGTGGCGGTGGTTCTGGAGGCATTCTGTAAACAGTCGTGTCGTGCCTGGGCTGCAAAGCCCTGGCTTCCAAAGTCTTCATGCTGTCGTGTTGTTAATGGTATGGCAACGATCAAATGATAACTCCGATTCGGGGACGGACATGAGCAGAGGCCCCATGACAAGCGCGTCTCTTGGATTATCTCATTTAACCCCCACATTAGCCTGTGGATTGGGAACTTTTCTTACTCCCCCTTCACATGGTGCGGAAATAGGCCAGCAAGGTTGGGTAACTGGCTGAAGGCCACACCAGGCAGCAGGGGCGTCAGGTCTCGAACCTGGGTTTCCTGCGTGACCCCGAGCAAGCAACTTCTCCAAACCTCGGTGTTCCTCATCTGCCAAAAATAAAGGAGCTGCGCAGGATGATCTACAA
Organism: Mirounga angustirostris; assembly: GCF_029215605.1. NCBI lineage: Eukaryota > Metazoa > Chordata > Mammalia > Carnivora > Phocidae > Mirounga > Mirounga angustirostris. Next base: position 162,377,168 of record NW_026991711.1, read on the forward strand.
GACCACTTCAGGCCTAAGCATACTGGACTGCCATTCTTGACGATTCTGAGACTGTATCAAAAGGCCAAGTCCACATTCCAGTGGACTTAACGGATGTCTGTGGGGTGGACAAATCGGTGGCAGGGTCAGTCCAACTGCACATCCACACTCCCGTGTAGGCCCCTCCCGGCTGCCTCTTCCAGGCCGGGCAGCTCCTGTTGGTGACAGCAGAGATTCGGCCTTGGTGGTGGTGGGGGGGTCTATGCTGGTGACAGGAAAGCTCCTCAGTCAAGAGACCACGGGTGGCAGAGCAGGCCAGATGGATGCGGCTTTTCCCCAGCAGAGGAAATACTCTCCTGGCACCCAGCCTCCCTGGCTCTGTGAGCAAACCCTGAAGAAAAGCCACCCTGTAGCCTGCTGACAGGCATTGTGATGGCAGCCAGACAGCTGGTGCCCACATCCCTCCATCGGCCCATTTTCCTCACGTCTTCCCTGGGGCGCTGCTCTGCTCCTCTCACAGGGTCCCAAGAAAGGAAGCGGGGCTGGAGCAGATTGAGGCAATCCTGCTCCCAGGCCAGTCTCTCCACAGGGCAATTTCAAAGGCTTGACTCTGTGGGAGTTGCTGGGGAGGTTCCAAAACCGGAATGGCTCCGGAGCCTCCAGAAAGATTTCCTGTCTCACCTTCACCCCCGCTGCCTGCTCTGCCCAGAATATGAGATGCATGTATTCCGGAAAGCTCATGCTGACATGAGATTACCTTCTGAGGTGCCATGAACATACCAGAAGGGAGAGTCATATTGCACTTAGAGGAAAGGAACTTAGCCGTCAACTGACTCCCTTGGCCCAACCTTCCGTGGAGACCTCAACAACCCTTGGTCTCAGTTTCCCCCAGTGTAAAAATGAGTGCCAGTCCACTCTGTGGCCGGCCTGACTATGGGGGTAGCTCTGAGACTTCAGTTTGTATAACCAGATGCAACCTGACCCTCGACATGAAGACCTGAGTTTTTCTTTTTTCAACTTTACTGGGATGATTGACATGTAACATTGTGTAAGTTTAAAGTATATAATATGTTGATTTGATACATTCATAAATTACAAAATAATTACTATCATAGTAGTAGCTACCACCTCCATCCTATCACATAGTTATTTCTTTTTTGTGGTGAGAACATTTAAGATCTCTTGTAGCAACTTTCAAGTATATAATACAGTATTATTAACTATAATCACGATGCTGTATATTAGACCCCCAGAACTTATTATCTTACAGCTCGAAGTTTGTATCCTTTGACCAATATCTTCCCCCATTTGCCACTACTCCAAACCCTGGTAACCACCACTCTACTCTCTGTTTCTCTGTCTTTTTTATTTTTTCTTATTTTTGTTTAAAGATTTTATTTATTTGACAGAGAAAGACACAGAGAGAGAGGGAACACAAGCTGGGGGAGCGGGAGAGGGAGAAGCAGGTTTCCCGCTGAGCAGGGAGCCCAACGTGGGACTCGATCCCAGGACCCTGGGATCATGACCTGAGCTGAAGGCAGACGCTTAATGACTGAGCCACCCAGGTGCCCCTGAGTTTGTCTTTTTTAGATTCCACATATAAGTGGTATCATCCTGTATTTATCTTTCTCTCCCTGACTTACTTCTATTACCATAAAGCCTTTGGAGTCTATCCAACTGGCCACAAATGGCAGGATTTCCTTCTAGATCTAATTATAGGATAATAAAACTTTTTTTCTATTTATCAGTTCTTGTGTGATGCTGATCTCATGGCCTATGAATATCCTGACCAAGTCCCTGAGAGTCAGGATAGAGAAGGCCTTAGTTAACATTTTACTAGGCCTGATCCAACTTAGAGGAATTTTTTTTTTCTTTAACCTCAACAGAACAACCTGTTCCCTGCAGCAGCTGGTAAATGAACTGCATGTGAGAGGTGTTGATCATTGTGGACTCCCCGCCACCCAGTTATAAAGTACAGGGGAAACTCCAAGTCTTCATGGACTACCCCAGAGACCAGTTAGCCACAGGCTGAGCCGGGGTTTCTCCTCAATCCCCTTCTTCCTTCTACATGATGCAGAATATTCTCTCCAAAGACAAAGAAAAAAACAGGCCCTAGAATGTTTTTCAGGTTCCTCCCAATCACACCTTCTTGCTTCTAAGCAATCCCTATTTTCTCCCTTGGCCAATAGCTTCTAAGCAATCCCTATTTTCTCCCTTGGCCACCTAGTATTACCAGGTGGGGTCCAAGGATTTAAAGGCACCATTTAGATAAAAAAGCATCTCTGTGGGCATGAGGAGAGCCAGGGCTGATAACCATAGATAAGCAAGTGATTCATGTGGCTGTCTCTGCTTCATTTTTCTCCATCTGTAAAAAGGGGAGATGTGCTTCCTTAGCTCTTTGGGACGATAGAGAAGTGCATGAAATACCAGGGTAAGCATTTGGGCAAGACAGATTAAATCCTACTTGAGGATTTTAGGGATATTTTGTTTTATTTTATTTTATTTATTTTATTAAGGGATATTTTAAAGCTGTTTTCCTTTGATAAATTCAGGAGAGAAAATGATTATTTTGTTTGTGCCCAAATTTGCCTGGACATCCATTGTTATATGGATTTGGTAAAAGTCAGTTGGGTAGTTTTCCTTTCCAGGGGGCTTCACAGATCAAATTCTGCTACCACAAAACCATCACCCTGCACCGCATCCCTATGCAATCACACTCCCCCCCTCCGCCATGACTATGTGATCTTCAGATAAAACAGCTGGCTTTGAAACAACTTCAAGCAGGTGTTCTAGGCCCATTGATGGTTCTGTGCAAACCCATTCATCTCAAGTGGTCTCCTTGGAGGCCACAGTCAGGTTTGGCCAAGCGAGGCTGGTCGGGACGAGAGCCCCAGAGCTGGAGTTGTGGCAAAAACAAAGCTGACAGGGGCGCCTGGGTGGCTCAGTCAAGCATCTGCCTTCAGCTCAGGTCATGATCCCACGGTCCTGGGATCGAGCCCCGCGTCGGGCTCCCCGTTCCTCGGGAAGCCTGCTTCTCCCTCTCCCACTCCCCCTGCTTGTGTTCCCTCTCTAGCTGTGTGTCTCTCTGTCAAATAAATAAATAAAATCTTAAAAAAAAAGAACAAAGCTGACAGGTTCACGTGAGGCAGGAACCTGTGACCTCAGTCACAGCTGCCGGTAATCAACTAGGCTGAGTCAGCCATTCCCCAGGGTAAAGACTAACAAGTCCCAAGGCGGACTTAACCACCGCTTAGGCCATTAGATAAGGCCACTTGACCACCCAGACCTGAAACTACAGCTCTTTATTTATTTTACAGATTTTGGCATCTCTCTATAAATGTGTTTTCAGAGTTTTTTCTTTTACAATCTAAAAAACTTTTTTTTTTTTTTTGCTTGTATACATTAGAAGCCCATGACCAATGCCAACACATGAGTAGGTATGTAATAAATACTTATTTAAAAATAAATTCATTCAAGGGCACCTGGGTGGCTCAGTTGGTTGGGCATCTGACTCCTGGTTTTGGCTCAGGTCATGATCTCAGGGTGGTGGATCAAGCCCCATGATGGGCTCCGCGCTCCATGGGGAGTCTGCCTCTCTCCCTCTCCCTCTGCCCCCCACCCCCGTATGTGGTCCCAGTCTTTCTCTCTCCTCTCTCTCTCTCTCAAATAAATAAATAAATCTTTTTTAAAAATTAAAAATGAAAATAAATTCATTCATTGATTCAACAGATATTTACTGAGCACCTACTATGTACCAGGCATTAATCTAAGCTTTAGGGGACACTATAGTAAATAACACAGACAACAGTTCATGACATCAGAGAGCAATAAACAAATAAATATATAAAGTCATATAGGAATATGTGCTATGAAGATAAATTAGACAAGGTAAACTTGAGTGAAGTGGTGATAGAATCATAAGGGAAACTGAAAACATTTGAGTGAGGAACTGAATGATATGAGGAAGGAAGCTACAAATGTATCTGAGAAAGAGCATTCCAGGAAGATGAAACAGCAAGAGCAAAGGCCCTGAGGAAAGAAAGTGCTTGGCATATCTGAGCAACAGAGAGGTGGCCAGTGGCTGGAAGAAAGAGGAATAAGAGGGGATGACACTGAAAAGGCTGTCACCAGCCAGAACAGGGTGGGTCTTGAAGGCCATAGTAAGGCTGTGGGGTTTTACACTGGGTATGGTGGGAAATCATGGGAGGGTTTTGAGCAGGGATGTGATATGTGGTTACATTACGGACAATATACTGCAGGAGAGGGGCGCCTGGGTGGCTCAGTCTGTTAAGCGTTTGCCTTCAGCTCAGATCCTGATCTCAGGGTCCTGGGATCGAGCCCTGCTGGGTCTCCCTGCTCAGAGGTGAGTCTGCTTCTCCCTCTCCCTCTGTTCCTCCCACCCCAGGCTCGTGCTTTCTCTCTCAAGTAAATAAATAAATAAAATCTTAAAAAAAAAAAACTTTAAAAAATAAAAATAAAAAATAAATAAACTGAAGGAGAGTAAGAATAGAAGATGGGAGACTATGGCAGAGTCCAGATGAGAAATAATGGTGCCTTGGGCCAAGCTGGAAGCTTGGAGGGTAAGAAGTGGTTATATATGGGACATACTCTAAAGGTAGAGCCAATAGAATTTGCCAATAGATTGGAATGAATGAATCAAAACTACTTAAAAAAAAATCTCTCAACAAGTCAACTAGGCCCCTTTGAGCTAAGAGAAATGTCTGAGGAGGCTCTTTATTTATATATTCACTTTCCTTAATTTTACTCAGTTCTTCAGTCATGGGCTATTAGATTTACTACAGCAATAAGTGGAGTTTAGTTATATACCCAAATCAGGCTCCCCTTGACCATGTTTCTTATATGCCAGGCCCAAGAGGTTAGGACCACACAAATTCATTCATTAGAAATTCCATTACTAATTTGCTTATTCTGTAGGCTACCTTGAGATAAGTAGGCCTAGAAATATTTAACTTCTCTAGAAAAACATCCTGCTAAACTTGGAGATATCAATGAAAAGTATTAATGGGAATTGTGGTGCAAAGGCTGTGTGATTTTTCTAGTAATAAAAACTATGGGAAAACACTTGTTTTTTAAAAGAAAACATTTTAAAAGTCTATAGTCGTGAAGGGAAAAATCCATTCTGTTTCAGAATGTAGGCAAAACAAGCAAAAATAAAACAAAATCAAAAAGCCTCATAATTTGATTACTGATGTCACTGTGAATTATCCTCTTTGGCATTCCTACCCGTAGCATAATGACAGACAAATCACATGCCTGAGGTCACACTCCAGGCTGAGGCCTACACCTCCTAGTTCCCTTTTTCCTAAAATAGACACAACTGAGGCAAGATGGAAGGATCTAAAGGAGACCTGAGGATAAAAATAATGTATGGGGAGCATAAATATGCTATTGATTGGTTTTAATACAACATGCTTCATCTTGTACTTTATACAAGGTGTACTTGTATATCAGAGATTATATCAGAATAGCAGAGATTATAAAAAGGTGAGGACTTCTCCTGCCTAGAATTATAGAATCACAGATATACAAGAATGTTGAGATTATCTGGTCCAGATTTAAGACATTTGACAACTGGAATGTTGGACCAGAAGAGAGCTGGCCCCCTGGACTGGTGCATACTGGTTCAACATCAGCCTTGAACCCTGGAGGAGCTTGACATCTGCGGACGTGTAATGACCTGACCATGATCACATACCAGGCTAACAGACGAGCTTGTCCAAAAACCAGTGCTTTTTTTCATCATAATATGCTGTCCCTTATTTAAAATTAAACATCAAATATCAATACCAAATTTTGAGGAAAAGGGAAAGCAGAAGAGAGAATGCTCTGCCAAAATATCCAGGAGGCTGGATAATGTTGGCAGGGCCTGGGGATTTAGGGACCCTTGTCCATGCTGATGGAAGTGTGGGCTGTACCGTAGTTCTGGAGAGCAATCGGGCACATTTGGTGAAATTAAGTAGAGGTAAACCTTATAACACAGAAATTCCACTTCTGGGTCTAAATCCCAAATACATTTTCTAACTTTTCACACAGATTGCAGCATTATTCATGGCAGTGGGAAATGGGAAGCAATTGGAATGTCCATACTGGGAGAGTAAGGGTGGTAAACACACACCATGGAATATTCTGCAGCACATAAAATCTTGGTGCTAAGCAAAAAAAAGCAAAAAGCGAAAGGCAACATGAGATATGTAGTAATACCATTTATAGAAATAAGAAATAGATGCTGAGAAAATTTAACACTGCAACTTTCACAACCCCTGATCCCTCTGATCCCCCTTTTCTGGATTATTTTTCCCATAGCACTTAACGCCTTCTAACATGCTGATAATTTATTTATTTTTATGCATATAGATTATTGTCTCTTATCTCCAGTTAGCATGTACATTCCTTGAAGGCAGGAATCCCTTATGGTTTTGTTCACTAATATATCCCCAAATGCTGGGCACACAGTAGGTAATCAGTAAATGCTTGAATGAATCAATGAAAAAGACAACAATATACATTTTGCAAGAACACCATATAAACCAAAAGATCCACTTTAAGCACATGAGAACAGTGCTTAAATAAGAGCTCAGGCAGGAGGGGCATGAGGGATGAGACAGAGACTAGAGGGGCCATGCTGTGGAGAACATTCTGGACTAAGAAGCATATCAGTGTTTTCTTAGTTACATTCTCTCCCACCTCCCGGTGGCTGGCCTGGACTTGAGATCAACCATGCCTAACTTTCCCAAGACATCAGTCTTGAAAACATAAGCTTAATGATGATACAGAGTCCTGTCCTGGGAGACTAGAATTCTGAAGGATTCCAGGTGAATGGCTCTCCCCAACCCTATTTTAGAAAAGGTGTGAGCTGCAGGAGTCTGTCCTGGGGTCTGTTCAGGCCCCTTAGAAGTGGGGCCAATTTTTGGATTTGGAATTCCCAACTGGTTCACATGCATTAGCAGGTTTAAAACAAAACAAAGACTGTATTCATCCTAGAAGGTACCTTATAAGTCATCAGTTTCCTCACCGGTAGCATGAGAAGTATCTGGGGAGCTTTGGAAAACAAATTCTCAAACTTAATCCCCACGGAGATTTGAATTCAAAAGATCTTAGGGGGCCCAGGAATTTGTTATTTTTTGTTTTAACTCCCCAGGTGACTGGCCCAGCCAGGACCAGAGCTACACCCCCCAACCCGCTCCCCCCCCCCCACCTCCCCAGCACCAGCAGTCAGAATTCCCGTCGCTCCCCCACAGCCAACCTTGCTCTCCCCGGGGAGGCAGGAAATCTGTGCTTTCCTCCATCCCCCTCAGGAATGCTAGAGGGGGCTTCAGGAGGGAAGCAGTCAGAACTCCGGTGGGAGGTGGGCAGATAATGCGCCAAAACACCCCCTCAGCTCTGCTCTAGTATCAGCATTCCAGGCCCACCCACCCGGGCCCTGGTCACCAGGAGACCTCACGTGCACACACAGGCCCTAACCTGCCCCTGCGCCCAGATCCGGCACTTCCCAAACAGCTCCCTCAGCCTGCTTTGAACAAAGGTGATTGTTCTCCCAGGAAAGGACTGCGGGGAGAGGTCTGTCCACCCCTTCCCTTTCTCCCCATCCCTCCCGACTCTGCCCCCACCTTGAATCCCTGGGAGGGAAGGTCACCCAGTGTGACTCTGGGCTACTTTTTCCTCTTCAACTGGGGAGTCAGTCACATGCTCTCCTGTGCGGTTATTTGTGTACCAGTCCCTCCCAAGGGAACACCCTCCAGCAATCAGAGGCACATTTTTCCACACTGGAGGATGCAGTGCGGGTAGAATGAGGGATTTTTAAAAATACACATTTGGAGTTGCCAACCTTCCTGTGGGAATCATCCTATTATTTAAAGGATGGATTGTGCCTGTCCCTGCCCCCACCTGATGAAGCAGTAAATTGTAACAAGAGAATCTGGCTAAACAAGTTTCCGATTCAAATGTTATCTTGTGGACAAAGAACCCTTTGAATACGGTTTCTGTGTTTGGCTTCTTGTGATGAAGTAGAAAGTTATGTTTTCGCTGTTGCTAGAATTCTCTCCCTTCAGCAGTGTCTGACTGCCACTCATTGAGAGGGCAGTGTTGGGCTGGGTGGGGGCAAGGGGGGCCATGTGGCCGGGAGTGGGGGGCGGGCCATTTCCTGCTAATTAGCACATGGATATGGATAATATTTCTCTCTAGGAAGCTGCCACTGATAATGACTGTCGATCCCCTTGGGCCACCACGTCATCAATAAGCAGAAGGCCTCTTTCTCGAAGAGCCCATAATCCAAACATGCTTGGGGCAGGTGATTGATAGAAAGCTCCCATTTTAAAAGGTTTCCAAATCCAAACAGAGTGTGTCTGGTTACTGACAAAATTAAATTACCCTCTGCAGGAGGAACTTCTCCTTCCAGTGAAAACAAAGTTATAGTTACAGATAAAATAGAAACTCGGGCATAAAGAGGCTTCTAACAGCAAGCAAGTGTGATTGTTAACTTCACGGGCTAATTTTATTTTATATTTGTCCCGTTTTGATAGACTTCATAAATGAGAAGGTACAAGAGCTTCTTTGGGTAATATATGAAGGGTCAAAAGTCCAATAGACTCTCGCTGAAAGCACCTAGAGGCTCGGGGTTTACTGAAGTCTCTTCTCTTGGCTGCTCTGGGAAATACCTCTTTTTCTCCCCAGAAGCACAACAACTAGCTTGCCCAGGAGAGAAGGAAAAGGTAGAAACTTTTCCTGTGCTGTGTCCTGTCCTTCTCAGAGAAAGCTTACATTCAACACTGCCTTTGTGGACATTTCTCATCAGTCTTTCTCCTCACCTCTCCTTGCTTCCAGAAACATAGCAAAACTGGAAAGAGCCTATGAGGATTTCAGTTTTTCAAACTGGCCAAGAGGAGAGCTGTTCCAGTCAATCGTTTACTTATTTGATGGGTCTTTGTTTCTGCTTCAGGATGCCACAATTCCGGGCTCTGAGAGGGATCTAGCAGTCTTCAAGGGAACTACTGTTTGTCAAGCACATTCCCGTGTACAACAAGCTTTCATTCGCACTCACTCACTCAGCCGGATGCCAAGAGAGGGGGGAAATGTCCTCTGGATTTAAAATGCTTAGTTTGGGAAGGGAGGTCGGATTGCAGAAAAGAAACCTCCAGAGAATGGTAAAGGCCTCGCTTAATCCAGGTCTGACCCAGGAGAGACTTATCAAAAGTGCTGCAGCCCCAAGAAGAGAGATCAGTGAGACCCGGGCCCCCAGGTGCTCTCATCCAAAGGGTCTAGAATTTCCAATTCTCTGGGTTTGGTGTGTTAAGTGTTTCAGCTGGAAAGATGTCTTCCTTTGAGACCCAAACCTCACCAATAACGCCCCTCTCTTTCCTTTGAAGTCAGTTTCAAATCTCTTCCCTGACAGAGAAACTTTATCTCCTACATCCTCTGCACTCTTCTTGGTTACATCCATGGACGTGAAGCCGGCGGGTCCAGCTGGGCCCCGCCACAGTTCTGTTCTGAAGAGAGACAGGTCATCGGCGTGGGTGTATGTTTGGGGGAAATTTGCTTTTATTTTGTTTTTGATTAATGTGCTAAGCTGTTACATTAGGGAAGGCGCCCCTCCCTCCCCTCCGTTTGTGGGCCCCACAAAGCTGGTTGGGTTCTCGGGAGAGCAGCTGAGGCGAATGTGAACATGAGTGCTTGTTCCCAAGGCTTGGCAGGGCTGCACGTTTCAAGGCGATGGCTCTTCCATCACATTGTCATCGCACTGGAGGAAACACCCCGAACAGAGAGCTGACCATGGGAGGGAAAGGCACCCGGCTGAGCCCTGCTGTCCTTCACAGCCTCCCTGAGATGCCAGTGGGAGGTGGCGGGTTCTTCACTGGCCACGGGACCACCGACCCATCACTGGGCTGGATCAGTACTCAGATGCCACGCTGAGCAGGCTTGTGAGGACTTCAGTGCGCCCCAAGTTACCATCTCTACCATTTATTACCACGGTGACTGAAACCACCCATCCCTTGATGTGCTCTGAGACAGGCCACCTGGGCCCCTTTTCAACCAGATGGTCATTCCTTAAACTCCCCCTGTGTTGAAATTGCAGAGCCTCGACTGTTGGTGTGGCAGGGGTTTTAAAATTCAATTCAGTGCAGAACAATTGAATGAGCATCTATGATCTCAATTCATTTCACCTTTATTGATCACCTACATGGCTGACAACGGGAATACCTCAGTGAATAAGGCTGGCCTTCAGAGTTAAGCAAAGGAATGGCCAGAGCAGTGCTAGTCATTTATTCTTCAATCTTCCTGAGAAATTCCCAGATGTTCTCTCCACATTTATCTGGCTCCCCATACAAAGGTAAATAGCCCTAACAGTTGGCTAGAGTACTAAAAAACAAGAGTACAAACGAGTGCTTATAGTTAATAATACTGTATTGTTTATTTGAAAGTTGCTAAGAGTAAACTTAAAAGTTCTCATCTCAAGAAAAAAATTGTAACTATGCATAGTGACAGATGTTATCTAGACTAACTGTGGTGATCATCTTGCAAAATATACAAATATCAAATCATTATGTTGTACACCTGAAACTAACACTATGTCAATTATACCTCAATAAAAAAATTCTCTTAGAGTGTTTATAAAGTCAGACATGGGGGGCACCTGGGTGGCTCAGTCCTTAAGCGTCTGCCTTCGGCTCAGGTCATGATCCCAGCGTCCTGGGATCGAGCCCCGCATCAGGCTCCCTGCTCCGCAGGAAGCCTGCTTCTCTCTCTCCCGCTCCCCCTGCCTGTGTTTCCTTTCTCTCTGTGTCTCTCCCTGTCAAATAAATAAATAAAATCTTTAAAAAAAATAAAGTCAGACATGGGTTAGGGTGCCTGGCTGGCTCAGTCGGTAGAGCATGCGACTCTTGATCTCAGGGTCATGAGTTTGAGTCCCACTTAGGCATAGAGATTACTTATTTTTTTAAGATTTTATTTATTTATTTGAGAGGAGAGCATGCACGCACCTGCACATGCATTCGAGGAGTTGGGGAGGGGCAGAGGGAGAGGGAGAAGCAGACTCCCTGCTAAGCAGGGAGCCCAGTGCGGGGCTCGATCCCAGGACCCTGAGATCGTGACCTGAGCTGAAGGCAGACACTTAACCAACTGGGCCACCCAGGCGTTCCAAGCATGGAACTCTTGATCTCTGTCTTGTGAGTTCAAGCCCCACATTGGGCACGGAACTTACTTAAAAATAAATAAATAAGTAGGGGTGCCTGGGTGGCTCAGTCGTTAGGCATCTGCCTTCAGCTCAGGTCATGATCCTGGGGTCCTCGGATTGAGCCCAGCATTGGGCTCCCTGCTCGGTGGGGGGCCTGCTTCTCCCTCTCCCACTCCCCCTGCTTGTGTTCCCTCTCTCACTGTCTCTCTCTCTGTCAAATAAATAAAATATTTAATGAATAAATAAATAAATAAAAAATAAAAGGTTGGCAAATCATGATTAAAAAATCATCATCATCTAAAAATGCTTTATCTGTGAACAAGTATTGTTTCGTTTTTCATTTTTCCTTTTTTTTTTTTTTAGCTTGGGGAAGTTAGTGCAACAAGGGAGAATTACAACTTTTCTCCTTTCTTCATCACCTTAGACAAGCAAAAAAATAACCTTCTGAGTTCACCCAGGAATCAGTGCATTCAAACCAGATCAACAGTTTATAGCTGAGCTTATAGTGGTCAGCACACAAAAATATAGAAAAACTTATATGTTGACCTGAGTTTTATTATACAGAAAGGATTTTCAGTTTTAAAGATAATCTTTAGGGGTGCCTGGGTGGCTCAGTCAGCTGAGCCTCTGACTCTTGATTTCAGCTCAGGTCCTGATCTCAGGATTGTGAGATCAAGCCCCACGTCCGGCTCCACACTCAGTGTGGAGTCTGCTTGAGATTCTCTCTCTCCCTCTGCCCCTCCACACTCCCTCCTTCTCTAAAAAAATAAATAAAAACTTTAGTTTGGGCTTATTAGGCCCAAGAAGATAAACTAGACAGATACCCCACATGCATAAAACAATTTCCTTCAATCAACAAAATAACCATAAAGTGGTTTCCATGACATTCATTTTCAGATTTGGTATTGAGACCAATCCACAATTTGAGTAGAGTTTTCCTATTTTTATTGCCAATACATTCATATGTATATCTCTCACCGTTTAAATCAGAGGGAGAGGTTTCATCTAGGATTATTTTCACTCATTAATTTTAATTCATGTGCCTCTGGAGAATGTATCTTTTATATAATTTTATTTCCAAAAAGCCAAAGGAAAACAGAAGATGAGGAGCTATTGGTTAGTTCCTTTAAAGGGTTGTTTGGAGGGGTCTCTCCTGAGCTGCTTTTTTTTCTTTATAAGTCATATTTCAAGTCTTTGATCTTGACAGCCCTGAAATACTACCTTACCATTACATCATAACTATGAAATGGCTTTTGTTGGCTGGTGGAATGACTTTTCAAAAAGTTTCCACTAAATAAACAAATATTACAGTGAAAATATGTCAGATATTCCAAATGATTAGTGATGGTATTAAAATTGCCAGTATTGCTATATATTGTACCTCTAAGAATTTAGAATATTTATGGCAAGGCCTTCACCTAAGTAGCCTATTGGGGTTTTTTTCTCCTTTTTACTTTTTTTTTTCCTTTTTAAAATGATGAGTAATTTCTCCTTAGTCTCTTTTGCATGCTTTGCTATTTGAAAGACATTTAAACCATTTTTTTCAGCTGATATTCATACGAGTCAGTGGAGCCACTGAACCAAATAATATCTACTACCATCTCAAATATTTATTAATTCAATAAATATTTACTGTAGAATCATAACATATCATCCGATACAAATTCAACTATGCACATTTGGCCCACCCCTCCCCCCCTCCCCCCCAAAGGAAAGAGAAAGAAAGATAACACTTTCAGTAGCGTGGATAATCCAGCCACCCACCCACTCACTAGGTAACGGCCCAGCGAGCGCCAGCTGTCAGCGTGCTTGGTTTTACTTCCCTTGTACCTCTCAGAAGTAAGGCTGGATGTAAGGCTAGGCCTTGAAGTGTTCAGGGTACATCAGGGCCTCTAAATAAGAGCTAGCTGATTCATCTTGTTCCCAGCCAAAACCAAACAAAACAGTAGTCTGATCCATTGTTGGAGAAAAACCTGGCTCTGTTGGACCCAGTGAGGGCTGTCCTTATATTCTATTTCATAAGCCATTAAAGAGATTTTTCAAGGATAACCTTTCCTCCAAGGTTTACTTGCCCTACTTCTTGTGGTAGATACTCAATACAATGCAGTTAAGTAAGGTGCACCTGCTGTATACAAAGTTTTGTGCTCAAATTATAGGGGAAAGTTCTTGGTTCGATTAATGGGCATTTTAAAGGCATAAGAACAAGTTTATTCATACACACATGCATATACATACACACATATAACTTGAGAATGAGTCACATTTTTTAGAGTGGGCCAATCTTGACATGTTCTTTCTAACCTAACAGTTTGTTTCACTAATCTTTACTTTCCTTATTAGGAACTGTGAACATGTCAAATGATATAAATTTAAGAGGTGAGATAATAAGACATATTTATTTTTAAATTTCTGTTTTTAGAACTAATTATTGATAGAGTTGGGGATTTTGTGGTTGGTGGCGGTGGTGACTTTTTAGAACAAGCTAGTGACTTAAAAACAGAAGCATGGGGCACCTGGCTGGCTCAGTCGTTGGAGCATGTGACTCTTGATCTCAGGGTCGTGAGTTCAAGCCCCATGCTGGGTGTAGAGATTGCTTAAATAAAGGAACTTTAAAATTTTTTTGAATTAGATCTTTAAAAAAGAAGTTTAAACCCAGAGTTTTATCTATTTGCTGGTCACTGAGACACATTAGCCACTGGGAAGGCTTTTATCAGTAACATATATCATGTGTGTATACGGTATAGTCATGTGCCGTAACATCAAACAGTAGCTGATATACACATGCTAGGTTCGGTAAATTGCCTCCTCGCCCCCAAACAGTCTCAGTTGTACCAAATCTGAAATGCATCATGCCAAGAATTTCCCCCTAATTGTTTTAACGAAGGATCTTTTCAAGAAAAGTTAATCCACCTGTTTCTAATTCCGTTACAGCTTATTCCCTTAAGATGTTACCTTGCCTGAGCTAGCTCTATTCAAAAAAAATCTTTTTACTCTCTTTTTTAAGGTTTCTTTGCAAACAGGTGGTCCTTCAAACGGCTGGAGGCCTCCCCAGCCCTCAACTCATGTTTGATTCAAGCTCAGAATGAGCCTTGTTTAATCAATTGGACTCCCCAAGAGGTTGGAAAACATACCACCCCATGATCGAGAGGGGAGAGCCGCGAAGCAAGCACTGAATTTTCTCACAACTTGAACCTAATCCTTTCCTCTCTCCTCATAAGATCAAATGGAAATTGCAAAGGTTACATGCAATACCTCATTCCAGCTGACCTTTTCAGCTCAAGAGAAACGAGGGTGTAAGATAGGGAATGTGACTTTTAGACAGATGGCCATCTTGTCTGGGGACAGAATCATTGTGAGGATTACATCAACAGATCTTCGTAGCTTTATTTTAGAACTAGAAAGGATGGCAGGAAAAGCAAAGAACGTCCTCATTAAAGCTGATTTACTGGAGAGGCTCAAAATCCTCCTTTCCCCTTTGGTATCACCCAAGTTACTCATGCCAATTTGTGAAGCTGCACATCATTATTTTAATTGTCTGCAGCCCTTGGGTGAGTTTTAATAATCTCACTAGTCTGGCTACAAGCAGGACTCTGGACACTACAGTTAAGTTTGCACAGAGATACTAGGTGGTCACCAAGTCAGGTGAAACTAAATGACTATATTCATTGACAAGCTTTGGAACAAGATTTGGGGTATTTTTTTCCCTAATCTTATAACATATGAGCTGATTGTCCTCTGATACAACAGATAAATTGGAATCAAGCTGGGGCAAATGTTTTATGTGATCAACAAAACACTGCACAAAACATCATCCTGCATTTCCCTGCTTTCTACAGCTCTCTCTTCTGTAAGTTCATCCCTCTCGAAAATGTTCCCTTTCCTCAAACCTTCCCCCAAACATTCCTAGAGGAAAAAGCCCTAAGCAAAAGTTCCCATTGCTCTAAGCATCAGGCAACAGAACGTCAGTGAGTTAGCTTCAGAGAAAGAAATATTTAGCCAGAGCAAAAAGGAAATCAGCCTATGCTGGAATCAGATATATGTATGTCCTTTCTATTGCTATTCATTTCTCCTTATGTACCATCATACCTCTTTCGCCCTGGAGAACCCTCAGGAATGTATCTCAAATACCCTCCCAAGAACCCAGCTAGAGAGCTGATAACCCCCAGAGCCCAGTTGTAGATTCAATCCACAGCCTTGGATGTGTCCTGCCTGAACTTCTCCTCTTTCTTTAAAGCCACTTGATGAATGGAAACTTCAAACATTCTTTGGATGCTCCTGATATTCGAATCCCTGTCAAAATGGGTTTGACATTAAAAAGTTTGGAAACATTTTTAAGAGAGAAAGGGAAGAAGGTAAGGTCAAAGAGGAGAACTATCTGTCCCAAAGTAGGTGAACAACCATTATCCCAGAGCAGAACCACACAGACAGCCAGACAGCGTCTTTGGGGAAGAAAGTGTGGTGTGAGTCACAGGTGGATGGCCCCATCCGAGACCGTGATGACTGTTAATACTGTCGCCACCCTTCTGTCTCTACATTTCTTTTTTTTTTTTTTTTAAATATTTATTTGACAGAGAGACACAGTGAGAGAGGGAACACAAGCAGGGGGAGTGGGAGAGGGAGAAGCAGGCTCCCCGAGCAGGGAGCCCGATGCGGGGTTCCATCCCAGGACCCCGGGATCATGACCTGAGCCGAAGGCAGACGCTTAACAACTGAGCCACCCAGGCGCCCCTGTCTCTACATTTCTTATAACATTCAGCACTGCTCCAGATTTGTGTGACTCTAATTCTCTGTGACTACACAGAGAAAGATGAAGTCCAGCTGAAGTAGAAGTAAAAACATTTTTTAAGAATTTTATTTATTTTTGAGAGCACGTGTGAGAGCATGGCAGGAGCAGAGGGAGAAGCAGACTCTCCACTGAGGGGGGACCCTGTTGCAAGACTCAATCCCAGGACCCTGGGATCAAGACCTGAGCCGAAGGCAGACGCTTAACCAACTGAACCACCCAGGCGCCCCTGAAGCAGAATTAAAATTACCTTCTTGTAGTTTTGCCTTTAAGTGAGTACTGAAAAACAAGGAAGTTGAGAAGGTGAGCTGGGCTCTCTAGAGAATCTCTTGGACTATCAGACAGGTGTAGTTAAGGGTGGCCCAACAGGAAGTTCTCCAGAGTAAAGGGCAAGATCTTCAGTGCCCTCTGAAGTTGTCACAGAAACTGGCACAGAGGAAGTCAGCCCAAAAGGGCCTTATTAATAAATACCTCAGCTTTACTACCACACAATGCTGGGGGATCAATGTGACGTGGCAATGGATACAGAAAATGGGGTGAAGGCAAAGGGGGAAAGTGAAGTAACCAGAGTTACATGGACATAAAGATCCGACGAAGGACTGCAGAGTAAATGCAGAGGGGTGGTTATTGTTGAGATTCAGGAAAAAACAAAAAAAACAAAACAAAACAAAAAAACCCAACCTTTCTTTAAACAAATCGACAACATATTCCTGCCGTGAAGGTAGGAAAAGTGGTGATGAACCAGCCCAAAATAGTCTCCAAGGGCACCCAACTGTTTGATTTCCCAATACTCTCCCTTCTGTTCCTTACAGTGCAGAATGACGTTGATTTATTAAGCCTACATGAACTGAGGTTAATTTAATTTTGAGGATTTCTCAACAGGCTTCAGGTCATTGGAGACACTCTAGGTTGTTGTGAAACTAGAGCGGCAAGTCCCTGCCATCCCACAAATTGAGGCCCAGAGGTACAGACTGATCACCTCAGGACAAACAAAAGAGTAGTTAACAGAAACCCCCTTTCCCAGGTACAAGTAAATAAAATAAAAAGAAGCAATCCCCTTTTTTTTTTTAAGATTTTATTTATTCATTTGACAGAGAGACAGAGAGAGAGAGAACATGAGCGGAGGAAGCGGCAGAAGGAGAGTGAGAGGCATACTCCCCGCTGAGCAGGGAGGCCCACAACATGGAGGCTCCATCCCAGGACTGATCCCAGGACCCTGGGATCATGACCTGAGCTGAAGGCAGACGCTTAACCGACTGAGCCACCCGGGAGCCCCTAAAAGAAGCAATCTTATTTAATAACAATTTCATGGCCTCTGAGATCTACCCTTCCAGCATCCCACTGGGGTGCTAGCCCCGCCCGCGGGAGGCTAGGGCTGCTGTGGGATCAGAGACAGCCAGATAAAGGGCTGGCTAAGACCCTTCAAAGGTAAATCCAGCAAACTGGTAAGTTTCCCTAAACAAAGAGCACACACAGGCACAAGCACTTGACTGAGGACCAAATTCTATAAACGTTGCCTTCTGAGCAAAGTTCATGGCACAGGCTAGCCTTTCCCAGTAGAGGAGAGAGATGATGGAGACAGGGACACTCACTGGTTTTCTTTGTGAGGTCATGATTTTTCATTATTTGCCAGAAGTAATAACGTACACACTGAGACAGATAAGCCGTCTAACAGGAACACCACTGAGCTTACAGCTCAATCTCCTGTTAGGAAAGAAGTCTCTGAAATTCTTCCGCCCTGAAATCACTCCTTCCTATGCCCCCAGAGCAGGCTCTTCAGGGAGCAGCAGGGGCTGTTGCAATGCTCTCCAGCTCCAGGCTACACCTAAAGGGGAGATAGAGAGGTTCGGCTTCATCTAGGAAAACCGGACAGCAGACTCCTTACTGAGTATCTGCCGTCTGTGCGTCCGGTGGTATGTGAGGCCCTGGGGCAAACACAGAGGAGCGGTACCCAGTTCCTGCCCTTGAGAAGTCCATGGTTCAGTCAGGGAGCCAGGCCCGAGGCTCCACACACGGGAGTTGCTCCCAAAGGGGCGCTATGGTTGCTAGGCAGCTGGTCCAGAATAGCTATTCAAGTTGGGAAGTCAAGTCCTGCTTTTAGCTCTGCCCTTTGACACGTGACATAAGTCACTGGTCGCAGGATCCTCTGCCTACAGTGTCATACATATAATTAGGAATTACTTAACATCTCTCCTATAATAAGCCATAGTTGCATATGCCCAGATATGTTTTAATGATTCAAATTAAAAGGGAATATAATTCTGTTCCCAGGTCATCTTGAGTAAAATCCAAGCACCTTTTCCCACCAGGATTACAGGTCATGATTATATTTTTTTGGTGTCCTCCGAAATGTCATTCACAAATTCAGTAAGTATTTGTGAGAGAATGAGCAAACGACACAAGGATCATTTGGATTTCTTTGAATCATTTGCTGGAGCCTCATGCTACAACGTCTAGCACTTAGACAACTTTGTCCTTCACATTGTTGTGGACATCTGCCCAGTATCCATTTCCCCTTTTTTCTAGTAATTTGGCTTTGGGAACTATCCCTCCTTATTAGATACAATCATGGTGATTCCTTTATACTAACCTAAGATAGGTGAGAAACATAACAATCTTGAATGTTCCTGAGGATGGTTGGAGTTCAATGGAGACTGAAGTATCCTGAAGAGATTATTCCTTAGTTCCTGTTGTCTGGACCCCAGGACCTGCCCTGGCTGTGCACCTATAATTTCTGCTTTCCATTTAGTTCTGTGACCTACCTTTATATTCTTAATAAATACCTTTCATGCTTAAATTAACTAGAGTTGCTTTCTGTTGCTTGTAACTGAAGTATTCTAACTGCTGTACAAACCTACAGAAAAGGTCCACGTAATTAAACTGGGATACCAAAACAGAAAAAGAGAACTTACAGAGCTAAGAGAAGTCTTCAAAATCTAGTCCAACTCTTTTATTTTGCAGACAGTTTAACCCAGAGAAGTTAAGTGACTTGATCAAAATCCTAGCATTGGTTAGTAAGACTCAAGTCCAGAACCCAGAAGACCTGGCTCCCTGTCTAGGAGTCTTTCTACTTTTTCACCGTTTCCTGTCCTCAGGTCTCTTCTAAGGGTATTGTCTATGGCTGTTTTCATGGACTAGTTACAACACAGGACAAGTAATTCACAAAGCCTAAAATATTCACTATGTATTCCTTTACAGAAAAAAGTTTGCCTATACCTGACATACACAATATATAAATGAGTGAATGTGGATGTGTTCCAATAAAACTTTATTTATAGACACTGAAATTTGAGTTTCATATCATTTTCATGTGTCTCAAAACATTCTTTTTTTTTTTTTTAAGATTTTTTATTTGTTTATTTGACCAAGAGAGAGAGCACAAACAGGGGGAGCAGGAAGCAGAGGGAGAGGGAGAAGCAGACTCTGGGCTGAGTGGGGAGCCCGCTGCGGGGCTCGATCCCAGGACCCTGGGATCATGACCTGATCCAAAGATAGACGTTCAACCGACTGAGCCACCCAGGCACCCCAAAATATTTTTCTTTTGATTTTTTTTTCAAACATTTAAAAATGTAAAAACCATCTTAGTTAATGGACTGTACAAAAACAAGCAGTAGGCCAGATTTGACCCACAGACTACAGTTTACCCGGTTAAGCCAGTTTGAATTAGGGTTTCTGCTACTTGCAGTTAAGTACAACCTAATTGGTACAATAAAGTCATCATACATTTAGTGATTGTCTACTATGCACTAGGCATACAATAAAGAATAAGATATAATCCCTTCCCCCAAGGATTCAAGGCCTTCCATAACGATAGCCACCATTTATTGAGAACTTATTATAATGTGCTAATTGCCTTGCCCCTTACATGAATTATCTCATTTAATCTTCATTAACAATGCCACAAGATGGGGCGTCTGGGTGGCTCAGTCGTTAGGTGTCTGCCTTCGGCTCAGGTTATGATCCCAGGGTGCTGGGATCGAGCCCCGCATTGGGCTCCCTGCTCCGCGGGAAGCCTGCTTCTCCCTCTCCCACTCCCCCTGCTTGTGTTCCCTCTCTCGCTGTGTCTCTCTCTGTCAAATAAAGAAATAAAATCTTAAAAAAAAAAAAAAAAAAAAACAATGCCACAAGATGGCTTATAGTATTATTCCTACTTTATAGATGAGGAAAGGGAGGCTCAGAGGTACCGTGTCCAAGGTCACCTAGCTTGTGGGTAGTAGGGCACGACCTGAACCCAGGTTGTAGGACTTTGAAGTCTGGGGACCTAACCACTGTGCTAAATGAACACTCCATAGGGTGCCTCCAACCCACACTGTGATTCCCATTGTCCACCTCTGCCTTCTCTCAGACTGCAGGACTCACCATGACCCACACCTGCCCTGCAGCTTTCCCTGTAATACTGCTCAGCTCTCTATCCCAGTCTTTTGACCATCCCAACCACCAATTCTTAGTAACCACACCTTCTGAACACCCATACCAGGTGATGTCTAGATCACTCACTTTACACCTATAGAGGGTTTTGATTGTCATTTAACTTTTTCTGTGTTTGTTCTCTCTCTCCTAGCTATACTATCAGTGTCAGGGGGTGGGATCTTCCCTCTGCCTCTTTGGGTAACCTCAGGGACAAGTGCACAGTGAGCTCAAAGTTGGGGGGGGGGGACAGCATAAGAATGAGATAAAAGGATAAATTGGGCTGCTAAAGAAACCATTAAAAACCAAAACATCATCATCTTCTATAAATAAGAAAAAAAGGCATAAAAAAGACTAGTACCCCCCCCCCCCAAAAAAAGAAGGAAGAAAACCAAACACATTTGGGAAATATTTGAGGAATAAAAGATAAAGCAGAGGGACAAGACAAGGATAAAAACAACTACAGAGAAAGGAATAAAGGGGTGCCCAGCTGGTTCAGTGTGTAAAGCATGCAACTCTTGATCTCAAGGTTGTGAGTTCGAGCCCCACATTGGGTGTAGAGACTACTTAAAAATAAAATCTTAAAAGGAAAGAAAAGGAAGGGGCACCTGGGTGGCTCAGTCAGTTAAGCATCTACCTTCAGCTCAGGTCAAGATTCCAGGATTCCCATTCCCTGCTCAGCAGGGAGCCTGCTTCTCCCTCTGCCTGCCGTTCTCCCTGCTTGTGCTCTCTCTCTCTGACAAATAAATAAATACAATCTTTAAAAATAAATAAATAAATAAAATCTTAAAAAAAATAACAACAAGGCATCAAGAATAGGGAAAGAGTTCTTCAAGCATATCCAAGCAGAAAGTCTAAGGGATCTACAAGGGGAAGATGATAAGCCTGGCCTCACCCTTCTAAATAGCAACATTGAATGCCAGAAGGTAATGGAACACTGCCTACAGTGTTCTGAGGGAAAGAAAAGGTGACTCAGGAAGATCACACTCAGCAAGCGGTCATTCATATATAGAAGGGGAGCAGTCAGACATTGTCAAAAATGAAAGAATTCAGGGACTACCAATGACTCTTTCTGCAAGGGGAAGTGGGGGGAAATACTCCTTGACAATGAAATACAGCCATTCAAGAAACTGATCAAATTAGAGAATTAGTCATGCAAATTTTTGATTAAAAGACTAGCAGTAAACACTGAATCCAGAGAACTCAACCTCTGGAAAAATAAATGGACACAAATCAGAATGTAGGTGCTATAAACCCAAACAAATTAAAAATAATAGAAGCATCAAAATTTGGGAGACAGGAAGAAGCACGAGAGCGCTAATACATCTAATCATCTGATCATCAACCAAAGATACCCACCCAACTTTTCAATTGATTTTCATCATCTATTCTTTTTTTCTTAATCTTGGAGTCATTTTTTAGGAACTAATGTAACTTGTCATTCAGGAACTAACATTCAAAGTTTACCAATTTCACCTGAGTTTCTTCTATCTGTTAAGTTCAGGTAAAACCAAACCTAAAGTTTTAAATTATTTTTAAAAGCATGCATAATGGGATCCTATTACTATAAAATTATTTCATTTTTTTAAAAGATTTTATTTATTTATTTGACAGAGAGAGAGACAGAGAGAGGGAACACAGCAGGTGGGGTGGGAGAGGGAGAAGCAGGCTTCCCACGGAGCAGGGAGCCCGGTGGGGCTCGATCCCAGGACCCTGGGATCATGACCTGAGCCGAAGGCAGACACCTAACGACTGAGCCACCCAAGCACCCCTAAAATGATTTCTGTCCTATATATGCATACAATGAAGTCTGGAATAGATCTCCTAAGTGTTATTTATTTGTTATTTTTGAATGGTAATAGTAACAATAGCTAATTCTTTTTTTTTTTTTTTAAAGATTTTATTTATTTATTCATGAGAGGCAGAGAGAGAGAGGCAGAGGGAGAAGCAGGCTCCCAAGGAGCAGGGAGCCCGATGTGGGACTCGATCCCAGGACCCTGGGATCATGACCTGAGCCGAAGGAAGACGCTTAACCATCTGAGCCACCCAGGTGCCCAACAATAGCTAATTCTTACTATGGACTATACAATGTGTCAAGCACTATCTTAAGTGCTTTACCCGCATCTACATGTTTAATCCTCATGAGATTCCTAAAAGATAGATCCTTTCATCACCCCTACTTCACAGGTGAGGCATGGGGTTGCTTCCTCTGGCGACACAGATAGTGACTGGGAGAGCTGAGTCAAGCCCATAGCTTCAGGCTCCAGTCTGTGCTCATCACCATCACCCTACAATGCTTCCCAACAAATGGATAGGTAAGTCATTTGTTTTTCTGAACTTGAATTTTTAACTGATGATTATGGATCATTAAAAAAATGTAATTCCCAAATTTTAAAAGAGCTTGTACATGAAAAACAGGATGAATACGCCCAGGTTTAATACAGGCCAACGGGCAGAGCCTAAAACACCTCCCCTCCTACCTCTCCCCGCCACCACACCCCACATCCCTCTCTCCTGACCACTGATCTATCTAGCCTTACCTTGGAGGGAGAAGGGAGCATCTAGAGGATAAACTCCTCAACAAACTAGCACAGACTTTGGAACAATAGGGGGTCTGAAACTTTAATGATAATCACTGCAACAGGGTGAATCAAAATTCAAAACAGCATACCTGTATTTTACTGGCTTTGGGCAGATTAGCTGGAGGAAATGAGCATCCTTAAGGGATCACCTCTGAGAGAGAAGAAAATGTGTAATAAACAAAAGGTCTAAAAAGCCCCCGGTGTACACAGTCACGCGTCCAGGTTACTGGATCTCTGAACAATTTGCTGGACTGACACGGTTTCATTTTAAATGACATACTGTAACCAGCATGCTCTATTCTGCTGTCCAAGAGCTATATAATAAGGGTGGTAATGGGGAGCAGCTCCCAGGAGGGCGGAGGAACAGCTGTTTCTGTCACCTGGGAATGGCACCCACATACGAATCTCATCTCTTTGACGATTCTAAAGTCCCCCTGTCACTGTCACTCACCCACAAAATTAATGACTAAAGGGGAGAAGGAGAGGAAATGCCTAGCCCCTGAAACAGAGAGAAAGACTGAGAGAGGGACCAGAGCAAGTTAATAAATAAAACAAGAGCCTGAAGGGAAGAGCTGCTTTGTCAGAATATAAATATTTCCCTTCCCCTTTTATCTTTAATGTAGTGTGAGAAGCTTATTAAAGGGAAATGCATCTCTGTCCCTGGAGCCCTCGCACAAGCCTTGCGGGGAGCTGCCTGCAGAACGGGCTCGCCTACCCCACGCTTATAAACTCTTCCCTGCTGGAAGGGAGCATAACGTGCAGAGCAATAAAGAAGGGCTGAGGGAAGAAAGGGAAGCCATTGTGGCCATTAGGATCCTTATCTTGATGGGCCTGGTGTCATGTTATGTTAATCGCTGGGAGATGCTGAGAGACTGAGGATGGGGAATGCCTGTCTGCTCAAAGGCTTGGCTTGAGATTCCAAGGGAAGCTGGCATTGCCAGACTTATGCTCCACTCCATTAGAGGGAACAATATCCAAATTTAGACAAAGGGGAATTTGTCTCCAAGAGTAAGACAGACTTAGAAGCTGATGGGGGCAGGGGTGGGGGGCTCTGTGAGTATTCCTCCTTCCAGCTGCCTCTCTCAAAGACCTCAGTTCTGATCAGGATTTGGGTTCCCCTGAGCTCTGGGGCTATCACATCCTCTCTGACCATTTAGAGATATTCAGCCATGTGGTTACACAAGGATAAGCCACCCACTCATCAGGTGCTGTGGTCTAGCCAAAAGTGGGGGTGGGAGTGGGGGCAGAGATAGCTAAAAATGGCTGTCAAAAGGTGCCTCTCCTTCATTCTTCTCGACTGAGCTTTCCAGAGGAGCTGGCCCCAGTTGCTTTACTGCTATACCCATCCCACAACATACCCAAGCATTTTTATTTCTACAGTGTAATTGATGGAGAAGACACAAATTTTTTTAATCGGCCTTTCTGGCTCTCTTGCCAGGGTATTCATTTATCTCCTTGCACTTAGCAAGGGTTTGCTGCTATTTCAAACCCATCAGGGACCACATAATCACTCCTGCCGCAGAACCTACTTTGTATCCCCAGGCAGGCTCCTCCCCATTACGATGTCTTTTTCAGTCTCATCCTCGCTAATTTTGTGCATCTGATGCTCTTTCCCGGTGAACCTTGCCTAGATTGGAAATAAAGGCTCAGCTATTGCTCAATCATTGCTATTCCACTGCGACTACCACTTTCAGGACAAATTAGGTCTCATGGCAACGTCTGTGTTACCAGGAAGTGCGTAATCCAGGCACAGGGAGCCATCCTTAGCTGGACCCTAGGGAATTCCTTGCCCTCCCCCCCCCAATTCTAAACATTGCCTAGGAGCTATTGACAATATGTACCTGATTTAACTAACATTCCACCTCCTGCATAAGCCCCATCTCACCTCCCCGAAGCCTCAGCCGGCTGCTTTGGGGGCCTGGAATCTTGAGAGGGTCCATTTCCAGTGTTCCCACAAATAGTCTGGAGGAGCAGGAGGTGTGGGGGAAGGGTGGCTCACACTTACCTGAGGGGCAGCTGTGTGGAAGAGGGATTAAATTTGTACCGTGAAGATCAATGGAAGCCTTGGAGAGGCAGATTTCAGTTCAATATCATGAAGGACTTTCTAACAATTAAAGCTATCCAAAAAATGGGAACCCTTGAAAGAGATCCTTCTATCCCTGGAGTTCAGGCAGAGGGGAGATCTCTCCAGCCTGAACAGCGCACTGGCCAGCGACACACACACCCGACATTTGCCAGTGTGACCAAGCAGTGCCTCTATTTCCTGAGCTAGACTACCTGGGTTCAAATCGCAGCCTAAAACCTACTAGCTCTATGGTGTTGGGCAAGTTATTTTAGCCTCTCTACAAAATGCAGATAAAAACACATGAGTCTTTCTGGGCAGTTGTGAGGGGGTTTTTTGTTTGTTTTGTGTTGTGTTGTGTTTATCAAAAGAATCTGTGGTTTTTGAACAGTAAGATAGTGTTCTAAGCCTTTGTGTGTTCAAAGCTCTTATTGATTTATAGAAGTCATAAAGAGAGGCCACCATTTATCAGCAACTACAACATAAAACAGCATTTGGTAATTGCTATTTTACATACGTACATAAACACAAATGTTAGTGTTGAAGCTTTCTGAAATTGTGATGAGGAAAATTCTCTTAAAGCAACAAATTGAACTGCATAAGGTGAAGAAAGGTAGGAAACAATAGCTCATTTATTCAGCAGGTATTTATTATGTACCCACCTAGTGCAAAGCCTCTTGGGAAATGCCAGGGCGGCTTAAATACAGCTGCTGCCCTGCTGGGGGCTGGCCAGGTAGCAAATAATTGCTTCTGAACGCCCCCCCCCCACAACCTTCCACTTACAAATATGGGCAGCGTTCCATAGGCTCTGAAAATTTTAAGTGCTCTGTAGGGCTTTTTTAATTGGTTTGTATTCCAAATGAAATGGGCAGGGCAATAATGTAAAATAATAGTATAAAGCGTGGTGGGAAATGGACCGCTTAAATTTTCTCCCTGTTTTCCATTAGACGTTCAGTTTTTCTAAAGATTGTGATCACGTTGATAAACTGTATGTGCATATTGCCTAGGAATGAAAAATAACTTTCTTTCATTTGCACTTAGCACAGTTCTTGGTTCTGAAAGCCCAATGCCTAAAAAGGACATTGGTAGGAATAAATATGAGATGCCCAAAATACCTCTTTCCTATGGGTTGTAGGCATCCAGATTTGGAAAAGAAAGCTTTCGCTTCAGTAGCTCCTGTGGTCTGTAGCAACTGTCAAATATCCATTTCTCCAGCTTATTATTTTTTAAAAGATTTTATTTATTTATTTATTTATTTATTTGAGAAAGAGAAGGGGTGCTAGCACGGGGGGGTGGGCAGAGGGAGAGCATCTCTGCGCTGAGCAAGGACCCCTGAGCAGGGCTCAATCCCATGACCCTAGCTGAAACCGAGAGTCGGACGCTTAACCAACTGAGCCAGCCAGGCGCCCCTCGAGCTTATTAATTCATTGGAAATATGCAGACAAAAACATGACTTTCCCTGGCCCTGCCATTTCTACAATATTTTCATTCTCAACTGAATGTAGAGGATGCTGGTGGCTTTCTGAGAAACCAGAAGTTTCAGCACTCATCTGCCTAGACCAAACTGTCTCTTTAAACCACTAAAGAACAGTAATAATTATCCTTTATTGAGCATTTACAACATTCTAGGTACTAAGTTCATTGCATTATCTCATTTGTACTTCACAGTCCTATGAGGCAGGTGCTGATATGCTCACCATTTTACAGATGGGAAAACTGAGGCCCAGAGAAGGAACTGGTCTAAAGCCACATAACAAGCAACCGAACAAGGATTCAAATCCACAATACCCATGCTCTCAACCATTACTACCAAACTGCATCTCCAAAGAAAGGTGAGAGGAATCCCCACTACAAAATCAGAGCTTTCCAAACAGTTAATGGAAAAATGACTTTATCACTCCCAGCAGACCAAGAAACAGGAGATGGCTACCCAGGGATGCCCAGCATCCCATGGAGGTCTGTTCCAGCTTTGGGGTGTTCTCTTTGACAACTGGCTACAGAGGAGGTGGATAGAAACTCATCCTCATAGAGGTTTCCATAGAAAACACAAGCCCACCCCGTCTGTTTGCTCTCCCGGGGGCTTTCTCCAGGCCAGACATACTTAGGGGCTTAGGACGCTCACACTCCTAGTAGCAGGCTCAACTTCCCTTTTCTTCCTTCCTTCCCACAAGCTTTTTTTTTTCTCCTAAGCGAGACCTGGGTTCCAAAGTCCTGTTCTTTTATTCACGATCTGCGTAATTTTGGACGTGTCTATACCTTGGTTTTCCCATCTGCAAAAACAGGTCCAAGAAGTAGTAGCCACTCAAAGGGCCATTGTGAGGATAAAGATTCAAGGAGAGAGTGCAGGTCAAGGTCTTAGCACAATGCCTGGCCAAGGGAAGCACTCAATAAATGTGAATTGTTAGCAAAAACAGCAGTGATACAACTAATACCAGATGTTGGAGTCAGTCAGCTGGCTTTCTCTTCACTGCTCCCCTGGAACCTATGTCAGGCTATCACCGGCCGTGGGTGCTAAGACACAGCAAGACCAATATGGCCCTCAGAACGAAGGCCCTAAAATGATGGCCAATCTCTGAGCGCCAAGGACTAGCTTTATAAGTTTTAGGCGAGGGGAAGAGGAGGAGTGAAGTTTCACAGGTAAACCAAAGCCCCTTTTGCTCGAGTGAGAAGTCTGTCGCCTATTTTGTTGATCTCTTCTCTAAATGTTTCCTCCCCCGCCTCCTGGCCTGTCTTCAAAACTCCTCCGGTTTGGTAGCAGCTCTTCACAAGTCTGCTGGAGGCAACAGAACAGGCCAACAGGCCTCTCCCAGCTCAAAGGGCCCGCAGGAACAGCCGCAGGCCCCTCCGCCTGCCTGGGTCCGAGGCCCCGCTGAGGTTTCTGCAACCCCCCTTTCAGCTGTTTCCTGACAAACCACAGCTGGGGAGAGAGTGTCAGCGCGGGCTGTGGCCGCGCGCGGAGGCGAGCGCGCGGAGGCGAGCGCGCGGAGGCGAGCGCGCGGAGGCGAGCGCGCGGAGGCGAGCGCGCGGAGGCGAGCGCGCGGAGGCGAGCGCGCGGAGGCGAGCGCGCGGAGGCGAGCGCGCGGAGGCGAGCGCGCGGAGGCGCCGCGCTCACCTGCTTCCCGGAGGAGATCTCCCGGGCACCGGCCCACCCGAGGCCCCTCGCTCAGCCCCTCACTCTCATTTTTCACTCCGGAGCTCACACAAGCCATTTCGAGTGAGGTGAGCAGGAAGCAGAGATAAATAAATAAATAGATAGATAGATAGATAGATAAATAAAGTTGGGCCATGATGTGCAAAGCTCTTGGATAAAGCACAGCTCCAGGAACCGAAAATGCGAATTCTCGTTCCAGTTCTTTCTGGAACTCTTGGACAATTCCGCCCACCGTCTTGGGCTTTGGTGTTCTCACCTGAAAAATGAGGGGAAAGAATTACTGAACTCGGATGTCCTTTCTGAAAAATCCCCAAACCATTGGAGAATGGTTTTTTAATCACAGGATGGGCTGGCTCCCAGCTCTGGGCCAAACTCCCATTACAATTTTGAGACAGACTCAAGGTCATCACAGAAAACCAGGTTCGTTTGTTCAACAAGACTGTAAGTTCCATAGAGGAAGGAACACAGTATATTCCCAGGACCCTGCCCAGTGCCTGGCCCATGGTAATGTCTAAAGACCTTTTTTAAAATAATAAATGCAGGCCATGTGCTTTTTCTTCATCCGTTTCAACTTAAAATGTACCTTATTCATTCCTGCATTCATTCATTCATTTACTGAGCACCCACTATGTGCCTACCACTGCATCCCACTGCGGTGTAACTACCTGGGATTTGAATAAACTTCTGTGACTACTTATAAACAAAACTGGTGACTAAGGAGGGGAATTAAAAGCAAGGAGAAATTCCTCAATATAGTAATGAGTTAGCTAAGAAAGAAAGGACGTCTCTGTTCCCACCCCAGAGACTTCTGATAGCCAGCATTCTAATAAAAGTTGCTTGAACCAGCTTCACACTTTCAAAGCCAAAATTAACACACACAACGAAAGGCCCCAAATAAATTCAGAAGGTAAGACCTGAGCCAGGGAGGGTCTCCTATTTACTAAAGAAGAGGAAACCTCAAAGCCCTCTCTAGTCTCAACCCAGCTCCCCTGCCCTCTCTTAACCACCTCATCAACCCACCACCTCCCTTGGGGACCCCGCCAGGTGGCTCGGGCCCAGCCGCGCCTCGGCTCCTCCCTCAGGTGAAGCCATTCTCAAATTAAATCACAAAGAGGAGCAGCCAGTCTGCAATGATCTGTGTTTATTTAGTAAATGGGTTGATTGCCCTCATTTGTGGAGATTAAGAGTTAATTTCCCAACGCAAAGAGAACAGATTTCTCGAAGGGCAGCCCCAGATAATTAGGAGGAAAAAACAAAAATTCAAATACCCCCCCAACCCCGCCCCTTCCCACCCAGTTTTGGCCTCTCCTTGGCCTCTCCAGCCAGGTAGCCCCAGGCCCCTGCCTCACTGAAGTTCTGACTGAGGGGAGGAGGATTTGGTCAACAAAGGCTTAGGAATTCTTTAGGCTACTTTTAAACTGACATCTGGCAAATTCTCTGGCAAATTTGGGATCACATAACAGTTTCTCTCCCCCCACCCCCCATACCCCCCCTCCCCCCGGGCTTTGAAAGGCAAATGTTTTGAGGTTTGTGTTCTGTCCCATTCACAGAGTTTTTAATCAAGTGGAGTCAAACCACTTTGTCTACACCTTAATTGAAGAGCCTGGCTCTAGAGTTGAAAGTACTATTTTACAATAATGAGGCAGGAGAGGGAGAGGGGACTAAGTGGAAATGTGAAAGGGAAGAAAAGCAATGGGCAAGTGGCCCTTAAGGGCACACTCAGTGTATTGTCTGCCTGGCCTCCTCGGCACCCGCGGGACACAGTTAACAGATATCAGGTCGTGAGCCCCAACTGTGCCAGTCACCCGGAACTGGGATGAGACTGGCTCAGCTTTGTTGGGTAACTTCCACATAACACAGGAAAAAGTCCCTAGTGTGGGAAATCTTGAACCAGGTGAGGAACCCCCAAAGAGAGCCATACGTTCTCGGGGGCCGGGCGGGGGTGGGGGAGGTGGCAGATCACAAAGCCCAGCTTCCTCACTTCACAGATGGAGAAACAGACCAGCTTGCCCGAGGCCAAGGGGCTGTGGCAGGACCAAGACCCTCAGAATTCTTCTCTTTTCCCTGGCTGTAATGGAGCCCTTTCCTCTGTTTGATCCTTGAAGAGAGAAACGCACCACATCCATCTCAAAACAAACTTTCATACACCTGGGAAGACAGTTAAATGACTTCATAGATAATTCCTACATTGCAACACTTTACAATCACTCAATCACTCAGTTACAGCTCTCGGTGTCAACTGCAGTCCTAGGAGGTATCTTTTCAAATTCTTTATCCAGGCCATTGAGCAAGATGAAGCAACACAGTGCTGTCAGCCAACCCTGAATGGATCCCTCCCCTGGGCTGGTGATGGTCCTTGGAGGTCAGCCTTCTGCTTCTGTGGGCCCATCCCGCAGGACAAAGTCAGGAGAGTTTTCAGCCTTTCCCAGGCCCCTGGCACTATAGTTAGTGAGATTCTCTCTAGTTATTAGGGATAAACAAGCAGTCAGGTGGCTTCATTAATGCAGATGGTAGGATTCCAAGGCAAGGAGCTAGGAAATGGCTCTTGTAACCTCGTCTTCTCCTTTTGAAACAGGTGTTCTTTCTCCCCTTCCCTCCTGTTGCTACCATCTAACTGCTCTCTTGACGAACTTTGCTCATGGCTCTGGTTTCCTCCAAGGTTCCACTGCTTCCTGTTTTCTGCTTGTTCCGTTTTCAGTGAGTGTCTCTCAGCCTCTGCCACTCTATGTTACACTTAGACTCCTCAGATGAAAGGATCTGATTGGGTACCACTCTATATCCAGTGGCCACACCAGCTGGATGAGGTCTCATGCAGACAACACCATGGCTGGGTCAGATGCTCGCCTATTCCTGGCTCAGTCATCTGTGGTAGAAGGTCCGAGGATGGCAATGTGGGTCTGAGGAAATGCCTGTGAGAGAAATGAACTGTGGGAGTAGCAGGTGTTTCATTTTACAATGGCCACCGTGAACTTCTTGAGACTCATAAATACAGTCCCAGACCCAACATCACATCATCCAACCACCCCTCTCTCTTTCCCTCTCTTATTTTCTCTTACACACAAACACACACACCCCTCACACACCCCATCCTCCCTTATGCTTCTCATTATTCCATCCCTCTGTTCAAAACATAATCAAGTGAGGACTTTGCACAACACCAGATATCTTCTATAAGGCATCGATGGCACAAGACCCTGCTTTGGAATATGAGTCTGGGTCAGTGGTTCTGAAACCTCCACCTGGAGGTTTTCCCCCAGGATTGCTGATGCCCTGTCATTAAATCAACTTCCTCCACATTCTTTCTCCTTCAAGTCCAATGGCACGGATTTGAAAAAATGGCTGGCCACAATTAGGTTTCTGTTCTAACAGTCAGTATGTGTTTTTATTTGTGATCCTTTCCCTGGACACCACAGGCAGGGACCCAAGGGTTGTTTCTCTCTGTGGCCTCCTCTCCATAATACTTTAGGAATGAATGAATAATCCTTATGAGAAACTGTCTCTAAAATGGCTCCTTGTGATCCTCACCCTCCAATGTGTTTTCATGCCCTAGAGTAATCCCTGCTACCCCTTGAGTGTGGGGTGTGGGTAAACCTAGTGAATTGCTTCTAATGAGTAGAATATGGCAAAAGTGACAGGATGTCCAAGATTATAGAATGACTGTGACTTGATTGTCATCTTCTGTGTTTTTTCTCTCTTTCTCTCTCTCTGTGTCTCTCTCTCCCTCTCTCAGCACTTGCTCTGGGAGAGCAAGGTACCATGTTATAAGTGGCTTTAGGAGAGGCCCACAGGCAAGGAACTGAGGTCTTCAGCCAACAGCTAGTGAGAACCTGAGGCCTGCCAGCAGCCTGTGATGACCTTGGAAATGGATAGTCTGACACCTGCCAATAGCCACATGAGTGAGTTTGGAAGTGGATCCTTCTCCACTCGAACCTTGAGGTAACTGCAGCCCCAACCAACACCCTGGTTGCAGTTTCATGAGCAACCCCAAGCCAGGGGACCCAGCTAAGCTCATCCAGATTCCCAATATACAAAAACTATGAAATATTAAATGTCTATTGTTTTAAGCTGCTAAGCTTGGGGGGTAATTTGTTATACAACAATAGATAACTAATGCAACCCTCAAGCAACAAGAGAAATGGTCAAAGGGTTTGAATGATATAAATCACCTCTACTGCGTGGGGCCTAGCACGCCTGTCAGGACTTCAGCATGGCCCTCTTTTTTAATCTAGACATCTCTAACTTTCATGACACTGGAAAGTCTGCTTAGGGATACGAATGTTCCCATTCTGGGAATGATCCAACACCCCAAATGAAAATGAAAGGAATTCAATGGCAACCTGGCAACTTGAAATTCCAAGTCCTTAATGTTATAAAGTCAAAAAACTGGGGGCGCCTGGGTGGTTCAGTCGTTAAGCGTCTGCCTTCGGCTCAGGTCATGATCCCAGGGTCCTGGGATCGAGCCCTACATCGGGCTCCCTGCTCAGCAGGGAGCCTGCTTCTCCCTCTCCCACTCCCCATGCTTGTGTTCCCTCTCTCGCTGTGTCTCTCTCTGTCAAATAAATAAATAAAATCTTTAAAAAAAAAACACAACTGGTAAAAGAGAGGCCAAAAAAGGGAAGTATATACTAAAAGCTGCCCTTTCTCATCCTGCATGAGTAATTCTTGCAGCTGGAGTTTTCACTACAACCACAGGATTGTGGCACCACGAAGGTGGCCATTTTCAAATCTGGCCTGACATCAGAATGTAATTCAACTAGATAAACCTGGGACTTGGCCAAAATAAGTAGCATTTAAATAACTGGAGCCAATGAATACCATCACTTTTCTGTGAGACCATATGACTGTGATGTGAAGAAATAAAAGCCTTTGTTGTTTTAAAGGGCAGGGACAATTGGAAGTTTTGCAGCAGACAGTTACAAAATTTTCCACCCTTAGCTCTCCAAAGAAGATACCAGTTAGTGGCTTTGGGAGTTGGAAGTGGAAAGAATTGCCTGGAAAAGAAAATTAAATTGATCCTGGACAGAATGTGAACCAGTGTTACTACATTTATCATAGAGCCTAAAACAGACTATTTAGCCCCCTACATTGTGAACTCGCTTTTCTGATCTACTCCCATTTATTACTTAGCTCCTTGAAATCATAGCATTCTGTATCAGGCAAGACATAGAAGGCTGCCACACTCCTCCCACGAACAGCAAATTCTTATTTTTCAAAATAATTCTCGAGTGGGTTTTGAAAAATCATTTTAAAAACCAAAACACTCCCAAAAAATTAGTCTTTGCTTTTATGCTTTTTGTATTTGTCTGCCTGGGACAGTGCAATAGGACTCAGGACTCACATCTGTGATACTTTCCATCTGGGATGGGTTTCCTGCATCTTATGCATAGACTGTTTTAAAAATATTTCATTCACCCCTTGTATTTTCATAAAGGGTTCTCCTTTTTTCTTTCTAAATAATTATCCCTACTACCTATCATCAGCGAGCTGTCTGGGGCTATAATATGGGGAGTAAAAGCTCATCAACTAAACTGGTTTTAGCTTTATTTGAGACACAGTATTTTATCCTGTCGGTTTTCATTTTATTTGATGACAGTGCTTGCAATTTCTCCCTCAATAAGCAAAGATGACTTAGATCTGTGGCCTGATGAATAAGCATGAAAATTTGATTTAGAAAAGGAGGATATCCAGAAGCTCACGGAGGGAAAAAAGGATTTCCAACCCCCTACCACACACACTTTAAATGACAAAGCAAAGCAGTAGCACTGTCTTTAAACAACATCTTTCAAGGCAATATCAATGCTCCCCAATGTTAGGTAGTAAGAATAATAATTTAGAAAGAAAAAGAGGAGCCTTTAAAAATATATAAGGAAGGAATAAAATATTTTTAAAGCAAATGTCATTAATCCTTTGTATGGTACCTTGCAGCAGATAACCCAAAAGAAAACAAATAAGGTCCTGGGTGTGAGGGGGAAGCTGATGCTTTGGAAGAAAAAGAGAATGAGGACTCCTGTTGAGGGGCGGATGGAGAATGTGAGCAGTCTGACACCCTACCTTGGCCCAAATGATTCAGCTCTCTAGATCCATTAACAAGAGTGGAAAAGGACAAAGAACTGTGAAGTGGAAGGTAGGATGCTCAGTAAACTTCAGTAACAGAAAATAAATAAAAGAAAAACAGAGGAAGCCAAAGTCTCCCATGGAAGGGAACCCAATTAATTGTCTTAGATTTCAGAACCAGTTTTTTCTTGCTGGAGAAGAAGCTCACCGGGGGCAGCAGAGGCAGCAACTTCTGCAAACATGCAACCTGATCAGAAATCCCTCAGGGTCCAGCGCCCGGAATTGAGCCTAGCAGAAGGAAGGGCTCAGCCAGGAGTAACGTTTTCTTAAGCATAGTATTTGTGCGTGTGTGTGTGTGTGTGTGTGTGACAGAGACAGAATGAGAGACAGATTTAGCCTTTCTCAAATTGTCACTACCCTGCATGGGAATTCATGGTATTCTTTGCTGCCCAGAGAGAGGGGAGAGGCCCCCGGGTAAATTCTGACCTCGCCCGGAGTAACCGGAGAGCTCACTGGAGCGCCCAGTGCCGCGAGCAGGGCCAAGATTTGACCGGGAACAAAAAAGACCGCTTGCCAATCAGAAAACGCCGTTGGAGAACACGTATCACCTCTCTTTGTGTTTTGAAAACTCCTTAATTAGCAAATGCCCTGATTTCTAATACGCATTAAAACTTCTCTACGCAACATTTCACCTACAGGATCAAGTCACTGCTTCTGCAGCGAAGAGGGGATCCCGAATGGCCACACGCCGAAGAACTAAGGAAAGCGCCGCAATCGAAGACGCACTTTAAACCGTACAGAGTGTTCCTGGGCATGCGGTCTCAGGTACTTTTATACCGCCCCCCCCCCCGCCCCGAACACTGTCTTAGTTTTCTTATAACCGCTCTAAAGCCACACCAGATTTCTAGACTCTGGGCCGTGCGCGCGGGCGGGGTGGCCTGGGGGCCCGGGTCCCCCGAGCCCGCCGCTCCCCGGCCCTCTCCCCTCGGAGGGGTCTGTACTTCCTCCCGCCTTAAGTCGGCCCCCTCCTCCCGACTCCAATTTCTCCTCGGGCGCGGGCCCCTCCTCCTTTCTACAACCGGGAGAGAGGGTGAGAGGGATTGTGGCCTCACGTGGTCTGTTTGGGTCTGGGGAGAAAAAAGCGATCTGAGAGGCGCACCCCTTCTCGCTCGGTACCGAAACCCACATTTAGGATCCAGGTATCCAAAAGCCCCCTGCCAAACCCAGCATTTTCAGCCCAGACAGGGCTAACGTGACTCCGGGTCACGTCTCTCCGCTGAGGCGCTGCGCTATTCTCCCAGCAAAAGCCTCTCTCCTTGCGCCCTCCTATTCGAGATGTGTATTTTAGCGTACCCAGAAGAGGAACAAACCTTTAAAGCAAATTCCCTTTCTGGTGCGTTTACCACCCACCCCCCCAACCCTCGAGCGAATTCACCGTAAAAGTTTTTCTTAACTTTTCCGTCCCGGCCCCCTGCCCCTCCCCTCAGGAATCCGCCCAGAGCGCTGCAGACTCCGCCTCTCCAGTTCCCTCGCCCGGCCTTTCCGACTTCCACCCAATCCGGAGGCCGCCACACAGAAAACAAAGGCTACCATTGGGCCGCCCTGGAGCTCGAGGGCCCGCCCCCGGAGTGGTTTGTGAATGGGGGGAGGGGAGGGGGCGGGGCGGCCCGGAACCTTGCGAGCCCGACGCTTCTTCTGGCGAGTTGCACTACTCCGAGGCGTTACTCTGCGCTCGCTCCCTCCCGGCGGGCGGCGGCGGCGGCGGCGGGCGCCGGGACTCACGGGCCTGGGCTTCGCAAGGCTGGAGAGGCCAGGCCCAGGCCGCGGCCACCGGGCCCTCGCAGCTTCGCACGCAGTGTAACTGGATTTCCAAAAAGAACTCGCTGAGCTCTTGGCTCCAAGGCCCCGATCGGACTCAGCGAGAATCACCCGTTTGGCAGAAACTTGGGGGCCGAACTTTTGGGGCTGAAGAAGGAGCGGGGGAGTAGAAAAGGAGGCGAAGGAGGAGGAGGAGGCGGCGGCGAGAGAGCCTCGAGGCGAGGAGGCGGAGCAGCACGGCCGAGGCGGCGGCCTCGGCTAGCAGGCGGCGGCGCCGGGCTCTCGCCTGCCGGGGGCCGGACTTGGTGTGGGGGGCGCGTGCGTTACTGTGCGCTGTGGGTCGACAGACTTCGGGCAAACTTTGAAGGGTAACCCGAGACGCTTGTTGCTCCTCGCCGCAGAAAAAGCCGCACCGTTACGTCGCAGCGGGAGAAGAAGGCGGCCCCTCGCAGCGCCCCCGACCCAAGCAGACGAGTTAGGGCTCCCCGCGGCTGCTAGAGGGCTGGGCGGAGACGGCAGCGGCGCGGGTACCCCAGCGGCAGCGCCCTCAGCTCCGCGCCGCCCACGGCCCGGCCCCGGCGCCGGGAGGACTCTCATGCGCCGGGCGCGGCCGCGCCTCCTCGGATCCAAGCCTCTCCCGGCTGCCTCGTCGCGCTCCTCGGGCTGAGAGCGCCGCTGCACCGGTGGCTGGCGATGCGGGGCCCCGGCGCGGCCGCGTCGCACTCGCCCCTGGGCCTGTGCACCCTGGTGCTTGTGCTGCTGGGCGCGCTGCCTGCCGGCGCCGGGGCGCAGCCTTACCACGGCGAGAAGGGGATCTCGGTGCCGGACCACGGCTTCTGCCAGCCCATCTCCATCCCGCTGTGCACGGACATTGCCTACAACCAGACCATCCTGCCCAACCTGCTAGGCCACACGAATCAAGAGGACGCGGGCCTCGAGGTACACCAGTTCTACCCCCTGGTGAAGGTGCAGTGTTCTCCCGAACTGCGCTTCTTCCTGTGCTCTATGTACGCACCCGTGTGCACCGTGCTGGATCAGGCCATCCCGCCGTGCCGCTCTCTGTGCGAGCGTGCCCGCCAGGGCTGTGAAGCGCTCATGAACAAGTTCGGCTTCCAGTGGCCCGAGCGGTTGCGCTGTGAGAACTTCCCGGTGCACGGCGCGGGCGAGATCTGCGTGGGCCAGAACACGTCCGACGGCTCCGGGGGCCCGGGCGGCGGCCCCACAGCCTACCCCACAGCGCCCTATATGCCGGACCTGCCGTACACCGCGCTGCCCCCCGGGGCCGCTGACGGCAGGGGCCGCTCTGCCTTCCCCTTCTCGTGCCCCCGCCAGCTCAAGGTGCCCCCCTACCTGGGCTACCGCTTCCTGGGCGAGCGCGATTGCGGAGCCCCGTGCGAGCCAGGCCGTGCCAACGGCCTAATGTACTTTAAGGAGGAGGAGAGGCGATTTGCCCGTCTCTGGGTGGGCGTGTGGTCGGTGCTGTGCTGCGCCTCGACGCTCTTCACCGTGCTCACCTATTTAGTGGACATGCGGCGCTTCAGCTATCCCGAGCGGCCCATCATCTTTCTGTCCGGCTGCTACTTCATGGTGGCCGTGGCGCACGTGGCCGGCTTCCTGCTGGAGGACCGCGCCGTGTGCGTGGAGCGCTTCTCAGACGATGGCTACCGCACGGTGGCGCAGGGCACCAAGAAGGAGGGTTGCACTATCCTCTTCATGGTGCTGTACTTCTTCGGCATGGCCAGTTCCATCTGGTGGGTCATCCTGTCGCTCACTTGGTTCCTGGCAGCCGGCATGAAGTGGGGCCATGAGGCCATCGAAGCCAACTCGCAGTACTTCCACCTGGCCGCGTGGGCCGTGCCCGCTGTCAAGACCATCACCATCTTGGCCATGGGCCAGGTGGATGGGGACTTGCTCAGTGGGGTGTGCTACGTGGGCCTGTCCAGCGTGGATGCGCTGCGGGGCTTCGTGCTGGCGCCTCTGTTCGTCTACCTCTTCATTGGCACGTCCTTCCTGCTGGCCGGCTTCGTGTCGCTCTTCC
The DNA here is from genome assembly GCF_029215605.1 of Mirounga angustirostris. Lineage (NCBI taxonomy): Eukaryota > Metazoa > Chordata > Mammalia > Carnivora > Phocidae > Mirounga > Mirounga angustirostris. The sequence goes on from NW_026991711.1 coordinate 162,415,230, forward strand.
GCATCCGCACCATCATGAAGCACGACGGAACCAAGACGGAAAAACTGGAGAAGCTCATGGTGCGCATCGGCGTCTTCAGCGTGCTCTACACGGTGCCGGCGACCATCGTCCTGGCCTGCTACTTCTATGAGCAGGCCTTCCGCGAACACTGGGAGCGCACCTGGCTCCTGCAGACGTGCAAGAGCTACGCGGTGCCCTGCCCGCCTGGCCATTTCCCGCCCATGAGCCCCGACTTCACTGTCTTCATGATCAAGTACCTGATGACCATGATCGTGGGCATCACCACCGGCTTCTGGATCTGGTCTGGCAAGACTCTGCAGTCGTGGCGCCGCTTCTACCACAGACTCAGCCACAGCAGCAAGGGGGAAACTGCGGTATGAGCCCCGGCCCCTCCCCCACCCTCCCTTCCCCCATCCCCTAGCAGGGGGAGAGGCGTGGGAAGGAGAGAACTGCTGGGGGGGGGGGGGGTTCCTGTAACCTCCACCCCCTCCAATGCGAAGTGACCTGGAAGAGAGATGATATTTGTAGATTTGGGGCGAGGGGTGGGTTTGGAAAAGGAGGCCTGGGTGAAAAGACGATTTGGATGAAAAGACTTTGGCAAAGACCTGCGGGAAGATGATGATGATGATGATGATAACGATGATGTTAATCGTGTACGGTACCGGCCGACCTGGGCCTAATCGAGATTGAGCCCAGCAGAGATGGCTCTGAGTTCTTCCCGGCTCCAGGGCCGAACTGGGACTGTGAGCGATTCCCCTGCTGCAAGACAAGTGGCCTGTCCTCACTCCTGTGAGGCCCGGGTGAAAGGTACAGCTCTGTCTGCGGCGGCGGCTTTGTTGGGAAAAGGGAGGACTCCCTGCGGTGTCCTTGTCAAGCGGTGGTCAAACCATAATCTCTTTTCACTGGGGCCAAACTGGAGCCCAGATGGGTTAATTTCCAGGGTCAGACATTACAGTCTCTCCTCGCCTGGCCCCTCCCGCCTGTTTTTCCTCTCCTGGTCCTTTCAAGTCTTGTAAAATAAGCATTTGGAAGTCTTGGGAGGCCCGCCTCCTAGAATGTGAGGATGCGAAAGAAATGAAGATAACATTTCGAGATGAGGCAAAGGAGATGAGTAGTAGGTATTTCTGCTACTTTTTTATTTTCTGGGGAAGGCAGAAGGAAGAAGGTGTTTTATTTGGTTTAATACTCTGAAAAGAAGTGATGACTTGTTGCTTTTCAAAACAGGAGTGCATTTTTCCCCTTGTCTTTGTTGTAAGAGACAAAAGAGGAAACAAAAGTGTCTCCCCTGTGGAAAGGCATAACTGTGAAGACAGCAACTTTTATAGGCAAAGTAGCACAAATCAGAGGTTTCCCTTTGGATGTTAATTTGGCTGAGATAAACATTCCTTTTTAAGGAAAAGTGAACGGCAGCGTGCTTCCATACCCCCAGTCAGTCAGAGGTTCTGACTTGGCTAAAGGAAATGCAAGGGGTTTTGTTGTATTTGTTTTAAATAAATTTAATTCAGAACACACGATCCTATCTACAGGCTCTGTTCAAATGTTCAGGGAAATCTCTCCCTTTATTATTTTTTTCTTCCTATAAACCTGCATTTAGGTTTTCTATTTTCTTCCCATTTGAATCCTTCAAGGTTAAAGGTAAAGCGTAATGCCCTCAGCCTCCATAATAAAGAAGTTAAATTTTTTAAAAAGTAAAGAACCATTTTGTCCTGTTTTCTTAGTTCCATAAATCCGTTTATAAGACAGCATGTGTATGCTGACCCTGTCTTTGTGTGGCTGGGTGGGGAGGTGACCTGCAGAAATGACAGTGAATGAAGCGGACAGTTTAAACCATGGGTCCCTTTTTTTAGAAAGTCATTAAAAGAAGGTAAGCTTCAAAGTAGTTCTGGAGTTCTTTGAAATGTGCTGCATGACTTAAATTTATTAATCTTAAATCATGTACTTTTTTTTCTATAATAGAACTGATTCTTTTGCATAATGCTCTAAAGCTGAGCAGAGAATCATGGGAGCTAACCTTTACTCCACCTTTCACACCACCCTCCAATCTTGCAACACTATCCTGTTTCTCAAAACAATTTTTAAATGCTGTTTTAAATAGTTTTTAAATCATAGAGGGAGGGTACTGTCAGGAGTACAAGTTACTTTCTATATGTAATGTTCAGTTGAGTGGAGCTGCTTTTTATATTAAAGTTAACATCGACCTTGTGTTTCTTAAACCTCCAAAATGGTCTCATTTGTCAGATTTAAAACTCCCACCACACAGTTTCTGGCATCTTTTGTGTTGTATCTCTTGCATGTGAAATTTGTAAAATAGAGACAAGTGCAGTATGTATATTTTGTAAATCTCCCATTTTTGTAAGAAAATATATATTGTATTTATACATTTTTACTTTTGGGTTTTTGTTTTGTTTTGCCTTTAAAAGTCTACAAGGAAGCCCCACTTTATCACATGTACAGATCACAAAATAAATTTTTTTAATACAAAGCGAACGTTTATTTAGTTGACAATTCCTATAGATCTTTAAGCCAAAGAACAGAACTTTGTGTTATGAAAAGAAGGTGTGGAGGGACACCACTGGCTCTGTCCCTCATGTAGGTGTTCTATATTACTGAAGTCTTCTCCTTGCCTTTTAAAATACAGTGTAATGAATGCCTTATCCGTCCTTTAGTTGTTTTTTTTTTCTGTTATTGGTGCTTCCTGCCTACCACCCCACTACCTTTCCCACACACGCCTAAGCCTTTTCACATCCTGCTTTGGATAACTTATGGAAGGGGATAGAACAGGCATCTCTTTAAGAGAGGCGCTCTCTGATCCATGTTTTTACCACCCTTCCAAGATGCAGACCATATTTGAAAGAGGACCAGAAGATATTTTTGGTCTGCTTTGCTGGTGGTGTTTTCCTTGGGAAGAATTCAGTGAGTTTGTTCTGTTTGTCTGCGTTTCTTTTCTTAATTGATGTTCTTGTATTCTAATGCACCTTACCTAATTTGTTCATTCTTAAATCCTTTGGGTTCACATGGCTGGGAAGTCAGTAGAGGGTTCCAGTTAATAGCAAGGGCCTTTCGAATGGAGCCTTCTCGGCTGTAGGCTTCACTCTACCTTCTAGGTCAACTGAACCAGAGGTCAAGTGATTTCCTGAGGTGGCAGTGACTCGGCAGCTCCGGCAGGAATAGACTCCAGCCTGACCCCAGGATGGCCTGAAGCCACTGAAGCTATTCTTTCTCTCTTTTCGGAGAGGCTAACTTTGGAATCAGATTAGACTGAGAAGCCTTCCTACCCAGGCACTTTGATATTAAACAGTCCCTCAGGGAAATGATAAAGGCATTCTAAATACTTCCAACTCCAAGCCTCACTCGCTTCCCCCCCCCCCCCCCCCGTTTCTCTTCTTTAATTCAGGTGCCTGTTTCCTGGCTTTTCCTAACCATTGCTTCATTCTTGGGCAGCCATCAAGACCCAGCAGCCGACTGGACACTGCTGTTTCTCCTTCCCGGCTTCGGCTCGCAGCTTCTGTACTTCTAAAGCTCCACAGAAACAGTTGTGTTTTTGTTTTAATTAACAGGCGTGCTCACAGGGCTGGTGTGTGTTGCAAACACGCAGAAGGAACGCCGGTGAGAGTCCTCACCGGGAGGAGGAGGCCTCGCCACTGCACTCTGCAGAGCATCTTTTAAGATCCTCCTGGGTTCATGATCCCAGGGTCCTGGGATCGAGTCCCGCATCGGGCTCCCTGCTCCTTGGGAGCCTGCTTCTCTCTCTCTCTCTCTCTGTCTCTCATGAATAAATAAATAAAATCTTTTTTTAAAAAAAAAAAAGATCCTCCTGGGTTTGGAACAGTGGGTTGGGGTCATCTTGACCTGTGAAGATTTGGGCATCAGGGAAGGAAAAAAATAGCAACTTAAAGTCTCTTTAGGTTTATCCAGTTTTTGCTCATAAAATGACACCTTTTAGGTGAAAGCATGCCTCTTTTTAACACCACACTAATACCGCCTGTTAAGAATGTTTGCTTTTAGAGTAGGTGGAAGGCTCCCAATGGGGTTTTTTGCTCACAAATTAACTGCTAAAGGCACTTAGACCCTTGTGTGGGGAGAGCTGCGTGACGGCTCCTATAAATGTGTCCCCTTCCTCTCGTCGTCAGAGCTGCCTCATCCTTCAGGGCGCTCAAAGATTGAAGAGCGTTGGTCTTTAGTGAGGGAACAAAGCCTGGGTATGAATAAATTACTACCTGCTTTTTTGTAAGCAAAGATAATAAGTGTTCGGTTTAATTCCTTCCACGTTGGGGTGCGTCCTTACACGGTTGATTCTTACCTAAGAATTTGAGAAGCTCACAGATTTTTAAAGAGGCACATCTTCGCAGAAAATATGAGGGAGACTGTTTGTGAAAGGGCATGTGTAGAGTTTAAGGAAAACATTGGCAGCAGTTTGGTGTTAAGCCCTAGATAAAGAGCAGAAACACTTGTGAACATTTTCTGTACTTGATAAAACAAAATTATTTACACAATAACCCCACGCAACACCTAAGCTTTTTGAGTAGGTATATGAGAGATCATGGCAATAAATAAACATCCTGTTGACAACATTTTGCCATTAAAGAAATTTTTAAGCGTGCTTGATAAAAAAAAGTAGTGATATTGGAAATTCTCTGGGTAGAACACTAGTACAGAAGCTGTGGGTTTGAGCCCTGTAATTATACTGGGAAACTCTCTTCTAACTCCTCTTTAATTTCACTGAAAAGGCAGGTGGCTATTTATAGATGGTATATTTTTATATATGTGTATGTGGGTGGTGAATAAGAGTCTGTAGGGCTCCAGGAAATCCTAGAAGGGACCACAAGCGCACCAATGTGGACTTCAACAATCCATAGATCTGTTCCCTTTTTCTCTTATTTCACCCTTAGTGACATTAAACAGATTTCATAAAACTTGCTTCTTCAGCTGTTTTCAGTTTGTGACATTTCTTACATCTGAATCTGGATTCCTCACATTTATACAAAAATGTGGCACCATTAAAATGTCAAGTCTTTGGTAACCACACATTGTGCATCTTAGTCTCTCTGGTTGGGAAAAAAAAAAAAATTTCAGTCACTTGAAATTTTCTCAATCAGTAAAAAACAGTGGTAGAAAAAAGGAAGTTTGTCCAAGACAATATTTGTAGTTTAAGTGACCCAGTTCAAGAAGGACTGCTCAAGCAGTCACTATATCAAAGGAACTCTGACAGGGACTGGAGGGAAACAGATAAAAGTAAGAAAGGCAGTCCCCCTGCAGTAGGTTGTGATGCAGTTCAGGGCGTCCCCCAAGGAGGAATAAGCAACTAATTATATTTCTAGACAGAAATTGGCATGTGTCATTATAGAGGCCCAAGTGCTGTTTGGAATAATATTACTTAACATGTGATGGCATTTACTGTTTTTAAAACCTGCTTTCACATTCATTATTTGACTATCCTCATAATTACCATACCAACCCCACGATGTATAATAATTCCTATTTTTAAAAAAGATTTATTTATTTTAGAAAGAGAGAGAATGTGGGGTGGGACAGAAAAGAAAATCCTTTTTTTAAAGATTTATTCATTTGAGAGAGAGCGAGAGAGCAGGGGGAAGGTCAGAGAATGCCAAGCAGACTCTGCACTCAGCGAGGAGCCCTACGTGGGGCTCCACCTGGGGCTCCAAGTGGGGCTTGATCTCACAACCCTGAGATCACAACCTGAGCAAAACCAAGAGTCAGAGTCTTAACCGACTGCACCACCCAGACGCCCCAAGGGAGAAGAAAATCTAAAGCAGATTCCATGTGCTAAGCGTGGAGCCCAACGTGGGGCTGGATCTCACAACCCTGAGCTGAAACCAAGAGTCCTAGGCTTAACTATAAGCCACCCAAGTGCCCCCCAGTTCCTAACGATGAAGAAACTGAGAGGTTCAGTGAGGTGAAGTGACAGAGGGGGGAAGAAGGAATCAGTCCCATGTCCTCAGATCCTGAACTCAGTGTACTTCCTATAATATGCCAACCTGTCTTGAAAAGTGCTGTGGTAGGAATGACCATGTAATTGCAGGGGCAGGATGGCATCCAGCAAGAACAATTTTCCCAAGAACCCAGATTATCCTACATAGTTTGTGTGCTCTTAGATTGGTTTCTTCACCTCCATGGGCCTTGCTTTCCTCATCTGGCGAGGGTGATGTCTGCGGCAAAGGTCTTCCTCCAGCATCCTGTGATTCCAAGCAGTCAGCAGGAAATATAAACTGGCCCACCCACCGATTTGTGGATCATCCATAGCTAGTTTGAAATCCCTGACTGGTTGTTTTGTTTTGTTTTGTTTTTTTCTTTTTCCTGCAGGCCAGCATGTCCAACTTTTTAGCCAACCAAGCCAGGGTGCACTCAGTGAAGGAAAATGAGCTTTACATTGACCTTCATAAGCCCAATTAAAAAAGTAAAATCGTTACTGTGTTACGATATACTGAAGCCAGAATATAAGTTTTGGAGTTGTCTAGTTTCTTGAACTGGCTACCGTGTCATTCCTTGCTCCTCCTCATTAGCAATTGGGTTCTGCCATCTGTTAATTCATCTTCCTCAATACCAGAGGGGTGTTAGCACATGGGTCTTCGTTTCTCTCAAAAACCATGTCTTTATCACAACCAGGTTGGCTGCAGTCGTGTTATCTTGGAATTCCTGTTGCTGGGTATTTCAGTGCCAAATCAACATTTTATATGGCTGAAATAATAGGACAGAGGCTTTTGATTTGAATCAGTTACACCCAGCCAAAAACTTCAATGCTTCTCTAGGTCATTGTCCCTAAAGTCTTCTTCGGAAGACTTCAAACTAACAAAATTAAATGGAATCTATCACGAGGAACTCAAATATACTTTGGCTGGGGGTCTACTGCACTTGCCAAAGTCCTTTTAGGAGCTCAGCTCCACCTCTTTTGCATTTAGCTTCCTTTAATGCTTCACACCTGCAAATCTCTCTCTGTGGCTTGACCCCAGCATCAGATTCAGCTTGGACAGTCAGAAGTTGTCTCTTAGAGATGGGCATTTCAAGATCAAGAAAGGGCATTTAGGAGGCAGAAACAAAGGCAGGGGGAGATAAAGTTCCATATAGTCCACGAATGAAAAGAAGCTTCTCAGATGATCTAGGGAAGACAACAACCTAATACTGCTCACCTTTAGAAAACTTGTTCCCCAAACTTCAACTTGGCCTTAAAGATTCTAGAGGACAATTCAATCATTGGGAAAAGTATCTTGGGGGGAGGGGGTGAGCGCCTGGGTGGCTCAGTCGTTAAGCGTCTGCCTTCAGCTCGGGTCGTGATCCCAGGGTCCTGGGATCGAGCCCCACATCGGGCTCCCTGCCCCACTGGAAGACTGCTTCTCCCTCTCCCACTCCCCCTGCTTGTGTTCCCTCGCTCGCTGTGTCTCTCTCTGTCAAATAAATAAATAAAATCTTTTAAAAAAAAGTATCTTGGGGAGGGTATGGCAGGTCAGGGAATAGGAAAAACAGTACCAACAATGAAAGCTTGTGTGGCATAGCTCTGCATCAGTAATATACCTATTTTTTTTAATTTCTAAAGGAAAACAAGTGACATGTAAGCTTTAGTTCCAGTTTCCAGATGTGGGCTAGCTGGAAGGAGACGTAGGTGGCAGCTGGCCCCTGAGGTACGGCAGACATAGAGAACAAGTCCTTGAGCTAAAATCGTGAGTGTCTTTAGCGCTAGCAAATTGTTTCTTGAGGACTAGGATATGCCAGGTGCAATGCAGGCCCTGGGTTTAGTGCACAGACTTCTGGAAGGTGCTGTCCTGACTTAGCCAGAGCTAAGCACACACTCCTCACCTCACTTATTTCCCACACCAGCCTCTCAAGTGGGGACTGAACCAAAAACACCATCCTTGGTGTTTACAAATTATCTTTCTTGCTACAGTCCTAAAGTACTAACAACAAATGAGTAGCAGTATCTTTCTGTCTTTTTTTTTTTTTTTTTTTTTTTGAGTAGCAGTATCTTGATCACATTCTGAAGATGGGAAATCAGTGAGGCTAAATGCAGCTTGTTCCGTGTCATGAGTAATCACAGGAGGCCGATGCTGAAGGTTCCACCCAGATGTCCCAAAGACTCTGAATCTGGTCATCTTTCCCATAAAGCAGTGTGCTTAGAAGATGTGGTATGGTCAGAAGGCAAGGGACCCAAGAGGGAAAGGGGAGTGACCAGTGATTTAGACCAGCTTTGTGAAAGGGAGCACAATTGTTTTTTTGTTTTGTTTTGTTTTGTTTTGTTTTGTTTTAAAGGGAGCACGATTGTACAAATAGGTTGCCAACAGTGGTAAACACTGGCTCTTCCTACTTTTTTAAAAAAATATTTTATTTATTTATTTGACAGAGAGAGCGCAAGCACAAGCAGGGGGAACGACAGGCAGAGTGAGAGGGAGAAGCAGGCTCCCCACAGAGCAGGGACCCCAATGCGGGGCTCGATCCCAGGACCCTGGGATCATGACCTGAGCTGAAAGCAGACGCTTAACCAACTGAGCCACCAAGGCACCCGCTCTTCCTACTTTGTTAATAATGATCATTATCTTTATAATTGCTAACATTTATTAAGCATTGACATGCTGAGTTCTGGGTATGATATGGTTATAGTAGTTAAGACAATCTACACAAAGCCTTAACCATAGTACTTGGCATCTAACAAATGTCAATACATGTCAGCATTATTATTATTAATATATAATTATCTCATTTATTCTTCACAACACCCTATGAGGTGGGTATTATTGTTCCCCATTTTACATACCAGGAAACTCAGGCTCTGACAGGTGAGCCACACAGCAGCAAAATTGGCTGTAGCCTGTGTCCCTAACCAGCATGCTGTAAGTATTTACTGAGGCCCTAATGTCTTCTGTTCTCTATTATTCTTTTTAATTTAATCCAGAATTGAAGCAGGAGTAAGTGAGGAAAATATTTCACATCAGGACTGAATGGAATTGACAAGGGCATTTTCAGTGCTAGTCCCCAGGAAATGTGAGGTTTTTGTTTTTGTTTTTTAAGTGAGAAGCAGAAGACTCATAAATGCTGTTTATTTTTTTTAAAGATTTTATTTATTTGACAGAGAGAGAGACAGTGAGAGAGGGATCACAAGCAGAGGGAGGGGGAGAAGGAGAAGCAGGTTTCCTGCTGAATAGGGAGCCCGACGCGGGGCTCGATCCCAGGACCCTGGGATCATCACCTGAGCTGAAGGCAGACGCTTAACGACTGAGCCACCCAGGCGACCCTAAAAATGCTGTTTAAATTCTAGAGGGCTGGGTGCTCCCTGTTCTTGCATGCATTTCTACATTGGGGTTCAAGGGCCTGGCAGCAAGAATGAGCCTGGAGAAGTGCTTCCCAGAAACCACCAGGAGCTGCTTGGAAGGTTGGTTTAAGAGTCCCTCCAGAGATTTCCTCCATTGCTATGGCTTTTGTCCCTACCCATTCCAGCCTGAGGATCGGGACATGGACTTAGTGGGAAAGCTCGTGCTGCTTGCAAACCAGGAGCCGGTGAACGTGAGCATGAGGACAACAAACCCTAGCACCATGGAAACCCTCTTCCTAAAGGCCTATTGAAAGAATCACAAGAACCTTCACAGTATTCTTATCATATATATCATAGTGGTATTCTCATAATGAGATGGTAATATAATAGGTGTCCTTTAGTAAGTGCTTACTATATGCAAGTTCTGTGTTAAGCCCTTACATCAACTCACTTAATCCATACAACTTTAGAAGGTGGAAATTATTCTCCTTCTCATTTTACAGGCTCTCAATATGGAATTCTGGACTCATTCTGAGCATTAGCATTGAACATGAGCTCAAGAGAGAGCATGTGCAAGCACCCTACTCTAAATACCCTTTTATTACCCCCATGTCCCCACTTTACAGAAGGAACAATTGAGGCACAGAGAGTTTATATGGGCCTTAATGGTGTAGAATGGGGAATATTTTAGGTCTACCTCCCATTGCAGTGCTCTTTAACAACTAGGAAATGACTTTGGGGGAAAAGTGAAAACAATTCCAGAGAACACAGTTACATTTCTCTTCTTTCCACCCCTGGCTCCAGGAAGTGTGAATTCTGAAGCCAACACTCTTTTTGTTGTTGTTCTTTAATAAAAATTAAAAAAATTTAAAATTTAAAAAAACACACTCAAAGAATTTCACAAGTTCTAACAACAGCAAATCCAGTGCATTTGCAGATAAAGAAGTGTGACATTGCTTTTCTCTTGATGCTGAATGTCTGGGTGCCAGAGCCCAGGGCACCTTCCCCTTCCTCACTTCTGCAGGCTTGCAACATTTGCCAGCAAGATCACTGGATTTCCAACAGAGGGAAGGGTCCAATCAAAGGAGACTTTATGGCAGAAACTGGTAAATAAGCAGCTCAAAAGGTTTCGCCCAGCACAACTATTTGCTAATCTGCTAATTAAGGTCTGTTAGTTAGCTATGATGGGGATCGAGAGTCCATTCTTTAGTGTATGGGCCTTGGTGAGCTTACATTGCTTAGAGATTCTGGATTTTCACAGAAAGTCAAGTCATGCATAAAAGAAACGAAAGGTTGGGCGCCTGGGTGGCTCAGTTGGTTAAGCAACTGCCTTCGGCTCAGGTCATGATCCTGGAGTCCTGGGATCGAGTCCCGCGTCGGGCTCCTTGCTCAGCAGGGGGTCTGCTTCTCCCTCTGACCCTCCCCCCTCTCATGTGCTCTCTCTCTTTCTAAAAAAAAAAAAGAAAGAAAAAAGAAACGAAAGGTTGGTGGTGGTGGCGGCGGCAATGATGTGTGTGTGTGTGTGTGTGTGTGCAGACTATTATAAATAAAAGGGGTCTTGTGTATGAGAGACAGTTCAGACTGAACTTTGATGATCTATAGGGGGAGAAAATCTAAATGTTAAGGTAAAATCTTTTTCATTTAATCTGTTATTAAAAGACTATATCTTACATGTGTGTGTCCCCTCTTTGTCTCTCCCTTTGTCTCTCTCCTTCTCTCTCCTTCATGACGAACCCTGAAATTCCACAGTTACGGCTGCATTTCTCATTGGTAACTTCTGAGGTTCATACCATGAGTGTTGACATGGATATCAAATGGATGTCCTTCGACACCCTTGCAAAAAGACACATACCAGCCTAAAAGGAGACGATTTAATTTTTAGCAAAAATGAATTCATTCTAAGGACAATTTGTTGCCATTTTCATCACCATTTGCACTTAGCAATTTAGCGAATTAGCGAATTCGTAATAGCACATGTGTTAAGGGGAAAGTCAAGGCCATATTAATTGGCGCCCGGTACTTCCAGCCTCCAGCATAGGCTGCATCTGCCGGTGCTTCTTACAGCATTCTTCAAAGCCAAATGGCTTGATAAAGTCAAAAGAACCCCAGAAAATGAGAACAAATGTTCCAAACCAAACAATCCTCTCAAATCACAAAGAAGTTTCATTTTACTGTTAGGACAAGTGGCTGACAAAAAAGAAGGCTAGAAAGTAAACTTTCCCATTCTCCATTCGGGCTCCACTTAGGGGAGCTCCCTCTACAAAAGTGGATTCATCTTTCATGTAAGGTGGGAATCTATTTCACCATAAGAGTTAAGTGGAACAGCAAGGAAATTCAGTTAGTTCATCTCTGATGAGAGGAAGGCGACATACAATTCCTCTATTCACTGTACACTTACCCGATTCTCTCCAAACTCTGAGATTGATACTATTATCCCCCATTTCCCTAAAGCTGAGATACAAAATGTTTACTTCAGATAACTAAGTCTCCTTTCAGTGCACACCACCACTATTATGAATTTATTATAACTGCTCTGTGTTTGTCTCTCAGGATTGCTCCAATCTGTCCAAGCAGTTCAAGTGGCTACTGAAAAACATCTAAATGCACTCTTTGCTGTCTAATGCTACCTCAGTTGCCTTTTCTTATTTTTAAGTTATAAAACACAATTTTCTGCCACTGAGAACACCGGGTTTGGACTCTGACTTATGAATAGAAATACTCAACAGTGTCCACCTCCAGAGCAGTTACAGTGTATATAGAGGTAAACATTATTATGCCTCTTACTCCTGGCCACTTGATTTTAAAAAATGAAAGGGTTAGCCTTTTGCATAGGATCAGCCTTCAAGAAAAATTAGAATGGAGCTAGCCTCATTCTCCTCGGGGACACTTCTTTTAACCCAGAGATCTTTCTTACCTGTCACTCTGAACCAAGAAAAATGAATCACAAAGATGGAATGCATTTTAAAAAAAAGAAGAAGAAGAAAGAAAGAAGAAAAAGATCAAAGGGAAAACCCAGCAAGGAAAGAGAGAGAGCAAGATAGCAAGAGAAAATTCTGAACGCAGCCTTGCTTCTGAGCCCCTGACACCTTGATTCAGTCATTCCTTTGACAAGTATTAGTTGACTTTCCATTGTTACTCTCATTCCCTGTATCCCAGAGTTCTAATAAGCGGTAACAGTAATTGAGGATTTTGATGCACCAGACACATATGTAGAATGTGCTAAGCACTGTACACTTACCCGATTCTCTCCAAATTCTCTGAGATTGATACTATTATCCCCCATTTCCCTAAAGCTGAGATACCAGGAAGTTAAGTAACTTGCCTAAGACCCCTTCATTTCTATACTGCACTGCATACCTCTTCCTGCCTTTTTTTCCCCCAACGCTGACTAAAGAATTGTGGGTACCATAGAATCAACTGTTTCTTTTTCTTTTTTTTTAAGATTTTACTTATTTATCTGACAGAGAGAGACAGTGAGAGAGGGAACACAAGCAGGAGGAGTGGGAGAGGGAGAAGCAGGCTCCCCGCTGAGCAGGGAGCCGGATGCGGGGCTCAATCCCAGGACCTTGGGATCATGACCTGAGCCGAAGGCAGACACTTAACAACTGAGCCACCTAGGAGCCCCAAATCAACTGTTTCTTTGAAATATCACTGAAACTGTGATTAACTTCTCTTGGGATTGTGAAATACATATATTCCAAGTCATGTGTTCTTTGTGAGCGGGGAATTAGACCCTGCTTTTCCATGACCTATGTTTAATGAGTTCACCTCACATGACAGGGTATCACAGGAGGATCTCGATCACCAGTGGGGAAGCTTATAGACTTGTGGAGCCAAAATGGGTTTGAATTTAACCGATCTCATTGTGTTCTTACATAAAAGGGGTTGCAGAGAAGCTCAATAAGAATCCCCCTGGGGCAAAGCGACTCAAGGTCAACATCCAAGTCCAGATGACTCACTGCATGTGCTCCTCAAGTATTCACCCTGTATCCAGTCTCCCCCTGAAGATGAGAGATTTGAGAAATGATGACAGATTCTCTAAGTTTGGAGTTGTTTGGAAAAGATGAGTTAATGGCTCTCTCCAGGCATGAAAAAAAGCCACCACTGTTATCCCGATGTGGGGAAATAACTTTGGCTCATTTGTTGAGTGCAAGGTGCTAAAGTGGTCAAGGGACACAAGAATGTCTCACAGCCAACCTAGGCTCTGTTACCTCCCAGCCTGAGATGTCCCTTTTCCCAACCATGGCATCCTGGGATGTTGAAAGCCCACCTATCAACACTGTTGGAAGAATAAGGCAAAGCAGGCATCTCTCTGAGAGCCAGTTAGTTGTAGCTCCCTCTATGAGCCTTGCCTCGGGGAAGAGGGGTTTGTTACAAGGGAAATCCTGCTCTCCCTGCAGTTGTCAGCCTTTCCCTGCAGTCCGGCAGGCTCTGAGTGTGCAAGAGGTATAGCAGACCCCTTAGACAAGGTCAGTGGTTTGAGATCCAACAGCTGGTCCTATGTATTTTACTCTGCCAGCAACTGCAATTTATCCTTGGCTCTGTCCTCTCCCTTAACCCCTACAGTTGGCCAACTAACTTGGATTCTAGTTCCTCCCCATGACTACCATCTCTTGCTTAGATCATGATAATGGCCCCCTAACTGGTCTCCTTGCCTGCATTTTCATCCCTCCTTCAATTCATCTCCACCCTGTGCCAGAGAGAATCGCAGTAAATGTAATTGTGACTATGTCTCTTCTTTGTTTAAAACCATAAATGAAGGGGCGCCTGGGTGGCTCAGTTGGTTAAGCGTCTGCCTTTGGCTCAGGTCATGATCCCAGGATCCTGGGATCGAGCCCCACATCAAGCTCCCTGCTTGGAGGGGAATCTGCTTCTCCCTCTCCCTCTGGCCCTCCCCCCACTTGTGCGTTCTCTTGCTCTCTCATTCTTTCTCAGATAAATAAATATCTTAAAAAAAAAAAAAAACCATAGGTGAAGCATGCAAGTCCTTCCATGATTTCTGCCTAGCTCTCCAGTCTCATCTCCCACCATTCCTGCTCTTTGGAGAGTACTCTGGTAATGATCTGTTCACAGTTACCCTACGTACTCATGTATCACACAAATGCATTTTTTGATGAAAAGGAGAATCTATAGCTATTTTGACCACAGAAAGTTAATCAAGCTCTGTATTGGATGCACTCCAGCTCTCTTACTTCCTGCAAAAATAGACAGGAATGTGGATTCAGAAGAAAATGAGGGTGAAGGCCTAGATACCTCCATCATCACCCTGGGACATTCCTACGTCACCCTGGCACAACTAAGGACACCCCAAAAAGAAGGAGCACTACTAGACTAAAAAAAATCAAGCATTAAGTATTATGAGAGCCTAGGCAGTGATTTGTCTTACATTTAACTTCTAGTGTCCAGCACAATATCTAGTACATAGAGATGCTCAGTATACAGGTTGGTAGTGGCCCCCCACAAAGTTCATGTCCTTCCCAGAACCTCAGAATGTGAACTTATTTGGAAATAGGGTCAGTGCAGATATAGTTAATTAAGTTAAAATCAGGTCATATGAGAATAGGGTGGGCTCTTAACCCAATATGATTGTTGTCCTTATAAAAAGAGGTAGAAAGACACAGCAGGAGAATGTCATGTGAGGACAGAGGCAGAAATTGGAGTGGTGTGTGTACAAGCCAGACAACTCTGAGGATTGTTGGCAACCACCAGAAGCTAGAGAAGGCAAGGGAGTGTCCTCTTCTAGAAAATTCAGAAAGAGCATGGTCTTATTGGTATCTTATTTCAGACTATGAGCCTCTAGAACTGAGTGAGAATACATTTCTGTTGTTCTAAGCCACCTCGTATGTGATAGTTTGTTACAGCAACCCTAGGAAAATAGTACACTCAGTGAATGTCTATTAGATAAATAAATACAAGAATAAATGAATGGATCACACCCTTAGAGGTATGATTTGTAAGTTATCAGCCAAAACCTATTTCCATTGCCCCATGACCCTGTAACTAGATTAGAGCTGAATGTATAGTTGGAACTCCAAATACTGGTCTTTCTGTAAATCGGCTACAATATCTCACTATAGCTAGAGAACAAAACTAAGAACCCAGAGGTTCTTCTCAAGGAATCATAGATCCTTTTGAAAATCTGATGGAAATGATGGGCTCAGTCCCCAGAAAAACACAAGTACAGTCATATGTGCCCAACATTGCAGACAATTTCCTCCTACCTCCCCAGACTCATTGAACCAAGATTGAGACCTCCTAAATTAGAAGATACAGGTAGAATATTTAGGATTTTTTTACCAATTCTTTGAACACATGGAAAACAGAGAAAAGCAAAAGAATTGTTTCTCCTTTTTAAAATATCTTTTTTTAAAGATATATTTTTAAAAAATATTTTATTTTATTTATTTTAGAGAGAGAGAGCGTGAGAGTGTAGGGGGTAGAGACAGAGAGAAATCCTCAAGCAGACTCCTTGCTGAGCATGGAGCCTGACACTGGGCTTGGTCTCACAACCCTGAAGTCAGACCTGAGCCAAAACCAAGAGTCTGATGCTCAACCAACTATGCCACCCAAGCGCCCCTGTTTCTCCTTTTTAAATTAGGCCATGCCAAATCATGACGCTCCCATCACTTGGAATGGGCTTCGATGGATCATCTAAGAGTGATAACGGACCACAGGAGAACAACATGTAGAGACCTGAATTCCAAATCCAGCTTTGCCATTTAATTCTTTTGTTCTTTCTCTCTTCTAGTCACACCCAGCCCCACTAAAATATGGTTGCTTTTAGGGTCAGAGGACAAGTTAATGAGATAATGCTGGTAAAGCACTTTGCCCCCAGGAAGATATTCCTACGTAAACATAAGATATTATTAGACATTATCAAACTTCGGCCCAGCCAGCAGCAGCCCAGACAGTGGTGAGTCCTCTTTTTTATCTACTGTTTGGCCAAATTGGGTCCTTTCTCTAAGGCAGAGTGTGGGAGGTCTCCTGCTGTCTGGTGTAGGGACTCTGATAAGTGGACCCTATCACCTCCCCTTGAACAGTGCAAACAGATCATTTGACTACATTTGATTAAAGGCTCCATCCTTTACTAACAGCCCCAAATCTCTTTGTGCATACATATTAAAGAAATAATCTTTAGGGATTCTTCCTTTCCTGTGTGGGTTAACTTCAAATTCACATGCGAATTATTAAAATATATCAACAAGAAAATAAGTCTTATCTCATATTTGGTGGTTGTGATTTTTTAATTACCTCTTAGGAATGATTACATAGAACTTCTCCCTTTATTTCTGCTATTCTTGGCCAATTTGAAAAAAGGAGAAAAACATGATGATCATTGGTTTCAAGGACATTGGTTTTAGAACTTATTAAAAGTAACAAAAAGAAAAGAGTAACTTCTACAATTAGTAAATTGCAGTCAGACTTAAATGTTTCAGACTAACATTTTCTAGCCTCCCAAAAAAGGCAAAAAAAAAAAAAAAAGAGCAATTGCTTGAGTTCTATGGAAATTTGTTTTAAAAAAAAAATCTCAAGGGAGCTTTTTTCATCATCAGAATTGACAAGGACATAGTGAACTGAGAAAAACCTAAAATGACAGCAGTAATTTTCATCAACATGAAGATGACATAGAATCTTAACTCAGACTCTTAAGAAATCCTACTACAAAGGAAAAAGAGTTCACCCACAATTACCCACTCTTGCACACATACTAAGGGTACCTGACAGATGACATTAACCATTGCTCTGTCTTCGGTCAAATAGCATTTCACCAAATTTCACCAGTCATACTTATCAACCATAAGGATGAACTTGCAAAGAGACTGTTGAATCCTAACCATACAGAGTATGAGAATCTTCTCTTCTTCCATCTTTCTTCCCTCTCCATCTCCCTCCCTCCTTGCTGTTATGTACCAGGTGCTGTGCTAAGTAAAGGTGAATGACATACATTCTACTACCTATAAGATCAGTATTTAAATCATTTAGGTTGCAGATCTCGCAATTTTTGGATGGACAGAGATGCACCTTGTGAAGAGGAAACTATTTGGTGTGTGGCGTGGGGGGAGTAGAGGGTAGGAGAAGGATAATTTGTAAGAATGATTGCCCTTAGAAGGTCCTATTTCAGACAAGTTTGAAAAGTGTAGTTATATTCTACTGCTAGTATAATATAATACAGGTAGGATATTTTCTACCTGTATTATAGAGAGAAAGGGGGAAGAAGTAAAATTTACTTTAAAAGTAAATTTAAAAGTAAAAATTTTACTTCTTCCCCCTTTCTCTCTAGTGGATCAAACATTTAACAGTTACTCAGAACCACCTTAAGTGACCCCCCCACCGCAACCTATGATACATGATCTCTGTGTTTGTATCTGGGAGACATGTATCCATATTACAGGCTGTGAAGACGCCGTAGTCCCCTAACTTTTCCTCTCAGAATACTGTGTCCTAGGAACATTCGTGCCTCATCAAAAAGGAAGAAGGATGAATGAAAGAGAACCCCAGTAGGTTTTAGAAAAAGTGTACATGAAAGGTGTTTAAATACATATTTGACATTTACTAAAAATAGCTCTGATTGCAGGAGAAAATTAAAGCCGACAAAAAGCTTCTAATCAGATTTATGCTATCTGATTGTGTAATTAGGCCTGGCTTTTAGGCCATCCTAACAAGTTTATTTGAAAAGGAAGAGAGATCATTGTTTATTGGAATGGCAATAACTTGGGTTTCTTTCACTGACTCCCGGTGTGAATACGTGGATGCCCGCTGTTCTCTAAGAGGCAGCCTGGAAAGTCTCCAGGAAAAGTTCGCATTCCAGGGGCAGCTTTGGAATCTACTTTCCATTGCAACCCAAGTCTGCCATTGGGGCTTGATTTCGTCCCAACAAAACGCCAGCTTTCAGAGGCAGCCTCACCGGGCGGCAGTCCTCATGGCGGTGCCACGGGGCCGGCTAAGGAGCTCAGTTTTCAGCTGGGCCATCAGGATAGTGGAGGGCATTTCCAAAATCTCACCTTCCCCGTGTCCAAAGCACTAAAAGCACCAAGGGCGCCAAAGGCTGTGACTTCAGGGGCCAACAGCCAGGAATTGGAGACAGCATGAACATTCTGACATCGTTAGCCCAAAAAGAGCTGCGATGGAGGGGGAGACGGGAGTACTAGATCTTTCTCCTCCCGGGGCTCCCAAATTCCCAAAAGCAGTGCTGCCAGTTGCCTGCTAAAAACGAGTACATTCCACAAGAATTTAATAAGGTGCAAAATAAAAATAATCCATAACCCACTTGAAAGCAGAGCACATTTTCAAGTCCCTCACTACTCTAAGCTCCAGTAAATGGATGTGTTCTTTATAGGGAGTTTCGGTAAGAAGGAAGGTAGAGAAGAGAGAGGTCCTGAAACAGGAAGCAAGGATTTCAAACCCTGGTTTCACTCTGAAGGCCTAACAGATGACCAACTCTCTCTACATGATCATAGCAGTAGCCCTCCTTCCTTCTGAGAACATCCAGCATGCAACATAGTAAGCGTGAACCCCACCATGTGGGTATAGCACTAATCATGGTCCTTTTGCTGACCCCCTGAACAAACACAGTTGATCATTGTGAGGGTAGGCATCTGACCCAAGCTGGGTCAAGTGGAGCTTTTCCCAAGGAATTAGAAATGGAGTTGAAAAAGAAGTCAGTCTCTCTTTGGGCCTCCTGCTCAGGGAGCCTGCTTCTCCTTCTCCCTCTGCCATTGCCCCCACTCGTGCTCTCTCTCTCTGTGTCAAATGAATAAATAAAAAATCTTAAAAAAAAAAAAAGATTTATTTGAGAGAGAGAGAGCGTGCAAGCCGGGGTGGGGGTGCAGGAGGGGCAAAGAGAGAATCTCAAGCAAACTCCCTGCTGATCGTGAGCCCAATGCAGGCCTCAATCTCACAACCCTGAGATCATGACCTAAGCTGAAATCAGGAGTCCATGCTTAACTGACTGAGCCACCCAGGCCCCTCGCCCTCAGGATATCTTTCTAATCATCTTCTAGGTCTTCATCCTTTTTCTCCATGGAACTTTCCTACTTCTTACTGCCTAAAATGTCTCTTACCCTGGAGCATACCTGATAGTGCCAACTTCTAACACATAGTGGTAATTGGGAAAGGGGTAGGAAATAAAGTAAATGAAACAGTTGATTTGGAACAACTGAGGACCCCTTCCTGGCACCTCCACAAGGACTGGGTGTCTGTCCGAGTCCTCCAAGAAGCAGACACCAAGACAAGATTAAATGTGCTAGAGATTTATTAGAAAAACACCTGTGAGGGAAAATGGGGAGGGAGCCAGGAGCACTGTCCCACTGGGGACCTGTCTGACCTTGTGAAAGAGAGGGGAAAAGGAGGAAAGGGAGGATGGAAGGATCTTAGACTGCTGTGCAGTTCTCAAAAATTCTTTAAAAGTTTGGCAAGGCGGGGGCGCCTGCCTGCCTCAGTTGATAAAGCATGGGACTCCTGATCTAGGGATCATGAGTTCAAACCCCACATGGGGCATAAAGCCAACTTAAAGAAAAAAAGAAGTCCAGCAAGGCAGCCTGGGAGTCCCTGAGACCAAGTCACCCACCAGAGGAGCCCCCCAGCTGCAGGGTCTCCCAAGTATAAACCTGCCCGCCACAGTCCTGCCGTCATACTCAGTCACCGGCTAGGAGCAGCCTGCAGGAAGGACGGCGGCAGGGCCACCGTCGGGATGGATTTCGGAGTGGGCAACCGGGGCCCTCCGTCAATTACGCGCCGCACAGTTGGGAGACCCAAGAGGTACTTTTTCACGGTCACCACAGTCGGCCTCTTCTCTCCACAGGGTCCCATTCTGCACCTATTTCTTCCACGCCCGCTTGAATGCCACCTGCCCTCTGCCTGGATTTATCCAAGCGGAAGCATTCTAGCCCGTCCTTCTAGTGCCATCCTTCTCTCCCACGACCTAACACTTTCTATCTTCTGTTACTTTCTTGCGGTGCTATTTCATAGTGTGAGGGATCGATGCAGCCCACCCAGCTACAACTCAGCCCTGTAAGCCATGCTTCTGTAAGGGGACTGATGTGGGCTGCTTACCTTATTCGCCTACTCTGGGCACTGGAACTTTGACCTGAATCCTCAGTTTACCTCATTCAGGCAGTTGCTTTATTCCCTCTAGTGTCAGACTCTTATGTGTTCTCAGCTTAACATTTCTGAAATCAGGATGAAACTTAGAATTTATGTTAAAAGAAATTTGCCACCTGCAGGCAGGAGGGTAAAGGCAGACAGAGCTGTTACTGCCTGCCCAGGGGAGAACTTCGCACGGCGTATTTACAGTAAGTGAAGCAATTGTTTATTGCTGAAGGCATGACTACACTTTCATGTTTTCTAGCAAAACAACGGCCAAGCACTCCAGAGGACACTAGAAGAAGATTGCCAGTCTACACAATGGGCATAGTAATTACATACAATAAAAGTTGACAGATATCTCAGGAGAAATAGCAGAACTTTTAAAGTTAAGGGAGGTTGGTGCGATTAAGTCCTTTATCACAAAATAATTCTCAGGCACCAAGTATCTTTTAGAATCTTCTTTATGGGGCGCCTGGGTAGTTCAGTTGGTTAAGCGACTGCCTTCGGCTCAAGTCATGATCCTGGAGTCCCGGCATCGAGTCCCGCATCGGGCTCCCTGCTCAGCAGGGAGTCTGCTTCTGCCTCTGACCCTCCCCCCTCTCATGTGCTCTCTCTCATTCTCACTCTCTCAAATAAATAAATAAATAAAGTCTTTTTAAAAAAAAAGAACCTTCCTTATAACTTTCAAGAGAAGCTGTTAACCTTCTAGAAAGGATTAATTAAGAGTAGAACAAATTATTAATTTAACCAAACAGGAAATACGAAAGAAACCCTGGTGTTCTACAGTATGACTAACCATTACACTCTTAAGCCTACATTTGCTAAGAAGGTCAAGATCGCTAGGTCAGGGGCGCCTGGGTGGCTCAGTTGGTTAAGCGACTGCCTTCGGCTCAGGTCATGATCCTGGAATCCCGGGATCGAGTCCCGCATCGGGCTCTCTGCTCAGTGGGGAGTCTGCTTCTCCCTCTGACCCTCCCCCCTCTCATGTGCTCTCTCTCATTCTCACTCTCTCAAATAAATAAATAAATAAAGTCTTTAAAAAAAAAAGAACCTTCTTTATAACTTTCAAGAGAAGCTGTTTACCTTCTAGAAAGGATTAATTTAATTAAAAGTAGAACAAATTATTAATTTAACCAAATAGGAAATATGAAAGAAACCCTGGCATTCTACAGTATGGCTAACAATTACACTGCTTAGGCCTACATTCGCTAAGAAGGTCAAGATCGCTAGGTCAGGGGCGCCTGGGTGGCTCAGTTGGTTAAGCAACTGCCTTCGGCTCGGGTCATGATCCTGGAGTCCTGGGATCAAATTCAGCATCGGGCTCCCCGCTCAGTGGGGAGTCTGCTTCTCCCTCTGACTCTCTCCCCTCTCATGCTCTCTCTCACTCTCTCTCTCTCAAATAAATAAATAATCTTTAAAAAAAAAGATCGCTATGCCAGGTGATAAAAAGCAGAGGATCCCCATAATGCTATGCAAAACTGTCAACAGTCACAAACGATTCCGAAGAATCCATAGCCTGAATCTGAAAGACATTTATTCTTGCTGTGCCTGGCTGGCTCAGTTGGTAAAGCACGTGCCTCTTGGTCTCAGGGTTGTGACTTCAAGCCCCACGTAGATGGGGAGATTACTTAAAAATAAAATCTTAAAAAAAAAGAAAAGAAGAGGTCTATTCTTAAACATTGAATGAGGTACTGAAAAAGAATACCCAGATAAGTGTTATATTTATAGTAGTGTTTTTTCCCCTTAAAACCTGTTATTATATTATCAGTGTATCTAAAAATGTATGGCATCCCAGACTTGAGGAACTAGGTTTACTGTAATAATAAGTGGAATAGTTCTTCAACTTTTGACTTTAGGTTGTCACCAAAATGATTTGTTAAGAATGATTAAATCCACACCCTGTAATGACAATTCTGTACAGTTTAAATATTGAGTTGGCAAAGCTCAGTACCAGTGGTCCTCAACTTGCTGGTTCAATTTACGATAGTTCAACTTAACGGTTTTTCAACTTTAGGATGATGTCAAAGCAATGCACGTTCGGTAGAAAGCATGCTTAAAATTTTTCATTTTGATCTTTTCCCAGGCTAGTGACATGCAATATGCTATTCTTTCGTGATGCTGGGGAACAACAGTGAGCCACACAGCTCCCAGGCAGACCAGGATCACAAGGGTAACCACTGATACACCTACAGTTATTCTGTGCCCATACAACCGTTCTTTCACTTTCATTACAGTAGTCAATAAATTGCATGAGATACTCAGCCCTTTATAAAACAGGATTTGGGTTAGATGATTTTGCCCAGCTGTAGGTTTATGTAAGTATTCTGAGCATGTTTAAGGTAGGCTGGGCCAACCTATGATGTTCAGTGGGTTAGGTATATTAAATGCATTCTCAATTTACAATGAGTTTATTGGGACTTAACCCCATCATAAGTTGAGGAAGATCTGATATGTATCACAATTCACTCTCCTTCCCTTGCCTATGGGAGACATAGCTTATCAGCCATGAAACTCTCTCTCTTTTTTTTTAAGGTTCTATTTATTTATTTATTTGAGAGAAAGAGCGTGTGCCCAAGCAGGGAGAGGGGCAGAGGGAGAGGGAGAAGCAGACTCCCCGCTGAGCAGAGAAGCCCTACATGGGGCTCCACCCCAAGACCCTGAGATCATGACCTGAGCTGAAGGCAGACGCTTAACCGACTGAGCCACCCAGGCGCCCCTTCCATGAAACTCTTTTATGCTAGGCCACGACTCTGCAGAATTATTCTCAATCAAGTGTTCTAGGGAGCCACTACCAACTGATTGGACTCAGTACATAACAGGAAACCTGTTTGCTATCCCAATGCTATGTTCTTACATGGAATTATCTCCAGAGAATATACAAGGGGTTCTAACACCAGTCTTCTCTCTCTCCACCCTAAGAAATTAGCGAAAGCTCACAATAGCATGGCCAAAAGAACCATTTGGGGGTCAGCTTGGAATCTTCTTGAAGGTCCTAGAATCTCTAGACCTAGTGTCCCACATTGTTTTGAGCCACCATGCCTTGATACTAATCACAGAAAATTGTCTTTGTTTACATATTTATGGTATATACAGTTTTTAAATACTAAACATCTTTCAATTGAGATATTCAAAACATTTTCTTCCTTAAACTATGCCCTACATCCCTTGCTGCCTATTCTACTAAGTAATGAAAATGGCAGTGTGGTATTTCATAAAGTTTAACACTCTCACCGACTGTTCTGTGTCTTTATTCTCTGGGTCTTTAATCAGAGTGTGCCATCCTTTGTGAGGAAGGATAAGAATCACTTCTTGCTTAGAATGCAAGCTGAAAATGTGTCCCTCAGTTCAGGGTATCCTGAAACTTCCTGTGTCATACCATCAAGCGTCTCCTGGAGAAAAGCAGATCAGGGTATTACTATTTAATCATGCCAAGCCCAGGAACATATAGGCTTCTTGTAACACATCTTATTTTCCCTTGCTAGGCTGTGAGCCTCCTGAGCCCAGGAACTATACTCTTTATTTATCCCAATTACATACTTCTATATCAAAACATTCATATAGAAGGTACTCCATAATTTTTTTCTGGAAGGGGCTCAAAGGGGAGAGAATTCTTCTATGCTACTGGGATACATCTCCAGTTCAATCTGTTGTGACTCTTGGATCTGAGGAAGGATTACAAGAATTTTATTTCTATAAATATTAACCTCCTCCTCATCTCCATCCCCAAGAATCCCTGATATTCAAGGAATTCCTCAGCCTAAGAAATAACCATAGAGTGTCTTTCATGTGTTTTATCTGCGGTTCTCAACACTGGCTGAACATTAGACTCACTTGGGGAGCTCCTAAAAACGACCAGGGCCCGGGGCCCTATTTCAAAATAATTTCACCAGAATCTGTAGGGGGTGGGGCACTGGCACATCATTTCTCCTAGTTCTTACAACAGTCCCCCAGGATAAGTGCTATTATCCCCATTTTCCAGATGAGAAAACTGAGGCCCTGAGCGGTCAGGAATTTTCCCATTACACACCTGGAGCCAGAATAAGCCTGGTCCCCACCTAGCTCCCAAAGGTGTGTTGTTTTTGACAAGTGCCCTCCCTGACATTCTTTGACAACATGTGAGGTCGCGCCACCAAAAGCCCTCACCCAGCTAAGCTGTGGCAGGCTGGCATTGGACACAGAGAGCCATTCATCTGCACACAGCAGCCGGAGAGGACCTTCGCTTGCCCAGGCAGGGCAGCGCAAACCTTAACTGTCTCTGAATTGTGAGCTGGCCTGTTACATCTCGGCTCCATGACCAGATGACTGTTTTCTCTTGAGGAACCAGAAAGTTAGGGCAGCACAAATACTAGAGGTGGCCGGCGGGCCAAAAGTCAACATCTTTTGTAAATATTCTTGAATTTTGAACACTTCTAGTTCCTGAATGATGCTATGTGTTTAGATTTCAGTTAGTCTAAGTGCACGGGATAAAGTTTGATTTTTTTAAAAAGATACAGTGAGGGGCGCCTGGGTGGCTCAGTCGTTAAGCGTCTGCCTTCAGCTCAGGTCATGGTCCCAGGGGTCCTGGGATCGAGCCCCGCATAGGCGAGCCCCGCATCGGGCTCCCTGCTCCGCGGGAAGCCTGCTTCTCCCTCCCCCACTCCCCCCTGCTGTGTTCCCTCTCTCGCTGTGTCTCTGTCAAATAAATAAATAAAATCTTTAAAAAAAATAAAAAGATACAATGAATTAAGTGGATTGACATGGGCAAACCAAAAGTGAGAACAGCTTGCCTCCTTCCTCGTCTCTACTTTGTTGCTTTCACTTTATGTATTCCCTAGACAAAACAAGAAAACTCAAAGCAATTCCCAGTAAGACTAAAGAATTCCCCGAGAATGCCCATCTTGATTAGAGAATCTGATATCTTTTTTTTTCCCCAAATGCGGCATGAACAGCTACTTTTTCCTGCCATTCTGAAGCTGCTGAGACATCTTGCGGCAGTTGGAACAGCCTCCAGGCTCCCCGGGTTCTAGTGGATGCAGACTTCTTTCCCCAGCTTGTGGCTGACTGGGGACAAGCTTTCCACAATATGGGTTTCGTTGTCTGAACTCCCTCAGCTCAGCAACGCCCCTTGTCAGAGCATAGAGCCCATAGTTATATCACAGATCAGCCCAGGAAACAGCTAGTCATGAATCACAGAGGCTCATGGATTTCTGCTGAACAAAGAACTTCAGCTCTGGGAAACTTTCTGGCCCCGACTTTCTCTGTGTCCCAGTGGAAAAGCAGGTAATTTCCAACCATCCTATAGAAAGCTAGTGCAAGGATCACACGAGGCAGGTGTATTCAACCCAGTCATGGCTTTATCTTCTCACATCCACAAATGCTATTTTTCATACCAGCTGCATCCTAAGCCCTGAGTTAAGATGGTGATTAGTGGTGGTGGTGGGCGTCTCAGTAGGAGCTTTCTTAAGAAGAAAGGGCTTTGATTGAGCCAATGAAAGCTGTTGCCAGGGAACCAGATGCCACGAACAGGCCACTCCAGCAGCGCAAGAATACAAACCGGGAGTGCTGGACTGAGCATTAAGTGTACTTGGCAGCCGAGTCCTACAAGGCCTGTTAACCCTTTGTGCACCTAACCATGTCTAGACAGTGAATCAGGAGAGGGATTATCATAAAAATCTTAAAAGCCACTCCTGCTCTCAGTAGCTCCCATTGGAAGGCACTGTTTCAAAGATGTTCTCCCTGCTTGACTAACCACACCCCGTGGACACCTGCTTTAGAGTGGGTTGGCATCAGAGGTGGGCATGACCGAGGGCTGGTGAGAAGCATGAGATTCTGCGGAAGGCCCTGCTCATATCTGACCACACTTGTTCTATATGACACTTGATCCAACTTGTGATAGAGTCTTAGCTGGTCTTTTGGCCCCTGGGGAAGGGAATCTGCTGCCTCAGGTGGGTCCGCTCTGTGAGATGAGAAGGAAATGCTTCTGCTCTACCTTAAGTGTATACTTACAGAGCTTCCTGGGGCCACCCAGAAGTTGGCAGCCTCTGGCCCATTTTATAATTGTTGCTTGAAGGAGCGTCGGCACAGACTGGATCTCAGGAAAGGGGGGGGGGCAGGTAGAGCTGCTGTGGATGGGCCTCCCAACCTACCTCCCCAGGTACACTGTCCTCTCTCTTGCCCCACTTCCTATCCCTCTTTCCCTCATTCTCCCCCTCATCAATCCCCATTTCAGGCGTCCACGCTGGGTCCCATTACTTCACAGTGTGATTAATTCCATCTCTACAGAGGGACTTGCATTTTAACTCAGTTCTCAGGAAGACCTGACTTTCCCAAAGGAAATTTTAAAAGTTGAATAACAGGCAGGGAGATCACCTGTGGGTTAGGGGCTCCTGGGTTCACAAGGTGAAGTGTAGCAATGCATAGGCCTTGAGAGGAAGGTTCTCCCGGAACCCAGGCTCCCTGATGCCCCTTCCTCTTCCTCAGACTGTCCGTTCCAGCTCCCTGGGGCTAAGGGTGGAGGCCTATCCATTTGTACATCGAAACTTTACCAGTGCGGGCAAACGGTGGGAAGAGAATTTGTGTCTACCTTGGGTTACACAATGCATATGTCCCTGAAAAAGTACGTGTTTTATACATCAAATTAATGCTTCTCTAAAATTATTAGCAGACAGCTTATGATTTTTTTGTACAATTTTTACTCTGTGATGATTAGAAAGTATAAGAATTATTCTCATCACGGAGTTTAAAGAGTGACCTGGAAGCCCAGTGACAGAGCAGTGTCTGGTAGGCAGCCCAGAGGCTTAGACTCCACACGGGAATCCCAATCATGAGGAAAGGGCTTTCAGAACATCCCTTGGTACAGCAGAACCTCATTGCTGTGTGCTCCTGGTAGGGAGAGAATTCATGTGTGTTCTTAAGTAGAGAATGGAATTTTTCATTAAACGATACTTTCTATTTATCGAGCACATACTATGTGCCAGACGCTGTACTCAGTGCCCTACATAAATCATCTATTTGTTAATTAAACGTCATCATAAAAATATTTAACGAAAGTCAAAAGAAAAACTGTTCCTACAACCGTACTAATGACATTCATAAAATATTTTATCTTCTTACTCCAATGTTCAATGGTTCTAAATTATCAGGATCCATGTGGTTTTGATGAATGGCATCTGCTCCAACATCCTCCCTTTAGAATTGAAATCACTACTGCTCTCATCACTCTCCACAGGTTGGTTCCTGTGAAGGTTTGTTACTTTTGCCCCCAGTGACTGAGCCGCTAGCCAGAACAGTGATTGATTTTCTCCATGTTAGGAAAGATCCAAAAATGTGTGATTTTTATTTCTTCTCCAACCTTACTATCTCCCCCACCATAAATTCAGAAAGCTTGCAATTACCGTGAGCACTCCTACTAATAAAATGAAGCCCTGAGCAAAAGCCTAGCTAAGTATTTTAGACTCCCAAAGCAAACCCTTCAGAAAGATCTAAAAAACATAGATCTTCAGTCCCCTCCCTCCTGAACCAGGCAGGCCACAGGGTCATAATTTATACATAAAGAGAGAAAGGAAGCAGGGAGTCATCACTGACTTTCTCCCTTGCTATGATTCTAGAATATTCCTTATTGCCTTTCGTATTTTCTTCTTTCAAACCTGACCTGCACCACATGAGAACCTAGCCTCTGAGCAAGTCAAGTAACTTACCCTCAGCAGGTCTGTGCTTCTTCCAACAAGTTTAGAGGGCCACATCTTCCACACTGATTTGGTGCCTTTTCAGCCTTTGAATACCAAGTTTTCGTTGGTCAGTCTTTAACCTATATCTTTAAGCTTTGCAATGTGGGCAAACGATAGCATATCAAAACAGGCTTTGAACTAATTATCTTCTTTTGTATATCTTTCCTACTCACCCAAAGATCACTGCACATCTCCCTGGGCATGTGAAAACGCAAGCAACAAATTTTTACTCAGCTCTTACTTTATGCAAGGATGCTGTGGGAAGTACTAAGAATCATAAGACGAAGTCCTTACCTTCCAAAGACTTACAGTCTAATTGGAAGTATAAAACACAAGCAAATGGAAAGAGACTTAATGATGCAAGGCCATGCTGATTTCATCTACACAGCGTATATTTTAAAAAATCCTTTGTTTTGACTTTCTCATACAACTTGTCTTTGGTACTTATGGTAAGTAACTGTGGATGGCTCTATCAACCTTCCCGCCAGAGCAAGAGATTGAAAAGCTGAAAATGGGATTTCCTAGACTCTCTTGCAACCAGATTTGCATGATAAAGTGAGGAGAAGCAAGGTTGAGGAGATAGGAGTATTCTGGGGCCTCCACAGGGCCCGACACAGATCTGGTGTGCAGTCACCAGCTCTGAGGCTGAAGAGGGTGTTGTGATGACCTTGGTCCCAGCCGTTTCCTGACTGCTGGATATTAACCATGGTGTAGCTTCTCAGGAATATTTGCTACTACTCTGTTGCAGAAATGGGATGAACAACGGGCTGGCATGAGGACCGAATTTGGACAAGATCCCTTTTCACCTCTCGTTTGCTCTGTGGCTTTGTGCAAATCATTTCATTTCTCTGTGCACGGATCTTTCCTCTGTGGGTAACAAGGGCAACACCAATGACTCTTCTTGTAGGCTGCCCCTGCAGGTGAATACAATCCCTGGAAAACACTATCATACTGCCCTTTATGTATTTTTTCAACTTTTTTTTTAATTAGAGAGAGAGAGAGAGAGAGTGAGAGCATGAGCAGGGGTGAGATGGGCAGAGGGAGAGGGAGAGAGTGAATCTCAAGCAGACTCCATGATGTGCAGGGAGCCCAATGCGGGGCTCGATCCCACGACACTGAGATCATGACCTGAGTCAAAACCAAGAGTCAGCTGCTTAACCAACTGCACCACCCAGGTGTCTCCATACTGCCCTTTAAAGGGGGATGAGGATCCTGACACTATCCCACAGGCCACATCCCCAGAATGGCATCCATTTACCCCAAGTACTTTGGAGCAAGGGACAAATTCCTGGTTGCAGTGGGGACATGGCCATTGAACAACATCTCTTTTCTTTGTTTCATGTGGTTTCTATTTATTTACAGAGTGCCATGGTTATTCATGATGCTTTACAAACCATAAAAACAAGGTCTCCACCCTATAGAATTTACAGTGTAATTTAAACAGACATGCTGCATGGGCTGACAGGTCAGGCATGCTGGGAGATGGTGTTGGTGTTATATAACATGGGTGTGGAGGGTTTCTTCTTGAGTTATAAATACTTTCCAGTTACAAGGGCCTTTCATCTGGGATCCCCAAGCACTTTAGAATAGCAATAACCTCAATTGCTTTCTAAATGCACTTTCCATAAACTGCTGTGGGGACTGAGTAAATGCTTTTAAATGTCTATTAATTGATCTGTACATCTGTTCATTGTCCATATTAAACAGCATGGATGTAAATACGACAGTTTAGGAGAGGCCTGGTTTGGGCTGTGGTCTGGCTGCTCACCGATTACAACCCCAAAGAGGCCTGGGAGCCTTGCCACGGTGTTGGGAGAGCTTGATGGGCACCTGGGTATTTTGCTCACTCAACCTAGACTCAGCGAGGTCACTTCCTGGGGTTTACCGTGTATGGGTGACTTAACATTTCCAAGTCAGGTGAGCTCGGAGGAAGAATTTCCATTGGAGAAACTTGGAGTCATTCCTTGGCTAACAGTGGTTCTTATTCGGGTCTCAGTTGCTCAGTCACTTCCTTCTTGTGCTCCTTACTCTTCCCTGAGCAATGGCATTTGCAAAACGGCAACATCTATATTTTATTGCAGTCAGTATGGAGTCTCCCCCTCTATGTCTCACTCAAAGATCAGTTAAGCGGGTGATTATTCCTGATGATTTGATTAATTCATTCAAATCCAAGAGAAGGTTGGCCTGGGCTGCAAGGTCCTGAAAGTCCCTCATTCTGTCCATCCTTTATACTGTTCTCAGAGTTATCTTTCTAAAACCCAGATGGAATCCCATCAACCCCCTGCTTTACAAAACCTACCTGAGTGAAGTATGTCAATTACTTGTCAGTGAAACTGGAAAAATAAATAAAAAGAGAAAAGGAAAAAAAAGAAATCAATTCTACTAGAAATCACCCACTTAAGCCTACTGTAAAAAGAACCATGCTTCTCTACCCACTGCAAACAACACAGCATAGAAGTGGCTCAATAAAGGAATGTTTGAGACTACAAACACTGTAGTACTTTACACAGTCTTTTATTACAGAACAAGTAGAACTAGTGTCATACAAATTACTCGGAACTACTCTATTTTATGATATATTCCATGTAATTTAATTTTCAGTAATGGATCAGGGCTGTTTCTTCCTTTGAAATTCAAAATAAATCTCATTACAAACTTGTGAACCATTCTGAGGAAAACAAATACAAAAACAAAGTGACCATTAATGTCCTTTTCAGGTCTGAAGTTCTATGAAAACACGAAGGTTAGGAAATGACCTGTGCTTTAATGACCAAAATGTTTGAAATGATACTACTAAAAATGTCTAAGCAATCTAATTCTGAATCTAATAATTTCCACGTTTTACTGGTTTTACCTCAAAACCCTTCACATCTATTCTTTTCACCCCTCTCCCACTCCTGCATCTCATAAAATAAAAGAACAAACAAAGAAACCTGAAGAATAAAGTCCAAAGTTCCTTCGCAGGGCATATGTGGCCTTCACGGCCTTGACCAACTGGCCTATTTCTCCAGCTGCATCTCTACCCACATGACCTGTGGCTTTGGCTACACCAAAGACATTGCCCCATCTCCAGAGATCTCAAACTTTCCTGTGCGTGCCTCCTGCAATATCCTCTATTTGAGGGCGCCTGGGTGGCTCAGTTGGTTAAGCGACTGCCTTCGGCTCAGGTCATGATCCCTTCCTGCCATACACTGCTGTCTATCAAAGCCCACCTTTAATATCCCTCCTCTTCGTAGCCTTCTACAAGGCCCACCACCACACAACACCCCCCCACCTCTTTTCCTGGAGCACCTACTTAACTCCACCTCCATTATCATATCTGTCACATCGCCTCTCAGGTACTGATTCATATAGGCCTGTCTTCTCAACCCTGCTGGGATCTTCTTTTCTTCCTTTAGTTTTATTATTAACATATAATGTGTTATTTGTTTCAGGGGTGCAGGTCTGTGATTCATCAGTCTTACAGAACACACAGCGCTCACCACAACACATACACTCCCCAATGTCCATCACCCAGTTACCCAGTTACCCCATTCCCCCACCACCAGCAACCCTCAGTTTGTTTCCTCCAGTTTGTCTCCCTCTCCAGTTTTGTCTTGTTTCATTTTTCCCTCTCTTCCCCTATCGTCCTCTGTTTTGTTTCTTAAATTCCACATATTGGTGAGATCAAATGATTATTGTCTTTCTCTGATTGACTTATTTCACTTAGCATAATACCCTCTAGTTCCATCCACGTCGTTGCAAATGGCAAGATTTCGATTTTTGATGGCTGCATAATATTCCTTTGTATATATGGACCACATCTTCTTTATCCATTCATCTGTCGATGGACATCTCGGCTCCTTCCATAGTTTGGCTATTGTGGACATCACTGCTATAAACATTGGGGTGCAGGTGCCCCTTCGGATCACATACATTTGTATCTTTGTGGTAAATACACAGCAGTGCAATTGCTGGGTCATAGGGTCTGCTGGGAGCTTCTTGAAGACAGGGGCCATGTATAGTCATATATATTAATATATGTTATATTATATAATTAATTAGTAATATATAATTAATATGTATCTCTCTCAGTAAAGTTTTGTTGAGTGTCCTTTTTGCACATCAAAGGAGCAGAGTGGGAAAGACAGGGAGCAACTGTAGCTTAAGAGCCCCGTGAACTATTTGAAACCCACATCTTGTAGGATTTTGTCTCACCTGCTGTGAGGAGCTCACCCCACAATAATGCTGACCAATTGGCCTTCAGATTATAAAGTGATAAATTCAGTTTTTTGTTTTCTTCTCTTTTTTTTAAGACTTAACTGTGGTAAAATATGTATAACATGAAATTTATCATTTCAGTCATTTTTAAATGTACCATTCATTAACATTAAATATATTCATGTTGTTGTACAATTATCACCACCACCCATCTCCAGATTTTTTCATCTTCCCAAACTGAAGATTAAACATTAAACACTAACTTTCCATTCCCTCCTCCCACTCACCCTGGCAAACACCATCCTACCTTTTGTCTCTATGAATTTGACTACTTTGAGTACCTCATATAATTGGAATCGTGTAATCTTTTCCCTTTTGTGACTGGTTTATTTCACTTAGCATAATGTCTTCAAGTTTCTTCCATATTGTAGCCTGAGACCGAATTTCTTTCCTTTTCAAGGCTGAATAATAGTCCATTGTATGTATTTGTGACATTTTGTTCATTCATCTGTCAGTGGATGCTTGACTTGTTTCCATATTTTGGCTATTGTGAGTGATACTGCTATTAACATGGGGTATTTAAAGATCTATTTGAGGGCGCCTGGGTGGCTCAGTTGGTTAAGCGACTGCCTTCGGCTCAGGTCATGATCCTGGAGTCCCGGGATCGAGTCCCGCATCCGGCTCCCTGCTCGGCGGGGGGTCTGCTTCTCCCTTGACCCTCCCCCCTCTCATGTGCTCTCTGTCTCTCTCATTCTCTCTGTCTCAAATAAATAAATAAAATCTTTAAAAAAAAAAAAAGATCTATTTGAATCCTTGCTTTCATTTCTTTTGGATTATATACCCAGAAGTGGAATTGCTGGATCATACAGTATTCATTTTTTGAGGAACTGCCACACCGTTTTCCAAGTGGCTGCACTGTTTCACATTCCCAGCAATGGTGCACAAGGGTCCTAATTTCTTCGTGTCCTCACTAACACTTGGTATTTTGTTTTGTTTTGTTTTTTAGCAATAGCCATTCTAATGAGTACTGAAATGGCACCCACTGTGGTTTTGACTAAATTCAGTTTTGAACCTCTGCGTTCAATGCCTTAATTTTCCATGATAAACCAAATCTAATTATATAGCATGACCTGTATTTCTTCCTCCTGAGACTTGAACCTGCCTTCTGGGAAAGTCACCACCACGGAGGGAGATCTGAAAGGTAACTGGGCCTGTAGCCTGTTGTACTTCTTCCGGAAAGTCTGCAGGGGGCACTCTCACAAGGCTGCCATGGAGGTTCAGCTGACGATGACAGGGCAGGTTGGTTTTCTAGGTCAAAGCAGGGTTCTAGATCACCAGCAAAAGGGTCCTTTGGTTTCCTGACTCTCTTTCCCCCCGTCCTGCCCTCATAGTGTCAACATCAAGGAGAACCAAGCAGTCCAGGCTATAGCCATGTTTCTCAAAGTGGGTGCTAATGGTATGTGGAGTGGGAAAATTCTGCATCATGCAGGACAGTCCTGCACACTGCAGACGACCATTTAGCATCCCAGGACCCTGCTTGCTAAATGCCAGTGGAGGTCCCCAGTCATTGTGACAACCAAAATGTCACCCTCCCCCAACATCTTCCAAGTACCCCCCCTCTGGAAATTGGGAGTTGCCCAAGTGAGATATGCAAAGGACCTGGAGATTCCCAGTATCTGCGCTCACCCATGCAAAGCAGCAGCTACCATAAAAGGCCTCATGTCCAGTTGAGGAGATGCTGGAGCTTGGCCAAGGAAAACGTCACAGGTTGCTTTAGGTGACCTAGACAACTCCTCCGAGTCTGCTAATGGTTAGCTGACAGTGAAAGGCTAGCATATCAAGAGAAAGGGGAAGACACTTTCTAAAAGCAAGATGAGTACTATGACAGAAAAAATACCCCAATATCACCCCCTGCTCCTGAGATCAGGACTTGAAATCTGAGCCTGGTCCCTTAAACGTCCATTTGACCTTCCCTCCCCACCCCACCCCCCCTTTTGTGAACACTGCCCTCAGCAGTCTCTGCCTTGCCTAGGCTGGTTTAAGAGACTTCACTTCCCTGTGCTGCCATAGCAACCAGGAAACAACCTTCCACTCACAATGAGAAGGATGGTGCAGTGGCCCAGATCTGTAGATGCACACAGCCCCGTAACAGAGCAACAGGACCAAGGGACAACAAGGGCGCAGGCGAAGAAGAGAGAGAGGTTGCCCAGAGACTAGACAATCCAGAGCTTGAGGAGTCTGGGCTTGCGGTTTATTTTTTCTCCCGACAAAGACACACACTGTCTAAACTATGTGGCTGGTTGTTATTAAGAAGCTGCTGTACGAAGGAAAAATGTATTTAATAAAAGGCCCAGTGTTTGTGGTCTTCTTGGGCTCACTGCTGAACTCAGGAAATCTTGAGGTGTGACCAGTTTTCAGCCTTCAAAACCACGATGAACTGCCCTTGAGAAGGGTGGTCAGAAGGGAAACATGTTCACGCTCTCTCTCCTGAGCCGGGGACATGGGAAGTTGGTCCAGAACAAACAGAAGCTAGAAGTCTATTTTGAACCAGAGGTGAGTCTTAGAGCTGAATATTTTGGGGGTGGGAGGAGAATGCTCTCAGAGCTGAATATTTTGGGAGAATATTTTGGGGCTGAGCCGTGCTTGCCTTGGTTTGGTTTGTTAGTGAGGTTGGGGGGTGGGGGTCGCTGGTAGACGTTCCCTCCTCCTTGGTAAAACTCAAGAAAATAAGGAAGTTTGCTTGCACGTTGATACTGCCCCTGGAACCCTCCTCCTTCCCCTCGCACGATGACTTACAGCCTCATTTGCTTTAGACTGAAGGAGATTCCAGACTGTTTAGAATTCAGATGGTTTGGTTCAAGACCAGAATTTCCACCTGGGATCTAGGCAAGTTGATGGCTGTTTGGTTTTTAGAAGTTTTGCTCTGTGGTTGAAACACTGTGTATGTTCATACCATTTCAATGGCTTCCTTGAACTTTCTGGAATTCAACCCAGAGGACTCATACTTAACATAGGCAAAAAATAAAAATAATTTTTTTTTTAAATCTCATTTTAGAAGATTTTAAAGAGGTGGCAAAATTCCCCTGTACTGGAATTTTATTTCACTGAATCCCCCCAGGAATAAGAAACCCAGTGGGGTTCTTTGAAAATGTTTGGATCACACAGAGATTGCCATTGTCATGGTAGCTTGTCGTGATATTTGACCTTTGCTATATTAAAAGACCTATAAAGTTTCAAAGGACCTCTGTGGCCAATGGCATTTACTTACTTAGAAGATATGCAACTACTTTATAGGGTCCGAAATAGCCAAATTAGGTAATGTTACATAGCATCTGGGATATGCACAGAAAGCCTTCCTGTGTACAGCTGAAGTGAGGGTTGGAATGAATGGTTTGCCCCTATTTAAACTGCCATCTAGTCCATAATTTCAAAGTTATTTGCTGCCCTTGATACTTACGACTACTTACTTGCATACCAGGACATTTTAACTAGCCTATTGAAGCCTCCAGGCTTGAATGGCTCTGCTGAAAGTTGTGTGGGGTAAAACCGAACCCTGCCTGAGGTTCTACTGATTCCGAGATGTGGAGAACAAAACCAGTTGCTCCAAAGAGTGCGTGTGTCCCGGGACAGCATGAAAACAATTCACAGAAAATCGGTCACTAAAAAACTGTCAAACACCTTGCACCAGGTCTGTTGCTATCAAGGGGCCATGGATTGAGGGGGTTTCTTTCCGTTGCAGGATTACTTGAACTGGAAGTCTCCAGAAGATTATGTCCTGGTCAGCAAACCGAAGGAGGAGGGCAGTGCCAGCCCGCACACCTGGAGCCTCTTTCTCCCCAAAACATTCAGTACTAGGAAGGGGGCCCTGATCCTCTACTCAGAAGGTTTAGCCTTATCAGCATGGACACCGGAGGAGAGGAGACAAGGCCCCCACTGCCCCAAAGGCCACAGGAAGAGGCCGGGTCTTGAACTGCGCACACTGCAGGACCTCAAAAAAGCCATCCTGGCGTACGGAAGGAGAGAGGTAGGCAGAGCAGTCCTGGGTTTGGGGAAGGCGCTGGCCTGCGTGTCTGGAAATCCAGTTGCAGCTTTGGTTTGGCTACACCTTCTCAGACCCCAGGGAAGGTATGGAACCCTAGGACCTCCGTTGCCTCATCTCTCAGATGGGCTTGTGCTCTGGGCCCTGGGGGCCTCACACAGTGGTCGCGGGGCTTAAGTGAGATACTGTATGTGAAAGGGCTCTGAAAACATCAGGGGCAGAATTACCCTCATCTTGTATTTTCCTTTCCGTTAGAGTAACACAAAGTCCTTTTCAGCTTCAGACAGATCCAGGCCAGCAGACATTTCATCAGAATCCTTGAAATCCTGTCTCATAGCCACAAGCATCATCCTCACACCTCTGATGTTTTTGGCTTTGTGGAAGGGAGAGGGAGAACATTTTAAATATTTACCTTGAGCCCTTCAGCATCTGCAGGAGAAGTCAATGAGTTTTTCCATTCTGAATTTAATCTTAAGGGAAAACCCCTGTGCTCATTTTTCTGATTCATACTTTCTAATGTCTTATGAGATGTCCACATGGCCCCTGATTGATGTAACTGCATGCATCAGCCCTTTGGCTGAGGCCATGAGAGAGTCTGGAAAGATGTGTCACTTTATACAACTCTAGGTTATAGATGCTGGGTTACTCCCTAGTTTATTTTTTTTTAAGATTTTATTTATTTATTTGAGAGAGAGCAGAGAGTGGGGAGGGAGGGGTAGAGGGGCAGA
Organism: Mirounga angustirostris; assembly: GCF_029215605.1. Taxonomy (NCBI): domain Eukaryota; kingdom Metazoa; phylum Chordata; class Mammalia; order Carnivora; family Phocidae; genus Mirounga; species Mirounga angustirostris. The sequence continues at coordinate 162,452,244 of NW_026991711.1, forward strand.
GGGAGAGGCCGACTCCCTGCTTAGCAGGGAGCCTGATGTGGGGCTCGATCCCAGGACCCCGAGATCATGACCTGAGCCGAAGGCAGACGTTTAACCAACTGAGCCACCCAGGCACCCCGACTGCTCCCGAGTTTACTGCTGGCTTCTCATTTCCCACAGGCTAAAGTCATTAGCTTCTTATGCCAGGCCCTTCAGGCAGACTTTCTTTTCTAAAGCTAGCAGCATCTGCCAGTCGTTCTTACCACCACCTTAACTATGAACCCCTCAAGACCCCACCCATGTGAATAGCTCAGTGTTCCCCACACATTCTGTGCCCTTTTCTGACTATGATTTGCATCTGCTTCTATGCTCCTGCTTACACTTCAAAGCTCCTGCTGACCCTTCAAAATACGACTCAGATGTCATTTCCTCAGTGAAGCTTTCTCCCATTTCTCTAGGCAAAGATATCCCATTGCTCTCTCCTCTGTGAACATTCCCATAGCATCATGCATTGCAATGTATCTCTTTATCCATCTGTTACCATCTCCTTGAGGGCAGGGACCATGTCTAAATCATTTCCAGAAAACAGTGACTACCCACAAATGTTGGTGGAATGAATAAATCGATCCTGTAGGGCATTTTCAGTGTTTCTTACATCATCTTCCAATATCATTGTTGGGCAACTTATCACCTACCCCACCCTAGACAGAGTTTCCAAAAGGAAAGATTCCTGTCCCCTTTTCCTTCTTTCAAAATACAGAGAAGCTTTTTTTTTTTTTTTTTAAGATTTTATTTATTTGAGAGAGAGAAAGCAGCAGAGGGAGAGGGAGAAGCAGGCTCCCCGCGGAGCAGGGAGCCTGATGCGGGGCTCGATCCCAGGACCCTGGGATCATGACCTGAGCCAAAGGCAGACACTTAACTGCCTGAGCCCCCCAGGCATCCCCAAAATACAGAGAAGCTTAATGATGTGACCAAATGCCCATTGTCCTTTGTCTTAAAATCATAAATTTGGGGGTGAAAGGAAACCAATTATTGTGGAAATCTTACTATTATTTTATAGCCCTTATTTTATTTAATCTTCACAGTGACCCAGTGACATATGGTTTTTCTTCCCCCCTTTCATAAATGAGAAAACTGAGGCTCAGAAGAGTTAAGTGACCTGGCCAATGTCTCAGAGCTAGTAAGTGACAGAGCCAGAATTCCAGCCCGGAATTGCCTGCCTCTCTAGGGCAGCATGCTTTGTACTTTGCCCTATTGTCTGTGAACTTGGAAGGGCCCCCAGATGTCATTGTGCCAGGCCTTGGCCTATTTGTCCTCAAATCCATTCCTCACCTTTACTTTACTCTGCTCTGCACAAAAGTGGGGTTGACCACAGGCTATATATAATTCCACAAACATCTGTGTCTACTAGCTTCTAATTGAATTTGCTAGTGGAAGACACTGGAAGGAGACAGGAAAAAGAGGAGAGAAAAAGGCCAAGGTATTTCTTCCCTTCCATTCCATCTGTAGGTGTTGAGAAACACCTGCATCACCTCTGTGGTCCAGCTCCCGACAGACAGGCCCAGTGTGGCTCCTCACCAGGTTCCTCCAGCTGAGCCCACCTGCTCCTCCCTCTGTCCTTGAGCCCAGGGATGGTGCTGGCTTTTTGATTACTAATCTCAGCGTTGCCTCGCCGTCTTCCTGGCTTCTGAGCTCTCTAATCACCTGTGCAACCAATGCCCTGATTTAAATTTTTGCTGTGTTTAAGTACTTAGAGTGGTTTCTGTTTTCCTAATTAAACACTGCTATGTAGGCTAACTTCCTGTCAAGAGTAAGAATCCCTTCCACAGCTTTCAGACTCTTGACTATTTCAGGCAGCAGGGATATTTTTACTTTATAAAGTAGAAGAGTCTATTTGGGGATGGCTACCTCTTGGGTTAGACTTGAGCTCACTGAAAAGAGGGTAAGTTCCTGTCCTCCCCTGGTACCCACCTACCAGATTTATAACGCACACCTGTAACAAAACAGAATATGTCATCTACCCCCGAGTGGGTAGAAGGGAAATTGTGTGAAGAAATCAGAAATGAAAGAAAAGAATAGTTACAGGCAGAAATTTACGATTGGAGGACATTGTAGGTTGAAATAGGAGGAGCAATTTGAAGGGATTTGGGATTAAAGAAAAGGAACAGCTCAGAAGAGGAGAGCTTTATAAACTACAGACCACCATCTGATTATGAAAACCACAGACTGGCAAGAAGCTTTTTACATCATAATATCCGGTGCTGAGAAGGCTGTGGGGAAATGAGCTGTCTCATACGTTAGGAGCACACATTCACATGACTTTTCGGGAGGGCATTTTGGCAAAAGCCTATAAAGAGCTAATACTCTGATTCAGCATTCTACTTTTAGGAATTTGCCTTAGGAAATAATCAGAGATGTGCCCAATAATTTACACCCAAGAATGTTTACTACAGGTTATTTATTACTATACAAAACATTGAAAATAATAAATGTCCAACAATGAAACATTGATTAAATAAATTATAGTACAGTCATATAATGGGTTTGGAGTCAGGCAATAAAGTCATGTATTAGTCATGAATAACGTGAGAAAATATCCACAGTATATTCTTAGGACAGATTACAATGTAATATTCATCTAATAAAAATACTGAAGTTCATTAACATTTTTTTAGTATTTACTATGTTCCTGCTACCTTTTTAAGTACTCTCTGTGTATAACTCATGTATGCTTCCTATCAGCTCTGAGGGTGTACTGTTATTAACCCATTTTAGAGGTGAGGAAATTGAAGCACAGAGCGCTTGAGTCATTCACTCAAGACTATACAGCCATCTAGGGGCGCCTGGGTGGCTCAGTTGGTTAAGCGACTGCCTTCGGCTCAGGTCGTGATCCCGGAGTCCCGGGATCGAGTCCCGCATCGGGCTCCCTGCTTGGCGGGGAGTCTGCTTCTCCCTCTGACCCTTCCCCCTCTCATGTGCTCTCTGTCTCTCTCATTCTCTCTCTCTCAAATAAATAAATAAAAGATCTTTAAAAAAAAAAAAAAAGATTATACAGCCATGTAGATGATCACCCCAGAATTCGAGACTAGGCAGTACAGAAAACATCGCCCCTCTAATGCGATCCCAATTTTCAAAAATTAGTTATACAAGCAGAAGGATGCACATCAACATTTAACCATGGGTGGTGGAATTAAAAGTCATATTTTTATTTATACATACCTTTTTACCAAACATTATTTTTTTTAAGTCATGGAATTTTAAAAATAAAATAAAAATCTATGGGGAATCTCTCATCTTTATATGGATTCCCTGTATATATGTAATTCAATTAGATTTCCTCCTGTTAAAAATAAACATTTTTAGGGCGCCTGGGTGGCTCAGTTGGTTAAGCAACTGCCTTCGGCTCAGGTCATGATCCCTGAGTCCTGGGATCGAGTCCCACATCGGGCCCCCGGCTCGGTGGGGAGCCTGCTTCTCCCTCTGACCCTATCCCCTCTCATGCTGTTTCTCTCGCTCGCTCTCTCTCTCTCAAATAAATAAATAAATAAAATCTTTAAAAAATAAAATAAAATAGGGCGCCTGGGTGGCTCAGTTGGTTGAGCGACTGCCTTCGGCTCAGGTCATGATCCTGGAGTCCCTGGATCGAGTCCCACATCGGGCTCCCTGCTCGGCAGGGAGTCTGCTTCTCCCTCTGACCCTCTTCCCTCTCATGCTCTCTGTATCTCATTCTCTCTGTCTCAAATAAATAAATAAAATCTTTAAAAAAAAAATAAAATAAAAAATAAAATAAAATAAAATAAAATAAACATTTTTAAAAGTAAAAATCTATTGAAAAATAAAAATCTATTCCTTTGAAGGAAGTAAACAGTGGCAGAGAGAGTGTGGTTGAACCTAAGGAGCCAGGTGAGGTCAGGTAGGGAAATGAAATAGAAACAGTGCTGTAAATTAGGCCTACCAATAACCACATCATCTATGTCTCAGGGTCAGTATTTCGTTGTCCAAATAGTATATAGTTCATGTGTTAAAAACACCACACTCAAAGTAAAAGAACCAAATTGGGCAGGAGGGAATGGGAGATAGTTAACAGACAGAGTAGTGCTACTTACAGAAGGATCTCTACTGGCTAAACTGTGAATCAGGAAACCAGCAAAATTCCAGCTCATTCAGACCTGTGATGCTAGAGGCCATCACAGGGAGGTGCAATTAAATTTTTCAACCATCTCACGTTATTTCCACTTCCATACGTGGGTATAATGACATGCATGTGGCAGTATGTCTGGGTTTTATAGCTCAACATATACTTACCCTTTAACTTTCTTGATGGCCCAACTCCCAACGAGCAAAGATAAGTGTTAAGTCAAGAGATTAGATGGCAGAGTTCTCACAATTGTAGATACATACAATATGTTGCTTTTTTTTTTTAAAGGAGAAAATATTGTTAAAACATTCCCAAAGCAGTAACCATTTTTCCTGAGGGCTTTAATTCATTCGGCTTCCCATTATTTAGACATCAAATAGCTATAAAACCTAAATAACCATAATTTGGGATAGTATCTAAATGATAGTCATAATGATTCTCTTGAAACATGGCAGAATCTTCAAGTACTTCTCAAATCATCAGAAATATGCAATAATTTTCACATTGTTTTAGTATTTCCTATTCTTTTTTAAAAATATATTTTAGGGGGCTCCTGGGTGGCTCAGTCGTTAAGCATCTGCCTTCAGCTCAGGTCATGATCCTTGGGTCCTAGGATCCAGCCCCACATCGGGCTCCCTGTTCCATGGGAAGCCTGCTTCTCCCTCTCCCACTCCCCCTGCTTGTGTTCTCTCTCTCGCTGTCTCTCTCTCTCTGTCAAATAAATAAATAAAATGTTTAAAAATATATATATATATTTTTTTAGTTTTATTTGGTTACAAAGAGTGTGGGGGTTTCTGAGTTTTGTTTTGCTTTTTTTTTTAAGTGATCTCTACGCCCAGCATGGGGCTTGAACTCATAACCAGGAGATCAAGAGTTGCATGCTCTACGGATTGAGTCAGCCAGGTGCCCTAGTATTTTTTTTATTTTTTTTAAGTTATTTATTTATTTATGTGTTCACTGGAGGGGAGGGAGGAGCAGAGGGAAAGGGAGAGGAGAAGAAGACTCCTTGCTAAACATGGAGTCCGATGCAGGGCTCAATCCCACAACCTTGAGATCATGACCTGAGTCAAAACCAAGAGTCGGCCACTTAACCAAATAAGCCACCCAGGTGCCCCTCTTTTTCTTATATTTTTAGAATTTTGTAAATCTGGTGATATTTTTAAGTGTCCAACAATAGAACATTGCTTAAATAGTATATTAAAAATAATTTGGGGGCACCTGGGTGGCTCATTTGGTTAAGCATCTACCTTTGGCTCAGATCATGATCCCAGGTCCTGGGATCGAGTCCCGCACCAGGCTCCTTGCTCAGCGGGAAGTCTGCTTCTCCCTCTGCTCCTCCCCACACTCGTGCTCGCTCGCTCTCTCTCTCTCTCTCTCGTGTGCGCAAAAATAAATAAATAAAATCTTTTTAAAAATAAATAAATAAATAAAAATAATTTGTTTCAAAAATTCAATTCACAGAGCATCCCATTTCCCGGTCCCATTGAGGGATAAATAGGATTTAGATTACCATAGTTGATTTCAACCAAGGTTGTATTGCTCCTGACATCTCCCTTATAAATGTGGCTGCATTTAAGGGTAATATCAACCTTGTTCCACTGAATATATCCCTACACATTCTACACTGCCTAATACTCAAGACTCAAGGTTCTTAACTCTTTATTTAATGTTTTCAGCCAAAGTCCAAACCATGAATTTACCTTCAGGCTACTATTTTATCAAGTAATATTGTGAGAAATATGCTTTTTGAATGAAGTTTATTTTCCTGTCCTGAACATAATGATTCATCATACAAAATAGAAAAATACAGAGGGGCGCCTGGGTGGCTCAGTTGGTTAAGCGACTGCCTTCGGCTCAGGTCATGATCCTGGAGTCCCGGGATCGAGTCCCACATCGGGCTCCCTGCTCGGCGGGGAGTCTGCTTCTCCCTCTGACCCTCCCCCCTCTCATGCACTCGCGCTCTCTCTCATTCTCTCTCTCTCAAATAAATAAATAAAATCTTTAAAAAAAAAAAGGAAAAAAAAGAAAAATACAGAAAAGTAGGCAGAATAATAAATTATTTTTTGAGCTAAAGATCAGGAGGAAGAAGTTCCCTTTGCAACAACCTGCTACTTTTGTGATGGTGTTCCTAAGAAGTGCTCAGTGCTGATGGCTATCAACAAAGCATCAAGTAGGCACCAAAGCAGTGAAAGGTTAACAGAGTGACTTGACTGTACTCTTTGTGCCAACTGTCCTCCATTTGAGCAGCTCCTGAGCAGTTGTACTTAGAGCCTTTAATAAAGCTAGAAGTAGGAAAGATCAAGAGTGAATCATGGTTCAACCGTGACAATGAGGTCAAAGTATTGTCAATAATAGCTAGCACTTATTGAGTGCTTAGTGTATGCCTGGCATTTTATCTATATAACCTCACTCAATTTGCACAGGTTTATGAGCTGGGTGTTAGCTTTACCCCCCATTTTGTAGGAGGAAACACTGGGGCTTGAAGTTAATTAACTTGCCCAAAGTTACACATCTAAGGGGTGGAGCTGGGATTAGAAGCCAGACAACTGATTCCAAAGCCCCACTCCTAATGCCTACAGGGCCTGATTTTGAAGATTCCACACACTCCAGAGAAAAGAAGCATCCCTCTTGCTTTAACGGCATTTTTTGAAAAGGGACCTGGGTCTTCCAAAACATCCCTTAAAACCATTTATAATTCTAGGAAAGCAAATCAGATTTTCATCAAAATCTATCTGAGTTATAGGTAATATGTTCATAGTTAGCCATATATAAGATCCATTAGACTTCTGTTTTTCTAGGCTTTATGTATTTCATCCATTGGTTCCCTTGTATAACCAACAGATAGAATATTTATAATAATGGCTCACATTTATGTAACACTATTACATCCATCACTATTATAAGCATTTACACTTATTTCATTTAATCCTCACAACAACTTTATAAGGTGTGTTGTAAAATTTATAACAACTTTAAAAATATATTAAAAATACATGCATATATAACATATAACAACTTTATAAGTGTGACATAAAATTTACCACTTAAATTAATTTTAAATATACAGTTCAATGGCAGTAAGTACATGCACATTGTTGTACAATGATTACCACCATCCATCTCCAGAACTCTTTTCTTAAGTTTTTATTTTATTTATTCTTTTTAAAAGATTTATTTATTTATTTGAGAGAGAGAGCACATGCATGAGCTGGGGGAGGGGCAGAGGGAGAGGGAGAGAGAGAGCATCTCCAGCAGACCCCCGCTGAGCGCAGAGCCAGACAGACACAGATGCGGAGCTCAATCTCATGACCCTGAGATCATGACCTGAGCCAAAAATCTAGAGTCATACATTTAACCGACTGAGCCCCCCCAGGCACCCCCTTAAGATTTTATTTTTAAGTAATCTCTACACTCAACATGGGGCTTGAACTTATAACCCTGAGAGAAGAGTCACATGTTCCACCAACTGCCTGTTTTACAAAAGTAAAACTCTGTACCCTTTAAACAATAACTTCCTATTTCCTCCTCCCCACCAGCTACTGGCAGCCATCATTCTACTTCTTGTCTCTATGAATTTGACTACTCTAAGTACCTCATCTGAGTGGAATCATATAGTAGTTATCCTTTTAGTATTTTGTGACTGGCTTATTTCACTTAGCATAACATCTTCAAGGTTCATTCATGTTGTAGCATGTATTAGAATTTCTTTTTTTTTTTTTAAAGCTGAATAATAGTCCTCTATGTATAGACCAAGTTTTGTTTATCCATCCATCAGTCAATAGACATTTAGATTGTGTCCATATTTTGGCTATTGTGAATAAGGTTGCTATACACATGGGTGTACAAATATCTATCTGTTCGGGCCACCTGGCAGGCTCAGTTGGGTGTAGAGATTACTTAAAAAACAAAATCTGAAAAAAAAATCTTGAAAAAAAATCTATCTGTTCATATCCCTGCTTTCAGTTCTTTAGAGTACATACCCAGAAGTGGAATTGCTGGATCATATGGTAATTTTTTTTTCATTTTTTTGAGGAACTGCCATATTGTTTTCCCTAGCAACAGCTGCATCATTTTACATTCCCACCAGCAATGCACAAGGGTCCCAATTTCTCCACATCCTCACCAACACTTGTTATCTTCTGTTGTTGTTGTTTTTTTTAGTAATAGCCATCTTAATGGGTGTGAAGTGATATTTCATCATGGTTTTGATTTTCATTTCCTTAATGATAAGTAAGCATTGAGCTTACTTTTCATGTCCTTATTGGCCATTTGTATACCTTTTTTAGAGGTCTACAAGTCCTCTACCCAAGTCCTTTGTCCATTCTTAAAATCAGGTTGTTTTGCTTTGTTTGTTTTTGAGTTGCGGGAGTTCTTTATATATTCTAGATATTAATCCCTTATCAGATATATGATTTGCAAATAATTTCTCCCATTCTGTGGGTTGCCTTTTCAGTCTGTTGACATTGTTCTTTGATGCACAACTTTTAAATTTTTATGAAGTCCAACTTACCCATTTTTTCGTTTGTTGCCTGTTTTTTTGATATTATATATCCAATAAATTATTTCCAAATCCAATGTCATGAAGCTTTTCTCCTATATTTTCTTCTTAAAAGTTTTATAATTTTAGCTCTTATACTTAGGTCTTTGATCCATTTTGAGTTAGTTTTTGTGTGTGGTGTAAGGTAATGGTCCAACTTCATTTTTTTACATGTAGGATATGTATTTTTTTCATCCTCATTTGACAGCTTCTTAACTGAGGCTCAGATGGGTCAAGTAATTTCCCCAAAGTCACACAGCTAGTAAATGATGGAGCCAGAATTCAGACCCAGGAAGACTGAGCTCTTACAAGAACTGAAGCTTAATTTTTGCTGTTTTCAATTCTAATTGTTGTACCTTTGCTTTTATGACATATGGCTGGTCAAATCTTTGATGCTAAATGGTTTGGTCAGGAATCAAGCCCTGTTACAACATTGTAACTATGGGAAAATTCAGACCATTTTCTGATTCTCTCTCTTCTTTTTTAAGATTCACTTATTATACTGTTCCCCCTGTTTGTGCTCTTTCGCTCTGTCAAATAAATAAATAAAAAATCTTAAAAAAAAAAAGATTCATTTATTATTTGAGAGAGAGAAGAGAGCATGAGTGGGAGGGGCAGAGGAGAGGGAGAGAGAGTCTCAAGCAGACTCTGCCCTGAGCATGGACCCCAATGTGGGGCCAATCCCACAACCCTGAGACCATGAACTGAGCAGAAACCAGGAGTCGATGCTTAACTGACCGCACCACCCAGGCACCCCGAGTCTCTTTATAATGGCTTGATATCCAGGAACATATAATCACCAAAGATATAAGGGAGAGAGATAGTATCATTTGCACAGAATCACAGAAATTAAACCTGCAGAGAAAACGGCTGGCTGAGAGTGGTAGTGTTCACCCAAAGCTGATGAACGTCAGGCTAGGGGTGGAGGAGGCTTTCTAGGCACGGCTGCAAGTAGTGCCCATCTGCCCATTCCCATTATACCCCCACTTCTACCCAGCGGCACTGCCCTGGTACCTCCCAGGCTGGCTCTGGTCAGACCTGCACAAGGGCAACAACAGCGGGTGGTCAGCCTCCGTGTGAAGGTTTGGCTCCCGCAAGCCTGACTGAGAAACAGGAAGCACCGGCTGTGTTCCCCCTCAGAGAAGACTTCTGACTGAAGTGGACAGTTCAAGGGACAGGTGTTCAGCGGGGAAGGACAGACATTTTGGGGATTTTGATTCAACTGAGCTAACATCTTGAGTGGTTATTAACTAGAATAGTGTCTGACCTGTGTCCGGTGCTCAACACATGGGATGAACACATTAGTTGCCAGGGTGTGACAGAGGGAGGCCATAACCTCTACCCAGTAGGGGTGTGCAAGGACCAGATTAGAGTAACTACGTCTCGGAGGAGGTAGAATTTGAGCTGAGTCTCGTGGTACAAAAAAGTGCAGAGAAAGCTTCCAGTCATAGGTAAGTGAAGGCCTAGAGGGGAGAGCCGGCGGAAGGAAGTCAGGGCAATTGGACAGCTGGGACTCTTAGCCGGAAATGTACCTGGAGAAGTGGGTGGGGTCAAATTGTGCAGGGCTTTGTCTGCCAGTCCTGGGATTTCTGGACTTCTCTCTTTACCCCTCTGTCGACTCCTGCACACAAAGGCTGGCCACCGTCTGTGTGAGATGGCAGCTGTCTGTCCGGGCTTTTCTTGCCCTCCTGGGGACTCTGGCACCCTGCTACCCCATATCGGCTGAGCAGGATCACAGCCTGCAGCGGCTCCTTCATTCTCTGGAAACCCTCACTGGCTAGCACTGGGGCTGGGTGGACGTGACAGCCACTGGTCCAGGGCGTCCCCTCGGCTCCTCTGCATAGGGAGGCCCGGCGGGCACTGGGAACATGGCTGGCCAGAGAAAGTCCCTTATTAAAGGAAGCACTGTGGTGGAGTGTGGACAACAGGCTGCTCTGTGCACACTAATTACTCATTTCAGAAGAAACCAAAAGCTGGAGTCGATTGGCAAAGCCAAGGCAGGCATGAGAAGTTTGAAACCATCACAGCCAGCCTCCTGCTGTCGCTTATTTCCCTATTCCAGAAACTCCCTTCCCGGCTCCCTTCTGTCTCCTTGGAGGTTTTATAGTAACTTCTGGGTGGTTAGAGGTCCAGGATAATGTTGGAGAAGGAATTGAGAGGAGGGTGGGTACAATAAAATAAATTAATTTTTTTTTTTTTTTTAGATTTTATTTATTTATTTGACACACAGAGAGAAAGCACAAGTGGGCAGAGAGGCAGGCAGAGAGAGAGGCAGAAGCAGGCTCCTCGCTGAGCAGGGAGCCCGATGCAGGACTCGATCCCGGGACTGCAGGATCATGACCTGAGCCGAAGGCAGTCGCTTAACCAACTGAGCCACCCAGGCGCCCCAAATAAATTAATTTTTAACATGTTTTCCATGTATTAATATAATCTAAACATATTATTGGATTTTTAATTTTATTTCAAAAAAGGGAGAAGAAAAAAAAACTAACTGTAACCTTATGCCCAACACCCTATTACCACTGTTATTAGAATTTTAATATATTTTCTTCCAGTCTTTCCACCATGATTATATAGTTATAAAATACAGTTTTATGAGATTGTGATTGTACTTTACATTCTCCCTTGTATCTTGCTTTTTTCTACTTAACATATTATTCTACACCTTGGAAATTAGTGAATAGATTTAACCCTGCCTGGTCTTCTTGGTAGCCCTTAGCAGGCCTTGGGCCTCTCTCAGTGCATCAGTTTATCCAATGAGATGGGAAATTTATCAACCAACTTCACAAGCATGATTTGAGAAACTACTAAAAAAAACCCAGAAAACTAGAAAAAACTTCAGAGAAACTATGGCAGGCAGAATCATGACTCCCGAAGATGTCTATGTCCTAATCCCTGGAACATATGAATATATTAGATTAAATGGCAAGGAAAATAAAGGTTGCAGATAGAATTAAGGTTACTAATCAGATGGCCTTAAAATAAAGAGATTATCGGGGAACCTGGGTCACTCAGTTGGTTGAGCTTCCGACTCTTGGTTTCAATTCAGGTCATGATCTCGGGGTCGTGGGATTGAGGACCACCTCAGGCTCTGTGCTCAGCAGGAAGTCTGCTTCTCCTTCCCTCTCCCTCTGGCCCTCGCCCTGCTCACAAGCGAAAGCTCGCGCTCTCTCTCTCTCTCTCTCTCTCAAATAAATAAATAAATCTTAATTTTTTAAAAAAGAGATTATCCTGAATTATCTGGGCAGGTTAATGTAATTACAAGGATCCTTAAAAGTGCTAGAAGGAATTGAAAGGGAGAACCAGAGAGATAGCAGCATGAGGACTTAGCCCAATTTTGCTGGTTTTAAAGACAGAAGAAGGGGTCACATGCAAGGAATGCAGGCAGCCTGTCGGAACTGGAAAACACCAAATAAAACAGATTATCCCCTAGCGTGTCCAGAAAGAACACAGCCCTGTCAACACCTTGATGTTAGCCCAGTGAGATCCATTTTAAACTTCTGACTTCCAGAACTGTAATATCATAAATGTTTATTGTTTAAAGCCACTAAGTATATGGTAATTTGTCAAAGTAGCAGTAGGAAACTGGGGTGCCTGGGTGGCTCAGTTGGTTAAGCGTGTCTGCCTTCGGGTCAGGTCATGATTCCAGGGTCCTGGGATCCAGCCCCATGTCAGGCTCCCTGCCTCGCGGGAAGCCTGCTTCTCTCCCTCCCTCTGTGTGCTCTCTCTCTCTCTTTTGCTCTCACTCTCGCTCTCAAGTAAATAAATAAATTTTTTATTTTTTTTAAAGATTTTACTTATTTGACAGAGACACAGCGAGAGAAGGAACACAAGCAGGGAAAGAGGGAGAAACAGACTCCAGCTGAGCAGGGAGCCCGATGCGGGGCTTGATCCCAGGACTTGAGCCGAAGGCAGACGCTTAACGACTGAGCCACCCAGGTGCCCCTAAAATCTTTTTTTTTTAAAGCAGCAATAAGAAACTAATACAGAGGCCAAGATCAGCTTTCAAACTATAGGCAAAAGTGTACTAGATACCCCAAATTCCAGGACAAAGGATTTCCTAACTCTTCTCGGCAACTCCCTGCCCCATTTAGCAAGTTGCCCAGTAAAGCTCCAGAACCAAGCTGATACTTCAGAAATACCCACGAATGGGAAACAATAAGGGGCTCTTGTTCAGATCAAACAGTGCATCATGCCATCTGTGTCGGGACTACAACGTCTCAGAGGAGGCGTGGTCTTATTGCATTCAGAGAGAAGTCATTTGAAGCAAAGATTTACAGGGAGGAAATGAGGCTCCAGTTCACCCAGAAAAGGCCTTGAATCCAATGCTTAATATTCCATGGCTTACCACAGTGCCTGGCACATAGAAGAAGCTCAGGAAAGATTATTGCATGACCCCCAAATGAAAAAATGGAGTGAGAGAGAACTTGAATCACTTTGCTTCCTCTGCCCTCCCTATAATTCTTTCTTATCATCTGGAAAAATCCTCAAGATTTATGTGGGACTGAATTATTCAGGATCTTTTTGCACTTGAAGTATCTGCCATATAAAATGTCCAGACATCAAAGACCAGTTGATGCTCTGTTTGGATTCTAAACATTCATTTAATATACAAATTCCTAAAGAGTACAGCCAATTGAATAATTAGCCATGCTTTCTTTTCTCTGTTACTCAAATTATTTGTTAGTTATCAATCTGTCTTACTTGGCCTTTTTCCTCCAGTGCCTGCTATATTGTTTGATGCATTGTATGAGTAGATGAATGAATGAATGTCTATCCTGGCTCCTGTTTCTCTCTCCCCAGCAGAGGTATTCTTTTGTCCTATGGACTTTGGCTTCCCAGCCCTCTTTTTAGCTGAAGAAGGGTCTCTGGTGTTCTTGAATCCTCAGCTACAGTTGTAGGCTGTCCTGTGGCATTTTGATCTGAATACATCTGAATGGGAGCAAACCACAGATTTGCCCATTACAGCAAGAACCCAAAACCTAAGGCGTTTCTTTCCACATCAAGCAGGTTCTATATTTCCATCATATTTTTTTCTTTTTTCTTTACTTTTTAAAATTTAGCCATTCTTCTTTGGTAAATTTTGGCAGGATATGGCAACATAACTCAGGCCTGTGCCTTACTGACCTCATCTGACAGTGGTGATTCCCTGATGGGTGGGGAGAAATTGACCAGGAACTAGCAAGAGGGAACTTTCTGAGCTATATTTCGTTTTGTGTGGTGGTTACAAAGGTGTGTACAATTGTCAGATTTTATTAAATTGAACATTTTAGCCCTGTGCATGTTATTATATATAAATTCTGCCTCAATTTAAAAAATTTATAAGAGAATGGGGTGCCTGGGTGGCTCAGTTGGTTCAGCGTCCAATTCTTGGTTTCAGCTCCAGTTATGATCTCAGGGTTGTGAAAATCAAGTCCTGTGTCGGGATCCACACTCAAGGCCAAGTCTGCTTGGGATTCTCTCTCTCCTTCTGACCTTCCCCCCACTCATGCTCTCTCTCTCTCTCTCAAATAAATAAATAAATCTTTTTTAAAAAAATTCATAGGAGGACTCTGAAATCACAATCTGTTCTTCAGTCAAGAATGTCATGATTTTTTTTATTAAGATTTTATTTATTTATTTGACAGAGAGAGACACATTGAGAGAGGGAACACAAGCAGGGGGAGTGGGAGAGGGAGAAGCAGGCCTCCCGCTGAGCAGGGAGCCCAATGTGGGACTTGATCCCAGGACCCTGGGATCATAACCTGAGCTGAAGGCAGATGCTTAACAACTGAGCCACCCAAGAGCCCCAAGAATGCCATAATTGATTGGTGATGTCCACCATTGACAAGGGGGAGGCGGATAGATGTCAACACAAGTCCTCATGTTTTTTTTTTTTTTTAAGATTTTATTTATTTATATATATTTGAGAGAGAGAGAATGACAGAGAGCACATGAGAGGGGGGAGGGTCAGAGGGAGAAGCAGACTCCCTGCCGAGCAGGGAGCCCGACACGGGACTTGATCCAGGGACTCCTGGATCATGACCTGAGCCGAAGGCAGTCGCTTAACCAACTGAGCCACCCAGGCGCCCAACACAAGTCCTCATGTTTGCTATTCTTGTTCTTAACTGATCATCCTTAGAGAGTTCTGCATCACTTGAATAATTATAGTATTAACTTGCCCACATTAAAGGATTATAATGAGGTGAAAGTTCTTTGTAGAATATATATCCCCACCTAAGTGTAAGATGTTCTTATTCACATTTATTCCCCATGATGTCTTGCACAGTGGAACTGACTTTGGCAGGTAAGTTCCCAGAAAATTCTCCTGGGCTGAAATGAAATGCAGCAGAACCAGATATTTTCAAAATGCCAAGCTTCCCATTAACATGAACATAGTTTGTCTGTCCCATTATTCATATTGCAAACATTGACCGCTGATACTGACTTGTTGAGCTGACTTTCCCATTACCCTACAGGACCCCTTTTTCAGGTACTAAAAGGATTTCCACAGGCTAAACTAAGTAATGTGTTTTCTTTGAAGCTCTTATTCTTTTCTGATGCTTTGTCTCAAGATGGGGTCTGGAATTTCTCATTTCTCCTTCTGCTTCCAACAGCAAATCTGCAGGGGCCTTTCAGAACTTTGCTCTGTGGGCTCTTGGTTTACGTCTGTTGGCTCAGGCATCTGTTTCAGGTGCCTTTAGGCAACTTCCAGGAGTCTCCCAGATTACTGGTGAGGATTATGCTAACTAGCGTGTATCACTGGGAGGCTCAGGACCCAGCAGCTCAGGACTCTGCTGCTTCCTGACTGGTGTCCCCACAGAGGGAGCAGGACAGAGCATGGCAACCGTACCTCCACTTCCGAAGCCAACCAGAAAGCCAGGACCAACGGCAGATGCAGCCTGGGTATTCAGCCAAGAGATACCTCCGAGGCCTCTTGCGGACATGGCCCCCTGACACCATGCCCAGGCTCCAATGTGCAGGTCAGTGGGGCAATGGGAGGACATACACACTGAGATGCCCTGCCTTGAATTCCGATGTGAGAGTGTGTTTTCCATCAAGTCCTGAAACCCTAGGATTTCAGATACAATTTTGTGGTCAGGCAAAGGTGCTCAAGCTTGGGAGCTGAGAGCCTCTAACATACATTTTGCCCTTTGTCCTCCCCCGACATTTGCAGAGGAACATACAGCCTGAAGTCTTGCCTTCTCTCTAGCTGCTCTCAGGACCTTCACACTCCACATCCCAAGCAGAACTTTCTTCCCAACCTTCCCCACCAAAGGACTTCAGATCCTCCAGATCAATCCCTCTCTTTTACAAGATAAGGAAGGGGGGAGGGAGTGGCAAAGTAATTTGTCCAAAGTCATTCAGCCAAAAACAGAGCTGGGACCAGAAGGCAAATCCTCCCCACACCTCCAGCTCCACATTCACCCCAACACTCCCTAGTTGCCCTTCTGAGGTGATCTCAGCTCCTCCAGGAAGTGGGAATGTTAGGCCTCCTCCTCTTAAGGATGGCAGCTCGCCAGCACCATCCGCTGAGGAGATGGATGCCCTTCTGCTGAACAGAAACCCCAAACGGACTCTGTAAAGGCTTAAAAATGAAAACAGGAAACTGTTGGAGATTCAAGTTACCAGATTTAGCGCATACACACAGAGACCCACACAGACATACACAGACACACAGACACAAAGAGTTAAACTTGCAATATTTGGTACATACTTTTGCTAAAAAAATATTCATTGTTTATCTGAAATTCAATTTTAACTGGACGTCCCATATTTTATTTGGCAAACCTGTTGGGGATGAGAGGAGTGAGAAGTAGGATTTGCCAGTGCCCATTGGGTGTTTGCCATTTCTTCAGCACAAACAGACAGGACCAAAGGGAGACTGACTTGCTTCTTGCTTTATAGGTTTACCTTGGGAAAGGAGAGAAAACAGCTCTCTCCCCAGTAAGTGATGACTTGAAGGAAAATGAGATGTGGGTTTATCCATTTATTGGTTTTACCTTCATGGCAGGCCCAGGATTACAGGCAGTTCCATTTATTTAACACTTGTGAGAAAGAGCCTCTTAACCAAAGATACGTGTATCACTGGGTGGGGCAGAGGGCACAGCAGGCCACTGTCCCATAGCCTAGGCCCAACACCTTCAAGGACAAGAGCCCCACTTAACACCAAAAATGTCTCAGACCCCTCTATGGAAGTCATATGCCTACAATGTGTAGTTTAAGGAAAGATTCACGTGTATGTGCATTCTTGGGCCCCTTGCCATAATTTATCACCAAAGCACCTCTTGATGGTGAGACCCTCAAGCTGGAGGAACAATAGCAATACTGTGGTATGAGATCATTGGCCCAATGGCCTCTGCCAGAGAGCTCACATCTCAGAGCTCACTACCTTTGTGAGGTTAGTGTATATTCTCTGGTCCCATCTTGCCACCCCTATGATAACTCCTTCAGACCCTTCAGGCCCACATTTTCTACAAATGCTTCCCTGACAACTCCAGCCAATATTGAGCTCCCTATTTTCTGACCTTATATCACATTGACATTTGGGGTCACACAGTTGAGCACAGGAGAGCTTTGTCTTTCCAACTGCCTATTAGTGCCTCTAAAAACAGCCCATGTTAGCCATGGTAAGCCCCCAATAAATACTTATAGAATGACTGATTGAGAATCCTGGGGCCTACAGAACCAAGTGGGAGACATCCAGGAGAAACCTTTGGATTCTCCTCTTGGAGCAGGAGGAGCCTTTCACCCAAGCCCAAAGAAGCAACCATGCTTCTTCCACCAGGGAGACCCAGTTCTTGGAAATGGTGAAGTGAAAGAAGCACACGTGTGGCACAGGACCAGAAGCACCCAAGACATTGAACAGAGAACCCTCTATGGGTTCTATCTGATTTTTAATCCCTCCCATCTTTTAATTGTCTTCTTTAATGGGCGATGTCCAAAGCCAAGACTAGTGTAAGGGAGGGACCTTGTAGTCATCTCCGAGACCTCTGGACTGGTGATCATGATTTCTACCAATAACTCCTGACCTACTCTTCAGGGTACATCAAGGATTCTGTGCTGTTCCAGGACGGTCAACTTAATGTACCAAAGAATCTCAGGTCACAACAGGATCTTTCAGGTGTACCCCCAAAATACCATCTCCTGCCTGTCTTCCCTCCATTTTGGATTCAACAAGGAAAATCTTTTGAACAAGGTACATGTTGATTTTATGACCAGATCTCAAATATTTGGATTTTTAACCCTTTAAAATGGAGTTGCCCAAAATAAAGTCTAGGGATTCTGGGTTTCTTTGTCTTTAGAGTCTAGACCAGAACTATCCAACCATACTTTCTGCAATGATGGATTATTCTATAATATATGCTGTCCAAGTAGTAGCCATTAGCCACATGCGGCTGTTGAGCACTTGAAATGTCGGAAGTGCGACTGTGAAACTGAGTTTTTGATTTTTACTTACTTATAAGTAATTTACAGGTAAACAGCCACATGCGGCTATTGGCTACTGTATTAAACAGTACAGGTCTAGACTCTAGATTTTAGATGATTTCTTAGGCCTGTTCTACTCTAACATTCTTTAATTCTATGGTTTTGTGGCAATACCATAAGAAAAAATACAGGTGTTGGAGGAATGCCTGTTCTCTCTCTTACTAGATGTAAGATCTTGAGCAAGTCACTTAACCTCTTTGAGCTTCTGTTTGCTCATCTCTGTAATGAACATAATAAGACCTGCCTTATTACTGTACAGAAGATTATTGTGAATTGTCTGTAAGCTGTTCAGTACTATGGGGGTTTACTTATCAGAGTTATTCTTGGGAACTTGAAGCAATAAAAGAGCCAGAAATTGCCTTTACTAAGATGACTGAGTAGCACTAATGGACAAAGAATAAGACATTGGCTAGTGCCAGGGTTCTTGAGAAAAGGGAAGGAAAGAACAAGAGCTTAACATAATATAAAGTTAATTTTTCTGAAATGAAAAAGGAATTTTCCAGAAATAATGATAGTGCCTAACCAATTCTTGTCCTTGGGAAAGGATCTGTCAGGATAAGTAGAATATCTGATCTATCCAATGAATGGAGAAGAATGTGGCAGGTTCTCATTAAACATTCCTACCATATACCTCCCTTAAGTCTTGACTCTGGAACCAGGGAATTTTGATCTTAACCTGATCCACATATAGTTCATATACAGGAAATATGCTGATCAGGTATTTCTCTTTGTAAATTAATACCCTGGCTTATAGGGTCTCTATACACTTTGCTAATGTGGATCAACATCCCTGAAACCAGTTGATTCTGGGACACTAAAGAGATCAAGTTTCTTGGCCATCCATGTCCTGGGAATGGGTGAATTTGCCCAGGGAACGCTCCAGTGTTGGGACCTTCTGTCCTTCCCCAGGTGGCACTCCATTTTGACATTGCCTTATGCCCTCTCTCTTCAAAAATCTTACTGCCTCCAGTTAATATCCTTAGATTTCGATGCCCTAGGGTCTGTAAATACTAGACAGGGGATTGCAGTACTTTCCTCGTTTTGGGAGTAGATCAAGACTGCACACCAAAGGGATCAAGTGATTTCCTTAATTAATGCCATATGCCAAGGAGCTGTAACAATCAGGAAGTAAACAGAGAGGCCATATAGAATTGTAATTAAACATGTGGCCATTAGCACCAGATCCCAAGCCATGTGACCTCTCTGGGCTTCAGCTTCCTCATTTATAAAATGGAGATGACCACGCCCACCTTTGCTTCACAGGGTTGGATGTTGGAGTTAAATGGGATAATGCAGTATCTGGCACATAGTAAGTGTGCAGTAAATGCTAGCATAGACAGCCCTACCTTGTGTATTTAAGCATAATCACTAACTAATTGCAATGCCCCATTGCTCATGATCACAAGGATCAAAAACCAATTTGCAAAGAAATAAAAACAGCTCAGAGGCTGTAACTTGAACCCTGACTGATGGTTTTATTGGTTTTAATTTCATCTCCCCTTGGCCTCCCTCTTTTTTCCAGATACTTTATTCAGAAAAGTAGGGAAAGTCCCATCTGCAAATATAACATTTCTCCAACAATGTGATGTTGGTCATGTCACTTATGATCCGTGCATCCTTAGTTTGCTAATCTGTAAAATGGAAGTAATGGTATCTGCATTCCACCTTCTCTGGGTTGATGTAAAAAAAAAAAAAATCACAGAAGAGGACAGAGGTAAAAAAAAAAAGCTCTCTAAGACCTCTAAATTGCTACTCCAATTCACATTATTTGGGTAATTTGAATCCATATTTTGAGACAGAGAGACCAAGTTTTATGGTCTCCTTTCAACAACTGAACCTTTCAATACCTTGCTTGCATACCTGTCTCTATTAAGCATAAGCAAATGAGCCAGAGATGATGTTTACTAAGAAAAATCTTGGTTTCCCTTGCATAGATTGAGTCATATACTCAATATCACCTGGGATACAGCCAAAGGGAAGAATGCTTCTCTATATCCCCTACCCACAGAGCCCCCTGCCCCAACTCAGACAGTCTACCTTATAACACTCTCCACTGACTGAGTGGCCACTTGGCCAGAGTTTCACTTCCTCTACCCTCATAAATGCATTTGGTTCCAGGTGAACGTGACCAAGAAGGATGAACCTGAAGTCAGGCTTGGCCCCAAAGGATCATTCTAGAATACACAAAAAGGTCTTTAGTGCCACATCCTATATGGCGCTGAGGTCCCCTGAGGCAGGTCTAGTGTGGCCCTGAGCCTCCCCAGGCTGAGGGGTCCCCAGGGCTCATCAGGTTTCCCTGGGCCACTAAAACCTGAGCAGACCCCTCTAAACCTGAGCCTGAGTCTGCCTCTGTTCCACCTACATTCTTGGCATTGGCTCAGACCCCCAAACTGTCAGGAGCCAATGGGCAAAGGAAGGAGAGCTGGAGGGAAGGAGTAGCCTCACAATTGGGCATTTGGCTTTTGACCCGATGACACCAAGGAAGGGAATGATGCAGGGAATGACGAGGGTTGGGGAGTATAGAGGGAAGGTGAGGCTGGCTGGGAGTCTCCAGAAGTCTGGAGTTCCAACATATACAGGGCCCCTGAGAGGCTTCCAGAGCCCCTGGTTAAAAGACAGCCCCATATTGTTCCACAGAGCAGCATGCCGAGAGTGGAGGTGTTGCTAAAGCAGCTCCAAACAAGGAAGTTTTGCCAGATCGTTTCAGCAATAAATCTACCTTGAGTAAGTGATGAAAATAGCTGCAGGACCCTTTACCCCATCGATGAAAGATTTGTTAACTATGCTGGAGTTATCTGTTGACTCAGATCCTTCCTGAGGGTTGCACAGACAGGGTAAGTTCAGAGAGCTAAGCAGCCGTCCATCACAGTGCATTCAGCAGAGCTTTTCCCCACAAGTAGACACCAGCAGGCAGCCCAGGAAATCAAGTGCTTCCGACCGAGCATCTCAATGAGCAGGGCTGCCAGAGAGCCCACCATCATCGCACCACTGTGACCCTCCAGTCCCTCAGTTTGCAAAGGGCCATCACATTCATTAGTTTGTATGAGCTCCAGATAACTGTGTGAGGAAGCAAGGGCAAGGAATTAGTATCCCCATTTTACAGATGAGGAAACAGAGTCCAATAAATGACGACTCAATCCTGAGCCTCCTGATTCCGAGTGCAGTTCTGTTCTATAGACCTGGCCGCCACTTCCGTGAAGGCATTAGCAGAAATACAGAAAAAAGGAGGGAAGAGGTACAAGGGCCTCCATCAACACTTTTGGTCAGAAGAGCAAGAAGGGAGGCAGCTTGGAAGCAGCTAATAACACCATGCCCATTTCTGGGTTTATAGGGCTGACCCACTGTTCACCTTTGCAGGTCAGCAGGGCCTGGCCGGAGGGGAAGCTGGGGCTAGCGGACGCATGGACCAGGGCTCCGTAGCCAAGAACTACAGCAGTCAAGGGATTCACTTGCCACAGCTCAGGAAGCAGCCATGGCAGGAAGCCGAAACCCAGGCTGAGGTACCATTTCTGATGGGCTGCCCTCTGTCATTGTTCCTCTTGACTTCAGAGGGGATATGCCCTCCCTTCACCTCTTCTTGGGGTTCCTCCAGAGAAGGGAAGAGGACTTCGAGCCTATTGACCACTGTTTCCCCAAAGTGTCACGTGTGGAACATTGCCAGTGGCTCGATGAAAAAAAAAGATTTTTGTGGTCAAATACATTGGGGAAATGCGGCACACCATGTTCTCCTCCTGGAGGGTCACAGGACACATGTGAATATGGACCATTTGGGGAAGTTCTATAGGTGAAGTAGCTGGTTTAACTTTAGCCCATGGTTTTCCAAACTTACTTAACCACAGAGTCCCCCTACACTCTTCACCCCATCTGTCGTCTTCTCTAGAGAAAAGAGCTCTTGGCCTTCGAATTGGAAAAGGCTTGATTGGGGTCCTGCATCTGACAAATCGTGGTGAGCCTGATAAAGACCCTTAACCGACTTGGAGCCTGAATTACCTCCTTTGTAAAATGGAGCTGTTACCATACATACTCACTAGGCTGCTCTGAGGATTAAATGCATTAGAATATAAACATGCTTTCTAAACTCTAAGGCCTGTGTGTGTGTGTGAATGTGTGTACAAGATAACAGCGGTTCAGAGCAACGTAGACAACACATGCTCCCGTCTTTAAGCTCTTCTGACCGACAAGAAAGTCACGTGCCACTGTGAGCTGCAAAGGGGGAGAAGAGAGGTGCCACGGGGGAGAAGGGCAAGAGGGAGAAACATTTTACAATGCATAAAGGCCAGGATCTAGAGCTTCATTTTGATTTTTTTAAAAATTTTTTTTTTTTGCAGGAAAGCACTATATGAAATAAAAAAAGAAAGAACTGTGTGTCAGGCATGGTTAAAGTTCATTCTTGCTCTCACAATAATACAATGTTTCCTTATAACAAATAGCATTAGAGATCATTCTGTTACAACCTTGTTTTTCTTCCTAAGCTGCAAAAGAGACTTCTTCCTTGCAACAAGAGTCTAGCCACAAGGTCTGACTGACCTGCTCTGTTTCTTTAGAAAGCCTGTTTACAGGAATGTGTATCTGTCGTTCCCCAGGACGCATCAATAGAGAATCACCATCGTATACACACTTCAAAGCAGAGCCACAGTGAAAACATAACCTCCCGAAGGGCCTTTGGGCATGCCCACATGGATCATTCTTGGCTCCTGAGTGACAAATCCCACATTACATTCTATGGAGGGGCCTTCCCCAATAGAAAGGCAGATCTCAGCGGTAAGAAGCCACATGTCTTGCTTGTTAATCTGGGTAACCCTAATCATGCGGAGTTCATTTGAGAACACTGAGGCATGCTGAGCGTCACTTCCTCGGGCCTCTCATCTTAGAAAGTAACAGCCAAAGTCCATTGGAAGGTGGCAACAAGACTGCCAGCCTCCTTTTTGCCTAGTACTCAAGCACAAGCATTCTGCAATCAGACTGCCTGGGTGTAAGTTACTCTCACTTTCTAGTTGTGATCTTGAGCAAGGTATTTGGTCTTGCTGGCTCCATTTTCTTGCCTGTAGAACGGGGATAACAATAATACCTTCATAAGACTATTACAGTGATTAGGTGAGTTACTGGATGTAAAACTTTGTATCATTCTTTTCCTATAGTTAGCACTTAATATGTGTTAACTGTTAATATTATCATTATCATTCCCTCCATCACCTGACTTGCCAGCAAGAACCCAACCCAGGTAATGAGATTAGGACTCCCTGAACCTGCCTGCACTAAAGCCCTGGCTCAGTGCCTGTTCTTGCCTCTATTCCTGTTAAGCCAAAAGGGATAAAAGTTGAAAGTCAACTGTCCATCCTCATACCTGCAACTAATAAGTTCTCATTCCCACCCTGTTTCCACAGACAGACAAGGGAATATAAGACTCCACAAGGGCAGAAGCTGCCACTTGTTACAGGAGCCTCCTGCTGAAAGATGCCTTTTCCCTCCTATAGCACCTGCTACCCTCTCGGAGAAAAACACAGCTGGGGAAGTGAAGAAGAAAAAGGTTGTGTGTGTGTGTGTGTGTGTGCACGTGCGCATGTGTGCTTGCCCTTAAAAGATTAATCTCAGTCTCGGAACAAGGCAACTCAAAGGGATGATGCCTCAAACAGAGAACTGGCCTTACTCGCTCTTGAGCTCACCATGTGGGGCTGAAATAAAACTGTTACAATTTACTAAATGTTGAAAATAGTGAAGTACAAGGAGTTTCAACTGCCCCCGGGTTCTACCTTAGAGCACATGATATTACCGCACTCTGGGGGCAACAGAGTCCCTTGTGCTATTAAGGGGCTGGGGCTTATCTGTAAACATATAAGGACAGAATTTGAGCTTGCAAGCAATTGACCCACTTCAAATTCAAAATGCTGGCGATCGCAATCCAGCAGTGGTTTTGCTTAATTGAGGACCTATCACTTTTGAAAATGTACAGTAAATTTGGCAGTTTTACCAACATTTTCAAAAGTCAAGTACACCTTTTCCCCTCAGGAATGTTCCTAGCTGTCTCTGGCCTCGTCCTGCTTTGAAATTCTATGTGGGTCTTCGGGGGTTTGAAGGTACCTATGCCAAACAGGAGCAAGCAGGGGCTCTGGAATGTTCTGCCCTGTAGCAGCTGCATGAACTCAAGCAGGTCACCCACCCCTCTGAGCTGCACTGACCTCCTCTGTGCATACAGACCATCATGCCCACCCCACAGGCAGATGGAAGGATAACATGAGATGATGCATTCCCGTGGAAGTATCTGGTCTTGGACTGGGAACCATAGCAATGTTAGTTCGTTGTGGGGATTCACAGTCTCCGAAGTGGCACTGGAGGAGCTCCAGGTGCTCCTGATGCCAGTGAAGGAGGTTATTTTCAACCTGTTCAAGATTTTCTCAGATTTCCTGTGTCTAACCTGATCAAAACCTTCCCATCCACACCAGAAGGGCCTCTGTCTTCCCAGGTTCCTTTGGACCACGAGTAAACAGGAGGCCTGATCTGCCAGAGTCACTGCAGGCCTGAGGAAAGCCCTCGATCCCATACCCCAGGTCAGCCCAGAACCAAGCCAGGCTCAGAGGATGGGAGTCCTTTCCTCCAGCCCATGTATATGGGTTAGCAGAGGAAGGCAATATTTTCCACTATACTGAAACTCTGTAAGGTTTTAATTAGAATAAAGAAATTAAGGATTGGTTTGTCAGCATACCTCACACAGATCATTTGGGTTTCCACATAGATTTCTCAATGCAAACCTTGTCAAACAACACACACAAGGTCAGTATTCAGAAAAGGGCAGTTGGTGGGCAGCTGGTACCTGGGCAGCGAAGGTCTCCAGGAACATAAAGATCCTATGTGCGCGCATTTGATTAATCATTTTCTTAATGTCTTGAAATCATAAAAATCTCCCTGCATATATTTGGTTGAATTTCCTTCCTCATTCAACTCTAAACATGGAGGATGCTTACGTGTGTTTCTGGCCATTTTTTTTTCTCTCTGAACACTAAAAAAAAATGAGAAACGTTTTTATTTTTCCTTCTGTGAAATTGAACTCCTTGAAACCCAGCACACATGTACATTTCACAGAGCCAAGTTCATATGTTAAAAGCTACAAACTAAAAGGACAAATTTTCAGCAACTTTTGTTTTTTAAGGATTTATTTATTTATTTATTTATTTATTTATTTATTTGAGAGAGAGAGAGATGGGGAGGGGCAGAGGCAGAAGGAGCGAGAAACCCAAGCAGACTCCGCGCTGAGCACGGGGCCCAACATGGGGCTTGATCCCAAGAGCCTGAGATAACGACCTGAGCCGAAACCAAGAGTTGGGCACTCAAACAACCGTACCACCCACATGCCCCTCAGCAACTTTTGAATAACTGGAAAGAGGAGGCTCTAAGTACTACCCCAATGTCTCATTCTCTCTCTCTGGACACACACACACACACATGCATGCACACACATGTATTGGGGTTTTTTGGACACAAAAAAACTGGGCTAAAGTTGTTGCTGATTCTGTCACATGGTGATTCATTTTTAGCTCTGTTCATATCGCAGAAATGTAGAGAAACCTAGATATCCTGCAAGTGGCAAGATTGGACATTAAACCTAATGAGAGAAGAGTCTACTCTCAAAGAAATATAGAAAAAATTCTAATTCCAAACACGATTGTAACTACGTGTAATTAGTTCATTTACTACTCACGGCAACCTTATGAGGTAGGAAGTATGATTACTTCCATTTTACAGAAAAAGAATTTGAGGCTTAGAGAGTTTTACATAAAGTAAGCAAGCACAAATGCATATTCCTGCTTTCTACCCTTTTTAACCTAAAAGGTTGCACAATGTTCTGTACCCTGTTTTTTTCCCTTGGCAACATATGTAGAGGTTCCTCCTCTCTGTACACGGAAATCTCAGCTATATTATTCCAATCTGGCTTAATTTCCCCGGCTGCAAGACAAAGAAAGACTATAGTTTGTCTCGAAGGCTGGTGAATTTATCACGTTTATACTTCTCAGGGGAGTGAGAAGCTGGATTAAGGGAGGGGCATTGCCAGGTTCGCAAAAAGCGAAGCGGCGCCGCTTTGATCAGAAAGCTAGCTGCGGGCTTGGTTGGCTCTACGTCTCAGCCATGGGTTCTGAAGCCACGTCGCACCCCGCAGCACCTGGCATCAGATTCACAAGAAGACACAGTGTCGTTTGTCCTCTGCAAGCAGCAGTTTTTAAATACCTGCCATGTCGGGTTTTGTTTTGTTTTAAAAATTTTCTCCAGGTGCCAAAGGCTTTGAAATTACCCCCTCTCTCAGAAGAACAGCCCAGAGTCCTGGACCCCCTGAGGAGTGAACCTCCAGCAGAGCTCTTCACCTTCCCAGTGGAGATTCATTTCCACACCCAACAGCCCCCAAAAGAAAAACTACTTGGAAGAGGTAGGTCCCTTATGTTTGGGTGTTCCTCATGGAACACAGGCAGGCCGGTAAGGACTGGGATGGGGGTCTCCCTAATGTAACCCTCTCCTAAATCATGGTTGATCCTCCCCGGGGCTATCCCCTTCAGAGAATGATTTTTAAAGGAAGAAAAAGGGTCAAATCTAGAAGAAGGTGTCTTCTGGTCATATTCATATGTCCCCATATGGTAGCAAAGATGGCCTCCTGCAATTTCATGCTAACCTCTTACCTGTTAATCGGACTAGAAAGGATAAGCCCCTTAAAAGCTCTTGTAAAAGTACCAGAATTGCCTCTCATTGGCCAGGCGTGGGTTGTATGCCCATCCTGGACCCAGTCACCACAGCTCAGACAGTGAGGAGTGTTCATTAGCTAGGCTTCAGTCGCATGCCTACCCCCAGAGTCAGGGAACAGACACAGCTCCACCCAAACCACATACGTGAGCAGGGGAGAGATGGGCCTCCAAAAGAAGAGACAACTGGCAAAAACCACAGACATCTACAAAACTTGTCTTTCTCTTTGTCTCCTAGCAGCTCCACACCCTGAGCCAGGACCAGAAACAGAAGAAAAGGCCAGGCCTTTATGGAAACCTCCCCTGAAGCATGCATCCTTAGAAAAGCCAAGGGAGTTAACCGTGCATCTCCCAATGGACACAGGCAGGGACACGCTCTCACATCAAGGTAGCTATTCATTCCCTCCAGCACCCCACAGGACTCTCACCCCGAAGGGAAGCAAGGCAAGATGCACAAGAGTCCTCAGCCATGAAAAAGGAGGCTGGAAGGGAGGCTAGCTCATCCCCTGCCCCTCGAAGATGACTTAGTTCAGGTAGCACTTGCCTTAGCCAAAGTGTCTAGCTCATGCAGCTTACTCACTGAATCATCCCCCTACTCATAGTTTCTGGTTGTAGATATAAAACAGCACCCAACCTACTGAACATTTCTGCATACTTTATCGTCTATCCTATGTGTTTAACCAATGAAATTTCATTTCTAATCAATTTAGGAATACGTATTTATTCATTAAAAGTCATAATATCAACGAAAGACTTCACTCCAATTTTTCAAAACATCACATGGACATTTGAAACTATACACATGAGTGTATCTAAATGTATTTGTTATGTGTTGATAGGCTGGAAATAATGCATCATATTTTGAAAGCCCCGCATTTTCAGAAAACTGAACCTCCTTTCCAAAGGGCAGAATGACTATACAACAAATGCTAAGTGATCTCTGACTAGTGGTAATCAGAAGTAGAAAGATGAGCATTCATATTTACGGAGTTCTCCTTCTGTGCCAGGCACCATCCTCAGTTTATCTCACTTACTCCTCACAACAACCCTAACCTCATTTCACAGATCACAAAACTGAAGCTCTGGGGCGCCTGGGTGGCTCAGTCCGTTAAGCATCTGCCTTCAGCTCAGGGTCCTGGGATGGAGTCCCACGTCAGGCTCCCTGCTCAGCGGGGAGTCTGCTTCTCCCTCTGCTTGCAACTCCCCCTGCTTGTGCTCTTTCTCTCTCTCAAATAAATAGATAAAATCTTCAAAAAAAAAGAAAAAGAAACTGAAGCCCTGACAGATAAGTAATATGTTTGAGGTCACACAAATACAAGTGGCCTAGCTGGGACTGGAGCTCAGGCCTTCTGGGGCCAGAATCCGTCCTCCCACCCATTACACTATACTGTCTTTCAGAATGAACAAAACAATGAGCCCAGGTCAGGATGTTCTTGAAATGTTTCAGTTTTGAGAGCTTCCTTTGATTATTGGAGCAGGGGCTTGTTTACTCTTTCTCTTAAGTGAGAGTTAACATCCTAAAGACTCTGAAGTTTCCTTAAAAAAAAAACCAAACAATTATGGGCAAGGGTCCTCTGTGTGCAAACAGTTGTAGGAAAGCAGCTTTCTATCTGTGCACCACAACGTCCAGTGCTCAGCCTGAGCCACTGGGATCAATGGCAACAAATGAATTTTATCTTTGGTATCCTCACTTCACACGGCTCTCCACCTGTTTTGAGCTGCCATGTCCACCAAGGATCTAGAGCTTGTCCATCCTCTTCCCCAAGGGGAAGCTGGTCTAAGAAGTCCCTAATACCTTGGTGTTAGCTAGTTCAGTATGTGACCCAACCTAGTGGTAGATGCATAAAGAAGAGTCTAAAGAGGCAAGATTTGCATGGCAATCTTTCTTACAAAGATTCCTGGGACAGGTGCCTGGGTGACAGTCAGTTAAGCGTATGACTCTTGGTTTCAGCTCAGGTCCTGATCTCAGGGTCCTAACAGCCCCATGTCAGGTTCCTCCCAAGCATGGAGTCTGCTTGACACTTTCTCTCCCTCTCCCTCTCCCTCTTCCCCTCTCCTTCCCCTCCACCTAAAATGAATAAATAAATCTTTATTTTTTTTAAGATTTTATTTACCTAAGAGAGAGGACATGAGAGAGAGAGATCACGAGCAGAGAGCCCGATGCAGGACTGGATCCCAGGACCCCACGATCATGACCTGAGCTGAAGGCAGACACTTAACTGACTGAGCCACCCAGGAGCCCCAATAAATAAAACTTAAACAAAAAAAGAAGATTCCTGGGGCAAGGGTGTTTAAAGCTACTAAGCAGGATTGTCCCATTGCCAGAGGTTGCATGTACCCATTTACTTGCTTAGCCCTAGATTATCTCACCTCTAATATCATAGAAATAAAGCCAGATTTTATATATGCACATATGCCATACATATTTTATTGCCGAACCATTGAGATTAAATTGCAGACTTTGTATATTTCTTCCCTTATCAGCACATATCTCCTAAGAGCACTGATTTTCTCCCATAACCACCATACTCAAGAAAACTTATTTTTAATATATAGTCCATATTCAAATTTTCATAATTATACCAATAATGTTCCTTGTAGTTTTCCCTCCCAGTCAATCCAGAATTCTACTCAGGATCATGTATTGTATTTAATTGTCCCATGTCTTTAGAATCTTGTTTTTCATGACATCAACATTTTTGAAGAAGAGAGGCCAGTTGCTTTTCAGAACTATGCTCGATTTTGATTTGTCTGTTTCCTTGTGATTAGATTCAGATCCAACATTTTTGGCAAGAACAGTATGTAGGTCATGATACGTCTTTCTCAGCATATCACATCAAGAGATAGGAAATATCCCTTCATATTTATTCCATTTGTTTTCAATTGTTTCATTACAGGGGATGTTAAAATTCATTATTTTTTTTTAAAGATTTTATTTATTTGAGAGAGAATGAGAGAGAGAGAGAGAGATCACATGAGAGGGGGTAGGGTCAGAGGGAGAAGCAGACTCCCTGCCGAGGAAGGAGCCCGATGCGGGACTCGATCCCGGGACTCCAGGATCATGACCTGAGCCGAAGGCAGTCGCTTAACCAACTGAGCCACCCAGGCGCCCCTAAAATTCATTATTTATTTAAAGGTGGTGTCTACTAGATTTCTCCATTGTAAAGATACCTTTTCCCTTTGAAATAAATAAGTAGCCTGGCATACTTTGCAATTATGTGTGAAGCCAGCTTTTAAACACAACAGCAACAGTGTGTTGAATATAAAATAAAGACCACCCTCTGAGATTAAGACAAGGTCTCCATCACTTAGATGACTGGGTTTCACTCTTCCTAGAGTAGTCCCTACTGATTTTGAAAAAGAACTGGAGAAAGGGAACAGAGGTGGAGGGCAGGATATGCTTTGTGGAGCATTATCATCAATCCCATTACCCTCTAACTAGCATCTGGAAGGTGCTACTTTGTACTTTACGACCTTGAGGAGCCATGTGACCATTGGTTCTGCTTAGAAAAATTGCTTTGTGGTTGGATCTGTAGCCAACAATCCCATGAGCTCTAAAGCTGGATGGAGTCTCTCTAGTTTGAGCCTTTGTTTTGGGGGCTAGAAGGATCTCATAGCCTCTCTAGTCCTTTTTCTCTCTCAGGAGCCCATCAACAAGATGACAACAACAACCACTGTTCAAGTCCTCCCAGTTCTTGGAAGCTCCCCAACTGACGACCACTGTTCTAGCCACTTTGGCCTCCATGGGTGGTGGGAGGGAGTCACTTGGCCTCCACTCCTTAGCAAGGCTAGAAAGAGGGACAAATTTGAAGAATGGAGTGGAATAAACCAGCCTCAGCACAAGGAGCCATCAACCAAGTCAGAAAAAGAGGTTCTCTCTCCTTCTTGCTGATTCAGAAGTTTTCTCACTTGTGTTTTTTCTCCTTTTGCTTTGGAAGATGATGATGCCCCACCCCAGAATGTGACCCCACCATGGTCCCTGATTAAAGGAAGAAAAAGTCCAGAGAGCCCGAGGGGCCTGGATAGTCCCAGGACATCAAGCTGCAGCAGCTCCATAGGCCCCTTGGATGTGAGAAGGGCCAGGGGGGCACTCCCAGCAGAAGGACAAGGTAATCACTCCTGGGGTGATTGTTCCTCCCTCCCCCCTCCTCAACTTGTCTGTGGCTCTGGGATCATTTTAATCATCTGCCAGGGCCACACAGCAGCTGTGATGTAAGCTGTCTGAAAGCCACCCCATTGAAAAGGGGGAAATCAGCAGTGTTTCCAACAATGTCTGGGATTAATGTTCGCCACGAATATTCCCCAAAGAGTCAGTACATGTTTTAAGGGTTTGCTGCACCAACACGCACTGCCAAGCTGTTCTGTGCTCTCCTCACTCCTGGCAGCAACGTGTGATGACACAGCTCCCCGTGCTCATCAGGGAGACACGCTCCTGGATTTACCAAGCGTACTCAACACCCTCCCCGGGGCAAAGGAGCCTGCTGACATGACCCCGCCAAGAGCAAGAGTCCCCGGAGAGAAGCCCCCCTCCAGCCCCGTGCAGAGCCCGAGGCCTGTCCACAGAGAGGGAAGGACTCTGGATTTCTCTTGAAGGGCGAGGCAAAGCAAATCCACTTCCTCTATGACTTAGGCCCACTGAAAGTTCTTATCCTTAAGAGCCAACAGTCTAGGAGGAGACTAAGATGCTTATCCACGAGCAATAATGCAGAGACAGAGCAGGAATCGCTTCCATGGGGGCTGTGATCTAAAGGCAGCTCATGAAGCATAAATTGCTCAGAGTCCAAATTACCCCCTGAAAGTCCCTTAGGGAGGTGCCGTGCTGGACACTGACAAAACCATTTTCTAGAAAGAGCAGCCACCCAGCTGTCCCTCCTTCGTGAGAGTGTGGGGCTGTTGTCTCTGGTTGAACACCAGATGAAGGAGACTGGTGTGTGTTTGGGTGCCAGACATGTGAAGAAAGGATCTCTGTTAACAGCCGAATCACACTCGGGGCTGCGAGAAACTCACACTCTGAGGGGCACGTGGGAACCGAGAGCCACAAAGACAGCGGGTATGGTATCTTTCATTTTCATCTCATGCTCACTCAGGGACAGCATGCCTCACTCTTGAAGTCTCTCCCTCTCTCCCTCCCCATCTCTCTCTCCCTCCCCCCTCCCCCAAGCATTTATAGCTGAAGCCTTGTAAGCATAAATTAAATACATAGGTCAGTAACTCCATTATGTATTTGCAGCTTCTCTGCCCCTGAAATGGTCCAAATCAAACCTCTCTCTCTCTTTCTCCAAAGACATTATTTTCACTTCTAAACTATTTTGGCCCGGAACCTTTCTCTTACAACCCCCTCCCTTTTACACTTGCATGGCAGGGGTCCTCTGTTAAATTTGATACAAATGAACCAAACTTTAGCCATGGTCATGTCAGTAACAAGGGGGTTCCTAGGAGGTTGCATAGCCCAGGACCAACCACAGCAAACACATACACACGCCCATACTCGGACATTTTTATAAAGGGAGAATCTGATTAGAATGAATGCCAGGGCCATGACTACGATAAGAGTGCAGCCTAAAGGGCGCCTGGGTGGCTCAGTTGGTTAAGCGACTGCCTTCGGCTCAGGTCATGATCCTGGAGTCCCTGGATCGAGTCCCTGGATCGAGTCCCTGGATCGAGTCCTGCATCGGGCTTCCTGCTCGGCGGGGAGTCTGCTTCTCCCTCTGACCCTCCCCCCTCTCATGCTCTCTCTATCTCATTCTCTCTCTCTCAAATAAATAAATAAAATCTTTAAAAAAAAAAAAAGAGTGCAGCCTAAAGCCTCAAGTGTGTTGGGTAAGTGTATGTAAATGAATGTGTGTATGAGGGTATGTGTAAGCTTTCACAGCTATGGGAGTTCTTGTATATATATATATACACAAGATGTGTGTGTGTGTGTGTGATTGTGCATACATGCATACCTGAGAACACTGTGCATTTGCTGGTGTGTGTGTGTTCTTGTTCATGCATGGCACATGTGTACATGCATGCACACCTGCATACGCGGTTGTGCACGCATGCGTGTGTGTGTGCTTGCCCTGCATATATATGTGTGTGCACACCTCTCTATAAATGTGTGTGAGTTTCTCTGTGTGTGTGTGTATGTCATGCCTCCGTGTATGTGTGTCCGTGTCTGTGTCCTTACAAGCATCCACTGTGGATGGTGGCCAGCTCTACTCCTGAGCCCTTTGCTTCAGTGACTTGGAAGGTAAAGTTACAGAAACACCTTCAATACTTCTAAACAACAGAGGGAAATACAGCTTCCTTCTCCTCACTGGCCTCGGGACCCTGGAGTCACAAAGCAGTCCCAGCATTGGTCCATAGGGTGTGGTTGTCCTGCAGAATGCTGCATAGAGACACATGGTGGAAAGAGGAAGCAGAGGCTGGAGTCACCAAGGCTTGTGCCCAGGGGCTGGGCTACACGCCCCCAGCACAAGGGGCTCCTCACCAGCCTCGCCGTGCCTAGGTAGGGCTGCTTGAGTCCAGAGGGGCCTCTTCACCAGACTCTCACAAAGACATGACATAGGCTAGTGGGGCCCCAAGCTGTTCATCTCACACTGATGTCGAGGGCAGGGCCTACATGATGGCCTTGCTCTGCTGGACCCCAGGAGTAGGGCTGGGCCTGCACTCTGGCAAGCACCTGAGCACACTGGCATCTACCTGCTGGGGATTCGGGGAGCCTCCCCTGCACTGGTATTAACACTAGTCATGCTTGTGCTTATTTTCAAGAAGATTCCAGAGACCCCACACTGGGACACTTCTTGCCAGGTCCAGATGGAGAAAACATCTGCCTGTTCCTCCCCAGGCCTACTGAAACCAAGGAGCCTCTTTCAGGTACAGGTAAGATGATACCTCCCAGGCCTGCCTCACTTTTATATGGGAATATTTTACCTGTAGCTTCCAAAACTTCCCAGCAGCAGAGACATCATTAAAAACAGATGCAAGTCAGCCAGTTTCTCCCTCTCACTGACACAGAGGTGCTTCTGTAGCTCAGACACAATAACCCAATGTTTGCATGACAAGTTTGCTCTTGCTGGAGCATCTGGACAGGGAAGTTCCTGTGGAATGGCTTGGAGGAGGTCTAATGTGCTCTGTTGAGGCCTTGATGAGAATGATAAGCCCTTTTGGTAATTGCCCAAACTAAACACTGCCTTTTCTCTTGTTTCCAACCACCCTCCAGAGATGGAGATGGCTAATTGGTAATCCAATCAGGTATCCTTGTTATATGCATCAGTTCATTGCTGCGAATCATCTGGCTTCTGACAGATATCAAGACAGTTTCCAAAAACCCTTCTGGCATGATACATTTTTGGAGAAGAGATGCTGGCTCTGGGCAATAGCCATTTTGCAAAGGGGGGAAAAAAAAAGTGAAGTCAGAGGGTGATGAGTATCAACCACCCAGGAACCATCATGCTGTATATGCACGAGACGTATGCCCAGCAGGCCTCTTGATGAGGGAGATTAAAATCTGCACTCATTTGGTGGGTTATGTCACCACTGGCTTAATAAAAAGAGCATGGATTCAAAGCCAGGAAATTTGAGTAGCCCTGGCTTGTCCTCTGCATCCATCTATGTGTCAGATGACTCTGGGTCAGTCCCTCCCAATGTCCAAGATTCCTCATCCCATCCAAAATGAGAGGATCAACTCCTCCACCGCCAGCAGCTGGGAAGGCTCTTGACCATTGCTACAGTTTATGTGTTATGTCTATTCCTATGGAAGTAGCTGCCTAGTACGTGGGTTTCCAGAAACTAGAATGCATTAGGTTCCAAATTCAGTGTCACCACCACTTGGGTTATCTCACGATATAAATATAACAATAACTTGGTTCTGACTTGGTGGAAGTGGGATTTGGACAGGTGGAGGCCACTGTCAGTGTGACACCGCTGGGCTAACAACTGGAGAAAATATGATTCTGTTCACCTGCTGCGCATTTGTCTACTCTGTTCCAGGAGGAATAACCCCCCTTCTGGCAAAGCAATAGTCAGATACAGAAATAGGAAATATTCAGGCTCTAAGTTGGTTGTCACATTGTCAATAGGATGTTTCAGTGACTTTGGTGTTCCCAGCACCTAACATAGTCCCTGAAACATACATAGCAGGATCACAATCGATTTTCAATGAAAAAATCTTTCAACGGGGGCGCCTGGGTGGCTCAGTCGGTTAAGTGTCTACCTTCGGCTCAGGTCATGATCCTGGGGTCCTGGGATCGAGCCCCACATCGGGCTCCCTGCTCAGCGGGAAGCCTGCTTCTCCCTCTCCCACTCCCCCTGCTTGTGTTCCCTCTCTCTCTGTGTCTCTCTCTGTCAAATAAATAAACAAAATCTTAAAAAAAAAAAAAAAAGAAAGAAAAAATCTTTCAACGATTTTCACACTAAAGGAAGAAAGAGAAAAATGAAACTTCTGATGAATAAATGGAGACTTGCCTGCCATCTTGTGCTAGTCCCATGAACAGTGTATTTAATGCTATTTGCCTCTCAAACCTAAAGGCATTCACTGAAAGCTTATTGAAGGTGTGAATCATCCATCAGTCAACCAGTGAGTCAGTCAGTCAGTCAGTCAGTCAGTCACTGGCCTCTCCCCAGTCTTTCCTCCACATACAATTAGTGGATCTTCGGTCTTGATGGTGATTGGCATTTGCCCTGGAAGTCGAGGCAGAACCTGAAACCCATATTCCCTACAGGGGCCTATAGGCCATATATAGCCTTCAAAGACTGTCTATGAGTGGGAAAGCTTTGTTGCTGTTTTGTTTCATATTGAGAAGCAGTATACTGAAAAAAATGTTCAACTCTTCCAAAGGATTTGCTCCAATTACACCAAACTCTTTGTAGCTCAGTTTGTTCAGATCCATCCCGATCATCCTCCCCACCCTACCTTTCAGTCTTGTCTCCCATCACATTGGGGTCCACTCTTTTCTCTTCTTTCCAATGGCTCAAGCATTCAGGCTTCCTTCTCTTACCTTCCAGCCTTTTTCCAATTGCCCACAGATATTGAGGATGGTTTTAAGCTCCAGGCAAGGACTCATCTTTTCTGGGACAGTTTCCTTAGTAAATCCACCTCCTCTGATACAACTGCCTCAGCCCATTCCTCTCTCTCTATCCCACTTTTGTGATCATTGTTTTTATCTGCATCTGTTTTCTGTTTAGTTCCCAAATATTACATGAGTCCTAGAGAGCCTCTTATCGGTATCATATGTCCAAGAAATGTTTGTCAATTGACTGAATACCGCAGGTGCCACAAAGGAAAGTTCTTTGGGGATCACAGATGGGTATTTTTTTAATTTAAAAAGTCTTGAGTAAAGGAGACAATATGATCTGTCTGATCTTTCTGAGACTTTCAGACTCTGTCAACATTTATTTGGAAATAAATTCTCAGGCAATTAGATCATGATATCTTACTTTCAGAGAGCCTAGAGAAATGAATATAAACCTTCAGAAGAAAAAAAAAAAGATGCAAAGGCTAGAGCTGGAATTTGACCCTCTTGGTCATGTTGGGATATTGCAACACTTAGAAAATTCAAAGGCTTAAGAAAGGAAAACTTCACTTGGAAGGATACAAGTCAAAGCAGTGGATATGCGCTCTGCATTGCTTATCCTTGAGTCATACCCTTCACCTATCTTCCCAGTCACAGTGGCCACAAGAGAAGTTTTCTTTCAGAAGTTTTTTTATTCAGAAGTGTCTTATTGCGGGGCGCCTGGGCGGCTCAGTCAGTTGAGCGTCGGACTCTTGATTTTGACTCAGGTCATGATCTCAGGGTCTTGGGATCAAGCCCCATGGGGCTCTGCGCCCAGCGGGGAGTCTCCTTCAGGATTCTCTCTCTCTCCCTCTGCCCCTCCCCCAGCATGCGCATGTTCTCTCTCACTCTTGCTCTCTCGAATAAATAAATAAATCTAAAAAAGTGTTTTATTGCAAGAAGTTCACAGATATCTGTTCCGGTGATTCAGGTTGGGACTTCAGGTCTCACATAAATTTAAATTCTTGATCTCTTTCACAGTTTCCAGTTAGCACTTGTTCTTGTCCTAAATGGATGTTTACTGCAAATATGTTCCTTATGCTTTGGCCATTTAATTAGCATCCTTCTTCTCAGCACTTTTTCTTGGTATGGTGGTTTTGTCCACAAATTCTTTGACCCTTGTTCCTCCAAAAGGGAGAATCTAATACTCCTTCCCTTGAGTGTAGACTGGACATAGTGGCTCACTTCTAATAAATGTAGAGTATGACAGAAGTGATTGTGTGTGGCTTCCGAGCCTGGGTCGGGAAAGACACTGCAGCTTCCTCCTTGCGCTCTCTCTCTTGGATTACTCACTCGGGGGAAAGCCAGCCAGCATGTCTGTCATGAGGCCACTCAAGCAGCCTTGTGGAGGGGTCTATATGGTGAGGCGTAACGCCTCCTGCCAGCAGCTAGAATAAACTTTCCAGGTTTATGCGTGAGCCAACTCGAGAGGAGATGCTGCAGCCCCAGTGAAACCCTCAGATGACTGTGTCCCACCTGTCATTGTGACTGAAGCCTCACGAGAAGCTCTGCAGCAGAATCCCACACCAAAGCCGCTTCCAGATTCCCACAGAAACTGAGTGAGATATAATAAAGGTTTATTGTTCTAGGGTCACTAGATTTGGGGGTAATTAGTTTCGGTAATAGATCATATACTTCATGTCACTTCCTGGTGCTCTGCAATTTGGTAAACAGAAAGATGAAAGGTCTAAGGATATCCCAGCTGGTCTCAAAACACTGCTTATTTGGAGGCAAACATATACTAAATGGTTGACTTTCTCTTTGTTTTCCCCATTTGGCATCTGTGATAATGCTGGTTTGGGCAACCCATGGGTAAAAGAATATGATTTTCCTTGAGTAGTCTTTCTCTTAGCAACTGTTGCCTTAAAGAAGATGCCTGGAGATTTAAAGGAGGAAAAGGCCTTTAGACAGAGTAGTGTGAGGGGTAAAAAGAAAGAACTCCAGACTAAATGTCCAAAGTCTTGAGGTTATTCTCAGCTCTGCCACCTGCGACTTCTGTGATTATGGGCAAGTGATTTCACTGCTGTGGACTTCAGCTTCCTCATATGGGGAAAGAGGAGTTGGAATGAGATCCAATCCTCCCAGCGTATGTCCCGTAGAACTCCAGTTCCTCACAAGGTTAACAGGCATTGTAAAAAGAACCTGAAAGTTTCTGAGGTCAAATAGGTGTGGAAGCCAGTGGGCTAAAGCTAAGCAGATTCCTTACTGCAGGATTTCACAAGGACTCTAATATGCTAATGTGAATTCCTGCTCTTTCAGATGAGGCGATGCATCATTGCCCAAACTTATTTGACCACTTAGTTCTTTATTGTTTTCTGCAAAGCATCATGTGGATCTAAATCATTTCTGGAACACACCTGGGAAAATGCTAAACTGATGTTTCTATGGTTCCTTCCAGCTGTAATGTTGTATGTTACTAAATATGCCCTTTTCCCAAGGAGACTCCCTTGGTGGGGCAGCTCTGCTGTCTGAATCCTGAAGCAGGATCTCAGCCATTCAATAACTCATGACTGTTCTTATTTTCATTTTCCAAACATCAGTTTTGAATCATAGGGTCCACAATCCATCCATCTCTGAGTGAGAAGTAGAGGAAGGTAAGAAGAAGCCAGTGTGTCAATAGGCCTTTTTGCCCCAATCCATGTTTGTTAATAACCCATAAGAAATCATGTTGGCAGTTTTAGGGATCTCAGGTCAATTGAAATAAAGGAAAACGTGACTGGATATGGTCACTTGGCACCCAGCATTTCCTTCCAGTGGGCCTTCTTGAATTGCAGAGTCTAGAAGGCTAAAAACACTTCCCAGATAACCTTTGCCATCGGGAGGTTGCATACAAATTTGGGTTCTGCCAAAGAGCTGCACTTGCAAGAGACAATGGAGGGCAGAAGCGAGGCAGAAGCTCTGGGCTGCTTACACTGGCAAGCAAGCTCATGAAGACTGAGTGTGTCAAGAGGTGGATGCGACAGCAACTTTATAAGCACCAAAGTTCTGTAGAGTAACTCCGTTCCTTTTTAAAGCATCTGGTGGTTTCCGTTCTCCACTAAGCCCTGACCGACATGCTCTCCTTACAGAAATTATGGGAGATTCCCATGAAGCTCGGCATGGGGCTAATTTGGGTCTGTCACATATACCACAGGGCAGGCTGTG
This sequence comes from Mirounga angustirostris, assembly GCF_029215605.1. Lineage (NCBI taxonomy): Eukaryota > Metazoa > Chordata > Mammalia > Carnivora > Phocidae > Mirounga > Mirounga angustirostris. Next base: position 162,491,265 of record NW_026991711.1, read on the forward strand.
ATAGCCGGGCTTGTTCCCGGACTTCATAGAGAAGTAGGGTTCTTTCCCTCACCACAGTGAGGCCAGCGAAGCCCCAGCAGCCCATACTGGAAGGCATTCTGATAGCCACCAGCAGAGAGCCACTAAAAAACATTAGGGAGCCTCCTTTCCTTTGACAGAAACCTCTCATGGTTCCTATAAGCACAAAGACTCCCCTACCTCACATTTGGCTGAAAATGTGTCATCACCACTTTATGCCTCCTAAAGAAGAAAAATGTCAAAAATAATAGTTCTCTCTGAATCTGCTGGGAATTCTTTTATTTTTGAGAAAAAAAAATCAGTATGGAGTGTTGAAGAATATTTAGTTCCTCTTTATTTTTTGCATATGATGGTACTTACATTTTTTACAAAGCCTGTGAAACTATGAGTTCTACCTCCCTTACGTTTGATCCAATTCAGAGAGCCTTAGAGTCGAGCGGGAATGTAGGCATGGCCGTCATCGTCGTTTAAGCAGAGGAAGTGCTTACCAAATAGACTTGCTGAGGACCCTAGTAGATAAAATGGATAAGCAGAGCTGTCTGGTTGAAGTGGGCTTGGTCTGTCTCCCCGCAACTTCTCCACAGTCCAGCTAATTCTTCCCCTCCTAAGATGACTCCCAGGCAGGAGGTCTATACAGAGCCACTGGAACTATGAGTCCACAGTTTGAAAAGTCTCTCATTTTGTAGTTAAGGACACTGAGGCCCAGAGAAGTACGGTGATTTGCTCAAAGTCACACAGCTTCTATGTGGCAAATCTAAGGCTCAAATCCAGATTTTTCTGCCCCCACTTAGGTCAAAGCTTTTCCCACTAACTCATACTTGCCTCTAGTTACTTGTCTAGGTTTCCAGGCTTCAAGACCTAGCTGAATTCCCACCTTCATTGTGATGCCTCAGCCCACACTGATGGCTACTTTCTTAGGTTCCACTAATTCTTACTGCCTGGGCCTCTCACCAGGCACCCCATCACTTCCTTTATCTTCTTTACTTTTTTTTCTTCTTTCCTCTCCAAGATTTGAAATTCCTGTGCGTAGATCCCCTTTATCTACTTCTGAATATCCCAGAAAACAGCATGTGCATCCCTGGAACATGGCCCATAAATAGGGATTGAAACTGTGAATAGCAGAGAATCTAATTGTTCCCCAATATCTATTCTTTCATTATTCCTTATACTAGTAGCACCTAAGTTTAGCTGACCATATGGCTGCTGGCTAGAAATTATGTTTCCCAGCCTCCCTTGCCACCAAGCACGGCCATGTGACTAAGTTGTGGCTAATGAAACATGAATAGACGTGACGTGGGCAACTTTCCGGTCATTTTCTGCTCACCCTCCCTTTTACCAAAGGAGGTCCTCTTTCCCCTTGGACTTGGCTGAGGTGATAAAATAGCTTCAACTGAGTGGAAGAGGACAATATTCTATGGGATAATGGAGCCGTAAGATATCGGAAACGTCAGTGCTCGGATAACTTCATGGAGCAAAACCACCGTAGTCCTCCCACCTACCTCTCAACTCTTATCCGAAAGAGAAATAAATGTTTATCTTTTAGATACTCTTTGTACAGCAACTTGTCATGTTTCTTAACTGAAATAATGCAACTATAATAATACCTGCCATCCTAGTTTACACTTTGTAATAATCAAACCAGATTCAGGGCACCTGGGTGGCTCAGCCGGTTAAGTGTCTGCCTTCGGCTCAGATCATGATCCCAGAGTCCTGGGATCGAGTCCCACATCAGGCTCCTTGCTCAGCGGGGAGCCTGCTTCTCCCTCTGCCTGCCGCTCCCCCTGCTTGTGCTCTCTCTGACAAATAAATAAATAAAATCTTTAAAAAGAAAAACAATCAAACCAGATTATACTTAGGGTGCTTGGGTGGCTCAGTCGGTTGAGCTTCCGACACTTGGTTTCGGCTCAGGTCATGATCTCAGGGTCACAAGATGGAGCCCCATGGGGCTCTGCGCTCAGTGGGGAGTCTGCTTGAAGATTCTCTCCCTCTACCCTTCCCCCCTGCACGCATGCCTGTTCTCTCTCTCTCAAATAAATAAATACATAAATAAAAACAGATTATACTTGCAGTACATCTTGTTAAGTATTAAATGAAATTCTGATATAAAATATTATTGCACCTAAAAGAGAGAAGACCCATTACATATGTGCTTGACTCCTTTAGTAAAATGTGCCGAATGTCTACAATATGCAAGGGACAGAGAAGGATGTTGATATTGAGAGTAATCACTCTCAGGCACAGTGCCACCTGTGTCATCTCATTCCATGAGCCCAGTAATCCCATGAAGTGAGTATTTTCATTCACATATCATAGGTGAGGACACTGAAACTCAGGAGCTTAACTCCCTTGTGCATGTTGATTTTACCCAGCAAGCAGCTAGCTTATTCATTTCCAGGCCCACCTATCCCAGAGTCTGTGCTCTTCTCATCCCACTTCCAAGGCTCAGCACCTGTGGCTACTGCCCCGCAGGGCCTCACAGACCCGGTGAGGACAAACTCACAAGCAATTCACTCCACCACAAGGCGGAATGGAAGGAGGGCTGCATTAGAGGCCTCAGTGACACGATTCAGGGGTGTTCAAGGAAGGAGCCATTAATTCTAACCTAGGGGGCTGGGAAGGATTTTTGCAGAGAAATCCCGTTTGCACTGACCTTTGAGAAACTAATGGAAGCGGATAAACAGAGAAGAGAGAAAGACACGACCGACTGAGGGACCAGCATGAACCAAAACAAAGAGAAACAGGAAAATAGAATACGTGTGGGAAATGATGAGCAGTCCCTGTGAATGGACTGTGAAGGGCTTCCCGGGAGGAGATGCGGCTGAAAGTCAGGCCAGGGCCAGACCAGAGAAGGCCTTGTGTTCCAGGATAAAGCGGAGATGCTGCTTTTTAGGCAACAAGGAATCACAGATGTTTGAGGAGGGATGTCATATAACCCAGCGTGTGTGACAGCATGAAGGAACAGGCAAGAGAAAAGGCTGAGCATTCAGGCTATGCAGAGCCGCCCAGTCAACAGCTGATGGGGCCTGAACAGAAGGCCGTGCACGGACGTAGGAGACGCTGCCCGGCTGTGGAGATGTGACTCTGAATCCCGGCAGCCAGTGACAAGCCTGATAATAGAGGCTCTTTTCAAAACTGGCTACCATCCTCATCTCCAATTTTTGACTCAAATTACTTTTTCCTGTTTTCACCTTCAGTGAAGAGAGTTTGTTTGGAGGTTGTGTGTGTGTGTGTGTGTGTGTGTGTGTGTGTGTGTGTGTGTGATGTCTTATACTTAGGATGAAGCAACAGTTAAGGCCCCGGATCCCATCACCCCCACAGCGGCAGACTCAGGGCCACGGCTTCTCCTGAGAGGCATTCAGTTCCAGCCACCTCCCTCCTTTGAAGTCAAACTCCCACCAACACACATAAAAAATAAATTCCAGTGTCACGCACCTCTCAGCGTGTCAGCATGCAGTGTGCTTGTTTTGCGGCGTCTGCATTCTTGGGGAAGTGGTTGAGCTTCCTAGCAGACAACTGTGGTAAATAGTAAGAGTCCTAAGGAAAACCCTGAGAGCACATTTCTTGGGAGCTGTAAGGCAAAGGGTGAGGCAGTAAGCAGGGATGGAAAGTGGGTGTATAATCCTCCTGTACCCTCATACCCTGACACACATTGAGGTTTCTCTTTCATGATTGTTTTAGCCTCTTTTTCCTTTCCAACCACCAACCACTCAATTCTTTGAGGGAAAATTAACATTCATTATGCAATTTATCTCTCTCCTTTTAATCCAGAGTGTCTGTCTCCAAGGTCCCTACTCAATAATTAATGTTTGTTCTCATTTCCCATTCTCCAGAGCATCTATTCTTGAACTGTAGGGTCAACAATTAACACTAATTATGGCTTTTCCTCTCTCCAGTGTTGGTTCTTAGAATCCCCAGTTGCCCTGCTCAGCCTAAGTTGTATGCGTGCGTGCGGCTTATATGTGTGCACTCCGAGGTGGAAAAACACCAAGGAACAGGCTTTTCCGAGCCCACCGCAGTTTAGCAAATCAATAAAAACAAACACCTTTTTTTGGCAACCTCTCTAGTATGTTTATTATCAGTAATGAGACGAGGAAGCATAAATGCACACATACATGTATTTGGAAATGAGTTTGGAGGAGGGGGCAGTTAGAGGATCTCAAAATCTTTTCCAGGTTGAATTTTCTATGATTCCCTCTGACTTTTTCCTCCCTATTGCTATCTCCTCAATATCTCTCACACACACCCTACCCCACCCCAACACACACACCCCAAATTTCCCATTAAAAACTGTTCTTCCGGGGCGCCTGGGTGGCTCAGTCGTTAAGCGCCTGCCTTCGGCTCGGGTCATGGTCCCAGGGTCCTGGGATCGAGCCCTGCATCGGGCTCCCTGCTCCGCGGGAAGCCTGCTTCTCCCTCTCCCACTCCCCCTGCTTGTGTTCCCTCTCTCGCTGTGTCTCTCTCTGTCAAATAAATAAATATTTTTTAAAAAAAACAAACTGTTCTTCCATCTCAGATCCACTCAGTTGACCTCTTTGCTATCTATTATCAACCCCCTTAATTGTCTTTCTCTGGCCCATCATGCAAATTCTCCTCATTCACCAAAATAGCATTGTTTTAACTAGTTTTCATTTTGACTGACAAGGACAGCCAGAAGAATAATTCTCTCCCAACGTAACTTTAAGAGATTGAAAAAAAAAAACAAAAACCAGGGCTGTCCATAAGCCTGTTTGTCTCCTTGGCCCGAATCAGATGGGCTAGAATCCCTCCTGTCTCCCCTGGTCCAACCCTTGTATTTGTGCTACAGCTGCAAACTGGGGCTCCTCACACTCGTCTGTTATCCCCCCACTGCTGCACGCACTGGGGCCCCACAGCACATCTGCTGTTCAAATCTGGGCATCTCCTCACGGCGTGTGTCAGGCATTAACTGTTTCATGTTCTTGTTCTGTCAAAAGTTCTCCTCTCAGGATTTCAGCATCACAGTCCCTACAGGATTTCACCCTTAAACATCTTAAATAAAAGTATTATTTTCCTCGGTGCTTTTAAAATCCCAGATCAATCTTCTCTCCGTGAAACCATTCAATTTATTATGAGGCTTCAGCATCAAAGCCTCCACTTGGTTTTTCCCTTGTCTTGAGGTAAGAAAAATCGCTTTTTTTCAAGACTTTTTCACACTCACAGGTAAAACCCCTATTGTTTTTCAGCCTATGAATCTGTCAGTTCAAATACCAACCACGAAAAGGAGAGGTCTAGTATTCAACGTCCCCTAAAAAGTAAGCTTTTCCTCTAAAAAAAGTCACCTCTACTTCTCCTCTATATCATCTGATTTGCATGCACATTATTTCATACAGGGACCTCCAGAAACACTCAATTTCTCCCCAAATATAGCAACAAGGAGGAAAGAGGATTCACTTCTTGGACAGCCTGGGAAATGTGGTGTCCTCGCGAGGTACTCATGGGCAGCCCAGCGTGCTGTGGCCTGAGTGTAAATATTAGGGGAGAAGAGAAGCTGGACCAAGGGCTTGTGTTTCGCTAGCCCAGGAAGGAAAATCTGTGGGATGTACTGTGGCTTCTGCAGGTCATACACTGCACAGCTCACAGTATAATGAGGTGGGCACGCCCCTAGAGTGGTACACGGCTCTGCCTACACAACCACGAATGAGGAAACTATCTGGAAAATCCTCGCAGACGTGTATCCTAAATGGAGGACTGAGGCCAGTTCTACGTCTTCCACGCTTCCTTTCATACTTCAATCCCCCATGTAAAAAGAAGCAAGAACTAGGAGCGTAGGGTGGCTTCGCAGCTCATCCCCTACCTACCGCCACTGCTGCTTCTGCTTCAGACCCGGGGAAAAGGATGATTATGTAGAGACCTTCTCTCTCTCCTAAAAAATAGTCTTTGATTAACAGAGAAATGTGTGTGGTCTTCCTCACGGCTTGTTATGGGGCAGGCAGCAATGAATCCTGAATGAGGGACCCGCTATCATGACAGGAAGCAATGCCCCAGATGGAGCGCTGGGGCCAGAGCTAGGGGGAGGGAATTGTTTTTGCCAGAGACTACAAAACCAGAAGGAGAAAAGGCACAATCATACGCTTGCCAATCTCAAAATCTGTAAGCAGAGAAGTACTTGAGAGCCTGGCATTCTGCATCACCCCTCCTGCCATTCTCCCTGGATGGACATCCTGACCGTGGTGGGAAGTTTCAGCGTCAGTTCTGTTCATTCTCACTTGCTGGTTGGAACTGGGCCAGAGCAGCTCTTAATAGGAGCCCTCTAGTGAAGGATGATGACGGAGATCATGGAGATCATAGCTACCATTATTATCGATCTTTGATATGCCAAATGTTGTGCTGAGTGCTTTACATTCATTGTTTGAAGTCATCCTCATAGCAATGATATGAGGTAAATTCTATCATTATCCTCATTTTTCATCTAGGACAGTGTGGCTCAGAGAGGTTAAGTGACTCGCCCAAGGTCACACAGCTAAATGGAGAAGCTGTGATTTGAACCCCAGAGCCCTGCATTTTTACCACAATGCGTGATTAGCGGTTAGGTCAATCTTAACAGGCATGTTGCCATCTAACAAAACAGAGACTTTAGGACGTTCCTGACTTTATGACCCACACAAATAAATGACTTCTGTTGCACATCTTTTTCTCCCTCCAATTCCCCTTACTTGGCATCAGACACCCTTTTGTGGGTAACACTGAAAATGATTTGTAACTTTTAGAGACATGGGGAGAGGGGCACCTGGGTGGCTCAGTTTTTAAGCATCTGCCTTCACTCAGGTCATGATCACAGGGTCCTGGGATCAAGCCCCACTTCGGGCTCCCTGCTCGGCAGGAAGCCTGCTTCTCCCTCTCCCACTCCCCCTGCTTGTGTTCCCTCTCTCGCTGTGTCTCTCTATCAAATAAATAAATAAAATCTTTTAAAAAGAGAGAGAAAGAGACATGGGGAGAAGGGAAGGAGCTGAAAAAAAGTAGGAACAGTTTGGGAGAAGCCAAACTCTTGAGACAGATTTTCTAGGAAGATAGGCCATTTATAGAGTAGCTCTCCAGACCAAAAACATTCTTCCTAATATGGCCAAAAATGTTGTAATTTCACTTCATTCTACTATTAAAACCTTATTAATAGATTCACTTTGAATTCAGAAGTATTCTCTTAAAAGGTTGATACTTCTGAGAAGCTAATAGTCATTCACACTTTAGTAAAAAAAAAAATTATATGACCAGATGGCTGTCAGATGGCAACCTAGCTGAGAACAGCTGCTCTGAGGGACTAAAAATTCTGACAGGGGTAGAAGGAGAGGTGGGTAATTTGAGGGTAAAGAATGTTTTAAGAATTGAAATATGCTTGACTGGTGGTGGATTGCCCTGGAGGGCTTGGATAAACAGAAGGACATTAGCTATTTGGAGAAGAAGGAACAAGAAGAAAAACACTGGAATACTTGGGTGGCTCAGTTGGTTAAACGTCTGCCTTCAGTCAGGTCAGGATCCCAGGGTCCTGGGATCAAGTCCCGTATCGGGCTCCTTGCTCAGTGGGGAGCCTGCTTCTCCCTCTGCCTGCCACTCCCCTGATTGTGCTCTCTCTCTCTCTCTCTGACAAATAAATAAATAAAATCTTTAAAAAAAAAAAAAAAGAAGAAGAAGAAGAAAAGTACAGAAAGGGAAATCGCAGAGTACCAAAGACAAACTTGGACCAGTTCAGAATTGCCCCCATGGCAAGCTCTATATTCAGAAAAAGGAAGGAAAACTTTTATTTCTTCTTTTCTCAACTCCTAGTAACTAAAGACCTTAGGCTAATGCAAATCTCTTTCTTATGTCCAAGCTTTTGAATATACCATTGCCTCTGCCCAGGATACAATTCCTCATGTCCTCCTATCCCCTGTCATTTTTTAAAACTGTGGTAAAATATATATAACATAAAATTTGTCATCTTAACCATTTTTAAGTGTACCATTCAGTAGTGTTAAGTAGATTCACATTGTTGGGCAACCAATCTCCAGAACTCTTTTCTTGCAAAACTGAAATGCTGTACCTATTAAATAGCAACTCCCATTCCAATGGGACTGCCCATATAAGCATACGGCACCTCTTTCAGGTCTTAATGTAGGAAATGTATTTGTTCCTTTGATTTGTTCAATGACCTTAACAAAAAATTCTTACATCTCTTTGTGCTTAACATTCCCATTTGTTTTTAAGAAAATGGATATAACACTACTCTGAAAATGCTTGATACTCCCTGGCATTGAGTTCAAAGAGCAATTTAAAACATCTATGCACTGGAATCACCATAGATCTTTCACAACTTTTTGTTTTCTCTTTGGTCATTTGGTTTTAATGAATATTTTCAGGGAAAAAAATGATAGGATTCTAAAGAATTATATAGATGGTGGACTTTGGGTATTTGTGTACTCGAAAGTCAGTTTCACCTATTTGCAAATGACTTCACAAATCAGGGATACATACAATATGTCATCTTACAGAGGCATGAAGTCAAATCAAAGACATTATGAGGCTGGAAAACAGAAGACCATCACTAAGCTAGTGAGTGCACCTAGCCCTCCTCTGAGCACCCACATCTCACTGTTGTGATCTATATTCATTATAACACGTGCAATTACTCTTGTGAAGTTATTTTTCAAAAAGAAGAACATTGATTCTTTTTATATAAATATTGTCTAATGGACCTAAATAGAAGGCCAACTGCTGGGACTGGTGATGAAAGTAAGAGAAAGTGATGTGGTCTAACATTTTGATGATTCTCTGCCAAAAAAAAAAAAAATAGTTTTATAAACCACCCTAACCCTGTATTTATAAACTCATTAAGAGCTTGAAGAACTCCCCCTCTTTTTACTGGGGCTATGATACACACAAGGGGTATTCACAATTCTAAGGATTCTTGAAATTCTCAGACTGTGTTCCTTCCAAGTAGCCAGAATCTGCTGTTCACTTAGTGTATAATATGCACGAGGGATCAGGGCCTTGTTCAAGCAGTGAAGTAGTACTTAGCACAATGCATTTTAAGGCTGGTATAGATGTTAAGATGTGTGTGTGTGTGTGTGTATGAGTGTGTGAGTGCATTATCAGTTATATTTCTCAACCTTTAATAAAGTTTATTTTTCTTCTGTCAGGATAGTCAAAAAATTATAACTTTCATTAACTAGTAATCCATAAATACTCTTTTCTGTTTCATCACTCCTCAGACATTTGTGCCAAAAAGAGAAGCATGAGGCTTTTCTTTAGGATTTTTTTTTTCCTCCTAGGTTCTCCCTTGCTTCTTTCACACATCTTCCTGTGGCCTATGGATTTTCATTTACTATTGTCTTAATTCTCCACAATTCCTTATTTGAAAAATAATGAAGACACAAGCATTGGAACATGTCCAATAGAAAGGATTAATGAGTCTGTTTTACAAAGCACATAGGATTGCTCATTCATTTATTCACTCAACAAACACTAATTGACCATCTACTAATGCCATATACTGTGGTAGGCACATGAATATGGCTGAGAGACAAAATCCATGCCTTAGTGTCATCCACAGTAGTGAAGTACGGTGACAGCTATGAATGAGTACAGACTAACTCAGCCCGGAGTTTGGGAAGGCTTTTGGAATGAGAGAACACTTAAGCTGACTTTCTAAGGATATATGTAGGAACTAGCCAAATGGAGAAGAGGAAAGGATGCTCCAGGGAAAGGGACCACATTAAGGTTAGAGAACATGGAGACATAGGAGAAGTGTAAGTGGCTTCTAATGACTGGCCCCCAGGGCACAGGTAGGAAAGGGAGTGGGGAGAAGTGCAATTAGCTAGTGGGGTGGTCAGGAGCCAGATCGTGAAAAGCCATTGTAGCAACTAAGAAATTTATCCCAAAGACTGTGAGATCCTATTGACGCAGGAATTGATATAACCAGATTTTTGGTTTTAGAGAAATGACTCTTCCAACTATGTGAAAAATGGATTGAAGGGGTAAGCCTAGAGGCTAAGAGACCAGATGTCTATACTTATTTGTGAGTGACCAAGAACAGTATCTTCTGTAGAATTAAGATCACCACATGAATTGAATTGGTTGGCCACTTTGTAGCTCCACCTTCAGCCTTTCTTGTTAATTCCCTTCTTCCTCACAGTCTTCCACCACAGGTATTCTTATTAATCCTATGATATATCTTGACTGGAGGGTTTCTCATGTAGGTGATATTTTGTTGCCACACAACTTGAATTTAGATTCCATCATCTAGTTTGCCTTCCATTTTGGGTTTGGTAAACTGCCATGTACCTTTGGACCTCTCCATAAAAAATAATTTATGAACTTTTAAGAGAAGTTGGTGTTCCCAACGCTAAAGCCAAACCCTTGAGACTGAACTAGACTTGATCTAAGAAGACATAAGTATGTAAAAGAACTATTATTCCAACTTGGAAGAAAAATATTGCTCTTGTATTTACTAGGCATTCCCATATTTAAATTCAGACCAACTTCTATCTTCTAGAGGAGTCTACTTGGCTCCTTTAATAGAGCTCCCTGGGGTATATCTTTAGCTTGGAGATTTTCTCAGGTCTTGAGTAATTGTTTGACATGCCCATCTCACCCTCCTCTTCATCCAAGATTTAAAGTAAAAATGTGTCACATAAACAAGGTCTTAAATCTTATCCCAAGAATTTGATAATGACAATACCAGAAGGCCATCTTGGGTCTTGGTTTCCTTCATTAAACAAGCAGATCAAGATTTATTGTAACACGTCAAACACTCCATAGGTCATAGGCATCTTGAGTCATATCATATAAAATAAGATATTTTTAGATATCATTCTTAAGAAAAGGTCAGCAGGGCTATGTAAAGGGACCAGAATTATCTTCCTTTTATGGTTTCATTTATACTGAGAAGATTTTTTAAATTAATCTGGAATTTGCCTTTGCATTTTCCATTTTTTACCACAAATACAAAACCACGAAGGTACAAAGGCTGACTTTTAGGACTCCTCCCATTGGCTTCTGCTAGGGTCAGCAAATCCATATGAAACACTGTAAGAAGGCCAAAGTGCTTTCTGATATCTGTTTGGCAGTGGATATATCCCCTCTCCAATGAGGAACCACTGGAAATTATGGGGGAAGTGTCATGAGAGCATACTAGGGGTCAAAGCGTAATCATGTCTCAGAAATGGCATATGCTGGAAAAGGCCCTACACATATTTAAAGAGGCTCCTGCTAGCACCTCCAAAAGCTACTGCCCTGGTAACCACAGAATGTTTGGTCACTTTGGAGCCTGTGGGTCTGATGTTCTTTCCCAAGCCCTGACATACAACCATGAAAGAGCCAGGTGGCCCAGTCTGCCTGATAAAATGATTTTTTGGTTTGATCTCTAGTCTGATACCAGATGAGTCCCACCAGAGCATCCCATACCAAGGACAGTAAGTATTCTGAAACAATGGGAATAAATATGACTATATTTCATTTTTATCAAAACAATGAACATTGTCAACATAGGTTTAAATAGAAGGAAATTTCAAGGCACCCTATTCCATGCTAGAATCAGAGCTCTTTCATGCTTTTGAGTGTTTGGTGAAGGATCCCATGATTTGAAGAAGGCAGAAGAGTTTGGGATGAGACCCCATCTTGTAAGGGTCATCTCTGAAACAGCCTGATTATCTGGTGGGAATGCTATCTCCTTGCTAAAAGCCTGCGGTTAGATTAATGCTAGCATTTGAAAATCTGCTCTGGCCTGATGGTGGGCAGCCAGAGAAGGAATGTGTTTTCTGTTTATCTCTTTAGTGGCAGAAATGTTCATCACAGAAAGACACTGAGCTCCCCGTTTCAAGCAGGCCTGGAAGCTGTGCAGTCTGTAGCCTGTGAATGCACACACCAGCTCAGAATGATGAGAAAGAGCCTGTGTTCACAGCCAGTTGCCTGCACTGGGTGATGGGTCAGTCAGTTTCTTCAGCTTGATAACAAGGGTAGATCCTGCCACATTGTTCGGAGAGGAAGTCTTACCACCGCCATTGCCTTATCTCCCAGGAATGCAGTTTGAGTTGTGTCTCCTCCTTGACAGCGTGGACCTCAGTAAATTACCAGGGTCTTGACCCAAGAGATGGAGAAGTCCTAAGCGATGTTTTTAGTCTCCTATCTAAAACTGTGTTTACATTTCTTGAACTCTGGCTGACTGATTCATTCTCCTGGTGTTGCAAGAACTTTCTTTATGCATTAGAATTTGTAGGTTTCATTTCTAAGAGACCCAAGGTTCCTTCCAAGCCACAGTGAAGTGAACCTCATCTCAACACAATTCTGCTGGGCTAGATTTGTCCAGAGGATGGATCATGGCCAAGCAGCTGTGATGTGGCAAGCTCAAATGGGGCTAACGGAGGGAGTGCGATGTGGAGGGAAAAGTGTTAGATACTAAGGAGATTTGGGTTCAGGTTCTGGTCTCACACAGTTTCAAGGAATAGCCTTAAACCAATCTTGTGAAACCACTCTCTGGGCCTCAGTTTCCCCAGCTGTTTTAAAAAAGAAATGTTTTAAATCTGTCCTAGAGCCATTTTCAAACAAGAAGAACAGGACAGCTGAGAAACAACAGAAAAGGAAAGGTCAGCCCACAGGGAACGAGTAGAAGCTTCAGGTCAAAGACACAAAGATGCCATGGGTTCTTAAAAGCAGCAAGCATAGAAATAACTTTTTGGTGGACCCTCAACCCACACTAGAGACTGGCTAAAACCCTTGTCATAGAGCCATGTGCTTAGCTAAATTTGTTCCTCAAATAAACATTCCTTTATAAACATTAAATTCACTTTCTTGGGGATAAAAAGAAAAACAAAATAAATCCTATCCTTCTGCAGCACGGGGTTTGGGTCTTGGGCACAAAACCATTCCTGAAAACCTCACTAGTTGTACAACCTCAGGTAGGTTTGTTTAGCTTTCAAGCCTCAGCTTCCACCCCTGTGGAGAGCAGTGATCCTGCAACCGTGGAGGAAAATCATGGCGATTAACACGACATCAGTGTGTGGGGGGGGGCAGCTGCTTTGTGGCAAGCTCCATGAGGTCCCTTAGTCCCCTCTCACCAGCCCTACTTTGGCCTTTGCCTTTGTTTGCCTTATGTTTCCACTCCTCTTGTTGCCCTTCCACATTATAAGGAAAAGGGGAAATCTCTGATCTATCTGGAAGGTTGCAGAAGCATTTTCCTACTTCAGTGAAGTACGATCATACAAAATTTATAGTCAACAGTATCAGCAGATTTTTTTCCATCAATATTTCCTTTTTAATTTCAGCTTTATCTGAATTTTAGTAGCACAAAGAATTTACTTTTGTTCTTTGAAAGAGCAACCAAAACAAGAAAAATAGAAATCTGAGTATAAGTTCGCAACACTAAATATATTTAACATGCTGTGTAAACGGTGCTTCTAGAGGGTGCAGGTGTTGTTTGGTGAGTAAATACAAATGCCATAGGTGTGTGTGTGTTTATAATCTTATACACATGAACTAGGTGTGTATGTATATAGTATATATAAAAATTAATGAGACCTAGATCTGACAACTTTGATCCTTTTCTCTGATTTCCACCATAGCAAACACTGAATCCAGAACCTGTCTTCTCACGAATCTTAATGAAATCTCACCTTTGACCCAAAAGCCAGAGAAGCAGGTACAGTATTGACTCTGAATGAGCATGAGACTGGGAGGTAGGACTTTTGGGTTCTTGGGCCGCCTTTGCTGTGTGACCCTGGGTGAGATTCTTCACCTCTCTGGGCCTCATTTGCCTCATCAGTAAAATCACACAGGTTCCTTGGAATGTCTTAACTCAACTTGGACTATTTTGTGTGGCTCTTATGTGCCCAAATGAGTTGAATCAGCCTTTCCCTGACTTCTGCAAAGTCAAAAAGGCAACAGGGAAACACAGGAAGGTATCATCCATCAAGGCAGTAGGCACTAAGACTTATGCTAAAGGGCCCATTTTTTCCCATCCATTTCTCATTCCTAATGGGGAGAAAAAAAAGTAGCATCAAGAAAAAAATGTAAGGGTACTGTGAAGAAAGGAGAAAAATGCTTCATTTGGGTGGGCCAGAAATATGTATTAGTGTTTCAAGGATGCACATTCACAAATATGTATAGGTTTGTTCCTTCATTTGAAGCTTTGAGACTGGGACTTCTTCAAATTCACTCTAGAGAGACAACTCAGGGGATTGCTAGAGCTGTGCCCAGGGTCTCAGAGAACCCCAAGCAGAAGCAGCACAACTCCAGGGCACTCTCAGGTCTCTCCCTGCGGTGCGACCGCCTGGGCAGGGAGAAGGGGGCATGATCTCTACTTCTCCCTTATCTCCCACTTCCTGCCACAGCCTGGCTCTCTCCTCTTCCCTCACATTCATTAAAAAACAATAATAATAAAACTAGTTTTGTTTTCATGTGTGTGCCTAGCTGGGTTCTAAGGAAGGATCTGAACTCTCACTGTTAGAGCCCCAGGCCTGGGGCAGGCCTCCGCTGAGGTAAAACACAGCTGAGCTGACCCTTCCTGCTACTGAGGAACCACTGAACCAATGTTTGCATTTTTTTTCTTTTCTTTTCTTTTCTTGTCTTTTTTTTTACATGCCTGCTTTGGAGACAGCCTTTGTAAGGACCTAGAAGGTTTTCTTTTTTTAAGGGAGTCTGTGACTAAGGAAAATACAACTATGCTACATTTTGCTAATTCCAAAGGCCTTGTGGATGCCTCACATACCCTAAACACGCTCCAAATTCACACAGCTCTCGCGGCTGCATTTCAGGAGACCTAATATCACCTGCAATAAAACGGTGGCTCAGTCACGTCAAATTAAGCCCTAGACTGAATTATTAACCTTGCAGCCAGGAAGAGGAACCCCAGACCGAGGGTCTTAAACTCTAATCCTGGGTTTCCCCTGTGAAGCCCTGGCCAACCAGCTAACTCTGAGAACTTCGTGGGCCTCCTTTGTGAGAGGGGGGCCGTCGCTCCCCACAGAACCGGTGGATTTGTTAAGTCGCAGGAGTCTTACTCCCTTTGGAAGTGGTCCCCAAAAGGAAAGCCGTTGGAGGAAATGTCTAGGGAGTGCCACCAGCCCCTCAAACCAGAGAGCATGGGGGTGGGGCTGAGGAAGGGGAGGCGGCTCCCATGCCTCCCCCACCCCTCGCTTCTTGAGGCCAATGGCCCTTCCTTGGAGTAATCACTGGCTTCAATTTTCACCACTTCCTCCACCTAGTCCATGTAAATGATTAATTTCATGTTTACTATAAAGCATCTGGAAAGGATTTAGAAACAAATTTCTGCCCAGCAGATTTCAGTTCCGTCCCTTGATGGGCTGCGGGCAAATCCAGTGGATTCCTTGCACGGTTGCCTTCCCACTCTGCAGCAGGCTAGGAGAGCACGCAGAATTGATCTTTATCAGCATCAGCAGTTTCTACTTTTCTTTCCTTTCCATTAATTCCTCACCACCCACCCCCTGCCTCCCCCTCCCTGGGGTCTGACCCTATTAGGAGTTCGGTCGCATAAAACACTTTCACTTTCTTATCATGGCGCTGGCCGCGAGGAAAGGGGGGGGGGAAACACACCAAAGGTGGACTATTTGGGCGTCACCATGCTTTCACGAGAAGTCACAGACCTGGACTGGGGAAACAATTTCTGACGGGGGGTGGCGACAGAGCAAGCCCGACGTGACCGGGTTCGTGGCTTTGGCCCCCGGGTGCGGGAGGCTGTCTCCGGACGCCCCCTAGCGGCTGGATTTGAAAGCTCGGCGGCGCGTGGCCTCGCGGCCGGCCGGCCGGCGGCGCAAAAGAGAGAGCGGGAAGGACTCGGGCTCCAGCCTCCCGCACGCGGGCGGCCAACGCGGCGACCGGCGACCGGCGACCGGCTCCCGAGGCGCCCCCTCCACGCCTGGCCGGGCGTCAGGGCCTCGAGGCAAATCCGCAGATAGAAGTGGGAGTAGCCACGACCTCGACAACTTCGACAACTTCCTGGGACTTGGAGGAGGGGAGTAGTCGCCCAAAGAGGGGAAGAAACTACAAGGGCAAAATGTGCAGATGAAAAGAGCGGTGAAAAAGAAGGAGACAAGCAGACCTGTTTCGACTCCAAGCTCCCATTTCCTCTTTCAAATGAACTGCCTCCCCACTGTGAGCAGAATCAAGTATTTATGAAGGCATTTTTTCCATATTAATAGCTGCATCTGGAGCATTGCCAGTTCTGAAGTCCTAAAGGTATGATGCCCTTTTTTTAATGCAGGTCCTTCAAACTCCTCACAGAATTTGGTATTCTCCTTCACATATATTTTCCCTTCTGCCTTGTGGCTCCTCCTCGGGCCTTTCATTTGATTAAGAGAAATTAGTTCCCGCATACCGTGGGGACCGAGTACGGCTCTTACCTCGGCGGCTGACATCAATTGCTAGAGAAGTTTCTCGTCCCCAGGGCCTCTCCGTGTTGAGGCTGCAGGCTGGGTGAGGTGACCAGCACCTAAAAAAGTATTAAAACTGTAAATGGAAATTCCAGCGGGAAACGTTACGTTAACATATCTATGCTGTAGGTGCAGAAAAAAGCAAAACTTAAAAAAAAAAAAGTTAAAAAAAATTGTGTTAACTATGACAGCATTGCTATTTATGTTCGATAAAGACTACATTCCATTTTAAAAGAAAAACAGTAAGAACTAGTTAGAAAAATAAGCAAAAGACATAAACAATTTATATCAAAAATAATAGCAATAGAAAACAAGGATGGAAAAAGATTTCTCCTGAGTGGCAATTTGAATGCGGATTGAGGCAAACTGGAGGCATCATTTTATATTTGAGATGTATGCCTCCTCTCACTTTTATTTAAATGGTAACACCCAGTACTGCCTATATGTTGGTGAAACAGGTACACTTACTTACACACTTCTGGTGGGTTGTAATTTGGTTTAATCCAGTTGTAAAGCAAAATGGCAAAATAACTTGTGAAGCATGAAAAAATACTCCTACTCATTTGTTCAGTATTTCTGACTCCTGGGAGTTTATCTTAAGGAAATAATTCAGCTGAAAAAAGTTAGTGAAGATGTCCACTGCAGCATTATCTATAATAAGGAAAAATTGGAAACAGCCTAATAGTCCAACATCAGAGAAATGATTACCTTAATGATGCTATATCCCTCTCGGTGAGAGGTTTAATTCATGCATTAAAAAATGATGCTTGTTCATACTAGAAACTGTGATTTAATGCTCATAGTTTCTCAGCCTCCACACCATCAACATTTTGTGCCAGATATACCTTGTCGTGGGGAGCTTTCCTATGTGTTGTAGGAGCATCTCTAGCCTTTACCCAGTAAGTAGATGCCAGGAGCACAGCCCTCCAGTTGTGACAATAAAAAAATGTCTCCAGACCTTGCCAAATGTCCCCTGAGGGGAAAATCACCCCCACTTGAGAACTACTGATTACCTTTTAAAAGTGGAAATCAAAGTGATGTTAACTAGAACTGCAGCTATGTAAAAAAATAATAAATGTATCTATGAGGAAAAGACTTGTCAATAACGCATGCAAAAAAGTGCGGTCATGCTAATTTGAAATTAGGGCTGTGTTGAGTTGAGGTTTTGATTTTAGTTTGCCTTCTTGTTTTTCACTGCTTTTCTTTCTTTTCTTTTCTTCTTTTTTTTTTTTTTTTTTTTTTTTCCTTTTTCCAAAATTCTCCCCGTAAGAAGGAAAAATGAATCAAGCAGAAAACTGGGTTTTTTCAAGTCTGGCTTAAAATGATCTAGAAGTCACAGTAAACAAGTATGCAGCAAGCTAAACAAGGGTCAACACCACAGTGCCATTGTTTTTTAACTACTGTTAATTAAAATTATTAAGTTTTTATTGTTGGGATAGGGTCACCAGAATTCTCCTTTGAAAGATCTTAACCCCTTTTCAGCATTTTATCCCTCTGACCCTAGACTTGGAGGGACAATGAATTTGCCTCTTTTTCTGAAAAGTTTGGATCTCAAACTATGAAACTCTTGTGCACCCAGATCCATCCATGAAAGCTTGGAGCAAGAATAGTCCTTAGCCCACTGGTTTATAGAACTGTCAGGGCAGAGAGGTTGTCAGTAAAGAGTATTAAAGTACATGCTCAAACCTTAATTAGATTTCCCAAGAATCACTGCATCTCTTTGTTTAAAATAAGAAAGAAACAATCTCACCAGTTTTCACATTGTCTGTTTTCTCCCTCTGTTAAGGAAAGCAAACATCCTTTCTCACATGCTTTATCTTGAGTTTTGTTTTGTTGCTTTGTGGGGATTAGAACTTTGGTAGTGTCCTATAAATCCTGTTAAACTGGAATTATGTCCCTTTTTCCCATTTCACAAAGCCACTTCTATTTCAACCTATATTATCTCTTAAGTTCAGGTTTTATGAGTTTTGAGAGTATGAATTCATATTTGATCTTAGGTGTCCTAAATTTACCTCTTTGGGATTTCAAAGAGTAGCCTGTAATTCTAGCACACTAGGATTTAAGTTGAATAAACCTGTGTTTACCCCATCTGTTTCCTTGGTGGTTTCACAGATGGTGTTCATAACCCTTTCAGCCTTCCTCTTGCAGGACAAAAACAAACAAACAAACAAACCAACAACATACAAATAAAAACCCACCTGTAGACACACTAAGTTTTTGTACAAAAGGGTACAAAGGTAACCTTTCATTTCAGTGTCCTTCTGAGGCATACCCTGCCTTCTGTTGAATTTTTTGGCAGTTATCTGAAAGAACAAGCTACTAATCTTTAAAGACAGACTCCCCCCACCCTTCCCACCCCCATTTTGCCTTATTCACCTTTGTATCCCTTGTATTTAGCACAGTTCTTGACACATGGTAGCTACTGGAAAAAAATTGACAAATTAATCTTTAGTTGACATTAAGGACCATGTTCTCGGTAGAAAAGCTATAATCCTTCAAATAGGATTTGGAGGTGGCACTTGTTTTATTTCCAGTGATAATGATATGGAAGTTCAGATGACATTTCTCTAAGAACTCACACACTCTCCAGATACTTCCTGCTGTTGGTTGGCACAATTTGGTATTTCACTCTCTGGGTCATGTGCAGATAGGAGATATCACTAGGCACTCTTCTTGGAGATCTTTTTGAGGCTGATAAGTAAGATTGGGCCTATTACTGATTCCTAAGAGAATTAACTGTCTGCATCTCCCTATCCAGAGAATTAGGCTTTACTCCCCACCTTTTGTTTCTCATTTCCAAAGGCATGGCACAGAATTTCCCCAGGTTCCATGCTGGTCCCCTCTCTCTCCTCGTCCCCTCTCCTCCCCCTTCCCCTTGCTTCCTCCTGGCTTTGTAAATAGTTTTGGTTGTGGAGCTTGATTCAAAGGTTTTTGAAGATCTAAGCAAACTTCAACTTCTGGTTCAACCTCACCCACAGGATTATTTTGTCAGCCCCAAATTCCATTGACAATTTAAGGATAACTTACTGAGAGGGGTTTGTTTTTAATTACAAAACCAAGGCTTTTATTTTTTTAATTTTCACGCTATCATTATTCCAGGAAGTCTGTATTTATTGATCTATTGGCTGCTAGTTCCAACGAGACACATGATAGGTGCCTAGTTGATTTCTTTTTCTTTTTTTCTTTTTATTATGGAAAATTTCAAACACATGCAAAAGTAGAGACTAGTATAATGAACCTCCATTTTATTATAAGTATCAACAGTTTTCTCCCCATTATCTTGAGAGTGTTTTTTTAAATAATAATAACAGCCAATGTTTTTGAGGTTTACTATGTGCAGCGTTGATTATCTTCCTTAATCCTTACAATATCCCTATAAAGTAGTTACAGTTATTATCCCCATTTTACAGATGAGGAAACATGTCATGACTGACAGAGTCCCATTCAGCCTGTGACCTGCACTTGCAAAGAGGTCTGCTGGTTTGGGAATCCCACAAAGCTGCATTTAGATCCCAGCTTCTTCCCAACTGGCTGTGTGGTTTCAGGCAGGTTATTTACCCTCTCTGAGGCCCAATTTCCTTATCTGTGAAGGATAATAATATGTCCCTCATGGGGGTCATGACAAGAATTAGATGAAACAACATATGGAAAGGGATTAGCACAATGTTTGTCACTAAGCCATCGCAATAAATTACAATTGTAAAGTATTCTATCCCCCTGCTCTCTGCTTGAAAGCCATTATAAAACAGAACTTGGAGCTTGTATACAATCGAAAAGGGCAGATGTGGAAAAGGAGAAGCTTGAAAAGTAAGAATAATTTAAAGGACTGTGAGCCAGTCTACCTACCATTGTCCCCATCCCTCACTCTACCCATTCCCAACCCCTAAGCCCAACTGTCCCCCCAACCAAATACCCTCCATGCTGTCTGGATTTTGTTTCACTGCTTATATTTCTATTAGAGATTCCTTTGGGTTTCTCATATCTCATTGTGAAATTTTTTTTTTTTTTAATTGTTTTCTGTCCTGCACCTAAGGAAGCACAGTTGAAGGCCTGGGACAGGGGGCAGGCAGAGAATTTTGGAGTCAGGAGTACTGTATCCGGCAGGGCCCAACCCCCGTTTCCCCCCACCCACCCACCCACCCACCCAGCACAGGGCTGCCCAAGAAAACTTAGAGGTCAGAGGACAGGAGGACCCAAAGGAAAGGAAGGGGGTGGGAAAGAAAGGGAAAGGAGATCTTTGTTTCTCTCCTTCCGGCCCTCTGCTGTCCCAGCACTACCAGGACTAGTTCAGCTTTTTAGTCCAGCTAAATTACGGGTTAGATAAACTTTTATGGGCCAATGTGGGAATCAAAGCAACATGGGTGTCATTTCTTTTTCTAGTGAAAATCGACTGATTTTAAATGACCTTTTAGAGTGGAATCAGTTTGCAAGTTGAGATACCTTGTCTCTCGGTTGGCTGTCAGAATGGAAAAGTCACACCAGACCCAGCGATAACAAGAAAAGTCACACAGTTTTGGGTTAAAGTGTTGGGTTAGAAAAAAGTAGGGGCTTGTTCAGATTTCTCACCCTGCACCCCAACACCTCTCATCTCCCAGGCTAAAATAGGATGCGTCATCTCTCAAACACAGGCAAAGTTCCAGCCTGAAGACAGCCAGACACCCCCTCACAGAAAAAGCTAGTTTCTACCTCCCCTGGGGCAAAAGAGATCACTATTTTGGCTTAAAATTTTTCTCCTCCAGCTCCTGCTAAGCCAGATAAACAATGATTCTGTTGTGTCAACAAAGCACTTAATTAAACTGAAGACTATCAATTAGAACTCATGGATAAGATTTACTTCCTGATAGTAGAAGTCCATGGAATTAAGGTGTCCTGGGTTTCATTATTCAAATGTTCCCTGAGGGGAACAGTGCAGTTGGTTGGCCCCATTGTATAGGCAGGGAAACTGAGGCACAAAAAGCTTAATGACATGGCAAAAGTCCCTAAATGAGTCTCTCACAAATTAAGACTGGAGATTGCAGTGTTTCTCTTCCTAATCTACGTTTGCTAGCTATTGGGACTAATTCGCTAAACACTCAGGAGGATATAAAATCTCCTTTCATAGAGTTGCAGCATAAAAAAGTGGATGGAGACCAAAATTTGTGCCAGGAGGGGAAATAAGGCTCTTCTGGCTTCCAACCAAGCTGTCTGTCCACCATGCCTCCTTGCAGAGCCCCTCCCAAAACCATCCACTCTGCCCATCTCACCAGCACCTAATTGCCTTTAGAACACAAAAAGTGGGCCAGGATGTCAGGTGGCCAAGATGAACAGGATGAACCCAGGTGATGGGCACATGGACTGCTGGGCACCCTTGGGATGAGTGGAACCACACCATGGTTTATGGTCCTTCTCCTCCGAAAGAGGCCGAGCAGGCAGACCAGTTTATTGAATTGAGATCCTGGTATTCTGTCTGGCCTCCTAAAGACGAGAGGTCTTCTGCTCCTCCAGGCCAAGGAAACCTAGACAGAGATAAGGTCTCAGAGGGGGACCTGGGCTGGTTGGGGTCCCTGACTTTGCACAGGCTGGGTCCCCTCCCAGTTACCCTGAGTTGGTAGTGTATACAGAGCCCCTGGCCCACTCAGATCCTTCCCCAAGCAGCCCAGTCATAGGGAGCCCTGAAGGGCTCCATTCTCCCTCAGCTCCCACTGTGTCCCCATTCGTACCGCCCATTTTTAGTTCCACAGGCAAGAAGTAACAGGGCCTGAGAAGGCCAAGTGCTGGGGAACTGGCCAGACCCTTCAGCCCATGGCTCCCTGGCAGGAGTGGCCCTTTCCAGGATTTGGTCCCCACCCACCCAGTAGGGAGCATGGTGAGGGGGAAGCTCAGAATCCTAGCCCTCCTCACCCCTCCCCACCCCCAGTGACTAAATCTCTCAGATCTGTCCATCCCCGCTGGGATTCAGAGTCCCCCCAGCCCCCAAGAAAGTGGAGGGACAGACCCTCAGCCAAGGAGGGGGGCCTGGTGGTCCAAAGGAGAGACTGGCTCTTTTCCTTTTGTTTGCTCACAGGAGGGGACAAATGCCCTGTGTGCACAGAGGTTTGATGTGACAACTTGATAGACCACATAAGGGTTTCAGCAAAGGCCTCCCGACCCTGCTCTCCATGCATTAAGATAATGATGGGGTGTGTGCCCCAGCACATTTCAGATCTTGGCTACAAAGGCCCTCCTTCCTTCTGTTTTCCTCCTCCAGCTCAGCTTGCCCACAGGTTCCCAGAGACTCTTGGCAGCTTTCTCTCGGGCAGAATGAAGTTGTGAGCTGCGTGGGAGGCAGTTAGACAGTGAGAGTGTTGCAGCCTCCTTAATGAGGGACAATGGCTCTTCTTGGAGCTGTTAAGCCGCAGCTATGGAGATGGGGAACCCCAACTAGAAAGGAGTGGGAGAAGTAAGGAGGAGGGTCTGAGAGATGCCTGCAGGACAGATCTGTATCTTTGGTGGCTCTGTGGGACGCATGGGTGGAGATCTAGCTGACTGAGTTTAGAACCTGCTTTCCTTCTTCAGGTAAGACGTTCCAGTGACTTTAGAGCCAACCCATTGTGGCGACCCTTCAAAATAGACAAGCTGCAAGGAGGAGGGCAAATTACCAGAGGGAAGGGCTTTTCTTTAAGTTTGGGGCTCAGATATTACGGGAATCAGAAAGGAATGGTATTTATTTAATGGACATCCTCCGTAAGTTTTCCTGCGTTATGTATGTGTGCATCTGGGTATTTGTATTACAGCCCATAGCTCTCTCTTGTTCTGGCTTTCAACTGAATCACATTATGTTTACAGAAAGATAATAATCCTGGATTTTCCATGGCACTCTCTGTCAGAGTATAAGATTAGCTCTTGAATTCATTAACAGCCATCTCCTTTTAAATGTCAGATAACTTTTTAAATGCCAAGTACTTACGCAACACCTTCTGTGCAATTCAAATCAGCTTTACCAAATTAACTCATTCATTAATCTTTATTGTTTCATTTACTGAAGAGAAAGGCTTCCAGGTGTTTTTAGCAGAACATGAAAATATTAGTTACAATACGGTATAGGTGGGTTTTGATTTTCTGCTAAACATTTCACCCTTCCACCAGTTTTGTAATCATTCCCACTGAAGCCTGCACAAAAAAAGACACAAAAAAGCTTCAGGTATCTCTGCTTTCTACCACTTCCCCCATTTTCCTTCCCTTCTGTCTATCTTTGCGCTTTCTTCCCCCTTCTGCATCTTCAGATACCTTGACTCCTGTTTACTATTTATTCTGCTGTCTTCACTCTCAAAATAGCCCAAGAGTTGCAAGGGTCAATTATGATGGCTCTTCCACCCAGAAAACAGAAGGGTGCCTCTAGGGAGCCCAGAGGGCAGGTCAGAACAGGCTTAGCAATCAGGAATTCCACTTTCCTTTTCAGAGGACCCCTGCCTGGTTTTACCTCTGAATAATCAGATACAGGCTACTCTGACAGCTAAAGATAGAGCCTTCCATGGTTGACTCCTTCTTGTCACCCAGCTCTCTGCTCCAGTCATCTCAGAAAGGTCTTTCCTCGCCACCCAAAGACAAGTCCCACCCCTTCCCCTCAACCTCCATCCTATGCCATTTCATTGTCTTCATAGACTTATCACTATCTAAAATCATTCTGCTTTTGTACATGTTTGTTTGTCTGACACATATCACCGAGTAAATATCAGCTTAATGAATAAATGCAAACCCATCCCAACACATGGCTTTCTTGCCTGGCTTTAACTTTCTTGACTCTTTCCTCCTCTTCTTACCACCTCCCAGAATCCTCTTCATATATTTAATCTTTTCTTTCCTCCCATCTCTCACACCCCCTTCCATTATCATTTATTTGTTAGAACACTTGAATGTAATAAGCAAAAACAGTTCTTCGCATTCCAGTGACAATAGAGCCTTCATGAAGACATTCCATCAAGCTAGAATTCATGGCCCCAGAAGTTAAGGAGATGAGCCATACAGTCAAAAGAATTGTTTTATCAAAAGATTTACAGGCCGGGGACACCTGGATGGCTCAGTTGGTTAAGTGTCTGACTCTTGATCTCAGGCCGGGTCTGATCTCAGGGTCGTGAGTTCAAGCCCCATGTTGGGTTCCACGCTGGGCATGGAGCCTACTTAAGAAAAACCAAAAAAAAGATGTATAGGTCAGTGATTTGGAGAGACTTTTCTCAAAGCCTCTCAACTCCCTACTCTTCGGTCTGAGCCCCACATGAGGAGTTAAAGTAATTCTAGCCATTGGACCTGGCTATGACTATGCTTTTGTCTCCTGGGCTAACACAAAATCTGCTCTTGAAGATAATGGAGAAATTTCCCTCAAACCAGGATTGTCTGATTTCTATTATTGCACCCAGTGATTCATGCATGATTTTGGAAGCTAGAAAGCTTCAAAATTTTTGTCTGATTCTAGCTTAGACCAAATGTTTTCATTTGATCTAGAAACAGGAAGGGGCTGTCTCACTCCAAGGAGCTAATCAGATATACGACTGAGATGACAAAAAATTGGATATGTATTTGTCCAGAAAAGTCTTTAGCCACATTTCAAAACAAAGGAAATGGGTGGAGGTGTTCATCAAAATGATGGCTGTTTGTGGGGACCCACCTGTTAATTCATCATTAATACTTTAATATAAATGTTATAGGAGTGGGAGTTTATAATGGCCCAGAGAGACAGACATCTGAGATTTAGTCTCCTAGAAAATATGGAAATGATCAAATCCACACCCACAGTGATCTCATGGCATACTAGTGACCCCAGCAAATCAGCCCTGAAAAATAACAAATTTCCTCCTTGGAAATGAGGAGCCAGTGCTAGGCAGAGGACAGGTCTCTGGAGGTCTGCACATAATTCCTGTAGAGACGTCTTCACTGGCCTTCCCCATTGTAACTGAATTGGGCCATAACACATAGCTTGCCCCAATGTGATTGT
This sequence comes from Mirounga angustirostris, assembly GCF_029215605.1. Taxonomy (NCBI): domain Eukaryota; kingdom Metazoa; phylum Chordata; class Mammalia; order Carnivora; family Phocidae; genus Mirounga; species Mirounga angustirostris. The sequence goes on from NW_026991711.1 coordinate 162,516,603, forward strand.
TACTCTTTTGTTCAGCAAATACCTACCAAGTGTATATTTGTTTCCAGACCCTGTGCCAGGCACTGCTGTTACCTGGGAACAGCAAGTCATGGTTCCTGCCCTCATGGGGCTTATAGTCTAGTGGGGAGGCAAGTTGGCTGCACAGCATGAGCATCCTTGTGGGCAATGGGGGAAGTGCTCAGTACTGTGGGATGTCATGAAAGGCCCAGATGAGCCAGACCTGAAGAACAAGGAGGAATTAGAAGGGAGGCATGTGTTCTCAGGAGCGGGAAGGACATTGCATTGGGAACTGACAGGTCAGTGTTGGTGGTAGCTCTTTGCACTTGCTATTCCCACAGTGAGGTAAACAGTTCCTGCAGAGAGTCCCACAGCACCTGCCCTGGCCTTTTTCAGAGCTTTGCTCAAACATCACTTTTTTTTTTTTTTTTTAAGATTTTATTTTATTTATTTGAGAGAGAGAAAGAACGGACGTAGGCAAAGGGGCAGACAGAGGCAGAGGGAGAAGCAGGCTCCCAGCCGAACAGAGAGCTGGATGCGGGGCTCAGTCCCAGGACCCCAGAATCACGACCCGAGCCAAAGGCAGATGTTTAACTGACTGAGCCACCCAGTCACCCCTCAAACATCACTTTCTTATGGGGCCTTCCCCCAAGTACCCTGCTTAAAATTGCAGCCTCGACTGCCATCCCCAGCTACTCCTTACTCCCCTCTCTGCTTTATTTTTCTTCATATCACAAATCACTAGCAGACATAACTTATGTTTACTTGTTTGTTATCTCTTCCCTCCCAATGGAATGTGTCTGCCATTTTCACAAGGGTGGAGACTTCTGTCTGCCTCTTGCACTGTCATATCTGCTCTACTGGGCATAGAAAAGTCACTCAATAAGTATTTGCTGAAGGACAGAATGAGGCAGGAGAGATGGTCCAGGGCCAGGCAAGAAGGGTCTTTTAAGTGGGTTGGCCTTCATGCTGAGGGCCAGGGCCTTTTAATGTTTTCAGCAGAGGAGAAGACTGGTGTGGTCCACTTTGCATCTTGGAAAGATCACCCAGCTTGCAGTATGGAGCATGGGCTGGAAACAACTTCAGATCAAACTTTGTTGTGCTCTGAATCATGACATCATTGGCTTGTTGTAGTAACAGGAGAGAGTGTGGCCCAAGAGATTGAAGAGGCCCCAGGGCCTCCCATTCTTCCTTCCCTCTTGCTAGATTCGCTCAAATCACTCCTCCTAACACATCAAATACATTTTAAGCTTGCAAATAAACTGGAATCTTGCTATAACTTTATCTACAAGGTAGATTTGATAACCGTTTGTGGAAGCCATACAAGTATTGAAAAGATCTCATTAAAAAAACGAGTCTGGGGCAGATGGTGATTTCAGCTCTGCCATTTACCAGCTGTTATGGCTTTAGGCAAGTTACGTTAAGTAACTCCCAGAACCTCTGGTTCCTCATCTGTGAAATGGGAATAACAAGAACAGGGTTGTTGTGAGGATTGAATAAAATGATTACAATCGTGGGACACAGGAAGGTCCTTTTTTCCCCTTTGCCATTATACTGATCCCAGGTATGAATTAATAACCAGACTTGGATTATCCTCTATACATCTGGGTCCCCTGTGTCTTCAATGGTAAAAATAGGTGTTATGACTAGTGTTCCAACGATGAAAAATTACTTTCTATAAATATTTGGGGATTTAGACTAGCTCTTGTCGCACTGTATATCATTCCTATGAAAGTTGGGCTTTCTGCTTCTCTTCACAGGGAGCCCAGCAGTCCTTCGAGGCAGCAGCTCAGAAGATAGGAGAGCCTCAAAGTTGTATAAATAAAGGGCTGATATGTTCAAACAGAAAAGAATTTTACACGCGCAAGCTGCACATCGACATGACGCCGTTCCTGAAGGTGATCTCACACTGAGAAGGCGAGGGGTTTTATAGACACATACACAGGCATTCCAGTTAATACATTTCTGCATGGTGCAAAAACAGCTTCAGAAGTCCCTCAGAGTTCCTGCTTTATCAGAAGGGACAGAAAATAGGCAGTTTGTAGCAGATGAAGGAAGAACAAATTAGGACAGTAATCACAGCCAGCCATCGGGGACAAATCAGTTGGGTGTCTGGTTTGGGTGGTGGGGGACAGAGAAAAGAGGGTAGAAAGGATAACCTTGAACTACCTCATAAAACAAGCAAATATAATTCATTTTATCTTGACAGTAGCTAAAATAATTGTTACTCTTTTATCACCATAACTGAGTAGAGCTGGTATTTTGATTAGTGGAGAAGACTGATTCTTGGTAACTATTTACAAGTCAACTGCATATTCTCTTTGGATGTCTGACCTTATTTTCTGTTCTCTAAGAGTTCATTATTCTCCTAAGCTCAGCTTCATATCTAGTTAAGGGTACTCAGCGTTCCTATGGTGGGGATGTCATTTGTCCACCTTTGCAGTAGTCTCTTCTGCCCCAACATCTAACACAGTGCCTGGCACTGGAAGGTGCTCACTGAAGGCCCCATAAATTGGCCCCCTTCTAATCCAACAGCCCTCTGGCTTAGGGTCCTCTTCTTACCCATTCTTTGCCACCCCAAGAGCTGAATGAACTGGGAATAAATGATCAGGGAGTAAAAGAAACTAATCAGGAACCAAGCAAGGCTTGGCATGGAAGGATCTCTGATCCTTTGTACAACCCTAGAGAGCAACATCCCAGGCCCTTGATAAGAAATGACTAGGAGGGGGCGCCTGGGTGGCTCAGTTGGTTAAGCGACTGCCTTCGGCTCGGGTCATAATCCCGGAGTGCTGAGATCAAGTCCCACATCAGGCTCCCAGCTCAGCGGGGAGCCTGCTTCTCCCTCTGACCCTCTCCCCTCTCATGCTGTTTCTCTCTCTCTCTCTCAAATAAATAAATAAATAAAATCTTTTAAAAAAAAGAAAAAGAAATGACTAGGAGGGACACCTGGGTGACTCAGTCAGGTTAAGCGCCTGCCTTTGGCTCAAGTCCTGATCCCAGGGTTCTGGGATCGAGTTCCGCATCGGGCTCCCTGCTTGGTTGGGAGCCTGCTTCTCCCTCTGCCTGCCACTCCCCCAGCTTGTGCTTTCTCTCTCTCTCTCTCTCTCTCTGGCAAATAAATAAATAAATAAAATATATTAAAAATATTAAAAAATAAGATCTATTTTTTAAAAAAGTGACTAGGAAAGACAAACAGAGGAGAAGCAACCAAATACATGCAGGGTTCGTGATGGTGGCACTGTCTAATGCTGTAAGCTGTCAGAGACTTGGGAGGTCATGAGGGTCACCCTTCCAACCTCAGCTAATCCAGAGTTCTCAGGTTACATCTTCTCTGGGCTACTCCAATCCCAGCTCTGCAGTGTGGGGCTTCAGTGAAGAATCATGTATTTGTCCCCAAGCTATCTCACTCCATGACTGGGCTCTGCATTCCTCTGTTTCCTCTTAGATAGGCTCTTTCCCCATGTAACAAGGTGGTCACTCACTTCTCTTTTCTAGATCATTCTGGAACTGAATCTCATTGGCCAAACTTGGGTCACATGCCCATGCCCAAATGAATCACTGTGGCAAGGAAATTAGAATACACTAATTGGCCCAGCCTGAAGTCACAGGGACTAAAAGGGCAGAGGGGAGGAATATCTCAAAAAGAAAAAAGAGGGTCCTTATAACCACAATGAGAGAGAATGACTCTGGACGGCGGGGGATGCTACAAGTATTCAAAATAATTGCTTTAATTCGTTACTTATTATATTAGTTTGCTAGGACCACCAAACAAGGTACCACAGACTGGGTGGCTTAACAAATTTATTTTCTCACAATTCTGGAAGCCAGAAGTCTGAGATCTAGGTGTTGGCAGGGTTGGTTTCTTCTGAGGCCTTTCTCCTTGGCTTGTAGATGGCTGTCTTCTCTCTGTGTCTTCACCTGGTCTTCCCTCTGTGTGTGTCTGTGTCCTAGTCCTACTTCTTCTTATGAGGCACCAGTCATTGGATTAGAGCCCATGCCAATGATGAGCCCACCTCATTTTAAGTTTTTAAAGACCGTGTCTCCAAGTCCAATCACATTCTGAGGTACTGGTGGTAGACTTCCATATATTAATTTTGGAGGAACACCATTTAGTCCAAAATACTTATACTAATGAAACTATCCTTTTTTTCGTAGCATCAGTTTAGTTCTCCCCTTCGGGCCTAAAGAATTATGGTTAGTACTTCCCGGGATGGGCTATCATCAACATCATCACTACTCACTCATTCAATCCATGGTGAGCATCTGCTACCTACTATGTGTCTGGACCTTTCTGGGCATTTGGAATACATCAGCAAACAAAAGAGACCAGGATCCTTGTCTTGCCCTAGGCAACATATATAGTATGTCCAAAGGTGATAATTACTATGGAAATGAGATAAATATATTTATGGAGCATCTAGAAACTGCAGAATTCAGAGTGTAGAATTTTACATTTATTTTTGTGTATTTAGTGTCCATAGTGCTTTTAAGTTACACTTTCTGTTCAGCAATATTGGCGCTGTGTTACAGAGGGGAAGGCATTGTCATTCCCAAGGCCCAATTTCCAGTCAACACTTTCCAAGACTCACAGAAACTGTAACAGCCTGCTTCTGCAGGGGACCCATAGACCGCACACTCCCAGACTATCCTTACCCAAAAGATCACACCTTTTCTTGAGAATGTTCAGTGTTAAAAGCTCTCCTTAAGTAAACCTTCCCCTCTTGACATGGTAGCTCCTTGATTCTTAGGAAATCCTTAAGTATTGAAGAAAAGGGCTAATCTCAGGGCTTGTGTAGAAAAGAATGGTGAATCAACAGAGAAAAGTCCTGTCCTCAGCATCTAGAGCTTTATAGAAACCAGCTCATTCTGCACATGTCATTTATGCATTTCCTGCATATCCACAGGGCATTTCATTCATTTTTCCTGGTGCATGTAGGAAGCATTGCAAATTTCAGGGTTTGAGAGTAGGAGATAAAAGTACTGAGGCAGGAGGCGCCTGGGTGGCTCAGTCATTAAGCGTCTGCCTTTGGCTCAGGTCATGATCCCAGGGTCCTGGGATCGAGCCCCGCATCGGGCTCCCTGCTTGGTGGGAAACCTGCTTCTCCCTCTCCCACTCCCCCTGCTTGTGTTCCCTCTCTCGCTGTGTCTCTTTCTGTCAAGTAAATAAAATCTTAAAACAAAAAAAAAAAGAAAACTTTAAAAAATATATTGAGGCAGAAAAGGAGAATGGAAAGAGAGGCAAATAATCATAATTGCTGACATGACTGAGCACTTACTCTGTGCCAGGCTCTGTTCTAAATTTTACATGCAAGAACTCATTTAATTCACAAAATGAATCTAAGAAATAGGTAACATTTTCCCATTTTACAGATGAGAAAACTAAGGCATTGAGAGGCTAAGTAACTCCCTAAATGTCCTACAGTTAGTAAATGACAGAAACAAGATAAAGACAGCCCAGCTCCAGAGCCCATGTTTTCAACCATCTGCCATAAAGCCTCACTGCAGACCCCAAATGAGTGACCTTGTAACGCTTCTGGGTCTGTGCTTCCTCTTTAGTAAAATGAAAATAGTAACACTGGGACCTCCATAGCTGCCTCTCAACAGTGAGGTAAGAGTTACATGAAATAATAATCTTGAAAGAATGTTCACACCTACAAAAGATTCAATTCATAAAGGAGAAAGGAACAGACATTCGTTGATTCCTGCTTAGGACCAGGCCCATATTAGAACTTTATTTCATTTTCCCTCCCGCTTCCTGAGATCTCTGCTGTACAGATGAGGAAACGGGGCTGGTAAAATGAGCTGATGATTGGTGACACGACTGCCAGCAGAGAGCGCTAGGATTCAAAGCCACAAAACCCACAATACCCGATCTTGACGCGGTCAGTCTACTCTGTTCCTGTGAAGAATTTAATTGTACATCTTTGCTTTGGCTTCAGAACCTAGGAGAGGAGCAGAGAATTAATAATACATTTTAATCTTAATAACACAAGGTACCTGATGATTTTCATAAATCAATTTTCTTTATTAAAGAAAACGTGCAGGATCTCTATAATACACTAGAAAAGTACTACCTTGAAGTTGAAACTCTTAAATAAGATACTGATTTTCTTTTTTTTTTTTAAGATTTTATTTATTTATTTATTTTGAGAGAGAGAGAGAAAGCACTAGTTGGGGGGGTTGGGCAGAAGCAGAGGCAGGAGAGGGAGAAGCAGACTCCCCTGCTGACCAGGAGCCCAATGCGGGGCTCCATCCCAGAACCCCGGGATCACGACCCAAGCTGAAGGCAGACGCTTAACCGAATGAGCCACCCAGGTGCCTCTAGATACTGATTTTCTTCCGTTTTTAAGAAGCTGTTGAAATTAGTCCTTTAGATGCATGTATTTTGGCATGTTACACAGAATTTCCAAATGTATTTTCCTAAATAAGTCTTTCAAGAAGAAGCCTGTACAGTATTTACTCCCATTTCACAGATGGACAGAGTGAGGTGCAGAGACAGGTCGTGTAGCTGGCTGCTGGCCCACTGGAGCCCCACCTCTGACTCCTGCATCCCACGCTCCTCCGTTCTCCAGGAGCTCCTCATGAAAGCCTGCAGTGGGCCTGAAAGTACCAAGCTCAGATGGGGCACTATGCGTGAGGGTAGTGGGCAAGACTAGTGGAAGATTCTCCAACAAGAGACGAGAAGTGCAGGTCACCGGACCCAGCCCCTGTCCATTGAAGAAACTGAGGCTCAGGGTTTGAGTAAGTCGCATGCTCTGTAAGGCATCAAGTGTAGGAGTCAGGGCCTCCAGGCAGTCTGACTGCAGGACCTGCACCTCAGCCACTCAGGCAACTGTCTCGTGTCTGGTTTCAGCGCTGCAGTTTGTGTTTACAAAGTGTTTGTTACTATCCCCACCCACCCCAGCCCTATAATACCACACTGCTGCCAGTGCTCTTTCTAAATACAGCTCAGTCCTCTCACTGGTTTGCTTGAAATTTCTTACCATGTCCCCATTGGCCTTCTGGTAAAGTCTGGCATCAAAGATGTATTTCTTTTATAAATAGAGAGATAGAATAAATCCATTTTTTTTTTTAACTCCATCCTGCAACCCGCAAGATCTGGCCCATATCGAAAGCAGCCACACCACCCCACCTCCTGACCAGCACGGGCTGCTTCCTCTGCCAGGAACTACCCTATCTCCCCCTTCTCTGCAAGACTTAGCACCACGTCCCCTGGTAAACAAGCCTTCCCCAGACTAATTTAGCTTCACCTCCTGTGAGGTCCTGCAGAAACCTGTCATAATCTGTCACAACATGTATCAGAGCATTGCAGTGCTGAAGTTTTATGTCGTTTCTCCACAAGTCAGTGAACTGCTTACAAACAGATCCTTCAGCTTTGTGCTCCCAATGCCTAACACACAACCTGGCACACAACACTCCATCAGTGTTCATGGGCTGAAGGAACAGATGAAGAGCAAATGACTTGGCCAGAATAACCAAGCCGGGATCGAATTTTCAGTCCTTAGTTTGTTTCGCTCACTCACCAAGTGTTGTTATGTGCTTCAGTCACGGTTTAGTCATTGCATTTGTAATTCATACTAAAAATGACAAATTGCATTTTGTTTGGTTTAGGTTTTTTTTTTTAAGATTTTATTTATTTATTTGAGAGGGAGAGAGAGCACAGAGGCAGAGGGAGAAGCAGACTCCCCACTGAGCAAAGAGCCTGACGCAGGGCTCCATCCCAGGACCCTGAGATCATGACCTGAGCCAAAGGCAGATGCTTAACTGACTGAGCCACCCAGGTGCTCCTGGTTTAGTTTTTTTTTTTTATTGCTGTATAGTTGGCATACAATGTTATGTTAGTAGTTTTAGTTTTTTAATTCAAATTTTGAATGTGAAACATACTCAGACAGTCTTTGAAAATTTAAGTACAAAAGGGTATGTCTCTCAGCTCCCCTCCCCCCGGGTTCCACTGTTGCTAGCTTCCTGTGTGTCCTTCCTGACCTGTGGTACACATATATAAGCCAGCACACGTAGAGGAACACACAGACACATATTTTAAATTTATTTTTTTTTAAGATTTTTTTTTTTAATTTATTTGAGACAGAGAGAATGAGAGAAAGAGAGCACATGAGAGGGGGGAGGGGCAGAGGGAGAAGCAGGCTCCCTGCCGAGCAGGGAGCCCGATGCGGGACTCGATCCAGGGACTCCAGGATCATGACCTGAGCCGAAGGCAGTCGCTTAACCAACTGAGCCACCCAGGCGCCCCCAGACACATATTTTATACACACTGTAATATCATACACATTGTTCAGAGTCTTACATCTTTTTACTTAATAGAGCTTGGAGTTCTTCCTATGTTAATTCATAAAGAGATGCTTTTCATGGTTGTGTAATATTCCATTGTGCGAATTACCATAATTTATTTGACTAGTCCTCAAATGGTAGCACTTTTAGGTAGTTTCAAGTCTGTTGCAGTGAATGGCCTTAGGTATAAGTCACTTCTCATGTGTGTTCATATATTTAAACATGATAGGGTTTTTTTGTAGTTTTCTAAGCAACAGACAGAATTGCAAATTCAGACTACTTCTTTTTCTAACAGGGACCCACCAGAAGGTTCTTTAAAAGTCCTGACTCTCTCTGCCTCCATCTCCCCATCTGCGAAATGAAAATACTTCTTGCCACTGAAGGCTCATAGCTACATATTGTTAAGACTGAAGGTTTATCCTTCTTGTCTTTGAAATTCTTCCAAAGGAGCAAGCTTGTTTCTTCCTTTTAATCCAGTTTCCTGTTAGATTAAAAGGACTTATAAACAGGAATTTGTCTTTTAGTTTATCTCTTTTCTACTCTCATAACTTAGCAGTTTACAGAGACTGAGGTGGGTTTTCCTGTTGTAATTTTTCAAAAAACCTTTCCATTTATTTAGGGATGAATTTTTTTACTGTACCAAGGCTAAATCCACTTTGTCTCCAAAATGAGAAATGCAAAAGAAAGAAAATTACTGTGCTCACTTCGGCAGCACATTTACTAAAATTGGAATGATACAGAGAAGATTAGCACAGTCCCTGAATAAGGATGACACACAAACTCATGAAGCATTCCCTATTTTTTTGTACACCTAAAACTAATATAACACTGTATGTTAATGAACTGGAATTAAAATAAAAACTTAGGGGACACCTGGCTGACTCATTTGGAAGAGCATGATGTGACTCTTGATCCCAGAGTCGTAAGTTTGAGGTCCACATTAGGTACACAGATTACTAAAAAAAAAAAAAAAAACCTTAAAAAATAAATAAATAAAAACTTAAAAAGCCAAAAAAAAAAAAAAAAAGAAAATTATTTACCTGCCCTAGCTCTATTTTTTTTTACAGATTCATTTGTTTGTTTGTTTGTTTATTTACATAATCTCTATGCCCAGTGTGTGGCTCGAACTCACATACCTGAGATCAAGAGTCACATGCTCTTCCAACTGAGCCAGCCCTAGCTCCAGCTCTTTTATGTCAGACTATCTCATTGGCTACAAACACGAAGCCGACAAATGAGAAACACGCAGGGTAAAAAGCTATAGAGTAAGAAGAGAATGTCAAACAAATTAGCAGGTAATTAATTGTCTCTTCCCAAAGTAGCTTGGGCATTTGATAACAAAGTGGAAAAACTGATTGTCACTAAAGATTGAGGAACTTTGGTCCTAGGAGAGACTTCCAGGGCTCTCCATATCCAGTTCCTTCTCTGTAGCTGAAATGAAGATGTGGATTCAGCAGAGATCCAGGTGACAAAGGCCAAGAACTGGCTTCATCAGACACATGAGGCTTTACTTAAGTCATTGACTCTATCTGCCACATCACCTTGGCTACCAAAAACTGCTCTTCTATTAATGGTCGGTCTAGAGAAGAACAGTGACTGTCAATCCCAGTACATATTGGAATCAACCAAGAAGCCTTAAAATTGCCCTAGTTCCAGAAAGTCTGATTTTATGCTTTGGAGGTCAGGACTGGAAATCATATTTTTTAAAGCTCCTCAAATAATTCTAACTTTGCAGCCAGGATTGAGAACCGCTGTTACGGAGATTTCTAGATGGTGGATGGCACGCAGTTTGTATGACTGGGAGGAAGAAGGAAGAGGGGATTAGATGTGATAAGAAACCCAATCCGTGGTAATCCTGGAAACTCGACAAAAGGTCAATCTGACCCTCAGTACCTTCCATGTGTTCTCAAGATAAAGACCAAGACCTTAATCTACCTTCAAGGCCTTTGGATTCTGATTTGTCCCATCCTTCCCATTCTTTCAGTGTCTGCTCTCATCACCCCAGTCATCCATCAAGTCCCTGGAGGTACCTTGCTTCCTTTGTGAGTTGGCTGGCCTGTGGCGTTCTTCTTCCCATCCCAGTTAATGCCAGGCATGGAGCACTGTACACATGAATGGGTCAGCCCCCCCCAGGAGAAGTACAACTGAGACCCCACCAGTGCTCAACACCACAGCTAAGCCCACCCGGCTCTTTAGGGCTCTTCACACCAGTACTAGACTTTTTGGACACTGAAAGTTAAAATAAGCTGACAAGGAGAAGAAACAACTAAGAAAACTGGGTTTCCTTTCACCTTTATTTTATCTTACGTATTTTTTTTTATTATGTATTAACCTCATAGGAAAATGGAGATGAACTGGATGATCATGAAGAACCAGAAGGACCCCTTGGAGAAAATCATCAAGACACCCAAGGTAGAGACAGCTGGGTTGGTTTTTAAATCTTATCACAATACTTGTCTGAGGTTTGCACTGGTTCAAAGATGTTAATGCAGAATGACCCTTCCATTTCCTCTCAGGGCCAGAAGTCAGAAAACATGCCAAAGTGCTGAGTTCAGATGCTGATGGTTCTTAGCGCATCACCAACCAATTGATGATAACGTACTTTTATATCCTTGGACTTACTGAAAGATTTCTTTCCTGCCAGAGGCTGCAGATTAATGGAAGAACATCATGAAAAGTCTATATAAGCACCTCCACTTCTCTGTTCCTCCTGCCTGCACACGGGCTCTGATATGCAGGTGCAGGAGCTGAGGTTCCCTGCCTAGAGGGTTAATATTCCAGCAGAGGGGGCGACCAGTGTCTTTAGAGACCCAGAGTTTGTTGCCCCACCACCCTGAGTGGCCAGAGCTGTTCGAGTGTGGCTTCCTCCAAAAATGATGCTGCATTTAATAATGATGATTCTGGAAATATTGGGCCCAGAACTGGGCTTTTTGGCACAGTTCATATTCCCAGACTCTGAGCTAGACTCTAATCTCTTCCCTGAGGGCACCTGTGCATCTGCCTGATGCTGCAGTTGGGTAGACCCAGGCAGCAGGACTGTTCTTTATCCTCATTGCATCTTGCAGGTGTGGAAACTGATATGTGAGAGACTCTTGTGTTCCCAAGGGGTGGACACAGTGCCGGCCAGAAAGAATTGTTTGTTGTTTGCTATACAAAGGCATCCAGCAGAGGGAGCAAATAGGGGCCTGTGCTCCACTCTCAAAACCAAGCACCTCAGGACTGGGGGTCTCCACGCAGTGGGGGCTCCTTTTCCTACTCGGCCCTTCTCCAGGGGTGCCTTGCTTGGTTCACATAAGGTACTCTATGTAGGCTAGCAACAGCAGCTCTGGGCAGCTGAGTGGAGAACATGGGCTCTGCAGTTGGCCTAGCTCTGCCTTAACCCCTCTGTGCCTCAGTGTCCTTAACTGAGGCTGAAAACAGGACTCCCCTCATAAGGTTGCATGAGAAATAAACGAAGTAATTCATAGATAGTAGCCCTTTCACAAATATTAGTCTTGACTTGGATATCGTAATGATTAAATGTCTACCCTCTCACGGTCACAGTTTATCAACCTGTGAAATGACACCAGGACTCTTCCTATCTCCTCTAGAACCCATGAGGTGAGGGAGACTGTGAGAGCTCACTAGAGATAAATGTGCAAAGTCATGGATTTGGGATTTCACCCTAAACTTGGTATTTTTCGGTTTACATATTTTACTATTTCTTTCAGTTGACATTCTAGACAAAAATAATTTTTATACTCATTTTGAAAGATTTCATTGCTGGGGCACCTGGGTGGCTCTGTCGGTTGAGCGTAGGACTCTTGATTTTGGCTTGGGTCACGATCTCAGGGTCATGGGATCAAGCCCCACACAGGGTTCTGTGCTAGGTGTGGAGCCTGCCTGAGATTCTCTCTCTCTCCTTCTCCTTCTGCCCCCCCACCCCAGCTTGCATGTTCTCTCCCTCTTTAAAAAAAATTTTAAAAAGATTTCATTGCTTCTGCATATCAGACAATAAAATATTATGATAGTCCAATTTCTGGGTTTGGTCAAGCTTTTGAGCAGAGCTTTTGCTAAAATAAGTCTCCCACCCCCTCCATTTTCAAAGCTGAGTGACAGTAGCCAAGGAAACATGCTCCGGTCTTCAGACCTTTCATATCATAAGTCACATATGCAGAATGTGAACACTGATGAGGCTCCAGGATCCTGGCCGAGTGCAGTGGAGGTTTTAGGCAGTGCAGAACATGGCCAGATCTAAGCAATGACCAAGTCAGTTGAAACAGATTTCCTGTCTCATGACAGAGGGACGGGCTCCGGCTGAGTTCCATAAAGGTTATCCAGACAGTCTTTAATGCAGTGAAATATCACTGCAGAAAATTAAAGAAGGCATTTGCCTGTCTTGAATGATAAATGCTAATGTTTAAAAAGGATTTCAAATCTTTGAAGGAAAACAAGACGGCATGCCAAGGAATTTTTTTTTTTTAACTATTTAAGAATCGCTCTTCCCTTCATAGGTCTTACATCCAATTGCCAGGATTTTTTTTCCTACACTAAATTAAGTAGTGATCTTCATGTTTAGATTATGAGCAGTGAGCCAGTGCCATCTCCCCTGAGAATACCTTGAGTCTCAGACTCAGTGAGATTACTGCATGCAAGTTTTCACCAGACAAAGAGGGTTTGGAAAATTGCTTGTGTTAAGTACAAAACTTTCCTTTCCACCTCTTTTCCCTACCCCCACGGCCCAAAGAAAGAATAAAAATTCAATTTGTGTTTCTTTCCTAGGCCAGCAGTTTCAAGCTTCCAGTGTGCATTAGAACCACCTGAGAGCCTGTCCCCAGGGTTTCTGATTAGATCTGGGTTGAGGTCATAGAATTTACAATTTTAGTAAGGTTGCGGGTGATGCTAAGGGTGGGGGCACAGGGACCACACTTTGAGAATCACTGCCCTGGGCCTTGCTTCTAGAATTTATTTATCTAAATTTAGCAGCGACTCAATTTCATCTGTTCTTTTGAAAATAATGGGGGTGGAAGGAGTGGAGGGTACTGTCTAGGCAGAATCACAGTGATCAAGAGCACTGAGAGCAAGTCTGATTCTCTGGGTTCGGGTCCTGGTTTCCCCACTTACTAACTGCATGCCCTTGAGTATGCTACTAAACTCTGGGCATCTTTTTCTTCATCTGTAAAATGGAGGTACTAATACTCCTTATCTCATGAGGTGACTGAGAGATAAAGGAGCTAATCCGTGTAATGTATACGAATACCTGCTCACTAAAAGCTAGCTGTTTGTCTATTTCTTAAAAACCTTAATTTAGTAGCCATAAGTTGTACCTTGTCGGCAGAGACTGGTTCTAAGTTGGTAACATGATGATTACTTTCTAGATCAGCCTCAGTGACAGGGGGGCTTGATCTTGGGGATTGATTAAGTGAGTCCTCTGTGTAAGTCCTTTTTTTACTTAAGGCCAAGCGTGGGCAGCAGAGCCAGTCTGAATGAAGCAGTGTTACCGGCCTCTGCATTCTGTGAAGGGTTATGGAGTAATAGTGATGTAACCCCTTAGAATGTGGCAGAACTTTAGATATTCTTAGGAGGAGTTGGAGGTTTGGAGAGCCCTGCATGAGGTGCAGGGGTCCCTAATGAGTAGCCTAAAACAATGGTGGGGGGAGGGAGACAAAAGGCAGGTCTTATAGAAACCCTTAGAAACCAGTGAGCCATTTCTATTCTACCAGGATAAAAGGCTCAGAGCTTTATTCAAGAGATGGATGTGTAGTAGTTAGGATATTATACAAGCATTCTAACAGAGACCAAGATAAAGTGACTTCAAATAAGATGGAAGGTTTATTTCTCTCTCATGGAAACATCCAAGCTGGCAGGCAAGGGGTAGGACAGCTCTGTCCCCGTTCCTTCTCTCTGCCATCCCCTTTTGCCATTACCCTTCTCTACAGGGTCGGAGCTGGCTCTACATTTCCTCACCCTGAGGACAGGAGAGAAAACATCAGTGCTGGGCCCACTGCTGCCTTGTAGACGCCCAGTTCCCACTGGCCCAGTAGCTATAGGCGAGGTTTGAAGGCCTTTCCTCAGGGGCAGTTCCTGACTCCAGCAATAAACAGCTCCAGAGGGAGCAAATATAATGACTCCCCAGCCTGGGCAAAGAAGTGAGGAGTAGCCAGTGTTGCAAAAATTTCTCTTAAAGCTGTAGAAAAAATAGATCAGAAATGTGTGCCCAGGAGTTGAGACAGTGCCACTGCCCAGATTCTACAGCCTGGAAAGTGGTACTCCCTGCAAAGGGCTGCCACTTGATGTCAGTCGGGGCTCCTTTCTCCCTGATTTGCTCCCTGTGAGGCCTACGCAGTCTCCGTACCCTGCCAGGCTCTGCGGTCTAGAGCCCCAGTACTGGGCTCAGAATAACCTGCAAGTTCTTAGCAGCCTGGTTGATCTACACTCTCTGTTACTGCTTTATTTTTTGCTTCTGGAAAGTATTTCAAAGTCCTCCTTCATGGTGGGAAGTGGTCCGTCCTTAAGAATGTTTCTGGCTCATTCCACTTAACCCAGAATGGAAACCCCAGGGAAGTCCCCAGAATCCCAGAATACAGCTGTTGCCCCTTGATCCTGAAAATTCTCTTCACCTTCCAGGAAGTAAAGCTTCTATCTGACTTGAGACCCAAATTCATCAAAACCAAAAAGCAGCTGAAACTAGAGACAAGGACAACATAAGAAAGGAAATTTTCAGACCAATCTAATCTCACTTATGTCAAAGATGCAAAATTCCTGAGTAAAATATTAGCCAATCAAGTCCTTAAGCTTATATTTAAATATATAATATTTTATGATATATGGTGTGTGTGTGTGTATATATATATGTATATGTATGTGTGTGTGTACTGAATTCATGACTGAATTCGGTTTATCCCAGGAATTCAAAGATAGTCTAATATGGGAATGTCTGTTTATGTAATTCACATCAAGAGGTTCAAGGAGAAAAACCTTAGGGTCATCTCAATAGATACAAAAGGAAAAATAAATTTATGACATTCAGCCATTCATGATTTAAAACTACTAAAGTGGGAACAGAGGAAGACTTACTGATTTTAATAAAGAGTGCTACCAAAAACTTACAGTAAACATCACACTTTAATGGTAGAACTTTAAAAGCATTCTCTTGAGAGAAAGAACCAGGATAAGGACGCCCTCTGTCATTGCTTCTATTTCAACATTGTGGTAGCACGGTAGGGAAACCAAAGGACAGAAAGGAGGAAATGACACTGTCATTATTCCCAGACAATAGTATTACTTATATGGAAAATCTGAGGGCCTCTACAGACAAGTTATTAAAAGACAAACAAAAATTCAGCAAGATTACTAAATATAGATCAACACATAAAAATCATTTGTGGAGAAACAATAGTGTGTCAAAACATAAAGCACAATTTATAATGCAATTTTAAGATCATTGTTATTATGGAAAACCCCAAACATACACAAAGATAAACAGAACAGCACAAGAATCCCACATCCCCAACTCCTCCCTTCTGTATTATTTTGAAACAAATTTCCCAGGCTCATATCATTTTACCTATACACATGAGTATATATATCTCTAAAAAACAAGAAAACACACTTTTTTTTTTAAGATTTTATTTATTTATTTATTTGACACAGAAAGAGCACAAGTAGGCAGAGCGGTAGACAGAGGGAGAGGGAGAAGCAGGAAGCCCAATGTGGGACTCGATCCCAGGACCCTGAAATGACCTGAGCCGAAGGCAGACGCTTAACTGACTGAGCCACCCAGGCGCCCCAAGAAAAGACACTTTTGACATAACTGTAATACCATCATTGCACCTAAAAATTAGAACTATTCTTTAATATAATTGAATATTCCATTTTTCAATGCTGTAATTGTCTCATAATTTATTTTAATTGTTTTAGAGTTTGTTTGTTTGCAATTGGTTGTTGTGGCCTTCACGTCTCCTTTAATTTATAGGCTCCCCCCCCCCATTTCTTTTTTTTTTTTTTTTACCCTCTGTTAGTTTATTTTTAGGAAATTGAGTCACTTGTCCTATAGAGTTTCCCACAATCTAGATTTTGCTCTTGCTTCCTCATGGTGTAGTTTTATGTGTTTCTCTGTCTTCTATATTCCCCATAATAAAAATTAGTACTAGGATCTAGAGACCTGGTCAGATTCAGGTTTGGTTTTTCCTTTTAGCAAGACTGTTTCCTGGAAGGCATTGTATTCTTCCATCAGGACACATAATGTTCGCTTGTTCTCTTTGCGAGGCCAGCAGCTACAGATCTGTTCATTCACAGAGGCTACAAAATAGTGTTACTGAAATTCTGTTGTTCTTTCTCCATTCATTACTTGGAAAACTCCTACCAAAGGAAACAAAAGAACTTTCCTCTTCTACTGGTTATCCACTGGTACAGTTTATATAGGAAGGCAGGATAAATGTAATTTTTAAATATAACATATATATGTATAGATGTATATATATCTTACAAATAAATGTAAAAAAGATATGTGAGACTTTCTTGAAGAAATTATAAAATTTTGTTAAATTAAATGAAAATAGACCAAAATAAATATAATGTTCTATATAATGCTGTATATAATGTTCACAAATAGGAAAGTGACAATTTTCCCTACAAATTCAGTGCAACTACGGTTTTTTTAAATTCCCAGTTGGGTTTTTGGTACAACATGGTAAGTTGATCCCAAAATTCATAAAGGGGCCTAAAATAATAAAATTTTGAAGAAAAAGAGGCCAAATACTAAAATATCAAAAATATTAAATATCAAAAATCACTTTAAGGCCATAGGGACAGACAGAAGAGAATAGAGAATCCAGAAATAAATGCACCCATGTATGGAAACAATATATGGCAAAAGTATAAAGAATGATCTATTTTTCAGTATATAATTTTGAGATAACTGGTTATCCAATTTTTAAATCTTTACCTCACAAAATATCAGACGTATTTTTTGAAAAAGCAAAAAAAAAATGTTTTTTAAGATTTTATTTTTAAGTAATCTCTGCTCGAACTCACAACCCCAAGATCAAGAGTCTCATGCTCTTCTGACTGAGCCAACCCCCCTGAAAAAGCAAAAGTTTTAAATTTTTTGGAAGAAAATATAGAAGAATATCTTTATGAATTTGAGAAAGGAAAAAATTTCCTACCCATGATTCAAAATATAAACCATAAAGAAAATTATTGACAACTCTGGGCATATTAAAATTTAAGGTTTTTGACAAGACAGCAAAAACAAAGTTAAAAGGCAAATCACAGGGGTGCCTGGCTGGCTCAGTCAGTAAAGCATGTAACTCTTGATCTCGGGGTTGTGAGTTTGAGCCCCATGTTGGGTGTAGAGATTACCAAAATAAATAAATAAATAAATAAAATCTTTAAAAAAAAAAGACAAATCTTCGACTAGAAGACAATATCTGTAGTGCATAAAACCAACAAAGTATTAATATCAAAATGCAGCAAGAACTACTACAAATAGAGAAGGAAAAGACAATCAACCCAAGTAAAAAATGGCTAAAAGATATGAACAGGCAATTAACAGAAGACGGAAGCCTAAGTAAATGGCCATGTAAAAAAAGTCAACTTTGCTGCTAATCAGGAAAATTCAAACTAAAAAAAAGATATCATTTCATATATATATCAGATATATATCAGATTAGCTAAAATTTAAAAGTCCGCAAACACCCATTGTTTTTTGTTTTTTTTTTAAAGATTTTATTTATTTGACAGAGAGCGCAATAGCGAGAGCAGGAACACAAGCAGGGGGAGCGGGAGAGGGAGAAGCAGGCTTCCCACGGAGCAGGGAGCAGGATGCGGGGCTCGATCCCAGGACCCTGGGATCATGACCTGAGCCGAAGGCAGATGCCCAATGACTGAGCCACCCAGGCACCCCACGCAAACACCCATTGTTGATGAGGATATGGAGTTTTAGAAATTCAGAGCAATTTGGAAATATCCAATAAATTGAAGATGCATATACTTGCAACTCAACAATTTTATTCCCATGTATACCTTAGAGAAACTCTTTCATGTATGAAAAGTGACTTACTCAAGAAGGTTCATTGCAGCATTGTTTGTAATCACAAAAAAATTGGAAATAATCAAAACAGCCATCAGCAGCAAAACGGGTAAATAAATTATGGTATGTTTATACAATGGAATAGTGTCAGTAGCTTAAAATAAATGAAAGGAAACTATGTGTATTATCATGAATTAATCACAAAAACAAAATGGTAAGCAAAATAAATAAGTTGCAAAAGTTATATAAATGATGCTACTGATATAAGGATTTAACGTGTAAAATAGTATACATTGTTTATAAGTGCATTTATATATGGCGAAGATATAAACATATGCCTGAGGACACTGTAAAATCTTTTCCTTGGCCCTCCTAGGGTCCCTGGCTGGACCTAAAAATTAAACTGACACGGAGAAATTTAAGAGAAAAAAAGCACACAAATATATTTAACATAAATTTTTATGTGACACAGGAGCCTTCATAAGAAAGTGAGGATCCGGGGCGCCTGGGTGGCTCAGTTGGTTAAGCATCTGCCTTTGGCTCAGATCATGATCCCAGGGTCCTGGGATCGAGCCGCATGTTGGGCTTTCTGCTCAGCAAGGGAGCCTGCTTCTCCCTCTTCCTCTGCCCCTGCTCATGTGCTCTCTCTCTCACTAACTCTGTCTCTCAAATAAATAAATAAAATCTTTAAAAAAAAAAAAAAGTGAGGACCCAAAGAAATGGTTAAGTCTGAGTGTTTGTTTTAAATATTTTTTTTTAAAATAATCTCTACACCCAACATGGGGCTCAAACACACAGCCCCGAGATCAAGAGTTGCACACTCCACTGACTGAGCCACCCAGGCACACCCAAACCTGAGTATTTTTATACTAGGTTTGATGAAGAGTGGAAAGTTGTGGGCAAGTATAATAGGACTTAAAGGGAATGAGTTAAGGGTAATAAATTGGGAGAAACTTAATAAGTCCTGTTTGTTTGGATTCCTCTTGAAGTTTCTCCGTCTTCAGAGACAAGGATGCGTCTTTCCCGGGGGGGTGTGGGGCACCTCTCAAATGAGGGGGTTTTTTTAAAGATTTTATTTATTTGAGAGAGAGGGCACAAGGGGGGAGGGGCAAAGGGAGAGAGAGAAGCAGACTTGCTGCTGAGCAGAGAGCCCAATATGGGGCTCGATCCTAGGACCCTGAGATCATGACCTGAGCGTAAGGCAGACGCTTAACCAGCTGAGCCACCCAGGCGCCCTAATGAGGGTCTTATTACCTGCTTCAGGGGAGAAGGGTGCAGTGGTCAGAGAATCCTTCCTTCACGTGCTGTTCCTCAAATTCCTTCAGCTTGAAATATTTAATATGCGAAGGTGCTGTGTTTTGGGGTAGTGTGTTCAATTGACAAACACCAAATTTAAGAGAGTGGTTACCACTGAAGAGAGAATAAGAGAAATGGGATTGTATGTGATACCAAGAAGTCTTAGACTGTATCTGAAATGTTTTATTTCTTTAGAAAAAAATGTGAATCAGATATGGCAAAATGTTAAGATTCACAAAGTCTGGGTGGTAAGTACATGGGTGCTCACTATACAGTATTTCTTTTCTGTACTCTGCATTCTTAAAATACTTTACAGATTTTTTAAAAGCAGTTAAAAGTTATACACTATTGGGCACCTGGGTGGCTCAGTTGGTTAAGCGACTGCCTTCGGCTCACGTCATGATCCTGGAGTCCCGGGATCGAGTCCCGCATTGGGCTTCCTGCTCGGCAGGGAGTCTGCTTCGTCCTCTGACCCTATCCCCTCTCAGGTGTTCTCTCTCTCTCATTCTCTCTCTCTCAAATAAATAAATAAAATCTTTAAAAAAAAAAAAAGTTATACACTATTAAAGTACTGCCTTAGTTTATTCCAATACTTCCCAAATATCAGGTTATTATACTAGAGTGGGGTGGGGAGCTCTTTTCTACCATCCACCTCCCAGAACTGGCAGAGCTTCAATTCTAATCAATATGGTGAAATTACACCAACGTAGGACCTCAGGTTTTGGTCAATACAAATGCGCCCTCTGCTGGTCCTGTAGTGCCCTGTCCCAAAGTTCAAAAGCGCTATGAGGAGTCGTGAATGTCTTCAGTGAGACCCCTTTTACTGAGCCAGCCATGTTAGGGAATGAACCGCCCCCCCCAACTCAGAGTTCCCCTTATCATGAAGCTATTTAAATCAGCTCCAGCTCCCTGTTAATATTACATATGATCCAAAACAAAATAAATTCCAAGGTACCACCCCAATCAACCTTCCCAGTTTCCCCAGCCACCCTGTACATTAACAATTTTGACCCCACTGCTATATCGGGAGGTTGATATATGAGACAGTAGATGCCACCCTTAAAGTTTGGGAATGACAGAAAGAAAACTCAAGTAACAAAGACGCTCTGGGCTGGGAAGGAGTGGGGGTGTCACAGACAACTTGATTGCTGAAAAATGGATTAACTGTAGTATTAAGGGAATGATGTTGGTAGGATGACAGGTGAATTTTTTCTTTTCCAATCTTTCTTTAAAGTCATAATACAGGGGTGCCTGGGTGGCTCAGTCTTTAAGCGTCTGCCTTCGGCTCGGGTCATGATCCCAGGGTCCTGGGATCCAGCCCCGCATCGGGCTCCCTGCTCTGCGGGAAGCTGCTTCTCTCTCTCCCACTCCCCCTGCTTGTGTTCCCTCTCTCACTGTGCCTCTCTGTCAAATAAAAAAAAAAGTCATAATACCTATAAATAAACAAAATTGAGGAAAAATAAATTCACAGAAGAATCTACTGTTCAAAGAGAAAGAGAAATAGATACTGATTATTAGAGCCTTCCTTTTAAAAAGTTTTTTTATTTTTTGGTTTTGTTTTATTTTGTGTTAATATCCATTTTCCCCAATAAAATTTAAGCTCCCTGAAACTAGGAAACTAATGTTTCCATCCTACTCCCCACTGTATTCCCAGCACCTAGCACAATTCCCATACTAATAAGCATGTGATAAACGAAGGAAGTAAATGACATTTTCTCAGTATAAATCAGTACAAATTTTCTGGGGAACAATTTAGCAGTAAACACTATGCCTTAAATACTGTATATCCCTTAATAATCATAGATGTGAACAAAGAGTAGGTCTTAAACATTCCTTTCAAGGATATGTTATGCAAAGTTCTTATTAATTATAAAAAAATTTGAAACAATCTGAATTTTAAAAGTTAACATGTTTGGTTAAGTCAGTTATGGTACATCTGTACAATGAAATGCTATGCTGTTATTAAAATCATTTTTAGGAACAATTATAAGGGAAATTCTAATAACAAAAGTAAATTAAAATTATTATGTTGTTAATTCAATTAAAATGAGTATATGTTATATATGCATGGAAGTACATACACCAAAATATTTGCATTAATTGTATGTGAATAGAGTGATCATGGGTGAGGTTTTTTTGGTTCTTGTTGTTTATTTTTACCAAGTGCCAACACTGTTTGAGGTACTTTATTTGTATTAATATTTTTTCTTGGGCCACCTGGGTGGCTCAGTCGTTGGGCGTCTGCCTTCGGCTCGGGTCATGTCCCAGGGTCCTGGGATCGAGTCCCGCGTTGGGCTCTCTACTCAGCGGGGAGTCTGCTTCTCCCTCTCCCACTCCCCCTGCTTGTGTTCCCTCTTTCACTGTGTCTCTCTCTGTCAAATAAATAAGTAAAATCTTTAAAAATATTTTTTTTCTTTATTGAGGGATAATTGGCATATGATAAATTATACTTATTTAAATTTTACAATTAGGTAAGTTTTTTAAAGTGTTAAATAATACTATTTATTTTTCCTATAAAGATTTTAATGCAGTCAACTTCACTTTTTCTACTTTTTCTTAGGTCTTTTTTTAATATTTATTTGAGACAGAGAGAGAGAGAGCGCGCGTGCATAAGCAGTGGGAGGGGCAGAGAAACAGAAGCAGGAGGCTCCCCACTGAGCAGGGTGCCTGATGCGGGAATAGAGCCCAGGACTCTGGTCTCATGACCTGAGCCAAAGGCAGACAGTTAACCAACTGAGCCACCCAGGCGCCACTGTTTGTTTTTTTTCTAATCAATTTCATTTTCAGTGCTATAGCCACACTGGGGTTTTAAGAAGAAATCTAAATACACCATAGACCTCCTAATTTAACATATTATTTTCTTTTTCTGTTTTCTCTTCCAGCCCTTATTCATTTACATATGTATTTTGTAGAGTTCTAACACACTATCCTATAGTTTACATTTTTACTTCTTTATATCATATTTTCCATATTGCTTATTATCTTTTTTTTTTTTTTTAAGATTTTATTTATGCATTTGACAGAGAGACACACAGCGAGAGAGGGAACACAGGCAGGGGGAGTGGGAGAGGGAGAAGCAGGCTTCCCACGGAGCAGAGAGCCCAATGCAGGGCTCGATCCCAGGACCCCGGGATCATGACCTGAGCCAAAGGCAGACGCTTAACGACTGAGCCACCCAGGCGCCCCTGCTTATTATCTTTTTAACCATAATTTTAAATGTCAAATTAATGCATCATGAATTGTTTCCCCAATCTCCTATTGTTGAGCTGTTTCTAATTTTTACTTTGGACAAAAAGTTTGTTCTTTTGAATTATTTCCTCATGATAAATACCCAGAAGTGAGGTTCCTGATCAAAGACTGGAACATTTTTCTGGTTCTTGATACATACTGTCCTGGCACTTTCCCAAAGAGCCTACTAATTTTAATGTCACTTGCTATGTGCCAGCGCTGATTTGTGCAGCATTTGAGAATTTTCTAGGTATAACATACTTCATTGTGCTAATTTGCATGTTGTTGACTACTAACCAAGTAGATGTTTCTCCATGTCTGGGATTATTGTCTATCATCTGTTGTCCTTTGCTGTTAAGGATGCTCTTTGTCTTCACAGACCAGGAGCTGAAGAGTATGACCCCTGACCCTCTTGGTGCTTCCCTGGCAGACCACATGCAGCCCCCTGTGTCAGATACTGTCCAAAAGACGTAAGTGTTTGAAGTTGTAATGACATGGACGGCTCCACTTTTATTTCATGTTTGTTTGGTTTTTGTTTGTTTTAAAGTCATCTCTACACCCAACCTGGGGCTTGAACTCATGACCCCAGGATCAAGAATTACATTCTCTACTGGCTGAGCCAGCCAAGCGCCCCTCATTTTTCTTTGTTTTTAATTAATTGAATTTCTGTTTTTTCTAAGCATGAAGATTCTCAGGCCAACCGCATACTCTAACAGCTGAAATTGTTGTCTAAGAAACAGATTCTTGGGGAGGATTATATTGTGATATGTTTCCTCCTTCAACCATATTCTTTGGCTGGGTGGGTGAAGAACAAAGCTTAACAGTGTGGAAACCACTTTCTCCATTTGTCTATATAGCTGAGATCTACAGACATGCCTAGAAAGGTGAAGTCTGTCATCTCAACCTTGGTTTCTCCTCTCAACATTCACTCAGCTCTGGTAAAATAAACAATACTTAATAATACTAACACAAATTGCTAACATGTAGTAAGTGCTTCCTATGTGCTCACTCTGTGCTTACCCCAAGCTCATTGACCAAGGCTCGGCCAGTAGCCCCAGTCACCTGACCTCAGCCCCATTTGGCAGTGGCAGCTAGAACTATAGCCTCTTGTGACCCCCCGTGAGCATCAGTGACTTGAGAACCTGCCCTCACCTGCCTCCTGGTCTAAGGATTCCCTCCTGGGTCAAAAAGGTTTTATGTTCCCTAGGAACAAAGGGAGAGAGGCGCTCTCTGGTGCAGAGGCAGCTCTCTGAAAAATTCCATTTTTTGACTTTTATACCTCAGCTTTTCCCACAATGGATTTAAATGACTTACAACAACCCCATCACCAAGAAAAAGGGGAGATAACCAAAAAGAAAAAAATTTTTAAGCCAGCAGGAAAAAAAAAACAAAACACCAACACTACACAAAAGTCATTATAGTCCTTGTGACCAAAAATCAGACTTTCAGATTTGATAGAGATTGCTGAATGTGAAAGCAAACAAACAAACAAACAAAAGAAGCAACACAATCAGGTTTGTGGTTCTCATATGCAGCATACCTGTTCCTCGGGGGAAATAAATGTTTTCTTAGCGTTAAATTCTAAAGGATAAATCTTCTGTGGGTTTTTATAGAGTGACATTGAATGATTTAAAGACTCATATATTTACAGGAAATTACATTTACCTCATCCAACAAATATTTCTCACGTTTCTATAGTAAGGCCCTGTCCTAGCACAGCACAGTGAATATAATACTGATTTAGCTAGAAAATAAGATGCCAGAACCAGGCCTGGCCCACAGAAGCTGTTGCTGCAGCTGTTACTGAAACCCACATGGCTGTTTCTTAGGGACCCTTTTACCCAGAGAACATAAGTCCGTTATCCTTAGGACAGATAATCAGTGACAGCAATTCTACAAAGGATCACACAAACACAGCTCTTGACCTTTTGGTGGCTAGATTTGATCAAGAAGAGAATTCAAAGGGCATAAAAGAATGGATGGATAGTTGCATGTTCCTAAAACAATCTTTCTTAAAGGTCATTTATTTTTCAGCTGAGTCTTTGAAAGAAGAATTTCAGTTAGATAACCTTATGTCATTCAACTAAAGGCATAAATATGCAACCCCAGAGAGGCAGACTATTTCTTTCTGCTCTCTAAATTGAGGACTTAGCCGGAGAGAACCCCAAAAGGGAAGACTCAACTTTCTATTCTCCCTTCTTCAGGAATGTGTTGGGAAAAAGAGGGTTGACCGAGTGTGTAAAATGCCCATCATAGCACCGCAGAAACGAGAACTCAATGTTCACTTTTCCTCTTCCTTGCCCGTAAGAGGTTTTGATAATGTTTGGTCCCACTGTCTTGCTCTTTCTTAAAGGGGCAAAGATTATGATGTGCACCATCTGCACAGGAGACGCCCAGGACACGAGTCCCCAGAGAGGTTGAGTCCTATAGATGCATCTTTTTTTCCAAGAGGAACAGAAGGGAGGGCTGAACCAAGACTGTTCAACCATCAGGCTCTAGCCAACATCAGTGTAAGTGTAAACATCTAGGAGCTTGGTCCAAAAGCTTGCTCCCATCAGGCTACCATGTACAGTTGTGCAGATTGCTTACTCTATATACAAGGGGAACTGCAAAGGGGCAAGTGAGAGCTGAAATCCAGTCTGTGGTTCACTCACCATGCCCTGTACCCCCGCAATGAACTGCATCCTTCTGAAGGATGGGGTGCCCATTTCTAATTCCTGCAAAGGTACTAAAAGGAAACTTCAGTTGTCCTACACACCACTTCTGACGCCAGGTGTGTGGAGTCTTTTCTGACATCAATCGATCTCCAGCTCAAAGGACACCAACTGGGTGTCATGTAGTTCAATTCTGACCCTGCCTGGAATTAGCACAGACCCCACAGGTTAAGGGCTTGGTCCCACAAGACTGCCCCTACTTCAGACACCAGTCACAAGTCCCAGGTTGTCACCTAAGGAGGGTTCCCACAACCTCTTCTTCAGCTTTGATAATTTGCTAGAATGGCTCACAAACCTCTAGAAAGTTATTTACTCACTATAACTGATTTATTACAAAGGGTGTTTTCAAAGATCTTATTGTTTTTTGGGTTTTGTGTTTTTTTAAGATTTTATTTATTTGAGAGAGAGAGAGAGCACAAGCAGGGGGAGGGGCAGAGAGAGAGGGAGAAGCAGACTCCCCGCTGAGCAGGGAGCCCGATGCGGTGCAGGACTCAATCCCAGGAACCTGAGACCATGACCCGAGTTGAAGGCAGATGCTTAACCAACTGAGCCACCCAGGTGCCCCAAAGATTTTATTGTTAAGTAATCTCTACACCCAATGTGGGCTTCGAACTTACAACCCCAAGATTAAGAGTTGCACACTCCACTGACTGAGCCAGCCAGGCACCCCTTACAAAGGATATTTTAAAGGATACAAATGAACAGCCAGATGAAGAGATACCTAGGGCAAGGTCCAGAAGGGTCCCAAATGCTGGCGCTTCTTTCTCCATGGAGTTGAAGGTGTGTACCCTCCAGGCATGTAGATGTGTTCACCAACCCAGAAGCAATCCAAACTCTTTTGGTTCAGGTTTTTATGGAGGCTTCATTATGCAGGCATTGATTGATAAAAGCATTGATTAAAGCACTGGCAAATGATTGTTAACTCAACTTCCAGACTTTTCTCCCTCCTCTGAGATTGCAGATGTTGGGCTGAAAGTTCCAACCCTCTAATAACGTGGTTGGCTCCCCTGGTAACCAATACCCCCTCCTTAGGTGCTTTCCAAAATCACCTCATTAACACACTCTCAGGTGTGGTTGAAAGAGGTTGTGTTAATGAAAAGCGAAAGCCACTCTTTTCACATTTGTGCTCCAGAAATTACAATGGTTTTAGGAGTTCTGTGCCAGAGACCGGGGATGAAGACCAAATATATATTTCTTATTATGTCAAAATATCACAGGCACTGAGAGGGTAGCCGTGGCCCCACTCTGCCATCCTCTCTTTGGAGGAATCTCCATTGTTGTCCCAGCCCATGGGGAAAGGTGAAGACTGACATGGTTTTGGTCATCTGCTTGAGAAACTTCTGGAAAGTTAGCAAATGATGCAACAGTGAATAAAGCTGGCTTTGATTTAAACTAAACATTAACTGAAGCAATAGCATTCTATCAAAGTTGAAAATTGCTTCACTTTGATCCAACTCTGTAGATCAGGATTTAGCATCAAAAAAGAGGACAATCACAAAGTGTATTTTGTTCCTCTTTCCTCCTATGGCATTAGACCTAGCAGTTTTAAAGGAAAGGCTGAACCTGAGGATCTCCACACCAGCTCCATTCTAAGACTCCCTCTTCTGCTTCATGTGGAACCCACACAAATTCCAATCTAAGCCATTCTGTTTTGTTCAACATAATCTTCCTTTGATGTTTTTTTTTTTCTTGTTTGCTACACATCATGGTCCTTTTCCTTAATTTTTCACCTTTAGGAGATGGAGTTGATTGGCAAAGTCAAGAGAAAGAAAAGAACCAAGACAGACAAGTCCAAGGCGCCCAAGGGGAGGAGAGAAGGAAAGGTCCAGAGGGAAGCAGAGGCCGCTGTAGGTAAGGGAATGTGCCCTTGACAAACAACCCAGGAAAAGACACCTAATGGGGGCTGGGAGGTGTCACAGAGAATCAGCATGAATCCAATGGGACAAACTACCTGTTTTGAGTCTTTTTAACTATCTCTGGCTAAGATGCCATTGCAGCCTTACTTCATGTCAGTACCTTAGGAGAGAGAGGAGAGACGAAACCAGCGTTGCCTAGAGACCTGTGATCAAGAGAGGAAATAATCATGATAATAGCACCTATTTACTGAATACCCACTGTATTAAGAGCCCCACATAAATGACATCATGAAATCCCCAAAACATCTCCATTAAAGTAAGCATTATTATTATATTGTGTAGTGGTTGAGGCCTGAGAGAGATAGGGTGGCTTGCATAAGATCAAACAGACTGAACAGGAAATGGTGGACCCAGAGTCTGACCCTACCATTTGATTCCAAGTACATGTTCTTACCATGGCCTCTATGAACGAATAACTATCATAATTTGAGAACTGGGCAGTGAAAGCATTTGGGAAGGGGAAGGATGAAACAAGCTGTGAATGATTACCCCAGCTGCCATTTTTCATCTTGGTTTCCTATATTGCACCTTCCAAGGAATTTAGAATCCCATGCTTCTGAAGACCTTCTTTAGCTTAAAACTTAATACCCATTCTTTCCTGGCCACATGATTTAGAAGACCCTCCAGACAAATCAAAGACTGTCAGAAAGGATGACATTGGATCGTCTCCTGGGCCCAATCTATTTTTGAGATTTGCTTTTTAAAGTCTTGCTGACCTTACATTGTTGTAGCCCATGACTTGGGTTGCATTGGTAGGACTGGGGAAAGGAAATACTTGTGGTCCCCAGAGGTGAATTGAGGAAGAGTTCCTCGAGTATGGAAGGCTTAAACTTTGCCAGGTTACAAAGCTGTAACCTCAAGCCAGACTCTTGAGGCTTGACTTTCCATTTGTGTCTATAGTTTTCCCCTCTGGAGAGTCTTGCTTCTACCAAAACAGAACTTTTTTTAGTAGCAAGACTATTGAATTACAGTTGATCCAAATAGGACAAGGTAGTTTCTCAAAGGGTGGTCTGTGGACTACCCTTCTCAAAACACTTGGAGTAGTTGTTAAAATGCAGATTCCTAAAGAATCGGACTCTAGGAGTAGAGCTGAGGAATCTACACCCCAGGTGATTCCATTGCACACTGAAGTTTAAAAGCTACTGAAAAGGATGCAGAGATCACATTTATTTAGCTACAACTCTGTCCCCAATTTTCTTCTCCAGGAAAGTCAAAGGAATCAAAGGCTGAAAAGAAATCAGAGTTAATTCCCAAAGAAAGAAAACCAAGAGCCAAAAGGAAAAGGACACAGAAGGAAAGGAATCTGGAACTAGCAGAGCTGAGTGGCCCTGATGTCATTAACTCTAAGGAAACAGAAGACACTTCAGATAGAGGTTTCTCTCCTGCAGATTCTGTTGTAGAGGACCCTTGGCTTTCCCACAAATATGATGCTCCAGAGAGCCAAGTGTCCATAGATGGAAGATCATCACCCACCCAGACTGTACCGGTCGCTGGAAACGTGGAATCTAAAGAAGAAAGAAGTTATGAGGACCCTTTCAAAGTAAGGTCCAATGTTCTCACCTTGGCCAGAGAGATTTCTGTTCTCATTGGTGCAACTGCAGAGGGGGGAAAAACTGCCCTGAATCATATTGCAGTAACTGAAACAGTGTTACTAGAACATGTTTTTATTTGTTCTATTCTATTTGACCCTGTAAGAAGCCAGAGCTGATCAAAGACAGAGTGGCAAAGCCCCTCTGAAATGATGCATTCTGTGAGGGTCCCAAAATGCCACAACATATACTCATCCCATAAGGAGCAGGAAGTTGGCACAGGCCTCACAGTTACAGGGAAAGATGGATTCTGGCCATCAGAGCCAAGCACATACCTTTTTTTTTTTTTTTTTAAGATTTTATTTATTTATTTGACAGAGAGAGGCACAGCGAGAGAGGGAACACAAGCAGGGGGAGTGGGAGAGGGAGAAGCAGGCTTCCTGCCGAGCAGGGAGCCCGATGAGGGGCTCGATCCCAGGGTCCTGGGATCATGACCTGAGCCGAAGGCACGCTTAACAACTGAGCCACCCAGGCGCCCCTTTTTTTTTTTTTTTTTTGAGAGAGAGCATGAGCAGAGAGAGGGAGAAGCAGACTTCCTGCTGAGCAGAGCCCGACACGGGGCTCGATCCCAGGACCCTGGGATCATGACCTGAGCCGAAGACAGCCGCTTAATGGACTGAGCCACCCAGGTGCCCCCCCAAGCACATATCTTTGACTTGGCCAGGAGTTCATGTTTTGTTTGCCTCCCAAAGGCTATGCAAATTCCTCCTTTCCTAATCTGCTTTTCTGTGGCACATAGCTAGGCCATAGGCAGCTTATACGCACATATCTATCTATCTTTACAAGGTGCTGTGGCATATAAAAGTAATTTTGTTCCAAGAGCCTTGATTCTAATGTCAAGTATCTAAGAGAAAAACTGAGTGAGCATAAGGAAAATTACCCTCGAATATCCCTGCAGTGAATTTTTAAAAATACCATACAGATACATCTCTCAATACGACCAACACAACCAATTTTTCCTCTGCTGTTGGAATAAATCACAATTTTTTTCCACTGGGATGAATGAAGGTGCTGAACTGCATTTGGAGGTTTTGTTGTAGGGGAGAAAAAAAGAGTATCTTTAAACACTACAATTATACCCACAGCTAAACTGCTATGGTTAAACCCACATAAATTACATGTGCATATGGTACAACTCTGCTGAATCTCATTTCATCTTTATAGCCACACTTGTGAATCAGATGTGATTATCCCCATTTCACAGACCTAGAAACTGAGGCGTGGAGCTAAGTGTCCCAGTTGCCAGAAGTTACAAAACCATCAAGCGGTAGAGCCAAGACTTAGATTCAGGTCCTTTGACTCTAAAATTAAGGCTCTTGTCAGTTTTAAATTATTTTGTTTTTCTTTATTTTATTGCCCATGGTCTACCAAAAAGGATTTCAGAAAGATTTTTCTTTTATAGTTCCCAATCCTCCCAACTGCCTAGACTATGGAATGCTGCTCTATACCGCAGATGAAAATTTTTACCTGTGGGCAGAACTTTCCTGAGCCTGGTAGAGAATCAGAATTTCTTAGATGTATTGTCAACCCATGGTACTGCACTGCTCTGCCCAGGCTAAAAAGCCAGGAAGTTTCACCCCAAGCTGGACACACAGAGCCCCCGTGGAAGAGTTGCATTCAGAGCTTCCCTCGTGGGCATATTTCTGGCAGTGGCGGGGGTGTTAGGGAGAAAAAGAAAGCTAAGACATCCTTCACAGAAGCTGAGAGAACCTTTCGTTGAAAAAGTGGGTTTGCATGGGATTAAATGTGAGTCTAACACATTTACATCTAAGACCACCCCTGGTAAGTAGCCTTTATCTAGAACCTGTGGTTCCCGGCCCTGGCTTCACAAGGGTCACCTGAGGAGCTTTTTAAAACCACCCAGGCCTCCCACCTAGGTGTTCTCATTTAATTGGCCTGGGTGGGGCCTTGGCCTCAAGTAATTTTTTAAAAGCTCCTTGCGAGGTTGTGAAGTGCAGCTAGGGCTGAAAAGTCCAGACCTAGGATGGGCCAGACATTATTTTGGCACTTTCGCTATTTCAATTAATCCAGTAACAGCCCCAAGGGGGAAGACAACATCAGGGACATTCAGTTGTGACCTCCAAATCCTGAAGCAAGTAAGAGACTTGGACCCAGGCCAGTCAGACCCTAGAGCTGGAGGCCGAGGCTGCAGTCAGTGTGGAAGCCACTCCATGACGCCGTCTCTGTGAGGGGCGACACCCTCGGACACCGAGGGCTGTGGAGGAGGCCTCGCCCCTGAGGCCCCTGAGACGGGCTCCGCCTTGCACTAAGAACGCCCTGGTTCCGTAGGCCCTCCTCACCGAGAGGGAGCGACAGGGAGCAACCCGGGACAGGCTGCGAGCCGAGAGGGCCGAGCGGCGACGCTCGGAGGTGGAGAGGAGAAGAGGGCAGGAAGCACGGCGGCGGCTCCTGCAGGAGCAACTGCAGAGGGCGGAGGAGATGAAGGAGGACCTGGAGCTGGAGCTGCGCACCCGCGCCCAGGAGAAGCGGTGGGTAGGGCGCCCGAGCCTGTGACTACGCTGGGAGGCAGCAGGAAAAGGCCGGGGTCGACCTCCACTAGCCACAGAGCTGGTTCTGAGGCTCAGGCCCACATCTCGTTTTTCTCTGTCCTCGGTCCAAAGATAAGGGGAAGTGTCCTGACCGTGACGGTTACTCCAGTTAGATGTTCCTGGGATCTTCTTGGAAGGGCTTTGTGACGCGGCCCCGCGAGCGCTTGTTGAGCCACTGTGCCTGTCTGCATTGTTCTAGATTCTTGCAGAGGCCTTGACTCATTTCATCTCATCTTTACGACAACCCTGTGAGACCTCCAGAGTTGTTTTTCTTTTTTTTTTTTTAAAGATTTTATTTATTTATTTGACAGAGAGAGAGACAGAGTGAGAGGGAACACAAGCAGGGGGAGAGGGAGAGGGAGAAGTAGGCTTCCTGCCGAGCAGGGAGCCCAATGCGGGACTTGATCCTGGGACTCCAGGATCATGACCTGAGCCGAAGGCAGTCGCCCAACCAACTGAGCCACCCAGGCGCCCGAGACCTCCAGAGTTTTAAAATTCATCTTGTAAGAATGGAAAATGAAGCTCTGGGAACCCAGTACCCCTGCCCCAGAGCACAGAGCCGTGTGGTGAGACATGAGGCTTCTAGCTCCAGAGCAGCTGTGTTCGTGCTTCTGCTCTGTGCTCAGGCTTCCCTTGGACACCCAGTGCCCTCTGAATGGGATGCCCCCCGTGGCCTGTAGCTGCAGAGCCCCCACGGCGGGGGGGGGGGTGGTGGGAACTGCCCGGTGGCCAGTCTCACAAGGATGTCCCAGTGTTTGCTGCCATTTCCCTGGCCATCCTGTGGCTTTTTTCCCAGCCTGAAGAAAGAGAGACTCGAAGAAGAACGGCGGCGGCAGGAGGAGGCGGCGAGGATGCAGCAGCTTCAGTTGCAAGTGGCCCAGGAGAGAGTCCGGCGGCAACGGGAGGCGTTCCAGAGGAAACTGCTAGAACTGCAGAGAACAAAGCAGCAGGAGGAAGCCGAGAGGGCTGGTGAGGAGGGCTTCTGGAGCAATCTGCATCTCCTATCTGGGGCAGAAGTATTTTTATCCCACTGTGGGTGTTCTTTTGAATCTCCCCAGAGTTATTCCTATCCTAAGCCTTAGTGTGTGAAGCACTCTAAGTGTATAAGCTCTTTTTTTTTTTCCCGAAGTGATTAATATGTGTGACCACAGTGAGTTGAGATAGATCAAAATAAGACAGACTCACTTGTGGAAATGACTCGGGCCCTACTCCCAATTCAGTCACCTCCTGAACTGGGATCCTGCCCCTCCCGTTGCCCTTTTAGCCTTGCTCAGGAGCCGCCTGCATTGGAGACAGAGCCCCGCTCCTTGCTCCTCTCCCTAGCAGACGGAAACAAACATCTGGATAGCTTCGGGGCAGCCTTTCAGGGGCTGGCCTATAGAATCTCTATAGCCTCACTTGAGAGGCTCAGCAGATGTCAGCAGATGACACTCTCTAGGCTGGTCAGTTCCGCTGAGTGAGCACACGATTTCTCCAGGCCCCGATCTGACGCCTCTCCTCAACTACCTGCATACCACCCATGAGCACCCCAGGCTCTGGAAAATTCTCCGCCAAGGTTTTGTACTCATTGCGCAGTGCACTGCACACAGTAGGTGCTTGATAAAGGACTCTTAAATTTGTAAATTGACCCCAACATGATCCCCACAGAGGAGCTGGCAGCGTGCTGGCAGGTAAGCTACACCAGTATCTCGGGGGGAGTCCCTGGGAATCAGACTTGGGAGTCGGATCCGAGAACTTTCTTCAGTACTGAGACCTCTGCTGAGCCCACCCTCCTTTTCTATTCTGCAGAGGATGAGAAGCAGAGGCAGAAGGAATTGGAAATGCAGTTGGCAGAGGAGGAAAAACGCCTGCTGGAAATGGCTGAAGAAGAACGGCTGGAGCACCAGCAGAGGAAACAGGAAGCTGGAGAGAAGGCTCAGCTGGAAGCAGAGGCGAGAAGGCGAAGGGGAGAGGAGGCCGCAAGGCTGGATCTGGAGGGAGCCATGACACGAGCTCAGGAAGAAGCCAGGTAGGGGATATTCGGGAACAGTTGCCACAGGGGATTGTTTCCCTGGTGCTAGCACCAAACTTGCACCGCCTTTGGACACGAGCAGTTCTCCCACTTTCCATAAGCATGGTTTGGAAGAACTAAAGAACAGACTCTTTTGCAGTGTCACAGAATTTCTTCATGGCTTATAGAACTTGTATTGAAGCTGGAAGGGAGTTTAGATTTCATCTCTCCCAGCACTCTGGTTTCCATATGAGAAAATGGAGTCCCAAAGAAGGGGGAAGGAACTTGATCAAGGCCGAAGAGTGAGTTGGGGGCTGTGCCAGGACCACATCTAAGACCCCCTGATTCGGAACCACTACCCTTCTCAGTATTTTTTGGTTACCTCTTATACGCCAAACACTCTTCTTCTGGCCACTGGGAATTCAGAAGTAAACAAAAGAGATGTCTCTTCTCCCTTGGCATTTCCATTCTAGGGCTGGGGGTGGGGAGACAAATATTTTTTTTAGCTGGCAATAGGTGCTAGACAGAAAAGGTTTTAAACATGTGATAGGATTGCAGGAGGTTTGGTTTAGATTGGTCGGCCAAGGCAAACTTCTTAGAGAAAGTGTTCTCTAAGGAGAAACCTGAATGACAAAGAGTTAGCTGCATAAACATCTGGGAGAAAAATATTCCAGCAGGTAAACAGGGAGTGCAAAGGTTCAAAGGAAGGAATGAAACTGGCACATTGGGAGAATAAAAGGAAGTCAGTATGGCTGGAACTAAGTGAACAAGGCACAAAGAATACTTCCAAGATGAGGTCAGAGAAGTAAGCGAAGACCAGACCTCATGAAAGCCTTGTTTGGAGAAATAGTGCAGAACTAATTATCAGGGGCCAGTGGCATTTTCCCCCGCTCTGTTCTTTTACAGTAGTAATGATCATTTCATCTTTCTGATAATAGAATTTCTTGAGCAATGTGGTTTCCACTGACTCTTTAAAAGCTAGATCCTCTATAGTTGCTTTCTCATGAATTTCCACTCCTTAGGGAAAGCAACAAATAGACATCCCTCTTTAGAACCATCAAAACTGAAGGGTATAGAAGCATGACACAGAAAACCGTGTGAGTCCAATCTTGACTGTAAACAGTTTACCCCCCTGAAATATATTTTCTACAACTTAAGCTGAATCTAAGCTAGTAAGTACTCTTTAGGGGACCAGAAAGAGAAGGCAGCCAGAACAATTCTATTTCAGGGTTTTCCACCGAACTCTGAGTTGTTCCACTCCTGGACTTTAGTCAACTGTTGGGTTCCACTACCACCCCCCCCCCCGCCCCCCAGCTGTTATGTGAATTAAAAAACAGATCATTAGAGAAGTCTTGATTCAAATTCAAGATTATGTATTCCATATATCACAGTGGCAGGACTGGGTTCGTAAGTATTGAGACCAAAAGCAAGCTAAACAATTGTGTAAAGCTAGTCCCAGGGGCTGAAAGCAGAAAACCAAGTGACTACAGCGGTGTGAGAGGTAGAGCCTCACTCCACCAGGGCTTAGAACTTGACGCCAGCTGGCTGTATTTCATCTTCACTTGTGTGACATTGGCGCAGGTACTTTAACTTCTCTGGCCTGTTTCCTCAGCTCTAAAACAAGGGAGTCCCTTCCAGCAATACGAGTGTAAGAACTGCTAGCTTTTGCTTTGCCAGTAGAAGGCTCATGAAACTCCAAAACTCATGTGTAAAGTTACTAAACAAATAGAGTATCATCTTCCACTAAAATGCAAGATCAGTAGCCCCAAGTCTAACTGATGTTTGCTCAAATCCAAAGTTATTCTACTAGCTTAGAAGGGCAATTTCTGGGATGCTTAATCATATTGGGATTGTGGATGGGTTGTCTCCTTAGGCAAAAAGCTGCTTTGGAGAAACATCTTCATTTCCATCAAGATCTCTGTAAGGAAGCCAGTGCCCTGCGGTGGACACACAACATTTCCAGATCGTGGGTCTACTCGTACTTCCAGTTCCTACACATACCCAGACCTTAAGGCTAGAAGAAAACTAAAAAGTAAGTTGAGAGGTAGTGACAGAAAAAGAGAAACTTCTATAATGATGTCCCATTTCATCTGGTTCACCTCAACCCACACCTCACTTCACTCTAGGACCTCCATTCCCACCACCCCTCCCGACCACACATGTGACTTAACTCATTTAAACTCTTCACTCACCTAAATCCTTTATGTTCTCTAGAACCACATAAATCCAGAAGCTTTGGTGCCTAAAACTGGCCAATAATTTCATTTGTTGTTTGAATTTCAGTAAATTCAGTTGAATTTCAATTAGTAAGACTTACATCATCTTAAAAGATGGTCAAAGTATTTCACTTCACAATGTGTCTGAAAGAATTGCAGATGTATGGAAATTCGATAATGCAAACAATTCTGAATAAGCTAAGCAGTTAGTTCATATATTGAGAACTTTATTGTCTCTTTAAAAGGCAAAACCACATCCATTTCAGCCTAAGAATCTAAAATGTAATGTCCGTTTAAAACAAGGTAATCACGGGGCGCCTGGGTGGCTCGGTCGTTAAGCGTCTGCCTTCGGCTCGGGTCATGATCCCAGGGTGCTGGGATCGAGCCCCGCATCGGGCTCCCTGCTCCGCGGGAAGCCTGCTTCTCCCTCTCCCACTCCCCCTGCTTGTGTTCCCTCTCTTGCTGTGTCTCTGTCAAATAAATAAAATCTTTAAAAAATAAAAAAAATAAAACAAGGTAATCACTTGATAAATGTTCATTTGAGCAAAATGAGCCGTTTTGTTGAGAGTATTCTCACTTCCTCAAAATATAGATTCTAGAGCTGCACTGGCCAATAAGTAGCCACATGTTAACTATTTAAATGTATGTTAAAACATTCAAAGTAGCCACATGTAACTATTTTAATGTACATTAAAACATTCAATTCTCCAGTCACACTAGCCATGTTTCAAGTGCTCAACAGCCACATGTAGCTACTGGCTACCTTATTAGTGCAGATGCAGAACATTTCCATTCTCACAGCAAGTTCTACTGGACAGCACTGTTCTAGACCCCTGGTAATGATCAAATCTGGAGGGTTTGTTCCTGTGCCTTTAAGATCCAATCACTCACATAATGTCCCCACTTTTTTTTAAGATTTATTCATTCATTTATTTAGAAAGAGAGAGCATGTGGTGGGGTGGGGCAGAGGAAGTCTCAAGTAGACTCCGCACTGAACAGAGAGCCCGAAGTGGGGCTTAATCTCACAACCCTGAGATCGCGACCTGAGCTGAAACCAAGAGTCTGACTGACGCTCAACACACTGCGCCACCCAGGCGCCCCCGTAACTTCCCCGTTTTTTAAAATCATACTGACACTATTAAGGTATAGTCTTGATTAGATAATTCTTCTTTAACATCTCTTTAAATATCAAGTATCTAATTAAAGTACCTATCCTAGAATGATCATTAAAAGGGATGAAAGATCTTTACAAGCAAGACACTTAAGAGGATGTTAAAGCAAGCAGTATCTGAACCTGAATTTTCCCACAAATTTCCTTTGTGGGAAATTCCTCTATACTCCACAGCCTGCAACTGAAAAACTTAGTATTTGCAGATGATTCCCTCAAAATTTCTCACCAAAACTTGTAAAGTATTTGCTCTCTACAGGAACTGTACTTCTACAATCCAGAAGTCAAGCTTAATTTTGATTAAGTATTGCTATTATTGGACTTGCTTAGATTTGATGCTTATTTTTAACTTCTTGCTTTATGTAAAACAGAAATAAAATGGCCAAAATACTGGCTATCAGTCATAGTGATTTTAAATATGTCACAAACTTTTTCTCGAAACTGTCCATCCTACTTGCACATTCATTCATTCATTCAAGTCATTCAGTAATGCTTAAGCAGATGAGAAAGGAGCATGTCAAATAATACGGAAGAGCATGCAAGGAAAACACCCTTGTGGGGGAAATTACCATTACCGACTTTATTTTCTCCCTTCTTTGACTAATTTAGGATGTTGCAGTCAAGCACCAGGTGGAGTGGCTACACTAAATGTTATTCAAGGTCCCTTTCCAAATCTGATGTCCTATAAAATTGTTGCTGTGAAAGTCCTATTTTACCAGCACTACTACACCAGATAAGCACATTTTACTAAGTTAACCATAGCAGAATGCAGTGTATTTAGAATTCTATAAACTAAAAAAATAAGATGATTTCCCCAGTAGCTAAGCTCCACCACCTAAATGCTAAGAGCTTTCAGACAGAGATGCAAACAAAATTAAGATACCAAACTACATACGCATTTTGAATAGCTCAAATAGCCTGTCAAGTTTGTTACTCAGGCCTGACAGAAATATGCAATTAGGATTTTCCAGAAATGGACCCCATTCCTAGTCACTATTTAATATAATAAATGCCAGGGACAGTCTAAACGCTCTAATTTACCTTAACTATACATGTACAATACAAATAATTTTTCAGTTAGGATCAGACGTAAGAATTTATAAGGCAAGCCAATTATTTTTTAACAGGTGACTTGAGTAGGGTATTTAAGCTGAAACGGTTTATAAAATTAGAGATAGGTTTTATTTGCTCTTCTAAAGTACTCAGATGAGGGCGCCTGGGTGGCTCAGTCGGTTAAGCAACTGCCTTCGGCTCAGGTCATGATCCCAGGGTCCTGGGATCGAGCCCCACATCAGGCTCCCGGCTCCACAGGAAGCCTGCTTCTCCCTCTCCCACTCCCCCTGCTTGTGTTCCCTCTCTCGCTGTGTCTCTCTCTGTCAAATAAATAAATCTTTAAAAAAAAATAAAAAAAGTACTCAGATGACATTCTACCTGGGATAACATGAAATTGGATTATGTGTATGCATACATATACTAAATTCTGTGATTTGTTAAAGAGTTAAAAGGTTAAGCCCTCTAACAGGCACTAATTTGGTACTTTAATTTTACACAAAGTTTAAATATTTAAAACATAAAAGGAAAATATAAACAAAGTATACCAAACCTTAACTAAGCAGAGAACATGTTGTAAATTGTTAAAGACTTAAGATTATCAATATGAATCAATTAAGAATTTTTGGCATACCCATTTATTCAACATGATTGGGTAACTGTATCATAGATATGCACCATACAGGAATATCCAGTTTCAAAAAAAAAACAGAACACTGAGTATTTAAGAAGGTAGCGTGGCCTTAAACAAACCCTTAATTCAAAGGCACTTCAGTAGCTTTCAGTGCTTCAAAGTCATGATCATCATCACTGTACAGTACTGAAAAATTTATTTGTACCATGTACAAACAATAATTTCCAGTATTATGCAAGAAAACTTTGTTATAGGCATTTTCTTTTTTCTTTCTATACAATTAAAAATAAAATAAACATTAGTACGGTTTTTACAAATATTTTGTTTATTTTAATGAAGCTGGTACAGACAATGTCCATTTAAAACCCATATCCCAGGCCAAAAAGTACAAATAAAATCAAAAAGAGCAGTGTTCTGTTGAATACACTTCTGCATGAATAACTTTATTAAACTGCTAATGAAAATTAGAACTTTTCTGGGATCTTCTGACAAGACTTTTCTTTAATCTTAAAATGCTTTCTCTTCAGTGAAGCCATCTTTGGAGTTAGTCATTACTCTCACCATCTCTGTCATCTCGACTCCAGCCTGATATTTCTCTTCTTTTGGTCCAGACCCTCAAATTTTAAAGGTAGCTTCAAGTTAAGGAAAGGTCATTTTTCCACAGTTCAGTTCTCTGAAAAACTTCCATCTCCCACTGAAAGTCATAGTCCAGGAGTGAAGCAATCACATGCTAGAACTTCAGGGCCAATTGGAAAGTCATCATGAACACTCACATTGGTCGATCTTACTTATCACAAGCCTGAAAATGTACAGTCCTGGAAAAGGTGGCCTCTCTGTGCACACACGTAATTTTTAAAAAGGAGAGGGCAATATGAAGGGGGCTGAGGTTTGATCACCAAAAATCAGCACAATGAAAACAAGTGATAATGAATAATGGGCACTAGAATTCAAATTACCAGATGTTTTAAAGAGATGGGGTGCCAGTTTTCAATTCCGTTTTGAACACCACATTACAAAAGAACTATTTTTAAAAATAAAAAAGGATTGAGGGTAAAGAAAAAAATAAAAAGAATATCTAAATCGTTGAATGACCCCCTGTTTGTTCCTGATAAACTTCAATCACATCTTCTTCCTCCATTCCCAGCTGTAAGAGGATAAAAAAATGTTAGAATTTATAAAAGTACTATTTTTTAAATTGGCTGCAATTATGTGGCCATTGTTTTAAAGTACAAAAAGATACAAAAGTGATCCATAGTTCCCTGTTCTAAGATAAAGAATCTGGGGGGCACCTGGGTGGCTCAGTCGTTAAGCGTCTGCCTTCAGCTCAGGTCATGATTCCAGAGTCCTGGGATTGAGCCCCACGTCCGGCTCCTGGCTCAACAGGGAGCCTGCTTCTCCCTCTGCCTCTCCCCTTGCTCGTGCTCTCTCTCTCTCTCTCTGTATCTGTGTGTCTCGAATGAATAAATAAAATCTTAAAAAAAAAAAAAGAATCCGGTTTCCTTTAATCTAAAGAACATAGAAGTATGTCTTTCCTCCTAATTCTGTCTGTGAAGTCATTCATTTGACCCTGCTGAGCAATTTCACCTCCCAGTTTATTCAACATATAAAGTGTGTTTTTAATTTATTTCTTAGAGAGAGAGTGTGCGTGAGTCGGGGGAAAGGGGGACAGAGGGAAAAAAGAGAGAATTTTAAGCAGGCTCAGTGTGGAGCCCGACGTTGGGCCCAATCTCACAACCCTGGGATCATGACCTGAGCTGAAATTAAGAGTCAGATGCTTAACCCACTGAGCCACCCAGGCGCCCCTAAAGTGTGCTTTTTAAAAAACACCTCAAAAGACTTTTAAATCTAATGAAACATGTATTTAAGCAATAGTTTGATGACGTCTTTTCTAAAAAACCACTTTATATCTAGATGTAATTACTTGATAGAATCTCTTTATTTCAAAAAACCTGATCTCACTTTGAAATATATGTGGTTTTAGTTAGAAAAATACTGCCTAAGGATTCATTCTGAAGTGGTTTGCTTTGTCATCTGCAATTCCTTCTGGCATATAACTATTATTTTGATAGTGACCACTATGAATGTAGAAGCATCATCTATCATCTACTCTTATTCAATAACTTAAGTTTTATAAGCTAGATTTGTCATGGTCAGCCTAGTCCTCAATCCTTAAAGAAAAAAAGGGGTCCTTCAAAATGCCTTTTACAGAACACTAAGCAAAGCAGACACAATTATTGTGTGGTGGGGTTTTTGGGTTTTTTTTTTTTTAATGTGTTCTATATGCACTGAAATATTCTGGAATTTTTTCTTAAAGACATTATTAACAATGGCTGCCTCTGAGAAGTCGGAATGCAGAGATATTCAGAGTATATTTACTTTTCATTTTATAAACTTCAGTAGTTTGCTTTTTATTACTTTTATTTTTAACTATGAGTATCCTTTATTTAAAAAAGAAAAGAGTACATAAGCGGGCATGGTGTCACACAGAAACCCAGGTATTACCCTCAGTGAAGGTAAAGGAACATCAATCTGTTGATTCTGGTGTGCAGTCAGGGTTCAGAAGCACTGTAACAGGCAGACTGAAAACAAAAACTAGCATATTCCACTAAATTACAGTAGACCACAAAAGCAAATGAAAAATAAAAGGAAAGTCTAGGATCAGTAATCTCTAATGAGAAAAGTTGCAGGTGACATTTTTGGTGAATTACAAAATGTGAAAAAAATACTCTAAGAAATTTAAAAATAAAACAGACAGAGGGGTGCCTGGGTGGCACAGTGGGTTGAGCGTCTGATGCTTGGTTTGCACTCAGGTCATGATCTCAGGGTTGCGAGATAGAGCCCCCACATCGGGCTCCACACTCAGGTGGAATCTGCTTGAGATTCTTTATCTCTCACTCCCTCTATACCTCGGTCCCCATGCTCATGCTCTCTAATAAATCTTAAAAAAAAAAAAAAAAGACATGGATTTAGGACTTTTTAAGTGATTAGGCTGGCTCTAGTGTTATGGATATTTTGTTTGTGGTATATATATGAATATTAAAATAATAAAGATGCTATTAAAACTTCATTTAAAGATTTTATTTTTCAGTAGTATCTACACCCAACGTGAGGCTCGAACTCACAACTCCAAGATCAAGAGTCACATGTTCCACTGAGACAGCCAGGTACTCCAAAACTTAACTTTAATTGCACATATGATAGCCTAGTAAATATTGCAAGGAATAAAATGCCAAACATTACAAGAAACCTTCAAGTCAGGAAGGCAGTGCATATCCTCCAACTATGGAAAATGTGAAGCAATCAGCTTCAAGAAATACCTTTGTAGAGATGAATGAACAACAGTACCAGGAGTTACTCCCTAAATACCTACTGTCTCCCTCTGCCCCATTAAAAACTTCTGAAAAGATAATTTTAATGACAGGGAGGAAAGTGTCACTAAAAATGTAGTCAATATCTACTGTGTTGTAGAGATGATATCAAATTAGGACAGGGAAAATACAAGATGAGTTTGGAACATCTTACTGTGCCAGACATTAAGAAGATACTCAAGGGGCCCCTGGCTGGCTCAGTCAGTGGAGCATAAGACTCAATCTCAGGGTTGTTGAGTTCAAGCCCTACCATTAGGTGGATTACTTAAAAAAAAAAATCTTAAAAAGAAAAAAAAAAGTACTCAAGAAAGTAGGTGGATACTAAACCAGGGAAAAGTTTTAATGACAAAGAGGATATTCACATAGTCGCAAACTATGTCCCCACAAACTACAACAGGAAAAATAACTACACTGTAAAAAAAGAAAACAGTTAAATTGAGTGATAAAAATAAACATTATCACTGTTTATTGATAATAAAGAAGGGACTGACTTCATGTATTCCAGATATTACACCCTAAGAAAGACACATCACCATATGTGGTATTCTAGTCCAAAATGCAGAATCTGAATCTAATCATGAGGAAACAGACCAGCCCAAATTGAGGGACTTTGTAGAAAATAACTGGTTTGTATCCTTTAACAATGTAAATGTCATGAAAGACAAAGAAAGACTGAGGAACT
This sequence comes from Mirounga angustirostris, assembly GCF_029215605.1. Lineage (NCBI taxonomy): Eukaryota > Metazoa > Chordata > Mammalia > Carnivora > Phocidae > Mirounga > Mirounga angustirostris. The sequence continues at coordinate 162,559,298 of NW_026991711.1, forward strand.
GTTCCAAATTAAAGATGATTAAAAAAAATTTTTTTAAATGATTAAAAAGACACCTAAAGGGCGCCTAGGTGGCTCAGTTGGTTGGGCGACTGCCTTCGGCTCAGGTCATGATCCTGGAGTCCCGGGATCGAGTCCCGCATCGGGCTCCCTGCTCAGCGGGGAGTCTGCTTCTCCCTCTGACCCTCTTCCCTCTCATGCTCTCTCTCATTCTCTCTCTCAAATAAATAAATAAAATCTTTAAAAAAAAAAAAAAAGACACCTAAATAAAATATCTTGATACTGAAACAGATCATGTGATGGAGGAGAAAATTTGTTATAGGAGACATAACTGGGACAAATGATAAAATTAGGTTGTAAAGTATTCTAACAGTGTTAAGTGTCCTGAATTTAAGAGTACTGTGGTTATGTAAAACAATATACTTGTTCTTAAGAAATACACAGTAAAATATTAAGTAGTAAATGACAGTGGTGTGGGCAATCTACTCCCAAGTGGTTCCAGTAATAAATACACACATAAATGGGCAGAAGGAAATAACTAAGTGAAGGTAGCAAAACGTTAAAAACAGGCCAAACCAGGTGAAAGACAGTACAATTTTTAGTACTATTCTTGTAAGTTTTCTGTAAGATGAAAATTATTTCACAATAAAAACCTGTCAAAGAGAACACAGACACCAACTTGAAGGGGCCCCCACTGGCCAATCTCTAAAGAATATTCATACAGTTTCGAAGTATCTCCCCACAAATTACTTATTAATTAAAAAGGAAAATAGGGGCGCCTGGGTGGCTCAGTCGTTGGGCGTCTGCCTTCGGCTCAGGTCATGATCCCAGTGTCCTGGGATCGAGCCCCGCATCGGGCTCCCTGCTCCGCGGGAAGCCTGCTTCTCCCTCTCCCACTCCCCCTGCTTGTGTTCCCTCTCTCGCTGTGTCTCTCTCTGTCAAATAAATAAATAAAATCTTTAAAAAAAATAAAAAGGAAAATAATTTGACAGCAAATAAATCTGGCAATTACCACCTTAACTAAAGTTGACCAAAGTTAATGTTACCCATAACAGGACAAATGGACATCATGTACCTCCTGATGTGATGCACTTGGGAGTACATAGCTTCACTCTGTGCTACTCCTACCAAAAATGCAAAACTGAATCTAATCATGAAGAAACATCAGACAAACCCAAACTGAAGGACATTCTAAAACATGGCGCCTGAACTATTTAAAAATGTCAGTGTGATTTAAAATGAAGACTGAGTATTCCAGATAAAAGGAAGCTAAAGAGGAATAATAACTAGTTAGAAGACACTATCCTAGATGGGATCCTAGGTCAAGTTTTTTTTTAAAAGCTATAAAGGACCTTACTGGGATAAATGGCAAAATCGGACTATTTCGACTGCATATTTGGTAAGAGTACCATAGCAATGTCAAATCTCCTATATTTGATAATTTAACTGTGGCTCTTAGGAGACAACCAAAATATTTAGGGATAAAAGGTCATAATATCTGCAAATTAATCTCAAATGATCCACCAATAATGATAATATGTGTATATAGAGAAAGTGATAAAGCAAATGCATCATAATGTTAATAATTGGTGAATCTAATGAAAAGATTATATGGGAGAATATTATACTAGTCTTACAACAACTCTAAGTTTGAAATGTTTTCAAAATAAAAAATTAACAATACATCATTCCCACTATCAGAAATATCAGAAATGTTGTTTTGTATTTGGAGGGAGAAATCTGTATAAATATAAAAGCACTCACATATACACACTCTCTCCCATACTTTATTACTTTCGGATACCTCTAAGGGGAGTGGGGATATATAAACAAAGAGTCCATAGAATGAAAAAATTAAAGATACAGAAAAACATAAATCAAGATGACAGAGCCAAATATATTAATATACACTAAACTTCTATATTAAGTTCTCAAAGTGGGTCAAAAGTCAAAATTGAACCATAAAAGGTCATCATCACCATGAAAGTGCACCAGAAGTCTGCCAAATTTGAGGAATACTTGTTCCTCTTTAAAATTATATATATATATATATATATATATATATATGCCTTATGACAACTGCAGTACTCAATTCCCACTTTCCACCTTTTGTTTTTTTTTTTTTAAGATTTTCTTTTTAGGGATGCCTAGGTGGCTCAGTTGGTTAAGCATCTGCCTTCGGCTCAGGTCATGATCCCAGGGTCCTCGGATCAAGTCTCGCATCAGGCTCCTTGCTCAGTGGGAGCCTGCTTCTCCCTCTACCTCTGCCTACCACTCCCCCAGCTTTGCGCTCTCTCCCTGACAAATGAATAAATACAATCTTAAAAAAAAAAAAAAAAGAGGGGCACCTGGATGGCTCAGTCATTAGGCATCTGCCTTGGGCTCAGGTCATGATCCCAGGGTCCTGGGATCAAGCCCTGCATCAGGCTCCCTGCTCAGCAGGAAGCCTGCTTCTCCCTCTCCCACTCCCCCTGCTTGTGTTCCTTCTCTCGCTTTGTCTCTCTCTGTCAAATAAATAAAGTCTTTAAAAATCAATCAATCTAACCATCTAATTAAAAATTTTTTTTTATTTTTAAGTAATCTCTACACCCAACATGGGGGCTCAAATGCACAACCCTGAGATCAAGAGTTGCATGCTCTACCAACTAAGCCAGCCAGGAGCCCCGCCAGCTCTCTTTTGATTGGCACTTTTTAAGGCAATATATGGACGTTCAACCCAAAAGACTATTTTTCTTTCTGACAAACAATATACAACTTAAGTCAGAGAATATTCAAGAAAAGGGCAGTTTAATTCCAGTGAACCAAATCATTCAATGCAGGATTTTCACATTTTTCTTCACTCAGAGAAGAAATTATACTCACTTCTTTTGGAGTGTGATTATCAGCAATTCTCTGACCTTCAAAGAGAAACCTGAGTGAATTCATTGGAACTCCCTAAAAAGGTAAAAAAATATATATATATACACACAAATCTTAAAACAGATAGTAGGAACTTTGAGCACAAAAAGCAAACATGAAAGCTTCAACAGAATACACTGAACATAAAGCTAGATATATCTATCCTATCATAATTACCATTTATTGAGTACCACCTATTTGCTAGGCCCTCCCTTCTATCAAGTATTTCACATAATCATGTTCACTGCAACAACCCTGGAAGGTAGGTATTATCATCTTATCTTCAGTTCACAGCTAAGCAATCTAAGGCATGGAGAGGGCATACAAAGCTAGATAGCAATTTAAGGCCCAATCTGTTCCTAAGCTTATACTCTCAACCACTACTCTATCTAGTTTCCTCTAAAATCTGTAAGCCAACATAAAAGATAAAATCTGAAATTGGATGAGCACCCTCACTAGTTTCCAACCATACAAGCAAAATTAGTTTTAAACAGATTAAATCACAGAAATTTGGTAAAGCACAGTAGCTAGCCAGGTGAGCTACAGTAGCCTGTGATGACATAGATAACACTGTTAAGTATCAAAAAAGGTATTAAAATATATTTTTCTAACGAGTTACTCAACAAAAATAGCTAAAAGGGAAGAAATGACTCATTTAAAGAGAAACTGCTTCACTAATAAGAATGAATCAAGAATCATTTCTTTAGTCCATAAGTACTAGAAAAATTAAAACTATCTTCCAATAAGTATTAACACATAAATATATGAGACCAGGCAAATTTTCCCTTCATTTGATTTTAAATTCTAGGCTTCTATAAAATAATACAATAAGCATGACTGAGAAAAGCAAAATATTTTTTGATTTTAATCATAGGATCTTTTAAAAAACATTATCTTTTGTTGAGGTCAAAAAAGTTTCTATAAAAACCAGTCTGAAACATGAAAATGTAAGAATGATTCAAAAAATGGGGCACCTGGGTGGCTCAGTTGGTTAAGCGACTGCCTTCAGCTCAGGTCATGATCCTGGAGTCCCGGGATCGAGTCCCGCATCGGGCTCCCTGCTCAGCAGGGAGTCTGCTTCTCCCTCTGACCCTTCCCCCTCTCATGCTCTCTCTATCTCATTCTCTCTCTCAAATAAATAAATAAATAAATAATCTTTAAAAAAAAAAAAAAAGAAAATACAGAATGCAATTAGCAGTAATCTGTAGTACTATATATATAAAGATAATAAACTAATAATATTAGTACTTAAATTTAACGTATGGCTAAGCAGTCATGATTAAAAACAAGGGAACTTCACAGTGATCACCAAAAATTACTTGCCTTTATTGTTATATATACTGGTAAGCCATTAAGATAGAAACATTCATATAGCTATCTTTACAACTCTGAGTTACTTTTCAAAAACACTTCTGCATACCTTATGAATTCAAATTTTGAAATGGGCCACAATGGGGAAAAAGGCAATTCAACAAGGTATAAGGAGTATTCTCCTTGATCTACTCATGGTGAAAATAATAAAAGATCATTTTTTTTGATAACCTTCCTTACAAGAAAAATTAATGACATATAAAGCACTGTATTTTACCATAACATACAAACCTGTCTTTGACAGTATGATTCTTTGAGTTTCTTGAGATGTGTTGTCATTTTCACTTTGAAGTGAATCTCACTGCTATCCTAAGGAGATAAAAGAAAAATAATTATCCCTTTGTGTAAATTATTTGCTTTGCTTGAAACAAATTAATTACACATATACTACACATAGAAACATAAACCCTGGACTTACACCTCCCCACCACAATATTTTTGAACATTCCTAACAAGGCTTATTAAAACATTCTAAACATCCTCAAAGTTACTTTATGTCCATTTCAAAAGAAATTTAATAAAACAAACCATCTGTCTTGGACGTTAAAATTAACAGTATAAATAAAAGCATGCATGTCAAAGAATGCATTCCTTCATAATTGCATATCTATTCTATTTTCAAAATAAACACACCCCAAAACAACTCAAAACAAAAAGTACCCCCCACAACTAAGTATTGTTGAAGGTGATCAAACCTACAAGAAAGGCATATACCATAAAATAACAGACAAGAAACTCATGTCTGCCAAAAAGTCACCCCACAGAGTCCAGTTTCTCTCCTATGAGTAAAATGAATAAAAACCTGAGTGAATCAAACTGATTTATGGGACCACAGATTCTTTTCTTCTACCCAGACATCAAACAATCAGGCAACCGTCAGAAAATAATACTGGTAAAATTTCAAAGCCAATCCTTATGATTACATATCACATTCACAAATGCATATTAGTGGAGGCTGCATGTTTACAATTCTTGTGACTATAAAGAATAACAAATTCTCTTCCTATGGATAATTTCACGGACAAAATTTCTATAGCATACCTCATGCCATACACTAAAATCATTTCCAGATGAACTAAGGAGCTAGCATTAAAATTTTTTTTTACTATTTTCTCTCTTTTAAGAATTTTTTCCCTAACCTTGACATTGGGAAATCTGTATTCTAAAGCAAGATTTTAGCCAAAAGACACAGCAAAAAAGTACACCGATAACTGAAAATGTCACCCCACAGTTAAGAGACACTAGAGAAAATATTCACAACAGATAGACAAGAAAAATCAAGGGGCACCTGAGTGGCCAGTTGGTTAAGCATCTGCCTTGGCTCGGGTTATGATATCCTGCCCCGCCCCCCCAGTCAGGCTCCCTGCTCAGTGGGGAGCCTGCTTCTCCCTCTCCCTCTGCTTGTGCTCTCTCCCTCTCTTTGTCTCTCTCGTAAAATAAATAAAATCTTTAAAAAGAAAAGAAAAATCAAAATATAAAGAATTCCTACAAATCAATAATTCTTAAAAAGGTAATTCATGGCATAGGACATATAGATCAATGAAAGAGAACTGACAGCCCAGAAATAAAGCCACATATATCTACAGTCAATTGATTTTTACAAGGATCCAACCAACTCAATGGGAAAAGGACAGACTTTCAACCAATAGTCTGGGACAAATGGATAGCCACATGCAAAAGAAAAGTTAGAATCTACCTCAAACCCACACAAAAAGTACTCAAAATCATCAAAAACTTAATGTAAAAACTAAAACCATAAAAAATTTTAGAAAAATCTATAGGTGTAAATCTTTGTGACCTGGGATTAGGCAATAGTTTCTTACATATGACTCCAAAAATAACAGCAAGAAAAGAAACAATAAATTGATCAAAATTAAAAACTGTGTACTGTAAGATACCCAAGAAAGTGAAAAGACAACCCAAAGATGGGAGAAAATATCTGCAAACCATCTATAAGGGTCTAATATCCAGAATATATAAAGAATTATTATAACTCAAAAATAAAAATAATAATCCAATTCAAAAATTGACAAAAGATTTGAAAAGACATTTCTTCAAAGAAGATGTACAAATGGCCAGTAAGAACATAAAAAGATGTTCAACATCTTTTTGGAATAGCATGTGACTCTTGATCTCAGGGTAATGAGTTCAAGCCCCATGTTCAGTGTAGAGATTATACACATACATACATAAGCACAATGAGATACCACTTCACACACACCAGGATGACTATAATAAAAAAAGACAGACAACAACTATTGACCAGAACATAGAAAAACTAAATCTTCACACACTGCTGCTGGGAACATAAAATTGTAAAGCCACTACTGGAGACCATTTGGCAGTTCCTCAAAAAGTTAAAGTCTACTATATTAGATCCAGTAATTCCACACCTAGATATATATCCAAGAGAATCAAACACATACATCCACACAAAACTGATATGTGAATGTTCAGAGCAACATTATTCATAATAACCAAACTGAGGAAACAACCCAAATGTCCGTTAACTGATAAATGGATAACAAACTGTGGTATATCCATACAATGAAATATTATTCAGCCATAAAAAAGAATAAAATACTGATGCATGCTACAACTTGGATGAACTTTGAAAATATGCTAAATGAAAGAAACCAGACACAAAAGACCACATATCATGATTCCATTTATATGAAATGTCCAGAATAGGCAAATCCACAAACACAGAAAATAGATTAATGGTTGCTAGAGGCTGGTGGGAGAAAGGAGGATAGGGAGTACAGCTAATGAATACTGCATGTCTTTTTGGGATGATGAAAATGTTCTGGAACTAAATAGTGGTAATGGTTGTATAGCATATTCTTATGAACATACAAAAGTCACTGAATCATACACTTTAAAACGGTGATTTTTGGGGTGCCTGGCTGGCTCAGTTAGGGGAGTGTGCAACTCTTGATCTCAAGGTTGTAAGTTCAAGCCCCATGTTGGGTGTAAAGATTACTTAAAATAATAAACGAACTTAGGGGGCACCTGAGTGGCTCAGTAGGTTGGGTGTCCCACTCTTGATTTCAGCTCAGGTCATGATCTCAGGGTCCTCGGATTGAGCCCTGTATTGGGCTTCCTGCTCAGCAGGGAGTCTGCTTGTCTGCCCGCCCCCGTTCACACATGCGCACTCCCTCTCTCTCAAATAAATCTTTTCAAAAACATAAAAATAAACTCGGGGGTGAGGGGTGGGAAGATGGGTTAGCCTGGTGATGGGTTAAAGAGAGCACGTTCTGCATGGAGCACTGGGTGTTATACGCAACAATGAATCATGGAACACTGCATCAAAAACTAATGATGTAATGTATGGTGATTAACATTACATAATAATAAAAATAGATAAATAAAAATAAACTCGGGGCACCTGGGTGGCTCGGTTGGTTAAGTGTCTGACTCTTGATTTCAGCTCAGGTCATGATCTCAGGGTCCTGGGATCTAGCCCTGCATCAGGCTCAGTGCAGAGTCTGTTTGTCCCTCTCCCTCTGCTCCACTCCCCCAACCCACTCTACCTCCCTCCCCCCTCGATCTCTCTCTTTCTTTCTCAAATAAATAATGAAACCTTAAAAAAAAATGCACTCTTTAATAAAATGATTTTTATATGTGAATTAGATATTAATTTAAAATTTTCAAAATAAGGGTGCCTGGGTTGCCCAGTTGGTTAAGCATCTGCCTTTGGCTCAGGTCATGATCTTGGAGTCCTAGGACTGAGTCCCACATGGGGCTCCCTGCTCAGCGAGGAGCCTGCTTCTCCCTCTCCCCTTGCTGGCTCCCGCTGCTCTCTCTCTGTCAAATAGATAAATAAAATCTCTAAAAAAAAAAAAAATCTTAAAAAATAAAATTTTCAAAATAAGATAATCATAGAAAATGGGAAAAGCATATGAACAAAGAATCTAAACGTAGTAGGTCAGTAGTAGCCTAATGCTACATCACAATGCCTACTTACTCACTTCATCTCATCACGTATGCATTTTATCATCTCACATCACAAGGATGAGTACAGTATAGTAAGGTATTTTGAGAGAGCACATTCACGTGACTTCTATTACAGTAGTTATAATTCTATTTTATTATTAACTATTATTGCTAATGTCTTACTGAGCCTAATTTACAAATTAAACTTTACCAGAGGTATATATGTATAGGAAAAAACACAGTATTTATAGGGGTTCAGTACTATCCACAGTTTCAAGTATCCAATGGGGGTCTTGGAACATATCCCCGCAGATAAGAAGAGACTACTATATGAAGATTCATTCCTCTAACAATTTTCAACTAACCTTATTATCAGTATCTCAAAAAAGGCCAATAAAGATACAGTCTGAGAAAAAGAGGCGCCAGGAAAGAGAAAGGGGTCAGGAAAAGGGCTAAAAGGCCCTTTGATTTTAGTATTTACTGTATCTGCCACTGAAGATGCTAACCAAAAAAAAAATGTTTTTAGAGAAATTAAGATAATCTAAATCTGCCTAGATCAATAAAGCAGTATCAGCCTCTTCTACCTACAACAACAGATGCACATATAGTAAATGAAAATGCCATTTTTATTTTATTTTAAAGATTTTATTTAATTTATTTGAGAGAGAGAAAGCACGTGAGTGTGCGTGTTTGCAGGAGGGGGAGGGTGCAGAGGAAGAGGGACAAGGAGACTTCCTACTGAGGGAGAGCCCAACACTGGCCCGATCCCAGGACCCCAAGATCGTGACCAGAGCTGAAGTCAGACGCTTAACTGGCTGAGCCACCCAGGTGCCCCCAAAATGCCATTTTTAAATAATTTGCCTTATTTAAATCATTTTTCCAGTGTCAGAAATTACTCACACTTTAGAGAGTTAAAGGAGAAAAATAATGAAACTCACCTGTCCAATGACTTTGAGTTTAATGTATTCTCCTTCCTTCTTATCCCCCAAGTCCTCAGTTGAAGGTTTTGCCTCCTGAAAGAAACGTACATTTAAAAAGTTCCTATATGCTATTTTACTTACTTAATGAGTACCCATCATTCTGAGTACAAAATCTGCACTTGAGAATGTTAAAAGCATTTATTTTCTCTGCCACGCCAATTAAGCAAAAAAAGCCCTAAGTCAATTGCTGTTTCAAACACCAATGCACTAGAAATCAAAAAAGAGATCTCTTTCATTATAATATCCTACAGTAATGGTTCTAAAACTGCGCCATGCATAGGAATCACCTGAAGGACTTTTTAAATGCCTGCTGGGCCCCACGCCCAGCTTTTTATTCAATAGGTCTGGGCTAGGGCTGTAATTTGCATTTCTAATAAGTTACCAATTGGTGCTAATGCAGCTGGGTAGAGGAACAACCTAGAAACCACTACCCTACAGTCATCTCCTATTAGAAGTAGCTTGTTCTCCATAAATCCTTAAACATTCTGAATTCAAGATTCTCTTCTCACAGCCTATCAGGAGAAGTTATCTACTCCAATTGCAAAACTGTACCCAGAAACATAAATTAACCATATAACCATAAGCAAAGTCTATTTGGGAAGGAAAATTAAAGAGTATATTAGCCTAACGTACTCTAGAGTCAAATCAGCTTTATATCATCTACTTATTTTAGACTATCTGAAGCAGTCTATCCAATTTTAAAAGAGTAAGTTTGGCTGAAAAAACTTAGGGGAATAAGTGCAGTAAGTAAAGTACAGCGCAGGCAGGGAAAGGAAAGAGGAGACAAAATTCGAAGAGAGAAAAGAGGGTTATAAAATAATTTCAAATGAAAGGATACTGAAATGAAAATGAAGTTAAAAGAATAAATTAGTTAAAACAATTTCATCATGAAATATCTAAGAAAAGCAAGCCATTTTACTAAAGGAAGTAGCCTGGAAAATTTCACTCAATAATGTGTTAAAAATAGCTTTCCTGTGTACCTTACCTTAATCTGGCCACCAAATTAGCCATGTTTAAATATATACTCTTTTGTAAAACATGTAACAATTTCTGTTAATCCACACTTTTTAAGAATATAACCAACTATGTTGTATTTTACAAGTAAAATAACAGGGCCATTACTACCTGCATATCTCCTGCCAGTAACTTAAAATTAAAATTCAACATTCAAAATTTAACAGAACATTATTAAACTACAAGTAGCTTTTAACTTTAAGATATAGGATAGAGTCCACTGTAATGCTTAGACAACAGAATTGACTTCGTTAGTGTAAATCCTTGCCTGTTCTTCATTCTGCAGGACTTTCAACATTTGCTGATTACTGCATATTACGGCAGCAGACAAAATGCACCTTCTTTAGTGAGACAGTATTTCACCTGAAAACTAGAAGACTGTCTTTAAATATAGTCTCACCACCACATTTCTATGAATTTATATTCATAGTAAACAGTTGCTTCTTCCTTTAAGTATCTAGGAAGGATAAGGACAGTTTATTCCATGCAGTGAAGAGCAATATAGAGCAATGAAACCCTGAGTTCTCTTTTACTGCGAGGAAAAGGGGTGTTAGGAAGCGGTTGTTTGAATTAACACAAAGGAGGAGAACCCTCCACCCCACCCCCAGCAGCAATTCATCAGCACAATGGGAGTGATTTTGCTCCAGTTTCTTAGCTAAGATAGCTATAAAAGCTACTCAAGGACAAAAGAGTTCTTTCCTCTCCTCCAATCCTTCGTTCACACTGCTTTTCTAAAGCACAGCTTCTCTGATTGGATAACTACTCTATCAAAAAGCATTAGTAGCTCCCAGTACTCAAGGCCTAGAACCAAACTCCACAGCACCTAATTCAGTTCCTCCCTTATCAAACTCAATTCTCATTTTTCCCTCACCACTTTCTTTACAAACCTGAGGACTCAGTTAAGTTGGAGTATTTGCTGTTCCCCAAATAAGTCTATCAGCATTCTTCCACCTTCAGCCCTTTGTGGTTCCTGTTTCCTTTATCTAGAATATATATCCTCCCTCAACCACTCCTGAAATCACCTCACAGAAATCCATCCCACACATCATTTGAAGTCTAGTATTAAAAAAAAAACTCTTCCAGGAACCACAGCACCCCCTAATCTTCCAACTGGGACTAATATTTTCCTTTCATGTTTGTATTTGCAATTTATTCATATCTTCCACGGCATTTATTTTCCAATTTTAAAATACCCCCTCCTCAACCATCTTCTCTAGTAGTCCTCATCAAATTTTTCTTCAAACTTCTTGTAAGAGTACTCAGCATTAACTGTCTCCACTTTCACTATAATCTGGTTTATACGTTCGCATTTCACTTGATACTGCTCTCACCAAGGTTACCAGTTCCAAGGTAACCAGACTCCTTATTGCTAAATCCATCAGACAGTTTCAAACCTTATTTTTAACTCTAACACAATAGACAGTGATGCCCTCTTCGTTGGATACTCTCTACCTTTGGCCTCCAAGTTTCCACTCTCCTCTCGCCTTGACTAATTCTTTAAATGCTGGGGCTCCTCTGGATTCCACGTTTTCAATCCTCTGCTTTGTCTCCTTCAGTGACCCATGATTCCAACCACTTTTCAGATACTAATGACTCACAGTCATCCTCTCCAACCAGACAACTTTTCTGAGTTTTACATTCATTTATCCAAGTGCTTGACCATCTCCACTTTGGATGTCCCATGGGTACCTGAATATAAGTATCGAAAACTGAATGCATTATCTCTAACTCCTCTGTTAGATTTAACTTCTCCTTCCTGAAAACCACAATAAAAAAAGAAAAACAATTCCTCCTGGATTCCCAATTACAATAAATGGTCACCATACACTCAACTGCCCAAAACAGAAACTCAGGTGTCATCTTTGGCTAGTCTTCCTCTCTTAAATCTCACACTTAATCATTCATCATTCTGACAATGTTATCTCTTGGTGGCTCTCAAGTTTATTCTTCTCTCCATTCCACGGCCTTCTTTGAGGACTCATTGTTGTGCATGAATATTACTGCAACAGATGCCCCCAGTCTTCCTCCCTTCAATTCTCCAAACTACCACCAGAGCCATCTCTTCAAAATGCAATCTGATTTGCCCAGAATCTTCAGACAGAATCTTAAGTTCAAATTCCTTAGCTGACATACACGGATCCTTCATGTACTAGTCCCTACCTAGCAATCCAGCCTTATTTTCCTACCTCTCTTCCTAATAATATCCTTTGCTCCAGCCATATTGATCTACAATTCCTTACACATGGCACCCTCTACCCTATCTCCACCATCTCTGTACATGTTAATCACCTCTGCTTAGAATGCCCTTTCTTACCTTCTTTCCCTTTCAATACCACTCAAGCATCACTTCCTACAAAATGATTTCTCTAATCACCCTCTTAAACATTCCCATAATGCTTACTTTCATCTATTAATCTTACTTTTATCTACTAATGCTTACTTTTATCTATAATAACCACATATTTGCATTTCTGTATCTTCTACCAGATTGAGTTCCTCACTGGCATACTTCATTGTATTTCTAATCAAGCACAATGACCAGTACTTTGAAGATATTCAATATGCTTGTTAAATAAATTAACGTTTTCTATGACAGCTTTGTCTTGACTTCCCTACAAGTTCACAAGGAGAGGACCCAAGTTTTTTCATCTTTATCCTCTCTGTAATGCCAGGCAAATACTAGGCAATTATTTAAAGCTTGTTGAATAAAATTAACATTATTTTATGTATCATACCACAAAATCTTAATAATGCTTCATACTTCTACTATACACAATAGTTAGTCCAGATAAAGATCCTTTCAGTTTTTTATATTCACAGTTGGAAATAAAAGATAATTCACTTCAACTGCGTAAGAACATGTGAACAACTAGGATATGAAATTTCCAAAACTAAGCTGCCAGTTTCCCTAGTCACTACATTTTGGTGATCTCTTCCCAACTCTGAAGCACTATGGCAATGTCATCTGTATCACTTGTTTAACACCTCCTGCTTGCCTAACGCAGTCATCCAACCTTTCATGTACCTTTTTTTTTTTGACAAACTAGTCCGAAAAATGAGAAGATCTTGGACAAAAAAGGCCAAAGACTGTCTCCAGTGATCTCAGTGTCTTTTTTATGTCTTCTTTCCTTCTCTCCCCCGTAAAAAAGCAGCTAATACAGAACAGTATGGAACACTAGTTACAAAACAGTGAAAGCATTCATTAAGCACTGGGTCTGGGGACACTAGGTCACCAGAAAAAACAGAATCCCAGAGAGGGCTGGTTGATTTGGCTGCAAAGGATACATAGCCCTAGAACAGAAGAAACTGGTAATGGAAAGAAAAGTAAATATATGTATGAGATCAAAGAGAGGAACCAGAAACCTCTAAATTTTCAGGTCTGTGTCATCCAGAGCCTGAATCATGGTAAATGGAATGGTAAAGGAATTTACCAGGCACGAGGCACTATCAACTCTTCCATCCAAGACATAGAAGGAACAGCCTGAAAATAGAAGATGGCTGGATTTGGAAAGAGAACTAAACTGGAAAGAACAAAAAACCCAACAAATGTACAAAATTCATGAGAAAAAGTTTACTGTGCCATTTCAGAGTCAAAAGAACAAGAACTCTGCTTAGAAGTATTGGCAATCAAAAGAAGGAAGAAAAGAAAGAGAAAAGAAGGAAGGAAGGAAGGGAAAGGAAAGGAAAGAAAAAGAAAGAGAAAAGAAAAGAAAAAAGCAGCATTGGCAATCAGTATGCTGACAATTTAATCACATGAAGGGAGCATCACACTTAACTACCTCCAATTTGTCAATGACCCTTCCAAGCTGTAGAAGAATTGTTCATTCTTGGGGGGTAGGGGGAAGAGGCAGGAATCCTGGGGAAATACATATTTACTCTTATTTGATGACATTAACAAATCTTCATTTTTTAAGGTGTGATAACAGTATTGTTAAACAGTATTTTTACTGTTTTTTTTACAGTATTTTAAAATGTGTAACAGCATTGTTAAAACAAAAAGTTCTTCTCTTTTAGGGATACATACTGAAACATTTACAGATGAAATGATATAATGTCTGCCATTGCCTTCAAAATATGAGTGGATTGGAGCAGTGTAGATGAAATAAAATAGGCCAGACGATCAGTATATGGGTACAATTACAAACACACATAAAGTTTTCCATAAAACCTTTCATAGAAAATGCATTCACTCAAACTATCAAAAAAATCTCTTAACCATAGGTCTGACTAAAATACTTCAGCTTATTTCATTTTATTTCCTAATGAAAAAAGTTCAACATGGGTAAGTAGGATAATTCTAATACTTACATCCATTATTAAAATATACAAAACCCGGGGCGCCTGGGTGGGCTCAGCTGGTTAAGCCTCTGCCTTCGGCTCAGGCTCAAGTCATGATCCCGGGATCCTGGGATCAAGCCCGGAACTGGGCTCCCCGCTCAGCCAGGGTACTGGGATCAAGGCCCACATCAGGCTCCCTGCTCAGCAAGGAGCCTGCTTCTCCCTCCCCCTCTGCCTCTCTCTCTCAAATAAATAAAATCTTTAAAAATATATACAAAACCCAAATTACAGTAACATCATCTCCCTCCTATTTCAAAGTATTTACAATTTTAAAACACAAAAATACACACACACTTTCAGTTTCATGCTGCGTATGTTCAAACTTAAGACACAGAACTGGAGATTTGGAATGGAACCAACCAGACTTAGCCCCCTAACTTCAAGGTTTAAGTCAAGCTGTCCAGACACCGGATCTTCTGCAAATTTACATTCAACCCTAGAATTGGGGTTAAACACTAGATATACAACTTCTCAGGAACTAAAAATTATAATTGAAAAATCGCACTGGTTGTGTAAAACTACTCTTTGAGCCTAGACTATGGACCTAAGCAAAGCCTGGAACAAACTGGCTTGACCGTATACAAAAGTCCCAGCAAACAGGTTTAGAGGTATGGCAGACATTGTTAATTAACTATTCAACATCCTTTTCCCCCTTTTTCCTTACAAAGAGAAGCCTAGGTTTGCCCAGCTAAAAAATACAAGCATTTCTCAGCTTCTCTTATGGCCATGTGACATAGTGCCGGCCAATGAGATAAAAGGTGACAGACTTTTTGTTGGCACATACTTTTCCCCTTTGCTCCATCCCTTTCTCCCACTTGGAACAAAGGCACAAAGTAACCTCTTTGTGCCCACAGGAGACAGGCATGAGAGTGAAGACATCTGTTATGGATGGGGGAAAAAGGAGTATGAAGGCATTGTGGGGCTGCCTTAATAGACCTGAACTACTATTATCTAGACTTCTTGTTCCATGAGAAAAATAAACTGGTTTTCTGTTATTCAGCCCAAAAGAAATCCAAGCAGACATAGAAGGTGCTGTAAATAGGTATCATTTACTTTATATTAAAAACAGAACCTAGAAAACTACCTCAATATGCATCAAAAGCAGAATGGGTAAGTAAATTGTGGTACAGTCATACAGTGGAATGCAATTTAGCAATGCAATTTAACAACATACAACTACACACAATATGGACAAATCTCCAAACAATGCTGAGCAAAAGAAGTCATATACAGAAGTACACACCATATGACTCCCATTTATGTAACGCTGTAACATATAAAAACAGGCAAATTAATCTAGTAGTCAGGGCAATGGTTCACAATCTGAGTACTGGCTGCATGGATGTGTTCAGTTTGTGAAAATTCAGCAAACTGTACATTTATGTGCCTTTTTGATATATATATATTAATCTTTGGTAAAACTGTGAAAAATAACTGGGCCTAGATATTGAGAACAGAGTCCAGCAAACAGAACTCCACTTTTCCTTCAGATTCTCATTAGCTCAGTAAAGGCAATCGAATGCAAAAATAATGGTCAAAATAAAAAAGTGTAACAAATACAATGTATCCTTAAATAAACTGAAGTTATGTTGCAGGAATATCCACAATTTAAACTAGTAAGGGAGTGCCTGGCTGGCTGAATAAGAAGAGCATGCAACTCTTGATCTCGAGGTCATGAGTTCAAGTACCACACTGGGTGTAGAGATTACTTAAAATAAATTAATTGGGGGGGGGCTGGGAGGCTCAGTCATTAAGCATCTGCCTTCAGCTCAGGTCCTGATCCTAGATTCCTGGGATCGAGCCCCGCATCAGGCTCCCTGCTCAGCAGGAAGCCTGCTTCTCCTTCCCTCACTCCCCCTGCTTGTGTTCCTTCTCTGGCTGTCTCTGGCTGTCAAATAAATAAATAAAATCTTTTAAAATAAATTAATTTTCTTAAAAAATTTAACTGTAGGGGCGTCTGGGTGGCTCAGTCGTTAAGTGTCTGCCTTCGGCTCAGGTCATGGTCCCGGGGTCCTGGGATGGAGCCCCGCATTGGGCTCCCTGCTTGTCGGGAAGCCTGTTTCTCCCTCTCTCACTCCCCCTGCTGTGTTCCCTCTCTCGCTGTCTCTGTCAAATAAATAAATAAATTCTTTAAAAAAAAAAAAAAATTTAACTGTAAAAGTAAGATGCTCAGTAACAGGATGTGTGACCGTACCCACATGACTTTTTTTAAAGAAGCAGAGTATCAGAAAACGACCTCCCAAAAATCACTTTACAGAAAATTCTAAAGTGGGATTCTAAACCTATCTTAGAGAAAATTATCCATAACAATCCCAATGTCCTAGAAGAAGCAAATGACCTGATCTTAGAGATAAAGTTACCAGATCTACTGCTAACAGAAATAAAGATCAAGAAGGAATGTAGGGGCGCCTGGGTGGCTCAGTCATTAAGCATGTGCCTTTGGCTCAGGTCATGATCCCAGGGTCCTGGGATCGAGCCCCGCATCGGGCTCCCTGCTCCGTGGGAAGCCTGCTTCTCCCTCTCCCACTCCCCCTGCTTGTGTTCCTTCTCTCGCTGTGTCTCTCTCTGTCAAATGAATAAATAAAATCTTTAAAAAAAAAAAAAAGAAGGACTGTAAAGGGGTGCCTGGGTGGCTCAGTTGGTTAACCATCTGCCTTGGGCTCAGGTCAGGATCCCAGGGTCCTGGGATAGGGCCCCACGTCAGGCTCCCAGCTCAGTGGGGAGCCTGCTTCTCCCTCTCCCGGCTGTCTGTGCTCTCGCTCTCGCTCGCTCTCTCAAAAAATAAATAAAATCTTAAAAAAAAATTAAAAGGAATGTAAAAACATCATGAAAACTACTCCATGACAACCAACCCTTCCTCAATAGCGAAGAAACATCATGGAGGCTGAAAGAGGAGGAGGAAGATACCAGCTGCTTCAAGTTTTTCCAATTCTAGGGCCTAGAATGGTGCTTAGTACATACTGCCATTCAATAAATACATGTTAAGTGAATGAATCTGACCACTCATTCCTTCAAAAACTTACTATCTAGTCACTGTGCTGGGCACTTTAGGAAAAAAGAATGAATAAAGCCTGATTCCTGACCCTCAAAAGCAGTCTAATGGAGAAAGACACTTAAGTACATAATTGTAACACTATATATACAAGCTGTAATAGAGACATTTTCAGCTTTGCTGGCAGTATCATAACCAATGAGGTTTATTCCAGGCGAGATTATGGCTAATATAATAGAGACCTTCTAACTGCTAAGGGGGTTAACAAGTATGAAGACATATTTGACAACTGCTTTGCAGTTCTGAATTTGAACTATTCAACTAACCTTCATGAGTACTCCAACCATAACAATCATACTCGGTTTTCAAAATACTATTAAATATTGTTTTGGTGACATTCGCAATGTTTTATTATGACCTGTATGTCTGCAACATGCACTAGCAGCACCTCATATACCTATCAGAGAGAAGAGAGACCGTATCAATCCTCTCCTAGGGCACAGAATGCTTACTGTATGTATCACTAACTACATGCTCAAGTCATAGCTACAGTTTACCAATCTTATTATGTGATATAAATAGTAGCATAATTATGAATTTTAATATATATCCAATTCATCATATTCTCCTGCTATCTCAAGCTAACAGTAATATCAGTAAACATCAACAACAAGGAAGATATAAAGAATATTGCAGGGAATAATGCTATCCTGACAGAAGAAATACCATTAATGTGGTAGATTAAAGATAACCGTAAATTCTTTGTTACTGTTCCCATTGAGAAATGAAATCTAAATGCCTTTCCCTTGTTGACTATAGTTAGTAATACTGTACTGCATATTTGAAAATTGCGAAGAGATTAGATCTTAAGTTCTCATTACAAGAAAAAAAGTTGTAACTGTGTGGTGATGGTTGTTAAATAGACATATTGGGGTGATCAATTCACAATACACACACAAATATCAAATCATTATGCTGTACATCTGAAGCTAACATGTTATATGTCAATTACCTCCCCAAAATAAATAAATAAATGCCTTTCCCTTGAATTTGGGCTGGTCTTAGTGATCTGCCTGACCAACAGAATGCAGAGGTGACTTCCAAGGCGAGGTCCTAAGGAAGCTTGAGGTTTCCACTTAGGGTTCTCTGGGAACATTCACACTCTTGCTCGCCCTGAGCCAGCACAGATCAATACTCTGGAGTCCCTATATTGCACAAAACACATGGCCTCAGAGAGACCTTGTGACTTTATGAAGAGCCCATCCATCCCAACCCCCAACCATATAATCCCAGCTGAGGCCCCACACACCAAAAAGCAGTGGTAAGTCCAGCCCACAGAGCCCTGCCCAAATTGCAGATATATGAGCAAAATATAAAACTGCTGATTTAAGCCACTAAGTTTTGAGGTAGTTTGTAAGGTACCAACAGATAACCAGAATTACACAATGCTTCCAAATCCTTGACTAAAAGGAAAATAAAAGAAAATCATTTAGACTCTCTCTGAGGTGGGAGTGGGGAGAGTGAACCTGCTCACAACAGATTCAGTTAGCATTTCAAGTAAATCAGTCATCCAATTATTACAAATTAACAGACCTGAATTAAAGAGCTGAAGTTCATGCTCCCTTTGATGACTTGGGCATAGGGGAGAAGGGGGTTGAACACTATAAACCTGAATACAGGGAAGAAGGAAGGGAAAATATTTGTTCAAATTACCCATACCCATTTTGATAGTAAGCTTCTGGTTCTATATAAGTGCTTAGATTTGCTGCAAGGTGAGACCAGGCTAAAGGAGAGCACCCAATGAGATCTATTATTGGTTAAACGCTAGTCTTTATCCTTTCTGAGGGGTCATGTACCTCTGATGAAAGCTATGGGCCCTTTCTCTCTAAAAGAAAAAAATACACGTGTACAAATACAAAACACCATACAATTTCAATGGATTTTCGGCCCTTAGGGTCCATGAATTTTGGGTTTAGAACCTGTTCTAGAGGATTATTCAGTAATGGTTCACAAATCCACTAGATAATGCTGGCATTGTTAGAATTATAAGAAAGTATTTCACTCAAATTCACAAAATAATAATTTTTCACTCATCAATGGAGAATCCAGCAATTTAAGTCGTTTGATATTAATGTCCACCTGTTTTTTAACCTAAAATTGTTACTCAACTGCAGTATCTTAGCACCAGACAACAAACTTCTGAGAGGTGCCTCAGAAAAGGCATCCTTCTAAAAAGATCTTGATTTAAGCTAATATTGCCTCTTGGGCTGTGGTTCAGTCTCATGCTGCTGGTATTGCACAGTAATAACTTGAGATTCTTACTCTTGCTCATAAGCCTCTTAAGGGTAAGAGTTCAGCTTCGTACCACTTTAAATCCTTAGCACCCAACACTGATATTGTACTGGGTCTTGATTATTAATAACGATGCTGGTGAAACAGACTAGAGCAACAGTTCTCAAACTTTTTGGTCTCATTACTCTTTTACACTCTTAGAAATTATTTAGAACCCCATAAAGCTTTTGTTAGGTTTGTTATATTTATTGAGGTCTACAGTATCAAACACTGAAACTGAGAAATGTTTTAAGTATTCATTAATTCATTCAAAAATAACAATAAACCCACTATTTATCAGCAGATAACATATTTTTTATTGAAAATGTTTTTGAAAACAAAACTAGCGAGTGACGCCTGGGTGGCTCAGTGGTTGGGCATCTGCCTTCAGCTCAGGTCATGATCCCAGGATCCTGGGATCAAGTCCCACATTGGGCTCCTTGCTCAGTGAGGAGCCTGCTTCTCCTTCTGCTTGCCGCTTCCTCTGCTTGTGCTTGCTTGCTCTTTCTTTCTCTCTCTCTGACAAATAAATAAGTAAAATCTTAAAAAAAAAAAAAAAAAACCTAGCGAGAACAACACTATTTTGCATTTTTGCAAATCTCTTTAATGTCTGGCTTATAAGAGAAAACAGCTGGATTTTCACATCTGTTTCTACATTTCAATCTGTTGTGATATCACACATCATGTTAGTGTTTAGAAAACACCAGTGAACATTCATGAAAGGATGACAATGAAAAAGACCAATAATTCCTAGTATTATCATTAAAATAGTTCTGACCTCAAGGACCTTCTAAAAAAGAATCTGAAGAACATCTGGCCACCTGTTAGTGTACAAAGTCCGTTATTTCTTCCTTCATGTCTCTTAATGACTGGAATTCAAACTGGAGCAATAAATTCTACAATTTAGTTTATAACTCTTTCTGTACATTGCTCTTTCATCAGACTATAGTAAATTTCAACATGCTTCCTAACATCAAAATAAAAGGCTGATGAAACTAAGCATTTACCTGTTCTTTCCTCCCTCGTAACCAAGTAAACAACTATCCAGGGAGATACTTATAATGCCACTTATAATTCCCATACCAATTTAGGAATTAATCTAGACTGTTAGTTAAGAAGATCCATCCAAAACTAATCTAGATTATGATTAAGCTATAAAAATATCAGTGTACATTTGCCCAATAGTACAAATCCACAAAAGCCTCACTTGCTCTCACCCAGTGGTACAAAACTGAACCGGGTTAAAAGCCAGGGGAATAACTGTGTTAAATTTAAAAGTTCAAGTACATTATGGAGTTGAATGAAAAACAAATTTTCTAGATAACTATCACTAAACAAGCAAAAGATCCAAAAAGACTTTTAAAAGTCAAAGTCTTCTGAGCAAACAAAACGAAGTCCAGACAAAAACCTTATGAATTAAAAACTAGCTATAAACGTGGTTAACTGAAGAAGGATGAGGAAGAAAAACTTACGAAGCAAAACTGAACACTCCTGATCGAGTGCAAATCCCAAGTAAATTCTTGATATTAACACTGAGATGGTACACTCTGCCGTTATAGCTTTCACAGCTTTCTGTGACTATTATGCAACTGCTCTACACACACGCAGTTTTCCTATCCTTTCCCTCAAAAGTATCAGTCAGCTTGAGGTTAATGCCCAGATGAATGTTTTCTGTTGCTCTGGCAGTTTTGCTCTACTTTGTTTCTTGGTTATTCTGAGCGCTCTCTTACAACTGGAGAGTTGCTGAACCAATCCCGAGTAAGAAATGGGAAAGTACAAGAAAAGAGGCGACAGCTCTGCACCACCACACGGAAAAAGACTCAGCCGAGCAGCGGCGGCCCTGCCCTAGCTGCAATCCGAACAGAAAGCAGAGCTTTTTAGGTTCCCAGCAACACCAGACGTCTCCCGCCCCCACGTCCCCACTCCTGGACTATCTAAACACCGAGACCCAAAAAGTGGAGTCCACCCGCTTTTCAGGGCCAGAGAGTCTCCCGGGCTGGGATTCTCTCCCGTTACATAACTGGGGCCTAGCGCCCTGCTTCTGCAGTCAGTCTCCAGGACAGGGAGACGGACGTGTTCCCCAGGGACCCTCTCAGGGAGGTGGAAGCTGGGCTCTGCACCTGGTCGACCCCGGAAAAAGAAGGGGGAACCACTCGAGGGAGGCCGCAATCAGAGACGCTGGGGCACAGGGGGTGATGAGCAGGCCCGGAGAGGAGCAGGGCGGCTCCCGGAGGCCCGCGGCAGGCCCCGGCGTCTCCGACACTAGTCCACTCCCCTCCCTCTCCGGCCGAGTCCCACCGGCCGCCCCCTCCCCCATTCCGCGCTCCCCTCCCCCGCGTCTCCATCCCCGGCCCCAGCCGAGAGGCAGGCGGACCAGCCGAGTAAGGCCTCGGCCACGGCCAAAGCACCGCTCCCAACCCAGTACCTGGTCAGACATGGTGACGGTGGCTTCACCCAGGGTCTCCGCACAGCAGCGGCCTCGGGTAGGCAGAACCTCGCTCCGGGGTTTACAAATCCGTCTATCTTCCCCACAGCACAACACCGCGGCTGGAGGGACTTCCGCTACGCGTTGCGTCACTTCCGCTACGGGTTGGGAGGAGGGATAGGGAAAAGAGGAAAGGCGAGGCGGGAAAACGGGTGGGGGAGCCGCCCCGAGGCGAGAGGGCCCAGGAGCTGCTTTATTGGTGGGCGCTCGAGTGAATTAACAACGGTCTCCTCAGCTCCACTGAGGACTAGACCTTTCGCCTCCGTCCGGAGCCTGTCCTCCAGGGGAAAAGTTCGCGTCTTAGTGTTTGGAAACATACAGCCGCACTCCTGCCCCTCTGACACCTAGCACGTTTTTGGAAAGCTGAGCTAAGATATTTCTATTGTCTCTTCCTGGCCTTGCTCGTCAACTTCCCCAAGTACAGTGGATTGAATACTAGTGCTTTTTACCGTACAGCTAACTTTTGATTAATCGGCCACTCTGCCTAGCACATGACCTTGATTTTTTTTAAAAAAAAAGCAAAACAAAACAAAACGATCCCATTGGATACGATCTTGATGGCTACTGATGAAAGAGATTCTTGGGAAAGTTTTAAACCAGTGGGGAGGGGGAGGTAATTCTGACCCTTGAATTAGTTGCTTTAAGTTAAAGAATGATTGTTTTTATGACTTCTTTAAAATACAGTGGCCCTGCTAGCATAAGGGTAGAAGATAAGGATTTAGACAAATGAAATAGAATTGAGATTCTAGAAATAATAAACCCTGACACACTGACTAATTTTTTACAAGAATATCAAGACAATTTAATGGTGAAAGGATTTTTCAACAAATGTTACTGAGACAACTGGATATCCACGTGCAAAACACTGAATTTGGATCACTACCTCACAACATATGAAAAATTAACTTTAATGGACCAAAGGCCTAAATGTAAGCACCAAAACTATAAAACTCTGAGGAGATGGAGCGCCTAGGTGACTCAGTTAAGCGAGGGACTCTCAATTTTGCTCAGGTCATGTTCTCAGGGTTGTGACATCAAACCCCATCTTGCCTCTGCGCTCAGCACAGTCCGCTTGAGATTCTCTCTCTCTCTCTCTCCCTCTGCCCTTCCCACCTGCGCACTCTCTCTAAATAAATAAGTTAATTAAAAAAAAAAAACTCAGGATAAAACATAGGCATAAATCTCCTTGGCCTTTGATTAGGCAATGGATTCTTAGGTATGACACCAAAAACACAAGCAACCAAAGAAAAATAAATAAATTAAACTTCGTGAAAATTAAAAACTTTTGTCTTTTGTGTTGAAAAAATCTAAAGAATGAAGAAAATATTTGCAAATAATATATCTGATAAGGATCTAATATTCAGAATACAGAAAGAACTATTACAATTCAATCATAAAAATATAAATAATGCAATTTTTAAATGGGTAAAAGATCTGAATAGACATTGCTCCTAAGAAAATATGCAAATGGACAAATGGACATGAAAAACGTTCACCATTATTAGCCATCAGAGAAATGCATATTAAAACTACAATGAGGGGCACCTGGGTGGCTCAGCCGATTGAGCTTCCGACTCTTGATTTCGGCTCAGATCGTGTTCACCAGGTCGTGGGATGAAGCCCCATGTCCAGCTCCCCGCTCAGCAGGCAGTCTGCTTCTCTCTCTCCTCCCCTCCGCCTGCTGGACTGTGCACATGGATGCTGCCTCTCTCTCTCTCTCTCTCTGAAGTGAATAAATTAAAACACACACACACACAATGAGATACCACTTCATGCCTACTAGAATATCTGTAATCAAAAAGACAGATGACAATAATTGACAAAGATATGGAAAAATTGGAACTTGTATACTGCTAAGTGGAAATATAAAATGCTTTGGACCTTTCCGTGCTACCCAGGGAGGGAGAGGTCCCTACAGTGTTGTTTTGCATTCCCATTGTAACTTAAAGGGAAACTTTCACAATGTCCAGAGACATTGATGTCCTGCAAATGAAGGAGGAGGATGTCCTCAAATTCCTTGCAGCAGGAACCCACTTAGGTGGTACCCGTCTTGACTTCCAAATGGAACAGTACATCTACAAAAGGAAAAGCGATGGTATCTACATCATAAATCTGAAGAGAACCTGGGAGAAGCTTCTGCTGGCAGCTCGTGTCATTGTTGCCATTGAAAAGTCAGCTGATGTCGGTGTCATATCCTCCAGGAATACTGGCCAGCGAGCTGTGCTGAAGTTCGCTGCTGCTACCTGAACCACTCCTATTGCTGGAAGCTTCACTAACCAGATCCAGACAGCCTTCTGGGAGCTGAGACTTACGGTGGCTACTGATCCCAGGGCTGATCACCAGCCTCTCACAGATTCATCTTACGTTAACCTGCCTACCACCGCTCCGTGTAACACAGACTCTCCCCTGCACTGTATGGGCCTTGCAACAAGGGAGCTCACTCAGTGGGTCTGCTGTGGTAGATGCTGGCCAGGGAAGTTCTGTGCATGCGTGGCACCATTTCCCATGAACACCCATGGGAGGTCATGCCTGATCTGTACCTCTATAGGGTCCTGAAGAGATTGAAAAGGAAGAGCAGGCCACTGCAGAGAAGGCTGTGACCAAGGAGGAATTTCAGCATGAATGGACGGCTCCAGCTCCTAGGTTCACTGCTATTCAACCTGAGGTGGCAGACTGGTCTGAAGGTGAGCAGGGGCCCTCGGTGCCTATTCAGCGGTTCCCTCCCGAGGACTGGAGCGCTCAGCCGGCCACGGCGGGGTGCCTGGGTGGCTCAGTCTGTTAAGCATCTGCCTTCTGCTCAGGTCATGATCCCAGAGTCCTGGGATTGAACCCCTCATCGGGCTCCCTGCTCAGTGGGGAGCCTGCTTCTTCCTCTCCCTCTGCTGCCCACCCCTGCTTGTGCTCTTTCTGTCTGACAAATAAATAAATAAAATTTAAAAAAGAAAAATTTAGGGGCTCCTGGGTGTCTCAGTCGGTTAAGTGTCTGCCTTCGGCTCAGATCATGATCTCAGGGTCCTGGAATCGAGCCCCGCATCGGGCTCCTTGCTCCGTGGGAAGCCTGCTTCTCCCTCTCCCACTCCCCCTGCTTGTGTTCCCTCTCGCGCTGTCTCTCTCCCTGTCAAATAAATAAATAAAATCTTTAAAAAAATAAAAATAAAAAATAAATATAAATTTAAATAAGTAAAAACATTGACTCACAGTGGGCGCCTGGGTGGCTCAGTTGGTTAAGTGACTGCCTTCGGCTCAGGTCATGATCCTGGAGTCCCGGGATCGAGTCCCGCATCGGGCTCCCTGCTCGGCGGGGAGTCTGCTTCGTCCTCTGACCCTATCCCCTCTCATGTGTTCTCTCTCTCTCAAGTAAATAAATAAAATCTTTAAAAAAAAAAAAAAAAAAAACATTGACTCACTGAATCATATAGATTTCCTAAATGTTGACACATTTCATTATAAAATTTTAAAAATCATATTATTTTCACAGACTCATCAAAAAACGTGGTCAATAATATTATTTTTGGACTTATCAGAAAAAAACTTGTATTCATCACTGTCAAATTCACAATGATGAATACAAGTTTTCCAAAATGCTAATTTTTGTGTAAAAGCTCAGATTTTGTCATTGACAACAAATATTGGCAATTGTTTTCTTTGTTAGACTTATTTGTCCATTTTTTTGAGAAAATATCTGCTATATTTCTAAGTCTGAATAATGATTATTGACCTGCCATTTGTTCTATCACTTAAAAACAGTGTTCCTTTTTTTTTTTAAGTGGCTAAATCATCTTGTAACTCCATCTTTTGTGTGCTTTTCCTGGAGATAGCCATCTTATGGAGAAGAAATAGCTGTATTTCTTCATTAATAAAATTAGTGTTTTTGTGTCCCACGGCTGCTATAACAAATTTCCACAAACTTCATGGCTTACAACAACACAATTTATCATCTTACAGTTCTGAAGTCAGAAGTCAAGGTGTTGCAGGGCTATGTTCCTTCTGGAGGCTCGAGAGGAGAATTCCTTTTCTTACCTTTTTCAGCTTCAGGAGGCCACCTGCATTTTTTGGTTTGTGGTCCCTTCCTTCATCTCCAAAGCCTGCTGGATCTTTAGCAACTACCTTCCCTCCCCTACACTCTTCCCTCTACCTCTCCTTCTCCTTAGCTTCTGTCTGTGGTCACATCTGCTTCTCTGACTCTGACCCTTATGTCTCCCTTGTCTAAGAACTCTTGTGATTACATTGAACTATCTGAGTAATCCAGGATAACCACCTCATCTCAAGATCCTTATTCACACCTGCACAATCCTATCTGCCATGGAAGGTAACATATTCATATTTCCGGGAGTAAGAAGTAGACATCTTGGGGCGCCTGGGTGGTTCAGTCAGTTAAACTTCTGCCTCCGGCTCAGGTCATGATTCCAGGGTCCTAGGATAGAGCCCCACATCGGGCTCCCTGCTCCGTGGGAAGCCTGCTTCTCCCTCTCCCACTCCCCCTGCTTGTGTTCCCTCTTTCGCTGTCTCTCTCTGTCAAATAAATA
Organism: Mirounga angustirostris; assembly: GCF_029215605.1. Lineage (NCBI taxonomy): Eukaryota > Metazoa > Chordata > Mammalia > Carnivora > Phocidae > Mirounga > Mirounga angustirostris. Next base: position 162,586,166 of record NW_026991711.1, read on the forward strand.
AAGAAAATCTTAAAAAAAAAAAAAAAGTGGACATCTTTAGGGGACCATTGTCCAGCCTACCACAATTAATTTTTTACTGTTTCATCAAGGACATTCTTAGGTGAAACTAGTTTTTTTTTTTTCAAGCGCGTCACAGTGAGGAGTACAATGAATGCTAGCATAGTTGGCATCACTGTCTTGATTCAATGCTAAAATGCCAGCAGTTTTATAAACTATGGCTTTGCATTATCAGTGCTAATGTTCACACAGTGAATAAAGCAAATAATATCTAAATATTATTATGAAAATAATTTTGACCTTGCAGGCCTCCTGGAAAGGCCTCAGGTCCTCTGTATCCCACGGACCATATTTTGAGCTAGAGGGAGGGAAGTAAGAGCTTTTCCTGGCCTAGATGAGTGAGAAGAGGAAAAGAGGCAAGCATGACAAATTCTGTATGGTAGAACCATGGTTTGGGAGGGAGGAGCTAGAAAGAAAACACCAGAAAGGAAAGTAAGGGACCATTCACAGAAAATCTAGTAAACTATATTAGGAAATTTGGACTTCATCCTGATATGCATAGGGCTGGACGTGGAGGGGCAAGGGGGACATAAAGTGTTTTTAATCAGGGGAAGTGAGAATACAAGATTGCAGTGTGGAAAAGCAAGACAATAAGAGGGAGGGAAAGAAGAGAATGAGAGGGAAGTAAGTTAGGAAGCTGCAGCAGTAATCCAAAAGAAAAAAAGAGAATGACAGGGAATTAGACTGATGGTAGTAGGGCTGGAAATGAAGATGATACAATCAGCAAGTTTGGGTAATTGATTGGATTCTGACTTGAGTAACCTGACATGGTGATATCATTTTAAGATTTGATACAGGGGCACCTGGATGGCTCAGTCGTTAAGCGTCTGCCTTCGGCTCAGGTCGTGATCCCGGGATCCTGGGATCGAGCCCCGCATCAGGCTCCTTGCTCGGTGGGAAGCCTGCTTCTCCCTCTCCCACTCCCCCTACTTGTGTTCCCTTTCTCGCTGTGTGTCTCTCTGTCAAATAAATAAAATCTTAAAAAAAAAAAAAAAAGATTTGATACAAAACCTTGGAGAAGGGGCACCTGGATGGCTCAGTTGGTTAAGTGACAACTCTTGGTTTCGGCTCAGGTCATGATCTTAGGGTTGTGGTCTCAGGATCATGAGATCAAACCCTGCGTGAGGCTCTGCACTCAGTGTGGAGTCTGCTTGAGATTCTCTCTCTTTCTCTCTGCCCCTCCCACTTGTGCTCTCTCTCTCTTTCAGATAAATAAATCTTAAAAAAAAAGAAAAAGAAAAAAGAAAACCTTGGAGAAGAGGAGCAGATTTGCAAAGAAAAAAATTGGTAAGTTTTTGTTTGTTTGTTTTTAAGATTTTATTTATTTATTTGACAGAGAGAGAGAGAGAGAGCACAAGTAGGCAAAGTGGCAGGCAGAGCGAGAGGGAGAAGCAGGTTCTCTGCTGAGCAGGGAGCCCCACGCAGGGCTCGATCCCAGGACCTGGGATCATGACCTTAACCAACTGAGCCACCCAGGTGCCCCCAAAATGGTAAGTTTTAAATGTAGGTGTGCAGTGCCCAGCATCACCCAAAGAAAGATGTCCAGGAAGCAGTTGATATGATTTGGAGCACTGAGAGAATTCTGGACTGAAGTGAAGAGATTTGGAATCACTGACATATAAATGTTGTTGGGGCACCTGGTGGCTCAGTCAGTTGGGTGCCAACTCTTGGTTTTGGCTCAGGTCATCACCTAGAGGTCATGGGATCAAGCCCCACATCGGGCTCCATGCTCAGCAGGTAGTCTACTTAGGGTTCTCTCTCTCCCTCTCTCTCTGCCCCTCCCCCTTCTTGTGTGCACACACTCTCTCTCTAAAAGTATATATATATGTGTGTGTGTGTGTATATATATGTGTATATATATATGTATAATAAATGTTGATGATAATTGTTAACACTTATTGAGTGGCAGATGCTCTTCCAAGTACTATACATTTATTATTTCACTTAGTCTTATAAAGTAATAAAACTATCCTCATCTCATAGATGAGAATACAGAGACAAGAGAGATTGAATTCACCCAAGTGATGGAGTCAGTATTTGAACTCCAGTTCCTTCAGTGATTTACAACGGGTAGGAAGGACAGAAGAAATGCTCCCTGTAGGATACCCATCAAAATCAACTGAACCTCTGAGAGTTAGATGAATGCCCTTGGGAGTTTATTCCTCTTGTTTTTTTCCTCACTCTTAACCTCTAGAATCACAGCCAGAGTCAACCACAATTATTGCCAGAAGTGTCTTACGTTTCTCAGGTGTGGTATGGCAATAAGAGAGTGGCTTGGATTTAAGATCTCAGAGGTGGAGAAATTCTTGGTGATAACATGGACTAGGGTATGGCCATGGAAGTGTGAGGTTAAAGTCTCAGAAATGAGCAGATAAAGGAATAGAATATTAGATATAGAATATACCTGTATTATTCTATATAAATATAGAATAATAGTTTCTATCACATAGAAACTGATTTCACGGGGTGCCTGGGTGGCTCAGTCAATTAAGCATCTGCCTTTGGCTCAGGTCATGATTCCAGGGTCCTGGGGTTGAGCCCCACATCGGGCTCCCTGCTCAGCGGGGAGTCTGCTTCTCCCTCTCCCTCTGCCTCTCCCCACTGCTTGTGCTCTCTCACTCACTCTCTCTCTCTCTCTCAAATAAATTAATAAAATCAAAAGAAAGAAAGGAAGAAAGGAAGAAAGAAACTGACTTCACTCAAGATGACTGCAGGGCCTGGAGTGTAGGGAAGCCAACTGAACCAGTGAATGAGTTTGGCAGATGGCAGTAAAGAGGAAGAACAAGTTTTTAAACTCAATGGAGGAGGGGCACCTGGGTGGCTCAGTCATGAAGCGTCTGCCTTTGGCTCAGGTCGTGATCGTGGGGTCCTGGGATCGAGTTCCGCATCGGGCTCCCTGCTCGGCAGGGAGTCTGCTTCTCCCTCTCCCACTCCCCCTGCTTGTGTTCCCTCTCTCGCTGTGTCTCTCTCTGTCAAATAAATAAAATCTTTTAAAAAATAAATAAATAAATAAACTCAATGGAGGAATGGTGTTCTCACAGTCATATTGGAGAGACTGAGGAACACAAAGAACTTGGACCAATTTTCTACCATTTCTCAAACAAGATTCTTGGAAAAATTAAAATTAAAACATGACCTGCACATCTGTTATGCAGCTACGCCTTGGTATCACCGGCTCTTTATCTCTCCTCTCATTCTCTTCCCGCATAAAGAATCACAACAGGTTTTTCCTGCATTAACATGGCAGTATGGGTGAGGTAGAATTCCTCAGTTGTGTTAATTAATGGACAAACTAGCCAAGAACAAACTCCTGAGTTCAGGGATAAACAACTTCTTTGCTGTCTGAAGGATTTAAGCCCTGTCTGTAGGAGCCATTAGAAGTCAGAACATTTTTAAGAGCTGGAGAAAGCAGAAAAAGTAAAAGTAAGGAAGGGTAGAAAATAGTAAAGAGAGTTGTCTTTGTTCAAAAGAGGCGGTACCACCAACTTTTGCTTCAGGTGCCATTCAAAAGCAAAGTAACAAAAAGTGGAAACATTTTCCATCTCTTGGCAGATCCTCCAACAGGCTTAGAAGAACTTCAACTATCCCGATTTTTAAAATAATTCCCCTATTAGAATATCAGTAGCTCTCAAGAAGAGGCCCTTTCAATTAAACTATATGCGCAATTAACATATGGTCTTCTATTAATAGAACTGTACATATAATTAGAAACTAGTGCAGCCTGCAACCCCACACTCATATTTTCTCATTGGGAAAAGAAGTCAGAAGATAGAGAAGTTGAAGAAGAAGGAGGAGAAGGAGAAGGAGAAGGAGAAGGAGAAGGAGAAGGAGAAGGAGAAGGAGAAGGAGAAGGAGAAGGAGAAGGAGAAGGAGAAGGAGAAGGAGAAGGAGAAGGAGAAGGAGAAGAAGAAGAAGAAGAAGAAGAAGAAGAAGAAGAAGAAGAAGAAGAAGAAGAAGAGGAAGGGGAGGAGGAGGGGGAGGAGGAAAGAAAAAAGTTAAAGAAAAATTGGATCAAAGGAGAATATAGAATGAAAACGCTGATTTCTTTTATTTTTTTTTAAGATTTTATTTATTTTTTGACAGAGAGAGACACAGAGAGAGAGGGAACACAAGCAGGAGGAGTGGGGGAGGGAGAAGCAGGCTTCCCACGGAGCAGGGAGCCCGATGTGGGACTTGATCCCAGGACCCTGGGATCATGACCTGAGCCGAAGGCAGACACTTAACGACTGAGCCACCCAGGCACCCAGAATGAAAACGCTGACTTTTTTTTTTTTTAAGATTTTATTTATTTATTTATTTGAGAGAGAGAGAGAAACAGCATGAGAGGGGATAGGGTCAGAGGGAGAAGCAGGCTCCCCGCCGAGCCGGGGGCCCGACGCGGGACTCGATCCCGGGACTCCAGGATCATGACCTGAGCTGAAGGCAGCCGCTTAACCAACTCAGCCACCCAGGCGCCCTGAAAACGCTGACTTCTTACTGTGATACTTTTCCACTTGATTTTGAGAGTCAAATGTAACTTACATGCTCTTTGGAATGGTAGTTTTTGGACCTGACCTATTTTCTGTTCCGATTTCAAATGTATATTGTATATAGTTCAACAAATATGTAAAAATACTTTGTTAAAATATTGACTAAAGTCAGAGTAAATTTTTCTGGAAATCAAAAGGAAAATAGACTATTCAGATGAAAAGAATAGATGAACATATCAATTGGTTCTCCTTCTATCCCTCCCCCCAGTAGTGCTCACTCTCTCTCGCTCTCTCTCTCAAATAATTAAATAAAGTCTTTTTTTTTTTTTTTTTTTTTTTAATTTTTAGGGGCTCCTGAGTGGCTCAGTCGTTAAGTGTCTGCCTTCGGCTCAGGTCATGATCCCAGGGTCCTGGGATCGAGCCCCGCATCGTGCTCCCTGCTCTGCAGGAAGCCTGCTTCTCCGTCGGCTTGTGTTCCCTCTCTTGCTGTCTCTCTCTCTGTCAAATAAATAAATAAAATCTAAAAAAAAAAAAATGTTAAAAGGGACGACTGGGTGGCTGAGTCAGTTAAGCATCTGCCTTCAGCTCAGGTCATGATCCCAGACTCCTGGGATCGGGTCCCACATCAGGCTCCTTGCTCAGTGGGGAGCCTGCTTCTCCCTCTGTCTGCCACTCCCTCTGCTTGTGCGCTCTCTCTCTCTCTCTCAAATAAATAAATAAATCTTTAAAAAATGTTTTTAATTAAAAAGAGTAACATATCTTATTATTCCCTCTTCAAAAAAAACCCAGCTCATCCCAAATTGTATATGAAATCAATGGTCTAGCCATTAGTGAATTATTTCATTTCTTTTAAAGATTTTATTTATTTATTTGAGAGAGAGAGAGAGAGCACAAATTGGGGGGGACGGACAGAGGGAGAGGCAGACTCCCTGCCGATGGGAGCTCGATCCCAGGACCCTGAGTGAGATCATGACCTGAGCTGAAGGCAGACACTTAACTGACTGAGACACCCAGGTGTCCTAGTGAATTATTTCAAAGACAGTAACCTGATTATACATCTTTAACAGGATATAATCTAGGGACAAAAAGTGTAAATTTTAAATGAGTTTAATATTAATAATAATATTAGTATTGTTATTATGAAGCTATTATATATCAAGTATAGAACAAAGCATATAAATATTTTAAATCTGTAGAATCAATAAGATGCTCCCTTTTTATTTTTGTTACACCTTGTTTGTACCTTCTCTATTTTTTCTTGAACAGTCTTATCAGATGTATATTAATTTTACTAGTCGTTTAAAAAAACCACTTTTACTTTCTTAATTCTCTATATTGTAGGTTTACTGCTATTTTTTCTGCTTTTATGCCATTTTCTTCTGCTTTTTTTTTTTAAGATTTTATTTATTTGACAAAGAGGGACACAGTGAAAGAGGGAACACAAGCAGGGGGAGTGGGAGAGGGAGAAGCAGGCCTCCCGCTGAGCAGGGAGCCCAATGCGGGCCGATCCAGGACCCTGGGATTATGACCTGAGCTGAAGGCAGATGCTCAACGACTGAGTCACCCAGGCGCCCCTTCTTCTGCTTTTTTGCTTTTAATTTTTTTGTTTTTTTTTTAGCTTTTTGAGGTTAATACTGAGATCACTGATTTTTAACCTTTTTTCTTTTTTAATAAATATATGTATTTTTATTTTGTATTTTTTTTTAAGTAGGCTCCACACCCAGAGCCCAACACGGGGCCCAACTAATGACCCTGAAATCAAGAATCAGATGCTTAACCGACTGAGCCACCCAGGCACCCCTAAATATATATAATTTTAGAAGTAAATATTTTGGGGAGGAGCAAAAAAATAAAGGTAAATATTTCACTCTTAAACACAGCTTCAGCGTTATCCCACAAAATTTGACATATTGTATTAATATTTTCATTATTATTTAATTCAAAAAGGAGACATCTTGGGATAAAGCAAAACTATCATTTAAAAAACACAGTAGTAAAATGAATGTTAGCTTTTGCTATGATACAGGGTTTCCTAAGTAACAGTTGTGTCTTTATTGGTTCACTTGCTCAAAAAAATGAAGAAGTTGTTGGGCTTTCTTTGTTCTCAGTCTAACCAAGTATGATGAAAAGATAGCTTATTCTTTTTATCCTAATCCCATCCCTATGAAAAGAAGGACAGCATCTCCCATAATAAAAGAAATGCACATTAAAATGAGATACGGGGCACCTGGATGCTTCAGTCAGTGGAGCATGCGACTCTTGATCTTGGGGTTGTGAGTTCAAGTCCCATGTTAGGTGGAGATTACTTAAAAATAAAAATCTTAAAAAAAATGAGATACAATCTTTTACCTACCTGTTTTGCAAAGAGTAAAAGATAGATAATGCTTACTATTGTCATGGGTTGGAAGATGAATACTCTCATTCATGGATGGAGAGAGTGTAAATGATACAGTTTTATTGGAGGACAAATTGAAAATATCAAAATTTTATACATACATAAATTTGACATGATATTCCTTTTTTTAAAGATTTTTATTTATTTGTCAGAAATAGAGAGAGCACAAGCAGGGGGAATGTCAGGCAGAGGGAGATGGAGAAGCAGGCCTCCCCCTGAGCAAGGAGCCTGATGCAGGACTCAATCCCAGGACCCTGGGATCATGACCTGAGCCAAAGGTAGACATTTAACCTTAGCCAGCTGAGCCATCCAGGTGCCGCTTAACATGACATTCCTATTCTAGGAATTTACCCTTGAGTAATACTGACACAACTGTTTACAGAGTAACAATTCAAGGATGTTCTCTACAGCATTGTAATACTAGCTGAAAAATTGTATATAATTCTATTTCTATCAATAGGGAATCAGTTACATAAATTATGCTATATACCTAGAATAGAATCCTATGCCTTCAATTTTTTTTTTTAAAGATTTTTATTTATTTATTCATGAGAGACAGAGAGAAACAGAGGGAGAAGCAGGCTCCCAAGGAGCGGGAGGCCCGATGCGGGACTCGATCCCAGGACCCTGGGATCATGACCTGAGCCGAAGGCAGACACTTAACCATCTGAGCCACCCAGGCGCCCTATGCCTTCAATTTTTAAAATGAGATGAATCTACCAACAGCGTTTTTCACAGAAATAGAGCAAACCATCCTAAAATTTGTATGGACAAAGGACCCTGAATAGCCAAAGCAATCTTGAAAAACAAAACTGGAGGTATCCCAGTTCCATACTTCAAGTTATATTACAAAACTGTAGTAATCAAAACAGTATGGTACTGTGCAAAAAATAGATACATAAATCAATGGAAAAGAACAGAAAACCTGTAAATAAACCCACAATTATATGGTCTATTGATCTTTGACAAAGGAGGAGAAAGAATATACAATGGGAAAAAAACAGTCTCTTCGAGAAATGGTGTTGGGAAAATTAGACAGCTACATGCAAAAGAATGAAACTGGACCACTTTCTTACACTGTAACACAAAAATAAACTCAAAATGGATTAAAGACCTAAATGGTGACCTGAAACCATAAAAATCCTAGAAGAGAGGGGCACCTGGGTAGCTCAGTCAGTTAAGTGTCCAACTCTTGATTTCGGTTCAGGTCATGACCTCAGGGTCTTGAGATTGAGCCGCATGCCAGACTCTGCGTTTAGCGAGGAGTCGGCTTGAGATTCTCTCCCTCTCCCTCTGCCCCTCCCCCCGACTCTCTCTCTTTCTCAAATAAATAAATAAATCTTAAAAAAAAAACAAAACTGGAAGACAACACAGGCAGTAATTTCTCTGGCATTGGCCATCACAACATTTTTCTAGATATGTCTCCCGAGGCAAGGGAAATAAAAGCAAAAAGAAACTTGGGACTACATCAAAATAAAAAGCTTCTTGGGGAGCCACTGGGTGGCTCAGTCAGTTAAGCATCTGACTCTTGATTGCGGTTCAGGGTCATGATCTCAGGGTCATGAGATCAAGCCCCATGTCAGGCTCTGCGCTCAGCAGGGAGTCTGCTTGAGATTCTCTCTCTTCCTCTCCCTCTGCACCCCCCTCTAAAATAAATAAATAAATCTTTTTTAAAAGCTTCTTGGGGCACCTGATTGGCTCAATCAGTAGAATATGTGAGTCTTAATCTTGGGGTTTTAAATTTGAGCCCCACATTGGGTATAGAAATTAAAAAAAAAAAAAATCTCTGCACAGCAAAGGAAACAACCAACAAAACTAAAAGGCAACCTATTGAATGGGAGAAGTTATTTGCAAATGACATATCCGATATCAGATAAATCTGCCCATTTTTTAATAATCCAATTAAAAATGAGCTATATTTAGTGGGGGCAGGAGGAATTATATGATTTATATTTCTGTGGGAGAAGAAAACTGCTACTAAAGTAGTACTATTACTATTACTAATAACAGCAAACACCATTTGTAAGACACTTCCTTAAGTAGAATACATAAATTATTTAATATTCACAATGACCCTATGAAATAAGTCTATAATAACACTTTGCAGATAAGCAAAATGGGGTGTGGTTTAAGTAACTTATCCAAGATCTCATAGACAAAAAGCTGGAATCTGAACCTAGGCAGTTTGGCTCTAGAGCCCATTATCTTAATCCACTATGCCAAGTCATCTGATATATAATACAAATAATTATATTTATATAACATACATATATTCATATAAATTATGTTTATATTATACAAATAATCATATTTATATAATATAAATAATTTATGCTTATATCATATATAATATAAATATATAAATATAATATATAAATGTTTATTTTATATATATAAAAGCATATACATACAGAATTTACAATCTTATACATCAAACTCATTTTTTGTTTTGTTTTTTTAGCTTTTAATTTGAAATAATTATAAATTCACAGGAAGTTGAAAAGATAGTATAGAGGTTCCATGTACTCTTTATCCCCTTTCCCCAATGGCTGCATCTTATGTCACTACAGTAAAATATCAAATCAGGAGTTTAACATTGTTACAGTACATGTAAACGGTGCAATGCCATTTTATCACATATATAAATTCATGTAAAAACCATCCTGATGAAGACACAGACTATTCCATCACCACAAAGATCTCCTTTGTGCTATTTCTTTATAGTAGTTGTCATCCCCCCACCCCATCTCTAACCCCTGAGAACCACTAATTTGTTTTCCATCCCTATATTTTTGTCATTTCAAGAATGTTATATGAATGGAATTATAAGCTATGTGACCACTTTTATCTGATGGTTTCATGGAAAGTCCCCAGTTCCTGCTCCTTTCTTTATAAAAAAATTTTTTTAATTTAAATTCAATTAATTAACATATAATGCATTACTTGTTTCAGGGGCACAGGTCTGTGATTCATCAGTCTTATATAACACCCAGTGCTCATTACAACACATACCCTCCCCAATTACCCCAACCCTCCCATCACCTCCCCATAAACATATAATTTATGTTTATATAATACATAATATAATATAAATATATAAATATAAATGTAATATATAAATATATGGGGGTTTTGGTTTTTTGGTTTTTTAAAAAGATTTTATTTATTTATTTATTAGAGAGAGAGAGCACAAGTGGTGGGAGAGGGAGAAGCAGACTTCCCGCTGAGCAAGGAGCCCGGTGTGGGGCTCGATCCCAGGACCCTGAGATCATGACCTGAGCCAAACGCAGGCACTCAACCAATTGAGCAACCCAGGTGCCCCATATATGCTATATATATACACACACACACACAGAGTTTACAATCTTATACATCAAACTCTTAACAATGATTCTTTCTTTTTTTTTTTTTTTTTTAGAGAGAAGGAGGGGGAAGAGGGAGAGAGGAAGGTGGAGAGGAACAGAGGGAGAGAATCTTAAGCAGTCTCCATGCTCTTAAGCGGAGCCCGACATGGGTCTCGATCTCAAAACCCTGAAATCATGACCTGAGCTGAAATCAAGAGTTGGACACTTACCCAACTGATTGAGCCACCCAGGTGCCTCAACAATGGTTATTTCTTGAGAAGGGATTACAGGGACTTCCAAATTCTAAGTTATGGGTGGGGGGGCTAACATTTAGATTGTTTGTTATACCATGAATATACTACTTTTGTAGACAAATAATTATTTGGTTCCTGCCATGAGTCAGACACTGATCTAGGTATGGGGAAAAATGTATTTTAGTAATAAGGTAACTAGCTACTAACAAATAACTCAAAGATTTCAATGTCTTAACAAAATTAGGCTTTATTTTTAATTCACATCACAGCCCAAATTGGGTGTTTAGCAGGCAGCCTTTCATATTTTGATTCAAGGATTCTGTCTCCTATCAACTTATGATGGCACCATCTTCTCAGGCAGGTATATGCAAACATTTTCTATAAAAAGATAAGTAGTAAATATTTTGGGTTTTGTGGGACAAACTGTCACCATTCTGTCATTGTGGCACGAAAGCAGCCATAGATAATAAACAAATAAATGGGCATGGCTATGTTCCAACAAACCTTTATTTACAAAAAAATGTGGTGGGCTGGATTTCACCCATGGATGATAGTTTACCAGTCCTTGTTCCAGGGTCTTCTTAGAGTTCTGGATTGGATCCTCTCTGCATTCAAGAGGTCAAGGGATATAATAAGGCAGGCTAGAAGTGGAACTTGACTTCACCCATATCCCATTGGCCAGAATCCAGACACATAGCCCCAAGCAAATAAGCCTGGGATATGTCATTTTCTTGTGACTCAATGAAAGGAAAAGAGATTGGTGACCATTTAGGGAACCTGTGGCAGAGTCAGCTCTTTTTGTCACCAAATATCCTGCTTACTATTTTTCCTTTGTATAGATAATACTCTCCCCATCCCCAAAGAGGACAGCCCAAAGTTCCACCCAGTAAATACATTCAGCTCAAAGTCCAAGCTCTCCAGGTAATGTCCAGTTTTCTCCAACAGGCTCGGATATGGCTCTTTATAGTCTGGTGACCTATGAACTAAAAAGACAAATAATCTGCCCAGACACACCCATACTCATTGGTAATGCAGTAAAGACAGGAAAACTGAAAAACATTCTCATTCAGAAGAAGGAAGAATTGAACACCCAGTACTCACTAGGTCACAGCAATTCTGAAATCCCATTGGGTAAATATAGTAAAGGTCTCTTTCTCTGGGGGTGGGTCAACACCTCTGAAGGTTCTAATACCTCCCAACAGCCTGCTACCCCACAGGGATGCCCTCACTCTACTCAAACGCCAATATCCTGTACTGGGCAACCATCGGCATGAATGTCTTCCTCCCCCTCCCCAAGTTCTGATACCCGTTGCTAGGCCTCCCCTCCACAGGACACCCTTCTTACCCCAGGCCGACTCTGACCCTCTGTCCAGGTGATACCGTATTGACACTTACTTCTCAGCTTCATCTAATGACTTTGGATGGAATAGTTTTGGAAGGGAAAGGGAGAAAAAAGAAGAGAAAATAAAAGGGAAAGAGGAAGAGGAACGGCTCAAAGCCTTTCTTTTTTTTTTTTTTAATATAGATTTTTTATTTTTAAGAGGGAGAGCATTCATGGAGGGGAGGGCAGAGGGAGAGGGAGAGAATCTTAAGCAGGCCCCATGCCCAGCGTAGAGCCGGACATAGGGCTCAATCTCATGACCCTGAGATTATGACCTGAGCTGAAATCAAGAGTCAAACGCTTAACTGACTGAGCCACCCAGATACCCCAGCTCAAAGCCTTTCTTAACTGATTTCTTATTATTGAGGTGTAGAAGCAGTCAGAATTTTTACCTGCAAGGTTCCAAGTTTTAAATTCCATTCCCTTCTATTTCTTTTTACAAACCCGTGAGGGAATTCTTTCCTGATCTCATCTCTTTGTTTTAATATCTTGCACACACTGTTAAAAATAACCTCTATTAAGTTTCTATTTTCTATCCTCCCAGGACTCAGTAGACACATAGTCTGCTGCTCAAGTAATCTCAGGCAACAATTTTGCCAAATGTTTTGCCACTGTATCTCATGACTAACCTTCTTTCCATGGACAGATTTTAGATTCATTGCAGCCCACCACCCACTTGCTATGTAAATGCCATGTAGGTTTGTTGGTTTGTTTGTTTTTACAGTTGCATCCCACTTTAAGCAGTGAACAAAACACATAAAGCCTCTACTCTTACTGAGCTTACATTCTGTAGTATTCTTCTAACTCATCATATGGTTTTATTTTAGGAAGGGCATGAGTGTTTTAAATTGTACTTGGGATTTGTTTTCATCAGGCACAGTAAGACATGGAGACACAGAAACTGTCATAAAGAAGAAGTTTTTATACTCATGGATCCCTAGAAGGAGGAGGCACATCACATCACATAAGACCACAGGGCAACCACCATGAGGCCGAAGGAGGGGGTTGGGAGGAGAGTAGGCAAAGCTTTCATTTTGGTTTTCTCAGGAAGGAATGGGTGAGGCAGGGTAAGCAAGCTGAGCAGGTTTAGGATTGGATAGTTTGATTTCTGTGGGCTCTCGGCAATAGGTGTGGTCCCCAGGTGCCCAGTACCTGGCCCTGTAGTGATTTAGGGCAGAAGGTTAGTGTCCTCAACTGCAGGAACCTGACAAAAGGAGGTGTGGACTCAGGATTCGTTGGTTTGCATATCAAAGGCCTGTTCCCAGGTAAGTCCTTTCTGATCTCTAGGAATTTGCTAACTCTGGAAGGGGCAGTTCCTTGCTGGGTCCTTAAGATCCCAAGATGTCAAAGCATCATAAAATATAAAACATTTTAAAAGGTGAGGAACACTGGAGCGCCCAGCTGGCTCAGTTGGTAGAGCATACAACCCATGATCTTGGGGCCATGAGCTTGAGCTCCACATTGGGTGTAGAGATTACTTAAAAAAATTTTTTTTTCATCTTTATTTGTTTATTGGGCTTTTATATTTATTTATTTATTTATTTATTTATTCTTTTATTCTTATATTAATCCCCATACATTACATCATTAGTTTTAGATGTAGTGGTCCATGATTCATTGTTTGTGCATAACACCCAGTGCTCCATGCAGAATGTGCCCTCCTCAATACCCATCACCAGGCTAACCCATCCTCCCACCCCACCCCCCAGAACCCTCAGTTTGTTTTTCAGAGTCCATCGTCTCTCATGGTTCGTCTACCCCTCCGATTTCCCCCCTTCATTCTTCCCCTCCTGCTACCTTCTTCTTCTTTTTTTTTTTAACATATATTGCATTATTTGTTTCAGAGGTACAGATCTGAGATTCAACAGTCTTGCACAATTCACAGCGCTTACCAGAGCACATACCCTCCCCAGTGTCTATTACCCAGTCACCCTCTCCCTCCCACCCCACCCCCCACTCCAGCAACCCTCAGTTTGTTTCCTGCGATTAAGAATTCCTCATATCAGTGAGGTCATATGATACATGTCTTTCTCTGTTTGACTTATTTCACTCAACATAATACCCTCCAGTTCCATCCACGTCATTGCAAATGGCAAGATCTCATTCCTTTTGATGGCTGCATAATATTCCATTGTATATAAATACCACATCTTCTTTATCCATTCATCTGTCAATGGACATCTTGGCTCTTTCCACATTTTGGCTATTGTGGACATTGCTGCTATAAACATCGGGGTGCATGTACCCTTTCGGATCCCTACTTTTGTATCTTTGGGGTAAATACCCAGTAGTGCAATTGCTGGATCATATGGTAGCTCTATTTTCAACTTTTTGAGGAAACTCCATACTGTTTTCCAGAGTGGCTGCACCAGCTTGCATTCCCACCAACAGTGTAGGAGGGTTCCCCTTTCTCCGCATCCCCACTAACATCTGTCTTTTCCTGACTTGTTAATTTTAGCCATTCTGACTGGTGTGAGGTGGTATCTCATTGAGGTTTTGATTTGGATTTCCCTGATGCCAAGTGATATTGAGCACTTAAAAAAAAAATTTTTTTTTAAGATTTTTTTTTTATTTATTTGATAGAGACACAGCGAGAAGGAACACAAGCAGGGGGAGCGGGAGAGGGAGAAGCGGGCTTCCCGCAGAGCAGGGAGCCTGATGCGGGGCTCCATCCCAGGACCCTGGGATCATGACCCGAGCTGAAGGCAGACGCTCAATGACTGAGCCACCCAGGCGCCCCAAATAAAATCTTTAAAAAAAATTTAAATGTGAGGAATACTGATGTCTCTAACTAGAAGATAATCCTATCCCCTACCTAGTTCCCTTTACTTGGATCACTCCCATCTATTTAGCAGGACTCAAATGATATCTCCTTCAGCCACCTTTTCTCATCCCCAATTATACATCATCCATATTCAAAAAGCATCAAGATTTTGCACACTTCCTTCCTCTCTCTCTCATCTTCTCTCTCTCTCTGGAATTCTCTTAGGGCAAACCCCAGACATGTCATTTCATCCATACATACTTCAGAATGCATTCCGATGTTTTCTTAAATTACCATATTATTTCCACATACCTAGAAATAAAATCACTCTTCTCTTTTAAAAGAATAATTAATTTTTTGAGAGTTATGGTGCTTCTCTGTGGTAGGCAGAACAACCCCCCCCAAAAATGTCAATTTCTAGTCTCTAGAACCTGTGAATATGTTACCATACATGGCAAAAGGGACTTTGCAGATTTATTTGAGTGAGTGAGAGAGACAGTGAGAGAGATCATGAGCAGGGGGGAAGGGCAGAGGGAGAAGCAGACTCCCCGCCGAGCCGGGAGCCTGACGTGGAGCTTGATTCCAGAACCCCGGGATCATGACCTGAGCTGAAGGCAGACGCTTAAATGACTGAGCCACCCAGGTGCCTCATGGTTACAATTTTTAAGAGTTTTTTACTTTTAATTAATCTCCACACCCAAAGTCACCCAAACTCACAACCCTGAGATCAAGAGTTGCACATTCCACTGACTGAGTGAGCCAGGGGCTCTTCGTGGTTACTATTTATTACGAGGAAATGATAAATATCAAAATCAGCCAATGAAAGAAGCACATAAGGCAAAATCTAGGAGAGCTCTAAACACAAAATTTCCAACGTCCTCTCCCATGGAGTTAGGATGTTGTTACTGTCCCAGCATTTATATTTGACAATATTCATGGAGTACCACCAACTAGAGAAGTTCACTTGAGCCTCCAGGTCCAGAGTTTTTATTAAGGCTTCATTACATAGGCATGATCGATTGATTGATTGCTCATTGGGTTGAACTCAGTCTCCAGGTTAGTCACATGGTTGGTCACATGGCCAACCCCCACCCTAAACAAAGACACTCCTATGAGGTATGACAGATATTATCTCCCAGAAGCCAAGAGCAAAGGCCAGACCTCTCTTTGAGCAAAGTCAAATTACTTCCCATAGATCTTTGAAAAGAATTTCAGTTTTTTCTTTCACTGTATTCATTTTCTTCCCTTTGATGGTAATCCTTCTGATTGCATACAAATGATAGATTTTTATGATCAGTTAATCTTCAATAGTTTTCAGAGAGAGGTGGGTAGTCACAGATACAGAAATATAAATGAACCATTACAAAGGCTCCCTACCTTTCTCTTGCAGTGAAGGAAAAGGTTTTATTCATTTATACACAAACAGAAAAGTAGTAATGGGCTCCTGGGTGGCTCAGTCGTTAAGCGTCTGCCTTTGGCTCAGGTCATGATCCCAGGGTCCTGGGATCGAGTCCCACATTGGGCTCCCCGCTCTGCGGGAAGCCTGCTTCTCCCTCTCCCACTCCCCCTGCTTGCGTTCCTACTCTCACTATGTCTCTCTCTGTCAAATAAATAAATAAAAAATCTTTTAAAAAAAAAAACAGAAAAGTAGTAGCCACAGTTTTCCAATTCAAGGACTGAAAGGAAACACAGAGCATAAAACTCACCAGCTGATTATGGCTGTTCCAGATCTCAAAGAGTTGTTTTCTATTCACAGACAC
This sequence comes from Mirounga angustirostris, assembly GCF_029215605.1. Lineage (NCBI taxonomy): Eukaryota > Metazoa > Chordata > Mammalia > Carnivora > Phocidae > Mirounga > Mirounga angustirostris. The sequence continues at coordinate 162,602,590 of NW_026991711.1, forward strand.
AAAATATTTTTAAGCTCATAATGATTCACAGACATAACAGACAAACAGAAAGACAAACCAACAAATAACCAAAAAAAACATACATAAAAAGACAGCTACTCATGAATGTTAACTATACTTCAATAATAAAAATTAAAAAAAAAAAAAAAGACAGACACTCTGACTTCTGCTATCCAACCATGACCAGACTCCCTGTGTCTGTCTGCCATCTGGCCTAGAACAAATGGTTATATCATAAACAAACAAACAAACAAATAAATAAGTGCCAGATTCCATGTTTCTGCCACCAGCAATTGTATACAAATCAAAACGAGAACTACATCCAGACCTGGTCATTAACTAGAAACAGAATCAGAAACAGAAAAAGACTTGGAGTAATGTGCTATTGCCACAGGAAATAAACTCAGGAGCTGAGAAGATTACATCAAGGTAAAAATAGCCCATATGGTACCCTTTTCTGGCAAAGCAGTCAACTGAGATCTAATAGGTAAAATCTACTTCGACTTCTCAGTGGAATCACTACTAGAACGGCCAGAGGAAGTCTAAAAGAGAAAGTCATTTAGAAAAAAATTTACTTAGGGACGCCTGGGTGGCTCAGTCGGTTAAGCATCTGCCTTCGGCTCAGGTCATGATCCCAGTGTCCTGGGATCAAGCCCCGCATCGGGATCCTTGCTCAGCGGGGAGCATGCTTCTCCTTCTGCCTGCTGCTACCTCTGCTTGTGCTTGCTTGCTCTCTCTCTCTGACAAATAAATAAATAAAATTTTTTAAAAATTCACTTGCCAAGAAAGCTATTAAAGGGGGCAGTATTTAAAACACTTGCTCATCACAAACCGAAACAAAACAAATGAACAAAACATGTATTAAAAGGAAAATACTCATTTAATTTGGTTACCAAGGTTTTTTAATAAAGGAAAAACAGCAGTTTTCTCACATGAATATCTTATCTCTCAAGCTTTTCCCCTGTCTGCAGGTATTAGCATAGCAAAAAGGCAGGGATAGAGTTGTTTTTGTTTGAGAGCATAATTTACATGAAATTGCAAGATTTCATTTAGTTAGGGATCTAGAACTAAAACCTCGTTTTGTTGTGTTTTGTTTTTGTTTCCTTGGAGGGCAAAGTGGCATGTATGTATATTCGTTTCCTATCTGCAGGATGGGATATGCATGTCTACCCTTAATGGAAACAAGCCGTATCAATTTTATTCCACATTTCTTTAGTTTCCTACTTGATATCTCCCTCCTCTGGTCTATTTGAATTACAGTCTTAATTTAATTTAATTACATGGTAATCATTTCCACTTACTAAGTACTTAAGTAATGTCAACAAAGACAGTATCTTACTTAATAGTCACAATAACTCTGTGAGGTAGATGTTACTCCTGTTTTACACACAAGAAAAGTGCCAAGAAGTTAAATCATTCACCAAGGGACCTAAAGATCTATTAAGTAGTACCAGGTGAAGCTGAGATTTGGACTCCTGCTTACTTTTGCTGTATTGCAATTGTGTGTACTAGTCTGCTTTCCCCAAAAATCAGTAGCAGCTTGAGGGCAGGGATTATGTATTTCATGTCTTTGACCAGAACAAAGTATAGGGCCTAGTATGTAGTAGGCATATAAATGAATGAGCTATCTTTTTAAAAAATTTTATTTATTTGAGAGAGAGAGAGAGAGACTGAGCATGAGCAGGGGGAGAGGCAGAGGGAGAGGGAGAGGGAGAAGCAGACTCTGCCCCTGAGCAGGGAGCCCAACTTGGGGCTCGAAGGCAGATGCTTAACCAACTGAGCCAGCCAGGCACCCCATGAATGAGCTATCTTTTAATATTTTATAATTTTTTTTAAAGATTTTATTTATTTATTTGACAGAGAGAGACACAGCGAGAGAGGGAACACAAGCAGGGGGTAGTGGGAGAGGGAGAAGCAGGCTTCCTGCCGAGCAGGGAGCCCGATGTGGGGCTCGATCCCAGGATCTGGGATCATGACCTGAGTCGAAGGCAGACATTTAACAACTGAGCCACCCAGGCGCCCCAATATTTTATAATTTTTAAACATGCAAAGGTCTTATATTTGAAAAAGCTACATTAAGCTCATTGCAGTCAAGGAATGTTGATGTTAGAGCTGAGGTGCTAATGTCAAAGATAAAGGCCAGCTAATAGTCTGTTCAGGCCCATACCTTGATGTCGTTCAGGGTCTGAACCTTAGCTTTACAAGTAAGCAACTCAATTTTGATCATGAATCTAGAGTTGATTAGTTTAGAGGGAATTGCTCATTTTGCCCAAGCTCACAAGAAAATGATGAAAGAGCGTAACTGTAATTAACTGGTCAGAGATGAAACTTTTGGGGGCTGTTCACAGAGTTAGGTGACACAGCTTCCCAGAACACAGATCACCTTTGTGTTCTCTAGGTAGGCTACCCTCCCTGGAGGTTATCCAAACTGTTAATGTCTCAATGTTCAGGAAACTTTTTTCTTTCTTTCTTTTTTTTTTTTTTGATGTTCAGGAAACTTTTTAAGTAAAATAGTCAAGAATTCAATTGAAACATATGCTCTTACATAGGATCTACGGTACATAGGGCAAATAAGGGAAAGACATTCAGATTTTTATTCAGGGGGCACCTGACTGGCTCAGTCCGTAGAGCATGTGACTCCTGATCTCTGATCTCAGGGTTGTGAGTTTGAGCCCCACTTTCAGTGCAGAGATTACTTAAAAATAAATTCTTTTTAAAAACAGAAAAGATTTTCCTTCTGAGGTGCTGATCTGATGGCAGGAAGTCCTCAGAAAATGCCAGACCGGAGAGAGCCACAATAGGATCGTGAAAGGAAGTCATCCTGCATCTAGTTGCATGAGCCAAACTGAGCAGGAAAGCGTGGCTGTTAGAACAGATGGTCTGAGATTTGAGCCTGTTTCCAACCCATGTCCTAACTGCCTCTCCTTCCTCCAAGTACCCATGGTCTCTGGAAGGAGAGGACTTTGGCACAAAGAAAAATATGTCTCACAAAAGAACAGGTTAAGCACAAAAGCTGCTTCCCTGTTACCTGGAGAGGAACAAGAACCCTTGAGGGTGGCGGCGTACAGAAAATGCGCCATGGTGTGGGCAGCACCTGGGTTCAGTGATGAGGCAGCCGTCAACAACAGAAAGACAGCGATACTAGAAGACACCAGGGCAAGGGAACACAGAGCGACAGGCAGCAGCTCAACAATTCTGTGACAGAAACAATCTCTATGGCCCAACCTCTGTGGATTCCTAAAGGAAACCGTGAAGGAGGTTGTGTGATCTTGGGTTCTTAACTTCTTTGAAAAGGCAAATTAGGGTAATAATAAGAGTAGAGTACATATTGCCTAAGTTTGTTGTGAGAATTACATCATACGACGAGCACTGAAAACAGACAAATACTGTTATGTCGGTGAAAATGTTAATTCATTGATTTTAAATGGGGTCATTTATTAGTCACCCCAATACTGCCATATTGGTCATATTGGTCATACTGTTCTGAGAACATACCAGGCACACTCCAGCTTTGGTATCTTTGAATAAACTGTTCTCTTTGCTTGAAATACTTTTCCTCCAGATATCATGAGAGCTGGCTCCCTAAAGTCATTTATTCAAATGTCACCTCAATGAGGCCTTTCCTGGCCATCCAGGAATATCTTATTCCCCTATCCTGCTTTCTTTTTCTCTGTAGCATCTAGTACTCTCTAATATACCAGATATTTATCTATTTTGTTTCCACTTACTAGAAGTTCCATGAAGTATGGAGGTTTTTCCATGTTTTGTTCACTGGTATGTCCTTAGTGCCTGTAAGAATGTCTGACAGAGAGTAAACACTCACATTTGTTGACTACATAAAAGATGTTTACTACTTGAACGACATGAAAGATCCAAACATCTCCTTGTATTTATTACAAGGCACATGAGAGGTCTCTGAACAAAAGGATATCTTTTGCCAATATCAGTTGGTCCCAAAAAGTACACGGAGCCTGTATTAGCACCTTGAAATTTAATCCCATTATTCATTCCAGTCTTTCATTTACTCATCACTACTCGTATTTATGGAGTCCTTACCATGTGCCAGATACTAGCTTAGTACTGGGCATCCAACAATGAACTTTCATGGAGCTTATATTCTAGCTAGGTCAGGGATGGGGCTGGAGGGTGAGGAGAGAACAAAAGAACCATGTTTCTTATCTTTGTCCTTTCACCATGTTAAGCCATACTAAAGTTATAAGTCCTTCTTCTGGGTTATCTATACTCTCCCATATCCTCCTCCTCATACTTCTTTGTGCTATCTCCCCTTGTCCTAGTACTTTGTTTAATCAAGTATTGAATCTCTTATTTTTCTCTTGCAACAGGGAATTTTCAGATGATTACTATATTTGGCCAAGATCCAAATCCAAATCCAGAGTCAGCTCTGAACCCTGGACGAATGCATCACTGAGGGGATTACATAAATGGCAATGTGCAATTTCTTCTTCTTCTCCGATAAGCCACAGTAAAGAGGGTTCTCATTGAATAAGTGGTTTCGTTTCTCTTTGAATAAAGGATGCAAGCTTTAGATACAAGAAAAAGAATTTTACTTCCTGCAAACGTTCATTCATTAAATGGTTAAGAATTTTTTTTTTAAGAGGGGTACCTGGGTGGCTCAGTTGGTGGAGCATGTGTCTTTTGATTCTGGGGTTGTAAGTTTGAGCCCCATGTTGGGTGTAGAGATTACTTAAAAAAATAAAATCTTTTAAAAAAGAAAGAAAACTAGAGAGAAAATGATATATATTGTGAAATGATATAATACCACAAACAGACGCTGTGCTTCCATTTCATCTACCTACCCTTCCTTTCCCAATCAAGCCATTTTGGTTTCTCTTGCCTCCCCGACCACACTGAATCCTATGGGTATAATCGACCATACTCTTGTCTGTAACCTAGATTCCCCCATCCCTTGATTTTTCCCCACTTTCATCTTTTTTGTCATTCAGTCCAGGATTTTCATTCCTCTTGATGCTAGGTTGCAGAGCTGCTTGAAAAAAAAAAAATCAAGTTACTTAGTGTTTCAAAACTTCCAGCAGGTTGCAACTTAATGTTTACAAGCGATCCGCATATACGGCCTGGAAAGTGAGGAAGGAAACTTCACTCCTATTGAAAGCCAGACTTGTGGAATAATTGAGGTATTTAAATCAGTCATTCAAACTGAAAGGTACCAGAAAAGCAAATTCCGCTAAGACAAGGACGTAAAGTCCAAATGCCTACCCTAGAATCATTGCAGCAAAAATGGGATAGGCCTACATATACATAAAAGACATCTGTGCTAATAATCAGTTTGGCCAGAGGGAAGAGAACGGCCAGGAGTGCTCGCATACACAGGCACGGTCATGGTGTCATCCCGAGAACTTGACTTCAAGCCAGCGCTATCCAGGGAGTAAAATTAAGCGGCTAGCATTTCCCAAATTCCAGATGCTTGGGGCAAACGGACGAAACAGCTCCGCATTTCTCTCAAGGTAAAATATATCACATATAGTAATTTTAAAAATAATAAAAAGCAAAGTTCTTCCCTTTTAGGTTTCCGTACTGCTTAAAAGCTCGCTTTAGTCCCTAAGAAATCTCGCGACATTTTCTTTCTTTCTCTCTCTTTTTTTTTCCCTCTTCCCCCCTCCCACCCCGTTGGCGGGAACAGACCGGAAGCGACGGTACTCTATCTGTCGGAAGTGATGTCATATCCCAGAAGCCTTGGAGAAGGAGAAGCGGGTTCCGGCGTTGTACCCATAGTCCAGTTTGGAACGTTTAGGCAACGTGGTCTGATTCTTTGCGAGAAGGCGTTCGCGTTTGTGCTCGGCCTGCTGCGGCCTCGCAGGCCTTTGGGGGCCGAAAGTTTGGTCTCTTTTCACTGGTATACGAGCTCGCGGCGGGCCGCGCAGCGCCCTGACCCGGCCTCACCATGTTGGTGCTATTTGAAACGTCTGTCGGCTACGCCATCTTTAAGGTAAGTTGCAGGTTGAACCGTTGGAGAGGCAAGGCTGGTGTTGTGCAGGAGAGGACAGGGAGGACGAAGGGGAGGAATACAGCGCTCAGGATCGCGTGGGAGCCGTTTGTGTCCTGCTCTGAAAGTTAGCGGAAGGCTTTGGGTCTGGGAGGCGCATGTGTCGGTGAACACGTGGCCGCGCCGTTTGGGGCGCCTGGTTCTGTGTTAGAGGATTTGGCCCCGTGAGAGAGGTGGGCAGGAGCCTTATTAGAATTTCACAGGTACGGAGCTTGGGGTTTATTCAGAGTGTTTTTGAGGAATGATGGGTAGGTTTTAAGCAGAGGAATGACCTAAAGTTGTCTTAATGAAGTTGCTTTCCTGTGTGGAGAATAGATTACAGCAGGCAAGAAAGGAACCAAGAATTTTTTTTTTTTTTTTGAGAGACAGCATGAGAGGGAGGAGGGTCAGAGGGAGAAGCAGACTCCCTGCCGAGCAGGGAGCCCGATGCGGGACTCGATCCCGGGACTCCAGGATCATGACCTGAGCCGAAGGCAGTCGCCCAACCAACTGAGCCACCCAGGCGCCCCGAACCAAGAATATTTTTGCATTAATCGAGACAAGATGAAATTGCTTGGATTAAGATTGGTATGGAGGGAAACAAATACCAGGAGAAATTTTGAAGGTAGAACTGGTGGGATTGGCTGATGAATGGAGAATGTGGGTTTTAGGTTGAATAAGTGGATACGTGATGGTGGGGGAAAAAACGAGTTAGGGGGCTTTTCGGGGGGGAAGATACTAAAAAGGTCCAGTTTGGGCTGTGAAACTTGGGTTGTTAGACGTGGAAATGCAATCGTCATTTTAAGTTTCAGACCTAAGGGAGAAATCTGGGCCGATGGTAATCAATTGGAGATTTGGTTGTCTTAATAGGGCAAGTTTGAAATTTAAAGATTATCAGCACGGAGCCTACATTCGTGTAGTAGGTTGCTATTGAGATGTTCCAAAGAATGAGGTAAACTGAGTGCTATCCATGTGCCAGGCACTCCTCTGAGCTCTACAAATGTATAACGAAAAACAATTTTCACATATATGCTGATAAGGTAAAAATGCTGGATAAAATGTGTATAGTATTGTTCTGTGAATAAAAAAAACTGTGTATGTGGTATGAGTGCAGAAAATCTGGAATCGGCATTCCAAAATGTTGATTTAGAGGAGCTTTTAACTTTATTAGGTTTTTTTTCAGACATTTGAGAATATAGTTCCATTTGCACTTGTTACGTTACTTACTATTTTTAAGAGATAAAATAATAAAAGCCAAAAGTGGGGCGCCTGGGTGGCTCAATTGGTTAAGCGACTGCCTTCGGCTCAGGTCATGATCCTGGAATCCAGGGATCGAGTCCCTCATCAGGCTCCCTGCTCAGCGGGGAGTCTGCTTCTCCCTCTGGCCCTCCCCCTCTCATGCTCTCTCTCTCTCTCATTCTCTCTCTCAAATAAATAAAGAATTAAAAAAAAAAAAAAGCCAAAAGTTAGCTTTGCTTATTTTTTCTCATTGGGGTTGTCTGTAATGGCTTTAGAGCCTGGGAGTGTGTCTCTTTTTCCCAGCTTTTTGTAGTCTTCTCTAAATTCTTAAGTAGAATTCTGCACATGCCCTCAAATTTTCTTAGCCAACATGGTCTATCATACTCTGAATTAGTGTGTATGGATGAATTTCTCTTCTAAGTAGATGTTAGGTATACTGTCCTGAACTAAGAGAGGGAGGCGCAGCTGCACAGTCCATTGGTTGCTGCTGATGGTAGGAAGGAATTGGCTTAGCAATTCTCTGGTTTCTAGACCTGGGTCATAAAATACTCAATTATGTCTCAATTATTACTGATTTCTTTTAATGAAAGAGTATTCTCCATAAAAATGTCTTGACTATTCTGTAGCAGTTTTTAATGGTACCCACTTGCAAATTACTGTTCAAATTTAATAAATTGTGGTTTATGGTTTAAGTAATGTAATAGAGAAGTAACTAAAGCCTTGAATACATTGATAAAATGATTCGGTTCCAAATATTTCAATAGCAGTTATTAATTGTTAATAAAGTAGACATAGAAAATGTTCTGGAATTGGTGGTTGCACAGTTTTGTGAAAATATACTGAAAAGTAAGTTGTACACTTTAGAAGGGTGAATATTATGGTGTGTAAATTATGTATTAAAAAATAGATCTATAGTACAAAGTTATTAGCTCCCTTTACCATAATCAGAATGCTGGGGTATAAAATTACATTGGTTGCATAAAATTCATACTTTAGTGGGGATGCTTTAAGAAATTTTTAAAACTTTTAACCTCAGGTCATAGGAATACATTTTAATATCATGATCTAGTGTACATATATGCACATATACAGTGATTTGCAATGAATTAAATACTTTGTAAAAAAAATTACTGGGTGTTAACAAGGTTATATATGAAGGCAAATAAACGAACTATTACCATTTTTAGAATATTGTAAAAACTTAACTTGGTCCCTTGTATCATGAGGCATCTTTTAGTTTTACTCATCCCAGACCTTTTGTAGCTATGTTGCCCAGTACGGTTGCCACTAGCAATCTATTTAGCTGTTTAGCACTTTATCTACATAGCTATTTAGCACTTGAAATTTGGCTAGTAAAGCTGTGGAAATGAATTTTTAGTTTAATTCACTTAAAAAAATTTTTTTTAAGATTTTACTTATTTATTTGACAGAGAGATACAGAGAGAGAGGGAACACAAGCAGGGGGAGTGGGGAGTAAGAGAGGGAGACGCAGGCTCCCCGCTGTGCAGGGAGCCCGATGTAGGGCTCGATCCCAGCACCCTGAGATCATGACCTGAGCCGAAAGCAGACGCCCAACGACTGAGCCACCCAGGCGCCCCAAATTCACTTAAATTTTAATAGTCACATTGTGTAGTGCAGCTTTGTGGTATAGTGTTGTGTGTTCTTCATTTCCTCAAGCCTGGAGGAAGAGATTTTATGTGTATACCAGAGTTCATGTATAATATGATTACTGAGCAATATGGTTTTCTAGCTTCATTTATTGGGTATAATTTTCATACTGTATAACCCATCTACTGTAAAAGTGCAGTTTGATCCATTTTAGTAAAATGTATACAGCTGTGCAAGTTGCAGTCCAGTTTTAGAATACTTCCTCTTGGGGCGCCTGTTAAGCGTCTGCCTTCGGCTTGGGTCATGATCTCAGGGTCCTGGGATCGAGCCCCACATTGGGCTCCTGGCTCAGCGGGAAGCCTGCTTCTCCTCTCCCACTCCTCCTGCTTGTGTTCCCTCTCTCGCTTTGTCTCTCTCTGTCAGATAAATGAATAAAATCTTAAAAAAAGAAAAAAGAATACTTCCTCTTAAAAAGTTACCTCCTGCCCATTTGCAAGTCAGTCGGACCCAGCTCTAGGCAGCCACTGTCTGTATAATTTTGTCATTTCTAGAAATTTCATGTAAATGGAGTAATAGTTTTTTGTGTCTGGCTTTTTTCACTTAGCATGCATTTGAAGCTAATCCATGTTGCATGTATCAATTTGTTCCTTTTTGAATAATCCACATTTGAAACTATTCCAAGTTATCCTGTACAGCAACTCACACAAGTTCCATAAAATAGTACTTACCCATTTTGTTTGTAAAGTAAAACTAAAAAAAGTTAGCATTAAATGTTTAAATAAAGCATAGGAAATCTCAAAGTAACCAATTAAGTGAAAATTAGGGACGCTTTTGATATAGTGTGCTCTTTCCTCTTTATAAATTTATTGCCTGTCTGGAATAGAGGAGGATACTCTAGGAATATCTGGCATGCTATGGGATGCATTTATGTTTGTGTTTTACTCTTTATTGTGAAAAATTTCAAGGAGACAAGTAGTAGATTATAAGAACCTCCATGTACACCATCACTCAGTTTCAACAGACCTGTTTTGTGGGCCATCTCTCTCCCATTCTCCCCACATTGTTTTGAAGCAAATCCCGCATATTTAGTTTTATCTGTAAATATAAGTATGTGTCGTGCGTATACTATGAAGGCGCACGCACAAGTTGTGTCTTTCCACAATGTCATCCCCCCCCTGCAATGTTAGCTTTATTCAGTTTCAAAGCAAAGTTAGTATAATTATAACACAGGACTCCAAACTTGATGACATTTCACTACTACCTGTTTAACTTGGCTTCTTACACATCACAGAGAGCAAAGCACAAGTTACACAACAAACAAGACAGAACAAGGGGAAGTTGGAGGTAGGAAGTTAATGCAGTCTTCCATTGCACAGTTGAAATAAGGCCTGGGTCTGGTGCGGGTCAGCTCACAGCACTAGTTGCTTATTATGTTCAGGCAGTGGAGGATCTCTTTTCTTTTTAAGATTTTTATTTATTTATTTGAAAGAGAAAAAAGTGAGCATGCAAGGAGAGAGAGAGCGCGCGCAGGCACGCACATGAGCCAGGGGAGGGGCAGAGAAGCGGACTCTCCGCTGAGCAGAGAGCCGGAATCCCAGGACTCCAGGATCATGAGCCAAGGGCAGCAACCAACTGAGCCACCCAGGCATCCCAGACAATCTGTATTTTGTTCAGAGGTCAGTTGGGCAGGGCCTTCGGTGGCAGCTACCTTTCTGATGTGGGCAGATGTGAAAGAGTCAGCATTGATAAGGTCTTGACTGTTTGCTGCAAATCATTTCAAAAGGGATTTATTCAGTCTTCATTGGCAAACCTCTGTTTCTCCTGGTTATCGTTTTTGAGTGGGTCTCAGCCAGTGCTGGTTCGGCAATATTTGGTCTAAGCCGAAATGCCTTGGTTACTTGCGCCACTGCTTGATAAAAGTTACTGCTTGGCAGGAATGACTCCATCTTGCTCTCTATAGTATGGGCAAGATAAAGACTATGCTAAAGATTTTAATGGCAGTAACTATACACCATTTCTACTTGGAAGTGGAAATAATTCCATCTTAATCCAAAATAGACTTAAAATGGACTTTGTATACAAATGTTTTCAGATTTCTTTGTGTGAAAATGAATGACTAAAATTTGAGGCATATTTTTCAGGAAATATAGCAGTGATTTCTAATTTTGTTTTGTTGTAGCACAATTGGGAACAGAATGGCAAGGTTTTATTTGCCATAACAGTCTTTGGAGACCTTTGAGTAGTCTTGAATGTTTCCATTACATTTCCTTTCTTACTTTAAGAATGCTGATAATATCTCTTGAATATGCCGATTGTTACCCAACTGTTATCTCCAAATATACTTGCTTTTCAACTACAAAAAATGTAAATTTTACTCATGAGTCATATCCCCTGTTTGGTACATATCCTCTCAATAATTCCTGAACTTTGGATTTGGTTAGTGTGGCATTCTCTGAATAAACTATTTCCAAAAGTCAGGACTGTTCTGTGAACTCCTTTATCAGAAAATAACTAAATCAGTGTTTCAGTGCATTCATGAGATTTGCTGGAATGTCTTTGGATTCTAAAGTTCTCATGATAGGCAAAATAGAATTGTTAGTGGCTTGTAATTTTTTGTATGTGTGTGAAAATATTTATTAAGCAAACTCTGTGCCCAACATGGGGCTTGAATTTACAGCCCTGAGTTCAAGAGTCCCATACTCTGCCGGCTAATCCAGCCAGGCACCCCAGCTTGTAATTTTTAAATATAAACTCTATGCTTTTGGATCATTTACTGCTCCTACTCTGGTTTTTAAGTTTTTTCACTTCGATTTATTTTGACCAACTTCTCGAATTCTGTAAATATATCAATTTAGCTATGTGTGATTGAATTTAAACAACACAACAAATCTTTAAAATCATCCTGCCACACTTGTCTGACAGAAATTAAGTGCAACTTGCAGTGTCGTATTCATGCTTTATCACAAAAACATATACTAGGCTATAACTGGACAATAAAACTTACTGTGTAAATATTCTGTGATAATACAGATTTGATGAAATGTTTATCAGTATAGTTTTTAATTTATTGGCTGGGTTTTTTTCCCCCCATAAGAAGACATGCATGATATCTATTTGTACTTTATTTATTTATTTATTTTATTATTTTATTATTTTTAGATTTTATTTATTTATTCATGATAGACAGAGAGAGAGAGAGAAACAGAGGGAGAAGCAGGCTCCCAAGGAGCAGGGAGCCTGATGCGGGACTCGATCCCAGGACCCTGGGATCATGACCTGAGCCGAAGGCAGACGCTTAACCATCTGAGCCACCCAGGCGCCCTCTATTTGTACTTTAAACTTGAATCTCCCATCAGTTGTAAGGCATCCCAATTTCAAGAAGGTTAATATGGGGGAAATGCATTTTAGCATTGATTTTACCCTATGTTATACTTGGGCAGTTGACTTACTATATTGGATTTTGATGAGAGTATAGGGAAATAATTTTTTTAAAGATTATTTATTTATTTGACAGAGAGATAGAACAAGTAGGCAGAGTGGCAGGCAGAGGGAGAGGGAGAAGCAGGCCCCCTGGTGAGCAGGGAGCCCAACATGCGGCTCGATCCCAGGACCCTGGGATCATGACCTGAGCCAAAGGCAGATGCTTAACCAACTGAGCCACCCAGGAGCCCGGGAAATAAGTTTTATTCAGTCTTGATTTAAGTGAAACTAATAGACTCTCTTGAAAGCAATTTGATAGCATCTGTCAACTGTGAAGTAATACATTTCCTATGTGATCAATTAACTCCACTTCCAGTAGAATATGTGCTATAGAAATACAACATGTATACACACAAAACTGTTTTCGGAAGGAGAAAAGGAAATTTTAGAAAAACCCTAAACATCTGTAAGGGCATAAAATGATGGTATTTTCATACAATGGTTGTTAAAACCTAGGTTTGTGTCCATGTTATGCTAAGTGGTATAGTATGATTCCTAAAGGTATGTATAAATAAAATGTTAAAACAGTCAAAAAGAATATATATATACCTAAATGTTAATGACTTTTTCATAGATTTAAAGTGCCCCCTTTTTTTTCTTTGCATTTTAAGTTTTCTTATAACAGGAGGTATCCTAAAATTGATGCTATCTTAGTTTTAGAGAAATCCATCCATAATACTTTGTTAGGATGATCGTAGCAGTAAATAAAACTTACTCTTTATTCTAGAAAGTAGGCAAATAAAGTCTTTTGATTTTCTATGAATATGATATGCTTTGTGAAGGGGTTAGTGGGTTAGTGGCTCCTTCAAATAGGAAGTTTTCATCAAAGACTTCAACTGAATTCCATCCAGTTATTTAAATGGGCTACTTGAGCTATTAATTTGACCAAAAATTTATGGTGGGTAAGAAAACTGGTTTGGGGCGCCTGGGTGGCTCAGTTGGTTAAGCGACTGCCTTCGGCTCAGGTCATGATCCTGGAGTCCCGGGATCGAGTCCCACGTCGGGCTCCCTGCTCAGCGGGGAGTCTGCTTCTCCCTCTGACCCTCCTCCCTCTCATGCTCTCTGTCCCTCATTCTCTCTGTCTCAAATAAATAAATAAAATCTTTAAAAAAAAAAAAGAAAGAAAGAAAACTGGTTTGTTACTTCGGTGAGGAAAAATAGCTTCTACACTTATTTTACATATGCAGTTGTACTTGAAGTGTGTAATTATGTATGCCTAAGCCATGCCATTAAAATTATTTAAATGTTTGTTACAGGTTTTGAATGAGAAGAAACTTCAAGAGGTTGATAGTTTGTGGAAAGAATTTGAAACTCCAGAGAAAGCAAATAAAATGTAAGCCATCTTGAAACCAAGAATTTAGCAGTTAACATTTAGTTGGTGTTTGTTGTTGGTAGTGGTGGAGTTTTTATTTTTATTTTATTTTTTTTATTATGTTATGTTAATCCCCATACATTACATCATTAGTTTTAGATGTAGTGTTCCATGATTCATTGTTTGCATATAACACCCAGTGCTCCATCACCAGGCTAACCCATCCTCCTACCCCTCGGTTTGTTTTTCAGAGTCCATAGTCTCTGGTAGTGGTGGTGTTTTTAAGATTTTGTTTATTTGTTTTAGAGAGAGAGCGCGCCTGTGAGTGGGGGTGGGGAGCAGAGGGAGAAGGACAAGCAGACTCCGTGGTGAGCATAGAGCCTGTGGGACCCGATCCCACAACCCTGAGACCTTGACTTGAGCCGAAATCAAGAGTCGGACACTGAACCAACCGAGCCACCTAGACGCCCCTGTTGTTACTGTTTTAATCTCTATACCCAATGTGGGGCTTGAACTCATCATGACCCTGAGATTCCATGAGTCACATGCTCTACTTTGACTGAGCCAGCCAGGGGCCCTAAGTAGTGGAATTACTGAATAAATTATAGTATATCTATAGATCTCTTACTAACTTGGAGAGAGGTCAGTGGTATACCAAGGAAACCATGCTTCAGAATGATATGTATAATGCGATCCCATTTTTGCAGGGTTCTTGTATATCTCTATATGCACTTATGCAAGCATAGAGATGAACAAATGCCACTTCAGAAAGGTGGAAATGGGGGTGGGGAGAGGCAGAATAAGATGAAATTACTACTTTTCCTAAAATCTTTTTGCGTTGTTAAGTGTGTATTTAAGGGACCCACCAGCGTTTTTGTTCCCTGGCAGGTAAGAAAATCTTCCTTAAAACAACACTATCTTAGATATAATAGAAGACTAGTTTTTTTTTTTTTTTTCAAGGGCTGTATGCTTCATTTGGCTGAGTTAACCTGATTCATTGTTGTCAATGATGTATTCTTGTTGGAACTGAATATAAATGATCTAACTCAAATATTCGTCACTACCACTGAGACAACAATGAATTATTCATCATATATTTTTGTTTCAATATAAAATGATGTTACCTTGCATATACCCTTTATGGGGGAGGAAGGGGGTAAAATAAGGGTAACAGCAATCAGATTTGATGATAAACTATTTCTTAATGGCCTTTGTATGAGATGGACAAATCATTGTTGTGAGATTCCTGACTTAAGAGGGACTCTTAATACCTTTTCTAAGGTCTCCTCTGTCCTTCTAAGGATCTGTGTCCAGCTTTAAGCAGCAGAGGTTATGTTGAAGCTTCAGCATCTTTCCTGTGGTTGAGATGTGGTATCAAACCTCTTTGCTGATGTTTATTTTCCTTCAAAGCCTACAACCTCTGCAGTAGTCCAGACATTACTAACCTAACATTTAGAGAAACTGGTTGTTTAAAGAAGAATTTACCTGACTTTGCACCCTGATACCCAGTGACGGGAAGGTGTATTCTGTTGGTAAACAAAACAGTCCAAAACCTTCTTCCTAAATACATGGTTTTTGCACAACCAGTATGCCCTCATAACTTTTCTTTTTTTCCTTCTAGAGTAAAGCTAAAACATTTTGAGAAATTTCAGGATACAGCAGAAGCATTAGCAGGTAAAGTGAAAGACTAGCTTTTTTGGGTTTTTTTTAATCTTGTCACTTGATTATCCTTATCAAAAGATTATTTGCTTCAGTTGCCTGAGTTAACCTTATTCAATGTTGTCAATGATGCATTCTTTTTGGAATTGAATTTAAGTGATCTAACTCAAATTCGTCACTACCACTGAGACAACATTGAGTTAGCTTTTTTCACCATAGGGTTTGTTTCCCCCCCATGTGATGAGAGGTGAGAAGTGGTTAAATTGATCTCCCTGTGGAAACCAACAGCATAATGCTGAAGCACAATTCAGTAAAAGCTGTTCTACAAGGGACCAAGGTAATGTAGTCAAGTACACGGCTGTCTGATAATATTAATCCAGGGGTAAAGTTGAGAATAGCCAGGATTCACAGTTAAAATAATAATACAGCAGCTCTCCAGAAGTACACATTTTTAGTTCAGAAGAGTACAATATTATTAAAAGTTTTAGGAAAACTAATAGGCTTTTGTGTGTATGGTTTGGTTTGGTTTTTATTTTATTTTATTATTTTTTTAAGATTTTATTTATTTATTCATGAGAGAGAGAGAGAGGCAGAGGGAGAAGCAGACTTCCCACAGAGCGGGGAGCCTGATGCGGGACTCGATCCCAGGACTCCGGGACCATGACCTGAGCCGAAGGCAGACGCTTAACCATCTGAGCCACCCAGGCGCCCTGGTTTGGTTTGGTTTTTAATGCAAAAACTACACCTAGGCTTAAGAGTTAATCTGAAGGGGGCATGAAGAATGGATGACTCCTGTCCTTCAACTGGTCCTCATGATGGGAGAACAGACAATAGGTGTTATTAACTAGGCTTGGCTTTAGTTGGCAGTTGGTCTCAAGGGTTTTGTTTTTTGTTTTTTGTTTTTTAATGTTAGGGAAAGCAAGAAGCCTGGATATAAAATTCTGCTTGTGGATTTTTCAATTGCTTAAATTCCGTATATCCAATCAGCCAACCGCTTGGCGGTAAAATTTGAAAATGTAGGACCATAAGGAAGGATATGGCATATAATTAGGCAAGAATTTCACAAACCCAAATAATTTTATCAGCCCCAAGAGAAGGGTATAATTCTTTTATAAAAATTAGGAACGTAACTAAACATGCTGGAATATTAATGGGCTGCCCCAACATTGGCAGAAGGGTAGCTGAAGGAAGACCCACAAATGGATCCAATTTTTTAATTTTTAAAAATAGTTCTAGGACTGCTTCATCAGTAAGTCAATAATTAAGCCTCACAGAGCCATTAAAGCACAACTATGATAATTTTTGCCTGAAGGTTTTTTTTGTTTTGTTTTTTTGTTTTTAGTAATGTCTGCATCCAACATGGGGCTTGAACTCATGGCCCCAAGATCAAGTTGCATGCTCTTCCAACTGAGCCAGCCAGCACCCCTGCCTGGAGAATTTTTTAAAAGATCTGTTCATCACAACTTTAAAATTATATGGGTAGAATTTTGTTAGGACTCCAGGTGAGATTGTGTTGGCTGTTCTCCAACTCTGGGGGACATTATTCACATAGACAGTGATTTGAACTTCCGCTGGAATTGTAAAGTGAGTGGCCCTGATCCCAAGTGGCTTCTTTTGAATTCCTTTTTGCATATAACTTCTTTAATCTTTTTTGAGGTATTTCCGACCAGTCCTTATTAAACGGATAGATCCAGCTTCTACCCAAACATGAAGCAGGTTTTTACTATTAATAGGTAATATATTGATCATGTAGTGATTGTCCGGTTTTGTACTCCTCATTTCAAAATTGTTAAATCCTTGAAGCAGTCCTGTGGGTTAGATGTTAATCACTATTTAAGGAAAACTGAGGCTTGAGGAGTATCTCCTTTTCCTCCTGAGCTCTTGGTATTCCTTAAAATAATGTAAAGATAAATGGCCAGATGCCATGCTAGCTGAGAATTTGGGGTTCTTGTAAAGAGTCCTAGACGAGAAGGTCTGAGAACTGCTAGTAGGAGTCTGTGCATGGGGGGAAACTCTTGTGAACTCTCTGTTTAAACCCAAACCCGTGCAAGGTGTGAAATGGTGTGTCTTGCTGCAAGTAAGCCCTCCTTGGAAAGCCTGTTTATGGTGTGAGGGTCCGTGTGGGAGAGATGTTTGCAACTGCACAGACCTAGCTGGTCAGTGTGGAGTGGATCGTTAATGAATGAACAAGAACTCTACTTAACTTAATTGCTAAGCTAAGCCCCCATCTACTTTCCATGAAGGCACAGTCTACATTGTTCTTCACCATCAAATTCCTGGATTCTAGCACATAAATATTTTGGGTAAAGGAATGAAAATAGTGAGCTCTGTCAAGAATCTTTTCCCATCTATTTTTACTAGAAACTCAAATATCACCTTATTAAGAGAGCAGTCTTTCCTGGGAATTAACTTCCATTCCCTGTTATAAGGAAATTTTGATGTGACAGAACCCAAACTGAGCGGTTATAGATATCATAGTATGCATTTAAAAACCCCATAGCCTAAGAAACAGTCTGATGTGTTGTGATATCAAGAATTTATATTGAGGGGCACCTGGCTGGCTCAGTCCGTAGAGCATGAAGCATGAGACTCTTGATTTCAGAGTCGTGAGTTCAAGCCTCATGTTGGATGTGGACCCTACTTTAAAAAAAAAAAAAGCCTTTGGGGTCCCTGGCTGGCTCAGTTGGAAGAGCATGTGACTCTTGATCTCAGGGTCATGAGTTTGAGCCCCAGTTCGGTGTAGAGATTACTTAAATAAATAAACTTAAAAGATGAAAATAAGGGGTGTGTGGGTGGCTCAGTAGGTTAAGCGACTGCCTTCGGCTCAGGTCATGATCCCGGAGTCCTGGGATCGAGTCCCACATCGGGCTCCCGGCTCAGCGGGGAGCCTGCTTCTCCTTCTGACCCTATCCCCTCTCATGCCATTTCTCTCTCTCTGTCAAATAAATAAATAAACAAAATCTTAAAAAAAAAAAAAAATGAAAATAAAAGGTTGAATTTTTTTTTTTTTTAAGAATTTAAAGGCACCTGGGTGGTGCAGTTGGTTAAGTACCCAACTCTTGGTTTCGGCTCAGATTATGAGATGGAGCTGGCGTCAGTGCACAGTCTGCTGAAGACTCTCTCTTCCTCCCCCCTGAGCATGCACTTGCTTTTGCTCGCTCTCTAAAATAAATAAATCTTCAAAAAAAAAATTTATATCTGAAGATTATACTGTTTGTATGTAGAGCTTTATTTTTACGGTCTGATTTTCAAGTTGCAAGTCTTCCAAATACTACCGAAAAATTTGGTACTCTCGCTCTTTCTCTCTGACAAATAAAATCTTTAAAAAAAAAAAAAAAGAATTTGGTACAAGCCTACTTTTGGATGAAGTGGGAAGATTACTAGGGGATGCTGAAAAGTGGCTAGTGAAGTAAGAGAAGACTCAGTTTCCCCTTTACCTGTCACCATTTCTGCCATCTTTTAAAAATATATAGTATGGGGCGCCTGGGTGGCTCAGTTGGTTAGGCGACTGCCTTCGGCTCAGGTCATGATCCTGGAGTCCCAGGATCGAGTCCCACATCATCCTCGCTCAGCGGGGGGTCTGCTTCTCCCTCTGCCCTCTTCCCTCTCGTGCTGTCTCTCATTCTCTCTCTCTCAAATAAATAAAAATCTTTTTAAAAAAATAAAATAAAAAATAAAAAATATATATATTATGAAGAGTAATTAACATGCTTTTTAATAATAAAGGGAAGGTAAATGTAAATGTTAGCTCTAGAGTAGAAATTTTTGCTTAAGAAATTTTTTAAAAAGGGAAACACTGAAGTATAAGATTGATAACCAGAAGCTAGAAGTTGAATAAAATTTTTTAATTATAGAAGATTAAAAACTTGAAAGAATATAACTCTTACTAGAAAGGTAGGTTATAAGGAGTCAGTGTTGTACAATATGGTATGTAAAAGGTTATAACCTAAAAAAAGTAGCTTGAGACTCAGCTTCTTAGAATGTAAGAGCTCTGTAAGAGCTGTGTGGTAGCTAGATGATTTTTGTCCTCATCTTTCATCTTCCCAGATAACAGATGAAATGGACTTGTAACTCAAATGGATAGCGATGTGGTCAGGAGGAAAGAGAAGGTACCTGGCTGATTAAGCATAAACTGCCTGCTTAGAAATTGTGGCCAACTTCCTTCCTGGCAGGCATACTTTAAATTCAGCCAAAACCCGGGGCGCCTGGGTGGCTCAGTCGTTAAGCGTCTGCCTTCGGCTCAGGTCGTGATCCCAGGGTCCTGGGATCGAGCCCCGCATCGGGCTCTCTGCTCTGCGGGAAGCCTGCTTCTCCCTCTCCCCCTCCCTCTGCTTGTGTTCCCTCTCTCGCTGTGTTTCTCTCTGTCAAATAAATAAAATCTTAAAAAAAAAAAAAAAAAAAAAAAAATTCAGCCAAAACCCTGACAGCAGAAGAGATATTAGTCCATGTGGGTCCAGAACATCCTAAGTGTAGGCCTAAGAAAGGGTGAGGGTTACAAAGTAGCGGATTTAGAACCTGCCAAAAATGAAAGCAGTCCCAAATAGAATAGTCTGCCTTTGGGTAGTGAGTTCTCTGTCACTGGAGGTTTACAGGTAGAGACCTGATGACATCTGGATCTGGAATTAGCAAAGCCTTCATTCAGGCATGCTTACACTGCAGCAGGACCTTCCAAATGGATACACTCCTTTTTACTACAGTCTTGACAGGATTTTAGGGTATCTCACAGAGCATCAGGCCAGTCTGCCTACAGTAACATTGGAGAGTAAATCTATTTGTCATTCCAAAATAGATTGTTTCTAACATTTTGATTCGAGCTCTGTCTGGGTTCAAGAGTAGATTTCATATGACATAAGGAAAGGAATGCTGTATCTGCTTTTAACTTCTGGTTCTAGAACTTAAATGAGGGTGGGAAGATCAGATGAGACTGAAATGTGTAACTCCTTCAGTGTTTTCTGCATTTATCATTTCATTTTAGAAGTAATGTTAAATTCAACTTTTTGAAAGGAAGTGTTTATTTTGCTTTATTCTTTAAGTTTAAACGAGATCTTGAGGTTCTTAAAATTAAAAAAACTTGAGAGTTAACTCTTTTTTCTTTTTCCTTAAAAGCATTCACAGCTCTAATGGAGGGCAAAATCAATAAGCAGCTGAAGAAAGTTCTGAAGAAAATAGTAAAAGAGGCCCATGAACCCTTGGCTGTAGCTGATGCTAAACTAGGAGGGGTCATAAAGGTAACTATGTTTTTCATGCCTGCTAATCAGAACTCGTCATACAGTATAGTAGCTACAAAGCCTAGCCTTTGTATTGAGTTGTTTGTTATTACATGATCTTTTTTCCTAGGCTACAGAATAATTGATTTCCAATACGATTATCAGGACCCAAGTACAAACAAGTAATGCCTGTTTGTTGTAGAAAATATTAACCCCAAAAAGTAATAAAAATTAACTTTAACCTTGCCACCCAGAGATCTGTTAACACTATGTATATCCTGCCATGTTTTTGTTTAGTCACATTTCTTTTCTTTCAACAGAAATGAGGATATGACATTTCTCTTTAGTGTATGTGTTTTATTAGAAAACTTTAGCAGGGGGTAGAGTCTCTGGAGATGAAAGTGGAAAGACTGGAAAAGTGGGCTCCCAAGCATGAAAAGCAGAACAGTTTGAGAGCTGGTCGTGATTATTTTGATCTTCAGTGATTATAGTAGATATTATAGTGACAGGTTAATTACTGTGTTTGTGAGCATACCCCTGCTTTTTAAAGTAAGGTTTATATTATATTGTAGGTCTTCTTAGGTAGGAAAATGCTAAGGAGATTTGAGGGACTTTTTTTAGGTCAGGATTGTGAATTTAAGAAGTTCAATTAAATAAATTATTTCTAATACTGTCTGGTAAGTAATGAAGTTTTCTGTGATGATGTCAATCTCTATATTCATTCCATGAAGTGCCCACAAGTGTTAGTTGTAATTTTCTGTTAAAAAACATTAAATTTTAAGGACATCTGGGTGGCTTAGTCAGTTAAGTGTCTGCCTTCAGCTCAAGTGATGATCCCAGAGTCCTGGGATCAGGTCCCACATCTGCCTCCTTGCTCAATGGGGAGCCTGCTTCTCCCTCTGCCTGACACTCCCCTGCTTGTGCTCTCTCTCTCTGTTACAAATAAAGAAAGAAAATCTTTTTAAAAAATTAAATTTTAGCATAATACATACAGAATGACAAATTGCTAGATGGTGGGATTATAGGTATCTTTAATATTTTATTTCAGTTTTTCTTTTTTTTAAGATTTTATTTATTTATTAGAGGGAGAGAGAATCTGAAGCGGACTACGCACTGAGCGCAGAGCCTGACTCGGGCCCAGTTCCACGACTGTGAGATCATGACCTGAGCCAAAACCCGAGTCGGATGCTTAACTGCCTGAACCACCCAGGCACCCCCAGTTTCTCTGTTTTAAAAACTTAACATTAAAGGGATGCCTGGGTGGCTCAGGCAGTTAAGCATCTGACTGTTGATCTCAGCTCAGGTCTTGATCTCTGGCTTGCGAGTTCAGGCTCCACAATGGGCTTCATGCTGGGCATGGAGCCTACTTAAAAAAAAAAAAATTACACTGAAGATCACTCATACATACCAAATATTGTTTCTTAAGCACATACATACCAAGTATTTGTTTCTTAATCATGTAATACATCAATTTTGCATGCATGTAATTATTTGCATTTGATGAACTAGAACTATAGATTTATATGAAGGACTTAGCAAATACAATGCAGAATGAAAAAAAATGAAGGTGTGCAGAACAAAATTTATTAGTGTGTGTGGGGTGTGTAAAAAGTTAAATTGTATAGTAAACCCTTGAATAACTTAGGGGTTGGGGGTGCCAACCCTTCCCCACACACGCACAGTCAAAATTCTGTCAGTTAAGCTGCCAACTCCTGATTTTAGCTCAGGTCGTGAGATCAAACCCTATGTTGGGCTCAGTGCAGAATCTGCTTGTCCTTCTCCCTCTGCTCCCCGCCCCTCCACACTCTCAAATAAATAAATGAAATCTTTCTAAAAAAAATTCTGTGTATAACTTTTGACTCCCCCAGAATTTTACTACTAAAAGCCTACTGTTAACCAGAAGTCTTACCAATAACATAAATAGCTGATTAACCCATATTTTGTATATGTATTAGGTATTATATTCTTAAAGTAAGCTAGAGGGGCGCCTGGGTGGCTCAGTCGTTAAGTGTCTGCCTTTGCCTCAGGTCATGATCCCAGGGTCCTGGGATCCAGCCCTGCATTGGGCTCCCTGCTCCACGAGAAGCCTGCTTCTCCCTCTCCCACTCCCCCTGCTTGTGTTCCCTCTCTTGCTGTGTCTCTTTGTCAAATAAATACATAAAATCTTTTAAAAATAAATAAATAAAGCTAGAGAAAAGAATGTTACTTTTTTAAAAGATTTTATGTATTTATTTGACACACAGAGAGAGATCACAAGTAGGCAGAGGGGAGAGGGAGAAGCAGGCTCCCTGCTGAGCGGAGAGCCCAGAATTAAGATGTGGGGCTCAATCCCAGGACCATGAGATCATGACCTGAGCTGAAGGCAGACATTTAACTGACTGAGCTACCCAGGCGCCCCTGGAAAAGAATATTATTATTATTTTTTTTTTTTTTTTTAAAGATTTTATTTATTTATTTGAGAGACAGAGCACAAGAGCGGGGAGTGGGAGAGGGAGAAGCGGACTCCCTGCCGAGCAGGGAGCCCGATGCGGGACTCGATCCTGGGACTCCAGGATCATGACCTGAGCCGAAGGCAGTCGCTTAACCAACTGAGCCACCCAGGCGCCCCGGAAAAGAATATTATTAAGAAAATCGGGGGTGCCTAGCTGGCTCAGTAGATGGAGCATAAAACTCTTGATCTCGGGATATGAGTTCAGGCCCCACATTGGGTGTAGAGGTTACTTAAAAATAAATCCTTTTTTTTTTTTTTTTTTTTTTTAAGGGGGTGGCGCCTGGGTCATTCACTCCGTTAAGCATCCAACTCTTGATTTCAGCTCAGGTCATGATCTCAGGGTCATGGAATCAGCCCCACATCGGAATTCTGTGCTCAGCACAGAGTCTGCTTGGGATTCTCTCTCTACCTCTGCCCCCTCTCTCTGTTTGTGCGCTCACGCATGCTCTCTCTCTCTCCCCCTCTCTAAGTAAATGGATAAAATCTTAAAAAAAAAAAAAGTCTTTTTAAAGAAAAAAGGAAAATCGGGGACACCTGGGTGGCTCAGTTGGTTAAGCATCTGACTCTTGAGTTCAGGCCCCGAGTTGGACTTCACATGGGCATGGAGCCTACTTAAAAAAGCGTGGAGGGGGTGATCAGAAGGAAGAGAAAGTACATTTACAGTACTGTACTGTGTTTATCAAACAATCTGCATTTATTATTCTTTGTACAAACACTACAAAAATGTGAAATGAGAAATTTTTTTAAATAAAAAATATTTAAATCTGTGCTATTTTTTTTTATTTTTTATTTTTTTAAGATTTTTATTTATTTATTTGACAGAGAGAGACACAGTGAAAGAGGGAACACAGCAGGGGGAGAGGGAGAGGGAGAAGCAGACTCCCCGCTGAGCAGGGAGCCCAATGCGGGGCTCGATCCCAGGACGCTGGGATCATGACCTGAACCGAAGGCAGACGCTTAGACTGAGCCACCCAGGCGCCCCTAAATCTGTGCTATTTTAATATTTAAGTGGTTTTAGGAAAACTTTTTTTTTTTTTTTTTTTTTATTTGAGAGAGAGAGCTAGTGAGAGCGAGCATGTGCCAGGGCAAGGGGCGGGGCGGAGGGAGAAGCAGACTCTCAACTGAGCAGGGAGCCCAATGTGGGGCTTGATCCCAGGACTTTGGGATCATGACCTGAGCCAAAGGCATATAGATGCCTAACCAGCTGAGCCACTAGGTGCCCTAAAAACTGTTATTTCTCTTTTTTTATTTTTTATTTTTTTTTTATCATTTTTTTTTTTCAAAGATTTCATTCATTTTCTTGACAGAGAGAGACATGGCGAGAGCAGGAACACAAGCAGGGGGAGTGGGAGAGGGAGAAGCAGGCTTCCTGCAGAGCAGGGAGCCCAATGTGGGCCTCGATCCCAGAACCCTGGGATCATGACCTGAGCCGAAGGCAGACGCTTAATGACTGAGCCACCCAGGCGCCCATTTCTCTTTTTTTTTTTAAAAAAAGATTTTCTTTATTTTGAGAGAGAGAACGTGAGTGAGGGGGAAGGGGCAGAGGGAGAAGCAGGCTCCCCACTGAGCGGGGAGCCCAACGCAGGGCTTGATCCCAGGACCCCATGATCATGACCTGAGCCAAAGGCAGATGCTTAACTGACTGAGCCACCCAGGTACCCAAAACTCTTATTTCATTGATACAGATGTTCTTCTTACAGGAAAAGCTGAATCTCAGTTGTATCCATAGTCCTGTTGTTAATGAACTTATGAGAGGAATCCGTTCCCAGATGGATGGATTAATCCCTGGAGTAGAACCACGTGAAATGGCAGCTATGTGTCTTGGATTGGCACACAGGTGAGATTTACTGGAAAATAGAGTCCACTTATTCCTGTTTAATAAGCAATTGTGTTGCACTGGTTTAAGCATATTACAAATACTAATTTATTTCTCATAGTAATCTTATGAGGAAAACAGTAGTAGTATCTTTATTTTATAGATGAATCTGATGCCCCAAATCAATTCACTGGTAAGTTACGATTATAACCCAGGCAGTCCTCATCATAGGCATTTATCCTTCTTCAAGTGTTGAGCCCCACAATTCTTGGGCTTTCCCTTTTTTCTTTCCCTGATCTCTACTGAATCATTTGCTATCCCTCCATCTTTTCATCTCCCCAAATTTTCTCATCTGCTGTGGTCTCCTTTTGTGTGTATCTGTTGTTTGTTTTACTCCAATTTGTATTGACTTTTTATAGTAAGCCAAAGAGAAGCACATTGACCTATCATGTTTAACCAGAGGTCCATTAGAACAGGCATTTCTGCTGTACTGTGATAAGTGTTCTGAAAGGTTTGGCATTCTGTGAGATTACACTAAAATAACAGGGTTTTTCAGTGAAAAAAATAGGATTAAAGGTAGATTACTCAAAACCTATGCAACTTTATAACCAGAGCACTATCAAAAATAGCCCTATATATTAATACAGTTAAAAAGACATGTTAGATTTATATTAAAGGAATAATAAACAGGTCTGTACCTTTGGACAAAAAATAGCATAAATCAACGGAAGGGTTAAAGCTGCTGAGTTACAAAGATGAGCAAAATGCATAAAAATTAAGGATAACTTTGTAATAAGCATTTTTAAGAGCGCACAAGCAGCTAAACTGCGTCAAGATTCAAGCTTGTGATTAATTGACATTGTATAACAGTAGTGGTTCTCAGTCAAGGGCAATTAAATACCCCTTAGAGGACATTTGGCAGTGGCTAGAGACATTTTGGCTGTTATAGGTGGGGTCAGGTCTCTACTAACATAATGGGTAGAGGACAGGAATATTGCTAAATGTCCACAGTGCACAGAATAGGCCCCTACAACAAAGAATTATCATGCCCATATCGTTAACAGTGCCAAGGTTAAGAAAACCTTATGTACAGTAATGTTCCTCCATGGGCTTTCTGTTTTCATGTGTTAACCTCCTGGTGTAAAGCCTTGAAACCCTGTAAAATTCATACATGAACCAATATGATTTGTACTACACAGCATTATCCTGTTTGTCTTTCACAAATTAATTCATATTTCAGAAATACAGGTTATAGCAGGACCGATGTATTTTCTTTTTTTAAGACTGTATTTCAGAGAGACAGGGCAGGCATGAATGGGGGGTGGGGCAGAGGGAGAAGCAGACTCCCTGCCGAGCAGAGAGCCCTATGCGGGGCTCCATCCCAGGGATCTGGGATCATTACCCGACAAAAGGCAGATGCCCAACCAGCCACCCAGGCACCCCTGTATTTTCTTTTTAAATGTGTATTTCCTAGTTTTGCATATTGTCTTGTTCAACTGGTTTTCCTGTGTTGGGAAAATTAATGTAGCTCTAAGAGGGATTTTGGTTTTTAAAAAGTTTTTTAAGGGGCGCCTGGATGGCTCAGTCAGTTAAGCGATTGCCTTCAGCTCAGGTCATGATCCTAGAGTCCTGGGATCAAGCCCCACATCGGGTTCCCTACTCTGTAGGAAGCCTGTTTTCTCCCTCTGCCTGCCATTCCCCCTGCTTGTGTGCGTGCTCTCTCTCTCTCTGACAAATAAATAAAAATAAAGTTTTTCAAGATGTTAATTAAACTCTTTTCGTAGCTGCTGTCAGTAATTTTTTATTTCCCCCCCTTATCCTCAGCTTGTCCCGATATAGATTGAAATTTAGTGCTGATAAAGTGGACACCATGATTGTTCAGGCAATTTGTAAGTATACTGTATGTGAGGTCTGATCCTCATAACTTTTTCCTGCTGTTAAAACTGTGTCTTTTATAATTTTATCAGTTGAAGAAGGAAAAGATTAATTAGGATTTTTAATAGCAAAGTAAATAAACTAGAAAATGCAGAATAGAAAAGGCAAGCCACCCATAATTTGACTAGTCGGAGATAAGGTGAATTAACACTAGTGATGTTAACAAATTTGTCTTTTTCCATGAAGCAGATCAATAAGTGGGATCTAGTGCATTGTGCTTTTTTCACTTTGCTTTTTAATAGGTCATTCTCCCATGTCATTAAGTGAATTTTGGAAACATCAAACGCTTAAGTTTCCAATTTTAAAAATCCCTTTAAATGGCAATTGCATTTCTGGGTATGTACTCCAAAGACTTGAAAGCAGGTACTCACAGATACATACACACCCATGTTTGTAGCAGCATTATTCACAATAGCCAAAAAAAAATGGAACAACCTAAATACCCAGTAACAGATGAATGGATAAACAAAATGGGGTACATACACATAATGGATAATTATTTTTTTTTTAAAGATTTTATTTATTTATTTGAGAGAGAGAATGAGAGAGAGAGCATGAGAGGGGTGAGGGTCAGAGGGAGAAGCAGACTCCCCACCGAGCATGGAGCCCGACACGGGACTCGATTCTGGGACTCCAGGATCATGACCTGAGCCAAAGGCAGTCACTTAACCAACTGAGCCACCCAGGCGCCCCTGGATAATTATTTTTAAACCTTAAAAAGGTTTACAACATGGATGAATTTTGAAAACATGCTGTGAAATAAGCCACACAGAAAAGACAACTGTTGTGTGATACATACCGCTTATGAGGTACCTGGAACAGGCAAATTCGTAAAAGACCGAAAGTAGAAGAGATTACCAGGAGATGGGGGAACGTGGGGATGAGGTGTTTTTAATGGGTGCAGAGTTTCCATTTGTGCATGATCTAAGAGTTCTGGAAATGGATAGTGGGTGATGATTGAATAATATTGTGAATGTGCTTGATGCCACTGAAACCTACAATTAAAAATGGTTAAAATGGTAAATTTTATGTATATTTTAGTTTTTTAAAGCCCTTTCATGTTCCTCTTTTTCATTTTAATCTACTGCAGCCTTGTTAGATGACTTAGATAAAGAACTAAACAACTACATTATGCGGTGTAGAGAATGGTATGGCTGGCATTTCCCTGAATTAGGAAAAATTATTTCAGATAATCTGACATACTGCAAGTGTTTACAGAAAGTCGGTAAGTTTATCCTTTAAGGCATTGAAAATAATTTATTTGCATCCCAAGACATGAGTTACAGTAATTTTTTTTCTTAACAAGCTTCCCAGAGTTCCTTACAATTTATGTGTATTTTGGGAGTGTAGCCAAATTAGTGTCTGTTGGAATTCAGAAACTGGTAATTTGAACTTTGACTTCAATGGCCAGTACAACAAGAGAACGTGGTTCTCTGATTTGGTTTTTCTTAAACTGGCTTCTTAAGGTGGAATGTATCTCAGTGAATTTACCATTAATAGGAGCAACTGTAGACGTGGGAAATCCTGCAGTATGTTATAATACTAAAGCTGGTACTGCTCTCTCTACTGTTAGTGTTATATTCCATACCAGTGTACAGTAATAATATTAGTAGAAGAACCTAACGATGGTTAACAAATGGGACTTAACCAGGCTCATATTGCATTACCGTATTACCACCCCAAGAATTCATGGCACTGACTTTAATAAAACCTTAGCTATAAATTGTCTGTTATAATATTATTAGTCCTGTTTTATGGGGTATTTTGTTTTTATTCTAATTTATACCTTTTTGGAGGGAGATGATGGGGAGAGATTTTAATCTCTAAAAATCAAGCCTTACATAAGGAAAATTAGTAGGTCAAACTTGTTCGCTTTTTGTTTTGTTTAGGCACCCTTTTCATTGGCTTATCTCTACTTTTTTTTTTTTTTTTTGACTATTTGGATTTTATATAATTTGTTGAAGAGTGATTCTCCCTCATCCTCTGCAAACATTCCATAGGCGATAGGAAGAATTATGCCTCAGCCAAACTTTCTGAATTACTGCCAGAGGAAGTTGAAGCAGAAGTGAAAGCAGCTGCGGAGATATCAATGGGAACAGAGGTTTCAGAAGAAGATATTTGCAATATTCTGCATCTTTGCACTCAGGTAAACTATACACATGGAGAAACTAGTTGTGGTGGGACCGGCTATGTAAAATAATTTTCTGATGGTAATGATGATTTTTAAACTTACCATTCACCTGATAAATATGAGGGTGTTCAGTCACTACCTCATCTGATGCCATCTTGATTTGTATAATTAGAGGGGGAAATACATACTGAAGTAAGCTGAAAGAATACTATCTAATTTATTTGTATTGTTAGCTAGCATTGTCTGGATAATGAATTATGAATCCGTTAATAAGACCGAGAAATACAGCTTGAGTTATTTAATTCCAGCCTCTGTTTGTATCCTGGCATGCTCCCTCCGCCTCCCCACCACCACCACCAATTTGGAAATCGCAGTAGAGCATGTGACTCTTGATCTTGGGGTTGTAAGTTTGAGCCCCATGTTGGGTGTAAAGATTACTTAACAAAATCTTTAAAAAAAGATCACACACACTTAAAAAAAAGATCACCAAAAAAAAAAAAAAAAAAACCGATGACACAATGTCTAGCCCGTGGAGTTTTTAAAAATAACAGTAATATTGACTAATATTTTTAGGCAGTGTAGTAGGTTGTTTGCATTTATTATCTCATAAAATCTCTCTTAAAATGGGAAACTGAGATAAGGAATGCTTTGTTTTCCCAGGATTACACGGCTGATCTATGACAATTTAGGACTCTATTATTTCAGACATGTGGTTTTTATGTGATTTTTACACAAGTCATTTGTGGTATATTGATTTTGTTCCTTATACTAGGTAATTGAAATCTCAGAATATAGAACCCAGCTCTATGAATATCTGCAAAATCGAATGATGGCCATTGCACCAAACGTTACAGTCATGGTTGGGGAATTAGTGGGAGCACGGCTCATTGCTCATGCAGGTGATGATTTTAATGTAACTCCTAAATAGGGATATTTAGAGTAGATTGTTTTCCTCCTAGGATTATTTTTTCATCTAAAATTACATTTATTAAAAAATTTAGGTAATAAATATAAGTAGATGGTATATGGGAGAGGACTAAGGACCAAGTGTTCAGTGATGATTCTGATGCGTATGCCTGATATCCTTTTGGATAATGAAGGCATCTTCAGTCACTACCTCTTCTGAGACACTTGTGGTCCGTTGTCAGATGTTTATTACCATTAATGAGAATAATCAGATGAATGCAGGAGGTTGAAATCAGTTAATACTTCCTACCAAATTAGGGGTTTGGTTAGCGCCTGACTCTTGATTTCGGCTCAGTCATGATCTCAGGGTTGTGAGATGGAGGCTGCTTAAGATTCTCTTTCTCCCCCTTTCTGCCCCCCCATCTCTAAAACAAACAAACACAAAAAAACCCTCATCAGATTAAATAGGAATAGTTCTCACAACAGGTGATATATACCCTTTTTTTTTTTTAAAAGATGGTTCACTACTGAATATGCTATTTTAATATATTTGACATGCAAAATATTTTTAGTAAATTTATAATAAGACTTCATATGTGGGGCGCCTGGGTGGCTCAGTTGGCTAAGCGACTGCCTTCGGCTCAGGTCATGATCCTGGAGTCCCTGGATCGAGTCCCGCATTGGGCTCCCTGCTCGGCAGGGAGTCTCCTTCTCCCTCTGACCCTCCCCCGTCTCATGTGCTCTCTCTCATTCTCTTTCTCTCTCAAATAAATAAATAAAATCTTAAAAAAAAAAAAAAAGACTTCATATGTGTGTATGGTGATGCTACAAAGAAGGTATGCTATAAAAATAATACTGTATAATTGAATATTTGCAAATAGAGTGAAGTATCACTGTTATTGGAGTCATCGTTACAATCCGTCACAGAAGATCTTAATGTATCATCTACATCAGAGTGTCTAAACTAGAATAGCCCCTGTAACTGCATCATTAGTCAGACAGCCCATTCAAATACCCTCAGCTGTGAGGTTGGGATCATCTGGCTGGTTTGTTGTCTGCATGCAAATTTTCATAGGCTTAACTAAACTTCTGTGGTCAGAGATGCAGGGATTAACAGAAGCTTGTGTTGAGTTTTAGATATGTATCTAGTGGTTGAGCATTAATGTTGGGGGTCTGTTCTGACAAAATCTGTGCAATAAATCTAACAAAGCAGTAACTTTTTTTTTTTTTTTTAAGATTTCACTTATTTGACAGAGAGAGACACCGCAAGAGAGGGAACACAAGCATGGGGAGTGGGAGAGGGAGAAGCAGGCTTCCCACGGAGCAGGGAGCCCGATGTGGGGCTCGATCCCAGGATCCTGGGACCATGACCCGAGCTGAAGGCAGATGCTTAACAATTAGCCACCCAGGCACTCCAAAGCAGTAACTTTTTATACCTGATTAGTGTACTTTTATCTCTTCATCCATATCTTAAACAACAGAGATAAAGTGTGAGAAAGTTATCACATAGTTCTGTTGAGATGTCCTGAGTATCCATATATTTGTATGTTTTTTTCATGTCTGAAGCAGAATATTTGATGTCTAAAATCCTCCTCTGTGGTATGCTAATGGAATGTAGAATAGTTAATACCATCTCTCGGGCAAATAAGTTCAATTGCACCTTCAGTTTGTTGTAAGCATTCATTGTAAGCCTCTGCTTATGGTGCTACATGGATAAATCACAAATGCTGAGGCTTTTTAGGGAATCTCTGACTATAGAATCTATTATATCAGATTTTTATTTACTGTGGTGGCTATAATACTTAGATTATATGTCTTATGTTTAATACATGCAACTTTCAAATACTTGGAATTGCATTCCTTGTAACTACTACTTTTTTTTTGAAGGTTCTCTTTTGAATTTGGCCAAACATGCAGCTTCTACGGTTCAGATTCTTGGAGCAGAAAAGGCGCTCTTCAGAGCCCTGAAGTCTAGACGAGATACTCCAAAGTATGGTCTCATTTATCATGCTTCACTCGTAGGCCAGACAAGTCCCAAACACAAAGGAAAGGTGAGTTGCATTTCTTCTGAGGCAGGTTGTTTTTTCTCTCCCTCCCCCGCCCACCGATAATTCATTTTCTGCCTATTCTATAGTATGCAATAAAATTTTTCTACTGCTTCTTTGTCATTAAATAGAGAATGGTGAATTCTTGAGTTAAAAAGCACTTTTGTGAAAGAAAATAATATAAGGAAGTGTTGCTGGAGGCACCTGGCTAACACAATCAGTGGGACATGCAGCTCTTCATTACGGGGTCGTGAGTTCCCAGCCTCATGGTGGGGGTTCCCAGCCCCATGTTGGGAGCTTACTTAAAAAAAAAATTATTATTACTATTATTTTTTAAAGATAAAGTGTTACTGATCTTGTTAAAGCTGTTTTCTTTTCCTATATTAGGATTTTTCTAGAATCCACCTGTTTGTGAGGGATGGAGTTGATGGCACATCAAAAGTTTTCTGTGTGGCAAGAAATCAATTTAACATCATCATTTATGAATTTTAAAATAATAACCAGTTCCCTCTCTCGCTATCTCTCTCTCTGTCAAATAAATAAAATCTTTTAAAAAAAAATTTAAAAAAAGGGGCGCCTGGATGGCTCAGTTGTTAAGCGTCTGCCTTCAGCTCAGGTCATGATCCCAGAGTTCTGGGATCGAGCCCCCCATCGGGCTTCCTGCTCAGCAGGAAGCCTGCTTCTCCCTCTCCTACTTCCCCTGCTTGTGTTCGCTCTCTCGCTATCTCTCTCTCTGCCAAATAAGTAAAATCTTTAAAAAAAATAATAACCATGCACTGTGATCAACACCTAGTGGGACTTAAGTGAATCCTTTTAATAGCGCTGCGAGATGTAAGGTATCAGTTTTATAGATGAGAAAGCTGAGTCTTCAGCATATTAAGTACTTTCAAGCTTTTTGGTTAGGGTACATAATTTAACAGAAACTAGAATGTTAAGGAAAAAAACTGAAATGTTATAAAATTCAGAGCAGATTGATGAAAGGGTTGATAAAGTGTTAATTAGCTTAAAAGGGGGGCTACGCTTTTTCCAGATGACCTCATGGTGTAGAACTAAGGTCACTGAGTAGAAATTAAAGGAAGACATTAGAAGGGTAGTTTGAGCTTGTTTTAGACATGAACTACTGCAATATTATTTCATCCAACAAAACGAATGGGGTTGTATATAACCAGTTAACCAGTGAGAGATTCACATATAAACTAGGTGGCTTCAGTTGTATGATTCATAATACTTCACAATTCCTGACTTTAAAAAATACTAGAGTGAATGATAGAGTTGATGATTTGCTCCAGTTTTCTCATGAATAAGTTATTGAGGATTTTATCATCTCCACTTGGAATATAGTTTGAATGCCTCTAACTTTAAGTTCTCTATCAGATTTCTCGAATGCTGGCAGCCAAAACTGTTTTGGCTATCCGGTACGATGCTTTTGGTGAAGATTCCAGTTCTGCGATGGGAGTTGAGAACAGAGCCAAATTAGAGGCCAGGTTGAGGACCTTGGAAGATAGAGGGGTAAGGACCACATCCTGCCTATTGTAGAAGTGTTAGCTATCAAAAATAGATAAACTTTAAGTAGTTTATGTACTTACTCATTTCACCTACTAAGTAGTTTTATTTAAATGATAAATTTTAGTATGTTTAATAACATTTTTTGTTCCTGCTATTGACAGTTTCCCTTATATTTACAAAGATTCGGTATCTTTTCTTAGATACGGAAAATAAGTGGAACAGGAAAAGCGTTAGCAAAAACAGAAAAATACGAACATAAAAGGTAAGTACATTTGGGGGAGGATGGGTGAACAATATCTGCTTGATTAAATTTTAATTGACGACAGCAGTGTTTATAATAAAACAAACACCTCAGTGTCTCTGATTTTTTTTATAGTTTTCCATATTTCTAATTTTTAATCACAAACATTTTCATATTGTAATAAATACATACATGGTATATATTTTGGCTTTTTTCTCTTTTTTAAAGTCTTATTTATTTAAGTAATCTCTATACCCAGCATGGGGCTCAAACTCATAACCCCGAGATCAAGAGTGATATGCTCCTTCAACTGACGCAGCCAGGCAGGTGCCCCTTAGCTTTTTTTTTTCCTCTTAATATTTAGTTCATTTTCAGATGTTGATAGTAAATAGTATTCAGACCTCACCATGAAACGAACAAAAGATATATGTAGGGAGAGGGATTTTGGTTATTTGAGGTTATGTTCAGTACTGGTAAGGTTGTGATGATAGAAGTAGAATGTGGTGCAGTTTTTCTGGAAAGTGGTTTGACAGTATGTATCAGGAGTCTTTAAAATGTTTCTAGTCATTAACCCATAAATTCTCCCTTAGGACTCCTGTAAGTAAGAATTTTAATAGGGGCACCTGGGTGGCTCAGTCGTTAAGTGTCTGCCTTTGGCTCAGGTCATGATCCCAGGACCCTGGGATCGAGCCCCGCATCGGGCTCCCTGCTCCACGGGAAGCCTGCTTCTCTCTCTCCCTCTCCAACTCCCCCTGCTTGTGTTCCCTCTCTTGCTGTGTCTCTCTCTGTCAAACAAAATCTTAAAAAAAAAAAAAAAAAAAAAATTTAATAGTAAAATTTTAAACTGGGCAAGGAGTAACATCTTACTATAAATATTCATATATATTTAAACGTACGTATTTAGAAAAATTGCTTCTTTTATTCTGGAAAGAAACCAAAAGTGTTCCAGCTATGGGCATTAATATTTTATGTTTTATGAATTTTCCAAGTTTTCAACAGTGACCATATATATATTTTGTAATTTTTAAAGATTTTATTTATTTGAGAGAGAGAAACAGCACGAGAGGTGAGGGTCAGAGGGAGAAGCAGGCTCCCTGCTGAGCCGGGAGCCCGATGTGGGACTCGATCCCGGGACTCGGAGATCATGACCTGAGCCGAAGGCAGTCGCTGAACCAACTGAGCCACCCAGGCCCTATTTTGTAATTTTTAAAGTCTAATTTTGTGTCTTTAGTTGGTAAGTGTGGATCTTTGTTTTTTAAATTGTTTTTAATGTATAAAAATTAAGCAGCCATGACTCTACAAATAAACTTAAGAAATGAAACATTCCTTAGCTTGTTTTGAACAATATTTTAATATTCTCATGCCATTATGCTTTTGACTTTAAACACATGCACTTGAAGCACCGGTTATGAGATTTATTAAGTTTTTTCTTTCTGCTACATTAGAACAAAAGCAAATGTAGGCTTTTAGGGAATCTTCATCCATATGTAGCCCCTTTTTCTTCTGCCTTTTGGGGTTTTGTGATGAAGTCTTCTGTGTTAACTTGATTTAGGTTTTGCGTTTTGTTTTCATTGAATTTGCCCTATTTCTAAAACTTGAATTGCTTCAGTTTTTACTTTCTAGAATAATCATTTGTTGTAAAGAAATTTTCTCCATTTTTCCCCATACTGATTTAATGTTTTTCTATACCATAGTCATTACATTGATTACTAAATGAGAATTCACTTTAACTCACCACTTCTCTTGAAGTGTGATTGACCTACTTGGAAAATAGTGATTGATACCTCTTTACCTTTTGGAAATTACTAGTTTTCATAAACTGCCCCAAAGCTACTAAAATGAAACAGTTTTGTATGGTTATATAAGTATTATCTAATGGCATCTCTTCTAAACTTGCTTAGAATTATTTCAGTTACAAGTATTTGTAGAGATTTTCTATAATTCTTTGACTCTTATAGTGAAGTGAAGACTTATGATCCTTCTGGTGATTCCACACTGCCAACCTGTTCTAAAAAACGCAAGATAGAACAGGTAGATAAAGAAGATGAAATTGTTGAAAAGAAGGCCAAAAAAGCCAAGGTTAAAATTAAAGGTCAGTTTGAATTTTTAAAATGTTGCTTATATTCATACTCTTTAAGAAAGACGGACTTCATAAGTCTTGGGGAAGTAAGTACATGCTGTTGAACTTTATTGTGAAACCACCCATATTGAAAGTTAATGGTGTTTTAAGCCATTGTGTTCCTTGAGAATAGTTAAGGTATTAAATTTATCAGACTTCATAGAGGAATGTGAGAAGCACTTCTTTGAATATATGGAATCACATATTATGCTAAGTGTACCAAACTTCAGTTCCTATCACGTGAACTATTTTGAGAATCAGCTCAAAAAGGAAAAAAAGTTCATGGTTTTTAAATTAGTCACTGAGTTTTTGTTACATAGATAAGGGTAGAATTTGCAGCAGTGGTTTTCTTGTTTCTGTTATATAGAATGGACTAGAGTAATAACATATTGGTAACCATCATTATAATAATGATATTTAATAGGTACTCTCCAGTGAACTAGGCTATCTTGCAAAGTTGATAAGCAGGTAACCCCATTTACTAGAAGTACCTGTGTTGAATGCCTGCCAGCTAGTCTATTAGGAAAATCGGGCATGAAAGTAATGACTGATTTAAGTTTTGGATTCTAAATAGCTTAGTGGTCAAAAATATATTATCAGCAAATGTGGATTCCTGCCCTGGCTAAAGAAAACATAAAGTTATTTAACTTTTATGTTTCTCTTATTTATTAACAAGTAAGGTGATCCCAGGCGCCTGGGTGGCTCAGTGGTTAAGCGACTGCCTTCGGCTCAGGTCATGATCCTGGAGTCCCGGGATCGAGTCCCACATCGGGCTCCCTGCTCAGCGAGGAGCCTGCTTCTCCTCCCTCTGACCCTCCTCCCTCTCCTGCTCTCTGTCTCTCATCTCTCTCTCTCAAATAAATAAATAAAATCTTTAAAAAAACAAAACAAAACAAGGTGATCCCTAAGCCCATTAATAGCATTTGAAACCGCAAACTCCAGTATCTTCACTTATATATTGAGTAAGCTTTTCAAACTTAACATTCTTATATCCTTGTCAGTCTCAATCTGTTGCTCCACAAATTTGTCTGTTTTATTAATGGCAGTTCTAGTTGCTTTGGCCTTTAACCTTTACTCTTTTCTTACAACCCAAGTCTACTCTGGCAACATTTTTTTTTTTTTTTTTAGATTTTCTTTTTAAGTAATCTCTACACCCAGTGTGGGGCTCAAACTTAAAAATCCTGAGATCAAAAGTCACATGCTCCACCAGCTAAGCTAGCCAGGTGCCCCTATTCTGGCAACAAATCCTCTCAGTTCAGTTCTACTTTGAAAATCCATAATCTAACCACTTATCCACCACTGCTTTTGTTATTGTAACAGCCACAATGGCACCCCCCATTAACTCTCTCATTTAGTTTTACTCCATTAGCCACACTGGCCTCCTTGTTATTCTTTGATTCTACCAACTCACCTCTCCCAAAATAACTTTAGCATTTGCTCTTCTCTCTACCTGGAATATTTTTCTTCCAGGTAGGTGCATCATTCACTCCTTTGCCTCTTCCAGGTGTTGCCTGCCTGACTGTCCTGTCTGAAGTACCCGTATGCACTGCCTTCCTCAGCGTTCTTCTTCCTGCTTTATTTTTATTCTTAGCACTGATTACTGTGTAAAATATTGTATGGTTATATCATTTTTTTGCCTCCACTCCTAAAAAAAAAAAGATGTAGAAGGACAGGGATTTTTTTGTCTGTTTTATGCCCTGCTGTATCCAGTTGTCTAGGAAATGCCCTGGCATTTAGTAGGTGCTAAATATATTTTTGTTGAACGAGTTTCTAATGATAGGTACCTATTATTGAGTTCTCTCTTTTTTTTTTTTAAAAGATTCTATTTATTCATTCATTCATTCATTCATTTGAGAGAGAGAGCACGAGCTGCAGAGAGGGAGAGGGAGAAGCAGGCTCCCCACCAAGCGGGGAGCCCGATGCAGGGCTTGATCCCGGGATCCCAAGATCATGACCTGAGCCGAAGGCAGACACTCTACTGGCCGAGCCACCCAGGCACCCCTGAGTCTGCATTCTGATGTGCCGAGCGTGATACGTTATCTCGTTAAATCCAGTAAAATAGGCATCACTGAGTTGTACATGAGTAAATGGGGTTTACGGAAGTCAGTGACTTCCTCTCAGGGTCACAGCAGGTTGAATAAACCCAGGTCTCTTAACTCCAGAGCACAAATTCTTTTTTTTTTTTTTTTAAGATTTCATTTATTTTTTTATTTTTTTTAAGATTTTATTTATTTGACAGAGGCACAGCGAGAGAGGGAACACAAGCAGGGGGGAGTGGGAGAGGGAAAAGCAGGCTTCCTGCCGAGCAGGGAGCCCGATGCAGGGCTCGATCACAGGACCCTGGGATCATGACCTGAGCCGAAGGCAGACGCTTAATGACTGAGCCACCCAGGCACCCCTTATGTATGTATGTATGTATGTATGTATTTATTTATTTATTTGACAGAGCAAGAGAGCACAAGCAGGGGAAGCAGCAGGCAGAGGGAGAGCTAGAAGCAGACTTCCCACTGAGCAAGGAGCCCAATGCAGGGCTTGATCCCAGGACCCTGGGATCATGACCTGAGCTGAAGGCAGACGCTTAACCAACTGAGCCACCCAGGCGCCCCTCCAGAGCACAGACTCTTCATAATTTATAATACAATTGACAATTTCCAAAAAACATTGGGTTTGGAGATCAGATGATCTGTTTCAATCCTAATTTCCATACATGGCTACATGATCTCGTAAAGTTAGTGGTCTTGGACTAGGTAGGTGTTTGAAGGACCTTCCAGTTACAAAATTTTATAATAAATAAACATTGGATAGTCAACCAGAATGATGGGAAAAAACTGAGATTCAAAAGGTGGGGGAAGTGAGGTCTGATATAGTGTTAATTCTTTGTCTTTATACTTAACCCCATTCAGTTGAAGAAGCCCCAGTAGCAACAGAGGAAGAAGAAGAAGAAGAAGGAGTACTAGTGGTAGAAGAACAGGAGACATCTGTGAAGAAGAAGAAGAAGAAGGACAAAAAGAAACACATTAAGGAAGAACCGCTTTCTGAGGAGGAACCATGCACCAGCACAGCAATTCCTGTATGTTTGTTTTTAATACTTTGTTGGCATGGGCCGGGTCTCTATTTTATTGTACTCTTCTATATTAGAAATGAGCAGGCAGTCAAGATGGTTTCATAGAAGGAACAGTAAAATAAAAATGATATTGTTATAAAAAAGGCCATTTCCCAAACCTAGAGTCTTATTACAAAATGGGTTTACATTGAGGAAGAGAGAATATAACTTGCTACAGATTTTCATAGAGGTGATTTTTATATTTTTAGGTTTTAATCTTTAACCTAAGTTTGTTTTTGAGGGAAATAGATCTACTTTGCTTCTTATAAGATAAAGTTATTATTCCTCACCCATACATTTTACAGCTCTTTCAAAAGCATTCTTGTTTGTTATTTTCAGAGTCCAGAGAAAAAGAAGAAAAAGAAAAAAAAGAGAGATAATGAGGACTAACTGAAGGGAACCATCTTTGAATCATTGGGATACATCACACTTAAGATTCAGTCAGGAATGTATCTGAGATGTTCTCTAACTGGAAGGTTGGATGAAACAATGTTACTAATCATCTGTACCTTTTCAAACCTATGTGTCTTGACACCAATTCTGTTAACTTGATTATGTCATCATTTCTTAGAGTCTTTGTTATACAAATAAAAATATTTTCTTTGTATTTTAAGGTAGTTCTGTGATCTCTGTATTTTAGGTGGACAATTATGCTCCTTTCTATATTTTATTTAGCATTTGATGATTATTACTTTGATAATTATAGCTGAAAAGTGGGAGTTGTGAACTGTTAATTGAAACAGCCTTTCAGGAGGCTGTGATTAGGTGGACCAATTTAAGAGCCTCACTCTAACGTTTCTTTTTCCTTTTTGGACTGTCTGTATTTATTTAAATAAAGCTGTGTTTTGTGTTCAAAATTTTAAAATTAGGTGAGCAAAACTTTTCTGTATCCCTTCAGAAAGTAAAAAAATTGTATCCTTTATTTTACTTCCTAGTTCTGAATGGAGCAACAAAATAATCATTAACACTAACATAGATGCAGATTTTTTTCTAAGGTGATATTTTTAAAAGGATAACAAAATGATTTAATAGTAAAGAATGGGGGAATAATAGGAAAACAAGATGACCAAAAATAAAATGTCCATGGGTATAAACCAGGACATAGAACACCAAAGAGAAATCCTTGTTTCTAAAATACGGTATTTACAGTATGTGAACAATAGCCTGATTGACAGCCATATAGTCACGATAGCCACAAGTTTCATAGGACTCTCGGTCTTGCATCTCTGTGTATGCCATGGGCATGATGCTAAATCCCAGTTCAATAACAGCATTCAACAGGTGGAGGAGCTAAAACAATTATAGCTTTGGGGCGCCTGGGTGGCTCAGGCAATTGCGTGTTTGATTTCAACTCAGGTCATGATCTTGGTGTCCTGGGATCAAACCCTGTGTTCGGCTCCCCACTTAGAGGGGTGTCTGCTTCTCCTCTCCCTCTGCCCCTCCCCACTCTGCATGCTTGCTCTCTCAAATGAATAAATAAAATCTTTAAAAAAATAAAATGATTATAGCTTTGAGTTCCCTCTGCTTTTCTTGTAACTGGGCAAGTCCACAGCCCATCTTAACTTCAGTTCCTCATTTGTAAACTGGAGATGATCCTCAACTTTACCTCTCAACTAACAGTGGTTTGTAAAGAAAAAAAGATACAAATTTTCAGAGGTGTAAGTACATTTCAAATTTAGACAATTGAAGTAAATGCTACAATGAAGTACATGTAGCCATCCCTAGACACAATTATATAATAAAGCTAGTTATTTTGCTCCCAGAAGAATGTTACCATTTTACATCATTAGTACCTCAGACACATTCTTGACTTGGGACATAACAGATTTTTAACAGCTTTTGATGAAGTTGCCCATAGACCTGCCAAGGGCTATATAATCAAAAGTTTTCTATCTGAAACAAGATAGACTTTGAGAATGCTAATTAATAAACTTTTAGTC
Source organism: Mirounga angustirostris (assembly GCF_029215605.1). Lineage (NCBI taxonomy): Eukaryota > Metazoa > Chordata > Mammalia > Carnivora > Phocidae > Mirounga > Mirounga angustirostris. Next base: position 162,643,329 of record NW_026991711.1, read on the forward strand.
ATTTTAAATGGTCTACAGGCCTGGGGAAAATCTAGTTAAATCACAGAGCTATCAATTTAATTAACATATACTGTATTATTAGTTTCAGAGGTAGAATTCATCAGTGCATACAACACCCAGTGCTCATTATTTCAAGTGCCCGTCCTTAATGCCCATCACCCAGTTACCCCATTCCCCCCACCCCACTTCCCCAAGCTATCAGTTCTAAGTGCTAAACTCTTAACTGTTTAAAACACTAACCAGAAGGTAGGTTCTGGTTCTTTGTGCTAAAATGAAGTACTTGTTCTATTGAAGAGCCTTAGCATCTTAGTCTGCAATGGGAAGTGCAGGTGAATTTTATATGGCTCATTTTGATTAGCAAACTTGAAATATTTCCGTGAGTGGGCCACATAAAATGTTTAAAACATACTGATTATCTGGGTGGTTGGCTGACTCAGTTGGTAGAGCATGGGACTCTTGAGGGGTTGTGAGGTCAAGCCCCACATTGGGTGTAGAGATTACTTTAAAAAATTTTTTAAAAACTTACTGATTCTCAACGAAAAAGCAATGATTCTCCACTGTATTCTGCATCCCTTCAAAAATGTAAATTTATACTTTATCGTTTATTTTTTTTTAAGGTTTTTTTTTTTTTTGACAGAGAGGGAACATAAGCAGGGTGAGTGGGAGAGGGAGAAGCAGGCTTCCCACTGAGCAGGGAGCCCGATGTGAGGCTCGATCCCAGGACCCTGGGATCATGACCTGAGCCGAAGGCAGCCGCTTAACGACTGAGCCACCCAGGCGCCCCATATTTTTTGGTTTAAACTTCTGTATCAGGGCACCTGGGTGGCTCAGTTAAGCGTCTTTTTTTTTTTTTTAAAGATTTATTTTTTTAGGGGCACCTGGATGGCGCGGTCAGTTAAGCGTGGGACTGTTGGCTTCAGCTCAAGTGGTGATTTCCGTGTCCTGGGATCAAGCCCTCTGTGGGGCTGGATCTCAGGGTCTTGAGTTCAAGCTCTGTGTTGGGCTCCAAACTGGGGAATCGGACCTACTTTAAAAAACAAATTCATAGGGCGCCTGGGTGGCTCAATTGGTTAAGTGACTGCCTTGGACTCAGGTCATGATCCTGCAGTCCCTGGATCGAGTCCCACATCGGGCTCCCTGCTCGGCAGGGGGTCTGCTTCTCCCTCTGACCCTCCCCCCTCTCGTGCTCTCTCTCATTCTCTCTCAAATAAATCTTAAAAAAAAAAATTCATAAGTAAATGAGAATAAACTCTGTATTCTACTACTTTCTGGGTCCTCAGTGTGCTCATCGTGCATGGGCTTGGATGACCTGTACTCCTCCAGAAATCCAAGCTCAGATCACTTTTCTGCAGTTCTCTATGAAGAGTTCTCTAATGCTTTGTTGCTTTGCTAAAGCCAATTTTTTTTTCTTTTTTAAGGTTTTTAAACATATTTTAGAGAGCAGGCGTGCAGGGGGAGGGACAGAGGGAGAGAGAATCCTGAAGCAGATTTCCTGCTGAGGGCAGAGCCTGACCGCTGGACCCTGAGGTGATGACCTGAGCTGAAACCAAGAGTCAGCCGCCCAGCCAACTGAGCCACCCAGGTACCTCCTAGAGCATCTTTTAAAACTTGTTTCAAGGGCGCCTGGGTGGCTCAGTCGTTAAGCGTCTGCCTTCGGCTCAGGTCGTGATCCCAGAGTCCTGGGATCGAGCCCCATGTCGGGCTCCCTGCTCTGCGGGAAGCCTGTTCTCCCTCTCCCACTCCCCCTGCTTGTGTTCTCTCTCTTGCTGTGTCTCTCCCTGTCAAATAAATAAAATCTTTAAAAAAAAAAAAACAAAAAACTTGTTTCAGGCCCATCCTCTATCCCAGCTGTACTACTTAGAATAATGGCATTAGGGCCAAGTAACTAAAACCTTTAACATGAATAATAATCACCTGGGAATCCTGATAAACTGCAGATGAGTCAGTAGATCTGGGATGGAGCCCAAGATTCTTTTTTTTTTTTTAAAGATTTTATTTATTTATTTGACAGGCAGGAGAGAGGGAACACAAGCAGGGGGAGTGGGAGAGGGAGAAGAAGCAGGCTTCCCATGGAGCAGGGAGCCAGATGCGGGGCTCGATCCCAGGACCCTGGGATCATGACCTGAGCCAAAGGCAGACGCTTAACAACTGAGCCACCCAGGCGCCCCAGGATTCTTCATTTTTAGTAAGTTCTTTGGTGATTCTTGTTGGGGGTCACGCTTAGGGTATATGATAAAGTACTCAGGCAAATTACTTAAACTCTCAAACTTGTTTATCTGAAACTGGGTTGCTCTGAGAATAAAGAGAGAATTCTTAAAGGGGTTTTTAAAGCCGTTAATTTCCTTTTGTATCCCCTGATATCTCCACTCTGCAGTTGTAGACCTTCCTGTGTGTTCTTACCTGTCAGGGTTCCTGTAGTTTAATAGGGCCTTAATGTTTGCTTAGTGATGAGTGAATGACCTGTGGATGAACTAACTAGGTTTTTGTGTTACATTCAGAAGAAAGTAAAATTAAGATCACTGGGGCACCTGGCTGGCTCAGACATTAGAGCTGTGTGACTCTTGATGTTGGGGTTGTGAGTTTGAGCCCCACCCAGGGTATAGAGTTTACTTAAAAAAAAAAAATTAAGAATGCCACTTCTGGGGGTGCCTGGGTGGCTCAGATGGTTGAGCGTCTGCCTTCGGCTCAGGCCATGATCCCAGGGTTCTGGGATCAAGCCCCCCCATGTCAGGCTCCCTGCTCAGTGGGGAGTCTGCTTCTCCCTCTCCCTCTGCTTCTCCCCCTTGTTGTGTTCTGTCTCTTTCTCTTTCAAATAAATAAATAAAATATTAAAAAAAAAAAGATTGCCACTTCTGAATTTTCTCAATCATGAGCTTTTTTTAAAATTTATTCTTATTTTTTAGTTTTTAATTCCAGTTAACATACAGTGTTAATTTCTTGTAAAGATTTTATTGATTTATTTGAGAGACAGATAGTGGGAGAGAGCACTAGCAGGGAGGAGAGGGAGAAGCAGGGTCATGAGATTGAGTCCCACACGGGGGGCTCTGCACTCAGTGCAGAGTCTGAGATTCTCCCTCTTCCTCTCCCCCTCCTCCCTCTCCGTCTGCCCCTCTTCCCACTCACACTCTAAAATAAAATCTTAAGAAAAAGAAAAGAAATATAGCCTCCACGTATTTGTGGTTTTTCCAGATTTTTCTTGTGGTTAACTTCTAGTTTCATAATGTTGTGGTCACAAAAGATGCATGGTGGGACACCTCGGTGGCCGCAGTTAAGCGTCCGACTCTTAGTTTAGGCTCAGGTCATGGTGTTGGAGTCATGAGATTGAGCCCTGTGTCCGGGTCTGTGCTAAGCATGGAGTCTGCTTAGGTTTCTGTCTCCATCTTCCTCTGCCCCTCCTGCCTCTCTGCATGTGCATGTGCGTACTTTCTCTCAAATAAATCTTTAAAAAGAAAAAAAGGGGGGCGCCCTGGTGGCTCAGTTGGTTGAACATCTGCCTTCAGCTCAGGTCATGACCACAGGGTCCTGGGATCAAGCCCTGTGTTGGGCTCTCTGCTCAACAGGAATTCAGCTTCTCCCTGTCACTCTCCCTCTGTGCTCTCTCTCAAATTAAAAAAAAAAGATGCATGGTATGGACTTCAGTCTTCTTGAATTTGTTAAGACTTCTTTTGTGATTTTTCTTTATGACTAAAAGAACATTAAATCTAAGGACCTAAATGATAAGCCCACATTTTGGGTCCTTGAGCGCAGTTTCCTATTATGTCCTGTGGCCATTATCTATAACCTTTATTGCTTTCAAAAGTCAACATTTGTTGACTCTTTTTCAAATACAACTTTATACATTTTTATTTATTTAGTTTCAAATTTATTTATTTGAGGGGGGGGCGGCGCAGAGGAAGAGGGAGAAAGAGTCCCAAGCAGACTCTTGCTGAGAGCAGAGCCTGACAAGGGGCTTATAATCCTGAGATCACGACCTGAGCCGAAAACAAAAGTCAGAGGTTTAATTGACTGCACCACCCAGGCGCCCCTATGTTTTTTATTAACTTTTCATTTTTAGGGGCGCTTGGGTGGCTCAGTTGGGTGGGCGACTGCCTTCAGCTCAGGTCATGGTTCCAGGGTCCTGGGATCGAGTCCCGTGTCGGGCTCCCTGCTTGGCGGAGAGCCTGCTTCTCCCTCTCTCTGCCTGCCACTCTACCTACTTGTGCTCTCTTATCTCTCTGTCAAATAAATAAAAACCTTTTAAAAAATGGTTTAAAATTTTTTTTTATTTTTAATTTTTTTCATATTTTTTATTATGTTATGTTAATCACCGTACATTACATCATTAGTTTTTGATGTAGTGTTCCATGATTCATTGTTTGCATGTAACACCCAGTGCTCCATGCAGAACGTGCCCTCTTCAATACCCATCACCAGGCTAACCCATCCCGCCACCCCCCTCCGCTCTAGAACCCTCAGTTTGTTTCTCAGAGTCCATAGTCTCTTATGGTTCAGGCCCCCTGCTCAGTGGGGAGCCTGCTTCTCCCTCTGCCTGCTGCTCCCCCTGCTTGTGCTCTCTCTCTCTCTGACAAATAAGATCTTTAAAAAAAATAAAATAAAAGGTACATTTCTGATTTGGCAGATCTAGGACATAGGCCTCCAGATTATGCACTTTGACAAGTTGGACAAGCTGATGATGCTTACACCTTGGCCCCTGTACTAGGAGGATTCCTTGATCCTGCAAACTAGTGCCTACTTTGATGCCAAGACTTCAGGCCTGTGTCTCTTACTAAAAGGAGCATCCCTGCAATACCACTGTCAGGCAGCAGCTGGGCTGTTTACTAGTTCATTTTGGGGAGACGCTGGGGCTGGGCACTTAATGTGTTCAGTGCTTCTCCTACATAAAGGAGGCAAGCTTTGGAAAGGTACAAGAAATACCATTATCCGCTTTGTTTCCTGTAATAAGAGTCTGCTTTTGAAGGAATGGAATTGCTGATTCTGCAGGTGTTCTATACACATGTAATATAAAAAGTGAAAAATCTTATCATTGTTTTATTAAGTTTGTGAGAATAAAACCCCAGATTTAAGGCAGCACACACACAGGAGAAAGCACACAAAAGCGTCTTTGAAAGAAACATCAATGAGAAATGTCTGGACTAGCCCCAGACGTGCAAGTGGCTGAGCATTTCTCAGTCTTAATTTGGTTGACTATAACCTTAAAAGAATGTGCAAAATCAGTTTTCATACTAACATCATTTTATCATGTCCAAGTGTCTACTAATTTAGTATTTTCTTTGGAGTACTTTTAAATTTTGTTTTTCTTAGGTTGGTTTTGTTGCCATTTTATTACAAAGTTGTAATGAATGTCTTACACATTTGTCTTTGTGTACTTATGTTTCCTTAGGATAAATTTCTAGATGTAGAATTACTGTATCAAAAGGATACAAGTGTAAAATACCAGTTTGTGAGGCTAACTGGCTCAGTCAGTAGAGCATGTGACTCTTGATCTCAGGGTCATGAATTCAAATCCCATGTTGGGTGTGGACCTACTTAAAACAAAACAGGGGCGCCTGGCTGGCTCAGTCAGTTGGGCGTCTGCCTTCGGCTCAGCTCATGATCCCAGGATCCTGGGATCGAACCCTGCATCGGGCTCCCGGCTAAGCCGGGAGCCTGCTTCTCCCTCTCCCTCTGCCTGGCACTCCCCCGCTTGTGCTCTCTCTCTCTCTCTCTCTGACAAATAAATAAATAAATCTTTAAAAAAATAAAATAAAACAAATACGATTTAAAAAAAAATAGTGCCAGTTGTTCTTCAAAATATTGCAGTAATTTATACTCCAACCTATAGCGTTAAAGAGAAAGCTCCTTTTTCAGGAACTGTCTCATAACTGTCTTTATTAGCATCTACTCTTAACCCCTTACACTCTTTTTTTTTTTTTAAGATTTTATTTATTTATTTGTCAGAGAGCACAGCAGGGGGAGCGGCAGGCAGAGGGAGAAGCAGGCTCCCCACTGAGCAGGGAGCCCGATGCGGGGCTCGATCCCAGGACCCTGAGATCATGACCTGAGTGAAAGGCAGACACTTAACCCGTCTGAGCCAGTCAGACATCCCGACCCCTTACTTTCTACCATAGTTTTGCACAATTAACTTTTTAAAAATACTAACTTGAGTTAAGTGGTTTTAAACTGGATCATTTCCCTTTTCTGCCTCTTAAAATTGTATAGTCAAGATGTACAAGAGGATTTCAGTTTATCAGTACATGACTGAAACCACATTCAAGGATTATACACTCCCAACCCAGGCTTGTGCTATTAACCCAAAGTGGGAATTTGTGTGGATAGAAAATTAACCCCTTCTTCCACACACTCTACCACTAGGTGCCAGAAAATTGTCCTAACCATAATTCAGTGACTGGAAGGTGGCTGCCCACCCTCCCCCCCAGGTCTATGCGAAGATCAACGTGGACAACTACGCACAGCCCTGCACTGCTTCTGTGGCTCTTAATTATGTTCTTTTATCATTTGTTAGAAAATACGAAGTAGTAAGCCTAAAATGATTAACATCTTTTTTTAAGGATTTTATTTATTCTAGAGAGAGTGAGCACATGCAGGGTGGGGGTGGGGCAGGAGCAGAGGGAGAGGGACAAGCAGGCTCCACACTGAGTGCAGAGCCCATCGTGGGGCTCGATATCATGACCTCAAGATCACGATCGGAGCCAAGGCCACGAGTCAGAGGCTCAACCAACGGAGCTACCCAGGTGCCCTGATAATTAACATTTATTGAGCACTAACAATGTGCCAGGTGCTCTTGACTTTTAGTCTAGCAACCCTTTCTAATAAATACTATTATCATGCCCACTTTACACATGAGGAAACGGATGTACAGAGAGCTTAAGGAACTTAGTCAGTGTCATTCGAGTCATGAGGGGTGCTTCTAATTTTAGTCTCTACGATTCTGAAAAGTGCAAGCTACTCTACGTTGGACACTTTCTTTTTTTTTTTTTTAAAGATTTTATTTATTTATTTGACAGAGGGAGACACAGCGAGAGAGGGAACACAAGCAGGGGGAGTGGGAGAGGGAGAAGCAGGCCTCCCGCTGAGCAGGGAGCCCGATGCGGGACTCGATCCCAGGACCCTGGGATCATGACCTGAGCCGAAGGCAGTCGCTTAACCAACTGAGCCACCCAGGCGCCCTGGACACTTTCTTAATAGCCTGAAGATAACCCAAATTTCATTGAAATATCTGGTGGGTATATAGATGTCCATCATTATTTTTTTTTTCTGTATGCTTGAAAATGATCATAATTAAAAATCTTATTCTTTAAGAGCAATAGCATGCTATTTATTTTGCTTTAATTCCCTGTACTTTATCTCTGAAAACTTCTAAGTTAAAGCTTTAGAGCATTCTTGGTCAACACGCATTTGGAGACATGGGGTCCAGGTACTTGTTAAATAGCCGGAACTCAAGGGAGCAGAGAAGATGCAGCTGCGGCCGCCCTGGGAGACACAGAGCGGACCTCAGACCTCAGAGCCTCCTGATGAATGTCATGCTTGCATGACCTTTTAAGTCCTTTCTTGCTTGAGAAAGGGGGAAGGCAGGGAAGCAACAAATAGAGATAGAAAGTGAGAAATGGGGGCTCCTGGGTGGCTCAGTCGTTAAGCGTCTGCCTTCGGCTCAGGTCATGATCGCAGGGTCCTGGGATCGAGCCCCGTGTCAGGCTCCCTGCTCAGCGGGAAGCCTGCTTCTCCCTCTCCCTCTGCTGCTCCCCCTGCTTGTGCGCGCTCTCTCTCAAATAAATAAATAACCTTAAAAAAAAAAAAAGAAAGAAAATGAGAAGGAGATGATGACAACAAAAGCTGCAAAGTGGAATTTGAGTCTATGGAAGAGAAATCCCTCTCCCTTCCTCTGCTAGCCCCAAGATGCTACACACTGAAGAAAGTAGAAAACAGAGGTAACAGCAGCAGAGACCTACTTGCAGGTTGTAGAGTTGAAAGTATAGCTGCATCCCAGTGTAGTCCATATCCCCACCCTCAAACCCCTTCTCAGCATCTTTCGAGCTTTGGTAGTTTGGCACCTGGAGAGCTGTGCTGTGCCGTACAAATAATGTAGGGAAGCCTTCATGTGAGTCATCAGCACTTCAAACCGCTTTCCTCACCTGAGCCGGGAAGCAGAGAAAGCCAAGGTTTCTAGCGGAAGTGGATGTGCCTGACTCCAGAAAGAGCATTGGTCAGACAATAAGTGCATCTATTTATAACCTATAATCTGCTGAGCCAGCAACATGCTAATATCCAGCTGGGCACGATGGAGAGGCCACGCGCCGATGGTCAGAGTGGGAAGATCCTTGCACTAGTGGGCAGAGAAAATGATAGACATGAAAGTGCTGCATGAGCCAAAAAGCACTGTAAAGAGTGTCCTTGCTATTATGAGCTGGTTTCCCCGCTTACTAGTTCATGTCCTTGGGCAAATCAACCTGTGCCCTCTCTGAGCCTCAGTTTCTTCATCTATAGAATGGAAATAACTCTCTTTATCTTACAGGGCTCTCGGAAGCTCAGGTAATTTATGCAAAAATTCCTTAGAGAGGCACCTGGGTGGCTCAGTCAGTTAAGTGTCCGACTCTTGGTTTAGGCTCAGGTGATGATAGCCCCATGTTTGGCTCCGTGCTCAGTGGGGTATCTGCTTGAGATTCTCTCCCTCGCCCTCTGCCTCTGCCCCACTTGCTCACATGCACATACTCGCTCTCTCTTTCTTTCTCTAAGATAAATAAATCTAAATACATATATGTAAAATAAGGGCACCTGGCTCGCTCAGTCAGCAGAGTATGCAACTCTTGATCTCCAGGTTGTGAGTTCAAGCTCGACGTTGAGTGTAGAGATTACTAAAAAAAATAAACTTAAAAAGAATTTTTTAAAAATGTAGGGCACCTGGGTGGCTCAGTTGTTAAGCGTCTGCCTTCGGCTCAGGTCATGATCCCAGGGTCCTGGGATCGAGCCCCTCATCAGGCTCCCTGCTCAGTAGGAAGCCTGCTTCTCCCTCTCCCACTCCCCCTGCTTGTGTTCCCTCTCTTGCTGTGTCTCTCTCTGTCAAATAAATAAATAAAATCTTTTTAAAAAATTAAAAAAATTTTTAGATGTAAAATAAATGAACCTATAGTCAAAAACTATCATGATGTATGTTTTATCTAAAGCTATGATACTGGCTATTTGTTTTGTTGTTTACTGGTTGAGTTTCTCTCTCTGTAGAGATCATGATGGGGTATGTATTTTTTTGGTTAGTTTTGTGGTTTCACCAATGTAATCACCAAGCCTTTTCCAGTAAAGAACAAAGTGGGACGTGAAAAGTATAAATGAACAAATTATTTGAGATTGATCATTTCCCCACACTTGCCCTTACTTAATCCCCAATTACTAGCCTTTAAACTTCAGGCTGAGAAATCAGTCCATGATTTTGAAGATTTTGAAGGTCTCATCCCCATTTTGTAGAACTAGAATCACAGAAGAGTTAAGGTGACAGACAAACAGCCTCTATCTGTTTATGAGAAACATGTTTGTGAAATGCTAGATTGAGGACCAAAGGGTTGTAAATATAAGTTAATGCAAATGATCTGATTTCATCTTAAATGATCTATAGTAATTTAGAAGAGCGCAAATAGATACTAAGATTTTGCTCTTCATTTTCTACTTGTTCTAGATGTGCTTTTCTCTTTCTCACAGTCTTCCGTGGGGCCTTCCTCCCTCTCTGAACAATTCTTCCCAAATCACAAATATTTTCCCAGCCTGTGAAATGTAGGACTGGCTGGCCAGAGCATTACGGCAATTGTGTTCTTCTGAAGGAAATCCTTTTTTTAACTGCCAGGAATTTCAGGCTCCAAACTTGGGGGGGGGGGGGGGCGGATTTTTGGCATAATGCCAGGTAATTGCCTTCTTTCCCTTTAGCCATCTGAAGGCGACTGGCTGGAGCCCAAGGGTAAAACCACAGTCTCCCAGGGCTGGAAGGGACAGACTTTCAGGGATCCTGGGAGATTGAGACCAGTCATTTCTCCTCCATACAGACGGGACCTCTTTCAAACCACAGCGTGGCCGAACATTAATGCCTTACAAGGAGAAATCATAAGATTCTATTCATCCCAACAGTGTTAAAGCCAATATCATAAAACACTGTCTTTCATCTAAAAAGATTCTGGCAGGGGCGCCTGGGTGGCTCAGTCGTTAAGCGTCTGCCTTCGGCTCAGGTCATGATCTCAGGGTCCTGGGATCGAGCCCTCACGTCGGATCCCCGGCTTGGCGGGGAGTCTGCTTCTCCCTCTCCCTCTGCCTCTCCCCCTGCTTGTGTTCTCTCTCTCTCTTTAATGAATAAATAAAATCTTAAAAAATAAAATAAACGAGTCTGGCAAACTTTTTCCTGCAAAAGACCAGTACAGACCATGTGCTTTCTATTGCAACTGCTGAACTCTGCCACTATACTACAAAAGTAGCCATAGACAATACCTAAGTGAGCATGTGTTCCAACTAAACTTTGCAGACACTTACTTACCTGAAGCTAATGTAACATTGTGAGTCAACTACAATTAAAAAAAAAAAAAATCTGTGGCTACTGAAATTTGAATTTCATTTCATTTTCACGTGACACATAAAATAATTCTTTTTTCCCCCAGCCACTTACCAAAAAAAAAGCATTTTTAGCTCATGGTCTGTATAAAAAGAAGCAGCTGCTTATAGTTTATTGACCCTTGATCTAAACCACTGGTTTTCAAACTGCCTTGGCAAGTCCTCTGAGGGCAGAAAGTGCTGGTTGGGCTAGGCAATCCCCATTCGGGCTTTCATTATGGGAGCCATCCCCATTCCTGTTTTCTATGTCAGGCACCCAGGTTGGGGGGGATTTTTTTGTTTTTTGTTTAGGGGGGTTTTTTTAGTTGTTTTTTTTTTAATTGTTGAAGTACAGTGGACATAGAATATTATATTTGTTTCAGGTGTAAAACAGTGATCTGACATTTATATACATTATGAAATGATCACCACAGTAAGTCTAGTTACCATCTGTCCCTACACAAAGTTATTACAATATTACTGACTATATTTCCTATGTTGTACTTTATGTCTCTGTGACTTAATTATTGTATACCTGGAAGTTTGTACCTTCTCAGGTTTTGTTTTGTTTATGGAAATGTTTCCATAACAAAAAGTCACTCATCTAACCAGAAGCGTCTTTTTGCAACTTCAGTCCATTTTCTTTTCGTCTTCCCTCAGTGAAGATAGAGAGTAGTTTATCTAGCTCACTTTGAGGGCCTTTCAAGAAATAATCAACAATTCAATCTTTTTTTTTATTTTGCTTTTTAGAGAGGAGGACAGAGGGAGAGGGAGAGAGAGAGAATCTTAAGCAGTCTCCACATCCAGTGCAGACGGCCCTGAGATCACGACCTGAGCCGGAATCAAGAGGCAGGCGCTTAACCAACTGACCCACTCAGGCGCCCCAATCAACAATTCAATCTTAAATAAACCTTGTCTTATCATCTACTTCATAAGTCTGTCATAGTTGGCCAATTCTTTAGTTTATATTTGCGATTTTTCTCTCCAAGTTCTCAAAGTCCTACGAAATTCCACAAACTGAAATAATACATCTCAGGGAGGAGCACCTTGCTGCATATCCCTGCATCTTTTCTCTATTCAGGGCGTCCAGCAGCACTGTGGCTAGAGGGAGAGCCCAAATTGTGCTAGAAGAAAGAAAGAAGTGGCAAGGCCAAGGAGACTGCTTGGAGTCTGGTCTGAAGACTAAGAGAGTCCCTATGTGGGTAAAAAAAGTCCTGAAGTCAGAACCCAGGAAAATCTTGAATAGACAAGAAACGAAGTGGGAAGTGGGTGAGAGTGAGCAATTTAGGATAGGAGCCTTGAATAACACAGGGGTGCCTCAAGATTATCTCCTGTGGCTCCTTTTTTTAAAAAAATAAACTACCTCCAACGTGGGGCTCAAACTTGTGACCCAGAGATCAAGAGTTGCATGCTCTACTGAGACTGAACTAGCCAAGTGCCCCTCCTGTGCCTGGGTCATCACAGAAAAACAATTATATGCTAAGGCACCTGGCTGGCTCAGATGATGGAGCATGCCATTCTTTTTTCCTTTTTTTTTTTTAAGATTTTATTTATTTAGGGGCGCCTGGGTGGCTTAGTCGTTAAGCGTCTGCCTTCGGCTCAGGTCATGATCCCAGGGTCCTGGGATCGAGCCCCACATTGGGCTCCTTGCTCAACGGGAAGCCTGCTTCTCCCTCTCCCACTCCCCCTGCTTGTGTTCCCTCTCTCACTGTGTCTCTCTCTGTCAAATAAATAAATAAAATCTTAAAAAAAAAAGATTTTATTTATTTATTTGAGAGAGAGAGACAGAGTGCCCAAGCGAGCAGGGGAGGAGCAGAGGGAGAGGCGGAGGGAGAGAACCTCAGCAGACTCTGTGCTGAGTGCAGAGCCCCATGCTAGGCTCGATCTCACAACCCTGAGACCATGACCTGAGCCGAAACCGAGAATCGAACGCTTAACTGACTGAGCCACCCAGGTGCCCTGGAGCATGTGATTCTTGATCTTGGGGTTGTAAGTTCGAGCCCCACGTTGTGGGTAGAAATTATGTAAAAGTTAAATAAATAAATAAATAAATAAATAAATAAATAAATAAATAAATAAATAAATAAATCTTTTTAAAAATTATGTACTAAAGAATGCAAATCACCCATAATCCTGCCACTCAGAGATAATAACTGTTAAAAATTTGGTGTGTGTCCTCCCCCAATTTTTTCTATGACCATACATATTTATAAGTTTTATATTTTCAGTTGTATCATTTGGATGTCTCATGGGCAACTCAAATTCACTATATGCCAAAAACATTTCTTTATCTCCTCTAAACCTGCTTTACTGATACCTACTGCCGATTTCAAAACCCTAGAGTTCCTGGCCCTGGTTTCCCCTCACCACCATCCCATGGATCATTAACTCCCTGGTCAGCTCTTCTCTGCCAGAAGTCAGATTAGTCATGCTCTGACTCATTCTTTCTAAAACATAAATCTGATTATTTTTGTTCTTTTGTTTTTTTAAAGATTGTATTTATTTATTTGACAGAGAGAGACACGGCGAGAGAGGGAACACAAGCAGGGGGAGTGGGAGAGGGAGAAGCAGGCTTCCCGCGGAGCAGGGAGCCTGATGCGGGGCTCCATCCCAGGACCCTGGGATCATGACCTGATCCAAAGGCAGACGCTTAACAACTGAGCCACCCAGGCACCCTTGATTTTTTTTATTCTTAAGCAAATATAAAACATGTTTATTTCAAAAGAGAGTCTTGGGGCACCTGGGTGGCTTGGTCGGTTGGGCATCTGACCCTTGATTTCGGCTTGGGTCATGATCTCAGGGTCGAGAGATCAAGCCCCGCATCCGGCTCTATGCTGGGTATGGAGCCTGCTTGGGATTCTTTCTCTCTCCCTCTGTCCCTCCTCCCCTCACTCCCTCTCTTCCCTTCTCTCTCCCTCCCTGCCCCCCAAAAAGAGAGTCTTTACATTTGCATAACTAAAAACCAGGCTCCCCAGTATGGAGTGGGCAGTGTCTCTGCCAACTAATATTCTGCTACCTGCTGGACATCTGAAAGTTATCATTTTCAGGGAAACCAATAAAAGCTGGTGCAAAGCCATCTTTGGTCCCAAGAAGTCAGTCATCTGTACCTGAAAGTTGAATTCCAGGGACAGAAGGTACCTTTGGAGCCTAGCTCTAAAATGAATTGGCTATGCGGGCGCCCGGCTGGTTGAGTCGGTAGAGCATGTGACTCTTGATCTTGGCGTTGTAAGTTCAAGCCCCATGTAGAGTGGAGAGATTACTTAAAAATAAAATCTTTAAAGTGAGTTGGTTATGGAGGTGGAGGTGTCTGATGCTGAGTAAACCGGGTAATTTAGAATCTAAGGACTATTTGGCAGTGGGTAATTCATCTCCATTAACACTGGTGCCTTCTCCTTAGGGTCTGAGAATCTCTGGAGAGAGGAGGTGTCCCTAGATAACAGGTATGCTCTCGCACTCTGCTATACTAATAACAGGTAACATTCACGGAGCACGCACTGTGTATCAGGCACTGTGCTAAGAGCTCTGTTTCATGATCTCTCTTACTCCTCACCCCAGCACTGAGTGAGACGTGCGTATCAGAAGAGGAAAGGAAGGCTTAGATGCAAGTTAAGCAATTGGTCCGAGGCCACAGTAACTAAGTACAAGAGCTGAGATACGATCCAGGATAAGTGACTTCAGGGTCCTAACTTTTAGGGCATTTGGCCGCTGCTGTCCATACTCAAGCCTCCACAGTGAGGACTAGGGTCAGAGAGAAGAGGAGGTTACCCAGGAGGAGTAACCCCTGCAGTCTTGTGGAAGCGAGGGCCTGGAAGAGAGTGAAATTCCTCAGGCCAGACTGTTACCCTAAAGCTTCTGCGTTGGAACCAAGGCCTGAAACAGAGAGGGGCATCCGTGGTAGAGTGAGCCCATGCAGTCGAAGAGACTCCAGGTGGGCAGTTAGCTATCCTGGAGAAGGAGGCCAAGACCTGCCAGTTATCCAGTCTCCTGTGCCCACTGCTGTCACTTGACCTGCTGCTCATCTCCTAATTGAACAATCCATATGCAGAGTTAACCGAAACCTTCAGGATTCCAAAAAACACTCGTCACTTCAGCAATATATCGCCCTTGCAAGCTACAAAATACCTGAAGATCATATGTACTTTCATTTAGCAATTCTTTCTTGAGTACTACCTTAGTTTCAGGCACGTGTCAGATGCTAGGGAGATAGCAGTGAACAAGAAAAAGAGTCTCTGGGCACCTGGCTGGCACAGTTGGTAAAGCATGCGGTTCTCAATGTCGGGGTTGTGAGCTCAAGCCCCATGTTGGGCGTAGAGCCTACTAAAAAATATATAAAAATTTTGAAGTTCTAAAAACAGAAAAACAGTGTCTGTATTCATGGAGCATGGGGAGAAGATAGATGATAAGGTGTGAGGAATGATGTGAAGGGACAGTACAGTACTCTAGGAAAACACAAGCAAAGAGATTTTCCAACTTAGAGGTTCGGGAACGTCTCCTTGAGGAAGTAACTTTTAAGCTGAGACCTGAAGAAACAGGTGTTGGCCAAGTGAAAGCTGAGCCACGTAGGCAGAGGAAAGGTAGCCTAGTGGAAAGGATGTGGAGAAGCTGCTAGAGAAGAGGTCAGGAGTTGGAAGAAGTGGAGTCTAGGGAGGGGCTTTGGTTGGGTTTGTTTGTTTGTTTTTTATTATGTTATGTTAATCCCCATACATTACATCATTAGTTTTAGATGAAGTGTTCCATGATTCATTGTTTGTGCATAACACCCAGTGCTCCATTCAATACATGCCCTCTTTAATACCCATCACCAGGCTAACCCATCCCCCTACCCCCCTCGCCTCTAGAACTCTCACTTTGTTTCTCAGAGTCCATACTCTCTCATGGTTCATCTCCCCCTCTGATTTCCCCCCCTTCATTTTTCCCTTCCTACTATCTTCTTCTTTTTTTAACATATAATGTATTATTTGTTTCAGAGGTACAGGTCTGTGATTCAACAGTCTTACACAATTCACAGCGCTCACCATAGCACATACCCTCCCCAATGTCTATCACCCAGCCACCCCATCCCTCCCACCCCCCACCACTCCAGCAACCCTCAGTTTGTTTCCTGAGATTAAGAATTCCTCATATCAGTGAGATCATCTGATACATGTCTTATTTTGACTTATTTTGCTCAGCATAATACCCTCCAGTTCCATCCACGTCAATGCAAATGGCAAGATTTCACTCCTTTTGATGGCTGCATAATATTCCATTGTATATAAATACCACATCTTCTTTATCCATTCATCTGTGGATGGACATCTTGGCTTTTTCCATAGTTTGGCTATTGTGGACATCGCTGCTATAAACATTGGGGTGCACGTGCCCCTTAGGATCCCTACATTTGTATCTTTGGGGTAAATACCCAGTAGTGCAATTGCTGGGTTGTATGGTAGCTCTATTTTCAACTTTTTGAGGAACCTCCGTACTGTTTTCCAGAGTGGCTGCACCAGCTTGCATTCCCACCAACAGTGTAGGAGGGTTCCCCTTTTTCTGCATCCCTGCCAACATCTGTCATTTCCTGAATTGTTCATTTTAGCCCTTCTGGCTGGTGTGAGGTGGTATCTCACTGAGGTTTTGATTTGGATTTCCCTGATGCCGAGCAATGTTGAGCACTTTTTCATGTGTCTGTTGGCCATTTGGATTTCTTTGCAGAAATGTCTGTTCATGTCTTCTGCCCATTTCTTGATTGGATCATTTGTTCTTTGGGTGTTGAGTTTGGTAAGTTCTTTATAGATTTTGGATACTAGCCCTTTATCTGATATGTCATTTGCAAATATCTTCTCCCATTCTGTCGGTTGTCTTTTGGTTTTGTTGACTGTTTCTTTTGCTGTGCAAAAGCTTTTTATCTTGATGAAGTTTCAATAGTTCATTTTTGCCCTTGCTTCCCTTGCCTTTGGCGATGTTTCTAGGAAGAAGTTGCTGCGGCTGGAGTTGATGAGGTTGCTGCCTGTGTTCTCCTTTAGGATTTTGATGGATTCCTGTCTCACATTTAGGTCTTTCAACCATTTTGAGTCTGTTTTTGTGTGTCGTGTAAGGAAATGGTCCAGTTTCATTCTTCTGCATGTGGCTGTCCAATTTTCCCAACACCATTTGTTGAAGAGACTGTCTTTTTTCCATTGGACATTCTTTCCTGCTTTGTCGAAGATTAGTTGATCATAGAGTTGAGGGTCCATTTCTGGGCTCTCTATTCTGTTCCATTGATCTATGTGTCTGTTTTTGTGTCAGTACCATACTGTCTTGATGATTATAGGTTTGTAATAGAGCTTGAAGTCCAGGGTTGTGGTGCCACCAGCTTTGCTTTTCTTTTTCAACATTCCTTTGGCTATTCGGGGTCTAGTTTCTGGTTCCATACAAATTTTAGGACTATTTGTTCCAGCTCTGTGAAAAAAGTGGATGGTATTTTGATGGGGATTGCATTGAATGTGTAGATTGCTCTAGGTAGCATTGACATCTTCACAATATTTGTTCTGACAATCCATGAGCATGGAACGTTTTTCCATTTCTTTGTGTCTTCTTCAATTTCTTTCATGAGTATTTTGTAGTTTTCTGAGTACAGATTCTTTGCCTCTTTGGTTAGATTTATTCCTAGATATCTTATGGTTTTGGGTGTTTTTTGATATAATGTTCAATGATTCATTGGTTGTTGTTGATATTTTTATTTTGCCAGATGGAAGAGGTTTTACAAGATGGGAGAGAAAATGAATGAGGGTAAAAGATAAACAATTGGTGAATTTGTGTAAAGGGTATATGGGAACAGTTACCCCCTTGCAAGAAAAGTGAAGGATCATGTTAACTCCCTGCTTGTAACTAACTCTCTAATGACTTTCCATGAGGTGGAAATGAAAACTCATTAGGACCTCCATAGTCCCTGAGATGTAGACCCCGCTTATCTCTCTGGCCCTATCTCCTTTCCTTCTGTTTTTTGATCATAGCCTTCTCCCCACAGGGATCCTGGAGCACCTTCTCAGTGCTTATTCCTCATTCCTGCCTCAGGGCCTTAGGGCTTCTGGTTCCTCCGTCTGAAATACTTTATACTTTTCCTCCATCTCACCAGGCTGATTCCTCCTTGTTCAGACTGTGGTACACAGATAGCTTCCTCTAAGAAGGCTTTCCCAACCACCTTTCTAAGATTTCTCTCATCCATCTCCCCCAGACTTGTCAGTATCTCGGTTCTGTCTGCCTCCTCCAGTAGACCATAAATCCCCTGAGCAAAGGATCTGGTTTGTCTTGAGCATCACTGCACCTCCTGCACCTCATTCAGTAGAAAAGGATGTGCTCAATAGATAGCTTTTGAATGAATGCATTAACAAGTAAGGAGGGAGATCATTGCCAGAGAGCACATTAGTGAAGGAAGTGGAGCGGTGTTGATGATGAAGTCTGGGCATAAGCGTGCATGTGAATCCCTCAGTGTATTGGGGGCCGCTCGGTGAACAATGAAGGAAGAAAGTGGATGTCTGTGAAGTGCAGAACTGATGTTGCACACGAGGAATAGACAGTTTCTATTGTGTCCCTATTGCCTTCCCTTTCTTGGAAGCTGGAAAAGGAGCTGCCAGGGATTAAGGCATTTGCTTCTACTCATCCTTGGGAACCTTTAAAACTGCACTTGAATCTTTACTGCCCTCCTAGAGTATAGAAGCTGGAAAGTAGCCCAAGCGAGTCAAAATCCTGACTTTGATTCATAAACATGTTTTTAAAAAAGAAACAAAGAAAGAAAAAGAAATTGTGGTTATGACCTGACCATAGTCAAGAAATCTCTTTGACTTCCATTGGTTTGGTATTAAAGGAAGCCTTTTATCTTCAGAACTTTGTACTTGTGCTGCCAAGCGGAGGACAGGACGGAAATGCGGAAAGCTCTGTCTGCATAATCACTGCCCTGTGGGCCCTCCCCAAAATCAGAGCTTGCTGGAGGGCTCACCCCCCTGGTTCTCAGAGGCCCCAGGCTAGCATGAGAAATCAGTGGGAAAATGTTCCTTTAGATGTCAAAGCCACAGCTTCTCCCAGAAAACAGGGACGGAGGAATAAAGCCACAGGCAAGGACAGGCAGGTCCTTATGTTGCTTATGTGAACATTCTAAAAATTTCCTCATAAATGCTGAGCCTGGAGGTCCTAGATAAAATGCTAATACGTTCTGCCCTAAAACACAGTCTATAAAATTAAGGGCACCTCACCCTCACTCTCATGGCCTCTCCCTCTTGGTAGGGCCACTTTCAAGGGGGAAATAACTTATTTAAAAGTATATTTTACAACTCATGGCTCCCACCAAGAATTACCTTTTCTCCTATTTTCTGTAAGGATTTTTTTTTTTTTTAAAGATTTTATTTATTTATCTGAGACAGAGAGAATGAGAGAGACAGAGAGCACATGAGAGGGGGGAGGGTCAGAGGGAGAAGCAGACTCCCTGCCGAGCAGGGAGCCCGATGCGGGACTCGATCCCGGGACTCCAGGATCATGACCTGAGCTGAAGGCAGTCGCTTAACCAACTGAGCCACCCAGGCGCCCTTCTGTAAGGATTTTTTATTCTATTTATTTTATGTTTATTTTTTTAAGAATTTTTAAAAAGATTTTATTTATTTATTTGACAGAGAGAGCACAGCAGGGGGAGCAGCAGAGGCAGAGGGAGAAGCAGGCTTCCTGCTGAGCAGGGAGCCCAATGCAGGGCTCGATCCCAGGACTCCGGGATCATGACCTGAACCGAAGGCAGACGCTTAACGACTGAGCCACCCAGGCGCCCCTTTAAGAATTTTTCAAATAAAAGTTTTAACTTTGGGATAATTTTATTTTATTATTTTTATTTTTAAAGATTTTATTTATTTATTTGACAGAGAGAGAGCACAAGCAGGGGGAGCAGCAGAGGCAGAGGGAGAAGCAGGCTTCCTGTGGAGCAGGGAGCCCGATGTGGGGCTCAATTCCAGGACCCTGAGATCATGACCTGATCCGAAGGCAGACGCTTAACGACAGAGCCACCCAGGCACCCCGGAATAATTTTATATTTATAGAAAAGTTGCAGGATAGTACAGAGTGCCCATAGACCCCTCGTCCAGTTTCCCGCATTAACATATTATTGTTAATATCTATGGTACATTTGTCACAACTAGGGAACCAACACTAACCTGTTACTATTAACTGAGCTCCACACTTTATTTGGATTTCAGTAGGTTTTTTTCCCTACTGTCTTTTTTTCATTCCAGATCCATCCAGGATACCATATTATATATGATCATCATGTGTCTTCAGGCTCCTCTGGACTACGATAGTTTCTCAGATTGTCCTTATTTTAAAAAAAAAATTTTAAAGTAAGTTCTACGCCCAACGTGGGGCTCAAACTCCTGACCTGGAGACCAAGAGTTGCATGCTCCACTGATTAAGCCAGCCAGGTGCCTGTCCTTATTTTTTGATGACCTTAGTTTTGAGGAGTATTTTGTAGACTGTCCCTCAAATCAGGATGGTCTGATGTTTTTCTCACAATTAGATTGGAGGTGAGGGTCTTGGGAAAGGACACCTCAAAGCTGAGAGGCCCTGTTCATCATATCAGAGGTGGGTGACATTACATGGTAGCACTAGTGAAGCTAAGTTTCATCACCTGGTTAAGGCAGATTTTGCCACGTTTCTCCACTCTAAAGTTACTATTTCACCCTTTCTGTAATCTGGTTTTTGAAGCAAGTCACGAAGCCTAGCCTATTCTCAAAGAGGTGGAAGGGGGCACCTGGCTGGCTTAGTCGGTGGAGCATGCAACTCTTGATCTCCAGGTTGGAGTCTGAGTCCCACTTTGGGGGTAGAGCCCAACGTCCCCCCACCAAAAAAAAAAAAACAGGTGGAGAGGGAATGGGGTAGGAAGAGGAGTAGAGATCAAGCTCACCTCCTGGAAGAGGGAGCATTTACATAACATTAAATGGAACTATTTTGCCCGGAAAATATATTTCTTCTTCCCCATTTATTTATTTATTCATTTATATATATATGGACTCATATACTAATTTTTACTTTGAGTTATAAACCAACACTTAATTAATTTTGTTACTCAAATTGTTCCAGTTTTGGCCATCTGGAGTTCTTTGAGGTTGGTCTTGGTGTCCCACTGACATGTTTCTGTCCTTATAACATTTTCAAAACATACAAATGAAAGCTGATCACTTATATTCTGAGGCACTTTATTCTTAACATTGCATACATGGTCTTGGCAATCCTCCAGTGAGTCTAGAAGATATTTCATTTTTTTTTTTAAGATTTTATTTATTTATTTGAGAGAGAGAGAGCAGCAAGAGAGGGAACACAAGTAGGGGGAGTGGGAGAGGGAGAAGCAGGCTTCCTGCAGAGCAGGGAGCCTGATGTGGGACTCGATCCCAGGACCCTGGGATCATGACCTGAGCCGAAGGCAGATGCTTAACGACTGAGCCACCCAGGCGCTCAAGACACTTCATTTTAAAAGGTAATGTGTTCCTAATCTGATTGTGCTGATATTATAAGGAGTCATGATTTATCTTTAACTACTTTGATTTGGTTTTTTTTTACTTTTTAAAAAAATTTACACTAGTGGGGTGCCTGGGTGGCTCAGTCAGTTGGGCAAATGACTCTTGGTTTGGGTTCAGGTCATGATCTCCAGGTCATGAGATCGAGCCCCACATCAGGATCTGGAGTTTGCTTGAGGTTCTTTCCCTCTCCCTCTCCCTTCCCCTCTGCTCCTCCCGCCACTCACTCTTTCTCTCTAAAATATAAAATAAATATAAAATAAATAAAATCTTTTTTAAAAGATTTTTAATTAATTAATTAATATATTTATTTTGTTGAGAGAGAATGGGTGTGAGTGGGGGAGGGGCAGAGAGGGAAGGAGAGAATCTCAAGCAGGTTGTGCACTGAGTACGGAGCCAGATGTGGGGTTTGATCTCATGACCCAAAGATTGTGACCTGAGCTAAAACCAAGAGCTGGACACTTAAAAAAAAAAGGATTTTATTTACTTATTAAATATATGTGTGTGTGTACATATATATATATGTTTATTTGTTTTGTTTTGTTTTTTAAGTAGGCTCCACGCCCAGCATGGAGCCCAACTCGGGGCTAGAACTCAGAACTGAGATCACGACCTGAGCTGAGATCAAGCATCAAACGCTTAACCGACTGAGCTACCCAGATGCCCCTAAGATGCTATATATTTTTTAAGTACTTTGCATATAAATGAGGCAATGAAGTTTAGAGGGGAAAGTGCCACACTGCCTGATCTGTGTTCTAGACTTCTTCTGCCACTTCCTTGTCCTTAAGTTTTCAACATGTCCTAGGTTCTCTGGGCCTCAGTTTTGTTATCTGTAAAATGTGGGGTGGGACTAGATGGTGTCTAAGGTACTTACAGCTTTAATATTCTTTGGTTCTCTTTCAGGCGGTTCTCACGCTAACTACATGAAGCAAGGCATGTAAAAGAGAGAAATGTTTAAATCCTTATCTAACGTTTTTGGTCCTAAATATCCTATTTTTCCCCGTAGAGGACCCAGAGGATACCAAACAGGAGTGTCATTATATAGGAACAGTCCTTAGCAATGTGATTTGAGGAGCACCAGATACCCTTTTTTATTCTGAAAGGATCTCTTCGGAGCGCCTGGGCGGTGCAGTTGGTTGGGTGTCTGCCTTTGGCTCGGGTGGTGATCTCGGGGTCCTGGGATCAGGCTCCCCGCTCAGCAGGAGTCTGCTTCTCCCTCTGCCCCTCCCCTCTGCTCATAGGCACACACTCTCGCTCGCTCGCTCAATAAATAAATAAAATCTTAAAAAAAAAAAAAAAAGTAAAGGTATCTCTTTTACCTGCGTCACACCTCTGCACTCAACTGTACCACAAGCTCCTTTCCCGGTGTCACATCTCCGCCCGCCCCTCGGGGTCTTCCCGGCTCACACCTCTACTCTCCTCACCTCCAGGAACGAGGGCGCAGCTGTTTCGTACAACAATGCTCCCAGCAGAACGGAAGTGCTGACCCTTAAAGTAACAAGCATAACAGAGGTACGTGCAAAGGAGGGAGGGGCGACTCTTTTAGGAGAATTTAGAAAGGTTTCCCTAGGAAACTTGCAGGATAACTGAATGTGAAGGATGGATAGATTTTTACTGGTAAACGCAAAGGTTTTTCTAGGTGGAGAGAATAGCAGGCACTTTAATTGTAAGATACTTTTTTTTTTAAGATTTCATTTATTTATTCACGAGAGAGAGAGAGAAGCAGAGGCAGAGAGAGAAGCAGACTCCCCAAGGAGCAGGGAGCCCGATGCGGGACTCGATCCCAGGACCCCGGGATCATGACCTGAGCCGAAGGCAAACGCCCAACCGACTGAGCCACCCAGGCACCCCTGATTATAAGATACTTCTTTTGAAATAGAAATACACCACTAGGGATAACACTTAAGGATAATGCTATCATTTTAAAAAAATATTTATTTATTTTAGAGTGTGTGCAAGCGGTGGGGGGAGGGAGGGGAAGAGAGGGAGGGAGAGAGCCAATCTCCAAGCAGACTCCCCGCTGAGAGTGGAGCCTGACATAGTGGTCCATCCCAGGATGCTGGGATCACGACCTGAGCGGAAATGCAAAGCTGGCTGCTGAACCGACTGAGCTACCCAGGTGCCCCAATACTATCATCTTAATATAAGTTAGTCTATTGATTTATTTTACCAATTGAAGGTTCAGGGTAGCATAAGAATTCTGGTTCCTGGAAAAATGGGAAAAAAGGTTAGAAGTGGAAGTGCTTAAGATAACTCTTCTTAGGGCGCCTGGGTGGCTCAGACGGTTAAGCGTCTGCCTTCGGCTCAGGTCATGGTCCCGGAGTCCTGGGATCGAGTCCCGCATCAGGCTCCCCGCTCTGTGGGAAGTCTGCTTCTCCCTCTGCCTCTCTCTCTCTCTCATGAATAAATAAATAAAATCTTTAAAAAAAAAAAAAAAGATAACTCTTCTTAAGTAAGATCTGCCTTAAAGCTCAGAAAATGTCTGATACTTTTTCAATACATGATAATAGTGGAACTGATATTGATACTAATCTTAAGGGCAAATAGAGGGCACTGAGCAATCAAGACCGATTTAATCATGATGATTTCAAAGTAAAAGAGTAACAATCATGTTTTACCTTTATGTAGCACCTTAGAGTGTTCAAAGCATTTTTTTTAAGATTTTATTTATTTATTTGAAAGAGACAGAGACAGCGAGAGCGGGAACACAAGCAGGGGGAGTGGGAGAGGGAGAAGCAGGCTTCCTGCTGAGCAGGGAGCCCAATGTGGGGCTTGATCCCAGGACTCTGGGATCATGACCTGAGCCGAAGGCAGCCGCTTAACGACTGAGCCACCCAGGCGCCCCTCAAAGCATTTTTGCATCCATTAATTTATTTAAGTCTGATTGAGGTAGTGAGGAATAAGGACACTAAGGCTCAGAGAGAGTGTTTTGATTACTAGCTGAAGGATCACTTTCCTAACTAGTAGAGCTGGACTAAAATCCAGGCATCTTGACCAAGTCTAGCATGCTTTTCATTGCACTTCTGGAACAAATATGACCCTCAGGGTGCCATATGAGAGACTTTCAAAAGAATCCACAGGAGGGGATATATCCAATAACAACAAGCTCAAGGCAAACATTATGAAAAATTACAGTGTTCTGAAAAACAAAGGCCCACACCATGTAATGTTGGATGATTGTTTTTGAATTCCCTTGATTCCCCATCAAGTTGGATCCTGCACAGACATTCAGGTTCACTCTTTGTTTATTACTTGGCTTGAGTCACTAAAGTCAGTTGATCATGCTATAGAGTGCAGCCCTAACACCTGAGGGCTGATTTCTTCCCACCTCTGCTTTGTGATGAAAATTTCTCAAGTAAGTAGGTGCTATTTGCCAAGAGAGAACTTTGCTTAAAAATGCCTAACAGGGAGCAGAGAGTCCTGGTTTCTTTTTCTCAAGAAACTTGAGTAAATAAGTGGGAAAATTTAGTTGAAAAAAAAATATATTTTTTAAGTAGGCTTCACACCCAGCACGGAGCCCAGGGCAGGGCTTGTACTCACCACCCTGAGATCAAAACCTGAGCTGAAATCAAGAGTTGGATGGTCATCCAACTGAGCCACCCAGATGTCATTTGAATTTTTTTTTTTTAAGATTATTTATTTATTTATTTGAGAGAGAGAGAGAGCACATGAGAGGGGGGAGGGTCGGGAGGGTCAGAGGGAGAAGCAGACTCCCTGCCGAGCAGGGAGCCCGACGCGGGACTCGATCCCGGGACTCCAGGATCATGACCTGAGCCGAAGGCAGTCGCTTAACCAACTGAGCCACCCAGGCGCCCTGAATTTTTTTTTTTAATTATAACTCATTGGGGTTTAACGCTGTATTGTTTTTTTATTTCAATTTTTAATTTAAATTCTAATTAGTTAACATATATGGTAAAATTGGTTTTAGGTGTAGAATGTAGTGATTCATCACTCACATATCACAAGTGACCTCCTTAATCGCCATCACCCATTTAGCCCACCCCCTCCCACCTCCCTCCATCAACCCTCAGTTTGTTCTCTATAGTTGAGGGTCTTTTATGGTTTGTTTCCTTCTCTCTCTCCTCTCTTTTTTTCCCCTTCCCCTATGTTCTTCTGTTTGGTTTCTTAAATTCCACTTATGTAACTCTGTATTATTTGGTCATTGGTTATTTCCTTTTATTTTATCATAGCTTTTTCTAGGTTAAATCATTTGGAGGTCAGCTAGGGTACTTCTCTGAGTAATACCATTTACAAAATGTACACACACAGTTAATTTAGGGGGTTCCTGAAAGAATGAAGAATGTGTGAGAATACTTTCTGTTGTAGTACATACAAAAAACAGCCTAGCAGGGTGTAGGATTCTTGGATCACAATCATTTTTCCTCTGATTTTGTAGTTATTTTTCACTGTCTTCTAGTACGTGGTGTTAAAGAGAAATGTGATAATATTTGATGCATTTTCTTTGAGGTAGACTTTTTAATAAAATGTCTCAATTTTTGTCAGATTTCTTTTTTCTACACTTAAAAATATGTTAAAGTCTGGGCGCCTGGGTGGCTCAGTTGGTTAAGCGACTGCCTTCAGCTCAGGTCATGATCCCAGGGTCCTGGGATCGAGTCCCGCATCGGGCTCCCTGCTCTGCGGGGAGCCTGCTTCTCCCTCTCCCACTCCCCCTGCTTGTGTTCCCTTTCTCGCTGTGTCTCTCTCTGTCAAATAAATAAATAAAATCTTTAAAAAAAAATATGTTAAAGTCTGATTATAAAACTAAGATTGGAAATTACAGAAAATTTGGAAAGTAGAAAATTTAAAGAAGAAAATTAAACATAACCAATGAGACTACTGCCTCAAGATAACTACTGCTAATGTTTTTTTGGTGTGTTCCCTTCTAGTTTTTATTTTCAGTGTATTAAAATGACACTAAAAGTAAAGTGAGATAAGAATACACAGTTGACCACTGAACAGCACAGGTTTGCACTGTGCAGGTGCCCTTGTTTTTGTTTTAAAGATTTTATTTATTTATTTATTTGAGAGAGAGAGAGCATGCACAAGCAAGGGGGACAGGACAGGGAGAGGGAGAAGCAGGCTTCCCGCGGAGCAGGGAGCCCGATGCGGGGCTCGATCCCAGGACCCTGGGATCATGACCTGAGCCGAAGGCAGACGCTTAACGACTGAGCCACCCAGGCACTCTTGGAACACTTTTAATTTACTCTATACCCCAATAGTTGGTTGGAACAATATTTTCTAAATTAAAATTTCTATTTAAAAATATATAGACAGTCAGAGGTAAAGTTCTGTTGTAGTTTCATCAGAGATCTGCTTTGGGTATTTTGTCAATTGTAAGAAATGTACTTACAGATGAAGTAATGTGGTTTAGTGACTAGGAGACCTACTTTTAAAGATCCTGGTTTGGCATACTGAAAGGATACAATACATTCTTGGAAGAGGGAGGGTTAAAATACACTTCACTTGTGCCACTGCTATGCTAACTGCTTTATTCACATTATCTCATCTAATCCACAACATTACACTTCTCATTTCACAGATAGAGAGCCTGATTGTGAGACTTACCTGAATCATGTTAAATAAGATAAGAAGGCAGGCAGGATTCTAAAAATCAAGTCAATAAAGCCAATTTGAAAAAAAGAAATGCCAATTTGATCCTGCCATGTTCTCCTTTTTGTTTTTTATTCTCCCACTTGAATCAAGTGCATGATTTTAATCTGCCATTTTTTTTTAAAGATTTTATTTATTTATTTGAGAGAGAGGATGAGAGGAGAGAGAGAGTACATGAGAGGGGGGAGGGTCAGAGGGAGAAGCAGGCTCCTCGCTGAGCAGGGAGCCCGATGCGGGACTCGATCCCGGGACTCCAGGATCATGACCTGAACCGAAGGCAGTCGCTTAACCAACTGAGCCACCCAGGCGCCCTTAATCTGCCATTTTGAACTCTATTTATGAAGATACCCATTTAAACAATAGTTATAATCTATTTAATTCTTTTTTCTTTTTTAAAATTTAAAATCAATTAATTAACATATAGTTTATTAGTTTCAGAGGTACAGTTTAGTGATTCATCAGTTGCATATAGCACCCAGTGTTCATTCCATCAAGTGCCCTCCTTAATGCCCATCACCCAGTTACCCCATCGCCCCAGCCACCTCCCCTCCAGCAACCCTCAGTTTGTTTCCTATAGTTAAAAAAAAATATGGAACGCTTCACGAATTTGCATGTCATCCTTGTGCAGGGACCATGCTAATCTTCTGTGTGTCATTCCAATTTTAGTATATGCGCTGCCGAAGTGAGCACTAATCTATTTAATTCGTGATCAAATTTTTATGCAGTAACAGTGAAACTATTTCCAACTTTTTTCTATTCTCATTTTTCTTTTACTGAAATGATTATGCGCAGGATCAACTTTTTCCATGTACATTTTACAGTGAGATTCATTTCAGTCATTAGGTTTTTATCCTGGTCAAATTCTGTCCATTTTAACTACTGCTATGGTGAGCTTTCTTTCTAGCTATTATATTCCGTGAAACTTTATTTTTCCCTGTGACCCAAAGTATTCATTGAATTAAAGAGGTTGGGTCAAAACATCCCTTTTTGCCTGAGATACAAGAATTCAATACAGGTCGGGTAATGACGAGACAAGTGTTACCTGCTCTAGCCACCTCATGGGAGGGAGGCTCAAATGCGAAAATAGATGTGAAAGTGCTTCGTAAGGTGTACAAGTTAAGTAAATGTCACTTTACTGATTGTTAAAACAAGTCGTATAAAGCCGTCCTCCTGGAACTGTTCTAGAAGGCAAACACCTTCCTATTTCTGCTGTAATGTTATTTGCAAAAATGCTCGCAGACTTCAGCTGATTTTCTAAGTATGTCCTAGTGAGCTAGTGACTTCACTCCCTGTGCTCTTGTCATTTGTTTTCCATTCTGACCTCATTAATTTTTCTTTCTCTAGCCCTTGTACTGAAATCCTCGGTGATGTAGAGGCCAGCTTTGGTACTGTAATGGACTTGTACCGTTGGTCATCAGTTTCATCATCTCGGTTGCTGTAATTGTTGCAGGAGATTGAATGATAGATAGTGTTACTGGTTGGCGACTGTCTGAGAAAAATTAAAACAAACCTGTGACCAAATAGATGGTATCTCAGCAGGGGTGCAGACACACTGTTCTTTTTTTTTTTTTTCTTTTTTTTTTAAGATTTTATTTATTTATTCATGAGAGACAGAGAGACAGAGAGAGAGAGGCAGAGGGAGAAGCAGGCTCCCAAGGAGCAGGAAGCCCGATGCGGGACTCGATCCCAGGACCCTGAGATCATGACCTGAGCCGAAGGCAGACGCTTAACCATCTGAGCCACCCAGGCGCCCCAGACACACTGTTCTTATAAGAAATTCTTCTCTTATCACACCTCTGTCTCTTGCTTAATACACTACTTGCTTGTAGAAGAGTTTTGAAGGGAGGAGTGAGGCCACTGTTAATCTAAGCAAAGCTTACAAATTCTAGTATTTACTTTAAGGCCTAAAATTTATAGGTTCAGGGATTTTTTTCCCCCCTTTCTATATCCTGAAACAGCTTAAGATTTCAAGCATTGTTTTCAACAGACCACATTATTTATAAATACACTGACAATATTAGGTCAAGGCCCATGAGAAGGAAGTGATCCAATTTCATCATATGGATTTTATTTATTTATTTATTTTTTTATATTTATTTACTTGAGAGAGAACACATGAGAGGGGGGAGGGTCAGAGGGAGAAGCAGACTCCCTGCCGAGCAGGGAGCCCGATGCGGGACTCGATCCCGGGACTCCAGGATCATGACCTGAGCCGAAGGCAGTCGCTTAACCAACTGAAGCCACCCAGGCGCCCTCATCCTATGGATTTTGTCCTGCTTCTAGGGTTAGTATAAGGACTAAGATATTTTTTCCTTTAAGAATCTGCTGCATTTCTTGTGTATAGTTTTGTTCTTAAAAGGTATCCTGGGGCGCCTGGGTGGCTCAGTTGGTTAAGCGACTGCCTTCAGCTCGGGTCGTGATCCCAGGGTCCTGGGATCGAGTCCCGCATCGGGCTCCCTGCTCTGCGGGGAGCCTGCTTCTCCCTCTCCCACTCCCCCTGCTTGTGTTCCCTCTCTCGCTGTGTCTCTCTCTGTCAAATAAATAAAAATCTTTAAAAAAGAAAGGTATCCTGAAAAAGAAGTGAAAATTTGAGGATTAGCAATGTAATTGTTACTGGCAAAATGCCTTTCAGTTCCTTTTTTAAAAAAACAGCTTTATTGAGATATAATTCACAATACAATTCTCTGTTCAAAGTGGACAATTCAGTAGTTTTTAGTGTATCCATAGAGTTGTGCAACCATCACCGTGATCAATTTTGGCATGTCTACATCATCCCAGCAGGAAACTCCTTACCCAGTACTTGTCACCCCGCATTTATTCCCAATTCCCCTCTTCCTCTACCCACCCCCATACCCCACCCCGCACCCCCACAACCACTGGTCTACTTTCTGTCTCTAGATGTGCCTATTCTGGACATTTCACATAAATGGAATCATACAATATGTGGTCTTCGGTGACCAGCTTCTTTTACTCAACATACGGATTTCAAGGTTCATCCATGTTGTACCATGTATCACTACTCCATTACTTTTTATGGGTGAATAATATTACACTGCATGGATATACCACATTTATTTACCCATTTATCAGTTAATGGACATTTGAGTTATTTCCTCTTTATGGTTATAATGAATAATGCTGATATGAATATTTGTGTAGATGTTTTTTCATTTCTCTTGGGTATATACCTAGGATTGGAATTACTGGATCATATGGTAAATCAATGCTTACTTTTGAAGAACTGTCAAACTGTTTTCCAAAGTAACTGCACCATATTACATTCTTAGCAGCAATATCTCAGCGTTCCAATTTTCCACATCCTTTCTGATACTTTTTTTTAAAGATTTTATTTATTTATTTGACAGAGAAAGAGAGTGCACACATGCATGTACAAGCAGGAGGAGTGGGAGAGGGAGAAGCAGGCTCCCCGCTGAGCAGGGAGGGATGAGGAGCTCAATCCCAGGACCCCAGGATTATGACCTGAGCCAAAGGCAGATGCCCAACCAAGCGCCCCCCTTTCTAATACTTTTATCTATCTTTTTTATCTTAGCCACCTTACTGAGTGTGAAGTGGTACCTCATTGTGTTTTGTTTTGTTTTTTTAATTTTATTTATTTATTTGACAGAGAGAGAGACACAGTGAGAGAGGGAACACAAGCAGGGGGAGTGGGAGAGGGAGAAGCAGGCTTCCCACTGAGCAGGGAGCCCGATGTGGGGCTCGATTCTGGACCCTGGGATCATGACCTGAGCTGAAGGCAGACGCTTAACGACTGATTCCCCCAGGCACCCCCTCATTGTATTTCCCTAATGGTTAATGAAATTGAACATCATTTCATATTTTTATTGGTCATTTGTATATCTTCTTCAGAGAAATCTCTGTTTAGAGCCTTTTGCCCATTCTCAAATTGGGTTTTCACTTTTAGTTGAGGAAATTCATTTCATATCTTAAATTCCTCTGAAAATTTCTCCTGATGTTTTCTCTGCTGCTTAAAAAGTATGCCTAGTTCCATTAATTTATTTATTCAAATAAGTTCTGCATTTACTGACGGACCTAATATGTGTCAGATTTATGCTAAATCCTGTCTAAAGTCCCAGGCCTTATGGAATTCATAATCTCCTGATTTCCTAAAGAGATAATTTGCAATACAATGGTGTAAATGCTATTGTAGACCGCACAATGGGAGATTAAATTGGCCCAACAGTAAAACCCTTTCGGGGATGTGGATAAGAAGGTTTTAACTAATGTTACAGATGAAATATAATGGAGACCAGTTTTTTTGCAGAAGGTGGAAAAAAAAAGTCGAAGTATACAAATTACCCATCTCATCAGTCAACAGTAGTACTGAAACTCTGATCACATCAAGTGTGGGGATGGCTGAGTGAGAGGAGCTGACGTGAAGCAGAACTTGCAGGGCAGAGCTCTGGCCAAGCCAAGTCAGCAAGACAATTGATAAAGTCTCTATTTGAAGCTATCACTCAGAAATTGCAGGTTTAGAAAATACCACTGCTTTTGCAAATAATAATAAAGGCATCTATCTCAAAAGCCACGGGTTCCGTGCTCAACGGGGAGTCTGCTTGAGATTCTCTCTTTCCCTCTCTTTCCCTCTCCCTCCACCCCTCCCCCCACTCACACAAGCTCTTTCTCTCTCTCAAACAAATAAATCTTTAAAAATACATAAATGGGGTGCCTGGGTGGCTCAGTCGTTAAGCGTCTGCCTTCGGCTCAGGTCATGATCCCAGGGTCCTGGGATTGAGGCCCGCATCGGCCTCTCTTCTCTGCGGGGGGCCTGCTTCTCCCTCTCCCACTCCTGCTGCTTGTGTTCCCTCTCTCGCTGTGTCTCTCTCTGTCAAATAAATAAATAAAATCTTAAAAAATAATAATAATAGGGCACCTGGGTGGCTCAGTTGGTTAAGCGACTGCCTTCAGCTCAGGTCATGATCCTGGAGTCCCTGGATTGGGTCCTGCATCGGGCTTCCTGCTCGGCAGGGAGTCTGCTTCTCCCTCTGACCCTCCCCTCTCTCATGTGCTCTCTCTCATTCTCTCTCTCTCAAATAAATAAATAAAATCTTAAAATAAATAAATAAATAAATAAATAAATAAATAAATAAATAAATAAATAAAATAAAAATACATAAATACAGGGGGCACCTGGTGGCTTGGTCGGTTAAGCATCTGCCTTCGGCTCAGGTCATGATCCCAAGGTCCTAGAATCGAGCCCCACATCGGGCTCCCTGCTCAGCAAGGAGCCTGCTTCTTTCTCTCCCTCTGCCTGCCGCCCCCCACTTGTGTTCTCTTTCTGTCAAATAGATAAATAAAATCTTAAAAAAATACATAAAAACATAAATAAATAAAAAGAAAAAAGAAAAAAGATAGTCACAAATCTAACCAGTAATAAACCAGAGTATTAAATAGAATATTAACATATCCAGAAGATTTTAATAATTAGGGTATGGTGCTGATTATAAAGTGTCATCTGTAAAATAATTTGTTTTTTGATAATGTTCAGTGAGTTTGCTTAATTATTTTACATTTCCTTACCTTGAGTATTATATTTGCTCTGGACACCAAAGACTATTTGTGTTTTTCTGTTTTTTGTTTTTTGTTTTAATTTTCTTTGTCTGGAACTACTATTTGAAATTTTTTTTCTAATTAAAAAATAATACATGGTAGGAAGTCAAAGTGTATCAAAAAGTATAAAGAACAAAATAAAATTAAAAATCACCCAGAATCCCCTCCCCTCCCAAATCAAAATCAGAAACAATAAAAATAGAAGAGGAAATTTACACTACTCCAGAGTGTGAACAAAGAATTTTGGGAACTCGGAAGGCAGGTAATGATGATCTGGGAATTGGAGAATGCTTAACCCTGCAATTATGCTGGGTTTTTGTTTTGTTTTGTTTTGTTTTTAAAGATTTTATTTATTTATTTATTTATTTGAGAGAGAGAGAGAGAAACAGCATGAGAGCGGATAGGGTCAGAGGGAGAAGCAGGCTCCCCGCCGAGCTGGGAGCCCGATGCGGGACTCGATCCGATGACTCCGGGATCATGACCTGAGCTGAAGGCAGTCGCTTAACCAACTGAGCCACCCAAGCGCCCAATTATGCTGGGTTTTGAAAAAAAGACCAGAAGATGCCTGGAGCAGAGGCAAGGAAAGGCACTAGAGGTGGAGGGAATACTTGGTAGAAAATGACAGGGCCCCTCCTCCCTTTTCTTTTTAATTAGAAAGAAGGTAAATTTGGGAAGAGGCGTGGTATGTCAGTGAACTGTAAGAGGTTTAAATGTGTCTGGACTCCAGAGAGTAAAAAAGAGAGGTAAAACTGGAATGTTTGTGAAGACCTTTGTTCATAAAGTTAAAAAATTAGGTGTCATACTATAAGACTGTCCTTAATGATACAGCAATAGGTGAGACAATAGACAACTAGAAACGTGATGTTGGTCATGAAGCTTTTAAGATTTTATTTATTTATTTATTTTTGGATTTTTTTTTTTTTAAAGATTTTATTTATTTATTCATGAGAGATAGAGAGAGAGGCAGAGGGAGAAGCAGGCTCCCCGCGGAACAATGAGCCCGACGTGGGACTCGATCCCAGGACCCTGGTATCACAACCCGAGCTGAAGGCAGACGCTTAACCTACTGAGCCACCCAGGCGTCCCTTGGATTTTGTTTTTAAGTAATCTCTACATCCTATGTGGGGCTTGAATTTACAACCCCGAGATCAAGAGTCGCATGCTCCACCAACTGAGCCGGCCAGGCACCCCTGGTCATGAAACTTTTTTTTTTTTTAAGATTTTATTTATTTATTTGAGAGAGAGGATGAGATAGAGAGCATGAGAGGGGGGAGGGTCAGAGAGAGGCAGACTCCCTGCTGAGCAGGGAGCCCAACGTGGGACTCGATCCCGGGACTCCAGGATCATGACCTGAGCCGAAGGCAGTCGCTTAACCAACTGAGCCACCCAGGCGCCCTGGTCATGAAACTTTTAACTAGAAAATTGTTACTTGGCCTAATCACCCCACCATATTATCCTCTGTTTCCCCATTTTCTATCACTAAAGCTTTGTGGTCAAGATAAAACAGTCCTTACAGGGAGATGTAGGAAGGCAAGACAATGGCAAATATTTCTTACAGATGTTCTACACAAAAACTTGGCAAAGGGAAGGCATATGAGTAATCCTTAGCTGTGAAATCATTCTAGTAATAGATTGTGTTTGATACATTTTCCTGAAGGCTCTTATTTTTGGAAATATGGAAAGGTTATTCTGTAATATTTGAAAGAGGAAAAGAAAACCCTACAAGTCTGATAGCTCCATTTTTTTATTCTGTGCTTTAAGAAGAGTAAAAGTGTATAGCCTATTTCTGGATAGTAGCAAATAGATGCTGAGAAAATTGATTAATATAAGAACTATATAATGGAAAACAATCTCCCCAAGAGCAAGGAGTTAGCCAGCAGTAGGCAAAGATGGTTCTTTTTTTTTTTTAAAGATTTTATTTATTTATTTGACAGAGAGATAGAGAGAGAGAACAAGTAAGCAGAGAGGCAGGCAGAGGGAGAGGGAGAAACAGGCTCCCTGCTGAGCAGGGAGCCCGATGCGGGGCTCGATCCCAGGACCCTGGGATCACGACCTGAGCCGAAGGCAGCCGCTTAACTGACTGAGCCACCCAGGCACCTCTGCAAAGATGGTTCTAAAGCAAAAGAATATTAAAGATGCCAAAGATACTGTAAACTTCATGTTGGATGAGATAGAGACATGCCCTGAAATGAGCAGCCCATCTTCAGCCTTTTTTTTGAATTTTTACTTTTATAACTAAAACTTGGATTTCTCTCCATAAAAAGGAGTGGGTGGTCATCTTCCTTCTTGGACATTTAGACAAAGATTTTATCCTAAATTTGTGGTATGATTTGATTTCCTAACACAAAAGGGGTTTGGAAATCGGTCTTTTAATTGAAGGGAAAAGGAATACATTTAAGTGGAAGTGGTTCAAAGTTTAAAGCATGATTAGTTTTGTGTTTGGAAAATAAAAACATCACATTTTAGGTTTAAATATCTAATCAGTTTAAATAGGGAAAATTCTAGATTAAGGAAAGAAAAGTAAGTTTTAGTATGAATACTTCTGTGTTCCAGGGTCCTCTAAAAAGGATGAATAAGTATTTATCTTAGATAGGGTGAAGGTTGTGAGGATGTGTATTACAGTAGCTTCAGCTGCTCTTGAAATTATTTGTGTAATTTCTACAAGCAGATAGTCTAGTGCAGTTATTTGGAGGTCATTATGAAAGGCCAGATAAATATTTATCAAAAGCCAGAAAAACTAAAATGCAAGGCCGTAAGACAGCCTTGTTTTCTAACTTCAGTACATTTCAAATGCTGATGCAACAGCCTCAGCATCTAAGTGAGAAAAATGTGGATATGCTTAATAACTGGAAAAAGTATTGAAAAAGTATCAAATATTCATAGAATGTACAGTAAAATAAATATACTTTTTTTTTTAAAGATTTTATTTATTTATTTGACAGAGAGAGACATAGCGAGAGCAGGAACATAAGCAGGGGGAATGGGAGAGGGAGAAGCAGGCTTCCTGCTGAGCAGAGCCCAATGCGGGCCTCGATCCCAGGATCCTGGGACCATGACCTGAGCCGAAGGCAGACGCTTAACGACTGAGCCACCCAGGCGCCCCAAAATAAATATATTCTATTATAATTTTTTTCTAATCCTCAAGATACAAATAAGCCTATGCAGGATCAGATTTTCTTTCCTTGTTTTGTGTCCTCAATTGGCTGGCTTCAGCGACTATTGGACATTTTCTGGGTATGTAGCAGCATATGATACAGTCACTGTTCCCTGATATTATAAATCTTTCTGGAGAAATACGATGGTCACACATTATGGGGGCACCTGGCTGGTTCATGGTAGAGAATGCAAATCTTGATCTCTGGGTCATGAGTTTAGCCCCACATTGGGCATAGAGTTTACTTTTTTTTTTTTTAAGATTTTATTTATTTGTCAGAGAGAGAGAGCGAACACGAGCGGGGGGAGTGGCAGGCAGAGGGAGAAGCAGGCTCCCCAACAAGCAAGGAGCCTGATGTGGGACTCGATTCCAGGATCCTGGGATCATGACCTGAGCCAAAGGCAGATGCTTAACTGATTGAGCCACCCAGGCATCCCCTAGAGTTTGCTTAAAAATAAAAAAGATTTTAACACATTAAATAATTGTACATGAAATAGGGGCACTGGGTGGCTCAGTCAGTTGGGCGGCTGCCTCTTGGTTTCAGCTCAGGTTGTGATCTCATGGTTGTGGGATTGAGCCCCGCATGGGGTTCCATGCTCAGATTCCCTCTCCCTCTCCCTCCCACTCTGCCC
Source organism: Mirounga angustirostris (assembly GCF_029215605.1). Classification (NCBI taxonomy): domain Eukaryota; kingdom Metazoa; phylum Chordata; class Mammalia; order Carnivora; family Phocidae; genus Mirounga; species Mirounga angustirostris. The sequence continues at coordinate 162,679,355 of NW_026991711.1, forward strand.
CTCCTCCTGCACGTGCAAGTTCTCTCTCTCTCTCAAATAAATAAAATCTTTTAAAAAAAGATTTTATTTATTTATTTGACAGAGAGAGACACAGCGAGAGAGGGAACACAAGCAGGGGGAGTGGGAGAAGGAGAAGCAGGCTTCCCGAGGAGCAGGGAGCCCGATGCGGGGCTGGATCCCAGGAACCTGAGATCATGACCTGAGCCGAAGGCAGATGCTTCACCGACTGAGCCACCCAGGCACCCCTCAAGTAAATAAAATCTTAAAAAAATTAATTGTAGGGGCATCTGGGTGGCTCAGTTGGTTAAGCATCTGCCTTCAGCTGAGGTCATGATTAGGGTCCTGGGATTGAGCTCCGAGAGTGGAGTGTCCAGTGTCGGGTTCCCTGCTTAGCAGGGAGCCTGCTTCTCCCTCTCCCCGCCTCCCACCCCCTCTCCCCGCCTCCCACCCCTCTCCCCCCTGCTTGTGTCCCCTTTCTCACTCTGTCAAATAAATAAATAAAATCTTAAAAAAATAATTGTACATGAGGTAATAAGAGACAAATAACGTGCTTTATTTTATTTATTTATTTTTTAATGCTTTTTAGTTTTTTTTTTTAAGATTTTATTTATTTATTTGACAGAGAGAGACACAGAGAGAGAGGGAACACAAGCAGGGGGAGTGGGAGAGGGAGAAGCCGGCCTCCTGCTGATCAGGGAGCCCGATGCGGGGCTCCATCCCAGGACCCTGGGATCATGACCTGAGCGGGAGGCAGATGTTTAACGACTGAGCCACCCAGGAGCCCCTAACTTGCACTTTAAATTTATTTATTTATTTATTTATTTATTTATTTATTTATTTATTTATTTATTTCAGAGAGAGTGTGTTCACGCACAAGCACACAGTAGGGAGGGGCAGAGGGAGAGGGAGAATCTTAGCAGACTCTGAGCTGAGCACGGAGTCCATTCTCACCACCCTGGGATCATGACCTGAGCAGAAATCAAGAGTCAGATGCTTAACCGAATGAGCCACCCAGGCCCCCCTAACTTGGGCTCTTATCACTTCTTTGACAACATCAGATAACCATGTTATGCTCATCATACTGAAATAGAGAGTTTTTAGAAGTTAATACTGAGGGGTGCCTGGGTGGCTCAGTCAGTTAAGCTTCAGACGCTTGATTTCGGCTCAGGTCATGATCTTGGGTTGAGAGATCAAGCCCCGCCTGGGACTCCACGCTCAGCACAGAGTCTGCTTGTCCCTCTCCCTCTCCATGCTTGCACATACACTCTCTCTCTCTCAAAATAAATAAAATCTTTTTTAAAAAGTTAATACTGATATAGCATTTATACAATGTTATACACCCCAAAAAAGGATTTAATAAATGCTTGTTGATTGATTAGTAACTTTCATAAGTCATAGTATTTCTGAATAAGTGGTAACGGGTGATTCAGATCTTTCTGGAGATTACAAAGGGTAAATTATATACTTTGATCACATATTAGCATATAAGTGGAAAAAATCACTTGCTTCTACATTCTGGCTATGAACAGTGGGAATCACACACATTAAGAAGAAAGATGGGGGTGCCTGGTTGGCTCAGTCGTTAAGGTCTGCCTTCAGCTCAGGTCGTGATCCCAGGGTCCTGGGATTGAGCCCCACCATCGGGCTCCCTGCTCAGTGGGGAGTCTGCTTCTCCCTCTCCCACTCCCCCTGCTTGTATTCCCTCTCTCGCCGTGTCTCTGTCAAATAAATAAATAGATAAATAATCTTTAAAAAAATATTTAAAAAAGAAGAAAAATGAAACAAAAGGGAAGAAAAATATAAAAAACAGTGATCTTTTTCCTTTAACATTGTATAACTCAGGACTCAAAATTATACAAATAGTTCCACCTATTTCATGAGTAAGTTTAAACAAAGAATGACTACATTTCCACTAATATAAAATAACATACTGTAGAAAGGCTTTTTCTTAAAATTGTTTTCAACTTGTGTCCTTTAGGATAGAAATGAAACCTGTCATTAAATGTAGTTTTCCTAAAATAGGAAATTTGTGATACAAATTAATAGAGTATGGGCGCCTGGGTGGCTCAGTTGGTTAAGCGACTGCCTTCAGCTCAGGTCATGATCCTGGAGTCCCGGAATCGAGTCCTGCATCAGGCTCCCTGCTCAGCAGGGAGTCTGCTTCTCCTTCTGACCTTCCCCCCCTTCCTGCTCTCTCTCTCTCTCTCATTCTCTCTCTCAAATAAATAAATAAAATCTTTAAAAAAAATAGGGTTTTTAAATTTTATTTATTTATTTATTTATTTTAAAGATTCTATTTATTTGACAGAGACACAGCGAGAGGGAACACAAGCAGGGGGAGTGGGAGAGGGAGAAGCAGGCTTCCCACGGAGCAGGGAGCCCGATGTGGGGCTCGATCCCAGGACCCTGGGATCACGACCCGAGCTGAAGGCAGACCTTAACGACTGAGCCACCCAGGCGCCCCCAAATTGATAGGGTTTTAAAGCTGAAAAGAAACAGGGATAGCTAGTCCAAACTTATCTTACAGATGAGGAACTGAGGCCTAGAGAAATGAAATGATTTGTTCGAAGTCACAGAACCATAGAAGTAGAATCAATAGCAGATCTAAAACCAAAGTGTTAGGGGCACCTGGCTGGCTCAGTCTGTAGAGCATGTGACTCTTGATCTTGGGGTTCTGAGTTTGAGCCCCATGTTGGGTGTAGAGATTACTTAAAACAAAACAACCAAAGCTTTAGGAACACTACATCTAATTGTTTCATTTAACAATTTAGATGATTTACTGACATAAGAAGATACTCTGTGGATGTTGAATATTGCCATTCTGCATGGGTTAAAAAATAAAAGGTATTCCTTGAATTGATCCAATGACTTGATAACTTGATATGGTTTTCTTACTATATAGAATTAACCAAATCCTAAAAATGTAGAACTACTGAAAAACTCCACATTTAAATTCTTCCATTACCCACTTTGATTCTTTTAACCACTGTAGTTTCAATACTTCTCTCTTTTTTTTTTCAAACAAAAGATCTCATATTTATTACTGAGCCAACCTACTGGTGCAGAAGCATAGTAACAGAGAAGAATCATTTTCCCAATCCAACCTGTCTATTATTCAGGTAGTAGTGATGTTTGCAGAGTGATATGTTACGAGCAAGTGACTTTCATGCAACATAAATATGTGTGCCAACTCAATGTGATTTCTTAGAGATCCAGCTTAGTTCTTCTCCAATGTGTCCTCTTAGAGTTGTACCAGATTTTATTACCGGTTTTCATCTGAATCCACTGGGGAATAGGATGATTCTGCTTTTGTTTCTTGGCCAAGAATTGCTTGATCCAGAAAGTCTTGTGAGAAGACATGGTAAGGAACAGTCAACCACACACACACCACAGTGGTGGAGAAAAGGAGAGAGCTCAAATAATTTTCTTCCAGGGGTGCCTGGCTGGCTGAGTAAGAGGTACATGCAAATCTTGATCTTGGGGTCATGAGTTTGAGCCCAACGTTGGGTATAGAGATTACTTAAATAAATAAAACTTAAAAAAAAATAATTTTCTTCCAATGGTCAGTCTTGTAATTTCCTTTGTGTCTGTGTACCATTGTTACCCATGGCTAAGTTCAGGTGCTCCAGACCCTTATGTTGATCCCCTTGAATCTTTGTATTATTTAATGGTATGTCCAGTGGTTTGATTTGTTTCTGTAATTAAAAAAAATACTTAGCTATTCTCCTTCATAATTCTTATTTGTGAATCATGTCCTGGTTTTGTAAAAATGCACTGACATTATAGTAGTCTTACACTGCTATTGCCTGTTATTTAGGTACTTTATCTGTTGAAAGTAACACATATTATATTACTCTATATAGGTTAGATTATGCTCAATAAATATCCTATAACTTCTGTAACTTTAAAAAAATTTTTTTAAAGATTTTATTTTATTTTTCAAAAATTTTTATTTAAGTAATCTCTACACCCAATGTGGGGCTTGAACTCACAATCCAGAGATCAAGAGTCACATGCTCTACTGACTGAGCTAGCCAGGCGCCCCTTGTCTACCTTTTCTTTTTTCTTTTTGAGATTTATTTATTTATTTGAGAGAGAGAAAGAGTGCAGGGTGAAGAGAGGCAGAGGGAGGGGGGGACATGGGGCTTGATCTCACGACCCTAAGATCATGACCTAAACTGAAATCAGGGGTCAGATGCTCAACTGACTGAGCCACCCAAGCAGCCCCCTGTCTGCCTTTTTTAATACTTTCTTAGGATACAGTCCTAGAATTTCATTGATATTCTTAGAATAATATTTGTGAAGAATTTGAGCTAATTTATCCTATAAAAACATAAATCTTTTTTTTAAGATTTTAAAAATTCATTTGAGAAAGAGAGAGAGAGCATGCGGGTGCACACAGAGGGAGGGGCAGAGGGAGAGACTCTCAAGTAGACTCTCTGCTGAATGCAGAGCCCAACCTCAGGTCATGATCCTGGGGCCCTGGGATCGAGCCCTGCGTCAGTTCCCTGCTCAGTGCGGAGTCTGCTTCCCCTCTCCCTCTGCTGGTCCCCCAGCTTGTGCTCTCTCCCTCTCTCTCTCAAGTAAAATAAATAAAATGTTAAAAAAAAAAAAAAAGAGGGGGCACTTGGGTGGCTCAGTCGTTAAGCATCTGCCTTCAGCTCAGGTCAGGATCCCAGGGTCCTGGGATCGAGCCCCGCATCAGGCTCCTTGCTCCGCAGGAATCCTGCTTTTCCCTCTCCCACTCCCCCCTGCTTGTGTTCCCTCTCTCGCTGTGTCTCTCTCTGTCAAATAAATAAATAAAATATTAAAAAAACAAAAAAGAGTTGGGTGCTTAACCAACTGAGCCACCCGGGCGCCCCCAAAAGCATAAATCTTAAAGTCAATTATTTTCAGATTGTAATCATGTAAACTATAAATAAATATAAATTCAGATTCTAATCCTATAAAATACACATTTATATAAATATAAATGTATTGAAAATATGAACAAATTTCAGGGGCTGACCTGATGTTATCTATGAAAAAAATTTCCTTAGCAAGTCAACTGAAAACATGAATAAGATTCCAAGAAACATTTTTCTTTTATTTTTTTAACTTTTAAAATTTTTTTCAGAGAGGGGAGGAAAGGTAGAGGGAAAGGGAGAGAGAGAATCTTAAGCAGGTTCCATGCAGCATGGAGCCTGACACCGGGCTAGATCTCACAATCCTGAAATTATGACCTGAGCCAAAATCAAGAGTTGGGCCACACAGGTGCCCATCATTTTTATTTTAAGTGGGCCAATATTTCATGCTCTTTTGTAGACTCATTATTAAGATTGGGACGCCTGGGTAGCTCAGTCAGTTGAGCGTCTGTCTTTGGCTCGGGTCATGATCCCGGGGTCCTGGTATCGAGCCCCGCATCAGGCTCCTTGCTCAGCAGGGACCCTGCTTCTCCCTCTGCCTGCTGCTCCCCCTGCTTGTGCTTTCTCTCTCTCTTAATCTCTCTCTTTCTCTGAGAAATACATAAATAAAATCTTAAAAAAAAGACTCATATAAGTTTAACTCATTATTACTTTGACACGCTGGTTTCTTTAAATAAAATGTTTATATATCCCATGAGTCAGATCTCATTGACTCATTGATTCAGGTGCTCTTTCCCTCGACTTAATCTAAGTTAGTGAATGTTTGCCATGTCACTTCCTGCTTTCTTAAACTTAGGTCTGAAGAATTAATACTGTCTATGTAATAACATGACTTAAATAGTGATCCTAATTTGAAAAAGCCTATTTTAGTGTAGAACGAAACATGAAAGTATCCTTTATATAGCCAGAGGCAAGATGACGGTGTTCATGAAGATCAGTTGTTATCCTTTTTTTAAAAAAAATTTTATTTATTTGACAGAGAGAGACAGTAAGAGAGGGAACACAAGCAGGGGGACTGGCAGAGGGAGAAGCAGGCTTCCCACTGAGCAGGGAGCCGGAGGCAGGGCTCAATCCCAGGACCCTGGGATCATGACCTGAGCCAAAGGCAGGCGCTTAAAGACTGAGCCACCCAGGCGCCTGATCAGTTGTTATCCTAACTACCCTATTCCTAGGTCAAATGGAAGATTTATAGATTGTAGGAATTCCAAGATCTCAGCACCATCCCTATTCACCCTGTCATAAGGGCAGTGCAATTCCAATTCAGTTCAACAGTCTTTATTGAGGACCTGTTATACACTAGTTACCGTGCTTATTGCTGGGGATAGAGTGATAAATAAGAGATCATCCCTCTTTTTAATCTAGTAGGGGAGAAAACAAAAGCAAGTAATCAAAATGCAGCTCGACAAGCACAATATTAGAAGCTTATAAAAGGCATAGAAGTAATGCTAAGAAGGGGCACCTGGCTGGCTCAGTCTGTAGAGCCTGTGACTCTTGATCTCCAGGGTTGTGAGTTCAAGCCCCATGTTGGGCCTAGAGCTTATTAAAAAAAAAAAAAAAGTAATGAAAAAAGGGGATAATTAATTCTGTTTGGCTGTGGGATCAGGGGAATCTTCTTAGAGGTAGTACTATTTGAGCTGGGTGTTGTGTGGTGAACAAAAATTAAGGAGATAGTCAGAAGGGCAAAGTGCATTCTTGGCAAATAAAACAGCAAGCACAAAGGCATGTGTTTTTGAGGAAGTGTAACTTCTTTGGTATCACAGAGCTGTGCAAGAGCAGAGACTGATTGTTTTGCTTATTGTATCCACAGTAGCCTAGTAATAGAGCCTGGAGCACAATAGAAAATAATTATTTGTTGAACAGAAGAATGAGTGAGAGGGAGCCTTGTGTCATTCTAAGCAGTTTTAACTTAACCTTGTACCTCCCATAGGCTGAAGCTAACTGGAAGCCAGTGGACAAGGGAGTCTTGAAAATTAAGTTTGTAGGAGTCAGTCCCTGAACAAAGAAGAAAAGGGAAGGTAATGAACTGAGAGCAAATAGGCAAATGATCCACACCCTTATTATTACCTACTAGCCTTGTATGACATGGCACATGCCTACCTCTCTAACTTCATCTTCCATGCTCCAATAACCTGGCCTCCTTTTCTTTTTTCTTTCTTTTTTTTCTTTCTCATTTCAACTGGAAAAAAATATTTGTAAATTATTATTATTATTTTTAAAGATTTTATTTATTTATTTGACAGAGAGAGACACAGCAAGAGAGGGAACACAAGCAGGAGGAGTAGGAGAGGGAGAAGCAGGCTTCCCGTGGAGCCAGGAGCCCGATGTGGGGCTCGATCCCAGGACGCTGGGATCATGACCTGAGCCAAAGGCAGATGCTTAACGACTGAGCCACCCAGGCGCCCCTAAATTATTTTTTTTAATCTAGATAGAGTTGACACATAATGTTACATTAGTTTCAGGTGTAAAAACTGGCCTTCTTTTTATTCCTCAAATATACCAAGATTGTTCTAACCAGTTCAAGGCCTTTGCTTGTTTCCTAAGCCAAAAGACTCTTCTACCAGATCTCTGCCTAGCAGAGATCAAGTGATACCTCGGGGGTCAAGTGGTACCTACCCAAATAGGGCTTATCTGATAAGTCCTTTTAAGGTAGAACATCTGTCCCTCTCATACTGTCTCTTTCTAAAAGGTAATGTGGTGATCACTTGGTGATCCCCAATCATCTATACCCTTTGAGAATCCCTTCTTGAGTGTGGGTCAAAACTGTGACTTGCTTCTAACCAACTAAATATGGAAAAGGTGACGGGATGCCACTCCTATGATTATATAAAATTCTGTCTTAACATACTGGAGTAAGAGAGACTCTCTCTGTTCTTTGACTAAGCTACTAGGTTATGAGAATACCTATGGAGAGGGTCACATGGCAAGGAACTTTAGGAGCCTCTAGGAACTGAGAACAGACCCTGGCACCTGAATGAGCTTACAAGGAGATTCTTCCTCAGTCAGCCCTCCAGATGAGAGTGCCACCTGGCTGACACCTTGATTGCAACCTTGTGAGAACCTGAGCAGAGGACCCTGCTAAACCATGTCTGGACTCCTGATGTATGGAAACTGTGAGATAGTAAATATGGGTGGTTTTGAGCTGCTAAGTGTTGGTAATTTGTTAAACAGCATCAAAAATGAATACAGGTAAATATTATGAGAGGATGAGAGGAAGGAACTTGGCTGTCTTGTTCCTTGCTGTATCAATATACCTAGGATCGTGACTGGCACATAGTTCAATACACATCTGTTGGTTATATAAATGAATAAAAAGATGGATGGAGGAATGGATGAATTTCAGCTGGATGGGGGGAGAGGACAGGACTGGATTCTAGGAACATGGCTAGTGGCCATAATGTAAGGAATACTACTTTCAGAGTTGGGCAAGGGGCAGGGAATCTATTGAGCAGGTATATATGTGGCTCAAAGACTTCTGGGAGCAGTGATATCTGATAATCTTGCTTTAAGATTTCCTTTACTATGTTACATAGTTGGCCCTTGAACAATATGGGTTTGAACTATGTGAGTCCACTTACACACAAATTTTTTTTATAACTACATATAGTACTGTAAATGTACTTTCTCTTCCTTATGATTTTTCAAAATATTTTATTTTATTTTATTATTATTTTTAAATATTTTATTTTTTAAATAATCTCTATACTCAACATGGGGTTTGAGATCAAGAGTCACATGCTCTACTGACTGAGCCAGCCAAGCACACCTAGTTTTTGTTTGTGTGTTTGTTTGTTTGTTTTTCTTTTTAAAGTAAGCTCTATGCCCAATGTGGGGCTCAAACTCATGATCTGGAGATCTAGAATCACAGGCTCTACCAACTGAACAGCCAGGGACCCCATCTTCCTTGTGATTTTCTTTAAGATTTTATTTATTTGACAGAGAGAGACACAGCGAGGGAACACAAGCAGGGGGAGTGGGAGAGGGAGAAGCAGCCTCCCCTCTGAGCAGAGAGCCCACCGTGGGGCTTGATCCCAGGATCCTGGGATCATGACCCAAGCCAAAGGCAGACACCCAACTGACTGAGCTACCCAGGCGCCCTCTTGTGATTTTTTTAATAACATTTCTTTTCTCTAGCTTATTTTACTGTGAGAATAAGTATATAATACATATATCATACAAAATATGTGTTAATTGACTGTTCATGGTATCGATAAGGCTTCTAGTCAAACAGTAGGCTATTAGTATTTAAGGTTGGGGGGGGAGTCAAAAGTTATATGCAAAAAAAAAAGTTATATGTGAATTTTCAACTGCATGGAGATTGGTGCCCCTAACTCCTTCATTGTTCAAGTGTCAACTATATTTTTCCTCCTCCTCCTGCTTCTTCCAAAGTCTAAGTCTTAGTAAAAATTTTACCATATTTTAGGGTAGCTTCGAAAATACATAGTGTCAGAGCTCAGTGTCTGGCATCAGGAAGGAAAACCTCTTACAAGATATCAGTAGAGAAGTCCAGAGCAAATAAGGTAAACTTGTGGAAAATATAGGTCTTCCTCTGGGGTCTTTCAATGCCTGGGGAGAAGCTGGTTCTCTTGCTGTTATTTACTCAGGATAGGAAGCTCAGATGATTTTATTTTGTTCTAAATGGAAGGAAAGGAAAGGGTGACTCCAGATGCTGGGCTAACTAAAATTTCAAAAGTTAGACAAAAGGAGAAGGAAAGAAATGGGACAATAGATCTAGGTTCCAAAAGCAAAGCTTTATTATTATTATTTTTAAGCTTTTATTTTTTTTTAAAGATTTTATTTATTTATTTGACAGAGAGAGACACAGCGAGAGAGGGAACACCAGCAGGGAGAGTGAGAGAGGGAGAAGCAGGCCTCCCGCCGAGCAGGGAGCCCGATGTGGGGTTCCATCCCAGGACCCTGGGATCATGACCTGAGCCGAAGGCAGATGCTTAACGAGTAAGCCACCCAGGCGCCCCTATGCTTTTCTTATTTTATTTTTTTTTCCTTTTTTAAAGATTTATTTATTTATTTTAGGGGGCCAGGGTGCAGAGGGAGAGAGAATCCCAAGCAGACTCTGTGCTGAGCACAGAGTCCGACAGGGGGCTGGATCTCATGACCTTGAGATCATGACCTGAGCAGAACACCCAACTGACTGTGCCACAAGGTGCCCCTAAGCTTTTCTTATTTTAGAAAGGGAGAAATTTAAAGTTGTTTTTAGGTCCAGAGATTATCAAGGGGGGGCAACTGTCAATCTCCAATCTCATTTTTCTTTTACTGCACAATTGGGTTTTCCCCTCTCCCCACAACTACACCTTAATCTTCCAAAAGGAGACTATGCCATGTCCCATTCCTCAGTTTAGTCCTAAAGATTAAGTCCTGAAGTTTTTAAGCAGCTTCAAGTTGCCTTTCATTATTTTGACCCTGTAGTGTGTCCCAGAGCTAACTTCTGGGCATCTGTATTATTTTTCTTCTAGAGTTAAGAGTTTTTCTTCTATTTTTCTTTGACAGCATCCCTTTATAATGATAAAGTTTGTTCTTAGAAATATTCAGTATCTCTGAGCTTAGGTAACTCCCATTTGTCCTTATTCATATAATAGGGATTCTGCCTATGTCATTCTAATGCTTGTCCTAATAATTTGCTTAGTTTCCCCAGACCCCTCCTAAAACCAGAGCTTTCCTTTTACAAGTCTTCTATCTCACAGGAAAGCTATAATCCACGAGGAGCCATAATACAGAGTGAAGATCCATCAGTCTTGCAGACACTGTTGGTCCCTTTGGATTTCTGTGTTGCTCCCTTCATTTCTTGATTTCTTACGCCAGAGTTTTCCCCTTATGTTAGAAAACCCTCCTACCCTACTTGGGCTTTTGGTGATTAGAGTACTGATGATTATTTCCCCCTTGCACATGAGGGTGGTAATAAGGCTGTTATCAAATTTTATGTTCTTCTTCTAGTAACATGGTATAGTATTACATTTCTCTTGAAGTTAGGTTTGGCCAGATGACTTTGGCCAATAAAATGTGATTGGAGGTGATGTGTATTGCTTCTGAGTGGAAGCACTTTAATGGTTAGAGCAAAAACACTGCAGTACTAGTAAATGAATTTTATGAGCCTTACTGTAGCAATCTTCTCTCTCTCTCTCTCTTTTTTTTTTTTTAAGGAGGCTCTACACCTAACATGGGGCTTGAACTCAAGACCCCAAGATCAGGAGTCACATGATCTATGGACTGAGCCAGCCAGGTGCTCCCCTAACTGTAGGAATCTTGAAAGCATGTATCTCAGTGAAGCCTCCAAAAATCTGGTTACCTCAGTGACTAAAATGAGCAGAATCCATGTAATGGATATTGTCCTGAGCTCCCCAGATCCACCCTTTAGGACTAAAGCACAACCTCTCCCCTCAGCTGGGTTCCCCTCTGAGGGTTGGTCTTGGCTAAAGAGAGTCCTCTCATCCAAGGGTCACCTTCCTTCCCTGGGTGCAGTCCATATCCAATGACAGGTTGGTGAGAGGGTATAATGATCGGGCCTCCTGTCCCAATTTAGGACAATGCTGAAGGGCCATCCCAGCTCCAAGCTCCCTGCAGACTGGCTGAAGCCTCAGCTGCAACTGTGTTGTAGTTCAAGTTCTCCTTTTCCAGTGATTTTGTGACCCTCAATCTCCAAAGGTTGTTCTTGAGAGGACTACCTAATAACTTCCTGAATGCAAATTTCAGTTTCAGGGTCTGTTTCCCAATGAATCCTACTTGTAATAGGCTTCCTGATGACCTGTATCAAACATGTAACATGTGTGAGAAATAAACTTTTGTTGCTATAAGCTGCTGAGATGTTTGTTACAATCTAGCCTATCCTGACTAGCGCAGATACAAACCTTGCCTGCCCTGCCAATCCTTTGTTTTCACTTGAGCTTGATTGTATTGTGTGTCTGGTCTTCGTGAACATACTGATGGCCCAGTTCTAGTTCTTCTCTGATGGTCTTTCTCATAGTGAGTGAAAAGCCATGTCCCAACTGAGATATTACAAGGAGCAACAGAAAAGGGAAAAGGGTTGCCTATCTAGTTGTCTACTAATTATTCCTACCAAGTCAGTGGCATATATTTTTTTCATGTGAATTTCCTAGGCTCCTTTCTTCTTCTTTTATATATATATATTACCATACATTTATAATATGTATAAGGGTACTTAATGTTTCTTAGGAAAATTTTTATGCAAATAAAAATAGAATAACCAAGTACTTAATCCCAATTTGAGAAAGAACAGTATATTGCTAATTAATAAGCTTTCTGCATCTCTAACTTACTAAAATCCCATTTCTCTGAGTGCTAGATCTTATGTCTTGAAAGTCAAATGGCAAAACAATACCAGTTTCTTATTTTAGGCCTTTTGGGCAAAGAAAATATAGTAATAAAGTAATGAATCAAAGCTCCTTCTAATTTCTTTCTTTTTTTTAAAAGATTTTATTTATTTATTTGACAGAGACACAGCGAGAGAGGGAACACAAGCAGGGGGAGTGGGAGAGGGAGAAGCAGGCTTCCTGAGCAGCAGGGAGCCCAATGTGGGGCTCGGTCCCAGGACCCTGGGATCATGACCTGATCTGAAGGCAGACGCTTAACGACTGAGCCACCCAGGCGCCCCTAATTTTTTTCTTTTTAAGGGATTTTACTATATAGAAATATTTCTTTCTGCCTGAAGGGTAAACAGTACAAAAATATTTCCACTAAAAAGAGTCTGAGAATCCTGGGTTGGTATTATCAAAACCTGTAATTATACTAGATATTTAGTATGATAACAGCAACTAGTTTAAGGAATGTGGAGGTTTATTTACATCAAGTTCAGATAAAGAGATAAAAGGGGACTTGGATACGAAAATAAAGGGTATGACTTCAGGAGTGTTTGTATGAATGTGTCTTTGGAACTGACCTTACCCACAATGAAAGACCAGCCAAACCAGCCTTCAGAATAACTGTTCTTATTAGAAGGAAGGCTAGACTTCACCTCGAAGATCGCCCTCCCACGCAATTTTTCCACCTGGCAGTTAAGAATTAAACACAGACTTCCGATCATGGCGCCACGCACGTCACTTTCTCCCCTTTTCCCCAGCAAAATCCCACCCAAGTCGACCTGATCCCGCAGGAGGTGTGCAAAGCCTGCAGGGCCGGGGGTGGGGGTGGGGGAGGAATTCCTTCTCCTATCCTGGTTGCTTGGGTTTTTTGCAATTCGAAAAACCGACTAAACAGATCCTTTCCAGGAAGCTTTGGTACCAACAGGACCTTTTCATTTCCTTGGGTGCGTGTCATTCTTTGCTCTGGGGCAGCAACTCCTCACCGCAATTTTCCTTTCACATGTCCTAAAAAGCCCCTAAGGCCCACAGCCTTTGTGAATAAAGGCCCACCCTCGAAGTGGAAACCGCGCGGCAAAGACAGAGACGCATACACAGCGGGACAATGTATGGAATTTAAAAAAGAGTTTTCTCTCTGACTTCGCATCCTTTCAAAGGTCCAATATTTCTGTCAGCTAAGAAGGGCTACGGTAATGGGCGCTTGAGAGAAGCAGTACACCGATAAGAGCAAAAATATCCATTTAGGCTGGTGTTTCCAGTTCCGGCTTTTGTTTGAGTCAGTGAGGGGAGCCCGAGGAGGCCAAGGTCTACAGTTCTGGGAAAGGAGGGTTCTTCTGCATTCTTTGGGATACGGAGACGTAGGCTCGGCCCCAAGAAACAACGAGGGCAGTTCCGCCCCTCAAGGCTTTACGCCAGGAGTCCCGGAGGAGACCGCGACACCTCAGTCCGCGGCTAAATCACCCAGCTCAGAGGAGTTTGCCAAGGCTGGACAAAAGATGTGGCCGCTCTCTCTTAAACACATACACAGATCCCGAGGTGCACGTATGGAAGGTTTACGTGTACGACGGAGAAAGGCCATTGCTGCCCACTGCGCGCTGCCGGCCCCACCCTGCCCTCGGCGGCCCCGGAGAGACACGCTACGCGAGGGCCGCGGAGTCCGTCTCAGCTAGCCCGGGAGCGAGGGGCGGGGCCGGGCGGGGCCGCGAGCGCGCAGGCGCAGTGCGGGCTTCCTCGCGCCGCCGCCGCTGCCGCCGCCGCCGCCGCCGCCGCCGCCCGCGCTGCACCACAGGCCCGAGACAGACAGGGCCGGGAAGAGCCGGAGACTGAGGAGGAGGCGGAGGCGGAGGCGGCGGCGGAGGCGGGGCGACTCCGGTGACCGGGAGCGCCGCAGACTGGCAGCTGCGGCGACTCCCCCCTTTGTGTCTGGTCTGCTCGGAGCCACTGGAAGTGCTTCCCGGAGGGGTGCGGGGTGTCTCGCCGCCCCGTCGCCCACCCCCCTCCTCAGCCAGCCACCTACCTCCGCCCTCCCGCCGCCCCCCGCCCTCGGCCCGCGACGCCCGAGCTCCGCCCGGGGCCCAGAGCTGCGGGAGAACGAGGCGGCGGCGGCGGCGGCAGCGGCAGCGGCTTCCTCGGGGGGGGGGGTTGTGATTCGCTCACAGGAGCCATTGACGGGAGAAGACGAGGCTTTTCTTCGTGGAATTTACCTCAGGCAAGATCGAGCGGCCGCAATAAAGAGAGAGAGAGAGAGGAGCGAATCCGGGAGGGCTGGAAAGGGCAGCTCCCCGCACCTCCTCTCCGCCCGCCGTCTCGGGGAGCTCGGGGCCCTGCCTGCTGACCCTTCCCCTCCCCCGCTTCCTACTGCCCCTCAGCCCTCCGGCCGGGCCCTGGCACAACCGCGCAGGATTGTTCGGCGAAGGCTTGAAGGCTGTGTGGGTTTGTCCATGGAGGCAGGCACCTTTTTCGATTCAGTCGAGGAACGGGGTTTGTTGTTCTCGAAATCCGAGTGAAGGAAGCACCGAAGCGAAACTTAAAAAGGAATCCTGCCCTCCCGGAGCCACGGGCGATGCGACTCGTGCGGCCGGGCGCCGCCGCCGCCCGCCCGGCTTCGCCCTTCGCGGCGGTCGGGAACTTGTTCTGATCCTCAGCCCCGCCATCGAATCCCCGCTCTCCAGCCCCCTGCACCCTGGATATGTTTTCTCCCAGACCTGGATATTTTTTTGACATCGTGAAACTACGAGGGAAATAACCGCTGGGCTTTCTTTCTCCCTGCTTCTCCACACGGACATGCCTTCAGTTTGGGTGGCCGAGGCACCCCGTCCTAGGCGAATGAACCTCTCCAGCCGCGAGGGAGAGAAATGAAGGGAATTTCTGCAGCGGAATGAAAGCTCTGCAGCTAGGTCCTCTCATCTGCCATTCGTCCTTTCAAACTGCATTGTAATACCTACGGGCCGGACAAGTCAGACGAGAGCGAGGACCAGCCTCCCGGCCGTACCTCTCCGCCCGTGTTTACTTTCCGTATTTCTTTGCTCTGCTGCTTCTCGGCTGGCCCAGGGATGACTGCTTCGCTGCAGCGGCCCCGGTGGGTGCCGTCGCTCCTGTGGACCGTCCTGCTGGTCAGCACTGCGGCCGGTGAGTAGCCCCGGGCGGCGCGTCGGGCCGCTGCCCCAGCGGGTGGCGGGCGAGGGAGCCCGCAGAGGCCGAGGCCTGCGCTCGCCCTTCGCGACGCGTCCCGCAGTCAGTGTGGAGGGAACCGTGTCCGGTACCTGCGCGCCTTTCCCGTTCCTTCTAGGGAAATAACCCTGCCGGGTTTTGTGTAGTTTCGAATCCCTACTGCCATATCCCCCCTCCCCATCCCCCACGGGGGGGGGGGGGAAAGACATATTGGGTGTGGTATCTTGACATTTTTAGCTGTGAGGTAATGCAGGGATTAAAAATAATATTTTAATCGCCAATGAACAGTGTCTATTATGAGATCTTTGGAAACAGAGCTGTAGATTTTTTTTTTTTTAAACGTAAAGAAGCTGATTTGGCTTACAGTAAAAAGAACATCAACTATAGAACACACACTTTAACCTTATTTTTAGATTTAGATCATTCTTTGGGAATCCATGTTACTTTCATTATTCCGAAATGTTACCGAATGAATTGGATAAATGTTCAGTAAGCCGGAACTTTGAGATTCTTAATACGTTGTATGATATTGTTAATTATTGCCGTTAGTATTATTTTGTTCCAAAGTATTTTGGTAATTATATTTCCATCTTTTCAACGTAAATACACTCGTATTTTATATGCTTTTGGAATTACTATTGGGCTTGAAAGTATTGTCGATAACTTTATATTTTAGTCATCTGGTATCTGTTGGTTCCTGTCATTGAGACAACTTTTACCTCACATCAGATGTCTAGCATATTTGAGTCCTGAAAGTTCTTTGACATTTTACTAAGCTTAAAGGGAAATGGTAGTCATCCTTTCCTTAGGATATTTTCTTTTTAGTTCCCAGACACCTTAGAGAAAGCCTCATTTCTTTTACAGTTATTTTTCAAGCAGTCTTTTGGTGATAAGCTTTTAGACATTTTTGGGAGTGAACTGTACATGTAATTCTTAAGTTTGGTGTAGGATGGCCAAATAGATTATGCATTTAAAACTGAGTAAAGGACAATATAACAGCTTTCCAATTACTTTTTTAATTTATACAAGTGTGTACTTTTCACATTCAATAAATTTCTCATTGCTATGCTAGACACAGAGTTTGCTTGCTTATTTCCTTAAAACTATGCATTGGGAAAATTCTGAGTGAAAATTTGAAGTTTCCTTTAGTGCCTTTGATATTGGTTGATTAATGTCTATTATGTTTATGATAAATCTATGTAGTATTAAAAGAATTCGAACTTTTGAACTGAATGTATTTTGAAACTGGCATTTCATTATCCTTAAACACAATTCCTTTTGGGATAAAAATGAACAGTTTTTTCTAGGTTTCTTTATAGTGTGTTAGCTATTTAAATTCTCTTGCTGTAAGTCTTGTGATTCCTGTAAAATATGAAGAGAGTAAAAGGCTTTAGGCTTAAGCAGTCATTTTATGAGCAGAAATCTCAGAACACAGACTTTGCATTGTTCTTTGTTATTCTTAACCTTTTTAGAATGTAGATTCTCATTTATAGTTACAGGCTTATCATTTTGTGATCAGAACTGATAACAGTAAGGGAAAGAACATTGATTTAAAAATACATTTAATTTGTATTTGGTAAATAAAATAGAATAATGTCCTTTAAAACGGAGGGATTGAAAGAATCACTACTTAAAGTGGTATTAGTCTTCTTTTTTTTCTTTAGTATTACACATAGTACCAGATGCCAAAATTTGTGAAGCTGAGTTTCAGAGCTATAACAATAATAGCTAGTGTTTATTGAGTGCTTGCTCTGTGCCAGCAACTATTCTACTAGCTTTACATGTATTTTCTCATTTGATCCTCATGACAATTCTGTACTCTAGGTTTAATTATGTTCCTTTTACAGAGAGGGCAAGTGAAGTACAGAGAATTTAAATCACTCACCACAGAGTAAATTGTGGAGCCAGGATTATAGCCTGTACCCTTACCTATCACATTAATGGTAACAACAGCTCACTCTAATTGGGAACATAAGATAGAGTAGTGCCTTTACTAGATTAGCTTTTGAAAATAAGTAGGGACACTTGACAGGATCATCATTCAGCACTGGTTATGCAGATGTCATGGTTCTAAATGTATAAAACTTTGCCTAATATTGGAGTGGCTAGTACAGTTTCATTAGGTGCAGGGTGACTAGAGAGAGCTTTTGTGGACTTGGGATACATAGATGTAGTGATGTAACCAGATAGGTGCAAATAATGTTTCTGATAGGAAAAAAATACTGGAAGACTGGTTGATATCACATCCCTCTTGGGGGCCATGGATAAATCCTTTATTTCTTTTGAATCCCTCTCTCCCACTTACTCTGTCTAGTTCTTGGATTCCTTAATTCTAAGAACATTTTGTATGCAAAAAATTAGAATTTATAAAAAATACAATGTGCTTGTTTGGTTATAAATGAATTCTTAATTTTAATAAAAGGATATAATACAATGCAATGCTTATTGCAGAATCAGCTTCTGTTAAAAAATTTTTTTTGGAAAAAAAGTTGTCACTCTTTATTTAGATTGTAATGGTAACAGATAACATATGTAACCCCATATCCCACCCTATTCTGTGCAGGCGCTTGAGCGGGCTCAGCTACCCTTTCCTCTAGTCTTCTTGTCCTCCTCCTTCTTGTCTTTCTTGCCATCCTTGGTGGCCTGGGAGGCCGGGGAGCCCATGACATTTCGAACAGCCCCTTTGTTGGGATTCACTCCTGGAAGGTTCTCCAGAGCATCTGAAGGACCTCGGGATTCTGCATCACATCATAGTTCTCCTCCTTAGCTGGCTCAGATGTGTCTAATGGCTGGACTGACATCATTGTCAGTTGAATCTTCCTGCATTTGAAATAATTCACTTGATTAGATTTTTTTCTTTCTTCTTCTTCTTTTTTTTTTTAAAGTAAACTCTGGGGCTTAAACTCACAACCTCGAGGTCAAGAGTTGCATGCTCTGCTGACTGAGCCAGCCAGGTGCACCTACCTTGATTAGATTTCAGTTTTACATCTCTTTAGGAATACAAATTTGTCTAAAGGAAAATTCATCTATTTAGTTAGGGTTCTTGAGCACTGAAGTTAATAAATATTGTTGGGGAACTGGAAATTTAGTAATTTTTATTTTTGTATTTCTTAACATGTGGGCACTGCAACAGGGTCACCTGTGGATTTTTTTTTTTTCTTAAGATTTTTATTTATTTATTCAACAGAGAGAGAGGGAGAGAATGCCCGCACAAGCAGGGGGAGTGGCAGGCAGAGGGAGAGGGCGAAGCATGCCCCCTACTGAGCAGAGAGCCAGATGCAGGACTCCATCCCAGGACCCTGGAATCATGACCTGAGGTGAAGGCAGATGCTTAATTGACTGAGCCACCCAGATGCCTGGGTTTTTGTTTTTTTTTTAAATTGATTTATTTATTTGAGAGAGAGAGCATGAGCAGGAGGAACAGATGGAGAAGGAGAGAGAGTCTTAAGCAGACTCCGTGCTGAGTGCAGAGCCAGATGCAGGGCTCTATCTCATGACCGTGAGATCACAGCCTGAGCCAAAGCCAGAAGTCAGACACTCAACAGACTGCGCCACCTGCGCGCCCCATCATCTGTGGTTTTTGATAAAATGCGTATCTCTGTCACTATAGTCTAGATGTACTGAAAGGATCTCTCTGGGAACTATACTTTTTTTAAACTTGGAAACCTGAAAGATTCTCCCTTAGGCAAGTTTGAGGACCACTGATTTATATAATCAGTCTTGATTGTTTGGATTTTTAAAATATTGTGATTCAGTCAGCTTTTGCTGCATAATAGCTGGTAACCACAAAATCATAGTGACATACAACAATAAGCATTTATTCTGCTCCATTTGTCTCATTCTTGGGCCCAGGCTGGAGGGAAGGGTAACATCTCTCTGGGGGAAGCTTGTTTCATGGCAATGGCAGAAGTACAAGAGGACAAGCCCAGTCCCACCAGCCATTTTCAGATTCTTGTTTCTCTGACATCCCATTTGGCCAAGACCAAGACAAGGAGTAGTGAAGTACACTCTGGCTATAATGAGGCCATGGTAATATATGGACTTGTGATACTATTGCTGGGAAATCAAGAATTGGGATCTTCAGTCTACCACATATGATCAGGAAGATGGTTCAGGAGAGGAGTTTCTCTTACCATTTGAACAGGGCGAAACTTTTAATTAGGCTTTTGCATAAAAATTATACAAACTTTGATCTCTACAAAAGCCTATCCTGGCATGTGGGGTGATGTGGTGGTACTGATATTGGTGTATATGAAATATGGGGACAGAGATTAATTTCACACAAGGACAATAGCTTTCCTTCACTAAAGACCAACTTTCTTAACATAGAGAAGAAATTGAATATTGATTTCTGATGGGTAGATTCTAACTATAAAAGGTACAGGATGAAGTCAGTGTAAATTAGTTAATTTTATAAATGGCCATACCACTTATTTTGGCACTTACTCATATATTGCCTTGCTTTTGAATATCAGTTTTATGTATTTGCTTTGTCCTCCTAACTGATAATTGCTTCTTGAGGACCGACTTCGTATCTTAAACTGTTTTGTAATCTATCATACTGCATGCAGATAGAAGAAGATGTTTAAGAAATACTAAATTAATGAATAATCAAAAAGAATTGGAGCCAGGAAGTATTCTAAGATTGCTTACTTACTCAAATGATCTATTAGTAATTTATTCTTTATTCCCATTTCTTCAACTATAAAGTAGTTTAAGTGGTATAGTAAGGACACTCCTGTCATGAATTAATGAAACCTAAATTCTCTGTGATTCTGGGTAAACAGATTACTCAACAGAGTTTTCTCAGTTATAATATTGTGGGATTGGACTAGATTATGTTTGAAATGCAGATTCATGGGAACCACCGTAGGCCTACTTAATCTGAGTATCTGGACAGTGAGTTTGGGAATTTGCATTTTATTTTATTTTATTTTAAGATTTATTTTTATTTATTTTAGAGAGAGAACATGTGCATGAGTGGGGGGAGTGCAGAGGGAGAGGGAGAGAATCTTAAGCAGACTCCCCCTGGGATCATGACCTGAGCTGGAGGCAGATGCTTAACTGACTGAGCCACCCAGGCGTCCTGAGAATTGTTGATGAAATATTTGTAAAAGAAATAGTCCTGGGGCGCCTGGGTGGCTCAGTTGATTAAGCGACTGCCTTCGGCTCAGGTCATGATCCTGGAGTCCCTGGATCGAGTCCCGCATTGGGCTTCCTGCTCGGCGGGGAGCCTGCTTCTCCCTCTGACCCTCCCCCCTCTCATGTGCTCTCTCTCTCTCATTCTCTCTGTCTCAAATAAATAAATAAATAAATAAATAAATCTTTAAAAAAAAATTAAAAAAAAAAAGAAATAGTGCTAAACTAAATTAGATTAGGTAACATTGATTTGGTTTTAGTTACAAATTAATATGCCATGGAACATTCCAGGTGGATAAATTGCATATATTAAATTTCTATCTACCAAAGAAGAATTATATTCTGATTTGATTGGTATCTGCTAGAAAAAAATTAAGTATGAATTCATGAATTTTGGCCGTCTTGCATAGTACTTACACATGTGGAAGAGACTCCCATATTACCAAATTATTTCCCTCTTGTGTTTAAATGATCTAGTCTTTGAATCATTTTAGAGCCACCCAGGCACCCCTCCTGAGCCGAAGATGACTCTAGTAGAATTTTGGGTACAATAGACTCGATTTTGTTTTTGTTTTTTTTTTAAGCTTTTTTAAATCTGTGAGATGGGTATGACAACTAAGACTGCTGGATTACAAGAATATATATATAATTTATGTATCATCTGTGTGAGGTTAGAAATAAGCCTGTGGGTAAATGACATGAACATTTTTTTATTTAAAAAAATTTTTTTTAAAGATTTTATTTTTAAGTAATCTCTACACCCAGTGTGGGGCTCACACTCACAACCTGGAGATCAAGAGTCACATGCTCTATCAATTGAGCCAGCCAGGTGCCCCTGACATGAACATTTTAAAATGCATTGCTTTATCAGAACTGTTAGAACACAACATTTATTTCTTACTGTTAATTGCACATAATACGGTGTTTGACCAGACCCAGTTTCTATTACAAGATGCATTCATGGGAGCTGCGACAAGGGGTAGGGGGCATTAATAGGATAGATAACATATGGAAGGAGAACTAAAATGTCCAGTCAACAAATATTTATTAGTGCTTCCTTTGCTCAAGGTTTTTTTTAAAACGTTGGTGAATACAAAGAAAAACAAGGGCCACCTCTCCTTCCCCAAACATCTCATGCCATAGCCTGTATTAATTTCTGAAAGGGAATTAGATTTCATGCTATTTGAAGCAAGGGTAGGTATTTTGCAAGTCTTATTAGCATTGTATTATTTATTTTCTGCCTATTCGTCAGGACGAGAAATTCCTGAAGGTATTCTGCAACACAGGAAAAGAGACTTTGTTCCTGTGTGTCTTCTAGCTGATCTCCACCCTCCTTTTATTTCTGTCTTCCTGCCAGCTTTTCTGAAAGAGCAGTGAACGCTTCTGGACTTCTGTATCCTCAACTTACTTGTCTCATGATGTATATTAGATCATCAGTGACTTCCTAATTGCCTTATCCAGTGACTTTTATTTTTTTTATTTTTATTTTTTTTTAAAGATTTTTATTTATTTATTTGACAGAGAGAGACACAGCGAGAGAGGGAACACAAGCAGGGGGAGTGGGAGAGAGAGAAGCAGGCTTCCTGTGGAGCAGGGAGCCTGATGCGAGGCTCGATCCCAGGACGCTGGGATCATGACCTGAGCCGAAGGCAGACACTTAACGACTGAGCCACCCAGGTGCCCCATCCAGTGACTTTAAAAAAAAAAAATTATTTATTTGAGAGAATGAGCAGGAGCTGACGGGAGGGGCAGAGAGAGAGGGAGAAGCAGACTCCCCACTGGACGGGGCCTGATGTGGGGCTCAATTCCAGGACCCCGAGATCACGACCTGAGCTGAAGGCAGACGCTAAGCGGACTGAGCCACCCAGGCACCCCTCCAGTGATTTTTCAATCTCGTTCTCTTTGACTTTTCTACTTAATTTGAGAATTTTGGTCACCCCTTCCTTGAAACTCTCCCTGTCTGACTTTAGTGACTTTGCATTTCTCTGGTTATATATCTTCTCCATCCTCTCTTCTCCATAAATTGTTTTCTTTTTTTTTTTTTAAAGATTTTTTAAAATTTATTTTATTTGACAGAGACAGCGAGAGCAGGAACACAAGCAGGGGGAGTGGGAGAGGGAGAAGCAGGCTTCCCGCTGAGCAGGGAGCCTGATGCGGGACTCCATCCCAGGACTCTGGGATCATGACCTGAGCCGAAGGCAGCCGCTTAACGACTGAGCCACCCAGGCGCCCTAAGTTGTTTTCTTCTTTTTTAAAAATCTCCCTTAGATTTTCTCTTTTTAAAGATTTTATTTATTTATTTGACAAGGAGAGGGACACAGTGAAAGAGAGAACACAAGCAGGGGAGTGGGAGAGGGAGAAGCAGGCTTCCCGCAGAGCAGGGAGCCCGATGTGGGGCTTGATCCCAGGACCCTGAGATCATGACCTGAGCCGAAGGCAGATGCTTAACGACTGAGCCACTCAGCCTCCCCTCCCTTAGATTTTCTTGAGTGTACTTTTCTTTTATTGCTACTCCTCTCCCTTGTTGATTTTCTTTTATTGTTACTCCTCTCCCAGGCTTCAATTATTCTGGAAAGTAGATGATTTCTAACTCAAACAGGTGAAGCTAGAAAGATTTGAGTTCCTTCCTAGTGGTACCATCAGATGTTCACTTTGGGAATATCACTTCTTTTGGTTTCAGTATCCTCATTATAAAGTGAGAGGGTTGGCCTGCATGATACAGCATTTCTAGCACTTTTGCTTATGGTATGAGAAAAGCCAGTGATATTCTTAGTTACTAGTAAGTGTGTAACATTTTGAATGATATATTTGGTTATTATTGAGTATATATATAGTACTTTGAATTTAGCTTAGATTGGGGAAAACTTTGGGGCATTCTGAAATGGTAAAAGCACTACTTTGAAAGAAATGTAATTTAATTTTTTGCAGATACATTTTATATGTTGATTATGTTGAGTTAGGACCACAAAAGTGTTCTAAAGAAAGGCACTATATGGATATTCTGTAATGAAAATATAAAAATAATCTATAACTAAATACAAAGGGTGCTTTTAAAATAGTTGGAATCCTAGAATTTTAGAGTTGGAAAGGACCTTAGAGTAGACTTTAAATAGTTTTTAGTTAAGAAGACGAAAGACAATCTTGTCTTTTGTTTTGACTTTTTATTGTAATTCTAGTATGTTAATACACTGTGTTATGTTAGTTTCAGGTGTACAATAGAGTGATTTGACAATTCTATACATTACTCAGTGCTCATCAAGATAAGTACTCTTTTTTTTTTCTTTTTATTAACATACAAGATAAGTGTACTCTTAATCCCCTTCACCTATTTCACCCAGCCCCCTCCCGCGTCCCCTCTGGTAATCATCTGTTCTTTATAGTGGAGTCTATTTTTTGGTTTATCTCTCTTTTTCTTTTTTTTTTTTTTGTTTCTTAAATTCCACATATGAGTGAAATCATATGGTATTTGTGTTTCTCTTACTTCATTTAGTATTATACTCTCTAAATCCATCTCTGTTGTTGCAAATGGCAAGATTTCATTCATACACACATACGCACATATACACATGTACATATACAATTTTTAGCCATTCATCTGTGGATGGACACTTGGGCTGTGTCCATCTCTTGGCTATTGTAAATAATGCTGCAATAAACATAGGGGTGCATATATCTTTTTTAACTAGGGGTTTTTGTATTCTTTGGGTAAATACCCAGTAGTGGGATTACTAGGTCATATGGTAATTCCATTTTTAATTTTTTTAAAGATTTATTTATTTATTTATTTTAGAGAGAGGGCGCATGTGTGAGCAAGTGCATGGGGGGGAGGGGCAGAGGAAAAGGGAGAGAGAAACTTTAGCAGACTCTGCACAGTGCGGAGCCCAGTGTGGGGCTCCATCTTATGATCTTGAGATCACAACCTGAGCCGAAACCAAGAGTCCGGGGCTCAACCGACTGTGCAACCTAAGCGTCCTTATTTTTAATTTTTTTAAAAAAAGATTTTATTTATTTGACAGAGAGAGACACAGCGAGAGAGGGAACACAGGCTGAGGAGTGGGAGAGGGAGAAGCAGGCTTCCCGCGCAGGGAGCCTGATGTGGGGCTCAATCCCAGGACCCTGGGATCATGACCTGAGCCGAAGGCAGACTCTTAGCCTCTGAGCCACCCAGGTGCCCCCTATTTTAAATTTTTTGAGGAACCTCCATACTGTTTTTCATAGTGGCTGCACCAGTTTGCATTCCCACCAGCAGTGCAAGAGGGTTCCTTTTTCTCCACATCCTTGCCAACACTGGTTCTTGTGTTTTTGGTTTTAGCCATTCTGATAGCTGTGAGTTGATATCTCATTATGTGTTTAATTTGCATTTTCCTGATGATGAGTGATGTCAAGCATCTTTTCATGTGTCTCTTGGTCATCTCTATGTCTTCTTTGAAGAATGTTAATGTCTTCTGCCCATTTTTAGTTGAATTATTTGGTTTTTTTTGGTGTTGAGTTGTATAAGCTTTTTTTTTTTTTAAGATTTTATTTTATTTATTTGAGAGAGAGAGAGCAAGGTCAGGGGGGAGGAGCAGAGGGAGAGGGAGAAGCAGACTCCCCGCTGAGCAGGGAGCCTGACGCGGGAGCTGATCCCAGGTCCCTGGGATCATGACCTGAGCTGAAGGCAGACACTTAACCAACTGAGCCACCCAGGTGCCCCTGTATAAGCCCTTAATATATTTTGGATACTAACCCTGTGTTGGGTATGTCATTTGTAAATATCTTCTCCCATTCAGTAGGTTGTCTTTTAGTTTTGTTAATTGTTTCCTTTGTTGTTCAGAAGCTTTTTATTTTGTTGGAGTCCTAGTAGTTTATTTTTGCTTTTGTTTTCTTTGCCTCAGGAGACATATCTAGAAAAATGTTTCTATGGCTGATGTCAACAAAGTTATTGCCTATGTTCTCTTCAAGGATTTTTATGGTTTCAGGCCTCACATTTATGTCTTTAATCCATTTGGAGTTTATTTTTGTGAATGGTGTCAGAAATTGTTTTAATTTTAAGGTAAACGATGCCAGCGTCAGTTTCAGCATAGCCTTTGACTCAGTCATCATACATTCTAAATCAGATCTAATTAATGCCATTTTAACTTCTGGTTAGTAAATTTTGTAAAACAGCTTTACTGAGATATAATTCCCATATCATACAATTTACCCATTTAAAATGTACAATTCATTATTTTGGTATATTATTAACTTCAAAAAAATTACGGTAAAACATGTATAGCATATATTTGCCATTTTCACCATTTTCAAGTATACGATTCAGTGGCATTAATAGCATTCTCAGTGTGGTGCAACACACATTGATGTGCGTCACCAAAATGTTTTTATCACCCCAAACAGAAACTTTAACCATTAAGCAGTAACTCCCATTTTCCCCCTTCTCCCAGCCCCTGGTAACCTCTAAACTATTTTATGTCTCTATGAATTTGCCTACTCTAGATATTTCATGTAAGTGGAATCATATAATATTTGTCCTTTTGTTACTGGCTCATTTTGCTTAGCATAATGTTTTAGAGTTTATCCATGTTGTGGCATGTGTCAGAATTTCATTGCTTTTTAGGGCTGAATAATATTCCATTGTATATATATGCCACATTTTGTTTATCCATTCACCTGTTGATGGACACTTGAGTTTTCACCTTTTGGCTGCAGTGAACATTGGTGTACAATATCTGTTCCAGTCCCTGCTTTAAATTCCTGTGGGTGTATACCCAGGAGTGCAATTGCTGAATCATATGGTAATGATTCTGTGTTTAGTTTTTTTGAGGAACCAGTAAACTATTTTCCACAGTGGTTGAATTTACTTTTATAGAGATATAATTGATATGTAACATTGTATAAGACTCCCCACTGAGCAGGAAGCCTGATGTAGGGCTTGATCCCCGGCTTCTGGGATCATGACCTGAGCCGAAGGCAGACACTTAACCAACTGAGCCACCCAGGCGCCCCTGTCATTGATCCATTTTGAGTTAATTTTTATTATGGTGTGAGATAGAGATCCAACTTCATTCTTTTGCATGTGGAAATCCAGTTGTGCCAGTACTATTTGTTGAAGAGACTATTCTTTCCTCCTTGAATGGATTTGCCCTCTTTTTTATTTTTTAAAGATTTTATTTATTTATTTGACAGAGAGAGAGATAGCGAGAGCAGGAACACAAGCAGGGGGAGTGGGAGAGGGAGAAGCAGGCTTCCCGCCGAGCAGGGAGCCCAATGTGGGACTCGATCCCAGGACCCTGGGATCATGACCTGAGCTGAAGGCAGACGCTTAACGACTGAGCCACCCAGGCGCCCTGGATTTGCCCTCTTAAAAAAAAAAAATCAGTTGGCCACAGATGTATAGATTTATTTCTGGATTTCCAATTCAGTTCTGTTGGTCAGTCCTTGGACCTTTCCTTTTCTCTGTATACACCTTCTCCTTTGGTGATCTCATCCATTCTCATGGCTTTAAAAGTAACACATAGAGGTTAACAAGTTTCAAATTTATTTCCATCCCAAACCTCTTTTCTTGAAATCCTGTTGCAGATAGCCAACTGTGTATTCAGCATCTCCACTTAAGTGTTTGATATTTATCTCACACTTAATGTGTCCCTGAGCTGCTTCTATAGGCCTTTTCCTCCCATAGTCTTTCCCAACTCAGCAAATGTCTGTCATTCAAGTTGTTCAGGCCAAAAATTGAAGATATCCTTGTTTCTTCTCTTTCTTTTTTAACACTCACATCCACTCTGGTAGTAAAAACTGTTGGCCCTACCTTCAAAATATATATAGAGTCTGACTACTCTTACCACCTCTGTGGGTACCATGTTAATTTAAAAGCCACGATTTTTCTTGCTTGTAATTTTTCAGTAGCCTCTCTTTTCTCTAACATGGTCACTGGCATCATGACCTGAGCTGAAGGCAGCTGCTTAACTGACTGAGCCACCCAGGCACCCCGGATAATAAACATTTTCATGAAAGATTCAAAGCTTCAGTTTTGGAAAGGAGCGCCAGTTAGATCAAGAATGATGATGACATATTTAGTTGAGGATAAGTTTTTAAGGTTTCCATCTGTTGTTAGTGATTAGAATCCCTATGGGCCAGTCTAGTGTGAAGAGTAACTTTTAAATTTAGTTACTGCTCAAAGGGCCATATTGTGGTGACATGAAAGCAAGATTAAAAACAGTCAAATGATAATGAGATAAATATTATTCATGTTGCTTATTAAGCAAAGCTTTTTTGTGAGAGAGAACTTTTCTGGGATATTTTTCCTTTGGCTAAACCAATGTGTTAGCTTGATGAAATGCTGTTAAAAATGTTAATCTATAAATTCAGTTTAGTTTTTAGCACCAACTATTATCCAGCTCTTCTGTAAGAATCATTGTTTTGTCCATTTTCTTAAGTTTATGAGAAATTCAGTTTTACTGATCCTTGCTGCTAAGTCCTTCTTCCGAGAGCAAGGCAGTAGTCTTAGATTTAAACTAAACTCAGATTTGTACACTCAGCAGCTGATAGGCTTTATATTAATGAAATGATAGATTAATGGAAATAGGTTAAATTCATTATCTGAAAATAGATTTAAATTCTAGTTATTTGCAATTAAAAGCTAGTGTGTTGAGGCATGGTTTTTGGAAGCATATCACTTGGCTAGGCTAGGTTATTCTAGAACAGCAGTGGTTATTTCTTGCTCATACTGTATGTCCGTTGAAGACTGGTGGGGGTATTCTCATCATTCAGGACTCTGGGTTAATGGATTGCCACCATCTTGAAAGTTGATGGTTGCAGTGCCAGAGGTAAAAGTATAAGAACATCTTTCATGGCAGTTACATGCTCTGGCACATCACTTCCACTTAAAACCCACTATATAGTCTCCCCTAACCTCTAGGAACTGTGCTTTTTCCAAGTATCTAGAAAAGGAATTTGGGAAACAGGACCAATGATGACTGTGGGAAGTAATAAGATAAACTTTTGTTAGCTTTGCTTTATATTTTTAGATGTGTTATGGCTTTCAGATTTTGACTTTATTTCTTTTAAAAATCTTTCTGTTTTTTAGAGTCCCAATGTTGTAATAGAAGATCATTGTAAAAATGGATTTATGATAATGAAGTAGAGAAAATAAAAAAATCCATTCCCTCTTTATTTTTTCTCTAATGCTGTTCCCTGGATGTAATCAGTGTTAATAGTTTGGTGGATAATATTTCATACTTTTTTGTATGCACTGTAAATAAACATCTGTATAATTAGAGTTTTGTGTTTTGTTTTTTTTTTTAAAGATTTTATTTATTTATTTGACAGAGAGAGACACAGTGAGAGAGGGAACACAAGCAGCGGGAGTGGGAGAGGGAGAAGCAAGCTTCCCGCCAAGCAAGGAGCCCGATGGTGGGACTCGATCCCAGAACCCTGGGATCATGACCTGAACCGAAGGCAGAGGCCTAACGACGGAGCCACCCAGGCGCCCTAGAGTTTGTTTTTTAAATACAGTTAGAATCATATATATCATGCACAGATTTTTGTTATTAATCATGTAGGCTAGTTCTAGAAGTAAAATCATTTGGTCAAAGTTTGCACATTTAAAATTTGGTATGAACTTTTAAATTCCCCCCCCAAAATATTGTACCACTTTCCATTTCCACCACTAGTATATCAGAGTTTTCATTTTCTTTCTTCCTTTTTTTTAAAAGGTATTTTCTTTTTTTAAGATTTTATTTTTAAGTAATCTCTGCACCCAATGTGGGTCTCGAACCATAATGCTCCACCGATTGAACCAGCCAGGTGCATCCAAAATTTTCATTTTCTTATACCTCTTCCAAATGCTTTATAATATTTTTTCAGTTTTTGCCAAAGCAAGTTCAGTTTGCAGTTCTTTAATTATTAGTGAAGCTGAGCTTCTTTTCATATGGTTATTGGCTAGTTATATTTTTCTGAATTACCTGTTTATATATCAAAGATTAATTTTTCTAATGATTTGTTTTTCTTATGTATTTGAAGGTGATATTTATATATATGATTTTATATGATTAGAATTGTTTATTTTTTTCCTTTATAACATCTGGATTTTGTGTTATCTTAGAAAAGCTTTTACCATATCCACAATTACCAAAAATTCTTATGGTAGGTAGGTCTATAGGGTTTTGTTTTTTTTTCCTGTGTTTAGATAATCCACCTGGAACTATTCTTGGTGTTGTATATATATTAACTCATAATAATTGTATGAAATAGATATTGTTATTTTCTTCATTTGCAGATGAGGACTTTTAGGCACAGAGAGATTAAGAAACTTGCTCAAGGCAGCATAGCTAATAGAGCTGGAATATAGACATAGCCTGTGCTCTTCATGGCTGTGCTCTACTACTTGGTATATAGCCAAGTTGTCTTTTAATCATTGAATTACATCTGAATTCACTGAATTGTCTTTTTTTTTTTTAAGATTTATTTATTTATTTTAGAGAGTGAGAGAGTGCCCACCTGTGATGTGTGCGTGTGAATGGGGAGAGGAGCAGAGGGAGAGAATCTTCAAGCAGACTCCCTGCTGAGTGTGGAGCCACACGTGGGGCTTGATCTCACCGCCTATGGGATCATGACCTGAGCTGAAACCAAGAGTTGGATGCTTAACTGACTGAGCCACCAAGGCACCCCTCACTGAATTATCTTTTAATGACCAAATTGTCTTTTAATCACTGAATTTCACTGAAAACCATCATTTGGGACAGTTAATTTGAAATATATAAAATATACTTCTGTTAACATGTCATAATAGATTTTTTGCTTGTCATGGTAAATAGGTGACTAATATCAGTTGCTTAAAATGCCTGAGCATGGAAACCAGACATTTTTAGCTCTCAATTAGAGCCTTACCTATTATTTTAATTTAAAAATTTCTAAGAATCGGGCGCCTGGGTGGCTCAGATGGTTAAGCGTCTGCCTTCGGCTCAGGTCATGATCTCAGGGTCCTGGGATCGAGTCCCGCATCGGGTTCCCTGCTCAGTGCAGAGCCTGCTTCTCCCTCTCCCTCTGCCAATCCCTCTGCTTGTGCTCTTCTGTCTATCTCTCTGTCAAATAAATAAATAAAATTTAAAAAAAATTTCTAAGAATCTTGGTGGTTTGGTTTTCTAGCTTATAAAAATTGAGGGAGTATCAAATAAATAAATAGATGACTAATATGAATGGCTTAAAATGCTTGAGCATGTGGATTCATTTAATTTATGTAGAACAACTTTGAGTTAGAACCTGTTCTCTGCAATTGGTGTATGGAAGTACGTAACATTATCTGGAACACTTTTGTCATCCTAGTTGTCCATTCTAGTGGTCATATTTCACAGGGCGTGTACAGAGGTAGGAAAGAATAGTGGTAGCCAAAGGTAAAGGGGCAGAATAGGGGGAAGTCTCAGGGAGGAGGGAGTAAAAGTTTACTTTTACTTAAGTAAAAATTTAATTTATTTCCTCTTCTATTGTCTCTCACTCTCCACCCAAACTGTCTCAGCTTGGCCTGGCCTTTTTACCCTTGCCTTTCTTTGATCTTTGTACTGGTGTGGGCTCCAAAGAAGCGTACCATTCTTCAATTGTGTAAGCTCCTTTAGGGTTTGTGAATTCAGACATTTTTATACAGTAGCTTTGATATTGTAAAGTTTGGGAGCTATTACTTAAAGCAAAGAATTATATTTGAAAGGAGAACTCTGAATAATTCAATAAATGATAATATCAGAGGTAAGTTAATACGGTTAGGAGTACTAAAATTACTGTAGGTTGCATTTATCATACTGTGGCTTAGGTGAGCTGATTCCTGAAATCTTTCCAGCCCATTTCATTTAGGTCACTAATTAGAGAATTTATTGTTTGAAAGGTGGTATCTAGTTAGGGTGTTTGGAGAGAGATTCCTGTGAGATTCAACTGAGTCATGGCCTCAGTAATTATCTTGAGAATTGTGTTGGAGAAGCAGTGAATTTCTGCAACTAATGAATTATTGTTTAAAGGTACATGTTGTATAAAAGATTTTCCAAAAAATATGTTACATTAGTAAAGTAATAAAATACAGAGAACTGTATTAGATGCTACTGAGAATAACAGAAAAAGAGAAATAGCTGTTGTTTAATAACTAACATCCCTCTTTATGAATGTCTACTGTGTGTTCAGTGCAGTGTTTTTACAGATATTTTTCTGTAATCAAAATAGCTGTGGGCACCTGGGTGGCTCAGTCAGTTGAGCATCTGCCTTTGGCTCAGGTCATGATCTCGGGGTCCTGGGGTTGAGCCCTGCATTGGGCTCCCTGCTCAGTGGAGAGTCTGCTTCTCCCTCTCTTCCCCCACCGACCCGTGCTCTCTCTCTCTCAAATAAATAAATAAATCTAAAAAAGTCTAAAAAAATAGCTGAAAGGTAGGCATTTCTCCTATTTTAGAATTAGGGAAACAGACTACAGAGATTAAGTAGTTACATAGTTTATGGTGTATACTTTTTTTTTTTTTTAAGATTTTATTTATTTATCTGACAGATAGACAGCGAGAGAGGGAACACAAGCAGGGGGAGTGGGAGAGGGAGAAGCAGGCTTCCCGCTTGAGCAGGGAGCCCAATGTGGGGCTTGATCCCAGGACCCTGGGATCATGACCTGAGCCGAAGGCAGACACTTAACTACTGAGCCACCCAGGCGCCCCTATGGTGTATACTTCTAATAATTAGAGATTACTTATTAAATTATTTATTGAGTGCCTCTTTTTGACAGGCATTGTGGTAAGTTTTTTACTTTATTTCATATGATTCTGATATCAGCTTTGTGACATAGGTATTATTTTTTCATAGATAAGGAAACTGAGGTGCATAGAGGTTAAATAAATCACCTAAAACCATACACATAGAAAGTGGCAGAACTGGAATTCAGGCCACGGACTTGGTCTCCGAAAATCTCTACTCTTTTTTTTTTTTAAGATTTTATTTATTTATTTGACAGAGAGAGACATAGCGAGAGAGGGAACACAAGCAGGGGGAGTGGGAGAGGGAGAAGCGGGGCTCGATCCCAGAACCCTGGGATCATGACCTGAGCCGAAGGCAGTCACTTAACCAACTGAGCCACCCAGGCACCCCTGAAAGTCTCTAGTCTTTTTTTTTTTTTTAGTTGTGGCACAAATGAAAGTCTCTACTTTTAATCGTATTTCCTCTCAAGATGTTTTTATGCTGTAAAAGAGAATCAATCACATTGAGGTGGCTTTCAACTTTGAAATTTCATGACTTGTTCCCCACAAAGTAATAAAGTTAGGGAAAATCAACATCTTCACTCAGTTGTATGATAAGACTATTTGATTCATTATCAGAGAGACTATTGCTGCTTGATCTATTAACTCTGTTTCTAAGTTAGCATGTATTCATTGAATATGTATATCTTAACTGTTTTAGGGTCTAGAATAGTATGAAATGTGGTCCCAATATTTGACATACTTACTCTGTTATAGGACAGGAGCACACAATGGTGTATGCTCAACTGCTGATTGGGTTAAAAAAATCTAAATTTGAAATAAGATACACAGAATGTGTATGGGCAGTGATGCTAATAATTTGGGCAATGGATAAGTCATTGTGACTGGACAGGAGTGTAATAGAGTTCACAGTTCCTGAGGTTGGGGTACGGGAATTGTTCTGATTATGGACTATTTCCTAGAAGAGCAGCCAGGTGGCCAAGGCATAGTGACCAAATGTGTGGTAAACACAGGTGTGAGCCAATCCTAAGGAGCAGGGACAGAGGCTGAGAGGCCTAGTCAAGTGGGCTAGACTGTACAAAAGAAGAGGAGGGGAAAATTCAGCCTGAATAATCCTTTGTCATTCCTATGGCCACTGAGTTTTAGATATGATTGACACTTATCCTTCTGAGCCCCTGGATGAGCTGGGTGGTGATGAAGGCTGAAGTTATTTGGTGTGTATTTATTCTGCTTTATTTAAGATTGGCTCAGCTGCTGTACTCAGCTCTGAAGACTTGTGAGATCTGGCAAATGGCATCATCCTTTTGTGGGGAAAGAGTTGCGAGGGGAGTATAATTGACTAAGGAGGTAGCAATAAAAATAGCGGTCCAGAATAGAGATATGCATGTAAGAGCTTACTGATACTATTTATGGTTGCATTTATAGCTACATTTGTCCCACTACATTTATTCTTGACAGTTGGGAGTTTTGGGGATATCTAGTCACATCTATTTTATTTGACTACAACATTTAAATCAGATAAGAGGAACACTTTAACTGAATATCAAATGATAAAGCAGGGGATGTCAAAAAGAGATGCAGGGGAGGAAACCCTATTTTAATTATTAGGTAATATACATATTAAATGGTTTATCATAGTTACTGTCTGCTTGAATTTTGGGGGTTTTACAGATGCCACAACAATATATTTCCTTGATGTGAGTGCTTATAGTTTTCTTCAGCAAGAAACTTTTTAATGATATCTTACATCTAGTATACTAAGATTGGGAGCAAGGTCACTAAGTAACTTATCCCCTAAAAAAATACTCCATGTTTCACTAAACCTAAGAATTTTTAAAATCTCTAATCTCATTTAAACAGATCACAGTAGTAAGAGGAAATGAGTCTGTAGAAAATGACTACATTTTTTTTTTTTTTTTGAGAGAGAATGAGATAGAGAGAGAGAGCATGAGAGGGGGGAGGGTCAGAGGGAGAAGTAGACTCCCTGCTGAGCAAGGAGCCCGATGCGGGACTCGATCCTGGGACTCCAGGATCATGACCTGAGCCGAAGGCAGTCGCTTAACCAACTGAGCCACCCAGGCGCCCTACATTTTTTTTTTAATTTTTTATTTATTTGAGAGAGAGAGCAAGAGGGAGTGAGAGAGAGAGCACAAGCAGGGTGAGGGGCAGAGAGAGAAGCAGGCTCTCTGCTGAGCAGGGAGCCTGATGCGGGGCTCCATCCCAGGACCCTGGGATCATGACCTGAGCCGAAGACAGATGCTTAACCAACTGAGCTATCCAGGCGCCCCTATGACTACATTTCTATGGAGAAAAATATAGATAATTTAAATTGAAAATGCCTCTTCATATTGTCATCTTTAGAGATTTTATTTTGCAATGTTTTTGGGGAAATTTCTCATTCAGCTCTTTTCTAATTACATATGAAAAAAACTGGCTATTAAAAAAGGGCTGTATGTGAAGCAAATTATATGCTGTAATGCACCTAATGTTGCCAAGTACACTTAATGAAGGAGGTAAGGAGGCCATTTAGCCAT
Organism: Mirounga angustirostris; assembly: GCF_029215605.1. Classification (NCBI taxonomy): domain Eukaryota; kingdom Metazoa; phylum Chordata; class Mammalia; order Carnivora; family Phocidae; genus Mirounga; species Mirounga angustirostris. Next base: position 162,714,118 of record NW_026991711.1, read on the forward strand.
CCCAGGGAGGCAACTGATTCTAGTGCTTTTCTATAGGGAAGTAGTTAAAGTAAGTGTGGAGACCTTATAAATTTAAGGACAAGAAGGCAAGTTTGTAACACCCATGAAATGAATCGAGATAAAGCACTCACCTGCTGATTTTTTAAATATTCTTTTCTATGTCGTCTTGTATTTGAACACTGTTTAATATAAGGAGATATTGACCACAATAGTAGGAACACTTACATTCTGTAATCTAGCTTTTACATGTTGTATTTATGAAGATTAGGTTAGGTTAAAAGAATGTCATAGTGTCTTATAGCTATGAACAAGGTGTCAAATGGCACTTACATATTTGTTGAGAAGACAGATCATAAGTGAGTAGTAAGTAGATAATTAGAGATTATGATATATGCCACAGGGTTATATTAGAGGATAAATGGGGACGGCCACTTTAATTAATGGGTCAGTGAGGGCTTCCTTTCAAGGTGACGTTTGAAGAATTAAAATGAGCTTGATATGTGAATAGTGGCAGGAAGAGCATTCCAGGTAGAGGAACAGAAAGTACAAAGGCTGGGAGGTGGGAAAGAGGTTTGTATTTTCTAAGATTAGAGAGGAGACTGGTGTGGCTGAAGTATAGTGAGCTAGGGAGAGAGATGCGTGACTAAAGTTTAGATAGGTGGGCAGGAACTGAATCATGTGAGGCCTTTTAGGCCATGGTATAAAGATGAAGAATTTGGATTTTATTCTGAGATAATGGGAAATGCTATTGAAAGATTTTAAGCAGGGTAATTTCATGATCTAATTTTCATTTCAAAGATAATTTCACTTGTAGATAGAAAAGGATAATAGAGGAGCTATCGGGGAAACAAGAAGTCTGGTTAGGCAGTTGTAGTAGTCAAGATGGACACGGGTGGTGGCATGTTGGATTTTGCCCTCTAGTACTGTCAAGTAACATGGTGGTATCATTACACACCTACTTCTGTGATATATTGATTTTTAAATATCAAGGATTATTTCTTGGATATAGAATATATAGTTCAGTTAGTTTTAAAAACTTTTTCCCTCAAATGTTTATTTTAGAGATCTACATTATATAAAGTTTTCAGTAAGTACTCTACAAATATGTGTTAGTGTTATCTGTACTTATTTATTTATTTTTAAAAGATTCTATTTATTTATTTGACAGAGACACAGTGAGAGAGGGAATACAAGCAGGCAGTGGGAGAGGGAGAACCAGGCCTCCTGACGAGCAGGGAGCCTGATGTGGGGCTCGATCCCAGGACCCTGGGATCATGACCCAAGCCAAAGGCAGATGCTTAACGACTGAGCCACACAGGCACCCCTGTACTTTTTTATTTATTGAAAGAATGTAAACATGGAAAGTATTTTGCCTCAAGTAATAATTCAAAGAATAAGGGTAGAGCCCATCCCCCTGGATTCCCTTTATGATGCAGAGAATACAGACTACAAGGATAATTCCTAGTCATACGGCCCTTTGTAGATGAGGACTTTCCTGTTTGTCCTGTTCTTAAGAGGCTTATTATTGCAATGCTTGAAGACTTGGGTCATGTCTCATTTGTATTCTTATTTAAAGTACAGGTGATCTTTTTCCCCACATAAGCTTTGAGATTTTTGTTGTTTTTTGTTGATAGTCTTCTTTTCCCTCCATATCACAAGTAGTTTTTTGCTTGTGCAACTCTTCTCATCCTTACTTACTTTTTTTTTTTTTTAAAGATTTTATTTACTTATTTGAGAGAGAGAGCATGAGAGGTGGGGAGGGTCAGAGGGAGAAGCAGACTCCCTGCTGAGCAGGGAGCCCGATGGGGTATTCGATCCCGGGACTCCAGGATCATGACCTGAGCTGAAGGCAGTCCCCTAACCAAATGAGCCACCCAGGTGCCTTACTTACTTTCAAATAATATTGGAGGCTGCTAGTTTTCATACTCGGACTCTAGAATAAAGTTGGCATGACTGTAGTCTCTAATGTAAGCTCTGTACTCAATGTGGGGCTTGAATTTATGACCCTAAGATTAAGAGTTGCATGCTGTACTGACTGAGCTAGCTGGTGCCCCCTCAACCAAAAATCTTCTAATTAGACCTCCAATTATGAGCAATAACAGTTTCACCAGTGAAGGCGTCTTTTTTTTTTTTTTTTAAGATTTATTTATTTATTTGAGCTAGAGCGAGAGAGAGCATGAGCACGGGAGAGGGGCAGAGAGAGAAGGAGAAGCAAACTCCCCGCTGAGCAGGGAGCCCAATGTGGGGCTCGGTCCCAGGACCTTGGGATCATAACCTGAGCTGAAGGCAGATGCTTAACTGAGCCACTCAGGCACCTCACCAGTGAAGTGTCTTACAGTAGAGTGATAGCTCCATAGGAGAATGGAATAATTGGGGTTAGAATTAGGGTGGAATTTAAATTAAATAAAGATTTTATGTCCATGAGTAGATGAAATATTCTCATTTCTGTTTTAAAAAATACCATATTATTTTAAAAAATATTTTGTTTTTTTATTTTTTAAAGATTTTATTCATTTAAGAGAGAGAGAAACAGAGAGAGCACAAGCAGGGAGAGAGGCAGAGGGAGAAACAGAGAGAGCACAAGCAGGGAGAGAGGCAGAGGGAGAGGGAAAAGATGACTCCCCACTGAGCTGGGAGCCTGACATGGGGCTTGATCCCAGCACCTGGAGATCATGACCTGAGCCGAAGGCAGATGCTCAACCATCTTAACCACTCAGGCACCCCAAGATTTTATTTAGAGAGAGAGCATGCATGAGAGAGAGAGAGAGAGAGAGCAGGAGCAGGGACAGAGGGAGAGGGAGAAGCAGACTCCCTGCTGAGTAGGGAGCCTGTTGCTGGGCTTGATCCCTGGACCCTGAGATCATGACCTGAGCCGAAGGCAGATGTTTAACTGACTGGGAGCCACCCAAGTGCCCCCGCAGTTTACTATTTTAATTTGTAGATACTTAAACATTCACAAGCTATGTAGTATAAGTGGCTCTGTTTTCTATTATTTAAAAATTTTAAAACTAGGAGATATACAGAGTGTACATTTAAAGAAAGGTTTTCCATCAGTTTTTCTTTTTAGTCTCCCAGAAGAAGCTTTTCTACTCTCTGCAGTTTCCCAGTATATTAAAGTTCTTTTCTTATTTTCTCTATGGGAAGTTTATCCTTTAAAAAATTATCTTGAATTGGGGTGCCTGGCTGGCTTAGTTAGTAGAGCATGTGACTCTTGATCTCAAGGTTATGGTTCAAACTCCACGTTGGGTGTAGAGATTACTTAAAAATAAAATCTTTAAACAAATTATCTTGAATTAAGGGAATTATTTATAAATTAGTACCTTTTGGGGGGGAACAGCAGCATTATTCATTTCTTAGAACTTTAATTTTGAAAAATAAGGGTTATTTTACATATTAAAGGTTATAGACTCATAAAGACAATTAAGTCCAAATAAATTGGAGATGAGCTTTTAAGCACCAAATTCTATCTATATTTGACTTTTTAAGATATATGGTTAATTGTATAAACCCTAAGTACATAGCATGATGAATTTTCAGAGGAATTTTCACAGTGTAAAAATGTGCATATAACCAGCACCCTATACATTAACTTTGGGAGTCCTATTGCACCTTTTTTGTGTCACCATCTTGACTTATAATACTGTAGCTTAGTTTTGAATATAGGCTGAATGTTAATTCTTTTTTTTTTTTTTTTGGTACTCTGTACCCCCAACATGGGGCGCAAACTCATGACCATGAGATCAAGTAGTCTAATAATTAAAATTTATGTGAATTTTTTTTTTAAGTTTGTTTATTTAAGTAATCTCTTCACCCAAAGTGTGGCTCAAACTCATGACCCTGAGATCAAAAGTCACCTGCTCTTCCAACTGAGCTAGCCAGGCGCCATGCAAATTTGTCTTAATAGGGAAAAGACCTTACCCTTTCCCCTTAATTTTAGGATAATATTTTTTAAAAAGATTTATTTATTTATTTGAGAGAGAGAGCATGCACACACATGTTGGGAGGGGGAGGGCCAGAGGGAAGGGGAGAGAAATCCTCAAGCAGACTCTCCACTGAGCAAGGAGCCTGACACAGGGCTTGATCCCGGGACCCCGAGATCATGACCTGAGCTGAAATCAAGAGTTGGTTACTTAAACAACTAAGCCACCCAGGTGCCCTTGGGATAATTTTGACTAGCTATCCAACTTTTTTTTCCTGATAACTTCTTTTTCTTTATTTTTCTCTTAGTCCTGCAATGATTGTGGTTATTACTATGCCTATTTAAGGTTGAACGTATCACTTAGCCTTCCTCTTGGGAATGAGGGACATAAGTTCCAATTGTGCAGAAGTTTTACCAAAAGAAAACTAAATGGGCAGAATCAACTACAAAGGTATAAAGCTGAACATGAAGGTTAGTAGGTAATGTCAGAACCAAGTAGGTAGAAGGGAAAAAACCTATTAAATTTCCCATGCGTTCAGCATTCCTAGAGATCCATGTTTGGGAGACTTTAGAGGCAAATGAAGGAGTAAGAGTAAGAAAGAAGACACAAGGGGCGCCTGGGTGGCTCAGTAGTTGGGCGTCTGCCTTCGGCTCGGGTCATGATCCCAGGGTCCTGGAATCGAGCCCCGCATCGGGCTCCCTGCTCAGTGGGAAGCCTGCTTCTCCCTCTCCCACTCCTCCTGCTTGTGTTCCCTCTCTTGCTGTGTCTCTCTGTCAAATAAATAAATAAAATCTTTAAAAAAAAAAAAAAAAAGAAAGAAGACCAAATAGGCATTTGTTAATTTAACAATGGCAGCACTTTCACATTTTCATCAGGTGTAAAATCGGTCAGTTTTGCCAGTGAATTAAGCTTATATTTTCTGTTAAATATTTTTTACTTTAGTCAGATAACTTTTTCTTAATTCTGTTTTAAAAAGACCTCAGATTCCAAGGTGCAATAATTATTTCCAGTCTTTTTTTTTTTTTTTTTAAGATTTTGTTTATTTATTTGACAGAGAGAGACACAGCGAGAGAGAGAACACAAGCAGGGGGAGTGGGAGAGGGAGAAGCAGGCTTCCTGCAGACTAGGGAGCCCGATGTGGGGCTCGATCCCAGGACCCTGGGATCATGACCTGAGCTGAAGGCAGATGCTTAACGACTGAGCCACCCAGGCACCACCTATTTCCAGTCTTAAAATGATATTTCATCATGGTTTATGTAGCTCATTAACTCACCCCATGCCTATAGGGCTCACCAAACAACCTTTGGATTTCAGTCAAGCAGGGTTAACTGAATTATAATTGCTGAAAAAGCCATAGAGTGTTATTGATAGTTCTTTGGAGAAATATATTTCGTTTATATATATTTTCAAATTTTATTTGTTAAGCAATCGCTACACCTAATGTAGGGCTTGAACTCACAACCCTGAGATCAAGAGCCACATGCTCTACTTATTGAGCCAGCCGGGCGCCTCCATATTTGGTATATTTTATATGGAAATTGGTTTATAATAAGTTATCAAAAGCTTGAAATATTTTTTTGAAACCCGTAGAATAAAACTTTATTGAATTTTTTCTTAAACATTTTTTTATTTATTCATTTGAGACAGACACAGAGCATGAGCAGGGGGAGGTACAGAGGGAGAGGAAGAAGCAGGCTCTCCGCTGAGCAAGGAGCCCGATGTGGGACTCGATCCCGGGATCATGACCTGAGCCGAAGGCAGAGGCTTAACCATCTGAGCCACCCAGGCACCCCAAACTTTATTGAAGTTTTGACAGAGTTAACTGGTACCGGACTGTCTCCCCAACTGTAAACAACCATAAAACTGGGGGAAACTATATGAGGCAATAGTTTATAGGCCCTGGAAGACACCTGTGATTTTTAAAAGTAGAGACTCTCATGAGGTGATGCCCATGACCAGCCCAGCCTCCTCTACCTTCAGTGATTTCTCAATTATCACACTGTAAAAAGCTTGGAATATTTTATAAAGGACTGAAATGCTTGTCAAGTTGAGAAGATTTCCTATAAATTACTATTTTTAACTGTCAGCCAGAGGTGTTGAATTTTTGCTATACCTGTATCAGATCAAGACATCTGCATAATATGCATAAAGATTTTGAAGAGAAATTGGTGCACCAAACTCATTTTTTTCATAAACATTTTCACTATGGTATATATTCTTTTCGACTATTTATTCTTCTTCTGGTCATCTTGAATCAGTGTATCTTTCTATTCCCTTCCCCCTGACCAAGAGAATCATAACCAGGTCTCCCCATCCTTTTTTTTTTTTTTTAGAATTTTATTTATTTATTCATGAGAGACAGAGGGAGAGAGAGGCAGAGGCAGAGGGAGAAGCAGGCTCCCGCCTAAGCAGGGAGCCTGATGCAGGACACGATCCCAGGGTCCTAGGACCCTGGGATCATGACCTGAGCCGAAGGCAGATGCTTAACCATCTGAGCCACCCAGGTGCCCAGGTCTCCCCATCCATAAAAACATAGAAGTAAGGAAACAAAATAGACAAACACCAGACACATACACATATTACATATTGACTGTGTTGCTCCTTTTTTTAAGGCCATTTTCACTGCTAGATTTCTTAACCCTTTGCAGTTACTCCTATAATTTTATTAAGACAGCATTTCTAGAAGTTATAAAATGTAATAGCCTTTGCCCAGCCTCATTTGAAACTTTCTTTTTGAACCCATTTGTGTTACAATTACAGTATTTATGTTGAAAGGTGGATTTAATTTAAATCCTCCACAAAAGTATATTCTTATACATAACCTTGGTATATAATATTTATAACTAAGATGCAAGACAGTTGAAGTGATAAAAAGTAAATCTTTATCAGGGTCAATCTTTATATTTTAAATTTATTGTTACCAGGGTAATACGAAAGAAAATAACCATCACTTAAAACAAATACTTAAATTTAAAAGAATATTTTTGATGAATATATCATGTTTAAGCCTATGTATGTTTGAATTTCAAGTTTTTTGTAATAGATATAGATTTTAAATTTAATAACCAACTTTAGACCACCTTAGCTAGATTAGTGTAAGAAGTTTGAAATATTGAGCCATGCCATTGATTTAATTTTCACTTTCTCCTTTGATTTTTTTTTAAGATTTTATTTATTTATTTGAGACAGAGAGAATGAGAGAGAGAGAGCACGAGATGGGGGAGGGTCAGAGGGAGAAGCAGACTCCCCGCCGAGCAGGGAGCCTGATGCGGGACTCGATCCCGGGACTCCAGGATCGTGACCTGAGCCGAAGGCAGTCGCCCAACCAACTGAGCCACCCAGGCGCCCTCTCCTTTGATTTTTTTAGGCTTTTTTAGTTATTTTAATTAAACCTGTCCAAGAGGGGAAAAGCTCTTTTTCTCTACATACATTATAAGTTAGTGTTACATATTAGATGTGAAAAATAACATGTTAGCTGTCATTTTTTTGAGTATTTAATATATGTGAGATGTTGTACCAGCTTTGTTATTATTTTTTAAAATATTTATTTATTTATTAGAGAGAGAGAGTGTGCAGGGAGGGGAAGAGGCAGAGGGAGAGAGAAACTTTAGCAGACTCCTTGCTGAGCTTGGAGCCCTACGTGGGGCTGGATCCCATGACCCTGAGATCATGACCTGAGTAGAAATCAAGAGTCGCATGCTTAACTGATTGCACCACCCAGGGCGCCCAATTTTGTTATTTTTAAAAAATCGTTTCAATCTCTATGAAGTACAGAATCTTATTTAAGAAACCCCAACCTTAGGAAAATTAGGTAACTCTCCGTGGAATTTAGCTAGTGATAATGCTAGGGTTTGAATTCAGGTAGTCTGATGTCTGAGCTCACCCTCTCATTGACAGTATGTAACTTTTCTTCTTTGTTTGTTCTTAATAAAGGGTCTCTGGGTCTAAGTTGAAAGGAACTAATACTTGGCTTTGATGGCTCAGTAGTACTGTCTTATGCTCAAGATAATGCCAATAATAATTTTCTCTCTCTTGCAAGATATCTTTGAAGAATAGAAAATAAATGAGTTGGGTCTGTTTTTTAGAGAATAGGAAGGTCATATAAAAAATCTTTTAAAATACATTTCTGATGCCCAGGACAATTTAAAAATGAAAAGATAGTGTCCAAACTGCCAAGAATGTAGCATTCATAAACTATATGAAATAACTCAGTGAAACACATCTCTGCTGTAATTTTCATGAAAGGATATAATTAAATTTTTTAATGAAAAATTTGCTTCACAAATGAGACTCAGAATTGGATTATAGTGGTTTTAATTTATTTTTATTTGAAAAGATTTTTTTAAAAAGTTATTTATTCCAATGAGAGAGAGCACGTGCATGAGAGTGAATGGGGAGAGGGGCAGAGGGAGACGGAGAGAGAAATTTTAGCAGAATCCTCGCTGAGCTTGGAGCCTGACATGGGGCTCAGTGTCACAACCCTGAGACCACAACCAAAGCCAAAACCAAGAGTCAGATGCCCAACTGACTGAGCCACCTAGGTGCCTCTTAATTAATTTAAGTTTTTAAAAATAAGCTCTACACGCAACATGGGACTTGAACTCACAACCCTGAGATAAGAATCACATGTTTGGGGCACCTGGGTGGCTCAGGTGGTTAAGCATCTGCCTTCAGCTCATGTCATGATCTCAGGGTCCTGGGATCGAGTCCCACATCGGGCTCCTTGCTCAGCGGGGAGCTTGCTTCTCCCTCTGCCTGTCGCTCCCCCTGCTTGTACTCTACTCTCCCTCTCTCTCTGGCAAATAAATAAATAAAATCTTAAATAAAAAAAAAAAAAGAGCCACATGTTCTACTGACTGAGCCAGTCAGGTGCCGCATTAAATTTCTTTTTTGGTTCTTTTTAAAAAGATAGAGTAAAGATTGTGTTTCATTTTCAAATATTAAAATTGCTTAAGTGTGGATTTATAAGAAATACTTAAAGATGTTTTCTCTAAAGTGACTCTACTTCCGTATGTTTGCAAAATTCATATAGTTAAAAATTTTATCATTTAAAAATAACTGAGGATGATTTGTAGGAAATGCTTAAGTTACATCATTTTTTCTCATAAGTTTTTCTCTCTGTTGTTAGAGTTTCCCAGTTGTCCCTTGGTTAAAAAAGAAATGGGTGGTTTAGAATGCCTAGGTTTTTCCACAGTGTCTTTGAAAGGTCTATAGTGATACTGCTAATCACAGAAAAAGTGGAATAATTGAATAAAAAAGCATTTATTTCAGCTCAAAATTTTTACTTTTTTTAATACAGGATATTTTAGCTCTTGAGGAGGTAGTAAAACTCATATTTGGGGATTTTGTCTTAATTATTGGCCTCCATAATAGAAATTAAAAATCATTATTATATTTGATATATTTATTTTAGAATTAGTTGATATTAAATATTATGAGGAAATGTTTAATTGAGAGAAAATCTCATAGTTGTAATACAAAAGATACTAAAATTTGGGGATTTCTTGTTTCTTTGGAATATCAAGATAATTTGTGTATCAGATTCATTTATTTCCATTGTAGTGAGTCTGAAACTTAAAAAAGTATTTTAGTGCAAGTATTATTTTCTTATTTGCCTGCAAAGTGAATCTTGTTAGCGGTTCTGGATATAATATATAAATAGAAAGAAAGAAAAATAACAGTTTATGCTCCTTTTTTTCAAAGAATGGATGATATACTCCATAACTTCATTGTGTAAAACTGAAGCCAATTGAAATTGCACTCTATACCCATTAAACAAGTACTTCATTTAAGTGGAATTATGTAGTTCTTGTCTTTTTGTGCCTGACTTATTTCATTTAGTATAATGTCCTCAAGGTTCATCCATGTTGTAGCATGTCAGAATTTCCTTCCTTTTTTTGTTACTTTTAAAAGATTTACTTACTTATTTATTTTTAGAGAGAGAGTACATGCACAAGGGAGTGCATGGCGGGGAGAGGGAGAAAGAGAATCTCAAGCAGACTCCCTGCTGAGCACGGAGCCCAATATGGGGCTCCATCTCACAACTGTGAGATCATGAGCTTAGACAAAATCAAGAGTCATTGCCCAACCAACTGAGCCACCCAGGCACCCCAGAATTTTCTTCCCTTTAAAGGTGTTCAGTTTTTTGACCTTGAAAATAATATATAAAACAGAGTTCTTAGTCTATCATCTACCCTCCACATATTCCAGAAAAGTAGTAGTTTATCTGTGTCTTTCTTCAGGAGGTTATAGAAGCTCCATTTAGGAACTTTTGGTCTGATGACATTAAGTGCTTGTCCAAAATGCTTCCAGATAATTTGATTAGTTTGACTTTTGACTTGACTTTAAGTTTGAAGATATATCATACACCATGCTCCTACTGTATGCTCGGTACCTATACAGGGAGATCTGCAGTGTTCAGTACAAGATGCAGGCTCTTTCCAAATTCTAAACAAAAAGGTTTTCAGTTATAATCATTTGCTATATCCTTGCTATTTTAAACTCTTTTGCAACTTTGTAAACTCTTTTGCTGTTTGTGTAACTAAACTTCTATGTTCAGTAAAAGCTGTTGCATTTCCAATTGCCACCAAGCCAGTCTCTTTTATTTTGCTCATAATTCCCATAATAACGTAACTACTGCAGAGTTTGAAATGTTGTTTGGAAGTATCCATAAGTATCCTGCACCCTTAAGAGTCATACCCTTCCACATGTTCTTGCTCTTCTTTAGCCTACCCTGAACTAGTTCTTTGGATACCCTGCTGACATGGAGCTTTCTGAATTAATGAGCCTCACTGTACTGGTGAAGGGGACTACACTTCTAGGTCTATTTATTAGTGATGATGTTGGCAATAATATTTAAAATTTTTTTATTTTGAAATTATTTCAGACTTTTAAAACGTTACAAGAATAAAACAAAGAATTCCTGTATGTAGGTGGAAGAAATCCTAGCTTGGTCAAATGTTAATATTTTGCTACATTTGCCTTATCATTTTCTTTATATGTTAATATTGTCGTTTTTAGAAACATTGGAGAGTAAATTGCAGACATGATGCCCATTTACGCTTAAATATGTCAAGGTATTGCCTAAGAAACAAGACATTTTCTATGTAACCACAATCCAATTCTCAAGATTAGGAAATTAACATTGATATAATACCATTTTCTAATTTGGAAGCCTTGAAATATCATTAATTATTTTAATAATGTTTTTTATAGCCAAAGGAAAAAAATTCTGATCTGGTCCAGTTCAGGATCATACATTACATTTAGTTGTGTTTTTTTTTTTTTTTTAAAGATTTTATTTATTTGAGAGCACTAGCAGGAGGAAGGGTCAGAGAGAGAGGGAGAAGCAGACTCCCTGCTGAACAGGGAGCCCGATTCAGGGCTCGATCCCAGGACCCCGAGATCATGACCTGAGCTGAAGGCAGATGCTTAACTGAGCCACCCGGGCACCCCAGTTGTTAGGTTTATTTATACTTTTTAAATCTGTGACAATTCCTCAGTCTTTATCTTTTATGACCTTGACATTTTTGAAGAGTACAGATCAGTTATTTTGTAGAATGTCCCTCATTGTGAATTTATCTGATGTTTCTTCATGATTAAAGTCAAGTAATGGGTTTTTAGCTGAAATATTAGAGAAGTAATATTGGGTTCTTGTCAGTGCATCATATCAGGGGCACATGACATCAGTTTGCCTCATTACTGTTGGTGTTAACTTTTATCAGTTGGTTAATATGGTATCTCCCAGATAAAGTTACTATTTTTCCCTTTGTAATTAAAACGTAGCTTGTGAAGAGATATTTGAGACTATGTGAATATTCTGTTTCTCATCAGACTAAACATCAGCATTCATTGATGGTTCTTGCCAAATGGGTGATTTTTTTCGAAACGTAATATTTCTGTTAAATTTATTGTCATTCTACCATAAGGAAGAACTTTCCTTTCTCCCCATTTATTTTATTTATTTATAAATAATAAGTATAAATATAAACCCACCATTGTGAACTGGTGGGTTTTTATTTTATTCAATAGATTTAGATATGCATTTCTTTCTTTTTTTTTTTTAAGATTTTATTTTTGGGAGGTACCTGGCTGGCTCATTTGGTGGAGCATGCAGCTCTTGATCTCAAGGTTGTGGGTCTGAGCATATGCCAACGTGGGGCTTGAACCCACAACCCCAAGATCAAGAGCTGCATGTTCTACTGACCGAGCTAGCCAGGCACCTCTAGTTATGCATTTCCTTTTTTTTTTTTTTTTTTTTTAAGATTTTATTCATTTATTTGACAGAGACACAAGCAGGGGGAGGGGAGAGGGAGACCTAGTTATGCATTTCTGAAGTGGGAGAGGAGATCTGCTTTTTAGGTTCTTATTAAATGTATGTGATGTGCACTTAACTCTGTTAAGCTCCCAGTTTTTAAAGCATTATAGGGACACCTGGGTGTCTCAGTGATTTGAGCATGGGACTCTTGCTTTTGGCTCAGGTCCTGATCTCAGGGTCATGGGATCTAGTCCCATGTGGGGCTCTGCGCTCAGTGGGGAGTCTGCTTAGGATTCTCTCCCTCTCTGTCCCTGCCTGTGTGCTCTCTCTCTTTCAAACATAAAATAGATAAAAATCTCTAAAGTGTTATAATGATTAAGTGCAACTGAAGATGTGAAAATACTAGCTAAACTGTAATAACTAATAAGTTATTTTAGGTTTATAATCTCATGAAATTTTGAAATTTAAAATTGAATATCAAAAGTGTTTTGTTAGCTTGCAGCTTACTCATTTGGTAGCAAATTGATTTGAACTGATATAAAATTATTTACAGTTTTTATCTAAGTGTGAACATTCATACTTCTTGCTGAAGAAATAGTAATAGATATAATTATTGGGAACTTCCCCATACTCTGCTGGGAGTGTTGTGTAATACATGGCATATGCACATGATACTTTGCTAAAATATGGAAAAATTCAGAATTTTTTTTTTAAAGATTTTATTTATTTATTTGAGAGAGAGAGAGAATGAGAGAGAGCACATGAGAAGGGGGAGGGTCAGAGGGAGAAGTAGACTCCCTGCCGAGCAGGGAGCCCGATGCGGGACTCGATCCAGGGACTCCAGGATCATGACCTGAGCCAAAGGCAGTCGCTTAACCAACTGAGCCACCCAGGCGCCCTGGAAAAATTCAGAATTTAAATCACATTTTGGTATAAGGGTTTCATATAAAGGCTTGAGGACCTATAGTACGATATACAGGTCCTATTTTTTTGTAAGTATATTTTTGAAATTACCAACTATTACTAGTTGGTAAAATTGACACTAACAGTTATAATACAATTCACCGTGACTATCACAAAATTGAGAATAGTTCTATCAGCATTTGCTTAAAGAATAAAGGAGGAGAAGAAATACTAGCACTTTCTTTGCTATCAGGTACTTTCTTGTGCTATTGTAAATGAAATTAGGGAGATCAAATTCCCGTGTGATTTTTTTTTTTTTTTCCTTTTCATTCTGTTACTGCTGAACCCACATCTCTTCCTAATGTATAACTTTCTACTCTGCTCACTTAGGCAGGTTGAAAGGATACTTTAATGCAGCTATGGAATATAGAATACCTTGCGTTTCCTCAACTGCCCAGTGGCTTTAGGTAATGTTATATACATAGTATTCTTTGTTGTTGTTATTGTTGTTTTAAAGATTTTATTTATTTGTCAGAGAGAGAGATACAGAGCACAAGCAGGGGGAGTGGCAGGCAGAGGGAGAAGCAGACTCCCTGTTGAGCAGGGAGTCCGATGCTGGAATCGATCCCAGGACCCTGGGACTATGACCTGAGCTAAAGGTAGCCACTTAACCAACTGAGCCACCCAGGCATCCCTAAGTAGTATTCTTTGTAGAACTGATTCAAATTGAATGATACAGAGACAGATTTTAACTATGCCTTGACTAAAAAGTAAGTTCTTTTTTTTTTTTAAAGATTTTATTTATTTATTTGAGAGAGAGAGAGAGAGCATGAGTGGGGGGAGGGGTATAGGGAGAGGGAGAAGCAGAATTCCCGCTGAGCAGGGAACCTGATGTGGGACTCTATCCCAGGACCCCAGGATCATGACCTGAGCCAAAGGCAGACACTTAACCAACTGAGCCACCCAGGTGTCCCAAAAGTAAGTTCTTTTTAGAGGACAACAAAGTGTTCTTAACATTTTAGTAGGATATAATAATAATAGGACTCACTTCTGTCTTTTCATGTTTAATGAACATAATGGTTATACTGTATCTAATGAGAATTTTAAAATTTGCTTTTATTCCTACATGGTGATTTTCATAACAAATGATACTTATTCTCAGATCACAAAATAAGTTAGCTAAATAGTGCTTAGGTTTAAGATTTTTAACTTTATATAAAAAAAAGATTGGGCACCTGGGTGGCTCAGTCGTTAAGTGTCTGCCTTCGGCTCAGATAATGATCCGAGGGTCGGGGGATCGAGTCCTGCATCGGGCTCCCTGCTCCACAGGAAGCCTGCTTCTCCCTCTCCCATTCCCCCTGCTTGTGTTCCCTCTCTCGCTGTGTATCTCTGTCAAATAAATAAATAAACTCTTAAAAAAAAAGATTTATTAAAAAAAGATTAACTTTATCATTAGAGATTCTTTTAATTTTTACTTTAGGTACTAATTGAGAAACTTTTTTTGTTACTTCGCATTATTTATTTATTACTAGGTATAGTTGACATACAAATTGGGTGGAACTTTTGATTAGTTTTTTGTGTTCTTTTATTCATGTAAATCAATTTAAAATTTTTCCCTTTCAATTCTACTTTTATGATCTAGTTCTAATCCTGAATTTTGAACTCTCCTAAATTATGCTTGATTTAGATAAAATAGTTTTAAACTAGTAACCTAAAAAAATACAACTTGTTTAAAATAATACACGAACATAACCAAAAAAATTCAGATTGTATGTAAGAGTATACAATGAAATGAACATTTATAACATTCTTATTATCTAAGCCAGGCAAAGGTTGGCAGCTTTCTTTCACTTAGATGTCACTCAGCCTACTGAGTATACAAATGTCTTTTGTTTGCTTGCCACCCAACTCAGCAGTAGTGAGTGAGGGGGAACTGGTGATGATTGCCAACGGTACCTCACATCTCATGTCACCCTTTATGTAATCATAAAGTTAGATGACATGTGGTGGCAATACCTGAAAGGAACATGGTTCTAAAAGTCAATGAAAGTTTTGTTTTTATCGGTTGTAAGTGTTTTTTTTACTACAGTGGGTGCAAATTTTTCTGGTAGCTGATACAAACAATTACAGTGTATTAAGAACTTTGCTGAAGCATTCCAGGAGAAACGTATTCTGAAATGAGAATAGATAAAAGTGATTTTGTTTTGTTAATGGATTTGGAGCAATCTTTTAGTAAGGCCACGTTTATTTCAAGTTTTGCTTGCCAACTAAAATGGCTTCATTTTATGTAAGTTGCTAATCCTTAATATATATTATATATATACATAGTGTTTTCTTTGGTGTAAGTCAGATGATAAATCTTCATTATGTAATATTTTAAGTTGATATAAATGAGTAGTATTTGAGTCTTATTTTTAAAGCAAAAAGGTGAGCCAAAATGTTAGTCTTTAACACATACAGTGTATAAAAACTTGTTGAAGTGCCAGATCAAGGGATGTAGTAGCAACCATGGAATCTCAACATGTTAATTAATCCAGTTTCTAATTTTTGGTCCTGAATGATATCAAGATTATCTGCATTTTCCTTTTAGGGTTGTTCTGTAATTATGATGTAGTAAAATGTTGGAAATCACAATGGTTGCTTAAAATGACCATGCAGCAAAAAGGTTCAAGAATGCTTTTTGCAAAGAGCTCTATTGTTAGCACAATTTTGCCTGTGATTCCTGTCTTTTAAGGAAGCTGTATTGCCTAAAAGTTGCCAGGACTTCATTAAGCTAATGTTGGATCATAGCCAGACATTCAGTTGGTCAAGACCCCAGCCTTCTCTGAGACCCAAGAGGTGCAGGAAAAGGAGTAAGATCGGAGTGGGAGGTGGAATACACTTTTTTACCTGGTAATTTATGTATTTATTGTGTCAGAAGGGTTTAACAGACTTTTGAAATTAATTTGCTTTAAAGCCTTCTAAATCTTTTACTACAGTAGCATTCCTGGTATTGGCCCTTCCATTTTTTCAGTTAACCAGAAACAATATTGATAGTAAGACTTGGATTTTTTCTTGTATGGTTTTGAACAAAACAATACTTTTTTTTTTTTAAAGATTTTATTTATTTATTAGAGAGAGAGAGTGAGTGAGAGAGAGCACAAGCCAGGGGGAGAGGCAGAGGGAGAAGCAGACTCCCGCTGAGCAGGGAGCCCAACACGGGGCTTGATCCCAGGGCCTTGGGATCATGACCTGAGCTGAAGGCAGATGCTTAACTAACTGAGCCACCCAGGCACCCCAGGAATACTTACTTTTAAAATTTATATTAGAAATGTCATTAGAATGACACCTCCATGAAGTTAATGTTCAACTCATTTTAAGAAAGCAGGATTATAACAGTATGATCTTATTTGTTCAGATTCTTTAGATTTTATTTTTTAAAAAAGATTTTATTTATTTATTAGAGAGAGAAGGGGTTGGGGTGGGGGGCAGAGGGAGAAGGAGAAGTAGACTCCTCACTGAGTGCAGAGCCTGTCATGAGACTTGATCCCAGGACCCTGAGATCATGACCTGAGCCAAAGTCAGGCACTTAACTGACTGAGCAACCCAGCCACCCCTTGAATCTTTAGATTTTATAGTTTTGCTTTTATTTTTATTTATTTATTTATTTAAAGGTTTTATTAATTTATTTGACAGAGAGAAAGCGAGAGAGAGCACAAGCAGGGGGAGCGGCAGGCAGAGGGAGAAGCAGGCTCCCCGTTGAGCATGGAGCCCAATGCAGGACTCGATCCCAGGACTCTGGGATTATGACCTGAGCCAAAGACAGACTCTTTCTTTCCTTTTTTAAAATATTTATTTGAGAGGGAGCGAGAGTAAGCACAAGAACGGGGGAGGGAGAAGCAGACTCCCCACAGAGCAGGGAGCCTGATGCAGGGCTTGATCCCAGGATGCTAGGATCATGACCTGAGCTGAAGGCAGACGCTTAGCTGACTAAGCCACTCAGGCACCCCTAAAGCAGATTCTTAACTTACTGAGCCACTCAGGTGTCCCTGTAGTTTTGTTTTTATTTTTAAAGATTTTATTTATTTATTTGAGAGAGAGCGAGCAGCAAGAGAGGGAACACAAATAGGGGGAGTGGGAGAGGGAGAAGCAGGCTTCCGGCAGAGCAGGGGCTCAATCCCAGGACCCTGGGATCATGACCTGAGCCGAAGGCAGATGCTTAGTGACTGAGCCACCAGGTGCCCCTAGTTTTGTTTTTAAAAAGTATTTTTTTTTTAAGATTTTATTTATTTATTTTGAGAGAGAGAGAGAGGAGAGCATGGCGGGGGAAGGGGCAGAGGGAGAGGAGAGGGAGTAGCAGACTCCCTCTAGGGACCCAGGTGCCCTAGAGAAGTCTTTAAATATCAACCTCCTGCTAAGGAATATAAGTTTTCCAGAATTCTATTTTTCACTTTGAAAGCTCAAATTTTATTACTGGCAATAAGTTCTATCAGCTGATTTTCTTGAAATGACAAGATCACTCATTTTCAAGGAAGTGTCTGCCAAAATCTCAATAACCATAGTTCGCTTGTCAGTTGTTCTTTAAAATTAAAATAGTGCTCCATGGAAAGGCACCTGGTTCTGCTATCAATTCAACTACACAAGTACTTTTGCTAAAGACAATCATCATACTTTGGTATGCAGCAGAAATACCTATACTTCTCATTTGTCACACAAAACACTTAAGACAATTACTCAAAAGAACAGAGTTAATAAAATTAATAACTTTACTACTTCAGCTAAGGACAGTCTTAAATGAAACGGTCTTTTTTTTTTTTTATAGATTTATTTATTTATTTGAGAGAGAGAGTGCGCATGCACACGTGAGAAGGAAAAGGGTCAGAGGGCGAGGGAGAGAAGCAGACTCCCAGCTGAGCAAAGAGCCTGACTCAGGGCTCAATCTCACAAGCCTAAGATCATGACCTGAGCCTAAATCAAGAGTCCGATACTGGGCTACCCAGGCGCCCTGAAACTTTTTTTTTTAACAGCAAGTTCTTAGTGAAGATCACAGTGAAAACCAGTACAGTTTGGTGCTTTTAAAGTGCTTTTAAAAAACTTTGCAGTTTGGGGGCACCTGGGTAGCTCAGTTGGATAAGCATCTGCCTTCAGCTCAGGTCATAATCCAGTGTTCTAGGATCCCTTGTCTGGCTCCCCATTCAGTGGGGATCTGCTTCTCCCCCTGCCTCTCCCCCTCCTCCTGCTTGTGTGTACACAAAAACTGCAGTTGTTTTTTTTTTTTTTAAGATTTTGTTTATTTATTTGAGAGAGAGCATGAAAGTGAGCAGGGGGAAGAACATGGGGGGGAGGGGGGGAGGGGGGAAGAATCCCAAGCAGACTCCGTTCTCAGCAGGGAGCCCCACACGGGCTGGACCTCACCACCCTGAGATGGTGACCTGAGCTGAAACCAAGAGGCAGACACTTAACTGAGCCACCCAGGCGCCCCTAAAATTTTTGCAAATGACATGGCAGAATAATTTCATATGCTCATTTCCCCATAGAAACCATATATCTATGGTTGCTACTTAGCGCTATTAAATATCCACCTATATCCACCAGTAGGTTAAATCGCTTCTTGTAAAAAAATTGGTCTTGACAAATTTTTGCTGTAAGCTTTTCATTATCATCAGATGTTGATTGTACTGGCACCATAGTATATAAAATCTAGGGAGGAAACAAATGAATGTGAACCATAACAGAGTTAATGGGTCTTCCTCAAAGCTCTCATTTAGAGATTAATGTATGTAAAGCATTTAGCACTATGCCCAGCACAGAGGATACTTCTAACAAGTGTTTTTAAAATAAATATAAATTTAGATTCTTGTAAACATTAGTATTAATTATAGTAAGGATTTTCAGTCACTGTAATCAGTCTTCTATCTTTGAGATTTGAAAGAAGCAGGAAATAGGGCGTAGGACCTACAAGGAAACAGGAAGTCTACCCATATTTTTATTTCACATTCCACTTGAACTATCTTAGAAACACAGGGTAAAGCATCAAACAATAGTTGTATAAGTTTTTTTTTTCCTTTTTATCTGTGTCTTTATCTACGTTGTATTATATTTTCATTTTAGTATACTGGGGATGGAGTGTCCTATGTCTAGAATGTCTTGAATGGATTCATTAATATGGAACATTGTGAATGTTTCTTTGTCAAGGAGATAATGAATTTTCTTCCCATTCCCATTCATTAGTCAAAGAAACTGAATAAAATACTCTTCTTAAGTGTTCATTAAAACAGGTATGTGATTCCAAAAATAAATAAATCATTCAGATCAAACAGAATGTGGAAAGAACTCAATAAGGTATATAAATAATAACAAATGAACCTAATCATATTATAAATGAATAACATACTGAAGGGGTGAAGAAGAAAGGAATTAGCCTAAGTTACTTTGAAAAACCATTAAAGACAAAAAGTATTATACACAATATTGTACTCTAATTAGTACATTTCTTTCTCATAGAGGCATGGGTTAGTGTTTCTGAATTGTTCTTAGCAATTCTACTTTAAATGTATCCTTGTATTGAACAAATAAGTAAAAATATCGTGGGTAATGACAGCTAGGCTCTTAACTCTCCATGGAGAGGGCCTGGAAGTAATGATGCTAGAGTAATCTGTTGCCCCGATCTTGGTTTCTAAATAACACTCTGCAATAAAAGGAACCCTGAAATGATTGATTCCAGGACTGGAGCAGGGAAGTCAAGAGGAACTTGGAACATTTAATGGTACCAGGAGGTGCTCAAAAAATGATGATGGGTATGTTGGAAAGATACAGCCTGCTTGAAGCCATTTCTGCTGTCCGAATCTGGGGCAAAATAAATAATAATAGTATTGGATCTTGGGGCGCCTGGGTGGCTCAGTCGTTAAGCATCTGCCTTCGGCTCAGGTCATGATCCCAGGGTCCTGGGGTCCAGCTCCGCATTGGGCTCTTTGCTCCGCGGGAAGCCTGCTTCTCCCTCTCCCACTCCCCCTGCTTGTGTTCCCTCCCTCGCTATGTCCTCTGTCTGTCAAATAAATAAAATAAAATCTTAAAAAAAAAAAATAGTATTGGATCAGAATCCATTGAATAAAATAAATATCTGTGAGTCCATACTAACATAAACAAGGGAGAAGGGACAGCTTTTTAAATTCATTTGTTTTTTTCAGTTAATGAACTTTATATTTTAGAGCAGTTTGTTTCACAGCAACGTTGAGGGATAGCTTCTTTTTTACAGTAGAATTCCAATTAATGAATGGAGAATGAATGAAAAAATAAAAAACCATCACTAGGCAAATACCAGACAGGTTCTTGTTGCAGGCAAGAACCAATCATTGGATGTTAAAATTAGTGGGTGAGAGTATGGTGAGAAACAGAATATTTACATAGTCTCAAAGTATCTTCCCCACAAGATATTTTTTAATTACAAAGAGAAACCTTAATTACAGTGGAGAAACCTGGAGACACCACCCTCACAGACACATTAACGTCTCATATTCTTCCTGATAAGATACACTGAGAAGGACACAGACAGCATCACCTCTATGGTATTCTTGCCAGAAAAGCTTAATCTCAACTTAATCATGAGAAAACAGTGACAAACCCAAAGTGAGGAACATTTTATAAAATAAACTTATTATTTCTTTAAAAAAGTCTCAAGGTCATGGGAAAAAAAATCATCTATTGGAGGAGACTAAGGAAACACGACACTTTGTGGGATTTGGGTTGAATCCTCGACCAGAAAAAGACATTGGTGGGAAAATTAATGAAATTTGAATAAGGTCTGTAGATTAGTTAATTGTATCAGTGTTAATTTTCTGGTTTCCATAATTGTACTCTGGTTGTGTAAGATGTTAATATTAGGGGAAACTGGGTTAAGGTTATACAAAAGGTGTACTGTTTTGGCAAATTTCCTATAGGTTTAAATATTTTCAAAATATAATGTTGGAATGACAAGTATGTGTCCCTTATAATTCTAAAAATATTTATGGTGGTAGAAGGAGTTCTTGAGGTAATAAAATGATGAAGTCACCAAAACTTAAGACTAAATTTCAGTTAATTCTTTAGCCAGATTTATTCATCCTTGACAGATTTTACTTTAAAATTGTTATGAAAGGTATCCTTTCCTTTGCCTAAGTATTTGGTCCATGTAATCATTATCTTAAATTTTTTTTTTCACCATAAGAATTAGGAATTAGGGGCGCCTGGGTGGCTCAGTCTGTTTGGTGTTTACTTTTGGCTCAGGTCGTGATCTCAGGTTCCTGGGATGGAGCTCCGTATTGGGCTCCCTGTTCAGCGGAGAATCTGCTTCTCCCTCTCCCTTTGCCCCTCCCCACCCCATGCTCTCTCTCACTATCTCTCTCTCTTTCAAGTAAAAAAATAAAATCTTGAAAAAAAAAAAAGGAATTCAGGGGCGCCTGGGTGGCTCAGTCAGTTAGGCAGCTACCTTCAGCTTGGGTCATGATCCTGGGGTCCTGGGATCGAGCCCCACGTCCGGCTCCCTGCTCAGTGGGGAGCCTGCTTCTCCCTCTCCCTCTGCCTGCCGCTCTGCCTACTTGTGCTCTCTCTCTATCTCTCTGTCAAATAAATAAATAAAAATCTTTAAAAAAAAAAAAGATTATTTAAAAAAATAGGAATTCAAATTTTTTAATCTAAAACAAGGAACTGGGGCGCCTGGGTGGCTCAGTCGTTAAGCGTCTGCCTTCGGCTCAGGTCATGATCCTGGGTTCCTGGGATTGAGCCCTGCATCGGGCTCCCTGCTCGGCGGGAAGCCTGCTTCTCCCTCTCCCACTCCCCCTGCTTGTGTTCCCTCTCTTGCTGTGTCTCTCTCTGTCAAATAAATAAATAAATAAATAAAATCTTTAAAAAAAATAAAACATGGAACTCTTGATCTCAGGTTGTAGGTTCAAGCCCCATGTTAGGTGTAGAGAGTACTGAAAAATAAAATCTTAAACACACAAACAAATAAATAAAACAACATCAACAACAAGGAACTCCTTGACCTGAGAAAAATCTTACACATAAGAAAGATAATTCCAGGGGCACCTGAGTGGCTCAGTCGTTAAGCGTCTGCCTTTGGCTCAGGTCATGATCCCAGGGTCCTGGGATTGAGCCCCGCATTGGGCTCTCTGCTCAGCTGGAAGCGTGCTTCTCCCTCTTCCACTCCCCCTGCTTGTGTTCCCTCTCTCACTGTCTCTCTCTCTGTCAAATACATAAATAAATCTTAAAAAAGAAAGAAAGAAAGAAAGATAATTCCAAGGGTGCCTTTCTGGGTCAGTCTGTGGAGTATGTGACTCTTGATCTTGGGGTTGTGGGTTTGAGCCCCACACTGGGTGTAGAGATTACTTAAAAATAAAATCTTAAAAGAAAAAAGATAATTCCAGTTTTGGATTGAGTCTTTACATTTTAGTCAAAAACTAAAACAAAACCCTCTGTCCAAAATCATTGTGGATCCAAGGGTATTTTTAACCCAGAGAGAAGGGGCACTGTGTTTGAGTAGAGAAAGCAAATCGTTGAGAAGGAAAATGTCTTGACTGTTTGAATCCCATACATGAAAGAGATTAATGACTAGGATCTGTATGGGTAGAATGGTTTTAGGTTGTGGGGAAAAAGTGAGAGTCTTTAACTTACAGAGATTACAGGATAAGATGGAGGGTCAGTTAAACTGTAAGAGTTTTTTTCCGGGGGGTGGGGGCGTTTTAATATAGGACAGGGAGAGGAGAGAGGAAGCTGTAGGGACCTTCTGTGGGATGTGTTGATCAAGATGGAAAGGGTCAGCTTAGAGAAGCTGAATATACATTTCTGTATTCTCTGACAATAATAGAAGCTAGTCAAGAAATTTCTAGGGGAGTTGTCTGTGTCAGAAATTTTTGAAATGGAAGTTTTGACTTTTGAGCTTGAACAGACTTGGTTCTATGTGAATCCTCAAATCCTTTCTCAGCCCTCAAGTTTATTATTATTTTTTTAAAGATTTTATTTATTTATTTGACCGAGAGAGAGACACAGCGAGAGAGGGAACACAAGCAGGGGGAGTGGGAGAGGGAGAATCAGGCTTCCCGCTGAGAGGAAGCCCGATGCGGGGCTTGAACCCAGGACCCTGGAATCATGACCTGAGCCGAAGGCAGACACTTAACAACTGAGCCACCCAAGCACCCCAGCCCTCAAGTTTAGTCTGAAAACATAAACAATTAAGTCAGGAAATTAGATATAACAAAACTCTACCTGGGTGACGGGGCACCTGGGTGGCTCAGTTGGTTGGGCGACTGCCTTCGGCTCAGGTCATGATCCTGGAGTCCCTGGATCGAGTCCCGCATCGGGCTCCCTGCTCGGCAGGGAGTCTGCTTCGTCCTCTGACCCTATCCCCTCTCATGTGTTCTCTCTCTCTCATTCTCTCTTTGTCAAATAAATAAATAATATCTTAAAAAAAACAAAAACAAAAACAAAACTCTACCTGGGTGAACATGTCATACTTTTTACATGGCTTCCCTTGTACTTGAATACGTGTTTTTGCGCAGTCTCTGTGTCATTTTAGGATGGCTAAAATAAAAGCTTCCTAAAAACTTGCTTTGGTATAGTATCTTTGCATAGGAGAGTATGCTTCCCAATATAGTTAAGATTTTAAAGCATTCCTTCTTAGTGCTAAGTCTCATAAATCTTGGTGTCCCAAATGTTATTTATGTAACAGTTTCTAAAACTATTTGGTGCACGAATCATTATAAATACTGAATTCTCAGTTTACTTCATTTTCTGGTTTTATTTATTTTTTTTACGTAGGTTTATTTTTAGTTCTACATGAAATCTTAGATTGAGGTTCAGACCATCACAAACATAGAATAATCTTGTAGGGAAGAAAAAATCTTTTCTTTCTACCCTTCTAGGTTCTTTTTTTTTTTTTTTTTTTAAGATTTTTTTATTTTATTTATTTATTTGAGAGAGAGAATGAGAGAGAGAGAGAGCACATGAGAGGGGGGAGGGTCAGAGGGAGAAACAGACTCCCTGCTGAGCAAGGAGCCTGATATGGGACTCGATCCTGGGACTCCAGGATCATGACCTGAGCCGAAGGCAGTCGCTTAACCAACTGAGCCACCCAGGCGCCCCCCTTCTAGGTTCTTGGCTGGGGCTCTCTGACAAAAGATAGATTAATAAGAGGAAAGCATACCAATTTATTTAATGTAAGTTTTACATGACACGGGAGCCTTCATAAGAAAATGAAGACCCAGAGAAGTAGATAAGCCTGAGCATTTTTATACTAGGTTTGTTGAAGAGTGGAAAGTCATGGAAAAATGTGATAAAACAAAAGAATATGAGCTAAAGGTAATAATAAATTGGGAGAAACAGGCCCATTTGTTTGGATCCTATTTGTGGTCGGTAACTTAGAACTACTCTTCACCTTGGAGTATGGGTCCAAAGATAGGTCATTAGAGTACAGCTCTTATTCCATAATATATGTATTACTAATTTAGTATTATATGTACTAAAATTGCCCTATGTTGGCACCTTTCTTTCTAATACCTTTGGCTCCAGCTTTAAAGAGTTGAATTTTGTTGGAGCTTGCCTAGGTATGCAAATGATAGTTTCTGAATATTCTCTGTAGTAGGCCAACATATTCTGTTTGTTAAAATGTTACTTAAGTGTCTGTGGAAATGGACTACAGCATATTTCAGGCTCCCCTGTTACCTACTAACCTCATTTTGAAATGGCTAATTTGTAACAGTGCTGTTGTCCTACGGCTTTGTGCCAAATGGAATGAGTTTTCTTCCCTTTAGCCCAGAATGTGTCTTGAGTTTTTATTATTTTATTTGAAGTCATATAAAGAAAATATATATTAGATCCTGGAGAACTTTGCCAAGATCAAAGATTATCACTTTGAATTTTAATAGTATTTTATAGTGTTCAGAATGTTCTCACATGTATTTTCTCATTTGCTAGAGGTTCTATCAATATTTTTCCTAAGGTGGGAATAGTAGCTCAATCTATCATCACTTATAAGTTATGCTCTATTATACTTTTAAGATATACCTTATATTTGGTACCTATAATTCTCAATAAAAATACAGACAAGAATTATTAGTTTTGTGACTTTTATAATCAGGTGATAATAAATCTTGAAAGAAAACTAGAGTTTATATAATCATTAACAACACTATTAAAAAATTTTTTTGTGCAAACATATTTTCCTGTTTATACTTATGGTGGGTCTGTGTCTTCCATAATTATTATTTAATTGGTGGTTCTGAAGTTATGTAATTGAAGCAGGAAGAGGAAAAATTTTTTTGCATGTGTATTATATGCTGTGTTTGCATGGGTGTGTATATGTACATACACACAGTTGATCATCATTATTCATGGATTCATATTTGCAAATTCACGTACTCATTAAAATTTGTTTGTAACCCCAAAATCGATTTTTTGTGGTCCATTTGTGGACATATGCAGAGCTGCGAAGAATTTGTGTCATCTGATACCCATGTTCCCAGTTGAGGTTGAACGAGGTGATGCTCTGCCTTCTTTTTTCAGTTTTCATATTATGAACAAGTATCCTTTTCATGGTCTGTTTAGTGCCACATTTTTCTTTTTGTGCTTTTTTTTGGTGATTTCATTGTTTAAAATGGCCCACAAACATAGTGCTGAACTGTTTTTTGGTGTTTCTTTTCTTTCTTTCTTTCTTTTCTTTCTTTCTTTCTTTCTTTCTTTCCTTTTTTTTTTTTTTAGCGATTTTATTTATTTATTTGACAGAGACAGAGAGAGAGTGCACACAAGCAGGGGGAGCTGCAGGCAGAGGGAGAGGGAGAGAAGCAGGCTTCCTGCCAAGCAGGGAGCCTGTTGCGGGGCTTGATCCTAGGACCCTGGGATCTTCACCTGAGCTGAAGGCAGTTGCTTAACTGACTGAGCCACCCAGGGGCTCCTGTTGTCTGGTGTTTCTAAATGCAGGAAGACTTTTCTCCTTATGGAGAAAAAATATCTATGTCAGATAAGCTTCATTCAGGCATGAGTTATAATGCTGTTGGCTATGAGTTCAATGTTAATGAGTCAACAATATATATTAAATAAGGTGTCTTTAAACGGAGAAACATATAAAACAATGTTATATGTGTTGATTGGTTGATGATGACCAGAGGCTATAGGAACTTAACTGTATTTCTCCTACATGTTCAGTATTGGCTAATTCATTGTTTGCAACGACTTTATAGAAAATATAAGAATCAACTGAAAAAAAATCAACTGTGTATGATACCTGTTTACATATTGTATATTAAACATATATTATTAATGATATTAATGTTGTATATTATTAATTATATATGTGTTATATATATCCCTCTCTTATCTAATCCTACAAAAACATCCGTGCCCTTATAGATAAGGAAAAAGAAGGTAGACACAATTAAGTGAGTGATTTGTCCAATATAATTACCAAAATTCAAGGTCTGGCTGCAAAGTCAGTACTCTTTTTTAGATTATACTATCTGCTTTGCCTAGGAAATATAAAAACACATGTAAGTATATCGTGGCATTCACTTAGTTTGCAGGAAGAGTAAGTTTTCCCCTCACATCTATTTGAAAATTAAACTGCTTTCATTTTAAAATTGAACATTAGGTACTTTTTTAACAATTAAAAAAATTTCTATAGTGATTGATTTAGGATAACTTTTTGTAGATAGTTTTGTTGATTCTTTTTTGGATTTATGTTTAAGTACCGTTGTAAGTGGAAAATGTGAAATAGTAGAGTTTTTGTTTCCTTGAGTAAGATCTTACATGCTTGGAGTGTCTAATGTCTCTAGAAGAAAACAGTATCCTGTTGATTCTTAAGCTTTTCACTACTTTTTTTTCCCCCCAAAAAAGCATGATGAGAAATTAGAAAAAACTTCATTTATAAAATAAAGGTACAGGGATATCTGACAGGCTCAGTTGGTAGAGCATGCGACTCCATCTTTTAGTCATGAGTTTGAGCCCCACATTAGGGGTAGCGATTACTTTAAGTAATAAGTAATAAGATCTTAAAAATATATATATATATCCAAAGAAATATTGAGCAATTACAAAATTAAGTTTGAAGGGAATATCTTTACTAAGTAGGATAGCACAATTAATGAAGTTAATTTATACACAGAAACTCAATGAATTTTGTTGCTTTGCCTTCACATCCAGACTCCTTTCAAATATTGCTTCCAATTAAGGCTTCTGGGTTTAAGTCAGAGGATGAAACCTGCTGGCATTCCTGAATATGCATTTGTTACCTTACACATCCTGCCTGGGGTATGAAAACATCTGTAGAAGGGTTAAGAGTTTTTAAGGCAGTGCTTAGTAATCATGTTTTATAAATGAGGTCCAGTTTAGGACAAAAAAAAATTACCACGCTTCATTTAAAAAAAAAAGAGAAGTTGCATTTTTCTTTTAAAACCAGGCAGTGATATATTTGCAGACCTACAGTTACCTATCACTGAAGGTTTTTTTCCCCCTAGAATCTTAAGTCTGTATAACTAGTACTCCTACCATTTTCTATAGTATTTGGTAGCAAAGCTGTCCCTATTTAACGTGTTTTTAAACAAGTTTTTCATGACTTAGGATGGAGAAGTGCTTAGAGGAGAGGAATTTTAGGAACTTGGAGATAGTTGAGTAGCATCAGAGTTTAGCGACAGAT
The DNA here is from genome assembly GCF_029215605.1 of Mirounga angustirostris. Lineage (NCBI taxonomy): Eukaryota > Metazoa > Chordata > Mammalia > Carnivora > Phocidae > Mirounga > Mirounga angustirostris. The sequence continues at coordinate 162,741,836 of NW_026991711.1, forward strand.
AAGACACCCTCCCCCCCAAAAAGAGATGGTTCCACTAAGATTCATAGATATTAGGAAAGCAGGAGTGTGTGTGGGGCGGGTAACAATTTTTTTTTTTTGCACATGGAATGGGGCAAGGAGGAGAATGCAAGAATTTGAAAGGTGACTGTACACTAAATAACATGTAACTGTCATTTTAAAGTTAATAAAATTTTTTCTTAAGCTCACTTCAAGAAGCAGAAAATAATTTCAAAAGAAACTTCTGAATGACAGCTGCTATTTATCTTATTCTGTAGCTAATTTGAAGTACTCATTACAGAGTTCTTCAAGTTGCCATTTCCGGTATCTGATCCTCAATGAAGTTTGCATATTGTGTTAAAAAACAAAATTCAGGGCTCCTTGGTGGCTCAGTTGGTTAAGCATCTGTCTGCCTTCAGCTCAGGTCCCGATCCCAGGGTCCTGGGATTGAGTCCCGCCAGGGAGCCTGCTTCTCCATTTCCCTCTGCCTGCGGCTCTCCCTGCTTATGCTCTCTCTGTGTCAAATAAATAAATAAAATTAAACAAAACAAAACAAAACAAAGTTCAGCTGAGTGAATTTGAAGATATGATTGGCTTCATTCAGTGATTTATTAATCGGGAGCATCCCATCTAGCCAACAGTAAAGAGCTCTGAAGAACTGAACAAAATGGGAGACTTTAATAGGCATAAGGGGGTAGAGACAAAGAGCAGATTACCTCATGTTTGAGGGACAGAAGTCGTCTATCAGGCAGATTACCTCACTAGTGCTGATCAGGAAATTCCAGATTTACTGGTTTAACACTACATTCGTGGCAGAAGTTGAAACTGCAGTTAGGTTATATATTAGGTCTTGATTTGCTGATGTGGGGCTTGGCACAAGTAGCTCCTTTTTGGGCCTGGGGTGTGTGTGTGTGTGTGTGTGTGTGTGTGTGTGTGTGTGTTTCTCTCCTTTTTAAAAAGTTTATTTATTTTTTAGTAATCTTTACATCCAGTGTGGGGCTTGAACTCATTACCCTGACATCAAGAGTCCCATGCTCCGCCAACTGAGCCAGCCAGGTGCCCCTGTCTCTATTTTTCTATTTTTATTGTATTTATTTATTTATATTAAGTAGGCTCCATGTCCAGCATGGAGCCCAATGCAGGGCTTGAATTCACGACCCTGAGATCAAGACCTGTGTTGCAATCAAGAGTCAGATGCTTAACCAACTAAGCCACCCAGGTGCCCCTGACTCTCTCTTTTTAACAATTGTTGTTGTTAAAATTATTATAATCATAAAGATAAGGAGCTAGATATTAGCAAGAAAGTAGTAACAAAGATATGAGGAGGAGATGATGACTCAGGGACTGTTCATAAAAGTGTTTCTAACTTTATGATTTGATATGTGACCTCTACTCCAAAATCAACATTAACAGATGTAATATTAAAAGATAACATACCTAAGCTGAAAAACAAGTTTAACATCTTGGAATAGAAAGGCAAAGTGTTGTGCATAACCAAATCATAGGGACAGAAGTTGGCAATGATGAGCACAAACTAGGTTCTTTGAAGGTTAACGGGGTACGAAAATGACCATATGAGAAGGTCAGAACCAGGGTTCCAGCTTGAAGCCAGGGGTTGTTTCTTCTGAAAGGAAGCAAAAACAACTCCCCCCCCCCCGCCCCGCCCCACTAAAACAAAAAACAAAAAAACAACCCAGCTTCTTACTTCTTTGGCCTAGGATTTGTTTCATAAATTGTGGCCCTAGGAATATGAGAATGAAGACACTACTTTTTATGACCAGGAACTTACCCGGGGTCACTGGATCTGTGACAGGATCTGCAACATCCCCCAAATCTTTGCAGGGTTGAAGTTGCAAAATGCCATTATAGGAACTAGTTCTGTACTAAGGGAAACACCTGACAATGTGCTAGAGAGGAGATGGTGATTGGGGAGTTGGGGGAGAGAGCAAACAAAAACTCTGAGCCTGCAAACTTAAATTTCAAAACATAAGGAAAAAAAATCTAATATTGAGGAAGGTCAAAAAAAAAAAAAAAAAAGAAATGAACCAGAAGTTAAAAAAAAAAAAAGAAAGAAAAAAGAAACGATCCAAAAGTGACACCTATACTTCTATGTGGGGAAAAAAAAATCTGTATGTGTAAAACTTAAAGAAAATATAAATTTATAACCTTGGTTTAGAAAAGGAGTTCTTTTAAAAGTTACCAAAAAATCAAAGAATAAAGGGAAATTTAATTATATTAAAGTTTAAAATTCTGTGCAACAGGAGATACTGCAAAATGAAAAAAGCTACAGATTGAGAAAGATATTTGTAACATATATAATCAATTAAGGATTATTATCTAAAATATGAAAGCACCTTTAAGCAAACTAACAAGTTGAAGGGAAAGTGGGAAATGATTTGAATAGGCAATTCACAAAATAGGCAACCTGATGGTTAATAAACATCTGACTGGATACATTGTTAATCAGGGAAGTGCCAGAAAGAGGATTTAAAAAATTCTGGAAGGTCTGACATTAGCAATTAAATGCTGTGGCTGAAATTAACACATCACTTAGGTTCTGAGTTATCAGGATGAGCAGAGCTTGCCTGCTGACCTGTAGGACATGGAACAAGATAAGAAATAAAACCTTGGCCTGGGTGGCTCAGTCGTTGAGCCGTCGGTCTGCCTTCGGCTGGGGTCATGGTCCCAGGGTCCGCGGGAAGCCTGCTTCTCCCTCTCCTACTCCCTCTGCTTGTGTTCCCTCTCTCACTGTGTCTCCCTCTGTCAAATAAATAAATAAAATCTTAAAAAAAAAAACACTTTATTTTTTGTTTTTTCAACTTCTGTTGTTTAAAGCCACGGAGATTTTGGGATTATTAGTGCACATAATCTAGTTTATTTTGACTGATAACAGAGAGGAAATAAATGGCTTTGGGACTAAGATGAAGGGGAGTCTTTTAAGTATATATCCTTGTGTACCTTTAAATTACTGTGTATGTGTATTACTTTTTTAAAAAAAAGTGAAATTATTCTGGTTACTGCATACAGACTGGATTATGGGAGGATGGAGAGAAACCAGTAGGAGGCTATTAGTGTTGTTCAGGCAAGAGATGATGACAGACAGAACCAGGATTGGTGCATTGGATAGAGATTAATATCTTTTATAGATGAAGTCTAGAGATATTTTGGAGGTAAAATTCATTGTACTTGGTAATTAATTGGATTTTATTATTATTATTTTTTTTGGATTTTATTATTTCTGCAATAGAATTTTTATGGTGACCATGCAATACTTTTGCAGGCCAAAATAAAGTTACTAAGTAAAAAATAATGAGGCCTATAACAAGGTTTCATTGTCCTCTGAGCCTTAAAACTTTTTCATTCCTATATTATTTCTCTGAGGTAGTTTGATTTCTTCACTTCACTTGTGTCTTTATTTCCATTCTCTTTTTTAAAAAATTTATTATTATTTTTAAAGATATTATTTATTTATTTGAGAGAGAGAGCACAAGCCAGGGAGAGGGACAGAGGGAGAAGCAGACTCCCCGCTGAGCAGGGAGCCCGACGCTAGGCTCCATCCCAGAACCCTGAATTCATGGCCTGAGCTGAAGGCAGACGTTTAACTGACTGAGCCACCCAGGCGTCCCTCTAAATAAGAATTTTATGATGCCTCCATTGCATTATTATGAGAAACACCTTTTATTACATCACCCACCTCCTATCTATTCATACTATAGTTCTTCCACATTTTGAGCAATCTAATCTTCCCTAGGTGCTATTGCACTGTCTTTTTTTACATGCTCCAAGAATTATAGCAGCCTTCTATCTACAGACCAAAGTTTATAGGACAGAGTATAACATTCTACTTTATAAACCTTACCTTTTCCTGTTACTCCTTCTCTAACACACAAACACATATTCATTCTTTGTAGTTCATCAGAATTTAATCATTCATAGTTCCTATGCCTGTGGTTCTGTTCATATTGTTCTTGAATGCCTTTGTACTTTTTCAACATCTTACTTGGCCTTTGGGGTACATCATAAACCCTCCATCTTTTCTCATGCCGCTAGCTAGAAGTTTTTGCGTGTGCCTATAGCATCTTATTTACTTCTGTCCTGGCACTTTCCTTCCAAAATATTTCTTCCTTTACTTTCCTGGCTAAGTTATTGACACCAGTATTTACCCTATTGCCTGGGCCACAAACAGAGTGATCTTTGATTCTTGATTATTCATTTAACTTCCATGCCTATTTCCACCAGAGCATCCAACTAGACACCAAGGTAATCCTTTCATTTCTTTTTTTTTTTTTTTTTTTTTTTTTTTAAAGATTTTATTTATTTATTTGAGAGAGAGAGAATGAGAGACAGAGAGCACGAGAGGGAAGAGGGTCAGAGGGAGAAGCAGACCCCCCGCTGAGCAGGGAGCCCGATGCGGGACTCGATCCCGGGACTCCAGGATCATGACCTGAGCCGAAGGCAGTCGCTTAACCAACTGAGCCACCCAGGCGCCCGGTAATCCTTTCATTGCTAAGGAAATTAACATTATCTATTTTTTTTAAGATTTTATTTATTTATTTGACAGAGAGAGAGACAGCGAGAGAGGGAACACAAGCAGGGGGAGTGGGAGAGGGAGAAGCAGGCTTCCTGTGGAGCAGGGAGCCCAATGAGGGGCTCGATCCCAGGGTCCTGGAATCATGACCTGAGCCGAAGGCAGACGCTTAAGGACTGAGCCACCCAGGTGCCCCAAAATTAACATTATCTAGAAACAACTATAGCATATGTAGCATACAGAAATTATTTTCTTAACTCTTACAATAAGCCTTGAGTGATTTTTCTTATTCTCCTTATATAGGTGAGGGAATTAAAGTTCAAAGAAGCTAAGTAACTTGTATAAGGTTAAATGTTAAATTTTTTTGCTTGACTTCAAGGTCTACTCTAGTTCCATTTGGCCCCACAAATAGTTCTCTAATCTCCCTTTCTCCTTATTTCTCTCTGTTCCTGCCTTTATAATTTTTCTCTCTGATTTATTGCATTAGCTTTCTGACTGGTACAATGCCTCTCTTCTCTCCCTCTCCCAATCTCTTTTTCATACTCTGCCAGAGTACTTTTCTAAAATACAAATCTTCATTTTATTCTCCTGCTTAAAATTCTTTAGTGGTTCTCTGTGGCTCACAAAATGAAGTTCAAACTCCTTATCATGGCACATCCTTCATCTGGTTCCTGCTTACATTTTCAGCATCATTTCCTACTACTCTCCCTTTCCCACTCTGCATTCCAGCAACACAGAACTGTTTGTGGTTACTGGAACTTAACATGTTCTCTCTAAGCTTTTTGCTTTTGGAATTTTCCCCTTGCTTGGAATTTCCTTCTCTCCTGCCCTGCCTTGTAAATCCTTACTTATGTATCCGTTCAGCTCAAGCTACATTTCTGTGATGTGGACATTTAAAAAGAATTCCTTGACATTCTCTAGAGGGATGAAGCAGTGTTAGGCTTATCTAAGTCCTTTTATTTTGCTTCTAGTAGAGTCTTTACCACATTGTATTTTGTTTTTCTCACCTATTAAACAAGGGATCCTTGAGGGTGGAATTTTCTTTTCTTTATTTTGAGGAGCAAACTCTACCCTCAACGTGGGGCTCAAACTCATGACCCCAAGCTCAAGAGTCACATGTTCTACCAGCTGAGCTAGCCAGTGCCCCATGGGTAGAATTTTCTTCTGGAATTTAGGATGAGTATCTTTTTAATTCTAGTCTCTAGTATAGTGTCTGGCTTAGGTATTTGTATTAGTCTGCATGGGATACCATTACAAAGTACCATAGACCCTATGGTTTAAATAACAGAAATTTATTTTCTCTTAGTTCTGAAGAATAGAAGTCCAAGACAGTGTCCCAGGATGGTTGAGTTCTGGTAAGGGCTCTCTTCCTCACTTGCAGAGAGCCACCTTCTCACTGTGTGCCCCCATGGGTTTTCCTTAGTATGTACATGTGGAGAGAGAAATCTCTCTTTTCTCTTATTTTTTTTTTTTAAGGTTTTATTTATTTATTTGACAGAGAGACAGTGAGAGAGGGAACACAAGCAGGGGGAGTGGGAGAGGGAGAAGCAGGCTTCCTGTGGAGCAGGGAGCCTGATGCGGGGCTCGATCCCAGGACCCTGGGATCATGACCTGAGCCAAAGGCAGATGCTTAACGACTGAGCCACCCAGGCGCCCCTCTCTTTCTCTTCTTATAAGGCCACCAATACTATTGGATTAGGACCCTATGACTTCATTTATTATTTTTTTCTATGACTTCATTTAAATTAATTATATCCTTAAAAGCCATATCTCCAAATACAATCACATTGGGGGAGTTACACTTAATTTTGGGGGATACAGTGAATTTGGGGAGGTACACTTCAATCCATAGCAGTATTCAGTATTTTTTGAAAGAATTGTTAAATTCTTTTTATGAGTCACTGTTTATATGGTTGTCTTTGCCATTAGATTATACATTTCTTTTTTTTTAAGTAGGCTCCACACCCAATGTGGGGTTTTAACTCACAATCCTGAGATCAAGAGTCATATGCTATATCAGCTGAGCCATCCAAGTGCCCCTAGATTATACATTTTTTGAGAGTAGGGACTATTCCTATTTTTGTATTTCTCAGACTTTGAATATATGGATTTTTAAGAGTTGTTAAATGAGTTAAGGTAATTGCATTATAGAATGAGATTGTTGATGTGTTATTTAAGTCAGATAGATGCCTAAGCAGGGTTTCTGGGCTATTAATTGTGGCTTTTTGTTTACTGCGGGTCTCATATCCTTTGTCTTCATATTTCAGGGCAACCATTATTACCAGTTTCTTATATATTTTTTCTTATGTATGCTATTTATATGTAAGTATTATATATATTTGTAACCATAGGGTTTTTGTCATTAAAGATAATAAATTATATAAAATAACTAGCACGATGTAACACAATATAGATGTTAAGTCACAAATCTTAGTTTCCTTCCCCTTCCTTTCAGGAAGAGATGACTTCTAAAGGATTCCTTTAGGATTTGCTGTCATTTTATAGTTTAAAATACTTCTAATTTTCAGATCATAAAGGTTTCCCCATATTCACATTTAAGTATAAAAGTAATATCTAACATCAGGTAATGAATTATTTCTTACCAGTTACTTGAGATTAGTCTGTATCATCATGTTTCATTCCATTAGCACAGGGGTACTTAACAGGAGTGATTTTTTTTTTTTACCCAGGACATTTGGTAATGTTGGAGACATTTTTAGTTGTTAACAACTAGGGGATATGACTAGGATTTACTTGATAGAAAGCAGGGATGCTGCCAAACATCCTGCAATGCACAGGACAGCACAATTATCTGGCCCCAAATGCCAGTAATGCTGAGATTGGAAAATAGTAATTAGCATAAATAATAATGAATTGAGTATAAGTCATGGCCTTTTCATTCTTTCTGTAATTATAGTCTGTGTTCACTCTTCACTTTATGATTTTCTAATTTTAAATCTAAAGTGATCCTTGATTATATGTCTAATGTGCAACAGATGTGTACATGTGTTCTTTCTCAGATTTTAATCTAATTTTATCATACGGTGTTGGCATTTGCTTTGCAAGTTTTCACCTTAATTAAAAACATGCCAAAGACAGCGGAAGGTATGTTTTTCTTAAACTAAAATGAAAAAGTGATTCTTAACTGTTCATTGTATGTTGCCACTTTGAAGTTTGACCTGATCCCATTCCATAATAAAGCTGTCTGCCATCTGGTAAGGTAACAAGCAACTGCCTAGGATATTAAGAGTGTTGTTTGCCAGATTAGGGGCAAGCAAGGTCTATGTCTAAACTTCACCTTTACTGGACATCCAGGCTCCTTAGGGGTATTAGTAATGCATTTTTTCTTTGGATATTGGCAATTAGATGATGAAGGTGGTTCCTGGTGGAAGTTAAGTCTTAAAGAGTAGGTGACATGAATATCTCTGGATTGAGTGATAATTTCAAGAAGATGTGAGTTTCAGGGAGAAGATAACAGAATGTTTTAAGTCACTTGTAACCTTCACACTTACTGCCTCTTAGTTACCATCTTCCTTCTCTATCCCCCACAACTTTCCTCACTCTTCATATACAAGAGGAGAAACAGTTTGGAAAATAGAGAGAGGGGGGAAATGATTAATTGATTTTGGGAAATTCTGAGTGTGAGATGGTTGTGAATTACCAAGTTAAAATGTCTGGAAGGTTATTTGATATACTAATCAGGAGCTCAAGAGGAAGGTTTCATTTTGAGATTTTTAAGTCATTAGTGAACAGCTGATATTTGAAGCTAATGAGTTATTCACAGGATGGAGTGTAGAGTGAATAGAAACAGTTCAGAATAGAACCCTGGAGGTTACCAATATTTAGGAAGTCCATAGAGGTCAAGGGGCTTACAAAATAGAATAAGAACTGGCCAGAGAGAATAAGAAAATCACAATTAAAAATCAGGTTAAAAAGCAAAGAGGGAAGTATGGTTATTAAAGCCAAATGTGTTAGGGGTGATTAATGGAATTTAGGATTAAAAAATGTCCCCTGAATTGGATTAGAAAGTCCCTCTTTTAAGAACTTTTGGTGGTGGTGGGGGGTGCCTGGGTGGCTCAGTCATTTAAGCATTGGACTCTTGGTTTTGGCTCAGGTCGTGATCTCAGGGTCCTGGGATCCAGCCCTGCACTGGGCTCCACACTCAGTGAGGAGTCTGCTTGTCCTCCCTACCCCTCTGCCCGCACCCCCCCTGCTCCTGTTGGTGTGCGTGCACGTGTACTCTTTCTCTCTCTCAAATAAATAATATCTTTAAAAAAAAGTTTTGTTGGAGTACAGTTGGTTTACATTAAAGATGTATAGATAAGCTTCCACTTAGATTAGTTACTCTTAAAATATTCATTACTTCAGGAACTTCTTAGAAAATAGGGTGGGGGCGCCTGGGTGGCTCAGTTGGTTAAGCGACTGCCTTCGGCTCAGGTCATGATCCTGGAGTCCCTGGATCGAGTCCCGCATCGGGCTCCCTGCTCGGCAGGGAGTCTGCTTCTCCCTCTGACCCTCCCCCCTCTCATATACTCTCTCATTCTCTCTCTGTCAAATAAATAAATAAAATCTTAAAAAAAAAAAAGAAAATAGGGTGATCTTTTCTTTTTCATTCTGATTACTGTCTGACAAAGGGCATTGATATGTTAGGGTTAGGGATATTGATCAGTGCATACAGCAGTATACAATCTTATATGGTAATACTGGTAGGAAAATGGGCATATAAACTGATTACATATAAAAGTAAATTTATGGATGACCATTTAAAAAATTTTATTTATTCATTTGAGAGAGAGAGCACGAGTGGTGGGGAGGGGCAGAGAAAGAGAAGCAGGTTCCCCGCTGAGCAGGGAACCTGATACAGGGTTCAGTCCCAGGACCCTGGGATCATACCTGAGCCAAAGGCAGATGCTTAACCAACTGAGCCACCCAGGTGCCCCATGGATGACCATTTTAGATACATAGTTATTGTTGTGGGTTAAATTATGTCCCCCAAAAGGATATGTTGAAGTCCTAACCCCTGGTGCCTGTGAATGTGACCTATTTAGAAATAGGCCTTTGCTGATGTAGTCAAGATAAGATGAGGTCATACTGAATTAGGGTGGGCCCTAATCCAATATGACTAGTGTCCTTATATGAGATGAAGGCAGAGACACATGGGGGAACGTGGTGGTATGATGATGGAGGCAGAGATTGGAATGATTCCATCTACAAGCCAAGGAACATCCAAAGATTGTTAGTTAGAAGTTAGAAGAGCCAAGGCAGGATTATATTCTACAGATTTCAGAGGGAGCACAGCTCTGCCAACACCTTGATTCTGGACCTTAAGTCTCCAGAACTGTGAGGCAATAAATTTCCATTGTTTTAAGGCACTCAGTTTGTGATAGTTTGTTATGCTAGTCCTAGGAAACTAATACAGCCATCCACGTCCTTAGCTTTAATGATGATGAAGAGATTCAGTAGGGTTGAGGGTAACTCTGAATTACTTTAAAAATCTAGTTATTTTTTAAAATTTTAATTTAATTAATATATAATGTATGATTGGTTTCAGAGGTACAGGTCTGTGATTCATCAGTCTTATATAATACCCAGTGCTCATTACATCACATGCCTTCCTCAATGTCCATCACCCATTTACCCCATCCAGCAACCCTCAGTTTCTTTCCTATGATTAAGAGTCTCTTGTGGGGGGTGCCTGGGTGGCTCAGATGGTTGGGCCTTCGGCTCAGGTCATGATCCCAGGGTCCTGGGATCGAGTCCCGCATCGGGCTCTCTGCTAGGCGGGGAGCCTGCTTCTCTCCCTCTGCCTCTGCCTCGCTCTCTCTCTCTGACTTTCATGAATAAAAAAAAAAAAAAAAATTTTAAAAAGGGTCTCTTGTGGTTTGTCTCCCTCTCTGGTTTTGTCTTGTTTTATTTTTTCCTCTCTTCCCCCATGATCCTCTGTTTCGTTTCTTAAATTCCACATATCAGTGAGATCATATGATAATTGTCTTTCTCTGATTAACTTATTTCACTTAGCATAATACCCTCTAGTTCCATCCACGTCATTGCAAATGGCAAGATTTCTTTCTTTTTTTTTTTGATGGCTGTGTAGTATTCCATTGTATGTATCTATTGCAACTTCTTTATCCATTCATCTGTTGATGGACATCTAGGCTCTTTCCATAGTTTGGCTATTGTGGACATTGCTGCTATAAACATTGGGGCGCAGGTGCCCCTTTGGATCACTACATTTGTATCTTTGGGGTAAATATTCAGTAGTGCAATTGCTGGGTCGTAGGGTAGCTCTATTTTCAACTTTTTTTTTTTAAGATTTTTATTTATTTATTTGACAGAGAGAGACACAGCGAGAGAGGGAACACAAGTGGGGGAGAGGGAGAAGCAGGCTTCCTGCTGAGCAGGGAGCCCCTATGCGGCGCTCGACCCCAGGACCCTGGGATCATGACCTGAGCCGAAGGCAGACGCTTAACAACTGAGCCATCCAGGCACCTTATGTTCAACTTTTTGAGGAACCTCTATACTGTTTTCCAGAGTGGCTGCTCCAGCTTGTGTCCCCACTAACAGTGTTGGAGGGTTCCCCTTTCTCCACATCCTTGGCAACATCTGCCGTTTCCTGACTTGTTAATTTTAGCCCTTCTGACTGGTGTATCTCTTTGTGGTTTTGAAAAAATCTAGTCTTTTGAACATTTTGTCTTAAGGGTCTGACTGAAATCCAGTGTTGTTTCTGGGCTCACCTGATTTTATGACAAGGGAGAGACTGGCCTTTTCAGTTCCTATGGCCCTGTAAGTCAGACATAACTCCTGTCAGCTGGTGCTTCTGGTAGTGGTCTGGATCATGAATAATATTTTTGTATTTTAGAGTAACTCTCTGTAGCCTGATACTTCTTTATTCTTTGTTTCTTTCTTTTTTTTTTTTTTTTTAAGATTTTGTTTATTTATTTGACAGAGGGAGAGACCGTGAGAGAGGGAACACAAGCAGGGGGAGTGGGAGAGGGAGAAGCAGGCTTCTCGCTGAGCAGGGAGCCCGATGTGGGGCTCGGTCCCAGAACCCTGGGATCATGACCTGAGCCGAAGGCAGATGCCTAACGACTGAGCCACCCAGGTGCCCCTTCTTTGTTTCATAGTGGAATGTGTTGGTAATATATGCTCTACCTCATTAATGTTCTTTGGGGAAGTTGCAGTGGTTTTAACTGGATTAAAGCCAGTTTTTTTCTTTGAAGAAAGTATGTAGTTGCCGGAGAACAGAGAGCTTTGCTAGATGATTAAAAGATATTCAACAGGTTTCTTTGTTTATAGTGTCTTCCATGCCTCCAGATGTACTCCTTTAAGACTAAATCTTTGAGCATTTCCCATCAAAAAAATGCACATATTAACCTGTACAGAATTTCAGAGCCTTTAGATTTAGAACCCCTGGAACAGAGATTAAGACTAAAGCTCAGTTCATTAGAGGCAGTATCTAGTCATAGTGGTTGTGGTAGAGCAGAGGGGAGAGTAAGCAACTCTTGGAAGGAAGAGAAAAGATGCTCTTTTGGGTAACAAGCTCTTTGGGTTCCTGATTGGAACCATGGCTTAGGGCGTCTGGGTGGCTCAGTTGGTTAAGCGACTGCCTTCGGCTCAGGTCATGATTCTGGAGTCCCTGGATTGAGTCCCATATCAGGCTCCTTGCTCAGCAGGGGGTCTGCTTCTCCCTCTGACCCTCCCCCCTCTCATGTGCTCTCTCTCTCTCTCTCATTCTCTCTCTCAAATAAATAAATAAAATCTTTAAAAAAAAAAAAAGGAACCATGGCTTAGATCCTAAGAGTTTCTATGCTAGGGCCCAAGCTAAATTAATGACTTGGAATTTTCAGTTAATTAATATACTTTTTTTTTCTGGCTAGGATAGAATATTGAATTTTTAGCAAAGCTTAAATTTGTTATTTTCTGAAGAAAAGTAATATAGTGATAGAGATGACAAGTTGCAAATATGGAGAGAGTGTAACTTAAGGGAAGTTATTTACAAGTGAACTTGTGTTTCCATACTGATAACTGGTTGTATTTATTCTCAGGAACATTGTCAGAAGTGGTAACACAGTTTAGAGCTATGATCAGAGACAGCAGATATATACAAATTAATTGAATGAAGTATCAGTGCTAGTAAATAAATATCCACCCATTTATCCTCTGTGTACGGGCATAGATGCCAGTACTGTGTGTGTGTGTAGGGAATGGAGGATCACCCTCCACACCCTCACTTGCCCAACAAGTTCTTTAATATAAAAATGAACGCAGGGATGGGAGTTAACTTTAATTTGATAAAAAATACAGCCACCTGGCAAAAGAAGGGAAGTGCAAAATCAGTTGCAGTTAACCTAGCCAATGGATTGGGAGCAGTAAGAATCTATGTTTACTACTGTGTTTTCATTCAAAAAGGTAATTTATACTGAGCTGTACTTCCATTGTGGTTCAGCAGAATTTTGTCTTCTGAGCTTCTGAGTTGATCTGTGGGCTGTGACTAGCATTAAAAAAAAAAAAAAAAAAAAAAGAATAGTGCTTAGTAAGAAAAAGAATTGTATCATGAAATTTTCGTTTCATGTGTAAGTATGTGTGTACCAGGTGATGAATCAAAAAAGCATTTCTTATGTTGTTGTAAGTTAACTATATAATGGCACATCATTGGAATAGTGATAATAAATTAGCCATTTTCTTGAATAAACTATTTTATTTTGATAAAGACACCTCATTTGCTTCTTGACCTTGTGATTTACAACAGTGCATGGCCTATCTTTTGAATTATAGTTTACCCTTATATAATACAGTTTTGAACTATGTGGGTTCACTTATATGCGGATTCTTTTTTTGGATAAATATAGTATAGTACTGTAAGTGTACTTTCTCTTCCTTGTTATGATTTCTTTAATAACATTTTCTTTTGTCTGGCTTACTTTATTGTAAGAATACAATATGTAATACATATAACCCACAAAATCTGTGTTAATCAACTGTTTATGTTATCGGTAAGGCATCTGGTCATCAGGAGGCTGCTGTTTAAGTTTTGTGGGAGTCAAAAGTTATATGTGGAATTTTGACTGCACCCCTAGCCCCCATCTTTTTCAAGGGTCAACTCTAGTAAGCTCCTGAAAACATTTAAGTAGATCATCTATCAGATATGTTACATATAGGATGAATTCCTGCTTTTTAATGGAAATTTGACTTCCCTGTTCTTTGCAAGTAATATTTCATATTTCTAACTTATTATGGTCCTATTCCTAGAAAATGATGTATTCTTTTTGTACAGCCTTGATCTGTGGGTGTGTTGTGCTTTTTATAGTTTTCTGTGTTTGCAGTTTTTCTAAGTTCAGTGCAGGGGAAAACAGCAAGGAAAAATGTGAAACAAAACTCTTTGGACCTTAAGCATGAATTAGAGTTTAGGAAAACTTGGCTCTGGCCAAGCAACAATAAAAGATTTGTCTCACCCCCCCCCCCAATCCACCCCCTCCCAAAGTTTCTCCAGCTGTACTGAAAATAACCTCAGCCTGAATTGGCTTTGTCAGACTTGGCAGTTTTGCAAGATACAGAACTGTATAATTCTTTACTGAGTCTTTGCAAAATATTTTGTTTTGCAGTGGGAATTATGCTTCAGAGCTTGCTTTTTCTTACTTCCATAATTTCCCATATTATCCAAATGGAAAATTTTTCTTTGTAGTAAATTAAAATCTCTTTTGGGCTTCCCTCAAAGGTCTTTAAATTTACCACTTTCACAAATTTCAAATGATTTTTTATATCTTTTCCTCATCTATTTTCAATTGTTGCAAATAAATTTTAAGATACTATATATTGCTTAATAAAAGTATAATATGCACATGTAATATTTTCTCTAACAGTTTTATAAGAAATTACATGCCATATAATTCACCAACTTAAATTGGGGAATTCAGTGGTTTTTAGCATATTTAGAGTTGTTCGACTGTCACCATGGTCAATTTTAGTGTTTTAATGACCCCCAAAAGAAGCCCTGTACCCATTAGCAGAAATTCTTCATTCATTCCTTCCTCCAGCCCCTGGCAACTACTAGTGTACTTACTATTTTTAAGAATGTGCCTATTCTGGACATTTCATATAAATGGAATCATAGAGTATGTGACCTTTTTTGTCTGGCTTCTTTCAGTTAGCATAATGTTTTCAAGGTTCATCCATGTTATAGCAAGTATCATTGATTCATTTGTTTTTATTGCCTAATATGCTGTTATGGATATACCATATTTTATTTATCCATTCATCAGTTGATGGATATTTAGGTCATTTATACTTTTTGACTATTATGAATAATGTCATGAATATTCATGCACAGTTTTTGGTGTGAATCTATGTTTTTTATGTCTTTTGGTTATATACCTGGGAGTAGAATTGCTGGGTCATATTGATTGAGTTGTAAGAGTTCTTTTTATATTCTGGATACTAGTCCTTGATGAGATATATAATTTGTAATTTTTTTCCCCTCATTCTCTGAATTGTCTTCACTTTCTGAATGGTATACTTTGTTTTTTGGTTTTTTAAAATTTATTTAAATTATTTTTTTCTCTTTTAAGATTTTATTTAAATTCAAGTTAGTTAACATATAGTGTAGTAATAGTTTCAGGGATAGAATTTAGTGATTCATCACTTGCATATAACACCCAGTGCTCATTACAACAAGTGCACTCCTTAATGCCTATCACCCATTTGCCCATCCCCTCACCCACATCCCCTCCAGCAACCCTCAGTTTGTTCCTTGTAGTTAAGAGTCTCTTACGGTTTGCCTCCCTCTCTGTTTATATCTTATTTTTCCTTCCCTGGATAGTATACTTTGAAGCGTAAAAGTTTTTGATTTTAATGAAGTTCAAATTACCTATTTTTCCATTAATTGTAATTTTTTAGTGTTATAGTTAACAAACCTTCATCTCATTCAAGGTCACAAAGATGTTTGTTTATGTTTTTCTTTTTCTGAGAATTTTATAGCTTTTTTTTTTTTTAAAGATTTTATTTATTTTTATTTTGAGAGACAGAGAGCACAAGGGGGGAGCGGGAGAGGGAGAAGCAGACTCCCTGCTGAGCAGGGAGCCTGATGTGGGACTCGATCCCGGGACTCCAGGATCATGACCTGAGCCGAAGGCAGTCACTTAACCAACTGAGCCACCCAGGCGCCCCAAGAATTTTATAGCTTAAGTTCTTACATTTGAAGTCTATGATCCATGTATATATATATATATATTTTTTTTTTTTTTTAAGAGAGGAGGGAGGGACAGAGAAAGAATCTAAAGCAGGCTCCATGCCCAGCATGGAGCCTGATGCAGGGCTTAATCTCACAGCCCTAAAATCATGACCTGAGCTGAAATGAAGATTCAGATGCTTAACCTACTGAGCCACCCCAGTGCCTTAAAGTCTGTGATCCATTTTTAGTTAGTTTTTGTATATGGTGTGAGGTGGGGGATCCAACTTTATTCTTTTCAATGTGGATGTCCAGTTGCATGGATATCCAGTTCAGCCATTGTTGGAAAGGCTATTTTCTCTGTTGAGTTTTTGACACTTGAGTTTTTGACACTCAAATCATTTGGTCATTCATATGAAGGTTTATTTCTGAACTCTCAATTCTGTTTCATTCATATATATGTCTGTCTTTATGTCACTACCTCACTGTCTTGATTACTTTTGCTTAGTACTAAAATTTGAAATCAGGAAATTCGAGTCCCCCAACTTTGTTCTTCTTTTTCAAGATTGTTTTGCCTATTCTGAGTTCTTTTCATTTCCATATGTATTTCAGAAGCAGCTTGTCAATTCTGCAAGAAAGGTAACTGGGGTTTGATAAAGATTGCATTGAACATATAGATCAATTTGGGGAGGGTTGCCATTTTAACAATATTAAGCCTTCCAATCCATGAACATGGGATGTCTTTCTTTCTTTATTTTTAAATTTTTATTATTTATTTATTTATTTTTAAAAGATTTTATCCATTCACTTGAGACATAGAGATACAGAGAGAGAGAGAGACAGAGAGAGAGAGGGAGAGAGCATGAGCAGGGAGAGAGAAAGAGGGAGAGGGAGAAGCAGGCTCCCCGCTGAGCCAGGAACTGGACGTGGGGCTCGATCCCATGACTCCGCGACCATAATCTGAGCCGAAGGCAGGCGCCCAACCATCCGAGCCACCCAGGCACCCCTCTTTCTTTTTTTAAAAAAGATTTATTTATTTATTTGAGAGGAGAGAGAGTGTATGCGTGTGAGCTCAGTGGAGAAGGGCAGAGAGAGAGGGAGAGGGAGAGAGAATCCCAAGCAGACTCTGCACTGAGCACAGAGCCTGACGCAGGGCTTGATCTTATGACCCCGAGATCATGACCTGAGCCGAAATCAAGAGCTGGACACTTAACCGACTGAGCCACTTAGGCACCCCAGGATGTCTGTTTATTTAGTTCTTCTTCAGTGTCTTTCGATGATATCTTGTAGTTTTCAGTGTACAAATCATGCATTTTTTTTGTTAAATTTATTCCTAATAATTTTATTCTTTTTGGTGCTATTATAAATGGAATTGTTTTCTTTTTTTAAAAGATTTTATTTTATTTATTTTATTTTTTTATTTTTTTTAAGATTTTATTTATTTGCGAGAGAGAGAATGAGAGACAGAGAGCATGAGAGGGAGGAGGGTCAGAGGGAGAAGCAGACTCCCTGCTGAGCAGGGAGTCTGATGCGGGACTCGATCCCGGGACTCCGGAATCATGACCTGAGCCGAAGGCAGTTGCTTAACCAGCTGAGCCACCCAGGCGCCCCTCTTTTTTTTAAAAGATTTTATTTGTTTCAGAAAAAGCATGGAGGGAGGGGCAGAGGGAGAGAATCTTTAAGCAGACTCCCACTGAGCATGGAGCCTGACATGGGGCTTGGTCCCACAACCCATGAAATCATGACTTGAGCCAAGACCAAAAGTTGGATGCTCAACCAGCTGAGCCATGCAGGGGCCCCTGGAATTGTTTTCTTTCTTTCTTTCTTTCTTTCTTTCTTTTTTCTTTTTTTAAGATTTTATTTATTTATTTGACAGAGGGAGAGGTGGGCAGAGGGAGAGGGAGAAGCAGGCTTCCCGCTGAGCAGAGAGCCCGATCCCAGGACCCTGGGGTCATGACCCGAGCCGAAGGCAGATGCTTAACCAACTGAGGCACCCAGGTGTCCTGAAATTGTTTTCTTAATTGCACTTTTGGATTGTTCATTGCTAGCATATGCAAATATGATTGATTTTTGTCTGTTGATCTTGTATTCTGCAACCTTGCTGAACTCATTTATTAGCTCTAATAGTTCATCCATGTTATAGCATGTATCAAGAGCTCCTTCCTGGGCGCCTGGGTGGCTCAGTTGGTTAAGCGACTGCCTTCGGCTCAGGTCATGATCCTGGAGTCCCGGGATCAAGTCCCGCATCAGGCTCCCTGCTTGGCAGGGAGTCTGCTTCTCCCTCTGACCCTCCTCTCTCTCCTGCTCTCTCTCTCATTCTCTCTCTCAAATAAATAAATAAAATCTTTAAAAAAAAAAAAAAAGAGCTCCTTCCTTCCTTCCTTCCTTCCTTCCTTCCTTCCTTCCTTCCTTCTTTCCTTTCTTCCTTTTGGCAAAAACACAAAACATAAAATTCACCCTCCCAACACTTTGCAAGTGTGCAAGCAGATGCAAATGCATAGAAAAAAGTTGGACCCTTACACCATATACAAAAACTAACTCAAAATGAAGAAAAGACCTAAATATAAGTCTTGAAACTATAAAGATCCTAGAATCAAACATAGGTGGAAAACTTCAAGACATTTGATTTGTCAATGATTTCATGGTTATGATACAAAAAGAACAGGCAACAAAAGCAAATACAGACAAATGGGGCTATGTCAAACTTCAAAACTTCTGCCCAGTGAAAGAAACTATCAAGAGTAAAAAGGCAACCTAGGGAATGGGAGAAAATATTTGCAAATCATGTATCTTATAAGGGATCAATAGCCATAATATGTAAAGAACTCCTACAACTCAAGTGCAGACACACACACACACACACACATGCACAAAGCCCAAAAAAACCCACAACTGATTTAAAAATGGGAAATGGAGGGTGCTTGGGTGGCTCAGTTGGTTAAGCATCTGCCTTCAGCTAAGGTCATAGTCCTGGGGTCCTGGGATTGAGTCCTACATCGGGCTCCCTGCTCAGTGGGGAGTCTGCTTCTCCCGCTCTCCCTCTGCCCCTCTCCCTTGCTCATTCTCTCTCTCTCAAAAATAAATTAATAAAATCTTAAGAAATATAAAAATGGGAAATGGATTAGAATAGACATTCCTCAAAAAAAGATATATGAATGGCCAATAAGCACTTGAAAACATGCTCAGCATCACTAATCATGAGGGAAATGCAAATCAAAACCACAAGGTAATCACCTCACACCCATTAAAATGGCCACTATAAAAAAAAAGAAAGAAAGAAATTAATAAGTGTTACTAAGGATTTGGAAAAATTGGAACTCTTGGGCACTTTTAGTGGGAATGTAAAATGGAACAAATGCTATGGAAAACAATATGGAGTTTCCTCAAAAAATTTAAAATTGAACTACTATATGACCCACCAATCTCACTTCTGAATATACATCCAAAGGAACTGAAAATAGAATCTCAAAGAGATATTTGCACACCCATTATATTAGCTAAGGCTGCTGTAACAAAATACCACAGACTGAGTGACTTAAACAAGAGAAACTTTGGGGTGCCTGGGTGGTTCAGTCGTTTGGGCATCTGACTCTTGATTTCAGCTCAGGTCATGATCTCAGGATCCTGGGATTGAGCCCCATGTCAAGCCCTGTGCCAGGCTCCACACTCAGTGGGGAGTCTGCTTGAGGATTCTTTCTTTCTCTCTCCTTCTGCCCCTCCTCTCGCTTGACTTCTCTTTCTCTCATAAATAAATAAACAAACAAATAAATAAATCTTTTTAAAAAGTCCTTAAACAATAGAAACTTTTTTCTCAGAGATCTTTTCTTCATTTTGAGTTAGTTTTTGTATATGGTGTAAGGAAAGGAAGGGTCCAACTTTTTTCTGTGCATTTGAGTATCCAGTTTTCCTATCACCATTTATTGAAGAGACTGTTCTTTTTTTCTTAATTTTAAAAAATATTTTGTATTTGAGAGCGAGAGAGCACGAGTGGGGAAGGGGAGGGGCAGAGGGAGAGGGAGAAGCAGACTTCCCCCTGAGCAGGAAGCCTGACACAGGGCTCCATCCCAGGACCTGGAGATCATGACCTGAGCCCAGGGCTTAACTAACTGAGCCACCCAAGCACCCCAAGAGAGAGAATCTTAAGCAGGCTCTGTGCTCAGCACAGAGCCCGACACGGGGCTCGATCTCAATGACCCTGAGATCATGACCTGAGCCAAAATCAAGAGTCAGATGCTTAACTGACTGAACCACCTAGGTGCCCCTGTAGCTTTGTAATGGTTTGTAATTATGAAGTTTGAGGCTTCCAGCTTTGTTCTTCTTTCTCAGGATTGTTTTGGCTCTTCAGGGCCCTTTGAGATTCCATACGAGTACTTTTTTTTAATCCAAAAATTAATTGTATGGCCATATCACAATTTATTAATGCATTCATTAGTTGATAAAAATTTGAGTGGTTTCCAAGTTTTTCTTTCTCTTATAACTAATGCTGCTATGAACATTAGCGTACAAGTTTTTATGTGGATATATGTTCTCAATTCTCTTGGCTACATATCTAGGAGAGTAATTATTGGGTCATGTGGTAATTCTGTGTTTAACCTTTTGAGGATCTGCCAGACTGTTTCTCAGAGTGGTTGTACCATTTTATATTCTCACCAGCACTATATGAGGGTTCCAGTTTCTCTACATCCTTGCCAACATTTTTATTGCTTATAGCAATCCTAGTGGGTGCTATTGTAATTTCCTGGATATATCACATAAAAAGGTTTTTCAGGATTGGTACAAGAAAGAACATGCGGGGTGCCTGGGTGGCTCAGTCGGTTGAGCGGCTGCCTTCAGCTCAGGTCATGATCTCAGGGTCCTGCTTCTCCCTCTCCCCATCTGCCGCTCCCCCTGCTTGTGCTCTCTCTGTGTCAAATAAATAACTACTTTAAAAAAGAATAGAAAGAACATGGCTTTTTGTTTACTTATATTTCCAAACAGGATGTTTGTATTGGTACATCTCTGCCCACTATCTGAGAAGATATATTGCATAGTAATACTCTTAGAGCTGGGTTTTTCTTCCTTGGTACTGTTGACATCTTGTGCTGGAAAATTCTGTGTGTGTGTGTGCGTGGGGGAAGCATATGTGCATTGTAAAATTTTTAGCAGCATTCCTCGCCTCTACCCACAGATGCCAATGTCACCACCACCTGCAGTGACAACTAAAATTGTCTCCAATCATTGCCAAATGTCTTCTGGAGGGTAAAATTGCCCCTGGTTGAGGACTTTACTGCCTTGGAGAAATACAATCTTAGCCTTTTTGTCAGTCTAGATTTTGCTATTTTTGTCATTCACAGGAATGCTTAACTTTGCTTAGCAAAATTTTACAAAATTTTACTCTTTCAAGTAGGAAAACTGAGTTACTGCTTTAAAATCTTGCTAAATAAATCCCAGGGGGGGTTTCCTCATGGAATTTGAACTTGGATTCATAGAATAAAGTTTTTTTGTTGTTTAATTTTCTTAGAAAGTTTACTTTTGAAATAAAGTGTTTTGGGTGCCTATGCTTTTGAAGAAATTTTTAGAATTATATAACTCAAGATGTTGAGTTAGATGGGACCTTAAAGAAAGTTCAACATACTTTTTTTTAATTTTTAGATTGAAACCTAGAAAAATTATGTAATTCGTTTCAAGTAACCTTGTAATCTGATTGGTGACAGAGATAGGACCAAAACACAGAGGGGAGGTGGGTAGAGGTGGGGGCATGGTTTAAATAGGTAATGGGAATTAAAGCAGTGCACTTGTGATGAGCACTGAGTGTTGTATGGAAGTGTTGTATCACTATATTGTACACCTGAAACTAATATTACATTGTTATGTTAACCAATGAATTTAAATAATAACCTTAAAAAAAAGAGACCTATGGTATTTTCTTTTGGGTGGGGGGAAAGTTTTGCTTGCTTTTTGTTTTTTGTTTTTTTTTTAAGTGGTGAACGTAGGTTTATTTAACATGTGGGGATGAAAAGATTAGTTGCTTTTGGGTAAAAGTTAACTTATAGTCTCATTCCGTATCACACAAATAAGTGACAGATGGATTATAGTGATAAACAGTAAAAAGAATAGTTAAAAAACAACCAATGAGAAAATAGAGTAAAATAGAAGTCAACATTTTAGGGCAGTGAAAATATTCTGTACGATACTGAAATGATAGAGATATATATCTCTTGAAACCCATAGAATGTACAACACCAAGAATGAACTGTAAACTTTGGGTGATTATGATAGTCAATGAAGTTTCATAACAAATGTACCTCTCGGGGCACCTGGGTGGCTCAGTCGGTTAAGCATCCAACTTTTCATTTCAGCTCTGGTCATGATCTCAGGGTCGTGAGATCGAGCCCTGTGTTGGGCTCCACTCTGGGCGTGGAGCCTACTTAAGATTCTCTCTCTCCCTCTGCCCCTCATCCCACTTGCGCTCTAAATAAACAAAGGAACAAACGTTCTCTCCACTGGACGATACTGATACTGAGGGAGGCTATACATGTGTGAAGGCTGATGTAAGCAGGAAATACCTGTACCTTCTCAATTTTGCTGTCAGCCTAAAACTGCTCTAAAAAACAAATAGTCTTAGGGTGCCTGGGTGGCTCAGTTGGTTAAGTGGCTGCCTTCGGCTCAGGTTATGATCCTGGGGTCCTGGGATCGAGGCCCACGTCTGGCTCCCTGCTCAGCAGAGAGCCTGCTTCTCCCTCTCCCTCTGCCTGCCACTCTGCCTACTTGTGTTCTCTCTTTCTCTGTCAAATAAATAAATAAAAATCTTAAAAAAAACCAAAACAAAACAGTCTTAAAAAAAAAAAAAGGAAGAACTAATCAAAAAAAAAAAATAGAAGTGAACACTTACCAAATCTCTAGAAGGAAGAGGCCTTTATTTAGTGTGATGGGAAAATAAACTAAGAGAAGATCCTGATAGATTAATAATATAAAAGTTGGGCCTTTTGCTTTTTAACAAAACAAAATTTGTCTTCCATTATATCCTTAGAAAGACATGTTCTTTTGATTCCCAGTTCAGCGCTTTCTAAAATGCATCGTGTTTTACTGAAGTAGTAAGTTCTCCCCACTCAATTTAATTTGCCCTATTCTTTCTGGAATCAATTATATTATAAAAGACATAGTTGTGTATATAAATAAGTAGTTTGGTATGAATTTACATAAGAATGAACAGCTGGGTAAAGTGAAAGCCTAGCACTTTCTTTTAAGAATTTATATTCTTAGATATTTGGGAGCAGATACATATAATTGTACATCCATGTGCATATGCATATTATTGTAATGACATTTGACCAAATAGTATGTGTATTTTACCTAGGACTTTGGAAATGTTTTTAGTTTGTTTTGGTGGGTAGTGGATAGTAGGTTCTGGCTGGATTGTCAGCTTGGTGTTTTGTTTTTGTTTTTTCTGTGCAGCATTGTTGAAGTTTAATTTACATAAAATAGCATTCCCCCTTTTAAGTATTCAGCTTGTTGATTTTTTTTTTTTTAAGATTTTATTTATTTGAGAGATAGAGAGAGCAAGCAGGAGCAAGGGAGGTGAGGGAAGGGGCAGAGGGAGAGGGAGAAGCAGACTTCCCCCTGATGTGGAGCTCTATCCCAGGACCCCGGGATCATGACCTAAACCAAAGGCAGATGCTTAACCAACTGAGCCACGTAGTCATCCCTCAGCTTGTTAAGTTTTGGCAAATGAATATGGTAGTGTAACCACCACCACAATCATCAAGAACATTTTCATCCCTAGAATTTTTGCTCTTGCCTGTTTACCATTGCTTCCTGCTTTCACGAAACCCTTGCTGTAGACTACCATTGGTGTCTGTCTCTGTAATTTTCTCTCTCTAATTTTATCTTTAGAATTTCATATATGTAAAATTGATTTATTAATTAGTGTAATAAATTAATATCAAACTAAATGTTCACTTAGAAGTATGTCTTATGCTTTTTCATCTTTAAAAACAAAAAATAGGGGCAGCTGGGTGGCTCATTGGTTGAGTGTCCGACTCTTGATTTTAGCTCAGGTTATGATCTCAGGGTGGTGAGATCGAGCCATTCGTCTGGCTCTATGTTGGGCATAGAGCCTGCTTAGGATTCTCTCTCCCCCTCCCTCTGTCCATCTCCTTCTCTCTTTTTCTCTAAAAATAAATAAATAAATAATTGATTGAATAAATAAATAACTTTCAGTTTCATAATAAATTAGGCATTTTTGTATTTGTCTATGTGTATTTATGTATTTGTATTTTGTATTTGTATTTATGGAGTTATATGGTGTATAGTCTTTTGTGTCTGACTTACTTCATTAGCATATGATTTTTAAATTCACTAATGTTGTTACATGTATCTGGAATTCATTCCTTTCTATTGCTGAATAGTATTCTTTAGGCTATTGTGAATAATACTGCTATGAATGAATATCTTCTATACTAGTCTTTGTGAGAACATATGTTTTCATTTCATGGAGTACTTAGAAGGGAAATTGCTAAGTAGCATGATAAGTATATGTTTACTTTTGTAAGAAACTGCCCAACTTTTCCAAAGTGGCTGTACTGTTTAGCATTTTCAACAGCAATGTATGAGAGTTCTGATTGCTTCACATACTTGCCTGGGTTGCTTTTTTGGTTTGTTTATATATATATATAGTTATATCATGGTTTTTAAAGACCTTAGTAAATGTGTTCTGTATGTGAGACTCCTGGGTAGAAATATTTTTGTGGAGGTTGCCAGAGTTTTTTCTTAGAGCATTAGATATGTGACCAACTTTGGATGAAACACTCCACTCTTTTCTTCACCCTTTCTTTAACTCTAGAATTAACTCTAGATTTAGACGTATATCTTAAGCTTCTTAATGTCTAAAAAACTGAACTAAATAGCTTTATTAATGAATTAGACTTTTGTCTAAAGAATAGTAAATATGTGACATCCTTGCTACATTACATCAACATATACTTCAGGATAGTGCCTCAGTCCTTATATTTTGACTTATTATTTTTTAGTTTTTATTTATTTATTTTTCATAATCTGTATGCCCAACATGGGGCTCGAACTCACAACCCTGAGATTAAGTCACATGCTCTTTCAAGTGAGGCAGCCAGGAGCCCCTCGGTCCTGTTTTTTTGTTTTTTAAAGATTTTATTTATTTATTTATTTATTTAGTTATTTATTTATTTATTTATTTATTTATTTATTTATTTATTTAAGAGAGCGTGCATGAGCATGTGAGCAGGGGAGGGGGCAGAGC
Organism: Mirounga angustirostris; assembly: GCF_029215605.1. Lineage (NCBI taxonomy): Eukaryota > Metazoa > Chordata > Mammalia > Carnivora > Phocidae > Mirounga > Mirounga angustirostris. Next base: position 162,766,778 of record NW_026991711.1, read on the forward strand.
TAGAGGCAGAGTAGAGGCAGAGAATCCTAAGCAGATTCTGTGATAAGCACGGAGCCCAACCCAGGACCCATGAGATCATGTCCTGAGCTGGTATCACAAGTCCGACGCTTAACTGACTAAGCCACCCAGGCGCCCCCTGCCCCGTCCCAGTCCTTTTATTATAGATATCCTTCAAGATATACAAATATAAAATTATATAAAAAACTTATTTTTTAATTTCTCCAAGAAGGACTTTGGTTTCTTTTTTCCTTTTTTTAAACATTTTTAAAATTAACATATAATGTATTATTTGTTTTAGGGGTACAGGTCTGTGATTCATCAGTCTTACACAATTCACAGCGCTCACCATAGCACATACCCTCCCCAATGTCCATCACTTAGCTACCGCATCCTCCCACCCTCCTCTACTCCATAACCTCAGTTTCCTGGGATTAAGAGTTTCTTATGGTTTGTCTCCCTCTCTGGTTTCATCTTGTTTCATTTTTCCCTCCCTTCCCCCATGATCCTCTGTCTTGTTTCTTAAATTCCTCATATCAGTGAGATCATATGATACTTGTCTTTTTCTGATTGACTTATTTCACTTAGCATAATACCCTCTAGTTCTATCCACGTCATTGCAAATGGCAAGATTTCATTTTTTGATGGCTGCATAATATTCCACTATATATATATACCACATCTTCTTTATCCATTCATCTGTTGATGGACATCTAGACTCTTTCCGTAGTTTGGCTATTGTGGACATTGCTGCTATAAACATTGGGTGCACGTGCCCCTTAGGATCCCTACATTTGTATCTTTGGGGTAAATACCCAGTAGTGCAATTGCTGGATCGTATGGTAGCTCTATTTTCAACTTTTTGAGGAACCTCCGTGCTGTTTTCCAGAGTGGCTGCACCAGCTTGCATTCCCACCAACAGTGTAGGAGGGTTCCCCTTTCTCTGCATCCTCGCCAACATCTGTCGTTTCCTGACTTGTTAATTTTAGCCCTTCTGACTGGTATGAGGTGATACCTTATTGAGGTTTTGATTTGGATTTCCGATGCTGAGTGATGTTGAACACTTTCTCATGTGTCTGTTGGCCATTTGGATGTCTTCTTTGCAGAAATGTCTGTTGGAGTCTTCTGCCTATTTCTTGATTGGATTATTTGTTCTTTGGGTTTTGAGTTTGATAAATTCTTTTTTTGTTTTAAGATTTTATTTATTTGACAGAGAGAGACACAGCGAGAGAGGGAACACAAGCAGGGGGAGTGGGAGAGGGAGAAGCAGGCCTCCCACCGAGCAGGGAGCCCAATGCGGGGCTCGATCCCAGGACTCTGGGATCATGACCTGAGCCGAAGGCAGACGCTCAATGACTGAGCCACCCAGGTGCCCCGAGTTTGATAAGTTCTTTATAGATTTTGGATACTAGCCCTTTATCTGATATGTCATTTGCAAATATCTTCTCCCATTCTGTTGGTTGTCTTTTGGTTTTGTTGACTGTTTCCTTTGCTGTGCAAAAGCTTTTTATCTTGATGAAGTCCCAGTAGTTCATTTTTGCTCTTGCTTCCTTTGGCGATCATTCTAGGAAGAAGTTGCTGCGGCTGAGGTCGAAGAGGTTGCTGCCTGTGTTCTCTTCCAGGATTTTGATGGATTCCTATCTCACAATTAGATCTTTCAACCATTTTGAGTCTATTTTTGTGTGTGGTGTAAGGAAATGGTCCAGTTTCATTCTTCTGCATGTGGCTGTCCAATTTTCCCAACACCATTTGTTGAAGAGACTGTCTTTTTTCCATTGGACATTCTTTTTCTGCTTTGTCGAAGGTTAGTTGACCATAGAGTTGTGGGTCCATTTCTGGGCTTTCTGTTCTGTTCCATTGATCTATGTGTCTGTTTTTGTGTCAGTACCATACTGTCTTGATGATGACAGCTTTGTAATAGAGCTTGACTTCCGGAATTGTGATGCCACCAGCTTTGGTTTTCTTTTTCAACATTCCTCTGGCTCTTTGGGGTCTTTTCTGATTCCATACAAATTTAGGATTATTTGTTCCGTTTCTTTGAAAAAAGTTGATGGTATTTTGATAGGGATTGCATTAAATGTGTAGATTGCTCTGTGTAGCATAGACGTTTTCACAGTATTTGTTCTTCCAATCCATGAGCATGGAAAGTTTTTCCATTTCTTTGTGTCTTCCTCAATTTCTTTTATGAGTATTCTATAGTTTTCTGAGTTCAGATTCTTTGCCTCTTTGGTTGTATTTATTCCTAGGTATCTTACGGTTTTGGGGCAATTGTAAATAGGATCGACTCCTTAATTTCTCTTTCTTCTGTCTCGTTGGTGTATAGAAATGGAATAGATTTCTGTGCATTGATTTTATATCCTGCTACTTTACTGAATTCCTGTATGAGTTCTAGGAGTTTGGGGGAGGAATCTTTTGGGTTTTCCACATAAAGTATCATATCATCTGCAAACAGTGAGAGTTTGACTTCTTCTTTGCCGATTTGGATGCCTTTTACTTCTTTTTGTTGTGTGATTGCTGAGGCTAGGACTTATAGTACTATGTTGAATAGCAGTGGTGATAGTGGACATCCCTGCCATGTTCCTGACCTTAGGGGAAAAGCTCTCAGTGTTTCCCCATTGAGAATGATATTTGCTGTGGGTTTATATTGAGTTATGTACCCTCTATCCCTACACTGGGAAGAGTTTAAGCAAGAAAGGATGCTGTACTTTGTCAGATGCTTTTTCTGCATCTATTGAGAGGATCATATGGTTCTTATCCTTTCTTTTATTAATGTATTGTATCACATTGATTGATTTGCGGATGTTGAACCAAACTTGCAGCCCAGGAATAATTCCCACTTGGCTGTGGTGAGTAATCCTTTTAATGTACTGTTGGATCCTATTGGCTAGTATTTTGGTGAGAATTTTTGCATCCATGTTTATCAGGGATATTGGTCCGTAATTCTCCTTTTTGATGGGGTCTTTGTCTGGTTTTGGGATCAAGGTAATACTGGCCTCATAAAATTAGTTTGGAAGTTTTTCTTCCATTTCTATTTTTTGGAACAGTTTCAGAAGAATAGGTATTAATTCTTCTTTAAATGTTTGGTAGAATTCCCCTGGGAAGCCATCTGGCCCTGGGCTCTTATTTGTTGGGAGATGTTTTATTACTGCTTCAGTTTCCTTGCTGGTTATGTGTCTGTTCAGGTTTTCTATTTCTTCCTGGCTCAGTTTTGGTAGTTTACATGTCTCTAGGAATGCATCCATTTCTTCCAGATTATCTAATTTGCTGGCATATAGTTGCTTATAATATGTTCTTATAATTGTATTTCTTTGGTGTTGGTTGTGATCTCTCCTCTTTCATTCATGATTTTATTTATTTGGGTCCCTTCTTTTTTCTATTATTTTATTTATTTATTTGAGAGACAGTGAGAGAGGGAACACAAGCAGGGGGAGTGGGAGAGGGAGAAGCAGGCTTCCCGCTGAGCAGAGAGCCTGATGTGGGGCTCAATCCCAGGACCCTGAGATCATGACCTGAGCTGAAGGCAGCCGCTCAACCGACTGAGCCACCCAGGCACCCCGCATGTTCTTTCTTGTACCAATCCAGGTCTCTGTGGATACGTCTGCTGCCAATCTAATGTTTCTGCCATTGTAGATTACAGACCTCTTGCCCTGAGGTGCTTTCAGGAATTTCTCTTTGTCTCTGACACTTGTGAGTTTTACTATTAGATATGGGGGTGTTGACCTATTTTTATTGATTTTGAGGGGGGTTCTCTGTGCCTCCTGGATTTTGATGCCTGTTTCCCACTCCAAATTAGGGAAGTTCTGTGCTATAATTTGCTCCAATATACCTTGTGCCCCTCTCTCTCTTTCTTCTTCTGGGATCCCAATTATTCTAATGTTGTTTCGCTTTATGGTATCATTTATCTCTCGAATTGTCCCCTCATGATTCAGTAGTTGTTTCTCTTTTTCTCAGCTTCTTTATTCTCCATCATTTGGTCTTCTATATCACTAATTCTCTCTTCTGCCTCATTTATCCTCACAATTAGAGCCTCCATTTTTAAAAAAAATTTCAGAACTGTAAATTTTATTTTTACATTATTCTCCTGATTAGATTTTATTTATTTTTAAATTTTATTTTATTATGTTAATCACAATACATTACATCATTAGTTTTTGATGTAGTGTTCCATGATTCATTGTTTGCATATAACACCCAGTGCTTCATTCAATACATGCCCTCTTTAATACCCATCACCAGGCCAACGCATCCCCCCACCCCTCTCCCCTCTAGAACTCTCACTTTGTTTCTCAGAGTCCATAGTCTCTCATGGTTTATCTCCCCCTCTGATTTCTCCCCCTTCATTTTTCCCTTCCTACTATCTTCTTTTTTTTAACGTATAATGTATTATTTGTTTCAGAGGTACAGGTCTGTGATTCAACAGTCTTACACAATTCACAGTGCTCACCATAGCACACACCCTCCCCAATGTCTATCACCCAGCCACCCCATCCCTCCCACCCCCACCACTCCAGCAACCCTCAGTTTGTTTCCTGAGATTAAGAATTCCTCATATCAGTGAGATCATATGATACATGTCTTTCTCTGATTGACTGATTTCACTCAGCATAATACCCTCTAGTTCCATCCATGTTGTTGCAAATGGCAAGATTTCGTGTTTTTGTGTTTTTTTTTTCTGATGGCTGCGTAATATTCCATTGTATATATATACACCACATCTTCTTTATCCATTCATCTGTTGATGGACATCTTGGCTCTTTCCGTAGTTTGGCTATTGTGGACATTGCTGCTATAAACGTTGCGGTGCATGTACCCCTTCGGATCACTACCGACCAGAGTGACCACTGATTGCAACATGGGAAGAAAAACTGTCACCCATAGCATTTTTATGGAACTCTTAATGTATTTGTTTACAGTTTTATCACTTGTTTATTTTTATCACTAGAATATAAGGACTTTGAGGTTAGGGGCACTATTATGTTATGTTTGTATACTGTATTTTATTCTTATCATATTTCCAGATTTAGAATAATGCCTGGCATAGAATAGGCACTTAATATGTACTTGAATCATTGAGTGATTGTTTCATAGGCCCCAGGATACATAAACCTCTTGGAGGTTTGGGACTGGCTTATCTGTTTTTCTATGGTTTACTGTTACTATGAATTAGGGGAGAACAGTGTATCTCTTTGCTGTTTGAGTTTGCTTGGATTACCTAACAGATTTTGTCACCTCGGAGTTGGTGGTGTATTTGTGTATGGTTTTTTTTTTCTTAAAATCTTTTATTTATTTATTTGAGAGGGAGGGTGAGAGAGAGCGAGCAAGTGCATGAGCTGGGGGGGAGGGAGAAGTAGACTCCCCACTGAGTAGGGAGCCTGACACAGGGTTTGATCCCAGGACCCTAAGATCAAGACCTGAAGGCAGATGCTTAACCGACTGAGCCACCCGGGCGCCCCTATTAGTGTGTCTTTTAGTTAGCCTTTTTATTTTTTTAATATAGTTTTTCTATAAACCTGACTTTATTTCAAAATGCCAGTGGCTACAACACTTATAATATTTGTGGGTTGTTTGTGACTCCGCTCCCTTGACACATTTACATATGAAGGAGAAACTGTTTCAGCTGCTCTGGGAGGAGGAGTCTATTGATCTTATGAGGCTGCTGAGTCCCAAACCACTTCCAGATTCTAAGGCGGCAGAGCTGCAGCAGAGAAGGGGGCCCTGCCTCCTGCTAGAGCCTAGCTAACCTTTTTTAAAAAAAAAAAAGATTATTTATTTTAGAGGGAGTGGTGGGCCGAGGGAGAGAGAGAATCTGAAGCAGACTCCCTGCTGAGTGCAGAGCCCCATGTGGGGCTCATGGCCCTGAGATCTTGACCTGAGCTGAAATCAAGAGTTGGGCGCTCAACACACTGGCCACCCAGATGCCCCTTAATCAGCTTTTGATTGCCTTTCTCTTTAGGCATCTATGCAGAAAAGGAGTTAACATACTAGGTTTGCTTTCTTTAGAAGGGTCTGCTTATAGGTTGGGCCTTGGCTGGCATATGAGAAATTGGATTTTGGGAGTGTTCCTACCCTTTCATAACTGATAAGAGTGATGTATTATAACTAAACTGTTTGGGATTCTTTTGGGAGTCTGGTATTTTGGTTTATGCTCTGATCAGTTTGTGTTAGGTAGAGGGTGCCTACATGATAAGCCCCCCAATAAAAACTTTGGACACTGAATCTCTAATAAGTTTCTTTAGTTAGATAGCATTTACATATTTGTCATATTTCACTGCTGGAGGAATTAAGTGCCTCATTATGACTCCATGGGGAAGAGACTCTTGGAAGCTTGTACCTGGTTTTCTTCAAACCTCACCTTGAGGGTCTATGGCTTTTTCCTTTGTTGATTTTGGTTTGTATTATTTTGCTGTAATGAATTATAACTGTGAGTAGGAGTCCTTTGAGTCCTCTCAGTGAATCACTGACCCCATCTTAAAGATGCACCTTATGGAAATTATAATCTTCTTCCCGCCCTGCTCTGTCTTTGACATTATGGGAATGTTCAGCAGAATGACAGCTTAATCTGTTGTAATCTGGATAAAGAAATATATAAATTAAGGTATAATTATTTAATTTTTGGAAGGATTAGAATAATAAGGGACTTATTTATTATACTTGATGTATTATAATCCAATTTTAGAAATTTAAGTTTATACCAGATTTTATAGGGACATTTCTGTTAGGGCAAGCCACTCTTTTCCTTGTATATTTCTTAATAGAATTCTAGTGATACTCTGAAATCCTAATTGTGTTTGTCTTGAGAAATTTGTGTTCTAGGAAAGGGATATTGTTGCTTCAGCTATTCTCTTATTTGCCTCTGTTACTGCAAGGTTCTTGTGTTGTTTATTTTAGATAGTTCATTTTGACACTTAGATAAACAGAAGCCAAACACACAAACATACCCAGAATTAGTCCCTGAACTTTAATCCAGGGTAAAGATAAGGCATTTAGACTTCTCCAGTACAGATAAATAATGTCACAACTACTGAAAAATGGGTGTTATGTGACTCTTGGATTGTTTAGATGGACAGTGAAAGTTTTAAAAAACCCTGCCAACAAAGCTAAAGGGAAAATTTATATTCATCCACAGGACCTGCTTTTAAAAGGATTATAGATTTGACTCAATAAAACATCTCTATGTATCAGTTGTTCACAACATGCAAAAAAAATTTCTCATTCTTATTGAGCTTTATACTGTGTTTCTGCTTTTTTTTTTTTTAAAGATTTTTATTTATTTGTCAGAGAGAGAGAGCACAAGCAGGGGGAGCAGCAGAGGGAGAGGGAGAAGCAGGCTCCTCACTGAGCAAGGAGCCCAATGTGGGACTCGATCCCAGGACCCTGGGATCATGACCTGAGCCAAAGGCAGACGCTTAATGACTGAGCCACCCAGGCGTCTCTGTTTCTGCATTTTTAAAAATGGACTTAGTTGAGGTATAAACTGCATATGTTTAAACTACAATTCGATGAATTTTTATAATTGTATATACTCATGAAAACCCCCCCCACCACAGTCAACATAGAACATTTTCATTATCTCCTCAAAGATTCTGTGTACCCCTCTGTAGTCTGTTTTTTCCCTCTGCCACTAGCATGAGGCAACCACTGATCTGCTTTAGATTACTCTGTATTTTCTAGGATTTCATACAAATGGAATTTTCATATTAATGAAATTCTATGATGTGTTCTCATGTGTAGTGTTTTTCACAATGATATTGCGATTCATACATATTGTTGCATGTATCAATAGTTTATTCCTTTTACTGCTTAGTAGTATTATGTGGATATATTACATTTTGTTGGTCCATTCACCAATATTTGGACTTGGATTGCTTCCATTTTGGGGGCCATTATAAATAAAGCTACTATTGTACTTGTTTTTGCATGGACATACATTTTCATTTTACTGGTATGCCCTACCTTTTGTTCATTTGAAAAAATAGGTCTAGGGGCGTCTGGGTGGCTTGGTCGTTAAGCGTCTGCCTTTGGCTTGGGTCATGATCCCGGGGTCCAGGGATCGAGCCCCACATCAGGCTCCCTGCTCGGCGGGAGGCCTGCTTCTCCCTCTCCCCCACTTGTGTTCCCTCTCTCTCTGTCTCTCTCTCTGTCAAATAAATAAATAAAATCTTTAAAAAAAATAAGCACCATATTTAAAAAAAATAGTTCTAGTAATACTTCTTGTCCTTGGCAAAAAATAGGGGAAGGAAGCACATCAATTATTTACTTATTCAGTAAACATATATTGAATGCCAGGCATAATGCCATGTGGTAAATACACAGTAGTGTACAAGAACTGAGATCCTGCTGTCACAGAGTTTACAATTTGGTGAATTAAGCCAGGCATATTACAATAGTAAGTGTGGAGATTTTGTGAAGAATGGAATGCTATAGAGCATATAATATGGGTTCATGGTCTGAGGTGATGAGGGAAAGATTCTTTGAAGAAGAGAAGTTAAGCTGAATAGGAGTTAAGTAAATGACGCATTCTAGGTGGAGGGAATAGAATTCATGAAGACTCTCAGGTGAGAACGAATGGTACTCTGTGGCTTCTGTTGGGATGATGGTAGAGGGATTTACACTTGCTAAATCATGCAGGTCCTTATACACCATCTTAAACATTTTGGAAATGAAAATCAAACAAAGAAGTAACATGGTCCAGTTGTGGATCTCAGCTCCATTTATATGGTGGTCAGGTTTTTTGAGTAAGTACTTTATAGTCTCTTCATTTCTAAAAATTCTACCTTTCATCTTTAATTCTGTTGATTACTTTTAATTATAAGTTTTAGTAAGGAATGCTGTTAATTCTAAGTTTTGGTAAAGAATGCTCTCAGGGGGGTGCCTGGGTGGCTTAGTCATTAGCGTCTGCCTTTGGCTCGGGTCATGATCCCAGGGTCCTGGGATCAAGCCCCACATCGGGCTCCCTGCTCAGCAGGAGGCCTACTTCTCTCTCTCCCACTCCTCCTGCTTGTTGTGTTCCCTCTCTGGCTGTCTCTTGTCTCTGTCAAATAAATAAATAAAATCTTTAAAAAAAAAAAAGAATGCTATCAGGAAGATGAGCAGAGCATTGGAATAAAACTGAGGCCACTCCTCTTTTTATTTTCTTATTTATTTCCAATAAAGTAAAATTTGAGTACCAAGATACTAGTGGAATATTAATGTTTTAAACTTCCATTTACCTAAGAAAAGGATATTTACAGGAAATAAATTTTGCAAGAGGCCTGATATATAATGCTTGGTTACAATCTGATGAGCTTTTGTAACCTAGTAACATGTTAAGATACTAAGAACTCTTTTATAGTATTTTCTCGGAGGCTAGGAAAAGGAAATGTTTTTGGAGGAGCAGAGTTGTTGTAACAGTTTACAATTGTATTTTAAAGAATAAAAGCAAAAAGTGAGTATAATCTCAAGCTATTTTTGTTTATATGTAGTGCCTGATATACTTATATAAACTATTAGAGCTGCACTATCTGCTGTGCACCATCTAATATAGGCACTAAGCTATATTAGTCAACTTGAGTTGTCATAACAAAATACCCTAGATTGAATGGCTTAAACAACAGGAATTTATTTCTCACAGTTCTGGAGGCCGGGAAGTCCAAGTTCAAAGTACTGGCTCATTCAGTTCCCAAGTAAGCTCTCTCTTCCTGGTTTGCAGATGGTTATCTTCTGGCTGTGTTCTCACATGGTGGAGAGGGATGGGGGAGAGACAGGAAGCAAGGTGTCTGGTTTTTCTTCTTAGAAGGGCACCAATCACATCATGAAGGTCTTACCTTATGGTTTCAACTAAACCTAATTACTCCCAAAGTCTCCACCTCTAAATAGCATCACGTTGGAGGTTAGGGCTTCAATATGAATTTTGAGGGGAGTAAGTCCATAGCAGTGTCTGTTTAAATTTATATTTAAATTAATTGAAGTTAATGGGGTGCCTGGGTGGCCCAGTTGGTTAAGCATCTGACTCTTGATTTTGGCTCAGGTCCTGATCTCAGGATGGTGAGATCATCGAGCCCCTTGTCAGGCTCTGCGCTCAGCGCAGAGTCTGGTTGTCCCCCTCCTTCTCCTCCTCCCCCTGCTCACTCTCTCTCGGTCTCTCTCTCAAATAAATAAATTAAAATCTTCGAAGAAAAATTAATTGAAGTTAAACAATAAAAAAATTCAGTTCCTTGTTGCATTAGCCATATTTCAAGTGCTTAATAGCCATATGTAGCTAGTGGCAATTTTATTGGGCAGTACAGATTAGAATATTTCTGTCTTTGCAGAAAATTATACTCCATCGAGAGTGTCTGGAGGCCTTTCAAGATCGTTATAGATCATAAGAAAGACGTTAGTCCTATTTTGGGTAAGAGGCAATGCTCTGATTGCTTCTAACTTGGAATCTGTTCTCAGTGAACACCTATATAATGAACTCTTAGAAAGTAGAGTTTTTTTGTTTGGGTGCAATGATTATTTTCATTTTAAAGTTTTTTGTTTTTTTTTTTAAACCCTACTGCTTGCTGTGGTATCATCATAGTGTATTCTTTTGAATAATTTTTACTTTAAAGTAGTTTTGCTAATTGTTTCAGATCTTATCAGAAAGATTGTTTCTATATGTATAGCACTTTTCTTTTTTTTTTTTTATTATGTTAATCCCCATACATTACATCATTAGTTTTAGATGTAGTGTTCCATGATTCATTGTTTGTGCATAACACCCAGTGCTCCATGCAGAATGTGCCCTCCTCAATACCCACCACCATGTATAGCACTTTTCAAAGCTCTTTCATATATCTCTGCAAGCCGTGGTGAACCTGAGTTTGGAGATGGCATTTAATGTAGGGGACTTTATATGTGGCTGTCTCCTAGAAGGTGCAGAGTAGTATGAACTCTTCTTTCTAATAACAATAAATGTATAAGTTGATTGGCATTCTTCCTTTCCTCCTCCCCTTCCTTTCTGTCTTTATTTTTTTAATGTGCTGCATACCAATTTGTTAGTTTTAGAGGGGGATATACCTTTCTAGTAACCCTATACCACTGTCTGCCAAATTGCCCCATTTTCAAAATAGATTTATCGTTTATGTGTCTACATTAGTATTATTAGCACCTGACCCAAAATAATGAATGACATTTTTAAAGTTTTTATTTATTCATTTATTTAAGTAATTTATACACCCAACATGGGGCTTGAACTCATGACGCCGAGATCAAGAGTCGCATGCTCTTCCAACCAAGCCAGCCAGGTACCCCAAAATAATGAATGAGATTAAACTTCATGTTGTAAGATTTTGAGCTAAGACAATAGCCTTGTGTGTGTTTGGGTTTTGTATATTGTGGTGGTCACATCCAGTTCAGTTATTTATTGCTTCAGATGATGAAGGGTTTTTGTTCATTGACACATTCTTAGTATCTGACACAATTTTTGTTACTGTGAAGGTGCTCTATAATTATTTATTGAACAAACTTTGAACCAATGATAATTGTCTTATAAATACAATCTCATACAGCATCTAGCATAGTTCTGTGTATGTATTGGTCACTGAGTCAGTTCTTATTTATCAGTGTGTGCTCCCTATAAGTATTACACTGAGACACCTATTTCAAGATTTTTCATAAGTGGAGAGAAATCTGATTTTATTTTTTTTTATTTATTTTTTATTTTTAAAGATTTTATTTATTTGACAGAGAGAGACACAGCGAGAGAGGGAACACAAGCAGGGGGAGTGGGAGAGGGAGAAGCAGATTCCCCACGGGGCAGGGAGCCCGATGTGGGGCTTGATCCCAGGACCCTGGGACCACGACCTGAGCTGAAGGCAGACGCTTAACGACTGAGCCACCCAGGCACCCCGAGATCTGATTTTAGAATAGCAGAGAATATTTGAAAAATTAGCCATTTATAAACTATCAAATAAAATTCTGTAATAAAGTCCCATGTAATATATCTTGATGTTGGCTCTATTATAGGAATCTGTATTAGTATAACTCATTTACATGGATATGAGTTAACAGTTTCTCATGACAATCATGTTTCTGGTGATTTCTTCAGCAGTATGTATTTATAATGATTTTTTTTTTTTAGAATTAAAGAGGAAATAAAAATAATAAAGTAAAATAATATATCAGTTTATTTTTAGAAAGCTATGGTTTCATTTTTTAAAATATTTATTTATTTGAGAGAAAGAGCACTCACGCAAGTGGAGGGAGGGGCAGAGGGAGAGACTCTCAAGTAAACTCCCCGCTGAGCATGGAGCCCGACTCTTAGGATCCATAATATCATGACCTGAGCTGAAACCAAGAGACATTTAATTGACTGAGCCACCCAGGTACCCCGTGGTTTCATATTTATTTTTAATTACTACAGATAAGCCATTGAGATCTTTGGAAACATGGTAATTGTCCTCAGTCAAACTTTCATTCCCCCCCGCCAGGTATCAAACAATAGAATGAGACACTTCTACTCAAAGAATAACAATAACAACAAAAACATAGGTTACAAAGGGGTGCTTAGCCGACTCAGTCAGTAGAGTATGCAACTCTTTTTTTTAAAAAATATTTATTTATTTGAGAGAGAGCAAGAGAGAGAGCATGAACAGGGAGAAGGGGCAGAGAGAAGGAGAAGCAGACTCCTCGCTGAGCAGAGAGCCCAATGGGGGACTCGATGCCAGGACTCTGGGATCATGCCCTGAGCCGAAGGCAGATGGTTAACCGACTGAGCCACCCAGGCGCCCAAGCATGCAACTCTTAATCTCAGGTTTGTGAGTTCAAGCCCCATGTTGGGCATAGAGTCTACTTAAAAGGAAAAAAATAACATAGGTTACAAAGTTTCATTTTTTTAAAGTAAATGATTAGACATCTTCAGTTTAAATGGCATGATAACATATGACTAGTTCTGTATAATGATACTTTTTTGCTGAAAACATTTAGCACATCTATAAAATTGATTTTTTAAAAATTTGAGTGCTTCATTTCCTTGTTTTCTTTGTCAGTGCCTTGTGTTAGAATTTGGCTCTGCCCTCTTGTTTCAAACTCTCCTTTTTACTCTTTCTATATCTCTGAGTTTAACAGATATTCAAAGTAGATGCCAGCCAAGATGTAATCATTTCTTTCATCCTCACATTTCTCTTTATTTAAAAAAATTGCCTTTGTTTTATTTGACATGTGTATTTTTTACATTCTTTAAACCAGTTTTCTTATTTTGTTCTTCAGTATGTAACTGCCTATAAGTAAACTGTTATTTATAACTATAATTTTCATGTCTGCCAAATCTCTCCAGTGTATAAATTGGTTATCACTAAGTTCTAAAAAGCTTTTGTAGAGTTAGGTTGAAAAAGCTGTTTTCTATAATTGTGTACAATTTCTGGAGTTTTACATTAATTGGCCTAACTTCTGTGCTATATCTTGAAGATGGAAAAAGTGTAGGTTGTTCTCAAAATGTTGGACTGAGAAAGTAAGATGTCCTGTTGCCAAAAATAAGGTTATTTTCGTACTGTCTCTGCTAGAATTCTTGCTTTTTTTTTTTCTTAAGCATTTTCCTTTAAGTGAACTGTCTTTGCTTTGTGAAGTTCTAGTTTTTTGGATACTTGTTTATCAAACTTTTTGTCAACTACCACCTGGCTATTCACATCCAGAATGTTCACACTCCTTCTTTTACCCACTTTCAGTTATTTGGCAAACATGTTTTATTCAATAGAATTTTACTTAATTCTGTTCAATAAAAATAATGAAAACTACATATCATGAGAAATAGAACAATATTTAGATTTCCTGGAGGTTGATTCTGCATTTGAAAATTATATGAAATTAAAGAAAAATGCCACAGTGTTTAAATTGTTTGGCATTAGAATACCCATGCTATTAAGAAAAAGAAAACCAGAAGAGTACTTTCCCATTTCTTTCTTCCTTCCTTCTCACCTTCCCTCCTTCCTTTCTCTCTTTCTTTCTTTTTAAATTATGCTCCATGCCCAAAGTTGGGCTTTAATTTATAACCCTGAGGTCAAGAGTCACATGCTGTACTGACTGAGCCAGTCTGGCCCCAAAAGTACTCTTAAACGGGGAGGAAGAAATCCTTGTACTTATATCTTGACAGATATAATTAAAAATTCAGTATACTTTGATGAATCTCATAAGCAGTAATGATTAAATTAAAACAAAAGTTTCAGGATTCTATGTACTACCTTTTATGCACTTTTTTTTTTTAAACTAACTCTGTCTCCAATGTGGGACTCAGACTCATGACCCCAAGATCAAGAGTCATATGCTCTACTAACTGAGCTGGCCAGGTGCCCCAATTTCATGCAGATTTTAAAGATTTTATTTATTTATTTGTTTTAGAGAGAGGGCACATCTGCGCGTGTGTGTATGCATGTACACACATGCACACGGGAGCAGGGGGAAAGGCAGGGGGAGAAGAGGGACAAGCAGACTCTGCTCTGAGCGTGGAGAACCTTCCCAGGGCCCCAGGGCTCAGTCTCACAACCAGGAGATCATGACCTAAGTTGGAACCAAGAGTCCCACGCTCAACTGACTGAGCCACGCAGGCACCCCTCATGCAGATTTTAAAAACACTCTCAAAGGGCACCTGGCTGGCTCAGTTGGTAGAGCATGTGACTCTTGATCTCGGGGTTATAAGTTCGAGCCCCACATTGGGCGTAGAGATTACTTAAAAATAAAATCTTTAATAAAATAAAATAAAATTCATGAAAGCACCTTCAAACAATGCCAAATACTGTTTATGGATACATATATATGTAGTAAAAATATAAAGCAATAGATGTAAAGGTTAAACACAAATATCATGAGTGTGGTTACTTTTCAGGAAACAGGATCAGGGAAGGGTCCAGATAAATTTCCAGGTGTGAATGTAACATTTAGAATATATTCAAAGCTGTTTAAACCAAAAATATTACTTGTTACATCTGAATGGTGGGTACTATGGTTAATGTCATACTTTTCTGTGGTTTGGAAATTTTTGTATTAAAAAGGAGAAAAAAATCAATAGGAAAAATAAAATTAGTATTAAAGAAAGTAAAGAAACAGACATGGTACTTACTACAAAACTGAGTAAGAGTCCTGGAAGAACAACCTCAGTAGCTCTCACAGAAGCAGAGGAAAATAAAAACAATGAAATAGAATATACTGATTTTGGAGACTATGGAGTCATAATATTACTGTCATTTCTGAAACAGATAAGACAAAGGAATGAAAACAGTTATCAAAGCATAAATCAGTATTGTTTTCCTATTCTGAAAGAAGACCAAATTTATATTGAAAGGATTCAATGAGTATCAAATATATAATAAAAAGAGAACAGCACTTAGATACATGCTAATAAATTGATTGGATTAAAAAGAAAAAGGAAGAAAAATAAATCTATAAGCATTTGTAATTAGTCCACTATTCCCAGGTTGGTGAAAAGGAACTAAAATCAAGCTTTGCCTCTGGAATTCTGATGCTCATTATGAGCTGTGCTAACAGTTTTGACACAAAAATGATGATTCCAGGATAAAGGGGAAGCAAGAAAATAGGAGTTTTAAACTACAAGCGGCAGTTCATTTGACAGAATAAGAATTGACTTGATTCGGTTGACTGCCTAATGGTAAAGAAAATAAAAAATCACATGTTTTTACATTCTCTTACTTATTTGACAAACATATTCACGTAATTTGAATTAATTATGTATATTACTTTTTTTCCTATCTCCTTAAGGGTCAGGAATCACATAATAAATTTCCTTAGTACCTCCCTACTGTGGGGGTGAGGTAGCATTTTGGAGAGGATCGTTCTTTTACCAGGAAAGCTATTTTGCATATTGCAGAATATTTAGTACCACTGGCCACTGGACTTAAAGCGTAATGAAGACCCCTCAGTCATTGTGACAACCCAAACAAAACAAACAAACAAAATACAGTTCTACATTGGAAATATTGTGGGTGGGTTCCAGACCACCGCAATAAAGTGAACATCACAATAAAGTGAGTCAAATGAATTTCTTGATTTCCCAGTGCCTTTAAGTTATGTTTATGCCATATTGTAGTCTATTTAAAGTGTGCAATAGCATTACATCTAAAAAATAATGCTCATACCATAATTTAAATATATTTTATTGCTAAAATATACTGATCCTCCTCTGAGCTTTCAGTGAAACAATCTTTTTGCTGTTGGAGGGTCTTGCCTTGGTATTGATGGCTGCTGACTGATCAGGGTGGTGGTGGTTGCTGAAGGTTGGATGGCTGTGGCATTTTCTTAATATAAGACAACAATGACGTTTGCCTCATCAGTTAACTTACTTTCAAAGACAATTTCTTTGTAGCATATGATACTGTTTGATAGCATTTTAATCCACAGAAGTCTTTCAAAAATGGAATCAATCCTCTCAAACCCTGCCACTCCTTATCAGCTAAGTTTATGTAATGTTCTAAATCTTTTGTTGTCATTTTAATAATCTTCAGTGTCTTCATCAGGAGCAGATCTTAAGAAACCACTTTCTTTGCTCATCTGTAAAAAGCAGTTCCTCATCTGTGCAAGTTTTGTAATGTGATTGTGCAATTTAGTCACATCTTCAGACTCTACTTCTAATTCTAGTTCTCTTGCATTTTTCACCACATTTGCTGTTACTTCTTCCATTGAGGTCTTGAACTACTCAAAGTTGTCCATGAGAGTTGGAATCAACATCTTCCAAACTCTTGTTCATTTAGATATTTTGACCTCTTCCCATGAATCATGAATGTCCTTAGTGGCATTTTGAATGGTGAATCCTTTCCAGAAGATTTTTAATTTACTTTGCCCAAATCCATCAGAGGAATCACTCTTTATGGCAGCTACAGCCATACAAAATGTATTTCTTAAATAATAAGACTTGAAAGTCAAAATGATTCCTGCATTTATGGGCTACAAAATGGATTATGTGTTAGCAGGCATGAAAGCAACAATAATCTCTTTGTTCATCTCCATCAGAAAGGTCTTGGGTGACCAAGTGTATTGTCAATAAGCAGTAATATTTGGGATGGAGTTTTTTTTTCTGATGAGTAGCTCTCAACAATGGGCTTAAAATATTCAGTAAACCATATTGTAAACAGATGTGCTGTCATCCAGATTGTTCCTTTTATAGAGTATAAGCAGAGTAGATTTAGCATAATTCTTAGGGGCTGTAGGATTTTTGGATTGGTCAATGAGCATTGGCTTCACCTTGGTTACCATTTGCATTAATTCCTAACAAGAGAGTCAGCCTGTGCTTTGAAGCTTTGAAGCTAGGCATTGACTTCTTTCTAGCTATGAAAGTCGTAGATGGCATCTTTTTCCTATATAAGACTGTGTTGTCTACATTGAAAATCTAAAAATACTAGAAATTGAAAATTGTCTAGTATAACCACTTTCATGAATTATTTTGGCTAGATCTTCTGGATAACTTTTTTTTTTTTTTTTTTTTTTAAGATTTTATTTATTTATTTGAGAGAGAGCACATGAGAGGGGGGAGGGTCAGAGGGAGAAGCAGACTCCCTGCCGAGCAGGGAGCCCGATGCGGGACTCGATCCAGGGACTCCAGGATCATGACCTGAGCTGAAGGCAGTCGCTTAACCAACTGAGCCACCCAGGCGCCCTCTTCTGGATAACTTGATGCAGCTTCTACATCAGTATTTGCTTCATCTTGTACTTTTATGTTACAGAAATGGCTTCTTTCCTTAAACCTCATGAACCAACCTCTGCTAGTTTCCAGCTTTTCCTCTGTAGTGTCTTCACCTCTCTCAGCCTTCTTTGAATTGAAGAGAGTTAGGTCCTTTTTCTGCGTTAGGCTTTGACTTAAGGGAATGTTGTACTGGTTTGATACTCTATCCAGACCACGAAAACTTTCTCTGTATCAGCAATAAGGGTATTTGGTTTTCTTTTTTTTTTTTTTAAGATTTTTATTTATTTATTTGACAGAGAGAGAGATAGCAAGAGCAGGAACACAAGCAGGGGGAATGGGAGAGGGAGAAGCAGGCTTCCTGCCGAGCAAGGAGCCCGATGTGGGACTCGATCCCAGGACCCTGGGATCATGACCTGAGCCGAAGGCAGACGCTTAACGACTGAGCCACCCAGGCGCCCAGGGTATTTGGTTTTCTTATCATTCATGTGTTCATTGGAGTCGCACTTTTAATTTCCTTCAAGAACTTTTCCTTTGCATTCACAACTTGGCTAACTGGCATAAGTGGCTTAGTTTTTAGCCTATCTAGGCTCTAGGCACACCTTCCTCACTAAGCTTAAACATTTCTAGCTTTTGATTGAAAGTGGGAGATGTGTGACTTCTTTTCACTTTATCACATAGAGGCCATTGTAGGGTTATTAATTGGCCTAATTTCAGTATTGTTGTGTCACAGAGAATAGGGAGGCCCAAGGAGAGGGAAAAAGATCGGGAACTCCTGGTCAGTGGAACAGTCAGAACACACACAACATTTGTCAACTAAGTTCTATATGGTTGTAGTTTGTGGCAACCCAAAGCAATTACAGTAGTACAAACAAAGATCACTATTCAAAGTTCACCATAATGACCATCATAATAATAAAAAAGTTTGAAATATTGTGAGAATTATCAAAATGTGATACAGAGACATGAAGTGAACAAATGCTATTGGAAAAATGGTGCTGATGAACTTGCTTGATGTGGGGTTGCCATAAACCTTCAATTTGTCAAAAACTCAGTATCTGGGAAGCTCAATGAAACAGTATGTCTGTATCACTTCCACACATTTTCAGTTGACCCTTCTGGACAAGTGGTCCTGTCTAAATTAGGAACTGCTGTTCATCTACTGATTTGTACTCAGGGTGTCAACCGACATGTACCAATCAAAATAAAAATACAAAGGGTAGCTGTCTAAATCTTTTTAATAATGTAAATTATTGCAGTAATTCCATCTTTTACCTAGTTTTTTATCATGCCTCTTCATCACCCCCATATATTTTTTTTTAAAAGAGACTTTAATAGAGTAGTTTCGGGTTCACTGCAAAATCGAGTGGAAAGTACAGAGTGTTCTCATCTAGCCCCTGCCCAGATGTGCTCCCTCCACTATCAAAATCAAGTTGAGGACGTTTCCCTCCATTCCTCGTTTGCTGAGAGTTTTCATCATGAATGGGTATTGGATTTTTTCAAGCGCTTTTTCTGCATCTGTTGATTTGATTGTGTGATTTTTCTTTTTAGCCTGTTGATGTGTGATAGATTACATTAATTGATTTTCAGATATAGAACCAGCTTTGCCCACCTGGAATACATCGCCCTATACATTTTTTTCCCAAATGCTCAACTATAGATAGGCCTTGTGATTTTTTAGTCTTAGCAATTCTATGTTCAAAGCTCCTTTGCATTGGTTTTTATTTTAAAAGATTTATTTATTTATTTATTTATTTGAGAAAGAGAGAGCATGAGTGAGCACGAGCAGGGGGAGGGGCAGAGGGAGAAGCAGACTCCCTGCTGAGCAGGGAGCCTGCCTTGGGGCTAGATCCCAGGATCCTGGGATCATGCATGACCTGAGCAGAATGCAGATGCTTAACTGACTGAGCCACCCAGATGCCTCGATGCATTGTTTTAACTTAAATTTTTCATATATAAGATGAAGAGATTGAACTATTAAAACTAAAGTTCGTCTTAGTGCTCTACTTCTATGATTCATGTCTAGAATATTTAGGCTGTTATTGCCAAAAAGCCCAGCATTTTAAAATTTTTATTGTGAAATATTTCAAACACATACTCAGAGACAGATATTGAAGACCAAGATTTAGCAGATAGTACATTTTGTCATATTCGTACTTGATATACTTAAAAAATGTATGTTGCATGTATTAGGTTAGTTAAAACTCCACTCCATAATTATATTTCCTTTATTCCTTACCAAAACTGATCACTCTCCTGTAGTATGAATCCTTAAAAAAAAAAAAATTATACCTACAGTTTTAGTACATAATATATGCATCCATAAACAATCTACATTATTATTTTGGGTTACTTTACTTTATATAAATGATACCATACTGCATAATGTGTTCAAAAACCATTTTTTAGGAAGTTACATGGAGATGGGATGCCTGGGTAGCTCATTTGGTTGAGGATCCGACTCTTGGTTTCAGCTCAGGTCATGATCTCAGGGTCCTGGGATCAAGCCCAGTGGCAGGCTCCATGCTCAGCAGGGATTCTGCTTGAGGATTCTCTCCCTCTCTCTGTACCCCTCCCCCTGCTCGTTCTCACACTCTCTCTCTAAAATAAATCTTTAAAAAGTTACATGGAGAGTAAGATAGTAAGATTAATAGTTATTTCCATATTTTGCATTAATTAAATTACACAGATATCCTCCCACCATCGAATTAGGATATGAAAATCTTTGGGGAGGTACAAATTGAGAAACTGAGCAAGCTGGGAAATTGGGATTTGAATTCTGGTTCACCCAACTCTCAAGCCCATGTCTTATCATATACCAGGCTGCTTACATTCCATTCTTTGATAAATGCCAGGATTGAATGACTCTTGCAGCTTCTCAGGTATTTGCCTTAATTTGGGGCATTGTTCAAAGCAATAAAGAGCATGGTCTCCTTTTTAACATCAGAAAATTTTGTAACATCCGCTTTTCAGTAACTATGTTGATTTAGAAAATATGTAATGATAAAGAAACTTTGGAAGGATGCCTAAGTAAATTAGTTAAGAATAGTGGTTTCCTGGGGTGCCTCGGTGGCTCAGTCCTTAAGTGTCTGCCTTTGGCTCAGGTCATGATCCCAGAGTTCTGGGATCAAGCCCCACATTGGGCTCCCTGCTCAGCAGGAAGTCTGCTTTTCCCTCTCCCACTCCCCCTGCTTGTGTTCCCTCTCTCACTGTGTCTCTCTCTGTCAAATAAATAAATAAAATATTAAAAAAAAAAATAGTGGTTTCCTGAGGTGGGAGGAGGGTAACAGTAGAATAGACAAATGGGAACAAAAGTATGAGTGAAACTTTTCACTATATGTCTTTTATATTTCTGTATTTTAAACCATATAAAGCATTGCCTGCTCAAAAAAGGCTTTAGAGAGAAAAAAGAAATATGTAATCGCAGAATTTACCCATACTTTAAAATGGTATCTGTTACTCATAATGGCATCTAGTGAATTTGCAAATCAGTAATGCCTGTATTTGTGGACATACTCCTTCAGTTCACAGATGGTGCTTGATAAACAGGTGCAACTGCTGCAGACTTAGTGGAACAATTCTGGAGTACCTACATGTTTGAAATCTAGCAGGTTGGTAACTGTGGTTCTAGGCCCATCTAGAGTCAAACTTATTTAATGATTCTTATCATTTACTAAATTTGACATGATATGATGAAAAGCAGTTTACTGAGAAATGAATTGTTTGTGACCATAATTTTATTAAAATAACAAAATAATTGAAGGGTAATTTTTCCAGTTACTATTTTATGATGCAACAGCAGGGCTGTTTTGAAAACGTGTTTCTTTGGGCGTTTTACCTTTTTTATTCTTAAATACTTTGCTAGGTATGTAAATTGACACTTGAAAATACTTTTTAACCAAATATCCATCAAAACATTACTATAAGTAGAATATGATCATTAAAATTTAAAAGAAAAAGAGCCCTTTTAACATTTTAGATCCTTTTAATTTTTTTGATAAATTGTTTTTAAAATTCATTACAGAAATAATGCATGGTCTTCATTATAGAAAAAGAATTCAAAAGGGCAGAGAAATAAAAAGAACATTCAGTTCTCTCCATCCAGAGATGATCACTGCTTATACCTTTGATTTTTGCTATTGTAAACAGTTTAAAATAAAACAAGTTGAATGAAAATAATTATAAATTCAAAAGAAAAATAGTTAAGAATCTAAATTTCACCTGAAACTAATATTACACTGTATGTTAACTAACCGGAATTTATTTATTTATTTATTTATTTATTTATTTATTTATTTATTTATTTATTTAAAAAAAGATTTTATTTATTTATGTGACAGAGAGTAAAAGAGCACAAGCAGGGGAAGCAGCAGCAGAGGGAGAGGGAGAAGCAGGCTCCCCACTGAACAGAGAGCCCGATGAGGGGCTTGATCCCAGGACCCTGGGATCATGACCTGAGCCGAAGGCAGCCGCTTAACCGAGTGAGCCACTCAGGCGCCCCTAACTAACTGGAATTTAAATAAAAACTTGAAATTACTAAAAAAATAAATAAATAAAATTATGAAATAATAAAAAGAAACCTAAATTTTTCTGATAAGTTAGCCTAATATTTATTTGGCAGACAT
Source organism: Mirounga angustirostris (assembly GCF_029215605.1). Lineage (NCBI taxonomy): Eukaryota > Metazoa > Chordata > Mammalia > Carnivora > Phocidae > Mirounga > Mirounga angustirostris. Next base: position 162,789,023 of record NW_026991711.1, read on the forward strand.
TCTGGAATCAGACAAACATGGGTTTGAATCTTTACTCTGATACTTAACACCTGGGTGATTTGGGTTAACTTACTTATCCCTCTGTATGTCTTAGTATCCTTCTTTGTAAAATTGAAATGATAATGCCCATCTAATAGGATTATTGGGAGGATCACCAAGACTCCAACTGTAATCTCCATTTAACAGTTAAATGTATGTTTTTATTTCTCAAGATAACAGATGTTTGTTATAATTTAAGGAGGTTATTTATTTTTTAGAAGGATGAAATTTTTGTTCAAAGCTACAGGAAGATTTCTACTTAGCCAGTTTTATATTTTGAAATACAATTACTATCAAGTTAGAATTGATTTTGACATTGAAGGATTTTCATTGGCTAGATTTTTAAATTTTTTTTAACCTTGCCTTGCCAGTCTTTAGGCAGGAATTGATTAAAAGTGGTAGACAAGGGCGCCTGGGTGGCTCAGTTGGTTAAGCATCTGCCTTTGGCTCAGGTTATGATCCCAGGGTCCTGGGATTGAGCCCCATGTTTCTCCCTCTCCCTCTGCCTGTTGCTTCCTTTGCTTGTGCTCTCTCTCTCTCTCAAATAAAGAAATAAAATCTTAAAAAAAAAAAAAAAGAAAGTGGTAGACAAATCTTCATTGTTTCATTATAACTGTTCCTATTGATCCTGGCTAGAGAGGGAGATGAGGAAAAATGGCAGTTCTTCTTCCATTGGAAATAAAGCAGTTGTACATTTTAATGGCTGATGAGGGCAGAATTGGTTGAATATAAGCTAGAAACTGGCATTCATGGTGGTATTCTTTTTGACTTCTGGTATAGCCATAGAAGTTTTTAAGTTTGGGATAAATGCTTCATGACATTGACTTCCTTTATAGCCACTGTCTTAGAAATATATTCAGTATCACTATCTTGGAAGTATTGAATATGAGCCCAGCTAATTTTCAGAACTAAATTTCATTTGAGTTGAAGGGAACACACAAAAATCCTCTTTAGTCTGACATAAATAAATGGGTAGATATAAACACAATGCAGGCTCAGGTGTTCTGGTCATTAGATTTACTTTGTAGACATGACTTTTGAAGAGTGAGCCTGGTTTATGTTAAGAAGAATGTTTTTTTTTTTTTTTTTAAGATTTTATTTATTTATTTGAGACAGAGAGAATGAGAGAGACAGAGAACACATGAGAGGGGAGAGGGTCAGAGGGAGAAGCAGACTCCCCGCCGAGCAGGGAGCCCGATGCGGGACTCGATCCCGGGACTCCAGGATCATGACCTGAGCCGAAGGCAGTCGCTTAACCAACTGAGCCACCCAGGCGCCCAAGAAGAATGTTTTATAGGAGATTTTTTTTATGTGCTCCAGGTTTTACTTTTGTGATACTTAGGGCTTGTATAATGGAAATAAATATTTGTATGATTGCATCTCTCTGAGGAAATTGGCATGCTGAATATTTGTGGTTATAAGAAAGGTTGATGTGAGGAAGAGATAAAAGAGATAAATGGAGTGTGAGAAGGTTAATGTATATGGTTTGATGTTTTGGTCTGTTACCTATCACTGAACATTACAAAATTAAAGATGTTTTAAAATGCATGTAATTCTGCAGTGAGTGAATGGAACAAGAACTTAGTATTGATTGCATTTGTTTTTTTCCCTGTAAATTATGGGTAAACCAATAAAAATTATCCTAACTATAAAATCTGAATTTTCCTCAAATGAACTATTGATAGTTAAATCTTTGATGTGCTATAAATTAATATTCTACCATCAGTAGGTTAGATCATTCGGTCATCTTTTAGATATGATTTGAGATGTATGGCCAGAAGAACTGTCCCCATCCTCTCACATCCTTGTGTAGCTGGTCACAAGAATCCTCACCCTCCTCTCACATCCTTGAAAATCATCCACACCAAGTTACTTTGTTCCTGAATTTTCTTCATTAGAAATTTCTTTTTGAGATAAAGCATTGCATTTCTCAACAGTCCCTCTATAAAAAAATTAATAAACTTTATTTTTGAGAGCAGTCTTAGGTATACAGGAAAATGAAGTAGAAAGTACAGAGTTCCCATATATCCCCATCCCTACACAGGCAGAGCTGCCCCACTGTTGATATCCTGCACCTCTGTGATACATTTGTTAGAACTGATGAACCTACAAATAACCATCATCATCACTCAGAGTCCACAGTTTACTCTTAGGTTCATTCTTGGTATCATACATTCTATGCACAAATATATAATGACATTGTCCACCATTGTAGTATCATACAGAAGAGTTGCACTGCCCTAAAAATCCTCTGCTCTGTGCATTCATCCCTCCCTTCTCCCCGCTCCTGGCAGCCACTGATCTTTTTATTGTCTCCATAGTTTTGCCTTTTCCAGAACGTCATATATTTGGAATCATACAGTATATAGCTTTTTCAGATTGGCTTCTTTCACTTTCCAGTTTCCTCCGTGTCTTTGTTTATCCATTCTTCAATTGAGGGACATTTGGGTTATAAATAATTTTGGGTGACTACAAATAAAGTCTCTCCAAGCATTTAGATAAAAGTTTTTGTGTGAACATAGTTTTTATTACATTTAGGTCAATACCTAGGAGTGGGATTACTGAGTTAAATGCTAAGTTAAACAAACTTATAAGAAACTATCAAACCATTTTCCACAGTGGCTGTACCATTTTGCATTTTCATCAGAAGTGTTTTCCCACCTGTGTCAGTATCCTTGGCAGTACTTGGTATTGTCAAGGGTTTATTGTTTTGTTTTATTTATTTATTTATTTATTTATTTTATTTTTTTTAAAGATTTTATTTATTTATCTGAGACAGAGAGAATGAGAGAGACAGAGAGCACATGAGAGGGGGGAGGGTCAGAGGGAGAAGCAGGCTCCCTGCGGAGCAAGGAGCCCGATGCGGGACTCGATCCCGGGACTCCAGGATCATGACCTGAGCCGAAGGCAGTCGCTTAACCAACTGAGCCACCCAGGCGCCCTGTTTTGTTTTATTTTTAACTTTTAGTCATTCTAATAGATGTGTAGTGCTATTTTATTGTAGTTTTAATTTGCATATTTTAATGTGAAAACCTATTTGTCAAAAGCCTTTTTATTTTTATGTCGGGGAAAGGAAATAGAGATAAAGATAGGAAAAGCTGGCCAGCAGAGGCTCCCACATTAAAGGGCCCTGGGTGTCCAGGGAAAGAGGGCATACTTTGCCTGTTGACCTTATTACAAAGGACTAGTCTTTGTTTAAACAACAACAAAGACACCCCATAACTGGAGTCTCTCATTTCAGATATTTAATGCCATAATTAGCTGATATTTATTTTGCCACATTTTACTTTGTTTATATGTAAGGAATACTGTTTGAATGACTCTCTAAACCAAGATTTTGTAGTACAAGCCAGTTTCTGCCAGTACTAGAAGTACTTGGTCAGAGGAAGTGAGGGAATTTGAATGCTTTGTAAGCTTTTAATGAACAAATGTATATGATGGGGCATAATGTATTCTCTTGGTAGAGCACATGGTCTTAATGTCAAGTTCCTTTTTGCAGACACCATACTTTCTCTTTCTAGAATATTATTCTTGTTTTACTTTAAATAAACAAGATTCCTTTTAAAATTGAACATGTAGGAGCGCCTGGGTGGCTCAGTCCATTAAGTGGCTGCTTTTGGCTCAGGTCATGATCCGGGTCTTGGGATCGAGCCCCGCATCAGGCTCCCTGCTCCGCGGGAAGCCTGCTTCTCCCTCTCCATCTGCCTGTCACTCTGCCTACTTGTGCTCTCTTTCTGTCTCTCTGTCAAATAAATAAATAAAATCTTTAAAAAAATAAAATAAAATAAAATTGAACATGTACACAAATGTTCATAGCAGTTTTATTTCTGAGAGCCGAAAGCTGGAAACTACCCAGATAACCTTTTTAAAGGGTGAAAAGTTAGATTGTGGTACATCCATACTATGGAATACTACTTTATAAAAAGTAATGAACTATTGGGCGCCTGGGTGGCTCAGTCGTTAAGCGTCTGCCTTCGGCTCAGGTCATGATCCCAGGGTCCTGGGATCGAGCCCCACATCGGGTACCTGCTCAGCGGGGACCCTGCTTCTCCCTCTCCCACTCCCCCCTGCTTGTGTTTCCTCTCTCGCTGTATCTCTCTCTGTCAAATAAATAAAAATAAAATCTTAAAAAAAAAATTAAAAAATTAAAAAAATAGTAATGAACTATTGATACTGCAACAGTGGAATGAACCTCAAGGAAAATTTGCTCAGTGAAAAAAGCCAATCTCAAAAGGATGTGTATTACATGATTCTGTTTATATAACAGCTGAGAAATAGCATAATTATCAAAATGGAGAATAGACTAGTGGTTGCTATAGGAATGGAGACAAATAGATGGTTAACATGAGGGAGTCTTGTGATAGTATAGTTGAGTATTTTTATTTTTATTTATTTATTATTTTTTAAGGTTTTATTTATTCATTTGTCAAAGAGAGAGAGAGCACAAGCAGAGGGAATGGCAGACAGAGGGAGAAGCAGGCTCCCCGCTGAGTGAGGAGCCCAATGCGGGACTTGATCCCAGAACTCTGGGATCATGACCTGAGCCAAAGGCAGATGCTTAACTGACTGATCCATCCAGGTGCCCCTTGATTTTTTTTTTTTTTTTTTAAGATTTTAGGGACACCTGGGTGGCTGTGCATAGATATGCACAGATTATTGCATATATAACTGGTGAAATCTGAATAAGCTGTATGAATTGTCCTAATGTCAATTTCCTGACTTTGGTATTGTGTAGTGATTGTGTGGAATGTTTGCACTGAGGAGAGAGGCATTAGACTTCACTCCTGTATTTCTTTCCAACTACCTATGAGTCTATAATTATTTCAAAATAAAAATTTTTCAATCTAAAAGTGATTCAAATACAAATACTCTTGTTTTTGAAATGTGTAATTAATACATGGATATATTTTCATTAAAATTCAAATAATATAAGAGTATTTGGTAAAAAGGGAAAAGGGCAGGTCGTTATTTTCAGAGTAGTTTTTTTTTTCCCTTTCTCTCTTGCCCTCGTAAAAATAAAGAAGTATAATGATGTTGCTGATTTATATCTGTAATGATAGTTAACTGATCCAGACATGATAAAACTATGCCATACCTCTACACCCTACTTTCTTGGTGGTGTTTTATCATGGAGTGGGAAATTCAAGAGAGCTTAGTATTCCAGACATACTGTATCTGTTCCTGAAATTAAATGCTGCATAGGATTAGCAAATATTGATCCAGGAAGCATATGTAAACAGAAAATGATGATTTTATTCTCAGTAATTTAGATGTATATGAGGGGGAAAATAATATAATATTGTTTACACACTCATACTATTTTTATAGCTTCATTTATTATAGAGTGGTAGAAGGACTAGATAATTATTGCCTAGATTTTGTAACCTTTGAATGGGAATATGATATTGAATACAGGACATGTAGATATGAAAACTGTCTATCCTTAATAGTACTGGGGATTTGTGCCATACAAAATGAGTTAAATAAACCTGATCTTGCTCTAGGAACAAATGAAGTTCACTTCTAGCTTCATGTGGGAGATATGCATGTAAACAGATAAAATATAATCCTAAAGTAGTTAAGAGTAAAGAGCTTTGGGAGTGAAGTCTGCATGAAGAGCAAGAAAAAATGACATTCTGGATATTGGGAACATATGTGTTAATGTCAGGAAAGGTCTTCCCATGTTAGTAGGAACCAAGAGTGGAGGAGTGGGATCAATGGCAAGAGGTAGATTGGGTCCCAGGACTGACTTACTCGTGAGGCACAGGAGGTATAGGGCTGGGCATAGGGCCCACAGTATTTCTGGAGGCCATTGGTAATTTCTTTTAAAACCAGAAGGAAAAAATGAACCTTTAGATTGAAGAAAATGTTTTAATGTCTGACATTAATAGATTTTCTTTATACCAATGCAGTTACAAAATATAATTTTAAATATTATTTTTTTTTTTAAAGATTTTTATTTATTTATTTGACAGAGAGACACAGCCAGAGAGGGAACACAAGCAGGGGGAGTGGGAGAGGGAGAAGCAGGCTTCCTGCCGAGCAGGGAGCCCGATGTGGGGCTCAATCCCAGGACCCTGAGATCATGACCTGAGATGAAGGCAGACGCTTAACCGACTGAGCCACCCAGGTGCCCCTTAAATATTTTTTTTTTTATAGAGGAAGGGGCCCGTGGAAAAATAAAGTTCCTAGTGCCCACAGAAGTGATCATGCAGGTTTGTTGGTTCTTGATTATGAAGGATCTTACATACTAACTGAAGAGTTTGGATTTAATTCTAGAACATTAGGGACCTAACAGATTTTAAGCATAATCAGTTCTGTCTTTTATGAAGATACCTCTGTCAGCAATTTGTATAAGACTATTTCTAGTTTAATGTAGTTACATTAAATCATAATTGTTTTAGTGATTATTATAACCAAATATCACCTGTTTAAAATGAGGAGAACAATTTTTAAAAATGTTTTATTTATTTATTTGAGAGAGAGAGAGAATGAGTGGTAGGGGGAGGCAGGGGTGGGGGCAGAGGGAGAGAAGCAGACTCTGCTGACTGAGGAGCCTGTCGCAGGGCTTTATCTCACGACCCTGAGATCATGACCTAAACCAAAATCAGGAGTTGGAAGCTTAACAGCTGAGCCACCCAGGTGCCCCAAAGAGAACAATTTTTTAAAGACCCATGTCTAATTATTGTACCTGGTTAAGGACGTCCCTTAAAAGACATTGACCATAATGACCATACTTGACTGATCAAAATTTGTCTAGCTGTTGACAAACTTAGAATACCTACACGTAAATAATCAGGTCTCTGTATGTAATCTGTGACAATATAACGCTAGACTGTACTATTTCTCATTGTAACATTTGCTTTATCCCTATTTTTCCTACATTATTTATGAAGAATTCCTAGCTTTATACACAGATATTGCTGAGACTGATCTCAACAAATAGCATTTTTTTAAAAAAGATTTTATTTATTTATTTGTCAGAAAGAGAGAACACAAGCAGGGGGAGGGACAGGCAGAGGGAGAAGCAGTCTCCCTATGGAGCAGGGAGCCCGATGCGGGACTCTATTCCAGGACCCTGGATCATGACCTGAGCCAAAGGCAGATGGTTAACCAACTGAGCCACCCAGGTGTCCCTCAACAAATAGCATTTTTACAAAGATTTATTTATATATACTTCTTTTTATTTATTTATTTATTTATTTATTTATTTATTTATTTATTTATTTAAATTCAATTAATGAACATATAATGTATTATTAGTTTCAGAGGTAGAGATCAGTGATTCATCAGTCTTATATAATACCCAGTGCTCATTATATCACGTGTCCTCCTTAGTGTTCATCACCCGGTTACCCCATCCTTCCACACCCCCTCCCCTCCAGCAACCCTCAGTTTCAACAAATAGCTTTTTAAAAGCTGCAAATACTGTTTTATAAAATTTTTCTTTGTTTTGACAAGGGCAGTTTAGTTAGAATTCTTGCTAGTACACCTTTATATTGTTTAAAAATTTCCTGATTAATAATCTGAAATAGTTACTCTTAAAATAGGAAATTATAATTGGTCTATACTAATGCTACTGTCATGAAAAATTCCTAATAAGTAGTCTGGTGTTATTTTAAGAAAAAATTATGTAGTAAAAACTCAGGGATATTTAAGATATGATTCATTTCCCTCTAATTTGTACCATTATTGTTTTGACATTGAATTCAGCTTAGTTAGTAGGGGTGGGGTATGAAGAGAGAGACCTAGGGGAGGTTAGATTTGTTTGTTTTTTTGTCTTTTTCTATAAGGAGAACTTTAGATTTCAGTTATCAAATTATTTACTAATGGCACTAAAAAATTTACACATGTTCAGGCCTTTAACTACTTTTCAATTGTAAAGGATATCTAAGAAGAGCAAAAAGTTTTGTTTTAACATCTTTTTTTTTCACGAGGTATACCTTTTTTTTTTTTTAAGATTTTATTTATTTATTTGACAGAGAGAGACACAGCGACGGAGGGAACACAAACAGGGGGAGTGGGAGAGGGAGAAGCAGGCTTCCCACCAAGCAGAGAGCCCAATGTGGGGCTCGATCCTAGGACCCTGGGATCATGACTTGAGCCGAAGGCAGATGCTTAACGGCTGAGCCACCCAGGCGCCCTATAACTTTTCTTTTTCTAAAGTAAATAAAGCCGTTTTGGGGCGCCTGGGTGGCTCAGTCGCCCTATACCTTTTCTTTTTCTTTTTAAAGTAAATAAGGCAGTTTGGGGGCACCTGGGTGGCTTAGTCGTTAAGTGTCTGCCTTCAGCTCAGGTCATGGTCCCAGGGTCCTGGGATTGAGCCCCACATCGGGCTCTCTGCTCGGTGGGAAGCCTGCTTCTCCCTCTCCCACTCCCCCTGCTTGTGTTCCCTCTCTCACTGTGTCTCTCTCTGATAAATAAATAAAATCTTTAAGAAAAAAAAATAAGGCAGTTTTATTTATGATTTCTTTACTTGCAGTTACAGTTAAATCTCTATTCATTAACTCAATATTCAATACAAAATTCTAGTAAAAATAATAGGAGAGGGCGCCTGGGTGGCTCAGTTGGTTAAGCGACTGCCTTCAGCTCAGGTCATGATCCTGGAGTCCCTGGATTGAGTCCCGCATTGGGCTCCCTGCTCGGCAGGGAGTCTGCTTCTCCCTCTGACCCTCCTCCCTCTCATGCTCTCTCTCATTCTCTCTGTCTCAAATAAATAAATAAAATCTTAAAAAAATAATAATAATAATAGGAGAGGAGGGGAAAAATGATATCTTGGTTATGAAAAACTAGTTACTGAGTTCATAAATTCTGACCTTTTTAACAGTCAAGACAAAAATGGAAATAGAGTGGATTGTGTAACTTCAATATGTGGTAGTAGGTAAGGAGCACTTAACCCAAGTCAAAAAAAAAAAAAAAAAGATGGTGATGGCCCTGGCTGACTCAGTTGGAAGAACATGCGACTTTTTGATCTTGGGGTTTTGAGTTTGAGTCCCACATTGGGTGTAGAGATTACTAAAAAAAATAATAAATTTAAGAAACTGGGATGGGACAGGAAAAAGAAATTATGCCTTATAGATATGCTTTTTTATATCTATTACAGATTTTTTATTTGTAGTTTGAATCATTTAAGTATGAATCTTTTTGTTGTATTTGCTTTGTATGTAGAAATATATTTGATTTTAATCTTTATGATCACTTGGTAAAGTTTGCAAATTAGGATGATCTAAGGAAATTGGGATATTAAATGTGTAAGGTAATCTAGTAAATATAATTAAACTTGTTATTAAATGAATTTGAATAGGTGGCTACATGTTGCAGAAATATAGTTGAATCAAAATTAGGCTGATGTCCTAGAATTAGTTTTTATAAATAGGCTGTACTATGTTGTTTGGCTATTTAGTTTTTTGTGTTTTTTTTAAGATTTTATTTATTTGACAGAGAGAGAGAGGGAGAGCAGGAACACAAGCAGGGGGAGTGGGAGAAGGAGAAGAGGGCTTCCCGCTGAGCAGGGAGCCTGATGCGGGGCTCGATCCCAGGTCCCCGGAATCATGACCTGAGCCGAAGGCAGATACTTAACGACTGAGCCACCCAGGTGCCCGTATTTAGTTGATATTAGTAGTATCTTATACAAGACTGCCTGAAATGGTTTTAAATATGGAAATCAAGTTACATTTATTTTTTAGTAATTACTCTCTGTGAGTACTGAATTTAATAATTACTGTCTGTCTCCAAACAGACCATGTAAGATGCTTGAAGGATAGAACTCTATATTACCTACTTGTGAATACCCTACTTGCCTAGCCCAGTACTTTGAAGGTGCTTTCTCTTGTAATAAATACAGCAGGTCTATGTGTCTAAATGGACTTGGGCAGGGGCGCCTGGGTGGCTCAGTCGTTAAGCGTCTGCCTTCGGCTCAGGTCATGATCCCAGAGTCCTGGGATCGAGCCCCACATCGGGCTCCCTGCTCATAGGAAGCCTGCTTCTCCCTCTCCCACTCACCCTGCTTGTGTTCCTTCTTTCGCTGTGTCTCTGTCAAATAAATAAATAAAATCTTTAAAAAAAATAAAAATAAATAAATGGACTTGGGCATATAGTTCTTGGCTCTTTCATTTCTTCCTCAGAGTTTGGTCCTTAGTTCTATAGGTTCAGAAACATTATTTTCATAGGTCATTTCCAGTACTAAGGTGCTAGTGAATTAAGCCATACTAGGTAGGATACACACCCAAAATGAATAAATAAATCAAAAGCCCAAGAGGAATAAATATATTGGCCATATATAAATGCATATTTAATGTATTAGATTGTTACTCTAGCTAGTCAAACCTTAGGAAAGTCAACTTTAAGAAACCAAATAAAGATCAGTTGTTGCTTTTGATACCTTTTACTTCTTTGATAGTCTCAGCAATGTTGATAAATATTTGTTAGCTGATAAATTATGTGGCAAGTATTCTATTGAAATTAGCTAAAACAGATTATGTATATGGAAAAAGATTAACTAGAATTGAAAGTACATTAGGTTGTCCCTTCAGCATACAGTGTGATTGAGCATTCTGTTTCTGGCTTTTATATTGATTTTTTTTTTTTAAGATTTTATTTATTTATTTGAGAGAGAGAATGAGAGACAGAGAGCATGAGAGGGAGGAGGGTCAGAGGGAGAAGCAGACTCCCCGCAGAGCAGGAAGCCCGATGCGGGACTCGATCCTGGGACTCCAGGATCATGACCTGAGCCGAAGGCAGTCGCTTAAGCAACTGAGCCACCCAGGCGCCCTTATATTGATATTTTTAATAACAAAAAGTCATTTTCTTTTTGTCCACTAATATTCTTAGTTTTTAAAACAAATTTACTAAGGTATACTTTATATACCATGAAATTCACTCGTTTTCAGTGACTGATTATTTTTTTATAAATTTACAGAGCTGTGCAGCCACTACCACAGTCTAATTTTAGAACATTTCCATCTGCCCAAAAAGAAACCATGTACCCACTGGTAGTCATTCTCCTCATCCTTAGTTTACCATGCCCAATGATGTATGTTTAGCTTTCTACAACTGACTATAAAATAGGATAAAAGTGAATACTGCAGTATTTCCCAAAATTATTCAACCCTCTAGGTTTGTTAATTTGTTTTGAAGTTTTGATAATTTAAAGCATGGACTTTTAAAATGATGTTTCTTTATTCAGATACCTAAATTATTTAATAGGAGAGTAGTGAGAATAATTTGTGTAAGAAGGGATTGCTTTTGGGAAGTCAGTTTTCAAGTTTGCTTCTTATTTGGAGGTGACAAATTAATGAACAGAAAGAAATTATTGAATAAATATAAATTACAAATGTATTCAGGTCTTGTTAGGGATTTAGTAGAAAAATTTAGAGTGCCTTTCAAAAAGACTAAGATTTTATATAATAATGTTTTACTAAGATTTTCTTAAAATTAAATTTGTCATTCTCTTACTTGTTTCAGCTTCTCAGAACCAAGAACGTCTATGTGCATTTAAAGATCCGTATCAACAAGACCTTGGGATAGGCGAGAGTCGAATCTCTCATGAAAATGGAACAATATTATGCTCAAAAGGTAGCACTTGCTATGGCCTTTGGGAGAAATCAAAAGGGGATATAAATCTCGTAAAACAAGGCAAGTAACACTTTTCTTACCCGAAATAACTTTGTGTATCATATAATTGAAGTTTATCTAAATAAGACCTGAAGGTAGATTAAAACCTTCTCCAGGAAAACAGTAAGTTTTGAAATATATATCCTGTATATATTCACCCATAAGCCCCAAATTTATGAAGGGTAATAGGTTTTTAGCTTATTTTAATAACATTTTTCTTACTACAATGTTAATAATATATCCTCATTCTTACAAAGTTTAGAAAATATAGAGAACTATGAAAAAAACAGTTGTCTACAACTGCATACTCTTACAAACTCTTTTATATATTAGTTTATTCCCTGCAAGTATATTTTTTATGGACCTCTATGTATATATGTGTGTGTACTTATTTTTCAAAATTAGGATGATACTGTATGTATAAACAATTTCATACCCAATATTTCCTATCTTAAATTATATTATGAACATTTTCCCATGTCTTTTAACTTTGAAAACTTTCAAAACTTTGAAAACGTTTTTCACCTCTGTACAATATTGCATTGTATACACGCAATTTACACATCACTCTGTTGTAGGACATTATATTGTGTTCTGGTTTCACTATAATACATAATGCTTCAGTGGACATCTTTGAACATATATCTTTTTTTTACTTTTCTGAATATACTTTTTTATTGTGTAACTTTTAGGTGTATAATGTTATAATTCAACATCTGTGTGCACTATAAAGTGATTATCCCCAAAACTCTTAGTTACTATCCCATCACCCTACACTCTTTCACCTCTTTTGCATATACCCCCCAACTTCCTTCCCCTGATCTGGTCTATCTATGAGTTTGTTTTGTTTTGTTTGTTCATTAGGGTTTTTTGTTTTGTTTTTTTATTATGTAAATCACCATACATTACATCATTAGTTTTTGATGTAGTGTTCCATGATTCATTGTCTGCGTGTTAACACCCAGTGCTCCATTCAGTATGTGCCCTCTTTAATACCCATCACCAGGCTAACCCATCCTCCCACCCCCCTCCCCTCTAGAACCCTCAGTTTGTTTCTCAGAGTCCATAGTCTCTCATGGTTCATCTCCCCCTCCAATTTCCCCCACCTTCATTTTTCCCTTCCTACTATCTTCTTTTTTTTTTTTTAACATATAATGTATTATTTGTTTCAGAGGTACAGGTCTGTGATTCAACAGCCTTACACAGTTCACAGCGCTCACCATAGCACATACCCTCCCCAGTGTCTATCACCCAGCCACCCATCCCTCCCACCCCCAACCATTCCAGCAACCCTCAGTTTGTTTCCTGAGATTAAGAATTCCTCATATCAGTGAGATCATATGATACATGTCTTTCTCTGATTGACTTACTTCACTCAGCATAAATCTTTTATTGTATCTGATTATTTCTTTGGAATAGATTGCTGAAAGAACTATTAGATTATAAAGCATGAATATTTTAAAGGCTCTTTTGAAAATTGCCATATGGCTTTCTAGAAATGCTATATACATTTACATTCCCCCAGCAGTATATGGGAGTGTTACTGAAATCTTGTTATGATTGTATATTATCTTTTTAAACCTAGAACAATTTAATAGATACAGACAAAAATGAAATCTTACTGTTGCTTTAATAATAATTCTTAGATTAATGAAGAGGTTAAACATTTATTGGTGGCTTTTCTCCCTATTAAATGCTTGTTAATACTCTGCCATTTTTTTGTTATTTAAAAAATGTGTGTCTTCTATTCATTTGCAGGAGTGGTTTATAACTCATATGTATTATGTACTTACTCTGTCACATTGATTGTAGTTATTTCTTAGTTTGTTGTTTCCCTTTTAATTTAATTTATTGTATTAACCCTAACTTGTTTACATTAATATGTAGGATGTTGGTCTCACATTGGAGATCCCCAGGAGTGTCACTATGAAGAATGTGTAGTAACTACTACCCCTCCCTCAATTCAGAATGGAACATACCGTTTCTGCTGCTGTAGCACAGACTTGTGTAATGTCAACTTTACTGAGAATTTTCCACCTCCAGACACAACACCACTCAGTAAGTAGTTTAAGTAATTTGCTTTTTCTTGTTAATTCTTTCCTCCAAAGATTTGCAAAATTTAAAAAATATAATAACATGACGTTTGGCAGAGTGAAAGGGAGAGTTCAAACATCATGAGACTACATCTAGCTAACACCTGAAATCCAAAAGAGGTGCACCAGGATTTCCAGGGTATCACTAGAGTACCAAATAAGTTTGAATCAAATTATGGTACTTTCCAACCCCTGTGAAGCTATACTTCCAACAGTACAAATATACATACGCATAGGGGTGCCTGGCTGGTTCATTGTTGATAAGAGCATGCAACTCTTGATCACAGGGTCATGAGTTCAAGCCACACTTTGGGCATAGAGCTTACTTTAAAAAAATACATATGGAGGCACCTGGCTGGCTCAGTCAATTAAGCATCCAACTTGATTTCGTCTCTGGTCATGATCCTCAGGGTCATGAGATCAAGTCCTGCATCAGGCTCCACACTAAGTGTGGAGTCTGCTTGAGATTCTCTCTCTCCCTCTCCCTTGCCCCTCCCCCTGTTCACTCTCTTTCAAATCAGTAAATCAATCAATCAATCAATCATTCAATAAAATCTAAAAAAAACATATGCATAGAGTTATCCACTGCAGTATTATTTGTAACTGCAAAACATTGGAAACTATTGGGGCGCCTGGGTGGCTCAGATGGCTAAGTGTCTGCCTTGGGCTCAGGTCATGATCCCAGGGTCCTGGGATTGAGCCCCACATTGCGCTCCCTGCTCGGTGGGAGGCCTGCTTCTCCCCCTCCCTCTGCTTCTCCCCCTGCTCATATTCTCTCTCTCTCTCTCTCTCTATCTCTGTGTCTCAAATGAATAAATAAACCTTTAAAAAAAAATTGGAAACTATCTAAATGTTCAGGAATAGGAGATTAGTTAAAATATACTATGGTGTATACATGTAATGGAGTACTAACTATACATCTATAAGAAAAAAGAGTAAGATCTCTATGAATTGGTATGGAGTGATTTCTAGAGATAATGTCAGGAGAATAAAAAACATATATATACTCTGCTATCTTTTGTGTAAGACAGAAAGCTTATCTTTACAAAAAGAAACAAAGGATAAACCAGAAAATAATTAAATTGATTACTTAGAAGGGATGGAGAGAAAGGAGTGGGAAGTATACATAAAGGAATGAAAGAACTAATGTAAGGATTTTATAAACACAGTGTTTTACTATATATACTATTTTGGGCAAGATGGGATGTAAGAGATGGGGGGAGAATTGCATACAAATACTGAACTCTTTTAAGTTTGTTTTTTAGTAACCATGGACAAACCAATTGTGAAACAATTGTAGATGTATAATAGGATTAAGAAATAAGTAAATGGTGTTAATGCTCTTGGGAGCCAGTGCTCTTACTGAGGAAATAGGCACATACAATTATAGATGGGGGAAGACGAGAGAATCCTATGTGAATTGATTATAATTCAAGATATGAGTATGGATTTATAACTTTAAAAATATACATATGTATGTGTTACATGCATGGATATGTGGCCATGTACATATGTGTATATATTTGTATGTTTTTGTATATATGTATGGAGTGTACATACACATACCTATATATATTTCTTAGCTCTATCTGTTGAAAAGGATAAGAAGCAATAAGTAGCACCCCAGTAGCAGCAAGCAAATGTAATACCCAGATTTAGACTCTAATACCACTCCCCAATGAATGGAAGTTGGGCTCCTTGGAAAAATGACTTACTCTAAGACTGGAGCAGGATAGCTGCAAGATGAGCCGGAAGTATCTTGTAACACTAGAAAGTAAGGAAAAGAAGTGCCCCCAAATGGGGGAAACTTGTCAGAAGGGCATAGGAGCCAGCTTCAAGGAACTCCTACTGTCTAAATTTGGGACAGTTTGAGTGCTAAAAAGTACAGTAACAAACTGTAAGCCATTGGAGGGAAAATGAATTCATGAGTCTATGCTGATTGCAGAGAAGGGAGAAGAGAGGGCACTTGCTTACAGTAGAATGCCAGGTGCCAACTGGTAAATGTAGGAGTGCTGGAGTTGGAAAATTATCCTGTAGCCATCATGGTAAGGATTGGATCAGACAAGAATAATCAAAACGTCCTAAATCTAAAGGCATTTTCAATATGGAGCCAGGATATTTGCGTTGAAGTATCTCCCACATGTTGCAAGGGAAAAATTAGTAATTATAAGTTGAGGATATTGGATAACACCTTGACCAAATGATTAAAATTAACATCATTAATGAAGGGCAGATGGACATCCATGATACCCTGAGAAGAACACGGTATCACTAATAGAGTACTGTATGTCAGCCAAGAATGCATACCAGAAACTAATCATGAGGGAACATCACACAAACCATGGACTAGGAATGCTCTGTTATAAGAAGGGGATTTGTCAAAAATGTCAATGTTCTATAAGGCAAAGAGACTGTGGGAAAGATTTAGATAAAGGAAGCTAAAGAAACTTGACAACTAAGCCGTACCTAACTTTCCTAATGCTGGATGCGAAAAATATGATAAAGGACATTATTAGACCAGTTGACAAAAGAGATGATTAAAGAATTATTTCAATATTAAATATACTGAATCTGATAGCAGTACTGTGGTTATGTAAAAGAATATCCATATTCTTAGGAAGTAGTCTAAGAAATGTTTAGAAATAGGGGCAAAAATGCATACATGTGTATATCAACCTCCATGAACTGGTTCAAAATAAGTATGTGTGTTTGTGTGCATGCACATGTCTCAGTCAGTTAAGTGTCTGCCTTCAGTTTGGGTCATGATCTCAGGATCCTGGGATTGAGCCCCATGTCGGGCTCCCTGCTCAGTGGGGGGAGTCGGCTTCTCCCTCTCTCTCCCCCTGCTCGTGCTCTCTCTCTCTTTGTCTCTCACTCCCTTTCTTTCTCAAATAAATAAATAAAATCTTAATAAAAAGAGAATGATAAAGCAAGCAAATGGGGTAAAATGGTAACAATAAGTGAATTTGGGTAAAGATGTATGGGTATTCTTTGTACTATTCTCATCTTTTTTTTTTTTTAAAGAGTTAGAGCTTTTTAATTTAACTTAATTTAAATTTTAATTTTTTTAAAAGATTTTATTTATTTATTTGACAGAAATAGAGATAGTGAGAGCAGGAACACAAGCAGTGGGAGAGGGAGAAGCAGGCTTCCCCCCGAGGAGGGAGCCCGATGTGGGACTTGATCCCAGGACCCTGGGATCATGACCTGAGCCGAAGGCAGACGCTTAACGACTGAGCCACCCAGGCGCCCTGTACTATTCTCATTCTTACAACTATTCTGAAAGTTTTAAATTAGTTCAAATAAAAATTTAAAAATTTAAAAGTATATATTTTTTGAAATATAGCACATTTCAAGAATTCTCTGTCAACAGCTTTTATTAGTTCATACTCTGAGATCTTCAGTTTGGGATTATTTCCTTTGATTTCTTGATGAAACACTAAACTGAAAGCAATGGGAAGTTTTTTCTTATCTACTCAAGGCCATTAGCTTTTATGAAGAAATTATACTGAATTGGCTACATTTATTTTCCACAAAGAAGCAAACAAACAAAATAAGATTTCTAATTTTCACTTGTGCATCTAGCTAGATGAAAGTGAAGTGAATTTGTGCATAAGTTCTCCTCAATATTTTTATTGCTACATTTCAGAATGTTACCTAGATTTTGGTCTGCTATGATCTTTTGAACCAAAAGCTGAAGTATTGCCAATTAGGAATCAAGTAATGTTAGCCCAATAAAAAGGGAAAGTGTTTTAAGTAAAGTGCTGTAATATGGGAGCATTGGCTCAATTTATATATTTTGTTCTAAACAAAGCAAGTAAATTTGAAGTTAGCAAACAAGATGAATATTGGTTTTTGCATTAATCTCCAGAAAAATAGTCATATTGAATGTCAGACATTTAGTCGATAAATGATAAGATGCTTGATCAAAATAAAAATAGTTTTAAGTGTTACAGTTTAAAGAAATTAATTAAAATTTAACATTAAGGGGGGCGCCTGGGTGGCTCAGTTGGTTAAGCGACTGCCTTCGGCTCGGGTCATGATCCTGGAGTCCCGGGATCGAGTCCCGAATCGGGCTCCCTGCTCGGCAGGGAGTCTGCTTCTCCCTCCGACCCTCCTCCCTCTCATGCTCTCTGTCTCTCATTCTCTCTCTCTCAAATTAAAAAAAAAATTTAACATTAAGGGGGTACCTGGTTGGCTCAGTTGGTTAAGCGTCTGACTCTTGATTTCGGCTCAGGTCATGATCCTCAGGGTCATGAGATGGAGCTCCATGTTGGGCTCTGTGCTCAGTGTGGAGTCTGCTTGAGATTCTCCCTCTCCCTCTGCCCCTCCTCCTGCTCTTGCTCTCTCTCTAAAATAAATAAAATCTTAAAAAAAAAAAAATATATATATATATATGTAAAATTAAGCAGAACTTTTTGTTCTTGGTTGGATAATAATACAGCAGTAGAAAATCTGGTGATGGTGATTTTTTTTCTCCATTAAAATTTTCCATTATAAAAATACCATTTATTGCATATTTAACATAAATATTTGTCAAAGACATTTATATATGTTTAAAATTTACTAGAAATATGGTGCACACTTATCAGAGATGGAGAAGTAGGATAGTGTGGGGTGACTGTTGAGAGGGAAGGTTACATATTATTCTTATATTCTTGAATTATTTGAATCTTTAACCTGAGAATATATTTGTGTATTACATGTGTATGAAAATATTAAAGGAATACCTGCTTGTTAAATTAGAAAAATAGAAAAATGAGATAAGTGAAAAGGAGATAAATAATCTTCAATAATTTCTATATCCAAATACAACCATTACTAATATTTTGAATGTTTTCTTCCTAGTCTTTTCTCTTTAATTTTTGTATAGTTGTATTAGTGATAAGAATGCATTTAAGGACCACCTGGCTGGCTCAGTTGGTAGATCCTGCGACTCTTGATCTTGCAGGTCCTGAGTTAGAGCCTCATGTTGGGGATAGAGTTTACTTAAAATAAAGGGGAGAGGGAATAAAAATTCATTTTAGATCCTACTTTTTTGTTCAGCAGAATAAGTATTTTCCAGGTTATTGTATATGTTTCATAGTCATCAATTTTAATGGTTGTATAATATTTTATCAATTAGATATTTTCCTTATCCATTCCCTTGGTTTTAGACATTTAGGCTGTTTCTAGTTTTTTATTCCAGTGGGCATCTTTGTGTATATAGCATTATATTAAATTATAATTCCCAGAATTATAATTTCTATATCCAGTAGTAACAGTATTAAAATTCCTCATATATTGTCAAATTGCTTTTCCATTGGTGGATACAGTTCATTCTCCCGTTAGTGATATACTGGAGTGCATATTCCATCATGTCTTTATCAACACTAGTATTATTAAAATAAAACTTTGCTGAGATCATTTTGAAAAAAGATTTGGATTGGGTTTTGTTTTTTGTTTTGGGGGGATTTTTTTGAGCAAGAGAGAGAGGGTGAATTCAAGCAGGCAGCAGGCAGAGGGAGAGAGCGAGAATCTTAAGTAGGCTCCACACTCAGCACAGAGCACAATGCAGGGCTCGATCTCACGACCCTGAGATCATGACCTGAGCCAAAATCAAGAGTTGGACGCTTAACTGAGCCACCCAGGTGCCCCTTGGATTATTTTTATTAGTGAGGTTCACATGTTTTTTGTTTTTTATGTTTTGAATTTCCTATGTTCATTGTCTATTTGTAATATTCTTTTCCAGTAATGAAGCTAATTAGCTTTGAGAAAAATGATTTAGAATAGTCTGAAATCTAGTCATTTCATCCCTTGTCAATTTGTCTTGATACCATAGGATGACAGGAGCTACATTTTAAATAGTAATTTAACATGCATTTGTAACATTTTTTAAAAAATCTTTGAACCTTGGCTCTTCCTAAGGAAAGACCATTAATATCTTTCATTAAAAGTTCAATGCTCATTTATAGAGCTAAATTATACCTTAATCAAGGTGTTAAAAATAAAATGTTCATTACTCATTCTTCTGAGAACAGTGTTCACTGAAACAGTATCTCCAAACCTCACATGATGTTTTCGTAATGGCTATTAAAGCTTTGCATTTGCATAATGTTTTATAATTTCAAAGTGTGGCACATCTGTAAACTCTTTGAAGATGTGTCCATAATATTTGGGTAGTTTAGTAAAAAATAAACCCTTTTGTCCTGCTGAGTAACTATGCTACTCAGGTTGAATGGTCATTGAAGTGGTTGTCTTTCTCTAACAGATTTAACTTGCAGCTTATCTTTTTTTTAACTTTTTACCTATTATTGTATCGACAGTCAATGTCAGGTTTTGGCCCCCAACAAAAAAAATGTTTTAAACTTTTATATTTGAAATTATTTCAAACTTACAAAAACTTCCATATACCTTTTATCCACAGATTCACCAATTTTTAACATTTTGCTGTATTTGCCTTATTACTCTCCCTCTCCATATATATACATATGCCGATAACTATTTTTTTCTGAACTTTTGCAAATAAGTTGTAGGCATCATACCTAAATTTTCACGTATTTTGTAATTGTCTCTGTCTCTTCTAGATTCTCTTTTAAGATTTTATTTTTCATTTATTTCAGAGAGAGCTTGTGAGAGAGCAGGAGACCAGGGAGGGTTAGAGGGATAAACAGACTCCCCACTGAGCGGGGAGCCCAACATGGGGCTCTATTCCAGGACCCTGGGATTATCACCAGAGCTGAAGGCAGACAGGTAACCAACTGAACCACCCAGGCTCAATCCTACTGGATTTTTTTTTTTTTAAGATTTTATTTATTTATCTGACAGAGAGATACACTGCGAGAGAGGGAACACAAGCAGGGGGAGTGGGAGTGGGAGAAGCAGGCTTCCTGCGGAGCGGGGAGGCGGACGCGGGGCTCGATCCCATCCTGGGATCATGACCTGAGCCGAAGGCAGACCCTTAATGACTGAGCCACCCAGGCACCCCTGGATTCTTAAAAAAAAAAAAAATTATTAGAGTATAGTTAATACACAGTGTTATCTTTTAGTTGCACCATATAGTGATTCAATATCTCTTTATATTATGCTGTGTTCACCACAAGTGTAGCTACCATCTGTCACCATACGTTATTACAGTGTCATTGACTATATTCCCTCTGCCGTACCTTTTATTCCCATGACTTAATCTTTCCATAACTGGAAACCTGTATCTCTCACTCTCCTTAACCCATTTTGCCCATCTCCCTACCCCCTTTCCTCTGACAACCATCAATTTGTTCTCTGTATTTGTAGGTCTGATTCTTTTGTTTATTTGTTTATTCATTTGTTTTGTTTTTTAGTTTCCACGTATGAGTGAAATCATAAAATGTTAGATGCCCAAAGTAGGTGGCAATGCCTTAACCATATGTGTGTTGCTAGGCCTGAGGGCCTCTTATATCCTTGTTAAGGGTAGTGCTAACCTCTCCTTTCATACAACACTCTTCTACAAGATTCTAAAGTCTTTGGTGATAAGGACCTTTTTTAATGCTCTTTTGTCTCTGCATTGACTACTAGTACAGTGTCAGGTATGTAGTGGTAGGAGTGAAATAAATGTTTGTTGAATGAATAATTTAATAAAAGGATATATGCTAATGTATAAATTCTGAAATGTTTTCAAATACTTGAAGGGAATAGGATTTGTTGTCATTTGTAATCTGGCAAAAGTTGAGATCATTGGATTCACTCAGTAATAGACAGGTATTTATTGAAAGCTGGTTGTTACTTTCAATTAAAGGGACAAATAGTTCATGGGACAGTAAGTACAGGCAAAAACAGAACAATTATTAACTCCCTTATTTTAGATTTATTATGGTAAAGTATAAAAAAGCCGTAATTGTTCCCATTCTCCTTTCCACTCCTAAAAAAGAAGCATCAAATTTTAATTTTTGAAATAATGCAGGAATTTAGAAAAATTTCCCTAAGTAGATGCTGTTACATGACCTAATTTTCAGAGACCCTTACTCAAAAAGTACAATTTAGCATATTTTAATACTGGTAAAGAAAATGATGCACAGGTAGGTTATGGCTTTTTTAAAGGTTATGTTCTAGGGAAACAGCAGAAGGTACTTAATGTTCTCTTTAGCCTATTCATTTCTCTCTCGATTGTTTTCAGCTGAACAGTTTACTTCCTGACATCAAACTATTCATTGCTGTTACTGGAATTATATCTTTCTCATCAAGTATGCATTTACACAATATCCAGAACCACTTTTACCTGCCTTCTTACCACTATACCTCATACATTGAGTAGGGTTAGACCAGTGACAATGAAGAAATATATGGATGACTGAGAATAACAAAATATAGCTCTCTTTCCTCAGGAAAAGCTTGTTTTTTGTTGTTGTTTTTGTTTTGTTTTGTTTGTAATCAACCTCAGTTGAAGCTGAAGACCATGAGGTAGTTAGTGATAGAAACTAAAGCATATGATAGCAGTGAATCTTTTAAGAATAATGTGGAGGAGTTGTCAGGGAAAATATGATAGACCAATCCATGACCATAAGTGATTATCTTTCATTTTGCTGAGCCACAGAGTCTTACATTATAATCATTTAAAAATTACTTTGATGTGGAGTTAGGGGAGTGAAGAAAGGTTATTCCATTTACCTCTAGTTCTTAAATTTTTTTTTTACAGATTACAGATTTTGTGTAGTCTTATAAAACTGCCTTACATAGTTTTTTGGAGGCAATGAGATATGACACAAATTAATGAAATCTCTGCAGACTTCTGGCTGTTTTGCTAAAAAATTTAGTTTAATGAAAAGTCCACTGATTTATGTTTTGTTGAAACATAAATGAAATGTCTGTTTTAAAATAAGTATCAGCAGTTTCTTACTAATTTTAGAAAAAGGTATGTGAGCATTGTTAAATGCCATAAAAATTAAAGTTCTGTTCGGACTACAGATGACCAATGATTTTCTGAGTCCCTTTATTTTTTTCTTAGATTCTCCTTCTGTTGTACCCAGTATGATATGTTAACTTTTATAGGAACTGTCCTTTCTTCCCCCATCAACATATGGTGTCCTTACCTCTATTTCCCTTCAGATATTAGTGCTAGATATTTAACGAGTTTTGCCTCATAAAATACTTATAGTAAATTTAAGATTCTTAGAGAATGTTATTCCAGATGGGATAAATATAGTAATGAAATTTTAATTCGTTTCATCAGGATTATAAACTTATTAGACTCAGCAGTCTCCTTACAATAAAAATATAAAGGGAATTTGGGCATTTAACACATAGTGAAATCAAAACTAGCTAAATAACATTTTTAAAAATATTCACGATGTGTCAGACATTGTTCTAATTGCTGTCTATGCATTAAACCTTTACAGTTAACCCTTACAGAAACACATGAAATGATTACTGTTATATTCTTATTTTACATTGAGAACACTGAGGCACAGATACATAATTTTTTACCAAGTCACACAGCTAATAAGTGGTAGAGTCAAGATTCAAATGTAGGTGTTTGGGCTCCATAGTATGTGTAATTAACTATTACTTTCTATTGGTTTTAACCATTACTCTCTATAATCAGTTGTTATTAATCATTACTCTTATACTCAAACAGGGGGCCAGTTTATATATGTTCATTCATTTGGAAGGAGGAAAGAAAAGATTATTTTGAAAATACTTGATTACATTTCCTAAAATTTAAGGACTCTTCATGATTCTTTCACCATATCTGTTGTACCACTGAGTACCATAAAATGTTTTCTATATTCACATGACATATTACTTAATTATTTAATATTTTTTTCAAATTATCTCATTAAAATTATATGTTCTTTAAAGGGAAACTTTTCATCACTACTGTAAATGGAAAGCCAATGTCATAAGTGGGGGTAACTTTAAAAATTATTTATTTAAAAATAAATAAAATGAAAACTAAGCCATATATATATTAGCTAACTAGATATTGCTGCTTGCCAAATTGTCTGAAACTTGAAGCTTACTTTCTCTGTGTTAAAAGAAAATAACAAATATTGATAATAGAGATTCACTGTCACCAAGTTGAGGTTTTCTTCTTTTGTAATTAGACAAAAGAAAGAAAACTAACTCATTAACACATGTCCATCTACCACCTAAAACCAGAAGTCTGACACTTTAGGAAAGTGAACTATATTATTCTGAGTCTCTTTGAACCATAAGAGACTTTGCAGTACCCATTTGTTTAAAAAGAAAATCAGTCTTTAAGTAAATGTTTATACCCTTAATTCATGCTTATGTGTTTATAAATTCCCAGAGTTTGAAAGAGATGTATAATTATTGCAAGGTTTGAATACTTATTTTAGAATAGTTTCTTGTTAAAGTTTCTGGAATTAGTATAATTAACCTTCCTAACTATAAAGTAAACAAAGTGATTAAGTTAGTAGAAAAGCAGACAAAAATTTGTCATTTTCTAAAAAATTAAATAGACCTAAGTCATTGTATTTGGTGTTGGAGGTTCTTAGGTGAAAATCAGCATAAAAATGTAGAATGCTTTTATTTTCTTTAACTTACATCATTCATTAAGTTGATTGTTGGATCAAATTGTTGAGAAACAAAGACTGAATAAAGCTAAGTTTAAGAAATCACATTCTAATTTATGCTGTGCTGTTAAGATTAGAAATTCTAACTTCAGTGTCTGGCAGCAAATGTCTTTATCTCACACCAAGCTAGAAAATAGGAAAGAAAGCCTACATTCAAAGAAACTGACATATGGGGGCCACAGATAGGTTTTTAGCTGTTGTGAATTTATA
This sequence comes from Mirounga angustirostris, assembly GCF_029215605.1. Taxonomy (NCBI): domain Eukaryota; kingdom Metazoa; phylum Chordata; class Mammalia; order Carnivora; family Phocidae; genus Mirounga; species Mirounga angustirostris. The sequence continues at coordinate 162,813,528 of NW_026991711.1, forward strand.
ATGGTTTTTCAGTTTTTACTGCTTCTTTGACAGCATTAAAGTGATTGAATAGACACAAAAGGAGAAATAAGGATGGCTGGACGTTTTTGCTTAGTACTTGATGAAGCATTTTAGCAAGAGACAAAGTATGTTGTTTTTTACCCTTATTAAAAATATTAGCGGAGAAGGGGTGGTGCAAGAGAAGTAAAGTATGTATCCTTTAGAAAATATTCTTTAATGCAATAGTAACAAGATTTTATTTGCACATGTTCTGTGGTGTTGGTCAGACAGTTTTCATTCTAAAATTTTGCTACCTCTGCCCTATTGAATATCAATCCCAATCTATATCTACATATTTTGTCCCTATTCTCTCAAAAAAAGTAATACCTTTTCATGTTGGTATTTTTAAAATTTATATTACTTGATTGTCCTGATGAACAAAGCAAAACCTGTTTACTAACCTGGCTTTACTGACAAACTTAGTGGAAGCTTTTGGTCTGTAAAATGTAAGACCCAAGCATTTATGGTGGAATTGACTGATATTTAAAAATAAATGTCTTCTCAAATACTGGACAATTTTGGATGTAGAAGCAAGAAATAATTTTCATGTTTTTACTTAATAATATCTATAATTTTTCTTATCTTTATGTCCAGTTCCACGTGTGCTCCTTTGTACCTGCCTTAGCTGTTTCTCATTTCCTGTAGTCTCTCTCTGATTACTGAGAATTTTCTGCATATGTTCATATAGAAAAACTGATTATCCATCTAATATAGATTTAGTGGTTTCAGGGTTCTGGGATCAAGCCCCAAGTCGGGCTCCCTGCTCGGTGGGGAGTCTGCTTCTTCCTCTCCCTCTGCTCCCCCCGCCTCGTCCTCTCTCTCTCTCATGCTCTCTGTCTCTCTCTCTCAAATAAACAAAATCTTTTTTTAAAAAAAGTAGAGTCATAGGTACGTGAAGATACTTCAAGTACATTCAAAACCAAGATGAAACTAGCTGTGATTTGAATAGCAATCGTCTTTATAACAGTATGTTGTTTTTTTTTAATTGAGGTATAATTGACATGTAACATTATATTGCTTTCAGGTGTTCAGTATGATGAGTCGCTATTTGTATGTATTGCAAAATGATCACCACAGTAAGTCTAGTTAAAATCTGTCATAGTGCATACTCACAAAATTTTTTTTTCTTTTTTTAAGATTTTATTTATTTTATTTAATTGACAGAGAGAGAGAGAGAGAGAGACAGCGTGAGAGGGAACACAAGCAGGGGGAGTGGGAGAGGAAGAAGCAGGCTTCTGGCTGAGCAGGGAGCCCGATGCGGGGCTCAATCCCAGAACCCTGGGATCATGACCTGAGCTGAAGGCAGTCGCTTAACCAACTGAGCCACCCAGGCGCCCCAAATTTTTTGTTCTTATGATGAGAACTTTCAAGATTTACTCTCAACAGCTTTCGAATATTCAATATAGTATTGTTTTTTTTTATTGATTTATTTTTTAATTTTTAATTTTATTATGTTATATTAATCACCATACATTACATCATTAGTTTTTGATGTAGTGTTCCATGATTCATTGTTTGCATATAACACCCAGTGCTCCATTCAGTACATACCCTCTTTAATACCCATCACCAAGCTAACCCATCCCCCCACCGCCTCCCGTATAGAACTCTCAGTTTGTCCATATAGTATTGTTAACTGTAGTCACCATGCTGTACATTTTATCCCCATGACTTATTTTATAACTGGAAGTTTGTACCTTTTGACCCCCCTCACCCCTTTGACCCACCCTTCTCCTCTGGCTAGCAGCAATCTATTCTCTGTATCTATGAACTTGGGTTTTGTTGTTGTTGTTGTTGTTGTTTCACATTCCATGTGTAAGTGAAATTATATGGTACTTATCTCTCTCTTTCTGACTTATTTCACTTAGCATAATGCCCTTGAGTTCGTCCGTGTTGTTGTAAATGGCAAGATTTCTTCCCGCCTTTTTTATGGCTGAATAGTATTCCTAAACACACACACACACACACACACACACACACACTCACTCACTCACTCACTCATCCATTGATGGACCCTTAGGTTGTTTCCAAATCCTCACTATTGTAAATAATGCTGCAGTGAACATTGGGTGCATATATCTTTTTGAATTAGTGTTTTGTTTTCTTTAGATAAATATCCAAAGTGGAGTTGCTGAATAATATAGTAGTTCTATTTTTAATTTCTTGAGGAACCTCCATACTGTTTTCCATAGTTGGCTATACCAGTTTACATTTCTACCAACAGTGCACAGAGGTCCCATTTTCCACATCCTTGCCAATACTTGTTATTTCTTGTCTTTTTATAAGTAATTTTTTTTTAATTTTTAAAGATTTTTATTTATTGAGAGAGAGAGAGAATGATAGAGAGCATGAGAGGGAGGAGGGTCAGAGGGAGAAGCAGACTCCCTGCCGAGCAGGGAGCCCGATGTGGGACTCAATCCTGGGACTCCAGGATCATGACCTGAGCCGAAGGCAGTTGCTTAACCAACTGAGCCACCCACGCGCCCATAAGTAATGTTTAATAGTAATTGAACAGACACAACTTTGATTGGAAATGCACTGACAACTTAAATACTGTTATAAGCTCTTTTCAAATTGTTTGTTTAAAAAAAGTACATTATATTCTAGGCATAGTATGAAATTAGCCTAATCAGCTGCTAAAAAAATAGGATCATCTAAGGGAGGGAAGTGTAATGTTTCTGAAAATATTCACTTGATTCTTTGGGAGGTATTTGGCATAATGATTAAGAGCATTGGCTCTCCGGGGCACCTGGGTGGCTCTGTCATTGAGTGTCTGCCTTTGGCTCAGGTCCTGATCCCAGGGTCCTGGGATCAAGCTTCGCATTGGGCTTCCCTCTCAGCGGGGAGTCTGCTTCTCCCTCTGCCCCCCCCCCCATTTGTGTTCTCTTTCTGTCTCTCTTAAATAAATAAATAAATAAATAAATAAATAAAATCTTTAAAAACAAAAAACAGTGTTGGCCCTCAGTCTTATTAGTGCATGGGTTAAAAATCTTCCTGTTCTACTTGCTAAACATATCCTTGAACAGGTTACTTAGCCTCTTTGTATATTAAGTACCTCACATACAAAGTAATACTATCTATTTTATATGACTGTTGTATAGGTTAAACAAGATAGTGCATGTAAAGTGCCTAGCATATACTAAACATTTAATAAATAATAGTTATAATTAGGAGAGAACTGTCCTTAGGTCTTTCTAAAAACCAACTGTTACAAACATCATTCCTCATTTAGTTTTCTTTTTACCATTAAGGACATTTTTCTCTTCATTTTTATTTATTATATGAGAGCCTACATTCTGTGATCTTTTTTTATTTGAAGAAAGAATTGTTATTGAGTTTCTTGTGAAGTGTATTCAAGTTCCTGTGTCCCTCTAGTTGAGAAACAGAACAAAGATAATATTTTCTGCATCTTCCATTAACCCCATCCCCCACTAAAAAAAAGCTGTAAGAAGTTATTCCTGAAACAGTGAATTATTCTTTTATTTTTTGCAAGTGTACACTTTTCAAGGTTTTTAGCAATGAATAAAAATATAGTCAATCTTCATTATTCCTGGATTCCATGTCTCACTTGCTAAAAAATTATTTGTAACTCCAAAGTCAGTACTCAGAGTTTTTCTTGGTCATTCAAAGACACGTACATAATAACAAAAAATTTGAGTTGCCTGACATGCCTGTTCCCAGTTGAGGTTGATCATGGACACACTCTTACCTTCTTACTTCAGCATTCATACTGTAAACAAGTGTCCTTTTCAGTCTATTTAATGCCACATTTTTTTGCATTTTTGTTGATTTTTCAATTTAAAATGGCCTCCAAGTATAGGGCTGAAGTGATGTCTAGTGTTTCTAAGCACAAGGAGGCTGTGAGTGACTTACAGAGAAAATACATGTGTTAGGTAAGCTTCTTTCAGGCATGAGTTATAGTGCTATCAGCTGTGAGTTCAGTGTTAATGAATCAGCAATATACAGTATATCATATAAAACATCTTTAAACAGAAACACATAAAAGAGAAGGTTATGTATTAATGAGATTGGTGAATATGGTTTGACTGGAGGCTGACAGGAACCTAACCCTGTATTTCCTGTAGGAACATTGGTTTAGTATTTGCTAATTCAGTGTTTACAATGACTTTATATACCATAACTACTGTAGATAATGAGAATCAAATGTATATACAGGTTTTCACACTTTCTGAAAGTAGAGTGTTCCTATGAAACTTTTGTAATCTGAAATGTTGTAAAGCAAAGAACCATTAATTTATATGGAAAATTTGAGCATTCCAAGACCCAAAAAACAATATCTCTTAGGCTTTTCTAGTATCTTAGGACACATCTTGTTAATGGATGCACAGAATAAATTGAGATAAAGAACAGATGCTCACAAACACAGTCACAGCTATGGGAGCTTGATGTTGAGATGCTGAGTGTATTTCCTGGGGAAGGAACTTTTGGAGGTGTCAATTCTCACTGCTCAGGTTGTGTGCTATCTCTGTAATGGAAAATGCTGAATGCTATTTTCACTTTTTGCCATTTTTTATAAAACAAAAATCCCCTTCAGATTTAATTTGGCTAGTAAAACAGGTACTGATGTCTTTCATAAAAACAAAGTGATGTAACTCGAACTTTCAAAAAGTGGAGGATACCGTATATTGTGGTAGGCAGCTTCTGACATGGCACCCAGTGATCCCTGCCTCCTGGTATAATCCTGTCTCCCTGAATGTAGGCAAGACTTAGTGACTTGATTCTAACAAAAAGAATATGGCGAAGATGATAGAATATCACTTTTGTAATTAGGCTTTTAAAAGACTGTAACTTACATCTTAATTGGTATTCCCTTTCTGGCTCTTCTTGTGTGCTTGCTCTCAGGAAGAGGACTGCTTGTCAATGAATTGAGGTCTGCTTTCTGCCAACAGCCAGAAGGGAACTAAAACCCACAGCCCAACAACCTGTAGGGAACTGAGTCCTACTAACAGTCACTGAGTGAGCTCAGATACTTCCCCACCTAAATGGTGAAATAACTTTGGCATTGACGTAAACCTTGACTGCAGCCTTGTGAAAAATCCTGAAGCAGAGCACACAGTTAAGCAGGGCCTGGATTCCTGAGACACACAGAAACTGAGATAATAAATCTGTATTAAGTCAATAAGTTTAGGATAGTTTGTTATGTAACAATAGATAATACATACATAGTTAAATATTTATAGTTACATATTAAAACCTCTGAATATGATATTTGAGATGGAGCATCCAGTAAAAAGTAATGTTTTGACTTTTGGCAGCTTTTATTCTTTCCCCTCAATGTTCAATTATTATTTTCTTTTCACTTCTAAGTTTTTGACAGTAGTGAGCACAATTCCTTTTTTTTAAAATTCCTACTTCATATGAAAATTTCTGTATATCAAGAAAAAAATCTTATATTTCCACATAGATTCAATAATTATTAACATTTTTCAATTTTGCATTCTCCGTTACCTCCTCCTTTCTGGATGGATGGATGGATGGATGGATGGATGGATGGATGGATGGATGGATGGATACCTGTTTTTGTTGTTGTTGCTATTGTTGAACCATTTGAAAGTAATTGTTTTAAGTCACCAAGGTTGTGATAAATTTGTTACAGCACCCAAAGGAAACTGATACACAGCCACAGAAAAATTAAGTTTCCACCAGCCATGTTTGCTTTTAGAAACAAAAGAACAGGTCCATTTTCACTTCCAGATCTTTTGTAAGTGCATTCAGTTGGCTGAAGCTACATTAAATCTGAAATCCTAGCTGCAGGAGAGTCTAGGAAATGTAGGGCTTTTCACTTTCTAGCCTCTGCATTTCAGGAAGGCATACTAGAATGAAGGTAGAGTGAATGTTAAGGGGGCAAGTCTTATCTATCTGCCACATTATTATAATTATTACATTATTATAATATCACAATAGATATCACTATATATATATCACATTTTTTCTTAGCTACACAGTGTAACTTCCTGGGAGAATGGGGTTCACAGAGAGGTGCAGTGAGTGGACCAGGGAAAGAAATGAATGGTAGAAGGTGTTTCTACTCCAGCAGAATCTTTTGTTTCTCTCTCAATATGTGTTTCTGAAGAAGCAGTCACAGTCCAGCAGTGCCATTGCCCTTCAGTTCTCTGATCTTTCTTCGCCACCTGCTCCCTAGTGCCTTCGTTCAGGCGTATTTTAGTGCCTCTAGTCTCTGGACTGTACTGATTAAGCACATATACAGACATCCTCAGGATATTGTCACAGACTTCCCTTTTTCCTACCTCTTCAGTTGCTCACCCCTATGCCTGTGTTTCAGCATGGGCGTCTACTCCTAGGGGCAGACGCATGAGATCTTCAGAAAATTCTTGGCAGCTTCAAAATCTCTTAGCAACATTTCTCAAAAACTTTTGTTTATATAACTTCTTCTAGGCAATAAATCAACTTTTAGACTATTCTACTGGCATATCCTATCATATATCATATCCTGAGTTAACTCACCTGCACAAGTATTTATTTGAAAATCTAAATCCAGGACATTCAAACAGTTATGTTCTAATGGATATCTAAATGGATAATCATTTTTAAAAAATCATGCCATGGTAATAAATAATTAGCTAAGACACAGTGAGTGCATGGTAAGGATGTGGTTTGCAGGGTGTTAAAATTGTTTGGTAATTTCACAGAATCACAATCCATGTGATTACAGACTGGGTGGAACAGATATTACAGATAATCACAGAGATCTCCCAGGCCTTTGGTTGATGATGTACTTGTGATCATTCTTGTTCATTTATATGTTTTGTGAGTAACAACTGTTTTAAAGTATTGAACTCCATATTATATTTCTGTTCCTAAATCCATTTAATAGAATGAAAAACCCAGAGTTTGCATCCAGAAGGTATTGGAACTCTGTTGCATTCTTAATTTTCTTTTTTAAATATGATGCTCCTTAGGAGTTAGGATATCTAAATTCCAAACCCAGTAGTTCCATTTCTGAGAATTTATCCTACAGATATACACATATATTTTTGAAATGATTGTAAACAAAGGCATTCATTGTAGCATTGTTTGTTATAGCAAGATAGTAGAAGTCTAAATGTGAACCGATACAGGACAGGTTAAAAGATTTTGGTACAGCAGTATAATGGAATAGTTTGAAGCTTTAAACAAGAATTAAATGCCTTCTCTGGACTAATTTATAGAAAGATCTCCACCATATATTGTTAAGGATTGCCAACTGTCAGGGGTTGGGGGGAAGAGTGGAAATACCATATATTCAAATTTGCTTCTATACACATAAAGAAATTCTTAAAGAATACAGAAGAAAGTACAGAGTGTCCTTACTTGTATATATATGAGTGTATGTGTATGGTGGAGTGTGAATTGATGGGGCCTAGGAGTATGGAGGAGACGTTTCAGTGCTTGAGATATGCATGTCAATGTTCAAGAACTTAAAAAATAAAAATATTTAATTTTCAGAAATAGCACAAATGCAGATCAAGACTCAACTTTCTGGGTAGGTATTGTTCTATACCAGAGAGTGGCATTTATATTAGAAAAATTCAGTTGCACATAGTAAAGCTAAGAGTTTGAAAGATACTTTCTTGTGCTTGAAAGAAAAAGATCCCATTTTCTTTTAACTTTTGTGATCCCTTAATTAGTTTGATCATCTTTGTTTATTACCTGATACCCAGCATTTTCTCAGATTTCAAAAAGAGCACAAGTTAATTTTTCTTTTGTTTTCTGGTTTTGTTCAATGGTTTGTGTCTTTGCAAATTTGATCAGTAATGGGGAGTGTTGGTAGAAGGAGAAAACTAAGGGCTTCAGAATTAGAGTATGAACGTAAGAAGTGGAGGCAAAAGAAGGAGGAGAGAAGTATTTTCCAGATATTCTTTGCCACCTTTACAGTTTTACTCCCAATTTCATGTATACCCTCAAGTCTACTATGGCATTTATTAAAGTAGTAAGGAGAAGTGGCATTTCAGGAATGCAGTCACCCTAGTCTGTGTATCATTGGACCTTTTTTTAGTGTCAACTTCACTTTCCAATTATTCCCTTAATCATTTACTGAGTAGTATAAAATCAACTAATTTTTAAAAATTATTTAAATTTGGGCGCCTGGGTGGCTCAGTTGGTTAAGCGACTGCCTTCGGCTCAGGTCATGATCCTGGAGTCCCTGGATCGAGTCCCGCGTCGGGCTCCCTGCTCGGCAGGGAGTCTGCTTCTCCCTCTGACCCTCCCCCCTCTCATGTGCTCTCTCTCATTCTCTCTCTCTCTCAAAATAAATAAATAAAATCTTTAAAAAAAAATAAAAATTAAAAAAAAAATTATTTAAATTTTCTCATACTCTTGCCAATTAATTTGATTACCTTTCAATCCTAGTGTATCCACAAGTCCTCAGACTATTACATTATGTTCCTATACTTTCTGCTTATTCTTCTGTATTTCCAAGTTGTTTGATAGTTTGTTAAAGTAATTAATGAATTGATTGATTGATAAGAAGACTGACATAACTACACTAGGCTTGATGAAAGTGGCTTCCCCAACAAGATCTATTGGTTTAGTCTTAAGAAAAAGCCATGAATGGTTATATGTTAAGTGAGAAACTCACGTTGACTTATTTTGAAGTATTTTAAAATGGAGAAAAGAAATGACATTCTTTAGTTTTACTTTCTATTATTATTGGCACAGAGTTAATTAAAAGTCTGATATTTAATTCAGAATTCAGCCTTTCTATTTCAGAGTTTATGGAGTATTTTTTCTGCCTATGGCTTTTTTGCTATCATGAAATAGAATTTTCCCTACTCATTTTTATGTGAGATTTTAAAGAGGCTTTTACAGATTTTTTTTCAGTAGAAATTTATACATATGTTTGAAACAGTTGTTTGCAGTTAATTCACTACCAAGGACTTCTTTTTTGTATTTGTCTTGAGTCCTTCCATTCCATGCCTTGGAAGATTTTGTCTACCACAGTGTATTTTATTTAGTAAAAGATCTCTTTTCCCTTTAAAAAAATTAATCAAATACATCTCAATGCCACACCACCGAGCAAGTCATGTATTTCCAGCTGCCAAAGCTGTTGACGAGAGATCAGTGTTTTGAAGTGAAGGAAAAGGAAACTGATTTTTTCGTTTTCTTTATGTAGCCTAAAATACACCGAAATAAGTGTTAACAGTATCTATAAAGCATTTTATAAATACTGGAAATTGTGTTGCTGAGTTCTGGTCTTTATGATATGTATATATTCTTGATATTTTAAAAATAAAAGTCATCTTCTTAAAAGGTCAGAACCATTCTCTTAGACTGCTTTTTTAAAGTTATGGTAAAGTACACATAACATAAAATTGATCTTCTTAACCATTTTTAAATATACAGTTCAGTAATGCTAAGTATATTCGTATTATTGTGCCGCCAATCTCTAGAACTCTTTTCATCCTGTAAAGCTGCAGCTCACAAAAGGTAAATAAAATGTTGATCTTTGGGGAGTATTATATATCTTACCCCACAAAAACAACTGAAGTGCTATATTTTAAATAAACAAATATATTTAATTTTTCTAATGTTAAAACTTCTGTAGCTAATAGTGCAACTATAGGCATTACTTATAGACTCTTGTTTGAATGTAAATATGTCTACAGTTGTAAGGACAACATGGGCAGAACTGTAAAAAAAATTTTATCCTAAACCATTCCTAAATGTCTAATTTTAGATTAAAAGTTGTGTATGTTTGTGCACATCTCCGAAAGATGTTACATGGCCATTACTAGGTATACTCTTATTTGTCAGCTATTGCCAATACTATTTCATCAATAAGCCACCTTTAAGCTCAGTGGCTTTAACAGTAAGCCTTTATTCTCATGATGATAGGTCTGTAGATCAGCTGGAATTTGCTTGATACAGGCTGGGCTCTACTACAGGCTGCAGGGTCAGTTCAGGTCTTCTCAGGTCTTGATCCTGGGGCTCAGGATCAAGAAGTAGCATCAACTCAGAAAAAGTTCTTTTCATAGTGGATTATTTGATCACAAGGAATACAAACACAACTAAAAAAGAGTTACTTTCAAAATTTAAAAGGCAGATTTCTTTTAGCATCTACATATTTAGTATCAACTGTTTTGTATGTTAAAAAGTGCTCACTTCTTTTAAAGTAAAAATAGTAGTGTATTAGAATGGATATCCAAAATCTACCACAAATGGTATAAATCAAAATTATTTCTCACTCTGCTAGCTTTTAATACAAATGTTTAGTTATTTAGTTGTTTAATATAGCCTGTCAGTTATTCAAGGATCAATAATTTTTCTTTATTGTTAAGTCAGTGTTTTTAGTTGATAACTTTTGAAGTGTTGGATCTATCAAAGGATTGGAACTACTGAACAGTCATACATTTAAAAAGTTTCCTGTGGTTTGTTTTGCAATTTGATATAATACAAAGAGTTTTTTTTTAAACTTAAATTGCTTTTATCTCACCTTTATCATATAGAGATCATAAGATCACTAAGGCTTTTTTGTTTGTCAGTTTTCAAAAATTTTTGTTTGAAAAGCAAGATAGAATTGAACTAAAAACAGAACTCCCTGCATTGTCCAGAATGTCACCAATGCTGCTAAGCAAGACATGTGGGTGCCTTTAAGACAGGTAGGTTTGCAGACAGGAATATGTAAAGGGACAAAGAAAGGAATATAAAAGAGAAGGAAAAGTAAAAAGGAGGATTGGGAAAAAGAAGTGGCTGTGTAGGAGAAAGATACAGTACCAACAAGAGTTACTCTAACTCCCCTTGGCCTTACCAGTGCCCTCGGTATTCTGTCACTTTACCTCCTTATTCTCACTATCTAGGGAGTGGGCTAATAGGAACTGAACAAATATTTAAGGATAGTTTGGGTGAGAATATCAATAATGGTCTGATGGAGACCCTATTCCTTTTACTGTCCTTTCATGGAAGACCAGATGTACATGTTTAGAAGGTCCCTTTTAAAGAATTGTCAAATAAGATTCTGTAAATGCTTTGAGGGTAGGGGATTAGGGAAATCTGAGCACTATGGAAAGGATGAATTAAGGATTTCATTGGTTTTAGGTATGTATTATCTTCTTAACAGTGCTAATTTCATAAAGCCTTGTCCAATAAGGCATATTTTCCTCTATCCTATCTCTCAGTCTCAGAGCTTTTCTTTCTGCTCTATTCCTACTCTAGTGCATCTTTTATTAATTCTGGCCTTCTTGGCTGCTAGCTATTGCCTCTGCTGCCAAAACATTAGAAACAGCAAGAGGATATGCAGCTTTTCATTTGTCTACTTTGTTTAATATTTTTCTTTTGCCAACAAAATTGAGTACTTTATTTTTTATTTTTTTAAAAGATTTTATTTATTTATTTGACAGAGAGAGGCACAGCGAGAGAGGGAACACAAGCAGGGGGAGTGGGAGAGGAAGAAGCAGGCTTTCCGCTGAGCAGAGCCCGATGTGGGGCTTAGTCCCAGGACCCTGGAATCATGACCTGAGCTGAAGGCAGACACTTAACAACTGAGCCGTCCAGGCACTCCAAAGTTGGGTACTTTAAAAGTACTAAGTATAACTGAAAAAGCAAATGTTTATGGAGTGTTTCTATGAGCTTAATAGGGATTACCTACATTGATCTTTTAATTATCATTATAAGTCCCAGACTCATTGCAAGGAAAAATAACTGCATTTGTTACATAGAAAAGCAATCCTGAATTAATTTCATGTGCACCTAGTAGCATGGTTAAATCTTCAAAACATATTATTGAAAACAAGAAGCAAGGCATAAAAATTCCATTTATATAAAATTCAGAAATAGGCATTAAAAAAAACCCAAACCTAAGCATATAGAAAATATAATACTACTAAGAAGGGCAAGGAAACAATTACTACTAAAGTCAGGATAGTGCCTATTGCTGGGGAAGAGAAAGGCTGTTATGACCAAAAGGGAGCAGGTAGGTGATTTTTAGGATCCTGAATATTCTATTTCTTGGCATAGCTACATGAGTGTTTACTTCATAATAATTCACTAAACTGTACATTTGTATTATAAACACTATTGTGCATATGTGATTTGTTTTATAATAAAAATGGTTTAAAAGATGGGAAACAACTGTGGGAAAAACTAGAAAATAGAAATTTCATAGGAAAAAAGCTAATTTTCTCTACATATCTATCTTGCTTTCCTTATAAGATTGAGCACATTACGGGGCTCCTGGGTAGCTCAGATGGTTAAGCGTCTGCCTTCGGCTCAGGTCATGATCCCAGGGTCCTGGGATCCGTCAGGCTTCCTGCTCAGTGATGGGTCTGCTTCTCCCCCTCCCTCTGCTTCTCCCCTTACTCATGCTCTCTTTCTCTCTCTCTCTCTGTGTCTCGAATGAATAAATTAAAAAATCTTAAAGAAAAAAGATTGAGCACATTACTATCATAATTAAAAGAACATTAAATGGGGGGAGTTGTGTGTACAATGTAACTCGTATTTTGTTTTCTAGTAATAAGCAAATGAGTGGAAGATAAAGCTTCCACTTTTATAACATTATTTCATGGTCACTTTCTGAGAACAGGGGTCTTTAGTATGAATTCTGGATTTAGAATTATCATTTATAGACAGGAAAATTGACTAGGGATCTCTGAGTGATTCATCTCTTTGGTTTGATTGTGTATTGTGGGATTTTAACTGATTGAGCCACCCAGGCACCCCTGTAGTGTGAGATTTTAATTTTTCCTTATTTTTGTTTTATATTAAATAATGAATATTACAGTAGTTAGATTTCAATTTTCCTTGTGTTTAATTTAGACTTGAATTGACATTTCTTTATCAGTGCTTTCTGAGAAGTATTCAATAATTATTTTCCGAAGCTGTTTCATGGAGTAACAACCTTTTTGTTTTATCGTATCTATGTATAAAGGTAAAAAATAAAATCTCAAGAGAATATAGGCAATTAGGCCTGGTAGAATTATATCAAAAAAAATTTTTTTTAATTTTTTTTTAAAGACTTTATTTGACAGAGACACAACGAATATTTAATGGTATTTTCTTTATACTCTGATAGATTTTTTTTTATTGTAGCATGGTCTAGAGATTCATCTTTATCTTTCTTTTTCTTGTATTTACTAAAAATTCTAAATGTATTTACTTAAATCCTGTTTTTACCTTTCTATTATTTAATGACTTTATCCAATGAAATATAATTAATTTTGTTAGTTTTAATTCATTCTTTAATGAAGGAAAGAAAATGCTAAAACTCAGTCTTTTCTAATCACAAAACAGCTATTTTAAAGAAATTAGAATTATAAATACAAAGCTAAAAGTTAAGAAGGATAAACATTGACTGTCTTTCCTGTGTTTTCTTGTCAATCCTCCCTCCCCCAACCTTTTTTTGGTTTAACTGGGATTGTTTCTCTTTCTCTTTCTTTCCTTTAGTTTTCCACTATTGCTTTTATAATTCAGCCATAAAATGCCTGGACTCAGCAGAACATGAACTGTTTTGTTTATTGTTGTTATTTATTGTGTTTCTTACAAGCAAGATCTATTCACAGTGATTAACGAGGCCAGTTAAATTTTAAAGTAGTACTAAATATTCAGTATTACATACCAATGTGGAAAAAAAAACAAGAAATCTGCCTCCTCTCAATTTGCTTTTTAGACATTAAACATAAACATTAATCTGATTATGATTACTATATAGTTGCCATTCCAAACATATTAATTAAATCAACATTGTTTATTCTTTATAAAAATATTTGTTCAAAACATTGATCTGCACGGTATATCATCATTACAGAAATGATATTTAGGAATCTGAATTATTTTGCTAAGGAATTCATTTAACTCTGATCACATCAGTTGTTTTGATTTTAAAAGTTTTTCTCTGCTTTTATGAATAAGTACATTGCTTTTTTTTAAAAAAAAATGTTTTTAAACCTAATCCCTAATTTGCCTTCCCACACAGAGTTGTAAAAGATTAAGGAGCCAACAAAACCACCAGTGTGTTATATTTAAGATTTCCTTTGTTGCTGCTGCACATGCAACAATGTTGTTCTTTCTTTGACACAGACCCAGACAAAGGCTGAGTGTAACAAGGAAGCAGACAGCACGCCTCCAGTAGTGGCCCCTGCCTGGCTCCAGGATTTGTAAACAGAAACATCCCAGGCTCCAATGAGGCAGACAGCGGTTCCCTGTCTGTTCTGCATTCAGGAAGCACTTGCTTGCATAAACCCATCCACTGCACACAGACATACATAGCAGTGTTTACATTTGGTTGAGTATTTAATTGAGAAAGCTAATAGGGAGGAAGAAGAGGATTTATTAGAGCTAGAGGAACAAGACAATTTCAGGTACAGCATATACTGTATATGTAGCATATATGTTTAAAAGAAAAAGATTTTATAAAGAAACAAAAAACGAAAGTTAGGAGTTTTATGGTCAAAGGCTTCTTTTATTGCACACATATGTGAATAAACATACTGAAATATTTTCCCTGGCAGTTTTCCAGGGATCTCATATTTTTAGACCATATAACATATCCTGGAAAGCTTTTTATTTGAAATGTTTAACAATTAACGTGGTTTTTAACATGTTTTAAAAATCTATTTTAACACTTTTTTCATCATTATTATATAGATTAATAATTTCTATTTCAGATTTTGGGTTAAAAAATATTTTAATGTAAAAGCTATGTGGTTGTTTTTTTTTTGGTAAATTTAAGATAAGAGCAAAGAGAATACTGAACCTTCAAAAAAAACATTAGAAGACTCATACAGAATTTTGGAAAGACCTTAAAAGTCACCTAGTATAACCAAATTTTTAGAACTAGTTTAATTCATTTTAATAACAAACTTACAGGAAAAGCACAGAAGACAAATAACATTAAAAACTTGTATGGAGGACAACTCAGAAATAGTGAATGGATGGAATCTACCGTATGATAAAAATGCTACAAACACCACTTAGTTGCTGTCAATAAGAAATTTACTTGTTTTGGGCGCCTGGGTGGCTCAGTTGGTTAAGCGACTGCCTTCGGCTCAGGTCATGATCCTGGAGTCCCGGGATCAAGTCCCGCATCGGGCTTCCTGCTCGGCAGGGAGTCTGCTTCTCCCTCTGACCCTCCTCCCTCTCATGCTCTCTCTATCTCATTCTCTCTCTCAAATAAATAAATAAAATCTTTAAAAAAAAAGAAAAAAAGAAAAAAAAAGAAATTTACTTGTTCTTTAAAAATTCAAATGCTGGCACCATCCAGAAACATTTGCAGGTTTATTTATAATTATTATAAAGTTAAACTGCTGAAACTTGTTCACTGAAGCTATTTGACTTGCGTTAATGCTTTCTGTCCCCTCACATTAAAAATTCACATATAAATGGGGGCACCTGGGTGGCTCAGTTGGTTAAGCAACTGCCTTCGGCTCAGGTCATGATCCTGGAGTCCCAGGATCGAGACCCGCCTCGGGCTCCCAGCAGGGAGCCCGCTTCTCCCTCTGACCCTCCCCTCTCTCATGATCTCTATCTCATTCTCTCTCAAATAAATAAAATAAAAATCTTAAAAAAAAAATTCACATATAAATGAAAATGGAAAAACTACAGTACCTGATTTCTGTTCCCTGTGTTTCCACTCTCAATTATATACTTAGGTAGGTACCTTTTGACACTATGGGGGAAAATGTCTAACATTAGAACTACAAATAACAGGAAGAAAGGGAAAAAAAAGTGGGTTTTTGTTGTTGTTTTTGAAGATGAAATGTTTCCTGTCATAGTGGATTCTTAAGCACATTCTTCAGACATGTGGCATGCTACTTTGACATAATTGTTACACGTTTGGCATGGATGGCACACAGGTTGGTGTCTTCAAAAAAAGGATAACCAGACAGGCCTTGCTTGCCTACTGCAAAGCACCAGTTACTGTACTCTGGAAGTGGAGATCTGTTTTGACATCCTGTACAATTTCCCACACCAAATGCTGGAAAAGAAGATTGGGAATCAGAATTTCAGTGGAATTCTGATAACATCTGATTTCATGGACTGTTTTAGTACCAGGGCTGTAACAATGAAGTAAGATTCTTCACTATAAGCAGCCCAGATAGATGCTACAGAATTTTTGTATTAAAACTCGTATAATTTTTTAGAAAAATCTCTTAGTCTTTTTAGTCTGTTTTCTTATACTTTATATTCCTTTGTAACAAGTTAGTCCAGATTATAAAAAACATTAAGTCAAGTACATTGACAACATCAAAAAGAGGAGACAAAGGATAAGATGGAAAAATTTGGAAATAAGATGCAATTCTTTAGAAAAACTCAATGGTCTGAGTGTCCCTAATAGGTTCTAAGAGTTATCACTATAGACTAATTGATATTCAAAATTATACCTAGTCATGCAAAGAGAAATTTGATTTAATATATCTACTTTAAGAAAGCAGGAAAAATATACATTGTATTTTTCAGAGCATTTTATACAAAATATTTCAAGTTTAAAAACATTTAATTGCAAATACTCATTGGCCTCTTTTCCAGCAATTTTGCCTCTTTACTAATCATTTTTCGGTGATGCTAACAGTCAAGGGAAATTGCCCCTTTTGGAGGATGGGTGAAGATAATGAGCTTAATTTTGAGTATGTTGTTTATATATCTCTAAAATATTCAATAGGAAAAAAATATTCAATAGGAGGAAAGTATATTTGTTAAAGAACCTCTATATGTACATGAATTGATTAATGCATTATTTAATCCACATATTTCAGAAATCAGCCCAGCTGCTGTATCTGCAAATTAAAGAGATTTTCCTTGTACACATGTTTCTTCCTCCACAGCTGAACAGTTGAGGCGGGTGGAAGGCAGAGACTCTTTTTCTATGTTCCCTTTTAAAGGTTACTCAAAGCTTTTTAGTTCCAGCTCTTCACCATTGGTTTCGGTAATCGATATTTGACTCTCCACTAGTTCGCTACTTAAGAATGTCTTCAGTTAGGCAAAATGTAGAATGTAGTACCTCACATTTCTATTACAGTAGTTTTTCTCATGGATTATCTACATATGACATGCACAGGAGAAGATATCATTCAAGGCTATCTTGCCTTTTATTCCAAATAAAACCAGCACTTAACGTTCTTATGGATACTAACCCTTTATCAGCTATGTCATTTGCAAATATCTGCTCCCATTCTGTAGGCTGCCTTTTAGTTTTGTTGATTATTTCCTTCTCTGTGCAGAAGCTTTTTACCTTGATGAAGTCCCAATAGTTCACTTTTGCTTTTGTTTCCCTTGCCTCAGGAGACCTATCTAGTAAGAAGTTGCTATGGCTGATGTCAGAGAGATTTCTGCCTGTGTTCTCCTCTAGGATTTTGATGGTTTCCTGTCTCACATTTAGGCCTTCCATCCATTTTGAATTTATTTTTGTGTATGGTATAAGTTAGTGGTCCAGTTTCAGTCTTTTGCATGTGGCTGTCCAGTTTTCCCAACACCATTTATTGAAAAGATTGTCTTTTTTCCATTGGATATTCTTTCCTGCTTTGTCAAAGATTAGTTGGCCATATTATTGTGGTTCCATTTCTGGGTTTTCTATTCTGTTCCATTGAATGTGTCTATTTTTGTGCCAATACCATATATCTTTTTTTTTTTTTTAAGATTCTATTTATTTGAGAGAGAGAGAGATTGAGCACGAGAGGGGGGAGGGTCAGAGGGAGAAGCAGACTCCCTGCTGAGCGGGGGAGCTGGATGCGGGACTCAATCCTGGAACTCCATGACCTGAGCCGAAGGCAGTCGCTTAACCAACTGAGCCACCCAGGTGCCATATATCTTGATCACTACAGCTTTGTAATATAACTTAAAGTCCAGAATTGTGATGTCTCCAGCTTTGCTTTTCTTTTTCAAGATTGCTTTGGCTATTCAGGGTCTTTTGTGGTTCTATAAAATTTTAGGACTGTTTGTTCTAGCTCTGTTGAAAATGCTGGTAGTATTTTGATAGGGATTGCATTAAATGTGTAGATTGCTTTGGGTAGTATAGACATTTTAACAATATTTATTCTTCCAATCCATTAGCATAGGCTGTTTTTCCATTTCTTTGTGTCATCTTCAATTTCTTTCATAAGTGTTCTATAGTTTTCAGAGTACAGGTCTTTTACCTTTTTGGTTAGGTTTATTCCTAGGTATCTTACGGTCTTGGATACAGTTGTAAATGGGATTGATTCCTTGATTTCTCTTTCTGTTGCTTCATTATTGGTGTATAGAAATGCCACAGGTTTCCATACATTGATTTTGTATCCTGCCACTTTACTGAATTCGTGTATCAGTTCGAGCAATTTTTTGGTAGAGTCTTTTGGGTTTTCTACATAGAGTATCATGTTGTCTGCAAATAGTGAAAGTTTGACTTATTGCTTGCCAATTTGGATGCCTTTTATTTATTTTTGTTTTCTGATTGCTGAGGCTAGGACTTAAGCACTACGTAAATAACAATGGTGAGAGTGGACATCCCTGTCTTATTCCCAACCATAGAGGAAAAACTCTGTTTTTCCCCATTGAGGATTATATTAACTGTGGGTCTTTCATATATGTATCCTTTCTGATGTTGAGATATGTTCTGTCTGTTCCTACTTTGTTGAGTTTTTTTTTTTTTTTTTTTTTTAAGATTTATTTATTTTAGAAAGAGAGCGTGCAAGCAGGGGGAGGGGTAGAGGAAGAAGGAGAGAATCTCAAGCAGACTCCCTGCTGACTGCAGAGCACCATACAGGACTCGATCCCATGACCCGCAGATCATGATCTGAGCCAAAATCAAGAGTAGAATGCTTAACTGACTGAGCCAGCCAGGAGCTCCTTGTTGAGGGCTTTTATCAAGAATGGGTGCTGGGAGCCCCTGGGTAGCTCAGTCAGATAAGCAGCCTACTCATGATTTCAGATCAGGTCATAATCTCAGGGTCTTGGGATCCAGCTCTGTGTAGGGCTCCACTCTCGGCATGGATTCTGCTTCTCTCCATCTTCCTCTGCCCCTCCCCCACTCTCTGTCTCTTTCCCTCTCTCTCAAATAAATAAATAAATCTTAAAAAAAAAAAATGGATGCTGTACTTTGTCAAATGCTTTTTCTGCATCTATTGAGAGGGTCATATGGTTCTTATCCTTTCTTTTAATGTGGTATATCACATTGATTTGCGAATATTGAACCACTCTTGCAGCCTAGGAATAAATCCCAGTTGATCATGGTGAATGATTCTTTTAATGTACTTTTGGATTTGATTTGCTAGTATTTTGTTGAGAATTTTTGCATCCATGGTGATCAAGGATATTGGCCTGTAATTCTCTTTTTAGTGTAGTCCTTGGTTTTGAAAACAGTGTAATGCTGGCATGGTAGAATGAGTTTGGAAGTTTTCCTTCCACTTCTATTTTTTGGAACAATTTGAGAAGAATAGGTATTAACTCTTCATTAAATGTTTGGTAGAATTCCCCTGGGAACCCATCTATGTATGTTCTTATGAAGCATGTTTGAATCATACCTCTACAACTTTTGTTTATGGTTCAGGTATCATTTTTAAGACTGGGTATAGCTTTTCTCTTCTAAATTTTTAGTGATTTAAAGTTTCCTTTTGGTAGAAGAGCATATAATAACTGCAAAATATATTGAATTCCACTGTAGAATAAGATGGCTTTTTTGTTTAGATTGCTGGACTCTGTTTATGGGTGCTATCCATAAAGAATTTGATCCCATTATTTATTTTAAAGATAGGGTCATGCTCATTAATTTTACTGAATAAAATATGAAGAAAAGGGAAGAGAAGGGAAAATTGTGTATTTTGGATGTCGGTCATTGTTTTGTAATCTGGAGATGTCATTAACAAAGCCATTGACTTAGATAATGCTGAACAGGGTGCTATTTGAATAGGAATACACCTATGAGGAACATTCCTTGATTTACAAAGCATTTATTCCTTTTGGAAATCTGTTTGCAGTATTCTTGTTGGCTTCATGATCAGCCCCAAGCTTCTGCTCATAAACAGCATCCCAGACCTTTTGGTTTCATATCAAGCTGATCTATCTGCCTCATGGTTTTTCAACAGCCCACAATTATACAAAACCATTTAAGTATACCTAAGAACATCTTTTTTTTTTTTTTAAGATTTTATTTATTTACTTGAGAGAGAGTGAGAGAGAGAGAGAGAATGCGCATGAGCCAGGGGAGGGGCAGAGAAGCAGACTCCTCACTGAGCAGGGAGCCCGTCGCGGGGCTCTGTCCCTGGACCCTGGGATCACAACCCGAGCCAAAGGCAGATGCTCAACCAACTGAGCCACCCAGATGCCCAAGAACATCTTTTAAGTGGTTTTGTCTCCCTCCCCTTATTTACTTCTGTAGTTCATTCTAAAGAAATCATTTGATTATCTTAGGTTGATGATTTTCTGCTTAGAAAAAAATAGTGCATATTAAGTGTAGAAAAATTAGAAAATACATTTATAAAAATTGCTCAAAACCTTTAACATTTTAGTGCATTTCCTTTTAGTCTTTTTCTGTGCATAAGTATTTTATAGTAAAACATATCATATAAAACATAGTTTAGCATAAAGTGTCGTTAAACCCAGGTCAAGAAAGAGAACATCCCAGATGACCCCTGTGTTGTATCTCTTCTTAATCACAACTCATATTTCCTTCTTAAGGATAGCTATTTTTGGGGCGCCTGGGTGGCTCAGTTGGTTAAGCGACTGCTTTTGGCTCAGGTCATGATCCTGGAGTCCCGGGATCGAGTCCCGCATCGGGCTCCCTGCTCAGCAGGGAGTCTGCTTCTCCCTCTGACCCTCCTCCCTCTCATGCTCTCTGTCTCTCATTCTCTCTCTCTCAAAAAAAAAAAAAAAAAAAAATCTTAAAAAAAAAAGTTTAAAAAAAAAAGGATAGCTATTTTTCTGACTCTTATGATAATCATTTCCTCACTTTTCTTTATAGCTTCTCTATTTTCTGATATATGCCCAAGTTTAGTGTAGTTTAATTGTTCCAGTTTTTGAACTTTATATCAATTAAATCATAGCATCTTCTTTGGTGTCTTGATTCTTCACACAATATGATATTTTAAAAATTTGTGCTATTGAGTGAAGCTGTAGTTCTTATGGCATTTTTTTTTTTTGTCTTTTTAAAAATAAAATGAATGCAAATCACTTCCATTGCTGTGTAGTATTCTATTGTGTGGCTATACCACAATTTATTTTTCCAACCTCTTGTTGATAAATATTTGGGTTGTTTCTAATTTTTGTATACTATGAATAATTCAGTTATGAACATTCTTTTTTTTTTTTTTTTTAAGATTTTATTTATTTATTTGACAGAGAGAGACACAGTGAGAGAGGGAACACAAGTAGGGGCAGTGGGAGAGGGAGAAGCAGGCTTCCCGCTGAGCAGGGAGCCCGATGCAGGGCTCGATCCCAGGACCCTGAGACCATGACCTGAGCCGAAGGCAGATGCTTAACAACTGAGCCACCCAGGCGCCCCAGTTATGAACTTTCTTGAACATATGTCCTGATTCACATGTGCATGAAATTCTTCAAAGTATATAACTAGGAGTAGAATTGCTTAGTCATTGTATATATGTATTTTCAGCTCTAGTAAATAACGTTAAACTGTTTCCAAATAAGTTGTGCCAATTTGGTCTACAAGCAAAAGTATATGAAAGTTCTCTTTGTCCACACTTTTGCTCATAGTAGTTTTTCATGGGGCTTAAAAAAGGGATTAAAAATATAAGACATCACAACTAAATAATTGGTAGGGTTGGAAAAATACTCCAGTGCCTTTCTGCTGCCCAGAAAACAGATGGGCAAGAGCAAATTGTCTAAAATAAGATCATAGAAATAAACACAAAGATATCACTAATTATCTTTAATGTAAACGGATTAAGCACTCCAGTTAAAAGACAAAGATAATTGGATTAAGATTTTTAAAACATGAGCATAAGCATGCAAAAGAATGGAGTTGACCACCTATCTCATACCATATACAAAAATTAACTCAAAATGGATCGGTAACCTAAATATGAAAAGCTAAAACCATAGAACTTTTAGAAAAAAACATGGGGTATATCTTCATAACCTTGGATTTAGCAGTGAATTCTTACATATAACACCAAAATTCAAGCAACAAAAGAAAAAATGGATAAATTGGATATCATCAAAATTAAAAGCTTTTGTTCCTTAAAACACATTATCAAGAAAGTGAAAAGATAGCCTACATGCTACAACATGGATGAACCTTGAAAACATGCTAGCTAAATGAAATAAACCAGACACAAAAGAACAAATATTATATGATTCCACTTACATGAAATATCACGAGTAGGCAAATTCATAGAGACAGAAAGTAGATTTGAGGTCCAGGGCCTAGGAGAAGGGGAGAATAGGGAGTTATTTTTTAATAGTTACAGAGTTTCTCATGGAGTGATAAAAATGTTTTGAAAACAGGTAGTGATAATGATTGCACAGTGTTGTAAATGTAATTGATGCCACTCCCTTGTACAATTATGAGTGGTTAAAAAGGCAAGTTTTATGTCTTATATATTTATCACTATTTCTAAAAATTAGTAATGTAATATTTCAAAAACCGTTGAATTATATACTTTATTTTTTTATTTAATTTTTAATTTTTATTTTTTAGAGGGGGGAGGGAGAAGGTGTGGCGGAAAGAGAGGGAGAATCAAGAGAATCTTAAGCAGGCTCCACACCCCCCACAGAGCCTGACGTGAGTCTCGATCTCACAACCCTGAGATCACGACCTGAACCAAAATCAACCAGACGCTTGCCTGACTGAGCCACCCAGGCACCCTGAATTATACACTTTAAATTAATGAATTGTATGCTATGTGAATTACATGTCAACAAAATTTTTTTTTCTTTTTTAAAGATTTTATTTATTTGACAGAGAGATAGGAGAGAGAGCACAAGTAGGCAGAGCAGCAGGCAGAGGGAGAGGGAGAAGCAGGCTCTCCACTGAGCAGGGAGCCCGATGCGGGGCTCGATCCCAGGACCCTGGGATCATGATCTGAGCCGAAGGCAGATGCTTAACAACTGAGCCACCCAGGCACCCCAACAAAATTTTTTTTAAAAAAGACTAATAATCCTACTACTGTTTAGTTTATTTATAAGAGATACATCTAAAACATAGGGATACAGAAAGGTAAACAATAAATTGATGGGGAAAATATGCAAATATTAGCTATATTAGTATCAGATTAAATGGACTTTAAGGTGTCAAATATTACCAGAGACAAAGAGGGTCACATTATAATGACAGATATTCATTTTAACAGGAAGATAGAACAATTTAAAATTTGTATACACTAGTAATATAGCTTTGAAATAAAAAATGGACACAACTAAAAGAATAAATTTTTAATTGTAATGGAAGATTTTAACACAACTTCCTAGTAATTGATAAGCAGTCAAAAATTAAATAAATAGAAGATTTGCCCTACTCAATGAACAGACAGAAGTTCACAAGCTTACTTTATTTTATTTATTTTTTTAAAGATTTATTTATTTATTTTTTTGACAGAGAGACACAGTGAGAGAGGGAACACAAGCAGGAGGAGTGGGAGAAGCAGGCTTCCCACGGAGCTTTTTTTTCACCAGCTTTTTTTAAAGGCAATGAAGTATAAACAACAGAAATTGGGGTCTTAAAGGATTCTTAATGATATAGGACAGTGTTAATTGAAAAGAACTAGACCACAAAGTTGGATAGTAATTCCAATCTTGTTTAAAGTATTATATGTAGATTGGAAAAATACTTTATCTTTGATTTTAAACACTTTGACTAGGATGTACATCAGTAAGATTTTCTTTGCAGTTATCCCTGCTTGGGGTTCACTGATCTTAAATCTATGGATGGATGTCTTTCATCAGTTTTGGAAAAGTCTTGTGCATTGTCTCTTTGAGTGTTTCTTCTACACTATTTCCTGTCTCTCCTTCTGCTGTGATTCCAATTGCATGTATATTAGGCCATTAGATATTGTCTTGTAGATACTGTATTCTCTATTTTTTCCTCTCTTTTTCTCTTTGTGATATAGTGTGGATAATTTATGTTGATGTGTATTCAAATTTATTGATTCTTTTGTCATTGGTGTCTTTTCTGCTGATAATCACATCACAAGAATTCTTTAGGTCCCCTACCATACTTAATTTCTAACATTTCCATTTGGCTTTTCTCTAATTTCTCTCTCTCATTTGACATTTTCCATCTGTTCATTCATGTGTCCACTTTTTCCACTACTATTTTTTTAAGAATTTTTATCTATTTATTAGAGCATGTGAGCTGGGGGGAGGAGTAGAGGGAGAGGATGAAACAGACTCCCTGCTGAGGAGGGACCCATGTAAAAATGCAACCTTTCTAATTTGAAAATAGCAAAACTTTGTATCTTTTTAAAAGAGATTTTCTGTATTTGAAAGAGACAGAGAGCATGCAAGTCAGGGGGAAGGGCAGAGGGAGAGGGAGAAGCAGGCTCTCCACTGAGTAGGGAGCCTGATGCAGGGCTCAATCCCATGACCCTGGGATCATGACCTGAGCCAAAGGCAGATGCTTAACCTACTGAGCAGGTCGGTTAAGTTAAGCAGGTTTTGGTGCCCCAAACTTTGTTTCATAGGACGTGTGAATTTTTTTGATCCAGTTAAAGATCTGCCTCACAATATGAAAAATGTAAGTGTATTTGTCTGTTCAGATTGGTGGTAAAATTTGGGGCAATTTTTTTTTAAATGCTAACTGGATGAAATTGTATTTAATTCTATATCTTATCTTTTTTTTAAAAAACATAATAAAGCTTAGTGATTTCCTAAGCTTCCACCTTAGGAAACTAGAAAAAGAAGAGCAAATTAAATTGAAAATAAGCAGAATAAAAGTTAGATCAGAAGCAATTAAATTGAGGGATGTCTGGGTGGCTCAGTCGGTTAAGCATCTGCCTTCAGCTCAGGTCACAATTCCAGGGTCCTGGGATCGAGTCCCACATCGGGCTCCTTGCCCAGCAGGGAGACTGCTTCTCCCTCTGCCTGCCATTACCCCTGCTTGTGCTCGCGGTCTCTCTCTCTGACAAATAAATAAAATCTTTTTTTTAAAAGAAGCGATTAAATTGAAAAGAGGAAATTGAGAAAAAGAAATAAAACCAAAAGCTGTTTTTTTAAAAAAAGATCAATAAAATTGATAAATATCTAACCAAGCAATCAAGAAAAAAGAAATGTTAGGGGTGCCTGTGTGGCTCAGTCGTTAAGTGCCTGCCTTCGGCTCAGGTCATGATCCCAGGGTCCTGGGATCGAGCCCCGCATCGGGCTCCCAGCTCCGCGGGAAGCCTGCTTCTCCCTCTCCCACTCCCCCTGCTTGTGTTCCCTCTCTCGCTGTGTCTCTGTCAAATAAATAAAATCTTTAAAAAAAAAAAGAAAAAAGAAAAAAGAAATGTTACTAATCAGAAATGAAAGAAAAGTCATCACTACAGATTACGTGAGTATTAAAAGGGTAATAAAAGGGTATTGTGAACAACTCTATGCCCACAAGTTTCGTAACCAATTCTTAGAAGTACACACATCTACTAAAACTCACACAGGGAGAAGTACACCATCTGAAGAGGCATTATCTATTAGAGAAATTTAATCAATAATTAATAACCTTCTAAAATAGAAAGCACCAGACTCAGGTGGTTTACTATTGAATTCTAGCAAACATTTAAAAAAGAAATGATACCAGTTCTCTAAATTGCTTTCAGAAAATAGAATGCCGTGAGGCCAGCATTACCCTCATCCCAAGACAATGGAAGGGTGAGCCATACTAGGATGGAATATTGGCAAAACATATATCAAAGATTTGTATCCAAAATATACCAAGAACTGTTAACAGAAAAACTAACAGCCCAATTGAAAAGTGGGTGAAAGAGTTGAACAGATACCTCACCAAAGAAGATAGACAGATGATGGATAAGCATATGAAAGCATGCTCAATATCATATGTCACTAGAGTATTGCAAATTAAAACATCAATGAGATATCTGTTGTAAAAAACCCATTAGGATGGCTAAAATCCAAAACACTGACAACACCTAATACTAGCAAGGATGTGGAGCAACAGGAGCTCCCATTCATTGCTGGTAGGAATGCAAAATGGTACAGCCAATTTGGAAGACAGTTTGATGGTTTCTTATAAAGCTGAGCATAGGCTTACCATATAGCCCAACAATCCTGCTCCGTGGTATTTACCCAAGTGAGTTGAAAACTTACGTCTACACAAAAATCTGTATACAAATGTTTATAGCAACTTTATTCATGCTGTCAAAATTGGAAGAAACCAAGGTGTCTTTCAGTAGGTGAGTGGATAAATGCCGGTACATCCATGCCATGGAATATCATTTGCTGATAAAAAACAATGAACTATTCAGTCATGAAAAGACATGGGGACCTTATATGCATATTGTTGAGTGAAAGAAGCTAGTCTGAAAAGGCTACATAGTGTATTATTTCAACTATATGACATTCTGGAAAAGGCAAAACTATAGACACAGTAAAAATATTGGTTGCCAGACAGTGGCAGGTGGAGTTGGGGAATGAATAGGTAGAGCACAGGACACTTTTAGGTTAGCAAAACTATTCTGTATGATACTGTAATGGTGAATACATGGCATTATGCCTCTGTTAAAACCCATAGAATTATACAACACAAAGAGTGAAAGCTAATATAAACTATGGACTTTAGTTAATATATCAATAATGGTTCATCAGTTATAACAAATATAGTACACTGTATCAGTCTGCTCTAACAGCTATAGGGGAGGAAAAATAATTTTTCTTCTACCCTTCTAGGTTCTTGGCTGAGAGTGTCATGTCCCTTATACCCCCATAATAAAAAGACAGTGTAACAGGAGAAAAACAGGTTTAATAACATATACACTTCCTGCATACATGGGAGATGCCCAGGAAAACTGAGTAATTCCCTGAAATGGCCCAAGTCACCACCCCAAATACTATCTCCAGCTAAGCCAAAAGAAGGGGGGTAGAGAGGAGGTTAAGGTAAGACCAGTTATGGTAGGTTTCTAGGAAGAGCACAGTAAACAAGTGTATGTTTGCTGTGCAGATTGAAGTCCATGTCTTCTCTATTGATAAATGTTGCTAGAGTTGTAGTCATTCTCCTCTTCCTAGTACAGAGAGGGAGACACCTTACAAATGGAGATTTTCCTTATAAATGTAAATGTTACAAAAAAAGAAGCTCTACTTGTTTTTCAGAGCTTCTTCTTTGTCTGGTGTTTCTTAAAAATAACCAGCTCAAGATAGTCATGACAAAGAGGCTTATTTTGGGGTGCTGTATTCTGCTACCCTTCACAGCCACAACAAAATAGAATCGACTGTGTGGCTTAAACAACAGAAATTTATTTTCTCATAATCCTAGAGGCTGGAAATCCAAGATTAGGGTGCCAGCATGGTTGGGTTGGGTTGAGAACTCTCTTCCTGGCTTGCAGATGGCTGCCTTCTCACTGTTTCCTCACATAGTAGAGACAGAGAGAAAGCAAGCCCTCTGACAGCTCTTCCTATAAAGGCACTAATCCTATCATGAAGTCCCCACTCCCGCGGCCTCATCTAAAAAACCTCATCCCAAAGGACCCATCTCCGAAAATCATCACATTGTGAGTTAATGCTTCAACATATGAATTTTAAGTGATCACAGTTCAGTCCATAGTACATTTTGTTTATTCATTCATCAGTTTATGAACATTCATGTTGTTTCCACTTTGGGTTATTGTAATTAGTGGTGCCATGAAAATTCCTGTAGAAGTGTTTGTTTGAACACTTGTTTTCAATTCTTTGGGGTATATGCCTAGGAGTGGAATTGCTAGGTCTTATGGTAATTCTGTGTTTAATGTTTTGAGGAACTTCCAGAATGTTTTCTATTGCATTTAATTATAATTCAAATTATAATTTTTAATTGTAGCCATCCTAGTGTATGTGACTTGATATTTCATAGTAAAATGAGTTTTTATATGTAGCTTTCTTCCTATAACTTATTTTGTATGTTAGAAGTAGGTACAATTATCATTATGTTGAAGTCTTTTAAAATCCAATAAGTGTACTGCAGAAAAGTCAAATAATTTGCTAAATACCACTGAGAGAGTGGTATTGAATCAAGATTTAAAACCAAATGTAGTTCCAAAGACTGTTCTCTTAAATATTCTATAATTCTACCAATGCTGTTCCATGATATAGTTGATATTTCAATAATAAGTACAACCAACAGGCGTTTCAGTGTTGTAAATCTATATAAGATCATTTGTATGATTAAAAATATATAATTTGCAATTATCACAGATTTATTATTAATTTTTCTTTAATTTCCTTTGATGCAAAAACATTGTTGATTTGACTATATATTGATACAGCCTTTCTGTCAGTATTTAACAAAATACTGAAAAAAGATGACTGTTTTTAAATTTGTTTTATTTTAGGTCCACCTCATTCATTTAACCGAGATGAGACAATAATCATTGCTTTGGCATCAGTCTCTGTATTAGCTGTTTTGATAGTTGCCTTATGCTTCGGATACAGGATGCTGACAGGTAAAAATATTACCTTTTTTTATTGTTTATTAAATATACCATTTAATCGGAATCAGTTTTCTCCTTTTTAAAAATCTCTGTGCTCCCATCCTTCTCTCTTAAACTTTTTTCCTAGTTTTTATGAAAAGTTTCAAAAATATCCAAAATACCTCTCACCCAGCTTCAATGATTATCATATCTATATATCATCCATAGCCCTACTCACCACATCCTTCTGTGGTAGTGGGTTATTTTGGAGTAAATCACATTATATCATTTATCTGTAAAAAAACTTTAAGTATTATCTCTGAAATATAAGGACTTAAAATATATATAACCACAATACCATTTTCACATCTAAAAAAATAAATAAATAATTCTTTAATATCATCAACTGTCCAATCAGTTCTACTGAACTTTAGGTTTGATGAGCTTTTTAGGAAATCAGTACCCATTCATTTGAATAACTTTAATAAAACCTTTAATGTTTCTGCAATATTTTAAACAAGGTCTGTTGTTGGAACTGTCTCCCAAAATTCAGCTTTAATATTATTATTCATCATTCATCTTCATTTGTAGATGATTCTTGGTTTAGTAAATAGTTTTACTCTTGGTGACGTTGGGCATAAATCTTGCTGCCTACCCTATAGTAGCTCTTCTTTTTAACTTAAATATAATACATAGTGTAATAAAAATCTTCATTTTAAGAGAACCATACATTAGTAACGTCTTATTCTTATAGGAGACCGTAAACAAGGTCTTCACAGTATGAACATGATGGAGGCAGCAGCATCAGAACCCTCTCTTGACCTAGATAATCTGAAACTGTTGGAGGTAAGATTGCTCTTAGATATTACGGGCTGTCCTTTCTGCTGTCATAGTATATCTGAGACAGTAACTTTATTCACTCACTACATCATTCATCCATTTATTCCACTAACATTTATTAACTATCAGTTTGGTGCCAAGGCCTATTCTAAGCACTGAGAACATAGGTGAACAGTCCAGATAGTCCCCTTGAGGCTTATATTCTTTTTTTTTTTTTTTTTAGATTTATTTATTTATTTGAGAAAGAGAGAGAGAGCAGAGGGAGGGGCAGAGGGAAAGGAGAGAAAGAATCTCTAGCAGACTCTCGCTGAGCGCAGAGCCCCATGCACTGTGGGGCTCCATCCCTGGACCCTGAGATTATGACCTAAGCAGAAATCAAGAGTCAGCCAGCCA
Organism: Mirounga angustirostris; assembly: GCF_029215605.1. Taxonomy (NCBI): domain Eukaryota; kingdom Metazoa; phylum Chordata; class Mammalia; order Carnivora; family Phocidae; genus Mirounga; species Mirounga angustirostris. Next base: position 162,843,263 of record NW_026991711.1, read on the forward strand.
CTTAACTGACTGAGCCACCCAGGCTCCCCTTGAGGTTTATATTCTAATGGGAAAAGAGTCTACAAACAGGTTAAACAAATAAATGTATATTATTTCTGGTAGTAGTAGTAAGTGCTATAGAGAAAAGTGAAGCAGATAAGAAGAAAAATATGGAAATGGAGTTAGTAAAGAGGATATATTTAGAAAGGAGATGATCTTTGAGTACATACTGCAACAATATGGGAATAAAGACATGAAATTCTGAGAAGAATGTGCTTTCAAGCAATCCATAGTATATGCCTAATGAGTATTTCTTGTCTGTGCATATATTTTATATTTTTATAGGTACATACAATTGTTATATATTATGTTGAATTTAATTTTCATTTGGTAATATCTCAGAACCTATGTTAAAGTCTTACCATGATGAATATTTTTATGATCTTTACTAGAATAAGTAAACTGTAATCCCCAAACTAGAGACTGTTAAATAGTAAATATGGTAGATTTGATTGTATAAAATATTTTAGGAACCTTCTGTTTAGGAGAAAAATACAATACACAAAGTTAAAAGATTCAAAAAAGCATTTCAGCACATGAAAAGGAATTGTTCAAGAGCTGGTATAAATCAATAGAAGAAACAATCCATAAAAAATGGACAAAAAACATGAAGTGCCAATTCACAAAGGAATTAAATGTAGCTTTTAAATGTGCAATAAGATGTCCAATTTACTAAATTGAAAAAAATACTAATTAAAACCTTAGGACTGAGTAAAACACTCCCAAACATTGCTGATTTAACTATATATTGATACAACCTTTCTAAAGGGCATTTTATCTGTGAAATTTTAACCTAGTAATAGTGAGTGAAATAAAATGAAAATCTTTAAGTAAATGATGGATAAATCCTTAACCTGTTCAGTAAAGTGAAAGAAATCTCCATAAGCCAAAAATGAAGAGAATGGGTTGCATTTTGCTGATTTTATTTTTTTATTGGTCCTGGATATTAAGAATGTTATATTGTGGATACCCTGTGTTCTGTTAGGCTTTTCTAAAGTGTGTTTGTTTCCATTGTTTGTTTTAATAGGCAGTTAACTTGGTTGGGTATGCTGCCAACTCATCTCTTAGGCAGAAGCTCAAATCTCAGTGCAGTTGTTTCATCTTTAGCTAAAATTGGTCTCATGTATTCATTGGGTTTCCCCCTCTGTCACTCTCTTTTGTGGGATTCTCCCCTCACTTTCCAGAATCTGTGGTTGCCCTTAAGTCTGTCCTCTGGTTCCTAGGGCCAGAAAGATTATGGATTTTCTATTACAGTTCTAGCTCCACTGCAGAGTGTTCATTTCAGCCTGCTCTCAGGCTAAAAGCTATAAAAATGGGTAGTAAAGAGGATATATTTAGAAAGGAGATGATCTCCTGAATAATTTATCACTTCATTTATCTTGACATCTTGCTTTTCTTGAATACAGAATTGACCAGTGTTATTGCCTATGTCAGCAATTTGATGCACTTATTCTAGTGTTTTAGCACATTAACAATTTGGACTGTGTTTCCTTACTCTTAAATATTATTATAATTCATTTAAAGAGCTGGCTTGGCACAGAATTTAAAATACCATCCTAATCCTCCTTTTCAAGACTTGCCTGATTTAGCAAGGTTTCAAGTCAAACATTGGCTGAAAAAAATGATTGCCATCAAATAAGAGTTGTATTTAATGTAGATGTTACTCTCAATATTACCTAATATTATCATTTAAACTAGTTAACATTTTTTTAAAACTAAGTATATATATATATATATATATATATATATGCTATTGCAAAAACATAAGTATATTTGATTTTTAAAATATTGGAAATACGCTATATTATTTCAAAATGATATGGAACTGTGTTCCATAGTTCACCCTATAGCATTCCTTTCTAAGTGTTGACTCCCAGAATCTACTTCCTTTTGTTCATTCTGTAGCACTTTTAGATTTCTTTTTAAAATTTTGTTCAGGGGCTCCTGGGTGGCTCAGTAGGTTAAGCGTCTGCCTTCAGCTCAGGTCATGATCCCAGGGTCCTGGGATTGAGCCCCATGTTGGGCTCCCTGCTCGGCATAGAATCTGCTGGTCCCTCTCCTTCTGCCCCTCCCTCCACTCGTGCTCCTATTCTCTCTCTCAAATAAATAAAATCTTTTTAAAAAATTAAAATTAAATGAAATTTTGTTCAGAGTTCATAGTTGTTATCTGTGGGAGGGCTGGGTCTGGTAGGAGCTTCCTGAGCCATATGAGATATGGAATTTATTAGTTTCTTGACAATGGAGTAATTTAAACTATAAGCAATAGAGAGCTATGGTCTACATTTGGATTTATACTTTTCTAGAAAATTTGATTTTTCAGTTGTGATATGAATTAATATCTTGCTTTCTTCAAAACAAATTTACAGCTGATTGGCCGGGGCCGATATGGAGCAGTATATAAAGGTTCCTTAGATGAGCGTCCAGTTGCTGTAAAAGTTTTTTCCTTTGCAAACCGTCAGAATTTTATCAATGAGAAGAACATTTACAGAGTGCCTTTGATGGAACATGACAACATTGCTCGCTTTATAGTTGGAGATGAGAGAGTTACTGCAGATGGACGCATGGAGTATTTGCTTGTGATGGAGTATTATCCCAATGTAAGTTCTTTATAAAAATTAAAGTGACATTTACACTAGCTGTCAATCAGATTTTTAGGATTGCTTGTTCTGTAAAGCATTGGTGGTTTGCAACTCGTTATTAATGGTCTGCAGTGAGATAAGGATCTCACATCAGAATGTGAATCAACTAAGTCACCAGTTAACTGTTTAGTTCATCTGTCTGTCTGTCTGTCTCTTTCTCCCTCTCAGCAAGACTTTCTTGATGAAGGAAACAGTGTTTTGATTGACATTCATTCTGGTGCAAGCTTCTTATCCCTGTCTGGTTATAAATAGTTTGTAAATGAGCACCTTGAGTAACACTGACACATACATATTTATGAAAGTTTCTGTTTTGTACTTGTAAAACAAAAAAATAGAATTCGTATTTATACTGGTAAGAGATACATTATGAAGAAAGAGTCTAAAAGACTATTTCTTCTATCTTAATTTGATAGATCAATGGAGCATTTAATATGAAATAATCATTTATATTTTTTAATATTGGAGAAATTAAAATTAATAATGTTTAAATTATCCTTTTCATCCTCTCCTCCCCTCTCTACTCACAGAAATGTCTCTTTTGAGGGCGCCTGGGTGGCTCAGTTGGTTAAGCGACTGCCTTCGGCTCAGGTCATGATCCTGGAGTCCCTGGATCAAGTCCCGCATCGGGCTTCCTGCTCGGCAGGGAGTCTGCTTCTCCCTCTGACCCTCCCCCCTCTCATGTGCTCTCTCTCTCAAATAAATAAATAAAATCTTTAAAAAAAAAAAAAAAAAGAAAGAAATGTCTCTTTTGAGATTTTGAAGTGTCATAGTTCATTAGATCTTCATGGAATCCTAACCTCCTTAAATACTTTATAAGGCTGCTGCTAATTTACTTCCTCATGTACAAGTATATTAATTCCATTTTTTTGGTATGTGTTTATTTTTTCCTTTATATAGGGATCTCTGTGCAAGTATTTGAGTCTCCATACAAGTGATTGGGTCAGCTCTTGCCGTCTGGCTCATTCTGTGACTAGGGGACTGGCTTATCTTCATACAGAATTGCCACGAGGAGGTAAGACAATGAATAGAAGATGAATGACACCCATATGGGGTCAAAATTCACAAAGGGAAATTTTATTCATATCTTCAAACTAAGAGTATATTTTATTTAATAGCAGATTTATTATTAACCAGTTGTTTGAAAGATCTGGCATGATGAAATGGATTTGAAATGTAATAAGAATAGGAAAAAGAACTTAAAGACTCTAGAGAGGTCATGGATCTCATTGAGATTTTTATTAAAGCTCTGAACACCTTCTCTGTAAAGATACATGTATGGTACACTTTTAAGAATGTTCTTTTGATTTTAGTGGTTCACAGACCCTTTAAAGTCCATCTGTGGACTTAGGTTAAAAACCTCTTAGCTAGGCTGTACTACATTTCCTTGCATTTATTTGCTTATTTAAATGAAATACAGTGCATTGCCAATTCTTTACTTTTAACATCATATGAATCTTTATTCTGTGGTTGGTTGGTCTTAAGTATAAAACCTATGTGTATCTTTTTATAATTCAGTGTTTCTCTTAGCTAGAATTAGTTTGGTCAAATCTGTCAGGGGAAAATAATAACAGAATTTAGAGAGAGATGGTCTAAGACTGGTTTGGTAGCACCATGGTATTATTGGAGCCTTATTATTATCTCCTCCATCATTCTTTATGTATGGCTTACATTTTCAAAGTCACCTCATTGTCCATCATGCTATATATCTGCTAATCAGTATACTTTATTTTCCAGAACTTGGTTCACACTTAACTACCACACTTATCTGCAAGAGATACTGAAAATATAGTTGTTGTTGTTGTTGTTATTGTTGTTGTTTTTAAGCTGGATGTGTTGCTGTCTCAAATAATATTGGATTCTGTTACCGAATAGAAAGAGGGTAATGCATGGTGGGGATTTCATAACTTTGTGGTTGTGTTCTTTGCCATAACTACAGTTTTCTTTAGCATCTATGTGCATTTTTGCTAGTTGTTCAAAAAATCTCTTTAATACTTTTACTTTCTTACTTTGTTTCAAAATACACCTCACATCACAGGCTGGTCTAAATTAGCTTTGCTTCAAAAGTCAGTCCTTGTGCTTTCTCAAGCTTTCATCCCTTGTGGGATTTTCTTGTCATACTATAGCCCAGAATATTGTTTTTCCAGTTTCTCTGACCTCTGTAGATAAGAGAATCGTTAATATATCAATTTCTTAGATCTTTGTTCCATTGTGTAATAGCATGGATCATCTTTTCTAGCTGCTGATTCATATATAAATAATTTCTCCTGAATAATTTATCACTTCATTTATCTTGACATCTTGCTTTTCTTGAATACAGAATTGACCAGTGTTATTGCCTATGTCAGCAATTTGATGCACTTATTCTAGTGCTTTAGCACATTAACAATTTGGACTGTGTTTCCTTACTCTTAAATATTATTATAATTCATTTAAAGAGCTGGCTTGGCACAGAATTTAAAATACCATCTTAATCCTCCTTTTCAAGACTTGCATGATTTAGCAAGGTTTCAAGTCAAACATTGGCTGAAAAGAATGATTGCCATCAAATAAGAGTTGTATTTAATGTAGATGTTACTCTCAATATTACCTAATATTATCATTTAAACTAGTTAACCTTTTTTTAAAACTAAGTATATATATATATATGCTATTGCAAAAACATAAGTATTATTTGATTTTTAAAATATTGGAAATATGCTATATTATTTCAAAACAAAGTGTTATTTCACTTTTTTTTCAGAGAATCCTATTTTTCCCAGTATGTTTAGATGTAACTTCGCTGTTTGGCTTAGAAATTTTATAGTAAGGAATAATATATTATTATTTATTCAGCTGTTTTTTGCTTCAGAATAAATAAGGACGAGTTGAGCCTGTTTATTTATTTGTAATTGTCTTTCTTAATGAATTTTTTTCTGAGAATGTCAGTGAAACTTGGTACCGTACTCCCCCCAGAAAAATCTAACAAAGATCACTCAAATATAAACAGAAGGTTACTATTAACTACGTACATCCTTCCAGATCCTTTCTCTGTGTGTGTGTGTGTGTGTGTGTAAATATCCACAGAGAAACTATTTTTTGTTCAGGTTTTATTTTTTAATAATTGAAATAATATTATGTCCTGCCTAGTACAGTGCTGCTGCCCAGGGCAAAATCATTGTATGTTTTGCTCCTTTCTCTTTACCCCCTACCCCCAAATAAGAAGGATTAAAACGTATACTGAGGAGAACTTTAAAGGGAAAAGTCTCTCAAAGGGCAGTCTGTAGTTCTACCTCTTGAATTGGTGATAAATCCTAATCTTACTTCCTTTCTTCTTTCTCTTCTCTCCCTTACCTCTTTTGCTCCCCTGCTCCATTTCTTCCTTTTTTTTTTTCCTTCATTATATAGAAGACAGCACTACCCTGTTTTCCTCTCTGGCTGTCTTACCCACTCGTTCGTTGCCCATTCCCCCCATTATTTGCCTGGTTTCCTTAAGTATGAGATCTTTTAGTTTAAGTATTGATTTGGGATTAATATACAAATATTTTCCAAATATAGAAACATTTTTAATCTCTATAAATTTCTTATATAAGTATCACCTCAAGATTGTACCATATATATTAGTATTGTGGTTTTATGCAGAATAAGAAATGCAGCTCTTTTAGGGGTTGAGCGAACCATGTTAGTACAAGCTTTAGAAAGCTGGACCATGAACTGAAAGGTGAGAAAATGAGCAGGAAAGATCAATGGTAACTACCATTTTTTAGATCAATGGTAACTTCTATTTTTTCCTCCAGTTGTTCTGTGTGCTCTGTTTTTTTGTTTTTGTTTTTAATATGAAAGGAATCATTATCCTCTTTTTAGTTTCATTGCTGGTAAAATTGCAGTCTAATTTTCATTAATGAGAGTAATGACTAAATGCTGAGTCTATTTGTGCCTAAGTATAAATACTCAATAAACTTATCATTGACTTTGTTCTGATTGCTCCGTTTCTTTGTATACCTAGAGAGTTATTTTAAATTTCAGAAATTATGGTATAGAATTTTTTTTTCAATTCAAGAGCTATAGTTTTGCTAATAATATTTATATAAGGTTACCTTATAGAGAGGAAAAAATATATTATGCTTTTCATGAGGCAGCTTAGGTTAGATACATTCTTTCAGTCAGCAAGCATTTATTGTGTGCCAACCCTTTTGAATCCAGGTAAAACATACTCTCTTTCTGCCTTCATGGAGCATATAGTCTAGTGATAATAGAATGAGTATAATAGTGCTTTGCTTCTCTGTAAAATCAGAAAATAGGTTTTCATATCTTGCTGAGAGATAGCAGCTCCCCTACTCATTCTCGAAGTCCATTGTAAAATTATTCCTAGTTTGATTTGAAGAACTGAGGTGGGCTTAGAGACAGGGCTACACCTGAGGGCAGAACTGGGATGTTCCATCATAGGTTTGATCTGTTAAGTCATAGGACATATGTGTACAGATTTTGGAGCCATCTCAGTTTTTCACTGATACTTATTTTAGACAAACTGACTTTTTAAATTTTTTATACTAAATATTTCTTTCTGTATTGCCTCCTTTTGCTACCCTAGAAATGAAGGGGGAAAAAAAAAAAACAAGTGTGTGTTAAAATTAGAAGCAATAGCATGTTGGCTGTTAGATTTCAGCTAATTATTTAAAGCTTAATTATACATGCAACAGTAGTTTATGTTATAAAATACAGTGAAAATAGTTAACGATTGTGAGTGGAAAACTTTGCTTTCTTGTTTCCTTTTTTGTTATTAGAAAATTAAAGGGCAGAAAAATAATACAGTCATCTATATTTATGTAGTCCCTATTACCTGCATGCTTACTTTATGTCCAAGAGTGCTATTTAAACATTAATAAATATTTGAAATTATCTAAACAGATCATTATAAACCTGCAATTTCCCATCGAGATTTAAACAGCAGAAATGTCCTGGTGAAAAATGATGGAACCTGTGTTATTAGTGACTTTGGATTGTCCATGAGGCTGACTGGAAATAGACTGGTACGCCCAGGGGAAGAAGATAATGCAGCCATAAGTGAGGTGAGTATATACAAAAGGTATCACTCTGACATACCAGGAGAACATAATGAATTGCATTAAAAAAATCAAGGACAATTATCCTTATATGCTACCAATGTAGCATATTAAGAATTATAAAATTAAAAAATATAAAAGACCTTACATGAAGTTTATCAGTTCTTTATGGAAATCACTGCCATACCATTCTTTATGGAAATCACTGCCACACCAACTCATTTTTGACAAGCATTGGGAGGAAGTGTGTAGGAACTGACTTTTGAAACAAGAGTAAAATTGCCAAGTTTGAGATAGGACAGTCACCTTCTGATAATCACTATTAAAATGTGAAACACGTCCTTCCTAACCTTTTTCTCTGCATCCATACATATGTCTCTCTCTCTCTCTGTGTATGTGTGTGTGTGTGTGTATTTATTTATTTTTTAATTTTTTAGGGGCTTGCTTCAGTGGCTCATTCGGTTCAAGGTCCGACTCTTGATTTTGGCTCAGGTCATGATCTCATGATTGTGAGATTGACCCCCACCTTGGGCTCTGTGGTCAACATGGAGTCTGCTTGAGATTTTCTGTCTTCCTTTCCCTCTCCCGCTCTCTTTCTCTTAAATAAATAAATAAAATCTTTAACATTTAAAAAAAAATTTTTTTAAATATTAAATGGTGTATATTGTTGTATAGTTTTCTCATTGTGTCTTAGAAATGTTTCTGCATTGACATACATAGGATGGTCTAGCTCATTCTTTTTGATTGATGAATAGTATTCAATAGGATGAACTTACCACAGTTTAATTATTCAAGAAGGGCATTTTATAGATAAAAAATTTGGTATAGAAGGTTTCAGTAACATGCTTAGGGTCAAATAACATATCATTGACATGAAATTTATGTATAATTTCTGGTCTAATATATGCCTTTCAGAATATGCTATATTCTGTTTCTGAAAAATATCACTCTAATTTAATAGGTTGGCACAATCAGATATATGGCACCAGAAGTTCTAGAAGGAGCTGTGAACCTGAGGGACTGTGAATCAGCTTTGAAACAAGTGGACATGTATGCACTTGGACTCATTTATTGGGAGATATTTATGAGATGTACAGACCTCTTCCCAGGTAAGAGAATTGCTATCAAAAATTGATATATGTTTTGAAGTGAAGCAGTAATATCTTCTTTTTCTATCTATATTAAATAAGTCAACTTTTGTGTGTTTTTACTTTCATTTAAACCTTTAGTTCATTGCCATCTAGTGTTCAAAAACATTATTAGCAGAAGGATGTCAATCAGGAAAAACTTTTTAAAAGGACTCCAAGTTTTGCATCTGAGTGCAGTTTAATTAATTGCTCATAATAGCTTATCTGTGTTTAGTTTGGTCTCTGATTGCTTTAACGGTCATCGTTGTCCTTATGCATCCTCTGAACATTTGATAAGCTACACTTAAAATATTTCCTCAGTTGACCCAAGTAAGAAATTAGAAACAATGAATTAACCATTAGAACACTTTTTTCTTTCTTTTTCCTTTATTTTTTTCATTCTCCATTCTTGACTTCCTGCTTTCCTTCCTTTCTTTCAAGGAAAGAACACTCATATGATATGAATGTTTGTTTGAGGCTTACTTGAATTAGCCAAATGAGTTTATAGTTTTTTTTGTTAGGATTATATTCCTGTCATTATTGTCCTATAAAAACTTAAACTATCAATATGTGCATTGCATTCTTCTAGGTGATGTACAAAATGATTTGATATATATGGCTTCTGCCTTATAGGAATAACACCATTAAAAGCATAGAAAAAGGAAAAACAGTCAGTTGAATCAGCATTAGACAAATTATGAAATGGAACTATTAAATAAAAACAAAGATTAGTGGTAGGGTTGAATTTTTTTGCTTTAGAAACAGTAAGCATTTAACAGTAGTTATAATTCTAAAAATAAAATAAGTTAATTATTTAGATTGACTATAGGTCAATCAGTTATTATTTAGAAGTATATTTCCTAGTTAACTGTAAGTACAAAGTACTCAAGGTATTTTTCTGGACATAGCAGAATTGCGGTAGTATCACACATATTATTGGAACTTTTGAAACTTTTATTTCTATTATTGGAATTTTGGCAGAGATTTTTTTTAATATATCCCAATCCAGAATTTTATTTTTTAGAAACATGTCTGACTAAAATGATTCTTATTACCAGCATTAGTATACTGCCATCAGCAACATTTTTTTGGACAACTACTGCATTCAAAGAATAACTATTGCTTTTGGTCTGATAAATAACAAAGAGCAATATCAAGTGTTTGAAAAAGGAAAAGCAGGGTGCCTGGGTGGCACAGTTGGTATACCTCCAAATGCAGTATAATTCTTGGTTTTGGCTTAGGTCGTGATCTCAGAGTCCTGAGATTGAGCCCCACATGGGGCTTAATGCTCAGCGTGGAGTCTACTTGAAGATTCTCTCCCTCTGCCCCTCCCCCATGCTCTCTCTCTCTCTCAAATCTTAAAAAAGAAGAAAAAAGAAAAGGGAAAGGCAATTCAATCTTATTTGTAGATTATTTTAGCAGATGTATAGGATAAATTGAGATAGAAAGAATTAGAGGCAGTTTAAAAAGGGAAAAGACAGGTGCCTGGCTGACTCAATCAATAGAGCATGTGACTCTTGACCTCTGGGTTGGGGCCATGAGTTCAAGCCCCATTTTGGGGGTGGAGATTACTTAAAAAAAAAAAAAAAGGTAAAAAAATAGGAAAAAGAAATAAGGTATTACTATTTAATGGATACATAGTTTCTGTCTGGGAAGATGTAAAAAGTTCTAGAGATGGATAGTAGTGATGGTTGCACAACATTATTAATGCACTTATTGCCACAGGACTGACTATATGCTTAAAAATTGTTAAAATGGTATATTTTGTGTATATTTAACCACAATGAAAATAAAAATAAAGGAGAAAAACAAGAGTTGCAGTAAGAGATCCTATAATCTTGGATATGGAAATTGGCAAGAAGAGGCACATGTAAGAAAATATAGAGGAGAAATCTGTGGTTCTACTTAGCTATTAGAAGAAAATCTAAGGAATTGAGAAATATTCAGAGATCAAAGAAATAGGGTGGCAGCCAGGAACTTAGGAAAAAATATTTATTATATTGGAAAGATGAATTAATTATGGAGACTTTTGGATGGGGTATTGAGGGACAACTGAAGAAATTAAAAAAAAAATTTTTTTTTAATTATCTATCCATAGATGGTAAATGGGAACTTATGAGTGAATGCTCTCTCCTAAGAGAACAAATTAAGAGTGCAAAAAATTGGGGAATAAAGACTGCATATTGGGGGACCTCCCTGTACCAGTAGGTTAGTTAAGAAGACCATTGGTCAGAAAAATAGTGAGAAAACTAAGAAATCATAGTATCTTGGAAGTCGGTGTTAGAAAATGTTAAGAACCCAGATTGATAGCAGTAGGTGTAATATGAAGTCAAAAGGAAATAGAACTGAGGAATGATCTTTGAATTTGAATTGGAGGAGGTTATTAGTATTCTTAGAAGAGATTCTGTGGAATAGAGAAGACAGAAATATTACAGAGTATGGGAAGGAAAAGTATTAAGACAGCACAGGAAGAAGATTTAGGGTACTCTTAAAAATTTTAACAATGAAATGGGGGGAGAAGTTGAATAAAAAGGTTCCCATAAACATATTAATAAACATAGAATAGCATGTTATAATGATACAATTCTTGGAAAACATTTCTTCAAACTTGTATATCTCCAAATGCAGTACATGCTTTATTATTAAATGTAGACATTACGTTATGTAGACTGACTCTCTGTAAAATATTTGCAGAATAAATGAATTAGGTGTCTATTACAAAAAATTGAAATGCTGCAATATTCATATAAAGGAGGAATATGGAAGGAAGAAAGAAAATAGGAAAGCAAGAGAAAGAAAAAGAAAAAAGAGAACAAGCATAATTTAAGAAGGGAACTAGAAAGTTCCTAACTGCTTAGAGACATAATTAACAAATAGCAAATGAGGTTTGAAGCAGGGAATGGTATCTGATATTCTTAGACATTTTATCTATTTTGGACAGTTTGAAAGAAAGTAGGATTATAAAACTTCCCTTGAGCAATCCAATGATAATAAAGTTTTAAGGAAATCCAGTTAAGACTAATAGAATTCATGATGATGATATCATTAACATTATTCTTTGTGTCCCTAATGCCTAATACTAAGTGCTAAACAAGTATCTATTGAAAAATTAGATTTAGAGCCATGAAGATTTATTAGAAAATTGACAGTTCTTAATGTCATTTCATTCACAAAATAAGATTGTACATTAGTTTTATTTAGCAGGTTTTCTAATTATATTTTAGACCTGATTAAAACAAATAAGTAAAATTGTGAATTTTTAATTATCCTGAACCAGTATTCGAAAAAAACAACTAATAAATAGCACTTGAAAGATATCTATATGTGTTGTGTTTATGTCTCAGAGACAGGTAAGATATACTAGATACTAAATATCTTACAGTTCACAGATATTATGGGTTGAGGTTTTATCAAATGAGGTTTCATGAATGAAAGTGATACACTAACTAGCAGGATTGAATCTTTCAATTTTGTCTTTCAAGTTCAATATTGATGGCGATTGTCAACAATAAGTATCTGCTTAAATGTTTAAAGTATGTGAACATATCACTTGTTTAGATAGTGTAATATTCCAAAATTTTGGGGTTGTACTGCATAAATTATAGAATTAATCTTTCAATCCAAATTGAAACATAAAAATTAAATACATGTTTTATGAAGTACTTTCTTTCTGGATCATTATAACTTTTGTATTATCTCCATGTGAGTGAGATAAGGAAGACAGACATTGCCATTTTGCTGGCAGGAAAATTAAAAACAGAATAAATGACTTTTCCAGGGGCGCCTTGGTGGCTTAGTCCGTTAAGCATCTGACTCTTGATTTTGGCTCAGATCATGATCTCAAGGTTGTGAGATCGAGCCCCATGTTGGGCTCCACACTGAGCGTGGAGCTTGCTTAAGATTGTCTGTCAGTCTGTCTGTCTCAAAATTAAAAAAATAAATGACTTTTCCAGGAGAGAGATGAAGCCAGGATTAGAGCTTAAGTGCCTTATCCTACATTCTGGTGTTCCTCCTAATTTATCCTGTCATTTTAATGGGGTGGGGAGTGGTACCAGGAGACAGGAAGAGTCTCTCTCCTGTGTTGTTTGTCAAGATTTTGACTAGACCATTGGTTTTCTGACTATTGGTCCCAGAGATCTTCTGTATGCTCAATATGTTTATTAAGTTTAATTTGATAACATTTTGTAAAAATCATGAGCTTCTCATCACAAGCAGCTGGTTGTGCTTTATTGGTGATAAATAGGGTTATTAAACAGTGGTAGAATAGTTAATGAAACTTTAAAATCCTTGATCTAGATACTGTTTCTTAAGAGGAATTTTTTTTAAAAAAATCAGTATACTGATTTTTCTGTCATGGCCATTATCATAAAAATTTTTGTGACGTTTGATACAGTCTGGCTGGTCTATAATAGAGCCAGTGACATATTAAGACAGGATGACTATACATCTTTGTGCTTATATTTGGTTATACAGACATGTGTTCTACTAGATCCTGGACTTTGTCCTCATATTCACCACCCTTGATCTCTGTATGGGATAAGAATTCAGGCATTTTCAAGTATTAAGTACACCTTATATATATATAATTAATAATCCCCCCCAATTTAGTAATACTAGAAATCATTTAAAAATAGCTATGTTCACTGTTGAAACTACCACTTGATTTATCAACAGATGTTCAATTTATCAAAGACTATTCTAAGTAAAGCATTTATTAATAATGTATTAAACCCACAACAGGATTTCTTTTGGATTTCCAAATATGCCCTAACGGGTTTAAAAAAAAAAAAAAGGTTGTGACATAATTTCTCTGCTTACTTGGAATCAGAAATTCTGCTGTTATTCCATCATTTTAACATAGTTGGAAATTTTATTCTGTCCTTCTTTTAAAAAAAATACACAGGTGAATCTGTACCAGAATACCAGATGGCTTTTCAGACAGAAGTTGGAAACCATCCCACTTTTGAAGATATGCAGGTTCTGGTATCTAGGGAAAAACAGAGACCCAAGTTCCCAGAAGCTTGGAAAGAAAATAGCCTGGTAAGAAAAAACTAAATTATTAAAAAGAGGACTTATGACTGAATATGTTTCAATGTTGTTAGAAGCAAAAATAGACTGTTAATGTAATAGTTTTTAGAGCTGTCTAATGCCAGAAATCCAACTTACTTGACCTTTATGATGTTATACACTTTCAAATTTTTCAATATAAAAAAGTCCTCTTTCTTGGTTCAGTTTCAGTTTTTTCCAAGTGTAAAACACTAGAGAGACTAACTTGTGTCTGAAGGTTGCCAGATTGAGTAACAGCTAGAATAATTAACATGTTAATTTTTTTTTTTTTTTAAGATTTTATTTATTTATTTGAGAGAGAGAGAATGAGAGACAGAGAGCATGAGAGGGAGGAGGGTCAGAGGGAGAAGCAGACTCCCTGCCGAGCAGGGAGCCCGATGCGGGACTCGATCCCGGGACTCCAGGATCATGACCTGAGCCGAAGGCAGTCGCTTAACCAACTGAACCACCCAGGCGCCCCAACATGTTAATATTTTGAACATTATTGAAATTCCATCTTATTCTCTAGAGTGGTACCAAAAATGTTAATTAGTGCAGATGTACATATTCAGTGGCTAATAGAAATTTAAACTACCTCAAAAAGAAACCAAGGTGTGCTTATAAATTCTGCCTATTAAAAATGCAGTCTAGGGGCTCAGTTGGTGATCATATGACTCTTGATCTTGGGGTTGTGCGTTCAAGCCCCACATTGGGTATAGAGATTTCTTAAAATAAAATCTTTAAAAAAACAAATTCAGTCTAAAACACCAAAATATCTTCAAAGGTTCCTGCCATTTTGGTAAATTGTTGCTACAGCACTGTAAACATCTTACAAACATTTATACACACACCTTCTTTCTCTTTATGTCATATAATTTTTTTAACATAAGTAGGATCATTTCATTATCCACTATCATTTCTGAAGCTTATTTTTTTACTCATGGACAGTTTTTCATGTCAATACCTATAGATGTATCTCTTTCTCCATTTGGTCAGTATTCCATTGTATATCATAATTATTGAATTATCCCTTATTGATGGTAGTACCCTGTATTTCTTATTTTAAACATTTTTTTAAAGAATTACAAAGTTATGCCTATACATGGTAAATCAAATCAAATTAAGTAGAAGGGCATAAACAAGGAAAAGAAAAAAACTCCATAACCCTACCACCAGTCTTCAAAAGAAACTCCTATTAACAGTGTTCTGAGGTTTTGGTTTTTGTTCCTAATTTTTACTTCTGAAGGTTACTGTTATAACTGTAAATACTATATCCTTATTTCTTGTTATCTCTCATTTACTCTCTCCTAGGTTTAACATTTTAGCTATTATTACATAATTTATGTTTTGTCCACAGATCTAAAATTTTAAAATAAAAACGTCAGAAATTGGGTGCCTTGGTGGCTCAGTCGTTAGAACATCTGCCTTTGGCTCAGGTCGTGATCCTGGAGTCCTGGCATCAGTCCCGCATCGGGCTCCCTGCTCAGTGGGGAGCCTGCTTCTCCCTCTGCCTTTGCTGCTCCCCCTGCTTGTGCTTGCTCTCTGTCAAATAAATAAATTTTTTTAAAAATCTTAAAAAAAAAAAAGCCAGAAATTGTAGAATTATGATTGTGTAAACATCCACTGCACAATGTAGTATTGTGCTTGGACTCATAGAGAAGGAAGTAAAAGTCCTGTTAGTTATTGTAAGCTTCTGCTGCTTGAGGAAGAATGTTTCAAAAGTCACCATCCACTGGATTCTCCGACTTTTTGTCACTTTGTTCTTTCTTTCTTCTTTATAGATTCTGTTAAGAAGCAGCATTTTTTAAAAAATCTCACTCTTTTTCTTGTAAATCATAATTTCTTTTATGAAGTTCCTCTTTAAGTGATGTATGTTAGTATGTGCATGGGATTATGAATCCTTGCACCTTCAAAAATGTTTATATCTTGCCCTCGCATTTGAGTAATAATTTGGCCAAGTAATGGTTTCAAGATCAAAATTGCGTTTTCCTCATAGTGGTTCCTTTGAAATCGTTACTCCACTGTCCTGAAGCATTCAGACATGTTAAGAATTCCAGAGCCAACCAGTCTCATTCCATTACTTTTTGTCTTTTTGTTTTACCCCTTGTTTTCTTGTCTCTATGAGCTTTTAAGCCTTTATCGTTGGAATTACCACAGTTTACCTGGATATATGGAGGTGTGGATCTTTTCACACATTTTGCTTTGCACTAGACAGGTGTTCAGTTTGAAAACTCAGAGATTTCTTCAATTCAGAGGAGTTTTTCTATATTATTTAAAAAATTATTTTTTCTCTTCTATTTCTTCCCTCTGTAATTCCCATTAGATAACTACTGGTCCACCTGACATTCCAGGTGTCAGTTTTTTTTCTTGCATTTTCCATTTTTTTGTTGTACATTGTTCAAGATTTACTCTGCTTTAGCTTTCAAATCACTCATTTTTCACCTTTATCACTCTATTAGTTATCTGTTCATTAAAATCTTACTTTTGACAGTCATATTTATAATTTCTAGAAATTCTTAATGTTTGTTTCTTCCATAGCAGTCTGTTCTTGTTTTAAGAATGTGATAGGAATTCAATTATTTCTAAAGGTGTAAATCAGAATTTTTGACACTTTATACAAATAATTTTCTTGATTATAGTTAAAGAACAAAAATGAAAAAAAATTCACTAAGCAATTTAAATCACTTTATTATGTATTTTCACATTTTACTTTTAGGTTGTCTTCATAGGATTAGAATATTTTCATTCTTGATCCTGACTTATATGGGGTGGTGGCATGTCAGAGAGAGGCTAGAGAGATGTTATGTGTTTCCGTACAGATTTAGACTGAATATTTTCTCCATTGGTCATCTTTATCATCTTGTCCATTGGTCAAGGAAGGCTTCTGCTTCAAATGAGATTGAAATCTTCTTCAAGGCATTGAAGATCTATTGCCAAAAACATATGCCCAAAATTGCCTCCAAACTGCAGTCCCTGCTATGGGAACTGGGACAGATATTTAAGAAGTCCTTGGCAGAAGGTGACAGGCTGAATCCTGCACCAGGATTCATTAGATATTCTAGCCTCACAGAGCATCCCTCAAAGAAAAATCTCTTCATGAAATTTTATCTAGATTTAAAATACTTATCTTCCTTAAATTGTTTTCTCACCAGAGAAATTTGACTCATTATTTTGAAATCTCTCTTGGCAACCTACCATTACAAGATATGCATCATATGCATATTTACCTGAAAACTTTTTGCTTCCAATTTAGAGTAGGTTGTTAAGTAGGGGATAAGTGATACTTGGTTTACTTCCAGTGAATCCATTTAAATCTAATGTGCTGCAGTCAATGGAACTGCTTCTCTGTAAAGACAATCCAATACTAGAGAGGTGTATAGCAAATGCATAGTATATAAAAAGAAATACACCTATGTCTAAAAGAAAATATTTTTGCTTCATAATTGCATTGAAATTAAAAAACATTTTTATAATAACAAAACTCAAAGATCTTCCAAATATAAATGAGTGTAAAGACTAGTTTTTAAAAACTGCTAGGGAGGGCACCTGGGTGGCTCAGTCAGGTAAGTGTCTGCCTTCAACTCAGGTCATGATCCTGGGGTCCTGGGATTGAGCCCCACATTGGGCTCCCTGCTTAGGGGGGAGCCTGCTTCTCCCTTTCCTTCTGCCTGCTGCTCCCCCTGCTTGTGCTGTCTGTCAAATAAATAAATAAAATATTTTTAAAAGATTGCCAGGGGTTCAAAAACATAGATCAGTCAATAAAAGGGGGAAGAATACATGAAAATGTTAACCATAGTTATGAGGAAAATACATGAAAATGTTAACCATAGTTATCTCTGAATATTGGATTCATGAATAACTTTTTCTTTTTTCCCCCCGTACTTTCAGAATTTATAGTAAAAATGAACTGTTGTAACAATTACATACACATACACACAGTTTAAATTGGAATAACAAAAAATTATAGACAAAGTTTATTATTAAAATAGTTTTTTCCCAGGATGCCTGGGTGGTGCAGTCAATTAGGTGTCCAACTCTTGGTTTCAGCTCAGGTTGTGATCTCAGGGTCATGAGATCGAGCCCTGTGTTGGGGGCCCATGCTCAGCATGGAGTCTGCTTAGAGTTCTCTCTCCCTGTCCCTCTGCCCACCCATGTGGCCCCACCCTCCCCACTCTCAAATAAGTAAATTTTAAAATAAAATATAATAGCTTTTTGTCTCACATGTAAAACTTTCAGGTATAATTTGTTCAACTACACCACCATTCTTCATATTTTTCATTATTTTCCAAATTATTTTTAAGATTTTATTTATTTGTTTGTCAGAGAGAGAGCACAAGCAGTGGGAGCAGCAGGCAGAGGGAGAAGCAAGCTCCCAGCTGAGCAAGGAGCCCGATGTGGGGTTGATCCCAGGACTCATGACCTGAGCTGAAGGCAGACACTTAACCAACTGAGCCACCCAGCTCTCCCCCTTTTCCAAATTCTTATCTTCCATTTCTTAATCTGTCTTGAATACTGCCTTGTTCTCTTTCCCCTCTTGAAATCGTTTGTCTGATTTATCTTTAATCCTTAGTCTTAGTTCTGTATAACCTCTCTTGCTCAACAGTCTTATCTTAATATATTGTCATGTAAAAGTTTGAAACTTTCTCAGTTGTTTTTTTTCCTCCTCTAGTCTCTTCTTTCTCCACCCATTAAATCCAGTCTTCTAAAATGTCCTATATTTTCCAAAAGCTATCCGTTCTTCTTTTCACATTTATTTCATTCTTTATATTTCTCTTCTTGACAAATTAGCAAGCTTGCTGTGGTCTAGAATTCAACATTTTCCATACTTCTTTTCTCATACAGCCTACATTAGGAAATGCAAGTTCACATCATGATAGAGTGTCTTTAGAATAATACTTAACCTCACCATGTACTCTGTGTTTTCTTATTTGCTCTTCTAGTCTATAGAGTATTTCACTTTGGAGACTGGTGTAGTTGTTTGTTTTAAATGTTGGTTCCCAACCCACTAAGCTCATTTCATGACCCATCCATGAGCCCCCACTTCCATTTTCCTGTCATTACAGAGGAAAGATTTTTAAAATTTCCTGTCTTTTTTCCCGTTTTATTTCTTCTGCTTCTCTTTCTTCATCAGTGTAAGTAACGATATCCCCTTTATCTTATTTACCCAAATGTTGGATATCATTATATATTTGCAGTTAGAGTCCCTTGTTGAAGCACTCATCTGATTTTGCCTGAATATTTATATTCTTCGCTAATCTTATTTTCTCCCCTCAAAAACTTTAATATTTAAAAGAGATATAATTGATATGGATTAAATTGCGCATATTATGATACACAATTTGTTAAGTTTTGGCATGTGTATATACCCATAAAACCATCACCACAATCGTAATTTTGAACATTTCACTTACCCCCCAAATTTCTCTTGTGTCCTTTTATAGTTTCTCCTTCCTGCCTCTCTCTATTCTCCATGAATCCCAGGCAACTACTGATCTGCTTTCTGTCACTAGTGATTTGTATACCTTTTCTAGAATTTTATATAAATGGAATCATACAGTGTGTACTGTTTTTATCTGGCTTCTTTCAGATAGTTTAATCATTTTCAGATTCATTCATGTTGATCTGTATGTCAATAGTTTATTCTTTTTTTTTTTTTTAAGATTTTATTTATTTATTTGACAGAGAGACAGCGAGAGAGGGAACACAAGCAGGGGGAGTGGGAGAGGGAGAAGCAGACTTCCTGTGGAGCAGGGAGCCCAATGTGGGGCTCCATCCCAGGACCCTGGGATCACGACCTGAGCCGAAAGCAGATGCTTAGTGACTGAGCCACCCAGGCGAGCCAGTTTATTCCTTTTTATTGCTCAGTAGCATTCCTTTGAGTGAATATGCTACAATTTGTTTACCCATTCACTTGATGATGGATATTTGGATTGTTTCCAGTTTTTGGTTACCAGAAATAAAGCTCTTGTGAACATTCATGTCCAAGTCTTTGTGTGGACATATGCTTTCATTCTCTTGAGTAAATACCTAAGAGTAGAATGGGTGAATCATGTAGTACATGTCTGCATAACTTTTTGAGAAAGTACCAAACAGTCCAATTTATCATTTTTTTCTTTCATGGATGTATTTTTGGTTTCATATTTTAGAAATCCTTGTGTAACCCAAGGTCACAAAAATTATCTTCTGTGTTTTCTTCTAGAAATTGTATAGGTCTGTGACCCATTTTGAGGTTGTTGTGTGTCTTATTTTTTAGATTTTTTGCATATGTGTGAGGTATGGATCAATATTCATTTTTCTGCATATGGATATCTAATTGTACCAGCATAATTTATTTTTAGAGACTACTTTTTCTCCATTTAATTAATTGCTTTTTTATCTTTATCAAAAATTAATTGTCCATATGTATGTGGGTCTGTATCTGGACTCTTTATTCTGTTTCATTGACCTATATGTCTATCTCAATGCCAGTACCACAATCTTGATTACTTTAGCATTATACTATGTCTTGAAACATTAGTCCTCCACCTTTGTTCTTTTCACAGTGTTTTGGCTATTCTAGGTTCTTTACATTTCTACATGAATTTTATAATCAGCTTTTCAATTTCTACATTGAGCCTGTTGGGATTTTTATTAGAATTGAATTAAATCTGTAAACCAATTTGAAAATAATTGACATCTTAGTAATATTGAATCATGTTAATATAGATTTATAATTATTGTTTTATGCATTTTTCTCTTGTATTGAAAAAAAAGAAGGGTCACAAACCAAAAATACCCTAGTACTGGCTTTTATATTTACCTATGTGTAGTTTATTTTACCAGTGTTCTTCATTTCTTCATATGGCTTCAAGTTATTGTCTAGTGCCCTTTCACTTGAGCCTGAATGATCTCCTTTGGCATTTCTCATAGGGCAGATCTGCTAGCAACAACCCCCCCCCCCCCCCCCCGCAGCTGTTGTTTATCTAGGAATGTCTTAATGTCTTCATTATTGAAGGATAATTTTGTTTGATAATAGAATTCTTGGTTAACACGTGTTTTCTTTCAGCACTTTAAATATATCACACCCCTGCCTCTGGCTTTCATGGTTTCTGATGAGAAATTGGCTATCGACTTTTTTTTTTAAGATTTTATTTATTTGACAGAGAGAGCACAAGCAGAGGGAGAGGGAGAAGCAGGCTCCCCACTGAGCAGGGAGCCTGATGCGGGACTCGATCCCAGGACCCTGAGATCATGACCTGAGCCAAAGGCAGCTGCTTAACCGACTGAGCCACCCAGGCGTCCCTGGCTATTAACTTTTATTTAGGATCCCTTGTACATTTCAAGTCCCATCTCTCTTGCTGCTGTCAAGATTCTCTCTTCATCTTTGGATTTTTATATTTTGATTACAGTATGTTTCGGGATAGAACCTTTTGAGTATATCCTACTTAGAGTTTATTGAGTTTCTTGGATGTGTAGATTCTTTCTATTATTAAATTTAGAAAGTTCTAAACCATTATCTCTTCAAATATTCTTTCTGCCCCTTTTTCTTTCATCTTCTTCTGGGGTTCCCATTCTGTATATTTTGGTATGATTGATGACACCTCACAAGTCTTTTAGGCTCTGTTTATCTTTCTTCATTTTTTTCGTTTCTGTTCCTCAGACTACATAATTTTTTTAATCTTCAGGTTCACTAATTCTTTTTTTTTTTTTTTAAGATTTTATTTATTTATTTGAGAGAGAGAGAATGAGAGACAGAGAGCATGAGAGGGAGGAGGGTCAGAGGGAGAAGCAGACTCCCTACTGAGCAGGGAGCCCGATGCGGGACTCGATCCCGGGACTCCAGGATCATGACCTGAGCCGAAGGCAGTCACTTAACCAACTGAGCCACCCAGGCGCCCCAGGTTCACTAATTCTTCTCCCTGTTCATATCTGCTGTGAATCACTGTAGTGAATTTTTCATTTCAGTTTTTGTACTTTTAAGCTCCAAAATGTCTTTCTGGCTCCTTTTTATAATTTTTCTCTCTTTATTGCTATTCTCCAGTTGATGAGAAGTTGCTTTCCTAGTTCCTTTAATTCTTTGTCCATGGTTTCCTTCATCTTTTGAGCATATTTCAACTCTTTTTCTAGTAACTCCAGTATCTTTATTTCCTGAGGGACAGTTTCTTCAGTTTCTTTTTTCCTGTGAATGGGGCATACATTCTTGCATTTTTTGCATGCTTTGTAATTTTTTAAGACTGGGGATTTTGAATATCCTGATGGGCAAAAAGAAAACAAAAGAAAAAAAGAAAAGATAAGATAAGAACATACTCTCTAGGCCTTTGCAGTTTGGCTTTGTGTTGGGGCCCTCCTTTAACATTTATCCAGACCCTTTAAGATTCTGTGTTAGCCTTTACTTTCTGCTAGCGCTGAGCCTAAAGACCAGCCAGCTATGAAAGCTTATGGTCTGCTCTGAGCATGCATCCTGCCTGGACGTGTGCATGGCTTTTCTAGGTTTCCTGGTATATCCAGGAGTTTTTCAAAACCCTCATTCCCTAAAGTGTTTCACACCCCAGTTTTTCCTCCCTCACTTTCAATTTTTGTTGTGTGGTTCAATTTTTGTATTTTGTCCCAGGCTGTAACACTTGTTCATTTGGCTTTCAGTGATTTCAAGGAATGTTCTCCACTTAGTCTTACCTACTTCTGTTTTCTGAGAGTTCTGAGTTAGGCAGAATAAAGACAGACCCCTTTCTTTGGTTCTTCAGGAAATTCATAGACATGTCAAAACAGACAACATAATTCCTTGGGAACAATATTTTACTCCCTCTGGACCAGGTACCTACATGGAGAACACAGACTGCAGTCTTCATATTCTACTTAGTTGCTCTAAACATTTGACTAACTTCCAGAGCTTCAGTAAGATTGATTGACAGTATTGTTACCAGGATTTTTGGTACTTCTGTGGAAGAACGTCCCCTGGTCTCCTTCCTCTGCCATCTTCACTAATGTCCTCATACAGTGAGTTGGGAAATATCCTTCCCTCTTTGATTTTCTGGGTAGAACTGGCATTATCTCCTTCTTGAATGTTTGGTAGAATTCAGTAGTGAAGCTATCTGGGCCTGGATTTTTCTTTGTGGGAAAGTTTTAAACTACAAATTTTATAGATACAAGAACTCTTCAAGTCATCTATTTTTTCTTAAGTGAGCTTTGACAGTTTATGTCTTTGAAGGAATTTGTCCATTTCATCAAAATTGTCAAATGCTTTCTTAATTTTGTTTAAAGATTTTAATGCCCAGTTGGTCACTTAATCTTCCTCTTTCTATACAGTTTATTTCCTTAATCTTCTCTTATCTACTTTTTTACTTATTCTGGGATATTCAGCATTGCTTTACTTTTAGATCAACTTTCTACGACCAAATCATTATTTTTAGGACCCTTAGAATCCCATGTATAGTCAACCTCTTTAAATTCTCAGCTATTTTTCTAATTTTTCCTTTTCCCTATTTCATATTAATTTACTTCTAAATCTTGTGTAAATGATTTAGTAACCATTATTTTAACTTTGAACTTATAATAGATTTTTCTCAAAAAAAAAAATCAAATTACAACTTTTATAATAGAACCCATTTATCCACTAGGAACTGGCTGTGTTCTATCAGCATAGTTTAGAGGCAATCATCATAGGATAATGTATAAACTGTGGAGCTGTGCTGCCTGAGCTTTGATCTTAGCTTTGCTACTTATTAGCTATGTGCCCTAATTTCTCCTCTGGGCCTCTTTTCCTGCATATAAAAAGTGGGGATGACAATAGTACTTCAAATAAGAATTAAATGAGTTAGAACACAGTCTAGTACATAGTAAGAACTCAACAGTTGTTAACTATTATGCATCAACAATGATGCTGTTTTAAAAATAGAAACTTCTTAGAGGTAGGGACTAGGGTTTCTGTTTACCAAATTTTATTCATCATCTAGGACAGTGCCTTGGTGAATGTCTTATTTTGGCAGGGGTGGGAATGGGGTGGAGGTAGGATCTCTTTTTGAAAAAGTGTTTTTACAAATTATTTTCCAACTATATAATGAAAAGTAACAAATACAGCCTCATTCAGTGTCTTCTCTCTCCTCCAGATACAGAAAACAGCCAATATACCATTTTTAGCTGCTTGGATTTGGTATTTCTGAGCTCTTCTGGGCAGTTGGTGAATGGTACTCTGCAATAGATAGTGCTCTGTTTTGGAAAGGAAGGGTCTCTTTCAGTTTTGTGTGGAAAGACATCCAAATCTTTGCTTTAGGAAGATTTCAGTGTATGCACTTCATTGTGTTGCACTTCATGTTTAGTAATTAAGAACATGAATGAAACTGGGGCGCCTGGGTGGCTCAGTCATTAAGCGTCTGCCTTTGGCTCAGGTCATGGTCCCAGGGTCCTGGGATCGAGCCCTGCATCGGGCTCCCTGCTTGGCAGGAAGTCTGCTTCTCCCTCCTCCACTCCCCCTGCTTGTGTTCCCTCTCTCGCTGTGTCTCTCTCTGTCAAATAAATAAATAAAATCTTAAAAAAAAAGCATGAATAAAACTATAAATCTGTATGTGTGGTATATGATGGGTATATGTCTGAATTAAAAAGTAATAAAGTTTCTCTGAAAGAATACCCAAGAAATTGGTAACATTGGTTGCCTTTAGACTGGGAAAATGGATGGTTCGTGAATAGGAATGGAAGGGAAATTGTATTCTCTTTTTGACATTTTGAATTTATTGACACATACATATATTACCTATTCAAAAAATTCATTAAATACATGTCAAAATTCAAACAAAGAGTTCAAACAATAAATTATTTTTAGCAATACAAAAAATATGCCATGCCCAGACATCTAAAAGGCCCTCCAAAGAAACAACCACTCTTACGTTCCTTCTGTAGACTTCAGAAATTTCTATGGATTACATGACTATATGTTTTTATATCCTTTTCTAATATATAGATGGGAATTACTACATCCACTTACCTTACAATTTTTACTTAGCAACTGGGAACATATACATCTTCCTAATTCTTTTCATTCTGCATAGTATCCATTATATTGCAAGTTTTTAGCCAGATCCCTATTAGAGGACATGTGGGTAGTTCCCAGCTTTTGCTATTATAAATGATACTGCAGTGAATATCTTATACACGCATTTTTCTACAAACATATAAGTGTATTTGAGGAATAAATTCCTGGAAGTAGTATTGCTGACTCAAAACGCAAATACATTTATGATTTGTTATTGATAGATTACCTCCAAATTGAGGACACTCCTGACAACAGTATATAAGTGCCTGCTTTCCCATCACCAACACTTTGTATTATAAAAATATTTTTATCTTTCTTAATGTGATAGGTAGGAATGGATCTTGTTTTAATTTGCAGCTAGTAAGTAGTAGAGCCAAGATTTGAGGCCAGGTTCTTTTTTTTTTTTTTTTTTTTAAGATTTTATTTATTTATTTGACAGAGAGGGCAAGAGAGAGAACACAAGCACGGGTAGTGGGAGAGAGAGAAGCAGGCCTCCTGCGGAGCAGGGAGCCCAATGCGGGGCTCGATCCCAGGACCCTGGGACCATGACCTGAGCCGAAGGCAGACGCTTAATGACTGAGCCACCCAGGTGCCCCTGGAACTAATATTCTTTTTTTTTTTTTTTTAAGATTTTTATTTATTTATTCATGAGAGACAGAGAGAGAGAGAGGCAGAGGGAGAAGCAGGCTCCCAAGGAGCAGAGAGCCCGATGCGGGACTCGATCCCAGGACCCTGGGATCATGACCTGAGCCGAAGGCAGACGCTTAACCATCTGAGCCACCCAGGCACCCCTGGAACTAATATTCTTAACTGCTATACTATACTGCCTCAACATAGTAAGATTAATCATCTTTGCATATTTTATCAGGAATTTGCACTTCTTGTTTATGTGCCTTTTGTCCATATTTCTATTACGCATTTACTATCATTTTTTAAATGTCTTGTTACTAGCAAGCATCACAGAAATTCAGCCAAGAAACATCAAGTGATGTTAAAACCAGTGGGTGAAAAGGTGAATAGAGAATAATATATTTACAGAGATTTTAAGTATTCCCTCCACCCCAAAAACACTGATTAAAGTCTTAAAAACAACAACAAACATTAATTGAATATAAAAGGGAAAAATGGAACTTTACAGTAGAGAAACCTGGCAGGCACCAACTCAGACATGTGATCAAGGTTAACTTCACTAGTAATGAGACAGATCAGAATTATGAACCACATGATAAGATACAATGAGAAGAACACAACATCTCGAGGGATGCCTGGGTGGCTCAGTTGGTTAAGTGTCATGGCTCAGGTCATGATCCTACGGTCCTGGGATCGAGTTCCGTATCATGCTCCTTGCTCAGCGGGGAGCCTGCTTCTCCCTCTGCCTGCCATTCCCCTGCTTGTGCTCTCTCTCTCTGACAAATAAATAAATAAAATCTTTAAAAAAAATAAAAGAAAGAAAAAAGAAGAACACAGCATCTCTTCTGTGATTTTTCTGCCAAAGTTTCAAACCTTGAATCTAACCATGAAGAAACATCAGTTAAATTGAGTTTCTAAAACGTAACTGGCTGGGTCCCCTGGGTGACTCAGTTGGTTAAACATCTGACTCTTTTTTTTTGAAAAGTTAAAAATTCCCTAATTTTTTATTCCTGGTACCACTACCACAATTTACAGGGCAATATACCTGATGTCATGAAAATAAAAAGACAAAGACAAAGCTACAACAGATAAAAGACCTCAGGAATGTACATCTAATTGACACTACATTGCCTTAATCAATAGCTGCACTTTTTGCAAACTGTGGCTATGACAGTCCTGAACAAGAAGGGTTTCCTGTTTAAGCTGCAGTAACTTTTCTGACTATAGATCATCATCCTTCCTTCTGTGGCAGATTTTTACAGTTCCTCTAATGCATTTGGGATGACTGTCTCAAAGTAACCTGCAGCTTTCCTGACAACTCCTTGCTCTCCTGCTAAGAACTGAAGCCCTTTTCTTCTGAATTTTTTTTAGAACCTTCTGCTACCATATCCATCACTTCCACCACCAGATCCATAACCACCACTATAGGGACTGCCTGAGCTTCTTCCACCAAAATTGCCCCCTTTCATGGGTTGATAATTTGATTGCTGTTGTCCACTATAATTTCCAAAATCATTATAGTGCCCACCACCACCATAGTTACCACCTCCAAAATTTCCTCCTTCATTGTAACCATCATACCCTCCACCACTACCTCCACATCTGCCTCCTTGGTTTCCATATCCTGGTCCACCACCACCATAGCCTCCTCTATTACGATAACCAGGACCACCACCATAGTTGCCACCATCACCTCCAAATCCATTATATCCACCACCACCTCCTCCATAACTGCCTCTGCTGCCACCACCTCTGCCACCATAGCCTCCTCTTCCACCGAAGTTTCCACCACGGCCAAAGTTACCACCACCTCCAAAGTTTCCTCCATGACCCATGAAGTTGCCAGATCCACCTCCACGACCTCTTTGTGATCCAGTAGACTGCATTTCTTGTTTAGAAAGGGCTTTTTTCACTTTACAATTATGCCCATTAATAGTGTGGTATTTCTGAACAACAATTTTATCAACTGTATCATGATCATCAAAAGTTATAAAAGCAAATCCTCTCTTTTTTCCACTCTGCCTGTCTTCCATAACTTCTATGGAGTTATCTTGCCATACTTTTCAAAGTAGTCTCTCAAATTATATTCTTCTGTATCTTCTTTAATACCACCAACAAAAATTTTCTTCACAGCTCTAGAAACAGCTCTCTTTGGTTCCACTACACGCCCATCAACCTTGTGTGGTTGGGCACACATTGCTGCATCCATCTCTTCAACACAAGAGTAAGTCACAAAACCAAAACCCCTGGAACGTTTTGTTTGGGGGGTCTCTCATCACCACATAATCTGTAAGTGTACCCCATTTTTCAAAATGTTCTCTTAAACTATCATCTGTAGTTTCAAAGCTCAAACCACCAATAAACAGTTTTCTCAACTGCTCTGGTTCCTTTGATTATGGCCCTCCATTTTGAGACTGGACTCGCCTCTTCCAACTCGAGTTCAATATGGGACCTAAACATCTGACTCTTGATTTCAGCTCAGGTCATGATCTCAGGTTTGTGGGATCGAGCCCCACATGGGCCCACATGGGCCCACATGGGCCTTCGTGCAGGTGTTCATTTAGCATAATGCCCACAACAAACACCATCAAATTTCCTACAGGTTAAGGTTTGTTTGTTAGAGAACACAAATTATTAGGAAAGCAGTAAAAATATTGCCAAGAAAGCTAACAAGGACTTTAGCTTAAAATGGGCTTGTGAGATAAAATGCTCAGATTCAGCATTGCGTGGAATACATACTAAAAATGATTTGCCAGTTATCTGAAACGTTAAAATTAAGTGCTGTTATACATTATTTGTTAGATCTGGCAGTCCTCACCTTAATTTTTTTGAAAACGTTTAAAGGTGCAAGAACTGTGAATATCAGCAAGTAAAAAGCTTTGGAGCTTAATAAACACAATCCGAAAAACAAGTCTGAAAGGATTCTGGATGACAGTTTATGAAATCTGTTTTTTAAAAGGGAGTTCAAACCAGCTTTCCCCAAAAGGGAGACTATATTGTTTATTGCTGATATAGATTAATACTACAGAATAGACTGCTTCTGATACTACCACTGAAATTAGTCTAAAGGAAAAGAAAATGCCAGGCCTTTAAACTTCACAGTTAGAATGAAGTACCCTTTACTAGGAGTAAAAAAAAACTCACCTAGAGATTGAAGATAGCCTGGTGCCAAAATTCCAGGAAACTCAAAACTCATTTTTGAAGTGGAATTAGTGGCGTTGATAGAAATAACAGTGAACAATGACATAAACCTGTGACCTTGATGAACCATATAACTTTTTACAACTGCTCACATTTATGGCTGATTCTTTAGGAGTTAAGTTAAACCTTGCTTGCTCACTTGTTACTCATCTTTTGAGAAATATGACCCTTTACAAATCTCTGAAGTCTAAAGTATTTTATTATAGCTGTGTAAAATATTGGTAAAGAAAATTGATTTTTGTTTTACCTCATGTCACTAAAAATCAATACTTTTTTTTAAAAGATATACTGTTTGACATATACACTATTATAGGCAGTGAGGTCACTCAAGGAGACAATCGAAGACTGTTGGGACCAGGATGCAGAGGCTCGGCTTACTGCGCAGTGTGCGGAGGAACGGATGGCTGAACTTATGATGATATGGGAAAGAAACAAATCTGTGAGCCCAACAGTCAATCCCATGTCTACTGCTATGCAGAATGAGCGGTAAGACCTGGAGGGGTTTGGCATTCATCAGTCGGTATTGAAAACTGAGACTAAACAGAGGTTAGAAAAAAAATACTATTAAACCAGTCTAAAAGGGCAATGATTAATTCATACAACCTAACATTGTGATTTTTCTTTCAATATGCCTGTTTTTTTACTAGAGATTTTTGTTTGGTATAAGTGCAAGATGGCATCTGTGTTTTTTTTTTAATATCTCAAGATACAGCAAAAAAGGTTAGTCTTTATTAATGCTCCTTCTTCCCTAAAATAATGAAGCAAAACATTTTCATAGTTCCAAAAGTTTATAAGCACTTCTACATGCATTGTCTCATTTATCATTTGTTGCCATTATTCCTCTTTCTCTTGCTTTTTATTTTTTTATCTTTTTATTTTTCTTTAGGGAGAATAGAACTATGAACTTGCCTATATATCTAACCACTGTTTTACTGGAGACTAAGATTTCAGGCTTCCTATCCAATGCTCTTTGTATAGAGTATACTACTACTACTTTAACATGAAAGCAATTCATAGATTTTTCTATCCCATCATAAATATTACTTTATGAGACATTTCTTTGTTAAATTATGATTTTTCATTCTAAGTAAAAGGGCTTTTTAAAAAAATTCCTTAAAAATTGGAACTTTCAGACAATGTAATCTGTGTTTCTTTGTTCCATGTTTGGGGGAAAGTTTTCCCCAAAATTTGTCATTTTATTTAATACATGTTAAAATTTTTCAGAAAAGCACCCAGGAAAAAATTACCAGAGAAAATTGAGATAAAAATATACTTGATTATTGAATAATTTTTTTGCTGTTTTCTGTTGTTCTAATTTCTAAGAGCAGTTTGTGTTATGAACTATAGACCCAAAATTGGGTTTACACTGCTTGTGTTTGGACTGAATTAGCTTCAGCATGGGAACCCTTATTCCTTATATATCAGTAAGTCAAGGAAGGTAAAGACTAACAATTCTAAATACGAATTTTCTTACTTTATGCATACCTGAGGATAGTCTTCTGCTTCTTTCTCCACTGATCTCTGTATTTTCTGTGTGTTCTAGCATGTTATTTGTACCTCTCTCACAAGTCAGTTACTTTTACCCTAAGTACTTTTGAACTTTTCTTGAATGGTAAGAAGAATCCTTGATGCGACCCTCCATTGTGTTGACCATTTTTTGCCCCCTGAATCATTCAGCTCTATGTTTTACATGCTTTTTCTCATGTCCAGTCACTTCTAAATAGTTTCCCCTAAATTATGGTTCATCCCATAATCATTCCATTCTAGGTTTCATTGTATTGAATCTTACCCCCCAGACCTCTTTTCCAAGTATTATACAACCACTTTTTTATTCTTCACCCTCCTGTCATTCTCCTTGAGCTGCTGCTTTTCTCCTATAACACTTGTATCTATTAATGTTCCCATTGTTTAGTTAAAGCTATCCCTGGCTTTTATTTTAAATAACCTAAATATATTATCATGTGATGCTCAAGAACCATCCCTCTCAAGGTGTGATAATGACAGTGAAGAACTCTTAATAGTTGGAGAGTAGTTCTGAATTGTTGTTCCTTTATCTGAATGTCACACTCTGCCGTTAGTCTGTAGAACTTTCTTTGATATGGCTCAATTTACCCCCAGAAAGGTACATTCCATTTCTAAACTGCCTCTTAATGGAAGCATGGAAGCACTTTGGAACAACCTAAAAGCTTATATTCTTTTTACCATTTGGCCATTGTAACTTAATTGGTAAAGTATGTATTGAGTTGCCACTATGTATCTAGGATTGTAGGAGTGCAAAAGAAACATATACCATGGCTCCTCCTCTCATGCACCTTTATAACTGGTTGTGCAACTATACCTACAGTTGATAAAAATATTTGGTAATGTTACAAAACTATAGAGGAGATTTTTTTATTAACTCTTATAAACCAAAATAATGAACATCTATGAAAATCACATCTAGATCCACATAAGTTTTTCAGTAGTCTTGATTCATATAAAACTAGCATTTAGAGGCACCTGGGTGGCTCATTCGGTTAAGTGTCTGTCTTCAGCTCAGGTCATGATCTCTCAGCCCCCCACTGGGCTCTGTGCTCAATGGAGAGTCTGCTTCTCTCTCTCCCTCTGCCCCTCTCCCCAGCTCTTGCTCTTTCTCGTGCGCTGTCTCTCTCAAATGATAATCTTTTTTAAAAAACTAGCATTTAGCAAGTTATTAATTGACACTTGATTATGTGATCACAATTTTTACATAACCTCTAGTACAATGTGGTTAGGAATAAAATAAAAAACAGTTCATACTTTAAAATCAGAGGTATTAAACTTGGAGGGTCAGTTTGTCATAAATGTACATTCTCAATGTGGCTTTTTTTTCTTTCTTTAAGCAACCTTTCACACAATAGGCGTGTGCCAAAGATTGGCCCTTATCCAGATTATTCTTCTTCCTCATACATTGAAGACTCTATCCATCATACTGACAGCATTGTGAAGAATATTTCCTCTGAGCATTCGATGTCTAGCACACCTTTGACTATAGGGGAAAAGAACCGAAACTCAATTAACTATGAACGGCAGCAAGCACAAGCTCGAATTCCCAGCCCTGAAACAAGCGTCACCAGCCTGTCCACCAACACAACAACCACAAACACCACTGGCCTCACTCCAAGCACTGGCATGACCACTATATCTGAGATGCCATACTCAGATGAAACAAATCTGCATGCCACAAATGTTTCACAGCCAATTGGGCCAACCCCTGTCTGCTTACAACTTACAGAAGAAGACTTGGAGACCAACAAGCTGGACCCAAAAGAAGTTGATAAGAACCTCAAGGAAAGTTCTGATGAGAATCTCATGGAGCATTCTCTTAAACAGTTCAGTGGACCAGACCCACTGAGCAGCACCAGTTCTAGCTTGCTTTACCCACTCATAAAACTTGCAGTGGAAGTGACTGGACAGCAGGACTTCACACAAGCTGCAAATGGCCAAGCATGTTTAATTCCTGATGTTCCACCCGCTCAGATCTATCCTCTCCCCAAGCAACAAAACCTTCCTAAGAGACCTACTAGTTTGCCTTTAAACACCAAAAATTCAACAAAGGAGCCCCGGCTGAAATTTGGCAGCAAGCACAAATCAAACTTGAAACAAGTAGAAACTGGAGTTGCCAAGATGAATACAATCAATGCTGCAGAACCTCATGTGGTGACGGTCACCATGAATGGTGTGGCAGGTAGAAACCACAGTGTTAACTCCCATACTGCCACTACCCAGTATGTTAATGGGGCAGTACCATCTGGCCAGACAGCCAACACAGTGGCACACAGGGGCCAAGAAATGCTGCAGAATCAATTCATTGGTGAGGATACCCGACTGAATATTAATTCCAGTCCTGATGAGCATGAACCTTTACTGAGACGAGAGCAACAGGCTGGCCATGATGAAGGTGTTCTGGATCGTCTTGTGGACAGGAGGGAACGGCCACTGGAAGGTGGCCGAACTAATTCCAATAACAACAACAGTAATCCGTGTTCAGAGCAAGATGTTCTTACACAGGGTGTTCCAAGCACAGTAGCAGATCCTGGACCATCAAAACCCAGAAAAGCACAGAGGCCTAATTCTCTGGATCTTTCAGCCACAAATATCCTTGATGGCAGCGGTTTGCAGTGTAAGTGGAGGGATCATTTAATCTCTCCTGCTTGTCTTTTGGGACTGTTTAATTACTTAGATAAAATTAAATTGTGTTTTCAACTAACAATTAGTTATTTTTACCACTTTTGGAAATAAAATAAGCCACTTGGTTGGACCTCAAAAGTAATCAGACTGTTGTAAAGAAAAAAAGTAATTTGTTGTTCTTGATAATTAAATAGTCAGTGTCACAACAGTCAGAACTTAATACCAACTTTAATACATGCCTTACATAGCCCCTGGTTCATAATGCAATTCACGTACTTGCTGTGAATGGTTGAAATTAAGTAAATACGAGTTTAAAAGTTCCAGGTAAAATGATGTCAGTAGAACTTTTGAAATAGTTGTTGAGTATATTAATATCTATTATATATACATCTAGATTTTATCAAACTAACCTTAAATCTTTAAAGTCCAGAGAAAATTCAGAAGAAGTCATTATAAAAAAACTGAAGTTCTTGTTTTGTTTTTTATTTTTTTTGTGTGTCATCTTTTCCAAGAGTTATGTGTTGAGCCTCTTCCATGCCTATAGCATTGTGCCATGGGTCCCCTAGACAAATAACTTGATACTTGGTTTCTAGCTCCAAAGGGATTGTAACATGAGACAGGAGAGCCCATCAAAATCTTTAACAGTCATCATTATACAAAATGATTTCTCTTTTAGACTGACAGCACTTTATGAAAAAAAAGTAGTCATGTTTTATGGTTGTTGTCAAGGACTACAAAATGGCCTGAAGGGATTCAGCTCTCAAAAATTAATCAGTAGAGGGGCACTTGGCTGGCTCAGTCAGTGGAGTATGCAACTTGATCTTGGCGTCTTGAGTTCGAGCCCCATGTTAGGCCTAGAGCTTACTTTAAAAAAAAATCAGTAGAATCTATCCCCTTGTTTGAGTGGCTTGTATTATAGACCAGTTAATACACCCTATAGCAGGGCTCCATAGCAATAAAATGTCTAGTCAGGTGTGGGAAGGGGAAATTACTAGAAAATTTATACTGTAGTATTTATGTCATGCTTCTGAAAATATTATATGCCACATGCCTTTAAAATTAGATCTGCTTTGAAAATTAAGTAGAATGATTAAATGCATTTTGCCAAGTTAGGATCACTACCAACAACCACAGGATTTGAGAATACAGCTGAGAACTTTTAATTTTCTCCTCTGTTTTTGCTCGCCCAAAAGAATAAGCCAACCAGTTACGGAAACAATTGTGCCTAAAGAGTCTTAAAATAAGTTGGTTAAGTTTTGCCTAGAAAATAATTGCCTGGCATTATGAATTTCAAGTAATGTCTATTAATACCTCCAGATATTAGTTTGATCTGTTCTTGAGTTACAGACCTAATTTCTTACTATTTAATAGTTTCTTTATATATAGTTTATTTCTGTCCTTTTATTTCCAGTAGGTGAATCAACACAAGATGGCAAATCAGGATCTGGTGAAAAGATTAAGAAACGTGTGAAAACTCCCTATTCTCTTAAGCGGTGGCGCCCCTCCACCTGGGTCATCTCCACTGAACCACTGGACTGTGAGGTCAACAACAATGGCAGTGACAGGGCAGTTCATTCCAAATCCAGCACCGCAGTTTACCTTGCAGAAGGAGGCACTGCCACAACCATGGTCTCTAAAGATATAGGAATGAACTGTCTGTGAAATATTTTCAAGCCTATGGAGTGAAATTATTTTTTGCATCATTTAAACGTGCAGAAGACATTTAAAAAAAACTGCTTTATCTTCCTGTCAGTACCCTCTCCCACCCCTGCAACAGGACTTGCTTTAAATAGATTTCAGCTATGCAGAAAAATTTAGCTTATGCTTCCATTATTTTTTAATTTTGTTTTTTTTTTTAAGTTTTGCACTTTTGTTTAGTCTCATTAAAGTTATATTTGTCTGTTATGACCACAGAATTATATGTGTGTGTATCAAAAGTGGTCTCAAAATATTTTTTTAAGAAAAAAAGCAAAAACAATGTATTGCTGATAATCAGTTTGGACCAGTTTCTAAAGGTCATTAAAACAGAAGCAAGACAGGTTTGACTGCAGTGGTGTCTGGTATCCATGTTTTATTTCTGGGCACAAGCTAGTTTATATGTTGAACTGTTCCTGAACATATTATCTGTTGGACATTCTTTTCTCTTGTGTTTTGTTTGAACGTGCAATAGTCTATAGTCCACAAATAAGCTTTCTTGTAAGCTCTCTTCCTAACAGACCACACATTCTTCCATAATAAGTACATTTTTCTGTCCCAACCCCCATACTTTTGGCAGGTCAGTTCTATGGCAGTGATTTTTGCACAAGAGAAAGCAGCTACCTGATTTCTTGCTTTCTCTCTCCTTATGGAGAATGCAGAAACATTGTCTCAAAGGGCTCTAAAGAAGGAACTACCAAAACCTAATTTGAAATGCCATTTCTTTTAACCTTCCAAGTCCTAAATGTTTCTTTCCAGGCATTTTAATAAACGTATTTGGTTCTGGTTTTTGGACGTTCATAAGAGAGCATAGAACAAAGTAGATGAAGTCAAATATTAGCCTTTCTTCATTTTATTTTATTTTTATATGTATGTTCATGTTCCATATTCATTTATTTAAGAAGCACATTTTTATCAGAAAACTTAGAGAGCTATACTTATATGGAATTTTTAAGTAGGTAGATGGTTAAGACTATATAGTGTTATAGCCTTCATTCTCTGAATAGGCCATCTTTGACTCAAATAAAATTACATTTCCTATTTAAAATAACTTCAAAAGTAATTCATAGTTTTGAACAAGTAGTAACTTTTTATTCTCTTCCCAAGCAACGCCTGGTGACTTTATCTGAAAATGAGTCCTCTTCCCATGACCTAAAACACTGTGTGGAAAAATCAATTCATTTGGCATGCCAAATCCCTGTGGAAGGAAAGATTGCTGCCAAACCTATCATTTTTGAGCAGACTGAGGCTTACCTCTCTTTTTTCAAAACTGTTTCTTCACTAATCCTATTTTCATAATTTCTCTTTTTACCAGCTTTTCATATGATCTTTGATATGTGAGTAGCGTTTATTATTTACATTATATTAGAATATACCTTTTAGTGATAACATGTTATGTATCCTTCAAGTCATATTGTTTTTTTAAAAAAGCTTCCTTTGCTTCTCCTTACTGATAGTTATCTCTAAACAGCAACCTCAGCATGTTTTTTTAAATAAAGCACTTTATGTCAAATAAGGGACTTTTTTTATAAGCACAAATTATTTTCTATTAATTTGCAAACAGTGATGATCTCACTTAATTTTTCCAGATTCTCAGAGTACTTAGTAGATGTTATTTAACTAAGTTCTAAGATTTCTCTGGAAGATAAAAAGCTAAGAGAAAAACACAAATGCCCATATTCTTACTTTTAGGTTTTTATCTCCTGAACAATATTTTCTCACTCATATTCCTCTATCTTCATCATTTAGCTAAAGATAACATAAATGTCCCAATTTGCTGTCCAAAATATTTATAATTTACTATATAAACCTTTTTTTTCGTCATCTGCTATAATCCTGTAAGTTAGATGTTACAACACTTCACTTTTATTCTGATGGATGGCTGAACACAGTTTTGAATTTTTAGAATTAAGATTATTTTTCTAGGGCGCCTGGGTGGCTCAGTCGTTAAGCGTCTGCCTTCCGCTCGGGTCATGGTCCCGGGGTCCTGGGATCGAGTCCCGCATCGGGCTCCCTGCTCCGCGAGGGGCCTGCTTCTCCCTCTCCCACTCCCCCTGCTTCTGTTCCTGCTCTCACTATCTCTCTCTCTGTCAAATAAATAAATAAAATCTTTAAAAAAAAAAAAATTTTTTTTTTTTTAATTATTTTTCTAGTGCCCAGGATTTCCACCTTTTTTTGTTTTATTGGCCCTTCTCTTGATTCAGATCCTTAACATTTTTCAGTCTTCTGGCATAATTATTCTATCTATATAACAAATTATTTATATCTTTCCCACCAAATTTTCACTTAGTTCTCTTGCCTTTAAATGTCTTTGAACTGCATTTCATTATTTTCAAACATGTGTAGGATATCTTTGAATCAAAATAAATTATATTCCTTCTCGAATTGAGGATAAATGACCATTTGAGATCTAACTGATCTTTTCCTGACAGAAGAAGTTATCTTACATTCTACTTTACTTTGTGTTTAGGCTAGTTGGTTGTAATTTTTCCAGCATCTTTTTTTTTTTATGTTTAATAAAATGCTTTCAAGAATTAATAGACCAAAATAAAAGAGAATCCTTTTAAGTTTCCCATTTCATGCAAACATGTTTAAAACAAATAATTTTCTTTCCCTAGTTTTTTTTAGTAGACCCTTAAAAAATAGGAAGAGTAAAAAGTGTAGATCATTTTAATAAATTTTAAATTAAATTGGACATCAGACTGATTTTGAATCTGTTTGTAATATACAAGCAAGCAAAATTACTTAAAATACTTGCTAACTTTATTCATCTAATAATTTTTTAAAGCTAATATTTAACTGCTATCACAATATTTTGCATGTAGTAGAAAAACATTTGGATCCTTCGAATAAAGGCCATTTAATGAAAAAAAAATTAAAATTCACTTTGCTAGTTTTACAACCTTAAAAGCATCATAATAGGTAATCAAATTCTAGTATTAATTCCCTGAGCTATCCTAATTGTATGTCAGAACTGAGTCATTGAAAGAACTTGGTTTGAATTGGGTTTAGACAAAAATGACTTAATTATAATTCCTAACAGTGTTCCCCTTTTTAAATTCCTAATTTGGGGAAAAGAAACCAATATCAGTGTAAAATGTTATGAAAAGGCACAGGAATTAAATAATACTAATTGACAATTTGTTATATACTGAATGCTGGGATATACATACACAATCTCTTTTAATCCTCATAGGAACTATTTAAGGATCTTAGTTAATATTCCCACTTTACAGATTGAGGAAATTGAAGCAAAGAGACACTAAGCCATTTTCCCAAGTTCCACATCCTAGTAATAGAGAAAGCTGTATTTTAACCTGGGTTTGCTTCTCCACATCTCTTTCTTTTTTTAAAAAAAAGATTTTATCTATCTATTCATGAGAGACAGAGAGAGAGAGAGAGAGGCAGAGGGAGAAGCAGGCTCCCAAGGAGCAGGGATCCCCATGTGGGACTCGATCCCAGGACCCCGGGATCATGACCTGAGCCAAAGGCAGATGCTTAACCATCTGAGCCACCCAGGCGCCCTCCACATCTCTTTCATCCACAGCACACTGCCTATGCACTGTATGACAGGATGTGTAATATACTGACATTTTGCAAGAAATTCAGTCATTACACTCCAGCACAACTGTGGCTTGTATATAAGCCAAAGCAGATACCTTAATGACATGTAGACATGTCTATGCTGGCTGTTGCTTGGAGAAATAATTACTAATTCAAGATAAAATTCAATCCCACATCTGCCATCATGAATCCTAAAATTATTTCACTTCTCTTCACTCCTAATATTCTTGCATTGTAGAACTAAAGAAAAAGTAAATTTTAAGGGAAAAGTGAAGGTGGCTTTTGGGAACAAAGACTTTTCCCCTAAATTGATTCCATACTTGACTTGAAGAATTAATTTAACATGGATTTTAAGTCTCATCAATCCTTTGACTCCATCTTGAAAATTTCTGCTTATATTGATTTAAAGAAAATTTTACTAATCCAGAAAACTAATTGAGGAGGACATAGGAAGGATACAAAGATAGTATCTTTTTTTATAAGGCAGTTTCAATAGCTCCTTACATGTACCCACTTATTGCAGAAAATGTACATTGGTTCTGAATGTGAAAATAACTAAAGGAAGGTAGGAACATGCAAGTAAGTATGTGTTTCAGTGGGAATTGTCACAAAATTTGGCAAGTGTTTTTATTTAAAATTTTCAAGTTTGGCGTCTAAAGCCAAATGGAATACCTGGGAGGCTGCAGCTATTTACTGAACTTTCCATCCTCAAAGTCATTTAAAATGGAAGAATACTTCAATAAGTTTTTTGTTTTTTTTAATATTTATGGAAATGAACATTTCATTGGAGGTAGTTAGCTTCTAGAACTTGAGATTACATTGTATTCCTATACAACCTTTTATTAATTTATGTTGAACTTACTACCAGTTATGTGCAGGTTATTGCATAACTATTCACAGATTGCTTTATATATTACTTTATCTTCCAAGCTAACTGATTAGAAATTGTACACACGTTAGTTGATTATCTAGACCTGTTATTCCAGAAATTGTGTAACACTCCCACATACACCCCAGAAGTTTTTTTCACACTGAGATGTTTGTAAATATACCTTTTGCTGTCAGTTCGCTCTTCAGTGGATAAAATTGCATTTTAACTTACAGATTCTGAACTATGCAAATGTTAGCCAAAACTACCTTGCATGATCCACTCTTAAATATACTCCTCGATTTAGTAAATCTGGCAAATCACTGTTTGAGCTGGTTACACAAATGTTATTATCAAAAGAAGGCTTTTCTATAGCTTCTCAGATTAAACTAACATAGAAGAAAAGAGGAAATCTCAGGGTGCTCTCGTGCACCTACCCATTACTTTCCTTCAACCGCCTTTTAGTTTGTGTCTGACTTATTCTATCCCTTGGTTATCTGACTTGTAATCTTCTGTGTCAGGAAAATTTTCTTGTCTATTCTGCTTCCCTCCTGTTTCATTTTATGTGCATTTGTCTCCTCCAGCAGTAAAAAGGGAGAGCAGTTGGCTATCTTCTCCAGTATTGTTATTTTTCATTATGCTTCCGGCTTCTCAATTAACATCTAAGTCTCGATTCTTCAGACAAAATTGCTGTGGTTCCCTTAGCATTTCCTTCTCAGCCCTATTTTAATAACTATTTATACTTAAGAACACCTGAAATTATATTTTACATTATATTCAAATTCATTACTCTAGTTAAGTAATAGTTCAGTAGGATAGAATTGAGAATGAAGATGCTACCATTTGACAATGGATCCAACCATCAGATTGTCAGAAAATCAGCACTTAATTAAGTTTTGTATTATCTAACATTTCCTATTAAATTGTGGAGTTTTACAATTTTATATTCTCATTAGTTATAACTAAA
Source organism: Mirounga angustirostris (assembly GCF_029215605.1). NCBI lineage: Eukaryota > Metazoa > Chordata > Mammalia > Carnivora > Phocidae > Mirounga > Mirounga angustirostris. The sequence continues at coordinate 162,883,229 of NW_026991711.1, forward strand.
AAGCCATGCACACAGAATTGTATATAATTTTGCCATTAAAAATTTTTTAACCTATATTGCAGCAAGCTTAGCATTACAATTGAGCCACAACATTTTACATATTTCTTTGTATCAAATATTAAACACAAAATGCAAGATTAACTTTCAAAAACAAACCTTACAATAATCAGGTATTATCTATGAACATTTTTGCAGACCACTTTTGAAATACTTATTATTTGCAACATAGGCTGGACTATAACAACTTTCATTTAACTTTTAAGTGGCTGGTTAAAGTTGAGTGTTTGTGCATATAAAGAAAATTTAGAATTTTATCTCATGGCTGATACATTTGAAAGTAAATAATTCAGAAGATTTAATGCTGTGTATTAGAATTATGCCCCAAATAAATCTATCTTGAAAATTCCAATTCCGTTATTATGTGATGTTCATAGTGTTACTATTAATTGTGGTGACATTCATTTTTTTAAACTTAATTTGCAACCCAGATTCTAAAATTTGGGTAAGAGAGAAGAAATCTTTAGAAATAAATCACATCACTAGGGCATCCAGTTTATGATTGAATTTTTTTAAAAATTACTCTATTTTAAACTATAACTTTTAAAAAATGTTTCAAAAGGCAACATGTAGGTTTTTTCCATTTTATTTGTACTTTTAGATTTCAGAAACATCTTCATGTTTTAGACTCACTCTATAGACATAATATTACTTAAAAACTCAGGGCCCTCTTCATCCCTTTGCACATGAGAAACTTTAATTGGTAGCAAACGAGCAATTAGTCCAGTTGAATATTTAAAGTGTTTGTTGCACATACAGTTCATTTAATGTTTCATCTTATGATTTGACTTAATTTACATAGACATAACATCAGATTTCATTAATCATAAAAACTTGCCCAGTTCTATAATTACTGAATAGAGGGAAATGACTCAACTAATTGGCTACATGTTGCAGCCTATTTAGGCCTTAGAGTTGAAGCACCGTCTTAAAACCATTTCTCTTCTTTGGGTAAATGGTTATACACGATGGGACAAATCATTTCATTTTGCTTTGTTTTTGAATGGGAGAACTTAGTAAAGTTGTTCCTCTGAGATAAAATTTTCTTGAGGTAATTTAACATTAAAAAAACTCTTCTAAAAGTGAAATAATGAGTCTATAGCTTTAGTAATAGTTTGGATGGTTTTGAGAAGGTAACTTATGGTAAGTTATTTATCACCTTGTCAGATCCAAATAGAATTTTTCCTTCAATCAGACAAGTCCAAGCTCCAAATTGATAGGCTGTATACTTAAAATCCTAGCAGTGAAGTTATTTGTAACCCGTCTCTTGTCTCAGGCTCTCCACCTTATTACCAAACCTCTTAAGTATGATAAGGAAACATATTTTTAAAGGAGCTTAATAGTAAGAAAACTAAATTACTAAAAGATGCAATTCAAAGATAGGTTCTGGTTAAAATTGAATTGCTTGGCTTCTGTGGCTTTTCTTTTTCTCGTCACATTTATTTATTTAAAGTTTTTGTATGCCTTGTCATGTTTCCATGGAAATTATATTGTGTAAGTGTTTGTATAAGCTGGAATCATCCTTAATTTTCTGTTGATAATTTTTCAAATGAAGATAAGTGGATAATTGTAAAGTACACTAACTCTTAGGGTATTGTAGTAGCTGAAACATGGAGATGTGTAGCTGCCATGCTTTTTCTGAATGGACAGGAGAAACATAAGCTACAGAGTATTCATTTCTGAGGATGCTTTTGTGGAATAAGGCAGGCTGAAAAATATTGGCAATTCCTCAGAACCCTCTTTCTTGTTAACGGGTATCTTTTGTTGGTGTGTTTTGCTCTTACATTACAGATAGAATATCATATGAATTTATGAATAATTACTTTCAATTATTTTGCTTTTGTAAAAGCCGTCTGAGACCTTGCTATGCTGTGTAAGTTGTGTTTGATGGATCAGTGTGAGTATGAAATAAAGCAAATCACTTTTCTTTTGTATTATCTATGGATGCCACTATGAAAGCTGACATTAAGCCACTAAAGAGTTTTTTATGAATAATTGTAAGTAAATGCTTTGATATATATAAACCTAAATAAAAAGATTGTATTGCTACAGAGACATTGGAGAAGATTTTAAGACAGTTCTTTAGGTTTAAAAAAGGCTTGCTGTAAAATGGTGCATTATTTCATTTATTAAAGATCATATTAATAACAACAGTAATTGTATCTTTTGATTTTATTAGGTCACCAGAAATTATGACTGTTAGTGTGATATTTTAGGTATTTTGCACCAGAAGAGTAAATGTTTTAATATACTCATTACTTAGTATGATACATTTTTTAAAAATCAACTAACATTAGAATAATAGTTGCACACTTTCTGTATACCAGGCACTCTGGTAGTTATTCTACATATGTTGATAATTCTCATAGCAATTTCATTTTTTTTGAAATTGAATCACTATTACTGTACTGAGAGATCCAAAAAGTATGGTATTATTCCTGCCCTTCCCTCCCTCCCACCGCCCGGAACTTAAATCACCTTGTGGAGAAGAAAAGGCCTATAGAAGAAATAGTTACATCCAAACAAGATGATATGTAAGTGCCCAAATTAGTGGTAAACTATATGCTCAATATGTGTTTAAAGAGCCAAAGAAGACTTTAATGAGGAAATGATTATTGAGCAGGGTCTTGAAAGAACAGGTGGGATTTCAACAGGAAAAGTGAAGGCAGAGTATTTGAAGTGACCAGAGATAAGGGAGAATAGGGCCTGGAAATAAAGCAGAAGTAGATCCAAATATTTTTTGAAAACCAAACCCAGGTGTCTTGACTTGCTATCATAGACAATGAGGAAACCAAATTTTCTTAACAAGGAAAGACCTTGACAGAATAATTTAGAGAAATTTGGTCTGCAGGATAGATTAGAAAGGAAAGTGATTAGAGTGAGGGCATGAGAGAAACTGCAAATAAAATGCAGTTTTCATTGTGATCGGTAAGTTCCTTTTTCAGAGGGGCATCAAAAAATTTTTTGAATGCCTAATGTGTAACAAGTACCATAGTAGATAAAAGACACAGCCCCACCCTCAAGTTGCTCATAGTTGATTTGGAGAAAATTATAGTACACGTTATAAGTATTATGATAGAGTGAAAGTCCAGTGTATTAGGAAGTGCACAGCAAAGATATCTAATCCACTCTTACTGAATCAGTTTCTCCTTTTCAAAGAACTTTCCTCACTGTCTTAAAATATGAGTAAGAATTAGTTAAGAGATGAGCAATGGCCCTTTAAGCAGAAGTTATAGCACCCATGAAGCCCTATAGAGGGGCTGAGAGGGTTGAACTTTTTCAAGGGGATGGGAGGATATTAGATTGGAATAGAGTTTGGGATATTAAGTGAAAGTATGAAGAGAAATGGCCCAGAAGAACCCAGATGACCCAGGTGGGACTGTATCACAGAAGGGCTAGCATGCTATGCTAAGAGTTTGGACTTATCCTGGAAGTCAGTGGAAGGATTTAAGCAGAGGAGTTTCAATTTAGGTAACTCAGCTGGTAATATAACTGAGAGGAAGGAAACTGAATATAGAAACTAGTGTGGCACTGGCAAGAGATAATGAGTGCCTGAACCAAGGTTGAATCATTGATGAAGAGGAAGAAGAAGCAGATTGAGTCAGGGTTAAAGAGAACCAGTGGGACCCAGTGAACCACTGAGATGAGCATTGTAGAGGTGAAGATTGTAACTTCGAGGTTCTAATATGGCAAAGGAATGAGAGAAATTAAAAAAGAGAATATGCAGCTCACTGCTTTTATAGATTTTAAAAATAGAACAATTTTGACATCATGTGTTCAAATATTTGGTTCCAAAAAAATATGCAGACACCTTTCACCTATTACCTGTAGAAATGCTTTGAGAACAGAGCCTTCCCTAGGTAAGTCACACACAAGTTCAATTTTATCTTTTTGAGTGAATGTCTCTTTTATTTTTTGAATTGCGTCTAATACCAACTTGTTGCACATAGTAATATTCTAGGGCATTGGGGGTGGCCCTTGCTATAAAATGAGTATCAAGAGCAGCCTTAAAAGGAGCAATAGCAACAAAAAGATAGCCTAAGATGGCAGATGGTGGAAAGATAATGAGGAAGTTGTGTTGATGGTAGATGTGTGATCTTCCAAGAAGAGCTGTCCTCTTGCCCAGTGTTCCTTTCTCCCATCAAGTCAAGTCTTCAACCTACTTAACCTACTTAACTTCTCAACCCTAGAGCTCTTCCTTCCCTCTCTCCACAATTAAAAAGGAAGGTAGAAAAACCCAGAAACTATTAACTATTCAAGGACACAAGCATCCTAAATGTGTGTTTGGTTTGTTTTTAATTGGATAAATGAAACAGATAAAAGAGGAAGTTTTCTTTTGCTTAACAACCTTTCCATAGATTGAACCAATCAAGAATTTATGTAAGACATCATGGAAGATATGCTTAAATTCCTAAGGAAAATATATTCAAGAAAACAAATTATTCTCTTTAGATGGCATGTAGAACTTCAAAACTACTTGGATTTTCTTTTCTTTTTTTTTTTTTCCCCAGATTTTATTTATTTATTTGAGAGAGAGGGAGAGAGAGCATGAGTGGGGGGTGGGGCAGAGGTAGAAGCAGGGAGCCCTGACACAGGGCTTGTTCCATCCAGGATCATGACCTGGCGAAAAGTAGATGCTTAACCGACTGAGCCACCAGGTGCCCCTACTTGGGTCTTTTAAAGTAAAAATTTTATTTTGTTTTTATATTTTTAAGATTTTATTTATTTGAGAGAGAGAATGAGAAAGAGAGAGAGAGCACATGAGAGGGGGAAGGGTCAGAGGAAGAAGAAGACTCCTGGCTGAACAGGGAGCCTGATGCTGGACTCAATCCTGGGACTCCAGGATCATGACCTGAGCTAAAGGCAATCGCTTAACCAACTGAGCCACCCAGGCACCCTAGAAGGGAGGGGGGTGGGAAGATGGGTTAGCCTGGTGATGGGTATTAAAGAGGGCATGGAGCACTGGGTGTTATGCACAATGAATCATGGAACACTACATCAAAAACTAATGATGTAATGTATGGTGATTAACATAACAATAAAAATAAATAAGTTTATTAAACTTGTTTATCCATGACACTGGTGATGCCTTCTAGGAGTCACATATTCTCACATGCAGAAAAATAAACATTTTCAGTAAAAATTTTAAAGTAAAAACTCTTAGATGTATCTCCTTAACTCCCACTGCCCCTTTTAACCGAGTTTCCAAAACCCCACTGTGAGCTGTTGCAATAGGCATTTAGTCTTTGGGTTTTTTTGTATCTCCCTATTCCAAGCCATTTTACACTCTGTTTCCAGTCATCTTATCAATACTCTTATCAAGTTACCAATGGTTCAAGTTCCTCAACCTGAAATTCCAAGTTGTAGCAATTTACTTTTCCAGCCTTATCTTCCACCACTCTACTAAATAGTTTCTATTACCTGTTTACTTTATCTCCTTACTAGATTGTCAGCCTTTTGAATCATGAAGGGAGTCTTACCCTTTTTTTCTGTCCCTGAAGTACTGATTTTAATTGACTGATAAGCTGATACCAAAATAGTGGGGGTTTTTAAATTATTTTTATTTTTTTTTTTATTTTGCGAGAGAGAGAATGAGAGAGAGCATGAGAGGGAGGAGGGTCAGACGGAGAAGCAGACTTCCTGCTGAGCAGGGAGCCCGATGTGGGACTCGATCCCGGGACTCCAGGATCATGACCTGAGCCGAAGGCAGTCGCTTAACCAATTGAGCCACCCAGGCGCCCCAGTGGGTTTTTTTTTTTTTAAAGATTTTAGGGGCGCCTGGGTGGCTCAATTGGTTAAGCGTCTGCTTTCGGCTCAGGTCATGGTCTCAGGGTCCTGGGATCGAGCCCCACATCGGGCTCCCTGCTCAGCGGGAAGCCTGCTTCTTCCTCTCCCACTCCGCCTGCTTGTGTCCCTGCTCTCGCTATCTCTCTCTTTCTGTATCAAATAAATAAATAAAATATTTTTAAAAAATAAAATAAAAATAAAAAAAGATTGTATTTATTTATTTGAGAGAGAGAGCAGAGAGAGACAGAAAGAGCACGATTGTGGGTGGATGAAGAGCAGAGGGAGAGGGAAAAGCAGACTCCCCACTGAGCAGGGAGCCGGATGTGGGGCTCAATCCCAGGACTTTGAGATCACAACCTGAGTGGAAGGCAGATGCTTAATCTACTGAGCCACCCAAGCGCCCTGGTTTTTACATTTTTTTTTTTAAAGATTTTATTTATTTATTCATTAGAGACAGAGAGAGAGAGGCAGAGGGAGAAGCAGGCTTCCCGCTGAGCCGGGAGCCCGATGTGGGACTCGATCCCAGGACCCTGGGATCATGACCTGAGCCGAAGGCAGACGCTTAACCATCTGAGCCACCCAGGCGCCCCTACATTTTTAAGTAGATTTTAATTTAACTTATGCTAATCAGGCTTCTTAATCTGAGTTCTCTATGTGCTTGAAAGTTATTTAAGTCATTCAGTGAAGTTATTCTGTGAGATTTGTGGCATCTCTTTAGGGTTAAAACTGACCAAAGTAATAAGCACTGAGAAAATGTGTAGATGTGTGTGAGAGAGAGAGAGAATTTTAAATGAATGAATACTGATATTATCCATAAACCACTTTCAGCAGGTATGGTTTTAGAAAAAGTGAGAGTAAGTGGGTTTGGGAAAGGTCCGTTAGTTAAATGCTTTTATTTTTTTTGTTTTTTACTACAGTGTTTTTACTCTTTACTTTTTCGGTCATGTTAATAAAACAGTAAAATCACTATTCTTCAGGTACCCAGAAACAAGACGGTGTACCACTTTAACCACCAGGCGGCTCCCTTATTTCATGTTCTAAGAACTGGAGCGCTCTGTTCTTTTCCATGTCTAGATGTGTCTTCTTAAGTTTGGTTCACAATGTTTTCTTACTGAATTTGAATAATAAGCAGAACAGGCTCCATAAACACTATTTACATTAGAAGAGTCCAATGCTTTGCATTAGCAGAGAAGATTGGGGCTACTAGGCAGAAAGTCTACAGGTCACCCCTTCTCCCCAGAACAACACAAATACCAAAACCAGGACTTAATAAACAAGACCTTGTTAGGACTTCACTTTAGTCCTACAATGAAACATAATTTACAATTCCTGAGACACTAGCAGAGGTGTGTAATACAAAGTGGTTTGAACATTTTCATGCAACACTAGCATTTGCCACGATTCTATCAGTTTAGCAGAGCTCTATGAAGGCATTTTATAAGCAAAGCTAGGTTTTAGAGTTTTTTTAAAAGCCATTATTGATTTGGCTTTCTTGATATTCAATTTTTGAGAAAAAAATTTCTGATTATTTTTCCCCTTATTTCTCTTCTCTGATTATTTTCTACCTTAAAATTGCATTTTAACAATATTCAGAATTGTTGAACAGCCTTCAGGATTACCCTATATATTATCATAAGAAGGAAAAAAAGTATTAATTGCTATAAAGCTTTTGTGTTTTTAAGTTTCCATTACGAAGCCTTCAGATGTATAGGGGTGCCTGACTGGATCAGTCCGTGGAATATGTGACTCTTGACCTTGGGATCATGAGTTCAAGCCCTATGTTGGATGTAGAGCTTATATTTAAAAAAAGAAGAAGAAGAAGAAGACTTCAGATGTATAAACTGACAGGAAATTCCCCAATTATAAGATCATATTTGGAATTTTAGGTGGTAAATGCAGCTACTGATACCTCCTTTACTAAAGATGAAAATATAATAAGGAAGAAAGATATCACTACATCTATCCTAATAAACCAAAATACCCAAAATGATGAGGGAATGTTGAGCTATCATAGGTCATATCTGACTTGAATGTGACTCAGGTTGCTTATTTCAGGAATGTTGGATAATTTTTAATATTACTTTGTTTATTACCTAAATCTGAGCCGCTATTTACTCATGTTCTCAAAAGAGAAATTATTTACCCCGATCTTCCAAACATCAATCCTTTTGGATTTGAAGGCTGTTTCTACTATAACACATTAATTCAAGTCTTCCGTGTGTTTTAAGCAGGACCTCCTTCAACTTGAAAATTCTTAGCAACATGAAGAATGATATCCTCACACAGGCTGTATCGGCTATAATTGACTTTTTGTTGTTGTTGTTTATAGAGGGGAGGAGGGGCAGAAGGAGAGGGAGAGAGAATCTTAAGCAGGCTCCATGCCCAGAGCAGAGCCCAATGCAGGGCTCCATCTCATAAACCTGAGATCATGACCTGAGCTGAAATCAAGAGTCAGATGCTTAACCGACTGAGCTACCCAGGTGCCCCCTGACTTTTGACCTATGGGGAAAAAGCTTCATCCTTTCAAAGAGAGTCACACAAAAATATTTTATATTCCCCAGCCCGAAGCTGATTTGAAGAATTAAAATTTAAAAAATCAGAATTAGGTCTCCTTTAATTCATAGATTGTCTAAGGTTCTGGAAATAACTTGTCTTAAGGTAGGTAGAATCTCAGTTAATTGTGCTCTATCTAGATCTTCCTCTTAATTAGTTTTGATTTTCTGTATCATTTACATACCTACATAAGAGGAGACTACTTTAATACCTATTCTCTCGGAAAGGAATAAAATCATGATGAGCCTACAGCTGAATTCAGCCAAGTCCTCTGTGTTTTGTTTGACCTGTATAATATTTAAAATTTGATTTTATTTGAATGCCTTTTTGGCAGGACCTGGACTCTTCTAAAACCCAGCAATTCCTAATTGTCTTCTACCCATCAAGTCTTACTCATTTATGTTACCTTTCTAATCTTTGTAAACTTTTGGTCTGTGCCCCCTGTTCCAGGAATTTCCATTGCAGGCATTACTTGGATATAAGTGCCTCGAGGAAATGCTTGGCATAAAGGAATAATTCAAGATGAGGGGCAGCCCTGGCTAAAACTGAAGTAAGGCAGCATGTTTTGCTCTCTCCGCTGGTGAGCACTTTTCTTCTTCCATAGAAGTCAACTATTATTTCTTCATTATTCCTCCATCTCCCTTTGAAACCTGCACATAAACACTCATTCATGGGATAAATGACTACTTCATTTTTTTTTTTAAAGCTGTGTTTAAAAACAGAAGTGGGGGTGCCTGGAGGGCTCAGGCAATTAAGTGTCTGACTCTTGATTTCAGCTCAAGTCATGATCTCAGGGTTGTGAGATTGAACCTTGTGTTGGGCTCCACACTGGGTATGGAGCCTGCTTGGGATTCTCTCTCTCTCTCCCTCTTCCTCTGCCCCACCTCCACTCTCTCTAAATAAATAAATAAATCTTTTAAAAAAAATTTTTTTTAAAAACCTGTGTTATTCTATCTCAATATGGCTTTCTTTAAACCAAAAGCAAACTTCTTTATGTAATCATCACCATGCAAAATGGAATAATCAGCAATCACCCCATATTGAACCCTGCTTGGTTGTTTTTACAGAGGCTTCTCTTTCTTCTTTTTTCTTTTTGGGAGGCTTCTTTCTTTCTTTCTGCTTTTTTTTTTTTAAGATTTATTTATTTATTTGAGAGAGAGAGCAGGGGGAGGTGCAGAGGGAGAGGGAGAGAGAATCCTCAAGCAGACTTCCCAGTGAGCATGGATCTGATGCAGGGCTTGCTCCCACGACCCTGAGACCAGGACCTGAGCTGAAATCACGAGTCGGATGCCTAACTGACTGAGCCACCCAGGCACCCCAGAAGGCTACTCTTTATTAATGCTTTCTTTTTTAACTTGGTAGGAAAGATGATCAGCAAAAGTAGAAAAGGGAGACCACTCTTGAGAAAGGAAAAGGAGACAGAAAGAATTTCAATTCCTCCTTTTAGGATGGTAGGACCAGAGAGAAGAGGCACTCAAAGACTTATTTGCTGTAGATCAAGTCCCTTGCTTCATGGCAAACTGAACCGAAGATGTGTGGAGCTATGGGCTACTGGACTTCTCAGAAACTCGCCTCAGTGTCCTTTCCCTTCACAGTCAAGACTTATCTGTATTGTTTCTCACCTGAAATTTTTCTTTCCTTTTTTTTTAAGATTTATTTATTTATTTGAGAGAGAGAGCATGAGCGGGAAGGGCAGAGGGAGAAGGAGAGAGAATCTCAAGAAGACTCTGCACTGAGTGTGGAGCCCCACCCAGGGCTTGATCTCATGACCCTGAGATCAGGGCTGTAGCTGAAACCAAGAGTGGGACACTTAACCAACTATGCCACCAGGCGCCCCTCACCTACAATTTTTCTGGTTGTAACTCTGGGTTATTTATTCTTTTAGTTGCTCATATCGAAAGAAGCACTTGGTGATATGCTTTTAAACAGATAAATTTCAAAGTTAACATAAAGTCTCCCCTATAATTTCCCTTCTCTGTACTATAAAGTCTCCTTCACCTTCTTGTTAGCATCTTTCTCGTGTGTCTTATTTTGAAATGCTCTCCTCGTTTATGGCTAACCTTTCTCTGGTTTGTTTTCACCTAAATTATGGGGGCCTAAATCAGACCTTTAGTACCCTCAATTTAGTATATGAATAATTTACAATTTCACTTTGGGGAACGTTACTGATGCTACTATTCCTGCTAAACTGGCCTTTCTAGATCAACACTTGAGCTAGATTCAAAAGGTATATGTTTTATTATACAGCATACAGAGGTACCTCTCTAAGCAAATCTGCTACCCAAAAACCTGACTTTTAGAGACTGTAAATGATTCTTCAATTAAAAGGATTTACCAATACTTTTCTTAAAAATAAGCTCTCCTCTAGTACGAATAGTCTTTTCAGAAACACATTTATCATGCAAATTAACGTGTGTTTGTATAATTTGGGAGAGTAAGAAGAAAAGTATTTGCAAATTGAAGCAATATAAAAGCTGCCAATTTTATAGAAAGTAACACTATGTCTTTGTGTCATATTATTCTACACTGTTCTTTCCCATACCTTTCTTAGGAAGTCTCCAACCAAAGACAAAATTTAAAGGGCTTCATTTCTACTGCTATCCTCTAGCCTAAGTAAACTCCTCCCCAGATAGTAGGTAAACAGAAATGAAATTAACTCCTCAATTAAAAAAAGTAAAAGCAAACATATGTATTAATCTCTCTTCCTTTTTAGGCTTCAAAATAATTAAATTGATTTGCACTCTGACTTTTTATTTTGTAAGATTACATTTTAACTGAAACAGACAAAGCAAGAACTTCCCTTAAAATTCAAACAGTTCCTTGAATTTTTCAGATAAGCTCCACCCTTGGCAACAATGACATCTCAAAATATGAGCCAACACCCAAATCCCCTTTGTACCTGGGATTAGGGAACAATATTTCCGTGTGTGTGTGTGTGTGTGAGAGAGAGAGAGAGAAAGAGAGAGAGAAACAGAGAGACAGACAACAAATTAAAACTGAGAAAACTGGAATTCATAAAACACTTTTGATCCCTAGAGCAGTGGAAAATCCATTTCACTTACATTGTTACCCAGAAGTTAGAAGTAGCAAAACATAGAGAACTTACTGTCCTAGAAACATAGCAGGCCACACTGGTAAAGGAAGTAAGTGGTTTGAATAGGGCTGCCCATTCTTTTTTGCTGAAAAAACATCTTCTTCCCACCAAGCTCAGTGCTTCTTTCTATACTCACCAATTCTACACCTTTGTCTGGTAAACTCGGGAGTCTGCATTTCCAAAGTGGGTGGCTTACTTCACAGAATTTGTGGGTCATTTTTTTTTTTTTTTAATTTGTGGGTCATTTTAAAATTATTTCTTTCTGACTATGGTCTAGGTTAAACCTTGACTTCATTGTCATATGCTGGATAGGTATGCTTTGCCACTTGAAAAAAATTCATCTAGTCTTGCATCTTCTGTAAGTAAGTAGGTTTTACTAGGCGGAAATAAAACTGTCTCTTTAGTATGTAGGCTGGTTATTCTGGAAAGAGATTAAATCCTTACATGTTAGTTACTTTTAAAATTGACTAATTCATACATTCAACAAATATTTTTTTATTATCTACCATCACTGTCATTTCTAACATATTTTAAACTTGGAGCAGATCAGTTTTTAGTACATCTCCTCTATGCAACTAATTTATTTATTTTTTTTTCAAAGATTTATTTATTTATTTTAAAGCAAGCACCCCTGAGCAGAGGAGAGGAGCAAAGGGAGAGGGAGACAAGCAGACTCCCCACTGAGCAGGGAACCCGATGTGGGGCTCGATCCCAGGACCTGGAGATCATGACCTGAGCCAAGATCAAGAGTCAGACGCTTAACTGACTGAGCCACCCAGCCGTCCCTATATAATTAATTTATTTTTAATAAGAATCAGCAATGAAACCAGGGGCGCCCTGGTGGCTCAGTCTGCTAAACACCTCTGCCTTCAGCTCAGCCCCGTACCGGGCTCTCTGCTCTGTGGAGAGCCTCCTTATCCCTCTGCCTCTCCCCCTGCTTGTATTCTCTCTCTCACTTTGTCTCTCTCAAATAAATAAAATCTCAAAAAAAAAAAAAAAAGAACAATGAAATGAACAATAAAATGCCAGAAAAGGAACATGAGAACATGAGAGTAAAAATTTTGTTTTATTGGACTTTGTATAAATGTAATCATGACATTAATAAGTAATAATAAAATGAGGGGCGCCTGGGTGGCTCAGTTGTTAAGTGTCTGCCTTCGGCTCGGGTCATGGTCCCAGGGTCCTGGGGTCGAGCCCTGCGTCGGGCTCCCTGCTCCGCGGAAGCCTGTTTCTCCCTGTCCCACTCCCCTGCTTGTGTTCCCTCTCTCGCTGCATCTTTCTCTGCCAAATGGATAAATAAAATCTTAAAAAAAAAAGAAATAATAAAGTGAATATCACAGTACAAGGAAGCAAAGAAGTAATTGATAGTTTTTATTTACATTAATGTTGGGTTTTTTAAGTTTTTTTAAGATTTATTAATTTATTTGAGAGAGAGAGCTTGAGCAAAGAGAGGGTAGAGGGAGAGGGAGAAGCAGACTCCCCATTGAGCAGGGAGCCCAACGTGGGGCTTGATCCCAGGACCCTAAGATCATGACGTGAGCCAAAGGCAGATGCTCAACTGAATGAGCCACCCAGGTGCCCCATTAATGTGTTTTTTGAAAAAAATGGAAAAACCTATGCCTATATATTGGTTTGTTCACGAATAGTGATATTTTAGCTTATTAAATACAAGAATAATAATTTTGAAAGAATAAATTTCAATTTTAAAGATATTATTCAAATTCAGTAAAATAGTTCATGTATGAACTAAAATATGCACTGACCAGATGAAAATGTTACATCTTGTAGTGTGCACTCTATTTCATAATTTTGAACTTTAAACATAAATGAAACTTTAAATGATTATATAGAATGAGAGAATAGAAATCATTGTGTATCTTAATCTCTACAGTCATATGGTATCATTTTTTTAATCTACTGTTTAAATTCAAGAATATTCATACTACAGGAATCTGAGATAAAAAGTGGTCCCCAAATAATCTACAATTCTGAACTGTTGTGAATTTACTCTTAAAATGCCTCTGTGTAGATTAATCTGCATGTCTCATGAGCCTGCTGTATAACTGGGAATTCTCAGAATTAACTTTTATGTAAAATAAAATGTTTATTGAAGTATAAGTAATACAAATGTGCTAATTTGAAGTTTTCATTAGCGAAACTCAGTAATAGCAACAATCGGTGCAGAATTTATACCAACAAAAGAATTGGGGAGGGAGTATTCCATCATTGACATTATTAGAATTAAAGACTAATGGTGATAATAAAAAGCAAACCGACTCCTAGTTTGTTTTTATTATTGTTTTTAAACACAGCCCCTTATTGCCTGAGCTAGGAAAGTACTACCCCTCCTTCTGTGTCCTTGTTACCCAGCTGCTGACCGGAGCCAGGCATGCTGTCAAATGTTGGCATGCCATGTTGGATAGAACAAATAAACTCCTGTTTTCATGGTTCTTCCAAGTTCATGGGAGATCAACAGAGAATAAGTAAATAAATAAGAATTTACAAAATTCAAAGGGCTCTGGAGGAAATTAATCAGATCCAGAGACAGAGAATTATAAGAAGTCTATTAGGCAAAGTGGTGAAGGAAGGCTCACGTTCTTGGTGCTTGATGAGCGATGGAGAGGGGTGTGAATTGAAGTCGGCAGATAGGCCGATCCCTGACCATCTTTGAAGAATTAAGCTTTTATTCAAAGGGCACACACACAAAAAAATCCAAGTTTTAAGCAGTGGAATGACATAAACTTACGTTTCTGAAAGATGACATTGGCTACCATGTGGAGAACAGATTGAAATTTGGCAAGAATAGATTCTTGAAGACCTGCTGGACTATTTCTAGTCCTAGAGAAAGATACACGTGGTTTGGCCTCGAGAGATGGCAATGGTGATAGAAAAAATAGTAAGCTGTTTTCAGTAGGAATGAATGAAAGTGGGGAATGAGGTAAGAGAGGTTGTCAAGAATGATGCCCGGGTTTTTGGCTTGTATAACTAGGAGAATGCTGATTTTTACTTAAATGAGAAGTTTGGTAGGGGACAGGTTTCCTAATGATAACTTGATCCAACATACATCTCTCTGTGAAATTTAGTAGTTTTGTTTTTAATAAACTTTATGTTTACGGCAGTTTTAGGTTCACAGAAACATTGAGTAGGAAAATTCCCGTATACCTCCCGCCTCTCCTCCCTGCCTCCCCACCCCCAGCTTCTCCCTCTGTCAACATCTCACATTGGACTGGTACATTTGTTAAAATTGACTAATCTACATTCATACATCATTATCACCCCAAATTAATACTTTACATTAAGGTTCACTCTTCTTGTACATTTTATGAGTTTTGACTAATGTATAATGACATGTATCCACCGTTACAGTCTCAAACAGAATAGTTTCACTGCCCTAAAAACCCTCTGGGTTCAGCTTATTTATCTCTCCCTCTTCCTAACCCTTGCTAACCACTGAGTTTTTACTGTCTCCATAGTTTTGCTTTTTCCAGAATGTCCTATCATGAGAATTATACAATATTTAGCCTTTTCAAATTGGTTTCTACCTTAGTAATATGCATTTAAGTATTCTCTATGTCTGTTCATGGCTTAATAGCTCATTTATTTTTAACATGGAGTAATATTCCATTATATGGAAGTATCACAGTTTATTTATCCTTGGTTGACTTCTTGGTTGCTTCCAAGCCCTGGCAATTCTGAACAAATCTGTAAACATCAGGTGCAGGTTTTTGGGTAAACATAAGTTTTGAACTCATTTAGGTAAATACCAAGGAGCACAATTGCTGGATCATATGATAAGAGTATGTTTAGTTTGTAAGAAACTGCCAAACAGCCTTCCAAAGTGGCTGTAACATTTTGCATTCGCATCAGCAATGAATGTTGCTCCACATCCTTGCTAGCATTTCATGTTGTCAATGTTTTGGATTTTCACCATTCTATTAGGTGTCTAGTGGTATCTCATTGTTGTTTTAATTTGCAATTCCCTAATGACATATATGTTGAGCATCTTTTCATATGTTTATTTGCCATCTGTGTATCTTTTCTGGTGAGGTATCTGTTCAGGCCTTTTGCCCTTTTTTTAAAAAGATTTTTATTTATTTATTTGAGTATTTCCTACTCAATCCTTTTAAATTTTATTTTATTTATTTATTTGAGGGAGAGGCAGGCACGAGCAGGGGCAGAAGGAACAGAGGCAGAGGGAGAAGCAGACTCAACAATACACAGGTATTGTTTCATCCCAGGACCCTGAGAGCATGAGCCACCCAGGCACTCCTGTGTGTATTTTAGTTTTTAAAGCTTTTTAAAGAGTTCTTTGTATATATATTTTTTCATTTAAAAAAATCTTAAATAATGAATCATGGAACACTACATCAAAAACTAATGATGTAATGTATGGTGATTAACATAACGTAACAATAAAAAAAGGAAGAAAATTTAATTTCACGATTATCAACATACAATGTTATAATAGTTTCAGGTGTACAATATAGTCTTTCAACAATTCTATACATTACTCACTGCTCATCATGATAAGTGTACTCTTTAATCCCCTTTGCCTGTTTCATCCATTCCCCCACCTGCCTCCCCTCTGGTAACCATCAGTTTGTTCTCTATAGCTAAAAGTCTGTTTCTTGATTTGTCTCCCTCTCTTTCTTTTTTCCCCTTTGTTCACTTGGTTTGAGTGAAATCATATGGTATTTGTCTTTCTCTGATTGATTTATTTTGCTTAGCATTATACCCTCTAGCTCTATCCATTTTGAGTTTATTTTTGCCTATGGTATAAGAAAGTGATCCAGTTTCTTTTTCTTTCTTTTCTTTCTTTCTTTCTTTCTTTCTTTCTTTTTCTTTTTCTTTCTTTCTTTCTTTCTTTCTTTCTTTCTTTCTTTCTTTCTTTCTTTCTTTCTTCTTTCTTTCTTTTCTTTCTTTCTTTCTTTCTTTCTTTCTTTCTTTCTTTCTGTAGCTGTCCAGTTTTCCCAACACCATTTGTTGAAGAGGTTGTCTTTTTCCCATTTTATATTCTTGTCTCCTTTGTCACAGATTAATTGATCATATAACTGTGGGTTTATTTCTGGGTTTTTTATTCTGTTCCATTGATCTGTGTGTTTTTGAGTCAGTACCATACTGTTTTGATCACTATAGCTTTGTAATATAACTTGAAGTCTGGAATTGTGATGTCTCCAGCTTTGCTTTTCTTCTTTAAGATTGCTTTGGCTATTCAGTCTTTGTGGTTCCATACAAATTTTAGGATTGTTTGTTCTAAGTTTTGTGGAAAATGCTGTTGATATTTTGATAGGGATTCCATTAAATAAGTTGCTTTGGGTAGTATAGACATTTAACAATAATTGTTCTCCCAATCCATGAGCATGGAATATCTTTCCATTTGTTTGTGTCATTTTCAATTTCTTTCATCGGTGTTTTATAGGTTTCAGAATACAGGTCTTTCACTTCTTTGGTTAAGTTTATTCCTGGGTATTTTATTATTTTTGGTGCAATTGTAAATGGGATTGTTTTCTTAATTTCTCTTTCTGCTATTTCATTATTAGTCCGTAGAAATGCAACAGATTTCTGTATATCAATGTTATATCCTGCAACTTTACTGAATTCATTTATCAGTTCTAGTAGGTTTTTGGTGGAGTCTTTAGAGTTTTCTATATACAGTATCACATCATCTGCAAATAGCAGAAGTTTGACCTCTCCCTTACTAATTAGGGCACTTTTTATTTCTTTTTGTTGTCTGATTGCTCTGGCTAGGGCTTCCAGTGCTATGTTGAATAAAAGTGGTGAGAGTGGGCGTACTTGTCTTGTTCCTGACCTTAGGGGAAGAGCTCTTAGTTTTCACCATTGAGTATGACGTTAGCTGTGGAATTTTCATTTGTGGCCTTTATAATGTTGAGGTATGTTCTCTCTAGACCTACTTTGTTGAGGGTTTTTATCATCAGTGGATATTGTACTTTGTCAAACACTTTTTCTACATCTATTGAAATGATCATAAGGTTTATCCTTTCTCTTATTGATGTGATATATTTCATTGATTGATTTGCAAACATTGAACCACTTTTGCATCCCAGAAATAAATCCCACTTGATCATGGTGAATGATTTTTTAAATGTATTTTGGGATTTGGATTGCTAATATTTTGTTGAGGATTTTTGCATGTATGTTTATCAGAGATATTGGCCTGTAGTTCTCTTTTTTGTGGTGTCTTTATCTGGTTTTGGTATCAGGATAATGCTGGCCTCATAGAATGAATTTGGAAGTTTTCTTCCCTCTTCCATTGTTTTGAATAGTTTTAGAAGAATAGGAATTAACTCTTCTTTAAATGTTTGGTAGAATGCATCTGTGAAGCCATCTTTTCCTGGACTTCTGTTTGTTGGGAGTTTTTAAATTACTGGTTCAATTTTATTGCTGGTAATCAGTCTGTTCAAATTTTCTATTTCTTCCTGATTCAGTTTTGGGAGGTTATATGTTGCTAGGAATTTATCCATTTCTTTTAGGTTGTCCAATTTTTTTGGCATATAATTTTTCATAATATCCTCTTATAATCTTTTGTATTTCTGTGGTATTGGTTGTTGTTTTCCCTCTTTCGTTTCTGATTTTATTTATTTGAGGCCTCTCTCTCTCTCTCTTTTTTTATGAGTCTGGCTAAAGGTTTATCAATCTTGTTGATCTTTTCGAAGAACCAGCTCCTGGGTTGATTGATCTGTTCTATTGGGTTTTTTTGTTTGTTTGTTTTAGTTTCTATGTCATTTATTTCTGCTAGTCTTTATTATTTCCTACCTTCCACTTGTTTTGGGTTCTGTTTGTTCTTTCTCCGGCTCTTTTAGGTTTAAAGTTAAATTATTTATTTGAGATTTTTCTTGCTTCTTGAGGTAGGCCTAAATTGCTATAAAATTCCCTCATAGAACAAGTTTTGCTGCATCCCAAAGATTTTGGACCATTGTGTTTTCATTTTCATTTATTTCCATGTATTTTTTTCTTTCCTCTTTGATTTCTTGTTTGAGCCACTCATGGTTTAGTAGCAGGTTATTTAACCTTTATGTATTTGTGTTCTTTCCAGATTTTTTCTTGTGTTTTTTTCTAGTTTCATAATGTTGTGATCAGGAAAGATGCATGGTATGACCTCACTCTTGTTGAATTTGTTAAGACTTGTTTTGTGGCCTAACATGTAATCTATTATGGAGAATGTTCCATGTACACTTGAAAAGGTTGTATATTCTGCTGTTTTAGGATGGAATATTCTGAATAGAGAATCTGGTAGATCCATCTAGTCCAGTGTGTTATTCAAAGCCACTGTTTCCTTGTTGATTTTCTGTTTGGATGATCTGTCCATTGATGTAAGTGGAGTGTTAACATCCCCTACTATTAACTGTATTACTATTATTTACTTCTTTTTATGTTTGTTATAAGTTCCTTAATGTATTTGGATGCTCTCATTTTGAGTACATGAATATTTACAATTGTTATATCTTCTTGTTGGATTGTTCCCCTTTATGACTATTTAGTATCCTTCTTTGTCTCCTTTTACAGTCTTGCTTTAAAGTCTACTTTGTCTGGGGCGCCTGGGTGGCTCAGTTGGTTAAGCGTCTGCCTTCAGCTCAGGTCATGATCCCAGGGTCCTGGGATCGAGTCCTGCATCTGGCTCCCTGCTCAGTGGGGAGTCTGCTTCTCCCTCTGCCCTTCCCACTGCTCATGCTCTCTCTCTCACAAAAATAAGTAAATAAAATCTTAAAGTCTATTTTGTCTGAATAAGTATTGCTACTCTAGCTTTCTTTTGACATCCATTTGCTTGATAAATGTTTCTCCATTCCATTACTTTCAATCTGTATGTGTCTTTAAGTCTGAAATGAGTCTCTTATAGGAGGCAGATAGATGGGTCTTGCTTTTTTATTCATTTAGTCACTGTATGTCTTTTGGCTGGGGGGTTTAGTCCATTTACATTCAAAGTAATTATTGATACAAATGTACTTATTGCCATTGTGTTACTTGTTTTCTGGTTGGTTGTTTTTATGGTTTTATAGTTTTTCTCTGTTTCTTTCTTCTCTTGCTCTCTCAGTTTGCTGGCTCTCTTTAGTGATATACTTCAATTTCTTTTTATTTTTTTGCATGTCTATTGCCAGTTTTTGATTTGTGGTCACCATTAGGTTTATATATAATATCTTATGCATATGCAGTCTATATTAAGTTGATGATTGCTTAAGTTTGAATCCATTCTTTACCCCTCTCTCTCCCATGATTTAGGTATATGGTGTCATACTTTACATCCTTTTATTTTGTGAATCCCTTAACTGATTTTTATAGATATATTTAATTTTACTGCTTGTGTGCTTCTTACTTTTTTTACTCCTACTTATGGTCGTTCCTTTCCACTCAGTGTCCTTTTGAACATTTCTTGTAGGGTTGGTTTAGTGGTGATGAATTCTTTTAACTGTTGTTTTTCTGGGAAACTCTTTATCCCTCCTTCTCTTCTGAAGGATAGCATTGCTGGATAGAATATTCTTGGTTGCAGGTTTTTTTTTCTTTCAGCACTTTGAATATACTATGTCATTCTGTTCTAGCCTGCAAAGTTTCTTCTGCTTTTTTTTTAAGATTTTATTTATTTATTTGAGAGCAAGAGTGAGCAAGCGAGAGAGAACACTAGCAGGGTGAGGAGCAGAGGAAGAAGCGACTCCCTGCTGAGCAGGGAGCCCAATGTGGGGCTTGATCCTGGGACTCTGGGATCATGACCTGACCCAAAGGCAGACACTTAACCGACTGAGCCACCAGGGGCCCCTAGCCTGTAAAGTTTCTGCTGAAAAATCAACAGATAGCCTTATGGGATTTTCCTTGTATGTAACTGTTTTCTTTTCTCTTGCTAGTTTTGAAATTCTCTCTTTATCACTACTATTTGCCATTTTTAAAAAAGATTTTATTTATTTATTTGAGAGAGAGAATGAGATAGAGAGAGCATGAGAGGGGGGAGGGTCAGGGGGAGAAGCAGACTCCCTGCTGAGCAGGGAGCCCGATGCGGGACTCGATCCTGGGACTCCAGGATCATGACCTGAGCCGAAGGCAGTCGCTTAACCAACTGAGCCACCCAGGCGCCCACTATTTGCCATTTTAATTACTATGTGTCTTGGTGTGGACCTCTTTGGGTTGATTTTGTTGGGGGCTCTCTGTGTCTCCTGGATCTAGATTTCTGTTTCCTTCCACAGATTTAGGAAGTTTTCAGCTGTTATTGGTTTAAATAAATTTTCTGCCCCCTTTTCTTTTTCTTCTCCTTCTGGGATCCCTATAATGAGAATATTATTATGCTTGATGGTGCTGCTGAGTTCCCTTAGTCTATTTTCATTTTTTATTCTTTCTCGCTCCTATTCAGCTTGATTGCTTTCCATTACTTTGTCTTCCAGATCGCTGATCCCTTCTTCTGCTTCCTCTAGTCTATTATGTATTCCTGTCTAGTATATATTTAATTTCAGCTATTGAGTTCTTCATCTCTGATTGGTTCTTTTTATGTTTTCTCTCTCTTTGTTGAAGATCTCACTGAAATCCAACACTCTTTCCTCAAGTCCAGTGAGTATGTTTATGACGATTACTTTAAATTCTCTATCAGGCATATTGTTTATCTCTGTTTTGTTTAGCTCTCTTGCTGTGATTTTGCCCTTTTCTTTCATTTGGGACATATTCCTCTGTCTCATTTTGTCTAACTCTCTGTAACTGTGTCTACATGCTAGGAAAATCAGCAACGTCTCCTGCTCTTGAAAGTAGTGGCCTTCTGAAGAAGTTCTGTAGTGCCCTGCAGTGCAGTATCCCATGTTCAATAGAACCTGGGCTTTAGGGGTGTCTGCTACGTGTGTTGCATGTGCCCTACTGTTATGGTTGAGCTGCATTTGCCTTCAGTCCAGTCATCTCCATTGGCTCCCTCTGCCTGTTGTGGGCAGGGTTTGGTCCCTGTGTTGCAGTCTGGGTCTGCCTTTGGCTTGAGTTCCATCAGACCAGGCATTTTCCAGAGATGCAATAGCACTGAACTGCAGGGTGCTTTCCCTCTATCTTCCCCTGAGAAGCTTTGGTTGGTGGGTAGGACCAGCAGTCAGACCCAATGTCTGCCCCCAGCCCACTGCTAGGGCCACAGCTGGACTGGTGTGTGTGGTTATTTTCCTTTCTCTCCAGGACAGGAATCACTTTGGAGTGGTTCTGTCCCTGTTGGGGCTGCTTGCATACCCCCAGGCTTGTGGCACTGCATTGGATGAGCTCTGGCCAAGGGCCTATTGGAGTGGGGAGATCTACAGGAGAATGTGGGGGTGGGGTGTGAGGTGCCAGAGAAATCCATGTTGGTCCACTGCAGGGGGGGACCTGCAGCCTCTTAGGAAAATTCCTGTCAAGGCCAGCCAGGTTGGAGGTGGCAGATCTGCAGAAGGGTGGGGCAATGAGTACTGTTAGCAAGGTAGGTGGAGAGTACGCTGCTGTGCTGGTTCCAGCAGTTATCTGCATATCTAGGTAGGGGGCAGGGCAGGGAAATGGCACTTGCCAGCTCTTTTTTCTTGGAGAAGTTTCCCAATGATACCTGCCCCTCCAGCTCTGAGATTAGTCAGTGAGTCTACCCATAGACCCCAGGCATTTTTCAAACTGCTGGGCCTATGCTGTATCTCAGTGGGGCTGTTTGTTGTGCTCTTTTTTTTTTTTTTTTAAGATTTTATTTATTTATTTGACAGAGAGAGACACAGTGAAAGAGGAAACACAAGCAGGGGGACTGGGAGAGGGAGAAGCAGGCTCCCCGCTGAGCTGGGAGCCCAATGCAGGGCTTGATCCCAGGGTCCTGGGATCATGACCTGAGCCGAAGGCAGACGCCCAACGACTGAGCCACCCAGGCGCCCCTGTTGTGCTGTCTCTTTAAGGGCAGGGACTCAGTTTCCTATTGCCATCTGGCTCTCTCAGGTGTTAAGCCCCACTGATTGTAAGAACCCCAAGGGTTAGGCCCCTCTGATTTTCAAAGCCCAATGTTATGGGGATTTGTCTTTCTAGTGCAGGTCCCCCATGCCTAGGGTGCCTGGGTGGGGGGCTCATCTCCTCTCCCCACTCCACACCCATCATGTCCCTCCCTCCTGTGGACAGTCCAATGGGCCGTTTTGGCTCCTGATTGGGTGTCCACCCTTACAATGCTCTTCAGTGTGGCCTCTTCTCTACATTTAGTTCTGGAGAGTCAGTTCTGCCAGTCTTCAGGTCATTTTCTGTGTTATTTATACAGATTTGGGTGTTATCTAGTTTCATCTGTGGAAGGAGGTGAGCTTAGTGTCTTCCTACTCTACTATGTTCCCCAGAAGTCCCTTAGGTAACAGTTCTTTATCAGATATGTCATTTGCAAATATTTCTTCCCTGTCTGGCCTGTTTTCTCATGCTCTTGATTAATTTTCAGTTGTATTTCTTCAAACCACTGTTTCTTGCTTCATTTTAATTCAATCAAATGTGCAAATCTTTTAAATTGTATAAGGCTTTCTTTTCTCTTTTTAAAAATGAATATATATGAGTGCCTGGGTGGCTCAATTGATTAAATGTCTGCCTTAAGCTCAGGTCATGATCCCAGGGTCCTGGGATCGAGTTCCGCATCGGGCTTCCTGCTGAGCAGGGAGTCTGCTTCTCCCTCTCCCTCTGCCCCTCCCCCCGACTTGTGCTTTGTCTCTCTCATGCTCTCTTTCTCTCAAATAAAAAAAGAATTCTTTAAAAAATGAATATATATATATATAAAGATATTTATTTATTTATTTGAGAGAGAGCACAAGCAGGGGGAAGGGGCAGAAGGAGAGGAAGAAGCAGACTCCCCACTGAGCAGGGAGCCTAATGCAGGACTCGATCCCAGAACCAAGGACCCCAAGATCATGACCTGATCTGAAGCAGATGTTCAACTGACTGAGCCACCCAGGCACCTCAAAAATGAATATATTTTATTATTACAAAAGGAATATGTATTCCTAATGGAAAATTTGAAAAACACATAATTAGGAAAGAGAGGAAAATCCTGTGAAAAACTCTGGCACCTAGAAGACTAGTGGCTTTGGGAGTATCTGGAAACCACACCCTTGACCTGGGCAATTTGACAATACATGTCAGAAGCCTAAAAAAGATACCCAGCCTTTGACCCAACAATCCTTGTTTAGAAATGTATTCCAAGAAAATAACTGGATGTGTGCCCAGAGAGTTAAATACAAGGATGTTTCTAATTGGAAAAAATTAGAAACCACCTATGTTAGTTTGCTAGGGCTGCCATACAAAGCACCACAGACTGGGTGGCTTACACAACAGAAATTTATTTCTTACAATTCTGGGGACTAGAATCCAAGATCAATGTAGCAGCAAGGTTGGTTTCCTCTGAGGCTTCTCTCCTTGGCTTCTAGATGGCCATCTTGTCCCTGTGTCTTTATATAGTCTTGTCCAAACTTCCTTCTCTTATACGGGGGCTAATCCTAGTGGACTAGGACCCACCCTAATGACCTCATTCTAACTTAATTACCTCTTTAAAATCCAATCTCTAAATAAAATCACATTCTGAGATACGGGGGGTTAGGACTTCAACATATAAATTTTAGGGGGACATGATTCATCCTATAACACAACCTATTCCAAGAATTGGGAATTAGTTAAATTATGATGTAGTCACACATCCATACATTTTAGTTCATGTATGAATTTTTAATACTGCCATTAAAAATAGCCCTAGAAATTTATAAGGCACAGAAAGAATTTCATGATATATGCTGCTCAGTGAAAAGAATGGGCTACAAAATAATATGGATAGTTCCTTTCTTCCTTCCTTTCTTTCTTTCTTTGTAGGCTCCATATCCAGCATGGAGCCCAAGCAGGACTTGAACTCACAACCCTGAGATCATGACCTGAGCAGAGACCAAGAGTCTCAACCAACTGAATCACCCAGGCCCCTGATTCTTGTTCTTTCTGTGTGTGAAATAAATACACAAGTGCATGGAAAAATAGCTGAAAAAGCTTAATAGCAATTACATTTGGGAGATGATATGGATGATTTTAGTTTGTTTTATTTCTATTTACTTATTCGTTGCTTAACTGTGCATTTACATTTTTTTCCACAATAAGTTAGTGCACTATTTTAAAAGAAACCTCTCAGACACAAACACCTCCCCCCAAAAAAGAGGGGAAAATCTACCCTATGCCTAAGTATTTTTTAAAAAAGATTTTATTTATTTATTTGAGAGAGGGAGCTGGGGAGAGAGGCAGAGGGAGAGGGAAAAGCAGACTCCTTACTGAGCGGGGAGCTCAATGTGGGGTTTGATCCCAGGACCCTGGGATCATGACCCGAGCCGAAGGCAGCTGCCCAACTGACTGAGCCACCCAGGCACCCTAGTATTTTTTGATAACAATTCTCTGCCATGTTATTTTCCTTTAGCCATCCTCCTTTCCTCCTCCTAAGCTGAGTTCTAGTGGAATATTAAAGCTCACTGTTTCTTTTTGTCCCTATATAGTAATAGCTTGTTCATTTAATATGCAGTGAAGTGCTCAATGTACTTAATTCTTTTTTGGAGATTATTTGGAAAGGTTTTTGTTTAATCATAAGGCATTGCTGAAGCCAGTGACATTATGACAAAATGATTCATCTTGGTGTAGGGCTTATGATGAGAGAGGCTCTGAACTCTATTTTTAAATTTATAGAGAAATTTTTAAAAAATGGAGTGGGTTCCCTAAAAGAGGGGAGGGTGAATACGTTCAGAGTCCTGATTCTATGATTTCTAGCTTAGGAGGCAGAGGGTGCCTATTCACACCTCATTCATGGGAGAGTAAACTGTAGTCATTTTTCTTCTGAAGTCTGTTATTTCTTCAGAGACTGAGAAATTACTCTCTTCTAGGCCTGCTCCTCATTCCCCCACCCCCACCCCGCTTCTGTAGCTTGGGTAATTTATGCACAAAATAAGTAATGTTTGAATAAAAAGACAACACCTAAGTTAAGACATGATGAAGTAATTTAAGGTTACTTGTATACAGGATTCCACGTGTTAGGTTTTCACTTTGCATTATATACCTACCTGGCCACTGAAATTTTTAGTGAACTGAAATGTAGCTGCTCCCCAGGTTGTTACACGGAGTAGTGATGGATTTAGTATTACTGAACCTGTGTGAGTAGGTGGTCTACAACAAGAGCAGAACTTGGAAATTCAGTCTTGTAATAAAGAGGGTATCTTGTCTTGAGCACCTTGTTTACACCTCTGGCAAGTCTTAACAACACCTCTAAAATTAAGAAGCCTCTCAAGAGGCACATATTTCATAGACCACTTCTTGCCCTCAACTTATCAAACAAATAGAGCTGCTTATGCTGATTTGTCCATTTGCAGAGTAATTATCATGCACTCCAGATTCCTAGCATTTTGCTTTGATCCAGAATAAAATTTGATTAAATAACTATTTACATCTTTTATTTACACTACTCTCAGTGAGCAGCTTTGATTTCAGTGTCTGACCTCCATGCTCCTGGCCAGTAAGTATGAATTAGGGATGCTCTTCAGGTCGGTTCTTGCAGTGACCAGTCAGCCCTTACTACCTTGTAATACTTGGGAGGTAGTGAAAATGTTAAGAGGGGAAATAATCCAGAAAATTGCCTACCAAAGTGTCTCTGGCAAAACTCTCCTGAATAGTTGTTTGATCTTTGGTCAGACCTGGATAGTACTTAGATAAGAGATTATCTGTGAATATAGAGTCTTATAAGTCTTGCCTCTAGGCTGACAGCTCTTCAAGAGCATGGGCCATGTCTTTGTCTTGAGAATTGTAGGCCTGGCATAGAACAGGCACATAATATATATCTGTTTGATTTAATTTGCAATCAACCACCTACTTCCTTATCACCCTCATTTTATATATATTTTTCTGTTACTAACCTGGGATATGATAAAATTCTATTAGGGTCATGAGACTTGAATATTATTCTAATATTACTTGAAAGTTTGGAGATGAATGACACACCTGAAACTAATGTAATATTATGTGTCAACTATACTTCAATTAAAAAAATAAACAAACACATACTTTTTTTTTAAAGTAGGCTCTCTGCCCAATGTGGGGCTTGAATTCATGACTCCAAGAACAAGAGTCACACGCTCTACTGACTGAGCCAGCCAGGTGCCCCAAATAAATAAATATTTTTTAAAAACATTAGAGATGAAAGAGACCTTAGAGATAACTACTACAGAATGCCTTCATTTCACAAATGGGAAACTGAAGTCCAGAGAGATTAAATGACTTTTCAAAGCTGGTTAGTGACAGAGATAAAGCCAGGAAAATTCAGGTCCTCCTGGCTCCCAGTTTGTTACTAAATACTCCTAAGCCACTAAGAAGACTGCTTCTGCTTTAGGTTATACTGTTTTGTTTTGTTTTGTTTCTTTCCTTTTTTTCTACCTCTCTTCACTTTGTGTGTGTGTGTGTTTTGTTTTGTTTTGTTTTCCCGCCTCCCACTTGGACATGAGATCAGTATGCAAATCAGAGAACTTGGAAGTTTTTAGAAAAACTGGGCTCTATTGTGTTGTGGACCAGCATGGTGGAGGTGGAGCTTTATCTTCCTGGAAAGGTATTATATTTACAAATGTTCTCTGGGCCATGGTTGAATGTGAGAACTTACCCAAGTGCAGATATCTTTACTGCTCACTGGATGTACCTTGCCCTGGAATGTCAGGAGACCGATCTCTCATCTTGGCTCTGTCACCATTCCTGTGGCCTTCGGAAACTTAATTTTCCTCCCTGGGCCTCAGTTCCTCAATGGTAAAATATAGAACTTGGACCAAATGAGCTCTAAAATCTTACGATTCTACCTGTTTCCACTTCTGATTTATAAACATTTAAAAAACTTTTTTTCTACCTTTAAAGTAAGAGCCACACCCAAGCCCAGTGGAATTTGGTCACCCTTCCATTTTTATGTGAATGTTGACAGGCCTTCCCTGCTCTCTTTGGTATAACTGGAATGATTTAATTTTTTAATTTCAATGGCTTCAATTACTATCTTCCATTTATCATTCTACCAAAGAAGTAATTGGCACAAGTGTTAAAGTTGACCTATGACTCAGTTCCTTTGAGTCTTAGTTCCAGCGTTATTTTGAAAATCTCTAAATCTTCTCTTCTAGTTATCACTCATCTGGAGTTACATGGTCTCTATGGATCCTGTCTTCTCTCGCTTCTTGTGGAATTGGGAGACGGGGCATAGTGTCTCCTCAAGACCAGGAGTCCCACGAGGTGCCCAGAAGGGGAAACATTAAGTAGAGGAAGGGAGAGCTGCCAGGTTGCTGACTCTGCTAGAGGAGGTGACAAGGAGTTAGTTGCAACCTGACTCCTCTCCCCGCTGTGGGATTATGGGCTTTGTGTTGTCTCAGCAAAGCCCCCTAGACATGTCATGGCAGCCTATCCCTTGCCTTCTTCTGCTTACATGCCTCCATGCCCTGGAATGGAGAATCAAGAGATCAGCTTTTCTGGCTGCAGTTGAAAGGATGCCCTGTTTGTCAGAGGCGAGTGGCCTGACTTACCCTGAAAATTACCCTGATGTGCAAAGCTGCAGAATGCACAGCTCTTTGTTACCTGTACCTAAAGGAACATAAGGCCCAATGTTGTATTACTTGGTTTGCCTCTAACAGACCTTTCTCTTTTGCATCAACTCTTTCACACCATCAATCACTCAACAGCATTTATGAAGCCCTTGCCTTAAGCATAAAGGAAGGTTGAGAAGAGAGAGAAACAATGATTTCTGGCCTCGAGGACTAAAAAATTGCTGAGAGAAGACTTGAGAATGCATAAAAACACTAAGTACTACATAAACAAGTATAAATGAACATAATGGAGAGTATTTCCCAACATGGTTAGGAGTTAACTAGCATGATCAAGCTAGAATGAAGTTAGTCAGAGAAGACCTCTAGCTTCTTAGAACAGTCACAGCAAATTTAATTGAATATATTAACATACTCACCTAGAGAACCCAGGGACAATTTTACAAAGGACTTAAATGATTACAGAAAGCCCCACCTAGTCATATTCTAGAGAACACCAAAGACGCAAATGAAAAAAGTCACATGGCAAATACGTGAGAAGGGCTTGAGTAGAGAGTGACTGAGGAAGCTAAACAGGTGATTTGTATAAATATACCTGAATGCCAAGCTGAGGAATTGGATCTGATCAAATTTGCAACAGGGAGCCACTGGAGGTTCGTAAAAATGGAAATGGCGTATGAAATCTTCTAAGGAAGATTAATTTTCCTGCTGTGTATAAACTAATACAGAAAAGTTAGTGGCAGGACCCGGGTCAGGGCTGTGGCTGTGGCTGTGGAAATACAGTGAAGATAAGCTGGTGGGATGAGATGGAACCAATCAGCAGGGCTTGACCTAGGTTTGGACAATAATGGCCAACATTCACTGGTTGCGTTGTGTGTGCTGGTCACAGGGCTGAGGGCTTGTCACATGACTTAGAACTGTATGAGAAGAAATTAAATAACTCGCTCCAGATCATACTACATGAGTGAGGAACTGGAATCTGAACTGACACTCTGGCTCTAAAGCAACTTAACTACTATGCTAGACTGCATCTCTGAAGTCAAACAGAAAGGGAGAAAATTACCCTAGTGCAGTGGTTGAGTGGTTTGCCCTTCAGATTCAGACTCTCTGGGATTTCATCCTGTCTTATGACACTAGCTATCCACTCCTGGGTAGTCCACTGAAAATTCTACCCCTCCTTTTCCTTGTCTATAAAAATGGAGATAAATAGGGGCGCCTGGATGGCTCAGTCGGTTAAGCGTCTGCCTTCAGGTAGGTCATAATCTCAGGGTGCTGGGATCCAGTCCCACATCGGGCTCCCAGCTCAGTGGAGAGACTGCTTCTCCCTCTCCCTCTGCTCCTCCCCCTGCTCGTGCTCCCTCCCTCTCTCCCTCTCTCTTGCTCAGTCTCTTAAATAAATAAATAAAATCTTTTAAAAACTGGGGATAAATAGTACCTGTGTATAGGACTGCTATAAAGCATAAACGTGTTGCAGTATGTACTCTACTCATCCCAGTGCCTGACACATAGTGAGTGTTCAATAAATGTTAACCACCAATAAAATTGTTGTTATCATCCTATGTCTGGGATCCTGGCAAAATAGAGCTGTAATTGCCAGAATAAGAAAAAGGGGAAATTTGGTTTAAGGTTATTTTCCTCTCACAAGTCCTTTGCTCTTGAGTTATAGAAGATTTAGGGATCAGTAGAATCACACTGAGGGAAGTGATGAGAAATGTAGTGATGTTCCTAAGAGAAGAAATGCCAGTCTTACAGATCATTGAAGAAAAATCATGCTAGAAGTGAGGGAAAAGGAGGGAGGCTAAGACGTTGGTTAGTGTAGAGTCTCTTGGGTTGTAGGCAGGGAGGAATGGGATTGCCATTTTATTAACTTATAGATGAGCATGAATTTAACTTCCCTTTTGGTTTCCTCTTTTTCATCGTCACTATTAATAGTCTTTGCATTTATTGAGAAGTAATCTATGCTGCCATTCCTCCTCAGAACTGTATGTACTGAAAATGCAGTTAGTAAGGGAGATTTTAAAAGGACATGGCTTAAAGAAAAATACAAAAAGCAATAACATGATAGGTGACTGTCGTTGTTCATAGATCAGAGTGCTGTTAGCCTTCTGAAGTCCTTTTCTTCTTAGAGAGATCTCCAAGAAGTCTTTGTGCCCCACACATAATGACTACTTAGGAGCTGAGTCAAACAAGGAGTCTTATTTTAGTTTTCTACACTTGATCTTAGCCAACTTTTCTAAATACCAAGTCTGGGGGCGCCTGGGTGGCTCAGTCGTTAAGCGTCTGCCTTCAGCTCAGGTCATGATCCCAGTGTCCTGGGATCGAGCCCCGCATCGGGCTCCCTGTTCCGTGGGAAGCCTGCTTCTCCATCTCCCACTCCCCCTGCTTGTGTTCCTGCTCTCAATATGTCTCTCTGTGTCAAATAAATAAAATCTTAAAAATAAATAAATAAATAAATAAACACCAAGTCTGGGCAGGCCTGTGTTTTCACTGCATGGGTGGGGTACGTGGTTAAGCTAATTCACATGTTAGCTGCCTAAGTCACCTCACAGGGTACCATGGTTCAGTTTATTCTCTCAACTGAGCAGAGACAGCATAAATGGAGGGCTAAGCTACTTTCCACTGAGCGTAACAGGAAGTAGTGATTTGACACTCTACCCTTTGAATTCATTCTGTATTATGGCGTGGCTAAGTGATATTGAGAAAATATAGAGTAATCATTGGTGATATTAGTGCTCTCAAAGTCATTCATTTGTAAATATTTATTGACAATGATGAGTATTTGTATAGAATACAATATCTGGTACATAGTAGGTTATATGGTGTTGACTATGAGCTGCTGCTTGGACTGCACATTTGCCAATATACAGCATTTAATTGCATTTCTTTTTTTTTTTTTTTAAGATTTTATTTTTAAGCAATCTTGGGCTCGAACTCACAACCCTGAGATCAAGAATTGCATGCTCTATCGACTGAGCCAGTCAGGCGCCCCTTAACTGCATTTCTTTAAGCAAAATTCAACTCTATCTACAGGTAGGAAAGATTAGGTACAATGTAGATTGGATGTATTTTCTCACTTTTGTTTCCCCCTGTGAAGAAATCCCAGCTCCAGTCCAGCCGGGGTAAAGTGATGGCGATTACACAGCAGTGATTGGTGTCTGTGAGCTCCTGTTGAGTGGTTGTTACAGAATTTGAAAGGGCAAGGCATATTTCATGTACTAGTTCTCAACTATCTCCATCAAGCTGTCACCATAGAGACAGAAAACTTAAAGACTTCTTTACAATCATTTTGGAAGGGAAATGTCTATTTCTGGCTGAGATTTGGCCTCTCTAAAGTAGAGTTTATGAAGAGTTTCTTATTGTCTACTATGTAGTGAGAAATTGAGCACAAAATAAGGAGGAACCTTGTGGGGGAAATGATTAGCAATTATAAAAAGGAAAAAACGCACTTTGATGAGCATAGAGCTAGGTCCTACAGGTCAGTTATGACCTGAATACAATTTAGGTACTAGAAGTAACTTATCTTCATGTTTTGTGACGTGCCTCTCTCTACTAGAGTGTAGTTGAATAGTTTCTTGCCCCAATTATTCTCATAACCTACAGAGCAATCACCACCTTGAGATTAGATCTCCTGTAAACACTCAAGTCATAAACTCAATATGAGTTGCCAAAGATCATCTGGTTTAAGCCATTTTTTTTTACCTGCTACATCCTTATAGATAAATAAGACCTAGCACCTCTTGATAGGTTTCCATTTTTGTCTCTACAGCTGTGCCAATTAAATGGCTTTTTTTGAGAATCTAATTTTATTTTCAAGAAAGATGAAGAATTTACTTTTTCAAACAGCCTATGTTAATACTAATTCTGAAGCAAAATAGAACCCATGGAAAAGAAGAATTTATTTCAGTCTATTTTACCACTTGGAACATTAATTCCATAAGGAAAACACTTTATTAAATTCTGCTGGCATTTAAAGCTTATAAAATGCATTTGCTTGGTTCTTTTAAACCACATTGAACTTTTTTCTTTGGATGTTTCCAAAATCGCATTGGAATTTATCAAATTTTAAAATGCATATCCTTGGATACTACAATTTCCCTTCAAGGAATTTCTTCCAGAAAAATATTCCCATTAAATGAAAGTCCATTCTGAACTTGAAGCTGCTCAGCCTAATTTCTGCCCTTGGCTCAAAGAATGCCAGACAAGAGTTTGGCAGATTCTCTTCTGAAAAAATTTAACAGCACAAGAGAAATGATTTTTGGAGGCCCTACAATAAAGTGGGTGGATTCCTGCTTGATGACCCCAAAGTAAAACCCACCAAGGACAAGCCCCGCTTGAGCACACAGAACTAACAATCACCTATTATGTGAAAGTCACTTGACATTTGAGGAATGTCTCTATCATGAAACGCAGACACCAAAACAAAGGAATTTTTGGAAAGCAGAGACAATGCAGGAAGATAAATAAATTATATCCATGAAACATGAATAAACAACAATGGAATGCTATATTAAAAAGGAGTGATCAGAGAATAAAGGGAGCTCTTGGAAATGAAAAATATGATTGCTGAAATAAGAAATTCATACAAGCGCTGGAAGATGAAGACAAGGAAATTTCCCAGAAGGTAGATCTAAGAGATGACAGAAATGGAAAATAAAAGAGAAAGTAACAGGGTTAGTCCAGGAAGCTCAAGATTTCTTGGAAAATGGAGAGACAAGAGATACAGAGAAAGAGACAGACTATATCAAAGTCCCTATAGCAAACCCACTTTACTCCATATGGTGCAGATAAAGAGATTTTTACCAAGTGACTACTTAAAGAAACGGTGAGCAGGAAGGATTAGGGAACACACAAGGGTGGTAGAGTGTCCAGAGACTAGCCTCAGTGAGAAACTTAGAGTCCCAGGACAGAAGGGACTGGGTCAGAGCAGGTGGTATAAATGGATCGCAGTGACGACCTGAGCCCAGCAGGAAGGGCCTCCGGGGGGAGATACAGCTACTGCCCGAGAGGTGTGGTTCTACATAAAAGATACAGCAGAGAAGAAATTCTCTCTCTTCCTGTGATCTGATCTCACGTTGG
Source organism: Mirounga angustirostris (assembly GCF_029215605.1). Classification (NCBI taxonomy): domain Eukaryota; kingdom Metazoa; phylum Chordata; class Mammalia; order Carnivora; family Phocidae; genus Mirounga; species Mirounga angustirostris. The sequence continues at coordinate 162,916,310 of NW_026991711.1, forward strand.
CCAAACCTAACCAGAAACCAGCTGATAGAATTATAATGCACAGGAATCATTCTCTCAGGGCAGGGCAGGGCTAGTGAGTGAAGAGAAATACATTATTAAAGAATAATACAACAACATTTTCCCATCTGAAAAACATCTGGGGTCTATCCTAGGGTATTTAAAAAAACACAACACAACAAAACAAAACAAAACAGCGCCCTACATAAGGGACAGCACAATGAAATTTCAGAATACCATTAACAAAGAGGAGATCCTAAAAGCTTCCAGAGAGAAAAAAACAGATCATATATAAAGGCAATGGCATTGGATAAATGAACAGCAACACTGAATGCTATACGACAATGGAGCAATGTCTTCACATTTCTGAGGCAACATCCTTTCCAAGCCAAATCGTCAATCAAGTGCAAGGGTGGAAAAAAGACATTTGTAAACATGCAACGTCTCAAAAAGTTTACCTTCTATACACGATTTCTTAGGAAGCTATTACAAAATAACGGAGTAAACAAACACAAATGGAAGACTCTGGGTTGAGGGAACATGATGTATGCACAGCCAAGAAGTGAATGTAAATCCTGGGCTGACAGCTGTGCAGAAATCCTAGAACATATCTAGTTAAAACAGAGCAGGAGAAAAGAAGCCTCCAATAAGATGTCTTCAAGGGAAAAAAGAAATCACTAATCATTTTCAGAGAGGTTTAACAATTCTTTGGAGGGTTTGGGAAGGGCAATGAAAATGAAGCAAATGACTGCTTAAGAAAATCAGCCTTCTAAAGCTATTTGATTTCTTAATTTGTGTATACATATTGCTTTCATACAACATTAACTTTAAACTACTCTCACAAGAATGCAAAGTGTAAGTGCAAAGATATCATTATATCACTGTATGTTATATCACAAAATTGAAAATAACCTAAATGTCCATCAGCAGAATGATTGAATTATGCTATTGCCAAATGATAGAATACTATGTATCCTTTAAAAAGGAGAGGGGTGCCTGGGTGGTGCAATTGGTTGAGCATCCAACTCTTGGTTTCAGCTCAGGTTGTGATCTCAGGGTTGTGAGATCGAGCCCCACATCCAGCTCTGCACTCAGCTCCGAGTCTGCTTGAGATTCTTTCTCTCCCTCTGCCCCTTCCCCCAGCCCTACTCTCATGCTCTCTCTCTCCCTCTAAAATAAAATAAATCTTTAAAAAAAAAGGAGTACCTCTGAAACAAATAATACATTATATGTTAAGAAAAAAAAAAAGAAGAAGATAGCAGGAGGGGAAGAATGAAGGGGGGGAAATCGGAGGGGGAGATGAACCATGAGAGACGATGGACTCTGAAAAACAAACTGAGGGTTCTAGAGGGGAGGGGGGTGGAGGGATGGGTTAGCCTGGTGAAGGGTATTAAGAAGGGCACGTTCTGCATGGAGCACTGGGTGTTATGCACAAACAATGAATCATGGAACACTACATCAAAAACTAATGATGTAATGTATGGTGATTAACTTAACAATAAAAAAATTAAAAAATAAAATAAAATAAAAAAAGGAGATAGAATCTAGATGTATACTGAGTGAGTCTTAGATATATGTTTAAGCGGAAACAAAACAGGTTTCAAAACTTGTACCCATAATGTTATCCTACTTTTTAAAGTAAAAAAATTCTTACAAGTATGTATTACCTTATACATAGAAAAACAAAAGATTGGGGAAGTGTGGATTTTTACTTCCTAATTAAATTTTTTTTGTATTGAATTGTTGTTTCAATGAGGATGGACTTTGAGTACTCAAAAAAAAAAATCAACACAGAAGAATTTTTAATAAGACTATTTTGGGGCTTAGAAATCAATTTTTCCATACCTTCATTTAACAATATTCATTCATCAAACTATTGTGTTTGGTATTGCAGAGACAGAGATAAATAAAATACATCTTCTGCCTTCAAATTTATCACAGTCTGGTGGTTTTTAAACTGCCCTGTGCTTCAGGGGTAGAATAAATGTTTGATCTGAGTTTCATTTTCAAAATATATTTTATTTTATTTTTTTTAAAGATTTTATTTATTTATTCATGAGACACAGAGAGACAGAGAGAGAGAGACAAAGAGAGAGAGAGAGAGAGGCAGGCTCCCTACGGAGCAGGGAGCCTGATGTGGGACTCGATCCCAGGACCCTGGGATCATGACCTGAGCCGAAGGCAGACGCTTAACCGACTGAGCCACCCAGGCACCCTCAAAATATATTTTAAATATTAAAACATCTGTAACAAAATAAATTAATATAGTAAATTTTAATACATTGAGACCACCACTTGTTTTTTTTCTTAAAGATTTATTTGTTATTTTCTTTTAGAGAGAGAGAGGGTGTGTGCATGTGAGCTGGGCAGGGAAAGACAGAGAGAAACTCAAGCAGACTCCCTACTGAGTATCGGGAGCCCAACATGGGGCTCAATCCCACGACCCTGAGATCATGACCTGAGTTGAAGTCAACAGTTGGATGCTTAACCCACTGAGCCACCCAGGTGCCCCAAGGGACCACCCCTTGTTAATGTCTACTGTCAGGTAAACTGTTGTTTTTGTCAGACATAAATTTTTCCTGTCCTTTTAAAGCATATATTTGAATTTATTATAAACATGTCATTACATAGAAAGGTTATAGCTTTACATTGGTCTTTTTTTTTTTTTTTTTTTTTTTTTTTTAAGATTTTATTTATTTATTTGAGACAGAGAGAATGAGAGACAGAGAGCATGAGAGGGAGGAGGGTCAGAGGGAGAAGCAGACCCCCTGCCGAGCAGGGAGCCCAACGTGGGACTCGATCCCGGGACTCCAGGATCATGACCTGAGCCGAAGGCAGTCACTCAACCAACTGAGCCACCCAGGCGCCCCTTTTTTTTTTTGTTTTTAAAGATTATTTATTTATTTATTTGACAGAGAGAGAGACAGCGAAAGAGGGAACACAAGCAGGGGGAGTAGGAGAGGGAGAAGCAGGCTTCCCGTGGAGCAGGGAGCCCGATGCAGGGCTGGATCCCAGGACCCTGGGATCATGACCTGAGCTGAAGGCAGACGCTTAATGACTGAGCCACCCAGGCGCCCCTTACCTTGGTCTTTTTAAAATCCAATGTGCATATGTCTGCTTCTAGAAAAATCTACAGGTGACTGCGACCATAGCATAATGCTGAGCACAATTAAATATACAGCAGAGTTCATCTGCCTGAAATACATTCTTTTTTTTTTTTAAAGTAAACTCTACATCCAATGTGGGATTTGAACTCACACCCCGAGATCAAGAATTGCATGCTTTACCAGCTGAGCCAGACAGGCGCCCCCTGATGTACATTCTTATTTGCAATAACAAATAAATGGATAACGTGTCAGGTAGCTTAGGTAGAGTTATGCAGATTCTTAAATTTAGAGCTTTATAAGTTTCCAGTATTTGACTTTTATAATAAAAGATATGAACAGTTGCTTATTCTTGTGAACTGAGTTTTAAAAGATTTTATTATGGACACTTTGAAATAGACAGAAAGTAAACAACAGAATAATGAACAACTTTATACTTCTCACTCAGCTTCAACAATTATGAATATTCTTCTTTTTTAAAGATTTTATTTATTTATTTGAGAGAGAGAATGAGAGAGAGAGAGCACATGAGAGGGGGGAGGGTCAGAGGGAGAAGCAGACTCCCTGCCGAGCAGGGAGCCTGATGTGGGACTCGATCTCAGGACTCCAGGATCATGATCTGAGCCTAAGGCAGTCACTTAACCAACTGAGCCGCCCAGGCGCCCCAATTACAAATATTCTATCATTCTCATGTCATCCAAATCTCCATCTGTTTCCCCACTGGATTATTTTTTCCAATAAACATTTTCTATCACTCCCATTTCAGATTTCTGAGTCTGCCTAGTTGTTAAAAGAACTATTGCCATTTGCAATCACTTAGCTTTGTTGATCAGCTTTGTTTCTCAATATTATCCAATTTAAACAAAATACAGAAATATTTTAGAAACTGAAGCTTATACAAATCTGCAATTATCATTTACAAGTCCTAATTTCAAACTTTAGTGTTCACCAAAATAACCTGATTTTCTGAGATTTTTTTTTTTACATTAAAATTTTTTTGGCTAAAACTAATAAATAAATATGCTTTAAAGACTTCAAAAATCAGGGGCACCTGGGTGACTCAGTCGGTTAAGCATCTGACTCTCAGGTCAGGATCTCAGGGTTGTGGGATCAGAGCCCCGTGTCGGGCTCCGCACACAGTGTGGAATCCGCTTGAGATTCTCTCTCTCCCTCTCCCTTTGCCCCTCTCTCTGCTCATGCTCTCTAAATAAATAAATAAATAAAACCTTAAAAAAAAAAAAACCCTTCAAAAATTGTACAAAGAATGTGCATAAAAAAAGAACATCTTCCTTTCGCTCCCCACCCAGTTCCTCTTTTCAGCGACCAATTTCTTGAGACAATTTCCAGAAATACTCTCTGCATGCACATACAAGCACGTAGATAACTATAATCCTTAAAAGAAAAGCCCTGCTGGCAGTGCACACTGTTTTCTACCCTGCCTTTGTTCATTACTGTATCTTTTAATACACAGATCAGATCGAAGAGTTTCTGAAAAGGCACAGAAACTGCTGGTATAGGGGAACTATATCCCTAACAGCACAACATCAGTGAGCACAGGGAAGAGGGAGCCAATATCTTGCTTTTGGGAAGTATAAAAGCCATATGATATTTGAGCTGAATCTTCATGGAAATGCGTACATGGCAGAAAAGTAGAAGATTGTTTTAAGTGGTGACACTTACCAATTCCAGACGTAATTTATTTGGGTTTTCTTTTTTTCTTTCTTCATGGCAATTGGCAGGTACAAAATATCTGGAGCAGCTGCTAGTCTGTTGAAAGTCATCTCTACTGGGGTGAAAGAATATTAGAGTATGAATCCAAGACCTGGGTTGTGGTTTTAGGCAAGTCATGTGACCTCTTTAGTTTCCTCATTTATATAATGGGGATACCATGTGCTTGTGTTTCTCACCAGGTTTTTGAGACTATCTACTGAACTCAAGTACTGTCCTATGGTGAAAGCAAATTCTCTGGAGTCTAAGGGACATAGATGTGAAATCACTGTTCAGCTGCTATGAATGGTGCAGTTGCTAAATCATTCAATCCATTCACAGGAAATTATTATCTGCAATATTGCAGACACTGTCCTAGGCATGAGGATATGAGGGTGAACGAGACAGATAGGAGCTTAAATTGTTTTTGAGCAGTGTGGGCCAGCACTGTGCTAAAACCAAGAAGTAGTGGTAAATCCTTAGGCAGTCTCATTTGCTCACACAGCTACAAATTACATCTATCTGCTGAAAATTCCCAAATTTATACCTCCTGGCCTGACCTCTCTGAACTTGAGTCTTACATATACAACTGCCTTTTCAATGACTCCTTTTAAATAATTCATAAGAAACTCAAACATAATACTTCCAAACCTAGACTGATTTTGATCCCAAGGCTATCCCTCCCTCCTTTCTTCCCCATCTTTATAAACAGACCACCAACCACCAAGGTTTCAAGCCAGAGATCTGGAGGACATCCCTGATAGCTCCTCTCTCTTACCTCCCACCACCTGGAAGACAAATTAGTTCTACCCAGAAGGTAGATCTTGAATCCATCCACTGTTTTTCTCTCTTAAATCCCCCTTGCTTCCTTCTTTCTTTCTTTCTTTCTTTTTTTTTTTTAAAGATTTTACTTATTTATTTGAGAGAGAGAGAGAGAGAGAGCATGAGTGGAGGCAGGGGGAGCATAGGGAGAGGGAGAAGCAGACTCCCAACTCAGCAGGGAGCCCCATGAGGGGCTCAATCCCAGGACCATGAGATCATGACCTGAGCGGGAGGTAGATACTTAGCCAAATGAGCCACCCAAGTGCTCCATCCCCCTTGCTTCTTTGCAATAGACTCCTCACCATTTTCCTTGCTACTTCCTGCTTCCCCAACAAGCCATTGGCCACAGTGGCCAGAGTAGGTTCTCAGCATGAAAGCAACAGCAATGGTAGTGATAACAGATACAAACAAAACAAAACAAAACTGAAAATATAAGAATTCTTTCATTCCCACATCTTTCTGGGAAGAATTCTACCCTCCCAATCCCCCTCCCCACCCCACACTTTCCCTGCCCCAAGTCTGGGGCTTCAGTTGTGCTGATCAAGATAAATTGGTTAAGGTGCAGATTTAGATCAGAAAGGATTGATTGACTTACATTAACAAGGGCAGGGAATGGAATCTTGAAGATGAGAGAATGAAGCCAAACAAGGAAGAGCCAAGTCCAGATCTGGCCTACTTTTTGGGGGTAATATTTAGAGAGAAGAGAGATTGGAGAGTGTTGCTGTGCTGTGCTGAGTAGAACTTAAGAGAGATAGATCAAGATTTTTTTATCATGCTTACTGAGACTTATACACAGAAATTTCCATTTTGTGCTTATTTCATACACTTCAGTAAATATTAGACTGCTTTTCATTTTTATATTCAGTATCTGTTGTTTCCTGTGAATGAGATCTTATGCTGATACGGGCAATGAGTGGGCTCAGCTTTATTCAAAATACACCATTGCACTTAGGATAAAATCTAAATCCCTTACCAGGGCCTAAAAATCTCTAAATCATCTAGTCTCTATTTACCTCTCCAATCTTCTATCTGAACTCGTCTCCCCTTTGCTGACACTGGTCTTCCTTTGGTTCCTCAAGCACACAGAATCTTTTCCTTTCTTAGTCTCTACCTAGCTATTCCATTTGGAATGTTCTTTCCGTGGATGACCCATTCTTATCTTTTAGGTCTCATCTAAAATGTCACCTTTTCAGAAAGTGCTTTCCACTTACCTTAGCTAGATCTCCATTGTTGTTGTTCATGGCACTCTATGGTTTCCTTTATAGAACTTTGCAGGTGGTAATTTATTTACATGTGTGGTTATGTGTGCATGCACGCATGCCTGTTTTGCTCATTATCTATCTCCTGCAGATGTAAATCCAAGAAGACAATGAGCTTGTGGGTTTGTTCATGGCTACAGAGCCAATGCCTCAGTGCTCTGCACAGAAAAGGCTGCCAATGACTATTTGTTGAGTGAACAAACAAACTCTTGTAGAGCTTAACATTGACAAGAAAATACAGATACTGAAGATAATGTGTTATGATGACTACAACAGGGAAGTATGGTGTTACTGTAAACCTGAGGAAGCTAATTTAAGGGGCGCCTGGGTGGCTTAATCGGTTAAGTGTCTGCCTTTGGCTCAGGTCAAGATGCTAGGGTCCTGGGATCAAGCCCCGCATCTGGGTCCCTGCTCAGTGGGGAGTCTCCTTCTCCCTCTGCCCCTCTCCCCTGCTCGTGCTCTCTCTCTCCCTCAAAAATAAATAAATTTTAAAAATCTTTTTTAAAAAAAGGAAACTAATTTAAGTGGGGAGCAAGACAACCCAGGCCTCCCTGATCTAAGAACGGATCAGGAATTGGCCTAGTGATGAGAGTGAGGAGTGTTCATGCAGAGGAAATAACAAGTGTAAAGGCCTCAGGATGAGAGTATGAGGTATTTGGGGGAAACCAAAGAGGACAGTATGTCTGGAGCGTAGAGAGGAAGAGGTGGGCCCATGGAATGTGTGATAAGCCTTAGGACTGGGAGCTTTATCCTAAGAGAAATGGAAAGCTTCAGACAGTAGAGCAAGGTGATTAAGTTTGTGGTTTTAAAAGACTACTCTAGATGTGTGGGGAATGGATTACAGGTGAGGAATGGGGAGCTTGGAGAAGTAGGCTGGGGCAAAGATGATCTAGGGTGACTGCCTAGGTAAGTGTAAGAATACAGACCAGAGAAGATAGAGGCATGGCTGGAGGAGGTGGTGAATTTGGAGAAGAGCGGTAGATTCACAAAGTATTTAAAAGCTCGGGTAGTTAAGATATGGTGAGTCATTGGACTTGCCCTAATGGAGTGTGAGAGCCACGATGACTTCCAGGGTTTTGTTTTAGACTGCTGAGTAGATAATGGCACTGGTTATTTAGATGAGGGAAAACTGGAAGAGGAGCCAGTTGTATGTGGGTGAGTGGAGGGAAGATGACGAATTCGGCTGTGGACAAGGTTTGAGGCCCCTGTGAGGTATACAAGGCGAGATGCCAAGCAGGCAGCTAAATAGATGGCAGTGTGTTGGTCAGTGGAATTCTGCATACAAATGGAACCATCTGTCTGGGGAGTGAGTGGAGTCCAAGGCTTGGGAGAGAGTCCTGAGGTACTCTCACCATTTAAGGGTCAGATTGAGAAGAAGCCAGGAAATGACCAAGGAGTAGAGAGGTAAGAGTAACACCGGAATGTGTGATGCTATGGAAAGCTTTCATGAAATGATCTTAGATAGGGGCGCCTGGGTGGCTCAGTCGGTTAAGCATCTGCCTTCAGCTCAGGTCATGTTCCCAGGGTCCTGGGATCGAGTCCTGCAAAGGGCTCCTTGCTCAGCGGGGAGCCTGTTTTCCCTCTGCCTGCCACTGCCCCTGCTGTGCTCTCTCTCTGACAAATAAATAAAATTTTTTTTTTAAGATTTTATTTATTTATCTGAAAGAGAATGGGAGACAGAGAGCCTGAGAAGGGGAGGATCAGAGGGAGAAGCAGACTCCCCGCTGAGCAGGGAGCCCGATGTGGGACTCTATCCCGGGACCCTGGGATCATGACCTGAGCCGAAGGCAGTTGCTTAACCAACTGAGCCACCCAGGCACCCTAAATAAATAAAATCTTAAAAAAAAAAAAAAAGAAATGGTCTTAGACAAAAGTCTCAGTGAAGTAGCTGTCAGATTTTGAGTACAGAACATCACTCAGCAATTTAAGTTCTGATCATTCTCCTCCTTAATTAGGAAATTGTATACAGTAGTCTCCTCTTCTCCAAGGGGGATACACTCCAAGACCCCCAGTGGATGACTAAAACTGCAGATAGTATCAAACCTTATGTACACTATGTTTTTTCCCCATACATACATACTTATGATAAAGTTTAATTTATAAATTAGGCAAAGTAAGAGATTAACAACAGTAACTTGTAATAAAATAGAACAATATACTACAGTAAAAGTTATGTGAATGTGGTCTCTCAAAATAGACTGTACTCACACTTCTTCTTGTGATGATGTGAAATGAAATGCCTACAAGATGAGATGAAGTGACATGGATGTCGTAGGCATTGTGACATAGAGTAAGGCTAATACTGACCTCTGACTATTTGTCAGAAGTGGGATCATCTGCTTTCAGACTGAGGTTGACTGTTGGTAACTGAAACCATGGAAAGCAAAACCATAGATAACGGGGCTATTGTATCAGTATTTCTTAGGGAAAGAAACACCTCCTCAAATTCCACCTTAAAAATGACTATTTTATTTTCATATTAGTATTTTATCCTTCAATATTTGTTTATAATACATAAACATTTTTGTATTGTTGCAGTTATAATGGATGCATTTTAGTTTTTCCATTTTAAAAGTGAAAGGAATTTATGACTTCATAATTATCATTTTAGTGGCTGTATTATGTTCCATTAGATGACATTGTAGAGATTTATAAAAGGATATGGCTGACTCTGTTAAAACTATAAGAAGAAAAAAAACTACAGGAAGATAAACTTTTTCTCAGAATCCACCCTCCTTTACTATAACAAGATCACTTATTTTTTATTTTTTTAAAGTAGGCCCCACACCCCGCATGGAGCCCAACATACATGGGGCCCAACAGGTCATGGGGCCTAATGTGGGGCTCAAACTCCTGACCCTGAGATCAGGAGTTGGGCACTTAGCCCACTGTGCTACACAGGCACCCCAATAAGATCACTTTAAGAGTTAAGAAAACACAGAAGCAAATGAGCCTATCAGTAATGTTGTCTTCTGGAGTTTAAATACAGATAAACCAATTTCAATATGATGCTTTTTCAACTTCATACATAACTTGAATGACATCCTAAGAACATTTTCTGGAAAAGTAGAGTTTTTTCTATAAGAAACATGACTAGAAGCAGAAGGTGAACTCATGATTGAGCCAAGGACACTTTAACTCTTTGATCTAATGAAATTATGTGCTGAAATCAGCACAGTAGCTCAGAAAAGCTAAAAGTCTCTTGCCCCTACAAATAGCTCTCTAGTTTGGTGACATCAAAAGTAATTGATCAGGCACACCTGAAATAATATAACATTGTGTATTAACTATACTCAAACATTTTTTAATTAAAAAAAGAAAAATAAACACACTGAGGATGGAGGGATGAATTAAAAGGGTAGGCAAAAATATAATAATCTCGAACTCATCAGGAAAAGAAAATTGATCAGGAAGGCCCAAACGTGACGGCTGCTGAACTCCCTCAGTTTAATTCACTTAAGTATGTACTGAGCTCCTGCTTTGTGCAGGACAGAAGTGTCATATACAGCGTCCATGACATCTTTATTTAAAGGTTTATTTTCTCTCTTACTCATTGTTTTAAGATGGGACTTCACTATCTGCGTGGATCTTGTTGGCAGTTCCCTGTGTGTCCTGTCTCATGAGCACTGTTTTTGTCTTACCACAGGTTGTTGGGATGGGTAGTGATGTCAGATCTATCCAGAGCACCAGCCAACTTAAGGCAGGTTCATGGGTCAAGGGCTTGGGGTCCTTTTAGTGGTGGGGGAGAGAGGAGGAATTGGTGATAAGGAGAGATGTGGGCCTCTGAATCTCATGGAGACTCTGGAATTACTGAGTATCTTCTACACACTGTATTCTCCTTTAACCCTTGGTTAACAATCATAATTGTATGAAGGAGATGGTTCTGCATTTTACAGATAAGGAAACTGGCTAGTGATCTATTTAAGGTTACAGAGTAAATGGTGGGTCTGGGGTCTTCGAAGGCTTTCCTCCACAGTGCACAGGGTCCCAGTACAATTTCAGGTCCAAAGCAAATCATACTGTGCCCTCCACGCTCACATTTTTACAAGACAAAGTCTGTCTAGAATGTACATCTAATAACCTAGTAAAAAGAGGTCATGGACAGGCAATTTGTAGCCGGAGAAGTCAGTATGTGGTCTATGGGTCTACCTTTCTTTTGGTCTTGATAAGGAACTCCTAAGATTTTAGACTAGTGTTACTGCCTGTCTTCCTAAGTTCTTGCCCATACTACAAAGACCTGTTTCCTTCGTTAAACAAAAATATGAATGGCTGGTCCAGTTCTGTCTCAAATAACGATGTATCAAATAAATCCCTTTGCAAACTATGGCAATTTACAAACTAAGGTAGCACACATCTTTCCAAAGTATCAAGGAACTGTGACGTAGCTGATTAAAATAAATTCTTGATGACTCGAGATACTGGAAGGTGGCGAAATCACTTGGTAACTGGACTTCATAGATACGATCTAAAACCACATTCTAAGAAGCAATTTTAATCTTTGAGATTTGGCTCTTTGTAGAGATTTAAACCCCCCAAAAAGGAGACGAGGAGTAAAATGCCAATAAGATTAATTAAATTTCTTCTTTGAGCTCTGTCCAAACGTTGACGGAATTAGGACAGAACAAAAAAAGATGAACTTACACATCCTCTGCGCGTTAAAACTGAGGTAAGGAAATGAGTTATGGGGAAAAGAGACATCCTTGGGGACCGCTCTCGTTCAGGACATTTCCTTTCGCAACATTCCAGAGTCTGAGTCCCCAGGGCTCCCCCCAGTGGGAAGGGAAAGACGCGCGTGGCCAGGCGCGCGTACGCGTACATTCACGTGTACACATAGACACACGCGCGCGCGCACACATTACACATACACACGGCCTGTTTCCTCCGCTCCCCCTTCCCCGGGGGGCGGGGTCTTTTTCTCTTTAAAGAGCAGACGGTCTCCGCGCAAACCCAGGCTCTCTAAGGCCCCGGGGGCCCGGGACCCGAGCTGCTAGCAGCCAATGGGCGCGGTGGAGCGGCTCGAGCGCGGCTGACGCTACACCAATGGGCGTTCGCGGGGGGCGGGGGCAGCGGAGGAGACACTATTGTTGATGAGGAGGAGAGGCGGCGGCGGCTGCACCACCTCGTTGCTGCCGGCCGCGGCCCGGGCGCCCCCTGCTCCCCGGATTCCGGCTTCGTCACCCCGTCGCAGGGACCTTCCCTTCGGCCTCGAGAATCCAGCCCCTGCAACCCAACAACAACAACCCCCCCCGTCTCGCCCAGTCACCGGGGAGGGGGGGGACCATGTCCCAGCGGGTGAGGCGCAATGGGTCCCCCACGCCGGCCGGCTCCCTCGGGGGCGGTGCGGTCGCCACGGCCGGGGGAGCCGGGAGCCGCCTGCAACCCATGAGGGCGACGGTTCCGTTCCAGCTGAAGCAGCAGCAGCAACATGGCAGCCCCACGCGGAGCAACGGCGGCGGCGGCGGCAACAACGGCGGCTGCTGTGGTGGCGCCTCAGGCCCCTCAGGCGGCGGCGGCGGCGGCGGCGGCGGCCCGCGCACCGCCTCGCGCAGCACGAGCCCCACGCGCGGCGGCGGGAGTGCGGCCGCGCGCACCAGCCCCACTGTGGCCACGCAGACGGGCGCGTCCGCGACGTCCACGCGAGGCACCAGCCCCACGCGCGGCGCCGCGCCCGGGGCTCGCGGGAGCCCCCCGCGGCCACAGCCCCCGCCGCCGCTGCTGGGCACCGTGTCGTCGCCTTGCTCGTCGCCCACCCACCTGTGGACTGGCGAGGTGAGCGCGGCCCCACCCCCAGCCCGCGTCCGGCACCGGAGAAGGTCCCCGGAGCAGAGCCGTAGTTCCCCGGAGAGGAGGAGCCCAAGCGCCCCGGTTTGCAAAGCAGGTACGTGCTGGGGACTGCGCAGCGAGGGGAAGGCGGCGGGAAGGGGTCCCGGGCGCGCGCTGCTTTCGCGCGGGGACTGCGGCGCTACCGCGGAGCGGGGCGGCCGGGGGCGGGGCCGGGGCGGCCGGGGGCGGGGCCCGGGCGGGGCCGGGGCGGGGCCCGGGTGGTGCGGAGCCGCCTTCCCGGGGCGAGCCCCGCGCCCTCTCCACCGCTCCGTTTGTCTCGTTCATTGCTCCGCCGACCTTGCGCGGGTCCCGTATAGTGCAGGTGCAGCCGCTAACCTTGTAGTTGGGCTGAGACTTGTTAATGATAAACCTGGGATTCTGGCCGCCGACCGGTTACTGCTTACCCTCCCTTGAGGGTGAGGCTAGGAGTGGTTTGTCACTTTAAGTGACATGGTTAATGTTAATATAGCACATGTCTGCTGCTAAGTATTTCTCTTTCGCAAAAACAGTTTCAGATTGTAAAGATCGAATTCATTAGCATAGCAGATTTGGATCCCTGAAGAGACGTGAGGCTGGGAGCGTGTTAGCATTTCCTAAGACTTGATAAGTGGGTAGCAAGAAAGAAGTTAAGGAAGATGCCTTTGGAAGGTTTATGGGCTTTATCTTAGAGTCTGGGTGTCTCTCTGAAATACTGATAGTGAGGGCGCCTGGGTGGCTCAGTCGTTAAGCGTCTGCCTTCAGCTCAGGTTGGGATAGAGCCCCGCATCGGGCTCCCTGCTCGACGGGAGACCTGCTTCTCCCTCTCCCACTCCCCCTGCTTGTGTTCCCTCTCTCGCTGTGTCGCTTTCTGTCAAAAAAATAAATAAAATCTTTTTAAAAAATGAAATACTGATGTATAGATGTAAAACGATTTGTTTTATTAAAAAAACAAATCCACCGATTGTCTCCTTGTTGTTATTTTAGGGACCAAAAAAACCCTGTTGTTTTTCTATGTACTTGGGAGCTTTCTTGGTTCTGAATGGAGCTGTTGGGTTCCACTGGAGTCATTCATAAAGTAACTCAAAAAGAAATTCAAATTGTGAAAGTGGAGAGAGATTTGTCATCTGATTGCCTTCGTTTTAGAAACTACTGAAAAAAAAAAAAGAAATGGGTGGTTTTTAGTTTATGCAGTAATACTACAGACATATACCTTTGTTTTTCCCTTGTCTAGAGAATTTCTTTAGAGTCTTTCAGTCAGAATTACTGGAAATTTCAGGAAACTTAGTACAGTACTTCTCAACCAAATAAAAGAGACTGTTAAGTGATTTCAAGGGTCCCTTCAGAAACGCAGGGAGCAGGATGAATCTTTCTTACTATTTATTTTATCAAAGATTTTAGACAATGGATACGTTTTTTACAGAGATTGCCCTGGAAAATGATCAATAGTGTTTTCTAATCAGAAAAAGAATACTGTTTTAAACCCTTTGAAAATGCAATGTTTTTTTAACTTCTGTTGTTAAAAGTACTAGAATCCTCCTCCCCCTCAAATAATAGTTATCACTTTACTGAGTTCCTGCTGTATGTTTGGTGATTTACCTACAAGATCTCATTTTAACTCTCACGGTAGGTTTTAGAGAGGTTAAGTAACAAGTGGTAAAATTGATATTTGAATTCTCCTGGGTGGTACTCCAAAACCATGTCTTTTATATTAAGAAGATAGCTTCATGGTATGTAAGATAGAACCTGGATATATATAACATAGCAAAATTACATGGGCTTAGGTTTTGAAGCGACTCTTAGATGTATCTGGTGAACATAATTCAATTTGCCTTCAGCCTTCGGGAGCCCGCATAGTGTGGAAAGTGGAAGGGGGAGGAGGAGGTGGTGACCCCAGTCTGATAACAGAATGTGGCTACCCTCTCAACTGTGTGCCCCTTAAAGCAGAGCAGCAACCTGAGGAGAGCACGGTTAAATTAAGTATTGGCAAAGAGTGGAGGAAGGTGTTCTTTTCTTCTGCTCTTTAGGACTCTATTTTCTGGGATCTCCGTCTCCTCATGTGCCCACTCTTCATGTTTCCCAAAGCTCCCCTCTCTCAGATCTGTCATTCCATTCATGCTGTAAAATTAACCCTTCTTAAAAGCTTCCCCCGTGTCTCCCCACCAAAAATAAAAAACAAAAACCCAGAAAATAAAAACTTTCCTCTAGTGCAGCACGCTCAACTAGATGTGAAAGGAATAGTGCCTGTCATTAAGTTACACTGAAGTGGATGTCTGATAGCTTCCTTCCTAAGAATGTCTTGTTTCACTCTAGTAGCAGAGTAGGAGTTTCGGATTTCAGATTTCAAGTCTTCGTAACACAAACAAGATAATTTGCTGTTTTCTTCAGACTAAATCTGGAAGGAGAGGAGGGGAAAAAGGAGAATCTTTTTAATCACTGGTACTCCCATTTTGATTAAAGGAAGATTATCACCAGTTTCCAGCCTCAGTGAAATGTAGAAATCTTGACTGGTAGAGAGGAAGGGTCTGTAGTTCTGTAAACCTCATATGACTCAAATTCCAGGGCCTATCTAGATAAGGCTGCCAACTTCAGGGTGTCTGTTAATTGAACTGGATGCCCTAACCTTTGTTAGGCCTGAATGCCTCTGAGTTTGAGGTCTCAGAATCTTTAGAGGGGCATCCCTATTCTGCCGCATCCCTATCCAGTTGCTTTATTCCCCCAGGGTTAAAGATAACCATTTGTTAATCCAGAACTTCCTTCTCTTGACTACTATAAAGTCATCCAAGCACCTATCCCTGACATATTTTAAACTTCTCACCTTCAGTGCCTGCCATCTCCATGGCAAACTGGTTTGCCATTAGGAACTGTGAAATGCTTAGAGAAGGTAACTAGGCAACAGTGTTAACTGTAGATAAAATGGGGAAGAAGGTGAGGTTTGTTTTGTGCTTTCCCTCCTTTTGTCTTAATAAAATGTCAAATAGGCATATTACAAATGGAGAGGTGGCATATTAGCATATAGGCTTTGGATAGACAGTCTGGGTTTAATATCTGTTTTCCACCACCTAGGAGCCATGTGCTTTGGGAATGTGAATAACTTTCTAACCCTTAACTTTCTTATCTGTAAAATAGGTGATGATGATGATGATATCTGCTTCATATGGTGGTAAGGATTAAATGAAAGGAAATTTAAAAATACTCAGCACAGTACCTCAGTATAAAAGTTAGATATTGTGTATCATATTAGTTTTGCTTCTAGTTTTAGTGGATGTAACATAAATTGCCAGTGTAGGCTTAGTTTTCATGGTTGTATGAAATTTCAAGTTGGAGAGAACATTGCTTGTGAGCATCCAGAAGTGTAGCTCAAGTGTGGTCTGTGGTTCATCAGAATTACTTAGGGTCCTTGCTAAAAATGTAGACTTTGAAAGTCCGCCACCACACCCCCCTGTGATTTTGCTGTGCTCCAGTTTGAAAAGCAGGCACTAGAAACACCAAAGAAAAATAGTTTGAAAACTCAGTACAGGGGCGCCTGGGTGGCTCATTTGGTTAAGCGTCCCACTCTTGGTTTCAGCTCAGGTCATGATCTCAGGGTTGTGAGATCGAGCCCCATGTTGGGCTCTGCATGGGCGTGGAGCCTGCTTAAGATTCTCTCTCTCCCTTTCCCTCTGCTCTTCTCCCCCCACTCTAAAAAAAAGGGAGAGGATACTAGTAGTGTTTACAGTAGAGGATTATTAGAAGGATAAAATCCTTTTAATCTCTGTGTGGTTATAGAAATCTCCCAGTATTAGCTGTTTTCATATCTTTATCATCCTCATCATCCAAGGGTTTAGACATTTGGGGTAATTTGTAGTGGTAGTAGTATTTACATTCTTAAGATGTGTAGCATTTATAGTTACTTAGGAGGAGTAGAACATGAATTTGAGATGGGAGAGACTAAGGCATCGAGCATGTGAGTTTAGGTGCTATGGAAGTGGAAATGGCAAGGATAAAAGAGTGAGGAGAGTGTGGTAACCTTTTGGACATAGGGATTGAGAAAGGCAGTTCAGGATAATTGGTTGGTTGGTGGTACTAATTTTGAAAAGTAACACACGAGGGAATGCAAGCTTGTGAAAAAGTGAATGAAGTTTTAGACATGTTTAGTTTGTGCTCTCAGGAAATCCAGGCAATTTCTTAGACTGTGGCAAATACAGTTTTTAGAACTCAGGGGTGCAGTTTGAATTACGGGGAAAAAAATTGGGACTCATTGATTTCAGTTCAGTAAACATTCACTTAACATGTACTTCATGCTAGGCATTTGCATGTGGACAATGCTTGAAATGATCAGAATGGATAAGATGATGGGGAGAATCCTGAGGATAGAACTCCGGGAGAAAACAAGCATTTTAAGGGTTGAAAGTTAAAAGCCAGTGAAGGAGCCTGGCAAAGGAAGGAGAAATGGTAGAATAGTGTTGAGAAAGCCAGAAGAAAGGTTAGATTTCAAGGAGGGGATGATAAAGATTTTCAAATTCTGTGAAGAGAATAAGTAGGGTGACCCTGGAAAATAGGCTTTTGAATATGGCATTTCCGCCAGTTGTTGATTGTTGAGAGAGAGTAGTTTGTGGGGGACAGAAATTGGATTAAAGTGGTAGGTGAGGGTTATTAAGTAAGGGTAATGATTAGAAATTACTCTTAAGGAGTACAAATTACTCTTATGTCACTGAAAGGAAGGAAAGTGATGAAACAGGATGAAAAGTTGAGCTAAGGTTCATTTGTTTGTGTATAGGATAGGGAAAACTTAAGCATGTTTTTAAGGTCTGGGGAAAGGATTCAGACGAGAATGAGACTGCAAGTATAAGAGAAGATGAAAATAGTAGATGGAGCAAGGTCATGGAAAATGTGAGCGGCAGTGGGATCCAGCACGTGGAGAGTCTGGAAATCTCAGAAATCTCAGAAATGACTAAGGACACTTCTTTCTCTGAGGATGAGAAGGTGGTAAGGGTGGGTTAAAATGTCAGATAACTTAGCAAGAGAAGGGAAGGAAGTTGAGAAAGTCAGCTACTTCCATGTCCAAATTCCTTGAAGAAAAAGCATATTTGTCCTAATACTATATTTTTAAATTTAAATTTTATTTTTATCAAAATACATTTATGTAATTAAAAATACCAAATAGCACGGGGGCGCCTGGCTGGCTCAGTCGGTAGAGCATGTGACTTTTGATCTTGGGGTTATAAGTTAAAGCCCCGTGTAGGGTGTAGAGATTACTTAAAAAATATATTAAAAAAAAATCAAATAACACTGAACTTATAATCAAATAAAATGTTTTCCCGAAACATCTCTCTCTACTCCTACTTCCTGCCCCTAGACACAGTCCCTTTCAACTCTTAGTACTCTTTGTTTCTGGGGAAATTTTTTCTGTCATTTCTCCTTTCTGTTGTCATGTCTTTTTGGAACCCCTGCTATGTGGGACCTCTTGAATTGAACTAATACTTTTCTTATTTCTGTCCTAGTTTATCTTTTTGTTCTTCTTTCTAGTGGCTTTATTTTATCTTCTGTCCTTTCAGTTGATTTTTAAATCTTGGTCATATTTTCGTTTTTCAAGAGAACTTACGTTGCTGTCTGATTGTCAGGGTCTTCTGAAAATATTTATAAAAGGTGTAAATACCCTCAGTTGTTTTTTTGCCCTTTGCATTATCTTCAGAGCTCTTTTTGTCTTGAGCTTTGTCATGTTGAAAAGTGTCATTAGTTTTCTATTACTATTCAAATAAGACCTGGAAATGCTGACTAGATGTTCTGTCTGGCTAGGTCAGGATGGTGGACTGGAGGATCTTAGGATGACGATGAAAGGACTTTCTAATGTAGGGTTTTTTTTTCCTGCCAGGTTTCCCAGGGAAGAGTTCTACAGTATCATGCCTGAGGATATGTCTGGTGTCTTTAAGTCCAGAGCCTGCCAAGTTAATCTCTCCAAAGCAGTTTTTCCCAGTCTTTTTGCTCTGGAGATAATTTCTGTTTCTCAAGGAACTCCTGCTTTCATGATCACTTAGCTGAGATATAAATGGTAAATGCTCTTCTGAGTACAGACTGATTTCTCTGTGGATCTATTTGACCCATGTATTATAATTTTATTCATTTTGTGTAATTTTCCCTCTTCCTCTTCTTGGGGAAAAACAGTTTAGTTCACATTTCTTGAAATCAATCTTCCTTCCTCTTTCTTTTTCTCTTTCTTCATTCCTTCCTTTCTTTACTCCCCTCTCCCCTCCTCTTTCCTCCCCTTCCTCTCTCTTTTTTTTTTTTTTTAAGATTTTTATTTATTTATTTGACAGAGACACAGCGAGAGAGGGAACACAAGCAGGGGGAGTGGGAGAGGGGAGAAGCAGGCTCCCCACAGAGCAGGGAGCCCGATCCGGGGCTCGATCCCAGGACCCTGGGATCATGACCTGAGCCGAAGGCAGACGCTTAATGACTATGCCACCCAGGCGCACCTCCCCCCCCTTTCCACTTCATGGCCAACATGGGGCTCAAACTCATGACCCAAAAATCAAGAGTTGCATGATTCACTGACTGAGCCAGCCAAGCGCCCCAATCTCTTTCCCTTTCATAGATTTTTAAAATTCCTAAGACAACCACAGTACATTTTGCTTAGATAATTGGCCTAAACCAAATGAGATTTAATTTTTCTAAAGGTAGACTCAGTAGATTTAATTTAAATAAAGTTAGTAGAGTTAGTTTTTACAATATGAAAATTTATTGACAAAATTGTATAATAAAGCTATGGAAACCATAAGCTAAGATAATATGAAAAAAATTTAGCCTGAGACACAATTTGTATAAGAGTTTGAAAGAATTCTTTCTGAGTAACATGATCTGTCTCAAATATAAGTTATGCAGAATCGTACACATCTGTTGGTTCCTTGATCTCTTTTATAGACTTACACATAAAAAGTGATGTTTCAAAAATAAAAACAAAATTTATCTCCTTAAGGCAATACATGTACAGTTTTGCTATCCAAATACTCAATTCTGGGTTGAACTTGAAATGAGCACACCCACATTTCATTTTCAAATGAAATGAAACATTTCTTTCCCTGCTCTTGATGCTTGTTAAACAAGAAAAAGTTTGTTTATTCATATAAGAAGTTGAAAATGCAGCAAATTATTCATTGCTTTCCTGTGAATGGCAAGACACTTTTCTTTGCACAGAAATCTAGAACTTCTATTGGACAGTACAGAAAATCTTGGGTTGAGTTTATAATCAGATTGCAGCTAATTTATCACTTAATATATTTGCTTTCAAAACTTGGTTGAAACATCTTTTCTGCTGTTGTCTTTTTTCCTGTCTGTTGTCCTTGTGGGTTATACCTTTCTATTTCTTCAGTCTTATAGTAATAGAACAGCTTTCTGTTAAAGGCTTGCATACAGTGGAGGTGAAATTACCTATAGTTTATTCCAAAAAGACTACATGAAATTTTTAGTTGACCATTCTTCTTTATGAGTTAGTGTTAAATTCTTTTGGAAGTAAACTTAAATCTTTTTTTGGAGTTCTTGCTCTTAAAGGGCTGATTTTGTAGTTGTATGTTCTAGTCTACCTACCAGTATGTATTCCTCCCCTCTCCTTTCCTTTCTTTCTCTGTAGATAATATATACACGTGATAAAAAAAAAATTATAAACGGTAAAAGAAAATACAGTAAGTCTTCTCCATACTTGTCTTTAAGTTCATTATTCTCAGAGAAAATTCATTTAGCTGTTTCCCTTCTATTATTCCATAGTTACTCTATGGCATATACAAATATGTATATATGTGACTATGCTTACAAGTTTATTTACCACTCATTTCATCAGGCTTTTTTTGAACATTTTGATCATTTCCAATCTTTTGCTGTTCAGTGGTATATTATGTTGAATATTCTTGTTTATACTTCTTTGTGTACTTATGAGTTTATCTGTAGGATGAGTTCTTAGAAATGAAATTTCTTGGACAGAGATACACATTTTTCTTTCTGTTGTCAAATATATTTCAGGACTTGGTGTCAGTTCATACTTGAGTTCCAGGAGCCTATGTTTTTTTCCGCTATCTTCCTTTGGATTGCTATTTTTTTTTTAATGATTCCATTTTATCTCCACCATTAGTTATTAGTTATATCTCGTTTTAATATGCTTAGTGGTTGCTGGAGCAGTGCTGTCCAAGAGAACTTCCTGCAGTGATGGCTATGTTCTGTATCTGTGTTGTCTAATAGTTCATGTTATAATCTTCTATTAATATACTTCCATTTCCTGCCTCCCATCCTTTGTGCTTTCATTGTCAAATATTTTGCTTCTCTGTTATAAATCCTACAATACATTGTTACTGTTTTTACTTTAGATGATTATCTTTGTAAGAAATTAAAAATAAGAAAAAATCTTTTTATTCAATTTTTACTGTCTTCAGCACTCTCAAGTTGTGTGAAATAGAGTGGTTGTAGTGTGAATGAAAAAGGACTTATTTGAGAAGCAAATAATTGATAGGACTTGTTAACTGATTACATTTGAGGGATGAGGGAAATGAGAGAGCATAGTGATGGCTGAATATTTTTGACCTAGTCGGGTGATTAAGTTAACAGTGTTGTTAATGACAACTGGTTTCATAAATGCTACTATATTCTGTATGCATACAGAGTAGACCATACACTTTTGGAGCATGGTGCACTAACATTTTTAATAATAACATGGACATTTTGGAAGATAAAGAAAAAAAATTTTTTTACACTTACCCTTCCAATTTAGCATTCCTAAAAATTGTTATTTTACTTGGTGTTATACTGGGATTTACTGAGCTCTAGTAGTTTCTGGAAAACCATTTCACATCATTTATGTTTTCCTATTGTGCATGTACTGATATTTCTAAAGATAAGGATGAGTGATGTCTCTTTATATTATTTTAGAACTTAAGTTCACCTTGCAGAGCAGCTTATAAGGTATTAAGATGACATCCCTGGCCTTAATGGACTTTAGAATTAAAGAGAGAGGCAATATTGAATGTTGCAATATTCAAGGGTTAATAATAAAAACAAGAAAATATATAACGTTACTAAGAAGAGTAGTATTTAATGGCAAAAGTCTGATAATGGCCACATGGGACTCTTTTGTGAGTCAGTGCTTTATGTGTAGACATGGATTGCTAGGTAATTTCTAGGTAGACATTCTTCACTTCTCTAGAAAGCAGTTGCATTAATGATATCCCTAAGAATTCTTGGGATGTCTGCTTCTGGAAATTGATTTAGTGTCAGAATGCACCTGATCTACTTCAGAAATGTTATGTTTCTTGTATAAGAAAGGCTTAGAACCCATATCTTTGGACAGTCTCCCTGCCAATTAATTTTTTTTTAAATATCGTGTGGCCCACCCATTGCTTCGGTTACAATTAATCTGTTCCTTTCTCCCTTCAACTGGGGGGAATTGGGGTAGGGAGAACTTGCCAGATTTAAATGAGACCCAGTAAAAATTTTGTTCAAATGAGTGAATGGATGGATTCCTATCTTTAAAAAATATTTGTAAAGACCCACACCCCATCCTCTATTTGTTGTTTATTTTTTCCTATTTGGAAGCCTTGGTACACCAGATTTTGCCTAGGTTGAGTACTGTTTTTTTGTCTTATAAATGAACTTCTTGTATGAAGATTATATTGCTAGCTCACTATTGAGTATAGTATCTTCAAAAATCCTTGGAGTCCTCCTGTTGGAAATTCCTTTAATACTGGAAAGTTGCATATTTCTAGTAACAGATCATTAGATTATTCTGGTCCTTCTACACTTAACTGATATTTTTTAAATTGATAGTATACTTTTAATTGCTAACTGGGTTTAAAGCTAAGTATAGTAAGAGATTGTGGAACAGTTTCCCCCTTTGTAAAGCTTTTAAAAATGTAATTTTTTTTATTATGTTAATCACCATACATTACATCATTAGTTTTTGAGGTAGTGTTCCATGATTCATTGTTTGCGCATAACACCCAGTGCTCCATGCAGTACGTGCCCTCTTTAATACCCATCACCAGGCTAACCCATCCTCCCACCCCCCTCCCCTCTAGAACCCTCAGTTTGTTTTTCAGAGTCCATCGTCTCTCATGGTTCGTCTACCCCTCCGATTCCCCCCCTTCATTCTTCCCCTCCTGCTATTTTTTTCTTCTTCTTCTTTTTTTTTTTTAACATATAATGTATTATTTGTTTCAGAGGTACAGATCTGTGAATCAACAGTCTTGCACACTTCACAGCGCTCACCATAGCACATACCCTCTCCACTGTCTATCACCCAGCCACCCCATCCCTCCCACCCCCCACCACTCTAGCAACCCTCAGTTTGTTTCCTGAGATTGAGAATTCCTCCTATCAGTGAGGACATAAAAAATATGGAACGCTTCACATAAGAATGTAATGTTAAGCTTTTTCTTTTCTTTCTTTTTTTTTTTTTTTAAGAGAGAGTGCATGGGGTGTGAAGGGCAGAGGGAGAGGGAAAGAGAATCCTAAGTAGGCTCCATGTCCAGCACAGAGCCTGATGCAGGGCTTGATCTCACAACACTGAGTTCATGACCTGACCCGAAGTCAGGAGTTGTACACTTAACTGACTGAGCCACCCAGGCGCCCCATGTAATGTTAAGCTTTTATTTATTTTTTTAAAGATTTTATTATTTATTTGACAGAGAGAGACACAGCGAGAGAGGGAACACAAGCAGGGGGAGTGGGAGAGGGAGAAGCAGGCTTTCCGCTGAGCAGAGAGCCCGATGTGGGGCTCGATCCCAGGACCCTGGGATCATGACCTGAGCCGAAGGCAGACACTTAATGACTGAGCCACCCAGGAGCCCCCAGTGTTAAGCTTTTAAAGTAAAGCTAAAAACCTCTAAAGATGTCAGACTTGTACCATTTAAAAAAATATGTGTGAAGCGACATTTATTTTAATGAGTCTGAACCTTCAAATAAGAGGTAAGAAAGTATAATATGATATGCTATTTGTGTATAAGGTATTGTATATAAGATTGAAATCTCTACCAAGTTTATAAATTTTGGCTTTGTAGTGGACAATTTGTTTCTGTTTTCCTCCTTATAAATTACTTTAATAAAAATCTTTGTAAATTTATGTATTTGGGGGCTAGTATGAGTATACATTTATATGTATCCTCTTTAGAAGAAAGTCCCAGGATTGAGATTATTGAGTGAAGTTTTAAATAATGTGATGTTTTTTAGCATTGTTTTCCAAAAAAGGATTGAATCACTTTACCCTGTCAACAGAAAGGACTGTATCTTCCTGTTGCTGTGAAGCCTTGTCAGAATTAGACTTCATGCCTTTTCTTTAGTTTACCAATTCATTGTGTAAAATAGCATACATCATAGTTTTCATTTGTATTTCCTTACGTATTTCCTGTGGTCATAGTGAGTATTTGAATATTTTAATCATCCTCATATAGTAGCTACTTAATACCATTTAATAAGAAATAATACTGTTGGGGGCGCCTGGGTGGCTCAGTCGTTAAGCGTCTGCCTTCGGCTCAGGTCATGGTCCCAGGGTCCTGGGATTGAGACCCGCATCGGGCTCCCTGCTCAGCGGGAAGCCTGCTTCTCCCTCTCCCTCTCCCACTCCCCCTGCTTGTGTTCCCTCTCTGGCTCTCTCTCTCTCTGTCAAATAAATAAAAAAATAAATAAAATCTTTAAAAAAAAAAAAGGAAATAATACTGTTACTAATAACAGGGTTGAATATTCTTTTAAAATGCTTATTCAGTGTTTGGAGTCTTTTAACTCTATTGACTGACCCTTTATTCATTGAAGATGTAACTAACATTTTTAGCTACTCCTGTTTTTATTTTAGTTTTTTTAAAAAGGTTTTATTTGCAAGAGCAAGAGAGAGAGAGATTGAGAGAATGAGTGGGGGCAGAGGCAGAGGGAGAAGCGGACTCCCCATGGAGCAGGAAGCCTGACAGGGACTTGATCCCAGGACTCTGGGATCGTGACGTGAGCTGAAGGCAGACGCTTAACCGACTGAGCCACCCAGGTGCCTGCTATTCCTGTTTTTAAAAGGCTTGCCTCATTGGCAGGTGTGTGGGTTATCAGGTTTATTGAGGTATAATTTACATACACTAAAATTCATCTTTTTAAATATACTGCTGTGTGAATTTTGATAAATAACACAGTTGTGTAACCACAACTGTGATCAATGTATAGAATATATTTTTTTAAATTTTTTATTGTTATGTTAATCACCAAACATTACATCATTAGTTTTTGATGTAGTGTCCCATGATTCATTGTTTATGCAAATACCCAGCGCTCCATGCAGAACATGCCCTCTTCAATACCCATCACCAGGTTAACCCATCCTCCCATCTCCCCTCCCCTCTAGAACCCTCAGTTTGTTTTTCAGAGTCCATCGTCTCTCATGGTTCGTGTCCCCCTCTGATTTCCCCCCCTTCATTCTTCCCCTCCTGCTCTTTTTTTTTTTTCTTAACATATATTGCATTATTTGTTTCAGAGGTACAGATCTGTGATTCAACAGTCTTACACAATTCACAGCACTCACCATAGCACATACCGTCCCCAATGTCTGTCACTCAGCCACCCCATCGCATGTATAGAATATTTCTTTCTTTTTTTTTTTTTTAAAGATTTTATTTATTTATTTGACAGAGAGAGACACAGCGAGAGAGGGAACACAAGCAGGGGGAGTGGGAGAGGGAGAAGCAGGCTCTCCGCTGAGCAGGGAGCCCGATGCAGGGCTCGACCCCAGGACCCCGAGATCATGACCTGAGCTGAAGGCAGACGCTTAAAGACTGAGCCACCCAGGTGCCCCTAGAATATTTCTATTGCCCATAAATGTTTCTCATGCCAGTTTAAGCCAAAAGCCCCTCCTTTTACCTCTAGGCCACAGCAACCTCTGATTTGTTTTTGGTTGCTGTAGTGTTATGTTTTTCAGAACATATAAATGAGTTACACAGTACTTTGTTTCTTGAGTCTGGCTTCATTTACTTAGCATAATGCATTTGAGATTCATTAATGTGGGGCGCCTGAGTGGCTCAATTGGTTGAGGGTCTGACTCTTGATTTCGGCTCAGGTCATGATCCTCAGGGTTGTGAGATCAGGCCCTGCATTGGGCCCCACTTTGGGCTCTGCACTTAGCAGAGTCTGCTTCTCTCCCTCTCCCTCTGTCCCTCCCTGCGCTGTCTCTCTCTCTCTCAAATAAATCTTAAAAAAAAAAAATTCATTAATGTTACTGCATGTATCAGTAGTTCATTCCTTTTTATATCTGAGTAGTATTCCATTATATAAATGTACCCCAGTTTGTTTATTCGTTCACCAGTTGAAGGATATTTGGGGGTTTTCATTCCTGATATTAGAAATTTGTGCCTTCTCACTCTTTTTTTTTTTTTTATAGTCAATCTTAGGTTTATCATTTTTGTAGATCTTGTCAAAGAACCAGGTTTTGGTTTCATTTACATTGTTATTCTGTTCATTGATTTCTGTTCCTGTCTTTATTATGTTCTTTGTTCTACTTGCTTTGGGTTGAATTTGCTCTTTTTCTAGTTGCTTCTCTGATGGAAGCTTAAATTACTGATTTGAGACCTTCTTTTCTAATAGAAGCATTTAATGCTGTACATTTTTCTCTGAGCAGTTTAGCTGCATCCCACAAAATTTGATTTTTAAAAAATTTTATTTATTTTTATTTTTTTTTAGTACTTTGTGAAACAACACTGTTGTAGAAAGCATCTATCAACTAACATCGTCTTTCATGAAGATAGAAGTGTTATCAAATATATGTGTGGAAGCATAAGGAAAGTGCTATATTCTTAACTCTGCACCAACACTGTGTAGAAAGCATCTTTTTAAAAATTTTTAATTTTATTTAATTTTTAAATTAAATTTTAAATTGTAACATACTGTGAAAGTTTGATGTTTTGTATTTTCATTTTAATTAAGTTCAAAACATTTTCTAGTTTCCCTGAGACTTCTTTTTTGGCTCATGAGTTTATTTATAAAAATTTTGTTTGAGGGTTTTCTAGATTGCTTTCTTTTGTTGATTTTTAGTTTGATTCTATGTCAGAGAACATACTTTCTATAATTTCATTTCTTCTGAATATTTTAAGGTTTGTATTTATGTCCCTGGATATGATCTGCCTTGACAAATGTTTCATCTACCTTGACAGATGTGCCCATGTGTATTGTGCTCTTGTTGAGTGGAATGTCCTATAAATTTAAATTAGGTAAAATTGATTGATAGTTTTCAGCTCTTCTATATTCTTTGCAGATTTTCGGGCTACTTGTTTTATCATTTCCTGAGAGAGAAGTTGAATTCTCCAAATATAATAGATTTCTCTTCCATTTCTGTTTGCTTTAGCTTTGTGTATTTTGACATTTATTTTTTAATCTGCAGAAACATTTAGAATCCTTATGCCTTTTGGGATTGACCTTTTTATCATTATGCATTTTTCTTTATCTCTGGTAATTTTCTTTGTTCTGAAATATACTTTGATTACTGTTTGTGTGTGGTCTATTTTTTCCATCCTTTCTATATTATTCTATATTTCCATCTTATCTTCATTGTATTTGGTGGGTTTGTCTTATAGACAGCATATAGTTGGGTCTTGGTTTTTTTGTTTGTTTGTTTGTTTAAGTAGCCTTTATGCCCAGTGTGGAACTTTAACTCACGACCCTAAGATCAAGGGTCACATGCTTTACTGACTGAGCCAGCCAGGGGCCCCAGGGTCTGGTGTTTTTTGTTTTTTGTTTTGTTTTAATTTAGTCTGATGATCCCTGTTTTTTTAATGTGTTTAGATCATTTACATATAGTACAATTATTATGTTTGGCTATAGGTCTGTTTTATTATTTGCTCTGTTTTCCCTTCTGTTTTTGTGTCACCCTCTTATCTGTCTTCCGTTGGATTAGTTGACTATTTTTTAGTAATCCATTTTAAGTTAAATATTGGCTTTTTGGCTATCTCTTTGTATAGATTTTTTGGGGATTACAATATAGATAACTAACTTTTTATATACTTTAAGTAAAAGTAGAAATTTTTTAATCAGTTGTGTCTCTTTAGACTCTTCCTTTTATGTTATAGTCATATATATTACATCTTCATATGTTGAAAGCCCTATACAGATCATATATATGATTGTGTGTATGTATCTGTACAATTTGCCCTTATAAAATTTGATATGATAGTAATGATTGTTTCAGAAGAAAACTCTTGATGATAAAGGTTCTAATTGATTAAAATTTGATATAGTCAAAGGCAGATTGGGTCTTTATTGTAAGCTCTATTGAAAACAGTTGAAATGGAAGAAAATTATTTTAGCAAAATATACATGAAGATTGGAAAAATAATTTTTGGTCTTCGATAAATTAATCAAAAACTAAGTTGACTCAATAGAGTTTGTGCTGGAAAATACTTTGTAAAAAACTTGTTACAAATACAAATATACATACATTCATAGCTTTGGGTGAGGATGTAGGGACAAAAGATTGAAGAGTTAGAGAAGCTCTAACTGGCACATCTTTTTTTTTTTTTTAATTGTATCTCAGTGTGTATGTATGTACATTTAAATTCTGAAAAATGTCATGCATTTTTACCTGCTAACCTGGTTTCCACTGATGGGATGGGGGAATACAGTACAGATAACTTTCACTTTCTACTTAAACAGTTCTGTTTTTTGAATACTTTGAAATAGAATGTTTCATTTCTGTAATAAAAGGGCTAATAAAATATCTATTTGGGGGCACCTGGGTCGCTCAGTTGGTTAAGCATCCGACTCTTGATTTCTGCTCAGGTCATGATCTCAGGCTCATGAGATCAAGCCCTGCGTGGGGCTCTGCACTGGGTGTGGAACCTGCTTAAGATTCTCTTTCCCTCTCCCCCCAACCTCCGTGCACAAATCTGCTCACTTCCTTTGTTTTTTAAAAAAATCTATTTGTATTTGTAGCAGTGATTTACAATGGAGTTAAATGTTAAAAAAAAAAAAAAAAAAGGTTAAAAATACAGCATTAGGGTCGCCTGGGTGGCTCGGTCGTTAATCTGCCTTCGGCTCAGGTCATGGTCCCAGGGTCCTGGGATTGAGCCCTGCATCAGGCTCCCTGCTCAGCGGGAAGCCTGCTCCTCCCTCTCCCTCTCCCCCTGCTCGTGTTCCCTCTCTCACTGTGTCTCTGTCAAATAAATAAAATCTTTATTAAAAAAAAAATACAGCATTAATGTTATTTCCACTTGCTCCAGGCCTCTATTTTGACTGTTTGGGTAAATTTTTCTCTTCGAGCTGGCTTAGAGAAAGCTTCTTCTATGTATGTGTTCTCTATTTTCGTAGAAGTGATGTTCTGTTCTTAAATCCACTGAAGAAAGTAATTACATCTAGAGGAACAGCTTTGTCATGGTGCCCTTGGTTGGTACTTCTTGAGACCAGTCTCAAGATGAACCTTAGCCATTGTCCCCACTATGACATTTAGGGGTCTAAGTTAAAGTAAATAACTTACACTGGATTATTCTAGTTGAAGAGGCATGCTGGCTGTGTTTATTTCTGCTAGATTTCCATCTTTAGAGGCCCTTGGGATAGTGGTGGGTGAGGATAGGTAGGGCAGTGGAATCTGGCATGTCTGAACCACAGAAAAGAGTAGTGGGTGAGGTGATGGAATAATACAGAAGATAGTGGTAGAGTTAGAAGTAAAATCACTATCAAATCAGCATACATATGACTGGTCAAAATAACTAGGTTATAAAGATTTTATTGAGAGACACCTGTCACATCAATGGGCAGAACTACCCTATGTGCATAAACTTAGTTTATCTAGAATATCTAAACATTTAGGAAATACAATTCTTAAAAATTCTGTTTTATATTTTTAAAGAGAGATTAGTAAATTCTCATTCGACATAAGGATTTATTTAAAAGAGGCATTACTTAGAGTGTAGTACAGGGCATTGGACTTGGGGTGCAGTTTTCTGTATAATAAAAGAGGAAAGGAAGTATGTTTGAATGTATGCCTCTTGGTTTTTTTTTTTTGTTTTTTTTTTAAGATTTTATTTATTTGACAGAGAGAGACACAGTGAGAGAGGGAACACGAGCAGGGGGAGTGGGAGAGGGAGAAGCAGGCTTCCCGCTGAGCAGGGAGCCGGATGCGGAGCTTGATCCCAGGACCCTGGGATCATGACCTGAGCCGAAGGCAGATGCTTAACGACTGAGCCACCCAGGGGCCCCGAATGTATGCCTCTTGTATTGGATGCTTGCCTCCAGAGTGGGCTGTATTTATTCCCATTTCATAAATGAGGATTCTTGGGCGCAAAGAGTTAAGTAATTTTGTATTTCAGAGAGTAACTAAATGTGGGATTTCGACTCCTATTTCATTTCGAGAACTGTTTGTTTTTTTTTTTCCAAAGATTTTATTTATTTGAGAGAGCAAGAGAGAGCGAGCATGAGCGGGGGAAGGGGGAAGGGCAGGGGGAAAGGGAGAAGTGGGGCTCAGTTCCAGGACCCTGGGATCATGACCTGAGTTGAAAGCAGATACTTAACTGACTGAGCCACCCAGGCACCCCAAGGCCTGTGTTTTTAAATGTTGTCACAATATTATGTAACGTAATTTAGCCGACATGGGATAATTATTAAAAATAGATATCATACTAGGCTGGATGGTTTGAAAGGACACAAAAATAAGGCATAGTGTATACCAGAAGTTCCTCCCTTCTTGCTTCTAGTTGGAGGAGTATCTAGTAGTGAGTGCCTCTAAGATTGTCTAATATAGGAGTAGTTTTAGGGGAAACAGAGAGAATAAATACACTGATAAATCAATGGATAGAGTGATCTGGAAAAATGGGTTGAACAGGTTGGAAAACAGGGCATTTCAAGTAGAATTATTTTTCAGTGTTTTAAAATCACATCAATATTTGGTAAACACATACTATAATAGAAATTTCAAAACAGACATGATTTCAAAAATAAAGCAGTGGTGATTCAAGGAGAAAAAATTGTAATTGAAAAAGAAAAGTATGTATTTTTTAACAGTTACGATGTCATATCTGTGTTTACTAGCCAACAGGTTTGTCAGTCCCACATAGTGTGGAAGTCAGTGAGTTTTTTTACTTATGGAAATCTTTGTTTTTATTGCCAAAAGTGCAATAAAAAATACCAGCTTTGCAAAATAATCAGGAGAGGATGAAGTTTGCTTATTTTGGAAAGCAGGGGGAGGGGAGATGAACCAGAAGATACTTTCTGCCGAAATTATTCAGATTGTTTTTTTGAAAGTTGGTCTGTTAACTGAATCAAGCTTAAATTATAAAAACTATTCTTGGAGATATTTTGGCCAAGAGGGAACATAACTAAGAGAAATGTTCCTCACATTGTTTCAGATGGAATTTTCAGGCATGTCATTGTGAAAGTATTTTCTTAAATCATCCTTCAGAAAAAAACAGTAGATGACTGTTGCTTTTTTTCCTTTGGAATCCTTATCTTTCGGTGTTTTATTAGGTCAAAGATGAAGAAATGTTAAAAGTACCAATTTGCTTTATCCTTTTTTTTTTTTTTTACTTTGTTTGCTTGAAATAGTATTTTTCTAGACTCTTGGTTGCAAATAACAACCCAACTTCTAAGTAGAATGGCATTAGCATTGATAAAATTCTGAATAACCAAGAACTTGGATAGATCTGTCCAAAAGGATGAAATGTTTTCAGGATACTTTGTAATAATTCCTTAATCTTTCATCTGTGTCTGTTAGCTTCACTCTGTTCTGTCTCAAATTAACAATTATTTATTGAGTATCTTCCATATGCTAGACACAATTTTAGTTGCTGGAGAAACAACTAAATATGAAATAAATGAAATAAAACAGTAAGTTTGTATCCTCAAGGATCATACTTTCTAGTGTAGGAACTTTCTCTCCAGAGCTGGGAACAAGGCCACAGACCATTCCAGACTTGTATTTTCTTTTTTTTTTTTTTTTTAAAGATTTTATTTATTTATTTATTTGAGAGAGAGCATGAGAGGGAAGAGGGTCAGAGGAAGAAGCAGACTCCCCGCTGAGCAGGGAGCCCGATGCGGGACTCGATCCCGGGACTCCAGGATCATGACCTGAGCCGAAGGCAGTCGCTTAACCAACTGAGCCACCCAGGCGCCCCAGACTTGTATTTTCATCCGTAAGACCCATGAGACAATGTAGGCTTCTTCCCTACCAACTCCAGCTAAAAAAATTCCAGGGAAGCACTTAGGTTTTGTGCCCATTCCAGAACCAGTTACTGCACCCAAAAGGATGAGGTATTATTTGTAACCAAGTCTGGGTCATTTATACATGCTGTTCAGAGACAAGAGTCTGTTACCAAGGGCGCCTGGGTGGCTCAGTTGGTTAAGCGACTGCCTTCAGCTCAGGTCATGATCCTGGAGTTCTGGGATCGAGTCCCACATCGGGCTCCCTGCTCAGCAGGGAGTCTGCCTCTCTCTCTGACCCTCCCCCTTCTCATGCTCTCTATCTCATTCTCTCTCTCAAATAAATAAATAAAATCTTAAAAAAAAAAAAAAGAGTCTGTTACCAAAAGGAGGAGAGGGGTGGGGAGAGAGTATATACTAGGCAGGCAGATGGTAGCTCTTCCCTGATGTTTACATTTTGAAGTTTGAGTCCTTGTATTCAGTGTTTCAAATAAACTTAACAAATATGCCAGTACTTTACTGGTTTTGAAAGTTTGAAAGTGTTGGTCTTCTCCTACTTTCTAAATCAAGGGTAATTGCAGTCTTCAGTTTGATGCCCAAAGAGCCAGACAAATAATTTAATGATTCAGTGTATTGTTTCCCACATTATTTGCCATATTTGACAAGAAAGTTGTAGTCTTGTAGAGTACAAAGACATAATTTTAGAAGTTAATGTTACATGGTGTTCTAGTTTGGGTTCCCAGGCACCTCAAGATTTCATTAATTTTAATGGTGGTCTCTAAGACCTGTAAATTGCATTTTTCCCCCTTAATTGTATGTTGAGTGTGTGTAACTAATTAGTGTTTCCTTTATTGATGGATATATCACAAACAGTAAAAATAAGGGCAGTTTTCACAAAATTGAAGATTCTTACCTAAGTCATTAGTTTATCTTCTAGCAAAGAAATGCAGTGGAATTTCTTAATTTTCTTTTTAAATAAAGTTTTGGCATTACTTAGTGTAAAGTTTTCAAAAAGGTTTTTCCAGGGGCACCTGGGTGGCTCAGTTGGTTAAGCCTCCAACTCTTGATTTTGGCTCAGGTCATGATCTCAGGGTCATCCAGCCCCACTTAGGGCTCCCCCCCTCAGCTGAGGAAACCTGTTTCTCTCCCTCAGCCCCTCCCCCTGCTTCTGCTTGTTCTCCCTCTCTCTAAAAAAATAAATAAAATCTTAAAAAAAAAAAGTTTTTTCCAGTGGCTGATTTATTCTACATGATTAAAAGTACAGTTTCATATAAAACTTTAATGCATTTCATGGATTCCAGTATGTTCTCTAGTCTAATCTAAAAAATTTTTTAATAAAGTTTGTGTTAGTTTTATCATGGGGGGTTAGATAAAAGGCCTCTGTGCTTAACATTTTCAAACACAATGCTGAGGAAGTGAACACCTTACCTTTGCCCAATATACATGAAAATCCTCCTCAGTTTAAGTTAAAAAATGACTGCAGGAAAACAACCAGTAGAGGAGAGCATATTGAGTAAGAGGCCTCAGCTCAGGCTACATTTTTGTGTTTCTTTTAGATGACTTCAACATTAAATCTTATTTTTAAATGAAACCTGTTCTCTTCAAAATAGAAAATATCTATGATTATGTTAAGGAAGTATAAACTGTTGGGGTGCTTAGGTGGCTCAGTTGGTTAAGCACCAACTCTTGATATCAGCTCAGGACTTGATCTCAGGGTTGTGAGTTCAAGCCCAGCTTTGGGCTCCATGCTGGGTGTGGTGCCTACTTAAAAAAAAAAAGGTAAATATAAATTGTCGAGATTTTAATAGAATTTTGGTTTCTGTAGGAGACTAGTTAAGAAGACAATAGGTGTTTACTTTATGTTCCAAATAAGAAATTATAATATTAAGTGTACATTATTGCCCTGGAATTTCTGATATTCCCTAGCCTATGCAATTTTCAAATAGGAAGACTATAAAGAAGGCTCAGGGACTTTATGCCACATATTAGGCTTACCAGGAGAGGGTAAACCTTTTCTGGAAAGGGCCAGACAGTAAATATTTTGAACTTATATGCCATATAGTTTCTGTCAAAACAATCATCTCTGACATTGTAGCGAGAAAGCAGCCATAGGTGACATGTAAATAAATGAGTATGGCTTTGTCCTAATAAAATTTCATTTACACTGATACTTGAATTTCATATAATCTTCACATTTCACAAAATACTCTTGGTGTTTTTTCCAACCTTCTAGAAATATAAGTACCCATTCTTAGCTAGGTAGCCCGTGGTCATAGTTTGCTGACTGCTGCTGTATTCTGTCATTGACAAAGGAGATATGGAATCCCTTCAAGGTTCTTATAGGCTAGTGAGAGAGACAAACAGTTGAGTTCAGTAGACTGTGTGGCAAGTGCTCAAGTGTATACTCAGTGCTGATAGGAACACAGAAGAAATATATTTGGCCCAGAAAGTTGGGGAAGGTTTCTTGGATATGATACTTGAACTGGGTCTTAAGAGTGGGTGGGCTTTCCTCAGGATAAGAAGAAAGGAACTTAGTCATACTCTATCTCTGTGGCCTTCCCATATTGACTGTAGTTTGATTTCTTGAGCAAAAATACTCTTTACTGCCTCATGTCCTTTGCACATTCTTTCTTCTTCGCTTGAAGAACTCTCCCTACCTAGCTAACTCATGCTAATTTTTCAGGTCTCAGCTTGATGACATTTCCTGTTTCACAAGCTTTCAGAGCAATCTGTTCTTCTCCCTTAAGACTCATTAGGTTTCTGATTGTTTGTTTAGAACCTGCCTATCCCAACAAATTGTAAATGAGCATAGCGCCTGGCAATATGTTGGTTTCAAATATTTTTAAATTTTAAAAATAATATGTGTACATGATTAAAAGAAGCTCATGCTTCATGGAAGGATTTAAAATGGAAAGTATATATTCTTCTCCATGGCCCCTTATATACAGTTTTTTGGATATTCTTGCAGAATTTTTATATAGTGATACATTCCTGTACACATACCCCACATTCATACATATATTTTATTTATTTTTTATTCATTTATTTTTAAGATTTTATTTATTCATTTGTCAGAGAGGGAGAGAGAGAGAGAGAGAGCACAAGCGGGGGAGCGGCAGCAGGCAGAGGCAGAAGCAGACTCGCTGCTGAGCAAGGAGCCCGACCCTGGACTCGATCCCAGGACCCCAGGATCATGACCTGAGCCAAAGGCAGAAGCTTAACTGACTGACTCACCGAGGCGTTCCTTCATACATACATATTTTATAAGTTTTTGGCAAATTTAGCAGAATGGTATACTGTATACAAAATTACACATTTTTGTTGAACTTGGAGTGTTTTCTATACGTAGGGCTATTTCTCTTTTGGAAAGACTATATGTATTTTTAACTTTTTTTTTTAGGTATAAATAATTTATATAGAATAGACCTCACTTGTTTTATTGAAATTGTATTTTATATGTAGATGTGTCATGATTTCATAAATTTTATTGAATACATAAACTAGGAGGTTGTAGGAGAGGTATATCTAGATTAATACTTGAAATTATTTTTTTTATAAAATATGTATGATGTACCAGGGGTGGTTCTAAATGCTCTGCATTGATTTTTTTTTTTTAATAGTCTTCACAACAAATCTTAAACAGAGTATCATAACTACCCCATTTTACAGATGGGGAAACTGAAAGTACAGAGATGTAAATAACATGCAAAATCATACATCTGGTAAATGATAGATCAAGGTTTTTAATCCATACAGTCTGGTGGGCAGAACCTCTTTTAACCACTATATTCTACTGGCTCTTTCTAGGAGCAATAGGAAAAAATAGGAAATACAGGCTGGGGCAAATTTGGAGGAGTGTTTAAATGCCGGGTTAAGATTATAGATTTTATTAAATGTGTATTGTGGAATCATTGAAAACTTTTGAGGGAATTAGTAACATAAACAAATGATAGCAGAGTGTAGGAGGGAGGGAGGGAGAAGCTGAAGGCAGACTAATTTGGTGTAATAGTTCAAGAAGTGATGGAAAGCTGAAATTAGGACCGTAGTAATGGGTATGGAAAGGAAGGAATGGCTAGGAAGGTATTGTCTTGGTGAATCTTATAGTTTTGGTTGGAGGGTTAAGAGGAGAGGAGAGGGTTAAGTGATTTGGGGAGGCCAAGAGTGCTTTTACCTTAGGGCTTTTTCATCTTGTTCTCTCCAGCAGGATCACCCTCAGATGCCCTTGTCTTTCTTCTGTGTTTGTTCTAAGGTCTCTGTTCACATGTCACCTTACCAGAAAGGCTTTCCCTAACTTCTGTATAAAATGGCAACCCCTCAGGGGTGCCTGGGTGGTACAGTCTGTTAAGCATTTGACTGTTGACTTCAGTTCAGGTCATGATCTCAGGATCGTGAGATAGCCCCACATCGGGCTCCCGGTGGAGTCTGCTGAAGACTCTTTTTCCCTCTCCCTCTGCCCCTCCACACTGTACTCTTTTCTTTCACTAAAATAAATAAGTCTTTTAAAAAAAATAATGGCAACCCCCTACAGCATGCTCCCTAACTCCTTCACTCCACTTTGTTTTTCTCTATTGTTGGTATTTAATGTATTTGTTGGTTTTATGGTCCACTTTCCCTATTAGAATATGTTTTCCAATAGCAGGGACCTTTCTCTTTTCTTCATTCCTGTATCTGTAATAGATACTTAGTACATGTGTATTGAATGAATGCTGTTGAAGGTAGGCAACATAGTTTGCATAGAGAAGGCAATAGAAATGATAGGTTCAGAATTGCTTATGGTTTACCTCTCTAAACATATATGGTAGGCAGTTTTAAATTTATGTCTCATGCAAAGGAGAGAGAGAGCGCTAATGGTATGGATTTATTAAGTACAACATGTATGTACTGATTGATATTAAAATTTTAAAGTACCTTTTGAAATATGAAACTTAAATTCTTTTTACTTATTGTATTTTGTTCCTTTATTGTCTCTCTTTGAAGACTGTTATTAGCAAGTGTTTATTAGTTGCAGATGGATCTGTTTATTTTAGTTTGGGTTGGGGTTTGTTTGTTTTCAAGAGAAGTGAAAGACTACAGTGGGAGCCCAGAAAAGAGCTATGGCATATTTATGAACTGAAGTAGCATATATTTTGTTTACAGCTGGCTGATGTTGTATATGCTAGAGGGCTAAGTCCTTGTTTCACCACAAAGCATTTCCTCTTACTGCTTGTTTTGAACCTGATTTTAGTCATGTCTAACTTTTTGCTTCCTATTCATGCCTCAGAGTATCCAGTGTGACTTCTGCCTGCTGGCTTTATTGAAATGGCTTTTGACTTTTGAAGGGAGTACAGTATCCTCTACATGCTAGGAGTTTTATGTACTTTTTTCTTTTTAATCCTCACAATGATCCAGTGGCAGTGTCTTTCTCAAACTTCTCTTTCTTTGCAGGTCCCTGGAATATTCTTGTTTCTAGGGTTTTAGTCAATACTCACTTCTCTTACGTGTCATCAACTGTTTGTGTACCAGTATCTTTTTACACAGATTACTTCCAAATTTGTCCTGCTGGCATAGAACTTCAGACACACTCTGTAGACACACTAATGTGTAAAACATTCTATACCTATATGAAACTTAGTGGGTCTGAAACTGAACTAATTATATTCTAGTTGACCAAGCCTGAAACTTTTGAAAGTCATAATAATGCTAGATGTTGTTCACTGTGTCCTGGTTTTGTGCATAAGCGTTGTCATTTAGTTCTCCCAACAACCCTGTTTATTTTACAGATGCATTGAGAGGTTCAGAACAGTTAAGTAACTTAACGTGGTGGCAGTATAGCTGATGGAGTTGGATTTGAACAAGGTCTAGATAGTTTCAAATTCCATATTCTTTCCAATCTGCTGCACTTCTGTCCCCCTCCTTTCATCACAAACACAGTGTGTATACACCCTTAAGAGGACTCAGTACTATCAATCTCTTGAATTGCTCAGAAATATTTCATGTCTTGATTCTAGTTGCCTTGCTCACTTGGATTATTGCAATAGCCACTTGACATATTTTCCTGACTTAATTTATTCTCCATCCATACTGCTGCCTAAAAAATTGCTTCTAAAATGCTGATTATATCATTTCCCTTAAGAAATCCAAAATTGGGGGTGCTTGGGTGGCTCAGTCGGTTAAGTTTCCGACTCTTGATTTTGGCTCAGGTCATGATCTCTCAGGGTTGTGAGCCCAGGCCCTGCTTTGGGCTCCATACTGGGTGTGGAGCCTGCCTAAGATTCTCTCTCTCCCTTTCCCTGTCCCTTTGCCGCCCTCCCCCAACTCTGTGTGCATGCACAGGCATGCACGCTCTCTCTCTGTCTCTTAAAAAAAAAAAAAAGAAAGAAAGAAAAAAATCCAAAATATTTGGCATAGCATTCAAGACCTTTTTTGGCCAGTTCGTAGTCATATTGCATTGTCCCTTTGTTTCAGCTATTATAAAGTACATGTAGGTCCTATAGCTATATTTCACCATTTTTTTTCTTTTGGCATATCCATTAGAATCCCATTTTTAAGAGTTGACTCAAGTGCTACCTCTATCACAAAACCTCTGCTCTTTTAGACCTTGTTCAAATCCAACTCCATCAGCTATACTGCCACCACCAAGAGAGGTTCTGAACCTCTCTTAATGCATCTGTAAAATAAACAGGGTTGTTGGGAGAACTAAATGACAACGCTTATGCACAAAACCAGGACACAGTGAACAACATCTAGCATTATTATGACTTTCAAAAGTTTCAGGCTTGGTCAACTAGAATATAATTAGTTCAGTTTCAGACCCACTAAGTTTCATATAGGTATAGAATGTTTTACACATTAGTGTGTCTACAGAGTGTGTCTGAAGTTCTATGCCAGCAGGACAAATTTGGAAGTAATCTGTGTAAAAAGATACTGGTACACAAACAGTTGATGACACATAAGAGTGGTGAGTATTGACTAAAACCCTAGAAGAGCAGAGGTTTTTGTCTTCTCTTGGGTATCCCTCATTTGTGATTACTACTACCTTGGTTATACTTCTGAGATGCCTCTCAATTGGTCCCACTTTCGGGTATTCATGTCCTTGTGTAATAGCCTCCCCTTGATTGTGAGCTGGACCTAGTGACTCAATTCTGACAAAAGAATACAGCAAAAATGATGGGCTGCCATTACTAAGATTAGGTTACCAAAAGATTGTCATTTGCATCTTGCCTTCCCTCACTCATTTGTTCTCTGTGAGTCCTCATTCTGTTGGAGTTGCAACTTGTTATATTTAAGTAGTGCTAGGGAGAGGCCCAAGTGGAAAGAAACTGATGTCTCTGGCCAACAAAAGTCAGCAAGGACCTGAGGTCTGCCGTTAGCCCTATGAAAGAACCTGGAAGCAGATCCTTCTCCACTTGAGCCTTGGTAACTGCAGCCAACACCTTGACTGCATCTGTGTGAGAGACCAAATCAGAGACTCTCAGATAAATCACACCTAGATTTCTGACCCATAGGATCCATGAGATAATGAATATTTGATGTGTTAAGCCAAAAATTTTAGAGTAACTTGTTTTGCAGCAATAGTGAACTAATACAGATTTTGGTAACTACAAGTGGGGAGTTGCTATAACAAATATATATAAATGTGAGAGTGATTTTGGATCCAGGCAGTGAATGGAGGTTGTAAGAATTTTGTTGATCCTGATAGAGAAGTTTCTTTGAACAGACTATAAGTTTGGGCTTTGAGGAAGCTGCAAGTGAGGGCTCAAAAGGAAATGCGAAATGTATTGTTGAAAACTGAAGGAAGGGGGTTTCTTGTTATACTGAGGCAGAAATCTTAGCAACACTTGCCTTCAGTAGCATGGAAAGTAGGAAATGTGCCTAATGAACAGGGTGATCTAGCTGTGGAGATTTCTAAGCAAAGTGTGGAACAGATTTCTTCTTGTTGCTTCTAGTAAAATGTGAGGTACCTGTGAGTTCTCTTAACACTGGACATAACCACTCTTCTAGTATTTGTCATATTATGTTGTATGTACTTAATTACCTGTATTTATTAGTAGGCTGTGAGTCCTGTGACAGGCCTTCTAATATAGTAATTTAGATCTTGCTCAAAGTCCAGTTTTAAAGAGATTTACACTCAAACCTTAGCTCTGCCTCTTACTTTGTAATGGTAACAAATTATTTAACTTTTCTAAACCTCAGTTTCCTCATCTGGAGGATGGGATTAATGATGATAAACTCCTACTAAAGTTTATGCATTTTGACTTTCACACTCACCACCATGTCACCAGTACCTAGAAGAGTCTAGTAATAGGTGTTTAATAAAGATTTATTGAATTAATGAATTGAGTAGTCTCTGCCTTAAAGTGTTAAAATGAGGTAATCCATGGAAAGCAATTAGCACAATGCCTGATATGTATTAATTGTTCAGTCAATGTTAGTTGTATTTAGGTTTTTCTTTTTTTCTCATTTTCATCTTTATCTTCATTATTTGTATAGTTCTTTGTGCATCCAAACTACTCTGTGAATAAAACAACTCACTAAGCAAAAGACTTGTTTATAGTTCTGGATAAATAGCTCAGGAATAACTTGAGTTTAGAGTATGGTTATTTGCACGTGAAAAGACTTCTGCTTCTGGCCATGAGGAGAAATAGTCTCTGAACTTAACTTCCTGTGGTAAACAGTGAGAAAATTGGACAAAAGACATCATACAGCTGTTTATAGATATTGGACAACAATCAGTATGGGAATGTGATTCCTGAGAAAAGGGGAAAAAGTAAGATGAGTGCTGTAATTGCCCTGGATTTCTGCTAGAAGACACATTTCAGAGTATGAAGCAGGCAGGGGGAGTCTTGTCAGTCCATGATGTCTGGTTGAATTGATGAGATAGAGATTGTAGAGTAGAGAGTTTGAAGTGGCTAAAAATTGCTAGACAGAATTTCAGAGAAGAGGGAGCCATGTAGAAAAAGAGTTCTAGAGATCTGCATAGGGGTTTCCTTTAGCGATTGTTAAAGGAGTGTGTAGAATGTGTGTATGTACAGTAAAACTCCATGAGGCTGGACAAGGATTGACTGGGGAGCTGTAAGTTGAATAAGTCCCAGAGCTGAGGAATTGCTCATGCACCGAGCAGACAGAATGGTGAGACCCCCCCCTTTTTTTTTTAAATCACCCAGGATGTTCCGTAGAGATCCCAAAAGGGCCACGTCTTAGTAGTAAGGCTAACCTAGCCAAGAGTAAAATCTACCACCAGTCCATCCTAAAACTTAAAAACAAACTTCAAAGATCAAGCCGATCCACAGGTTAATTAACTGACTTTCAGAACAAAGCCTAACAGTCTTTAAAGGAAGATAACAAAATCCAGACACTTAAAAATATATCACTGTGTATAGTATCCAAAAAAAATTACTAGAATCAGGAAAACATGAACATCAGGAGAAAACTAAGATAACAAAGATGATAGAGACTAAAGTGAGCCTTATAAACATGCTCAAAGATTTAAAGGAAAACAGTGTAATGAGAAGAAAAAGTAAATTTAAAAAAGAACGAATAGAATTTGTACAGATGAGAAATACTAAGTGAAATGAAAAAAATCACTGGGATTAACAGCAGTTTTTTATCTGATGAAGGAAAGATCAGTGAACTTGAAGACAGCAGTAGAAACTATCCAAAAATTAAACACAGAGAAAAGAAAGACATAAATAAATAAGTGAACAGTTTTTGTGATCTCTGGTATAATGTGGGTGTAATTTTACTCCAGAAGTAAGGGGGAGGGGGGAAAAAGGTTTAAAGAAATAGTGACTGAAAATTTCCCAACTTTATAGACATTGTAAACCTACTGATCCAGGGGGTTCAATATCCCAAGCAGAATAAACACAAAGACCATACTAAGGTACATCTTAATCAAATGGCTGAAAACCAGTGATAGAGAAAAAAAAGTTTAAAGCAGCTAGAGAAAAATGACATTTTGTGTACAGAGGGACAAAAAATGATGACAAATTTATTCCTAGAAATAATACACGACAACATAATTAATAACATCTTTTTTTTTTTTAACTTGAACTTTAATTGACATACCATGTTGTGTTAGTTTCAGGTCTACAACATAGTGATTCAAGAATTTTATACATCACAAAGTGCTCACCACGTGTGGTAAGTGTATACTTACCATCTGTCACCAAATACTGTTACAATACTAATGACTATATTCCCTATGTTGTACTTTTCACCCCTGTGACTTAATTATTTTATAAGAGGAAGTTTATACCTCTTAATCCCATGGAATGACCTCTTCAGAGTGGTGAAAGATAAAACTGTAAACCCAGGTAGAATTTTTATACCCAGCAAAAGTATCCTTCAAAATGAAGGCTAAATGCTTTTTCATATGTACAGATCTGACAGAATTCTTTGCCAGCAAACTTGCACTGCAAGAAATGTTAAAGGCAGTTCTTCAGGTGGAAGGAAAATGATATCAGATAGAAAATTGGATCTAGGAGCACCTGGGTGGCTCAGTTGCTTCAGTGTCTGCCTTGGGCTCAGGTCATGATCTCTGGGTACTGGGATTGAGCCCTACATTGGGCTCCCTGCTCAATGGGAAGCCTGCTTCTCTCTCTCCCTCTGCCTACCACTCCCCTTGGTTGTGCTCTCTCTCTCTCTCTGTCAAATAAATAAATAAAAATATTTTAAAAAAGAAAAGAAAATTGGATCTATACAAAGGAATAAAGAGCACTGGAAATAGGATAAGACTTTTGTCATCATTTGATTTCTTCAGAGAATAATTGTTTAAAGCTAAGTAGTAACATCATATGTGGGTATATAATGTATACATAAAATATATGACAATAGTAGCACAAAGGACAGTAGGCAGCAATGGAAACATACAATCCTAAAAGTCTCTTGTTATATGTAAAGTTAATATAAT
This sequence comes from Mirounga angustirostris, assembly GCF_029215605.1. NCBI lineage: Eukaryota > Metazoa > Chordata > Mammalia > Carnivora > Phocidae > Mirounga > Mirounga angustirostris. Next base: position 162,958,993 of record NW_026991711.1, read on the forward strand.
TTGAAGGCAGAATGTGATGTTAGGGTGCATGTTGTAAAACCCTAGAGCAACCAAGCAAAAAGTAAAAGAGGTATAGCTAATGTATCAGTGGAGTATATGAACTACTAAAAATACTCAAGCCAAATTATTTAGGAAAAGAGGGAAGAAGATGAAAACAGATGAGACAAATAGAAAATAAATTGTATAACCATATCAATATTAAATGGTCTAAGCATTTTAATTAAAACACAGATTATCAGACTGAACTAACAAAGAACAAGATTCAATTATATGCAACCTAAAGACTTTAAAGAAATGGGTAGGTTAAAAGTAGAGTGTGGGAAAATAGGCACTGTACAGAACTGAGCATAGGCTAGAGTATTGATTACTATTTAAAGTAGACTTAAGAAAAAAAACTAATGATGTAATGTATGGGGATTAACATAAGAATAAAATAAAAAAAAGAAAAGTAAAAAAAAAATAAAGTAGACTTAAGAATAAGGAAAAGAGAGATTTCATAATGACAAGGGATCAATTTAAGAATGTATTTTTTAAGTGTGTTTCCATTAGTAAAGCTTCAAAATTCAGGAAGCCGAGATCAATATTCTTTTCCTAGTAATGATAATAGAAGTATAGAGAAAATCAGTAAGCAGTTAGAAGACTTAAGCAACATTATCAACAAACATAATCTAATTTGCATTTATAGAGCATTCAACAGCAGCACAGTACACATTGTTTGCAACTGCACATGGAACATTCAGGAAGATAAACCATAGGCTGAACCATAGGGTAAGTCTCATTTACTTTAAAAGGAGTGAAATCATAATAGAAATGTTCTCTGAACACAACAGAGTTAAATTAGAAATCAGTAATAGAAAGCTGTATGGAAAATATTTGGAAATTGAAAAAACTTTCTAAATAATCCATGGGTCAAAGAAGAAACCACAAGGGAAATTGGAAAATATTTTGAATTGAATGGTGATGAAGCAACATAAATTATTTGGGATACAGCTAAGACATGCTTAGAGAGAAATGTATAGTTTTGAAAGATGCTTATATTGGAAAGGAAGAAAAATCCAAAATCAGTAATTTTCTAAGCATCTATCTTAAGTTAGAAAAAGGAGAGCAGAGGCGCCTGGGTGGCTCAGTCGTTAAGCGTCTGCCTTCGGCTCAGGTCATGGTCCCAGGGTCCTGGGATCGAGGCCCGCATCGGGCTCCCTGCTCTGCGGGAAGCCTGCTTCTCCCTCTCCCACTCCCTCTGCTCGTGTTCTCTCTCTCGCTGTGTGTCTTTCTGTCAAATAAGTAAATAAAATCTTAAAAAAAAAAAAAGCAAATTAAACTCAAAGAAAGTAGAAGGAAGGAAATAAAACAAATTGGTGACTTAGAACATTGATAAAATAATAGAGAAAAATCCATGAAATAAAAAGCTGGTTCTTTGAAAGGATAAAAATGATAAACCTTTAGATTGATGAAGGGAAAAAAGATTCAAAATTACCAATGTCAGGAATGAAAGAGAGGGTATTACTACACATTCTACATAAAAGTATAATAAAGGATCATTGTGGACTTTATGCCAGTAAATTCAGCAATTTAGACAAATTCCTTATAAGCAACAAACTACCAAAACTGATACAAGAAGAGATAGAAAATCTGAATATTCCTTTATCCCTATTATCAACTAAAGAAATTGAGTTCATAATTAAACCTCATAAAGAAAACTGTCCAGATATCTTCAAAGGTGAATTCTATAGAACTTTTAAGAAATAAATAATACGAATTGTCCCTAAGTACTTTCAGAAAATAGAAAATATTTCACTATCTCAGTTTATGAGGTAGTATAACTCCAATATCAAAGCCATTTTAAAAAAACTACATAACAATATCCTTCATAAATACACAAAACTCCTTAACAAATCATTATTAAGTTAAATCCAACAATATAAATATGATGATGATATATTGGGACTACTAAGTGGAATTTATGCCAAGTATGCAAGTTTGGTTTAATAGTTAAAAAAAATCAGTATACAGTGAATCCTTACTACCCGGAGGTTCCATATTTGAAAATTTGCCCACTAGCTAAAATTTATTTGTAACTCCAAAATCAATACTTGTGATACTTTGGACTATAAGTGAAAAATTTGAGTCACCTGATGCACATATTCCCAGCTAAGGTAGAACAAAGCCCTCTGCCTTCTTTCACTTCTCATATTGTAAACAAGTATTCTTTTCACAGTCCATTTAGTTTTATATTTTTCTCATTTTTTGCTTTTTTGTTGATTTTTTTCTTTGAAATGGTCTCCAAGTAAGTGCTGATGTGCTGTCTAGTGTTTCTAAACACAAGAAGGTTGTTATGTGCTTTATGGAGAAAATATGTGTGTTAAGTAAACTTTGTTAAGCATGAGTTATAGTGGTGTTGGCCATGATTTCAATGTTTATGAATCAGTCCTATGTATTAAATAAGGTGTCTTTAAACAGAAATCCATAAAACAAAGCTGTTTATTAATTGGTTGATGAAAATGTTGTGATCAGAGGCTCATAGGGGTCTATCCTTGGATTTCCCCTAGGAACGGTGGTTCAGTGTTCACTATTTCAGTGTTCATTGGATACTGTACAGAATGTAAATACTACAAATAATGAGAATCAACTGTATTTCACCCTGTTTTCTAAGAGCAAAGAAGGAAAATCATGATTATCTCAGCTTATGCAGAAAATTGTATTTGACAAAATTAAACATCCCTTCTTGTTAAAAACTCTAAGGAAACTAGGACTAGAGGAGAACTTTATTACTGAAAGACTGTTTTATTATATATATATATACGTGTGTGTGTGTGTGGTTGGAACTTTGCGGGGAGGGGGCATTGGATATAAAAATGCCAAAACTTATATTACAGATTTTCACCGCTGCTCCTGTTTCTCCTTTGTCCTCTTTTTCATCCTTTTCCTCTTCTGTCCATCAGTGCATGACGTCTAATACTACATATAGTCCTAGCTGATGCCAATAATAAAAGAAACCAAGAAAAACAAAACAAAACAAAAACACACACACATAAGTCTACAGCTAACATTTTTTTCCCCCATAAGATCAGGAATAAATCAAGGATTTTAGCCCCTGTGACTCCTATTCTCATCTTAAAATTTACAGTAACAGTACATAAAATTTGAAAAAACAAAAATGCATAAAATTTGATTTTTTACTATTACATTTAAAAATTATATGAAATTTCAAAGACCTGAAATTTATATTGAAATGCAAGTAGACAAACAATATTGAAAAATAACAATTTAAAGTTGAAGAACTTACACTATACTGCCTGTGGACAGAGATATAGCTCAGTGGAATAGAGTAGAATATCCAGAAATAGCCCACATGTTTCAATAAATGTTCCTAAGTTCAGTGGGGAAAGTATATTTTCAAGAAATGGTTCTGGAACAAATGTGTGTGTGTGTGGATAATCCTTGATCTGTTCCTCAGACTATACACAAAAATGAAATCTAAGTGGATCAAAGATCTAAGTGTCAAAGCTGGGGCCCCTGGGTGGCTTAGTCGGTTAAATGTCTGCCTTCAACTCAGGTCATGATCACTGGGTACTGGGATCAAGCCCCGCGTTGGGCTCCCTGCTCAGCAGAGAGTCTGCTTTTCCCTCTCCCTCTGCTGTTCTCCCTGCTTGTGTGTGCTCTCTCTCTCTGTCTGTCAAATAAATAAATAAAATCTATTAAAAAGAAAAATTTAAAAAATAAATAAATGTCAAAGCTAAAATTGAAAAATGTCTAGAAGACAACTTAGGAGCAAATCTTCTTGATCGTAGAGTAGGCAAAGAGTTCTTAGGAAATAAACTGTTAGAAGTAGTTGATAAATTTATTATATTGAAATTAAAAATTGCTTTTCAAAAAACATCACTAAGAAAATGAAAACACACACCTCAGACTAGACAAAAATTTTCACCTACATATATTTGATATAAAGGACTTGTGTCCAGAATACAGGCATACCTCAGAGATATTGCGGGTTTGGTTCCAGACCACCACCATAAAGTGAATGTTGCAATAAAATGAGTCAAATTAGTGTTTTAATTTCCCAGTGCATATAAAAGTTATGTTTACACTACACTGTAGCCTATTCAGTGTGCAATAGCATCATATATATATATGTATATATATATAAAAGCTAAGGTATACACCTTAATTGAAAAATGCTAACCATCACATGAGCTTTCAGTGAGTCCTCTTTTGCTGGTGGAGGATCTTGCCCTGATGTTAATGGCTGCTGACTGATCAGGGTGGTGGTTGCTAAAGGTTGGGGTGGCTATGGAAATTTCTTAAAATGAGACAATAGTGAAGTTTGCCACATTGATTGACTTTTTCTTTCATGAATGACTTCTCTGTAGCGTGTGATGCTTTTTGATATTTTTCATCTCTTTTAAAAGATTTTATTTATTTGACAGAGAGAGACACAGTGAGAGAGGGAAAACAAGCAGGGGGAGTGGGAGGGAGAAGCAGGCTTCCCGCCAAGCAGGGAGCAGGGTGCTGGGCTCGATCCCAGGACCCTGGGACCATGACCTGAGCTGAAGGCAGACACAACGACTGAGCCACCCAGGCGCCCCTCATCTTTTTTTAGATTGACAGAAATTGATAAAGTACACTGCTGAATGTGGGCAAATGAGTATTCTTGTGAGGGCAAAATGCTTTCTGGTGGGAAGCAATGTGGCAGTGCTTAAAATTTTAACCTATGTATGTCCTTGGATATGTAATTTTTGATGTCTAGATATTTTTTCACTAAGATAATTAAATGTAAAAAGATCTATATCTGCCTCTGGAAATGTCCATCGTTTATGGGATTAAGTCAAGGTATATCCATTCAATAGGATCCTATACAGGTATTAAAAATGGTAATGTACTGTAGATTTATATTTATTGCAATGGAAATAGGTCCTCAAGTCCGTTTCATTTCTCAACAATAAGTAATAGCACGCCTAATGGGGCCTCATTTATATAAAATTGTGTGTGTGAGTGGTAGACAAATTTCTGAAATAAATACTCATTAAAATGGTTATCTCTTGAGTGGTCGCCTGTTGGGGTTGCTTTATTTATTTGTACTGTTAGGTTTCTTTATGAGGAGTATTTATCATTTTTATACTTGAAAAAGGAGAGTTTTTTTTTTCCCCTTTCTGAACAAATATGAATACAGCCTTTTAAGGTGGTACCTGATTAAGTTCTGCAAATACCTAAATCTAACAAGGTCTGTAGAACCTGTTAATGTAATACCCAGGGGCTGTGGTTTGGGATTCTCTACTATTGTCATTGAAGTCACTCAGGAACCAGTAGAACAGGTCACAGATAGCTGGGGAGTTCTGAACTCCAGAGCCCAAGGCGCTGACTGCTGGTTTTTTTTAGTGCCACACCCTGCTGTGGTTAACTTCTTTAAAGACTTGATTGTTAAAAAACAAAGTCAAGTTTAAACCTTTGTTTTGTTGTTTTGATTGACTTTTTTTTTGTTCAGCTTTATTGACATATAATTGACAAAGTAGTAAGATATTTAAAGTGCACACCACGGTGATTTGATAAACGCATACATTGTGAAAGGGTTCCTCCAGTCTGTTTAATTCACACATCCATCACCTTACATATTTATCTTCAAGTTCTGCACTCAGCAGATTTTAATTGTGCGATGCAGTGTTAATCAGCCCTGCCACGATGTTACATGTTAGAGCTTCAGACCTTGTTTATTTATTGTATAGCTGGAAGTTTGTACCCTTTCATCAACCTCTCCCTATTTTCTCATGACCTGGCAGTCGGTTTTCTGAGTTTCACTTTTTTTAAGATTCCACATGTAATTAATACCAGGCAACATTTGACTTTGTTGCTTTACTTTGGATTAATAAGAGTATCACAATTTATTGTGCACACTTGCCCTTGTTGATGAAGAATAGTAACATTAGAAGTCATTCTCTTCTCTGCGTGTATATCAGGTACTGTCTTAATCATTGGGATGGAGGGGAAGTAGAATTCCTGCCCTCCAAAGTTTTATTCTCTAGTGGAGCATTCAAGGGACTATTTCTGTGAACCATGCTATGGCAGCACACAGTAGGACTTTTGACTTAGAAGTTGATGTGTTTCTTGGGCTTGGGTAGCTGTTCAAGGAAGATTTTCCAGAGGAAATATCTGAACTGAATTTTGAATTTCAGTTTAGACAGCTGAAGTTTTGAAAGGTTAAACATGAATTAGCCAAACCAAAGAAAGGGATATCTAGGGAAATCTAAGTGGAGACAAAGGCGTGGAGGCATGCAAGGGCATGGCATTTGTTGGGAACTGCAGTTCATTCAGCAGGTAGGGATTGAGGTGGTGCAGGCAATGGAGTGAGGCTGGGGAAGCCCGATCAAGAAGGGTCTTGTCAGCTGTCAAAGAGGTTCTTTCTCTGGACTTCCTTATAAATACAGCCTTTGTTCAGGTAGGATGGGAATCTTTGAGTCATCTTTGACTCTTGAGGCTCCCTCCCATCCCTTAAACTCCCTCATAATTAGGCACCAAATCCTGTCAATTTTGGGAACTTGGATTGAAATGGAAATGTAGACTGTGCTCTTTACAAAAGGAGACTGTAACTTAGTCTTTTTAATTTCTAGGGCTTTGCACTGGCTCACAGACCTTTAATAAATGTTCAAAATGAATGGGTTACAGGAAGGGAGTTCTAAAGAGAAAATGTTTCGTATTTTTACATGTGACCATGTGTAATTTTCTATTCTCCCATTTCATTATAGAAAATTTAATAATCTTAGGAGGCTTGAAAAGTCAACTCTTGGATAATTAAAAGTCTTCAAAATGGAATCAGACCCATTAGTAAGGACTGTTTGATTAGTGTACTGGTGGGTGACTAAAGCAGCATCACAGCAGGGAAAAAAGTACCAGACAGCTTCTGGCAATTTCGTTTTGATGAATATACCCCAGTTTACCGAGTATATGTGTCTTTTTTTTTTTTTCCTAGCTGAGAACAATCTTCTTATGACTGTCCCAATAGAGATTAATTTTTTTTTAAAGATTTTATTTATTTATTTGACAGAGAGAGAGAGAGAGAGAGGAATCACAAGTAGGCAGAGTGGCAGGGAGCGGCAGAGGGAGAAGCAGGCTCCCCGCCGAGCAGGGAGCCCAATGCGGGGCTTGATCCCAGGACCCTGGGATCATCACCTGAGCCGAAGGCAGATGCTTAACGACTGAGCCACCCAGGCGCCCCGAGATTAATTTTTTAGTTAAAGGAAAATTGTGAACATGTACATTTATTGCTTTTCACTTGTCATAATGTGAGAACATGCTTTCTTGAACTTGTGGATATGTACTCTATTTTCTGCTTATTATAAAAGGAAGACTACACAGAGATGGTTAGCATTTGTAACAATTAGGCATTGTTTTAGTGAAATAATTGTGCCGTTTTGAAAGCAAATTATGTATCTGAGGCATATCTGAAGCAGCTTTATGATTATCAGCAACACAGCTGCTGTAACTATTATGTTAGTGGAATTGAATCTTTTGTTATATGGGTCACATAACCAGCAACTGAACTTTTATACTTGTAACTATGCAAGACTCTTATTAAGACATAATGTAATACAAATGGGGGGTATCTCAAAGTGTTTTCATATGTGAGCTTAAGAAGAGCAAAGTATTTGTTACATAGAACTAGAATGATACCATTATAATACAGTCCTACTTACGCATATATTTATATTTAATATTTCTCAAGTCTTTTCTTTCTATGTTTATTATTTTTAAAACTTTTCTTTTCCTTCCTTGCCTGCTTGCTTGCTTCCTTGCTTGCTTGCTTTTTCTTTTTCTTTCGCTTTCTTTCCTTTTAAAGCATGAATTAGCTAAGCCTATTTCCTTCCCCCATTAAAAAAAAAAAGATATAAAGGTGTTTTTCCTATGTCACCTCTCACTTCCCATTACCTCTAATTTTTTTAGTTTTTATGTTTTGCTTACATCTAAATACATAACCTGTAGCTTGCAGTGGAAAAGACTTTTGCATTATGTGGGCTTCAACAATAGCTCCTGTAGCCTGGTTTACTGTAACAAAATCTACCTGAGATATGTGTCCTATAGAGCTGATTAAAATGGAATTTTCCTGTAACTTTGTCTTAACTGCCTTATATCATTTTGAGTATAGGTGGTGTAATGATAAGTATTTTGTGTGTTATACCTATTTAATCTTAAAACCAAGATGAACATTTTTAAAATGGGTAGATACACATTTGTCTTATTTTCTGTTTTTCTGTAGAGATGATTACAGTTGTAACAAATAAGTCTTGTATACTTTGCCCCCGTCTCCCTCAATAACGTTTTGTAGAACTGTAGTACAATATTATAACCAGGATATGGATGTTGTATGATTTGCTCTTAATTCAGATTTTTCCACTTTTACTTGAACTCATTTGTGCATGTATATAATTCTGTACTGTTTAATCTCCTTTTTATGTTTGTATATCCATCACTGCAGTCAAGCTGAATAGCTCCTTATCACAAGGGTCTCTCTTGTTGCCCTGTTACAATGCCTGCTTCTCTTCTGCCACTTCATTTTCCCTCTCCTAGCTCTAACTTCTGGCAGCTACTAATCTTTCCTCCATTTCTAACATTTTTTTTCATTTCAGGAATGTTATATAAAGGAAATCCTACAGTATGTAGCCATTTGAGATTAACTTTTTCACTCAGTATAATTCCTTGGAGATTCATCCAAGTTTGTGTGAATCAGTAGCTTATTCACTTGTTTTTTCTATTTAAGTTATTTCCACATCGTTTAAAACTTAGTTTCTACTTTGTTTCCTTCCTAATCTGTTTTAAAAATACATGTATTTGTTTTAAATCTAGGTGACAAAACACGACCACCATCTTCGAGCCCCTCTAGTATTATCCGCCGGACTTCCTCTCTGGATACACTTGCTGCCCCATACCTTGCAGGACACTGGCCTCGTGATAGTCATGGGCAAGCTGCTCCTTGCATGAGGGACAAGGCTACCCAGGTAGGTGTATTAAAATTCTTATCCTGAAGTGTTTTACTCTTAAACCCGTTTCTCATAACATTATTTGTTTTATGCTGTGCTCAAATTCTTTTTTTTTTTTTTAAGATTTTTATTTATTCATTTGAGACACAGAGATACAGAGAGAGAGAGAGAAAGCATGAGCAGGGAGAGAGGCAGAGGCAGAGGGAGAAGCAGGCTCCTCGCTGAGCCAGGAGCCCGATGTGGGGCTCGATCCCAGGACCCTAGGATCATGACCTGAGCCGAAGGCAGATGCTTAACCATCTGAGCCACCCAGGCGCCCCGCTGTGCTCAAATTCTTAAAACATTAGTGTGTATTAGAATTACCTGAGAAGCTTATCAAAAGTGCAGATTCCCAGGCCTGACCTCCAGATACTCTGTAGTAGGCTTTGGTTGAGGCTTGGGAATGTACATTTTAAACAGTTCCCAAAGTAATTCCAATACATAAGGATAATTTATGGATACACTTTTCCCCCCCACTTCCTCTTTATTGTTAGTTTAGAACATCAGAATAGATTTAATATATTGAATTTGTAACAGTAAGGATTACTTTACTTTCCATCTAACCTTATATTTTTGTGCCAAAAAATCGTCACATGTCGGGAGATAGGGATTATATTATGTTGCAGATAGATTCTGTAAATGTAAATATCCTGACAAAGAGACCCTGGAAGCAAAATTTTATACTTTTAGATTTCTGAAATTTTTTCATTAAAAGGATCTTAAGAGGGGCACCTGCCTGGCTTAGCTGCAAGAGCATGCAACTCTTGATCTTTAGGGTTGTGAGTTAAAGCCTCACGCTGGGTATAGAGATTACTAAAAATAAATGAAGAAAAGGTTCCTAGGAGATCATTTAGATCTACTTCCTGATTTTACAAATGAGGAAGCTGAGGTCCAAGATCATGAAGCCAGGTGATGACTTTCATAGCACTTATGGTTTAGTTTCTTTCATTACGCTTACTATAATTAAAGTTAATTAAATATTTGTCTAATCGTTTATTTAATATTTCTCATACTTACTAGATGTTGAGCCCATGGCCTAGCTCATCCATTTCTGTATTTTCATCTCCAGGATTTAGTACTGTACCTGAGAGAGTAAACACTCAAGGATTGTTTGCAAAGGGATGAATGAGCAGAATAGTTAAAGCTTTATTGCTAGTGAAGAATGAAAATCAGTTAAAGAGTTAAAAGATTCTTTATACTGACTATTGAAAATCAGTTAAGGTATATCTCGATTTAGACTTCAAATTTACATCACTGATGGTAGTTTGATCCCAGCACTTTATGAAGAGAATGTCCTTTTATAGAACCAAGTAAACATACTTTGTAGTGGTTTTTGGATTTGTATTTGGGTTTCCAAAATTCCACGTATTCTTGTTGGGCTTAGTTTGTTTTGTGGTCTGATATTCTTGAAACTGAGTCCCACTGTTAGGGTAGATGCTTGGGATATGAGATTACCTTGAGGTTTATATTCCAGTGGCAAATACAGAAATGAAAACAGAGCCTGTGCTCCTCAAATTTACAAATATTGTGAGAAACTGACTTTAACCAAAGAGTTATAGAAGATTCTTCATTTATTCAAAATCTGTAAGTTTGCTGAAATTAGGGCATATAGTATGGAAAATGAGTAATTCCTACTTGCTTTCTGCTTAATCCACATGCCATGTTTAAATTACTCTGGGTATATTTCCTTGAACATTTCTGCAACCCTTGTTATCTCCTCTGCAGTTTCAGGTTCAGTGGGTTCAGATACTTTGTCTTAACAGTAAGAATAAACAATCTTAGAAGCCACTGGGAGCCCACCTAACTCTGACTACATTGAATTAAAGTATAAAGAGTAGTCTCTTCACCTTTTTCTAAATGGCCCCCAAATTGGGAATGTTAAGGGTACAAATATAAAGAAAACTTATAATTATCATACTGTTAATCTTGCTTGTAAAGTTCACATTAGAATCTCCTAAGGTAGGGGCGCCTGGGTGGCTCAGTTGGTTAAGCGACTGCCTTCGCCTCAGGTCATGATCCTGGAGTCCTGGAATTGAGTCCCGTATCGGGCTCCCTGCTCGGCAGGGAGTCTGCTTCTCCCTCTGACCCTCCTCCCTCTCATGCTCTCTGTCTCATTCTCTCTCTCTCAAATAAATAAATAAAATCTTAAAAAAAAAAAAAAAAAAAGAATCTCCTAAGGTATAATGCAGCAATAGCTGGGCACTCTAATCTTTCATTTACATAAGTTCTCAAATTCTCTATTGGTAGATGTTGGATTCCCTAATATATGTATGCTAGTTAATTAAGTCAGCTTTTTAAAGATTTTTTTTTTTTTTAAGAGAGGTAGAGAGCATGAGCAGGGGGGAGGGGCAGAAGGAGAGGAAGAGAGAGAGTCCCAAGCAGATTCCATGCTGAGCATGGAGCCTGATGGGGGGCTTGATCTCAGTCTCATGACCCGGAGAGCATGACCTGAGCCGAAACCAAGAGTTGGACGCTTAACTGACTGAGCCATTCCAGGCGCCCCTTAAATCAGCTTTTTAAAATTTGGTAAAATGAATTTAACATAAAATTTGCAATTTTTAAGTATACAATTAAGTAGCATTAATTACATTCACAACATTGTGCAGCCATTGCTGTTATGTTTCCAAAACTTCTCATCACCCCAAACAAGAACTCTGTAATTCCTCTTTCTCCAGCATCTGTAACCACTATTCAACTTTCTGTTTCTGTGAATTTGCCTGTTCTAGATATTTCATATAAGTAGAAGCATATAATATATATCTGACTCATTTTGCTTAGCATTATGTTTTCAAGATTTATCCATGTTGAACCATTTCTTTTTCATGGCTGAATAATATTCCATTGTATGGGTTCTCCATTTATCCGTTGATCCATTTATCTATTTGTGGACATTGGGTTTTTTACAAATTTTGGCTATTGTGAACAATGCTGAAATGAACCTTGCTTTATAGGTGTCTGTTTGAATCTCTGCTTTCAATTCCTTTTGGTACATATGTAGGAGTGAAATTGCTGAGTCATATATTTAGCTTTTAGGGGAACTGCCAAACTGTTTTCCACAGCAGCTGCACCAGTTTATATTCCCTCCAGCAATGTGAAGGGGCTCCAGTTTCTCCATATCCTCACCAAAACCTATTTTCCTGTTTTTTTCTTCAGTATAGCTATCCTAATAGGTATGAAATTGTATCTTATGGGTTTTATTTATATTTTCCTAATGACTAATGATCTTGAGCATCTTTTCATGTGCTTTTTGTGTATCTTCTTTGGAGTTCAGTCACTTTTGTGCCTTTGTTTCCTCTTTGTAAAATGGGAAAAGAATAGTACCTATCTTTTAAGATTATTATGAGGATTAAACAAGGAAATACATGTAAAACACTTAGAACAGTGTCTGGCACATAGTAAGGATTTAGTAAATACTTGCCATTAAAATTACTACCTTTGATTATTGTCAGAACAAGGATGGCATGTCGGTTTTCTGTCTTAAGCAGTTTGTCAATTGCTGTTAGCTTCCTGGAGCATTATGTTGAAAAAGGTTCGGGCTAACGATTCCTGATTGGCTATTTTGCTCTAGTTGAGAGGCCCTGGGCTCTTTTATCAGCCGGTCCATATAGTGCTAGAGCAGTAAGTATGATGGAAGTAATTTATTTTATATTATAGATGGGTGCTTCCAGGAAGTTCCTCCTAGACTTTTGACAAAACATATCATGTCACCACTCTGAGCCCTGGTTCTTCATTAAAAAAAAAAAAAATTATGTTTGAGTCTAAGGTCTAAGTATCTCAGGGATGAGTGGGAATGGAAAGAAGAGGTTCTGGAAAATACAGAGAAAGGCAGCATCAAAAAAGTTTAGGAATATGGCAGCAGGTTTTTTAAAGATGTTAATCTCCCCTCCTCCCCTCCCCCCACGCCATTATTTGCTTTGGTCATGAGGATGAGTGGATGATTAAAATTTTATTGTACATGATTATTTGTCATCCTAATTACTTGACACAAAGATAGCAAAAATATGGCATCATTTCTTTTTTTCTGTATCTTTGGCAGACATTGCTCATTCCCTGTGAACTCAGATGGCCTGAGAGTCTCTCTAGCGCAGTGCTTTAGCTTGCCATTGCCAGTGGAGCGGGGCTGGTCTACCATTTCTGCTTTAGAGTTTGGTACACTTCTTAATACTACATTGTTCCCAACCTCTGCCTCCTGTCCCCCCACCTCCCATGTTCTTTTAAAGATTCCTTTAAAAACTGACCATTTATCAGTTTGCCCTCCCAATTTAGACTAACTTATATTCCCAGCATTATCTATGTTGCAGTTCTATTAATTTAATTCACTTAATTAGTAAGGGATGCCTTTTGAATTTTCTGACTGTACCAATTTGTGTGAGGGATAAAATGAAATGTGTATGTGTGGTTGGATTATTTGACATTCTTTTGACTCAAAACGTATTCTCTTCCCAACTTTCCTAACCACCTAGGCTTCTTTACCTTACTGGTGGCATGTATGAGTATGTGAATTTATGACTCATGTGATTGGGGTCTGGTTTTCTTTATTATTTCTTTTGTTTTTTTTAATTACATAAACCAGTCATCTTTTGCTTTTAAAAATCTTACGTTATTTTCTCTTGGAACTCCTACATTTCAGAGACTATTTTCCCTCTTCAGGGGTTGATTTTGATTAAGAGCTTACTATTTTATGCACTGGCTTGAAATTGAAATCCAAGTTCAGAAACTATAAGATGGTCTGTTACTAAAACCTAATAAAATTAGGGGCTTCTGGGTGGCTCCGGCTCCCTGCTTAACGGGGAGCCTGCTTCTCCCTCTCCCTCTGCCTGCCCTTCTCCTTGCCTATGCTCTCTCTCTCTGTCAAATGCATAAATAAAATCTATTTTTAAAAAACCTAATAAAATTAAATACTTAGTAAATTAGAGACTAAAATAAGGTTGAATTACTGAAGATAGCTGTTTATGAGTCTATAACCTTGTTTAGAGGTGGTTTTTTTTTTTTTTGAAAGAATGATCTGGAATTTATAGCAAAAAAATAACTTTTATATATTTGATATAAGCAACACTACAATGTGTCTTAGTGTTATGAAATGAAAGTACTGAAGAGGTGGATCAGCTTTTTTAAAAAAATTACTTTTTGAGGGGCGCCTGGGTGGCTCAGTCGTTAAGCGTCTGCCTTCGGCTCAGGTCATGATCGCAGGGTGCCCTGGAATCAAGTCCCGTATCGGGCTCCCTGCTCAGTGGAGAGCCTGCTTTTCCCTCTCCCTCTGCTGCTCTCCCTGCTTGTGTCCTCTTGCTCTGTCAGATAAATAAAATCTTATAAAAATTTTTTTAAAAATTACTCTTTGAGTAACTCTTGCTATTTTGTATAAAACCTTGGTCCACTGGTTAAAATTGGTAATATTAAGAGGGAAGGAAAGTGTTAAAATCTTTTTTTTTTTTTCCCCCCAGACCTAAATCTAATGACCTCTTTATAAGCTCTTTGGTTGGCTTCTCAGTAGCTTTGCCTTTCTTGGTTAAGCCTAGGATTCTGAAATAATCTAGATTTCTAGATATTTTACCACTTGACTGGTGTTCCTGTCCTTTTTTCACATTTTAGATCAGATTTCTTTAGGCCAGCGACTCTATATGTTTTTTAAACAGGCTGGGCTATAAAATAAGGTTATATCATGGAATCCTTTAAAACAAATACAGTTTCTTGACTGTGTAAATCATATATATATTTTTTTACCTACTAAAAATAATTTAGAAAAAACACCCCTACTCTCAATAATGAACTTGCAGTGCCCTGTACTCTCTTCACTGATGCTTCTCACGTTTTCTATTTTATTTGGAGTGCCTTCCCACCATTTGCTTAGATACCTTATACTCTAATGCTCATAGCAGCCTCCCCCCATCCCATAAAATCTTGCCTACCTCCTTCCCTGTCTTTCTGGTTCTGGGTTAGATGCCTTTCTTGGGGGGACCTCTTCATCACATGGTACCATAATTGGCTATTTGTCCTTTCTCTCCTAGAAAAAACCTTTTGAGAATAAGAAGTGTGTTTCTTCCTTAACCCTAGTACCTAGTCCAGTGCCTGACGCATTGGCAGTAGAGGCTTAATAGTTTTCTGGTATACAGTGCAAGACTGAACAAAGTTGAAATGTACTTAATTAAAACTCAATTTTACTTTTTATTAACATCTAAGTGGAACAAAGAAAGCAGTTGTCTTTTGAGTTAGGAGTTTAAGTAAAATTAGTGACTTTTGGTAAGTATTTTTTCCTGTTTGAATATCTTATAACTGAAATTAGCAAAGCTGTCTGTTGCTCTTCATGCTTACTTTTATTTTTCTTAATCAATACTCTTGTTCTCATTTTCTTTAATTTGTTCTTAACGAATCTGTAGGAAACTTTTGTATTCCTTTGCTTTTCCTTGAGTTAAATTTTATACTTAATATATTTAGATTTCCCTAATTTAAAAAATCTTTTTATTTGGAAAAAGTCTTACTTAGAGAAAAATTGTAAGAACAGATTAAACACCAGTAGACTCTTCACCTATATTCACCAATAAACATTTTTATGTTTTTTCTTTATTTTTTGGTGCAGATATAATTGCTATTGTTACTATTTACTAATCATTAGTAAGTTGCAGACATTCTGACTCTTTTCAAATACTTAAACGTGTATATGAACAAGGACTTAAATAAAAATTACCAAAGTGATTACCAAATCCAGGAGATTTAACATTGATACAGTGCTTTTAAGTTTCCTCAATAATGTTCTCTTAGTAATTTCTCCTGTAAGCCAGGATCTAGTCAAGAAGCAGACATGGCGTTTAGATGTTATTTTTTTTTTTAGTATCCTTTAATCTGAAACAGTTCCTTAGCTTTTCTTTGTCTTTCCTGACCTTGAAATTTTTTAAGAGTATAAGCCAGTATTTTTGTTGAGTATTGTCAACTTGACTCTGTTTTTTCACAATTAGATTCAAGTTATTACATTTTTGGCAGGAATATTATATATGTGATGTGTATATATTCTACAATCTTGTTTTTTACTTACGGACATTACTCCATCCATATGAAAGATTCTCCCTTAAAAGTCCTGCCCCCACCCCCCGGTCCGTATATAGAGAGGTATTTTTTTGAATAGGCTATACATTCATTCTTATAGTACAAAATTTAAGAGGTACAGAAGTACATACAGTGAAGGAAGGATCTTCCTCCCATGAGACAGCCACTGTTATGTTTCTTTTGTTACCATGTATATTCTTCCAGAGATACTTTACATATGTGTATATTCTTTC
The DNA here is from genome assembly GCF_029215605.1 of Mirounga angustirostris. Classification (NCBI taxonomy): domain Eukaryota; kingdom Metazoa; phylum Chordata; class Mammalia; order Carnivora; family Phocidae; genus Mirounga; species Mirounga angustirostris. The sequence continues at coordinate 162,975,266 of NW_026991711.1, forward strand.
CAGTGGCACTGGTTAAAGGAAGTTGCTATACATACTGTAGTGAACCTTGAGTTTTTCACTTAATCTCACAGAGATTATTGTGAATTTCCTTACTCATTTTTTATAGCAGAATAAGTATTCTGTTGTAAAGACACACCATTATTTAACAAATCCTTTCTTTACATTGTTCTAATCTTTTACTTGTAAAAATAGTGCTACTGGGAATAATATGCTGTATTGTGCATAAAGATACATATTTTGTACATCTGCATGATAAATTACAAAAGAAGGTGAGTGAAACAGTATGTGCATTTGTAACTTTGACAGCAATTGCTTAGTCCCCTTCCATAAAGGCTGTACTAATTTAATTTACACTTCACCAGCAATATAGGAAAGAGTATGATATCAAATTGCCCAATCTCAGTGAAGTTTTAACTTAGATTTCTCTAACGGGTGAGATTGGGCATATTTTCACATACTAAGAACTCATTTGTACTTTTTTTTTCCTAATACAGTGTCTTTAAATTCTGGATTTTGTATAACCACTAAGAATTTGCCATTTTTGAGGCTATGTTTTGCAGATATCTAAATCAAGACTAGACATAGTATAGAGGTTAAGATTATGAACTTCAGAGTCTTAGGTTTTTATCTTGGCTTTGCCACTTCTTAGCTGTGAGACATTAGGCAACTTATCAAGCTTCCTTATCTGCAGAACTTGTAGAGCTTCTCGTATGTATTCAATCAGATAATACAGTGAAGACCTTTCACTGTACTTCCATAAAGCAAAGTGCCTAGCACATAATAAGATCACAGGAATGTTAGTTGTTTTTTTTTTTTAAGATTTTATTTATTTATTTGACAGAGACACAGAGAGAGAAGGAACACAAGCAGCAGGGGGGGGAGAGGGAGAAGCCAGCTTCCCGCCAAGCAGGGAGCCCAATGCGGGGCTCTATTCCAGGACCTGGGATCGTGACCTGAGCCGAAGGCAGACGCTTAACGACTGAGCCACCCAGGCGCCCCAGGAATGTTAGTTATTATTAGTATACATTTGTTCAATAAATGCTATACTTATAATTATGTAAAAATAATAACTAAGAATTTATCAATAGAAATGAAGGAAATATGCTAAAATATTATAATTAAAGTAACGTGCTGGAAGAATTTTGGGTCATTGTGTTTTTTTAAATACTCTAGTACTAAATTTTCTTTAATGGGAATGTATTGTATAATAGAAAAGTGTATACTTTTTTTAGAAATGAAACTTTTTCAGATTTATTGAGATAAAATTGACATATACAGCACTGTATAAGTTTTTGTACAGCGTGACTTGGAATACATATATTATGAAATGATTATCACAGTGAGTTTAGTTAACATCCATTACCTTATATAGTTAAAAATTTTTTTTCTTGTGATGAGAACTTTTAGGATCTACTCTTTAACAGTTTTCAAATATACTATACCAGCAGTATTAAGTATAGTCATCATATTATACATTACATCCCCAGTACTTATTTATCTTATAACTGGAAGTTTGTACCTTTAGACCACCTTCATCCAGCTCCACCTCTGGTGCCTCTGATAAGCACAAATCTGATTTCTTTTTCTCTGAGTTTGTTTTTTAGATTCCACATGTGAGATCATATGGTATTTGTCTTTCTCTGCCTGACTTATTTGAGCATAATACCCTCAAGGTCTATCCATCTTGTTGCAATTAACCTACCCCTTCCCTCTTTTTCCCATTATAGACAGAGAGTGCATGGGCCGAAGAATACTCTGAAAAGAAGAAAGGGTCTCACAAGCGTTCAGCATCGTGGGGCAGTACAGATCAACTTAAGGAGGTCAGGAAAATGATTCCAAAGAACTGGTGTGGAAGTTTGATCCCTTCCTTGCCTAGTTCTTGAAATTGTAGGCAACAAGGATTTGTCAGTTTCCATTGTTTTGTTCGGTGTTGTTTTATTTTATTTTTTTGGTTGTTTTGTTTACCTGAAAAATAACAGAAAAATAGTTACTACATTGATTGGATAAAGATTTGAATGGGGGAGATGTACACATTACTTACCAGATTATTTGGTTTCCTTTGTCCTTTTGTTTTATTAAACAAGAGTTTATAAGAGTTTATATTAACATAACCTATGCATCAGATGTATAAAATTGTAATAATACAACAAATTCACATTTATTATTTCTATATATAATGGTAGTGTTTCTGAAATTCAGTAACCCAATACAACCAAGTTGATTATGCCCCATGTTGATTACCATTTTCTGTGCTTATAATTATGATATTTGTACTTTACATATAATATATAAATAAAACAAAGATTTGCTCAAGGAATAATACAGGATATTGATTGAAATTGTATTTGTTATGTAAAGATTGTGTCTGTGAATGCATTTCATGGCTTGAATTGATGTTTTTTCTCTTTATTTTTTTTTCAATTGCGGGCTAGTCAACCTTTTTTTTTTTTTTAATTAACATATAATGTATTATTTGTTTCAGGGGTACAGATCTGTGATTCATCAGTCTTAACACAATTCACAGCACTCACCATTGCACATACCCTCCCCAGTGTTCATCACTGAGCCACCCGATCCCTCTCACCCCCCTCCACTCCAGCAACCCTCACTTTGTTTCCTGAGATTAAGAGTCTCTTATGGTTTGTCTCCCTCTTTGGTTTCGTCTTGTTTCATTTTCCCCTCCCTTCCCCTATGATCCTCTGTCTTCTCAAATTCCTATCAGTGAGATCATATGATACTTGTCTTTCTCTGATTGACTTATTTCACTTAGCATAATACCCTCTAGTTCCATCCATGTTGTTGCAAATGGCAAGATTTCACTTTTTGATGGCTGCATAATATTCCTTTGTGTGTACACACACACACACACACAACACAAACACACACACACCCGCATCTTCTTGATCCATTCATCTGTTGATGGACATTTAGGCTCTTTCCATAGTTTGGCTATTGAGGACATTGCTGCTCTAAACATTGGGGTGCACATGCCCCTTTGGATCACTACATTTGTATCTTTGGGGTAAACACCCAGTAGTGCAATTGCTGAGTCGTAGGGTAGCTCTATTTTCAACTTTTTGAGGAACCTCCATACTGTTTTCCAGAGTGGCTGCACCAGCTTGCATTCCCACCAACAGTGTAGGAGGGTTCCCCTTCCTCCACATCCCTGCCAACATCTGTTGTTTCCTGACTTGTTAATTTTAGCCATTCTGACTGGTGTGAGCTGGTATCTCATTGAGGTTTTGATTTGGATTTCCCTGATGCCGAGCGATATTGAGCACTTTTTCCTGTGTCTGTTGGCCATTTGGGTGCCTTCTTTGCAGAAATGTCTGTTCATGTCTTCTGCCCATTTCTTGATTGGATTATTTGTTCTTTGGGTGTCAAGTTTGATAAGTTCTTTATAGGTTTTGGATACTAACCCTTTATCTGATATATCATTTGCAAATATCTTCTCCCATTCTGTCTGTTGTCTTTTGGTTTTTTTGACTGTTTCCTTTGCTGTGCAGAAGCTTTTTATCTTGATGAAGTCCCAGTTTTCATTTTTGCCTTTGTTTCCCTTGCCTTTGGAGACCTGTCTAGCAAGAAGTTGCTGCGGCCAAGGTCACAGAGGTTGCTGCCTGTGTTCTCCTCTAGGATTCTGATGGATTCCTGTCTCACATTTAGGTCTTTCTTCCATTTTGAGTCTATTTTTGTGTGTGGTGTAAGGAAATGGTCCAGTTTCATTCTTCTGCACGTGGCTGTCCAATTTTCCCAACACCATTTGTTGAAGAGACTTTTTTCCATTGGATTTACTTTCCTGCTTTGTCGAAGATGAGTTGACCATTGAGTTGAGGGTCCATTTCTGGGCTCTCTATTCTGTTCCATTGATCTCTCTCTGTTTTTGTGCCAGTAACATACTGTCTTGATGATGACAGCTTTGTAATAGAGCTGGAAGTCCGGAATTGTGATGCCACTAGCTTTGCTTTTCTTTTTCAACATTCCTCTGGCTATTTGGGGTCTTTTCTGGTTCCATGCAAATTTTAGGATTATTTGTTCCATTTCTTTGAAAAAGTTGATGGTATTTTGATAAGGATTTCATTAAATGTGTAGATTGCTCTAGGTAGCATAGACATTTTCACAATATTTGTTCTTCCAATCCATGAGCATGGAACGTTTTTACACTTCTTTGGTTTTCCTCAATTTCTTTCATGGGTATTCTATAGTTTTCTGAGTACAGATCCTTTGCCTCTTTGGTTTGGTTTATTCCTAGGTGTCTTATGGTTTTGGGTGCAGTTGTAAATGGGGTTGACTCCTTAATTTCTCTTTCTTCTGTCTCATTGTTAGTGCATAGAAATCCAATTTATTTCTGTGCATTGATTTTATATCCTGCCACTTCGCTGAATTCCTGTATGAGTTCTAGCAATTTTGGGGTGGAATCTTTTGGGTTTTCCACATAGAGTGGAAGAGTGAGAGTTTGTCATCTGTGAAGAGTGAGAGTTTGACTTCTTTCTCGATTTGGATTTTTTTTCTTTCTTTTTGTTGTCTGATTGCTGAGGCTAGGACTTCTAATACTATGTTGAATAGCAGTGGTGATAGTGGACATCCCTGTCGTGTTCCTGACCTTAGGGGGAAAGCTCTCAGTTTTTCCCCATTGAGAATGATATTCTCTGTGGTTTTTTCATAGATGGCTTTTATGATATTGAGGTGTGTACCTTCTATCCCTACACTGTGAAGAGTTTTAAGCAAGAAACGATGTTGTACTCTGTCAAATACTTTTTCTGCATCTATTGAGAGGATCATATGGTTCTTATCCTTTCTTTTATTAATGTATTACAATCAAATCACATTGATTGATTTGCGGATGTTGAACCAACCTTGCAGCCCAGGGATAAGTCCCACTTGGTTGTGGTGAATAATCCTTTTAATGTACTGTTGGATCCTATTGGCTAGTATTTTGGTGAGAATTTTTGCATCCATGTTCATCAGGGATATTGGTCTGTAGTTCTCCTTTTTGATGGGTCTTTGTCTGGTTTTGGGATCAAGGTAATGCTAGCCTCATAAAATGAGTTTGGAAGTTTTCCTTCCATTTCTACTTTTGGAACAGTTTCAGAAGAATAGGTATTAATTCTTTAAATGTTTGGTAGAATTCCCCTGGGAAGCCATCTGGCCCTGGACTCTTGTTTGTTGGGGGATTTTTGATTAAGACTTCAATTTCCTTACTGGTTATGGGTCTGTTCAGGTTTTCTGTTTCTTCCTGGTTCAGTTTGGTAGTTTAAACTTGAATTGATTTTTAAATATTGTTTAATTTTTGGAACTATTGAAGGTTAGGTGTTTAAAGAAATCTAAATAAAATGACTCATTTTTAAGACCATGGGAATAATTTTCATTATTTTTAAATTCTTTCTGACAGTTATAACGTAATTTATTCTAAGTGCTGAAAACTTCATTGGTTTAGTACTTGGGAAGCTTGAAGGCTGTGAACAGTGTTGGAACATAATTTTTGTTTGTCTCCAAAAGAAAGATACACATATGTGCACACATAATGTATGTGTATATATATAAATTTTGTACAGTAAATCAGATTTTGTGACAGGGTTTTAAAAGTCAAAAGATGTATTAAGGTGAATTTTACTGGTTCTTACTAAGCAAGGATATGTTTTATGTAGCTTGGAAAACTCTGATGCACTTTTTATTTTTCCCCTTTTCAGATTGCAAAATTACGCCAGCAATTGCAGAGAAGTAAACACAGCAGTCGACATCATCGAGATAAAGAAAGACAGTCTCCATTCCATGGCAACCATGCAGCTATTAACCAGTGTCAGGTAGGAGCACAAATACCACAAAATCCAAACAAGGGATTTGTTGTTTTCCTGGTGATATGTTATTTTATAGGTAACTCTTCAGAACAAAAATGTCCAAAAGCATATTTGAAACCGTGATTAAGTGCTGAATCAGCCTTAATAAAAAAAACAACTCAGAATACTAAGTTGATAAATGATACTTTGCTTTAGTGATCTGTGATTTGACTTTTAGAAGGCATAACTAATTACATATTTTGATTTATCATATTTTTGTCTTTATCAATTCAGTATATTGAGGCAGAATAATAAGAGATATGCATTGGCTATAGAATCAGACCCTGGATGAACAACCTGTTCTAAGTCTCAATTTCCTCATCTGAAGATTGAGGATAATAATGATACACATCACAAAATCTTTTAGTAGGGGAAAACCTTTAACTGCTTTGATTCCTTTATAGAACCCTATGAACTGCTCTTGATGGCATCCTTGGCAAAAAAAAGCAAGAAAAAGTTTGCCAACCCCTTTTATAGGTTGATAGCTTCTGATAGCCAAGTATATGTGGATTTTTTTCAAGAGAAAGTGTAAGTAGAGGTATATATTTTTTCAAATTAAATTTGCCCTTAAATGTTGATACATGGGTCAAATTTGATTTCATAAATTTATAGTTTGGTTGTAGTTTCTAACAGCTTTTTTTCCATTTATAAGGTATTTTAATTATGAAATGTGAGTACACGCTAATACGTTTAAAAACCTAAACCAATTGGATTTGTGTTTGGAGAAATAGAAAATGTAAAATTGACAAAATAAATGAATAATTTGAATAGACTAATAACTGCCAAATTGGAATACTAATTAAAAACCAAATTTCTTCACTTTCAAAAGGCTAAAGACTCAGGTAGATAGCTTTATAGGTGAATTTGCCAACCTTCTACTCTAATTTATCCATTAATAATTTGTATGCATTTCTTTTTTTTTTTTTTAAGATTTATTTATTTGAGAGAGCGAGAATGAGAGAGAGAGAGAGTACATGAGAGGGGGGAGGGTTAGAGGGAGAAGCAGGCTCCTCACCGAGCAGGGAGCCTGATGCGGGACTCGATTCAGGGACTCCAGGATCATGACCTGAGCCGAAGGCAGTCGCTCAACCAACTGAGCCACCCAGGCGCCCAATAATTTGTATGCATTTCTAAGAGATAAGGCCACTTTTTATCTCCAAACTCATATTTTTACCCTCAAGTAGAATAGGGGTAAAGATTGAACTTCATTGAATTAAGTGATACGTTTTAGGAGTTAGTAAGTTTCTGAAGCGATTTTTTTTTATAGTTGCATTAAAATCAGCAATTAAAGTAGTAAAATTAACCAAAATTTCTTTTTTCCCCCTCTTGTAAGTTGAATTTGTTTAATAACATTATTGGTGTTTGCACAAAGTTCATGTTTAACTCTAAAACATCTCAGAGAAAGTAAGGACTAGAAAATAGAGTAACTTGAAAAATAAATTTATGTAACTTAAGTTTTGTACACTTGACACAGCAAACATCTTGAGTTTTTTGAGTGCTCATAGCCAACCAGAGATGAAACACATGTGCATCATAATAGCTATGACAGTAGTATTCATGTTTAATTGAAACTTTCAGACTCTGGAACGTGAAAATATTATGAAGTTACGGATTTTGTTTTGTTTTAGTTGGTTCTCTCTCTAGTGGAGAAAAGTGCCACTTTGAGATTGTGTACTTTTGAGGTCATTCCTCCATCCATGCAACATTTATTAAATATCTACTGTATGGCTCATACTGTAGTACTCATTAGGGGGATGCAGTGATATATATTGGGGCTTGCCCCCCACCAAGTCTCAGATAGATATAAGTAAAAAAATTATTACACAGTGTAATGAATGTGTTAGTAGTGTTTGGGAGAGTTTACACTGATATAGAAGGGGTATTATCCTTGGACTGGCTCTGGAGCCATCTATAAAGGCTTGTCAGAGAAAGTGGTGTCTAAGCGGATCCCCGAAAGCTGATTTAGCCAGTCTTCTAGAGGTGGAAGAAATCATGCCTCCAGGTAGGAATAATAGTAAGAGATTAGGCTAGAGTTAAAGAGCAGCCAAACCTAAAAGTCTTCATGTCTCAGTTGTTAAGAAGTTTGGACTTTGTCCTAGCACCAGAGAACTATTTTTTTTTTTAATGCAGGGGATTGATTTTAATAGTGGTTATTATGAGTTCAGAGTAGAGAATGAATTTGGAAGAGGACAAGATTAGAGGGAGGAAAACCATTTAAGAATAGGGTTTATAGGGACACCTGGCTGGCTCAGTCGGTTAAGTGTCTGCCTTCAGCTCAGGTCATGATCTTAGGGTCCTGGGATCGAGCCCCGCATCGGGCTCCCTTATCAGTAGAGAGCCTGCTTCTCCCTCTCCCTCTGCTGCTCCCTCTGCTTGTACTCTCGCTCACTCTCTCGGATGGATGGATGGATAAATAGATAAATAAAATATTAACAAAAAGAAGAATAGGGTTTATAATCCAAGTAAGAAATGACGGTGACCTAAACTAAGGTAGAAGCTATGGTGCTAGAGAGAATGGCCAAACCTGAGTGATATTTAGAAAGCAGTAATTAATAGTTGAAGTCTATTAAGTGCTTACGATATGGCAAACACTCTACTCAGCATTTGTATGTATTATTAGCACTTAATCCTCATTTTTGAGGTTGGGTTTGTTACTGTCTTTGTTTTACAGACAAGGAAATTAAGGCCCAGAGAATTTAGGAATCTTGTTCTAGGTCGTATGAGACAGAGCTAGTACTCTAACCCAGGCATTTTGACTTCAGATTCTGAGTTTTTAAAATCTGTGTTAGCTGATGATTGATGAGAGGGGAATGATGGAGAGATAGGAGTAAATGGGTAATGCCAATTCTAGCCTTTAAAACATGAGTTAAAAAAATACATCCACCTACCTCACACCATGTACAAAAGTAACTTAAAATGGATCAAAGACCTAAATGTAAGAGCTAATACTAAAAGCTCATAGATGAAAACACAGGCATAAATGTGGGGTTGGATTAGGCTGTGGTTGGTTAGGCATGACACCAAAAGTACAAAGAAAAAATAGATAAATTGGATTTTGTCAAAATTAAAAACTTTTGTGCTTCAAAGGACACTACCAAAAAAGTGAAAATATAACCAACAAAATAGAAGATATTTGCAAATCATGTTATTTGATAAAGCACTTGTATTTAGAATATATACAGAATTCTTGTGGCTCAGTAATAAAAAGATAACTCAATTTTAAAAATGAGCAAAGGATCTAAATAGAGAGTTCTCCAAAGAAGATATACAACTAGCCACTAAGCACCTAAAAAAGATGCCCATCATTATTCCCTGTTCAATAGGGAAATGCAAATTAAGAATTCCAGTGAGATACTACTTTATACGTACTAGGATGACTAAAATTAAAAAAGACTGCTAAGTGTTGGAGAGGATGTGGAGACATTGGAATCCTTAACATATTGCTGATAGGAATGTAAAGTGGTGCAGCCACTTAGGTCTGGCAGTTTCTCAGAAAGGCTGAACATAGGGTTACCATATGACTCAGCACTTCCTCTCCAAGGTATGTACCCAAGAGAATTGAAAACACGGGCACATGGGTGGCTCAGTTGGTTGAGTGTTTGACTCTTGGTTTCAGCTCAGGTCATGATCTCATGGGTCGGGATTGAGCCCAGTATTGGGCTCCGGCGCTTGAGATTCTCTCCCTCACTCTCTCTCTCCCTCTTCCCTAACCCCTGCTCGTGCATGCTGTCTCTGTCTCTGAAATAAGTAAATGTAGGGGCGCCTGGGTGGCTCAGTCAGTTAAGCGTCTGCCTTCAGCTCAGGTCATAGTCTGAGAGTCCTGGGATTGAGCTTCATGTGGGGCTCCCTGCTCAGTGGGGAGCCTGCTTCTGCCTCTTTCCCTCCTCCCTGCTTGTGCTCTTTCTCACACTCTCTCTCTCAAATAAGTAAATAAAATCTTTAAAATAAATAAATCGTAAAAAAAAAACAAAACTTGTACACAAATGTTCATAGCAGCATGGTTCATAAAATTTGGAAACAACCTAGACGTTTATCAACCGGTGAATGGATAAATAAAATGTAGTGTATCCTACAGTGGAATATTATCCAGCCATAGAAAGGGAGTACTGATACATGCCACAGCATGGGGGAACCTTGAGAACATTACGCTAAGTGAAAGAACTCAGATGCAAAAGAATGCATATGATTCCCCTGTAAATGTCCAGAATAGGCAAACCTGAAGAGACACTTTATAAATTGGTGGTGACCTGTTGCTGGGAGGCTTGGGTGGAAATGGAGTGACTGCTAATAAGTGAGGGATTTTTTTTAGTGTGCTTCTAAAATTAATTGTAATGGGGTGCCTGGGTGGCTTAGATGGTTAAGCGTCTGCCTTCAGCTTGGGTCATGATCCCAGGGTCCTCGGATTGAGCCCCATGTCTGGCTCCTGGCTCAGCGGGGAACCTGCTTCTCCCTCTCCCTCTGCCTCTCCGCCTGCTCATGCACTCTCTCTCTCTGTATCTCTGTGTCTCAAATGAATAAATTAAAAAAAAAATTCTTTAAAATTGTAATGGTTGTACAACTCTGTTCAATAATCATTAAAAAAGCAAAAGTTTTACACTTTAAATGGGTGAATGGTATGGTATTGTGAATTATATTTCATAAGCTCTTATAAAAAATACCTACCAACCAACATTAAAAACAAATACATAAAATACAAATATGTTTGTCTAGAAATAATAGGCGATATGGTAGAAACCAAAAAGTAAACTGGGAGGTCATATAACAGTATAGAGAGTGAGTGCAGGTGCTCTGAGGTCAGACTGTTTAGCTTAGATCCGGGTCCTGCCACTTGCTGACTGTATGAAGTTCCTCAGGTTCTTTGCATTATATCTGTTTGTTGTGTTGTCCTAAGGATTAAATGGGATAGAATATTATAAAACACTTAATGCAATTCTTGGTGCATAATAATTGCTCAGTAAATCTTAGGCTGTTTGAGGTAGGACCTAATATAAAAGAAGTAATGAACCAGTTGGGTTTTCACCAGGTTTTTCTGCCAATTTCATATTGAACTTATTTTTTAAAGCTTTTATTTTTTTAAATTTTGGGCTATATTTTATTTTGTTTTTATTTGTTTAAAGTAATCTCTACACCCAGCATGGGGCTCAAACTCATAACTGCAAGATCAAGAGTTGTGCTCTACTGACGGAGCCAGCCAGGTGCCCCAAGCTTTTATTATTAAAAGTATTTAGGGGCACCTGGGTGGCTCAGTCGTTAAGCGTCTGCCTTCGGCTCAGGTGATGATCCCAGGGTCCTGGGATCGAGCCCTGCATCGGGCTCCCTGCTCGGTGGGAAGCCTGCTTCTCCCTCTCCCACTCACCCTGCTTGTGTTCCCTTTCTTGCTGTGTGTCTCCCTCTGTCAAATAAATAAATAAAATCTTAAAAAAAAAATAAAAGTATTTATATGCTTATCACAGAAATTTTAGAAACAAAAAATACCAAATAGAAAAATTGTATCTTAATAAAGGTGTTATTTTTTTTAAAAATCAAATAGAAAAAAATCATCCAGAGTCTCATCCTGTAAAGACATTTTCTTCTGTCTTTTTTTCTTTGCATTTCTTGTTGAGATCATACCATATTTTCTTCTTTATATTTCTTTTGGTATTTAACATGGAAAAATGTTATTACAAATGCTTCAGGAATATTTTTAATATTTAACATTCTGTAGAGCATCTCCCAAATTTCGGCCATACTTAGTTGGGTCAAGTATCTGTGTGCTTAAAGCTTTTTCTATATTTTTACTTTTCTGGGGAATGATTTTCCATTATTTGGTTAAGAACTTTGATATTTTGGGGGAGGAGTCTTTGACTTTTCTCTTGGGCTTTCCAAGTTATTAAAATTTTTTGTTTGTATTTCATGATAACGTAGGTTACTTTTACTGGGGAAATTCCTTTACTATTCCTTAACAATCAAAGAACAGTATTGCTCTTCTGATAGTACTATAGTCTACAACCACTAGTTAACAAAAGGTCTTTTTCTTGGGCTTACGATGGATTTATTACAGTTGGAAAAGAATTCTCACATACTTTTTTGAGTGGTTCTTTCCCTGGAAATTCAGGGGGGAATTATTTGTTATGACGAATAAATGCTGCCAAGTTTCTTAGAAGAGAATCTTTCACATCTCATTGGTTTCCAAAATTGACAAAGCCCTCAGATGCTTTCCTTATTTCAAGAAGTACTCTCATTAGAAAATATAGCCAACACATTTCAGAATTGTTTAGGGATTAGAATCAGATGTTAGAAACAGAGGAGTGGGAGATGCCGGCATCTTCACAGCCACATAAAATAATTTAGAGGTGAGAATTAAAATATCATGCAGGTGTTTTTTGGCTGTTTGTTAACAGCCTCAAGCAAGAAAGGCTTCCCCTAGGATTTCCTTACTTTATACGGGCTGGGGACACTATAAGTTTTGTAGCAGCCTAGGTGGGTTTGAGAGCAAAGGGATAGTGAGGTAAAAAAGGAAAGAACTTATTTTCATCTGAGGAATCAGGGGCATTGCACCTTAAAAACGAAATTGCTGCTCTGCACTGGAATCTTCATATGCTAGTCCAGAAAGTGATTGCTATTCTTAAATTTTTAAAGATCTTGCCACTTAGAAATCAAAAGAGTAAGTACTTCTGCTATGTCCTTGATTAAAGAGTACTGCTGCAGCTTAGAAGAACTAAGAGGTGGATACCAGATGAGAACAGTGATTGCTGGAGGACAGAACGAAAGTAATGGGGACAGGGTAGGAGGGATCAGGGCCACGCGCGGAAGCCCTGATGCGTTCTAAATTTTTTTTCTTCTTCTCTTACCATTGCAGACATCAGTTTTCCCCTCCCTTTTGTTATGTTGGGCTCATATTTGTTATATTCTGGCACATATTTCTCTCCTAGATCTATGTTGAATTGCTGACCAGATCTTTTTCTATCCTACTTGCCTCTCAAGGCACATTTTTCTTCCTTTGAAAATTTAACTCTGTATTTCTTTTCCCTATTCAGCTACTGCTTGAGTGGGTATTCTTCCCATCTTTCCTATCTCTCTATTGTACACAGTCTTATGTCCACACTTTGAAACAGGTATTTAAGTTGTAATATAGATTGATCTTAGAAGATTCAGTAGTGGCCAAACCTTTTGGTGATCTTTTCTTTCTTTATTGGCTAACTCTCAGTTTTTAGACAGAATTTGATCTCAAGATTTTATTTATTTATTAGAGCGAGAGAGAGAGAGAGAAAATGAGGGGAACAGAGGGAGAGGGACAAGCTGACTTCCTGCTGATCAGGGAGCCCAACGCGGGGCTCCATCCCAGGATCCTGGGATCATGACCCAAGCCAAAGGCAGACGCTTAACCAACTGAGCCACACAGGTGCCCCAGGCAGAATTTGATCTTTAAACTGTAATGTATATAGACATACAGAGAATGTAAATGGAAAAATAAATCTTTATAATGGAGATTAATCTAATTAAAACCCTTAATTGATTGGAAAATATTCTGATTTGAAGAGAAAGAAACAAAAGTTGAGAAAATAGGAGGTCCTTGTTCTTGATGTTTCCAAAGGATAGATCTTAGAAGAGAGATTTACCTTAGTACAGTGAAGAACTTTTAATCTTTCAGTGCTGTCTAAAGATGATCTCTCAGTTACTATGATAACTCACTTATATTTGCATATACTGATTTATATTTAGAAATACAAATTTTATTACAGAAACATATATAGATATGGGAAAAATAAATTATACACACATGCACATAAAATTCCCTAAGAGTCCTTGAAATGAAGCATGAAAGTTTGATCATTTTTTAAAAATTTTTAGATATTTTAGAGTATGGTTTATGTGAGGAATGAAATCAGAGGCCTGTTACCTTCTACTTCTGGAACAGTAATAGTGTGTTTAATAAAGAAAATCTTTCCTAGGCAGCTTGAGTGGATTACTTTTCTTCTAATTATATAACTAGTTAAATTAATTATCGTTGAACCTTTGCTTCATTTACTTATTAAATTGCTTTGTTGACCTTAGGGAATTGGCAGTTTTCTTTCTTTTCCTTCTTTTCTTTTCTTTTTTTTTTTTTAAAGATTTTATTTATTTATTCATGAGAGACAGAGAGAGAGAGAGAAGCAGAAGGAGAAGCAGGCTCCCAAGGGGCAGGGAGCCCGATGCGGGACTCGATCCCAGGACCCTGGGATCATGACCTGAGCCGAAGGCAGACGCTTAACCGTCTGAGCCACCCAGGCGCCCTTTTTCCTTCTTTTCTTTCCTTTGCTTTAAATTGACTATTGATAAATACTTGCTGCTCTTTAGATGATATTTGAGAAAAGCCTACCAGCTGTGTAGGGCATGACTTCTTAGCTACCTTGACAAGCAGTAACTAGATGTACAGTTGGTTATGATATTGGCAGGTTTCTGTGTATGTGCGTTTCCCAACATAACAGCCAGAAAACTTAAGCTTTCTGTTCTGAAGATATTCATGGTTCTAAAGTCCAAGAAGGTCAACATTTTGCAAAAACCTTGTCAGAGCATCCTTCCCTTCTGGTCTCCCTCTTCATTTCTATAACTTAACAGAAACCAAATGCCATATCTGAAAATGGCATCCAGTGCAAGCTATTACTTGTTTTGTGACATTCAGAAAAGAAAATTAAGCTTAGAGTTGAGTATCTTTAAGTTAAAAAAAAAACAAAACAAAAAACCTGTTTGTTAAATATGTACTAAGTCCTGAGATCTTTCTTGGTCTGCCATTATTTCCTGACACGGGAAGAGTTCAGGCATAGGTAGGATGAGTGCATGACAGAAATGTTCTAATATGTTCTCCACTCCAGGCTCGTGAGCTGTAGATTTCTTTTAACCCGTAACTGCTTTAGTCTGAATCCGTTTCCTGTCACCTCACGATTTCCTTTCTTATATGGGATCAAGTCCTCATTCTTATGTAACCTTAATTACTTCCTTACAGCCCCCAGCTCCAAATAATAGCCACGTTGGGGTTAGAGCATTTTAAAAGGGGACACAGACATTCAGTTCATAGCACCAGCCTTGTTGAATAAGCCTCATGTCTTAGGCAGTGGCAATAAGGAGATGCCTAAGAGGCAACATTGCTTCATTATTCTTGGGCCCCTGAGTCTCACTTTCTCTGCATGTAACCTGGGGAACACTGCCACCACCTCGAGAGTGGTTCTGAAAATGACATGAGAGGACCTGTGGTGTTTGGCCCATGGTGGATGGATGCTCTGTAAACGGTAGCTACAACTTTTATTTTGTGTTTTCCCTATTAGGTATTTTATTCTTAAAATAATTTCTTGTCTTGGGGCACCTGGGTGGCTCAGTCGTTAAGCATCTGACTTTGGCTCGGGTCATGATCCCAGGGTCCTGGGATTGAGCCCCGCATCGGGCTCCCTGCCCTGCGGGAAGCCCGTTTCTCCCTCTCCCACTCCCCCTGCTTGTGTTCCCTCTCTCACTGTGTCTCTCTCTGTCAAATAAATAAATAAAATATTTAAAAAAAAAAAATTTCTTGTCTTTTCACAATCTTTTTCAGGTATCATTTTCTTCTAGTAGTATCTTTTCATTTTCCCCTCTGTTTTTTTACAGTCCCTCTGTTCCCCAATATTCTCTCCATACCCTCAAGCTTCTCATGTTACTATTCCCTTTGTACTTCCATCTCTTCTTTCTGTCCACTCCAGATTGAAGCTTCCTCTTGGCTTTTTTCTCACAAATTTTCCAAGGATGGAAATTTGCCTTTTCTAAAGATTATTGTTGTGTTATGCTTATTTTTAAACGTTTTTATTTATAAATTTATATTTTATTTATAAATTTTATTCATAAAAATTTTATTTATAAATTTTAATTTATAAATTTTTAATTTATAAATTTTTTATTTATTTTTATTTATTTTATTATATTACAATAAATAAATATTTTTATTTACAAAAGAGGAGAAATACAGGTTTAACACGAAGTTCTATTCATACAACAGGGTAGTATCCACTGAATGGAAACCAGTGATGCTTGGCAGCCCTGTTACCTTTGTCTCCTTGCCCACCTTCCCCTGAAAGAGGTTTTTCAAAGAAACCCCCCTAAATGAAGAATCACATTTCTTTACTAGATAGCAGGACAGTAGGTGGGATGATCTTCTGGCACGCTGTTGCTATTAACTTTAGCAGATACCTCTGTCATTCTTGTTTCATATTTTACTTTGAGTATCTTGTCAGGAAACCATGTAATATCCTTTAATTATGTAATCAATTATTTCTTTTCAAAAGTAATGCTGTGCCAGTGGAAAAAGAAGAAAATGAATTATATCTTTTTTTTCCTTAACATATTAAAATCATCACAGGGAAGTTATGCTCATTTCTACAATCTTGCTGCTATATGTGGACTTTGAGACTGATTTTGTTTTTTCCAACCAAAATATTTTTCTTTTTTATTTTTTAAGACTTTTTATTTATTCATTTGACAGAGAGAGAGACAGCGAGAGCAGGAACACAAGCAGGGGGCAGTGGGAGAGGGAGAAGCAGGCTTCTTGGTGAGCAGGGGGCCCGATGCGGGGCTCGATCCCAGGACCCTGAGATCACGAACTGAGCCCAAGGCAGACGCTTAATGACTAAGCCACCCAGGCACCCCCAAAATATTTTTTTCTGATAAATCACCTTTTAAAAAACTTTTCCCAGGGTTGCCTGGGTGGCTCAGTCATTAAGCATCTGCCTTTGGCTCAGGTCATGATCCCAGGGTTCTGGGATTAAGCCCTGCATTGAGCCCTGCATCGGGCTCCCTGCTCGGCGGGAAGCCTGCTTCTCCCTCTCCCACTCCCCCTGCTTGTGTTTCCTCTCGCTATGTCTCTCTCTGTCAAATAAATAAATAAAACCTTTAAAAAAAAACAAAAGAACTTTTTCCTTGGACTATAGATAATTGTGACACTAGAGGACTTTTAAGTTGTGTTCTAAAATCTGAACTCTGTTACAGTCATAAAAGAATTTTTGATATTGACATTCTTTTAGTATTTCCCTTTATCCATACTCTCTTTACAGTCCTCATAGATGTGAATAAACTTCTGAATTCTACCTTGATTGTCTGGAGTTTTGGCTTTAAATTATATTTTGTGTATACCAAGGAGCATGTTTGATGGTTACTCACGCTTTTTGTGAGGCCTGTAAGCTTAATTTTGATTTATTTTAGAGTTATGCATGTCAATGGGAAGTATGCTTCAAACTAGAGAATTTAAAGGAAACATATTAAAGCTCTCTTCTCCACTGCTTTTTCTTCAGGCTCCTGTTCCAAAGAGTGCACTTATTCCAGTAATTCCCATCACCAAATCAACAGGTTCCCGGTTCCGGAATAGTGTGGAAGGATTGAATCAGGAGATTGAAATAATCATTAAAGAGACTGGGGAAAAGGAAGAACAACTTATAGTAAGTAATCCTGTATCTTAAACTTGTCCTTCCACATTAACTGTTCTAATTATTTAAAAAGTTACAATTTCAGTTTCCATATTTACTTATGTTCCTTCCTCCCTGTTGAGAGACAATGAAAATATGTCTCTCTTGAAAAACTTTATCTTAGCAAGTGAATGAAAAGTTGTCGTTTCTTTGCATCTCCTAGAGACAACTGATACGGCTTAAATTTAGGTCCCTGAACAGAAACTACTTTTTGTTTACCATATTTAAAAATCACTAGACAGGTGATACACTTCTCATTTGCTATAACTCCATGTAACAAAAGTTTAGATTCCAAATTTGTTGGAGAGGGAGGGATATGACTTCAAATACTTTCTAAGCATGAATCTACCTCTTCCTTATTGTTTGATTGTGAGTTACTATTTGGTTGACTTTATGATCATGAAGTGCAGTTCTGCTTACCTATAATACACCGGGCATCTGGGAAGCTCAGTCGTTAAGTGTCTGCCTTCGGCTCAGGTCATGATCCCGGGTCCTGGGATTGAGCCCTGCATCCAGCTTCCTTCTCGGTGGGAAGCCTGCTTCTCCCTCTCCCTCTGCCTCTCTCTCTCTCTCAAATAAATAAAATCTTAAAAAAATATATATATATATAAAAATGATTCCTATGTAAGACACAGAAAATTCCTGTTTATATTTAAAATATTTTGTCACAGAGTATATTTAAGCTTTCATTCTTCAGTGAAAGAGGAATTGGGGAGTTTGAAGTAGTATTTTATTCATGCTTAAGATATCCTCTCCATGAAGATTAAAGGTTGGTTTAGCTTAGAAAAACACAGCTCCCACACCCTCTTGTCCATCCTGCAGGATGGGAGTAACCCCCCGATGTCATAAAGGTAAATGAATCAAAGGTGTACAGGGAGCTGGTTTTCCTGCAAAGTGAGCCACACAAGATATCCTCTGAATGTTCTTCTTGATTTCCCCCTATAATTACCATTGCTACCATTAACCTTTCCCTTATTAAGGAAGGTTTCTTTGGAAAAACTCTTTCAGGGGGATGTATGTGGGCAGAGGGAGAAAGTAACAGGACCTGTTATCAAGTATCTCTAGTTCACACAATGGATAACCTTCTCTTCCGATATGGAACCTAGGGTTATACCTAGATTTCTCCTCTTTTCTCTTTTACCATGGCATCTGGCACAATAGGGGAAGGTTGATTTGGGGTGCATTTCTGGTGAATTTTGAAATCGATGATAAATACACATATGTTTTTAAAATTTCATCACAGCCACAAGATATTCCAGATGGCCATCGTGCACCACCCCCACTCGTCCAGAGAAGTAGCAGCACACGCAGCATCGACACGCAGACCCCCGGGGGGGCGGACAGGGGAAGCAACAGTAGCAGCCGCTCTCAGTCTGTGTCCCCCACATCATTCCTCACCACCTCAAACGAAGGTAGCGAAGAGAGCCCTTGTTCGGCTGATGACCTGCTTGTTGATCCCAGGGATAAAGGTACAACGCAGGGGGAGTTTGTTACCAGATTAATGAGCACCACCTATTGTATTGTTCATTCTGTTCGTTTTGTGGTAGAACACACACACTTAAGGCTACTAAGGTAATTACTTTGACATACATTCTTAACATAGATTTTAAAAAATTGAAGTACAAAACAGTAAGTTTTACTGTAGCGCTCAAGTGATGGTCTAGTTGTGTGGGTTTATGGACTTCTGTTTGTACCTTTTTTTTTTTTCTTCACTTGTTAATGCAAATTCCTTATTAATGAGAAACATTCTTTTTGGTATAAATGAACATTTGTCTTGAAAAGCACTTTTGTTCTCGGGCGCCTGGGTGGCTCAGTTGGTTAAGCGACTGCCTTCGACTCACGTCATGATCCTGGAGTCCCGGGATCGAGTCCCACATCGGGCTCCCTGCTCAGCAGGGAGCCTGCTTCTCCCTCTGACCCTCACCCCTCTCATGTGCTCTCTCTCTCATTCTCTCTGTCTCAAATAAATAAATAAAATCTTTAAAAAAAAAAAAAAAGAAAAGCACTTTGTTCTCTTTCACCTTAGTTGTATTGTTTTTACTACCTTAGTATTTTTAATTGAACTTGAAACCTTCAAATTAATGTTTTTTAGAATCACTTCGTGTGAAATTTCTAACAAGAATTAAGCTGATTTATGTCAATGCAAAATGAGTATTGAAGGCAAGCCTATAGTAAAAGGTTGGAAGGCTTACTTAGAGTACTAAACTACCTATGCAACTTAAAAGATAATTTGGAGACTTAAGCTGTTTGAATATTAATTACTAATGTTCTTGACTTTTAAAACAAACATGACCTGTCATTTGTATCAGGACAAAATTTTGTTAGTCTAATCCAAGTTACTCTGTGTACTTGAGAGCAATAATATATTTGTAAATTCTGCAGCTCAGTTTAGTAGTCATTTATTGAGAACCTACTACTCACAAGTGTGTTGAATGTCCTAAAAAGTTACAATTGGCCATTACCATCAACTACCTAAATTACTGAGACTGTAACAACTGAAAAGAACATAAGATTTCCTGAAGAAGTCAGTTAAAGGTATGGGCAGTTGTAAATGTTATTATTTGAACCCTTTTTTACCAGCTTCTAGGTTAAGTAAAATATGGCTATTCCAACACCCTCCACCAATTAAATCACAACCCCTGGGGGGTTGGATACAGGTACCAATAGTTTTTAATGCACTCAGGTGATTCCAGTGTGCACCGAGGTCTGACACTCACAGAATTAAACCCTTTGGTTGGGCTGTGTGTTCCTTATCAGGAATCTGCATAATTAACTACTACTTATTGTTAGGATTAAAAGGAATGGTAAATGCAAACCTTTTAGCACAGCTTCTGGTACTTAGTGCTCAATTAAATGTAACACTGCCCCCCCTTTAAAAAAACATGGCTATTAAAATCTTCCCCTTGTCGCCCATACTTTCTACTTTTACTTCAGTAACAAGTTGGAACTCCGTGAATTTTGTGTAATGCTTTATTTCACTTTAGGAGACTGGTGACTGGTTAGCTTCTCTGAATTTCTTTTATAAGAAAACAGGCCACAGTGCTACTGCCCGCAAAGAAAATTTATAGCTTAGTTGACACAGTCAGACTGAAAATTTAGAACACTTAGGTAACATATGAGGAATTTTAAGTTAATGTAGTAGAAACTGAGGATATCAACACTGAACAAGAATGCCAGAGTTGAAGTATTTGCTTTGATAGGGAAAATTTGGAAAGATTTCAAAACTTCGAGTTAGACTTTGAAGGAAGTTTTGGCAAATGAATAGAGATGGACCTCTGAAGTAAGGAGAAGCCTTTGGCGTACAGTGCAAGATGTCTCCTGACTGCTGGAACAGAGATTGTAACTTAGAGGAGCAGAGAAATCAAATTGAGAAATTCTGAAGGGCAGGCCGGGAGTGAATGATAAGCAACCAGCGAAGAGCCATCTCAGTTACATGTACTGGGAAGAAAGGAACTGGCATTTGAGTCTGATTGCTGCGTATATATCAGAAATAAGGGAGCAAGATATCAGTGTTAAGTGCTGTGAATTAAGTGAGATAGGCCTAAGCTGTAGTAATTGTAAGTGGAAAAGAAATAAAATTTTTTTGTTTATGCATTTATTTAGCAAACATTAATTATCTCCTCTTTAGCAGGTATTGTGTCAGATCTTGGGTGGTGGTATTGATGAGTAAAACACTGTTCTTACCCTCAAGTAGTTCGTGGTGTCGGGGGAGGCCATATACAATTAAAATTTAGTATGACTGCATTTATGTGGCAGTATTTCTTAGTAATCCAGCATGCCATTTTTTGCAGAGAATGGGAACAACTCTCCTTTGCCCAAATATGCAACCTCACCAAAACCTAACAACAGTTATATGTTCAAAAGGGAACCTCCTGAGGGCTGTGAAAGGGTCAAAGTCTTTGAGGAATGCTCGTAAGTATCCCCCCAAATAACTTTTATTATGAGAATTTTCAAGTAAGTTGAATAGTACAGTGATCACTCCTGTATATCCACAACCTGGATTCTGTAGTTAACATTCTGTTAATATGTGCTTTGCCTGTGCATGGTGGTGGTAGTTTTTGAAGTGTGTAGAAATAAGTTGCAGACATCATGACACTTAACTGTAACTACAATTTAATATTTGTTTCCTAAAAGTAACCATAGTACTCCTACATAACCACAAAACCATTATCACACCAAACAAAATTAACAGCAATGCTTAATACCAACTAATATCCAGTTGTTTTTCACGTTTCCTCACTTGTCCCCAGTGTATCCTCTGTGGCTGTTCTTTTTGAATCTGTATACAGTCAACTTCACACATTGAATTTAGCAGTATTTTTATTCAAGGTAGACTATGGATCTCACCTAGTGTGGTTTCCTTCTTTCACGGATTGAATTCCCTTCAGATTTTATGTACTTTTGGTCTCTAGTTCTTTAAACAGTATTAGAAGTATTTTGTCTGTATTGGAAATAGAATTCTACAACTTTGTAGAATCAGGTTACTGTGATGAAGATAATGTAAGAAGCAGGATTTTAAATAGTGTCTCGTACTGTTAGTATGTGATCTCCTATGCTCATATTTCTGCTGACTGGCACTCTAGGGAAGTACTATAATTTTAGACTCAAAATTTGCTCAGAATTAGCCTTAGTATTTTCAGTAGCCATGGCTCCTGGCTTTGTAAGTGATGGCTACAGGATTGTAGGTATGTGTGAGATAGCAGATGAGGTAATGAACATTATTTGGGGGTGTGACGGTAGTACCGAGCCCTTCCCTTCCAGTCTCACTACGGTTGCACGTCTAAGAGTCACCCTTCTGGCTTTTTCTCGTTTGCAAAACCTGAAACACAATGTGAAGATTGTCCAGCCTTGTCTGACTCACATCATTGATCTTTTTGCTCCTTTATGAACATCTTGGAATCATTTTGAAATATGGCATCCTTTTGTTCCTCCTGTGTGCTCCTACTGTCAGAGCTTCCTTTAACCTAAATTCTGAATAATTTTGCCACACAAAGAGCATTGTTTTTGAATTCCCTCAATTTCTATACTAGGAAATCCCAGATGTCAGTCTCCTATCTGCTTTTGTGACAGTAATTGAAAACTCCGTTTTAGCAACTGCTTCCCCCCCACCCCGCCATGCCTACTATGTGCCTACTATGTTAGTCTAAAAGCTTGACTGGTGCAAGCGGAATTTCTCCGGATCTGTTCCATGGACTCCCTGAATCATCATCGTCTGGGGTATGAGTTGGAACTGCAGATTCCCAGGCCCCATCCCAGGCCTAATGCATAAATATGGAGGTAGGACCTGGACTGCGCATCTCTAACAAATACCTCATATTTTTTATGCCCAATTTGCAGATGCTGGCTTGGACTTTTCCATGAGAATTCTTAAGACGTGGAATCATTTTACTAAGTAAAAATCACATGGTCTAAGTGGACCTTTTGGAGTTGAGCTCATTGATTTACTCATTGGTAGTTAAAATTGCCCAATGCAGGGATGCCTGGGTAGTTCAGTCAGTTAAGCACCCGACTCTTGATTTCAGCTGAGGTCGTGATCTCTGGGTCTTGGGGTCGAGCCCCGTGTGGGGCTCATACTCAGCACGGAGTCTGCTTGGGATTCTCTTCCCCTCTGCCCCCCCGCCCCCTACTCGTGCTCGTGTGCTCACTCTCTCTCTCTGAATAAATAAATAAAATCTTTAAAAAAAAGATTGCCCAAATGCAGAGAAATCGTTGATTCGCTCAAAAGCAGTTTGAATTCCTTTTATAAATGACTTCAAGTGAATATTTGTTGTGTAGGTTGGTGTCCTGTGGTACCTGCCTTAAACTCTTGCATTTGGAACATTTCTCAGGACTTAATATCTGAACTATGTATATACTGCTACATTATTTGTATCTAAAGGGAGGGAAAAATGGATAGGGGTGTGTGTGTATATGGCTGGATAGCTAGATCAAAGAAATAGAAGGTAAACCCTAACATCTTACATGGTTTATGGCATATCCATCTGTTATTAGAAGAGTACTCTTTTTAAAATGTACATAGTTTGGGGCGCCTGGGTGGCTCAGTCGTTAAGTGTCTGCCTTTGGCTCAGGTCATGATCCCAGGGTCCTGGGATCGAGCCCCGCATCCGGCTCCCTGCTCGGCGGGAAGCCTGCTTCTCCCTCTCCCACTCCCCCTGCTTGTGTTCCCTCTCTCGCTGTGTCTCTCTCTGTCAAATAAATAAATAAAATCTTTAAAACAAAAATAAAATATACAGTTTGTTATACATTATATTGATATAAAGGATGTGTAGCATACAAAAACTTACTCTTTTTTTAAGCATTTTCATTACGTTTCAAAAACAAATGAACAGCAGTAACCCAACAATGGATTCCTTAGACGTAATTTTAACTTTCTGTCAACAAAACAAATTACTCAAGGTCTAAAAAAATTAGTCTCTTTTGCCCTACCTCTGTCAAAATGAGAGCAAAACCCACTGGGCACACTAGCAACAAACACACATAGATTATTGGTCCTAATTAAAAATTTTAGGCTTATTTAATCATTCTTCTAGAATATTTTTAACTCTTCTGGTCTAAAAGCAGTAACTCTGACCTGCCTGGAGATTGGAGTGGGGTGAGGGTTGATCTCTGGTTTCTAGAAATGCACGTTTATTTACCTGAAAGAAAATAGGTGGTTGAATTAAGACCTAGAATTTAAACCACATTTTGTACTTTCAGTCTCTATATTCTTTGTGATACAGTACATACCATAGCCCTATCGTTTCTACTTAGTCCTTTTTAAAAGAAAGTCAAATATGCTATTTCTTCCTCCAAACTAATAAATTCCTTGGCCTCAGTTACCTTAGAGTCCTAGATATAATGGCCTCTTTGCAGTATAGAGGTATTAGTAAAAATATAACATGACCCTCCTTGTCTCTCTCCCTCCTTTCGATTATAAGTAACTTGGACCCACCATTTTCTTTGCTGATAATTTATGCCTGCATTAAAAAAAATACACAAGCCTTTAAAAAAAAGGAAAGAATTCTTTGCATCAGTATCAGAATACCTAGAATTACTATGCAGCCCATCCATCAGTTTTTCAGAAAGTTAGCTTGCAAACAGTTATATCCGCTTTGAGACACAGTCCTTTTGGAATAATTTCTTAAGGAAAAATGAAAATTTTAAATTAGTTCTAAGATTTTTTTTTTTCTATTTATGGTTATTAAGTTGAAGAAAGCTTTAAAGTAGTATTAGTACTTGCAGCTTCGATTACCATAGGTATATACCGGTTTTCCACTCCAGTGGTGGTTAATATGTTTCTTGGGTAGTATGCGTCTAGAAAAATGTTAGGGATCAGGAGTGATTCCTCTTGCTAGGTTGGGGTGGCCACTGGAAGAGGGGACATTAAGGAAGGTTTTTTGTTTTTGGGGAGGTTTTTTTTGGGGGGAGGTTGGTGCTTTTTACTGTTACTGTTTTGTTTGGTCTTGGTGCTAGTTATTACTGTTTATATTATTTTGTGTGAGATCTATTTTAATGAAAGCAGTAAGGAAATTAAGTAATTTTTAACAAGATAACCCCCCCCAAAATTAATTAAGGAGGATTGGCCTTTTTTCCCTAAAAATGAAAGTTATTTCTAATAATTGTACCTTCAGAAGAAAATTCAAGCATTTTTTTAATTATAGAAACCTAACCTCGACCTCCTATCTTCTTTAAGGAATTGAAAACCATACTCCCATACAGTAAAAATAGAGGAGTGTGTGCCCTTCTTATCACTAATCTATCCAAATACACTTGTGGTCCTAAAAGTACTTGATGTTGGAACAGTGCACAAGTAAAACATCAGTTAAATGATTTCTTTGTTCTTAAATTATTGTATTTGTCAAAGCTGTCCTTGGGTAGTATTCACTATTAATAAAATCTGCCCACCAAAAACATGGTCTACTTGGAGCTTTTTTGGGGGGGGGGCAACCATTCCCATTCCCCAGGTCTGTTGTTTATTCATTTCTTTTTTATTTTAAGATTTTATTTATTCATTTGTTAGCACAAGCAGGGGGATTGGCAGGCAGAGGGAGAAGCAGACTCTCCACTGAGCAAGGAGCTCCATGTGGGACTCACTCCCAGGACCCTGGGATCACCACCTGGGCCAAAGACAGATGCTTAACCGACTGAGCCTCCCAGGTGCCCCTGTTTATTAATTTTTTACAACCCAGCTCAGATGTTACTTCCCTTGTAAGCCTTCTTGCTACCAAATTCTCCCTCTTCCTCTGTGCCACAGATTATCCACTCCCCTGTGCTATTTTTAAACCTTTTACAAGACATTTTTATCACATCTGTCAGACCCTTTATAGGCGTTCTTGACCTTTTTTTGTGCTGTGGGCACCTTTGGCAGTATGACAAAGATTAGAGATGCTTGAAGTAATTCATAACTTCTCTGAATAATGTTTTAAATGCAGAAAACATGTAAGATTACAAATGGGATTAATTATATTGAAATACAGTTCTATTCTCAGTATCTCCCTCCCCCCAAGAACTACATATTTAATCTGTCTCCTTGTAAATTGTTTCATTTTTGGGTCCCCAGAATCTATCTAGTGCAGACTTGGCACACTTGAATTTTAATTTTTTAAATTTCATTAGGAGACATGAGAACCATGCTTTTATCATATGATCAAATTACCTTTTCCTACCTGAATCTTGATTTACTTAGGTTCTCCCACCTTAATTTCTTTTTAATTTTGTGGCACTTCCATGTTACTTTAACAATTTAATTTTTTAATATCTTTATTTTCATAGAATACCATTAATACTAGTATCCATTTCCAAACATTTGGGTTAGTTTTCAGGAGTACCTGGGGATAGGAAGGGACAGTGATTAGTTTTATTTTGATTTTATGTTTCCATTATGTTTCTCAGAAAACCATCATGGTTAACTCAAAAAATTTCTTTCAGTCAGAGATTTTTAAGCACACTTGAAGAAAAAACTCATGCCTGCCAAAGTTTAGTCATGCACTGGTGGAATTTAGCAAAGATGGATATTGTATGTCATTCCTTTCAAGATAGTACAGGCTTTGGAAAAATTGTAGTAGTGGAACATATTTTTGTCTTTAAACAGCTAGAATTTCTTTTGCTTTAGGAAATTCTTTATTTAATGGTTGTCTTAGATCTTCACTGAGATGCGGTGGTCATCAGCCTGAGTCCCCTGTGTGGTGTACCGGGCTCTCCAGGGAATTGAAAGCGGCAAAGATGAGTGATGTCCTTTCGGCATTCTAAGATACATATTTTGAATCATGTGTCTCCTTCCACTTTGGCCCATAGCATTTGAAGCTTTTGATATAATTTGAGTTTTGTATTTGAGTTTTGTATTCATGTATCTATAACTTACCTGTTTAGAAAAAAAATAATAAAAGAACTTACTTCGGTGATCTGTGACTTAAAACTACTGGGTTGTCTGTTCTGTGCCTAGGCCAAAACAACTCCATGAAATCCCAGCCTTTTACTGTCCTGACAAAAACAAAGTGAATTTCATTCCTAAAAGCGGCTCTGCCTTCTGCCTCGTCAGCATCCTCAAGCCACTCCTTCCCACACCAGATCTCACCCTCAAAGGCTCTGGTCACAGTCTGACAGTTACCACTGGTATGACCACCACTCTGCTGCAGCCTATTGCTGTGGCCTCCCTGTCTACAAACACGGAGCAAGACCGAGTCTCTCGAGGAACGAGTACAGTCATGCCATCAGCCTCTCTACTCCCACCACCAGAACCCATTGAGGAAGCTGAAGGGTAGGTGTGACCGTTTTTCTGGGCAACTGAGAACCTCCTCAGATCATTTCATCGTGGAGGCATCGCACGCTCCCAGTTGGCTGTGAAGTGCTCCGGCTTTCTGCGGCGACGAGTCACAGTGTGACTTCTGGAAGAAGGCAACGCCCTCTGACGGCTTTGCTCACTCATGAAGGCCAGCCCTCATTGCTTAGCCTGCTTTTTCTGAAAGCACCGGTTGAAACAAGAAAGGTCTCATTATTTACTTTTGGAGGGCCGATATCATACTGTTTTTTGTTTTCAAATTAAACTTCTTAAAAAAAAAGACAACTGATCCCTGCAAACATAATTCCTGAAGGGAGACATGAATGATGCTGCAAGAACCATCTTTTATATGAAAATGACTATTTTATAATACCAATGTTACATTTTCTGAAATGGAGCAAACAGGATGTTCAAAGATTCTTTGGTGGCCTCTTGTTTCTTGTTTCCCTTTCTAGGTGTGTGCTTTTCTCAGCTGTTTTCAGCTTTGGGACCAAAGGGATTGTTGACATTTTCCCAGCAATCTTAATCTCATGACTATGTTCTTCTCCCAAACAAGAATTGATAGGTAAATGCATTGAACAAATATATAACAAGAGATAAAAAGCAATATTAAATATTAGTACATTATGTGGTTTATGTTTTTTGATGTCAGAAGTTTGTGCTTTGGGTGAAATACTTGTAAAACTGCTGTTTTCTTCACTATACTTGTACACATTTCACCATGTGGTCAGAAAAATTATAGTCTGGAGACCAGTGCTTTAATATGTTCTCACCCATCATTGGAACTTGGTTGAAAAGTCAGTGAGCCAAAAGGAAACTACCCAGTGTTGATTGCTAGCTAGGAGTAAGGAGCCCCTTTGGTTTTCTACAAAATACTTACCACATGATCTCCCTTTATCATCACTGTATCATAGTTCTAAGAGGTCCTAAAATGACTGTGCATGGATTTCCTCCTTTGCTTTTGTGATGTTGTTGTCTTGTGGAATTGGTCAGGGTTAGTAGTTTGCCAGGAGTGTAATCCACTGAATAGCAATCCGGAGTCACAGAATCTTGCGACTGACATTTTCTTTATGGTGGTTGGCACTGAGATATGTTGCTTACAGATTTTGCTAGTTTTCCTCCAGCATTCCACACAGTGGGGAAGACAGGCCAGGAGAGCTTTGGAGCATATAAACAACAGGGATCTTTGAAAAATCCATACAGTTTTGGATTTAGGCTCAACTTAATACAATCACTGCCAGTATCACCTGACAACAGTATTTCATGTTTGTGTGTGTGGTAGTGAAATTAAGGAGTAGCTCTTTTTAAAAATGAGTTTCTGCAAACAGTATTGATAAAAAGCATCCTTCTAAGATCTTCATATACTACCTATGATGCAATAATTTAATGTTCCTATACGTATTATAGGGAGAAAGAAATTTAAATACTTGTAAAGGGGATACAGTTTAGAAGGTTTAATAGGTCAGTTCGGACATATACCATCAGGGGAAACCTAGTGGTAGCAATAAATCTTCTGAAAGGACTTCTTATACTCATGCACCTTTAAAACATCCAAGTAATTAAAATTATGCCCTGTGAAGTTTAAAATGGAGATGTATTTAGGCAAATTAGATAAATTCAAACATTTGAATAAGTCTATCAGGTTTCAGTTGGTAGCACTGATGAATTTTGGTACCTTCTCCATCCAAAACTAATTTACTTGGAATTAGTACATTGTGGCTTCTCAATCAGTAAAACTCAGTTATTCAGGATCTAAATTTTCTGGTTGGTTGGTTTCTTGAGAACCTTGATTCTTTGCCTTATTTGTTATGTGTCTTGACTTTACCATTTCACCGCTGAGAACTGCTCTATCAAAAGTACAGAAGAAAAGGTAAAACTCATCAGGGGAGTTGGTATGAATGGGAGGAGGAGGAAGTTAAAAACAAGTTTTAAAAAACTCTCAGTTTTTTGATTACTTGAATTCCATTAAATCTGTTCTTTTCTTTACCTTACACTTGTTTTCTTCTGTCCATTCCTGTAAATCGCAAGGGTATTTTATAACTAAAATGCCACTTTATAAACAGTTTTTCCCTTTACTCTTTTGTGTATATTTGTGTAATTCACATCTTTCTGTAGAGTTTCATATATCCTTAATCTAAAGTAATTTAAAACCGGAACGGGAGAACAAGTTTAAGAGTTATTATTTACATAGTCTTAGAGGTGGAACTTCTAATGTTTGGTTGTAAGGAGAATGTGAATTTGCAGGTAAATTAATTGTATGGCAACCAAGCATATCCCTTGGGTTTGGGAGAAATGGAGCCTGAGATTTGAAAGAAAGCAAAAAGGTCCAAGGACAAAGAACTCTAACTGCCAGTGCCAAAGGGCTAATTTTTAAGCATATGAGCTTTATTGCAGTCTTGAAAAAATATTAACCATAGGTCCATTCAGCTCTTTTGCTTACCCTTAGTTCACAGATGGCTGATTTTTTAAAAAATGGATCTACTTTCAAAAGAATATTTTCTAAAACTACATTCCATAATTATCTTGTTATTCTGTAGAAAACTGTACAGAAGATAAATTAGAATAGCTTCAATGGGAATATAATTTAAATTTTTAAAAGTTTTAAATAAATTTACTTCTATTGCAGTAAAAGAAATAGGTGACATGTATATTTTGGCAAAAGGAGCTATTCTCTGGTTATTTACTTGGTCTTAAGTTTCTTAAGTTATTTTTTACTCTTGATTTCTTCCTTGTGATGATGAAAACATAAAACATTATTGTTTCTGATCATGACTAAGTCTGTTACTTGTCATGGCTTTTGTTAGCAGTTACATTTTTAAAATACCTGTTCTGCCTCTTTGGTTAATACGATGAACATGGATGCCAAAATTATTTTTGAACTAGAGTCTTCATTTTGTTTAAAATATTTCTTACTACTTAAGCCAAATCAGCCTTTTAGAAGGTGCTACTGCTAACTGTGGAGTAATTGGCAACAAGAAAGGCTCCCCCCCCCTTTTTTTTTCTTTTTAATGTTTGGCTTTTACTGGAAAAGAGATATTTTAAAAAAGGGCAGAATTTATAGCCTTCTGTATGTCCAAGATTAGGACTGGGTTGTCAAGATATTCTTCTGTTAAAGGAAATAAAAGAAAAATTGCCATTACTGAATTCAGTTTACTATTCTAAACTTAAGATTCATTCCTTAATGCTTGGAATTTTGATGTCTCAAAACTGGACCAGTGGAAGTGCTGAATTTGCATTAAAAAAAGCTAAGAATACTTCGCACTTTAAGGTTTAAGTTTTGCTCTGCTTAAATTAATGATAATCAGAGCAGCCCTGAACAATATTTTGTTTATACAATCCTGTTGAATATAATTTGTTTTTTTTTTGAAGTCTGTATCTTTCATCTCTGTTTAAGCTGTGTAAATCTTTTTAAGATGCAATTTTTAAAAATTTTGTTTTTCTAACAAAAGTCTCCCCCAAAACAGCATTTCTGATGGTGATAAATATTGTTATTATGTACTTATGTATTCCCTGTATCTGACACTGACACTTAATTGCTGCCTCACAAGAAAATAGAACTTTTATGTTAAAAATAAAGTCTGTTCTTCTTGCGAGTTTTTTTTTTTCCTGTGTACTTTTATGAATGCTGTTGCCTCTATTCAGATTTTCTTTTCAGACACTCCTAGCCTGAAATAACTTATAAATAGTATATTCCTTTTCACAAATGTATAGAAAAATGAGTGTGTCTAAGTAGCAGGATATATAATATTGTCAGTTGTTACTTCCTTGCTTCTCTTTACTTGTTCTGGAACTTAAAGTACCTAATCTTTGTGGTAAGTGATAAACACACTGAAAGATAATACATGTTTATAAGTAATTCATTACTTCATAGCTAGACATTTAGCTGGTACAGTCATTTAATTTTATCCTGAAGTACACATAGAGGATTTTTTCCTTTTGTTTGGTAATTCACTTTTTCTAAATCAGCCATTTTCTTCCATATCTACAGTGGTTTACATATGCAAGGTAGTTGTTTAGGCTCAGGGGTTTAGTCAGTATGCACAGAACTAGTTAGATATGCCCCAATGAAGGTTGCATACGGTGTATATATAACACATAGAAAGTAAAAGTCACCACAGCAGTCAGTCATAAAAAGTGGTCATCAAATTACATTGTAAAAAATTCTAAAAACTATTTGTGGGGGAAAAAGTTAACTAGAATTTGGGGATAGCTAATGAATATATATTTACATTACAATGTAACATAGCATCAAATGCAAAGAAAATCTCAAATTGGTTCCAAATCTTCCATTTTTTTTTTCTCTTAGTCTTTCCCCTCCAACTTTAAAGAGTTTGAGAGGAGAAAATTTATTTTTTTTAAAGATTTATTTATTTTAGAGCAAGAGAGAGCACGCAAGCGTGGAGAGGAGGCAGAGGGAGAGGGAGAGATCTCATGACCCTGAGATCACTATCTGAAACCAAGAGTCAGTTTCTTAACCGACTGCGCCACCAAGTCACCCCAAGAGGAGAAAATTTAGGTCTCAAGTTGGGTGTTCCTCTCTTCTCCCATTTATTTGATTTTTCTTTGACTCATTAAATATACCACACACACAAAACTTTTTAGGTCTATCTTTTCTCCCTCAATTGCTTTTCAGTGGCTGGGTGTGAGATACAGTATCCTCTTCATAGCAGTTCCCTGCAAAGAAGTCACCTTTCTGAGCTTCAGTTTTCTTATTGGTGAGATGAAGGGAATAGTGCCACCCAGTAAATGACTACTGAATGAAAATAGCTTAACTTAAAAAACTGGAAGCAAACACTTGTTATCTCCTTTATATTTTGTTAGGTAAGTTTATTCATGCCATAAGAAAGCCAAAGTTTTCAATCTTAGGAAATGGTCCCATGTAATTCATTTTAGCTTATAAAGTTATAATACAATTAACCCTTGAACAACACAGGTTTTTTCAATAAATATTGGAAAAAATTTTAAAGGTTTTTGACAGTTTGAAAAAACTCACAGATGAACTGCATAGCTTAGAATTATAAAAAAAATTAAGAAAGGTATCTGATGAATGCATAAAATATATGTAGTCTATCTACCATCGAATATGCACAAATTTATTGTAAGTTAAAATTTATCAAAACTTAGTTGCACACACAACCATACATGGTGCCATTTGTAGTCAAGAGAAATGTAAACAAATGTAAAGATGCAGTATAAAATCATAACTGCATAAAATTTAGTACAGTGTATTGCTTTAGTACATAGTGTATTGCTTTAGTAATTTCATTTATACCTGTTGCTATTGCAGTAAGCGCATGTTGAAAGTATCCTCTTAAAATGCTGTGTGACACTAATCACGAGCAGTTCATCTTTCCAGTAAATTGTGTATGGCAGTAAAAAGTGCTCTTGCGGGCGCCTGGGTGGCTCAGTCGTTAAGCGTCTGCCTTCGGCTCAGGTCATGATCCCGGAGTCCGGGATTGAGTCCCACATCGGGCTCCCTGCTTGGCAGGAAGCCTGCTTCTCCCTCTCCCACTCCCCCTGCTTGTGTTCCTGCTCTCGCTATCTCTCTGTCAAATAAATAAATAAAATCTTTAAAAAAAAAAAACAAAAAACACGGGGCGCCTGGGTGGCTCAGTCGTTAAGCGTCTGCCTTCGGCTCAGGTGATGATCCCGGAGTCCGGGATCGAGTCCCACGTCGGGCTCCCTGCTCCGCGGGAAGCCTGCTTCTCCCTCTCCCACTCCCCCCTGCTTGTGTTCCTGCTCTCGCTATCTCTCTCTCTGTCAAAAAGAAAAAAAGAAAAAAAGTGCTCTTGCAGTTCTCATGTATTTTTCATGTTTCGTGCAATACCATAAACCTTGAGTAACACCATGGGACCCATACAAAGTGCCACTAGATATGCTGGAATTTCTCCCAAGAAGCAGAGAAAAAAAGTAGAATTGCTTGGTAATGTATCAGATTGAGATCTGAAGCTGCAGTAGCAACCATTTCAAGATAAATTAATCCAGTATATGGACCATTGGGGAAAAAAAAAAAGATGTGAAGCCATTGTAGCTACATCAGCAGGCATGAAAACCTTGCAAAACACCTTTTCATCTTGTATTGAAAATGCAGCTTTTATGTGGGTGCAGAATTGCTGTAAGAAAGACATACCTATGGACTAATATGAGAAAACCTGAAGTTATTATATGACAAAGCAAAAAGAAAATGAAGGATCCAAAGCTGGAGAATTTAATGGCAGGAAAGGATGGTTTGATAATTTTAGGAAGTGGTTTGGCTTAAAAAATGTCAAGATAACAGAACACTTCTGATGACCAACAGGCAGCAGATGAGTTCCCAGACATCATTAAGAAAATAAGTGATGAGAAAGGATATCTGCCTGAACAGGTTTTTAATGCAGATGAAAGTCCCCTATTCTTGGGGGGGGAGGGGGAATGCCATTAAAAGACATTTAATAGGAAGAAAAGTGAGCACCAGGATTGAAGACAGGAAGAGAGAAGCTAATTCCACTTTTTTGTGCAAATGTAGTTGGATTTATGATCAGGATTGCCCTTCTCTATAAAGCTGCTAATCCCCAATCAAGGGAAAAGATAAATATCAGCAGCCAGTCTTCCGGTTGTGCAACAAGAAGGTTTGGACAATGAGAACTCTTTCTGGATTGGTTCCACTGATGCTTTGTCCCTGAAGTCAGGAAGTCCCTTGCCAATGAGGTACTGTGTTTTAAAGTTCTTTTGATATTGGACAATGCCCTCGCCACCATAAGACCCCATGAGTTCAGCACCAAAGACATAAAAGTGGTCTACTTGCCTCCAAACACAGTGTCTCAAATTCAGCCTGCAGGTCAGGAGTCATAGGGACATTTTTTGTTAAGATTTTATTTGTCAGTGAGAGCATAAGCAGGGAGGGCAGCAGAGAGAGAGAGGAAGAAGCAGGCTCCCCACTGAGCAAGGAGCACGATGTGGGGCTTGATCCCAGGACACTGAGATCATGACCTGAGCCGAAGGCAGACGCTTAACCGACTGAGCCACCCGGGTGTCCCAAGGGACTTTTAAGGCTCATTACACACTGTACTGAATGGAAAACATTGTCAACACCATGGAAGAGAACCCCGACAGAACATCATGAAAGGCTTGAAGGGTTATACCACTGAAGATGGATGGTGTCACTGTTACAGAAAAAGCTGTGAAAGCCAGGAAACCCAAAGAATAAATTCCTACTGGAGAAAATTGTGTCTGCCTGTTGCATATGACCTCACAGGACTTAGGACAGTCAATCAAGGAAATAATGAGAGATTGTGGATGTGGCAAAAAAGGTGTGTGTGTGAAGAGTTTCAACAGATGGGTCCTGGAGAAATTCAAGAGCTAACGGACACCATGCAAGAGGAATTGACGAAAGATCTGAGGGAGACGAGTGCCCCCGAACCAGTGCCGGACCATGAGGAAGTAGATGTAGAAGCAGCAGCACCAGAAGACAAATCGACATTCGACCATGTGGCAGAAGGGTTCCGTTTATTCAAGACGACCTTTTATGATACAAGCACTGAAACTAAAGCAAATGGTGGAAGGAGCCTTGATACCAAATAGAAATATTTTTAGAGAAACGGAAAAGCAAAATCAGAAATGACAGTGTATTTTCATAAAGTTGGCACTGAGTGCACCTGCCCCCCTTGCCTCGTTGCCCCTCCTCTGCTGCCCCCGAGACCTGAGATCAGCTGCCCAGTCAACGTGAGGGTGAGGATGAAGACCTTTATGATGCTTCCGCTTAAGGAATAGTAACTCATCAGTAGGCCATGCTCTTAATAAACTTAAGTGTTGTGTATGTTGTATCTTCGTGTGAAAACCTAGTAATTGTATGGCAGGAACCACACAAGACATTTTTGTGGCATCGTCATATTGCCTAAGTATTCATTGTGTAGAACGTCATGTGCAAGACTTCAAGTGGTTAGCCTGTCCGTACGGAGGCAGAAGGTGAGTGATCTTTAATATAAAATTAATGTGTTAGCTTTGTTTTTTAACATTGTTTTCAAGAATTACATTACCGTACAGTATGCGTCTCATATAATTGGAGCAACTGTATCAGCCTGTCATCACAGGGAAGTGGTATTTTTAAAAAAGTAGTTTCCAATGCCATATTATGAGTGCCACTCCTACTTACTGAGTGCCATAAAAATGGAACAATCCGCTCGTTAGTGTACAGGCCAGGCCACCGTGGGGCAATCGTATGGATTATACGAGGCTACTGCGGGGCAATCAGACTGATGCTGCTTCATTATCAGTGCACGAATTGTTATGCCTTTGAGTAAATATGAATTTCTTTTTCACATTATCTTCATTTTTGATGTCTGGTGTTAGTAATACAGAGCATCTACAGTGTCTTGTATAAGACTATTGATGTAGGTGCTGACAGTTGATTGAACTTGTGAACACATGACATCAATAAATTATAGCACAGTACTATAAATGTATCTTATCTCTTAATGTTTTCATTTCTCTAGCTTCATTCTAAGAATGCAGTATATAATATACATACAAAGTGTGTTACTGGTAAGCCTTCTGGTCAATGGTAGGCTATTAGTAGTTCAGTTTTGGGGGAATCAGAAGTTACACGCAGACTTTCAACTGTGTGTTGGGGGGATTGGATAACCACCCTGCACTGTTTGAGGGACAACTGTGTAGTCGAGGATATTGAGCCGAAATCATAATAAAAATAGGTAACACTATTGATAGCTTACCAAGTACCAGGCACCTTATATGATAACTGTTTACCCTATAAAGCCAAACACTGCTACTTTTACTATCTTATGGATGACCAGATTGGAATTAGATGAGCTCTTCATGGCCATGCGGGAAACATCAAAGTCTGACCGTAGGACTCAAACACAAAGCCTTCCTGCTACTTCCTCCATAACAGTGACATTAAATTAGGTGTTCAGTACACTGCAGATTATGTGCCACTCAGCCAGTGCCTTGTTTCCTTTGCCATCCTCTTCTTGACTTCAGCTACTGGCAGCTTGGTTCAGACGGTGAAGAGAAAGTACGCTAGTTAGACACCAGTTCCTTACCAGAGAAGTTACTGACACACATCCTCAAGCTGTTAGTTTTATGTTGCATAGCTGCAGAAGTTCCAGAGAAATATTTTAACTTGGGGAGCACAACTTTTAGAGAGGCAGAGCTGACTTCAGTCACATTTTTGGTGGATTTTCTTTTAACCTGATCTTTGAGGAAAAAACTTATTTAATCAATCACAATACATGTACTCCTTAATCCCCACGCCCTTTTCCCCCATTCTTCCCACCCACATTCCTTCTGGTAACCATCAGTTCTCTATAGTTAAGACCTGTTTCTTGGTTTGTCTTCTCTCCCTTTTGATCATTTGTTTTGTTTCTTAAATTCCACGTATAAGGGAGATCGTATGGTATTTGTCTTTCTCTTACTGACTTATTTCACTTAGAATTATACTCTCTAGCTCCACGCATTGTTGTTGCAAATGGCGATTTAATTCTTTTTTTTATGGCTGAATAATGTTCCATTGTGTATACACACACACACATATATACCACATCTTCTTTATCCATTCATCTATTGATGAATACTTGGGCTGTTTCCATAGTTTGGCTATTGTTAATAAAGCTTGCTATAAACATCGGGATGTATGTATCTCTTTGAATTAGTGTTTTTGTATTTTTAGGGTAAATACACAGTAGTGTGATTACTGGATCATATGGTAGTTCTATTTTTAATTTTTTTTTTTTAAGATTTTATTTATTTATTTGACAGAGCGAGAGCACAAGTAGGCAGAGTGGCAGGCAGAGGGAGAGGGAGAAGCAGGCTCCCCGCTGAGCAGGGAGCCAGATGTGGGGCTCGATCCCAGGACCCCAGGATCATGACCTGAGCCGAAGGCAGCCGCTTAACTGACTAAGCCACCCAGGTGCCCTCTATTTTTAATTTTTTGAGGAACCCCCATACTGTCTTCCACAGTGGCTGCACCAGTTTGCAGTCCCACCAGCAGGGCAGAGGGGTTCCTTTTTTTCCACATCTTTGCCAAGGATGTTTGTTTCTTGTGTTTTTTATTTTAGTCATTCTGACAAGTGTGAGATGGTATCTCATTGTGGTTTGGATCTGCATTTCCCTGATAATGAGTGATGTTGAGCTTTTTTCCATGTGTCTGTTGGCCATCTGGATGTCTTCTTTGGAGAAATGTCTGTTATGGGGTCCCTGGGTGGCTCAGTGGTTCAGCAGCTGCCGTTGGCTCAGGTCATGATCCTGGAGTCCCAGGATCCAGGCCTGCATCGGGCTCCCTGCTCAGCGGGGAGCCTGCTTCTCTCTGTCTTCCTCTCCCCCTCTCCCTGCTCATGCTCTCTAATAAATAAAATCTTTAAAAAAAAGAAAAAAGAAAAAAAATGTCTGTTATGTGTCTGCCCATTTTTAAATTGGGTTATTTGTGGGTATTGAGTTTTATAAGTTCTTTATATATTTTGGATACTAACCCTTTATCGGATATGACATTTGCAAATATCTTCTTCCATTCAGTAGGTTGCCTTTTAATTTTGTTGACTGTGTCCTATCCTGTGTAGAAACTTTCTATTTTGATATAGTCCCAATAGTTTCTGTTTTTATTTCCCTTGCCTCAGGAGATATATCTAGAAAAATGTTGCTATGATCAATGTCCTTGAGATTACTGCCTGTGTTCTTTTCAAGTATTTTTATAGCTTCAGGTCTCACATTTAGGTCTTTAATCCATTTTTAGTTTATTTTTGTGTATGGTGTAAGAAAGTAGTCCCGTTTCTTTTTTTGCGTGTTGCTACAAGTTTCCCCAAAACCATTTGTTGAAGAGACTGTCTTTTTCCCATTGTATATTCATTCCTCCTTTGTCAAAGATTAACTGACCAAATAATTGTGGGTTTATTTCTGGGTTTTCTGTTCTATTCCATTTATTTTTTTTATGTGAGTACCATATTGTTTTAATTACTACCACTTTGTAGTGTAACTTGAAATTTGGAATTGTGATACCTCCAGTTTTTTCTTTTTCCAGATTACTTTGGCTATTCAAGGTCTTTTGTGGTTCCATACAAATTATAGGATTATTTGTTAGTTCTTTGAAAAATGCTGTTGGTATTTTGATAGGGATTGCATGAAATCCCTTAGATTGCTTTGGGTAGTATAGACATTTTAACAATATTTGTTCTTCCAACCCATGAACATGGAATTTCTTTCATTAGTGTTTCATAGTTTTCAGAGTAGAGGTTATTCACCTCTTTGTTTAAGTTTATTCCTAGATATTTTGTTGTTTTCAGTGCAATTGTAAATGGGATTGTTTTCTTTTTTTTTTTTTTTAGATTTTATTTATTTGAGAGAGACAGAGATAGTGAAAGAGAGAGCACAAGTGGGGAGGAGAGGGAGAAGCAGGCTCCCCACAGAGCAGGGAGCCCGATGCGGGACTAGATCCCAGGACCCTGGGATCATGACCTGAGCCGAAGGCAGACGCCCAACCAACTGAGCCACCCAGGCGCCCTGGGATTGTTTTCTTAATTTCACTTCTTACTGTTTCATTATTGGTGTGTAGAAATGCAACAGATTTCTGTACATTGATTTTGTATCCTATGACTTTACCAAATTCATTTATCAGTTCTAATAGTTTTTTGGTGAAGTCTTTAGGGTTTTATATATATATTTAGTA
This sequence comes from Mirounga angustirostris, assembly GCF_029215605.1. Lineage (NCBI taxonomy): Eukaryota > Metazoa > Chordata > Mammalia > Carnivora > Phocidae > Mirounga > Mirounga angustirostris. Next base: position 163,013,948 of record NW_026991711.1, read on the forward strand.
TCATGTTATCTGCAAATAGTGAAAGTTTTACTTTCTTACCAATTTGGATGCCTTTTCTAAAATTGTTGTCTGATTGCTGTGGCTAGTACTATGTTGAATTAAAGTGGTGACAGTGGACATCTTCGTCTTGTTGCTGGGCTTAGGGGAAAAGCTGTTTTTCACCATTAAGTATGATTTTAACTGGGTTTTTCATATATGGCCTTTATTATTTTGAAGTATGTTCCCTCTACACTTTGTTCAGGGTTTTTGTCATGAATGGATGTTGTACTTTGTCAAATGCTTTTTCCTGCATCTGTTGAAATGACTATATCATTTTTATTCTTTCTCTTGTGTATGTGATGTATCCTGTTGAGTGATTTGCAAATATTGAAACACCCTTGCAACCCAAGAATGAAATCCCACTTGATTGTGGTGTATGATTTTTTTAATGTATTGTTGCATTTGATTTGCTACTATTTGGTTGAGCATTTTTGCAACTATAATTCATGAGTGATATTGTCCCATAGTTATCTTCTTTGTGGTGTCTTTATCTAGTTTTGGTATCAGGGTGATACTGTCCTCATAGAATGAATTTGGAAGTTTTCCTTCCTCTTGTATTTTTTGGAATAGTTTGAGAAGAATAAGTATTAACTCTTCTTTAAATGTTTGTTAGAATTTGCCAGGGAAGGTATCTCGTCCTGGACCTTTATTTTTTGGGAGACTTCAAATTACTGATTCAGTTTCATTGACCAATCAGTAATTGGTCTGTTCAAATTTTCTACTTCTTCCTGCTTTAGTTTGGTAAGTATATGTTTCTAGATGTTTTTTTTTTTTTAATTTAAATTCAGTTAGCCAACATATAGTGCATCCTTAGTTTCAGATGTAGAGTTCAGTAATTCATCAGTTGCGTATAACACCCAGTGCTCATCACATTATGTGCCCTCCTTAATTGCCCATCACCAAGTCACCCCATCCCCCCCACTCACCTCCCCTCCAGCAACCCTCAGTTTGTTTCCTATAGTTAAGAATCTCTCATAGTTTGTCTACCTCTCTGATTTCTTCCCAGTTTTCCCTCCCTTCCCCTATGATCCTCTGCACCATTTCTTATATTCTACATATGAGTGAAACCATATGATAATTGTCTTTCTCTGATTGACTATGTCACTCAGCATAATACCCTCCAGTTTCATCCACATCGAAGCAAATGGTAAGTATTCATCCTTTTTGATAGCTGAGTAATATTCCATTGTATATATGAACCACATCTTCTTTATTCATTCATCTGTTGATGGACATTTAGGCTCTTTCCATAGTTTGGCTTTTGGATATTGCTGCTATAAACATTGGGGTGCATGTACCCCTTTGGATCACTACATTTGTATCTTTGGGGTAAACACCCAGTAGTGCAATTGCTGGGTCGTAGGGCAGCTCTATTTTCAACTTTTTGAGGAACCTCCATACTGTTTTCCAGAGTGGCTGCACCAGCTTGCATTCCCACCAACAGTGTAGGAGGGTTCCCCTTTCTTTCTCCGCATCCTCACCTACATCTGTTGTTTCCTGACTTGTTAATTTTAGCCATTCTGACTGGTGTGAGGTGGTATCTCATTGAGGTTTTGATTTGGATTTCCCTGATGCCGAGTGATGTTGAGCACTTTTTCATGTGTCTATTGGCCATTTGGATGCCTTCTTTGCAGAAATGTCTGTTCATATCTTCTGCCCATTTCTTGATTGGTGTTGAGTTTGATAAGTTGTTTATAGATTTTGGATACTAGCCCTTTATCTGATATGTCATTTGCAAATATCTTCTCCCATTCTGTCTGTTGTCTTTTGGTTTTGTTGACTGTGTCCTTTGCTGTGCAGAAGCTTTTTATCTTGATGAAGTCCCAATAGTTCATTTTTGCCCTTGCTTCTCTTCCCTTGGCGATGTTTCTAGAAAGAAGTTGCTGTGGCTGAGGTCGAAGAGGTTGCTGCCTGTGTTCTCCTCAAGGATTCTGATGGATTCCTGTCTCACATTTAGGTCTTTCATCCATTTTGAGTCTATTTTTGTGTGTGGTGTAAGGAAGTGGTCCAGTTTCATTCTTTTGCATGTGCTGTCCAATTTTCCCAACACCATTTGTTGAAGAGACTTTTTTCCATTGGATATACTTTCCTGCTTTGTCAAAGATTAGTTGACCATAGAGTTGAGGTACATTTGTACCTTTATTTTTCTAGAATTATCCATTTCTTCTAGGTTGTCTAATTTGTTGGCATACAGGTTTTCATAATATTCTGTTACAGTTGTTTGCATTTCTCTGGTGTTTGTTATTATTTCTCCTCTTAGTGTTTTTTATTTGGGTCCTCTTTCTATTTCCATGAGTCCTCCTAGAGTTTATCAATTTTGTGATCTTTTCAAATAAATAGCTCCTGGTTTCATTGATCTGTTCTATTGTTTTTTTAGGTTTTGTTTTTTTTTTTAAGATTTTATTTATTTGAGAGAGAGTGTGTGTGTGTGTGTGCACAAGCAGGATGAGTGGCAGGCAGAGGGAGAGGGAGAAGCAGACTCCCTGCTGAGCAGGGAGCCCAACGCAGGGCTCGATCCTTGACCCTGGGATCATGACCTGAGCCGAAGGCAGACAGTTAACCAACTGAGCCACCCAGATGCCCCTGTTTTTTTAGTTTTTATATCATTTATTTCTCCTCTAATCTTTATTTCCTTGCTTTTGCTGGGTTTGGGTTTTATTCTTATTTTTCTAGCTCCTTTAAGTGTAAGGTTAGGTCATTTTGAGATTTTTTTCTTGCTTCTTGAGGTAGGGCCTGTATTGCTCTAACTTCCCTTTTAGAGCCACTTTTGCTGCATCCCAAAGATTTTGGACCATTGTGTTCTTTTCATTTGTTTCCATGTAATTTTTTTTTTTTTAAGATTTTATTTATTTATTTGAGACAGAGAGAATGAGAGAGAGAGAGCAGGAGAGGGAGGAGGGTCAGAGGGAGAAGCAGACTCCCTGCTGAGCAGGGAGCCTGATGTGGGACTCGATCCTGGGACTCCAGGATCATGACCTGAGCCGAAGGCAGTCGCTTAACCAACTGAGCCACCCAGGCGCCCTCCATGTAATTTTTTATTTCTTCTCTGATTTCCTGGTTGACCCATTCATTGTTTTAGTAGCATGTTATTTAATCTCCATGTATTTGTGCTCTTTCCATATTTTTCTTGTGGTTGATTTCTGGTTGATTTCATAGCATGTGGTCAGAAAAGATGCATGGTATGACTTTAATTTTTTTGAATTTGTTGAGACTTGTTTTGTGGCCCTATTTGTGATCTCTTCTGGAGAATGTTCCATGTGCACTTGAAAAGAATGTATTCTTCTGTTTAGTATGGAATGTTCTGAATGTCTGTTAAATCCATCTGGTCCAGTGTGTCATTCAAAGCTACTGTTTCCTTGTTGATTTTCTGTTCAGATGCTCTGTCCATCGATGTGAGTGGGGTGTTAAAGTATTACTATTCTATCAGTGCTATTGTATTACTGTCAGTTATTTCCTTCATGTTTGTTATTAACTGTTTTATGTATTTATGTGCTCCCATGTTGGGTGCATAAATATTTACAATTGTATCCTTTTTTTTTTTTAAAGATTTTATTTATTTGAGAGCCAAGAGAGAGTGCACAAGCAGGGGCAGGGGCAGAGGGAGAAGCAGGCTCCCCACAGAGCAGGGAGCCCAACTCAGGGCTCAATCCCAGGACCCTGGGATCATGACCTGAGCCGAAGGCAGATGCTTAACTGACTGAGCCACCCAGGTGCCCCCACCATTGTTCTATCTTCTTGTTGGATTTTCCCCTTTATTATTACATAGTGTCCTTCTTGGTCTTGTTACAGTCTTTGTTTTAAAGTCTAGTTTGTCTGGGGGAGCCTGGCTGGCTCAGTTGGAAGAGCAAGTGACTCTTGATCCTTGGGGTCGTGAGCTTGAGCCCCATGTTGGGTGTAGAGATTACTTAAATAAACTAACTCAAAAAAAATTAAGCCTAGATGTTTGATAGAAATACTACTACCCCAGCTTTGACATTCATTTGCATGATAAATATTTCTCCATCCCCTTTCAAAATTAGGTGTCTTTTAGTCTGAAATGAGTCTTCTGTAGGCAGTATATAGATGGATCTGGTCAAAAGTAATTTTTTAATCTTAATTTGGTATGCTCATTTCAGACAGAAGACAAAATAAAATCACCTGAATCACAATTTAATTTATATGTGAGGCCAAAGGCACTATAAAATAACAATATATAATGTTAATAGTGGTTATTTTGGGTGGTAGGGTTGTGGATGATTTTTCTTAAACAAGAGAGTATTACTTTGAAATGGGAAAAAGGAAACTTTTTTTCTTTAATGTAAAAACATGCACTTCAAAATCTTACCTATGAAAACCACCCAGGGGCTCCTGGGTGCCTCAGTCAGTTAAGCATCTGCCTTTGGCTCAGGCCATGATCCCAGGGTCCTAGGATTGAGTCCCACATCGGGCTCCCTGCTTGGTGGGGAGTCTGCTTCTCCCTCTGCCCGCCCCCCCCCCATTTGTGCTCTCACTCTCTCATGCTCTCAAAAAAAAAAAAAAACCCACCACCCAGATCTCCTTTTTTGTATTTTACTCTTTGGATGTTGATTGGTTATTTATACCACTGAATGAAGAACCATGTTTCAACTTTAAATGCCAAAGACAGTTTTTAATTCAACTTTTTAGTGTCTTTAAATGGCACATAAAAAAGGAGGAGATATTTTATGGTTGGCATATTAAGGTGACCCATCCTGTTCAGTAGGTTTTTATTGCCATATTTAAACACCTTACCATTGTATGTGTTTTATGTGCATTACTTTCAATACTGCTGAATTAATATTTAAGTTTGTATTTCCTTCCTAGTTTAATTTCAGTATCCCAAGATTCTGGGGCTATTTCATTGCTCAAGGTAAGAAAACACAGGGCCCTGCCAATACTATGGCAGAAGATATAAACTAGATTGATTCTGGCTTCTTTTTATTCCTGCCTTCAGTAAATCAGGTTAAATACTATGCTTATATTTCATTGGTTATTGTTTCTAGGCTCAAATTTTTAATATTTGATGGTTTGTATTTTGTTAGTGTATTTACACAAAGAACACATTGTTATTTCCCATATGACGTCCCTTCTGTATGAAGTTAAAAAGAATCAGTCTTACAGAGATATTAATTGCCTTGGTTTTATTTTCATTCTGTGTTATCTGGATCAATTCAGACTACCTTTTACTACTATGGTCCTGAGGTAAAACCCAAATTTTTGAATACGTTAACAATAATTGGATTTGTATTGAGTACTTTAAGAAATCAACTTTTTTGTTTTATGGCATCTTGTAATCTTTATTAAAAGAGGCTCAGAAAAAGAGAGCACGAACTTCCTTTGTTCCTATGCTGTAAGACCTCTACATTTCCAGATGGTCTATAGTTATGTGAAGTAAATATCCATAGTTGAAATACAAACACTGAATTTCATTGTGCAAATACAGAAACCTATTTTTTTTTTTAAAAATACAGTTCATTTCTAACCATATCAGAGCTATGTTTTACAATTAATGAAAGATTTCAAAAAATACAAAGTTACACCAGTCTGATCTTAATATGCCCTGGTATTCCTGTCTCACTTGTAAAGTGGTCGTAAGAAAGATTAGACAAATTTTAGTTCTTGGGCTTTTCTAAGGTTAAATGCATTCTTATTTGGTAATAAAAAGTAGGAGATATTATTTTCCCCCATTTAATATAAAAACATCCGTTTACTTTGAAAGAGTTCTCAGCCTACCTTTGGTTAAGGTTATTTCTTATTGAATGTTTGATCTAGATTTAGACAAATAGCAACTGATCACCTTTCTGTTCTATGTTTATCATGTCTTTCCTTCACTCCCTACTGAATAAGTGGTTTGTTTCCTCTATTAGCAATCTATTTTATAATATAGCCAGATTTCTGTTTCTGGCCTCTAAATGACTGAACTTCGAATAATTAATCTTGAAAAAATATGGTTACCTTCATTTTAATAACAAAGTTTTCAATGTGCTCTTCAAAAATGGAGTTGTTAGATTTGTTGAAATTATAACAACTTGCTAAGACAGTCAATGTGCTTTTGGATTAAATGGGCAACTACATACTCAGAAGAAATGTTAAGAGAATCTAAGAACTGAATAATAATAATCTATTGTGTGTTTCTTTTTTTTTTTTTTTTTTTTTGAGGACTTTTGTTCTTTGGAAATTGAGGGCAATGTGAATACACTGATAGTCTGGGATTCTGGCTTCTGGCTTGGAAAGATCAGTGGTTTTCCTCTGTGTTCAGGTTTTATTTATTTGTTTATTCGAGATAACAGGGACCACTTTGCATGCATGTGAAGGAGATATAGAAATATTTTGTGAACTAATGTATTAGTGAAAAAATTAATGAAAGAAAAATGGCACAAACTCAAGATACAAAGTTAGCATTATTTTTGAAGTATTCAAAGTTGAGAGCACAGAGTCACCATAGGTACAGAATTTAGATTGTAATTACGAATCACAATCCTTGGTGATTGACTCTTCTGGAGAATTTCACTGAATAAAAAGGAAGAGGTAAAAAATGCTTCTGACTGAAAAGATAACTAAATAAAGAAATAAATAGGAATAAGCATGAAAAGACTACATAACCTTTTCCTGAGTCAATGCTTCTGATCCTCAGATAAGGTCTTGCCAGCCTAGGTGGTACGGCCCCACCACCAGTGATTTCCTGGAGGGCTCGGGGGCAGATCCAATTATAGCTAGGCCAGAGTGCTGTGCATGGAGGTGGACTGCACTTTACCCAACTCTGGTGTAGTCCCCAAAAATGTTCTATTTACAGTGACTCGGACATTACAAGCCATTCTCTTATAAACAATAAATAAGCCTGTTGAAAACTGGGAGCACATGGAAACTGCTGTGAACACCTCAGTTAAAATGTTCCCTTATGGAGATGTAATGGACTGGATGACAAAAATAAGACACCTGGAGAACTGCCTCAAATCTGAAGGATGGTCAAGAAAAAAGAACAGGAAATTGAGTGATATGTATATACAGTGGCTATGGGTTCACTGGCTTACACTAACCTCCCTCCAGTAAGGGTAACAATTTTTCCTCAGTCATCAAGTAGAGCCTTAGATGATGTCACCCACAGAAAGGGAAAAGTGGAAAAATAAGACCCTTTCTGTTTGATCATGCGGAGTCTTCTATGACTGCCAGAAAAGTAATCTGGATTAAATCGTGTCAAGAAATAGGTTATAAGTGTACAAATATGTACAAGGATAAGCTTAGAATTTTTCCCTCATTCAGATAGAAGTTTCTGGGTAATTTCAGGAATACTATTGCCAGGTGCTTAGGGATTGTCCTCCCCTTGCTTTCTTTTCAGAAAGAATATGAATACTGTACATTATGGTAACAATGTGTGAAAAACCAGGCCTAAAGACACCTGTACAATGTCTTGAATATTACTGGACATTCTTGTGGTTTAGGAGATGGGTTTATGAGCTTCTGCAGAGGATAGATTTAGCAAATGAATCCTCCTGCTATTTTCCCATGAAAACTCAATAATGGAATTGAGGGGTATCCATGATTTTCTGTGAAGGAAAAAAACTAAGTAATATTACATTTTAGCCTCCAAGTGGAGAAAAGCACCAAGTTTCTCTGGGATTTCATTAAAGCAAACTGAGTTCTCAAATCTTACTCTACTTTTCTAACTAAAGACAAAACTGTTCTGGTTCTAGTGTTATTTTCCACAACAGAAAACTCCCCCTGCTATGGTTTTATTTAAAAACCAACCCCAAATCACATCCAAATTTACATGCTGTTTTTATCCACATACAGAATTCTCAAAGCCAGCAAGGCAACTTACACATAAAAGGCTTTCCAAAGAAATAAGCCCAATTCCTTATTTACAGAAGTATTCCTAATTATTATTTTGAAATAAATTTTGGTATCTATTTCCGACTCAGTGGTTCATAGTATTTTCCACATATTATCAACAGCTGCAAATCCAAGATATTAAAGAAATACTTGATCTATTCAAACGTAGTCCTTACCATCTCTTTAAAGTTGGCTGAAAAGTGTTAGATTCACAAACACGATGCTTTTGTGTATGGGTTACAATATAAACTCCTTTCCACAAAGGCAATATGTTGTGAAATTGATGTTTCAAGGCCACTGAAGTGACGACATAGTTTCAGTCAAGCATTAAGTAGTTCATCATCTGAGTGTCCAATAGCATCTGGGTTTGAAAGTGGATCCAAGTCTGCAAATAGATTGAACCAGGCTGACATGTCTTGGTTACCATTGTTGAGAGCTATTAAAGAAGAAAAGACACATTGAAGAGTCTCAGGTTTTTAAAATCACATTACTGTACTATTTGTTTTTTTTTTTTTAAATGACAGATACTTCTACTTTGTTCTCCTGGGATGCTAGCTTTTATTTTTATTTATTTATAAGATTTTATTTATTTGCAAGAGAGAGCACAAGTGAGGGCAGGGGAGTGACAGGCACAGGGAGAAGGAGAAGCAGACTCCCGGTGGAGCAGGGAGCCCAATGCGGGGCTCGATCCCAGGGTCCTGGGATCATGACCGGAGCCGAAGGCAGACGCTTAACGACTGAGCCAGCCAGGTGCCCCTCCTTGATAATTTTGAAAAGCTAATAATGTAGATACCTTGTGCTTTGCTGAGGCCCTTCTATGTAAGTAATTTTATGTTGCTCTGAGAAATGATTAAAAGTGAACAGGCAGGCAGTAATAGTATTAGAAACACAGATAATTTATAGAAGTCTCTCAGGTAAGTTTCAAAAGTAAAAGTAACCTTTGTTCCTACAAAGTAGGAACATTACATTTATAAACTTGGTGCTTAAAAATCTATATTTATTATAAAATATTAAACATGGGGGAAGAAAATCCTTCTATCACATTAACATACCCAACAGTTCTCATTTCAGTTTACAGTTGTCTTTTCCATGTGCATTTTACAAATTTTTTATATATATTTTATGGAGTGGATTGTGTCTCAGATATAAGTTCCTGTTAACCAACTCCCTCTCACCTCCCTGTGGAGACTGGAAAATCACATGTATCAATAGTCTACAGGTTGTACTGTGCCAGAGATTTCAAGGATATACATTTAGGCTGAAGGCTGAAACTAGTAAAAGAATGCACAATGGCACAGTGAGTCATCTCAGAAGGCTAGGCTCTTGAGGGTTGAGGGGTCCAGTAGCAGCACTGAGACCCAGGGGACAATCTGAAGACCTAGATATGATATGAGAGACACAAGGGGCAGAGAATGGAAGGCAGTCATACTCAGAAGAATCTAAGGCAACCCTCTTTTACAAACATGGTTTCCCACTTTCTGCAGGTCAGAGGGCTGTAGTTTGGACTGTGGGGATTCCAAGCCTTAAAGAGCAGGGAGAATGAAAGGCTTCTGTGTGTGTCCACTTCTATTTCTGGGAGCCCCAGATTAGTGATACCCACACAAGTTGTGGCCTTGAGTCCTCAGCACACTACCTATTAATAAGTAATAATGGGCAAATCATTTAACCTCACAGGCTCTTATTTCCTCATCTGTAAAGTAATAATCATTTAGCATTAAACCAGGATACCTGAGAGGGAACAGGAGGCCTATTAATAATTATGCTGGGGGTGCCTGTGTGGTTCAGTTGGGTAAGCATCTGACTCTTGATTTTGGCTCAGGTCATGATCTCAGGCTTGTGAGATCCAACCCTGCATCAGGCTCCATGCTCAGCAGGGAGTCTGCTTCTCTCCCTCTTCTCCTTCTGCCTCGTCCCCACCCCCCCACCATGCTCACTTGCTTTCTCTCTCAAAATAAATAAATAAAATCTTTTTTTTTTAAAAATGATGCTGGAAGAAGCAAAAATCTCAAACAACCTTACACCTAAAGGAGCTGGAAAATGAACTAACAATACCCCAAGTCAGTAGAAGGAAATACTGAAGATTAGACTAGAAATTAACAAAACAGAATCCAAAAAAACAATAAAACAGGTCAATCAAACCAGGAGCTGGTTCTTTGAAAAGATCACAAAATTGATAAACCTTTGGCCAGACTTATCAAAGGACTCAAAATCAGAAATGAAAGAGAATAACAAACACCACAGAAAGGATTCTAAGAGAACATTATGAAAAATTATATGCCGACAAACTGGACAACCTAGAAGAAATGGATAAATTTGTAGAAACATATAATCTCCCAAAACTGAATCAGGAAGAAATAGGAAATTTTTTTTTTTAAAGATTTTTTATTTATTTATTTGAGAAAGAGAGAGAGCACATGAGAGGGGGGAGGGTCAGAGGGAGAAGCAGACTCCCTGCCGAGCAGGGAGCCCGATGTGGGACTCAATCCAGGGACTCCGGGATCATGACCTGAGCCGAAGGCAGTCGCTTAACCAACTGAGCCACCCAGGCACCCAGAAATAGGAAATTTTGAACAGACCAATTCCTAGAGATGAAATTGAATCAGTAATTAAAAAAAAAAATCCCAACAAACAAAAAGTCCAGGACCAGATGCCTTCACTGGCAAAGAGTTAATACCTATTCATCTCAAACTGTTCCAAAAAATACGAAAGGAAGGGAATCTTCTAAATTCATTCTATGAAGCCAGCATTACCCTGATACCAAAACCAATACATCACCAAAAAGAGACAACTATAGGCCATTATCCCTGATGAACACAGATGCAAAAATCCTCAACAGAATACTAGCAAATCAAATCCAACAATACATTAAAAAAAAAAATCACTGGGCGCCTGGGTGGCTCAGTTGGTTAAGCTTGGCAGGGAGTCTGCTTCTCCCTCTGACCCTCCGGACCCTCCCCCCTCTCATGCTCTCTCATGCTCTCTCTCTCTCAAATAAATAAATAAAATCTTAAAAAAAATCACCATGACCAAGTGGGATTTATTCCTGGGATGCAAGGGTGAGTCAATATTTGCAAATCAATCAACGAGATACATCAACAAGAGAAAGGATAAAAGTCTTATCATTTCAATGGATGCAGAAAAAACATTTGACAAAGTATAACATCCATTCAGAATAAAAACCCTCAATAAAGCAGGTCTAGATAGAGGGAACATACCTCAACATAATAAAGGCCTTAAATACAAAACCCACAACTAACATCATACTCAATGGGGAAAAACTGAGAGCTTTTCCCCTAAGGTCAGGAACAAGACAAGGATGTCTACTCTCACCACTTTTATTCAACACAGTACTAGAAGCCCTAGCCAGAGCAATCAGACAACAAAAAGAAATAAAAGGCATCCAAATTGTTAAGGAAGAAGTAAAATTTTCACTATTTGCAGGTGACATGTACTATATATAGAAAATCTGAAAGACTCTACACCAAAAAAACTGCTAGAACTGATAAATTCAGTAAAGTTCAAGGATACAGTATCAATGTACAGAAATTTGTTGCATTTCTATAGCTAGTAATGAAGCAGCAAAAAGTGAAATGAAAACAATCCCATTTACATTTGCACTAAAAATAGTAAAATACTCAGGAATAAACTTAACCAAGGAGGTCAAAGACCTGTACTCTGAAAACTATAAAGCACTGATAGAAGAAACTGAAGATGACACAAACAAATGATACTCCCATGCTCATGGGCTGGGAGACCAAATACTGTTAAATGTCCATACTACCCAAAGCAACCTACAGATTTAATGTGATCACTATCAAAATACCAACAACATTTTTCACAGAACTTTGAACAAATAATGCTAAAATTTGTATGGAACCACCAAAGACCCTGAATAACCAAAGCAATCTTGAAAAAGAACAAAACTGGAGGTATCACAATCCCAGATTTCAAGATATATTACAAAGCTAGTAATCAAAACAGTATGGTACAAAAAAAAGAAGAAAAAACCAGTATGGTACTGGCACAATAAACACATAGATCAATGGAACAGAATACAGAACCCAGAAATAAACCCACAATCATATGGTCCATTATAACAAAGGAGGCAAAAAATGCAATGGGAAAAATTCTCTTCAACAAATAGTGTTGGGAAAACTGGACCACTTTTTTATACCATACATAAAAATAAACTCAAAATGGATTGGTGACCTAAATGTGAGACCTAAAGCAATAAAAATCCTAGAAGAGAGCACAGGCAGTAATTTCCCTGACATTGGTCATAGCACCTTCTTTCTAGATAGGCCTCCTGAAGCAAGAGAAACAAAAGCAAATATAAACTATTGGGGCTACATCAAAATAAATCTTCTGCACAGCAAAGGAAACAATCAACAAAACAAAAAGCCTACTGAATGGGATAAGATATGTGTCAATGACATATCTGATAAAGGGTTCGTATCCAGAATATATAAAAAAACTTACACAAATCAACACCCAAAAAACAAAGAATCTAATTAAAAATGGTCAGAAGACATGAATGGACATTTCTCCAAAGAAGACATCCAGATGGCCAACAGACACAAGAAGAGATGCTCAACCTCACTCATCATCAGGGAAATGCAAATCAAAACCACAATGAGGTATTACCTCACACCTGGCTAAAATCAAAAACACAAGAAACAAGTGTTGGTGAGGCTGTAGAGAAAAAGGAACTCTTGTACACTGTGGGTGGGAATGCAAACTGTTACAGCCACTGTGGGAAACAGTGTGGAGGTTCCTCAAACAATTAGAAATAGAATTAGCATATGATCCAGTAATTCCACTACCAGATATTACTAGCCCAAAGAGTATGAAAACACTAAACTGAAAAGATATATGCACCCCTATGTTTACTGCAGCATTATCTGCAATAGCCAAAGTGCGGAAACAGTCCCAAGTGTCCAATATATATATATATATACACACACACAATGGACTATCAGTCGGCCATAAAGAAGAATGAAATCTTGGGGCGCCTGGGTGGCTCAGTTGGTTAAGCATCTGCCTTTGGCTCAGGTCATGATCCCAGGGTCCTGGGATCGAGCCCCCTGCTCAGTGGAGAGCCTGTTTCTCCTTCTCCCTCTGCCCACCCCCCCCCACCCCGCTCATGTTCTCTCGCTCTATCTCAAATAAATAAAATCTTTAAAACAAACAAAAAAAGAATGAAATCTTGCCATTTGCAACAACATTGATGGATATAGAGGGCATAATTCTAAGTGAAGTAAAGTCAGTCAGAGAAAGGTAAATACCATATAATTTTACTCACTGTGGAACTTAAGAAATAAAACAAACGAGCAAAGGAAAAAAGGGAAAGATAAAATAACAGACTCTTAAATATAGAGAACTGGTGGTTACCAGAGGGAGCATGTAGGGGGGATGGGTGAAATAGGTGAAGGGGATTAAGAGCACACGTATCATGATGAGCACTGAATGTTGTATGGAAGTGCTGAGCCACTATATTGTACACCTGAAACTAGTAACACTGGATGTTGACTATACTAGAATTTTTTTTAAAAAGTAACTGAAAAAATAATAATTATACTGGAAGAACAGATGTCAACGAGGATATGTCATTCCTGTGGTCATTCCAGCAATACCTGACCTTCTTGGTGCAGATGTGGAGAGGTTCTGATGAGTATATGAAAATTCTACAGCATTTTACAAATGTGGGATGGTTTTATATCATGACCTGAGCCTGGGCCGAAGGCAGGTGCTTAACCAATTGAGCAACCCAGGCACCCCGGTGTTTTTTATAACAAAAGAGAACTTTTTCTTCCTTTCCTAATGCAGGAAGCAATCCAGATTCCCACATTGCATTTAATATCATGTCTCTTCAATTGCTTTTAATCTGGAAGAGTTCCTAAATCTTTGTCTTTGATCATCTTGACTTCTCTATAGCATAGAGGCCATTAATTTTGTAGAATATTCCTCGAGTTGGGTTTATCTGATGTTTTTTCATAATTAGATTCAGGTTAGGGATTTTGGCAGGAATAGCATAACAGAAGTGATGTTGTGCCTTCTTAATATCAGGAGGCACATGATGTCTGAATGTTCCATTGCTTGTGATGTTAACTTTGATCTGTTGGTTAAGATGGTGTCTCCCGGCTGACTGCACTATAAAATTATATTTTTCCCTTTGTAAGATCTTGTGGGAAAATATTTTGAAACTGTGTAAATGGCTTGTTTCTGTCATTACCATTACAACATGAACCAGTTCTACAGATAACAATATGGTGAGTACTCAATCAATGTTAGCAATCACTACGTGCCAGGCCCTTTGCTAAGTGCCTGAATGCACTGTTTGTCAACAGGCATCCTGTAATCAAAGAATACCTTCTATCCCTAATGGTTATTATCCATTACCAACAAACCTTAACAGAAAATATAAAAAATTAAAGTACACAATTTAGTTGACTATGACAAGCTCACAAGTTCTATTTAATTTTTCCATGATGAGAGATAGCCAGGTATAACTTACATTTTATTTATTTAGTTAAAGACTTTATTTATTTTTAAATTTTTTTTTTTAATTTTATTTATTTATTTGTCAGAGAGAGAGAGCACAAGCAGGGGAGCGGCAGGCAGAGCAGGCAGAGGGAGAAGCAGACTCCCTGCTGAGCAAGGAGCCTGATGCGGAACTGGACCCCAGGACCCTGGGATCATGACCTGAGCCGAAGGCAGACGCTTAACTGACTGAGCCATGCATCCTTATATATTTATTTGAGAGAGAGCACACAAGCGCGCACTCACACAAGTGGGGGGAGGGGCAGAAGGAGAGAAGAGAATCTCCCACAGACTCCCCACTGAGAGCAGAGCCTGATGTAGGGCTTGATCTCACAATGCTGAGATCACGACCTGAGCCAAAATCAAGAGTTGGACGCTTAACCAACTGAGCCACCCAGGTGCCCCTATAACTTTCATTTTAATTTATTATTAACAAAATATTTTTCTGGACAATATGAGGCAAACACTATAAAATGATCCTATTCTAAATTTATCTGCATTCAACTGATTAATATAATGGCAAAGAATATAAATAAATAACTTACACTTTGTTAATTTCTTTGGACTCTGTGAAGGCACTGGCTGGTTATCAGTGTGTGAAAGAGGAACTTCTAATCCCCCTTGCAAGGCCCAGCCTGGGGGAGGGAAGGAATTATCCATTGTTAGTCAAGTAGGAAGCAGCATCAGAAAAAATAAGAAAAGGTAAAAATAACTAATGAGTCCTCAATTCTATCAGGGTGAGATTCTACAATGTAAGACATAGAAGACACTTAAAATGTATCTGCAATTATATATTTTAGTCAAATCATCTAAGTTTAGTTCCAGCTAGAATTAGACTTCCTTACAGTTTTCAAAGTGGTTTTGAAATAAATACATAAGTTTTCTTTTCAAACAACTGCAAATAGATAAGGTATAGAAAGAATTTCTAAGGAGTTGGGAGAGAGGAAATAGACCTGCCAATTAGAATCTTGAAACCTTTAAGTATGTTTATACCCCTGGACTCAGTAATCCTATTTCTAGAAATTTATCTTAAGGAAATAATTTAAGAAAAAAAAGTACATGTATGATAATGTTTATTGCAGCATTATCTATAAAATGAAAAACTCGAAACAGTAAGGAAGGAATTATGGGAGATAAACGTGACAAAATATTATGCGGTCATTAAAAAGTATCATTATGAATACTCTTAGTAATACTCTTATCACTAAGACATGAAATGTTTGCTCGTAACATGAGAAGTTATTTAGGCTATAATTAAAATACAGGACTAGAAATGAACTTAGATTGTCCTGCCTTCCACCTTCCTTGTACAGAAGAGATCATGTGAAGCCCAAGTTCTTACTTAGGGTTCCTAGAACATAGCTCTTTTAACTCAGGGCAGCTCACTTTCCTGTTTACATTGCAGGGGAATAAGAAGGCGAGTGAAGGAGGAAGAGTCCTGTAGTAGGAGGCAGAAGACCAGATTTTGGTTCCCTCTTAATTGTTGACTGCCTGGTGATCTTAAGCAAGACACTCATTAAACAAGTATCAACTGCCTCAGCCATTGCCTGGGAACATCTGTCAGCCTGCAGGCGGGGACCAGAACAGATGCTCTGAGTGGTGAAGAAATACTGTTGATAATGTACTGCCAGGAAAGAAGAAAAGAATCCAGTGCTGCTAGAGATGTGGCACGTTAAGGAGAAAGAGCAGTAGGATTTCACATGGAGAATGAATCTGTTTGTAAGTCTGTGTAACTATTAGGCCAGTGATAATGCATATGAGAGTAATTGTCTTCTAAAATTTTATAGTAAAACATCTGAATTATCCTAGATAGAGTGCCTCTTTATCAAATAATACTGTATTCTTACTTCTAGGCTATTTAACAAATTCTTACTGAGTGCTTATTGAACTGCTATTTATTTTATTTTTTGAGCTAAGTTTATGCTGCTGTCACAGAAAGAACAAAGATAAATCATCCCATAGATCGTGCCCTTGAGGTGCTTACAGATTGGATAAAGTATGATGGTCTTGCAGATATAGTATGAACATAAGTATTTTAATACAAAGTACAATGCATTAAGATACTGTTAGGTGTTGTGAGCCATTTTCTCAGGGATAAAATCTACTAGGGGATGGAAGACCCCTGTCTGGGACAGAAGGCAAGATGAACTATGATTATAGCCATGAAAACAGAGCACTATGGGAGGCCAGAGGCGGGAGAAACCACGCAATGGGCAGTACTGAAGAAATAGTCAAGTGTTGGCCGCCATGGAGAAAACACTGGACCGGGAATCTAACACACAGGCTCAAGTCCACGCTCCATTACTGAACATCATAAGTAAAAGCAGCAACACAAGCAATGATGTCTCAGAGGGATCTAAAAATAGTCAATATAGTTACAGAAAATGCTAAGCATTTTGAAGTAAGCTAAGAGATAAGAGTGGAAATACAGGCACAAGTTTTATCCTAGAGCCCATGATCCTTTTTTTTTTTTTCCCCTCCCAAAGTATTTATTTTAAATCCTCTGCATGTGAAGTCAATAATTCCACCTGCAACAATGCACAACTTCAGGGGCATCATGCATTTTGTGCAACTCAATGATTCTGTGAGATATTATGCTACACATAGGTGTATAAGGACATGCAATAAAGGACATTCTCTGCCTTCATGATTCTTAAAACCTAACGGAAGAGCATAGACATAAATAAGGTCGCTATCAAATAAATGAAACACTGTAAAGATATAACCGGAAATGATGAGTGAGCCAGAAACTGAAGTATGAGGGAAAGATAAAGA
Source organism: Mirounga angustirostris (assembly GCF_029215605.1). Classification (NCBI taxonomy): domain Eukaryota; kingdom Metazoa; phylum Chordata; class Mammalia; order Carnivora; family Phocidae; genus Mirounga; species Mirounga angustirostris. The sequence continues at coordinate 163,031,129 of NW_026991711.1, forward strand.
GTTGAATATGGGGCGCCTGGGTGGCTCAGTTGGTTAAGCGACTGCCTTCGGCTCAGGTCATGATCCTGGAGTCCTGGGATCCAGTCCTGCATCAAGCTCCCTGCTCAGCAGGGAGTCTGCTTCTCCCTCTCCCCCCTCTTGTGCTCTTTCTCTCTCTCACTCTCTCTCTCAAATAAATAAATAAAATCTTAAAAAAAAAAAAAGAGTTGAATAAAGGAGGATAAAAAGTCATGTGGGCAAATGTCTTGGGGCCCAAGCACTGTGAAGCATATTTGTCACTGAAAGCAGAGTGCTGACATCAGAATCTGCCTCTTGGAGAAAGAACTCTGGGGGAAGCACTAAGGTGACCTGGGATTTGGGCAGCCTGGTAGGAGGACTCCTGCAGCAGCCCAGGAAACCAAATAAGTCTCTAAATGCCTCTGGTAATAGAGGTAGAAAGGAGGAATGTGAAACTGGAGACATGTTTTAGAAATAGAATTGACAGTACTTAGCAACCAGTGTGGAAGTGGGGAACAAAAGAACTCTGAAGGTGCTGGGTTGGACACAGGCTGGTTGGGGCAGTAGGTCAGTAGAGGGAGTCCCTGACATATAAACAAAGCAGGTGACCCTTAGGAAAACACCCTGCCCAGCTTTCTACCACCATCCTCCAGTCCTGCTGCCTTGCCCAGGACGCTGCCGTGGAACTATCCTTGTCTACTCGGAACCCATGGGAAGAGAACACACCAAGCTTGGCTAGATGGAAGAAACGGTATTGCCTGCCCTATGCAGGGGTAACTTAGCAGGGCAAGAGTTTAAAATAAGACCCTGATTTTCTATGTAGAGAAGACTTCTGGGCAAGTCAATGTACAAAGTGTGGGGTTTGGCAGAGGGAGCAGGACAGCAGCTCTTGTTTCATGCCTGTCGATATACTCCAGTGGTAATATTTGTTATTTTTTCAGTTGATGGGTGAGACACAGATTTCATCTAGTAGTACTGAAGTTAAATCAATATCCTTGTTGATTTTTGCATCCACATATACATAGTTTTGCTTCACAAAGATAAAGTAAGTCATGAGTGTCTACATGTTTCATAGGCACTTACTGTTAAAAGCTCCGGCAGCATGAAGGCCAAGGTCAAAGAGCTGTGAAGGAAGGAATCGTGGGGAATGAGCAAGAGGCTGAGACCCCACAGCAGGCTCCCGCAACATGAAGCTGGCGCCAGGGCTCCCAAAGGCGGTCTGGCATTCTTGGGTAAATTCACCAGTACCTGAAGAACCAGGACTTAGGAGGTTGTTGAGAAATGAGAATTCCTTCTCAAAATCATCTTCCAGTGAATCTATAGGTAAATCTTTTGCAACTGTTGAGTGAAAATAAAAAGAGAATGGCTTTTTTCTTTTTGAGGAAATGAGAGTAGGACATGGGGCAAATCAAATTTGTTTCATTGTTCTCATACATTAATGTAATTTTTGAAAGTTTTTAAAACAATTTATAATGAACAATTAAACTGATTGGAAGTTTATGAGAAATTATTTCTAATTGCGTAGGTTAGTCTCTAGAAATTGTTCCAAGGACACACATGAGGAAACATTTACTCAAGACAATCTATTAAAATTCAGACTATGGTATTTGAACTAAGAATCACTCCCTTCCTACCACCCTCGCAATTCAGCACAATGGAAATTCAACTCTAGACCTGTGTGGCCAAAAACATAAGGCTCCCTTCTCCCCCCAGTTGTGTTCCCAGGAGGGGCAGGATGTCAGCATTTCCCATCCTGTCCTGAGTAACTTGTTGGCTAAGTCTGGGCAGTGCAGTCAAGAGGTGCAAGCTCCCATTTCCCACCCAGATAACAAGACCACAGTCATAAGATGGAGATTCTGATTTGAGTCTCAAAAGGATGGGGAAGAGGGGCAGAATTTGAAGAAAAAATGGATAATATTTCCCAAATTTCTTGAAAACATCAGTGTACTCATTCAACAAGCTTGATAAAACCCAAGTAGAATCAATATAAAGAGATCCATATCTAGATACATCATAGGCAAACCACTAAAAGTCAAAGAGAAAATCCCCACATTCACAGATTGGAAGAATCAATATTGTCCAGATGGCAATTAACTCCAAATTGATGTATGAATTCAACATAATACCTATCAAAATCCCAGTAGGCTTTTTTGGATAGAAATTGACAAGATGATTGTAAAATTTTTATGGAAATGCAAAGGAGTTAGAATAGCCAAAACAATTTGGGAAAAAAAAAAAGAACAATGCTATGGGACTTATGCCACCTAATTTCAAAATTTCCTATAAAGCCACAATAATCAAGATAATATGGTACTGGCCAAGGACAGATATACAGATCAGTGGAACAGAAAAGAGAATCCAGAAACACAACCTTACATTTTTTTTTGGTCACTGGATTTTAACAAAAATGCCAAGAAAATTCAATGGAGAAAGGACTGTCCTTTCAATAAATGGTACTGCACCAACTGGATGTGCATATGCAATAAACATAAACAAAAATTAAGGGGTGCCTGGGTGGCTCAGTCATTAAGCGTCTGCCTTTGGCTCAGGTCATGATCCCAGGGTCCTGGGATTGAGCCCCGCGTCGGGCTCCCTGCTGAACTTCTCCCTCTCCCAGTCCCCCTGCTTGTGTTCCCTCTCTCACTGTCTATCAAATAAATAAATAAAATCTTTAAAAAAAATTAAAAGACTTACCTACCTCACACCATAAACACCAATTAACTCAAAATGATCACAGTCCTACATATAAGAACTAAAATTATAAAACTACAAGAGGAATACATAAGAGAAAATCTTCGTGACTTTGGGTAGGGAGAGTTTCTAGATATGATACCAAAAGAACATACAAGAAAAAAAATAAGTTGAACTTCATAAAATTTTTAAAATTTTGTGTTTCAAGAGGCAAAATTAAGAAAATAAGATGACTGGGATAAATATTTATGAGTCATATATCTGACAAAGAACTTGCACCAAGAATAAAGAAATCTTGCAACTTAATAATAAGGTAAATAACCCAAATCTGCCTTCGGCTTGGGTCATGGTCCTAAGGTCCTGGGATCAAGCCCCGCATCGGGCTCCCTGCTCCAAGGGAAGCCTGCTTCTCCCTCTCCCACTCCCCTGGTGTGTTCCCTCTCTCTGTGTCTCTCTCTGTCAAATAAATAAATAACAAATCTTTAAAAGAAAAAAAAAATAGGCAAATGGGTCTTCATAGATTTGTCAACAAAGAAGATATATGGATGGCCAATAGACATAGGAAAAGATACTCAACATCATAAATCACTGGAGAAATGCAATTAAAGCCACAAATTAAAAGCACTAGAATGTACATGTTAAAAAGACAATACCAAATGTTGACAAAGACATGGAAAAACTATACACCTCATTCTTTGCTAGTGGGAATGAAATGGTAGTAGAGCCATTTTGAAAAAACAATTTGGCAGTTCCTTAAAAAGATAAACTCAAATTGACCACATAACCTAAAATTCCACTCCTAGGAATCTAACCAAAAAAATGAAATCTTATGTCCATACTCGGATAAGTCTTTGAATGTTCACAGAAGCAACATTATAATAGCCAAAAACTGTAAATAAGCCAAATGCCCATCAACTGGTAAATGGATAAATATAATGTGGTATAATACAACCATGAATAAAAAGTAAGGAATCAGAGTTAGCAAAATGCAGCATATACATGTAATGGAATATTATTCAGCCTTGTAAAGGAAGGAAATTCTGCAACATGCCACAATATGGATGAACCTTGAAGACATTATGCTAAGTGAAATAAGCCAGTCACAAAAAGACAAATATATGATTCCATGTACATGACGTACTTGGAATAATCAAAATCACAGAGACAGAAAGGAGAATGTTGGGTGTCAGGGGCTGGGCAGAGATGGGGTGATGGGGAATTACTGTTTAATGGATACAGACTTTCAGTTTTATAAAGAAAAGAGTTATAGAGCTGCATGGTGGTGATGGTTGAATATTATGCATTTAATACCACTGAATTGTACACTTAAAACAAGATGGTAAATTTTATGTGTATTTTACAATTAAAAATTTAAGGGAAAAAAAGTAATGAACTACTGCTATATGCAACACATGGATGAATCTAGAAAAACCTTAGGCTTAACAGAAGACATCTAAAGCCAAACACAAGACTACCTTTTGTACAATTTTAGTCTAGAAAAGGGAAATTTATAGAGACAGAAATCAGATTAATAACCTCCTAGGCCTGAGAGTTGGGAGTGAGGATTGTAAACAAGTATGAGAGAATTTGGGGAAATATTCTAATATTCAGTGTGGTGATTGATGCACAACTCTATAAATTTAATAAAATCACTGAATTTTACATTTAGAATAGGTGATTTTTTTTTAAAGATTTATTTATTTGAGAGAGCGAGAATGAGAGAGAGAGAGTACATGAGAGGGGGGAGGGTCAGAGGGAGAAGCAGGCTCCTCGCTGAGCAGGGAGCCTGATGCGGGACTCGATCCGGGACTCCGGGATCATGACCTGAGCCAAAGGCAGTCGCTTAACCAACTGAGCCACCCAGGTGACCCTAGAATGGTAATTTTTTAAACTTATATCTCAATAAAGCTCTTAAAAAATCAAGAGATTTTTATACAAGTCTACGCAAATAAATCTGACAATCTAGACAAAATGAGTAATTTGAGAAAAATAAAATTTACTAACATTGATCCCAGTACATATAGAAAGGTTAAACAGACCAATTTCCGTAAATATTTATCCCAGTCATCTTATTTTCTTAATTTTGCCCCTTGAAACACAAAATTTTTAAAATCTCTCTATTTTTTTGATACAATTTCCATAGAGAAGAAAACACAAAAAAGTACCAGGCCTAGGGCGCCTGGGTGGCTCAGTTGGTTAAGCGACTGCCTTCGGCTCAGGTCATGATCCTGGAGTCCCGGGATCGAGTCCCACGTCGGGCTCCCTGCTCAGCAGGGAGTCTGCCTCTCTCTCTGTCCCTCCCCCCTCTCATGCTCTCTATCTCATTCTCTCTCTCAAATAAATAAATAAAATCTTTAAAAAAAAAAGTACCAGGCCTAAATGTTTTCACAGGGAAATCAACAGCAATGCAAAAATAGTAAATAAAATATCAACAAATTAATGCGCAGTGACAAAGCGGGACTTATAGCTGGAATGCAAAGATGGTGTAATGTCAGGAAGCCTATTAATACAGTTCATATTAATACATTTAAGAAAAATCAAATAATTGCTGGCATAGATACTGAAAAAGCTGTTGGCAAAATTCAACAACCATTCCTAATAAAAACTCTTCAGAAATTAGAAATGTATGGATACTTCTTTAACATGACAAAACATATATCGCATATCAAAAGCCAACATCCTAATTAATTCAGAAACATTACAGGAACTCGCACTAAAATCAGGAACTGCCCACCGCTATTTAACATTGTTCTGGTGGTAGTAACTAATGCAATTAAACCAAAGAAATCAATTACAGTAACAAGAATTGGTAAAGAAAGAACAGGATTATCTCTATTTGCAAATGACATGTTGGTATACCTGGAAAACCCTAGACAATCAATGATAAAACTAACTCAAACTAAAAAAAATTCAGCAAGGTAGCAGCATATAATATTAACATGCAAAAAATCAATAGCAATTATATACACAAAATAATAACCAGTTAAAAATACAATGGAAAAGGGGCACCTGGCTGTCTCAGTTGGTACACAACATGCAACTCTTGATCTCATGATCGTGAGTTCGAGCCCCATGTTGGGCATAAAGATTACTTAAAATAGATATATATTACACATATATATGTAAGACATATATATACATATATATGTATATGAAAAGAAATATAAATATACATATGAAAAAAACCCTCATTTATAATGGCAACAAAAAAATAAAATACTTAGAAATAATAAGAACTGCTCAAATCCTTTATGAAAAAAAAACCATATAAAAGATATACAAGGAAATTTTAACAAATAGAAAAATGTCCCTTGTTTCTGGTCAGGATGTCTAAGCACCGTCAAGCTGTCAGTTTTTCACATTTAATGTGATCACCATAAAAGTAACAATGAGCCTTTTTATGGAGCTAGACAATATGATGTAAAGTTTATATTGAAAAATAAACATGCAAGAATAGCTAAGAAAATAAGGAAAAGGATACTAGCCCTACCAGATATAAAAACACAAAAAAAGTTTCTGTAATTAAAACCACATGGCACTGGTGCATGCACGCATCAATGAAATATAAAGAAAGTCCACAAACAGACCCAAGTACATATAGAAACCTTGTATATGACTGGAAGTTATCTCAAATTCCTATGGCAAAGATAGCATTTAAAAAAATGATAATAAAAGGATGGCCACTTGCAAAACGATAACATTTAAGCCACTGCTAGTACCATATGGCTAAATAAACTCCAAGTGAATTGGAGATCTAAATGTAAAAAATAAAAGTATACAAATACTAGAAAACAGCATAAATGAACTCTTCTAACCTGGGTTTTGCATATGACAAAAATCAAGATCCAATAAAAGAAAAGATTAATAAATTTGACTACATAAAATTAGTTTTAAAATTTACATGCAAGAAACAACTACATGAAAAGTCAAAAGACAAGTGACAAAGTGGGGGAAAATATTTGCAACATAAGTGATTGGGAAAGATATTCAAAATCGTATTTACTGAGTGTCAACAACTGCTGGATGGTGGAGGTACACCAGACAGTGAGACAGACACTGTCCTACCAGTCCTCACAGTTACACAGATACGTTTGGACAAGGGCCCAAACATATAAAACAAATAATGACTTCATTTCCATTGTGATGTGCTACAAAATAGAAATAAAGGGTTGTATCCCTGTGTAGAGACCTATACAGGTTTTAATGTTAAGGAAATAATTATTAAATTAAAACTAAAGAATTTTAAATAATAAATTATCCATATATAATGAAATTATAATTTCTTACCATTTTCAGAATTAGAAAACTGAGGTGCTCCAAATTCTCTCATTTGAAAATGTTTTTCCTTGTGATCTTCGGCTGCTGAAACAAAAGCACATAAATGATAAGCTGAATAAGGAGAAATCTAGCATGCGTATTTACTGTAATATCTTATAATAATTCGGCCTAGGGGCACCTGAGTGGCTCAGTCGTTAAGTGTCTGCCTTCGGCTCAGGTCATGATCCCAGGGTCCTGGGATCGAGCCCCGCGTCGGGCTCCCTGCTCAGCGGGAGGCCTGCTTCTCCCTCTCCCACTCCCCCTGCTTGTGTTCCCGCTGTCACTATCTCTCTCTCTGTCAAATAAATAAATAAAATCTTAAAAAAAAAAAAAAAAAAAACACGGGGCGCCTGGGTGGCTCAGTCGTTAAGCGTCTGCCTTCGGCTCAGGTCATGATCCCAGGGTCCTGGGATCGAGCCCCGCGTCGGGCTCCCTGCTCGGCGGGAAGCCTGCTTCTCCCTCTCCCACTCCCCCTGCTTGTGTTCCCACTCTCGCTGTGTCTCTCTGCCAAATAAATAAATAAAATCTTAAATAAATAAAAATCACTCTTTCATATTAAAAATAATAATAATTCGGCCTAAGCGTGCAGTTGACCAAATCAGTTTATAATACATATAAAATGGAGATGTAAAAATTTAAAGAATTACTTTTTAAAAAATCACACTTGTGTGTATGTGTATATATATGCATATATACATGTATATTTGTGTGCACAGATGGTCCCCTACTTATACTGGTTTGACTTAAAATTTTTTGACTTTATAATGACGCAAAAGAGATACACATTCAGTAGAAACTGTACTTCAGATTTTGAATTTGATATTTTCCCAGGGTAGTGAGACGTAATACAATACTTTCTTGTGATGCTGGGCAGCAGCAACAAGCCACAGCTCCCAGTCAGCCATGTGCTCACAGGATAAACAACTGATATACTTACAACCTGCTGTACCCATAAAAACATTCTGTTCTCAGTTTCAGCTTTCAATAAATTACATGAGATATTCAATACCTAACTATAAAATAGGCTTTGTGTTAGATCATTTTGCCCACCTGCAGGCCAATGTAAGTGTCTGAGCACGTTTAACAGAGGCCAGGATAAGCTATGGTGTTCTTATGTTAGATATATTAAATGCATCTCGACTTACAATATTTGGTTTGTTTTTTTTTTTTTTGGTATAGAAAGAAAATACCTTTTTTATTTTTTTGATTTAAAAAATTTTTTATTTTAATTCCAGTATAGTTAACATACAGGTGTTGTATTAGTTTCAGGTGTTCAACTTAATGATATTTTCAATTTACAATGGGTTTATCAGGATGTAACCCCATCTAAAGTTGAGAAAGATCTGTAATACAATATATATAATTTATATATATGTGTGTGTGTGTGTGTGTATACACACACAAATAACTTTATAATACGCATAGGTATTCAGGTCCTTTGTTGCATCTATGTCCCCTTGAAAGTTAAAAGTTTTCACATTCCATGTAAATTGGTACAGCTACTATGGAAAACAGTATGGAGGTTCCCCCCAAAATTAAAAATAGAACCACCAAATGATCCAGCAATGCCGCGTCTGGGTATTTTATCTGAAAAAACAAAACAAACAAACAAACCAAAACCCACTACCTCGAAAAGATATATGCACCCCCACGTTCACTATGGTATTATTTACAATAACCAAGACATGGAAACAACCTAAGTGCAACAATGGATAAATGGGTAAAGAAAAAAAAAAAAATATATATATATATATATATACACATACACACACACACAATGGAATGTTAATCAGTCATTAAAAAAATGAAATCTTGCCATTTTTAACAACATGGATGGACCTTATAGACATTATGCCATGTGAAATAAGACAGAGAAAGACAAATACTATATGATTTTGCTTATATGTAGAATTTAAAAAACAAAAAGACAAACAAAAACCAAGCTCACAGACCAGATTTGGTGGTTGCAAAAAAAAAATTCTTCCAAAGAAGAATTTACCTAGACCTGAAGAACAGAAGGAAAGGAGATGGAAAATATGAAAGAGAGGCTGGGGATGTGGGGGGGGGGGCCAAATAGGTAAAGGGGGTCAAAAGGTATAAACTTCTGGTTATAAAATGAGTAATAGGTATGTAATATAGCATGGTGACTAGTTAATAATACTGTATTGCATATTTGAAAGTTGCTGAAAAAATAAATCTCATCACAAGAAAAAAATGTTCTGTGTATGGTGATGGGTATTAACTATTGTGGTGATCCTTCTACATTATATACAAATATCAAATCATTATGTTGCAAATCTGAAACTAGTATGTCATTTATACCTCGATTAAAAAAAAGTTTTCACATTCAGAAGCCTATCCCTTCCCTGGTGGACTTGTGTCTAATTCTGTATTCTCTGAAAGTCCATTTTATGTTTTATTCTGCTTGATCTCCGTGTCTCTGCACAATAGATACTTATTTTACGTGCATAGTTGTAAGCAGCTTCTCTGCATTCCTCACCTCCACCAAAGTGAGAGTAGTAATTTCATATGAAGGGAAAGATCAAACATATGTGCTAAAAGACAGCATACTCCCAAAGCTCCCCAGGCAAAAAAATGTTTAAAAAAAAACCCACAAAACTATCTCCAAGTTTGGGGTGTATACTGAGACAAATTATGCCCTATCATTAATTTGGGATCCAGTTGCCCATATAATTCACCTGTACCTCATTTACTACCCAGTATAAACAAATAGACCAGAAAAAAAAAAAAGCAAAGAAAAACAAAAACAAAAAGCCCAAGATTTTGACATCTTCAACTATTATCAAGGACACTTTTTAAAGAGATAATGAAATGTAAATGTCTCCTATGTAAAACATGAATAGTGTTGCTGGATAGTGAGCTTAGAGGGTGTAATACGTCTAAAGACAAGGTAGTAATATCTCTACTACACTTAAAATTTGATGCTCAATTTGGGATACTACAAAAGAAAATGGAAAAAGTTAAATAAACCAAAGCAATCAAAAGAAAAACAAAATCAAAAGAAAGGTATAAGGAATTCAGTGTTATTTAGCTTTAAGATAAAGAAGCAAAGGATAAATTAAGTTCAAATAGTATAAAGATGGTTTAAAACTACAAAGGATAAAAAATAGACTATCAGTAAAGATTTCAGTTGAACTTTGGAAAAATCTGAGTATGGGAAAGAGATTCTGGAGGTGGCTAGAGAAGGAAGTGATAGAGGAGAATAAGAGTTTGAGGGCAGGGAAAGAATGGGTGACAGACAGTCACACACCATGGAAATTTTGGTAAGCTACAGAAACAGTTTGGGGAATGGAGAGGTACTAAAGGATCTTTAAGGAGATGTTGCTGTATAAGACACAGGCTAATCTCCCTCCTCTCTCTTCCCCAGAAACCTTTAATAATGATCTGCTTTACTCCACATTGCTTTTGGTACTTATGTGGGGTTTGGTTTTCTTTCTTTCTTTCTTTTAAGATTTATTTATTTCCTTAAAAGAGAGAGGGCATATGTGTGGAGAGGGGCAGAGGCAGAGGGAGAGGGAGAGGGAGAGAAGCAGACTCTGCTAAGCACGGAGCCTAACATAGGGCTCAATCCCATGGCCCCGAGAACAAAATTAAGAGTCAGACACCTAACCAAATTGGGAGAAACCAATAAATAATAAAGACACCCGACCAAGGACTTCAAATATGTGTATTTTTAGATATAGATATGAGACAAAAGGTGAGAAAGAACAAAATACTATAATAACCAACAAGGCAGAGATTTGTAAAAGAAACACACAGGACTCTTAGAAATAAAAAGTAAGCTTGCTGGGGAGGTGGGAAACTCATATAGATTAAACAGATTAAATGCAAGAAGAGAAAATGAGTGAAAAACAGACCTGAAGAATTTACCTAGACCTGAAGAACAGAAGGAAAGGAGATGGAAAATATGAAAGAGAGGACAAAAGATATGAAAGATGAATGAAAAGTCCAACATAAGCTTACTGAGGTTCCAGAGGAGGAAATAGAGAAAACAGAGGAGAAGCAATATTTTAAAAGATAATGGTGGAGGTATGTATATTTAGCATATAAGAAAAAAAAGATAATGGCTGAACATTTTCCAGAACTGGTAAAAGACACAGACACAGGAAATACAACTTATACTATGAAAGATGAAAAAACAAAAAAACCCCTGCACATTTAGACACATTGTACTGAAACAGCAAGAACACCAAAAAACAAACAGCATATCCTAAAAGCAGCCAGAAAGAAAAACCAAATTCACTAAATAATTAGACTAACAGAAGATTTCTCAACAGCCCAGGGAAAGCAGAAAACAATACAACAATATTCACAAGATGGTGAAAGAAAATACCAACCAACCTAAAATTGTTTACCAAGCAAAACTGTCTTTCAAAAATGAGAAATAACAATTATTTCCAGACAAACATAAGCCAAGTTCACCACCATGGCATCTTTAGTTACAGAAAAGGAAAATGAGATCACAATGAAGATCTGAAATATATGAAGAAATAGTAACAAAGGAAAAATACTGGTAATATATAAATAACATTTCTTCATAAAAAGATACTTTTTACTGATTTGTGGGAGGTCACAAAAAGAAATAAAACATTGAAGAATAATAGTTGGTGAAGTGAGATGGGAGTGACTGGGTTTAGTTTAAGATCTTTGTAATATTTTGGGAATATTGAGATAGTCATAAACCTAGCCTTTATTTCAAGTATGTATGATATGGGCACCTGGGTGGCTCAGTCGGTTAAAGTGTATGCATGATCAAATTCAAGGGAAATCACCAAAAACAGAAATAAGATGTGTAACTTCCAAACTAGTACATGGGAAAAAGGACTAAGAAATCTTTAATAACAAATGAAAAAACCTTAATCAATCCAAAATAAGGCAAAACGGGACAAAATAATGGGGTGGAAGAACAAAACAAAGAGAAAACAGAAAATACAAGTCCAAATATAAATCATGACAATAAATGTAAATGGACTAAATTCATCAAACAAAGGAATGACAAACTGATATATGGGGCCTTTAAAACAAAAATCCAGCTTAATTTTATTTACAAGAGGCACACCCTAAGATATAAGAACATGGGAAAGTTGAAAGTAAAAGTGCAGAAAACGGTATACAAAGCAGATACTAACAAAAATAAAACTACTTAAGCTAAGCTAATGTCATATAAAGGAAACTATAAGCCAAGAAGTAGTATTAGGGATAGAAGGGGTCATTATATTGATAACAGATTAATTTGCTAAACAGATATAAGAATTCTAAACTGGAGTGCCTGGGTGGCTCAGTCAGTTGAGTGTCCAACTCTTGGTTTCAGCTCAGGTCATGATCTCAGGCTTGTGAGTTTGGGCCCTGTGTCAGGCTCTGTGCTCAGCACAGAGTCTTCTTGCATTCTCTCTCTCTGCCCCTACCCCCACTTGTGCTTCCTCTCTCTCTCTAAAATAAATAAATAAGGGGCTCCTGGGTGGCTCAGTCGGTTAGGTGGCTGCCTTCAGCTCAGGTCATGATCTAAGGGTCCTGGGATTGAGCCCCACACTGGGATCCCTGCTCAGCAGGATGTCTGCTTCTCCTTCTCCCTCTGCTGCTCCTCCTGCTTGTGTTCTCTTGCTCGCGTGCTCTCTCTCTCTCCCTCAAATAAATAAAATCTTTAAAAAAATAAGTGGATAAAATAAGTAAAATCTTTAAAAAAAAACATTTAAACTTATATACAACCATCACTCCAAAATCCTCAAAGTATATAAAGTGAAAAACTGCAGGAAGAATGAAAATCCACCTCAATAGCAGAGATTTCAAAACACATTTCTCAGGGCGCCTGGGTGGCTCAGTTGGTTAAGCGACTGCCTTCAGCTCAGGTCATGATCCCAGAGTCCCGGGATCAAGTCCCATGTCAGGCTCCCTGCTCAGCAGGGAGTCTGCTTCTCCCTCTGACCCTCCTCCCTCTCATGCTCTCTGTCTCTCATTCTCTCTCTCGCAAATAAATAAAATCTTAAAAAAAAAACAACACATTTCTCAATTATTGATACATCAAGTAAATTAAAAATTAGTAAAGATACAAACAAGCACAAATAATTAGCTTGATGTAATACTTATATAGGCTCCTGCATTCAACAGTTAGAAAACACATCAAGCATATGGAATATTTAGAAAATTCGTCCACTTCTTAGTCCATAGAGAGTGTCCCAATAATTTAAAGGATCAGTATGACAAGGTTACATTCTCCGACCATAATGGTTTAAGTTTAAAAATCAATGACAAAAAGATTAATTTCAGTATCTCCTTAATTTGGCAATTTCAGAAACACAATTTAAAATCACCCACGGCCATAGATGACAGAAGATATAATGAAAAGTTTAAAACAATTTATACCAGATTATAATGAAAATACTATATATCAAAGTTTATGGACATCCATACAATGGATTAAGCAATAAAAAGGAAGTACCAACACAAGTTGTGTCATGGATGAAGCTCAGAAGTGTTATATGAAGTGAAAAAAATCAGATACAAGAAGAACACATATTACATGATTCTAGCTATATGAAACATCCAAAAAAGGATTAGGAGTGAAAATGGGGATTACAGCAAACGAGTGTGAGGGATCTTATTACTGAAGGGATGAAAATGTTCTAAATCTGACTTACAGAGATGGTTGCAATGCTCCATAGTAACTAAAAATTACTGACTTATACAACTGAATAAGTTTTATGATAAAGAAAATATACCTCAATAAAGTTTTTAAAAAAAAACTTGTGGGAGGGGCGCCTGGGTGGCTCAGTCAGTTAAGCAGCTGCCTTTGGCTCAGGTCATGATCTCAGGGTCCTAGGATCGAGCCCCGCATCGGGCTCCTTGCTCAGTGGGGAGCCTCCCTCCCCCTCTGCCTGCCACTCCCCCTGCTTGTGCTCTCTCTCTCGCTATCTCTGTCAAATAAAAATAAATAAAAATAATAATAATAAATAAATAAAAACTTGTGGGATACAGAAAAAGGGAAATTTTTAGACTTAAAAAAAAGAAAAAATAATAGAGGAAGAAAATAATGAAGATAAGAACTAAAAATTAATGAAACAAAGATTCAATAGACAGGTTTAACAAAACCAAAAGCTGATTTGTTGAAAGAATAAATAAACCTTTAGCAAGATTAATTAAGAAAAAGAGAAGGAACAAATATTTGGAAATAAAAAGTAGTCATAACGGGGCCCCTGGGTGGCTCAGTTGGAAGAGCATCTGACTCTTGATTTTGGCTCAGGTCAGATCTCAGGGTTGTGAGACTGAGCCCTGCATTAGGCTCCAAGCTCAGTGAGTAGTTTGCTTGGGATTCTCCCTTCCCCTCTCCCTCTGCCCCTCCTCCCACTTGTGCTCTTTCTCTCTCTCAAATAGATAAATAAATAAAATCTTTTTTAAAAAAAGTAGACATGGGGTGCCTGGGTGGCTCAGTTGTTAAGCGTCTGCCTTTGGCTAAGGTCATGGTCCCAGGGTCCTGGGATAGAGCCCTGTGTTGGGCTCCCTGCTCCGCGGGGTGGGAAGTCTGCTTCTCCCTCTCCCACTCCCCATGCTTGGGTTCCTTCTCTCACTTTGTCTCTCTCTGTCAAATAAATAAATAAAATCTTTAAAAAAATAAAATAAAATTTTAAAAAGTAGACATAATTACTGATACAGCAGTTTTTAAAGATTGAATAATGCTACAAATGAATGGTGAAACTACAACAATATCCATTATATTTCATCTGGGCCTTTTAAAAATATGCTCTCTACTTGAGTATTATATATGCAGAAGAAGCTAACCTTTTGAACATATACTTGAAGCTATGTTAGGTATACAAGTCCATGATTATTATGGTTTATCAACATGGTCTGTATCTATGTGTACACTTAAAAATGCCTCTTGCATTAACAGTACACCTATCGTGTAGTTTATGTAGTTTATAAGTATCTCTAGTGTTGATATCTCTGTAAGGTAGGAGTATATGACTCATATTTCAGATGAGAAAAATGAGAGAGGTAAATGACTTGTTTTTAAAAGCTGGCATTCAAACCCTGATTTTCCTGGCTCCAAAGCTGCAGTGATTGAATATATACTGATTGTATACATAATATGTATTTATAAAAAAAAAAAAAAAAAAAAGAACATTTATTGAAGTGTGAGGAAAAGCTTGAAACTTAATCATACCACCTGGTGAAATAAATGTCTACATTAATAGCCCTTATCTTAGAGAAAATCAAAATTCCCTAAAGAAAATAAGTAGACCTTCTAATTAGGTACTGCTAGAAAGCTAACTCATTGCTGAGTATAGCCTCCAGTCCCACCTGACCAGGAAGCCTGGACTGAGACCCTGGGAAGTTACAGAGCATATTCTACCACCCAACCAGAAAGAGAAACAAGTCAGCAGCCCCAGCCAAGTATGAAGCATAACCTCCTGCCTAGCTCACCAGGAAGTCCTAACAGTGACCCTGGGGAGCATCACAGCCCAGCTTACGGTGCTGCCTAGCAGCAAACTCCAGTCTATAGCCCTGCCTGGCACTGAAGCCACACGGATGGCCATGCTCAATTGCTGAGCACAGCCTACAGTCTCACCCAAGCAGGGAGCCCAGTCAGTGATCCCACTCAGTTATAAAACACAGTCTCAAGCCCTGCCCAATCATGCAGTAAAGCATGAGGCCCACTCAACTAGGAAGTATGGCCAGCAATCTTGCTCAACAGCAGAGCACAGCCACCGTCCCACCTGATTTAGAACCCAGCCTCTGCAGTCCTGCTAGTTGCAAAGCATAGGCTGAGGCCATATCAGACCATGAAGCCCTGCCTGAAAAAAGAGGCTTGGCAGTGGCATCATTTGATCAGAGATGACTGTGAAGCCCAGCTAGTGACCCTGCCTGACCTCAGAGCACAGCCCTTTCCCAGGGATCCCAGCCGACAGCACCACTTAAACACAAAATACAGCCAGTGGGCCTCCCCCAACCTCAGAGCATGAGCAGCAGCTTTGTCCAGTCACATACAACAACACATTGTAATCACATTGTCAAAAGTCAAAGACAGAATTTTTAAAGCAGCAAGAAAAAAGTGACTTCTAACATATGAGGGAGCCCCTATAAGACTGTAAGCAGATTTCTCAGGAGAAACTTTGTAGGCCAGGAGAGAGCAGTATGATATATTCAAAATACTGAAAGAAAAAAACTCAATGAAGAATACTATACCCGGCAAAGCTGTCCTTCAGAAAGGAAAGAGAGAGAAAGCCCTTCCCAAACAAATGAAAGTTGAGAAAGTTCATCACCACTAGACCTCCCTTACAAGGAAGGCTAAAGGACATTCTACAAGCTGAAATGAAAGGATGTTAAATAACCTCATAAAACTGCACAAATGTGTACAACTCATCAGTAAAGGTAAATATATACTCAAAGTCAGATTCTATAATATTGGAAGAGTGGTGCATAAATCACTTTCAACTCTAGTTTAAAAGTTAAAAAAGCAAACATTAAAAATAACTATAACTACAATAATTTGTTACTGGATACACAATAAAAAAGATGTAAATGATACCATTAATAACCTAAAATGTGAGGGGGAGGAAAGTGTAGAGTTTCCATATGCTATTGAAGTTCTTATCAGCTTAAAATAGGACATTATAAATATAGATCATGAATGCATACAGAATTACTCAACCATAAAAAAAGAATGAAATCTTGCCATTCATGACATGATGGACCTAGAGGGTATTACGATAAGTGAAACAAGTCAGAGAAAGACAAATACCATATGATTCCCCTTATATCTGGACTCTAAAAAAAAAAAAAAAAAGGCAAAACAAAACCAACAACAACAAAAAGAAACACACATAAATATAGAGAACCAGTGGTCGCCAGAGCAGAGTGGGGTGGAGGCAGAGGCAACATACATATCCAGTACAAACTTCCAGTCATAAAATAGATAAATCACGAGAATGGGAAGTACAGTACAGGGAATACAAATAGTAATATTGTAATAACTTTGAAGGATGACAGATGGTGACTACACTTATCATGGTGAACATTTTGTAATGTCCATAACTGTCAAATCTCTGTGTTGTGTACCTGAAACTAATATAGACTTTTATTTATTTATTTATTTGACAGAGAGAGAGAGAACAAGCAGGGAGAGTGGCAGGCGGAGAGAGCAGGAGAAGCAGGCTCCCCACTGAGCAGGGCTCAATCCCAGGAACCTGGGATCATGACCTGAGCCAAAGGCAGATGTTTAACTGACTGAGCCATCCAGGCGCCCCCAATACCTGAAACTAATATATGTTAACTATCCTTCAATTAAAAAAAATACTAGGGAAAAAACTCCTTGACATTGGTGTTGGCAATGATTTTTTTGCATTGGACACCAAAAGCACAAGAAACAAAAGCAAAAATAAAGAAGACTACATCAAACTAAAAATCCTCTGCACAGCAAAAAAATAACAACAAAACAATAATCAAAAATCCCAATCACACTGGCCTACAGAATGAGTAAAATACTTGCAAATCATCTATACGATAAGGGGTTCCTATCCAAAATCTGTAAGGAACTCATAACTTAATAGCAAAAACAAACAAAATAACCTGATTAAAAATGGGCAAAGAACCTAGATACACATTTTTCCAACCAAAGAAGACATATACACAACACCACTCATCAGGGAAATAGAAATCAAAACCACAGTGAGCTATCACCTCACACTTGTTAGGATGCTGGTATCAAAAAGACAAGAGATAGCAAATGTGGGATAGGATGTGGAGAAAAGGGAACACTTGTGCCCTGTTGGTGGGAATATAAATTGGTGTAGCCATTATGGAAAGCAGTATGGAGGTTCCTCAAAAAATTAAAAACAGGGGCGCCTGGGTGGGCTCAGTCATTAAGCGTCTGCCTTTGGCTCAGGTCATGATCCCAGGGTCCTGGGATCGAGCCCCGCATGGGTCTCCCTGCTCAGCGGGAAGCCTGCTTCTCCCTCTCCCACTCCCACGCCCCCCTGCTTGTGTTCCCTCTCTCACTGTGTCTCTCTCTGTCAAATAAATAAATAAAATCTTTAAAAAAAAAATTAAAAGCAGAACTACCATATGCTCCAGCACTTCCACTTCTGGGTACATATATCCAAAGGAAATAAAATTACTATCTTGAAGAGGTATCCGCATCCCCATGTTCATTGCAGTATTATTTACAATGGCCAAGACATGGAAACAACTGAAATGTCCATCACAGATAAATGGATAAAGAAAATGTTATATATATGCATATATATAATAGAATAGAATTGAATATTATTTACTCATAGAAAAGAAGGAAATATTATTTACTCATAAAAAAGAAGGAAATCCTACTATTTGCAATAACATGGATGAGTCTGGAGGACATTACACTAAGTGAAATAAGTTAGAGAAAGACAAATACTATATGATCTCACTTAAATGTTACATCTTAAAAAGTCAAACTCAGAAAGAGAAAGTAGATTGGTGGTTACTAGGGCCTGGGAGGCAGGAAAAAACGGTGGAATTTGGTCAAAGGGTATAAACTTCCAGCTAAAGATGATTAAGTTCTGGGGATCTAATGTATAGCATGGTGACTATAGTTAACAATACTGTATTACATACTTGACAGTTGCTAAGAGAATAAATTTTAAATGTTCTTGCCGCCAAAAGATACATAGTAACTATGTGCAGTGATGCATGTATTAACTATGTTTATAGTGATAATCATTTAGCAATATGTACGTATATCATCACACTGTACACCTTAAACGTACAGTGTTGTATGTCAATTATAACTCAGTAAAGCTGGGGGGAAAAGAAATCTAACTCAAAAGTGTTTATATAGAAGAGATTTATAAATTGACTTAACATGTTTTTTAAATGAATGGATATTCATACAATCTGTTTTAAAAGGTTGTGACAAACTGTTTTGACATTTCAAATGTGATCATTTCACATTTTAATGAATTTACCATCTTACCTGGTTCATTTCCCAAGCTCACTTCCTCATCTGACAAAACTAACCTAAAGTAAAAACCAAAAACGCAAAGATTTTGGTTAAAATATACTTGGGACTCATATTCTACAGTTGTATATGGTTAAAAAATATTTTTAACTGAGATGACATATAAAATAGTTGTCTTGTAGATAGATCTAAAATCTGAGACAGGGCGCCTGGGTGGCTCAGTTGGTTAAGCGACTGCCTTTGGCTCAGGTCATGATCCTGGAGTCCCGGGATCGAGTCCCACATCGGGCTCCCTGCTCAGCAGGGAGTCTGCTTCTCCCTCTGACCCTCCTCCCTCTTGTGCTCTCTCTCATTCTCTCTCTCGCAAAAAAAAAAAAATTTATAAAAATAAAATCTGAGACAAATGTCACTTCTCTAGATCTACATAGACTATGAAAATGATCCTTCATCCCTTATTCTTTCAACAACAGTTACTGAGTACTGATGAAGCACCAGGTACCGTGTTCAGTATTATAGGCACCGTGTTAAGTACCACATCATAGAGAACATCTGTCACCAAAGTCACGGAGTATGAGGTTTAGTTTTCAAGCACTGAAGCATCTGCTCAATAATACCTGGGATCTAAATAGAGGGAATGAAGAATTGCAGAAAAAATGGAGTACTCTATTTTGAACAGCAAGGTGACATTTGCAAAAGAAGATACATTTGCCTAAAATATTCTCAGTCAATACTAACTTTGGATATTTATATCATCCATGTGCAAGAAAAAATTTGACAAAGAAGTTGAACATAGATTTAGGCATTATTCCTGGGGTGTAACCTCACAATTCTAGTATTAGAGGCTGTTTTTAATAAATCTTTAAAGATACGTAAAAAGCAATCCAGGTAATCCCCTGCTTTTCAAAAGCTTGCATTATGCTTCTACAGAAGACCTACGTTAGTACCCACCTTTGCTAACTGAAAGAAGCCCAAAGGGGATTTTCACTTTTACAAAAAAGGCAAAAAGCAAAAACAGCGTTAAGTGTTTGTTTTGCAAGGAGCCCTTTTAGAGGCAGCGTGCACACTGAGCAGCGGCAGCGGCCCCACCAAGCTCCTTCCCCGGGAGCGACACTTGGCATCTCCGCGCTAAGCCGCTACAGCTCTGAACTTTGTCTGTGCGCATCTGTGCTTTATCTCCATTTATTTTGTGCATACATTAGCAAGATGTGTGCTACGGTGTCAGAAAAACCTAAGAGAGGTTATTTTTTGGGTCTAGGAATACTAAAAAAAATTTTCACAAAAATTAATGGTAATTGCTTCTTTGCCTTACACTGTACTGGCTTATGAAATATTTCATTGGGACCTTCACTTTCAGATAGCAGGGGAAACCTATACAGTATTTATTTGCAAAAAACACAAAAATAAACCTACAGAGCAAATAGATACTAATGACTTGGAATGAAATTTCCAATGACAGCATATATACATGGGTTTTTAAACAACTTAGATGGAAGAGAAAGTAAAGTGCTTTGGACTCTGTTGGTTAACTCAAAAGGTAGTTCTCATAATGCTGAAGATGCATGAGAGGATTTTGAATAAAACTTACATGAAATGTGATAATGGAAAAAATTTACTAAATGAATATATTTCATGTAACAGGATTGTAAATGTCAATGGATAAGTTTCATTTATAACTATACATTTGATTAATCTACATCTAAATTGTTTACATATTCAAGTTTGCCAAAAAATTTGTTTGGATTTCCCCATAGAGAAAAGAGGGACATGCTTATATCCTGAATCACCTTCCACTCAGCAATATATGGTTTGTCACAGTTCAAGTCTTATTTCTGGGTTTGTTACTACACTCAGTGCAATCTAGTTAAAATGAGAAGTAGCAGCTCTGAAAGGAAAACAAGGGTACGATATAATAAAATGGAAAGAGGCAACATAAAGGATGTGCATGGCAAGAACCCCCATTTTCAGGTAACCAGCCCCAGTCCCATTTGTGTTGCTCTAGAGACAGATTTTCAACAGCTTCTGTTTCATAGCTGCTGGCACTTGTCCCTTTCTCTTTCAAGCTGGCCCTTCTGGGATTCGCTAGGTAGAGGCTCTTACTACAAAGCTCACTCTCCCAAACTATAGAATTTGGAGTTATCCCCAATCTGTTCTGTACTCTTATCATCAATTTTGCCTGCCATGTTTAAAATAGGGGGAAAAATAAGGCTTCAAAACAAATGTTTAATATTAACTGGAAAAATGGGGAACCTGGCTGGCTCAGTCGGTAGAGCACCTGATTCTTGATCTCGTGAGTTCAAGCCCCATTCTGGGCACAGAGCTCACTTAAAAAAAAAAAATCCCTTAAAAATACTAATTGGAAAAATGACATAGAAATAAATATTCAGGGGCGCCTGGGTGGCTCAGTTGGTTAAGCGTCTGCCTTCGGCTCAGGTCATGATCCCAGGGTCCTGGGATCAAGCCCCACATTGGGCTCCTGGCTGAGCGAGGAGCCTGCTTCTCCCTCTCTCTCTGCCTCTCTCCCTGCTCATGCTCTCTCTGTCTCTGTATCTCTGTGTCTCAAATGAATAAATAAAAAATCTTTAAAAAAAAAAAAAAATATTCAGTAAGTCAGAAAAGAAACAACTCTTTCCAAATATATTCTGTATCAGTATCCACAGTTTCCAAATATATCATATATCATGTATCATTATCCATAACACCATACTTCTGCCTGCTTACTTATTGAGGTTTTCAGTGAGAGAATTGTTTTCTATTTGTTCTTTGTGGTCTTCGGTAAGCTTGCTTGGAGTGTCTTGTAGTTGCTAAGGACAAGAAATTCAGTGTTAAGTAGATGGAATCTGTTTCTCTCTTTGTGCAAACAAAATGAAAATAAAAATTTTAAAGAACAACATAAAATAGGGATAATTATGAAGGAGACTAGAGAGTGAGAGATATGGGAAAAATATGCTAATGTAATTTGAACTAAGCCCTGTGTCCCTGTTTATCCTGGTGTCTATGGCAACCATACAGCCTGTGACACGGGCTAGCCACAGGGTTTCCAAGTCTGTCATATGCCAAGGAAGACACACTGTGTTTCTGGCTTTGACTGCAATGCTCCAAATACGGCTAAAGATTTTCAACTTCATCTGAACAGAAATTAGATATTAAATTTGCCTAAAAACACAGTATGCTATCCAGTGAAACACTGATATAGAAAAAAATAAAAAACCAAAACATACACACAACAAAAAACATAGACTAATACAAGGGTATCTATTAGACTAGAAGATGCTATGTCAGAACATGACTTAAAAATCCATACCAAGCCCCAGGAATACACAGGTGCAAGATATGAATCTATCACAGATAACACATACAGTTTGAGTAATCTCAACAATAACATTTTCAAGCTCTATTTAAAATAAGGCAGAGGGGCGCCTGGGTGGCTCAGTTGGTTAAGCGACTGCCTTCGGTTCAGGTCATGATCCTGGAGTCCTGGGATCGAGTCCCGCATCGGGCTCCCTGCTCAGCGGGGAGTCTGCTTCTCCCTCTGACCCTCCTCCCTCTCATGCTCTCTGTCTCTCATTCTCTCTGTCTCAAATAAATAAATAAATAATCTTTAAAAAAAAAATTAAAAAAAATAAGGCAGAATGATAAGTTCAAAGGCACTGAAACCTAGCCTACCCAAATTAGAGAAATGATTACCATGGTGTGACTCTGCTAGATAAGCCATATGCAAAGGCTGACAGGAAGATATGCAAATGTTAAAAACCTGAGAGTACCTTTTACATGTAGGTATTACAGAAAGAGCTGATCTAATACAATACAGTAGTCTCTTAAGCTGGAATCACCCATAATTTTTGCACCATGAATCACATCTACAACATGAGTATAAAAGTAAAGCAAGGTAATTTTTAACTTCTAAAACTGTCAGGTAGGTAGGTACTCTGGTTGTTTTTGAAAACCAATAACCATTTTCCATTGCTTGTTCCTCCGAAGTTTTTCTTTTCCATAACTTTTTCTTATCTCGTTTGCATTTTAATTTTCTTTTCTCTTGCTCGCTCTTTTACTCCCCGCCAACCCCACCCAATATCTTGAGCCCACCAGCAGTATTCTCATATTTGTTTAGTGTTGCTGGTAGCACTTGGAATCAGGGAAGTACAGAAAAACGACTGGTTGAAGGAATGTAGAAAAATGTTTCCCAATATTTTGTAAATTCAAAGTTAGGCTCAGTACAAAGTAGTTTCAATATCCAAATGAAGTATAATATATCTAACAAAAGAGCATGGAAAGAAATGTACCTTGAGAGCTACAAAATCATATGGATGGAAGCCAGTACAGGCCCCATGGATCTGGGACATCAATCGGGCTGTTTTCTCCCAGAATCCAAGCAGTGTCCTCTGCAGAAGAAGAAAGGTTGTCACTACAGTTATGATTTTTTTCCCTGCTGTTTTTCCTCACTAGTGTAGGTAGATGAATGGTTGCTGAATAATAAGCAGTAGGAAGTAAAATCAATTTCCAAGTTTGAGGAACCAGAAAGCAGTGTAAATAGTAATTCTGCATAAGAACTGGCATCTATCAGCATATATATGTGCCTATCTGTATACAAAACTGGAATGTACACTGGAGTCAGCCAGAGAGTAATGCTAGTGGATTAGAACACCTTCTGAAGAGTCCAAAAGAGAAATGTTAAAAGCACAAAAATACCATATTTATATTAGGGGTATATATGTAGATCTTTATGTTGGTAAGCATATATAAACCTTTATTAATTGGGAAAAATAGTATGTACCACTAACTTTAGTCTTTCATTTAGGGCACAAGAAAGACCAAAAAAAAAAAAAAAAAAAGTGTTCTCAAGCCAACTCAAGTAATTGGACACTTCCCTTGGTGCTTCAAAGTTTGTATTCAAAGTGGGCTGAGTGGAGAGAATAAAGGAGAACTGAACTAACAGCTATTGTGTTTCAGGTGTATGCTACATGGGTTTGCAGATACTTTTATTTTTAAGTGCATCCTTTCTTGACTCCTGAATTCCACAGGACTGAACCAAAGCAGGTAGATTTCCTACAAGGCCCAGTGAATGTCCATTCCCTTTAGTTTATTATTCTTATCTTATGTAAATACAGTTGATTCTGTTTTGCCCTTCACGAATACATGTTAAAATCAGTCACTGCTACTAATTAACATCTGCCTTACTCACTGCATGCTGTTTATGTGTGATTTGGGGTAGCAGAAGCACAGGTGAGACCGCTGAGGTTAAAGTGGTGGGAGACGGCGACTTGGCAGAACGAAAACATGGGACCCAGCATGAGAAAACTTAAGTTTTTAGCCCAACACTGTCATTTACTTTAATTCTCCTAGGTTTCATTTCCCTGAGCTACAAAATGACAGAAACGGTTTAAACTATTGGGCCACAGCATCTTTGCTTCAAATGAAACTGTGTGTAGAAGTTCAAAGTGGAGTAGTTCTGGGTGAACCAGGGTTAGTGAGCTGTGAATTCTGCCTAACACCCCCACTCAAACCTAGATGGCCCCAAAGTCTCCCTCTCCTAGGACACCAAGGAGAATAACATGAAGATATAGAACTAGGCAATCCCGAAGGTCTTTTTCAGTCTAGAATTCTATGATTCTCTGTCACAACCTCAATAAATCCATTTTCAAAGTCAAAGGAATCTGATTAATTATGCAATTTTTAACACCCTTTAGACAACTTTTAAAAAGGAATCTCACCACTCATCTTTACTGCAAGGACATGCTGACCATGGAGGTGGGTACCTGGTAGGTAGTGAGGGAGTGAGATAACATATTGCAGCGACTAGCTCCAAGTAAATCCACTTTCTGACAAACATCCATCTTTAACTTGTCAAAAGAAGCTTTGCTATTTCTCACTTGGATCTGTACCTGCAACCACAATAATATTTATTATTATTACTGATAATACAGACATACCATACAGGCTCATGATACATATTTTCAGACAAATGAAATTGTAATAAAGAAGACTAATTCTCTTTCCTTGTATTATTATTTCATGATTAATGGTAAAGATCTTGGCTATTTTTAGTAATTGTAGGAGATTCTTTCTAGCAGATATCTTTATGCTGAGAAAGTATGCAGTGATAAATGGAAAGTATATAGTTAAGAAGAAAAAACCCCACAGATTCCAAATAAAAAGAAATATCCCAAACCACTGATGGGTAATATTTAGCTAATAGAAGAATGAATGGAAAGGGGACATAGTTAAAGTGTTGAGAAGCAGTAATAATAATTCTGAATCATGGAGATACATTTATAAATTTAAATATAGGTCTATCATATTTCTTACACTTAAGGTAAGTCATATGTCACCAAGTGGCATGAATATTCAACTTTTAAATATACTTATTCAGTCATTCAACAAGTATTTATAAGGTATCTATTATGTGCCAGGCACCGGGATATTGTGGTGAAGAAAACAATGTTCTTTCCCACCATCCCTGAGTGGGGAGGCACAGGAAAAAACAGTAGTAAATAAATACGTAAGATAATCTCAAGTTGCAAAGATAACATATAAGTGAAAAGAAATGACTGCTTTTGGTAAGATGATCAGGAAGCCTTTGATGAGCTCATGCAAGATGTTTGAACTGGGACAGAAAGATGATAAGCGAGCCATGCCAGGATTCTGAGAAGAGCATTCCAGGCTCAGGGAAAAGCAAGGACAAAAGTCCTGGGCATGGGAGGTGGGTGAAGAGCTTAATATGTTTGCAGAACAATACGGAATAGGCTAGAACATATTCCTTCCTGGGGCACGGAAAGGGCTAGAGTATAGGAAGTGCAAGATGTGGCTGCACAGGGACCAGAAACCAGACTGTGCAGGGCTATCTGGGTCCAGATAAGTTTAGAATCCATTCTTTTTTTATTAAAATTTAGGTGAAATTCAGATAATATAAACTTAACCATTTAAAAAATATATAATTCAGTGACATTAGTGTATTCACAATGTTGTCTGACAACTCCCTTGGATTGTATTCTAATTGTCATGGACTATAAAGGGGAAAGAATAACAGGTTTCTGTGGCCTATACGGCTGGTAGAGAGGCTCCATCAATAAATATGATTTGTATTATATGTACTCTAAATATTTATGAAGTGAAGGAGTGAATTTTATTATTTATATATTGTAAATTTAGGGATACAATTCATAAGTAGTTTATTTAGCAAAAACATAAGTCCATACATACTTTAAAGGTCTGTGGTCAAACTATGTATTGTAGCAAAAGAAGAATCTGATAATCTTCACTTTTTCTTATAATAATCGAGTTACCTGAATTTTTACTTAAATTATTTTTTCCTCACTAATAAATTATTTCCCCCTCCTGCAAACAAATCCCAGAGGCCAGGGAAACAACATTTAAAGGGTAGTGACAGCTACTGTGAGAGGGATTAAAAAAAAAAAATTAATAGAAAAGTTTGATGGGGTGGGGATGTCACTCAAAGAATAAAAAAAAAAAGTGTAATAACCTTTTGTACTTCAAAGATCTCCAAGCAACCAAGAATTTATAATATAATGTGTTTCAAAAATAGCCTGATATTTTATGATCTTGATTCAATTACTCTGTGTAAGTTCAATAGGTTTATATATCAAGAAAAGGAAAGGGAAGGGATTTTCATACTTTTCTGAACTTTTCCATTTGTTTTAGGGTGTCTGGGTCCAGTTCTTGGGACACATCCTTCATCCACAGCAGGGCTCCTCTGTATTCTGTGCGCGCTTGTTCCATACGATTGATTGTCATCAAGGTATCAGATACCGCCCTTTGACTGAATGTTTCTACTTCTTGCTTCAGACGAGACAGAGGAGTAAACAGGGCCAATCTAATGGCAGAGAGGTAAAAACCAGAGGGATGTACATCCCATAAACAAAACAAAATAAAAACAAAGGTTTAAAACCATAAAGCATATCTGCTGTCAAGATGAGTCTAGGGGCGCCTGGGTGGCTCAGTCATTAAGCGTCTGCGTTCGGCTCAGGTCATGATCCCAGGCTCCTGGGATCGACCCCGCACCAGGCTCTCTGCTCAGCAGGGAGCCTGTTTCTCCCTCTCCCACTCCCCCTGCTTGTGTTCCCTCTCTCGCTGTGTCTCTCTCTGTCAAATACATAAATAAAATCTTAAAAAAAAAAAAAAAAAAGATGAGTCTATAAAATAGGAAATTATTAAGATGCCTAAGGAACTTTAGAAAGCAAATAAAGATCATATAGCTAACTTTGAATTGCTAATAATGATGTGTCTATCTCTCTCCCTTTTCTTATTTTAAGAAATATATTATTTTTGCAACATTTTGGATGTTAATCCACGTATAAATAACCTGCCAAGTAAATCTGCCATTTAGAAAAGAGTTCCATGGGTAAAAGAGACCCTGTATTCACAAAACATAATCCCATAAATAGAAAGCCTTTCATGTGACAAATTGAGGTAAAACCTAAGCATAGAAAAGCAGATAAAATGCTAGAAGAACTAATGAGTGTTGAGTTCTCAGCAGCTGAGGATGAGGACAAAAAAATCAAGAATTTAAGAAACAAATCAAACCCAGCTCCTCTAAGTCTGCGTTTTTGACTTGGTGGCACTGAAGGGCCTTGTACTGAGTGTTCCTTAATGATGGGCTTTTGCACTGATGTGGTGTTTCAGAATAAAGCCACTTAATTTATACGTTGTCATTACAGGTCTGATAAGACCTGTTTTTATTTTTCTTCTGAAAATGCAAAGATTTTGGCTGTATTTAGTAAATGTAGGAGATTCTTTGCAACAGGTATCTTTATCTTAAAAATCTGTAAAAGTGATAAATGCCAAATAATTAAGAAAAAATGCTCTCTGCTTAAAAAGAAGAAAAGCTCTAGGGGTGCCTGGGTGGCTCAGTCGTTAAGCGTCTGCCTTCAGCTCAGGTCATGGTCCCAGGGTCCTGGGATCGAGCCCCGCATCGGGCTCCCTGCTTGGTGGGAAACCTGCTTCTCCATCTCCCATTCCCCCTGCTTGTGTTCCCTCTCTCGCTGTGTCTCTCTCTGTCAAATAAATAAATAAAATCTTTAAAAAAAAAAAAAAGAAGAAAAGTTCTAATGTACTCCTAGATAGTACAGTATCCAAAAAAAGAAAGAAAATAATTAAAATATACATATTTTTATATATATGTACCTGTTATATTAGACCATATAAGAAATTTAAATGTAGGCTTAAAGCCTATTTCTAGGAATTAAGCAACCTATAATGTCCATTTTTAAGTAATTCTTTTACATACAAAATAAATAAGAGTTAGGCATCAAAACAATTATATGGTGTAATATATCTCTCTTTTAACCCTATACTGGAATGATCAGTAATCTTTACAGATATTAGAAACATAGGTCAAGGGGCGTCTGCCTTCGGCTCAGGTCATGATCCCAGGGTCCTGGGATCGAGCCTCGCATCGGGCTCCCTGCTCGGCAGGAAGCCTGCTTCTCCCTCTCCCACTCCTCCTGCTTGTGTTCCCTCTCTTGCTGTGTCTCTCTCTGTCAAACAAATAAAATCTTTAAAAAAAAAAAAAAAATAGGTCAAAACTATCATGTTGACTATAGATTTAAGGACGATGTAAAACATAGTAAACCTTTGCTTGGCTGAAGAACAGAGTGCCTTGCCAGTAGCATCCATCATTTTACCAGCTTGTGTTGTATCCCGTTCTGCTTGAAACTTTAAAAAGAGCCCCAGTTCATTTTCTTCCTCTGATATAACTAGGAAAAAATTACAGTATAGTTAATTGTTTCATTTCATCATTTGTTTAAAACACACAACTAAAACTCTCACAGCAATAATTCTCTATATGTAAGAATTACTTGGGGGAAGGAGAGGCTTATTTTAAAAATGCAAATTCCTGGGGCTCTACTTCCAGAGATTCTGATTATATAGGTCTTAGGATCTGCTTCCTCCCACCTACAAGTGCTCCAGATGGTTTTGATGTAGTGAATTCATGGACCTTGCTTTTGGGAAAGGCTGATCTTTAGTGGAAAAAAAAAAAAAAAGATTCCAAAATGACAAAACCACAAATGATGCATTAGCAATTGTGCAGACATGCATTTTAGGATCATTGCCTCTTACAAAGTATTTGTATCCTATTTAAACTTAATCTTGACTCCCACCCTGGCTCAGTATCCCAGGCCCATAGACATCCACAATTTTACTGAAACCCTAAGTTGTCATGTAGTATACTGCTACTCAGAGTGTGGTCCACTGACCAGTTCCAACCCAGAACCATTTGTTACCAGCCTGTAACAAGTACCAAAACTAAGAAGCTGTTTAGAAACTTACTAATTTGACTATTTTATATCTATTGAATCTAATAATAATAAAAAAGTGTGTTTATATTTTGCATGTCTTCTTTAATTTCATTTTTCTAGAAATCAATTTTTATTGTATATTATAAAAGTGTCAGTTTACAACAGATTGAAAGTAAAACACGGAACAAAAGTGGTCTTTGACCACAGAGTTTTAGAAGTCTGACCCTCTAATCACAATAAGACTAATAAGGGGGGGAGCCCATAAAGTGTTCAAATTATAAGCTTAAAGTGACAAATGACTAACATCATGCCTAATTTCACCCCGGTTTACTGTTGGAAAAGCTGAAGTTAAAAACTGAAAGGGGAAGGGGTGCTGGCTGGCTCAGTCCGTAGAGTATGCGACTCTTGATCTTGGGGTCATGAGTTCAAGCCCCACGTTGGGCATAGAGCCTACTTAAAAAAAAAAAAGCAAACACAAAACAAACTGAAAGGGAAGTCCCTCAGGACCTCTGAGGCAGCAGAACTCAAACCCACTCACATGCTAGCTCCCCATTCCCACTGCTCCTCACTATCACTTCTTTGTCATAAGGAACCATTCACAAAATAGTTCAGTGAACTATTGTTTTTACATTAAATATTTCATTCTCAAAAATGCAAGTGAATTATTTATTTTAAATGAGAATTATTGGATAGATATCTAGGATTTCATACCATTGAGTCTTAGCTGATATTTCTCAACTATCTTCAGAAGTTCAGTGCATGTCTCTTGAATGGAGTGAAAAACCTTTGAAATATAAATTTTATTAGGACAATCTAAAGAACCACAAACAAATATAACATATCTGTTATAAGCACTTCAAAAGCACAACATTTTCTTATAAGTGTTGTCTGTTTTCCTTGACTTTGATGTACTTCAGTATTGGTTTTATCTTTGATATAGAAAATTTAGATTCCCCCATTTAGATTCCCCCCATGAGGGTTGGAAAAAATGGTGATAAATACATGGGGACTAATAAAAATTTATAACTGTGGAGTTTGTCCTCCCCTCAGCTCCAAACTATCTAAATAGCAAAAATGTAAATCCAATATAAACTGTATCAAATATTGCCAATTACAGATGAAAATAGTATAGATAATTTTAGAAAATGTTAACTCTCAATCTGGCTTTTCTACAGGATTATTTTAAGCATAACGTGAGTGAATTACCAAAAAAATTAAGTAATGTATTACAACATCAAAAATAAATTACTTTCGGATTGTTTTTGTTTGAAATTTTCCCTTCATTACTACTGTTGCTAATAGCTAACAGAAAAATAAAACATCCAGTAGACACCCATTTCAAAGTAAGCACATGAAAATTTGAGATTTGGACATATTATACACATGAGGTAACTCTTCACACACATCTAAAAATTTAGGTTTTCCCAGGGAAATGAGGTGGCATAGGTTTTAGGGTATAGCCTTCTTCCCACAAAGTCCTCTGCTGAAGAATTGTTACAAGACTTTAGTTCAAAAAGACCTTGGCACGGTAGCATCGTATTAGGCACTAACCCTTTGAGTATCAAATAAATTTCCAATACCACCTCTGAGCCTGAGTATTCCCTCTCTGAAACAGTTTTGTTATTATTCTGATATGTGATCAGACCTAAGGAAGATCATTGATAGACACTAAAATCTAAATGGAGGAGCAACCATCAACTTTTCACATAAGTTTAGGTATGTTTGAAATGAATTTGGTATATGGACTTGGCAATTTAAAAAGCTGCTTTAAAATCATATGGAAGACTAGTAAAAGATATAAAAATGATTGTTCTACTAAGATGAAATGGTTATAGTTGGTTTTTCCCCCATGGGTCTTTGAAAGATTTATATATAATTGCTTTTTATTTTTACAATGAAAGTTTTTTAACCTTAACTATTTTACAATGAAAGTTTTTTAACTGAGGGAAAAATTTGTGTTATTACAAAATTGTAATATATTTAAAGCATACAACATGATGATTTAAGTATACATAAAATGAAAATTTTTCTCATTCTTAAAAAATATACTACAAATGTGGGAAAAAGTACTTGGGTGATTTCAAATATTTGTCTAATGGACAAAAATATAAAATAGGTCACACAGATTACCTAACAATGTAAAAGACAGGAAAATTTACTTCTGTGGGAATATACGTGGAAACAGTAAACAGTTCCTTTAGCATTAAAACATTTATTACTAATAATCAAGTCCCTTCATTTATTCCACATTTGTCATTGAATCATAAGAAGAATACTTTTCAACACAAATAGTAAAAGCTTGTTAATTTGTTATCTATTTCCATATTTGTTATGGCCATGACATAAGTTTACATTTTGTAGAATAAAGATACTTAGTAGATTATGACCTGTTTAATGGGTCCTATACTTTTGAGGATTGCAACAAATGATTATATTCCAAGCATAATAGAACTCCTGCTTGGAAATATTTTTAAAAGGTATCTTCAATTAGTATACATACATGGAATTAGTAAACCTGCATTTAAAAACCCAGAAATTTTTGTATATATAGGAGACAGTTTAATTACTTAAAAATGTAAAACACTTACAGGTTTAAAGTAGTTTCATGGTAATTGCTTTTTTTATTTAAAATGAAAAACACAGCCAAAAAACACATTACAAAACACTTCAATAACTCTATCCCTTAATTGTAGAAACAAAAACTCTAACATAAAAATCCTCACTCGGGGCCATTGGCTGTCTCAGTCGGTGGAGCATGTAACTCTTGATCTCAGGATTGTGAGTGTGAGCCCCATGTTGGGTGCAGAGTTTATTTAAATAAAGAAATAAACTTAAAAAAATAATAAAAAATAAAAAACCTCACTATTTGATTTCAATTAATTTCATTGAGATATGACTTCACATAAAAGTGGTACAAAATATTACAACATGATATATAATGAGTATATGGTTTTAATTAGGAATATAATTAATTCATTAATATTTAGCTTAAAAACTAATACTTGTGCCAGAGAAATTATTCTTTCTCTAATTTATGAATACCAGTTCTGCCAATTCTCAATTTGTGAGAATTGTGACCTCCTACCTAGAAGATCTGATTGACACATGAATACAATTAAACATTCTATTATCAAATCTGCAAGTTCTTCAGTCATAGTCCCAAAGAATAACCACTTATATGCAATATAAAGAATCCTCAAATTTACCTCGAGTTTAGCATCCAGTTCAGCATCAGATGCCACCACGTGCTCATCCTCCTTTTTTCCCGTTGCTTTGATAAAGACCTGTTTAGTTTTCCAGTATTTCTTTTGCATTCTGCTAACTACTGACTGATTATCTTCTGGTCTGGGTTGTCCAAAGGAATCCATGGAGTGACTACAAGGAACAGATTAAAATTTCTTAAATTTTTTCAATAATATATATCTAGTCAGTGAGTATTTAATCCAATTGAAAAAGTGAAAAAGATACTAAATGGAATATTAATGTTAATAGCTATACATACTAATATTTGCTCTGTATGGTCTCAACTTATGCTATAACTTGCACAAGTAACAGACAGAAGAAAGATTAATGATATTTACATTAATTTCAGTTACGAGACAAAGATGATAAAACTATTATAATATTGCAATAATGACTGGAAATAATTTTATTTTATTTAACCAATCTACTTACAGACATCTATTAGTTTCTAATTTTTGCTTTGTAATAATACTGCAAATGAACTTATACACACATCTTTGCATACTACTATCATTTCCTTAAAAAAGTTTGCTATAGTTATAACTGCTGTGTCAGAATACACATTTAATAAATATTCTTAGATATGCAAAGATTCAGATACATACTCTTCTTTAAAACTCAAAGAAATACTTTGGTATCTGAAAAAAAAAACAAAAATAAAGATCTTAAGTATAGGAGAGATATGTTAGCAATAAAGATGGGGGGGTGCCTGGCTGGCTCAATCAGAAGAACACGTGACTCTTGATCCTGGGGTCATGAGTTTGAGCCCCATGTGGGGTTTAAAAAATTATAGAAAAAAAAAAAAAGATGGAAATTGTAACCTGTCGATTTGAAAATTAATATCTAAGTAATTCTTAATATGGTTAACATGGCTATATAAGGAAATGCAAATGTAAAAAGTATTCCTTAAGGAGATGTAAAAATGGAAATAATAATAAATAGTTTTAAAAGCCTAAATTATTCCAATAACCGGTGGGAGGCAGGACCACAGGGAGGTACTAAAGTATGTGATTCATTCATCATTTTCAGGGGAATCAACAGATATTGATGTATTACTGTTAGTAAAGAAAAAAGTTTCGGGGGCGCCTGGGTGGCTCAGTCGTAAGTGTCTGCCTTTGGCTCAGGTTGTGATTCCAGGGTTCTGAGATCAAGTCCCACATCGGGCTCCCTGCTCAGCGGGAGGCCTGCTTCTCCCTCTCCCACTCCCCCTGCTTGTGTTCCCTCTCTTGCGGTCTCTCTGTCAAATAAATAAAAAAAAATCTTTTAAAAAAATGAAAAAAAAAGAAAGTTTTATTTTTTTGAAGTAATTACAAATTAAATAAAAATAGAATGTCTACTTTCTAAATTACTAGGTGCAAAACAAAAAAGCAAAAAACCAGCAAAAGCAAAAGCAGGGTAGGAAAAACAAGATTAAGAACAGTTACACTATTTAGTATGATAAATGCAAACCTCCTCTCAGATATAAACAATTTCAAACCATAAAAAACAAAAAATTATATCCAACTACATACTATTTGGGGTCTACCTCAAACAAAATGATATAGAAAGATATACACAAACAAAATTAAAGCAGGAATAGCCATATTAATATCAGACCAAGTAGGTTTAAATAAAATGTATTAAATAAAACAAAGATAAAATGTAAAATCCCCAGATGGCCACTTTCTAGACATTCTCTGAATATTCTGCTTTGGATATCCTCCTGGATTCCTAGAGTTTAGATTAGTTACCAGTTAATTGCAGAACCTCTCATATGCGATGCTGGATAACGTGGCTGGACATAAATTGAGACAGAAAATAGAAAGAGAATTTAATCTTGTTACAGAGTCAAATTGGATTTGATATAATCATTATACTGTTCCAACACACAAAGAGTCTTGAGGGAAAACTTGCAGTTCATCTTTCCCACCCAATTTCTGTCTGCTTTTGGTTGCTCTTGACTGCTTCCAATTAGTTTTTCCCCCAGACTGTTATTAGCATGAGGGTCAGCCCAATTGTATGACGAACTGCTGATTTCTTCTACTAAGCTGACTGCAAGCTTAGGCCCAATCAGTTAAGAGAACAAAATTCCAGGGAGTATCAGAAGAGAGCATCTTTTCCCTGCCTCGACTTCAATGCTGACAGAGCTCAAACAGTATATTCCTTGCCTCTCTCCACTCCCTCACTATCTCCTTGGTGGAGGAGAAAACGTAACTTACTGGACTAGACTTGAGAGAAATAAACTCAGTCCTCCCTTTTCTCTCTGGAAGCTATCCTGCCTGCAGAGAACACATATTACCTGGCAAGGGGAGGATAGTGGCTGGGGGGTAAATCTGCAGAAGATGAGATTTGCAATTTGTAGCTTTTTTTTTTGACAAGGGTACCGTTGAATCTGATTGCCACTGGAGGTAGGTTGAATAGAAAGCAAAATTTTATTGGCTTGAGATATCAAGTTCAAGGCTGACAAACTATAGAAATTTAGGAAGGATATTCTAGAAGAGAGGGAGCCAAAGAGATGATCTCCAAAATCTGTATACAAAGTCCTCCCAAGACCTGTGCTAATCACTAAACTAACCATGAAGTGAGGGAAGGGACCCCAAGGGTGCTGGCAGAAAATAAGCAGCTGGAAACTGAAGTAACTGAAGTAACTAGTAAAGATTCAAGCTGCTATCACTACAGAGGAGACAGAGTCTGGAATCTGAGTTCAGCCAAGTCAACTGCCTTCTAGAATAAAAATTATTCTTCAGAAAAGCAAAACAGAATCCAGAATCTCTAAAACATCATTTAAAATGCCAAGTAACCAATCAAAAACCACTAGACATGCAAAGAACTACAAAAATGTGACCCATACTGAAGGGGAAAAAAGCAGTCAATAAAAACAAATTCCAAAGATTTCCTGGATATTACAACAATCACACAAGTACTTTAAAGCAGCTATTATAAATATGTACAAAGACTAAAAGTAGGATATGTGCATAATAAACAGAAAAAAGTCAGAGTCTCTAGTTGCAAAGTTCAATGACTACAGTTAAAAACTAATTGGATAGACTTAAGAACAAATCAAAGATGGAAGATAAGTGAAGTTGAAGATGAATCAAAAATTACATAATCTAAAAAACAACGAGAAAAAAAAAAAAGACCAAGAAGGAGGGGAGAGATAGAATGGAGAATGGGGGGAAAAAAAAAAAAAGAAAAAAGAAAAAAGGAATAAAACATCCCAGATTTTGTAAATGACTTTAACTTATAGATCAATAAATACAAGGAAAACCACAAATAGGCATATCATAAATAAACTGCTTAAATCCAAAGATAAAGAGAAAATTTATCTTAAAAGCAGAGCAAAATGGCAATATTATATACAGGGCAACAAAAATACAAATGACAGGCAGTTTTTCAACAGAAACAACAAAAGCCAGACTACAACAGAGGAATATATTTAAGGTATTGAATGAAAGAAAACAAACTATCAACCCATAATCTGTATCTATCAAAACTATTCTTTAAAAATGAAAGCAAAAAAAAAAAAAAAGCAAAATACATTTTAAGATAAAGAACTGAGAGAATTCATGGCTGGGGGACTTACAGAAATGCTACCAAATTTTTCAGGCTGAAGAAAAATTACAACAGTAATTTGGATCCACAGGAAATAATGAAGATAACTGGGGGTGGCTGGGTGGCTCAGTCGTTAAGCGTCTGTCTTTGCCTCAGGTCATGATCCCAGGGTCCTGGGATTGAGCCCTGCATCGGGCTCCCTGCTCAGCAGGAAGCCTGCTTCTCCGTCTCCCACTCACCCCTGCCCCGCTTGTGTTCCCTCTCTCCCTGTGTCTCTCTGTCAAATAAATGAATAAATTCTTTAAAAAAAAAATGAAGATAACTGGAATTGGTAAATTTCTGGGTAAATATGAGTTTTTTTCTTTAATTTCTTTAAAAGTCTGGGTGCCTGAGTGTCTCAGTTGGTTAAGCAGCTGCCTTCGGCTCAGGTCATGATCTCAGAGTCCTGGGATCAAGCCCCGCCTCAGGCTCCCTGCTCAACAGGGAGTCTGCTTTTCACTCTGCCCTTCCCAACCCCCTCATGTTCGCTCTCTCTCTGCAAAATAAATAATCTTTTTTTTTTTTAAAGATTTTATTTATTTATTTGAGAGAGCGAGAATGAGAGAGAGAGAGAGAGAGAGAGAGCACAAGAGGGGGAAGGTCAGAGGGAGAAGCCGACTCCCTGCTGAGCAGGGAGCCTGACGTGGGACTCGATCCAGGGACTCCAGGATCATGACCTGAGCTGAAGGCAGTCACTTAACCAACTGAGCCACCCAGGCACCCCAAAATAAATAATCTTTTAAAAAAATTTCTTTCAAAGTTATAGTTCAACATATGCAGACAAAAATAAAATAAGAGCTCATCTGTCAACATTCTGCCATTTAAAAAATTGGGGGGGGGGGCTGGATGGCTCAGTCGTTAAGCGTCTGCCTTCGGCTCAGGTCATGGTCCGAGGGTCCTAGGATCGAGCCCTACATCGGGCTCCCTGCTCCACGGGAAGCCTGCTTCTTCCTCTCCCACTCCCCCTGCTTGTGTTCCTTCTCTCACTGTGTCTCTCTCTGTCAAATAAATAAAATCTTTAAAAAAAATTTTTTTAACTTTTTTTTAAAGATTTATTCATCTTAGAGGGAAAGAGCGGAAGGGGCAGAGGGAGAGGGAGAGAGAACTACAAGCAGACCCCACGCTGAATGCATGATGGGGGGGTCTCGATCCCAGGACCCCAAGATCATGACCTGAGCTGAAACCGAGTCAGACACTTAACCGACTGCACCACCCAGGTACCCCAATATTCTGCCATTTTTATATCATTTATACTTTCACCTACTCCCTACCACTTCATTCTATCATCATCATCAATACATGGTTCTTTTTGGTAATATTTACATACATTGAAGTGTACAATTTCTAGCTGTGTACTTCTGACAAATGGATATTATGGTATAGAACATTTCCAAGGCCCCAGAAAGTACCCTTGTATCCTTTCTCAGCCAATGCTTAGCCTATAAGAAATAGTAACTGTTGTGATTTTTTTCACCTTAGTTTTTCTTTCTCTAGTGTTTTTTATTATTATTATTATTATTGCTGAATAGTAATCCATTGTGTGAATGTAACACCAGGTTTTCATCTTTTACTACTGTAAATAAAGCTGCTATGAACGTGGCTATACAAGTCTTCTTGTGGACAAATGTTTTTTTCTTTTGGATAAAGACATAGAAAAGGATTCTGTCAAATAATTGGCATATACTTAACTTTATAAGAAATTGCCTTTTTACATTCCCATTAGCAATGTATGAAAGTCCCAATTGTTCCACATCCTCACTCACATGTAATGTTAGCAGTCTTACTAGTTTTATCTGTTCTAGTCATTGAGTAGAGGTATTTCCTTATGGTTTTAATGTGAATTTTACTGATGACTGATGATGATGAGCACTTTTTCATGTGTTAATTGGCCATTTGTATACACTCCATTGTTAAGTATTTGTATTTGCCCATTTTTAAATTGAGTTATCTTTTTTACTATTAAGTTGTACAGCTCTGGGATTTAGATAGGAGTGGCAATGAACCTACAGAGGTATTTGTGGAGGACTGGAATCTTAACAATACTGAGTCTTTCAATGCAAAAATGATAATATGCATCTCCATTTATTTAGGTCTTCTTTAATTTCGCTCAGTAGTGCTCTGGAGTTTTTAATATAGAGGCATTGCACATCTTTTGTTTAATCCTAAGTATTTTGTGTTTATTGATGTATATTCTACTGTGTATTTTACTACACCAAATTCCACACTTTTCTCAATGTTCTCATTACTTGAAATGTTTGAGTCTCTGAGGGGACCCAATAAATGGCATCCCTTTTCTCTGCATTAGGTCTAAACAAGTTAATAAATAAATAATATAAGGTGTAGTAGCTGAAGGCCAAAATCCCATTTTTTGTTACTAACAGTGGCAAAGTTTGTGGATATAGCTTAGTGTGAGATCTAAATGGTCCTCCTCACTGAGCATCAGGACTAAATAAATTTGTCAACCAGTCAGAGGTAACTGGATTAGGGCAGGTTTTCCCATATGGGAAGAGGAAGAAGGATGGCTAACCATTATTTCTTATTTCTATACTTTCCTTCTTTGCTCTTGAAAAGGTCCCTTCTTTAATAGTTCTTCTAGTGAATCCTGTGGGTAAAAAATGCTTGATCTTGATACCTATGAAACTCTGTTTTGCCTTCATTCATGTTTCCTTTTTTTTCAAGATAGATTTATTTGACAGAGAGAGCACACGGGGGGAGGGGCAGACGGAGAGGGAGAGAATCCTCAGGCTGACTACCTCCTGAGCTCAGAGCCTGAGGTGGGGCTTGATCCAGGGACCCTGGAATCATGACCCACATGAAAACCAAGTGTCAGGTGCTCAACCGACTTGAGCCACCCAGGCACTGCCATTCATGTTTCTTGTATATAAACTACCAATTTCTTGTATTTTTCCTTTTTTTTTTTTTTTTTAGTTATCATTATTGGTCCATGCAAGACTCATATTTTTGTTTGTTCATTTACTTGTATATTGATCTTTTTTTAACTTCTTCCTCATTTCCATCTCTCCTCACAATCATTCTAATGTGCTTGAATGTGTACTTTTTAATTTGAATGTATTCTTGTAAAATGGGTTATGTACACATCCTAATATATAAAAATGATACGGTGTTGTAGATTTTATTTCTGAGTTTTTGGGTGTTTTTCACTCAGCCCTTTGTTTTCAGGTTCTATATATGTTGCTATGTATGCATCTGTTCTGTTGTTTGATTACACATCATTCTTTAGTGTTTAATTCTTTGAAAATAGAATCCCCATGTCTTAGGGCATCTATTGTAGTCAATGAGAAGTCTGGGGACAAACTATCTCTCCTTTCTGAGGAAGCTTTATGATCCTTTGAATCTTTTAGAGTGTTCTATTTAACCTTGATGCCCTCAGGCTCTCTAAGATGTGTTTTGGTAGAGTATTGTCATTCTGAAGATTCATGTCTTCCCTCAGTTCTAGAAAATTTTAAGCTATTATCCCTTCAAATATTTCCTTTAAGCCATAATTTCTTCTTTTTATCTGTTTCTTCTATTGGGTGTTATTCTTTATAGGTTTTAATGGCTCATTTTTATCTCTGTTTTTCTGTGCTATCTTTTCAGTAAATTCCTCAGTACAATCTTCCAATTTATGAATTCTCTTTTCAGTTTTGTCTAGAGTTCATCCCAGCTATTGAGATTTGTTTTTTAGGGGCGCCTGGGTGGCTCAGTTGGTTAAGCGACTGCCTTCGGCTCAGGTCATGATCCTGGAGTCCCGGGATCGAGTCCCGCATTGGGCTCCCTGCTCGGCAGGGAGTCTGCTTCTCCCTCTGACCCTCCTCCCTCTCATGCTCTCTGTCTCTCATTCTCTCTCTCTCAAATAAATAAATAAAATCTTAA
This sequence comes from Mirounga angustirostris, assembly GCF_029215605.1. Classification (NCBI taxonomy): domain Eukaryota; kingdom Metazoa; phylum Chordata; class Mammalia; order Carnivora; family Phocidae; genus Mirounga; species Mirounga angustirostris. The sequence goes on from NW_026991711.1 coordinate 163,071,026, forward strand.
AAAAAAAAAAAAAGATTTGTTTTTTAATATCCAGTGACTCTTTCTTTCTTTCTTTCTTTTGTAATTTCCAAGATTTCTAATTGGTTCTTCTTCATAGTCTCCTAACTTCTTGTCCTTTTTTTTTTTTGAACTTCTTGTCCTTTTTAACAGTTACCATTCTATAATTTTTCTCTTTGGCACCCTAAATATATATAATTATTATACTTTTCTATAAAATCATTTTTTTTAAGATTTTATTTATTTATTTGACAGAGAGAGACACAATGAGAGAGGCAATACAAGCAGGGGGAGCGGGAGAGGGAGAAGCAGGCTTCCTGCTGAGCAGAGAGCCCGATGTAGGACTCGATCCCAGGACCCTGGGATCATGACCTGAGCTGAAGGCAGTTGCTCAACCAACTGAGCCACCCAGGCGCGCTCTATAAAGTCATTTTTATCTGGAATGAATTCATGTTCCAAAGGTTGATTTTGTTGGTTGAATTTTATAGGCTCATTGTGAGTACAGAATCTTTAATTCTAAAGGAAGCAAAACAGACTGATGGTAATATGCAGACTGATGGAAGCACTAAAATCTTCCTGAGAAAAATAATCTGTAAAGACTTTTGACTAAATATAACATAATTGCTTGATGCAATTAAGAAAATACATTAGACAAGTTTGCTGTTTAATATTAATGTAGTACTCCTGATTACTCTGGCTCCCAATCTATAACTTTTCTTACAAACACAATCAGCATGTCCTCAAAGAATCAGAGTTTGTTAATGATTTCAACTAATGATATGAAACAGTCCAAAATGTCAACAAATTTTTTCTCTGCAGTGGGATAAAGGGTGATAATTTTCTGTAGTTTCCAAATTTACTAAAAGTAACATGTATAACTAGCTTTTGCATAACTATTATTATTTTGAAAAATGTTTACTTGATTATTAAGCCCATTTATATCTTTTTGGTTTTGTCTTTTTCATATTTCATTTATTATTATTATGCAGCACCAGCAAGCCCTTATCCAAAGGTGAGAGTCATTCGTTCATTCATTGTTAAAGTACACATTAAGTAGTTATACTTTTATATGTCAATTTTACTTATGAATTAGTAAATGTATAAAAGAAGTCTGAGAAGTTAAAAGTTATTACAAGAACCATGTATTAATATCACATGTACATTATTTACAAGGGAGCTCCTATTCCCCTCTTGCCAATAATCTCACACCTATTAATAACAGAAATAAGATTAGAATTCAGGTGTGCTAGGTCCACAAGTGAAATATTGAAGAAAAACAGAGATCTTAACAGCATGAGACAAGGAAATGTCATTCCAAAAATAGGCTGAAGAAGGAAAAGGTAGATTGGTGATAAGATTGTAGAGGTCTCTATATTTTATTTAATAGGTAATGTGGAGCCAATAAAGGTTTTTGAGCAACAGAAAGATTAAACAGACAGCTCATAACAATCTTTCCACATTCCAGACATAATCTAATAAGAATGAGGACCAAGGATTTGAAGGAAGAAGGCCCTGGCTGGCTCAGTCAGTAGGGCGTGTGACCCTTGATCTCAGGGTCGTGAGTTCAAGACCCATATTGGGTGTAGAGATTACTTAAATTTGTTTAATTAAAAAATAAAAAATAATAGTAAAACTAAAGGGGTGCCTGGCTGGCTCAGTCAGTGGAGCATGTGACTCTTGATCTCGGAGTCATGAGTTTGAGCCCCACATTGGATGTGGAGATTACTTAAAAAATACATTAAGGAAAAGGAAGTGAACTACAGAAGAAATTATATTTTTGAAAGAATGGCTGAAAACTATATTTCAAATCCTTTTAATTAAAGTATCAAACACTAAATTTTTACATTAAAAAGATATTAAAGCTAATCTCCTATGAAATTTAAGAATATTTCCAACTTCACTGCATACTTCAGGCGAGCACCTCTTCCAGTCCTCTGCTATGCCCAACCTTCCCAAGTGCGCAGCCTTTCATATTCTGAGGATCAAATGGGATAACATATGCAAAATTGCTTTGAAAAATATAAAGTTGTGGGGTGTCTGGCTGGCTCATTCGGTAGAGCATGCAACTCTTGATCTCAGGGTTGTGAGTTGAAGCCCCACATTAGGCTTACTTAAAAAAAGAATAAAGCTGAATGCAAGTATAAGACATTCTTTTAATTATTACATATGGCCTATAAATGTATGTGATCTTAGCCAAAAGGCTGAGAAGTGATTACATATAGCCTATAAATAAACAAAACGATATAGGATGTAAATTTTTAAAACCTGAAACTCTTATTTAACTGACATAATTTTAAAACTCAACACTGAGAAATAACCTGGAAGTGGTTATTCAGATATTAAAAAACAAGGTGTTCTGTTAAAAATGCAGATTGACCTCATGCATATATCTGCTTTCCCTTCCCTAACCCACTAAAATAACAGTAAAAGTATAAAACAGAAATGTAAGCAATTAACTCATAAGTATAGGGAGAGTAAGTATAAAGACAAGAGCAGATGAGAGACTTCAGTACATATTTGGAGAGAAACTTGTCTGCTAAGCAACTAACAGAGGAATACTAATAAGCAATGAGTTAATTACCTTGCAGAATATCTGAAAGACTTACCATTTGGAAGTGGAAGAAGGATTCATTGAAGTCTGTATACAGCTGGCTGGACCCTGAGGCCCCTTTCTAATCTGTGTCACTCAATGGGAGTTGAAGAAATTGAACCCAGAGAGTTCTGGACTTGGGCAAGAAAACACAGCAGAAGACTTGGCCTAAAAACAAAATGATAAAGTGAAAGTCCACATACTAAACTGTTGAATGTCAAGCGCTTTTCCCATTCTTTGCTCACCAGTAGCAAAGCATTCTCTCTCTCTCTCTCTCTCACACACACACACACCTTTCCATTCCTCAGAAAAGACTGTAACATTCTTTTTTCTGGAAAGAATTAAAAGCTCCAGAGAAAAGGAATATATCATTTGGACATTATAGAAGGATGACTCTTTGCCTATTCACTGTAGAACAAAATTCGCTCACTCATACATACAAAACTTCTGATTAGTTTTGTTATAGTCTTCCTCTTAAATATAAATGGAAACCCAAAGATCAACAGATATGAGGAAAGTCTCCATCAAGAAAGACCTCTGACCTAAACCAACAAATAGAAAAAAGAAAATAGCTGAGGGAAATTAAGACAATATAGAAAGGAAACAAAACAAAACACAACCCTCTAACTAATACTCTCAAAGAGGAATAATAAAAGAATAAGAAAGGGGTCTCTGGGTGGCATGGTCGGTTGAGCATCTGACTCTTGGTTTTGGCTCAGGTCATAACCTCAGGGTTGTGAGATTGAGCCCCATGTCAGGCTCTGAGCTCAGCATGGAGTCTGCTTGAGATTCTCTCTCCCTCTGCCCCTCCCCCTGCTCACACACACACTCTCTCTCTCAAATAAATTAATCTTTAAAAAAAGAATAAGAAAGAACCCTTGAGGAAAAGATAGGATAGCTGAAATTTTTTAAACATTTAATAAAAATGTTGAAAAATAACTGAAGGACCTAAATTTCCATCCAAAAAGAGATTTTTACTCCAAAAATGCATCATTGTGAACTTTCAGGAAACTGGGTGTAAAAAGATCCTAGAAGCTTTAAGAGAAAAAGTAGATTATGTACAAAGTATTGGGAGTCAGGAAAAGAAATTTCTCAAAAGTAGCAATGCAATATAGAAGACCAAAATCCAACCCAGAAGATCAAAGATGGAAAGGCTCAGGATGACAGCTGCATAGAACAAGTAGCTCAGGGGCACCTGGCTGGCTCAGCTAGGAGCATATTTAACTCTTGATCTTGGGGTTGTGAGTTTGAGCACCACGTTGGGTGTAGATATTAGTTAAAAATAAAATCTTTAGGGGCGCCTGGGTGGCTCAGTCATTAAGCATCTGCCTTTGGCTCAGGTGATGATCCCAGGATCCTGGGATCGAGGCCCACATCAGGCTCCCGGCTCGGTGGGAGGCCTGCTGCTCCCTCTCCCACTTCACCTGTTTGTGTTCCCTCTCTCGATGTCTCTCTCTCTGTTAAATAAATAAATAAAACCTTTAAAAAAATAAATAAAATCTTAAAAAAACAGAAAAAAAGGAACAAGCAGCCCAAATTTAAGCAGGAAGATGGACTCTGGAAAAGAGACCTTTAGGTGGGCTTCTGGGTGGCTCAGTTGGTTAAATGTCTGCCTTCTGTAAAATGTCTTATTTATTCACTTGAGAGAGAGAGCACAGAGGGAGAGGGAGAAGCAGACCCCCACTGAGCAGGGAGCCCAATGTAGGGCTTGATCCCAGGACCCTGGGATCATGACCCAAGCAGAAGGCAGCTGCTTAGCTGACTGAGCCACCCAGGAGCCCCATTATCTTTAAATTAGAGAACTCATAAGTGAAAAGACAAACTCACCATTTGAAAGATAAGGACAAAACAAGAAGAGGCAATTCACAAAAGAACTTCAAAGATCCAATGAATACACAAAGATGTTATTTAATCTCTTTTGTAACTCAAGAAGCACAAATGAAAGAAAAATATGTTTATCTGTTAGATGAGCAATGATTTTAAAGGTTAACAGCTTCTGGGAAAGAGGGGGAAATCCATGCACGTTTGCATAATTCCTTTCGCTGACCAAAACAGAACCAAAATTAGAGAAGGAAACCCCTGTGCAAATAGCCACATCTCACAGCACTGATGCCAACGAATAAGTCTCAGATACAATGAGGTATGCATCATCGTTAAAGAGGATGTCCAAATCTGCCATGCATCTCCTCTAATCTCAAACAGATTCAGTTTCGGCAAATTGAGTGGGTCCTGAAGAACAATTCCATAATCAATCACTAACTTGAAAACATGAGTCCTTAAAGGCATAGCAGTCAGACTTATGGAGGAAGCAGACAGCATTCTACTTGGTACATATCTCCCTATCACAGTCTGGCAAAGAAGACTTATAAAGAAAAGCTCATGATGTTTAAGGTGGGGATATTTCTTCTAGTTTCCATGAGGACAGAGTTTCCATAAATCTTCCTAGCATCTTGCCCCTCTACCCCTTAAGTGAGAAACCTGACTGGCAAGTTCACCATGGTCCACATTTTTTGATTGGGCAGAGCTAATTTACCGAAAGTCTTAGGTAAGTATGTCTATTACAAAGACCCAAAGTTTCCCTTGGTTGGGTTATTCCAGGCCTGGGCTGGGGAACAGACATATTAGAAGACCACCTATACCATAAATATCTTCCAACAGCTCTCTCAACAGTAAAGCTGATATTTTATCTCCATCTGCCTAAGCTCCTTTGACCACATCTGAAATGGTTCCAATCTCAGGAGAGAACAAAAGAGCCAAGAGGTATCATGCACTTGGCTCCCTAAAACTTACAGTTGCCATGACATTTTTTATTTTCCTTGCCAGGAGCCAAAGCATGGCTGTAGAGAAACAGAAAGAGTAAGCTAGTGGTCAACCCTGCATAGCAGACTGAAGTAGATCAATCAGAGATATGTCAGCATTGATCTGCCTCCAGAATGAATGTTTACCATATGCTGTGGGAACCTGCTTAGAGAGAGCATATGACAACTGTGTCACCAAGCAGCCAGTTTAAAGAAGAGAGATCACATCAATGTGTTCAGTCTCTTGTCTCAGCCTCTAGGCAGCTATTCCAATGGCTTATGCCATTCTTGGGTAAAGAGCAGGCCAGAACACAACTTTTCAACAATAAATATAACATAAAAAAATAGGACTGCAAAAAAGGAGGAGGGATCATAATGTGAAAGAGAGAAAATAACCCACACATTTGGAGAACTGCTTCATAAAATAGAATTTTAAAGAAAAACTGCTTTGCATCAAATAAATAGAACATAACTCCATAAAACAGATTTTTAAAAAGAGCTGAAAGAAACAAAAGATAAAAAGAAAAAGAGAGAAAAAATACCACAGTACTTGAAATCATGTTAGAAACAACTCCAAGTAGAGAAGATACTTCAGAAAACCAAGTTAATAATATGGATGACAAGCCAGGGAAAATCATTCAGAATGAACATGACAAAGGTGGTTAAGAGTCTAACAAAGTAGTCAGAACAAAGATAGATTTGTAAGATAAACAACTGAAATCTAACATAAGTAATATTCTTAGACAAACAATATGGAACAGCCAAAATATTCAAGGATTTAGAGGTGAAAAACTGAAAGGTCTTGTCATGTATCAGGAAAAATTAACAGGAAATGATCAAAATTTAAGATATATTATGGAGTGTTGCCAAATATTAAGGATAAAAAAAAGATGCTTTTAGCATCTAGAAGAAACAGGGCCACCTACAAATTAAATAATTTATGCTGGCCTCAGACATCTCCTCAGCAACATTAGACAATGGATACAAGTGATTTCTGTGTACAATGTGAAGTGAAAAAGAATATGACATGAGGGCTCCTGGGGGCTCAATCAGTTAAGCGTATGCCTTCAGCTCAGGTCATTATCCCAGGGTCCTGGGATGGAGCCCCATGTCGGGCTCCCTGCTCAGTGGGGAGCCTGCTACTCCCTCTCCTTCTGCTGCTTCCTCTGCTTGTGATCTCTTACTCTCTCTGTTAAATACCTAAAATATTAAAAAAAAAAAAAAAAAAAAACGAATATGACATGTAATTTTCTACTTAGTGAAATATAATTTTAATGGATATTTAAAATTCCATTTAATGGATGTATTATAATTTACTAAAATGGTCTACTATTGATGGATATTTAGATGGTTTCTGGAATATTATTACACCATGCTGAATAAAAAATAAGAATAAACATATGTGTATTATTTAAAATACATGCAAGTTTATCTATAAGATAAAATCCTGCAAGTATATTGGCTGAATCAAAGGGTATATACATTTAACATTTTTCATTTTCCTAAATTGTCCTCCATAAAGATTATACTGATTTTTATGCCCACCAGTAATGGAGGAAAGTGCTTGTTCACTGCAACTCAGCACACTGTTATTAAATTTCTGATCTTCCTCAACCTTATAGATAAAAATTATTTTACGGTAACCTAATAATTTGGAATTATCTTACCATATTTTTAAAAAGATTTATTTATTTATTTGAGAGAGAGCACGCACATGAGCGGGGGCAGAGCCAGAGAGAGAAGGAGAGAGAAAATCCTTAAGCGGGGGCAGAGCCAGAGAGAGAAGGAGAGAGAAAATCCTTAAGCCCTGACTCCCCAGTGAGTGCAGAGCCTGACATGGGGCTGCAACTCACAACTCCAAGATCATGACCTGAGCCACAACCAAGAATCGGACGCTTAACTGACTGAGCCACCTGGGCACCCCATCTTACCATATTTCATCCACTGAAGACACCATCATTTGAAAGGTACACCATTATTTTATATACCTCTATTTAAGAAAAAGATCTATAAAGTAAACTGTTTCAAATCATTAATTTCCAAATACATAAAAAATTCAGATTTCAGAAATAATTTCAGAGATGTGAAAATATGAACAGGTGCTTCTTAGAATCAATGAGATATGATATATAAGAAAGGCTGAGTATCTGGAAAGGTCTTTTAAATATGCAAGGATCAGGAATACAGCACATACAAATGCCTCCCAGAACAAATAAGCAAAACAACTAAATTATTTGAAGCTACAATCCATACAACTAAAATGTATTTTTTTAAAGTTCTTTTTTAAGATTTTATTTATTTATTTGAGAGAAAGAGAGAGAGAGAGCACAAGTGGCGGAGAGGCAGGTAGAGAGGGAAAAGCAGACTCCCCACTGAGCAGGGAGCCTGACATGAGGCTCGATCCCAGGACCTGAGCTGAAGGCAGATGCTTAACCAACTGAGCCATGCAGAAGCCCCTAAAATGTCTTTAAAAATGAAGAATTTATGGGATGCCTGGGTGGCTCAATCCGTTAAGCCACTGACTCTTGATTTGGGCTCAGGTCATGATCTCAGGGCTGTGGGATGGAGCCCTGTGTCCAGCTCCACTCATCATGGAGTCTCTCTGCCCCTCCCCCTGCTGGTGCTCTCTCTCTCCCAAATAAATAAAATTAAATCTTTAAAAAAAAAAACAAAACACTACTAAATCAGACAAAAGACTTCAAAAAGATAGGGCTTGTTCTCGGATAGGAAGACTCAATAAAACAAAGAGTTCATTTTTCTCTAGATTAATCTATGCATTCAATGTAATCTAAATCATTACCAAGAGGTTGTCTGCAATTCTTTTTAAAAGACAAATGGAGTCTAAAATTCACTGGGAAGGGACGCCTGGGTGGCTCAGTCAGTTGGGCGTCTGCTTTCGGCTCAGGTCATGATCCCGGGGTCCTGGGATCGAGTCCCGCATCGGGCTCCCTGCTCCACGGGGGGCCTGCTTCTCGCTCTGCCTCTGTCTCTCTGCCTCTCATGAATAAATAAATAAAATCTTTAAAAAAAAAAAATTTAAAAAATTAAAAAAAATAAAATTCACTGGGAAAACAACTGTAAGAATACCAGAAAAAAAAAATCTGGAAAATAAGAATAATAAAAATCTTTTTAAGCAGTATTAATTCAGTCAGCATTATACTGGTCTTCCATATCCACTTCAGAAAGTTGCAAGAGAACATTAATTCCATCCTAACAATGAGAATAAGCTAGATAACCTACAAAATTTAGTGTTTTTTTAAAGCCCATCAGAGGGCCGAGGATGCAGGAAAGCTAATGATCTAAAATCCAGAAAAGGACTAGCCTTACCTAGGACTGCAGAGACCCCTGGCTGCTTTCATATTTTTTTTTTTTTTTAAGATTTTATTTATTTATTTGACATAGAGAGAGCGAACAAGCAGTGGGAGCGGCAGGCAGGAGAGGGAAAAGCAGGCTCCCCACTGAGCAGAGAGCCTGACATGGGGCTCAATCCCAGGACCCTGATATCATGACCTGAGCCAAAGGCAGATGCTTAACGACTGAGCCACCCAGGCGCCCCCCTGGCTGCTTTCATCTTTGGCAGAGCACCAGGAGGAAGAGGCAGCTGCTTCACAAAATAATGGAAGGCAAAAGATAAGCAAACTGTATCTTTAAGTCCTGAAATAAAAGTTGGCCAACAATTCTATATCCGATAAAAATATCCTTCAAAAATGAAAGCAAAATAAAATTTCATACAAATAAAGATGAAAGAATTTGTGCCACATTGACCTGCACTACAAACAAATCTAAATATTCTTTAGGGTAAAGGAAAATAACACATAGAATCTCAGTTCTACAGGATGCAAGAGAGAAATCAAAAAGGGTAAATAGGATTTCTCTTTCTGCTACTTCATTATTGATGTACAGAAATGCAAAAGACTTCTGTGCATTGATTTTTATATCCTACGACTTTGCTGAATTCCTGTATCAATTCTAGCAATTTTCTGGTGGAGTCTTTCAGCTTTTCTATATAGATGTCATCTACAAAGAATGAAAATTTGACTTCTTCCTTGCTGATTTGGGTATCTTTTATTTCCTTTTGTTGTCTGATTGCTGAGGCTAGGACTTTCAGTACTGTTATTAACAACAGTGGTGAGAGTGAACATTTCAGTCTTGTTCCTGACCTTAGGGGAAAAGCTCTCAGTTTTTCCCCATTGAGGATGATATTAGCTGTGGGTCTTTCATATATGGCCTTTATGATGTTGAGTTATGTTCTTTCTATCCCTACTTTCTTGAGGACTTTTTAAAAAGATTTTATTTATTTATTTGAGAAAGAGTGACAGAGATATGAGAAAGAGCACGAGCAGGGGTGAGGAGGAGAGGGAGAAACAGGCTCCCCACCTAGCAGGGAGTGGGATGTGGGGCTCAGGACCCTGGGATCATGACCTTAAGCCCAAGTCAGACATTTAACCGACTGAGCCACCCAGGTGCCCCCTCCCCCTTTTTAAAGATTTTATTTATTTGAGAGAGACAGATACCGATAGAGAACACGAGCAGGGAGAAGAGGGAGAAGCATTTTCTTGAGGATTTTTTATCAAGAAAGGATGGTATTTTGTCAAATGTTTTTCTTCATCTATTGAGAGGATCATATGATTCTTATCCTTTCTTTTATTAATGTGGTGTTTCACACTGATTGATTTGTGGATATTGAAACACCCCTGCAGCCCAGGAATAAATCCTACTTAGTCAGGTTGAAAAGATGTGCTATATATACACAACAGAATATTACTCAGCCATCAAAAAGAATGAAATCTTGCCATCTGCAGTGACGTGGATGGAAACTAGAGTATATTATGCTAAGTGAAATAAGTCAGTCAGAGAAAGACAAATACCATATGATTTCACTCCTATGTGGAATTTAAGAAACAAAACAGATGAGCATAGGGGAAGGAAAGGAAAAATAAAATAAGATAAAAACAGAGAGGGAGGCAAACCATAAGAGACTCTTAAATATAGGGAAAAAACTGAGGGCTGCTGGAGGGGAGATGGGTGGAGGGATGGGGTGATTGGGTGATGGGCATTAAGGAGGGCACTTGATGTAATAATGAGCACTGGGTATTATAAGCAACTGATGAATCATGAAATTCTATCCCTGAAACTAATACTACACTATATGTGAACTAACTTGAATTTAAATAAAATCTTGAAAAAACAAAAAGGGTATATATGTTGATAAATACACAGGAATTTTTAAACATTTTAAACATTACATATACACATGCATCTTTAAATTTCACTAAAAGATTGATTTTTTAAATTAAAAGTAATAAAAATATAGAGCACATGTAGAAGTAAAATATATAGACTATATAATAAGCAGATATATAGAAGTAAAATAAGAGCACAAAAGGTGAGAAGATGGTATTGCAAGTATAAAGGGTAATATTCTTACGCTGTTCATGAAGTACTAGAATATGTTTGAAAATCAGCCATGATAAAATTCAAGACACATATGTAATCAATCTCTAATACCACCAATAAAAAAATAACACGAAGGGACAAAACTAAAAAGATAGGTGAAAAAATGTTTTTCTAAAAAATCAATTCACCCAAAAAGAAGGCAGGGCAAGAGGACCAAAGAGTAAATGAAAAAATGGAAAAAGGACACCAATATGCTTAATCCAAACACAGAAAAAAGTTATAAAACTATAAATGGACTATATACCACTATTAAAACACAGAGATTGTTGTGAGACTGGATAAACAACTTCAGCCCAATGTATGTAGTCTATAAGAAACACATTTTAAACATAAACACACAGATGAGTTAAAAGGAAAAAGCAAGGGGCAAACATCAAGCTTATATTAATGTCAGAACAGGCTTCCATGTAAAAAGTATTTTCAGGGATAGAATGGGCATCTCATAATGATAAAAGGGTCAATTTGGCAAAAAAGACAAAGGTATCTTAAAAGTGTATCTGATTAATAACACTACCAAATAGAAGGAAAAAACCTGACAGAGCTGAAAGGAGAAATAGACAAATCTACAATAATAGAGACTTGAGACTTAGCACTCCTCCCAGAGTAACTGACAGAATAAGGAGACATTAAAAATGTGAAGATAAAAGGCTTGAGCAACACTCTCAACCAGCTTCCCTAACTGACATTTAGACTACTCTACCCACCACCAGTAGAATACACATTTTTCCCAGTGGGTAAATGGAACATTGACCAAGAAAGACCATAGGTTAGGCAAGAAAAAAAAAAAAAAAAAAAAAAAACCAACTCAATAAATTTAAAGGTATTGAAATAATACATATTTTCTGACCACAACATCGCTAATTTAGGAATCAACAGCAATGATCTACCTAAAAAATTCTAAAATATTTGGAAATAAAATAACACACCTAAATAAATAATGGATCAAAGAAATCACAAAGATTTTAAAATATCTTTAAATGATAATGAAAACATTCCAAATTTGTGGGATCTAGCTAAGCATGCTTAGAGGAAAACTTACAGCTTTAAATGCTTATATAAAAGGAAAAGAAGATAGAAAATCAATTATTTATGTTTCCAACTTAACAAGTTAGAAAAAGAGGAGCAAATTAAACCCAAATTAAAAGAAACAAAATTAGAGTAGAAATCTGAAACAGAAAACAGACATATAGAGAAAATCAACAAAGTCAAAAATTTTAAATATAGTACGTAGCACACATGAAATCACAAAGTCAGACAGTGTAAACAAAACAATTTCTATCATGTTTTATATCTGATAAATTTTGATATTTGGTACTAGTTCAGTCACTGGTATAAATTTTATTAATTGCTTCATGATAAATATTTCTAATAAAAATGTGGTTTCCTAGTTTTTCCACCAGCCTCATGTTGGCACCAGTCTCATGTTTGCAGCTTTCCCACTTTGGACTGGCTGAGCTCTGAACACTCATTTAACTCTGAAATTATAATGATTTGTCTGGCAATTATAATCACTTATAATTAGAGCAATGTCTTGCACGTAGTTATTTCAATGGCTAGATGCACAATCATTCTGCACTATTAAATACAGAAATTTCAAAGAATATTGGTAATGCTGGGCACAGATAAATATAAAACGATTAAAATTTTTCATCATATAAAAAGTATATACATACCATTAGTTGTTTATTTGGCCAATACATGTGTAATTAACTCCTACTAAAGGATGAGGCACCTGTGGCTACTCCATAAATATTGATGTTAAGATGATGAAAGTAATATCGCCTTACAGTAAGTTGCCTAAGTCTAAACCAAATAAATCAATACATAAATGCTTAGAGAAAATCCAAAACCATGGATAAACGTGATCTTCCCAATAAGCTATTTTACAGTGACCCATAGTTTATAAGAGGGTTTGGGCTCTGCGCATTAACAACATCTATTACATGAAAAATAATCCCACCCCCTCTACTGGCAAACCCACAGTATCGCGGGTTGGTTGCCAGGTCGGATTTTTTTCCCTCTCCATCTTTCTCAGAGCATCAGGTATCTGACCATTGACATCATCTGGGCACCCGACCAGGTGATCCGCGTTTCCACGAGCCGGATCGGTGCACGGGGCTGGGTTCATGGCCTCAGGCCGCAGGATTTGTGCGCGGAAGCCCTCGGGAGCTCGGCCATTCCGCAGCTCGCCTCAAACCGCACATTTACTTATGTTTTGTTTTTAGCAAACGCTTGCCACTTCGTTTCTAAAGAAGGCATTTCCATTACTAAATAATGACATAAAAATAAGCACAACAGAAAAAAGGAGGTCAGCAGGGAAAGCACCTAAGGGCTGGGAACATCTGCTTCTAATGGAAGCGAGCTCCACCTTCGAAAGAAATCACCCAAACAAGCCTCAGGCTACTGCGCACGTTCGCTAGCGGGGCCGGCGTGAAGGGAAGCTCCTTTGGTTAGGAGAGGACCCAGCCTCCCTAAAAACCACTCCTGGCCCGTTCTGCCCCGGGGAGCTCCGACCCGGACCTCGTCCGGCGGGAGGCCGCAGGGAGCGGCCAGGCCCTGAGAGACCGCGTGCGCGCGTGGCGTGCGCCTCCCGCCGCGCCTCCACCTCAGGGCGTCGCCACGGGAACCAAGGGTTTGGCCTCCGGCCGGGAGGCCGGGGCAGGGCGCGGCCCGACCGCCGCCCGGAGGGAGGGGGGCCGCGGGAGGCCGCAGACTCTCACCGCGACGCTGAAGCCGCGACGCACCGGTCCTCCGCCACCTCGGGTCGCGCCTGGCTGCGCGGAGGTCCGTCCCGGCACCCGTTCCTGCCGCCGCCGCCGCCCGCGAGCCCCGAGACGCCGCCGGGCCCCTCCCGCAGCCCGTGCCCCTCCGCACCCGTGCGTGGAGGTGTTGGGCTCCGGCTGCGGGAGGCGGGAGATTTAAGCCCGGCGGCCTGGCGCGCGCGGAAGCCGCGCTGCCCTCGGCGTCTCGGTCTGGCGTCCGCGTTCTCGCCCTTTCGGGCTCTAGCCTAACCCCACCGAGGCCCGGCGCTCGGTCCGTTTTCTGATGAACTCCGGGGCCCATTCTGTTCTTCCTTTACCAAATGCCAGGTTATTAAACACGAAAACGGTCAGCACATCAGAATTAAGGAACTGTGTGTGAGACCCCTGAGGCATTCTCGGGTTCCTTTTCTAAGCCCAGCGCCCTCGGGCCGGGTCCCTCCCTGCCTCCTCCGAGCCCGCACCGCACCTGCCAGGCCTTCCGGTGTCACCTCTACCAGGCTAGGAGCTTCTGAGCCTCAGTCATTCCTGAATCCTGGGGCGCGTCTCAGGACCAGTGCCCGCACGCGGTAACTGTACACGTGCTATATTTAACTCTTACCGTAAGGGTTTAAAGAGGATTAGGTTAACAACTGTTAATAACTGACCTCAAATGCACATATACATAACCATAATTTGTGTTCATAAATGAGTCTTCAAGAGTAAAAGGCAAAATTTGAGCCTAAAAACTAAAGAAAAAAATGGAAATAAGACAACAGTAAATTGTTCCTGGTGGAAGATAATTTAAATTCAAAGAACTTTCTTTTTAAAGGTGATTCAAAATATCCTATCACTTTACTAAAGCTTTACAGAATATTAATTACAACTGTGACACAGCCTAGTAAGGAAAAAAGCTTACACTCCAGGTAATAACTAAGTCTGTAAGATCGTGAAAGATGGAGTGAGATTCTAGAATATGATTACAAAGTACTTAACTTAAAAACCTGAAAGTAGTCTTAGAATAGAAAAAGGAATAGGCTATTTATACTAGAGTTAATATGGACTGAAAATAGTGAGAGGTCTTTAGGCCGGGGATTCTTACCCTGAAATATATGGTGTTTCAAAGAAAGGGTGAATACCTAAAATAATATGCAAAATTTTGGCATGGGTCTTCTAAAAATATTTTCTGGAAATGTAACCAAACCCAAGTTCCACTGTCCAAAGCACAGCAAAGCCAATCACTGAGACATCATGTATGAAAGAGAAGGGTTTATTCTAGAGGCAGCCAAAGAAAGATAATAGGGCAAGCTTCAAATCTGCCACTTAGAAGGGGGAGAGAAGTTTTTTTATAACCACAGGGGTTGGGATTACATATATATTGATGAAAAGGATGGTGAAAACTTGTGGTTATTCATGAGGAAAGATGGAGCATGTTTATTGAGCAAACGTAACATACATCCCATACTCACTTGTGTGGAGACTTAAAATGAGGCAAAATTCAGCCCCTGCTGTCAGGCATCTTAGGACAAGGAAAGGGACTATGGGTTTTCTCCAAGAGAGCCCAGATAAACGGAAGGGGGTTTTGGGCTCATTATCTAGGGTAAGGAAGACAGGGCCTTGATGTTCATAGGCTGGAACCTTATCACTGACTTCTAGCCCAGGTCTCCCTAGTGGATTTGTAAACACACAATAGCTGATTAGGGTCTCTGAAAAATAAGCTTTAGATTTCTTAATTTCAACCTCAATCCTATAGGAGACAACCTCAAAGAGTCCACAGCTTTCCTCAGATTCAAGTCCAGATCCTTAGAAGGGTAAGAATTAGCATTTGGCAATAAGGATGACTTCTGTACTTCCTCAGATCTTTCCTCACTCATGATAGGTTTGGCATCCCTCCTAAGGACATACTTCTACTCAACAAATGTAATTATTTTTCTGCCTGCCTTCCTCACTGGATGCTGAGCTCCTCCAAAGTAAACATTTATTCATTTCAGTAGCTTTATCTCTTGAACACAGTGCCTAATACATATTGCATTCTGAATGAGTTTATTCTATCAATAAGTGAACAGAAGCAAAGACAGCTCATTGACAACTGAAGGATACTGTATAAAATATCTAAAAAGAACTGAACACCTTTCTTCCCAAAGAATAAATGATTCTAATATAGTAAGAAAATGACTTTCAGAATGTTACCATGCACACGTTAAGTTTCTTGGGGTATTTTAGAAAATGCTTCTTCCAACAGGATGAAGTTTTGTTTTTTTTTTCAAAGATTTTATTTGTCCATTTGACAGAACACAAGCAGGGTGAGCTGCAGAGGGAGAGAGAGAGAAGCAGGCTCCCTAGTGAGCAGGGAGCCCGATGAGGGGCTCCATGTGGGGCTTGATCCCAGGACCATGGGATCACGACGCAAGCCAAAGGCAGAGGCCCAATCGACTGAGCCACCCAGATGCCCCCCAACAGGATGAAGTTTAACTCAAGAGGATATTAAACATCAGCTCAATCTGAAGCAGAGAAAGGTCCTCCAAGAAATATACCAGAAAGTCGGAGTGACTGTGCGCAAGGCCTGTTGGTTTTGTTTACTTAACTGGGGAAAATTACTGGAGATACACAATGTCTTCAAGCCACCATATAATGTAGCATTTATACATAACCACATTTCCTTCACAGGTGACTAACAAAGGTGGGCAAATGGTGGCAAGGTATAAAAATTGTTTCAGCAAACAAGGTCGAGCTACTGACACTCCTGGGCAGGAATCAGGTTTTCTTAATCAGGTATTTGATATATGTTTGTAGAATGAATCAATGACCTTGTTAGCTGTTGGATTGATAAGAAAATACCTCAATGCCTGTACTAGTCCCTTAACAGATAAATGAGGCACCCAGAGTAGTTAAAATGTCGTGTTTCATAAATAAGCTTTTTTTAGGAAACAAGAATTTAACACTATTAAAATGCTTTTATATGGGAGGATATAATTTCATCTAGAAGTGCAAATATTTATAGAAGTGTTATTTAATTTTCTATCAACAGGTTTATCCTAATATAAAGTGTTTTCCTCCACTGTAGGCTTCTACAAGTGAACTAGAAAAGACAATTAGATGACTTGGAATGTGGGGCTCCACAAATCTGAGACCCAAAGCAATAAACAGCAATGATCTTTTGTACTATCAAGCAAACCTCTTGTTAATCTAAATAAAACTTCAATTGATATTAAAAAACATACTAAGAATTCTACACTTTTTGTTATTTTACTTTTTTTTTTTTTTTAAGATTTTATTTATTTATTTCACAGAGAGAGACAGCGAGAGCAGGAACACAAGCAGGGGGAGCGGGAGAGGGAGAAGCAGGCTTCCCACCGAGCAGGGAGCCCGATGTGGAACTCGATCCCAGGACACTGGGATCATGACCTGAGCCGAAGGCAGACGCTTAACGACTGAGCCACCCAGGCACCCCTTGTGTTAGTTTACTCTTATTAAAGATTAGGGATCTACTGAACCTGATGTCATGGAAATAGCTCCATTTCTTCAAGGTGTTCCACTTTCCTTGTAATCTCTTTGATCTTATCAAGAAAGTCAGAAGTAACAGGTCAGTGGCAGTTAGTAAGGATATGGAGAGCTATCTTCCCAGATGCCTACACTAGTACTTACATATGGCAAGCCAAACATGCTCTCTACCATACTGCATTTTTGTTGATTCTAGTAAGGCTAGAATTAGAGACAGTATTATTAGGATGATTCTTTTAAAATGAAATGTTATAGACCTATAAAAAAAAAATTTCCTCCCCCTGAAACCACTGAACTGAATTTGGTATTAATAATTCCCCAGCATTTGTCTGTACTTCTACTATCCATACAGATTATTTGACAGATTGTACCTAACAAGATCATTTCTCTGTATCTCTAATTACTGACGAATGTATCCTATCTCTATCATTAATTGGCTGTACACCTTCACACAAGGTATTTAAGCTGTCTGGGTTGTGGTTTCCTTTAATAACATGAATAATGTGATAATTCAAATGATATGAATGAGTAACAGGATAATTTCTAAAGTTACCTTTTGCTCATATACAATTCCTATATGAAAAGAAATGGGTCTTTAAAAAAGAAGACTATATATTATTATGCTAATACACTTAGTAATATACTAAAATTGAAATTAATTTTAAGGCAAAAACATGCAAAGCTGAACATAACATTATGGTCATTTGTTAACAATGAATGCCACTTAAATTTATATACAACCTTTCTTTTATGTAGGTAAAGACATCTTCAAACTTACTCTTCACATTTATAAAAATATCATTCTTATGAATGACTTAAGAATTGGCAGAATATATATGTAGTAAAGAGCTGGAGCTCTAGACTCAGATACATTCAAATTCAAATCCTGACCCTGCTATTTACTGGCTACATGAAATCTAGTCAAATAACTTGACTCTTCTAACACATATATTCCTCCTTTAAAATAAAGGTCATTAGGCATCTGCCTTGGGCTCAGGGTCACGATCCCAGGGTCTTGGGATTGAGCCCCACATCAGGCTCTCTGCTCCGCGGGAAGCCTGCTTCTCCCTCTCCCACTCTCCCTGCTTGTGTTCCCTCTCTCACTGTGTCTCTGTCAAATAAATAAATAAAATCTTTAAAAAATAAGTAAATAATAAAATAAAGATCACTTAGTCATTTTAATGTCAGGATTGCTATGGCAGCATACAGGTGGATTTGGGTGGATTTTTTTTTTCTTTTTTGCCATTTTAGTAAACACTGCCAGAAAATAATTTACTTTAGGGAGCCTGGGTTGCTCAGTCGTTGGGCGTCTGCCTTCGGCTCAGGTCATGATCCCAGGGTCCTGGGATCGAGCCCCGTGTCGGGCTCCCTGCTCCGCAGGAAGCCTGCTTCTCCCTCTCCCCCTGCTTGTTCCCTCTCTCGCTGTATTTCTGTCAAATAAATAAATAAAATCTTAAAAAAAAATAATCTACTTCTTCAGATCTGTGAATATCAGTGGATATTGTAACAAAGATAGCCTATCTAACCCTATGAACTCCCCCCAAAATTCAAAGTTACATTAAAGACATTATCTAGTTTAAAATCAGAACCACAAGAAACTGGGACTCCTGGGTGGCTCAGTTGGTTAAGTGTCTACCTTCGGCTCAGGTTGTATCACGGACCTACATCGACCTGCTCAGTGGGGAGCCTGCTTCACCCTCTGCCTGCCACTCTCCCTGCTTGTGCTCTCTCTCTCTGACAAATAAATAAAATCTTAAAAAAACCCACAAGAAACAGCAAGTGTTGGCGAGGATGCGGAGATAAAGGAACCCTCTTGCACTGTTGGTGGGAATGCAAACTTGTGCAGTCACTGTGGAAAATGGTATGGAGGTCCCTCAAAAAGTTAAAAATAGAACTACCCTAAAATTCAGTAATTGCACTACTGGCATTTACCCCTAAAATACAAAAACCCTAATTCAAAGGGATACATGCAACCCCTATGTTTGTTGCAGCATTATTTACAATATCCAAACTATGGAAACAGCCCAAGTGTCCATCAATAGATGAATGGATAAAGAAGATATGGTGTATATATATATATATATACACAATGGAATATTATTCGGCCATAAAAAATGAAATTTTGCCATTTGCAATGACATGGATGGAACTAGAGAATAATGCTTAGTGAAGTAAGTCAGAGAAAGACAAACACCATATGATTTCACTCATGTGGAATTTAAGAAACAAAACAAAGCAAAAAGACAAACCAAGAAACAGCCTCTTAACTAGACAGAACAAACTGATGGTTACCAGAGGGGAGGTGGATGGGGGGAATGAGTGAAATAGGTGATGGGGATTAAGGGGTGCACTTGCTGTGATGAGCACTGGGTGATGTATGGAATTGCTGAATCACTATATTGTATAACTGAAACTAATATCACACATTATGTTAACTCTATCAGCATTAAAATGAAAATCTTAAAAAAAAGAAAAGAGGTAAATTTAGCTTATATAACAAAATACTAATTAACATAGTGGTTTTTTTTTTTTTACAGCTCACACCCCCATCCTCTACCTCTTATTAGTATGTTTGATACTAGAAGTCTATGATAGTCTAAAACTCTCAATATTAAAGTAAATAAAAATTCCTTTTATTAGCAAAATTTGGATTTCACTTGCCTTTTGAAACCCGATTCCAATTAGTGACTTTTTAAATAGAAGCAATAATTGAATATTGCTTACATATGCAGAGTCTCAAATGTCATTTTTTTCCTTTTAGAAGTTACAGTAGTATAAAGATTATTTCTCCTTATATTTGCTTTATATAAGCAAATGACTTTCCAAGATAGAATACAGAAGAATTTTTGTGAAAAGATTTCAATGTTATTATCAGAAATTCCCAGATAGTATTTGGTTTGCTGGGTTGTTTGTTCAATTATGCAATTATGTGCATTTTATATCAATTTAAACTTTCATTTGTTCTTTTCCCCAATAATGCTAGGAAGCATTTTGATATATTATTATGCATCAATGACAGAAGTCCCAAAATGGCCAATCGAAATTCAAAGGACAAAGCAAATACCAGTCATCTATTCATAGAAAATCTATTATGTTTTTCTGCATTCTATGCAGAATTAAAAATCTTACGTAACTCAAGTTTCTACCTAATAATCTCTAGGTAATTGTCACAGCCAGGTTTTGTTTTCATGGTTTCCAATATAAAAAGATCATCATGTCTTAGATAAGACCCGGAGGCAGCTTTATCTAAGAGGAAAACAAAACTGAGCTACTTAGCGTATGAAGAAATATGCTTTCTTCCTTCCTCATGGTATTTCTGAACTATCATTTCTGCCAGAGGTAACAGCTCCACCTTTCCCAACCTGTATCTGTCCAGATCTGGCTAAAGTATCACTCTACTACAATGCTTTTCTTGACATCCAACTTGCTTCCCACAAAGCTAATTGGTTCCTTCTCTATGCCACCTTTCTACCTTACATTTACATCTTTTATGCATTTAAGTCACTGTTATAACTAATTCTTAAATGAGTGTTTCTATGCAAGCTTATCTTTTTGGAGGTAGTGTCCATGTCATACATTTTTCTGCGTTTTTTCCCCTTTCCCTCCATCTCCAAAGAGACGCTGGTACATGGTAGAAGTTCAGCCTTTGTTCTTGAACTAACAATTAGGTATACTTTGAGTCTAATTTTTAATATTAGCAAGATTATCGTTAAACAGTAAGAAAGGAATTTCTTAAAACTGTGTTCGATGAGGTAAAAGCAAGTATCAACATGGTTAGGAACGTCGTAATTTGTGTCTTCTAGGCTTTGGTTGGCCTCTCATATTTTTCCTGTTTGAGGAGTAATCTAACCACCTGAGTTACACAAGGAGAGAAATTTGGCAGAGATTGATCCCAGAAACTTGATCACTAATGTTACACCCATCCCAAGGGAGAATGCCTGAAGCATGAATGTATCCTCCTTGGAACCAGGGTTGAGAATAAGTGAGGGACCAATACTTGATGCTACTTCCTTCTTTGTCCACTACATCTAATAAATAAGCCTCTTTACCTTTGCTTCAACTACCTAGTGTATGCATACTACAACTGAGCCCAGACTGGGTGAGTTAAGAAAAACATTTAGATAACTCTGACAAAGGCTCATTCAGAGAACATTTAAAACAAGAAATTCTTCTTTGTCCTATAAAAGTTAGACTTCCAGACACTACAGATATGATGAAATTTATACCAGTCTACACTAAATGATAAAAAGAGACTGGTATATTTTCTAGCTAACTTGAAATTCACTTTTTTTTAAAAGATTTTATTTATTGGAAAGAGAGCAAGAGAGGGAGAGAAAGCACCAAGGGAGAGGGAGCAGACTCTGCTGAGCAGAGAGCCAGATGCGAGGCTTTATCCCAGGACCCCTAGATCATGACCTGACACTTAACTGACTGAGCTATCCAGGCACCCCTGGTTTTTTGGCATTAAAATACACTTTCTTTTAAGAAATTATATAATAACTATAGCTCTAGCTCTTTGTGAAGATGAGGACCATATCCTAGGGATTGACGAAGCCTGGGTCCCTAAGAGTGTGGAAAAAAACCACTCTCTCCCAGCCCTGGACTGCCTCAATTTCAACTTGTAAGAGAACTAAACTCCTAACTGGCTTAATCCACTGTTAACTTGGCTCTCAATTGCAGCCAGGTATATATATTACTTCCTAGACCTCTGTGATAGGAACATTTTTTTGACATATACTGCATTACAGTCTAGTGATGAGACTAACCTTATTTTCCATATATTAGAGGCTGAAGTGCTCTGCTTGAGGAATACCAATCCATTAAAGATGGAAGTCACACTTTAAGAAGACATTTACTTTAAATATTTGGTATATAACATACGTAGTAAGATAAATGCTAATGATATAAAATTTATAGAATGTTTACTATCTAATACTGACTGAAAGTTTTTGTCTAAAGATTCTATTCTATACAAGGATAGGTTGGGGAAAAAGATTCCTGGTTACCATGAAATCTGTATGCAATTTCTAAAGGATTCTAACATAGCTTTAATACAAAGTACTTCACTTAAAATATTTCAACAAACTCTTAATTGGCAGCATCTATATGTTTTAATGTTCTGAATACCCACAAAGTCTTATTATAGTTAGACATCACTATTTTACCTAAAGCAAATTGTATTTCTAATTTTTTCTCTATTAGAATTTATTACTTTCCTTAAGATACTTTTTTTAAACAGCTAACATTGGAAAACTTAAGTTTCCCCAACAGAAATAAAAATCTGGACAATTACTATATTTTTAATATATGCTTTTACAGCATTTCAAAAGCAAATCTTAATTCAAACCAATACCTATAAAAGGAAATAAAAAAACTCAGTTTACTTTCAGAGTTTGCATATGGCAGAGAGAGCAGGTCACATTTAAATTTTAACAACATAAACTATTGTATAATAAATATAAAATAAAGAAATAGACAGTGATAGCTATTATCAAGGGTGAAAACATTATATAAACTTAAAGAGGCTGCTTTCTGAACCGTCACTGATGTAATCTGAAGCTTCTTTATCAATTTCATTTACAGAAACAATCTCTGGAGTCAAATTTATCATTCACTTTCATGCCCCCACATGAGAAGTAGTAGGTGAATATCTGTAGGAATACAATTTATTGTCTGCTCCTCCACTCAGAAGTAACTGTGTAAAGGGAGAGGAAAAAAAAAGACATTTAAGTAAACATAATTATAAACATAAATACTGACTGATTACAGAAGAATTATGGATGAGCAGTTAACTCGCATTTAGAGCTAATACTTAAATGGACCAATTACATCAATTTTCACTACCATATTATAATACACTCTATTAATACTTTAAAAGTGATCATTTAAATTTGGTTGAGGCATGATATGCTATTGTACTTTCTATGAAGTATTTGTTAAGAAATATAATAAAATTTAAAAGTCTAAGGGGTGACATAGTTTTACCTATTTAAGAAAATTAAGTTTTATAGGAGAGTATCTTAACTGTTTGCAGGTAAATGGATATTACAAATTATTCAAGTAGCCCTAGGACATGTATTTGGAAAGAATTCTTTAGCAATAACAGCTAATATACACAAAAATAAGTAAATTGTAATTCTTTAAGCACATTTTGTAGTCTAGACTTATTCTGCAAGATTTTTTTAAGGGGGAAATACTTAGAACTAACTGGACTAGTGGAGCAAATTTATGGATTTAAAACATTTCATTAAAATACTTGAAGAAAAAACCACTTCAAAATTTTCAAATTTTACTACTCCTAATTATAAAGAACAAATTTGTTTCTTCTTTGAAAGTAATGTGAGATTTTTATGACTAATATTAAGGGAAACTTAGAATACAGAATTATAATTATCAGCCACATTGAAACCAGTAACTCCCTAAATACACACACCAGATTTATTCTCTATTTTTCCTCTTTACCAAATAACTAATAAATTCTTACCCCTGTGTCTGTCCAGTCTACACTCAGAACTTTATCTTCATGAGCAGCCAGATCATAGAGAGGAGCTTTACAACTAAAAGATCAAAGTATTACCATGTTATATGCATTTCACAATATTAAAACAACATTTATGACTAATCATATTTTTCTGAAAACTTTACAGACTTTTACCATCCTTGCCCCAATAACCAGTTAATCTTAAGATTCTGAGTATTTACTTGACCATCTCTCCTGATATTCCCCTATCATTAGCAGAATACAGAGATTTACTACAACAAATATTCAGGAAAAATGCTATTTATTTATAAATATTTATTCATAATTAGGCCTATTTTCACACTTCCTTGACCCTCAAATCATAGCTTTATATATCCTTTGTCCATCCATGTATACGCTGATAACTCTCAAGTTTATATCTTTAGTCCAAACTTCTTCCCTGATTTTGATATGCATATTCAATTGCCCATCATCTGGATGTCTCATGGCCCTACAAATTTAAAACAACCCAAACAAAACTCTTGATGTTCCCTCATAAATCTGTTTCTCTACTCTTTTCCATCATAGTAAATTGTACCAGTAATGGTGCAATTGCTCAGGCAGAAAATAATGGGCATTATCCTTTGATTTCTATCTCCATATTCTGTCCATGAGCTAATAGAGCTGTCTTCAAAATATACCTAGAATCCAACCTAGAACCTCCCTGCTTCCATTCTTCCTACCCTCTTTAGAGCATGCACAAAGCCTTCCCCATTATACTTAGAATGGAACCCAAATTCCTTACCATGGTCCATAGGATCCTACTCAGTGTAACTACTACCTGCTTCATCTCCAGCCACTCTTTTCCTTGCTTACTCCATTCCATCAACACGGGCCCTCTTGCTATTTTGCCAAGATTTTCGCCACCTTATCTGTTGTTCCCTCTAACCATGATTTGTGCATGGCTAATACCTTCCCATTGTTCAGTTCACTGGGAAATCACTTTCAAAGAAGAGCCCATTCCTAAAGAAGTATCCCTTTTACTCTGCTTTACTTTCTTCACATCACTTACTACTATTAGCAGAAACTATACGCTAATTGCTACATAAAGTATCCAACTAAAATGTAAACAAACTTCTAGATATTAACAAATCATGCATCATAAGGATGTCAGAATACAGATTTAGGTAAACAACAAACAGGTATTTGGTTAATGCTTCTCCATTCTACTTGTAAAAATATTTAAGTAAGTTGTGTATGAAATTCATTGGGGGTACTCTGTATATACTACTATCAAAAAAGAAAACTTTAATATCTAGTTAGCTTTTAAAATACATATTTTATTTATTTTTCTATTAACATATAATTTATTATTTGATTACAGTTCCATTTATTTAGAGACCATTGGCCTTCTATATCATATTTATATTAAGGTTCAAGATAATAAGATAATTTTTTTCAGAATGCAAAAAATAACCTATCAACATGAAGAAAATCCCTTTGACCCTGGCTTTTCTTTCTGACACCAATATTTATCATCTCAGGTCATATAACCAAAAACTTTTCTTTTACCCTTCTGCTTCTGGATAATCTTTTCAGCATTCATTTTATTTTCTCTGTATATGATAAGTAATCGATGTATTTTCTTTGTAGATTATAAATAGGATATACCTTCTTGTATCCCACAGTTTGACGATATTATCTAAAGAACCTGAAATCAGCTGCTGCTCGTGGGTAGGAGACCACTTTAATGATGTGACCCAGCCTGTATGTGAGGTTAGGGACAGCGACACCAAAGAACCATCTGAACAAAATAAAAAAGATAATAATTATTGAATTTTAGAAGAGAAGTAGGCAGAACCCAAAACAATGTTTGTAGAAAATTGTCTTTTTATACACATCTCTAGTGAGAGGAGAAACTGATGTTATTTACACATATTTCTCCTCCAGTGATTTACACAACTCACCTTTA
Source organism: Mirounga angustirostris (assembly GCF_029215605.1). Taxonomy (NCBI): domain Eukaryota; kingdom Metazoa; phylum Chordata; class Mammalia; order Carnivora; family Phocidae; genus Mirounga; species Mirounga angustirostris. Next base: position 163,096,539 of record NW_026991711.1, read on the forward strand.
GTTCGGGGATCCCACAGTCTGATATGCCTATCTGTGCTTCCAGATGCTAAACGTTTACAAAGTGGAGAATAGGAGATACAATTAAACACCTTATTTCCTGTCTGAAAAACAAACAGGAAAGAACATTTAACCATGGTGGGCTAGAAATAACCATCTTTAGATGGCTCAAAGTTAAACAGAGAATCACTGAATTTATGTCTTACCAAAGTTGACTTAAGACTGCCAGACTCTACATCCCACACCCTAATTGTGTGGTCCCAAGATGCACTGCAGATTTCTTCAGCATCTGACCATAGAACCGAAGAAATTGCTTCCTTGTGGCCAGAGAGGGTCACTATGGGAGTCTAGAAATGAAAGATACCCAAAAGGAAAAGCGAAAAGCATTTTCAGTTTAGAATAACTGAAACAGTAACAGTAGTTATTTACTTCTGAAGCCCATATGCCAGATGCTTTAGCTTTCATATCCTGCCTTATTTTTTCTTTACAACAATCCTCCAAAACAGATATGTATTTTTATTTTATAGATGAAGACAATGAAGCTGAGAAAGAGAACTTGCTCAAGGTCATACAGCTTACACATGTCAGATTTAAGTTTGAAAACAAATATTACTCCAAAGTTTGTAGTCTTTCCTCTATAGCCTGCTGTTTTCCCATTTGTTCTACTTTTTATTTTGAAAAGTATTAATATTAACCCTAACCTGGGGCGCCTGGGTGGCTCAGTCATTAGACGTCTGCCTTTGGCTCAGGTCATGATCCCAGAGTCCTGAGATCGAGCCCCGCGTCGGGCTCCCCGCTCAGCGGGAAGCCTGCTTCTCCCTCTCCCACTCCCCCTGCTTGTGTTCCCTCTCTCGCTGTGTCTGTCAAATAAATAAATAAAAATCTTAAAAAAAAAAAATATTAACCCTAACTTAACTCTCTCATACGTACATGTTATATGTAGAAGTTAGCTGAAAAAGTGCTGGGGTCAGGGAGATCTAGGTTTGAGTCAAGGTGCTGCCTTGTAGACATTAATCTACTTTTATTAACTTTGTTAATTTTAACCTCCTTAAATATTATCACCTCATCTGTAACGTGAGGGGCTTATATCAGATCATAGATCAGCAAAGGTTCTCATAAAGGTCCAGAAAGTATTTTAGCCTCTCTAGTCTCTGTTGTTCATTGTTTTTTAAACTCCTTAAAAAGGGCGCCTGGGTGGCTCAGTTGGTTAAGCGACTGCCTTCGGCTCAGGTCATGATCCTGGAGTCCTGGGATCAAGTCCCACATCAGGCTCCCTGCTCGGCTGGGGGTCTGCTTCTCCCTCTGACCCTCTTCCCTCTCGTGCTGTCTCTCATTCTCTCTCTCAAATAAATAAATAAAATCTTTAAAAAAATAAAAATAAAAAAATAAACCCCTTAAAAATCATGCTCTCTGTAGTACAAAAATACTTACCCTTGTTAGTCCCAACTGCTCTGTTTTCTGTTTCTTTCTTGGTCGATTTGTGGATTCCTCCATTTCATCTTCTTCATCTGTAGGAACTGTATCACAAAAAATTAGATTTGATATGTTAAAAATTTATGATAAATATTAATTGCAAACGATTATTTATTTATTTAAAGTAATCCCTACACTCAACATGGGGCTTGCACTCATGACCCCAAGATCAGGAGTTAGATGCACTACCAAGCCAGCCAGGCGCCCCCTGATTGCAAATAGTCTTAAAAGAATTCTTATTTTTCTGGGTGTATGTTTTCTCCATGTTATCTCAACTGGTTAGGGAATGGATATTCTTCCTTATTCTGGTTAACAGAAATTTATATATAAAAACTATACCTGGGTTAGCAATCTTCCAAAAGGAGAAAGCAAAAACCAGAGTACACTAAAATCCTAAAGTCTAACCAGTTTGATATTTTGCTATATCTTTAAGAGCATCATTATGAATATTCATCACCTTACCATATCTATGAAAAACTGCTTACTCTTAGTTGTTGGAGAGTTCGCCCACATTGCATTTGTATTATAAAGGAATGACAAGGTTAAACAAACACATTAAAAGAAGATACAATCCAGTCATGTTTATTTTTCTTGACTATTTCACTTCTCTGACAATGAATTAAAAGTATTTCACACAATAAAATATTCCACAAAAGGAAAATTATCCAAATAAACCAGAAACTTTCTGCCTCAAAACTGTTTGCTTTAAGGGGCGCCTGCATGGCTCCGTCGGTTAAGTGTCCAACTCCTGATTTCGGCTCAGGTCATGATCTCAGGGTCATGAGGTCAAGCCCCGAGCTTCAGGCTCCACACGTGGCAGGAAGTCTGCCTGAGATTCTTTCTCTCTCCCCCTCTGCCTTGCACTCTCTCTCTCTAAAATAAACCTTAAAAAACAAAACAAAACAAAACTATTTGCTTTAAGCATTACTGGGAAATCTACTGGATTGACTTCTATATTTCTCGCCATCTGACACTGCTCAGGCTTTTCTTGATCTCCCAACTCTACTTTGTGAACTGTATTTAGGGTATTATACTATAATACAGCAATTCCCTCAAGTAACAGGGATTCTGTTCTGTTTACCTGTTTAAATAATTCTAGACTACCAGTTCTTTTTAATTTAAATATCTGTGGGTCTTCCCCGTCTTTTCTCCTATTATCAAGGCACCTTCCTCTAAGAGTCCTCCCTCCTCCAACTCTTTCTCTTCTAATTGTTCCTTCTATGTTTTCAAAGTAAAAAAATTAAGTTTGGTAAAACTGCATTAAAAAATTTTTTTAAGTAGATCAACTTAACTAAGAAATTTCTCTAACAGTGGAGTATATCAAAATGACTCAGAAAGTATTTTTATTTCCAGGTTCCGGAATAAGAGAACTCCGAGAACTAAGGCAGTTATGTCCTATTACATCAATCATGTTATTGGTTACTTGCAGCAATTCAGTGACATGGTTCAATAAATAAGAGGGTGGTAGATAGAAACACATTTTTAAACACAAAGAAGTATATTAATTTTTCTCTATATGCTCCTTTGTTTGTATCCTCAAAAGCTCTGGTTCATTTTTATGGAAAAATGTGTGTTAAATAGTCTTTCACTGAATTTCTTGAAACACCACTAGTAAGTCAAAGTACAACAAATATTTAATTTACCTGTAGACCAGATCTTTAGCATCTTATCCCAGGAGCCACTGCAAAACTAAAAAGATATACATAAAGAGAAAAAGAGTATGTAATATAACCTACCATGTTATTTGCCTTGTTTTTTCTATTGTAACTTTTAAAACCTTTACTTTGTTCTGAAATCCTTTACTACCATGGTATCTACATGGCTTCCTAGTTTCCTAGAAGTTTTATCCTCAATCTCAAGGCAACTGAAGGAGCTTCCATTCTTATATGGCCCTGTGCCCTGGCTATGGTTGCTTAGATCGAGGTGGACAACTGGTCTACACTGTGCACACAGGTCCCTTCCTCCTTCAGGACGTTTTTTTGAAAACTTGTGTTCCACAGAGTTGAAGTTAGTCTTTTTCAGGGACTGATGGTATAGGATGTAAAACCTAGGAATACTGAAAGCCAGACTGCTTTTTTTATTGCCATGTGGAAAAAGCCAGTTTGAGGTAAAAGAGAATAAAGTCAATTTAGGGAGATGAGTGGCGGAGGGGGGGTGTTGGCCACATTCAAGCTCAATTCCTTTGGTTCCTGAGACCCAAATGCTGGTGATGTGATTGTTCACTCCTTCCTGGATCTCACAATCTTTTAAGCTGAAAAAAGTTCAAGATGAGTTTCTGTCTCTTACGGCCAAAGGATAGGGTATGATTAATTCATTTAAGTTTTGACTTGACAATAGGAAAACCTTATTTATGGCTCAATATGAATAATTATAAATCTTTACCTCTGAATGCATGAAATATCCTCTGTTATGCTAACTGGCAAGGAAATGCTGAAGAAACACTCTTAAATCCAGAATTTTCAATGTGCTTTTAGGGAACTTTCAAATGGCAAGAGAATTTGTAATCCCTCATAAGTCAACAAAGTGTTGTACTCAGGTTTGTTTCTTTTTAACTAATGTGGACCATTCTGTCATGATAGAGTAAATCAGCAATACTCGTAAAACAACCTCTATTAACACTAACCTTAGTGTATGCTAAGGCTTAGATGATCAACTAGACATTTTCAATTGATGACAGCACTGAGAAGCTCGAAGATTGAAAATGTCAATCACTATGATTAAAGAATGTTACACTGCTTGTTTACCTGATTTCGTAAAATTTCTGCAGTTTAATATAAAGTCTAAACCAGAGAAACCCAGACTGAGGAGGTGAATCTTTCTCTTATTTTAAGACTATTTACTTTGGGTTCAAAATCATATTCTTTAATTATCAACTGTTACGAAAGTAGGACAATCACAATGAATACATGAAGAAAAAGTTGTTTGCATAAGAAGCTCAAACTCTAGTTCAACAGTACTAGTACTAGTACAACTAGTACAACACACCAGCTACTTACTTTAGTTCCCGTGCTATCAACAGCTATAGAATCCACACTTCCAGCATGGCCTCTGCAGCAGTGCAGGGCTTTCACTTTGTTTCTCTCCACGTTCCACTCCCATAAGAGAATCGTCTGATCCATAGAAGCACTCAGTAGTAGGCAAGACAAACTATCTGAAGAAAGGAGAACAGAAGAATAAGAACAAATTAGTATAAAAATTTAAAATACATTGTGTTCTGAAACTGAAGAACTGAATTTTTTGTTGTTGAGAAAGACATTAGCCAGCTTTGAAAAAGAAGTAACTTATGGTATAAAAGGATGATTCTTCAAAAATACTATAAAATAGGAGTTTGACCCAGTATTAACTTGAAAGCATATTTTATCTGTTATAACTTAGTAAGGATTTAACTCTACCACTTACAGATTTTCTTACTTAGTCTTTTTCTTCTTGAACACTATATGTTTGAAAGACCTCACAAAAACTGAGGTATGAGGCCCTTCCTACACTGTCCCCATTCTGCCCCAGCAGTGAAAATGGGTTATTTCCAATTGCCTATGCAGGATTCCTTTCAGTTTAGGCAAAGAGTCCTAACCTTTTTTCACCCAGGCCACATCTTTTACAACGTCTGTATGTCCCACAATTGTCATTATTGACTTTCCTTCCAAGGACCAGATCCGAGAAGTCTTATCATAAGAACCAGTCAAGATCCTATGAAGAGAAAAAAAAACTGTATGAAATAGAAAAAGCAGCTTTTTCAAAACCTGAAATCAATTATATTTCTAAAGCAATGACAAAGTAAACCTTCAGGATTATACTTAAAAAAATTTTTTTAACATGAAGACTAAGATTTCAAAACACACTAGAATAGATCAGAAGAGGTTATATTTGACTTTTCCTGACCTCCTAAAAATGAAAATGTAACTGAAAAACCCTAGATTTCATTTTTACTACTGTTGTAAACATTACAACTCTCAGGGAATTTGCTTGTAAGGCTTAACAGTCCTTTGTACTGAACTAGTTAAAACCTTTTAATAGAAAAACAGTAAAATCATCTAAAGTAAAAGTAAAACCAGTAAAAACATCACTTGGGTAACAACTCCATGAAGATATTCTTTGAAAGAAGTAAGCCTGTACTATGATCCACTCTCAAAGGGCTTTTCTACAAGTAAGCCCAGTGAGGGTTTGCTCTGGGCCATCCATACCTGCTCGAATCTAGTCTGCCCTTTTTAGTCCTAAAATAGCATGATCTGCATCTTCATGGTAGTAGGCTAGGAGATCTGTGGCTATAAAAAGGTTTTTTTCCCCTCTATGAAACAAATTTATCTTTGGTCTTATAAGCAACACACAAATGCCCTAAGACACTTGTCTTATCCAACAGACAAATGCCACTACAACATCTTGAGACAGAAAAGAAAACCTATTAATAGATAGGTTTCTTAAATAAACTAAAGAGAAAGATCTTTGGTATGGTCACCGATACATACAAAATTACTTTTACAAAGAACAGAGTCAATCAGAAAAATATTCACATAGTACACTTAAAAAAGACTAATAAAATGGATAGAAGAACATTCATATGGCAATACCATTCCTCTGCCCCTCGAACAGAACTGATCCAGTCATCGTGGAACATGCATTGCTCTGGCTGAGGGGCAGTGTACTTCTCCACATATTCCAATTCCACAACCTCTTCCTAGTCAAAGAGAAAAACCAGAAATCAATCAGGCGGGACAGTTGTAAAACAGTACACTATGAAAATAAAGGACTCCCAGTTTAATAGGTCTCCTTCATGTCAGTCCCCTCCATAACTCAGAAAATGTGGAGCCATGCAAAAGGTGAAAAACTTTATCTGACCTAAAAGTAGTATTAAGAAACACTAATGACCTTGGAAAATTTATGCCAAAAGTGGGGGAGAGGGGAGAAAAGAAAAGAAACTTTAAAAAATAAAATCATAAAAGCATTCTGTTTAATGAGGATGATGAAAAAGTTCTGGATATGGGGCGCCTGAGTGGCTCAGTTGGTTAAGTGACTGCCTTCGGCTCAGGTCATGATCCTGGAGTCCCGGGATCGAGTCCCGCATCGGGCTCCCTGCTCGGCAGGGAGTCTGCTTCTCCCTCTGACCCTCCTCCCTCTCATGCTCTCTGTCTCATTCTCTCTGTCTCAAATAAATAAATAAAATCTTTAAAAAAAAATAATAATAATAATAAAAAAAGAAAAAAAAAAAGAAAAAGTTCTGGATATGGACAGTAGTGATGCATGCATAATACTGTGAATATACTTATTGCCACTGAATTATACACTTAAAGATGGTTAAAATGATAAATTGCAGTACATTTTATCACAGTTCTAAAACCTGCCTAAAAGTATAAAAGCAATTATAAATTTTATTTTAAATTATAAAAGCAATATTAAAGAAATTAAATATTAGAGGAAAGGGGAACCACTATAAATCACTATAACCTAACCCATAAGTTTTTTATGTGCATAATCCTTTTGTACACCTTTATTAGTAAACATATATTTGTTATTCCCTTTCTTGACAATTCTTCCACAAATACGAAAATTCCTTCCCATATCCGTTCATCTGCATTTCTTAATACACCTTCAGAAGAGGGGATTTCAAAATTTAATACACAAAAACTGAAGTTCAAATTTCTAGAAAAAAAAACAATAATCAAAAAAATCTTGGTTGCTAAAGATTCAGGTGATTCTAAAAGTTTTCCACATTATCTGAGAACACCGGACATAAAACAGAACAGGTAAACATTTGAACTTACTGATGAGATGTTTTCCAGTTCCATGTGTTTGAGCAAGGGCATTCGCAGAAACTGGCCCTTGATAAGGAAATCGAACTCCACGTGTTTGTGGAACTCTAAAGAAAATGCATAATAAAATGATCACAACAGCAAAGGTATATGAGAAACCCCAAACCTATTTTCCCTATTATCCCCAGTGTGGCCTCTGAGTTTCTCCGGAATTTCTTCGTGGTATGATCAGGCCATGTATTCCAATACACTATGTGATTTTTAAGAACAGAGTACTTTCTTCTGTTGGTATAATTTTTTATTGGTGGTACTGGTATTTAAACAAACTTTTTATTCAATGGATAATTCCAAATATATATAAAAGTAGAAATAACATTATGAATCCCCATCTCCATCACATATTATGACAATTACCAACTTATGGGCAATCATCTATACACCTCATTCCACGCCTCTGCTGGTTTATTTTAAATCAAACCCTAGAAATGCTATCATTTTATCTGTAAATGCTTTAGTAAGTATTTCTAAAATATAAAGACTTAAAAAAATAGTGGCAATGATAAAAAATTTAATCATTATTCCTTTTAATATCGAATAGCCAATGTTCATATTTCCTTGTTTTATAAATGTCTTTTCACAGTGAGTTTTTTAGAATTAGCATCCAAAGTCCACACATATTTGATTAATATGTCTTATTTAATCTTTAACAGTTCCCACTCCTCCTTTTTCTCCCTTGCCATTTATTTGTAAAAGACACTAGGTCATCTGTCTTCTAAATATTTCTTACATTCTGGATTTGATTACATCTCCAAGGCGTCCCTTAACATGTTTCCTCTACCACCTACATGTCCTGTACACTAGGCAGACCTAAACACTTGATTAGAGTTCAGGTTAGCTTTTTTTTTTTTTTGGTAAGAATATTTACACACAGTATTATGTGTTTCCTATTGCATCACATCAGGAAGTGCATTATCTTGTTGTATCTCTTTCTGTGATGTGAAAATCTGTATCTGGGCTCTGATGATGTCAGTCTTATCCCATCCATCATAATATTCTGTCAGCCTTTTAACTAATTAATAGTTTTATCAGCTATTGATAATTACTACTTAACCCCATTATTTCACTTGGAGTTACAAAATGCTAAAAATTCTTCATTCTTTCTGCATTTATTAGCTAGGATATTTCTGAAAGAACTCTCATTGGGTTATTTGGATTGTTAATTTTTAAAAATCTGAATCATTTGTATCTTTAACTCAAGAGCAATGACTTTATTATTTAATTTATAAAAAAGAAACCATTGTTCATTCTACAAATTTAGAAAAATATGCAACTGTTTGGGCAACAACAAACATCCATATACTGGTAATGCAAAACATCTATTTCAAGAATAATTTTTTTTTTTTTAAGAGCGAAAGAGTGCGAGTGGGGGGGAGTGGCAGAGGGAGAGAGAGAATCCCAAGCAGGTTCCACACCCAGCAAAAAGCCCAACGCGGGGCTCAGTCTCACGACCCCTGAGATCATGACCCTAGCTGAAATCAAGAATTGGAGGTTTAATGGACTGAGCCACCAGGGTGCTCCTATTATGTATTTGAATAATTCTTATTCTAGTTCAGAGACTTTTTTTTTTCTTTTTTTAAAGATTTTATTTATTTATTTGTCAGAGAGAGAGAGAGAGCCCAAGCAGGGGGAGCGGTAGGCAGACCAGGCAGAATAGGCAGAGGGAGAAGCAGGCTCCCCGCAGAGCACAGAGCCCAATGTGGGACTTGATCCCAGGACCCTGGGATCATGACCTGAGCCAAAGGAGTCGCTTAACCAACTGAGCCACCCAGGGGTCCCTCCCAGAGACTTTTTCAATAAGAAGAATATGTGATAGTCTGGTAATTTAGAAGTAACTATGTATCAAAATCTCTATACATCAACAGATGAAGTAAAGATAAGGACCTATGAGAAATGCTTTGTGAATATCTCTGAATGAAGAACAATAGCTTGTTAGTAATGAAAAAATTGCAGACCCTGCCACCCACCCCACCAAAAAAAAAAAAAAAATTGCTCAAAAACATCTCAGGGGCGCCTAGCTGGTTCAGTTGGAAAACCATGAGACTCTTGTTCTTGGGGTCATGAATTCAAGTCCCACAATGGGTGTACAGATTCCTAAAAAAAAAAAAAATCATCTCAAACTTAACAAAAAAATTATGCAGTTACTTGAAGATGAAAAGGGGAAAATATTAGGCATTAGTTTATAACTCTCACCTCTCCATTCCTCCAACTAGGGTAGAATCAAAAGAACTCTGAAGCATCAGAAACATGTTTAAAAATATGCTTGCTTTGGGGTACCTGGGTGGCTCAGTAGGTTAAGTGTCTGCCTTCGGCTCAGGACAATCCTGGAGTTCCCAGGATCGAGCCCCGCATCAGGCTCCCCCTTCATCGGGGGGTCTGCTTCTCCCTCTCCCTCCCTCTCTCTCCCTCAAATAAATAAAATCTTTTAAAAAATAAAATAAAATAAAAACAAAACTTGTCAATGACCTCACCATTTGGAAGCAAGCATAATTTATTTTTTTAAATTTATTTTATCTTTTTAAAAGATTTACTTATTTGACAGAGAGAGATTGAGAGAGAGGGAGAGAGAGAGCATGCACAAGCAGGGGGAGTGGGAGAGGGAGAAGCAGGGTCCCTGCTGAGCAGGGTGCCTGAGGCGGACCTCGATCCTAGGAGCCTGGGATCACGACCCGAGCTGAGGCAGACATTCAACCAACTAAGCCACCCAGGTGCCCCAACAAGTTTTGTTTTTAGAGATTATGCTTTATGTTATTCTCAATGTTTCTGTTTAAATCTTCTATTTTTTGTATGGTTTCATTAATTTTTAAAAAAAGTCTTATTACAGAAAATGTCAAACATAAGCAAAAGTGGAGAATAACATAATAAACCTTCATATACCTCTCACCCAATTTCAACAACTATCAACTCATGGGCAATCTTGTTTCAGTATTTTTGCATACTCTGTTCATATTAATTTTATGGGCTAATAATTTATTTTCATACAACAGCATATGTTTTAATATTTATATCTTTTAAGTGTTTTACTTGATACCCTATATAAACCTTTATCCATTAATTTTTCAATGAATTCTAAATACTTAAAAAAATACCAGTAATAATACTGGCATCTGTTATTACATAAAATAAATACTCAAATAGTGACACTGTCATTTTGCTTTGTAGAAGTGTAGCAAGTAAGACCCAAGCACCTAGATGCCTGTTCTATGCCTACCCATCCCAGCCCTCCCTAGCACAATCACAATGTCATAACTATTACACTAAAATATTATTCCTCAATCTCAACCACCTTACCTCCATATTGCCTTAAAAGCAGATTAAACTGAAATAATTTTTTCTGAAAACTTCTATTTCAAAGCACTTAAAAAAGTATCATACAGCAGGGAAACCCATGTTACAGTTTATAAATTTTACCATTACAAAATGCATACAGTATCATTAAAATAAGGCCAAAAGAGGGGGAAATTAAATACAAATGTGATGTCTTTTAGTGTAGTTAGTGGCACCGCACCCTCTCCTAACTTCTCAAAGCCTTTATACCCACCATTTTTGGCCTCCAGCAATTTATTGATGATGTTACTAAGGTCAGCAATTTCAGAGGCTGCAGGAATTGAGAAGGGAACATCATCTACTGCATATCTGTAAAAAGGAAATGATATGTCAAAGTCAAGTCTACAGATATTTTAACAAATGTGCATTTATTCATTCAACAAGTATTTACTGGGTATTTAATATATGCCAGACATTTTGCTACGTCGGGTCAACAAAAACCAATTAGCACATGATCTCTGTTCTCAGAAAGGGTCAGATAATCAAAATACAATAAAAGTATATAAGAACAATGTCTTTTTTTATTATGTTAATCCCCATACATTACATCATTAGTTTTTGATGTAGTGTTTCATGATTCATTGTTTGCGTATAACCCCCAGTGCTCCATTCCATACGTGCCCTCTTTAATACCCATCACCAGGCTAACCCATCCTCCCACCCCCCTCCCCTCTAGAACCCTCAGTTTGTTTCTCAGAGTCCATAGTCTCTCATGGTTCATCTCCCATCTCCAATTTCCCCACCTTCATTTTTCCCTTCCTGCTATCTTCTTCCTTTTTTTTTTTTTTTTTTAACATGTAATGTATTATTTGTTTCAGAGGTACAGGTCTGTGATTCAACAGTCTTACACAATTCACAGCAATGTCTTAAGTGATGTATAGAATGGGAGAACAAAGAAGCTGTAGATCATTTCAACCAAAGGATAGAAAAACGGGGTGTAAAAGAATGCACAAGAAAGATCATTCTTAAGTTTTATCTGGAAAGTGACTTTGTCAGGTAACGGGGGTAGACAGAAAGGGTGCAGAAAAGCAAGAGCAGCAACCAATAGCTAAGAATTATTAAACTGCCCACTCAGCCTATTCCACAAAGTGTGATTTTGCTCTAGACAGTGACCAAAGGTAAGGTTAAGGAGATGTGCACAGAGTGGTTAATCTACTACGTGAAGTAATTTTTACTTCTTTCCCTAGGCAATGAGGTACCACTGTAGTAGTCCTAATTAAAGAATAATATCACCGGAATTTTGTTTCATTAGATCTTCTTGGCAGCACTGTTGAGACCGGATTAGAGGAACACACCACTAGGGTCAAATTAGAAAACTCTTGTAAGAGAGAATGGGAGAAAATATGTGCAAATCACATTTCTGATAAAGAACTTGTATCTAGAATATATAAAGTACACTTACAACTCAATAATAAAAAGACAACTTAATTTAAAAAATGGGCAAAGAATTAAAAGACATTTCTCCAAAGAAGATATACAAATGGCCAACAGGCACATGAAAAAGATGCTCCACATCATTATTCACCAAGGAAACGTAAATCAAACCACACAAGATCAGCTTGCAGTCACTATAACGACTATAATAAAAAAGAATGAACTGTTGGTAAGGAAGTAGAGAAATTCGAACCCTTATTCATTACTGATGGGAATGTAAAATGGTGCAGTTGCTTTGGGAAAACCTGGCAGTTCTTCAAAAAGTTAAACATGGAACTACCATTTGACCCAGCAACTCCACTTCTAAGTATATACCCAATGAAATGAATTCATATAGAAATGAAAATACATGTCCACACAAAACCTTGTACACAGGGGCGCCTGGGTGGCTCAGATGGTTAAGCAACAGACTCTTGGTTTCAGCTCAGGTCATGATCTCAGGGTCTTTCTGATGACCTTCCCCAATAGGAAGAAGGAAGGGAGACGAAAGAAGGAACAGAAGAATAAGAGGCCATCACAATTCAAACTACAAATGGCAAATTTTAGTCACCACATAGAGTGATATATGGACTGATTCCAGAGAGGATGGCTAGCTAGCTACCTACATACATACATACGCACATACATAGATTTAAACCTGTTGCATTGACCCACAATACACAAATATCTCCAAAAGAGGGAAAATTAGCATTCCTTTATTTTTAAAGATGTATCAGTAAATGAGAGACACACAATCTGAGCCCTTCCTCATACCGAAGATCAGCAGATAAACTGAATAAAAATCATTGTAAATACGCTGTTTGTCAGCAACCAGTAAGGAAAAATGGAAGGCAACAGCGGAGAGATGAAAAGAATAACTAATAAACAACCACAGAAATAGTCTGCCACACATTGGGCTTTACTGTGAATTCGGCAGACCTGATCATATTTAAGAGGAGGTAACACATCTGTGAGCCAAGACAGGACTCTAGCCCAGAAAGCACACTGGATATCTTAACAATGTTTTCCGCAACATTGTATGAAAAAACAATGACAACAAGGAAGTTTGCTTCCCTGAACCACACTTTGACCCCACATTTTCTTTAATAACTAGCCTGAATTAAGGTAACTTGTTGGGGTTAATGCAGAGCATGAAATCAGTCATAATACCTGGCTTGCTAAAATGTAACACAGAGGCCCCTGAAGGCGAGGGAGGTTTTCGGAGAAGGGCGTAGGCCTTTGGAATGCCGAGGCCCGCGTGACCACTCTGCCCTAGGAATGCCCCGGGGAGTTACCTTCCAGAAGCTCTCTTAGCCCAAACAGCCACCCTGTGATCTAAGAGATGTGTGCATTGTCCCTTAGGCTATGTTTAGTAGAACATGCAGATTAGCATATCTTATCTTTCCTGTAAATCCTCTCAGTTTCAGTAAGACCCCTTGTCACACATCATGTGCTTGAGAAACAGTGATAAGAATATCCTGAAGGACCAATAAAAGTGGGACAAGAAGAGCAAAGGGTCTTCGGTTCTGAGCGCTGACCCCCCTGACTTCTCCTCTCTTTCACAGCAAAGTCTGGAGTCACCTTTCATCCGTCGGTACAGGGATTGCTGGCCATTCGCAGCAGTAACTCCATTAAAAAATTAGTAATTATAACGAGAAAGTTTTGTGTGATAGTACAAAATTAGTTACGGAAACAAAATACCCCAATAATTGCTTCATGGGGAAAAAAAAGGACAGTATGCTTCTTTATGAGTCCAGTGAAATTCAAGAAATCTGCTGCTTTTAAATAAAACAACAAAATCACAAAATAATAGTAATGGCTAACTCTACATGCCAAGAAATGATCTCAATTTATTGCTCAACCCTATGATGCAGGTGTGATTATATCTGAATTTACAGATGAGAAAACCAAGAAGCAGAGAATTGCATAATCTATGCAGTCACACATCTAACAAGTGGGAGATCCAGGATTCATATTTGGGCAATCTAGGTCCACAGTCTGCTGTCTGCACCATTATGTGATGCTGTCTTTATGGATACCAAAATCAACTTTTAAGTCATTTAAGAAAGAAATGGAATTCGGGCGCCTGGGTGGCTCAGTTGGTTAAGCGACTGCCTTCGGCTCAGGTCATGATCCTGGAGTCCCAGGATCGAGTCCCGCATCGGGCTCCCTGCTTGGCAGGGAGTCTGCTTCTCCCTCAGACCCTCCCCACTCTCCTGCTCTCTCTCTCTCTCAAATAAATAAATAAATAAAATCTTTAAAAAAAAAAAAAGAAAAAGAAATGGAATTCAAAAAATAAATTTAATAATGAAGACTACTTTAAAAGCAGGACATAGAATTTAAATAAAAATTTGAATTAAAAAAAAATAGCAGCACAGGCAGTGGCTTCCTTTGCTACAGCTTGTGGACAGGATTTGCTATTTCATTCTGGGTATATTCAGAGTAAAATATCTCTAAATCATTCTCTTCAGTTCTAATATTCTTATAACCTTAAAGCTTTGCCACGTTTTAAAAAGTAACTAATACAGGAGCTTCTGGGTGGGTCAGTTGGCTTGATTTCGGCTCAGGTCAGGTCATGATCTCAGGGTCATGAGACTGAGCCCCACGTCAGGTTCCAGGCTTAGCTCTGAGTCTGCTAGGGACTCTCTCCCCTCCTTCTGCCCCTCTCCCCTGCTCACTCTCTGTCTCCCCCCTCTAAAATAAATAAATCTTTAAAACAAGAACAACAATAAAACCTTGTAAAAAGTTCACATCATCACAACTCATAATAGCCAAAAAGTGGAAACAATCCAAATATCCATCAACTTAAAAATTGGAAACAAAATTTGGTATCCCATATATCCATATAATGGAATATTATTTAGCCATAAAAAAGAATGAGTACTGATATGTATTACAATATGGATGAATATTGTAAACATCATCCTAAGTGAAAGAAGCCAGTCACAAAAGACTACATATTATATAATTACATTTATTTTTTTAAGATTTTATTTATTTGAGAGAGAGTGAAAGCTAGAGAGAGAGAAGCAGACTCCCCACTGAACAGGGAGCCCGACGTGGGGCTCCATCCCAGGACTCCAGGACCCTGACCTGAGCCGAAGACCGTTGCTTAACCAACTGAGCCACCCAGGCGCCCCTATATAATTACACTTATACGAAATGTCCATAACAGACAAATCCACAGAGACAGAAAGTAGATTAGTGGTTGTCAAGGGCTGGGGTTGGAAGGATTAGGGGATAATAGCTAAATGGTGGTGGAAAATGTTCTAAAACTATAGTGATGGTTGTACAATTTTGCAAAAACTGGACACTTTATTTCTATTTTATTTTTTTAATTAAAAGATTTTTTTTATTTATTTGACAAAGACACAGAGAGCACAAGCTCAGGGAGCAGGAGAGGGAGAGGGAGAAGGACCCTGGGATCATGACCTGAGCCAAAGGCAGATGCTTAACTGACAGAGCCACTCAGGTACCCCAATATTGCACACTTTAATGTGTGAATTCTGTTGTATGTGAATTATATTTCAAGAAAGTTGTTACTACAAAAAAAAAGTCTAAAGCCTGATTTAAAGCCCTAGCTGTGGGGAATGGAAAAGTTTCAAAAGATGTTAAGGTAGAATCCAGGGGCTCTAAGGTAGAATCCAGGGGCTCATCAAGACATGATACAATAAATCTCTTTTTGCCACAATGAGGGAGGGGGCTTCAGATCTTGTTAAAATGTAGATTTTCAATCAGTAGGTCTGAGGTGGAGTCTGAGATTCTGCTTTTTCTAATAAGCTCCCAAGTGATGCTGATTCTGCTGATCTTCAAACTACACTTTTAGTAGTAAGGCTACAGTTATATTTATATGTATCAAACCTAAAAAAAAAAAAGCAATAATTTAGGTTCTCCAAAAGGTAACAAAACCTAGGTTTTTCTGGGGGCGCCTGGGTGGCTCATTTGGTTGAGTGTTCAACTCTTGGTTTTGGCTCAAGTCCTGATCTCATGGGTGGTGAGATCGAACCCTGTGTTGGGCTCAACACTCAATGGGGAGTCCACTTGGAATTCTCTCTCTCTCTCCCCCCCTGCCCCTCCCCCACTTGCACATAGGTGCTCTAGCTCTCCAAAATAAATAAATCAATCTTACAAAAACCCAAAACACTCCCAAAAAGTTTTTGGCTTTTCCTTTCACTTACTATTTGGTCAGTAAAATGAGGGGGAGAAAGCATAATTCATATACATGTATATGTAATTTATATACATATATGTGAAAAAAACTAGTCACCCCCCCCATTTTACTCACCAGAACATATTATGTATAAGAAGCAAAAACTTAATTTTTAGGTTTTGTTACCTTTTTGAAGAATTTAAACACACACACACACACATATATAATGTTTATCCATTTATCTCAGGGGTTAAAACATAGTGGTCTATTATTTCTTAAAAATTCATGTGAATCAACAATATCTCAATAAAAATTTCAATTAGAAAAAATACAGTGGTCATGTTATTGTACCACATTCCTTGAAAAGTATCTAGACAAAGTATAAATACTCATGTGCACTGATAATACAATTTATGTATCCTGTAAGCAACAAGAGGAGTGAATATGATTTACCCCGTCAACTCATAAAACTACAAAGAATCAAAGACATCATCTTAATTGAGGTGGGAGTTTTCTAGTTTACCACTGACATTAGCTTGTTAATACAACAAATATTCATTATATATTATCAGTACGGAAGAACTTGACAAACATTTGTTGACTCAGTCAATCCAAGAACTGTAATACACGGTCCCCTACCATCAAAAGACTTACACTATACCTGAAGAGACACTAAGAAAAATTAATAGTGTAATATACACCGCAAG
The DNA here is from genome assembly GCF_029215605.1 of Mirounga angustirostris. Classification (NCBI taxonomy): domain Eukaryota; kingdom Metazoa; phylum Chordata; class Mammalia; order Carnivora; family Phocidae; genus Mirounga; species Mirounga angustirostris. The sequence continues at coordinate 163,113,407 of NW_026991711.1, forward strand.
ACTGAATACAATTAGATTTCAAATGAATGCTACTAACCTAGGGACCATTAGTAAAAATGCTCATATATACATATACACACGCATATATATACACATACATGTGCAAGTATGTATATAAATACACAAACCTGTAACTGAATTGACTTTATCAAAATACTCCTAAATACTCTTTATCAAAAACCAGTTCTACCAACCCCCTATTCAGAGTTCCACTATCTAGCCTGGTTTAGAAAAACATCGTCTGGGCGCCTGGGTGGCTCAGTCGTCAAGCGTCTGCCTTCGGCTCAGGTCATGATCCCAGGGTCCTGGGATCGAGCCCCGCATCCGGCTCCCTGCTCTGCGGGAAGCCCGCTTCTCTCTCTCCCACTCCCCCTGCTTGTGTTCCCTCTCTCGCTGTGTCTCTGTCAAATAAATAAATAAAAATCTTAAAAAAAAAAAAAAAGAAAAACATCGTCTATCACCTACAAAAAGAAAATAAACCTGTGTTTTCTGAAACTGTGAAACACCACTAGCAGGCAGCCTGTAACGACTAGGTCCATTGTTCACTTTTTTAAATTACGTATGTGCTTCATTCAGGAAGCAAACTTGAAGCCCTTCAGATCCCTCTACACTCGCAGTTCAAATTGTACACAGCCTAGGAAGCTAGGCAAATAGGATCTGTGATCTCAGAGGTCGATCCCGGAGAAATCCTGGCAAGGTATAGCTTCCGCTTGAGCGGAAAACTCGCTCAAGCCAGGAGTACGGGGGGGGGGGGGGGGGGGAGAGAGACACTGAGAGCAAAGACAACCGAGGCTCCACAAAGTCATACGGAAGGAGTTCTTGGGAAGGATCCTAGGGAGGCGAGAGGAGAGGAAAGAAAAGGACGCTTACTTACTTCTTGTTGTCAGTGAAGAAGCGTGTCTGGAGCTGAGCCATGGCTAGGAGTACACACAAGGCTTGTCTACAGAAACGTAAGGGGTAATAGTCAGACAACAGGCTCTCTGGTCTCTTAAGACTACAAAAAGAGGCAGCTCAAAATTAACTTGCACAGATAAGCGAGAAGATGCAGTCTTCTGGGCTTCCGCTTTCCTTCCTCCGGCCTCCACAGCAACGAGACAACCACGAGGCTGCTCTTACACAGAGACCCAGCCCACAAACATCAACTACCTATTCCTAGATTTAGGAATCATCGATTAGTGAAGCATAGTTTTAAAGCCGGAGTGTCCCTAATTTTTAAAATTTCTTTTAATATATTTAGGCCTGTGGTCGATTATGAAGATACGGAAAGGCCCAATTCAAACTGTATCTCTTTTTAATTTTAAGAGGTTGTCTTCCGAACCGATACTTCAAACACAGTTCCTAGACACTACCACTCCCAGAAAGCAGCGCTTCTCAGACGCTGTAACCACTGGGAATCGTAGTTTTTTTTGCCATGCTGTCCTCAGGATATCTTATTTGCTCCAGTCAGATATCTATTATATTTCCTCTGCCTTCACCTTTAATTTACTAAAGGCTTTTCGGCTTTATTTTCTTACGCATACTCCCAATCATAACCTCACTCTACCGAGACTTTCGGAGGGCTCCCACCTCTAGCTTCAGGCTTTAGATCCAGGTGAGAGTCAGGGATACGAAAAAAAAAAAAAAGAACGAATCAAAAAGGAAACGGACGACGGTGGCCGATAGTGGTCTAGTCTCACAGTACTGCGCTGCGCGCTCTCAGAAGGATGCGCCTGCGCATTGTGCTGGTCTCCATGGCAGGGCCTCGGAGCCAAGACGAGGTTGAGTAGACTCGTTTTGAATTTTCTCCCCTCTGCTCCGGCACCTTGTGAACTTCCCTCCTCGCCCTGTAGGGCTCTCGGAAGCGGCGGGACTAGGGGAGTTGGGGGTTTGACCGAGTTGTCGGCGCCCACGAACGGGACACTACCTCCCAACCCCCATCTCTTTCCTCCTGCCTCCTCCTCCCGTCACCTCCTGACCAGCCTGCTCCCTGAGCAACCGCTGGTCCCCGCCCCCATCTGCAGTCGGGTCCGGGTGGTGCCTTCCGCGCCCAGCCTCGGGGCCTTTTCGGGGCCCCACACGATGAGGCCCACTACTCCCCTCCCGGGGCCGCGCTGGGGCGGGGGGGGGGGGTGGGGAGGCGCTCGGGAAGGCAGGCTGGAGAAGGTGGAGATTAAGTGTCTGGAGGAGGGTTGCTGAGCCTCAGGACGCGCCACCGCCGTGGAGAAGGACCCGGACCCCCTTGGGCGGGAGCGCCTAGTGTGTGGTCCTTCGCGCAGCCAAGAGCCCCGCTTTTTAGATTTTGTGTTTTTTGTTTTGTTTTGTTTTCTCCTTATGAGCCCATTTATATCTTCTGGTTAGAAGGGGAAAGGCGTCCTCCCCCACATTCTCCTGCAATTTTTGACTTTTTTTTTGGTCTTGAAGTTACCTAAAGGCCTATACCCTAATCTAAATGGTTCGGAGAGTTATTCTAATTGAATTTAGTCATTTCTCTGTGAGAGGATGGATGGAGAGATACTATCTAGATCTCAAAGTCAAATTTTAAGTCGTTCGTCAAAACTGCAAGAGGAGGACTTCAAGAGACAGCAGTTTAGAATCAGGCTAAACTGGATTGCAGAATTTGTGGGCAGAGCGGTATGTGTGCAGGTGAAAACAACTAAAACTTTCCTTTATGTTGTTTAAAGATGCGCTGCAATTAAGTAGGCACCTGGTATTTAAACCATAGCCTATGAGAAAGTATTTAAACAATTGTAAGCGGAAAAATAATCTTTTATTGGAAAGCAATGATAATGAAAGTAGGACAATTTTCAATTCACTCACCTTTCTAGAATGCGGGCTCTTGAACCTGAATGCCTCAACTATTTATTAACCGCTCTGTGCCACACTTGGGTCACTGTGAGAATTAAATGCCACAAGTAAATGTTAAATTTATCACCATCATTATCATTTAGATGTCTGTTGGCTAGAACCTTTGCCAACCTGAACAAATAAGAGAATAGCTTCATGGTTAGAGGAATAAAAAGAAAATCTCTCTGCTGAAGTCCTAGGAAAGAAAGGACTGGGCTTGCAAATAGAACCTGTGGTCATTTAACCATGTGACTCATTGTAATGGTGAGAATTGTATGCCTTAGACCACCTGAAGCTTGAAACACTTTCTTAACTGAAGTCTTGCTATTTAATCCATATTTTCTGAATTTGGTAGACGTGGAAAGAAATTTAACAGTTTTAAACATTTTCCTTTAATCATAAGTGATTTTTTAGTTACAGCAGTAAAATTGACTGAATTAACATTCATAGAGCTGGAAATAATCTTCAAATAATTAGGTTCTTTTTCAGATTATTTTTTTACTATTGATAAAATATTATTGGTTAAAATATCTCTTAAAAATTTATAGTTAGAGGGGTGCCTGGCTGGCTCAGTCAGTGGACCATGCATCTCTTGATCTCTGGGTAAATTCAAGACCAAAATTGGGGGGGTGGGTGGAGATTACTTAAAAATAAAATCTTAAAAATAACAAAAAAGGTATGGTTAGTTTAATAAACTTTAGCGATCATTAATTTGACATTTAAGAAAGTACAATACCTGATAATCACTATAGGTTGATCTTAATGTGAATTGAGAGGTATGACCAGTAAGATACAGAACCTAAATATATACTTAATAAGATAAAACTTCAATTTGCAAAGCAGAGATGTTGAATTCACTAAAGTACATTTTTCATTTGAGACCTTTTTTTAGTTAAGGAAAATTTTAAGTGTTCTAGAGTAACTGAACACCCACTACGATGGCTTTGGTGTTTTTTTAGTAGTGACTTGTGTCATATTTGGTGTTCTCTCCATGCAGTACTTAGGGTAGTACTTTTGAGTGTTTTTCTTAGAACATTAACTTCAAGCTTTTTGTTCTTGATGATTTCGTACGTGATTCATTTACTGTGGTCTTCATGAAGACACATTGTTATCTGGAAAATCACAGCTTGGAAGATACGTGTTTCTATTAAAGGTTTCTTTTTTTCTGCATGTAATGGCATGGTATGGTATGATCTGAAGACTATGCATGGGCTTCAGAGTTCTGTGTTTTGTTTTTTTTTTTTTCCAGCTTAGTTTTGAATCTGAGCTCTAATGCTCTCTCTGATCTTAGGCAAGTTACTTGACAGCTTTGGTTTTCTTATCTACAGAGATAAGATCCAACTCGGTGAATGTGAGGATTAAATGAAATAATCTGTATAGCTCTCAAAGAGCAAAGAGGTAAAATGAGGTATGTATTTACAGGGTAAGAAATGGATAGAAACCAAGATTATAGGGAAGCTTATAGAGAGGGCAAACCTTAGATTAAAGAGACATTGTGAACACTAGCCTTAAATTTTTTTCAGTGAAAAGTTAAAATAAGTTATTATTTATATATATTTGCATACATTTAAAATTTTGATGTTGACTTAACACATTATAACTTTCCAAACCCATCATTAAAAAAAATAAATTGTTGGGCGCCTGGGTGGCTCAGTTGGTTGGGCAACTGCCTTCAGCTCAGGTCATGATCCTGGAGTCCCGGGATCGAGTCCCGCATCGGGCTCCCTGCTCAGCGGGGAGTCTGCTTCTCCCTCTCCCGCTCCCCCCTCTCGTGCTCACTCTCTCTCTCTCTCAAATAAATAAATAAAATCTTAAAAAAATAAAAAAATAAAATAAATAAATTGTTCTTTTTTTTTTTAAAGATTTTATTTATTTATTTGACAGAGAGAGACACAGCGAGAGAGGGAACACAAGCAGGGGGAGTGGGAGAGGGAGAAGCAGGCCCCCCACTGAGCAGGGAGCCTGATGTGGGGCTCGATCCCAGGACCCCGGGACCATGACCTGAGCCGAAGGCAGACCCTTAACGACTGAGCCACCCAGGCGCCCCAAAAATAAATTGTTCTATCGAATACTTGTGAACTAGGAGTCTTGATTTAATTTTTGACACCACTGATTGATAATAATTTTGTATACATCATAAAAGGAATATTGTGTCATTTACCTACCCTAAAAGATGAGAGAAATTTTTTTTTCTAAAGTACTTTTGAGCAACATTTTTTTAATGTTAATAAGTTAAAATATCTGGCCCTGATATTTAATATATTTCAAGATCCTTTAAATCTTAGGACACTAACAAGGGACCTAGAATTAGGAGAATCTCTAAGACTAAACTAAAAGTGGCTTCATCATTCAGTTACCCTGTTTGGGGATTTATTCTCAGGTAATTGGTTTTAACAGATACATTTTACCACACAAAAGTCTGTAGAGGAAACTCAACAGAATAATCAGATGTTAAGAGAATTACCTGTAAAGTTTTGAACAAATAAAATTTGCTATTGAACAAAAGCAAAACAGCAGTAGCCCAAATATGGTTCACAGAGATATGAGTGAATACAGCCTGAATAGTCAGTCTTTTCCTTTCTGCCATGCATTAAATATGTATAAACAATAAAAAGCCCTTTTTCCCTATAAAACATGAAACTTCTATTTTAACAGTTTCTTCCTAATCTTTGCTTTTGATATAAGGTAAAATCCACTTTTTTAAGTGATGTGAAATATTCTAGAAAGCAATTTGACAGCAAAATGTAATGCTTTAGTGTGTGTTGTGAACTCCAATCATTAGCTGTCTATACATGTAATACGTTCTTCTTTCTGTTTTATGTAATTCCAATATGATTTGCTTAAAAACTAACCTTGTCAAACCAGTTCCAGGATTTTTTACAGGGTGTACAGGTTTAGGGAGGGCAGTCTTTGTTCTCAAGCTTCTATGGTTCCAAAAAAAAATGCCCTGTTAGTAAATATTTCATGAGAGATGCAATTTACTGGGGAGGTCTTTGTTTCAGTAGTAGTAAAAGAATGTGAGTTGCAACAAAACCATAGTCCAAACACCTAATTTTAGATAAGGAGACTGACACAGAGAGATTAAGTCACCTACTCCTGGACACATGCAGTTATCTATAAAGTCAGTCCTAATCTTTAGTTTTCTTCAACTGAGTTATTTGATGGATCTACTGTACTGGGATGGTAATGGCTATTTTATAATAAAACCTGGATAACAAAATCTAGTAGTTTTCTTTATGTGTAGGAAAAGAAAATATACATTGAATACCTTCTCATTACAGAAAAAATGCTGCTGTGAAGACATAATTATAGCTCTCACGCAAATGAAGCCACAACTATCATGATTTAGTGCCCCCCAAAGGAAGAACTTAAGTGGACAAGAGAGGGCATTTCTGGGAATGGTAGAATGCTTGAGGCCTGAATTGAAATTTGAGCTACTACCTGAAGGTAATACTTTTATTTTTAACTAATTGAAAGTAACAGCTCTATAAAAGTTAATTATTACCTATTATATATTAATGAAAAATCAAATTACACTTTGTATATAGGTACTTTGTTCTGTTTATGTTTACCAGTTGGAAGAAAATACCTAGATACTTAATATCTTCATTCTTAAAAATTTCACTTTGACATAGTTAATTGAAAGTTAGGGGGCACCTGGGTGGCTCAGTCATTAAGCATCTACCTTCGGCTCATGATCCGAGGGTCCTGGGGTTGAGAGTCCCACATCATGCTCCTTGCTCAGCGGGGAGCCTGCTTCTCCCTCTGCCTGCCACTCCCCCTGTTTGTGCTTTCTCTCTCTCTATCTCAATCTCTCTCTTTCTCTGACAAAAAAATAAAATCTTTTAAAAAAAATGTTAGATATAATAATTTCTAGCATGTACTGACATTGAGGTTAGATGGGAAAATTGGATATTTTAAGTCACCCTGCATTTGTCAGGATTGAAAAGCGTAATGCAAATTGATGGGGGAATTAAGGGAGGAAGGAGTAATGCTTTTCTTTTCGCTTCATTCATATTTTTTTTTTAAAGGATGTTTGTAACATAGGAATGTACTTTGAACTTCCAATTAAACAATGGGTTAGTCAATAGATATTGAAACCCATTTTTCCGTATAGAAGCTAAGTAGTATTTACCCAGTGTAACCATAAAAAACTTCTTTAACCTGTAGTATAGATGTACATACTGAAAAGAAAATTTTGAGTTTTCAGTTCCCAAAAGACAGCAGAAAAAGAAATTATCTTTGAGTGGTAAAATCCCAGTCTGAACAAAGTCCTGAAGTAGGTGTTTTTCTGTAAACAGCATCCTCATCATCTTTGCTGGTACAATTCCCTGGGGCATCCATCCTGTCCTCTTCATTGCAGCATAGCTCAGGCCTCTGCTGAAGCCCTTTTAAGTGTTCTGAGCTTCAAGTGTACTTGCTTTCTCACCTCCAAATTAAACTTCCCAGGGTAGCTATTCTGAACTCTTAAATGAAGAAAGTGATTTAAATTTACACAAATTTGTTAATGACTGATACTCTGTCCAGAGTTTTTTCTTTTTTAAGAGAAAATGCTTATTATCTCCAATGAAAATTTCAGCTAGGGTAAGAGAAAGTAAATAAAATGAAAAAGATTTAGGCCAGTAGCGATAATTTGTAATGGGATCAGGGCAGCTATTAGGAAACTGGGAGTAAGATTTTAGAATTCTTTCCCCTAAGCTATTTGCACTTTTCACTTCTTCTCAAGCTCCACTTTTGAATCTATTTGCAGAATGTTTTCTCAATGACTACAGTGCCTGCAAGATTAGAACTCTAGCTTTTTCAAGAGATCAGAGATGTTTAGATTGTTTGCAGGAGGGCTTTGGTGCTTTAGGGACTGCCTCTAACTGAATTTGAACCAGGAGAAGTGGAGAACAAAAATGAACGAAGAATTTTCTTTTAGCATCTATAATTTGTTAACCTATCAAAAAAAAAAAATTAAAGCCATGACTAATGAAGGAAGGAGGGAGTTTTTTTCTGTTACTTTGAAAGCGTTCCTATTGTAATAATAAAGAGTAGGCTTTGGGATCAGTACATGTACCTTGCTCAGCCACTTAGTATATTTGTAATCTTGAGAAAGTTACTTAATTGCCTGAGTCTTATTTCCTTACACGTAAATTGGAGCAAGTAACTGAATCACAGGGTTGTTGAAAGGATTATATAAAATGACATATATAAAACACTTTTAGGGGCACCTGGGGGGCTCAGTCGGTTAAACCTCTGACTCCTGATTTCAGCTTTCATCATGATCTCAGGGTTGTGAGATCCAGCCCTATGCTGTGCTCCATGTTCACTGGGTAGTCTGCTTCTGTCCCTCTCCCTCTGCCCTAACCCCCACTCACACTCTCTTTCTCTCTCAAATAAACAAATAAATCTTAAAAAAAAAAAAAACCTTTTAGCATAGTGCTTTACCGTAGTACTCAATAATTGATAACCTTATAACCTTGAGCAATGAGCCTCAGTTTCCTTTTCTGTAAAATGGTGGTAATAGGTTCTGTATCACAGAATATAGAGTGATTATTAATAATTCTAGCTAATATTAAGTATAATAAATATTAAATTATATAGCTATGACAAATTCATAATCTTCATCTATTTTGTCATAATAGTGTTTATATTTAAAACTCAAAGGGCTCTCAAAAATATATATATATTTTTTTAGAGATTTATTTATTTTAGAGAGAGAGAGAGGGAGAGTGAGGGGGGGCAGGGAGGAGCAGAGGGAGAGAGAGTCCTAAGCAGACCTCACACTGAGCATGGAGCCGGACGTGGGACTTGATCTCACAATGCTGAGAACGCAACCTGAGCCAAAACCAAAAATCGGAGGCTTAAACAACTGCCCTACCCAGGTGCCCCTCAAAAATATTTCTTAATCTTGGGGCGCCTGTGTGGCTCAGTTGGTTAAGCGACTGCCTTCGGCTCAGGTCATGATCCCGGAGTCCCTGGATCGAGTCCCACATCGGGCTCCCTGCTCGTCAGGGAGTCTGCTTCTCCCTCTGACCCTCCCCCCTCTCATGTGCTCTTGCTCATTCTCTGTCTCTCAAATAAATAAATAAAATCTTAAAAAAAAAACTTCTTAATCTTGATGTCATCATGTTTAGACAGTGAACATTTCAGTATAATTAATTTACTTTAAAAAATTGAATTGTAGGGACGCCTGGGTGGCTCAGTTGGTTAAGCAACTGCCTTCGGCTCAGGTCATGATCCTGGAGTCCCGGGATCGAGTCCCACATGGGGCTCCCTGCTCGGCAGGAAGTCTGCTTCTCCTTCTGACCCTATCCCCTCTCATTCTCTCTCTCAAATAAATAAATAAAAATATTTTTTAAAAAATTGAATTGTGGGCGCCTGGGTGGCTCAGTTGGTTAAGCGACTGCCTTCGGCTCAGGTCATGATCCTGGAGTCCCAGGATCGAGTCCCGCATCGGGCTCCCTGCTCGGCAGGGAGTCTGCTTCTCCCTCTGACCCTCCTTCCTCTCATGCTCTCTGTCTCTCATTCTCTCTGTCTCAAATAAATAAATAAAATCTTTTTAAAAAAAAATTGTATTCTTGACAGCAATTATTTCAGTTTTAATACATCCCTCAGTAGTTGAATCTAACTTCGTAAGACTTTTCTTTTTGAATAGTGTTCTTTTATTTTTCTACTCTGGACATTGGAAGATTTACAGAAAAATCAATAGATTTACAGAAAAATCGAGCAGGGGCACGTAGGTGGTGCAGTCAGTTAAGTGTCCGACTTGGTTTCAGCTTGGGGCGTGGTCTCGGGGTGGTGGAATCAAGCTCTGCCTCCAGCTCCACACACAGCACGGAGTTGGCTTGAGATTCTCTTTCCCTCTTCCTGCCCCTCCCACTGTGCACGCTCTCTCTCTAAAATCTTAAAAAAAAAAAAAAAGAAGAATCAAACAGGGAATACAAAGATTTCCATATTCCCCCCCACACACATTTCTTCCTCTATCTTCTAGCACACAGTTTTCCCTTTATTAACATTTTGCATTAGTGTGGTATGTTTCTTTTTTTTTTTTTTTAATATTTATTTATTTAGTAAGCTCTATGCCCAGCACAAGACTAGAACTCACAATCCTAAGATCAAGAGCTGCATGCTCCACAGACTGAGCCAGCCAGGTGTGGCATATTTCTTAAAGTTAATAAACCAATATTGATAGATTATTGTGAACAAAAGTCTATAGTTTGCATTAAGGTTCACTATTTGTGTTGTATAATTATATGGATTTTCATAAAACCCATATCAAAATGTCATGTATCCACCATTACCGTATCAGAAAGAATTGTTTCATCACAATAAAAATCTCTCAACCTGGGGCAACTATTGATCTTGTTACTGAGTCTATAGTTTTGCCTTTTCAAGAATGTCGTATATTTGAAATTATATAGTATGTAGCCTTTTCAGAGTGACTTCTTTCACTTATCAGTACGCACTTAAGGTTTCCCTTGTCTTTTGTGGCTTAATAGCCTTTTTCTGAAAATTGAAGTTCACATATAATAGCAGTTTCAGGTGTACAACATAGTGATTTGACAATTATAAACATTATGAAATGCTTACCGTGATAAGTGTAGGTGCCATCTGTCATCATAAAAAGTTATTACAATATTATTGACTATATTCTATGTGCTGTGCTTTTTATCTTTGTGACTTACTATTTTTTTGAGAGAGAGCAAGCAAGCAGGGAGGAGGGGCAGGGGGAGAGAATCTTTTTTTTTTAAGATTTATTTATTTATTATTTTAGAGAGAGAGAGCGGGGAGGGGGATAGAGGAAGAGGGAGAGAGAGAATCTCAAATAGACTCTGCACTGAGCACAGAACCTGACATGGGACTCAATCTCAAGACCCTGAGACCATGTCCTGAACTGAAACCAAGAGTTGGGACACTTAACTGATAGAGGCACCCAGGCACCACATGACTTGCTTATTTTATAACTGGAAGTTTGTATCTCAGTTCCACATGTAAGAGATCATGTGGTATTTGCCTTTCTCTAGCTGGCTGCATATCTTCTTTAAGAGTAAAGTGTTTGTTCAAATATTTTGCCCACTTTTTGTTTGGTTGTTGTCTTATAATTGAGTTGAAACAGTTCTTTACAGAGCTGGGATACATATTCCTGTATCAGGAATATGTTTTGCAAATATTTTCTCCCAAACTGTAATGAATAAAACTTTTTACTTTTGATGATGTCCATTTTATAGACTTATATTTTCGTGCTTTTTGTGTCATGTTTAAGATATTTTTTGCCAAACCCACAGTCACAAAGATTTTCTCCTATGATTTCTTCTAGAAGTTTTATAGTTTTACAGGCCGTGATCTGTTTCAAGTTAATTTTTTTTTATGGTTTGAGGTAAGGGTCATTTACTGTTTTGCATATAGCTATTGTTTCAGCTCCATTTGTTGAAAAGACTATCCCTTTTTTCTTAATTGCCTTGGCACCTTTATCAAAAAGCAGTTGACAAGGGGCGCCTAATCTCGCTTGAGATTCTCACTCTCCCTCTGCCCCTCCCCCTGCTCATTGTCTCTCTCTCTCAAATAAATAAATCTTTTGTTTGTTTTAATTTTATTTTATTATGTTATGTTAATCACCATACATTACATCATTAGTTTTTGATGTAATGTTCCATGATTCATTGTTTGCCTATAACACCCAGTGCTCCGTTCAATACATGCCTTCTTTTTGTGTGTGTGTGTGTGTTTTCATCTATTCATTTTTTATTATTATGTTATGTTAATCACCATACATTACATCATTAGTTCTTGATGTAGTGTTCCATGATTCGTGCCTTCTTTAATACCCATCACCAGGTTAACCCATCCCCTACCCCCCACCCCTCTAGAAGCCTCAGTTTGTTTCTCAGAGTCCACAGTCTCTCATGGTTCATCTTCCCCTCTGATTTCCCCCCTTCATTTTTCCCTTCCTACTTTTTTTTTTTTTTAACATATATAATGTATTATTTGTTTCAGAGGTACAGGTCTGTGATTCATCAGTCTTACACAACTCACAGCGCTCACCATAGCACATACCCTGCCCAATGTCTATCACCCAGCCACCCCATCCCTCCCACCCCCCACCGCTCTAGCAACCCTCAGTTTGTTTCCTGAGATTAAGAATTCCTCATATCAGTGAGATCATATGATACATGTCTTTCTCTGATTGACTTATTTCACTTAGCATAATACCCTCTAGTTCTATCCACATCGTTGCAAATGGCAAGATTTCTTTTTTTTTTTTGATGACTGCATAATATTCCATTGTATATATATAAACCACAACTTCTTTATCCATTCATCTGTTGATGGACATCTTGGCTCTTTCCATAGTGTGGCTATTGTGGATATTGCTGCTATAAACATTGGGGTGCACGTACCCCTTCGGATCACTATATTTGTATCTTTGGGATAAATATCCAGTAGTGCAATTGCTGGGTCATACGGTAGCTCTATTTTCAACTTTTTGAGGAACCTCCATACTTCTTTCCAGAGTGGCTGCACCAGCTTGCATTCCCACCAACAGTGTAGGAGGGTTCCCCTTTCTCCGCATCCTCACCAACATCTGTCGTTTCCTGACTTGTTAATTTTAGCCATTCTGACTGGTGTGAGGTGGTATCTCATTGAGGTTTTGATTTGGATTTCCCTGATGCCGAGCGATGTTGAGCACTTTTTCATGTGTCTGTTGGCCATTTGGATGTCTTCTTTGGAAAAATGTCTGTTCATGTCTTCTGCCCATTTCTTGATTGGATTAGTTGTTCTTTGGGTGTTGAGTTTGATAAGTTCTTTATAGATTTTGGATACTAGCCCTTTATCTGATACGTCATTTGCAGATATCTTCTCCCATTCTGTCGGTTGTCTTTTGGTTTTGTTGACTGTTTCCTTTGCTCTGCAAAAGCTTTTTATCTTGATCAAGTCCCAGTAGTTCATTTTTGCCCTTGCTTCCCTTGTCTTTGGCGATGTTTCTAGGAAGAAGTTGCTATGGCTGAGGTCGAAGAGGTTGCTGCCTGTGTTCTCCTCTAGGATTTTGATGGATTCCTGTCTCACATTTAGGTCTTTCAGCCATTTTGAGTCTATTTTTGTGTGTGGTGTAAGGAAATGATCCAGTTTCATTCTTTTGCAAGTGGCTGTCCAATTTTCCCAACACCATTTGTTGAAGAGACTGTCTCTTTTCCATTGGACATTCTTTCTGCTTTGTCGAAGATTAGTTGACCATAGAGTTGAGGGTCCATTTCTGGGCTCTCTATTCTGTTCCATTGATCTATGTGTCAGTTTTTGTGCCAGTACCATACTGTCTTGAAGATTACAGCTTTGTAATAGAGCTTTTGAGTATTGTAGCTTTGTAGTAAGTTTTGAAATTGCAAAGAATGAGTCCTCCAACTTTGTTCTTTTTCAAGATTGTTTTGGCTATTCAGGTTCCTTGAAATTCGATATGAATTTGGCTTTTCCATGACTAAAAAAAAGGCATTGGGATTTTGATAAGGATTGCATTGAATCTATACATTGCTTTGGGTAGTATTACCATATTCATGTCTTCCAATTCCAGGAGCACAGTTTATCCATTTATTTAGATCTTTAATTTTATTCAGCAATATTTTGTAGTTTTAATGTACAAGTCTTATACTTCTTTGCTTAAATTTATTCATCAGTATTTTATTCCTATTGATAAAATTGTAAATGAATCATTTTCTTAATTTCATTTTTGGTTTGTTCATTGCTAGTATAGAAATACAATGGAATTTTGCATATTGATCTTATATCCTGTAACTTTGTTGAATTTATTAACTCTGATGGTGTTTTTGGGAATTCTTCAGGATTTTCTATATATAAGACCACATGCAAATAGAGATAGTTGTACCTTTGTTCTTAGTATTTTCTCATCATCCTTTTAGTTTCTGCAATATTTTATACTCATGTCCCACTTTGATTTCTGATTTTAGTTGTGTCTTTCTTTTTTTATTGTCAGTCTAGATAAAGGTTTGTCAATTTTGTCAATCTTCTTGAAGAACCAACTTTTAGATTCATAAATTCTTTTGTTTTTCTATTCCTGATTTTGCTTATCTCTTCTCTAATCTGTATTATTTTCTTCCTTCTGCTAGATTTCAGTTTAGTTGGCTCTTAAATTTGTTTTTGAGGAATAAAGTCAAGTTATTGTTTTGAGATTTTTTTTTTAATATAGGCATTTTTGCTCTGTATTTCCCTCTGAGCACCACTTTCCCTGCATTCCATAAATTTTGATATACTGTGTTCATCTGTCATTACCCCCTCCTGAGTTATGTGTATTTTTAGTTCTTCAGTATTTTATTTTTATTCTTAAAACACACATACACAAAATTATAATAGCATTATTGTTATTTATACAGTGTTTATTTAGATTTTTCATAGAGTTATTAACTTACTAGCTTACCATTTTGTTAGCATCTCAGGACTTCCTTCTGGTATCATTTTTATTTTATGTATTCTTTAGAAATTTCTTTCATGTAGGATCTGTTCATTGTAAACTCTGAGTTTTTTATTTTTATTATTTTTTTTTTACTTTTTTTTAAAGATTTTATTTATTTGTTTGACAGAGAGAGACACAGTGAGAGAGGAAACACAAGTGGGGGAGTAGGAGAGGGAGAAGCAGGCTTCCCACTAAGCAGGTAGCCTGATTCGGGCTCGATCCCAGGGCCCTGGGATCATGACCTGAGCCGAAGGCAGACGCTTAACAACTGAGTCACCCAGGCGCTCCTAAACTCTGAGTTTTTTAAAATCTTAAAGTATCTTTTCTCACCCTGTTTTGTGAAAAAAATGGTCTTGAGCATATGTAATCATATACTGATAATTACTTTTTTTTTATTCCCATGACTTCTGCCATTGTTGCTATTGAGTAGACTGCTGTATATCTAATGTCAGTACCCCACGGGTGATCTTATCTCTCTGGCTACATTTTTAGATTTTCCTTTCTCTTTAGAATTTTGTAGTTCTACTACACTGGGTATGGATTTCTTTTGATTTATTTTGGTATATTTTGTACTTTATCTGTGGATTCACTTTTGAAAAATTGTTAGCCATTATCTCCTCAAATACTGTCTCTCATCCATTTTCTCTTTTCTTCTGAGATTCCAATTATAAGTATGTTGTACTTTATTTTTCCTAGTTTTAAGTCTCTTCATATTTTTTTTATCTTCTGTTTTTCATATGGTGCATTCTGAGTAATTTTTTAAAAATCTGACTTTTAATTTAGTAGTTCTTTCTTCTGCATTTATTCTATTTAATGTATCCATTGACTTACAGTTTTTATTTCTGAAAGTTCTGTTTGGTTTTCTTTCAGATTAAACTTTTCAGGCTTGTTGCTTGCTTATTCCTGTGATTCAGTCATGTTTATTTCTTTGAGTTTTAAATGATTTTTATATTCACTGTTAGATGGTTCCAATATTTGAAGTCTGTAGGAGGTGTCTAAATTTGCTGGCTCTTTCTTTTGATGGTTTATTTCCTTGTGTTTTTGACACTCTGATTATAAGCTTATATTTAATCTTACATGTAAGGTAACTAATGCCTTAACTGGGTTTGTGTTCCTCCAAATAATAGCTCCGTTTTTTCTTACTAAACTATTGTCTCAGGATCTTTCAGGTTCCTAGTCTTGGGAACTTTAAGTTCCCCTCCCCTGAGAGCTGCTTATCCAAGCCGTGGTTTCCCAACCATAAAATCTGTGTATTAGTAACGCTCTTGCAGAAATTTTCCTCTTTGCTTGTGCTTATCACTTGGGTTTTGGCTCACATCTTTTGCTTTTCTTTTGTGGTGGAGAGGAGATATGGAGGGCAGGGAATGGCCTTTGATTTTTGTTACTTCCTGTAGCAGCTCCCAGTCACAAAATATTTTGTTTTAGATAAACTTTCTGGGTTGTTTTGTTTTGTTTTGTTTTCTAGCAAGAGAGCCTTCTATATTATCTAATCTGCCATATTTCCATTAGTGGAACTTTCTTTTTATTTTTTAAACCATATATAAAACATTATTCCTAAGTTTTATATGTAAATTAAATTAGAATACAAGTGGTAATTTAAAATCTGCAATTTTAAGATATTTTAAAATTATATATTAAAAATAAGATTGATTTTAACTTATTATAATTTATATTTGAGTAGAATTATTTATAATATTTTGGAGATATGAAGTGGCAAACCTTGTAGATTTTCTGAAATGGTTAATTTTACAAATGTATGTGTGGATGCTATCACAGAAAAATAAGTTTTCAGTGTGTTCTTTTTTTTTTTTTAAAGATTTTATTTATTTATTTGACAGAGAGATAGAGAGAGAGTACAAGTAGGCAGAGAGGCAGGCAGAAGGAGAGGGAGAAGCAGGCTCTCCGCTGAGCAGGGAGCCCAATGCGGGGCTCGATCCCAGGACCCTGGGATCATGACCTGAGCTGAAGGCAGCTGCTTAACCGACTGAGCCACCCAGGTACCCCCAGTGTGTTCAAATATATATACCAACTGAGTACAAGGTATAAATTTAATTTAGGGCATAGGATGATTTCATTATTGTATATCCTGACTGTGATGTGGTTACATGTGTTAAAATCCATAGAACTGTACAGCAAAAACAAAAAAAGGAAGTTCAATTTAATACATGTTCATTTAAAGATAAAATTTTCAGGATTTTTAAAAAACAATTATGCTGTCTTATGAAAAATAAAATGTGTGGATTCTATGAAGTTTATATTATAAATTTTTCAGTGGTATTCTTCAACAGTTTTGTTTTGACTTTACTCCAATTTTGGGACTTAAATCATCATTCCTTTCAGATAATGCAGAATCCATTATTCACTATAATATATTAGGCCAGGGTTTCTGAACCTCAGTACCACTGACATCTTTGTTTTGGGGGCTGCTGTGAGCATTCCAAAATACTTAGCAGCACCCCTAGCTTCTCCCCATTAGATTCTAGTAGCACTTCCCTCTCAGTTCTGACAACCAAAAATATTTCCAGACATTGCTAAATATCCCCAGGGGGCAGTGTGTGTGCATGTGTGTGTGCATGCACATGTGTGTGTAAAGACAAAATCACCACCAAAGCTAATCACTTTACTAGGCCTAAGTGGCTCAAACTTTTTGGGATACATATTTCTTCATTTTCAAAGTTTGTCAACCCAGTATTAGTGGTATGATGTGTATTATGATAAGAGCTATGTGTATATAATCTCTTTCTACACCAAAATATCTTTTCTTAAATTATCTAATGCTACAATAGTGCATGCCCAACTCATAAAATTAAGAACCTTTATTTGCATTAAATCTTTGTAAAATAAGAATTTTAGAAGTATTTGAAAGGGTGAAAAGTACCTGTCCCATAACAACAATCTTAATTAACCAGTACAGGAGTGTAATTAAGGGTAGGATGAGGGAACTACATAATGGTAATCTCTGTTTTGCTTTGAATGTATTCTGGTGCCTTGGCAAGTCATTTTAAAAAAATGTTTATTTTCTTAATCTGTAGAATGGAAATGATTTAACCCGAATTGTATTGGGTAACACAGTAGGAGAAATGTGAGATTTGTTTAAGACAAACATTCCATAAAAATGTTAAGTGCTTTAATCAGATACTTAAATTTTTTTTCAGCTATTAAATAATAGAAGAAAATGGAATTGAATATACCAGCATGGAACAATCTAATGATTCACTAAGAGTCAACAATAATGATTCTGAAGAATCAAAAACAGATTCTCAGGTATTTGAGGTAGGAATTCAACTGGGAACTTTTTTCCATTCCATTTAACAACTTTTTTTTTTTTAAGATTTTATTTATTTATTTGACAGAGAAAGAGCATAAGCAGGGGGAGTGGCAGGCAGAAGGAGAGAGAGAAATAAGCTCCCTGCTGAGCAGGGAGACCAATGTGGGGCTCAATCCTAGGATCCTGGGATCATGACCTAAGCCAAAGGCAGATGCTTAACGACTGAGCCACCCAGGCACCCCCATTTAATAACTTTTTAACATATAAGAAATAGTATTATATTTAATGTACTTAAGACTATTACAGTTTATCCACAATTCTATCATATATTTAATTTTATAATATAGAGCTTTACTTTTAATTAATATAGAGCTTTATTTTTAAGTAAAGCTCTATATTATAGAATTCTATATTCATAAAAATCTATAAAGAAAAATCTGTATTTTGAATTACATATCATGATTTCATGTTATGTTCCCATGGACAACTTTATTTCAATAAAATTGAAATAAAATATAAAAAATCAACAATTTCACTTAAGAACTACTTTTTGTCTGTATCAGTCTGTGTGAATTGACAACTCTTACAAAAAGTGAGGTGAATAATTAACTGAAAAATGAATCTTTCCATTTTTATTATAGAATTGTATATATTTTATTTTAAATTCCAGTGTAATTAACAAATTATATTAGTTTCAGGTGTATAATATATGGATTCAACAGTTTCATACATCACCCGGTGTTCATCAAAAGTGCACTCCTGGGGCACCTGGATGACTCAGTCTAAGGTTAGGCGTCTGACTGTTGATCTCAGCTCAGGTCTTGATCTCGGAGTTGTTAGTTTGGGCCCTGGATTGGGCATGCAGCTTACTTTAAAAAATGGTAAAAAGAAAACAAAAAAATAAAAACAAACCCAAAAACAAGCGCATTCCTTAATCCCCATCTCCTATTTAACCCATCTGCCCATGGTCCCCCCGCCCCCAGCCTCCCTCCTCTCACTGCTCTGGTAACCATCGGTATATTCTCTATTATCAAGAGTCTATTTCTTGGTTTCTCTCTTTCTCTCTCTTTTTCCCTTTGCTCATTTGTTTTGTTTCTTCCATATATGAGTGAAATCATGGTATTTGTCTTTCTCTGACTGACTTCACTTAGTATTATACTCTCTAGCTCCATCCATGTTGTTGCAAATGGCAAGATTTCATTCTTTTTTTATGGCTGAGTAATATTCCATTGTGTCTTATACCACATCTTTATCCATTCATCAGTCAGTGGTCACTTGGCCTGTTTCCATAATTTGGCTATTGTAAATAATGCTGCTATAAACATAAAGGTTCATGTATCCCTTTGAATTAGTGTTTTTGTATTTTTGGGTAAATACCCAGTAGCGTGATTACTGGATCATAGGGTAGTTCTATTTTCAATTTTTTGAGGAAACTCCATACTGTTTCCCACAGTGGCTGATAAACATTCTTTTTTTTTTTTAATTGTAACATTAGGGGCACCGGGCTGGTTTAGTTGGTAGAGCATGCTACTCTTGATCTTGAGGTTGTGAGTTTGAGCCCCATTGGGGTGTAGAGATTACTTAAAAATAAAATCTTTTGAGGGGGACAAGATGGCAGAGAAGTAGGGGACCCTGTTTCAACCAGTCCCCTGAATTTAGCTGGATACCTACCAAACCATTCTGAACACCCACAAAATCAGCCTGAGATGTAAGAATATATATCTGGATCTCTACAAGCAGAAAAATGCTGCCTCTCGCAAGGTAGGAAGGGCAGAGTCATGAATATGCAGGCAAAAGTGTCTTGCGCCAGAGCCGGCAAAAACTCACAGAGTGGTAATGGCTGGGAAAGGGCTTTAGAGCAGCACTCAGACAGAATCCAGGCGCTGCGGGTGCACACGCATGGACCTAGGACCGCTTGTGGTTTTAGAAGCGCAAAGGGCAGAGACAAGCCCAGGCCCTTGGGTCGACCACTGAGAAGGTTGCTGTGGGTGCGTACCCCTTACGGGAGGCTGCAGTTTTCAGCAGCACCTACAGAAAGGGAGATGTATATTCGGAGGGTTCAGAGAAGAGCAGACTGATTTCTCTGCTCTGGGACAGAGATCTGGGTGTGGCCATTTTTGCTCTGACCCTCAGAAGAGGCACAGAAAGCTGCCAGAGAACAAAAGCTTAAAAAACCAGTTTCTATGGAGCCTAGCTGCCCCCCGCCCCCCGCCCCGACAAGGGGCAGGGCAACTCTGCCCAAGCAGGGTTCCTGAGAAACAGCATGTCAGGCCCCTCCCCCAGAAGACAGGCTGGAAGAACAAGAGGAGACAACCCTAGGGCCCCCATAAAACTGTAAAACCCCCATAAAACTGTAAAACCCCAACATCAGGGGAAAATAGTATATTGAGCTCCAGGCGTTGCCTCACAGCTTGTGTATTTTTCAGATACAACTCCCTTTTTCTTTTTATTCTTTCTCTTATACTTCTTCTCTGTTTTTTCTTTTTACCTTTTTCTCATTTCAACCAGATTTTCAATATATCAACTTATAATTCATAGTAGCTTTTTAGCTTATATTTTTTCACACCTATATATTTTAATATAGATACATGCTTTAATGTAGTCTTTTTTTCCCTATTCAATATTACCTTTATATATATACCAGTTTTACTTTCCCTGTAATTTTGGGAAGTAGTGCCCTTTAGCAAACAGAACAAAATACACCCGGGAAGAACTGAAACACCCTACTTTGTCCACACTGAGGGATTATATCCCCCTTTCCTTCACTCCCCCCCTTTTTTTAAATTTTTAATTAAAAAAAATTTTTTTTTAATTCTATAAATTTTATTCTTCGGTTTCATTTTGGCTTTGTTTTTTCGGTGGTGGCTTCCAACTGCTCCAGATTTTCCTAGGCTGCATCTTGCTTGGGTCGTGGTTGATATTTTGGACTCTGTACATTCCCTGAACCATCCCTCAACAGAATGACTAGGAGGAGGAACTCCCAACAAAGAAAAGAACCAGAGACAATGGCGTCTGCTGCAGACCTAATGGATATGGGTATAAGCAAGGTGTCAGAGATAGACTTCAGGGTAGCAGTTTTGAAGGCAATAGCTAGTCTTGAGAAAACCATTAGCAACAATATAGAATCTCTTAGGGCAGAAATGAAATCTAATCAGGCCGAACTTAAAAATGCTATGAATGAGATGCAGTCTAAACTGGATATTCTAATGGCCAGGGTAAATGAGGCAGGAGAACAAATTAGTGATCTAGAAGATAAACTGATAGAAAGGAAGGAGGCTGAGGAAGACTGGGATAAACGATTAGAAGCCCATGAGAACAGATTTAGAGAGATCAATGATGCCATGAAATGTTCCATTGTCAGAATTATTGGGATCCCTGAGGGGGTGGAGAGAGAGAGGACTAGAAGATATATTTGAGCAAATCATAGCTGAGAACTTCCCTAATCTGGAGAAGGAAACAAGCATTTGTGTCCAAGAGGCAGAGAGGACCCCTCCCAGGATCAATAAAAATAGACCAACACCCTGGCATGTAATAGTAAAACTTGCTAATCTTAGAGCCAAGGAAACTATCCTGAGAGCAGCTCGGGGGAAGAGATTTCTTACGTATGGAGGGAGGAACATCAGAATAATGTCAGACCTATCTACAGAGACCTAGAAAACCAGAGAGGGCTGGCAAGAGATATTCAAGGTCCTAAATGAGAAGAACATGCAGCCAAGAATACGTTATCCAGCAAGGCTGTCATTCAGAACGGACGGAGAGACAAAGAACTTCCAGGACCAGCAGAAATTGAAAGAATATGTGACCACCAAGCCAGCCCTGCAAGAAATATTAAGGGGGATTCTATAAAAGAAGAAAGACCCCAAGAGTAATATAGACCAGAAATCTACAGAGGCAATCTATAGAAACAGGGACTGTACAGGCCATATGATGGCACTAAATTCATACCTTTCAATAATTACTCTAAACATGAACAGCCTAAATACTCCCATGAAACAGCACAGGGTTTCAGATTGGATACAAAGACAGGACCCATCCACATGTTGTCTACAAGAGACTCATTTTGAACTTAAAGACACCTCCAGACTGAAAGTGAGGGGATGGAGAACCAGTTATCATGCCAACGGACCTCAAAAGAAAGCTGGGGTAACAATTCTCATATCAGACAAATTAGATTTTAAACCAAAGACTATAGTAAGAGATGTAGAGAGGCACTATATCATACTTAAAGGATCTATCCAACAAGAAAATCTAACAATTGTAATTATCTATGCCCTCAACATAGGAGCAGCCAACTACATAAGCCAGCTGTTAACCAAAATAAAGAATCATATTGATAATAATACATTAATAGTAGGAGACCTTAATACTCCACTCTCAGCAATGGACAGATCATCTAAGCAGAAAATCAACAAAGAAACAAGAGCTTTGAATGACACATTGGACCAGATGGACTTCGTAGATATATATAAAAGATTCCACCCTAAAACAACAGAATACTCATTCTTCTCGAATGCACATGGAACTTTCTCCAGAATAGACAACATGCTGGGTCACAAATCAAGTCTCAACCAATACCAAAAGATTGAGATTATTCCCTGCATGTTATCAGACCACAGTGCTTTGAAACTGGAACTCAATCACAAGAAAAAATTTGGAAGGAATTCAAACACTTGGAAGTTAAAGAGCATCTTGCTAAAGAATGACTGGGTCAGTCAGGAAATTAAAGAAGAACTTAAACAATTCATGGAAACTAATGAGAACGAAAACACATCTCCAAAACCTGTGGGATACTACAAAGGCGGTCCTAAAGGGAAATACCTAGCCATCCAAGCCTCTCTCAAAAAAGTAGAAAAATCCCAATTGCACAAACTAACCTTATACCTAAAGGAGCTGAAGAGAGAACAGCAAATAAAACCTAAACCAAATAGGAGAAGAGAAGTAATAAAGATTAGAGCAGAGATCAATGAAATAGAAAACAGAAAAACAGTAGAACAGATCAGCAAAACTAGAAGCTGGCTCTTTGAAAGAATTAATAAGATCAATAAACTTCTCGCCAGACTTAACCAAAAGAAAAGAGAAAGGACCCAAATTAATAAAATCATGAATGAAAGGGGAGAGATCACGACTAACACCAAGGAAATAGAAACAATTATTAGAAATTATTACCAGCAACTATATGCCAAAAAATTAAGCAACATGGAAGAAATGGATGCCTTCCTGGAAACTTATAAACTACCAAGACTGAGGGGTGCCTGGGTGGCTCAGTCGTTAAGCGTCTGCCTTTGGCTTGGGTCATGATCCCAGGGTCCTGGGATCTAGCCCTGTATCAGGTCCCCTGCTCAGTGGGAAGCCTGCTTCTCCCTTTCCCACTCCTTCTCCTTGTGTTCCCACTCTCACTGTCTCTCTCTCTCTGTCAAATAAATAAAATCTTAAAAAAAAAAAAAAAAACTACCAAGACTGAAACAGGAAGAAATAGACAATCTCAATAGACCAATAATCAGTAATGAAATTGAAGCAGTAATCTAAACCCTCCCAAAAAACAAGAGTCCAGGGCCAGATGGATCCCCAGGGGAATTCTACCAAACATTTAAAGAAGTAATAATACCTATTCTGATGCTGTCTCAAAAAATAAAAACAGAAGGAAAACTTCCAAATTCATTCTATGAAGCCAGCATTACCCTGATCCCAAAACACTCCACTCTCAAAACCAGGCAAAGACCCCATCAAAAAGGAGAATTATAGACCAATATCCCTGATGAACTTGGATGCCAAAATTCTCAACAGGATCCTAGCCAATAGGATCCAGCAGTACATTAAAAGGATTATTCACCATGACCAAGTGGGATTTATTCCTAGTGGGATTTATTCCTGGGATACAAAGGTGGCTCAACATTCGCAAATCAATCAACGTGATAGAGCACATTAATAAAAGAAAAGACAAGAACCATGTGATCCTCTCAATTTTTGCAGAAAAAGAATTTGACAAAATACAGCATCCTTTCCTGATTAAAACTCTTCAAAATATAGAGATAGAGGGAACATATCTCAATATCATAAAAGCCATCTATGAAAAGCCCACAGCGAATATCATTCTCAGTGGGGGAAAAAACTAAGAGCTTTTCCCTTAAGGTCAGGAACACTACATCAAAAGCTAATGATGTACTATACAGTAGTTAACTGACATGATGACAGGGATGCCCACTCTCACCACCTTTGTTCAACATAGTACTAGAAGTCTTGGCCTCAGCAATCAGACAACAAAAAGAAATAGAAGGCATTCAAATTGGCAAGGAAGAAATGAAACTCTCTTCGCAGATGACATGATCCTTTATATGGAAACCCAAAAGACTCCACCCCCAAATTACTAGAACTCATACTGTAATTCAGCAACATGGCAGGATACAAAATCAATGCACAGAAATCAGTTGCATTTCTATACACTAACAGTGTGACTGAAGAAAGAGAAATTAAGGAATTGATTCCATTTACAATAGCACCAAACCCCATAAGATACTTAGGAATAAACCTAATCAAAGAGGTAAAGGATCTGTAGTCTAGAAATTACAGAACACTTAAAATTGAGGGAGACACAAAGAGATGGAAAAACATTCCATGCTCATGGATTGGAAGAATAAACATTGTGAAAATGTCTATGCTGCCCAGAGTAACCTACATTTTCAATGCAATCCCTTTCAAAATACCATCGACATTTTTCACAGAGCTGGAACAAACAATTCTAAAATTTGTATGGAACCAGAAAAGACCCCGAATCGCCAGGGGATTGTTGAAAAAGAAAGCCAAAGCTGGGGGCATCACAATGCCTGACTTCAAGCTATATGATCATCAAGACAGCATGGTATAGGCACAAAAACAGACACATAGACCAGTAGAACAGAATAGAGACCCCAGAAATGGACCCTCAACTCTATGGTCAACTCATCTTTGACAAATCAGGAAAGAATATCCAATGGAAAAAAGACAGTCTCTTCGATAAATGATGCTGGGAAAATTGGACAGCCACATGCAGAAGAATGAAACTGGACCATTCTCTTATACCTTACACAAAGATAAACTCAAAATGGATGAAAGACCTAAATGTGAGACAATCCATCAAAATCCTAGAGGAGAACACAGGCAGTAACCTCTTTCGACACTGGCCACAGCAACTTCTTTCAAGACACGTCTCCAAAGGCAAGGGAAACAAAAGCAAAAATGAACTTTTGAGACTTCATCAAGATAAAAAGCTTCTGCACAGCAAAGGAAACAATCAACAAAACTAAGAGGCAACCCGCGGAACGGGAGAAGATATTTGCAAATGACATTATGGATAAAGGGCTTGTATCCAAGATCTATAAAGAACTTCTCAAACTCAACACCCAAAAAACAAATAATCCAGTCAAAAAATGGGCAGAAGACATGAACAGACATTTCTCCAAAGAAGACATACAAATGGCTAACAAACACATGAGAAAATGTTCAACATCACTAGCCGTCAGGGAAATATAAATCAAAACCACAATGTGATACCACCTTATACCAATTAGAATGGCAAAAATTAACAAAACAAGCAACAACAAGTGTTAGTGAGGATGTGGAGGAAGGGGAACCCTCCTACACTGTTGGTGGGCAAGCTGGTACAGCCACTCTGGAAAACAGTATGGAGGCTCCTCAAGATGTTAAAAATAGAGCTACCCTACGACCCAGCAATTGTACTACTAAGTATTTACCCCAAAGATACAGATGTAGTGAAAAGAAGGGGCACATGCACCCCAATGTTCATAGCAGCAATGTCCACAATAGCCAAACTGTGGAAGGAGCCGAGATGCCCTTCAACAGATGAATGGATAAAGAAGATATGGTACATATATACAATGGAATATTACTCAGCTCTCAGAAAGGATGAATACCCACCATTTGCATCAACATGGATGGAACTGGAGGGGATTATATAAGTGAAATAAGTCAAGCAGAGAAAGATAATTATCATATGGTTTCACTCATATGTGCAATATAAGGAATAGCATGGAGGACCATAGGGGAAGGGAGGGAAAACTGAAGGGGGAGAAATCAGAGAGGGAGACGAACCATGAGAGACTGTAGACTCGGGGAAACAATCTGAGGGTTTCAGAGAGGAGGGGATAGGGGGATGAGGTAGCCAGGTGATGGGTATTAAGGAGGGCACCTGTTGTGATGAGCCCGGGTGTTATATGCAACTAATGAATCATTGAACACTATATCAAAAGCTAATGATGTACTATACAGTAGCTAACTGAACATAATAAAAATAAAAAATCTTTTTAAAAATTTTTTTAAAAATTTAAAAAGTACAAATTGTGACATATTTTACAAACACCCAAGTGCTTTTTTTTTTTTCTTTGCAAAAGCATCTAACCTGTATGGACTCCAGGGATCCTTCCTTTGGACAGAATGGTTCTCCTAGAGTTTTACCCATCACCTCTCATGAAGCAGATAATTCACTCACATCACAGAATATACCAGGGGCCCTGACTCAGACACAGACTCTTTCTTCAGAACAGTTCCATCTAGTGGACCAAAATGAGCAGCCTATTCAGTATGAACTCCAGTCATTGGGGGATTCTAATGCACAAATGGTGAGTGTATTTTATAAATAACCAGTTTTATGCCGTTTAGCAAAATATATTAACCTTACTAGACCTTAATTTCTTGAAACTGTTGACTTGCATTGCTTTGAAAATACTGTTTCTGTGACGTTCATTTTGTTATGCGAAGATTTCAAAAGATTTTCTTTCAGGACTACTAATAGAACGTTAAACCACTGCTTACCAGTCACTTCGTCTAGGTACACTGTCACTTTAAGATCAATTGGAAATATATCATAATCCATACTAGTGCCAGAGTTTACATGTAACTTATGTTTATTTTGGTGTATACATTTGACTGAACTCAAAGTTACTGCTTTATCTACCTCTCAGTCACTCACTTGCTTGCCACAGGCTGGTATGCCTTCTTGAAGCAAAAGAAAGCAGTGGAGGTACCAGAGGTATACTGGCAGTTAGACATACTTGCTGATGGGTAGATATGTATGTGTCACGTATGTGTCATGCATATAAAGGTATATGTATATGTCACATATGTGTCGTGCATATAAAGGTGAGAATGCTGCTTTAAACTGTTAGCTGAAGTATTCATGGCCAAGTTTATAGTTTGAATAGAAGAAATGAAAGATGGTTTTGATTGAAATTAAAGAGAATTACTGAGAAAAACTTCTAAGTTTCTCTCTGGTTAGTAAGAATATCCTTACATTAATAATATGAAGAATAATGTATCTTTTGTTTACCTGTTTTCCAAATTTTCTACAATGGATATTTATTAACTACATAATAAATATTATTTTAAAATTTATAATTTCAGTTATAAATTATAACACAAGTGAGCAACCGTTTTACCTAAAATTAATCCCTCTTTTGTTTCTAGTCTAGAGCATTCTAGAGTTAATCTATATGCTATTGTATGAAGGGTTATCATTTTACACATGGTAGCTTTCTTAAAAAGCACATTAAAGTCATTTATTTGTTTGAGTCTAAAAAATGTTTGAGTTCCCATTCTCTTTGCAATTTTATTAAACTTTCTTTACAAAGTGGTCATAACGGTGATTTTACATTGTCTGGGGTAAGAGAGGATACAGCTATGAAATAGAAAACCTATGGCATGAAGCATGGAATAAGTGTAAGAAACATAGAGTATAAGAAAGTATTTTCGGGGCACCTGGGTGACTCAGTCGTTAAGTGGCTGCCTTTGGCTCAGGTCATGACCCCAGCGGCCTGGGATCAAGCCCCACATTGGGCTCCCTGCTCAGCAAGGAGCCTGCTTCTTCCTCTCCCACTCCCCCTGCTTGTGTTCCCTCTCTCGCTGTGTCTCTCTCTTTGAAATAAATAAATAAAATCTTTAAAAAAAAAAAAAGAAAGTATTTTCTTCAAAGAACCAATGATCAGAAAGTGGTGATGTTTTGGGAAACTTAGTGGAACTTTTCAGGGTTTTTGTTTGTTTTAATAAACTTTATTTTATAGAGCAGTTTTAGGTTCAGAGCAAAACTGAATGGAAGATACAGAGATTTCTCATGAAACCCCTGCCCCTATATATGCATGGTCTTTTCCATTTTCAACATCTTCCACCAAATGGAGTTCTTTTTAAAGAAATGGTTTTTTTAATATAGAAGTTATCAAGGAAGTAGTAAAGATTCAGTACTGAGTGAATCTGCAACAGATGAAGAAGTTATAAAGCAAAGCAGGGATGGTATTTTGGATTTATTAGATATATTGTACAGTACACAAAGAGCCCAGTAAATATGACTGCTTATTAGCCAAGGTTTTCTTTTTTTTTTTCAAGGTTTTCTGATAATGTTTATGGTCTGCCTCAAATAGAATGCATTGCAACAGATGACTTTTCAAAACTCTGTTTTCATAGCAAAGATTAAAGATAATTAACTTTTTTAAAATAGGAAAAGTAATATTATTGTCACCATTATCAAATTACATGAACTGAAAATAGTTTTTTAGGTACCAGGTAGAATTAGCTAAGAAAGAGAAAATGGAGGAGACTCTTCTCCACTATGCATAGGAAACATTTTCAAAATTAAGAGGATATTCCACAGATCATTCTTAATTATGAAATTTTCATATGATTGAATAAATTGTAAATATGTGTTTTATTTGGATTTAGTAGTAACCACAGCAGTCTTATTTTCTAAGAATGAATGGAATATTTTTCACAAACATTTAATCTTAAGGAGAAAAGAATTTAAAATCATGTTATTACTGTTGCCTTTTAAAGTCCAGCAGTATTTTTTGTCTTTTTTTTTTTAGGTTAAATAACATCATCAGATAATGGGAAGCAGTACAGAGCAGTTGTTTGAATTTGGGTTTGAATTTCAACTCACCACTGTATAACTCTGTGTTACCTGCATGAGTTGTATAACCTCTTATGACAATATTCTCAAGTATAAAATGTATATGCTTCATATACATGTGATAAGGATTAAATACAGTAATGCATGTAAAGTCTTGTCACTTAGTATGCACTCAACAACTGTAAAGCAATTATCATCATCAGAGTTTACAGTTGCTTTTTCATGATGAAGTGATAAGAGGTAGGCAAGATATTTTTATCTCAAGAAACTTGATAAGCATTGGGGGAGGGAAACAATTCCTACTCTTAATTTCTGGGAAATGTTTACAATTATACTTAAAGCATCTACTTTGGGGCGCCTGGGTGGCTCAGTTGGTTAAGCGACTGCCTTCGGCTCAGGTCATGATCCTGGAGTCCCGGGATCGAGTCCCGCATCGGGCTCCCTGCTCAGCAGGGAGTCTGCTTCTCCCTCTGACCCTCCCCCCTCTCATGCTCTCTCTCTCTCATTCTCTCTGTCTCAAATAAATAAATAAAATCTTAAAAATAAAAAAAATAAAGCATCTACTTTGTTGAAGTTTTTTTCAAATTTAATTTTTTTTTTCAAACTAAAATTTTCTCAAATGACCCTCTTAAAACTAGGACTGCAGTCTCTGTCAGGCATCAGTAATGTTTTCATGTTTCACATAGCAAAAAGGCAGTCTTGGAAAGTGGGTTGGAAGGATTGCAAAAAATTATTTGAGGGAGAACTGAGGCTAGCCGACTTTGGGTAAAACAGTAACACTGTGTCAATAGAAGAGTAGTATATTAGGTAATAAAGTTTACAGGGTGTCTGAAAAGTCTGGAAATTTAGGATAAATTTATTTTCAAATAATACATTAGTTTTATTTTTCAAATGATAGGCTTAAAATTGTTTTTCTTCAGCTTCAGACACCCTTTTAATTGACAGTTCTCTAAATTTAAGGTAATGGATTCAATTGTTAAACTGAAGGAAAAAAAGGAAATAATAAACAAATGATTTTTCTTATATTTTCAGACTTTTTGGGCATTCTGTGGTATTCCTTATGTACCAAGACAGGAAATATATAAATTCAGAGATATAAAAATAAATTCTGTTTAATTAGACATCTAACAAGGTACTGTTTTTAAACTAATGAAAGTGACTTAAAATATGGAACAAATGATTACCACACAAATAATTCAAACACATAGGGATATAATATAGTAAGTAGAAGAAAGTAAATATATTAAGTCCAGTCAGAGCCTTGTTCACATTATTATTAGACCTCATACATGTGTAATGATTAAGACCATAGGTGGTTAAGATCATAGGACATAGGGTCAAACTGCTTTTTTTGAATCCTAGCTTTACCACTTACCAGTTCCGAAACTTTGGGAAAAAATTTTTAAGTACCTCAGTGTTTTCATCTACAAAATGAGGGAAATGATAGTATCTACCATACAGATAGGCATGTCTTTAATCATCTATTTAAGTAATAATTCTGCTAAATCATTGTTGGCTTATGCATTTGATTTCTTTTTTAATGCTTCCAAGATGATTGTTGCCAACCCGTCAGAAAATGGACAGGTGCTGCGTGTAATTCCATCTACCCAGACAGGGATGGCACAAGTGATTATACCTCAGGGGCAGCTTGTGGATGTGAATAGTCCTCAGGGTGAGTAATCATGGCATATAGGGGATTTGAGAATGTTTTAAAGAACAAATGTATATTTCAGAAAATCACCTCATGAAAGTCAGCTAAAATTGATCTCTTTGGGTAAGATTGTGAACTGAATAATTAGAAAAAGTTTCTTAGCCCAAATAAATTTCAAGTTCATTTTTCAACTCCTGTCTAGGTTAGCTGTCTATTTCATTTTGGAATTCTATGAAGCTGGTTGACTCTTGCTTCCTCCCAAATGACCAGTGAGCATAAAATAAATTCTTCTTTATTACAATAACAGTAATAATAACAGCAACAATAACAAGAATATAGTGCTAATAGCTTTGGAGAAATTTTTACATTTATATTTTTATCAATATTGTTAGCCATGTGACTCATTACTCTTTTATTTAACTATTCTTTTCATCCTCTTTGCTCTTTTCCTCTTTTCTTTTTCCTTCAGATTCAGAAAGGCGAATTATGCTCCCCATTTATTTACTCTTTCTTAACCTATTAGATAATATCCCTGCTAGTTCTCTTCTTTTACTTCCCTTCCTTTTCCATCTGTTTCAATCTCTTTTCTAACACCATAGCTACACTGTTTCATCGTTCATTCATAGCTAATGATTTAGAGTAGATATTTTTACCTTAGTTATATGATTCTTCGCCTTTGTTAATAGTTAAAACTTAAGTTTGCAGACAAAATGATAAACATGGTACAGAAATGAAAAAGAGTCTGAAACTAATGATGTATTATATGTTGGCTAATTGAATTTAAGTTAAAAAAATTAAAAAAAAGAAATGAAAAAGTTTTACATTTACATTATATATTATGAAACTATTAACATAACAATTCTACCACTTTTATATCCTAGCTGTTCAATATAAGCTTCAAAAATTTAATTACAAAATTTCAGTAGTCAGTATTATAATTTGAAACTAAACAAGTGTATTAAGGAAATTCTCAAAGCATTATAAGTTTTACTATCTTTAGAATATATCTTGCCTTTCCTATTTCAAATGTATGAGTCCTAGTTAGTTACATTCTCGTGGTCTTATTCAAGATACTGATGTCGCTTTGTTCTTGTTACTGCTGTTAAGATGTCTCTGAAGAGAAACCCAGTGATAGAAATTTACCAACTGTAAGAGTGGATGTTCTAGCGGATAATACCAGTAATTACACTGTTCATCCACAAGCATCTGTCATATTACCCAAAAAGACAGTGGCCAGGTGAGTCAGTGGGAAAGAGGAGTTCATGTTTTGAAATTATTGTGGAAATCTTTTTTTTAATTATCATATCTAAAGTGGGCTGACTATAGAAAAGATCGGAAATTCAGGAAATAGAATAAACTCATCAAATTATCAAATAGCTTTAATTATTTTAATGGCATCTTGGCAACTAGGAGACTATCCTAGAAGCCCTAATGTCTAAAGTGCTACTTTTCCTCAGTGATACTTGCCTGTTATCTTTTTTTTATATATATATTTTTATTTATTTGAGAGAGAGAGAGAGCACAAGCAGAGGGAGCAGCAGAGGGAGAAGAAGTAGGCTCCCCACTGGGCAGGGAGCCCAATGCAGGGTGAGATCCCAGGACCCCAGGATCATGACCGGAGCTGAAGGCAGACGCTTAACCAACTGAGCCACCAGGCACCCCTTGCCTGTTATCTTTTGAAGCAATTTGAAAACGTCTAACACTAATAGGGTTTTTATTTATTTTTTATTTTTTTAAGATTTTTATTTATTTATTTGACAGAGAGAGACACAGCAAGAGAGGGAACACAAGCAGGGGGAGTAGGAGAGGGAGAAGCAGGTTTCCCACGGAGCAGGGAGCCCAACGCGGGGCTTGATCCCAGAACACTGGGATCATGACCTGAGCTGAAGGCAGATGCTTAACAACTGAGCCACCCAGGCGCCCCACTAATAGGGTTTTTAGAATAAAGAAATATCCATTCTAGTTCCTAAAATGTTTAATGGTTCATCATCTTTTTATGCATTTAATTCCTCTGTGGTAAAGTATTTAAGTGTTTTTTGTTAACATGTTTCAGCTTTTATTTTTGCCTTAACATTGTTTATAATAATTTAGGCAAATATAGACATAGATTTTGAATTATTTATATTCTTTTAACTGTTTAAGAAAATATTTAAAAATTAACACAGTATTTATGACATTTAGTCTTAGAGTTTGACATAAATATGTTAACAAGTCACCTGAAGATGTTTTATTGGCTCATTTTTTTGTTAAATGAAAAACAATTATATAATGAGAAGACTACAAAATAAGCTTTGAGGGAGATATATAAAACACTTAAATTTGTTGGGGCTACAGATATTTGGAAGAAGAAACTTAGGCCTTTGCTTTAGCAGTTAATAAAATAGTGATGTTTAAAGAAAATTATAATTAATACACCCACCAATCTATTATTATTATCACCATTAAGATTTCATTTATTTATGGGGCACCTGGGTGGCTCAGTTAAGCATCTGCGTTTGGCTCAGGTCATGATCACAGGGTCCTGGGATCGAGCCCCACATCGGGCTCCCTGCTCAGCGGGAAACCTGCTTCTCCCTCTCCCACTCCCCCTGCTTGTGTTCCCTCTCTCGCTGTCTCTCTCTCTCTGTCAAATAAATAAAATCTTAAAAAAAAAAGATTTTATTTATTTTTTTAAGTAAACTCTACACCCAGCTTGGGGCTTGAACTCATGACTCCAAGATCAAGAGTCGCACGCTATACCATTTGAGCCAGCTAGGTGCCCCTATTATTACAGTTTCTTATTGATGACTTCAATATCTTGTCTGTAACACTGGCTAAGGGGATAAAACAGTTGAATGTTGTATGTGTGTTTGTGTGTATGTAACTTGTAATTTATATTTATGTTTATTCCTCCCTTGTCCCAGAATGCTTGAAGAACCCTTTCTGGCTCCTCTCCAGCCACTTTCTTCTAATACACCTATGTGGGCCTGCCGTCTTAGGAGCTGTGAGGTGAGTTAAAAATAATCCTTACCTAGAATCACTAAATTGATTATCACTATAATGCATCCCAATATGTCCACTTTTGAGTACAACTAATATAGACTATATCTGTAATACTTTGTTTGTGCTAACTCTGATCTCATCTATTATTTTATTCCTTAGAGATTGTAAGCTCTGTTAAAGCAGAGATCATATAAATCCCTTCATACTTCAGTCATTTCTTCTCTTACAGCTCTTTTCTATTGTCTTCCATGAAACTTCATTATCATGTTTTTCTACTTTTATTTTTTGACCATTACTTCTCTTTACTTGTACTTACTTCTTTTCATATTCTCAATGGAAACTCTTTAAGTTTTGGTATTTGACCTTGTCTTATTTCTCTACATTTTATCCCTTGGAGAGCTGATCAACTTTGTTAACTTTCACCTCTCACTTTTATAAAAATGATTTCCAAATCAATATCACTGGTTCTTTAATTATGCCCTTGTCTTGCCCCAGATCTCAAGCTACTTACTTGAAGCTTTACTTGAATTTCACCTCAAATTCACCATGTGCTAAACAGAAATTACCATGTCACAACTAGCTCTACTTCCTAAATTCCTTGTCTGTTTAATGACAAATACCTTTTCCTTAGACATTCAGGCACAGTGTTTTATTTTTTAAAGATTTTTTTTTTATTGAGAGAGAATGATAGAGAACATGAGAGGGAGGAGGGTCAAAGGGAGAAGCAGACTCCCTGCTGAGCAGGGAGCCCGATGCGGGACTCGATCCTGGGACTCGATCCTGGGACTCCCCGA
Organism: Mirounga angustirostris; assembly: GCF_029215605.1. Classification (NCBI taxonomy): domain Eukaryota; kingdom Metazoa; phylum Chordata; class Mammalia; order Carnivora; family Phocidae; genus Mirounga; species Mirounga angustirostris. The sequence continues at coordinate 163,147,259 of NW_026991711.1, forward strand.
TCATGACCTGAGCTGAAGGCAGTCGCCCAACCAACTGAGCCACCCAGGCACCCCATGGCACAGTGTTTTAGATTAATTTCTTCCTTCCCCATACTAAGGTAGTCACCTGATTCTTTTAGTTTTTCATTTAAAGTATCTCTTTTTTTGTGAGGTGGTTGGGCTACCTCTTCCACAGACTTGTGTTACCTTGAACTTTTTTTTTTTTTAACAGTTTATTTATTTGACAGAGAGAGAGACAGGAAGAGGGAATGCAAGTGCGGGTGGGGGGGTGGGAGAGGGAGAAGCAGGCTTCCCACTGATCAGGGAGACCGATGCCAGGCTTGATCCCAGGACCCTGGGATCATGACCTGAGCTGAAGGCAGCCACTTAACGAGTGAGCCACCCAGGCACTCCATCTTGAACTTAATTATAGTGACAACCTTCCCTCTAATCTCTTTGACTCTTCCGTTTCTGGGCCCTACTATCTAGTTTTCTAAAACTACTTGTCTTTAAATATTGCTTTCATTATTTTTTTCTCATTGCCCAGTAAGTTCAGTGTTATTTTTTCCATATCATTTACCACTATACATAGCTTTCAAGATCTTGCATAATCTGGTATTACTTTATCCTATTTTATTTACTACTTTTCTCCAGCTCATCATTCATTCTTGTTAGCCTTATCTTCCTACTTTGTACAAACACTTCAGAATCTTCTCTTATCTCTGCCTTGACTTGTTTTTATTTCCATTTCCTAATATGTTTTATTTTCTTCTGCTTACCTTTCTAACTATTCTTTAAATCCTAATGGAAGTCCTATATATCTTTTCTGTAAATAATAATTATTTTAGCTCTTACCTTTTTATCTCTTTAAGTTCTTTGGTATTTATTGTCATTACTGTTGTAAATTATTTGCTTAATTTTTTGTTCATCATTACATAGCATTTAGACTATACACTTTGTGGGGGAAGGGACCATGCTCCTGTACATGTAAACCATATGTGATGATGACTAATTATTAAAATGCCTCATTGTTTTAAACAAATTTTCAAAATAGAAAGGGAAAACATTATTTCAGTTTTAATATTTTGTGAAAAGTTCTAATAATAAAGTCTAATGATGTGATGTATTGCACTGAGTAGGACATTTTTACTATTGTTGCTTTTCTAAGTCATATTTATGAAAGTCTGTATATATAGGTAGGTAGATAGATTTTTTCCCTCACGCTTTTTGTTACAGTTTTTCACTGGTTTCCAAAAGGAACTATTATTGTTGTTTGATAAAGGTTTTTTTTTTTAAGATTTATTTATTATTTTATTTATTTATTTATTTTAAAGATTTTATTTATTTATTTGACAGAGAGAGACACAGTGAGAGAGGGAACACAAGCAGGGGGAGTGGGAGAGGGAGAAGCAGGCTTTCCACTGAGCAGAGAGCCCGACGCAGGGCTTGACCCCAGTACTCTGGGATCATGACCTGAGCCGAAGGCAGACACTTAACAACTGAGCCACCCAGGCACCCCTAAAGATTTATTTATTATTTTAAAGAAAGAGAGCGTGAGCAGGGTGAGGGGTAGAGGGAAAGAGAATCTCAAGCCGACTCCCTGCTGAACACAGAGCTGTTGCAGGGCTCAATCCCAGGACCCTGAGATCATGACCTGAGCTAAAATCAAGAGTCAGATGCTCAATCTACTGAGCCACCCAGGTGTCCCTGATGAGGGTTTTTATTTATTTATTTATTTATTTTTAAGATTTTATTTCTTTATTTGACAAAGAGAGACACAGCGAGAGAGGGAACACAAACAGGGGGAGTGGGAGAGGGAGAAGCAGGCTCCCCGTGGAGCAGGGAGCCCGATATGGGGCTCCATCCCAGGACCCTGGGATCATGACCCTGAGTCGAAGGCAGACGCATAACAACTGAGCCACCCAGGCGCCCCTGATGAGGGTTTTTAAAATTGTTATTATAAACTTTACAGAATGCTATAGACATTAAAGCATTAGCAATTATGTAATCAAATCACTTTGTTTTACAACCATTTGCATTGTGTGGCTTACCTCATGTCATACATCTTATAAGAAACTAATAGTTAAAATCTCTTCTAGTTTCATTCTGTCCAACAGAATGAATATCTCCATCAGTGAAGGAGTCTTTCTTCTCTCCTAAGCTGTATCAATAGTGAAAAACAATTTTGGTTAATGGCTGAAGAGATGTTTTCTGCATTTTGCTTCAAAATATTGTTTAATAGGGGCACCTGGGTGGCTCAGTCTGTTGAGCATCTGACTTCAGCTCAAGTCATGATCTCAGGGTCCTGGGATTAAGCCCTGCATTGGGCTCCACACTCAGTGGGGAGTCTGCTTGTCCCTATTCCTCTCCCTCTGCCCCTTCCCTCCACTCATGCTCTCTCTCTTAAATAAGTAAAGTCTTTAAAATATATATGTGTATTTAATAATCCTTTTTACTTTTTGACTTTTCATTTAATTATGTTTTTCCATAAGCATTTTTTGGATTTGACCAAAATGCACTAGTTGAATAAATTTCAAAACTGTGTTAAACTTAAAAAAAAAACAAAAAAAAAACCTTAAACTTTTTATCTTCTGATAGAGACCTGGTTATATTGTACTAATTCTGAATTTTTCCTTTCATTGACAACGTTATAAACTCTGTTCATTTTATTTGTTAAAAATTGTTAATAAGCTGGACTTTATGTTTCTACTTTTATTTGCAGTCAATATTTTTTTTTTAAAGATTTTATTTATTTATTTGACAGAGACAGAGATAGCGAGAGCAGGAACACAAGTAGCGGGAGTGGGAGGGGGAGAGCAGGCTTCCCATGGAGCAGGGAGCCCGATGTGGGACTCGATCCCAGGACCCTGGGATCATGACCTGAGCCAAAGGCAGCTGTTTAATGACTGAGCCATTTAATGACCCAGGAGTCCCTGTAGTCGATATTTTGATGCAGAAATATCTGGGCTAGAAAAATATTTGTAAGCCTAGGCATTTTTGTTATTTTTAGGGGAAATTGGAGATAATGTATTGCTTGGCATCAGATTATCTCTTATTATGACCCAAAGTACAGCCACAACAGTATTTTGATACCTTCCTTTCTTAATTAATTAATTAATTAATTATTTTTAAGATTTTATTTATTTGAGGGAGAGAGTGTGAGAGAGAGCACAAGCCAGGGGAGGGGCAGAAGGAGAGGGAGAGGGAGGAGCAGACTCCCTGCTGAGCAGGGAGCCCGATGTAGGACTCGATCCCAGGACGCTGGGATCATGACCTGAGCTGAAGGCAGACCCTTAACCAACTGAGCCACCCAGGCACCCCTATACCTTCTTCTTTTTAAATGTATGCCTGCAGGGTGAAAAATTTAGTCTAGTAAAAAGATTCCTAGTCCCACATCTCTGCTCTTGTTCCCTTTAATGGAGAAACATACATGGAGTCAGTTCTAGATCTGTATGCTTTAATGTAGGAGATCACAGTTAATAGATTTTTCTCTATTGGTATAGAAAAAGCTTCTACTTTTGTTGAGGGTTACTTACATGCTTATGGGTAGATAATATAATTTTATTTACACGATTTATTTACACCTTCCTTGTTTCAGGAAGAATGAAGACAGCTTACAAAAATACATAAAATATATTAGTAAGGTGGAAATTAAAATGGGAACTAAAGAATAAAGAAAAATAAGAATGTAACCATAAAATGGAAGTACGAAATGTGTATCTTAATGAACTGTATGTACACACACACGTATATGTGCACACGTACATATACACTTGTCTATAATTTAAGCATCTACATTTCAAAAAGGGAAAACGCAGTTAGTCTGTTTCCATTAGATAAAAGTAATTAAGTTAATTTCCATAAAATAAAACGATTAACTATTTTTGGTACTAAGTTCAGACAGGATTTTCTCTGAGAGAAGGATCTTCTTAAAAAGAATCTTGATATAATGAGCAAATTCTTTGATACCATTTAGGAGATACCATCACAATTTTCATAGGCTTTCAAAAAGATTCATGTCCTATCAAAATTAATTTTAGCAAAAGAAGCCCCATAGGGAACCAGTACTTTATGGCCAGTTTTATGCTGATCTGGTTGGATCTAGGGGTAGAATTTTAAATATATGGAAGAATAGATACACAATATATTCTTCAAACTACCTCCCTAAGTATTATTTCTCTCAAGCAAGATTTTGATACTGATGGTGTGGCCATGAGTTTGACATTATATTCTCTTAACAAATATTTGGAGAATATCTATTTGATAATGCTGGTTGAAAGGAAATCAGATACACTTGTTGCACAAGATCATTGATCTGAGGGGAGAATGACATTCTCTTTTGAAAACCAATGAGTCTTTTATCTTGGACAACCACTTCATTAAATTTTTTGTACAATGAAACATACTTGCTAATAATTTTGTTATTTAATTTCTACTACATGCAGAAAATTGGAGATTCATACCGTGGCTACTGTGTAAGTGAGACTGAATTAGAAAGTGTCCTAACATTTCATAAGCAGCAAACACAGAGTGTTTGGGGGACCCGCCAATCTCCAAGCCCAGCCAAGCCAGCTACACGCTTGATGTGGAAATCTCAGTATGTCCCATATGATGGAATCCCATTTGTCAATGCAGGTACTTTTTAAAAGAATTATTTTAAAAGGTTCAGCACAGCCATGATCCATTGTGAAAATGTGTTTTCATAAAAATTTCCTACCAAAATTTTCATTTTTGTGGATGACAACTGAATATTAATTGATGAAAGTACATATTAAATTAAAAAGAAAACTTGAAGTAAATATGACCAATTATTTTATGAAATTGTATTTTAATACATTAGAATAAATAAATAATACTTCCTTAGATATTATGCTGATAAATAGAAAATAAAAATATTAATAGAGCAATTTTATTATTCTAAATATGTATATCTGTTGGATTTTTTTTTTTTTTTATCCAGTCCAGATATCTCTTCTCTCTTGATTCATCTTGTGGGACAAATTTGTATTCATTTTATATAGCTTATAGCTTATAACTCTGGAGTTACTGTGTAGAATTTGTATGCAATCTGGAGTTATAGCATACAGAATTCCAATATTAGGATTCTCAAGCATCAAATCTGTTACATATACTATTCTCAAATATTGGGCTAGTGTGTATTAAAATGGTAGAGTTTTGTGTGTGTGTTTTTTAAAGATTTTATTTTTAAGTAATCTGTATTCCCAACATGGGGTTCAAACTCACAACCCTGAGATCAAGAGTCGCATGCTCCACTGACTGAGCCAGCCAGATGCCCCTAAAGTGGTGGAGTTTCAAACAATTTCCAGAGATTCACCCTAGGACTAGTCAAATCCCAAAGAACATAAAGAAAAGTGATTTATTTTAGGACTATGGAAATACTGATTCAGCTGGAAGAGTTGCATTCTCATCCTGGACCTCTGAAGGTAGAAAAAGATATGTGGAGGAAGATGAGATAAATGTAACCTCTTCTACCCAGGTTTCGTCAGTATTCTGTAAAAGATGGAACATTTTTCCCCTCCATAGTTCTAATCCCCATGTTAACTCTCCACAGGCGGCCACTACTTAAATTTGCTGTGTATCTTTCCAGTCTATATTTTTATACTTTACCACACATATTTGTATTTATAATAATGTATTTTATTGTTTTGAATAGTTTGAAATATTCATAAATAGTAAACTATGGACATTGTTATGTAGATTTTCACTCACCCTTATTTCTTGAAATCCATCCATATTGATACTTACAGATCTTAATGTAACCAGTATGTAACATTCCAGCATATGACCAAACCACAATTATTTTTCTACTAATGATCATTTAGGATGTTTCTAATTTTCAGTATTACAAAGAATGCTGTAGTCAAACCTTGACAATATACATTTTCTGTTGAAAAGATGTAAATAAGTTAATAGTGCATGCATTAAAGTGGAATTGCTAAATTGTGAAGTATGACCATTTCATCTTTACAAGATTATCTCAAGTTGCTCTCTAAAGTGGTTGTACAAGAGCCATCCTCCCCCCCAAAAAAAGAAATCTTGCCATTTGCAAAGACGTGGATGAAACTAGAGGGTATTATGCTAAGTGAAATAAGTCAGTCAGAGAAAGACAATTATCATATGATCTCACTCATATGTGGAATTTAAGAAACAAAACAGGAGCATAGAGGAAGGGAGGTAAAAATAAAACAAGACAAAATCAGAGAGGGAGACAAACCAGAAGAGACTCTTAATCATAGGAAATAAACTGAGGTTGCTGGAGGGGAGGGGGGTGGGGGGATGGAGTGGTTGTGTGATGGACATTAAGGAGGGCACTTGATGTAATGAGCACTGGGTATTATATAAGACTGATGAATCACTGACCTCTACCTCTGACACTAATAATACACTATATTTTTTTTTATTTATTTGAGAGAGAATGAGAGACAGATAGCAAGAGAGGGAAGAGGGTCAGAGGGAGAAGCAGACCCCCCGCTGAGCAGGGAGCCCGATGTGGGACTCCATCCCAGGACTCCAGGATCATGACCTGAGCCGAAGGCAGTCGCTTAACCAACTGAGCCACCCAGGCGCCCAATAATACACTATATGTTAATTAATTGAATTTAAATTTTAAAAAAGACCACCTAATAAAAGAATTAAAAAAAAATAAAGTGGTTGTACAGGTGCAAAATCTCTTCTCTAAATTTTTTTGGCCACATGTATTTCAGAATTTTTGGAATGTAATATGATAATATTACAGAATATTCCCAGCAAGTATTCTGTTGACCATATCACATAATCAAATACAGTAATATTTTATGGATAGTAACACTAAGAGGAATAAAGATTATAAATAGCCACATAAAGTTCAGGTCGGGTTTTGCAGTCAAATGGGTTCCAAAAAATTTTGTTTTCTGAACTTTTTCAGTTTCAGAATTGTATATGAGGAATTGATGACCTATACCAATTTTTACTTGTTTCAGCAATGTATGAAAATTTCCCTTTCCTTCATTTACCTTATGACTTAGCATTGTCAGAATTTAAAAATCTTTGTATTCTGGAAATTTTCATATATATATGACACACATATATACATGTATATACATATATATACATATATTAAAGGTAATATATAATAATATGTATTATATGTGTGTATATATATATATCTCAAAGTAAAGGTAATACTATATGAAATCCCATGACTCTCCTGTATCCATCATCCAGCTTCAACAAATATTAGCGTATGGTCATTCTTGTCTCATTTATATCCCTACCCACTTCTTCATTCCCACCTCCAAGATGATTTTATAGCAAATTCCAGATTCCAGTTGCTTTATCTGTAATTACTAAAGTATATATTATATACTGAAGTATATATCTCTAAAAGATAAGGATTCTTTATGTACATACTTATATACAATGGCAATCACATTATCATACTTTAAAAGAATTAACAGTAATTTCTTAATGTCATAAAATGTCAAATGTTCACATTTCTTTACTTATCTAATAATTCTTTTTCCATAGGTTTGTTCAAATTCACATCCAAACAGATTACATTTGGTTTTATCTCTTAATTTCTTTTCATCTAAAAATTTCTCTCCTCTTTTCCCCCAGGTAGTTTATCCTGTAGTTTTCTATATTCTGAGTTTTGTTGATTCCATCTCTGTGCTGTAGTTTAACATGTTTTTTAAAAATCTCCTATATTTCCTGTGAACTGTTAGATCTAGAGGCTTAATTAAATGAATATTTAATCTCCATTAAAGTATTTTACAAGAATACTTCATAGGTGTGCTGTGTACTTCTTATTGCTACCTATGTGCAACACCTTTTTGTGATGTTAAAATTCATAAGTTGATTCAGTTATTTTAGTATATGTGCTGCAGAAGCGAGCACTGGATTCAGTTATTTTAGAGTATTGTCAAATTTTTTATTTTGCCAATATGAAGAGTGTGAGATAGTATTTTACTATTGCTTGAATTTGCATTTCCATATTTACTAGTAAAGTTGAACATCTTTTTATTTGTTCATTTAATATCTTTTTTTTTCTTTCTGAATTGCCTATTCGTAGTCTTTACCCATTCTTCTGTTTGGTTCTTTATTTTTAAAAATTACTTGTAACTCTTTACATTCTGCGTATTAATTCTTATTATCTCTATATTAATATAAATTCTTAAATTTATATTTAAATTTTTAAAGTTTTAAATTTTAATGTTGGCTTTATCAACACTTTCACTTACGACATTTTTTTATTTTATATTTGAAAAATTTGCTGTACTCTACCTAGAATAGGATATTCTACTTAAAGCCATGAACTTTTCACATCCATTTATTTATATTCTATTGCTGTGTAACAAATTACCCAAAACTTGATGGCTGAAAATAGCAAACATTTATCTCCTGGTTTCTGTGAGTCCGGAATCCAAGAGTGGCTTAGCACGGTGGTTCTGCCTCAGGTTCTGTCACAAGACTGCAATTCGGGTGTTGGCTGGAGCTGCAGGCATCTCACTGCTTGGCTGGGGGAGGATCTGCTTTCAAGCTCACTCATGTGGCTTATTCCTTGCCACATGGGCCTCACCACAGAGCTGCCTCACCTCAGACAGCTGATTTCGCCCAGACAGACCAATCCAAGCAAGAGCAAGAGTGTACCCAGGATGGAAGTCACAGTCTTTTTATAACCTTATATCAAAAATAACATCTTGTCACTTCTGCCATATTCATTAGAAGTAACTTAGTAAGTCTAGCCCATGCTAAAGGGGAGGGAATTACACAAGGACCTGAGTACTAGGAGGCCGGGATCACTGGGGACCATCTCAGAGGCTGGTTATTACATTATTGTAGTCCCCCCTTATCCGCAGTTTCACCTTCCAAGGTTTCAGTTGCCTGTTCTCAACCACAGTCTGGAAGCAGATAATCCTCCTCCTGACGTATTGTCAGAAGGTCAGTAGTAGCGTAATGCTACATCACAATGCCTTCGTCATTCCCCTCACTTCATCTCATCATGTAGGCATTTTATCATCTCACATCATCACCAGAAGGAGGGTGAGTACAGTACCATAAGATATTTTGAGAGAGACCCCATTCATATAACTTTTATGACAATATATTGTTATAATTGTTCTAGTTTATAAGTTATTGTAGTTAATCTCTTACTGTGCCTAATTTATTAATTAGACTTTATCATAGGTATATATGGATAGGAAAAAACATAGTTTATATAGGGTTTAGTATTATCCATCCTTTCAGGCATTCACTGTGGGTCTTGGAACGTATCCCCCATGAATAAGGGGGAACTATATTTTAACAGTACAAATAGAAATAAGGAAATAACTATAAAAGGAAATAAAACTTTACATGACAATATTTACTAACAAATGTAGCTTTTGCTAATTTCTACTTATAAAGTGGTGACATTTTATTATTAAAAACCGTATGTATGTAAATATCAGTTAACATTCAGTAAATGTGGTATTTGCAAATTTCTTTACCATAATGTACATTTGGTAAATATTATAATAAACTTTTAAACTTATGTGTTTGTACAACTTAGTAAGACTTACTGATGTTTTCTTTCCTTAAAGTTGTGTAATTGAAAGTGTAAATTTTGACATTGCCACCACCAAGTTATTTTTATTCTAGTGTCCAGAACAGATGGATACTTGAATTAATATCAATAGTTGGTTTTGGCCCACAGGGAGTAGAGCCGTGGTAATGGAGTGTCAGTATGGGCCAAGGAGAAAAGGTTTCCAGTTAAAAAAAATCAGTGAGCAGGAGAGCAGGTCTTGTCAGCTCTACAAAGCCACTTGTCCAGCCAGGTAAGCTTTATTTTCTTTAATTTCCTTTTTATTATAAAAAGTATTTATTTTCTAATATCTAATATGCACATTTTTATTAAGTTTAAACAGTGCCGATAAATATACAGTACAATGTAAGTTTCCTTTTACTTCTACGCCCTATGTCCCTTTTTATTTATTTATTTATTTATTTATTGTGTTTAGTTAGCATATAGTAGATCATTAGTTTTTGATGTAGTGTTCAACGATTCATTAGTCCTATGTCCCTTTTTAAGGCAACAACTCTTACCAGCTTCCTGAGCAACCCTCCAAAGATATTCTGTGTATGTGCATGCATATATATGTATATATCCTCCTTTACACTCATAAATGTTGAAATCTCAGTAAAACTTACTAATATTTTCTTTCCTTAAGGTTAGGTAGTAGTATACCTTCTTTCCTGCTGTGAATTCACATTGCTTTATTTCTATTTTGAATGCCTGTTGTGGTTATTTACTGCACAACTATTGCTTCACACTAATGTGAATGTAATGACATATACCACTCTATGCTTTCTTTTTATTTTTGTTATTTCATTCCCAGTGTATCTCAAAATTGTCTCCATATCTGCATATAAAAGGAAGGGTTCCTTCTTTGCATTTAGTTATTTTAAAAATTGAAATATAATTGACATATTAGTTTCATGGTTCCTTCTTTTCAATAGCCATACAATATTACATTTATGGATGGGTGGTCATTTACTGAATTAGTCCTCTAGTGATGGACATGTAGGATCTGAAAAGTATTCTTTATTATTATATACAGAGCTGCAGTTAATAACATTATACCTATTTGTATACTTGTGCAAGTATATCAGTAGAATAAATTTGTTGAAATGAAATTGCTAGGGCAAAGGTTATATTATTTTAAATGTTTACAGGTGTTATAAAGATGATTGCTCTTTAGAGAGATTTTATCAATGTATGAGATCAACACAATAAGTTTTAGATAGACTAGGACTACAGATTGGTCATTGCTTTGGGAGAGAATGAAGAATTTGAAGCAATACAAGATTTTGTAATGTTCTTTCTAATATTTTTTTAGACATTGAAAGTGTTAAATTCTCAGATAAAATTTAAAAAGATAACATATAAAGGTTGGGTATAGTTGATCTTTGAAACATTTTATTTCAGCATCATATCTTATATGACAAACCTGCACATTCTCAAGTTTTTCAAATTAGTTCAGAAGACTTTTCATGTTTAATCTGATAATATTAACTTTAGGCAATATTTAAACCTGACTGTGAAGCAAAACTTTTAACTGCTTTTAAATATAAGCAATATAAAACTTTAGATCTAACTTAGGAGAAAGTCTCTATGTGTAAAGAAATAATTTTATTCCCTATGTCATTCTACAAGTAGTTTTTGAGTATCTGTTGTGCCCAGCAATACTTTGGGTGCCATGGACTGAAAGAGGTACAAGATTTTACTTATTCACCGGGAACTTAAAATATTGTTTAGGTAGATCAGAAAACAAAAAACTGTTGGAAAACATAATGGTATAGTATATAGTACCAAATGTGTCAATTAGCTAACTCATCAGAGAAGGAACATATCCATGCAAATTCTTTAACAGGAAAGTGCAACTTAACCTGAATGCTAAAGTTTAGATTGAATTTGGGTAGGTAAGGAATTAGAGGGGAGATACTGTAGGCCAGGAAATTACATGAATAAAGATATGGTGTGATTTTGGTATCAGAGGAGGAAGGAACATTGAAATGATAAACTTCACCGAAAAAGCAATTTTACATTTGAAGTAATTGAAAGTAAGATTAGGTAAATAAGCTAGAATCATATGGGATGGCTTGAATGCTGCCAAGAAATTCATACTTGATTAAAAAGCAGGTAGATTCTTCAACAGAAAAGTACAAATGTGAAGAATTATTGTAGCATTAATATATCAAGTGGATTTAAGGAACAAGGAAGGAGGCTATTAAAGTAATCCAGGCATGAGTTTTTTGTTCTTTTTTGTTTTTATGTTTAAGATCTATTTATAATTTATTTTTACAAGTAGGAAAGTCCCTCCATTTTTTCCCTGCTTAATGTATATGAATATAAAGAAGTATTGATTTCACACTGCCTCCCACCCTGACAGAATGGGGTAACAGGAAGTTGTGAACTGAGAGCAGCCTTCTGACACCAAGATGGTTTCCTCTCTATCTGGGACTTGAACTCTGGTGCTCTCATCAGTCATCCTCTTGCCGATTTCTTTTCAGTTTATGAAAATCTATGAGTTTATAAGCATCCTCCCCAGTAGATGGGTCTACAAAGTCCTTGGGAAGTCAGTAACTCAGGGACAGGGTTGAACTGTCACTTCACAGTTTGTTTACGTAATGGAAAGCTGAAGAATTAACTCATACCATTTTCAAAGAACAAGCTCTTATTCTATACAAGGATGTGGAGAATCATCAGTACAATGAAAAAATGGTTGAGTAAAGTCATGAGTGATGAAATCAGAACTCTTGAACAATAGAAAGACTGCACTGAGGGTTTTACATTTCAGAGAACTGTTTATTGCTACCCAGTATGTATCCCTTGGGGCACTCCAATTAAGCTTAGGAAATACACTGTCCCCCAGGGAATCGATAGCTTCTTGACCTTTAGTGGTGACTTCGGGAAATTCTGGTGCCATAAGGGTAGCCGTGTTCTCATCATCCGACCACTGTATTTCTTCTGCCTTATTATCACTGTTTGGCTGGGAACGTGTTGGCGGAGCTTCTCTTCCTGAAACCACCAGAGTTCCATCATCAAGTAAATAATCCTTCACATTCTGAGGAGTGGAAGAATGACACTCTTGATGGTAAGGCTTCCGAACAGTGGCTACCACACAGAGAACTGACAGTGCAGCACATGCGCCTTCTTCATCCTCCAGCAACCGCAGCTGCTGCCCATCCCCCTCCTGCCAGCACCCTTCTGGAACCCCCAGGCATGCGTTTTTTATGGCTTCCAGGAGAATTGGGAAGAGGCAAATCCAGAAACAAAAGTTAATATCCATAAATATTCAGATATTTTTACTGATGTCATGATTATTGTTAATTTGCTAAATATTACGCACTGAGAATATGGCTTATTTTTCAACGTAATCCTCTGAATGCTTTCTAGTTTAATTGATTTTTCTCTAAACTTTAATGCTTAAACTTCTGCTTGGTAAGTTTGATTTTCTTGATATTATATTATGAAAGAAATTCTACTTTTACTTATAAACAGGATTTACATTAAAAAAGTACAGAAGTTTCCTGAATATAGAGTTCCCACAGACCCCAAAATTGACAAGAAAATAATTCGAATGGAGCAGGAAAAAGCCTTTAACATGCTAAAGAAGAACTTGGTAGATGCTGGCGGTGTTCTTAGGTATGACATTTATATTATTATTTTATTTTTTACAAATTAATTAGCGCCATTTACAAAATTTTTTTCTTATAAGAGAAATTATAATTATGTTTTCTAATTATTTCATTAAGAATGATTTTTATAAGGGAGATGTCTCATTAGTGGTTCCCTAGGTTTTAAAATTTGCCACTGTGTAAGCCATTGAGTTTATCAACCAAATGTTCTGATAATGCCTACCAAAGAATTCTGTATACCATATGGAAATTTTTCCCCAAAATGACAAATAATGTGTTTAGCAACTTATATAATTATATATTTCATACTTTGTTTCTGATACTTCTTAGGAGCCAAACTTGCAGTCACCTGTATATCTTTCTAACCCATCTTTGATTACCTATACCAGCTAGAAATTAATCCTAAGCCCTACATAAAATTCCATTTTTATATATTTTTTGTGCTTCAGATTTTACATAAGAAGAAATATTAGCTTGCTTTCTTACTTTTCTTTATGTGTTAGTCCAGGTGAAGAATTTACAGTAATACCAGGGGATTAAGTGTACAGAATATAGCTTTTGTAAAAACAAAACAAAACAAAACTTTTGGCTATGGGCGCCTGGGTGGCTCAGTCGGTTGGGTGTCCAACTCTTGGTTTCAGCTCAGGTCATGATCTTGGGGTTGGGGGATCAAGCCCTGGGTCCGGCTCCATGCTCAGTGGGGAGTCTGCTCCTCTCCCTCTCCCTCTGCCCATCCCCCTGCTCATGCGCTCTCTCTCGCAAAAAGATAAATAAATCTTTAAAAAAATAAATACATAAAATAAACTTTTGGATATATGGAAAATGAGTAGCCAATAATTAGATCATTCAGTTTGGAGAACATTGCATATAATTTTTAAATAAGCCACCATTTCATGAGTATCAGTCATTGCAAGCACTTTGTATAAAAGTATCCATTAAAACAGTATCCTACCAGATCATTTCATTTTCCTAGCATCTGTTTTTTTGCACTCAATATGAAAGACCTATATTCATCTTTTAGTTGATTCTCTTGCTCATTGGGGCAATAGGAGCTGTGTGCAATAGAGGGGCTATGGGGCAATAGAGGTAGTGTATTGAGCTCCTGTCAGATAAGATTCTCCCACTCAGCTCAGTCTTGGTAGACTGTGATTTATAGCCAACCTTTGGAAGGATTATAGGATTTACTTAACATGAAATTTAAAATACCATTTTCATATATACTTAACTCCTGTACCCTCCTTAACTATAGGGCCATAGTGAAAGTCTATAAAGGTTTGTAAAGATTTTTATTTAATTGGGTATAAAGCCAACTTAGAGGAGTCAAGCAGAGAGGGCACCTGGGTGGCTCCGTTGGTTGGCTGTCCAGCTCTTAGTTTTGGCTCAGGGTGGTGAGATGAGCCCCAAATTGGGCCCCAAGCTCAGTGTAGAGTCTGCTTGAGATTCTTTGCCTCCTCCTCTCTCCCTCCCCTCTCCCTCTACTTGCCCCCATGCATGCACATGCTCTCTCTTTCCCTCTCTCTCTCAAATAAACAAATAAATAAATAAAATCTTTCTTAAAAAAATCAGAGGACATTTTAAATTTTATTTATATCATTTTAAAATTTTTATTATATTTACTTACTGATATCGTATCTTAAAAGATTATTCTTTTTCTTGATGAGTTTTAACATAAGTAACTATGATTCTTGCCTTTGTCTAGTAACATAATTTTAAATTTTTCTTCTTGTCAGGTGGTATGTCCAGTTACCTACAAAGCAAGCTCATCAGTATCATGAATTAGAGACTTCCTGCCTCCCTTTGCCACCTTCTCCTTTTCCTATGTGTTCTCTTGAAGAAGAGGAAACTGCAATTAGGGATGAGAATTGTGCATTACCCTCACGTCTACATCCTCAAGTAGCACATAAGATTCAAGAATTGGTGTCACAGGGAATAGAACAAGTATATGCAGTAAGAAAACAGCTAAGGTACAGTAAAAACAAATTGTTCTTTTACATTTTTCATTTTTGTTTGTTGGTTTAAATAATTTATCATCATAGACATTTTCCAAGATATATGCTATCAGAGGAGATAAGGAATATAATTTATTAATTTATTAAAATCTTATTTATGAACTGATCATTTTCTAGCAGATACTTGGCAAGCCATTAGTAATGATTCAGCTTACTCATTTGAAATATTCCATATTCAAACTTAGCTAATTGGACTATTTCTGAATTATATATAAATTGAATTATATAATAAATGCCTTTACAGGAAAAAAAAGCCTTTGCAGAATCAAAGATTTTAAAACCTAGGCCAGGATGCTTATTTAAGCTATTTGAAATGCAATTAAATTGTATTATAACAAAAGAACCTGGATAGTTCTTTGTATGATGGAAGTTTACATGTAGCATTCTGGTCCAATGTTACTGATTCTCAGGATACAATAATCATGATCTCATTTATTCTTGCAAGTCTATAAAATTGGTATATTTACGGGCGCCTGGGTGGCTCAGTTGGTTGAGCAACTGCCTTCGGCTCAGGTCATGATCCTGGAGTCCCTGGATCGAGTCCCGCATCGGGCTCCCTGCTTGGCAGGGAGCCTGCTTCTGCCTCTGACCCTCCCCCCTCTCATGTGCTCTCTCTCTCTCATTCTCTCTGTCTCAAATAAATAAATAAATCTTAAAAAAAAAAAATTGGTGTATTTACCTCCATACTGCGCAAGAGAAAACGGACACTATGAGTGGTTAAATAACTGGCTTAAGAGGTAGAGGCAGAACTGAAATCCAGATCCAGTTCTACAACCTGTGCTCTTTCACCATGATTTCTGGTACTTAACTGGCCTTATTCCCACTGGTTACTGTGTAGTCCCGTCTGAACAACACGATGAGTATTTCCTAGGTTAATATCTTAATTAATACGTGATTTTCCCATTTAGCAGCTTTCTCAGACATTTTATATTCATTTTCATTGGGACATTGTTAGAACAGAGCCAAAATTTGGTAAAGTTCATACATTATTTACTAAACTTGAACCTTAAGAACAGAGGTATGGTTCAGCTCTGCAGTGTGGTCTATAGAATGTAATGCGCAAACCATATGAATATTGGACTTTATAATTTTTTGTGTATTTTTGTATATTGATGTGTCAATGCTGCCTTCTATTTCTATATTTCTCTTTTGTCTACTTAAAAAATTCAAGCAGGGCGCCTGGGTGGCTCAGTCGTTAAGCGTCTGCCTTCGGCTCAGGTCATGATCCCAGGGTCCTGGGATCGAGCCCCGCATCGGGCTCCCTGCTCAGCGGGAAGCCTGCTTCTCCCTCTCCCACTCCCCCTGCTTGTGTTCCCGCTCTCGCTGTCTCTGTCTCTGTCAAATAAATAAAATCTTAAAAAAAAAAAAAATTCAAGCGGGTCATATTTTATATAGTAAGTGATGCCTTTTGGCAGCAGTGTAACTTGATGTTTATACAATAACCTGGGTGTAGGCCCAACCTCTCTTACTTACTGGCTAGATGTATAACTTTGGCAAATTATTAAACTTCAGCAGCCCTCAGTTCCCTGGAATGATAATTGGGAGTAAAGTGGGAATGATCATTGCACTTACCTCACAGGATTATAGTAAGCATTAAAGGAGATCCTCGATGTGAAGAGTTCAAGTACACTGCCTGACATAGTTAGCATTCAAAACATATTATGCTTAAACTGACAATAATGATTCCTATAAAAATGTCAAAGCTTATTCTAGATACAGAGTTATTTAACCAATGAAAGTATTATATTGCTTTTAATCTGCATGATTTCTTTGATTTAATGTATGGAAAAAATTAAAAGTGGAAAAATATAAATTATAAAACTGTAAACCATGCTTTACAGAAGTTTATGCTAAAAAGGAACATTTTCTCATTTGATCTGAAGTATATTACTATTTATGTTTTTATTCTATTTTATGCTCTCCACAGAAAATTTGTAGAAAGAGAACTATTTAAACCTGATGAGGTGCCTGAGAGACATAATTTATCCTTTTTTCCAACTGTAAATGATATTAAAAATCACATCCATGAGGTACAGAAATCCTTGAGAAATGGAGATAATGTGTATAACTCAGAGATTATTCCAGCAACGGTATGATTACAATTATAATTCTTTGTTTTATTATAGAATCTTTCTCAACTTCTCTTACTATTTGGCCTAACGGGGTGGTTGTTATTTGGCCATATAAATAACTGTGATGAAAGAAAAAAATAGTAGTTTTGGGGGCGCCTTGGTGACGCAGCTGGTTAAGCATCCAACTCTTGGTTTCAGCTCAGGTTTGATCTGAAACGGAGCCCTGCGTCAGGCTCCGTCCTCAGTGTGCAGTCTGCTTGAGTTTCTCTCTCCCTCTTCTTGTGCCCCTCCTGCCCTGAGCTCTGCCTCTCACTGAAATAAATAAATCTTAAAAAAAAGCGGGGGGGGGCTCCTGGGTGGCTCAGTCGGTTAAGCATCTGCCTTCAGGTCAGGTCATGATCCTGGGGTCCTGGAATCAAGCCCTGTGTCAGGTTCCCTGCTCAGTGTAGAGTCTCCACTTCTCCTTCTGCCTCTGCTCCCATTCCTCATTCTCTCTCCCACTCGCTCTCTCAAATAAATAAAAACTTTTTTAAAAAAGAAGAAATAGGGCGCCTGGGTGGCTCAGTTGGTTAAGCGACTGCCTTCGGCTCAGGTCATGATCCTGGAGTCCCGGGATCGAGTCCCGCATCGGGCTCCCTGCTCAGCAGGGAGTCTGCTTCTCCCTCTGACCCTCCCCCCTCTCATGTGCTCTCTCTCTCAAATAAATAAATAAAATCTTTAAAAAATAATAAAATAAAAAAAAGAAGAAATAGTAGTTTCTTTTTCTTAAAATGTAAACATTGTGAACCCTAGGTGACGATTTGACTAAAATTTTTTTTATTACTCTCACAAGAAGAAATATCAATTTCCAACTCTGACTATAATAACAATAGTAATCTTCATTTAAAAATCAACATATTTTATTTCTGTAAAAGTATATCTTATTCATCTAACAAATATTTATTGGGTATATACTGTGTATACCTTCCTCTCTTTTTAAAAATAGATAGACAGGCGGCGCCTGGGTGGCTCAGTAGGTCAAACATCTGACTCTTGATATCTGCTCAGGTCATGATCTCCGGGTCATGAGATCAAGCCCCACATCCCATCGGGCTCCACCTCAGCAGGGAATCTGCTTGAGAGTCTTTCCCTCCTCCTTAGCCCCTCTCCCTGCTCGCTTACTCTCTCTCTAATAAATAAATCTTTTAAAAAAATGGGGCACCTGGGGGCTCAGTCAGTTAAGTGTCTTGACTCTTGACTTCGGTTCAGGTCATGATCTCAGGGTCATGAGATCAAACCCTGCCTTGGGCTCCGTGTTCAGTGGGGATTCTGCTTAGGATTTTCTGCCTCTTACTCTCTCCCTCCCCAACGCTTGCATGTGCTCCTTCTCACTCTCTAAAATAAATAAATAAATCTTAAAAAAAAAAATCTCAGTAGCAATACCCTTTGCTCTCCAAATTTTTACTACCCAAATTATGCCTTCTGAACTAAATAGATTCAGATTTTAAGCTAGTGCTACTATTCTTTTCCAACCCAAACTCTCTTATTTATTCACTATCCAAAGTTCAGGAAGTAAAATGGATTTGGTTAGCACTGATCTTTGCCATCTATACTTGCTATCCAAATTCTTGCTGTCTGAACTGGGGAAGCTAATGTATTTGGATAGTGGACTATACTCATATTTTGAGAATGTAAACAAGTGAAGAGAGTAATTACTGAATGAAACACAATTATACTATCACTGAATAAAATATGACAGTTGTATTGATATTTTAAAACATTTTTTTACTATAAATGCTTTATTGTTTTTACTGAAATAAATGTTCCCATTTCAGCTTCAGTGGACTACAGATAATGGGCATATTCTCAGAGAGACTGTGACAGTTACATTTGCAGAAGGTAAGTTATCTTGAATATATTTAATATATAAAATCAGTGTTAAAACTGGAAGACATTGGGGGCGCCTGGGTGGCTCAGTCATTAAGAGTCTGCTTTCGGCTCAGGTCATGATCCCGGGGTCCTGGGATTGAGCTCCACATCAGGCTCCGTGCTCAGCGGGAAGCCTGCTTCTCCCTCTCCCACTCCCCCTGCTTGTGTTCCCTCTCTCGCTGTGTCTCTCTCTATCAAATAAATAAATAAAATATTTAAAACAACAACAACAAAAAACTGGAAAACATTGAAGATATTATGTATAAACAAAAGGATACCATGTTAAATGCAGAGATAAGTATAAAAGAATGAATGTCTAACTTTATATAGGGGGTGAAGTTAAGAGAGCACTTAAAGCCAAATAGATTGATTTGAGTAGTGAGAGGAGTTAGCCATACAGAAGCAGAGAAAACACATTTCCAGAAGAGAAAAAAACAAGGGTAAAATAAGCTTGGAACACAAGAGTAAGAGCATATGAAAAAAACCAAACCATATAAAATGGACAAAGTTTCCTGATCAGGGTATCTTAAGGTTATCACTACTGGAATTAGCCTAGCTTTATAGTAAGCTGTACTAGCAGTTGGCCTCAAAATTTTAATCATAAAGCATAAAAGCCTATTATATGAGGAAATTTATTTTTTTTTAAGTTTATTTATTTATTTTTGGTAATCTCTACACCTACTGTGGGGCTTGAACTCACAAACCCAACATCAAGAGTCATATGCTCTTCCAACTAAGCCAGCCAGGCACCCCTTATTTTTAATTTTTGTTTGAATATAGTTGACACACAATGTTACAGTAGTTCCAAGTGAGTAACACAGTGATTCAACTTCTCTATATATTATGCTATGCTCACCACAAGTGTAGCTACCATCTGTCACCAAACATTGTGATTATAGTATCATTGATTATATTCCCTATGCTGTGCCTTTTTTTTTTTTTTTAAGATTTATTTATTTATTTGAGAGGGGAGGGAGGGGTGGTGGGACAGAATCTTCAAGCAGACTCCCCACTGAGCATGGAGCCCAATCTCATGACCTGAACTGAAACCAAAGCCAGATGCTCAACCAACTAAGCCACCCAGGCAGCCCTATGCCTTTTATTCCCATGACTTACTCATTCCATTACTGGAAGCCTTCTCCCACTCCCCTTCACCCATTTTGCCCATCCCACCCCACCTCTCCCCTCTGGCAACCATCAGTTTGTTCTCTGTATTTATAGGTCTGATTCTGTTTTTTGTTTATTCATGTGTTTTGTTTATCAGATTCCACATATGAGTGAAATCATATGGTATTTGTTTTTCTCATGAGAAGTTTGATTTATTTTACTTAGATTTATTTTACTTAGACTCCCTAGGTCCATCCATGTCATTATAAAAGGCAACATCTCATCCTTTCTTATAGCTAAATAACATATATGAAGAAGTATATATGAGTAACATATAAGTATATATGTTTAAACAGCTATAATTATTTTGACAAATCCTAACATAGTTGTTCCTGTCTCTTTGGGCCATAACAAGAGCATATGACTCTTGATGTTGGGTTTGTGAGTTCAAGCCCCACAGTAGGTGTAGAGATTACCAAAAATAAATAAATAAACTTAAAAAAAAATAAATTTCCTCATATAATAGGCTTTTATGCTTTATGATTAAAATTTTGAGGCCAACTGCTAGTACAGCTTACTATAAAGCTAGGCTAATTCCAGTAGTGATAACCTTAAGATACCTTGATCAGGAAACTTTGTCCATTTTATATGGTTTGCTTTTTTCATATGCTCTTACTCTTGTGTTCTCTTACTATTCGAGGCTTATTTTACCCTTTTTTTTTTTTCTCTTCTGGAAATGTGTTTTCTCTGCTTCTATATGGCTAACTCCTCTCACTACTCAAATCAATCTATTTGGCTTTAAGTGCTCTCTTAACTTCACCCCCTATATAAAGTTAGGCATTCATTCTTTTATACTTACCCCTGCATTTAACATGGTATCCTTTTGTTTACATATCTGTATCTTTCATTATGATTTGAGCTACTCAGTGGCAAGGGTTATATTTTATTCAAGTTAACATAACTAGTGCCTAGCATAATCCCTGCTACAAAGTTAACATCTAAATAAATGCTTTAGAATAAATTAATGAATAACTGTATACAGTACAATTATTTCTTTATTCTTTGGCTGTTTAACCTTTAAAAGTCACTGTGCATAGAGAATAACTTTCAAATTCTTTATCATTATTCATCTGTTCTGCACATATTTTACTCACTGTGATAAATGCTGGACATAAAAAAGAATAAGTTTCTTGCTTCATTGAATTTCAAATTTAGCAAGAGAAAAAGACACTAAGCACATATATTCTAATTACTGTTATGAATAGTGCCATAAAAGAGTTGTGCAAAATTGTGTGAGAATAGTGACAGACATATAACTTAATCTAGGGAGTAGGGAACTAACATTTGAGAAAGTGGCTTTTAAACTAAGAACTGAAGAATGGATAGGAATTTGTCAATCAAAAGGATACCATGTTTGAAAACTAAGCAAGAAAGAGCTTGTCATGTTCAAGGAACTTAAGAAAGTTGATATGGTTTTAAGCATAGACAATGCTTGGAGATAAAACTGGATATGCAAAATGGGCTTAGGAGGCCCTTAGAGCTGTCCAAATGAAAGGTGTGATAGTGGTTTAGTCTACAGTGAGTGGCATTTATACTAGAATTGGACAGATGGGGCGCCTGGGTGGCTCTGATGGTTAAATGTCTGTCTTCAGCTCAGGTCATGATCCCAGGGTCCTGGGATCGAGCCCCGCATCGTGCTCCCTGCTTGGCAGGGAACCTACTTCTCCTTCTCTCCCTCAGCTGTTCCCCCTGCTTGTGCTTTCTCGCTCTCTCTGTCAAATAAATAAATAAAATCTTAAAAAAAAAAAAAGTTGTTTTCAAAGGTTTTGGTTATTGATTGAATAGGTGTGGGAGGTAAAAGAATGGGAATGATCTGGGATGACTCCTGGGTTTCTTCCATGAGCAACTGACTGATAGTGGCATTTACTGAGGTAGGCAACACTGGTGTAAGAATAGGATTTGGTAATGGCAAGGGGAAAGAAAAAAGTTCATGAAATCAGGTTTGGAAAGCTTAGATACATATCAGAACCATTTCAGTGGAGTGGATTGGGAATAAGCCACATTGGGATGGTTGAAGAGTGAATGATGAATGAAGAAGTAGAGACAATGTGCTATGAGGGGAAAAAGGGTTGAGAGAAGGTATTTTCAGATAGGAGAAATCTGAAGAGAGAGATGAAGATGGAGGTATTTGATAGCTTTGATGATGGGAAGTTGAGGAAATTTCTGATAGTTTCTCTTTTCTCTTCAAGAGTGCTGAGAGTGAAAAAGATCTTAGGAAGTATGGCCAAGATTGGACAATTGAAATCTTCTAAAATATAGAAACTTTGTGAGGTTGTCAGATACAGGTGAAAGTCCTGTTGAAGTTGATGATCATGAATTGGTATTAGTAGTAGCAGCAAGTTTCTCTTTCATTCGCATTCAGCTTCACGTATATGGGCCATTTTCATTCAGTGTTAGGATTTTACCAGGGGTTGTAACAAAAGTACAAAGAAGCAAGGGAGGTTAGGGGATTTGCAAGAGAGTGACTGAAACTATAACCGTAGGATTCGACTAAGCTGGATAGGGAGAGAATTTTAATAAGAAAGAAGTTGATAGGGGCACCTGGGTAGCTCAGATGGTTAAGCATCTGCTTTCAGCTCAGGTCATGGTCCCAGGGTCCTGGGATCAAGCCCCATATCGGGCTCCTGGCTCAGCAGGGAGCCTGCTTCTCCCTCTCCCTCTGCCTCTCCCCCTGCTTCTCCCCCTGCTCATGTTCTCTGTCTCTCTCTGTATCTCTGGGTCTCTAA
Organism: Mirounga angustirostris; assembly: GCF_029215605.1. Classification (NCBI taxonomy): domain Eukaryota; kingdom Metazoa; phylum Chordata; class Mammalia; order Carnivora; family Phocidae; genus Mirounga; species Mirounga angustirostris. The sequence continues at coordinate 163,170,299 of NW_026991711.1, forward strand.
TGAATAAATAAAATCTTTAAAAAAAAAAGTTGATACATCTGAAGAAAATTGAGGAATCAATGGACTGGAGGTTCACATGAGGTTGAATAATTGTAGTGAAGTACTTACGCAGAATCCCTGGAAAAATAAGAGGTTGTGATCAAAGAATGGGATGTTTGAATTAGAGATTTTTAGATGTAAAAGAGTCGAGGGTATGACAGTAGTAGTGGGTGACTATAGCAGAGTGACGTACAAGGACAATTAGAAATGAAGAAGCCAAAAGGTGAAAGAAGTCAGGCAGAGAAAGACATATACCATGTGATTTCATTTATATGTAGAATCTGAAAACCAAAACAAACAAGCAAATGAAGAGCAGAAACAGACCCATAAATACAGAGAATAAACTGATGCTTCTCAGAGGGGAAGAGTGGTAGGAGACGGCAAAATGGGTGAAGGGGAGTGGAAGATACAGGCTTCCAATCCTGGAATGAACAAGTCACAGGGACAAAAGGAAACATAGTCAATGGTACTGTCATGGCATTGTATGGTGGCAGATGGTAGCTACACTTGGGATGAGTATAGCACAACATACAAACTTGTGGAGTCACTGTATTGTACACCTGAAACTAATTTAACAATGTGTGTCAACTATACTTTAATTTAAAAAAAGAACTAAAGAAACCAAGAAATGTGAGAGTGCTGTTTAATCCTCTCAACAACGCTTTGAGGAAGATTCTCTTACTATCCTGATTTTACAGGTGAAAAAACTGAAGTTTAAAAACTAAGTTAAGGGCACCTGGGTGGCTCAGTTGGTTAAGCGACTGCCTTCGGCTCAGGTCATGATCCTGGAGTCCCGGGATCGAGTCCCGCATCGGGCTCCCTGCTCGGCAGGGAGTCTGCTTCTCCCTCTGACCCTCCTCCCTCTCATGCTCTCTGTCTCTCATTCTCTCTCTCTCAAATAAAATAAAATAAAATAAAATAAAATAAAAGAATTGTTAAAAACCAAGTTAAGTAGCATGTTGAAGGTTACAGAGAAAAGCTAGCTAGTGCTTAAATTCATCCTTGTCTGACACCAGGGCCATTTTGAAAAATTACTTAGTTACAGTATGGAAGCAATAAACGGTTGTTGATAATTGGTTTTTGATTGACTTAAAGAGATGAATATATTTGGGTTAAAACATAGAAATTACATGAGAGGAACTATATTCCCTAAGAACAATTACTTTAGCAAATGAGATTTTAAGAGAACAGATATTTACTCTTAGTCATTTATTACAAAATGAGTTATTGAAAGAAATTGAATGCTGTTATATTGAGGACCAGCTTTATGCCAGGCGTTATCCTAAGCATTAGGGCTACCAAAGATGAATTAAGTTTGGTCTTTGTAATTGAGAGGTTCAATAGCTTTCACACATCCAGAGAAGTTTAGATGTAGTCCAACATCATAGCATAGAAAATGGACTAGATTTGAGTTACAAATACATAATCTTTCAAGGAAAAAAATACTTTTCCAACATCACATCCTAGATATACTGAATTAAAAATTAATGGAGGTTGAACCTAGGAATTTATATTTTTAAAAAGTTCCTGAGTGATTCTGATTCTACCAGTTCTGGAAATAGTGGACAAAATAACTTCTTAAAGTCCTTTTCAAACCTTTGAATTTATTTCCTATTCTAATTAAGATAGTAAGTGTTGTAATAAAATACAGTGTCACATAGCATAGAAACCATAAACATTATTTTGTTTTGATAGCTGATTTTTTTTATATAACTTAGGAAATTCACCAGGGGAATCAATTAACACCAAAGTGGAAACAAATCACACAACGGGTTCTTTGTCTCCAGAGCCAGCCCATTTGCTTTCTTCACTTTCCTCATTTCAACCAAAAATATTTACACAACTACAGGTAGGTATCCAGTGAAATAGACAAAATTGAAGCCCTTCCCTTTCTTCCTTAATCTCTCTTCTTCTTCTAGGAATTTTATAGAATTATTATAGAATTATGGTAATGATCACAGATGTTTTTATTATTAATTTCCTGACTTTTTTGTATCTTGATGTAAGATCATTTAAACAATACATTTTGAAAGAGTTGGAGTTGACTATGCATGTAATAAAGTTTAGTTGTACTACTTTTCCTTTGATTCTTGTTTCTGTCCTCGATATTTGTTAGTAATTATACACCTGTATTTTATTCCAATTATGTGTCAAAAGAATAATATATCCTATGAGAAAATTATACTTAGTAAATTTAAACATTTTGATGTGACTCTTTTTGGTTTAAAAGGGTTTGCAGTTGCAACCAAGATTCACTTCGCCTGATGGATCAACGGCTCCGATATCAGTAAATAACCACCCTTCCTCCAGTCCTTCAAGACTCCTGGATTCATTAGAAAGTACTGTAATGAGTAATAATTCTCTACTGCTTGGTCAAAGTCATAGTCTTCAAACAGATACATGCCTTACCCCAAACAGTAGCATTATTACCTCTACCATGGGTAGCCTTCCGGGACCAGATCAAAATCTGGCTGCAATGGACCAGCTGGTGGAAGTTGGAGATGTTGAGGATACAGAGAATATGGAAGGAAGTGTTCATCGGATTCTTCTGGGAAATGTGCAGACCATCCCAATACAGATTATAGATAGCCACCCAGCTATTAGTAAGTTAAAAGCAACTTGTGATTTTATTTTTTTAGCCTTTATGGACTATCATTACTGTTACACTACAGAAAAAAAACAATCATTTCTACTCAGGGGTTTATAAAATATAAATAAAGTAAAATCCTAGAAAAAGGGAAAAATATCAAGAGCATAATAACTTTTAAACTTTATTTTTTCTTCTCCATCAAAATTATTCATTCCCTAATTACCTCAGTTTACATAGAAAATCTATGGTGATATGAAACCAGAGAGTTATTTTAGAATGCATGAAAAAAATGAGAAACTTTTTTTTTTAAGATTATGTATTTATTTATTTATTAGAAAGAGGGCATGAACGGGGGGAGGAGCAGAGGGAAAGGAAGAAGTAGACTCCCCACTGAGCAGGGAGCCCGAAGTGGGGCTTGATCCCAGGACCCTGAAATCATGACCTGAGCTGAAAGCAGATGCTTAACTGACTGAGCCACCCAGGTGCCCCATAAAATGAGAAACTTTAAAAGGAAAACATTTAGTGTAAATGTTACTGTGGAAAAAGTGTTACAAGGAAAAATGGAATGAAGTAGGCAGATATAAATGTTAATGATTTTGAGTTATAAACTTAGATGTTGACTTCTATGGAAATTGAAAGGGAATTAGTTAAGCCTTGGGGACTTGGGTTTAATCCAAGACCTTGTTATCTTCACTTTGTAACAAACCCAGTCAACCTAGTGATAAATTCTAACTGCTACTTGACCTACGTCGCTCCCTTCCACATAGAATGTTTTGGATTGGGCACTTTTGTGCAGAAAGATTTGCAGTTTGCTTTGAAGAACAAAAATCTTCATAGAAATTATCCTTAGAACATACAAAGTATTTACCCTCCATTCTTAGTCATCATTCTTCTGGGTAAGGAAAAGTGTAAGGTAGTTCCTTCCAGAAAGGAATCATTATCTTTTAACTTTATTGGAAGTGTTACTTTTAAGAAAATTTATCCAGAGAGCTGTGGCAGTTGTCACTACTGAATAAGTTTAGTAGAAAAGAGGGAAAAGGAATATATGTGAATTAATCCTCAGAACTTCATGAAATAGTTGATGGTGTGCCCATTCTACAGATAGGTAAATCAAGGCTCAGGGAGGTTAAGAGATTACCTAAAAGTGATAGAGCAGGGATTTAAACCCAGATCTATCTGCCTCCAAAGTTTCTTTCCATTCTAACATGCTTCCTCCCTCTATGTTGTACCAAGGTATTTCTGGGAGCTCTAATTCAGATTGTTTTAAAGGAGACCCTCTTTGTATCTGAACTTGTGTGATTTATCAAGTTAGATCATGATCTGAGGGACTACTTTACCTGAATATGAATTCTCAGGGTCACTCAAATCCATCTTCTACTGGTTTTCTTTATGGTGTGGGCTAAACTCCTAATATGCCCATATGTGACAAGCATTAGGGGTATTCAACATACTTTCCTGAGTAAATATTGGTCCCCTTAATCTTGGTTCCCTATAGCAACTGAAAAACTGATATCCCTGAGAAAGAGAAAGATTTTATCTTAGACATCCCACCTGCCAATTCAAGATAGTGTTGCTGGTATCCTGCAATCAGATTAATTTGGTCATAAGTACTTTAAAATCAGAATAGTAAGTGCATTGTACAGTGTTTCAGATAAGCAAACATACAGCTTGTAGAGCTAAGTCAGAACTATCCTTTAAGATGTGGCATATTTTTTTCTAAAGTACTTATGTAGTTGAGTTTCTTTAGGGAGGGAATATTTTCCTTATATATGGCCACATGTGGAAACCATATGGGATTGGTAACAAATTTGTAAATTTGTAATACATATACCTACTGTTTGCAAAACATCATTTTCAAATAATAGACTTCCTGACTTTTATTTACACATATTTTTAAAGGCAGTTAAGTTTAAATATGAGATAGTCCTCATAATTTTATCAAATTATGGACTGCTTTTTTGTCAAATTATCTGTAGAGGAGAGTAACTATGGTTTTCTTAGTCTCTTCTTGTTTTTATTACCAGAAACATACTGAAGGAATTTTTTTTAACTTCTCAACATTTAATTTTTTATTATTTTTCATTTTCTTTCCTTTTTTTATTGAAGTTTAGTTAACACACAATGTTTCATTAGCTTCAGGTGTACACATCCTGAGAGAATTTATTATGAATGACTATTAAGATGTCAGAAATACTGAGTTCTCAAATACACTGTTTTTTGCTTCTGAATTCATATAATTATTAAGATTCCAGTGTTACAAGTTACATTAACCTTTAGGGTTTTTCTTTTATGTTTGGTTTTAAAGTTGAAGAAAATCCAGAAGGTACCATTTCTGTGAGCCAAGTTAAGCAAGAACCCAAAGAACCAGCATTGTCTATGGAAGCAAAAAAAAATTTGGACTGTAAGAAATTATCTGCCACATAAATTATTGAAGCTTTTCAGAATTTACAACTTGGGTAACTTCTGATGTCATAAAAAAGAAGGTGAATATTGTCAAAGTGCAGCAATGTGATAAATGGACTGAAGACTAGTTCAATGAGCAACTTTGATTTAAAACTGATATGTTTGTTGCCAAGTCCATATTTTTGGAAGCTATTTTACTGCTCTCATTTTGTATAATTCTTATGCTTTTTGATTATCTGGTAAGGCCAGTATTTCAAAAGATCATCTGAATTTATTCATGACAATATAGTCTGAACACAAATAGTTACCTAACTCATCCCTTGGAAATATCCAATTTGGGTTCTGAAAAGACAAAAACAACAACAAAAAATAGTGTGTGAGTGTGTGTGTGTGTGTGACTGTATGTGTGTGTGTGACTGTATGTATGTGTGTTGACTTTTTTTAAAGTTATAAAGTAACTTATTTCCTCTTTAAAGTTGTGAAGAAATTCTTTACATTAGCAGACAGGTGAGAGATTATTTGTAGTCTGTCGCATTAGGAAAGATAAAACAGTAGTAGATTTGAATCATAACATGAAGCCCAGCATTCACATCTGTGGAAACTAGTTGCAATTTGGCTTCTTCCATTATAGTTTTTATACCTGAAACTACAAACCAATAGCATACTAATGGTCATCTAATAGAAATTTAAAGTGTCTTGGTAAGTACTCAGAATTTTAATTTGAATTAATCAGATAAGCAACAGAAATAAATGTATATTGCATGGGTTTATATAGTATTGTAGGTAAAGCACTACTTATGGATAGGAAAATGTAGAAATTGAGAGAATTCAGAAAGAATAATAGACTTCCCCTGGTGTTTACAGATGATTTGGGGGACTTTTTGATATCAGCAGAGGATTTTTTTTTCCTATTTTGTATTGAAGATTCAGCTCTGGATGGAAAAGAATTTGAGTTGTATTTATTTTTCTATGCCAGAGTTCTTACTGAATTGGTGGTATTAGAATTTATAGTATTTCAAGGTAAGTATTTGTAGTTAAAAAATTAGTTCATATTTAAAACTTTAAAACAACTGTGTACATATGTTTGCTTGTTGAGTAAGTATATTTACTCCAAATACTGAACAGGTACTAATCACTATATTCATTGTAAGCTTCTGTTTTCTGGAAGGTTGGTAAACTAGAAATGTCAATTATAAATGGTCAAGAAATCAACGTAAAGGCTTTTTTCACCCCAGGAACCATGTGTGGGTATATTTAAAATTTTATTTTAAAGTAATAAGGATTTCAAATGGATATTAATGTTTAATATTAAATGCATATGAAATATATGAAATTTAACCTTAATATCTTACCATTTTTGGCTTTTCTAAGTCCAGTCTCCCATTCTTAATTCACTTTAATTGTTGCAGGTACACAGCATGTATCTAAGTATAAAGTATTGTTATATTAGAAGTCAGTGGAACTCTAATAAAAAGACCTTGCTCTTTAGATTTATACCCTATTTAATATAAAATGTATTATTTATACCCCTATTAATACAAAGTTAATATTCAATTACATATATGCTTTTTAGTTAGAATGGCTAACTATTCTAAGATTTGAAAATATTTGATGTCAGCATTTTCACACAGGCTGCCAAATCTGATTATGTTACTCTAAGTTAAACACAGCTCTTAGTTACCTCAAACCCAGATTTCTCTTAGTCTGTGTGTACTTAAAGGGTATAAGTCTAAATTTATAGTTTAGTATTACATTTTAGGTAATATTCTTTTCATTTGTTATTTCTAATTTTTATGGAAATTGTTTTCAAGATTTTAAGTAATCTTCACTTTTCATTAATGGCAATAGCTTATTAAATATTTTACCAATTGAACTATATTCCTTTGGAGACATTCTTTTCTTTTTTGATGTTGAGTTGTTAAGGAGAAATGCTTGTTAAGATACAAACTCTAGTGAGTTACCTAGGATGTAACTAGATGTTAGAGGATTCAGACTTTGGCACTTGATTAAGAACAAAACATAGTTAAAAAATATTTCTCTCACTTCATTCTATGTGAATGTCTCTTTCTGGTACTGATTTTTGGTTTTGTTTTTTGTTTTTATTTTTGTTTTTTATGAGGACAGAAAGTCACAGTGCATCCTCCTCACAAACAAAAAGCAAAATTAAAAAAGAGCATTGAAGGAAGGTTTAAGTCCCTAATTGTATACTCTTTTGGTTTTTAGGTAGAAACTGGAACTATCAATATTTTCATGTAAGTATTTCAATGAGTAGCTCTTTAAAAATAGTTTCTAAATTTTTAAAAATTCATTTGTCCTCTAAATGCATGTTCAGTCACAATATACCAGTATTGTGTTTTAAAGGTGCTTAGCATCGCTTTTTAAAAAGTATGTTTACATATTTTAAATATTCAGTTATTTTTTAAATGCACAGGGTATTAAATACAAGTGCATAAAATTTTCAGTATCTGTATTTGGCATTCTCCTAACAGCTCTACAGCAAACTTTGACATGTGCTCTTTTGTGTCATGTATTACAAGGTGTAATATCTGTAGTAGTGAGTTGGACATTCAAAATAAGCCGTTAGAAATTCATAATTACAGCTGAGCTTTTTTCATCATTGTGGTTTTCATGTTCCAAAGCCTCCTAGTGAACTTTATATATACTACAGTGAATTAAAGATAAACACCACCATGGTGGGCTTTTTCCTCAATATTGATTTTCTCCATAAGCAGTTAACATGCTTAAAAGAAAAAGCTTTTTATACAAAGTACCTTATCTTATCCAAGGTAAATGTTTTCTAAAAGTCACAAAATGATAGAAAACAGATTTTAGAAGCTGGTCCTGCTTCTGAGTTTCTGATTTTGAGGCCCACCAGCTTGTGTTTCATTTTTACATCCTGTCAAAATACATACTTAATCATGTGAGTATGTGAAAGATGTCATTTAATTTGTACCAGGTTTTTAAAAAAGTTTTAAAATGTGTGTATATATATATATTGTAACTTAATGTATAGTGTCCTTGTTATAATGTAATTTTTTTCATTAAAAATCCTATGTTATTTTTTTCTTAAACTTGTTAGTTTTCTTTTTATACTTTTTTCTGGGGATAGTGGTAGTTTTGTTCATCTTAAAGATGTTGAATAAACACTTTAATTACATGAGAACTTAGGCTAGAAATTTATGTTCAATTTGGGACCTGAAAGTTTTTCAGCATAACTACCAGTAACTCCTCTTATCATTACATTTAGGGACATATATGCATTTAGTACTCTCAGCTCAGCCAACCATCAACATTTTAAAACAATGCAGGTAATAAGGTATTAGTAATTCTTTTTCTCACATCTTGGCATTGTGATATCTTTAAGTACAGCTTTTTATTTTTTTGGCGTAATGAAAGAAGTATGTGGTTTTTTTTAAAAGAGGAAGGATCATCAGTGTTTTTCCTCTTGGGTTTTTTTTTTTTTTTTCCCTTTATTCCACCTTGTCTATTTTATAGGACTGTAGAAAATCTTACTCTCTCCAGAAGGGGTACTGTATTAACTCTTCCCCATCAGTTGATTTAGCTTTAGACATCTTAAATGGTGTATTACTTTGGTATCTAAATATCTGTAATTCTACTTAATTAACTTAGTTGTAATGGCAAAGCCTTAGTGTACTTTTGCCACATACACATTAACTATGAAAACTATTGTTAAATAATACAAATATTCATTGCTGATTGAATTCTTAAAACTTCAGGAATAAAATCAGAATCTTAAAAAAACTCACTAATGGATTCTAAATTTGATTCATGAGAAAAATAAATTGTATGGTTAATATTGAAAACCTTTGAAAATGTGATATGGGTATAATTGTGCAGAGGAAATGTTGTTTAAGGGTAAAACTTGCAATTAGTAAATAAGTCCTGGAATTCTAAGGTACAGCATAGTAATTATAGTCAATAATACTGCATTATAAAATTCAAAGTTGCTCAGAGACTACATCTAAAAGGAAAGAATGAGGGAGGTAATAAAAAAGGGAAAAAATAATTGTGTGGCATGATAGTGGTTATTAGCTAACTCTGTGGTGGTAATCATATTGCAAAATATAAATTACCAAATCAACACATTGTATACCTTAAATTTAATGTTATGTGTCAGTCATATCTCAGAAAAAAAAAATAATTCTGAAACCAGAGGACAGAGGGGGAGTCAGATATTGGCAGTTTTTAAAAATATTTTTATTGAGGTATAATTGACATAAAATAAATTGCACATATTTAAAGTGCACAATTTAATAAGTTTTGATATACGTATATATCTATGAAACTATCACCACAATCAAGATAATGAACATATCCATCACCTCCAAAGATCCTAGTGCCTCTTTGTAATCCATCCCTTCTTCCTGCCTCCCACCCCTACCTCACCATCCCCAAACTACTGATTTGCTTTCTGTCACTAGAGATCAGTTTTGTCTACAATTTTATAAAAATTATATAGTATAAACATTTCTTTTTCTGACTTTTGTCACTCAGCATAGTTATTTTCAGATTCATCTATGTCAGAGTATATGAATAGTCCATTCCTTTTTACTGCTGAGTAGTATTACATTGTATGGATATACCACAATTTGTTTATCCATTCACCTGTTGATGGACAACTGGGTTGTTTACAGTTCTTGGCTATTACAAATAAAGCTGCTATGAAAATTTGTATAAAAGTCTTTGTATGAATATATGCTTTCATTGCTCTTAAGTAAATAGTGGAATGGCTGGGTCATATGGTAGGTATATATTTAACATTTTAGCAAACTCAAGTGATTGTTTCCAAAGTGGTCATACCATCTTACGTTCCTGTCAGCCATATATGAGAGTTCCAACACTTGGTATGGACAGGCTTTTATATTGTAGGCATTGTAACAGGTGTGTAGTATCGCATTGTGGTTTTAATTTCCATTTCTATAATGACCAGTGCTGTTGAACATCTTTTCATGTGTTATGTTCCATCTGTATATCTTCTTTAGTGGAGTGTCTGTTTGAATCTTTACCTCATTTTTAAATGGAATTGTTGTTTTCTTATTATAGAGGTTTAGAAAGTATATTCTAGATACAAATCTATTTTTTTAAAGATTTTATTTATTTATTTGACAGAGCACAGCAGGGGGAGAGGGAGAAGCAGGCTCCCTGCTGAGCAGGGAGCCCGATGTGGGGCTTGATCCCAGGACCCTGGGATCATGGCCTGAGCTGAAGGCAGCCACTTAAGACTGAGACACTCAGGCACCCCCAAGTCCATTTTTTAGAAATGTTATTGACAAGTATTTTCACCTGATCTATAGCTTATCTTTTCACTTTCTTAACATAATCTTTCAAAGAACAGTTCTTTTTTTTTTTTTTTAAGATTTTATTTATTTATTAGAAAGAGCACACAAGCAGGTGGAGGGAGAGGGAGAGGCAGGCTCCCTGGCTGAGCAGAGAGCTCGATGGGAGGCTCCATCCCGGGACCCCGGGATCATGACCTGAGCCGATGGCAGATGCTTAACCAACTGAGCCACCCAGGCACCCCTCAAAGAGCAGTTCTTAATTGTGATTAAGTCCAGTGTATCTTTTTTTTCCTTTGTGGATCATGCTTTTGTCTAAGAGATCTAAGAGATCTTTGCCTAGCCCAAGGTTAGATTTTCTCCAGGTTTTCTTCTCAGAAGTTTTATAACTCTGAGTTTACATTTAGGTGTATGATCTATTTTGAGTTAATTTTTATATACATAGTACACAACCCTTTTTGCTTATGAATACCCAATTGTTTCAGTACCATCTTATGAAAAGACTATTTCTTTTTTTTTTAGATTTTATTTATTTATTAGAGAGAGAGAGAGACAGCGAGAGAGGGAACACAAGCAGGGGCAGAGGGAGAGGGAGAAGCAGGCTTCCCGCCAAGCAGGGAGCCCGGTGCGGGGCTCTATCCCAGGACCCTGGGATCATGACCTGAGCTGAAAGCAGACGCTTAACGACTGAGCCACCCAGGCACTCCAAGACTGTATTTCTTTATTGAATTAAATTTATACCCTTGATGAAAAATTCATTAATCACATATATTTGGGTGGCTTTCTGGACTCTCTTCTTTTTCACCGAGAGATTGTCTATCTCAGTGGTCTCAAGCAGGACAATTTTGCCTCTAGGGGACATTGCACAAAGTCTGCAGATAGTTTTAATAGTCATAGCTAGGGAGATACTACTTGTTTCTGATAGATAGAAGTCAGAGCTTCTGCTCAATATCATACAATGCACAAGGACAGTCCCCACAACAAAGAATTATCTGACTCAAAATGTCTATAGTACCAAGATTGAGAAACTCTGGGCCATACTGATGCCAGGACCACACTGTCTTGATTACTATAGCTTTATGGTAAGTCTTGAAGTCAGGTAATACAGTCTTTGAAACTTACTCTTCCTTTCAAATTTCTTTTGTCTATTCTGAGTTCTTTGTTTTCCCATGTGAATTTTAGAATCACCTTGTCAATTTCTTTTTTTGAAAATGCCTGATGGGATTTCAACTGGGATTATGTAGAATGTATAGATCAATTTGGGGATAATTGAAATCTTAATATTGATACTTTATTTTTTCCTCTGCAATGTCTTAGAGTTTTCAGTGTATAGGTCTCTCATATCTTTTGTCAGATTTATCACTAAGAACTTCTAAATGGCATTGTTTTTTCATTTCAGTTTCTTATTTTTTGCATTAATATGGATATACAATTGATTTGTTATATGGATCTTATATCTTGCAACCTTGTTAAACTCACCTATTCTCATAGCTTTTTGATACATTCTATTAGATTTTCTACATAGACAATTATGCTGTTTTACATCTTTCCAATCTGGATGCTATGTATTTCTTTTTCACAACTGTTACACTGACTAAAACCTAAACTACAGTTTTGATTAGAACTCGTTAGACTGGCCATCCTTGCCTTGTTTCTGATCTTAGGGGAAAAGCATTTAGTCTTTTCACTATTACGAGGTTAACCATAGTTTTTTCATATGTCCTTTATCAATTGAATGAGAGTCATCCTGTTCTTAGCATGCTGAGAATTTTTGTTAGGAATGGATATTTGATTTTGTCAAGTGCTTTTTCTGCATAGATTGAGATGATCATTTGGTTTTTCTTTTTTTAGTCTCAACAATGTGATAAAAGACTTTGACTGAATTTCAAAGGGTAAAACAGTCTTGCATCCTTACATTCCTGGAATAAATCATACTTGTTCATCAGGATGCATTATGCTGTTTTATATATTGTTGGGTTTCAGTTGCATTTAATGTTACTATTGATATGGTTGTGTTTGAGTCTTCCTTTCCATCTTGCTATTTGTTCCATCTGTACTTTGTTCCTTTTTCTGCCTTTTGGTGCAATTGCCCTTTTTTTATGATTCAACTTTACCTCCTTTATTGACTTATTAGCTGTAACTCTTGTTATTTTAATGATTGCTTTAATGTTTATACTGTACTATCCCAGGCTGCCTTCAAATACTATTCCATCATTTCACATATGGTATAAGAATCTTACAATAATATACTTATGTTTTTCCCCTTCTTTGTGCTATTGTGGTCACACATTTTATTTCTATATATCTTATAACCTAATAGTACATTGTTACTATTTACACTTCAAAGAATCCATTATCTTGTATATATTATTTTTATATATTTTCCTGCTTTTTTGCATTTCTGGTAACTTGATTGGATGTCAGATATAACTTTTACCTTTTTGGGTGCTGGATATTTTTGTATTCCTGTAAATATTCTTGAGTTTTGTTGTAGGATACAGTTAACTTTCTTGGAAACAATTTGTTTCTTTAATGTCTTGCTTTCAAGCTTTGTTAGGTAGGACCAGAGCAGCATTTAATCTAGTGTTAATTTTGTCTCACTGTTGAAGCAAATCCCTTCTGAGTACTCTATACTGCTTTTGAATTAATAAGGTTTTCTACTCTGGCTGGTGGGAATAGGCACTCTTCTGGACCCTGCGAGCCTCAGAGGGTTGTTCTCCCCCTAGTCTCAAGTAATTTTCTTATACTCATGCACTGATCATTAAGTACTCTGTTGAATGTTAGACAGTGATCTTCCGCAGATCTCTGGAGTTTTCTGTGTAGCTCTCTCTTCTCCAGTACTTTATCCTACAACTCTAGTTGCTTTGACCTTCCTCGATTCCAAGTTTCATCTCTTCCACTCTGAAGGCTCTGCCTGGTTTTCCACTCCGTGTGCCACAGCCTGGAAACTCTTCAGACAGCAATCTTGGATGACATAGGCCTCATCTCATTTGTTTTCCATCTCTCAGCGATCACTGTCCTCTCTTGCATGATGTCCAATGTTTTGAGAATCATTGTTTCATATATTTTATTCAGTTATATAGTTGTTTCAGCCAGGAGGATAAATCTGGTCACTTGTACTCCATCCTAACTAGATACGGAAATTCTCCAGACATGTTGATATCATGTCACATTTGGGTTTCTGCAAGCAGTCAAACTGGGAGATGATGTAGAGGTTGTAAGGGAAGCATAACGATAGATTATGAGATGGAGTAAGGTACAACAAATCTGAGTGAGACAAGTAGGTATATCATGGTGGGATTTAGGGTATAGGATTGGTCCAAAGTAATTCTCCAGAACAGCCTGATTGTATAGGGACCACCTTCGATGGTATAGTTTCCAATCTCCAGTGGCCGGGGTTCCACTAGTCATAGTGACTCAGCCTTCTGTGTACCTTACACAGTTAGGCCATGCAGGATACCAAAATGAATGATATGGAAGTTTGCCTTAAAGGAACTTAGTGTCTATTACAGGCGATATATAACTTTGTACAAGATAGAAAATGGTAAATTTGATAATAGGAATATGAATAAAATAAGAATTAAGAAGAAGAAGACATTACTTACAACAGACATTTTAGTAAGCACCAGGCATTGTACTTGGTGCTTTATATTGTTTGGTTAAAGCACTTGGCATTTTGCCTGGCAAAAAGTAAGTAGTTTCTTATTATTATAGCTAAGACTGGTGGTTAAGAGCATGTGCTCTGAAGTTGGGCAGTTTTGAATTTGAATCCCACTTTCTCTTAATTAGCTGTGTAACTTTGGATAAATTAATTAAACTTTCAGTTCTTCATATTTTTCTTTCTTCTGAAGAAATAGTAGTAGCTACCTAATTGAACTACTATGAGGATTTAATGAGGTAACCTATGTTGAAATCTTAGAAACTGTAACATACCAATCAATATATGTTCATTTTTATAATTAATATTAATAAAATTTTAAATCCTGAAAGTAAGCATGATCCTTATTTATTTATTTTTTTAAATAAGTTTTACATCCAGTGTGGAGCCCAACATGGGGCTTGAATTCATGACCCTGAGATCAATATCTGGGCTGAAATCAGGAGTTGGATGCTCAGCCAACTGAGCTACCCAGGTGTCCCATCCTTATTTTCAAGATGATATATCTGTTAGGGAGTGTCTTTGGCTGCATGCAACAGAGACATGATTATGGTGGTTTAACCAAATAAAGGGGTCTTATTTTTTTATGGAACCAAATCCGAAGGCAGTCTTACCAGGGCTGGTATGGTGGTTCCATGTGGCCACCAGGAACCCAGTCTCCCTTAATCTTTTCATATAACCATTTCTAACATGTGGCTATCATCTATGTACTTGTTGCTTTTTGGTCCATGATGGTTGTTGCTCCACTTCCAGCGTTGATCAGAGTTCAGACAGGAAGAATGGAATAAGCAAAAGCCCTGTGCTGGGAGAGTGAGCCAAAGGTCTTTTTTAGAAGACCCATCAGCAACTTCCACTTTTATCTAATTGGTTAGAAGTGTTATGTGACCACCCTACTTATAAGGGCTGCTAGGAAATGTAGTTCTTTTAAAATCTGGACACCACCCCGAGAAAAATTATATTTTAGTAAGACAGAATTCATTGACTATCATTTAGGCCATTAATGGTGTCTCCCACAAATGGGAGAACTGAAATTCAGAAATTCAATTACTTGCTTGAGGTTGTTAAACAACTATTAAGTGATAAAGTTAATATTGGTAGCAAGGTCTGCCCAATACCTTTCCACATTCCTTTTGCCACACAGTCCAGAAAACAAGTGATCTTTCATTTTAGGATCTTTGAGTTGGATCTTTCATGACAGAATATGGACATGAGATTAAAATGCAGATGTATAGAATTCAAGGAGCAAGTAGAAATAATTATATGGCTTATTTGGGGATACAAATATAAAGTTCATTTTGATGAGAACTTTAGGATTCAATGAAGGAAAGAAGCTGGGGAAAAGACTGGAAAGATGAGAGAAAACTTAAATGGTAGAAATTCTAGAAGGCCAGACTAAGAATTTTATATTTTGCTTAGTATGTGTTACATTTAAAGTCTTATTGAAATGATCCATTAAAGGAGCCCATTGAATCAAAAAGCTTTCCTAGGGGCACCTGGGTGACTGAGTCAGTTGGGCATCTGCCTTCGGCTCAAGTCATGATCCCAAGGTCGTGGGATGGAGCAGCCCTGCATCTGGCTGACTGCTCAGTGGGGAGCCTGCTTCTCCCTCTCCCTCTGCCTGCCGCTCGCCCTGCTTGGGTGCGCTCTCTCTCTCAAATAAATAAATAAAATCTTTTTTAAAAAAAAGCTTTTCTAAAATCTGGATGAAACTTTAAATTTCACAGATTTCTGAAGGTAGGTATAATGACCAAATGGAAGTGATAATTTTTTGATTACGATAATAAAATTGTATAACAAATTTCTGGCCTTGACTACTGTATCTATAACTGCTTTATAGAAACTGTTGGGTTGGGACACCTGGGTGGCTCAGTCATTAAGCGTCTGCCTTCGGCTCAGGTCATGATCCCAGGGTCCTGGGATCGAGCCCCTCATCGGGCTACCTGCTCAGCGAGAAGCCTGCTTCTCCCTCTCCCACTCCCCCTGCTTGTGTTCCCTCTCTCGCTGTGTCTCTCTGTCAAATAAATAAATAAAATCTTTAAAAAAAAAAAAAGAAACTTGGGTTTTTACATTTATGTTCTACAAAGACACTCTAAAATCTTAAAGATGGACATTTATTCAACAAAACAGACATATTTCCTGCCCTTTTGGAGCTTACATTCCATGAGAGGGAGATAGATAAATAATAAACATAGTAAATAAGTATATATAAACATAAGCACATTATATATATTTATATTAAATATATGTACTTAAATGTATTATTGTATGTATACTATATACTTATACATTAGGTTGACAAGTGATATAGCATAAAAATGGAGCAGAGAAAGAGGGACATATAGAGTTAGTATGGTAAGAGTTGCAATTTTTAAATAGGGCAGCCAGAATGGGCCTCATTGAGAAGGTACATGCAAGCAAATTCTTAAAAACAGTAAGAGGGTCATTCAGATACCATGCAGAGCAGTGCAAATAAGGGGGAACTGCAGGATTGGGCAGTATTCATTAAGCCTGAAGGTCAGCAACAAGACTAATGTGGCTGGAGTGGAGTGAGCAAGTGAGAGAATACTGGGAAATGAGATCAGAAAGATAATAGGGAGTCCGATCATGTAGGGTCTTATAATCAATCCATCATAAAGATTTTGGCTTTTACTCTGAGCAGAAATGGGAAGCCATTGCCAAGTTTTGAGCAGAAGAGTGAGAACATAATATGACTTACCCTTTAAAAGGATCATTTTGGGGATGCCTGGGTGGCTCAGTCAATTGAGCATCCAACTCTTGATTTCAGCTCAGGTCGTGATCTCAGAATCATTAGATCAAGCCCCACATGGAGCTCCATGCTCAGAGTGGAGTCTGCTCGAGATTTTCTCTCTCCCTCTACCTCTGTTCCTCCTCCACTCTCTCTCTCTCTCTCTCATAAATAAATAATAAATAGGTCATTTTGGCCATTATGTTAAGAACAAACTTTATAGTTTGTCTGTCTCTCCCTACTAGATTAAAGCTGCAGGGGCAGGGATCTTTGTCTTTTTTTGTTGTTGTTCATTGACAGTGGCAGATGCTTAGAAAATATTTTTGAATGAATGACCATCCAGATTTTAGATTTTAGAGTGTCCTTATAAAAAATAAATGGAAAACAACCTAAAGAGAGAAGGGAAAGTTGTTGAGGAAATTGCTGAAGAATTATTTTTTAAATTATGTTAATCACCATACATTACATCATTAGGTTTTGATGTAGTGTTCCATGATTCATTGTTTGCGTATAACACCCAGTGTTCCATTCAGTACATGCCCTCTTTTTGAGTAGGAGAAAGGGGATCTAGTGTCTAAGTAAAGGGCTTGACTTTAGATAGGACCATGGATACCTTATCTATGGATAGATGACAAGGCAGACTACATGGGTAAAGATGCTGGTAGGGGGGTACAAGTGAGAGTGGAAATTCTCTTGATTGTTTCAGTTTTCTCAGTGAAATAAGAGGCAAGGCCCTTAGGTAACTGTGAAGATGGGTGTGTGGGGGAAGCATGTGGAGGAGAAAAGCTAGTATGAGAGTAATTAAGCAAGGGAAATATAATATTAATGGTTATTAATGATTAAGGGTTCATTTAGGGTTCATGTTCATAAATTGAAAATTAGTCAGCATGTTTGTGTGTTTTTGTCCAGTCATGATCAGCAGTGGCTGAGTGTTTATTGAGAACCAGACACTTTGTTACCTGCTGGCTATATGAAAGATTAATAAAACCTAATCCTAGCCCTATAGGGACTCACGGTGTAGTGGCAGGCAGGTTTTTTTAAGATTTATTTATTTCAGAGAACACACATGCAAGGGAAGGGGCAGAGGGAGAGAATCTCAAGCAGACTCCCTGTTGAGCTGGGAACCCTATGTGGGGCTTGATCTCACTACCCTGAGATCATGACCTGAGCTGAAATCAAGAGCTGGCTGCTTAACCAATTGAGCCACCTAGGCACCCCATGGCAGACAGTTTTTTAATCAACTAGTTATAAAATGGTGTGATAAGTACTTTCGATTCAAACAGAGGAAAAAGCATTGTAAATCAAAGAAGTTCCAGGCTAGTGAACAATTCAGGTTATGGAGGGAACAATGGATTAGTCTAAGAAGGCAAACGATTGTGAATCACTTCCAAACTCTTACTTCCCAGTGTCCAATCAAAAAGGTATTATGTATAAACTTTGTATAATTCCAATCAGATTCTCTGCCTTGCAACTCATCTTAAAATAGATCCCAGAACTCATAAATATTGCACGTCTGACTTCCCCTGTGAGATACTAAGACTATCCAGATAGTATTCTCCCGTACTGCAGTAAGCAAAAACCTCAGTTTTGCTTTATCAACAGGTTATTTTGGAGGTATTTTAAAGGAGCCAGCATTTGACGGTCTTGGAGGTCTTATCAAAATCTGGTCACCTTGGAAACAGCATGCTTTTCTGAGGCCTTTGAGCCTCCTGCACAGGGTCTCTCCAATGACAGTGGTGAGGTAAGTTCATATTGGGTTTGAGCTCTGATTTCTAATTTTTTCATCAAATACCCCAAATGCTAGTTTTGTTTAGTTTGAGAGTGGTATCTAGGAATAAACTCTTTTTAAAAATCCATTGATTGATCAGGTTTGAAAAACTTTTATTTGGTAGAAATCTACATTATTACTGTCAATACTACTGTTTGTTTGTCCTTGTCATTTCTTCATTGTGCATCTATAAGAGGAAGTTCATAGGGATGAAAATGGTTGTAAATTTATAGGTTCAGAAGGTTTCTCTTCAGACTGCCATCCTTTGGAAAAATTGTCTCAAGTCATTTATGAAAGTTTTATAAGAATTTTTCCCACTCTTGTTTTGTCCATGAAAGTCTGGTTTTCTTTAGGAGGGGGCCCCAAGATTCAAGGTTCACATTTGGCTAAGTGTTGTCAGACTCATAGGTTTATCTTTAGTTTGGTTCTGTAGCCATTCTGGACTGGACTCCCACATGTTAAATGTATTTATGCTAGAATCAAAATGTGTTTTGTTGCTTTATAAATGATAAAAGAATTACTTGGAATTATTGTTTTTTGGGGGAACTTCTGATATAAGCAAAACTGTTCATTTGGGGAGGTACTTTGAAGCAAAAAGGAAGCAATATCCCAAACATACAGTTGTCTACATTTTAAGGCAAGAGGAAAATTCCAAAATATATTGAGGGATTATGAAATTGCCTCCTTAAAAGATTCTTTGGCAAAGGCAAGAAAAAAATATGAAAAATTTAGAACTGTCTTTTCTAAATCCTTTAAAATCACAAGTTGAACATGATCCCTTTATTCTTCTATTCCACTTCCTCCTATGTTCCTGCATTCCCCTCTGTTCTGTCTCTCCTTCTGACTTTTTCTCCTTCCCTTCAAAATGCCCCATAAAGAGATAGTTTTATTCCTCTAAAAGAGAAAGATCACTTTAATATAAGAAATACCCTCTCATTTTTATACTTAAAGTATTAACAATTACTGGAGTTTTTATCGTATAAAATCAAATTGTCAAGGTGCCTAAATTAATGTTTAAACCAGCTGTAATGATGGACGCCCCCTCTCTCTCCCTCATCCTCTTGTGTGCATGTATGTCAAAATAGGTTTTCCTGCATCTAAACTTTCCCCTCTCTTTAATTAAGGAGAGATAATTAGTCTTTTACAATGGTAATTTTGTCTTTGACTGAAGCTGGCTCCCTCTCATTTTTAATTTCTATTCTTCTTTTCCCTCCTTAGGGAAACATTAAAGATTAATTGATGAAAACAATTATTCTGTCATTATGTGCTCATTCTAGTCTAATGAAGAATTTCTAAAATAGAAAAATCATTAAACTGTGTTGTGTTTCTTTTTCTTCAAAATTGTTTTTAAGAGATATTTCTGGTTAAAACTACAAGAAAAGGGGCACCTGGGTGGCTCTTTTGGTTGAGCGTCAGTTCTTAATTTTGGCTCAGGTCATGATCTTAGGGTTATGAAATAGCGCCCCACCTTGGACTCTGTGTTCAACGCAGAGTATGCTTGTCCCTTTCCCTTTGCTCCTCCCCATGCTCGCTCATGCTCTCTCTCTGTCTCTTGCTCAAATAAATAAATAAAATCTTTAAAAAACTGCAAGAAAAGAAAAAATCTTGGTTCCAAGATGAAGGACTTTGAAACAGGATTTAAAGAGTTTTTATAATTTCATTTATGAATACAAAGTTTATATGTCATGCAGAAACTGTTCATAAAATATTCCTGATAGAGGAATCATGGACAAATTAGAATGAGTTAATCATACTGGTTTAAAGGATTAAAAACAATTATCTTCCTGACTTTAATATATTACATTAATACCAACACAATATGCTAGTTTATACAAGAAGATTGAACATCTCATAATTTAAACTTTATATATTTCTTGCGTTGGTTTTATGGGACACAATATTATCATTATTTCTACAAATTATGCTACAAAAATGTGGAGTCATGATTAACTAGATAAAATTGTAATGATAGATAACTTTTAAAAGTTTATAGTCTTATTTCTATAATATCAAAAATCTTAAGAACTTTATATTAGGGGCACCAGGGTTGCTCAGTAGGTTAAGTGTCTGCCTTCGGCTCAGGTCATGATCCTAGGGTCCTGGAATTGAGCCCCGTGTTGGGGCTCCCTGCTCAGTGGGGAGTGTGCTTCTCCATCTCCCATTGCTCCCCCGCTTGTGTGCTCGCTCGCTCTCAAATAAATCTTTTTAAAAAAAGAACCTTATATTTAACTAAAATGGTAATTTCTAGTTCCTTAGCTAACTTAAAGACCTTAGACAAAGGTTAAACTGAGTTAATTGATACATAATTTTTGAATACTTGGACAAAATCTAAAGAAAAAAATGAGTGACATTGGCCACAAAGCAGTTTTATTTTACTGTTATTCTTATATATTTAAAAATAGATACAGATTAGGGCTCCTAGCTGGCTTAGTTGGTAGAGCATGTGACTCTTGATCTCAGAGTTGTGAGTTTAAGCCCCACATTGGGCCTAGAGCTTACTTGAAAAAAAAATAAAATAAAAATAGGTAGATTTATAGGATGTGAAAATGCTTTTGGAATTTTTTTTTTTAAGTAGGCTCCATACCCAGCTTGGAGCCCAAAGTGGGGCTTGAACTCATGACTCTGAGATCAAGACCTGAGCTGAGATCAAGAGTCGGACACTTAACCAACTGAACCACTCAGGCATCCCTGGATTTTTTAATATACATAATCTCCTTAAAATTTATAAGGACAATATGACAAACATGCTCATTAGAAAAATAACTAAACAATTCCTTATTTTCTGTTTTCTAGTTTAGCCTAGGGAGAAATAAGGTTAAATGGAGCAAGTAAGACTATATTCTGTATAATTACAGAGAGATAGGAATATGTATGCAAAACCATGTGTATGGTTTGTTTCTTAAATTGTTGCACTTTGTATGATACATTGATAGAATGCTGAAGTGCACTTCTAAAAGCAGAGCATCAGCATTAACTCAGAGGCAGCATTCTGAAAGGATGGGTGCCATCCTTGAAGATGTAATATATGCCTTATTTCAGAGAACTCTGTATGTTGCTGTGTTCCTGACAGGAAGAATACATGGGTCCAGTCACCAAGGACAGAAGCAGGAGTAGCCCCGATGACATTCCCCGATGACATGACTGGGAGATTTTCTGCTTCCCATCCTTTTAATTCTGGACTCTGTAGGTCCTGGTCCCCAAAGGGAGCATACTCTTGCCAGGGGGAACACAAAGTTTTTATTCAACTATAAGACAGCAGCTTTATCTTATAGAGCTGCTGTCAGTGCACTTTGATGTCCCTGTATCCAGGCACCAACAGGTAAGAAGAAGCATCAATATACTGGCAGGGGTGATCAACCCAGATCAGCAGGAGGACGTAGAACAGGGAGACTGCAGGTGGAACCCAGATGATTCATTTGGGCACCTTTTGGTATTTCCATGCCCCATTGTAACTGTGAATGGATGCATGCAGCAGTGTCAGCGTCAGAACAATATGATTGCTCGATTTGAGTCCTACTGATGTGGGAAACAAAGGCAAAAGAAAAATTAAATTTCCTTAGTACCTACAGCCCATTGACAAGTCCTTGAAACAAGCGGAGTGACATTCCTCTAGGAACTCAGCTACCTCAATGTTACACTTCGCTAAGGGCAAAAGGCAATCTTAGCCTGACCCCCAGGATCCTGTAAGTCTCCTCTAACATAAAAAAATTCCTTTGGAAACTTCATCTCTACACCCCAAGATATATGTTGGCAGTCAGATATACATCTGAAGGGTCTCATGACTAAGGTGTTATTAGACAGTAATAGATGACCTTTTCCTAATAATAGCTTGCCCCCTCAAGGTTCTGGAAACCTTGCTTCCAAAATTTCTTAGAGACTTACACTATCCCTAACCCCCTCCCAACTTGAAAGTATATAATCACCACTCCTCATGACCCCAGTGCACCTCTTTCTGCCCACGGGTCCTGTCCCTGTGCATTCATAAAACCACCTTTTTGCACCAAAGACATCTCAAGAGTTCTTTCTTGGCCGTCGGCCCCGAACCCTAACGTCTTTCCTACATCAGTACCACCAGTAAACCTCCAAGACCTGGTGAGGTAATAGCTGAGGGCGAGGGAAATTAGAATAACTACTGGAAGTGGGAGAGCATGAACACCAGTTGTAACTCTAAAGATCAACTCCAGTGTCAGAGGTTCCTTCTGAGTTTCCCCTCAGGAAGACAGACCCAGAAGAACCATGGAACACTGGCACTCTGACCTGTGGGAAGAGAGAAATCTGCTCAAGACAAGAGGTAGGCCACGGCAGCTATGAAAATGAGCCGCTCAGAGCTCCTGCTGCAGATGGAGTAATTGAGAAATGGTCCCAGCTGCTGTGCTCTGGATCTACCATGGTGCTTGTGCAGAAGCTGTGCTTCCCACAGGCTGCTCCCAGGCAATGGCTGAGATGGCAGAAGTACAAAGATGGTCCCATTTCTGTGAGAAGGAGGACTCTTTGACTTGAGGTTTCCCCATCAGCCTTGCAGACTTTACTCAATACTAATGAGGCCCTTGCATTGAAGAACTGAAGTTAGAACCCCCAAACCTCATAAATATCTCACCTTTGCCCTTCCTCCTCAGAGACACTGCTAAGATCTGTCAAGGTAGTATTCTCCTTACTGCAATAAGCAAAAAACTTAGTTTTGCTTTATCAACAGGTTATTGTAGTGGTATTTTTAGGGAGATAGCACACAATAGATAAAAAGGAACCATCATTCAAAAAGCAGAGGGAAGAGCTTCACAGGTAGGAGGAACAGTAAATGCAAAGGCCTTGAGGTGGAAAAAAGGTATTAAAGGACAGAAAGGCCAATGTGGTTTTAGCTTAGAAGCAATAGAAAAGGTGGTATGAGATGAGGTCAGAAAAGTGCAGAAGGCCTTGGAGTCCATGGTAATTATAGTATCAATATCATTCTCAGTAAAACAAAACCCATTAGAGGATTTTTAGTGGAGGAGTGATATACCTGGGTGTATATGTTGTAGAAGAATGTATTTTGGGGGACATGAATGGAAACGGGGACAACAATTAGGAGGTTATTGGAATGGCACAGGTGAGAGCTTAGGTGATTTGGATCTAGAGTGATAGTGATACAGGAAGCAAAGAGAAATGGACAAATTAAGGATATATTTTGGAGATAGAATCATAAGGATTTGCTGATTGGTTGGCTGATGGAGAGGACATGTGGGGATGCATGTGAAGGGAAGGAATGAAGAATGACTCCTGCCAAGTTTTTAGCCTTGAGCAACTGTGTGAATGGTAGTGAATTCTACTGAGTTGAGGAAAACTGAGGGGAGGAATAGATTCAGAAAAGAAAAGCAAGAGCTATTTTTTGGGCCTGGTTGGTTTTGACTTCCAAATGGAAATGTTAAGTAGGCATTTGGAGTTATAAGTATAGAGGTCAGGATTGGAGATAAATATTTTTGTGATCTCTCAACATATGGATGGTAATGAAAAACTAGAGAACAGAGAGATCACCTGAGGAAAAAAATGCAGATAAAGAAGAGAAGAAAAACTGAGGGTTCTAGATGGGAGGGGGGTGGGGGGATGGGTTAGTCTGGTGATGGGTATTAAAGAGGGCACGTACGGAATGGAGCACTGGGTGTTATATGCAAACAATGAATCATGGAACACTACACCAAAAACTAATGATGTAATGTATGGTAATTAACATAACATAAAAAAAAAAAGAGAGAAGAATGCACAGGATCTAGCCCTGAGGCCCTCCAACATTTAGGTTAGTTAGAGAAGGAAATACATCTAAGAAGTTAAAAGGAACACCAAGAATGCTTAAAACAGGTAAATTGAGTCCACTTTGGAATCTGTGAGGAAATGTCGAGGCAGGAAGCATCTCAGATTAGATTAGTTGCTAATTAAAGCAATCTCTTCAATCCCTTAGTTAACAAATACATATTCAGTATATACAATGTATTATAACAGAGGTGTCCAAGAGACATTACAATATAAGGTGGTAAGTCCAGTCTGAATGGCCCTTAATAAACCATGTTTATATATAACACTCCCCTACAAGTGAGGCATATCAGATTTTTAGACTTGATTATAAAAATATTTCAGAAAAGTCTGTCTTTCTGCTCTCTAGTCTTTTTTTTTTTTTTAAAGATTTTATTTATGAGTGAGAGAGTGCACAAGGCGGGGAGGGGCAGAGGGAGAGGGAGAGGCAGGCTCCCTGCTGACCCCAAGATCATGACCATGACCAGAGCAGAAGGCAGACAACAACTGAGCCACCCAGGTGCTCCTGATTTCTAGTCTTTTTTAAACCAACTACCTTAAGCTTTCAATTTTTATCTTCTTTATACATTAGTCAATTTTTAATTTAATAAACATTAAACTTTTTTACTTATTTTGCTTTTACCTAAAATATGGTTAGGTGGCAGTAATAAATTCTGCCTTTAAAAAGATGATTAGAATTATATAAATATATTAACTATCTTAAGAAGACCCTTCCTGTCTTTTCAGGTTTGATTAATATTTGAAAATACATTGTAATGCTTTGATATTCTTCAAAAATAATTTAACCAAAGGATATAGGAAAGAACAAAACAAAGCAAAAACATCTAGCTTGTAGTAGCTATAAAACAATTTGTGGCTTTCATAGTAACAGACTTCTGTATCAGTTGCATAATAGTGATTATTTATTCATGGAGTCTTTTTAGTTCCATGGAAACACTGAGATCATTTTAATTTTTAATTACACTAGAGTTTACAGTTCCATAGATTTTAACTCTGTAGTAGCAAGTACAGAAGCTAGAGCTTTACCCATTTCCACTTTAAAAAATATAAAGGAGGAAGAGAGGGTTTAAAATAATCATGAATTTCATTTAGTTACAACCTTTAGCTGTATAATTTCTCCTAAACCTGCCCTGCAATTTTATGTCCAATTAATTCTTCGATTTTTGTCTCTACCCTTTGACTAAAAGTGTTTTCACAGGAAATAACTGCAGTGTGAAATTCAGCAATGGGTGCTGTTAAGTAGTTTGTGAGATATCTAAAGTTGTTGTGAAGTAGTAGAAGCAGAGGACTAGATCTGGCACTTAGCTGAATTATCTTAGGTGAATCACTTTATTTCTCTGGCCCTCGATTTCTTCCTCTGCAACCTGAGGACTGAGGTTGAATGATAGAATTCAATGGTTCTCTGAAATAGCTTGGCTATGTGGTGCCCAGGACCTGTGGCAACTATCCACATGGGCCCTACAAATATGTTGATAATATTTCTCATGATAGGAGTATTTGTCAACAGGGACTGGAAGCAGAACAGTAATAAAAAGCTATTAAGTGGAATAATTTGTACACGAAGTAGGTCTGATGAAGATTTTATAGATACGAAATCTTTTTTTTTAACCCCCTTTCTAAATCATTAAATTTCCTGATACATAAGTTTTACAGGTTCGTTTCCTATTTGATCAAAGTGATTTTCAGAGTGGAAACGATGTTATTGTAGTCGTTCTAATTTATTACTAGTTGTTGTTAATCTCTTACTGTGCCTAGTCTATAAATTAAAATTTATTGTAGGTATGTATAGGAAAAGACGTGGTATGTATAGGGTTTAGTATTATCCATGGTTTCAGGCATCCATTGAGGGTCTTGGAACATTTCTCTCATGGATAAGAGAGGATTACGGTAATTTGTCTTCTTTAAACATAATTTGGATCATATGCAGTTATAAATCCTACCTTTTTAAAAAATGAACACTACATTGTATTAAAGGTTTCTTCAAAATGTTTTTAATTGATGCATAGTATTGCATAACATGTTTTTCACATCTATTTTATTCATCCTCAGATTGTTGAAAATTTAGACATTTTCAATATTTTTAATGCCAAATATTTTTTGTATAAAAGTCAGTTTTTGCGTCTCTGACTACTATGTTTTTGGTTTGGATTCCTACACATAAAATAACTGAACAGCATAAGCATTTTTACTCTTGGTAATATTATCAAATTTTTTTCCATAAATTATTGTCTATCTCAAAGTAATTTTTGATTGTGCATTTAATCACATCCTCATGAGAATTAAATATGATAATTTAAAGACTTCTAATTTGAAATACCTTTTGTTCAGATTAACATTTTTTATTAGTGAAGTGTTTTCATATCCACTAGCCCATTTTTATATTGCAATTCAGTTAAAAAATCAATTTCTGTTGGCCTTGTATTTAAAAAAAAAAGGGAGCACCTGGGTGGCTCAGTCATTAAGCGTCTGCCTTCGGCTCAGGTCTTGATCCCGGGATCCTGGGATTGAGACCCGCATCGGGCTCCCTGCTCTGCAGGAAGCCTGCTTCTCCCTCTCCTGCTCCCCCTGCTTGTGTTCCCTCTCTCGCTGTGTCTCTCTCTGTCAAATAAATAAATAAAATCTTTAAAAAAATAAAAATAATAAAAATTTAAAAATTAAAAAATGTTAAAAAAATATCTTTTTTTATTTTTCATTTTTAAATTTTTTGTTGAGATCTTTAAATCATTTGATTTATTAAATCAATGAAAAACATTTAGGGAAAAGCAGTAGGAAAGAGATGGGGAAAGTTATCTCCCTTAGGATAGGGTGTAAATCAGTGGAAGAACTGCCCAGATGTGAATCCTGTGTTATGTAATGTTTGTAAATCCTACCTTTCTCTCTGCAGTCCTTTGTTTATTTTTTAAAAACATGTTTATGGGATCATTGTTTTTCTTTTATTACTCGAGTAGATCTCTAGTTGTAAAAGATTCAAATATGGAAGCATACATAGGAAATTACTTCCTCCCTGACACACTTCCTTATAGATAACCATTATCAACAGCATTTTAGAGTATAGTATTCCTATTCTTATTCTACTAATATGTACATATCTCCATATTCTTTAAGTATGTATATGTAAATATACATGGATATATATATAAATGTAAATGGATCATATAATACCTACTATTCAGAATCTTAGTTTCTTTACCTAATAGTATGTCGTCAAGAGCTTCCTTTTTCTCCCTACAATGTAAGAAGCATCCTTTCCCTCATTATATACATGACACATGACACATGATCATAATAAAAAATTTGATTAAGATATGAAAGATGTTTTTAAAATAGTAAAAATCACCTGAAATCAGTCCAGAGATAACCACCATTAATATTTTGGCAATCATTCTTTCATGCATCTCTTAATAGATCTTAAGTAATTAATGTTTATTCTGATACCAACTGGTATACTGCAATTCAGTTCTGGCATTAACCACCCAAAGTTAGCACAGACCACACAAATTTAAAGACATGGTCTCCAACAAGACTGCCCCTACTTCAGATACCAGTCAAAAGTGGAGTCCCCTGGCCCCTGCATGTCCAGCTGCCTACAAATCTGGGACAATCCCATGACCCCTGAAGGTTTGATAATTTGCTGGAATGACTGAGAACTATACTTAACAGGGCGCCTGGGTGGCTCAGTTGGTTAGGTGACTGCCTTCGGCTCAGGTTCTGATCCTGGAGTCCCGGGATCAAGTCCCGCATCAGGCTCCCTGCTCAGCAGGGAGTCTGCTTCTCCCCCTGACCCTCCCCCCTTTCATGCTGTCTCTATCTCATTCTCTCTCTCAAATAAATAAAATCTTTGAAAAAGAATAACTATACTTAACAATCACAGTTTATTAGAAGAATACAAGACAGAAACAGCCTAATAAGAGACATTTAATGTGAGGTCTGGGAGAGTCCTGAATGCAGAGGTTCCCATACTTTTTTCCTCATGGAATCAGGGCACTTCACCCTCCCATCATATCAATGTGCTCACTGACCAGGAAGGACCACTGAGCTTCATGACTTTAGCTTTTATTGGAGTTTCATTACATAGACACAATTGATTAAATCATTGGCCTGTGATGGAACTCATTCTCCAGCCCCCTCCTTTTCCCAGAGGTCAGGAGGTTGAGTTGATATCATATGACTCAAAGCCCCAGACTTCTAATCACATGGTTGGTCTTTCAGGCATGACCAGCTATCCTGAACTATCCTGAAGGTATCTAGGGCCCACCATGAGTAACCTCATTTGCATAAATTCAGATGTGATCTAAAGGGCTCATGAATAATAGAGACATTCCTTTTACCTGGGAAATTCTAGGAACTTAGTTTACTCCCAGGAACCAAAGACAAAGGTGAGTTAAATCTTTATTATACAGAAGTGTCATATATAGTTTGTTTTTTATTGTAGATGCCTATTTTTATCTCTGATTTCTTACTGTGTCTGTATATTAGTTCTATCTCATCTTTTCCCCAAGGCTACAGTATGAAACTTAACATGTTTTATATTTTAATGTATTAACTCTGTCTATAAATAGTTCTTTTTCTCATTTTCTAGTTTGCCCTTTAATTTGGTAATTAAAATGCTTAGTCCTATGCCTAGTCCTTCTCCTTTAGACAGTAAATAAATATCTTATAGCTTTTAAGTCTTTTTTTCCCCCATATATTGAACTTATTTCGGTACAGAGTGCAGGTAAAATTTAAATGGAGTTTTGTTTTGTTTTGTTTTGTTTTTAAGTAACCAATTGTCCCAACACAATGAATTTTCATTTTTCAGATTCACCTTTGCCAGGAGTGGGTGAGTTGTAAGGAATTAGGGGTTTGATATGTTGTGAGGAAGGTATTATTATCCCCATTTTTTAGATGAAGACACTGAGATTCAAAGTGGTTAAATAATTTCCCCCAGTTTATCTGGAAAGGACAGAATTGTCTATCTGAATCTGAAGCCTAAAAAACACATTTATTAAATACATTTTTTTGAAAAGGGCATTTAATAACCAACATTGGAGTCACACGTAAGTACCAAATGACTTAGTGGGTACGTAAGATTATAAAATAATTTGTTCTGATATGAAGATTGAAAATTGAGCAGAACATAGGTGAAAATCTAGTCATGACAGTGGAAAATTACATTAAGCATAAATCTGGATCTCCAAACACAAAATAAATTTCCATTGTGTGGATCAATTTAAATTAATACTCTACTTGTTACTGAGTCATACAGAAATGACTAAAAATGTTCACCAAATTTTGGGAGTATGTTTATAATGGTTCAACTGGTAAGTTTTGTGATGCACATACTAAGAAAATTCATGTGAAGAAGTCCAAAGAGGCATATTAAAGAAATAGCGATCTTCCTGAGCCGCTCAAATTCAGAGACACCTGCATTATAGAGGACTATTCAAAGACACGTGCTGTACATTGAGACAGAAAGTGATTAAGTCCCAAATTGAAGGTCACAAGAGATGTTGATTTGTCATCAAGTTACTTCACAAAAGCAACTCCTTGTACTGTACTTTAGGGTGAACAGCACAGACTCATTTGCTTAATGATGGTTATGATGGGTGATAAATTTCAGGAGGGCCAGCTAGTTGGTAAAAACAGTTTAGTGGAAAGTATCCCTTTTTTTCTCTTCGCAAGTCTGTGTTGGGGCATACTGAGAAACATTTATACTTAAAAACTAGAATGTTAAAATGAAAAGAAGGAGCAAAATAATTCAGATCGCTGGAGATAAACCAAGTGGTTAAAATTTCATAGATACAAAGCAAGTGGAGAAGATGCCATTTTGTGAAATATTGCATCAGCCTTCACTATATTTATATAGTAATACATTTACTTTTATTTTTAAAGTAGGCTCCATGCCCACAGTGGGACTTAAACTTATGATCCTGAGATCAAGAGTCACATGCTCTATGGACTGAGCCAGCCAGGCACCCCATAATATATTTACTATTAAATATATTACTACATATATTATAAAAATTGACTACTACTGCATGCATTATAAATATCTGTAGACTCTGACTTCCTACAGTAATCTTCCCTTTAGATACTATTGTATTGGGTTAATGGCTTTATAGTAATAATAATATTAACAACAATAAAAATAACACTTTGAGAAATGTATAGTTTGTAGAAAAATCTGTAATATATACAATATCTCATTTGCTCTTTATATTTCCCTCATGGGATAGGATTTGTTATTCACTTTATTTCTATTTGCACATATTGCCTAACGTCACAAAATTTCTGTGCTAGAACCAAGTAGTCTTTTCTTATTTTATAGCTGAGGACACCAAATAATAGGGAATAAGTGACATGTTTATTACATGCAAAATCATTTGGAGCTGAAATTATTTAGACATAATCATTTGGAAGTAGTCTTCTTATACTTAGCTGAGTAATTTTAAAATTTGAGATTAGATAAGCCACAACTATTAAATCTTAGAATTTTTAAATTTCCTATTTTCTTTAGCTTTGCAATAATTCTGCTCACAATGCAGGACTGAAGCATTTATTTTATAGAGAAAATGAGCAGAAATTAACTAAGTCACTTGTCATGAAACAGGAATTATATTCATTTATGAAGAATTGTGTGGACCTTGTATGTAGATATTAAATGCACAGCAAGTGACAATATGTTTAATCATTTGTTCTTTTAGTAATGTATATTGAACTTACAGTGCAAGCCCTAATGTTTCAAAGGTCATTTAAAAGGAAAAATATTGGGGCACCTGGGTGGCTCAGTTGGTTAAGCATCTGACTCTTGGTTTTGCTCAGGTCATGATCTCAGGGTCCACGCTTGGAGTCTGCTGAAGATTCTCTCCCTCTTCCCCTCCCTCCCCCTCTGCCCCCCCACTCCCCCTCTTGCATTCTCCTCCTCCCTCTCTCTCTAAAATAAATAAAATCTTTTTTTAAAAAAGAAAATCCTTTAAAAAGAGAAATAAAAGGAAAAATATTATGATTTGCTACCTAGCATCATGCACTTTCTTTTTAACTTGCTTGCCCTATCCTTCCCCAAGTTATACAGCATTCAGACTATAAGTAATAGTGGATCATAAAGCCATTGTTTATTTTGTTAGAGTAGGCAATTAGGTTCTAGCAAGAGGCCTAGAGGCCACCAAAGAAGAAGTCATGGCCAGCTATCTGGAAAGTCAGAGCCTGTCCTAGCAGCACTCCACAAGAAGCCGGATCAGATGAGACAGATCCAAGATGACAGGGGCCATGACAAGAAACCCCTGACCAACTAAGGAGGAAAAGGCTCCAAACCCTGCTTCTAAGAAATCCTTGCCTTGAGTAATGAGTATGCCACCCCCTTGTCAACAACTGTCACTAAAAGATAGAAACCCAAACTCAAGAATCACAGCTCCCATGCTTGCTCTTTCTTTTTCATTCTCACTCTTGCTCTCTTTTTTAATTCCAGTATAGTTGACATACAGGGTTATATTATTTTCAGGTGTACAATGTAGTGATTCAAAAATTCTATACATTACTCAGTGCTCATCATGATAAGTGTACTCTTAATCCTCCTCACCTACTTCACCCATCCCCCCCACCTCCCTCCCCTCTGGTAACCACCATTTTCTTCTCTATAGTTAACAGTCTGTTTCTTGGTTTGTCTCTTTTTTCCCCTTTGTTTGATTTATTTCTTAAATTTTACGTATGAGTGAAATCATATGGTATTTGTCTTTGACTTATTTCGCTTAGCATTATACTCTCTAGCTCTATCCATGTTGTTGCAAATGGCAAGATTTCATTCTTTTTGATGACTAATATATATATATATATATATAAAGGGCTGGTATATATATATATATTTTTTTTTTCCCTTCTTTTTCCATTCATCGGTTGATGGACATCTGGGCTGTTTCCATAATTTGGCTATTGTTGATAATGCTGCTATAAACATCAGGGTGCATGTATGCCTTTGAATCAGCATTTTTGCATCCTTTGGGTAAATACCTAGTAGTGTAACTGCTGGATCATAGGATAGTTCTATTTTTAGCTTTTTGAGGAATCTCCATACTGTTCTCCAGAATGTCTGTACCAGTTTGCATTCCCTCCACGGTGCAAGAGGGTTTCCCTTTCTCTGCATCCTTGCTAACACTGTTGTTTCTGTGTTGTTGATTTTAGCCCTTCTGACAGGTGTGAAGTGATATCTCATTGTAGTTTTGATTTGCATTTTCCTGATGATGAGTGATGTTGAGCATCTCTTCATGTGTCTTTTGTCCATTTGTATTTCTTTGGAGAAATGTCTGTTCATGTCTTCTACCCATTTTTAATTGGGTTATTTTTTTTAGGTGTTGAGTTGTATAAGTTCTTTATATATTTTGGACACTAACCCTTTATTTGATAGGTCATTTGCTAATATCTTCTCCCATTCTATAGGTTTCCTTTTGTTGACTGTTTCCTTTGCTGTGCAAAAAGAAGCTCTTTATTTTGATGTAGTCCCAACAGTTTTGTTTTGTTTTGTTTGCTTTTGTTTCCCTTGTCTCAGGAGATGTATGTAGAAAGATATTGCTATGGTTGATGTCAGAGAAATTACTGACTGTGCTCTTTCTTCTAGGATTTTTATGGTTTCAGGTTTCACATTTAGGTCTTTACTCCATTTTGAGTTTATTTTTGTCTATGATGTAAGGAAGTGGTCCTGTTTCTTTCTTTTGCATGTAGCTGTCCAGTTTTCCCAATACCATTTGTTGAAGAGATTGTCCTTTTACCATTGGATATCCTTTCCTACTTTGTCAAAGATTAATTGACCATAATGTTGTGGGTTTATTTCTGGGTTTTCTATTCCATTCCATTGATCTATGTGTCTATTTGTGTGCCAGTACCATGCTGTTTTGATTACTACAGCTTTGTAATATAACTTGAAATCCGGAATTGTGATGCTCCGAGCTTTGGTTTTCTTTTCCAAAATTGCTTGGGCTCTTCAGGATCTTTTGTGGTTCCATACAAATTTTAGGATTGTTCATTCTAGTTCTGTGAAAAATACTGTTGTTATTTTGATAGGAATGTTTAAATTTGTAGATTGCCTTGGGTAGTAATGACATTTTAACAATATTTGTTCTTCCAATCCATGAGCATGGATTGTCTTTCCATTTCTTTGTGTTATCTTCAATTTCTTTCATCAGTGTTTTATAGTTTTCAGAGTACAGGTCTTTCACCTTTTTGGTTAGGTTTATTCTTAGGTATCTTATTATTTTTGGTGCAATTGTAAATGGGATTGTTTTCTTAATTTCTCTTTCTGCTGCTTCATTATTGGTGTATAGAAATGCAACAGACTTCTGTACATTGATTTTATTTCTTGCAATTTTACTGAATTCATTTATCAGTTCTTACAGTTCTTTTGGTGGAGTCTTTAAGTTTTCTATATATAGTATCATGTCATCTGCAATAGTGAATGTTTTGCGTCTTCCTTAATGATTTGGGGCCTTTTATTTCTTTCTGTTGTCTGATGGCTGTGGCTAGGATTTCCAGTACTATGTTGAATAAAATGATGAGAGTGGACTTCTCTGTCTTGTTCCTAACCATAGGGGAAAAGTTCTCAGTTTTTCCCCATTGAGTTTGATGTTAGCTGTGGGTTTTTCATACAAGGCCTTTATTATGTTGAGGTATATTCCTTTTACACCTACTTTGTCGAAGATTTTTATCATGAATGGAAGTTGTACTTTGTCAGATGCTTTTTCTGCATCTATAGAAGTGATCATATGGTTTTTATCCTTTTTCTTATTGACGTACTATATCTCACTGATTTATTTGGGAATACTGAACCACAGTTGCATCCCAGGAATAAATTCCATGTGATGATGGTGGATGATTATTTTAATGTTTTGTTGGACTTGGTTTGCTAGTACTTTGTTGAGGATTTTTATATATATGTTCATCAGAGATACTGCCCTGTAGTTCTCTTTTTTTGTGGTGTCTTTATCTGGTTTTCGTGTCAGGGTGATAGTGTACTCAGAGAATGAGTTTGGAGGTTTCCTTTCCTCTTCTGTTTTTTGCAATAGTTTGAGAAGAATGGATATTAACTCTTCTTTAAATGTTTGGTAGAATTTGTGAAGACATCTGGTCCTGAATTTTTGTTTTGGGGGAGTTTTTTTGATTACTAATGCAATTTCATTGCTGGTAATCTGTGTGTTCAAATTTTCTATTCTTCCTGATTCAGTTTTGGGAAGTTATATGTTTCTAGGAATTTATCCATTTCTTCTAGGTTGTCCAATTTGTTGGCATATAATTTTTCATAATATTCTCTTATAATTATTTGTATTTCCTTGGTGTTAGTTGTTATTTCTCCTTTCATTTGTGATTTTGTTCTCTTTCCCTCTCTCTCCCTTTCTCAAGCTCATCTGCTCTTACATCTCAAGAGTATACTTTCACTTTAATAAACTTTCCTGCATGTGTTCCTCCTTTGCTGTCCTGTGTCTGTCCTTGAATTCTTTCTTGTGATGAGAACAAGAACCTTCAGCAACCTCTTTGGGATGGGCTGGGTCGAGGCCCCAGGGTCTGGGGTCTCCCAAGTTCACTTGGCAACAATTTAAATTCCATTTACTTTACCTGGTTCCAAAATATGATAATAGATAACATTTATTGAGTGCCAGATGCTTTATATTCATCAGTTAATCCTCACACCTGGCCTGGGTATTATTATCCCAACTTTATGGAAGAAAAACAGGTAGATTAAGTACCTTGCCCAAGATTATACATAGCTAGGAAGCCAAGAATCAAATATCTAAACCCAATACTTTTTTATTCCAAAGTCTGTGTTACAATCAGATTTAACTCTAAACAATTTGTGAACTATTAAATTCACCATATGGAAGAGTATACTCCTGCCAACCTAGAGTCTATAAATTAAAAGATAAGGGACTGTAGGATATGCATTAATATATTAATTGTGGTTTTAACTTGCATTTCCTTAAGTGCAATGAGTTTGAGTACCTTTTTTTTTTTTTTTTAAGATTTTATTTATTTGTGAGAGAGAGAATGAGAGACAGAGAGCATGAGAGGGAGGAGGGTCAGAGGGAGAAGCAGACTCTCCACTGAGCAGGGAGCCCGATGCGGGACTCGATCCCGGGACTCCAGGATCATGACCTGAGCCGAAGGCAGTCGCCCAACCGACTGAGCCACCCAGGCGCCCTGAGTACCTTTTCAATATATGTTCACCATTTGTATTTCCCTTCCTGTGAATGGCCAATCCAAATATTTTGCTCATTTATTATTATTTTTTTTATTTTTATTTTTTAAAAAGATTTTATTTATTTTTTAGAGAGCGAGCGAGAGAGAAACAGCATGAGAGGGGAGAGGGTCAGAGGGAGAAGCAGGCTCCCCGCTGAGCCGGGAGCCCGATGTGGGACTCGATCCCAGGACCCCGGGATCATGACCTGAGCCGAAGGCAGACGCTCAACCATCTGAGCCACCCAGGCGCCCTATTTTGCTCATTTAAAAACTTAGTTTCTTCTCAAGAAACAAGAAAGGTCTCAAATACACAACCTAACCTTACACCTAAAGGAGCTAGAGAAAGAACAGCAAATAAAGCCTAAACCCAGCAGGAGAAGAGAATTACTGAAGATTAGAGCAGAAATCAATGAAATAGAAACCAAAAGAACAGTAGAACAGATTAACGAAATTAGGAGCTGGTTCTTTGAAAGAATTAGTAAGATCAATAAACCCCTGGCCAGACTTATCAAAAAGAA
Organism: Mirounga angustirostris; assembly: GCF_029215605.1. Lineage (NCBI taxonomy): Eukaryota > Metazoa > Chordata > Mammalia > Carnivora > Phocidae > Mirounga > Mirounga angustirostris. The sequence goes on from NW_026991711.1 coordinate 163,206,295, forward strand.
AAGAGAAAGGACCCAAATAAATAAAATCATGAATGAAAGAGGAAAGATCACAACCAACACCGAAGAAATAAAATTATAAGAACATATTATGGGCAACTATATGCCAACAAATTAGATAATCTGGAAGAAATGAATGCATTCCTAGAGACATATGAACCAGCAAAACTGAACCAGGAAGAAACAGAACACCTGAACAGACTCACAGCCAGCAAGGAAATTGAAGTAGTAATAAAAAATCTCCTAACAAACAAGAGTCCAGGGCCAGATGGCTTCCCAGGGGAATTCTACCAAACATTTAAAGAAGAATTAATACCATTCTTCTGAAGTGGTTTCAAAAAAAAGGAAAGAAAGAAAGAAATGGAAGGAAAACTTCCAAACTCTTTCTAGAGGCCAGCATTACCTTGATTGACCCGAAACCAGACAAAGACCCCACCAAAAGGGAGATTTACAGACTAATATCCCTGATGAACATGGATGCAAAAATTCTCACCAAGATACAAGCCAATAGGATCCAACAGTACATTAAAAGGATTATTCACCACGACCAAGTGGGATTTATTCCTGGGCTTCAAGGGTGGTTCAACATCTGCAAATCAATCAATGTGATACACTACATTAATAAAAGAAAGGACAAGAACCATATGATCCTCTCAATAGATGCAGAAAAAACATTTGACAAAGTACAGCATTTTTTCTTGATTAAAAATCTTCAAAGTGTAGAGATAGAGGGAACATACCTCCATATTATAAAAGCCATATACAAAAAGCCCACAGCAAATATCATTCTCGATGGCAAAAAAACTGAGAGCTTTTCCCCTAAGGTCAGGAACATGACAGGGATGTCTATTATCATCACTGTTGTTCAACATAGTACTAGAAGTCCTAGCCTCAGCAATCAGACAACAAAAAGAAAGAAAAAAAATCCAAATCGAGAAAGAAGTCAAACTCTCACTCTTCGCAGATGACAAACTCTCACTCTTCCACTCTATGTGGAAAACCCAAAAGATTCCACCCCAAAATTGCTAGAACTCATACAGGAATTCAGCGAAGTGGCAGGATATAAAATCAATGCACAGAAATAAATTGGATTTCTATGCACTAACAATGAGACAGAAGAAAGAGAAATTAAGGAGTCAACCCCATTTACAACTGCACCCCAAACCATAAGATACCTAGGAATAAACCAAACCAAAGAGGCAAAGGATCTGTACTCAGAAAACTATAGAACATTCATGAAAGAAATTGAGGAAGACACAAAGAAGTAGAAAAACATTCCATGCTCATGGATTGAAGAACAAATAACACTAAATGTAGGTAACATAGGCTACCTAGAGCAATCTACACCTTCAATACAATCCCTATCAAAATACCATCCACTCTTTTCACAGAGCTGGACAAATAATCCTAACATATGTATGAAACCAGAAAAGACCCCAAATAGCCAAAGGAATGTTGAAAAAGAAAAGCAAAGCTGGTGGCATCAAAATTCCAGACTTCAAGCTTTATTACAAAGCTGTAATCATCAAGACAGTATGGTACTGGCACAAAAATAGACACATAGATCAGTGGAATAGAATAGAGAACCCGGAAATGGACCCTCAATTCTATGGTCAACTAATCTTTGACAAAGCAAGAAAGAATATCCAATGGAAAAAGACAGTCTCTTCAAGAAGTGATTTTGGGAAAATTGGACAGCCACATGCAGAAGAATGAGGCTGGACTGTTTCTTTACACCATACACACAAATAGACTCAAAATGGAGAACAGACCTAAATGTGAGACAGGAATCCATCAGAATCCTAGAGGAGAACACGGGCAGCAACCTCTGTGACCTCGGCCACAGCAATTTCTTGCTGGACACATAGCCAAAGGCGAGGGAAACAAAGGCAAAAAATGAACTGTTGGGACTTCATCAATATAAAAAGCTTTTGCACAGCAAAGAAACAGTCAACAAAGCCAAAAGACAACCAACAGAATGGGAGAAGATATTTGCAAATGTCTTATCAGATAAAGGGTTAGTATCCAAAATCTATAAAGAACTTATCAAACTCAGCACCCGAAGAACAACTAATCCAATCAAGAAATGGGCAGAAGACATGAACATTTCTCCAAAGAAGACATACAAATGGCCAACAGACACATGAAAAATTGCTCAACATCACTTGGCATCAGGGAAATACAAATCAAAACCACAATGAGATACCACCTCACACCAGTCAGAAGGGCTAAAATTGACAAGTCAGGAAACAACAGATGTTGGCGAGGATGCGGAGAAAGGGGAACCCTCCTACACTGTTGGTGGGAATGCAAGCTGGTGCAGCCATGCTGGAAAATAATATGCAAGTTCCTCAAATAGTTGAAAATAAAGCTACCCTACAACCCAGCAATTGCACTAGTAGGTATTTACCCCAAAGATACAAATGTAGTGATTCGAAGGGGCACCTGCACCCCAATGTTCATAGCAGTAATGTCCACAATAGCTAAACTATGGAAAGAGTCCAGATGAATGGATTGACAGATGAATGGGTAAAGATGTGGTGTACACACACACACACACACAAACAATGGGATACTACTCAGCTATCAAAAAACGAAATCTTGCCATTTGCAACGAAATGGAACTAGAGGGTATTATACTAAGCAAAATAAGGCAGTTGTAAAGATTATCATATGATCTCACTGATAATGTGGAATTTAAGAAACAGAAGATCACAGGGGAAGAGAGGGAAAAATAGACAAAATCAGAGAGGGAAACAAACCATAAGAGACTCTTAATCCTAGGAAACAGACTGAGGGTTGCTGGAGGAGAGAGGGATGGGGGGATGGGGTAACTGGATGATACACTATATGTTAATTAATTGAATTTAAATAAAAATTTTTTAATTTTTATTTATTTGACAGAGATAACAAGAGCAGGAACACAAGCAGGGGGAGTGGGAGAGGGAGAAGCAGGCTTCCCCTGGAGCAGGGAGCCCGATGTGGGTCTTGATCCCAGGACCCTGGGATCATGACCTGAGCCAAAGGCAGACACTTAACAACTGAGCCACCCAGGTGCCCCAAAAAATAAATCTTATAAATAAAATTTATAAAATAAATCTTATAAAAAAGTAAAAAAACCCTTAGTTTCTATTACTTTTTTATTAGAATTCTATATATATTCAAAATAAGAGTGTTTTATTAAAAATATATGTTGCAAATGTATTTTCCCATTCCAGGGTGTCTTTTTTTTTTTTTTTAAAGATTTTATTTATTTGACAGAGAGACACAGTGAGAGAGGGAACACAAGCAGGGGGAATGGGAGAGGGAGAAGCAGGCTTCCCGCGGAGCAGGGAGCCCGATGCGGGGCTCGATCCCAGGACCCTGGGACCATGACCTGAGCTGAAGGCAGACACTTAACAACTGAGGCACCCAGGCGCCCCATCCAGGGTTTCTTTTTGCTCTGTCTGTGGTGCTTCGGAGGAATACGCTTTTTAAATTTTAATGTAGTTAATGTTATCAGTTTTTTCCCTTATGGCTAGTGCTTTGTTTCTTTTTTAAGAAATCACTGTGGGGAAGTCTAAACTGGCTCATGCAGACAGACCACATTTAACAGTTTTTTATGTTGACAGTCCAGCTAAAGTTCCAAGCCAACAGCCAGCATCCAGCACTAGCCATGTAACTGAAGATGTCTCCAGATTATTTCAGCCCTCAGCCATTGAGTCATTCCCAGCCTTTGAGCTTTCCAGCCAAAGCCCCAGACATGATAGAGCAGAGCCTAGTTATCTCTTCTGTGCTCTGCCCACATCCCTGGTCCATAATCTGTGAGTACAATAAAATAGTTGTTTTATGCCATTAAGTTTTTTTTATGCATAGCATAATTGTATTTTGTTAAAAATTATACTTGCATCATTGAATAAATTAAGAAAAATGGGGGGAAATGCACACTGAGTTGTCATGGTTGTCTCCTGGATCACGCGTATTTACAAATAATGACACAAAGTTGGCTAAAAGGAAGAGAAATTTTACTCAAATTTGAAGATATCTGATGATCTTTCCAAATATTTATTTTTTATTTAATTTATTTAAACAAAAACAACAACAGTTCATCCATTTCTCCCACCCTTCAACCCCTGTCTCTGGCAACCACCAGTCCATCCTCTGTATCTATGAGCTTGGTTTTTGTTTTTATTTTTTTAAGATTTTATTTATTTATTTGACAGAGACACAGCAAGAGAGAGAACACAAGCAGGGGGAGTGGGAGAGGGAGAAGCAGGCCTCCCGCTGAGCAGGGACCCCGATGTGGGGCTCGATCCCAGGATCCTGGGATCATGACCTGAGCCAAAGGCAGACGCTTAATGACTGAGCCACCCAGGTGCCCCTATGAGCTTGGTTTTTATTTATTTAAAAAATATATATATTTAGATTCCACATATAAGAGAGATCCTGCAGTGTTTCTCTTTTTCTTGTTTCTCTGAGCACAATGCCTTTGAGGGACACCACTAAGTTTTAAAATTGTTATATAAGAATTATAGAATAAAAAGACCAGGGGAACCTTTTAAAAGAATGTGATAGGTGCAAGTTAATAGTTTTAGTCTCTGGAGATAGTAAGAGAATCGAACAAACCATGTGCAGTCATCCTGATGACATTGGGAATAGGGTAGTATGGCAGACTGCAAGTTGTTCTCCCCAAATCCATTTTTATAGTATTAGCTAGGCATATGGATTCCTAGTGTGAAATAGTATTTCCCATTATCCTTTCCAGCTGGATGTAGGTGTTGACTAAGGTCTTGCTCATGGAATATGAGAAGGGAGAGCAACTTCTATATTATCTAAAAGGAATTGGCCCTTCATTTCCACTTTCTCCTCCTTCCTATAAGCTAGTTAATAAGGACAACATCCTGGGGTTTGGAAGAGCAATGAGAAGGGGAGAGCTAGGATCCTTGACTCTTTGTGGAATGAAGTTGCCCTATTACCTGGACAGGTTTTCCTACCTTAAGACTGTTAAAATGCTTAAAAATTCCTGTCTTATTTAACCCATTGCTTTTTATATCTGTGTTACATTAGTCTACTCCCAGCCCCCACCCCCACCCCTTAACTTAAACAGGTAGTTAAGAATAGGAGTGGAGAGACAGAAAGAAAATAGGATTCCCAGGAGCACAGCCTAGGAAGTTGGCAAGATTGGAAATTATCAAGACATCCCTTTAAAGCAAAATCTGTAAAGGGGGTATTGGGAATCTAAAAGGGAAATGAAGTTGCTGTCTTTAATCATATGCTGACTCAGCTGGTCAGTTACTGGTCACTCAGGTCTCTGGAATTTATAATCACTTCTATAACCTCTATTTTTTAATAGCTATTACAGCTGACTGATGAGAAATAAAATTTATAATGCATAAAATATTACACAAAATGTCCTAATTTGGCTTTTAGAATTTCTTGCCTTTTTTTCCATATCCTAGTCAAGTGGAATAATTGCACCCCTCTCTCTCTTTAATGATAAGCTATACATAAGGTAAAGTTTACCATTTTAACTATTTTTAAGTGTAAGTTCATTACCATTCATTATATTCACACTATTGTGCAACCATCACCACTATCCATCTCCAGAACTTTTTCATCATCTCTAATTTTAACTCTATAACCATTAAAAAATAACTCCCCATCCTACACCACCCTAAGTGGTTCTCTTTTTTTGTAATAAAATATCAAATAAAACATCAGAAAACCTTTAATGAAACTGAGTGGTTAACTGCAAACAGTAAGAAGATATAATTAGGAAAGTAGACTTTTGTATGCCATTTCTATTTGTGAAATTATTCAGATGAGAATATATTCTTTACAGAGGCTGCTTGATTTCTCATCTAGAAACCTAAAAACTAAAATGAAAATTTTTTTCTTTAATTTTCTATTCTTCCTCTTAATTTGTACTGAAACAAGCTTTTGTTTCATTCATACTTATTTCTTTAGGGCACTATTTTCCATCTGCTTATTCACAGCTGGAAACCATAATCTTCTTAATCTACTAATGTGTTTTACCATGATGAATCATGTGATAAACAAAAGCTAATGATCCTTTTGGCAGGAAAGAAATATGAGAATGTAATGCTCAGTAAACAAAGATCTTTCTCCTTAATTAAATCCATTTTAATGAAATAGGAAAAATGAAATATGTAAAAATATGTAATTTTTTTCAGAAATGTCTTAAAAAAACTGTGAAGCATTTCATGTTTTAATCATTGTTGAGTTGACTGCCTTTAATATGTGTCAAAGTGTCAATTTAAGTAGGAACTACCTGATCTCAGATTTTTAAAAAGTGTTACCTTTTTGATTACTATTAAAATTTTGTTGTAACATGGAAAAGTAAAGCCCTATGAGTCATAGTTATAGGCCTTTACCTCTGAACTTTAGATCTCATAATCTTAATTCCAAATGAGCTGATAATTATTAATCCACTTTATTACTCAAACAGAAAAAATAAAAGTCAGTAAATCAAATGAATATATAAATCAAAAGAATTATCCAAAAAACTGAAAACCAGTGCCAGATGTAGTTCCTAAGAATGCTACTAGATTAATGTCAGAAATATCACACATTCTTTACTTTTACTATGAAGAATGTAGGGGAAAAAAGTAATTGAGATGTATGGTTGTACCGCATACAAGGGGTAGAGATTACAAGGAGGTTTTTTTCTTTTCTAAGATTTTATTTTTAATCTCTATACCCAAAGTGGGGCTCAAACTTAACCCCAAGATCAAGAGTCAGCCAGGTGCCCCTTATTTTCTTGCTAATTCTTATAGTATTGTATTGCTGTAAGAGATAAATAATACTTGATACATAACAACAGATCTCGGATATTGATTAACTTGAATTTGAATTTGAGCAATTGGATTTCAAAAAAGCTGCTTTCCTAGAAAAAGAAACCTCTCCCAGTCTCAAAATTTTCTTTTCTTCACATTTAAGTAAAAGGAAATAATAATTTAGAAAGAGAAAATATTAATTTATATGTAAAATTTTCCTGTAATTTTTCTTCTTTTTTTAAATTTTTTTTTATTTTTTAAGATTATTTATTTATTTATTTGAGAGAGAGAGAATGAGAGAGAGAGCACATGAGAGGGGGGAGGGTCAGAGGGAGAAGCAGACTCCCTGCCGAGCAGGGAGCCCAATGCGGGACTCGATCCAGGGACTCTGGGATCATGACCTGAGCCGAAGGCAGTCGCTTAACCAACTGAGCCACCCAGGCGCCCCTCTCTTTTCTTCTTGATTAAAGACTTTTTTTTCTCTACTGTACACTGTGGAAGTCTTAACTTTCAATTAACTTCCCAGGCACCATAGAAAGTTCATTATACATGAAAGTGAAGTGGTTTTCTTTCATGTTTCAACTGAATTTTAATTACTGTATTCTGTGTGTTGTGAAGAGTGTAGGATTACATGTTGCCTTGAGAAAGATATCACGAGGTCTAGGACAACAGTTATAATTTTAATCTTGTCAGGGCCTTGCTTTAAAACTCTCATTTCACACAGAATGAAATCTCAATCATTGAGCCAGCATTCAGGACCCACTGTGAGCTAGTTGCAGCCTTTATGTTCCCAACCTCATCTCCTTCCTTCTTCCACCCTAGTTAGACTGCTCAAGTAAATCATGGTCTCTTCAAAATTCAAAGGAGAATTTCCTCGGGAGTCAATCCTTTACCAAAGCATTCTCTTTTCAGACTTCTTTCTTTTTTTCTGGACACTCAAATTCTGACATTCTTTCAAGGTCTAGCTCAGGTACCACTTCCTTCCTTAACTGTAGTAGTAATCATTTGGTGGTATCTCCCTGCACATCTCTCCACTGAATGTCCCCACTCCTTTAAGAATTCTCTTTATCCTATTTATATTCCTTTCTCTGTCTTATGTTTCAGATATGCCTCTTCAGTCCTGAGTCCTAAAGAGGTTGTTAGAGAGATGTATACCTACGTAGAAAATAACATGGGTATAAAATTCAGATCTAGCTAATTGGTATGAATTTTGCATTTCCCTTTTGCTGGCCTGCTGTGTGACCATGCGCCAGTTAAACTTTCTGAACCACGGTTATCTAATCCGTAAAATGAAGAGAATTCCATTTGCCTTGCAATGTTAGTTTGAGAATTAGAGATAAAATATGTAAAGCATATTGTTCTATGTACATAATAAATGCTCAACAAACTATTATGCATACTTGATTTTTGTCCCCATTCTAGTGGTAGCCACCAATAGGCAGCCCTGTTGAATTAATTTGCACTGTCAAGTTGGATCTACCTTGCCTCTTATGGGGACCCTGAAGGACATCTTTTATTTATTTTTTTTAAAGATTTATTTATTTGAGAGAGAGAGAGAGAACACTTGAGTGGGGGGGAGGAGAAGAGGGAGGGAAGCAGACTCCCCACTGAGCATGGAGCCTGACACAGGGCTCCATCTCACAACCCTGAGACCCTGACCTGAGTGGAAATCAAGATCCAGGCGCTTAACTGACTGAGCCACGCAGGCACCCCCCGAAGGACATCATGTGATTAGGAAATCCTGGGAATCTGAGGTTCTCAGCTGGGGATGATTTTGCCTCCAGTTTTGCCCCCAACATATATGGCTTTGTCTGGGGACATTTTTGGTTGTCACAGCTGGAAGATACTATTGGCATTTACTGGGTAGAGGCCGGGGATACTGCTAAATAGTTTACAATGAACAGGACAAAAAAAATTAGTCCAGTCCAAAATATCAATAGTGCTGAGGTTGAGAAACTTTGCTTTAAAGTCATCATCCTATGGACTCTGAAAAGGCGGCACAATATAGTCAAAAAAGCCTAAGATTGAGGAACTCTGGGTTCTAGTTCTAGTTCCTGCACAAGTGGTGCATTGCAGGACAAGTCATTTAACTTATTCCTCTATCCTCTGTGTTTTCTACAATGTAAATTAGCTCTAGAGCTGCACTATCCAAAATGGTAGTCATTAGCCACAGGTGTCTATTTAACTTAAAATTAAATAAAACTAAAATATTTCTCTGTTGTACAAGCCACATTGCAGTTGTTCAGTAGCAATGTATGGCTAATGGCTACTGCACTGAACAACACACGTGGAACATTTCCATCATTGCAAAAATTTTTATTGAACCGTGCTGGTCTAGAGGTTTGGTTATATTCAGAATCAGGCCTTGATTTTTCAGTATTTAAAATGGAGATATGAATAACATGATCTCTAAGGTAACTTCCAGTTCTCTAATTTTGTGATTCTAATTTTTTAAAATTTTATTTTAAGTGAACTTTGTGCCACATGTGAGGCCCAAACTCACAACCCTGAGGAGCGTCTGGGTGGCTCAGTCGTTGAGTGTCCAACTCTTGGTTTGGGATCAGGCTGTGATCTCAGGGTTCTGGGATTGAGCCCTGCGTTGGGCTCCCCGCTCGATGCAGAGTTTGCTTGTCCCTCTCCCACTGCTCCTTCCTCCCACCCCTTTCTCAGATAAGTAAAATCTTAAAAAAAAACCACTCACAACCCTAAGATTAAGAGGCACAAGCTCTGCCAACTGAGCCAGCCAGGCATCCCTAGTTTTGTAATTCTGAAGGAGAATACATAAAGTAATGTACCTTAATAAAAGAATTGTAAATGGGTGGCTAGGAAATTCTGGAATCACCGATATTCTAATCAATGTAATCATAATCAGAGTATTTGTATTAACATGTCTGACACTGAAGCTTAAACAACTTTATGGTACCTACTACAAAGGTATGGACTGGACTTCCAGTTTCTGGTTCAGCATGTAAAGATCTTCAAAGTCATCACTCCATCCTAACACCAAGTAAAATGCCAGACAAACTGAAAACTCAATTCTACTTAGCTCCATCAGAGATGTGAAGTCACAGGACTTCCTGTGACAATACTCCCAAAATTGAAAACAATACTCCCAAAATTGAAGAGACAGGTGAATACAGAGAATTACAACTTACCAGGGCAGAAATCCTGTGCAAAATCTTCAATAGGGACTCCTACTGTGATGGGAAACCTAAATTATAATTAATGAATTACTGGAGGCTCAAAGTGGACAATTCTGTGAGTTAAAAAATCTAGAGGGTCCCAGTCATGGGCAGAGGGCACAATTTTGTGATTTTTATTTCTAGGAGCTTGACCAAGTTTTCACAGTAAATATTGGAGAAAAATCCCCTCGTGCTTCTGGGAGGGGAAGAGGAAAAGGAACCATTTTCAAATGACCAGAGCATTCTGTTCTTTTTAACAAGGCCTGGCATCAAGAGAAGCTATTTTACCAGAGCCTGACTGATCAGGGGGTCAGGAAAATACCCAACTCCAGCCTATTCTAGCCATCCTTTCCCATTTAATTGGGGAAAAAGTTGAGAAACACTTCTGAAGTTCACAGTCCACAGGCACAGGCTCACTAAAAGACTGAGACCTAATCATAGGACTATAGAAAGCTTCCCTTATTGGGTGCCTGGGTGACTCAGTCATTAAGCGTCTGCCTTCGGCTCAGGTCATGGTCCCAGGGTCCTGGGATCGAGTCTCACATCGGGCTCCCTGCTCGGCAGGAAGCCTGCTTCTCCCTCTCCCACTCCCCCTGCTTGTGTTCCTGCTCTCGCTATCTCTCTCTGTCAAATAAATAAATAAAATCTTTAAAAAAAAAAAAAAAGCTTCCCTTATTGTAATATCTTAACACCTCACTACTGAAGGTGTATTTATTGCAGTTCTTTTTACCTTGCACATCATGGCTGGTTATCAAAAACTTACAAGGCATACTAAAAGGCAAAAAACACAGTTTGAAGAGACAGAGCAAGCATCAGAACCAGACTCATATATGGCTGGGATGTTGAGAATTTTCATACAAGGAATTTAAGACAATTATTATTAATATGCTAATGGCTGCAATAAAGTAAACAGCATGCAAGAAGTGATGGATAATGTACACAGAAAGATGGAAATTCTAAGATTCAAAAAGAAATGCTACAGATCAAAAGCACTATAACAGAAATGAAGGATGGCTTTTATCAGTAGACTGGACATGGCTGAGAAAACACCCTCTGGGCTTGAGGATATGTTAATAGAAACTTCCAAAATGGAAACGCAAACAGAAAAAAACCTGAAAAAATCAGAACAAAATAGCCAAGAACTGTGGGACAACTACAAAAAGTGTAATGTGTGTAATGGGTACACCAGAGGAAAAAAAGGAACAGAAGAAATATTTGAAGCAATAAAGACTGAGAATTTCCCCAAAGTAAGGACAGACACCAAATCACAGATCCAGGAATCTGAGAGAACATCAAGTAAGATAAATGCCAAAAAAAAAGCTACACCTAGGCATATCATAGTCAAATATTAGAATATCAAATATAAGGGCGCCTGGGTGGCTCAGCTGTTAAGCATCTGCCCTCGGCTCAGGTCATGATCCCAGGGTCCTGAGATTGAGCCCCGCGTCGGGCTCCCTGCTCGGCGGGAAGCCTGCTTCTCCCTCTCCCACTCCCCCTGCTTGTGTTCCTGCTCTCGCTAACTCTCTCTCTCTCTGTCAAATAAATAAATAAAATCTTAAAAAAATAAAATTTAAAAAAGATATCAAAGATAGAGAAAAATCTTTTTTTTTTTTTTTAAGATTTTATTTGTTTATTTGTTGGATTGAGAGCAAGCACAAGCAGGGGGAGCAGCAGAGGCAGAGGGAGAACAAGGAGCCCCATGTGGGACTCGATCCCAGGACTCTGGGATCATGACATATGCTGAAGGCAAACACTTAACGACTGGGCCACCCAGGCGTCCCAAAGATAGAGGAAAAATCTTGAAAGGAGCCAGAGGGGAAAAAGTATTATAGAGCAGCAAAGATAAAAATTATGTCTAACTGCTTTTCAGAAACCATGCAAGCAAATAGTGGAGAGAAATATTTAAAGTACTGAGAGAAAAAATACCAACCTAGAATTCTGTACTTTGTGAAATTATCCTTCAAAAGTGAAGGGGGTGGAAATAAAGACTTTCTTAGACAAAATAAATACATATAAATAATAAAAAATTAAGGGAAATTCTTGCCTTGCAAGAAATGTTAAAAGTTCTTCAGAGGGGCACCTGGGTGGCTCAGTGGTTAAGTGTTCCACTCTTGATCTTGGCTCAGGTCATGAACTCAGGGTTGTTAGATTGAGCCCCGTGTTGAATTCCATGCTGGATATGGAGCATGCTTAAGGTTCCCTCTCTCTCTCCCTCTGCCCCTCTCCCCAGCTCGCTCGCTCTCTCTCTAAAAAAAAAAAAAATTGTTCTTCAGAAAGAAGAAAAAAGATATAGGTCAGCAACTCCAATCTACATAAAGAAAAGAAGAGCATCAGAGAAAGAATAAGTGAAAAGTAAAATAAAACCTTTTACTTTTCTTATTTTTAAATGGTCTAACAATTATTTAAAATAATAGCAACAATACATTCAATTATGTGTGTTTATGTATATACGTATATACATGCTTATGTGTAGGTGAAATGAATGGTGGCAATGATACAAGGGATGGAGGGAGGAATTAGGAAATATTTTGTTATTATAAGGCTCTTATAATATCTGTGAAGCAGTATAAGGTTATTTAAAAGTGGATTTGTTTGAGTTGTAAATGTATATTGCAAATTCTAGGCAACCACTAAAAAAAAAAGCAAAGAGAGGGCGCTTGGGTGGCTCAGATGGTTAAGCGTCTGCCTTCGGCTCAGGTCATGATCTCAGGGTCCTGGGATCGAATCCTGCATTGGGCTCCCTGCTCCTTGGGAGCCTGCTTCTCCCTTTGCCTCTCTCTCTCTCTGTCTCTCATGAATAAATAAATAAAATCTTTAAAAAAAGAATTCTGGCAGAACTTTAAAAAAAAACAAAGAGAAGAGGAAATGATATTATATAAAATGTTCAATTAAAACCATAAAAGGAGGAAAAAGTGGAAGAAAAAAATAGGAACAAAGAATAAAGGCAACAAATAGAAACCAGTAACAAATATGGTACATATTAGTATAACTATATCAATAATCACTTTAAATACCAATGATTTAAATACACTGTTTAGAAGACAGAGATTGTTAAAGTGGATCCAAAAATAAGACTCAGCTATAGGTTGTCTACAAGAAACCAACTTTACTTTTTTTTAAGATTTTATTTATTTATTTGACAGAAAGAGACATAGTGACAAAAGGAACACAAGCAGGGGGAGTGGGAGAGGAAGAGGCAGGCTTCCCACTAAGCAGGGAGCCCGATGTGGGACTCCATCCCAGGACCCTGGGACCATTAACTGAGCCAAAGGCAGATGTTTAACAACTGAGCCACCCAGGTGCCCTACAAGAAACCAACTTTAAATATAAAGACACATATAGTGAAAAATAGATGGGCAGAGAAAGAAACCATCGTAACACTAATCAAAAGAAAGCAGAAGTAGCTATATTAACCTGAGATAGAACAGACTTCAGAGCAAGGAAATTAATCACGGATAAAGAGGGGCATTACATAATGATAAAGGGGCCAATTATCCAAGGGGATATACAAATTCTTGGGGTGCCTGGCTGGCTCTGTCAGTAGAGCATGCGACTTTTGATCACAGGTTTGTGAGGTCGAGTCCCACATTGGGCATGGAGCCTACTTTAAATAAATAAATTAACTAATTAGATAAAAAATAAATTCTTAATGTGTGTGTTCTTAACAAGAAAACATCAAATTATGTGAGGAAAAACTGATAGAACTGCAAGGAGAAATAGATGAATCTGCTCCAACTATATAAAAAAATGGACAAATTCAGCAGGCAGACATAGGACAGAGTTGAACTCAACATCACCATCAATCATATTGGATATAGTTGACGTCTATCAACTGTTTCACACAACAACGGCAGAATACATATTCTTCTTAAGTTTACATGGAAAATTCACCAAGATAGACCCCATTCTGAGCCATAAAACACATCTTCACAAATTTAAAAGAACAGAAATAAGGCGCAAAACTGGGAGCTTTTCCCTTAAGGTCAGGAACAAGACTAGAATGTCCATTCTCATCACTGTTACTGAACATAGTACTGGAAATCCTAACCACAGCCATCAGACAACAGAAAGAAATAAAAGGCATCTAAATCATTAAGGAAGAAGTAAAACATTCACTATTGCAGATGACATGATACTATATATAGAAAACCCAAAAGACTCCACCAAAAGAATTACTAGAACTGATAAATGAATTCAGTAAAGTTGCAAGATACAAAAGCAGGAGGAGGGGCAGAGGAAGAAGCAGACTCCCGACTGAGCATGGAGCCTGACCTGGGGCTGGGTTCCAGGACACTGAGATCAGGACCTGAGCCAAAGGCAGATGCTTAACTGACTGAGCCACCTAGGTGCCCCTAAACAACATAATTCTAAATAATATATGGTCAAAGAAGAGATTCCATGAAAAATTAAAACATATTTTGAACTAAATGAAAATGTAAATACAATTTATTAAAACTTGTGAAGTGTGGGGCGCCTGGGTGCCTCGATTGGTTAAGGGTCTGCCATCTGCCTTTGCCTTAGGTCATGATCAGTTCAGTCCTGGGATCGAGTCCCGCATTCGGCTCCCTGCTTCTCCCTTTCCCGCTCTTCCCTGCTCGTGCTCTCTCTCTCTCAAATAAATAAATAAAATCTTTAAAAAAACACAAAAACTTGTGAGGTGTGTCGCAAAATCAGTGCTTAAGGGAAAAATCATAGCACTGAATGCATTAGAATAGAAGAAAAATCTAAAATCATTCACCTAAACTTTCATCTTAGGAAACTAGAAAAAAATAGCGGGAAAAAAATAATAAAAAGTAGAGCAGAAATCAATGAAATTGAAAACAGGAAAACAATATTGAGAATCAATAAAACCAAAAACTGGTTTTAGGAAAAGATCAACAAAATCAACAAGCCTGTAGCCATGCTAACTGAAAAGGTATGGATTGAAGGCAAATGTGCAAGACAATTTATGAAAGGGGAAGTTGAGAGCGTTAACTTGTTTACATGTCTCCAACTCTGTCCAAGCGAAACTGTGTTCTATCTAGCACAGTTGAGTATCTCCTTCAATTGACAGGTTGTCCATAATGGGAATGATTGCATGCGGGTTTTTACAAGATATCACTACCTATCAAGTTAATCTTATTAATTTTACTGGCTCTGAGTCATGGTGAAAAAGCAATCCCAAGATTATAATTTACCTCTTTTTTTTTTTAAAGGAAGAGTTTTCCTTTTTAAAAAGATTTTATTTATTCATGTGAGAGAGAGAGAGAGCACAAGCAGGGGGAGCAGCAGGCTTCCTGCTGAGCAAGGAGCCCGATGCAGGGCTCGATTCCAGGACCCTGAGATCATGACCTAAGCCAAAATCAGACGCTTAACCAGCTGAGCGACCCAGGCGCCCCTATAATTTACCTCTTTATATAATTATTTCGCTGGGGTGATAATGCCCTGATTGATTTACATAAGTTATCCAATGGTCTTGGTAGATGTAATTTGCATTGTTAATTAATTTAGTAACAATCTAAGGTTATATAGGTGAAGGGAACTGAAACTCCTAACCCTGTCATCAGATGAGAAACTATTTGAACACAGAAGCATCCAGTGGATTTAGGCAGGGCCATTTCAGTTCATGAGTATGCCTTTTGAAAATAAAGAGAATCCTCACTACAGTAGAGTAGGAAGGATAGAAAGGGAGGTTAGAAGTGGGAGCCAGTACCACTCAACATCAATTACCGGAAGAATTGTCAATTATAGACCCCAACAGAAGAATCTTAAACAGGGAAGAATCATCAATTACCGTCTCCAATGGGGAAAGAAGTACATTGCATCTTCTACAAAAAATCTACTACCCCTGCAACTCGGCCAGTGAGAAACCATCATCATGTAGAACTCATGTCCAGTGGATTTTCAGAACAATCTCTCCCAACTTCCTCCTTCTTCTCCATAAAATAATGTTCCTCTCCTTTGTTTGTTGGATTTGCCTATGGTTTTACCTTAGAGTGCGTGTTCTGAATTGCAATTCTGGTATTCCCAGATAAAACCATTTTTGCTGGCTTTCTTTTTAAGGTTAACACCTTTTGTCATGAAAATTAGGGCCATGTTGTTTCAGAAGGCAACTAATAGTCTTAGTAAGAAAATGTGTTTTCCAGGTGGCAAATGTGTTTGCCTTGAGGTATATCTGAAGATAAAGTGGTTATAGCTTCATTGGTGGAGACACCTAAGTATTGGTTAAGGACCACTCATAAAACCAAAGCTTATCCCCACTCCAGGGATCTGTCAGAAGTCTCAGCAGTGGAATACTTATTGGCATCTGGCTGACGCCAGCAGAATTTGACAGACTCAAGAAGGGACTTGGAATAATACACAGACATATAATGAAATAGGTAATTTCATTTTGTAGTCTGCAAATATTTATTGGGCACCTATTGTGTATAAGACTATTCAAGGACCTGAATGTATATACCAGTGAATAGAGTCCCTGTTTTAATAAGTGCTTACATTTTACTAGGGGAATTCCCAAAAGACAAAGAAATTATATGTCAGCTGTTAAGTTCTACAGTGAAAAATAGAGTAAGGGAGAAAAAGGGATGCTATTTTCTAAAAAAAGGATGAGGAATGCTTTACTGATGTGTTAGAATGTTTGGGCTGCTATAACAAAACACCACAGACTGGGTAGATTACAAACTTTTTTTTTTTTTTTTTTAAGTTCTATGGGCTGGAAGTCCAAGATAGGGTGATTATGTGAATGCCATCTTTCAGGTCCCATACTTCTTGTATTCTCACATAGTGCGAAGGGCTAGGGAGCTCTGTGAAATTGACTTCGTAAGAATACTAATCCCATTCATAAGGGCTCCTCCCTCAGGATCTACTTTCAAAGGCCCTACCTCCTTCAAAGGATGTCAACATATGAATTTTGGGAGGACACAAAAATTCAGGGGTATGACTATACAAACAGAAAAGGTGATTCTTCAGCAGAGACTTGAAGATTGTGTGTGGACATTTGGGGAAGGAGCATTCCAGGTAGAGGGACAGCTTATGTAAAATCACTGAAAATGAAGTAAGTATCCTTTGTGAATTTTAGGAGCAGCAAGAAAGCCTTTTGTCTGGACTGAAATAAAGGAAGGCCAAAATAGTTGAGAGAAGTTAGAGAGCTAAGTGTGGGAGGAAAACACAGGTCCTTGCTTGCTATTTTAAGTGGGATGGGAAACTACTGGAGGGTTTTTAGCAGAGGAGTGACATCTTACTTCTATTGGGAATAATCCATGGGTATAACCCATGGGTAGGGAGAGTGTCGGGAATAATCCATGGGTAGGGAGAGTGCATAGGCAGAGGCTATCATAATAATCTAGAAAAGATTTAGTGGCAACTCACAGAGTGGTAGTGGTGGTGTGTATAAAAAGAGTAAAAGAATGGACATGGCTGTGTTCCAACAAACTTTACAACACTAAAACTTGAATTTCACCTAATTTTCAAACGTCACTAAATATTTTTTTTTTTTTTAAGATTTTATTTATTTGTGAGAGAGAGAATGAGAGACAGAGAACATGAGAGGGAGGAGGGTCAGAGGGAGAAGCAGACTCCCTGCTGAGCAGGGAGCCCGATGCGGGACTCGATCCCGGGACTCCAGGATCATGACCTGAGCCGAAGGCAGTCGCTTAACCAACTGAGCCACCCAGGCGCCCTGTCACTAAATATTCTTATATTAAAATTTAAATACATACCAAGCAAGAGAGTCTGCAAAACCTAAAATACTCTGGCTGTTCACAGTTTGCCAAGTTTTGGTATAGATGAAACAAGATAGGACATTAGTTGGTAATCTTTGAAGATGGGTGATGGTATGTGGAGTTTCATTATACTAGTTTACTTTTGTATATGGCTGACATTTTTCATAATACAGTTTTTAAAATGTTCAAGTGTACCAGAGGTGATTAATCTATGTGTCTTCACATCCCCTTTAGACAAATATGCCCTAGAAGTTGTCTATATCTAGTAAATGCAGCCTTTGCTTTTTGTTTTCCTGAAAAAGCAAAAATCCTTTGAAGCTTTTAGTATTGTCAAAATAATCCCTTTGGATTGGACATTTCGCAACTGCGAAAGTAGAAGGCAGAAACGCGATTGGGGAAAAGGACTTCTGTTTTTGTTTTGTTTCCACAATAGTATACGCTCCCAAGACCAATCCCCTTTTTACAAAAAATGAAGACAAAAATCCCCTTTAGTTAGCCCTCCAGGATTCTCCGCCCTCAGATGAATCCCGGAAATGACGCCATCAACCAAATGCGACCATCCCCAGTAGTGGCGGGGCAAGAACGTCAGCACGTCGATCATCCTACACGTCCAGCCTGGGTAAGACTGACTGGAACGCCCCAGCTGGCGCCGGTCCCCGAATCTTCGGGAGCACGGCCGACTGCGACTGCGCAGGAATGCTGGGGCGTGTCTTCAAGTCACCCCGCCCCCTTCCAGCCTGTGCGACCAATGAACAGCTCCTGCCCCGGGGCCCGATAAATCCTTAGAGGCCGTAGTGATTAGCCGAGAGGACAGCCCCGCCCTTGGCTCTTCCAGGCCCTCACTCCCCACCTCGCGCCGTCGCCGCCCCGCCTCCTTCTCCCGCCCGCCTGTCCTGCTGCGAGGTGACACGGGACTTCGGCTGGGGAAGGGGGCGAGGGAAGTAAGTTAGATGTCGGCCTAGCGGCCTTGGCGCAGCCCCCAACGTGAGCGCGGTGGAGGGAGCGGGTCGTAGGGAAGAAGGGGCCGCGTGGCAGATGTGGGAGGGCCCAGGGTGCGTGGTGGGGAACGCGCAGTAGCTTCTGGGGCGGCTGTGAGGGGGCGAGGTTGACCCGGGTGTGTCCCAGTGCTGTCGGCCGGGCGTGGATAGCGGGTCGGTGGATGCCGAGCTCGCGTCGTTCTATTTCCAAAGCCTCTCTTGGCTGCTTGGCACACCTTAGGTTTGCCTCTGTTTTGGTTGTCTGGGATGCGAGGAGGAAATTTAAAGATCCCTGAAAACACATGGAGGCTTTCTCTGGGTGTTTTCCGTGCCGGTTCGTGCGTGCTCCTTCCTTCTTCCCGGTCGGAGAGGTAGAGAGGCCAGGTGGGCTGGTCTGCTTTCACTCTCTTGAGTATTAAAATAAACAAACCAGGAATTCGTCTCCCTCCTCCCCACGCCCTGCCCTGTAACTCAACGACAAACATTCCCAACAAGTTTTAAGAAGCAGGCTAGAAAATTCTAAGGGAGTCTTTGTCTTTGAAATACAGCACTAGTGAGTGTTGCTTTCTTTATATAGAAAATACGAGTGGCAACGGGGCACATTTTTGGTTATGAGTACTCACCTTTCAGGGTCTGCCCTAGAGAATTCTAACTTTATATCAGTGTGAAATACTGTGTTAGCTGTGATGTTTTCCTGAAGCACTAGTTTCTGTGAACTCGATCACCATAAAAGCTTAGCTGATTGTTTGCGGGAAGTGAAGTGGATAAATCTATAGTTCTGGTGAATCTAGTTTTTAATATGGTCTCTGTTTCTAGCAAACCTTTACGTATTTTTCTCTTTCTCAGATTATTTAATCGCCCAACTACCACTGATGAAGATAAGTTGGAGTAACTGCTTGAACTGAATTTTACCGACCAGAAGAGAGTCCATTTGTTCCACTTCTTTTTGTTCTTCCCACTGCTTTGAGCTTTACTGTAACGGCTGAAAAACTTGGAAAATAAAATGAACATGCTGTGGTCTTGAACATAATTTTTTTTTTTTTTTTTGAGGAAAAATTAAAGTGCCAGAGTGAAAGCCAGAATGGCATCCAGAGAGAGGCTCTTTGAACTTTGGATGCTTTATTGTACAAAGGTAATTGCTTTCCTTTTTATTTCTAAGTTTTAAAATACTTTGTTATAAAATTTTGTGACTGGCCTTATTTAATGGATAGTAGCATATTTTTATTCATAGTAATGACCCAAAATTTAAAAGCATGGAATTTTCTGTTTTCCACTTTTCCAGGTTTGAACACATACACAATATTGACACATTTTTAAAACCTGTAGGTATGGTTTTGATATTTTTCTTAAGTGATCCCCAAATTATGTAAGTAACATTATGACCTTAGGAGAAAAATAAAATATTTATGTGATTTTTTTTTTTTTTTTAAAGATTTTATTTATTCATTTGACAGAGAGAGATACAGCAAGAGAGGGAACACAAGCAGGGGGAGAAGGAGGGGAGAAGCAGGCTTCCCCGCGGAGCAGGGAGCCCGATGTGGGGCTTGATCCCAGGACCCGGGATCATGACCTGAGCCGAAGGCAGACGCTTAACGACTGAGCCACCCAGGCGCCCCTGTTTATGTGCTTTTCTTTTTCTCCCACAAATTGGGGGTGGGATAGAGATATTTTTATGAGCCTTCAGCATTTTTACTATAATTAACCTTTTTAATTAGCTTTAAAAAGGTTATTGTTATGTAAACATGTTACTGATTTGAGGTGGTTTCTGTAAGCTTACTGTGATGATAGCACCTTATGAGTATTGTCTCATTTGACCCTCACAACAATCCTGTGAGATGGGTATTGTAATTATCCCCTTTTGCTGATAAGAAAATTGATGCAGAAGTTAAAGGGGCTATTGAGAAGCAGAACCACCTGAGTCAAGTCCACACTTTTATCCATTATGACTCCTTAATATTTTTTATTTTCGCATTCAAAAATAATTTTTTGTTTGTCTTTATGTGAGTTTTTACATGTTAGCTTTGATTTTAGGTTATTGGAGGAGAAGGATACTACTTAAAAACATGTTTTTCAAGAGAGGAGCTACATTACTACTATGAAGATATTGGAGAGGGTCAGAGAAACATCTCTAATTTACTACTTGAGTTACTTTTAAGTCTGTGGTGAAGTTCTCAAGTCTCAGCTTCTGTTTCTGCATTATCCCTTTGGGTTTCTTTTTTATTCAGCTTTTTAAAGAACAAGTTATTCTTTAACAAACCATCTCAGTTATCTCTAATACTAAATTTTAGAGGTCACACGGGAATTTTCTTTGACTTCCTGGTTTGGTATTTCTTAGAGTTACTGAAGGACATCTACTTTGAAATGTTTGATATGGATTTTTAAAACAGCTTTTTAGTCTTGTGTAATTTAATGCCAGAAATGTGTTTTTAAAAATAGACCACTCTTCTAATAAAAAAAGGAATCTAATTCACCACTTTTTTTTTAGATTTTATTTATTTGACAGAGAGAGACACAGCGAGAGAGGGAACACAAGCAGAGGGAGGGGAGAGCAGGCTTCCCACAGAGCAGGGAGCCCGATGTGGGGCTCGATCCCAGGATCCTGGGTTCATGACCTGAGCCGAAGGCAGACGCCCCTAATTCACCACTTTTGAAAATAGTCACTAACACATGTCAGCCAAAAATTAAAATGCATTTTAGTATGAATGTCTGGTGGTTTAAAAATGATTTATTTAAAAATACATTTAACTTACTAGGTTTTACATTTTCGGGATGATAAAAGATAAGGGTTACATTGTGTTATTAATTAGTTATGTTGCTTATAGGTGGAGTTCTTGTTTTATTTGTCATTGTGCTTATTGAAAAGATAGTATAGGGGTACCTGGCTGGCTCGGTTGGTAGAGCATGCGACTCGTGATCTCGGGGTTTGTGAGTTTGAGCCCCACGTAGGGTGTAGAGATTACTTAAAAATAAAATCTTTTTTGGGGCGCCTGGGTGGCTCAGTTGGTTAAGCAACTGCCTTCGGCTCAGGTCAGGATCCTGGAGTCCCGGGATCGAGTCCCGCATCGGGCTCCCTGCTCAGTGGGGAGTCTGCTTCTCCCTCTGACCCTCCCCCCTCTCATGCTCTCTCTCTCTATCTCATTCTCTCTCTCAAATAAATAAATAAAATCTTTAAAAAAAAAAAATCTTTTTTTTCTTTTTAAAGATTTTATTTATTTATTTGACAGAGACACAGCGAGAGAGGGAACACAAGCAGGGGGAGTGGGAGAGGGAGAAGCAGGCTCCCCACAGAGCAGGGAGCCCGATGTGGGGCTCGATCCCAGGACCCTGGGATCATGACCTGAGCCGAAGGCAGATGCTTAACAACTGAGCCACCCAGGCGCCCCAAAAATAAAATCTTAAAAAAAAAAAAAGAAAAGAAAAGATAGTATAGTTTGTTGGCATACCCAGAGTTTTATTCTTGATGACTTTTAGTATAAATATGAATCTTTACTTCTTTATAAGATGTCTAAGTAGATAATGAAGACCCTTCATGGTCAAATTGTAAAGCCTGTTTTTGGACAGGAAGATAAATCCCCCCGCCCTTTTTTTTTTTTTTTTTTTAATAAATCCCGTTTTTATGTTTAAGATTTAAATCAGTTGGGCACTTAATAAGATTTAAAATTTTTTTCAACTATTTTCAAAAATTGTTATTAAAATAATGATTTTATGTTTCATCATTTCATGTGTAAGCTTGTAAACTAGACAACGACTTTCTTTTTTACAAACACTTGGAATTCAAGTAGTTTCCAAATATATATCATAGATTTAACACTTCTGCTCCCTGGTGAGGATGATTACCAAATGCCCAGTTGTCCTCTATACCCTCTAGGCTTATTGCTCTTATTCTAGCATATTGCCTTTCAAAACACCTGCCTCTTTTTTTCACCTAACTTTTAAGACTTTTTTTTACACCTTTGATGGGTTATCAGACTACTTCAGGATTGCACAGATCTTATCACTTAGCTCCAACTTGGATTTCTTTGTGGGCTTGTAATTGTTAAATTTAGTTTTGGCTCTGCTCCTGTTTTATTTTGTCACCTTGAGCAGGACTTACCTCTTTGGGTCTCACGTATTCTATTTCATATAAGACTGTGTGTGGTACACGTGTATCTGTGTGTATAGGGAGAATGCTTGTCTAACTCACCACTAAGATTTTCATTTGTTTTGACCTCTGAGGGACGTGCATTTGTTTTGTCCTTATGCTTATGGATTGTCATATAGACCTTTTAAGTTCATCTTCTTTTTTAAGCTTTTCCTTACGGAAAATTTCAAGTGGGCATAAATAGAGAAGATAATACAGTGAACCCTTTTGTATCTGTCATCCTGCTTCAATCCAGTTCATGTTTGGTAATGTTTTCATCTATAACCCTCCACTATGCCTGCATTATTTTAAAGCAAATCCTAGACAACATAATCTTATCTGTAAGTATTTAAAAGTATGTCTGTAAAATAAGAACTCTTCTTAAAAACATCATCACAATATGATAATTCTTGGAATCATCAAATATCTGGTCAGTATTCAAACTTCTCTGATAGTATCATAAAGGTTCTTATTTTCCTGCTGTTTGACTCAATATTTAAACAAAGTATACACATCATATTTTGTTGAAAATGTGTGTTAAATCTTTTAATCTATAGGCTGTCCTTCACCATACTATTTATTCCTTCTATTTATTTGTTGAAGAAACCAGGTTTTTTTTTGTTTTTTTTTTTAAGATTTTATTTATTTATTTGACAGAGGGAGGGAGAGAGAGCACAAGCAGGGGGAACAGTAGAGGGAGAGGGAGAAGCAGGCTCTCCGCTGAGCAGGGAGCCCGATGCAAGACTCGATCCCAGGATCCTGGGATCACAACCCGAGACAAAGGCAGACGCCCAATCGACTGAGCCACCCAGGTGCCCAAGAAACCAGGTTTTGACATTAGAGTTTTCCTCAGTCTGGGTTTTGCTGGCTTAATTCCTTGATTTTAATTAATTATTTTTCTCTCCTGGTGTCTGCAAACTGGCAGATCTAGAGACTTGGCTGATTCATGTTCTATTTGGCAGGGAAAGTCTAGAATAATTTATAAGTGTCTCCACCATCAGTGAGTTTTACCTAAATGTATTAATTATTTCATTAGGAGTTTGCAAAACTGTGATATTCCAATTCTATCATTTCTTTATTAGCAGAACATATATAGACAAGTGTTCCCTTATTAGCTGTTTGACAGTTCCTTAAAGGGAAGGCAGGCAGAATAAATATTTGATTATTTCTCTTTGTTTTCAGAATAATGACTTGATTTACTAGCATCCTCCCAAGGTGACCAGTTATTTTTCTTAAGTATCAAGTTCATCTTTTTTTTTTTAAGACTTTTTTCTTTTTTTTAAGATTTTATTTATTTATTTGACAGAGGGGGAGAGCAGAAGCAGGGGGAGCAGCAGGCAAAGGGAGAGGGAGAAGCAGACTCCCAGCTGAACAGGGAGCGTGATGCGGGGCTTGATCCCAGGATCCTGACCTGAGCCAAAGGCAGATGCTTAACCGACCCAAGCACCCCTCAAGTTGATCTTTAATGATTAAAATTTAAATATTGTCTACCATTTTGCTGCCCTAGTTGGTGTGCTATAAATACCAAAAATTATATGCATACCTCACTAAAGAAGATGACTTCGAAGATTTTTCTTTTTCTTTTTTTTTTCTTTTAAGATTTTTATTTATTTATTCATGAGAGACAGACAGAGAGAGAGGCAGAGGGAGAAGCAGGCTCTCAAGGAGCAGAGAGCCCGATGCGGGACTCGATCCCAGGACCCTGGGATCATGACCTGAGCCGAAGGCAGACGCTCAACCATCTGAGCCACCCAGGCGCCCGACTTCGAAGATTTTTCAAAGTCTGCTTCAGAGTGGTAAGGTTAGGACATCCTCCATATTTGCCACAGTGCTAACCAGCATAGGTATTCCACAGTGTATTAGCCACAGATCAATATTAAGGTATTACCATAGGGTTTCCATGTAATGTGATATTTTAAAAGTTACCATTGAGAATTAAAAAGTTTAGTAGGTGTTTAAATAGGGTAATATCAGAAATAATCATTGGGTCATACTGTTTAGGTAGGCAAAAGAAAAGAGAATATATAAATACGTTTTCTATTAGTCTGGGTTTGGTTGTAAGCCTAAATGCTAGTGATTAAATCAAGTACAATTAAAATAAATTACTGGTTTCAGTATTTAGCAGATGGCTTCCCACATATTAAACTTTATATTTGAAAATTTGGGTAAAAAACTTGGCAGTTTGTTTTTCTAACCAAACTTTTCAGGTCTAATTTTTCATTTTCTCCTTCTAGGAATAGGATTTAATTGCATTTTAGAAATATGCATCTTCTTAGTAGGTTATTTGTTAACGTCATGTAGTTATTATTACATAATAGAGACCAGATGATTTCTGAAGACCCAGCATTCCTGCTTTCCACAGATAATTTCACTAGGTTATGTAGTCTGAACTTACCTCCAAATGGTTATACCCACCCAGGGTCAAGGATTTCATTAACAGTACATTTCATATAGCTCTTCTAAGTTAAACATTAATTTGAACAGGTTTAATCATGTATCTGGATTTTAGTTTAATAGTTAACTACTTCTTGTCTGAGCATATTTTTCTTAAGTATTAAAGGCAAATTGATTTACTTTTTAATATCTGAAGATTTTAGTTCATATTATCTGTCATAGGTACCATGTTATTCCCTGTATCTTTTGACATTTTTTTACATAATGTGCTTATGGTAAGAGAGACAGTGCTGAGAACAGTTTTCGTCTCTACATTATCATACAACTTTTTGGAATTCATATATTGCAAATAGCAAGACATAATATGTATCATAAAGTCTCTCAACTCCCCTGATAGGCATTAGGATATATTTGTGTTCCACATTCAGCCTTTTGGGAGTGCTATAGTTGATTACCAGAATATGCAGAAGAGAAACTGAGCCTCTCAAATTCTTAGATAAGATTAAGTTATTTTTGTTCTGTGTAGTGGAAAGTATCAAATGCATGAACTCACTGAGAAGACACAAGGCGACTCAAAAGCATCATGACATTTGAAATGTGGCAATGTGGGTTGAAATTTATGGTTCATTTTTATCATTTGCTTTTCTTTTTTTTTTTTTGATACTCATTTTACACTAAAAAGTTTTGTGAAGCTATAGAATTAGAGCCAAGATTTAGTCCCAGTTTTGCTTCTGAGCTTAAGGAAGGACCTGAAAAGAGGTTACATAATTTCTTCATGTTAACAGTTTTCTCATCTGTGAAATGGGAAAAAATAACTGTTTTTGCATCTCAAAGTTGTTGAGAAAAGATGAATTGATTATATTGAAATGCACTGTAAGGGTAAGAAATATAAAATGTTATCTATTAGTAGTTTTAAAATACATGTATGAGCTCGAGAGTGTGTATCAATACTTCCATTTTGCCTTTATTTAATATAGCAGAGAACAGTATTATCTTTTTGTCTAATGATGAAGCACTGCTCATCAGTGTCTTAATTTTTAATCTGTTTTTATTTTTCTTTCAAGCATAGTGCTTAATTATCCTAATAATATGAATTTTTTTTTTTTTTTTTTTTTTTGTTACTCTAAACCAAGTTAGTTTTGGACCTTGGTGATGTTCCATTTCCTGCTGTTGCCCTTTGTCCTGCTAAATCTGGAATATGACTGAAATAGATAGTTTTGCAGTGAGCTCAGAGTAAACTTCCTTTTCAGAGTAAGTTTTGCTTCATAAAGAAAATAGAATTTAGAGTTTTTATTCAGATAAAAAGGCAAGTACCTCTTTTTATATATAGATTTAGAAAAAATGGAATGAACATAAACTCTTCCAATGAGAAAATTATAATTTAATTATAATCAGAAGTGAAGCTTTTTTGGTAAGATGCCTCAGTATACATCAGCCCTTATAATTTAACCTAGTATGTGCAAAGTGTAAAATGGCTCTTAATTTTCTGTGATTTAATAATGACTTTGTATATAAGGAAAGTAACATTTGACTTGAAGCAAAACAAAAAAAATTGCTAGCAGCTCAGTAGTAGTGATTACCTGTTTACTTTAGGAAGTTAGATGTGAGAGCAAGAAATGAATATTTTATATCAATAGACATGGAAAGGAATATATTACCTTTGTGGTTTGACTTGAGCTTACGCACCACTCTAAAAAGTTGTTAAGGTACATGAATATTTTTTTTTTTTTTTAAGATTTTGTTTATTTGACAGAGACACAGCGAGAGAGGGAACACAAGCAGGGGGAGTGGGAGAGGGAGAAGCAGGCTTCCCGCAGAGCAGGAGCCCAATGCAGGGCCAGATCCCAGGACCCTGGGACCATGACCTGAGCTGAAGGCAAATGCTTAACGACTGAGCCACCCAGGCGCCCCAAGATACATGAATATTTCTTATTCTTTTCTTTTGAATATCAAAATTTGAACTTCCCTGGTAGAAAGTAGAATTGATAGCCCTTAAATGTGTAGATAGGAGCATGAGTGAAAAATAACAGTCTAAAATAATTCTCAGGTTTTTTATTGGCAATTACTGAAGAGTTATATAAAAGTAAGAAGAGAATAAGGTCATAGGGAGTGCTGGAGAACATTATCATTTAAGAAGAGTATAGAAGAGTTTGTAGGAGTTTGAATGGGAGGACAACCAGGAGTGAGCAGTTGCCTCAAGTAGAGGACTTTTATAAAGGGAGTAGTCAGTACTGTCAAATTCAGTATGGCAATAAAGAAAAGCATTATGGAGCATATATTGGAATTGATGAGAGATTATTGGTGGGGTGCCTGGGTAGTGCAGTCGGACTCTTGGTTTAGGCTCAGGTGGTGATCTCAGTGTTGAGAGATTAAACCCCACATGGGGCTCTGTGCTCAGCGGGAAGTCTGCTTCTCTTCCTCTCCCTCTGCTCCCCCTGTACCCCACTTTGCGTGGCACTACTCTAGAATATCTGAAAATTTTTGGATTGCCAAGAATCCATCTGTAATTTGAAAAATACAGCTCTACAAATTGAATAGTCATTGATGATTATTGGTAGCAGTGCAAATGTGACCAGTGAAATTGAGTACTGGGTAACAAGGTAGTCAGCTTTAATAGACTTAAATTAATTTGAAAATTCATAGAAATGTGAGTACAAACTTTACAAATTTTTATATGAAACTTACGGACCCAGAAATATTTCTAATAACTCCCAGGGTTCTTGGACATGTTTTAGAAACACAAGCCTTGGTCAGTATCTGACATACTGCTGCTACCTTACCTTTTCTATAGCTTCCTTTCCTTATTGCAAAATTACTTGGCAGATTTACTACAAGGGGGTGAAATTTGGGACCAACAATCCAGTCTGCCACAGTCTGATTTCTTGGTTACAATTATTTGTATCTCTCCCATATACAAAATCTACTTCATGTCCATTTTAAGAACTCCAGAAGTCTCATCCAATCCTGGTATCAGTTGAAACCCAAGATCTTGTAATACATATCAGGTCCAGTTGTGGTTTTTATTGCTGAGACCCGTGACCTCGGACGACAGTGTTGATATCTGGCCCTTACAAACCCAACATTGTGATGAAACTGAGATAGTAATGCCACAGTAAAGACTCTTGAAAAAGAAAGAATGAGAGGCATATCGGAGGCTTTGGTCCATAGCAATTCTGAAAACTGGGCAAATGTCGCCTGGTCCCTCTACTTTCAGAGAAGGAATGTTCCTTGGTTCTGTTCTTGGGAGTAGCTGCATGGGCCACTGTTCTTTATTGCACTTGTCTCCATATTCTTAGAGGTTCTTTTTCTCTCATTGTCCTTTTGGTATGTCTGAGGAGGGCATTGGAGACTATACTTTCTTATGACTGAAAACTCATCTGGCTTCCTGCATATAGAAAGGCCCCTATAGAAAATGGGAAGTCCATTTTCTAATTCTTCTGCCTTCACTTATTTTCTCTTGTCTTAACTATATTGTCTATACTCTGGTTTCTCTTCAGATCGTATAAATCTTTCCCCTTAACTATATTGTCTAGTAACTCCAACATGATGTTCTGTAGTATTTGAAATAAAAGACATACTTGTTGGGACACCTTGGTGGCTCAGTCGGTTAAGCGTCTGCCTTCAGCTCAGGTCATGATCCCAGGGTCCTGGGATTGAGCCCCACATCAGGCTCCCTATTCAGCAGGGAGCCTGCTTCTCCCTCTCCGTCTGCCTGCGGCTCTGCCTACTTGTGCTTTATCTCTGTCTGCCAAATAAACAAAATCTTTTAAAAAAGACATACTTGTCTTCCTCTTCACTTTAGGGGGGAAAAAGGCTGAGGTTTTCTATTAGGTTAGCTTCAGACTTTGGGACTGAGACATGTATATGTATAATCCCTTTAACTCAGATCAGATTTATGGTAGGTAAATGATAGATGTTTTACTTTCTTAATTTTTTCTTAGGTATACTGTTGATATTTCTAATGCAGGTTTGCTACTTTTACAATATATTATAACACTACTTAGAATAGTTTTATGTGTGTACTTGTTAAGATGTGGATAATTAGACTATTCCTAAGTTCCAGAAAAATATTAAAGTTGAAAAAGTAATGAAAAAATCATAACTTACTTTAATCATTAGTACTTAGTGGTTGCCATTTTAAATATTCTCCTTTATTAGAATCATTATGAATTGTAAGTAGGTACATTTGGAATCAGGTGCTGCACTTACTTCTCAGTAGTCCTTCATTTTAAAATATGTAAAATATAATGCTTATAGATCAAAGTTTAGTGCCTTATAGTATATGAATTTAAGTGTTTGGCCACCTAACTTGCTTTTTCGGTTTATTCTCAGAGGTTTTGACAAAAAATTTGATTTATTTTGTGAAAATGGAATTTATTTTTTCTGAAAATTTTATTCTGGTATTTCAAAATCTATTGAGATGTGGGTAACTATCTGAAATGACTGGAATCTGCCATAACTATAAATCAACTCCTTTGATGATGTCAGAATTCAAGCAAGAGTTAGAAGCACTGATTTCCTCATCTTTTCCTCAGCTTTTACTGAAAAGAATGGAAATCACCTTATAATGTGCCATTTCTTTTTCAATAAGGGAAACAAGGAGCTCTGCTCTTAAATATATTTATATGTACTATACTGTTTTTTTAAACCTTTTTTTTTTTAATTGAGTGTGTGTGCATGGGCCAGCGACAGCAGTTGGGGGGTGGGAGAGAGGGGCAGAAGGTGAGGGAGAGAGAGAGAGAGAGAATCTTAAGCAGGCTCCACACCCAGCACCAAGCCCAACGTGTGGCTCAGTCTCATAATCCTGAGATCATGACCTGAGCTTAAATCAAGAGACAGACACTTAACTGGTTGAGCTACCCAGGCACCCCTGGACTATACTGTCTTTTAAAATACTGAAAGTAACTTGTTCTTACCTATACCTAAGTCATACCAACATTTTCTTTTTTCTTTCTTTTTATTTTTTGATTTAAAAAAATTTTTTTAAATTAACATATAATGTAGTATTTGTTTCAGGGGTACAGGTCTGTGATTCATCAGTCTTACACAACACCCAGTGCTCACCACAACACATACCCTCCCCAATGTCCATCACGCAGCCACTCCATCCCCCCACCCCCCTCCCCTCCAGCAGCTCTCAGTTTGTTTCCTAAGATTAAGAGTCTTTTATGGTTTGTCTCCCTCTCTGGTTTCATTTTGTTTCATTTTTTCTTCCCTTCCCCTATGATCCTCTGTTTTGTTTCTTAAATTCTGCATATCAGTGAAATCATATAATTGTCTTTCTCTGATTTGACTTATTTTGCTTAGCATAATACCCTCTAGTTCCATCCACATTGCAAATGGCAAGATTTCTTTTTTTTTTTTTTTTGATGACTGCTAATATTCCATTGTGTGTGTGGGGGTGTGTATATATATTTATTTATATATATATATACACACACACACACCCCACATCTTTATCCATTCATCTGTCAGCGGACATATGGGCTCTTTCCATAGTTTGGCTATTGTGGACATTGCTGCTATAAACATTGGGGTGTTGGTGCCCCTTTGGATCACTGTATCTTTAGGGTAAATACCTAGTAGTGCAATAGCTGGGACGTAGGGTAGCTCTATTTTCAACTTTCTGAGGAACCTCCATACTGTTTTCCAGAGTGGCTGCACCAGTTTGCATTCCCACCAATAGTGTAGGAGTGTTCTCCTTTCTCCGCATCCTTGCCGACATCTGTCATTTCCTGATTTGTTAATTTTAGCCGTTCGACCGGTGTGAGGAGGTATCTCATTGTGGTTTTGATTTGTATTTCCCTGATGCCGAGTGATGTTGAGCAATTTTTCATGTGACTGTTGGCCATTTGGATGTCTTCTTTGCGGAAATGTCTGTTCATGTCTTCTGCCCATTTTTTGATTGGATTATTTGTTCTTTGGGCGTTTCAACATTTTCTTTTAATTTATGTCTTGTGACTTAAATTCAGGCTTATAGGGTTGTCTACTCACATTGAACCAAAGCATTAATTGATCCATACTTCTCTCACAACAATTTGCCTCTAAAAAAATGTAGTTTTGTTTGATATATTTAACTGTTAAATTATTTTTTGTGACATTAAACATTTGCATAGTAGGGAAGAATGGTACTATTTTAATTCATGATATCATTGTGAGGTGAATTTATCCTTTTTATTGAATAATTTTGACTTAGGATTTTTGTTAAAATACAAAATTTAAATAGCTTTAAATATAAAATTTCATTTTTCTAGTGAGTGAATTTCATTTTAGGGATAAAATATAAATTTTCTAATTTAGATTTATATTCTTAGAAAAGTAGTGTTTTATGTTAGGATTGAAATTTTTATTTTTTTATTTATTTTTATTTTTAATTAATTATTTTTATTGAAAGATTTTTATTTATTTTTTGACAGAGAGAGAGACAGCGAGAGAGGGAATACAAGCAGGGGGAGTGGGAGAGGGAGAAGCAGGCTTCCAGCTGAGCAAGGAGCCCGATGTGGGGCTCGATCCCAGGACTCTGGGATCATGACCTGAGCCCAAGGCAGACGCTTAATGACTGAGCCACCCAGGTGCCCCAGGATTGAAATTTTTAAAATTTAAGATAAAATTTATAGAAATATAGACATGCTGAAAGTAAAAATTTCATTTTTCAGTGATTTTCAGTTAATGTACTCTATCGATGTGATTGAAAAGTCTATAAATTAATTACATTTACTACTACAAATCATTAAGATATTAAATTTGAAAAACTTCAACCTGACATGAAACTTCAACTTGAAGCTTTTAAGCTCCATTTAAAAAGTATCAATGTTATATTTAGTTAATACATGCACAATGGTAGGCTTTTCTTAAAAGAATTCACTGTAGGCAGGAGTGCCTGACTGGCTCATTCGGAACAGCATGCAACTCTAGATCTCAGGGTCTTGAGTTTGAGCTCTGTGTTGGGTGTAGAGATTACTAAAAAAAAAAAACACTTTAAAATCTTATAAAAGAATTCAGGGACGCCTGGGTGGCTCAGTCCGTTAAGCGTCTGCCCTCGGTCAGGTCATGATCCCAGGGTCCTGGGATTGAGCCCCCTCATTGGGCTCCTTGCTCAGCGGGGAGTCTGCTTCTCCCTCTCCCACTCCCCCTGCTTGGGTTCTCTATCTGGCAAGTAAATAAATAAAATCTTAAAAAAAAAAATTCGGGCGCCTGGGTGGCTCAAAAAAATTCAGGCGCCTGGGTGGCTCAGTTGTTATGCATCTGCCTTCGGCTCAGGTCATGATCCCAGGGTCCTGGGATCGAGCCCCGCTTTGGGCTCCCTGCTTGGCGGGAAGCCTGCTTCTCCCTCTCCTGCTCCCCCTGCTTGTGTTCCCTCTCTCACTGTGTCTGTCTCTGTCAAATAAATAAATAAAATCTTTTTTTTGAATAAATCTTAAAAATAAAATTCACTGTAGTCCAATTAACTAGTTATTGGGTACCTGCTGTATACCAATGTTATTTACTATCATTTTATCTCTTGAATTGTGTATTTTCCTCTTTCTTTTTAAAAATTTTTTAAAATAAACTTCATTTTTTAGAGCAGTTTTAGATTCATAGCAAAATTGAACAGAAAGTACAGAGAGTTCCTTTGTATTTCCTGTCCCTACATATGTACAGCCTTTTCTGCTATTAGCATCCCATACCACAGTGGTATGTTTGATCACTTGACTGATTTCCCAAAAACACCTAAGCCAGACATTTCTTTACCTGTCCATCATGTGTGAAACTCCAAGGTAAACACAAAATTAATGAGCAAGTCATGTTTTACCTAACATTTGAACATTCCAGATGTTGGCTTTTTCAAGTCTTGCTAAGTTTAACTGTGAATTTTCTATGCTATGTTGATCAAACCTGGAACTTAGTTATCTGAATGGCAAGTTTTTTATTGTAATTTAAGAAATATCTAAAGTAAAATATGAAATCTGTTCTCTAGGGATTCGTGTATTCTAAGCCTATTTTTTATGTAGACCTCTATATGAATATTGCTTTTTCATCTATGTTAAAATGACTTCCAAACCTTCCAAGATGTGACAGGCTTTTCATCAAAATTTTGTCTCTTTTATCTATTTAATTGACTGACTTCATCTATGGGCATGCTTTTCCAACTAGAGTCAGTTTCCCATTTAGATTGTAGGCTTAGATGTGAGACCTTAGGGAAGATGAATGAAGTCATCAGGGATTGATTAAAGAGAAAGCTTTGTTCAAGGTTTTAAAGAATGGATTGTAGTTTAAGAGCCACAGAATATGTTCCAGGCACATAGAAATCCTGACCAAAAGTACAAAGGAAAAGTGACCTTAATTTAGACTTTCCGTTTGGTAATAAATTAGGCTAGGTTGTTGGACCAACCTTTCTGAAAATTCTAATTCTGAATAAAATTTAAGAAATATCTTGATATCATTGAGAAGCTGGCAAGATGATGGTAAGGCTTTATGAGGCTAAATCTTAGTGGAAACAGGAATTTAGGTAGATGGAGAATGGAAGCTACTTTTTCTGGTGAATTTGAGCTTTTGTTTTCATGGTCTTGTGGATGGAAGGAGGAAGTCAAAGCTAAGGGACTAATCAGAGTGAGAAGTCTTAATAGATTTTCTCTTATGATCCCCAGAGGTGTACACCTGTGGGGTAAAGATCAACTGGGAACAGACCCACCTCACTCTTTCATCTTTACTTGGGGACTCCAAGGGAAAATGGCTTTGTGTTAAGCAGAGCCAAAAGGTGAAAAGTCCCTGAGAGGATGGTACCACCAGTTGATTCTTTCATAAATTTGCAAATCAATTTTACCTTTTGTTGTAGGGAAAGTCCAGAAAGCCCCAGGTCATGCAGACTAGTCTGGTGCTTGGTACAAGCAAATGCAATCCTTCTGGAAGAAGAAACTTCAGATACCAAGTATTTTTTCAATTGCAGCTTAATACTTTAATTCATGATGTATGAATCAACCATACCAGACTTTCATTGCCTTGGAATTTCTTTCATCTTTTCCAAGCGATTTGATAGGTTCTCTTGTCTTTATTTGCACTGACTGGCATTGGTAGGTAATTCTTTTGCATGTATTTCAGTTTTCCTCTTTTGAGGGTATCTCCCATTGTCAGTTTTATAAAGGACTTAGCTGTTGCCTTGCCATAAAACATAAAATCGTGATTATTTCTACAGTAACAAATAGTTGTGTCATTACTGTCAAATTATACCCTACTGCTCTATTTTCATGTCTTTTTTGTGTACACAATAACTTCATTTTATTGCCTAATCATCGTATAATTTTTTGAACATTTTGAACAGCGATTAAACTCAACATGTGGTAGTACTTTGTGCATAAATCTAGTGAAAGGATATCAATATGAAACAGCTGTTACCAGGTTTGCACAGGCATTGACAGATAGGTCTTAACAGCAGCCTCTCTGAGAGCATTTGTAAGATGCATTTTGATTTCAAAGATACCAAAATTTAAAAAACAAAACAACTTAGAATCAGAGAAATATGATATAAAAAGTGAACTAGCAGTTTTAAAAAAGAAATAGAATATCTAGAAATAGGGGGAAAACCCAATAATGATATTTAAAAACCAATAAATGTGGTTGATAGGAGTTTAGACAGCAGAAGAGAATTAGAGAATTGGAAGGGAGATAAGTCCTTTTTACAATATAAGCTAGGAGTCAAAGAAATGGAAAATATGGAAGGAAGGTTAAGAGATATGAAGGCTAGTGTGAAAAGGCTTAATACATGTTTAATTGGACTCTGAAAAGGACAGGAAAGGAAGAATGAAACAAATGTAATATTTGAAGAGATTACAGGTGAGAGCGTTCCAAGATTAATGAAAGTCCACTGAATTTCAAGCAGAGTAAGTAAAACTAATTCCATACCAAGGTACATTGTAGTGAAATTGTAGTGGTTTTGCAGAAAATCAAAGAGAAAGAAAAAGCTTAAAAGCTGCAGAGGAAAAAAGATTATCTTCAAAGGGATGACAGATTAATAGCTGATTTTTCAGTAATAACGACAGAAGGGAAAAGGTTGACATCTTTAAAGAAAAGACTTACCAATCTATTATTTCCAACCAAATGAAATTTTTTCCAAGAGTAAAGTGAAATAAAGCCATGTTCAGCAAAACAAAACAGTTCAATTCACCAGGAAAATATAACAATTTTTTTTTTTTTAAAGATTTTATTTATTTGACAGCGAGAGAGGGAACACAAGCAGCGGGAGTGGGAGAGGGAGAAGCAGGCTTCCCGCTGAGCAGGGAGCCCGGTGTGGGGCTCGATCCCAGGACCCTGGGACCATGACCCGAGCCGAAGGCAGACGCTCAACGACTGAGCCACCCAGGTGCCCCAAAATATAACAGTTTTAAATTTGTGTGTACCTCATAGTCTCAAAATACAGAGAAATGAACATATGACAATTTTAAGTTTTTTTTTCTATTTAACTTGCCTTAGTAGTTTAAAAAAATGTCAATAATTGATGGAATGAATAGACAAAAAGGTCAGTTAAGATACAGAAGACTCAAACGATAGAATTGACAAACGTGAGGTTAGGGATTTATGTAGAATTCTGTATCCAGCATACAGTCCTTTGAAGCACACGTTTACAGAAATGATGACAGCAAATTTCAACAAATTTCTAATGATCAAAATAATAGATTATGTTTAACAATGACAATGAAGGAAGAAATCAGTAGCAAAAAGATTAAAAAGGAATGTTTGGAGGCTGTGAAATACCCTTTTAAATAAACCTTTGATTAAAGAACAAGTAATAAAAATTAGAATTCTGAGGGGCATTGTGTGGCTCAGTCAATTAAGTGTCCAACTCTTGATTTTGGC
Organism: Mirounga angustirostris; assembly: GCF_029215605.1. Classification (NCBI taxonomy): domain Eukaryota; kingdom Metazoa; phylum Chordata; class Mammalia; order Carnivora; family Phocidae; genus Mirounga; species Mirounga angustirostris. The sequence continues at coordinate 163,242,271 of NW_026991711.1, forward strand.
TCAGGTTATGATCTCATGGTTGTGAGATGGAGCCCAGAGTCAGGCTCCACGCTGGGCATGGAGCTTGCTCTCCCTCGCCCTCTGTCCCTCCTCCACCTCTCTCTCTCTCTAAAATAAATAAGTAGATAAATAAATTAATAAACACATTAATTAATCAATTAGAATTTGGGGGGACCTGAATGATAAAAGTGCTGCAATTTTAGAACTTGATGGGAAGTGGCTACACATTACTTAGGAAAATTTATCACTCTAAATACTTAATGTTTAGGGGCGCCTGGGTGGCTCAGTTGGTTAAGCATCTGTCTTTGGCTCAGGTCATGGTCCCAGGGTCCTGGCATCAAGTCCTGCGTCGGGCTTCTTGCTCAGCGGGAATCCTGCTTCTTCTCCCTGCTGTTCCCCCTGCTCCTGCTCTCTCTGTCAAATAAATAAATAAAACCTTAAAAAAATAAATAAATATGTTTAAAAAAAGGCTAAAAATTAGTGAACTAGATAGATATTTGTGGTCACCAGCCTTTAAGATCCTCACATCCTGGGTGCCTGGGTGGCTCAGTTGGTTAAGCGACTGCCTTCAGCTCAGGTCATGATCCTGGAGTCCCAGGATCGAGTCCCGCATCAGGCTCCCTGCTCGGCGGGGAGTCTGCTTCTCCCTCTGACCCTCCCCCCTCTCATGCTCTCTCTCTGTCTCATTCTTTCTCTCTCAAATAAATAAAATCTTTAAAAAAAAAAAAGATCTTCACATCCTGGTATTCATACCCTTTTACAGTCCTCTCCTACATTGTACCAGGGTTCTTTTGTGACCGTAGAATTTGGCCGAAGCGATGGTATATCATTTCCGAAATTAGAAAAGACACTCTTGTTTTCATCTCGGTTACTCCTTTTTTTCTTGGATCATTGATTTGGTGAAGCGAGCTGCTATGTTGTATGCAGCCCAGTGGAGAGCCCCATGTTATGAAGAACTGAAGCCTTGCCAGCCACCAACCACACGAGTGAGGTTGAAAGTAGTTCTTCCAGCCCAGTCAAGCTTTGCTATGACTGCAGCCCTACTTGACATCTTCACTATGATGAAGGCTCAGAAATTCTGAGCTGGTTTTGAATTCGTCACCCAAAAAACTGATAAAATATTTGTTGTTTAAGCTTCTATATTTAATTTATTTAATTTGTTATACAGAAATAGATCATTAATATGCCATCCATTTCAAGAAGACAAGAATAAACTCAAAGTATAGTGAGGGAAAATAAAGGTTTTTTTAATGTGAAAATTCTCAAGTTTATTGTTTGTTTTTTAGTTGTTGCTGGAAATACACATTTTTAGAAGGCTGACGTGTATTGAGTATATTTAATTTTAATAAAGCATTATATAACATCTTGGGATGAATGGCATGAATATCTGGATATAATCTTAATTAGGACTGTGGAAGTGAGATTGAGAGTATGTTAATAGTGGTTTCTTTTGCAAATATTTCTAGTAGTCATGGTGACATAAGAAAATTGTAAGGTTTATTGCAAAAATTACTCATAAAATACTGGATGTAGAAAATGATCAGTAGCTTTAACATCACAAAAGAGGTAACTTGATATGTACCTTCTGAAGGACATGTTAATAGGTGTTGCTAACATGTTAGCATGTTAGCTACCTATTAAGTATTTTTTTGCCAAAAAAACCTCAGAAGAACCTAATTTTGATAGTCTCTAGATCTACTAATTAATTAGAAATATAGAGGACTGAGGAACATGTTAAGTGACATAAGAACATGCAGTCAGCAAAATCCTGATGTGAGAAATACTACCTTATAAATGACCCAGTGTCTTCAACAAATAAATTAGGACAAAAAAAATAAAATTAATAGAAACCTATGGGTTTAAATAGACCTAAAAAATACATCAACCAAATGCAATTTCTGGACTTTATTGGGTCCTAATCTTATCACACAGTTAAAAAAGAAGGGCATTTGAACACTGACTGATTTTAAGGAACTGCTAATTTTTTCAGATGTGATAATACTGTCATATTTTTAAAAGATACCTTTTGGGGATATGTATTGAAATATTTGTGGATGAAAGGATATATCTGGGTTTGCTTCAAAATAATATAGTTGAAGATGGGGATACAGGTGAAAGAATATTGGTCATGCATGATTTGGTAGTTGTTAAAGCTGAGTCATTCTATTCTCATTCTCTCTACTGCTAAGTATGTTTGAAATTGTTCCGTAACATGCTTTTGGAAAGAGCACAAATTAATAAACATAATGGAAAAGATCAACCAAATAAAAAGTTGTTTCTTTGATAAAAACTAATGAAATTGAGTCAGGAAGATAAGGTTTGTGATTATATATGTTTTGAAAATTTCACCTTAGAAACACCACTTGCAGTGCCATTCACAAGGCATATTTCATCTTCAAGATAATATATTGTTAAAAATCTCATTTAACCTAACTGGTGCTTCTCAAACTTGATTAAACACAGCCATCCTTCTTTTTCTTCTTTTTTTCTCTAACTTCACATCATACTTGTCATCCAAGTAAACAGTGTCCCTAAGTACTTGCTCAGGAAATGCTGACTTCTCCAGGTTTATCTATTTATTTAACAGGACCAAATATTGTACATCTTTGAAAATATCTTGCTATTTTCTGTCTGGAATTCCCCTCTTAACCTCCTCCATCCTTGAATGTATCTGCTTATGATGATCTGTGAAAACTTTTAAGTGCTTCTGCTCTTCAGTTATTTCTGATTTTGACAGTAACTCCCTTTTTATTCTTTTTTTTTTTTTTTAAGATTTTATTTTTAAGGAGTCTCTACCCCCAACCTGGGGCTTGAACTCACAACCCCAAGATCAAGAGTTGCATACTCTACCGACTAAGCCAGCTAGGCTTCCCCCTTTTTATTATTTCTATACTTTTTATAACTGCTTTACTTCTTATGCTGTTGTGCATTTATTTGTTTATGCCTCTCTTCTATTGAACAGTGAGCACTTTGAGGATGAGATTATAGGGTTTGTTTGTTTGTTTGTTTTTTAAGTAAAATTGACTTAAGATTACGTTTTAGTTGTCGTCATAGCTGTAGAGTCTAGTACTGTTCTTGATTGTTACGTGGTTGGTATGTACTTATTAAATGTTTTTTGAGGTAGCTAGGTTCTGTCAGAAAAACCTGAGGGCTGACTTGAGAGATGAATTACCATTAATAATTACGTTTCTATTGAGGGGAGATTTATCTTCTTTTGGTAGGAATTAGAAACTATATTATGAATATAACTGACTTAAATGAACTTTTATAAATGCAACTCATATGTAAGTTGGGAACTGCCCAATATTGGTTGAAATATGTATATGTATTTAAAAGTTTATAGTTTTAAAACTTGAAGGACTGTTACATCCTAAATATTGCATGGAGGAAGTAAGGTGTTCCCCTATTCTTACCTGTAACCCCACCCCTTAAGAACTAGGTGAAATTATATGGATCTCTTAATTCCATTACCCACTAATGCCTCCCACCAGGGGAGTGGGTGTTAAGAGAAGGTAAAAGCCTTCTGTGCATTAATGTAATTTAAATATTCACATTTGGCTAGTGGTCACTGTATTGGGCAGTGTTTAAACTTCATCCTGTGGTAATGGGGGCCATTGAGGGTATTTGAACAGGAGGGAAGAAATGATTAGATTAAAATTTAACAAATTCCATTAGTAGCTGTATATAGGGAGGATAAATTGAAGCTATAAAGACCAGTAGAGAACTATATAACAGTTCAAATGAACGACTATTTTAAACAATGGCACGTGATTGGATGAATATTTGATTTTGTAATTATTTCATAAGTGCTTATTTTATTACATTGAATCATGACCAACTTGATGGCAGAGTCTATATCTTAATGGTAACCAACATGTTTTGAGTAATTGCTAAATGACAGGCATTGTTGAATGTCTTACGTATGTTATCTCATTTTGTGCTCTCAACACCCTATGAGGTAGGAAATAATATAGATGAAGAACAAATTGGAGAAATCAAGTAACATGGCCAAAGTTACACAGATAGTAAATGCAAAGAGATTTAAAAAGAGGAGAATAAGGGCGCCTGGGTGGCTCAGTTGGTTAAGCGACTGCCTTCGGCTCAGGTCATGATCCTGGAGTCCCTGGATCAAGTCCCGCATCGGGCTCCCTGCTCAGCGGGGAGTCTGCTTCTCCCTCTGACCCTCCCCCCTCTCATGTGCTCTCTCTCTCAAATAAATAAATAAGATCTTTAAAAAAAAAAAAAGAATACAATTAAAATCATATGTCAAGGGGGATTATGAAATATTTAAATATGTTTGTTGCATAGATTATTCCTGTTTTATGGGAGTTTCCTAATTTTGGCACATAGTGGGTTATAAAAATAAAATTAATTCTTGAGCATATCCTCTGTGCTAGGAATTATTCTAAGCCCTTGACATATATTAGATTATTTAATTTTTATAATGGCCCTGTAAGAAAGGTACTATCATTATATTCGTTTTTATAGAGGAAAAGACTGATAGCAAACATAGGATGACTTGTTCAAGAAAGTGGCAAAGCAAGTATTAGAGTCCACGTAATTTGGCCCCAGTGCTCCTGCAGTATGTAATACATTTATGTGTTATGTTAATAAATAGTGTACAAATGGAAAAATAGATCATACTGTGGTGTTTCAGTATACCAAACTCTTAACCATGAAAGTGACTAAACTTGAGATTTAATTAATATGGTTTCTGGGTATGTGGAGATCTTTCTTTTTATGGTTTTTGGCAGTAAAGTGTAGATTCTCTAAGAATTTTGTCAGGCTGTGTAGAATATGGTTGTTTTGTGTATTAAATTGCGTACGACCTTGAGTTTACTGACCCTGATAACTCTTTTTCCTCTATTTGCTCACTAGAGCTGTGCTTATAGTTCAAAGACAGTATAGGGTAGTAGAAGGACCACAGTTGGATTCATATATCTTGCATTTTAATCCCAGCACTATCAATAACTAACTGTGTGATTGGACAAGTTATATATTCTAGAACATCCCTTTTCTAACCTACAAAATGGGGAATTGAAACCTCTGGATAGATGTAAGGAGTAAATGGAATGATATATCTTATTTAAAAATGCTTGCTGTAGTACTTAGCACATGGCATATGCTCAAAAAACTGCAACTACTTTACTTCTTACTAAATGAAACATTTCCAGATTTAAGTACCATTTCTTTCCTTATAGTTGGTCAGCTTCCTAGGAGAACCTTGTACCTGCCAACCACTTGGTAACCCTGACTTTTAGACTTTGAACCAGATACTGTAGAGTTCCTAAATAAACTATGAGGAGAAATGCATTAATTCTTTATGGTGTTATGAGACTGTTTTGTGGCTTTATTAAAAGCAAAAATGATAAGGAAAACTCCAGCTACTTGTATTTCTGGATTCCTATTCTGAGTGGATAAATGAGTAATGAATACATGAATAATGTGCTAGTTGGAAATGAAAATAGCAAGTAATGGAATCCTTGAGAAAATTTCTCACGTGAGAAATCTTTTTCTGAAATATTTCCATCTTATTTCTCAGTGATGATGTAGATAGTGGCAATTTACAATCTGATTTTGGAACAGTATATTAATAGAAAAAACAAATACACAAAAGGTCAGCAGTCTCTGTACATTCTGGGAACATTCTTTTAGTGATTCTGATTTGTAGTGTAATGCTTTTATTTTAGGGAAATAAATTGAGTTCCCTTTATCCAAGTGCGGTGCCTAACCAGTAATATTTAATGACTAAGTAAAACTTCTGAGTATTGTTGAAATTGACTTCAGTAAAGAACGGTTAAGGAGAGGGAGGAAATAAATTCAAGCATCATTTTTAATGATGCAGTTTATATTTAAAAAGACATTTCTGAGGAATCATTTCAAATAAACTTTGAGATATGACTTACAGACCATAAAATGCACACATTTTAAGTGTCAAATTTCATGTTTTGATACAGGCAAACATTTGTGTAACTACTATATAATAAAATAGAAAATTTTTATCACCTAGGAAAGTTTCTTTTGTGTCCCTTTGTAGTCAGTCCTCTGAAAAACAACCAGTAATCTAATTTCTGTCATCATAGCCTGCTCTAGAACTTTGTATAAATGAAATCATACAGTGTATACACTTTAATGTCTGGCATTTCTTGCTCAATTACGTTTTTAGAATTTCTGCCTGTCGTTGTATCAGCAGTTCATTCAGTGTTATTCCTGAATAGTATTCCATTGTATGAGTATACCACAATTTCTTTGTCAGTGAACAGGTTGATGGAATTTTGTGTTGTTTCCAGCTTTTGCCTATTAAAAATAAATCTTCTATGAACATCTTTGTATATTTTTGTAGTTCTGTGTTTTTTCCTCTTTCACGGAAGGGCCATGTTCTGTGTCTATGTTTAACATTAAAAGAAACTACCAAACTATTTTCTAAATGATTATACCATTTTATACTCCCACCAGAAGTGTGAGTTCTAGTTGCTCCACATCTTCTCCAACACTTGGAATGGTCAAGGTTTTTAGTTTTGGCCATTCTCGTGAGTGTGTAATGGGTGTTCCATTTGATTTTTATTTGCTTTTCTCTGGATAGCTAATGATGTTGAGCATGCTTTCACACACTGGTCATTCCTGTATCCCCTTTTGTGAGGTGTTTGCCCTTTGCCCATTTTTAAATTGAGTTGTTGTCCTTTTGGTATTGATTTTTAGGAGTGCTTTATATGTCCTTGGTGTAAGTTCTTTGTCAAATATATGTATTAAGAATATTTTCAGCTGGTATATGGCGTGCCTTTTCATTTTCTTATTGGTGTCTTTTGGTGGGTAGATTTTTTTTTTTTAAGATTTTATTTATTTATTTGACAGAGAGACAGATAGCGAGAGCAGGAACACAAGCAGGGGCAGTGGGAGAGGGAGAAGCAGGCTCCCCGCAGAGCAGGGAGCCTGATGCGGGGCCTGATCCTAGGACCCTGGAATCATGACCGGAGCCGAAGGTAGACGCTTAACAACTGAGCCACCCAGGCGCCCTGATGTTTTTAATTTTGATTAAGACTTACTATTATTTTTTTTGGCTTTTGATTTTTGTGTGCTCCCAAGAAATTTTTGTCTACCCCAAGGTTGCAAAGGTATGTCTCCTATAAAGGTATATTATATCTCCTGTAGTTTCTTCTAGAAGTGTTTAATTTTAGCTTTTATGTTTAGGTTAATGATCTATATCTGATTTTATTTTATTTATGCATCTTGTATTTTTCACTAATTCATTAAATATTTATTGAGCACCTGCTCAGTGTCAAGCACTGTTTAGGCACTTGGTATCCATTAGTAAACAAAAAGAGGTCACTTGTGGTAAGCCCTTAGAAAGGCCTTAAACTTGTGAAGTCTATATTCTAGGGGAAAAGACAGACAATAAATTAATAACTAAGTAAATGAGATGGTATGATAGATGGTGAGAAAGCACCACGGGTGGGAAGACAGAATAGGGTCAGGTAAAGGTTAGTAAGAAGATCAGCAGTTTTAAGAAAGGGTGGTAAAAGTAGGCTTTTTTGAGAATGTTGTTTAAAGAATGACTTGAAGAGGATGAGGGAGTTAGCCATTCATCTATAGAGTCTTCTGGGTAGAGAAAACAGCTATTGAAAGGAATTAAGGTGGGAAAGGTGGGAGTACGTCTGGCATGTCCCAGTAACAGCCAGGATGCCAGGGTAGTAGAGGCTAAGGTCAGAGAGATAGGGGAGGGCAAATTGTTTAGACTCTTATAGGACATTGTTAAGACTGTAGCTCTTTGTGTGAGTGATGTGGGAAGCCACTTGAGGGTTCACTATACTTAATAGACATTTTATTATTTTTTAACTATTTTATTTATTTATTTCAGAGCGAGTGAGAGAGCTTGAGTGGGGAGGTGGGGAGGGACTGAGGGAGAGGTAGAAGCCGACTCCCCGCTGGGCAGGGAGCCTGATGCGGGGCTACATCCCAGGACACTGAGATCATGACCTGAGCCAAAGGCAGACACTTAACCTACTGAGCCACCCAGGTGCCCCTATACTTAATAGACATTTTAAAATAGCACATATGTTTTCATGAATATCACTTAAGAGAGTTCATATTATTGCTTCATATCTGCTTATAGGAATGAAAGCATGTTTTTTGTTTTTTTCGGATAGGTATACTTAATATTGGTTTTCTTATTTCAGAAAGATCCAGATTACCTGAAGCTCTGGCTGGACAGTTTTGTTTCTAGCTATGAACAGTTCTTAGATGTTGACTTCGAAAAGTTGCCTACCAGGTATGTATAAACTTCTTATCCTTAGATGAGTTTGTTAATTTGAGACACAAAGACTTCATTGATGACCTATTACAAGGATGGCAGTTATGTGACATATATGGTATTCCTGCATAACCCTGCTCTCATGGCAGACTTCGTTAATTGATCACAGCAGGCTTTCCTGCTAATATGAAATTTGACTTCTAGAAGTAGAGAGGACTACCTTGGTGTGAACTACTAGCAACTGGGTGTCCTGCAACACACTTCATTTCTAACACTAACTACCTGGAGGTAGTGACAGATCCAAACGATGAAGGGCAAAGTCCTCAACAAGACTGCCCTCACTTCAGACACCAGTTGCAAGTCTTGGGAGCCTCCCTCATCTCTGACCAACCAGATATAAATTTGGAAGTTTTCACAACTCCCTTTGGCTCAGTAATTAGTTAGACTCACAGAACTCACTGAAAACACTATACTTAAAATTACGGTTTTATTATAGAGTAGGGCCTTCGAAAACATCTTGGAGGAGGTGAAGTATTCAGATTTTTCAAAGCTAGATTTAAAAATCATAAAATGGGAGGAAAATTCAAATTTTGTGGAAAAGTACAAGTAGAAGTATAAATCTTATCTGCCATTGCTCTGCCTACTACCATTTTACATTCACAGTTCCCAGGCCCACTTCCCAGAAAAAGTTTTTTACTTTTTTCTCAAGCCATCTTGAAGACGTCAGTTGTTACTTGGATAAGAGAGGTTAGGCTGGGGTAAAAAGCTGGAGAAGTGAGGAATTAGCCACAATAGGAACTCCATTTATAGAGATACATGAGGTGGAAGGGGAGAAATGGGTGGTGGTTGATGATGAGAAAGAGTATCTAGAGAATTAAAAATCTTCAGGGAGGGAAGTGTTTGCAGTTTGTGGATGGAGGTAGGCAGTAAGAGGGTGGGCGTGGGTGAATTGAGTCTGGAGAATCAGAACCCAGATCATGAAATGCCACGCATGCATTGCTAATGGACTTTGATTTTTTGTTACAGAAGATGTGAGGCTCTACTAAAGAATTTTCTGCATGAGAGTGTCATGATGAAGTTTGTTTTTTAAAAGTCCCTGTGGTAGCATTAGGAGGTTAAACTGGAAACGGTTGAGACTGAAGGCAAGAAGCGCAGTTAAGAGGCAATTTTAATAATTCAGAGAAGAAATCATCAGAGCTTTGGACCAAGGCAATGAACTTAAGATGTGCTTTAATGCTCAGAAAGCACTAGTACTTCATTATTTATAAGTACAGTCTTAGAATTCTTCATTAGATGATTTGTAACAGGTTTATAAAGGTTGAAAAGTATTAAATCTTGAACTCAAAACAAGATTACATATTATTGATTTCTACTCATAAGAGAGTATTCTTGTGGTTTGTGCTTCGAAGTGCTTTTATTTTAATAATTTGCAGCTCGCTTTAAATCATGAGCCTAAGGATTTTATGGAGTCAGGCTTTGGGCCTTTGAATACTTGGAATATTGAAATGAAGTCTTCTAAAGTTTGTAAGGTGCACTTGTTATACATGTCTCCTTTCTTGGGAAGTCATTTCCTAAAACATTATGTAGACTTTTATTGCCACTATATTTAAAATAAGATGAAGAATGCCAGAACATTGCTTTATTCTTGATTTAGCTGGTTTATTTAAAACTTTATTTCATATCTGACAGAAAACTAAACCATGAATTTAGATTTTACTAATAGAAAACTTTCAGTTTTTCAAGTGAATATGATGTGCAAGATATATAAAGCTAGTCTGTTCACCTTAAAGATAAGAAACTCACAGATAATCCTCATTTAAGTTAAACTGAGTTGATAGAACTTTTATTTATTTATTTATTTATTTATTTAATTTATTTTTTAAGATTTTATTTATTTGCGAGAGAGACAATGAGAGACAGAGAGCATGAGAGGGAGGAGGGTCAGAGGGAGAAGCAGACTCCCTGCTGAGCAGGGAGCCTGATGTGGGACTCGATCCCGGGACTCCAGGATCATGACCTGAGCCGAAGGCAGTTGCCTAACCAACTGAGCTACCCAGGCGCCCTATTTATTTTTTTAAAGATTTTATTTATTCATTTGAGACACAGAGATACAGAGAGAGAGAGCATGAGCAGGGGGAGAGGCAGAAGGAGAGAGAGAAGCAGGCTCCCCGCTGAGCCAGGAGCCTGATGTGGGGCTCTATCCCAGGACCCTGGGATCATGACCTGAGCCGAAGGCAGACGCTCAACCATCTGAGCCACCCAGGCGCCTCTTGACAGAACTTTTAAGTTAGAGAATTCCTAATGCAAGCAAAGAATGCTTTTACCAGAATTTAAAGCCTTGGAATTTAAGCTGGACTTCTCTTCCTGTGTTAGATGGAGACAACAGTGGGCAGCTATTTAATGTAGACATTGAGTAGCCAAACAGAGAAGTGAAACAGATTTCTGGGGATTGGGAAATTTCAGCAAAAGGAGCTTAGAATTTGGGGGCAGTAAAGTTCTAATGATGGGAAAATGTTCCAAATTCTTAAATCCTCATCGCATTAGGAACATGGCCAAAACTTTCTCAACTTTATCTACAAGTCATGTTCTAATCAAACCCCAATTTTATAACGAGTATAAGTACAATAGATTTCTCTTTTGTAAGCTAATTTTTTTCTGTCTAGTAAAATTTTTAAAAATGCAAATAGAGAATGGGACAACTAAGGAAAAAGGGAACTAATCCTTTATAACTAGGATTGAATATTGGGAAATCTGATGTTTCTTTCTTGTTGACTTATGATTTTGGAAAAGTGAATAGGAATAGTTTAGCTTAGTCTTGAAAATCAGTTATATTTAAATTTAAATCTTTATTATTTTGAAGGTACTGTGGTTTTTCTCATCACCTCTTTTTAGTTCTTTAGCAGGGAAAAAAGTATATATAAAAATGAGAGTTTTTCTGGTACCATCTATAAAAGAGAAGGAAAGAATCCAAATTACAAGGGAAGTGGTGCCCGGACTAAAATGAAACATGCATTTTTGTGACATGGTTATAGAATTCCGCAGCCTTGGTAATGTGCTTTGTGATTTCTGTGTAATTGAAGTTAGGTGTTTATTTTATTATAATGTTGTGGGATGGTTCAGGAAGAGGCTAAAAATATTTATCATATATATTTATATGACTACTGGTAATGTGCTTGAAATTTTTCTGTCTACAGTGAATGAAATAGCTTTAAACTCAGTGTAAAAATAATAGTAAATCATATTAAGCGTTATCTGAAGACACTAAAGTATGATTGTCATTTAATCATAGTTGCTCTTCGTGGTGCTCCTTTGTGATTGGGTATTTTTCTTAATAGGAATAGGAAAATTAGTAGTCAGTGACTTCATGAAAAGATTTGTAGGCTTTAGTGATAATTTATTTATTTATTATTATTTTTTTAAAGATTTTATTTATTTATTTGACAGAGAGAGACACAGCGAGAGAGGGAACACAAGCAGGGGGAGAGGGAGAAACAGGCCTCCCACCGAGCAGGGAGCCCAATGCGGGGCTCAGTCCCAGGACCCTGGGATCGTGACCCATGTCGAAGGCAGTTGCTCAAAGACTGAGCTACCCAAGCGTCCCTAGCGATAGTATATTTTAAACATATTACATTTTTATAGTTCTTTACATATTTCATAGTTAAAAATGCACATTGACTTTTTGATTTCAGAACCCTATGAAATAGGGGAGAAATTACAATTTTATAGAATAGGGCACTTCACAGATTAAATGGTGTACTTTATGGTACAGAGGTGGAACTTAATACACAGATCTTCTCACTTTGATTCTGGGGGATCTCTCTAAGAGAGAGTAGCCAGTCACATCTGGTGTTGGCTTTTGTCTTTGAATAACCAGATGGTCTTCTTACCCAGAAACCGGTTGTCATAAAATACTGATGTATTACTTTAAAAAAATTTATTAATGTTCATGCTTAGGGTTCTCCATTTACCTGTTTGTCCTTCTCCTTTCCTTTTGCTGGTTATCTTATCTCCCTCTTCTGACCACATGGTTTGGGGAGCCTATAGGTAGGTGAATATTGTTTATTTAGTAAAGCAGTTGACAGATATTAAACTAGTTATAGGTACTCCATTTTTATATGCTAGTTATTTTTCCTTTAGAAATGGTATACATGCATATATACACATGTTTTATTTCTAAGTAGCAGGTGAACTAATTCTGAATATTTTCTTTGAAAATAGCACAATTGAAGATATTAAATAGATTCTCTAACTCTCCCTCTTTTCAGTAAGCCTCTTCTGAAGTAAGACTAACTACTGTGTTATACTAATCTTCTGAAGTGTCATAGTAATCATCTGGTGGTGCCTTGCAGAGAAGGCACAGAGCATCTGGAATAAAAGAGTTTCTTTAGAATTTGAGGTGAAAATGCAGTTCCTTTAAAGTGCCAAAGATTTTCTTCATACTTAATCACCCTTCTTATTTTTCCCCCTGATAGGGTAGATGATGTGCCTCCAGGAATATCTCTGCTTCCTGATAATATTCTGCAGGTTCTAAGGATCCAGCTACTACAGTGTGTTCAGAAAATGGCAGATGGGTTAGAGGAACAACAACAAGCTTTGTCAATTTTGCTTGTCAAGTTCTTCATTATTCTTTGCAGGTATCTGGTACAAACAAATAAACTAGTTATCTGTTTTAAAAAATTATCAAAATAACAATGCATTTATTTATTATTAATGGTGTTTGTTGTTCATGTGGAGCTTTAAAGATTGAATGCACCTTTTTTTTTTTAAAGAGTTTATTATTTTTATTTGAGAGAGGGAGAGAAAAAGAGGGAGCACGAGCAGGGAGAAGGGCAGAGGGAGAGGGAGAAGCAAACTCCCTGCTGACGGCAGAGCCCGACTCAGGACTCGATCCCAGGACCCTGAGATCATGACCTAAGCCAAAGGCAGACATTTAACTGACTGAGCCACTCAGGCGCCCCTTGAGTGCGCCTTTTATGAAAGCCTTGTGATTTGTTATTATATTGGAAAGCTTTTTATTTATTTATTTCATGTTTTACTTCTTTATTTAAAGTAGCCTCGATGCTCAATGTTGGGCTCGAACTCATGGCCCTGAGGGAAGAGTCTCATGCTCCACGGACTGAGCCGGCCAGGCACCCCTACTGGAAAGCCTTTTAGTTACCAGACTTAGTTATAGATTTAGCTAAAATTAAAAAAAAAAAAAATTACTGTAAAGACAGTGACTGAAGTTTTTACCTAACCAAGAATTTGTTGTACCAGTATTTTCTGTGTGGTCCTCACCTGTAAACACATATACATTTTTACTACTGTGCATTATCATTTGTGAAATATATTTTTCTAATTTTTCATTTTATAATTTTGCCAAAGAAATTATAATTATTCTACAGCTTATATTTCCAGGTTTATAGATGATTAGGTCTGTGGTACTTAAATTTCGGTGTGCATAAGTATTAACTGGGAAGCTTAATAGGAATACAGAGCTTGAGTCTTACGAAAATTCTGACTCTAAAGAGCTCAGGCATTCTAATTCTTCATGAATTCCACATTAACCTGCATATACAAATTTAAGAACTATTGGGTTAGGGGCACTTTATGCCTCGTTAAAGTCTATCTTCTTTTTGGAAGCCATTTCCTATAATATATACTATTTGTTCTATAAATATTTTAGAATTAATTAATAGACAAACAGGGACTTAATTTACTGTGCATTTATTTACCTTTCACTTAATTGCTCATTGTATTTGATTGCAGGAATCATGGAAAGATTGAGCAATAATTGCTAAAATGTTTCTACCCTATTTTAGGCTCTCCTAGAACTGTAGATATTTTTGATTTTGTGCTCTTAATCATCCTTAAAATTCAGAAAAATAACACAAGAATTAAAAGGTTGAGGGAAAAAGGGTTTATTTATGCAATAAAACATGAGTTGGTCTGTGGATCTGTTATATTTTGTCTTGTTAACTACTTAGTACAATTTTATAGAAATCAGAAATCCTATAGATAAGTAACCGTTTTATTTATTTATTTAATTTATTTATTTATTTATTTTTTAAAGATTTTATTTATTTATTCATGAGAGACAGAGAGAGAGACAGAGGCAGAGGGAGAAGCAGGCTCCCCGCGGAGCAGGGAGCCCAATGCGGGACTTGATCCCAGGACCCTGGGATCATGACCTGAGCTGAAGGCAGACGCTTAACCGACTGAGCCACCCAGGTGTCCCGATAAATAACCGTTTTAAATCTAGTTATGTTTAGGGGCTCCTGGGTAGCTCAGTCATTTAAGCGTCTGCCTTTGGCTCAGGTCATGATCCCAGGGTCCTGGGATTGAGTCCCACATCGGGCTCCCTGCTCAGCGGGGAGTCTGCTTTCCCTGCTCCCTCTGCCCCTCCCACCACTCATGCTCTCGCTCTCTTGCTCAAATAAGTAAAATCTTTAAAAAAATAAATCCAGTATGTTTAGCTGTTTTTAAAATTTATTTATTTCTTTATCTCAGAAACAGAAAAAGAGTGCATGGGTGTGTGCATGCAATTGCGGGGAGGGGTAGAGGGAGAGAGAAAGAGAATCCCAAGCAGACTCCAAGCTGAGCACAGATCCTGACACAGGGCTTGATCTCATGACCTTGAGACCATGACCTCAGTTAGTTGGGCTTCCAACTAACTGAGCCACCCAGGAGCCCCTAGCTCTTGATCATTATAGGCAAGCACTGGAATGTTCCAACACATCTTTTGGTTGAATTTTTTTTTTTTTAACTAGGAGATAATCTCTGATGATTAATTTAATGTTTATTTTATTTTAAATTTAATGTTTAATAGCTGCCAGTCACAGAACATGTTTCTATTTCCAGAGACCTCACTTTTTAAAAAAATTCCTTAAAAAATTTCTAATAGATTTTATGTTGTATAGCAGTTTCATTTTATATAAAAATTTGGAAAAACTACAGAGTTTCTACATGCTCTTTCTCCTTCCTCCACAGTTCTTCTATTATTAACATCTTGCATTAGGTTGGTACCTTTGTTACAATTGATGAACATGTACTGATACATCATTAACTAAGTCTGTAGAGTACATTAGAGTTTACTGTCTTGTACAGTTGTATGAGTTTTGACAAATGCATACTGTCATGTATCCACCATTATAGTATCTTACAGAATAATTTCATCACCCTAAAAATGCCCTGTGCTCCATCTATTCATTTCTCTCCTGTCATGCCCAACCTCTGACAACCACTGATTTTTTTATTGTATTTATAGTGTTGCTTTTCCCAGAATGTCATATATGTGAAACCATACGGTATGTACCGTTTTCAGACTGACTTCTTTCACTTGGAAGAACCATGTCTTTATGTGGTTTGATAGTGTATATCTTTTTATCACTGAATAATAATACTCAGTTTATGAATGTGCCACAGTATGTGTCTTCATTTACCTAATGAAGGACATCTTGGTTACTTCTAGTTTTTGGTAGTTACCAATATGGCTGCTATAAACATTTGTGTAGATTTTTCATGGACATAAGTTTTCAGCTTGTTTGGGTATCACTCTGTCAGCACCTCCTCCCTTTCTCTGAGGCAGCACAATCGGATTTATTCTCCCAGTCCCTGTTCTATTCCTTGGAGCCTACAAGGGGAGGTCTTCATGCCCTGTTGCTACTTCTCTAGGGAATGTGGGTATAAACCCAGGGTTGGGGTCCTCTCTGCTCACCCCCTCCCACCCAGTATCTTAGCCCCCTGCCCTCTAGCACAGCTTCTTTCTGCTCTTCTTTCATCTTTACCTGAAAAGCCATGTCCCTCGTGCTGTCTCTCACCTGTCCTACCTGTGCCCTGCCCTCCAGCTTGTATTTAAGTCCCTGGCATGCCCCCCACTCCCAGGTTCCCCTCTGTCATGTCATGCATTTTGCAAGGAAAAGCAACTTGGTAAAAGATGGAAAGGACAAAAAATAAATTTCCACTGGCCCTTAGGTGAGTGAAGGGTTTATGCAAGGAAAAAAAATAAATAGAAAAATAATTCTCTTATGAACATGAATGTATAGATATGTCTGGTGAAGGTGAGGACACCTCAGTTCTTTAGGCTACATATCCAGAAGTGGACTTGCTGGATCATATGATAACTGGAATCTTAAATTTTTGAGGAATTGCCATACTGTTTTTCATAGCAGTGGCTGCAACATTTTACATTCCCATCGGCAGTGCTTAGATGTTCCAGTTACTCCACATCCTTGCCAACACATGTTGTTTTCTGTTTGTTTGGGGTTTTTTGTTTTTTGTTTTTGTTTTGTTTTGTTTGGAAGGGGAGGGACAAAGGGAGAGGAAGAGAGAGAATCTTAAGCAGGCTCCATGCGCAGCGTGGAGCCTGACATGGGGCTTGATCTCATGACCTGATCCAAAATCAAGAGTTGGACACTTAACCAACTAAGCCATCCAGGCACCCTGGGTTTTTTTTTGTTTTGTTTTTTTATAGTATCATCCTAATGGGTGTGAGGGGGTACCTCATTATAATTTTGATTTGCATTTCTCTAATGATTTTTGATGTTGAGCATCTTTTCATGTGCTTATTGGCCATTCATATAGTAGTTCTTTGGAGAAATGTCTATTCAAGTCTTTTGCCTGTTTTTGAATTGGGTTGATTTTTTTGGTTGTTGAGATTTAGGAACTCTCTTTAAATTCTGAATATTAATCCCTTGTCAGATACATGATTTGCAAATATTTTCTCCCATTTTGTGAGTTGCCTTTTTACTCTAGTGATAGTGTCTTTTGATGCACAAAATTTTTAAATTTTCATGAAATCCAATTTGTCTGTTTTTACTTTTGTTACCTATACCTTGGTGTCATATCCAAGAAATCAAATCCAATGTCATGAAGCTCTTGTACTTTATTTTCTTCTAAGAGTTTTATTATCCTAGATCTTATATTTAGTTTCTTGATCCACTTGAGTATATTTGTATATGGTGTAAGGGTCCAGTTTCATTCTTTTGCATGTGGATATCCAGTTTTCCCAACATCACTTTTTGAAAAGACTTTCCTTTCCCCATCGGTTGGTGTCGGGACCCTTGTCAAAAGCATACATGTGAAGATTTATTTCTGGTCTGTTTTATCCCATTTGTCTATATGTCTTTCTTTATGCCAACATCACTGTTTGATTATTGATGCTTTGCACTAAGAAATAAAATCAGAAAGTGTGAGTCTTCCAGTTTGGGCTTCTTTTTCAAAATTGTTTTGGCTATTTGGGGTTCCTTGGGATTCCATATAAATTTTAGGATGGGTTTTTCCGTTTCTGCAAAAAACATTGAGATTTTGATAAGGATTGCATTGAATCTCTAGATTGTTCTGGGTAGTTTTGATATTTTAACGGTAAGATGTCCTTTGTGAACATCACATGTGTTTATGTTTATGTCTTTTGAAATGACTTGCAGCAATTTTTGTTTGTTTTCATTTTATAAGGCTTTCTCTTCCTTGGTTAAATTAATTCCTAAGTATTTTATTCTTAATGCTACTGTAAATGGAATTGTCTTCATGATAATTCTTTCTCATTTATTTATTGTTTATGTATAGGAATGCACTTGATTCTGTGTGCTGATTTTTTTTATCCGAATACTTTGCTGAATTCATTTATTAATTCTTATGGTTTGTGTTTAATCTCTAGATCTAGTTTTATTTGCAAACAGATAAATTTTACCTCCTCTTTTCCAATTTAGATGCTTTTTCTTACCTACTTGCTTTGGTTAGAATTTCCAGTACTATATTGAATAGAAGCAGTAAAAGTAACCATCTTTGCCTTGTTCCTGTTCTTAGAAAAAAAGCTTTTGGTCTTTCACTATAGAGTACGATGTCTCCTGTAGAATTTTTATATATGGCTTTTTATTATGTTGTAGTACTTTCATCCATGACCCTTTAAGTTCCCTGAAAGTTCCTTCAGCCAGAGAGCAAGGGGCTTGCAACAGTGGGGTGAGGTGTACTAACAATGGCTCCCACCTCTTTGTCTTCATTTCTTTGATCAGAAGCACAAATTCCTGATATTTGAAGAACAGGGTCCTTTTTGCCCACCCTGGTTCCTTTAACTTGTTAACAAGCGATTCTGGGAAGATGTGCAGAGCTGCCCACTACATGGGTGGTTGCTACTGTGCTAATAATAGCTGAAATTTACCAAAATTATCGAACATTAACTGCAGTTTACTGTCCCATGTCTTCCCCTGGAAGTTGCCAGCATTCAGCACACTTTAGAGTTCCAGAATAAGTTATATCCAGCACAGTTGTTTTCTAGGTGTGGAGACATATGCCTAGTGCTTCCTATTCTGCCATCTTCCTAGAATCCTCCATAGGGTCTTTGAATTTTACCTCTCCTTTACTTTTTTCTTTTCTCAAAGAAGTCATGCCAGTCTGACTTCTTTTATTAAGAACTATTAATTCTTTTTTTTTTTGAACTAGTCAAGTTTGTTTTTTATATTATTTAAAAAATTTTTTAATTAACATATAATGCATTATTTGTTTCAGGAGTACAGGGCTGTTAATTCTGTTATTTTTTGGGTTCTTTTAGCATTTGCTGTATTTTATTTTATTTTTTAATTTAAATTCAATTAATTAACATATAGCGTATTACTAGTTTCAGAGGTAGTGTTCAGTGACTCATCACTTACATAACACCCAGTGCTCATTATATCACTTGCCCTCCTTAATGTCCATCACCCAGTTACCCCATCTCCCACCCCATCCCCTCCAGCAACCCTCAGTTTGTTTCCTCTAATTAAGAGTCTCTTATGGTTTGTCTCCCTCTCTGATTTTGTCTTGTTTTTCCCTCCCTTCCCCTATGATCCTCTGTTTTGTTTCTTAAATTCCACATATGAGTGAGATCATTTGTTAATTGTCTTTCTCTGATTGACTTGCTTCGCTTAGCTTAACACCCTCTAGTTCCATCCATGTCGTTGCAAATGGGCATCTGCTGTATTTTAGATAAATAGTTTTTTTCAGTGTCACAGCGTCTCAGAAGAGAAAATTAATAGACTGTTTTATTATGTTAAGAAAAAGATAGGTGATATTAGATACAGGAAGTGTTAGCATTATGTGTCCTGCCTTGTCTTATAAAAATGGGATAAAAATGAGGACCATATTTTAATTAAACCTCACTTATTGACCCACTCACTGCTTTAAACAACACATATACTATGCCCTCATGGAGAATGTACAGATGCTGGCTTTTCTATCAAGGCCTTTCAGTATAGTTGAGAAACACGTCTAGATAAGGGAACTGTAATTTCAAAGAGCAAAGTGAAAACTCTAAAACTGTACATGTGTTTTAATGGCAACAATATGTACAAAAACCAAACTAAGAATCTGCATACGAAAATAAAAACAAACCTGAAAAGAAATAATCCAAAATGCAAATAGTTGCGAACGGTTGGGTTGTAAGAATATTTTTGATTTTTGTTTCTCTTTTGCTTCTACTTTGTGATATTTTTCACTTTTTCTGTAATAAATAATTGCTAACCAGCATGTACTTCTTAAACATTCTGCTTAGAGTAGCTAAATGGTCGTTGAGGTGTGTTTCACATTCTTAGTGGAAAAACAGTTATATAACCATATTGATTTTAAGGCTTAATAAATGTCATTTATATTTCCTTTGCTAACATGTATTTTCAAAATTCGACCTGAATAAATGAGCATACATTTTTGTCACTGTTCATAAGTAATAAATATTCTTTTTTTCCTCACAGAAATCTATCTAATGTGGAAGAAATTGGGACTTGCTCATATATTAATCATGTCATCACTATGACAACACTCTATATTCAGCAAGTAGGTGAATTAATATATTCCTTTTGTTGCTTTACTGAGAGTAACTAGGTTTTACTTTTTTAAATATTATAGTAAAGTTAAATGTTTTTAGAGGATGTAATAATCGAGAAGTGAATTAAAATTTCCATTAGGTATATATAGTTCAGACATCTTAAACGTGTTATCTAAAAGTAGAAAAGCAATTATTAATATATTTTATTTTAATTAAAAATTAAAGTGTTTTATAAATGGTTTTTTACAGTGACATACTTTGTCAATTTATATATTGTATATATTACATATTATTTATCATCAAATATCCCTCTTATTGAAAACATATTTTTTTTTGCTATCCATTTGAAACTCTTCCTAGGCCATATTAAAATTTGAAGGATTATATTCAGTCCATATGAATAACTGACCCTTTAGACGCAATTGGAACATAGGTTTATTTGAATAAAAATGATTTATTAGATAATTAATGAAACATGTTGTCTTTTAATGATGTAGACATGTTATGCAGTTTAATATTTTTAACTAAATATAATTTTTTGTTTAACTTTACTTTCAGTTAAAAAGCAAAAAAAAAGAGAAGGAATTGGCAGATCAGACATCTGTTGAAGAATTTGTGATCCATGCATTGGCGTTTTGTGAAAGTTTGTATGATCCATATCGGAATTGGAGGCATAGAATTTCAGGGTATGTCTTACATACCTTATAATGTTGATTTAAAACCTGAATGTCATAAATATATGTAATTCTTCAATGCAGGTCTTATTCTCTGTGAAAGAAATATGTAAGATGTGTGTAAGACCCCTATCTTTATCTCTGACCTCTATCTCTGTTGGAAGTAATGAATTAGTGAAAATTGCCACTTCCAGATAATAAATTTACTCTAAACTTTTATTTTGTAATACTAATAATCTGATAGGAAAATTTCAAAGCACAGTAACATCAAGTGGAGTGTACATATTTTTCAAGGAAAGTTCTCTTTTTTTAAGCTCATTTCATAGGATGAAAATGATTTTAACAATATTTTGTCTGCTTTTAATTGTGGAGCTTGTGTCAGCTAGGGTCTGGTCAAGAAAACGGTAATCATACCAGGTATTTTAAAAAGATATAATTGAAGGAAATTGTTAAATAGGTATTAGAGAACTCAAAAAGCAAGTAGGGATAGTGATGTAATACAGAGATAGTGACTTCAGGAAGCAGCTGCTTCCTTCGGGGTATGGGACAAAAGGAAGAGACTGGAGTTATCAGAGAAGAGGTCCTGCAGCTGGGTCTCAGACCTCTGATGAAAGAGCATTGCTTAGCTGTGCAGGTATCACTGAGCAGCCAGGAGCATAGGCTGGTGCTGGAATTGTCAAAAATAACCTGAAGACAAAGAACCAACTGTGAATGCTACAGTTAAGAGCTGTTGGCTGGTAAAAAAATAAGGAATCACTTTCTTTTTACCCTTAGCCTTCCAGGCTCCATTTAGTATGCACTACTGGTGAACCCAACAGTGGAGTACCTGGAAAAAGAGAAGTATAGTTTGCAGAGTGCTTGTCACAGCATGACAAAGCAGATAGAATATAGGATGATGGTTTTGCAGCTTAGTGACAGTAGTGTAATTACCAGTTCAGGGCTCACAGAGAAGAGTTTTGAACTCATATCTTTATTACCTGTGGGCACAGAATAGGAAGAGTTGTATCATCAACTACAGTCAGATTGCTTGTTTAGGTCTCCCAAATCTGCTGTATTTTCAATTTCAAGATTTTTCCATTTTCATTTTTAATTTAACCCAACCTACTTATACCATTGCCACTTCCTGCAGCTTTTCACTGCTAAAATGTTTGATCTTTATAGGCTTTTCAGGTTTTTTAGGGTCTTACACCCTCACTTTGAGTAGCCACCATTAGATGATGGTGAAGAATTGATTAACTGAGAGAACATTTATGTAGACTATATGGTTAATACTTTGTATGTTCTGTGTAGTGATACTTTATTGAAATAACACATCCTATAGTAAAAGTAAGAAGTAAAAAGTAGATATAATAGGAACAAGTACTCTAGTTATTAAATATAACAATCCTGTCTACTTATTTATACACTGTCTTTCCTTTATACGTTGAGAGAAGTTGTCTTTATTAGGTTTCTCCATAGAAACAGAACCAGTAAGGTGCGTGTGTGTGTGCACGCGCATGCATGCATAAAACAAGCTTTATTATAAGCAGTTGCCTCATGTGATTTTAGAGGCGGACAAATCCAAATGTGGGATGTCAGGCTTATGACCCAGGAAAGCCAAAGTACAGTTACAGTCTGAAAGCTGGCAGATAGAAAGCCGATGTTCTAGTTCTAGTCCAGATGTAGTCAGGCTGGAGACCCAGAACTGATGATGCAGATGAAGTCCAAAGACAGTCTGCTGGAGAACTCCCCCTTGCTTAGAGAGGCCAATTTTTTTGTTCTATTCAGTCTTTCCACTGATTCATTGAGGCATTTTGTATAGGGTAATCTCTTTTATCCATATTTCACCAATTTAAATGTTAATCTCATCCAAAAACACCCTCCCAAGTTGACACATTAAATTAACCATCACATTGCCCTAATAATTTTCTTGACTATTCATTAATGGAAAGGAACTAATGACCTTCTGAATGCTTCCTTTTCTCCCCTTCCCCACCAGAAAAACAATATTGTTTTTCAAAGAAATATTGCAACTTGAACTAGGGTTAAAAGGTACTGTCTGGCAGGAGTCCTGCTTTAAAGAATAGATAAAAATAGTTTGTACTTACTATATCAAAATACCAACCTTAGCAGTACCTAGCTTTTGCTTATAGTGCACTTACATTGTTGGGAATTCATGACTCTGAAATTTGTGTCAAGTAAACAGTTCTTTTACAAACAGTTTACTTAGTATTGAATACTTCCTTTTCAATTGAGCTTTAATATGTCTTTTCCCAGAGAGAAAGTACTTTGAATTTTCCTTGGCAAAGATGGTTTATCAGTCAGGATAAGACAGATGATGTTGCAATAACAAACAAGGGGTTAGAATAACAAAGGTTTATTTCTTGTTCATGCTGTCTGCCATCGTTGGCAGGAAGCCCTCAGTCATGACAGTCACTCAAGATCCTAAGCTGACAAAGGAGCAGGCATCTAAGGCTTTGCTAGTTACCACATGAGAGAAAAGAAAGCTCTGAAATGTCTCACATTAGCAATTTAATGCTCTTGTCTAGTCATGACACATCTTATTTTCATTCAGAACTCATTGGTCAGAATTAGTCCCACATCCCCATCTACCACAGTGAAACCAAGAAGTTCTACTTTGACTAGAAGGGGTAGACA
This sequence comes from Mirounga angustirostris, assembly GCF_029215605.1. Lineage (NCBI taxonomy): Eukaryota > Metazoa > Chordata > Mammalia > Carnivora > Phocidae > Mirounga > Mirounga angustirostris. The sequence goes on from NW_026991711.1 coordinate 163,265,603, forward strand.
TGGAAATAATAAGTGACTGCACTGTCACTACCTTTTGCCTCTGCCTGAGCACTACTCATGACTCTGAAGATTGAAAGAGGCACATAACAGTGTTCCATTTGTAGCCTTTCTACTCATTTATCACTTTGGTTCTCAAATAATCAGTGTTCTATTTTTTTTTCCCCCCAAAAGGCTTAATAATATACAGAGGGGAGGGGTTCCTTCTTGGCTGCTGCTTTCCTCATTGCTGCCAGGACATTGCTTAACTCCTCTTTCCTCTTGGCATGGAGATGTGTTTCCACATCTTTCTTGATGAACTTGAGGGCACCCTTGTCCTTGGAGACCTTGCGCAGCTCCATGGCAGACTGCTCATATGGGGTGAAGCCCCTGCACCTCTTGGATCCTGCCGTGCACGAACTTGGTGTGCCTCAGCTTGCTCACATTCTTTGTCACCTTGTGGCCCTTGTTGAGGCCCATGGCCATAGGGTCGTGGAGAGCCATAGCTGCTGCTCCTCCATGGCTCCCTTGGTGGAAGCCGGTGTTCTCTTTTGACACCGATGCTAGAGATTTCTTAAGGAAATTATATCCCTTCCTTTCACTCTTGCTACTTCCCCATCCTCCACCTCAGATCTTTCAGTATGGCAAATCTAAGATAATGTTTTAAATTTTGAAACAATGACAAATAGTTTTTCTTTACAGACAGCAACACATACACAGAAAGAGGCACATGAGAACAGTCTGAAAATGACAGAGGAGAGGTTTTAAAGGAATCTTAATAAGAACAAAATGAATTTAAAAGTTGGGGGAATGAGAGAAGATATCAAAAAGTAGATCTGACAACAAATTAATACCAATAAAATTGGCAAATGAAAACAAAAAACAAGTTTTGAGAACCAAAAACAAGAAGATATTTAAATGCTATAGTATAGAAAGAGAATTCTACATATATAAAGTGGCAACAGGAAGAGGAACAAAGAGTAGAAGGATGAGTGGTGGCATTTCATGAGTGTGTGTACTATACATGCTAGGAATTATGCTGGAAGCTTTCCTATTATCTCTAATAGGCATAACAATTTTGCTGGTAATAGTAGGAACTGCTTCAGAGGTAAACAGTAAAGCAAGGGTTCAGACTTGGGTGTCTTTGACTTTGATAGGGAAATGAAACATACTACAAATAAATCATGGAATTAGGAAACATCTGTAGCTCATGGGAGACATATACAAGGGAGCGATAGCAATAACTTACACCTTATATGTTAATCTAATTCTGAAGTTAAGTGAAAATATGGAATGTATATATTTTCTTACATATTACTTGTTTTTGTCGTTTACCCAAACAACTAACACAGATTAGAACAAATGTAAGTTAGCATTATTCCAAATACAGAGCCATTTAAAAGTATATTTCTTGGGGCGCCTGGGTGGCTCAGTTGGTTAAGTGTCCAACTCTGGGTTTCAGCTCAGGTCGTGATCTAAGCTGCAATCGATCCCTGTGTTGGGCTCTGTGCTCAGTCTGTGGTGGGGTCTGCTGGAGGATTCTCTCTCTCCCTCCCCCTGCTCGCGTGCTGTTGCTCTCTCAAATGAACAAATCTTTAAAAAAAAATAAAAGTATATTTCTTATTTGATGAAATATATGGATTTTTTTCATATTTCCATATGTAATTTGATATAATGAATGGATTTGATTAATCTATTAGCTCAATTTTAATTCTGTTTATAGCATCTTACGTATTTAGATTTTCTCAAGTGGAACTAAAATAGATGTAGGGAAAGAATTCTTTCCTGAAAAGGCCTTATCATTCAAGCATTTATTTAAAAATATATTTATTGAGTTTCTACTTTGTACCCAATGTAAGTATAGTAGGAATCATTATCTGCCCAAAGAGGAAAAACAATTTAGACTAAGTTATGCCCTGGGGCTCCTTCTGGCCAAATCTGGAACAATGTATATATGAAAATAATTAATTGCCATAAAGAATTATAAACTGGGCCACCTGGGTAGCTCAGTCAGTAGAGCATATGACTCTTGATCTTGGGGTCCTGAGTTTGTGCTCCACACTGGGTGTAGAGTTTACTTTAAAAAAAAAAAATAGAATTAGAAACCATGGGGGGAAAAAGGAATTAATGAGTCCATACTCGTGATAGGTGATAGATAGATAGATAGGTGGGTGGATGGATAGATGGATGGATGGATGGATGGATAGATAGATAGATAAAGGGAAAAGAGAGGACCCTTGCTTATAATAGAAGTCCAAGTGCCAATTAGTAAATGTAGAAGGAGTGTTGGAAGAAAATCAGCATTTTACAGAAATTATAGGAAAGGTATGGATCAGGATGGCTAAATCTAGGGAAAGTTTTGGTAAAGAGCATATTTTTTGCATGGTTTTAAAATGTTTCCCCACAGATTATTTATTCATTGCAAAGGAAAAATTAGTAATTATTTTGTATAGTACTGAATAGTACATTGACTAGATGATCAAAATTAGCATCAGTGAGAAGCAGATGGACATCTTTGCCTCCAGCTGTGATGCTCTAAGAAGGACACATATTGCTTTTATAGTATTCTGCCAAGAATGCATAATCTAAATCTTGTTGTATGGAAACATCAAGCAAACCCAAAATGAAGACTATTTTAATGAATAAAAGGAAGGAGTGTGGGACAACATTCTTTAAGAATATCATAAAGGCTGTAGAAATGTTTCAGATTGAGAGAGGGAAAAGAGATATGACAGCTAAATGTAATATCTGGACAGGAAGCTATACTGAGAGGGGGAGAAAATGCTGTAAAGGATACTAATGGGTCAATTAACAAAATGGGATTATGTATGGTAGATAAATGTTTTATATTAGTGTTAAATGTATTAAAATTTATAATTATGCTGTTATTGTGTAAGACCATATCCCTATTTTTAGCAGGTATTCACTAAAGTATTTAGAAGTAATATGCCAGAATATACATAATTTCCCTTTAAATGTTCTGGAATATGTTATATGTGTGAATGCATGTATATATAAATATGTGTGCACTGTATAATATGGGGAGAGAGTGAACAAATGATAAAGTGTTTGGGATAAAATTTTAACAATGAACCTGGGTAAGATATATTTGAAGTTCTTTATACAATTTTTATTCTTGCAACTTTTGCAAGAGCTTGACTTTATTTCCAGATTAAAAGTTTAAGAGAAATAGTTACGTCCTAGGCATGATGGCAGCACAAAAAAGAAGCACAAAATAATTGACCAAGGGACATGAACTTAGAAAACTAGATGCAAACACATTTTACAACCCTCAGAAGTTGGTATGGGCATGTATTAGCCTCTGCTAGGTGCCACATGCTTGACCCAAATATCAGATAATAATGCAACAAGGAAGTATGCTGTGATTTAAAAATGGTACAAGACTAACTTCATTTTTAGCTATTCTGTCTTACCCTATTACAAATGTGTAGTGTAAACTACTTATGTTTTAATGTTTGTGTTACATAGAATAGTTTTCACCCCTCTTATTCATGTTAGTATATTAAATTTTACTACAACAATATTGGTAATTTTTAAAAATTTTTTTATTTTATTAAGATTTTATTTATTTATTAGAGCCGAGAGAGAGAGAGAGAACACAGCAGGGAGAGGGAGCAGACCCCTTGCTGAACCAGAGAGCCTGATGTGGGACTCGATCTCGGGACCCTGGGATCATGACCTGAGCCGAAGGCAGATGCTTAACCAACTGAGCCACCCAGGCACCCAGGCATTTTTTTTTTAATCATTTTTTTTTAAGATTTTATTTATTTGAGAGAGAGAGAGGCCATAAGCAGGGGGAGTGGCAGAGGGAAAGGGAGAAGCAGGCTCCCTGGTTGGGGCTTGATCCCAGGACCCCAGGATCATGACCTGGGCCAAAGGCAGATGCTTAACTGACTGAGCCACCCAGGTGCCCCATAATGGGAATTATTTATGTTCATATGTTACATCTAATACATGGCCTTTAGAATAAGTCATTATTCACAAATTGCAGGAGTACATTTTCACTATGTTACTAAAGTGAGAACGCTTACTGTTTGTAGCACAGGATATTTGGATAGGATATATCCAATCTATTGGTTCATACTATAACTTATAATAAATGTGCCAAATATAAGCAATGTAAATAATCTCATGGAAAAACCTAACTGAAAGCTAAATCGTCCTTTTTTTTTTTTTTTTAAAGATTTTATTTATTCATGAGAGACAGAGAGAGAGGCAGAGGGAGAAGCAGGCTCCCAAGGAGCAGGGAACCCAATGTGGGACTCGATCCCAGGACCCTAGGATCATGACCTGAGCTGAAGGCAGACCCTTAACCATCTGAGCCACCCAGGCGCCCCGCTAAATCGTCCTTTTAAAATTAATTTTTCTATGACATTACTGAATTCTTTTAAAGGCATGACTGAATTTTTAATTTGAAACTCCAGTAATATTTGTATTCTCTTAAAGGCATAAAAAATCTCAATACTGGTCTTAATTAAATAGATCCAATAATATTCTAGGATATTATGTTTGAATTTAAAATAAATACACAATATGGTAATTCTTCTGCCTTCTCCACAATGGAAATAGACACAGATTTGGGGGTACCTGGGTGGCTCAGTTGGTTAAGCATATGCCTTCGACTCAGGTCATGATCCCAGGGTCCTGGGATTGAGTCCCGCATCACGCTCTCCACTCAGTGGGGAGCCAGCTTTTCCCTTGCCTGCAGCTCCCCATGCTTGTGCACATGCACTCTCTCTGTCACATAAATAAATAAAATCTTAAAAAAAAAAAAGGAAATAGACACAGATTTGGAAAGCATTGTATTAGCAAATGGTGTCTAATACAATTTCTAGTGAATCTGGCTATTAGATCTGGATCTTAGAACTCTATTCTGTCATTACTGAGCAGCTGTGTCTATCTTACTTGACTTATTCTGTGGCTACTTGACTTTTCTTTCTAGCTTTAAGGAATATAAGGAAAATAATTTTAATATCTCAATTATGGTTGTTAAAAAGAAGTCATCTTAATCCATTGCTTTATCAGTAGATCATATTTAGACATACAGAATTTCTTTGTGGCTGTTTTTCAAATATTTTCCTTTTTTGTTGGCTTTATCTAACAATGTTAGGAATTTTTTCAGGACACAAAAAATGTATCTGAGTTCTTTGTTTTTTGTTTAATTTTCTGCAGTCAACTGGTCAGATATATCATTTTAACAATAGCTTTTATTCCCCAGTCCCCACACTACCATGCCCATTTAAGAGACTCATTTTGTGTTGAATTGAAATGATCTTGGTAAAAGCACATGCTATATATGTTGGCCTTGCCAAAGTCTGTAGAAATATTTCAGCCATCAAAACTACTGGAATTGTCATTAAAAACAAAAATAATTCCCTGGGCACCTGGTGACTCAGTCGATTAAGCATCTGCATTCAGCTCAGGTCATGATCCCAGGGTTCTGGGATCGAGCCCCGCATCAGGCTCCCTGAAACAGGGAGCCTGCTTCTCCCTCTCCCTCTGCCCTTCTCCCCCAACTCGTGCTCGCTTGCTCTTTCTGTCAAATAAAAAATAAAATCCTTAAAAAAAAAAAAAATCCCAGCGCATACTAGATCTACATTAATTTAAAATGGAAGAAGGCAGTGGAATGGATTCTTTGTGTCCAGATAAAATTTAAGAAAGTGGCAAAGAGTGGCCTGATTTCTGATGAATTTCATTTGCCCTGTAGTAATAAGGTACAGCCTTAGGTGTCAAATTAGCAGTACTGCTGAACAAATAATCTTACAGATTGGAAATTTTAAATACCTAGTTCCTTTTTTCTGTTTCTAGTTCTTTGGAGACTTAACCTGCCTGCTATGTTTCACCATTAAGCATTTAAATTTTTTTTGCTTAATTCAAAAGAAGAAATCCTTTGGTGAGCATTTAAATTATAGGTTAGACTTCCTTTTCAAGATTATATCAATCCTAGAGATATATTGTTCAATATATAAATAAAAAGTAATATATTAAATTTATAGTTGTTTCTGTAATTATGCCATCTCTACTCACCATTGTTATAATTTGGTATTAACTTCTTTTTAATGATAGACGAATCCTTAGTACTGTGGAAAAGAGCAGACAGAAATATAAACCAGCTTCTCTCACAGTGGAGTTTGTCCCTTTCTTTTATCGTAAGTATCGATCCTAATTCTCGTTGATTTTGATGTTACTCTGATTATTCTTTATTTTAATATTCTTATTCCGATTCTGCTTGCTTCAGCTTTCTGTATTTGTAAGATAAAGATTGTAAGAACCTATCACTGGAGTACTTGATTCATATTTTACTATGATTAGTGTTCTTCTCTAATTTTCTGTTCTGAAGGTGGTTTTTTTTGTTTTTTTTTAATTTTATTTTATTATGTTACGTTAATCACCATACATTACATCATTAGTTTTTGATGTAGTGTTCCATGATTCATTGTTTGCGTATGACACCCAGTGCCCCACTCAGTACATTCCCTCTTTAATACTCATCACCAGGCTAACCCATCCCCCCACCCCCCTCCCCTCTAGAACCCTCAGTTTGTTTCTCAGAGTCCATAGTCTCTCATGGTTCGTCTTGGAGGGGGAGATGAAAGTGTTTTTATTTTGAGAAGAGCTTAATATTGTAATGACTGTATTATAGACCTTCTGAATTTTTACTGAAATAAACTTAAGAGGGGCATGGGGGCCCAGCTGGTGCATGGCCACAGCCTGGGAGCCTGAGGCCAGGGCCTCCTGCCCAGGAGCAACGTAGCTGGGCTGTGAGCTGGTGGTGGGCTCGGGGATGAGGCCTCCCTTTTGCCAGTTGGGGCTCTGTGGAGCCGAGTGCAGCTTTGGCCCAGGCCGCATTTGCAGTAGGGGGCTGACAGGCCCACTCACCCCACAGGTAGATGGCATAGGGGCAATAGTGATGGACACCCTAGAGGAAGAGAGCTTTGCATTGTTCTTCTCTTCTACCTCTGATACAGAATTTGATGCTGTGGTTGGATTTTATTATCATGGATGAAGAGTTCCAGTTATTAAAGACAATTTATGGAGGAGTTTGAAGACATGGGAGATAATAAACGCACCTACACACCTATTTGTAATGAGTATATTTCTTTGGTAGAAAAGTATATTGAAGAACATCTGCTAGAGCAGATTCTTGGATTTAACATGGTGACTTGAACAGCATCTTTACAGCACTATAAGGAGAAAGTAACTGGTGACATATTGGACATGCTGTTCATGTTTACAGCTTTTCTGGCTTTTAAAGAAGTGTTTCTGGGCTATAGAGCAGAAAAAGAAGGCTGGGGACTGGATTTAAGCAGCAGTTTAGTGGTGACTTAGTTGTGCAACTCATCTTTATCAGCTTCCCAGACTGATCTGAAGCCCTAGGGCCCATCTCTGGGCGGTGAGATCTTTCTGGGCGTGCTAGCCCATTAGACTGGGAGAGGCTAAAGCTAATGTGACAGAAGAATATATCTTGGGAAGAGTGACTCTGTTTTGCAACTGTTCATTAATGTTAAGTATAGTTGGGTTGAAAAGAAAATTACCTGACCCTCCTGGGACCTGTTTTTCTTGAAACACCTTCTTGTATTTAGTGGCCCTGGTACTCCTCCCCATAGTAGACACCTTTCTCAGGGGCTTTTGGGTCGGGAATTGCTGTACTCTGTGAGTCAGGCTCTTCTAGAGCAATCCCAAGGCCAGCATTCCACCTGGGGGCCTCTTCCCCAGCATACATGTTGGTGTGTTGGTGTTTGAAAAACTCACCATCACCAACCCTCTTTGGCCCATCAGGCTTTGCATGTCCCAACCGGCATTTTGTACACTCAGGTTTTCATATGCATCAAAATTTCAGTCCTGCAGCCTCATTGGGGTTTTTGACTGGGAGTATTTATCCAGGGTGTTAAGCCAGCTGATCATTCTGAAATTTCTGAAGCTCCTACTGTAACAGTTAGTCTTGGCTGTAGGAATCAACTGAGAGAGGTGTTCTTTACCCAGAAGCTTCATGTGAATATCAGTTTCTAGTCTTATATTTGCAATCCTTGAATCATTATCTTCTGCTGGTCCTGATGTAGTTCCACTGTTTCTTGAACTCCTTTTAAGCATTTTTGAAAAAATATTTTTATAGATGAATACTCAGGCTAACCTAGTGGATGTAATCTTGGAACTTCCATGATTACCCATTTAAAGACCATATTAATATATGCTGTGTGCTTTTTAGTTATTAGTACTATGAAAGCAAAAATGCTTTCTGCCTTGGTGTTTCTATTTTCGTGAACACCAATAAATGTATACTTATGCTGGAGGTAAGTTAAAAGGTATCCTTTTCTTATAGCATGTTAAGTGTTTGTGTAGGTTTGCTAAAAAAACCCTTTCTGTACAAATCGGTTCATTAGGTTTTCTGTTGAGGTAGGGAGTTCCTTCTTCCTGTTACAGGTGTAACCAGCTCAGTATGAGTTTGCTTTGATTCAGTAGTGTTTGAAAGAACATTACTGACCAGAAAACATGATGTCACATCTCTACAAAGAAGGAAAAACATAGCTGTTGAATTCCCAATGTGTTCTTTCTTTCCTTAGCCATATATATATGTGTGTGTGTGTGTGTGTGTATAAATTTATTACTTACTTTTAAGGTTTAAAAATACACACGTTTAAATATAAGGTTTAAATATACACACACGTGTATATGTATATATACACACATATATGTATATATATATATAAATTTATTACTTATTTTTAAACCTTTTTAAAGTAAAAATTCTGTACTGAATTTTCACTTGGCTGTTCTGGTTTTAAAGGATGAGTTATAGGTTATGTGTTTTTTAATGTGTTTTCACTTATTAAATACTTCTGTGAGTTAGAAAAAACTTACAAGAGAGTTGGCTACTATAGGTGTGACCTATGTGGAATTAGTTTTCTTTCTTAAAAAATGGTTATGCCATAGTTCAAGAATGTAGAAAATATTGCTGAATATATACAAGGAATACCTTGTGTTTCCTACTCACCTTGTCAGATCTTGCCATAACATTTTACCATATTGGCTTTCGTTCTCTTTCCTTTTTTCCTAAGAATTAAAACAAGACAAATAGTCCGTTGTTTGAGTGCTTGGTGAAGATGATTGCAGCGCCCACTCTGTCTGACCAGCAGTAGCGATACTGGCTTCAGCTGCATAATCAAACTAGGCTGATTTCTGGATTCTCTCTTTTTTTTTTTTTGTTCCACATATCTGCCCTTATGATATTACCACACTGTATTGATTATTGTGACTTTATGCTAAGTCTTGAAACCATTAAGTCCTCCAACTTTGTTTTTCTTCAAAAATTTTTTGGCTATTCTGGATCCTTTACATTTTTATATGCATTTTAGAAGGCAGTTTTTAAATATTTTTATAAAAGCACTTGCTGATATATTTGTTTGGGATTGTATTGAATCTAGGAACCATTTTAGGAGAATTGGTATCTTAAGAATACTGAGACTTCCAATGCATGAATCTGATAAACTCATTATTTGTTACTTATTCAGTCAGTATTTTGTAGTTGGCAGAATATAGATTGTGCACATATTTTGGTAGTTTATCCCAAAGAAGTTATCACAAGTACTTGTGAAGTCTTTAAAATAAACTATTGTAGATTTTTAAAAAATCCTCTTTGATAATGACATTTCCCTTTTTACCCATGGTAATATTCCTTGCCTTACCTTGATAATATTCTTGCCTGCTTTGTCAGATACTAATACAGCCACTCCAGCATTCTTACGATTAGAGTTTACATGGTATATCTTTTTATATCCTTTATATGTTTTCTGTGTGTCTCCTGTGGCTGATCAGAACTCTGTCTTCTTGCAGCTCTGTGTAAAATCTGACAGTTACTCAGCTTAAAACTTCTTGGTAGGTTTTTGCCTGTCTTGTGGGATTTCACAGTATCATGTAAGAATTGATACTTTGACTCAAAGTGAGCCCTACTAATATTTCTGGAGTGCTTCTTCTACTCCTGTACTGCTTCACAAATTTCAGTTGCCTAGGCCTCCCCAATGGTTTTACCTCTCTCCTAACTTAACAAATAGCCATCTTCTTTTAGGGTTCCCCTTTTCTGTGCAGTTGTTCAGAGCATGTCCACAACAGGAAGCTGAGATAATCGTTGAGCTCACTTTGTTTCTCTTGAGAGAAGGAAAATTTCTAGAGTGCATAAATTTCTACCTATTTTGTCTAATTTTCTAGTTATTTCTAGCAGGAAGCCATGTATAGTGACAGTTATTCCAACAAAGCTGGAATCATTTAATTTTTTAAGTGTAGATTTCTATCAATACATTTATCTCAAAGCTGTTTCTTTTTGGTAATGTTTATTATGTATAAAATTGGAAATCTGTTATTATACCTTCTCTGTGTATGTAAAGATATATGCAAAAAATACGCATTACTGGGTTATTAGACTGTCAAAATGAAAAGGAAAATCATAAAAGTTTATCAGTAGAGAACTGGTTAAGTAAATTAAGGTATATCATTGTAGTGGTCCTAAAAATGAATAAGGAAAATGTTTATGTTAAGATGTAATGATACCCAGTATATATTAATGTTAAAAAAAAAAAACATGACGCAGTGGTATATGTATAGGTTTTTTTTTTTTTTTTTAAGGTGTGGGGAGCTTGGTAGATTGAGGAATAGGTTTGAGGGAGACTGACTTTTCCTTGTCACAGTTCTTTTATGCTGTTTTAATTATTTGTCATGTGCAAGTATAACCTTTTGACAACAATAAAATACTTTATAATATTAAAAGAAAGGTTATTATTGGTACCAGAATTTTGGAATGTTTGCCCTGAAGTAAACCCAGGAAATCTTTTTGTCCAACTCTTCCAATTTTATAATTGACTAATTATAGTCAATTATACTAATAAGAGGGAGTAGTAGTAGTAAAAAAACACATCTAATTTTATGTCAGATTTCAGTTAGCTTCTAGCATTGTCACTTAGCAGCTCTATAACTTTAGATAAGACATTTCATTTGCTCATTTATAAATGAGGGCAAAATACTCTCATATAGAGTATTATGAGAATTAAATGAGATAACAGAAATAAATTATCTAAAATACTACCTGATAGATGGTTTCTCTTTTCCTTTACTATGAAAAAATGCATATCAGCCTTGCCTTTTAACAAACTTTAGCCTTTTAATAGTTTTTATTTTTTTTTTTTTTTTTTTTTTTTTTTTTAAAGATTTTATTTATTTATTTGAGAGAGAGATGAGATAGAGAGAGCATGAGAGGGGGGAGGGTCAGAGGGAAGCAGACTCCCCGCCGAGCAGGGAGCCCGATGCGGGACTCGATCCCAGGACTCCAGGATCATGACCTGAGCCGAAGGCAGTCGCCCAACCAACTGAGCCACCCAGGCGCCCTAGCCTTTTAATAGTTTTTAATGTTTCAGTGTCAGACATTCCTTAGAGATAAATCATACTGTGAAAGAGAAATCTTATTTGTTTATTTGTGTATTCACAGAGTGTTTTCAGGAAAGTGAACATCTCAAGGAAAGTCTTAAGTGTTGCTTATTGCATCTCTTTGGAGCCATTGTAGCCGGTGGGCAGGTGAGGAAAGTGTTGAAAGTTAATACTTAAAACAATAGTTAACAGTGCAAAAAGTTTTCTGTGGATTATTTAATGTATTCTTTGTTCTTTTATAATTTCATGAACCATACAGATATTTTTCTGAGTTTATATCTTGTTTAAAACTAATCTTTTAAAACTTCTTTAAAAACGTAAGTAATAATATTAGCACTAACAATAAAATTACTGCCTAAATAACCATATTTAACGATTTAAGTTCTTAGTTGTGTTGACTTTCAACTGCTAGTTCTTACTTTAGAATATAAAGTCAGCCCTTGTTAGTCCACATGATGAAATCAAACTCAAAATTAAATATATATGAATTAAACACTCTTCTGTCTACTTAATTTCTAAATGCATATATACAAGGTTTATATGCATTTTTTTCAACAAACCCAACTAGCTTTTTATTACTCAAAAGAAAGAAATTCTAGTAATCCTTATTTCTTTATTTTTGAAGGTGAGCATCTTGAAAGTTTTCTGTGGTAAACTTTGAGTGTAACTACTAGTTGAAAACAGGATTATAGTTCAGAAAGAACATCCTATATGTTTTCTTTAAGCACACAGTTTAGATCAGAAGTTTCTAACATTTTTTGTGCTGCCTATGCTGTTGACAATCTGTAAAGCCCCTAGTTGGAATATTTCAAATGCATAAAATTAAATACAGAAGATCGCTAAGGAAACTAATTATGCTAAAATGCAGTTACTAAAATATTAAGATAAACTTGTAACATAGTAATGTGTTTTTATAACACTAAAGAGATATAGCAGCAAGTCTAGTAATAAATGTAACTTCAAAAAAAAGACAAACATGATTTTCAAGACATTGCAACAACTAGAATATATGAAAATATATAGGATTTCTTTTGGTAACAAAGTTACAGGTATTGCTAATAATACTATTTGGGTTTCCTAGTGGGCTATCTTGCCTTTCGTCTTCACTCTAGTAGAAGAGTCTGTTTTTTTGTGAGAGTGATAATGACTAGAATCTTATTTTTCAGTTTGTTTGCTTTGTCACCTTTCTTTATTAGCTGATATTCTTCTTTTGCATCAGTATCTACCCATTTCTGTCATTTCTCTGCTACTAAAAGTAAGAATAAGTATACATGAATAAAATTGGAAATGACATTGTTTTTGACTAGTGGAGAAGCTGGTTGGATCCCATTACCATTTTGAACACAGAGACTTGTTTTTGTTAGTGCCCAGGGGTAATGAAGCCCTGAGAGACCTCCAAAAATTAAAACTCACATAGAAATCAAGTAGCTACTAGAAGGCCAATTTATTATTTTATGTACTAAAAATACTCAGAATCCTTATAATCGGGTTATAGCTGAGTTATAGCTGTTTTGAGGTCAGAAGTTTATTGAATATAGAGTAAATACAAAGATATTTAGATGAATTGAATATCTAAAGGTATAAGAATGGCCTTGTTATAAACAGAAAAATTGAAGTCCCGTGACTGGTCTCCCTTCTCCAAGCATCGTGCCTGGGCTTCCCATTGGCATATTTGTTGTTTTGGGTTATGTTAAGAGGATAGGCTTTGGAGACAGACCGACATAGGTTTGAATCCCATGTCCATCTCTAACTAGTTGTGTGACCTTGGATAAACTATTTACATGTGTTTTATCTTCTTTATTTACATGTGTTTAAGTTTCTTTATTTATAATATGGGAACGGTAACAATTACAAGATAGTCATAAGGACCAAATGACACATAATATATGTAAAGTGCTTATAAGAACTAAGTAAGTCACAGGTCTGTCACTTAGATGTGTGATTCCCATAATTAGCAGTAAATACTAAAATTGTAACAGCTTAAGTTAGAAGTTTACTTTTTTTTCCTCATTAAAAAAAAATAGCAGTAAGCAGTCCAGAGTTAATCTGGTGGCTCTAGGATCTTCAAGGATCCAGGTTCCTTCTGAATGTCATATTTGTTATTATTTCTTTTGCGACATGATTAGCTTCTAGAGTTCTGGCCATTTGCATTTGTATTTTGGGCACAGAAATGGAGGGGAGATGAGGAGGGAGACAAATGGCACATGACAACTATCTTTAAAGGAGATACTGAAAAGCTGACACTCATCTTTTTTTATCTCATTTGCAAACTCCATGAGATAACTGCAAAAAAGGAAAATACGTCCAGATAAAAAATTTGATAAAACGTGCTTCCTCAGCCTCCTTGGCAACAACGGGAGGTTAGGAAATGTAATCTTTATTTCTGGTAGCCACATGTCCAGTAAAACATCAGGGCTTCTTTTTATAAGGAAGTGGAGGAAAATGGATGTTGGGTGTCCTATTGGCAGTTTCTCCCATTGTAGCACTTGTTCTTGATATTATTTATTATATTGATAATAACAAGCTCTAATGGCCTAAAGTGCTGTTACTTTCAGATGATTTTGCATAATTATGTTTAGATTCATTATATATCAGTTTAACAGTTTTAGGCAATATGTATTATTTACAAGTTTAATGGATCACCTCAAATAGCTACCAATTATTTAGAATTTCAGAAATATGTTTGTAGAAGCAGAGTCAAGCCAGTCCTCTAATATATCTATATCATTTGGAATGGATTTGCTATAACCAACATAAAACCTAGAGAAGCTTAACCAAATTGAGGGTTTTGTTTGTTTTGTTTTTATGTTTGCATAAGAAAACCAGATGGAGGCAGTTCTCGGCTGGTATAGCAGCTCCATGGTATCCTCACGGACTAAGTCCTTTCACATTTCTGTTCTGCTCTCTTTATTATAATTCTTGGGTTTTGTTTCTTCGTGATTTAAAGGTGACTTCAAGCATTGTATCTGTATTCCAGGCAGGAAAAAGATGAAAAGGCCAAGAGCAAAGGGTTCTTCTGTTTTTATTTGTAAAGGTATATTTACTTCATAGTCTACTGGCATATGTTCTTGACCAGAACTATGTCATATGGCTACCCCTAGCTGCAAGGGAGGGTGGTAAACAAGTTTTCTATGTGGGCAGATTGCTTTCTGAATAAAAATGAAAATCTAGTAATCTAGCACATTACTTACTTACAGATTTTAAGACTTAATATGCATAGAACACTAGCAATGTCTGTCAAAGTATGTGCTTAAAATTTTTTATGTTGATTTATTAAAAGAAAAAGTCTGCAGATTTATTAAACTTTATTTTTGCAAACATACAGAATTTCAGTTAGATTTGGGTTTCATTTTTATTATCTCTCATGTTTCAGAGGAATGCTTTGCAAGCAATTTCTCCAGCCACCATGGAAGTTCTTATGAGAGTTTTGGCAGATTGTGATTCCTGGGAGGATGGAAATCCTGAAGAAGTGGGTAGGAAGGTAGAACTTACTCTGAAGTGCCTTACAGAAGTAGTACATATCCTTCTTACTAGCAGCTCTGATCAGCGTCAGGTGGAAACCAGCACTATTTTGGAGAACTATTTTAAATTGCTAAATTCAGATCATTCGGCTTTACCTAATCAAAGGAGGTCCAGACAGTGGGAAAGCCAGTTCATAGCTCTGCAGGTCAAAATGCTGGGTAAGTATTACATAAAGTTTATTATACTCTGTTTTCTCTGAGTCTGTTTTTTAAGACTCATTTGAAATTCAAGGCTATCATATAGAAGTATTGATTGTTTAGTTCAGCTATTGTGTGACTTTAGATTTTGACTTCAGAATAATTAATATGGAATCAGTTTGTTTACAGCATCTTTGCTTTAACAGTGACAAAATTGAGCCTCTATTGTTTTTTGAAAATGTAATCCATTAAAAGCATCAGTGTTAAAAAGAAAGTCAGCTATTATTTTCAAATTCTAGGAAAAGTAAGTTTTCAGGAGGTGTCATTTGCATTGTCTAACCCATGGCAAGAGTCACATATGACAATTTTATATGTCCTTCTCTAAATCTCTATAGATGTCACTTTAACATCTATCCTTTCTCTAGAGGACCTCTGTTTTATTTTGTTTTTTTCATTTCTCTTGCCCTCTCTTTGTGTTTGTTGGTTTGTGTCATTCTTTGCTTATATATCTCTATTTTTCTCTGTAAGCTCTTTCATCAGTATATGTGATTTCTTATTGTATTCCCCTGTTAGATTGATAGTACAAGTATTATTAATTGAGAGTTTCTTTTTATAGAAATAAAATATTTTCATTACAGCTATACTAGGAAATTTGGATAAGTAAAAAGTTTTTTATATTTTACCACCCAGACATAACCAACATTAATAATGGTTTATTATACAGCTCTAGAGACTTAAAAACGTGGTTGTGTAAGGGTCTGTGTGGTGTCTAATTTAAAAATATTGGACACTAGAATCTTGGTGAAACTTGATCCCTTACAATGCACAAGAGACTTTGTAGGAAAATAAGATTCATTTTGTCTAGTTCCTGTTCTTTTATGTTTTATAATTGTTATAAATTATAACTTTATAAGAAAGTTTGAGTCTATATTGAATGGACTTCTTATTTGTTAAGAACTGTTGTATTACTTATGGTGATTATCCCTTGATTTCTGAATGAGGATATCTGTTCAGTAGGAAACAAGAGCAAACCATCATCATAAATGGATTGATTTCCTAAGTCTCATTTTCTTAATGGCTACATGCTAATTCTGTTGCAAAACATAACCAGGTGTTACTTATTAATAGCAAGTTGGAAACCTCAGTTAGTTATACTTGAGCATTTTAATGGAAGAATAACTATGTAAATCTCTGGGAAATATATATCACTCTTATGTATAAAAATTTAAATATTTTTAATAATAAATTATAAAAATATTCATTTTTTCTTAACAAGTAATAAGTACAGTTTTTTTTCCCCACCCTCCATCCCTATTTCTACCTAATTCATTTACATCTGTTTGTCAGCTGAAAAGCCTAAATTAAAAATATAGCCAAAGTAAATGTTTCTGCGATCCCAAATTTTCCACTTTATAAATGGATGATTTTGTTTTTATTTTCCTAGATACCATCACAGCCATGTTAGACTGCACTGATAGGCCTGTTCTTCAGGCCATTTTTCTTAACAGTAATTGCTTTGAACATCTCATACGACTGTTACAGAATTGCAAGGTATTTTTCTATTACTATTGTTTTTGATTTTAGAAAGCTCTTATTTTGTTTATGCTTTGATTCAAATTTAAACATATTATTACTGATTTTCTTTTTTATTATGGTAAAATACACATAAAATTTACCATCTTAACCATTTTTAAGGGTATAATTCAGTGGTATTAAATAAATTCACATTGTTGTGCAACTATCATCACCATCCATTCTCCATAACCCTTTACATCTTATAGAACTGAAACTCTATATCCACTAAACAATTCCATATTCTACTCTCCCTCCAACCTCTGGCAACCGCCATTCTACTTTCTGTCTCTATGATTTTTGATTACTCTAAGTACCTCATGTAAGTAGAGGCATATAGTATTTGTCGTTTTGTGACTGGCTTATTTCACTTAGCATGATGTCCTCAAGATTCATCCCTGTTGTAGCATATTGCAGAGTTTTCTTCCTTTTTTTAGGCTGAATAATATTCCATTGTCTGTACATGCCACATTATGTTTACCTCTTCATGTGTTGATGGACTCTTGTTATGATTCTACCTTTTGCTGTCATGGATAAAGCTGCTTTGAACCTGAATATACCCATATCTCTTTGAGTCCCTGCTTTTGTTCTTTTGGATATATTCCAGAAGTGAGATTGCTGGATCATATAGTAATTAAATTTTTAATATTTTGAGGAACCACCTTACTGTTTTCCACAGTGGCTATGCCATTTGATGTTCCTGCCAACAATACATAAGGGTTCTGATTTTTTCATATTCTCCTTGACAGTTATTTTCTTCTTTTTGATAACAGCTAATGCTAATGGGTGTGAAATGGCATCTCATTGTGATTTTGATTTGCCCTTAATGATTAGTGAGACTGAGCATCTTTTCATATGCTTATTGGCTATTTGTATATGTTCTTTGGAGAAATGTCTATGCAGGTTCTTTGTGCATTTTTTAATTGGGTTGTGTATTTTTTGTTGTTGAGTTTTAAAGTCTTTGTTGTGCATGGTTAAAATTTGGTGTATTTGATGCATATAATTTTGTGCTTTTGTTTCATGTAAGATGATTTTGTTTGCATTTTCCTGAATTATGATTTTAATATCTACATAATATTAAGTGGATGTACCATAATTTACCTAACTATTCCCTCTGGCAAATACTCAACTTATTTCCATAACTCCTTCAAGTTCATAGACTAGAATTCTATTTCTAGTAGAATTCCTAGGTCGAAGGGCATAACATGCTTTTTTAAAATTAGGGAACATTGTATAAAAACAATTTGTAAATTGGGGAATATAGAAAAGTAGGAAAATAGAAATACTGTTAATGTTCTTGATATATACTGCCGATTTGCTATTATTTTTCTTTTTTACTAATTTACATTTGTAGCAGATTTGTGAGTACCTAATAACTAATATCTGATTATTATATTTTCATAAATTTCAAGATGGTATCAAATTTTTTAGAATGCTTCTTTTTTTTTTTTTAAGATTTTATTTTATTTATTTGAGACAGAGAGAATGAGAGAGAGAGAGCACATGAGAGGGGGGAGGGTCAGAGGCAGAAGCAGGCTCCCTGCCGAGCAGGGAGCCCGATGCGGGACTCGATCCAGGGACTCCAGGATCATGACCTGAGCCGAAGGTAGTCGCTTAACCAACTGAGCCACCCAGGCGCCCTAGAATGCTTCTTGAAAAGCCTTTGAAAATGGAACTACTTCAAAGAGCTTTTACTTTTTTTTAAGTTTTTTTTTTGTTTTTTTTTTTTTTAAGATTTTATTTATTTATTTGACAGAGAGAGAGAACAAGTAGGCAGAGAGGCAGGCAGAGGGAGAGGGAGAAGCAGGCTCCCCGCTGAGCAGGGAGCCCGATGCGGGGCTTGATGCGGGGCTCGATCCCGGGACTCGATCCCGGGACTCTGGGATCACGACCTGAGCCGAAGGCAGCTGCTTTAACCGACTGAGCCACCCAGGCGCCCCAAGCTTTTACTTTTCTATTTGAGGTATTCCTTTCATGGAATCTGTGCTGAAAAATGCTAGGGTTTCATTCTGATTTTGTGAGGATATCCCGAAAAGGAGGATTTTAATATCAGTTCCTCAAATTTTTTCACACTGTTAGGAGAGATATCCATGAAAGCATTTTTGTCACTATGGTTGCTTAGCTTATAAGATTAAAGAAAGATTAAATAAAGATTAAAGAAATAGTTTTTAAAAAATAAGGAATATATTGATGAAGTAAATAGGATGAATATTTACAAAGTCAATGAAAGTACTACCACTAGAGAGTTAAGATGCCACCCCCCACCTTTTAAACATTATTCTTGGGAAAGAAATCCTAGGGAGATGAAAACAGCATAAGAAAACTTTATAAAACCTTTTGTTTGTTGTTTAAAAAAAAAGCAATGTGTTTTTATCAGTTACAAAGGCAACTTCATCAAGACAAAATCTCCCATGTATAAGAGAACCTGCCAGTCACACATTAGAGAAGAGTAAATCACTAGGATAAAATGTAGTTCCTACTAAAATTGATTAGTGTTTTTCTTCAATATATGAAACTCAGATATTTTAGAAAATGTCATATCAGGGTCAAAAGTATCTTTTTTAAAAAGTGCAAAGCTTTTTGGCATAGTGGTCATGATGTTGAGCTAATTTTTGCTCTTTCTACTGTCCTATAGGCCAGAGTTCCTTATAATTCAGATCTGGAGACTTGCTGACAGTCCTAGCATTTTAAAATTTAATTACTTGATAGCATTTACCACATTTTGTTTTGAGACAGGAAATGCTAGAGAAGAAACCCATTTCAGAGGGGAAAGCCAGGCTTTGGGACCCCAGCCTACTCTGCTGGAGGTGGTGTTCTAGGCAGGATATTCTAGTCAGAATCACTATAAACTCATCACTAAACATTACAGTTACTAAGTCCTAACAACATGGAAGAACCTTTAAAATAGACTGCCCAACTCTTTTATTATACAAATGAAGAAATAGGTCCTACGAGATTAAATGATTAACACAAGGTTAATACTGTTCCATGATGGAGCCAGGATTTCTTATTCAGGTATTCTGACCCTGAGTTCACTGGTTGTATGTAATTTTGTTGTATTGGTACTTAAGGTCAGTGGAAAAATGTTTTCTCTGTATTAAATATAGGAGGAGTACAGGTTTTATTGATAAATACATTTGATAGGGATAGGTTAATATGATTCTTAAATGTATAAAAATGTTCAGAATCTTGTGAAAACTTAAGTTCTTAAATATATTACAGGATGCTACAGATGACTATGATTGACTTCTGTTTAAATTATTTTGTTAGTAAGGAATGAATAATTTATTCTATTTTACATAGTAATACAGAATCAAGACAACTGTTGTTTAAATATTCAGACTCAGAGGAAACATTGTCATCTAAAGCTTAAACAAACATTTTATGAATTACATGGAAAACTAGGCTGACTGCTGTAGTTTCTATGCTTTCTTTTTGTATGAGATTCACCAGCCAGTTTATGCATTAATTTCCTTAAGTATTTGTGTAAAGACCTTTGGTTTGTCAAAATGAGTTTCATCTTACTGTGAAGTACTTAGAATATAATTCAGTGAAATCATACATGTAAATTTTCTGATAGCTATGAAGAACCTTAAACATTTGAGAGTTGTTTTGTGTCACCATATTGCATTTTGGAAGGGGGATATGCTTTGAATTAATGTAAAAATTATTTTTAGAAGCTGTCTAAGGTATTTGGAGTAATGAGAAGAAAATAACAGCAAATTTCTAGTAGCAAAGAGAGGGTTCAAAACCATAACATTTACTTTAGCATTCTGCTTGGAGTTTTAAACAGTTTTTAAAAAAATATAGACGTTGCAATGTATTATAAATATGTAAAGTTCTGTTTGAGGACTTAAGTCATAAGATTCTGGAAAGCTATTGCTACTGTTGTCTTGTTTACATTCCTTAATTTATTTTCTTCACTTTCTTCCTTTCCTTCTCCACCTCCACCTCTGAAAATCAAATACAACAAAAAAATTATCACTAAAGCAGTCTTGGTAGGAATGAGAATTTATGAAAGGAACAACTAAGGGATGCTTTGTGGAAAAGATTGTTGGGAGTGGATACATAGAATGGTATAGTTGAAAGGTTGATTTTGGGAATTGTACCTGCTTGGATTCATACACATTGCCTTATTTGAACAAGATTCTTTTCATTTTTTTAAAGTAGATTTTTATTTCAATTCTAGAGCAATAATCAATATAGATTTTGGAGGAAAAAAGAAATATAAAAAATATATTTTCTTAATCTTTTTATAAAACATGTGTATATATAAATCTTTAAATTTTAAAAACTGTGGCAAAATACCCATAACAATATTTCCACATATATTTTTAATGAGGATATATTTTTCTTTACAAAATTGGAATACCAGTGAATATTTTTGTATCCTGCTTTTAAATGTATTCTATCATGAGTCTTTCCCATATACCATCATATATTTTTCAAAACATTGTTTTTAATGACTGCAAATATTTTAACCCAGCAGTTTTCAGAGTATGGGGTCCCCAAGATCATTTTAGGGAATCTGCAAAGTCTAATCTTAACATTTCAGTTAGAGGCTAGATTTTTTTTCATAAACTTGAATCAAAACAACATTATCATAACAGTCTGAATGCAAAGTAGATATTAGAGTTCATCTGTCTTCTATCAAGTCAGACTTTTAAAGAGATTGCAAAAATGTAAAAGCTGTGCCATTCTCACTAATATATATTTGAAAAATAAAGGTTTTTTTCATAAAAATGTGTTATTTATGTCATCATGTAATATTGAATGACTAAACAAATATTACTTAAATGTTTTTATTTTAATTTTTCATGTGTAAATATTGAGAGATGTAACGCCACATAAATAGAAATTCTTTGGGGTTCTCAATAATTTTTAAGACTGTTAAGTGGTCTTGAGGCCAGAAAGTTTAAGGACTTCCCTTTCAGCATATGGATGAATCATAATTTATTTAACTATTCTACTATTAAAGGATATTTGGGTGGTTTCTTACTTTATGCTCTTGTAAATAAAGCTGAAGTGAGCATCTTTGTTTTAAAATCTTGGTGTGAGTTTCTGACCGTTTTTAGGGTAGATGTCTAGAAATACAGTTACTGACAGAGTAATTTTAAGATTCTTGATATGGATTGCTTTCTAGAAAGCCTTTACTCATTTTTGCTTTCATCAGTTTTTAGCATTTCTGTTCCCTGCACCAGATAACGTGGAATATTACCATTTAAAAAATTTTGCTATTGTGACACCTGGGTGGCTCAGTCAGTGAAGCATCTGCCTTCGGCTCAGGTCATGATCCCAGGGTCCTGGGATCAAGCCTTGTGTCTGGCTCCCTGCTCAGCGGGGAGTCTACTTCTCTCTCTCCCTCTGCCCCTCCCCCCTGCTTGTGTTCTCTCTCTCTTTCTCTGTCACTCTCTCTGTCTCTCAAATAAATGAATAAAATCTTTAAAAGTAAATTTTGCTGTTAATAATAACAGCTTTCATTTATTAAACCCTTGTTATGTGCTAGACACTATGTTAATAACCTAGCGTGGATTATCTCATTTAATCTGCACCCATGTTTCATGAGTTACTTTTTTCCCTTTTGAGAAAATACGCTCAGAGAGGTTAAGTCGTTTTTCTTAAAACCACACAGCTAATAATTAGCAGACCCAGGATTCAAATACAGGTTTCTGATTCCAATGCCTATATTGTGTACACTAATCTATTTTTAGGTTAAGCTTTATATATGTTCTACATATCATGTCATACCTTATCTTTATCTATTTTATTTTATATTGCATTATTTCAGTATATGGACTTTTGTTTTTTATTTTCTGATAGAACTTCCTAAGAACTTCCTTCTTAGGCTGCTCTTGATAAATTCCTTTATAAATCTAACTTTCTTTCCCTTTTCACTTACATTTGAATTATCTTTCTTTTTATACAAAATGTGCCGGAGATCTTTTGGGATGCTAATTTTATATACTTAAACCAAAATACTTGATTCCCTTAGCAATCCCCATGTATGTCAGAGATAATCCTAATCCCCTGTTGTGTAGAAACTAATATAAATTATACTCAACTCTTCATAATTTTGGAAAATAATTACCTCCTTTGTCAAAACATATTAGCATATTTGAGATTCTGGTAAGTATTTTCAGAAAGAACTCTTTTTTAATAGCATTTTATAAACATACTTGACTACAGAATCCTTACTGCACATTATTTACTACAGTATCTTTAATCTACCTCAATAGCAAATTTCCTTCTTTTTTGTGAGACATTTTCTGCTGATTCTTGAAGAATTTAGGAATATTAACTAATCTACTTGTTGCTATTATTTCTTATTTTAGTGACTTCGAGTTCCAAAAGAGAAATAACTAACAATTAATTATATAGTATATGAACTAATGTTAGTTTGTAATCCAAAAAGTGAATAGTTGATTGTCAGTTTAAAAGTGATATGCTTCACCAGTGGGTTCTTGAATTTATTTTCAAGAGATATGGAAATCCATTTAAACTTCATTTCTGCTTATAGGTAACTATTTCATGTTCTTTCTCCATTATTCTTGTCTCTGTTTTTAACAGCTCTTTTTAAATGCTAACACTAAGGTGGCAGACAAGAACGAGAAAGACCTTGCCAACAAATTACTGACAGAAATAAATGAGGACCAGGTATCTACAAAGCCTGCATCTTGTTTCATCTGAAGTCCAAAATCAGTCAATGGGAGCAACTATTCCTGTACTTTTCTTCTTATGTCTTAAAATATACAAACACTATCTAATTCTAATCTTCATTTATTATTTTTAAAAATTGTTAATAAATTAAAAATAAATTTTTTTTCATCTAAAAGATAAATATATTGAAATCTTGGTGGTTGATATAAATGATCAACAGTATTTCATCTGTATATGTGTGCATTCTTTTCAGTTTAAGGAGACACAAAGTACAGGAATGGAATCCCAATATCAATGCTGTCCACGTGGTGGTGACTTCATATTTTGGGAGCTTCTTTCTCTAAGCATTGTGGTGTATTGGAACCTTAGGCTTTGTTTGTGAATATGTATGGTCAATTTTGATATCTTGATTCTTTGCTTCTTGTTGGCAAGTAATGATTATAATTCAATGGACATCCGAATCCTGGAGGAAGGGGAGAAGATGCTGAACTCTTTGAGTCTTAATTTAGCATAAAACTTTTAACTGTTTTCTTTTCTAAAAAGTCACCCCTGTATGGGTATAGAGCAGAAATAAGCAATTTTTGTTGCTTTTCAGCATTAGGTAATTCAGTTTTGAAAAAAACTACCTATTAAAAATGCTTTGGTTTTTATCGTTCCCAAAATGTTTTCAGAGAGCTGACATGATGTCTTTTGTTATTTTAATACCCAGGTTTATAAATAGAGCTGTGGTGTAAAGAGACATGAAAATCTATTATTTTCTGTTCTGGATGTAAAATATCAACTATAGAGTACTATTTTAGATTTCTCTATAAATGTTAGTCTTAAGGCCTTATGTAGATTAATAAAATATTTACAATGATATTCTTAGAGGTTTATGTTAGTATTCCTAATTGTAGGTACTATGGCCTAGTCGTCTTGAACAAAGTATAAGAAAGATCTTACTCATATGAAATTCTTTATACAGAATGATTAATGTATATTATGTGTTTATTACATAATGTTTAATAACATCAACAAAAATCAAGATACTGGCTTAAATAACTAGCCTGAAAATGATAGACCTTAGCTTAAAATGACAAAGATCTAATCAGTTCCCTTTTACTCAAATCATTTTTAGTGGAAGGGAGAAAGGAAAGTCCTATTCATGGAGTAACTAGTTTAAGTCATAGTAATATATTCCCAAAAGCAGATTTTTGGGACTGTGAGTTTTTACAACTTTCTACTTCTCCTGCTATGCTTTCATGGTTGATTAAACCTGATGATAAAACAGTCATGTTCAGTTTCTTAATGTTGTTAATGTTACCTTTTGTTTTCACTTTTTTTCTCTAAATGCATGGCCCTGAAATTTAACACATCTCTTTATGATGAAGCTTAAACAGAAATAGACAAAATGAAGCTGTAGCTGGTTTTTATTTTTTACAGCTTTTGGCATTAAAGGTTGCCTTCTCAAAAACATGATAGTGCTTATAGATACATGTTTCATTTTCTATTCTAACTCAAATTTTGCATTTTATGTAAAAAAAGATACGCCTTGTGTTTGCAAGTGTGATTGGTGAATAAACATACCATTCAAGTATAATGCAGGGCTTGTAAACCAAATAACACCATTTTAAACATCTTATTATACATGATAATGAAATTTCAACCTAGGAAGTTCAATGTATTTCTGCAGGGAAATTAAAATGTGATAGAATTTCTAGTGATAGCCTTCCCTCCCTTCCTCTGGAGATTGTCCATTATTTTTAAAAGCATGTATTAAGCTTGGTGTTCTTTTGGTTTTTGTTTTTTTCCAAAACATTTCAAAGTAATGAGTGAATGTGACTTTAATCCTTCTTGACACATGGCTTATTTTCTGTCAAGTAGGTAACTTTTCTTGCAGGTATAGTGTTTCAGAAATCTGTTTTATTGGAAGAGGAATGTATTGCATGTTAAGTAATTATTTTTTTCAGGTTTTCAGAACAAAGGTTTCCTAACAATACAAATCTTGAACACATTGTTAATTTTTTACCTTTTTTTTTTTTTCTCTCTCTCTATGGTAGGTGTTTCAGGGACAGTTGGATTGTTTGGCTATATCAACCATTCAGGCTTTGACAGCAGTAATGAACAAATCTCCAGCTGCTAAGGTGAAACATACATCCTTAAGCTCTAAAATGTTATTTTAGATAAACTAATTTTCACTGTATAATTCCCAAAGTAATATATGAAAGTATGTATATAATACCTGTGATTTCACACCTGAAGTGAAATAGTTCACAAACTATCTCAGTGTAAAGAATCATTTTGCTGATAATTTTAGAGCAAACACCTATGGGCACTACTTTGGGATTATATGATAGAACTGTAATTTCGTAGAGATTTATAGTGTCAGTCAACAAAGGTAGCACTGATGTTGAAATGATCATTTTATGTGATTCTATGGTTAGTGTGTTTAAGGAATTACATTTTATATCATAGTTTTTCTTCATTAATAAAATAATCACTCTTTGACTATTTGCTCAGTTTATGACTGCCTAGATTGTGAACATTTTCCACATGTGAACAGCCTTATCAGTTTGGGACTTGTTTTTCCACTTGGCCGTGGAAATTCTGCTTTTTTGTTACTCTCAGGATTTTCTTTCCATCTCATTCACTACTGCTGACTTTGTCCTGCTGGTCACTGATGCTGATTTTGTGCTAGTAATTTCCTCATTGAATAGTTTTAAGGATTAATGAGATCATCTGTATAAAGTGGTAAGCATAGTGCCAGGCACATGATAAATGCTTAATGAATATCAGTGCCTATCATCATCATCATTATTATTACCGTTACCATTTTACCTTCTGTCTACCACCTCTAATATAAATGGCAGACATGAATGAATTATTCTTTGTTCCCTAAGCCATGCCTTCAGTAGTATTCCTTACTGTCCATTGGTTTTTGTTAGGAGACTAACGATTGCTCTATAAATGTTGCTATGTATAACTCATGGTTAGATGCCTACCAGATAGGCTTTTACAACTTCTACAGGCTGGCTTGGGAATCAAATCCCATTTATAATAGTTGATCTAAGAAAAAAATAATTTTAAGTTCTCAGTAACTGGTTTATGAGTATAATGGGTTGGCTGTACTGTATTATGATATTCAGACCTGGAATGATGTTTAAGTCTTATTAAAATATAACTTTTTTATTATGTAATGCTTTGCATGGTTTAAAATTCAAAAGGTTATTTTAAAAATACCCTTTTTTGGGGCAGCTGGGTGGCTCAGTCAGTTAAGCATAAGACTCTTGACCTCAGCTCAGGCCTTGATTTCAGGGTTGTGAGATTGACCCCCATGTCTGGCTCCATGCTTAGCATGGAGTCGGCTTGAGATTCTCTCTCTCCCTCTCCCTCTGCTCCTCTCCCCGCTCATGCTTTCTCTCTTTCTCTTTCTCTCTCTTTCTTTAAATAAATAAATAGAATCTCTGTTTTAAAAAAGCCCTTTAAAAAAATGATTGGTATTCTTTTTTTTTTAAGTTTTTATTTAAATTCCAGTTAGCATACAGTGTAATATTAGTTTCAGGTGTACAATAGGGTGATTCAACAATTCCATACAATACTCAGTGCTCATCACAAGAGGTACATTTCTTGGTCCCCATCACCTATTTAACTTACCTACCCACCCATCTTCCCTCTGGTAACCATTAGTTTGTTCTCTATAGTTAAGACTGTTTCTTGGTTTGCCTCTTTCGCTCTCTCTCTCTCTCTCCTTTTTTTTTTTTTCTTTTTTTGCCCTTGGCCTGTTTATTTTGTTTCTTAAATACCATATATGAGTGAAATCATATGGTATTTGTCTTTCTCTGACTGACTTATTTCTCTTAGCATAATACTCTCTAGATCCATCTGTGTCATTGCAAATGACAAGATTTCATTCTTTCTTATGGCTAATATTCCATCATATATATATTTATATATCTGTCTACACACACATACACACATACACACACACTCTCTCTCTCTCTCACACTACATCTTCTTTATCCATTCATCATTTGATGGACACTTGGGCTGTTTCATAATTTGGCCATTGTAGCTAATACTGCTATAAACATAGGGGTGCTATATCCCTTTGAATTAATATTAAAAAATACCTTTTGAAAAAAGATTCTCTTACTACCCTTGGCTCACAGTCAACTAGTTCCCCTCCCCAGAGACAACCAGTTACTCATTTTGTTTGAATCTTTTGATTTTGTAGTGAGTGTGTAAATTTATGCCTGATTTACTGGACCAATTTAGTATTACTAGCTTTTTTGGTTCTCTTTTTATTTTACTTTATGGTTTTGTGTGCCCACAAGTTCAAAAATACATATGACTTTAGACCTTACTAAAATGAACTTGATGTTCCAGATAATTCAGTCCATTTAGATACAAAAAGCAGAGAGAAAACTACCCATTTTTTCTGGTCACCACTCAAAATTGCCAGAACTCTTTAGTCTTCTAGATTAGTCTTCTAGACTGACTCCTGTTAACCCCTAAAGTCTCATTTTTTCTTCATTTTTGTTTTGATTTAATGTAATACTATATAATTACAAATCAAGTGAAGAAAGGAAGTGATTGTGCCCTAATCTGAAATTAATATAATAATTTTATAATATACAATTATTGCTTATTTCATTATATTTTGGTAGATTATGGTCACATCATATTTCAGAAGGTATATGGAATTTATTTTAAGATGAAGAAGTGATCTAGGAAGCAAATATTGAACTCAGTCTTTTCAACATTAAGTTAATTAACTTAAATGGGTGTTAGCGTTTTATTTATTGTTTTAAAGATTTTATTTATTTATTTGACAGGGGGAGACACAGAGAGAGAGGGAGCACAAGAGGGGGAGTGGGAGAGGGAGAAGCAGGCTTCCTGCAGAGCAGGGAGTCTGATGCGGGGCTCGATCCCAGGACCCCGGGATCATGACCTGAGCCGAAGGCAGACGCTTAACGGACTGAGCCACCCAGGCGCCCTTTACTCAGCATTTTAAATATTCCATTAAATTCAGTCTTTGAAAATGTGCTTTGATGTATTTATTTCCCTTCCTCTAGGAAGTATTTAAAGAAAGAATTGGTTATACACATATGTTTGAGGTTTTAAAATCCCTGGGTCAGCCACCACTGGAACTACTTAAAGAACTTATGAATATGGTGAGTTTTTTAGCTTTATTAAACAAGTTCCATTATCTCCATGTCCAAGGTGGTTACTAACCTTTTGTCTTTTATGTTGCTTTATAGGCTGTAGAGGGTGACCACACTTCAGTTGGGATTTTGGGCATTAGTAATGTCCACCCTCTCTTGCTTCTTATCCAGTGGCTTCCAGAGCTAGAATCCCATGATCTGCAAATCTTCATCTCTGATTGGCTGAAAAGAATTTGTTGTATTAATAGGCAGAGTCGAACTACTTGTGTCAATGCAAACATGGGACTTCACATCATCAAAACTCTTGATTCCCATTCTTCCCTCCATCGAACTTGTGCTGAGAACTTGATTGCACTTCATGGTTCCTTGGGGAGTCAGTCAGTGAGCTCAGAAGAAATACGTCGACTACTAAGATTGCTGAGAGTGGATGAATCTGAGTATATTCACCCTTATACCACTCCTGTGACTCGAGCAATTCTGACAATGGCCCGAAAACAAAGTCTAGAGAGCGCACTGCAGTATTTTAATTTGTCACATAGTATGGCAGGAATTTCTGTGCCTTCCATACAGAAGTGGCCAGGGTCTGCCTTTTCTTTCAATGCTTGGTTTTGCTTAGATCAGAATCAGTTGACTCTTGGCAATGCTAACAAAGGAGGAAAAAGAAAACAATTGTACAGGTACTGGTACAAGTTATGGAATATAAATGAATACTGTCATAACAATATGTGCTGTAATTCCCAAAGAGGAAAAAAGCTTTTCAAGCATCTAATTTTTGAATGCAGAACAGTTTATCTGAAGTCTCTTTATCCTTAGGGTGCACACAGTTTAATTATAAGTGTTTTATTGCTTTCATGATATTGATTACATGTCTCACATATTTTGCTAGTTCTTAGGCTAGTTTGGGAAAAAAGTTCCTTCTTAAAAGTATTGTAAAAGTAGAGAAAAAAGAATAACAATTTTTTTTTTTTTTAAAGATTTTATTTATTTATTCATGAGAGATAGAGAGAGGCAGAGGGAGAAGCAGGCTCCCCGCGGAGCAGGGAGCCCGATGCGGGACTCAATCCCAGGACCCTGGGATCATGACCTGAGCTGAAGGCAGACGCTTAACTGACTGAGCCACCCAGGCGACCCAAGAATAACAAATTTTAAAATGAATGGTGATCTTTGTGTTCCATTGAAAATGCTGTATATTTATATGAAGGATCAGAAAACCTTTGTGTATGTACATCCAAACTTAGTTACTTCAGTAACTAATAATTTTTAATATGCCTTGTGATTTTTAAGACTTTTATTTATGTTTTCTGAATCCTATTTGAAAGAATTTTGAAGATTTGAAAGTTTATTGTTTTACTGTTGTTTGATAATGGAATTCCACTCATATGGCTACCTTTAATAATTTACTAAACCAGTAAGCCCACAAAAAGATTTAAGAATTATCTTTGAAGCAAGATTGGACTGACATGTGGCAATAGAATGTAAGCCACAGCATTACTGATAAAGATATTCATGATGACATGGTTTTGTGTGTTTCAGTGATGATAAAGCTGAAAAACTGATTTTGAAAGTTCTTATAATATATATTTTTGTTAGCTTCTTTACAGGAAGTGGCATGGGTTTCGAAGCTTTTATTACCCATTCAGGTATGTTGGTTGTGGCAGTGTGCACAAAAAGAGAATATGCTACAGTTATGCTTCCTGACCACAGTTTCTGTGATTCCCTCTGGGTAAGGTTTTAGGACATCACATTTAACTTTCTGGTTCTTTCCTTTAAAGACACACTTGGTGTCTGTACATCAGGAGTTGTCTCCTTTTTGAGAGTCGATTAATTTTCACTTTAAAATTCTATGTATGTTGAAGTTTATAAGGAAGTTAATATTATTATCATCATCATTATAAATTCAGCAGCAGTAAGTTTTCTTCTAAAAAATTAAAAGGAAGTGTTATAATTTCAAGTTTTCTAAAATCAGATTTGATTTTGAAATTTAATTTAAAATGAGAACATAAATTATTAAAAACAATGCATTTCGGTTGCTTTTCTTGAAGTATAAATTGCTTCTCATTAGAAAAATTGATTGTAAAGAATACTCAAACTTGGAAAATGCAGAAAAGATACTCTGTTAAAATTATGTATAAAGTTTCTAGAACAGATGTAAATGCCTTAATAGTACTACAGGAAAAATTGTCATTCACTTTAAGAACAAAATTTTAACCAGCATTTAAGTATGCTTAAACTCAATGTTCTACTATTAACACAAACTAGTTATAAAGTAATACTCTGAAAACATTTGTCATTCCAAAGATTTAATGTAATTTTAGTCTTTAAATGTATGTTTTACTTTATTAGCACAACATAACCATTGTTCACATGCCTGGAAAAAGACCCTTTGGTCAGAGCCTTGTCTATATCTATGACAACGGACAGCAGAAGGTCTCTGCCCCTCTCAGATTTCCTGCCATGAATGAAGTAAGCACATCTAATCTACTCTTTTTTTTATTTAAATTCAATTAATTAACATATAATATATTATTGGTTTTAGAGGTAGAGTTCAGTGACTCATCAGTCTTATATAATACACAGTGCTCATTACATCACATGCCCTTCTTAATGCCCATCACCCAGTTATCCCATCCCTCCACCCCCCTGCCCTCCAGCTACCCTCAGTTTGTTTCCTGTGATTAAGAGTCTCTTATGGTTTGTCTCCCTCTCTGGTTTCATCTTGTTTTATTTTTTCCTCTCTTCCCCTATGATCCTCTGTTTTGTTTCTTAAATTCCACATATGAGTGAGATCATATGTTGTCTTTCTCTGATTGACTACTTCACTTAGCATAATACCCTCTAGTTCCATCCATGTCGTTGGAGATGGCACTATTTCATTTTTTTTAATTTTATTTTTTTATGTTATGTTAGTCACCATACAATACAGCACCAGTTTTTGATGCAGTGATCCACGATGGCTAAGTAGTATTCCATTGTGTGTATATATATACCACATCTTCTTTATCCATTCATCTGTCGATGGACATCTGGGTTCTTTCCATAGTTCGACTATTGTGGACATTGCTGCTGTAAACATTGGGGTGCAGGTGCCCCTTTGGATCGCTACATTTATATCTTTGGGGTAAATACCCAGTAGTGCAATTGCAGGGTCATAGGGTAGCTCTATTTTCAACTTTTTGAGAAACCTCCATGCTGTTTTCCAGAGTGGCTGCACCAGCTTGCATTCCCACTGGCAGTGTAAGAGGGTTCGCCTTTCTCCGCATCTAACCTACTCTTTATGGGACCCATTGGTTGAGAACTCTTGAAAATTTTCTGTTTAATGTAGAAGGTTCTGTTTATTTTAAATATGTGCCCATAAATTTTAAAGTGTTTTCTATATTCTAAGATACAGTAAGTTAATATTTAATACTATTAGCCTATCATTGTTAGATGAAGTCAGACAACATGTAATAAAAACAACTTAAGGAAGAAACAAATGTAGTTAAAGGCTTAGGGGAAAAAAGACTTATAATAGGAAAGCAAAAGAAATTGAATAGAGCAGAGCAAAGGATCATTTAATAAAGCCCTCACAGGGGTGCCTGGCTGGCTCAGTCAGAAGAGCATGAGACTCTTGATCTTGGGGTTGTGAGTTCAGTCCCCATGTTGGGTTTAAAGATTCCTTAAAAATAAAAATAAATAAATAAAGTCCACCTTGTATACAAAATACTTAGAGACTATTATGTTGGACTGTTTTCTATCCCACTGAATTTGAAATAATAATGAAGAAACTTTAAGCCTTTACATATTATAATGTAGTCAGATACAAGGTGGAATTTATTTACTGAGATGATTCTTAAAGAACATTAGTGTAAAAGTTCTTTGAGAATTCTTAGATGATTTTGAAAGAGCCTTTTTTGAAGATAATGAGATATATTATTTCCCAAGTCATCCTAGGAGTCTAGTAATTTCTTGTTGATGTTTATCCTGATGCTCATTACAGGATAACCTGTAATTAGTATTATACAAATGTGTAGTTCTGTTTATACATTTTAAAGGGACAAAAGTAGTAATTTCCTCTATTTTAGAATATAGTAAAATTGTTAAAGTTTTGAAAAATAATCATTAAAATGTGAGTTATAAAAGTAATGCCTCTAAATCCCATAGGCCAAGAGTAACATCTATAATGACTTTTAATGTGCGCACACACATGCACACATTATGATGCAATAAAATTAAAACTTTCAGGTTTTTTCCATCTATTTGTTTTCTTAATTTTATGTACTGTTTTCAATATCAAGATAGAGATGTAATTAAAATTGTGTAATTTGTTTCTTAATTTTTAGCCTTTTATTTCCTGCTGCATTGGTTCAGCTGGGCAAAGAACCACCACTCCTCCACCTTCCCAAATCCCAGATCCACCTTTTTCTTCCCCCATTACCCCTCATCGGACATCATTTGGTGGAATTTTGTCATCAGCCTCCTGGGGAGGAACACTTGAAAAATCAAAATTGATTACCAAATTGATATCAGCTGGAACCCAAGACAGTGAATGGGGATGCCCCACATCTCTGGAGGGTCAGCTAGGGTCTGTTATCATCTTCTTTGAAGCACTACAGCCTCCTCAAGTGAAGGCATTATATTTAGCAGGTAAGCATGTACAGTCATATTATTTAAACTTAAATAGGTTTTTTTGTTGCTTACATATATTTTGAAGAATATATTTGATCTGAAGAGTATATTTGTATTTGTAATGGAAGCTGAAAGGGAAGAAAAAGCTCACTACATTCCATGCCCCCCACACCTCCAACTTGATTGGCATATTATTGACATAAAACATGGGTAAGTTTAAGAAGTACAATGTAATGATTTGATACACATGTATATTGCAAAATGATTACCACAATAAGGTTAGTTAGGACCTCTGTCCCTCACATAATTACAATGCTTTACATGTGTTGTGATAACATTTAAGAGCTACTCTCTTAATAACTTTTTGGGATATAATACAGTACACCATACTTTTTTTGGTAGGCATAAATAAAGCAAACCTTTAGGAATTTTTCAAATATCATCCATAATAAGGTCTGTATTAGTCTGTTAGGACTGCTGTAACACAGTACCACAGACTTGGGTGGCTTATACACTATTTCCTCACAATTCTGGATGTTATAATTCCAGGATCAAGTTTCCTTCAGGCTTGGTTTCTGTTGATGACTCTTCCTGGCTTGTAGATGGCTACCTTCTCAGTGTGTCCTCACATGGTGTCCATCTTCCCTTGGTGTATGTGCAAAAAGAAAGATGTCTATTCCTCTTCTTATAAGGAACATTATTTAACCTTAGTTACCTCCTTAAAGACCTTATCTCCAAATTATAGTCAGTCATATAGGGGGTTAGAGCTTCAACATATGAGTTTGGGGGGACATAATTCAACATATAATATTGCCAGTACTTTTGACAGATTTTAATAAATTGTTGAAACAAAATATAAGCCTGTGTTTATAAGAAATCATATGACTGATTCTAAGATCATGTAAGTCTTGTTCTAGAACTGGTCATTTTTATAATTTATATATTAATGTACCTGAAGAAATGAGGACAGAAGAATTAGGAGACCTTGGATAAGATTACAAGCTATTTTTGTTTTGGCTTTTTCCTTTTCTTTTGGCTGTGATTTTAAAGATACACACTGATTGTTATTATTGGATCATAACTATTTTCAAAGTAATATCTGTATTCTAGTAGGATGTTCAGGAGGTAAACTTCTAAGAATTCATATATATTAACTGCAGAAGAGCTATTATATGTAAAAATGTCTTTTTTAGGTTACATAGGAGTTTTGAGTTGAATGGGACTGCCTAGACTTTGAAAGTTTATATTAGAACCTTATCATTACTGTAAAACTCACCAAAATATTTGAAAGTGATCTAAAATCTAAATAAATTATAAGTTAATAATAAGTCATTTGGTGTAGTCATTACAGCTTATATAGTTTGGATTTTATTTTCATAATTTTTCCAACTTATAATTCTACTCTTATAAATAATAATTTGTTGTATAGTCTTCATAATGATTGTTTTGAAGGGCTGCATAATATTTCATTGAATCTATATTGCATGACTTACTTAGGTTGTTTATAATTTTTAATTTGATATAAACTTCAAATATTAAATAATATGAACTATTGTACTTTTAATGTTTTTCCTTATTTGGATGGGTTTACTTATGATAAATCCCAGGATAAATTATTCAAAGTGTTCGAATTTTTTTTTTTGGCTCTCAATACATGTTGCCTAACCAGTTTCCAAAAGGTGTATACCAGTTCACAGTGCATACTAGTAAAACGTAAGTATACTAGTTTCGCCACAGCCTTACTAAGATGGAATGGTCAGTACTGTTTCCTCCATTTTTTGATTTAAGATGGAACCTTGTTGTAGTTTGTATTCTTTGATTTTTTAGGAAGTCTTGTTAATTTACTGTTCAGTTTCTGTGATATCTACTCACATTATTGGCTGATTATTTTGCCGTTTTGTCTTATAAATTTAAATTACATTAGACAAGCTAATAGGTAAATTTTGTTATATTTGATGTTAGTTTTTTAATACCATATAAAATTTCCTTTCTGTAGTGGAGATCAAACCACTCCCCAGCTTTTCTAGGTTTTAGACGAACTGGAGGTGATGGAAAAATAAAATTCATGTTGGCTAGTATGTTTTGACTGTGTTGAGTAGCTTGAAACAACTTAATTTTAAATTTTATCTAATTACACAGAACCAAAGAGGCCATATATATTCAGTGATGTTTGTGTATATGTGTATAAATAATTTTCAGGTCCAAACTGTTTAAGCCCTTGGAAATTTCAGGAGTCTGACATGGCTGAACTGCCTGGTAACATCCTTCTTCATTACACTGCAAAGGTGAGAGTAAATGCATGGAGTGTGTCTAGTTGTAACTATGCTGTGAACTAAAATTCCTTTTTTGTTCCTTTTGTCATTTCAATGGATAATTGAGAAAGACAGTCTTGAATTTCCATTAAAAAATTACTAATTTTCAAAAGAAGAGGAGAAGCAATAAAAATTAAGGTGTACTTCTCAACTAGGATTCAGATGTTAATCATTATGTCATCCCAGTAGGATGAGTGGGAATCGTTGTGGTGGGAATTTGTACTAATGAATTGACATCAGTGAATGAAACTGTTTAAACTTATATTATCCTACTTTTTTGGAAGGAGAGATTAAACAGAATTATGCTCAACATTTTTTTGTTTACTTTAAAAATTATTGCAAGAAAACAAACCAAAAAAAATTGAAATGTTTATTTCAGAAGGAGAAAAAAGAAACTACTTACATGCATAGCATGCATTGTCCTTTTTCCTTCAAAGACCTACCTAGCGAAAGTAATTAAGGTCAGCAAGGGCTGAGGGAAAGATCAAATGTAGAACTGGGAGGAAGAAAAGGAAAAATGGCATAAACAACATTAGTTGCCTTCATTATACTAAACATTGACCCAGAAGATGCTTTTTGTGAGATTATACACTGTAGAATTTTTTTTCTAGGTTAGCCAGCTAGTACATGGTCATAATTTATTACTTTGAATTCTTATTTGTGATATTTGACCTAATAAAATGTACCTATCATTTGTATTCCCCTTTTATTTTTATTAATTTCAAGCCTAGAGAAGTTGAAAGAATGGTAAACTGAAATTGTGTATACTGTCCACCTGAATTCACCAATTATTAACATTTTGCCATACCTGTTGACTTTGTCTCCAATCTTTTGTGAAGGCAGATTGACATAGCTATCAGACACTTTACCCCTAAATATTTCTATGTAATCATTAACATACCTAGGAAAATTATCAATAGCTTCCGTACTATATAACTCATTCAGATTTTCCCAGTTTTCCCAAAAATATTTTGTTTAGCCTTTTAAAGACTTAAATCTGGATCAAGGTTCATGCCTTGCATTGACTATAATGTCTCTTGGGCCTCCTATTTTTTTAGTGTTTGCCTTTTGTAACACTGACTTTTTCCAGAGATATGTTTGTCCACTGAACTAGACTTCAAGTTATTTTCTTCGCAGGAACTATATCATATATATTTATTTTCACTCTATTATAAGTAGATAGGAAATAATTGAATTTAATCTCACTAAGGTATTTGTATTTGGTAGTGTATTTGGTATCTCACATGTTCTAGACATGTGATAGCTGAGTCTTTTTGACATTATGGTTGTCATATTCTCTTTTCACATTTAAACTTGATAACATTAGGTTGAATTTTTACTATTGGAATTTCCAGCAGTAAAAATTCTGTAATAAGAAAATAGCTGGGACGCCTGGGTGGCTCAGTTGTTAAGCGTCTGCCTTCGGTTCAGGTCATGATCCCAGGGTGCTGGGATTGAGCCCCACATCTGGCTCCCTGCTCCAAGAGAAACCTTGCTTCTCCCGCTCCCACTCCTCCTGCTTGTGTTCTCTCTCTCAGTGTGTCTATCTCTGTCAAATAAATAAATAAAATCTAAAAAAAAAAAAAAAAGCATTAAAAAAAGAAAATAGCTATTATTATTCTTCTTCAAGAAACTCAGTATGACAAATATATGCAATAAACAGTTTCTTGGAAGACTATTTCTTGAAAATGGTGATAATATCATGATATGAGGGTTCTATGGTTAACAGAGTTTGGGAAATGTTGTATTCTGTACACCCATTTTGGAGATTGATGATACACTTGAAAAAGCTTATTAGAATCTTGTTGGAAACTAGTTTACTTTTGTTTTATCCTACTTTTCATCAGTTATTTGAGCATAGAACATGTTCTGTTTTTTAATCTCACAAGTGCTAGTCTGGGAAAAGCTGCTCTAGAGGATTTTTTGACAGTCAACAATTTTTCTTTTTGTACTCATTTGTAGGAGGTGTTAAACCATTCATTGTTGATAATTGTTTGTGTCTTCTCCAAGCCAAGAATTGTGCTGAACTTTCAGGATATAAAGATGAATAAAGTGTCTGACTTTAAGAAGCTTGTAACTTAAACTGAAGTAAATATGTAAAAAAACAATAAGTGCAATATAATTTTATGAGCATTTTTCTTTTTAGCTACCATTTATTATTTACACTATATTAAGCACTATGCTAAATGTTTTACATGTATTGTTTCACTTAACCCTTCACAAAAACTCTAAGGGGTATATGATATTACCTGTGTCTTTTATAAGCTCTAGTTTTCTGAGGCTCAGTAAAGATAAGTAACTTGCCTAGCCTCATAATTCTAGTGAATGGTAGGGCTAGAGTTAGAACTCAGCCTATTTAATGCATATTCTTAACCACTATACAATATTTCTGTGTTGGAATTATGTACAAAATACAGTGAGCAACAAAGGTGAGTGGTTGGTTCTTTCAGGAGGTTAGAAGATTGTGTTTTAAAAGGAAGAGTTGAGTAGGGATGTGCCAGGCATAGCAAGCAGCATCTAAAAGGCACATACTGTAAAATTGGGATCTACATTTTTTGGGTTTAGGGCACTAAGCAAGCAGGAAGAGAAGATGGCAGGAAATTAAATTAGAGGGCACATGGAGGTCCGATGATAGCAAACCTCCCATGCCAGGCTAAGTAGGCAGTGGACAGGACAGGATTTTGAGGAGAAGAACAAAATATGATAAGGTTTGCATTTTAGAGAAAGGTCTCAAGTTGCACTATGAAAGTTGGATTGGAGGGATAGGAGATGGGGGGCAGCCATGCCATTAGGAGATTTATTGTGTGAGGATAGGTCATAGATAAACAAGACCCAAACTAAGGTAGTAATGGGAGAAAGACATTTCTGTCTCTGAGACTAATACAGTTTTACATTGAGTTAAATGTAAACTCAGCTTACATTTGTTTTATTAAAGCATTTTTTTCTCAGTTGCCTTAAGAAGAAAGCAACTAATGCATCATTTGTGCTAAAATTTGTAGGGTTTTTTTTTTTTGGAATGGTGATTGGATTCAAGGATGCTTCATTATCTGCAAATTCACAGATTGAACATGAAGTTATATGCTTTATAATTCTTTATGGAAGTTAACAAATAAGTTTGACAATTTCTAGGATGATGGACTAGACTCTGAGTATGAATATAACCAGAATTGTCAATAACATGAAAGAAAATAGTGTCGTATGCCTGTGATTGGATTTTTATATCATATTTTTCTCTTTCGTGATTTCTGTATCACATTTATACACATATTTTATTTGTATCAATGAAATTATGCCTAGTGAAATACTGATGGGAATAAAGCATTGAATTTTTTGAAGAGCCAAAAATATGTTTGCATATATTGGTTTAAAACTTTTATTTTTAATTTTTTTAACTTCACAGAATTAATTTGGTTGAAGTATAGTTGACACAATGTTACATTAGTTTCAGGTGTACAACATAGTGATTTGACAAGTCTGTATGTTATGCTGTGCTCACAACTGTAACTACCATCTGTCACCATACATCAGTTACAGTACCACTGACTGTATCTCCTATGCTTTACCTTTTTTCCCTGTGACTTACTCATTCCACAGCTGGAAGCCTATATGTTCCACTCCCCATCACCCACTTTGCCCATGACCCCCTCCTCCGCTCCCCTCTGGCAACCATCAGTTTGTTCTTAAAAGAGAAAAAATTTTAAACTGTGGTGATTGGTGAGTAAGTTGTTGCTATAACTCATCGGTTGGATGGCAAGCAGCAGTGACTTAGTTTTGATGAGTGAGTGCTTTAGAATCTAGTCCCTCATTCTTTTAAGAGGCAGTCAGAATAGTAATACTAAACTTCATGTTGTAAGCATCTTATCATTGATTATAATATATACCCTTTTAAATTATGGTGAAATGTTTCATATATAGTTAAAATTATGTTTTGTCCTCATTGTGCTTAGATGTTTGCCATATTTTCCTTTTATTCTTAGGCCTGCAAAAATTCAATCTGTCTTGATTTATCTACTAATTGTTTGCATGGAAGATTAACAGGAAACAAAGTAGTGAACTGGGACATTAAGGTAAGTTAATGATGAGCAACATATAATGTAAGTTTACTGATCCTTTTAAAGAGTTTATCTTTTAAGCACCACCAGACTGATCTGAATAATAACTCCCAGTGAAAATTTTTGCAGGCAAGATACACAGTTTGAAGTATAAACAAATAAATAGTTGAATGATTAACTTGCTTGAAATGTAGTTACCTTCTTAAACTCTGTCATGAATTTAACAGTTTCCTTAAGAAGAATATACTGCCTTGGTTCATTGCTTTGCTTTTAAGGTATTTAATCCCTGGCAGATTTCAACCCCTCCTAACCTCTCAGGGACTTCATTGATTATCCTTTTTCTCCTGTATCACATACTTCTGTCTGTAGTCTCCTGTCTATTAGCTTTAAACACAGAGCTTTCTGTGAGGCTAAAGATGAGTGACTTTTCCTCTTCCCCACATCCCCCTCTAGCTATCATATTTTGTCTGCCTTCTTGATGTGCCTCGTATTTATGTGTCAGTTGGACATAATGCCTTTGGTTCTAAGAGACCTCTGCTTATTTTCCGAGACTGAGTTAACTGCTCTTGTCATGAGTACCTGTAACACTTTATCATTTCACTTATTGTGAATAGTAACTTGCTTGATAGTTTGCTTGCTTTGATTCTCCAGTAGTCCTTCAGAACTTCGAAAGGAGGTACTATGGCTTTTTTTCACTAGTGCCTCGTACGAGGATATGCAGTAACATTGTTGACTGAATTATTAAATTAATAAAGGGTATTTAGATTAATATGAAAGTCAAGTTAGAGATACCCTAGTCCCTTGCAATTTATCTTAAATAGAAATTATAGCCTAAGTAAAATTAAAAATATAGAAGATGGTTATAAGGCAACTTGCTGGTAAATCAGCAGAACAATCCTTTTTATCTTTTTTTTTTTTTTTAGATTTTATTTATACATTTTAGTGAGAGAGCACAAGCAGGAGGAGGGGCAGAGGGAGAAGGATAAAGAGAGAATCCTCAAACAGGCTCCCTGCTGAGCGGGGAACCCGGCACTGGGCTGTCCCAGGACCCTGAGATCATGACCTGAACTGAAATCAGGAGTTGGACGCTCAATGGACTAAGCCAGCCAGGAGTCCCCGAAGTCCCTTTTAACTTGTAGTCAGTTAACACCAATCAGATATGCTTATTGTTTCAGTGGATCAGAGATCATTAGGATCTTGCCAGTGTAAAATGAATCTGTCAATTCATGTCAGTCTCATGTTATTCATGTAGTATAAAGCATTTTTCTCTTTGACTTTGAGATGAGACCACTTAATTTTACCTGTTAAAATAGTAAGATTTATGACATTTGTCCATTCATAAGTTAACTTTTTCTGTCACTTATAAGATTGGCTTTAAAGGCTAGTTGCATGTATTACTTATACAGAAAGCTGATTATTTCTGCTGTACATTATACTTGAAAATCAAAGTAGTTTTTGGGGCCTTGAGTTACAACTATGGGGAAATCCAATGGGAACAGAATTACTAAGAATGTTCATTGTATTCTTTTTCCTTCAGAAAATTATATTTTACTTTTTTTGTTTTTGTTTTTTTTAAGAGGTTTTTTAAACTAGTTTCAGAGGTAGAATTTAGTGATTCATCAGTTGCATATAACACTAAGTGCTCATTATATCAAGTACCTCCTTAATGCCCATCACCCAATTATACCTTCCCCCACCCGCCTCCCCTCCAGCAGCCCTCAGTTCGTTTCCTGGAGTTCAGTATCTCTTACGTTCATTGTATTTTTATACTGCAACAAAATCAAACACAAAAATAGTTAAATGACAACTGAGAAAAAAATACTTGCTATCCAAAAAGTTAAGTTACTTACTAATACCTTAAAAATCAGTATGAAAAACAGGCAAAAAGTATGAAGAGGGTTGTTTAATCAATGAAACTGAGTCTAGATGGTAGATCAGAACATGTTAGCAGTTAATGATGGCTCACCTAGGGTAGTACCCAGTTTGTCAGACACTAAGCACTCCTTTATTAGCTTACTTAATCCTGCTACCAACTTTACAAAGTGGGAATTATTATTATCCTCATTTTACAGAGGAAAAAATTGAGGCCAGAGAGATTAGTAACTTGTTAAAGAATATGGACTGTATTTTGTTAAGCTATGCAAAGCAAAGTAGTCACTTTGAACCTCGGTTGAAACCACCCACGTCACCTTTTTCGTTAAGTGAAAGGAGAGGAGTCAGTCATATTTCTACCACCAAATGTATTTTTTTCTTAATTTATTTTGTTATTCATTATACTTAATTGCCTTATGACAGTTGTTTCCTCTTCTATCATTAGTGTTACATTATAAAGTTTACTTATGGAGTCAAATTTGGATTGCCTGTGTATGGAATCCCTAAACTTTGGAAAACAAAGGTGCAGTAAAAATGGTCTGGCATAGTCTTGAATATTGATTATGGTGACCCCTGTGGCTACTCTTTAGAGCATCCGCCCAAACAAGGGTTCCTTTACATTAGATTATCCTGTACATTGCCCAAAAGTTTAGTAAATTGTAACCTCGTACACAGTTGTGTGAATATTAAATGACAAAATTGTCCTTGTTTTTTAAGATTAAAAAATTGTAGTTTTCTTTTTTCAGGACATCATAAACTGCATAGGTGGATTAAATGTACTGTTTCCTCTGTTGGAACAAATCAGCCACTTTGGTGAAGGACAGATTTCTGAAGGAATGAATGAAAGTTCAGTTTCTGAATTAATAACGCCTGTAGAAGGAGATTGGGTCATATTGACCTCCACAAAGGCATCAGGTATTAAGATGAAATTAACACAAAATAGTCATTGAGAAATTTAATAATTGAAAAGTAGTTAAAAATGTCTTGCCACCATTAGGAAGAAACTTAACCATTTGTAGCTGAAGCAGCCCACCCCTAATTTTACTAATGTAATTCAAAAAGTTCATAATGCCTTAGTCAAAAAAATTAAGAAGTTGGTTTTACTCTTGACTATCCTTAGTTTGTACTATTAGTGGAAATATGACAGAATTGCTAAATTTATGGTAGAGAAAATATTTGCATGTGTATGTAAGTATACGATATGCAGTCACTGCTTTCTCTGATACTTGCATTCTGCAAGTGACCTTTGGAAGCAAATTGCTCAATCAAATTTCTTCTTTGTTACAATGTGCATTTTAACATGGAAAATGTGATGTAAAAGTGATTAATTATGATAATTAATGACATGTTCACAATTCTTCAGAGTCAAGA
Organism: Mirounga angustirostris; assembly: GCF_029215605.1. Lineage (NCBI taxonomy): Eukaryota > Metazoa > Chordata > Mammalia > Carnivora > Phocidae > Mirounga > Mirounga angustirostris. The sequence continues at coordinate 163,308,256 of NW_026991711.1, forward strand.
TTAGAAAGAAATTTAATTGCAACATTTATCTTGATTGTGAAACACTTCATTCAAAGACATCCTATCAACCAGGACAATCTTATTCACTGCCATGGAGTTGCCACTCTTGGTGCCTTACTTCAGAAGGTGAGCTAGTTAAACATTTGTAGATGTGACTAATGATTGTAATTAGCAGTTTGTCTTTAGAAGGTTTTTCTTCTTACTAAGGAAATTTTTTTTAAATAACACTATTATGGTTTCAGTTATATTCGTGAATGTAATTTTATTTCACAAGCAGATTTTTAAAACCTACTTTGGAATCACCTTTTTACAAGAATTACTCATCTTATATAATAGTATATAATCTTTAATATATAGGACTTTGTTAGTATTGGTATTTGGGATATTTGATTAAGAGTGTCTTAGGAGGGGCACCTGGGTGGCTCAGTCATTAGGCGTCTGCCTTTGGCTCAGGTCATGATCCCGGGGTCCTGGGATCGAGCCCCACATCAGGCTCCCTGCTCCGTGGGAAGCCTGCTTCTCCCTCTCTCACTCCCCCTGCTTGTGTTCCCTCTCTCGCTGGTCTCGCTCTGTCAAATAAATAAACAAAATCTTTAAAAAAAAAAAAAAAAGTGTCTTAGGAATATGACATTAGGAAAATATGTTCTAGTGTACATTGGAAAATTAAAGTTTTTATATTTTTGTTTATATTTTTTATTTGTTTATATTTTTGTAACAGAGATTCTCATGTAGTGATGTTCTGAATTAATCACTTGAAATTAAATGTAGCTTAATGATAATTGAAATTTACAGAACCCTTATCTGTTTGGATTTCAGGTGCCAAGCTCCTTGATGGATGTTAATGTACTGATGGCAATTCAGTTACTAATTGAACAGGTATCATTAGAGAAAAATATACAGCTCTTGCAGCAAATGTATCAATATTTACTCTTTGACTTCCGTATTTGGAACCGTGGAGATTTTCCCTTTCAAATTGGTGAGAGCAGTCCGTTGGATCAAATTTTACATTTGTTTTAGAAATTTATAACTGCCTGTGGGATTTTATTTTAGGTGTTCATTTAAGAGTGAACTTTGTATTTTAGGTCACATACAGTATCTTTCTACCATCATCAAAGACAGCAGGAGAGTTTTCCGAAAGAAGTATGGTGTGCAGTTTCTCCTCGATACACTTAGGATTTATTATGGGTATGATGTCCTTGCTCCTTCTTAGTTTGATATTGTTTTCTGCCTGCTGGTTGCTTGGAATGTTTAGATTATTTATAAATTCTGATATCCTTTAACTTAAGAAAGACAAGAAAGTGTGGAGTAAAATGATGAACAGTGGATCACATAGATTGGGTTTGAATCTTGTGTTTCATTAATTGTCTGGCTGTAGGCAACTTAACTTTTCTGTGCTGAAGTTTCCTTTTTTTTTTTTTTTTTTTTTTTAAAGATTTTATTTACTTATTTGACAGAGAGAGAGATAGCGAGAGCAGGAACACAAGCAGGGGGAATGGGAGAGGGAGAAGCAGGCTTCTTGCCGAGCAGGGAGCCTGATGCGGGACTCGATCCCAGGACCCTGGGATCATAACCTGAGCCGAAGGCAGACGTTTAACGACTGAGTCACCCAGGCGCCCTGTGCTTAAGTTTTCTTGTCTGTGACAAGGAAATAATAAGCCTATGTTTGTTTTGAGGATTAAACTAAATGCATTAATAACATGTAAGGCACTTAAAACTATGTCTGCCACTTACTGTTGTTTAAATATAAGCTATTTTAACTATTTATATCTTTGTCATTGAAACCCAAGGTTTTCCTTAAAAGGAAAAAGAAAACAAAGATACCATGAATTCTAATAATTACATGGAAGCATCTTTTTTTTTAAACTATGGGTTCTTTTGTACAAAAAGGCATTAAAATGTAAACATTTTACATTTCAATTCTTGCACTTTTACTTTCTCTTTCAGGAGTGATTGTAAATATAGTGAGCTGTCTCTAGATGACGTTCGAACAATAAGGACTTCTTTGTATGGACTAATTAAATATTTTCTGTGCAAAGGTGGAACTCATGAAGAGATACAGAGTATTATGGGTTACATAGCTGCTGTCAATGAAGAAGAACAGGTATTATGCCCAAGAAAAGTCTGTTTTTTCTTTTTCACACTTAAGTTGCTCTCTCATCTTCTTTTAAAATTACACATATATTAAACATTTTAACAGTAAAATGTTTATTATGTGAAATACAATATTATGCAGTTAAAGAAATAAATTTTAATCTCCTAACTGAAAGTTTAATAAAATAGATGGTAATACAATAAAATATTTTAGTTAGCTAGAAAGTAGTATCTGGAAATAGTTGTTCTGGCAGTTCTGAAGACTGTTTTCATAGGCCACATCATGTATATTTACCTACCATCAAAGATACTGGGCAGATTTCTAACATGAATTTTAACATAGGTTCATAATTTTTCATAAAGAGTAAATTATATTTCTATTTTTAGATACTTTTACATACATTATTCATTTATACCTCAGAGCTACTCTTTAAGACAGTGGTTCTCAATGTATGGTTCCTGACCAGATTTACCTGGGAACTTGTTATAAATGCATACTTACTGAACTAAGCCTTCCAGGTGTTTATGGCGCATGATAAAATTTGAGAACCACTGATGTAAAATATACAGACCAGGAATTAATCTTCCCACTTGCACATTTGGAGTACATGTTCAGATAGATTAGGTGACTTAAAAAGTCATACAGCTGACAAACCGGGGAATAGAACCCAGGTGTATTTACTGCTATTTCTGTGCTCTTTCTGTATACCACTCTCAACACCAAACTTGAGTATCCTTAATTTATGTTGACTCAACTATTTTTGCTCTTTGATGAAGTATTCTTTGTGTACTTAGATATTACATGACTTCATAATTGATACTATATAGATGAGTTAACTTAAGCTATTTCCCCATAAGGTTAGTCTACTTCAGAAGCTTCTTATCTAGAGTAACCAGTAGCCATCTTATTTCATGATAGCTGTTGTCACCCACTGTGATTCATTGCCAGTGATATTTTTTTGGTCAATTCAGTCAAAGAGGTATTTATTGTAAGCTTACTATATACATAGAATAATACTAGATATTATAGGTATGTTACAGTGAATGAATTAGCATTCTCTTAGCCTAACAGAGGCAAGGGTGGATAAGAGAGGTTTATAAATAATTATGAAACAAACAAACAAAGACTATGATAATAGCTATAAGAGAGAAACAAAGTCCTATGAGGTTTTCATAGGAGAGTATTACATGTTGAGGAGACCAGGAAGGGCTTTATGGAAGACATGGCTTTTTATGTGGCTAAAGCAATATAGGTATGGCTCAGCAGGTGAGTATGCATATTGAGAGGATATACAAAAAGAAATAAGTCAAAAGCATAATGGTGGTAAAAGGCAGGGCTATTTCAGAAGACATCAGACCATTCAGTTAAGCTCTAAAACGTTAGTGTATATAGGATTTAGTTTAAGTAACTGTTTGTGGTTTATGACTTTATTTGTGCTTCCATATATGAGTGTGGTTGTTTGTTTTGTGTTGTTTAATTTTAAAAGCTCTTCGGAATTTTGGATATGCTCTTCAGTCTCCTCCGTACCAGCCCAACTAGAGGTCAGCTTTTCTTACTGCTGTTTGAACCAGGAAATGCTGACATACTTTATGCCTTGCTCTTAAATCAGAAGTACTCTGACAGACTAAGAGAAATAGTTTTTAAGGTACAAACATTTCTTAAGCATCTTTATATTTGGGGACATTTGTGAGTATATGAATTTATTTGTAAATATCCATTTTATGAATGTAAATTCTTTTTTCATATCTACTCTAATTTTAAATTGTTGTAGGGGTACCTGGCTGACTCAGTAGGATAAGTGTCCAACTCTTGATCTCAGTTCAGGTCTCAATCTCAGGGTCATGGGTTCAAGCCCTGTGTTGGGCTCCATGTTGGGCATGAAGCCTACATTAAAAATTAATTAATTAATTAATTCTGCAGTCCGTTTTGATATATATTTTTCATGTTTTGAACATTTAAAAACTAATCATATTGTAATCTGATCAGTTTAGTGGAAGATCCACTTTGTTATATCATCCTTAGTATAAAACCTCTCATTTCCCTTTTTTGCCTTTTTTTAAAAAACGCTTTTTTAATTTGAGTATAATTGATACACAATGTTACAGTAGTTTCAAGTGTACAACATAGTGATTCTACAAGTTTATACATTATGCTATGCTCACCACAAGTGTAGCAACCATCTGTCACTATACAATGTTACTACAATATCATTGACTACCTTTTATTCCCTGTGCTCTTACCTTTTACTCTTGTGACTTACTCATTTCATAACTAGAAGCCTGTACCTCCCACTCCCTTTCACTAATTTTGTCTCATCTCTCTTTTGACTTAACCATAGGTCTGTGTGGCAGGTCAGACATTTTAGCAGTTAATTATAATCACTAACCTTATGTAGTACCCACTATTTGTCAGGCTGTAAACATTCTTCATATATTAGCTAACTTAGTCCTTTCAAAAACTTCATGAAGTGAATATTATTAGTCCCATTTTACAGATAAAGAATCTGAGGCCAGGAGGTTAGTAACTTGTCAAAGGATAATGAATATATTTTGTTGAGCTATCCATAGTAGTCACTTTGAGCTTCATCCACTTCACCTTTTTTGTTTAAAAAAAAGAAATAGAGGAGTTAGTCATATTTCTACTTATTCATTATGCCTGATTGCCTGTGACATTTGTTTCCTCTTATATCATTAGTGTTACATCATAATGTCTACATATGGGGTCAAATTTGGATTGCCTATGTTTGGAATCCCTAAACTTTGGGAAACAAAGGTGCAATAAAAATGATCTGGCATAGTCTCTCATGAGTATTAATTATGGTGACCCCTGTGGCTGCTCTTTAAAGTATCTGCCCAAACAAATGTTCCTTTATGGAGATTAAATGTTAATTTCTCCAAAAATGGCCTTATATGGATTGTTCATCATATTATTCTGCCAAAATTACCCTTTCCGTAGGGTTTCAGTATGTCACTTTTAAAACGTTGATCTCACTTCAAAAAGTATGGGATTACTAATTCATTCTCCCATTTTGGCATATGGATGTGCTTCACAAAATGTTTCCTTGTTCTTGAAAAACATTTTGATAACTGTTACATAAATGTTACATAAATTACTAGGTTGATCTCAAAGTATCTTTTTCTCTTTTATAACATACTTTTGTTTTTCATGGAGGCTTGTTTCTATCTAAGCCTTACCCATTAAAAAGGAAGTTTTAAGTTATTTCTTTGATCTGCAAGAAATATATGTAAACTACAGTTTTAAATATATTAATTATTTAAATACAAATGCATTTTAGTTCAATTTCTTCTTAAATCCATTTTTTAATGAGAGTATGATTCGGAGTATTCCTCCCTGTTACTGCTGGGTTTGTTCGTTTGTTACACTTAAGGAATAAAATGATGCTCCAAAATGATGCTTGTACAGTAACATTATATTCAATATTAACTTAAGTGACAGACTGTTCTTAGTTCTCTGTATTGAGAAGTATGTATCACTGCTGTGACCAGGTTATGGAACAAATGTTGAAATGCACAAATGTTTATGAACGAAGTAAACAACGTATTCGGCTCAGAGAAGTTGGCTATTCAGGATTGGGACTTCTTCTTAATGAAGCACCCATTAATACCTCTCTCATTAAAAGCCTCATCAATCAGATTATAAATACAGGTATGACTAAAGCTGATAATACTGATATATTTAAGAAATGGTCTTCATAGTAGCATAATTCTATTTGATGGTTCTCAATTTTTTTTCTAAAGGGTTGTTTTCCCTTTTCTTCCTCAGGTTACTTTTTAATTACCTATTATTTGATTCAGCAGGGCTTTTTTTGGGGTACTATTTTTTACTTAACCTTTTTTGTTTTTGTCTCCCCAGGGCATAGTATAGTGCCTTACTTGGTAGGTCTTCAGTGATTGTTTATTGATTGATCAGTAAATAACTGAGTCCTCTGTAATAAGAAAAGGATGCTAGAGAAAACACATACAAAACATTCTGTCTTTTTCTTTGGGGAGCTTAAATCCTTAATTTCAGATATTCTTTCAGATAATCTTTTTAGTTTCTCATTTTTTTTTAATAAAAGTTTTTTAGTACTTACTACAAACTATAGTGTTTATGTCAGATGCTAAGGGTTCAAAAGGTATAAGATAAGGTTCTTTGTTTAAATGGTTTATCTTCTCATTGATAAGGATATAACATATAAGACATGTACATAAAAAGATAAATAATAGTACAAGAACAAAACAGTATGGATAGTGTGTTCAGGCAACCAAAAGAAAAGAGCAGTTATTTAGGGCTTACTCAGGAGACTGTCAAATATTCTAAATCTATTTTCTTTGTAAAATTTAAACATATCTTTAATTCTTATTTTTTTAAAGATTTATTTATTTTAGAGTGCACGGGTGGGGAGGGGCAAGGGAGAGGGAGAGAGAATCCTCAAGCAGACTCCCCGACACAGGGCTTGATCCCAGGACTCCGAGATAGTGACCTGAGTCAAATTAGCTGGTTAATCAGCTGAGCCACCCAGGAGCCCTTCTATAATCCTTTTTTTAAATGAGACAGTTATTTCAGTGTTTATATAACTATTACCCACAATTCATTCTTTGAGAAAGAACTTGAAAAAGGAGAAGATAGCTGGAAGCATCACAGTTCTTGATTTCAAACTATACTATAAAGTTATAGTAATCAAAACAGCATGGTGCTAGCATAAAAACACACATAGACCAGTGGAACAGAATTGAAAGCCCAGAAATAAAACCATATATATCTGGTCAACTAGTATTTGACAAGGAATCCAAGAATACTCAGTTGGGGAAAAATAGTCTATTCAGTGAATGGTGTTGGGAAAACTGGATATTCATATGCAAAAGAATGAAAATAGACCCTTATCTTACACCACTCACAAAAATTAACTTGAAATGAATTAAAGATTTAAATGTAAGCCCTGAACCATGTAACTCCTAGAAGAAAACATGAGGAAAAGTCCTTGACATTCATCTTGGCAAGGACACTAAAAGCACAAGCGTTAAAAGCAAAAATAAACAAGTGGGACTTTATCAAACTAAAAAGCTTCTGCATAGCAAGAAAAACCATCAACAAAATGAAAAGGCAGTATACAGGGTGGGAGAAAATACTTGTGAATCAAATATCTGAGAGGGGATTAATATCTAAAATATGTAAGGAAATCCTACAACACAGTAGCAAAAAAAAATCCAATTAAAAAATGAGCAAGGTACTAGACACATCACTGGGAGCAAGAGAAACAAAAGCAAAAATGAACTATTGGGACTTCATCAAGATAAAAAGCTTCTGCATAACAAAGGAAACAATCAACAGAACTAAAAGGCATCCTGTGGAATGGTAGAACATATTTGCAAATGAGGGTTAGTATCCAAAATCTGTAAGGAACTTATTAAACTCAACACCCAAAAAACAAATAATCCAGTTAAGAAATGGGCAAAAGACACGAATAGGCATTTCTCCAGAGAAGACATCCAGATGGCTAACAGACCCATGAAAAGGTGCTCAACATCACTTATCATCAGGGAAATACAAATTAAAACCATGATGAGATACCACCTCACACCGGTCAGAATAGCTAAAATTAACAACACAGGAAACAACAGGTGTCGGCAAGGATGCAGAGAAACAGGAACCCTCTTACATTGTTGGTGGGAATGCAAACTGGTGCAGCCACTCTGGAAAACAGTATGGAGGTTCCTCAAAAAGTTAAAAATAGAACCACCCTACAATCCAGCTATTGCACTACTAGGTATTTATCCCAAGGGTACTAAAATACTGATTCAGAAGGATACATGCACCCTGATGTTTATAGCAGCATTATCAACAATAGCCAAACCATGGAAAGAGCCCAAATGCCCAACAACTGATGAATGGATAAAGATATGTGTGTGTACACACACACACAAACACACAATGGAATACTATTCAACCATTAAAAAGTGAAATTTTGCCGTTTGCAATGACGTGGTTGGAGCTAGAGTATATTATGCTAAGTGAAATAAGTCAGTCAGAGAAAGACAAATACCATATGATTTCACTCATGTGGAATTTAAGAAACCAAACGGATGAACATTCGGGAGGGAGGAAGAAAAGGGGGGAAACAAATCATGAGAGACTCTTAGCTTAGAAAACAAACTGAGGGTTGACGGAGGGAGGTGGGTGGGGGATGGGATAGATGGGTGATGGGTATTAAAGAGGGCACTTGTTATGACGAGCACTGGGTGTTACATGTAAATGATGAACCACTGAACTCTACTCCTAAAACCATTATTGAACTGTATGTCAACTAACAAGAATTAAAAAAAAAAAAAAATGAGCTAAGGGCCTGAATAGACATTTTTGCAAAGACATACAGATAACCAGTAGGTAGATGACAAGGTGCTCCACATCTCTAATCATAAGGGAAATGTAAATCAAAACCAGAAGGAGATAGCATGTCACCTGTTAAGATCGCTGTTACCAAAAAGACAAAGGATAACAAGTGCTGGTGAAGATATGGAGAAAGGGAAACCCTTGTGCACTGTTGCTGGGAGTGCAAATTAGTGTGGCCACTGTGGAAAACAGTATGGAGGTTCCTCCAAAAATTAAAAATAGAACTATCATATAATCCAACAATCCATCTTCTAGTTATATAGCCAAAGAAAATGAAATCGCTATCTTGAAGAGTTACCTGCATCCCCATGTTCATTGCAGCATCATTTATAATAGCCAAGACCTAGAAGCAACCTAAATGTCTCCTGATGGATGAGTGGATAAAGCAAGTGTTTGTGTGTGTGTATGTACACACACACATACACACACACACACATATATATGAATATTATTCAGGGGCACCTGGGTGGCTCAGTTGATTAAGCGTCTGCCTTCGGCTCAGGTCATGGTCCCAGGGTCCTGGGATCGAGCCCCACATTGGGCTCCCTACTTGGCTGGGAGTCTGCTTTTCTCTCTCCCTCTGCCGCCCCTCCCCATGCATGTGCATGCTCTCTCTCAAATAAATAAATAAAATCTTAAAAAAAAAAAAAAGTATATTATTCAGCCATTTGTAACAGAAGAACTTGCAGGCATTATTCCGCTAAGTGAAATAAGTCAGAGAGGACACATACCATATGGTCTCACTTATAGGTGAAATTAAAAAAACCAACCTCCTGGGGCTCCTGGGTGGCTCAGTCGTTAAGCATCTGCCTTCGGCTCAGGTCATGATCCCAGGGTCCTGGGATCGAGCCCCGCACCGGGCTCCCTGCTCGGTGGTGAGCCTGCTTCTCCCTCTCCCACTCTCTGCTCGTGTTCCTGCTCTCACTATCTCTCTATCTCTGTCAAATAAATAAAATCTTAAAAAACAAAAAACAACCTCCTAGAGACAGTAGATTGGTAGTTTCCGGGGCTTGGGGTGGGGGGCAGATGAGTGAAGGTGGTCAAAGGGTACAAGCTTCCAGTTATAAGATGAGTAAGTTCTGGGGATCTAATGTGCAACATGGTGACTATAGTTAATAATATTATATACTTGAAAGTTGCTAAGAGAGCAGATCTTAAAAGTTTACCACAGGGCGCCTGGGTGGCTCAGTTGGTTAAGCGACTGCCTTCAGCTCAGGTCATGATCCCAGGGTCCTGGGATCGAGTCCCGCATCGGGCTCCCTGCTCTGCAGGGAGCCTGCTTCTCCCTCTCCCACTCCCCCTGCTTGTGTTCCCTCTCTCGCTGTGTCTCTCTCTGTCAAATAAATAAATAAAAATCTTTAAAAAAAAAAAAAAAAAAAAGTTTACCACAAAAGGAAAATGGTAACTATATGAAGTGATGGATGTTAACTAACCTTATTGTGGTAATTATTTTGCAGTATATACCTATATCAGATCATCATGTCGTACACCTTAAATTTATACACTGTTTTATGGCAGTTATATCTCAGTAAAGCTAGAAAAAAATAAAGGATATCTATTGCTGACAGCAAGAAAAATAAAAATGAAACAATTATTTTATTATGTAACTATCACTCACAGTTCTTTCTTTGTCTCTCTCTGGAATTTAATTTTAACTTTATTTTTTCCCACCATAGATCCTGCTATTAATTTCAAAGACCTGTTGTCTGTGGTATATATATCTCACAGAACACATATAAATGTCAGGGTGCTTATCTGCAGAAAGGTTAGTAAACTTTTAAGATACACTTTAAAAATGACAGTATTGTTATACTGTGAATAACTTTCATATTGAGTATTTTACACCGGTATAAGTTTTAACTTCTGTTATTTAACACAATTTTATAAATAAGTAATTTCATGTTTTGAGGTGAATTAACTCCATGTAATTATTAAATCAGCATAAAAATGTGTTCTTAGCTTTACATGGTCTCCTGGAACTACTCCCTTTCCACAGTAAAAAATTTATTACAAGACAATAGGTTTTTTTGTCAAGAATCTTAATGATTATGACCATTTCAAATTCATATACCATATTTTAGAATTTCTGAATCTTTTGAAATTTATGGAAAAGTAACCTTGAGTTGCCTTCAATGCATCCCTCTAAGTCAAGAAATAGTTATCCTGTGTGCTTCTTCCTGATTATAGCCTCCTCTCTCTTCCACTAGCAATCACTGACCTATTTAATTTGCTTCTTTGCTTTTCTTTTTAATTTTACTCCCTAATTATGTTATTCTATTATTCCATCAGTAAGTCTGGATGTATATCTTTCTCTTTAACAGCTGTGTATAGTTTTTATTCTGTGGCTATTGTATAAAGTATTACCTAGTTCCCTCCCTGTTCATGGATATTCAGGTTGTCTCCTGTTTTTCTGTGTTAAACTTCTGTTAAGAACTTTTTTACATATATTTTTACTTGTTTTTAGTAATACATCTGTAGGATATAATCCATGAAATGGAATTGCTGTGTCAGAGTATATTCACATACCACATTTTGATGGATTTTGGCATATTGTTCTTGAAGCAGGTTATATAGATTGATCCTTTCCTTTCAGTTTGAAAACAGCTTTCAGTGCAACCTAGTTTTTATCCATTACATGCATATAAAGTAGACATAAAATAAATCTTATTTTATAGAACTTTTAAAGTCAAGAAATCATGAAAATTTCTTTACTAAGGAAAAAAATTAATATTCTGCATCAGTGGAGTAATGGTAGCTCACCGATAGGATTAGTGAGGAAAAGAACTACACGTCATTGTGACTCATTGTGACTTGTTGCTTACTATCTCAGCATCAGCATGCATTAGAGCCCGAGCTAGTAAAGTCCCTACCAACATTATTCATCTCCTATGACACTTGTCAGAGTTACAGATAAAAGAGATTCTCTGAATACTGGGAGCAAGAATTCTTTCCATCTACATAGAAGTTTATGGCTTTGTGAGAAAAATGTCTTAAAGATCTTAACTGAGTATCTGGCAGTGTTTGAGAACTTGTTTTAATCCAAAAAAAATGTGGAATCAGTTGGATAATAGAGATCATACACATTGACATGTCAGTGTCTATTCTTTAATTTCAGTTTCTTTTTCCAGCTAAATAGCAGTATCCATCTTGTTGGAATTAGTGTTTGTACAATTTAGAGTTAACGGGAAAAAAATGTTTTGCAAAAGCAACCATTAACTTTGCCTGGAAAAAAAAATGAGATGGGGAAACATTCTTGGGAGATCTAGGTTCTATTAAAGTATCTGAGTGTCTTACTTACTCCCTTAACCCTAGGGCCAGGAGGGGCCTGGTACACAGTATGTATTCCGTATTTGCTAAACAAATGTAGTAGGTTCATGGAATGTGTTTAGTTGAGAGGATATAACTTTATTACATTTTATATATACCTTCATTCTATTTATATTTTCTCTCTGATCAAATTAAATTAATAACATGAGTGTGTTGACATGTGGTGGATCATTTTTTTCCCTTTTTTTATCTTTCAGCAAATATTTAAGTAGTCTGTACAATGAGTAATATATGCAGATTAGTTAAAAACACAGTTTGTACCCTACAGATAGTTTGTAATCCAGTTAACATAATCTTTTGAAAGTATGTCTTCCCACAGTTTCTCATTAAATTACTTTGTCTCTAAAATAACTGAAAAGAAAATGTTTTTGATGTGAAGTACTGTGTACTTTTTGATGAATTTTGTATTCTTAATCTTTGCAGATTTTACAGATTTTGCAGTCCCAGCCAGATGCAGCACATCAAATATCTCAACAAGTGGGTTGGCAAGACACTTTAGTTAGGCTTTTTTTAAAAACAAATTTTGAAAATGGAAATACTCTCCATAAGCACAGTAGGGCTATTTCAATGAAAGACAGTGATAAAAATTTCTCAGCTGAAGATATTAAGAGGAACTCTGATGAAAAGATCGATGAGGAAAGAATCAACTCTTTTGCCTCAGCTAATGTGTCTTCAGATCAGTGGAGTTTAGAGGATAGACACTCTCTAGACTCACACACACCATTATTTCAAGAAGATAGTTCTGTGGGAGAATTATCTTTCAAATCAGAGAATCAAGAAGAATTCTGGAATAATAACCCTTCACATTTGAGTTTAGATCTCAGTGGAATAGACTCATGTGAACTGAGTGACAGTGGAAGTCACATGCCAGACAGCCTGCCTAGCACACCATCCCCAATAGAATCTACTAAATCATTTTCTGTGCATTCTGACAAAGAGAGCAGCGTCATAAATGATCCAGGGTTTGGTGATGACTTCTCTTTACCTGAAAGCCAAGAGGTAAAATTCCTTATTTGTCCATGTCTATTATATACTTCTAATCCTTAGGAATGTGTAATTATTAACAATTTCATATTATATTCATGTTCTAAGTCTCATGATCTAAGATTCTGGAAACCTTGAAGTCACTAAATTATATCTTGAGAAAAGCAGGTATCTTATTCATCCTCATATCTCTAGGGCCTACTTAGCAAAACTCCGGGTTTATCAAGACACTTTGAAAATATGTTAAATGATGATAGTCAGTATATGTGATGGTTCTTTTTGTGTGCTTTTAACACCACCTCCTTCCAATAATTTAATATTAGTTTATCTTTTTTATAGAGATGTGAGGAGGAGCTTCTTCAATTACTGACAAATATTTTGAACTATGTAATGTGTAAGGGACTAGAAAAGTCTGATAATGGTACTTGGATTGAACGGGGACAAGTGTTTTCAGCACTAACTAAACCAGGAATATCCAGTGAACTACTTCGACCCTCAGATGAAATAAAATTAATGTAAGCATTCAGTTGGTGATTTACTCTTTTCTTTGGGAGTGTATGGGAGTCTAAAATAGTATTTTTTATTGAACATTTATTCAGGATTCAGTGGGTATAGTGAGAGAAAAGGAAAAACTTCATGCTCAGCCCCTTTTCCTCTGTTGCCATTTTAGTGGAATCTAGAGAGAAATCCAAAAGTGTGAGGAGATTTAAATCTTTAGTTTGGGCTTCAGTGATTATATATTCCTTGTTTAAATTAGTTTTTGTAATATCTAAGCATTTGGTTTATTGTGTTCTGCAGTCTTGTCCAAGTTTGAGAGTTTCCATGCTGAGGGAAGCAAGTAGTGTTTTCATTAAAATTACTTCTCTAAAGCATTTAGAGTTCTCTGCAGGGCTAGACCCTCTGTGAGACATAATAAAGCTTTCTTTTCTTACCTTTCCAATTTCCAGCTTTAAAGAAACTTTTAAGTTACCTAATAGAGACTGGAATTTGAATTATTTCAATAGCTTTTTATAGTTAAATAAAACGATAACTTTTACTTTGTCTTTTGTATTATGTTTATTAAAGATAGATACTTCAGAGATTAAAAAGCTGCTTCATTATTATTAAATGTCCTCTGATCCCTGCCAGTGATAGTATATCTTTACAGACATATTAATGAATAACTGGGGTTTTTTTCATGTTTTACTATTTCTCTAAACTTAAAATGATTTTAAGACGATTTTGTTTTGCCCTTAGTTTGCTACAGAACATGTTAGAATGGACAGTCACAGAAAACAGAGAATCAAAAACGAATCCAGTAACTGCTGAAAATGCCTCCCGACTCATCCTGATCATACAGGACTTTCTGCAGTCAGAGGGCCTTGTTAATTCAAACATGTGGACTGAGAAGGTGCAGTAATAACTCTTTGATATTATTTTTCTGGTAGTCAAGGACTTTATTCAACAAAAAAAATTTTGTACCCCCCCTTTTTAGAGCATTAATATTTAATCAGAACAAACATGGATAAAATGTGATAGTTAACCAACTTTGTTAGTTATTACTAGGATAATTCTTTTGCCTTTTACCAATTGAACATTAAGCTAGTTTTGAAATATTTATGATGTGCATTACTGTTGGGGAAAACTCATCAGTAGACTTTAAAACAATGTTTTTATTTCTCAATTTTTCCCTTGTGATAGCTTTTAGACGATCTGATGCTACTCTTTGATGGTCTGTCAGTTTGGTATTCTGAAGGTCAAGTATGGGCAAAACTGCCTCAAATTCAAATCCAGTTGCTTCTAGGATTCATTGGAAGGGGAAATTTGCAGGTTTGTCAATTCTTTTGCGTTATTTTCTATACTTAGCATGCAGCATAGAAGTTATTTGTGTAATAACTAAATGATAATAAATTTTCAGTATTTTAATTTTTTTATTAGTTCCAAAAATATCCAGGATTTCCCTCTAGTTTCAGTTTTGATAATCAGAAAAAGGTTTCAGAGGCAGCTCATTGTTTCCCTCTGATGTATATGACTCAGTATAATTTTAAGTTTTTAAAGGATTTATACATAGCTTATACAAGGAGTCATTACTCATATCATCTATATTTAATGTAGCTAGGAGGTAAACAGCCGGCCTCGCCTATTTATACATGTTTTTATACATGTGCAGTATAAGGCATTATACTGTAAGCATTCAGTTGGTGATTTACTCTTTTCTTTGGGAGTGGATGGGAGTCTAAAATAGTATTTTTTATTGGACATTTATAATTTTTAGGAAAATTATTTTTTGTTTCTTTCAAAATCCTTTTCTGTTTCTTTATTAATCCACAGTTTTACATTATATCTCATACTTTTTTAATTCATCAAACACTGAATACCCACCAAGTATGAGCATTGTGCTAGGATGTCAAAATATAGATAAATAAAATATGGACCCTAGGAATATTAATTATTTCTATTTTTAATTAAAAATTTTAAAGGTTGGACAAATTCCACATGAACTTGAATTTTAAAGGTTGGACAAGTTCCACATGAACTTCCACATGAATTAGTCTATCATCTTTCTGTTTACATTGGAGAACCTGGGCTGGATTAATCATAACATGTATCCCATTGCTATTTACCTGGCCCTTTTTATTTTCTTTTGATATTGGAATTTTAAGTACTTGGTAGGGGTGGGGATGGTTTCTAATATACATAAACTTACCGTAATGTTGATGAGAACATGGAGAGATTAAAATTCCATAAGGTTGCTGTATTTTTAAAAGGCCATAGTTTTCAATGGGTATTTTTTTCTAATTGTAAAAGTAACATGTGCTCATTATGGAAAATACACAGAAACATGAAGAGAAGAAAATAAATCCATCATCCCATAGCCCAAGAAGAAATAACTGTCAATATTTTTCTATGCATAAGTTTTTTCAGATGATTGAAATCTTCACATATTTTGATAATGATAATATGAATAGTAATGTTAATAACTTTTTAAAAATAGGATTTTTTTTCTTAATCATAAAAGTAGCAGATGTTCATTGTAGAAACATGGAAATGCAGAAAAGCTAAATAAATAAGAAGATGGGCTTTCTGATACATGGATCGTGGAAGCTTGAATTGTGCAGCCATTCAAATGCAATTTGAAAATATATGAATTAGGTACTTAAAAAAATGATCACACTCTGTCTAGTAATTCTCCTCTAAAACTATGTCCTCAGGTAGTAATCCAAAATACCAGACAACCTTTGTACACATAGATGTTCATGGGTAGTATTCTATTTTTCTCTACCTAGAAGTAGAATGAGGATAGCTTTTGGTGCTTTTTCATTAATATCAGCCTGATGGCTATTAAAGCAGTTGCAGCAAGCATGCCAGGTAGTTATTTTAGATATGAGGACTCTTTTTTTTTTCCCCCCACTTCTAGTTACCCTCAGTGTTTATCTTTGATGAAGTTTCCATAAATAAAATATTTGTTTGTTTAGTTTGTCTACCATTAAATATCCAATGTCTGTCCCATAGTAGGGCTGTATAAATACTAGCTAAATAAAGATTCAAATGGGCACATGCACCCAATGTTTATAGCAGCAATGTCCACAATAGCCAAAATAGGGAAAGAGCGCAGATGTCCATCTACAGATGAATGGATAAAGATGATGTGGTATATATGTATGTACAATACATACACACAGACACACAACACAATGGAATATTACTCAACCATCAAAAAGAATGAAATCTTGCCATTTACTACGAGGTGGGTGGAACAGAAAGTATCATGCTAAGCGAAATACATCAATCAGAGAAAGACAAATACCATATGATTTCATTCATATGTGGAATTTAAGAAAAAAAACAGATGAACATAGGGGAGGGGAAGGAAAAATAAAATAAGATGATAACAGAGAGGGAGGCAAACCATTAAGAGACTCTTAACTATAAGAAACAAACTGAGGGTTGCTGGAGGGGAGGTGGGTGGGGGAATGGGGTAATTGGGTGATGGGCATTAAGGAGGGCACGTGAAGTGATGAGCACTGGGTGTTGTATGCAACTGATGAATCACTAAATTCTACCTCTGAAATTAATAATACAATATATGTTAATTAAATTGAACTTAAATTTTAAAAAAACCTGAAGGCAAAACATTAATAGAGTACAGAACCTATAGATATCTTGTTTACCAGTAGTTAGTAACCTAACACATTTTTTACTAGCTAGTTGTTTAATTTTATTCTCTGCAATAAAAGCAGAAAAGGCTGGGAAAGCAACTTCTTCCCGTAAAGGGGTTATAATAGAGCTTCTTCGCCAATCTGGCTACAAACTTGTTCTGTTTTGCTCATACTTACTAGTTAAATGCCAGTATATAAGTACTAGGAGATGTCACATAAATGTTAACATTTCCTAGCTTGTCTCTAAAGCAGGACTAGGTGGTTGTTGATTTATTTAGTGCAGCATGTGGTCTCCATTTTGTCCCCAGTTGTCTTAGCTCAGCCAGTGATGAGAATATGAAATCACCCGGAGGAGCTTTTTTAAAAATACCTTTGTGGGGCATCACCCTTAGTAATTATATCAAAATGGAGGAACTAGGGCATTGGTATTTTTTGTAATTTCTCAGGTGACCCTAATTCAGTACTCTTTATAGTGGAGGTAGGGGGCCATATATATCCGTATATAGTGTGTGTGTGTATCCAAAATTAAGACAGTGGTCAAATAAATTATCTTGTATTCATTAAAGTATCTTTATAATTTTAAATAAATACATAAGCTTATAACTTATTTAATACCATGATATTAAGTTAAAAACAAAGCACTAGATATTCAACTTTCTATGTAAACAGTATTTTAAAAAACATGTAGCAAAAAAGTCCAGAATTATTAGCATTGGCATTTCCTGGATGATGAGATTTTATGTCCTTTTTTTCTTATATTTGTTGGTCTCTATTAGAATTAAGTTGCTTTAGTCACATTCAAAGACTAAAATGAAGGATTGAGGAAAGTCTGAGGAGAGTAGAAAAGTTTCACCAGTAGAAGCTTAAGTTAAAGGTACAAAAGTTAAAGTCTTGAGCCATCTTAGATATTATTTCCTCCAGTGCTATTTGCCTTTTTAAGGCTTGTGTGGAAAGACTGCCTAAGGTCTTTTATTGCCTTGGCCTGCAAAGACCTGTGCATACAGCTTAGACTAGCTTTTGAAACAAATACAATCATGAAGTGATGTCAGATTCTGATACTTGACTCTTTTCTGTTGGTTTTCTTCATTTTGAAAGTAATAGGTTCCAACATTGCAACATAGTGTTAAGTGACGAGATAGTTTATATCATTTGTCCTACCATGGTTTTATGGCTTAGATCTAGCCTGGACATAAGGAGGCCCCATTTATGACCTAATTTACCTTCCTGTGTTGGGGTTAAGGCCAACGTTTAATGGTAATATAGAGGATTCCTTTGCCTGGGCTTATTAGTACATGTATTTTCCTTGGGAATTTTAAGGGTAGTGACATTTCTGTCAAGGACTCAGTCTCCCTTATACCTATCCTTTATGTGTCATAATGCTTTGATTCCAGATAACAGAAGCATCAACCCAAATTGACTGAGTTTAGGAGATTTATTGGCTCAGATAATAGAAAATTCTGTAGTTCAACTTAAGGCATGATTTAATCAAGGCTTCAGTTCCATTTATTTGCTATTTTCACAGCACTCCTTTCCCTCATGTGTCAGCTTGTCTTAAGCTGGCGGCCCTTGTCACAAAATGCTGCCAATAGCAGTTGGTGCTACATGCTTCCTCATTTATATCAGATAAAGAGAGTGCTTCTGGGGCACCTGGGTTGCTCAGTTGGTTATGCATCTGCCTTTGGCTCAGGTCATGATCTCAGAGTCCTGGAATGGAGCCCCTGCTCAGCGGGGAGTCTGCTTCTCCCTCTCCCTCTTCCCCCCTCCCCCCCCACTCATGCTCTCTCTCTCAAACAAATAAATAGAATCTTTAAAAAAGAGAGAGTGCCTCTTCTTACTGTCACTGTTGGTAGACGGTTCTTCATGGATCTCTTTTTTTTTTTTTTAAAGATTTTATTTATTTATTTGACAGAGAGAAATAGCGAGAGCAGGAACACAAGCAGGGGGAGTGGGAGAGTGAGAAGCAGGCTTCCTGCTGAGCAGGGAGCCCGATGTGGGACTCGATCCCAGGACCCTGGGTTCATGACCTGAGCTGAAGGCAGACGCTTAACGACTGAGCCACCCAGGCGCCCCTTCATGGATCTCTTATGTTTCTGCATATCTTATAAATAGAGACACTAGATGTCTTTGTTATGAACTATCTTTTTGAGGATGCAGGTATTGTGAACAGCTTTGGAAGACAGAGATTCTCTCTCCCTCCAGAGCAAAAGGCAGGTTTGTTTACTGTCTAGTATAATAAAGATAGTATCTCCCTCCAAGGCAAAGTTCAGGCTAACTTACACCTGGCATAGAAGATTTAGGTTCCTTATGCTTGGGGTTCCTCCCCTATATTGCAGCCACTGGGTGTGCATGCATCATCTAGTCCTGTTCATCTCTCACCATGGGAATAGCAGTTCAGGGTACCAGGGCAAACACTGATATTCTGGCTGTTGGGATTACTATAGGTCTTTGTCTCTGAACCAGGAGTCTCATGTCTTCTGCCAGCATCTCTGAATCTGTGGCAGGCTCACTTATTATCTTGGAGGTAAGGCAAAATCTGAGACCCTTCACAGTTCTTGACAGTTATTATGTAAAAGTTCTGAACTTGAACTGATAAGGCCATCCCCAAATGAATCCATGACAAAAGCAGCGACATGAGTTGACTGAAAGATTAGTTACCTGAGCCACTCACTGTGGAAAGTGTTTGGATATTCTGTTTGGCTTATACCTTTTAGGACTTGTTGGAACTAGAGATGGAAGCATTCCCTTATCCTTGCAGACTATAAGAAGGAGTATAATGGATGTTGGGTGATTAATTATCCACTCCTCCTTTTCTGTATATTCTGCTTTTATAATTGAGTTAAAAAAAACCCAAAACTTCAGGAAGAGCCAGAGAACTTTTGCTAAATGTCTGCTTTATTCTGTTTTTTCTCACCTATACTGTTTTCTCAGGTTTGTGCAATGGCATCAGCTAAGCTAAACACCCTTCTTCAGACCAAAGTGATTGAAAATCAGAATGAAGCATGTTACATTTTAGGGAAGCTGGAACATGTTCTAAGTCAATCAATTAAGGAACAGACTGAAATTTACTCATTTCTGATTCCCCTGGTCCGTACCCTGGTTTCCAAAATCTATGAGCTTCTCTTCATGAACTTGCACCTGCCTTCTTTACCTTTTACCAATGGTAGCTCTTCATTTTTTGAAGATTTTCAAGAATATTGCAGTTCAAATGAATGGCAAGTTTACATCGAAAAATATGTAAGTTTTAATCTATTTTGAGTGAGATTTTTCTAAGTTGTCATTTTTATAGAAGTCTATGTTAAATTTTCTGTATATATATGTATATATTTATAAGATCGTGCCTTACATGAAGCAGTATGAAACCCATACATTTTATGAGGGTCATGAGGACATGGCACTTTATTGGAAGAATTGTTATGAAGCCTTAATGGTGAATATGCATAAACGAGACCGGGAAGGAGGAGAAAGCAAGCTTAAGTTTCAGGTAAAAATTATTAAATGTTTTTATTTTTTATTTTATTTTATTTTTTTTTAATTTTTAAGATTTTATTTATTCATTCAAGACACAGAGAGAGAGAAAGAGCACGAGCAGGGGGAGAGGCAGAGGGAGAAGCAGGCTCCCCGCTGAGCCAGGAGCTGGACATGGGGCTCGATCCCAGGACCCTGGGATCATGACCCAAGCCGAAGGCAGATGCTTAACCATCTGAGCCACCCAGGCGCCCCTAAATGTTTTTAGTATCTAGTTTTTTTATGTTGATTTCAAGCTTTTAATATTCAGATAAGAGTAAAAACAAGTCTGAACTCTGAATACAAATGGTGTTTCCTGTTGTTTGAAAATTATTTCAGAATTGAGGGCGCCTGGGTGACTTAGTCAGTTAAGCATCTGCCTTCTGCTCTAGTCATGATCCCAGCGTCCTGGGATCAAGTCCTGTATCAGGTTTCCTGCTCAGCAGGAAGTCTGCTTCTCCCTCTGCCACTCCCCCCTGCTTGTGATCTCTCTCTCTGATAAATAAATAAAATCTTAAAATTATTTCAGAAGTGAAAGAAAAAGACTGATAAGTAACAATTAAAAAGTTAATGTCAAAATGTTCTATGCATAGTTGATATGTATAAAGTCTGTTAAGCTGATAGTACATATCTCTAAGGAGGCTGGGTATAGATCAGTGCTTAGAGAATATTTATAGCACTAAAAACTTGCTTTAGAAAAGAAGAAAGGCCTCAAATTAATAATTTAAGTTTCTACCTGAAACTAGAGAAAGAAAACTAATCTAAACTAGTTTCCAAATAAGAAACTAACAAAAGTAAGAGCAGAAATCAATGAAATTGAAAGCAGGAAGAACAATAGAGAAAATTAATAAAACTAAAATCTAGTTCGTTAAAATGTCAATAAAATTAGGGTACCTGGGTGGCACAGTTGGTTAAGCATCGGACTCTTGGTTTCAGCTCAGGTTGTGATCTCGGGTTGTAAGGTTGAGCCCCGCGTTAGGCTCTGAGTTCAGTGTGGAGTCTACTTGAGACTCTCTCCCTCTCCCTCTTCCTCTGTCCCTCCCCCATTCTTTCTCTCTCTCTCTCTCTCAAATAAATACTAAAATAAATAAATATTTTTGAAAATGTCAATAAAATGTATAAACTTCTAGCCAGATTGACAAAGCAAAAAAAGAAAGTGAAAAATTGCCATTACCAGGAATGACAGGGGGATATCACCACTGACTCCACAGATATCAACATGATAATAAGAGCCTGCCACAAACCAATCTATTCACATAAATAAGATGACTTAAATGGATACATTTCCAAAACTTAATTCAATAATAAATTGATAGCCTGGATAGTCTTATCTATTAGAGAAATTGAATTTATACTTTAAAAACCTTCCAGGGTGCGTGGGTGGCTCAGTCATTAAGCGTCTGCCTTCGGCTCAGGTCATGATCCCAGGGTCCTGGGATCGAGTCCCGCATCGGGCTCCTTGCTCAGTGGAAGCCTGCTTCTCCCTCTGACCCTCCCCCCTCTCATGTGCTCTCTCTCATTCTCTCTCTCTCAAATAAAATCTTTAAAAAAAAAAAAAAGTTATTCTAATGGAACAAGAAAATACTGTTGGTTACCAGCTTCTTTCCTTTTCTGCATGATTTTATTGGGTCAGATTTTTAAAATTATTTAAATATATGATTCAGTGCTATTATTTATTGCTGTTTCAGGAGTTTTTTGTGGAACCATTTAATAGAAAAGCCCGCCAAGAGAACTTGAGGTATAATAATACACTTAAACAACTTAGCAATCAACAGTTAATCACTCTGAGACGCTGGAAGGCAGTACAGCTCTATCTTACATCTGAAAGGGGACCTTGGGCTGAAAGGTAGGAGGATATTATTTATTAAATACCCTTTCTTCTTTAGAACTCTTGCCTAGAACTTTTTGAGCCAGTGACCTCTCCCATCCAATTTTTAAAACATTCAACTTACAAAAAAATAGCTTTTAATTAATTTGGTTGTCTTTTTGTGAATTACAGATCTGGAATGTTTAGAGCTTTGTATATATGTTTTTCACCATGGAATTGTTTCCCTTCCTTTTACCGTGTGATGTAGAATTAAGTCTTTTTTTTTTTTTTAATTTATTTTTATTTAAATTTTAGTTAGTGAACATACAGTGCAATATTGGTTTCTAAAGTAGAATTCAGTCTTGAATCTGTCTTCCTGATACTGCCTCTTTGAGCTAGAGTTAGTGATGTTATGTGTTTCAGTATTTTACAGTTTATTTACTTGATCCTAAATCACTTATGTTTTGCTGAATTATAATAATATGTATATAATAATGTAATATATAGCACACATATTACACCCCTTTTATTGTGGTAAAATACACATAATATAAACTTTACCATTTTAGCCATTTAAAAATATACAATTTAGTAACATTAAGTACATTCATAATGTGCAATCATTACCACTGTCCAGCTTTAGAACATTTTCATTACTGCAAAAAGAAACCCTGGACCCATTTGGCAGTCATTCTCTATTCCTTTATGCAGCTCCTGGCAACCACCAATCCATTTTCTGTCTCAATGAATTTGCCTATTCTTGATATTTATATAAATGGAGTCATACAATATGTGGCCTTAACCCTTTCACTTAGCATTATGTTTTCATTATATTGTGGCATGTATCAGTACTTCTTTTTTAAAGGCCACATAATATTCCATTGTGTGGATATACCACATTTTGTCTATTCATTCATCAGATGATAGACGTTTGGGTTGTTTTCTTTATGGCTATTGTAAATAGTACTGCTATGAACATTTGTGAACAAGTGTTTGTTTCAACATGTTTTTTCCATTCTTTTTTTTTTTTTTTTTAAGATTTTATTTATTTGAGAGAGAGAGCATGAATGGGGTGAGGGGCAGAGGGAAAAGCAGGCTCTACCCTGAGCAGGGAGCCTGATGCGGGGCCTCGACTCCAGGATCATGACCTGAGCCAAAGGCAGACACTTAACCGACTGAGCCACCCAGGCACCCCTCAACATCTGTTTTGTAATTCTTTTAAGTATATACCTACAAGCAAAATTGCTAGGTCATGTGATAATCCAGTGTCTAACTTACTGAGGAATTGCCAGTTCCACAGCAACTGCAGCATTTAACATTCCCATTAGCATTGTTTGCAGGTTCTAGTTTCTCCACAACCTTACCAGTACTTGTAAAATTTTTCCAGTTTTTTTATTATGACCATCCTAGTGGATGTGAAGTGGTATCTTATGATTTTGATTTGTATTTCCTAATGACAAGTGATGTTGAGTATCTTTTCACATACTTGTTGGCCATTTGTATATCTTTTTTGAAGAAATGTCTATTCAAGTTCTTTGCTCACTTTTAAATTAGATTGTTTGACATTTTGTGGTTCAGTTTTAAGAGTTCTTTTTCTCAGTAATAGACCCTTATCAGATACATGATTTGTAAATATGTAGATTGTCTTTTCGCTTTCTTGATAGTAGCCTTTGGTATACAAAAATTTTTTAATTTCAAAGTCCAGTTTACCTCTTTTTTTCTTTTGTTGTTTATGTTTTTGGTGTAATATCTAAGAAACCATTCCCAAATCCAAGTTCACAGACTTACTCCTGTCTTTTCTTCTAAGAGTTTTAGCTCTTATGTTTAGATCAATTATATTCTCTTTATTTGTAGTAAAGTTATTTTATTTTGAACACCGTATTAGAATAAATTCATTGTATAGCTAGTTAAGAACTTCCATTGAACAGTTGAAGAGTAAAAGATATCAGCTGTAAGTGTGAAGATTTATGTTCAATTCTTATTTCTGATACCTGTAAACACCTTGGCATATCAGGCAAATAATTTAGCCTTCTTAGGGTTCTTCATGTATAAACTGCAGCTATGCATATCCACACTGGTTTTCTTTTAGGGTCGTTTGGGTCAAATGACATGATGAATGTGACTGTTTTTATAAAATGGTGCTAAACAAATGTAAAATTCTTGATACTTTCTTACTCTATTTCATTCAACCAATCTTTGTAACTTCAAGCTAAGTAATTTTACTTGTTTACTTATGAAAATTCATAGGAAACAAAATCCAATTCACTGGAAACTAGCTAATGTAGAAAATTATTCCCGCATGAGACTTAAATTGGTGCCAAATTATAACTTCAAAACTCATGAAGACGCTAGTGCTCTCAGAGATAATCTAGGTGAGTTCCGATGCCTGTTTAATTATTTGTTGAAGATAGTGAGGGTATTGGTGGGTTGGTTATTGTTTTTATTAATTGTTTTGAAATTGCTTACTCATGAAGGAAGGGTGACACTTTATAATTATTTCGTTTTCAAAATGTTAAGATACTATTTACAAAGCTTTGTTGTACAGAAATTAGTTGACATTTAAATGGTTGTATATGTTAAATTCTGTTACCTTTGGCCTAAATCTAAGATGACTTCCTATATTGATTAATTGTAATTTTTCAAAGAAAAACATAATTTACAATCATAAAATTATACTGTAATTTATGTGCCACTAGTGCACTGTCTCTTGTATCCATTATGGTACATTGAAACAGTGGTTCTTTTCCCTTAGTCTTCTGCTTACCAAGACTGAGGCTAATGTTAGATATATTTAGAATTCTTAGCAATCCTTTAGATCTTTGTTTTATAACCTGTTCTTTTTAGACCCTTAGTATCTTAGATGGGTTAATACCTTTTTCTAGAGAAAAGTGCAAAAACACATAGCTTAGCAGTATTTCAAAACAGATTTTGAAGAGTCTCTACAACTCTTTAGGAAACCCTGCCTTTCTAACCATCTGAGTACATATCTCCCTTTTTGAAGACAGGTCTGTGAAATACCCAAAATATTGATTGTTGAATCATTGGCAGTCATGTGTATACTAAATTGCTTTATCATAGCCACCTTCAATGACTAAGTTTTAGATGAAATTCAAGTACGAATTTTTAAATCTTTTTAAAGTTGCATTAATATATTGGCCAATACAGATGCCATAAATTAATCAAGAGTGCTACTATCTGTGATGCCTGCCATTTACAGTCTTACATCCTAAAATAAATCCGACACAGTAACTCATTTCCCTTAATGCAAAATAATGGCCCTACCCATGAAAGAAACTCTAACTTTAAGAGTATCTTATAAAGGAAGTCACTTGCATATAACTTGTTCTCCCTCTATGTATTTACTCCTTGAAATTTGACTACGCTTATCACTCAGCACATATCTTTGTTGAATGACTTGAATCTAATAATACTTAAAGAATAGTGTCCCCTATTTTTTCTTCTTTTTTACCAAGAAATCCCCCCCAGGAAATTTCCTGTTCCTGTTCCTCTCCTCACCCCTTTATACAGGTACACACATATAATTTTATGTCCCTTCCTCTTGGTTTTAATTAAGTCTAGGAAAACTCATGTTCTTCCGTTTTTTCATCTCTCAGTTTTTCTCCTTACCTAGTTTTCAAATATACCCCAAGTATAATAGTGACAATAAGATAGTACAAAAGAAACAAAAATTCATACATTTTAAAGTGAAATTGGAAATAGTACAAAACTAGTGGCATCAATCTCTAAAACTCTTTAAGTTTCCCTGAAGTATACTTCAGAATTAGCTGTAAAATGTTCTACCTACCTGAAAATACTTACAGACAAAAATAAGTAGAAAATTATTCCTGCATGAGACTTAAATTGGTGCCAAATTATAACTTCAAAACTCATGAAGACGCTACTGCTTTTATTTTATTTGTAGTAAAATTATTTTATTTTGAATACTGTATTAGAATAAATTCATTGTATAGCTAGTTAAGAACTTCCATTGAACAAAGAGTACAAGATATCAGCTCCTTATTTTTGTCTGTATTTTCATCACCTGCCAGAATTCATGGTATTTTAAAAATATTTTCTTATTTTGTTTTGTTTCACATACCCCAGTATGGCTTTGCAAGCATCCCATTGCATATGTACAGAATAGTTTTTACATTGTGGGCTAAATTACAAAGTTAACCATTATCTGTAACATTTTTGATGTGAAATTCATTGTGAATTAAACAAGTGATTTGTGAAGTATCTTTTGGAACACAACCACTTAAAAATTATGGAATTTAAATAGTCAAAAAGTGTATTCTTAAATATATCATTAAAAATATTTGGTTTTAGGGCGCCTGAGTGGCTCAGTCGTTAAGCGTCTGCCTTCAGCTTGGGTCATGATCCCAGGGTCCTGGGATTGAGCCCCACCCACATCAGGCTCCCTGAACAGCGGGGCGTCTGCTTCTCCCTCTCCCACCGCCCCTGCTTGTGTTCCTGCTCTCGCTGTCTCTCTCTCTGTCAAATAAATAAAATCTTTTAAAAAAATTTTTTTTAATTTGTTTTAGAGGAAAAAAAAATTTTTTTTTTCGGTTTTAGAGAAATTTTTTTGCCCAAACTTCTTCATTAGAAATACTCTTTCCTGAGTGTTTGCAACAACTTATTTTTAGTCCTTACACTGTTTCTATTGTCTCTGAACTTTGGTAGTAATTCTCCTCTATAAGTATACATTTTTTTCTAGCACTGGTGCTTAACCTCCTAGTTTTCTTCCAATTTTTAGTCTTCTTTTCTTGGTCACCTTTTAAGTGATGATGTTCCTAAATCCATTCCTAGCCATCTTGCCTTTTACCTATGCTTTCTGTGAAGTGGTGGTTTCATGACTTCACCATACATATACGAAATAATGCTTTCTCACCTGTATTTCTAATTCTTTTTTTTTTTTTTTTTTAGGGAACAGTTCCTTTATTTATTTATTTTTTCACCTTTAAGATGTTTTTTTTTTTATTCTTACGTTAATCCCCTACATTACATCATTAGTTTTGGATGTAGTGTTCCATGATTCATTGTTTATGCATAACACCCAGTGCTCCATGCAGAATGTGCCCTCCTCAATACCCACCACCAGGCTAACCCATCCTCCCACCCCCCTCCCCTCTAGAACCCTCAGTTTGTTTTTCAGAGTCCATCGTCTCTCATGGTTCATCTACCCCTCCGATTTCCCCCGCTTCATTCTTCCCCTCCTGCTACCTTCTTCTCTCTTTTTTTTTTTTAACATATATTGCATTATTTGTTTCAGAGGTACAGATCTGAGATTCAACAGTCTTGCACAATTCACAGCGCTTACCAGAGCACATACCCTCCCCAGTGTCTATCACCCAGTCACCCCATCCCTCCCACCCCACCCCCCACTCCAGCAACCCTCAGTTTGTTTCCTGAGATTAAGAATTCCTCATATCAGTGAGATCATATGATATATGTCTTTCTCTGTTTGACTTATTTCGCTCAGCATAATACCCTCCAGTTCCATCCACGTCGTTGCAAATGGCAAGATCTCATTCCTTTTGATGGCTGCATAATATTCCATTGTATATATATACCACATCTTCTTTATCCATTCATCTGTTGATGGACATCTTGGCTCTTTCCACAGTTTGGCTATTGTGGACATGGCTGCTATAAACATCGGGGTGCATGTACCCTTTCGGATCCCTACTTTTGTATCTTTGGGGTAAATACCCAGTAGTGCAATTGCTGGATCATATGGTAGCTCTATTTTCAACTTTTTGAGGAACCTCCATACTGTTTCCCAGAGTGGCTGCACCAGCTTGCATTCCCACCAACAGTGTAGGAGGGTTCCCCTTTCTCCGCATCCCCGCGAACATCTGTCGTTTCCTGACTTGTTAATTTTAGCCCTTCTGACTGGTGTGAGGTGGTATCTCATTGAGGTTTTGATTTGGATTTCCCTGATGCCGAGCGATATTGAGCACTTTTTCATGTGTCTGTTGGCCATTTGGATGTCTTCTTTGGAAAAATGTCTGTTCATGTCTTCTGCCCATTTCTTGATTGGATTCTTTGTTCTTTGGGTGTTGAGTTTGATGAGTTCTTTATAGATTTTGGATACTAGCCCTTTATCTGATATGTCATTTGTAAATATCTTCTCCCATTCTGTCGGTTGTCTTTTGGTTTTGTTGACCGTTTCCTTTGCTTTGCAAAAGCTTTTTATCTTGATGAAGTCCCAATAGTTCATTTTTGCTCTTGCTTCCCTTGCCTTTGGCGATGTTTCTAGGAAGAAGTTGCTGCGGCTGAGGTCAAAGAGGCTGCTGCCTGTGTTCTCCTTTAGGATTTTGATGGACTCCTGTCTCACATTGAGGTCTTTCAACCATTTGGAGTCTATTTTTGTGTGTGGTGTACGGAAATGGTCCAGTTTCATTCTTCTGCATGTGGCTATCCAATTTTCCCAACACCATTTGTTGAAGAGACTCTTTTTTCCATTGGACATTCTTTCCTGCTTTGTCAAAGATGAGTTGACCCTAGAGTTGAGGGTCCATTTCTGGGCTCTCTATTCTGTTCCATTGATCTATGTGTCTGTTTTTGTGCCAGTAGCATGCTGTCTTGATGATGACCGCTTTGTAATAGAGCTGGAAGTCCGGAATTGTGATGTCACCAGCTTTGCTTTTCTTTTTCAACATTCCTCTGGCTATGCGGGGTCTTTTCTGGTTCCATACAAATTTTAGGATTATTTGTTCCATTTCTTTGAAAAAAGTGGATGGTATTTTGATGGGGATTGCATTGAATATGTAGATTGTTCTAGGTAGCATTGACATCTTCACAATATTTGTTCTTCCAATCCATGAGCATGGAACGTTTTTCCATTTCTTTGGTCTTCCTCCATTTCTTTCATGAGTATTTTATAGTTTTCTGAGTCCAGATCCTTTGTCTCTTTGGTTAGATTTATTCCTAGGTATCTTACGGTTTGGGGTGCAATTGTAAATGGGATCGACTCCTTCATTTCTCTTTCTTCTGTCTTGTTGTTGGTGTATAGGAATGCCACTGATTTCTATGGATTGATTTTCTATCCTGCCACTTTACTGAATTCCTGTATGAGTTCTAGCAGTTTTGGGGTGGAGTCTTTGGGGTTTTCCACATAAAGTATCATATCATCTGCAAAGAGTGAGAGTTTGACTTCTTCTTTGCCGATTTGGATGTCTTTGATTTCTTTTTGTTGTCTGATTGCTGTGGCTAGGACTTCCAATACTATGTTGAATAGCAGTGGTGATAGTGGACATCCCTGCCGTGTTCTTGACCTTAGGGGGAAAGCTCTCAGTTTTTCCCCATTGAGAATGATATTCGCTGTAGGTTTTTCATAGATGGCTTTTATGATATTGAGATATATACCCTCTATGCTATACTCTGAAGAGTTTTGATCAAGAAAGGATGCTGTACTTTGTCAAAAGCTTTTTCTGCATCTATTGAGAGGATCATATGATTCTTGTTCTTTCTTTTGTTAATGTGTTGTATCACATTGATTGATTTGCGGATGTTGAACCAATCTTGCAGCCCAGGGATAAATCCCACTTGGTCATGGTGAATAATCCTTTTAATGTACTGTTGGATCCTATTGGCTAGTATTTTGGTGAGAATTTTTGCATCCATGTTCATCAGGGATATTGGTCTGTAATTCTCCTTTTTGATGGGGTCTTTGTCTGGTTTGGGGATCAAGGTAATGCTGGCCTCATAAAATGAGTTTGGAAGTTTTCCTTCCATTTCTATTTTTTTGGAACAGTTTCAGAAGAATAGGTATTAATTCTTCTTGAAATGTTTGGTAGAATTCCTCTGGGAAGCCATCTGGCCCTGGACTTTTATTTTTTGGGAGATTTTTGATAACTGCTTCAATTTCCTTAGTGGTTATAGGTCTGTTCAGGTTTTCTATTTCTTCCTGGTTCAGTTTTAGTAGTTGATACATCTCTAGGAATGCATCCATTTCTTCCAGGTTATCTGATTTGCTGGCATAGAGTTGTTCATAATATGTTCTTATCATTGTTTGTATTTCTTTGGTGTTGGTTGTGATCTCTCCTCTTTCATTCATGATTTTGTTTATTTGGATCCTTTCTCTTTTCTTTTTGATAAGTCTGGCCAGGGGTTTATCAATCTTGTTAATTCTTTCAAAGAACCAGCTCCTAGTTTCATTGATCTGTTCTACTATTCTTTTAGTTTCTATTTCATTGATTTCTGCTCTGATCTTTATTATTTCTCTTCTCCTGCTGGGTTTAGGCTTTATTTGCTGTTCTTTCTCCAGCTCCTTTAGGTGTAGGGTTAGGTTGTGTACTTGAGACCTTTCTTGTTTCTTGAGAAAGGCTTGTATTGCTATATACTTTCCTCTTAGGACTGCCTTTGCTGCATCCCAAAGATTTTGAATAGTTGTGTTTTCATTTTCATTGGTTTCCATGTATTTTTTAAATTCTTTAATTTTCTGTTTGACCCATTCATTTTTCAGTAGGATGCTCTTTAGCCTCCATGTATTTGAGTTCTTTCCGACTTTCCTCTTGTGATTGAGTTCTAGTTTCAAAGCATTGTGGTCTGAAAATAGGCAGGGAATGATCCCAGTCTTTTGGTACCGGTTGAGACCTGATTTATGACCTAGGATATGATCTATTCTGGAGAATGTTCCATGGGGACTAGAGAAGAATGTGTATTCCATTGCTTTGGATGGAATGTTCTGAATATGTCTGTGAAGTCCATTTGGTCCAGTGTGTCATTTAAAGTCTTTATTTCCTTGTTGATCTTTTGCTTAGATGATCTGTCCATTTCAGTGAGGGGGGTGTTAAAGTCCCCCACTATTATTGTATTGTTGTCGATGTGTTTCTTTGCTTTTGTTATTAATTGCCTTATATAATTGGCTGCTCCCATGTTAGGGGCATAGATATTTACAATTGTTAGATCTTCTTGTTGGATAGACCCTTTAAGTAGGATATAATGTCCTTCCTCATCTCTTATTACAGTCTTTGGTTTAAAATCTAATTTGTCTGATATAAGGATTGCCACCCCAGCTTTCTTTTGGTGTCCATTAGCATGGTAAATGGTTTTCCACCCCCTCACTTTCAATCTGGGGGTGTCTTTGGTTCTAAAATGAGTCTCTTGCAGACAGCATATCGATGGGTCTTGTTTTTTAATCCAGTCTGATAGCCTGTGTCTTTTGATTGGGGCATTTAGCCCTTTTACATTCAGGGTAACTATTGAAAGATAGGAATTTAGTGCCATTGTATTGCCTGTAAGGTGACTGTTACCGTATATTGTCTGTGTTCCTTTCTGGTCTATGTTGCTTTTAGGGTCTCTCTTTGCTTTGAGGACCCCTTTCAAGATTTCCTGTAGGGCTGGTTTTGTGTTTGCAAATTCCTTTAGTTTTTGTTTGTCCTGGAAGCTTTTTATCTCTCCTTCAATTTTCAATGACAGCCTAGCTGGATATAGTATTCTTGGCTGCAGATTTTTCTCATTTAGTGCTCTGAATATATCCTGCCAGTCCTTTCTGGCCTGCCAGGTCTCTGTGGATAGGTCTGTTGCCAGTCTAATGTTTCTACCATTGTAGGTTACATATCTCTTCTCCCGAGCTGCTTTCAGGATTTTCTCTTTGTCTATGAGACTCGTAAGTTTTACTATTAGATGTCGGGGTGTTGACCTATTTTTATTGATTTTGAGAGGGGTTCTCTGTGCTTCCTGGATTTTGATGCCTGTTTCCTTGCCCAAATTAGGGAAGTTCTCTGCTATAATTTGCTCCATTATACCTTCTGCCCCCCTCTCTCTTTCTTCTTCTTCTGGGATCGCAATTATTCTAATGTTGTTTCGTCTTATGGTATCGCTTATCTCTCGAATTCTGCCCTCGTGATCCAGTAGTTGTTAATCTCTCTTTTTCTCAGCTTCTTTATTTTCCATCATTTGGTCTTCTATATTACTGATTCTCTCTTCTGCCTCATTTATCCTAGCAATTAGCGCCCCCATTTTTGATTGCACCTCATTAATAGCCTTTTTTATTTCGACTTGGTTAGATTTTAGTTCTTTTATTTCTCCAGAAAGGGTTTCTCTAATAACTTCCATATTTTTTTCAAGCCCAGCTAGTATCTTTAAAGTGATGATTCTGAACTCTAGATCTGACATCGTACTAATGTCCGTATTGAGTAGGTCCCTGGCAGTCGGTACTACCTCTTGTTCTTTTTGTTGAGGTGATTTTTTCCGTCTTGTCATTTTGTGCAGAGGAGAATAGATTAATGAGAGAACAAAATGCTAGCAGAGTAACAACGTCCCCAGAAAATATACTCTAAACAAATCAGAAAAGACCTGAAGCAGTGGAAAAAGAAACGGAAAGAGAGAAAAAAGAAAAAGAAAAAAAAGATAAAGATAAAAACAAACAAAAACAAACAAAACAAAACAACAACAAAAAAAAACCAGAATGTGATCAAATATGATCAGGCTGGTATATAGATCAGTGCCACACACTAGATTTGGGGTGTATTTTGGTCTGTTAGAAGAAAGTGCCTCCCAAAATTTTAAAGAAAGAAAAACATATATGTACAAAAATAAGGGTTGATATGATGAAGGGATGGAATATGACTGTAAAGATGGAAATTATAAAAAAATTTTATAAAAGGAATTGATAAGAAGTTGTTTGAAAAAAGAAAGAAGAGGATTTAAAAAAAGAAAAAAGAAAAAAAAAGGGAGAGATGTGATCAGGCAGGGGAGTAGAAAAAACCATATACTAGAGATTTAGGGTATATTTTAATCTGTTAGAAGAAACTATCTCAAAATTTTAAAGAGAGAACAACTTATATATATATGCCAAAAATACGGGTAACTACTATGAAGGGATAGAATATGACTCTAAAAATGAAAAATAAAAATGTTTTTTAAAAAAAGGGATTGATAAGATGTTGGTTGAAAAAGGGAAAAAGAAAAATTGAAAAAGAAAAAAAAAGAAAAAAAAAACAGGTAAAAAAAATTAACTTTGGGGGCGCCTGGGTGGCTCAGCCGGTTAAGCGTCTGCCTTCGGCTCAGGTCATGATCCTGGGGTCCTGGGATCGAGCCCCACATCGGGCTCCCTGCTCTGCAGGAAGCCTGCTTCTCCCTCTGCCACTCCCCCTGCTCGTGTTCCCTCTCTCGCTGTCTCTCTCTCTCTGTCAAATAAATAAATAAAATCTTTAAAAAAAAAAAAAAAAAAAAATTAACTTTGAAATACTAAAGAATCATGGTAAAAAAGCCATGAATTCTATGTGCAGTATTCCCCTAACGCTGGAGTTCTGCCGTTCTCATTGATCGGTAAACTTGGTCTTGGCTGGCTGTTCTCGCTGATCTTCTGGGGAGGGGCCTCTTGCCATGGTTCCCAAATGTCTTTGCCAGAGGCGGAATTGCCCTGCCCTTGCCCCCTCCCGGCTAAGTAATCTGCTCGGGTTTGCTCTCCGGAGCTTTTGTTTCCTGTGAGCTTTCTGTACAGCTTTGGAGGCGGAGAGTGAAAATGGCGGCCTCCCAATCTCTGCCCCGGAGGAGCCGAGAACTCGGGGCCCTGCTTCTCAGTGAGCCCCCAGAGAAAAGCCGTCAGTCACTCCCGTCTCCCCAGTCTCCGAGACCGCACTCCGTGCTCACCCGGCCTGTGACTGCGTGTTTCTATCTCTGGCACCCGACCCGGGTGGAGTCTTCAAACCCAGCAGATCACTGCGGTGCACTCCCGCGTGGCTCCTCCCGGGGGAGGAAGGTGCGTCTCCCCGGATCTGCCGCTTGTTGGGTCCCTGCTGGAGGAGCAGTGGCCCGAATGTGCCGCGGATCATGGTTTATGGCAACCCTGAGCTGAGAGCCCGCGCCTGGGCTCCGCCTCTGCAGCCGGCTTCCCTGCTCCGTTACCTGGGAGCTCTGCCGCACTCAGGCACCCCCGGTCTTTCTGTGACCCCGAGGGTCCTGAGACCACACTGTCCCGGAGGGTTCCACCCCCCGCTTAGCCACCAGAGTGACGTCCCTCAGCAGAGCAGACTTTTAAAAGTTCGATTTTGTGCTCCGTGGTTCTATCACTTGCCAGAAGCGGCCGACGGAGGCCCCTCCCCTGCCGTCTATCCTCCCGAATATCGCCTCGGATTCACTTCTCCACACATCCTACCTTCCAGAAAGTGGTCGCTTTTCTGATGAGAGTTGTTGCTATTCTTTTCTTTGATCTCCTGTTGAGTTTGTAGGTGTTCAGAATGGTTTGATCCCTATCCAGCTGAATTCCTGAGAGGAGACGAAATCCAGGTTTCCTACTCCTCCGCCATCTTGCTCCGCCCCCCCCCCCCATTTCTAATTCTTACCTGCCTTTTGAACTTTACACTGTTTCTAATTTCTAATTGCGTGTCTGTCTGTTGGGATACCTCTTCCACAGAGGCTTCCATATAAAATTTCTGAAACTGAATTCATTATCTTTTCTAATTTGTCTACTCCTCACCCTAGACTGCTTTTCTTGTATCTTGGGTTGTAGTTTTATTTTCTCCATCTTTTAGTTACTCAGAATCATTAATATTAGCCATGAGTCTATCCTCATCCCTCCTAATCCCCTACACATAATAGCTTTTTAGGTACAATGTCCTCTTAATTCTCCCTTACATATCTTTTGAATGTTTTTCCTTATTCTCATTCCCTTTGCTGTTGCCATGGCTTAGCTTGGTGCTATCTTTTCCCAAACTTAACATAGTTTCCCAGCTGGCCTCTTTGCCTGATGTGTTTCCCATCCTCATTTTATTCACCAATCTTTCTTGAAAAAAAAGAAAGAAAAGATTTTATTTATTTATTTGAGAGAAAGAGAGTGTGCGAGCAGGGGGAGGGGCAGAGGGAGAGGGAGAAGCAGACTCCCTGCTGAGCAGGGACCCCCCCTCCCCCAATGCGGGACTGCATCCCAGGAGCCTGGGATCATGACCTGAGCCGAAGGCAGATGCTTAACCAGCTGAGCCACCCAGGCACCCCTTATTCACCACACTTTTTTTTTTTTATATAAAAGAATTTTTTTTTTTTAAGATTTTATTTATTTGCGAGAGAGAGAGAATGAGAGACAGAGAGCATGAGAGGGAGGAGAGTCAGAGGGAGAAGCAGACTCCCCGCCGAGCAGGGAGCCCGATGCGGGACTCGATCCCGGGACTCCAGGATCACAACCTGAGCTGAAGGTAGCCGCTTAACCGACTGAGCCACCCAGGCGCCCCTATTCACCACACTCTTAATGGAGTAGTGTCATTCATCTACATAAAGTCTGTTTTCTATTTGTATCAGATTATCTAGATTCCTTATTTTCAGTTTTCATTGCATATTCTCATGTGCTTTAATTAAATGTTTAACAATAAATTTTGCCATATGAAATAAATTAGACCACATGAAGAAACATGTTCAGTAAAAATAGTTACTTGTTCTAGGAAAAGTGTGAGCCAGTACTTCTTAGGTATAGACAAAGGTGTGATCAAAGCAGATTTGATCTAGAAAAATGCAACTGTACATTACG
Source organism: Mirounga angustirostris (assembly GCF_029215605.1). NCBI lineage: Eukaryota > Metazoa > Chordata > Mammalia > Carnivora > Phocidae > Mirounga > Mirounga angustirostris. The sequence goes on from NW_026991711.1 coordinate 163,343,970, forward strand.
TTGATTTATTTTTTTATGTCTAAGCAATGAAACCATTTGAGAAACTAAGGGAGGATTTGTCATCTTTATAATGTTTTGATACTTAGGGTTTTTTTGTTTTCTTCTTTTTTATTAGAGAGGGAGAGATGGAGGGGCAGGGAGGAAGAGAGAGAGAATCTTAACTAGGCTTCACACCCAGCACAGAGCCTGACTCAGGGCTCGACCTCACAACCCTGAGATCATGACCTGAGCTGAAACCAAGAGTCAGACATTTAACTGAAATAGCCACCCAGGCACCCCTATAATGTTTTGTTGTTTGGTATGAATTATTTTTATTTCCCACAACTGAAATATCTTTATTCATAGTTACATACGTCAATTTTTCCCAGTCCTACCTATAAATTATGCAGTTATTTTTATTACTATTCTTATGTCACTCAGGTAATTGAGAGGTGAATGTATAATAATGATAGCTGCCATTTATTTTATACTTACTGTGATGTGATGTATCTCCATTTCACAGTTAAGAAAACAGGTGCAGAGGGGTCACCTGGTTAATAAATGGCTGAACAGAATTCGAGTATAAGTTTACCACTTCACAGCCTTTGTTCTTCCCATTACACCAGCCCTGCCTTCTTATGAAATGTATAGTTTATAAAATGCATTACATTTATTGTGTATATTTGTATCCAGAATTACTTCTTAAATTTCATGTGCTCCAGAAAAAAAGAAACTTCAGCTCTTGGGTTATGTATTCTCTTCCAATTTAAGATAATTTGTCATCTTCTTTCTTAATATTTCTTTAGTACAAATACAAAGTAAAAATAGTTCTATTAAATTAATACAGTGAGAATAATTCTTTCTATAACTTTTTGGCATGCTTTAGAATTAGATTAAAGAGATTACTTGGCCCATTTTTAAATATAAATAATACCATCATTAAAATAGATAACATTTTTAAAACATTTATTCCTTTTATTATACATGTAATAGTTTTTAAGATCACAAACAACCTAGATTATTTTAAATCATGTATAAAACCTTTTCTGTAGTGAGGAGCAGAGGAAGAGAGAGAGAATCCCAAGCACACTCCCCTCTGAGCACAGAGCCCTACACAGTGCTCAATCCCACAACCCCACCTGAGCCGAAAACAAGAGTCAGATGCAAAACCAACTTAGTCACTCAGGGGCCCAGTAAATTGCTTTTTTATCTTAGAAAACTTTATGTCCTTCTTAGTTTTTTTCCAGTTTTATTAAGATATAATTGACATACAATACTGTGTAAGGTGTAGAGCATAATGACTTGAGATATGCACATATTGTAAAATGATTACAGTAATGTACAGTTAACCATCACATCATATAGTTAAAAAAATTTTTTTCCCTTATGATGAGAACTTTTAGGATCTACTCTCTGAGCAACTTTCAAATATGCCATATAGCATTGTTAACTAGTCACCATGCACATTACATCCCCAATACCTCATTATCTTACACCTAGATGTTTATACCTTTTGACTCCCTTCACCCAATTCCCCTACCCTTCTCCTTTACTTAAAATACACATTATGATGATGATGATGATGTAATTAACAGTCAGAAATTACAGAAGGACTGTAATGAGGTTTTTTTTTACCGTGTTTAAAAGATATTTTGTATTTATTTAAACAGGCATCCAACACTCACAGCCTTCCAGTGATTCATTGCTTTTGGAAGTAGTGAAACAAGTAAAAGTTAGCAATATGGAGGAGGATAAATTAGACCTTCCTGAAGAAGACTTAACAGCCAGAGGAAATATGTATGTATAAGTATTTGAAAGAATTAAAAATTATTTTGTTCTGAAAAATGGGGTTATAAAATTGTGGAAGGTATTTGCTTATAATCTTAAGTACACTGACCTTTGAATAATAAAGGTTTGAACTGCATGGGCCCACTTATTTACACTTTTTTTCAATAAATACAGTATAGTACTGTAAATGTATATTCTCTTCTGAATAATTTTCTTAAAAATATTTTCTCTAGGTTACTTTAAGAATACAATATGTATTAATTGACTGTGTATATTATTGGTAAGGCTTCTGGTCAATGATAGGCTATTAATAGTTAAATTTTTAGGGAGTCAGATTTATTCATGGATTTTTGACCACACAGGGTTCAGTGCCACTAACCCCTGCATTATTCAAGGGTCAACTCTATTTCCAGAATCCATCTGTTACTGCTGTATCAGCTGTTAGGTGTCTATCAGTATTAACAGAAAATATATTGATTTCCTTATCTCTCTTTTTTGTTATTGTCATCAATATAGGCTTTCATATGTTTTAACCCCAACAATACAGTTTATTTTTTTATTATATTTTTAAAATTTAAATTCAATTAATTAACATATAGTGTAGTATTAGTTTCAAAGGTAGAGTTCAGAGATCCATCAGTGTTATATAATACACAGTGCTCATTACATCACGTGCCCTCCTTAATTGCCCATCACCCAATTACATCATCTGCCCACTAACCTCCCCTCCAACACCCTCTGTTTGTTCCCTGTAGTTAAGAGTCTCTTAGGGTTTGCTTCCCTCTCTGTTTTTATTTTATTTTATTTTTCCTTCCCTTCCCCTATGTTCATCTGCCTTGTTTCTTAAATTCCACAAATGAGTGAAATCATACAGTATTTGTCTTTCCCTGACTGACTTATTTCACTTAGCATAATACCCTCTAGTTCCATCCATGTTGTTGCAAATGACTTTTTTTTTTTTTTTTTTTGATGGCTGAGTGGTATTCCATTCTCTATGTATACCACATCTTCTTTCTCCATTCATCAGTGTTTTGGGGGGTTTTTTAAATTAATTTATTTTTATTTATTTATTTTTTTTGATGGCTGAGTGGTATTCCATTCTCTATATATACCACATCTTCTTTCTCCATTCATCAGTGTTTTGGGGTTTTTTTTAAATTAATTTATTTTTTTTATTATGTTATGTTAGTTACCATACAGTACATCATTAGTTCCATCCAGTTGATGGACATCTGGGTTCTTTCCATAGTTTGGCTATTGTGGACATTGCTGCTATAAACATTGGGGTGTAGGTGCCCCTTTGGATCACTACATTTCTATCTTTGGGGTAAGTACCTAGTAGTGTAATTGCTGGGTTGTAGGTAGCTCCATTTTCAGCTTTTTGAGGAACCTCCATACCGTTTTCCACAGTTGCTGCACCAGTTTGCATTCCAACCAACAGTGTAGGAGGGTTCCTCTTTCTCCACATCTTTGCCAACATCTGTCATTTCCTGACGTAGCCATTCTGCCCGGTGTGAGGTGATACCTCATTGTGGTTTTGATTTGTATTTCTCTGATGCCAAGTGACATTGAACACTTTTTCATGTGTCTTTTGGCCATTTGGATGTCTTCTTTGGAGAAATGTTTGTACTCCCCATTTCTTGATTGGATTATTTATTCTTCACGTGTTGAATTTGATAAATTCTTTATAGGTTTTGGATACTAGCCTTTTATCTGATAAGAAATTTACAAATATCTTTTCCCATTCTGTCTGTTGTCTTTTGGTTTTGTTTCCTTTGCTTTGCAAAAGCTTTTTATCTTGATGAAGTCCCAATTTTCATTTTTGCCTTTGTTTCCCTTGCCTTTGGAGACCTGTCTAGCAAGAAGTTGCTGCGGCCAAGGTCACGGAGGTTGCTGCCTGTGTTCTCCTCTACGAATCTGATGGATTCCTGTCTCACATTTAGGTCTTTCTTCCATTTTGAATTTATTTTTGTGTGTGGTGTAAGAAAGTGGTCCAGTTTCATTCTTCTGCATGTGGCTGTCCTATTTTCCCAACACCATTTGTTGAAGAGACTGTCTTTTTTCCATTGGATATTCTTTCCTGCTTTGTCAAAGATGAGTTGACCATAGAATTGAGGGTCCATTTCTGGGCTCTCTATTCTGTTCCATTGATCTATGTGTCTGTTTTTGTGCCAGTACCATACTGTCTTGATGATTACAGCTGTGTAAAGGAGCTTGAAGTCCAGAATTGTGATGTCACCAGCTTTGCTTTTCTTTTTCAACATTCTTTTGGCTATTTGGGGTCTTTCTGGTTCCATACACATTTTAGGATTATTTGTTCCATTTCTTTGAAAAAAGTTGATGGTATTTTGGTAGGGATTGCTTTAAATGTGTAGATTGCTCTAGGTAGCATTGACATCTTCACAATATTTGTTCTTCCAATCCATGAGCATGGAACATTTTTCCACTTTGTGTTTTCCTCAGTTTCTTTCATGAGTATTATATAGTTTTCTGAGTACAGATTCTTTGCCTCTTTGGTTATATTTATTCCTAGGTATTTTATGGTTTTGGGTGCAATTGTAAATGAGATTGACTCCTTAATTTCTCTTTCTTCTGTCTTTTTGTTGTTGAACAAAAAGAAATGCAACTGATTTCTGTGCATTGGTTTTATATCCTGCCACTTTACTGAATTCCTCCTGTATGAGTTCTAGCAATTTCGGGGTGGAGTCTTTGGGGTTTTCCACATAAGGTATCATACCATTAGCAAAAAGTGAGAGTTTGACTTCTTCTTTGCTGATTCAGATGCCTTTTATATCTTTTTGTTGTCTGAGTGCTGAGGCTAGGACTTCTAGTACCATGTTGAATAGCAGTGGTGATAGTGGACATCCCTGCTGTGTTCCTGACCTTAGGGGGAAAGCTCTCAGTTTTTCCCCATTGAGTATGATATTTGCTGTGGGTTTTCATAGATGGCTTTTATGATACTGAGGTATGTACCCTCTATCCCCACACTGTAAAGAGTTTTAATCAAGAATGGATGCTGTACTTTGTCAAATGCTTTTTCTGCATCTACTGAGCGGATCATATGGTTCTTATCCTTTCTTTTATTAATGTATTGTATCACATTGATTGATTTGTGGATGTTGAACCAACCTTGCAGCCCAGGAATAAATCCCTCTTGGTCATGGTGAATAATCCTTTTAATGTACTGTTGGATCCTATTGGCTAGTATTTTGGTGAGAATTTTTACAACCATGTTCATCAGGGATATTGGTCTGTAGTTCTCTTTTTTGAATGGGTCTTTCTCTGGTTTTGGGATCAAAGTAATGCTGGCCTCATAAAATGAGTTTGGAAGTTTTCCTTCCATTTCTATTTTTTGGAACAGTTTCAGAAGAACAGGTATTAATTCTTCTTGAAATGTTTGGTAGAATTCCCCTGGGAAGACATTTGACCCTGGGCTCTTGTTTTTTGGGAGATTTTTGATTACTTCCTCATTTCTTTAGTGGTCATGGGTCTGTTCAGATTTTCTATTTCTTCCTGGTTCAGTTTTGTTAGTTTATACATCTCTAGGAATGCATCCATTTCTTCCAGATTATCTAATTTGCTGGCATATAGTTGCTTATAATATGTTCTTTTAACTGTATTTCTTTGGTGTTTGTTGTGATCTCTCCTCTTTCATTCATGATTTTATTTATTTGGGTTCTTTCTCTTTTCTTTTTGATACATCTGGCCAGGGGGTTATCAATCTTATTAATTTCAAAGTATTACTATATACTTTCCTCTTAGGACCGCCTTTGCTGCATCCCAAAGATTTTGAACAGTTGTGTTTTCATTTCCATTTTTTTCCATGAATTTTTTTAATTCTTCTTTAATTTCCTGGTTGACCCATTCATTCTTTAATATGGTGCTCTTTAGCCTCCATGTATTTGAGTTCTTTCCAACTTTCCTCTTGTGACTGAGTTCTAGTTTGAAAGCATTGTGGTCCAAAAATATGCAGGGAATGATCCCAATCTTTTGGTACCAGTTGAGACCTGATTTGTGACCCAGGATGTGATTTTTTTCTGGAGAATGTTCCATGGGTACTAGAGAAGAATGGGTATCCTGTTGCTTTGGGATGGAATGTTCTGAATATATCTGTGAAGTTCCTCTGGTCCAGTGTTTCATTTAAAGCCTTTCTTTCTTTTTTTTTTTTTTCTAAAGATTTTATTTATTTATTTGAGACAGAGAGAATGAGAGACAGAGAGCATGAGAGGGAGGAGCAGACTCCCTGCCGAGCAGGGAGCCCGATGTGGGACTCGATCCCGGGACTCCAGGACCATGACCTGGGCCGAAGGCAGTCGCTTAACCAACTGAGCCACCCAGGCGCCCTTAAAGCCTTTATTTCTGTGTTGATCTTTTGCTTAGATGATCTATCCATTTCAGCGAGGGGGGTGTTAAAGTCCCCTACTATTATTGTCGATGTCTTTTTTTGTGAGGCTAGGACTTCTAATACTGTGTTGAATAACAGTGGTGATAGTGGACATCCCTGTCATGTTCCTGACCTTAGGAGAAAAGCTCTCAGTATTTCCCCATTGAGAATGATATTTATTGTGGGCTTTTTGCATATGGCTTTTATGATCTTGAGGTATGTTCCCTCTGTCCCTACACTGTGAAGAGTTTTAATCAAGAATGGATGCTGTACTTTGTCAAATGTTTTTTCTGCATCTATTGAAAATATCATATGGTTCTTGTTCTTTCTTTTATTAATGTAACGTATCATGTTGATTTGCAGATGTTGAACCACCCTTGTAGCCCAGGAATAAATCCCACTTGGTTGTGGTGAATAATCCTTTTAATGTACTGTTGGATCCTATTGGCTGGTGTATTGTTGAGAATTCCTTGTTCATCAGGGATATTGGTTTGTAATTCTCCTTATTTGTCGGGGTCTCTGTCTGGCTTTGGCATCAAGGTAATGGTGGCCTCATAGAAAGAGTTTGGAAGTTTCCTTCCATTTCTATTCTTTTGAAACAGTTCAGAGGAATAGATATTAATTTTTCTTAAATGTTTGGTAGGATTCCCCTAGGAAGCCATCTGGCCCTGGGCTCTTTGTTTGTTGGGAGATTTTTGATTCCTTCTTCAGTTTCCTTGCTGGTTATGGGTCTGTTTAGGTTTTCTATTTCTTCCAATTTCTGTTTTGGTAGTTCATACGTCTCTAGGAATGCATCCATTTCTTCCAGATTGTCTAATTTGTTGTCATATAATTGATCATAATCTCTTATAATTGTTTGTATTTTTTGGTGTTGGTTTTGATCTCTCCTCTTTCATTCATGATTTTATTTATTTGGGTCCTTTCTCTTCTTTTTGATAAGTCTTGCCAGGGGTTTATTGATCTTACTAATTCTTAACCACCTGCTAGTTTTGTTATGTGTTCTACTGTTCTTTTGGTTTCTGTTTCATTGATTTCTGCTTTAATTTTCATTAATTCTCTTCTCCTGCTGGGTTTAGGCTTTATTTGCTGTTCTTTCTCCAGCTCCTTTAGGTGTAGTGTTAGGTTGTGTATTTGAGACCTTTCTTGTTTCTTGAGAAAGGCATGTATTTCCCTCTTAGGACTGCCTTTGCTGCATCCCAAAGATTTTGAACAGTTATGTTTTCATTTTCATTTGTTTCCATTAATTTTTAAAATTCTTTAATTGCCTGTTGGACCCATTCATTCTTTAGTAGAATGCTTTAACCTCCACGTATTTGAGCCCTTTCCAAATTTCCTCTTGTGATTGAATTGAAGTTTGACGGCATTGTGACCCAAAAATATGCAGGAAATGATCCCAGTGTTTTGGCACTGGTTGAGACCTGTTTTGTGACCCAGGATGTGATCTATTCTGGAGAATGTTCCATGGGCACTAGAGAAGAATGTGTATTCTCTTGCGTTAGGATGGAATGCTCTGAATATATTTGTGAAGTCCATCTCGTCCAGTGTGTCACTCAAAGCCCTTGTTTCTTTGTTGATCTTCTGCTTAGATGATCTGCCCATTGCAGTAAGTGGGGTGTTTTAAGTCCCCTACTATTATTGTATTTATTTAATTTTGTTATTAATTGGCTTATATAATTGGCTGCTCCCATGTTAGGGGCATAAATATTTACAATTGTTAGATCTTCTTGTTGGATAGACCCTTGAATTATGATATAGTGTCCTTCGTCATCTCTTAGTACAGTCTTTGGTTTAAAATCTAATTTGTCTGATATAAGGAGTGCTTCCCCAGCTTTCTTTTGATGTTCATTAGCATGATAAATGGTTTTCCATCCCCTCATTTTCAATCTGGGTTGTCTTTGGGTCTAAAATGAGTCTCTTGCAGACAGCATATTGATGGGTTTTGCTTTTTTATCCAATATGATACCCTGTGTCTTTTGATTCGGGGCATTTAGCCCATTTACATTCAAAGTAACTGTTGAAAGATATGAATTTAGTGTCATTGTATTACCTATAAAGTCACTGTTTCTGGATATTGTCTGGTTCTGTGTTACTTTGGGGCTCTGTCTTTGCTTAAAGGATGCCCTTTAATATTTCTTGCAGGGCTGGTTTAGTGATCACAAGTTCTTTTAGTTTCTGTTTGTCCTGGAAGCTTTTTATCTCCTTCTGTTTTGAATGATAGTTTTGTTGGATAAAGTATTCTTGGCTGCATATTTTTCTCATTTAGCATCCTGAATATATCATGCCAGTCCTTTCTAGCCTGCCAGGTGTCTGTGGATAGGTCTGCTGCCAGTCTAATGTTTCTACCCTTGTAGGTTTTTTTTTAAATTTTAATTTATTAGTTTTTTTAATTATGTTCAATTAGCCACTGTATAGCACATCATTCATTAATTGTGTATATCACCCAGTGCTCTACCCTTGTAAGTTATGGACCTCTTGTCCCTAGCTCCTTTCAGGATTTTCTCTTTGTCTCTGAGTTTTGCAAGGTTCACTATTACATGTTGGGGTGTTGACCTATTTTTATTGATTTAGAGGGGTATTTTCTGTGCCTCCTGGACTTGAATGTCTGTTTCCTTCCCCAGATTAGGGAAGTTCTCAGCCATAATTTGTTCCAATATACCTTCTGCCCCTCCCCCGTCTTTTTCTGGGATCCCATTTATTCTAATATTGTTTCGCTCCTTGGTATTGCTTATCTCTCAAATTCTCCCCTCATGATCCAGTTGTTTCTCTTTTTCTCAGCTTCTTTATTCTCCATCATTTTGTCTCCTATATCACTAAATCTCTCTTCTGCCTCATTTATCCTAGCAATTAAAGCTTCCATTTTTTATTGCCTTTCATTAAGGGCCTTTTTGTTTTCGACTTGGTTAGAGTTTGGTTCTTTTATTTCTCCAGAAAGGGATTTTCTAGTGTCTTCTTTGCTTTTTTCAAGCCCAGCTAGTATCTTTATAATCATTATTCTGAAGTCTAGTTCCAACATCTCACTTATGTCCATACTGATTAGGTCCCTGGCAGTCAGTACTGCCTCTTGTTCTCTTTTTTGAGCTGAGTTTTTCCATCTTGTCATTCTTGCAGAAAGTGGTCACTTTTCTCTTTGTAAAATTTCCACAATTCTCTTTTTAGATCTCTGGTTGAGTTCAGAGGTGTTCAGAATGATTTAGTAGCTATCTAGCTGAATTCCTGGGACCAGACAAAAATTAAGTTCTCCTACTCCTCCGCCATCTTGGACTCTTTTCCCAACAATACAGTTTAATAGTTACTGTTTTATGCATTTGTCTAAATTAGTTAAGGGAAGATAATTACCATACTTATATACTTTGTTTCTTTGTGAACATTCAGATTACATCTGGTGTCATCTCCTTTCAGCCTGAAGGACTTTCTTTTGTTTTCTTATAAGGAAGGTCTGATAGCCACAGATTGTCTCAGTCTTCGTTATCTTTGGAAGTCTTTGTTTTTGCTTTCATTTTGGATTCTTTTTAAAAAATAGAGTTCTGTTTTTTGAAAATTAAGATTCGTATAATATCAAATTTACTATGTTAAAGTGTACTGTTCCATGGGTTTTAGTATATTCACAGAGTGAACATTACCACTAATTCCAGAATATGTCCGTCATTCTGAAAGGAAATCTTATGCTTTTTAGTAGTCACTCCCAATTTTCCCTTTTGTGCATCCCCTGGAAACCACTAATCTGCTTTCTGTCTTTATTGGATTTGCCTGTTTTCTACATTTCATTTATTTCTTAAAATAGGTGGCCTTTTGTGTCCTCATTTCATTCAGGATAATGTTTCCAAGGTTCATTCATATACCACTTTTGTTTATTCATCAATTGATGGACATATAGTTATTTCTACTTTTTGCCTTTTATAAATAATACTTCATGAATATTCATGTACAAATCTTTGTGTCAACATATGTTTTCAGTTATATTGGGTATATACCTAGGAATGAATTTGTTAGGCATGTAGTAATTCTATGTTTATTTAAGGAATTATAAAATTGTTTTCACAATGACTACACCATTTAACATTCTGGGGTTTAAATTTTTCCACATCTACCCCAACTTTTGTATTCTGTGTGTTTACTTATTATACTATCTGATTTTAAATGGTACCTTGTGGTTTTAATTTGCATTTTCCTAATGTCCAGTGATGCTGAGCATCTTTTCATGTACTTACTGTTTATATATTTTTTTATATATTTATAAATATATAAATATTTATGCAGATACTTTGCTCATTTTTAATTGGGTTATCTTTAAGTTATTAAGTTATAACAGTTCTTTATTTTATATACAAATGCCTTATCAGATGTGTGATTTGCGAAAATGTTCTCCCTTGAATGTGTTTTCCTTCATTTCGTTGATGCACAAAAGTTTTACATTTTCTAGGAGTTTTATATATTGTCTCTTACATTTAGGTCTTTGATCCATTTTTAGTTAATTTTTATATGTGGTATGATGTGGGAGTCCACATTCATTCTTTTTTTTTTTTTTTTGGAAGATTTTATTTATTTATTTGACAGAGAGAGAGGTAGCGAGAGCAGGAACACAAGCAGGGGGAGTGGGAGAGGAAGAAGCAGGCTTCCTGCCGAGCAGGGAGCCCGATGTGGGACTCGATCCCAGGACCCTGGGATCATGACCTGAGCCGAAGGCAGACGCTTAACGACTGAGCCACCCAGGCGCCCCACATTCATTCTTTTTTTATGTGATTATCGAGTTGCCTGAGAACCGTTACTTTCTTTTTTAATGGATAGTTTTGTTGGATATACAATTTTTAGTGGACAAGTTTATTTTTTTCCTTTCAGCATTTTGACTGTGTCATACCACTACCTTTTAGTGTCCTGTATTGTTGTATTTTTTGTCCATGCCTTTCAACACCTTGGCTTTATGTCCATATGTAGATCTCTTTGGATATTCATAAGATCTTCCTGGTTGTGTAGATTATTATTATTATTATTATTATTTGGCAAGTTGTCAGGCATTATTTCTTCAAATGTATATGTTTGGCTCTTTTTCTCTGTCTTCTTCTGGGAGTCCCTTTATAAAACATTTTGTTTCCCATGATGATAACCCTTTGAGGTGTTTTCATCCTGCTTTGTGTGCTTCAGATTGGACAGTTTGTTTTGAACTGTCACCAAGAGACCTGGGTCTTTCTTCTGCAAGTTCAGATATGCTGTTGTGTCCTTCTGGTGAATTTTTCATTTAGTTATCATGCTTTTTGATTCAACGATTTTCCTTGTGCTTCTTTTTTTTACAGATATGTATGTAATTTCTATCTCTTAATTGACAATCTCTATTTGACTAGGCTTTGTTGCCATAATGCACTTTAGTTCTTTAAACATAGTTTCGTTTAGTTCTTTTAATGTATTTATGATAGCTACTTTACAGTCTTTGTCTGCTAAGTTGAACATCTGCGGTCCCCCAACAACAGTTTCTTTTTACTGCTTTTGTCTTTATGGCCCATACTTTACCGTTTCATAATTTTTGTGAAAACTATGCATTTTAGATAGTAAATTGTAACCACTCTGGTTTCTGATCCCCTTCCTTGATGGTGGTTATTGTGGTGGTATTTTTGTTTAGCGACTTTCCTGGACTAATTCTGTGGAGTATATCTTACCTGCTGCCTGTTACCAGTGATGTCGTACTCATGGAATGGGTTTTTGTTTTACTTTGTTTTGTGTTTAAACAAAAAGTCTTTTTTTAAAAAAAAAAAGGCTGGCCTTTTAAAGTTAGTATAGCTTGGTGGTCAGCCAGTAATCAGTTAGTTGGTTTATTTAAACCCCTTGTTCCAGAAGACTGCCATTCTTTGCCAGTGGAACTGTGTGTGCTTTAGGGAATGTGTTCAAATTTCATGATTTATACATCTGCCCTGACTTTTACTTTCTCTGATAAAGCCTCACCTTCAGCCAAAAATGAGTAGTTAAGACCCAAATATGTAATTTATTCTGAACATCACTTTTTTATGGATTATAAGCTACACTTGGCATATATTTCTTTGGAACTGAATTTTAGTATTACAAATTGACCAGGTTCAATAGTATACTTTGTTACCATAAACAGGTTCATATAATTCTGATAATTTTTAAGATTTCCTTGATAATTTTCAGGGAACTGGGTAGGGTTAATTATATAGGGTGCTATCTTTGGTAAATTATTTAGTCAGCCTTTTAAAACAAATTTTTTTTTTTACTTTAATGACTAGTGAATTCAATGAATATGTCAGTCTCATTAATTACAAACTAAAAAACCAAACCCTTTCTTTTATAAAATATAAATAACGTTCAGACTATTTGCTCTTTCAAGTCACTTATATTTCTATTTCATCACTGTAAATATTGGAATTTCACTGTTTAGGAAAACATTCTTAATTTTTAATATTTTTTTTACAGCTTAGCTTTAAGTCGTGGGTTGCAATATCACCAATTAGGCTGGTGATACTTGTAGAGCTTCCTCCTGGAACTCCACTGGGGGGAAAAAATTGGACTTAGTCATTGCTGTCCTGGAAATGGGGCAGATGTGAAATACCTAGGACCAGGATGCAGCTGGCTTGAAAGATTTACTTGAATAGCATTCTGTGAGTGGTAGGAGTTCCCATTTCTATATCTGGCAGTCAGAATCACCTAGGCCACTAGAAGACACACCCTTCCCAGTTATCTTCCCCAATAAAAATAAAGTATAACAGTTCTCTTAATATAAATAAGGTGGCTTCACTCTAAGTAATAATTGCAGTAGTAGGTCTTTGTATCATCCCCAGTCCTACTGTTAGGGGAAATTACCTAGAAATTACCAAGAAGTCTTATTTTAGGGTGCCTGGGTGGCTCAGTTGGTTAAGCGACTGCCTTTGGCTCGGGTCATGATCTCAGGGTCCTGGGATCAAGCCCCACATTGGGCTCCCTGCTCGGCGGGAAGCCTGCTTCTCCCTCTCCCACTCCCCCTGCCTGTGTTCCCTCTCTCGTTGTCTCTAAGTCAAAAAAAGAAAAAAAAAAGTCTTATTTTACAGTTTAAGAATCAATCATAATTAGTGCTTCTGATAATTATTTATAAAACATCACTAATGATGCAGTCCTTTATTCACAGATTGGTATATTCTCCTCAATTCATGCCTCCCAAATATAACTAAAATCACATGACTAGTACTGCTGCATGTTTGAATTGTTCTCTGCCAGTAGTCTTTTTTTTTTTTTTTTTTTTAAGATTTTATTTATTTATTTGACAGAAAGACACAGCGAGAGAGGGAACACAAACAGGGGGAGTGGAAGAGGGAGAAGCAGACTCCCTGCCGAGCAGGGAGCCTGATGCGGGACTCGATCCAGGGACTCCAGGATCATGACCTGAGCTGAAGGCAGTTGCTTAACCAACTGAGCCACCCAGGCGTCCTCTCTGCCAGTAGTCTTAAAAGATTCACTATATTTTGTTTTAATGAGTCACATACAATTAAAATGTAAAACTTTTTTTTTGGAAACTGAGTTATTGGGCAATAACATTTGGACAGTATTTAAGTAATTTAATATGCAGTGAATTTTTTTTTAGTAATTCAAATATGCTTTCTTGATACTCATTTCCATTTACACAGAATACATTGTTGGGTGGTTTTTGTTTGGTTGATTTTTGTTTTTACAGTGATGAGAAAGAAGAACAGGATCAAAAAGAAAAATTGGTCTTGTCGGAAGATTGTGAACTCATTACAATAATTGACGTAATTCCTGGCAGATTAGAAATCACTACTCAACACATTTACTTCTATGATTGCAGTATTGAAAAAGAAGATGGTGAGGAGTTCTGGGGGAATAATTTCTGTTGTTCAATAGTTAAGTATCCAGTTTATCAAATATTAATGAGAAGAAAACAATAAGATAGTACTGGAATTGTGGTCTGTCATCTAAAAGGAGAAATGGAAAGTCAGTATGGGATTCGGTTTTGTTATTCAACAGTGTATTAAAGGGAATGCTTTTTTTTTTTAATGTTTTTTAAAAGGTTTAGTGAGAGGAGATTGCTGTAAACTTGTTATAAAATGCAATCTTAATTTTATTTGTACATTTATTTCCATCGGCTTCTCACCTAATCCTTTATCTGAAAATAAAAAGGATATTTAAATCTAAAATGCCAATATAAAGAGATATGTTTCTGAGATATAATAATCAGGATGATTCTCTGTTCTCATGAGAAGGAAGTGGAATAGCTATAGAATTTTTTTTTTTTTTTTTTTTAAGTTTTAAACCATTTAGGGGCTCCTGGGTGGCTCAGACACTTACGCATCCTACTCTTGATTTCAGCTCAGGTCATGATCTCAGGGTTTTGAGATTGAGCCCCGAGTCAGATCCATGCTGGATGTGGAGACTACTTAAGGTTGTCTCTCTCCCAGCCCCTCTACCTCTCCCCCCACACACAATGTGCGTGCTCTCTCTCTTTAAAAAAAATAAAAGAAATGAAAGAAACCATTTAAACATCCACTAAATTTAACAAATGATTTCTGTGAAATAGAAATTTGATTCCTTTTCCCTAAGTGCCTCTTTTGTCAGGAACTAGGAGATACTTTCTGCATAACATGAGTAACTTCATATGGTACCTTCATCACAAGATTTCTTCTGTTTTCAGGAGTAGGCTTTGATTTCAAGTGGCCTCATTCTCAAGTTCGAGAGATTCATCTGCGGCGTTACAATTTAAGGAGGTCAGCTCTTGAGATTTTTCATGTTGACCAATCCAACTACTTTCTCAATTTCAAAAAAGAGGTATGGAAGATGTTACCTTTCTGGAAGTCCCAGAGTGTTAGCTTGAAGTAATTTTCCAGCTGGTGAGCTATAATGAAACTTTGGACTCTGCTCATTTGTGAAGTCAAAATATTAGAGGAAAAAGTATATGCCTTAGGAGCTAAGTAGTAAATGAATTTTGTTGGGATTTATGTTTGAGTATTTTTAGGGTGCTTATTCTCAGTTTTTATATATGAGCAGATAAATCAGTAAAATATTGGGTGTCAGCAAATAGGTACCTCACAGTATCCAGTTGTGAAATAATATATAATATATATAATATGTTGGGATTTATGAAATTGGGTTGGGTTCAGTTAAATAATAACGGGGCAGGTATTTTTTCCGGGAATAGAGTAAATTCTTGAATAATGTAAGTGGTTAAGACATTACCCCTGAAGCCAGATTACTTGGGTCTAGATACTAGCTCCACCAGTAGCTGTGTATCTTCAGCATGTTACTTGGGATGCTTGCCCCCAACCTTCCTTCCCTCTGTTACTCACTTGGGGTCAGACTTGCATAATTTTCTGATAGCTCTCCCAGTCTTGCTTAGCTCTTCATTTTCTGTCACAGGCATCTCTCCTAATAAAATCCTTTGAATATTCAATTCTATTTTTTTCATTTGCTTCTGAGACAATCTGGATTAGCACGGTCAGTAACTAAGTTTCTGTTCATCTGTGGGGTCCAGATTTAATTATAGATGATTTTGTTCAGACGTTTAAAGGGCATTTCTGTTTTTTTTTACAAAAGAATACTTTTTTTACTATTAAAATAAAATTCCCCATAGGAATATACAAAACTTGTGTTTTTTAGGAAGGTATGTCATGTAATTAAACCAACCATGCTTCTGTTGAATACTGTACATTTGTCTAACTTTATAGTTTTTAAAGCAAATTTATATATGGTTCTAATCTTCATAAAAACCTTCAGATTCACTGTGGCAAATTCTGTTACTGCTTTTTTTATAGATGAGGAAACTGAAGTTCAAAGATGAATTTTATTACTTTACATTTGTATAGCCTTGAAGAATTCAGAAAACTGTAAGGGTAGAGATTACTATATTTAATGTACAAATGAAACTCAGTAAATTAATTGATTTTCCAGTATGATTGGTAAATGACAGGACTAAATTTGAACTGTACTCAAGCTGGTTTTCTGATTCAGTATCTGCTGATCATTCCATTATACACTATAACTTTTTCAAAAAATATATGGCTTGACTTCACCAAACCTAGTAGAGTAGTTAAAACCATAATAATCTATTTATGAGAAATGTCCAGAATAGGCAAATTTGTAGAGGCAGAAAGTAGATTAGTGGTTATCAGGAGTTGAGAGGGAGTGAGAATTTTGGAGGGTGATGGCTAGTGAGTATGAGGTTTCTTTCAAGGATGGTGAAAATGTTCCAGAGTTAGATAATGTTTATGTTTGCACAGCTTTTTTGAATATACAGAAAAAGCCCACTGATTTGTATACTTCAAAAGGGTAAATTTTGTGGTATGTGAATTATATTTCACTAAAGCAGTTACAAAAGCCATCCCAGCTTGTCTTGATCAATTTTTAAACTGTAAAATGCTGTTTTTTATAGGTTAGAAACAAAGTATATAGCAGACTGTTGTCACTTCATTCTCCAAATAGTTATGGAACCAGATCACCACAGGAATTATTCAAAGCATCAGGATTGACACAGGTAGGAAATTTTAACAGTCACTGTTTTAATGTTCATATTATATTTCAGGCTTTTGCCTAAAACTTCCTCTTCTGCTTATTTTATTTTGGTTATTATAACCATTCTTCCATTCAAATTGATTTGTTGAATTATCTTTGAATCTTTCTGTTTCACTAAAACAGTACCCTGTCCTCCAGCTCCCATACCATTTAGTTTATGGGCATATCTTATGAATTCTATTTTAATAATTTTATCTTTTTAAAATATAACAGATGGGTTTGTTGGGTTTTTCTAATAATAAAATTAATCTATGCATGAGGTAAAAAGTGGGAAAATATAAAAGACCCCATGGGAAAAAAAGGCAAAAAAAAAAAATCCGTTCATCTATTAGCCAAATCTAATTAATGCTCTTGTATATTTTATCCTCACCTGTATCCCAGTATATCTTGAATTTCTACTACCAACATCCAAGGAAAGACCATTGTTTTTTTTGCTTTCCAGGACTGTCAGTAGTCTCCTAATTCAGGTCTCTGCCTCCTGAATCTCTCTTCCCTCTTATATATGCTTTAATCATAATCTTAAGTGTTGCTCTTGTTCAAAAGCTATCAGCAATTCTTTCATATTGCTTATGGAATAAGCTTTATTTAATGGAATACATTTCCTGTTTTTTTTGTGGAATAAACTTTATTTGTTAAAGTACTTCTCAAGTTAGCACTCAAGAATAATTTTAATTGGGTTTTCTATAAAATATATGTATATATATATAAATTCATTTCTCACCATTCCCATAAGTATATCTTTTGCATAAGGCAAAACAGTAAACTTAAAGGTGAATATTAATCTGTCAGCAAAATTCTTCGGCATACCCAAACTGTGTAGAGTAATTAGCAGGCTAGTGATTAAAAGAAAATAGTGGTTATGTTTTTCTTTAGAAAATTTTATATCTAATGTAGCAAAATCCCGTCTACTATTGTTCTAGCAAGGCAGTTCTCTGAGAATAGGTAAGATAATATTTATTTAAAATTTATAGATATTTTAGTACTTTAGGATGCTTTTTTTTTTTTAATATGTGCACTTCTGAAAATTTCAATTTATAACAAAATTTTCAATGTTGGACAGTCCTAAAATTGACATTTTTAAGATATTTAAATAAAATAACTTAATTGGAAAAAAGAATTCTTGTGAATTTTTTGACTATAATAAAAGATTTATGTTTAATTTTCTCTTCCTTTTCTAAAGATCAGTTTTTAAAAGGAAGGAAATTTAGGAAATGTTTATTGGTTTAAGCCTTTTTTAAAGCCCCATTCCTTTTATTAGTAAGATGATCAAGATTATGGGAACAAAAGATTATGTTAATACTATCAATAATAGGGGCGCCTGGGTGGCTCAGTTGGTTAAGCAACTGCCTTCGGCTCAGGTCATGATCCCGGAGTCCCGGGATCGAGTCCCGCATCGGGCTCCCTGCTCAGCAGGGAGTCTGCTTCTCCCTCTGACCCTCACCCCTCTCGTGCTCTCTCTCTCATTCTCTCTCTCAAATAAATAAATAAAATCTTAAAAAAAAAAAATACTATCAATAATAGTTACTAACTTGTAAAAATTTAAGTTAATTTGGATTTTGCTTTTTGTACTATCTAGAAATGGGTGAACAGAGAGATATCAAACTTTGACTACCTCATTCAAATAAATACAATGGCAGGACGAACCTATAATGACCTTGCGCAGTATCCTGTGGTAAGTTTTATAGAAATCTTATAAATATGGAATTGACTTTCAGTTTTATAATACCCAAAATGTATGTGTAAGATGATTTTTCATCTTTAAAAAAGATACAAAAACTGTTTTTGCCTTTTGTATATTTTCTACATGCTATCTTCAAAAAGTATATAAACATGAAGAGTAATTAAATAATAAAAGCTTTTTTTTCCACTTCGTTGAAAATATTCCAGTGGAATTATAGGAAATAATGTTTCTGGTTATGGAACTGAAGATGAATAAACATTTGAAACAGGGAAAAATATTTTTAAAGACTATTCCTTTTTGTCTTTAGATAAGCATTTGATGTTACATATAGGGATAGTAGCTTCTCTGGAAAGGGATGTCTGAATTGTAAATTGTGGCTCTTTTAGTTTCCCTGGATTTTACAAGATTATACGTCAGAAGAGTTGGACCTTAATAACCCATCTGTATTTCGAGATCTTTGCAAACCAATTGGAGTAGTTAATGATAAAAATGCCAAAGCCATGCGAGAAAAGTAAGTGCCTTTTATCCCTTTTGAAAGATACCCATCATTTTTGAAGGTATTTTGAATTTGCATTGATTTCTACCATGGCCAACCAGATGTTACTTTTTTTAAATGCACAGCGATTTTTGTTAATCAGTCTGATAATCCCTTCACTATGTCTTCTTGAAAATACATCATTGTCCCTCAAGTATCTTAACTGTAGTCTGTTTATTTCACTTCTTTGCCAAATTTCAATTGACTTTGTTTAGAGTTTCTTTTCAGTTTGTATGTGCTGAAAGGTAATTTTTCTTCCCAGATATTTTAGACTTATTAACCTCCTAATTTAACATGCAAAAATACCCTTAATTTAATACAATATTTTGGTAGATATAAAATTAATACTAACCTATGATTCACAAATAATGTGAATAAATAAAATATAGTGAAATGTGTAGAAAGTTGCTGTCTTTTAATGAGGAAAGGAATTTTTATAATTCTGTATATTTATGATCTATCCTGTGAATGCCTTACAATTTTTTTTTATTCAAAGCAAGCTGCTGACAGGTAAAAGAATAATTTTAATTTCCCTTTTTCTCCATGTGAAATTGTGGATGAATTGTCAGTTATGACTTCTAATAATAAGGGCAAAAAACTATTTTGCAAACAAATAGTGTAGATTTACTTGAGAGTAGATTGTACTTTTTTTTTTTTTAAGATTTTATTTATTTATTAGAGGGAGAGAGAGAAAGCACAAACAGCGGGAGTGGCAGGCAGGGGGAAAAGCAGGCTCCTCGCTGAGCAAGGAGCCCGATGGGGGACTCTATCCCAGGACCCCGGGATCATGACTCAAGCCGAAGGCAGACGCTTAACTGACTGAGCCACCCAGGCATCCCTGTACATTTTTTTTTTCATTTTATTTGCAAATCTATCTTAGGACTTTTTGTAGTATTTGATACTTGATTTGATTTACTAGTGGAATTCTGCTGTGTATATGTTACCTCACTACCATTAGTCAAACTTTCTGACAATAACAAAAAAACAAGCTTTTTAAAATACCGTTCCACAGGAAATATTGTTTTAAATTTCAGTAGTATATGTTTTTGCATAGATGCAGATGACTTTGACCTGAAAGCTTTTATTCCCCTAAATATTAATGATTCCTGTGTAAAAGGAAATTGGCCTCAACTCGATGAACTAATTACTGTTTTGGTTTGAAAAGTTTAGTGTTTAGTTCCTCCAAAAAAGTGTTCTTACTCAGATTTTATACCCGCTAATTCAGATGTCAGTATTCAAACCACCATTCAAAACAATTACACAGTGGTAGTGCTTACAGAATCACTGTATATATATCCTTTCCTTATTATCTGCTTTAGGTCTTCCTATTCATCATCTTCCTTCCTATCCAACCTTCTTTTTCCTTTAATTGTTAGGCATTCATTTCCATAATTCTTGACCGATCTTCTATATTTTCTTTCATTACCTTGGCCACAAAGGGATGTCTCATTATCACTTTGCTTGCAGTAGCAGAAAAATGGAAACAACCCTTTGTAAATAAAACTAAAGAAATAGTTAAATTGTCATACATTCATATATGTTACTGTTATAAATACCAGGTACTGGGGGCGCCTGGGTGGCTCAGTTGGTTAAGCGACTGCCTTCGGCTCAGGTCATGATCCTGGAGTCCCGAGATCGAGTCCCACATCGGGCTCCCTGCTCGGCAGGGAGTCTGCTTCTCCCTCTGACCCTCCCCCCTCTCATGTGCTCTCTCTCATTCTCTCTCAAATAAAAAAAAAAAAAAATCTTTAAAAAAAAAAATAAATAAATACCAGGTACTGTTAAAAAGTAGACTACTCAGTCATTTGGAAAGACATAAGTAGAAAATTACTAATGAAAAAATAGGTTGTGAACAATATATTATGTATAGCACTTTTATATTAAAATATATTTGTGTATTAACTTATACATTAAGGGTGACAGATATTCATCAGAATGTTAATGTTAATTATCTCTGTGCTTGATTTTAAGTTTCCCCTTTTTTGGTTCTCTGTGTTTTCTAATTTATCTACAGCAACTATATATTATTGCATAATATGAAACTATCCCAGAATCCTGTTTCTAGTGATACTACTTTCAGGAAAAAAAAAGAATTTTTTTTCATTTATTAACTTGGTGTGATGATATGAATATGTAAATAATGAATATTAACAGGGACTTCTTAAAAAGCATGTTTCTAGCAATGCAATACAACCTTATGTCCTCCTAATTTAATATTACTGTTGTGGTTACAAAAGTTTAGTTTCTTTTTTTAGATATGAAAATTTTGAGGATCCCATGGGAACTATTGATAAATTTCATTATGGTACTCACTATTCAAATTCTGCTGGGGTTATGCACTATCTTATTCGTACAGAACCATTCACCACCCTCCACATCCAGCTTCAGAGTGGAAGGTATGTTTTGGGTAAATAAGCTATTTTCTTAATACTACATGTTAGCATTGAAAACTCTTGGCTTTCATGTCATGTACTGTATAACAGGGCCTTATCTTTTTTATTCTCCTCTATTAGATTTTGATTCATTTAATAGCCTCTAAACAAAAACAGCCAAACTAGTTTGAGAATGGGTCACTCCAGTTGACTTACACAAATGACCTTTAAGGAGAATTCCTTTTTACTGTTATCTAGTGTAACTTTGTGATTCTTACTGGTTTTAGGAACCTGCCAGAGATTGAGAGGTTGAACTGATTTAGACCTAGATCCATGACATCTGCCAGAGATTTAAACCTAACCAATGCATATGTAGTCCTCTTTAAAATATTTATTAAAGAATAAAAATAAGGAGGAATGAGGGGCTCTTACATAATCCACACAGGTCTGTGATGCCATTGTATTATCATATTTACCTGTCAGTTATAACTTACTATGTTTCACACTTTCCTAATAATCCTAAAGAAACAAACTTCTTTATGAGTCCTCGGTTTTCCAGTGTATCCTCTCTGTAGCTCCCTACTTAATCACATTTTATCTCCGTGTTGCCTTATTCTTTAACATTACTATTTCACCTTTCCTGTGCACCCAATTGAGCTATATAAACATTGCCTATTCTACTCTCTTGGCATATAGTTTTTATCTCTCAAAATTAACCTTACTTCCTATCTCTAGTACAGTAAGCCTTGGCTTTCAAGAAGAGACTCTGTCCCCATGATCACATTAACCATCTCCAAATGTTACATATACATGATAGCAGGTAATTTTCACCCCATTAAAGTATAACTGGGTCTTTTCAGCTTTTAATGATTTTAAAAATAAGTGATTTTATTGCAAAGCTTAAGAAATAGATTCTGTGCTTCAAAAGACACCATCAAGAAAGGAAAAGGACAACCCATTCAGAGGGAGAAAATATTTATAGGTTGTATATCTGATAAGGGACTTGTATTTAGAAGTCTATAATGCAATAACCCTTACAATGCAATAATAGACAACCCAGTTAAAAACTGAACAAAGGATCTAAGTGGACATTTCTCCAAAGAAGATATACAAATGTCCAAGAAACATATGAAAAGATGCTCAATATTATTAGTCATCAGGGAAATTCAAATCAAAACCAAATTGAGATACCTCTTCACACCTCCAAGGATGGCAATAATAAAAAAGACAGATAATACCTAGTATTGACGAGCATGTTGAGAAGCTGGAACCCTTATATACTGCCTGTGGAAATTAAAAATGCTGTAGCCTCTGTGGAAAACAGTCTGGCAGTTCTTTAAAGGGTTAAACATAAAATTATCATATGACCTAGTAATTCCACTCCTAGCTATATATCCAAAATAATTGAAGACATATGTTCATACAAAAACTTGTAGACAGGTGTACATAGCAGCATTATTTGTAATAGCCAAAAAGTAAAAACAGCCCAAAGGTTGTTTATCTGTCAGGTGAGAAAGGAATAAATAAAATGTAGTATATCTGTACAATGGGAATCTTATTTGGCCATGAGTAGATAAAAGGAATGAAGGATAGATACATGTTGCGACATGAATGATCCTCAAAAACAGTATGCTAAATGTAATAAGCCAGACATAAAAAGCCACATGTTGTATGATTTACGTGAAGCGTCCCAAAGAGACAAATCCATAGAGACAGAAAGTAGATTAGTAGTTGCCAGAGAGTAGAGATAGAGTGGATGGCGAGTGACTGCTAATAGATGCAGGGTTTCTTTTTGGAGTGATGAAAATGTTCTAAAATTTGTGGTGATTGTTGCACAACTCATGAATATACTGAAAATCATTGAATTGTGAATTATATGTAAATTATATCTCAGGAAAGCTGTTCTCCCTTACCCAAACAAAAAATTCTACCATTAAAACTCTATCCCCTTAAAGGTATGGTGATTAACATAACAATAAAAAATTTAAAAAAAACTATATCTCCTTAAATTTGGATACACCATTATTAGACTTTATTGATGACCCAACATTGACTGTAATTAAACTCAGAGTTCTGCTAAGTTCAGCTCCACCTCAAACCAAGACTGGTAGGCATAAAAAGAGTCAAAATAGTCATCAGTGTCATTTAGTAAGTCATTACTAGGTAAATCCAGGAAAACAATATCAAAGGTGATGAAACAGAGGGGTTTATGCTTTTTGTGAATAAAACAAATACATAAAAACAGTATAATAAAATTGTAACATGACTACTTGACCTTCTTGCAACTACCATAGGCCTGTGGTGGAACTTTAAAATAATAGTATATGCAAGTAAAATATAAAAAGCTTTAGCCACAGAACTATTTCCCTAACTTACCCTCTGGTTTTTAGCAGAAGAGTTTGCAAAGGTGTTTATGTATAGAGGATTAAATCAGCAGCATTCCTATGGATCTGTTAATCATGTATATTAACAATGATATTTAAATTCTGTGATTCTAAAATATCCGAATAATGTTTATTCACTC
Organism: Mirounga angustirostris; assembly: GCF_029215605.1. Taxonomy (NCBI): domain Eukaryota; kingdom Metazoa; phylum Chordata; class Mammalia; order Carnivora; family Phocidae; genus Mirounga; species Mirounga angustirostris. The sequence goes on from NW_026991711.1 coordinate 163,367,733, forward strand.
TCGGTAATGAATTTTACTCAGCAAAAATTAGGCCTTTCTTTAAAAGTCTCTTAGGTTTACATTTAATTACTTGAAAATTTTCTCCAGTGTGATTTGGTTTTCAGCTCTTTTAAATAAAATGATACTAGTGATTAAAGTTACAGTATTTAGTTCCTGGCAACAAAATTTGAAAGATAGATTATCATAAGAAGGAAAAACAAATTGTGTTTTTATTTTATTTTATTTAAAAGAATTTATTTATTTGACAGGAGAGAGAGGGCGCACAAGCAGGGGGGGTGGGAGAGGGAGAAGCAGGCTTCCTGCTGAGCAGGGTGCCCGAGGCGGGGCTCCATCCCGGGACTCCGGGATCACGACCTGAGCCGAAGGCAGACACTTAACTGACTGAGCCACCCAGGTGCCTCCCAGATTGTGTTTTTAGACATTAAGAGAAAGATTAACGAAAGAGAAACTCTAGTCATTAGGAAACCTGAAGGAGGTGTAAGGTTTGTTTCATGGCTGTTGCTGCTGTCCTTAAGTACTCACTGTTCTCTATCAATCTCCACGTGCAGGTTTGACTGTGCAGATCGACAGTTCCATTCCATCCCCGCCACATGGCAGGCTCTCATGGACAACCCATATGATGTGAAGGAACTTATTCCTGAATTCTTCTATTTCCCAGAGTTTTTGGAAAATCAAAATCGTAAGAAATAAGAGATTAAAAATTTTGACTCAACAGGTCCCAGTGAAGGATCCTGAAAAATACCTTTCAGGATATTGTTATGATATTCTATAGATTATTTAAGGTTCATTCTGTCTGTGCACTGTTCATTGAGAGGGTTTGACTGATGCCCAGATATAGTCTTACTTTCCAGGGAAGTGCTGTGGTGAACCATGATAAATGAGTCAAATTTGAATTGGTGAGAGAATTCAGAGTTAGTGTTTCCTAGAAAGCAAAAATGGCCATATGCTATTTCAGCCATATAGCTATCCACTTAGGCTAAAAGTTTTTGAGTTAGGGGCGGGAAGAAAAAAAAAGAAGTGTTTGAGTTAGATAAGATGAGGATTTAGACCAGGGGTTTGCAGACTGTAAGTCGTGGGTCACATCCACAGGGTGTAAACTCATTTGTTTATAAATAAAATTTTGCTGGAACACAGCCAAGCCAATTCATCTACATACAGATTGTGGCTGCTTTCATAGCATAACAGCATATTTGAGTAGTTGCAACAGAGACCAGGGGTTTAAAAAGCAAAAAATATTTATTCTTTGACACTTCATAGAAAAAGTTGGCTGACTCCTGGTTTAGAGCAGAAGGGAGGAGGCAAATTGAAATTAATGATAGGGTATAAGTTGCCACAATATTTGAAAAATCATATTATGTTTTTGCAGTAGAGAATTATGGAGCCAAAGACAGTCTTTAAAAATATCCAAATACTTCCTCTATGAAGTAATTTTAGATTTATTTTTAAGCACAGTAAGAAAATGACAAGATGGTTACTACCGGGGTTCTTAAGGTAAATTACAGTGTCAGTGGACCATTACCAACTTCTTTTTCCTCCCTTAGTATGAAGTATTAATGTTTGACCCTTTGCTTCTTCAGTAGAGTTGTTTGCCACACTAGGGAGAGCATATCCGGGGCTTTATGTCCTCTGATCATGCACCCTGAGACATGCTGTTGGAGGCAGGGCATCTGATTTCTCAGAGTAAGGCACTTAAAATTGATCACTTTCAGGGGCTCCTGGGTGGCTCAGATGGTTAAGCGTCTGCCTTCGGCCCAGGTCTGATCCCAGGGTCCTGTGATCAAGCCCCGCATCAGGCTCCTGGCTCAGCGGGGAGCCTGCTTCTCCCTCTCTCCCTGCTTCTCCCCCTGCTCATGCTCTCTCTCTCTGTGTGTCTCAAATGAATAAATAATCTTTAAAAAAATAAATAAATAAAATAAAATTGGTCACTTTCAGAAAATCAAATGAATCTCTTGACGGACTCTGGCCCTAGACTCTTAGCCATAGGACTGGAGCCTCCAAAGCAGGGTGTCTGGGCTAGGAGGATGAGCAGATTAAATTTGAACACAGAAGTTAAGATACTCTTAGTTTGACAATTTCTGATGTTCGCTAGAGCAAGTTGCTATCTTGCACTGCTGTCCTGCTGGCTTCCTTTTCTAATTGTATATTGCTTCTTTGTTTGAAATGAGTTAGGTGGGAGAAAGCAAAGTATATTACTTAGAATGTCAACAAATATTAATTAGTAAAACAAATATTAATAAAACCAACTCAAAATTGTGCAAGAAAATTTTAGTATTTTCCACAATGAAAACCGTAAGGTATGGTAGTATTCAGGTAGCTTAACAACATCATCAAAGCCAAGTTCTTTCTGTATTTTCATTCTGCTGTTCTAAGTGTTTGGGCTTTGTCCTTGGCTCCTTCCCTCTCGTGGTTACAAATGACTGAAGCATTTCTAGGCTTCATAGGCAGATACAGTAGTGTCTTAGAAAGAAGTGGATTGTTAATTATTTGTGTCATTTCTTAAGAGTGAGAAATCCTTTCCTATAACCTCTCCTCATTGTCCTTATACCAGTCAGCCTGCTACAGGCATAAAATAAAGCACAAGGATGGATACTTGAATAAAATCAAGGTTCTGTTACCAAATAAGGAGGGATGGCTAGCAGGTTGGCAACAATGTCTGTTACACAGTAGTTTCATTAACAAAGCCACAGGCCCTGTGCATCCTGTCATTCTATGACATTCAGACCTCTCTATTCAGCTTTGGGACACACTGATATTTTAAGACAGCTTCTTTTATGAAGGTCTTTTATGTTAACACTTTTCTCTTTCCACACTATATAAACAAGAAAACTTCATCTTTGGGACAATTTTGTCAAAATACTGTATTTTAATTATATGAGCAAATCTTTATGATATCAGTGTCTACTTAGAAGAATGGTATACAAATATATATTTTTTATTATGACAAATACAACACTTCCACTGAGTGAATTTAAAGTATAAGTTACACTGAAAAGCGCTAGGAGCTGTATTTTGTAAATTAACCATTAGAAGGACTATATTAATTATTTTTAATGTAAGAAGAATACTGAATATTGCATTTTTGTGTAGGTTAAGATTTTGGTCATCCCCACTTCTCAACCAAAAATCAATTGTTAATCTGATTTACTTTGTAATAACTAATTTGAAAGTATTTTATTTTCATTTACCTTTTTAATCAACTGATAAAATGCATTTCAATATAAGAATTATTTTTACCTGTTCAGTAAATTTAGATCAAGAAGGGAACTTGGTTCTCACCTTTTAGAGAAGAAAAGAAGCCTCAGTTTTGCTAAAGATTGTGCCCTTATACTTGTTTTACTTGATTTATTTAAATCTAAAATGATTTGATGCATTTATCTTTTATTTGTCTTAGAATTTAACTTGGGTTGTCTACAAGTTTCCAAAGAAGTAGTAAATGATGTCATTCTCCCCAAATGGGCTAAGTCAGCTGAAGATTTCATCTATAAACATAGGAAAGCTCTGGTAAGACTTTTGTGTTTATTTTTATTTATTTATTTATTTTGAATGATTTTATTTATTTATTAGAGAGAGAGAGAGCACAAGTAGGCAGAGCAGCAAGCAGAGGGAGAGGGAGAAGCAGGCCCTCCGCTGAGCAAGGAGCCCAATGCGGGACTCCATCCCAGGACACTGGGATCATGACCTGAGCCGAAGGCAGCCGCTTAACCAACTGAGCCACCCAGGCACCTCAGATTTTTGTATTTATTTATTAGATCACTAAGATAGAGATGCATGTGTTTTCTAGAGAATAGATTGATGTATATCTGGCTATTAATTATTTTTCTAGATTAATTTTTCATCTGTTATGTATACCATTGTAGAGAGTATAATATGGTAATTTATTTTGAGGTTCTGAATCTTCTGATACAGTAAGAATATGGTATAGTCCCAAGGATATATAGCAAAAAAACATATATATATATATTCAGTTCTATAAGATAACTGCCTGTTGTATTTTAAACTATTCCAACCACCAAGCTGGTGTCGTTTGGTGTTTTGCAGTTCCCACTTGTTTCAAATCTAACAAGGATGAGGGGGCTCCTAGGTAGCTTGGTCGGTTAAGTGTCCAACTCTTGAGTTCAGCTCAGGTCATGATCTCAGGGTCCTGGGATCAAGCCCTTTGTCAGACTACATGATTAGTGTGGAATCTGCTTGAGATTCTCTCTCCCTCTTCCTTTTCCCCTCCCCCGGCTTGTGCTTGTGCTCTCTTTCTCTCTCAAATAAAGAAAGAAATAAAATCTTTAAAAAAAAAAAATCTAACAAGGATGAGTACATTTTTGTTTTCTCTGAAGGATTTCAGTAAGTTTTTAATACGACTGCTAAATCCTAAATTCCACTTTAAAAAAATGTTAGTTTTTAGTTGAATTTCCAGTTTGGGATTAAAAGAGTAGTGAGAGGGGCGCCTGGGTGGTTCAGTCGTTAAGCGTCTGCCTTCAGTTCAGGTCAAGATCCCAGGGTCCTGGGATCAAGCCCCGCATCAGGCTCCTTGCTCAGCGGGAAGCCTGCTTCTCCCTCTCCCACTCCCCCTGCTTGTGTTCCCTCTCTCGCTGTGTCTCTCTCTGTCAAATAAATAAAATCTTAAAAAAAAAAAAAGAGTAGTGAGAGTTAAACACTGACATTGTGTCATTTTGTAAATGATGCGTTTTTTCCCCCCTACAATAGTCCACTTAGTTCTCTATCTAAACTGAAATGTTTCGGAGTCTGAAACTAATTAGGCCAATACTTGGAAACGTTCCTTGTCATTAGTATATAGTATGTCAAATTTATAAAATTCAGGATTAGATCATAATATTTGTAAGCAGTAACACTATGCATGAATAAGGAATTGGAAAAAACATTAAGCAACTCAGAAAAAATCTGTTACTGATTAGATAGCCAGGAACTTCTCAGATGCATTCCTCTGTATTACCTATGACATGAAGTGTAGGGGTCCAGGATTTTGGGAAGACATGCTCCTTATATTAATATGTTAGAAGCCTGTGTTTCAGTTATGTATTGCTGTGCAATAAACTATCCAAAATTTAGTGGCTTAAAATTTAGTCATTTTATTATCTCTCACAGTTCTGTGAATTAACTGGTCTCAACTGAGCAGTTCTCATCTTGCTTGAGGTTCTCATGCCCTTGCAGTCACAGCAGTTGAGGTTGGAGTCATCTGGAGGCTGCATTGAGTGAGACAATGCAATGCTGGGCTTTTCTTCCTTCCCATGTAATCTCAGGATATCTCCTCTTCATGTGGCCTCTCTAGCTAGTCAGACATGTACATGTCTACAGCTCAGGAAGGAGTACAAAATTGGAAGCTTCCATGCTTTCTTAAGGCTTAAGCCTGTGAACGGTCACAGCACTTGTGTCACCTTGTCAGAGTCATACAGTAGTAGGATCAGTGCAGATTCAAGAGGAGGGAAGGTAAACTCCATCTCTCAGTGGTGGGAGGTTGCAAAAAAGAATTTGCAACCATCTTTAATCCTCCACATACAGTGTGCCCTCTGACTACAAATTATTTGCATTCCTCTTACATGCAAAATGTACATACTTCCTCTCAAGATCCTCCCAAAGTCTCATGTCAGGGACCTTTAAGTAAGGGATCTGCAAACTTTTTTTTTTTTAAGATTTAATTTATTTATTTAACAGAGAGAGACAGCGAGAGAGGGAACACAAGCAGGGGGAGTGGGAGAGGGAGAAGCAGGCTCCCCGCTGAGCAGGGAGCCTGATGCGGGGATCTATCCCAGGACCCTTGGGATCATGACCTGAGCCGAAGGCAGACGCTTAACCGACTGAGCCACCCAGGTGCCCTTGAAAACTTTTTCTATAGAGGACCAGGTAGTAAATATTTTCGCTGGCTTTAAGGTCTGTGTCAAAATTCTGCCATTATAATGCAAAAGAAAATGGATGTGGCTTTGTTGTACTACTATACAAATCTGGAGCTAGTAAAATTTGGCCCACAAGCAGTAAGTAATTTGCTGATCCATGCCTCATGAAGGCATGAGGTCTGAAGTCCAGAATCTTGTTAGTAATCTAAATTAAATCCATGTGGGCACAAAACTACTCAGGTTTGTCTGCTCTTGCATCTGAAGACTGTGGAGTAGAGAAACAGGTTATCTGTCCCCACATAACAACAGTGTTATGACAGAGACAGAAGAACTATCATAGACACTCTCATTCAAAAGGGAGATTAGAAGGGGTGCCTGGCTAGCTCAGTCCATAGAACATGTGACTCTTGATCTCTTGGTTCATGAGTTTGAGCCCCACGTTGGGCATAGAATTTAATTTAAAAAGGTGGGGGAAAGAAAAACAAGAGGTACCTAGCAGTAACTGGTTTATAACAATTCAGAATTCCAGCAGGGACATGCTTTCAGTTCTTTCATTAGGGCCCAGTGCTATTCCCTAGGAGTGGTTCTCTATGGCTATTTTGTTTTACCCTTTGGCTCTTAGCTTCCTGCTTTGAGTCATTGTTTCTTTTACATTTAAAAAAAAAAAAGTGCATGAATATCTTTGTCAGCGTCTTACCTAACCACAGTAAATTGAAAGCCAACAGTCTCATCCTTTTTGAAGTTTGTCTCTTTCAGTCTGAACTAACTGAACTAATACAATATCTTTTAAATTTTTCTGGGTTTCTTATGCATCAACTTTATTGGATAAAAACCATTTCACATTACTTTAGAATCTAAACAGCCTCTTATTTCCTCTGGGCCCAGTGGGAGGCTACTGTGGAAATAAGATTCTTAAGATGTTCTATTTTCTAGTTGAGTGGGTCTGTGCAGCACAACCTTAAAGCTTTGAAGTCTCAGCAGATTGCTTCACAGCCACACTCTTGAACTAAACTTTCGCCTGAGGCCATATTTTACTGGTGACACCCTGATTTGATCATTGACCTTGGCCATTTCTCAATTAGTCTTTGCTCTCTAGTATCCTGGGAATGAGAAATAATTTTTTTTAACTTTTTTTTTTTTTTTAGATTTTATTTATTTATTTGAGAGAGAGAGAGAGAGAGAGAGAGCATGAGAGGGGGAGGGTCAGAGGGAGAAACAGACTCCCTGCCAAGCAGGGAGCCCCATGCGGGACTCTATCCCGGGACTCCAGGATCAGGACCTGAGTCGAAGGCAGTCGCTTAACCAACTGAGCCACCACCCAGGCGCCCGAATGAGAAATAATTTTATTTGGAAGCCAGCAAGACCTGCTCCTTTATATTTTTTTAAAGTTATGCTTAAAACCTAAATAGCTTTTTTTTTTTTTTAAGATTTTTATTTATTTATTTGAGAGAGAGAGACAGAGATAGCGACAGAAAGCATGAGCAGGGAGGAGAGGGAGAAGCAGGCTCCTCGCTGAGCAGGGAGCCAGTACTGGAGAAGGACCCTAGGATCATGACCTGAGCCGAAGGCAGACGCTTAACCCACTGAGCCCACCCAGGTGCCCCATGAATAGTTCTTTTTTTAAATTCATCTTACTCCTTCCACACTTTATCACAGGCTGCTAAAAGATCCAATTAGCAGGAAAATCTCCATCCCCAGATAACACCCAGGTGCTCATCACAACAAATGCACTCCTTAATCCCCATCACCTATTTAACCCCTCCCCCCACCCATTGTGTGGAAATGTTGAATCACTATGTTGTACACCAGAATCTAATATTACACTGTATATCAACCAACTGGAATTAAAATAGAAACCAAAAAAAAAATCTCTATCCCCAGATTCATGAGTTGATTAGGTACTCTTTCTATCTTTGATGGAACTAAACTTGAGCCCCCTTTTCTACTGTCTCCAATAACAATTCCCATACCTTTTTAAAACCATCACTAACAGGCTTCAGGAGGTCCTTCAAGGCTCTGCCTGCCAAACAGTCCACCTTCTTAGTGGGGTGGTGTCGGGTCGGGTAGGTTGGAGGGGTGATTTTCAGCCACCTTTAATCAACCCCAACTGGTTTGTTTCTTTGAATTGAATTCTAGATAGCTATTTCAGTGGAAATTTCACAGCAAATATATATCCATAGCCATTATTAAGTATTTTGTTGTTGGTATTTAGGCTATTAGAATACTTGAGTTATTTTCTTTACCCATTAGTTAAGAGGTGTATACATATTATTAAATATTAATAAATGGGGCGCCTGGGTGGCTCAGTCGTTAAGTGTCTGCCTTCAGCTCAGGGCATGATCCCGGGGTCTTGGGATCGAATCCCACATTGGGCTCCCGGCTCAGTGGGAAGCCTGCTTCTCACACTAACCTCCCCCTGCTTGTATTCCCTCTCTCGCTGTGTTTCTCTCTGTCAAATAAATAAATAAAATCTTCAAAAAAAAATTAATAAATATGTCTACATTATACTAGATAGAATATATCCAAAATATGTGGTAGATACTGATTGAATGTTTAACGTGATTTTGAGATAATTTTATTAACAGTGATAAGATTTGTGCGTGGAAATGCTTAATTTTCTCTTACCTTTTAAAGGACCAATATTTACATTGTAGTTGGAAGGTATCTCTATATTATTTGTTCTTTTTCTAGGAGTCTGAATATGTTTCTGCTCATCTTCATGAATGGATAGATCTGATTTTTGGCTATAAACAGAGGGGGCCAGCGGCAGTGGAAGCACTCAATGTTTTCTATTACTGTAGTTATGAAGGTATAAGCCTATATACTTTTTATCTTACATTCCATTGATGGAAAGTATCATTTAATTGATCTTTATACATGATATTTTGGTCATGAGAAAGACTACATTTAAAAATAGTTTTAATGATCTTTTCTATTTGAAATACTAAGAGACTGATGTGTGGGTTTTTTTAAATAGTAGTTAAGAGTATATATGCAAATCTTCACTTTTCACAGTGAAGGAAACCATCAACAAAACAAAAAGGCAACCTACTCAGTGGGAGAAGATATTTGCAAGTGATATATCCAATAAGGGGTTAATATCCAAAATACATAAAGAATTTATACAACTCAACACCAAAAAAAATCTGATTTTAAAACTGGCCAGAGGACCTGAAGAGACATTCTTCCAAAGAAGACATACAGATGGCCAACAGACACATGAAAAGATGCTCAGCATCACTCATCATCGGGGAAATGCAAATCAGAACCACAGTGAGAAGTCACCTTATGCCTGTCAGAATGGCTAAAATAAAAAACATAAGAAATAACAAGTGTTAGCAAGGATATGGAGAAAAAAGAACCCTTGTACACTAGTGCAGCCACTGTGAAAAACAGTATGGAAGTTCTTCAAAAAATTAAAAATAGAAGTATGCTATGATTTCCACTACTGGATATTTACCCAAAGAGTATGAAAACAGTAATTTGAAAAGATCTATGTATCCCTTTGTTTATGGCAGCATTATTTATAGTAGTCAAGATATGGAAGCAACCAGTGTCCATTGATAGATGAATGGATAAAGAAGATGTGAGACACACACACACACACACACACACAATGGGTCATTAGCCATAAAAAAGAATGTGGTCTTGTCATTTGTAACAGCATGGATGGACCTAGAGGCTGTAATGCTAAGAGACATAAGTCAGAGAAAGACAAATACTATATGATTTCACTCATATGTGGAATTTAAGAAAACAAATGAGTAAAGGGGTGGGGGCAAAAAAGACAAACCAAGAAGTAGACTCTTAACTATAGAGAACAAACTGATGATTACAGTGGGGGTGGGGGAGGAGTTAAATAGATGATGGGGATTAAGGAGTGCACTTGTCTTGATGAGCAACAGGTGATGTATGGAATTGATGAATTACTATGTTGTATATCTAAAACTAATATTACACTGTATGTTAACTGGAATTTAAATAAAACTTAAAAAAAATAACTGTTAGAATTTAAAAATGATGTAAATAAGTTCTAACAAAACAAATGAAAAAAGACAGACTCTTAAATACAGAGAACAAACTAATGATTGCCAGAGGGGAGGTAGGTGCAGGGAAGACTGAAGGGGGATTAAAAAAAAAAAAAGTATATATGTAAATCTAATTATAAATGTCAGTTATTGGTGGCATAAAAGTTTTTGATTACTGGCCCTAAGTGTCCTATTCAGTCAGGTCCTACAATAAGTGCAAAGAAGACCTTTAGTATTATAAATAACAAACTCTTCAAATGGTAAAATAGGTTGACATCATTCTAATATTTAGCTCGGGATCAAGAACATTTTCTGAAGGCTTTGAAAGCCTTAAGAAGTAGTTTTTTTCTAATCCTTCAGTAGTAAAGATTGTGAATAGTGTGAATTTATGTGAACTTGAGCAGAGTCCACATGCCTTTTGGTAAACAGACAAGTATGTTTTTGCATTGCCATATTCATTTGATAATAGTTTTGTAGAGAGGTAGTATGCATGGTGGTTATGAGCATAGGCTTTGAAATCCAACTTACCTAGTTTGGCCGCTTACTAACCATATCAAGTATGGTTGGGTATAATCAGTTAACCAGAATATCACCTTTCCCAGTATTTGTTAAATAAGCAGTAACTTAACAGTATTTTGTGTGGTTATTATACTTGTTTCAGCTTATCATGAAGACAGCATTAGGTGTACTGTGAAATAGTTTGTACGTTTTCTTTTTTTTTTTTTTTAAAGATTTTATTTATTCATTTGAGACACAGAGATACAGAGAGAGAGAGCATGAGCAGGGAGAGAGGCAGAGGGAGAAGGAGAAGCAGGCTCCCCACTGAACCAGGAGCCCGATGTGGGGCTCGACCCCAGGACCCTGGGATCATCACCTGAGCCGAAGGCAGATGCTTAACCATCTGAGCCACCCAGGCGCCCCAGTTTGTACGTTTTCAAGAGAAACTTTTATGCACTACCAGTTAACTTTTGTTTAAAATATTTTTGTTCTAAATAATGGATGGAGTGTATTTTTATACATATTTAATGTTTGAAGTCACTGTTTTTTTTAAAAATTGCCTCTTGGGGTGCCTGGATGGCTCAGTTGTTAAGCGTCCAGCCCTTCATTTCAGCTCAGGTCATGATCTCAGGCTCGTGGGATTAAGCTCTGAGTTGGGCTACACACTCAGCATGGAGTTAGCTTGTCCCTCTCCCTCTGCTCCTCTCCCGCCCCCGACTCCACTTGTGTTCTCATGTGCTCTCTTGCTCTCTAAAATAAATAAATAAATAAATATGGGGTGCCTGGGTGGCTCAGTCGTTAGGCGTCTGCCTTCCGCTCAGGTCATGATCCCAAGGTTCTGGGATCAAGCCCCGCATTGGGCTCCCTGCTCTGCGGGAAGCCTGCTTCTCCCTCTCCCACTCCCCCTGCTTCTGTTCCCTTTCTCGCTGTGTCTCTCTCTGTCAAATAAATAAAATCTTTAAAAATAATAATAAATAAATAAACAGAATCGTATACAAAATTGCCTGTCTCACAATATTCTTATAAACCGAAAAACAGAATGCTATTTTGTTGAAAATACACTATTCAGTCTCCACTATATTAATCAGTTATGTGGCTTGCTTAGTTTTCACTCTGTAGTGAGTTGACTACTTCTCTTTGTTTTAGGAGCTGTGGATCTGGATGCCTTAACAGATGAGAAGGAAAGAAAAGCCTTAGAAGGGATGATTAATAATTTTGGGCAGACACCTTGTCAACTGTTAAAGGTAAGTCATTAAAGGTATTGATTATTAAAAAAAAAAAGTTATTGATTACGTAAGTCTAGAATTTAATTGCTAGAGTACTACTAGCATTTTCAAGTACTTTAATTATTTAAAAATGTATCTCTCAGAATTATCTAGAATTTAAGAAAATTATACTGTCACTTAAAAAGTAAATAGATTTAAATGATTGTTCCTATTTTGAAATAACAAAATATTGTGGTCAAACGTATATAGTCAATAACTCTTGAGTCACAGAGGAGTTATATTTACTCAGAAAGCCAATCACTTTTTGTTTAAACAACTAAAATGTGACTGGAACAGGATTTGGATGCATGACCATCCAACTCAAAAGTCTTTCTACCATGCTGTGTCTCCTCTGAATTAATAGCTGTAAACTCTTTTATTGAATTAGATCACTTCCCATGTTCTGTGGGCTGTTATTTATATCCTAATAATGACATTTTCTGCCTTAGTTGTATATTTGTGCATTTGCCTCACTTTATTATGCTATAGGCAGCCACCTTTTCCTAATCATTTTATATCTTTCTTGCATATAGTATTTGTGTAGTAAATATTTATAAATTGAATCTCCACAACTGTTACAGCAAGAATGTATCTAAATTCTGGCTTATAAATATGTTGAACTTCTGTTAATTCAGTTATCAGACTAAGCTTTGTAATTACTACAGTTCCTTAGTAGAGTTTGTTTGAAGCCTCCAACATGGTTTTTTACAGAACGGTCATGTTTAAAATCAATGCTTTATACCTATCTGCTGATAGAATGCAAAAGTAACAGAAGAAAACAGAACACTTCATTGTGCTTCAAAATAGATTCTATAATATTTTTGCACCAGCTTTACTTTTTTTCATATGAGTAGTGCTAATTAGTTTTTATCACCATAAAAAATGATGGAAAGGTCAGCCTTTGATTTTTTTTTTAAATTTTTTATTTAAATTCAATTTAGTTAACATATGGTGTATTATTAGTTTCAGGGGTAGAATTTAGTGATTCATCAGTTGCATATAACACTCAGTGCTCATTACATCAAGTGACCTCCTTAATGCCCATCACCCAATTACTCCATCCCCCCAGGGCTGGATGGCTTGCCTGGAGGAATTCTACCAAACATTTGAAGAATTAATACCTATTCTTCTGAAACTTCCAAAAAATAGAAATGGAAGGAAAATGCAACAGACTTCTGTGTATTGATTTTTATATATATATATTTTTTTATATCCTGCGATTTTGCTGAATTCCTGTATCAGTTCTAGCAATTTTTTGGTGGAGTCTTTCAGGTTTTCTACATAGAGTATCATGTCATCTGCAGATAGTGAAAGTTTGACTTCTTCCCTACTGATTTGGATGCCTTTTATTTCTTTTTATTTTCTGATTTCTGAGGCTAGGACTTCTAGTACTGTGTTGAACAGCAGTGGTAATAGTGGACATCCCTGTCATGTTCCTGACCATAAAGGAAAAGCTCTCAGTTTTTCGCCATTGAGAATGATATTCACTGTGGATCTTTCATATATGGCCTTTATGATGTTGACGTATGTTCCCTCTGTCCCTACATTGTGGAGGGTTTTTATCAAGAAAAGATTATGTATTTTGTCAAATCTTTTTTCTGCATCTATTGAGAGGATCATATGGTCTTATCCTTTCTTTTATTAATGTGGTATATTATGTTGATTGATTTGCAGATGTTGAACCACCTGTGCAGCCCAGGAATAAATCCCACTTGGTCATGGTGAATTATCCTTTTAATGTACTGTTAGATCCTATTAGCTAGTATCTTGTTGAGAATTTTTGCATCCATGTTCATCAGGGATATTGGCCTATAATTCTCCTTTCTGGTGGGGTCTTTGTCTGGTTTTGGGATTAAGGTAACGCTGCCCTCAGAGAATGAGTTTGGAAGTTTTCCTTCCATTTCTATTTTGGAAGTTTCAGAAGAATAGGTATTAATTCTTCAAATGTTTGGTAGAATTCCTCCAGGCAAGCCATCCAGCCCTGGGCTTTTGTTTCTTGGGAGATTCAAATTAATGATTCACATTCTTTGCTGATTATGGGTTTGTTCAGGTTTTCTATTTCCTCCTGTTTCAGTTTTGGTAGTTCATATATTTCTAGGAATTTATCCGTGTCTCAGATTGCCTAATTTGTTGGCATATAATTGATCATAATATTCTCTTATAATTGTTTGTATTTCTTTGGTATTGTTTGTGATCTCTCCTCTTTCATTCATGATTTTATTTATTTGGGTCCTTTCTCTTTTCTTTTTGATAAGTCTGGCCAGGGGTTTATCGATCTTGTTAATTCTTTCAGAGAACCAGCTCCTAGTTTCACTGATCTGTTCTACTGTTCTTTGGTTTCTATTTCATTGATTTCTGCTCTAATCTTCATTAATTATCTTCTCCTGCTGGGTTTAGGCTTTATTAGCTGTTCTTTGTCTGGCTTCTGTAGGTGTAAGGTTAGGCTGTTTATTTGAGCCTTTTCTTGCTTCTTGGGGAAGGCCTGTATTGCTATATACTTCATTCTGGACCACCTTTGCTGCATCCCAAAGGTTTTGAACTGTCATGCTTTCATTTTCATTTGCTTCCGTGTATTTATTTTTAATTCTTCTTTAATTTCCTGATGGGCCGATTCATTTTTTAGTAGGATGTTCTTTAACCTCCATGTATTTGTGGTCCTTCCAAATTTTTTCTTGTGGTTGACTTCAAGCTTAATAGCATTGTGGTCCAAAAAAATGCATGGTTTGATCTCAGTCTTTTTTGTACTGGCCGAGTCCTGATTTGTGACCCAGTATGTGATCTATTCTGGAGAATGTTCGTGTGCACTCTTAAAAAATGTGTATTCTGCTGCTTTAGGATGAAATGCTCTGAATATATCTGTGAAGTCCATCTGGTCCAGTGTGTCATTCAAAGCCCTTATTTCCTTGTTGATCTTCAGCTTAGGTGATATGTCCATTGCTGTGAGTGGGTTGATGTTCCCTACTGTTATTGTATTACTATCAATGACTTTTTTTAAGTTATTAATTGATTTATATATTTGGCTGCTCCCAAGTTAGGGACATAAGTATTTACAAATGTTAGATCTTCCTGTTGGATGGACCCTTTAATTATGATACAGTGTCCTTCTTCATCTCTTATTACAGTCTTTAATTTGAAATCTAGTTTGTCTGATATAAGGATGGCTACTCCAGCTTTCTTTTGATGTCCATTAGCATAATAAATGGTTCTCTACCCCCTCACTTGTAATCTGGAGGTGTCTTTGGGTCTGAAATTAGTCTCTTTTAAGCAGCATATCAGTGGGTCTTGTTTTTTTATCCAGTCTGATACCCTGTGTCTTTTGATTGGAGCATTTAGTCCATTTACTTTCAGTGTAATTATTGAAAGATACGAATTTAGTACCATTGTATTACCTGTAAAGTCGCTGTTCCTGTAGATTGTCTCTGTTCCTTTCTGGTTTTTGTTACTTTTGGTCTCTCTTTTGCTTAAATGGCCCCCTTTAATCAGGGCTGCTTTAGTGTTCACAAATTCCTTTAGTTTTTGTTTATCTTGGAAAGTTTTTATCTCTCCTCCTATTCTGAATTACAGCCTTACTGGATAAAGTATTCTTGGCTGCATATTTTTCCCATTTAGCTCGTTGAATATATCATACCAGTCCTTTCTGACCTACCAGGTCTCTGTGGACAGGTCTCCTGCCAGCCTTACATGTCTACTCGTTAAGGACCTCTTGTCCCAAGCTGCTTTCAGGATTTTCTCTTTATCTTTGTAATTTGTAAGTTTCATGGTGTTGACCTATTTTTGTTGCTTTTGTGGGGAATTCTCTGTGCCTCTTGGACTTGAATGTGTGTTTCCTTCCCTAGGTTAGGAAAGTTCTCAGCCATGATTTGTTCATATAAACCTTCTCTCCCCTTTTTCCCAGTCTTCTTCTGGGACTTCTCTAATACAGATATTATTTTGCTTTTTGGAATCGCTGAGTTCCCTAAGTCTACCTTCATGCTCTAATAGTTTTATTTCCCTCTTCTTTTCAGCTTCATTACTTCGTGTAATTTTACCTCTGTATTACTGATTCACTCTTCTGCTTCCTTCATCCTTGTTTTTATGGCCTCCACTTGGGTCTGTATCTCAGTTATAGCATTTTTAATTTTGACCTGACTAGATTTTAGTTCTCTTATCTCTACAGTAAGGGATTCTTCTCTAATGTCTTCTCTACTTTATTCATGCCCAACTAGTATCTTTATAATTGTTGTTTTAAATTCTAGTTCAGATATCTTACTTATATCTGTATTGATTAAATCCCTGGCTGTGAGTACTACCTCCTGTTCTTTATTTTGGGGTGAATTTCTCTGTCTTGTCATTTTGTCCAGAAAAGAAAAGAAAAAGAAAAAAACAACAATAACAACAACAGAGAGAAACTAAATCCTGGATGTGTTTTAGTCTATTTGTTAAAAGAAACTAGATCCCGGGCACATGGGTGGCTCAGTTGGTTAAGCCTCTGCCTTCAGCTCAGGTCATGATCCCAGGGCCCTGGGATCGAGTCCCACATTGGGCTCCTTGCTCAGTGGGGAGTCTGCTTCTCCCTCTACCCTTCGCCCCTGCTCATGATCTCTCTCTCTCACTCTCTCTCTCAAATAAATAAAATCTTAAAAATAAAATAAACTAGATCCCAAAATAAGAAAAAAATATATAAATACAATGAAAAGAAACAAAAAATAAAACATATATATGTAATGTTTATAAAAGTGAAAATTAAAAAAGGATTAAAAAAAGAATTGGAAAAAGATAAAATAATAACTAAAGAATAAAATACAAAGAATGCTAGTTTTCCCCTAGAGCCAAAGTTTTTCAGCCATCTATGATCAGTAGACTTGGTGCAAGGGAGTTGTTTGTGCTGGTCTTCTGGGGGAAGGGCCCCGTTGTGCTGATTCTCAGGTGCAGTTGCCCTAGTGGAAATGCGCCTGCAGTGCACAGGGAGGCTGGGCTTGGTGTAAGTGGCTCCAGGCTCCACTAGGGGGTGCTCTTTTGCTCCCTGAAGACTTCAGCACAGATGGGCATGATGGATATGGCAGCATTCTGCTTTCGAGCCCCGGAGCTGAAAATTTGCACTCCCCACTCTTCAGTGAGCCCTCACAGAAAAGCACTCATACTCTTGTCTCCCCCGTTTCTGTCAGAACTCTGTGTTCACGCTGCCTGTGTCCAAGCTTTTTTATCCCAGGCACGCGACTGAGTTTCAAAACTCCAAAGTTTAGGGACTCCCAGGGTTTGGACCTGCGCTGTTCTTCCCAGGGATGGTCTTGCCACACTTCTGCCATTTGGGGGACCTGTCTCAGGAAAGCAGTCGCTTGATCACGTAGGGGATCAGTTTATGGCAACACAGAGCAGAAAGCTGGCACTTAGACTCGCTGTTCTTGGGTGGCTTCTGCACTCCTCTACCTGGGAACTGTGCCTTACTTAGCTACCACCCATTCTTCTTGTGACCCCAGGGATCCTCAGATCACGCTGTGACACCTAGGATTCTGCCCCACTTCACCATCTAGCACCTTTAAGCCAGGCATGTCCTTCACTGTAGTTGCAGTCTTCTAAAAGTTCTGATTTTGCACTCCGCTGCTTATAATACTTTGTGGTAGCCTCCTTAAGCAGGCCCCCCTCCCCACTGCAGTATCCTCAGCTATATCACACCAGATTCAAATCTCTGTGCCTCCTACCTTCCAAACAATGGTTGCTTTTCTACTTGTAGACCTACAGCATTTCTTTTCTCAGAACTCCAATTGATTTCTTGGGTGTTCAGAATGACTTGATAACTATCTAGTTGTATTTGAGGGATGAGACAAACTTAGGGTCCCACTACTCCTCCACCATCTTAACTCCCAGTCAGCCTTTGATTTAAAATAAAGTGAATAAATACTCATGTGGATTGAGAGCTAAATATTGAGGTACTTATAGCTGTCATATTATTTTTCTATAATCTGATATTTTGTGATGGAGATGGAAAAATCCCCTTTAGATGGAATTCTGTTCTGCATTTTAATTATGCCTTTTGCTTGTTAATTTGATTTACCATTTACTTCTTATTTATGAAGATAACACCATTCTATGTTGCTAACATTAAAGTTAAGGAAGAATATTTTAATTTATTTGAAAACAGATGGAGCTATATTTATAATTTGATTCAAATAGTATTGACATTTTGATCTTATTTCAGGAAATAAGGATTTACCCATATAAATTTTGACTTTGAATGATTCATTTAATTTTACCAAGTATTTATTAAGCATCTGTCATACTTATATACAATTCTAGGTATCAAAAATCCAAAATTGAATAAGATTTGTTTTCTGATTTTAAGATAACTTTTACCTAAGGGTACCTGACTAGCTCAATTGGTGGAGTGTGCACCTCTTGATCTCGGGGTTGTGAGTTCAAGCCCCACATTGGGTGTAGAGATTACTTAAAAAAAAAAAAAAACTTAAAAGAAAAAAGATACCCATTGCCTGGTTGGAAAAGATATACCATAAACAACTATATAATCCAACATAGAAATAATTACTAAATAAAAGACTAAACAAAGCAATGTGTTGGTAAAAATAATAAAAGAGAATAATTAATTCTAGTTTAGAAATTCAAGAATACATCAATAAGAAAAACTTTAAAGTAGAAGTAGGGTTTCTCTAGAAATGAACAGGGTAAAGACTCTGCTGAAGGAGCAGTCTGAGCAATGGCCTAGAATTTGTCAACAGTGCATGGTATGTAATCTGGTATAGCTAGAGCCCAGTATGTACAAAGGAATACAGTGAGAGACGTCTTAATATAGTTATGGAATTGTTTTTTCTCAAAATTATTTTGAAGGAACCACATCCTCCTAGATTGTCAGCAGAAGAAGCAGTGCAGAAGCAGACCAAAACAGACACTTCAACCCTAAACCTATTTCAACACCT
Source organism: Mirounga angustirostris (assembly GCF_029215605.1). Classification (NCBI taxonomy): domain Eukaryota; kingdom Metazoa; phylum Chordata; class Mammalia; order Carnivora; family Phocidae; genus Mirounga; species Mirounga angustirostris. The sequence continues at coordinate 163,386,275 of NW_026991711.1, forward strand.
CTCTGAACTCAAGTCATTTTTTATAGAGGTAATATCCAACTTGGTAATATCAAAGCATTTTCTCTGTGAATTCTATACACCAGTCAATGCTCCTTTTATTCTGTAAAGAGGGGGTCATAATATTTAATCCAAAATAGTAAAGAATGTTGCAATAATATGTTCTTGGATTTTTAAAACAATCTTACTGGAAGTTTTTGTTTGCGGCTGAGTGGTACTGAGACCTGTTTATCTTGGCTTGCTTTATTCTACGTCACATTTTCCAGACAAGGAAGAATAAATAATTTGATTTAAATTGCTTTTCATGACAGCTGAAATGATATGCAGAGGGAGTGTAATAACTCCTAATTATAGTGTCTGCTCATTTATAAAATATGGCCCAATAAGTCAGATTGTTAATTGCTAATATCAGAAGGAATAATCAAGTAAAACAAGATAGTTAATGCTATAATTGAAAGATTACTTTAGGGGCGCCTGGGTGGCTCAGTCGTTGGGCGTCTGCCTTCGGCTCAGGTCATGATCCCAGGATCCTGGGATCAAGCCCCACATCGAGCTCCCTGCTTGGCGGGAAGCCTGCTTCTCCCTCTCCCACTCCCCCTGCTTGTGTTCCCTCCCTGGCTGTGTCTCTCTTTGTCAAATAAGTAAATAAAATCTTAAAAAAAAGAACTTTTTTTAAATGTTTAAATATACATATTGAAAGTACTTTTTTTAAATGTTTAAATATACATATTGAATTACTTTGGTTCAGCATGTGAATATGAAATGCATTTATACCTATAAATTTGGTTAAGACATAATATTCTTGGCAAGAAGAAAAAATGATGATAAAAAGTTATTAAGAATAGCTTGGAAAAGTGTGGAACAAGCAATAACTCTCATGCAATACAACAGACATTGGTAAACTTTTCTTAAAGGGCCAGATAGTAAATATTTTGGACTCTGTAGTCAAAAGGCAAAATCAAGAATGTTGTGTAGGTACATATGTAACCAGTTTAAATAGAACCATTTAAAAATGTAAAAACCATTCTTTGCTTACCCACAGCCTATAAAACAGGTGGTAGGCTGCACTTGTACCATAGGCCAAATTTGTCCAATCCTGCATTAGAGCATCATTATAATGTGTTTCTTAGGTTCAGTGTCATGGGAAATCTTTATAGAATTTTTTGATAATTTGGTATAAAAAAATTTTAGGACATTTCTATTATAGTTAGCTTTCTACTGAGTTTTATTCAAATGAATAATGTTGTAGTATCCTCTGTAGTAGTTTAATGTAAATGTTTTCCCATGTTTCTGAAAGTACTTCATAATTAATTCTTGCCGCTCCTTTCCTAGATTCATGTTTAGTGAGATATAGTTATTAGTGTTTAACAATACAAACTCTTCAGAATCAGTTGTTTTCCCAAAGTATCTAAGTCAGTTGCCTGGAACTCAGCATACATAGAAACAGTGCTTAGAAATGATGACTAATTTGGGGCCCCTGGCTGGCTCAGTCAGTAAAACATGTGACTCTTGATCTTGGGATGGTGAGTTCAAATCCCACATTAGGTATAGAGCTTTTAGAAAGAAAGAAAAAAGAATTACGACTAATTCCTAGATGTGTTCTGGGTCCCCAAGACCATCCTCAGGTTTGGTGATTGCTAGAAGGACTCACAGTATTCAACATATAGTTGTACTCACAATTAAAGTTTTATTACAGTGAAAGGATACAAAACAACATCAGCAAAGGGCAAAGGCACATGAGGTGTAGTGTAGGGGAAACCAGGTACAAGCATCCAAGAATCCTTTCCCGGGAGAGTCACATAGGACATGCTTAATTCTCCCAGTAATGAAATGTGAAAACACATGTTTTTCTAACCAGGGAAGCTCATTGAGACTCAACACCTAGGGTTTTTATTGGGGGCTGGTCACATAGGCATCCTCTGCCTAGCACATTCCAAAATTCTAGACTCCCAGGAGAAAATAGGGTCTTCAGCATAAACCATGTTGTTTGCACAAATAGTCTAGGAATAGCGAACCACTTTTGTCATTGAGGACAAGTTTTATATCAGTGCAGGGAACTCTACCCACCAAGTTCCCAGATGCCAGCCAAGGGCCAACCTTGCAGGAAGGCCTTTCTGAGAGTTGTTTCGAGCCTGCTGTGTTTACTCTTTACTGCACATAGGGCAACCCATTATTTAACACATAATCTGATGGACATGTTGTACTATATTATGCAACAGTGATAAAATGATTTCATCATGTCTAATCATTTATGACATTGTTTTTATAGAATAATGCATTCCAAGTTCCATCTGCAGATTCAGTGACATTTGTCCCTTTGTACCTACCATGTCACAGGGTAGCTAGCTATTCCAAGGACCAGTATCTGGAGCAGGACAAAGAACATAATAGATATCCTGGGGTACTAATAATCTGTTAATCCCTTTTTGTTATCATAGGGGAAGGTATTTCCTCACTCATTCATAAGAAAAGAGAAGGCCTCTCTGTAGGTTATCTCTTCCTCATTGTTAAAATGGTGAAGAAAACAGAGGTAGCAGTTAAAGCAAAGGCCTAATAAGTGGATTTCTTCAAATGCCATGTTCATTTATGTTTGTTCGAATGGAAGTTCTCTTGATTCACAGAGTGAAGAGAAAAGATAGGGACTAATTTTATATGGTTTATAATTCATTATTTAATTATATAAGACTCTTAGAATAGCACCTGGCACATAGTATATACCCAATAATGTTAGGTTATTATTTATCTAATAAATGTGAGGTATAATATATGAACTATTGTTATATCAAAAAACTTAGTTCAAATCACTATTCTCTTTCATGTTGTAATAAGATAATGGCAGATATTTTCTGAGAACTGTATTTTCTGGCCCTATTGTTACAGCATTCAGGGATTGCCTCACTTAATGGAATAGATCTATGTTTTAAAAGTTAAACCCAAAAGGAAATTCTATAAAAAATATAGCCAGTTGTCGTATTTGACTTAATTGAGCAATATACTCTTATATGGTCTGTATTTTCTACTTTATATTCATGTCAGTATGGCAAGGGAAAAGGAAAGATTCTAAATCACTGGCTGTTTTAAATGGTTGATGCTCCTTGAAATCTGCATTTCTGTTTCACAGCAGAGTAGTAGAATACAAGAAAATGATGGGTTTTAGAAGTTTCAAGTATGCCACCCAAACATGGTACATAGTTCCTTTCCTACATTTTTTAGCCTTTTTTTAAAAATTAAAGTATATTTGACACACAGTGTTACATTAGTTTCAAGTGTACAGCATAGTGATTCTCCTTTTCGACATTTTAATTAACTGGTATGTTTTGGTAGAATAAAATGCTGTATCACAGGGTTCATTCTTATTTAAAGAAATAGAAGTTTTCAATAATTTAAACCTAATAAAGATAAGCAGAACCAGCCACTAAGCCTCTGTCTTTATTTTATAGGGAATTAGTGATGGCATTCCACTAATAAAGGCCATTGTCCCCAAAAATCAGTCTCGTTCTTTTATGTCTCAAGGCAGTCCTGAGTTACTGGTAAGTCGATTTATAGTTTTTTCACACTGCTACATCCAAATATATTACAACTACAAAAGAAATTGAGAAAATACATTTTTAAAGACTTCTTAAAAATAATAAAGAAGATTTTTATGGAATTATTTTGACAAATATAAAAATGTATTTTCTGTGGGTGCCTGAGTGGCACAGTCAGTTAAGCGTCTAGCTCTTGGTTTCCTCTCAGGTTGTGATGTCAGGGTCCTAAGACGGAGCCCAGCATAGGGCTCCACACTCATTGTGGAGTCAGCTTGAGATTCTCTCTCCCTCTCCCCCTCCTGCTCATGTGCTCTCTTGCTCTCTCAAATAAATAAATAATCTTTTAAAAAGAAATGTCTTTTAGATACACAGCTTTTATTTCAATTCCTTAACTGTAATTCTTTTTTTTTCTTTCAATAAATATGTCTGAATTTATTATTTGCTTTTGGTCAGTTTGTAGAACCAGAATTTTTTTTTTTTAAGTTTTCATTTAAATTCCAGTTAGTTAACATACAGTGTAATATTAGTTTCAGGTGTACAGTATAGTGATTCAGCACTTCCATGTATCACCCGGTGCTCATCAGAGCAGGTGCACTCCTTAACCCCCTCCCCACCCCCGGTCACCTGTTTAACCCATCTCCCCTCCCACCTCCCTTCTGGTAACCATCAGTTTGTTATCTATAATTAAGAGTCTGTTTCTTGGGCACCTGGGTGGCTCAGTTGGTTGGGCGACTGCCTTTGGCTCAGGTCATGATCCTGGAGTCCTTGGATCGAGTCCCGCATCGGGCTCCCTGCTCGGCGAGGAGCCTGCTTCTCCCTTTGTACCTTCCCCCTCTCGTGTGCTTTCTCTCTCTCTCATTCTCTATCTCTCAAATAAATAAATAAAATCTTAAAAAAAAAAAGTCTGTTTCCTGGTTTGCCACCCCCCGCTTTTCCTCTTCGTTCATTTGTTTTGTTTCTTAAATTCCACATGTGAGTGAAATCATATGGTATTTGTTTTTGACTGACTTATTTTGCTTAGCATAATACTGTCTATCTCCATCCATGTCACTGCAAACAGCAAGATTTTATTCCTTTTTATGGCTGAGTAATATTCCATTATGTATAGATGGATGGATGGATGGATGGATGGATGGATGGATGGATGGATAGACCGACAGACCACATCTTTATCCATTCATCAATTGATGGACACTTGGGCTGTTTCCCTAATTTGGCTATTGTAGTAATGCTGCTATAAATATTGGGATACATGTATCCCTTTAAATTAGTGCTGGTTATCAGTCTGTTCAAATTTTCTGTTTCTTCCGGTTTCAGCTTTGGCAATTTATGTGTTTCTAGGAATTTATCTGTTTCTTTCAGGTTGTACAGTTTGTTGGCATATAGTTTTTCATAATATTCTCTTATAATTGTATTTCTGTGGTGTTTGTTGTTATTTTTCCTCTCTCATTTGTGATTTTATTTATTTGAGTACTTTCTCTTTTTTTAAGATTTATTTATTATTTTAGAGAGAGCAAGCGAGCAAGGGGAGGGACAGAGGGAGAGGGAGACAATCTCCAGCAGACTCCCCACTGAGTGGGGAGCCAGATACGGGGCTTGATCTCACAATCCTGAGCCAAAATCAAGAGTTGGAAGTTTAACCAACTGAGCCACCCAGGCACACCTCTTTTCTTTTCAATTGAGTCTCTCTACAGGTTTATCAGCTGTATTATTTTTTTCAAATAACCAGCTCCTGGTTTCATTGATCTCTTGTATAATTTTTATTTATTTATTTATTTTTTAAAGATTTTTATTTATTTGAGAGAGAGAGAGAGAGCACATGAGAGGGGGGAGGGTCAGAGGGAGGAGCAGACTCCCTGCAGAGTGGGGAGCCCGATGCGGGACTCGATCCCGGGACTCCAGGATCATGACCTGAGCCGAAGGCAGTCGCTTAACCAACTGAGCCACCCAGGTGCCCCTATAATTTTTTTTTAGCTTATCATTTATTTCTGCTCAAATCTGTTATTTCATTCCTTCTGCTCACTTTAGGCTTCATTTGTTCTTTTTCTAGCTCCTTTAGGTATAAGGTTAGATTGAGATTTTCCTTGCTTTTTGAGGTAGGCCTCTGTTGCTGTATACTTCCCTCTTAGGACCACTTTTGCTGCATCCCCAAGGTTTTAGACCGTTGTGTTTTCATTTTCTTTTGTTTCCATATATTTTATTTCTTCTTTTATTTCCTGGTTGACCCATTCATTGTTTAAGAGCCTGCTATTTAACCCCCATGTATGTGTGGTCTATTCCAGATTTTTTCCTTGAGGTTGACTTCTAGCTTCATAGTGTTATTCAAGTAGTTAACTGTAATTCTAAAGTTTATTTGGAATAATAAATATCTGAAAATACCAGAAAATTTTGTACAAGAAAAATAAGATGTAACATCATCTGTTACAATATATCATAAGGCAGTAAAAGAATGAAAATAAGAAATAATACAGAATTGATTAAGGTATACACTCAGGACTTGTTAGTGAGTGCTTTACGTGAATTTTGTAATTTAATCCACCTGACAATCCTGTGAGGTAGGCACTATTATTATTTCCCTTGTACAGATAAGAAATTAAAACTCAGAAGTAATTAATTTGCTCATAGTTGCAGAGCTAGCAAGTAAGGGATCTGGGACCCAGGCACACAGACCAAACCTAGGTCTGTCTTATTCTCATTTTGTCATGTACAAATTATAACAATAGAGTATAGCACAGGGAACAGTAGAGATTCCAGAATTAAACCTATTTTTCTAATTATGCATATTGTTTGCTTAGAAAAAAGGTCTAGAAAGATATATAAAAAAAAAAAGTGCCTTTCAATGGTAGAATTCTTGTGATTTTCACCTTTAATACCTGTATTTCTTTAAGTTAATCTCTTTGGTAATTTTTTATAATCTATGGGGGGATCTTTTCATTTTTCAAAAGAATATTCACTGTAGGGGGCACCTGGGTGGCTCAGTTGGTTAAGCCTCTGACTCTTGATTTTGGCTCAGGTCATGATCTTAGGGTTGTGAGAGAAAGCCCTGCGTCAGGCTCCATGCTCAGAGGGGAGACTGCCTGGGATTCTCTCTCACTCTGCCCCTCCTCCCTGCACTCACTCGCTTGCTGTCTCTCAAATAAATAAATCTTTAAAAAAATATATTCACTATAACTGTCACTAAGAAGAGAGAGCTTCTTAATTTCTTTTAATGACTTTTAATGTCTTCTGACTGCCAACTAATAGATGCTAGTAAACTTTGAGAAATGAGGAAAATTATCTCACTAAAGAAAGATACAGAGGCGCCTGGGTGGCTCAGTCAGTTAAGCATCTGACAGTCTCAGGTCATGACCTTAGGATCCTGGGATTGAGCCCCACGTTGGGCTGTCCACTCAGTGGGGAGTCTGCTTGTCCCTCTCCCTTTGCCCCTCCCCCTGCTCATGCTCTTTCTCTCTCTGTCTCTCAAATAAATAAATAAAATCTTTAAAAAAAAAGATACATTGGACAACTTTTCTTGCCACGAGATATAAGATAAACTAAAAATAAAGATAAAAATAAAGAGCTTTTGACTTTATGCAGGGCACCTGGCTGGCTCAGTCAGTAGAACATACGATTTCAGGGTTGTGAGTTTGAGCCCCACTTTGGGTGGAGAGATTACCTAAAAATCTTAAAAAAAGAATTAATGAATTTTGTGCTTTAAGTACACAATCCCACATTATTCCTTAAATGATAAATGATAACATCATGTGAGCATTTGGTTATTTTGTGCTGCTTTCTTTAATCTTTTATTTCATTTTTGTCTTCATGTGTTCTTTTCCAGATAACAGTAAGCATGAATTACATTGTTGGAACCCATGGATGGCTGCCTTATGACAGAAACATTTCTAATTACTTTACATTCATCAAAGATCAAACTGTAACAAATCCAAAGTAAGTAAATGAACATTTAAAGCAAAACAGGTGCAGCTGGTACCTTATTGCCAGGAAAAACAACTAAATTGATTGGTGTCATCTTGAAAGTAATACAGTAGACCTGCAGATTTTCTTCCCTCTTTCCCTCTTCCTGACTTGAATACTGGCTTAAGAATAAAACAATTTCTATAATATCATTATAGAAACAGAAATTAGGGATACCTGGGTGACTCGGTTAAGTGTCTGCCTTTGGCTTGGGTCATGATCCCAGGGTCCTGGGATCGAGCCCTGCATCAGGCTCCTTGCTCAGCGGGGAGCCTGCTTTTCCCTCCACCTGCCGCTTCCCCTCTCCCCCTGCTTGTGCGTGCTCTCTCTGACAAATAAATAAAATCTGAAAAAAAAAAAAAAAAAAAGAAACAAATTATTAGGAGTAGTTTTTAGGCTTGATTGTATTTTTGTTGTACAATGTTACTTATAAGTAAGCCTTGTGTGTTTTATATAAGAATTTATTATTGCCTTAGTTTATTTTTTAATTTTTAATTTTTTTAATTTTACTTTATTTTTTAAAGATTTTATTTATTTATTTATTTATTTATTTATTTATTTATTTATTTATTTATACCTTAGTTAATTGTTTAAATATCCAGAGGTTACATTTTAAATTAATGTTTCCCTTACTCTGAGTTGTTTTAGCTGTATGTTTATTAGGAGCAATGTCTTTTTTCCTTCTTATTCCCACATAGGCCTTAGTATTGTTGTGCTTGGCACAAAGCATACCTCCAGCAAATTAATATTGAATAATAAAATTCTAGAGCTGAACTGTCAGAATTGGCCCTCATTCTCTGTACACACACTGAAGCGCAATCACTTTTTATTTTTTTATGTTCAATTAGCCAACATATAGTACATCATTAGTTTTTGATGTAGTGTTCAACAATTCATTAGTTACATATGACTTCTTTGTGTCTTTCTGCAAAATCTAGATTGGCTGACTTCACGGGTATTTATTTAACTGGAAAGCAGATAAAACCCATATGCTTGCTTTGGTTTGAGTGAAAAATGATCTTCATGAATATTGTTAGATACACATTTATCTGCCTGTGCAGTAGATTCCTGGTTTCAGTTGATTTCCAGGTTTCCCTATCCTGTCATATCCTTATCTTGTCCTTTATACTTTGATACTACCATTTACAGAATTGACAATCTTCCTAAGTTGGCTTTGAAAGGCAAGATTTAAATCTTCTCCACACCTTCACCAGTCTCAACTTCTTTAGCTTAACCCTTGAGACTATTTGTTATGTATCTTTTTATATAATGAAAAATATGAATACGATTAATGTATTTTCTGAAAGTCGTTATCATTCATTAATGGACATTTCAAATTGAACAGTTGAACAGATTTATTTTTCTTTATTTTTCCGAGAGATTTAAAAAATAGTTGATATCAGTCTAAGTGGTCTTTTAAGGAAAAGTCTAATATTTAATTGTGTTTACAGAACTCAGCGTAGTATGAATGGTCCTTTTGCTCCAGGGCTGGAGATCACTTCTAAGCTATTCATAGTATCACATGATGCGAAGTTGCTTTTCAGTGCTGGACACTGGGATAATAGCATTCAAGTGATGTCACTTACAAAAGGCAAAATTATTTCACACAATATCAGACACATGGGTAAGTATTAACTTTTTTTCCCCAAAAAAGAAGTTTTCTCTGTTTCTTCTAACTACAAAAGTAGTACATGGTCCTATAAGGAGCATTAAAATTTACCTTCAGAGCTAAGTAAACTTTCTGATAGAGCAGTGTTATGAACATTATGCTTTATGAGTATTTAATGTATTTAGGTTATACTAAATACCATACAAATTAAATAGAGCTTCATAGTATCTGAACAATGTTAGGCTAAGTCTTTTTTTAAAAATTAGGTGATACAAGGTGCCTGGGTGGCTCAGGCAGTTGAGCATCCAACTCTTGATTTCTGCTCAGGTCATGATCCCAGGGTGGTGGGATGGAGCCCCACGTTGGTCTCCACAACTAGCAGGGAGTCTGCTTGAGATTCTCTTCCTCTCCCTTTACCCCCGCCTCTCTCTCAAGATAAATAAATCTTTAAAAAATAAAAATAAATAAAAATTGGTTGATACAAATAAGAATTTTAAGACAAATGGTATAAAAAAAAATCTGTCGTAGTTGAATAAGACATCACCTGCCCTATTAGTTAACAGTTAATCATGAGGGAGGTAAATTACTGAATGTAGTTTAACCTGGTGCTCCTTAGTGTTTCAGCCTTCAATATAAGAATAGAACATTGTGGGAGTGCCTGGGTGGCTCAGTAGGTTAAGCATCCAACTCCTGATTGCAGCTCAGGTCATGATATCAGGGTTGTGAGATCAGCCCTCGTCGGGCTCTGCACTGGGCTCCGCACTGGGCATGGAATCTGTTTAAGATTCTCTCTCTCTCTTTCTCTCTCTCCCTCTCCTCCTCTCCTTTGGTCCCTCCCCCCCACCCCCCCACCCCCCCACTGGCTGTCTCTAAAAACAAAATAAAACATCCATCTTGTAGATTTTCCCCTAGTAAACCTATTAAGAAAGGGAAATGGAATCTGCTACTACTTCTATACTGGTGGCTCCTGAGATGCCACTTAGCTCAGGTTTTTACCGTTTAGCAAAAATGTTTTCCATATTGGGAATTTGTAGTGTATTTTGTACTATTTTGGTTAGGGGCACATATTCCACAGGATTGCGGTTCCTAATGGGAGTAGAACGTGAATGGAAATGAGAGAGTGAGAAAGCAGAGAAGCATATCAAAACTTCCTGGGGATCCATTCCAAGCCACCTAACCCACTGCCAGGACTCCAACCGACATTTCCCTGTCCCGTGTGTATTCTTCACTCTCAAAGCAGGGTGGCCTCAAAGAAAACTCTCCTACTTGAGTTTAATACTGCTGCTTTCCTGGGGCGCCTGGCTCAGGTGGTGGAGCATGTGACTCTTGATCTCAGGGTTGTTAAGTTTGAGCCCCACATTGGGTGTAGAGATTACTTAAAAATAAAATCTTTAACATACTTGTTTTTTTTTTTTAAGATTTTATTTATTTATTTTAGAGAGGGGGAAGGGTGGAGTGGCAGGGGGAGAGAGAGAATTCCAAGCATACCCCATGCTGAGCACAGAGCCCAGCTCAGAGCCTGCTCTCACAACTCTGAGATCACAACCTGAGCCAAAATTTGGGGTTGGGGCATATACACCCAGGCGCCCTAAAAATAAAATCTTAAAAAAAAAAAAATACTGCTTCTTTCCTGTGTCACACTTTTCCAGTGCTTTTTCCATTGCCATTTACATTTCTCCTGCTAAACAACTGATTGAGTAATAGAACATAAACTAAAATTGCCCTTATAGTTCTATTCCTGCAAAATGACACCATTTTCATTCTTTGTAATTCCTTTTTTCTTACAGATATTGTGACTTGTTTAGCTACAGATTACTGTGGAATACATTTGATTTCTGGTTCCAGAGACACTACATGTATGATATGGCAAATAACACAACAGGTAGTTACACATTGTCTTCCTTTCTGGTGGGACTACTAAAAATTACAGATTTATCATTTTTATCAACTGTATTGTACTCATTATAATGTTGCTTCAAGGAAGTGTCTTTTTTCTTTATGGCTTTTAGGTTTTCTACTTAGCTTAACAGGCTTTCTGCTCCTCCAAATTTATTAAAATAATTACCTAAAAATTTTCTTGTAATATTTTTCTTGCTTTTTTTTTTTTACATTTTAATCTTTAATCCATTGGTAATTAACTTTTCTATAATTTTTAATATAGAATAAGTATTAGATATATACTGTGTAGCTATATATGATAGAATATAGAGTATATAATATATATTTTATAATAATATAGAATATTAAAATATATGATTTTGTTTACTTCTGGGTGGAAAGTCATTTATGCAAGCATAAATGATTACCCACTGGATTGGATCTTTTTCTAGATTCCCCATATTTTTACACTTACCTATTTCTATGGCAACACCCAGATGTTTTTATTTTAGTAGTTTTAATATTTGGTAAAACTAATTTCTCACTGGGCGCCTGGGTGGCTCAGTTGGTTAAGCGACTGCCTTCAGCTCAGGTCATGATCCTGGAGTCCCGGGATCGAGTCCTGCATCGGGCTCCCTGCTTGGCAGGGAGTCTGCTTCTCCCTCTGACCCTCCTCCCTCTCATGCTCTCTGTCTCTAATTCTCTCTCTCTCTCAAATAAATAAATAAAATCTTTAAAAAAAAAAAAAACTAATTTCTCACTGTGTTGCCTTATAAAAAATGTTCTCAGCTATCTTATATTAGCGTTTATTCTTCCATACGAACTTTAAAAATATTTCAACCATATCTTCCTCAAAAATTCTATTTTAGTCTTGATGAAATTATATTTAATTTATGTGTTAATTTGGTATGGGTTGACATTTTTATAATCATGTCTTTCCAGAAATAGAAGATGTCTTTCCATATTTATTTCAGTTCTCTTTTTAATGTTCTTCAATAAAATCTTCTAGTAATTTTTTTCTATTAGGTTCTGTACTTTTTAATGTTTATTTCTAATTATCATAATATTATTTTGGTGGGATTTTTTTAAATCATTTTTACTTCTAATTGATTATGGTTACTGTAAAAAAAAACAAACTTTTGATTTCTATACAGTTATCTAATTGGTTTACCACATCTTTTTATCCAGTTCTTATAATTATTAGTATTTCTTAGATTCTCCAAAAATAGATACACAGTCTTATGATGAAAATAAAGATGGATTTATCTTTTCCAGTATACTAATGATTTCATATTCTTATCTTGTTTCATTACTAGCTAATGCAGTAGGGTAAAAAAATTATAGTGAGCATCCCTGTCTTATGTCTGATTTTGATGAAAGTGCCTTCACTGTTGTGCTATTTAGTGTAGCATTTGCTGTTGTATTGCACTACACATTGTTGTTGGGTTGTGTTTTTTTATATTTAAGTAGTTAGCTTCTGTTTTTTTTTTTTTTTTCCCTTTGGTAGCTTTTTAGTAAAATTTCAGTACAAAAATACTACAGTTTTGCATTTGTGTTATTATTCTCTTCTGATGTCTTTCTCACAGCATCTTTTTTTGGGGGGGGAACAATTTAAAAGTTGTAGGGGCACCTGGCTGGCTCAGTCAGTAGAGCATGCAACTCTTGATCTTGGGGTTGTGAGTTGGAGCTCCACTTTGGGTATAGATTACTTAAAAATAAAATCTTAAAAAAGAAAAGGTTATAGATATTATGTTCCTTTACCCCTAAACACTTCAGTGTGTATTTTCTAAGAACAAGTCTTTTTTATATATAACCAGAGTTCAGTTATCAAAATCAGAGCACTTAACATTTATACAATATACAATACAAATTATCTAATCCACAGTTCATGTTCTGATTTTGTCAGTAGTTCCCATAATGTCCTTTTCAGCTGTTTTTCAGTTTCTCTTCCTTTTTTTTTATTCATAGCTTTTCTCTTTTTCTTAATGTATTATGTTGAAAAGTCTCCTAGGTTTGAACCAGTCTTGAATTCCTATAATAAACCCATATAATTCACGACATATTATATTTTACTACAGAATTATATTTGCTAGTACTATATTTCTCTACTCAGATGTGAAATAAATCTGTATTTGTTCTGTCTTTGCCATGTTTAGTGTAGGGATATGCAAACTTTATAAAATGATTTTGAGAAGGGTCCATCTTTCTCTGTAATTTGAAATGCTTAAATATTATAGGAATTACCTGATTTTTATAAATTAGAGTGCACGAAGCATTCAGACTGACAATCTTAGAGGAAGACAAATGTGTCCCAGATAGGAGTATTGATGGGAATTCATCTACATTATATAGCACAGGTAAATGTTATCTACCTATCCAGAGTTATCTAGGATAATTATAAACAAATACCATGGCAACTACTCATTCTATATCATAGAAAGTAATGTACAAACAAAACATGCTAAAAACAGGTGAAGACAACAACTCAAGTGTAGAGAGATTCCCTGCGATAAAATTGTGCTATTAGAAGAACATAAGAATATCAATCAGTAAAACAGGCTTAAGCACCTCAAAGATGAAATTATATAGTGGCATAGTAAGATGAAAAGGAGAGGTGCCTGGGTGGCTCAGTTGGTTTAGCGTCTGCCTTCAGCTCAGGTCATGATCCCAGGATTCTGGGATTGAGCCCCGTGTCAGGATCCCTGCTCAGTGGAGAGTCTGCTTCTCCTTCTCCCTCTGCCCCTGCTCGTGCTCTCTCACTCACTCTCTCTCAAATAAATTAAAAAAAAAAAAAAAAAAAAGATGAAAAGGAGTGTCACCTGGGTGGCTCAGTAGGCCAAGGGACTGACTCTTGATTTTGGCTCAGGTCGTGGTCTCCGAGTTGTGGGATGGAGCCCTGCGTCCATATCCACACTTAGTGGAGAGTCTGCTTCTCTCCCTCCTTCTGCCCCTCCCCCCCACTCGCTCATGCATGTGTGCTCTCTTTCTCTCTAAAGTAAAAATAAATCTTAAGATGAAAAGAATGATTGCAGAAGAATCAAACCAGTATTAAAACCAATACCATTATAAATATAATAAACGCAAAAGTAGAAACAGTAAGCAACAGATTTGGTGTGGCTGAATATCAAATTATTAATATGAAATAAAGATTTAAAAGAATTAAGTTCTATAAAATAAGTCACAGAAATACAGCATAGGGAACATAGCTAATATATTATAACAACATTGTATGGTGACAGATGATAACTACACTTACCGTGGTCAGCATTGCGTAATTTATAGAATTGTTGAATCATTGTTGTATACCTGACATTTTATGTCAACCAAAAAAAAAAAAGTATTCACAGAAAGAATATGAAGTTTGTTTGTAGTAAAGGAAGAGCAAATCTGTAGATGAAAAGGGCAAATAATATACCTGTTAGAATTAATCCAAAGCAATCAACTTTGGAACTATTCAGATTAAGTTTTAGAGCTTCAGAAGACTGAGAATAATTTGAGAATCCAAGGAGGAACATAAGAATGAGTCCTGTTATGAATAGATGCTGTGGTAAGAACTAGTTGCAATGTTACTTTGTGATTAGACAATTTAAATATAGTATAAACCTTTTTGCAGAAAATAGCCTACTAGAAAATTAACCTTTGCTTCTCTTTTAACATTAGGGAGGTGTTCCTGTGGGCTTAGCATCTAAACCCTTTCAGATTCTGTATGGACACACTGATGAGGTATTGAGTGTCGGCATCAGCACTGAACTAGACATGGCAGTGTCAGGATCAAGGGTAAGATTTCACCTTTAAGAAATGCTAATTTTCAGGGCGCCTGGGTGGCTCAGTCGGTTAAACATCCGACTCTTGATTTCGGCTCAGGTCATGATCTCAGGGTCATGAGATTGAGCCCCACTTTGGGCTCCATGCTCAGCAGGGAGTCTGCTTGAGATTCTCTCTCTCCGTCCGCCCCTCTGCCCCCCACTCTCTCTCTCTCTAAATATAAATAAATCTTAAAAAAAATGCTAATTTTTTCTACAAATCAAGAAATAATATATTTAAATATTTTCATGCTTTGGAGGCACATGTGTTAAAATTAGAATGATAAATTTTTTTCTAGGGGCACTGGTAAAAGTATAGGAATTCTTTATTGTTTGTGTAGAACTTTGCAGAAGTAGCATAACACAGAAAGAAGAAACTTAAAGAGACTGGATTCTAATTTGGTATTTTACTGGTCTTATTAGTTAAGGAAAGAGGGCATCTTATGAAATAAAATACTATTTCAAGGGATGCCTGGATGGCTCAGTTGGTTAAGCATCTGCCTTTGGCTCAGGTCATGATCCCGGGGTCCTGGGATCAAGTCTCGCATCCAGCTCCTCACTCAGTGGGGAGCTTGCTTCTCCCTCTGCCTGCTGCTCCCCCTGCTTGTACTCTCTCTCTCTGACAAATAAATAGATGAAATCTTTAAGAAAATAAAAATAAAATAGAATACTATTTCAGATTTCAAGGTTGGAATTTTTCCTAAGATACATGTGTCCTTGGTAGAATAATCATTTTCTGAGTTCCTTTCCCATATTTATTTATGTGGCCTTCTTTTTTGTTGTTCTCTTTTTCATATTCTAATATTATCTCTGTGTAGGATGGCACTGTGATTATACATACCATTCAGAAAGGTCAATACATGAGGACTTTACGGCCACCTTGTGAGAGTTCTCTGCTCCTGACTATTCCTAATTTGGCTGTATCTTGGGAAGGACATATTGTCATCTATTCCAGCATTGAAGAAAACACCAATCTCAAGGTATTATATATAACAGTTACATGCAGTAGGGCTAGACTATAAGCCATCTTTTCCTTTCTATATTATACTGTATATTTGAGGCATTTTGATGAAGAACACCATTTTTTTGACAAGGTATTTTCCTTTTATCTTTCAGTTTGTTCATTCCTTATCATTAAATGGACGCCTATCACAGTCTTGGCCTCATGTTTATATTTTGTTTTAGGGATTTCTATTGACCTATATAATAAGTGATTTCAAAAAGAATTTCTGGTTATGTGGGACTTCAGAAGCTTAAGTGGAAATTATAACCAAATTAAATTCTTCTTATACATGCTGGGTATAAATAAGCCATGAATTATGTTCTCTTTCTTTCCATGATAAAGCTTTTTAAAAATTAGAGCATCAGTGGGGCACCTGGGTGGCTCGGTTGGTTAAGGTCATGATCCTGGGGTTCTGGGATCGAGCCCCAAGTTGGGCTTCCTACTCAGCAGGGAGTCTGCTTGTCCCTCTCCTTCTGCCCCTCACCCAGCTTATGCTCCCTCTGTGTTATCTCTCCCTCTCTAAAATAAATAAATAAATAAAATCTTTAAAAATTTTTTTAAATAAATAAAATAAATAAAAATTAGAGAATTGGGGGGCCTGGGCGGCTCAGTCAGTTAAGCATCCGACTCTTGATTTTAGCTCAGGTCATGATCTCAGGGTCGTGGGATTGAACCCTGCATTGGATTTCCCCGCTGAGTGGGGAGTCTGCTGGGGATTCTCTCTCTCTGTCTTTCTCTCTCTGCCCCTCTCCCGCTTGCGTGCCCATGACACGCGCGTTCTCTCTCTCTCTCTCTCTCAAAAAAAATTAATCCTTAAAAAAAATTTAACAGAATCTTGGCTGGCTCAATTGATAGAGCATGAGGCTTATGAGTTCAAGTCCCACATTGGGCATAGAGATAACTTAAAATAAATTTAAAAATTTACAAAGAACTGTAGCTTTAAAAAAAGAGAATCTTTTTGTTCTGTGTTAAGAATGTGGGGTTTAAAAAAATATATTGTGGGGCGCCTGGGTGGCTCAGATGGTTAAACGTCTGCCTTCGGCTCAGGTCATGATCCTAGGGTCCTGGGATCGAGTCCCGCATCGGGCTCCCTGCTCAGCGGGAAGCCTGCTTCTCCCTCTGCCTCTCTCTCTCTCTGTCTCTTATGAATAAATAAAATCTTTAAAAAATATATATATATATATTGTGAGGTTTTTTAGACTGGATGAGATTTTCATTCTTTTGGAGAGATGAGAGTCCCTGTTTAGTATTTATTTACTTGGCAATTATTTATTTAAATATTTTCTTAAAATATATAATTTCTTCTCATTTAAAATCACTTTAATAATATTGTCTACACACTTTCTCTTTAAACGTAACTATATGTTTATTCCAAAATTTTAAATCCAGTATTTTTTCTGTTATAGTCACAGTTTTAATTGTCAGTATTAAAACTCCATTTTCATTTGAGATCATTAAATTTTCTTCACCTAATCTTTATAGGATAAGAATGCATTACATCTGTTTTCCGTAAATGGCAAGTATCTAGGGTCCCAAGTCCTGACAGAACAAGTATCGGATATTTGTATCACTGGAGAACATATTATCATGGGCAGCTTACAAGGCTTCCTGTCCATAAGAGATCTCCACAGGTAAATAATAAGAATCATTGAAGTCTCACTTAAGAAAAGGTGGTAATAGGGGCAACTCATTGGCTCATTGAGTGGAGCATGCAACTCTTGGTCTTCAGCCGAGTAGAAATCAGCAATCAAAGATTTCTAATCTTCTGGTTTATCATTTATTATGAACATGTCATTTTTGGCAACTCTGAAAAAAATTTGGGAAGCTGAAGTATTTCTGGATAAGTAAATGAAATATAGATGTACATTTTTAAAATGTATAAAATTTTATGTTATGTGTATTTTACCACAGTAAAATTTTAAAAGCCAGAAAAAGAATTTTCATGGTGCCAAACCTGGATTATGGATTTGGAAATTTGTTCAATTATAGTTTGAATTTTTACAAACTACAGTTAGGGCTTAAAACTTTTTTTAAATTGTGGTAAAACAAACTAAAGTATTTTTAAGGCTAATGTACCTGTTCATGATTGTGTATATGTATTTGTAAAATTGGTTGGGAGTCTTGTTATTTAAACCAATGAAGGAAAAGGATTTTCTTTTATGGTATTGTTAAGAGAATCCCAGATCAGTGGTAAGGAAAAAAAAAAGAATGCCAGATTCTAAAATTGAATGAGATCTTTTAGCAGGTTAGTCCAAACATAGTGTGTACATCAGAGGATTCTTTGTTTTCTAATCCTAAAAGCCATGGACATTTTCCATAATTGAGTATTATGTCATGTTTTTATATCATATTTTTAAATATTTATTATGTTTTATATATTTATATATTACATCTTCTAAGACAAGGCAGATAGAACAGTTTTATCAACCTTACCCCCCAACATGAACACACTTTTTGAACTTTTGCCCTTTTTGTCCTACTGTCACTTTTTAATCAACAAGGTAAAAATCATTTAGTGAGAGATCATATATATGGTTAGAAGAAAAACAGATGTTGAGAATAGAAAAAAAAATGTATTTTAAGTAATGCTATTATGTGGGCCCTTGTGTGAGCCATTCAGGCTTCCTGAATCTAAGTTACACATCTGTAAAATTAGAATGCAGAATCAGATGATCATTAGGTTATCTTCCAAGTACAAAATTCTCTGAATCTATTATGTATCCATGTAATTATGTGTGTGTGTTTTATTTCTCTTCTAGTTTGAATCTCAGCATGAACCCATTAGCCATGCGAATGCCTATCCACTGTGTTTGTGTAACCAAAGAATACAGCCATATTCTTGTAGGATTAGAAGATGGCAAGTTGATTGTAGTGGGTGTTGGCAAGCCAGCTGAGGTAAAACATAGCATCAAGAACTTCTTTTCCCATACTATTGGGGATTCCTTTGGTTCTCCTTTGTTCCAGCTGAATCAGAAGTCTCCATTATGGATGAACAAATTAAAAACCAGGTTTGATTTTTCAAAGGGCAGTAAATGAAAAGGGGATAAAGCTAGTATTCAAGAGTGATGTTTTTATGATATAATTGAAAGCACACATTTGGAGTTTCTATCACTCTATATGAATAAGAAAGTTCTTTTATTATCTATCTTTTATTATCTATCTTTCCAAATCTAGATTCAAGACACTACTTGGATTTTTAATACATAAAAGCCTTTATAAAAAATGAAATACAGACTCAAACAATAAAACTATGTATTTTACTTTCAACAAAAATACCAGAATTAGCAGAACAAATATGCTAATTCTCAATGAGTTTCCGGTACTTACTATAGATTTGCCAGTGGTTTATCAGTTACTGAATATTCAGATAACCTAAATCTGATGTTGTTCCTTCAAAAACTTAGTGGCTATATTCCAAGTAATTTAGTGATTCTTTTAGAAATTTCTTTTATTACATAGAGTCAAATTAAGCATTATAAAGTTGTATTGATACCGTCAGTCTTTTCTGAGAAATCTAAAATACGGCCTCTGTTGGAATTGTTTCCAGAGAAGACACTAGTGAATAACACATTGTCACTGGTTTTAATAAATCTACCAAGGAGATATTTTAAGATTTTGTTAGTTCTTATTCTCTTTTTCTCTGTTTCTTATTCTCTTATTCACCTTTGGATGTATCAGCTGGAAGTATGGGTCTACTTTATTATGTAATTGAATACTTAGAATCTTGCATAATTAAAATATAATTGTATATGACAGTATCAAAATTAAATCAAGATTTAGGTATGAAAAAATTTCTATTTCAATATCTGAATTTATCTAAAAGATCAAAATCTTGATTAACATGTATTTTAAATCATGTATCAGTTTTATGTATTACATTCTCAGCACAAAATTTGTATTTATAAATAAGATCGTAAAGTGGTAATAGATTAATGGAAATAATGTTTCCGGAAATACATCTGGAAATGAAAATGCATAACAAGCATGCCAAAGTGTCTGTGCATGAGGCTTGATTTTTTTATCCCTTCAATAAATGTACCTTAGAGAAGGGTAAATATTGAAAAAGGGTGGCAGATGAATTGCCATTAAAAAGTAGATTGCTTGTGTTCCCTCTCTCTCTGTGTCTCTATCAAATAAATAAAAAATCTTAAAAAAAAAAAGTAGATTGCACTTGGGAAAGTAATTCTGACATCATAATCATATGCTTAGACAGAAATGTTTCCCACATGGGTTCTTTTTTTGCCCTGCCTAGAAGTGTAAGCACTTTTAGAGGGGCATTTATTCACCAATTGGATTAATATTTAATTAATAATTATTATATGCTGAGAAGTGTGCTAGGTGGTATAAATTAATGGTGGACAAAATGTGATTCTTACCTTCAGAGACCTTAGGCTATTCTTGTTTTCTAAATTACATTTTATCATTCTATTGTTAAATATTATTTTTTGAAATTCTTATATCAAAATATCCTAAAATTTTTTTCTCTTCATCTGAACATAATTTTACTTTCTTCTTATCCTTGTGATAAGCATTAATATTATTTTAAATACAAGAGGAGAAAATCCTCAAACTTAAGTGTCTTATTAGCTAAAGTATAATTTCAGAAGATTATTTTAATGAAGTGAAATATATTTTTATTTTTTAACCTTTTTTTATAATGTTCAGTTGGCCAACATCATTAGTTTTTGATGTAGTGTTCAATGATTCATTAGTTGCATATAACACCCAGTTTCGTTAATTTATAAAGAAAGGGACTCTGGTAATTTGGACAAACTGGGACATTTAATTTTAAAATTAACACTTCGGCATTAGACTCTCAATTGAAAGACAACCAACATAGAGAAGCCTTTCTTTAATTATTATTAATCAAGAATCACTAAAATGTTAATTATTCTGCTAACAAAATTTATATTCTGCATTCTACAAAATCAGTGTCTTGCATATCAATTTCACGTATTCTTTTTTTTCTTTCTTTTTTCTTAATAACATCTATTCTTCATTTCTCTGGATTACTTTAAACAGATGCGTTCAGGTCAGCTTTCTCGAAAATTGTGGGGATCTAGCAAGCGACTCAGCCAGATTTCAGCTGGAGAAACTGAATATAATACTCAAGATTCCAAGTGATTACTATTTCCATCTTCTGTCATGGATAAATGAAACTTGATTTATTGCTTTGTCACTTTAACCACATCTCTCAACTATCTGAAATATATCAGGGCTTTTATCACTGAAAATCATTTAGCGATTACCAAAATTCAGTGTGCCATGTGTGTATAAAGACACAGGTTGTATTATTATCCACTTTAAAAATTTCTGGTTAACAATGAATCCAATCTTACTAGTTCTTGATCTACATCAAGGTGGATTTGAGAAAATACAATTGAATTAGATTTGTGGTTCATTCCTAAAGATCATTAGAGCCATTGGGGGAAAAAACTTCCAAAAATGAAGAAGTTGGATATAATTCCATTATTATTCTAAACACCAAAATTTAAGGTATTTCTAAGAAGAGTACAGATGATGGGACAGTTGAGAGACATGGCTTTTAATGTATTCTTTAGTTAATCATTTTCCTATTTACTGACCACCGTATTTAAAAATATATAAGCTTATTTATGGAACTCCTGATTGGGGTAATATTTTAAAGGCATCTGTTGCACACTTGGATTTTCAAAACTCAGTGTAAATTCCAGGTTTTCATGATAAGTTGAATATAAGACAGTTGAAACCGGTACATTGGGTCATTCCACTACTACTTAGCTTATTACTAAAGAGAACTTACTGAAATACATTATTATGCTTAAATAATAAAGGTTAAGTAGGAATAAGAGAAACTAGAGATATATTTTGCAGATGTATTTCATTAGTAGTATAATTAAGGAAAAATGCTGATTATGATTTTGACAGGTGGACCCTTTAAGTATTAGCATTTGCAACACAATTTATATCTGGCAAGTTCAAATTTTCTTGGCTTATTCTTTACTAAGCAAATACTTTATCTTTCCCCATAATTAGAAATGTTAGCAATGATACCCAAATACATTAACATTTTTACCTACAACTTCCATGTGATTGATAAATGAAAAGATATGCATCACTTAAACTAGTCATTTAGATACAGTAATTTTTAAAAACATTTCTATTTCATGTTATGTATAACTTTTAAGATAATTTTATTATACATAGTTAAGTATTACATATGCTTAATGTTCAATATTTTAAAGTAAAAAGCTGATAGATTTATTTTGGAATTCAAAGAGATTGTTAAACCTAGTGCTTTTATAAGGTCATCTTTTGAGTTAGGTCAGAGAGCTTTTACAACTACAAGTGTCCTTAAACTGAGATTCCATGGGTTTGGGGGAATTTATGAATCCCCTGAAATTGTGTGGAAATTCCATGTGTTAACTGTATTTTTTTCAGAAGTGAGTATGTGGCTTTCATAAAGGGGTCTGTGATCAGAAGGAAAAAAAAAGACTTCTCACAGTAATAGTTGCTTATAAAATAATAATATTCCTTTTTATTCCACATAGATTTCCTTACATCTGGTTGTCTTCTCAATGGCATCTTTAAGAAACTTTCCCTCTGTAATTCTTCTCTTCAGTTGTCCACAGTATCCAATACCATTCTCTTTATAATCCTATGAGTGAGTAAAAAAAATTAAGAGAAGTACAGGGTTCAGTTTAGGGAAGCTTTTTGAATAGATGTGATCTGTTTGAGTCAGGACTAATAACTTATAGAAGAATTTTTCCTTCCAATTATTTAAAATCCCCTGTTTTGTTCAGTAAAAAAAAACCAAACAGTTATGTTTTAGGTAAATAACACTGAAATAAACTGGTGCAGCAAGTGTAAAATGGAGCATATGTAAATGTAAAGATTTCCTTTTTAAGGACTTCAGAAATTTGTGATGAAAATGTCTCAAAACAAGTCAATAGAGATAATTATGATTTATTGAGATTTGTTGCTTCTATTTAATTCTATTTCTGTTTTTTATATTACATTTTTTAGGAGGTTTCAAGTCATCAGAACCAACATGATTGACTTTTGGTATTTTAAATGTTGATTTTTAAAAAAAACTTTTCTGAATCAAAATTTTGGAAATTTTTCTTTTGCTTACTTATCCAGAGATTTTGGTATAAGGATGCCTTATTTTTAAGGTTACTTAATACTGGCTTTGGAATTATTTTGGATGGATGCTTACAAATTACAAAGAAGTTTAACTTATCAGGGCAAAATTCCTAAATTTATGGTGTTTTACTTTGCTGCTCTTTAGATGGAAGAACTGAACAAGCAGTATTCATTTTATAGCACAAATAGAAGACCCTTTGTTCACAGTAAAATAAATATCCTACCTAGACTAACAGTAGATGCTCAGAACTGTGGAATTCTTCCTATATTACTTTTTCCAAAAAGTAAAAACCAAAAATGTAAGATTTTCAGGGAAATCTGAGAATACTAGCATTAGTCTAGAGGAATGGAACTTGAGTTTATCTATTAAAGTAAGCAAATATAGTAGAACCATTAGCTGAAAAATATAAGCCTCTTTTAAACGGTGTAGCCCACTAAATTAAAAATGACTAGATAAAATCACTGGAAAGATATACTTTGGGGGATTCTGGTGTATTTAGATGTTATCCGTAGAAGATGTTTCTATTTATATAATGGGATAAATGAACAACAGTATGATTAGAATGGAATAACAGGTGATTTCAGTTGATCAGTATAATAACTTAGTATAATAACTTAGCTGCTATGAAGTTTGTTATGTAAAGAAATTTTCATCTGCTTTTGTTTCTTGACACTGGTGATGATGGAAATAAAAAATCTGGTGATGGGTAGAGATTTATACTAGGATAATGATTTTGCTCTTACAAAGTGAGGTCTCAAGTATTAAAACATAACAATAGCTGTGTTCATTTAGAGAATAAAGAACCAGTTTTTCACTCTCCAATCAGTATTCTGTTATAATTAGAATTGGAGGAGAGAAGAAAAAATAGATCAGGGCATGGAAATTAGAAAAATATAAGATGAAAGTAAAGCTTGTCCAGTTGGCTTACATTAAGCCTGTGAAGCTCGTGTCAGCTATTAATAAGTTTCTATCTATTAGTTTCCATTAGGTCACAGTGCTTTTTTAGGTCACATCCTTTTTGTAGGGGAGAAAATGCCGGGTATTCATGTCATTAGCAAGGAATGTCAGTGAGGCTTCCTTTTTTTACTCAATGTAAGGCATATAACAATTATCCTTAAAGAACTGGTATTGAAAATCAGTTTTATGCATCTGAAGGGAGTTAAGTGTATCCTCATAATTAATTAGAATTTAGATTTGAAAGTTGAATCTTAACCTAAGATTGTTTATATTTTACTCGAATAAGAATAGGCAGAGAAAATTTTAACTTGAATACCAGATTTTTATTTAATGATGATAGACACATGGCCTTTGCCTTTAGGTATATTTTTATTGTTGTTACTAAAGAAATCACTAATGGAAATCTTTTAAATTTAAAGAGGTTAGCCCCTTTTATAAATATTTACATTTATAAAAATGAGTAGCATTGTTTTTATTACCCTTCCAATAAAAAGATGCAAGTGCATGAACTATATTAAATATAAATATTAAATAATATATATATAACATGTACTATCATAGGGTGTGTGTGTGAATGAGTGAAGGTTGGTCTCTTCAAATACATTAATACAATTGTCTTCCATAAATAAGTTCTTAAACCTGTCTGTGGGATACAATTTTTGACTGATAAAAATGCATATGTATTCTTTTTCTTTTCTAAATCGAATCTGTTGTTTTCCTCTATCACCCAGACTGCTAGCTTGTCCTAATTATTGTTAATCAGCTGACTCTGTTCTTTCCAAGTGGCCAATCTTAAATATTTTTATTACTCCCAACAAATATCCATTCTCAATATTCTTTTTAACCAAATTCCTTTATCATATATATGCAACATTTGTTTTGCTTTAAATTTAACCCCATCCAGAGCATTGTTCTGAAGAGCTTTCCTATATCAGAGTCCTGGTGTGCTTCTTCTGATGACATTACTGCAACAACAAATATAATGTTATCACTCATCATTTCAATATTATTAAAATGTTGGCCACAACTTCTTTAATTTGAATCTAGCATTTCTAAGCCAGTGTTTCTTAAAATTGAGATTGCAGATCAGACTTGTCCATGAAGTTCTATAAATATACAGAAGTCTAGGCACTACTCTGGACTTTCTGAATTTCTTTACTTAGTATAAAAAAAATTGTCTCAGAATTCTTATATTAAGTCTTAAAATATTTTCCACTATGGAAATTATATCCATTTTTATAAATCAGATTGCTTATTCACAGACATATATGAAAATAGGTTTAATCATTATCCTTGGAGACATTTTTCTAAAATTTGCTTGGAATGGCTTTCTTTGTTTTGCTTGCCACTGAAACAACCAAATTTCCTTTTCAGTTGCATTATTATTATAACTTTCTTCAGACCTTTCACATTTGAATATTATAACTAACATTTGCTTCCAAAAAAGTGTGTTTGCTTTTATTACTTCCTAGTGAGTCAGTGAGTATTTGCATATTTGAATTAAGTAACATTTTAAAGTATTAATAAAAAGCATGAGTTACAAATGCTAGGTTTAAAAATAGAATTAGGTCTTTCATAGCCTTGAAGGTAGTAATCAATAGAATTTTTCTAATTAAAAAGCATTGGATATATTCCCTAAGTACTTCTGATGACTTCTCAATATGGAAATAATCTTTAATTTTTTCATATAAAAAGTCCTAGTATTACAGAAAATAAAGGATTAACATTTAAAATATTTAGGCCTATATTGGAAATGATGTAATTTTCTATGTTAAAAATATAAAGCCATCCTACATATAGGAGTTATGTGATTTTCTTCAGTTTAAGAACCCTGTCTAAAAGTGGCTCTATTATCATAAACTTTTGGGCTAGATTGTATAATTCATCAGACATATCTTAGATTATCTCACTGACATTTGTCACATGTGGGTGATTTCTAAACACATTACAAGATTTGGACTTATGAAGCTAATGGCTGTAGTGAAAAATAAAAGGACAGATATACAACTGTATTTACTTTTATCTTAATGCCTATAATCTTATAAACTGAAAATTCAAGGGAAAAGAACAAATAGAAAGTCACTAATCTAGTATCTGTTTTCTGTGGTATAGATTTTTAATGTTTCCCTGGAAACTTATTTTGCAAATATTACCATAACAACAGCACAGTTCTGTCACTGAATTACCCATTCATCTTTCAAAGTTGACTGTTAGTGGAGTTTTGGGTGTGTTTGTGTGTGTTTTTCCACTTATAATATGATGGCTGTCTCATTTAAAATTTAAACCTATTTTTGAATGTACAAATGATTAGTTACTTGTAATACTACAATGTAGCACTGTAATTTAAGAATAAAAAATTTAGGTAGGGTTGAAAAATAAAATTATATTTTTTTGATTAAAATATAAACTTTTTTAAAAAGCCTTATTCCAATTGGACCTTTTAAAATTTTATTTTGGTAATAATATATTTCAAAATAATAGATATTAAAACCAGAGGTTCTCTGGTAGCCAGGGTACTAACTAGTTAATGTTAAAATGCTATTTTTGATGTTTCTTCCTTTGGAAACATTTCATACACTATCCAAACAATGTGTTTTAAGATTTAGTGGGCTCAACCTATACAACAAATGCCCGTCTTGAATTTTGGAGGAAAAAAACTTACCTGTGATTGGCATTATTTTGCTCTTCAGAATGTTAAAATCATATTAATCAATAAACACTTTAGAAGTGGTTCTGGTAAGGAGATATTGTTAGACCTAACTGAAAAAAAATCAACCTCTTAATTTCTTATATAGGGATTAAAGAAAATAACTTTATTTCTTCCTTTGGGATTTTGATTGCTTTTAAAAGTATCATAGTTTCTACCTTCTTCTGAAATTATGATATATTACAGTAGATCTTGCTGTCAAAGATCTTTTACATTTTAGACTTTTTTTCCCCCTCTTCTAGCATTTTACTGCTCTCTGTGATTCAAAAATACTATCACCAAAAATATTTGTGGATACTGTTTATTTTATAATTAGCTTTCTGTAAGAAAAATTGTTAGCAAACTGTATGGCTGGTCTGTTCTCTTCAGAAACTCCTAAGGAGTATCGTTTTCCTTCCCCCAGTTGTTTGCTTTTATATACTTGGAGCAAAAAATTTAGCAAAAAATCAGAGATTTAGCTAGACATTTTCTATCAGGTGCACTGCTAGAGAAATGAATCCATTAAGACAAAAAAATATCAAACACACATGATTTGTCTCTTACGTTAGTTTTTCTGGGACCCAGATTAAATAGGAACATTTCAGTGTTATCATAGAGGGTGACAATGACTTGAATGCATGTGAACACACATAGAGGATAGCTGAAAATTCAGAATTACTTGTTTAAAAAAAATACTTGCAAATTGTGCTGCTACTTAAATATTTAAGGAATTCAAAAGTAGTTATCATAAAACGTTCCTGCTCATTTATTCTGATGGAATTGACATGAAAAAGAGAATATTAAGTCTTATTTATATCTAATTATTGACTGTGCAAACTGTGACTCAATGAATATTTGTATGCCAAAAAATGGTCTTAAAGTTGAGAAAATTTTAGATTTAATAAAGATGTGTAAATAATTTTGATTAGTCTTCTCATTATAATGAAGTTACTGTTAATTTGGTGCAATACGTTCTTTCCTTCCTCATCTTTTTAAGATTAAATATATAAGATGTATGTTTTGTTTTATTACATTGGGTGTCTTAAAATTTTTCACTGTGTGTATATGAGCTAATATTTGATTTGTTTCTGTATAGCATGATCGAAGATAATTGAGAATTTTGCACTTTTTTTAGTCCTTTGGAAATTTGTATTCTAACAGTTTTGAAGAATGTACGTTTATTTTGTACATAATACATTAGCTTTGTATATGAAAATGGGTTTAAATCAAATAAAAAAATGATGTTACTTTCTTCAGTTGATTTGTAATTCTCACTTCATAGTCTGATTAGAATTTAGCCTTGGCTAAGTTATTTGAGTAAGCAAGAGATTAAATACAGTTTTTGTTAAGCAGCAAATTGATCACTGTTTTCGTATGAGAATTTCTTCTTCAGCCCTGTGTGTACAAGATAAATGTTAGGTTAATTGACCAGTTTTTGTCATATTATATAACAACAGATATTAAGCCTTTGGTTTCTTAAGCCACCTCAGAAACAGGTTACATTTCTCCCCTCGAAATGATCGTAAGCCAGAGATATCCATTTGTAATTCATTGAATAATACATTAAGCTGGGCTTTTTTTTTTTAAACTTTTCTTTCCTTTCACATAATTAAAATCTTTTATTCATCAACTTTTGACAGTCTAAATGTTGACCTAATCCTTCTGTGTTTGTTAAGGTTAATAAATCCTAATCCATAATAAAACAGAATCCAGGCTCTGTTCCAGGTTCTTTCTAAGTACTTTTGTTTAGATCCAGAGTAACAACACTGCAGAAATGAACATTAACCTTTTTCTAGCCTGATACCATCTATATATGATGCTACACTTTTATTGAAGACAGTGCTAGAATTGGAAATTTCCTCATTAATTTCATCTGGTGAGATTTCACAATCACAGGACAAAGCCAGGTCAGTAAAAGGCTTAATTAAGACTGCCTTGCTAAAAAAAAAGACTTCCTTGCTTTTGTGAAACCCATCCATAACACCATACCAAGCAGTATATTAATTTCTAGTGGTTTTTTTTCTTAAGACAACCTTCATTCTTGGGGCGCTTGGGTGGCTCAGTAGGTTAAGCAGCTGCCTTTGGCTCAGGTCATGATCCCAGGGTCCTGGCATTGAGCCCCCCATCCAGCTCCCTGCTCGGTGGGGAACCTGCTTCTCCTTCTCCCTCTGCCTGCCGCTTGCCCTGCTTGTGCTGTCAAGTAAATAAAATCTTAAAAAAAAAAAAATCAGAACAAAGAAATGAGGGATCATTGCCCTGTGAGTGTAAATTGTAAGCCTGGCATATTGTTAATCAGAGCAGACATAGACAGTCATCTGAAGAATGATGAGATGTAGCAGGATGGTTGTTAGGTAAGTTGTGATTCATAAGATCATAAACCAAAAATTTTTTTAAAAAGGAAATATACCAGGGGCGCCTGGGTGGCTCAGCTGGATAAGCGACTGCCTTCGGCTCAGGTCATGATCTTGGAGTCCTGGGATCGAGTCCCACATCGGGCTCCCTGCTCAGCAAGGGGTCTGCTTCTCCCTCTGACCCTCTTCCCTCTTGTGCTCTCTGTCTCTCATTCTCTCTCTCAAATAAATAAATAAAATCTTTAAAAAAAAAAGAAAAAGGAAATATACCATTGTAAAACACAATTTTAATTTCACTTTAATGAAAGGCCAATTGACATATTGGTTATAAGGATCCAGATTATTTCTACATGTTTAAATGTTGGGTAACAAGTATGGGGTTCTTCATAAAAATGTACTAAAAGGTTAATAATAAATTATAAATTATTAAAGAAGGGACTATGTGATACATATTATGCTATGGAAACAATTTAAAATACAGAGAAATCTTATTCAAGGAGCTCAGTGCTTAGATTATCTTTCACAAGAAATCTCTATACTTGGCAAGGAATAATCTTAATAAGAGGGGCAAAGTAAGTTTCTTTGAAGTGAATAGCTGATACCTTGAATCTAATTACTTTTACTATGAAATAGTATTTAACTGATGGATATTATTGATCACAACATTAGATAACTTGCCTCTTCTCCCTTTATGTCATTTCATTTAAAGGGCGATTATACCACATTCCTGTTGCTGCTGTAACAAATTAGCACAAATTTAGTGGTTTAAAATGACATAAATTCCCCCTTACAATTCTAGAGGTCAGAAATTCGAAATCAATTTCACTGAGCTAAGGTCTAAATGTCCAGCAGGGCTGATTTCTGGAGGCTCTGTGGGGAAAATCTGTTTCCTTGTCTTTTTCAGCTTCTCGTGGTCATCTGTGTCCCTTGGTTTATGGTCACTTTCTCCATCTTGAAAGCGTATCACCTTAACCTCTGCTTCCATTCATCTCATTGCCACCTTCTCTGCTTCTGACTCCTCCTGCATCCCTCCTATTAGGCCTATTGTGATTATATTGAGCTCACATGGATAATCCAAATTGATCTTCCCCATTTCAAGATTCTTAGCATAATTGCCTCTATAAAATTGACTTTATTTTACCATGTAAGATAACATTCACAAATTCCAGAGATTAGGGTGTGGACATATTTGGGTACCATTATTCAGTCTGACACTGTAATGAACACAAAAAGCCAATAGTACATACCAGTTTGCATTCTTTCCTCTTTTGTTACCTGAGCCAAATTATTTCCTTACAAAATGATATAACTAGTTTAACTTTGCAGTTAGTGTTCTTATGCAGTAAAATGGAGATTTGAAATGGGAATGTGTATCATTTATGAAACATTTTGTTTTTAGCTAGTAAGCCAGCAAGTTAACCAGCGTGAAAAGGTGTTTGTTAAAGAAAATCTGAGGGGTTTTTTTAAAGATTTTATTTATTTATTTATTTGGCAGAGAGAGCACAAGCAAAGGAAGTGACAGGCAGAGGGAGAGGGAGAACCAGGCTCCTGATGCAGGGACTGATTCCAGGACCCTGGGATCATGACCTGAGCCAAAGGCTGACACTTAACTGACTGAGCCACCCAGGCAACCCAGAAAATCTGAGTTCTATCAGTATCCAAAAGGCAGAATTTAATTTTGAGTATTTTAAAAGATATGAACTATTTGGGATGCCTGGGTGGCTCAGTCAGTTAAGCATCCAACTCCTGGTTTGGTTCAGGGTCATGATCTCATGGGTCATGAGATCAAGCCCCACATCAGGCTCCACACTCAGCAGGGAGTCTGCTTGAGGATACTCTCCCTCTGCTCCTTCCCCCACTCTCGCTCCCTCTCTCTCACTCAAATCTTTAAAAAATATAAATGATATGAACTATTTTACTTCTAGGTTTTTGGAATCTGAAGTAAGTAAAATAGTGATCAACTACAAGGAGCTCTTACCATTTAACATTTGCCATAGTTGGTTCTGTTTGCACAGATCTTTGAAAAGACTACACACTTTAGGGATGATGGATTGAATATAAGTAACTGTATTTAGTTTTGCTCCATATTAAAATTCTCTCAGAACAATAGTAAACGCATAAGCCAACAAGGGCGAAAAGAAAATAGAGAAGATAAGCAATAAATTTTGGCAAGTGGAGCCACTTGGCCAGCTCAGTTGGTGGAGCATGCAACTCTTGATTTCAGGGTTGTAAATTCAAGCCCCATGTTGGGTGTAGATTGCTTAAAAATA
Organism: Mirounga angustirostris; assembly: GCF_029215605.1. Lineage (NCBI taxonomy): Eukaryota > Metazoa > Chordata > Mammalia > Carnivora > Phocidae > Mirounga > Mirounga angustirostris. The sequence goes on from NW_026991711.1 coordinate 163,417,436, forward strand.
AACTCTTTAAAAATTTTTGGAAAGTAGAAAATTAACGGATGAATAATAAAGCAGACCCAAATGGATGAATCTGGATTACAGAGTGCCTAAGATAATGATAGGTATCCAAAATCCAAATCTCTCCACATGCTCTCCAAGAAACCATACAGTTAAACAAGAACAAATAAAACCTCAAAAAGCCCATGACTTCAAGATACTAGAAGGCAGCACTACAAACTTCAAGTTCCTTAAAAATAGAAATTAAAAAAAAAATTTCAGCAGAGTCATCTCTTAAGTCTCTACAGTAATCCTTTGTGGAGAACAAAGAGTCCAGAAAAATTGAGAGAGAGTAGGTAATTAGAGGACCTAGGATTGGGCTAAAAACAAGACTCCTGGAAAAGGCGCCTGGGTGGTTCAGTCGGTTAAGGGTCTGCCTCTGGCTCAGGTCCCAGGGTCCTGGGATCGAGTCCCACGTCAGGCCCCTGCTCGGCAGGGAGTCTGCTTCTCCCTCTGCCTCTGCCTGCCGCTCTGCCTTCTTGTGCTCTCTCTATCTCTCTGTCAAATAAATAAATAAAATCTTTAAAAAAAAAAAAAGACTCTCGGAAAGAGAAAGCTCATCCAAAGTGCAAAAATATTGAAAAAGAATTTCAGTGGATCAGAATACTGTATACAAAAAACTGGACTTTCTGTGAAAGTTGATGTAGCAATCTCAGAAGTTACTGCTTCTTGAGTATGAAAATGTGGTCACTCTGGAGATTGAATGGTGAAGGAAAAAAACAAAAGGGAAATTTAGGATTTAGGATCCTGCATGCAATAAAGAAATAAAAATATTGAAAGACATGTTATTCTACCCCCAACTCTCAGCCAACAAATAGTATAAAATTTTTTAATTTTGAAACAAAATTTTTTAAATTTGTTCATTAGCTATTATGAACAAAATTTTTAAATTTGTTCATTAGCTATCATGAACAAAGACACAAAATTCCTTAAGAGAATATTAGAAGATCAATTCTAGCAATGTGCAAAAAAGATAACATCCTCCCCAAGTGTGGTTCATCTCATGAATTTAAGATTGCACTAAGATTTAAAGTCGCCTGTTCAAAAATTCTCAGCAGACTAAATACAGGAAGGAACTTCTTAATGAAGTATTTATGAAAAAATATATAACAATATTTAATGGTAAAAGACGGAATTATTTCTCCCTAAGATTAGGAACATGGCAAGAATACCCATTCTCACTACTTATGTCAACATTTTACTGGAGGTGCTAGCTACTGCAACAAGGTAGGAAAAAAGAAACAAAAAACAGTATATATTTTGGGAAGGAAACAGTAAAAGTCCTCTTTTGCAGTTAACATAATGTATATGTATAAAAATCCTAAGATTTCTACACAAACTACTAGAATGATTGAGCCTAGCAAAGTCATAGGATACAAGGATGATATTAAAAAATGGGTTGTATTCCTACATAGTAATGAAGAATTAAAATTCAAAAAAGACAATTTACAATAGCATGGAAAGTATGACATACTTAAGGATCAACGCAATAAAATATTTGTAGGACATGTACACTGAAACTATAAAATATGGCTGGAAAATTTGAAGAAAATTTAAATCAATGTAGATTTGAAGAAACTGAAAAACCTATTGTAAATTTTATAGGGAAATGCAAAGGACCCAGAATAGCCAAAACAATTTGAAAAAGGACAAAGTTGGAAGACTTATACTCTCTGATTTCAAGATTCACTATAGCACTATGGTAATCTAGACATTGTAGTATTAGCATAAATATAGACACGTAGAGGGGCACCTGGGTGGCTCAGTTGGTTGAGTGGCCAACTCTTGATTTTGGCTCAGGTCATGATCTCAGGGTCCTGAGATCGAGCTCTGTGTCGGGCTCCACACTCAGTGGGGAGTCTGCTTGAGGATCCTCTCTCTCCCTTTACCCCTCCCCCCGCTCTCTCTCTAAAATAAATCTCTCTCTCTTTTTTTAAGATTTTATTTATTTGACACAGAGAGTACAAGCAGGGGGAGTGGCAGAGGGAGAAGCAGGCTCCCCAGTGATCAAGGAGCCCGATGTGGGACTCGATCCCAAGACCCTGGGATCATGACCTGAGCTGAAGGCAGCCGCTTAACTGACTCAGCCACCCAGGCACCCATAAATAAATCTTAAAATAAAAAAAAAACATGTAGATGAACGGAATAATATAGAAGCCCTTTAGATACATCCATACATAATATGATGAATTAGTTGTCTACAAATGTGTCAAAATAATTCAGTGGGGGGTGCCTGGGTGGCTCAGTCGTTAAGCATCTGCCTTGGGCTCAGGTCATGATCCCAGGGTCCTGGGATCGAGCCCCACATCGGGCTCCCTGCTCGGCGGGAAGCCTGCTTCTCCCTCTGCCACTCCCCCTGCTTGTGTTCCCTCTCTCATTGTATCTCTCTCTTCAAATAAATAAATAAAATCTTTAAAAAATAATAATAATAATTCAGTGGGGAAAAGAAGTCTTTTCAACAGATGGTGCTGGAACTAGTTATCCATATAGAATAAAAAATCTCTCACCTTTACCTTACAAATTAATTTGAAGTGAATGATAGACCTAAATGTCAAACCTACAACTGTAAACTAGATGAAATCATAAGAATACATTTCACAATCTTATGTTACAGCTGAAGAATCTGAGTTTAGGAAAGTTGAATCTTTTGTAATGAGCTGCAAGAAAACCTGTCTGACCTTTGCCCTGGAAGGAGACTTATACTGATAAGTAAGCAAACCTGCCTTCTCTTCCAAAGGAAGACTATCTTTACCTTCTAATGTTGTTGCTGTACAAACATCATTGAAAAGATATGTCCAGAACAAAATGGCAGTTAATACCTTTCTTGTAAAGACTCAGTGTGCTGATACTACCCATCATCGATTTTAGGTCTTGTTAGACCATCAGGTCTTAAGGACCACAGGGCAGAGGCAAGTGGCATAAGCAAGCAGCCTTGATCCCCAAAGTATCCACTATTGTAGTACCAGTACCCCTTCCTCAGCTGACATTTTATTTTATAGGTGATCCTGTATGACGAGATGGAGAAGGAATAAAAAGCCTTTAAGCCTGATTTACAGATGAGATGGCTCAGTATATGGGTAAAGCCAAAAATGGGTAGCAGGTGAATTGAAACCTTACTTATGGGTGGTCTTGAAAGACAATGGCAAGGGAAAACCATCTCAATGAACAGATCTTCAGTGGTGCACCTTGTCATTCACTTTGTGTAGAAAGAGAAGAGGCCTTAGGATTGAATAGATATGGAATCATGGGCAGCGATGAAAGGCCTGGTCAGCTGGTTAGAGGCATGAATGGGGAAAAATTTTAAGATTAAGGACAAAAATGTCTGCGTTAGAGGTATGTAGATGGACACACGGGAGTGGGAAAGAAGTGTTAAATCTTTGAGTCACATATTAACACTAAGAGCACACCCGCCATGGAAGAGGCATTGAACAATCAAGTGGACAAAACAACCATTCCAGTTAAAGTCAGGTAGCCCATGCACTGGCCACTCCAGTGCTGGCACAATGGGTACATGAAAGAAGTAGCCACAATGATAGAAATGGAGGCTATACATGGGTTCAACAGCATGAACTCTCCATTTACGAAGGCTGGTCTAGCTATTGCCACCACTGAATGTCCAACTTATCAGCAACAAAGAGCAATGCTTAGCACTCAATATCATTCCTCAAAGAGCTCAATGGGCCACTTGCTGGCAAGTTGTTATTTTAGGTCCTTTCAGTTCTGGAAGAGCTACAGATGCATTCTCATAGGGACAGACATGTATTTTATATATTTTTACCTTTTCTGTCTACAGGACTTCAGCCAGCACCATTGTTTTAAGGGCCATGGAGTATGTGATTCCCTGGCATTCCCTCTCTCGCTGTGTCTCTCTCTGTCAAATAAATAAATAAAATCTTTAAAAAAAGAAAAAAAAGACTAACCACCACCAAGCAAGCCCCGGGACTTGGTAGCTGAGTAAAAGGAATCTAGCAGGGATAGAAGAGAAAGATTATGAGTATCAGTGGTGGCCCTGAGACAAACTGCAGAGGCTAACTTTTCCCTACTAAGTTTTCCCTCAGGAACAGAGCAAGGTGGGTGCTTTAAAAAAGGCCCAGCAATATCTAACCCTCATGGGTAATTCTCATTCCAGAACTCCTCACTAGTTTGGCCAGGGAGTTGCTGGGCCTGCATCATAGTTCCATTTCCTTCTTGCATCTTAAACTCCATCTCAGAATCTGCTGATGCCATGTGCAACAACCCTATACCACGGGAACTCTAGAAACTTTATCAGTATGACAGACTCCTAAATAATTTTTGTGAGATTTATCTCCCACCTTCTGGCATGCATTATTTTACTTAGGCATCCAGGAAACTTCTACTTCATGCTCCCTAGGTCCCAATAGTATAATGCCATCAAAATAATGAACAAGATGTTGTATGGAATTTCATAATAAAAAGTAAGAAACTTTATTTTACTATGTCACAGAGGAGGACTGACATAGCCCTAGGATAAAATACTAAAGGTATAATGTTATCTCTACTAGGTAAAGGCAAACTGTATCTGATTGCCCTTATTCATTAGAAATGAGAAAAAATTTTGCACCCACCCAACAGATAAGTTAATGGGGATAATAATTACCACGTGGATGAAAGTCCAAGCAGGAAAGAGATGACATACTGAAATTGAGTGATTTATTTTTTTTTAAAGATTTATTTATTTTAGAGAGAGAGAGAGCAAGCGAGTGCATGGGGCAGAGGGAGAGGGGGAGCAGACTCCCCGCTGAGTGCGGACTGCATCTCACAACCCTGAGATCATGACTGAGCTGAAAACAAGAGTCCCACACTTAACCAACTGTGCCATTCAGGCGCCCCCTGAAACTGAGTAATTTAAAGATTTATGAAGATGTGGGAAGGGTTTAAGGTATCAGTAGCAACAGAGGTGAGCTGTTACCAATCCTGGGCCTGAAGTGATAAGAGGAAGAACTCCAATTCCTAGAAAGGGTATCTACACAGAGAAGGCCTATGACAGGAGCTGTGGCCAACAGTGAGTCCACAACATGAAAGCCAGGAGAATGAATATCTTGAGTTTACTTTCCTGTCATCCTCTTATCTTATGCTACTATTTCTGATTGGCCAAACTTAACCAGAAGTCAGAGGGCTAGGGAACCCACTGAATATCCTTCTATATAGACAGTACTACCTGTAGACCAGAGCAAGGCAAGACCCACCTTGGGTCCCATGCTTGAAAAATATCCACATATCATGAATCCATTAAAAAAAATATATATTGGGGCGCTTGGGTGGCTCAGTCGTTAAGCGTCTGCCTTCAGCTCAGGTCATGATCCCGGGGTCCTGGGATGCAGCCCTGTGTCTCGGGCTCCCTGCTCCGCGGGAAGCCTGCTTCTCCCTCTCCCACTCCCACGCCCCCCTGCTTGTGTTCCCTCTCTGTCTCTCTGTCAAATAAATAAATATAATCTTTTAAAAAATATTAAAGAACACATGGATAAATCAGGATTTGTGCTATCAGGATTTAGTGGTCAGGATTTAGTGGTATTTGTACAGTGAAACTAAACTTTCAACATCCACTCTCATAGTGAATACTGCTCAGGCTTTTGGGAAATACTTCACATCTCATGTCTCTTATCTTTGAAATAAAATGTGGGTGCATCTAAATGCTATAAAGTTTGTAGGTTGTGCTCCTGCTAAAGTTGGAGAAGAATATATGAGTGGAAAGAGGATTTGAGCAAGCAGATAAAATAGATAATTTGTCAAGTCTTTGTTCTCGGTAGCATAAACACAATAGATTCTTGCATAATGAAGTATCATTTCCCAGCAGCGTTGAGCAATCATTTTCCTCTTCTCTTTGGGTTCCAATTAATGAACTAGAAGCACTCAAGAATTATTGTGGTGACCACAATGATTACAACAGGCAGCTTAGGAACAATTTTCTATATTAAACTATTCTTACGTTTTAAATAGTATAGATGCAGATCTAGACATAATATAAGCAAAATGTGGTACCAGTTCTTTATATTACTGCACAGATACAGTTATTGCTTTGAGAAATGGTGAAAAATCACAATGTAAGTGATACAACTGTTATGAAGAATTTAAACTATTTTATAATATTTCCTGCAATAAAAATATTACCATTTGCAATAATTCCATTACAGTCTAATACAATAGGTAAAATTCATGGTTCATTTCTGAATCTAAATATTACTTTTAAAATTTTATTGATAGGGACACCTGGGTGGCTCAGTCGATTAAGCATCTGCCTTCAGCTCAGGTCATGATCTCCAGGTCCTGGGATCGAGCCCAATGTCAGGCTCCCAGCTCAGTGGGGGGTCGGTCTGCTTCTCCCTCTCCCTCTGACTCTCCCCGCTTGTGCTCCCTCACACTCTCTCTCTCAACATGAATAAAATATTTTGAAAAATAAAATAAAATTTTATTGATAATTCCAGTTGCTATTGACTCAACAGAGCAAAATTTCTCCAATTTAAAAGAATTAGGGGCACCTGGGTGGCTCAGTCGTTAAGCGTCTGCCTTCAGCTCAGGTCATGATCCCAGGCTCCTGGGATAGAGTCCCGCATCGGGCTCCCTACTTCGCGGGAAGCCTGCTTCTCCCTCTTCCTCTGCCATTCCCCCCATTTATGCTCTCTGGCTCGCTCTCTGTCAAATAAATAAAATTTTAAAAATAAACAAATAAATAAACAAATGAATTTAAAAACTATCCTTTCTATGAATTATGCCTCAATAAACCTGAAAAGATTATTTAAAAAAAATCTATCCAAGAAATACTATGACCCAAGGCAGGCTAATTTGGCATTAGTGCCAATAGAACAGAAAAGATGTGAAATCTTGATTATAAAAATAGGGATATTGCTGAAATGAAGGGAATAAAATTAATTTTATAGAATAAATAATTTATGAATTATGTGTCTATATGTGTCTATATTTTGGTTTTTCCCCAAACAAAATGAGTGTTTATAGAACATTCAGACATGTGCAATAGTTATGTTAAGCTGTTTTTGTTAGTTTATTGACTTTCAACCATAAAAACCATAGCTTTACATATGTTTTAATTTTGTCATTATGAAGGTATATTTTTAGGGCAGAAAGATAGAATATCATTTATGTAACAGTTTGTTAACTTCCTTTGTGAGTTGTAAGTATTTTGACATGTCAACAAAATCCATACCAACAACCCCATCCCCCTAAACCTGTAGACTTCTTTCCTCTACAGCAGGAGCCCATAAGCCTTTTCCTATAAAGGACCAGATAATAAATATTTTTAGGCTTTGAGAGCCATATGGTCTCGGTCACAATGACTCAGTTCTGCCATTGTAGCATGAAAGCAGCCATAGACAATACATAAATAAATGAGCATAGTGTCTTCCCATAAAACTTGATTTAGAAAGATAGATGGGGCCCCACAATCCTTAGTTTGTTGACCCCTGTAAAACACTATGCCAGGATATATCTGGCATCTCAACTAGAATGTCTTGGCCAGTACTGAATCCAGGCTTCAGTTAACCAAATAAGCACATTCAGATCCAATATCAGGTGCTCAAGCTAACACTAAAATCTCATATCCTGAATGAATGAAACTATATAAATATACTTGGCCCTTACTAGCCTTTATTTATTTATTTTTTTAAGTTTTTACTTAAAAAAACTTAAGGTTACTTAAGTAATCTCTACACCCTACACCCAATGTGGGGCTCGAACTCATGACCCTGAGATCAGGAGTTGCATGCTCTTCTGAGTCAGTCAAATGCCCCTGTTTTATTCTTTTTAAACAGATATACCTAGAATCCACCCCAATACATGCTTCCTAGGTTCTCTCTGACACAAGATCTTACCCTTTGTTTGATGCATAAGCCAGTGTTCTGCCCCAGGTTCAGACAAAAGGGGGTGCACTGTGTGTAGAGAATTTTATTATTTTTTTAAAACATGGAATACTTCACGAATTTGAGTGTCATCCTTGCTCAATGGCCATGTTAATTTTCTCTGTATCGCTCCAATTTTAGTATACATGCTCCCGAAGCAAGCAAGCAAGTGTAGAGAATTTTAAAGCAATAATAAACCAACTAAATGTCTTCTGCTTTTTTTTTTCCCTAAGATTTTGTTTATTTATTCATGAGAGACAGAGAGAGAGAGAGAGAGGCAGAGGGAGAAGCAGACTCCCAAGGAGCAGGGAGCCCGGTGCGGGACTCGATCCCAGGACCCTGGGATCATGACCCAAGCCAAAGGCAGACGCTTAAGCATCTGAGCCACCCAGGCGCCCTGTCTTCTGCTTTTTATTGTCACAATGTGCTGGCAATTGTAAAAATGTCGGTAATAAAGTCCTCCATTCTGCTGGGGGTGCTCCATCAGCAGCCTCTTTTTCTTGAAATGCCACTGTTAGGTTATTTCCTCTAGGAACTGAACAGGCATTTCTCTTCATGGGTCATGAGGAGTTTAATTTTCTTTATGGGCCTGGAGATAACGAGGGGAAATGGGAGTTCTTCTTCAGGATAATAGGCAGTCCCTTGTGATATAACTGACCCAAGAGAAGTTTCTGAAAGACTTTTCTGTGAGAAAAGGTAGCTTCCTCGACAAGAGGACAGATAGTGAGGTTCAGAGGAACTTGGGGTTTGGGCTGTGTCTTGCACTGACCAAATGTCGTGATCTCAGAGTTCTATTCCTTTTCCAACAGTGTTCTAACTTTAGAGTAAGAGACTTTGACACTGTTGTGCTTTTAAGTAGGAATTGAAACTCTACAACCTGTACAATTAGATTTTGGGGACTTACATTCAGCCATATCAGTCCTGCAGCTGCACAAGATAAGAAATCCTTTTGAGAGCACCATAGAAGGTTTCCGGTTCTTCATCTCTATCTTATTTTGAGAATTCATGGCCTTAAGTTTCTTTTTCCCCTTTCATAAGATCTGTAATGCAGTTAGAAAGAGCCATCCACTTCACAGTCTTTTGGAATCCCTACTGTTGTCATCAAGAGTTATGTGACCACCCAAAGTTTTATCCCCTACCTGAATTCCATCCCATGCCACCATCAGTGATAATCTGAATAATCTTGTTGCCATTGCATTCCACAGACTATCAAGGGCGGATGTCTGTCATTCATGAGGTTGCCAGATATGTGTTTAACCTGGCCCAGGATTGATGTTTCAAGGGGCCATTCTTGTTTTGAAAACAGTATTTAACTCAGATGGTTCAAAAGATTTTAATGAAGGAACTATATACAGAGGTGTGAGCAAGGTTAAGAGACAACAAGGGATGCTGAAATATCCAGAGACTAGCAGCAGGGGAAACCATTATCAATCCTAGATCTGAAGGGTCAAGGGGAGAAAATAATAGTACTGTTGCTCAGAGAGGGCTGGAGGATCACAGGAGGAGACTACCTCAAAAGCTGTAGGCAGAGAGGGATATGGCGCCTGCGGGATAACATGGCTCAGAGCTGAGTGAGGAGCAAAAAGGAAGCTTCTAAACCTGCTTTCTTCTCAGCCTCAACGTACTGATGCTTCTTATAGGTGGAACCCAACTGGAGGCAAGTTTATAAGGGAGACCAGTTGGTGTAGTCTGCAGGAATTAGCTCCAAGTCACAATACAGGACAAAGAATGCAGAGAATGCTCTGAGGATATGTGGGAGGGTGGAGAGTGGTGAACAATCAGCAAAAAGATGTTTCCATTTCTAATTCTTTCTTTTCAGTAAAAGAGAAAGAGGACCTAATTGAGATGTGAAGGTGAGGTAACAGACCATTAAATATAAAATAAACATGGGGCGCCTGGTTGGCTCAGTCGGTTAAGGGTCTGCCTTCGGCTCAGGTCATTATCTCGGAGTCCTGGGATTGAACCCCATGTCAGGCTCCCTGCTCAGCTGGGAGTCTGCTTCTCCCTCTCTCTCTGCCTGCCATTCCCCCTGCTTATACTCTCTCTCTCTGTCAAATAAATAAATAAAATCTTAAAAATATATGTATATAAAATAAACATAGTCGTATATATATAAAATCCTAGTTAATCTTATTTTTATATGATTTTTGGCCTGTCCAAAGTACTGCAAAAAAATAATGTTGCTATAAAACAAATAATGTTGCTATAAAAATGTCCCATCTTACTATTTTTGTGAAAAAGTTTTCTTAGGGCTTACATGTATTAAAACAAAAAACAGGAACAGTTGATATTGAATCATGGCTAATATTAGCAACAAACAATATTCACTCATAAATACATGAACTAATTGAAAAAGGGCCCATCCATCTGGAGAGATGCATTTCCAATAGAATTTTACTTACATTTACTACTTTATCAAATTTTGTTATTATTTTTTTTTTTACCAATTGTCTAACAAAATTGTAATGACAACTTGATCCTGAAGAAATATTTAAGAGTTTTAAGGGGTGCCTGGATGGCTCAGTTAAGAGTCTGTCTTAGGCTCAGGTCCATGATCCCAGGGTTCTGGGATCTCTGCTCAGTGGGGAGTCTGCTTCTCCCTCTCCTTCTGCCTGCAGCTCTGCCTGCTTGTGTTCTCTCTCTGTCAACTAAATAAATAAAATCTTAAAAAAAAAAGAGTTTTAAAATTTTAAATATTTTATATTTTAAAATATTTTATTCAAAAGTTTAAATCTTTAAAAAGTATTTCCTAAGAGTTTTAAAACACGAGTTTAGGGGCGCCTGGGTGGCTTAGTTGGTTAAGTGACTGCCTTCGGCTCAGGTCATGATCCTGGAGTTCCCGGATCGAGTCCCACATTGGGCTCCCTGCTTAGCTCCCTGCTTAGCTCCCTCCCTCTGACCCTCCTCCCTCTCATGCTCTCTCTCGCAAATAAATAAAATCTTAAAAAAAAAATAAAATAAAATAAAACATGAGTTTAAAGTCACAGAATTGAAGTGTATTTTAAAATTCAAAATGTATACATGTTGAGAACTATGACTGGTGATGAAAAAATTACTTTAAAGAATAAACATACTTTAGGATAAAACTCTGTAGGATAAGTGAAATGGAAATAAGTTCAAAAAAAGGAACCGTGGGGGGAAAAAATGAAAGAAAAAGGAGCCATGGAAAATTTCCAGCTCTTCACAAAGAATGTGTGTATTTAAAAAATGTTTGATGATAGTCATCACATCACTATAGTATTTAAATTCCTTTTTATACATTTAAAAGAGATATAATTTTAAAATGTGAATATTTATAATATACTGGAAATTTAATCCTTTAAAGTCAAGATAAAAATTTTAGATGTCAACACCAAAATGTGTGAAAGCATACACATGGTTTCACAAAATATTTTTAGGTAGTATCTGGGCAAAAGTTTGAACACAAGAGGAGGTAGTTGCATAGTTTTAGAGACTCAATCTCTAAAATATTGTGTGTCTTGCTCAGCCTCTGTAATCTTTGTCTCTTTTCACAGACCCTCAAAGTTCAGAGGGTCTGTGGCAATATAAAGGTTAATTTCGAACCTAAAGGGGAGTCCAGATATCCTTGAATATTAGTGTCTAGGATTACTGTTACTTAACTCTACCAGGCATTTAAAAAATCTGATGTTTACTGTTTTGAAAACCTATTTGGAATATGATTTACACAGGAAATGTCTTTAAAATTCCAAAGAAGATATTTAAAAATGAACGATGGAAACACATCTATACACAGGGAACTAGAGTTAAAAGTACAATTTCTGCCAAATGAAATATCACATAGCAACATTTTGTTCCATTTGCTATAGATGCCAAAAGAGTTGGCATTTTCAGTGAGAGATGTTTCATGCTTAAGCAGTAAGTCATTTATCATAGATGTTCTAAAATGCAATCTCGAATGATTTCTCTTACCGAATTGCTGCCTTTGTGTGTATGTGAGACAGAGTGAGAGAGAGAGACAGACTTTATACCGTTAAAACTATAAAATCTGTACTTTTAGGAGCGTTCACTAAATGGAGCACCAGTAAGTAATGGGCCTTGCTTTACATTATCCATAATCAAAACTTGAATCATGTGACAGAGAAGAGGGATCTTAGGGTTATGCTCAGAACAACTAGTGCTAAATACTAACGAGCATTTTGCCAGGAGCTGTGCTAAGTACTTTTCATAAAATATCCGATTTACTTCTGCGGGCAACTCTGTGTGGTATTATTTCCATTGTTTTACACGAAGGAGATGGAAGCTTAGAAATTTCAATTTCCTGCAACTCTAGCGGAAGTTACCCATCACTGAACAGTTCACTGCCTTCACTCATGAGAAAAAGTGTCGAGGAATCACATTTATTAGCACATCAAATATAATTCTTTCGCGAAACAAGGAGCATCTAACAGCGCTTGACTCTGACATTTCCCAGCCCAGGTTAGCTTGGGTCAGTGGTTCTCCCTGAGGTCAACAGCTTTGTTAAATAAAACACATACCCCTCTCGCTCCCAGAGTCCGAGTCCGTAGGTCTAGGATACGGTAGAGAAATCAGCGTTTCTAGCAAGTTCCCCGGTGCTGCTATTGGTGCCGTTGTTCCGGGGGCCACACTGTGAGAATCTCTGGTTTACGGGTTTTCTGTTTTTTACAGATTTTATTTACTTATTTGAGAAAGACCATGGGGGGGGGGGTCAAGGGAGAAGCAGACTCCCTGCTGAGCAGAAAAGCCCCACGCGGGACTCGATCCTAGTACTCCACGATCATGACCTGAGCCGGAGGCAGTCGCTTAACCGGCTGAGGCACCCAGGCGCCCCTGGTTTACGGGTTTTAATCTTAAATCCACTGGGAAAGTGTTGGTCAGGGCAGAGCGATGGTAACCGCTAACGTGTTTTAGGAGCCCGGACTCCGCTTTCCCCTGCGGCTCCGACCCCAAGGCCTGGGGACGCGCCATGATGCCGCGTCGGCCGTCACCTCCGCCCTGGGGTGCGTCCCCAGCCTCGCCGCCCACCCTCGGCGCTCCATTGCTCTCCCCGCCAGCCCCGCCTGTCCCGGCCCCGCCCCCGGCGGCCCATTGGCTCGCAGGTCCACCGGGCGCCTCCGCGCACACGCCCATTCCGCAGAACTGGCCAGGCTGAGGCGCTGCTCCCCGAGCGCGGGATCCGAGACGTGGCTCCCGGGCGGAAGAACCATGTTGGACTTCGCGATCTTCGCCGTTACCTTCCTGCTGGCGTTGGTGGCAGCGGTGCTCTACCTCTACCCGGTAACCGCCGTCTCGGCCTCTGGGGCTCTGCCCGCTGCCCCAGCCTTTGTGTTTCCCGCACCCACGTCGCTCTGCACGCAGTGGGCCGCAGGGGGTGGGCCGGAGGGGAGGGTTCCCGCCCTCGCTCCGGCTCCCGCTACGCGCGGGGGCCGCTCCCGAGCAAGTGACGCTTAGCGGGCGCGCGCGCGCGCGGGCGGCGCTGGGAAGCGAGCGGCGCGGGCTGCTCCACGACCCCTCGGGCGCCGCGAGCTCCAAGGCCCGTGGCCGCCTGGGTTCTTAGTGCCCTGCTCCCGGAATTGCCACGCCTCTGTTACAGCCTGCGCGAAATGTACTTTGGGTGGTTTTTTGGCAATAACTGTGCCAAACCCAAATTATATTTTCCAGTGTGTCTGGGAGGAAACTTGAGGATGCTCCTCTCCTTTGTCCTTTCCCGAGGATTCTCCCAGCATTTTTTTGCGGCTTCTGCCTTCCCATCCATCTTTTCATCTGTTCATGACTGAAATCCAGAGTCCTTAAGGTCCAGACCGGTCTTGCTCTTCGCAGGGCCTCAGAAGCAAATGGAGCCGTGGAGTGAGCATTGCCGTGGGTTAGTGCGTGAGCTTGACGTAGCAGCTGGGCTTCAGCTCTGAATCTCGTTCTAGCCTCCTTTTCTCTGCTTGCCTTTGTCAGCCTCAGAGGGTGATTCTGAGAAAGAAAGGAGCTAGTAGGTGAGCAATCCTCTCTTCGCCTGTCTACAAAACGAGGGGGTGTTTTTGTGGAAAAAGTTGTAAAGTAACGGAACACGCCAAAACATCACTGATAATGACCTAACACCTTCTTAAATGTCCTTTTCAGAGCTGGTAAACAGATCAGATTGGGATATTGTAACTACACAATCCGGAACATCCGGTATCTTTTTTTTTTCCTGAGAAACGAGACGTTTAATGGTTCCAGATCTTGAGTTTTTTATAATCTTTAAGTGAGACTGTCCTTTGATTAGTTAATAGAAGGCAACACTGTTCATTTCAACCAAATACGTGTGCCAAGTATGGTTCCATGTACTGGGAATACAGCAGTGACAGCCAGGCAGGAAACTCCTGACTGAATGTATATTTTGGTGAGAGGAAATAGGTAATCTAAACCAGAAACACAAATGGTATTTTAGTATTAAGCATTATGGAGCAAAATAAAGTTGGTAACAGGTAGGGTTGTTACTTTAAAGTAGGACGGTCAGTTTTCCAGAGTGGCCACACTACCTTGCATTCCCACCAGCAGCGCCAAAGGGTTCCCTTTTCTCCACATCCTTGCCAACACTTCTTTCTTGTGTAGAACTACCCTATGATCCAGTAATTGCACTACTGGGTATTTACTCCCAAAATGCAAAAACACTAGTTAAGGGGTGTACATGCATCTCTATTCTATAGCAGCATTATTTATAATAGCCAATTTATGGAAGCAGCACAGGTGTCTGTCAATAGATGAATAGATAAAGAGGATGTATATACACAGGAATACTATTCAGCCACAAAAAAGAATGAAATCTTGCCATTTGCAATGACATGGGTGAAGCCAGAGGGTATAATGCTAAGTGAAAGAAGTCAGAGAAAGACATACCATGTGATTTCACTTATATGTGGAATTTAAGAAACAAAGCAAAAAAAGAGAAAAGGAAAAGAGGAAGGCAAACTAAGAAACAGACTCTTAACTATAGAGAACAAACTGATAGTTACCAGAAGGGAGATGGGCAGGGGGATGGGTGAGATAGGTGATGGGGATTAAGGAGTGCACTTGTCTTGATGAACACCAAGTGTTGCATAGAAGTGTTGAATCACTATATGGTATACCTGAAACTAATGTTACACCGTAGGTTAATTATACTGGAGTTCAGAGAAAAAGTAGGATGGTCAAGAGATAAGGAGAAATTTGAGTGGAGACCTGAAGGGGATGAGGGAACAAGCCATTCAGGTATCTGAGAAAACATTCCAGACAAAGGGAATAGCAAATGCACATCTTCAGGGGGAACCATACTAGTGTGTTCCAGGAAAACAAGAAGACTAGTGTGGCTGGAGTGGAGTGAGGAAGAGACTAGTCAGTTAAAATCAGAATGATGGGGAGGGAGGGCAGATTTTTGTGGCAGGCTGGTCTATGGACTTGGCTTTTATTCTGAGGTAAGCCACTGGAGGGTTTCAACAGAAGAGTGACATTTTAAATGTAAGGGAATTAAAATTTAGTTTTACTAGTTAAATTTTATTTTTTATTTATTTATTTATTTTTTTTTAAAAGATTTTATTTATTTATTTGAGAGAGAGAGAATGAGAGACAGCATGAGAGGGGGGAGGGTCAGAGGGAGAAGCAGACTCCCCACCAAGCAGGGAGCCCGATGCGGGACTCGATCCCGGGACTCCAGGATCATGACCTGAGCTGAAGGCAGTCGCTCAACCAACTGAGCCACCCAGGCGCCCTACTAGTTAAATTTTAAAAGAATCATTTTGACTGCTATGTTAAGACGAGACTTAGGGGCCTGGGGCAAGGGTAGAAGTGGGCAGAGTAGTTTGGCTGTTATAATAATTTTGGTGAGATAAGGAGCTGGCTTGGACCAAGGTAGGGGTAGCAGAGTGGTAACAGAGATAGAGGTAACAGAGGAGCAATGAGGGGAATGTTTCATTTGGAGCATAGCCAGTTCATCCACGGTAACAGGAAAGAGGGCGGAATATATGGGCACACATGTAGGCAGATGGTAGTGTGGTGTGGAAGTTATCTCCTGATTGCTTTCATTTTTTCAGTGGAATAGAAGCAAGATTATCAGTTAATGGTGAGGATAGGGGATTTAAAGAGAGAGAAGGAGCAAAATAGCCATCTAGAAGATTATGGAGTGGACTAGGGAAGTGTATGACTTCCAGGCAGCTCACTTGAGGTTCATGAAATTAAAATAAGACTCTTCAGCGTGGTTGTGTTTTTTTCTTCAGCTGTGTGGGTTCAGGGGCAGTTGATCACATGTTGGATTTAATTAGAATTGGTGTTTGGCTATGATACCAGGATACAGGGCGAAGTAATGTTTCTAATGACAGACCATGGAATCTGAGCTGGGTAAAGTGGAAAATGAATATATGAGTGGGTGATTTAAAAGTACTTTTGGGGTAAAAATAGTTTTTGGAGTGAAGATACTAAAAATAAAATAGTGAGAAGGAAAGATGGGAGGTGCTTGGAGATTCGGATGCTTGATGTTAAAACTCTGGAGATGTTGAAGTTTTTGGTCATGTCAACCCTGCACCCATCCTTTCTTCTTCTTTTTCTTTCTTTTTTTTTTTTTTTTTCCCCTGAATGTACCTTTTCTTAAACTAAGATTGTAGAATTACAAAATTCCTTCAACCTTGGAACCTTAAGTAGGATGCCGTCAAATGGACTGATTTTAGTCCTTAGGGAGACAATGCGTGTTGCTGCCTATTTAAATACAGTTCAGCTGGAGCCCCAAGAGTGTCCGTGTACTGCCTTGCTTTCCAGATGCCTCCTTCCTGAGCCACCGGGAGAAGTGGGCACCTGAGCAGGGACCTTCAGGTGACTTAATTTGGTTCACCATTGCCTACTCAGTTGAAGAACGGGATTTCATTCTTGAAGAAACTCGCGGAAGGGCATGTTTCTCACAGGTTCACATACCAATTTCTACAAAAATGTCCTTGGTGCAGCTTATGCCAGGTTATTATGGAGATTGTTCTTGAGTATTGCATGACGGCTACGAAGTTGGAACAGGCAAGCCATGAGTGTGAAAGCTTTAATTTATCTGCCTCATTTATTTTTTATTTTTGTAGCCATAGTGTCTATTTTCCTATTTTCTGACCACTGAAGTTTTCTGATGTCTGTCTTAAACCTGAGTTGATGTGTGATGGGAGCAGCTGGACGTTTAAGATATTTTCGTGATTCTCTTTTTTTTTTTTAAAACTCCCCCCTTTTTGTATATGTAGTGCTGAAACGTGGTCTAATGGTTTAACAAGGAAGGAGAAAGAAGGACCTTAATTTCTGAATGGAGAAGTCTCTCTCTTTGTGGAAAAGTTGTTCTAGACTGTTATCAAAAGTTTGTGTTGTTGCATCTGACTTTAAGATCCAAAAAAAAATTTTTTTTTTTGCTACATTGTGCCTTTTCTCCTGCAATTGTAAGCGAACACAATGCTAGTACCTGTTTACACTGTGAAGTGGATATTGTTACAGAGAACACACCCGAGGCTTTCTCACTGTTAAGGAAATAATGCCCTTGTGAATGTATGCTCTATGGAGAAACCCCTGTAGTTTTACCTGCTGACGCTGTCTGTCTTGTTGAAGAATAAATTTTGGATGTTTTTTTCCTCCCCACCTCCAAAAAAAATCTAACGTATGACCATGGGAATGTTGCTGAGGTAAGGTAGAGGCTTGAGTAGGGGAGAGATGGATCAGGGAAAGAGGATAAACTTCTGTAGGAATAGGAGTGCGGGATGAGGGAAGACCTGGGGATGGTAGTCCTGGCCTTTGTGTGGTGTCTAATATAAATAAGGAAAAAGGTCATAATAACATTGTGGATAGTCTCAAGGCAGATGGTAGGGTGAGGCTATGAATTGGGGAGATTGAAGTTTTGCAGGGTCTTGTCCGGGTGCATGCCAATTTTGGGATCCCTCTAATCGTTTTGGCTCTTTGAGAGATGTGGATGTCGTAAAGGGCAGGAGAACATTTTACCTGGAGTTCTGGGGTTCACTCTTCATTTTTGCTGATGAAGTGTAGATAGAGGTTGATATAGGAGCCATTTTATCCAGAGTATATACAGATTTCTAAGGCTCCCTCTTCCGGTTTGCTGATGGAGTTGTAGAAGGCAGTATTAGGCTAGCGGGGAAGGATTGTACGTAGTATTTCCACATTGTTAGAGTTTATTCACTCCTGCCTATCAGTAGTTTTTTTCCAAATATCTCAACATTTCTGTCATAACACTACTTTGTGAAGCTGTCCAAATATTCAAAGGCATCAGTTGCATTTTCTTTCCCATGAACATATCCATTCTGGAGCTTTCCATCATCCTTTCCCAGTTGGTACTGGTTACAATCTCCTTCAGTTTAGCTCTTGTCCTTTACTATCATTGTGGGTATTCTCTTCACCTGTGTTGTATACTCTATTTCCTATTTCACTACTGTATATGCTGCAGCACATCAATTTCCAGAAGCTTCCTAAGGACGTGTGCATGGAAAATACATCTTATGAAACCTAGCTTGTTTGAAAATCTTTCTGTTCAAGCTTTACACTTCAATACTAGTTTGGCTTGGTATAAAATTCTAGGTGGGAAATAATTTTCCCTTAGAATTATAGGGACTACCACCCTCCCATCCTGTTTTTCCTGAGTCTGGAATCTCGAAGTCTCCTTTTAGAAGGTTGGTAATCACAGGAATGGAGAAAGACACCTAAGGTGTCTCAGGGATCTGTACACCAACTTTTCAAGAATTGTTAGAGTCTGTGTCTTGCCTTGTGTCTTATTTTTTTTTTATTAAGATTTTATTTATTTGAGAGAGAGAGAGAATGAGAGACAGAGAGCACGAGAGGGAAGAGGGTCAGAGGGAGAAGCAGACCCCTTGCCGAGCAGAGAGCCCAATGCGGGACTCGATCCCGGGACTCCAGGATCATGACCTGAGCCGAAGGCAGTCATTTAACCAACTGAGCCACCCAGGCACCCCGTCTTGCCTTGTGTCTTATCCTGTCTTTTGGTTACTGAGAACAAATCTGATTGCTTTTTTGTAGGAATTCTCCTTTCTCCTCTGCAGACCCCCAGAGGAGGCCTCTCAACTATGTCAGTTAATCACTTCTCCAACAGCTTAACACTTCCAAAAAAAGTGTTGAATTGTTCCTCTCCCATTCTCTTTATCCTTGTTTTCTCCTTTTTTATTTCTTCACTTTCATTTAGTGGGATTTCAGGAGGAAGAGATAGTTGATGAATGTTATCAGTCTATCATGTTTGAAGAGAAATCAAGAAGCTTGTTTTTTTTTGTTTTAAAGATTGTATTTATTTATTTGACAGAGAGAGACACAGCGAGAGAGGGAACACAAGCAGGGGGAATGGGAGAGGGAGAAGCAGGCTTCCCGCCGAGCAGGGAGCCCGACGTGGGGCTCGATCCCAGGACCCTGGGATCATGACCTGAGCCGAAGGCAGACGCTTAACGACTGAGCCACCCAGGCACCCCAAGAAGCTTGTTATGTCATTAATAATTTTAGCCAGGGGGAAAAGTAGGATTTTTTTTTTCTACCACTGACTTTATCTTTCTAATTATGGAGTTCCTTCCATCCTTTCCCTACTATTTATAAAATTAAACTTGACAAGTTTCCGTCATTGATGAGACTGTAGGACAGAATACAGTGTAGATTTAATTATCAGTTAAATACAAGTTACACATACTGTTATCTAGGTAGCATTCTTGTAGCATTTAACAGAAACAATAAAACTCTTCAGTTAGTACCATTCAATCTAGTATTTCTCTTTTGGCATACATACCCCAAAGGAGGAAAAAAGTAAAATTGTATAAAGATTTTTATAGTACTACTTATATTAATGAAAAAACAAAAGAAAGAAAATAAGTAGCCCATAATGATGTAATGTATGGTGATTAACATAACAATAAAAAATTTTTTAAAAATAGCCCAGATGTTTATAGCAGTATAGTAGGAAAATGATTAAGCAATTTCAGCTACATGATGGTAGCCTTTAAATGTTCAAGTATGTTGAATCAGCAGCACCTGGGTGTAGCAGTTGGTTAAGTGTCTGTTGGTTTTGGCTCAGGTCATGATCTCAGGGTTGTGAGATCGAGCCCCACATCAGGCTGCATGCTCAGTGTGGAGTATGCTTGAGATTCTCTCTCTCCTTCCCTCTCCTCCTCTGTGTGCATGCATGCATGTGCCCTCTCTCGCTCTCAAAATAAATACATCTTTAAAAAAAATATATGTTGGAGCGCCTGGGTGGCTCAGTCGGTTAAGCGGCTACCTTCGGCTCGGGTCATGATCCCAGGGTCCTGGGATCAAGCCCCATGTCGGGCTCCTTGCTCAATGGGGAGCCTGCTTCTCCCTCTCTCTCTCTCTGCCTCTGTCTCTCTGTGTCAAATAAAGAAATAAAATCTTTTAAATAAATAAATAAAAATATGTTGATTCACTATGTTGTACACATGAAACTAATATAACACTATGTTAACTGTACTGGAATTAAAATTTTAAAAAAGAAACATTTTCCTTTCATTAAGATATAAAAAAATAAAATAAATGCTCAAATAAGGAAATACTTATTCATTTACTTATATAATGTTAATTAGGTAAAAAAGGGCAGAATGCCAGATAGGTAAACTCTGATTAGTATTAGTCAAAATTACTGACAAAATTCAGAATTGATTCTGGAGTAAATATTTTAGGTTATTTTCTCTGTAAATATTTAGTTTATTTAAAAATTATTTTCTAAAAATCCTATTATAAGAATAGTATGATTGTCATAAAGTTAAATAAAAAATAACACTGATCCCAAACACAGCAACTGTAAACCCAGTACAAAATTGTTAAATATTAAAATTCCCCAAACTTTTCCCCAGTTCATTTCTTTTTTTTTTTTTTTTTAATTTTTATTTATTTGACAGAGAGAGAGACAGCGAGAGAGGGAACACAAGCAGGGGGAGTGGGAGAGGGAGAAGCAGGCTTCCCGCCGAGCAGGGAGCCCGATGCAGGGCTCGATCCCAGGACGCTGGGATCATGACCTGAGCCCAAGGCAGACGCTTAACGACTGAGCCACCCAGGCACCCCTCCCCAGTTCATTTGTTAGAGGTTGTTACTTGAACAATTTGCTATGAATTATTTTGTTATTTGTTTGTATGCCACACATCTCTCTGACAATAATGACTACATTAAAGCAAAAGATGAGTATCATATTGTATTTTGGTAAATTCTTTGACTAGGAAGAGGAGAACTATTTTAGGAATGAATCTGTTGTAAGCATGACATTGATTTTTTTTTTTAATTTTACTTATTTATTTATTTTTAAAGATTTTATTTATTTGAGAGAGAGAATGAGAGAGAGAGAGCATGAGAGGAGGGAGGGTTAGAGGGAGAAGCAGATTCCCCGCTGAGCAGGGAGCCTGATGTGGGACTCGATCCCAGGACTCCAGGATCATGACCTGAGCCAAAGGCAGTCGCTTAACCAACTGAACCACCCAGGCGCCCCGATTTTTTTTTTTTAAACTAAGACAGATGGGACCATTTATAGACTCAGAAAAACAATAAAAATGGTGCTTAATTATGTATTGGTTGATGTAGAATGGATGTTAAATTTTTCGGCTTGTTAATTGACACAGGAAGGGTATTAAAATTATTTTATTATTCTTTTAAATTCAATGAACCCAGTTTTTGTATTTTAATACAGAAAGCATTCTTGAGATTCAACGAAATTGAAAAGCCATCACTTAAGGTCTTGTAGATGTCTTGGCAAAACATATGATTTATGGGATATACGATTATGTATCATATACTAAATTATGTATTATATACTAAATCATTATACTAAACTATTTTTAAATTTCTCCTAAGGCTTCTAGACAAGCTGCAGGAATTCCGGGGATTACTCCAACTGAAGAAAAGTGAGTAGTTATTTTTTGGGGAATTCAGTAGAGTTAACTCTTAATTTTTGGTATTAAAACTAAAACCTATTTTTAGATTACAGAGGTTATTTAATTCCATTGTGTACTCTAAATTTATCTCTGGGCATATAGCCTGAACTTTGTTAAGAACAGAAAAGAGGGCTGTATAAATAAAAAAACTTTAATTGCTTTTGGGGTATCTGGCTGGTTCAGTCAGTAGAGCATCCAACTCTTGATCTCGGGGTTGTGAGTTTGAGCCCCACGTTAGGTGTAGAGATTACTTATGAATAAATAAATAATAAAAGGTTAAAACACACACATAAATCTCGAAAAAGTTTGTTTTCACTTTCTCTAGCCAGAGAGTATTAAAAATGGAAAGATAAGATAGAAGGAAAGAAGAAAAGAATGCCATAGCTGATCTGATATTTTAAATTAGCCTATGATGATGTTCATTGCCTTCTCAGAATGAGATGTTGCAAAAATTAGATCGTTTTCCATTGTCTGAGTCAGATGTTCCTTGTGTATCTTTCTTACTTGGCTTGAACTGTTATAAATCCTTAAAATATCAGACAAATCCATATCTGAATATAACCACAGAAACGAGAAGTCAAATTTAATTAAGTTTGGGATTTTGCAGTAATTTGTATTCCATGCACCTCTGCTCTCTTCTGTTGACACAGTTAATTCAGAATCAACTATTATTTTTCTGATTCTTCAAGTTAAATCTCTTATTTTTCCAAGTTATTTTGTCAAATGTTGCTCTTTTCTCAGGGATGGTAATCTTCCAGATATTGTGAACAGTGGAAGTTTGCACGAGTTCCTGGTTAATTTGCATGAGAGATATGGGCCTGTGGTCTCTTTCTGGTTTGGCAGGCGCCTTGTGGTTAGTTTGGGCACCGTTGATGTACTAAAGCAGCATATCAACCCCAATAAGACATGTAAGTTTAATTATTTTTCTAATTAGCTGATCCTTATCTTTTAAGAATAAACGTCTGGGGACGCCTGGGTGGCTCAGATGGTTAAGCATCTGCCTTCGGCACAGGTCATGATCCCAGGGTCCTGGGATCGAGCCCCACATTGGGCTCTGTGCTCAGCAGGGAGCCTGCTTCTCCCTCTCCCTCTGCCTGCCTGCCTACTTGTGATCTCTCTCTCTCTCTGTCAAATAAATAAATAAAATCTTAAAAAAAAAAAAAGAATAAACGTCTGTTAGGAAGAGCCATACATTGTTCATGGGTAAGAATAGCTAACATTTATTGAATGCTTTATATTATGTGCCAGGCATTATGCTAAGGTCTTTATAATTATTACCTCATTTAAGGCATAGTATTGTAAAATGATTATTTTTTCCTTCAATTTATAGGTATATTGTAATGTAAATTCCAAGAATGTAAATTCCAACAGAATTTTTTTGGAAAAAATAGTTCCAGGGTGGTTCCGTAATAGTAAAGGTACCTGAGCAGTCAGGAAACATCTAGAAAAGAATATTAATGAGGGAATACTTGTACCATCAGGTAGAGCAATGTGCTATAAATCTAGATTAATTTAAAGGCTCTTGTACTGTGATAAGGCTAGACAGATTGATGGAATAGAGTAGATAATCCAGTAGACAAACCAAGTATACATGATAAAGAGAGCATTTTATGATAAAGGGGAAAAGTAATACATGGTTTTGGAAAACTGGTTAGCTATTTGGAAAAAATAAATCTGCATCCCTGCCTTACTCTTTACATCAAAATAAAGTCCAAATGATTAAATTTGAAGTCATAAAAGTATTAGAAGAAAACATGGTGAAGTATTAAATTGGGGGTGGGTGTTGATAAACCTTTTCTTACCATAACTTGAGATCTAGGGGCCATCAAGCACAAGACAGGTAAAGCTGTCTACATAAAAACGAGAAATTTCAGTACAATAAAAAACACCTTGAAAAGGGATGAAAAAGAGAGAGGTGGGAAAATGTTGGCCACATATTACTACACATGATGTGTAGTAGTTGATTACTGTATTTCTATAACATAAAGGTACCATGACAAAGTTTATAAGAGAAATGGGGAAATTATTTACTACCCATATATAAAGTAAATAAAAACTAGTGAGAAAATAAAAATAAAATGCAGTTGTAGAAAAATGGGCAAAAACAAGTTAATTAAGAAAGAAGAAATAAAAATGCCCAGTAAGCAAATGAAGATTTCAGCCTCATTAGTAATTAGTGGGATGCAAATAAAAATGAGAGTTTTACCTATCTGACTGGAAGAGATGGAAAATATTGGCAAAACTCATTGTTGATGAGGGAATGGAGAAACGTGGGATGTAAATATTTTACAAACCTGGGAGAGAAGGTTGACAGGATCTTTGACTTAGTGATATCATAAGGAAGTTATAAATTGATATTCACGTGAATGAGAAAAGACATATTAGTATTATTTACAATAAAAATTTGAAGCAAACTTAAATGTTTTTCAGTGGCTGAGTAAAAGAATATATTCAGGCTTTAATATGATGACACAGATTTATTTTGTTTATCAAATATGCCTACTGTATGCCAACACTGTTATAAGCCATTTATACATATTAACTTACTTAATCCTTAGGACAACCTTATGAAATAGATATTAGTGAAAACTGAGATACAAAGAGAGTAAGTCATTGGCCCAAGGTTGCACAACTAATTAGTGATGGAGCTAGGACTTGAAGGTAGGCAGTCTGGCCTAAGTTTGTGCTCTTAATCACTAAGTTTTCCACAACATGGAAGCATGGCTCTGTCAGGAAATACACGGATGAGTAAAACCAGACATGGTCTCTGCTTCTGTGGAGTTTATAGTGTAATTTGGGGAGTAAGGGAAGCATGTAAACATTATTTAAATGCTCATGCTAATGCACTGGTAAAGTGCGCTGAAAGAAGGGATTGTATTCTTTGCAAAATTTGACATACGTTTTGTCTGTCTCTGTTAAGTAATGTTGACAGCTGTAAAAAATCTTGAAAATGTTTAGCGGTAATCTCTGTAGTGACATTTAGATGAATTTTATTTTCTTTCTATTTCACTGTTGTTTTAATTTTTTTTTTTTTTTTAAGATTTTGTTTATTTATTTGACAGAGATAGAGAGCAAGCACAAGCAGACAGAACAGCAGGCAGGGGGAGAGGGAGAAGCAGGCTCTCTGCTGAGCAGGGAGCCCGATGTGGGGCTCCATCCCAGGACCCTGGGATCATGACCCGAGCCGAAGGCAGCCGCTTAACTGACTGAGCCACACAGGTGCCCCAGCGTTGTTTTAATTGTTAATGTTAATTGTTAAATTGTTAATTTAATGACAATGTATTTTTTGTATGAAAACAATAGTCATTAAAGAAACACTTAAAAAATGGAAGAAGAAGAAAGAACAAATTTCTGAACTCGGCTAAATAATTTTAACTGTAATACTTGACCATTACACACAAACAACAATTTTGCTTTAAAATCAGTGGAATGAGGGCGCCTGGGTGGCTCAGTTGGTTAAGCGGCTGCCTTCGGCTCAGGTCATGATCCTGGAGTCCCGGGATCGAGTCCCACATCAGGCTCCCTGCTCAGAAGCAGGGAGTCTGCTTCTCCCTCTGGCCCTCCTCCCTCTCATGCTCTCTGTCTCTCATTCTCTCTCTCGCAAATAAATAAAATCTTAAAAAAACAAAAAATTAAAAAAAAATAAAAAATAAAAATAAAATCAGTGGAATGAGCTTTTTATAAAGTCAAAGATATTGTTGTCATGTAGGTAGGAAATTTATGTAAGTATTAATGATTTATAGTGCAATTACCAATCAGGATATTGTATTCTTGCCAATTTTTATTGCCTCTTGAACTGTTCATACATAGGAAAAATAGTGAGGGGAGTTGGGAAGAAAGTTGCCATGCTCTCAGCTGCAACCCCCTACCTCCCTGATCTGTTTTTCTGCTAGAGTTTTTATTGTTGTTGTTTTGTTTGTTTTCTGAGTGATTACTTTGACTCAGAAATGTTTAATTTGTCTGTTTCAGCGGACCCTTTTGAAACCATGCTTAAGTCATTATTAAGGTATCAATCTAGTGGTGCAAATGTGAGTGAAAACCACACAAGGAAAAAATTATATGAAAGTGGTGTGACTAATTCTCTGCAGAGTAATTTTGCTCTCCTGCTGAAGGTAAGGTGGTAAGTTTGGCCCAGAATTCTATAATACAGATAAAGGTATATCTTTGACTATTAGTGTATCTTGTCTTTGGTACTTTTTTTCTTACTTGTCTTTTTTTTTTTTTAGATTTATTTATTTATTTTAGCGGGGGGAGTATGCATGGCAAGGGGGAGGGGTGGAGGGAGAGAATCTCAAGGAGACTCCTTGCAGAGCATGGATTCCCACTGCCAGGCTTGATGACCTGAGCCTAAATCAAGAGTCAGATGCTCAACTGACTGAGCCACCCAGGCACCCCTCTCACTTGTCTTTCCAAGCTGATTTTTATTCTCCTGAAGTTCTGAAACAAAACAACAACAGAAATCTTAACACCTATACTCCCTGTGTAAGTTGGAATGATGGGATTACTGGGCGTTTGCATAGACAGACTGAGTCGTACTGGGAGAGGGACCTGACATTTTTAAGAAGTCCCACGAATTATATACAAAGATTGAGAACAATACTAATCCATACTATTTTCCTTTTGACCCTAAAGATCCGTGGCTGAGCCCTGTGTGCTACCTGACAGTTCTGTGTGTCCCAATAGGACTGTTCCAAACCTTCACCCTTACTTTAGTATTGCCAGTCCTAACCAACCCCTTTCCTTGTTATAGGTGGCCTTGCCTCCTGCTTTGCTGAGACCAGAGTCCCTTACCTGTAAACTTCCCCACCAACAAACTGTATCCCTCTCAATCTTTTGTTCTTACTTCTCATTTTAAATCTTAAAGAATCCTTTCTTCTGTCCAAAACTAATCCATCCATTTGTGCCCTTTAAAAATAATGGAATTTATAAAATTAATACATGGTTGCTGTAGAAAACACGGAAAATCTAACTTTAAAGAAATCATCCATAATTTCACTATAGATGTATATATGGATGAAATCATACTGTATGTACAATTTTATATGCTTTTTCACTTTAAAACATATCATAGGGGCACCCGGGTGGCTCATTTGGTTAAGCAGCCGACTCTTGATTTCTGCTCAGGTCATGATCTCAGGGTCCTGGGATTGAGCCCTGCATTGGGCTCCACACTCAATGGGGAGTCTGCTTGAGGATTCTCCCCCTCCCTCTCCCTCTGCCCCTTCCCCTGCTCGTGCTCTCTCTTTCTTTCTCTAAAAATAAATAAATCTTTTAAAAAATGTATCAGAAACATTTTATCATGTCATTAAAACTTTTCCAAAAATAACTAAAATTATGCTTACTTTTTTTCTGATAGTCATTTATAAACTATGGAAAAATTAGGGAAGTCTTAAGGAAAAAATAAACATTTTTAATGCTATTACTCAGTGATAACCATGTTTAACATTTTATTTTATTTTTTTTTTTTAAGATTTATTTATTTGACAGAGAGAGACACAGCAAGAGAGGGAACACAAGCAGGGGGAGCGACAGAGAGAGAAGCAGACTCCATGCTGAGCAGGGAGCCGGATGCAGGGCTGGATCCCAGGACCCTGGGATCATGACCTGAGCCGAAGGCAGACACTTAACAACTGAGCCACCCAGGCGCCCCCATGTTTAACATTTTAAAATCCTTCCTATCATTTTTAGTCTTTTACGTACATGTAGAATTTTAGTCAGCATCATACTATATGGATAGTTACAGACTCTGTACCTTTTTTTTTTTTTTTAGATTTTATTTTTAAGTAATCTCTACACCCAGCATGGGGCTTGAACTTACAACCCTGAGATCAAGAGTTACATGCTCCACCATCTGAGCCACCCAGGCGCCCCTATTCAATGCAGTTTTAAAGAACATTTGTGATTTAGCTTGCCTGCTTTTCCAGTCTCATTTCCCATTCTTGTTTGCTTATACTGTAGCCACACTGGTTTTCTTTTCTATACCTTGTTCTTTCCCATCTCAAGACCTCTGTATATGCTGTTCCCAGTACTTGGATTGCCAGTTCTAACCACCCACACACCTAGTAAATGCATGTTCATCTTTCAGCTCTTAGTTTGAATGTCACTTCCCCAGGGAAGTTGTCTCTGATCATTGCACTGTCCCTAGGTAGGTCCCCTTTTAGTTGCTGTCATAATAGTCTGTACTTAACCCATCACAACACTTTTCACTTGTTAATTACATTTTGTGTAATTCTTTGAATGTCTGTGCCCTAAATTGTATGCTCCATAAAGGGAGGGTCTATTTTAATTATGTCTGTATACTTGGCTCTTGGTGTAGAATAGACCCTCAGTAAATATAAGTCTAGCTCTTTTCTTCCAAGAAACATTTTTCTCATCTTGCCTGGCTAACTCCTCCTCTAGTCCCCAGTTTAGTTACGTACCCTTCTCTGTGCACCTTCTCTAACCTACAGTAACAACCTGAACATATTTATATGACAAAATTAAATGGATTTTTTTCTCTCTCCCTTCTTCGATTGTGTTTTCCATCTACTTTTTCCTAATATACGTGCCTCACGCGAAGTTACTTATTTTGTTGTATGTTTAATGAAGTTCATTGGAAATAGCATTATTTTATAGTATGAAGATTACGCTTGGGCACGAAGCTTTGAATCTTGCTTCTGCCATTTAGTATCTGCATGATTGTGTGTTACTTAGCCTTTGTGAGCTTTCATTTCCTCATCTCAATAACATCTACATTACAAATTTGCTGTGGGGATTATGTGAGACAATGATGTTAAATACCTAACAACAGGTCTTAGGACACAATAGCTACTCAAGAAATACCTCTCCTTTTTTTTTCTTTTTTTTTTTGCTTGAGAAGTAGATTTTCCTATCGCTTCTCAGCCTTTTGGCTAAGATCAAGTGGAGAAGTAGATTTTCCTACCATTTGTTTGTTGTTCATCCTCCTCCCCAATTCTTCTGTTCTCTTAACATTTCTCCTTGCTTATGTTTTTCCTGCTTTTCTGAAACACTTCCTTTTTAATGTTTCCAACTTTCATAATGCATTCCCTCTTTTATGTGAGTTGTTTTTGTTTGTTTGTTTGTTTTAGTAAGCTCTATGCCCAACATGGGCTTGAACTCATGACCCGAAGATTGGGGTTTTATAGTTGATGGGCCTATATCTGTCTCATTTGGAGGGTTATATAGAAGTCTTTTCTGTTCTGTAGAGTTTAAATCCACATTCACTCCCAAGAGCACAAACACACCCCACTTATTCTTGCATTACATAAAGTAAATCACTTTTAAAATCATGGAAAATTTAAAGGAATAACTGTAGAATAGTATAATGACCATCCATGTCCTTATCACCAAATTTTAATAGTTATCAAATTAGACTCAATCTTACTTTATCTCTGCCCGTACTTACCTCCCTTATCTTCTCTCTGGATTATTTTAAAGCAAATTCCAGACATCATACCAATGAGGACATGCTTTTTAAATGGCCTAGCAGTGTAACTTTTTTGAGTCATAGAATACCTGATAGTTGTTAAGAGAATGTATTATTGACTCTTAGCCACTTTTTAAAAATAACATTTGATAAATGCTTAATGCCATTTTTTCCTTATCAGAGTTTTAATTGAAAATCACACTTCCTAATCAAGACTTGAGACTGGCTTGCTGAGTTTACTGGAAGCATTAATTAATACATTGGCTCCTCTCTGGACAGTTTTCCTCCTAAAAACAGACCAAACAAGGCCTTTAACCATGGCTGGATATTGATTAGTCTCTCTCCTTCCAGTTCCTATTTCTTCAGGGCCCTCAAGAGACTTATATACCAAATCTGCACCCTCTCATTGTTCTCATTCCTGTTTGGTGTCTCAAGGTTCTGTATTGGCTGTGTTCACATCATGGTCTCTAAGCCTGTCAGGCTGCCTGCTTGGGTTGTCATGGCTCTTCTGTCATCCCTCATTATCCTCCCTGGAAACAGTTATGTTGCCTTTCTCTAAGCATTCACCAGTCAGAATCTTCTTTTCTGTTCTGTTTAAACACGTAACATTTGTCAGTAAGCAACATCTTTTTGTATTTAATTGTATATCTCCAAGGAGTTTTGCCCATTTCTCTTTTGCTTTCATTGATAGAAATACCTTTTTCTTTTTAGTAATATTTATTGTTAAGAGCCTTAATTATTCTTTCTTCTCTGCATCAAACTAAGTAATTCTAACTTTTTAATCTTTTATCATAGGCTCTATTTCCCAAGCTTTCACTCTTTTGTGTTGTTGCTCTGTATTCCAGATTTTTCTCCTCCTGCCCAATTAAAGGCAAATCAAGATAGAAAATTATTTCCCAATTTTCACATTTCTTGCCGTCATATTTTTAAGTTTTGGTTCATAGATTGGGTCCAAATGTAAGAAATGTGTTTCAGGTTTATATTGTCAATCCCATAGTACAAGCCAGTTACTTAGCTTAGGCATTAGTCAGAAATATCAGCTAAATGTTGAATCAGGAAGAACATGATTGAATAGTGCTGCTCTCAGAGCACCTTCCTCCTTCCTACCGAGAGTTTTCTTTGAGAGAATAGTGCTATTACCAGAGTTATCACCACAAAATAAGTTGTACCCTTCATATTGACATAATAAACTTTTTGCCTTTTTTTGGTTTTTTGTTCAGATCTGAGTTCTGTGTTCTGATTCTTCTCTAATCCTCTCAAACCTCGTCCTCTGACTTCTCGCTCCTTCCTGTCCTGGCCATCTCTGCTCCAAGGCTGTGTGTAAACCTCCACTTTAACTCTGTGAGTGTAACTTCTCTCTTCTCTATGCTAAAACCCCATATTCTCCTGTTACTTCTGGGAACAATTCTGATTTAACAAGTATTTCTGGATTTTAGGATTTAGGACTGTTGTCCAGAATCCTCTTGACAGCTTAGTAATAGTTAATAGCGAAAATTATTGAGTTTGTTGGTTTAATAGCTTGTATGGACTCATTTAAGCCTCACAACAATTTGTGAATAAGTATTGTTATTTGCCCCTTTTTACAGGTGGTTAAATTAACTAGTCCAGGGTCATACAGCTAGTAAAGACTAGGACCAGGATACCATCCCAGTCTGGCACATTTTTTCTTTAGCTCGGTTCTGCTACCCTGGGATGTAGTTTTGCTTGGCTAGTTTTTTTCCTTTCTTTTTTCAAAATCTTTTTTAAGCTTGTGGTCACAATAATACCCTAGTGTAAGGTGGGAATTGAAAATCGTTTGCTTCTCGAAAGTTCTAATAAGTTCACAATAATTACCTAGGGGCACCTGGGTGGCTCAGTCATTAAGCGTCTGCCTTCGGCTCACGTCATGATCCCAGGGTCCTGGGATCGAGCCCCGCATCCGGCTCCCTGCTCCGCGGGAAGCCTACTTCTCCCTCTGCCCCTCCCTCTGCTTGTGTTCCCTCTCTCACTGTGTCTCTCTCTGTCAAATAAATAAATAAAATCTTTTTTAAAAAATTACCTAAAGATTTTTTTCAAAAAGAACGTTTGTATTCTTTCTGAACAGCTGATATAAACTCTAAAATCTTCTCTCTTAAATTGTAAGTCTGCCTCCAGGTGCACTTTTATCTCAAGCCTTATTTTTCTGTAATATAATTAATTTTATGTTAGTTGAAATTGGTTTGATATTTTAATATGAACATTCTGAAAAAGTCTAAATTATATTGTATCCTTATTCATGACACATGATAAGATTGATAGTATACATTTTTCAGGTCTTTATAGTTTGTATATCAAAGATATGTATATCATAGATAGTCTTTATAGCTTATGTATCATATAAATATAGTTGGTGAAAGAATAGTCTAGCATAGACACATTCCTGTCATTCAGCCACTGGGTAATTCTGTCGTACATGTAAATGCACATCTGCCACACATGAAAAAATTGGAAGGGATTGTCTTAAAAAAAGCAGTCTATTAGGAATGAAAGGATTTATCACAGAGTTAGACATTACCAGCGGTAATAAGTCAGTATGTAACACTGAACTATCAAATGAAGCTCATCAACAGGTAGTTAGAATTTTCACCAACTATAAACTGGTCAAGATTCACAAATTAGAAGAGATTCACATAATCCTCTAGCAGATGTACTAGATATGTGCCTAGAGAAAAATCCTGCATAAGTCTTTTGTAATATTTGCATTGTTTTATAGAGGATTGTGCAAACAAGTAGATGAAGCCATGGGCAAATCGCTATACAGTAATGTGATACAAGGGACAGTATTCATAACAAAATTTTTGTGGCTGAAAGAGAAAGGAAAAAAGAAAAAAAGACTTTACCAGCACTTAATCTGTTAGTTATATAATCAGCAGTAATCTGATACTGTGGGGAGATAGTCACAATTCAAATCTCTGATAAGTAACACATTGTCCTAATAGGTTTGAGGATACCATTTGGGTCCCAAATTTGGTGTTCAGAAATACCATGTATAGCTGTTTTTTTCTTTAATGTGTAATGTCTCATATAAGAAGGCTCACCAGAAAACTGCCTACCTATCACTCAAAACTGAGGAAAGATACACCCTGGATTTCATTTAAAAACCAGCTGTGTATAAAAGCTTTTATACACTATTAAGAAATATAAGCTCCAAAAGAAAAATGACTGAAGTGAACATGCAGAAGAAAACGTGTAAATGGCCTTTAAATATTTGAAGCTTGTCTAAACCCTACCAATAATTAACAGAATAATCCAATTAAAGCAATGTTGAGATATTTTTTACGTGTTAGGCTGACAGGTTTTTTAAAGATTTTTTTTTTTTTAAGATTTTATTTATTTATTTGACAGAGACAGCGAGAGCAGGAACACAAGCAGGGGGAGTGGGAGAGGGAGAAGCAGGCTTCCCACTGAGCAGGGAGCCCGATGTGGGACTCGATCCCAGGACTCTGGGATCATAACCTGAGCCGAAGGCAGACGCTTAACGACTGAGCCACCAGGCGACCTGACAGGTTTTTTAAAATGACGATAGCTGGTGCTATCAGAGGTATGGGAAATGGACACTTTGATATTGCTGATAAGACTCTAAATTGATAAGTGCTTTCTGCAGGGCAGCATGGCAATATATATCAAAAGCTTAAAAAATGACTACTATTTAACTCAGCAATTTCATATCTAAGGGAAGCCAGTTGGAAATACATGTATGTACAAAGACGACTACTGAAGCATTGTTTATTAGCAGAAATTGGAAAATACTTAAATGTCCAATAGTAGAGGATTATTTAAATGATAGTGAATCCATAAAATGGATTGGAATAAAAACATTAAAAAGATGGCAGAGACATTTATTTATTAATTATTAATATAGGGGGATGATTTTAAGATGTACTAGTTTGCTGGGGCTGGCATAACTAAGTATCTCAAACTTGGTGGCTTAAACAAGAGAAATTTATTGTCTCACAGTTCTGGAAGCTAGAAATCCAAGATCAAGGGGTCAGCAGGGCTGGTTCCTTCTGAGGGCTGTGAAGCAAAATCTGTTCCATGCCAACTTCCTTGGTTTCTCGTGGTTTGCTGGCAATCTTTGGTGTTCCTTGGCTTGTAGATGTATCACTCCATTCTCTGCCTTCATGTTTGGAAGGAGGTCTCTGTGTGTGTGTTTGTGTGTGTGTGTCCGTCCCCTTTTTATAAGGACACAGTCATATTGGACTAAGGCCCACCCTAATGGATTCATTTTAACTTGATCATCTGTAAAGACCCCATTGCCCAAAAAGGTCACATTCACATGTACTGGGACTTAAGACTGTAAGATCGTTTTTGGGGATAAATTTCAACCCATAACATAATGGCAAGTGAAAAAACCAGCATACAAAACAGTTTGTATAGTATCATTACATTTTCCAAAATAGATCTATATACACACATATATGCACACATATAGATGGATGGATGTACATATAGAAAAACTAATGAAAAGTTATATACAAAAATGTTGTAAGTTATCTTCATCTGGGTTGAATTTAGGGTGATTTAAATTAATTTCTATATTTTCATTTATATTACTTGATTTTCTTTTCCATTGACCTGTATTACTGTATAATTCAAAAAAACTATGAACTACTCACCTGTCAGTTATAGTCTGAATATTTGAATTTTCATTAGGAACAACGCTTAGTAATCCATTGAATAATTAAAACCAAAACTCAGTTTATTGAATTTTCTCTAAGAACAAAGCCTTTTATTCATGGACTTTTTAGGACTATATGTTTGGTTTCTTTGATTCTTCTGGAAGCTGCTAATATGCAGTAATTGATTTGGGGAGAATTATGTTTCCTGCTGGTGTTACTGCATTATTCAGTATTTTTCATCAGATTTTTTTTTTCTTTTTAAAAAATCAAAAACCGTTCTTTGTTTTATAAAGTGAAAGATCTGATGTTCAATGACTTTACATATATGGTCATGACATACATTACTAGTAAGACAGAATTGAATGTTTAAAGAAGTATCTAATAACTTTTTTTAAAGATTTTTAAATTTATTCATTTGAGAGAGAGAGATTGAGAAAACAAGTGGGGTGAGGGGCAGAGGGAGAAGCAGACTCCCTGCTGAGCAGGGAGCCCAATGCGGGACTTGATCCCAGGACCCTGGGATCGTGACCTGAGCTGAGGGCAGAGGCTTAACAGACTGAGCCACCCAAGTGCCCCAGTATCTAATAACTTTTGAGAGAGTTCTTACTCTCTGTCAGAAACATAACTTATTCTTTGTAGTAGAGACAGGACAGTCATTTTGAAAAAGAGAGTTGGTTATATTCACTAAATATTTATTGAGCACCTAAGGTTTGCTGGATACTGCTAGGTGCTAAGATTACCAGTATAAAGAGCTGCCCTCAAGAAGGTTAATGTCTAGGGGCGCCTGGGTGGCTCAGTTGTTAAGCGTCTGCCTTCGGCTCAGGTCATGATCCCAGGGTCCTGGGATCGAGCCCCGCATCGGGCTCCCTGCTCGGCGGGAAGCCTGCTTCTCCCTTTCCCCCTCCCCCTGCTTGTGTTCCCTCTCTCGCTGTCAAATATAAATAAAATCTTAAAAAAAAAAAAGGTTAATGTCTAGTGGTTATCAAGTACTGGGTCTTTAACTAAATAATTAGTGATACTACATAAAAGCATTCCTTTTGTTAAATGTTGGAACCAGTCTCAACTCTGAGTTTCTGACAGCAAACTTTTTACCACTTTGTATTTGTCTTACTACTAAATCTACTCTTGGCCCACATCCTGACCCTTAATCTCAGAAAAACCTTCTTTTTTTTTTTTTTTTTAAAGATTTTATTTATTTAGGGCACCTGGGTGGCTCAGTTGTTAAGCGTCGGCTCAGGTCATGATCCCAGGGTCCTGGGATTGAGTCCCACATCGGGCTCCCTGCTCAGGAGGAAGCCTTGTTCTCCCACTCCCCCTGTTTGGGTTCCCTCTTTCACCGTCTCTCTCTCTCTGTCAAAAAATAAAAATAAAATCTAAAAAAAAAAAATTTATTTATTTATTTGAGAGAGAAAGAGCATGAACAGGGGAAAGGGTAGAGGGAGAGGACAAGCAAACTCCCCACTGAGCATGGAGCCCAGCTCGGGGCTCAGTTCCAGGACCCCAAGATCATGACTGAGCTAAAGTCAGACGCTTACTGAGCCACCCTTTTTTTAAAAGATTTATATATTTGAGAGAGAGTGCACCTTGGGGGAGGGACAAGGAGAGACAGAATCTTAAGCAGACTCCCCACTGAGTGCAGAGCCCGATGCTGGGCTCACTCTCACCACCCTGAGATCATGACCTGAGCCAAAATCAGGAGTCCCGACACTTAACCCACTGAGCCACCCAGGTGCCCCACACTTTCTGTTTTTGAATTTCACCAATCTTGTGGTTTTAGTTTCCCTCTTACCTAACAAGAACATAGTTGGTTACTCTATGGATATACTTTCTTACCTTTTTTACTTACATAGAGGCATAGTGGTTGATAGCACGGGCTCTTCATCAGACAGCCTGGGTTAGAATAGGAATTCTGTGATTTTTGTTGTGTAGCCTTGGGCATCTTACTTTTTTCCTGACGCATTTCCTCATTTGTAAAATGAGTCTAATGATTACTTGTCAGGTGCCTGGGTGGCTCAGATGGTTAAGCGTCTGCCTTCGGCTCAGGTCATGATCCCAGGGTCCTGGAATCGAGCCCCACGTCGGGCTCCCTGCTCCTTGGGAGCCTGCTTCTCCCTCTGCCTCTCTCTCTCTCTCTCTCTGTCTCTCATGAATAAATAAAATCTTTAAAAAAAAATAATGGTTACTTGTCTCGTAGTATTAAGGATTAAATGAATTCATACATTAGAAGATGCTGCTGGGGTGCCTGAGGTGGCTCAGTTGGTTGAGCATCTGACTCTTGGTTTCAGCTGGGGTTGTGATATCATGGGTTGTGGGATTGAGCCCCCCATTAGGCTGTGTGTTCAGCAGGGAGTCTGCTTGGGATTCTCTCTCTCCCCTTCCCTCTGTCCCCCCAACCCCCATGCACATGTGTGCTTGCTCACTCTCTAAAATAAATAAATAAATCTTAAAAAAAAAAAAAAAAGATGCCTCCCGATAGTTTTTCAGAGTGGTTTTACCATTTACAGTCTAACAGCAGTGTGTAAGAGTTCCACTTTTTCTGCGTCTTCCCTGTTCTTTGGTATTGGTAGATGTATAGAGGTTTCTCACTGTGATTTTAATTTGTATTTTCCTGATGGCTAATAAAAATGAACATTCTTTTCATTTGTTGGATATTCACTTTGATGTAGCATTATTTCACGTCTTTTGCCTATTTTTCTTTGGGGTTTTCTCTATTTTTATTTTTAAGAGGTTTTTAAAATTTCCAAATTAGAGAACTTCATTGGCTATATTAATTATCTTCCTCTGTGGCTTGGCTTTATATGCTCTTAAACTTATGTTTTGATGAGCAGATACTAATTTTAGTGTAGTTCAACTTATTATTGTTTTGCCTTTATGGTGTCCTATGTAAGGTATCTTTATTTATTCTAATGTTACAAAGATATTTAAGTTTTGTTTGAGACTTGTTCTGAGAATCATCCTTCTTCTATTGTGCTGTAATGTTACCTTTATCATAAACCAGGTGATTGTGTATGTCACTTGATTTATGTAAAGTTATCTTCATGTATAATGGAAACTTGTAAGTGTCCCTTCCACTTATTTTGGTCTTTAGTTTTTCTTAATAATAATTTTTTTTTTCTTTTCAGTGTAAAGGTCTTGTACATTTTTAATTAAATTTACTTCTAGATATTTGGTGGGGTTTTGATGCTATCATAAATGGTAATGTTTTTAAATTTCCTTTTTTGTTTTTTGCAGATATATACAGTTGATTTTTACATATTGACCTGGTAGTCATTAACCTTGCTAGATTTCCTTCTTAACTCTAATGGTTTATCCTAGTGTCTGAAATTAATGGACAGTTTTTATTTCTTTTCCAATTCTAATACCTTTTCTTTTCTTGTTTTATTGCCAAACATTCTGTTATATTTTTAATGTCTTTAGGCTCTGGAGTACCTTCCCCAAGAAAAACTTGGTTAGTGTTTCTAAAGGTCTTTATCATTATGGGTCCAATCAGGAGAGAGAAAGCACATAATTACTTAAATAGGGGAAGTTTAATATAAAGAATTATTGGGACGCCTGGGTGGCTCAGTTGGTTAAGCATATGCCTTTGGCTCAGGTCATGATCCTGGGGTCCTGGGATCGAGTCCCACATCGGGAATCCCTGCTCAGCAGGGAGTCGCTTCTCTCTCTGCCTGCTTCTCCCTCTGCCTACCACTCCCCCTGCTTGTGCTCTCTCTCTCTCTGACAAATAAATAAATAAAATTTTTTAAAAATATATATATATAAAGAATTATTAAGTATAACAGGATTGGAGAGTGAGAGATTGACTAGTGAGAAGTAAAGAGAACTCTAAAGAATTTAGGAATAGCAGGTATAAGGAGCAGTCATCAGTTCTAGGGCTGAGAGGGCCCAAGAAAGATCCCATGTCCTGAGGACTGAGATTCAGACTGTTGGAGGGGGCACAGCTGTGGATGGCAGCTCTTGAAATTAGATTCTTTATCGTTCTCAGAGTTTGTTCTTGCTATTTGTTGTGGGATATTGATGCTTGCTTATTTAATGTCTTTCCTGAACTGTTTTTGTAAGGTCTGTATTCTCATGTGTGGCCACTGAAGCATGTTTTGTTAGATTAATGGTCAGCTGGTGTTTTGACAGATTTACCTTAAACACTTGACAAAAGAAAAGTAAAAAGAAAAAAATACTCTTCTACTATTTGTAGATTGGCTTTGCCTTTGGGCCTTCCTTTAACACTTGTCTGGGCCTTTTATAAATCCACCTTAGCTTTTACTTCCTACTTCTTTGGAGCCAAAAGACCTGGCATATGTGAAAGTTTATTCTTCTCAGGCCTTCTCTGAGCATGTATCCTGCTCTTTGGTATGTGTGTGGCTTTCTTAATTCCCTGGTATATGGAGAAACTTTAAAAAGATTCCCACATTTGTCTCTTTGCCTAATCTCTTCCTTCCAGGCTTCTTGGCCTGTTTATTGCTTGTTCTAAGTGTTGTTTCTTGCCCCAGCTGCTGTGGCCAATATCTGTGCCTTTCAACGTTTTTGGCAGAAGCCACCCAAGACGTGTCCTGGGAACACTCTGGGAATGTTGGGTTGTGTAAAACAAAGGGAGGCCTTTGCACCAGTCCGTGATGGGAGCTGCCAAGCAGGTTGAGACTCATAACTACAATTCTTGGAGAATAATGTCTTTATTTCTTCCTGGCACTCTGCACCAGGAATATGGACTGCTATTCTCACAGCTGCTGCCTACCTGGGGTTTGGGGATGGTAGGCAGGTTGTTTAAAATGCCACAGTGCTTACTTGCCACAAAGTAGCAGCTTCTTTCTTCTTCAAGCTTTCCTCTGGCTGTTGTAAGTTTTTTACTGCATTATAGAATTTGTTGGAAGCTGATTCTGACAACTTTAGCCAGCTCATTACTTGCTTTTGGAGAAGGAGAGAGTCTTGGGATTCTCTACTCCATTTTCAGTGACCGTTTTGGTGACCAGTGGTGATGAAGCTTTTAATAACACTCGAAAGATGTCAGGTTTCTGCAATGCTGTTGGCTTTTGGCCACCATGCTACTACTTGGCTGGGGGGAGAAGAGAGCTGGAAATAACCTTGAGTTAAAACATCACAGACTCCACTGTTTTACCGAGGTTCAATTGCTGTTGAATAGACACTTCTCAGTGGGCACTGGGTTTTGGTTAACTGCCAACATGTTACAACATGTTTGGTTGGTTTGCATGTGTTTGCATTATGTTATTTTATTTATTTTATTTTTTTAAAGATTTTTATTTATTTGAGAGAGAGAGCATGAGAGAGGGGAGGGTCAGAGGGAGAAGCAGACTCCCTGCGGAG
The DNA here is from genome assembly GCF_029215605.1 of Mirounga angustirostris. Classification (NCBI taxonomy): domain Eukaryota; kingdom Metazoa; phylum Chordata; class Mammalia; order Carnivora; family Phocidae; genus Mirounga; species Mirounga angustirostris. Next base: position 163,456,599 of record NW_026991711.1, read on the forward strand.
CAGGAAGCCCGATGTGGGACTTGATCCCAGGACTCCAGGATCATGACCTGAGCCGAAGGCAGTTGCCTAACCAATTGAGCCACCCAGGTTCCCCTGTGTGCATTATTTTAGAGGGAGAGCAATATCACTGAGGCCCTCATTCCACCATTCTGGAAGTCAGTCTCTCTTCTGGAACATTTTGAAAGAGAATAGTAGGAGTTAAGATGGCAGAGGAGTAAAGGGACCCTAGGCTTGCCTTGTCCCTCAAACATAGTTAGATAAATACAAAATCATTTTGAACACCCAAGAAATTGATCTGAGGACTGAGACAGCAAAACTGCACAACTGGAGGTAGAAAAAACCACCATATCATGTAAGGTAGGAGCTGTGGAGAGTTGGTTTGAGGGAGGGAAGAGCTGCAGGTACTGCAAAGCAGAGGGAGCCCTGATCATGGAGAGAGGAACAAGAGAGAAAGGACAGAGAGAAAGTGAAAGCACATGCAGGGAACTGCACAAGAGAAACTCTTTGCTCAAAACCATTGACTGGGAAAGAGAAAGGAGCTGAACACTGCAAGTTTTATAGACAGTGAAGAGCAGAGTCTGACATTCAGAGGTCTGTGCCATCATTACCAGGGACATGCCTGGTGGGCTTAGCAGTGCTAAGAATACACTAGAGACTCCTTACTGCAGAGATAAAAGAACTAAAAACTAGTCAGGCCGAAATAAAAAATGCTATAACCAAGATGCAAAACTGACTGAATGTAGTGATAACAAGCATGGATGAAGCAGATGAACAAATCAGTGATATGGAAGATAAAATTATGGAAAGTAACAAAGCTGAAAAAAAGAGGGAAAGAAAGGTATTGTATCAAGAATGTAGACTTAGGGAACTCAGCAACTCCTTAAAGTGTAATAACATTCATATAATAGGAGTCCCAGGAGAAAGAAGAAGAAGCAGAAGGTTTATTTGGGGAAATTATAGCTGAAAGCTTCCCTAATCTGAGGAAGGAAACAGACGTTGAAATCCAAGAAGCACAGAGAACTCCAATTAAATTCAACAAAAGCCAGCCATCGCCAAGACATACCATAGTCAAATTCATAAAATACACAGACAAAGGAAAGAATCCTGAAAGCAGCAAGGGAAAAAAAAGTCCTTAACCTCTAAGGGAAGACAGATCAAGTTCACAGCAGATCTCTCCACAGAAACTTGGCAGGCCAGATGAAAGTGGCATGATATATTCAACATGCTGAATGGGGAAAATGTGCAGCCAAGACTACTTTCTCCAGCAAGGCTATCATTCAGAAGAGAAGGAGAGAGAGTTTACCAGAGAAAAAATACTAAAGGAGTTTGTAACCACTACACCAGTCCTGCAAGAAATATTAAAGGGGACTCTGGGGGAAAAAAAGACCAAAAGCAACAAAGACTAGAAATGAACAGAGAACATCACCACAAACACCAACCTTACAGGTAACACGATGGTGCTAAATTCATATCTTTCAGTAATCACTCTGTAAAAGGACTAATGCTCCAATCAAAAGACATAGGGTATCAGAATGGATTTTAAAAAAAGACCCATCTATATGCTGCCTATAAGAGACTCATTTTAGACCTAAAGACATCTGCAGATTGCAAGTGAGGAGATAGAGAACCATTTATCATGCTAATGGATGCTGAAAGAAAACCAGAGTAGCCATATTTATATCAGACAAAGTAGATTTTATTTTATTTATTTATTTTTTTTAAAAAAGATTTTATTTATTTATTTGAGAGAGAATGAGAGAGAGAACACATGAGAGGGGATAGGGTCAGAGGACGAAGCAGACTCCCTGCCGAGCAGGGAGCCCGATGCGGGACTCGATCCAGGGACTCCAGGATCATGACCTGAGCCGAAGGCAGTCGCTTAACCAACTGAGCCACCCAGGCACCCGACAAAGTAGATTTTAAACCAAAGACTGTAACGAGATGGAGAAGGGTATTATATAGTAATTAAGGGGTCTATCCATCAGGAAGATCTAACAATTGTAAATATTTATGTCCCCAACTTGGGAGCACCCAAATATATAAATCAGTTACAAACAAAGAAACTCATTGATAGGGGCACCTGGATGGCTCAGTCAGTTAAGCGTCTGCCTTCAGCTCAGGTCATGATCCCACATCGGGCTCCTTGCTCAGCGAGGAGCCTGCTTCTCTCTCTCCCTCTGCCTGCCACTCCTCTTACTTGTGTTCTCTCTCTCTCTCTCTGTCAAATAAATAAATAAAATCTGGATAATAATACAATAATAGTAGGGGACTTTAACACCCCACTTACAGCAATGGACAGATCATCTAAGTAGAAAATCAACAAGGAAAAATGGCTTTGAGTGGTACACTGGACCACATGGACTTAACGTATATTCATAACATTTCATCCTAAAGTGGAATACACATTCTTTTCGAGTGCACATGGAACATTTTCCAATATAGAGCACATACTGGGTCACAGATCAGCCCTTAAGAAGTACAAAAAGATTGAGATCATACCATGCATATTTTCAGACCACAATGCTATGAAACTTGAAGTCAACCACAAGAAAAAATTTGGAACGACCACAAATACATGGAGATTAAAGAACATCCTACTGGAGAATGAATTGGTTAATTAGAAATTAAAGAAGAAATACAAAAATACATGGAAGCAAATGAAAATGAAAACAGGACAGTCTGAAACCTTTGGGATACTGCAAAGGCAGTCCAAAGAGGGAAGTATATTGCAATACAGAGCTAACTCAAGAAGCAAGAAAAGTCTCAAATATATAGCCTAACCTTACACCGTAAGGAGCTAGAAAAGGAACAGCAAATAAAGCCTAAAGCCAGCAGAAGAAGGGAAATAATAAAGATTAGAGCAAAATTCAATGATATAGAAATCAAAAACCAGTAGAACAGATCAACAAAACTAAGTGTTGGTTTTTTGAAAGAGTTAATAAAATTGATAACCCCCTAGCCAGACTTATTAAAAAAAGAGAGAGAGAGAGAGGACCCAAATAAAAAATCATGAATGAAAGAGATACAACCAACACCATAGAAATACAAATAATCAAAGGAGAATATTATGGAAAATTATAGGCCAAAAAACTGGGCAATTTGGAACTACCAAAACTGAAACAGAAATAGAAAATTTGAACAGACCCATAACCAGCAGAGAAATGGAATCAGTAATCAAAAATCTCCCAACAAACAAAAGTCCAGGGCCAGATGACTTCCCAGGGGAATTCTACCAGACATTTAAAGAAGAGTTAAAACCTATTCTTCTCAGGTGCCTGGGTGGCTCAGTCGTTAAGCATCTGCCTTCATCTCAGGTCATGGTCCCAGGGTCCTGGGATCGAGTCCCACATCAGGCTCCCTGCTCGGTGGGAAGCCTGCTTCTCCCTCTCCCACTCCCCCTGCTTGTGTTCCCTCTCTCGCTGTGTCTCTCTCTGTCAAATAAAATCTTAAAAAAAAAAAAAACCCTATTCTCAAACTTTTTCAAAAAATTGAAATGGAAAACTTCCAAACTCATTCTGAGGCCAGCATTATTTTGATTCCAAAACTGGACAAAGACCCCAGTAAAAAGGGTAATTGCTGGCCAATATCCCTGATGAACATGGATGCAAAAATTCTCAATGAGATACTAACAAATAAAATCCAATAGTACATTAGAAGAATTATTCATCACGACCAAGTGGGGTTTATTCCTGGGCTGCTAGGGTGGTTCAGTATTTGCGAATCAATCAACGTGATACACCACATTAATGAAAGAAAGGGTAAGAACCACATGATCTCCTCAGTAGATGCAGAAAAACTTGACAAATAGAGCATCTATTCTTTTTTTTAAGATTTATTTATTTACTCATTTGAGAGAATGAGAGAGAGAGAGCACATGGCGGGGGGAGGGTCAAAGGGAGAAGCAGACTCCCCACTGAGCAGGGAGCCCAGTGCGGGACTCGATCCCGGGAGTCCAGGATCATGACCTGAGCCGAAGGCAGTCGCCCAACCATCTGAGCCACCCACACGCCCTACAGCGTCTATTCTTGATAAAAACCCTCAACAAGTATGGAACATACCTCAACATCATAAAAGCCATATATGAAAGACCCACATCAAATATCCTCAATGGGGAAAAACTGAGAGCTTTTCCTTTATGGTCAGGAACTATACAGGGATTTCCACTCTCACCATTACTATTCACCTTAGTACTGGAAGTCTTAGCCTCAGTAGTCAGACAACAAAAAGAAATAAAAGGCATTCAGATCAGTAAGGAAGAAGTCAAATTTTCACTGTTTGCAGATGACATGATACTGTATGGAGAAAACCTGAAAGACTCCATCAAAAAATTGCTAGAACTAATACATGAATTCAGCAGAGTCACAAGCTATAAAATCAATGTACTGAAATCTGTTGCATTTCTATACACCAATAATGAAGCAGCAGAAAAAAAAATCAAGGAATCAATTCCATTTACAATTGCACCAAAAACAATAAGATACCTAGGAATAACCTAACCAAAGAGGTAAAAGATCTGTACTCTGAAAAGCATAGAATATTTATGAAAGAAATGGAAGCGCTCAGAAAGAAATGGGAAAAAATTCCGTGCTCATGGATTGGAAGAACAAACATTGCTAAAATGTCTATACTACCCAAAGCAGTCTACACATTCAATGCAATCCCTATCAAAATACCACCAACATTTTTCACAGAGCTAGAACAAATAATCGTAAAGTTTGTTTGGAAGCACAAAAGACCCCGAATAGCCAAAGCAGTCCTGAAAAAGAAAAGCAAAGTGAAGCATCAGGATTCCAGACTTCAAGCTATATTACAAAGCTGTAATCAACAAGAGAGTGTGATACTGGCAGAAAAACAGATACATAGATCAATGGGACAGAATAGAAAACCCAGAAATGGACTCACAACTGTATGGTCAACTATTTTTTTTTTTTTTAAAGATTGCATTTATTTATTTGACACAGAGAGACACAGTGAGAGAGGGAACACAAGCAGGGGGAGTGGGAGAGGGAGAAGCAGGCTTCCCGCTGAGCAGGGAACCCGATGCGGGGCTCAATCCCAGGACACTGGGATCATGACCTGAGCCAAAGGCAGGCGCCTAATGACTGAGCCACCCAGGGGCCCCTAAACTAATCTTTGACAAAGCAGGAAAAAATATCCAATGGGAGAAAGAATGTCTCTTTAATAAATAGGGTTGGAAAAACTGGACAGCGACATGCAGAAGAATGAAACTGGACCACTTTCCTACACCATACACAAAAATAAATTAAAAATGGATAAGAGACCTAATTGTGAGACAGGAATCCATCAAAATCCTAGAGGAGGGGTGCCTGGGTGGCTCAGTCGTTAAGCATCTGCCTTCGACTCAGGTCATGATCCCAGGGTCCTGGAATCGAGCCCCGCATCAGGTCTCTGCTCAGCGGAAAGCCTGCTTCTCCCTCTCCCACACCCCCTGCTTGTGTTCCCTCTCTTGCTGTCTCTCTCTCTGTCAAATAAATAAAATCTTAAAAAAAAAAAAAATCCTAGAGGAGAACACAGGCAGCAACCTCTTTAACTTTGGCTGTACCAACTTCCTATAAGACACGCCATTGGAGGCAAGGGAAATAAAAGCAGAAATCAACTATTGGGACTTCATCAGGATAAAAAGCTTCTGCCCAGCGAAGGAAACAGTCATCAAAACTAAAAGGCTGCCTATAGAATGGGAGAAGATATTTGCAAATGACATATCTGATAATGGGTTAATATCCAAAATCTATAATGAACTCATCAAACTCAACACCCAAAAAACAAGTAATCCAGTTAAGAAATGGGCAGAAGACATCAATAGACATTCTTCCAAAGAAGACATCCAGATGGCTAACAGACACATGAAAAAATGCTAAACATCACTCATCATCAGGAAATACAAATCAAAACCACAATGAGATACCACCTCACACCTGTCATAATGGCTAAAATTAACAACACAGTAAAAAACAGATGTTGGTGAGGATGTGGAGAAAGGGGACCCCTCTTACACTGTTGGTGGGAATGCAAACTGGTGCAGCCATTCTGGAAAACAATATGGAGGTTCCTCAAAAAGTTAAAAATAGAAGTACGCTACGATCCAGCAATTACACTTCTAGATATTTACCCAAAGGATACAAAAACAAAGATTTGAAGGGGTACATGCATCCCGATGCTTATAGCAGCAATATCAATGATAGCCAAATTACGGAAAGAGCCGAAATGCCCATTGACTGATGAATGGATAAAAAAGAAGTGGTGTATACACACACACACACACACACACACACTGGAATATTACAAAGCCATTAAAAAATGAAATCTTGCCATTTGTATTGACATGGGTGGAGCTAGAGTGTATTATTCTAAGTGAAATAAGTCAGAGAAAGACAAATACCGTATGATTTTACTCATGTGGAATTTAGGAAACAAAACAGATGAACATGTGGGAAGGGTGGAAAAAGAGGAGGAGGAGGGAGGCAAAGCATAAGAGACATTTTTTTAAAGAGAGAGCATGAGCTGGGGGCGGGGGCAGCAGGAGAAGGAGAGGGAGAGAAGCAGACTCCCCACTGAGCGTGGAGCCTGACTTGGATTGATCTCACGACCCTGAGGTTATGACCTGAGCCGAATTCAAGAGTCAGATACTTAACCAATGGAGCAACCCAGGCACCCCAAGAGACTCTTAGCAATAAAGAACAAACTGAGGGTTGATGGAGGGAGGTGGATGGAGGATGGGCTAAATAGGTGACAGGTATTAAGAAGGGAACTTGTTATGATAAGCACTGGGTGTTAATGTAAGTGATGAATCACTAAATTCTATTCCTGAAACCAATATTACACCATATGGTAATTAACTAGAATTTAAATAGAAATTTGGAAGAAACAAAAAAGAAAGAATGTAATAGGATGCATAAACATAACAATAAATTTTCAGAGTTGTGATAGTGGCATGTGTAGTCAACAAAATAGATAATGTCCAGAAAAAATCCCAAGTTCTTAATGGGAATCCGTGTATGATGAGTGGCATTTCAAATCAGTGGAAAAAAGACATGTACTTAAGTGTGAGACAACAATGGAAGCATTTTGAAAATTAAGTGAACAAATAAATCAATGGAATGCACACTTTATACCAAAGTAAATTCTCCTTTAAATGTAAGGATCAAGGTAAAGGCTTGGCATTGACATGTGATACTTGGAATAAATTTAAAAAAATGGCTCAACACTAAGATCATAAATTATGAGTGTGTAGCTTTGTCACATGGTGTTTGGCCTGACAACTTACTTAAAAAGGATTAGATATTCAGGAGTAGACTGAGTGATGAAGAAGGTAAGGTCTGGCACTTTAGTATCTTAGTGGGTGAACACTTAACACTCAGTTGGGTTTCCCAGTTCTATGCTGGAATCTGAGATGGTTGCAAGTTACATACTTTTGCTAGAGTTTTGAGATAAAATCCCATGTTTATTAAGGAAAATAATGTTTTCTGAAGCAAAAGAACTTTGATATGTGACAAAGGAAATCTTACGGGTTTATTTTATATCTATTAATATGTTTTATTTTTTCTTACAAGAAAGCTTGTTTACTGCCAATATTTACCTTCCACATTTGGAACTTACATGGTTATCTATATTCAAACTTAAATTAGCTCTTCTAATTTTGCCAAGAAATAGCCTCACTTTAATGGTTTGTTTCCAAAATCTTTTTTCACCTTTTAGTATAAAGTTATGTGAACTTCAGTAATAACTATAGAATTCTAAGTTTTTAAAGTATCTGGGATTATTTTGTTCATAACCTGAAAGTAATTTTAAATTATGTAATTATGTTCTGTTTTAATCATTATCTTCCTGTTTTCTTCATACTTCACCCATCTCAAAGAGTTTCCTTAAGGTATATTAACTGGTTCGGTGGCGCTTGGGTGACTCAGTCAGTTAAGCGTCTGCCTTTGGCTCAGGTCATGATCCCAGAGTCCTGGGATCAAGCCCCACATCAGGCTCCCAGCTCAGCAGCGAGCCTGCTTCTGCCTGTAGCTCCCCCTGCTTGTGCTCTCTCTTTCTCTGTCAAATGAATAAATAAAATTTTTAAAATAAAATAAAAAAGTATATTAACTGGTTCAACTCATTAATCTTGATACTATGGAATTATTAAAACTTCTCTTTCTCAAAAAAAAAAGTATTCCAGATACGTCACTTTAAGTTGGTATAAACCTATGTAGTGTGATTCTTTTCATTTTGAACATTTATTTTCTGAATCATAACACTTAATTTTAATCCTTTATACTGTGACAAAATTTCCATGGATTTGATATGGGAAGGGAACTTAAATTTAAGTATATTACCTCACAAAACCTTTCCTCCATATGACATGGGTATAATTATCCCTATCACCCCAGCCACACAAGGTATATGTCATCTGCTTTTACCTGTTGAGACACCTGAACCTTGGAAGAGTCAGGCAAATTGCTCAAAGTCACATTGCTTCTGAGTGACAGAGCTAGAAGGAAAACCAAGGGTTTTCTGACTCCAAAGCTTTTGATCTCTTTACTACCCATTGTTTTTATTCCATAAGGAATTTAATAAATATTTGTTGAATGAAGGAATGACAGAGACTGAGAGGTTTCTGTCATTGAAGCATGTGTAAGATTTTACATACTCATGTTTATTGATTACCGTATCACAGGCACTGTGATGAATCTTTATTTTTTATTTATTACTATTTATTATATATATTTAAATTTTAGAACTTTTTTTATTTTTAATTAGAGACTAGATTTTAGTCTCTTAATTTCTTTTAGGTTTAAGGTTTTTCCAGCTCTTGAACTTTTAATTTATCTTTTTTGTTTTTATTATTGTGGTAGTTGTTTTGTTTTGCAAATCAACCCTTTGATAGAATCTGAACCAGAACCATTGAGGGTATAACTATACGCGAAGCCAGTGTTAGCCAAATTAAGTAAACACCTGATTGTTTACTTTGATTAGAGTTGAACTGTGAAATTAATCTGCTTGCTGAATTTTTCCAAGATTTAGCAAGAAGAAATAATAAATTGTTGTGATTTTCTGTTCTCTTTCAGCTTTCAGAAGAATTATTAGATAAATGGCTCTCCTACCCAGAGTCCCAGCATGTACCCCTCGGCCAGCATATGCTTGGTTTTGCTATGAAGTCTGTTACACAGATGGTAATGGGTAGTACATTTGAAGATGACCAGGAAGTCATTCACTTCCAGAAGAATCATGGCATGGTAAGTCTTGGGACAAGTTTAAAATGATTCTTTCATCAAATTGGATAGTTTAATAATGTAGGCTTTACCTTTCAAGAAGAAGATTTAGGATCTTGTAGTGTAGAATTTCCTTGTTTTGGGCTAAAATAGCAAGCAAAGATAATTATATTTCTAAAAAATGTAAGAATTACTTTTTTTAAGCAATTTTTGAAATTTAAAAAGCATCTAAATTTCCTAAAGAAGTTTCCCCTTAATACTTACCAAGTATGTTATAAAATAATACTGAATTCTAGAATAAAGAGAAAAACTAATAGAACTAGGCTATGTCCCATATAGAAAGAAGTTAAAGCCAGTGGAACATTAAAATGTTAATGAAATGAATATGATTTAAAGAAAGCCTAATTCAGTCTAAAATTGATTTACTTTTTTTTCTAGATTCACATATGGAATTTATTTTATTCTCTATTTTTATCAGTTTCAGTATTAATTTACTTAATCCCAATATTAATTTATTTGGTTCAAATAATACTTGGGTCATTTTGCTGCATTTTGGGTCTCTGAGAAATTATTCCTTACTTTATACAAATCTACAAAAAACATTTTGGTTAAATAATCAAGATAATGTGTTTAGAACAAAAATCACTAGAAACTGTGGCTTAACACTCTGTTATTGTTTAATATACTTTTCCCCATTAAAATGGTTTATTTACATATGTCTGATGATTACAAAATATGTTTCTTTTTTTTTTTTTAAGATTTTATTTATTTATTTGACAGAGACAGTGAGAGAGGGAACACAAGCAGGGGGAGTGGGAGAGGGAGAAGCAGGCTTCCCGCAGAGCAGGGAGCCCGATGCGGGGCTCGATCCCAGGACATGGAATCATGACCTGAGCCAAAGGCAGACGCTTAACAACTGAGCCACCCAGGCACCCCCAAAATACATGTTTCTTATCAACATATTCAGGAGTGTAAAAATAAAGGTGGAAAAATCACTCTAAAATGAAGAGAAAGAACATACCAGCATAAAAACATACAGAATAGGTCATCCTGGAAATAATACTGGATGTCTTTTTTTTTTAAAAATGCTATCTTGGGACGCCTGAGTGGTATTCACTTCCTAGACTAAACTAGTCTATGTACCCAGGCAAAATAAATTGGTTAAGGAATTCCTAAAATGTCTTCATATTTTAACAAAGAATCAACTCTTGACTCAGTTATTGTTGTCTGATTTTTTGTGCATGTTGACAAGATAGCATTTTTTTTAAAGATTTTATATTTATTTGTCAGAGAGAGAGAGCACAAAGCAGGGGGAGCGGCAGGCAGAGGGAGAAGCAGGTTCCCCACTGAGCAGGGAGCCCAATGTGGGACTCGATTTTAGGCCCCTGGGATCAAGACCTGAGCCGAAGGCAGACGCTTAACTGACTGAGCCACTCAGGCATCCCAAGATAGCATTTTTTAAAAAAGACATCCAGTATTATTTCCAGGATGACCTATTCTATATGTTTTTATGCTGGTATTTTCTTTCTCTTCACTTTTCATTCTTTCCTTAGAACTGCAAAATGGAAATAATTTCAAACTTAGAGAAAAGTTGCAACTAGTATAAGGAACTCCCATATATCTTTTACCCAAGTTCATCATTTGTTTACATTTTGCCCCCCTTGCTTTTGTCATTAATTATCTACCTCTTTATCTGTCTGTCTTTTCATTGCTCCCACCCTTACCTGAACCATTTGAGAGAGAAGTAGACATTTTGCCTTTTTTCCACCTAAATACTTCAGTCTGTATTTCCTAAAAACAAGGGTATTCTTTTTTTTTTTTTTAAGATTTTATTTATTTATTTGACAGAGAGAGACACAGCGAGAGAGGGAACACAAGCAGGGGGAGTGGGAGAGGGAGAAGCAGGCCTCCCTCAGAGCAGGGAGCCCGATGCGGGGCTCGATCCCAGGACCCTGGGATCATGACCTGAGCCGAAGGCAGACGCTTAACAGTAGATCCACCCAGGCACCCCAACAAGGGTATTATCTTATATAGTGACAACACAGTTTTCAAACTTGGGAAATTGAACATTCATACAATACTGTTATCCACAGCCCATATTCAGATTTCTTCACTTTCAGTGGTCAGACCTCTTTAATATGGAATAGTTCCTCAGTTTTTCTTTGTTTTTTGACCTTGACATTTTTCAGAAAACACAGGCCGGTTATTTTGTGCAGTGTCTCTCAATTTGGGTTTGAGTAGATTCAAATTATGTATTTTTGGAATCTGGTATTCTCTTAACAATACTAGAAGTTGTCAAAGGGAAGTTTCCAGACCATAAACATGACTTAAATTCCTTCTTCAAATGATGTTTTAATGTCTGAAACACCATAGTGTTGCTGTTGTCCTATCATGCCACCAGGAATAATAACCAATTTATGCATGCAGAGGCAATGACAACTGCATCATGACTGCTGCTTGGTTGACAACAGTTGAGATGCCATCACTTGTAGGACGTATACTGAGTTCACAGGTGTCAAACTGAAAAACGTACTCCTCACATATAGTTGTATACTCTGTTTCTGGAATGCGCTCTGAAAACTTGTCCCAATTATTTTCCCACCAACATTAGTGTGCTCGTTCCCTGACATTTAGAGTTATTGATCCTTTAAATAGTTGCCTATGTAATAAGTCAAAAATTGTATTTCATGATTATAATTTTATTTTTTATTGTTTACAAGGTTAAACATCATTTAATATTTTTATCGAACATTTGTGTTTCAATTTGTGTTATGTGGGATACTTTCATATGTTCTCTGCCATATTTCTATTGATGTGTTTTTTAGTAATCAGAAAGAGCTCTTTATTTTTTTTTTATTTTGTCTTTATTTTTTTTATTTTTTTAAAGATTTATTTATTCATTTGAGAGAGCGAGAATGAGAGAGAGTACATGAGAGGGGGGAGGGTCAGAGGGAGAAGCAGGCTCCTTGCTGAGCAGGGAGCCCGATGCGGGACTCGATCCCGGGACTCCAGGATCATGACCTGAGCCGAAGGCAGTCGCTTAACCAACTGAGCCACCCAGGCGCCCAATTTTGTCTTTATTTTTTAAAGTAACAGGGGCGCCTGGGAGTCTGCTTCTCCCTCTGACCCTCCCCCTCTCATGCTCTCTCTCTCTCTCTCTCATTCTCTCTCTCAAATAAATAAATAAAATCTTTAAATAAATAAATAAATAAATAAAGTAACCTATACACCCAACGTGGGGCTTGAACTCATGACCCGAGATCAAGAGTTGCATGCTCTACTGACTAAGCCAGCCAGATGCCCTAAGAGCTCTTTATTTTTATCTCAGTTTTCATTTATAGGGCTTTAAAAAAAGAAAGGCTTTATTTTTTATAGCAGTTTTGGGTTTATAATAAAATTGAGAGGAAAGGGGTGCCTGGGTGGCTCAGTTGGTTAAGCAGCCAACTCTTGATTTCAGCTCAGGTCAGGATTGTGAGACTGAGCCCCATATTGGGCTCCATGTTGAGTGTGGAGCCTGCTTAGAATTCTCTTTCTCCCTTTCCCTCAAAAAAAAAAAAAAGGGAAGGAGGAAGATACAGAGATTTCATATACCCCTTTCATTTACCCTGTGCTTCCACAAATGCATAGCCTTCACCATTATTGACATCACTTACCAAAATTGTGCATTTTTTTCCAAGGATGAACCTATATTGACATATCATAATTACCCCAAGGGTTCACAGTTGGTATTGTACATTCAGTGGGTTTGGACAAATGTATAATAACATATATCTATCATTATAATATCATACAAAGGATTTTCACTGCCCTAAAAATCCTCTGTCTATTCATCTCATGCCTCCTCTTTCTGGCAAGCACTGACCTTTTTTAAAGATTTTTTTTTTTTTTGAAGATTTTGTTTATTTATTTGACAGAGAGAGAGATAGCGAGAGCAGGAACACAAGCAGGGGGAGTGGGAGAGGGAGAAGCAGGCTTCCCACCGAGCAGGGAGCCTGATGTGGGGCTCGATCCCAGAACCTGGGATCATGACCTGAGCTGAAGGCAGACCCTTAACGACTAAGCCACCCAGGCGCCCAAGCACTGCCCTTTTTATTGTATCCTTAGTTTTGCCTTTTCTAGAATGTCATATAGTTGGAATCATTCAGTATGTAAACTCCTCAGATTGGTTTATTTTTCACTTATATTTAAGCTTCATCCATGTCTTTTCATGGCTTGATAGCTCATTTCTTTTAGCACTGAATAGTATTGCATTGTGTGGATGTACCACAGCTCATCCATTCATCTACTAAAGGACATCTTGGTTGCTTCCCAGTTTTGGCAGTTATGAACAAAGCTGCAGTGAACAGCTGTGTGCAGGTTTTTGTGTGGACATAAGTTTCCAGCTCCTTTGGGTAAATACCAAGAGGTGTGATTGCTGGTAAGAGTATGTTTAATTTTGTAAGAAACGGTTTTTGAGGATTCTATTGATGTATCCTCTGGCTCAGAGGTTCTTTACTAAGCTGTGACCAGTGTACTAATAAGCCTACAAAAGGCATTCATTTCTGCTACAGTGTTTTTTATCTCTAACATTTCTTTCTGGTGGTTAGGATTTCCATCTCTCTGCCTACATTGCCTATCTGTTCTTGCATGCTGTGTGCTTTATCCTTTACCTAAGGATCCTTTAGAACCCTTAGCAGCATATTAAGCAGAGTTGTTTTAAATTCCTGGGGGCACCTGGGTGGCTTAGTCAGTTGGGCATCTGACTCTTGGTATTGGCTCGGGTCATGGTCTTGGGTTGTGAGAGCAAGCCCCACGTCAGGCTCCGTGCTGGGCGTGGAGCCTGCTTGAGATTCTCTTTCTCCCTCTGCCCGTCCTCCCAACTTCCCCCCCACCCCCTCTCGCATGCTCTAAATTAATTAATTAATTAGTTCTTCATCTGATAATTCCAGTGTCCCCTCCATATATTGTTCTAATACTTGCTCTGTTTCTTCAAATTGTATTTTTTACCTTTTGGTATCCCTTGTAATTTTTTTATTGATCCCTGGACAAACTGGGTAAAAGAAACTGGTGTAAATACGCCTTTAGTAATGTGATGGTGAGGTGTGAGGAAAGGGGAAGCATCCCACAGTCCTATGATTAGGTGTCAGTCTTTTAGTGAGCCTGTGCCTCTGGATCGTGAACTTCATAAGTGTTTCTCAGTTTTTGTTTCCCCCTCCCCATTTGGGTGGGACAGGATGGCTTCCTTCTTCCTTCTTCCACATGAAACGCTAGCCCTGACTGGAGTTGGCTATTTCCCTTCTCCTAGGCAGTTAGGCTCTGACAAAACCCCAGCAGGTTAGGCTCTGAGGGCAGGCCTTGTTAAGAACAGAGTGCTCTGGTTTATTTCAAATTAGGTCCTTTTTCAAGGAAATTTTTTTCAAGCTTCCCTGCTAGAAGCCCAAGGGGGAGTTTCTTCATTATTTACTGTGGGAACCTGGTTGAGCTCTTAAAGGTAAATCTCACAATATTTTTGGGGGCGGGGGTTAGGACTATGATTGGGTCTCCCTGGAGTTTTTAATTCTCAGAGTTGTGTATACTGAACCTCCAGCTATTTGTTAATTACAGATCAGGTTTTCCTACCCCAGGACTGGTTCCTGAGGTGGTTTCTGCTTGTGGGTCTCTGCTTCGGTAAGAGGTAACTCCCTGATTTCACCTGTCTCTTTAATCTGGGGCCCTTTCCTGTCTTCCTGTTTTCCCTAGTTTCTTTAAACCCTGGGTCCTCTCCTGTCTTAGGGTCCAAGAAGAGTTGTTGATTTTTCAGTCTGTTCAGCTTTTTTTCATTGGAATGGAGTTGCTAAATGAATTCAGCTTTCTCATCATTAATTTATGCCTTCTGCTCTGTGTCATGCTTAGAAACTCCTTTCCCGGGGCTCCTGGGTGGCTCAGTCAGTTAAGCATCTGCACAGGTAATGATCTTGGGGTCCTGGGATTGAGCCCCACATTGGACTCCCTGCTCAGTGGGGTGGTCTGCTTCTCCCTCACCCTCTGCCCCTCCCCCCCACTCATGCGCACTCACTCGCTCTCTCAAATAAATAAATAAAATCTTAAAAAAAAAAAGAAACTCCTTTCCTGCTTTAGGGGTATTCCTAATATAAACATTTACTATACATTTCACAGTAATTTTAATAGTTTAATTTTTCACATTTAAAAAATGTGTAAGGTATTTTGTAAGGTACGAGTTAAGGACTCTTACTATTAATAATTATTCAAATATTTAGCATTGATTAATGAGTGTTATATTCTTTCCCTACATTCTTTCACAACTTTTAAATAAGCTAAAGTTTTTTTCAGGGGCTAATTATCTAGTTTTGAAACAACTGGAAGCCTGTTTTATTGTATACTATCTCTATACCCTAGACTAATTTTTAACCTTTTTTCTGGTTCTCAGCCAGTGCTTATCAGTATCACAGGTGAAGTAAAAATTTGGATTTCCCTGTGAATTTTATTCATCCACTGGTGCTGTTATAGTAAAAAATTGAAAATTGACTCTATTGCCACGTCCTTTTCTTCCCCATTCCTACATCTTTTAAAGAAAAGAAACGTTTGACTTTCTAGTTATAATTAGTTTTAAAGTGCCCTGACTGAAATTATTAAAATATACTTGCACTCTATCCTCTGAGACTATGGAGTAAATCATTATGCAGGCCACTTAAAAGGGAGAACTTAATTATCAGATCTGTTGGTAAGATAGGAATTTCTCAATTATTGGCTTAGATTGCTTGGTATTACTTAGAAAGTCTACTTTACTAGATAATAAGTATGTTTTCCTATTTTCAGGTTTGGTCTGAGATTGGCAAAGGCTTTTTAGATGGATCGCTTGATAAAAGTACAACTCGGAAAAAACAATATGAAGATGGTAAGTTTTGCTACTCTTAAATTATAGTAAGGATATGTGCCCCAATTTTAATAAGGTTATCTGTGAATCATGAAATTATAGGTCATGTATATTTTCTATCTTTATGTTTTTCTCCTACATTTCCTATAATAAAGGTTCTTCTTAAAAGAGAGGAAAAAGCAGTACATCAATGAAACTCTAGTATTCACTATAGAATGAGGCTGGTATAGCCTACAGGAAAATGTTAGGGTGCAATCCTGGGAAAGCAATTTGATAACACATATTAAGAGTCATAAATAATGGGGGTGCCTGGGTGGCTCAGTCCATTGAGTGGCTGCCTTCAGCTCAGGTCATGATCCCAGGGTCCTGGGATCAAGCCCCACATCGGGCTCCCTGTGGGCAGCCTGCTTCTCCCTCTCCACCATTTGTGCTCTCTTTTGTTCTATCTCTCTTGCTCTCAAATAAATAATTTTTTTAAAAGAGTGCTTTAAAAAAAAGAGTCATAAATAATGGATAAAATTATCTAAGAGAAGACAAAAATCATGAATATTTTTTTGTAGTGCTGTTTCTATAAATAGAAAATCAGAAGCAATCGAAATGTCCAACAATATAGGAATTGCTAAATCATACCAGCTTAAATATTATATAGATATTTGTAAAAAATGTAGGAACATAAAAATTCTTGCTATTATAACATTGAGTAAAAATATTCTCTGGTGCCTGGGTGGCTCAGTCGGTTAAGTGTCTGCCTTCGGCTCAGGTCATGATCCCAGGGTCCTGGGATTGAGCCCCACATCAGGCTCCCTATTCATCAGGGAGCCTGCTTCTCCCTCTCGCTCTGTCTCTCTGTGCTCTCTCTGTCTCTGTCTCTCTCTCAAATGAATAAATAAAATATGTGAAAACATATTTTCAGGGGTGCCTGGGTGGCTCAGCTATTAAGCATCTGCCTTTGGCTCAGGTCATGATCCCACGGTCCTGGGATCGAGCCCCGCATCGGGCTCCCTGCTCAGCGGGAAGCCTGCTTCTCCCTCTCCCACTCCCCCTGCTTGTGTTCCCTCTCTCGCTGTGTCTCTCTCTGTCAAATAAATAAATAAAATCTTAGAAAAACACAACATATATTTTCAAAATTTGCGGGCATTGGTTACAACTTTATAAAATCTACACAGAAAAATAGTAATTTTAGTTTAAGATAGCTCCACAGAATTATTCTTTCTTTTTTTTTTTGGTTGTATATCTTCTGTCAGTAAGTTAATGATTATTATGCTTTAATACCTTTATTTTGAGCTGCTTCAATTCTTTTTTTGGAAGTAGGGTAAGTTAAAATACATGGGCTGTGTTGGAACAGTGGATTATTTTCCATATATAATAGTGTTGCTTCCTATTACTGTCATCCTTCATTCCTTAAATAAATGTTTGTGGCCTCTATGTGCTAGGCACTATTTTATTTTGTGTGCAGGAGACAAAATTCCCTGCCCTCATGGGGCTTACAATTCTAGTGATTCCCTTGATGTCCAGCATAAGTCCAAAAAAGCCAATGCACTCTGGTTTTTATTGCCATTGTGATTATCTTGATGGATGCATTAGGACTAACTCCCCTTAATAAAAAATGTATTTCACAAATACTGGTTCAATTAATCCAAAATGAAAATTAATAATTTATGTTCTGTGATTCTAATAAAAGTAGATTATCTAACATGATATGTTTCTTGGGTTGTAACATTGGCATAAATCAAATTTTTATTGAAAATGATTCTTTTTTCATATTTATGTGAGTAGGAAGCCATGGCTGGATCAGTGCATCCTTTGATAATGTGAGTCATTCTTAACCTGGTCTGTACATTAAAGTCACCTTCAGAACTTAAAACAAAAAAAACTGAAGATCAGGCCCCACCATAAACCAGTTTATTCAGAGTCTAATAGAGAGGCGCCTTGGGCATCAGATATTTCTATGAAAGCTGTGCAGATTATTCTGATGTACTTGTAGGGTTGAGAATGTACAGCAATAGTTACCAAGCTTTGCTACACACTGAATCTTTTAAGAAATATGGGGGTGCCTGGCTGGTGCAGTCAGAAGAGCATGTGACTCTTGATCTCAGGGTCATGAGTTCCAGTCCCATGCTGGGTGTAGAGATTACTAAAAAAAATTAAACTATAAAAAAATAATAAATATTGACATCAGGCTTCCATTCCTAAACATTTGGATTTAATTTGTATGAGGTGTGACTCGTACTTTATGATTTTTTTTTTTTTTGAGAGCGAAAGTTGGGGGTGGGGCAGAAGGAGAGAAAGAGAATCTTAAGCAGACTCCATGCCCAGTGTGGAGCCCAGTGCAGGGCTGGATCTCACAATCCTCAGATCATGACCCAAGCTGAAATCAAGAGTCAGATGCATAACTGGCTGAGCCATCCAGGTGCCCCTACTTTACAATTTCTTTAAAAAAGCTTCCTAGGTGATTCTAATCTGTAGCAAAATTGGGAACCACTGCATCACAGTGTTAATAATTTTTCATTTTAATCACTAATGTGTTACATTCATGCAATTCTATAACTAGTGAGTATCTATAATATTCTGGTATGTTTTTGGTGCTGGGGAGATGTCGATAAACAAAACAAACAAAAATTATAGTGGAAAGCAGCAGACAATAATAAGTAAACCGAATAGTGTTTTGTTTTTTTTTTTAAAGATTTTATTCATTCATTTGCCAGAGAGAGAGAGAGGAAGAGTACAAGCAGGGGGAGTGGCAGGCAGAGGGAGAAGCAGCCTCCTTGCTAAGCAAGGAGCCTGATGTGGGACTCGATCCAGGATCCTGAGATCATGACCCAAGCCGAAGGCAGACGCCCAACCATCTGAGCCACCCAGGCACCCCCAAATAGTGTTTTAAAAGATGGAAAGTGCCTATGGAGAAAATTAAATCAGGAAGGGAGATAGGGTGTGCTAGGGATGGGGAGGTTGCAATTTTGAATAAGGTTATTAGGAAGGGCCTCACTAAGATGAGGTGACTTATGAGATAACACTTGCAAGAGATAAGGAAATCATTCAATGCAGATCATGTGGCTATCCACACGTCCAAAGGAAGAAGATTCTATGTAGAGGGAAAGTAATTGCAGAGTCCTGGAGGTGGGAACTTTTTTGCAGGAGTCGTCAGTCAGAAGAGGAATAGAAGAGATGAGGCCAGAAAGACTGGGGAGGAGGGACAGATTTTGTCTGGCTTGTATCTCATTGTATGACTAGGTTGTTACTGTGAGATAGGAAGCCACTGGAAGATTTTAGCAGTTATAATCTGAGTTATTTTTTTTTAAGATTTTATTTTTAAGTAATTTCTACATCCAATGTGGGGCTCAAACTTACAAACCTGAGATCAAGACTTGTATGCTCTACTGACTGAGCCAGCCAGGCACCCTAATCTGAGTTACGTTTTTAATGGGTCACTCTGGCTGCTGTGATAGATTATAGGCACCTAGAGCAGAACAGTGAGACTAATTTAGGGGCTGTTGCAATGAACCAGGCAAGAGAAAAAATGTGACTTGGACTAGGTGGTAGGCAGCAGAAAATAGAGAATGAAAAAAAAAAAGGAATAGTAATTTTGTATTTTGAAGTTAGAACACAGACATTAGCTGACAGGTTAGTTGTATGGTATAAGAGAGAAGGAGACACCAAGGTTTCACGCCTGAGTATTTGGAAAATGAGGTTGTTAGGGAGATAGGACAGACTTGGGAAAATCCAGTTTTGCTGGTGAAGATCAAGAGTTCATTTGTAGATATGTTTAATAGACTTCGATGTCTAAGTGGAGATGCTAAATTGGTTGTTAGATATATGAATCTGGAGTTCAGGGGAAAGTCCCGACTGGAAATATAAATGTGGAGTGTTTAGTCCATAGATTGTATTTAAAGCCTTGAGACTAGTGACCATCAAGGTAATGAATATAAATAGAAAGAGAAAAGAGGTCCAGCAGGGGAGGAGCAAGATGGGGGAGGAGTAGGAGACCTAAATTTCATCTGGTCCCAGGAATTCAGCTAGATAGGGATCAAAGCATTCTGAACACCTACGAACTCAACAGGAGATCGAAGGAAAGAATAGCAGCAACTCTCTGAACAGAAAAGCGACCACTTTCTGGAAGGTAGGACGTGCAGAGAAGTAAATCTGAGGCAATTTTCAGGAAGATAGATAGTGGGGGAGGGGGCCTCCATCAGCCGCTACAGGCAAGTGATAGAGCAGCGGAGCACAAAATTGGAAATTTTGGTAGTCGACTCTGCTGAGGGATGTCGCTCCAGTGGCTGAGTGGGGGGGTAGAACCCTCGCTGGGACAGTGTGGTCTCAGGACCCTCGGGGTCACAGAAAATCCGAGGGTGCCTGAGTGCAGCAGAGCTCCCAGGTATCAGAGCGGGGAAGCCGGCTGTAGAGACGGAGCTGAGGAGTGGGCCCTCAGCTCGGGGTTGCCATAAACTGTGATCTGCGGCACAGTCGGGCCACTGCTCTTCCAGCAGGGACCCAACAAGCGGCAGATCCGGGGAGACTCCCCTACCTTCCCCGGGAGGAGTGGCACAGGAGTGCACTGCAGGGATCTGCCGGGTTTGGAGACTCCAAACGGGGTCGTGTGTCAGAGATAGAAATGCTTGGTCACAGGCGGGTGAGCACGGAGTGTGGCCGGAGACCGGGGAGACAGGAGTGATCGACTGCTTTTCTCTGGGGGTGCACTGAGGAGTGGGGCCCCAAGTTCTCGGCTCCTCTGGGTCAGAGATTGGGAGGCCTCCATTTTCACTCTTGTCCTCCAAAGCTGTACGGAGCTTGCAGGGAACAAAAGCTCCTGAGAGCAAACCCGAGCAGATTACTTACCCGGACTGGCAAGGGTGGGGCAATTCCGCCTCTGGCAAAGACATCTGAGAACCACCACAACTGGCCCCTCGCCCAGAAGATCAGCAAGAACAGCCAGCCAAGACCAAGTCTACCGATCAATGAGAACGGCAGAACTCCAGCGCTAGGGGAATACAGCACATAGAATTTATGGCTTTTTTTCCATGATTCTTTAGTCTTTCAAAGTTAATTTTTTTAATTTTCTTTTTTTACTTAAAAATTTTTCTTTTTCCTTTTGTTAACCAACATCTTGTCAATCCCTTTTTTAAAATATCTTTTTTATTTTTCATTTTTAGAGTCATATTCTATCTCTTCATAGTATTTTTGGTATATATATATAAGTTGTTCTCGCTTTAAAATTTTGGGATACAGTTTCTTCTAACAGACCAAAATATACCCTAAATCTCTATAGTGAATGGCTTTATTCTAGTCTCCTGTCTGATCACATTCTCCCCCACCTTTTTTTTTTCAATCCTCTTCTTTCTTTTTTCAACCAACTTCTTATCAATTCCTTTTATAAAATCTTTCCTAATTTTCATCTTTACAATCATATTCCATCCTTCATCATATTTACCCTTATTTTTGTACATATATAAGTTTTCTTTCTTTAAAATTTGGGGAGGCACTTTATTCTAACAGACCCAAAATATGCCCAAAATCTAGTGTGTGGCACTGATCTGTGCACCAGCCTGATCATATTTGATCATATTCTGGTTTTTTTGTTTGTTTGTTTTTATCTTTTTCTGTTTCTTTTTTCTTTCTTTCCCTTTCTTTTCCCCTGGTTTCAGGTCTCTTCTGAATTGTTTAGTGTATATTTTTCTGGGGTCATTGTTACCCTGTTAGCATTTTGTTCTCTCATTCATCTACTCTGGACAAAATGACAGGACAGAAAAAATCACCTCAAAAAAAGAACAAGAGGCAGTACTGACTGCCAGGGACCTACTCAATACGGACATTAGTATGATGTTGGAACTAGAGTTCAGAATGATGATTTTAAAGATAGCTGGGCTTGAAAAAAGTGTGGAAGATATTAGAGAAACCCCTTCTGGAGAAATAAAAGAACTAAAAAATCTAACCAAGTCGAAATCAAAAAGGCTATTAATGAGGTGCAATCACAAATGGAGGCTCTAACTGCTAGGATAAATGAGGCAGAAGAAAGAATTAGTGATATAGAAGACCAAATGATGGAAAATAAAGAAGCTGAGGAAAAGAGAGATAAACAACTACTGTATCACAAGGGCAGAGTTCGAGAGATAAGTGATACGATAAGACAAAACAACATTAGAATAATTGGGATCCCAGAAGAAGAAGAAAGAGGAGAGGGGCAGAACGTATATTGGAACAAATTATAGCAGAGAACTTCCCTAATTTGGGGAAAGAAATAGGCATCAAAATCCAGGAGGCACAGAGAACCCCTCTCAAAATCAATAAAAATAGGTCAACACCCCAACATCTAATAGTAAAACTTACGAGTCTCAGAGACAAAGAGAAAATCCTGAAAGCAGCTCAGGAGAAGAGATCTGTAACCTACAATGGTAGAAACATTAGATTGGCAACAGACCTGGCAGGCCAGAAAGGACTGGCATGATATATTCAGAGCACTAAATGAGAAAAATATGCAGCCAAGAATACTATATCCAGCTAGGCTGTCACTGAAAATAGAAGGAGAGATAAAAAGCTTCCAGGACAAACAAAAACTAAAGGAATTTGCAAACACAAAACCAGCCCTACAAGAAATACTGAAAGGGGTCCTCTAAGGAAAGAGAGAGCCTAAAAGCAACATAGACTGGAAAGGAACACAGACAATATACAGTAACAGTCACCTTACAGGCAATACAGTGGCACTAAATTCATATCTTTCAATAGTTACCCCGAATGTAAATGGGCTAAATGCCCCAATCAAAAGACACAGGCTATCAGATTGGATAAAAAAACAAGACCCATTGATATGCTGTCTGCAAGAGACTCATTTTAGACCCCAAAACACCCCCAGATTGAAAGTGAGGGGGTGGAAAACCATTTACCATGCTAATGGACACCAAAAGAAAGCTGGGGTGGCAATCCGTATATCAGACAAATTAGATTTTAAACCAAAGACTGTAATAAGAGATGATGAAGGACACTATATCCTACTTAAAGGGTCTATCCAACAAGAAGATCTAACGACTGTAAATATTTATGCCCCTAACATGGGAGCAGCCAATTATATAAGCCAATTAATAACAAAAGCAAAGAAACACGTTGACAACAATACAACAATAGTGGGGAACTTTTACACCCTCCTCACTGAAATAGATCATCTAAGCAAAAGATCAACAAGGAAATAAAGACTTTAAATGACACCCTGGACCAAATGGACTTCACAGATATATTCAGAACATTCCATCCCAAAGCAACAGAATACACATTCTTCTCTAGTGCCCATGGAACATTCTCCAGAACAGATAACATCCTAGGTCATAAATCAGGTCTCAACTGGTACCAAAAGATTGGGATCATTCCCTGCATATTTTCAGACCACAATGCTTTGAAACTAGATCTCAATCACAAGAGGAAAGTCAGAAAGAACTCAAGTACATGGAGGCTAAAGAGCATCCTACTAAAGAATGAATGGGTCGACCAGGAAATTAAAGAATTTAAAAACTTCATGGAAACAAATGAAAATGAAAACACAACTATTCCAAATCCTTGGGATGCAGCAAAGGCAGTCCTAAGAGGAAAGTATATAGCAATACAAGCCTTTCTCAAGAAACAGGAAAGGTCTCAAATACACAACCTAACCCTACACCTAAAGGAGCTGGAGAAAGAACAGCAAATAAAGCCTAAACCCAGCAGGAGAAGAGAAATAATAAAGATCAGAGCAGAAATCAATCAAATAGAAACCAAAGAACAGTAGAACAGATCAATGAAACTAGGAGCTGGTTCTTTGAAAGAATTAACAAGATTGATAAACCCCTGGCCAGACTTACCAAAAAGAAAAGAGAAAGGATCCAAATAAACAAAATCATGAATGAAAGAGAGATCACAACCAACACGAAAGAAATAAAAACAATTATAAGAACATATTATGAGCAACTATATGCCAGCAAATTAGATAACCTGGAAGAAATGGATGCATTCCTAGAGATGTATAAACTAACAAAACTGAACCAAGAAGAAATAGAAAACCTGAACAGACCTATAACCACTAAGGAAATTGAAGCAGTCATCAAAAATCTCCCAACAAACAAAGGGGAATTCTACCAAACATTTCAAGAATTAATACCTATTCTTCTGAAACTGTTCCAGAAAAACAGAAATGGAAGGAAAACTTCCAAACTCATTTTATGAGGCCACCATTACCTTGATCCCCAAATCAGACAAAGACCCCATCAAAAAGGAGAATTACAGACCAATATCCTTGATGAACATGGATACAAAAATTCTCACCAAAATACTAGCCAATAGGATCCAACAGTACATTAAAAGGATTATCCACCACGACCAAGTGGGATTTATCCCTGGGCTGCAAGGTTGGTTCAACATCTGCAAATCAATCAATGTGATACAATACATTAATAAAAGAAAGGATAAGAACCATATGGATCCTCGTAATAGATGTGGAAAAAACATTTGACAAAGTACAGCATCCTTTCTTGATGAAAACTCCTCAGAGTATAGGGATAGAGGGTACATACCTCAATATCATAAAAGCCATCTATGAAAAACCCACAGCGAATATCATTCTCAACAGGGAGGAACTGAGAGCTTTCCCCCTAAGGTCAGGAACATGACAGGGATGTCCCCTATCACCACTGCTATTCAACATAGTATTAGAAGTCCTAGCCACAGCAATCAGACAACAGAAAGAAATAAAAGGCTTCCAAATCGGCAAAGAAGAAGTCAAACTCTCACTCTTTGCAGATGATGTGATACTTTATGTGGAAAACCCAAAGGACTCCACTCCAAAACTGCTAGAACTCATACAGGAATTCAGTAAAGTGGCAGGATATAAAATCAATGCACAGAAATCAGTGGCATTCCTATACACCAACAAGACAGTAGAAAGAGAAATTAAGGAGTCGATCCCATTTACAATTGCACCCAAAACCATAAGATACCTAGGAATAAATCTAACCAAAGAGGCAAAGAATCTGTACTCAGAAAACTATAAAATAGTCATGAAAGAAATTAAGGAAGACACAAAGAAATGGAAAAATGTTCCATTCTCATGGACTGGAAGAACAAATATTGTGAAGATGTCAATGCTACCTAGAGCAATCTACACATTCAATGCAATCCCTATCAAAATACCATCCACTTTTTTCAAAGAAATGGAACAAATAATCCTAAAATTTGTATGGAACCAGAAAAGACCCCGAATAGCCAGAGGAATGTTGAAAAAGAAAAGCAAAGCTGGTGGCATCACAATTCCGGATTTCAAGCTCTATTACAAAGCTGTCATCATCAAGACAGTATGGTGCTGGCACAAAAACAGACACATAGACCAGTGGAACAGAATAGAGAGCCCAGAAATGGACCCTCAACTCTAGGGTCAACTAATCTTCAAAAAAGCAAGAAAGAATATCCAATGGAAAAAAGACAGTCTCTTCAAAAAATGGTGTTGGGAAAATTGGACAGCCACATGCAGAAGAATGAAACTGGACCATTTCCTTACACCACACACAAAAATAGACTCAAAATGGCTGAAAGACATAACTGTGAGACAGGAATCCATCAAAATCCTTGAGGAGAACAACTCTTTGACCTCAGCCGCAGCAACTTTTTCCTAGAAACATTGCCAGAGGGAAGGGAAGCAAGGGCAAAAATGATTGGGACTTGATCCAGATAAAAAGCTTTTGTACAGCAAAAGAAACAGTCAACAAAACCAAAAGACAACTGACAGAATGGGAGAAGATATTTGCAAATGACATATCAGATAAAGGGCTAGTATCCAAAATCTATAAATAACTTATCAAACTCAACACCCAAAGAACAAATGATCCAATCAAGAAATGGGCAGAAGACATAAACAGACATTTTTCCAAAGAAGACATCCAAATGGCCAACAGACACATGAAAACATGCTCAGCATCGCTCGGCATCAGGGAAATCCAAATCAAAACCTCAGTGAGATACCACCTCACACCAGTCAGAATGTCTAAAATGAACAAGTCAGGAAACGATAGATGTGGTGGGGATGCAGAGAAAGGGGAACCCTCCTACACTGTTGGTGGGAATGCAAGCTGGTGCAGCCACTCTGGGAAACAGTATGGAGGTTCCTCAGAAAGTTGAAAATAGAGCTACCGTACGACCCAGCAATTGCACTACTGGGTATTTACCCCAAAGATACAAATGTGCATTGGTGGTTCAGTGGTAGAATTCTCGCCTGCCAAAGATACAAATGTAGGGATCCAAAGGGGTGTGTGTACCCTGATGTTTATAGCAGCAATGTCCACAATAGCTAAACTATGGAAAGCGCCAAGATGTCCATCAACAGATGAATGGATAAAGATGTGGTATATATATACAGTGGAATATTATGCAGCCATCAGAAGGAATTAAATCTTGCCATTTGCAATGACATGGATGGAACTAAAGGGTATTATGCTGAGCGAAATAAGTCAATCAGAGAAAGACATGTATCATATGATCTCACTGATATGAGGAATTCTTAACCTCAGGAAACAAACTGAGGGCTGCTGGAGTGGGGGGTGGGGTGGGAGGGATGGGGTGGCTGGGTGATAGACATTGGGGAGGGTATGTGCTATGGTGAGTGCTGTGAATTGTGTAAGACTGATGAATCACAGACCTGTACCTCTGAAACAAATAATGCAATATCTGTTAAAAAAAAAAAAAAAAAGAAGTTAGCCGGAAGGGAAAAATGAAGGGGGAGAAGGCAGAGGGGGAGAAGAACCATGAGAGACTATGGGCTCTGAGAAACAAACTGAGGGTTCTAGATGGGAGCGGGGTGGGGGGATGGGTTAGCCTGGTGATGGGTATTAAAGAGGGCACATATTGAATGGAGCACTGGGTGTTATACGCAAACAATGAATCATGGAACACTACATCAAAAACTAATGATGTAATGTATGGTGATTAACATAACATAATAATAAAAAAAAGAATAGTGCATCAGCAAAAAAAAAAAAAGAAAAGAGGTCCAAAAACTGACTCCTGACCTTAGACATTCTCTCATTAAGAAATAGGAGAGATGAGAAGGAATCATTGAAAGGAGACTGAGAATGAGCAGGCAGGAAAGTGGGGGAAAGTGTGGGGTCCAAGAGGGCATGGAATCCCAAGATCTAAATGAAAATCTTAACACCTGGATAGTGTTTGATCAGGGTCCTGAGATCGAGCCCCACATCGGCCTCCCTGCTCTGCGGGAAGCCTGCTTCTCCCT
The DNA here is from genome assembly GCF_029215605.1 of Mirounga angustirostris. Lineage (NCBI taxonomy): Eukaryota > Metazoa > Chordata > Mammalia > Carnivora > Phocidae > Mirounga > Mirounga angustirostris. The sequence continues at coordinate 163,483,897 of NW_026991711.1, forward strand.
CTCCACTCCTTGTGCTCTCTCGCATTCTCTGTCTCTCTCTCACATAATAAATAAAATCTAAAAAAAAAAAAAAAGAGGACAGACTTTAGAAGGGAAGTAGGTAGTATCAGGGGAGACGTTTATGTGTGTGGAGGCCTTCAAGGTGTTGGCGTTAGTTCCCGTTCTTGACCTGGGTGGTGATATTATGGGTCTTTGCTTTGTAATTATTCCTTAAATTGTACATAGATGGTATTTGCAGCTTTCTGTATGTAAAATTTAGCAAAAAAGAAGGAAAATAAAATTGATGAATTTAAACAAATTAGCTTTGAAAAATTGTTGGTTACAACTCTTTTTTTGGAAAGTTTTATTCTGCACATAGCAACATTGTACAGAAATATTAAAAAATGTTCAATTTTTACAAATGCTTATATTCTAAAATCTTTTTTGTATTTTTTCTCTTAGCCCTTAGACAACTGGAATCTATTTTAAAGAAAATCATAAAAGAACGAAAAGGAGGAAACTTCGGTCAACATATTTTCATTGACTCCTTAGTACATGGGAACCTTAATGACCAACAGGTGATGTAATTGTTAAATGTTTATCAAGTAAACAATAATCACACATGTATAGTGTGCTTTGTATTCACTTTAATCCAGATGCACTCCCAAAATTCAATGGCTTCTGTTTTATTGTACATCATCTGTAAATAGTACAGGTATTTAGTCTCTTGTTATTTAGCTCTTTGAAGCAGCTGTATATTATTTAATATTGTGTAAGGAAATGTTGAATCAAAATTCTCTGATCATAAAAGAGGAGGACTCACCTGACTAGGTTGGCAGCTTGGCTTGTTCCCAAAGCGCTCGGTCAGCCCCAACATACCACTGTGTTTGCGGTGTTGTCAGGCAAAGGACAAGAGTGGAGCCATTATTACCACACCTGTGGTTCATTATAGGAACCTTCTGCCCACTCTACACATGTGAGTCTTCATAGACAGAATGGGTTTCTGGATGTGTGTAGGTGCAGAATTGAATAAGGCTCCAAGGATAGTGGCAGCCTCTTCTCCGCTGTTCCTGAGGCTTTGTTGCTGCACCAGGCCAAGCCAGAAAGATAGCACTGAGGCAGTTTGTTTGCAAAAACAAAGCGGGGCGCCTGGGTGGCTCAGTTGGTTGGGCGACTGCCTTCGGCTCAGGTCATGATCCTGGAGTCCCGGGATCGAGTCCCGCATTGGGCTCCCTGCTCGGCGGGGAGTCTGCTTCTCCCTCTGACCCTCCTCCCTCTCATGCTCTCTGTCTCTCATTCTCTCTCTCTCTCAAATAAATAAATAAAATCTTTAAAAAAAAAAAGACAAAACACAAAGCATGAGCCAGTGAGAACTACCAAAAAATGTTTATTGCATCAAAAAGGCAATGCAGTATTTAGGTTGGTTTTTACATTCGATTTTTTTAAGTGAAAACATTATAAAGAAATAATATTCATTTTTCCTTTCCTTGACCCTAATTCTATACTATAGGTTATTTTGATAGGGTCTAATACAGGCCACCTTATATTTTACACTTTCTAAACTTAGTTTTCTCTCCTAGATCCTTGAAGACAGTATGATATTTTCTCTGGCCAGTTGTGTAATAACTGCAAAATGTAAGTATAATTGATTTCTTTTTGAGATAGATTATAAAATATACATGGCTAAAATAAAGGAAACATTGTTTGCAAGACCTCTTTATAATTTCCCTTTTCTTTTCTTTTTTATTCTTGTTTGAAAGGCTTGATTCACACAGCTACCGTTTTTTTTTTTTCTTAACCCCAGGTGCTCTATGCCACCTCTGAACATTGCCATAAATTTCTTGACACGGTTTATGGATTGTGAATTCTAGTTAGTGCCTTTAAAATGAACTGTTATTGACACCTTTCCAACCAGAGCAGTGAGCTTTTCAATTTCTTGCTGCGGCTTTTCACTTTGACTCCAATCCAGTTTGCTATTATTAAGGTCTACCAACAGAGAATATAGGCCACAGAAATCACGATTTAAAAGAACTCCTCTCTTGGTGGAATCGAAGGTGATTTTTATTTAAAATTCTAAAATGTGTGATATGTTTCTAAGTTTCCTTACTGCTTTTTAGTTTAGCAGAGTACCATTCATTCATATGGTATTTATAAAAACTTGTGTATGTTTATAAAAATATACTGATATAAAATGCTAAAGGAAGTATCAAAACATCAGTTTGAAATAGAAGAAATTTATGATCATTTGAAGGATTTCATTTACAACTCTTTCTGTTTAAAAACAGCGATTAAAAATGCAAACTTCCCATAAGTTTTTCTTCTTTATAAAATTTTTGACATCTAGAGATGTCCAGGTATTATAGGTTAAATGGGATCTGGGTGTGTATGTGTCAAAATAATGTATTGAACTTCTTTAAAGAGTGCTTACCTTGTTTTTTTAAAAATTTACTACATTATTAAACTATATCTTTGCTAAAGACCTTCAGAAAATCTGAAGCAGTTGTGCTCTGGATACAGAGCAAAAAAGTGACCATTTCCAAAGTTGGTTTAATATTTTAATATTATTGCAGCTTTTAGGGAGGATTTCAGACTATCACTGTTTCTTTGCATATGGGTTAGTTATTTTTTAAGGTACCTCTGAATTTTTTTGAGAGTCAAGATAGGCAGGAAACTTTAATCCTCTGCTACTTATTAGCCTTGAGCAAGATAGTTGCCTCTGCATTTTTTTCCTTTTTTAAAATAACAGTTTAGGTCTAGATGACCTCCAAGGTATTCTCAAATCTGCAGTTGTGTCTTTGGTTCAGTATCATGATTAAAGAACATTCATGACTTAAAATATTATTTTTAAGCTATGCTCAGTCATACTTCAGAGTTCTACAAAAGAACCAATGTTTGAGATTATTAAACCATATAGTTATGTTAATTTTAAGTGATAATATGGTGAAGCAGGGTTTATGAGTGCCTACTCTGTGCATATCCTTGTAGTAAATCTTTCAATATTGTATATTACTGTATTTTGTAATATTACAAACATGTACATATTGTACACTGTCTGCACAAGTTTTCATATCACTTGTGAAGCAGAAATTCTATAGTTCATTCAAAAGCCCTAATAAAGAAGTATACGTAGGAAAAACTTAAGACAGGCAGTTACTCGTGTGCCTTTTTATAAACTCTGAATATGAATAAATTATAAAAAAAAGTTGAGTACCAGGTAGGTATTAATTTTATTGATAATACCATTTAGTACAGAAAATGAATTATGTCCTTTCTAGGCATAAGAATTGGATACGTGAATTAGGCAAACATTAAAAAAAAAGTAACTGAGACAAATTTAAGTCAGCCCTTAGTTCAAGAAGGAGATCATTAATAAGTAGAAGTAGAAATTACTAAATACGTTTTTAAAAGTGGTTGACACAGAAGAAAGTAGTATAGATAGAGTCATCTCAAGCATAATCTAGGGTAAGAGGTACTAGTATCTGGAAGGTATCTGGATAGTTCCATTCTTTGAATAATTATAATCCCAGTGGATTTCTACAGGAAATATAACTTCTCTTATTTTCTCTGTTTTATGTTCATCATGTAATTTTCTTACCTTTTCATTTCCTCAGTGAGTATAATCTATAAGCCATTTTAAGCAAAAGTAAGCCTGTAAGTTCAGTGATCTTCCAATCTTGGTGTTCATCAAAATAATTGTGGTATTTGTTGGAAGTACAGATGCCTGGACTCCACCCTAAACCTATTGAATCAGAGTCTGTGAATGTGGGGTTGTGCCATCAACCAATTCCCAGGTGATTTTAGAGAACTATTGTCCTAAGCAATAACCAATACCAATTCCTGAACCAGTGTATCTACCATTACAAGTAAAAATTTAGAATATTGATTTATAGGTAAATCTCCTGCTACTCTGATTTGTATGAATCATTTCATTAGGTCTCCTGAAGGAACTAATAAATCAGTATTTTTATTACACAGGGTTGGGTGAACTAGACAATCCATTACAGTTACCAACATTTAACACTCCTTCAGATAATGAAGTTTATTTATTATCATTACTATTTTACCAAAAATAAAATGCATTTTTGTCTTCAGTTACTTGCCAGTTTTAAGAAAGCAATTGTAGATCTCTTTAGGAGTATTCTATAAATATTCATGTTATGTTCAATGAGGTACAAATCCTGTGAATAATCGTGGTATTTTTTTGGTAGCATTTATGTGTCTTCCATATCAGAAGAGAAGGAAAACACAAGAAAAAAATAGTATGTTTTATCTTATTCTGCACCCAAACTATCAATTAGCTATTTTCATTGTTATGAATGTAAATTTTTACTTAGTGTGCACCTGGGCAATCTGTTTTTTAACCACCTTTGAAGAGGTTCAGAAAAAACTTTATGAAGAGATAGACCAAGTTTTGGGGAAGGATCCTATTACTCCAGAGAAAATCGAGCAGCTCAGGTAAGAATACAATAAAAAGAAGAGGATATCATTAACAGGTAAATTTGAGTTGGTTTAACTATCTTATTTAAAGCTAATGATAATATCTAGGAAAGGTACATATTTTTAAAGGACTTAAAATGTTTACATACAGATTTTATTAGATAATTTAATTTGCTCTTTAAAATCATAAGGTAGGTAGTTGGTTAAGCATCTGCCTTTGGCTCAGGTTGGGATGGGGCCCCTCATCGGGCTTCTTGCTTAGTGGGGAACCTGCTTCTCCCTCTCCATCTGCCATTCCCCCTGCTTGTGCTCTCTCTCTGTGTCAGATAAATAAGTAAAATAATAAGGTAGTTTTGGGAAACCTTTACATTAGACTATATAAAATAGTATCAGTGATGTTCAAGTAAGTAAAGCACTCATATCTTGTTGATGGAAATGCAAAATTGTACAGACCTGTTGGAAAACAGTGTGGCAGCTAAACATACACTTACCATACAACCCAGAAATTCTCCAAGGTATTTACCCAAGAGAAGTGAAAAAATATGTCCACACAGAGACCTTTATGCAAATGTTCATAGCAATATTATTCATGATAGCAAAAAGCTGGAAACAGCCCAGATGTTCGTCAGAGTGAATAGATAAACCAATTGTGTTATATCTGTACCATGGAATATTATCAAGTGGTAAAAGATAATATCTTATCAATATATACAACAATGTGGTTAAATGTCATTATGTTAAGTGAAAGAAGTCAAACACAAAGACTGCATACAATATAACTTCCTTAAGGTGAAATTCTAGAAGAGGCAAAACTGTTGTGGTAGAAAGGGGATCAGTGGTTGTCTGGGGCCAGGAATGGGGAGGGTATCAACTAGCAGGGGGAATGAGAAAAGTTTTTAGGGTGAGGGAACTGTTCTGTATCTTGATGGTGGTTGTGGTAACACAATTATACACAATTACTAAAATTCATCACATTATACAAGTAAAATAGATGAATTTTTATATGTAGATAATCTTAATTAAAAAGATTTTTTTCTCTTTATTTTTATAAAGATTTTATTGATTTATTTGAACAGAGAGAGAAAGAGAGAGCAGGGGAGGGAGAGGGAGAAGCAGATTCCCTGCTGAGCAGGGAGCCTGATGCAGGACTTGATCCCAGGACCCCGGGATCATGACATGAGCCAGACGCTTAACCGACTGAGCCACCCAGGCACTCTAAAAGGATTTTTTAAAATAACAACTGTGACTGCTTAGGGTGTTGGAAGTCTGAGCCTGGACAGCAGGCAACCAACCGTACTTTGGAGCCTCTTTTAATTATAGAAAAGAAGATAAGGAGACTTCTGTTACAAATTCTTCAAAATCTTGGAAGTTTTGTTTATTACCTTGAATATAACTATTTTTCATTTTAGAAGTAACACTTGTTCTTTGAAGTTTTTATAATACAGAAGTGTATGAAGTAGAAGGTGAAGGGTTTTTGTAAATATATCCTAAAGAGATGACAGTTGTTAACTATCTTTACTATTTTTCCAGATTTTTTCTATGCCTATATACATATATATTCAAAGTAAAAAATTTCAAATGTTCTAAAATATAAAAAAAATATAATTCTTCTGTAAATTCCATCTTTTCTCTAAATATTTTGTGGACAGTATTCTTATATGTATAACTCTACTACACTCAGTGATTAAGTTCTGTTGATTTGACTTTCCAAATAACTTTTAGTTGGAAGTTTGTTGTTGTTGTTGTTGTTGTTGTTGTTGTTTTTAAAGATTTTATTTATCTGTCAGAGAAAGAGAGAGAGAGGGCACAAGCAGGGGGAGAGGCAGGCAAGCGGGGAGCCTGATGCAGGACTCGATCCCAGGACCCTGGGATCATGACCTGAGCCGAAGGCAGATGCTTAAACGACTGAGCCACCCAGGCGTCCCTGGAAGTTTAATTTTAGTTCTTTTTATTGTCCCCACTATTCAGACCATCAGCTTGCCTGGGATATTTCAGCAGCCTTGGATCTTGCAGCCTTCTAATCCAGTTTTCAAATTGCTACTGGAGCCTGTGACTGCACACAGTAAACACTTTGGGTGTTTTAACCATAAAGATAACCGAGGACCAATTCCAAATCAACAGTCTTTGGGCATCAGAAGTTTTCAAAAGCTTCATAGATGATTCCAATATGCTCTAATTCTAATGTTGAGAATCACTGTACTAGTAATCTTTCTGTACCTGAGGAGTCAACATCTGGGCAGATGACTCCCCAGTTTAAAATCTTTCAGTGATCTCTGGTTGCCCTTAAGATAAAATTTAAACTCATCAACATGGCTTAGGAGGCATTTCAAGAGCTGGGCCTTATATTCCTTTCCCACCTTACCTCTTGTTATTTGTGCCTCTTCATACCTTAGTTTTAGCTATACTGAAATTCTTTTGTTTCTTCAAAGCTATAGTACTCTTTCTCATCTCTTGGCTTTTGCAGACTACTCCTTTGTCTACATTCTTCCTTTCTCTTCTACCTAGCTCCAGTTTTTTCTGCAGGTCTCAGCCTAAAGTGCTTATTTCTCTGCAAAGTCCTTTCTTTAGTTATGTGCTCCTGCCGTATGTTCTCCAAAATCCTGACCTGCCTTTATCATAACACTTACTGTGCTTTTTAAATTGTTACCCTTGCTGGCCCTACCTCTCTCGCTTTCCCTGCCAAGTAGACCTTGAATCCCTTTGTGGGTATCTGTCTTACTCACTGTTGTAGTTCAGTATCTAACACGGTGCATCTAATGTAGTAGGTACCCAATAAATAGTGGTTCAAAGAGGAAAGGAAGGATTTTCCTTTTTTGTTTTTGTTGTTTTTAAAATATTATAAACAATCAACAGTCCTATGCTTGGCATTTTTTAAATATTTCCAGTTGTTGCTATTAATAAAGTCCTGGAAATGGGATTATTTTTTAATGATATATACAATAGTTTAGTATTTATGATTACGGGCTATGGAATAAGGTAGACCTGGGTTTGAATCCTGTTGATACCACTTCCCTGCTATGTGATCTTAAACAATTGCCTTATTTCTAAAAATCTATAAAATTAGAATAATAATAGCATCCCTGAGGTTCTTATAAGGATTAAATGAGATACTACATAGAAAGTATTTAATAGAACTGGCTTTTGGTAAGATTTCAGTACATTTTAGCTTTTATTCTTATTGTGATGTACGCCTAATATTTTTTTAAATATGCAAAAAAATTTTCCATAGTTGGATTACGTGTATTTTTCTTTATGGTTTCTGTCATTGTGTCGGTATTTTTATAATTTTTGAGTAGGAAAGTTCTTTATTAAAATTTTTAAAATTTCTTAACAATAAAGGACTTTCCTACTTAAAAATTATAGAAATACTGTTTTGAGTTTTCTTCTGGTACTTTTAAAGTTGTTTTTATTTGTTTAAATTTATACCTACCTGGACTTTATATACCTCTAATATATAACTTATTTTCAAGCAAATTAGAATTATGATGTGACTATTTCCAATTAGAAAGGTTATTAAAGTTGTTAAAAATGTATGTACATTTCAAACTGCCTTTCCCAGAGTTAAGAACTGTAAAAAAACTTTAAAACAGATATTGTCGGCAAGTACTTTGTGAAACTGTTCGGACTGCCAAACTGACCCCAGTTTCTGCCCGCCTTCAAGATGTTGAAGGAAAGATTGACAAATTTATTATTCCTAGAGAGGTAGGAAACATTCGGTATACTTAACTCATTCAGTTATTCTTTTCAACTCTTTTAGCGTGTGGTTTTGAATTGTATTGTCTAAAATGTCTAATAAATGATACCTATTATTAAATCAAAGACATAGTTATTTTAAATGAGAATAATATATGCTGTTTTAGGGTATAAGCAATATAAAAGAAAGGCTCCCTTCCTCGCATGTACTACTGCTAATACTTTACTGTGTATTTTTATAGGTCTTTTTCTATGTATATATATTACTCTGTATGTGTATATACACATGTGTATTTTAAAAACTGAATTTATATGTGAAAAGTTGCTGTTCATATATCATTCATTAATTTGCTTTTTTCATTAGGTGTGGTTATTACTTATTAGTACAACTAGTACTTGATACAGATCCAACTCATTTTTTTTTCAACTCATTATTTTTAATGGATATATAGTATTCCATCGCATGAGTGTGTTACAGTTTATTTAAGCAGTCTCCATTGATGGAAATTTAGATTACATTAATTTTTTTGTTATTACAAATTATATACTTGTATAGGTATTGAGTAGAGCCTTAGAAATAGAGTTTTGGGGTCAAAGTGCTATTTATGTTAAATTTAAATTGCCCTCTAAGAGGCAATTTATATTTTCAGCGACAGTGTATGAGAATGCTATTTCTCTCCATATTCTCACTACTTCTGGATTTATGATTTTTATATATATTTCTTATATGAAATACTGTCTCATTATTTTAATTTGCTTTTCCCTGATCATTGGAGAGATTGAGCAGCTTTTCGTACATATTTATCAGTTTGTATTTCTTCTTTTGTGAATTATGTGCTTGTAACTCACTTCTTTCTAGTGAGCTTATACGTCTTTTTGTATATTGTACATACTAACGGTCAGTTATATGGAAAACATATTTTTCCTATTATTTATCTTTTACTGGTGATTTTGGTGTGTTTTGTTTTTACTGGATGCAGGTTTTAAATTTTCATAGTTAAGTCTGTTATTCCTTTATGACTGCCAGATTTTGACATGCTTAGGGAGGCCTTCTCCGCTGTAAAATCATCAAAATAATGACCTGTGTATTATTATTTCCTGTTTTTATTTTATTCTCATCTATATTAAAAGAGCATTTAGGATGAGTTGGCTTTTTGGCAGTCATTTTGTCTCTGTTAGGCCTTGACTAACTAGAGTAATTTTTTTGCAGACCCTTGTTCTTTATGCTCTTGGTGTGGTACTTCAGGATCCCAGTACTTGGCCATCACCACACAAGTATGAAATATCTATCTTTATCTTTGTGATTATTGATTTGTATGTGTTTGTGTGTTTTGCATTCCTTTTCTAAGTTTTGAGGAGAAAATTTAATATGTGACAATGATATAAGCAAGCCACCGCCTTCTCTTTGGTATCTTCTGTTCACTACTCTTTCTTTCATGAATCTGCTATCTGCTACTCTTTGTCTCTTCTATTATCACTTCTATCCTAAGATCTATTTAATCTCTACAACTATTCTTTAATTTCAATAGAATTTTGGAATTCTTTTTTGGTAATTGGGTTTTCTTTTGGAATTTCTTTGTTTTCCTGCCGTTGGTCTTGATTATTAATCTCTTTAGTCAAATTCAGAAAGTATATGTTGTCTCTATATGTGTTATATGTGAGAATGGCAGGGGAAGGAAAAGGTGAAGAACAAAGCTGCTACTGTTTGCCTAGAAGATAGGCATCAAGTAAAATTTACCTTAAAGAAATAGGTTCAGATTTATTGCCCTGGTAGAAGGTTATATATTGAGTTGATTGGGGTTAAGACAGGTGTGTAGGGGTGCCTGGCTGGCTCAGTCACTGGAACATGCAGCTCTTGATCTTGGGGTTGTAGGTTTGAGCCGCACGTTGGGTGTTGAATTTACTTAAAAATAAAATCTTTAAAAAAGATACAGCTGTGTGAAGTGCAGTGGGACACGGTTGGTGGCATGGTTGAAGTATTTTTACCTATTTCTGGAGTATAATGAGGGGTTTATTAAGTGTTCTTATCATTTCAGTTTTTAATATTATAATGATATTAAAAGAAATCTATTAATAAATGAAATAGCAATCCTTCAAAATTTGCTATAAGTAAAAAGTAAATTTTATATTTCAGATGACTTATAACAAAATTGAAGATATACATTAGTAGAAAAATTTATGCTTATAATTTAGAAAAACTAATATTTCCAATTTTAAAATTGTTAAAAAAATTAGCATGTGGAAAATGCCAAATTTTTGATAAATTTGAAATGTAATGTGAAAAATACAAGAAATTTGCTGGAACTTGTGACACTGTTCCTTCCCTCAAAACAGAGAATCTAGGTTACAAATTGAAAATATTAAAAAAATACATATGCTGGGCGCCTGGGTGGCTCAGTTGGTTAAGCGACTGCCTTCGGCTCAGGTCATGATCCTGGAGTCCCAGGATGGAGTCCCAGGATGGAGTCCCGCATCGGGCTCCCTGCTCGGCAGGGAGTCTGCTTCTCCCTCTGACCCTCCTCCCTCTCATGCTCTCTGTCTCTCATTCTATATCTCTCAGATAAATAAATAAAATCTTAAAAGAAAAAAAATATATATATATATGCTAAAATGTGGAAATAATTTTCAGGAATCAAATATAATCAGATTTAGGAAATGTTAGTCGTAATATTTTGTCATAATGAAAACTTTCTGAAATGGGCACCTCCCCCTTGAGAGACAATTCACACTAACAAAAATGTACGTAAACTGAGATAGTTAGACCCTGTAGAGACAATTGATTAATTACTGTTTAAATATAACTTTCACACAGACAAGGATGACAAGATTAACTTTTTTCACTAAACTAAATGCTCTTGAGGTCAACATAGTATGATTCATACCATTTTATAGCTGCATAGTATTCTATTAATATGGATATACCAGGGTTTTTCAACCTTTCACCCACTGGAGAACATTTGGGTTGTTTTGGTAATGAAGCTGCTATGAACATTCATGTAAGGGTTTTTGTGTGAACAGAGGATTTCCTTTTCTTTCTTTTTTCTTTTTTTTTTAAGATTTTATTTATTTATTTGACAGAGAGAGACACAGTGAAAGCAGGAACACTAGCAGGGGGAGTGGGAGAGGGAGAAGCAGGCTTCTTGGTGAGCAGGGAGCCTGATGTAGGGCTTGATCCCAGGACCGTGGTATCATGACCTGAGCCGAAGGCAGACGCTTAACAACTGAGCCACCCAGGTGCCCCAGGATTTCATTTCTTTGTAATAAATGCCCAAGGATGCAATTGCTGGGTTATATGGTTAGTGCGTGTTTAGTTTTGCAAGAAATTGCCAGGCTGTTTTTCAGAGATTCTCACCAGCAGTGTTTGAGAGATTCATCTTCTCTGCAGCCTCATTAGCACTGACTACTATCAGCTTTTTATTTTAGTTCTAATAGATATATGGTGGTATTTCGTTAACGGTTTTTAGAAGTTTTCTTTTTGAGTGAGTAACTGACATTAACTATTAACTATAGGTATTCTCCCTATAGAAAAAATGTCTGGATATAATTTATTTATAAAGAAATGATAGAGGGGCTCCTGGGTGGCTCAGTCGGTTAAGTGTCCAACTCTTGAAGTTGGTTCAAGTTATGATCTCAGGGTTGTGAGTTTGAGCCCTGTTTCAGGCTCTGCACTCAGTGGGTTGTCTGCTTGAAATTCTCTCCCTCTCCCTTTGCCCCTCCCCCTGCTCACACTCTCTCTCTTTCTCTCTCTCTCTCAAATAAATAAATCTAAAAAAAAAAAGAAATGATAGAAATACATTATAACTGTTACCATATTGGCTGTGTTTCAGAGCAAGAAAACTGGGTCAAGTTCTATGATTTAAATACACAATAATGTAAATATTACTCTAAATTATGAAATATTATCAACTTTAAAAACCAGACTAATACAAAATTCTCCACTGAAAAGGAGGAGGGCAAATATCAAAAACCTCAGAATGGACTGGGACCAAGATGGTGACATAGCAGCCTCCTGAATTTCCCTCCTCTCCTGGGCACACTCAGTGTTGCTATGCATGGAGCAGTTCCCTCTGAGAGAAATCCAGAAACTAGCTGAGTGACTTCTACACATTGGGAAAATAAGAAAATACTCTCTCTTACAATAAACCTGCTCCCAGCACAGTGCCATATAATCAGGAGGGAACCCCCAACTGCCAGCTTCTCCCTGAGAATTGAAGAGTTTGGACTGCACAGTTATTGCCCCAGATTGAAGACTCCCACTGAAGATACGGATTTGCAAAACACTTAGTTCTGAAAGCCACCAAGGCATGTGTTCATGAGTCCCACAGGCTTATAGAAAACAAAGAAGTAGTTCTTAATAGTGTATGATAGGAACACAAACATTTCCTCTGGCTTTTCTCCCAGGGCTCAGCAAAGAGGTAGCACGCAAACACTCTTCTCCTGGAAGGAGGTTGACTGCATATTTTAGAAGCTGCTGCCTGAGGGTCCAGCTTCTAATAAGCACACATCTCCATGTAATGGCCATGATCCTCCCTGAAGCCTGCAGGAGCCAGTGGGCATGACCTGCACCCAATTCACTCCAACAATAAAACCAAGCCATAGGCCTCTCCCTTGTGTACACATCTAGTGCCTCAATTTTATAGCTGCTATCTGAGGGACATGCCCCAAATTACCTAACTCTGATAGCCAGGGCGTCTTGTATTCATAAGTACCATAGGACAATAGCAAACAAAGAAGTACTTGTTAATAAGCATGCAGGTATTTACTGTGGCTAGCCGCCAAGGTTAATCCCAAGGGTGCAGGCAAATGCCCATCTTCCAGTCTTTCTCAGGAAGGGATTTGACTGCTTCCACATTAACGAAGTACAATCCCTATCAAAATACCAATGGTATTTTACACAGAACTAGAACAGATAATCCTAAGATTTGTATGATATGATAAAAGACCTCGAATAGCCAAACAACATAACTCAACATAATAAAGGCCATATATGACAAACCCACAGCCAACATCATCCTCAGTGGTGAAAAGCTGAAACTTTCCCTCTAAGATCAAGAACAAGACAGAGATGTTCAGTCTCATCACTTTTATTCAACATAGTACTGGAAGTCCTAGCCACAGCAATCAGATAAGAAAAAGAAATAAAACGCATCCAAATTGGTAAGGAAGAAGTAAAATTGTCACTATTTGCACATGACGTGATATATATGGAAAACCCTAAACACTCCATCAAAGAACTATTAGAACTAATAAATGAATTCAGTAAAGTTTCAGGATACAAAATTATTACACAGAAATCTGTAGCATTTCTGTATACTGATAACAAACTAGGAGAAAGAAATTAAGAAAACAGTCCTATTTAAAATTACACAAAAAACCTCTAAAACCTAGGAATAAATTTAACTGAGTAAAGGACCTATAGTCTGAAAACTATAAGACACTGATGAAAGAAATTGAGAGTGACAAATATAAATAGAAAAGTATACCAGGCTGCCTGGGTGGCTTCGTTGGTTAAGTGGCGGGCTTATGATTTCCGCTCAGGTTCATCCATGTTGTGCAAATATCAGGATTTCCTTTTTTTTTAGGGCCCAATAATACTGCAATAAACATGAGAGTACAGGTATCTCTTCAAGATAATGACACTGTTTCCTTTGAATATATATGCAGAAGTGGCATTGTTGGATCATACGGTAATTTCGTTTTTAATTTCTTGAGGAATCTCCATACTATTTTCCCTTGTGGCTGTACCAATTTACATTCAGACCAGTAGTATACAAGAGTTCCCTTTTTTAAAAAAATTTTATTTTATTATGTTATGTTAATCACCATACATTACATCATTAGTTTTGATGTAGTGTTCCATGATTCATTGTTTGCGTATAACACCCAGTGCTCCATTCAATACGTGCCCTCTTTAATACCCATCACCAGGTCAACCCATCCCCCCCAACCCCTCCCTTCTAGAACCTTCAGTTTGTTTCTCAGAGTCTATAGTCTCTCATGGTTCGTCTCCCCTTCTGATTTCCCCCCCTTAATTTTTCCTTTCCTACTATCTTCTTTTTTTTTTTTTTTAACATATAATGTATTATTTGTTTCAGAGGTACAGGTCTGTGATTCATCAGTCTTACACAATTCACAGCGCTCACCATAGCACACACCCTCCCCCATGTCTATCAGCCAGCCACCCCATCCCTCCCACCCCCCACCACTCCAGCAACCCTCAGTTTGTTTCCTGAGGTTAAGAATTCCTCATATCAGTGAGATCATATGATACATGTCTTTCTCTGATTGACTTATTTCGCTCAACATAATACCCTTTAGTTCCATCCATGTCATTGCAAATGGCAAGATTTAATTCCTTCTGATGGCTGCATAATATTCCGCTGTATATATATACCACATCTTTATCCATTCATCTATTGATGGACATCTTGGCGCTTTCCATAGTTTAGCTATTGTGGACATTGCTGCTATAAACATCAGGGTACACACACCCCTTTGGATCCCTACATTTGTATCTTTGGGGTAAATACCCAGTAGTGCAATTGCTGGGTCGTACGGTAGCTCTATTTTCAACTTTCTGAGGAACCTCCATACTGTTTCCCAGAGTGGCTGCACCAGCTTGCATTCCCACCAACAGTATAGGAGGGTTCCCCTTTCTCTGCATCCCCGCCAACATCTATCGTTTCCTGACTTGTTCATTTTAGACATTCTGACTGGTGTGAGGTGGTATCTCATTGAGGTTTTGATTTGGATTTCCCTGATGCCGAGCGATATTGAGCATTTTTTCATGTGTCTGTTGGCCATTTGGATGTCTTCTTTGCAGAAATGTCTGTTTATGTCTTCTGCCCATTTCTTGATTGGATCATTTGTTCTTTGGGTGTTGAGTTTGATAAGTTCTTTATAGATTTTGGATACTAGCCCTTTATCTGATATGTCATTTGCAAATATCTTCTCCCATGCTGTAGGTTGTCTTTTGGTTTTGTTGACTGTTTCCTTTGCTGTGCAAAAGCTTCTAATCTTGATCAAATCCCAATAGTTCATTTTTGCCCTTGCTTCCCTTGCCTTTGGCGATGTTTCTAAGAAGTTGCTATGGCTGAGGTCGAAGAGGTTGCTGCCTTTGTTCTCCTCTAGGATTTTGATGGACTCCTGTCTCACATTTAGGTCTTTTATCCATTTTGAGTCTATTTTTGTGTGTGGTGTAAGGAAATGGTCCAGTTTCATTCTTCTGCATGTGGCTGTCCAATGTTCCCAAGACCATCTGTTGAAGAGACTGTCTTTTTTCCACTGGACATTCTTTCCTGCTTTGTTGAAGATTAGTTGACCATAGAGTTGAGGGTCCATTTCTGGGCTCCCTATTCTGTTCCATTGATCTATGTGTCTGTTTTTGTGCCAGTACCATACTGTCTTGATGATGACAGCTTTGTAATAGAGCTTGAGGTCTGGAATTGTGATGCCACCAGCTTTGCTTTTCTTTTTCAACATTCCTCTGTCTATTCAGGGTCTTTTCTGGTTCCATACAAATTTTAGGATTATTTGTTCCATTTCTTTGAAAAAAGTTGATGGTATTTTGATAGAGATTGCATTAATGTAGATTGCTTTATCCACATCCTTGCCAGCATTTGTCATCTCTTGTCTTTTTTTTTTTTTTAGGACACAAAGTTTGCTTTAAATATTTTTTTGGTGGAAAGGACACCACACTTCTACTCAATTAAGAGAAACATTTTTACAGGCTTGAGGTCTTTTATTTTCTTTACATTTATCATGCCATGAATTCATAGGGAATAGGTTCCAGCAGTTCGGGTTTCTTTCCATTGGTCCTAATCAAGTGTGCTTCTCTGGGTGGGGCAGGCTGGTGCTTCAGTTGAACCCAGGTACCTTTCTCTTTGGCTTCCTTCTTTTTCTGATCATTTTCCTTCACACGCTTCAGGAAGCTATCTCCGCCCTTGAGTGTTTAGTATGCTCAATGCGTACATTAATTCTCTTGGCAAGAATCTTGTCCTTAATTTGTTTGTTTACAACAGTACCAACAGCATGCTGAGTAACATTGTCGACTCTTCCAGTTTTGCCATGGTAACATTTGTGGGGCATTCCTTTTTGAACAGTGCCCATTCCCTTGATGTCCACAATATCATCTTTCTTATAGATTCGCATGTATGTGGCCAAAGGAACAACTCCATGTTTTCTAAAAGGCCTAGAGAACATATAGCGGGTACCTCTCCTCTTTCCCTTTGTGTTGGTCATTTTGGCGAATTACTGGAAGATGGCAGTTCCGGCCGAAAGGCTGTCATCTCTTGTCCTTTTTTTTTTTTTTTTTAAGATTTTATTTATTTTTTTGACAGAGAGAGACATAGCGAGAGCAGGAACACAAGCAGGGGGAGTGGGAGAGGGAGAAGCAGGCTTCCCGCAGAGCAGGGAACCCGATGTGGGACTCGATCCCAGGACCCTGGGATCATGACCTGAGCCGAAGGCAGACGCTTAACGACTGAGCCACCCAGGCGCCCATCTCCTGTCCTTTTGATAATAGATGTCCCAACAGGTGTTAAACGGATAAAGAAGTGAATATTCCACTATATATGTGTGTGTGTGTGTCTGTGTGTGTATCTATATACATATACATATATCTATATCATCTATCTTATCTACCTATCTGTCTATATAGTGGAATATTATTGAACCATAAGAAAGAAGGAAGTCCTGCTATTTGCACAACATGGGAGAGCATTATGCTAAGTGAAAAGAGCCAGACAGAGAACTGCATTGTAGCACTTATATTTGTAATCTGGGAGAAGAAAAAAAAAGTCAAACACATAGAAACAGAGAGTAGAATGGTCCTTGCCAGGGCTGGGGGTAGGGGTAGGGGGAATAGGGAGCTGCTAGTAAAAGCGTACAAATTTTCAATTATAAGATGAGTAAGGTCAGTGGATCTCATGTATAACATGGTGACGATGTGTGCTAATACTGTATTGCATAACTGAGATTTGCTAAGAAAGTAGAAATTAAGTGTTCTCATCACACAGACACAAAATAATAACTCTATAATGTGGTAGATGTGCTAATTAACAAGAGTGGGTCCTTTCACAATGTGTATGTATATCAAATCATCCTATTGTATACTTTAAATATATTACAATTTTATTTGTCAAATATACTTAGTAAAGCTGAAAAAACAAAATCCCTCAGTATTTAGGATGAAACTGCTTTTAGTTTGGCTTTCATTTTATTCTTAATCCTTAAAATTGTGAGGTTTTTTGTGGGATTTTTGTTGTTGTTGTTTTTAAAGATCTTGTTTAGGGATGCCTAGGTGGCTCAGTTAGTTAAATGTCTGCCTTCGGCTGAGGTCATGATCCCGGGGTCCTGGGATTAAGTCCAGCATCGGGCTTCCTGCTCGGTGGGGAGACTGCTTTTCCTTTGTCCCTCCCCCCACTCGTGCTCGCTCTCTCATTCTCGCTCTCTCTCTTTCTCTCTCAAATAAATAAATAAAATCTTAAAAAATATATCTTGTTTATATGAGGTAGGGAGGGGCTGGAGGGGAGGGAAGAAGAATCTGCACTCAGCACAGAGCCCAACATGGAATCTGAAGCAGACGGCACACTGAACATAGAGCCCAACATGGGGCTCAATCCAATGACCAGGAGATCATGACCTGAGTCAAAACCAAGAGTCAGACACTTAACCGACTGAGCCACTCAGGCACCCCAATTGTGAGGTGTTTTACAAAATAATTGGAAAAATTAAGTTTGATTCTTTTTTTTTTTTTTAAGATTTCATTTATTTATTTGAAAGAGAACAAGCAGGGGGAGTGGCAGGCAAATGGGGAGGACGAAGCAGCCTCCCTGCTAAGCAGGGAGCCTGATGTAGGGCCTGATCCCAGGACCCTGAGATTATGACCTAAGCTGAAGGCAGATGCTTAACCAACTGCACCACCCAGGCACCCCAAGTTTGATTCTTGTTCAATCTAAAAATACATAGATATCTTTGGGTAAAATTTAGGGTCTCAATTTTCAAGATAGTTGATAAAAGGAAAAGCTGATTGGGGCGCCTGGCTGGCTCAGTCAGAAGAACGTGTGACTCTTGATCTTAGGGTTGTGAGCTTAAGCCCCACTTTGGGTGTAGCGATTACTTAATTTTTTTTTTAAGATTTATTTATTTAGGGGCGCCTGGGTGGTTCAGTCAGTTGGGCATCTGCCTTCAGCTCGGGTCATGATCTCAGGGTCCTGGGATCAAGCCGCACATCAGTCTCTCTCCTCAGCGGCGAGTCTGCTGAACCCTCTTCCTCTGTGATTGCTTTTGCTCTCTCTCAAATAAATAAGTAAATAAAATCTTTAAAAAAAAAAAAAAGTTGGTTTTTTTTTAGGGGGGGGAGAGGAGCAGAGGGAGAGAAAGACTCCCAAGCAGACTCCCTGCTGAGCATGGAGCCTGACACAGGGCCCAATCCCAGGAACCATGAGATCATGACCTGAGCTGAAACCAAGAGTTGGATGCTCAACCAGCTGAGCCACCCAGGAGCCCCAAGATTATTTAATTTTTAAAAATCCTATTTTATTTACTTTATTTTAAGTAAGCTCTACTTGCAACATGGGGCTTAAACTCATGACCTTGAGATCAAGAGCTGCATGCTCCGCCAGATGAGCCAGCCAGGTGCCCCAGAGATTACTTAAATAAATAAAAACTTAAAAGGAAAATTATTTGATACAATTTTTTGTGGACTATAATGTGAGTCTAGTATATTCGAGTAGTAAAAGGTAATTTACACTTTTTCAAAAGAAAATGAAGTAGAATTCTTTTTTTTCTCATAGCACGGTTTAGGTCTTTTAACATTGGTTTGGTTTTTTTTTTTAAGATTTTATTTACTTATTTGTCAGAGAGAGAATGGGAGAGAACGGCAGGCAGAGGGAGAAGCAGGCTCCCCACTGAGTCCCGATTTGGGACTTGATCCCAGGACCCTGGGATCATGACCTGAGCCAGAGGGAGATGCTTAACTGACTGGGCCACCCAAGCGTCCCTAACATTTTTTTTGAGAGGAATTTTTATGTTCCATAGTGGGTGCGTTTTTGGTTGTTTCTATATATCCCATTTCACCAGTGACTTTTTACAGAGTGAAATTCTGTACAATAAGAAAAACCCTCTTAGCCTCTTCATTTCCCTCACTTACTAGTAAGTCTGGATATAATATAATTGAATATAATTTTAAGTCTGGTATATCCAGTTTTAGGAAATACATTTTAATTGAAGAGGCAGTATAAAATGCTTTGCATATTGATGAGATGGTCTCATGTAACAGATATTTTGAACACTCTTAAATTTAAATATTCATTATGTGATTTTGTATGATTTATCCTTATATCTCATAAAATGATGCACACCCATGTCACAGTTTCATTCCTTGCTGGTTCCAGAGAAATGTATTCTGTATTTATTGTTTAGAAATAATACATTTAGTGAAAGAACCTAAATACATGTTTAATAGTTTGAGAACATAATAGGTAAAACTTATTAAAGATTTTTATTTATTTATTTTAGAGAGAGAATGTGTGTGCCTGTGCCAGGACTGTGCCCTATCCCTCAGGACAGAGGGAAAGGGAGGGAGAAAATCTCAAGCAGACTCCCTGCTGAGCACAGAGCCTGACACAGGGCTCAATCCCATGACCCTGAGATCATGACCTGAGCCGAAATCAAGAGTCAGACGCTTTTACCAACTGAGCTGCCCCTAATAGGTGAAATTAAAATATAATTGTGACAGCAGTTTTTATCTTCAGTACTTTTCAGACTTTATTATATACCTATGTTTTTATAGTACAAATATACAAAATGCCAATGGAGCTCTGTTGTGATTTGCTCCAAACCTTCTTTTTAGATTTGATCCAGACCGGTTTGATGATGAATCGATGATGAAAACTTTCTCCTTGCTTGGATTCTCAGGCGCACAGGAATGCCCAGAATTGAGGTGAGTGATAGAGAAAGGAAAGATGCCAGACTTTATACTTAGAATTTTGATGATGACTGCTGATGAGAATGAGCAGTCTGTATAATTAAAGCATAATTGTTAATCTTTAGTAACCAGTCAACTTTCTTCCTGACTAGGTTTGCATATATGGTGACCACAGTACTTCTGAGTGTATTGGTGAGGAGGCTGCACCTACTTTCTGTGGAGGGACAACTTATTGAAACCAAGTATGAACTGGTAACATCACCCAAGGAAGAAGCTTGGATCACTGTCTCAAAGAGATATTAAAATTTTATACATTTAACTTTCTTGAGGATATTGATGGTTTAAAAAGTTTATATTGAATCCTTTTATAAATCAAGTAATACTATGGAATATAAATACCTACTAGTACTTCATTATGTAAATTTGGGTTTTTGCATGTCAGACTTAATGCATTAAATACATTCATACTTATTGCATCAATATAATGATAATTTTAACAGGAAGCTCTCTGTTTTAATTTTTGTTTTATCACGTTCTTTTTTTGTTGTATTTTGGTTTTTGTTTTATCACTTTCTATGCCATTATCTTCATTTTATTTTTCTTAGTTTGATCTCTAGTATTCTTGAAGAGAGACATTATTTTCCACACTTTGGGGAATCATGTTTTCTGAATATTCATAAAAGGGAAACATAATCCTAACTTCTTTTCATACTTTAAATCACTTCAAAGGGGGAAAACAAGGACTTCCCATGATTTTATTTCTTGGGTAATTTTATTTCTTGGACTAATATTTTTATTTTCTAAATATAAATTAGCTTATGTTTAATCATTGTTATTAGGTTGAATAACCCACCTTGTATTTGCTTACTTTGATGCCTCCCAGATAATAGTGTTCATTTCATGACTTATACAAGGCTCATCATTTTAAATGGTTCTGAGTCATTTGGAAATGACTGAATGTGTTTTGAAGTGCTCCTTCTAAGTAACAAACTAAAATTGAGGCTTGTCTTTCCTTCTGTTTTGCTGCAAATTTTAGTAGCACTATATTACTTCACCAATTCTCATTGTGGGACAAACTGAATTCCTAATTTGTTACTATTATGTCATATTATGTCACATAATGAACTTAATGATTAAGAAACAAGAAAGCACTAACCACAAACCAAAACCAAATTAAAAAAAAAATTGCAAAATATATGACAAGGATGATATCCATATGATATATAAATAGTTTGAATAAATTGGTAAGAAAACATAATAGATAAATGGCCAAAAGACATGAATAAACAACTTTTAGAAGGGGAAATAGCTATTCAACTTTTAGAAAAAAGGGTCAGCCTCACTAATAAGCAAAGAAATATTGGGGCTATTTAAAAAATATTTTTAACTGTCTTTGAAAATTTACACTGAGTACTGATAAGTTTTATATTTAATACTTTTTTTATTGATAGCACTGTAGTTTAGTTCACTTTTTTTGGTTACATTGTTCTTGAAAAAAAATTTTTTTTTAAGACAACAACTTGAGGAAATGCCAAGTGCAGATAGAGAGGAAAGGAAGAAAAATGATAACTGCAAGTGGGTTTATTTTTGACACTGCTGAATTCCTCTTGTAATTTTAGTTTCAAGGGCTCTTCCACACTTTGTACCCTAGTTATTGAGTTATTTTATGCTGTGTTTATGGTCAGATAGCTAACATTTTAGAACTAGTTAGGAGTGATTAAGACAGAATTTAAGTAATTAGATGCAGCTTTTATTTCTGACAAAAATATTTAATTTATGGAATAATTTAAATTCTAAAACTGTAAGTGAAATGTATTCTTAGTTCCCAGCATCACGTTGTTTCCAAAAAGGCACACTGTTAAATTCCCTCCCATCATTTTGTATGGTTTTGTGGATATAGAGCATCTTCCTTTGTTATCCAAGTACCTTAACTGGTTTGGAAACTGGCAGTGGAAAGTTAGGAGTAGGCACTTGATATGTAAACCAAGTGTCAGTAAAATCAGATGAGATAAGTGGAATTTTAAAGCAAGTGAGACCTGATCAGCAATGATCAAGGCAAAAACAGGGCAGCTGAGCCAGAGAGTGAGAGAATTGGCATATTGCCAATATATGAGCCAATGTATAATTACTAATAATGATTTGAATTGAGGAAAATAAGAGAATCAGCTAAATAAGCACGTTTTATCCATGGTTACGTGACCAATTTAAAACATTACACATAAATTATCTTCTAGAGGATTTTTTAAAAATAAAAATACTGTCAGTCCATTCACTGTTGTTCTTACTTGGCCCTTAGTGTTTATCAAATGACTGGAATTGAAGTAGCCTCAGTGTCACTAATGGCTTGTAGCTTGACTGTAAGCAGGACTCTTAAATTCTGTAGCTTTTTGGGTTTTTTAAAACTATTTCTTACCTGATTTTGATCTGCATTCTTTTCAACTGTTGAAAAGTTTACTGTTAAAAACACCAGCGCAGGGCACCTGGGTGGGTCAGGCGGTTAAGTGTTTGGCTCTTGATTTCAGCTCAGCTTGTGATCTCAGGGTTATGAGATTGAGCCCTGGGTCAGGCTCTGCGCCAGGTGTGGAGCCTGCTTAAGATTCTCTCTCTTCCTTTCCTCCTCCGCCCCCTTGCCATGTCTTAAAAAAAAACACACATTTTTTTATGGAAAGAAAGGGCTCTTCCACACTTTGTGCTAATAAAATTCAAGGCAGAATTGATTCTGTGCATGTGTTTGGGAAAAATGAAAAACTCATGTGCTGTTTTATCTAGCTCATAAATGTGCAGTTCCATTTTCTTATATAAGTAGATTCTATCTTATTTATAGACCCTATGTAAAAATTTGTTTGTCTTCTTTATCTTAAAATAGTTTATATTTTAAAAACAAAATGTTCTATTTTTTGTCATGAAAATTATATAGGCTTGCTGTAGAAAAATCTTGGAAATACAGAAACACAGAAATAGGAAATTTGGTCACCTGTAGTCCCACTACTTGGAGTTAGTCATAAACTTCTGGGGTAGATGCTTCTACTCTCTTTTATATCCACTTGTAATTTTTACAGACATACTATATATAATATTCTCTTCATGTAATATCTGATGAACTAGTAGTGTTTTCTACAATTGAAACGTTAATATTCTCACTCAGAACATAAGCACAGATTTTCATCATTCTTTTTCTCTCCTCTTTCCCTTTGTGGGTATTGTTATTCTTCTCAACTTTAAGATTCTATTTATTTATTTATCTGTCAAAGAGAGAGAGAGCGAGCACAAGCAGGGGAGCAGCAGGTAGAGGGAGAAGCAGGCTCCCTGCTGAGCAAGGGCCCTGACGTGGGACTTGATGGGAATCATGACCTGAGCTGGAAGCAGACATTTAACCGACTGAGCCACCCAGGCATCCCTATTCTTTTCAACTTTAAAAATGGCTTTACTTCTTCCTCCATTTATCAAAACAGTAATTTATATGTTTGTACATCTGAGTTGCTAAAGCCATAGACCAGCCTATGGTGTTGCAATGAGCGTTTAAAAAATGAAATTATTCTTCTGTCCTAAGAAAAATATAATTTCAGATTGAGGTGGCATTTCAACTTTTAAGAGGAAATCTTAAGAATTTCTATTTTTTTTTTTAACTCTGGGGCGAATAGATTAAGATTCTTCCCTTGAAGCCATCTTCAGTTTTTTTCCTCCAGATCCATGAAAAGTGCAGTTAACCCATGAAATGTGCTTTTTCACATGTGGTTATGCTGACAGATTGAAAACTGCCTAAACACAATTCTACTGAGTCTATAAAGTGGGGACGTGACCAGTAAACATCCCGGAGTAGGTTTAGTAGCCCTGAGAGGATAGCTTGTAAGAGAAATGGACACTGTTTTCAAGGGCAGGCTTATATAATATCAACAAATTGATTGAGTGACCTTATTT
The DNA here is from genome assembly GCF_029215605.1 of Mirounga angustirostris. Lineage (NCBI taxonomy): Eukaryota > Metazoa > Chordata > Mammalia > Carnivora > Phocidae > Mirounga > Mirounga angustirostris. The sequence continues at coordinate 163,507,853 of NW_026991711.1, forward strand.
CTCTTCTTAGCCAGTCCTTTGCCTGCTTTCTAAGTTACTAAGACCAATTATTAAGGTAGAAGGGGAGGGCAGAGTGGGGCAGGTAGGACAACAAAGCAGTTACTGTTACTACAGAAGTCAGAGGAAATCAGCACAGCCAGAAAGGCTTCGTACAATGATGCTTTCAGGCACCTGGAGTGACCTCCACTGACACAAAGGAATGAGACTGGACGTTGCAGCAAGAGTTAAGTTCAAAGTGGAAAGGGGAGTGGAAGGAGTGTTTGTTATAAACCAAATACTTTATATACCTATCTCATTTAGTCTTTTAGAGCTTGACAGTAGGTTCAGTGACAAGCTAAAATAGTTCTTCATTCCTGCTGGAAGAAATACTATAAATGAATACAGGCATATATTTGCTAAGAAATAGAAAGTAAAAGATCTAAATTTCAAATTATCTTAGTATCTTCAGTGGGGTTTATTGGTGTATTTTGTTATTTAAGAGGGAATCAAGCAATAGTTTCAAATGATACAGTGTTCATAATAACTAAAGAAAATGACTAAAAAGGGTATTGTAAGAGCAGTATTAAAAGAAATCTTAAAGAAAACTAATGCTACCAACTCAACCGTAGCTGTATAACTGATTAAATTTTTTCCTATTTCTACATATGTATATTTTTACACATTGCAATCATAACTATATGGTTTGCTTAGTGAGTTTTCAACATTTTCCTTTGTTACTTTTATAAGGGCTTTGGGGAAATGATTTTGGGGGTGGGATGGGAATAGATTTGAAAATCTGTCAATCAAACACTACATTTATTTTGATGACACCGAGTGAATGGATAATTGTAAAATTGGAGTTGGGAGCCATTTTGTAAAACATCCAGGCGATAAACCAAAGGACAGGAAATGACATTCCTCTTCCAGTTCCACTCCCTTGTTGAATCTAGAGACTAGGAATGGATCTTGTTATATAGCAGGTGATAAGATGGCATGAGCAAATAATATCCTGTTTGGTAATTTTATTTTTTAATTTTTGTGTTTGGTAATTTAAAAAAAAACCCACAAATTTATTTATATCTAAAAGACTTGCAAATTCTTGTTACAATTTTTAACACAGAAGAGTAGGAAATAAAACTGTGTACTTGACCACTGTAACTATGTTCTAAAGTTGTAAAGTGCCTGTCTCCAAAAAGACAATCAATAAATATTTTTAAATAAATGAGTGAGATCTTCATTGAGGTTTTCTGTGCATGTAGAATAAAGGTGATTATTTAATAGTTCAAAAAGTTTTCCAGGTAGCCAAACTACCTCTAATGCTAATAATACTTTGTTGATATGCTAAGTATCCCATTACTAGAAGTATTTAAGATGTTATGTGTACATCTTTCAGTGATGCCTGTATCAGGTGTGAACATAGATTTAGAATAGGCTGTAGTTGTACAAAATATCAACCAAAATATTGGTAAGCAAGTAGTTCTTTCTCCCTTCTGTATCTATCACCAGATATCATTAAACCAGGAAATGTTTAAGGAACACAGTTTTGTTTAATTAGGTTAGCGAGAGCATTATTTCCCAAAGTGTGTTTCATGAAACACTGTCCTGTGAGATACTCTGAGGAAAAGTTTACTTGATCATATTCACTCTCAGATTCCTGATACTATATTCTTTCCCAGATATTTAAAATACTAATATATTGGGAGTGCTGAGAAGTTCAACTGTAAAGAAACCTATTTTAACTTGATATAATAACCCTGATTGTTCCTAATGTATTTGATGTAGGTTCCCCTCTTTTCAGTTACACCTTTTATCCTGTAAACCCACTGTTTTCATGGAAGGAGTCTTCTATAGAACAGAACCCATTTTATCCAACATGACCTAGAGACAAATAGGAGTCTCAAGGAACATCTGTCTTGGCTAGTTCCTTAAACTATGCATGGTCCACAGTTTCTCTGGACTAGGAACAACTATAGTCTTAGAACCAAGCCACCTGAATTCCATATTCTCTCACTCCTTTATCTCTACCTTTTTTCCCTGTGAGAGCACAGCACCCTGTAGCTCTACTGATTCTCCCTTATGCTCCTGTCCTGACTTATATTCCTATCCAAAGAAATGGGACTTACTTAGTCCAGCAACAGTTTTTTACTGAGCATGCCAGGTCTTATGCGAGGCACTGGGAATGAGGCAATGAACAAAACAGACATGACATTATAACTGTGTTCTCTCTCTTCTGAGCTCTATACCAGGAGAGAGAAACCTAAGTCTTAACATTCCAAAGTTTAACCTTCTGGCACTCAACTCTCTAGGCCCTGGGTTTGGAAGTAGCTCAAGAATCCTTTAGGTTAGAGGCTGAAAGGGACATAGGGAAGAACTTATAGATGATTACATGACAACATGAAAGGCTTCAGTTATAGGCTGTAGTGAGGGAAGAAGCACAAGAACAGTTAGAGGGCAAACCATTATTTTTGCTATTTTTAGTGCATGAAGAGAAGAATCTAGGGGTCTTATCAAGGAAAACTGTCAACACTAATGCCAAATAGCAATACTGTAGAACTTTCAGAGTGAGATGAAACAATACTAAGAATTGGTTTGAGTAGATTAAGAAACAATATTTACTGTAGTCATTTGTATGAATTGTTGTGTAATTATCCGGCAGCACTAGGTATGTTCAATTTTCATGATTTGTTACTTGTGTGGCAAGGTCATCAGCTAATACAGAATTGATCTTTAGAGCTTAAAAGGGCCTTGTAGAGATTATATGGCATAGCCTGCTAAAAATTTTAAGTTTTAGAGGGAGAAGCCTAGGGCTTCTGGAACTAGTAAGATTATTGGTCTTTTACTTAGGATTTTTCGCATATTCTTCTGAAAATACGTGTTTAAGTATGCTGCTATTATATTCATAGGATTTTGTTAAGCTTTCAAGGAGGTGTAGCTTCAGAAGGAATTAAAAATTAAAAAAAAACATTCTTGATACAGAACTGTTGAGGGAGATGCAAATGTGTTTTGAATGTTAAATTTACTTAGATTTAAAAATACATATCTTCAAGCAAAGTTGCCATGACAACCTTTCTTAATGTGTGTATAAATTTTATGTCTGTCTCTTGGAGGTTTTCATCTTTCCCAGTATAGGGTTTAATCATAAGAATTGGGCACTGTGGTGTATTTCTATCTTCATGGTGCCCTGTGGGAATTCTATAATTTTGGAAAATGCAAATCAAGCAATAGGGCAGTTCTGTAGCACAGTAGTCCCACCAAGAGAAATGTCATCTTGTTCTCTCCATGATCAGAAATTGATCTGGTTTCAAACCCAAGGTGAAATTTTGGATTGAAGTAGAACCATGAGTCTGTTATGAGTTTCTGTTTTTTTCTTATTTTGAAGATTTACAGGAGGGCCCCAGGAAGTTTGGGAAATTCTGGACCAAATCTCTTGGTTAACCCCAAAACTGATCCGGTCTCCCTGAGATCATCTAAATCTAAACCACAGTTGATATCATAGGTCAACTCAGAACCACAAGAGACTTCTCTACAATGGCCAGGCATGTGTACAGAGACACCTCAGAAGCTCCTTCTGGCTTGAACTCCAATCCAGCACTGCTAGACAGGTACCACTAACAGACCTTGTCACTTCCTTTTACCCCACTTCAGATACTCTTGTCTATCAAGCTCTATTTTGCACATCAGGGGCCAGGAAAAGAATAACAGGATTGTGGCGAACCAAAGTTTAAGAGGAAGGAATTCTCACCGTGAATTTTGAAAATGTGAATTTATTAAGCAATAGAATAAGGGGGTAGTTACCAGTACCTTTTCATAACAGTAACTATGACTTTTACTTAAGAACTCTTAATCTTAACATGGATGCCTGAAATTTTGAGATGCTTGCTAAGAAGAGCCGTTTGTGTTTTATATTGTAGTTCCTCTGTGATGCAGTTTTAAAAAATTAATGTTTATAGTAATTTAAGAATCCCTGAAGACAGTTAATTAACTAAACTGAGCTCAGAAGTATGATTTATTAATTTGTTAGCTTTGATGCTTTGATTCACTTTAGTCTTTAATAGGCTTTATATTACTATTTTACATTTAAGAGAATCCATAGAAATTTTCAAATCCGATCCCCATATGGGAGAGGAAAATTTAAACTGGGAGAGGTTATTATATGGGAATATGCTCAGGCATGTGCTTTTTTTTTTCCTCTAACATGTTTAGATTTCCTTTTTGTTTCATCTTATTCTCTAAAGGAAGAATTTTTTATTTTTTATTTTTATTTTTATTTTTTAAATTTTATTATGTTATTAAAGGAAGAATTTTTTTAAAAAGAAGAGAAAAAGAAAAGACCCCTAAGCAAAAAGAACTGGCTATTTAGTGTACTATGTATTGATAACTGAGAGATAGGATAATAGTCTTCTTACAACAAACAACACTTGAAAAGAGATGTCCCACAGTCCATGCTATGGTGGTTTTTTTTTTTTTTTAAGATTTATTTATTTGAGAGAGAGAGAATGTGCGTGCGTGAGCGGGGGCAGGGGCAGAGGGAGAGGGAGAGACTTTCAAGCAAACTCCCCACTGAGCGCAGAGCCCGACTTTGGGCTTGATCTCAGGACCCTGAGATCATGACCTGAGCCAAAATTAAGAGTCAGTTGCTTCACCCACTGAGCCACCCAGCTGTCCCCATGCTGTTTATAGATTTTTTGTTTATCTTGATTGTAAGAGGCATAAATTCGGGCTGACTACATAATTTGTGGGGCCCAGTGCAAAATGAAAATATGGGGCCTTGGCTGGGGATGAAGTCAATCTCCCCTCCCATGGGCCTGCTCTTTTCAAACTATGGTGGGTGAATAATCCTTAAGGGATTCCCTAAGAGACTGAAATCTCCGCTCCAGGACTCATTACTTACCTGGATCAGGGGTAGGCCATAGAGCCCTGACCAATCAATGAACATGCTGTGGTGTGGCCAGTCCAAGGCAGGGCTGACTGCTTGCCCTGCCTCAAGATGCTCCAGACAAACCGCTTGTGGAAAGCCAGACCTCCCCATGGAGGGTGCACCCAGGCGCCCCTGGAGGATGACCGTTGCAGAAAGTGGGCCTCCCTCACCAACTGCCCTGCTAATGCAATCCTATTGCTGCCCTGGGCAAAAGGCAGCAGTGCTCACTGGCAGGATTAGGGAGATGGAGGTCAGGTGGGGCCCAGGGCACCAGGGAGCAGGGAGCTAGTCGCTGAGAACCTGTCAGGGGAGGCAAGAAAGTAGTCTCCAAGCCCCCAGTGCATGCTGCATGGTCCCAGTGACTCCACTTACAAAACACAAATTCAAAAATAAAATTTTTAAGAATTCACTACAGTGCCCTCAAAGCATTTATACCCCAAGCATAGGGCCTTTCTGAGCAGTGGGCTTCTGTGGGCCCACACTGGTTGCAGCCCATGAGGCCAGCCCTAAACACATCCGACCTTACATGGCATGGTGCTGTGACTCGGTAGTTATGAGTGCTATATTTCCTGGTTGTATGCCAGTTTTCCTTGCAAATACCCATAAATGTTTTATTTATCATTTATCATTAAGTGGTTTAAACTTCTGTAGGATGTCTTAGAATTATATGCACAATAAGTAATACGTAAATGCCAAACCTTAAAAAAAAAGCAATTTCATAGTACACATGTATATTGAAGTTGCAAAAGTGTTCTAGTACAGTAAAAATCTCATCTTGAACCCCCATTTCACTGCTGGAACTTTTACTTTTCCTGTATTTTAATCATAACTGCCAAAGATTTTTCAGATGAAAGGTAAAATGGAAATTTTCTGTGAATTATCATCATAAAAACCCTGTGAAATATTTCAGTGATATGAGTCATTCACTTATTCATAGGGGAAGACATTTAGATAATAGAAGTAGCTAACAGAAATCTGTGAGAAATATATTGTTAATTCCTGTGGAGGAGGAAGGCAGAAATCCTACTGAAGTATTTTTAAGTGTAGTTAAATTCAGTGTTCCCTGCCATTTCAAAATATCAAAATTATTCTGTTCTCCTTTCTTCCCAAGAGGCTACATAAAATTACTTTGACAAAATCATGAATCATTTTTTTGCCATTAACCTCTTCTACATTTCATTTTATGAACATAGCAATCAGTGGTCAAGAATATCCTTATTTTTATCAACCTTGTATTGATATGTAACACTTATTACCATGCACTGTGGTATTTAGTTGGCAATTTTGTCAAAGTATAACCTCTTTGTTTGCAATATTACTGAAACTGACAAACAGACTGTAATAAATAAAAGTTAGCAAGTGGGGCACCTGGGTGGCTCAGATGGTTAAGCGTTTGCCTTTGGCTCAGGTCATGATCCCGGGGTCCTGGGATCGAGTCCCGTGTTGGGCTCCCTGCTCGGCGGGGAGCCTGCTTCTCCCTCTGCTTCTCTCTCTCTCTGTCTCTCATGAATAAATAATAAATAAATAAATCTTTAAAAAATAAAAAATAAAAAAAATAAAAGTTAGCAAGTGTTGGAAATCATACATGCTGTAGGTCAGCTAATAGCACACAGATTCTAATGGTTTTAAGGCGTAATCAACTGGCACATTTCAAACCGTTAGCAGTTCGTGTTATTAAATGTTCAGCACTGTATAGTTTTCAGTAATAAAAACCCAGTACATTTTGAGGCTTGAAGTTTTATAAAATCTTTAACATAATTTAAACAAAAGTGTGAACAAAAGTAGCTAATTTTAGAAATCAGTTTTTGTGAACTGATTTGTAATTTGTCTGCTGTGAGGAAACTATTATCTGTTTTATGTTTTATCTCTGAAATTCAGTATTTTTTATGTGGAAAGGATACATAAAGCCAATTTTAGGAGGAACTAAAAAACTAAAGAACTTTTATTCTTCAAAAAACATATACATTTCTTTTTTTTTTTTTTTTTTTTTTTTTAAGATTTTTTATTTATTTATTTGACAGAGAGAGAGACATAGCGAGAGTAGGAACACAAGCAGGGGGAGTGGGAGAGGGAGAAGCAGGCTTCCCGCAGAGCAGGGAGCCCGATGTGGGACTCGATCCCAGGACCCTGGGATCATGACCTGAGCCGAAGGCAGACGCTTAACGACTGAGCCACCCAGGAGCCCCAAAAACATATACATTTCAAGATAAATTGTCTACACCATTGATGAACCTATACAGAGATATATTACCGTGAACAATTTCAAGTTTATATTGCCTACTCTCATAGTTTAATGGAAAACATTTTTTTCTCCTTAGCTATAGAGAACAAAGTGATGGTTATCAGAGGGGAGGTGGGTGGGGGAGATGGGTGAAATAGGTGATGGTGATTACAGAGTACACTTGTGGTAAATACCAAGTAATTAAAATAAAAACTTAAATTTTTTTCTTTTTATCTTTCATAAGGAAAGAAGCTATTTTGTTGTCTCTAAAAGAAAACTATTATAGATTACTAAGTATTTAAATAAAATCTCTCCAGGTTGTATTCTGGTTATATAATATTTCCTCTCTTTATTAGAGTAATTTCTTCTTGAAAAATGTTTTTCATTGGGTCTTGGATAGTATGAGAGGATTATTGCTGTCTTTGTTCTACGTGCTAACAATATTGTGGTTATGTAGCAAAATGTTTTTTACAGATAGATACTAAAGTATTTAGGGGTTAAATGTCATGTTTATATGCTTAAAGTTCTTTAGTAAAGAATACTACGGGAAGATAAGGTAAAATAGAAGCTATTGTTATTCTAATTAATGGGTATTTATGTATTTATCATACCATTCTCCATACTGTATGTTTATAATTTCCATACTAATGAGACAAAAAATATGACTTTCAATAAAAATGAAACAAAAAAATGTATGACATTGTGGGCTATGTAGCTACTGACTTTCTCAAGATAAGTTGTTATTTCTTTTTGCAAACTAATTTTGGAGGATGTGTTCTTCAATAATTTTAAACTTATTTCATAAAATGTATATTCATACAGTTATAAAGCACAGAATGCTCTATTGCATAGTAAGCTTTTCTTGAAAAAAATGCTTTAGAACATTTTCAACCATTAAGTAAATATCCCTAAAATTGAGACCAAAGTTTTTATCACTATCACAAAGTTTCAGATGATAAAGCTTACCTAAAAATGTAAAGCTTAGGGGCTCCTGACTGTAGGTCAGTGGAGCATATGACTTTCCATCTCTGGGTCATGAGTTCAAGTCCCATGTTGGGCATGGAGCCTACTTATATAAAAAAAAACAAACAAACAGTAAAGTTTAGATTCTAGTCATTTATCTTTTGATCACATACAGAACATTTGTTTCAAAGATTTACTATGTCCAAATTTTATGCACTTGGTATTAAAATTTCCTGGGTATCTTAAATATGATTAAAACCCAAAATGTGTATAAATACTGTGAACATATTAATCACTGATAATTATTTTTCTTGTTTGGGAGTGAGAATGGGAAATCAATTAATTGTGTCATTACTTAAATAAAAAATTCTGCTTGCAGAAAAAGCGTTTGACAAAGTACAACATCCATTCATGATAAAAACCCTCAACAAAGTAGGTTTAGGGAACATACCTCAACATAATAAAGGCCATACATGAAAAACCCACAGCTAATATTATCCTCAGTGGGGAAAAGTTGAGAGTTTTTCCTCTACAGTCAGGAACAAGACAGGGATGTTCACTTTCACCACTTTTATTCAAATAGTACTGGAAGCTCGGCAATCAGAAAACAAAAAGAAATAAAAGGCATCCATATCAGCAAGGAAGAAGTAAAACTTTGACTATTTGCAGATGGCATGATACTACATGTTGAAAACCCTCAAGTCTCCACCAAAAAACTACTAGAACTGATAAACGAATTCAGTCAAGTTGCAGGATACAAATCAACGTACAGAAATCTGTTGCATTTCTACACACCAATAATGAAGCAAAAGAAAGAGAAATTAAGGAAACAATCCCATTTACAATTGCACCCAAACCAGTAAGATACCTAGGAATAAACCTAACCAAAGAGATGAAAGACCTGTACTCTGAAAAGTATAAAATACTGATGAAAGAACAAACATTGTTAATCTACATATTTAATGCACTCCCTAGCTAAACACCAATAGCATTTTTCACAGAGCTAGAACAAATAATCCTAAAATTTATGTGGAACCACAAAACACTCTGAATAGCCAAAGCTATTTTCTGTGTGTTTTTTTTTTTTTTTTTTTTTTTAAGATTTTGCTTATTTATTTGAGAGAGAGATAGCAAGAGAGCAGAGCAGGAGGGAGGGGCAGAGAGAGAAGCAGGCTTCCTGCTGAGCAGGGAGCTGGACGGACAATGTGGGGCTCCATCCCGGGACCTTGGAATCATGACTTGAGCCTTAACCAACTGAGCCACCCAGGTGCCCTGCCAAAGCTATTTTCAAACCTTGAAAATAAAAAAGCTAGAGGCATCACAATTCTGGACTTCAATTTATATTAGAAAGCAGTAGTAATCAAAAAGAGTATGGTACTTGCACAAAAATAGGCACAGGTCAATGGAACAGAATAGAAAACACAAAAATGGACCCACAATTAATATTCTTCAACAAAGCAGGAAGGAATATCCAATGGGAAAAAGAATGTCTCTTCAGCAAATGGTGCTGGGAAAACTGGACCACTCTCTTACACCTTACACAAAAATAAATTCAAAACAGATTAAAGACCTAAATGTGAGACCTGAAACCATAAAAATCCTAGAAGAGAACATAGTAACTTCTTTAACATTGGCCATAGCAACTTTTTTTTTTTAAGATTTTATTTATTTATTTGACAGAAAGACATAGCGAGAGCAGGAACACAAGCAGGGGGAGTGGGAGAGGAAGAAGCAGGCTTCCCACTGAGCAGGGAGCCCAATGTGGGGCTCGATCCCAGGACTCTGGGATCATGACCTGAGCTGAAGGCAGACACTTAACGACTGAGCCACCCAGGTGCCCTGGCCATAGCAACTTCTTTCTAGATATGTTTCCTGAGGCAAGGAAAACAAAAGCAAAAATAAACTATTGGGACTACATCAAAATAAAAAGCTTCTTCACAGTGAAGGAAACAACAAAATGAAAAGGCAACCTACGGAATGGGAGAAGATACTTGCCAATGACATATCTGTTAAAGGGTTAGTATCCAAAATATGTAAAGAATTTATAAAACAACACCCAAGGGGCACCTGGGTAGCATAGTTGGTTAAATGTCTGACTCTGGATTTCAGCTCAGGTCATGATCTTAGGGTTGTGGGATTGAGCCCCTCGTTGGCTCCACACTGGGCATAGAGCCTGCTTAAGATTCTCTTTTTCCCTCTCCCTCTGCCCCTCCCGCAACCTCCCCCACCCTCCTTGTGCATGTGCACTTTCTCTAAAAAAATAAATCAATAGGGATGCCTGGGTGGTTCAGTTAGTTAAGTGTCTGCCTTTGGCTCAGGTCATGATCTCAGGTCCTGGGATCAAGCCCCGCACCAGGCTCCCAGCTCAGTGAGGAGTCTGCTTGTCCCTCTCCCTCTGCCCCTCCCCGCCTGCTCATGCTCTCTTTCTCTCACTCTGCTCTCTCTGTTAAATAAATAAAATCTTTAAAAAATAATAACAAATCAGGGACACCTGAGTGGCTCAGTTGGTTAAGCATCTGCCTTCGGCTCAGGTCATGATCCCAGCGCCCTGAGATCAAGTCCCACATTGGGCTCCTTGCTCAGCGGGGAGCCTGCTTCTCCAACTCTGCCTGCCGCTCCCCCTGCTTGTGTTCTCTCTCTCTCTCTGACAAATAAATAAAATATTTTAAAAAATAATAACAATAAATAACTCAACACCCCCAAAATTAATAATCCAATTAAAAAATGGGCAGAAGACATGAATAGACATTTTTCCAAAAAAGACATACAGACGACCAACAGACACATGAAAAGATGCTTACCATCCCTTATCAGAGAAATGCAAAACAAAGCTACAAAGAGATATCACCTCACACTTGTCAGAATGGCTAATATCAACAATACAAGAAACAACGTGTTGGTAAAGTTGTGAAAAAAAAGGAACCCTCTTGCACTGTTGGTGGGAATGCAAACTGGTGCAGCCACTCTGGAAAACAGTATGGAGTTTCCTCAAAAAGTTAAAAATAAAAGCTAAGGGGCACCTGGGTGGCTCAGTCGTTGAGTGTCTGCCTTCGGCTCAGGTCATGATTCCAGAGTCCTGGGATCGAGCCCCGCATCGGGCTCCCCACTCCACAGGAAGCCTGCTTCTCCCTCTCCCACTCCCCCTGCTTCTGTTCCCTCTCTCGCTGTGTCTCTCTCTGTCAAATAAATAAATAAAATCTTAAAAAAAATAAATAAAAGCTAAAAGTTAAAATGATCCAGCAATCCCACTACTGGGTATTTACCCAAAGAATACAAAAACACTAATTTAAAGGGATACATGTACCCTGATTTTATAGTAGCATTATTTACAATGGCCAAGTTAGAGAAACAGCTCAAGTGTCCATCAATTGATGAATGGATAAAGGAGATGGGGTATCTGTATATATATATATTAATATATGATATTAATATAATACAATTAATATAATAACATATATATGTATAATGGAACGGTACTCAGCCATAAAAAAGAATAAAATCTTGATATTTGCAATGACATGGATGGAGCTAGGAGTATTATGCTAAGTGAAATGAGTCAGTCTGAGAAAGACGAGTACCATATGATTTCACTCATAGTGGAATTTAAGACACAAAACAAATGAGCAAAGGGGGAAAAAAAAGAGGCAAACCAAGAAACAGGCTCTTAACTATAGACAACAAATTGGAAGTTACCAAAGGGAGGTGGGTGGAGGGATGGGTGAAATAGGTGATGGGGATTAAGGAGTGCACTTGATGTGGTGAGCACTGGGTAAGGTATGAAAGTGTTGAATCACTATACTGTACGCCTGAAATATTACACTATATGTTAACTAACTGGAATTTAAATAAAAGCTTTAAAAAAAAACCCTCTGCTTGCATTTCTAAGTACTGTGTAATATCTCTAACAGGAAACATAATTGCACAAAAAAGAATTCTTTTAAATTTCATTGAAATATATATATTCTTCATTGAAATATTTACTATATATATAAAATATGTACACATATATATCCAACTTGGTATTATCTGATAAAATAGCAGCAAGAAAACTAGTATTGAAATTCTCAAGGTAAAAAAGTTAAACTACACAAAGTATCTTCATGAAGAAGGAAGACATTATTATTTGTTTCCAAGCATTTAATGTAAAATGAAGAAAAGGCATAATATTACAGGAAATACTTTTGTGCAGATATGAAACAGCTGGTTTTATTCTTTAGGTCCCATAGATGCTACTCTTTAATAGATTTTTAAAATATATGAGAAAATCCAGTTGCACTAAATACTGATTGACACTCAATAATGTTAAGGATACTAAAGCTGATAGGTTGATGCCATTTAAGAGAGAAAATTTGGGGCGCCTGGGTGGCTCAGTCGTTAAGTGTCTGTCCTCGGCTCAGGTCATGATTCCAGGGTCCTGGGTTCAAGCCCCGCATGAGGCTCCCTGCTCCGTGGGAAGCCTGGTTCTCCCTCTCCCACTCCCCCCTGTTGTGTTCCCTCTCTCACTGTGTCTCTTTCTGTCAAATAAATAAAATCTTAAAAAAAAAAGAGAGAGAGAAAATTTGGGGACAAAGTTAATAGCGAAAAGAATGATTATGGTTGATTAGCATGTCAATGGTGTGCAGAAAATCTGAGTGGAAAGTGGAGTGAATGGGTATGTCTTTTTTTTTTTTTTTAAGATTTTATTTATTTATTTGACAGAGAGAAAGAGCATGAGCAGGGGGAGTGGCAGGCAGAAGGAGAGGGAGAAGCAGGCTTCCCACTGAGTAAGGGAGCCTGACTTGGGGCTCGATCCCGGGACCCTAGGATTATGACCTGAGCCAAAGGCAGGTGCGTAACTGACTGAGCCACCCAGACGCCCCTGAATGGGTATGTCTTATAAATGTTACAAGGCGTGTGATGTAAACAGTTTTGTTAAGCAACATTTATTTCATTAGAGCCCACACAGTCAGGCATTGTATATGAACTTTACCTTAATTTCTTCACTTAAGGGTACAGTTAGTAGAGGGTGCCTGGGTGGCTCAGTCAGTTGAGCATCTGCCTTCAGCTCAGGTCATGATCTCAGCGTCCTGGGATGGAGCCCTGCGTTGGGCTCCCTGCTCAGCATGGAGTTGGCTTCTCCCTCTCCCTCTGCCCCTCCCCAATGCTGTGTGCACGTGTGCGCGCGCGCTCTCTCTCTCTCACTCCCACGCTCTCTCTCTGTCTCAAATAAATAAATAAAATCTTAAAAAAAAAAAAAGGATACAGTTAGTAGGATGATATTCTTTAGAGGAATTCCACAGACATAATGCATCTTTATTCCAGTAAAAGGATTTGACACTTTTTCATCAGTCTTATGACTACAATGATGAAATGTTGAATAATTGTGACTCCTTTCAGGCCCATTCAAAACTGCCCAATTTTGGGGCGTCTGGGTGGCTCAGTCAGTTGAGTGTCCAACTCTTGGTTTCGGCTCAGGTCATGATCTCCTGGGTTGTGGGGTCCAGTCCTGTGTTGGGCTCCTTGCTCAGCAGGGAGTCTGCTTGAAAGATTTTCTCCCTCTGTCCCTTCCCCTGCTTGCGTGCTCACACGCACACACTTTCTCTTTCTAAAAATAAATTGGGGTGCCCGGGTGGCTCAGTCATTAAGTGTCTGCCTTCGGCTCAGGTCATGATCTCAGAGTCCTGGGATCGAGCCCCACATCGGGCTCTCTGCTCAGTGGGAAGCCTTCTTCTCCCTCTCCCACTCCCCCTGCTTCTGTTCCCTCTCTCACTGTCTCTCTCTCTGTCAAATAAATAAATAAAATCTTAAAAAAATAATAAAAATAAATAAACCAGTCTTTAAAAAAAACTGGCCAAATTTAAGGTACAGTGGTTTCGCCTATCCACAGTTTCACTTTCTGTGGTTTCAGTTACCTGCCATTGACTGCGGTCGGGAAGGAGATGCTTAACACTTCATCACAATGCCTATCTCATGGGGCCCCTGGGTGCCTTAGTCGGTAAAGCATCTGCCTTTGGCTCAGGTCATGATCTCAGGGTCCTGGGATCGAGCCCCGCATCGGGCTGCCTGCTCAGCGGGAGGTCTGCTTCTCTTTCTCCCTCTGCCTCCTCAACCCTGCTCATGCTCTCGGTCTCTCTCTCACTCTCAAATAAATAAAATCTTTAAAAAAACAAAACAATGCCTACCTCACACATTCAACCTAGGTGTCATCTCACACCATCATAAGAAGGGTGAGTACAGTAAAATAAAATATTTTAAGAGAGACCACATTCATTTAACTTTAATTACAGTATAATTGTTCCATTGTTACTTATTCTTGTTAATCTCTTACTGGGCCTAATTTGTAAAGTAAACTTTATCCTAGTTATGTGTGTATAGGAGAAAACAGTACATGTAGGGCCCAGTACTAGCCAAGGTTTCAGGCATCCACTGGGGGTCCTGGAATGTATTCCCCAAGGGGAAGGGGGTACTACTGTATATTGATAGTGGTCTGAACAACTAAGTGAGATTTTTTTTTTTTTAAGATTTTGTTTATTTATTTGACACAGAGAGAGACAGCGAGAGAGGGAACACAAGCAGGGGGAGTGGGAGAGGGAGAAGCAGGCCTCCCGCTGAGCAGGGAGCCCTATGCGGGGCTCAATCCCAGGACTCTGGGATCATGACCTGAGCCAAGGCAGACACCCAACGACTGAGCCACCCAGGCGCCCTTAAGTGAGATTTATAAGGGCAAGCCAGAGGCTCTCTTCTTTGCCTTGACTTACTCAACATAAGGCTACGATGAACCCCAAAATCTTGCCGATCAGATCTGTAGATGATGTGAAACGAGATTATTTATTTCAAGAGATGGTAATGAGGATTAAAATTTGAGTCAAAGCCAAGGTATAACTTATTGGTTATAAAGAACCGCAATTTGATTTTTAAAAGAATCAGCTATACTTGACATGAGTGGGTTAATATGTAAAAAAATCTAGGAATGTTTAATGCTTACTTTGAATCAAGCTGATGATAAAATTGCTTTAAAAATGTTACCTTGGGCAGTATTTTTTTTTTTTAAGATTTTATTTATTTATTTGACACATAGAGACAGCGGGAGAGGGAACACAAGCAGGGGGAAGGGGAGAGGGAGAAGCAGGCCTCCCGCAAAGCAGGGAGCCCAATGTGAGGCTCTACCCTAGGGCCCTGGGATCATGACCTGAGCTGAAGGCAGACATTTAACGACTGAGCCACACAGGCGCCCCAACCTTTGGCAGTATTAATAAAAATATTTGCTCTGATTTTGGGAGATAATAGTTTCACTGGACTCTTAGAAAAATAATCCATGTTTAGGGTGCCTGGGTGGCTCAGTTGGTTGAGCGTCCAACTTTTGATTTTGGCTCAGGTCATGATCTCGGGGTCCTCGGATTGAACTCCATGTAGGTCTCTGCACTCAGCTGGTAGTCTGCTTGAGATTCTCTCTCTCCTTCTCCCTCTGTCCCTCCTCTCTCTCAAATAATTAAAAAAGATTTATTTATTTATTTGAGAGAGAGAGAGAGAGAGAGAGAGTTTGCATGGGGGGGGGAGAGGCAGAAGGAGAAAGAAACTTAAGCAGACTCTGCTCTGTCTGAGCCCAGAGCCCGACATGGGGCTCAATCCCATGACCCGGAGATCATGACCTGAGCTGAAACCAAGAGCTGGACGCCTGACCGACTCCATCACTCAGGTGCTCCAAAAAATGAATCTTAAAAAAAAAAAATCCATGTTCATTTTAGGAAAATGATGATCAAAACCAAAAAACCCTACAACCCCACCACTCAGATAATACACACACACGGTACATGTATTTTTTTTTAAGATTTTATTTATTTATTTGAGAGAGAGAGAATGAGAGATAGCATGAGAGGGAGGAGGGTCAGAGGGAGAAGCAGATTCCCTGCTGAGCAGGGAGCCCGATGCGGGACTCGATCCCAGGACCCCAGGATCATGACCTGAGCCTAACCAACTGAGCCACCCAGCCGCCCCATGGTACATGTACTTTTATAGAACTTGTGGTTGTTTTCCTTTTTGCTTAAATTATCTTTGTGGCAGCAGATGTATCTCTAAATCCTTGGATCCTTAGATTCTGCTGAGTGTTTTTTTGTTTTTGTTTTTAAAGTTTTTATTTTAATTCCAGTTAGTTAACACAGTGTTATATTAGTTTCAGGTGTATAATATAGTGATTCAGCACTTCCATACCACACTGGGTGCTCATCACAATAAGTGTCCTCCTTAATCCCCATCACCTATTTAACCCATCCCCCTACCCACTTCCCCTCCGGTAACCATCATTTTGTTCTCTATAATTTAAAGAGTCTATTTCTTGGTTTGTCTTTTTTTTTTCCCCTTTGCTCGTTTGTTTTGTTTCTTAAATTCCACACATGAGTGAAATCATATGGTATTTGTCTTTCTCTGACTTATTTCACTTAGCATTATATACTCTAGCTCTAGCTATGTGTTTGCAAATGGCAAGATTTCATTCTTTTTTATGGCTGAATAATATCCCATTATATATATATATATATATCATATATATTACATCTTTATCCATTCATCAATTGATAGACACTTGGGCTACTTCCATATCTTGGCTATTGCAAATAATATGCTATAAACATCGGGGTGCATGTATCCCTTCGAATCAGTATTTTTGTATTCTTTGGGTAAATACCCAGTAGTGCGATTGCCGGATCTTGGGGTAGTTCTATTTTTAAATTTTTGAGAAACTTCCATGTTTTCCAGAGTGGCTCAGCAGTTTGCATGGCCACCAACAGTGCGATAGGGTTCCTTTTCTCCACAACTTCACCAACACCTGTTGTTTCTTGTGTTGTTTTTAGCCATTCTAACAAGTGTGAGGTGATATCTCATTCTATCTTCCCAGTGTTAAAAGCTCCCTGCTTGGGGCGCCTGGGTGGCTCAATTGTTAAGCATCTGCCTTCAGTTCAGGTCATGATCCCAGGGTCCTGGGATCGAGCCCCACATTGGGCTCCCTGCTCCGCGGGAAGCCTGCTTCTCCCTCTCCCACTCCCCCTGCTTGTGTTCCCTCTCTCGCTGTATCTCTCTCTGTCAAATAAATAAAATCTTAAAAAAAAAAAAAAGCTCCTTGCTTAGTGGTGATTCTCAGCTGCCAGAAATTATAATCATAGACCTTCAGAGCCAGAAGGGCAGTTTCATCAGTATCACGTGGGAACTTGTTACAACTATAAATTGGGAAAGACCAAATGGATCAGAAACTCTGGGGGTGAGAACTAGCAATTTTGTGTTTTAATAAGCCCTCCAAGTGATTCCACTCCACACTGAAATTTAAGAACGACTGACCTGAGTTAAACCCTTTGAGTTTTTCAGATAGAGAAGCTAAGATCCAAAGAGGTTGTCACAAGTCAATTTAAGAAAGCAGCAGAATCATCAGGCAGTGATTCCTAGGATGACCATCACGCCTCAGGGAGATGTGTTTACTGGGCTAACTGCTAAACAGTATTTGAAAGAATGCTGGGTGGAAATAAGTGTAATGGGGGAAGAGTCTGTTTACCACTTAACTCACCTGCTGGGCTTGTTACAGTTCAACAGTAGCCTTTTAATTCACTGAAGTTTAGTCTGAAAGAAAAGTTTCATCTAATTTGTTTTATTCACTTGCTTATTCATATGTATTTTATTCCCTGAAGCAAGTTTATGTATCATTTAAGTAACTACCCCATTCTGTCACTACTGCCCTCTAAGGAATCTTAGTGTGACCCTACAGCTTTCATTTTTAACAAGCTCCTTACACTTGAGAACCACTAATACAGATGTTTGAAGTTAAGAAAAAAACAGATGGACTGGACTAACATTTTCAATATATATATTTTAAAGATTTTATTTATTTGACAGAGAGAGAGACAGCGAGAGAGGGAACAGAAGCAGGGTCAGAGGGAGAGGGAGAAGCATGCTTCCTGCTGATGCAGGGGCTCCATTCCAGGACTCTGGGATCGAGGTCTGAGCCGAAGGCAGAAGCTTAACGACTGAGCCACCCAGGTGCCCCATTTTCAATATTCTTTAATTTGGGTTCCACATTGAAAATTCCAAATAATTTGCTAATGTGTTTATCATACAGCCAATATAACAACACAAGAGATTGATCCAGAAATTTGTAATGGCATAGCATTCAAATGATTTTTTGAAAAGTATAATAGTTTTTTCATTATCTGGGGAAGAAAAAGGTTGGGGGGGGGGGGATCACTGTAGGAGGGCCAAGACATCACAAAACCAAGAACAAGAGTTTAAATAATGCATCCTGTTCTGAACTACAAATGTAGTCAACCCTGACTTTGCATGGCATAAATTAAGGTCACGGACAACTCAGCAGTTGTCTGAAACTTTAAAGATTACATTGTGTGGAGTAGTCAAGATTTAGGAAAACAGATACAGTATCTGGGAACAAGAACAGAATAACTGCAAAATCAAAATGGTCTACCTTGAATTTTTGTAGCATTTTAACGTTTTTCAAGGTACTTTCACATAAACTTTTATTTTATCCATGTAACAACGCTGTGAGGAGGGAAATTAGCATCAGCAAAACCGTTTTCGAAACTATAAATACTGGATCTAGGAAGAAAAAAGGCAAGGAAGCGGACAGAAGCAAAGAAATGACAGAAAAGGATGTCACTGAGGAAGCGAATCACAGAGAGGGCAAGCACAAAAAGCTGAGAGCCAGAGGACGGGGAATTGAGAGCAGAACGGAGCCTAACCTGGCGGGGGGTCGGTGGGCAGCTGCTTTAGCGGGCAAATAAGTGCAAAAAAGCCCGGGTGCGGGAAATTTGGGATTAGGAAACTTGAATGTACTTATCTGTACCAAAGAGAATGGATGAGGTCAAAGAAAAGAAAAATGGAAAGCAAGGAGGCACTTAAAGCTGCACGGAAGTTTTGTGGGCTCCTACTCTACAGTCCAACGACCACGGGGTTCGGCCTCAGGTTGAAAATAACGCGGAGGGGAGTCGCACAGGACTCAGGCGGGAAGACAGCAGAGCCCGGCAGCGCGTTCACTCAGACCAACAAAGGCCGCCGGGGACATTTCCCGAGCCACGCAACTTGCGGGGGCCGAAGGGTTAACGGCGCGCACGACTCCCGCGCGCTTCCCGGCCCCCACTCCCGCCGTCGCTAGGAAACGCCGAGAGTGGGGGAGGGGCGGGCGGCGCGGCCGAGGGTGGGAATCTTTTTCGGGCGTCCGGGGGCGGAGGGAGGGGAGCGCGCGTGCGCGCGCCCGGCCGTCCGTCGCCGCGGTGACCGTCCTCGGAGTCCGTCGGCTCGCGCCCCGCCCCCGTCCTGCTGCCCCCTCCCCTGTGGCGCTCGGGGGTGTTTCTCGCTCCTCCCGAGTTGCCGCCGCCGCCGCCGCCGCCGCCGCTGCCGCCGCCGCTGCTCCTCTTCTCCCAGTCTTGGGTTTCCCAGGCGCTGCTGCCGCCGCTACCTCTGCGGTCTGTATGAGGAGGAGGAGGATGTGAAGATGGCGGAGCTGCAGATGCTGCTGGAGGAGGAAATCCCGGGGGGCCGCCGGGCCCTCTTCGACAGTTACACGAATCTGGAACGGGTGGCAGATTACTGCGAGAACAACTACATCCAGGTGCGAAGCATGTGCCGGCCTGGGCGCTTTGGGCCTCTGGCTGGTGGACCCCGCGTGGGGGATCTCCGGGCCGGGGGCCGCGCGCCTGGGGGCGTTGGGCGCGCGGGGCCGAGGCCGCGGCGGGGACCCAGCCCAGCTAAGCCCCCGAGGGCGAGGGGTTGGGGGAGTAGGGTGGGAGCTGGGGCTGGTGAATTGGTGAGAAACCTGCGGCTGGAGGACATTGTAGCTTTAAAGCATTTTGAAAAAGCCATGAATCAGTCCTCGGTGCGGTGTGTGTGTGTGTGTGTGTGTGTGTGTGTGTGTGTGTGTTGTGTCCCCGCCTTTTCGCTTCTCCCCCTCGGCCGCCCCCGCACTCGGTACCCGTCAGTGTTCGGGATGGCGGAGGAGGCGGAGAGTGGCTTTTTCTATTTGACAGAATCCTGCTCCCCCACATAGCAGGGGTGTGGGGGGATTGATGGATCACCCCCATCCCCCAAGCTCTGGAGGATTTTTAAGGGGCTATGTTGCTGCAAAGTAAAGTGCCTTAGTTTTATATTCATATAAATGCCTCAAGAGACTGGTAATTTTGCTTATTTTTTTTAGTTTCTAACCGGGGATACAGTAGAAGAGCAGTTGTCTCTTTTTGGAAGTTGTTGCCATTTTCCTCCCTGTGGAGAATGAGAAACTGCATGATAACGAGCACTCCCCCCTCCCCATTCCCGTTAGAATAGTTAATTTTCCTGTGGGAAAAAGAATTGTGAGTATTTTTCAGCAGGGATTAGGAAATGATCCTCATGGTTTAATTTTTCCCGAGATGGATGGTTTGGCACGGAGACTCATAGTGATAACGTTGTGTGTATGTATATGGAAGTGGGGTATATTGGGTGAGATGAGATCCAGCTGCGCCTGTATGAAGCAAAAGATTCTGTGGATTAAAAAAAAATCCTTCTTAAAAATTATTTGAAAGTATAGGTTAAAACACTGCAAATTCAGCATCTTTTGTTTTCTCTATGGCTTATTCTGAATCACAGGTTCTACCTCCATTTTTTTCCCTTCCCATTTAAATTCTCTTGGGATAAAGGTGGAAATGGAAGAAGTATGTTAAATTGTTCTTTCACTATGGTCTTTTTCTTTTTCTTTTTCCTCCCTTACTCCCACTTCCATCCCTCCCGGCATCCTTAGTATCAGCTATGTTGGGAAACGCTCTCCAGTCTTAGTATAAACTAAAAAAAAAAAAAAGGTGTTAGAATTTATAGGCTCATGAATTTTGTAAGGATCGCATAGTTAATCAAGGATGTTATTGTGAGATTTTACTTGATTGGATATATAATGAACTCTCTATTATCTTGTAGGGACTATTTGTATTGGGGAAGGAACCAGACCTACTCCAAGGCTTTTCCCTCCAAAGAGGCAGTTGAAAGTATGGCTAATAGAAACAGAAAAAAATGTGTCTTGGGTCAAAGATTCATACAAAAAATACAGTGGTCCATATTTGGAGGGTGCTTTGCTAATACTGAGTGGGATAGGAAAGAGTCAAATGTTTAGTTGCTCAATTTTCAACTGAATATTATTCAAAAGTCTTCTATAGCCTGGCACAGTGTAAAGGGTTGATGATACACACCTAATGTCTACATAATTTTATAGTGTAGTTAATAGGAGAGGCTGATCTGTGAACAAATGAATAATGTAGTGTGTCAGTTTATACTCTGTAAGGGACTGAAGGTGGGAAGAAGGACTGGAGGAAGCTGTGCTATTCTCAGGGAATTCACAGTCTGTAGGAGAGGCAAATCTAAAGGACTGAGTGGTAATTCCATTGCCTCCTGCAACATATTATGGGATTATAAGTCAGAAGAGACATTGAGAGTGGAAAAGTGACTTGGTGGCAGTTATTACCAGGAGTAAAAAATGAGAAACAGATTTGTCTCTCTTTAGAAAATAATTTTTATTTTGATTTGAAGGTATAGTTTTTCTTAGATTACAATTGATACATAAAGGTAAAGTATATGGATTAATAAAGCTGAGAGGTTAAAGGGGTTAGGGATTGTCCTCTTTTTAAATATTTTATACATTTCTTCTAGTTGAGAGAAGAATATTACTGCCACCATTATCTGTTTGTTTTAGCAATAGGATTAAAAATTTAGTGTGGTGGCATTTAAAATTCTTAGTATAGATATTAAAAGAAATGGATTTAAAAATATTTTTTCAACTTAGCATCTAAAATAGATTTTATACTTTAGATTTTACCGCCTAGGTTATCATCTGTTTCATGATCCAGTGGGTATATCATTGGTGTTTTTCTCTTCCCAGATGACAGCTCTTTGCATGATTTGTTTGTAGTAAAGTTGATAAATAGAACATGCTGATTGTAGATTTCTGCTGACCCAGCTGTACATTTGACCCAACTGGCTCTCTTTGTGATCAGAGAACTGACCAGCAGTGGTTTTGATGCTGCCTCTTACCCTGCAAAGTTAATTGGTTGTCAGTTTAGCCTTGTTATAACGTCATGCCCTAACCACTAGCTTAAGTTAACCAACCTAACATTCATTTTATTTTGTGGAAATGTAATTTTTGCCAGTAAAGGAGAAAAAGATAAATCTGTTGATTATATGTAACAAAGGGTAAGGTTCTTTGTTCAGTGTTCTTAAATAGCTGGTTTTAACCATAGGAGTATCCAAATAATTATGTTAAATAAGAATATTCTAAATGTGGATTATATTTAGTGTAGATATTGAGCAAAGGAAGGAAAAATGATTGTGCTGTCCTTCTGAAAACAACTGTACTGTGTTTAAATTGTTTCTAATAAAAACATCCTTCAGATACATTACTGGCATTAAGAGTGACTAGGTATTGGGGCGCCTGGGTGGCTCAGTTGTTAAGCGTCTGCCCTTGGCTCAGGTCATGATCCCAGGGCCCTGGGATCGAGCCCCGCATCGGGCTCCCTGCTCGGCGGGAAGCCTGCTTCTCCCTCTTCCACTCCCCCAGCTTGTGTTCCCTCTCTTGCTATGTCTCTCTCTGTCAAATAAATAAATAAAATCTTAAAAAAAAAAAAAAGTGACTAGGTATTGCCTGTGTTAACACACACACATACAAAATCTACAGGTACAGCAGTGTTGTAAGTAGTAGTTTTCCAGGTTACTAATGCAGCTAACGTTAAAAATTTAAAAATAATTTTTAGTAAAAATTTAGATGGTTTTCTTTTATTATTTCAACCTCTAGAAAGAGTGATAGTAAAAGGATTTTTTTTCTAAAATGTGATGATAAAAAGTTACAACTAACATTTGCTGATATTTACCTGATTGATTTTATTTCTTCTCTGTAAAAAAGGCCTTAGTAATTGTTAAGGGTTTTTTAAGATACGTTAAGACCTGTGTTTCTTTTTTTCATTTATTAATATAAACATCGATACATGTATTAATATAAACATTGATACCTAATCTAAGAAGTATCCAGAAATTTTAAACAGTATTTTGATTGACTTGGAATCTACATTTTTACATTTAGGAGAGTTTTATGATGATATGAGTTGCTTTAGTGTTTTGGTAGATGAAATAAATTTATCGTTATTACTTTCTAGAGTAAATCTGGAAAACTAACTTTTAAAAAAAAATATTTATTTATTTGTCAGAGAGCACAAGCAGGGGGAATGGCAGGCAGAGGGAGAAAGAAGCAGGCTCCCCACTGAGCAAGGAGCCCAATGCGGGACTTGATCACAGGACCCTGGGATCATGACCTGAGCCAAAGGCAGATACTTAAACAACTGAGCCATCCAGGCATCCGAAAACTAACTTATACTTAGTTACATTTTTCCTTTTTTAAAAAGATTTATTTGAGAGAGAGAAAGACCAACACATGAGTGGGAGGGGCAGAGGGAGAGGGAGACAAGCAGACTCCTCGCTGAGTGGAGAGCCCCACTTGGGGCTTGATCCTGAGATCATGACCTGAGCTGCAAATGAGAGTTGGACACTTAGGCACCCCTGCCTTTTTTCCCTTTGTTAGATAAAATAGTTACTTTTTGTGAGTGATAATTCACATTAGATAAATAGTAAAATCGCATTGTCCATGGTTTGGAATAAGAGCAAAATCATCCAGTAACATGGATTTGCTCAGAAGAACAGAAATTCAAAATGTTTCTTAAGGGGAGCCTGGCTGCCTCAGTCTGTAAAGCATGCAACTCTTGATCTTAAGGTCATGAGTTAAAGCCCCATGTTGGGCATAGAACTTACTTAAAAGATAATAAAATAAAAAATACTTTATAAAAATTTTTTCAAAAACTATACCTTAAATTTTATCTGAAATATATCTATATATTTTTGCTTTTGAATAATAGGAGAGATGTCATTAGTGGCTTCCCTTTTTTGTCTTTATCAACAAGGATACTCCCAGAATTCATTAAAAATTGCGTGAAGGAGCTAATAAGAATCATGGAGCTAGGGCGCTTGGGTGGCTCAGTTGATTAGGCGACTGCCTTCAGCTCAGGTCATGATCCTGGAGTCCTGGGATCGAGCCCCACATCGGGCTCCCTGCTCAGCAGGGAGTCTCCTTCTCCCTCTGACCCTCCCCCCTCTCATGCTCTCTCTCTCTCTCATTCTCTCTCAAATAAGTAAATAAAATCTTAAAAAAAAAAATCATGGCGCTAATAGAATCATGGAGCTAATAGAATCATGGCTTGTTACCAGATTCATAAAAAAAGTCATTACTAAAACAATGTAAAGGTTTAAAATTCTTATTTAATAAAAACTATTTGAATACATGGCAATAAGTACATTTGTATCAATAATTACTTTGAATGTAAATGGACTAAACCCCCGAGCCAAAAGACATACAGTGACTGAATGAATAAAAAAGCAAGACCCATCTATCTGCTGCCCACAAGAGACTCATTTCAGACTTAAAGACACATACAGATTGAAAGTAATGGAATGGAGAAACATTTATCAAGCAAATGGATGTCAAAAGAAAGCTAGAGTAGCAATACTTATTCAGACAAAATAGACTTTAAGATTTTATTTACTTATTTTTGTGAGAGAGAGAACATGAGCAGTGGGAAGGGCAGAGGGAGAAGCAGACTCCCCGCTGAGCAGGGAGCCCGATGCGGGACTCGATCCCGGGACTCCAGGATCATGACCTGAGCCGAAGGCAGTTGCTTAACCAACTGAGCCACCCAGGTGCCCACTATTATTATTTTTAAAAAGATTTTATTTTTAAGTAATCTCGCCACCCTATGTGGGGCTCTACTTAAAACCCGGAGATCAGGAGTCCCATTGAGCCAGTCAGGTGCCCCTAACAAGAAACTTTTAATGGTGTTGGTTTGACTTTGTTTTTTTTAATAGATGTCACAGAGTATACAGAAGGGGTTTATCTTTATGTGTTTGAGTTCTTTCGTTCTCACAAATAGAGGAATCTTAAAGGCACCTAGTGTGAAGAAGGAGAAAGTTATTTGAGAGTAGATATTTGAAGACCAATATTTACATCCTTCTCTGTGACTTTGTCTTTTACCTCCACAGAGAGGAGCGAACACATAAGTGGATCAGACTGGGAGACTGAATTTCCCTAGATTGAGGTGACTTAATTCTTCAGGATTTGATTAAGGTTTATTCAGAGAAATTAGTCCTGACTTTCTAAGCAGATATTTGGTAATTGGATTTTTAGTAATAACCTAGTCATTATCAAGACCTTTGATAAAATTGCAAACACAGATTAAATTATATTCCGAGACTCTTACTCATGGTTAAAAACCATGAATGGATGTTATATTTTGTCATATGCCTTTTTCCATATCTATTAAGATGTTCATTTTACTTTTAGTCTGTTGATCAGGTGAATCGTTTGATTGCAAAGTATATTTAAAAAAAATACAGAAAGTTTGATCGGTGAAGTAATAGGCATTTTGAGTTGCAGAACATCTTTCTTTTACAAGAAATGGATTTATATTAATGTCTAGAAATTTGGTACAATAAGCAAGCTTGGTTAAACAGGTGTACATTGTATATTGACTGCTATTTATGCACTCTGCTATATGTTGTATTTGTGTGTGCAAAAGAACTGTTTATGAAAGCTTACAACATTATTTAAAAACCTTTTTTCATATTGAGATCACTAAGATAGTTATGAAAAAACTGAGAATATGACAAAATAGTCATTTTGTAATTAAATACTGTCATGTGTTAAAGATAATTTTAATTTTATTTATTTTAAGATTTCATTTGATTATTTGACAGAGAGAAAGCACAAGCAGGGGGAGGGGCAGAAGGAGAGGGAGAAGCAGGCTCCCCGCTGAGCAGGGAGCCCCATGTGGGGCTTGATCCCAGGACTCTGGGATCATGACCCGAGCTGAAGGCAGATGCTTAACCAACTGAGCCACCCTGGTGCCCGATAATTTTAATTTTAGTGGCTGTGTGACTTGGAAGTTATTTAACCTGTCTCAGTTTTCTTATCTGTAAGATGGTACAGTTACAGAAGCTACATTATAGGATAGTTTTAAAGAGTCAGTGAGTTAGTATAGCTAAAACTATATGTTTAATCAAAGCTAAGACTATCAATTTTTAAGATACACCATTATTTTATGTGCCACTAAATTAATGAACACTGCCTCTTAAACACTTAAAATACTGCCACTTACCTGACCCAATGCATTTCAATTTCAGTTATGTTAAAATAGGAAAAAATGTTCATCATGTAATCAATGAAATACGCTGTATGTTTGCTTTTACTTGTAATCATTATTAATGATATATATATACTTTTTAAGATTTTATTTATTTGAGAGAGAGAGAATGAGAGACAGAGAGCATGAGAGAGAGGAGGGTCAGAGGGAGAAGCAGACTCCCTGCTGAGCAGGGAGCCCGATGTGGGACTCGATCCCGGGACTCCAGGATCATAACCTGAGCCGGAGGCAGTCGCTTAACCAACTGAGCCACCCAGGCGCCCTCATTATTAATGATATTGAAGATTTAAATATTTTATTTTGTCATCTTTTTACCCTGCTCTTTTGTGGTATGTCTTTGGTCACTTTTTTAATTTCAAGGATTTTGATAGGATGAGATTTGATTGTGTTTGGGGTTCAAAGATGCTAGGTGGTGCTAGGATTTTTTGCATCCTAGTTTAACATGTCCTGTTTATTTTTATTTATTTTTAATTTTTAAAATTTTCAGTTTTTTTGCTGTTTTTAAAAAGTAATCTCTACATCCAGTGTGAGGCTCAAACGCATGCCCCCGAGATCAAGAGTTGCATGCTCCACTGACTGAGCCAGTATGGTCCCCCTCACATGTAGTTGTTTAACTACAACTGTATGATGGCAGTATTTTTCTAGTTAAAAAGAATTTCACAGCTTTTTGCAACTAAATGTAGTCTGTAAAGTTGTAGTTCATATCATAGACCCACAAATAGTTGTATTTTAATTTTCTAGATATAGTGATATACTAAGTAGGGATGCCCTGGGTTCAAGAACTTTATCCCCAAATTGAATTGCTTTAGAGTGATATTTCTTAACTTTTCATACCTCAGGCCCTCTTTTGTAAATATACAAATTAACCTACCTTCTTCTTTTATATCCATTTTACGTTTATATACTGACTTAGGGCATAACCATTATAACTTGCAGCTTCTCCAGCATTTTGCCAAGATGGAGGGGTTTAGATGAATTAGGCCTTCTAGAAGTTATATCAGGGTGACAGATTTGGCAAAGTTCAGAGGTTCAGAGAGGAGTCTTCAGACCCTATGTGACCAAATATTGTATTATCATTTAGTTGATGACTACTGTAACTCCTATTTTGAACTTACATGTATGAGGACATTTATTTAAAATGCTAAGACATTTAATTTGATACAATATCTTTTGAGTATACAACCTTATAATCCTATGGTATTACTTTCAAATTTTGAAGGAGATTTTGTTATAATACAGAAAATTTGATACTACCTATAGTTCTTAATTTCTAAATATTCAGACTTGTATTTATATTAATTTTCTGTTGTTACAACAAATTACCACAAATTCAGCAGTGTTTTTTTTTTTTTAAGATTTTATTTATTTATTTGACAGAGAGAGACACAGCGAGAGAGGGAACACAAGCAGGGGGAGTGGGAGAGGGAGAAGCAGGCTTTCCACTGAGCAGGGAGCCTGATGCGGGGCTCGATCCCAGGACCTTGAGACCATGACCTGAGCCGAAGGCAGACGCTTAATGACTGAGCCACCCAGGCGCCCCTCAGCAGTTTAAAACAACACAAATTTACCATTTTATAATTGTGGAGGTCAGAAGTCTGCAGTGGGCCACAGAATTGCGTTCTTTCTGGACGCTCTAGGGGAGAATCAGTTTCCTTGCCTTTTCCAGATTCTAAAGGCTGCCCACATTCCTTAGCTCATGACCCTCTTTCAAATTCCAAGCCAGAAGTGGCATCACTCCAACCTCAGCTTTTGTTTTCACATCTTTCTGTCTCTGCTTCCATCATCACCTCCCTTTTCTCTCCCCCTCCTTCTGTTGTCACATTGCTTCTCTGACTCTGATCCTCTGTCTTCCTTTTTAAAGATCCACCTTGGGCCCACTCTGATAATCTTTCCATCTCATGTTAAGGTAACATATTCACAGATTCCAGAGGATTAGGATGTGTTCATCTTGGGGCGGGGGGGGGGGGGGCACTATTCAGTCACAATATATGAACATAGCTTTTCCTTCCTTTATCAGTAAATGGCAACTCTAACCCCCTTGATACCTGAGCCCAAAACCTTGGTACTGTCCTTGACCCTTCTCTTTTGCATTGGATTAACAAATAACTCTATTTTCACATGTCTGGATCTGACTTATACCACCTCCTCTGCTACCAGCCTGATCCAAGCCACCATTATTCCTCAGTTAGATTATAACAATAGCAGGAGTGATCTTTTAAAAATCTTAATCAGATCATGTTCTGTTCAAAACACTCAGAGACTTCCCTTCTCACTCAGTATAAGAACTAGAGTCCTTAACATTGCCTACAAGCCACGAATGATCTAGTTTTCTAGTATTGAATCCTCTCCTAATTTAATTCCTCTCCTCTCCTTTGCTTACTCTATTCCAGTCACTTTGGCCTCTTTTTTGAACATAACAGACATACTTCTGCTTCAAGACTTTTTTTTTTTTTAAGCGAGTGAGCACAATTGTGCACACTCAGATGGGAGGGGAGGGGAGGGGCAGTGGGAGTGGCAGGGGAGAGAATCCCAAGCAGGCTCCACGACCAGCACAGAGCCCTTTTCAGGGCTCGATCTCATGATCCTGAGATTGTGAACCAAGCCAAAATCAAGAGTTAGTTGGTTAACTGACTGAGCCACCCAGTCCCCTTGCCCCCCACTTTTTAAAAACAAGTTCTGACCACTTTTTTTTTTTTAAAGATTTTATTTATTTGAGAGAGAGAATGAGATAGAGAGAGCATGAGAAGGGGGAGGGTCAGAGGGAGAAGCAGACTCTCTGCCGAGCAGGGAGCCCGATGCAGGACTTGATCCTGGGACTCCAGGATCATGACCTGAGCCGAAGGCAGTCACTTAACCAACTGAGCCACCCAGGCGCCCTCTGACCACTTTTATTAAAGAAAAATTTTGCATGAGTTACTTCCACTAGTCTGTTCTGGCATGCTTCTAATGATATGGGAATCACCTGGATCGATGATAGCCAGTATACATACTCTGTAGTATTTACCACATGCTGTGCCTAATTTAATATTATTGCCACTGTAGTGATGGACACCAGTTTTGGCCAACATGGTGTAGTGTTCTATTTCAGATTTCCTCAAGGCTGGGCAGTTGTTGGTGAGGATGACCAGTTTTACTTTGCCATGTCTGATCATTTTCAGAGTCTGCTTCTACCTCAACATGCGCTTTCCATTTTTCATAAGGAATTGGAGCCTAGAGTTGATCAATTCCAGCAACTTTTTCATTTTCTTTGTGGCCATCATCTTCCTCCCTTAGGTGCACGATGGCCCCAACCAAGAGCAGCTGCCAGAGTAGCCAGATATGGGAAAGGTGCCTCAAGATTTTTTTACTTTGCATTTACCATTCCCTCCACCAGGAGTATTCATTCCCCAGATAGTTGTATCACTGGATCTTTTACCTTTTTCATGCTTTTGACCAAATGTCAACTTCTATTTTTTTTAACTTAAAAAAAAAAACTTCTAAAAATTAATTTTTACTCCCAGTATAATTAACATACAGTGTTACATTAGTTTCAGATGTATAATACAGTGTTTCAACAATTCTATACATTACTCAGTGCTTATCACAGTAAGTGTATGCTTAATCCCCTTCATCCATTTCACCCACCTCCCTACCCACCTCCCCTCTGGTAACCATCATTTTGTTTTCTATATTTAAGAGTCTGTTTTTTTGTTTCTCCTTTTTTTTGTTTCTTCATTTGTTTTGTTTCTTAAATTCAGATTTAAGGAGTGAATTTCACATATGAATGAAATCATATGATGCTGTCTTTCTCTGACTTATTTCACTTAGTGTTATACCATTTAGCTCTATCCATGTTGCAAATAGCAATATTTCATTCTTTTTTATGGCTGAGTAATATTCTGTTTTGTGTGTGTGTGTGTATACACAGATATATATATACACACACAAATTTGTATATATACACACAGATATATACACACACATATATAAAAATAGATACATATATTTATATATAAAATCATCTTTTTTGTGTGTGGGAGCTCCATTATGGGGCTAGAACTCATGACCATGAGATCGAGTCACATGCTCTACTGACTGAGCCAGCCAGGTGCTCCGTACCACATCTTCTTTATCCATTCATCTATCAATGGAAATTTGTGTTGCTTCCATAATTTGGCATTGTAAATAATGCTGCAATAAATATAGGGGTGCATCTATCTTTCTGCATTAGTGTTTTCATATTCTTTGGGTAAATACCCAGTAGTGGAATTACTGGATTGTATGGTAATTATATTTTTAATTTTTTGAAGAATCTCCATACTGTTTTTCACAGTGGCTGGACCAGTTTACAGTCCTCTATGTACAGTGTACAAGGTTCCCTTTTCTCCAGATTCTTGCCAACACTTGTTTCTTGTGTTATTGATTTTAGCTGTTCTGACAGGTGTGAGGTGATATCTTGGTGTGGTTTTGATTTGCATTTCCCTGATGATTAGTGATGTTGAGCATCTCTTCATGTGTCTGTTGGCCATCTGTGTGTTGTCTTTGGAGAAATGTCTGTTCACATCAACTGCCCATTTTTTATTTATTTTTTAAAGATTTTATTTATTTGACAGAGAGAGACACAGTGAGAGAGGGAACACAAGCAGAAGGAGTGGGAGAGGGAGAAGCAGGCTTCCCGCGGAGCAGGGAGCCTGATGCGGGGCTTGATCCCAGGACCCCGGGACCATGACCTGAGCCAAAGGCAGCCGCTTAACGACTGAGCCACCCAGGCGCCCCTCAACTGCCCATTTTTTAATTGGATTATTTGGTTTTTATTTGTAGAAGTTCTTTATATATTTTAGATATTAACCCATTATTGGATATATCATTTGCAAATATCTTTTCCCATTCAGTAGGCTTTTAGTTTAGTTGATTGTTTCCTTTGCTGTGCAGAAGCTTTTTATTTTGATGTAGTCCCAATAGGTTTTTGTTTTGTTTAGTTTTGTTTTTTTTGTTTTGTTTTGTTTTTATTTTTGCTTTTATTTTGTCGCTATGGCCGATGTCAGAAAAATTACTGCCTGTGCTATTTTCTAGGATTTTTATGGTTTCAGGTCCCACATTTAGGTCTTTAACACATTTTGAGTTTATTTTTGTGTATGGTGTAAGAAAGTGGTCCAGTTTCATTCTTCTGCATGTGGCTGTCTAGTTTCCCCAACACCATTTGTTGAAGAGAGTGTCTTTTTCCCATTGCATATTCTTGCCTCCTTTTTCAAATATTGACCATAGAATTGTGGGTTTATTTCTGGGTTTTCTGTTCTTTCTAAAAAATTTTTAAAGCTTTATTTATTTATTTTAGAGCAAGAGAGCTCACGTGCGGGAGGAAGTGGGGGGAGGGCGGGGGAGAGAGAGAATCTCAAGCAGATTCCCCGCTGGGTGGAGCCCGACCGTGGGGCTGCATCTCATGACCCTGAGATCATGACCTGAGCCAGAATCAAGAGTTGGAAGCCCAACTGACTGAGCCACCCAGGGATCCCTGGGTTTTCTGTTCTGTTGATTTGTGTGTCTATTTTTGTGCCAATACTGTACTGTTTTGATTACTACAGCTTTGTGGTATATCATGAAATCTGAGGTTGTGATACCTCCAGTTTTGTTTTTCTTTTTCAAGATTGCTTTGGCTATTTAGGATCTTTTGTGGTTCCATATAAAATTTAGGATTGTTTGCTCTAGTTCTGTGAAAAATGGTATTTTGATGGGGATTGCATTAAATCTGTAGATTGCTTTGGGTAGTATGGACATTTTAACAATATTTGTTCTCCCAATCCATGAGTGTGGAGTATCTTTCTATTCATTTGTGTCATCTTCAATTTCTTTCATCAGTGTTTTCAAGTACAGGTCTTTCACCTCCTTGGTTAAGTTTATTTGTAGGTATTTTATTATTTTTGGTGTAATTGTATATGGTATTGTTTTCTTAATTTATCTTTCTGCTTCTTTATTGGTATATAGTTATGCAGCAGATTTCTGTATATTGATGTTGTATCATGCAACTTGACTGAATTCATTTATTCTATAGTTTTTTGGTGGAGTCTTTAGGGTTTTTTATATATAGTATCAGATGACATGATATAAATTGTGAAAGTCATCTGCAAACAGTGAAAGTTTTACTACTTCTTTACCAATTTGGATGCCTTTTATTTCTTTTTGTTGTCTGGTTGCTGAGGCTAAGATTTCCAGTACTACATTAAATGAAAGTGGTGAGAGTGGACATCCTTGTCTTGTTCCTGAAAAGCTGTCAGTGTTTCACAGTTGAGGATGATGTTAGCTGTGAGTTTTCATTTAAGGACTTTATTGTGTTGAGGTATATTCCTTCTAAACCTGCTTTGTTGAGGGTTTTTATCGTGATTGGATGTTGTACTTTGTCAACTGCTTTTTCTGTGTCTCTTGTGATAATCATATAGTTTTTATCCTTTCTCTTTTTAAGTGATGTATTTTTGTTGATTGATTTGCAAATATTGAACCACACTTGCATCCCAGGAATTAATCCCACTTGATTGTGGTGAATGATTTTTTAAATGGATTGTAGGATTTGGTTTGCTAATATTTTGTTGAGGAATTTTGCATCTGTGTTCATCAGAGATACTGGGTAATTCTCTTTTTTTGTGATGTCTTTATCTGGTTTTGGTATCAGGGTTATGCTGGCTTCACAGAATGAATTTGGAAGCTTTCATTGCTTTTCTGTTTTTTTTTTTTTTTTTTTTGGACTCGTTTGAGAAGAGTAAGTATTAAGTCTTCTTTAATTAAAAAAATTTTTTTAAGTAGGCAACATGCCCCAAGTAGGGCTCAAACTCAAAACCCCAAGATCAAGAATTGCATGCTCCACTGACTGAGCCAGCCAGGTGTCCTGGTATTAATTCTTCTTTAGATGTTTGGTGGAATTCATCTGTGGAACCATCTGGTCCAGATGTCACCTTCCTTGATGACCCTTCCTGGTCTATATAGAGTTATAACATACTCTGTTTACTCTCCTTTTTGCTTGTACTTTTTTTTCACATGCTGTATTTTTCTTTGTATTACTTACCATTTAACATACAATGTTAAGCTATTTGTTTAATTTGCCTCTGTCTCCCCTGGCTGGTGAGCTCCATGAGGGCAGGGGGTCTCCTACACCCCCGCCCCCCGCCAGCCCCCTACCCACCTGAGAGAGGAAGGGGGTGGACGGGGAGAGGGAGAGAGAGAATCTTAAGCAGGCTCCACCCCAGTGCAGAGCTTGATGCAGGTCTCGTGAGATCATGACCTGAGCTGAAATCAAGAGTCGGATGCTTAACTGACTGAACCACCCAGGCGCCCCAAAGGGAGTCTTTTTTATTGTCAATATCTGGAACAGTGCCTGGGACAAAATAGGCATTCAATAAATATTTGCTAAAAGAATAAATTAGGTTTTTTTTCTTGTAAGCAGTAGAAAATACCCAAATGAGGTAGTGAAATAAATTAGTTTTCCAGAATGGAAGAGCTTGTATTTGTATGTACAGGTAAATGAAGTTGGTGAATACTTTTCATTTGCCTAGGATATTTAATATAGATGTGACCAACAGAATTGTAAGTGATATTTCACATGTGGCTAGTACTTTGGAGTTAATTCTGCAGTTGATTTGCTTTCACTTAGTGCATGGCTTATTCTATAGTGGATACTCATTAAATGTCTTAGTGGATCTCTCACTTTTTGGGTAGTGAGCAAGGGAGATATTCCTATTTTTATTAATTAATTAATTAATTAAAAAGATTTATTTATCTTAGAATGAATGGGAGGGTTGGGGTGGGGTGAAAAACCCAAGCAGACTCTATGCTGAGTATGGAGCCCAACGCAGGGCTCGATCCCACGACACTGAGATCATGACTTGAGCCAAAACCAAGAGTTGGATGCTCAACTGACTGTGCCATCCAGGTGCCCCGAGATATTCCTATTTAAAAAAAATCAGTTAAGTAAACTCAAGCTTAGCTGTGACCCTGTTAAACTAAAATTCTGTGAAGATAGAAATTTTGTTCATTTTTTTTTGTCTGTGTCCCTTGTGGTTTGTTGAGTAAGATGATTGAAATTATGACTCATACAATTTAAAATTTTTACATGTGTATATGTTTTTCTTCTTCATTCAAGAAATACGAGTATCTGTTCATGCTGGGAAATCATTGATAACTCATGGAGCTAACGGTCTAATTCTGTGACCATTTTGATTGCTATGAAGAGCCTCTGTTCAGTAAATTCTGAATTGGCGGGGTTTGGACTAAATATAACATGGCACTGCTTTTCTTTTGTTGTTCTTGCTGTTATTTGGCTTTATCTATCTATTGAACACTTTGAATAGAGGCAAGGAGATGCATTGTTAGGAACTTCCAGAACCTACAAAACAATATTGAATAGGGGAAGCAACAAGGGATGCCTGTGTTTTTCAATATATAGTACTACAAGTCTTCTGTCGGGAGATCATGTTTGAATAACAGTCCCTTCTCTTCTCCCTTAAACCCTTTTATTGTAGAAGAGCAGACCAGGTTCAGAAAAAGGACTTGAATAACTTAGCTTAATATATAGCACTGTTTTGAGAGAAGAAGAAATTAAAATTTATTGACGTTAAATTCATATTTTTTCTGGGTTTTTATCAGCACATTTGCTTATAATGTAATATGTATAATCATGAATTTTATTCATGTGCAAATAACAAAACCTCCATATAACAAATTTAATGTCAGCAGTTTAGTCGGTGGTGTAGATGTGTTATATACATGTAATGACAGGGCATTGTATTTCAATTTTTTCTTCTTTTGAAGTGAATAAAGACTGGATCACTTGTATTATTAACATGACTTTTTAAAAAAGATTAAAGTCCGGTTAATTCAGATCGGTTTAATATTATTTGATGTTATACATAAACTTTTTTGACACAAGATGTGTAAATTAGACCAGATCATTTTGGCTGCTACTTTAATCCTACCTCTATCTTTCCAAACGTAACTGTTCTCATCAGTTTGTTAAAAACCCTATTTAATTGATGTTTTGGGTTTTATTTTAAACAACATTGACATAACATAGAACTCACCATTTTAACTATTTTAAAGTGTAAAGTTCAGTGGTTTTTAATGTATTTATAGAGTTGTGCAGCCATTACCAAATTTAATTTCAGAACATTTTCATTATCCCAGAGAGAACTTGTACCCATTAAATAATCACTGCATGTCCCTGCACTCCCTGGCAACTGCAAATCTACTTTCTGTCTCTATTGATTTGCCTATTCTGGACATTTCATAGAAATAGAAACATAATATGTGGCCTTTTCTGTGTGACTTATTTCACTTTAGCATAATAATATTTTCTGCACTCATCCGTGTTGTAACATGTTTCAGTACAGGCATGCCCCAGAGATATTGGGAGTTTGGTTTCAGCACTGCAATAAAGCAAATACTGCAATAAACAAATGAAATGAATATTTTGGTTTTCCAGTACATGTAAAAGTTATTTTTACACTACAGTGTAGTCTATTAAGTGTATAGTAGGATTATGTCTAAAAAAACATTGTACATTTTGTTAAAAAATACTTTGTTGCTGGAGTGCCTGCCTGGCTCAGTTGGTAGAGCATGTGACTCTTGATCTTGGGGTTGTGAGTTTGGGTCCCACGTTGGGCTTAGACATCACTTTATTTTATTTTTTTAAAGATTTTTATTTTTTGACAGGGAGACAGCGAGAGAGGGAACACAAGGGGGAGTGGGAGAGGGAGAAGCAGGCTTCCCACTGAGCAGGGACCCCGATGCGGGGCTCGATCCCAGGACCCTGGGATCATGACCTGAGCCGAAGGCAGATGCTTAACGACTGAGCCACCCAGGCGCCCTTAGAGATCAGTTTAAAAACATACTTCATTGCTGGGACGTCTGGGTGGCTCAGTTGGTTTAAGTGTCTGCCTTCAGCTCAGGTCATGATCCTAGAGTCCTAGAATTGAGTCCCGCGTCCGGCTCCTTGCTCAGCAGGGAGCCTACTTCTCCCTCTGCCTGCAGCTCCCCCTGCTTGTGCTCTCTTTGTCTCCGGCTCTCTCTCTGATGAATAAATAAAATCTTAAAAAAAAAAATACTTCATTGCCAAAAAATGCTAACCATCATCTGAGTTTTCAGGGAGTCATAATCATTGGTCACAGATTACCATAACAAATATAGTAATGAAAAAGTCTGAAATTGTGAAAATTACCAAAATGGAGAGACATGAAGTGAACAGATGCTGTTGGAAAAATGGCACCTGTAGACTTGTTTGAAGCAAGGTTGCTACAAAATGTTAGTTTGTAAAAAACACAGCATCTGGGAAGCACAGTAGAATGAGGCATGCCTACCCTTCATTCCTACTATTTCATTATATGGATATACCACATTTTGTTTATCCATTCATCAGTTGGTATTTGGGTTGTTTCCACCTTTTGGTTATTATGAATAATGTTGCTATGAACATTTGTGTGTAAGCTTTTGTCTAAACATTATATTTTAAATCCTGTTGGGTGTACATAGGAGTTGAATTCCTGGGTCGTACGGTTGCACTATTTACATTTCTAGCAGTAGTGTATGAGAGTTCCAGTTTCTGTACATCTTTGACAATATTTGTTATTTGCTGCTTAAGGTTGTAGCCATTGTATTTGGTGTGAAGTGGTATGCCATTGTGGTTTTGATTTATATTTCCCTAATCACTGATAATATTGAACATCTTTCCATGTGCTTATTGACCATTCTTGGGAGAAATGTCTACTCAAGTTCTTTTATTTTTTCTTTGCTCACTTTTTAATTGTGTTGTTTACCTTTTTGTTGAGTTGTGAGAGTTCTTTATATATTTTGGATAGCATATCCTTATTAGATATACGATTTGCAAATATTTGTTTCTAGTTTGTCAGTTGTCATTGCACTTTCTTGATCATGTCCTTTGGAAGCCTGTCCTTTGATGCACAGAAGTTTTTAGTTTTTGTGAAGTCCAAGTTATTTTGTTTCTTGGTCTTTTGGTGCCATATTTAAGAAACATTGCTTAAACCAGGGACATGAAAATTTATACCTATGTTTGCTTTTAAGAGTTCTGTAGTTTTAGCTACAAAGAATATGTGGCTTATTGTATCTAACTTCTTTCACTTAGCATAGTAAACTAGGAGTTTATCCATGTTGTGTAGCATATATCAGTACTTTATTTTATGGTTGAGTAATATTCCATTGTATATAATATTCTAGTGTGTTTTATTTAGGTCTTTGATCCATTTTGAGTTAATTTTTGTATATTTTGTGTAAGGTAAGAATCCAGATTGACTGAGCCAGCCAGGAGCTCCATTTAGCATCTTTTCATGTTTTGGCCATCTGCATGTCTTCTTTGGAGAAATGTCTATTCATGTTCTCTTCCCATTTTTAAATTGGATTATTTGGTTTTTGGGTGTTGAATTGTCACATTTTGAGTTCTTGATACAGATTATTTGTGTGTTCTCTCTTTTTTTCCTGATTAGTTCTGGCTAAAAGTTTGTCATTTGTATTGATCTCAGAGAACTAACTTTTGATATCAGTGGTTTTCTTTAGTGACTTTCTGTTTCTTTTTATTGACTGTGCTCTCATGTGTTATTTCCTTCCCTCTGCTTTTCTTTGGTTGGGGGTTAATTTATACTGCATTTTCTTCTTTCTTAAAGTATAAACTGATGTCATTGGTTTTCTTCCTTTCTAATATAGACATTTAGGGCTATACATTTTCCTCTTAAGTACTGCTTTAGTGGCATCCCACAAATCTTAAATTCCCCCCCCGCGACATTTCCCCCAACACTCTCATTTCTCTTTTAATGGCTTTTGTTGAGCAATGAGTTATTTGGAAGTGTTATTTAATTTCCAAAGATTTGGGAATTTTCCATGGATCTTTCTGATAATGATTTTTTTTTTAAGATTATTTATTTGGCCACCTGGGTGGCTCAGTTGGTTAAGTGACTGCCTTCAGCCCAAGTCATGATCCTGGAGTCCCAGGATCAAGTCCCACACCTGGATCCCTTCTCAGCAGGGAGTCTGCTTCTCTCTCTGACCCTTGCCCCTCTCATGCTCTCTCTCTCTCTCTCATTTTCTCTCTCAAGTAAAGAGAGAGAGCACAAGTGGGGAGGAGAGGGAGAAGCAGGCTTCCCGCTGAGCAGGGTCCTGCTGGAACCCAATGTGGGGCTCTATCCTGGGACCCTAAGATCATGACCTGAACCAAAGGCAGACACTTAACCGACTGAGCCACCCAGGCACCCCTCTGCTGATGATTTCTAATATAATTCTTCTATGGTCACACACTTTGACTTGAATTCTTTTAAATTGTTTTGAGACTTTTTACTGGCCTATAATAGGGTTTAATTTGGTTAATGTTTTGTGTGCATTTGAAAAAAAATGTGCATTTTGCTCTTGGAGTGTTCTCTAAATGTTAATTAGGTCAAAATGGTTAATGGTTAATGGTGGTGTTCAGTCTATTATGTTTACTTTCTGTGTATTCTGTCAATTTGAGAGAGAGTTATTGTGATCTTTGACTGTACCTGTGGATTTTTCAATTGCAAGTCTATCAAGTTTTGCTTCATGTATTTTGGAACTTATTATGTATATAAATGTTTACATTTGTTTTCCCTTTATGAATTAGCATTTTTATCAGAAAACTTTAAAAAATCTATGGTCATTTTTTTTCCTCTGCAATCTACTTTGTACTTTTGTAGCTACTTCCATCTTCTTTTGGGTAGTATTGTATAGTATCTTTTCTCATTCTTTTGTTTCTATGTTATCTGTGTCTTTAAAGTGTATTTCTTAATATTTTATTTGAGAGAGAGAGTGTGTGTGCACTAGCAAGAGAGAGCATGAGCCAGGGGGAGTGGCACAGGGAGAGGGAGAAGACTCCCCACTGAGCAGGGAGCCTGACATGGGGCTCTATTCCAGGACCCTGAGCTCATGACCCGAGCTGAAAGCAGATGCTTAACCAACTGAGCCACCCGGGAGCCCGTAGAGTGTATTTTTTTTTTTTTTTAAAGGAGCATATAGTTGGGTTGTGCTGTTGTATTTACTCTAACAATCTCTTTTAGTTGGCATGTTTAGATTATTTACTTTTTGTGTGACTAGAGATATGTTTAGGTTCAATTATATCACCTGTTTATTTTGTCTCATCCTTTCTTCCCTTTTTATACCTTCATTTGGTTAGAATAATTCTCGTAATTCTAGTGTATCTCCTTTGTTGGCTTATTAGATGTAACTCTTCGTTTTCCAATTCTTTTTTTTTTTTTTTTAAAGATTTTATTTATTTATTTGACAGAGAAAGACACAGCGAGAGAGGGAACACAAACGGGGAGTGGGAGAGGGAGAAGCAGACTCCCTGCCGAGCAGGGAGCCCGATGCGGGACTCGATCCCGGGACTCCAGGATCATGACCTGAGCTGAAGGCAGTCGCTTAACCAGCTGAGCCACCCAGGCGCCCTGTTTTCCAATTCTAATGGTTATTTTAGGACTTGTAGTACTTACCTCAATTTCTCTTCAGGTGTTGTTATAGCACTTTTTGCATTGCTTGAGAATCTTACAGTATTATACTGCCGTTTCTCCTTCCCATCTTTTATACCGTTGTCATCATACATTTTATGTTCAC
This sequence comes from Mirounga angustirostris, assembly GCF_029215605.1. Taxonomy (NCBI): domain Eukaryota; kingdom Metazoa; phylum Chordata; class Mammalia; order Carnivora; family Phocidae; genus Mirounga; species Mirounga angustirostris. The sequence continues at coordinate 163,547,745 of NW_026991711.1, forward strand.
ATTTGTTATAAACCTTGTAATATATTTTTCTTAATTTTTGTTTAAATAGTTATCTTAAAAAAAATTTAACTTAAAAAAAATCATATATTTACCAATGTAATTACAATTTCCACTTGTCATTCTTTTGTGTAGATCCATGTTTTTAACTGGTGTTATTTTCCCTCTCTGCCTGTCCTATACGACTTCCTTTAACAATTCAGTGCAAGTCTGTTGGTGATTATTGTTATTATTATTATTATTTTTGTATGTTTGAAAACATCTTTCCTTTGTCTTTATTTTTGAAAGGTGATTTTGTTGGGTATAGGATTCTGTGTGGACTGTATTTTATTTTTTATTTTATTTTTTAATTTTTAAAAAAATTTTATTATGTCATGTTAGTCACCATACAATACATCATTGGTTGTGGACAGTATCTTAAAGATTTTATTTATTTTAGAAAGAGGGTGCATGAGTGGGGGAGGGGCAGAGAGAAAGGGGGGGAGCGAGAGGGAGAGAATCTGAAGCAGATTTTGTGCTGAGCATGGAGCCTGATTCGAGGCTTGATCCCATGATCCTGAGATCACAATCCGAGCCGGAACCAAGAGTTGGACCCTTAACCGACTGAGCTATGTGGTCAGTATTGTAAAGATGGTGCCCCACTGTTCTCTGGTTTACATTGTTTGAAATGAAAAATTTGCCTTCGTAGTTTGTTCATTTTTAGGGTTATGTCTGATTTTCCCTTGCTGCTTGGAAGATTTGCTCTCTATCACTTTTTTAGCAATTTGATTTTGATATGCCTTCATGTAGTTTTCTTTCTGCTTCTTGTACTCAAGATTCATTGCACTTCTTTGATCTGTGAGTGTAGACCTTCCATCAGATTTTGAAAATTTCCGTGCATTTATTCTGTCACATATTTTTTTTTCTATCTACTCCCTTTTCTGGGAACTTCAATAACATATATTATGCTATTTGAGGTTGTTCCACAGCTCACTGATTCTCTTTTCATTAAGTTTTTTTTTTTTTCTTCATGCTTTTCTTTTTCATTTTGGAGAAATTCTCTTCTTATGTCTTCAAGTTCATTAATCTTTTTTTGTTTGTAATGTTTTCTGTCATTTTTGAATGTATTCTTTATCTCAGACATTAGAGTTTTCATTTCTGGGAGTTCAGTTTGGTTCATTTTATATTGGTCAGGTCTTTGCTTAACTTTTTAAATGCATAGAATATGGCTGTAGTGATTATTTTAATGTCTTTGTTGCTAATTTTAACATTTGTGTCCATTTTAGATTGGCTTCAATTGATTTTTCTCCTCATTATCAATATATTTTCCTCCTTTTTTACGTTTGGCAACCTTTGATTATCACTCGTGATTATTAATTTACTGGGTGCTTGATCTTTATTTATCTTCCTATAAATGTTCTTAAACTTTATTCTTGAATGCAGTTAAGTTACTTGGAAACTATTTTATCTTTTTGTGCCTTTCATGATTTGTTTGGTGTAAATAGTGGGTTTTTTAGTCTGGGCTAATTATTCCCCACTACTCAGAAGGCAAGACCCTCTGTGTAGTGTAACCAGTGAGTTGGGAGCTTTTCCATTTTGGCTGGTAGGATGATTCACTATTCCATGACTTGTAGGAGGACCAGGCACTCTTCCTTATAATCCTCTTGGCTGATTCTCTCTGCACCCTTGGGTAGTTTTCTCCTATGCATGCACTGGTCAGTATTCTGCTGAATACTAAAAGGAGACCCTCTGCACATCTCTGGATTTCTCTGTGCAACACTGTGTTTCTTTTGACTTATGAACTGTATTTGCCTTGGTCTTCCCAGCTTCTTGTCTCTGTCTACTGAACTCCCAAGTTCTGCCAGCTCTACCAATAATATCTATTTTAGCAAAATTCTTTTCTTCTTCCAATCCAGGATCCAGTTTGGGATTTCTTATTGAACTTATTTGTCATGTCATTTTAATTTTTAGAACAATTCCTTAGCTTTTCTATATTTTCACTGCATGGACATTTTCTAAAGGTATATGCCAGTGTTTTGTTTTGTTTTTTTTTTCCCTTTTGATTGTCCCTTAATTTGAGTTTTTCTGATTGTTTCCCTATGATAACATTTAGTTTATGCATCTTTTTATATTAGGCAATAAGTAGTGATAATAGGTTCTCAGCACAGTGTTTATATTAAGAGTGTGTACCATTATTGGGATGTTAAATTTGACTACTTTCAGCTATGTTTGTCATATTTCTGTTATGTAAAGATACTTTTTTCCTTTTTTAAATGATTTTCTCACATTGCTTTTCATATCCATATATGATTTTTGCCTGAAACATTGAAACAGTTATTGCTTTGGTAGTTGTAAAATGATGATTTTTATAACTGTCATTTCTTTATGTACTCATTTGCTATTTGATTGGGGAATTGAGAGGGGACTTGCATTCTGTTCGAGCTGTGGTTTGTGCTGGCCAGAATAGTGTGGAAACACTAAGTTTTTCTGTGGCAGTGTTGCATTGTCCAGTTACGAGCTTCGTAAGTATTGAGTGCTAAGATGTAGTACATATATTTTTTGGAAGATGCACATTTACTAAGTGAGGGGTTGTAGATCCAACAGTAATTATGTGCCGATATCCTGATTATAGCATAATAAGATGGTGTGTTTCTCAGATTAAGAGTTCCAGTGGTTGCTTTCTGTTTATTCTCACATCTCTGATTATGTTAGATGTATCTGTTCTGGGTGGGGCAATTCTGTGATTTTTGTTATGGCCATGGTATCTGGAGGTGCATCCTAGAACTTATTCCTCTCGTGTTTCCTATTATTTGGGAAACAGTGCCTTGTACAAATTTCTCAAAGTGAATGTGGCACTGTTCCCCTTCCCCCCAGCTTTATTGAGATATAATTGACATGTAACATTCTGTAAGTTTAAGGTATACACTTGATGATTTGATACATGTATGTGTTATGAAATGATTACCACAACAGGGTCACACCTCTATCATGTCATATACCTACTTGTTTTTTTGGGAACAGCAGTGAGCACATTTAAGATTTACTCTTTTAGCAACTTTCAAGCATATAATATGGTATTTTAACTGTAGTCACCATGGTGTACATTAGATTCCCAGAACTTAATTCATTTTAGACCTAAAAGTTTGCACCATTTGATATCTTCCCATTCCCTCCCTCCCCCCCTTCAGCTTTTGGCAGCTACATTCTATTCTCTGTTTTTACAAGTTTGGCTTTTTTAGATGAGTGAGATCATACAGTATTTATCTCTTTCTGTCTAACTTATTTCACTAAGTATAATGCCCTCCATGTCCACCCATGTTGTTGCAAATGACGGGAATTCCTTCTTTCTCAAGGCCAAATAGTATTCCTCTGTGTGTGTGTGTGTGTGTGTGTGTGTGACATTTTCTTTATTCATCTGTAGATTAACACTTAGATTTTTCCTTATCTTGGCTTTTGTGAATAATGTTTCAGTAAACATGTGAGTGCAGATACCTCTTTGAGATAGTGATTTCATTTTCTTTGGTTATATACACAGAAGTGGGAATGATAGATCATTGGGTATTTCTATTTTTAACTTTTTGAGGAAACTCCATCCTCATTTTCCATAGTGGATGTACTGATTTACATTCCCAGCAACAGTGTACAAGGGTTCTCCACATCTTTGCCAACACTTGTTATGTTTTTTCTTTTTGATAGTAGCCATTCTAGCAGGTGTGAGGTGATAGGTCATTGTGATTTTGATTTGCATTTTGCTGATGATTAGTGGTGTGTTGAACACCTTTTCTTGTACTCTTTGGCCATTTGTGTATCTTCAGAAAAACATATATTTAATTTCTCTGCACATTTTTTGTCCAGTTGTATGTGTTTTTGCTCTTGATTTGTATGAGTTCCTTATATACTTTGAATATTAACCCCTTATTGGATATATGATTTGCAGATATTTTCTCTCATTCTGTCAGTTGCCTTTTCATTTTGTTGATGGTTTCTTTTGCTGTCTGTAGAAGTTTTTATTTTGATGTAGTCACACTTGTTCCTTTTTACTTTTCTTGCTTGTGCTTTTAGAGTCACATCCAAAAAAAAGTTCTGAAGATCCACATCAAGGAGCTTTTTCCCTGTGTTTTCTTCTAGGAGTTTTATGGTTTTAGGTCTTATATTTAAGTCTTTAATCCATGTTGAGTTAATTTTTGTGAGTGGTGTAAGATGGGGTCCAATTTCATTTTTCAATATATGATTATCCAGTTTTCCCAGCACTATTTAATGAAGAGATTACCCTTTACCCATTGAGTACTCTTGGCTTATTTGTCAAAATATTGGTTGATTGTAGATGTGAAGGTTTATTTCTGGCTCTTGATTCTGTTCCATTGGTGTGTCTATTTTTAGATCAGTATCATAATGTTTTGATTACTATAGCTTTGTAATATAGTTTAAGGTCAGAAAGTGTGATGCTTGGGTTCTTCTTTCTTAGGTTTGCTTTGATTATTTGGGGTCTTTCATGATTTCACATGAATTTTAGGATTGCTTTTTTTATTTCTGTGAAAAATGTGGCACTATTTCTTTTTTTTTTTTTTTTCGATTAATAACTTCTTTATTCTGGAAAAGCAAATGAAAGTCATATTTATATAAACACTGACATTACAAAGTACAGGGAAAAGGGGAAGGGAGAAGAAACACAAACCTCTACAAATCCTGCTAATACTGTCTCACCAAACAAGACCATAATGCTTTGCCCCATATTCAATCACTTATATAATAAACCACAAATAAAATCTTCTCTGGAAGATACATCGTTCCTCTTTGAGACGGCAGGGAAAAGGGACTGGAAGTTGGGGTAGGAGGCTTTATTCTTTTGGCAGATCCTCTCAGTCATTATAGATATTGCTGCACTGTTAATAAAAAATATATGCTTCTCTGTAAAGCATTAAAAAAAAAATCCAAGGATGAGATGGCTGAGGTCTCAGCTCAAGTATCTCCAAGTACATTGTTGTCCATTCCCTGACCTTCCCGTGTGTTATTTCTTGGTTGTTTTCCGGATCAGTGCCATTCTCTGTTTGTGGGCCTCTGTGGTGCAAGCCTTTTTGTAGGGCCGGATTTCTTCAGAGCCAAATCCTGGGATCCACATGTTCCACTGGCGTTCTAGATGCAGCTGGACATCTTTCACCTCCAGGGTGCTGGACTTGCGATGCCGAGCAAGCTGGCAGGCCGCTGTCACCACACTCTCAATAAAATCATCAGCAATCTGCAGCAGCATCTCCTCCACATCTTCATCCAATTGCTCATTAGGATCCACTTCTCTTACTAAGTCTTGTAATTTCTTCTTGGTCAATACCTGATTGTTTTCAGGGCTGAGACGCCCTCCTGTCCCAGGAGGACCCGGTATCTTTACCACTGTAGTGCTATTGGCCATGGAGCCTTGTGGAGGGGTGCTGGCTGGTTCTGGTTTTATGGATGAGAAATTGGAGAGGTTGATTAGGGCTGAAGGGCCAAACTGGTTCATAATCTGCCGAGCTTTGGACTTCAGCTCATAGAGCTTATCGAGATCCTGTTTCTTTTTGGAGCTGTGAGGACCAAGGCCAATCAAAGGCAGCAGCGTCTATCTCCCCATGATATGCGGAGACTGCCCCAGTGAAGCGTTCGTCTCAGCAGCCGGTCCGACTGCTGGGCCCTCCCCCTGTGGCACTATTTCTTATAGCTGAATCTGAGTGAAACACCCCCTGCTCCCGAAGACCTTGCATAATGCTCACTATTTAATTGAACTGTCATTGTGCTTTTTATTTCCCTTGCCAACATTGTGATACTTGGTAGATTAGTATTAAGACATTTGTCAGCAGTCTTTGGGTGTGGAGAGAAACTGTGATGTATTTAAGTTTGTTCTGTGCTACTGCTTATTATTTTTGTTAGTGAAGTATAACTAGCATATTCGGGTGTATAACATAATGGCTTGATATTTGTATATATTGGAAAACTATTACCACAGTAAGTGTAGTTAACATTCATCACCATACATAAAGAATTTTTTTTTCTTTTGGTGAGAAGTTTTAAGATCTATCTTAGCAACTTTCAAGTGTATAATACAGTATTATTAACTATGTTTACCATGGTGTACATTCCGTTCTTATGAGTTAATTTATGTGCTACTGATTATTGGATCTCTAATATCTCTCTTGCCTTTGAATTAGAGTGTAGTGGTGTCATTTGTTTTTTCCTATTTATAAGGCAGAGGTGGAGGAGCATGGTTGAAAGGCCTCTGATGACTTACCTAGCCTGTTGGGCCTTCTATCTTGAAATTTTTATTTTTAAGATTTTATCTGTTAGAGCACAAGTGGGGAGGGGGGTTGGGGAGAGCGGCAGAGGGAGAGGAACAAGCAGACTCCCCACTGAGCGGGGAGCCTGACATGGGGCTCGATCTGAGGACCCTAACATAATGAACTGAGCCAAAGTCAGATGCTTAACTGACTGAGCCACCAGGTGCCCCTTCTGTCTTTAATTTATATTTACATTTTTTTTTTTAAAGATTTTATTTATTTGACAGAGAAAGACACAGCGAGAGAGGGAACACAAACGGGGAGTGGGAGAGGGAGAAGCAGACTCCCTGCCGAGCAGGGAGCCCGATGCGGGACTCGATCCAGGGACTCCAGGATCATGACCTGAGCCGAAGGCAGTCGCTTAACCAACTGAGCCACCCAGGCGCCCTATATTTACATTTACAATCATCTGTGCTTTAGTATTTTTCCTCATTATGGACAACTTTTTTTTTGTAGGTAGAAAAGCATAAATACGAAAAGGGAGATCAATCTGTAAATAATTGTTTCAGTGTTTGTAATTGTAGTTATAGATTATTTCAGAAATGTCGAGAAAATACACAGATTCTCAAATGGCCTCATTTTGTTAGATTTGAGTTTAGTATTTTCAGGTTTTTGTTAATCCATATATAAATAAAGCCAATTAAGAATTTAGATGTATTTCAGGGTGCCTGGATGGCTCAGTCATTTGTGTCCAACTCTTGATTTCTGCTCAGGTCATGATCTTAGGGTGGTGAGATGGAGCCCTGCATCGGGCTCCATGCTGGGTGTGGAGTCAGCTTAAGATACTCTCTCTTCCTCTCCGCCTGTCCCTCCCCCCTCTAAAAAAATAATTTAGATATATTTCTAATTTCCTGTGACTTGAAATGCCAAGTGTTACTGTTGATTTGTTATTTTCCACATGTTCCTTACGTTAATGATAAAGCTTTGTGTTTAATCTTTGTTTAGAAAGAATCTTACCTAGTAGTGTAATGTTACCATCTCCCAATTGCAAGTGGAAGACAGACATTGATATTATTGTTCATAGGAAGAGAAGTTAATCTTTATTTTTTATTTATTTAATTTTAAAGATTTTTGTTTATTTATTTATTATTTATTTGACAGAGAGAGAGCACAAAAAGGAGGAGCAGCAGGCAGAGGGAGAGGAAGAAGCAGGCTCCCCGCTGAGCAGGGAGCCTGATGTGGGGCTCGATCCCAGGACCCTGGGATCATGACTTGAGCCGAAGGCAGCCTCTTAACTGACTGAGCCACCCAGGTGCCCTGGATAATTAAAAAACATTCCAACTGGGCCAGCAATTGCTTGCAAATAGTGACAATATATTGTAATGAAAAACTAAAGAACCATATAATTTTTTGTGAATAAGTATTTTTTTAAGCATTGTTTTATTTTTAAAATTTTTGTTTCATTTTAGTTTTTAATCTCTATACCCAACCTGGGCTCAAACTCATGACGCCAACATTAAGAGTCACCTACTCTACCAACTGAGCCAGTCAGGTGCCCCTTTGTATTTTCTTTTTTTATGAGATGAGATTGCTTGTGATAAAAATTTGCTTGTAGGGGCGCCTGGGTGGCTCAGTCGTTAAGCATCTGCCTTCGGCTCAGGTCATGATCACAGGGTCCTGGGATCAAGCCCCGCGTCGGGCTCCCTGCTCCGCAGGAAGCCTGCTTCTCCCTCTCCCACTCTCCTTGCTTGTGTTCCCTCTCTCCGTGTGTCTCTCTCTGTCAAATGACTAAATAAAATCTTAAAAAAAAAAAAAAGATAAAATAAATTCTCATCAGGCATAAAATTAAAAAAAAAATTTGCTTGTAATGCAACGCTCTGTGGACTTTTCCACAGAATAGTTCTTTTCCAACTACTTATCTTTGAGAAATTTAGTGTTGCAGACACAAAGCAGAGAAGTCTGTCAAATGTTATTTTTGTGTTTGGCAACTTTTTCAAGTTTGTGCTAACAAAAAAGAATACTTTGTTGTATCTTTGAGGGAAATAATTCTACTTGTGACATAAGGAACTAGTAAGCATTGTGAGGGATATACATGTTGATGGCCGAATGAATACATCAACTATAAGAAGGAATGTGAGGAGTGGAGAAATAGTAATCTCCTATATTTTGGGTTTATCCATTACTGGAGCTGTATAATCGTTAATACAGCACATTTCTTCTTTTCGTAGTTCCTATGGTCTTTGATTCCTCTGTCTCCATTATCTTTGGTTAAGCTATATGTATTTTTAGCTTAAGGGGATGTAAACTTGTGCTCTTTTTTCTTATCCCATCTTTCTGTTTTTTTTTTTTTTTTTTCATTTAACATTTTTGTGTTTGAGAGAAGTGACGTTGACCTATAAAGGAGACAATGAGCTACCTTACTCTGGGGAGAGCAGTTTATAAGATAGTAAACTGCTGGCAGGAAGGAGGACATCTTTTGTGAAATGTCATTCTTTCACATTTTCATCTTGTAATCTTACAGTATTAGCTTTAAAATTGACCCTGTTTACCCTATACCTGGAGCCCTTCCTTGGTTTTGCTACCCCACTTCATATTGCTAGAGTAGATTTTAAATTTATTCAGCCATTCATTTATTATTTACTAAACTTCAGTTTGTTTTAATTTTGTTTAGTATTCCTTTACTTAGGTAGTATTTTTTTTTCTCTTGAGTATGAAATGGAGTTTTGCTCTTTAAATTGTAATTAAGACGTAGTGATTGCCCCAAGGTGTGCATTAGGTACTTTTATTGTTGATAGTTTGTTTAGAGGCCTTGCAGTTCCCTCAGAGAGTAATAAGTCATTATGTAAAAGGTAAAAAAAAAAGTGATGAGTTTGTTCTGTGGCCAAACCATGGAGGAGAGTTGAGTGGAAAACTTTTTGTAGATGAATATCATGAGATCTAAACTTCAATTCTAGTCCTACATCTAGTAATTATTTTTTTCTTCTTTTTTCATCTGTAAATGGGAAGGATGACACCCTCTTATTTTATTCAAGTTTTGTTCATAGATCAAAAGTGCACTGGTTTTCAACTAATAATCTTTTGTGTGAGATTCTGGTGGTGTAGGGAATTAAAAAGAAACTAATAATAAGCAGTGATTCTTGTTCTCAAGATATGTCTAGCCCTGTTATCGCATAATAAGGATCCAGCACACAACCATACCATTCCTAAGTGGCATGATGTAATTACTTCCCAAGGAAAAGTACAGTGGGAAGTTAGAAGATAGTTCAATCCAGCAGACATTTAAAAACCTCCACCATGTTCTAGCCTTTCTGGTCAGCGAAGAGAACAAACGTAGGACAGTAGTTCCTGTGTTAGAGCTGGGAAAAGAAATTACGTAAGGATTGAAATTCTACTTTTGAAATACTTTAAGTTTATTCTGAACAAACTGTATTATATAACATCTAACTATTACCACTCTTTGGTTTCAAACTGGGTGTTATAGTTGCTTTTAGTTATTTTATGTTGGTAATGAATTTTTGGTTTGGCAGTTTAAGGCCTGATAGTTGTGACAGGAACATTCACATGTAAGAGTTATTGTTTTGTAATGTTTTCAGAATTCTGCAACTTGGATGCTTTCTAGATACTTAGGATTTTGTATTAACCAAGTGATTATATATTAACATGAAGGAGAAATGATCTGAAAGAGAAAAGGCTTAGTAACTCCATCCTAAGTAAAAATAATGTCATTAAGGTTCAGTCTAGTACTTTTATGTTTATTCATTCTTGGTGAGTAATAGTCTCCACATTAAACATGAAAAGTTCTTTAAAACTCAATCATTATTTTAATTGGTCTGAAGCATGCAGGAAATAATTTGCTTAAGAAGTAGTGGTAAAAAATATGCATAATTTAGACACATGCCTTTTATAGGCTGAAGTGACTATGGAAGATTTTTTTTTACATGTTTAATTATAAGTTGTGTGTTGACAGGATAATTAAAAGTTGTATGTTAGTAGATTTATGAGCCAAAATTTAATGACAGTGAAACTAAGTTACTGGAACTCTTTTCTCAATATTTTTAGCTCAACAGTAATTTAATATTATTCCATCAGGTGAAGTAAGGAATTTCTTTTAGTTTTAATTTAAGAAGTTAAAATTAGGGGCATCTGGGTGGCTCAGTTGTTTGAGCCTTCCACTCTTGATTTCATCTGAGGTTGTGATCTCTGGGGTCATGAGATCAAGCCTCACATCAGACTCTGCTAGGCAGGGAGTCTGCTGAGATTCTCTCTCTCCCTCTGCCCCTCCCCACCATGTATATCCTCTTTCTCTCTCTCTCTCTTAAAATAAGTCTTTTTTTTTTTAAAGTTAAAATTAAAGAACTTTTTGTTTTCTGGACCATTTGGAAATAAATTGCTAACCTAATGTCCTATCACTGCTAAAACACCTGAGTGTGTTTTTCCTAGAAACAAGAACACTTTTTTATTTAATCAGAAAATAACCATCAAAATCAGGAAATAATATCTTTTTTGAGTATTCTAGTTGACGTGGTTTATTTCTCTATAATCTTAGGACTAGAACATTAAGAACTTAGAGAAATATATCACTTTATATAGAAGTAACTATTTTTTTTTACGAATTACTAATTTACCTTTATGACAAACCAAATTAAATAAAAAAAATGAAGCCAAAAGTTCTTAAGAATCATACAACGTTGAAATTGACAAAATCATTGTGGTCATATAGTCTATTTCCCACACTAGCATGCATAATGTGTAAAAAATTTGTGTTGTAAAGTGGATACTGCAAAATGTGCCTCCTTTTGAACCTACAAGCCATAGTATAATTTTAAATTTTCTGGGATGTCTTGTAGTAAAGAAACCTGTTTAAACTACCTAAATGTAGGGGTGCCTGGGTGGCTCAGTCGTTAAGCATCTGCCTTCGGCTCAGGTCATGATCTCAGGATCCTGGGATCGAGCCCCTCATGGGGCTCCCTGCTCCGCGGGAAGCCTGCTTCTCCCTCTCCTGCTCCCCCTGCTTATGTTCCCTCTCTCGCTGTCTCTCTCTGTCAAATAAATAAATAAAATCTTTAAAATAAATAAATAAATTACCTAAATGTAGTATTTCATAAAATATATTAGTCCTTAAAACTATTTTTGCATGCCCAACAGCTATTAATAAATACTATAGCATAGTCTTGGAAATACTGTTGTAGTTCATTTTCTTTTTTAATAGATGTTGAAGCTTATGTCCATAGAATTTGAACATTCTTTCTTTTTTTAAGATTAAAAAAAATTTATTTGAGAGAGAGAGCACATGCGCGCATGAGCAGCAGCAGTGGGGAGGAACAGAGGCGGAGGGAGAAGCCGACTCCCTGCAGAGCCGGAACCCGAAGCGGGGCTCGATCCCAGGACCCTGAGATCATGACCTGAGCTGAAAGCAGACGCTTGACTGGCTGAGCCACCCAGGCGCCCCTGAACATTCTTTTGAAGTCATTTATCCTTGGACCACAGCTTTTGGACTTTCATCTGAGTTTTTATTCAGAAGTTTTAAGCGAAGGGTGCGTTGGTGGCTCAGTTTAGCATCTGACTGAATTTTGTCTTGGGTCATGATCTCAGGGTGTGAGAATGAGCCCCGCCTCAGGCTTTGCGCTCAGCAGGTAGTCTGCTTGAGATTCTCTGTCTCTCTCCCTCTTCCCCTTCCCTCCCCCTGCTTACACACACTCTCACTTTCTCAAATAAATCTTAAGGAAAAAAAAATCTTTTTAAGAAAAGTTTTAAGCGATTACAGTCCCAAGTGTTTGGCAATTCTTTGCTACTCATAAGTTTGTTTTTCCTCCCCTTCCAACCCCATACTTCCCACATGGTTTAAAACAAAAGTCCATTTCTTGCTCTTAGATGGCCTGCTCTGAATTTAGGCACCTTCTGTGGCTCTGCTGCTGTTCAGTATAGTAGTCACTGGTCATCTATGGCTATCTTTTTTGAATTGTGATCTATTTTACATTCCATAAAATTCACCCACTTAACTACAGTTTGATGGGTTTTAGTATACTCAAAGATTGTGCAGCCATCACCACTGTCTGATTCTAGAACATTTTCATCACTCCAGAAGAAACCCTTTGTTACTTTCCCATCCCCCTCCTCCTCTGTCCCCTGGCAACCTCTTGATTTTTCTGTCTCTATGGGTTTGCTTATTCTAGGCATTTCATATAAATGGAATCCTACCATATGTGATGTCTTGTGTCTGGGTTCTTCCATTTAACATGTTTTTAAGGTTCACCATGTTGTAGCATGTCAGTACATCATTCTGTCTTTTCTTTTTAAATAATAGCTTTATAAAGATATAATTCACATACTGTGCGATTACTTCTTTAACATGTAAAATTCAGGAGCTCTTAGTGTCTTTACAGATCTATGCAGCTATAACTACTGTTAATTTTACAACATTTTTATTACCTCAAAAAGAAACCCTGTACCCTTTAGCTATCACATCTTATCCCCTAGCTATTCATTCAGGTCTAAGCAACCACTAATATATTTTTTGTTTTTGTTTTTTTGCTTCTTCTGGACATCTCATATAAATGGAATCATGTACCATGTACCTTTTTGTGTTTTTTCATTTAGGATGTTTTCAAGGTTCATCCATGTTGTATTATGTATCTGTGCTTCATTCCTTTTGATTACTGAATGAATATACTATATTTTATTTATCCATTCATCAGTTGATGGCTTTCTGTGTTGTTTTCACATTTTTGCTATTATGAATAATGCTACCACACATACAGAACATATAACACTATACATATATAAGTTTTCCTATGGGCATATGTTTTTACTTCTCTTGAAATGAGAATGGAATTGCTAGATCATATAACTCTATGTTTAACTATTTGTGGATCTGCCAGATTGTTTCCAGGGTAGTTGTATCCTATTGTATGAGGACTCCAGTTTGTCCACATCCTCACTGACACCTGTTATTGACTGTCTTTTTGAGTATAGCCATCTTAATAGGCATGAAGTGGCCTTTTTGTAGCTTTAGTGTTCATTTCCCTAACAACTAGTGATGTTGAGCATCTATTCATGTACTTTTTGATCATTGGTATATCTTCTTTGGAGAAATGTCTGTTCAAACCTGTTGCACGTTAAAAATTAGATTGTCTTTTAGTTGTTTAATTGCAAAAGTTTTTCAGATATTTAGGATACAAGTCTCTTATGAGGTACATGATTTGCAAATAATGTCTCCCATTCTGTGCATTTTCCTTTCATTTTCTTGATGGTATTCTTTGACCTGCACATTTTTAATTTTAATGAAGTCTAACATAACTATTTTTTCCTTTTTTTGTGAGCTTTAGTTGTTATATCTAGGAAACCAAAGCCTATTTCAAAGGTCACAAAGATTTATTCCTATATTTCCTAGGAGTTTTATAGTTTTAACTTTGACATTTAGGTCTTTGATCCCTTTTGAGTTAATTTTTACATACGTTGTGAGGTAGGAGGCTATAATATTTATTCCCTTGCATGTGGCTATCTAGTTGTCTCATCATGTGTTGAAAAGACTTTCCTCATCAAATTGTCTTGGCACCTTTGTTGAAAATTAATTACCCATAAATGATGGTTTTATTTCTGGACTCTTAATTCTAAAACGTTGATGCATGTTATCCTCATGCCTGTACTACAGAGTCTTTTGTAGTTTTGAGATTCTGATGTATGTGTCTTTGAAAAGAACTTTGTTCTTTTTCGGGCGCCTGGGTGTCTCAGATGGTTAAGCATCTGCCTTCGGCTCAGGTCATGATCCCAGGGTCCTGGGATCGAGTCCCACATCGGGCTCCCTGCTCCTTGGGAGCCTGCTTCTCCCTCTGCCTCTCTCTCTTTCTCTGTCTCTCATGAATAAATAAATAAAATCTTAAAAAAAAAAAAAAAGAACTTTGTTCTTTTTCAAGATTATTTTGGGGGTGCCTGGGTGGCACAGTTGGTTAAGCATCTGACTCTTGAATTAGGCTCAGGTCATGATCTCAGGGTCAAAAGACTGAGCCCTGTGTGGGGCTCTGCTCTCAGCATGGAGTCTGCTTGGACTTTTTCTCTCTCTCTCTGTTCCTCCACCCTATGCTCATTGTCTCTCACTCTTTCTAAAATGGGTAAATAAATCTTTAAAAAAAAGATAATTTTGGTTACTCTGTATCTTGAATTTGTATATGAATTTTAGGATCACTTGTTAATTTCTGCCAGAAAGGCTGCTGGGATTTTGATAGGGATTGTGTTAAATTTGTAGGTACACTGGAGGAGCCATCTTAAAGATATTAAGCCTTCTGATCCGTGGACATGGGACATCTTTCCATTTAATTAGGTCTTCTTTAATTTGTTTAAATGATTTTTTCTAGTTTTCAGTGTCTTACACTTTAAAAGTTGTTTCCTGGGGCACCTGGGTGGCTCAGTCGTTAAGCATCTGCCTTCAGCTCGGGTCATGATCCTACAGTCCTGGGATCGAGCCCCGCATCGGGCTCCCTGCTCCATGGGAAGCCTGCTTCTCCCTTTCCTACTCCCCATGCTTGTGTTCCTGCTCTCTCTGTGTCTCTCTCTGTCAAATAAATAAATAAAAAATCTTAAAAAAAAAAAAAAGTTGTTTCTAAGTATTTTTTTTATCATATTGTAAATGAAGTTGATTTTTTAATTTCCTTTTTGGATTGTTTATTGCTATTGTATAAAAATATAATTGATTTTTGTATATTGATCTCATATGGGTACCTTTTTTAAAAAAGATTTTATTTATTCATTTGACAGAGAGCGGGAGATCACAAGTAGGCAGAACTGCAGGCAGAGGGAGAAGCAGGCTCCCTGTTGTGCAGTGAGCCCGATGCAGGACTTGATCCCATGACCCTGAGATCATGACCTAGCCAAAGGCAGATGCCCAACCTACTGAGCCACCCAAGAGCCCCTCATATGGTTACTTTAAATTAATTAAATTTAAATGAAAATTTTACACTTCCACTAGCTACTTCTTAAGTGCTCCATAATCACATATGCCTAGTGACTACCACATTGAATAGCACAGATTTGATTATTTCCAGCATTGAAGATCTGTTGGATGTACAATAAAAAAACAAAACAGAAAAACCAAGAGTACCTCTTTGCCTTTTGCCTTGATGTATAACTCAGTATGTCCAGTGCTCATATTGTTATTTTTAATGTTTTGGACATTTCTACTATGAGAAATGGAGACTTTGTTTTCTTACACTTTCTATCTTTTCAACATGACTTCTAGCAATTTTGGATTTATTCATTTTGTCCATTATATTTATGTAAATATTTGCATCTGAAGCCTAGAGTGGACTGTGGTTATACTTTTCATTTGAATGTTTTCTTTTCCTTGGCACTAATAATTATCTTAGTTTTTGGCTGATTCATTACTTATGCATCTATTTCTAATTCATCTCTGAACTCTCCCCTGGACATATAAATCTTAACATATTTAAAGCATATCCTTAATCTGTCAGTTGTCAAGAACTGTAAAGAGTCTGAAATTTAACTCTATACTATCTGGTTAGATGGCCACAGTTTTATGGATGCGGTGGCAGAAGATATGAAACTCTAGGGTCAGAGACTAAGGACTTTATTACTCGAAGGAATAACATAAGCCTTTTCTTGAACTATGCTAGTTCCCCAAACCCCAATTCTCAGTGTGATATGAAGAGGGACAGATGATATCTATGCATGCATTGGGTTGCATTATTGGGAGGAGCCTGAATGTTTTATATTCGTCAGTAAGCATGCTGCCCTTTGCTCCAGAGGAAAACAGCCTATCTTCTAAAACTGTTTTCTATACAAACATCCTTGAAAAGATAGTCCAGAACAAAGTGCTTTTGCTCACATGATGTACAGAAATGCAAAAGACCCATGAAGAATTATCTCTCAATTACCAGTTTCATTTCTTTTTTTTTTTTTTTTTTTTAAGATTTTATTTATTTGACAGAGAGAGACACAGGGAGAGAGGGAACACAAGCAGGCAGAGGCGGAGGGAGAAGCAGGCTCCCCGCGGAGCAGGGAGCCCGACGTGGGGCTCGATCTCAGGACTCTGGGATCATGACCTGAGCCGAAGGCAGACGCCCAAAGATTGAGCCACCCAGGCGCCCCTCCAGTTTCATTTCTACTCTAAGGAGACCCATTTCTTGGAGCCCTTTGCCATTTTCTCCAATCTGGATTGTTTGGGTTATTGTTTTAGTTCTGCACTGCTTTCGTCTCAGAAATTTCCTTTGCCTCTTGGATTTACCTTTTTGCCTTTTAATGTAGATCCTATTTTCTGGATCCTATGATTCCTTCTTTCTTGGTTTTTTGTTTTGAGAAAGGGTACAGGGAAGGTTTTTAAAAATGCTGAAAATCTTACTCAACTTTCCCTAGTGAATGATTTGACTAGATACAGAATTATAGTTTGGAAATAATTTTAACTTCCAAATGACTTAGTTGCTTGGGCATCTGACCCTTGATTTTGGCTGGGGTCATGATCTCAGGGTTATGGGAAGCCCTGTGTCTTATAACTGGCATTATTTATTGAGCAAAGTGGTGTCTGCACTAAATTAGTGGGTATAGAAATTTTGAGTGATTCTACTATATTATTGAGGAGGCCAGTGAAGAATTTTTCCCTTGTGGTTCTTCATGAATCCTGTGGAGATGTAGCTAAAAATAATTTTTTGTTTGTTAGAGCAAATGTTTCTAATGGGTTTTGCTGTGTCAGATCAGTTTAGAAAGAAAACTGTATAGTTAATCAGCATATTAATACATTTCTAGTTTGTAATGCTGGACCTTGAATGACACAGTTCCTGTGATGTTGATTATGGTGGCAGTAGCCCAACTAGTCCAGTTCCATAGTTGTGGCATAGACTTTTGTACTAAAATAAGTGAAAATACAGATAACATTGTGTCCAGAATGTGCTGTTATTGGTCTTGTTTTCATAGAAGCATGAGAGGTGGTTATTGAAAAAATGTTTGTTTTTTTTTTTTAAAGATTTTATTTATTTATTTGATAGAGAGAGAGAGACAGTGAGAGAGGAAACACACCAGGGGGAGTGGGAGAGGGAGAGGGAGGAAGCAGGCTTCCCGCTGAGCAGGAAGCCCGATGCGGGGCTTGATCCCAGGACCCTGGGACCATGACTTGAGCTGAAGGCAGACGCTTAATGACTGAGCCACCCAGGTACCCTGAAAAAATGTTCTTTAATAAAGATTTTATTTATTTATTTGACAGAGAGCAAGAGAGGGAACACAAGCAGTGGGAGTGGGAGAGGAGAAGCAAGCTTCCCACTGAGCAGGGAGCCCGATGTGGGGCTCGATCCCAGGACCCTGGGATCATGACCTGAGCCGAAGGCAGATGCTTAATGAATAGCCAACCAGGCGCCCCGGAAAAAAAAAAATTTATTATTATGTTACGTTAATCACCATACATTACATCATTAGTTTTTGAGGTAATGTTCCATGATTCACTGTTTGCGTATAACACGCAGTGCTCTATGCAGAACATGCCCTCCTTAATACCCATCACCAGGCTAACCCATCCCCCAGCCCCCTCCCCTCTAGAACTCTGTTTGTTTTTCACAGTCCATAGTCTCTCATGGTTCGTCTCCCCCTCTGATTTCCCCCCCTTCATTCTTCCCCTCCTGCTATCTTCTTTTTTTTTTTTCCTTTTAACATATAATGTATTATTTGTTTCAGAGGTACAGGTCTGTGATTCAACAGTCTTACACAATTCACAGCCCTCACCATAGCACAACCTTCCCCAGTGTCTATCACCCAGCCACCCCATCCCTCCCACTCCCCACCACTCCAGCAACCCTCAGTTTGTTTCCTGAGATTAAGAATTCCTCATATCAGTGAGGTCATATCATGCATGTCTTTCTCTGATTGACTTGTTTCGCTCAGCATAATACCCTCCATTTCCATCCACGTCATTGCAAATGGCAAGATTTCATTCCTTCTGATGGCTGCATAATATCCATTGTATATATATGCCATATCTTCTTTATGCATTCATCTGTCGATGGACATCTTGGCTCTTTCCACAGTTTGGCTATTGTGGACATTGCTGCTATAAACATCGGAGTGCACGTACCCCTTTGGATCCCTACATTTGTATCTTTGGGGTAAATACCCAGTAGTGCAATTGCTGGGTCGTATGGTAGCTCTATTTTCAACTTTTTGAGGAACTTCCATACTGTTTTCCAGAGTGGCTGCACCAGCTTGCATTCCCACCAACAGTGTAGGAGGGTTCCCCTTTCTCCGCATCCTTGCCAACATCTGACATTTCCTGACTTGTTAATTTTAACCATTCTGACTGGTGTGAGGTGATATCTCATTGAAGTTTTGATTTGGATTTCCCTGATGCTGAGCGATGCTGAGCACTTTTTCATGTGTCTGTTGGCCATTTGGATGTCTTCTTTGCAGAAATGTCTGTTCATGTCTTCTGCCCATTTCTTGATTGGATCATTTGTTCTTTGGGTGTTGAGTTTAATAAGTTCTTTAAGATTTTGGATACTAGCCCTTTATCTGACATGTCATTTGCAAATATTTTCTCCCATTCTGTCGGTTATATTTTGGTTTGGTTGAATGTTTCCTTTGCTATGCAAAAGCTGTTTATCTTGATGAAGTCCCAATAGTTCATTTTTGCCCTTGCTTCCCTTGCCTTTGGCGATGTTTCTAGGAAGAAGTTGCTGCGGCTGAGGTCGAAGAGGTTGCTGCCTGTGTTCTCCTTTAGGATTTTGATGGACTCCTGTCTCACATTTAGGTCTTTCAACCATTTTGAGTCTATTTTTGTGTATGGTGTAAGGAAATGGTCCAGTTTCATTCTTCTGCATGTGGCTGTCCAGTTTTCCCAACACCATTTGTTGAAGAGACTGTCTTTTTTCCATTGGACATTCTTTCCTGCTTTGTCAAAGATTAGTTGACCCTAGAGTTGAGGGTCCATTTCTGGGCTCTCTATTATGTTCCATTGGTCTGTGTGTCTGTTTTTGTGCCAGTATCATACTGTCTTGATGATTACAGCTTTGTAATAGAGCTTGAAATCCGGAATTGTGATGCCACCAGCTTTGCTTTTCTTTTTCAACATTCCTCTGTCTATTCAGGGTCTTTTCTGGTTCCATGCAAATTTTAGGATTATTTGTTCCATTTTTTTGAAAAAAGTTGATGGTATTTTGATAGGGATTGCATTGAATGTGTAGATTGCTCTAGGTAGCATTGACATCTTCACAATATTTGTTCTTCCAATCCATGAGCATGGAACGTTTTTCCATTTCTTTGTGTCTTCCTCAATTTCTTTCATGAGTATTTTATAGTTTTCTGAGTACAGATTCTTTGCCTCTTTAGTTAGATTTATTCCTAGGTATCTTACGGTTTTGGGTGCGATTGTAAATGGGATCGACTCCTTAATTTCTCTTTCTTCTGTCTTGTTGTTGGTGTACAGGAATGCCACTGATTTCTGTGGATTGATTTTCTATCCTGCCACTTTACTGAATTCCTGTATGAGTTCTAGCAGTTTTGGGGTGGAGTCTTTTGGGTTTTCCACACAGAGTATCATATCATCTGCAGACAGTGAGAGTTTGACTTCTTTGCTGGTTTGGATGCCTTTTGTTTCTTTCTGTTGTCTGATTGCTGTGGCTAGAAGTTCTAATACTATGTTGAATAGCAGTGGTGATAGGGGACATCCCTGCCGTGTTCCTGACCTTAGGGAGAAAGCTCTCAGTTTTTCCCTGTTGCAAATGATATTCGCTGTGGGTTTTTCATAGATGGCTTTTATGATATTGAGGTATGTACCCTCTATCCCTATACTCTGAAGAGTTTTCATCAAGAAAGGATGCTGTTCTTTCTCAAATGCTTTTTCTGCATCTATTGAGAGGATTTTATCCTTTTTTTTTTATTAATGTATTGTATCACATTGATTTGCGGATGTTGAACCAACCTTGCAGCCCAGGGATAAATCCCACTTGGTCGTGGTGGATAATCCTTTTAATGTACTGTTGGATCCTATTGGCTTGTATTTTGGTGAGAATTTTTGCATCCATGTTCATCAAGGATATTGGTCTGTAATTCTCCTTTTTGATGGGGTCTTTGTCTGGTTTGGGGATCAAGGTAATGGTGGCCTCATAAAATGAGTTTGGAAGTTTTCCTTCCATTTCTATTTTTTGGAACAGTTTCAGAAGAATAGGTATTAATTCTTCTTGAAATGTTTGGTAGAATTTCCCTGGGAAGCCATCTGGCCCTGGGCATTTGTTTGTTGGGAGATTTTTGATGACTGCTTCAATTTCCTTAGTGGTTATAGGTCTGTTCAGGTTTTCTATTTCTTCCTGGTTCAGTTTTGGTAGTTGATACATCTCTAGGAATGCATCCATTTCGTCCAGATTATAATGTGCTGGCATATAGTTGCTCATAATATGTTCTTATAGTTGTTTGTATTTCTTTCATGTTGGTTGTGATCTCTCCTGTTTCATTCATGATTTTATTTATTTGGGTCCTTTGTCTTTTCTTTTTTGTAAGTCTTGCCAGGGGTTTATCGATCTTGTTAATTCTTTCAAAGAACCAGCTCCTAGTTTCGTTGATCTGTTCTACTGTTCTTTGGTTTCTATTTGATTGATTTCTGCTCTGATCTTTATTACTTCTCTTCTCGTGCTGGGTTTAGGCTTTATTTGCTGTTCTTTCTCCAGCTCCTTAGATGTAGGGTTAGGTTGTGTATTTGAGACCTTTCTTGTTTCTTGAGAAAGGCTTGTATTGCTATATACTTTCCTCTTAGGACCACCTTTGCTGCATCCCAAGGATTTGGAATAGTTGTGTTTTCATTTTCATTTATTTCCATGAAGTTTTTAAATTCTTCTTTAATTTCCTGGTTGACCCATTCATTCTTTAGTAAGATGCTCTTTAGCCTCCATGTACTTGAGTTCTTTCCAACTTTCTTCTTGTGATTGAGATCTAGTTTCAAAGCATTGTGGTCTGAAAATATGCAGGAAATGATCCCAGTCTTTTGGTACCGGTTGAGAACTGATTTGTGACCTAGGATGTGATCTATTCTGGAGAATGTTCCATGGGCACTAGAGAAGAATGTGTATTCTGTTGTTTTTTTGGGGATGGAATGTTCTGAATATATCTGTGAAGTCCATTTGGTCCAGGGTGTCATTTAAAGTCTTTATTTCCTGGGACGCCTGGGTGGCTCAGTCGGTTAAGCGTCTGCCTTCGGCTCAGGTCATGATCCCAGGGTCCTGGGATCGAGTCCTGCATCGGGCTCCCTGCTCCGTGGGGAGCCTGCTTCTCCCTCTGCCTCTGTCTCTCTCTCTGTCTCTCATGAATAAATAAATAAAATCTTAAAAAAAAAAATAAAGTCTTTATTTCCTTGTTGATCTTTTGCTTAGATGATCTGTCCCTTTCAGTGAGGGGGGTGTTAAAGTCCTCCACTATAATCATATTGCTGTTGATGTGTTTCTTTGCTCTTGTTATTAATGAGCTTATATAAGTGGCTGCTCCCAAGTTAGGAGCATAGATAGTTACAATTGTTAGATCTTCTTGTTGGATAGACCCTTTAAGTATGATATAGTGTCCTTCCTCGTTTCTTATTATAGTCTTTGGTTTAAAATCTAATTTGTCTGATATAAGGATTGACACCTCAGCTTTCTTTTGGTGTCTATTAGCATGGTAAATGGTTTTTCTCCCCCTCACTTTCAATCTGGGGGTGTCTTTGGGCCTAAAATGAGTCTCTTGCAGACAGCATATCGATGGGTCTTGTTTTTTTTATCCAACCTGATACCCTGTGTCTTTTGATTGGGGCATTTAGCCCATTTACATTCAGGGTAACTATTGAAAGATATGAATTTAGTGCCACTGTATTGCCTGTAAGGTGACTGTTACTGTATATTGTCTGTGTTCCTTTCTGGTGTATGTTACTTTTAGGCTCTTTCTTTGCTTAGAGGACCCCTTTCAGTATTTCTTGGAGGGCTGGTTTTGTGTTTGCAAATTCCTTTAGTTTTTGTCTGTCCTGGAAGCTTTTTATCTCTCCTTCTATTTTCAGTGACAGCCTAGCTGGATATAGTATTCTTGGCTGCATATTTTTCTCATTTAGTGCTCTGAATATATCATGCCAGTCCTTTCTGGCCTGCCAGGTCTGTTGCCAATCTAATGTTTCTACCATTGTAGGTTACAGATCTCTTCTCCCGAGCTGCTTTCAGGATTTTCTCTTTGTCTCTGAGACTCGTAAGTTTTACTATTAGATGTCGGGGTGTTGACCTATTTTTATTGATTTTTAGGGGGGTTCTCTGTGCCTCCTGGATTTTGATGCCTGTTTTTTTTCCCCAAATTAGGGAAGTTCTCTGCTATAATTCGTTCCAATATACGTTCTGCCCCTCTCCTCTTTCTTCTTCTTCTGGGATCCCAATTATTCTAATGTTGTTTTGTCTTATGGTATCACTTATCTCTCGAATTCTGCCCTCATGATCCAGTAGTTGTTTATCTCTCTTTTTCTCAGCTTCTTTATTTTCCATCATTTGGTCTTCTATATCACTAATTCTTTCTTCTGCCTCATTTATCCTAGCAGTTAGAGCCTCCATTTGTGATTGCACCTCATTAATAGCCTTTTTGATTTCGACTTGGTTAGATTTTAGTTCTTTTATTTCTCCAGAAAGGGTTTCTCTAATAACTTCCATGCTTTTTTCAAGCCCAGCTAGTATCTTTAAAGTCATCATCTGAACTCTAGTTCTGACATCGTACTAATGTCTATATTGATTAGGTCCCTGGCAGTCAGTACTGCCTCTTGTTCTTTTTGTTGAGGTGATTTTTTCCGTCTTGTCATTTTGTCCAGAGGAGAATAGATGAATGAGAGAACAAAATGCTAACAGGGTAACAACGTCCCCAGATAATACACTCTAAACAAATCAGAAAAGACCTGAAACCGGAGGAAAAGAAAGGGAAAGAAAGAAAACAGAAAAAGAAAAAGAAAAAAAAAAAAAGAAAAAGTTAAAAACAAACAAAAACAGAACAAAACAAAAAAACAGAATATGATCAGATATGATCAGGCTGGTGCATAGATGAGTGCCACACACTAGATTTTGGGTGTATTTTGGTCTGTTAGAAGAAAGTGCCTCCCAAAATTTTAAAGGAAGAAAACTTATATATGTATAAAAATAAGGGTTAATACGATGAAGGGATGGAATATGACTAAAGATGAAAATTATAAAAGATTTTATAAAAGGAATTGATAAGGTAAGTTGGTTGAAAAACGAAAGAAGAGGATTTAAAAAAAAGAGAGAGAATGTGATCAGGCAGGAGATTAGAACAAAGCCATTCACTAGAGATTTAGGGTATATTTTGGTCTGTTAGAAGAAACTGTATCCCAAAATTTTAAAGAGAGAACAACTTATATATATGTATATACCAAAAATAAGGTTAACTACTATGAAGGGATAGAATATGACTCTAAAAATGAAAAATAAGATTTTTTTAAAAAGGGACTGATAAGATGTTGGTGAAAAAGGGAAAAAGAAAATTTCAAAAACAAAAAAGTAAAAAAAAAAAATTAACTTTGAAAGACTAAAGAATTATGGGAAAATAGCCATGAATTCTATGTGCAGTACTCCCCTAGGGCTGGAGTTCTGTGGTTCTCATTGATCCGTAAAATTGGTTTTGGCTGGCTCTTCTTGCTGATCCTTTGGGGGAGGGGCCTGTTGCCATGGTTCCCAAATGTCTTTGCCAGAGGTGGAATTGCCCCGCCCTTGCCGGGTCTGGGCTAAGTAATCTGCTCGGGTTTGCTCTCGGGAGCTTTTGTTCCCTGCAAGCTTTCTGTGCAGCTTTGGAGGACAAGAGTGAAATGGCGGCCTCCCAGTCTCCGCCCCGGAGGAGCCAAGAACTCGGGGCCCCACTCCTCAGTGCACCCCCAGAGAAAAGCAGTCAGTCACTCCTGTCTCCCTGGTCTCAGGCCACACTCCGTGCTCACCTGGCCTGTGACCGAGCGTTTCTCTCTGGCACCCGACCGGGTGTGGAGTCTCCAAACCCAGCAGATCCCTGCGGTGCGCTCCTGCGCCGCTCCTCCCGTGGGAGGAAGGGGAGTCTCCCCATATCTGCCGCTTGTTGTGTCCCTGCTGGAAGAGCAGGGGCCCGACTGTGCCGCTGATCACGGTATATGACAACCCCGAGCTGAGAGCCCACTCCTCGGCTCCGTCTCTGCAGCCGGCTTCCCCGCTCCGATACCTGGGAGCTCTGCCGCACTCAGGCTCCCCCGGTCTTCCTGCGACCCCGAGGGTCCTGAGACCACACTGTCCCGTTAGGGTTCCACCACCACCCCACCCACCCCCAGCCACTGGAGTGACGTCCCTCAGCGGAGCAGACTTCTAAAAGTTCTGATTTTTTGCTCCGCGGCTCTATCACTTGCCAGTAGCGGCTGACGGAGACCCCCTCCCCCGCTGTCTATCCTCCTGAATATTGCCTCAGATTCACTTCTCCGCACGTCCTACCTTCCAGAAAGTAGTTGCTTTTCTGTTCAGAGTTGTTGCTATTCTTTTCTTCGATCTCCTGTTGAGTTTGTAGGTATTCAGAATGGTTTGATCCTTATCCGGTGAATTCCTGGGACCAGATGAAATCCATGTCTCCTACTCCTCTGCCATCTTGCTCCTCTGCTCCTGGAAAAAAATATTTTTAATTGTAAGAGGAGTACATAACATAAGAGGGAAAAATACAAAGAATCAAAATTATCTGCAGCTTCACCACCAATGAAACTGTGAATATTTATTTCCTTTTAATAAGTACTGATATTACATAATTAGTATTTTCCTTCTAATATCTATCAATACATAATTTTATATACATATGCATTTGTATCATTTTATACATACTATTTTACATATTTGAAATACAGTAAATTCCTACCATAATGACTTGAAGTTTAAAAGTTTAAAATGTTGGGGTCCCTGGGTCGCTCATTTGGTTAAGTGGCTGCTTTCAGCTTGGGTCATGATTCCAGGGTCCTGGGATCAAGCCCTGCTTCGGGCTCCCTGCTCAACGGGGAGCCTGCTTCTCCTTCTCCATCTCCCCCCTGCTTGTGCACTCTCTCTCTGTCAAATAAATAAATACAATCTTAAAGTTTAAAAAGTTAAACAATAACATGAAGTTTAAAAATATAAATTTCATAGAGTTATAAGGCCATGTTTAAACGTTCTGGAAATAGTTGCATTATATTCAAATTTATGTTATTGGGGGTGTATTATTTAGGGTTTTAATATATTTAAAATAGTTTTGCATTCTTTATATCAGATTTTTCATAAGCAGTTTTTAATACAAATTTTTTAATGATATGGTTGTGCTAACTTTGTTTAACCCTTTCTCTGTTTTTGGATGTTTAGATGGTTTCTAATTATTTGTGTAACAGGATATTAAATGAGGCTTTTCCTGTTTTCTTAGAGTTACAGTTCAGGCTCCAGAGGTGAGGACAATATCCAGCAGTTACCTCCATATTTTAATAAAGGGTGTCAAATTACTCCTATAGGACTTGTTGAAAGATGAAACTACTTTTTATTTTATTTTTATTTTTTAAAGATTTTATTTATTTATTTGAGAGAGAGAGAATGAGAGAGAACACATGAGAGGGGATAGGGTCAGAGGGCAAAGCAGACTCCCTGCCGAGCAGGGAGCCCGATGTGTGACTCGATCCAGGGACTCCAGGATCATGACCTGAGCCGAAGGCAGTCGCTTAACCAACTGAGCCACCCAGGCGTCCAGATGAAACTACTTTTTAAACACCTTGTTCTCTGTGTATCTTTGAGTGTACACATATATGGATATATAAACTATTCACTTACATATATGTATGTAAACAAATGAAGATTTTTTTTTCAGGATTCTCGTGTTTTTCTTTTTTTTTTTTTTAAAGATTTTATTTGAGAGAGAGAGAGAGAGAGAATGAGAAACAGCACAAGAGGGCAGAGGGTCAGAGGGAGAAGCAGGCTCCCCGCCAAGCCAGGAGCCTGATGTGGGACTCGATCCCAGGACTCCGGGATCATGACCCAAGCCGAAGGCAGTCACTTAACCAACTGAGCCACCCAGGTGCCCCAAATGAAGATGTTTTTTAAAAGATTTTATTTTTTCGAGACAGAGTGCAAATACGAGTAGGGGGAGGAGCAGAGAGAGAGGGAGGGAGGGAAAGAGAATCTCAAGCAGACTCCACACTGAGTGCAGAGCCCAGTGTGGGGCTCTCTCGTGACCGTGAAATTATGACCTGAACTGAAATCAAGAGTCGGTTGCTCAACCGACTAAGTCACCCAGGTACCCCAAATGAAGATTTTTTTTTAAGGGGGTATAGAAATGCTGTGCTTCTCCCTCATCTTCATATAAGTTAAGAGAGTTTCATGAAAATCAGTCATAGCAATTGGGGTTGCCTGTTAAAAGGACTGAGATTTTACTGACAGATTGAAGCTTGCTAATTTGTAGAAGTGCTTGAGCTGTGAAGTACAGGGCGAGAATTCTGGGTAGATCCTGACCCTAGTTGAATTGGGCATGGCATGGGAGTGGGCATGAAGTTGTTGCCTGACTCCCTGAGAAAAGTCTGAAGGTTAGATCCAGCCTGGAGTAGAACAAGTAAGGAGGCTGTAATGGGAGGACCTAGTACTTCTAGAGTTTTGGGGGGCAAAAATGGTGATTTTTCTCCCCATGGGCAAAATAAGTAAGAGCAGAAGGTAACTAGAATAGAGCTGTAAGAATCTTGCCCAAGAAAACTGACTGCTGTGGGGGAGTTAGCACTAACAGAAAGAGGCTATGTGATTTGTGCCTTCTAAGCTAAATCCAAGTATGGGATGTTAGCCAGGGATTGAATTGCCCATGTATAGGATCTCGGAGGAACCCATAATGTGCTTCACAGGAAAGAAGGGCAGAATTTGGTGTTAGCATAGAGCATTGACATCAGATTCCTACAAAATAGTTATGTAAATCCTTGCACTTTTCCTTTCATTACTCTTCTTGCTTTCTTCTACTTTGCTGCTTCTGATTCTGGAGAAATGAACTGTAAGCAGCATTGTGAAGTGGGGAGGAAGAGTGAAAGAGTGGAAGAGCACGGTAGAGGAATAATGAAAGAACATACATTGCTCTCTAATTCTGGTTTGTGCAATTTTCAGTCTAGGCCTGAGCTGAGGAATTAGAATGAAAATTGAAGTTCTGATTTAGGTCAAAATGGTCTTTTTAATGTTTGAAAATGAAACCATTTTAATACCTGAAAATTACTAGAAAAGCTACAAAATTTGATGATGACATAATCTAGGAGCAGGAAAAGGAGACCCCAACATAGCATGGGTAGGAGGAAGGATTTAGTTAATTTATGATTCTACCCTGTGGAGTTCATTTTATTATACTCACTATTATAGATAACTGTGCCGAGAACATCTGTGAACAGAGTTTTTGTCCACATTTCTCTTTGACTCTTTATCATAGTTTCCCAAAAGTGGGTCAAAGAGTATGAACATTTTATTTATTTATTTATTTTAAAGATTTTATTTATTTGACAGAGAGAGAGACAGTGAGAGAGGGAACACAAGCAAGGGGAGTGGGAGAAGGGGAGAAGCAGGCTTCCTGCTGAGCAGGGAGCCCTGTGCGGGGCTTGATCTCAGGACCTTGGGATCATGACCTGAGCCGAAGGCAGATGCTTAATGACTGAGCCACCCAGGTGCCCCAAGTATGAACATTTTAAAGACATTTGGTACATCTTGCCAAATTGCTTTCCAGAAAGATTATACCTCACATACATTTTAACCAGTTGTGTGGATGGTTATCTGTCTTACTTCATCTTCAGCAGCCTTGATTGTTGTTTTTGAAATTTGCTAGTTTATTTATTATTATTATTATTTTAAAGATTTTATTTATTTGAGAGAGAGAGCACAAGCAGGAGGAGGGGCAGAGGGAGAGGGAGAAGCAGACTCCCTACTGAGCAGGGAGCATGTGGTGCTCAATCCCAGGACTCTGGGATCATGACCTGAGTCGAAGGCAGATGCTTAACCGACTGAGCCACCCAGGGTGCCCCTTTTTGCTAGTTTAAAGCTGCAAAAAATGTATAATTTTTTACATTTTGTAAATTTTAATTTACAAAGTAAACTACTTTTAATTTACTTTGCTTCAGTTACTGATATAGTATTAGCAAACATTATCAAGTGTTTGGTGGTTGCTAAGTATTTTTGTGTTTTACCTTATTTAATTTTAAGTCTTCGGAGATAAATACTAATCTCATCTTCATTAGAGAAGTGAGAAAATTGAGACTTAGAGTAGACTTCTCGAACTTTAATGTGCATATGAATCACCTAAGCATCTTGTTAAATCAGATTCTAAATCAGTACTTGTAGGATTTGGTGCAGGGTTCTGCATTTCAAACATGTGGGTTCCATTTGATGGTGTTTATGCTAGTCAGTAGACTACACTTTGAGAGACATATGCTTGGAAAAGTTTAAAACCTTGCTTATGGTAACATAGCTAGTAAATGGAGGAGCCCAAATATGTTTGATTCTGGGCTTTAAGCAGGAAACTGTGCTGTGCTAGTGAGGGTAAACGTTTTTTTCTTGTTAATGACTTATTTTAATTTTTTTTCATGAATTTTCTGATCTATTCCTTGCTCTAACTTTGTGTTTTTCTTTTTTTTTTTTTTAAGGATTTTATTTATTTATTGGGCAGAGAGAGACACAGCAAGAGAGAGAACACAAGCAGGGGGATTGGGGGAGGGAGAAGCAGGCTTCCTGCGAACAGGGAGCCCGATGCGGGGCTCGATCCTAGGACCATGGGATCATGACCTGAGCCGAAGGCAGACACTTAACGACTGAGTCACCCAGTCCCCTCTTACCTTTGTGTTTTTCTAAACGGTTTTATGTCTTTAACTCTATTGGTTGTAGGTTTTTTTTTTAAAGTAGACTTTGTTTTTAGACCAGTTTTAGGTTTACTGAAAAATGAAGTGTAGAGTGTTCTCATATACCTCTAACCCCACCTCCCCACAGTTGCCCCTATATTAACATCTTGCATTAGTGTGATACATTTGTTACAACTGATGAACCAGTGTCCGTAATTGTTGTTAACTGAAGTCCATTAGGGTTCATGCTTGGTCTTACACGTTCTGTGGGTTTTGACAAATCACAGTATCATAAGGAATAGTTTCACTGCCCTAAAATTCCCCTGTGCTCCACCTATTCAACCCTCCTTCCTTCCCCACAAACCCCTAGCAATCACTGATCTTTTTACTGTCTCCATGGTTTTACTTTACATTTTCTAGAGTGTCATATAGCTAGAATCATATAGTACATAGCCTTTTCAGTTTGGTTTCTTTTACTGAGCAATGTACATTTAAGGTTCCTCCATGTGTTTTTATGGTTTAATAGCTCATTTCTTTGTATTGCTGAATAGTATTCCATTGTATGATGTACCACAGTTTGTTTATGCATTCACCTATTGAAGGACATTTGTGTTGCTTCCAATTAATTATAATTACCAAAACATTCTTGTGCAGGTTTTTGTATAAACCTGTTTTCAGCTCATTTGGGTAAATACCAAGGAGCATGGTTACTGCATCACATAGTAAAAGTATGTTTAGTTTTGTAAGAAACTGCCAAACTGTCTTCCATTCACCATCAGTAAAAGAAAGTTCTTGTTCCACATCCTCTTCAGCATTTGGTGGCATTAGTGTTTGGTATTTTAGCCATTCTGATAGGTGTGTAGTGGTATCTCATTGTAATTTGCAGTTCCCTTGTGACATATGTTTAACCTTTTCATATGCTTATTTGCCATCTGTTTAGCTTCACTGGTGAAGTATCTGTTCAGATCTATTGTTTTGTTTTTTTTTTTAAAGATTTTATTTATTTATTTATTTGAGAGAGAGAGAGAGAGAGAAACAGCATGAGAGGGGAGAGGGTCAGAGGGAGAAGCAGGCTCCCCGCTGAGCCGGGAGCCCGACGCGGGACTCGATCCCAGGACTCCGGGACCATGACCTGAGCCGAAGACAGTCGCCTAACCAACTGAGCCACCCAGGCGCCCCACATCTATTGTTTTTTTAAAAATCTTATTTATTTTGGGGGGGCACGAGAGGAGGGAGGGGCTGAGGGAGAGACAGAACATCTCAAGCAGACTCAGCACTGAGCGCAGAGCCTGACGTGGGGCTTAGTCCCATGACCCTGAGATCATGACCTGAGTCGAAACCAGGAGTCGGACACTCAACCAACTGAGCCACCCAGGCACCCATGATCTCTCTTTTTTTTTTTTAAGTTTGATTGCTTACTTATCCTTGAGGGTTTTGTTTGTTTGTTTGTTTGTTTTGTAGGCTCTACACCTAGCTGGGGCTTGAACTCATGACCCTGAGATCCAGAGTCACATGTTCTACCAACTGAGCCAGCCAGGTGCCCCTAGCCATTCTTGAATTTTAAGAGTTCCCTGTATATTTCAAATGCCGGTCTTTTATCAAATGTGTTTTGTAAATTTTTTTTTCCCCTCAGTTTGTGGCTTATTTTTTCAATGTAACTGTCTTTTTCAGAGTTGAAGTTTTAAGTTTTCTGTCTCAAATTTGTTTTTGAATTTATATCTTTCACTCAGCTGGGCATAGATTTTTGTTTATTGCCACTTTGAAACTTCATTTTAGAATTTAAAACATTTTGTGATATAACACTTTTCGAGATCATGGTTGTCTTTTTGACCATTGCTTTCTTTATATCTAGCAGACTTTCTCCATCTAAAGATCAGATTACATAAAAGGGGCTGTCATTTTTTGAGCTCTTCCATTGTGTCAAGTTCTGTGCTAAATTTTTGGCATGCCTGATCTCATTTAATTTTCTTGCGAGAATTCTGTTACATCCTCATCTGTCTCTTATATCCAAAACCTGTCTTCCTGATTACCCTGCCTCATACATACTTCAGAGATTAAAATCACTGTACTAAATCTCCTTCATCTTTCCACCTTAAAATCTGTAAACCTTATACCTGCAGCAACTTTCTCCTTTTTCTCTTTTCTGTTAAAAGTACTGTCCTCTTTCTGTCAAAGACCACTTGCTCTATTTGAGCTCTTTCTCAAATATTTTACTTTAACTCTCTTGCCTCTTCAACTGCTCCTGTCCCACTGGAACATCTATATCAGCATGGAAGCATGCTCTGTCATCTCCCATCTTAAACTATTTTTTCAACCCTATATTCTCATCTAGCTGTGGTCCCATTTCTTTAATTCCCTATATGAACATTTTTCGAAGATTTATCTACCTGTGTTTCCTTTTATTCTTTTTTTTTAAAGACTTATTTATTTGTCAGAGAGCACAAGCGGGGGGCGGGGGGCAGCAGGCAGAGGGACAGGGAGAAGCAGGCTCCCCTCTGAGCAAGGAGCCCGATGTAGGGACTCAATCACAGGACCCTGGGATCATGACCTGAGCTGAAGGCAGCTGCCTAACAGACTGAGCCACCTGCTTCCTTTATTCTTAACATTCATTCTAATCTGGTTTCTACAGTACTATTAAACAAAAATACTTTTTTTTTTCAAATTAATCAAATGATTCCATATTGCCACAGCCATTCACTGGGTGCTTTTCTGACCTCATCTTTCCTGATTTCTCAGTACCATTGACCATGTCTTCCTTCTTGAAATAGTTTCTTCTCTTGGTTTCTATAATATTGCAGTCTCCAGTATTCTACCTCATTCATCATTTACAGATTCTCTACTTTCTCATTATCCAGTCTCTGAAGGTTGGGTTCTGAAGGATAGTTCCTAGTCATCATCTCTTCTCTTTATACTCTACACCTCATTCAGTTTTTCATTTTGTTTATTTTTTTTTTTTGGCACCTACTTTGTATTGCACACTGTTTCTAGGCAGTTTTGGGTTTACAGGAGTGTTCTGCATTTCCATGCTTTTAAATACTGCATATTTTCCATTTTCTTCCAGACTTCTTGATGTCTGTCCCAAATAGGTTCCCACTTCCTTTTGACTTTCTTAGAGACAACTCAGATTCAACATGGTTCTAGTAATGCATAAGTGGGAACAGACTTAAGGATTTAGCCTTATATCCTTAGAAAAGAGACTAGTGATAAACAGTAATCGTGGAGGTGAGATCTTACATGTAATTGTGAAATTCTTAGCTTTTGAGATAGCAGAGGCTTCTTTGTCAATTTTGATTTGAGTTCTTTCTTACAGATGACATGTGTACCTGTGTAGTAAGCCATTTGTGTCTACTTCAGTATTTTCTTGGTGTATTGTGGCTAAGTGCTAACACCATAATGGTGAAGCTTCACTAGGAAGTAAAAGTAGTTTTTGCTGACTTTGTTATCAGAAATAGAAGAAATCAGTCACAGTTTGTTGATATGGTTAGTGTGTTCATGCTGTTTCATTGTTCATTGTTACTAAACACCCTTTCCTTGTAGCTAATGAAAGACTTTAGTAATGGCTGTATTTTGGGGATATAGGTATATTTTAATTCTAACTGAAAAAAATTAGAAGAAGTAATGGCTATATTTTATAGAAGAAAAATTCTAAAATATAGTCTCAAAAAAATGAATATTTCGGTTTTAGACTAGGACTATACTAGATTATACTTTGGGGTGCATTGATCCAGAGGTCTGAAGATGACTCTGAAAGTTCCAATTTTAAAGTTTTAAAAAATTGATAAAACCAAATGATACACCATGAATTCACAAAGTTCATTCTCAGTTGATCCCATTATCATAACGTAAAGGATATGTGTTTAAAAATACACATATATTGTGCCCCTAAGAGATTATCATTCTATCCCTTTTTTTTATTTAGCGGTTTTTATTGTGGTAAATATACATATTGTATGATTAACCATTTTAACCATTTTTTAAGTGTGCAAGTCAGTGTCATTAAGTACATTCACAGTATTGTACAACCATTACCACTGTCCATCTCCAGAACTTTTTCATTATCCCAAATAGAAACTCCGTACTCATTAGACAGTAGTTCCCCACTCTCCTCTCTCCTTAGCCCCTGGCACCTCTGCTCTAATTTTATCTGGATGAATATGCCTATTCTAGGTACTTTATATAAGTGGAATCATAACATTGGTCTTTCATGTCTTGCTTATTTCATTTAAAGTTATGTTTTCAAGGTTCATCCATGTTGTAGCATGTACCAGAATTTCTTTCTTTTTTTTTTTTTTTTTTTAGAGATTTTATTTATTTATTCATGAGAGACAGAGAGAGTGAGAGAGAGAAGCAGGCTCCCAAAGAGCAGGGAACCCGATGCGGGACTTGATCCCAGGACCCTGGGATCATGACCTGAGCCGAAGGCAGATGCTTAACCATCTGAGCCACCCAGGCGCCCAGCATGTACCAGAATTTCATTTCTTTTTAGGTTTAATTATATCCCATTGTTTGTATCCACCAGATTTTATTTATCCATTCATCTGTGGAGGGTCATTTAGGTTGTTTCTATCTTGTAAGTAATCTGCTATGGACATTGGTGTACAAGTATCTTTTTCAATACTTGCTTTAAATCTTTTGTATATATACCTAGAAGTGGGATTGTTGGATCATATAGTAATTCTATGTTTAACTCTTTGAGAAACTGCCAAACTGTTTTCCACAGTTTCTGCACCATTTTACATTTCTACCAGCAGTACACAGGGGTTCCAATTTCTTTGCTTCCCTGCCAACATTTGTTATTTTCTGTTTTGTTTTTTTTTTTTAAAGATTTTATTTATTTATTTGACAGAGACACAGCGAGAGAGGGAACACAGGCAGGGGGAGTGGGAGAGGGAGAAGCAGGCTTCCCGCCGAGCAGGGAGCCCGATGCCGGGCTCGATCCCAGGACCCTGGGATCATGACCTGAGCCGAAGGCAGACGCTTAACGACTGAGCCACCCAGGCGCCCCGTGTTTTTTTTTTTTTTTTTTTTTTTAAAGATTTTATTTATTTATTTGACAGAGAGAGAGATAGCGAGAGCAGGAACACAAGCAGGGGGAGTGGGAGAGGGAGAAGCAGGCTTCCTGCCGAGCAGGGAGCCTGATGAGGGGCTCGATCCCAGGACCCCGGGATCATGACCTGAGCCGAAGGCAGATGCTTAATGACTGAGCCACCCAGGTGCCCCTCTGTTATTATTATTATTTTTTAAGTAATAGCCATTCTAAATGTGTATGGAGTAGTATCAGGTGGGTTTGATATGCATTTTTCTAATGATGTGATGTTGAGCATGTTTTCATGCACTTTTTGGCCATTTGTATGTCTTTGGAGAAATCTCTATCAAATGTTTTTACTCGTTTTTTAATTGGGTTTTTTGTTGTTGAATTGTAGGAGTTCTTTATATATTCTGGCTATTGATCCCTTATCAAAATATGATTTGCCAATATTTTCTCCCATTCTGTGGGTTGTGTTTTCAGTATCTTGATAGGGTCCTTTGCACAAAAGTTTTTAATTTTGATGAAGTCCATTTTATCTGCTTTTTCTTTTGTTGCCTGTGCTTTTAATGTCATCTGTCACCTTTTAAAATCTGTTTGCTTAGTGTACATGTGACATTTTAAATTGTGAATTTCAAAAGAAAAAAGTTACTCTTCCATTACCCTAACATTTCAACTGATGTAAATTTTCCCTTTTCCCCATTCTTGCATGTTTTTACATAATTAAATGCATACTGTATGTTTTCTTTGTAGTCATTTATAGAGTTTTTCCATGATTAAAGAAAGTATAATGAAGTAGTAGTAACAAAGCAATAACAAGTATAAATATTACATAATATAATGTAACAACATATTAACATTTTTAGAGACTGCATAATAGTCAGGTTTGCTTAATTTATTTTTGCATATGTAGGTTGTTCCCCTTTTTTGTTGTTTCTAACTAGAGGCTTATTTTTTAGTGCTACCCTAAGAATTTAGGAAAATATAACATCATTAGAATGTAGCACATTTTACCATAAGTATATACTCACAAGTTCAGTATTACTTTAGCTTTCTTAAGAGTATTTGGCATCCTTTTTATGAGTTCTCTTTCTTCATCTGCCAAAACAAGATAATCACAAAGCAAATTTAAAACAGTTGTGGGTATGTTTTTTAAAACTTTTTTTTCTTGTTAATTACTTGGTAAAAATGATGTTTTCTTTTTGTCATTCTTCCTTCCCCCCATCATTTGTATAGCTGAATATTTTCCCATGTTCATATCTGTCTTGTGTTCTTTTTTTGGTAAATTGTCTGTGTTTATCTAATTATGTTTTACTGTTTTTCACTATTACATGTATGACTCATTCTAATTTGAATGCCATACAGTTTTTTTTTTTTAGACTTCCTTCTCCATCCAGAAATCTGAAAGCAAAGCATGAATATATTCTTTCATAGGCATCATAGAACTTAATAGTTGAATAATTCTGAAGGCATAATGAATGTATATTTCTAATGTTTTGCACCATCCTTTGGCAAAAACTTTCCATTTGCATGTAATGATTGTCATATATTTTAGAAGTTATTATGGGAATTTCAGTGAAATTTAGTGATGGGGTCTTTCTTTCAAATTGGATTTAGTTAGGAGATTTGTTGGAATGCAGAATTGAAAGCTCAGTAAATAGGTATTCTAAGAATATTCCCCTTAGCCCCATTATTGAGTCAGATGCTGTGACTCTGCCATGACCTAACTAGATTAATTTCATGTGTGATATATTTTTTAAAGATTTTATTTATTTATTTTTAGAGAGAGAGCATGAGAAGGGGGAAGGGACAGAGGGAGAGGGAGAGTAGTAGACTCTGCCCTTGTGAGAGCCTGACGCAGGGCTGGATCCCACGACCTGGAGATCATGACCTGAGCTGAAATCAAGAGTTGGATGTTTGAGCCACCCAGGTGTCCACACATGTGTGATATTTTAATTTCTTACATGATGAGAAGGAAGTTCTAGCACATTTGATAAGAAGGAAGTTCTAGCACATTTCAGCCTTAATGCAGGGTTGGTAGTAAAGTAATGATAGGTTAATAATACTGAACTACATGTTTTCTGACCTAAGGAATCTTTTTCATGCCTCTTTGTCCTTGTTTAGGCTGTTTCCTTTGCTTGGAATAACTTCTCTCACCCCTGCTTGGCAGTACTAACTCTGTTCTTGAGGCTCTACTTGGATGGTCATCTAAGCTAGTGGTCCTACTTGGATATTCATATGCTTGAACATTTTGCATTGATATTTCCTGTTTGCCTTTCTCTGTATTGGGCTGAAAACTTTTTTTTTTTTAAGATTTTATTTATTTGGGGGAGAGAGAGAGAAAGCCAGGGGGGGGGGGGGCAGAGCAGAGGGAGAGGAACAAGATTCCATGCTGAGTGTGGAGCCTGTCATGGGGCTCGATCCCCTGACCCTGAGATCATGATCTGAGCCGAAACCAAGAGTCAGATGCGTGACTGACTGAGTCACCCAGGTGCCCCAGGAATGAAAAATTCTTGAGTGCAGAGAACATGGATTCATTTTGATATCCTATTGCATAGTAGGATATGTATCATGTAATATGTGTTCAGTGAATAAGAGTTTATTGAAACAAACTGATGGAATTAAATCATGGAGGGTCTAGAAGGAATTGTTTAATACTGTAGATGGGCCAACATTTACTGAGAACTAAGTACCTATTCTTTACCTAATCTGGTTATAGTTACAGTCAGAACAAAAATAATTATATATCTTCCAGGTAGTGTAATATACTGGACTGGACTAGGCAAGAGATTTAGTGCTTGGGAAGAGAAAGAAACGGACAATAGACCTCAAGGGTGTTATCTGTAGAGGAGAATTCTCTCCTGCATGTTCCCACTCATGCTCCCTAAATATTGTCATTCTCTTCCTGCCCCTTCCCCATTATCTATACACTTAAATATCTGCCAAATCTGTGATTCTGTTTAGTAGAAGTAGAAAGGAAAGGTAAATAATGGTAGGAACCTAGTGGTAATGATATTACAGTTTTGAGCTGCTTCTAGAGGGTATAAAGTTCTTATTCTTTTTATTTCCAAGTACCAATCACAGAACACCAAATTGAGAAATAAGTTTAAATTTTCTTCTTAGGGATATATAATAACCATGAATAGCCTGGATGGTGCCAAACCTTCTGGAAATCCAGGAAATCTCCCTTATATCACTTCCCTTATTCCACCTCCACTTCAGTTGGGTGATAGAAGTAACCATGATTCTCTGGAACCTTAAGATAGATACAGTTCAATAAATAATATGTGACTTCTGTTTGTAATGTGATATGAAAATATGTAAGGCATAGTGCTTACCCTCAAGGGCTTACCACTAGGGGTGTGGGAGTTTGGATCAAGGAAATATGCATGCTATTATAAGATATGTGCTGAAAATCTGATAAAATGCTGTGGGGATTCTCAATTAAAAATGATGAGTATCACAATCAGGGATAGCTTCCTTGAAGAGGCAGGGGTTGGTGAAGTTGATGGGTTACTGGTGAAGTAAATAAGCAAAGACACAAAGGTAAGAAATCATGATCTGTGTTTTGAGAACCATAAATCTCATTAAACTGTAATCTAAGTTCCTAGTAGGGTTGAATGGGAGATGAATTCTAGGCCATATTAGGGAGGCTCTAAGTGATAGTAGAGGAGTTTATATAGAAGTAGGTAGGAGAACACTGTGGGGGCTTCAGAACTGATTTAGGATGATGAATCTTCAGGACAATCTTCAGATTGTAAGATACTACAACTGACCTGGGAACTAGTATAAGTAGTACTAGCAAGATATGAGGAGGGCCTGGAGTAGAATTTAGGCAGTGGAATTGAAAGAATGTAAGGCACAGTTAGAATATAAGTATCTTTGCAACTGATAAGGTGTAGGATACAGAGAGTTGGAAAGTATCTTAGATGATGGAGTAATGATGTTATGAACAGAATCAGGAGGAAGTGGTTTTGGGGAAGGTGATGAGTTAGCATTTTACAATATAAAAGATGAGATGCCATGTAAACAAAAATAAGCGTTTGGGAGAGATGTAAAGTAAGCTGTAAATAGATTTTAAAATTGTATGCTTGGAATTGACAGCTGAGGAAGGAATGAAGTTTCTTTTTAAGGAGTGAAGGTACAGCAAGAAGAGAAGTAGTTTGAAGACAGAATTTTTGGGAACATCTCCATATAGAAAGTAATCGGTATCATGAGGGGAAGTAAAGAGATAGCAAGATTGGAAGGATTAATCACTGCACAATATGGACCTGCGAGGGAGGTTACTATTCTGTGTAAGATCTGTCTTCATGGGACTATTTGTATTTACCAGAGCATACGTTACGTTTTTTTATAAACCTATGATAATTTTTCTCTTATCTAAGTGATTTTTTTCTTTTATTGTAACTTAATCTCATTTAAATAGGAATATTAAATAGCTGGGTTGAAGTGTCCTATTGCCTTTAGTGCATGACCTATAACCATAATATAGTCAATAGTTAAATAAATTTATAGCAAAAGTTGTAGTCACAAGTATTTACTTACAGATTTTGCTGCTTAGGAACTGCAAAACAACCTCTACTAAAGTGCTGTTAACAGTTTCTTTTACATGAAATAAGATATTTTAGCTTCTTTTGTCATTAATAGGTTAAAGATAAAGTAGAAATTTTGAATCAGTTTTACTGAAATAGTGTCTGTCTACATTTATTCCAGTCTTTATTGAACACTTTATGGGGAAAAAAAGTCTCAAACTTAGTAGATATGCTGCTGAAGTGAGCACAAAAATTTCAAACTTAGAATATCAGCTTTTATTATACCAGGTTCTTATGAAACCTTAATGTCCTTGGATTGACTTATCCATAGTGTAGATGTGCAGCAACCTCAACCCTTTAAAACTTCCTTTTGAATTTAGAAATAACAAGAAAATGGTGATTAGCATAACATAATAAAATAAAATTAAAAAAAGAAAAAAGAAATAACAAAAAACCTTTGAGCCCAAAATAACTTTCAGTAAGCATACAAATGTAAAATACATTTCAGAAATATTTAAAAAAATTGTTTTGGAACTTTTATGCCTTAAAAATATTCCTTAGAGTTGACTAGGACAGAACACTCAATTTTCCGTTCTTTTGTATTAATGCATGTGTTACAGTTAAAAAAAAAAGTTGATGCTTTATTTTTTTCTGACGAGGCAAGTAATACTTGCCTGAAGTAAAAAAAAAAAAAAATTGGACCATATTAAAAATCTTTATTAAAAGACCTAAATAAATTGTATTGCCAGTATTCAGAGAAAACTTATATTAACATTATGGGGCTTATTTTTTTCTTTTTTCTTGTGCGCATATTTACTTATACACAGGCACCTACAGAATTAGGATGATTGTGTTAAAGTTGCTTTGTAACCAGCTCTTTTGAACTTAATTATTTTGTAGCTGTATTTCCATCTCAGTAATTCATAGCAGAACTATTTTCATTACTACATGAATGTACTATATAAATGTATTGTTAATCAGTCTTGTGTTTTTTCCCTTTTGCCATTCACTGTGTCTGTGCCTTCTTTCATATTTGATTATTTTTCTAAGATAGATTTAGAGCTATAAATGTAGTGGAATTTATATAAGCCCAGACCAAAATAGTGAAACCCTTGGAATAGAGATACGTTTTTAGGGTAAGTTATGGCCTGATGAAGGCAGAGAATATTGGTTCATAGTGTCAGACTCAGGTGTATCAGAATATTGTTAGTTGATCATGTGCTGAAGTGGTTCCAGAATTGC
Source organism: Mirounga angustirostris (assembly GCF_029215605.1). Taxonomy (NCBI): domain Eukaryota; kingdom Metazoa; phylum Chordata; class Mammalia; order Carnivora; family Phocidae; genus Mirounga; species Mirounga angustirostris. The sequence continues at coordinate 163,587,558 of NW_026991711.1, forward strand.
TGTATTGAAGGATTGGAGGGGTAGCTATATATTTGAAAATGAATGTTCTTAACATTCAAATCGAGTGGTAGAGGATTTGATAGAGAAATCTGATGGCATCGCTCTCAAATATGCCCATTGGAAATAGGTTAGGGGTAGAATTAATGGCTAAGTAAAAATTACGGATTTCTGAATAAGTTCTGGTTCCAGTATTATAATCTCATGACTTAGAAGCCAAGATGGAATAAGCTTTTTACAAATTAAGAAGAAAAAATATAGATGGTTGTTCATATAGAGAGTTGTTTATATATAGGGTATTTATCATATGAAAAAATTAACTCATGTCCCCATTGTGAGCCTATTTTGGTTATTAATGCAAAGTAATAATGATGTAAAAGTTTCCTGACATTGTTATTTGAAGATTAATAGGGAGTAGAGTTCTTTTTACACACTTACTTAAGACTTGTCATAAAATGGTTTATTTATTTATTTTTAAAAGATTCTATTTATTTATTTGACAGAGAGAGACAGCGAGAGAGGGAACACAAGCAGGGGGGAGTGGGAGAGGGAGAAGCATGCCTCCCGCTGAGCAGGGGGCCTGATGCAGGGCTTGATCCCAGGACCCTGGGATCATGACCCGAGCCAAAGGCAGACGCTCAACGACTGAGCCACCCAGGCGCCCCATAAGATGGTTTGTTTACCTGATTAAAAATATACATATAATACAGGTAATCTGTGGGGATTTTATTTTTCTGAATCAGCTGTGCCATTTTCCTCATACCATCTATTATATTATCCTTATTTCACTGTACTTTTGTTTTTATTCCCCTTGTTTAATTCACTTTAGTAATTTATATGAATCTTTTCCCATAATAGATCCTTGAGAGCAGATACAATGTTTTAAAATCCGGTCTAAGCTCAGTTATATATGTGGTAGATATGTTACATTGAACTTTTTTTTTTTTTTTTTTTGCAACAGTGGCCACACTGCTCTCCTTCACTGTAGCATTATACTCAGCATTTACTTCTATATGTCATTTTTTGTTATTTTTGTTTCACACAGCTTATGGGAAACAGATTTTTGCCTCTTCTATTTAAAGATTATTTATTTATTTGAGAGAGAGAGGGAGAAAGAGAAAGAGCATGTGAGAGCAAGAGAACCTGAGTTGGGAGAAGGGGCAGAAGGAGAGAATTTTCAAGCAGACTCCCTGCTGAGTGCAGACCCTACACTGGGCTCAATCTTAGGACCCCATGAGATCATGAGCTGAGCAGGAACCAAAAGTTGGACATCCTACTGACTGAGCCACCCAGGTGCCCCAAGATTTTTTGCCTCTTCTATTAATGAAAATAGTTGCTGTCTGTGAATTTTGTACAAGAATGAGTATCACAGATAAATGAATTATTTCTAGTTCATTGAATGTAATCTTATTCTGTGGTACCAAGAAAAAAGTATTTATCTCCCTTAGTCTACATGTATTCTGGGGCTATTACCTTAATGTTTACAGGACTATATTTGCATTCTTTTTTCATATTTACATACGAATTGACATAGTAATTTTTTGTTGTTGTTGTTAAGATTTTATTCACTCATTTTAGAGATAGAGAGCATGAGCTGGGGGAGGGGCAGAGGAAGAGGGAGAGAAAATCCTAAGCAGGCTCCACGCCCATACGTGGAGCCCAATGGAGGGCTCCATCTCAGGACCCTGAGATCATGACCTGAGCTGGGCGTTTAACTGACTGAGCCATCCAGGTGCCCCAGAACTGACATAGTAATTCTTAGGCTTGTGTAAAGGACAACCGCATTTATTTATTTATTTATTTATTTATTTATTTATGGACAGACCCCACCCCTTTTTTTAAAAAAAGATTTATTTATTTGAGAGAGCGTGAGGGAGTGGGCAGAGGGAGAGGGAGAGAGAATCTCAAGCAGACTCTGCAACAAGATCGGAGTGCGATGCAGGGCTCCATTCTATGACCCTGAGATCATGACCCCAGTGGAAACCAAGAGTTGGAGGCTCAACTGACTGAGTAACCTAGGTGCCCCAAGGACAAACCCTTTTATTTATTTTTTATTTTTTTATTTTATTTTTTTTAAAGATTTTATTTATTTATTTGAGAGAGAGAGAATGAGAGAGAGCACATGAGAGGGGGGAGGGTCAGAGGGAGAAGCAGACTCCCCTTTGAGCAGGGAGCCCGATGCGGGACTTGATCCCGGGACTCCAGGATCATGACCTGAGCTGAAGGCAGTCGCTTAACCAACTGAGCCACCCAGGTGCCCAGGACAAACCCTTTTAAATGGAAAGAAAGAAATCTGACTGCCTGTGTTAACTTATTTTGAAAAGTACATTTAATTTTTATGCTAATGTTATTTAATGTTCAAACATAAAATTATAATTACAGCTCTCGTAAAAATTATAAATATGTAGTAAATTTATAAACAAAACTACTAAATGAATAAAAATAGGTCAGAAACAGCAATGTCATGGGTGATATTTTGCAAAAACTCAGTTGTCCTTAAAATTTGAATATGGTGGCAGGTTTACTGATTCTTTTGAGCAATATTACAGAGTGTACGGTGGACTTGCCCTGTGGTGGTTCCTTGGAATGAATTAAGTCTCCAAGTTTTTTAAGCAATTGCAAACCCTATAAAAATACTTCCATTTGTTTGTACACCACAGTGTAATGTATATTTGGTCATCATTTGGTGTGAGTGCATTATTTATATATTAACTTTGCCTCTTTTATCTCATTAATTTGCTTTATAATTACAGTAGGGTGATTTGGGCCTAACACAATTGAACCTCAAAGCAGTGCTGAATTTGCTTTGTTTCTTAGTTATTTGGTAATTTATATTATGTAATGTTAATGTGTGAATTTTAAAATTTTGTAAATTATTATGAAAGTAAAAAAATAATACAAAAAATTATTAAAGAGATCTGCTGGTTCCCGGAGAATATCCATGAACTTCCATTTGGGAAAGAGTGATTTAGTATCACTCATAGTTGTTCTTAAATAGGTGTAATCTGATATATTAAAAATCCTACAATCTGTGGCTCTTGTTTGAATAATCTGCTTAGGCATAGTGTGAAAAATTTTGGCAAACATTAGAATAGAAGGGTTGGAGTTTTGTTACCTTTAACTGTAGGGTATCCATGTTAAATTCTTAAAAATAAATTTCAGTTTATAGTATAATTTATAAGCATAATTCCAATTTTAAATAAGTTTAATGACAGTATAATTTTTACACCTTTAAAAAATGTTGATTTTTAATTTTAGGGGCACCTGGGTGGCTCAGTTGGTTAAGTGTCTGACTTCGGCTCAGGTCATAATCTCAGGGTTCTGGGATTAAGCCCTGCGTCCAGCTCCACACTCAGCAGGGAGTCTACTTCTCTCTCTCCCTCTCCCTCTGCCCTTCCCTCTGCTCCTGTGCTTGCTCTCTCTCTCAAATAAAATCTTAAAAAATAAGTTTTAAATTTTAATTTCTAGTATAGTTAACATGCAGTGTTATATTAGTTTCAGGTATACAATATACTCAGCAATTCTATCTATACATTGCTCAGTGCTCATCGTGATAAGTGTGCTCTTAATCCCCTTCACCTATTTTACCCATCTCCCCAACCTGCCTCCCCGAGGTAAGCATCAGTTCTCTATAGTTAAGAGTCTGTTTCAATTTATACATCTTTTGTGATTTATACATCAACATTTGTGAAATTTGACATAGATATGCCTGTCTTGAAAGTAGCTGATAACAGAATCCTGGAATGTATGTTTGTATGTTTGTTTTAAAGACTTTATTTTTTTAGAGCAGTTTTAGATCCACAGCAAAAATGAGAGGAAGGTACAGAGATTTCAACCCCCCCCCCCCACACACACCTGATTGGTACATTTGTTACAATTGATGAACCTGTTGACACATCATTATCACCCAAAGTCCATAGTTTACTTTAGGGTTCATTCTTGTTTTACATTTTGTGGGTTTTTTTTTTTTTTAAGATTTTATTTATTTGACAGAGAGAGAGAACATAAGCAGGGGGAGTGGGAGAGGGAGAAGCAGGCTTCCCGCAGAGCAGGGAGCCCAATGCGGGGCTCGATCCCAGGACCCTGGGATCGTGACCTGAGCTGAAGGCAGACGCTTAACGACTGAGCCACCCAAGTGCCCTGTGGGTTTTGATAAATGTATAATGACATGTATCCATTATGGTATCATACAGAGTATTTTCACTGCTCTAAAAATTCCCTGTGTTCCACCTATTCATCCCTCCCCTGACCAGCCCCTGGCGACCACTGATCTTTTACTGTCTTCATAGTCTTGCCTGTTCTAGAATGTCATATTGTTGGAATCATACAGTATGTAGCCTTTTCAGATTCATCTTTTTTCATTTAGTAATATGCATGTAAGTTTCCTCCATGTCTTTTCATGGCTTGATAACTCATTTCTTTATGCCATTGTATGATGTACCACAGTTTTTATTCATTTACCTATTGAAGGACAGACTTGGATTGTTTCCAACTTTCAGCAGTTATGTATAGAGCTACTGTAAACATTCGTGTATAGGTTTTTGTGTACCCATAAGTTTCCATCTCCTTTGGGTAAATACCAAGGAGCTGGATTACTGGATCATCTGGTAAGAGTATGTTTAGTTTTGTAGGAAACTGCCAACCTGTCATCCAAAGTGGCTGTACCATTTTGCATTCCCTGATGGCATATGATGTGGAGCATCTTTTCATGTGCTTATTTGCCATCTGTATATTTTCTATGATGAGGTGTTCATGAATATCTTTGGCCCATATTTTAATTGAATTTTTTCCTATTGTTGATTTTTAAGAGTTGTTTGTATATTTTGGGTAACAGTCCTTTATCAGATGTCTTTTGTAGATATTTTCTTCCAGTCTATGGCTTGTTGTCTTATTTCTCTTGACATTGTCTTCTGAAGAGTAGAAGTTTTTAATTTTAATGAAGTTTAGCTTATCAATTAATTCTTTCATGGATCATGCCTTTGATTTTGTATCTAAAAAATTATTGCCATACCCAAGGTCACCCAGATATGGGTGTTATGTTCTAGGAGTTTCTCTGTGTTCTAGGAGTTTCATAATTTTACAGTTTACTTTTATGTCTGTAATCCATTTTGAGTTAGTTTTTGTGAAGAGTATAAATTCTGTATCTAGATTCTTTTTTTTTCATTTAGATGTCCAGTTTTTCCAGCACAATTTGTTGAAAAGACTATTTTTGCTCTATTGTATTGCTTTGTTCTTTTGTTAAAGATCAGTTGACTGTATTTATGTGGGTCTATTTCTAGACTCTCTGTTCTGTTCCATGAAACTTTTTTGTCCATTCTTTCACCAGTACCCACACTGTCTTGATTACTGTAGCTGTAGAGTAAATCTTGAAGTTGAGTAGTGTTAGTCTTCCAACTTTGTTGTTCAATATTGTGTTGCCTATTCTATGTCTTTTGCCTCCCCTTGTACATTTTAGAATCAGTTTGTTGATATACACAAAATAATTTGCTGGTATTTTGGTTGGGATTGCATTGACTCTATATTTCAGTTTAGGAAGAATGGACAGCTTGACAGTATTGAATCTTCCAATCCATACATGCACTGTTTTTCCATTTATTTAGTTGTTTGATTTTGTTCATCAGAGTTTTGCCATGTTCCGCATATAGATCTTGCACATATTTACAAAAAAATTTTTTTAAAGATTTTATTGAGAGAGAGAGAGTGCGTGCAAGAGCATGAGGGGGAAGGGAGAGGAAGAGGCAGCAGCAGACTCCCTGCTGAGCAGCGATCCCAATGTGGGGCTCGATCCCGGGACCCTGGGACCATGACGTGAGCCAAAGGCAAACCCTTAACCAACTGAGCCACCCAGTCGCCCCAATCTTGCACATGTTTTATTAGATATATACTTAAGTGTTTTATATTTTTGGTTATTAATGTAAATGGTATTGTGTTTTAAATGTCAAATTCCACTTGCTCACTCCTGGAAAGCAATTGACTTTTGTATATTAACCTTGTATCGTGCCACCTTGCTGTAATCTCTTATTAGCTCCAAGAGTTTTTTTGTCAGTTCTTTTGGATTTCTATATAGGTGATCATGTCATCTGTGTCCTCTCCTCTCAAAGGGTTCCAGGAATAATTTTTTTCTTTTAATATATTAGAAACCATATAGTTGTATTAAATAAAATATATTAGATTCACACATAGTTCAAATAAAGCACTTCAAAATCTACTATGTGCTCCCTGGTCAAAAAAAAGATTACAAGCAATCAAGAAGCATTCTTTTTCTTCTCCTATAATGATCTGAGAGTTGTGCTTTCTTTGGTTTTCAAGACTGAGGCCAACTATTTAGTAAATATGGATGTACAATAAATATGTGCCCTTTTAGGAAAGAGTTAGCTATACTCTGATATCTGTGAAGATTTTTTTTGTTTCAATCTCCTCAGCTGATATTCATGACTTCTATATATTCATGACTTTATGACATAATTGCCATTAGGAGGATACATCAGGATTTTAATGGATTACCAGCTTTTTTTCCTAAAGAGCGATTGGTACAGCAATATGTTTATAAAATTCAGAGTGTTCCTTTGTCTTATTTCAATGATGCCCTGAATACATACTTTATGTTGCAGAAGAAGAATGATGCCCTGAATACATGCTTTATGTTGATTTACATCAATGTTATATCAACCACAAACAGCATCTCTATTTAGGTTTTCTTCATACATTTTACATTATAGGGTCCTCAATCTTCCATAGAAAAGTAGATATACACAGAGTCTATTTAATATAAAAGGGACTTTCATATCTTTGATACAGCATCAATCAGCTACATGATTTCACACATAGACTAGGAACAAAGGCAGAGCATGAAGTGATAATATTTGTTTTTCAAAAAAAATCTCAAATACTATCAATATAAAAAAAAATGCATTGAAAATAATTACATCTTTCCAAATATCCTCTTGATCCTTTGAAGAAGGTGTATTATAAAATTAGGTGTTTTGGGCGCCTGGGTGGCTCAGTTGGTTAAGCGACTGCCTTCGGCTCAGGTCATGATCCTGGAGTCCCGGGATCGAGTCCCGCATCGGGCTCCCTGCTCGGCGGGGAGCCTGCTTCTCCCTCTGACCCTCCCCCCTCTCATGTGCTCTCTGTCTCTCTCATTCTCTCTGTCTCAAATAAATAAATAAAAAATCTTTAAAAAAAAATAAAATAAAATAAAAAAAAAATAAAATAAAATTAGGTGTTTTAATTTTGAATTATTCTGTATAGTAAATACTCTGATTTAGAGTAATGTCTGAAAAGTGTTCATGACTTGCTGCTTTTACTATGAATTCAAGAAAAGTTGTTGATTTTTTTTTCATTGTGCTGAGCTTTTTACTGGTTATGATGCAATGGTGACTTCTAAGCTCCTTACATGCACAATCAGAATCTAGAAAGAAGTCTTTATGTTGTTTGTTTTTTTTTTAAGATTTTTATTTATTTATTTGACAGACAGCGAGAGAGGGAACACAAACAGGGGGAGTGTGAGAGGGAGAAGCAGGCTCCCCACTGAGCAGGGAGCCCGATGTGAGGTTCGATCCCAGGACCCTGGGATCATGACCTGAGCTGAAGGCAGACGCTTAACGATTGAGCCACTGAGGTGCCCCTCTTTATAGTGTTTTTTTAAAAAGTATTTATCTTCGGCCAAATTTGGTTTCAACTCTGTTGTTAATTCAAGTTGAAGAGAGTGAAATTACTAAGGATTAAAATAGAAAAAGAATTTTGCTCTCCCTGGAAAAACATATCTAGGTTGTTAATTTTGACTCCTATATTGTATAGGAGAAGAGAGTGGAACATAGTGGACTTTGAACAGTTAATGACCACTCAGAGAGATAATGACAGTTGTTACATAGAAGGATTTGTAGTTTTAGAAAGTGGTTTTACATTCATTATCTTATTTGGTGTTCACACTGCTTAGAATGGTTAATATAGAGGTTTATTTCCTCTGCTTTGTAACTGAGGAAATTGAGAAACTGTTACTCTTGTCCAAATTGGTATGTTGTAGTAAATAGTAGAGCTTACATGAAGATAAAAGGTTTCTGGTTCAGAGGCTTGTGTACTTTCTACTGAACCACAGTCTTTCTCTAGAACTAGGACAAGAAGATGGTGTCTAGCATTTAGCAGCATAGAATATGTATCTTTACCATTGTTTTGCCTTGGGACCTTGGAAATAATGAATTAACCACTTTTTACTCTGTACTCTGTTTTGATACTTAGCAATTTATGTGTCAGAGTTGTAACACTTAAAATGCTTGAGAAGAAAGGTATCTTTTATTATTTTTTAAAAAGATTTATTTTATTTATTGGTGGGGGGAGAGGGTGAGGAAAGAGGGAGAGGATCTCAAGCAGACTGTGCACTGAGCGTGGAGCCCAATGCGGGGCTTGACTCCACGACCCTGAGACCATGATCCAAGCCAAAATCAGGAGTAGGACACCCAACCAACCGAGCCACTCACGTGCCCCTTTAATTATTTTTATTTTAATTTCTTGTTATTTATCATGACTGTTACCCATTTTTATTTACTTTGTCATTTTTACTTATCATTATCATAATTGTTTTATCATTATTATTCCTTTAATGAGATATTACATTATAGACACATTTTACACTTAGAGTGGAAGGAAAGGACAAATTCAGGAAAGTAGAAAAATGGATGCCAGAATTTATACATTCAAATCAGTGCTACCTTTCCAAACAGTAATCTTGAGAAGCTATATATTTGCTGCCATTGCTCAAAATATCCAGTGGAACTAATTTTTTAAATAATGGCTATAGGATTTTATTTGCATCTATACGAAGAGGTACCTATTCAACATTAAAATATTAGTCAACTCAATCAGTAGTTGTTGGGTTTACATGATATTGGTAATTAACATTCAGAACCTTTTCAAATAGGGTGTGTAGATTCAGAAACAATGGTTGATGATGAGTAATTAACATTCCGAACCTTTTCAAATAGGGTGTGTAGATTCAGAAACAATGGTTTTGATGAGTATTTTTGTAGAGTAGATTGATAGAGTGGGTTATCTTTAAATTAATGATTTTTTTTTCCCCCCCTCAGTCAGCAGATAAGCAGCGAGCTCTAGAAGAAACCAAAGCCTACACCACCCAGTCCTTAGCAAGTGTTGCCTATCTGATAAATACCTTGGCCAACAATGTTCTACAGATGCTGGATATTCAGGCATCCCAGCTACGAAGGATGGAATCTTCAATCAATCATATTTCACAAGTGAGACTACACTGTTTCTCTGTTTTGCCTATGAGGAACACTTTTTAAACACAAGCTATCTGTATAATGCTAGCAGCCTTTACTATGTGACTTAACTCACATGTATGATTTGGAAATACAAATTCAGTATCAGGTTGTTTTTGATTCTTTTTGTGGAGTGATTATCTGTGATTTTTACAGGGAAGGAGACTTTAATGGTTTCTATTAAAATTCAGTAGTCATATTTTCACTTCTTTAAAAATTTTTTTCTCTTGGTAGGATTTTTGTTTATCAGGATGGTACCGTACCTCAATAATGAAAAAAAATTTTTTTTTAAAGATTTTATTTATTTATTTGACAGAGACACAGCGAAAGAGAGAGTAGAAGCAGGGGGGAGTGGGAGAGGGAGGAGCAGGCTTCCCGTGGAGCGGGGAGCCCGGTGTGGGGCTCGATCCCAGGACCCTGGGATCATGACCTGAGCCAAAGGCAGACGCTTAACGCCTGAGCCACCCAGGTGCCCCTCAATAATGAAAATATTAATCTAAGTGAACTTACAGAATTATCTTTTTATAAAACTTTAAAAAATTAATGTTACACTTTTTCCATTTTAAAAGCCATTCTCATAATATATAGAAAAAGAATAGGGCGCCTGAGTGGCTCAGTTGGTTAAGCGACTGCCTTCGGCTCAGGTCATGATCCTGGAGTCCCGGGATCGAGTCCCACATCGGGCTCCCTGCTCAGCGGGGGATCTGCTTCTCCCTCTGACCCTCTTCCCTCTCGTGCTCTCTGTCTCTCATTCTCTCTCTCAAATAAATAAATAAAATCTTTAAAAAAAAAAAAAAAAAAAAAAAAAAAAAAAGAATAAAATGGAAAAGAAACCCTTTTTCTACTGTTCAAACTTTTTACCTTTACTACTTTGCTTTACTTTGTTCCAATACTTTTTTCTTATAAATAGTTTTTAAAATGTAGCTGTGATTATATTATGTATAGAATTTTGGATTTTAGTCTTTTAACTTACTATGATAACAGACATCTTCCCATGATGTTAAAAGCTCTTCATGAACATTTTCAATGGCTGCATAATGTTGCATGTGTATGTCATTGCTCTCATAACCATTTCTGTATTTTGGAGCCATTTAAATACTTCGGTGAAGGGACATCTGGGTGGCTCAGTCAGTTAAGCATCGGCCCTCAGCTCAGGTCATGATCCCAGAACCTGGGATCGAGTCCCACATCGGGCTCCCTGCTCAGCGAGGAGTCTGCTTCTCCCTCTGCCTGCTCTGCCTGCCGCTCTTCCTGCTTGTGCTCTTTCTCTCTCTGACAAATAAATAAATAAAAACCTTAAAAAAAAATTAAATAAATACTTCAGTGAAAAGCGAATTTGTAATTGCAAAATGAATTTTAAAAAACATTAAAAAGATAAAGGTTTTGATCTGTCTGCTTCTCTTTGTTGAGATCTTTGGAGCTTTTCTAGTTTAGCACTCTTGTTATTTGAGTAACTTGATGTAGTATTAATTTTTTTTTTTAATATTATTTATTTATTTGTCAGAGAGCACAAGCTGGGAGAGTGGCAGGCAGAGGGAGAAGTAGGCTCCCGATGTGGAACACAATCCCAGGACCCTAGGATCGTAACCTGAGCCGAAGGCAGATGCTTAACTGACTGAGCCACCCAGGCGTCCCTTGATGTAGTATTCAACACTCTTTTATACCTAGATGATTAGAACTCTTCTGGAATAAGAAGTTTTAAAATGTGCATTATAAAAAAGTGTACATTATATTTTCTTTTTGTTTATCTTAAGAGTTTAGGACTCTTCTGAAGTTGACTAATCTAACAATTATTCAAAGTCTGAACCTTAACTTATGTAATTAAATAAAATACAGTCCAGATAATCAAATCAGATATGGGAGGACTCACTTATATTTCTGTTGTTTGAGAGTTCATCAGATTAATTTAGGGGGATTTTGTGTTATTTAATACTAAATTTAATCCTAAATATGAATTTGCCATGGTAAGGTTTTCTTTATATCCCATATAAACTTCTTTTAAAAAATATTTTATTTGAGAGAGAGAGTCAGAGAGAGCATGAGATAGGGGAGGGTTAGAGGGAGAAGCAGGCTCCCTGCTGAGCCGAGACCGATGTGGGACTCAATCCCAGGACCCTGAGATCATAACCTGAGTGGAAGGCAGATGCTTAACCGCCTGAGTCACCCAGGCGCCCCTAAATTTTTTTTTTTTAAGTAGGCTCCATGCCCAGTGTGGAGCTCAATGTGGGGCTTTGAACTCATGACCCTGATCAAGACCCGACTGAGCCACCCAGGTGTTCCCCCCATATAAACTTCTCTAGACTTTGTATAATTTGCTGCTTTTATTGTATTGCTGTGTCTCTTAAAGTAAAAAAGGAAACCTGCAAAGAATTGGTGAGTTTTTGTTATTTTTTTTTAATTGGTGAGTTTTAATGAATGAGAGGTAAATTTTATTCTGGAGAGACCCCTTAGAAGAAATAATGATGAAATGGATGAACTTGGTTTTCTATAGGAATGTTGACAAATTGCTAATCTGATAGAGAATTTTGAATTTACACTTGAAAGTCTTAAAATTTCTGCATATTTGAAGTCTTAGCAAAGGATCTAAAATAGAAGAAAAGTGCAAATGCAGAAGAAAAATTAATATATTAGGGTTCCTAAAGAAGATGAACAGCTTATTATTAGTTTGTAAGAGAGAGTAGGAAGATTGTGAAGGTAGAAGACAATAAGCAAATGACAGTGAAAGATAATCATCTATTTATTTATTTTTTATTTTTTTAATTTTTTTAAAGATTTTATTTATTCATGAGAGATAGAGAGAGAGAGAGAGGCAGAGGGAGAAGCAGGCTCCCCGCGGAGCAGGGAGCCCGATGCGGGACTCGATCCCAGGACCCTGGGATCATGACCTGAGCTGAAGGCAAACGCTTAACCGACTGAGCCACCCAGGCGTCCCAATCATCTATTTTTTTAAAGTAATCACCCATACCCAGTGTGGGGCGCAATTGAACTCATGACCCCGAGATCAAGAGTCAGATGCTCTACTGACTGAGCCAGCCATGTTCCCTAATAAATAATTATGTTTTTTGATTAGAATTCTGTACTACTTTGGTAGAGAAGAGTAGCAGTCTTGAGGAGGAAAGTGAGTAAGTCTACCCTAAGTTGTAATTATATGTATTAGTTAATGAGAACACTTTATTTTTGAGTAGCATATAAATCTACATGTAATTAATAGGTCTAATTAATGCTGTCTTTTAAAGTATTTTAATGAAATAAGTGAAAAATGGGAGAGGTGAATGGATAGAGATTTAGTAGGTCAGAAATAACAGGGGCTTGAGTCAGAGCCCTGAATATGTTGAATCTTCTTTTTAAAAATTATTTATTTATTTATTTATTTAATTTTTATTTGTTTTGAATCATCTTCATTTGAAGTTGAACAATCCCTGGATGGGTGAGGGATCTGCAGCTGTCCAACACCTGTTAAGTCTATACAAAATAGTATGTTGGGTGAGAGGTTGAATAGGAGAAATGGGGTGATGAAGGCTATATCTAAGAAATCAGTAATTTTTAAAAAAATTACATATTTTTTTATCATTTGCTTTAAGGATTGAAATATTTTTCAATTATGTTTAATGTACAGGTAGAGTCCTTTGTTTTGAAAGTCAATTGAACCTCCAAACTTTTATACTTTCTAAACTGAAAGATTATAGTATGTGAAAATATTTTCTGTTTACAAGACAAATACTCAGTAAATACTCTAAATACAAGGATTGGCAAGCTTTTTCTGTAAAGGGCCAGATAGTCAATATTTTAGGCTTTGTGGGCCAGATATGGGGTATCAGTCTCATTCTTATCTCTGTATGTTTTTAAACAACTAATTAAAAATGTAAAAAACTATTTTTAGCTTGTAGATGATATAAAAGCAGTCTGCAGGCCAGATTTGGCATGTAAGCTGTAGTTTGCAAGCCCTTGTTCTAAAATACTGTTTTTTCCAAATGTTTGGTACTTATATTTTTTATTATTCTTATGCTTCATTAAAAATATTATGTTTTTAGAGGGAGCCGGGACGTTCTCACAATACCTTGAGACTAGATTTTTTTTTTTCCCCCAATTTGAGCAAAAATATTAGGTTCTAAGAATTTAGAGAGACGATTGGGTTGAAGAAGCAAAGAAATGGAGGTTCAGTTAGGTCAAAGACAAGATCACATGTTTGTTGGAATGGTAGTAGGTATCAAGAGTTGTTTTGTAAAGGTTGTCTGGTAGAGTGGTTGAGGACTAGGAGATATGAGATTCTGAGGTATCTGATTTCTTTCCTTATCAATATCTTTTTCCTGTCTCCTGGGTCAAAACCTTATCACTTTTCAGCTTCCTGTGTTCTAGCTATTTTTCCATAGGTTTGGGAGTGGGGAGGGTCAGGGGTCTAGGTTTTACTTTGGTTCTTCTGCTGACTTGCCTGATATTTTACCTACTTGAACTTCAGTTTTCTCGTTTGTAAAATGGTAGGACTGATTAGATGGTTTCTGAGCTATCTTCCATTTTGAATTATTTTTTCTTTTGAGATTCTCACAAATGAACTTGATTTATATTTGCTTTTTTTCTTTCTATTCTGCTGGCTTTGCTATTCACCTCAATCTGTGCCCCACCTACCTCAACCTTCTATCACTCTGATGTAACAACTATTTTCTTTTTTTTTAATCAAAAAATTTTTAAAGATTTTATTTTATTTATTTTTTTACTGTATATTTATTTTATTTTATTTTTTTATTCTTATGTTAATCCCCATACATTACATCATTAGTTTTAGATGAAGTGTTCCATGATTCATTGTTTGTGCGTAACACCTAGTGCTCCATGCAAAATGTGCCCTCCTCAATACCCACCACCAGGCTAACCCATCCTCCCACCCCCCTCCCCGTAACAACTATTTTCTAATTAGAATCTGAGGATGGGAATTCCATTGACTCTACCAATTATGTATCATGAAGATGTATCAGGAACATACATAGTTGTGTTGTGTTCAACACAACAGAGTAGTAACTCCTCCTCTAAATGTCAAAGGTTTTGAAAAACAGGATAGAATTGATTATGAATATTTAGTATCAGACTTTTTTTTGTAGTAAATGGATAATATGGCATTAAGTAGTGTACTAATTTATACCACACTCACCATCAGGAGTATTAGGATAGGTTCTTGATATGGATTACCTTAGGTATTTTAAGGATCACAATTTTATTATTTTTTAAGATTTTTATTTTTAAGTAATCTATTATACCCATTGTGGGGCTCGCACTTAGAACCCTGAGATCATGCTCCACTGAGTGAGCCAGCCAGGTGCCCCAAGGATGGCAGATTTGTTATTTTTTTAAGATTTATTTTATTTTTTAAATAAATGATTCTAATACTTTCTTCTTCAAGATTTTTTTTTTTAAAGATTTTTATCCATTTATTTGACAGAGAGAGAGTGAGAGAACCGAAGTAGGGGAAGTGGCAGAGGGAGAAGAAGAAGCAGGCTCCTCGCTGAGCAGGGAGCCTGACATAGGGCTCAATCCCAGGACTCTGGGACCATGACCTGAGCCGAAGGCAGATGCTTAACCGACTGAGCCACCCAGATGCCCCCAAAATTCAATTTTAAATTAAGGAACTCCTACTAAAGGCTATCAATATGTAATTATGCATAGAAAGTAGGATTTATACAGTTCTTAACTTATGTATAGTTTATATCATTTTATTAAAAAATGAATAACTGAAAATTACCATTTAGTAGTAACTAATTTGTTTTATGGAAGATGAATAATTTAAAGCATATTTGTCATTTAAATAAGTAAATGCTTATTTGAAACATTAACTTACTAATAAAAAAATGGAGACATACTTGAAAACATCCGACTTAGTTGAGTTAATCCACTGTAGCTATTTGCAGATGTTTTCCCACAGAGATAGATGGTCAGCTGCCTGAGGTAGTGCTGTGCAGTACAGTCAACTCTCGATTATCTGTGTTCATGGGACACAACAGTGCATGGATAATCCTAAAACGAAGTACTTTATACGGTACCTTCTTGATATCTGTTGTGGCCTGTGTATGTGCTTGGATGCATGAAGGAGATGTGAGAATGGGTCTCAGGCTTGCAAGGGAGCTGGGAGCCAGTATGACTATCTCAAGGTGATAGGTGTTTTAGAGGCCTTTGGTTTGGCACTGCATAGCTGAGGTGTCATGGGGGGAGCCTGCAGCATGTGAGATCAGACTTGGCAGTCGCAATGAGAAGAATAGAGAAACAAATTGATAAGGATCTGTTAATAAGAGTAGTCCACACAGTTCCAGTGATACGACTTGGTGTGTTTTTGGTTAACAGGTAGCAAAAAACAATGGTGTTTATTAGAAGTGTACTTGCATTAGTTTCGGTAGTCTTTGCTTTTCAAACACATTTTTTTTTTTAAAGATTTTATATATTTATTCATGAGAGATAGAGAGAGAGAGGCAGAGGGAGAAGCAGGCTCCCCGTGGAGCAGGGAGCCCAATGCGGGACTCAATCCCAGGACCCTGGGATCATGACCTGAGCCGAAGGCAGACGCTCAACCGACTGAGCCACCCAGGCGTCCCTCAAACACATTTTTTACTTGCCACAGATAAGTGCTATTATTGAGACCTTTACTAAATAAGAATAAATTTATTGTCATGTAACTAGTTACTTCAGAAATCCAGGACAAATTTAGAATACTTTTTACTTACTATTAAAATTATTCCTAAATATCAATGTTGAACTTGTACTTCCAAAATTTAACTTCAATGCATTCTAGTTTTGTAATGTCAAAGAATATTATGAAGGCAAATGCAGTGGTGATTAGTGAAAACTATGAATTTAAGAAAAACAGAGTAGCCATATTTTTTAATTAAAAACTTCATAGGAGCTTTACAAAAATTCTTTTAAAACTGACAGTTGGCTGTGAGTTGATGAGTGCTGAAGCTGGATGTTAGGTATATATAGAGAGGGGAGTGTTCATTCTATTACTCTGTCTAGTTTGAATATGATTTTCCCCAAAGGAAAGCTTTGAAAATTTGAAGTGGGTGATTGCTGAAAATTTCAGAATGTTGTGGACCAAATTTTCTCCTCCTTTGTTCTCTGTTGTTATTCAGACGCCAAATAAAACCATAGCTATTTTCTGAATATATATTTGATTTTTGTTCACAAGAACTCCTACAGTTCAACCTAGTATGGTAGTAGGATGGCAAGAATACAAATCATGCTCTTTGATTTTCTTACCATTTATTACTTTTTTTATTGTAGATGTTTTTAAAAAGCTAACAACACCAAATATCTGTACTTAGCCAGTCACTAGAGACATTAATCTCTTAAGTGAGCTCTTGTAACAAGTTTGGAAACAATTGGTATTTGAGAGTGCATAATGTAAGGACAAGTGATTTGTCTTTCCTCTACATCATTGGTTCTCAAGCAGGGAGTTATTCCCCCCACGGGGACATTTGGCAATGTCAGACATTTTTGGTTATCACAACTTGGTTTGGAGGAGTGCTACAGGTCTACTGGGATACTTCTTCACATCATACAATACTCAGGACAGCCTCCCACAACAAAAAATTATCAAAATGTCAAGAGTGTTGCTGTTGAGAAACCCTGCTCTAGTTTTTCTAAGATGTAGGAATTCTTTTAGAGTAGACAACTAGGAATATATAACCAAACTAAATTCTTTTGATTTTCCATGGATGTATGCTGTTAAGAATTACGTTTTAAACATGCCTTCAGTTTTTACTGAGAATTAATATAAGAAGCAACATTTTTCTCTTCAAAATTCCTCCAACCAATTCCTTTTAAAGTTTAGTGCTGGGAAAATTGTCCTTCCTGATGAAGGGATATGTTTTCTTGTAACTCATTGTTTGCACTTTGCCTTCCCTCCCAAGAAGCTGTAAGAGCCCAGAGATCTTTTCCTTTGCTATATTGGTTTTTGTTTTATCCTTAGTGTAATGATCTGCGGGTTTGGGCTGTTTGTGTGCTTATAAAGTGAACAAAAAAGTAGTATGTAAGTGCCTCCAGTCCCCAGGCTTGATCGGATGTTTTCAGTGCTTTTTAAAAAAAGTCTCAATTTTTTCAGACAGTTAAAAAATATGTGCTTATTATAAAATGTAACCGTATATTAATGCAGATATGGAAAGTTGCTTCCCCATTTTTATTCTCTGGAAATTTATTAATATTTTCACCACAAAAATTTGAAATTGAATTTTAATTTGCAGTAAACTTAGAATTCTACTATGGGTGGTTGGGTTTGCATTCTTATGGTTTTTTTTTTTTTTTTTAAGATTTTATTTATTTATTTGTCAGAGAGAACACATGCAGAGGGAGAAGCAGGCTCCCTGTTGAGCAGGGAGCCTGAGAGTCTAATGTGGGACTCAATCCCAGGACCCTGGGATCATGACCTGAGCCAAAGGCAGACGCTTAACCAACTGAGCCACCTAGGCGTCCCTTACAGTTTCATTTTTGAATAGGATAATTACATTTCTAAAAACTGGAATAGAAACAATGTCTCAAGAAGATTACATTCTCTGATAATTTTTCTCTTATTGATATGGTGAAGACCAGTTATAAAAAATAGGTATCCAAAAAAGTACCGTATTTTCTTTGGTTTTTGTTTATTTTGAAGCATAGTTAATACATATGAAATCTTCCTAGCCCATATTTTGAATGATTCAGGATGACTCATAAAAAATTATTCAAAATGAGATTTTTATTTCTCTGAAGTTTTAAATACCAACATTATCACTAATATATAAATTTCTTTTTTTCTGTTACAGTAGCTCTCCCAAGTAGAAAGGAAAGCAGATTTTGTAATTTTTTTTTTTTAAAGATTTTATTTATTTATTTGAGACAGAGAGAATGAGAGACAGAGAGCATGAGAGGGAGGAGGGTCAGAGGGAGAAGCAGACTCCCCGCTGAGCAGGGAGCCCGATGCGGGACTCGATCCCGGGACTCCAGGATCATGACCTGAGCTGAAGGTAGTGGCTTAACCAACTGAGCCACCCAGGCGCTCAGATTTTGTAATTTTTTACTTAACATGCTCAGAAAAAGCTCAAAGATTATTTTTGCCTTAAAAAGAAATATTTAAAATGATAAGGTTACTACCTTGGCCAGTCTTTCATTTGATGCTTCATTTAGATACTAGTTGTGAAGTTTATGGATACTGTTGCTTTTAAAATCTTTTGGTTGAAATAGGAGGCTTTGAATTTGTTTCAAGTTCCCTTCGTACCTTGAGTAGTTTAGAGGAATAATCAGCTTTCAGATTTCTTTCTTTCTTTTTTTTTTTTTTTTAAGATTTTATTTATTTGAGACAGAGAGAATGAGAGAGAGAGAGCACATGAGAGGGGGGAGGGTCAGAGGGAGAAGCAGGCTCCCTGCCGAGCAGGGAGCCCGATGCGGGACTCGATCCAGGGACTCCAGGATCATGACCTGAGCCGAAAGCAGTCGCTTAACCAACTAAACCACCCAGGCGCCCATTCTTTCTTTTTTTTTTTTTTAATTTTATTTATTTATTTATTTATTATTTTTTTATTTTTTTAGTATTTATTTGACAGAGAGAGAGACAGCGAGAGAGGGAACAAGCAGGGGGAGTAGGAGAGGGAGAAGCAGGCCTCCTGTGGAGCAGGGAACCCGATGCGGGGCTCTATCCCAGGACCCTGGGATCATGACCCGAGCCGAAGGCAGACGCCTAACAAGTGAGCCTCCCAGGCGTCCCCCCCCTTTTTTTTTTTTTTAAGATTTTATTTGTTTATTTGAGAGAGAGGAGAGAGGGAGAGTGAGAGGGAGAAGCAGACTCCCCACCGAGCAGAGAGCCTGAAGTGGGACTTGATCCCAGGACCCTGAGATCATGACTTGAAGCAAAGGCAGATGCTTAACCGACTGAGCCACCCAGGCACCCCCGCTTTCAGATTTCTTAAAGTGATATTTAATACTGTCATAATGGTTATCATCTTTTCTTTTCATTTCTATGTTATTACCTGGTTCCATTTTCAGAGAGGGGAAAGTGAAGTAGGACTGGGGAGGAATTAGTGTCTGTTAATTGCTGCTTGTGCTAGGAATGGTGTGAGAGATATGAACAATTTTAGTGAGGTTTTTTCCAACTTTTTTGACTGCAACGCACAGTAAAAAATGTATTTTACATTGCATCCAGTACACCATTTCTTTATATCTTTATATAACAAATAAATGTTACAGGAAAAAATACTATATGTATATACAGTCTAGTATTTCTGTTCTTTTTCATTTAAAATCATTGCTCTTTACATTCCACTAAATTACAACCTGCTCTTTGAAAAATGCTGTTTAAATGTATTAGCTATCTGTGTTTGTGCAGAAATTCACCATCTTTTAGCAAATAGAAGACTGAGTAAAAACATATTTATCCTATGTGAACATTTAACAAATAGGATAAATTAATGAAGTATTTTGTAAGTATTTGTCATGATAAAATATAAGCAAACTTAAGGTTTTTTTTGTAAAAAGATGACTGTTTTTATATATATGTATATATTTTTAAAGATTTTATTTATTTGACAAAGAGAGACACAGTGAGAGAGGGAACACAAGCAGGGGGAGTGGGAGAGGGAGAAGCAGGCTTACCCACGGAGCAGGGAGCCCGATGGGGGGCTCAATCATAGGACCCTGGGATCATGACCTGAGCCAAAGGCAGATGCTTAATGACTGAGCTACCCAGGCACTCCGACTATTTTTATATTTTTATATTTATATTTTGTATTTATAATTTAGGCCTCTCTCTCCTTTTTTTTTTTGTAAATAAAAAGGCATTTGAACACCAATGGAAATTATACTAACAGGTTATTTTAAAATGTAACCAAATTTATACCTGGGGCTTTCTTTATCATTATGTTAGTTTAAATATTAATGGATGGGAAAAAATTAGCATTCTTTAACCCAAGGGTTGGCACACTTCTGTAAAGGCCCAGCTAAGAAATATTTTAGGTTTTGCAGGCTATGCACTTTGTTTTAACTACTCATCTCTGCCCTTGTAGTGTGAAAATATGTAACAAGTAGAATAGCTGTGGTCCAATAAAATTTTATTTATAGAAACTGAAATTTGAAGTCTGTCTAATTTTCACATGTCATGACATTATTTTTCTTCTGCCTTTTTTTTTCTTTCTTTTTTTAAAAGATTATTTATTTTATTTATTTGAGAGAGAGAGAATGAGAGAGAGCACATGAGAGGGGTGAGGGTCAGAGGGAGAAGCAGACTCCCTGCTGAGCAGGGAGCCCGATGCGGGACTCGATCCAGGGATTCCAGGATCATGACCTGAGCCAAAGGCAGTCACTTAACCAACTGAGCCACCCAGGCGCCCCTTTTCTTCTGACTTTTAAAAACCATTAAAACATGTAAACACTACTCCTGGGTTGTAAAAAACAAAACAAAAAACCACTTCAGGTTGTTAAAAACAGGTTGTGGGCCAGATTTGGTCTGCCAGCCATGATTTGCCAACCCTTGTTTTAGCCTAAGAATGGAGAAAGCCAGTAGGTCCAAAAAGGACAAAATTTAGCAGTTGGGGTTAAGTATATGAATAATGATGTTAAATCTATGAGCATTTATATTTTGATTTTTCTGGGCAATAGAGCTATACATTTTTATGTTGTGTTTATATTTTGCAGACCGTTGATATTCATAAAGAGAAAGTTGCAAGAAGAGAGATCGGTATTTTGACTACCAATAAAAACACTTCAAGGACACATAAGATTATTGCTCCAGCCAATCTTGAACGACCAGTTCGTTATATTAGAAAACCTATTGACTATACAATTCTAGATGATATTGGACACGGAGTAAAGGTAAGTATAATTTTTGTCAACCTTTTAAAAACAATAGTCCATGATGGAACTAACTCTTTAGAAAATTAAGCTTTTGTCTTTTCTTTCCTGGAGGCCCAAGTTTTGGCCCAGTTGTGGTTCTGAAGATTCCTTGCTGCTATAACTATTTTATCCTTCTTGCTGCTTCTTAGTGCTGTGTTTTCAGGTTTTAAACAGCCATCTTTAAATGAATTGCGTTTACTTAACCAGTTATGAGACTACCTCATATAGATCGGGCAAATAAGTGTGGTCTAATTTTTCTAATCTTTTAATGATTTAATATGACTGATTAAAAAATTACTCAGCATGTTCTTAAAGTATCTACCTTATCTCAAACATTTATCAACAAAGCTTTCGCATTTTCAGAAGGAACATGTATAAACAATCATGTGCTTTGAAACGTTCTAAAATAATTTTAACATTTTGGGTGAGAATAGTGTAGATAAAGGTAATATGTGAATTAATATTTCCACTGCTTTTGAGTATGTAGCCATTATATATTTTGGCTATTTTTTTTTAATGTATTAGAGTGTCTGCTGTATATGTGTAGTGCCATGATCAAAACTGAGGTGCATATAAATTTCATTTACATTGGTATTTATACTTAAACTATTTGGAGCTTCCTCTAAGTATTAAGTTACTTAAAGCTTTCATCTTAATCAGTGATTTGAAAGGCAATGACTTATCAAATGTGACTTAGAATAAATATTTACATACGTGAGAAACTATAGTTTATACAGTTGATGTATGTCTATATAAGCAAATTTAAACTAAAAAAAATACCCTACTACTATGGCTAGAAATCAGTTAAATGTAAATTTAATGTAGATCTAGGTAAAAGAAAACATACAGTGTAAACTTTAAAAAAATTTTTTTCTTAGAATTTTGATATAAGCACTATTTGCAATTTGATATTTAATTTTATAAAATATTTAAAATTTTATAATTTTGAGATTTATTCAAGGCTAATAACTGCTAATAGAAAATTTTAGGGTAATGCCAGAATCTAATTACAAAAGGCACTAAGAGTATAAAACATAATATTTGTGCTTGTCCACTTATATAATAAACACATGATTTCCTTCCCACTCCAATTCTTTCTTAATTCAAGTAAAGGGTTGTTCTTTTGGGACTCTGTAGTCTTTCTTGTTATTTGGACTTTTAGTGTTTAGGGGTCACTATTTGAAGAAATTTTTAATAAAGTTAAGTTTTTGAATAAAACAATGTCATATAATTTCATCAAAAAAACCCTCCTGTTCATGACACATTCTGCTTTGACCACTCTTTCTATGATCTACTGAAACATTATTTTTTAATGCTGAATGCTTAACTTGTTTTTTCTTTGTTTTTTCCTTTCTCTTCACATCCTGAAGTTCCAACTAACCTTTCAATGCTTTTTTTCCTTACCTCTTTTATTTGCTCCATTTATGCATTAAGTGGTTGCTTAGATTTAAGGTAAGAGATTCCAGGGCTGGATTTCCATTCTTTGTTCTTATGTAGAATATTGCATATGGGGAGTGAAGAGATATTTGGCACTTGGCCTTCTAAAATCAACAAATAATTCCTCTTTTTAATTTTTAAAAATTTTTGTCATGCAACTCTGTGGTGTGTCTTCATGTTCTGTGAGGGCAGATTTTTTGTCTGTTTTGTTCACCACCCTGTCCTGTGTGCCTAAAACAGTGCCTGATGCATACATTAGGTGCTTAATAAATGTTTTTGAATAAATGCTTATTTTGCAATGTTAATATATTTTGTGAAACTAAAATATAAGTTACCCTATCATAAAATGTCATTATGAAGTAAAATTAGGTGGACTTTTGTAAATGTAGAATTTATTTTATGGATTGGAGGGCCAATTAATGTGCTTTATTTAACCCTCCCCCTGTGTAATAGCCTTTTTATTCTATAAATGGTGTGCTTTATTATACACCTTGTGGCCGGTATGTCATTATCTCTTGACTCTTATTCAATGTAAAGAAATTGAGAAGTGGAAAATACTCAGTGTTACAGTTTTTTTTTTAAGTTGCAGTATCATGTATTTTGCAAAAAGCAAAATTAGTTTCTCTTTTCCAAATTGCTATATAAGATATATATTTCAATATAAACTCACTCTAAGCGTTTTACTAGCTGAATATTAATTATATCAAAACATCAGAAGTTCATGAGTGTTTAACAAAATACACATTAAGAATTAGAGAAATATTTGTTTTAGTAACACTTTAGGGTTTGTTTTTTCACATTTTAGTATTTTGGAGAATTAATGGTAAAAGACATTCAGGTGTATTCAAGAAGCATTTAAATAGAAGGTTGTTAAAATTATTTCACCAAACTGAGCATGTATTTCCTTTTTGTTCTTATTTTCTTAGCTGAACTTTATAATTTCTTTTCAAATACATTTTCTTTCCAAAGCCCTGTTATTTGCCATGTCTTCAGTATAGAAAGTGGTAACAAGAGGATAACTGAGATCTGAATCATTAGCTACTAATACTAACCATGGCCACAGACATTTCAACAGATCCTGGTAGAGAGATATGACTAGAGGAGTCAAGCAAATAAACTTGTTACTGAGTAGAATGTTGGGTCCAAGCCCTCAGTCTTGGTGAGTGGGGCATGTGGAATTGTGAGGATATTCCTTCTGCATTAAATACAAAGAACTAGACCCAAAGCAGTGGGTGACTACCTTGGCTGTTTTCCTGTAAATACTATATTCAAATTTTAGCTATTGATGTGTTTTCTCCAATGTGATAAAAGTGCACAGAAAGATTACCTGAAGGAAAAACACAGAAATGGACCAATTCTTTTCCCCTTAATTTAAGTTTAGACCAGCTTGCTTAAGCTACTATCCCATGATATTTCCTCCGAACTCTACTATGATTCCTTCTTGACCTTCCTGGATTCAGGATCTGTTCCAGGTGGGAGATAGACCAAAATGAGTAGGAAATGAGAGAAGTCCCTAGAAAGCAAGAAAATATCACACTTGTATTAGATTCCTTAACGTCTTTGCTGTGTGTACCAGAAAGCTTCACTCGTGAGTACTGTGGCTCTATGTAGGTGTTTCTGCAATATCTGGGTAGAGTAGCCTGGTAAGAAGAGTACCCTCAATTCATCCTAGAAGCTAGAATGCACCAGTGCTCTGTCTTTTCTTTCTTCCTGTCCTCCTTGTGAATGTCTGTCTTCTCTGTAAACTTTAGCACATGGTTAATAATTTTAAGTGAACCAAAACAAAGTAGAGTGAAAAAAATGTTCAGCGTAGAGGGCCTGGGTGGCTCAGTCATTAAGCTTCTGCCTTCGGCTCAGGTCATGATCCCAGGGTCCTGGGATCGAGCCCCGCATCAGGCTCCCTGCTGGGCGGGAAGCATGCTTCTCCCTCTCCCACTCCCCCTGCTTGTGTTCCTGCTCTCGCTATCTCTGTCTATCTCAGATAAATAAATAAAATCTTAAAAAAAATGTTCATGTAACAAATTATTTCTCTTTTGATTCTGGTATTGAAACATGAGTGGTTTTGGAAGGGTTATTAATGGAATAATTTAATACATTAAAGTAGAAAATAGAATTAAAGAGGAAATGTTATAGTTGGAAGGGACTGCAGATAGTAAACTAGTGCAGTGGTTTCCAACTGATCTTGGAGACCTGTGGATTATATCAAGGGCCCTAGAGGTCTCCTGATGTTTGTTGGTAGGATTATCTGCTACTTTGATTTCCTCAGTTCTCTATGAACTCTGTGTTTACTCTTGTTGCTGTCAGACTTTTGATGCCTCTCAGGCAGACTCTAAACAAAGATCACACTTTGAGGCCATACACATGGGATTTGACTTAGAAGAATCCTCCATACCAGAAGTTGAATTTTTAACATTTTCTATAGCATGTTCTCATAGTGGTTCATGGTCCTTTTCATCTGAAATTTAGGTTATTTTTTTCTTTAGTTGACTGGGGAGAACAAGTTGTAGAGTTTAATTCATCAGAACTTTGAAAACAATGTGGTGATATTTTTACAACAAAAGACATAAAAAGCTAAAGGATGGAATGCCATATTGGAAGTGTTTTCATATGTACCTGAGGCCATAGAAAAATGGAATTTACCTTGAACTGGGATACCTTTATTTGAAATGGATTTTTCTTTTGAAAGCAGTGAAGTTGTCCCTCATGAAGCTAAGCTTTAGTACTTTTTAAATAAATATATTAGTTTAATAAAAAACAGTAAGGACTACTAATCTGTTAGTGTAGTATGTATTTCAGGTGAATATGTTGTGCAAGCAGATTCTAAATAATTAATGAGGAGGGGTTAAGGATTTGTTTTACAACTAACACATTAAGAATATAACACTTTTGAAAATTTTGCTTGGGATCTTTAAGATCCTTAACTTAACCCTGTGTAAAAAATGGCTTTAGTTTTTTACTTGAGTGTGTTCTTTAACAGTGTTTGTCATTCTCTACAGAAGGATGATAAATTGCTTCTCATATTTCCAGCTTTCACATGCAGCTGAGGGTTCACTCTTGAGCATTTATCTGACACATTATTTGGAGGAAAAACTCCAAAGCAGCAACCCTTGGGAGACCCATCTGGTTTTGCCTATTCCAATCTTAAGCCACCAATTCTATTTTGGCAAAGGCCGGTTGTCACAAAGTATTTTTAAAATCAAACAAATTTGCTCCTCTTTATTCCTCTTGTCCTTCTTTCTTTACCTCTCTTCCCCCTTATTCCTACTCTTTTATTCCCTTATATCTGTATTGGATTATTTCAGGACTCAGTACCTTAGGCTTTTTGTCTTCCTCTTACTAAAAATTTTACCCCTTCTGAATTCATAGTCAAACTCCAGATTACAGCTTTGATTTCCCTCAAAAGATCTGCTGGTCCTTTTCCTGTTAGCCCTGGGAATTGAAGTAGGAACATATATCCCCTGAGGAGAGGGATAGAGCCTCTAGGAAGCCCAAGAATTATGTCCTGGATGGGACTATGGGAAATAATACTGGACAGTGAATGAAGGCCCAGAGGTGCCTGACCACAGCTTCTGCCCATCCTCACTATTCCACATCCAGATACAGACTATACATAGTCCTCTCCTCTCTGTGTAGTGAAATCCTGCTTTTTTTTTTTTTTTTTTTTTAAACAACAGTCCAGCTTAGATTTTTCTCTAAACCTTTCTGTAGTTTTTCCTTCTCATATTGATACTTCTTTTTTGGAGATTTCTATATAATTTGTAGACATTCCTTTTTGCTTAAAACATAGGAGTCTTATTCCAAAATGCTATAAGTTCCTTAAAAGCAGACGAATCATTTTATAGGCCTTTGTGTCCCGTTCCACCCCCAACAAATGTCTCCCTTAGTTTTCATATTTCTTTACCCTTGTACCTAGTAGTCTGGTAGGTGATAAGTGGTTGATAAATGAGGGATATACCACAGATACCATTTTAGAACGTGTCTGCCACTATTTTATCATAGCAGGTCATATGTCAGTGGGAGATTTCTTCATAGCAGAAGTGATGTCCTTTGTGAACTAGAGATACCTGGCCAGCCAGCTTTATAAAAAATACTGAAGTTCACAGGGTACTAGAAAGCACTGAGTTTTCTGATGAACATTATATTATGATATATCAAGGTTCAAGGAGGTATTGAATGTACCAAAAAAGCATGGAGGAAGAAAGGTAGGAGCATTGTAGAAAAAATATTAAGGCATAAGAATGGGCCTGATGCTTGGTGCTAGTTGTAGAGATCTCCAAAGCCTCAGAAATAGGACCACTCTTTGAACATAAAGGAACTTTTCTACCTCCAGTTTTATCTGCATTCCTTAGTCACAGGCTAGTGGCAAAGTATTTGAGCTTTATCACTTAAATGAAATATTTCTTCTGCTTTGAGGGTTTTTTTTTTTTTTGGTAGGAAAAGAAGCGGGGGGGATGTTTCCTACTGTTCCTCCTTATACTTAATACCTGCTTTACTTAGCTCTCAATAATGACCTTCCCCTTTATGGAAACAAAAAATACCCACATAATTGAATGATTGTTGCAGTCAGCCACCAAACTTCATTCTGATTCCCAAATAAAACTTTGGAAAGTATGATGAGCAATCCCACTGATGGTTCAGGACCATTAACTACATGTTAATGTATGATGATAGTTCGGTTTATGTTTACAATTTGTTTAAAGTTTCATGTGGAATTGCTGTTATTGAGTGGGTTTTCTTTGTCCCGACCTCATGGTGTGTTCTCTCTTTCTCTGTCTCTGTCTCTTGGTCTCTCTCCCTTGAGGTCCCCTTCACCATACAGTTTAGTCCTCCTGTGTTTTGCTGCTTGTGAGGAAATGTTGTCTCCCCATAAACTTCCCTCAAAATAGTGTTTAAGACCATGGCAGCTATCCAGTAAACTTTTTTATCAAATGATTTTATATTTGAAATATACTTTCTTAAGTTTAATTATAATACAAATCCTACCTATGATAAACAAATTAAGTTTTATTTGGCAGTTATTCCTGTTCTTTTCCCTTTTCCTCAAACTAGATGGCAATATTTATATATATATATTTTTAAGATTTATATATTAGAGAGAGAGAGCACAAACAGGAGTGGGAGCAGAGGGAAAGGGGGGGGCGGAGAGAAGCAGAGTCCCTACTGAGTGCAGAGTTCCACGAGCCCACGACCCTGAGAGATCATGACCTGAGCCGAAATCAAGAGTGGGGTGCTCATCTGATTGCACCACCTAGGTGCCCCCCAGTATTCATGTTCTGCATAGCATATTTATTGTTTTACTTAGCATAGAAGCATTTTTCACAAAGGAAAACCACCTTGAAGAAATATTGAAAAACTCTTTTAGCTTAATATAAAGGTACAGTATCAGTGCTGTATAAAATTACAGATTTTTTGGACATTCTGCAGGGCCTCTTTGGTTTCTTCAGTGATTTAAGTTACTTATCCAAACTCCATTAACCAAGCAGATACAGTCATTTGATGATCCTACAGATCATAAAATGTATCAAGTTTTGTTTATGGAAATGTCCATCAGATTTTAATTTATAGATTGTTTATTTTATATTTTTTAATTGATTAAAAGATTTCTAGAAGATACTGCAATTTAAACAAAAACACCTCAGATACCAAAACATTGAAATCAAAGTTGGAAAGCTGTTTTCAAGTATTTTAGCTATTCCATGTATAGAATAAAATTCTCTTTTACTTTTTCTGTCCCTGCTCCTTTTCCTTCCCGTTTCTAGCAAATTGATGTAGTTTAGTGTTGGCTCACCTACTTCTCCCTTGTCACTGAAAGTAACTTTGGGTTTTATGTTGTTTAAGGTTGAGCTTAAAGGACTTTGGTTACTACTTATAAAAAATCTTCTGGTATCATAAATGAAGATTACAGTTTGAAAAGCTACTGGTTACTCGTCATATTACTCCTAAAATTTTCCCCAAATGTGGATTGATTTTTTTCAAAACTTTTTCTGGCATTTTCATTTGAAGATATGATTAGCATACCCTCTGCTTATTAATGAGGGGGAGAACAAGGAGAAGTTAATCTTTATTCTTACTTGATAACTGGTTTGTTTTGTATTTATTGTTTAAAAGTAACAATAAAAGGATTTCAGATAAATGCTTCACTTTAAAAATATTGACATCTGAAAGGTATCATTTATCATTAAAGATTGTTTTAACATCACACACAACTTGTTCACTGGGCTATTCGTTTGAAGAGTTTGTTTCTGGATATATTACTTCTTGCCTATTCAGATAACAAGTAGTATTTTAGGAGTTTTAAAAATATCATTTAAGTCAGAGTTACTTTTGACAGCTTCAATACTCTGTATACGATTATGATTTGTTTTCTTAAAATTTATATTTTGAAATTACAATTATAAATGTATTCTGATTTCAATGGTGTACTGTCTTGCAGTTTCATTTTATAAGTATAATTTGAATACTCCAGATATATTCTTGTTAGAAAAGTTAAGATCCGCCCCCCCCCCCTTTTTTTTGAAGTGTTTGGCAATCCAGAATATTAGGGGCTTAAAATAGGGTCAGGTATGAACCTATATGTTGACCATTTACTCTGACCCATTGGTAATCTCAAACAATTTGAGATTGCATTTGAACTATATTTGTGAATGACTTCTCTTACCCCTTTAAGACATCCAGATTTCTAGAGCTTTCTGTATAAGTTCTGATATACTTCTTTGGTGCCATCAGTTGTTCCCAGATTACATTACTCTCCTACCCTTGCATTTTAAGTTAGAGATAGAATAGTGAGGAGTAATGGCCCAGCTCTGATTTAAGACTCTGTTACATCTTTCCCATAATCTTTATTTTGGGCCTGAGTGGGTCTAATTCCCAGTGAAACTAGGACATTGCCAGTGGCCCCTGTATTGCTCATAATTGAATGGGATACCTCAGCCCTAACTTTCTAGTTCAGAGGTTTAGGAACATGCCTTAACTTCTGGCAGGTTTCAGGTGGGTGATTCCTTAATAAGAGCACATTAAAGAAATCTGAATTGTAAGGCTGATCCACTATTTTAAAAACTGAAAATTTTTTCGGTATATCACACAATTTACCTATTTTATATTCTCTAGTTACAGTGGATCAAAACTATAGTGCATATTTTATTGGGAAATGTGTTTTTTTTTTTTTATAATTGCCATCTAAAAAAGGAATTGTTTAAAGGCATTGTTTTTGAGTTTCTCTTTACTAAAACTAAAGTTCTTATAGTTATCCTATTGAATTTCAATTAAATTTATTATCAAATAATCTAACCAGTGATCTGTTGGTGTGATGGCCTAATGGCAAATACAGTCTTTGCATATAATTATGTTTACAGTCATTTGAAAATCTCATGTTAGGGAGAGTCCTTTGAGTACAACTGTAGAATAACAGTAGAGTAGAAATTGCATATGAAATGCATGGCCTCTAATTTTTTTTTTCCTCTTTAAACCTTACCCTCCTTTGTTAAATAGCATAACATTATTTCCCACAAGTGATATTTTGTTTCACTACATACAAGTTTTGATTGTTCCTCAACATTTTTTTAGGTGAGTACCCAGAATATGAAGATAGGTGGGCTGCCACGTACGACACCTCCAACTCAGAAACCCCCCAGCCCTCCCATGTCAGGGAAAGGGACACTTGGGTAAGTATGTAACTAAGTAATAATTGAAAACCATTTCATGTAGTGTTGTTGAAAACTAAACACTACATACATTTAAACTATTTTTTAATATTTGAAACAAGAACATTTTTCTCCCTAAGATTAACTTTTTTGTGTGTAACTTTCCCTTTTTCTGGGAAACCTCTTTATACTTTAAAGAGATTTTGTTTAAACGTTATTTTTCTAATAAATTTTAAATTTGAGGTAAAATCCTAGTCCAAGTTCATGATTTATTATAAATTGCACTCTAATTTCAGAAAAATTTTAGAGTATTTCATATTACATTTGACTATGCTTATTTAGACTATTCTTGTGAAGAACACTGTGTAGATTACAAAATTCTGTATATTTTGTGTTGTTATGAGAATATCAAGCTTAATTTAGTCCAGCAGAAGTGAGCTCTGGATTTGACTTCTGGTAGAAATGGCCAATTAATGTAAAAGCGTCTAACATTTTTCTTCTGTAGCATCATAGTATAAAAATTCGGTTTATTGTGGCACCTGGCTGGCTCAGTCAGAAGAGCATGCAACTCTTGATCTCAGGGTTGTGAGTTCCAGCCCCATGTTGGGTGTTGAGATTACTTAAATAAAGAAATCTTAAAAAAATTTTATCATGGAGATTTGTGATCAGATGGACATAATATATCCCAGAAGCCAGATGACTAAAACTGTGGTCCAGTTCTGCTCCTGCTCTTTTGTCTTGCGTAGTCAGCCTCTTTGCAATTCAGTTTTTTCATCTGTAAAAGGGGGTAATAATTGTCCTCTATTAACTTTTCAGAGTCATTGTACCACAAATTGGATTTTTAAAAAATGTATGAGACAAAGACAAAATGCTTTGACAACCATTGGCTTTATTATATATGCTTAACAATTTTTTAATTGGCAATGTTGTTTTTGGCCCCCTCACCAAAAAAAAAAAAGAGAAAATGACAAAAAACCTAATTAATCACCATGGGTCAGGGCAGAACAAAGATGAGTTAGGATATAAAAGAGGATAGTGTTGGAAGAAGAGTTACAGTTAGGACAGTGGGAAATAAAAGAATAAAAATGAATTCCAGCGAGAAATAAGATGATTTTATTTGGGGTCAACAAAACAAATTCTGCTTAGATTAGAGAGGAAATTAGTAGATCAAATAAGATTTAAACTTCAGGGTCGAATGTTGATGACATGATAGGGTGTAATTGTGCAGAGGTAAGAGTAGAGAGATCAAGAGGAAGTATTTATTTTCCTATGGAATGTCTACATTTCTATCATTTGTAGTGCCTAACAGATGTTGTTAGCTTTTAAGTCAAGATGGTTAGCAAAGTAACCCATTGTCATCTCGAGTAAAATAAAACTTGTGTTGCTCTCAAATTTTGAAGATTTATTCATATACCAGAATTTTTTCCCTTGTGTATTAGCAAGGGTTCTGCAGGGTCATTGGAGACCAGAGCTGCTGAACACCACAAGCCAGTTGATGATCACAAACCTGGCTTTTTTGCATAGTGTTTGCCTAGCCATCATATTTTGTTCTTTTGCCCCTAATTTTTTACTTTGTTTTTGTAATTGCCTTCATTGTATTGTTCTCAGTCAGCAAAGGGTTTTTTCTTGCATGAAACAGAATGTTTTTATTGTCTGGGAAAATTGGAAATCAGATGTTTGGAAATTAATGTTTCCTATCTTATTTTTTTTTATATTTACATTGTAATTTCAGAGATGCCTAAACTTTTTAGTATTTTAAATCCAAGTTCCTGGCATTCCTTTTTCTTCTTTGGACCCAGTATCTCATTTATTGCCCTTTACTTCTTTTTAATTATTAATGTACACATGTATTTATGCAAGATTTTGAGGGTAGTAGAGTGGACAGGGTCAATGCAAAGTGATCTCACCCAAAATCAATAAACCATAACTTGAATAGCCCAGGAGAGCAGTTTTTAAAGGTACCCTGCAACTTTGCGGGGAGTGAATTATTGAGAATTTTATAAGGGAGCAACATCATTTCAGAAAAAGAAGGCTTTTTAATTTTCACTTCTTGAGATCCCAGTTTTTATTCTCTCAGAAACCATAATCTTATCTGCAAAATGTCAGCTTCATGTCAGTTGAGTATTTATCATTGTCATAAAGAATTTAGAAACTTAGGGATGAGAGCTAATTTAATAATCACTAATGTGCCATTGTGCATCCTATTTCTGATCATATTTCCTTCCTTTTCTCATTCTCTTCCTTTTAAAGGAAATTTTGAGAAGAAGGAAATATATTAATAAAATCCAGTCCTTTTTGTGCTTTACAGTTCAAAACAAATAAGGTAGAAAGACTTAGATGGTCTTGTCTTTTTCTCTCCTTTTTAAATGTTGAACTCTGAGGATGTGGGGCAGGAGGTAAAAGAGAGCAAGGTTAAAGTTGAAGGAGGTGAAATGAGAATGGAGGGAGATGAGATTAACTTGTGTATTTCTGTGTATGGATATAGTTCAGTTTCTGTGTATTTACTCTATGGAAAGGGAAATGACTTGTTATAGTTGCTGTTGATCTTCAGTGTGGGGGTTGTGGAGCCAAATTCTGGATTTATTTACCCGATCTTTGAATATCTTTGGTTAGGGAGAGAGGGGTGAGGAAGATAATTAGTGCATTCATGCAGTGCAGTTGGGAAACTTTTGACACAGTACTAAAATAATTTGAACTCATCCCCCCCCCCCCCCCCGGCCAAAAAAAGAGAAGAGAGTCTGGGAAACACTGGCTTACTTGGGAGAATCTTTGTGCTGTCAGAAAATGAGTGAACAAAATTGCATTAGTACAGGGAAATGAGGTTTGAGACTAAAGAATAGCAATACTCCTCAAAACCCTAATGGCAGAGAAGTGATACTAAAGGAAAGACTGAAATTGGTAGCTGGGTTATGTTAAAACATGTTCCTGTCTCTGAATACAAATTGTATTTCACTACTGGCAACTCTTTGAATTTGTTGTGCCGAAACTTGCTAATCACACAATACATACGCTCTTCTTTTTGTAGGCGGCACTCCCCCTATCGCACACTGGAGCCAGTGCGTCCTCCAGTGGTACCAAATGATTATGTACCTAGCCCAACCCGTAATATGGCTCCCTCGCAGCAGAGCCCTGTGAGGACAGCTTCTGTGAATCAAAGAAATCGAACTTACAGGTATTTTCTCTCCCTCAGTGCAAATGTGAAGGTCATAGTACCATAATTTTAGATTACTTCAGTTAAATCTCTCTCCTTTTCCAAGCACTAAGTTCTTTTCCTCACTCTACTCCCCCAGACCTCATCTGAATCCACCTCTCTCTCCTCATGTTCTGATGCAGCTTTGAGGTCAGGAAGTTGGGAAAAAAAAAAAAAACCAAAAAACAGAAAAAACAGACATCTTAAAATACAAACTTCTCTACAAAATTAATAGTTATAGTGGACCTGAAAAAAAGTTATGGACCAGATGTGGGAAAAATAGTTACAGATCGGATATGGGAAACTGCAAGTTGTTTTTTGGTGGAACTTTACAGATGAAAAACTATACATAATAAAACAGTAATATGGGATGGTACATCAAGATATCATTAGAAATAAAATTAATCAACCTGTTTAGGAAAACTGTGTTTTTATTATAAAACAAGTTTCTTCAGAGCATAAAAGTAATACTATTTTTACGTGTTGAACCCTATCACTTACCACTTATATTTCTGCAGAATTTTTCCTTCTTTCTCAATGTCAATTTCAACCATCTTTTGATGCTTATTAAAAGGTGGTCAGAACAAGTTTCTTGAACTCAGTGTTTTTCCTGTTTTACTCAAATTAGTACATGAAGTGGAGGGTTTTTGCATTATCTTTCCTTAGCAGTACTCATTTCAGAAAGTTTGGGGAAATGCGGGTGGTGTCTGACTGTATATAAATAGTCCTGTTTGGGCGGCTCTCCTTTCTTCAGCAGCAGCGGGAGCAGCGGCGGAAGCCACCCGAGCAGCCGTAGCAGCAGTCGCGAGAACAGTGGAAGCGGGAGCGTGGGCGTTCCCATTGCTGTTCCTACTCCGTCTCCTCCCAGTGTCTTTCCAGGTAACACATGAATGGTGCCTCATCTTCGCTGGTCTTCTTTGAATTTGAACTCAGTTTCTGACTTAATTATAGGGGGCTTTCTTCCTAATCAGGATTTTTTTTTCCTTCAGGACTCCATAAATGTTGGGGAACCTTTATGCATTTGTCATTTTTAACCAAGCGATTTCTGAGTTTATGCTCACATGCGTCTCTGTTATTTGGCTTTGGCCTTTGGTGCCATGGCTCAGTTGGTCCTTTGAGGTTTCAGGTACCTCCTGGGTATGACCACGTTTACTTCCAGGTAGTGTTACGACATTGCATATGTTTGGACACAGTCCGTGTTAGAGTCACATTGGTAACAAAGGATTGGACAAATTTAACGGTAGTTCTGGCAGTTAAATTTAGTGGACTTTTGGAACTTAATACTCTCTGAAATACTACCCTTTTTTCCCCCCAAAACATAAAAATGTGCTTGTTTAATGTGAAGACACCGAAGTTAAAATTTAGTTTTAAAAGCATGACACAGAAGACCTAGGGATAGAATTTTTAAATTTAATTTGCTTATCATGATACCAAATAGATAATATCTTTTTAAAAATCATGAAAAAGATTTGTGTTTTTCTAAAATTTTTTTTTTTAAAGATTTTATTTATTTATTTACTTATTAGAGAGCGAGCGAGAGAGAAAAGCATGAGAGGGGGGAGGGTCAGAGGGAGAAGCAGGCTCCCCGCCGAGCTGGGAGCCTGATGCGGGGCTCGATCCCAGGACTCCGGGATCATGACCTGAGCCGAAGGCAGTCGCTCAACTGACTGAGCCACCCAGGCGCCCCTTTCTAAATTTTTTTTTACCTAATATGTTTTTGTCTGGAATATGTGTTTATTTTCTGATTTTTGTAATTCAAAATGGAATACTGTTTCCTAATGTATTATGTTTTATATATTATTTACAAAATACAGTGCTAAAAATTACAATATAAAGGGAACATCTTTCTTCCAGAGTAGTGGCTTTCAGGTAAAATGGAATGCTGTTTTTAATGAATTAAAAAATCTGTACATTACCCTGAGCATTTTGAATTATTTGCTGCAAACCAAATAATCCTTTAATATAAGCTTCATTCTTTTTTTTTTTTTTTTTTTTTACCATTCTCTTCTATTCTTTGGTTAGTGTTAAGCACTGAATATTTAACATTAGGTTCTCTAATGCCTTTTCTAATCCCACCTAATGGGCCTGCCTCATTAATGCTGCCTCTTACTCCTCTTTCCCCTCAGCCCCTGCTGGCTCTGCTGGTACTCCTCCCCTTCCTGCTACTTCTGCATCTGCCCCTGCCCCTCTTGTTCCTGCTACTGTCCCTTCCTCCACTGCCCCAGACGCTGCTGCTGGGGGGGCCCAGGCCCTTGCTGATGGCTTCACTTCTCCAACTCCCCCTGTTGTTTCTTCCACTCCCCCCACAGGTGAGTACGGCTTGTTCCTTTGGCAGGCACATCCAGTCATCTGGCTCTTTTACCTGGAGCTCTGGCTTTATGACTTTTGTTTGTGCCGTGTGTGTGTGTGTGTGTGTGTGTGTAAAATCTGAAGAATAATGGACTAACTTAGAAAATGGCATTCTACAAAAAGTAGAATTTCCTGAGGAAGGGTAAAGTTCACATACACTTTTCCTGTAGAGTAACACAAATATACATTTTTTTTAATTGCTTGAATTTCACTTACTGGAGATTCGTGAATTTAGTATGGAGCCATTTTCTGTACAGTTTTGAGGTGGTGGTGTTAGAAGTAGTGTTGCAGATTAAGTCTTTAACAAAGACTTAAGGAAATAATTTTAAGGTATATTTTATAGGAAATATTTGATGTAACAGTTTGGAAGTCTCTGAAGTCTATCAAAGCAGCTCTGGAAACACATAGACAATAATGGACTTTTTAAGAATTTCAGGTTTACTTAAGTGTTACTTAAGGTTGACTGGTGTTTTAGTTTTTAAAACTGCATCCTAAAATCTGTCTTGATGGGGAAGGGGAAAAAGGTTCAGTTGCTACAAAATATATTTGCAAAGTTAATAGTGATGCTGGTTATTAGCAAACAAATTCTTTATCTATTATAAAAATGTATGTGTTTGGACATGCATCCCCTTAGCTTGTTAAATACTTCATAGAATATATATTTAGCTCTGCTGCTATAACCAGATGTTTAAATGTGTTAAAGGGCACTTTTAGCTAAAATGGATTTTGGATGGTGTTTTATGGGTTAGCTTCTATAATAGAAATTTTTAAGAAAAGCTTTCCATGTAAACGTAAATGTGGGCTATTCTTTGATCTACACACGTTTCTGTTAGGCCAGACCGTCTAGTTAAATATAGGAATCTTGTTATGCTCCAGCACCAATGAAGTAAAAAATACATCTTGAAGTTGGTTGTAGGCCCAGAAGGAACAGATTACTCCCACCTAAGAGGCAACATTTTTGTAATAAAATCATAATTTAACAGGTACTGCTTCATAGTCTGCACTGAATAAACATTTGTTATATGAATGAATAAGCATACTTTTTCTTAACAGAAAGCAAGGTGAATGCCTTAATAATAATTTATGTCAATATACTCTCTTTTATACTGTCTTTGAATCACCAAGTACTTTTTTCTTTTCTTCTTAAGGTATAAGTTACATACAGAAGAATTCACCCTTTTTAGCATGTACGTTTGTCAAATGTATACAGTGATGTGACCACAGCTTCAGTCAAGATGTAGAATAGTCCTATCATCTGCACATTTCCTCTGTGTTCTTTGTAGTCAGTCATTCCTTTTTACTTCTAGCCCCTGGCAACCCTTTGATCTGTTTTGTTTTGTTTTTGTCTCTAAAGTTTTGCTTTTGTAAGAATATGTAAA
Source organism: Mirounga angustirostris (assembly GCF_029215605.1). NCBI lineage: Eukaryota > Metazoa > Chordata > Mammalia > Carnivora > Phocidae > Mirounga > Mirounga angustirostris. The sequence continues at coordinate 163,624,660 of NW_026991711.1, forward strand.
TAGAAGCGTATGGTATATAGCTTTTGGGGCCTGGCTTTTTGGCACCAGTGCATTTGAGATTTATTCATGTTGTTTCATGTTTCATTATTTTGCTCCCTTTTATTACTGAGTAGTGTTCCATCATTTGGATGTACCACAGTTTGTTTATCCCTTTCCCCGTTGAGGGACATTTGGATTATTTCCGTTTTGGGGTTTTTATGAATAAAATTGCTGTAAGCATACACACGCAGACTTTGCGTGAGTGTAGGTTTTCAATTCATTTGGGTAAACACCTAGGGAGTAGGATTGCTGGCTTGTGTGGTAAATGAATGTTTAATTTTATGAGAGACCATCAAATTGTTTTCCAAAGCAGCTGAACACACCACCACCAGCAGTGCGTGAGACTTCCCTGCATACTTGTTAGCACTTACTATTGTCAATTTGTTTTTGTTTTTTTGATTTAGCCAGTCTAATAGGTATACAGTAATTTCTTGTGGTTTTGATGTTCATTTCCCTAATGACTAATGAGCTAGAACATTTTTTTGTGTGCTTCTTTGCCATCTGCTTATCTTCTTTGATGAAATGTCCTTTCAAATGTTTTGCTCCCCTCCACACACCTTTTGAGTTGGGTTGTTTTCTTATCGAATTCCTTTATTCCTGAATGTAAGTCCTTCATCGATTATACGATTTGGAAATATTTTCTTCCATTTGTGACTTACCTTTTTATTCTCTTAATGGTATCTTTAGAAGGGGAGTTCTTCATTTTGATTGCGTCTAGTTCATTGATTTTTTTTTTCCTTTATGGATTGTGCTTTCAGTGTCATACTTTCAAACTTGTTACCTTACACAAGGTCACAGATTTTGTTCTGTTTTTTTTTCTAGAAGTTTTTAGTTTTAGATTTTATAGTTAGGTCCTTGTTAATTAAACTGTAGTTTTGTTTGCTTTTTTAACCCAAAGCAAAGTAAATGCCTTATTAATTGAATGAATAGAGTCTTTTATGTAGTGTTTTTTAATTACTGAGGACTTATGTGAGATTTTAGACTGGATCTAACTTTATAAAATTCATAATGGTTTAATTATCAGATGCTTTTAACTTGAAAATGGTAGGTTTGTATTAGTTTGTTACAGATTGATTACTAAAATGCCAATAATGTATTTGTATCTGGTGATTCAAATGACAGAATTTACCTTTTAATTAATAATTTATTAGTTTATATATTTTTACATTTTTTTATCATTGTTACAGAGACTTGACAGATTATGTTTAAGCTTGAATACTCCAGATTTTTTGTCCAACAGAATTGATTTTTAGGTTTTGATGCTGTCATAATGTAAAATTAAATGATACAGCAGATCTTGAGTACTTTTAGAATATTCTTTATATGAGTTCATATGAACCCAAGTTTGATAAAGTTACGGAGTTACTGAAGCCCAATTTTACTCAGGTAAATCCTTTTTTTACGATCATGGGTAAGATGAAAAATTGCCAGAAGCGTTTTTCTTTCTTTTCTCCTTTCCCCCTCCCTTTCTTGCTTCCTGCACTTTCTCCTCCTCTTTGCTCTTCCCTTTCTCTCTCCTCACCTCCCCAGGTTCTTCCTCTCTCACTTCTGCTCCCTCCCCTTCCCTCTCCTCCTCTTACCTCCCCTCCTTTCATGCCTGCTGGAGTGACCTCTCATGGGTGCTCCAGTGCTCTGTCTGATCCATCTGTAATAGTAGGCCTTCAGCTGAGTGACGTTAAGTGGAAGTGGAGTCAAGATAAAATTTAGGAACTGGATTGCATTAGGGAATTGGATAGACTAAGAAAGAATGTCTCTAGTTAGCATTAGCTATTGAAATACTCAGCAAAATTGAGTGGAATTGCTAATAAATATTACAGGTTTGAAGATAGTATTACAAGTAAGATATATTTTGATTCACTTTTTTTGTATCTTAACTTTTTTCTTAATTGTAAATTTCTTAAGCTCTGATTTTAAGACAAAATAATCTAGCTTTGGAGATGGAGATTTCTGATTGAATAAGATGTGTTTAATTTGGAATTATGTCACCTGATTGCTGAAATATTTTGTTTTCCTTTAAACTGCTTTGCCACCTTAAATTTGCTGCCATTATTATTATTATTATTATTATTTTGGATAAGACCGTGTGTCAAACATTTTTTCTTTTGCTTTCTCAAATGTCATTCTTGTTTAGTTTTTTTTTTTTTAAGGATTTATTTATATATTTTACAGAGTGGGGGTGGCGGTGGGGAGGGGCAGAGGGAGAGAGAATCCAAGCAGGACACAGGGCTTGATTTCAGGAGCCTGAAATCACCACCTGAGCTGAAACCAAAACCAAGAGTCAGGTGCTTAATCCACTGAGCCACCCAGGTGCCCCTTGTCTTGTTTAGTTTTTAGTGGCCATTTTTGGGGGGTAGAGGAGGAAGTAAGCCATAAATTTTAGTTGTGATGATTTGAAACCCTATCAAATTATTAGTTTAATAAAATTGTAATTAGTAATCTATTTAGAACGTAGCTTTTCCAAACCTAATTTTATTTACCTGTTTTCCTACTTTGCACTTTGATGTCAGCTGACCAATAACTGTGACCTTGCATGATGTTTATCAGATAGCAATTAAATTAGCTAAACATTGTTATTTTTAATAATCTTATTAAGATTCAGGCAGTGTACCTAAAGCATTTCATTGCCTGAGATAATTATCTTTTAATGACAAATTTATGCTCTGTCCCTTTTCCAGGTCATCCTGTTCAGTTCTACAGCATGAACAGACCTGCTACTCGCCATACTCCTCCAACAATAGGGGGCTCGTTGCCCTATAGACGCCCTCCTTCCATAACGTCACAGACAAGCCTTCAGAATCAGATGAACGGAGGACCTTTTTATAGCCAGAATCCAGGTTAGATTTTCTTTTGCATTCTGTAGAATATATCTAATTAAAAATTTCAGTTACAGGGGAAAAAACCTTTAATTACAAATTACTAACACATAATAGGTGTTTAGTACTGTTTGTTGAATGAATGGAAGAATGACTACAAGGTTGCTAATACTGTATCATTCGGTTCCTTTTTTTTTAATCAGTACATGATTTCCATATAAAGTTGTAGAACTTAATTTTTCTGAACAGAATCTTTGATTGTGCTAGTGATTGTTTGCTTCTAAGAATAACGTTGTGGTGAACAGTATTTCCTTCTTATTTAATCAGATATCCTTGCTCTATGAATAACAAATAATGAAAATTGAATGTTCATGAACAGAGTTCGTAAGTGGTATAGTAAAAGAGAAATGATATTTTTGAACTATTTGTGCTAGGCAGTTATACTATCTTAATTCTCATACCAAACCTATGATGGAAAAGCTAGGACTTGGACGGATTGATCCAGATATTATAGTCATCTTTCTGTTGCATCATGCATACCGAAAAAATTAATCTGGCACATATTTAAACCATATGTAGTCATTATTTTTGCTTCTTCCCCAGAGAGGGTAAGAGCAAATATTAGACCCTATGACTATTGTGGACATGGTATAGCAACTTACTGTGTTTTTCTGGATTTTTGCCCAGAGGCCAGTAAGCCTGTGTATCTTTAATATTAGGGTCAACCCATTCCATCTCTGATAAACCCTGAAACTGGTCTACTGTGGCTACTACCTTTTGGTGAAACCTTATTTCTTTGGAGTCATGCAGAAGAAATTTGATCCTCCTTCTACATAACTGCAGTTTAAAGAATGCTTTTATATATATTATCCCATTTGATTCTTATAATCATGTGATCATTTTCATCTGTATTTTGTAGGATGAGAAACAGGTGACGTCAGGTTAGAATTTGAACTTAGGTCATCTGCCTCTAAGTTCCATGTTCTTTCTTCGTACTCGCCTCCCTACCTTCAGATTTTAAAAAAATCTCTCTTTTACTCTCCTAGTCTTCTCTTTGGTGGGGGGTGGGGAGGTGAGGAGGATATCCACATTGTGATATAAAATGCATGAGAGCCAGAGACCCTGTCAGTCTTTTATACAGTTTTATCCTGGGAATAGTGCTCAGTAAATTCACTGGTTTTCTGTGAGATGGAAATCTGGCAGCACTGTTACTGTATTTGGTTGAGTTTGAAAGGGCATTATAACATAGGAATTAAAATATGGAATACCCAGTGTCCAGTGCCAAGTCCTAAGGGTACAATAGTTGTTTTCTAATGAGATTGTTTCAGAAGCAAGTTAATGAAAGGAACACTTTGATCAGGGCTTAACTGAAACCCCTTTGGTTGTCATTGATTCTTAATAATCTAGCCAAAGAAATAGGAACACCAATTTATTATTCATCTGGTCAGCAGCAAAGAGGGTCACCAAAATAAATAGAGCTAAGCACAAGTTAACAGTTTTTAACCTTAAATATGAAGGTGAAGGCCCTGGTGGTAAAGAAGTATGTGTGTATACACATGCGCGTGCACACACACACACACACACACACAACTTGTACATTTACGTATATAGACCTAGTTTGGGAAGTGTCCTAGTTCAGGCTGTTGTCATAATGTGCCATAGGACAGGGTGACGTATAAATAACAGAAATTTATTTCTCACAGTTCTGGAGGCTGAAAGTCAGATCAGGGTGCTAACGTGGTCAAGTTCTGGGGTTCTCTTCCAGGTTGCAGACTGCTATCTTCTCATATCTCACATGGTGGAAAAAGAGAGGGAGTTGTCTAGGTCTCCTTTGTAAGGGCACTAATTGCGTTCATGAGGGGTCTACCCTCATGACCTAATTGCCTCCCAAAGACCCCACCTCCTAATACCATCACATTAGAATTTCATGAATATGAAATTTAGGGATACATAAATATTCAGTCCATAACATTAAAAAATCAATAATAATCAAGGTCTTTGGTAATAGATAATCATGTATTTTACTGCTCACAGTTTCTTACAGCAAAGACTAAAAAATCTAATTCATAAAGTAAAATGTTGGTTCCAAGAAATGTGACTGTATATAGTTATATGAGAGAGGAATTTATGAACAGGTATGGTGTTTTACACAGGGAAAATATCAAGCTGTAACCATTGAATGTTCTTAATAACAACTAAAAAGAAACAGTGAAAAAATAATATTGGGTTGGTAGTATTGCAGAAGAGAAGCCAATAACATATATCCTCTAAATGATAGTTAAGTTACAGCATTACCATAAATTTCCAGAAGAATACAGATGTGGTGGGGCTTTAGCAAAGTATGAATAAAGAGCAGTAGCAAGAAGCAATTTTCAAATCCTTACATTAGGCAATCTTTAGGGTTTGTTAGAGAATGCTTACTCTTTTTATTTTTTAAAGAATGCTTACTGTAATGAGAGCAAAAAAACAGGAAAACAACTGAAAAGTGTTACATTCTTAGATGACCAAGTAAACCAGATAGACCCTTTATACTGATTATTAACACAAGCTGTGTTTTTAAACTTTGTGTTAATTTGCTACTTTTTCTTGGCATAACATCTTATGGTGATTTTTTTGCTTGAAAAGGAATAACAATGATCCAATTCTTTTAACCCTTCTGAAACTACAGAACTGATAATTATTTGGTAACCATATTCTTTTCCATCAAAAAGCCTCCTTACTGAGGTGCCTGGGATCAAGCCCCGCCTTGCCTTGGGCTCCCTGCTCAGCGGGAAGCCTGCTTCTCCCTCTCCCACTCCCCCTGCTTGTTTTCCTCTCTCTCTGTCAAATAAAGAAATAAAATCTTTAATAAAAAAAGCCTCCTTACTGAGTATGATTAGTTGAGTTCACTTTTAAATACTCCCTGCTGTTCATGTTTAGGAAATATTGCACTCTTAAAATGAATTGCTTAAATCATTTCCTTCACTGCAATGTAAAATATAAGCACTTAAACTTGAATGTGCTCTCAGATGTCTATAACCTCTAACGGTGGTGTTTTTTTTTTTAAGATTTATTTATTTATTTTAGAGATGGTGGGGGAGGGGAGAAGAAGAGAGAAACTTAAGCAGACTCTGCACTGAGTGTGGAGCCCACTATGGGGCTCTCACATCCCTGAGATCATGACTTGAGCTGAAACCAAGAGTCGGACACTTAACTGCGCCACTCAGGTGCCCCGGTGGTATCCTTTCATGGTTTTAAAAGTAGTATTTAGAATGTTTATTATGTCTGATTTTCTCAGAGTATTTATAAATCTGTAGAAATAAGCTGTAAAATTCCAACTTATTTTTTCAAAATGCTTTGAAGTAGACATTTTAAAACAGTAAGCCTCAAAGATTATGCTCCAAAGGATTTTATAAATAACCAGGAAGGTCATGTTTGGAAAGTCTGTATATTTCATCAGCACCAACTCATCCTCTAAATTTGGTTTGCTTGCAAAGTCTATTACTATATACATGTCTACTTGTTGCTGTGTGTAGAACTTAAGATCTCTCTATAAACTCCAGTTTGGTGAGGCCATCTCTTCACATTAACATCGTTAGTGTATATTGTGAACATAAAACTCCTGAATCTAAGTTTGGAGATCTTTTGGTGGTTATAGGGAAAGGGTCTTGTCACATGAAGAATCATCTTAGCTAAGTAAAGTGAAAACAAGTGTCTAGTTACCTCTGCTCTTCCCTGTTCACAAGATGCCTGGGACTAGAACCAAATATTGCAGGTAATTCTTCTCATCAACATCCTGCTTAAATCTCCTGGAATGGTTCATTTTCAGCTCAGCTCTAAGGACAATAAATCTAGTCTAAAGTAGGATGTTCTGGTTCACAGGAGTTCTGGTCAGATGAAATCTTAACATGGTCCAGAAAGAAAATGCTGTGATACATGAATTAATTTGGACCATCACATTAAAATTTTGCCCTGGGGAAAAAAAAGTAGCATTTGGGGTGACCTTTGTAAACTGTTTGGAACTGAATTTTTTAAACATGGTCTGGCTTTGAGAAAAATCCAACTTGTTTTGTTACAAAGCAAATCTGTTTTAGAAAGATTTGTGATTGGTTTTTACCTGGGCTGTTCTTGGTGGACTTCTTAAAACCCTATGGTTTCAGATTTTCACTTGCAGAACTAGAAAAGAAATAGAACATACTCATCTTAAAAAATAATAATACACTTGATCTATCTACAAAAAGACTGTTCTGAGTTAAGCACCTAATCATTTTGGTTTTGCTGAGCACCAGAAGGTCATTTAAAAAAAAAATTGGATGAGAAACAGTGACTGAAGTGGGGGATTCCCTACTTTTCTGTTATAGGACAGGTTGGGACCGGTGCTAACAGAAGAGGAACATTTTCATCTTATTTGACGGGAACGTACACCCAATAAATACTTTCCTAGAATGCCAGTTGCTGTTTGCTTCTCTTTCTCTCTTATCAGCTTCGTCTCTGCTACTTCTGTGTTCATTATGTCGTCTTCTTCCTCCAAGTTTAGAAACACAGGGTATTGGGAACATATCAGCAATTGTCCCAAGCCTCTGCGAGGGGGAGACACGGCATCGAAGGGTTTACTACCAAGTTTAGGGAAAAACCTAATTAAAAGGTACCTTTTAAGAAAGTACCCATTTCTAGGGTTATTCTACGCTGCCCCTTACATCTAGATATTCTTTAGTATTAACTCATAGCTTAACTCTTGTCTACATATCATCTATGTTCCTTAGTTACCAAGTGGTACTTTTTTCACACTGTTACTAAGTTCTCTTCTTTTCTTTGTGTTTATGCTGCCTTGATTTTTTTTGGGCCAGGTCCTGAGTTAGGCATTCTGCATGCATTAGTTTTTTGTTTTTGTTTTCTTTTTAAATCTTTGCAACCACTCTGTAAAGCAAACCACTCTTTTTCATCACATTTATGGATTAGGTCCAAAGAAGTTATTACTAGGTGTTTAACAACAAGGAAATCAGATTTTTGATGCTGAGTGACTTTAAAGTCCAGTCTCTTACCACTGAGTACTCTTTCCCCTAAGGTACTTCCCTATTTCATACCTACCCACTTACTTTTCCAGGTTTGTATTTTCCCTCTGGGCTATTTTGTGCTAGCATATATATAGAAACATTTCCAGTCCTGTGAACTGGTCATGCTGTTTTATATCTCTCAGCCTTTGCCCCTCACTTGGTTCTCATCTTGTCTTTCTCCATTCTTGTTTGCTTGTTCAACTCCTTTTTTTCCAGTGCCCGCTCAGAGTATTTCTGTGTGGCCTTCCTTACTACTAGCGGCATCCCGGTGCCCCCCACCCCCCACCGGCACCTCACACCATCCCCATGTCAACTCTCCCACCACAGCCCCCTCCAGCGGATTGCTACAAACATTTCTGGGTTAAGGTTATTATTTTGTTTTGTAACCCCAATTAGAATGTGGTCTCTTTGAGGGCAGTGACTTTTTCATCTTTTCAGTTGCATTAGTCTTAACTGTAATTTAGAATTAATAAAGCTGTTCTTTTTTTATAAGAAGATGCATACTATACTTTATACCCATTCTGAAGGAAACTGTACTGTAGAATTAATCTTGGGCAATTGTTTGGCATGTACCTCGTTTATTTATTTACATACGTTAAACATTTGTTGTAGGCTGACTAGTGCTAGGCACTGTACCAGGTGTTTGGAATAGAAGGAAAGACACCCTGGGGAGGAGAGAATGATTTGAATGAGTTAAGTGGTTTTTTTTTGTATAAATTGGGATTATGAAAAATTGTAATGACACAGACCTAACTCTCAGAATGGTTTTGATACCGGCCTCCTAGCAGAGTGCTTGCCACTTACTAGAAAGTCAGTAAATATTTAATTAAGGAATGAAGAACCAGTTAATTTGCCTGTTAATGAAGTAATGAAAAGTATAAATTTAGGATGTTGGGATGCAGTTTTTTTTTTCTGGTATTGAACATTTAAACTTGTAACCTTTAGAATCCTGAAGACCAAATTATTTGTAATAATTTGCAGAAATTCTTTGAGAAGACATGTTATTAGTGATATGACAAGATCAGTTTGCCGTTACATGTTAGAATAGATTTGTATATAATAAATGCTTCCTGTTACAATTTTTAGAACTTTCTTTAAACTCCCCTTAATACTTTGTTTTTTGTGTTAATGTATTATCCCTCAGAAGAGGATCTTTAAGATAGCTTATAAAATATTTGTACATAGTGGTTTCCCTCCTTATATGTTCATTTGATTGTATTAGCCTTTCCTTTTAATGTAACTCGCCCTTACCCCTTATCCTCCACACCTTTTTTGTTTTTGCAGTATCTCTTGCTCCTCCTCCTCCCTCCATTCTACAGGTAACTCCTCAGTTACCTTTAATGGGATTTGTGGCCAGAGTCCAAGAAAATAGTAAGTTTATGTCTTCTTTATGCTGTAGATCAGATTATAGGCATAAAATGTCATTTATATATGATTGGCTGAATAGTAATTCATTCGCTAATACTTCACATATTTGCATATTATGAACAAGTCACTGGGTCAGCAGCTAGTGTGAATAATAAAATAATTAAGATGAAGTCCTCTGCTTTCAGGTAACTTAAAATCTGGTAGTGAAGAGAAGACAAAAGTAAAATAAAGCACATGTAAGAAAAGAAAGACCACATCTAACCAAGGAGATGCTACTTAGTCACCAGATATTCCATCTTTTTCTCTGGGTTGCTCAAACAAGTAGTAGCCTAGTTTCCTATCACTGGAGTTGTAGGGTTTTGTGGCCGGCTTGAGAATCTTCCTCCAGTCTTGTGATTCCAGGTGTAAAGATGGCCATGCCGTGGTAGGTCTCAGGGGACCAAATTGCCAGTCTGTCTCCCAAAAGGCCTCGTAGATTGGCGATGAATTTACACTGGCCTGTGGCCTGTGGCCTGGGGTCAAGACATGCAGGATTAGATAACTAATTTTATTGACCCATTCAGTCTTCTCCTAGGGAAGCATTAAGGAAGCTCAGGAGCCTGATACCTACAAAGCAGGAGGCCTGGATCACATTCAGTGAGGAATTGCTGTTACAGACACCAGTGAACATAGTCCCTATGTCAGATAGACGAATTCTCTTTTTATGAGTGGTCTATACAAGGAACCCACATCACAATCATCAGGTTGCATGATGGGTATGGAATCTGAACCAGGGGAATTACATTAATGAAAGTTTCAGTGCCATCAGTATGAAGAAGCCCAATCTCTGCATCTCATAACAGGGATGGCCTGACCAGAGGGGTAGAAATGTTTGCACTCTGTTGCTTATGACTCCTGCTTCTTCGATGGGCATTGCTGATCCTAGAATGTGAGCTCTTATGAGAGCAGGAACTTTTGGTTGTTCTGTTGGCTGGCTGTTTCCCCAGCACTTAGAGAAGCATCGGACACAGAGCAGACACTTTAGTCCCTGGATTTTGTTTTTTTGTGCTTCTATAGCTAACCAAATGCCCCCTTTTTATGGACACATTTCTTTGTTGTATTTCAACTGGTTATAATCCAGTCTTACTTGGCCTAAGGGCTCAGTGTCTCTTTCAGGTGCCTTTGCATCTCTGTTTGCTAGCTTCTGAAAGTAGTCTAACTTTTGCTTATTGGAAGGTAAACCATGAGCATGAGCACCTCCAATATTTAGCAGTGTGATTGCCTTTTGGGATAGTCTTTTCTTTCTTTCCATAGTCATATATATATATATTTCTCACCTACAAAATGTATAAAAATAAGAAAACTTTGTGTATGAGGTGAGCTGTGGCTTATTTTACAGACACATGTGTCTGTAAAATAAGCCACAGCAGGACTTCTGCATTCAAATGAATGTTCTCTTCAAAACATTCACCTTGGAAAGATACATACTTGTCTTTTAGAATTATCTTCAGAGTTTTCAGGTATACGATTTTGAAGATTTCTCTGGTAGCAGATAGTCTGTAATAAGATCGATGTTTGGAAACAGTCTGGAATTATTTGGAACCAGGTATACTGGGCTCAGTAGTGCAGCTATGATTCTGTTCTTCTTCTTAAAATCCTTCTATGGCTCCCCATTGCTCTTTGGATAGAATTCAAACTGTTGGAAGGCCTTTCCTGCTTAGTCCTCTTCAGCTTCCTCATGCCTCTTTCTACTGAACTTTGGCCCGTTCTTTGAAGGGTTCCTACTTTCTTACCTTTGTATTTTTTTTTTCCTTTACATCTGACATGAAATATCTACCCTCACTCCATCCTACCCTCTGGCCATTAACTCTTACTTATTCTTCAGGTTCAGGAAACCTTTCCTGACCTACATAAGAGTTTTGGTCTATTGCTGTGTTTTCCATAGTGACTTAAAGCACTTACTGCACATAATTACTAGTGAAAATTTGGTTGTCCATGTCTCTCTGATTTTTGCCTACTGCTCTGTCCCAGTGCTGAGCATAGTAGCTAACAATAGTAGGCTCTCAGTTGATGTTTGTTGAATGAATAATCATGAAACATGACTTTAAAGTTGCTGATCTCATCCCATAACAGTGTATCTCTTAAGATAACAGGCACTGAAGTTCAAATTCCTGCTCTTCCACTTACTTAGTGTAGGACTACTTAATCTTGGAAAGCCAGTTTCCACATCTGTAAAATGAGGACTAAAAACACACCTCCCAAGGTAAAGATTAAATGAAATAATGTATCAGAAAGTGCTAGCGGAGTAATTGGAACATTTTAAGTAAAAATGGTAGCTTATGTCAGTCTCATTAAACTAACTCTGAGGCGTTCTAAGAAATGGTAAAAATAAGCAATGGCAGAATCTGAGTAATTTTGTAGTGTAATTTCTCAAGGTGATTGTTTTGAAAGACAGCGTTCCTTTGGATCTTTGTTTTTATGTAATTGTTTAAAGTCAATCTCTTTACCTTATAAGTGCAAATAGTTATATTGTTGATTCTTATCCCAACCATATGTAATTTGTCATAAAATATATGCTAAATCACATATCTATAGTTTTTATTTAAAAAAACCATTACGAAGAATGGAATAAAAGAATCCCTTTTAATGGGTAAAGTTTTGAAGTGTGTCAAGCAGAGAGGTTGAGAAGTAGATGGGCAGCAGGTGGAAGAATACTGGAATAGGACAGAATCTGATACTGGTGTGGCCAGTCCTCACCAGACACCAGCAGTCTTCTCAGATTCAATCAGTAGGCTTAGATGAAAGATAGAAAATAAACAGGATTGCTCAGAGGATTTCACAGAAACAGTACTGATACCTCATAAATAAGAATTAATAAATAAAATTGGGCAGCTGATAAATGCAGCTTTACTCAGTTTATTTTGTTGAGCTGTGCTCAGTTATGTACCAAGCATTTTGAAAGCTTTGAGTTGCCTGAGTTTGGAGATAATCTTTTCAATGTTACTGTATGCTGATACTTGAGCTGTGGAAGCAGATCTCTACAAGGAGAGACTTTTAAGTTACTCTTGGATATTTAGCTTGAGGAGATTCTGGATCATAAATCAGTCTGAATTAGTTGAAATTCTCTCTCTCTATAAAAAACAGCAAACACAAACATCTTCATAGATGAAGTTACCCAAAGTCTTGTGATTTCCATTCCACTAATTTGGTAAAATGCTATTTAAAAAAAAATTCATTGAAAGGAATGTAGATTACTAATATTTGACTATACACAAGCACATTCTAATTTATTATAAATTAAATATGCTTGTACATATCCAAATTATTAATATTTCTGATAACCACTGCTCCCTTGGATATAACATAAAACCAAACTATATTGTACTTACCTCTTTCTTTGAAAAAGAGGATTCTGTATTAGCATAAACAGGTTCCAAGAGGCTCATTTAATAATTACTGTTTTGGCTAAGCTTTATTCAACACCCATCAGTCCTCACCCAAAGGAAGGAGAAAGTCATGCTTGGAGATCTGAAACATTATAGTTGGTGGGGAGCCTTCTCTTGCCCACTCATTTTTTGAAAGATCATCATTTTCAAGTCTAGATTTATATTCCATGTATATAGAAGCTTGGATAGGAAATACTGAACTTTGCATAACATGTAGTTTTGTTATCAGCTTGGTACATTCTCAGTTTCAGATACACCACCTCCACCACCACCTGTGGAAGAACCAGTCTTTGATGAGTCCCCCCCCCCTCCTCCTCCCCCAGAAGATTATGAAGAGGAGGAAGCAGCTGTGGTTGAATATAGTGATCCTTATGCTGAAGAGGACCCACCGTGGGCTCCAAGATCTTACTTGGAAAAAGGTAAGTTTCAGAGGGATACCTAGAGGGATGGGAAGACACCTCTACATAGAAATGGAATTTACTGGTACTGAAGAGAACCTTATTTTTTTACTGATAGGTAAAGTTTTGCTTGCATAACCTATGCAACATCTTATTAATTTAGTTTACAAGGTTCATGATTTTTGAAAGTCACACTAGTAAAATTCTGTGACTATATGATTTTATACTGATGGTTATTTATTGTTCTACTGAACATGCTTTTTTATGAGTGGTTTCTATAGGACAAAAATTTTAAAAATAGGGTTTTTCTGGAATGCCTCGGGAAGAAGATGGTTTTTACAAATTATTAGTTATTTTTGTGGTATCTTCTAGTAGATATTTTAGGCTAAGCATCTGCATATGAAACTTTCTTCCAAACAATAATGGTTTCTCAGTTTCTTTGCAGAGTAGTATTGAGCATTTTTTTAAGTGAAAAATTTCTCTGAATGAAACTTTTCTGACACACTTTTGGGACACAGGCTTCCAAATCTCACCAAGACTAGTTCAGAAAAAAATGTATCCTATCTTGAAATTTTCTATTAAGGAAATCAAAGTTACTCACTCACAGGTTTTAAAAATTGACCACATTAGAATCACCTGGGGAGCTTACCCTAACAAATAGTGGACTTCCATTTTTGGCGAAGGTAAAGCAGATCAGATTTACCCTTCCTCCTAAAGCAGGAATGAATTCAGAAAAAAATATAAAAAATAATGATTTTCAGACACTGGACAACAGGCAGTGGTAGACTGTGACCCCATGATGGAGAAGGAAGTCAAACAAGGTAAACCTTTGATTGTCCTAGCTTGCTAACTAGGGGAAATTTCTGGGCCACAGTACAAGGAGGTGGAACCCAAACAGAGCCTGGAGATCTCACTGCATAGACAAGGTAGAGATCAGAATCTTGGGAGGCCACAGAGAAGTAGTAGTTACACAAAGAGGACAGAGCTCTGGAGATCTGCAGAAGGGTCCCTATAAGTCTTTGATTGAATACTCATCTGTGCATGTGTGTGAAGAAACTACCTGAGACTGGAGAAAGAACAACTAGAAAGAAGTATGCAAAAAAATTATTGGAAATAACAAGTCTGGGAATAGTTCATGCTCCTGAACCAGCCAGAATAGAAAGACCTCGCAAAACACAAGACATAGAGAAGAGGCCTCAAAACTGTGTCCCCTTAGTGATGGGGCCAAATTAGCCCTACACTAAAGGTTGCTCTGGACTGTTCTAACAAATGCTTAAATGCAAACCTTGAAAGCATCCAACTGATTTCAAGTAACTTAATTGATCTCCAGAACAAAATCCAACATTGTTCAAAAAAGAAAAAAAATCCAGAGCACCAAAAAGTAAGATCCACAGTGTCCAGCATCCAATCAAAAATTTCAAGGCATGTAAAAAAGCAGGAAAATATAACTCATAACTAAAAGTCAGTCAATAGAAACAGAGCTAGAAATGACTGAGATGATGGAATTACCAGACAAGGCTGTTATATATTAGAAATGCCCATGTGTCCAAGAAAGTAAAAGAAAACATAAGCACAAGAGAGAAGCAGAGTATCTTAAAAAAAAAAAAAAAAAAAAAGAAAGAAACCCACATAGAATTTCTAGAGATGAAAAATAACAGTATGTAAAGTGACACTTCAGAAGAAAAGATCAGCAACTTGGACGATATGACCATATAAACTATCCAAAATGAGAATGGAGAAAAACCAAAAAACAGAGCAACAGATATGTGGGACAATATCAAATAGTCTTCATTTGCAGAAGATACGATCTTTTTTTTTAAGATTTTTTTTTTTTATTTATTTGAGAGAGCGAGAGAGCACAAGCAGGGGGAGCAGCAGAGGGAGAGGGGGGAGCAAACTCTCCTGCTGAGCAGGGAGCCTGATGCCAGGCTTGATCCCAGGACCCTGAGATCATGACTTGAGCCGAAGGCAGACACTTTACTGACTAAGCTGCGTGGGTGCCCCAGAAGATAATGATCTTATATGTAGAAAATCCTACAAGGAATCCACAAAGAAGCTGGTAGAACTAAAAAGCGAGCTTAGCAAGATTGTAGGCTACAAAGTCAATGTGCAAAATTAATTGGATTTTATTTATTTATTTATTTTTTTAAAGATTGTATTTGAGAGAGAGATAGCGACAGAGATAGAGCATGAGGGGGAAGAGGGAGAGGGAGAAGCAGGCTCTCCACTGAGCAGGGAGCCCGATGTGGGGCTTGATCCCAGAATCCTGGGATCATGACCTGAGCTGAAGGCAGACGCTTAACCAACTGAGCCACCCAGGCACCCCAAATTAAGTGGATTTTTATATACGAGCAACAAACATTTGGCGATTGAAATTTACAAGACTATACCTTTTGTAGTAACATCAAAAATACGAAATACTTCAGGATAAATTTAATAAAATATATGTAAGACCTATATGATGAAAACTGTAAAACATTAAGAGAAATTAATAAAGGCCTTAAATAAATCAGGAGATATATTATGCTCTTTGATCATTATTGTTCAATAATTGGTTTTTCCCCAAATTGATCTGTAAATTGAATGCAATTTCAGTAAAAATTCCAGGAGCCATTCTTACAGAAATTGACAAGGGGATTCTAATAGTTATATGGAAATGCAAAAGATCTCATAGAATCAAAACAGTTTTTTTTTTTAAAAAAGACTAATGTTGGAGGATTTAAACTAAGGCTACAGTATTCGGGACAGTGTGATGTTGATATAAATACAGAAATATAGATCAAGAGAATACAGAATCTAGAAAAAGATCCACATACATTGTTTAACAAAGGTGTCAAGGTAATTCAGTGGGGGAAGGGTAGTGTTTTCAACAAATGTGCTATAACAATTGGATAGCCATCATTTGGGGAGCTTATATTAACAAGTCGTGGTCTTCCATTTCTGGCCAAGGTAGAGCAACAGTCATCAGATTTATTCTACCTAAAACCATTAGGAGTGAGTCCAGAAAAATTTGTGTGGTGAAGTAAAGGTAAAAAATTAATGTTCATGTACTTTCTTACCCTTAATTTACCATACACAAAAATTAACTTGAAAGGTATTTTATTTTTTTTAAAGATTTTATTTATTTATTTATTTGACAGAGAGAGACACAGCAAGAGAGGGAACACAAGCAGGGGGAGTGGGAGAGGGAGAAGCAGACTTCCCACCGAGCAGGGAGCCCAATGCGGGGCTCGATCACAGGACCCTGAGATCATGACCTGAGCTGAAGGCAGATGCTTAACGACTGAGCCACTCAGGTGCCCCTTGAAATGTATTTTAGACCTAATGTACAACCTAAACTATACAACTTCTCGAGAAAAATATAGGAGAAAATCTTTATGTTTTAGGATTAGGAAAAAAAATTATAGAGAGTCCTGGAATTTTTACTGAAATTGCATTCAAATTATAGAGAGCACATAAAAAATTGATAGATTGAATTTCATTAAACTTTCCTTCTTTAAAGATGCTGTAAAGAAAATAACAAGGCAAGCCTAGACCGGGAAGGATTTTTGCAAAATAACTCAGTAAGGAGGCAAACAGCTTGTAGAAAAAAAAAATTGACCACACTTCACCAATTAGATGCATGAATTGCAGATAAGCACATGAGAAGATGCTTAACATTATTAGTCATTATGGAAATGCAGATTAAAGCCACTGTGAACCAAACTAAATCCCACTACACACCCTCTAGAATGACTATGGTTAGAAACCCCGACAATACTAAGTGTTGGAGGAAGTGTGGTAGTGAAACTGGAGCTCTTAGGCTTTGCCGGTGAGAGTGCAGCATGTTTCAGCTACTTTGACACATAGCTGTCTGTTTTCTTATGAAATTAGACATACTTGCCAACCTGGCAATCCCTTCCTACATATTTACTTAAGAGGAGTGAAGAGGAATGAAGATCTATGTTCATGTGAAGACTTGAACTCAAACCTTCATAGCTGCTTCATTCATAATACTCAAGTGTCTTTCAACTAGTGAATGGATAAACTAGTTGTGGGATATCCATCCATTCAATGGAATACTGTTCAGCAAAGAAAAGGAACAAACTTACTGATACAAGCAACAGTATGGATGGATTTCAAGCATTATTCTATTGAAAGAATCTAGACACTAAAGACTCATACTTCGTGATTCCATTTAAATGAAATCTAGAAGATCAGTGGTTTCCAGGGACCAATACTGGTGGGTGAGGAAATTTACATAGGGGCAAAAGGAAACTTCAGAGTGGTGGGCATGTTCTGTATGAGGACTGTGGTGGTGGTGATGTATTTGTCATGTATACAGTGCATACATTTGACAAAACTCACTGAGCTCTACACGTAAGTGGTTGTATTTTGTGTCTAAATTACACCTTAATAAAGCTGTTTTTAAGAAAAAAAGCCCAAAGTCCTACAGTAGGAGGCTATGGCTTTGGGCACTGACATGTTTTACAAACTCCCTGATTTTAATGCTGTCCTAGATAAAGTGATGAGTTTTCAGCTCTGAAAAACGAGCTCAGTTATTCCTTAAAAGAAGAGCGCAATGAAAGAAAGGTTTGCTTTCTAAAAATGTACTCTTCAGTGAGTATGTTAAAAATCTGGAGAGATTTTTATAAGAGAGGAAAGTGAGTTGCTTTCAGTCCAAGTAACTCTTTAGAGTTTAAAATATGCCTGAATTGTTCTCTAAGATGTTTTTCAAAGTTCGATTTATCTGTTAAGTTCAGATCTTTTAAAACATGAAAATCAAGTAAGCTCTTTCTTACTCTTTCCGGCAAAACAAAAAGAACCAACCATGCTTTGCTTATGGTTCTTTTTTGTTTGAATGTGCATCAAATGTTAAGGCTGCTGCCTAATGACTCATTTTGTTAGCTTAGACTGTAGGGCCTGCCTGCATCTTAGAGTCACCGCGGCAGTATTTAATATGTCTGCACCTCCAGACCTAAGAAACCAGAATCCATGGGCATGCATCGCAGGCATCAGAATTTTTTAAAGTTCTTCCGATAATTCCAAGGTTGAGAACCACTGCCGTAGGAGGTGGTTTATCTTAACCTTTGATCACTGCTATACTAGCCAGATGGAGATAATGTGTATACGTGAGGATCTTGATTTAACCTGGGTAAAGAACAGATGTTTTTATGTATTTTATTATATGCTTGGCATAATGCTAAAGTTACTACGTATGTAAGGCAATTAGTCTCCCCATTTTGCAAACTAGGAAATTGAGGTTCAAAAATAATTTATATAAAGAAAATGTTAGTGTTACAAAAAAGATAGTGTATCATAATAGTTATTAATGATAATAAAAGCTAACATTTATATAGATAATGTTTACTTATCATGAACAAGGCCCCTGGGCTATATCTTGTACGTGCACTGCTTCATTTAATATAACAATGTTCTGTTGTTTTGAGGTATTAGCACTATTGTAATTCCCATTATACATAGTTGAGTAAAAAGAAGCTTAGGAAAGTTAAGTATGTTCTGTAAACTTACAAGTGCTAGAGCTGGGATTTGAACTAGGTGATACAACCCTAGAGCCCACGTTCTTTTTTTTTTTCCCTTAGAGCCCACATTCTTAACCACTGTCCTCAGTTTGATCTCAGACCTGGGATTGAGTCTTAGCTGTACTTTTTATTAGCGTTAAATTCTTCCTGGCAAACTTCAACTTATTTGTCAGTGCCCATTTTATGTCCCTTCCTTCTATCAAGCCATCTGTTCTTGTGTTCTTCCAGCTCAATGATGTAACTTCTTGGTAGAAGTATAAACCATGTATGGTAACTTACCAGATAACATTTCTGTCTTCCCAAGACTATGACAGTCCCTTGTCTTGTTCACCTTTTATCTCTAAAAATCAGCATAGATGCTCCATTAATGATTGTCAAAAAGTGAATAGGGCCATTAATTCTATCTGGGGATTCCAGAAAGCTGGTCAGAGGACATGGCATTTATGGTGTGTCTTGAATGATGAGTAGGAGTTTCTCAGGCAAAGAAGAAAGATAAGAAGGGCCGTCCAGAAGGATTCACTCAGAATCCTCTGAGTGAAAGGGCATGGCGGTTTGGGATGTGGTGAGTAGTGTCACATGTAACATGGTGGGTTGTAGGGAGAGGGTGGGGTATGAGGGGAAGCGAGTAAGCCTTGAATACCAGCCTGAGGTGTTTGCATTTTTTTTTTCTTTTTAAAAAATCTAATGGTAGAGGGAAATTGTGGAATATTTTTAAGCAGGTTTATAAGTTCCCATGAACTTATAACTTTTTTTTTTTTTTTTAAGATAACCTGGTAATAGTGGAGAGTACATTAGGCAGTAAGAAAAATAGAATCGGGAAGACCAGGCTGGATACCTTCCTTAAGCAAGAGATGAAGGCCTCAAGTGAGGCCATGGTGCTGAAAACCTTGTTCACATAAATAAGCAGATGCAAATGGAAGTATTTTTCATGTGGCACTGTCACTCAGTTTTTTTTTTTTAACTCCTTTAGAGTTATCTGCCAAAAATCGAATAATGTTCTGTCTTGAAAAATTATGTTTGATCATGTGTCAGCTGGTAACTCCAGTATAGTATTTATTAAATTTTGTTAAAAGCAAAGGAACTTTGCAAATAGGTTGGGTTGATCAGTGGAGTAATTCTTTCTTATACCACACCAGTATTTTGAATTGTCCCTTTGGCACCCAGAACTGTTTTGTACTTTAAGATAATCCACTATTAAGGATAAACAGGAAATGAGAATTTTTATGACTGATTGAAGGTATCTCCAGCAGACCAGTTTTAGGAAGCCATATATATATATGATCATATATATATAATATATATATATTTTAATTCCAGTATAGTTAACATACAATGTTATATTAGTTTCTGGTGTAAGGAAGTAGTATTTTTAAAGTTGAGAATCTAGAAAGTATCTCTATAAAATTATGTCACTCGTATTGCTTAGAAAATCTTTAGGTACTGGGTGATAGGTGTAGTCTTAAAGCCTGCTGCCCTGACTAGGGCAGTGACTGCTGATGATGGAGAAAAGTGTTTGGATTTGAGAGATTTAGGAGGTAGAATTAGCAGGACTTCTCCTCTTAATTACTTGCAGTGGGTTTGCATTTCCAGAAGCATTAAGAATGTTATCAACTCAAAAGCTAAACGATATTAGGTTGACTAGAAGTACGAAGTACTCTACATATCTTGTATTCTCTTCCATTTAGTTAAACTTCTGTGTCATCTAATTGTATTTGTATTTAGGTGTTTGGTTCTGTTTTGAGAAGTACACACTATAAACTCTTCCGAGGCTCCTCTAACGTATTTTCTGGTATCCTTAATAGATTACTGTAATGGCAAATATTCAGAGATTAAGAAAGCCATTTAATTTTTACTAAAGCAGGCCAGAAACAAAAATTAACTAGGGCAAGTCACACTAAATCATAAGTCCCTGTTGTTTTGTTTTCTTATTTACGTGAGGATTAAGTTTGCATGAGAAACTAACAAAGTCAGTATATACTTAATCAGAATGATGGCTAGATGGAGATTTTCTTGAGTGAAGTTCTGAGTGGTATAATAAAGGTACAGAGAATCCTTTTATAAAAATAAATCTTCATGTGGAGTTGAGCAAGTTATAAGGTATCCCAAGTTAACTAAACTGTTGAGGTCTAATGATGAGCAACCAGAGATTGTCTCCGCTTTGTTACCAATTTATTTAAGCAGTGAAAATTACAGGAGGGCTGACAGGTATCTTTGTTTTCTTAAAACTTTTGGCCCATCATTGTGGATATGTTTAACGGGCATAATGCAGCCTGTGTTTTAAAAGATTATATATAGTAGACTCCCACTTTGGACACATAGAACTCGTGGGAATTCAACTGCTTATTCTACTTCATGAATAGGTATAGGTTCTAGAAAGTTGGAGATGTAAATCCGCTATTCCCTTATTCTCATTTTCTCACTTGCCTTTTATGGTGCATCTTACTGCACTAGTATAATTCGCATGTTTAAAGATACGTGTTTTTACACAATATGGTGCTTAAACAAGCTCAGCTGAAGTAGCAGCCATCTTTCCCGATTCTGGTTCAGTAAGGTATTTTCCCCTAGGCTCCTGAAGGGTAAGTTTGACTAAATAGGATTTTTTTTTTTCTTCCCTTTTATACTGTTTTGAACCTGACCTCTCCAAGATGGGATTTTATTGTATATAACTGGGTATTAGAAAAAAATTTTTTTAGTTTGTGTTTAGAAAGTCACTGAAGTACTGCAGCAGCTGGGAAAGGATGGATATTCATTTATTT
Source organism: Mirounga angustirostris (assembly GCF_029215605.1). Classification (NCBI taxonomy): domain Eukaryota; kingdom Metazoa; phylum Chordata; class Mammalia; order Carnivora; family Phocidae; genus Mirounga; species Mirounga angustirostris. Next base: position 163,646,014 of record NW_026991711.1, read on the forward strand.
GTTTCTGTCTTTCTGGGGATGTTATTCTTTTCATATCCTATTTTTTTTCCCCCTCTAGTTGTGGCAATTTATGATTATACAAAAGACAAGGAAGATGAGCTGTCCTTTCAGGAAGGAGCCATTATTTATGTCATCAAGAAGAATGATGATGGTTGGTATGAGGGAGTTATGAATGGAGTGACTGGGCTCTTTCCTGGGAATTATGTTGAGTCTATCATGCATTATTCTGAGTAAAGCTCAGCAGGGCTGTGTTTCCCTCACAGGAATAGTCAGGTCTTCCCAGATTATCAAAGGGCCCTGGGGATTCCCCTCCAGTGAAATGAAGGAAGGATACAAATGACACAAACTACTTATGTTTTTTTGGTTTACTCCCCAGTATTAAAAAAGCAAGCTGAATCTGAACAAATGGATCTTTCTGCCATTATTTGTACTATGCTGAGCTGTTTGGATTAAAATAAAGTGACCATTTCTAAATAGGTCAGAGGTATAACAGCATATAACTCTGTAAGACAAATCAGGTTAAGACTGATTCAGAAAATCTGGGATCTTTCTCAGGAATACTGTACACCCTTGGGATTTCTCCTCCTGCAGAATCTGTGGCATTGGACGTTCTCCAGTGCCTGTGCCAGAGGGTCAGCCTCGTGGCCCTAGTGCCGTACCCGGCCCCACGCTTTCTTCCACTCGGATGAGGAGCAGAGAACTAGTATTTAAATAGCATACGTAACCATTTTTATAACTGTTTCGATGGCTTCTTTCCTCTTAACACTGTAAATTCTGCCTTCTCTCAGCACTTGAGTGCACCGAGTGCGTGCTGCTGACTTGCATCCCTTCGTGTTTTTCACTTTGTAGACTGAGGATGATGAAGTGAGTCCCAGACATTGCGAGGGTGGTTAACAGTTGCTGGTTTGAGTTCAGTGTGCCGTGGCCGCTGCAGGAGACTGCGCTGCCACCGAGGGCTGGTGGGCCCAGGCGTGTGACGCGCGGTCGCCTGGCTCCCAGACTGAAGCAGGCGTGTGAAGCTAGATGTGAGGCTCCTGAGGTTGAGACTGACCTGGAGAAAATGTTGTGCTCTAGGCATCCTAGACCTTTGCCTTAGGCACGGTTTCCAGGAGCAGAATCTTGGAGGTCAGACCAGCTATTTCTTTACTTCTCTCACTATTCAGGAAGACATTCTTTCTTGGAAAACAGCCGTTATTTTCAAGTCTCTTGACAGTCACTGGGAATCAGAGGCTCGCTCCTGTGCTCCCCGAATGTTGTTAATGGCCAGTGTTACTGCTGCTGAGTTTACTCAGTTCTAGGAAAGGTAAATACTCTCCCGGTTTTTTGACTGGCTTTTGAAGTCACTGCTCTTGGCAAGAATTTGAACCTTCTATCTTGGACTAAGAATAGTGGGATGAGAGGTTTAAGGCCAAATACTCATCTACTTACATAGATAAAAATCAAGATAATTTTGAGCGAAACAGTAAGTATTTTTTTCTGTCTGTACAAGTTACAGCTTCACATTCAGTGGAGCTCGTAAGGCAGCTGGCTTTAACCATCGCTTCTTTAAGCAGTGTAAAAAATACCGATGAAAGGGTCCAGGAGGGCTTGCTGCTCAGCAGCTGGATTTTGTGGTGAGGACCCAGCTCACGGGCCCAGAGCTGCCTTGGGTTTGTCCCCGTCCCAGGGACTTTGCCAAGTCATTTCCCGGTGCTGGGTAAAAAGGGGACAGAGAGGCAAGCACTGCGTTTATTTCAAATGAAGGCCTTGGACAGGATAATGTAGGTAAGGGGATCTGACTGAAAAATGAACAAGTGCACTAGTGTATGAGGGAATTCAGATGGTGTAAGCAGAAGTTAATATTCCACTTGTAGATCTGTTTTCGGAGCATAAAACTTCAACACTATTTAACAGACCCAGATACAGGGTTCCCTTACCAAGACTTCTTGTTTTAAAGTTGCAGGGGTTTTCCCCCACACATTGCAAGGTAGCTATTTTGCATTTAGATTTCTTCAACATTAGCGTTCATTAACTTGCCTCCACTTCATGCTTCTGTTAGGTCATCTTGACATTCTTTATGCTCTGTTTTCCTTTAAAGTAATGGCCCTGAGTGTCCTCTGAGCCTTCAGGTTCATTATGGACCAAGACTATCTACCTGGATAGGTTAAACTCTTCTTAGTGTTGGTGTATAACTAGGAAAACTGTTTTGAAATTTAGATGTGTTCCAGTTTTTACTTCAATAGCTTTGTGCTGAGAAAGCTTAGTGGATTTTTAAGGCAAGAGGGTATTTTGAAATCCCATATAGTATTCACAGCTCACACCTATAGAAGCAGAGAAGATAATTGTGCAAAAAAAGTTGGTGGCGGTCACCTTGCCTTTTGGACCCCTGCTGGACTGTGGCCTGCAGAAGACACTGGTGCAGTCCTTCATACTGAAGACCTGCAGCAGAGGGGGCTCCATCGGTCAGCTGACTTTTTCTATATTATTTAACACTAATGTATACAATTGTTTTAAAAATACCTGTTGGATTTTCTGCATATTTTAAATTTTTGTACAGTTTTAAATTCTATATATTGTCTTGGAAGGATGCTATGTAATGATGACGGGCCAGGCCTACAGTAATTGGAGACTTTTAATGTATGTAATATTTCACAGATTGCATGCTATTAATAGTCTGTGAAGGTAGTATTTCTTGATTTATCGTAAGTCCCCCCTCCCAATTTATTTTTTTTATGAACTACAGGATGGTTGGTAGTAGGAATTCCAAATGAATGCAGAAATCTTACAGGATACATAATATTGTGGCAAAGATGATCCAAGTCTAAAATCTGCTGACTCGTAAGCAACCATTTTAACAGGATAGAGGGAGAATCTAATGGGAGAGGGGATTTTTTATCCTTCTGAAGTGCTTTTCCTTAAAGTAAAAGTGACTGAAGTCTCTCTCCCTCTCCCACCCCCCCACTTTTGGTACTAGTATTTGAAAGGCCCGGGGGAGATGAATGAAAATCACTTTCTTGTTGACCTTATGGCTAAGGCAATAAATCAAAAACCAAAATAGTGTCAAGATCTAGACCTGAGAGATTCAGCCCCAGCTGTATTTGGAGTAAATATGATTCTTTGAAGATATCTTGTTCAGTATTCTCCATTTTTTGGCTACCTGCTTTCTATCTCCCTCAGGGGCACCTGCTGTTCCCATCTTAGGGGGGGCAAGGGCCTGCTACTTTTGCTGTGTTCCTAGAAGTCACTAGGTGAGACTTTCTTATCCCTCGCTTTCTTTCCCCCCATCCTGCTGCTGTTTCTTACCCAGCTAGACAGAAGGTTTATGCATCTTTGCACTGATGTCTGTGATGGAGCTGTGCTCCCTAGCAGTTGTATGTTGATTACAGATGATTACTTAGGATTTTTCTGCTTGAGAGGCATCAAAATGACGGTAGTTTTGCTTTTATCCTTTTGTGTTCATTTTCTTTTAGCAGGTACCTTTCTGCATTAAGAACTGTTCCTTTATTTTTAAATTACCTTTTCTTCTCAGTGGAGAGAGCATGACATGTTCTGAAGACCACCTTTCCCTTGGAAAAGGGTTTGATGAAGGATTTGGCAGGTGACTGCCAAGTCTTCGAAAAGAATGGGGATCTGAATCACTTCCCATCTGTTCACTTCTGAACTTCTTTGGCCAGGAACTCCTGACTGGTGTTAAGGTGATTTCCCTTCCATGATTTACTTAGAATCCTAGAATTTTAGAGCTACATGAGATTTAAAAAATTTTAGTTCATTTTAACTGATGAGGTTAGATGTTTCATTTCAGATAACAGCTAGTTAACAACAGTAGAGTTCCTGACTCAATGCCTGTACTTTTTCTACAGCTGTCTTAATTGAATATGCTGTATGTTTCTTTAAAAATTACGAGTGCTACTTGATGTCTTCAGGAAGATACTTGAAAAGATAACACTGTTTCGATAAATTCCATCAGTATTCAAACTGTTTAAAGGAATGTACTAAAGCACAACTTAATTAGTGAGAATTATCTTCATGTTAACCCTTCTACTACTCCACTCAGTACTATGTAGCAAAAATAGGTTACCTGATTTCAGCACTGGCAGGAGGAGCACAGCAAAGAGCCTTAGTTGAGAGAGGCTTATAAAACAGTATTTTTACGGAGGCATTGTGCTCATAATCTTACGTTTACTTTATTCCTGTTTCTTTTTGAGAATCTCATAAACCTTAAAAAAAATTGACAAATGAAACGATAGGGCCTAGCTGTGTATAAATGATCCTTGCTCAGTATCTTGAGATTTTTTTGTAAAACACAAACACGAAAAGCTTATTTTCACATTACGATGGAAATGTCTTTTGCAACTTCAGAATTCTATGGAAAAAGTTTTTCATATTTTGTGTCCATGCATCTTTTTTCTTAAAATGGTTTACAAAAAAGAATGTTAAACAACTTGTGATCTGGCCAGTTGTATTTTTAAAGCTCCTGCAGGGAGGGTTGGTATCCTGAGTTGAGTAGAAATCATGCAGGAAAACTTGAGGGAGCAGTCTGTTGCCAGTAATGTTTCTCGTGTGTGCCATGAAGCCACCTCCAGCTGAGTGGGGGAATCTTCACTTTTTAATTTCGAAATTGTATTTGAAATTGTTGCTGTGTACTAAGAACTTGACCTAAATAAAATTCTACAAAGTATGTCCAAATGTCTTGTGAATGTTTTTATGCAAGTAACCAAAGAGGTTACTAAGGTGGTAAATCGAAGTGTATTGGAGAGAATCCTTCCCTGTTGTTCTAATCTGAGGGTTTTCTGATCACTTGCCCCTAAATACAATTCTTTTAATACAAAAAGGAGAGGTTTCTTTTTTTACCCTCATTTGACAAAAGATAGAGATTTGTAAATACGTTATAAATATACATTTATACATACCTTGACATGGCAGGCCAACACATTATTGTTGTGATACCAAAGCTTTGAAACAAAAAGCATCCCATTTTGGATTTGGTTCTACTTTGTTTAAAGAAGAAGATCTTAGTTTCAATAGGCAAAGCTTGCTTTCTCCTCTGTTGGTACAAACTAAAAGTTAACCAGTTGAACATATCAAATTGTAGTTTAATTTACCTTCCCACTTAATTTGTTCTTACTGCACAGCTTATTTATGGGCACCCCAACATAAACAGCCAAAACCAATTTCTTAAGAATGCCGATCCACAAACAAACAGTCAAGTCAAGTCCCCATGTTTAAATGAAATCTATGTATTCTTTTTATTAAGGATTGGGTAAGCGGACATAATGAAAACACAAAACAAAACAAATTTACACTGTATGACTACTGTCCTAAGCCGTTACAATAGTTCACCGACAGTAACTGGTAGAGTAATTTGGAAAATAACTTAATCCAGCAGTAGAACAAAAAAAACATTGTCAGTAGTACTGAATATATCTCTCTCTCATATATATATCTATATATAATCTATATATAGGTTTGCACAATCAGGGAGCAAGGCACATAATGAAATGAGAGCGTACATTTAAGCAGAAGAAAACAACAAAGCTGAAAGAAAAAAAATTGTAACTTCACCTTTACCAAGCTGTGCATAATCATAATCTTGAATAATGTTCTCTATTAGGTACTTTATAATGCAGTTCCTTTTGCCTTCTTTTCATGCTTTAAAAAACTATACTCCTACATTGTATCTATTTATTTATGGCAAAGCTCCCACAGCCTAGATAACAGTGTAAGCCTTGACTCCATTTTTTCAAGAAATGGGAAAAGGAGCAATCCCAGTTAAATATGTGCAACTTTCCTTTAAAACAGTAAACTGTTTTTACAACATTTAGCACAAGCTAATGATATTGTAAATGTACATTTCTATAAAAGGAGTTCACTAGTGGCGAATGATAAAATTAAGCAAAATCATTTGAAACATTCCAGTTAACGCTTATTTTCTAGGAGGGATTATTTACAAGTAGAAAAAAAAAATATAGGAAGTAGGAATCATGAAAAATGGCAGTTTTTGGTATTAGGTTACAATAAATCTGACAACAATGGACAGTTCCCAAAACGCAAAGACTTTCTGTAAGTGCTGCAAGCATGTTCTGCCTAAGAAGAGGTTGAGGCTTCAGCAGTTAAGAGCTTGGTATTAATAGCCATCCATGATCAACAGGGTCACTTCTGAACTTAGCTATCTTTTAATATGTAGTAATCGCCATCACCCTGACTAGACTCACTTCTCTAAATGTCTTTGGTAGAAAGCGGCCAGACCCCATTCAGGTAGATGAAAGCCATCTCTTGTGAGACAGACACTTTCTCTACTTCTGCGCAAACTACAAATACTCATCTTCCTTCTTTCACTAGCACCTCAAAGTTTGCTTGTTGGATATTTTTTAAATGCTATTCCTCCAAAAGAGTTCAAGGCACTGGGGATTATAGCAGATAGTGTCTTCTCTTCAGCAAAGAGCAAACAAATTGGAGATTTTTTTCCCTTAACGTGTTTATCAAGTATATTGTTGTTATTTAGCAAATGTATTCTACAGCTTAATTTCAGGTTTCTTTTACATATAGACCTTCCGAGGGCACAGTAAGAACAGAGCACTTGTTTAGCTGGAGGGATAGACTGGTTAAAAGTGTAGAAATGTTCTATTGAATTTTTAAAGGAAAATAAATCTTAAAAAAATAGGATATTTCATTGTACTTGCATCTCTCTGTGCATCAAATCTCAACTTGGTGAGTGAGCACATACTCCTGTAGGGCTAGGGATAACCCACATTGATGTAAAGTGTATAAGCAAAAGTCAAAAGTGCCAAAAGGTACTGGCAACCTAAAAGGGAGTTTTAGAAACAGACATCTTCTCATCAAGTGTATAAATCCAAATTATTATACCTACTTAAAGCAAGTCATTACACCTATAATCATACAGGGCCATACAGGTTTAACTGGTCTAAACTTGAATAAAATCTGAGACACTTAGCAGTTGTAATTTGTTAGCTCGTGAAGGTATATGAAAAATTAAAACTAGGGAAAAGGTTTTTTTAAATTCACCTCATGTTTGTAACAAATTGCTTTTAGCGGAAGAAAAAAAGGTGACAAAGGGTTCTGTTGGTGGCTTGATAGTCAAATAAAACCGGTCCATACCGTTTACTTTTTTTTCCAGGCTATTTCGTAACCTTACATCCTTGACACAAGCTTATTAGCAGTTGTATTCTCCCAGAAGAGCAGCTTCTGAAACTAACTGGATGCACAGCTCCTGTTAATCTTGATCTCAGTTGTCACTGTATTGGGGTTATTTATTCATGATCTCCCAATTTTGTCTAAACTTTCTTGATAAACTCAGCATTGTTTTTAGTGGCAAGTAAACTTCCACACAGAGAGAGGACTTCCAAGATGGTTCACGGCCCTTAGCACAGTATGCCGTCAGTGGGCGGGAGCACTTTCATTTTAGAGAGCTGTAAAACACCATCACCTCTACATTACTTTGACATTTTCTGATGAAAATTATTTCCTATAATTTTTAAGTCGCCAATCTTTCTCATCTTAAAAAGTCCCAGAAATTTAAAAAAAATCCAATTTACAGTTAGGTGGGTACCTATGAAAGCCATAAGAATACCTATCCTAAGGAAGTATTATAGCAGCTGAAGAAATGTGTTTGAGTAGTAAAAACCCAGCTGAATAAAATGTCAATACAGAAGAGTCTAGCATTTATATTCTTACCTAGAACCTATGTCATTTTTTTTTTTCAAGATTTTATTTCTTTGACAGAGACAGCGAGAGAGGGAACACAAGCAGGGGGAGTGGGAGAGGGAAAAGCAGGCTTCCCGCGGAGCAGGGAGCCCGATGCGGGGCTCGATCCCAGGACCCTGGGACCATGACCTGAGCCGAAGGCAGACGCTTAACGACTGAGCCACCCAGGCGCCCCTATGTCATTTGTTTTATTAACAGAATAGGCTCTGCTGCCCTTCAGAGTTAGTACCCAAACCTTAAGCACAGGTGATCACCAATTCTGAAATGACCTGTGGTAGAAGTGGAGGCTGTCACTAATTAACCAAGTCACTAGCTGAAACAGGCACCTGTTTGCACTGCCCCCAACGCTATTCACTTCTCCGTCCAGCCAGGTCAGCTGCCCAGATGTTCTTCTCTGAGCAGAAGCAGATACATGGGGTTGGAAGAGCTACTGAGCAGACGGCACTGGAGGAAGGAAGGCGCAGCCCTAGTGTCCTTCGGCAGTCCGTGTTCTCCAACCACACACCAGAGAGAAGTTCCAAGAGTAACAGAGTCGTCTCAAAAGAACCCCACACAACTTCATCCCAACAAAAATCCCACTAGGGAGTAAAAAGCTAGAAGTATAATCTAATGTATTATTTTGTGGGGTTCTCTGATTCAGTGTTTCACATAAAACAAACGGGGGAAAAGCTGATTAGTAATAGCCTTTTCTGTCCTTGGAGAAACGTAAAGGAAAACCACCTGCTGCAGACAAGCCACGGGATTCGGGTGTAAAGGGCACAGCTCTCTTCTTAGTGCCGCAAGCGTTCTAAAGGATGTCTGCTCTTTCAGGAAAGTGGTAACGCGGGCGCATCGGGTCGGATGGCTCTCAGGACTGACACAAGCCAAGAAGTCCTAGGGCACCCCACACTGACTCAAGCAAGGCTGCATCTTAGGGCCCAAATCATGCGTGAAGGAGGACTGAGGGAATACTAGTGTTTTTCCCCTCCAGGAAAGCTGAAGTCCACCTTCATGCAAAATAAAGACCATCACCCCCACAAAAACCCTAGTGATGAATATTTCTGTCACTGGATTCCTATTACTCACTTTACCTGACAAATAAGGGTGGTCCTTAGAATATAAAGCTGCAGGCAGCAGGCAGAACTGTGGGAAGTTACTTCACTCATGAGTTACAGCGGAGCTTGGCCATCTGTGCTCAACCATTACTGAAACTGCTGCGCATGCTTAAATTAACAGTGCCGATGTGTTAATGGTCACTTCATAAGCCTAAGAATATCAAGCACACAAAGTTTGAGAACAAATGAGAAGATCCAAAAAGTGTCTTTTAAAGAGCAGGACTTTAAAAAATGCACAGTGGTACATATTCTTATTGCTCTGTAAGCACATGAATTGCTGAATGATATCCTAGACATGTAGGCAATGGAGAGGCGCCACTTCATACTCTCTCTGATGCAGTCCTTTTTTTGGAGGTGGGTTTATAGGAGTATCTTGTGTATACAGTACAACTTTTGCTTATTCTTAAATTCTTTACTATCTCTGCCCCGCTGCACTGACTTCACTTTTTTCTTATGGGACAATGTCAAAGATTTTTGCAGGCTGCACTGGTAATTCTGATTCACGACAGGTAGAGACTTGGATTACAAGATGTGCTCATTTATCACCGCTGGGATGGCTAGTTTTTATTGTTTAAGAGCAGCTCTGAGGTTGCATTTTATTTGTAATGGCCACTTCGTCATCATAAACTGATGGGACAGTACATACTTCTCTCAGATACCAAGGAAAATTCACAGAACAGCAACAGCAACAACAACAAAGGCGTCAGGCAGGGTGTGAAGCAGAGAGAATGCAGTGGGTCATTAGAGCAATGATTCCATTTTACACCAAACCGCACGTGCATAATATGTAATGTCACTCACTGTACTTGGACTACACTACTCCACCTGAACACCCGGGGACCTGGACAGATCTCCACAACCAGGCCACAGCAAGCAAGAGTCCGAGCGAGCTCTAGTAGCTAAAGATGGAATGGTCACAAACCTCCCTTTTCGCCTCCCGCTGGGAGAGTCCCGTACTCCAGTGGATTCTCTCTTCTACACCACAGTCCATACACAACCCGACAAATGGTACCTGCACAGGGGGCAGGCCTGCTCTTTCCTAATCACCCATTCTAGAGCGACACGCAAAAAAGACGCAATCAGAAGCTAATTTTGTTTTTGTAATGATGCACTGTATCGGACATGGGATGTGTGTATGTGATAGAGCAATTGTCTACAGATCTCTACTATCAACATCTACCTAAAGCACACACTATATAACTGGTGACCCAAAGACATACCGGGACAGAGCATTCCAGGGGTATTGTGTCAGATATTCTCTCACGACAAATCAAAACAAGAATCACAAAGCCAAGCTTGATGAGGCTTCGCAAAGCTCGTGAAAAAGATGCCAACAGTACAAAAAGAACTATCCGGGATTACAGTACTAAATTATCCATGTATTGTAGGCAAAGAGCTTACCTGTGACAGAACACATCCTAGATACAGGTGGGATCATGGCGGCCCTACAACTAGAATGGTTTAGTGACATTGTGTGTTTACTTCCTATCCACAACCACGGACGGACGCAGCATCTGTGGAAACTTCCCCATTCTGCACTAGTGACCCACCCATGATGCTGACAGTTTCCTGATTTAAAGTGCCCCTTCAGGTATAAGTGATGAAGTGTCGGCCAAGCAGTTCGAACTTCAGCCAACTGGGGAAAAAACAAACCTAAAAGTCCCATCGATACACCAAACATTCTGCTGTCTTCTCAAACTGAGAAACAGCACATAATACATCTATTCCTTAATATATAATACACAACATGCACAGAGAGGCTGCACATGAACACTTATAAAATGCCTTCTAAGTCAGTCATTAAAAGTTTTTGGTCCAACCCACATGAGAGATAACAGAAATCCTAAGGGACAGGACACACATCCCCTTCCATGCCTCTTCCACCCAAAATACACAAACCCATATTCAGGTTAGGAGAGAAAAGGAATAAATAGACTCACTCTCAGCTCTCTATATACATATACACATACATATATGTATACATATATATACATACACATAAACACACGATCTATGTATAGCTATGCGTGTCCACGCACACGTACACACCACACACAGCTGGGTACTACCTGAATAACAACATCATACTAGGAGGCTCTGCACACCAGAATTCATAGGTGATCAGGTGAGCTGATTGTAGAGCTGATTACAGATACCACGCAAATAAAGTCCTACGGTAGCTACTACCAGTCTCTCGAGAGCTTGGTGTTCTGGTCTCTCTTGGGGGGTGCGGGAGGGGGTCCTCTCCGCAGTGTTGCATAGCCCGATATATGACTACCTCCGTAACCGGCTTTCTGTTGATCAGAAAGCAGTTCCGGGGGGGGCGGCGGCAGTGCCATATCATCCATGGTGGCTGTGGGCTCTGCCCTGGACATGCGGGAGGAGGAGAGCGAGCCGTGCCGGGTGACGGACTTCCGTTGCAGTGTCCTGTTGAGGTCAGCGAGGAATCCAGGCTGGACGCTAAGGCCGGACTTGGGAGAGGTGGGCACTTGTGGCACAACTGTGGCCGTTGCTGGCTGCTCAGAGATCTCTGCTTGAGTGAGGCGGGTGCTGTCATTCCGTTTGGGTCGTGTGGGGGGAGGGGCCTTCTTCGCCGATGTTTTGGACCATGGCTGTGGTTGAGGATTAACGACTGCCACTTTTGGAGAGGTGTTTCCCGAGAATACAGCTGGAATCTCTATGGGGGGCAGAGGAAGCTCTATTTCAGGTGGAGGGGGTGGGAAGTCGGAATCGGATGGAGGAGAAGGAAATTCTACCACAGAGTCCTTTCCGCGCCCACTCAGGACAGATGCTTTTGTTGACACACACCCTTGTTGGAGAACTCCAGGAAGGTTAACTCCAGCAAGACTTAGTTTTCCGGGTTTGGGGGGCGCCGCCGGAGGTGGTGGGGTCTCTTTGCTGGGAGATCCTGAGGGTTCTGCTGACGATGCAAACTTGCTCACTAGACTGTCTACTGAGGGTCTCTTGGGCTCAGGGTGCTCGGTGCAACTGCTGGACTTAATGCTGGAGTTTCGCTGTGGGGTTGGGGGAGGTTTCTTTGCCCCGGGGCTGGATGTCTTACTGGTCTTTTTGCCTGGAGATCCACTTTTGTCGGAGGCAGGAGAAGCTGAGGGTGTAGCTGTCAGGGGTGGTGGGACCAGGGCCGGTGGAGGAGGAGGAGGAGGAGGGGGGGGCGGAGGGGGGGGAGGAGGAGGGGGAAACACCAGGCTGCTCTCAGGAGGAGGAGGAGGGAAATCCGGAGAGGGGACAGGGATAGAGCTGGGCTGCCACTTGGGTTTCGCTTTCACAGCAGGAGGGGACTGTGGGGCCACATTCGCGGAGGGAGGCCTGAAGGGCTGCTCCACGGGAGGAGGGGCTGGAGGGGGCGGAAACTGGCTGGCTATCTGCTTCACGACTGAGGGCGCGGGAGACAGCGGAGAGGGAGGTGGTTTTACGCAGAAGCTCTGCTGCTTGGGCAACGTGGGTGGGGGGACTGGACCAGGAGGAGCAGGGGAAGAGGGTGGGATGTGGGACACAGGAAAAGCCGGCTGCTTTTTTGCTGGGGGAGCTGGAGGAGTAGGTGTGGCTGGCACAGCTTGTGTCATAACAGGGGGCACGGTCTTGGTGCTGGTTGGTGGGGGCATCGTCACAAGGGGTTTGGGGGGCGCCTGGGGAGGAAGGGGTGTAGGGACAGGAGGGGGTGGTGGTGGCGTCAGAGGGGCCACTTGAGTGGCATGCTGAACGTGATGAATCTTCAGTGGAGGAGGTGGAGGGCTGAACTGTGGGAGGGACGGGGTGCAGGGTGCCGGTTTGAGCTGGGCCATAGCTGAGCCCGGGGTGGGGGGTGGGGGTGGGGGCGGGGGTGGGGGAACGACCCCACTGGGGGGCACCAGGATCTGAGGCTTTCCTGACTGGGAGGTGGAGGCCAGAGACTGTATCACTGAGGGCGGCGGAGGCTTGAATAGGGGTCCTGAGTGCTGAGAAGCGTTCTGCAGCCTGGTTATTGTGCTATACTTGACGAACATGGTGGCTGCTGAGCCAGCAGAAGGTGCCGACTGGCTGGGCAGAGGTGGGGGAGGTGGGGGGGGTGGAGGGGGGGGGCGGGGGCGGGGGCGGGGGCGGGGGTGGGAGAGGCGGGGAAGGCTGTGAGGCAGTGTAGGGGGTGACCAGCTTGGGCTGTGGGGATAAAGGGGGCATAAGTGAAGTGTAGGGTCGATTCATAGACTCCATTCTGGCCTAAAAGGAGCATAAAGGGGGGGGGGGAGGTGGGAGAGAGAAAACACAACAAACACAACAGTTACAGAGGTAAGCTTTGCGTCAAACTAAACAAGGAATCTGGGACATGGGAGAAAGGACTCTGCAGTGGGACAATGTCAGGAAGGCGAAAATCAGACTCCCTGGGCACCAAGGGTATACAGGGAATTTGTTCACCCAGCAATACTCTCAAGTGGCAAGACTGCCTAACAATCTAGGGAAAACGTCCTGCTGATCAGTGGCGGGTTGTCTGATCTCCGAGCCCTGACTTTCCCACGCCTGCCACGAACAGGAGCCCCCGTGGGGGGACCTCTGTGCACTGACCCCCCCGGACTGTGGCAAGCGGAGACGTGATGGCTCGAGTTCACCTTTCAGTCCATGGCCGCATCCACATCAAGCAGATGCCATAACCGGGTTTAGGAGTGCTGGTGGAGGGCCTCCCGAGGAGTGAGGACGGCTGTGTGATGCTAGCAAGCTGACACGAGAGAACATGAGAATGTTCAGCAGGGCATGCACAGTCACATGGGAATGAATGAGCTTGACACACACACTCGTGTTCGTGTGAGACACTTGCATCCAACATGCACAGAAGTCCAGCAATGCAGGTAAAGGGGGGGCATTCTTTACATTTGTTTTACTGGAAAATACATAAAGAAATGCTTTATAAACATTACAGCAAAAGATTATAAAAATACCATACAGAAAAAGCCAGGAGAAAATGAGGAGAAACCTTAGAAAACTAAAGGAAATATATCAAGGAATGGCAGCTAGAGTTTGCCAACAACCTGCTGACCAGCCCCTCGGGCACCTCTGGCACTGCCCGGGTTACCACATCTGGTCATCTGTGTCATGGAGCCACTCATGCATGAATGTGGTTCAAGTACTTTTGAAAAGAGCAAAGGAAGGGCCCTTGGTTTAATAAAGCTTGGGCACGTGTTTTAGGTTCTTTGAACAGACTCTGAGGATCCAAGATAAACCATTTGTTTCCAAACTACAAATGACATCTAATTAGCATCAAGAACGCTCAGGTTAGTAGACTAGAAGGCTCAGGACGGGGCTGAATTCCAATGCCCACCAGGACACTCACATGTTTCTTTAAAAATTGCACAAAGTAAAAGCATTAGTCTGCGAGACTTGGTTACAGGGGTCACCCAGGTTAATGTGTTTCCAAAGAACAGCCCCTGACCTTAACTTGACCCTGTCTTGGCTGCTGCAGGGGTGCAGACCTCAGCCGTGCTGGCCTTCTCATTTGGCACCTGAGGCTGAGGTAACAGAAGAAACACAGGTGGGGTCAAGACACACCATCGATGCTGCACAGAACGGTTCGCGCTCCAGAAACTACCACGACCAACTCTGTGGCTTCAGCACACAGCATTCGGACCTTTAGTATTATTTTGTTTTCCTCTTGGCCTTTCACTTAAAATGTACAGGGTTAACACTATTAAAAATTTAGTAAGGGAGCAGACTTTTCTTTAGATATCTGAATTGTGCAAATCTGCTTCTCCAACTACACATACAGAGTTATCAATAAGCACAAGATAGGGCTGTTTCATCCAAACTGATTAAGTGGGAAAGGGAGACAATTATTTCTTAAAATCTGAGCCCCTGATAAAGGAGTTAAACAAACTGTGAGTGCTCTGAAAATTCAGGTCATTAGAACCGATTTTCAAAAATTTCTTTCTAAGACAAAGTGTCCCACCCCGACATGGGGCTACTAATGCCTCTTGCTGAGGAGCAGTTAATACACCACAAATGCAAATAAAGGAATAAATTAAAGGAAACGATCCATTTAATTCTCTTTGGTGAGTGTACTTGTGTAAGTGATTCAGACCAAAAGAACAAAAAAAATCACGATGGTTACTGGGTAGAAGCACAATGCTCAGGCCAGCCGTGCCACTGGCCCCTCGGTGACGGTGATGGCGACGGCGTGAGCGCCTCCCGCTCAGCGGGCGAGGGCAGCCGTGACACACAAGGCTGGCCTCCGAACTTCAGAGGCAGTCTGATTCGATGGCTTTCACCCGGGCTAGAGAACCTACATATTTCTAAACAGTCCTGCAATAATTATAATTCGTCCTTCAGTGTCACTGAACAACCTACTGTGCAAAGCTCAGGGATCCAAAATTTTAAGGGGATTAATCTGAATTTATGTCTTCTGCATATACTAAAATTTGAGAAAATCTCATGTGCAGAGAAATGCCAAAAAGCATAAAAGAATAGAAGACAAAGGAAGGAGTCTGAATAGATTAATAATGAGTAACGAACCATTAAAGCTTCTCTGAAACAAAGTTAGGGCCCTGGCACTAAATGGTGTTGCTCCATCCCAACTGATTAAGGGTGAAAGGGAAGACATCATTATTTCTTAAAAGTCTGAACCATCGATAGTCATTAAATTGCCAGTTTGAGATCTTAGGTCACTAGAGCCAATTCACAGATACTCATTTCTGAAGAGAAGTCAAAGTAAGAATACTGAAATAGGGCCAAGAAAGAGTTCTAATAAAGGAATAAAAGCAACAAACTAACCCATGGAACATCAAAGATTTTTTTTATATAAATTATCACCAGTGTGTTACCTACCTTGCTGGACTCTTCCAACTGAGTACCACGTTTCCAGGCTTCAGAGAAGATGGAGCTCACAATACTCTGGGAACGGACATGTCCTGCTGGCTGAGTATCAGATACTCCGCTGTCAGATTGATTAGAATGATTTGACTGAGACTCTGTTTAAAATAGATTTTCAAAAATAGGATTAATTAAGTTGTTATTCCGACAGTATGAATATGTACAGTTAGCGAGCTCTTTTACACAAGATCAGATGCTATGCAGGACTGCAACAAGCTACTTTTACTCATTTCATATAAACACAGTCTGAACTTTCCTCTAGAAAACTTTCCTTATCTTAGGGCTAATAGGAAATCTTGGTTCTTTTTAAACAGCTCACCATGACAGACTGAACATCACAATGAAAGATTTGTGTAACGTTACTGGTATCCTGACAACCTTGAAGAGGTGTTCTCGCCTTGCCTGGAGGCCAGGCTACCGTGTAGCTGCTGCCTGGTAGTACCAGTACCTGCATCCCTAGAAAATACATCTCACTTGAGCTCAGGGTTGCTGGGAATGGTGGCGGATACACTGGATGTCTCTCTGGCATCCAGGGTGAGGGACCTGGGGAGATTATGTCACTGGACCCCAAGTCAGGTAAGATAACCATGCGGAAGGAAGCACCTAGCCCAGTGGCCAACATCTGGTGGAGATTCAGGTGTTAAAGCTAGTCCTATCCAATGACTCTGTGTGTGTGTGGGGGGTATATTATTAGATTGCTTTTTAATCAAGTCCAGCCAAGTTACAGAAGCAGTACAGAGATGACAGCCACAAACTCCTCTGGATAAAGTTAAGACATATCCTCAGGCAAAAATACAGGATAAAACCTACTCTGTTTTCTTCTTTCTTCATCATTCAATTGCTGAGTCTTTTTAAAATTTTTTATTTTAATTCCAGTATAATTAAGTTATATTAGTTTCAGGTGTACAGTATAGTGATTCAACAATTCTATACATTACTTAGTGCTCATCACAGCAAGTGTCCTCCTTAATCCCCATCACCTATTTTACCCATTCCCCCATCCACCTCCCCTCTGGTAACCATCAGTTTGTTCTCTCTAGTTAAGAGTCTGTTTCTTGGTTTGCCTCTCTCTCTTTCCTTTGCTCATTTGTTTTGTTTCTTAAATTCCACAGATGAGTGAAATTTGGTATTTGTCTTTCTCTGACTTATTTCACTTAACATTCTCTAGCTCCATCCGTGTTGTTGCAAATGGCAAGATTTCTTGTTTTTTTTTAAAGATTTTATTTATTTATTTGACAGAGAGAGAGACAGAGTGAGAGGGAACACAAGCAGGGGGAGAGGGAGAGGGAGAAGTAGGCTTCCTGCCGAGCAGGGAGCCCGATGCGGGGCTCGATCCCAGGACTCTGGGATCATGACCTGAGCCGAAGGCAGACGCTTAACGACTGAGCCACCCAGGCACCCCAAGATTTCTTTTATGGCCAAATAATATTCCTGTGTGTGTGTGTGTGTGTGTATATAGGTGTAGGTGTATGTCTATATATATATATATATATATATAGGTGTATGTCTCTCTCTCTCTCTCTCTCTCTCTCTATATATATATATGTCTGTCTATATATATATAGACAGACACCACATCTTCTTTATCCATTCATCCATCCATAGACATCTGGGCTCTTTCATAGTTCCATAGCTTGGCTCTTGTAAATAATGCTGCCATAAACAAAGGGGGGCGTATATCCTTTTGAACTACTGTTTTTGTATTCTTTGAGTAAATACCCTGGGGTGTGATTCCTGGATTGTAGGGTACTTCTATTTTTAATTTTTTGAGGAACCTCCATAACTGCTTTCCACAGTGGCTGCACCAATTTGTGTTCCCACCAACAGTGCATAAGGGTTCCTTTTTCTCCACATCCTCGCCAACACTTGTTTCTTGTGTAACTGCTGAGTGTTTTTTAAAAAGCTGCAACTTCACTAGCCTCCTACATCCCTATTTAATTACTAACCAGAACAACAGCAGATAAGATAGGAGGCTGGAACATGTGAATCCTTGAGCTCTCTTCAGCATGAATGTATAAGATTTTGCAATTTATATTTAAAAATCTGCATAATACTTAACACTGTATAAGGAGGGATGATGCTGGACTAGGAAAAGGCATCACACCACTTCATAAAATGTGTGGATTAATGCTGTATTAATTCAAAAAATATTATGGCATCTTTTATCTCAATCTTTCCCTTAATTTTTCTAAAATCTTAACTTGTGACATACTCTTACCTTGCCTTTCTCAATCCATTATCTCAAAAGTGTCTTCCTCCCCTTTAATAAACATTTACAGAATAGTTGTAGATTTATGGAGAAGTTGCAAAGCTAGAACAGAGTTCCTACACACCTAGCACCCAATTTACCTCATTATTAACTTGCTATATTACCATGTACATTGTCACAACTAAGGAACCAACACTGATACATTACTATTAACTACACTCCAAACTTTATTTGGATTTCACTAGTTTTTCCATTATGTCCTTTTTTTTTTTCCTTTTTGGATCCAGGATACCACATTATAGTTAGTTGTCAATGTCTCCTATGACAGTTTCTCAGGCTTTCCTTGTTTTTGATGCTTTTGACGGTTCTGAGGAATACTGGGTCAGGTATTTTACAGAATGTCTCTCAATTTTGATTTGTCTGTGATGTTTTTCTCCGGATTCGACTGAGTTATGAAACTTGGAGAGGAAGACCAAGAGAGGGAAAGCGCCAATCTCATCACATTATGTAAAGGGTACATGCTATCAATAGAACATATTACTGAAGGTACTGACCTTGATCACTTGGCTGGGGTACTGTTTGTCAGGTTTCTCCACTATAAAGTTACTCCCCTTTCCCCACACCCAGCTATCCTCTTTGGAAACAAGTTACTCTGCACAACCCACACTTGAGGGGGGAATTAAGCTCCATCTCCTTGAGGGCAAGTGTCTGCATAAACCATTTATAAATCTTCCATACAGAAGATCTGTCTCTTTCCCATTTATTTATTTATTCAATAATGTATATCAGTATGGACTGATGGCTGTTTACTTTACAATTTGGATTATAATCTTACACTATGTTATTCTGTTGCCCAAATTGTTTCAGCTTTGGCACCTGGACACTCTCAGGTTGGCTCCTGTGTCCCTTTACACAG
Organism: Mirounga angustirostris; assembly: GCF_029215605.1. Taxonomy (NCBI): domain Eukaryota; kingdom Metazoa; phylum Chordata; class Mammalia; order Carnivora; family Phocidae; genus Mirounga; species Mirounga angustirostris. The sequence goes on from NW_026991711.1 coordinate 163,664,786, forward strand.
CCCCATCACTGTGTTTTTTGAGCATTTCCTTCATCCTAAGCTGCTTCAGGCTCATCTTATTCTCTGCCACAGCCCTAGTTCTTTGTTCTGGAAAATGGTATTAGAAAACCAAGATCAAGGCACTCTATTTTCACTGATCTTGGGGTGTCACTGCTCCTACTTCTCTCAGTAGACAGCACTAGGAAATACATGCATACTAACCCATACACATTCTCATTTTGTTTCTACTTACTTAGAGATGAAATAGTCATACAACTTTTTAGTCAAATACTTTTTTAAAAAGTTCACATTTTTATTTTATTCTAAAGCAAAACAGATTCTGAAAATGGTAGAATTCCTTAAAATGTACATACGTAGCCAGGTAAAAACATTTACTGAAAGATTAATTTATATGTTATACTAATAAATAATGAGAGGGTTTTTTTTTTTCATTTAAATATTTCCTAGGGGCACCTGGGTGGCTCAGTTGGTTAAGCAACTGCCTTCGGCTCAGGTCGTGATCCTGGAGTCCCGGGATTGAGTCCCACATCGGGCTCCCTGCTCAGCGGGGGGTCTGCTTCTCCCTCTGACCCTCTTCCCTCTCGTGCTCTCTGTCTCTCATTCTCTCTCTCAAATAAATAAATAAATAAAATCTTTAAAAAATAAATAAATAAATATTTCCTAAAGTTATTATTTCTTTCATGTGACGTCAGAACAAAAAAAATATTTTGCTTTTAGAGGACATAGTTATCATTCATGGAGTATTTTGAAGGGAAAGAAGCATTTATTTTAAGGTGTAATCATAGCATACTTGTTTAAAGGATGTGGGAATCTGAAAATATGCACTTTTTGAGTATCACTGATTTCTTGTGAAAACTTTAGTAAGTCTGATGGCTTAAACAGTGATACTGAACTAATTCTAGTTATTTCCACTCTGCTGAAATGTCAGGAAACCTATGGGGAAGGAGGGCAGTTTCATCATGGATTCTGAGTATGCAGACTTCCTCCACGCAACTTTTCTATTCCCAGGTATATATTAACAGTCACAGTTGTTCAGCAGTATGATTGAGTTTGAAATAAACTTTATAAATATATATAACAACACTCCTGGATTTAAAACTTTATATACTATATGGTGCTCCATATCAAATACATTTATGAACTAGCCCATGATATTGTCCCCTCTAACCACCAAAACAAAATTTATTTTATAATTTAGACATTAGGTACAGCTCTGGTTTTAAGAACCTTGCTGAAATAACCAGGGCTGCCGTCAGTCTATAGAGATTTCTTCATATTGGCTGTCAGCATTTCGAACTACCTGGGATGCTTGAAGAACTGGATCCTGATTTAATGCTGGAGCTGGATAAGGAAGTCCAATCATAAGCCGACTCTGTCCTCTTCAAGGCTTCTTGATAGTTCATGTAGAGCTGTTTCCCGTACTAAACAGAAGGCAGTAAATGATGACAAATGAACATTACTGGGTATGATACAGATGGATGAGGTAAGAAAGGGGGATATTTTCTGTTTACTGATTCATAGTTTGCATTAAAAATAATACCTATAGTACTTCAAAAATTATTTTTAATACCAGTAATTTACCATCAACTCTTATTTATCCTCATTTTAAGAAAGGCAGCAAGAAGTTAACACTTTATTTGTTCATTATCAATATAAAGATTTTTTGTTATTCCTAAAGCAACTTTGATTTTATAGCTATCATAAATTTTATTTTCACTTAATGGGCATAAATATTCCTTCATGTTTAATGCGTAATCCTCTTCAAGGTGTCCTTAAAATTTTTTTCAAAGACTTTTTTTTTTTTAGAGCAGTTTTCGGTTCACAGCAAAACTGAGAGGAAGGTAAAGAAACTCCCCATATGCCCCCTGACACTCTCTGTGCACAATCTCTCTCATTTATCAGTATTCTCCACCAGAGGGTGCATTTGTTTCAATCAATGAACCTACATTAGCACCTAATCATCAAAGTCCACAGTTTACCTTACGTTCACTCTTGGTGTTACACATTCTATGGGTCTGGAGAAATGCATAATGACATGTATTCACCATTATAGTATCACACCAAGTATGAATATTTTCACGGCCCTAAAAATCCTGTGTCCTGCTTATTGGTCCCCCTATTCCCACCCTGAGGTGATTTAATTCTCAAAAAATTTCTTTTGCTTAGGCTAAACTCTGCTGTATAAGCATCATATAATGTGTTCGTCAGAGCCAAAATAAATCACTCTGATGCTACACAAGCTTTTACCAGCAGTATTATTCCATGGATACCAACTGCTAAATGTTTATCCCCTAAGACATTTAAAAAATAAAACTTAGGCCTCAGAAAACACTGACAAAATCATAAACATGAAATGACTAGAATAACTGTCATGACAATCAAAACTACATCTTGAAACACCTCATTATTCTATCAAACCAAAACAGAACACCCTACCTTTGCAATGCGGATACCATTGACCCATTGATGCAGGGTCCTCACATCATCACAACAAAGGTACTTGATGTACTGAGATTTCTTCTGGATCTGTGGGTGCTGCAAGATTAAAGGCAAAGTCCAATTCAGTACCCTGAAGAACTAAAGAAAAACTCTTATCAAAGCTTAAACAGACCCTGACACGTTATAGGTCATCAGAGTTAACAGCCAAAAATAATTTGTACGTCTTATACGGCCATAAGGCCAAATAACATGGCCCATAAGTATTTTTACAAAATAAACTACAAAGCAAGGCCCCTGGGTGGTTCAGTTGGTTTAGCAGCTGACTCTTGATTTTGGCTCAGGTCATGATCTCAACGTTGTGAGATCAAGCCCCTGCTTAGGATTCTCTCTCTCCCTTTCCCTCTGTCCCTCCCCCTGCTCTTTCCCTAATAAATAAATAAATAAAAATAAATTTAAAAAATTAAAAAAAAAATAAACTACAAAGAAACTTGTGTTAAATTTTAGGTCAAGATATGCAAGTTAAAAAATATCTTTACAGCACAGCAAATCCCCAAATACCCCTTCTATATTTCAGAGAAACATAGTCCATCGAGGTTAACAAACTCAACAGAACTCTTCATCTATAAGACTGTGAAAGGGAAGATTTTGATTTCACTTGGAGGCCACTGGAATCAGGAATTCAGAAGACTCCAAACGAGAGGGTGTTTGGTAGAGCTTCTAGTGCTTCTGTGGAGGTGAACCGGTGGGTGGGGTGGGTGAGTGCAGGGCACAGCACCTGGGACATGAGTGGGCGCTCACACCTGGTGCAGTGGTGCCCCCTGTTGTGGACTAAGCACTGCTCTGCACCCCATCTGCCCACAGCACATGCCCTCCAGGGAGTGAGCAGCTTTTCAACTGCATCATCAGATTCAGTTTTCACTTTTCAGCTGCAGTTTGGATGGGAGGTGACTGACTAGACCAGCTATACAATGCAAGTGCTAGAACAGACTTAAGGTATTTTAACTCTACTGGGCCACAACCACTACTTCCCTGGAAAGAAAAACCCTAGATCACACTTGGTTCTGGATGTAATAGTTGTTAGTTATTACTTCTCTTTTCAGTTATTCTGAAAAAAATTTTTTAAATGGCTACATTTTACCTGGGGAAATAGTTAAGATTATGTTAAATTATAAGAGGCTTTAAAGATTCTCTAACCACATTTGTTGTGGAAATCCAGGAGATCAATAAAATAAGCAATTTGGGTAAGTTCTCAATGCTGCAGAAATAGATGACCACCCATATAAGTTATGTATCTGCACTGTTGTAGATCAATCTTGGGGTGCCTGGGTGGCTCAGTTGGTTAAGCATCGGACTCTTGATTTTGGCTCAGGTCATGATCTCAGGGTTGTGAGACTGAGCCCCAAGTCAGGCTCCACACTGGGCATGGAGCCTGCTTAAGATTCTCTCTCTCCCTCTGCCCCTCCGACCCCCCCTGCTCACTCTCGCATATGCTCTCTTTAAAAAAAAAAAAAAAGGTCAATCTCTCTGGTCTACAATGAGAGAAATTTAAATCCATTTATTCTATTCTATACATTGCTATATAGAGCTCAGCTCCTATAATAAAACATTTAATACCAAAACCAATTTAGTTACTAAAGGCTAGAGTGAAAGTTTTAAACAATAAATCATCAACAAAAAGAGGTTGGCAAATGGCATGGATGGAACTAGAGGGTATTATGCTAAGCGAAATAGAGAATGACAAATACCATTTCACGTGGAATGGTGGTGTTTGGTGGATCTCAAGGTTGTGAGATCATATGTGGGATTTTTTTTTTTTTTTAAGATTTTATTTAGGGCGCCTGGGTGGCTCAGTTGGTTAAACGACTGCCTTTGGCTCAGGTCATGATCCTGGAGTCCCGGGATCGAGTTCCGCATCGGGCTCCCTGCTCGGCAGGGAGCCTGCTTCTCCCTCTGACCCTCCCCCCTCTCATGTGCTGTCTCTCTCATTCTCTCTGTCTCAAATAAATAAATAAAATCTTTAAAAAAAAATAAGATTTTATTTATTTATTTGAGAGAGAGAGAGAGCACATGAGAGGGGGAGGGTCAGAGGGAGAAGCCGACTCCCTGCTGAGCAGGGAGCCCAATGTGGGACTCGATCCTGCGACTCCAGGATCATGACCTGAGCTGAAGGCAGTCGCTTAACCAACTGAGCCACCCAGGCGCCCTCATATGTGGAATTTAAGAAACAAAACAGATGAACATGGGGGAAGGGAAGGAAAAATAAAAGATGATAACAGAGAGGGAGGCAAACCCTAAGAGACTCTTAACTATAAGAAACAAACTAAGGGTAGTGGGAGGGAGGATGGGGTAACTGAGTGATGGGCATTAAGGAGGGCACTTGATGTAATGAACACTGGGTGTTATATGCAACTGATGAATCACTAAATTCTACCTCTGAAACTAAAAAAAAAAAAAAAAAAAAAAAAGGAGGTTAGCCAAACAATACTTAACAGTGTTCTCTCCTAATACTATAGGCTCCACAGCCTTCTCTTGGAATATATTCCCTCATCCTTATTAAATCACATTATGATAAACCACCATAGCAATCTTGAAAAAGCAAAGGAGGACAGGTAGAGGAGATATATTTTTCCATAGAATAAGGAAGGGCAATTTTTTTTTTTTTTAAAGATTTTATTTATTTATTTGACAGAGAGAGAGCGAGAGCAGGAACATAAGCAGGGGGAGTGGGAGAGCGAGAAGCAGGCTTCCTGCCGAGTAGGGAGCCCGATGTGGGACTCGATTCCAGGACCCTGGGATCATGACCTGAGCCGAAGGCAGACGCTTAACGACTGAGCCACCCAGGCGCCCAGGAAGGGCAATTTTATCTCATTCATTCATGCAACAGATATTTACTGAGTAAGAACTATTTGCCAGGTCTTTAAGTAGGTGCTGGGATACACTGTGAGCAAAACAGAAGCCCCAGTTCGTGCAGAAAATGGGATGGCTGAGAAAGGGCTTTCGTCAGTATTACCAATTAGGGCTTGAAGAGGGGCGTCACTCAGGCACCACCTACAGGGCAAGGTTTGGACATCTGAACAAGGGGCTACAGGATGGCTCTCAGTCTTTACCACCACTCCCTCTCTTTATGGTGATTCATAAACCATTCTTGACTGATTCCATTTTCTGAGAGCAGGGCTACCCACCACACATGGGTGTTCAACTGTAGCCGTGGCCCTGCCTAAGTGTGTTCTACTTATTCTATACCCTAAGGGAGTGTTTTTATCAACACAACATCAGAGAAAATCAAAGGGAAACAATCCTCTTATCCTTTTCTCCTCATTTCTCTAACCTGGGAATCCAAATACCACCACAAAGAATACTATGATATGACTTTTTTTATAAAAACATTTTATTTACTTATTTAGGGAGAGAGAGAGAGAGCATGCATGCATGCAAGCAGGGGTGGGGCAGAGGGAGAGGGAGACAGAAGAGAATTCCAAGCAGACTGTGCTGAGCAGAGCCTGACAGGGGGCTCAATCTCATGACCTTGAGATTATGACCTAAGCTGAAATCTAGAGTTGGACACTTAACCAACTGAGCCACCCAGATGCCCCTATGATATGCTTAATATTTGCAGGTCACTTGCTAGGTTAAGGTTCATTTTAGGACCCCATAACTTGTCTTTTTCAACCTCCCACAAAATAAAGGCATTCCTTCCTATAGCCTTCATTATGGTCACCCAGGCTCTGCACCAATTCCTCAGGCAGTTCCTTATTCCATCAATATATTCTTTCTTTCTTTTTTTTTTTTTTTTAAGATTTTATTTATTTATTTGACAGAGAGAGAGATAGCGAAAGCAGGAACACAAGCAGGGGGAGTGGGAGAGGGAGAAGCAGGCTTCCCGCCGAGCAGAGAGCCTGATGTGGGACTCGATCCCAGGACCCTGGGATCATGACCTGAGCCGAAGGCAGACGCTTAACGACTGAGCCACCCAGGCACCCTCAATATATTATTTCATTAAAAATGACATTTATTGGGAGGCCTGGCTGGCTCAGTCAGTAGAGGATGCGACTCTTGATCTTGGAGTTGTGAGTTCGAGCCCTACACTGGGTGTAGAGATTACTTTAAAAAAAAAGTGGCATTTATTGAGCACTTAGTATATACCAGGCATTATACTAAATATGTCACATATATTAATTAGCTCATTCCCCCCTCAGGAAAACCCAGTAAGTTACATACTACTATCTTCATCAAATGAAGAGAAACTGAGGCACAGAGGGGTTAAGACAGCACTCTAAGTTGCTCACATATCCATGTTTATTAGTGAAAGAACCAGGATTTGAAACCATGCCACCTCATTCCAAGGCCTGTGCTCTTAATTATGTCCTACTTCTGTCTTATTAGTAGTGAAAGCTGCTTCTTTCAAATGTGCTGCCTCTCTCCTCTTTTCCCCACAATATCACACAAGAGGGGCACTTGGGTGGCTCCGTGGGTTAAGTATCTGCCTTTGGTTCAGGTCATGATCCCAGGGTCCTGGGATAGAGCCCAAGTCAAGTCGGGCTCCTTGCTCAGTGGGGCCCCCTTCCCCCAACTTGTATTCTCTCAAATAAATAAAATCTTTAAAAAAATTTTAAAAATCACACAAGAGCTAAGAGCAAGTACGAAGGAGACATTCTTTGCCAAAAATCAGAAGCTTAACATTTAGATTCTTAAAGATTCCAAAGAGAATATATAATCAAATTGTTCCCCTTAACAAATTAACAGCTATTAAGGAAGAAAGGTCATTATTTCATTTTTAAAATGATGTGGATTTGGAAAGTCTACATTCTCTGATAAAAGATAAAAAACTTGAGAATTAAAAAAAATTTAAGAATGCAGTAAGAAATTCCAGATTACTACTGTACTATCAGGTTATTTTTTTCTGTTTATGCCAAAAATTAGATTGAGACAGACAATTCTTAAAACTCTATAACTAAAAGTGATGCTCTAAAATCACAGTCCAAGTGCCAAAGGAAAACCACTGAATATATACTACCCACTTATTGCTTTGGGAACTCAAATAGGCTTGAAAATTAATTCTCTCACTAACATGCAAGAACTTAAAAAACAAAGTATGTAGCACTCCATCCTGTTACTTCTACCATTATTACATATAACATCTTTCTTTTAATAACAGTGTTTGAAAAGTTCATGTTCATATTCTACCTCTAATCTCTAACCATTTTTTCCTTCTTACCTAACATACTGAAATAAATTACTTTGCCTCATTTCTTTTAGGAATGAAAAATTAGACATGGCTAAGGTGAGCTGTATTCCAACAATTACTGTGGTGTATGTATTTTAAAAACACAGGTTTCCTTTTAGAAACTTATATATGTGCATACACATATGTCCAACAAGCACATACCTCTTTCAGATAATAGATAACATATATCTATTTATTCCCTCATTGTCATATTTCATGAATAAGCTCTTGCCATCATTTTTATTACTACCTTTAAAAAAAACTAATTACTAAACTGTGCTTTATTCCTCCCTACAAATATATTTCCTGTATCCTGCATTTTACTGGAAGAACTCAGACTCAAATTGTTACAGCCCAAGCCTGATAAATAGGGTTAAACCCTATAAATATTTATATTTGCATAGATCTTGTGTGGCAGCATTTTTTGGTTTGTTAGAACTCATATGCACAAGAATAAAAATACTTACATAGGCAAAATCTAGTAGAGACCTTTCAGGAAAAAAAATACCAATAGTTGTGTGGCATCAGGAACACTGATCCCTCTAAACCTCAGTCTCCAGATCTGAAAAATGGGGACTCTGGAACGGATCCGTGACACGAGTGCACAGTGCTTCTAGTGCACTGTCTGCCACTCTAGAGGCCTTCGGTCAATGATAGCCATTATTTTTACTACTATTTGTGCCTAGTGGTGTGGTTTATTTCAATACCTTGACTATTTCTAAATATAAATAAGTAGGCAATATGAACATATGAATTTAGCTTAACCTACTTTACTAAAAGCAAATATGAAATACCTAATTATATAAACCAACAAAAACCCCTTGGAACAAAAATATTCTTAACCTAAGAATTCTATGAGTTGCAAAAGGGATTAAAATAATAGTCAGTGGTCATAATTAATTTTGGCTGTAACACATACTGCTGGTTGCCTTCCCCACAACTATCCCCTCTTCCCTACTTCTTTTCTTAAAGAGCCCCAATTTTGTTTGGATGTCTGTCTACCCGTCATGTCAGGGTGTGAATTCTAACTAGGCTAAGCCAAAAACACTGGAATAAACTTAACCAAGGAGGTGAAAGACCATACTCCAAAAACTATAGAATACTGATGAAAGAAATGGAGGTTAACTCAAGGAAATGGAAAGACATTCCCGGCTCATAGATTGGGAGAACAGATATTAAAATGCTCTTACTACCCAAAGCAATCTACAGCTTTAATGAAATCCCTATCAAAATACTAATAGCATTTTTCACACAACTAGAATAAATACTAAAATTTGTGTGAAACCAAAAAAGATCCCAAATAGCCAAAGCAGTCTTGAAAAAGAACAAAGCTGGAGGTATCATAATCCCAGATTTGAAGATACACTACAAAGCTGTAACCATCAAAACAGTATGGTACTGGCACGAAAAAAGACACACAGATCACTGGAACAGAATGGAGAGCTCAGAAATAAACCCATGCTTATATGGCCAATTAATCTATGCCAAAAAAGGCAAGAATATACAATGGGGAAAAGATGGTCTCTTCAACAAATGATGCTTGCTGGGAAAACTGGATAGCTACATGTAAAAGAATGAAACTGGGCCACTTTCTTACACTATCCACAAAAATAAACTCAAAATGGATTAAAGACCTAAATGTGAGACTTAAAACCATAAAACTCCTAAAAAGAAAATACAGGCAATAACCTCTTGGACATCGACTCTACAACATATTTTTGAATTATGTCTCTCTCCTCAGGCAAGGACGAATAAAAGAAAAAATAACTATTGGGACTACATCAATATAAAAAGCTTTTGCACAGCAAAGGAAATCGTCAGCAAAACAAAAAGGCAACCTACTGAATGGGAGAAGATATTTGCCAGCGATGTGTCCAATAAGGGGTTAATATAAAGAACTTTACAACTCAATCCCCCAAAAATAATGTGATCAAAAAATGAGCAGAGGATCTGAACAGAATTTTTCCAAAGAAGACATACAGATGGCCAACAGACAGATGAGAAGATGCTCAACATCACTGGTCATCAGGGAAATGCAAATTAAAACCACAATGAGATATTACTTTACACTTGTCAGAATGGCTAAAATGAAAAACAAAAGAAATAACTAGTGTGGGCGAGGACATAGAGAAAAAGGAACCCTTGTGCACTGCTGGGAGGAATGCAAGCTGGTGCAGCCACTGTGTTAAACAGTATGGAAGTTCCCCCCCACCACAAATTAAAAATTACCATATGATTCAGTAATTCCACTACTGGGTATTTACCCAAAGAAAACAAAAACACTAATTCAAAAAGTTATATGCACACTTATGTTTACTGCAGTATTTACAATAGCCAAATTATGGAAACAACCCAAATGTCCATTGATAGATGAATGGATAAAGAAGATATATATATACACACACCCACCCACTCCCCCTACACCCCCCCACACACAATAGAGTATTACTCAGCCATTAAAAAAAAGGTGGGGGGGAATCTCGCCATTTGCAACAACAGATTGACCTAGAGTATATAATTCTAAGTGAAATAAGTCAGTAAGAGAAAGACAAATATCGTATGATTTCACTCATCTGTGAAATTTAAGAAACAAAGCAAATGAATGAAGGAAAAAAAGACAAAAAACTAGACTCAAATACAAAGAACTGGTGACTAGCGGGGACAGGGTGGGGGGGGTGCGTGAAATAAAAGAGATGAAGGGCACACATTTATCTTGATGAGCAATGTATGAATTGTATGAATCATTACATTATACACCTGAAACTACTATAACACTATGTTAATTATGCTTCAATTTAAAAAATAATTTAAAAAAAAGTGGACATGTACTCAGGCCAATGACTCTCAAGAGGAGGACTCAGGAGGTAGCTCCCAGGAAATATTTCCTCCCACTTGAGAGAGACAAGTACAGCGAGAAATAGTCCCTCCTCTTCTGCTGGAAAGAGACAAATATACAGAGAAATAGCCATCTTCTTCTGCTGGATTTTGCTAGACCCATTGCATGGATCCATCATCCGTGTGATGCCTACAACTGCAGTGGGTCATCTGTAACTGTGAGGTGAGCCAGCCTGAGGATAAGCTGATATGCAGAAGATGGAAGAGGGAAAGAAGGAAAGAACTTGGGTTCTTACTGACAACCCTGAACCACTGAAATAACCAACTCTTGCTGTCTTCATGTTATGAGGATCCCCGCCAAATAACTTTGATATATATGGATTATGTCTACTGATATTTACCATCTAAGAAGATTAGAACTAAGAAAAATTTAAAATATGAGAACATACAAGTATTTGTTCCACTACGCAAGAGAGCAAAGATATCATCATATCATGTAATCTCTTAGAAAACTCCATTATACGTTTATGAGAGAATGAGAGTGTAAGAGGCAAGTAACATCTCAGCATTACTGGAATAATAATTTTGACTCACAGACCCCTTGACAGAGTTTCAGGGACTCCCAGGGGAGCTTGGACTTCATTTTCAAAACTGCCAGATTAAGCTACTTCGTAATGACTTTTGGAAAATTATTTGCTGCTGTAACCTAAAGGATATAGTGGTATTCTCCAAAAAAGGATTATTTAATAAAGAGGCAGCATTACAATGGTATTTTTATTTTTATCAAAGCAATCAAAAACTCCACCCCAAAACCCCAAACCCAACTGATAACTCTCAGAGAAAAGCAAAGTCAAACAATGATATAAACATATAGACCTAAGTAGTTACCAAGAGGTGACTAAAATAGAGCCAATGAGAAAAACTTAATCATCTCCATAATTATCTTTTTTTTTTTTTTCCTTTAAGATTTAATTTATTTGACAGAGAGACACAGCGAGAGAGGGAACACAAGCAGGGGGGGTGGGAGAGGGAGAAGCAGGCTTCCCGCCAAGCAGGGAGCCCGATGCAGGGCTTGATCCCAGGACCCTGGGGCCATGACCTGAGCCGAAGGCAGATGCTTAACAACTGAGCCACCCAGGTGCCCCCTCCATAATTATCTTGAATTTTAAAACATTGTCTTTATCAGTAGCATCAATTTAATTAGGGCTATTTAGCTAGAGGTCAGCTGTGGTGTAAGCACATACTTCTTTTCCTTACCATTCTTCACCATTCCTTTAAAAGCCTATAGAAAAAGCAAAAACAGTATACTTGATAGAGATACAAACTGTTCTAAAATGTCCAATAACTCACTCTATGTCTAACATCAATTAAAATTCCTAAAAAGGGAATGTGTTTACCTTTAGCACCAGACAATAATCTGTAGGTGCTTTGTATTTGTTCCGGTAGTCCTGTCCATAATAAACATTGACATGATCCAGTTGGAGAAAGCATACCAGTTCCCTAGAGACCTAAGATAAAACACCAAAAAGACTGAATTAACAATAATGTATAAACAAGCAAATATCATACCTGGTCATAGTTTCTAGTTGAGAATAAAAACTTTACCAAGTGGAAACCAATCTATTTTGCAGATGACAAGACAGTGAGATTCTCTATTACTGTTCCTTCTTTAACCCAGGATACAACAAAAAAGCAGTCCATTTCACTTACTGTCTGCCGTTCACAATGAACACAGACTTGCTTGGAAAGGGTGGCATTTTAAGAAGACTTTAAATATAATACAGCATATTAAATACAATATAGTATATAGTAGAGTGCTGGAAAAAAACAAGAAAATATCATGTAGTTCGGTGCTCATAATGCATATCTCAAGTACAATGATTCTCAAGTCAGGGTTTCCTCACCTTAAATAGAGGAAACAAAATATGCCTCTCGGGAGGGTGGTAAAGCCTGGATGAGAGGATGCTGTAAGGAGTTTAAAATAGTGCGGGCCCTCAGCAGGAGCATATTATCCAAGAAAGGCTGAAATACCTATAATCCCAGAAAGCTATTCTCCCCAAACAATAACAAGCAAAAACTACTGACAGAAGTTCTGAAAATAAATAAAAGTATGACTTCAAATGTGGGAAGAGAACTGAAATGGGCCCAATGAATGACCAGAGAGTGAACATGTCCAGGTTTCTTCTTCTTTATAATAGATCAATAAACAAAGCAAAGCAATATTCTGTGTGTCCTACAACAGCTGAAACAAGGGACACCTGGGTGGCTCAGTTGGTTAAGCATCTGCCTTCGGCTCAGGTCATGATCCCAGGGTCCTGGGATCGAGTCCTACATAGGGCTCCTTGGTCAGTGGGGAGCCTGCTTCTCCCTCTGCCTGCCGCTCCCCCTGCTTGTGCTCTTTCTCTCTTACTCTATGACAAATAAATAAAATCTTTAAAAAACAAAAAAAGAGTTGAAACAAATCAGAGCCTGGATTCATCTTGTCAGCATACTTACTACAAATTAACTGTCATAATGAGGAAGCTCAAAAGTCAGCAGAGGGGACACACCTTTGCTTTTCCTTTAGGGACATAGTAGATACCAGATGCTCGCAAGAGAAAATAACGCTTTTTCCATGACTTTTTGCCATCATCTTTCAACCACAGGACTCCTTCAATTTCTGGTACAGTTACAGAACTTCCACAAAAACATTCCTAAAATAAGAAGATGATTTGGAAAGACATGTGATCTTTGGATTCTCAGAACAAAATTGTGTTAACTCCTGTGAAGTTCATACTATAATTAAACCAAATGGCTTTGGTATTAAGGCCACATTGCTAATATTACCTAAATTAGAACTTTGTATTCTAAACATATAGATTCATTTTGAAACTACTATGGCAATCCCTATGAACTTTTACCTAACATTGTTTTGAAGAATCTAAATTGAATTGTCAACTGAGCTGCATACAAGAGGAGTTAAATGCATCTGTACAGCATAGTAACACTAAATTTAGTAAAAGTGTCAGTTAACGTAAGCATTAGACTTTATTTTTCTCCAAATTAACAACATATTTAGATTAACTATCAAACCAAATTTGTTTTAAAAAGCAACATGCTAAGTGAATAAACACAATTTAAAAACTGTATCAATTTATATGATTCTAACACAAAGAGGACATTTATTTTTTAAATATTTAAAACTAGGTTGAAAGGAATGTAAACAAACTCAAAATTATGAATTCTAATGTCTGTACTTAGATAAAAATGTAATTAAAAAATCAATCATGTATTTGGTAAAAGAAAAATAGAAATCCTCACTAAATATTAACATAGGACATTTTGAGCCTAAATTAACTTCTCTCTTCCCAAAGTACAGAGAAACCACGAATTATAAAGAGGATTTTTAATTGTAGCTATTATCACTATGAAAAGCTGAGTGCTGATCTTCATCTTCCTAGCTGCCTTATTGCTAAGAATTTATTCTGGTTTTCAAACATACTAAATTCTTTGATTTTAGTTCTCTAAAATCAGCAAAGGCTAAAAAGCTAAAAACTGAATTATGTTTGAATTTGTTTTATTAAAAATAAGGGGATGTGTGTGTGTATAAAATGATCATTATGATTTTTTTAATTGAGTTAAAGCTAAGGCTTGAAATATTTTGTAAATAACTAGTATATTCAAATTTCTCTCTAGGTGAGCAGATAAAGCACCAAAATCATGTCCTTCATTGAGCAGCCTTTTTCCCCACTTGTCTGCTCCTAACAGCTCATGACTCCTTTTAGTCCACTAATATATTACTTGGCAAAATAACAGTTTTTAAGAGGTTCTTCAGTGGCCTAACATTCACACAGCTGAACTCTCCCCCTCAGGCTATGGAGGAATATAGGCTTCTCTAGTTACAAGTGTAATTATGAATATAAAGCATTGACATACTTGACTTTAAAAAAGGTGCTTAATATTTTAATATTGTAATGTGCAGGAAAAAAATGGGGGCGGGGGGAGTGAAGAGTCATACCTCCAATAGCACTTCTTTGTTTCTATCTGCCATCTCGGCAGTTTCCTTTTTCCCCAGAAGATAATTCTGGAAAAATAAATAAAGTTAAAGATAAAACCACCCTATTATTCCCTTGGCACAGGTGCATATATGATTTCTTCTAGAGATACAGCAACTGTGTCTGCCTGTATAGAATGACAGGAATACTGCGTTGAACATTAACTTGTGCCTGAGCATCACTGCTAAAATGCTTAATGCTGGCCTTCTCCTTACTTTAACCATTATCTGGAAATATTCCATAAACTGCCCTCCCCCAAATCCTGGGATGATACCACATCCAACAGCTGACAAATGTTATGTACAGCTAATGAAAGGACCTGAAAGGTTTACAAATTAAGTACAATGAGTAAGGTAAATTTCCTTAAAATATGCTAAGCTTAACTGACCCAGATGCAGAAAATTTATGTTCTGGCTTTGAAAGAAATCCCCAATTCTCTGAGACTATCATAATATCACTTGCTTGCCTCAACTAAAATCCGAATTCTATTAGCCTTATAAAAAACTTCTTTGTAATCACCTATAAAAAAATCCACTGGTATTCCCAAATGTGTATTATTCACTAAAAGTATCCAGTAAAGATGTGTCATGATTAAGCTGTCTGAAGGATATTTAATACTTTTAACACTGCTACTATTTTTCATTACTACTTTTTCTCTCACTTACTGATTTTTATAAAATATTTGTATATTATAAATTATTAACTCAAACATTATTCTGGAATAAACAAAGATGCCAAATAAATAAAGGTAAATATATTAAAAGTGGAACCACTTATAATCAAGGTTATTGAAATTTAAAAAAAAAAAATTTAAGTGCCAACTGGATAAATGGAGAAAGTAGAGAACTTAAATATGTAAGTACTTTTCTTTGATGGATGAGAAGCTCACCAAGTAAACAGCTGTGTTGAACAGCTCTGGATTACAAAAAAGCAGAAACCTGGTAACTCCCTGGAGTTACTTCTGCTGCCCTAAGGGCTCACTCCATCTGGCTCTGGGTGACTGGTAATCTCTTTGAAGCCTGACACTTGGGCCCCAGAGGACTTTCCACCTCAGTGGAAGTAGTAAATGGAAGCAGTTACTACTCCCATAGTAAATGCTCCCATGGGGTTTTGCAATCACAATGCTCCAACCAGGTGGTTGCCAGTTTTTTAGCTCTATTAACTTAAAAGTAATAGAATATTATAAGATGAACATTTAGAAATCATGATCTCTAAGATATTTGGCCTCACCTGTGGGTTTTTGAAAAGTGCATATTTTTCTATACGTTCCATAAATACAAGCTTGTTTTGGCTATCTCTTGTCCAATTAAGAAGATTTTCAACCAAGTTTTCATGGTCTTCAAAGATTCTCTCTGTCCCAAGATAAAATATCAGTACTTTGTTAGTATTCATCAGAACTGCATCAAAGACATGAAACCTTGTGAAGTAATTCCAAGCAAAACCACAGAATTTTACTTGACATTATAGCTCTTGGCCCTTAGAAATGATCTAGTCTTCCCTCTATTTTCAAATAAGGAAACATGCCCACTGTGTTAACTGACTTCAGCAAAGTCACACAACTGCTATATGGAAGAATCAGGACTAAAATCTAGGTCTTCTGTTAGGTTTTCCTCAGCCTTCAGCCTTCTCCCATCCACCCTTGAAAAAACAAAAACCAGGGGTGCCTGGGTGGCTCAGCCAGTTAAGCATCTGCCTGAATATTCAGCTCAGGTCATGGTCTCAGCTCCTGGGATCGAGCCCCTCCCTCCAGCTCCCTGCTCAGTGGAGAGTCTGCTGCTTCTCCCTCTCCCCCAGCTCATGCTCTCTAAAATTAAAAAAAAAAAAAAAAAAAAAAGACACTGTAGCCAATTACATAAAAGGTAGTAGAGAAATATTATATATATGGGTCTTTAACCTACAGCCATGGACATATTCCAAAAATTAGTATCCAAACATTTTCTGTATATCATGATTCCACATCTATGAACTCAAACCTTTCTAATTCTCTAAGAATAGTTATGAGTATTATTAGAATACATTTTATACATGTTAATAAACTAATAACTTATGTTTTAGTTTTGGGAGCTATGTTTGTACATTCTGACACAAAAGGGTTATCAAATTTTTATTTCTCTGGAAACCACTGTGAAATATTTAAATAGGTACTAAGGGCAATGCAAATACTTTTTAAATTAAAATATAAAGTTGAAATTGATTACTGATTCAATAATACCTAATAAAATAACAATTGCCAGGTTGCTATAATCACACAATATTATAAAAAGAAAACTTTTTTAAGAGTCAATGATGGCATTAAAAATGAGGAATTTTTAAAATTAGAAAACACCACACTGGGACGCCTGGGTGGCTCAGTTGGTTAAGCCACTGCCTTCGGCTCAGGTCATGATCCTAGAGTCCTGGGATCAAGTCCCGCGTCGGGCTCCCTGCTCAGCAGGGAGTCTGCTTCTCCCTCTGACCCTCCCCCCCTCTCATGCTCTCTCTCTCTCAAATAAAAAAAAAAAAAAAGAAAACACCACACTAAACTATAAATCATAGGAAATTAAGATTTAGTACATCTAGCTAAAAATAAAAAAGATAGGCTTTGTGTTTTCCCTAAAAGTCAAATGCTGGTATAAGAAATTCAGAACAAATGTGAATAAATAGAATGGTCTTAGTAAATGTGTCGAAAAAGTATTTTGTTACTTTAAAAAAAAAAACTGTTTTAGCCATAAGACGATCTGAAGTGAACTGGAAATGATCTTGTATCCAAAGAAATCTCAAAATACTTGGAGGAAAAAAAAGACAACGTAAAAAGCTAAGGCTATATACAGGAAAAAAAAGATGACTCAAGGTGCTTTAGTTAACATGAAAACTGTTAGGATTGCATAGAAATTAAAAAGTAAATAAAGCAATTAGATTACTAACCCATTTGTAATTCAGAGATGGTTTCTACCAGCGACCAGTCTAAACTATAACCGCAGTGGGATTTGTCCATTAGGTTATCCAGCACTTGTCTCACTGTCTGCCTCTCATCCACCATCATTGTTTTAGAACTATCGTCAGACATGTGGACTCTAATCACCAACTATAACAGGTAAAAAGGAAATTAAATACAAACCAAAAACTAGGCATTCTAGAAATTTCTTCCAATATCAAGTCATCTTCTGAGTAATGTTGTTCTTAGTTAAATATAAAACACAAAAAATGACTTTATTATGCAAGAAGGATATTCTAAAATTAGGTATCAAATAACCTACCTAAACAAATTGAAAGCATTTTTAAAATTATAATAACAGGTAAGATTATAATAAGACTGTTTTGTTTTACTTTTTTAGGAAAATTTAAAACAAAGTTACTTCTTTATAATAACATTTTATCTACAAAAAACATATACGAAAAATATATTAGGAAGAAATATCCCTCTACCTCTCTGTATCTTTAAGGTATGTTATATAAACAAGGCAATTCTTTATAAATCTGATAGAAAAAAACTGATAAAAAAAATCCCAAACAAGGAAAAAGCCCAAATATCACCTTTTTCACTTGTGCCTCTTTAATTTTCTCCAGGGCAACTCTGATCTTCTCAGCTTTCAATTTTGCTGCCTGTTCTTCCTGTGAACACAAAGCACTGCAGATAAACTAATGCTAAAATAATGAGAATTTTTGAAAACTCTTTTTATCTTAAGGATGTTGCCAGTATTGAATTTCAGTAAGAACATAACTTCACATACTTACATAGAGCACATTTAAAAAAATAACCCTGTTCACAAAGTGAGAACAGACATAGTACACAAAGGAACATTTTTAAGATGCAGATTTGAAGATCTCTTATATTAAGAGACCAGATTCCATCTTCTAGAGAAAAAGAAATCTGTGATATAGCAAATTAATGAGTTTGATTCTGTCAATCTGAAGCAGATGAATTTCAGACAGAAGAAACAGGAGTGTATATCCCGTTTGCCATACCTGCACAGTCCCTTGACTCTGAATTTATACCCGCCTCTGAAGTATGAGCATTCTTTTGCATACTAATGTTTTGTTCTGTTATACTGAAAATGTATCATCACCATAAAACAGCAAAAAACAGTATCAATTTATTTCTTTGCAACCACATAAAAATCCTTAAAAAAAAATATAGGTATGTTCTCATCAATATACCAATGCAAACAAAGGAGGATGCATTATACTCTAGGTTTCATTCTGTTTTGAAAAGTACACAATATAATCAATGTCTCATGTTAGTAAACTCAAATTTGTTTCTATTAATTCACTGATGAAATTTTTAAAATGCTAAATATAATTTTCCAAATATTTAATTTCTAGTGACTTCTTTATAAAATTTAGATTATAAGTAGTAATAAAATTATCAAGAACTATAATTATAGTCATACCATTTATTTTTTCCTAAAATAACACAGAGTATTGTAATACCGGTACTTACTTGTACTTTCCAGCAATAGGCCATTGTACGCTGTAGCCTTAATCTCCAGTTGAAAAAAACTCATGTAAGTAAATCTTCGCCTTTTATGAAGGATTACTTTCTAACTCTAAGCTTTTGATTACTCTGGAAAATATCTAAGGAAAATACACACTGCCATCTTATATATTCCTATATTTAATATAAGACTTAAAACAAAGACCTAGTTATATCAGCCAATTTTATTTGCTCTGGATTATGATTAAAAACCATCCATTTCATACTCTAGGCTATCTTCCCTCATTGCAAGCTTAGTAGTTACTACTCCGGAGAACAGAGAAAACAGTAGTTAGAGAAGACAGTGGGCTTGTTTGCCAGAAATCGGATCCTTTTCAATGAAAGGAGCCAGTGAATTAACATAATAACCAAGGTGTGGAAATACTATCTGTAAACCCAATTAGAGAACAAAGAACTTTATTTTAACAATGGAGGGGGTAAGATAAGACTTGATTCTTAGTCTATTACAGATATAGTCATTTGATTAAAAGATCAAATCATTGTATCCCTGCCTTTATGCAAATAAACAACGTAATTATAAAATATGTTGCCTGTGTATTTTAATAAGTTATTTTTTTCTTTTTAATGCAGGCTATACAATGAGAAAACTACACTACTGTCATTAAAACTCTCAGTTTCTGGAATAATGTGTCTTAGATAAACAAATCATTGTTAGTTAAATTACCAAACCCTGTGTTTCTGATGAGTATAGCACAAACTCTAGAAAGGAATTTTGAATACTACCATTTCCCAGTGGTTTCATGAAACCAGCTGACAGGTTTTTTTTGGAAGAGAAAGAGCGAAGCAGGAGATTTATGAATGTTTTCTCAATGGGATAATGATCTTCTGTTTCTCATGGCTCATTTGCCACATCTTTGTATTAGTATGAATGACTGTTACAGAGAGGAAAAATTTACCAAGGCATATTTTCAAGTTTTACTTCATGTCTCTGAAAAGCAAATTTAAATCTCAAAGTCTGATAAGGAAAGACTGATACATAAAATCAATGCTTTGTGTATTTGGAATATAAACATGGACTTCTAAAAGGCCAAGTTCTTTTATAACATAATTTTTCTGCAGAAGTTAAAAAAAAACTCAAGAAAATGAACAATCCAATAAAAAAAGGGTGTTCTAAAAGACATGAACAGACAACTCAGCAAAGAAGATACACAGGTAGCAAATAAGCCCATGAAAAGATGCTCAATATCATATGTCTTTAGGGAACACCAAATTAAAACGAGATTATCACTATATATCCTATTAAAATGGCCAAAATCCAAAACACTGAAAACATCAAATGGTGGTGAAGTAGAGGATCAACAAGAACTCACATACATTGCTGGTGGGAACGCAAAATGGTAGAGCCACTTTGGAAGATAGTTTGGCCGTTTCTTATAAAACTAAACGTGCTCTTACAATATGATCCAGTAATGCTCCTTAGTACCTATCCAAATGAGGTGAAAACTTACCTCCATCCAAAAATCTGCACACAGGTGCTTCTAGCAGCATTATTTATTTATTTATTTATATTTTTATTAGCAGCTTTATAACTGCTAAAACTTAGAAGCAACCCAGATAGCCTTCAGTAGGTGAATGGGTAAACTGTGCTACATCCAGCCAATGGAATATTACTCAATGCTACAAAGAAATGATCAAGCCATGGAAAGACATTGAGGAAACTTAAATGCATATTACTAAGTGAATGAAGCCAATCTGAAAAGGCTGCATACTATATGATCCCAACAATATGACATTCTGAAAAAGGCAAAACTATGGAGAAGGTAAAAAGATTAGTGGTTGTTAGGGGTTGGGGAGAAGGAGGGATGAATAGATGGAACACAGCACTTTTGTAAGAGTGAAGCTATTCTGTATGATACTACAATGGTAGATACATGTCCTTAACACATTTGTTGAAATCCACGGGATGTACAACATGAAGAGGGAACTCTAATGTAAACTATGGACTCGGGGTGATAATGATGTGTCAACAAAGTTCATCAGTTGTATCAAATGAACCACTCTGGTGGGGGATATTGATTATAGGGAGGCTATACATGTGTGGGGGCAGGTAGTATAAGGGAAATCTTTGTACCTTCCCCTCAAATTTACTGTGAATCTAAAACTGCTCTAAAAAAATAAAGTTTATTGTTAAAAAAGAATATACAAATTTAAATATTACATTCTGATATTGGTTATAAATATAAAAATAGTATTTTCATACTCCCATTTTAGTGTAATCTTATTTGCCAAATACAACAGAACACAACCAGCGCTATCTTTTGAAGGACTGATATAAAAGGCATTTAATTGTAAGATTAGTTTAAACTAAGTTTCTGTTCTACAGGCTAACAGGAAAAATATTGACACGGTGAAAGAAAGGATAAAAGAAACGAGATTCAGTGCAACCATTTAACATACGTTAAACAAATTAGATTTCCTAGCCATCAATAAGAAACCATCTTTTTGTAAAGCACCTAGGTGGGGCTATTTTAACATCCAAATTTAGCTCTTCCATTTGCTCAAAATACTACTCTTTAATAACTACATAAATTGATCTGTTTTAAAAGTGTATAAAATTCAAATTTAGGAGCTCTGTGCTTAATTTCAACCTAGGCCAATTTTGGTTTATTCTTCTCCAGTTTATTAACAAGGATGATCCTTGCTAGAAGCTTTCTGAAGAAACAACTGATCAAGATACCTCTTACTTTTAGAGTCTGAATATCATCACTGGAGCAAAACTGAAAATAAAAATAGTTATATCAAACTGCAAGATTCATAGTATTTTAGGCTTCCATAACCTCTTCCTCAGAAAGTTTGATTTTCACCTACATTACCATGGTATATTCATATCTTTACTTTTAACCATTACAACCTAGGGGGAGGAAGAAATTGTTTTAAGCTCATAAAGTATGCAATATAGGAAAGATCAATAAATCTTTGCTGATGTGATTAGACTATACAGGAAGAAGACATCTCTTAGTTTACTTGTAAAGGCAATGTAAATCTATGTTCAATGTCTGCAGCCTAATTTCAATACAATGAACAAAGCTTTATTCATCTCATGTTCTCTTTTTGCTAATGCAGACAACCTCTGGTCTTAAGCCTTCTGCCCCCTTATCTTCTGACTATCCCTTTCTTCACGTTGTTTGTCCCACAGCCATCCTCAACATAAGTAAAAGATATCTTACACATATAACAACTTTGTCTTCTACCCTGTCTCTTAAAAGAGCAAAAGACAACCCATTTTCTACCTGAAAAACTCCTGTGCAGCTATCAGTAACCATCAAATGCCAAGCCTCCTCAAATTTACATAAAGAACAAAAACTCAGTGAAGATTTTAGGATTAAATGAAAGGGAATGCTGTGGTTACAAAGTGTTAAAGCATTCTCTTGAGTTTAAAAATCAGAATACTGACAGGAAGAGTGACAGTTGCTAAGAGATGGCCAGTGAATTCCTTCAACTAAAAAATTATTAAGGCTTCGTAGGTTCAGAACAAATCCAGTTGAAATTAAGGGGCTCAAAAGGAATTAGCAGTTTCTTTAGGATCTAGTTTATTTCACACTTTACAGCAATAAAAAAAATTAGATAAATTTAAAAAGGTTCAAAGAAAACTTGGGAGTGGTAAGTTCACCGCCCATGAAATGCTCTACTCTATAAAATTACTTAGAGCCAGAATAGTAACAGTAACAACTACTTTACTTCCCTGACATTGATAGACTTTCACTGAGAAGAGAACTAACATCAACTGAACACCTAAAACCTGCCACACACTATGAGGCATGTTACACACGGTATCTCATTTAATTCTCAATAATGCAAGGCCAATATCACTATTATACATTGTACTGATTAAGGCTCAGAAAGACTAATCTTTCTAAGATCAAACAGGCAGTTACCCAATGACTAACTACTTGCTCTCTCCACTAGCAGTAAGTAAAAACTACTTGTCAAAAATGAAAGACTTATAGTAATGTAACAGCACTTTTATAACTTCTCTGAAGCAAAGAAAAATGGTGGTTAACATTACAACAGTTCTTGAAGGTCACTAAAGGACCATTCTGTGACAGATGTTTGTGGAGACTGTGCAGGCTTGGGTCTGACTGCAGGGGATAGAGTTCCTGCTTTCAAGGAGCTTACGTTTAAAATAAGAGACAAGACAATAAAGAAATAGATGTGTGGTTAGTCAGTCAGGGATAAGTCCTACAGAAAAAAATAAAGCAGGGTAGAGGAGTGAAGAGTGACAAAAAATGCACTGTTAGATGAGATTAGGGAAGGCATTTAAAACAGTACCCAGAGATTTAATGGCATCAGATCAGCAATATGTCCTCTGCCCACTGCACCCATTTATGGTACTAATGCCATTCCTATAAAAACTGGTTGGCATTATTTTTGCAGATGTTCCCAGCTCAGAGCTGTATGTGGGATAGTTATTTCATTAACAGTGGTATAGTGACAACTGGATTTATGATGGAAAAAAAAACACGAAACAAAATATCCTTTTGCTGCTTTGGCCTAAGCACAGTGCTAACTACCGGGTGTTACAATGTCTTAGTTTGGAAAAGTGTGTATCAGAGGTGGGTAACTGGGGTACCATGCTTTTTGGGTAAGGGACACCAGACTGCCACATGGGGGCACGCAAGATGTGTAAACCCATTTTTGTTTCAAAACAGCCAAGTGCTCTGGTATTGATGGCCCTGGCATTGAGAGGCTCCTGCAGCTTGGGTTATCTAGGAATTTCTGCTACCTCCCTGACTCCACGCCCCATTCCAGCCTAAATGTTTAGGTTCTACACGAGTGAATCACATTCCTGCTCAAATTTCTTGTATGTAAGCAGGGTAGTATGTAGGAGGAAGCTGGAGCCAGATGTTGGCTACACACGCCAGCAATTCTAACACTTGGGTAATGGGAGAAGAGCGGATGCAAGCAGAGATGGCTCTGACGCTGCAGTTGGCACCACTGTCTCTTGGGCACAGGGAGACGAGAAGTTACGGACTGCATTTATCCATAACTTGCACGGAATAACCTCCCTGTGGTAGGAACTTTGTATTGTTCCCTGCTACATTTCCAGGGCTGTGAACATAGTAGGTATTCAGGAAATACCTGTTGAATGGACGAAGTTATTCTCTTCAACAGTTTGCCACTACATTTAGGAAAAAATACGAACTCCTTAGCATGCCTTGAACAATCTGGTTCCTGCCTACTTCTCCAAACTCAAATCAAGACACTCACTCCTATCTTCATTCAACTACTGTGGCTCCAGCAACAGAGCCTTTTTTTAGCTTCTCAAACCTGCCAAACTCTTCTCCCTGGGCCTACCTACAGGGAACACTAACCCGCACCCTCAAGCTGGCTTTTCATCCTTCAATCTTTAGGTTAAATGGCGCCCCCTTAGAAGGGCCTTTTCTGATCTTATCTAAAGGAAATGTACCCCCAATACTCTCCCCAGTATTCTCTAATGCTTTACCTTTGCTTCCTCCACAGCACTTAACATGATTTAGAATTTGTTTATACTTGCCTATTAATATTTTTTATCTATCTTCCCAAGCAGACTGTGAGCCCCTGGGGGGCGGGGGGGGGGTAATATGTCCATTTTATACAAAGTTATAATCCCAGCTCCAGGATAGTACATGACTCAACAAATATTTGTTCAATAAATAAAAAATGGAAAGGGTAAAATATTACATTTGAGAGCAGTGTACAAAATGGACTGGAGAAAGGAGAGGCAAGAATGAAGAGACCAGTGTAGTAGCTGATAAGAGATTAGGAGCCTATTTTAGGGTGGTGGTAATGGGAACAAAATGGATGGGTGAACTTAATCCTGCAAATTCTCCACTAGAGCTTTAAGATAATAACTGAGAAGAAAGAAGGCAGCATGGAGGGTAGAAGGCTCACACCTTGGTAACCGGGAAAGTCGTAGCATTCTGAACAGAAACAGCAATGTCAAAAGAAGGATATAAATTGTGAGGCAGCAGGGTGAGTGTAGCTAGAGATCTGTGGGACTGGAGGTGCTGGTAAAATGCTGGTAATCTTCCAAGAAATACCTGACAGCGACCTGGAAATATGTTGCTCTTAGGTAGAGAGATCTGATCTAGAAGAGAGATCCTATTTGAAGTTATGAGTGTAGATTGCAGGGAAAGAGTGAACAGAGAAGGAGCTGAGGAAAAGGAAAGAATTTTCTATGGTTATAAAGTATAATATGGCTATTATCCACTTAGACTTCTACATTTCCCTAATCTTAAATTGTTTCTACCCAATTCCTAGATCTACTTTAAAGAGAAACTCAAGCAAGAGAAAGGGTTTTACTGATGACTCTTGGGTCTTCTCTTTGAGCTGCTTCTCAGGGAGATTTTAATTATAGCCTTATTAGCCCCTTTCACAAATTTAAAACGTTAAGTAATAAAAAAAAAAAACAAACCCCTCATACACAATAACTTAGAGACATTACCCATAACCACCATCATATTCCAAAGAAACGATCTATAACCAAGTCTGATATTCTTGAATTTAACATTATTTAAATAAGATAATGAAATAAAAACATGAATATAAAGGAGGTCAAAATCTATTCACCTTCCCTATTCTGTTATTCCTTAGTTAATAATGACAATGGCTAAAGGATTTTAAATTGATCTAAAATATTAGCCCAATGAAAATCCAGTTAGACTGATTCAAACCATTCTGAGGGCAGGGAACTGAGAAATTAAAATTGCAGCCTTCTCTTCCAATTTGATTAAGCTAATGTAAAGTAAGATTCTGTTTATATAAATAAATGTTTTAATTAAACAAGGTGTTTATAATATAAACAAGAATTAGAAAACAAAATCTGTTAAAGAAACACCATGGATAGATAACCTCTAGTAATAAAAGTTAAAATTAAAGCAAAGTTTTTAGACTTTAAAATGAAGTAAAATGTTAAACTTAGAAAAAGTGCAACGTACTCAGGAAGATGGTCAGGTATTTACCGTATTTTCAATATTTTCTGATATTGAGGGTAGAATATTAAGTCATTAAGATCAGTAAATAATTACCTTCAGTAAGAAAAAAAAATAACTATAACAACAAAGATGCTGAAATAAGAAAGCACAATCTGAGAAATCTGAGAACACAATCAAAACCAGAAATTATATTCTACCTGAAAGACAACAAATATTTACATGCAGGTGGAAAGAGGAAGTATCACCTTGGTCAGCAAATGAGAAGGTTTTCCTGCAATGTTTCTCAGAAGAAGGGAGGTTTCCCTGTCCAGATAGGAGTGCTTGTGCAGAAAAAGAGAGAAAAACAAAAAAGGCAACAGAAGTCAGTGGAGGTTTTATGTGTTTAAAATATAAAGTAGACAAAGAATGATTCTCTATCATTAATCTCACGTCTTTTTCCTACAGTGAAATGTGTTCATAAGAAAACTTTACAAAAAACAAAAAACAAAAAAAAAACACAAAAAATAGAAAGAAAAGGATGGGGAGACAGACACCCTCTATGCCAATAGGCATGCCCTAGCTGACTCGTGCCAGTCCCTCACTCTGCAAAAATGGATCATGCACTGCATAGATCACAGAGCCAGACTGTCTTCTAGGGCAATGTTTGTTGAGTACTGTGCGCACAGCACAGATAAACAGGTGTCGAAGACCAATGACTAAACATATTCCTTCCTCTTATCAAAGCCTATAAAGACCTATATAGCTTTAAGTAGTATATTCTTTTGAAAACAGAATAAGACTTTTAAAAACATTTTTAAAGACTCTGCAAGTATTTCTGATCAATTCAATGATAGCTACACAAAGAGAAAAAATGTCCATAAATATTTTGCCTAATGGGTATCACCTGTTTTCAGTAAAATCTTATTAATTCACTCATTATATCAGAATACTAGTAAGATTATATGGCACAGTAAAGGACTTACATAGCAAACAAATGACATGAACAAAATATTATAGTTCCTTTAAAGTGATTAACTTATTCAAGCAATTAATATATTTTCATAAAAATGATTTGTGAATAACAAAGGCCCTAATTATCCTCTTCCCCCTTAATAACTTTTTAGTAACGTGTTCAAGGTAAGTTTATGCAACTGTATTTAAACTCACAAGAGTATAAATTAGAGCTGTTTCCATATAAATGTAATTTAGACTTGCCTGTCCGTAAATAATTCTGAATTAGCATCTATTTTTTAATGCTGTGTAATTACTAACCACCATTTAAAACAATACATTGGTGGGGTGCAGGGTGGCACATTCGGTTGAGCATCCCACTCTTGGTTTTGGTTGGGATCCTGATCTCAGGGTCTTGGGACTGAGCCTCCACATGGGCTCTGTGCTCAGTGTGGAGTCTGCTTGGCACTCTCTTTCCCTCTCCCTCTGCCCCTCCCCCCCTAAAATAAATAAATAAATCTTAAAAAAATAAAATACATTGGTGCAGCTGAGTGGAGTTATAGAAAATATTCTATGACGTTATATTTTATATATCTAACTATATATCAAGTTATTCTTAAGAAAAAAGTTCTTTGGAAAGAAATATTAGAGCAGTACCCACTCTTAGAAAGTTCACTGTCACAGATAATAAAACACACTACTTCAAGATTAGAAACACTGTTAAAGAATATTAATCTTTGCTCATATCTACAGTATGTTGAGTTTACTATATAGTATTTCATTGCCTATGTATTTTTTTCTTTTTTTAAATACAAGATGAACCTTATAAGCATACCTGCCCTTTTCACCCACTCCTGCAAGAAAAAAAAAACACACAAAAAACCCCCAAAACAAAGAAAAAAAACTAAGGTTAAAAAAAATTGGACAGATTCATCAAGATCCGCACTAACAGGGTCAAACAATAACAAGAACAGAGACAATTATCTCTAGGTCCTCATTTACCTAAATGGTATAATCCTCCTGAAGGTAAAGATTAGTTGGCTTATCCAAAAGACAAGAGGCAAGAGAAATTTCTAAAACTTCAATTTAATTTGAGGTTAACAATCAGCTAAGACCAGGGAGAAAACTGGGAAGGACAATTAAAAAGAGCAACTTTAACTTTTATTGCTCTTATTCCCGTTCATTTTTTGCTATTCACATGTAATGGGAACAAGTGTATTCTTACACAAATATGTAAAATACATAGGAAATAATTTATAAAAACCCTACTCTTGTTTCCTTTATCTTACTCAAAGATTAGTTTCTCAGGAAAAGATCCCCCAAATAAGTAAAATACCTAAATTCTAAAAAAAAAAAATATGCTTCAGGCCATGAAAACAAACTTTTTTTAGTAAATGTAATTCTAGACATTAAATTCAAGTTTAAACTTAAAAATCTTGTAAGATTTACTCAATTAGTCCTCAAACTCAGATCACCTCAAGACTTCAAATCACTAAAAAAAAAAAATCCGTGATCTGATCAGCAAGAAACAATGATATCTAACTGTATTTGTTTAAAGACTCAGAAGTAGAAGTTATCCATTTAAAAATATTAAAAGGTTTAAACAGCCTAAAATAAAAGAGATAATTATATTATTATAGCTAGTGTACCAAAAATAATCCACATCTAAAACAATGAGACCACATACAATAGCTGAACATGACGATAAATTATTTTGTGTGGGACAGTCAGGCAGCTATTCACGGCTTACTCACTAGCAGGGAGGGAAGCCAGGCCTGCATGTTTCCTCTACCTAAGCTATAGGTATTTGTAGCAGAAAAAATGAAAACCTAGAAACCACAAGCAGCAAACTCTTTCCTTCAATAAATGCCTTACTTTATTTATCTTCCCCCTAATGGTGCCAGTCATACATTGCTCTAGAATTCCTCAGAAAGGGGGCCAGGGTGTTGGGAGAATCTGTTACTGGAGAAAGATGCAAGAGGGATGAGAAGAGTGGTATGCAGCTGGAGGACTGAGAAAAGCAAAGGACACAGTGGTTTGGGCATGTCCTTAAATCAACCTTCTGTCTTGGAACATGTTGCTGATAACAAAAATGCACATCACTTCATTTAAATAGGGCCTTCTTACATTTTCTTTCATTCACCACTAACAACACTAAGTCAGTGGCTTATTTTTAATCCATTTCATTGGTCTGTTAGCTTATTTTCTTTCTCTCTTCCACTTTATTTACCCTGTAAAACAAATTGAGGGAAGCCTGCAATTTCTATTGTCCAGAATTTACCAAGAGTTATTATGTTGGAAAATAATTTCACCAAGAGAAACCCAGCTTGAAGAGCTGCCAATACCAAAACTGGCACCATCAATGTGCATTCTGTCACATGCAAGTAAATGACAGAAGACATCTGAAATTCTTTTTCACAGAATAACGAATACTACTAAGTTAATAAAAAGACCTAAAATGCAAGAATTCCTGAGCTTTATTAATAAAGACGGTTTAAAAATATTCCACATTACTATGTCTTATTTAAAATAGTTACAGCACAATGAGAAATCTAAACTGTAAAAATAAATATCAAAATCATTTTATCATGGCCTCATCCAAAGTTGTAAGATAGGGAATGGTTTTGTCACAATTATACGTAAGACTTGGGCGCCTGGGGGGGACTCTGCTTCTCCCTATGCCCCACCCCCCCACTCATGCTCTTTCTCTCTCAATAAATAAAATCTTAAAAAAATTATACATAAGATTCATTTGTAAAAATTTTATACTTCCCCATTTTCTTTTGTTTGAGTCTATAAATTGTCTCAGCACATTATCCCTATTTTGTTTAAGGCTTTTTTCTATTACCATATACAGGTATGTTTTGTCTGCTATTATTTGTCACAGTATGTTTTAGTTCTAGGCCCACCTATATTTCTGCTTTCTCTACCCTGTAAAAAATGCCTTCTGATCTTTTCACTTGTCTTAAACCCAAATTATAAGTGCATGTATGATTATGTCATCGTGTCTTTTACTACAGTGGTGGCCAAACATTTAAAAACTGAAATACATTATATTATAAATTACTTTTTGGTTATTCTCCTCCATCATGGGTATTAGAGCATTAAATTCATTTTAAAAAGTAGATACGTTGGTAGGTTAGATTATTTATGAATTTCATTTGGGACAAAGATAGTGATTTAAATTGTTATAAAATGGGGGTACCAGGACTGAAAGGATTAGGAAGTGAAATAAGTGATGACAATGCAAGTGTTAGAGCAAGCATGGCTGATACTGAAGAGTGTAAGGGAGGGGCTGAAGGTGAGGTAAGAAAAGTGTTTTTCGGGTGCCTGGGTGGCTCAGTTGGTTAAGCGACTGCCTTCGGCTCAGGTCATGATCCTGGAGTCCCGGGATCGAGTCCCGCATCAGGCTCCCTGCTCGGCGGGGAGTGCTTCTCCCTCTGACCCTCCTCCCTCTCATGCTCTCTGTCTCTCATTCTCTCTGTCTCAAATAAATAAATAAAATCTTTAAAAAAAAAAAAAAGTGTTTTTCACTATGCCGGATATAACCCATTAGTAAACTGTGAAATCAATTCACTGGGTTACTGGGTTATTACCAGGCAAAGGAAGGAATCTGATTCAGCTGGGTGGGGGTCAGGAATTTGGGGGTTTTTTATGCTTCATAGATGATTCTGAAGCAGCACCATCCAACTGAATATAATACACAAATATAAAATTTTTTAGTAACCATATTAAAAAGAAAAAGGCAAAATAAACATTAGTATCTTTTATCTACCTGAAAATATCCAAATAGTATAATTTCACAAATTAATCAATAAAAAATATTAAAGAGATATATACATTTTTAAAATACTAAGTCTTTGAAATTCATGCTGTATTTTATCTTTATAGCACCTCTCAATTTGGATTAACCACATTCCAAGTGCTTAACAGCCACAGTGGCTAGTGGCTACCATGAGGAACAGCACAGCTCGGAAGCACCCAGATTTGTCAACACTGACCAGAGGATACATTTTTGGAGAAAGAAATTGGGTTTTCAGTGAAGCATCAGTGTAGAAGAGTCATTCTACTTGATAACGCCATTCTGAAGAACAGCTAAATTTGTTAATAGCTTAAGAAATTTACAAAAGCCCTTAGCTTCAGAATAGAAGAGAAAGCATGCGGTTTTAGGCTCCGATACACAATTTCTCTATATCAGATATGCTACCACCTATATAATCTTACCGTAAGTATTAATATTCAATGGTACTGTATCATACAGTTGCTCATTTGTTTTCTGCTCGTTTATTTTTAAAATTGATTTTTATTAAAAAAACCCTGAGGTTTATGACCAGGTTTCATTATCAGGAGTTCTAAAGAATGCATTCTTCTTCACTGCGATTTAAGTAGTCCCATGGACATGTTTACAGAACTTACAGGTGTCAGCTCAGCCTGCTCTTCTGTGAAGTCAATATGATGCTTGGCCTGCTTGCTGGAACATCTCAGAGAAATAGCATGCTGTGAAAATGCAGGAAGGAAGAAAATGATAGGTAAAGAAGGTGGAAAAGGGCCAGTCTCATTATCATGCAAGAAGAGACAAAGATCACTGAAATGAACTGTTGAAACAAAACAGTAATGAAAAGTTGCATGCATCTTTCATTATATTATGCAAAAATAAAAAAGAACTAGATGATCCTAACCCCTTGATAATGTATATATAAAAAGCACAATAAAGCAAATGTTGCAAAATGCTAAAAATCAGTGAATCTGAGTAATGAGTTTCATGAGTTCTTTGTACTATTCTTTCCATTTTTTGAAAGTTTCATATTATTTTAAAACAAGTTTTTTTAAAAAATCTATTCTCTGTAGACTCAACCTCACACAAACTCCCATATTTCCAAATGCTTATTGGTTAATTAAAAAAAAAAAAATCTAAATCTGAAGTGTTCAAAAAAAAAGAGATGACTACCTATATACCATGTTATTAAACAGTATGATGGAACATTAGTTATTAAAACTCAACACATCGTCACCAAAAATGAATGTAGGCAAAGTGACAAAAACAGTAGAAATAGTACATGTGCAAAGATTAAATGCTGTTACATTATTGAAGATGGAAAGGAATTATGGGATGATATAAACAGTTTAATATTAGGTTCCATTTCCACAAAATATTTGAATACTTTTCTACAAAAAAAAAAAAAAATCTCCCCCAAATCTAATTTTTACCTCAAAATGAATCTGGGGATCAATTCTACACATCAATTTTGCTCTAAACATGTTCAGTTCCAAAGACTTTTGTTTGTTATCAAGCTATCAAATTCTCCAACAATCCCTCAAAAACTCCAAAGTCTCTGCAGAGTTAGTTATGGATCACCATTTTCTTGAATTGAATCTGTAACATGGTAGAATCAAGTGCCATTTACAAGCCAGAATCTTGTGCTGGTGTAAGGGGGTGGGGGATGGCAGGTGTATAGAAAAGCACTGATCTCACACTGAAGCTAAACTGTAATCAAGAAATGGCCTTATACCAAAGAACAAAATAAAACACTTCCTCTTGATAGCTAACACCTTAGATTACAACTGGAAAAAAGAAGTGGAGGTCTGTGAACACACATTAGTGTTTCAATAAAACAGATTTACATTCATCCTTTACTGACACGTGTGCATTTTTCACAAATACTAACAATGAGCACAGCACTGATGGTAAAGAACGCAGACCTTAGGGCTGGAGGGACTGGGTTTGAGCCTCAGCTCAGCCATTTACTGGCAATGTGACTCTAGGCTTACTATTTAACCTGTTTTCTTATGTGTAAAATAGAGCAATATCAGCATTTTCTCCAAAGTTGCCATAAGAATTAAGTGAATAACATTACTACTATTACAAAAGTGGGAAACCACCGGCCCTCATCTGAATTTCATTTAAGCCTCAATTCATTTAAATTAGAGCTAGTTTAGAGTTGTTAAATTTTAATACATGTAGGAATATACTAAAACACCACAAGATGGGGATGTTACTGCATAAATCTCTTTGCCCTTTTTCTTCCGCCCTTGTAGTTCTGTCTTTAGGTCTGGATCTAAGAGCACTGGCCAGTCTAGCCTTGTCTTGATTCTCCTTCAATTCTGTGATGAAGCAGCATGGTATTTCAGTATGAGCTCTAAAACCAGACTGCCAGGGTTCAAATCCTGGGGAACTTAGTCACTCTCTGCCTAAGTTCCTTCCATTGTGAAAATGGAGGTAATGGAATCTATTCCACAAGACACTGTGCAGATTCAGCATGTCGTTAAGCACAACGCCCAACACAGAATAAGTGCTCAATATAGTAGGGGATATTATTTTTCTATTTTTCCCCCTCTTTTTTCCCTTCTCTCCTTTTACTAGCCATTATATAGCCAGTAAATGTCTGAATTCTTTTTAAAATTACTTCTTTTAGGTACCTGGGTGGCTCAGTTGGCTAAGCGTCTGCCTTTGGCTCAGGTCATGATCCCGGGAGTCCCGGGATCCAGCCCTGCATCGTCATCGGGCTCCCTGCTCAGCGTGCTTCTCCCTCTGCCCCTCACCCCGCTCAGGTTCTCTCTCACACACACTCTGTCTCTCTCTCAAATAAATAAAATCTTTTTTTTTTTTTTTAAAGATTTTATTTTTTTTGACAGAGAGAGACATAGCGAGAGCAGGAACACAAGCAGGGGGAGTGGGAGAGGGAGAAGCAGGCTTCCCGCAGAGCAGGGAGCCCGATGTGGGACTCGATCCCAGGACTCTGGGATCATGACCTGAGCCGAAGGCAGACGCTTAACGACCGAGCCACCCAGGCGCCCCTCAAATAAATAAAATCTTAAAAAAATTTTTTTTTAGGGACGCCTGGGTGGCTCTGTCGTTAAGCATCTGCCTTCGGCTCAGGTCATGATCCTAGGGTCCTGGGATCGAGCCCCGCGGCGGGCTCCCTGCTCAGCGGGAAGCCTGCTTCTCCCTCTCCCACTCCCTCTGCTTGTGTTCCCTCTCTTGCTGTCTCTCTGTCAAATAAATAAATAAAATATTTAAATTTTTAAAAAATTATTTTTTATATTTTATAGTCCTTATTCATTTTAAAAACAGATGAATCCATTTTTATTCTTGTTCAAAAAAAGGTCCTTTACCAGCCCTCCATCACACAAAAACAACAGACCTAAAATCAAGTAACGAAGATCTTTTATTTCTTCAGAGAAGAAAAATTACACAGATTAATAGGAAATACACAAAACAAGAATCATAGCATATATGCCAATGTCGATTGAGGTAGCGTGTTTGAAAAGGATGAGTGAGAACTAGACTTTCACCCTGGTTTTCACTCAATCTTCACCTCTTCTTTCATCTGATACCCATTCTTTTTGCTATTTATTAACCTCACTAGGCCAGGGAAATCTGGAATTAAACACCATATGGGTACATGTGAATTTCAGTGAAATGTAGCAACACAGCCATTAGAATTTTAAAAGAAATGTACTGCGATCATTGAGAAGTCAATTAATAATCCCAATCTTTTTAGATATGTAGGCCTCTTAAAGTTTGAGAAAGCCCTGTGCTCTTATCCAGTTAATACTTCAGACCAAAAAGTTGTTTGCTAAGAATAATTTAGGACTTAAATGCCACTGGCGGTCCCCACCCCAGTGCTACAATAAACACAATTGCTTATTTACTTTTCACTAACTCAAAATTTCTGCACACATTAATTCTTGAAATAGTTCTGAAAAGTGAAGGAACTGGAAGAATTTATTGCATTGAACCTATGATATGCTGTTGGCATATCACAAGTTATAATGGTATATCCATGAAAGATTTTATTTAGGAAAAAACTATAAATATGAGGAAAACAATTATAACATTCAAAAGTTTTAGTAGCTCAGATATTAAGGAATTTTTTCCTATCATAATATTTATAGTAAAATCATCAAGGATTAGAAAGATTCAACAAAGCCTTTTGAATCTGCCATAAACTACAATAGTTTTTTTTTTTTTTTAAGATTTTTTTATTTATTTGACAGAGCGAGAGAGAGCATATAAGCAGGGGGAGTGGAACAGGGAGAGGGAGAAGCAGGCTCCCTGAGCAGGGACCCTGATGCTGCGCTCAATCCCAGGACCCTGGGATCATGACCTGAGCTGAAGGCAGACGCTTAATGACTGAGCCACCCAGGCGCCCCTACAGTAATAGCTTTTAAAAGCATTTTCATTTTAAAAGTACATTTTCATGTATAAATTTCCAAATTCAGAGGAATCATTAAAGTTTAAATCTCACCAGAAAATATAAATGAATGTGCTAACATTAACCTTTTATCAGTGAACCCTATTTTATATAAAATTTATAACATGCAATTACCATTTATATTTGCAAACTTCTACGTAATTGAAAACTATTGCTTTATCAGTTAACATGAATAAAAGTACCATAACAATGCCAGGAAATCAGCTGCAACATTTATCTCACATTGGTTAAGATACAAAGAGACCTTATTAGAATTTATTTCAACCACACTGAATTCTAATTTAAAAACTTAGTAGATGAACATCACTGATGGACTTCAAAAGAATACTAAAATTATTCTATAATCCATTTTTATGCTTATCCACAGAAAATATTTTATACTAAAACATTCTTTAACATTTAGGAAATAATCATTTTTTAACAATCAGCTTCACTTTATTTTTAAGATACTGATAAAAACTGGGAGGCCAAATGTAGTTTCGTAATTCAAATACAGGCTTCTCAGTTACTTGACCTACTTAATTTCTTCTTTGGAATAAATACCCCTACCAAAGGGATAGTGGGAGGCTTAAATGAGACAATATATGTGAAGTGCCTGAAAACAGTATTTCAAGAAAAGTCAGGAAAGAGAAAGGCAGAGAAAAAAGATTTACTCTTCCTGATGTGAAATTGTACTGTGCCTATCCCTGTTCGCTTTCAGAGAGCAACAAGACAAAAAGATAAGCCACAGTGTTATTTCATTTTTAGATGGGCAGTTTAACTACCCATGTCCCCAAGATGGAACAGTACCAATCTCAAACTAATTTTTCTAACTAGGCTCAGATGTCTGGCAAAGAACTAGGAGGCAGTATGACTGGCAAAGTTAAGAGAAGGAGGAAAGAAAGGAAAACAGAAGCAGAGATAATGGGAAAGCAAATCCTGTAAGGACCTGCAGGCCATTGCAGGGATTTTGGTTTTATAGTAAGATACAAAGTCTTTGGGTTTGAAAAGAGGAGGGGCAAGATCTGACTAACTTTTAATAGGACCACTCTGGCTTCGGTATGGATGGTAGACCCTTAAGGAGAAGGTAAATATAGGATGGCCAGGTGGGAGACTATTGCAAAAATTTACATCAAGATGATGTTGGCTTGGTGTCCGTGAAGGTGGTGAGAAGTGATCAAATTCTGGATATACTCTGAAGGTAAAGGCAACAGAATATGCTGCTGGACTGGAATGGGAATGGAAAGAAAAAGAGAAGTAGACAAAGACTCCAAGGATTTTGTTTGATGCACTGGAAGGATGGAAGAGCCATCAACTGAGATGGAGAAGACTTTGGAGGAGTTCGGGAGAAAAGACCAGGGCTTCGGTTTTAGACCAGTTAAATTTGAGCTACCTATTAGACATCCAAATAGAGATACTGATCAGAGATAGGATGTGTCAGCCCGGAGTTCAGGGGAGAGGCACACTGGCAAAAGATACCTGTATTTCTTTGAATCTAAGATGACTTAATGCTGCTACTTTCTTGATCTTTTTCAGGAACTGTCAAAAGAAAACTTCGCACAGAACTGCCACCTCGCTGACAGTGACAGATGCCACCTGTTTCTAAAACATACTCTCTCAACTTAGGCACAACTTTGGGTCAGATAATTCTTTGTTGTGGTGGCTAACCTGTGCATTGGAGGGTTTTACCAGTACCCTTAGCCTCTACCCACTAGATGTCAGTAGCACCCTTTAATCAGTGACAACCACAAATGTCTCCAGACACTGCTAAATGTCCTTTGGGGGGGCGAAATAGCTCCCAGTTGAGAACCATTGTTTTAGAGGAATTAAAATGTGGGGAAAAGGTGTGTCTTAGATAAATGAAATAGGGTATTAAAATGCGGGAGTTGTCAGTGCTTAAGCTCACAAGAGTGGATACAGATAGAAATGGAGTCAGGACTGTACCTTGGGGCACTCCAATGTCAAGAGACTGCAGACAGGAAAAGGAGATTATGTTAGATATGGCTGAGTGGTAACCATCTTAGTAGGCCCAAGGAAAGCTGAATGTTAAAGCCAGCACTGGAGAAAAGCAGAGGGGCACCCCAATGTACATCATATAACCTCAAAAGTCTCCAGAAGCAATAGAAGTGATGGTGGGAATGAAAGCAGAAGGACTGACTGGTTGAAAGCATACTTAAGCAGTTGATTAACAGATTCCTTCCTTTACTCACAGACCAACAGTGGTCTCAGGTTCAGACTGACAGTCACTCACAGGACCCAAAAGACCACAGGTTGGCACCAAGTTCACTTAGTTCTACAGAAAGACAAAGTGTGCTAGCATGAGACATGTTATCTTTAAAAAGGATCTACATAGGCCACCAGGAGCCTTTTCTGGACCCACCATTCTAAGGGACAGAAATCATGTAGGTAAGTACAGAAATCACCCTGGCTTAGGGAAACTTCATATTCCACAGGAACCAGCAGTCCATTTTAACAGCCAATGAGTGTAGGTTCCAGGAACCCTCAAGGGATGTATTTATGTTCACTTACAAAACTGATAAACTTCACACCAGGAAACAAAGGTCCGTGTCTATTCATAGGCTTCTAAGTTCACTCACAGTCTTCCTGGTCCATATGCACTCACTAATCAGGGGTCAGTTTATAGTAAACAATATTACCTGGAAACATTCTATATTTATTAGTCAAGTTTCTACTAAAAAAAAAAAAAAAAAAATGCCAGGAGAAGGAAAACACCCACAATCATTTCCCATGAAGAAAAGGGGTTCAGACTTGCTAATAATCCTTTCTGTTTTAAAGCAGTGATTCTCAGAGCGGGGACTTTCGCCTTACAGGGAACATAGAGCAATGTCTAGAGACATTTCTGGTTGTCACAACTGAGGGAGGCATGTGTCCTACTGGCATTTGTGGATAGGATAGGTGCCAGTGATGCTGCTAAGTTTCCTACAATACATAAGACAGCTCCCACAACAAAGAATTATTTGGCCAAAATGTTAGTAGTCAATGTTGAGAAATCCTGACCTAAAAGGATTAGATGGAAGTTCACATACTCAACACTGAGGACCACCTGACATTGCAAGCCTTCTTTCCCAAATGGGCTGCTAAAGCACTCACAGCCGACATACGCCCTCTATGTAGGAGAATGAAAGAACCATCTTCTCTGGAGAAGCTCACACACCTGAGAGAAAAGACTTAAGAATGATACTAGAGCAAAGACTATGAAAGAGCAAAGAATTTTAAGATGATATTAATAAACACTGATTTTGTTTGAACTAAGAGAATCAACTGGGGGAAAGTCTGGAGTTGAAACAGTGATAAACATACAAAAAAAACTATTTTTAAATCTCAAGGCAACTACTAATTCCAGGTAAGCAAAATGTAATGGCCCAGAAAGAAAATGTAATAAAAGCATATAGTTTAGCACCAAACTGCATGTACATAGTCATGGTAATATAAAAACTGAACAGTAACCAACCAAAATATACTGGGAGGATAGGGGAGCATGAGAGAAGAAGGGAGAGGAGTTGTCTAAATCCTAATCTTCCAGAGTGAGAAGTCAGTAGATAACACATACAACGGAAAAATATAAAGAAACAGCAATATAAATATAGATTTAATGACACAGAGGTAAATACCCTGAGAATCAGCTAAAAGAGTAGAAAGTTTTGGCCTCTGAGAGGATATGGCATGTGTGTGCACATGTGTAGCAAAATTTTCTGTAACAAGTCTCACAGAACTATTTGACTCTTTAAACTCCACATATGCAAAAGTAATTAAAATATTTTTTAGAGATTGTATTTGAGTGTAGGGACAATTTGATACACGGGTTTGGGATCTAGTAAGCCTCAATTGTTTTTCTTGATTTGAAGAACAGACCAAATCCATAAAAAAGTATGCCAAACCAAGTTTCAGGTTTGGTTAAACCACTTTTCTACTCATCCAGGCAAGACACAAGAACAGGACGGACAGAGAAGACTTTAACTCCTTTCCTGCTTTATTCCTAGTTTACTCACCAAACTTTATATTGAAGTCTTACACTAACCATTGTATTATTGAACACTGGTATCTTTGCCCATGAATACCACTAGGTCACATCCAAAGAATTTGCTGGGAGAGGACTTTTCACTTTTTACTTTGTTTTTATTGTGTGAGTATATTTTTACAGATGAGACACACATAAAGATCCTTAATGATTAGTTTAACCTGACCTCACGCATCCTGACCCAACTCAGAATAATCTGATTAGAAAGAAGGAATATCAACATATAAAACACAGAATAACCAAGAAAGTGCATCCTTAATAAAATATTGCTCATATCCCAACAGATAAATCTAAAAGACATAAATGATACATACTACAGAGCTGGTGCTAAATATAATCCCTAGGTATCATAAGACAAATAAATTTTTGAGTTCTCTACAGAATATATACCACATGAGCTTCATTTTAAATAAGTGAAAATTTACTTTTAGATTGATATACTTTTTCTTTACAAGCAATTAAACTCAAATTTATCTCTATTATGCTTCACAGTGCCCAGAACAAACTGGGTACATTATTAGGTACAAAAAGTTACTGACTGATGGAAATTAATCTATGAATTAAATCAATGGGGAAAAATTAATAATGTTGCATAATAGATGTAAATTTTAAATTTCTCTGTAATTCTTTAAACCTTGTTTTACAAGATTTTACCTTAGTAATGATTACGCATAAACAGATTATTTTACCCTGTGGTAGAGAGGACTGTAAACATAAACTGAACAGAAGGCTGGCTTTATTTTACCCACATTGATCTTTCTTGCTGCTACCCTGTTAACAATACTGCCTTCTTCTTGACAAAAATATTCAATAAAGAATTTACCTACACCAAACTCAGCTTTTGCTAAACTTATTTTAACAAAAATTTCTTCCTTGCCCTCACCCCATCACATCCAGAAGAACTTTGTCCTTTAAAGATCTGTTCACATATATTATCACTTTTGATTATCTGAACCACCATATGAGGATTAGACCATGTACTATTAGCTCCATTTTACTTCTGAGAAACTGATGTTCACAGAGGCTGAATAACTCATTTAAGGTCCTATGGGTAGTGAGTGGCAAAGGGAACACCACTTGGAACCCAGTTTTCTGATTCCAAGCCCAAGGGCTCTTTCCACTACAGTACACTGACTCTTTGATAATAAAATAGAATCTTGGAGGACTATAGCAGTGGTAGGCATCTTTTTCTTAAGTTGTTGTTTTATAATAAACATACATTAAACAGCAATTACTATTATAACAATTATAAGAGGTTTGTAAAATGTCATCAAGTATAAACCACACTTCAAGTTTTTTAATCATGTGAAACTCGTATTAATTCAAGGGCTTCAAATAGCCTAAGAATAAAATGAAGAAACTCTCTTAATCATTGTGACATTGCTATATCTGGTAATATATTCCTTCTGTAGTGATTTTAAAACTTAGCTCAGAAGGATCCTGACAAATTTTAAATGTAGAAAAAATAAGAAAGTTAATTAAGACTACATTTTAAAAATACCATTTCCTCCTTTTTAAAATACTAAAATAGCAGGAAAAAAGTTCCATCTACTTACCTCAGTAATTGGCTGCCCCTGATGTGTCAAATCCAGTTCTTGAGGGCGTGTTACTTTATCAATATCCAAAGAGTCCATGCTGGAGGTTGCAGAGGTGATGCTGGAACGAGAGGAGTTACTAATAGAGCGCACTTCAGCATCGCTCAATGTGCCTGCTGATGCTGTTCTTCTGTGCTGATTAGTTACTGAGGGCTTAGTATCCTCTAGTACAGATTGCTGAGCAGCCTCATCCATGCTCAAGGAAGCCTGTTCTAACTGTGCAGTGATGTCATCCAGGGAGTAGTTGGCATGTGATGGTTTAGTTATCCTGTTAGATGAAGACAATCCTTTCAAAGTGCCATGTTTTGATGTATGTCGGCTGGCAGGTAATTTCTGAGTGGGTTTTGTTTCTGTGATTTGACGCTTACTATTTCCTGCACCAATACTGCTGAGCTCCTGCTCTATGGAGCAAAGATCGGCCATCAGGGCATCCAGATCCACAGTTTCTCCCTGATTCAGAGCTTCTGCAATGAACAATACATACATGACGTTTCCAGGATAGACTGAATCAGAATTTACACATTCTATTATAAATCTGTCAATGAATGAAGGGGTAAGAAGCAAAGAAATTTATCCTATTGGGCCTAAAGCCTATTGAATATATTATTTCTAAGAATTTTTTGTTTTAAATTCACAGAGAAATTTTTAGAAGCAACTAGTCCATCTTTTAAGATTTGTAGTAATCAGTGGAGAATAAAATTATGAGTTGAAAGATTAAAAATAATGCAAAAATCATATACTGTCCTATAGTTTTAACCACATCCCCCATGCAACTTTTCACCACAGGCTCTATATTATTAATATGATCAGTGCCATGGTAGAGTTGTTAATACTTAAAGAGCTGAGAGCATAGAGAGAAAAAAATGCAAAGCCTAAAAAATTACAGATTATGATGTCAATTCCAAATATTAGAAAGTTCATTAGGTAGAATACAATAAATAAAGGCCAGAGGGGCTGATTTAAAACTAATTAACAAGTAATTTCACTGGACTTTATTCCAATGAAAATACAACAGTGCAAGTAGGTTTGTCATGAAGTACCACTTGAGTATGTACTTTGTCAATTATTAGTATCTAGAAAACTATTTTAGTTATGTTCCAGTTCAGTTTTTTTCTGTGATCATTTGAATTAGTAATAAAATGCACAAACCAAGAAATAGAAGAACTCACTCAAGTTATGCATGTAGTTTTTATATTGAGCTACTTGGAACTGTAGCTGCATTGCTTCTGCATTATATAATTTAGTATACTAAATATATATTTAGTATACTATCTTACATTTTACTTCCAATTACATCTTACCATTCAAGTTGTATATGGAGAAGCGGTAAGAAAAATTGGCCATATTTGTTTCCTGACGAAGAGGAGATCTTTTTACTGGTTCCACGGGCTTGTCAGAATCCAAACTCTAAAGAAAGTTTAATAAGTCATATTATTTTTAGGCTTCAATTATAAAAAAGATAAAGCTTGTTATTTGATGAGGTGAACTGTCATATAATAGTTAATAAAACCAAAGTCCTTCTAGTTTTAAGGACAAGTAAAATGATGGTTTTATTGGTTATAGTTTTATTATTTTGGTTATAGTTTTTCAATTTTTAGATAATATGCTTATTACTTAAGGCATTTAAGACCATCCTAGTTTGGATTGAATGTCTTTCCAAATACATCAAGTATAGTGACTGAGCTCATTTTACATAAATTCACTATTAGCTAAATATATGAATATGGGCAAGGTAAGATTCTGTTATCTCTTTCCTCAGAGGGATTTGTTTTTGGTCTAGCATAGTCTCATTCTTGGCATGAAGTACCCTGAAGATAAGGCATAATTCTGGACTCAAAATGTGTAGATCCAAAAAAA
Source organism: Mirounga angustirostris (assembly GCF_029215605.1). Taxonomy (NCBI): domain Eukaryota; kingdom Metazoa; phylum Chordata; class Mammalia; order Carnivora; family Phocidae; genus Mirounga; species Mirounga angustirostris. The sequence continues at coordinate 163,707,322 of NW_026991711.1, forward strand.
AAAAAAAAAAATGTGTAGATCCAAGATCAGTTTTTTTCTTTGTATTTATGTATTTTATTAAAATTTTTTTTATCTTAATTCTAGTTAATTTATACTACTATATTAATTTCAGGTGTACAATACACTGATTCCACAATTCTATACATTATTCAGTGCTCATACCATTCCCCCTGCCTTCTGTTAACCATCAATTTGTTCTCTATAGTTTACAGCCTGTTTTTTGGTGTTTTTTTTGTTTTGTTTTGTTTTGTTTTTGGCTTTCTTTAACGATATACTTGGATCCCTTTCTCTCTCTTTTTTTTTTTTCAGATTTTATTTATTTATTTGACAGAGAGAAAGACAGCACAAGCAGGGGGAGCTGCAGGCAGAGGGAGAGGGAGAAGGAGGCTCCTCGCTGAGCAAGGAGCCTGATGCGGGGCTCAATCCCAGGACCCTGGGATCGTGACCTGAGCTGAAGGCAGATGCTAAACTGACTGAGACACCCAGGTGCCTGCCCTGGATCCCTTTCTTTTTATTCTTTGCCTACCTATTACTGGTTTTTAATTTGTATATTAGGTTTGTATATAACATCTGCATATAGCAGTCTATTTTAAGTTGATGGTCACTTAAGTTTGAACCCACTCTTTACTTCTTTCCCCCTCATGATTTAGGTATATGGTGCCATACTTTACATCCTTTTACTTTGTGAATCCCTTGATTGATTTTTAGAAATATACTTATTTTACTGCTTTTGTGTTTCCTACTTTTCTTACTCTTATTTATGGTTTTCCACTCAGAGAGTCCCCTTTAATATTTCTTACAGGCCTGCTTAATGGTCATGAATTCCTTTAACTTTTGTCTGGGCAACTCTTTATCTCCCCTTCTATTCTGAATGACAGCCTTGCTGGATAGAGTATTCTTGGTTGTGGGTTTTTTTCTTTCAGCACTTTGAACATATCATGCCACTCCCTTCTGGCCTACAAAGTTTCCACTGAAAAATCAGATGACAGCTTATGGGGTTTCCCTTGCTTGCAACTGTTTTCTCTTGCTGCTTTTCAAATTCTGTCTTTATCGCTACTTTTTGCAATTTTAATTACTATGTATCTTGGTGTGGACCTCCTTGGATTAACTTTGTTGGGGCTCTTTGTGCCTCCTAGACTGGATTTTGTTTCCTTCCCCAGATTTTAAAAGTTTTCAGCTATTATTTCTTCAAATAAGTTTTCTGCCCCCCTTTCTCTTCTTCTGGGATCCCTAAAATGCAATGTTACTATACTTGATGGTGTCACTGAGTTCCCGAAGTCTATTTTCATTTTGTATTATTACTTTTTCTCTCTTCTATTCAGCTTGATTGATTTCTATTATTCTGTCCTCCAGGTAACTGATCTGTTCTACTGCTTCTAGTCTACTATTTATTCCATATATCTTACATTTCAGTTATTGGATTCTTCATCTCTGATTGGTTTTTATTTTTTCTATCTCTTTGTTGAGGATCTCACTGAGATCCTCCATTCTTTTCTCAAGTCCAGTGAGTATCTCTATGACCACTGCTTTAAACTCTCTATCAGTCATATTATTTACCTGTTTTATTTAGCTCTCTTGCTGTGACTGTGTCCTGTTCCAACCCCACTGATTGTTAAAGTTCCAGGTGTTAAGTCCCACTGACTGTAAGAACAAAGGGAAATTCAGCCCTGCTAGTTTTCAAAGCCAAATGTTATGGGGATACACCTTCCCCATGCAGGCTCCCTTGTCTGAGTCTGTTTCTCTTCCCTCTCTGTGCCCAGGATGCCCCTCCTTCGTGTCTTTGTCCTTCCTCCTCTCTTGGATGTGGCTTCTTCTCTACATTTAGCTGTGGAAAGTTTGTTCTCCCAGTCTTTAGGTCATTTTCTGGGTTATTACATTGATGTGGGGATTATCTAGCTGTATTCATGAGATACAAAGTGAGGTGAGAATCCTCCTACTCTGCCAACTTCCCTGGAAGTCCCAAGACCCAAGATCTTAACAGAGAGTGGCTACAACTTCAGACAATGATGGAATATCCTTGTTCTTCTCAAGCTCTATTAAGATGAGGACAAACTGTAACCCAGCTGTGATACTGCCTATGATAAGTCTAGAATTATACTGTAGATTCAGGACAGAATATCTTGTAAGTTATCTCACTACCTTTTTAAATGACACTTTTCCTCTCTAACCTTTCTACAATAAGGAATATAAGATGCTTATAACAGAGAAATTCAGGGAAAAGGTCTGTAGTTGGTGTCTAAATAAATTTACAAATATTAAGAATAGCCTTTTAAAACTTTCATTTCTATTTATAATTATCAAATTGATTTCAAATAAAAAAGAATCCTGGATAGTCTGTAGAATCATCGAATTAGATTACATTGGTGCCTTCTTTATTCATTTGTCTCAAGATAAAAGGAATCCATTCAGATAGTGTCCAACCAGTTTTTGAAGCTATCATATGAAGGGGATCCACAATCATTCACTGCCTTTCTTCAAAGTTTCACAAAATAGGAAATTCTTCAACCTCAAATCCTGTTCTTCTGCTGCAATTTAAGTCCTAATGCTTCTCTCAGTGGAAATGAAAAATAATAGGTAGGTTTAATATTTTCTGTAAAATAACTTGAATATAATTGAGGACATATTAAGAGTCTATCTATTTACCAGTTCAAATAAACATACTTGTTATAATTATCTGCTGTGCCCACAGTGCTGGGGGAACAAAAGAAATAGTAAGAAATACCCCTTAACACCAAGAAATTGGTAACCTAGGTGGGTGGTTTTTAAACTTTTTTTGGTGGGGGGCAATTATCATGAGAATTTGGTAAAAGCTCTGAACCTTCTTCCAGGAAAATGTACACACACAAAAAAACTTTACAATGATTTTAAAAGATTCACCAACCACTTAAAATGTAAACTCAATTTAATATAAAGTTGAAAATCCCATTAACATGGTATGTGTGATATGGGTGGATGCACAGATGACACTTCGTAGTAAACTAAAATAACAAAACAAACAAACTTGAGGTTTTAGCCACTAATAAAGTACATAAAATATTTTTTGAAAACATATGAAGTGTTAAAAAGCAACTTGTTAGCAGTGAGCCACCATTACACAATGGTTAATCTGTTTTGTCTCTAAAGACAGATTTATACAACTTAAAAAAAAAACAAAAAACAGTCACAGCATTAGTTTATAAGCCAACATTTTTGGTGAGTGACTCTTCACATTATAAGGCAAGGAATTTAAAATACTGGGAAGAATATAAGTACCAAACCAGTAGAAAAGCCATCGGCAGTGAAATAGTGTAGAGTTACTATTCCATCTTTTTTAAACCTAAGATCCAATAAAACAAGATAAAAAAAGCTTTGCCATAGTTTTAAAATGCAGCCAGAAATGAAATTTTGTAAGTATTCTAGAATTATGTAATAGAAAATACTTGCATGTGAGGATATTACTTATGTTGTAAAATGTAGTAAATATTCACATTTATTAAGTTATGGAATAGGATTTGCTAGAATTTAGACTTTTAGATTTTGGGTTTTAAACCTTTTTAGCCAGCAGTCTCAGTTTACAAAACAGATTTTAAATAATCCCTCTAGAGGAACAGAATCTCTTGTCACAGGTATTTTTTTGTTTTTAGACTCCTTTAAATAACCACATAAGATAATACTTCATGTTCTAGAGTTACCATTCATTTACCTGTTAACGTTTTGGACATTTTTCCTTTACAGCAGTATTTAAAAATGGAACCTATATCCATATCCCTATGTGTACACAGTAAACTTTTAGCACACAGTGATGATTTAAAATCTTCGAACAATTTTTCAAGCCACTATTTCTGACCTGAGTGAGTTTGTCTAGCTCCCCTAGCCAGGCTCCAAACATTTTGTCCAGGTCCTGATCTTCCTTATCACTGTCTTCTTCAGCACCATGGTCAATTTCTTCATCTGATAACTGATCCATCTGAAATACAGACATTTGGGTAGAATGAAGTTTAACAGGTTAAACTTGAAAAATTATGCAGCACATGTATATTGTAACTCTCTGGAGTGAAACCTTCCAAACTAGAGATTATATTATGCAAGGAAATTAGAAGTCTTAATGGAGACAACGCTGACAAGTGAGTAGAAATGAGTAATTAAGTCTCAAATTTTTAGGAAATTGTGAAAGAAAAGAATGTATCAGATTTTGACCAGAATCGCAAGTAACAATAATTTTAAAATTGCAGAGCCCTCCCATTAATCAGAGGATATTATAGTAGTGCAGTTTTCTCCACTAACAGATCCTGTTAACACCCCAAAAACTACAAATAATTTCAAGACTTCAATCCAGCACATTATTATCTCACTTACTCTGTAACAATCTATTTACATACAAATAAGTATAACTTGCAAAACCTTAGTCCAAAAAGCACTTCAGAGAAAAGACAAAATTTTTAATCTAGTTTAGTCTGTTGAATTAGTTCCTCCTCTTATAGTGTTCTTTCTACCTTACTTTCTCATCAGTTCTGACAAAATCCAAGGAACCAGAACTGAAATAAACTTTAGAAAACCAGAATTGAAAACTTTAAATTCAAATACAAAATTTCCTATATGTGGTGACTTTTCAAGTATAAATCCTTGAAAGAAGAGATTATTTTCTTTCTTCTCATTAATAATGTGTTGTCTGACATGGAACCTGCATATTGTTTTGTGAAGGGAAGAAAAGATTACACAAAACAAAGTAAGATCAGTGAATGACCAGATACTTAAAGTTCTTAAAGTAAGATTAATCTGATTAATATATTTCAATATTAAAGACAATCCCTGAGAATCTTTTTTAAAATTCCAGTATAGTTAACAGACAGTATTATATTAGTTACAGGCATACAATGTAGTGATTCAACAATTCCATACATCACCCAGTGCTCATCATAACAAGTGCACTCCTTAATCCCCATCACCTCTTTCACCCATCCCCTCACCCACCTCCCCTCTGGTAACTATCAGTTTGTTCTCTATAGCTAAGAGTCTGTTTCTTGGTTTGTCTCTCTCTGAGAAATCTTTAGTAAAGCCTACCTTTGCTTAAACCAACATATTCCAAAGTAATCTGACCACAAATCCTTTCCCTTCAACTTGAAATAATACCTATTAACTTTCCCAAGGACACAATGAATATCATCATTCTACATTCCATGCTCTTGACTCACATTTCTGAAACACAAATTTTGTTCCAGTGGATCTAGGCAATATTTGGAATACTACCTGCCTATTGGTTTAAACAATTCCTCAGAGATTAAAGATATCCTTAACCTTAAATAAGAATTTGTACACATATTACACCTCCAAAGCAACAATCAACAAAAGTAATTGTGATCCTTAAAATGTGGTTATGAGCTATGTGAGGAATTTAATTATCTAACGGGATGTCATGAAGCTAAATGTTAAACCTTATTTTACTATATAAAATTTTGCAGAACGGGTCAAATAGTGTTGCAAAATCAATCTGAACTGGGACACTTAGGTGGCTCAGTTAGTTAAGCGTCTGCCTTTGGCTCAGGTCATGATCCTGGGGTCCTGGGATGAAGTCCCACATCGGGCTCCTTGCTCAGTGGGGAGCTTGCTTCTTCCTCTGCCTGTCACTCCCCCTGCTTGTGCTCTCTGTCTAACATATAAATAAAATCTTCAAAAAAAAAAAAAAATCAAACTGAACTTAATTCTAACGATATGGAAAATCAGATCATATCCCATTTAATCACTTAAGGGAAATAATTTTCTTAAACTTAATACTACAAAGGATCACAGTTTATTAATATCTCTAATGTAAAATGTTAATTTTCATTTCTTAATTTCTCTCTCAAAGCATGTATAAATCAGGGAATTCTCTTGACAGATGGAAAATATATCCACCAATTCCCCAAATCATACATTTGACTCTTAAAGAGATTTGGTTTTTATCATTCATTTGTGTTAATACTAGTTCTAGGATTTTTATTCATTAATGAACTATTTACAGAACTATCTCAATAGAAACCTGATATCATACTTCATTGTTCTACCCAGGAAAACAAAATGTTAGTACAAAAAAAACCCCCTCATCTGACCAGGTAACTTAATTACTCAAATCATAGTTGCTAGTTTGAGAATATCTAGGAGTAGGAATACCCAGTCTTCGTAATGAAGGCCAACAAACAACAGAACTGGGAATTTTAAAAGTCAACTTCCTCTTCCTCCCTAATCTTTAAAACTAAACACACTGGAATAACCCAGAAGCTAAAATATTCTAGGAGGAATTCTGCTTTGAGATAATGATACTTATGCCTGCACTTCCCTTCTGAGCACATATTATAATTGCCCATAAGGAAGTTATACTGGAAAGAATGAAATAGGAATATAATTTTGCATATAGTTTTTCAGAGCATAAGCAAAACAGTTCAAAATGAATGGGTTTTTTAAATTATTACGGTGCTAAAATGGAACTATAGACTCCACATCAAAGACTGCTGGGTTTTTTGAGCTTTTCCTATTCAAACCCAATAATTATTTGGATTTTTAAGTATCTCTTTAAATATTTTCATTAATAGTTTTATTTTATCTAGACTACTGCAGATCAAAGTAGAGGAAAATATGGCTAGGGAGTAATAACCGAGAGTCATAAAATAAATGGAAATTCTGAAGCAACTATTTGACTTTTACTATTTATGTAATCTTTGCCAATTTTTTCCATCCTTGAATTTGTCACCATGTGGGTTATTTTATAAAAATTAAGACACTTATGGGGCACCTGGGTGGCTCAGTTGGTTGAGCGACTGCCTTTGGCTCAGGTCACGATCCCAGAGTCCCGGGATCAAGTCCCGCATCAGTCTCCCTGCTCAGCAGGGAGTCTGCTTCTCCCTCTGACCCTCCCCCCTCTCATGTGCTCTCTCTCTCTCTCTCTCTCAAATTAAAAAAAAAAAAATCTTAAAAAAAAAATTAAGACACTTATTCAGAGACTTTTCCAAAAAACTTAGGTCCTACAACATTTCTAAACAGATCTACACCCTAAAACAGCATTCTTCCTTCTCTAGAAGCTGAAGTTGATCCTTATTCTCCTACACCCAGAAATGGCATCATTTCTGATTATTACACACACCAAATGAGAGCACCCCCCAAAATTTTCTTATAGGCTCTGTACTGTTAAAGTCAGCAAATCTGGTACAGAAATTCATCCTCTATTATATATTGATGCCTGTCTCCAATTGGATCACAATTCTAAATCTGAATTTCCCCAGCATAACGCCCCGACTAGAAATGACAACAGCAGAAACTGCAAATAAAATAATACAATAGTCAACTGTCCCTCCAAAGGGAAAAAAAAAATTAAGGAAAAGAAAATAGAACTTATGAATCTTATTTTTAAAATAATTTGGATTTAAAAGAATAGCTTCTAATGTGATGCTTTTCCTTAATAATGTGGAAATAGGCCCAAAGAAACTATAATACATACTAGACCAAATACTATTAAATTATTCTTTTACTTTTAGATTAGGTACTTTTGGAGGGGGGGGGGATATATTAAAGTTTCACTTTAATTCTCTGCTCCATTACATCTGAGGAAAACTATGTCCTGAAAGAATAAATGTACCCTAACACAAATGAAAAGGTTTATTCCCCAAAGGGCACACTTAATGAATATAGAATAAAATCCACGTCAGTGGCAGATCAAGAAAGCCCTGGGTGATCCCGGCCTTCAGGGACCTCTCTGATCTTTCGTCCCACTCTTCCTTCAAGCCACACTGTCCTGCCTATTGTTCCTTGGAGCAGGGTGGGAGTGGAGAGGGTGTAAATTCTGTTTTGAAGATAGACTGAGGGATGCCAGTAAATATCCAACTGGAAAAAAAATGAGGAAGGGTTATTAGGACTCAGGTAATGAGAAGGTTTAGTTAGCCTGATTATTTCAAAATCATATGTTTATTACAGAATAATCACAGATTGCAGGGAATAATGACTGAACTAATATTTTAAACTAATTTACATTTATTTTTTTCATAAAGTAAAAACAGAAATAAAGGTGGAATGATCCTCCACTGTTTATACGCTGGTTGGTTTCATTTCACACTAACATTCAATAATTGTGCTTCAATATTACAGGTTAAAGCTTACATATGGCGGGGTGCCTGGGTGGCTCATTCGGTTAAGCGTCTGCCTTAGGCTCAGGTCATGATCCCAGCATCCAGGGATTGTCCTGGGATGGAGCCCCCACATCAGGCTCCATGCTCAGCAGGGAGCCTGCTTCTCCCTCTCCCTCTGCCTGCCTGTCTGCCTACTTGTGATCTCTCTCTCTAATAAATGAATAAAATCTTTAAAAAAAAAAAAAGCTCCACTACATATAACAAAACTATCCATTTAGTATGCTTTAGTATGAAACAGTATTATTTCCACTATATATATATATTTTTTTAAGATTTTATTTATTTGACAGAGAGAGAGAGAGCGAGAGAGGGAACACAAGCAGGGGGAGTGGGAGAGGGAGAAGCAGGCTTCCTGCGGAGCAGGGAGCCCGATGCGGGGCTCGATCCCAGGACCCCGGTCTCATGACCTGAGCCGAAGGCAGACGCTTAACGACTGAGCCACCCAGGCGCCCTCCACTATATTTTCTATGAAGTTACTCATTCAAGCATATTTTCCCTATTAGTCTTCCTCTTGGGAGATATTTTGGTTTACTATTCACTTTCCTCACTGTGAGACAGAATGGTGACATTTATCAAGAAGGCTGGGCTTAGAGTATATATTCCAGGTAGGGGAAATTATAAAGAGCAAAGGAGAAAATCTGTGTTTATAAAACTGTCATGAGATTGACTCAAATAAGACAAGAGGAAAAAGTGAGATTTAAAAGTCAAGGACTAAGGTCATATAGATAACCTTGAAAGCCAAGTCTATTCTCTTCCCCAGAAGGCAACCATATTTTTAAACATAGAAGTGAAGGGGTAGGGAGAGAAATACTATTTTAGTCAGAGGACACAATACCTGTGTAAGAGTTACTAGAGAAGAGAAAGACCAATAGAAGGCTACTGTAAATATTATGTAGAGATAATTATAGAAATGGAAATTGAAGTCCTCAAAGGAACTACAACTTACACAAGTCACCTAGAGAGTGGCAAGAAAAATACATGGTAATGAATGAGGGTGCCTTATTTATTACTGAACTCCTTTTGTTCCTTTAACAATTCAAAAATATTTTTTTGTAAAAATAAGTATACTTAAAACCACATGGAAACTGAGAATTCAGGAGGAGGTGCAAAGCTGCCACTATAGCATTTCTCTGGGTCTAACAGGCTCAATGTTCCAAAGAGGCAAGAGAAGCTTTGATTTAATATTTGCTGTACATCTACTATGTGCCAGAAACTGGGGGAATAGAGATGGACATGATAGGCTCTGTCTTTAAGGAATATATAATCTAGGGATTGGGTGGCTCAGGCAGGGTCCTGGGATTAAGTCCTCCCATCGGGCTCCTTGCTCAGTAGGGAGCCTGCTTCTCCCTCTGCCGGCTGCTCCCCCTGCTTGTGCTCTCTCTCTCTAAAAAAAAAAAAGGAATATATAATCTAGTAGGGGACAGACAAGGGAACCAACAATGATAAAACAGTGTTAAGTGCTTTAACAGAGGTATGTTATGTGACTGTGGTTCAACTTAGTTTGAGAGAAGAAAGGGATGATGCTTCAGTCCAGACCTGAAGAATGAATGTGCAAGGCAGAGAAAGGGAAGGCTGTTTTAGGTGGAGGAACCAGTAATGTGGAAGGGTATAAAGCTGTGACAAAGTAAGACATGTTGAGAACTCTAATGACTTAACATTTCTAATGCATAAGATGTGTGGTGTAGACCCATGGAAAAATGGGGCTGGAGAGGAATTAGGGGCAAAATTATAAGCCATATCAAAGAGTTTGGCCTTGATGCTGTATGGCAAGGTATTCCCAACTGTGGTCTACTAAGGACCTACATCAAAATTATCTGGGGTGCTTCTTGTAAAGTCATTTTTAAAAATGGCCTGTTCAAGATCTACCAAATACTAATTTCCAGGGTCCTGGGACATTTTTAACAAGTCACCCCAGGTATTCCTTATGCCTACTGAAGTCTGACAACTGCTGCAGTGTGTTGTGTTATAATTACTGGGAGGACTTGCAAGACAAAATTAATGCAGTTTCACACAACCACAATTTGGCTAAAGGCAAAATAAGACATGTACTCCCAAAGCCCATTAAGAAATTAGGCAGTGACAAGATCCCTTCATCAACATACCCTCATTACCACAGTTCCATGCTTCTTCTGAGAGTTATTCATTTAGATATAATTTTTAGTTCTTTATGCCCAGTTATGTTTCAGTAACTCTATCACAAAAACAGTTTTTGAAAAAATTCCTATGCTGCTCTACTCTGATAATTCCAAAGAAAAACAGGCATTAGAGAAGGGAGGCTGGCTATAAAGACTTCCAGGTTCAAGGAGTGCCCCCAACTGTGCAAGATACAACTCTTGCAGAATAAAGCAGGAGGAAGGAAACCTAAATCAGACAAAAGAAACAGTAAGAAAAAAACTGTTAAAATTAGTAAGGCACAAAAAGAGGAAGAAGACTCATCAAAAGGAGGAGGGAGGAAGTCAGAGCAGAGAACGAAAAGGAGAGAAATAGGACACGATATAATATAAAATGAAGTGAGAACTGTGGGGGATGAAGGGCCATTAACTATTCATCTGACTAGGGCACCCAGAGAGAGGTGTGGTTGATTTACTTCCCTATTGACCTACAACTCTTCAACACAGAACACAGTTCTGCTGTGAACTAAATGGCATCATTTGTAAACTGCCCAAATGGAAACTGGGAATTTAATGAACCACCTGAATTTATATGAGTTCTTTACAGAATCAAGGTATTAGGTGTGTTGTATATACAACATTTTCCTCAGGTTTTATCTTTTAATTTTGGATGGTCTTTTTTCTTTTTTTTTTTTTTTTTAAGATATTGCTAAAAGTTTTATTTTTTTAAGTTATCAAATGTGTAAATTCTTTTCCGGGCCAACTGTTGCACTGTTTTGGTCAGTAAATTCTTCTTGACTCAGAAATCAGATAAATGTTTTTGTAAATTTTTAGTTTTATTTTATTAGTCATTCTTTTCTGTAGTTATTACATTTAACATAGGTAGCTTAGTTTGGCATTAGAGAACCGTAAATTGATTTTTCCCAAAATTTAATTCTTTTAAATTTATATATTTATGTTCTATATATACACCAGGTTCTTTTTCTGAGGATCCTTTTGCATTGTGTGCCTATTCTTAAATAAACATCACTTTGTATTTGATTAATTTATAGAGCATTTAAGTAAAAAAAAAAAAGTCAAAAGATGCTTTTTGTAAATCGATCACTGAAGTTTTCTCTGTTAAGGTTAGTGGTCCTCCACAGAAATGGCCCAAGTTTTACTTAGGCTCTAACACTTGCCTACAAACAGCATTATGTCAAGTATTGTACAGGATACAAAGAAGGCAAAAAAATACATTCTATGATTACAAAGAACATTAATCCTAACTGTGGGAGAGATGGTAAACACTGAAGTATCTTGATTAAAAAATTCTCTAAGAAAAAAGTTCCTTTTGTAGGCCTGTGCATGAAGCAAATTTAAAGGAAACTATGGTCTCTGAAGTGTTGAAAGAGGACTGAGAAGGAAGCAACTTGTTATTCCAAGGCTTCACAGGAGCAATCTGAGTAAACTGGCCACCAGGAAACTTGTATGGCCTAGTCCTCTGGGAGTGAGCTGACATAACTAAGGTTTGTAGTTTCTACATGGAACGAAACCTCCCTAGCAAACAAGAGAGGTGTACTATTTGTGGGCTGGCCATCTTTCCTTACCCAGAGGAAAAAGAAATACTAGGGGAGGTGATTCACCCCTTATGCTAACTCCTTTATTTGTGTTTCAGTTTTTGACAACCCAAGATGTAACTAACACATCCTGTTCATTATCATGTACATTAACTCTAAGATTACTAAAGATCACATAAGGAAGCATAAAAACAAACAAGATAAATCAAATCAAGGTGATTTGTTAATGTTTTCTTTATCAAGCACTTGAATGCACCCCCGGCAAAGGAATTCCTTTCACAGAATAATGAACCATATCTGTTTCTTTATTTACATTGGATTTTTCATAATATTGGATATTGCTAATCTATTAAACCCCAAACAGGAACGCCTTATCTAAAGTGGAAAAACCAATCTAAGTTCAATGGTCTACAAAGAAACTCCTAACATTCCTAATAAATAAGAAGTTCTAATGATCAATCTTATAATTATGAATTACACAATATAGCATAAACCATAATCTGAAATCACAGAGCAACTAAAAAAAAAAACCCAATGAACCAATAAACAAAAACAAATAATACTAGTAAGTGTAATATTCTTTTGTTTATATTCCACCTTTTCAAGTTCAAGAACTGTGAGAGAATACATTTCTGTTGTTTTAAACCACCCAGTGTGGTGAGTTGTTATAGCAGTCCTAGGAAACACATACAGTCACTATAAGTTATCTGTAGAAATGGGGCTTCCATGACTGCTTCCAGAGATGTTCATCTTGCTTATTCTGCTCCACACTTGGGACTTTTCTGGCTATACTACCTACATACCAGTTATCTATGGAGATAGCTGATATTGTGCATGTACTCTCCAGCTTCAACTGGAGGGAGAGTGCTAGACAGTAGTAGCATGTGGCTTAGGAGCCATCTGGGCTATATTTTGAATCATCATTATGAACTCAAGGTTTCAAAGAGATAGAGGAAATACAGGAGGGGTAGAAATAAAGATAGATATATGTTCATGTGTGTTTGTAGGTAGGTCCACTCAAAGGGCCTAGTAGCAATGACACTCCAGTAGCAATTACCATACCTAGCACCCAGTTTTTGGTTTCTAAATACATATTCTACCTAAAAAGTAACCAGGAACCCTTGGAGTAATGATTCAAGCATTGGGGTTGGGGAAAAATAAGATGAGATCCTAGAATATCTTCTTGTGCTAGAAAGTGCTCAATAAAGATGGGGACATGTCATAAGGACATAGAAACCAGCTTGAAGGAGATCCATAGAGCCTAATATGGGACAATTTAAGCATCAAAATCATTTATGACAGGAAGAAACGATAACCCATTGAATAAAATAAGAATCCATGAACCCATACTGATATAAATAAATACATGGGAAAGAAAGCTCTTCCTCATAGGATGCCAATGAATTAATACAGATGAAATGACATAAGATCACCATTTGCAACCATTGTAATAACTGATTCAGGTAAGAATCATTGATAGACGCTAAACCTTATGGGTAAAAATTTGATAAGACTATTTACAAATTGTCAAAATATCTCCCCACAAATTACTGGGTGACACTGCCTTAACCAAGTGATAAAATTTAATTGGGGCAAACCCACATCACATACTTCCTGAGAAATTATGCACTGAGAAGATACATTATCATTTTGTGGTATTCCTGACAAAATACATTACCTGAATCAAATCATAAGACATTTTACAAAATAACTAGCCTATGGTTAAAAAACGCAAAGGTCAAGAACAAAAAGGCTGAGGATGTGTTCCAGTTTAAAGGAAACCAAAGAGACATGCCAACTAAATGCAATGCTTGATCCTGGACTGGATCTTGGACCCGGAGAAAATACGTAAACATATAAACATAGCTATAAAGAACATTATTGGGACAATTGCCAAAATTTGACCAGGGCTGTGGGTTAGATCACAGTATTATAGCGATGTTATATTTCCTAATTTTGATAATACCATTGTAGTTATGTAAGACAGTATCTGTGCCCTTAGGAAACATGCACTGAAGAATTTAGTCATAAAGGGCACAATGTCTGCAACTCACTTTCAAATGGCTCAGAAGGGAGAGAGGAATAATAATTAGACAAAAAGTAAACAATAAGTGAATCTAGGAGGGAATGTGGGAGTTGTTTATACTCTTCTTACAACTTTTCTGTAAGTTTCAAATTATACGAAAATAAATTTAGAAAGAGAGAGAGGGAGGGAGGGTGGAAGGGGAGATAAAGTCTGCCCTCAGGAAATTGTAGTTTAGTTAGGAAAACACAGTATGTCAACTAATGCATCATTTAAAATTCAGAAATAAACCGGAAAAAAAAACCATACAGGCTGAAAAACATTCTTACCAAATAAAATAATGCAGTTTAAGGTCCCTGAAAAACAACTGCATATTTCTCCAACACATGATTTTTATTATTGTATGCATGTATTACCATTCCTAAATTGCATTTGCCTGTTTACTCAGTTAACGTTTTTGGCTTATTCTGGTCATCATAAAATTAGTTTTAATGCAAATAAAAGCTTACCACTTTAGAAAAATAACTACTCATCAGATAATTCTTTCACAGAGGCAAAGACAATCATTTCTAACCTTCAGATGAAAAAACCAAGTAACTGAGTAAAAAAAAAAAATTGGTTAATGTCACACCAGGTCAGGAAGAAATCAGAATTCATTCTAAATCAAAAACTAGTATACTTGACCCGTGAACAACACAGGTTGAACTGAGTGGGTCCATTTTTATACAGATTTTTAAGATAAATACGGTATTATAAATGTATTTTTTCTTCCTTATGATTTTTTTTTTTTTTTTGAGACAGAGAATGAGATAGAGCGAGCATGAGAGGGGGGAGGGTCAGAGGGAGAAGCAGACTCCCTGCTGAGCAGGGAGCCCGATGCGGGACTCGATCCCAGGACTCCAGGATCATGACCTGAGCCGAAGGCAGTCGCTTATCCAACTGAGCCACCCAGGCGCCCCCCTTATGATTTTTTTAATAACATTTTCTTTTCTCTAGCTTACTTTATTGTAAGAATACAGTATATAATACAAGTAACATACAAAGTGTGTGTTAATCAACTGTTTACATTAGTGATAAGGCTTCTGGTCAATAGTAGGCCATTAGTTACATTTTGGGGGAGTCAAAAGTTATACTCAGACTTTTCACTGCACTGGCGTCGGCACCCCTAGTCCCTGCATTGTTCA
This sequence comes from Mirounga angustirostris, assembly GCF_029215605.1. Lineage (NCBI taxonomy): Eukaryota > Metazoa > Chordata > Mammalia > Carnivora > Phocidae > Mirounga > Mirounga angustirostris. The sequence goes on from NW_026991711.1 coordinate 163,722,328, forward strand.
AAGGTCAACTGTATTTAATCAAATAAGAAGGCTTAAGCTAAATAAAGACTTCAAGATGGGTTTTCAAGTTGCTTTAAGAATTTTGTTATTAAATGTGAGAACAAATGGAATAAGACACTTGTACCTTGCATTATTCATTAAATATTCCCTGACCTCTTGCCTAACATCCAGATGGCAAGTGCCAGAGTTGACCAAATATCCCCTATCCAACAAAGCTGAAATGTCTGCTTTGTTTCATCTATCTCATAAACATAAAAATCCTAGGAAAGGCACTTATAACACATTGCTGATAGAAGATACATTCAATTTAGTCCCCCATACAATCAAACAATCCATCTAAATAAAAGTCACATCACACTGTAATTATCACAGAGCAATTCATCAATGTCAGCACCAGAAGGCTCAACTATTTTTCTGTGCCTTTGCCCTCTTTCTTATTTTAGTGACTACTGTCTTGGCTCAGATCCATACTATACTGTCCTCAGATTATACTAGCAACTTCCTAACTTACCTATCTTTTCATAATCCATCACTGTCAAACTAATCTTCCTTAAAAACTTTTTTCATGCCATGATTCTGCTCAAACACCGACAAGGGTTCCCCATGACATTCTGAATTAAGTACAAACTCTTCACCAAATGATTTCACACCCTCTCTGACATGGCCTCAACCCGAATTTTCAACCTTATCTTCTACCCTTCAAACAACCTAAACTACTTAGGTATTCTCAAAAAACAAGCCGAGCTTTCTTAACTTGGTCTTTGTTCATGTTTTCAACCTGACTGCAACATCTCAACCTGTCAAAAGAACCAGAGAATACATTTCTCTCTCTCCCTAAAATCCCACTAAAATGACAGTAAACAATTACAAAAGGGAATAAACTCAAAGGCAATGAAACTAGAGATGGCAAAAGCATCCAAAGATCAGAGATTCTGGCAAATTTCTGGAAGACAGAAACAGGTAGAAACAGGGAGATGAACCAGAGCAGGAGCCATCAAAGCAAGCATTTTCATTCAATATTTATTCAACAAATATACATTAAGCACACACTATGTGCCAAACACTGTTCTGGAAGTTCAGGTTATAGTTACAAAGGTGACAAACAAGGGATCTGCTAACAATAAACTTAGATTCTAGTCAAGGTAGAGAAATATTAAACAACAAAAACAAAACAAGTAAGACCCATGACAACTGTGGTGGTAATTAAATTAGGATTGTATGGAAAGTGACAGAGTAGCTGTTTTAGACTGGATGTACAGAGAAGGCCTCTTTAAGTAGTGATATGTAAACTGAGATATGAGTGACAAGAAGGAATCAGACATGCACAGATCAGAGAGAAGAGAATTCCAAGTAGAGGGTACAAGTCTTGGTATATCAGGGAACAGAAAGAAAAATTAGTCTGATAGGAAGAGAGGGCCAGATCATTCAAAGATTTGTAAACCAAGAAATAGAGTTTGGTTTTTATTCTAAAGAAGCCCTCTCGAGGGCAATGAGAAGCCATCCCTCATATCCCTTCTGCTGCAGCAGAAGTGGGGAGCATTCTTGGAGTTAGAAAGAGATGGGCAAAGGAATATAAGTGGGAAAAAGAATGCAGGACAAGAGCCAGTATTCCCCATACTGGCACTCCCAGGGAAATTTTGGCATTTGATTCCGGGTTAATGAAACTAAAAAAAACAACTCTCTCAAGTATAATGCCTTCAGGAGTCAGGTGACCAATATAAATACCAGCAGTAGATAGGGAGTGGTACGGCCGGAAAACTAGAGGGCACAACCTCAGCTAAAAACACTCAAAGTTTTAAAAAAGTTTATTCTAGAATCAGATAGTGAAGTTGTAAACCTTGTAAATAAGTTTTTAAAAAATGTTGTATAGTGTATTATATCTCAATTTAAAAAAAAACTAAAGAAAAGTTTAAGCATAACTGCTAAACGAAAGAATTAGATGCTACTTCCTCCAAGAGGACTATGAACTTTGTATCTCTCTATGGCACTTAGAGCAAATCAGCTTTATATTATGTGGTGGTTATTTGTGCACTTGCCTTATCACCCTCCACACCCAACTAGGTTGCAGATTCATAAGAGAGACCATATGCTTCTCATTTGTCACCCCACACCAAAGAGACATATACTTTCTTCATCTGAATTTCAACTTTTTTCTGCTAAACATTTCTATGACGACTCCAAACTTAAGATGACATCTAATTTCAGAGGACTCAAAGCTAAAGGTGAACTAAGAAAGAAAGAAAGAAAGAAAGAGAGAAAGAAAAAAAGAAAGAAAGAAAGAAAAAGAAAGGCTAATTTCGCCAATTCTCAATAAATGCTAATTTCAAGTAACCAAAACATTTAAAATTAATTTCCCTATCAACAGAGGAATGGTTTTAAAAAAAGTCAAAGAAATTTCTACAATGCACTTCGGTTTTGGCAGAATTTTTGATAATATTTCTATAAGGCTATCTGTTTCTAGGGATAGGATTTGACTCAATAGCTGTATTAATAATACAACTCTCCTAAAAAGTAACAAGTGAGTAATACTAAGGGTTCCTGTACAAAACAGAAACCTAACTCAAACTAATTTTAAACAAAGAATCTAATCAAATTCAAAGTATAAGGAAATTTATCAATATGTTTATCCCATTGTATCTCTTCTCTCAACTTTCTTCCTTTCCCTCCTTTCCAAGGTTTCATTCCAAAATGCTGTACGCCTGTTCTGCAACCTGCTTTATTATCTCCATTTCTTTAGATTTTTCTCTTCGCAATCTGTCAATCTTTTTTCTCCCCGTATCTGTGAAAGAAGCTACTCTCAATTCCTAAATTTCACACAACTGCTAAAATAGACTTTTAGAATTAGCCAGAACTCTGAATTCACATAATTGCTAAAACAGATTTTCAGAATTAGCCAGAACTCTGAATAGAAACTCAAAGTTGGGGAGAAATCACTTTACTAGTAAATCCCACATACAGTAGTAGTTCTTCCTCCATCTTTGTATATCAGTATTTTATTCTGGCAGGTCAGAAATTCAACCAGAGATGGCTCATTATTTCTGACATTAACCAGCCACAAATAGAAATGGTATTTAATGGTCAAGAATTGCTTTGGGTGAAAAGATAGGGCAAATAGTTACTGAAATTTTCAGAATGAGTTTAGTTTGTAGGGTGTTTAAACAACAAATGCTAAAACATCCCCTAAAATTTTAACACAAACTGGTTAACAAGAAAACTCAAGTTGGGGCACCTGGGTGGCTCAGTCAGTTGAGCCTCTGACTCTTGATCTCAGCTTAGGTCTTGATCTCAGGGTTGTGAGTTCAAGCTCTATACTGGGCTCCATACTGTGTGTGGAGCCCACTTAAGAAGAAGAAAAAAAAAATGCAAATATATCTTTTCTTTTTATGCCCTATGTTTGAATTAGTAAAGACAGAACCTTCATTACCTTATACTACTGGAAGTGTTCATTTAAAGAAAGTCTGCAAGATCTTCCTAGCCCAAGCCATCTAGGACTAAACAAGGAGTCAGGAGAGACTGGAAATCTTTTTTTTTTTTTTTTTAAAGATTTTATTTATTTATTCATGAGAGACAGAGAGAGAGAGAGAGAGACAGAGGCAGAGGGAGAAGCAGGCTCCCTGCAGAGCAGGGAGCCCGATGCGGGACTCGATCCCAGGACCCTGGGATCATGGTCTGAGCTGAAGGCAGACGCTTAACGGACTGAGCCACCCAAGCGTCCCGAGACTGGAAATTCTTATTCCACTACTAACTAACTACAACTTCAGGCTAAATCATTTAAATCCATAGTTCTCCTTTTCTTAATATGCAAAAGAAAAGATGGGCTTGCAAATCCAAAGGTCTCCCCCAACCCCTTCCAAACCATCTTTGTCTGAAGTTCTACTTCTTAATTACTGACTTTAGTCTAAATAGTCCTAGGGAACTCAGTGACTCCATCAAGCATAACAACATTCATATTACAGGGATCTCAGAAGAAGAAGAGAGAAAAGGGGACACAAAACTTATTTGAAGAAATAATAGCTGCAAACTTCCCACATCTGGGGAAAGAAATAAAAACCCAGATCCAGGAGGCACAAAAAGCCCCCAGCAACATCAATCCAAGGAGGTCCACACCAAGATACACAGTAATTAAAATCGCAAAAAGTAGTGATAAAGACAGAATTTTAAAAGCAGCAAGAGAAAAGCAGACAGTTACATACAAGGGGAAACCCCATAAGGCTATCAGCTGATTTTTTTTCAGCAGAAACTTTGCAAACCAGAAGAGAGTGGCATGATATATTCAAAGTGCTGAAAGCAAAAAACCTGCAACAAAGAATACTCTCTCCAGCAAGGCTATTGTTCAGAATAGAAGGAGAGACAGAGTTGCCCAGACAAACAAAAGTTAAAGGAATTCATGACCATTAAGCAGACCTACAAGAAATGTTAAAGGGGTCTCTTTGAGTGGAAAGACCATAAATAGGAGTAAGAAAAGTAGAAAGCACAAAAGCAGTAAAATAAGTATACTTCTAAAAATCAGTCAAGGGATTCACAAAATAAAAGATATAAAGTATGACACCATATACCTAAATCGTAAGGGGCAGAGGAGTAAAGAATGGGTTCAAACTTAAGTGACCATCAACTTAATATAGACTACTATATGCAGAAGATGTTATATACAAACCTAATACACAAATAAAAAACCAGTAATAGATAAAGAATAAAGGGATCTGGCGTGCCTGGTTGGCTCAGTCGTTAAGCGTCTGCCTTCGGTTCAGGTCATGATCCCAGGGTCCTGGGATAGAGCCCCACATCAGGCTCCCTGTTCCCCGGGGCCTGCTTCTCCCTCTCCCACTCCCCCTGCTTGTGTTCCCTCTCTCGCTGTGTCTCTCTGTCAAATAAATACAATCCTTAAAAAAATAAAATAAAAAAAAATAAGGGGATCCAAGTATATCGCTAAAGAAAGCCAACAAACCATGAAAGAGAGCAAGAGAAGTATCAGAGAAAATCTATAGAAACAACCACAAAACAAGTAACAAAATGGCAATAAATACATATCTATAATTATGAGCGTAAATGGGCTAAATGCTCCAATCAAAAGAGACAGGGTGGGTAAAAAACAAGACCCATCTATATGCTACCTACAAGAGACTCAGTTCAGACTGAAAGACACCTGCATTCTGAAAGTAAGGAGATGGAGAAACACTTAACATGCAAATGGATGTTAAAAGAAAGCTGGGGTAGCAATACTTCTATCAGAAAAATAGACTTTAAAACAAAGACTAACAAGAGATCAAAAAGGACACTATATAAAAGGGACAATCCAACAAGAGGATATAACAACTGTGAATATTTATGCATCCAATATGGGAGGGTACAAATACATAAAACAGTAATAACAAACATAAAGGAAATAATTAACAGTAATAAAATAATAGTAGGGGACTTTAATACCCCACTTACATCAATGGACAGATCATCCAAGGAGAAAATCAACAAGGAAACAAGTAGCTTTCAATGACACTGAACCAGATGGACTTAACATACATATTTAGAACATTCCATCCTAAAACAGAATACACATTCTTTTCAAGTGCACATGGAACAGTCTTCAGAACAGATCACATATTAAGTCACAAAACAAGTCTCAACAAATTAAAAAAAAACTGCAGTCATGTCATGCATCTTTTCTCACCACAACGCTACAAAACTAGAAATCAACCACAAGAAAAAAATCTGGAAAGAGCACAAATACATGGAGGTTAAATAACATTCTACTAAACAATGAATGGGTTAACCAAGAAATCAAAGAAATCAAAAATTACACAGAAACAAATGAAAATGAAAACACAATTGTCCAAAATCTTTGGGATGCAGCAAAAGTGGTTCTAAGGGGGAAGATTATAGCAATATAGGCCTACCTCAAGAAGCAAGAAAAATCTCAAACAATTTAACCTTACACTTTAAAGAGCTAGTAAAAGAACAAACAAAACCAAAACCAGTAAAAAGAAGGAAATAATAAAGGCTAGAGCAGAAATAACTGATATAGAAACTAAAGAAACAACAGAACAGGTCAATGAAACCAGGAGCTGGTTTTTTGAAAAGATCAAAAAAATTGATAAACCTCTAGCCACACTCATCAAAACAACAAACTCACTAAGAGGAGAAATAACAACCGACACCAATTGTAAGAGAATATTACGAAAATCTATATGCCAATAAATTGTACAACTTAGAAGAAATGGATCAATTCTTAGAAACATATAACCTACCAAAGCTAAAACAGGAATAGAAAATTTCAACAGACCAATTACAAGTACTGAAATTCATTCAGTAATCAAAAAACTCCCAACAAACCAAAGTCTAGGACCAGACATCTTCACAGGTAAATTCTAGCAAACATTTAAAGAAGAGTTAATACCTATTCTTCTCAAACTATTCCAAAAAATAGAAGAGGAAAGAAAACTTCCAAATTCATTCTATGAGGCCAGTTTCATCCTGATACCAAAACCATATAAATACACCACACAAAAAAAGACAACTACAGACCAATATCTCTCATGAATACAGATACAAAAATCCTCAAGAAACTACTAGCAAACCGAATCCAACAATATATTAAAAAAATCACCTGCCATGATCAAGTGGGACTTATTCCCAGGATACAACTGTGGTTCAGTATTTGCAAAAACAATGAAAGTGATACAATCAATATGAGAAAAGATAAAAACCATACGATCATTTCAAAGGATGAAGAAAAAGCATTTGACAAAGTACAACATCCCTTTATGATAAAAAACCTCTGTAAAGTAGGTCTAGAGAGAACACACCTCAACATAATAAAGGCCTTATATGAAAAACCCACAGCAAACATTATACTCAATGGTGAAAAACAGAGCTTTTCCTCTAAGGTCAGGAACAAGGCAAGGATTTACAATCTCACTACTTTTATTCAACATAGAATTGAATCCCTACCTGCAGCAATTAGACAACATAAAAGGAAATTAAAAAAAAAAAAAAGAAATAAAAGACATCCAAACTGGTAAGGAGAAGTAAAACTCTTAATATTTGCAGATGACATATAATATAGAAAAACCTAGACTCCACCAAAAAACTACTAGAACTGATAAATGAATTCAGTAAAGTTGCAGATAAAAAATCAATATACAGAAATCTGTTGCATTCCTCTACACTAATAACGAAGCAGTAGAAAATGAAACTAAGAAAACACCCAAATTATAATTGCACCAAAAATGATAAGATACCTAGAAATAAATTTAACCAAAGAGGTGAAAGGCCTGTACTCTGAAAATTATAAAATACTGATGAAAGAAATTCAAGACAACACTAAGAAATGGAAAAAGACATTCCGTGCACATAAGTTGGGAGAACAAATGTTAAAATGTCTATACTACCCAAAGCAATCTACAGATTTAATGCAATTCCTATCAAAATACCAAACGCAGTTTTCACAGAACTAGAACAAACAATCCTAAAATTTGTATGTAATCACAAAGGACCCTTAACAGCCAAAGCAATCTTGAAAAAGAAAAAGACTGGAGGTATCACAATCCCAGACTTCAAATTACATTACAAAGTGATAGTAATTAAAACAGTATGGTACTGGCATAAAAACACATAGATCAATGGAATAGAAAACCCAGAAATAAGCCTACAATTATATGGTCAATTAATCTTCAACAAAGCAGGAAAGAATATCCAATAGGAAAATGACTATCTCTTCAAGTGGTGTTGGGAAAACTGAACTACCTGCAAAAGAATGAAACTGGACCACTTTCTTACAACATACAGAAAAATAAACTCAAAATGGATTAAAGATCTAAATGTGAGACCTAAAACCTGAAAGGAGAGCACAGGCAGTAATTTTTCCGACATCAGCTGTAGCAACATCTTTCTAGATATTGTCTCCTGAGGCAAGGGAAATAAAAGCAAAAATAAACTATTGGAACTTCATCAAAATGTAAAGTTTTTGCACAGTGAAGGAAACAATCAACAAAACTAAAAGGCAACCTACAGAATGGGAGAATATATTTGTAAATGACATCTAATAAAGGACTAGTATCCAAAATGTATAAGGAACTGATACAACAGCCAAAAAAACAATTAACCCAATTAAAAAATGGGCAGAAGACATGAACAGACATTTCTCCAAAGACAACATCCAGATGGCCAACACACACATGAAAAGATGCTCAACATCACTCATCAACAGGGAAATACAAAAGAAAACTATAATGAGATATCACCTCACACCTGTCAGTATAGCTAAAATTAAAAATACAAGAAACAAGTATTAGTGAGGATGTGGAGAGAAAGGAACCCTCTTGCACTACTGGTGGGAATGCAAACTGTGCAGCCACTGTAGGTTCCTCAAAAAATTAAAAATAGGACTACCCCATAAGCCAGTAATGACACTACTGGGTATTTACCCCCAAAATATAAAAACACTAATTCAAAGGGATACATACACCCCTATATTTACTGCAGCATCATTTACGATAGCCAAACTATGGAAGCAGTCTAAATGTCCATCGAATGATGAATGGATAAAGAAGAATGATGAATGGTATATACATACAATGGAATATTATATAGCCATAAAAAAGAATGAAATATTGCCATTTGCAACAACATGGATAAAGATAGCAAGTATAATGCTAAGCAAAATAGGTCAGAGGAAGTCAAATACCATATGATTTCACTCATATGTGGAATTTAAGTAACAAAACAAACAAGGTGTTCCAAGCGAATTCTTAGGTTAAAAAGTTAGCTTTCCTTTTCGGTTAAAAATAAAGCCAGATTTGGGTTTCTCTATAATAAAAAAAGAATACCAATTTAGGATAGCTGTTACCTGCGTGCTTCTCTCTCAGAAAACCAGAAAGAACAAAGCTTAATTACTATTTGAGAATATTAACAATTCTAGGTTCAAGCAGAATTAACTCTACTTATTTGTACTAAAAAAAAAAAAAGTAATTTTCACCTAAGAATATTATCTTTTTTTTTAAGATTTTATTTATTTATTTGATAGAGAGAGACATAGCGAGAGAGGGAACACAAGCAGGGGGAGTGGGAGAGGGAGAAGCAGGCTTCCAGGAGAGCAGGGAGCCCAATGCGGGGCTCGATCCCAGGACCCTGGGATCATGACCTGAGCAGACGCTTAATGACTGAGCCACCCAGGTGCCCCAAAAAGACTACTTTTTTAACAAGAAATAATATTGTTCATTCAACAAATGCTTAATGAACTACCACCAGGAATTGGGCACTGTGCTGATAAGTTACAGGGAATACAGCTATTTAGAGGGTTAAATATGGTCCCTGCCCTTAGGCAATTTTATTAAAATCTCCAACAATAGAACAGAACTTTTGTGTCATTTATATATTTTAAGATTTTTGTTCATTTATTTGACACAGAGAGACAGTGAGAGAGGGAACGCAGCAGGGGGAGTGGGAGAGGGAGAAGGAGGCTTCCCGCTGAGCAGGGAGCCCGATATGGGGCTAGATCCCAGGACCCTGTGATCATGACCTGAGCTGAAGGCAGACGCTTAACAACTAAGCCACCCAGGCGCCCGCCATTTATAGTTTTTATTTTAAAATTAATGCACCTACATGTTACAGTATTTTAAATTAGATGTTTTCATTTTATACAGACATCAACACACACACACGGTTGGGGGGGCAGTTAAAGACAAATTTTGTAAGAAGGATACATTCAACATTCCCAGAATAATTTCTACTCTTTTGTCATAAGCATTCATCAAATAGCTGTTATAGCTGATATATTTTTACTTGACCAAACATGATTACAAAAAATTAAATCATGTTCTCCCAAAAAGCTTATTGGAAGTAAAATCAGTCATGGGTTCTATTAGCAAATAATCATCTAAATTATCTACATAGATGTCATAACATAGAAGTTAATATATTTTAGGCAATTCTTCAGTATGACAGTTTCATAGCTAAGACAGCTAATATATCTTTAGAGAAAATACTTCTACACCACTGTCAATAAACATAACAATGCTGTTATTTAAAACTCTTTAAAAGCTTTGGTTTGAAATGTTGAAAATAGAGATAACCTACAACCCAGCAACTGCACTACTAGGTATTTACCCAAAAGATACAAATGTAGTGATCCAAAGGGGCAACTGCACCCCAATATTTATAGCAGCAATGTCCACTGTAGGCAAAGTATGGAAAGAGCCCAGATGTCCATCGGCAGATGAATGGATAAAGAAGATATGTGTGTGTGTGTGTATGTATGTATGTATGTGTGTGTGTATATACACACACACACACACACATATATATGTGTGATGGAATATTACTCAGTCATCAAAAAATTAAAACCTTGCCCTCTGCAACAACGTGGATGGAATTAGAGGGTATTATGCTAAATGAAATAAGTCAATCAGAGAAAGACAATTATATGGTATCACTGATATGTGGAAATTAAGAAACAAAACTGAGGATCATAGGGGAAGGGAGGGAAAAATAAAACAAGAAGAAATTTGAGAGGGAGACAAACCATAAGAGACTCTTAATCATAGGAAACAAACTGAGGGTCGCTGGAGGGGAGGCAGGGTGGGGACATGGGGTAACTGGGTGATGGACACTAAGGAGGGCACATGATATAATCAGCACTGGATGTTATGTAAGTGATGAATCACTATAACTGATAAGAACAGATACTAGATCTTAGCCAAAAAGCTGAGAAGTGATAAAAAATTAGTTTATTTTAAAATGAAATTCAAAACATGAAGATAGTAAACAAATATGTTCATCAAAGACAAATATTTTTTAAAAACAAAATGGGGGAAAGTAGGGGGAGGGGGAGGGCAACTAAATATCCTACAAGAAAAAAACCCAGTAAATTGGGGGTGTGTTTTATGTCTGTTCTGGGTTATAATGCAGGTGTTGTAAATTATTCATAAAGCATTTAATGCATGGGAAAATGCCAGTGATGTAACTTTAAATGAAAGAAGCAAAACTAAATTGTGCATATAATAATGAGCTATATAAATACACACACACAAAGATGAGAAAATATACCAAAAATTTAAACTGGTCATTTCTGGGTGGTAGGACTGTGCTTTATTTTCTTCTTTTTACATCTCTAAATGTTGCATATTTCCACTATTATTATTATTGAAGGGGGGGGGAAGAGAAGGCAAAACTGCAAACTCAAAATCCTCTGGTAAAAACTTATGCCCCAGGGCGCCTGGGTGGCTCAGTCGTTAAGCGTCTGCCTTCGGCTCGGGTCGTGATCCCAGGGTCCTGGGATCGAGTCCCACATCGGGCTCCCTGCTCCGCGGGAAGCCTGCTTCTCCCTCTCCCACTCCCCCTGCTTGTGTTCCCTCTCTCGCTGTGTCTCTGTCAAATAAATAAATAAAATCTTTAAAAAAAAAAAAACAACTTATGCCCCAATTAAACTGATAAGATTCTGCCTTACTTCTGATTCCAAAGTACTGGATTATGTTAACAACGATAAGCCTCTTTAAGTATTAATATTTGCAACCATACAAGCCAAAAGAATTATTCCAATAACTATATAGCTGTAAATTTCTACTTTAATGTTTCTAGTTATGTTTAATCTCCTCTATTTCTAGTACTATCATATCAAAATATATGAGCACTTCATCTATGCATTAGATTAGGTTATCATATGGAAAATCTCCATACCAAATTTTAATTTGTATCATAAAAATAAGCATGTGTAAATAACAATTTAGCTGTAAGAAATGACACAAATAGGGCAGCATGCAATGTTCACATAACATATTCCATGGCAACTGAAAAACAGAAAATACTGTTGAGAGAAATTGAAGACCTAAATAAATGGGCAGATACACCATATTAATGGACTGGAAAAGGCAATACTTTATACGTCAATTGTTCCCATATTGAACTAAGTATTCACAATGTAACTAAGTATTCACTAAGTAATTATAACTTATATCTGATTCTAAAATTTAGATGGAAAAGCAAATGAACTAGAACAGCCAAAAATAATCTGGTAAAAGACCTTGTGGTAAACCACCTGCCTTCAAGACTCACTATAAAGCTAAGTAATCAAAACAATTTAGTAATGGCAAAAGAACTGAGAATTACATCAATGTAACAGAATGGGCAGTCCAGAAATAGACTCATTTTTATATTGTCAAATGATTTTCAACAAGGATGTCAAAGTAGGTAAGGAGGAAAGGAAAGGTTTTGTTTTGTTTTTCTAGCTTTACTGAGATACAGTGGACAAATTAAAGTACAAAGCATTTTTTAACAAATGATGTTGGAACAGATACAAATACTGGGGGCAGGGGAGCCTTGACTTCATCACCACACCATAAACAAAAATTAATTCAAAATGGATCACAGACTGAAATGTAAAGGCAAAAATTATAAAGCTCCTAGGAGAAAACATAAGAAGATACCTTTTGCAAATTTAGTGTAGGCAAAGATTTATTAGGACAGAAAACACTAAACCATAAAAGTAAAAACAGTTTGATGAAATCCAACATAAAAACTTCTGCTCTTTGAAAGGCACCATTAAAAAAAACAAACAGGCAAGCTACAGACTAAGAGAAAATATTCACAAATATATTTGATAAAGGACTTGTATTGAGAATATATGAAGACTTGCTACAAATAAATAATAAAAAAGGTAAACCAATGTTTAAAATGGGCAAAAGACTTTTAGTCACTTCCCAAAGGGCTAATATGAGCCTGGAAAATTGCTCAACATTACTAGCAATCAGGAAAATGCAAATTAAAACTACAATGAGATACCACTACATATGCATTACAGTGGCAAGTACTGTTGTTGAATATATAAAGTGATACAACTTTGGGTAAGTATGCCAGTTTCTTAAAAAACTAAAAATACACCTACCCTGTATCACCCAGCATGTCCTCACAGGTATTTATCCAAGAGAAATAAAAACATATATCCATGAAGAGACTTGTACACAAATGTCATAGCAGCTTTGTGAGCCAGAAATGGAAGCAGCCCAAATATCTATCAACAGGTGAATGGATAAACAAGTAACAATATGGAGCAATCTAAAAATCATTATTCTGCCTGAAAATAAGCCAGATTACAGGGAGAGGGAAAGATATTGGGGGGAGGGGGGAGAACACTGAATGATTCCATATATAAAATTCTAGTTGATACAATCAACTAATACAAAGTTATAGAAAAGGCAAAATTTACCTGTGGGTTGCAGTTGCTTCTAGGATGGGGAGAAGTAGAGAGTGGGGAAAGGTAAAGGGTAGAGTCCTGGGAAATGTTCTATAGGTCACTAGAAATATCAGGAAAAAAATGCTCACTATGGACATGGAAAAGTTATGTCTATCAAAACTAGTGAATGACTAAATTAAATGTTTAATGGTTACCTTTAATTCACCTTGAATAATTCCCAAAAGCATACTGCAAAATCCAAATTTAAGCTTCTGAAAAAAGCCAGAATTTCAATTGTGGTGAAGAATAAATTTTATTTAGGTTTCACTTTGCTGAAATTTATCTATTTTTCTTCCACAAATATCACTTTCCAAATTAGTAAGAGAATGAGAATGTCTTGCCCCAAATGCTTTATTTTTAAGATGGCTTCATATAAGAATATTATACATTATGAAATGGAACTTAATCTGAAAGACTCATTGACAATAGTAATTCAGTAAAATTGTACAGTGGTTTCCAAAATGGAGGTGATTGTACCCCAGGAGGTATGAGTGATGATCTATAGAATGTAGGAACATATTAGTAGTTGTTTTTATATTTAATCTGTATTATAATATACATATGTATTCTAAGTTTAACATAAGGTAATAGAATATATAGGTTTCCTTAACACACAAAATGACACTGGTATCTTCTCTATGGTCACCTGACAATCACACATCACATAAAGTAATCAAAGTATTCTGGTAGTAAGCAATTCTAAGTATTCTGAGGAGACAATGTCATAGTATTTGCTAGGTTCTTTTTCAATAATGAAATAAAGAATCCATGTTTTTTGGAAGCTGCTACAAAAGACAGGTGTTCCAGAGAAGATACAGTTTCAACAGTAAATGTTTTCCTTATTAGAAACAATATTTTATGGGGGTGCCTGGGTGGCTCAGTCAGTTATGCGTTGGAATCTTGATTTTGACTCAGGTCATGATCTCAGGGTAGTGAGATCAAGCCCCATGTTGGGCTCCATGCTGGGTCTGGAGCCTGCTTGAGATTCTCCCTCTCCCTCTGCACCCCCACCTCCCTCTCTAAAAAAACCCAAAAAACAAAAGACAATATTTTATGGAAAAAGTACATTCTATAATCCTTCATGAAGCAGCTATTTTGACCTCAACAAAACAAAGTTGGGGGTGGGGAAGTAAGGTTTAATTTCAAAAGCAACCCTACTGAAGCAAAAGAGAAGCTGAAGAAGACTGCCAAGTGTTACAATATTTTATTGATGTAGTTGAGGAGTGACCAGAGCATTTTGTACCAAACAGGTTTATTGGTTGTTTCATGGCAATTTAAAAAGAGGTGTCAAAGAGTTAAGCATTTATCTTTTACAAAAAGAAGAGTCTAAATTTGCTGACTTTCTGTGTGAGTATTAGTAGTATGCTACCTAGCCATTGTTTTTAAAAACAAAAACCGGGGCGCCTGGGTGGCTCAGTCGTTAAGCGTCTGCCTTTGGCTCAGGTCATGATCCCAGGGTCCTGGGATGGAGCCCCGCACCGGGCTCCCTGCTCAGCGGGAGGCCTACTTCTTCCTCTCCTACTCCCCCTGCTTGTGTTCCCTCTCTCACTGTATCTCTCTCTGTCAAATAAATAAAATCTTTAAAAAACAAAAAACAAACAAAAACAAAAAATTGGTTAATCTGTACCTGAACTATAAATGAGGCATTTTAAAACTTAGTAAGAAAATAACTGTATTCCAAAAGAAAACAATATGTGTCATCTTGAAATTACTACACCTGATACTCTAAAAACAGAGAAACCATTTTCTAACTCTTTAAATGCTTTCCAAACACAGCTGTCTATGGATTTTAAACACATTTATTAAAAATCTATAAATCAGGGGTGCCTGGGTGGCTCAGTCGGTTAAGTGGCTGCCTTGGGCTCAGGCCATGATCCCAGAGTCCTGGGATTGAGCCCCGCATCACATCGGGTTCCCTGCTCAGCAGGGAGCCTGCTTCTCCCTCTCCCCCTGCTTGTGCTCTCTCTCTCTCAAATAAATAAAATCTGAAAAAATACATATATATATGAAATACATAAATATATATAAATATATATATTATATATATAAATGCAAATCCTCACATTGGTTTGCACAGTAAAAGCAAACCTTACTAGCCAAATCTGCAAAACTGATGGATGGAAATTAAACAATGAGTGTTTCCATTAACAAAGCATAGCCAAATATGTACTTACTCTTTTCGGGTGTATGTCCCTATGTGAGCTGTCTTTTAGTTACAAACATTAAAAACAAGTACCAAAATTTAAGATCCAGACTTCGGAATTTCTGTATTTCCAATTAGTAAACCCAAGATTTTTCAAACATAATGCAGCATATTCATTGCTCCTGCTTTAAAAAATGTTTATTTTAAAAATTTAGAATAAACAAAAAGGTTTTTGAGCCATTACTAACATGTATAAAGTACTTTATTCACAGATAAGGGGATCATTGATACCCTTTACTAGTCTGTAAAGTCATTTGTTAAAATATAAAATAAGCCAAATAAGAAAGAATTATTCTTTATAAATAAAATTAACATTAATAGATTTTAGTGAATGCTTTCAGGAGATGTAATACCAACTGTAAATAATTCTTCAAATAATAGTTTTCATTAAAACCTTTTTACTGAATTTCTATTCTATTTAAGGGACTGAGAGGTATTTCAGATGAAGAAACGTCCAATACTCCACAATTCAGGCGGGATTTAAGACAGTACGCAATTATCTACAACACAAGGCAAATCAAGTAAGGTCTAGAGAAATGAAGAAGAAAGCAATTAATTCTGCTTGGTGTCTAACAGCTTCACAAAGGAGGTGTATAATGCTGGGTCTCAAAGGGTAAGTGGGATTTTGACTGGAAAAATTAGGGAGAACAAAGCATGACTGAGAACCATGGATAGAGGCATGTCCAAGTTGGGATACCTAAATAATATACTGTATTTTCAAGTTGCATTATTAGTTTTGCTGTCCTGACTTAGCTAACCCTTTTCTTCACATACCAAACTTAGCAAGATCCTTTTAAAGGTGTTTTCCAAAAAAGCATCTAATTCTTAAGTACGGTCACAAAACTGATTTATTGCAATTTTATAATATTTGGGCCTACTTAATATATTTACAGTTCTAACTTTATCCAGATTCACCATTCTTCACCAGGGGGCTTAAATTCTAAGTGTCACATAATAACAAGACATCAGTTATGAACCTCCCAACCTCGCTTTTCTTCTCATGTAAAAGGATGGCTTACTTGTCCCTTCTTTTCCAAACCTAATCTCTTCACTTGTTTTGAAATCCCAATACCTTGTTCTTCTTGGATTCTGCTCCCTTGATTACATTCTCTACTGATTCCTTCTATCCCACACTTAAACTGGCATCCTCTCTGTTTTGGAGGGGAGAATACCTAGCTGTTTGACTTCTCCATTACATCTAGCTCTGTCTAAAGCAGAGAAACAATATGCTTTAATATATATTAATATTTATTAATATTTTATTAATAGCAAAATATATACTGTTTTAAAAGCCAATTTGTAAATCAAGAGTGATATATTTTTAGACATCTGCCCTAACATGTGGTAAACTGTATCTTAAAGTAACAGCAATAAGAGCATGGGATGAAGTTTTAAATTATGTAATCTGGGGGTTTTCTAATATTTCCCGATGAAATCTTTACACAGCATCTCAAATACGTAAAATTGACAAAAGTGCTGCTAATACTTTTCTATGTTCAAATATATTAGTGTATTACCAGCTCAAAGAGACAAATTAAGAAGTATGTCAGTTACAGTCTTATAACAATCTAAGCAACCCATTTATTACTATGAAGCTTTGTTTTGATTTCACCTAGATAAGTGGTTCCAAGTAGGTAGTAGCTTTTGTAGTCTCAGGATATGCTTCAATTAAATTTATTCAAAGATTTTTAAAAATATTTTTAAAAATAATTTTTAAAATAAGAATTTTTTTTCTTTCAAAATTGGTCTTGAACGTGTTATGGATTTCAATGTGTGTGTGTGTTTTAACCATGCAACAATATCTTTATTAGTATTTTGAACAGCTGTTGAAAAATTCAGTGATTCAGGTATTACTGAAACTGGTAATTTCTAAGCTTAAATTGGGGCAAATGGCTAGAGTGCAAAGTAATGCCATCATTGGGCACTATGAATTCAAGACTAAAGAATTATCAGCCACCCCTCAGATGGAGAACCAGGTGCAGAGTTGACCCTTTCTGGATGTTGTAATCAGAAAAGTGAGGCCATCTTCCAGCTGCTTGCCTGCAAAGATGAGCCTCTGCTGGTCAGAGGGTACTGCCTTCTTTATCTTGGATCTTAGCCTTCACATTCTTGATGGTGTCACTGGGTTCCACCTCTAGAGTGATAGTCTTGCCGGTCAGTCCTCACAAAGATCTGCATACCACCCCTCAGATGCAGGACCAGGTGCAGGGTTGACTCTTTCTGGATACTGAAATCAGAAAGAGTGCGGCAGCCATCTTCCAGCTGTTTGCCTCCAAAAATGAGCCTTTGCTGTTGTGTGTGGCAGAGGGTAATGCCCTCCCTATCCTGGATCTTGGTCTTCACATTTTCGATGGTGTCACTAGGCTCCATCTCCAGGGCGATGGTCTTGCCAGTCAAGATCTTCATGAAGATTTGCGTTTTAACCTGCTAGCGAATGCAAGGACCCTGAATCCCATCATGTGGAGTCACTTCCACACCAACACAGATACCCGTCAATGCCAAATGCTTCTGAACTAAAAATTTTTATATATGTACACGAGGGTGCCAAGACCATTCACTGGAGAAAGAACAGTCCTTTCAGCAAATGGTGCTGATTAACTGAATATGCACATGTGAAAGGATGAAGCTGGACCCTTACCTAACACCATACATAATATTAACTCAAAATGGGTTAAAGACCTAAATATAAGAGATTAAACTATAAAACTCTAGAAAAAAACATAGGGGAAAAGCTTCATGACACTGGATTTGGCAATGATTTCTTGGACATGGCATCAAATGCATAAGCAGCAAAAGAAAAAATATAGTGGACTTCATTAAAATGAAAAATTTCTGTACATCAAAAGATACCATCAACAGAATAAAAGGGCAACCCATGGAAATGGGAGACAATATTTATATATCATGGATCTGATATGAACTTAATATCCAGAACATATAAGGAATTCCTACAACTCAACAACAACAAAAACAAACCACCTAATTTTAAAAATGGGAAAGGACTTGGATAGACACTCTACCAAAACAACAACAACAAAATCAAATGGTCAATAGGCACTTGAAAAAAATGCTCAATATCACTAATCATTAGAAAACTGCAAATCAAAACCACAATGGGATGCCACTTTACACTCATTAGGATGGCTATTATAAAACAAAACAGAATAAAATCCAGAAAATAAAGGTGTTTCTGAAGATGTGGAGAAACTGGAACCCTTGTGCATTGCTACTGGAGTGTTAAACGCTGCACCTGCTGTGGAAAACAGTACGGCAGTTCCTCAGAAATCAAACAGAATTACCGTATGATCCAGCAATTCCACTTTGGGGTATATACCCAAAAGAACTGAACGCAGGGACTCAAACAGGTATGTGTAGGACAATGTTCAGAGCAGCAATTATTTGTAATAGCCAAAAGGTGGAAACAGCAAACATCTACAGATAAACAAATTGTCGTTTATACACACAATAAAATATTATTCAGCCTTAAAAAAGGAATGAAATTCTGATTCATGCTACAACGTGGATGAACTTTGAAGACACTATGCTAAGTGAAATAAGCCAAATACCAAAGAATAAATATTGCACGATTCCACTTATATGAAGTCTAGAATAGTCAAATTCATAAAAACAGGAAGTAGAAAAGTGATTACCAGGGGAGGGGGGAGGCGGTGCAGAATTATTTAATGAGTAATTTCAGTTTGGAATGATGAAAAAGTTCTGAAGATAGTGATGATGGTTGTACAACTTTGTGAATGTACTTAATACCACTGAAATGTGCACTTAAAAATGATTAAAATGGTAAATTTCATGTTGTATATTTTACAATAAAAGAAGTATGCATGCTATTTATTTTATTATGGTGGCAGTATAAAAATGTGCGTAAGAATACAAGCTTAAGAATTATGCTGCCTGGCTTCAAACCCAACTATGTCACTTTACAGCTCTGTAGTCTGTGCCTGTCTGCTCAGACAGTAACACAACCTACTTCATAGAATTACAGCAAGAATTAAATAAATTTTACATGTAAAGCATTTAAAACAAGGCATGTCATTTAGTAGTCACAATACCTTTTCAATGAGATTTAAGTGAAACTTCTACAGAACCTTGAAGCTCCTCCTCAAAATTCCAGAGTTCAGTAAAACACACTCTGAAAACCAGCGATCTAATCCAAATTTCTCATTTTACAGGTAAAGGAATTGGGAATCCAAGATAAGAGATTTGCCTGAGGTCACATATCTTGTTTTGCTAATATCAATTTTCCTAAGAGTTTGGGATTAACAATACTAATGCTGACACTGAACTACTTCAGAACCGAGGCAAAGCCATGAGATTCTATAGAATCTATGAATAGTGTGAAATCATCCACCATGCTCATCTTTATTTTTTTGTTATTATTATTATTTTTTTTTTTTTAGAGAGGGGAGAGGGAGAGAGAGAATCTTAAGCAGGCTCCATGCCCAGCGTGGAGCCTGATCTCATGACCCTAAGATCATGACCTGAACAGAAATCAAGAGTCCAACACTTAACTGTGCCACCCAGGTGCACCCCACCATGCTAATCTAGAAAATACAGTAATTATGAAAACCAAAGGATAGCACAACCAAAAGTCATTCTAATCATCCTCAAAGACGTGGTTAAAAACACCTCTTCGGAGAATGATGTGTTAAAATATTAGTGAAAACAAATTATATCAGAGTTTTAAATTAAACCAGAGTTGGAGGCACACTACACCACTTCTTTTGGCCAGTTACTTACTATATAATCTTAATGAGACCTCTGAATCTGAAAAATCAGCTGCTTTTTCCGACCAAATAGAGCTAATATTCATCATGAGGAGACATCTACAAATAATTATTTATTAAATTCAAACAGAAGAGAGCGGCAGTCCAAATAACACAAAATGTCTAACCCCAAAAAATCATGTATTAAAGCTTTGTAGACATTTTGGTACGTACTTGAATAGGG
The DNA here is from genome assembly GCF_029215605.1 of Mirounga angustirostris. Classification (NCBI taxonomy): domain Eukaryota; kingdom Metazoa; phylum Chordata; class Mammalia; order Carnivora; family Phocidae; genus Mirounga; species Mirounga angustirostris. The sequence continues at coordinate 163,742,718 of NW_026991711.1, forward strand.
CTAGATCTGGTTTCTGGGAAATTCACAACACAAAAAGCAAAATAACAGAGACAATCTTTGAAGGTCAGGCTCAACAAGAGCTAAAAAGCTTTTGAGTATCTCTGTTTTGCCCTTCCTCCATTGGTCTTACTCCTCAACTGGGCTCTCAAAGGATAGTACCACCTCTGCTTGGAATGTCCTCCCCATCTACATCAGTTGAAATCCTACCCCTTCTTCTTCTTCTTCTTCTTTTTTTAATCCTACCCATTCTTAAAGGTTCCACTTAAATCCCTCAGCTTCCGTGCTCCCAATCTAGAATTAATCTCTCCTCTTTGCTCGCCTGTTTTGGAACTTTACTCCAGCATTTTAAACATGTAATGTGTTGCATTACAATTACCTACCTTAACTTCTTCCCTCACCTTACCCCCAGGAAAATCCCAAGAGCAGTAGGCTAGGGAAGAAAGGAAACATTTGCTAACACCTCAGAACCTTGAAAGGTGCTAGGCATTTTGCATACATTATCTCATTTAATCTGTTTTGACAACCAACCGGAGAGGTAAACAGGTGGTGTTATTACCATTTTCCTGATAGAAAAGTACTGCTGAGAGTTAATAGCTTAGCTGTCACACTGCTAGCCAATTCCAGGGTTTCTGGAGCCTCTGGTTTGCCTGGCTTCAAAAAAGAGCTCTTTCCACCACTCCGTGCTGCAGGTCGTGTCCACTTCGTGTCCCCCACTCTAACAGACAGTAGGTATTCCATAAAGATTCGCCTAATTTAAGATTCCTGTGAGATCACTACCACCCTTTTAATAACCCGTTCACGCCCTATCCCTAGCCCGTTACCTTCACGGTTCCCATACAGCAGATTTTACAGACACACAGGCAGCTCTCCACCTCTCCGAGAGAAATGCTGCAGACACATCAACCCTTATTGGGAGGTGAAGTGAAGAATCTTTCAATCCTCCCAGATTTCCCCAACCGCTCTTCCCACAGAATATGAGACACCCCCCCCCCACGAGACATTTGATGCGACGCTTATACCCTTCCAACAAGCTCTTAATTCATACTAAGCAACGTCTTCGTGCTTACAAGCAGTTAAGGCTAATGCGGTTCCCAGCTCACACTGTGGGGACACCCTAAGACACTGTCGGAATAAGAAAACCGCATCTTTCAGACTGTCTTAAAATGAAGGCATCCTAACACTATTACACGGCCTCCCTCTTCTCCTCATCCCGCCCCATGAATTGCAGTTTGGATTTCCGGCGGGAATGCACACAGACACAGCAAGATGCGAGGGGGCTCAAAAGCAAGGGAGCAATTACTTAGCCTGCTTAATTCGAAAGAAGACGCAGAAGGCGCTCCGCATTTCTAGATCTCTGCACTGAATTTATTTATGAAAGGTGGGGGGCACCGAAGCCCGAGGAATCCCAGACACCGAATCACTGCTTTCCGCGGCTAATCGGGGACGGTCCTTTCCTCCTCGCGGTCCCGGGCCACCAGCACCCGGTGCCGGCTCCAAGCCCAACCGCACCCTCCCGAGGCGGTCCTGTATCTCATTGTCTCCCTCCGTCGCTGCCCCCAGGGACGCAGGGGGGCAGCCCTGGCCCCACCGACCCCCACCGACCCCCACCGACCCGCCACCGCCTCGCTGGGCGTGGTCCGACGAGCCCGGCCCCGGCCCGGCAGCGACCCCGCCCCAGGCTCGGCCACCCGCCCGCACCGCGCCCGGATGGCGGGGCCGGGCGCCGGGAAAATGGAGGCGGGAGCCGCGGCAGCGCCCCACAGTCCGCGCCCGGCCGGCCTCTCCGCCCGCCTCGAGGGCGAGGCTGAGCACTCACCGCGGCAGCTGCTCGATCCTCCAGCGGCCCAGGGCTGAGCAGCCTCCGCTCCCGCTGCTCCCGCCGCCGCCGCCTCCTCAGGCGCGGCGCTCCTTCCCCGGAGACGCCGTGAGCGCCCGCAGCTCCCGCGCCGCGCGCACCGTGACTGACTGACTGACCGACCGACCGGGCGGCGGCGGCGGCGGCGGGGGCGGGGCGGGAGCGCGCAGCAGGCGGGGCGGCCGCAGCGCCCAGCGGTGGCCGATCCGAGTGCGGCCGCGTCCGGGCGAGACGCAGGAGGCGGAGCTGAGGGCCCGGCGGCGGACTTGCGGACCGACTCGCGCCCGGCCGCTCGCTGCCCCCGCCCGCCGCCAACCACTCACTTCCGGCGCAGGCGGCCGCGCCCGCCCCTCCCGGGCGTCCGCCCCCCGCCCGCGCCCCCGGCCCGCGCCCCGGTGCCCGGCCTGCTCTCACCCTGCCTTCAGGCCCCGGACCGCACCCAGACGGGGCTGTCTGCGGTGCTCCGCCTTTCCTCCGCGCGCGCCTGTAAACCGCCTCCAGGAACCAGTGAATCAGAGAATGAATGAGCGAGGAAGGAAAATCCCGGTGCCGTCCCACCCCCTGCTCGCCTTTCGTTGGACGCAGGCCCAGTGGCCTCTGTCCCAGGGCCGCGGGACTCACAGAAGCATCGAGCAGATCTGTCAAGGACCTGTATGCATGCACCTATATGTCATTCATGTATTCAAAGACCCCAGCAACACATCAGATGTCTTAGGCGCTTAAAGGACCATTGTCGTTGCAGTCTATGAGGCCTTTTTTTTTTTTTTTTAGGAAAACCCATTTTGGCCGACAACTCTCCGTATTTTCATGTACTATATGAGAAGCTTTTAAAAATTGGACATTTCCATTATCTTTAATTACTTTTCACCTTAGAAGTTTGCTTATTTTGCGTTCTTAATTTCTGTCACCCCCTTACTGAAATTGTTTAGGAATAAGGTTTTGGCATTTTTCTTGATCATCAAGCTCTAAATTCCTCAGATACAGTTTATTTTGATGTAGGCTTGACTTAGTCAGACTTCTAAGTTTTAATCTTAAGTTTTTATATCTTTATTTTGACCTCCTAAAGTTGATCAAAGGAAAAAAATAGAATTAAATAATTTTTGCCTGGCTCCATGCAAAGCAAGTTTATTGACAGCATTAAAACAACTGACCAGTCGGAAGTGTTACCTGGAATTAGTTGCAGTGAACATTCCTTTATCATGTCTTCCCGTTTGCTTAAGAGTATCTGCAACCTGAATTTTCACAGGTAAAGAATTGACTGTACATTTCTGATGCCTGGGCTCCCTAAGAACCAGAGTGTTCATGTCCTGGTTTGGTTAGTTACATCCCTTTTTTCAGATATTCTTGAGGACTTTAAAATGGTTCCAGTCTTTTTGCACAATCTGTTCCAAACTGGTACACAATCCGTTTCAAACTGGTATTCAGAACCATAGGATACAGTTACTAGCTGCATTTCACTCTTGAGATATGTGTACTTTGGAAACATTAACTGGGCTTTTGCATTTAAGTTTTGTAGGTGCTTTGATATTCTTGTGTAGAATACTGTAATCTCATAAATGAAGATGGTGCTGCTGACCAGTTCCTTGCCTTGTGTTCCTTTCTTGTGGAATTCATCATTTGTTACCTCTAATTATAATTATTTCAGTAAGTTATGACCTTCCCTAATGAATGTAATACAACAGTTTACTTATTCTTATATCTTCCATAATACTAGCATGGTACCTTGCACAATAAATATTTTTAAATTAACAAATGCAAACATTCTGATAAGTGATAATTCATACATATCTGTATGATATGTATACATACATATCCCATTTCCCTCATGACCAGGTTTATTGAGATTATACACACCTGAGTGCCAGACCTGATAAATCTCTATTGTCATCAAATACTATTACCAGGCTGAGTGATACTATACAAGGAAGATACTCCTCTCTTTGAACTTCCTTTAAAAAATAGATTATTGAGCGCTTTTTAGATAGCGTTTAGTCAACTATCTTTCCTCCCAGGACTTAGGTTGGTCAAGGCTAGTAAGAAAGAAAAACAAAACAAAACAAAAGTCACTTTCAGCCATTGAGGAAAGTAAGCAAGTTCTCATCATTTCCTTTAAACCATGAAACCATTCATTCATTCAACAAGGATTTATTGAGTTCTAACTAAGGCCTAGGAATACAAAGGCAAGAAAGACATGGCAAGGTGGTTCCTGCCCTCAAAATGTACAATGTCTAGTGGGTAAAGGATGCAAGGAAGTCACGACTGCAGGGTTCATTCCCAGCTCAGGAAAGCCCTCCAATGGAGGGGATTCTTTTTTTTTTTTTTTAAGATTTTACAATTTTATTTATTTATTTGAGAGAGAGAGAGAGAGCAGGGGGAGGAGAGCAGAGGGATTGGGAGAAAGAGAATTCCAAGCAGACTACCTGCTGAGCGCGGAGCCTGATGTGGGGCTCCATTTCCCGAGATTGAGATCATGATCTGAGCTGAAATCAAGAGTCCATCGCTTAACCAACTGAGCCACCCAGGTGCCACAGGAGGGGATTCTTGAACTGAATATTCAGTGACAAGGAGGACCTAACCTGATGAGGAAGGAGGGAACTGGCGTTTCAGACAAAGACAACAATACCTATGCAGGGATGGAGATACCGAACAGCACAATGCTTTAGAGGCTCTGCAGGCAGTTCCATTTTGTCAGGACAGGCACAGAAGAGGGTCAAAGAGGTGGAAGGAAAAGGTAGAAGGGCTTCTTTAAAAAGGGGGTGGTGGGTGGGGCTCGTGTTAACCAAGGAGTTTGAACTTGATACTCTAGGAATTATTAATAAATAATAAAATCTTTGGAGATTTTAAGCCCCAGAACAACTGAATTTGCGTTTTGGAAACCAGAGAGACCAGACTGGGGCAGGAGTAAATCAGGAGGTAGTGGCAACAACTGGATGAGATATGCTGCAGGTGAAGTGGGCAGGAGGGATTAGATGGGAGAAATATTAAGGAGGTGGACTCCATAGGATTTTATGTATAATTGGACATGAGGGAGTGAATGAGAAGGAGAGAGTCTGGATGACCCTCAGGATTTTGGTTTGGAAGACAGACTGGAATGTCGTGGTCATCTCTGTGAAGTAGAGATCCCAGAAGGAGGAGCAGATTTCAGAGGACAGGCTGAATACCTGTAGGAGAAAGAGTAGTACCATAAATCAGGGCATAGCAAAGGATCTTAGTCCGTCATTTCCTGAAAGTGTGTTATTTGGAACTCTAGTAGATATGATCCCCAAACATAAAATTTTCCTTTAATCGAATAACTGAAAAATGCTAGGCTAACCAAAATTTGATGGGTTTCTAAACTAGAGTGGTTTTCAGTGGTTTTAATATGTTCACTGTGAATTTCTAAGAGACACATGTTATATGCAGCATTTCGCAAATGTACTCAATCTTGAACTGCTTTTTTTCAGTGGAACATCTCATAAAACATGCGTTCCACAGAACACACTTTGGGAAATGCTGACCTAAGCCAGATTTTTGGTTTGTAGTAAAGAAAACTATGGCCCCAAAAGAAGTGACTTGCCTAAAGTTAAATAACTATTATTAGAAGACATTGGACTAGAATTCACATCTTCTGACCCCACTCACATACTCTTTCTACTACATAATGCTTTATGAGCGACAAACTCATTCTAATACCTTTAGCAAATCACAGAGAGGAAAATGTTATAAAAGGATTATGGGATATATCCTTTTAATTGAGGTTTCAAATCTAGTTTCTAAAACTATGCTAATTTTTAATGATTACCACTTTAAATAAGGTGAAAAGAATTGTACCTTGAAAAAGTGGGACCAATTATTACCTTACTATGGTCTTTCTGATAATTTAGCAGGAGAAATCACCTAACTAAATAGGACATTCATCTAGTCACCCTAGCCCTGAGATATCTTTAAATAAAACAAACTTTTAGGAATGAATAGAAACAAAAACTCTCCCCAGAAATTTTAGTGTTGATTTTTCCCCCCTTCATGTTGAAGGAAGGACAGGTTCTAAAATGTACTGAGACTATGAAAATCCACACCAGGTTTTGGCTTCCTCTCTGGCACAATTCCCCTGATTCTGAAGACTCTAATAGCTAATGGATGGGAAGATTTTCATATCCTAAATTCATAGTCTTTTTCCCCAGAGGAGAAGTTTTAGTACTTCCTATTCTTAGAAAAATGAGACAAATTGTTTGTTCCCAAGAGACTTCTTGGGACAATAAGACACTTTCTTTTTAAGAGTAGATTTTATACACATTACCTTTGAAACTAGTCATCACTGTTTTATGTTTCAGTAATTCAAAGAAAGTATTTATTTCATTTCTAGATGCCATATTCATTTTTAGTAGGCACACCAAGGACAATCTCATGTAGTATAAATATACTGAGTGAATGAATAATTATTTACTTAAAAAAATCGGTAGTCATAAGTAGTGAGAAGAACACTACTTATCAATTTATCAAAACTATCTTTAGTGTCCACTCTGTCTCCATCTCTGCTGAATCACTTTAAGGAGTACTAGAAAAATACGAAAAATAGTCTCTGATTTTAAAAAATGATCTCACCCATTCTTGGAAAGGATGGGAGAAAACACACTCATATCCTGCCGATGGAAATATAAATTGTTTCAACCTTATTCTGGAGGGCAGTTTAGCAACAGACCTTAAAATACCTTAAACTGTGTATCTCTTTGATCAAGCAATTTCTCTTCTATGAATTTATTCTAAGAAGTAAGAACAAAACATTAGCTTGGATATTTTGGGATGATGGCAAATAACTGGAAATTCCCTAGATGTCCAGTAATGAGATTAAGAAAATGATTATTTCGGGGTGCTCAGTCGGTTAAGCAGCTGCCTTCGGCTCAGGTCATGATCCCAGGGTCCTGGGATCGAGCCCTGTGTCGGGCTCCCTGCTCAGCGGGGAGCCTGCTTCTCCCTCTCCCTCTGCCTGCCTCTCTGCCTACTTGTGCTCTCTCTCTCTCTCTGTCAAATAAATAAATAAAATCTTAAAAAAAAAAAAGAAAATGATTATTTCTAGAATAGTTTTTGATATGAAAAGATATGCACAATATGAAAAAAACATATTACATAGGAAAAATCTAGAAGAGAATACAACAAGAAGGCAAAAATGTTTATTGCAGAGTTGTATGATTATGGTACTTTCTTTTATTTCTTTGTCTTTTAATGAATTTGTATTCTTTAAGTGGCAATTAAAATGAATGAACCAAGTTAATATTTATGAAGATAAATCTCTAAAAATGTTGAGGAAAATAACACACAGAGCATATATTATTTAATAGAAAATAAAGTTAATTTTAATTTAGAAAGGGATTTCTGCATTCAAAAAACTGTTAGGGAGATAAGAACATATGAATTAACCAGAGAACAATACTCAGCTCTAATACAGACTATAAATACAATAGGAATTGAGAGAAGAGAAAGATTGAGTGGGCTTGAAGCAGGTTAAGATGGGAGAAGTGAGATTTAGGTGGCACTTGGAATCTGAATGCCAAGAGGAGAAACAGGGTCCGGGGCAGTAATATAAGGTGAAGCAAGGGCCTCCCTTGCCCCATACTAGACACATCCGAACCCTCCCAGTTGAACATTAACAACTGCAGAACACTTGATCTTTGCCGTAGAAGCATGTCTGTTTCTTTCCCACAAGTGGGATTTACATGTCCTATGTAATATAAATATGTGGTAAATAGAGCACTACATATCCTTTGTAATTTTTTAAAAGGTTATATTAGGGTTCTTTTTTTATGAGTAGCCCTTTTGGGGGGCATATTATCTGCAAAATCTGTAGAACTGGGCATTTCCAGATATTTATTTAGAACAAACACCAGCTATTATGCAAGAACAGTTATCACAACCTGCACTCTTACGAATGTCCTGACGTCCGCAATCAGACCACATATGAATTCAACCAATTAGAACTCAGCAATCCTCTGATTAAGCACATGTTACAGAATGCTACTTTGGAGCCAGCTTTCTAGCTCAATAACTGAATTAGTGGTAGTAGTATTAGCTACACACACTAACTGAAAGAGTGAGTGACTTTGGTGTTTAGTGCTTAATAGTAAACAGTAAAGGCTATGCCCATCTCAAAAATGTCTGCAATGCGAAAGCACAGGGCAGAACATGAACCTCCATCAAGTATCCCTTTAGTGTGGGTTATTGCCAGGTCTAGAGTTGCCACTGTAAACAGGGAAAAACATTCCAGATGGGGGGATGGTTAGGGCAAGAGGAGGATGCCATTCAGTCCATTATAGCTGCCCAGTAAATATTTGTTGAATTGAAGGGACTCCATCCCAGGTGAGCAATCAAGGCTGAAGAAGTAAATAAATACAGACACACCTGGTGGTCACAATGACTGGAAGCATAGTAATTAAAGAGTGGGGGGTAGGGAGCGCCTGGGTGGCTCAGTTGGTTAAGCGACTGCCTTCGGCTCAGGTCATGATCCTGGAGTCCCTGGATCGAGTCCCGCATCGGGCTCCCTGCTCAGCGGGGAGTCTGCTTCTCCCTCTCCCACTCCCTGTTTGTGTTCCCTCTCTCGCTGTGTCTTTCTCTGTCAAATAAATAAATAAAATCTTTAAAAAAAAAACAAAAAACAAAGTTGCAACGAACGTAGTACATTAATGTAGCCTTTCCATTGACCCCAGCGCATCCATCTGTGATTCTTTGCTTCAGATGATTTGTGTCTCACATTTTCTTTGAACAAATGTACATCTTTAGCATAACCTAAAAGAAGTAATTTAGAGTGCTCAATCTGCAAAAAAATAAAATATTATCTAGGTTTCCAGACTTTATGGTCAAAATGTATATATGCAGCATATAGACAAAATGTGCTTTTTGAAACAGAAGTTTTATTTTACCAGAAACAATTTTAGATTCCTCTATTATATATTTATCAATTAACACTTTTTTCCTTTATAATTCCTCTAGGGGATTGATGATTGCATTAAGAAATGGCTCTCTCCCTTTGCTGCCTCATGGCCATATTTGCATGATTCTTTGAACTACTTGAGAAAAATCATTTGAAAAATATGTCATGGAAAAACAAAGTAAACAAATGAATAGCTGATCACAAGAACTTTTGTTCAGTTATGTGCTTTGAGGCACGGCTATGCCAAAGAACATGACATCACCTAAAGTGCTGTCACGGAGTGAGTCCCATCAGTCATGCTCTTCAAATGTCCCTAATTGTCCTAATTGTCCCTTCTTCACTGTTCTCTCTGCTACTACACCTCTCAAGATCTTCAGCATCTCAAGCTAGCATTTTGCAAGAGTCTGTGTGTTTGTTCCCACTAGCCTCTTCCTTCTCCCTTTGAAACAGCCTGCATAGTACTTCTAACCAATCTCTGGCACTACCAGGACCACTTTCTCTGTGTCATTTTTTCTGCTAAAAACAAACCAAAAAAAAAAATCTACAATCTTTAATTTGAAAAACTGTACATCACAAAACATCAGGACAGTATGATCGTGACTTTGCTGAAAACAAAACCCCCAACCCCTGTATAAATATATATATATATCTCCATTGTTTAACTTTCTTCCTTCCTTCCTTCCCTTTCTTTCTTTCTTTCTTTCTTTCTTTCTTTTCTTTCTTTTCTTTCTTTTCTTTCTTTTCTTTCTTTTCTTTCTTTTCTTTCTTCCTTCCTTCCTTCCTTCCTTCCTTCCTTCCTTCCTTCCTTCCTTTCTTTCTTTCTTTCGAGAGAGGGGGAGAGAGGGAGCATGCCGGCGGGGTGGGGGTGGGGGGAGGCAGGGCAGAGAAAGAGGCAGAGAGAGAATCCCAAGCAGGCTCTACCCCCAGCATGGAGCCTGACTTGGGACCGGATCTCATAACCCTGAGATCATGACCTGAGCAGAAACCAAGAGCTACCCAGGCCCCACCATTGTTTAGTATTTCTATTGCAGCTATAACAAATTATCATAAACTTAATTGGCTTAAAACAACACAGAGTTATAATTATCTTAGAGTTCTGGAGGTCAGAATTCAAAATCAGTCTCAGCTGGCTAAAATTGAGGTGTTGATAGAGCTGCACTCCTTCTGGAAGCTCTGTGAAGAATCTGTTTCTTAACCTTTTCTAACTTCTAGAGGCTGCCTGTATTTCTTGGCTCATGGCCCCATTCTCCATCTTCAAAGCCACAGCATAGTATCTTCCTGTCTCTCTCTGACTTTGACCCACCTGCCTCCCTCTTACAGGCACCATTGTGATTAATTTGGGCCCAACCAAATTATTCAGAATAATCTTTCCATCTCAAGATCCTTAATTTTATTTATTTGAGTCCTCTCTCTTTTTTTCTTGATGAGTCTGGCTAAAGGTTTGTCAATTTTGTTTACCTTTTCAAAGAACCAGCTCCTGGTTTCATTGAAATTTTCTATTTTTTTAAGCCTCTAATTCATTTCTTTATACTCTAATCTTTCTTTTTTTCTTTCCTTCTACTCGGTTTGAGGTTTGTTTGTTCCTCTTTTTCTAGCTCTTTTAGGTATAAGGTTAGGTTGTTTATTTCAAGATCCCTAATTACATCTGCAAAATCCCTTTTGCTATGTAAAGTACCATATCCACAGTTTCTAGGAATTAGGACATGGATATCTTTTGAAGGGAGGAGCATTATTCTGTCTACCACACCCATACATAGATACACACAAATTTGCATGAAAAACTGAAACAAAGTATACCAAAATAATAACAGGTTTGTTATCTCCAGATTAAGATTAACTTCAGGTGCTTTTAATTTTTACTTCTTGGTGTTTAATCAATATTCCCAGTTTTCAAAATGATCTTGCATTACTTTTTTTTATTCATAGAATGACAATGAAAAAATTAATGTCATTATAGAGGACATTTGCTATTTCCTCTGCCCTGTCCTCTTTTCTTTTTCTGGAGACAGTATGTTTCTTTTGGAACTGCTCCTCCTAACCCAGCCTCCACCTCAACCGTGTGGTTCTAAGGACAGCCGGCAATCATGGTACCTCTTTCCTGGTTACAGATGAGAGCATGTGATCCACACTGGGGTAACCAGAGACCTTCCCAGCATTTCTTTCTTTCTTTCAACTAGAATTGGGGGCGGGGGGAGAAATTCTTCTCTGATGGGGCCCTCAGGAAAAGGCAAACTAGAAAATGTTGGTGAGTATGGTTCTAATATCATAGAAAACATGAGAGTAAAGCAGAGATGAGGAAAACAGAGAGGGAGGATCCCAGTGGTATTTGCACGTGTGGTTGGGGTTGTCTGAGGAACTGCTAGCTATATTCTTCTCCTTCCCTAGGTTTGGATATATAAACCAATAGATTCCTCTTTCTGCCAAAACTGGCTGTTACTATCGTTTGCAGCAAAAGAGGTTAAAATAGGTATGTTTTTAAGCCCATAACTATTCCCTGTTGCTTGTTACTATCTCAAATTAGCTCCTCTGACTGGCTTCAAAGCTATTCACCACCCCCTCCTCCTCTGCCCCCACTTCTCTACATTGTTGCACTCTGGCTGGCCTTCTCATCTTTCCTCACTCACTTAATGGCCTTTGCTTTTGTGGCTTTGCTCTCGTTCTCCTGGTCTGGACTGTCCTCACCTCCCCGCCCTGCCAATCCAAATCCTGTCCACCCTTCCCAGCCACCTCTAAGACACTCCATGAAATCCCCACCAAATCAGCCAGAGAAATCTTCCTTCTCCAGATGTTTATTTATTTATTTATTTATTTATTTTTAAAGATTTTATTTATTTATTTGACAGAGAGAGACACAGCGAGAGAGGGAACACAAGCAGGGGGAGTGGGAGAGGGAGAAGCAGCCTTCCCGCTGAGCAGGGAGCCTGATGGGGGGCTCAATCCCAGGACTCTGGGATCATGACCTGAGCCGAAGGTTAACGCCTGAGCCACCCAGGTGCCCCCTCCAGATGTTTATAACATGCAAGGTCTGCCCCATGCATTCAATACCTACGTCTACTTTTTATTGTTTGACAAACTCCATGAGGACGAGAACCATACCATATTTTACAAATTGCGTTCATGTTTTACAAATTTGTTCATGTTGATTGAGTAAATTGCATGTTAAGTCAAAGCTCCGAAATATTAAGGTGTAGTTCTTCTTGGATGAAAGCATAGGCCATTGTGAATACTTATAATTAGACATGGCCTGGTACACTGGAAGATAGTTTCATGATACCAAATTGTCATCCTTTATGTTGCATGTTTTCTCATCATTTCCACAGAGATAATTTAAGAATGGGAAGTAAGACCTGATGGGAAAGGATGAAGAAGCCAGAAACATTTAGCTGTGAGGGGAAAAAAATGGAAGTGAACCTAACAATAATCTTAATATTTGTGAAAATTTGCTCTACAGAAGAAGGGTTCTTCCTCCCTAGGAATTGAGATTGAGGTAGGGAATGAGCATACAATCACACAATGAAATTTAGGTGTGCCTAGATAGATTTATCACCATAAGAGTATCAAACAATTAAATAAATTCTGAACTTTGTATAATGTAGTTCTATGGTAGTTCTGAAAAAAAATTTGGGGGGAAAATGGCTTAAGGGTTATTTCGTCTAAAGGCAAGAAGTTGAGTAAAATGACCACAAAAAAATTCTTACTAACTGTAAGGATCTAGTTTATAAAACTTTAATCTTACACAGAGGAGGGAAAAAAATTGAATGACATTGAAATGTTACAGCTATATATGCAGATGCTTTTGTTGTTTTCTCCGTGAAAAGAGAATGTCTTATTACAAATACATGCAGGGATAAATTACAAACTTTGCCTGATCTATTCATCTGCTTTCTTCCAAAGGAAAACTTAATTATGTTCAGATATCACCCAATTTCTGTCTTTGAAATTATTTCTCAAGTGTAAATTTTAAGTTCAAATCAGGTATTGAAAAACCTTTGACTGTATTTTCTTTTAAAAAAAATTTTTATTCATTTGAGAGAGAGAAAGCGGGCGCAGGTGCATGAGTAGGAGGGAGGGGCAGAGGGAAAAGCAGACTCCCCGCTGAGCAGGGAGCCCAGGGTGGGGCTCAAGCCCAGGGTGGGGCTCGATGCCAGGACCCTAGGATCATGACCTGAGCCCAAGGCAGATGCTTAACCAACTGAGCCACTCAGGCAACCCTCGACAGTATTTTCTCCCTGGGCTATGACACCCTCCTCACAATAATTCTAACATAAGCACGAAATAGCCCAATTCTATACAGCACTGTCCCTAACAGTAGAACACCAATGATGTATCTAAAAAGTGGCTAAAAAGTGATTCCAAGGGAGGTAGGAAATGAGTAGGTGGAGCACAGGGCATTTTTAGGGCAGTAAAACTATTCTGTATGATACTATAATGTTGGATAGGTGTCATTATGTATTTGTCAAAACCCATGGGATGTTTACAGAGTGATCCCTAATGGAAACTATGGACTTTATTTAACAAGAATGTATCAATATTGCCTCATCAGTTGTAACAAACGTACTACACTAATGCAAGATGTTTATAATAGGGAGACTTGGGAGGGGAAAGGGCATGGGAGGTGGTAAAGGGAAATGCTTAGGAATTTTGTAGTTTCCTTCCAAATTCTCTGTAAACCTAGAACTGCTCTAAAAAACAGCCTAATTTTGGGATGTCTGGGTGACACAGTCAATTAGGCACCCAACTCTTGGTTTCAGTTGGGGTCATGATCTCAGCATCATGAGATTAAGCCCTGCATTGGGCTCTGCCCTTAGCCCTGAGTGTGCTTGAGATTCTCTTTCCCTCTCCCTCTGCCCCTTCCCCACCCACGCTCATGCTCTCTCTCTCAAATAAATAAATAAATCTTTAAAAAAAGCCCAATTTTTAAAAAGTGATTCCAAACACCTGAATTAGTCCTTAATTAGGGAAAGAAAGTAAGCGTAAAATAGCTATATTCCTATCTTCTGTTAAGAATATTACATATAGGGGCACCTGGGTGGCTCAGTTGTTAGGCGTCTGCCTTCGGCTCAGGTCATGATCTCAGGGTCCTGGGATCGAGCCCCGCATCGGGCTCCCTGCTCGGCGGGAAGTCTGCTTCTCCCTCTCTCACTCCCCCTGCTTTTGTTCCCTCTCTCGCTGGCTCTCTCTCTTTCAAATAAATAAATAAAATCTTAAAAAAAAAAAAGAATATTACATATAACCAGTATCTTTTTGTAATAAATTGCCTCCCCAATCTTTTAAACACCCAGGAAAATCCTGTTGCTCTAATGATCAGAGTCTCATTGAAATTAAGTTAAATTTGAAGCCATGAACATTTTGTGTGTGTGTGTGTGTGTGTGTGTGTGGTTTTGCTTACTATGAACTGAAATTAGGGAGAATAACTGATTGTCCTCCATAAGAAAGTGAAAGTACTTGTGACAAAATTTCCCAAAATAAGATGAAACCAGAGAGGGAGACAAACCATAAGAGACTCTTAATCTCAGGAAACAAACTGAGGGTTGTTGGAGTGGAGATGGGTGGGAGGGATGGGGTGGCTGGATGATGGACATTGGGGAGGGTATGTGCTATGGTGAGCGCTATGAATTGTGTAAGACTGATGAATCACAGACCTGTGTCCCTGAAACAAATAATACATTATATGTTAATAAAAAGAAAAAAAGAAAAAATTTCCCTTTTCCTTTTCTACCTCAGCAATAATTCAGTATCCATTTCAGCTTTAATTTCGGAGGGTGGGGGAGGAAGCCATCTCAGCATCAGTGCTGGCCCATCATGGAACGAAAGCAGTAAATATTTTCAGTCACTGTTCTTGTCATTACACTATATTTTAAAACTTGAACAAATAATGGGGATACCAGTCCTCTAGAAAGAACGATTCCTTTCAAAGCTCTTTCACTTATGGACTTTACAGACAAGTGCAGACTTTGGCCACTATTATTGAAGGCAAGTAAAAAGGTCCTATGGGAGTACATAAGAGGGCATTTGCTCAGGGAATGAGTGTTGTCTGTGAGCTCAGGGAATGAATGAAGAAGAATGGAATGACTGAATGAAACAATGGGGAGGTTTGAGCAATGATATAGGACTGGTCCACTAAATGCTTCATACGTATTTCAAGATCACATTCTCAAGTCGACACAGCTAGTTCCTATGTGTGGTTTACTACAGTGTCTAAAGAATATCAGTTGTTGGTGAAAGGGGGACCACTACTCTTTTTCAGTAGGGGAAAGAGGTATATCTTCCGACTTATCCTTTTTTAGCATCCGTATTCAGTTGTTCTGGCTATGAATCTCAATTTTCAAACTCTATGTGCAAAAAATACCACATCTGTTTTCTTGAATTATTTTGACTCGGAGTCTCCCCTTCCACAATGTAGGCAAGAAATCCAAATCAGTTGTTCCCTTGTGGCTCCCCATCCCTTGCCAACGAAGTATGGAGGCTTCACGTAGCCTCAAAGCCCAGGGGAGGTCCTTTCTGTCATCCACTCTGCGTTCCATGGAGGTGCCCACTGCCTTAGTTCTCAGTGTCTCTCAGATCCATGACTCCTGCTGCTTTCATTCAACCCTTGGGTACAAGCATCTTTGATGAGCTAGACTATTTGGCTACTTCTTCAGGCTACTACCAGGGAAGAGAGGGCAGGAAACAAGGGTGCACATAAATCTCTAATTTTCCTCAAGGCACAACCTTTTCCCTCACAGGCAGACTCCGTTCTCTTTTACCTCCAGGAAACCCAGCATAGATTTCTGGAGGGGGAAGCAGTGGCGGGGGGGCGGGGGGGGGCGGTTGGGGAGGCAGTTTAGGCATTTGAAAATAAAACCAAGTAGGGAAGTATCTTGCAGGCAACTTCTGCATTCCTCCTTGTGATACATTTAATACTCCCCCGAGGAAAAGAAGCATGTGGCTTACTACCTTCCTGAATTTAGGATGAGAAAGAGGAAAATACACGAGGAAGCCATAAATACATATCTCAAAAGCCTCATCCTCCCACACAGTCAGATTGCCCAAGCTTGCTGAGCTGAATGAGAATCTTTTGTCTGAAGCCTTAATGATCAACTCTTAGTAAGCTACATGATAGCTACCCTCTTCCACAAATTCAGTTGAAATTCTGACAAGAAAGAAAAATCAAAGATCAGAGACGTGAGGAAAATGGGTGCATGCATGGAATTATTTCCATAGTTGACATTTATTAATATAAGATTAATTCCAGTATGTAAAATGTTCCAAGTATGAGCACCGATAATATGGATCAATTGATAAAGTTAGAAAATTTCAGGAGTGACTTTGTCCTTTGAGAGCCTGATTCTCCCATAAAAATTGTTGATACAAGGGACACCTGGCTGCTTCAGTCCACGGAACTTGTGACTCTTGATCTCAGGGTTGTGAGTTCGAGCCCAGCGTTTGGTATAGAGATTACATAAACATAAAATCTTTAAAAAAAATATTGATGAGAATGTAA
The DNA here is from genome assembly GCF_029215605.1 of Mirounga angustirostris. Classification (NCBI taxonomy): domain Eukaryota; kingdom Metazoa; phylum Chordata; class Mammalia; order Carnivora; family Phocidae; genus Mirounga; species Mirounga angustirostris. The sequence continues at coordinate 163,758,957 of NW_026991711.1, forward strand.
TTTAGACAGTTAACAATTATACCATTAGAAGAATCACTAGGTGATTAGTAGCAAATCCCCTCACATGTATTTATGTTTAACTCATTGATTTTTTTTCTCCTAAAATAATTTGGTAAAGAGAGAGGCAAGTCACTACCAGTAGTTTCTTCTATGATATATTTGCAACCTCTGTAATACCCTTTGCTGTGTAATTACTGTTTTTCTAGCAGTGTAGAAATTAACAAAGAGAAACACAGGAGTTTCCATTTTGTCTGGAGATTTCCTATTCTCTGTTCCTCTGCTCCAATTTTGGATACACTTATGCATGTGACAGCAATGCTAAGTAAAAGTTATAATTAGAATATCATGGTAATGTAGGATGAGATACATCTTTGCTGTTCTTTGCTGTTACCACAACAAATAATGGGAAACCACAAAAGCCGCCTATGCATTTTTTTTTTTAATTTTTGAGGGGCTGTCCATGTAGAATATTTGTCAAACTCTAAGTGAAAGACTTTTTTGTCCTAAAAATTTTTACCATATTTCCTATTTATGTTTTATGCTTCTATTTGTATAACCAAAGCCTTCTTTCCTTTAAGTATTATCCAAGGGGAACATGACTTTTAATTAAATATCGGTGCTTGTTTGAACTGTTCCTCAATTAGATCATATTTCCTTAAACTTATTCTAGAGGAGAAGATATGTACATCTGCCACCAATTACCCATGTCTATATATCATGGTTCACAGAATCAGGGACATTAAAACTGCGGGCAGGGAAAGCCAACAACAAAAAAGTTACCGGCTCTCAGTGTAATGTGAGGATGTATGCCTGATTCTTTCCTGAAGTTTCCAGAAAGGGGGAGAAAAATCTTTTTCCTCCAGCACTCCCTAAGCAGCATAGCAATTGAAGAACAAATCATCTACATGTACATTTTTTTATCACATAGAAATGTGTACTCCTAGAGTGTCTTATAGAACAAAGAACATAGATGATTCTTCCCGGATTTTTGGCTTGCCTAAACTCTCATTCTAATCCATATATCGGGTAGACCTGGACATTCATTCCTTCAGAAAAACTTTTGTTAGGGCTTACCATGTGTCAGCTATACTAGAAACATAAGATTAAAGGCCGTCTAGGACTAAAAAGCTAAATTATCTCTGAGGATCGGTTTTGGAGCTCAGCGTCAGGGTGGGGGACTCAGAGTGTCCGGCCAAGCACTGGACATAGAGTGGGTGCTTTGAGGATGAGTTCAGCCGAGGCAATGGGAAGCTGTCCAGTCAATCTCCTGAGAGTAACAGCCATGGATCATGTCAGGGCAATGAATAGAACCCCAGGCAGGCGGTTAGCAGTAGGGAGTTCTGGAAGTGGGTAACACTGCCCTCCTTATAGGTCTGGGGTTCACAGGTTCTGGTTCCTAGAAGGACAAGAGCAAGGTGGATCCCAGCACTAGAATAAGTGGACTGGGAACTATAACATATATCATTGCTTGCTACCCAAAACCATCCCCATTTCCCTCCCTGGCAGTTGGGGGTGGCCATGTGAACCAATTCTAATGCAAGACATATTAAAGGATGTCTGTTGGGAGTCAGGGACAGGTTTTTGGGAAATATTTTGCTTTCCTGAGAAATAGGGATAAGCATTACTGGCAAGAACCCCTTCTTTTCTTTTTGTTTTCCAGCCTTGAATATAAGCATCCTGCATCAGTATATAGTGATCAAAGGCAATGCTAAGGATGGTGGAGAAAAGAGAATAAGGCTATGTCTTTTTTTTTTTTTTAAGATTTTAGATTAGATTTAGATTTTTTAAAAAGATTTTAGATTAGATTTAGATTTTTTAGATTAGATTTAGATTTTTTTAAGATTTAGATTTCAAGATTGTAAGATTCAGAGAGAAAGAGAACAAGCAGGGGGAGCGGCAGGCAAAGGGAGAAGCAGGCTCCCCTCTGAGCAGGGAGCCTGACGCGGGGCTCGATCCCAGGACCCCGGGATCATGACCTGAGCCGAAGGCAGACGCTTTAACGACTGAGCCACCCGGGTGCCCCAAAGCTCCATCTCTGATACTGCGCAGCTGCAGTCCTAGCCCTGGATGCCACACCTCCAAGGCTTCTTGTTATTAAAAAACAAAAAACAAAACAAAACAAAACAAAACAACCCCACCTGTTTGGTTAAGCCACTGTTGGGAATTCTGTTGCTTGCAGTCAAACACATTCCTAACTGAAGTGGAAACCAAGGTAGAAACACCATGGAAAATAAGGGGTAGAGGTCATGATTTAGCTATTGAAGTAGGAGTAAGGAATAGAAGAGAGCTTATAGGGAACTGGGTTAGAACTCAGTGATTAGAACAAGGGAATGCATCCAGACAGAGCACAACCAGCAGGAGGCTGGTTTTCAGGCTTCTTAAATCCCCTGTGCCAAAACCAGGACTGGACTCAGAACCTAGGAGAGGACAAGGGGTCTAGGTTAGGGCATGGAGTGTTTTGGGGGTAGAGAAGACAGAGAAATATTAAAGTCTTGTCTTTCACTGTCAAATTCTTCTTAAAATTTCATCCCATTGTTTAAATGCATCAAAATAATGTCTCTCATCATATAAACCAAAAAAGGAAACACTTTTTCTGGAGTTCATGGAACATCACAAAGTTTTTTCCCCATTAATGAGTTGATTTAAATGTCTGTTAAAGACAAATTGATTTAAATTACAAAAATGAGAGTCAAGAGGTCTTACAGGACTAATACCTATGAAGAGTGAGTCCTATGTCCTATGAGAATACCTTTTCTCAGTCTGAAAAAGTATAACAATAATATAAATGAAGTATTATATTAGCAAATAAAATGTCACATTTAAAGATGGCTAAAATCTTTATTATTAAAAAGTAGAAACAATATAGAAGGTGTAAGATGTAGGAAAGCAAGTCTTGTTATCTGAAGTGACATTTAATCATAACTAAATTCTATTTGGAATTGGAGAAAACATGATCTATATTTGGGGGTCTTGGGAAAAAAGAAGGGAAGGGGTAAACTTAGGGTTAAGAGGTGAGGACATAGCTGTGTTGGACGGAGTGGGAAGTTCTAGGAGACAGAGGGGCCTTGAGGACAGACTGGGCTCCACCCTAGACATTAGTGGTGAAAATGAGATTCTTGCTTTGGGAGATTCTTCTTCTGGGAATAAAACTCTGGGAGCCAGAGTCCAGCATCCTTTCCCAGGGGAGCAGAAAACCATTGACTCAAGGGCGAAGGAAGTCGTCATTGCTGACATGTCTCTATCCTCTCACTGGTAAGAAAGTACCTAGGAGGGCGCCTGGGTGGCTCAGATGGTTAAAAGTCTGCCTTCGGCTCAGGTCATGATCCCAGCGTCCTGGGATCGAGTCCCGCATCGGGCTCCCTGCTCCTTGGGAGCCTGCTTCTCCCTCTGCCTCTCTCTCTCTCTCTCTCTCTCTCTGTCTCTCATGAATAAATAAATAAAATCTTAAAAAAAAAGAAAGTACCTAGGAAATTATACCAGACACGGTTTTGCAGGTGGGGACAGAGCAGTAGCATCTAAGGTGAGGCCAGGCATGGGGTGAGGTAGCAGGAAGCAGGTTACCTGAAGTCAGGCCAGGAATGGGCTGGATGTGGTGGTGGTTTTAAAGTTTAACTGTGTTGGCCCAGATGTCTTTCCCCCAGGCTTTCAGTATTCCAGGTATCAAATTTCTAGGCACGCCCAAAGAAAGCTCTGGTCTGCTGGGTTATACAACCTTTCATCCAGAAAGAATGTGATCCACTGGATAGATCCTGAGGTGTGAACTGTCTTTAACAAAGTGTAAGGTCCTACTGAGGTCTCAATCCTAGAAAGCCTGACCTCATTATTGACTTTGCACCCATGCAGAGCCTTTTTGCTCTTCAAAAGCTCTTACTCTTCAATTTCAGACTTGGTTCCTCAGATTGTGTCTCCAATAGCTTTTTAGCCCACTGACCAAATGGTTGACCTTTCTGAGAAATCTGATCAGGAACATGAATAAACAGGGAGGTCTCAGCTTCTGACCTGATTTGAAGTTGCATAAATGTGATCCCCTTTCTCAGGGAGACTGAGTAAGTTGGTTTAGGAGCCCTGTCCTCCACCTATCAAGGGAATTCTTCTCAGTTGAAAACTCCTATTTCTTCAAGGCCAGGAAGAAGGATTCAGCCCAACAGGGACTCTTCCACACTTAACATACAGGGGGAAAAAACCTAATTCTTCATTCAGAGTGGGCATAGGTGATTCCAGAGTCTCCCTGACCCCACAAAGACCTCTACCTGCTTGATTATGGTTGGCATTCCTTTCCCTGACAACTCCTTTCAGAGACAATTAGAATAAAAGACAACTGCCTAGTTGAAGACATACATTAACTGAAACTCATTCATAACATGGTAATAAGCCAGTTAATCAATAAGCTTAAGTGACTGATTTGGGAGAAGCTACTGGGTCCTTGACGTGGGTGGTGAGGTAGAGAGAGGCGCGCATGAAGCACAAAGACTCAGGTGAGTCTTTTCTAAGAAGGAGGTGAAGACCCTAAAGGCAAATGTCATTTATTCCACTCAGGAATATTGCTTTTGAATTACATAATGCACACTTCTCATTATGTAGAAGGATATGCATGTGGGAAGGAGGATTTAAATTGTCCAACTTCATTACAAAGCAGTTTCGTTCTAGAACAGATAGCTTCAGGTTTCCATAGTAAGCTACTATATAATTATTATTAGTTACCATTTCTATTAATTAGAATAATAAATGATGATAATACAAATATACATATGACCACAGGCTACTTATGACAAAAACACCGAGAATGAGCAAATTCACATGTTTCATCAAATTGTTGGCTCAATCCATTTTTCAAATAGGAAGAAATTGAAATCCTATTACCCCTCCTCATATTTGTAATGTCCTGTCTCCATTACTTTTACTTCTTAGGAACTCACCTCTAATGTCAACTCAGGGGCTTTTATTTTCCTTTTTAATCCCTGAATACATGATTTTTTATATGGCTTACAGTACTTATTTTATCGGAAAATTATTACATTATGAATCTACATTGTGAATTTGATGTGAAAGCTAAAAGCAGTTTGAATAAATGATTGTTCCATACAAATTAAGTTGGAATTTGGCTGACATTATTTTTCCTACTGTACATTCAATATATGCTGTAGGTGTGGTATAAAATAATAAGTTTTTATAGCCAGAAAGAAGTGGTGGAGGCCATTTTTGTCAGTGTTGAATATTTCTTTTTATTTTATTATATTTTATTAAGTTTTTAATTTTAATTCCAGTATAGTAACAGTGTTATACTAATTTCAGGTATACAATAATTCTATCCATTACTCAGTGCTCATCAAGATAAGTGTGCTCTTAATCCCCTTCGCCTATTTCAGAGTCCACCCCCCCACCATAACCATCAGTTTGTTCTTTATAGTTACTAGTCTGTTCTTTGTTTGTCTCTCTTTTTTGTTTCCTTTGCTCATTTGTTTTGTTTCTTAAATTCCACATATGAGTGAAATCATATGGTATTTGTCTTTCTCTGACTGACTTATTCCACTTCACATTATATTCTCCAGCTCCATCCATGTTGTTGTCAGCATTGAATATTTCTTTAAAGTCTCAAAAAGAATTCCATGATCCTTGAATCATTTTAAATCACATTTAAAAGTCAGATATATGGAAATCAAGGATGTGACAAAGTAAAAGGGAAAAAATTATGAGAAAAGAGAATCCTAAAATAATTTTGTAGTATTTTTGCAATTAAAGTACTTTCAGAGTACTGAAGAGAATAACAATTTGATTTTGTGAGAAGTCTGAAATTAAGATTAAACATTTTTTTAAAAGATTTTATTTATTTATTTGAGAGAGAGAGAGCAGGGGGAGGGGCAGAGGGGGAGGGAGAGGGACAAGCAGACTCTGTGCTCAGCATGCAGGCCTGCGTGGAGCCCAAAGCAGGGCTCAATCTCATGACTCTGAGATCATGACCTGAGCCGAAACCACGAGTAGGCTGCTTAACCAATGGAGCCATCCAGGCGACCCAAGATTAAACTTTTTTTTTTTTTTTTTTAAGATTTATTTATTTATTTGACAGAGAGAGAGAGTGTACAAGCAGAGCCAGGGTCTGGATTTCCCAGCCTGGGTGTGGCTACCTGGTAGTTCTCACCAAGGGAATGTGAGCAAGAGTGACTTTTGTCACTTCCAGACCAAGGCTAAAGAAGCAGGTTATGACTTTCTACTTGCAATCTCCTCTTCTGTTTCCTCTTCATCCTCCTCCATCAGGCTGGAGGCACATGACGATGGGGGCCTAATGGAGGTGGGGCCAAAAATAAATTGAACCTTGATCCCCAAGACACTGGAAGAAAGCTGCCTGCCAAGCAGAAGTACTACATAAGCAAGAGGTAGGCCTCAAAATATATCGTAGCTGTAGGACAACAGAAATTTGTTATAGCAGCTAGTGTTTCTCTAGCAATGTAAATACCCTATTACTGTCATTTACTGGAAATTTCCAATAAGAGATTCTGCTGAACTTTAATGAATAAATGAGATTCACTTGCAATTAATAGACCATTTGGACACAGATTTTTTTTTTTTAATTGTGGTAAAAAACACATACCATGAATTTACCCTCTGAAAAAATTTTAAGCATACATTATAGTATTGTTAACTATATGCACATCGTTATACATCAGATCTCTAGAACTTTTTCATCTTGCACGATTGAAACTTTATACCCATTGAATAACTGGACACGTTTTTAAAGTCTTTAATAACTACTTACGTTCTTAAGGAGGCAAACTATTTTCCTGAAGTCTTAATTTCAGTACAAACATAACATAACATTTAACATTGCATAGCTCTTGACATGTGCCAGGCACTCTTCTAGGTGCCCTTTATATATTATCTCAATCTAACAAACAAAGGCCTATCTATCTATCTATCTATCATCTATCCAAGACTTCAACTGAGGGAAAAATAGAACTGTATTGAGAGGCAAAACTTCCTTTTAATATCAAACCTAGGATTGATTATTAGATATTTCCAAATTAATAAATCCTAAATAATGAAATTTAGTATAAAGGAGGATATTTAAAATAATTACAAGATGATTTATTGTAAATATAAAATGTTCATTAAAATAGATACACAAACAAGACATGTTTCTGATATTTCTGATTATTTTACTGCTTGTGGTTGTAATTGCATTGGTTTTTCTTACTAAGATGCTTTTCTTAGCCTGGACTGCCACGGTAGATGAATGTTTCTGCCCTAGACTTAGGCGTCTATTAAAAGAGTTGGTGAACGGAGTGATTATAACCCAGGATCAACCTTCATCCAGAAAGCAAACTAAAAGGTTGCTAATGGACCTTCAGCTAGAATAGGAGTTCTATCCTCTGCCATGTTGACTCCAGCCCTACTTTCTAGAGTTGTAAATAAACATCAAAATGCCAGGCTTGCCCTTACCTACAAGAAGTAAATCATTACAGACATTCAGGGCGCCTCCAAATCATACAGAAATGCTTCCTCTAAATGCACCATGACTGCCAATCAACTTGGTCACATTTTCCAAACCAGTTGTGTGGGGTGGGGAAACTTAAACTCCCCAGTTTAAATTTAGATCAAGCTTCCATATCAAATTCCCACACTCACTCTTTATTTTAACCTCCCAGAGCAATGCTTTCTTTAATCCTTTGCTGTCCTTCCTGCTTATCTGCTTTCATTTTTTTTTCTTATATCCTAATCCACTTTGTAAGACCTGTTCAGGCTCTATCAAGGCTAATGCTTTAGTCTCTTCCTGGCATTTTGCAATTGCCTTTCATTTGGTCCCAATAGCTGGGATCCGGAAGCCCTCACTCACAGCTTCTGTCCTGCACTTAGGTTTGGGAACAACTCTTCGTCAGGTCTGAGGCAATTTAAAGAGCCCCAGGCCAGTATCCAGACAACTCAGCCTCAAGTCCTCCTGTCTGCTGATGCCATTTGAACATTCTCCTTGTATTTATTCAAAATTGATTCCCCTACCATTCTTTCCCTACCATGTGTCAGGCACAATATAAAACAACGAAGACCCAACAAATACGGAGACATAGTCCCTATCTTGAGTGTCTTGCAGTTTAGAAGTATAGACAGGGTGAATGGAGGACTTCCAATTTTTAGCAGGGATGCCCCCTTGTTAATTGCATTATATTTATAGTATAACATGATATACATGTAATATAATAAATATATGTAGTATAATACAACATATAATACAACATAATAAAATACAATATAATACAATATAGGTACATGATACTTATAATCATTAGGCCCTAACTTGTTCCCTTTTGTCAACATCCTTGACTTGGGACTTGACGCTGTCTGGGGTTGGATTCCTACCTTACTCAACAGGGCTCTTAGACTTAAATTTCTGGCCCTTGGCCTAGTCCCCTGAGAAAATTGGTGCTTTGTAAGACCTCTCTGTTCCTGATGGCCATCAACCTCCATCTCTGCTTAAAGCCTACTCCTGGATGCCTTGGATGCTTGGGTTCTTATTTTTTGACCCTTACCTGTACCTACATGGAATCTTCCTGACACTAATCTATTCCTTATCCAGGCTTCTATCCAATGCCTAACCTAGAACAGTCCCAGAGCTCCTGGCCCACATGTCTGATGAGACGTTGTATCCTACATTCTCTAGCGCTTCTTGATCTGGTCCATCTCACAAAAACTGACCTTCAGTTATGTTGTTCTACTCCTGTCTGAACTTTTTGAAAATATTGCTCCTATGCCTGGAATACTTTTTCCTCTTTTGTGATATCCTTCTGTCACTAGTAGCTTTGGGGATTTTAAGTGTTTCTTTTTGAAACCATATTCCATAGAACACTGGTGTGTGAAGGGAAGTTGAAATAATTCTGTAAAAAGAAAGAAGAGTGATTTCTGTGGGCAAATGTTTGGGAAATACTTGGATAAATAAAATTTGATTCTTTACCATAGGACTTCTCAGAACCCTTAGTAAGCTAATATGCATGGAAAATCCTCTATAAAGGTCTGTAGAACTTTCCAGTAGAGCCCACTTTTATGATATACTTCTTAACATCTTTTGGGACTTTTGAGTAGCACAGCTTGGAAGACACTGTTTTATTTATTTATTTATTTATTAAAGATTTTATTTATTTTTTTGACAGAGAGATAGAGAGAGAGCACAAGTAGGCAGAGTGGCAGGCAGAGGGAGAGGGAGAAGCAGGCTCTCTGCTGAGCAGGGAGCCGGACGTGGGGCTCCATCCCAGGACCCCAGGATCATGACCTGAGCCGAAGGCAGCCGCTTAACCGACTGAGCCACCCAGGCACCCTGACACTGTTTTAGAGGTCAAAAAGGGCATTATTTAGTTATAAATCATGTATTCATTTAATTATTTCTTATTCATCCAATCAAGATTTATTGAGAGCCTACAATGTCAGGCATGATGTTATATACTACAGACACTATGGTGATTAACCTTTTTTTTTTTTTTTTAAGATTTTATTTATTTGAGAGAGAGAGAATGAGAGACAGAGAGCATGAGAGGGAGAAGGGTCAGAGGGAGAAGCAGACTCCCTGCTGAGCAGGGAGCCTGATGTGGGACTCGATCCCGGGACTCCATAATCATGACCTGAGCCGAAGGCAGTCGCTTAACCAACTGAGCCACCCAGGCACCCTATGGTGATTAAGCTTTGAGGAACTCACAAACAGATATGAGCATGGTCATGTTCTCTGGAACTTATACTCACTAATCCTCTTAGTGATAACTGATCTTAAATATATTTTACCACTGACTGACCTCATGCAAAATTTGGTGTTTCTAACAATTTTGAAGCAGTTGGTATAGTCAACTTAGATTTGAAGTTCCTCTTTAAGTAGCCCTTACCTTCTTGGGCTTAGTTCTCTCAGCTTTAAAATGGGGATGATCATTGCTTATTTAAGTTGGGGTTGTGGTTAAGGGTTAAATCAGATAATATATATGGAAGTTATTTGCAAAGGACCATAAAAACATAATTTATTTTTTCAGAAGGGATAACTTATTGAAGAAGAAAATCATGATGACAGCATTAATAGGTACTTGAAGTTTTATAGTCAGATGTTATTTTTCATTTTTTAGACATTACTCCTTCTTAGGTAGAAAACAATAATGTTGATCCAAATTCAAATAACAAAACAGTTTTACATTTTTCAAATCTAACTTATTTTAAAGATTTATTTATTTATTTGAGGAGGGAGGGGGAGGGGGAGAAGGAGAGAATCTCAAGCAGACTCCCCATGGAGTGTGGAGCTCATGACCTGAGCAGATAGTGAAAGTCGGAGGCTAAAGTGACTGAGCCACCCAGGCGCCCTCAAATTTAACTTTTAAAGAAGCTATAGGTCACTATTGAATTTCTGTTCTCCTCCTAAATTACCATTATAATTATATTTGCAATCAAAACTTTGTTGGGTGGGGGGAGTGGTAAATTTCCCTCCTATTAGAATATGTATTTAATTGGGCGGGAGTTATAGTAAACAAACAAAAACTTTTCAATGTTTATTTTAAGAAAAGACTATTTATAAGAAACAGATCATTTTTTATGTGTATTGGGCACTAAAATGTTTACTGGAATCAATTTGTCCTATGAAAATCCTGATTTTATTTTATTATTATTATTTTTAAAGACTTTATTTATTTGACAGAGAGATAGAGAATACAAGTAGGCAGAGAGGCAGGCAGAGGGAGAGGGAGAAGCAGGCTCTCTGCTGAGCAGGGAGCCCGACGTGAAACTCGATCCCAGGACCCTGGGATCATGACCTGAGCCAAAGGCAGCCGCTTAACTGACTGAGCCACCCAGGCGCCCAAAAATCCTAATTTTAAAGTCAAGTGTGATAGAAAGAAAAAGAGGAAAATGGTCAGAAGAATATAATCATCTGAATTAATGAATCTGTTTTTTCATGGGAAGGGAGTTCACACATTGTTTTAGATAGGCAGTATTCTCACCAAACATGCTGTTCTGTGTTCCTTACACCCAGGGGAACTTCTAGGGGATCTACCCTCTGACAGTGCTCTAGTTGAATTATTAGTCAACAAATTTCAACACATTGGAAACTGTAAAAAGAATATAAAAAGACCTAGAAAGTTTCTTAGCTATTCCACTTCTGAGACAAATGGCTTATTATAAGGAAAGTATCTTGTTCCGATGTCTTAAGTTACAAATTAAGCCATGTGTGTTTTCATTTAAGTCCAGGGACTTTATTGATGCGGAAAGACATGGAAGAATGGCCCAAGGTAGAAGTCATATTGCTACCGATTCCTTGCAATTAGCTAATTTGACTAACTCTTTTTCCTTGGAAGGAAGATAAAACCCCCTGTGAGCTGGAAAGGACCCGAGAGATCATCTTTTTATTGGTGAAGAATCTTGGGTAACTTTTGCTAATTCAGAATCATGGCTATTGCATATCTGGAATACCTTACTTGGAGGCAGCCTTCCTTATTGTACACATGGAAAGACAATTGTTTTAGGTGTGCTTTGTCTGATGTGTGGAGAGCCAATCATTTTTTTTGTATATATAATTCTAATTACAGTAAAGAACAATGTCAATATGTAGTCATCTTCCTTCATTTGCAAGAAAAAGAACTCTTTATCCTTCGTTGGAAAAAAATGGCTTTCCCCTGCACTGCTTGTTTCTTTTCTGTTTTGCAGTTGTTTCTTGTGACATTTTCCTAAACATCTGAATTTAAAATTATATCTTTGGGAGTGAAAATACTTCTTTAACTTACTTTCCAAATAAAGAAATTGACTCAGAGAAATAGCACTGGCAAGGGCTGGAAACACAACTACTTATAAAGTCATACATAATTTGTACAACCTTGAAGTTTGGAGCTGCTTATGGAAATTCATGCCATCAAACCCTCCAACTCAGTCAAATTCAGCTTTGTTAATGTCGGTGCTGGCTGGGTAGTCTCACTGTATGCAGGCAAGAAATAAAATGGAACACTGGTAACAGACAGCAGAGGTCCCTAGAATTCCCATCATTTGAGATTTACTCCTTTGAAATAAAATATTTTATTCTAGGAGTGGTGGACAAAACTTGAGAAGCCTCTGGAAGAAGTGCAACATTGGACCATTGTCTTCAATGAGCACCCTGGGATAAGCAATTCATTCATTTCTGGGGAAACATTAGGAGACCTAAGAACTGGAGGTCACTGATATAGTCGCACTGGCCAGGCGACTAAGGGCATCAAAACTCTAATTACAGTTCTGCTAATAACTAGCTGTATGACTTTGAGCACATCACTCCCCACCCCTTCACCCCCCAGCCCCTAATCTCTTTTTCCATATCGGTACAATGAGGGAATTGTTCAGCTCTAAATTTCTACAACTGATTTAAAGAAAGGAAAGCAGAGTGAGGTGGAACTGGGCTTTTGTAACGAGTCTTGTTGTCCCTGACATTTTTGTCTCTGCAAAGTGAGAGAACTTGAAGGCCAAGCCCCGGGCTGCTTTCCAATACTTCCTCAGCTCTGTGCTCCTATCTTGAGTTGTCTCAGGTGAACGGTGGTTCCTAATCGGGGAGCAAGGGCCCAGTGATCAAATTTGCCCTACTTTGAGCCCTACCTAGACTGGCTTGCACTCAGTTTCTAAATTTTTTGTTGGCATGGCTGTGAACCCACTCTTTAATGACTCTCTGCTCCTCACTTTGAGTGTGAAATAGCGCAAAATGACTCAATTTTTTTTCCTGCTCTATTGAATTCTAAGTCCCTGATTTACTCCTTCCTTTCTTTACAGAGTGGGTCAAAATTGCCTCTTAAAGAGAATGCACAGAGTTTACCAAGGCGGATTCTGAGTCACTTGGGACCCCTTTCAATGGTAGGGCCAGTTTATCTGCTACTACCCCCCCACCTCAGCCTTAAAAAAAAAACACCCAGCCTCTTAGAAAATCCAGATTCCACATTCTTTCTGATTTTTGGAAATCATTAGGTAAATGTGAGTTAAACGTCTCTCCTCACATGTCATCTCATGGTCAGAGAGAGGTCAAATCTGTCACTCTTCTTTTTCTTCTTGTCCCTTCTCTGTGTGCTCTATAGGAGAAAACAACCATATCCGGAACCTGGATTGGAATGGAGTTGTTGCTCCTGATTCAAGCAGCAAGAGGATCAAGCAGATTTGCAGAACTTGGAGAACTTTAGACTTGAGAGACCCCCATTCTTTTAGATTTAAAAAGTAGTAAGTGAACAAGATAAATAATAAAATAGATGAAGATAATCTACAAGGATGCTTCCAGAAGTTGTCAATGCATATAAACATACACATACATATTTTCTTTCTCTCTCTCTCTTCCTTTCCTTCCTTCCTTCTTTTCCTTTTCTTTTTTCTTTCTCTCTCTCTTTCTCCCTTTCTCTTTCTTTTTCTTTCTTTCCTTCTTTCTCCTTCTGTTCCTCCCTCTCTCCCTCTCTTCCCTTCTTCCTTCCTCCCCCCATCCTCCCTCTCTTTCTCTCTCTCTCTCTTTTTTTTTTTGATGGAAACCAAGAGAGAGAGAGAGACTGGGTATCTCAGTGTCTCTCACCAGAACCTGTATTTATTTATTCATTTTTTTCCAGCTTTATTGAGATATAATTGCCATGCAACATTGTGTAAGTTTAAGGTGTACAACGTAATTGACATATGTACATATTGTGAAATGATTACCACAGTAAGGTTAATCAATACATTCATCACCTCCCATAGTTATAATTTTTCGTGTGTGGTGATAACTTTTAAAATCTGCTCTTTCTTTCTTTCTTTCTCTCTTTCATCTTCTCCTTTTTACATAAATGAGCTCATACTATTCATCCACTTCTATTTTTTTCCCCCCTGTTTCATTGTTTGGGTATGCTGTAACTTATTGAACCAGTCCCCAACTGATAAACATTTTAACTCCACGTTTTGATGTGTTAGTTAGATTAGTCAGGAAGCATTGATAAAGAACTCACACTTTTTAGAAAGTTTGCTTTATAAGATTAACTTGGGGTAGAAAACACATCTTCATAGCAGAGACCTTGATAAGTGGTAGACACAGTCTCTGTAAGGCAAAGCTTTCCTACATTACGCAATTTGCATTCCCACTATAGTTGCTTGTATTACCCATGCTTGGCGTTTGTTAATTGGTGATAATTACGGGATCTCATTTCAGAGGAAAGAAGTAAGTTACTGAGAGATCAAGCTGCAGGATAGTGGGAGTGGGCCAAGAGCCAACCCTTAGCTGGTGAACTCGCTCTTTATTCATTAACTATTTCTCATTGTTGCAAGGACAGTTATTACCATTACCATTAAAATAGCTGGTTTTGGGCTAGAAGGTATAAATACAGACTGGAAGACTGATAAATCTCAAGACACAAGAAGTCTAAAACACAAGGGATGAAAAGGGGTCCATGTCAGAAAGTAAAAAATGAATTAGTGGTAGCAGTGGTATTGTGATGCCCCAACTGAAATGAAATGATAAAAATCACATTGTCATTAATTTATATATTGAAAATAATTAAAAACAGTGCCTCACAGTATTGTTCCCCAGGATGAGCAAAAACTACAATTGTTTGCAAGATAATTCTCTATTCTTAAGTGTCTCTTCTATAATTCCAGGAAGATGTGATTTGCGGTGCAGTGAGCAATACCAATTACCACATTTCTCTTGTGGGCTGCAGCTAATGCTCAGCCTCACCTTCCTCCTCACTAAGACGTGCAGCAGACATCAATCATCATTACTGCACAGCCTGTCTGCATCCCTAGTTAGGAAATAACCCACAGTAGAGCTTAGCGGCAGAGTATGCAATATTTTGCATTTTAAAAAATTGTTTGTGGTAAGAAGCAATCCCAAATAAATTGTGCAATAGCTTGTGTACTGTGAGTCCAGGACACCACAAGGTCTGAGGAAGCCAAAACCATTTGTCTGGTAAAATTTCAAGAATCTAATTGAACATATTCTGTTCCCCTAAGCAATTTGTAATTATGTTCTTGAGCACAAATAAGGATATTTTGAGGATTATTTCTCATATTTTTATGGTAGCTTTCCAGGTTAATTTACCTTGCCATGGTTGCTTCATGCTCTTTCCTTGGCTATTTATTTGGCATCTGATGCAATTTGCTGTAGATGGTTCCAGCACAATGAGAAATTCTTACCGGATGGGAAAACACCATGATTTGTGTCTTATCGTTGATTTGCTCCTTTGTTGTTTCATCATATTGTCATGATTCATCTTGGCTATTTCTGGGCAAGAGAATGGTGGAAATTATTCTGATTTAAGGAAAATAAAGGCATTTGAAACTGCAGCAGGGAAGGGAAAGGGAGGTAACATTACTGAGGACCTACTGGGTTCCAGGCAGTACTCCAGGAACATTTTCCTCTTTTATCCTCCAAACACACCTGTTAAGTCTTCATTATTATCTCCCCTTTACAAATGAAAAAACTGAAATTCAGATTACGTAATTGCTTAATGTCACACAGCTCGCACAGTGGGACCATGATTGGAAACCAAGTTTGTCTAACTCCTATCACTCTGTTTCTTCAAACAATAATAGCACCTCGGATTTATACAGAGCTCTATCATTTACAAAGCACTTTCCCATATGTTATCACCTTAATTTTCCCGAGAGCTCCATGAGGTATACGCCATTATAAAATTTTACAGATGAGAAAGATGAAGCTCAAGGAGGCTATGACTTTGGGGCACCTGGGTGGCTCAGTCCTTAAGCGTCTGCCTTTGGCTCAGGTCATGATCCCAGGGTCCTGGGATGGAGCCCCGCATGGGGCTCCCTGCTCAGCGGGAAGCCTGCTTCTCCCTCTCCCACTCCCCCTGCTTGTGTTCCCTCACTGTGTCTCTCTCTGTGTCAAATAAATAAATAAAATCTTAAAAAAAAAAAAGGAGGCTATGACTTGCCCAAGATCAAACACATAATAGATAGCAGGGCTAGGACCTGGAGACTTATGAAGGTAAAGTTATCACTTTCTCCATGACACTACTGAAGGCTTGGAGCAAACCAATTCCTGTTTAGAAGAATGCAGATGGTTTTGCACCAAGTTCTGTGTTTATCTCTTACTCTATATTTCTATATCCCATACACTTGGAAAATAACTTGAGAGAAGCACAGTTAAGATTTAGATGTTGTTGTTTCTTCCTTTTTATTTTTTTAAAGATTTTATTTATTCATTTTGACAGAGGGAGAGACAGTGAGAGGGGGAACACAAGCAGGGGGGGGTGGGAGAGGGAGAAGCAGGCTTCCCCCCGAGCAGGGAGCCCGATGCGGGGCTCCATCCCAGGACCCTGGGATCATGACCTGAGCCGAAGGCAGACGCTTAAGGACTGAGCCACCCAGGCGCCCCAAGACTTAGATGTAAAGGTAAAAAGACCAAGTAGTGTATTAGTGAATTAGAAAACCTAGGCCAAGAATACACATTTGTGGTTGTGCATAAAAGTAACAGAAATTAGATCTGAGGTCATATACAAACGCGGGCATCTTGTTATAGTGTTGATGATGCAATTAGATGCTTTTCAGCCATGTTTAATAAAGAACTCTCTTGCCCGAAAAAACTACTCATTAAAAAGTTGGAGTGGAGTGGGGAAGAAGCTAGGGGAGCAAGAGGAATCTTTCTCTGCTTTTTCTTTTTCAATTTTTTAAAAGATTATTTATTTATTTATTTGACAGAAAGAGAGCGAGAGAGGGAACACAAGCAGGGGGAGTGGGAGAGGGAGAAGCCGGCCTCCCGCTGAGCAGGGAGCCCGATGTGGGGCTCGATCCCAAGACCCTGAGATCATGACCTGAGCTGAAGGCAGACACTCAAACGACTGAGCCACCCAGGCACCTTTTTTTTTTCAATTTTTAAAAAAGACTTTATTTATTTGTCAGAGAGAGAGAGAGAGCACAAGCAGGGGGAGCGGCAGGCAGAAGGAGAAGCAGGCTCCCCGCTGAGGAAGGAGCCCAATGAGGGACTCAATCCCAGGACCCTGGTATCATGACCTGAGCTGAAGGCAGATGCTTAACCAACTGAGTCACCCAGGCATCTCTCTACTTTTTCTTAATTGTGCTAACTCCCCACTCCCTTCTCTTTGACTTCCCCTCCCCCTCCCAAAGATGTTTACCTAATAAGAGCATTGGCACCAAGATGTAAATGACAGCTAAGCTTACCTTTTCTTTTTTAAAGATTTATTTTAGAGAGAGAGAGAGCAGGCAGGGGTGGGGGAGGGGCAGAGGGAATGGGAGAGTCTCAGACTCCACGCTGAGCATGGAGTCCAACGTGGGACTTGATCTCAAGACCCTGAGATCATGACCTGAGCTGAAACCAAGAGTCAGATGCTCAAACCAAGAGTCAGATGGTCATGTCATAAGCCACCCATGTGCTCCTATGCTTATCTTTTCAAAAAGAAACCTATGAACACAATTGGACTTCCAAGTGGTAGAATGTCCCCTGAGAAGGTTTTTGGAGTAGGAACAGTTTCTGTTGCTCTGTGATTACTGCAGGCAGCCACATCCCTAAACTTGCCCATATTCCCCTCCGAATACTCTTTGAACATGCTTTCAACAACACATATTTATTGGACACAATTTGTGGGAGGCACGATACCAAATGTTGGGGATATGTTAGTGAGAAAACAGACATACTCTCTTACAGAATATAAACTTCATGAAGGCAGGGTCTGCAGTCTACAGAGTTCGCATTGTTCTCAGCCAACCACAGCCTCCTTCTCACTTTAGCGAATGACAGTGTAGTCCCTTGGGCTCAGTAACAACAGAGAACTGATGGAATGTGTATGGGTTATGGGTTTGCTGATGGAATCACTGAAGCCATGAATAGAGTACCAGCAATGGATACTTTGTTGGAGTGTTTCTTTCTCTTTTCCTCCCTTCCTCCCTTCCTCCCTTCCTCCCTTCCTCCCTTCCTCCCTTCCTCCCTTCCTCCCTCCCTCCATCCTTTCCTCCCTTCCTTCTTTCCTTCTTTCTCTTATTACAACTCAAATTATTCTTAAAAACTGAAATGGGTTTACAGAAATCAGGCTCTAGGGATGACCATTTTGGGTCTAGCCACACAGCATAGACCTTGCTTATCTTCTAGCTGTGTGCCTCTGAGGTTCATTTCTCCACCTGCCAAGTGAGGACACTTAATAGCTACCTTAAATAGGTACTATGTGTGCATAGTAGGTGCTCAGTAAATGGAGCTGTTATAATCACTACTAGTTAGATTTAGAACTCTTCATTAAGTAATTCATTACCTTTATAATATTGGAGATATATTCTTTATAGTATTGGAGACATTATTTGTGGAAAGATGGTATTTATAATAATAATTCTGCACATTTCCAACTGCAACATATTACTTGCTGGACTTTTAGTTAGCACATTCATAGCTTAGATTTTTTTTTTTTTTGATCATTCTAGGTAGGTTTTTTTTTTTTAAAGCTTTTGTTTATTTTTGACAGATATAGAGTGAGAGAGCAAAAGCAGGGGGGAGCAGCAGATGGAGAGGGAGAAGCAGGCTCTCTGCTGAGCAGGGATCCCAATTTGGGGCTTGATCCCAGGACCCTGAGATCATACCCTGGCTGAAGGCAGATGCTTAACCGTCTGAGCAACCCAGGTGCCCCTTGTAGGTTCTTTATATATTGTTAGATCAGCTAAGCAGTTGAAAAGTCAACAGGTATTTGTAACACATATAATACTTGCAAATATACATTTACATGACACGGGAAGCTGGGTTTATTCCCCATTTAATCTTTGATAACTTTTTCCCACTTGTAACATGACACAGCATAATGTGACCAAATGGTATGGCTCAGCTGTGCTCTCTCAAGTACCCTGTGGAGTCCCTTGTGTCATCTTAATGCCTCAAGTTCAAGTGCAGCTAAGGGTCCTGTGCTTAAGTACCAGCTTTGGAGAGTACCTTGCAGAGATGCAAAACACCCATGTTGGAGGCCCTAATTCATTAAACTTTTGGCATGATTTAGAAAAACCGAGAGATCCTATAATACCCAAACCAAATTGAACTATATTGTCTCATAAGAAACAACTAAAATTTGTGAACCATTTTCCAACAACTACATAGCCCTGTGGTGTGTTTGAAGGTTCTGCTGAGTCTATTTGGCCTTGAGATCCAATGTTTTGGCTCCCACTGAAGTTAATTTTCATTAGAAGGATGTGCTCTTATTAATTGGAGGCAAGAAAAAAAAAACTTCCAAGTGATTTTTCTATTTGCCCTTTATAGTTTTTTTGGGAAACATGCTGAGTGTGACTATATAGTAAATATGCCTAAACACAAACACTCAAGTTTTTTTTTCCCCCTCCCAGTGAGATTAGTATTTTTTTTTTAAAGATTTCATTTATTTATTTGACAGAAAGAGAGAGAGCACAAGCAGGGGGAGTGGCAGACAGAGGGAGAAGGAGAAGCAGGCTTCCTGCTAAGCAGGGAGCCTGACGTGGGACTCGATCCCAGGACCCCGGGATCAAGACCTGAGCCGAAGGCAGACGCTTAACCAGCTGAGCCACCCAGGCGCCCCTCCCAGTGAGATTATACATTTACTGTAAAAATGCTGCTGCTGTTCAAAATGTTTAAAACAGCCTTCAGGGCCTCTAGCATTTTCTTTGGAATGTCCTCAGTTGTGGAAAATCGCACCTTTTGAAGATGGATGTGAGTTTCAAAACAAAACAAAAGCAAAACCCCAAAGCCCAGTGGTCATTTGCAGCCAGGTCTGGGCCATCAAGCTGGACGATTCCACTTGAAGTGAAAAGAAAACAAAAAGCGATAAATATGATAAAATCTGATAAAAGGTTATGATAAACATAGCGTATAAATGGACTTTGAAAACAATTCAAGAGTTCTAAAAGAACTTCAGACCATGCCAACATTATTGGAATTACATTGCCTTCCAAGGTGACTGCTTTAAAAACCTAACTTTTGATTCTTTTGTGAAAATTTCGCCTTATAACTTACTGGAGACACTTCATGCCAAAGACTCAGCGAAATTCCAAGAACTCAGGGACTGTGCTTTCAACAAGTAAGGTACATTTTTACTCAAGTGCTTCGTATGATGCCAAGCATTTTGTGGCAGCTGAATCAATAGTAGATGATGATGATGACTGGCTTTGATACCAGTGGCGTTGATAATGTAAGAAGACTTGGCAAGACAATAGTGACCATGGGCTGGCTGCTTCAGGATGGCCGGCATTGCCTTAGAATAGAAAAGGTAAAATTGCTATTTACGGGCAGTGTTTTGCTCTTTTTACATGGCAACCTATAAAACATGTGCCTTATGCTTGCTTCTAACACAGCTTATGGAAGTTGTGTTAGAAGCCACTGTGTGCTGAAGAACAACCACTAACGATGGAAACATTTGGCACAGAGCAACGGTGGAGTGGCTCATTTGGAGGACATAAAGTCAGGAGAGGGCTTGCTAATCCTATCAGTGACTATGAACCTAGAGGAGGACTCACAGATCATTGTCCTACAAAGTACAAGCCACTGACAGTTTTCCATTATCATTTATACCTTGGGAAACATTTGTATTTTTATTCCAAGGTATACTAATGGATTTCTACAGGCAAAAAAAGTATAGCATATGCCCTAAATATACAAGAAAAGAATTCTCTGTAGATTTTTTCCTGAGGGAGTTTACACGGTAGCTGAGGAAATCAGGTTAGGCAGAAATAATTAAAAAAATGCAAAGTAGAAAGTGACAATTATTTGAGAAGTACACGTAAAGTGAAATAAATGGTTGGAAGGAGAGTCAAGAAATGTTCTATGGAGGAAGAAAGATCTGATCTGAGATTTGAGAGTGAGACCAGAGAATAGCACATTAAATATGTAGGAGCAAAAATCCATGAGGTGGTAGGGGAATGAGTGAGTTACTGAGCTGTCTGAAATGTGGGAGTGTTAAGAAGGAGGGGCTGGAAGTAGGTAGAAGTAGAGGAGATTTAGATCGTAGGGAGTGGGGAGGAGTAAACAGATGAGTGATACCATTTGAACTTTGCTTCATTAAAAACAATCTGGCAGGGCGCCTGGGTGGCTCAGTTGGTTAAGCGACTGCCTTCGGCTCAGGTCATGATCCTGGAGTCCCTGGATCGAGTCCCACATTGGGCTCCCTGCTCGGCGGGGAGTCTGCTTCTCCCTCTGACCCTCCCCCCTCTCATGTGCTCTCTCTCTCTCATTCTCTCTGTCTCAAATAAATGAATAAAAAAAATCTTTTAAAAAAAAACAAAACAATCTGGCAATGCTGTAGCAGGGCGAGATCTCTTTCACCTGGTGTTCAGCAATTAGCTAATATTCAGACATTAGCTTCAGATGTTGTCAGCCATATTCGATGTCAACCAGACCTGAGTTGTAAAGACATCTTTAATTCTGTGGTTGTAACATTCCTGATTGACTTAATAAATTAAAGTTTTCACACATAAATGGCATTGGTATAGATGTGTTAGCTTTATACTGTCCACTAGCTGGACATTAAAAAAAAAAATTAACCTTTGAGCTTGATGAAGTGCACTCAGAAATGCAGGGTCAGACATGAATTGCCTATTTTTTTTCTATAAAGTGATGAATCTGGAAAATTCCTTAGGGCAGAAGTAGTACCCTATTCATTTACCTGTTTATAGCCCTTTAAGAGGAGGAATGACTTGTTCAAATTTTCTTAAACCTCTGCATCAGAGTGCAGGTTGGAGCAAGCTTCTTTTTAGTTCCCCAGGCTACAATAAACCCAACATCTGCTCTCTTCTTATTGGTGGATATAAAGCCAATGTACGTGGCATTGGAATGCAGGTCCGGATATCAGACAGCTTGACCATGTTACCGTCCATTATGCTGCTTATTATATTTTCAAGCAAAACAAAAACCAATCCCTAAACCTAGAACTTGTCATCTGTGCTCAGTTAACACCAAACCAGGAGTCAGCAAAAGTAGGAGTGTGGGCATCATTACAATGCTGAGTCACTCTCAGACATTCGTGCTTTCACGGAATTAAGGTTGCAATGTTTTGAGCATAGCTTTTAACAATACAGAGCTCTCATAACCAAGTGTGGGAGTAATAATAAAACAAGGAAATTATAGGGAACTGGAGAAGGGATTCCACTACTGAGGAAGCAAACCAAGGGAATAGCTTTTACATGACATGTGAATTTGGTTCCCCACATATTCCAGTGTCCCTTCCAAACACAGATTTTTTAATTCATGTGTCTGAATTTAATTCCAATGTCTGAAAATGTGGACTGCACACACAATAAATTCAGTGCATGAAGAACTCTGTATTTTAGGGTATTACTTAGAATGTTTTTTTTTTTTAATACTTTTCCTCAGAGTACTTAAATTAAGTATAATTTTAGCTCAGTGTTGTTGACTATAGATGACAAAGGACAGTGGAAGATGTAGATAAGATGTGTCAATGAATGCTCAATTTTAATTTTTTCAGTGAAAGATACCCACTATGTGCCAGACTCTGCTAGACTCTGCAAGTGTACGAAGTTGAGGAAAGCACATTCTTTTTCTCAGGGGATTATATATAATAAGGGAACATAAGATAAATATACAGTTAACAAAATTACAAGGGAGAATATGTTAAATGCCATAAGTGAGCTTACAACCAATATGCCATGGTAGCTTAGAGCAGAACATCCAGGAAAAGTTAAATGGAGGCCTAGGTGTGAATCTCTAAGAATCTGGGTGTCTAGGAAGATGGTGGCCCATTCATGGAAATATGGAAGTGAGGAGGAGAAGTAGGTTTGCCTGCAAATGTGTTGAGTTTGAGAAAGCAGTGAAACATGGATATCCTGGAAGTAGTTGGAAGCCTGTCTAGAGAGAATTTGAGAATAGGACTGTGTATGGACATGCAGGTATAAGAGTACAAGTTGTGGAGGAGATAAGATCACCAAGAAAAACCATAGGGAACAACAACAACAAAAAGAGCACTGGAAACTTTTAGGGAAAACCCGTTTTTAAAGGACAGGAGAAAGAAGAGGGAGTGGCACTGAAGGAATGGTCTGAACAGTGGGAGAGCCTGGAGAATGAAGCTTGTTGAAATTTAAGAGCGGGTTTCAGGAACAAGTGAGCAACACTCAGGATTGCAGCTGAGGGCTCTAGGAGGAGGCAGACCCAAATGGTGTCTAGTGATTACAAGGTGATGGATGCTTTTTAAGAGAGAGGTTTCAGCAGAATGGCAGGGGCAGAAGTCAGAGTAATTAGTAAAAGTATGAGGAAGTATACAAAACAAATTACACAAAGATCACACATTTTCCTGTTAGGACAACTACTCTGCCCTTAATGTCAGGGAAATAATGTAATAGCTAGAGGAAATTATTTTGCAATAGATTAAACATTTAAAAAACATATTTGGTGAGGTTATCTGAGTCTCACGCATGCCAATGTAAACCCTTTGTTGAGATAATTGAGGGACTTGTCTTCCATGTTATTCACACTTGTTAATACCATGAATGAAAATTACATATAGATAGCTATGCACCAAAGAGGGAGATGTCTGGAATAAGTGATGGTAAATAGCAGAGAAGATGCCACTTCAAAGAGCGTAGCATGTGAAGCTACTTTAGTCATTGATTTTTCTCTGTCTCGGAGTGCTGATTTCTCCTCTTGATTTCTGTGCTTCTCTTTGGATCCCACGCTTTTTCTTTAATGGTGTCTTAAGTGGTTGCAGACAAACAATGGGACAATGGTTACAAAATTACTCTGCAAACATCCCTTTTGCCTTCTCCAGGAGCTGGTGATTATGGAAACAACAATAAGATTGCAACAACAGTATCTTTTATTTCTATATTGCCTTTCATTTCTCAAACCCTATTTGCATATGGCTCCCATTTGACCTCAAACCAGTTCTATGGGCATAAACTTAGCTCTTTGGGATGAAAGTGAAAAGGCAGGTGGAATATATGATTTACTTATTGACTTTTTCCAGCACTACAGTAAACTCCATCTCCTTTTTTTTTTTAATGCTATTTTTCTCCTCTGGTTAAATTGAAGGTATGTAGATAGCCAATTTTTCTATATTATTGTTTTTAATAAGCTTATGTGCTCATAAAAACTGGGTAATTAGATATAGTCCTTGACATCTGTGAGAGTAAAACATCTACCATTAATACTCTATGTAAAAGAATAAACAATGGAAACATTGAAATAAAATTACGTAATTATTTTTATTTTTGAAAAGATTTTATTGATTTATTTGACAGAGAGAGAGAGACTGGGAGAGAGAGAGTGAGCGAGCACAAGCAGGGCAGAGGGAGAGAGACAAGAAGACTCCCTGCTGAGTGGGGAGCTTATCTTGGGGGCTTGATTGTCCAGGATCCGGGATAATGACCTGAGTGGAAGGTAGACACTTAACCAACTGAGCTACTCAGGCACCCCAGTAATTATATTTATTTTTTGAAATTCATACTGAAAGTGGAATGGCCCAACCCTGTAAGGGAACAGAACGAGGCGATTTGACTTTACCTCATTCCTGAAGAGCCTTTCCTCCTTTTAGTTGGATAATCCTTCTGTAAAAGACATTATGGTTAATAGATAATAGTTAAAGGTATTTAGAGTTAAATAAGGGGTATGGGGGGGGGTTGGAGATAAGAGGGGTAAAGTTACAGAGAAAGAAAATCATTTATTCATGAATTCTTTCATTCATTTAACATTTACTGATCTTACTATGTGCCACGTGTTAGGTGAGGTCTGGGGTATAGAGTTGCTTTGGTGAAGGACAGATATTATATATATATATTTAAGATTTATTTATTTATTTTTAGAGAGACAGTGCACGAGAGGGATGAGGGGCAGAGGGAGAGGAAGAGAGAGAATCCCAAGCAGACTCCCCGCTGAGCTCGGAGCAGGGTGTGGGGTTCAATCTCACGACCTTGAGATCATGACCTTGAGATCATAACCTGAGCTGAAACCAAGAGTCTGACGCTTAACTGACTGAGCCACCTAGGTGCCCCAGGACAGAATATTCTTTTGAGAGGACACCCTGCCAAAAGAGTTTTTACATGACATGTGAATTTGGTTCCCCACATATTCCAGTGTCCCTTCCAAACACAGATTTTTTAATTCATGTGTCTGAATTTAATTCCAATGTCTGAAAATGTGGACTGCACACACAATAAATTCAGTGCATGAAGAACTCTGTGTTTTAGGATATTAGAGCAGGAAAGGGAAAGCCAACAGTGAAATTGCTGGATGATATGAGGAGTGGGCTGCCACTGTCACCTTCTCCTTCCATCAGGAATCTTGCTAAGCCTCAGGAAGAAAAGCTGGTTGCAGATGGAGGTTTGGGGAACCCTCAGGTAGAGCATTGAGTTGAAACACTGCTGGACTTCAGTAAATGGTTGGGGAACTGTGCTCGGTTATTCTGCACCAATAAGACTTTATGGTAGCTTTGAAGAAAGAAAAGTCAAGAGCAGCTCCTAATTTGAAACCTTGAGAAAATTTAAGAATGGATCAAAATATCTTTTCTATCATATTCCTTTAGTGAGCACTGATATATTTTCAAAAAAATCGAAATATCCAAGACTGGAGGGTCATGTTTCAGCTAGTGTTTCGATTTAATTCTTACTCAAGAGAGAAAATTGCCACTTGGATCATCAACCCCAGTTTTTGTGGAATCAGATTTTTTTTCCCCCTCTGTCTGAAAGCTCTTATGTAAGAATTGTCCAGAGTTAAATGAGAGGTGACAAGTTCATAGCCCAGAAGGAACGTTGTGTCTCTGGGCTATCAAAACATCGATCATCCATCCAGCCATTTAGCAGGGATTCCCTGGAAAATCTCTGGCTTCTAATGAACAGTCAAAACATGTGAATGGAAAGATTAGATTCAGAAAGCTGTCTGTATGAGAAGAAAATACACCAATGACAGAATGCGATGTGTATTCTGTGAGTTGGCAGAAATGTGGTTATGTTGACTGTGTTGACAGTTGGCAGAGTTTAGGACAGAAGGTCTTTGAGCAACTGCTCTGAAGTTGGGTATATTTTTTTACTGGTAGAGGGAAAGGTATTGGTGATGGTAGCGATGGCTTATTCTATACCAATAAGAACGACGTAGGCTCTATAAAGTTCACCACTTTGGCTGGCTCCACTCATGGCTGATGAAGCAAACTAGAATGGCAAGTTCTACTGGCCGTTGTCTGGGCCAGTCTGCACAGGTCTCTGAATGCTGTGAATCAGGATGTGTGAGGTTCACTGGGCAGTGGAACCAGAAATACTGGTTTCTACCAACCGCTAGACTCCGAAGGACTAGTGGGGCTAACTGACTGTAACAGCAACTTCAAATCCTTTCTTGGAGGAGGCAGCGTTCATAAATAAATAGAAAACAAATACAACTGACTCTAACTGAAATCTGTGGCTTTGGTTTGATGTGGTGGATGGATTTAACCTAGCTGAAGAGAGAAAGCTAGAGTCTCTACATATATGCAAACATTGTTCAACATTGTCTAAAAGAATCATACGTGGTGTTGAAACTTGTAATCATGTGACTAATAGAATGATAATTATAGTGCTCTGCAAATGAGAATGTGAAATGTTAGTGAGTAGAGTATTCAGCCTTTTTTTTTTTTTTTAAGATTTTATTTATTTATTTGAGAGAGAGAATGAGATAGAGCGCATGAGAGGGGGGAGGGTCAGAGAGAGGCAGACTCCCCGCTGAGCAGGAAGCCCGACGTGGGACTCGATCCCGGGACTCCAGGATCATGACCTGAGCCAAAGGCAGTCGCTTAACCAACTGAGCCACCCAGGCGCCCTCGGCCTTTTAATAAAACAAAATAACCCACTAATAATAGTTGTTGGAATATTAAGTACCCATTGCATATGCTTCCAAAGGATTTTTAATTATAAACAATCTAGCCTTTATTATAAAGTCATTCCTTCATGTTTTGCCCTCTGCTCAAAACTAAAAATTCACTTAAAAAAAAGTAGCCAAGTCTCTTCACAACTCATCTCCATTACTTTAAAAAAGAATAGAAGCAGCAACAGCTGAGGAACATAATTTTTTACATTTCACGCAATCCTCATTTAAAAGATATACACAGAGGCTTACGGAGTTATTTCTCACCCCCTTTTGGAATTATAAACAGATCGATGGCTCTGGGGCCGGGAGTTGGTGCTGTTTATTCCCTAGGCTGATACAGCAGACTTTGTAGTTCCATGCATGGTACCCTGATTCCCGGGATTAGGAATACAAAAGCTGATCTGTGGGGAGAAGGAGAGTTTTCTGGAGGCACGTGCAGCTGCTGTGGGCGCATGCCAGCCCGTTAGCCAGCCTGACAACAACACTGACGTTTACTCTCAGCTTTTCACTTCAGGGCAAAGAGAAGCAGATGCTACCAAAGGGCCTTCTCATTCTTCACTGCACACAGAGAAGGGGAAAGCCAGAGGGTCTGCTGATCGTTTCCCTCCCGGCCACCTTTTTTTCTGGGCCATTAGTTGTTTGGATCTTGGGTAGTCACGCATTTACCCCTGTAAGGTGCGTGGATCCTACTTGATTTTAAACATAAGTAAGTAAGCCTGTCTTAAAGATCGCTGCTCCCTGCCCCCTGTGGCCTTCTTATGATGTAGGAAGATGGAGATTTAAGTGGGTGATTTTTCTGTGTACTGAATTCCATTTCTAGAATAGATTCCATATAAATAAGAACTAAATGTTGTTTTGCTATTCCCAATACATTTAGTACTGTCTATTAATTGGTCTAGTCATTTCAGAATTTAAAACTGAATGTTCAATTAAGCTTGCATAAGGGTGGTTTTACCCTTGGGAAACGAGAAAAAAGAGAAAATTTAAGTCCATTTAGATTCATTCATACCACTGACATACGCAAATGATAATAGGTGTGCCATAATCCTTACACTTTGCTTATCCGATGTTTCATGAAGCTGTCAACCAATCTGCATATCATCCAGATGTCTTGCTTTCACCGAATTTCAGACTTGGACTGTGAATACTCACAAATTTTTTTAAAAAGATTTTATTTATTTATTTGAAAGAGAGACAGCGAGAGCACAAGGAGGGGGAGGGACAGAGGGAGAGGGACAAGCAGACTCCCTACTGAGTGGGGAGTCTATTTCAGGGCTCCATCCCAGGACCCTGAGATCATGACCTGAGCTGAAGGCAGACGCTTAACCGACTGAGCCACCCAGGTACTCCACAAATAATTTTTTTTTTTAATTTAGCATACATTACTGATTGTCTCAAAGTATTTCAGTAATAATGTAACAGTCCTTAATTATAAGTAGAAAGCTAGAATAATCAGCTATGGAAGCCAATGATGGGAAGCAACTCAACCAAGTTTCTTTCTCTGTCTTGCCAGCGTCAGTCTAGAGGAACACAGACAGATTATGAATTTCCTCTGGGTAGTGTCACAGAAAAATGGAGAATTTGCAAGCTGGGCCAGGAAGTGTTACTATGTGGAGATAATAAACATGGTCACTGATTAAGTAACTATGATAAAAACGTGCTTTTAGGGAACAATGAAATCTTTATAGACTCCAATAGGACATTCAATATGTTTCCCAACTTGTGCATTTCCCATTTGAAGAGGGCTGGATCTCTAGCTGGGATGGCCTCCTCCCTGAATTTCAGAAGTGCTAAAATAACAAGCAGTGTCTGGCTGGGTGATTTTCCACATTCATCCTGTTTAAAGGAAGAAGCTTGTTCTACCGTAAACAGTTATGGGAACTGTTTGCTTTGGATGGGCTTGGTCTGCATGGTCTGAGGAAGGCCTTCTTACTCTGGTTTCTTGCCAAGGTGGAAATGTAATGCCAAAGGCTTCCTAGTTATGAAGAGGCATCCGCTGATTTGAATAAATTTGCTCTGAAGAAAGTGTGTCGGGGAGTCGAGAGATAGTGGTAGTGGCTTGAAAAAACAGTCACTTGAGCTAGTAGCTTCTGCTAACCTAGCAGGGAGCAGAATTCATTGTCATATCTTGGATTGAATATTTCTTGAAACTGTTTTTGCCCCACCAATGGTTAGGAAAGGCTTTACCTGGGACTTTAATGTACATCAATGGAAACGTCTGGGGTTCTTACAGTCCCTTGTATCTATTAAACCTAGAGGATCAGCATTCTGGGTGACTTAGCACAATCATGAGCATATGTGCAGCCCATGGGCTGGTCCAGGTGGGTAGACAAAGGTAAGCTGGGTGTAGTGGCTAGAAAGAAGCCAGGTTTACATTCTAGTCATTCCATTACTTGCTGTACTCAGAGTGGATGATCTGTAAGTGTTGTGATTCTAAGCCCAGGCTCTAGAGATAAGCTGCCTTGAGTTTGTGCCCGGCCTCTACCAATTATTTGGCATGTGACCTTGGACAAATTGTCTAAGTTCACTGGGCCTCTTCACCTCTGTAAAATGAGGATTATCATAGGGTCTCAGTAAGTTAATATATGTGGAGCACTTAAGATAAAAGCCAGCATCAAGGTAAGGGCTCAGTAAATGTTAGCTACTTCTATTTTCTCCTTCTCTTGACAGTATAAGTGATGTCAATTGATTACTGACTCAATGTCTAGCTTGATGGTTCTGGTTGGAAAGGGAATTAGAGGAGAATGAGAAATACGTGGTTGTACCATCTGGTCTACCTTAACACCTATATGTACCCATATCTGTGCACAAAAGCAATACAGGGCCCATTGAATGCTCAAACATGTATCAAGACTTATCTCAGAAGTCACCTTTCTGGATTTTATGTTATTAGGCAGATCAGTTTTATTTTTAATTTTGTTCTGTCCTTTTGATAGTTGAATTCAAGCCATGCTTATTGTAGCTTAATCTTACCCAGAAGTTGCTGTGTGCCAGTCCTATAAGACTACTAACAATGACCTACGGGAACAGTTAGTTTCACATACAAAGAGTGGTTGACCAAATCTATATACTCTCTCAGGTGTGGGCAGAACCTCTAAAATTCCACATAGCAAGTGGGAGGTGGGGCATTCACAAGTAGCAGATTATTGTATAACCATTTCCTGTGGCCCGGCCCTGCTCTGACTTCAGCTGCTTTTTAAAGCCACTGATCCACAGCTTTTGTTATGAACCATAACCCCAGCACCTCCCCTGCACAGCTCCCCTAGCCACTCCCTATCTTGGATCCTGGCTGCCGTCTGTCACAGTCGTGCAGATCATGTTATCTGAATCCAGCATTCCCTTGTTGTTGCCTCTATCAAGGACCCTGCAGTCCCTGGTGTTTGTGTGTTTACTATGCTAGGCACATATTCATTTGCTCATTCATTCATTCAGCCATTTATTAAGGCCTACTATGTACTACAGGCATTGCAGTAGGCACTGGGGTTACAAAGGCTACTGAAGCTCTCCGTAGCAGGGACCACATCCTAGACTCTCGAAAGGAAGAGACACACAGACAGATTGTGACAAAGGTAGCAAAATGGGAGGTGGGATCGATGGTTAGAAACACTGACTTTGAACCCGAGTGAGTGGGTTCAAATTTTTGCTCTGCCACTGCCTATCTGTGTGAACTTGGACAAGTTTTCTACCATTTCTATGCCTAGTTTCCATATTCGTAAGATGGGGAGCATCATTGGACCCACCTCATAGGGTTGTGGTAGGAGTTAATATTTATGAAATATGTAGGAGAATGCCTGAAATATATAGTAAGTGCTATGTGTTTGTTAAATAAATAAGTGCAGTGATAGTAATATACACAGGGTATTATAGGAGCAACTAGTCCATTAGCAAGATTAAAACATTTCCACTCAGCTCTGTCCCAGGTTTGAGGACCTCTTCCTACTCAGGAGAACAGAGAAAAGAAAACAAGCCAGGCCAGAGTTTGGCTGTTGAGCATCAGGACCACTGTTAGTGCAGGTCAACTTGTCCTAATCTTTTGCTTTATTTCCAGAAATGAACCTTTTGCTCTGATCTTTGGGCCAAACTTCTACCTTGTATTTTTTTTTTTAATTTAAGTTTTAATTTTAATTCCAGTTCCCTGCATCTTTATTGCAGTGGCTGAGTCTTTGTCTTATTTTCTTGGATCCTTAGTCTCAGCCTTAGTTTCTGGTCAAGCCCTCAGTTCTTTTGGAGCAGAGGTTCTGCCTTGATCTTGACAGTCTGTCCTTGAACTCCATTCTCCAAGTAGGGTTCCAGCTACCAGTGGCCAGATCTCCTGCTGCCTGGATCTCTAACTATTACTTGTTCTAGGATTCCCCATTGCTTTGTTTCTTCCACTTGCTCAGCCACTCACCTATTAATTTACTCTCCTGACACTATGCTCTGCCCACATGGCTGGTCCCTCCTTAGTGCCTATTTCCCAAGCATTGGCCTAACCTTCACAAGCAGGTGTTTAGTGTCTGGTCTTATCTCACTTAAGGGCTGTTCTGCCTCCACTTAATTTTCCCTAGTAATAGAAAGAAGGTGGGAAGGAAGAAGGGCTGAGTCAGACATTTTCTGTGTTGTTCATGAAGTGACTTACATAGTTTAGTTGCTGGTTCAAAGGGATTTTTGGAGTGTGCATCTTAGGAGGTATCTGTAATAGAAGTGCATTGCTGTAGATGTACTTAGGAGCGGGTTGCTATATATAAAGTTTGCTACTTGGGACTTTCTTTCCTTGATGTCCAAGTTAGGGAAATTTCTTTGCTGATTTATCTCCCTGAATAGCCAGTCTTGCTCAATACCAGTCATGTATGTTGTCCTACTACTCATTAATTAATGAAGTCATAATATTGCAGTTCTGATATTTTACTTCAGTTCTTGCTACATATTTTTCATTCTTAGTGTTTACATGCGTATTCAGTATTTCAGGAATCCATGGGTTTCCTCTCTGTTTTCCTCCATTCCCATTTTTGCTTCCTCAGACTTTTCTAAACCTTGAATATAGTTTAAATGTCAGCCCAAAGAATCTCTCTTTCCGTGGACTTACTTCTGTTGAACATGGCCACGTTCCTCTTGAATAAGACAATCTAATCATCTCCATTAAGATAATAACCTCAGAGCTCCGTTACTGACGAGGGTGGTGTGAAAGTGAGACAACAGTGAAAGGGAAATAGAAGGCATAGTATCATCCCCTGCTTTTAGCAACATAACCTAATTTTCATTAGGCCCCATGTAGCTGCCTAATTTCCATTAGGCACCTGCTGATTCCTTACAGCCCCCCACACAGAAGACAATCTTATTTTCCCTTCAATTCTATTTGGTACTTAGATTTAATTGAAAACTTAATTATAAGTGCTAGAAGTCATCTGCAGAGTATTTCTCATTTGTGCTTTATTTTATCATCCATTTTTTAAAAAATGACGTGCACTTATTTTCTTGGTTGAAATACTTTTCATTTTAAATAGCATCTGACATTTGCAAGGATTTTAAAGCACATTCACATATGTTCTCTCATTAATTCTCACAGCAGCCCTGTGAAGTAGGTGGAACATAGTATTCCTATTCTACAGATGGGGAAATAATGGCACAGAGAAAGATCGTAGGAGGGTAAAGTAGAAGGGGCATTTAGAAAGCAGTGCATTGGAAGGGGAGCCCGAGGATGTGGTCCCTGCTTGCAGGTCTGGCACTGTTGGTTGATTCCTAACTGTGTGCCTCTGGGCAACTCACCTAATCTCTCCACCTCTCAGTTTCTTGGTCTGAGAAGCAAGGGACTTCGATGCTCCATAGGCTTTCTTCCAATTCCAAGTCTGGATAACGTTTGTTTAAACAGATATGTTCATATTTACCTCCCCTGCTCAAACTCTGACAAGTGAGGAATATAAACACACACACACACATGCACACGCACATGCACGCGACACACACAGACATCAAGGTACTCCTTTGGACCTAGAGTTGAGGCCAAGCAGTCCCAAAGTGAAGGGTGTTGCTGGCTGGGAGAACAAGGGAACTGGGAATGTAGGAAAAGATGCTTTGTTCTTGAAAAGGTTTAATATCCATTCTAGGTAGATTTGAGGTGGCAAGTCCTGGCTGGGACAGTGTTTGATCCAGTTCAGTGCAGACGTGGAGGAATTAGAGGATTGGAGAAGGTTGGAAGGTATGTCTTTTTAGGGGAGAAATGAACTGGACATTAATTACAAAGTTTCACTGCATGACGGTTAATAGAAATGTGGTGACCATCAGAATTGTTTTAAAGATGATTTTTTTAAAAAATAGTTTTTGGTTCACAGCAAAATTGAGAGGAAGGTACAAAGATTACCATATACCTGCTGCCCCTGCATATAGACTCCCTCAATATCAATGTAACTATCATAATTTTGGAAATCTTGACATATAACTAGCTCTATAAATGCAAAACCGTGAAATGCCTTTTGAAGAAACAATGGATTCATTTATTACTCATTGCACAAGAACTTGCGGTACCATTTTGGGAAGAGGAAGCCTTTCTCTTCCTCTCCTTGTGTTAGTTACAATGTTATGGCCCTAACACTTAGTCAATAAAGGATGTGACCACAAGAGTATCTGTTTTGTAACATAAATAATAATCTTGAAGGATTTCGATTTCAATTTCTTTTTTTTTTTTAAGATTTTGTTTATTTGAGAGAGAGAATGAGACAGAGAGAGAGAGCATGAGATGGGGGAGGATCAGAGGGAGAAGCAGACTCCCTGCTGAGCAGGGAGCCTGATGCGGGACTTGATCCCGGGACTCCAGGATCATGACCTGAGCCGAAGGCAGTCGCTTAACCAACTGAGCCACCCAGGCGCCCTCGATTTCATTTCAATTTCAATTTATGTTTTGTAACATAAATAATAATTTCAATTTCCTCCACTTTTGGACTGTTATGAATAATGCTACTGTGAACATTCATGTACACATTTTTTGTGTGGTCTTGGGAGCATAGAACATCTGTCACCTGGAGTTTGTGAGCACAGAGTATGGAGTCGGCTCCTTGACTAGACATGAGGCTGGCTGGAGCTGCACTTCATAGCAAAGAGAAGAGAGGAGGTTGTAGTGGGAGTAAGCTACAATTCCATTGTAAGCAAGATAAAGATTGTGTTTTATAGGGAGTAGAGTGACACTAGGGAGTAGAGTGACACCATGGAAAGTGTAACCATCTTGAAAAGACCCTGACCAAGAATACTGTCTGTATATGGAATTACTGCCTGAGCAAGAGCTCAGGGAGAATCATTAGTAGTTAGCAGTATAATCTATTCTCTACTTGAGGGAACAGAAAAGTGTTAGAGATGCCCAGTGGAGGCGTGAGCGTTTTTCTAAAGAACACATATAAATCCCCCACAGGAGAGTCAGGAGAGTCACAGAGGACACCAATAGCCAAATAAGATCACACCAGCTAAGTAATGAAGATCCTTTTGCTTCGTTACTTCTCCTTTCTCCTCCACCCCTCCACCGGGGAGGAACAACAAACAAGGTGGGGTGTGGGTGGAATCAGGACTGTGTTCCACTTCCCTGTTGCAGGTTACTGGAACCCATTAGGACCTGACCTAGAATGGAAGGGAGGAAGATCTGAAAAAGAGGAAAGAGAGAAGTTTGGATATTAGAGAAGATTGAAGCTGGACGATACCTTGAAATATGACTGTTATGAAAATAAAAAGGACCTAGAAAAGTCATACATTTTCTCAAGATATTGTCTGGGGTCAGGAAAAAGGTCTGACAGAGTAGGTTTGAAGCACAAGAATGGGGGAAAAAATAAACTCAACCCATTTTCTGTTTACACTCTATAGAGTCTAGCCCAATTAATAAACGAGTTTTTGTCAGAGTAATGTTATCTCTGGACTCAATTTGGACTGCTTAGGACTTCTTTGGATCCCATAATTGTGCTAGAGATGCTTTGCTGTACTGGCTACTCATATCCAGTACAGGGACTGTCAATCAAAGGACCTTGCTATGCCCCACGACAAAGGTAGGTGCCTGAACAGGCTGACCAATTTGAATGTCCTGTTTCCGGGTGACAGTGATGGGTCTAGAAGTGAGCACATGACCTAACCAGGTTAAGCAGAGTCCTTGTCCAGAGAGGGGTAGGAATTTTGGAAGTCTTTCTCCTCCTGAGGCCATGAACTGTAAATATCACATGAACCTACTGTTTCTGGGATCATCTTTCCCTCCATGTGGAGAGAGCTTGCTGGAGAATGAAGCCAATCCAGGGAGAAGTGAGCTAAGAGACAGACACTATCTGATCCATGATACACTGTTCAATGAAAAATATTAGAAAAAATTCTTGCACCATTGGGACATGCAGTTGAATTAATCATACCCCTCAATTCTTGGCATATGTCTGTCACCAATGGTCATCACCTCTCATTTTATTTTATTTTTAAATTATTTGGGGGGGAGGAGCAGAGAGAGAGAGAATCTTAAGCAGGCTCCATGCCCCGTGCAGAGCCTGATGTGGGGTTGATCTCACAAACCTGAGATCAACACCTGAGTGGAAATCAAAAGTTGGACACTTAGCCAACTGAGCCACCTAGGTGCCCCCAACCACTTAAAAATTATTGCCTCCTCTCACATTCTCCTCCCATTACATGCCCCTACTTAAATGTGTTTTATGTTTTTCAAAGTTACATGCATATTGAAGAACATATATTGACATGGTTTTGTGTGTATGCTTTTAATATAAACAAATGGCATTGTATTATAGACTTCACTAAGTTCACCCCCTGCCCTTTTTTTTAACCCAATACTGTGTTTTAAAGTTCTAACAGCATTACTGTATGTCACTCATTAACCTGATTGTGGCTGGGGCTCCTAGGTTGACTCAGGCTCCCTCATGTTATATACAGTACTGCCCTTGACATCTTCACATATGCCGGGGATACACCTAGGAGTGGAATTTCTGGATGTTTCAGTTACCACATAAACTAAGAATTTATCTTTTTCTGTTTAAGCCACTTGGCAATGGGTTTGTGTCACTTGCAACCAAAGGACTCCTACATAATCTTCGCCTACTGGAGGTGAGGGGCCTCTTGTCCCCTCTGCCTGGCCTCCTCTAATCCCCTTTAGAGAGGCCAATAATAAGGCAACATTTCTGGTGTCCATCCATGCTTTCAGACTCAGTAACTGGCTTCTCCTTTGGGAAAAGTCTCATCACCCCCGGTTCATATAGTGGATAATGGAAATCTGTAAATGTTGTTTGGCTGAAAAAGTATTTTAATTTAAAAAATCCATATTAAATGCTCTAAACATAGAAAGATGTTTTCAAACTTTGGAACTGCAATTATGTTTGGGACTCTCTAGAAATGGAAATGTCTATTAATGCTAAAAATACTTCACTAGATCAATCATCTTAACAATAAAATCTTATTAAAACAATATTTTCTCACCACAGGAATGTAAGTTATGAGACCTTGGTTAGGGAGATTTCCTTCTGTGGAACATAGATCTTTCTCCAAATGTTTTTGTTTACTGAACTTTTTGGGACTTCTCAGAAGTCTTCCTGTCACACACTGCTGCAGAAACTCCCATTCATGACCCAAAGGTCAGTTGAAGTAGCTGAAGAATAATGAAAGAGCATTCTATTCCTTGACAATGAGTTAATATTAATAAGATGAATTTCAACAGGGATAAATTCAAGGGATATAAATATAAAACTATTCACTGATGTTGACCCTAGCATTGAATGGGTTCAGGAAAAGGTAGTCCTGGTTTGAGACCAATTCATTGGAAAAGGACATAGAGGTGGTAATTGACCTTAACTTAATGAGCAACAACAGTTGGGAGAAGCTGTTGGAAGCACCAGTGCAATCTGGGCAATTTCCGAGGCAGCAGGAATCGAAGGGGTGTGCTGTGTTCAGCCTGGGAGGCAGGGGAGGAATCAGTCCCTTCTCTTCTGCTAATTTTACCATCTCTGGGGGATTTTTCTGAGCACTGAGCTCAAAAGAGACAATGACAAGTGGGAAGCTTCAAAGTGAGGACAACTGGCACGGAAAAGAAATCTAGAAACTCTGACGTCAGCAAACACCAAGATAATACCAGCTGTTTTTAAATATTTGGAAGGCTTGCATGTGAATAATGGTAACACCTTACATTTTATGTAGCTCCTCACAATTTTCATAGCTCTTTCATTTTTATTACTTAACTTGATCCTTCTATTGGCTTTGTGAGGTAGACCAGGTAGCTATTGCTCTCATTTTTACAAATGAGGACACTGAGGCTCTAAGAGGTTAACTTCACTTTGCTCAAAGTAGCCCGTCAGTTGAATAGGGATGCTAGGACTAGAACGCAGTTGTCCTGACCTGTGTTTAATGGTCTTTCAGTTGCCCAAACTTAAGAGCACATTCTGTGCTCTTGTGGAAGGCAAACCCAGGACCAATGGTGTTAGTGAACCAGAAAGCAATAAATGCAATATAAAGAAGAACACGCACACACACACACACACAACCCCAGCAAGTGCTCTCCAACAATGGCAGGGGTGACCCCCAAAGTTGTGGTGAACTTTGTCATGGACGTTCTTTCAGTGGAGATTTGATAATAGCCCTTCAGGGATATAATAGAAAGGATTCCTGTATGGAAAAACATTGGACAGTCTTCTTTGTTTTCATAACTGTTACTTTATGTATTGGAATGGGAAGAAAATAATCATATAAATATTCTGGCAACCTGCTATGTTTTCATCTGTCAGTTTGCTAACTAGAGCTAAGATCTGAAAATAAAATTCCATTTGAAAAAATATTATTCAGGCTGGTGGCAGTTAAATGACTCATTGATATATTTATGTCAGTTTTATTTCTGCTTATCCCCTAAGAAGTACATTGGTGTTGATGTCTCTTTCACTTCAGCTATTTCCCTTAACACCAGTTGTACACAGACAAAAGAATAAGAGAATAATCATGAAAAATCAGGCTCTGGGCGCAGAGTTTCCTGGGCTGAGGGCTAAGTCCAAGCCACCTCAGAGGTGCATGAAGTCTGATGTTTATGCAGCCTCAAGTATCTTTATTTTTACTGTGTGTCTGAAGCTCACGACATGATCAAGGTTAGTAACTATGGAGACTGGGGTGATTTATTTACCACTGAGGAGGACTGTGGAGGTTTAGCAGTGACACAATCAGAACAGGCTTCCTCATGCAAACAGAGTGTCTGCTTATCCTTTATTAAGGGGATCTGTGGGAAAAAGATGGATGAATGGAACTGAGGAATCTGAGGAGGTATTTAAGCACATGAGAGCATAGGGGAGAAAGAAAGGGCTTGGAGAAGTATGGGGACTGATATTCCTTCTCACCTCCATGTTTCTGCTTGTCCAGACTTCTCCTTTTGGAATGCCCTTCTCCATCCAGAATGGTGACTTTCTCCAACTTACCCCACGTTCTACACAAAGCCTACCCAACAAAAATACCCATATTTATTTCTCCCTTTTGTGACTGGCTATGTCAGACGACTTCTGTATCATGCCTCTCTGTAGTGGATTACATTAGACGGAACATTTTTATTATTGTTTCCAGGGTTGCCCCACAGGCATTTTGTGTTCGGCTCAAGAGTGTCTGGCCAACATGTTGAGTAGCAACTGAAATCCAGCCATATTCCTTTCTCCATGCCAATAGCACATCTAGAGGAAAGAGTGCCTTTTCAGATTCTCACAGAACATCAGATGGACTAGTGGTGGCCCTGATTGTCCCCTAAGTATTTCCCTTGTGTCTGCCAAATCTCCCCAGTGAGTTTGTATACCTCTTGAGGGCAGGGGGTCTATCATATCTACTTCTGCATTCCCCATAGGGCCTGGCCTTAGATAAATGTTCTTTCATGTGACTTGAACAGAGACAAGGAATAGAAGAGGCCTTAACTCAGGAAATGAAACATCGAGAAAATGGTCTACAACAGAGAGAGAAGGGAGAAGTCCTGGGGAAAGGAAGCAGAAGCAAAAGCTTGCAAATGCGGAGACCATTTTTTGATCTTTCTTTTTTTCTTGTGTTTCAAGGGCACATTGCTTTTCCATGGCATTTCTGGCTTCTAATCTCTAGTTCTGGCCAACAGCTTTTGAGCACATGAGCAAGGGCTCCTCACAGTCTAAGAAGTTGAGCCTGTTGGGCCTCTGTTAGCCATGTCTGGGTCCTGCTAGTTGCCAGGGCTGGGCTAGAGGTCTGAGTGATGAGGCCAGGGCTCAGCATAATTTTGGAGTTGCAAAAGGAAAACAATAGGGATCTGTGGGAGATGGCCTGACATATTGCACTGGATCCGACAGGAAAAACCCCATGAAATGTCCCAAATGACATCCCTTTTATGTTTCAGAATAAAGTTATCCTTTGTCATCACTCAGGCACAGCTGTGATTTCTGCAGACAAGGTTTTCAGGGGGCACCTGCCTCAGACTCCTATGTCAGAGTCAGATTTGGGTGACCTCCATAGATTTAATTTCACTCTTTTCAGAGTCAATGTAAATTGTGCATGTGACTTAAGAAGAAATCACAGGCTGCTTCATTGTTTCCTCCCTGAAACTTCTACCTCAAACCCCAAATCAAAAATACCATCAACTCACCACTCTTGAGGAAGCCACAAGGGGAGTGAGAGCATGCCTGGGGAGTGATTGCAGCCAAATACCAGTTGCAAAAAGAAAAAAAAAAGCTCATCAAAAGTATGGAACCCTAAGAGTTGCTTTATTTTTAGGCAGTAAGAAAACTAGAACCACTTACTATAGGCAAGCCTCATCAGCTAGGACGGGTTTTGGACAATCAGAGGAAGCAGAAAGGGCTGTTGTTACTCTCAGGAGTAATGGAGTCCCCTCCCTCTCTGACATAAGCACAGACCTTGTTAGCTAATGTCTTTCACATCTGGGTAGAAGTAACACAAATAAAACTATGGCATGATGCAGCAGGAGCAGACTAAACAGTAAAAGAAGGCATAGCACGAAAACTCTGTATCCTCAAATAGACCCATTTTGTTTAAATAAGCCCTGATATCCATAAAGGACAAAATGAAGAGCCCTTGAAGTAGATGTTGCGAAAACTGCCTACCGTCTACTCATGAGCAACAGTCCAAGGCTTTTGCTTTGTGGTGCGGGATGGCAAAGGAGCTCTTTCATTTTAGTACTTTTCCTCTTTGTAGACCTAAACAAAGTAACCTTGGAGACTTTGGACAAATCACTCCATGTCTCCAAACTCCAGTTAACCGATCTGTGAAATGGGGGATTAAAGTGATACCATATGCGGTTACTGTGAGGATCAAATGACACGATCCATGTAAAACAGCCATTTAGTGCAGTGCCTGTGAGAGGGCTCAATAAACATTTGTTGTCATCATGGTTCAGCACAATGGTGAGGGACACAGACTCTAGGACCGGCATGTCTGTCTTTGGATCCTGCCTTTACTACTCACTGGAGGTGCAACCTTTGGCAAATTACTCAACTTCCCTGCTCCTCTGTTTCCTTAACTGTAAAATGGGGAAAAGATTACCAACGACTTTGTAAGGTTATTGTGAAGATTGAAAGAAGATTTAGGCCTTTGACCGCTGCCAGGCACAAGGTGAGGATCGTATAATGTGGTAATTACTTTCATTATTCTGTAAAGAGAATTTTGTTGGCTACATGGTTCTCCTACTTTCTCTCTACTCCCTACCCCCAATGTTGGAATTCTCTCTCCCTTTTTAAGTTTGAGTTACTAGAAAAACCTTATTTTACAAAACCCGTAGGGCACTGTTCTCTCTTTCCTGGGGCCCTGAGCAGGAACACATCCAGTGGTGAGAAGTGGTAGAACCAGAAACTTTAGCTATGCAAGAGCCGTGATAGCTCCTGCCTGCCCTCCCCCTTTCCTAGATTAACCCTGGGGGCTCAGGGATGGCCTCAAGGATCTGGGGGGTCTGTTGAAATGCCGGTGCTTCAGCTGAGACCAGGTTCTCGAGGAACACACCCAGAGCTCAGAGAGGATTCCAGACTGTAGAGCAGAGCAGAAGTCCCAGCTCCATTTTCTTTCTTTCTTTCTTTCTTTCTTTCTTTCTTTCTTTCTTTCTTTCTTTCTTTCTTTCTTTCTTTCTTTCTTTCTTTCTTTCTTTCTTTCTTTCTTTCTTCTTTTTCTTTCTTTCTTTCTTTCTTTCTTTCTTTCTTTCTTTCTTTCTTTCTTTCTTTCCTTTTCTTTTTAAAGATTTTATTTATTTATTTGACAGAGAGAGAGAGAGAGAACAAGCAAGGGGAGTGGCAGGCAGAAGGAGAGGGAGAAGCAGACTCCCCACTGAGCAGGGAGCCCGATGCAGGACTTGATTCCAGGACTCCAGGATCATGACCTGAGCTGAAGGCAGACGTTTAACCAACTGAGCCACCCAGGTGCCCCTCCATTTTCTAACCAGCCTGACCTTGGTGAATTCCACAGTCTGGGGAGATCCAAGGCTTGGAAGGTCATCCATAGCTGTATAAACTGGAGGAAACTTCCAGCCCAGAATTTCATCCAGGGGTAGAGACACTAGCTGGTTTTCAGCAATGGTAGCAGTGTGATAGTGTCTAGATTTTCTCAGCTAAATTGTGTCATCAACATATAGCTTCTATTTGCTATTTCTTTCATATAGAAATCCAATGTCAAAAACCTCTGAATCTTTCTGCTCATGATCTGCAGGAAAGCCAGCACTAGCCAGAAGGGGAAATCCAGCATGAGAAAATGAGAGTCAGTTCTGGGCAGCACTGGAAAAGTGCAGGGAGGGAGAACTCTCCTTAATGAGAACTCACTATGCGTCAGCCAATGTCTATCATATGTTGTATCTCTTTGAACCCTTATGAGAGCCCTAGGAAGTAGGTACAAGAATTATCCCCATTTTATGAATGAGGACGTTGAGATTCAGAGGTGACAGTGGTGTGGCAAGAGTCTGGACTCAAACCCCATTCTGTGGGATTTCAAAGCCTGTGCATTGGGCTGAATGTTTCCACTTGTCTCTCTCTGACCCTCTCCTTTTCCAGATTTCTTTTATTCCTTATTCTGTCCTTTTCAAAACCTCCACCAGAAGAGGCATTTGCCATAGACATTTGAGTCTTTGTGTGACTTTAAATCAGTCTGTCACAATTCCAGGGAGATAGTCTCATTTTAAGGTCCTTCACCAATTCTCAAATAGAAGGCTTTATTTCATTGAAGAGGTTTGGGCATTATTCAGTAGGTAGAGATGCATTTTTGGAACACTACTCCTAAAATAATGTAATTCTTGCTCGAGGTCTGGCCTTGCTAATAATAATAGCAACAAGAACAACAATGATAATAGCAATGATTACAACAACCATCCGAATGGCATGTGCTAGGGTTTAGTGTACTATGCCCTTTGTGTAAATCATTTCATTCAGTCCTCGCCACAACCCTTATAGGTGGGCCTTATTATACTTATCAATTTATAGATGAGGAAACTGAGGCTCAGAGAGGCTAAGGAACTTGTTTAGGATCATACAGCTAGTAACTGTTAAAGAGCAGGGATTTGACCCTAGGTGGGTGTGTCTTCAGAGACTGGGCATGAACTCACCCTCTGTGCCATACTGGAGAAAACTAATTTGGGGGGACCCTTTTGAACTAGGCCAGAGGTTCTCCTTACCTTCTGTCTTTCTGCAGATTTACCTGCCCTTCTGGCACAGATGGCCATATAACATGAGATTAGGTAGAAGCGATGCCTTGACTAAGTTTCCATCTTATAGAAGCAGCAATGGAATGATTCTGTTTCTCACATCCCAGTGCAAGGACTGCTGAGTCCCAGGATCACTGGAGCAATAGCTTAGCCACATTCTACACTCTTAATTCTGTACCTTGTCTCAGTGGAGGTGAGAGTCCCAGGATCTTTTTTATCTACATGGGGATTTAGATTAAATACTCCAAGAAGAATTAGGCCAAGGGCTGTCTTTTGCATATGCTCAACTAAATGACCCCAAGTTGGAGTTGAAATGGTTTGTGGTCACAGGGATTTCATAGGATAATCAGTCTTCTCTGTTTCAGGTCAAGCCCCCAAGACTAACACTCAAAATTCACTTGACACAATTATTCATGCTTTCTTGGAAGGAATCGGTCTGTAAAAAGAAGACCATGCTAAGCATTATACTGCCTCTTGTGATATTCCCTGTGGGTTCTATTGAAAGGCACAAGGAAAGGTTCACGTGTAATATACATTTGCTGTATCGCTTGTATACTCTATTTGGTTTTGTCTGTTTGATTCTGTATATTTGATTCTTCCGTGGAAGACAAGAAAGCAAATGGGAAGGTTAAGCTCACAAGAAATGTTGATTATACATCGAAAGTGAGCCAGCAGCTTTTGAGAGATCAGGGAAACTGAATGGTAAGTATAGATAAGGTGTAAGGAAATAGCTCGTGAATAGGCAGAAGTCATGAGATGTGTTCCATACAGACAATAAGTGAGCATTCTATAAAACATGTTAAAGAAAGAATAAATGAAATATAAAGATACAAATGTTACTGATAGAAAGGGACTGGAAAGATCAAGTCATAATCATGCCACCTCTTGGCCGACTTGGCTGACAGCTATGTCATCCCTAGATGACTCTCATTGGTGACACCCATTTTGGTCCTAAATGTCTTCTTCCCAAGAAATGAACAGAAAAACCAGAGCTGCTGTAGGCTAATTGGGGAGCTATCGCTGTAACCAGGCAAACTTGCCCCTGGGTCTCTTTGAGAGAACAAGTGTGTATCCTCATCCCAGGACACCTTCTGTCTGTGGCCCCCTTGCTGCAACCTCATCTCGGTCCTCATAATCACACTGATAGGCTGATGTGGGAGAGAGAGGGGGAGGGAGAGAAGGAGAGAGAAGAGATATGAGTGTGGTCCTTCCCCCCCACTTGCACCTTATCCTAAGTGTGTTCAACTCTTTCCCTCTGTTTCTCATGGTTTATTTTATTTTATTTTTTAAAGATTTATTGATTTATTTGACAGAGAGAGAAAGAAAGAGAGAGAGAGAGAGGGAGCTCACAAGCAGGGGGAGCGGGAGAGGGAGAAGCAGGCTCCTGGCTGAGTAGGGAACTTGATGTGGGGCTTGATACCAGGATCCTGGGATCACGACCTGAGCCAAAGGCAGACGCTTAACTGACTGAGCCACCCAGGTGCCCCTCTCATGGTGTATTTTAAATAGATTTACTAAACCATGCAATTTTGAGCATATTCAATTTTGAGGCTTTGAATCTTTCTGTCTTGTGGCCTCAGGGATGATTTGCTTGGTAGTGTTCTCAGAGGTAAATTCCCACATGACATCCATGTTAGATTGTTACCATTTGGATATTTTCACTCACATCATCTCTTTCCTTGGATAAGACACCAATGGTGGATACTTTTACTCCATCAGAGGACCTAGGAAAGAGCTGTGCCAACAGAGTTTGGAATAGAGGCAAAACCAATTTTGGAGAGCTCCAATGTGTGTTGAAAAAGAAAGCAATCACATAAATGTGTTGTATCACATCCTGAATATGGTCTCAGGCCCTCTGCCAAGGTAGTCAGTGAACGTTTTTTATGAATCTGATTTTTTTTTCATTAGGAAAATTACCAAACCTCTGAATTACCCAGATTGGCAAAAGAAGGACAGTATGGGCCCTCTGTCATTCATTCAGAGCCCATTTGGGAGGAAGGAAGAATGGTGGTTGGTAAAAATGGATCCATAAATAACAAATGATTTTAATGACTCCGAGTGATTTAGCAGCTCACATTGAATGACCACCTCAATATATTATTTATGCCTTTGTGTTTTTTCTCATATAACATCTTTTTTATCCTCTCTGCTCACAGTATTCTGTTGTTCATGTATTGTGTTTTAACCACAAACTTTTTACCACTACCAGTCACATGGTTCTAAAATGAAATATAGATTATAAAAGGAAACCTTTCCCACGCATTGATGAAATGGTTTCCAGCTGGTCTTAAAAATGTCTCTGATTCCCCC
Organism: Mirounga angustirostris; assembly: GCF_029215605.1. Taxonomy (NCBI): domain Eukaryota; kingdom Metazoa; phylum Chordata; class Mammalia; order Carnivora; family Phocidae; genus Mirounga; species Mirounga angustirostris. Next base: position 163,803,599 of record NW_026991711.1, read on the forward strand.
TGGATGTAAGTGTTTATCTGCTAATGCTGAGCGTTTGGGACCCCCCCTGCTCAGTTTCAAAAGTGGGAACATGAAGATAAAGCCAATGTTTTAAGAGATTAGTATCTGAGAAGCATAAAATTGGATGAAATAAATATCGCATATGTATAAGAAGAAAGTTTTAAGCACTATATAGCGAAATTATGTCTGCCCTCAAAAAAACTAAACCGAAAGCAACAACAACAACAAACTCCCCATGTCAGAGAATACAAGGCTTGGTTGGTTTATGATCAGGAGGCATGAAGTGTGTTCAGAAGGGTTAAGGTTATTGGTGTGGGTGATGAAGTCCCAAGTGATATGTCAATTCCTACAGAGGACCCTAGGTCCTCGGATGGAATCCCTACGGAAAATTGTCTGTTTGGCAAAGGAAAAAGGACCGATCAGGTACGTTGGGTCCCCTCCAGGTGCTCTGCCGTGTTAGTGGCTCTAAGGTTTTTTCCTGCTGCCACAGGTACTCGGGCCTTGGAAATGACTCCTTGGTGGCTTGCTAATAGGAAAGAAGTTAGGAGTTAGTCATCTCTTCCAGGCAACTTTAAGGACCAGGGAGATCCCTGTGCCTGAATTTATAGGTTTAGATAAATGTTCATTTTCCTTTTCATTACACAATTTGCCCTCCCTGCCTGTGGTAATAGACTTTTGTCAGTTTCAGGGCTCATTTAAGTCAATCCAACTTTGGACTTCAACAAGATAAATGGTGGCATCTTCCAGGGATAGAGTGGAGAAATCACTCTCAAAAAGATGAAGCATTGAAGTTCAAAGAAATAAAGTCCAGAAGAACGCTCCAAATGATACCTTTGTTTCTAAAAGTCCTCTGACTTCAGTGCATCCACCAATCATGGACTATTTTTCCTTCATTTTAGCTGTCTCTGGCTAAAATGGGCACGGTGAGTCTCTTCGGACAACAATAGGCAGTTTCTCCCATATAATGGGCAAAGTGGTAAGATTTATGTCAGGAAGACTTGCTGGAAAGAACAAAGTGGCCTCCTAAAGCCACCTACTTCCTTAGCAATAACTTCCCAGTTGAAGTCGGAGTGGCACTTCTCAAACACGATTCCCCCAGAACTAGTAGTTGCTTAAACCGCTAGCAGTTTTTATTGCTTTTTAACTATTGTGTATGGTAAAAAAAAAAAAAAAAGTAAAACATGCTGGGTTGAACAAATTTCAAGGAATTAGTTTTCTGAAGGGCATTAACAAATATTTAATGTGTTAATATGAATCACATGTCTTGTAATTAAGGGTTTGCGGAACACAGTTTGCAGACCCTGAACAAGGGAGATGACCTGTGGAGAAGTGGTCCATACCAGGTGACATGCCTGTGAGTGTCACTGACCTCTTGACTGCCAGGGGTTAGGCAGTGCCACTGGGCATCCCCAGGTGTGACTGGGTGATGGGTATGAGAAGGAGGAAAGGAAGCAGGATAAAACAGAGATGGCGAGGTGGAAGAGATGCTCAGTGACTTAGATTTCTGACTGCTGTGTGTCTGGGATTGGGGGCCCTTCTGGGTAAGAACCATTCCTATTACTCTTGCTGTGGAGCAAAACTGACTTGATCTCACCAGGGGAGGACGGCATTGGATGATATAGCTCTCTGTGTTTTCATCGGCGTTGGGTTCCTTCTCCAAGATGGCTTCTCTCTTCCAAGTTACATGTATGTTATAAAAATGGGTATATTGTAGAATTGCCATGTTTTATTTTGGCCATGAACTTTAGTTATCTCCTGGATAGTACATTGAGTCATGGATATTTGGGTGTAAATCCACAGCAGAAGTTCACTGAGAAGAGAAACAAGGGGAATAAAGATATTCTGAGGTCAAGAAGATGGGGTCTGAAGTGGGCAAAAATGGCAGGAGACTTTTGAAGGCAGAGATGGTGAAGAAAAGGCCACACCAGAAGGGGGAGAAGGTATTGAATAGCGTGGGGAGGCCAAGAAAGGAACTCATTCAGACTTTCTGGAGGTAGAATCCAGCAAAACATTTTGTGTCAAGTAAGTAACAAGTAAGTAACATTTTGTGTCAAGTAGAGAATGGGGGCGCGCCTGGGTGGCTCAGTCGGATTAGTGTCTGCCTTTGGCTCAGGTCATGATCCCAGGGTCCTGGGTCCGAGTCCCTGCTCAGCAGGGAGCCTGCTTCTCCCTCTGCCCCCTGCTTGTGCTCTCTCTCTCTCAAATAAATAAATAAAATCTTAAAAAAAAAATTAGAGAATGGACCCTAGAATTAGTTCATTGTCATTATGAATGACTGGAAAAATACAAAGGAGTATATAGCAGAAAATAAAAATTCCTTCTTTCTACCTCCAGAGGTAGTCATTGTTAACTTGCAAAATGTTTTCCATATATATGTATATATGATTATGGTCATTATGTAACTATACGTATTTTATATGATTAAAATCATACCACATATATAATTTGATATTCCACATTTAAATTTAATACTTAATATGTATACTTTATTTATTTTTTAAAAGATTTTACTTATTTCAGAGAGAGAGCATGGGGGGAGGGGCAGAGGGAAAGGGAGAAGGAGAGAATCTCAAGCAGACTCCCCGCTGAACGCCCACGTGGGGCTCTATCCCATGGCCCTGAGATCATGACCTGAGCTGAAATCAAGAGTCAGATGCTTAACTGACTGAGCCACCCAGATGCCCCTCTCAAAATTTTGACTTTAAAGAATTTATTCAGTGAGGGAAAGTATTCCCCTGACCCTGAATGAAAACTTTGGGCAGCTCCATGACTTTGTTGATTACAATGGCCTACAATTGCTTTCAATCTCACGATCTCCATTCAGAAATTAAAATATCCAGTCTGGAATAAGAAGCCACACTCCAGTCTTCATTTAAAGGTCAGACCCCTCGCATCACAGTCACAGGCTGTGATCAGTCTTTTCTTGCTGACCCTCCCTCCTCAAAAGCTACTGTCTCTGACCCAGGGCCAGGGAAGAATGAGGGGTCAGCGGGATGGGATGGGAAAGTTCGTACTGTCATAGACAGGCTGGCAGTTTACAGCTGACTCCTTCCCAGGGGCGCTCTCCCTCGATGGAGAGGTGATGCCCCTGGGCTGGCCGCTCTCCCTCTGGCCCCTTGTTTTCCAGCCACCCACTCTGCACAGACTTTCTCTGCTGGGCTTCTGTCATGAGCACCCAGGGGGTCTTGCATAGCATCCCTGTTAACATGATCTCCCGTATATAGTCTTACTAGAAGCTCCACATCTGGTTCCCGAGATGCACTCGTATTTGATCCATTGCATTACTTCCCAGACTAAACGCTCTCTCCTGCTGCCAGTCACCACAACTTTCTCAAATGTGAGTTAGGAACCAGTGCTTTGTGTCCTGAGCTGCGTGGGGCACATACCAAGCTTGTTTAGTGGTCCCTCTGAATCCCCCTCCTGGGGCCTGAAGTCAAGGAAAAGCACCACCTCCCTCTGGTGGGGAAGAGGGACCCCATGGCACAATTCCTCTCAAGATACTCTCTTCAAAAACCCTCCATCTCCTCACTCTCTCTCAGCCCTTTCTTATCTACATTGTGAGTCAGGAATGTAAGAGATGCATATAACCAATTTTCAGGTGAATCCTTGAGAAATTTTGCATTTGGACTCATACCACCTTCGGAATGTCGCATCTTTGTGCTTCAGGGGAAGCCTCAGTTTTAATTCCTGTTACAAAGATGTTTGTACATACACCTCTGAATTTCTCTCGGGATGGTAATTTACCTTAAGATGGCTTTCCAGAAGGGGTATCGTTGGCTCAAAGGATTTGGAACAAGTATTTTCATTCTAAATGCCTGGTTGTTTTCTTCAACTGTGAGACTGAAGGGGGAACCGCTGGGCGAACCCAGGGATGAAACAGGTTGTTAAGGGCAAGCTAGACCCTGTGTTAAGTGGTGCCAGGGTGGGCATTGGAGTTTTTCTATGTACCTATAATTTGCTTATCTGTCTAGGCCAATAGTTGGAGGTTCTTCACTCTGTATTCTTCTAAGTTACTCCCAGAGTGGGAACAGTTACAAAGGAACCAGGCCCATGTTTGCAATGGAAATAGGAGGCTCTTGGATGCTGGCGATCCATAGAGATTTAAATAGCAATAATTAACATTTACATAGCACTGAGCGTGTGGCAGGCCCTCTTTTAGCTACATTAACATATGTTAATTGATTTAGACCTCACCCCAACTCTACCAAGAGGCACTTTTAGTACTCCCATTTTACAGATGAGGAGGCTGAGGTAACTGGCGGAGCTGCTAAGGGGCACAGCTGAACGTTGAACCCAGGCTGTTGGGCTGTACTGAGTGTTCTAACCATTGCATGGAACTGCCTCTGACGCCAAACGAAGCACTCTTGTTGGGATTATCCTCAGAGGCTTGGTTCCCTTCCCGCGAAAAAGACTGGACGCATTCTCAGAACGAACCTGATTTCCAGGGGTGACAAGCCTGAATGTGCAAAATGAGGTACCAGCTCCACCTTGGTGGTGTCTGGCTTCGTTTCTCTTCCCCTTGACGGGGAAGTTGGGAGCCAAGCACGGTTGTGCTTGGTGCAAAGGGGATACTCACTAGATGGTTGTTGGGTGGCTGAATGAATGATACAGAGTCTACATAGACAATGACACACATGCCTGCTCTCTGCATTTGTTTTCTGTCTCCTTATCATCTTTAATCATCATAGCAACAGTATAAGCTCATATGATTGCCACTGGATAGCAAATGAAGCAGGTGAAGTTTAGAGTAAGAAAGGGCTTTAGCTTGTCCAAGGCTGTGTGGCTAGTTCAGTCATGAACATCGGTCATGCTCTTCTGTTCACCTAATATCTGCCACTTACGTCCTATGATCTGTCACAAGAGTAACATTAAGTATTCGCTTATGTATGTTCTCTTAAAATAGTCCACTGAAAAGACCCAACTAGTTTATCCCCATTTAGATGCCTCATACTCAGTCTTGCTATTAAACTATTTCCTTGTGTCTCCAAACTGATTGTTCATATCCTTTTCATTAAAATTAAACCAGAGTAATTTCTGCATAATTTAGAACACTACTGGCTTTGTTAGGAAATCCTTGTACTTGCATCTTCCTTACACGGCATATTTTTAAATTAATTATCCCATTCTGTTATAGCCTCCTTCTGCATACAAACCTGGCAGCTCAGGGAGACATGTCCTGCTTCCAGCATTGTAAGAACGAATGCCCTGACCCGGAGTCAGAGGACATGAGTCCTAGTGCTATCCTGCTCCTCTAACCAGAGTGGGAGAGTATTTTAGCTTCTCTTGACTTTAATTTTCTCCTACATCAAATGAAGAGGTGTGACAGGTCAAGGAAGGTGTGAGTTGTGCCCATCACTAATCTGTCTAGGATTTCCTCCCCGCTGGCTCTCAATGAAGTTCTCAACCACGCTCTACGTATGCACTGGAGATGGCAGCCAAGGTGATGGGTAGTCGCGGTCTTGGTAAATATGAATACTCAGCTCCCCCACGGGCCTAGCCTAACATTTGTGGTCTGGGATAAGAGTGCACATAGAGGCCACATATTTTATGTCTAAATATTTAGAAGTTATAGATCAAGCTAGCAAACTATTAAATAATATTTTATTTAAACATTAAAAACATTAAAAATAATGTTTTCCTTTCCTACCTTGAAAAATATAGCTTCATTGTAACCTGGAATTGTCTTACTCCTCAGAGTTCCATGTTGGAATGTGGCAGCAGGGGGAGATCAGCCACTGGCCATGGCTCATCACCTTCCTTCCAATAGCCACAGTCAAATTATGAAGGACCTTGTGTGCAAGTGTGTGGTCACCCCAACCTGCATGTCTAAGTTCTGCTCCCACTGTTGTAAACAGCTGTCACCCCCCTGCCCCCCGCCATCCCTCAGGCTTGGCACCCTGGTGTGAGTACCTTGGTGGTGGGCAAGGATTTGGGCAAGATGATTGTCCAAGTCTTGGAAGGCTATTTGGGCAAGTGTGCTAGGATCCTGGTCTTGGGTCTTGCAGACTCCTCACCCTGAGTGAAGGGGCACCACTGAACGAGGGCCCGAGTAGTTTCTCTAGAGTGCAAGGTTGCTCTGACCTGATTGTTCTTCTCCTGTAGCTACCATTAAGGGTGAGCTCATTCTTTTCACCAGTGATCATTTATGACCATAAATGCTGATCACCCCCAAATTTATATTCCCACAGAAACTGACGGGGTAGAGAGTTTCACAGAGGCAGAGTGGTCAACAACATCAAATACAGCAGAAAAGTCCAGTAAGCTAAGGCCTGGAACGTGTCCATTGGGACTGGGAATATGGAGGTCATTGGTGGCATCAGGTAGAACAAGTTCCTGTTTAAGAAAGTTGGAAGGTGTTGAGAGAGGAGGAAGTAGAGGTAGAGAGTGAGGTGTATAACAAATTTTTCTAGGGAAGGGAAGTTTATTAAGGCTCCGTGTTAGAAATTTCATGTATTCTTATTAATTCTCATGATAATCCTGCAAAAGAAATACCATTATCCTCATTTTACAAATGATATGTCTACTTGCCTTTGACATGATGTGAATTTCCATATGAATGCAGATTTTCTTCCTGAATTCTAAAACCAGATAACACATAAATAGAAAGTCAAATAATACAGAGAAATAAAAAGGCAAGTCAAGAAGCAATATAGCCTTCATAGCTGCCTTTAGTTTCTAGGCAGTATTTTATTATACCTTGCCTGTCTCCTTTGTTTAATCTTGGCTCAGGGCCTGTTTTGTCGTTTGACAGGATTCAAAATGCTATTTCTAACCTTCACCAGTAAAAATATTCAAATCACACGTTTTAAAGAATAATTCATTTCAGATTGTCTCTCGGAGGGAAGGGAGAGCTGATGAACTGGAAATACGGCACTGGGAATTAGAACCACAAATTTTGGTTCTGGTTCTTGCTATTGACAAACTACGGGATTTAGACAAGACAAGACAAAACACCTAATCCCTTGAGTTTCCTACCCTCTAAAACACGGATGAGAGCTGCACTGCTTACCTTATAGGACTGATGTGTAGGATAACTGAGATGACGTGTGTGAAAAGGGCTGTAAAATGCTCTGCCGGTGGCAAAGACTGGTGCTTTTGAATCAGGGGCATTCAGAGCCACCTCCTGATGTCAGGCCTCAGGCGATGTGGACTTGAAACAGGTGTACAAACCTTTATCCGACACCTTTTTAGCCAAACACATTTTAGAAGGGAGTAGAGTTTTTCTGATTTTAGAAAGGAAAAATAGTGCCTATGCTGCATATTACCTAGCACCCTCATTGAGGTCTAGGGAAGCACCCTATAACTGCACACATGAATATTTCTTTTCTTTTTTTTAAGATTTTATTTATTTATTTTGACAGAGAGACAGCGAGAGAGGGAACACAAGCAGGGGGGAATGGAAGAGGGTGAAGCAGGCTTCCCGCTGAGCAGGGAGCAGAATGCGGGGCTCGATCCCAGGACCCTGGGATCACGACCCGAGCCGAAGGCAGACGCTTAACGACTGAGCCACCCAGGCGCCCCCACACATGAGTATTTCTTTAGCAAGACATACTGTTCACGTTATGAGAGAGACAGACTTGTTTTCATATAGGTCAGTAGAGTAGGCTGAACAATGGCCACCCAACGGTATCAGGTCCTAATCCTTGGAACTTGTAAATGCAACCTTATAAGGAAAATGGATCTTGGTAGATATCCTTGAGTGAAGGATTTTGACATGTCATGTTATCCTGGATCATCTAGATGGGCTCTAAATACCACCAAATGTATAAGAGGAAGACACAGGGAGATTTGATACACAGGGAAGAGGAGAAGGCGATGTGACTGCAGAGACGGAGATCAGAGTGATGCAGTCATAAGTCAAGGGATGATAGCAGTCACTGGAAGCCGAAGAGGCAAGAAACAGATTCTCCCCGAGAGCCACGGGAGGGAGTGCCGCCTTGCTCACGCCTCGATTTTGGCTCAGTGAAACTGATTTTGTACTCTGGCCGCCAGAACTGTGAGAGAATAAATTTCTTTTTTTTAAAATTTAATTTAATTTAAAAATTTATTTACTTGAGAGAGAGAGCAAGCAAGCACAAGCAGGGGGACAGGGAGAAACACTCTCCTTGCTGAGCTGGGAGCCTGATGCGGAACTCGATCCCGGGACCCTGGGATCATGACCTGAGCCGAGGGCAGATGCTTAACCCACTGAGCCACCCAGGCACCCCTTGATTTCTTTGTTTTAAGCCACCATGTTTGTGATAACTTGTTATAGCAGCCCCAGGAAACTGATAAGGTCAGGTTTTGCTGCAAAATGAGTTATGAAATAAAAGGCAAAGTGTTCAGTTTTTTGCATTTGGGTATTGGAAATAGGTTGTGGACCTGTGTCTAGGACTGGTACCTAAATATCTTTCAAAGTGATTCTTATGCCTGAAACTGATTTAATGCCGTATGTTAACTATACTGGAATTTAAAAAAAAAGTGGGGGCTACGCTGTCTTGTTGACTCATAGAATGGCGGCAGGGGGGTGGGGGGCGGGCTGGGACTGCTGCCGTCACTCTCACTGTGGCCGCGACACTGGGCCACACCGAGGGACACTGAGGTGTGTTGGGGGAGGGGGGCAGGGTGGGCCCGTCCAACAACAAGCTCTGAGCCGGGGCAGCAAGGTGTTTCACCGAAAGTGCACAGCAGTTTCTTGCCATGCATCAGGCAAGTGGCTGGCTTCGGGGATTCAAGAAGGAGCAGTGTCTCCACAGGTAGGTGAATCTCAAGAGCCCAAGTAAATAAGCACAGGCAAGAGAGTCTGAGTCACAGGTATCAGGGGAGGTCAAGACAAGGGCGAGGGCATCAAGGGACATTGGTAGCAAACAGATTAAGAGAAACTTGAAAAAATAGCAAGCGATGCAGAACTCAGTTGTATCAGTGTGGGGTGTGTGTGTGTGTGAGAGAGAGAGAGAGAGAGAGAGAGAGAGTGTGTGTGTGTGTGTGTGTGTGTGTGCAGGCTGCATCAGCGGGCTCCCAGCTTAAGGTAGTAGGTTAGCACTGAAGCACTGGTCATGGGCCAGAATGACGGGGAGGCTTGATCAGTACTGAGCCCAAGGAGGCTGAGGCCCCGGAGGACTCACACCAAGCTGGACCTGGAAACTGGGAGGAGCGGGATGTGAGTGGGCCCAGCAACGGAGCCACAGGCCAGTGAAGGGAAAATCTCTGGGGTGGGAGTGGGGGGGTCGGAGACAACAGCTGCTGACGTTGTCAACATCTTTGTCTTTTTGCTTGTTTTAAAATCAACTTCCTGACGATAAAGTGGTCCTTGTATCATAAGGCAACCAACAGCCTCTGATGAAATTGCTTGAAATCTCCATTTTAAAACTCATTAAGTGTAGCTGAAGGCAATTTAAGAAGTTATGATCTAACCTAAATGGCCAACACAGGGCCTGGTTAAGTAAACTATGGGCATCTGTGCAACCAAACATTTTATAGCCATTGAAATTATGTTTGTGGAGAGTTGCTAAAGGCCTGGGAAAATTTTATGCTATAATTCGGCGTGAGAAAGGCAGGATACAGGATTGTTCATAGAGTTTGGAGAAACAAAATAAGAACTGCATGAAAAACAATCTAGTAGGCAATCCATCAAAATATATTAATACGGTGATAGCTTCTGGGTAGTGGGGCTAGGAGTATTTTTTTAAAACATCATCTTTCTGGGATGCCTGGGTGGCTCAGTCGGTTGAATGCCTTCGGCTGGGGTCATGATCCCAGGGTCCTGGGATCGAGCCCCGCATCGGGCTCCCTGCTCAGTGGGGAGTCTGCTTCGCCCTCTCTGCCTGCCGCTCCCCCTGCTTTGTGCTTGCTCTCTCTCTCTCTCTCTGACAAATAAAAAAGCAAACAAACAAACAAAAAGCACATCATCTTTCTCATTTTCCACTTTCCAGATTATCTGTGCATCACCTTTTCTCTTCGTTGTTTTCCTGTTTTATATATTACTAGTGTAATGGGAAGGACCCAATAAACTCTCCTTTCTGAAAGAGCTTACACCTAACTTTCTTTAACTTAATTCAAAGGATTTTGTGTCTTAAGGGCAATAATATCTACAAATAAAAATGGTATTGCACAAACATTTCCAAGGATATAAACTCTAGTTACAAAAGGAAAAAAAAAAAAGAAGGCTCTCCCTCCCCACCCCCATCAAGCCTAAGAAGAAACGAACTTAGATTTTTCTTCTCCCGTAAAGCCAGACTGGCAAGAAGATTCGGGCTGTGGAAACGCATTGGAGAATCATGCCGTGGCGCAACATGGCTTGACTTGGCCCTTTAAACACTTTTGCTGCCAGGAGGGCTGCTTTCCGAGGTGGGTGTGTGTGCACGAGGAGAAGCTGTCTCTTCCATTCCAGCCGGCAGATTTCCTCTAGGGAGCGAAGCCTTCAAGGTTCTTCTCAGGCGTTTGTCTCTTCCAGGACTCCCTCCCTTCACCCGGGCTGGAGGAAGTGTCCTCCCTGCTTTCTCAACACCCCGTGCATGTCTCTATCACTGTACTCAGCGCATGACCTTATTTCCCTGACAAGGCTGCGTAAGGGTCTCCGAGTGGCAGACACAGTTTCCCCTTACGGTGGTCTTCACAGGACCTCACAGATTCCCTGGCAGATAATAGGTGCTGAATGAATATTTGTAAATGAACTGAGGGATTTTTCCAAAATCGTGAAGGGAACTGTATTAGCTCCCTTGGGCTGTCATGACCAAGCACAGCGGCGGGGTGGCTTAAAGCAACAAAAATGTATTCTGTCACAGTTCTGAAAACCACAAGTTTGAAATCAAGGTGTTAGTAAAGATCGTTCCTTCCTGAGGCTCTTTAGGGAGAGTCTATTCCATGTCTCTCTCATAGCCTCTGGTGTTTGCTGGCCATGCTGGGCGGTTTTTTGACTTGAAGCTGTATGATCCAATGTCTACTTCTGTGTTTGCGTGGTGCTCTCCATCTCTGTGTGCATCTTCTGTGTACTGTGTCCCTATGTTCACATTTCCCTCTTATGAGGAGACCAATCAGACTGAATTCAGTAGGACCCCAATTCAGTATGACCTCATCTGGACTTGATTACATTTGCAAAGACCCTATTTCCAAATAAGTCACATTCATAGGTACTGGGGTTGGGACTTGAAGATATCTTTTTCGGGGACATGATTCAACCCCTAACAGAAACTACAGGGAACCCGGTGATGCAGCCAGCATAAGATAATGGCCAGGCAGAGAGGACACCAGACCCAGTACTAGCTCTTGGTAGCCAGGAGCAGGGGGCTGGGTCAGCCTGTGATCCAGAAAGCACAACGGGGCGGGAAATGGAGAGCCAAGCAGGTGGGTGCTAAAAACAAGAAAGGCAGAAACTGAGTCTCAGAATTCGGCAATGTTGCCAGGCATGGGGAGACAGGAATTTGGGGTTCGTGAGGGAGAAGAGCAATTTGCCAAAGTCTACTTCCATCTTGTCCTAGGCTGTTTCTCACATGACATCTGATGGTCTTTGGTTCATGGCATCTACTTAGCCTCTGGCCCCAGATGTACCTGAGGAGTTTGGGCTTCAATTGAAGTAGGTAAGAAAAAAAGTCAAGCATTTCTCTCTTCTGAGTTGTAAAAGGAACAAAAATGTGTTGGCTCTAAGTATCATAACAGCATCTGTGGGAAACACACTGAATTGCACTCTGCCATTGTCCTAATCATGCATTTTCACACAAAAAAGCCCATAAATTGGTAGCATATTTGGCAGAAATTAAATTCTCGTTAAGTGGCTGTATGGTAAATTTTATGTGCAATGTAGAGCACTGGGGTTTGAAGAGCAAAAGAAGACATACTGTCATTTCTCTTTGAAACTAGAATTTTAAAAATGTTTATTATTCATTGTAAAGAGCAATTTATAATAACAAAATTGGAAATTATCTCAGTAAATGAATACCCCAATGTGGACTGGTTCCCATAAGCTATTCCTTTGTGAGAGTCATTTTTTTTTTTTCCTGAAATCTCATATGAACTGTTCGCTGTTTAACCTGAGAAGGATGTAGGACAAAATCTTAACATTTCCATGCTAAGAGAACTTAACCCTATGTTTGTTATCCCCTACTACATATTTCTTGTCCAAGAATATCCAAACTTAAGACTTTTTAGTCTTGAATATCAGAAAGTGAAAGGGAAAATTGGTGAGTTAGAATGCTCTTAACTTGGATGAGGACCACATCCTTTGAGTTTAGTATAGTTGAAGTAAACATATTACAAGTCAAGGAGAAAGACAAAGAGGAGGTGGTATGCCAAGCTGAACTCAAACAAGGGAAAAACTTGGGGTGTAGATGTATCAGAATTTCAGGAAAAACTATTCACTTCCCTGCCTCCTGAACAGGAGACTGGGGTTTGCAAAGGCAAAAAAAAAAAGCTGAGAACCGCGCCTTGTCATGTACAACGGTAGTTTTCAGTTACTTCATGCATGCTTTGAGTCTGTTTTGATAACCAAGCCTATCTTTTGTAACCCAGGAAAAAAGGAAATATTTGTCCTACTGAAGAAGCTGGACTGGATTTGAGCATTCCAGCCTCAAAGATAATTGAGACTCAAGAAGTTTTCTTCTTGAGCAAGAGTTCAAGAGAAGTTTATACTGACTTCACAATTGGCTGAACCAAAAGTTTCAGTACCCTTTTACTTAAGGTATTCACTTACTTGACCCCTAGTCTGTACGTGGCACTGGTTAAGCAGAAAGGGGGCAACATGAAAACATATTTTAAAAATCTGGTTTTGAACTATGCCTGGTATGCAAAAATAGGTAATTCTTCAAAACTTGGCATTTAGAGAAGAGGCTGGGTTTAAATAGAGGATGACCAGCTGGCTAATTACATGCTGCCAATATTTCCCTCTGGCTACTTACTGGATGAGTCCTGTTTATGTCAAAGGCTGACTCTGTCCTTTATCCTCTTTCATGGCCAAGAAATGGAATGCCACGCATTTCACGTAAGACGAAATGTTCTGGTGACACCCAAAGCAACAAAGCCTGCTTCACTTTCTTAGTGGGCCAGACGAAGCAGGTGGTCCTAGAGAGGTTTCAGGACAGGCTGAATATTAGAAACAAGGTTCTGCTTTACCATCCTCTCTATGTCCTTTTACAGAGGGTAATTTCTTATCCTTAAGATATTGTGAAGCCAGAAGCAATTGATGGTGCATTCAAGGCGGGGTTTTTCCAGCATGGAAGCAGAGACTGACTTCTCAAATCCACACCTGCCTAGCTGAACCCTGTGGGTTAAGTGGAGAGTGGAGGAAGGGTGGAGAGTGGATTAAGGAGTGTGAGGTAGGGATGGCTTCTTCTCATTGCATGATTAAAAAAAAAAAAAAAAAAAGAGCCTCCAGGGACCTCTGCAGTGGATTGCTCAGAAAAGGAACCAAGTATAAAATTGATAGAGCCTTGAAGAGAATGAGGCGTAGAGGTAGAAGGAAAATGAAGGTATGTGTATGTGAGGGCCATGTGCTGGATATATCACCTGAGTCCATCCATAAGAGGCTTATTAAAGAGGCAGGCTCTAGTAGGAATTGCAAACTCAAATGCCTCTAGATAGGGACTAGTGGAAAATATAAATGTTAGAGAGTGTAAAACCGCAGGAAATGGTGGGGACTGTGTTGAACTGCAGAACATGTATCTGGTATAAAGGATTTTAAATAAATTAAAAATAAATTAAAACAGCATGCTGACCAAACAAAACATATCTGTGAACTGTAACGTGCTCAAGGGCCACCAATTTGTGGCTCCTATCTAGTGAGAGCTCAACACTGAGGGTCTGAATTTTTTGGCTCTATTTATTTGTTAAAAGTGTCTTATAGGGGCGCCTGGGTGGGTCAGTTGGTTAATCGTCTGCCTTTGGCTTAGGTCGTGATCCCAGGACCCTGGGATCAAGCCCTGCATCGGGCCCCCTGCTCTGCGGGGAGCCTGCTTCTCCCTCTCCCTCTGCTGCTCCCCCTGCTTGTGCTCTCTCTTTGTCAAATAAATAAATAAAATCTTAAAAAAAAAAAGTGTCTTGTAAATCCACTTTATATGAGGGAAGGCTATTGTCCAAACTCTCTGTCATGATCCAAGATTATGTAAAATTCTTTCATTTTTTCTTTTTTCTATTGTCATGAAATGAAGGACATGTCCTTGGAAGGAAGATGTCCATCTTGGAAGTTGTGGGGGGTGGGGCTGCCCTTCATTTCCTCAATGAGTAGCTGGGAATAAACACTGAGAATCCCCCTCCATCGCCCACTTCAACCTCAGGGGTTATCAGCATACTGCTCCTTAATCCCAGGCACCCTGTGCTTGCTCTCTACTATATCCTCCCCAAACCCCAGTGGCACCACAAAGGAATCAAGCCATCATAACCATGAGTTTTAAGTCAGTTTTGTGAATAGGGCCGGAAGTTTTTGCTGATTAGAAGGAGAGATTACTTTGTTGCTTTGTATAAATAAATCAAAATAAATTCCTCCTAAAGTGGGTGCCTCTATGGGGGGAAGCCTGAATGAATAAGGTGGGATAATACTATTGAGCCAGGGACATAACTATGGTTTTTAAAATCCTCTGGGTCTCTAGAGCCTTATTTTTTTGACCTCTCACCTGAGAATTTCTCTCTAAACTCCTCATTAGGGATATTAGTTTAAAATAGCTTTAATATATAGTATGTATTCCTTGAGCACATCGGAGGCTAACCAGGGTCGTAGCTCTGTGCTACTGGCCTTAGCTTACCCCTGTTACTATTGCGGAGTTTCCCAGGATCCACTGAGGTCGGTCTGGAGTTTCCGTGCATACCTTTCCACTGGTTAGACCACAGCCTTCAGGACCTTCTGCTGTAGTTACACATGAACATCCATACCCCAGGTTGCCAGAACTAGCAAATAGTTAGTAACCACTTGGTGTGCATCTAGTAGTTGTATATGAAAAGTGAAGTAGAAATCTGTATCAGATGGGTGATACAAAGAAGACGGCCATCAGAGGAGCTGGAGTAGAAGGGTGGAAAAGTAGATTGGAGCCGGCTATAGGCAGTTTTGCTACCTGGGCTGAGAAGGTCAGACATGTTCCTAGATGTAGGGGGCCCTTGAAAGTTTTTGAGCAGGGAAACGAAATGTGGAAGAGACTTTTTGGAAAGCTTAACTTGACAGACATTCCAAGGTGGTTCAGAGGAGGGAGAGACTATAGGCTTGGAAATTAAGGACAATAAATCTAAGCATTAAACCATCTAGAGACTTGTAGTGACAATGGGATACTGAGTTATGAGGATGAATAGCTAACATTAATTGTGTGCTCTTCATGTACCAACTACTCTGTAAGTGCTTTATAGCATTAATTAATATTTGCAAGAACACTTTGAGGTGGGTGCTATTAAATAACACTCTTTTTTTAGACAGGAAACCTGAGTCTCGGAACAGTAAAGAAAGTTGCTCAGTGTTACCTGGTTAGGAAGTGCCAGAGTTGGGATACAAATCCGGGGGCTCTGGCTGTAAGCCCTCATCTTCAACCATGCTCTACACTGCCTTTCAGCAATTGGTAGGTAGTTTCTTGGTCCCTGGTCTTCCCCTGACATTGTGGCAAGACTGGGACCCAGCCTGGGACCATTGGTATGACTGCCTCATTATTATGTTTGTACACAGAACTCTACCTCAGACAGCATGTCTGCCCAGTTGTTGACTTTGAGACACTCTGAACAGTTGCCAATGTTTGCACTGATTTCAAAGGAGACTTGTGAGCAAAGATGGAGACGATAAGGCATGAATACTACACAAATATGATGAGCAGTCATGGGATGGTCATCATATTCTAACAGAAGAAGGAAAGAAATTCAGATCTTTCTGCCCTGTTGCTTTCCATTAGATGTTAATGATGTTACCTGTCTGTCCTCCTTAACCTTGGGTCAGTGGGTATAGGATGCATTTACTTCCAAAATGGGAGTTTTGGAACTTATTTGCTAAATTTTTGGTGTTTTACTGGCATCTTCAGTCACCATCAGATGAGAAAAACCTCTGTGAACTCAAACTGACTACATGTTTTTCTCAAAGCTACTGTGAAAGATCCCCAAACATTTTGAGCCTGAAGATGTTCCAGGCCAATGCAGCCTCGTAAGAACAAAACCGAGAATAGAGGTCTGCCGTTTAAGTTTCGTTGAACACTACTCTTACAAATCAAAAGCCTGATGCACAGTCAGCCAGAAGGTGGCCTAATTACATCATGTTTAAATTAAGGTAATTCCATATAGGTTGCATAGAACAGTTTGTATGTATTTTTCTCATTATGAAACTTTCCTATATAAAGATAGCCATTAACTCTGAGAACATTAATTTTGTCTAGGGCTCTAGATTCATACAGTATTACCTTTTAAAACACTGTCTTATAATAAACACTACAGGATTAAAGGAATCCTGTTGTAGAAAAACAGACAATACTTAATTGTAGACCTAAACTATTTATAAATGACTGTCATCATATCATACAGTGGAGGAACTTACACACGTGTTTGATTTGACATCACTTTCAACAAACACTGATTGAGGACTTGCATATTATTACTAAATCCACAATGCTATGTTGGGTTCTCTGTGCTGAATTATATCAGGAATAAGTTGTTTATTGTTTTAGCAGGATGCCCTCTGGTCAGGCCTACCTAGCTACACTCAACTGCATCAGCAGATCAACCTATTGATTATCTGTTGAGTAAATTTTTAAGTTGAAACTTTGACCAGGCAGTTATTGGAATAGATTTATTTTTGCAAACAAGCAGATTACAGACGCAAGCAGGCTTAGAAGGACTATTGAGAAATCTGGAAAACATTTTGTTTAGAAAGTTAAACAAATGTCTTTATTCCATAAGATAAACATCTAAATCTGAGTGGCTGCATATAGAGCTTCTCTAATGTCAATACTTAAAGATGCATTGATAAACTTGTCAGTTTTCTATAAAAATATGTTACTGAGATATGTAAGGGTAAAGTTATTAGAAAACTCATGAAATAAGTCTTAAAATTTCAAAATCATTCTTATTTGATTTAGTATGGGTCCAGCTTTAGTCAGAATGGGTAATAAAAAGTAGGACATTTATTTTTTAACAGTAGAGAATGTTCATCAAATCCTTGAGGAGAAGTTTAACATTTGGGTCACTCTTCCTAATGATATTGGGTTTGTAGAATTGGTATCGATCATGAACTAAGAATTCTATTTCTGCTTAGAAGCTTTAAAAATTGATTCTGTGAAATCAATTTTTAAGAGCCAAATTTCCCCAAATCCACATTTCTTATTAAATTTTACTTTATTTTACAGCATTTTCTTTAATATTTTGCCCATAGAACTGAGACTTTTTTCTGTTTAAACAATAAAATTCCTTAAAATGGGTTTTGGGCAGATGACATGTTAACAATATTTAAAAAAATTTAAAACCATGTAATAGGTCTTATAATTTGGGTGCTATTGTTTGGAAACATACTTTATTTACTCATTTTAAAGTAGGCTCTGTGCCCAACATGGGGCTCAAGCTCATGACCCTGAGATCAAGATTGCATGCTCTATGCTCTACGCTCTACAGACTGAGGCAGCCAGGTGCCCCTGGGTGGTTTTGTTTGGAAGAGCCAAGAGCCCCTCCTTCCCTCTTCCCCATACTGGTTCTGGCCGAAGTTCTGTCCAGTCCTCTTTCTAGATGTCTATACACCTATATGGTTACACTGGCACAGAGGCGCATGACTTTTGAGTTTTCCACTAACATTTTTATTCTATTTTCATAACATTAATTTTCTTCATAAAGCAGTAACAGACTTAATAGGACAAATAATGTTTAGCTCCGCCAGGTAGTTAGTAGTAAATTAACAGTGAAACAGCCCATTAAGCACAGGTGTCTCATTAGGGAATCTTTTCTCTGGCCCGATGACTCCTAGTCACAGTTGGGTAATTCTTTGTTAGTGTCCAGGGGAATGTAGGAGCTGTGCTACACTCTGTCAGGACCATTAAACAGTTTGTTTCTGTCTCACATTATTGCTTTTATGAACAGAAAGAACAGGGCACTTGAAAGCCTCACCGAGGGTCACCCGAAACAGATTTTGATGACCGTCAACCGTGCCCTTTCTTCTTCCCCTCTCGGTCCGTCTTGCCCTGTCTTTGACTTTCATCCTTTTTCCATTTCCTAAGTTTGCCAGGCACCCATAACTGCTGTTGATTTGGGGGATAAAGCATACCTACACTTTACAAGTGGAGTTACATTTGCCAAGTGGGTGATGCCCAAAGGCCAACGAGCACTGATTTCCTGGCCTTGTGTGCAGCCAACACTGCAGTCAGAGAGACCCAGGTGTGAATCCAGCACCTGTCTGTGGCCATAAAAAAACTCCATAATTGATACCTAACTCAGGTTCCTCTTCAATAAAATGGGGGTAATACGATCTGCTTCATATGGCTGTTGTGAGGAAATAGCAAAATAATATATGTAAGCTTTCCTAGCATAATCTCTCAGTGAAGGGTGGTTACTGTCAACACTTGCTGGGCGCTGGTGTGAGGGAGATAGAGAAAATCTCGGTGGATCTTGATCCGTCCCCTAGCTTCTGGGAAGGCGTTTCAGTATTTGCACAAGGTTTTATGAAGACGTGGAAAAAAGTAGGGATCAAAAGTGAAGAGATCTGGACACTTCGTTGGGTAAGAGATTTTGAATTAGACAAAGCTCAAAGGGGTAAGTGCAGAAAGTTTACAGGGCAAAATCAAAATGCTACCATGCCAGATGGGGAAAGGTGGAATTCGCCTCAGTATGGCAGCCCTGATAGAATTAGTTAAATAAATGCTGTTTATTTATAAAGCCAATAAGATAGTAGGATATATGAGAGGCAAAAGGCAGGAAGTGGCCTGTCAGCTCCTCCCAGCCCTGATCTGACCCCAACTGTGGCTACTTTGTGTCTCCCCTGGAAGGAGGATGTGGGGAACTGGCAGAACTCCAAAGAAGAGCAAAAATGTAATTAAGGCTTGGAAAATAAGGGCTAAGAGGAAAGGCCAAAGAGCTGTGGGGTCATTTAGTTTAGAGAATAAAGGTCTAACAGATTTGTTAGGTCATTGTAAGAAAGACATTGGTTGTTTCCTATCTCCACAAATAACAGGACAAGAAGAAAGAAGCTTAAATTACACTTCAGAAGGTTTTGGGCTAGAGAATTATTAACAAGGAGGCTCTGGAGGCTCTTCCTGGCAATGGGGGGAAAACAAGGATTACTGTACATTGTGGGTGTGTCCACCCACTCACATTTACATGCAAAGGAAGAATGAAGGTGGTATTCAAATACAAGCTTTTCCATTGTTTTGAAAACAAACCAGGTGCTCCTTGCTTGAAATCATTTAGTTGTTTCCAGTTACTAACAAAAAGTTAGTCTGAGGGTTTAGACACAAATTAGATAGGTTCAGGATTTTCTGAGACAAAGCCTTGTCCCATTAGGTTGGTTTTGGCTGACACCAACTAAAACGCTCTTTGAGGCTACATCTATTTACAGAATCTCAGAAGAAGCTACATTTGACTGTGACTTTTAGGGAGAGTTTGATGAACTCCAGTCCTGGTGTTCATCATATCATTGCATGGTGAGGCTGTAATGGAGGGTTCTCTGCCTTTCATTTATCCCCTGAGGATGGGGATGGAGAGAGTGGGGCTCCACAAGCATTTCAGCTCAGGATGTGGTGGTGTCCAAGTTAGAGGGAGACAAGCACATTTGCTTTAGTATATATGCGGTCTGTCAATGCTTCCTGCTGTCTTCCAATTTAGGCGACTGGTGGCCTACTTCGATTTGGATGCTTCCTCTGGTACTAAGTGAGGCCACACTTGGTGAGGATTTCAAAAACTCAAAATAACTTTACTTGTCATATTTCCCTTTTCCTTTCTGTCTACCATTCCTTCTATCATCATTTCTGTTATTAATTTTGAATTATATCAGAAATACAGAACAGTTATGTTTTGGCATCTTTCCATGTTAGTATATATGATCTACTTCCCTCATTTTAACTACTGCTTTTTTTTTCTCCTTGGTATGGATATACCATCATTTATTTTTGCCATCATTTAAAAATATTTAAGATCAGTGATCATGGTGAAAGTCAGAATAATAGTTACTTGTGGAGGGAGGGGTACTGATTGGAGGTGGCATGTGGGAACCTTCTGGGGGCCGGTAAATATTCTACATCTGGCTCTGAGTGGTGTGTATACATATGAAAATTGTCTTGCTTGTGGACTTCACATACTTTATTGTATGTAAATTATATTTCAACAGCAAAGTTTTTAAAAAGTGATTAAAGTCATTATACTTTAAAAATATTATCAAGTATTAAATTATATTTCTGAAGAAATAAGGGGGGTGGTAGAAAAGGAGAGTTGGGGAAAAAAGGAGCTAGCATTTCTTAAGACCTTCTGTCTTCTAAGCATGTTATGTAATTCTCGTTTAATTAATAACAAGTACTCTGTGAAGTGGGTATTCTTATTCTACTTTTGTAGATGAGGAATCAGACCCAAAAAGGGTAAGTAAAGTGCCCAAGTTCACATGTACTTGGCAAGTAGCAGAGTCAGGATTTGAACTGAGATCATTAGGACTCAAGTTCTGAATGTAATTCATTCAGGAGAGGCTGTTAAACTGAAGAAGGTGGAGTTCAGAAACTGAGTGCATTGCCCAAACTTATGCTCTGGGTGAGAGGCAGGTCTATTGATCCAGCCCACTGCTTCTTTTGTACAACAACTTACTTCCCCTCTGTTTGATTTTCAGAGTGTTTAACAAAGTTATTCTGTTTTATATCCTAGAAGAAAATGTGTGAGGTGAGGATTTGCTGATGAAACTTCTAGAAATTTCCTACTGCCGAAGACGCAAACATTTAACATTTATGAAAGGGTAAACTATACTACTTGAGAGTCTGAGAACTTTCTTTTCATTTTGGTCCTGGGAAAACTTGGAAATTACATGCTTTTGTAGAAAATGATTTGGTTTTTAACCTCAGAAATGTGTATGAGAGTTAGGGATTTTCCTTGTTTTGGGACTTGCGGATGATATATCATTTATTTATAGATGGTAAGAATCGTTTAAATGACAAAGGAGAGGACCTGGGACAATTTAGAAAAACTCATTTAAAAGCATAAATTGTGTAAACCTCTATATCATTTTGGTTATAGAGACTAGCTCTCTCTTTTCTGGTTATTTCCCCTCAGTTTAATTCATTAGACTTTTTAAGATCTTTTTTCTATAATTCTCATTATTAAAAACTCTTTTTTTCTCTTCATTCTCCTCTTGATCACTTTCTTCCACTTCTCATTACCGAGTTATATATGTTTTTATTATGTCTCAACACTTGGTACGAGATTGTTTACATCAAATCCACTTAACCATATTTTAGAGATTGATAACTGTGCTCTAGAGTCAGCAAGAACACATACGCCTCATATACTCAGTTCAGTCCCATAATTGGAATAAACTCTATTCTGAAATGTTATCTATTAAGAACCATAAAACTTTTAAATCCTCAAGAGGACATTTACTAGAGTTGTAAATAATAGAATCTTAGATTGATAGCCATGAAAGAGGTCTAATTTTGTACAGGAGGAAACAACAGCCCAGGGATCTTTGTGCAAATTAGTTATTTTCATCACAGCAATCTGACTCGTATAACCTAAAGTAAATGATATCATTTCTTTATAGTATTGATGAAATGAGTTTGTAATTCCTGCTTCCTTAGTTGATTTGGCTTTGGTGGTGTGTAGTATAATGCATGCAAAGTCGAAAATACCTTTTGGACCCTCTAGTCATTTAGTTTATAAACATAGAAACACTAGTAAAGAAAAAAGAAAAAAAGAACAAAGGTACTTTGTTCTAGCTACTTGGGCTCTTTGGCATGAAGCTTGGTTACAAGTCAGTGGAATCACCTTAGAAAGGCCCTCAGAGTTAGTGTGATTGCTAGAGTGGACATGAATAAAAGGCATAGATCTACATTTCCCCTGCTAGAATATACATTATATGCTAAATAGAATCTTTGGCTATTTTTGACTGCCTCTCTGCATCGAAGACCAAGATAGCCAAGTCCAACCACGTGTCCACTGTCTTTGACATGGTTATGGTTTTCTGATGATGACAACTCCACAAAGCAATTCACATCTATGATCTGATAGAGAAAAGGTTTTGTTCAAGGTGAGTTACAACTACTTCAATAGAAATATATTTTGAAATATTATCTCTGGAGTATATCATTTTATGATATGTAAGTCTAGAAGGAAATATATTTCCCTCTTCCCCAAATAAAGTAGTTTTCTTGTTTTTCTTTTCCGAATATAAAAATAATAGGTTGATGCAGAAAATCCAAGCAATACAGAAAAGTATTTGAAAAATGAAGTCAACTTGGCACCCAGGAATTGTTAAAATTTCTCCTGACATCTCTCTATGTATTTATTTTATCCATTTCTGTGTGTCTATGTGTGTGTGTGTATATTTATATAAATGATATGATACGCTTGTATACTTTGTTTTTTACTCAACCATCTGTCATGGAGATTTTCTTTCCTTAAATGAGTATTGAATTCTTTTTAACAAGTTCATAGTAGCCCATCATATGGATATATCAGAATATAACTAATCCCCAGTTGATGGACATTAGGTTGTTTCCAGTTTATTGGTATAAGCAAGGAGTGAACATTCTTGTGCATGTATCTTTAACACAAGAACCTATCAGAAAAGTAGATAAATTCCTAGAAGTCTGGTCAACGTCACTGGTTTGCTTTCCAAAAACTTTTCTTTTTAAATTTTACCAGTTTTCATGCTGCAACAACATTTGAGAATACAGAAGCAGATTTTTCAGTTCACTGACTTGAAAGTCTTCAAATATTCAAAATTAATATTCATTACTTTTGGCAAACAAATGTCAAATGTTCCTAATGACTAGATTAAAACATGTGCTGTTAATGATTAGTAGGCAAAACAAATCTTTCCAACTGTTTGCCAAGCCATCAGAAAAAAAAAAATCCCTTCTTTTGTGTTCTTACACACAGTACTTTGTGTCTACATCTATGGAAACACTTATTTGATTTTGACTTCTATTCTTAGGTGTTTTCCCAATTAAAATGTTAGCTCCCTGAGGGCAGGAACTGTACCACCACCCTGCAAGGATTTTATAAAGTATGTCTGTTCCTCAGGAAACTCTGTGGATGAATAAACAGCCACAAAATTTTCCATTTGCTTCTCTCTCATTTAGCAACTTCCACCTACCTCTTTTTCCTTGGGTTTTGAAATATAAGTATAATATTTGCCCAAGGCAAATAGACTCGGGGCTTGGGAGGATGCATTGTGTAATGGATGTTAAAATCAGCCTACTTTAACTCTTGGCTCTCTGATTTATGAGCTCTGGGATGCTGGGCAAATTGCTTAACTCCTCTGAATCCTAATTTTCTTCTCTATAAAATGGAGATAATAGGTTCTACTTCAAAAAGTGTACAGATTAAAGGATGTCATGTTTTAAAGACTTCAGCAAGGTGCCTAGGGTCACGCTTGATAAAAAGGAGCTATAGCTATTATTATTTCCTCAAAGGTACAGATATACTAAAAGAAAAAGAGCTGTTGGCTATTTCTTGCGCTCCACTCTAGTGGACACATCAGCTTCTCAATTGGACACTACCAGAAGCTCCAAGTTAACAGAAATTAGGTCTAAGGCTCATAACAAAATCAACCTGGAATATGTCCATTGATAAAAATTTATGTTTTTAAAACTGAAAGAGGTGCTCAGAGTATGGAAATAGGGAAAGAATAGGATTGGGCTAGGGATTAATAAGCATAAGAGTATTTTGTTAGGGTAAAAAATAACTTTGGACAGTCTCTAGCCTAAAGCCCCACATTATACAGCTCCAGGGAATAAAAAACAAAAAAATGAAAACATAAAAGTTGAACTACGGTGACCTTTGTTCTTTCCTAACTAGCAACCAACCTTTTCCAATGACAATCTACTTTCGCCTTTTTGGCCCTAGGGCCATTGTTGGTTTTCACCAGGTTTGCTTTATTACACTGGAGCATTTGCGGCTGAATTCACTTTCCATGTAACAGTTGAGTCTTAAAAATGTGTGAACACCTTGTGGGCCTGCGCACTAAATTTTGGTCAGGTTTCTGCACTTGCTGCTGGAGATGGCTCAGGGAAATGCAGCGTCATCTGTGTGTCTTATTTCCAATAGTGCTTCCCTCCACTTGGGTTTCTTGAGTATAAAGCCAGTTGTCAACAGCAAGTGCACTTCTAAAAAAAAAAAAAAAATCTATGGCGCAAAAGACCGCAACATCTTCTGCACTGAAGCAGAATTCAGATTTGGGTGAAAGATAGCTCTCTTTGTAAGGCAGAGTTTTAAAAAAGAAGAGCAAAATGCATACTTCCTGAGACCAAGTAAATATCCTCTTCTATGGAAGCAAAAACACTTCTTCCTCTTCCTCTAAGTAAACCAGATCCTGATTCATTTTTTGTTGTTGTTGTTGTTGAAGACTTAGCAGAGACACAATGTTTCACTTTATAAAGGCTTCTGATTACACAAGGACAGCACTATCATTTCCATCAGGGCGAAGCGCTTCACTTGGCTTGAGGCCAGTGTCATTTAGCCCTTCTATAATGTCTGACACAGGCAAATACCTTTATGTTTATGCATTCTGTATTCGTTTAGGGAGCATTTTAAAAATGTTCTTTTGACAGAATCTCATTAGAAGCAGCAGTCAGCTTTTGCACGTGACCAGACTTGCTTTCCCTGGTGTGGATAGACGGTCAGATAGTCTCTAAGCCATTTTGAGTGATGGTACCACCCACTTCTGAGGCCAAAGCAGTTGTCAAATCAGCGGGGTGTGCAGAAGGCCTTTTGGTTCTTTGGTCAAAGAAAACCTGTAATTGTAAAATTCCTCCTTGATTTTGTTGCTTACACAGACGTAAATAGCGCTCCCTTGTCTTTTTTCTGATTATGTGGTATGTGGTCATTCTGGATGTTTTGAAGAAGTTAAGTAAGACCCTTACATAAACATCTTAGGGAAATAGCTAAGATCTAAAGCTAGCAACACTACATATTTTTGTCTATTAAAAAAAAAGACAAAGTTTTTTTTTTTTTTTTTTTTTTTAAGAAGGTTTCTACCCTGCCGCCCCCGCTCGTCTTTGGTTATCACTGTGGACTTTTGCCCCAGGAGACCATGTCTTTACATAACAATCATATTAGTTCTTAATTCCCAATGAGAACTACCTGAGGACTTACAAATAATACCTCCCTCGTGGACAGGCACGGTGGCGGCTATGTGACCGGAGTCCTGGGGCACAGCAGTGGACATGCCACAGGGGGTGAGGGGAGGAATCCTGAGCAGCAAGCACAGCTGCGGAGCAGGCCTTTGATCCAATAGCAACACTGGGTCTAGCCAGTTAGAGTCATCTCGGTCTCTAGCAATCTGACATGGCAAGCACGTGGCAACTATTTCCAAAGACTTCTCTCCTTTTTGCTTAGATTGGCGGTGGGATGAGGGTAGGCTGTGGGAAGTCTAAAAGGAAAAACAAAGTATTTGTTTATTCATGCATTTCTTGATTATAAATGCAAACATTTCCCAAGTGCTCTGCATGGCCCGGGCACTGTGCTCAATGTTTTACATACATTATGTCTCTTAATTATTACAATAACCAACAAGCAGGTAAACGTCAATCTTCATGTAGCAGTTGTGGAAATTGAGGCTTCAGAGAGGGTAAGAAACCCTGATGGGATGCCCAGGCTGTGTTCTTCACCACGGTGCTATACTACCTCCCTGTGTTAGAACATCTTTTATCTTTTATCCACCACGGGGTGGAAGGTAAATAGAAGAAACCTGCCGCATGCTAGATGCCTGGAGATACTATTATATATGTTTGCCATTATATTAACATATGATTATAGGAAGGTATGTTAAATTGTTACGTTTATATATACAAATGACAAGGAAACTTAAATAGGCTCCAGCAAATGTAACTCAAGCTGTTTGATCTCTGAAATATGATTATAATGATCTCTTTCTGTTGCCTTGGTCTGTCTCTGGTTTTCTGAAGTGATCTTTTGTTTTGCACGAACAGTTGTTGCTGAGTGCTGCCAGATGCAGGGGAACCATTCATGATATTACCTCCTCCCCCCTCTCTTCCTGCTCCGCCACCTCTGATCCATGCGAGTGCTAGTATTGTGAATTTATATGATTGACAGGGATGGGAAGCTCTCACGTTTATTTCTCTTACAAAATTTACCAAAGCAAAAGCCTCTGCAAAAGAGGCCCCAGCGTTGTGTCTGGTTCAGACACAACTCTTCAGGGGGGAGAACGGCTGCCAACACA
This sequence comes from Mirounga angustirostris, assembly GCF_029215605.1. NCBI lineage: Eukaryota > Metazoa > Chordata > Mammalia > Carnivora > Phocidae > Mirounga > Mirounga angustirostris. Next base: position 163,829,883 of record NW_026991711.1, read on the forward strand.
TTTTAGTTGGAAGATGGAGAGGCAGAAGGAGGAGGAACAGTTTGGGGGAATTTTAAGTGCTCTGATTCTCATAGTCTCCTATTTTGGGCGCCCTGAGGGATAGTTACATCTCAAAGCACGAATTAGAGTAAGGAGAACTTCTGAGATTATGTAACGTCCTCTGTTAGAGACACCAGAGTTAGGGTTGGTCAAATTGACTTTGGCTACTCATTTCTGAAAATGGCCTCTGGGATGCATAGTCATCCTTAAATTAAGCCTCCCCCTCGTTCCATATTATGTGTGAGGGAGTATGCTCAGATAACCAAACTCAGAGAGCCAGACAGATATCCAAAATCTGTATGTATGCCCCAGGTCTTCCATACAAGTAAGTGTAGAGCTTTTGGTTATATTGGAGGCTCTCAGTCTTCTATGTTAGGCTTTCAAGTGCTAGAATTACTGGCAACACAAATGACGGGCTTCAAAGAACCAAACTACACCAGCATTTCCATGATGATACAATATCTCTTGGTGTCCACAAAAGTAACCACAGCAAGAGCACTGCTCCTGGGCTTGGTGTTCTGCATGGTCTGTGACTGAGAAAGGCTGTTTGCTGCCCTTACTTTGTTCACGAAACGAAGGGTTTACATGCTTCAGAAACAAGCAATCTTTCTTTGTTGTTGATCTGCCATGATGCCCCGTCTTTTACTCTTTGCAAGATGAATCCTGACAGACCTCAGGAACAGTATAGATACTCAGTTGCAGTGAAGATCAATTTTACAAAATTTGGTAAAATGATCAAATGCTGGGGTGCCATAGCATACTATTTATTTTTTATTTTATTTTATTTTATTTTATTTTTATTTTTATTTTTATTTTTAGCATACTGTTTAAAAAATACTGCTTGGTATACCTGAAAAGTAAATCATGATAAGAGAAAGAGCAGAATGAAAAAAAAACCAGAAATGCATGTGAGGTGCTTTCCCAGGTGGCCCTGCACAAACATCTAAAAGCAGACCTTTAGCCTTCTCCTTGCGGGGAGATAATGCTAGGTTGTTTTTTGTTTTAGTGACACTCAGAGTTGGACATGAGGTAGCTTGGTGAAGCCTGGATAATGAGTCAAAAGTTGCAATGGATTCTTACAGTTTGATGATTTAGAGGTGGATATGTTGGAAAACAGCATTAAAATGTATACACTTAAAAGTTGGCGCTTGTTTGGTATTAAAAGATCAGGTTGGCAAGTGCCCGCCCCGCATTTAGAGAAGCTTGTGGTGTTATCACTCCCTGTTCAGAACTACTCAAGTGATTTGAGGGAGATTAGGCAAGTTTATTCTATTCTCATGCACATTAATTTAGGAATTTGGCTGGAAGATTTTCCCTTTTTCTTAAAGCAAATGTCTTTTTTGGTCCCTTTTAAATAATGCAGAATTCATTTTCCTCAACTTTCTTAGTATCATAGCCAAATTAAATCCTGAGTAGTTTTGAGAAATGGATCTGAAAGAGAAAGGATGAATAAACCCCAACAATTTCATTCAGAGTTAGCCTGTGCTAATGCTTACATGCAGTGTGGCTGCGGTAAAGCTACCTGGTTCCAATATTTGTTGGTGGTCTACCACGTACCAAGTCTATATTCTACGCTCTGGGGATAATAAAACTGAACAAGACAGGTAAGTTCCTGCTGTCACTGATCTTAAATTTAGTGGGAGGGGCAAATGATAAATAAGTATTCAAATAAAAATACATTTCAGATAGGGAGGAAAAGAGAATGATAGGGTGGGAAGGGAGCCATGAATGCTAATTCAAAACGGGTATTTAGGGAAGTTCTTCGGATAAGGTGACATTTGAACAGAGGATTGATGAGCCATGTAGGTATCTATGGCAATCATACTCCAAGCTGGAGAACATGGAAGGCAAAGAACCTGAGGTGAGCTCCCATTCTGACTCCGGGTTCATCCATGTGACTTGCTTTGGCCCATGGAATGTTCGCAAACATAATGGCAAGCAATGACTTGAAAAACGTGTGTCTCTTCTTGCTGTCTTCCATGATTGGGCGTATTTTCTTTTTTCAAGTCTGCCTTGTCATGAGGACATGCCCAGGCTAACCTACTTGAGATGTATGAGAAACATGTGGAGAAGAACCAACACCAAATGAAACCAGCTGACAGCCAGCCAACTCCTAAACGTGTGAGAATGCTCAGCGAAGAGTAGCTGCAGTGCTTCCCCAGTGCATACTTTGACTACAGACATGTAAGTGATTCAGGATGAGACTAGGAAAGCCACCTGCTGACCCTTAGATCTATGAGCACTAATAAATGTCTACTGTTTTAAGCCACAGAGTTTGGGGATGATTTGTTATGCAGCACCATTGGGGCAATAGACAACTGTTACAGGCACTCAAGGTTCTTTGCATGTGGCCTTGCCTACCTCTTTAGCTTCATGTCCCACCATCCCAATGCACTTCAAGTTCTAGACAATTGATTTATCTGAAATTCCTGAAATGGAACATGGTCCCTCATGAATTTCTATATGCTATTCTTATTTCTGAAATGCACTTCAGGCCCATCTTTCCCTGGGCAACTGCACTTCTATCAAGGCTCAGCTCAGGTGTTGTTTCTCTGGAAAGTCATCCTGATGCCCCATGCTGGGTTGAGTGCTCCTTCCCTGTGCCTACATGAGCATCTCTATTACAGAAAGGCACACCCATGATTACAATTTAGTATACTAAGTGTTTTCTCTCCCCTGTGAGCAGGAGTTTCCCAAAGTCAGAGACTGTGTATTCTCTGTATCCTGAATGTAGTGTTTGGCACAAAATATCATCTCTACACACACTTGTAAGCTTATTAAAGACATTTATTTACCTTAATGTAACAGAGTTCTAAGTCTCACAAAGAAAGGAAGAATTCTAAGAGAACAGGGAAGCCTTCATAGAAGAGGTAGAAATTGAAATGCTCTTTAGATTTAATAGGTGGAGAGGGTTTGGGAGGTAGAGAACATTTGAGGCAGAAGTAGTAGGCATGAACAATGGCAAAGTGTTATGCTGCTGGTTGAAACATCCAGTACTATTGTAGTAGAGGATTCATGAGCCAGGGCCATTTTGTGGGGATTTGAACAACATGTTAAGATATTTGGGCTTCATTTTGCAGGAGAGTGACACCATAAGAACCATATTTTAATGCTTTGGAAGCAGTATATAGGATATTTTAGGGGTCAGAAGAGAAAGAGACTGGGGATATGTGGAACTATCTACATGTGGTATTTGGAACAATTCAGACAAAAGACAATGGGTGAGAGTGGGAATGTGTAAGAATATATACAACATAGTAATTAAATGTGGGAGCTGGGAAAGGGGAGAAAACCAAAGACTGCTCTTAGATTTCTCTCCTGGTATCTGGGGGAAAAAAAGTACAGGCTTAACAGAAACTTTAAAACCAGTTTGGACGTACTGGGCTTGAAATGCATATAGGTAGAGATCTCTAGCAAGCAGAGACAAATGTGGACTTGGAGCTGAGCTAAGAACTGACACATTTGGGGATCTTTTGTACAGAAAAGATTGTTGGAGGAACAAAGCCCAGGGAGATGAGAAGTTCAAGGGCTGATCCATGTGTAATGTCTTTATTCAGAGGACAATAAAAGAAAGTGGTGCGTGCAAAGGAGACAGATACAGTAGAAACTAGAATCAGATAAAGTAGCTGGTGGATAGTGCAAAGGAAGAGCCTAAGAATGGAAAGAGGTACCAGTTTCAGATAGAAAGAAAAGCTGATGGGAATGAGGACTAAGAAGGGGCTAGTGGACTTGATCATGCTGGTATCTTTGAGAAAATAATGTTTTGGTCTATGGTTATGGATTTTTAAGTCAAATTGTTAAGGACTGAGTTGAGATAAATGAGAAAGTGGAGACAGTGTAGATTCCAAGAAATTTGATAGAGAGAAGAAAAAGAGATGAAATAGTAGTTGAGGGTCAAAAAAAGACATTCATATGATTTGGGCATTTGTGTAGATAAATGGGTGGGGTGGGGGTGGGCTGGAATAAGGGATGGCTCAAAAGCTCCCAGAGGCCAATGTCTATCACAGCAATGTCCACAATTGCCAAAATATGGAAAGAGCCCCTATATCCATAGATGGATGAATGGATAAAGAAGATGAGGGGTGTGTGTGTGTGTGTGTGTGTGTGTACATACATATATATATATATAATGGAATATTAGCCATCAGAAAGAATGAAATCTTGCCATTTGCAATGACTGGATGGAACTTGAATGTATTATGATAAGTGAAATAAGTCAGTCAGAGAAAGACAGATAGCATATGATTCCACTCATATGTGGAATTTCAGAAACAAAACAGATGAACATAGGGGAAGGGAAGGAAAAATAAAATAAGATAAAAACAGAGAGAGAGGCAAACTATAAGAGACTCTTAACTATAGGAAACAGACCGAGGGTTGCTGGAGGGGAGGTGGGTGGGGGGATGGGGTAACTGGGTGAAGGGCATTAAGAAGGGCACTTGATGTAAGGAGCACTGGGTGTTATATGCAACTGATGAATCACTAAATTCTACCCTGAAACTAAAAAAAAAAAAAAGAATTGAGAACTCATAAGGAGAGGTTTGCCTTTAGTAAGGGGAACTGTACTTCTTTTCTTGATACAGGATACAGAAGAGGAATATTTATCCTTTACTATTTACAACCATGGCTTCACACAGTTTGTATTTGGGCCACACCCAGAGACAAAATATCATAGGTGATCAGCCACTTGACATGGTATGGCAATGGTCATTTTTAAACTTCTTGTCTTAGAGGTTAAAAGTATTTAAAAAACTAAATGTGAGTATATTAGTCTCATCAACAATCCCCTGTTTTTTACAGGGGAATATCAAACTGTTAAGGGATAAAACAAAAACACATGGCTTTTTAAAGGGTGGGAAACCAAGCAGATGATATTTATCAAATGTTAGTTTATTCTTAATAATCAGCTTTGCTTATATCTCCAAAATTTGGGGTATTGGGAATGGATAGTAATTTTGGTGTATTATAGACACAACGGTTATGTACTCTTTAGGTGGGTCATTCCCTCATTTGGCTTTAGTGTTTTATAAAATAGGAAAGCATTTTTATAGCTAGCTTCAAAAATAGACCCATAACTATGTATATAAATATTTACTTCCTTATATAATTAAGCCTGCAGTAGGTATATACACATGAAAATATTTGTAATTAAGTAGTAGAAATGTATAGATAATTTAAATTCATTCATGAAAATTCCCTTCAATGTGGTTAAGGCTTCTATGATGAAATAACTGTCGAGAATTGATTGTTGAACCAAGTCTTTATATAAGGAGCAGTTGAAGTGCAGTTTCTAATTGCTATGTTGGTTTGGTTTAAGGTATTTCTAATACTCTAAGTCTGCTCTATATTTTATTAAAATATTTGGGTGACGTAATTTTTTTTCACCAAGGTTGCTAAGATTTGGATGAAAAAAGACTAAGGGCAAGCAAGGTTGTTACAGGTGGATAAATATTCTGTCCAGTGGCTTTCATGTCATTTGCAAGAAGTGAGCTATCCATCCCCTGCCCCACCTGTGTCACCTCTTTTCCTTGTGCCCTTGCACAGAGGTTGATGATGTTCTGTAAGGAGCAGCTGGGGAATTGCTGGGGCCCTCAAAAAGAGGGCTGCTTTGATCTCTGCTCATCCCTAATCTCTTGGGTCATGTCTCTCTTTTTTTGTTGGGGGAAAGTCCATGTCTCTTTTGTTGGGTTCCTGGTTCATGGTGGTATCTGGACAAGGAAGAAAGGCTGTCCCTGCACTTTTGACCGTGGGGTGCTTGGCTGTGTGTCCCAGTTCAGATTCCAACACACCCTATATTGAAGAGGAAGCTTACAAGTCTGAACTTTGGTTTGGGCAACTGAGAATGAAAGAATTTTTCTTCTGAACTTTCTGTGCTTTATGAACGCCCCAAGGGAAACACCTTTAATACTGGAACCCTAATATAGAACATTAGAAAATTTGTTTTTTTGATGAAGAAAAACCTTGATGCACAAAACAGATGATATAAGCAACCTTGTCTCCCTGAGTGGTTGTTATTTAATCTATTTAACAAATTTTGAATTCTTTGGAGATAAAGCAAAATTTAAGGAAAATAGGAGAAAAAAAGAAGATGAGAGGGTTTTTTTTTTTTTTGCCATTATTGTTTAGAGATACAAAGACATAGAAATTATTATTCCTTTTTTTAAAAAAGATTTTATTTATTTATTTGAGAGAGAGAGTGAGCAGAGCCTGGAGCAGAGGGAGAGGGAGACAATCTCTAGCAGACTCTGCACTGAGCGCAGAGCTGGACATAGGGCTTGATCCCACAACCCTGAGATCATGACTTGAGCCAAAACCAAGAGTTGGATCCTTAACCGACTGAGCTGCGGGAGCCCCTAGGGTGTCTGTAATTCTTTTTTTTTTTTTTTTTTAAAGATTTTATTTATTTTTTAGAGAGCGAGCGAGAGGGAAACAGCATGAGAGGGGAGAGGGTCAGAGGGAGAAGCAGGCTCCCCGCTGAGCCGGGAGCCTGATGTGGGGCTCGATCCCAGGACCCTGGGATCATGACCTGAGCTGAAGGCAGACGCTTAACCATCTGAGCCACCCAGGCATCCGGGTGTCTGTAATTCTTAACGAAAGTTCCAAGAACATCTGATTTTTAAAAAATAGTGTAAACAAAACTAAAAAAGAGAAGAGTTCTACTTTCTGGGGGATTCTCAGGGGCGGGCATCTTAATGGGTTTCACTTAAGTGTCAAGGAGAAAATTTGTGTGTCGCTCAAATTTAGCTCTCCTGCTCCCATTTTCTATAACTCTTAAGAGCTGATACTGGAACTAAGGCAGGGTGTCCCATTTTTTCCCTGATGGTTCCCAGGCCAAGTTTCCATTTCTTCCAGCTCTTTTGGGCCCTTCTCACTCATCAGGCAACTAACTAAGGGCACTAATCCCTTTCCATATCCATGTATGGGAGGTAAGACAGTGACAAACCATACATTCCTAGCCTCCGACAGGATATGTTTGCTAACAATCTTAAGTCCTGATGGTTTAGTTTTACACTTGAAGTTTTGATGGCTTTTGGGGGGTTCATTCTTGATATTTTGAATATATTGTATATAACTCTTTGTGTTTATATGCATTCACACGTGTCTGTCTGAGTTCATATTGCCCCCTTAAATACCTTAGTGAATCTCCACCATCCTCAGATAAAGCCCAAGCTCTTTAGCATGCCTGGAAACTCCTTTCTTTCATTCTTTGTCTGGTTGATCCTTCCTCTGTGTATGGGTTCAGCTTAGCATACATCATTTATAGGAAATGTCTCAGGTCCCAGGATGGCACCTACCGCATCTCTGTTCCTGTATCATTAGCATATTATAATAAAGTCATGCATGGATTCTTTGGTTCAGCCAATACTTTTCGAGCACTTATGTTACCGATCAATCTGCCATAGCCGCTAACTCTGGAAACAGTGGGTGAGCCCTGGTGCTCTGCTGTGGCCAACTGCTCTGTCCCAAGGAATCCTGAGGGAGCAGGACAAATCAAAAGCATAGTCCCTGGCTGGGTTTGCCAACATTATTGAGGAATAAACTTGGATGAACTCATTGTAAGAGAAATTAGCAACTCAAGTGATGAGGGCTTGGAAAAAGAAAGGGAGAAATTTATTTGGGGTGCCACAGCCAGGGGAGGTGGCAGACTCGGCCTTAACAACCCACCTCTCTCCTGCAACACACCTAGAGTTTTATAGAGAGAAGTTTGGTTGGGGGTGGTGGTTATGTGCAAGAGAGCAGGCAGAGAGAGCATGTGATCATAGGTGGGGGTTGGTATGTGTTCAGCATGTGATCATGGGCAGGGAAGGGAATGTGGTCCAGGCATTCCATTGCTATCAGGGCTTTTCTGGCCTGGTGATTGGAGTATTCTGGTCATTGCCAAATATCTTCATCAATGCCTCCAAGTGCGATAAGAAAAAAGAACAATGGGTTTCAGTTAGAGCATGAGTTAAGTGGTCTTGTCTATTTCTGGTTCTAATGGTTGTGGTCTATAGTTGAGCATGAGGGCCCACTGACACTCTCATTGGGCTGGTACTATAAGCCCCACCTGGTTCAGGGTTTGTTATATAACAAACTTCAATAAATGTTTATGCAATCAAAATGGATATATATTATTTTTAGTTTTAGGATAAAGCTTAATTGGTTACTCATGAGTGAAAATGCCTTTAGAGAGACAATGTAATGTGGTTAAAAAGAAAAAAAAAAAAAAAGACCTCACTGGAGTTATAAGAAGAATAGCTATAGGTGGGGGCTAACAGCCTAGATTTCAGAGTCAAACTACCTGTGTGCAAATCCTGACTCTTCCGCAAGTTGGCTTTGTGATATCAGGCTAATTACCCAGTCTCCTCATGTCTCACGTGTAGGAGAGAAATCACAACAATGTCTGGTTGTTCCTTGAAAGGGAGGTGTAAGCAAAACGACCTCGGAAGGCTAGAGGAGTCTCAAAAGACCAAAGAAAAAGGCCAGATCCAGCTTGACAAGAAATGGTTTGTCAAGGGACTAATGGACAGAAGTGTGTGTTGGGCAGCTGCAAGATAAGTAGATCTGCACACCCCCACCTCCTGTAAAAACTGCTTTTGTAGCCCAAAGGCTGCAAGGAGACCACACTGGAGGGAATGTCATATCTCCAGAACTGACCAAAGATGTTATGCTCCAAGGGTATACTTAAGGGTGTGGTTAAACAAAAAGAAAGTATGTGGGACAGTGAATAGCTGTGCTCAAGAAGGCTTCAGGTCTCAGAGCGGTCACCATGGTGGTCTGTCCAAGATGGCGTTTGTCTGGTTCACACACTGGTCCACAAGGTTACTGAGAGGATTAATTAAAAGGCACAATGAGGGGCTCCTGGGTGGCTCAGTTGGTTAAGTGTCTGACTCCTGGTTTTGGCTTCGGTCATGATCCCATGGGTCATGAGATCTAGCCTTGCGGTGGGCTCTGCACTCAGTGGGGTGTCTGCTCAAAGATTCTCTCCCTCTGCCCCTTACTCCACGTGTGCACTCTCTCTCTCCAATAAATAAATCTTTTTTTAAAAAAGAAGGCACAATGAAAAAAATGAGGCAGTTTACTCAGATAATAAACATTTGTAAGGGTTGTTTTCCCTCAAATTAGTGGTGTATGACATAGGAAAAAAAAAGTGAATTTTAATAAAGGAATGTGTGTTTTATCTGTTACATGAAAGGTCAGGGGTTGCTTAGGTAATTTTTAGATTTCTGTGCCCTGATTGCCATGAAAGTCAATGAAATTTTGATTGTTGACCAGATGACTGGTTTTTCTGCCGGGCCCCATCTGCACAACTCTAAAACAGAATTCAAGGCTGACTATAAAGATTGATAACTTCCTAGAACACATTTCAACTTTGAAGGACTTTCTAGATTAGCACTGTCCAGTAGAACATCCTGTGATGATTAAAGTGTTCTAGATCTGTGCGTTCTAACATGTTAGTCACTGGCCACAGGTAGTTATTAAGTACTTGAAATGTATGACTGAGGAATTAAATTTTGAATTTTATTTAAATTCAGCTAGTAGCTACCATACTAGATAGTGTGGTTCTAGACCAATATGAATATAGACTGGGCAGCCCACTGAGGATCTTGGATATATTCAGTGGTCTCAGTTTCAACTCCTCTCCTTATGCAGGCCCTAGACCATGTCTCCTGTTCTCACTCTGCTGACCCCAGTCCCAGCATGTAAGCTCGGAACCCTTGGACAACAGTAGCATCAATTGGAGTTGTCTTTACTTTCCTTCTCTGATTAAGCTCCACTATGTATTGCATATTTTTGCAACATTGTATTTGAGTGTTCATAATGGAGAGGGGATAAATGTTAACTCAACCTGCAGCTCCAGTTCTCATGTAGCTGTTAAGTCACTTGCCATTTATTTTCTATTATCCTCACTCTGTGGAAACTTTCACTGCTAATAACACTCCATAACGTTATATTTAATGATGTAATCTTATCCTACATATCGTTAGGAAAACTTTGGCTTTGTTGACCACTGATTTCTTCTTTTTTGAGAGAGAGAGAGAGAAAGAGCGGGAGAGCATGGGCCAGTGGGGGTGAGGGTGGGGGTGGGGGTGGTGGGGTGGGGGGCAGGGGGAGACAGAAAATCCCAAGCAGGCTCCACCTGCAGTGGGGAGCCCAACTTGGGGCCTGATCTCCCGACCTCGAGATTTTGACCCAAGTGGAAATCAAGAGTTGGATGCTTAACCGACTAAGCCACCCAGGCGCCTCTGACCACTGATTTCTTTTTTTTCTTTTTTTTTTTTTCCCTATTTTTTTTTATTCTTATGTTAATCCCCATACATTACATCATTAGTTTTAGATGAAGTGTTGCATGATTCATTGTTTGTGCACAACACCCAGTGCTCCATGCAGAACGTGCCCTCCTCAATACCCACCACCAGGCTAACCCATCCTCCCACCCCCCTCCCCTCTAGAACCCCGTTTGTTTTTCAGAGTCCACCGTCTCTCATGGTTCGTCTACCCCTCCGATTTCCCCCGCTTCACTCTTCCCCTCCCACTACCCTCTTCTTCTTCTTCTTTTTTTTTTTTTCTTCTTAACATATATTGCATTATTTGTTTCAGAGGTACCGATCTGAGATTCAACAGTCTTGCACAATTCACAGCGCTTACCAGAGCACATACCCTCCCCAGTGTCCATCACCCAGTCACCCCATCCCTCCCACCCCACCCCCCACTCCAACAACACTCAGTTTGATTCCTGCGATTAAGAATTCCTCATATCAGTGAGATCATATGATACATGTCTTTCTCTTTTGGACTTATTTCACTCAACATAATACCCTCCAGTTCCATCCACGTCGTTGCAAATGGCAAGATCTCATTCCTTTTGATGGCTGCATAATATTCCATTGTATATATATACCACATCTTCTTTATCCATTCATCTGTCGGTGGACATCTTGGCTCTTTCCACAGTTTGGCTATTGTGGACATGGCTGCTATAAACATCGGGGTGCATGTACCCCTTCGGATCCCTACTTTTGTATCTTTGGTAAATACCCAGTAGTGACCACTGATTTCTTAAAGCAGTCTCTTCCCTAGTTTCTTCCAAAGCACTACAGTTTTCTTTATACCTATATTGATTCTCCTTTTCAGGCTTCTTCTAGGATTTCTCCTCTTTTTAAATTGAAGTATAATTAACATACAGTGTTGTATGAGTTTCAGGTGTACAATAAAATGATTCAACAATTATATACATTACTGTGTAGGACTTTTCTTCTTATGCTTACCTCCTTCCCATTACCAAGGGGAATCAGTTTTCAGTCTTTTTTCTTTTACTATATATTATCTTCCCATGGTGATTTCTTTCAAATATATAACTTCAACAATATTTTATAATTTATTATTGCAATTTTTGGGAAATATTAGCTGATGTATTTCAGTATTTTCATTTCTCCATTGTTTTACTGCTCATCCTTGCAAAAACAAAAACAAAATCCAAAATACAAAGTAGTAGATTTTTCTAGGCTCACAAGGCTCAAGAGGAAGTGATGAGAGTCCACTGAAGAAATAACTGCATAGTGTATTTAGGCAGACATGGCTTGGATCTTTGACTAAGTGCCCCCCTGATTTGTCTCCAGGGAAGTTGTTGGGGATTGCAGAATTGTGGGATGCTAGCATTAGGAGGAATCTTAGAGATATTCTTTGGTTTATTTTCCAGGTGAGTAGTAAGTGGCAGAGCTGGTACTAAAACCCAGGTCATCCGGAGATGCTCTATCTGCAGCTGTCCCAGGACAAATCAAGTGGTACTCCTTCCCTCAGTTTGAGTTAGTTTAACTTAAGGAAACTAGGGGAAATCTCTGTTTCTAGATGGTGTAATAACTGATAGGAAATTCCAGCAAATTTCAGTTATATCACTTGTTAAAATTAGTATATAATGGTATAACATCTTATATGTTGCAACTGAAACAGCAAAAACCATATATATATATATATATGTATACTTAAAAATACATATATGTACTGAAAAATCCCCATATTTTCTTTTTAGTACTCATTTAATTGTGTGTGTGTATGAAAAAGACACTATTAAGAGAAACTTTGAAACTTTTTTTCTCTCATCACATGTCTGCTTTAGCCCATATTTATGGGGGCAACATTATTCCTCCTCGGTAACTATATTTCCCTATTTCCTATAAGGGTCATGTGATAGACTGTGGATAATTCAGAAGAGATATTTCTACAGTGAGAAAAAAATACCTCATATTTAAATCAATTCAAGCCTCTTCCTGACATCTAGGCCGTATCTAGGACACATCTGGACATCGGAAACACCCAAATTTGACTGAGTTTTTCAATTTTCAGCATAACATTTGGTAAATAAAAGAACAAGGAAATTATAATAACAACATTAAAAAAAAAAAAGGCAACAGCATTTCAGTGGGGCTTGTCTCCCCATAGCACAGCCCTTATTTCTTGCCCTTTGCCAGACTTGCCCCACATTGGTGGAGAAGGCTCACATTCAAAGGGTGTGGTTTTTGAGGTTGCCACATGGCCTTGCCATGACTTAAAATATCTCTCTCTGGCTGCCACATGGTCTAGGGTAAGCACCAAACACAAGCCTCATTGACCTCAGAACTTGGTGCCTTATGATTGAAACCTTTTTCAGGATACTCCCTAAGTGTCTGTTGCAAAATATCTGGAGCACTTCAAGCCTGAAACCAGCATCTTGATCCTCTCCTCCTCCCTTTAGTAAAGCAGAGGGTAATAATTAATTTTGGGCACAGAAAGTGAATGCTGACTTTTGTTGTTCCCCTGAGAACACTAATCTTTAACTACTCTCTAGAAGAAAGTCTCCCTTCTTCAGCCTAATCCTTTGGAAATTATGTGAATAAGAGGTAAGAAGAAACACCATGGGGAACCTATTTTAGCAGTCTACGTATATAGGCCCGGTCCTTGGGGTACCTGGCGGTGGTGGAGGAAGAGGCCTTGAACATACAATTCAGGTCCAATTCCCTACTGTGTGTAGATGCATAAAGGGCAATTTGCTTCAAGTTATTAAATGATAATGTCTTTAAACATTTAGAAAAAACAGTCATCTTGAGGGAAAAGGCAAAGAACATTCTTTAGAGAAAGGGATTATTTTTTTCAATTTGTAGAAAGGAAAAATGAGAGAAATAGGTTTGAAAAGAGAAAGACAAATATATTGCAAGGGAGACTTTATTCATCAAACATTTATGAGCACTTACTATGTGCCAGAGATAGTTCTAGGTCTAGAGATATAACAGTCAGTGAATAGTCAGACATGTTCTTTGGCTTCATGGACTTCCCACTGTGTATGGCAGGAGACCTAACCTAGCGTGTGCATATGAAGAGGAATCCCCGGTGCGTGTGTGTGTGTATGTGTGTGTGTGTGAATGTGTTTGTGTGTGTGTGTGAAGAGGGATCAGAGGAGATTTCTCTCAAGACCTGAATGGAGTTAGTTAGAGAAGGCCCCAATTTAGTTTGGCTTCATTTTCAATGATCCTGTTACAAAATGAAACAAAACAAAACTTTACTTCAAATTTATTTTTTCTACCCTTCACTGGTTGCCTGATGGAAACACAATTCTGATTTTAATAGGAAACAATTGGATTGCTATCTCTCTCCCCCTTGCATGGATATGTATTATTTCTTGTATCCCTGTATACTATGATTAATTGTTTTATATGTTGGCCTCCCCTTCTGAACTGTGAGTCTCTTAGGGTCAGGGACTGTTCAGGCACAAAAAAGCTCTGTGATGAGTAAATAAAGAAATCAAGATGGATGAATAAAATAAATTGATGTCATTGCAGCACTATTTTGCAGTGAAAAAAAAAATCAAAATGTCCTTCCTCCCATCCAATTTATTCACTCCTTAATTTACTGACCATCTACTATGTGCAGGTCCTGTGTTTGTCATGGGAATGTCATGGTGAGCTAAGTAGACATGGCATTGGTTCTTATGGAGTAGACAGTCTGATGGAGGAGGACAGACTTTATATAAATAATCAACAGGGTATCTAATTTCTAACTCTACCAAAGGGGACAATGTAGGTAAAAACATTGAAATAAAAGATTTTAGCACAAAATAGCAGGAACATTTAAAGTTTTATTGGATTTTTAGATATCTGTAAGAAATGTAATTCATGTTTTCTTCCTCTCTCCCCTTCTATACTCCTGCCTTGATGAAGTTTTTAAACTCAAGATGCATAATTTCTATAGGGAAAAGGGCAAAAATTAATATTTATTCTAGATATTTCAGCGGCTTGGCTTGGTTCAGTTGCTAATGGCAAAAACGACTTTTTGGTAAACACCAGTCTGATTTTCCCTAAAGTCGTTTCCCAATGGTCTTGATACTTAGTGAGTCAGAACCTTGTTTTGCATGGAAGTTTTGGAGCTCAAAAAATTACCAACATCTATAATCAGGGTGTACATTCTTGCATATTGAGCTTATGAAAGGATAAATAGTTACAGACATAGAAAATAAGCACAGGAATCATTTGCACTGCTCTCCAAATGTCAGGAAGACTACTCTTAGAAGCTTATGGAATAATTATACATGACACAGCATATTTTTACTTCCGGCTCCAGATCTGAGAAAATAACTTAAAATAACATCAGTATTAGAAGGTGAACATTGGAGGAGCAAAGTGACCTCTTTAATATAGTAGGACAACATACTAGTTGATGTTTCATAGCTCCTTTTGAAAATTGTGGGTATAAATTATGGAAAAAACCCAGCATTCTTGTCTTTTCTATTTTTTCTCTTGTTTGTCTTTTTTTCTTTTCTTCCCCCTCCCCCCCCCCCCCCCCCCGAATGCTATCATGTGGACCTCTGGGCTGTGTTGCTTCGAATTAAGGATACATATGCTACTGACAGTAAACAAGCCTGGAGCAGAGGGGGCACATGAAGTGGCGTGTGGTAATACTGGACAGTACTTTTCACAGGTACTGTATTTCTCTGGTCAAGGAAACTGCTAACCGTTTGAAGAGGAAAGGCTTATTTGCTATAGTTGCTTAATCTCGTGCTCTTCTTGATGAAAATATGATCTTTAGTCCTAGTCTGGTATCAAATTGCTTGCCATTTTAATAAAAATATGAGAGTGGAATTGGTAAGAATAAGGATGGGTAATCAAGAAAGATGGAATAAAAGAAATGAAAAAATAAAGGCATGAAACACTTCTAATAGCGCCACAATTAAAATAGACCCCTCGCCCAAATCCATGGGTCTTGTGTTCACCTTGTCAGCCACAGATAGCAGCTAAATAGGGATTGTATCATAGAAGCAGAGAGTAGAATGGGGTTACCAAGGTGGGGAGATGGGGAATGTGGGGGCAATGCTGGTCAAAGGGTACAAAGTTGCAGTCATGTGGGGTGACTGAGTCTAGAGAGGTAATATACCACATGACGACTAGAGTTAGTAATACTGTATTGAATACTGAAATTGTGCTATGAGAGTAGATCTTAGGTGCTCTCACCACACACACACACACACACACACACAAAGTAACTATATGAGATGATATGTTAATTAGCTTGACTATAGTAATCATTTCACTATGTATATGTATATCAAGTTATTGTGTTGTACACCCTAAATAGACACAATTTTTATGTAAAAAATCATATATAGGTTGTACTTCATATGCCCTAAATCATGTATTTTCAACAGTGTGATAACCTTCCCAAGGAGGTGACAACTGGTTCTTGGGTGTATGTGTGTAAAATATTCCTCTTTAATGTATAAGCATATGTGCTTGTATAAACAGATACAAAGTATATCTATGATATTAATTTTCATGGGGTGGGGAGTAAGTAGAAAAAATGTCTAAAAATGTTCCTGGGTTGGGGGCGATAATGAAAGTAAATAGTTTAGGAACAGTGCCCTTCATGTTATCTTCATGCTGTGCAGAGGAGATAATCTACTTCTACGTGAAACTACTTTCTCTTAAAGAATTTGATATTCATGTTATAGCAGTAACTAGGAAATGACCATGATGGGATGAAGCCCAAATGGTAGCATGGTTAATAAATGTCGGAAGAGCCTGAGGCAAATTGATAGGCTTCTCAATAGCCTCACTATAAATCTAATAAGCCTGGGCTCAAATAGACTCTATATTGGCAATAATAAAGGGGTAGGAAGTAAATCCTCTTTTGCTTATTTACAGAATCTTATTGACAGGATCTATAGTTTTCACGTGTACATGTACAGTAGACATTCTCTTAACTGACCCCCAATAAACTTACTTGCCAGATTAACAGAGGTTCTCCATACTCTCTGTAATACTCCATGGCTGAGATCCATGGCACATTGAACAGAGTGGTAGGCTACTCACTATTATAACCCACACTTCTGTTCTCCCCAGCTGATTATATGCTTACTAAGAGACAGCTTGGTTCATTCCCAAACCTGTTAATACCGATTGCATTTTTTCCTATATTTAGTTTTTATTTAATGAAATAGCAGGTAAGCCTATGAAAGCAAAAAGAAAGAGGATTATTGTTTCCACAAACACCAAGTTGAATATTTTAGAAAGAGTCAATAAAGAGAGTCTCAAATTTAAATTGAGAACAGTCAAAGGGGTTGTGTGCTTATACCCAGCCATCCTCAAATACAGGTACAGAAAAGGTAGGGCTTTGAATTTAACCAGGCTTGGGGTTTTGCCAGAGGACTATGAAGGAGGGAGAGAAGGTCTAGGGAGTTAAGGTGTATGTGAGTTAGAGAGTATAGTAACGGAACTTGTCTTTAAACTGGATAAGGAGGAACATGAGAACACAAAGGGCAGGAGAGAAAGGATGGTAGGCATGGTTGACTGGAGGGGTTTGAGGTACTGGAATCATCTGAAATATTGATTGATTAGAGAATGAATGCTTGAAATTGAGATTATGGAAGGGGTACAGTCAATGGTAATGAGAAATTAGGATGGGGTGGCCAAAGTATTGTAGAGGACAACTTAATAGGACTGAATTAAAAGGTTATGAGAGATCATATTATATTGGAAGGATATTGAAATCACCAAGAATTACTCCAGGAATAAGGTTGGAGGGAGACAGTGAAATGGCTCAAGGAATAAAGAAGTGACATGCAATTTGGTGAGTGGAAAGTTAGTAAGTGCCCGAGGTGCTCAGAAAACAGAGAACACTATGGTCTGCCATGCTGGGAAAAGCGTTGTGGAGCAATGGGGTTATGCCGGGGTGTCAAAGGTTGAAGAGTCAGGTCGGGATAGACAGAGGGGATGGGGAAGGTGTTTCAGGTGTGGATCATAGAATGAGCAAAGGACAAATGGCACAAAGGAGCATGGTGTATTTCTGAGGTCGGTGAGTTTAGTGGGTGTGTTGGCTTTGGATTGTGAAAGGTTTGAAATGCTGGACTGAGGATTTTTGTTTTTGTGCTTTTCATGTTTTTTTGCAGAAAAGTAACTATTGTTTGGCTATTGCTTTCTCTCAGAGTGCTGATCTTTACTGATGCTATCTTGTGAGCCAGAATTCATTCTTGCATTGAAGTTTAAGGCGGGGAGAAATTGACTATACTTGTAAACACTGGTAAATAGGCAAACACATTGAAATATAAAAGGGCAGATGGAAATAAGTTAGTTAGAAAACAAAAATTGAGTCTATGCCCAAGTTCATGTAGAGGCTATATTTACAGAAGCTTGTGCCTGGTAAACCTCAGATTCTTTATCTTTGAACACTGATCTTAGAGTTTTTTATCTTATGATGTCACTCCTTCACTTCTGTGATTTTTTTTTTTCCATAGAACTAAAAGTAAACTAAGTTAATTCTACCACCTCCACTTCCCTTTGACTTTCCAGTCACTATTTTTATAAAGCACAATAACAATCTTCTGATTTGAGAGGAGATATTGTACCATCCAGAGAACCTGTAGGTAGAGACAGCCTGACCAGGGTCTGGTTCGCTAGAACAACATGGAAAGCCAAGTTATCAGAAAGTTTCTAGGTGAGGTGTAATCGGAAGAAGGGTAATTTTTTTGTTTAGTGACATCAGGCTCTGCATGCTCAATGTGTCCATCTCCAAAACGGTCTTTCTGTTACTTTTTTTTTTTTAAGATTTTATTTATTTATTTGAGACAGAGAGAGAGTGAGCACGAGCAGTGGGGAGACGCAGAGGGAGAAGGAGAAGTAGACTCCCTGCTGAGCAGGGAACCAGTACATGGAGCTATCCCAGGACCCTGGGATCATGACCTGAGCCAAAGGCAGACATTTAACTGACTGAGCCACCCAGGTGCCCCCTTCATCACTTATTCCAGTCAGGGTCCTGGGGGCAAAGAGATGGCATACTCAAAGGTTTCACTGAAGAGACTTTTTTTTTTTTTTTAAAGATTTTATTTATTTATTTGACAGAGAGAGACACAGCGAGAGAGGGAACACAAGCAGGGGGAGTGGGAGAGGGAGAAGCAGGCTTCCCGCTGAGCAGGGAGCAGGATGCGGGGCTCGATCCCAGGACCCTGGGATCATGACCTGAGCCGAAGGCAGACGCTTAACGACTGAGCAACCCAGGCGCCCCTCATTGAAGAGACTTTAACAAAGGGACTCTTTACAGGGGTGCAGGCAGGGTTAAGGGTACTAACAAAGACGATGAAGCACCCAGGGAGCTAGCAATGTTGGGGTGCTGGTACTGCTCCTAGGCCTGAAGGGACATGGAGAGCAAATGGTGTTAGAGAACCCAGCACGAGTGTAGCCACGGGAAGGGCAGCCAACAGGAGCTGTGGCCGTAAGTAGGGGAACGCAGCCCCTGCCCAAACCTCACCAGTCAGGGAAGGGCAGACAGAATCAACACTCAGACTCACTCTCTCTCCACCCTCAGGCTTCTCCAGTAGCTGGAACTCAGCTGGAAGGCAAGAGAGTCCAGATGATGCAGCCAAAGTGGCCAGCCTCTCGAGGTCCAGCAAAGAAGAGAAAAACCAAGACGAGATCTGGAGAGGACAAAAAAGAACTGGCACTTTACTCTTTCAACTCTTCAATTCTCCCCAGTTTCATGTGCTTTCAGTTCCTGCCAAGCTCTTCCTTAAGATTCTGAAAAATGAAAACTCTGAAAAAATTCTTTCTGTTACTAAGCCAATGGTAGGGTTTTGAAGAGGGCTCAGTAAATAGAATATACTAGGAAATAATCCCAATGAATGGCAGGTGGGAGCCAAAATAGCATGTTTGTGATTGGTCAAGTTAGGTTGGAGGGAATGACTTAGTGTGAGGGCCTCTGAGCCCAGAATTCATCAGTCTTCTCTGGCACCAAACCATGTGGGGGAGATCCTTTTTCCGGAGGAAAGTAGAGAATGCCTGCTTCCTGTGGGCAATTTGCCTCTTCTCCCCAAAGCAGGCTAAGGAGGGAAGAGTCAGGTCTACTTACCAGCTGGAAACTTAAAGTCCAGCATGTAACCCTTGATGGCAGCTCTTTCTCAAGAAGAAGAGGGGTGAGACTGGGCCGCACTTGCCTAGTTCTTCTTCCCAGATTTACCAGGCAGAGAATCCTCCGTACTGCCCGGGAACAGATTGAGTTAAGAATGTTAGAGGCGACTGCCTTTTCTTGACCACATTTTCTCATTAATTGGTTCATTCAACTTACAGACTTTCAGGAGTTGGACACCCTACAGATGCTGGGAATGCAAGGATGAATAGGATGTGATTTATCCCTGGATGGCAGTCAGGTAATCAGAAGAACAGCTAGTAGTTATTGAAGATATACCTTAAGGTGGGATATATTTTTATCATTCATTCATCATGAAATATTGACAGCCACCATTTTAAACAGATACCATTTCTAAATTTATTTTATAGATGAAGAAGTTGAGGCTTGGCAAGTTTCAGGGACTTGCTCCAAGTTACAGAACTTAGTGGCAGAGCTGGGATTCAAACCTAGGCGGTTTGGCCCCAGAGCTAGTCTTCTTAACCCCTTCCCATGTCACAGGCCAGTGCTGGAGACAGGCCTGTGAACAAGTCATCACAGTGTAATGGATGAGGTAAGTGCTCCTGGAGGGATGTGCTGTGTGCTAAGGGAGCAGAGGAGGGAGTGACTGAACAGGCCTGGGTGCATGACATTTGTGCAATTTCCCTTGTCCACTGCCAGAAATTAACACAGTGGAGTCTTTTTAGGGCATGCTTTATTATTACTAAACACAGATTCAGATATAGAGCTCAATTTATGTTGTCCCGCTGCCTCTCTCAAGCATAACAGCACTTAAAATAATTTCTTCCTGACATCTTGGATCCCTTCCAAGAGTTCTGTTCCAGCTTTTGGAAAAGGCAGAAACAGGAAGAGGATGTCCTAATGTTCCCTGACTAGAGATCTCAGTTGGAAGTTGGAATAGTTTTGTGATTAAAATTGCCGATGTTAGGATTCTATAATCCTATACTATACATTACGTGTGTATCAACTATATTATATAATTAGCGATGATACGTGTGCTATATAAAATCACTAAAATCCACTGTAGGGGTGCCTGGTGGCTCAGTCAGTTAAGCATCTACTTTGGCTCAGGTCATGATTTCAGGGTCCTGGGATCGAGCCCCCAGTCAGGCTCTGCGCTCAGCTGGGAGTCTGCCTCTCCCTCTGCCCCTCCCCCTGCTGTTCTCTCTCTCTCTCTCTCTCAAATAAATAAATAAAATCTTTAAAAAATCCACTGTAATTGGCTATACTTTCATACTTTATAAGTCTTATGTCAAATGATGATGATTTTCTCTTTTAATGTGGGATTTTCTCAGCTCAAAGACTTTTTTGTTGGCTATGACTTTATCATAGTTTAGTAGTAATATATCACATTTTCTGCTACTAAGACACAACAAATTCACTTTTCGATATCATCCCTCTAGGCAGGCATTATTTCAATTTGGCCCCGTTTAATGAGTCACTTCACAGCTTATCTTTAAGATATTGAGCATCCATATCTTTGGTTTTTATATCCCTTGATACTAGAGTAAATATCATTAAGTTTATATGACCAGACCGCATACTGTAAACAGGTGCTGTTGTCTGCTGCCAAGTGATGGCCCATTCATGTCAGGATATTAAGCATATCCTGCAGTTTGGTATAAACACCAGGTGGGATTCTAATCCAGTCAGCTCACTCTTTCCTCCTTGATGAATGAAAATCTCGGGGAAGTCCCTGCTCAGGAATTCTCTATACCTTTTGAAGTCCACGAGTCTCACTCCAAAATGACTCAGGAAGAGGGCTGGGTCAATAATCCCTCACCTCCTTTACTCACAACCTATTTCTTGGCATGACCGCAGAAGCTCATGGAAAAAAGTCCAGGTTAGCACGTAGCCCTCTCTTGTTCTAGGTTACTCTTTCAGGGTTTCAAGGTTGGAGAAATCCTCCCTCCTGTCCAGAGCCGAAATTGCCTGAGACTTTGTGCCCCTGACTCATGACTACATTATTTTCCTACTAGGGCTGTAGAGAAGCCAGAATGAGATAAGGTGAACCTCACAACCACGGGAGAACCTCTGCGTCTTAAGGCAGCCAAAGTCTTGTCTTTGGTTTATAGAATAAATGATGACAATACTCAGAACCAACCAGAGCCATGAGCAGAGGAGTTTCCTGGGAGGAGATACAGCCCTGCTTACTGATCTGGCCAGACACCGCCACACAAAGTGCACCTGCGGTGGATTCTACTCTCGTGGCTTTTCCTTACTTAGGCCTACTGGTGTACCATAGTGCATGGGTGGTCTGACAAATGGGCTCATTTTGGAGGGTGGCACAGTGCAATAGCTTTGCAGGAAAAGAGGCTGTGTCTTCTGATGACTTATCCATCATCAAAGGATTGACATGAAAATTGACAATTGTAGAAAACCACTGGCTGCCTCTTGGTATTGATTCTCCCTTTTCCCCCCATAGTAACAGAATCCCTAACATGTAGCTGGGAACAGCCTTGAAGCTCTGTTGGTCATATGACTAAGTTTTGGCCAATGGGATATAAGCAGAAGTGGTGTTATTTCTGGTTTGTGCCTTTAAAGGGAAAGGCCAGGCCCCCCTCCCCCTTTCTTCATCATACTTTCTGGTTGCCTATGATGTTGGTGTGAGGGTGATCCATCCTGGACAATGTGGGTCCAAGGATTGCAGAACTACACGACAGAAGGCATCTGGACCTTGAGCTTTGAGCTGTCATACCAGTCCTGGACTGCTTACTCCCAGACAGTTAGCTGAGAGAGGAAAAACCGTCAATTGTGTTTAAACCACTATGATTTTACATCTCTGTCGAAGCAGTCAAGACTTTATCCTAAATCAGCGACTTTGGATTTTAGTAGACTAGAGTCAGTTTTAGTTGAGAACACCGCTTCGTTATTGCAATTCATCTGTTTTAACAGGTAGCATGATTCTTCTCAGAGCTCTGTAGCATTCATGTCGGGTGCTGCCTCTTGGGGGGGCTACATAGAAAAAGAAAGGCCTGTGAAATTAGGCCTCAGCTAGAATAGAGGGTGGAGATCTGGACTTCTCACTTAGACTCAAAAATCCTGCCCAGAACTGTCACTACTCCAAACGTTGCCATATTTCTCTGGCGCTCCCCGTGATTGATGTCTATAAGAGCAGGAGGACTTTCTCAGGCACTATAGTGTTTGAATTTGTTGCTAGGACATCCGTGGAGTTTCCATATTCTCTCCCAAGAAGGAAATCTAATTTTTCTTTGATGCTACATTCTTCTTTAGCCAGAAACACAAGGCAACCACTGTTTGCTGTAGCGTTTTGGCAGAACTCGGAAGCGTGGCCTGGATCTGGGAACCCACAGTCCAAGAATAAGGCGCCATTTACGTACAAAATTATTGAATTTGGGTAGAAACTAAGCTCAGCTATGCTTGTGAAGCCACTGTCTTGCAGGGTCAGAAAGAGCTTATTTTTCAAGTAAGTGTGTTTCACTGTTTACTGGAGACTACCAAAATAATTATTTCCTGTGTGGGTCACTGGGAGTGAGGTAATTCCAAGGAAAATGTTCCATTGTGCTTACTGGGCTGGGCAGCTCCAGACATTCCCTTAAAGCAACAGTAATCATGTGGAATGGTAAAGTCTGGTTCCTATGCCCCTTGGAGGCAGATTCACTTTCAGGATCTTGTGAGAGATAGCAAACGTAAACACACACACACACACACACATACACATGAACGCATCTCTGGTGCCCTTATGTTGGTTCATTTAAGTAGTGTTATAGACAGTTTCGGAAAGAGGATGTCTATGTGAACCAAGATAATGCTCTCTGGTCCTTTCAATGTAAAAGCAGAAGCTTACTTTGTACCACCAGTTGCTAATGGTTTACTTGTCTGTCTTGAGCCATTTGAGGGCATGCTTCATTTGCCTTTGTCTTTTCCAGCCCACACTTTTCCAGCCCATCACTGAGTACAATGCTCACTAGTCATCTGTGCATGAAGATGCGGCTTGTAAAGAAAGTGAATTTCAGGGAAGGGACTGCTATTCCGGAGGAGTGCCCGGCCAGCTAGGATTGGAGCATCCCTGAGGCGCCAAACACTATGGTTCCAGAGATTGAACAACTCTCCTTCCTACTACCATCTTCCCTGGGATCAGAGAAGTAAGGCACGGAATTATCCACACCAGTTAGATATTGGCATAGCAAATACAGCGAACTGTGGCAACTGGATCAACAGGTGACAGACAGTCAAACTAGGCCAGATGGGATACCACTTCCGCCCCATAAAGCAGAGGAATGCTTTTGAATTGATATCATCTGACACGACGCTGCCTGGCCTTCCATTACTGCTCTGCTATAGGAGCTCAGTGTGTACCTTACAGATGAGAGAGCTGTATGTTACAAAAGGGAGTGCTCGTTGCTGATGAATGCACTCACCAGTTTTTTCATTGAGCGCTTATTATGTGCCAGGCATTGCACTGGTGTTGAGATAGAAAGGTGAACAAGCCAAACATGGTCTTCGCCCTGAAGAAGTTTAGCCTCTAATGGAAGAGATAGACAAAAGCACAAATACATAAAATAATTATACGTTGTGGGCATTTTAAAAAATAAACTGGATACTGAGGTAGGGAAGGAAAGAAATACCTGATTTATCTAAAGTGGCCAGAAATGACTGTCAGGAGGAGAAGCAAACCTGCAGAAGAGAGAAGGGGAAGAACATTCCAGGCAGAGGAAAAAGCTCACGTGAACAACCTGCTGTCTGAAAGAAATGGGTGTTTCAGCAGAAATGGGTCTGCAGCAGAGTGGGGGGTTGGGGGGAGGAATGTGCTCTAACCGGCAGAAGTCCTCCAAGGATTTTTTGATCTCCTGTCAAGGACAATATCAAATGGAAGATGTGGGGTACCTGCAGAGTGCTCAGGGGGCTTGACGTTATCCTGCAGAGAAAGAGGTCTGAGCCTGAGCGCGGTCCTTCCACTGTGTGTTGAAAGTCTGAGCGCTGTTTGTCTCACCCTGCTGAGGAAGAGTGGGCAGAATGGAAAGTTGGAATTCATCTACAATGCAGGAGAACAACAAGTACAGGTGGAGCTGTAGAGCTTATGATTCTGGCCCAGTATCAGGCCCACACGAGAAAACCGTGGTTAGGAGTGGCCATCCATGCCCGGTCAGCACTGGGAATTGGGGACTAAAGAGAATGCTGACATTGAGGTCTCTAATGCTATTTGCACTTTCTGTTTCCTTGATCTTTCAGGCTATGAGACATCTGGGAAGTCTCCTTTGAATATCATTAAGATGCTGTCAGATTCCAGTTGAGACTGCAGGACATGTAGTGCTTGGGGGGGTGTGTGTGTGTGTGTATGTGTGTGTGACCCATAGGTTGGTAGGTGAGCTGATGATGGCAGCCAGATGCACTGGCTTATTCTGGGGTTCTTAACCAGGGGTCTGATGTAATCTCGGGCAGGAAAAAAATTACATCTTTGTTCTCACTAACCCCTCTAGCTGAGATTTAGCGTTGCAACAATATACTTAGACAACAAATCACAGTAATTTCAGCAGTACTTGTGACTTTGTCATCAGTTGAAATCACAGATATTTTGATATCCCATAGTTGTTGCGGATATCTCAAAATATCACTTACACGTATCACTACTTGAACATTACTGCAGTTATCATGCCATAGCTAGGTCTTGTTATCTAATGTGTTAATAAAGCACATTTATTACTATATCATGTTTTAAAAATATTCGAAAACTGCATTTCAGTACTTCTGGTTTTCTTTGCTAGCCTATGTATTTAATTGTTTTGCATTTCAAACGTGATTGTGAGAGGGGTTTTAGGCTTCCAGATCGCCAATGGGTCCCTGACACACAAAAAAGCTAAGAACTGCCAGACTTCATGGACACAGTCTTGCTGGTTGGATGTAATAGGAATGTTGGGGACCGAATGTCCACATGTTCACTTTCATATGAAATGTTTTTGTCTTCTGACTGAGGCAATAAGTACTCATCAACTCCATGTTTGTGCAGACTGAGTTTCTGAGAAATAAAAAGAGAGGGACAGATCTAGGTAGACTAAAGACAGAGAGGAGGGAATACGCCCATAATCTTGAGTACAAAGAGTGCATTTTCACAACCCTTTCCTAAGTAGAGAGCCAGAAAAGGGCAGACGTAATCTTACAACTCTGACTTCCTGGAAAAAGCCCACTCAGTCAGCCTGAGCCTCCCCTATTTCCTTGGGTTGTAGCGTCAGGGTCCTCAGAGGTGACACTGCAAACACTCACAATGCAAATTATTAGCCAGTCTGCCACCTCCCATGGCTCAGCCACCTGATAGGTGCAATTTTTAGGAAGTTTAATTTCTCAGCCGAGACAAAGCACTGATAGCAAGCCCTGAGAAGTCAGCCTGGTTTCCCAAAAGTCTGAGGTGGCACCCAGAGATAAGAAATCCTTTTATGCCCCTTTGTTGAAATTAAAATAGTTCTATTTCTGCATCTTTTTTTTTTTTTTTTTTTAAGTAGGCTCCATGCCCTGCATGGAGCCCAATGCAGTGCTTGAACTCACAACCCTGGAGATCTAGACCTGAGCTGAGATCAAGAGTCAGATGCTTAACTGACTGAGCCACCCAGGTGTCCCTCTATTTCTGCATCTTGAAAGAGAGAGAGATATGAGGGAAAAGGAAATGTTTACTTTTTCTGAGATTTTAGAAATTGAATTTAAAGCTTAAGAGGCCATTCACTTGCTCCTATCCTCCACTCTCCACCACATAAACTGAAGGATGGTTTCTTTTTTTTTTAAAGATTTTATTTATTTATTTGACAGAGAGGGACACAGTGAAAGAGAGAACACAAGCAGGGGGAGTGGAGAGGGAGAAGCAGGCTTCCTGTGGAGCAGGGAGCCCGACGCGGGGCTCGATCCCAGGACCCCAGGATCATGCCCTGAGCCGAAGGCAGACGCTTAACGACTGAGCTACCCAGGCGCCCCATGAAGGATGGTTTCTGAAAATGCCTCTCCTGTTAATTTATGGCCTGGTGGAAGCGCTTTCTAAAGAGATGGCTTAATGGAACAATGGTTTAATGGCATAGAACAAGGAATCAGAGAATTCAACTTCCCCAAGATCAGTTTCAGAGCCAGATCACCGTGTTCCAGTCCTTTTCTGCTACTTAGTGGTCTTCTCATCTATAAAATGAACCAACAATAACGGCTCCTACACAGGGTTTCTAGGAGGTAATGTGTGTGAACTGAAAAGTGCCCCATCAGCGTTCATTCATCTGGATTGCTGGAACTTCTGTTTTCCTAGACAAATGTGCTGGTCTCAAAGAAGTGTCCTCCTTTTTAATTAACGCTAAGGTATTAGATTATGACCTAGGCTTATTTCCTACCACTCTCTTCCTTTTCCTCCTACAAATGATCCTGTCTTACCTCTTCATTCTTTCCTCCTGCAGGGACTTCCTCGCCTGAGTGTGCAAACAAGCTTGCATCCCTGTATTTTCTACCTTAGCCAGACCCTCCTCCTGACCTCACATCTCCCTCTGATTCCTGTTGCCTCCTGTCCCCATGATCAGGACTCATCTGTCTGCAGAGAGCGGTGTTCTGCTCTGGCCCCAGTGGTAGCTTAGTGGTCAAGACTCTGCTCCTGGACGTGGGGCCTGTGGTTTTCTAGAAGTGTCCCACCCGGTGGGTAAGAGTGCCTGATTCTGGGGTGCTTGTTGGGGCTGCCTGACTTAGGCACGTTCTCGGGTAGTACTCTAGCAGCAATATTTGTGTCTCCACTGGTCTTTTTCAGTCATACTTGATTTAGAACGGACTTAGTAAGTAGAAGGGAATAATTTGTTAGCCTCCTCAAACCCCAACCATGGAGAAATGCCAAGATTTAAGGGACAGGTGGGGAAGAGTCGACTGCAATCTGATCTGTGTTTATGGCTTTATTATAATCCTGGTCAGGAAGCCACAGAGAGCCGTTTCTATCCTTCCCCCGGCTTTTCCCATGCTCCTACTGAACCCGAATGCAGTCTCAGAAATCCCGCTCACCACTGTGATTCGGGCAACGGATATCAATCAACTGGCTTTGATGTGAGAGAGTAAACCTATCTGAAAGCCTGGACCCAGCATGCTGATGCTCCTAAATCTGTGTCGGCAGCCCAGACAGGCATGCTGACCCAGACTGTTCTCAGGACAAAAAGCAAACTTTTTGGGGGAGGGGGGTCTTTTTATTATTTTTTTATTTTATTATGTTATGTTAATCACCATACATTACATCATTAGTTTTTGGTGTAGTGTTCCATGATTCATTGTTTGTGTATAACACCCAGTAAAGGGCAAACTTCTTACCGTGGCACGACTGCCCCGAGTTCCTGTCACCTCCGTTGCCTTTCCTCAGGGTTCTTCCTGCTCCAGCCACAATGAGCTTCTTATGGTTCCTTAAATAAGCCATGCACTTTTGGGGTTTTGCAAATAGTAGCGTATACTTTGCCCAGAAGGAAGTTCTCATTCTTCCCCGTTGCTGATTGGGCCCATTTTGTTTATCCTCCTAACTGTAGCATCCCCACCCTGAAAAGTTTCTCTAAGCAACATAGGAGCTTCTTCCTCAGGATTTCTTCCAGACTTGAGTCTCCCCTGGACCTTCAGGGCGTAGAACAAGGCCTTCTCTATCGCGGGCACCAAGCATGGGTTTATTGGGTGAATGAATGTCTTTTCAAGGTCACTTAGATTTCCTACTCCTGTTTGTTCTGCTTTGAGGCCCACTAAATAATTCCCATTTCTCTAGAAAATTCCTATAACAATTTGGCATAGCAAAGCTGGATAAACGTCACACAATGAACAATAGCATGAGAAATCAGAGTAGATTAGATTTCTTGACATGGATGAGATTTCCCTGTGTTTCCAATGTAGATTCTGTCCCCGCAATGAAGAGAGCGATGAGTTAGCTTTTAGTCACTTCAAATCTGAGCAGCCTATATATATATATATATATACAAACACACACACACACACACACATATATATGATATGTATATAATATATAT
The DNA here is from genome assembly GCF_029215605.1 of Mirounga angustirostris. Taxonomy (NCBI): domain Eukaryota; kingdom Metazoa; phylum Chordata; class Mammalia; order Carnivora; family Phocidae; genus Mirounga; species Mirounga angustirostris. Next base: position 163,858,286 of record NW_026991711.1, read on the forward strand.
ATGGCCTCTCATATAACAGAAACTAAACTAAACAAGTTTAGTCTGAAATTTTCCTCCAGACCATGTATGAAAGATATCATACACACTGTGGTGTTAATGGATTTTTCTGGATGGAGTCTTAAATACTAGATTTGTCTGGACCTTGCCTCAGACCGTAGCCTTGCTCCCCACAGTTCTATGCATTACTCAGTGCTACCAAGAGAAGTGTAGTTACCATCTGTCGCCACATAGCATTCTTGCTCCCTTACTGTTGGGCTTCTTGTACCATCTCAGTTATAGTTTTTTTTTTTTTCTCTTTACCTTTCTTCACTGCCCCACCCCCCCGCCAACATTTCTAGGAGAAAATATAAAATCTTCAATTTATCACCCGTACACATGGAAGGTTAGTTAAGGGGTGTGTGTGTGTGTGTGTGTGTGTATGAAGATGTGGAAGTGTAGTGACTTAGAGGAAAATCCTGCTTTTTCTAAAACTTAAAGGAAAAATTAGAAGTTAAAAAACTTGGGGTGCTTTTAGCTTAGTGCTACATCTGGTACATAAGAAATGCTTAATAAATTTTTGCTACAATTGCTCTTATAATTTTTAATATTATTATTAGTATAATAGGATCCAGTACCTGAAAGGTTGTTTTTATACCAAAGCACATGTGGGGAATATACTCTCTTGGGCCTACATTCTCCATAGGAAGTGGAGATTGTATATATTAGCTGGAGTTCATCCAAGCTACTTTTGGGACAAACAGGATCATGTGTTTGGAACAGAGGTCAACAGCTGTTACTCCTCTGTGGCATTCCAGAGATGTGGACAGATGTATTCAGATTGACCTTCCTTATTCAGTGAGTGTGGGAACCAGTGGGAAGGGGTAGGGGGAAGGGAGATGCCACAGAGGGGCGGGTGGGAAAGTGCCCCTGGGGCCCAGTAACATGAGAGATCACTGAAAATAGTGTTGAAGTGAACAGTTCAATTTCCTGGAGGTTCTGTGCTTAAAAACATGTGAGGGGATGAAGGCCCTTAACTTTTTTTCTAAAATGAGGAAAACCAGGCATCACAGTTTTCCCAAGGCCAGGACAAGATTGCACTTCCTGGAGAGGTCAGAGGTTTCCTCCTTACCATTCTGCTGATTGCACAGTAGGGAATAGAAGAGGGTCAAATCAGGTTTAATACAAGATGTGGAGTGAAATACATTCCTTACCTTGCCCTCCCAACCCCAGTCATATTTAATTAACATTCCTGTTACTAGAAAATATCCAAATGTCCCAGTGGTTTAAAGAAATCAAAAATCTAGGCTGACTCTGGGCCCTTAGTACCTTTGTATAATGCAGGTAGCTGGTCTTCTAGGAGACTGAAAGAACATGGCTCCACGAGACCATTCGATTTCTGAATAATGAAATTGGAGAACAGCATAGTAGGCTTCCCTCATAACAATACCTCGGGGTCCTAAAACCTATCAATTTACATGGTCATAATGGTTTAGCCAGAATCTGATTGGTAGTGGTCTTTTTCAATCTTTCATGATGGTGGCTGATATTTTCTGGACTTGCCACTCCCCTTTTGCTTTTTTTTTTTTCCCCCAGATTACCAAGTGAATGAACCTATTGTCATGAAATGGACCTAAAGCTCAGGTTAACATTGCCTAGGTTCACGATGTGTCTTTGCTGGTGGTACACAGATTCCTGGTCTCCTCACAGTGAATTCCTTTACTGATGACGTCAAAACTACACACATTGTGTTTCTTCCTCTTGGCTGGGTCAGCAGGGAAGTAATGAGAACGACATACTCCTCACCGCAGGAAGACTTTGCAAGTCACATAGAATTCTTGCTGAATTTTTTTTCTTTTTACATATAATTAACATGTCATATTAGTTTCAGGTGTACAACATACTGATTCAACAATTCTATGCATTACTCAGTGCTACCAAGGTAAGTGTAGTCATCATCTGTCACCATATAACATCATTATAATAGTATTGACTATATTCCTTATGTGGTACTTTTAATTTCTGTGACTTATTTATTTTATAACTGGAAATTTGTACCTCTTAATCTCTTTTATCTATTCATTCATCTCCCACCCACCTCCCCTCTGGCAGCCACCAGTTTGTTCTTCGTGTTTAAGAGTCTGTTTTTTTGTTGTTGTTGGCTAATTGAACATAATAGTAAAAAATCTGAAAAAAGAGTCTATTTTTTTGTTTGTTTCTTTGCTTCTTTATGAAGTTGGTGCTAAAGGTCAGATGAGCCTATAAAAAAGATACATTTCTCTCTAAGAACCTTGCTCCTACCCACTGCACTATCAATTACATATCAAGTTGGTTGACCAGGATTTCATCTACTTCTACCATGACACATGGTTCTAGACCAAGTCAAGCTCAAATCCCTGATTTGCTACTTACTGTGTGATTGTGGGTAAATTACTTAACCTCTCTAAGTTTCTGTTCCTTATCTATAAAATGGAGATATTAATAGTACCCATCTTCTAGGCTTGTTGTGGAGATTAGATGAGATATTGTATGTGTAATGCTTAGCTACAACAGCTCCTAGCAGAAAGCCTCCAGGAAATGTTAGCTCCAGTTTTGACCACTTGGAGTGGTAGGCCTGCCTTTCTAAGTAATTGTTTTAGGCTACTTTTTTTTTTAAGCATATTTTTCATGTAATCCTTGATAAAACCTTCTAGATTGTTCATGCAGAAAGATCTTTTTGTAAAGCTGTTTACTCAGTGGGAGTAGTCAGCAAGTATGGCAGTTGTTTCTTGTTTTTATTTCTTTTAGGCATAATTTTTTTCAGGCTTTGGTCCTGCTGGCTTGTGGTAATATGCATGACTTTCTTCATGTCATCTTTGTCTATTTTTTGAATAAGTTTTCATACCAACAGCTGGGGTGATACCATACAGCTCATAGAGAGAATCTCAGGCTTCATTATTTTCCTACAATCACCATGTGAGCATTTGAACCTCTGTAAGTCAGAGCTTTGGGGAGAATTAGAAACTAAAATGAAGGGCAAGTTTCTGGAATTTAGATTAAAGAAGATATTATCCTGGTAGGCTTGCTCTATATGATTAGAGATAGCCATAGGGCTTTGCATGGTTGACTGGCTTCACAACTAGAATTCTTTACACTCTTCAATGATACTTTAATTTTTACTGGTATATGTTATTATTAAAGCATTGAGCACCAAGGAGGAATACTGTGCTAATTTCTAAAACAGAGTTCTGGTGGTACTCATGCTATGAAGAAAAACCAATCTACATAAATATGTTGAACATATATTCAATGATCCTCTTGGTCGATTCAACAAACATTTATTCGGCCCATTGTAAATGAGTATGAAATGGAGATCCATTAAATCTTATTTCTATCCTAAGGTGGAAAATTCACACATTTTGTGAGATATGAACAACTTGTTGAGTAAGGTATTTTCATCTCCATTTTACACATGAAGAGTTCAGGCTACCAATTTCTAGGATCGTATAGCTACAAAGTGGCCCAACTGGGATTTGACTCCCAAGCACAGGACCTCAAATCCTGTGCTTTTAGCCACTGGAATTCCCGATGTGTGATTTTCTCCCCATATCTACCATTTCTCCAACACCAGCTGGATGTCCTACAATTCAATTCGGTTCTGACACTGTTTAGTTAGTGTCAGATCCTACAAATTAAGGACTCAGTCCCAGGAGACTGTCTTCACTTCAGATGCCAATTCCAAGTCTCAAGTTGTCACTTGTACTTCCATCTGACTTGCCTATGAACTGGGTTTCTACCACTCCTTGCTCAGGTTCAATAAATTGCCTTGAACAGCCCACAGAACTCATGAGAACACTTACTTACCGGTTTATTATATAATAAAGAATATGATAGTGAATGCAAATGTACAGCCAGATGAAGAGATATATAGAGTGAGGTCTGGATTCTAAGTGCTGGGGCTTCTGTCCCTGTGGAGTTGGGGGCCACCCCCCCTCCTAGCTTATGATAGGTTTACCAATCCAGAAGCTCTTTGAACCCTGTAGTTCAGGGATGTTTATGAAGGATTCATCATGTAGGCATAATCAATTATTAACTCAATCTCTAACTGTTCTCCCCTCTCCAGAGGATAGGGGCTGGGGCTGAAAGTTCCAAGCTTTTGATTATGGCTTGATCTTTCTGGTGACCAGCTCCTATCCTAAAGCTATCCAGGAACCCATCAAAGTTGCCTTCTTAGAATATAAGATGCTCCTATCACTCAGGAAATTCCAAGGGATTTAGGAGCTGTGTGTCAGAAACTAGGGTCAAAGACTCAAACAGTAAAACAGAAGATGTTCCTAGCACCTTTATTGATTAGGAAGTTACAAATGGTTTAGGAGCTATTGGTAGGGGCCAAGGACAAAGACCAAAATATGTCTTATATCACAATCCTATATGTTCTGAGACTCTCTGCGCCATCCCCTCCCCCCAGGCTCTTACCCCAGCCTTAGTTCCTATTATATTTAAAATAGCCTATAGAATTTGGTCACTTGTATTATATTTTTTTTCTGACAAGCCATGTAGTGGGGACTTCAGTATACTTGTTGATTGATTAAGATCATTTGTTTCATCATGATGCATATGTCCTTGCATTTCAAGACCATGTGTGGATTTAAGCAATCTGGAATTTCTTCAGAAAAGTACAGGTGCAGATTTATATCTCCTCTGTGCCATTTTGGGCCACTAGCTCTTTTCCGCTCCATACGCCAGTCACGCAGGCTCTAAACACAGGCTGTAATAAGACATCTTGTTAAATATGACTTGCAACAGAAAGATAATGCACATTCCCTATTGTTTCATCCTGAAGGAATTTACAATACTGGGGAGGATTGAAAGTAAGGAGTTAGTCAAATGCTGTGATTAGGGAATAGCAGTTCAAGTTGGAAAGATCTAGGTTTTTGTTTGGTTTTGTTTTGAGAGAGAGAGAAGGTGTGCGTGCAAGCAGGGGGCGGGGAGGGCAGAGAATGGGGGAGAGAGTATCTTAAGCAGGCTCCACAGTCAGTGCAGAGCCCCATGTGGGGCTCAATCTCATGACCCTGAGATTGTGACCTGAGCTGAAATCAAGAGTCGGATGCTTAACCGACTGAGCCACTGAGGCGCCCCAAAAGATTTAGGTTCTAATCCTGGCTGCAGTCCTTCCTGACACTTCCTAAGTCTCTTTCAGGGTCAGTCTTCTCATCTATGTAATGGGGATAATAATAGCCTCTTCCTTACAGGTTGTGTGAATATTAAATGAGATCAGGCGTTTAAAGTGCTTGGTACATTAGCACTTGCTATTATTATGGGAAATGTAGTAGGGTCTCAGTACTGTACTTACGTACTGAAATGGGGTCCTTTATTTTATCTCTATCATTTCTACTTCTTAGTATATGTGAATGCTATTGAATTTCAAGAGGAAATGTGAAAGAATTCTAATGAAGTGATTTACTTCTTCAGTGGGATACATGTTAAAAACATTCAAAGTTTGTGTTTCTTTTTATTCTAAAGAATGAAACCCAAATAAGGTTGGTCAAGTAGTGAAATCAAGCACACTTAATTATTGTTTTGTGAGTTTGTGCAAGTCATCTAACCTCTCTGGGCTTCAGCCTCCTCCTCTGCAAAATAAAGGAGTTAGACCAGATAATTGCATGATTTCTTTCCACCTAATTTGATTCTATTAAGCACTGCCATAGATATAATATTAACTAGATGCTATACAATCATCTTTAATATACTTGAAGATAGTTATTAACTCATGCCTTAGCCTTTGTTATCAATCATAGGAAAGTTTGGGGAGTCTTTGTTTCTACTGTACATATTCTTAATCTGTGTAATGAGTTTCAGAGCCTCAAATTGTGGATGTGGGTAGTCTGGTGGCTCCATAATAGGGATTATCTTTTAGAGAAGGGCACCTTGCCTTCTATAAGTTGTCCCTGGAAAGACATCAGGCCCTTGGTAAGATATAGAGGGTCAGAGCCAGGAATACTGGGTCAAATTTGAGAAGTGAATCTTCCCCAGGACTGGGAACAGGACTTTATCATTTACCTTTAATACAGAAGTATAAGTGAAACATTTCCAGGACAAATTGCTTCAAAGGGCAGAGAGATATGTCAGTACAAAAGGGTCACCAAGATCTGTTTTTTGAGAAAATTGAAATGAGGACAAAGAGGGTCTGTCGGCAGACAAAATACTTCTGATCTGTCATTTATCAGATGAAGAGGAAGAGACATGAGGACTTCCTCCACTTTTAGCTAGATCATCAGAGAATTTCACAGTAGCATTTTAAAATAGCAAAAAAACTGGTAACAACTCTAAGGGATTGTTAAACAATTTATGATATAATTATAGGATGGAATATTATATATCAATTAAAAATGATGTTTATAAAGAATACTTAAATGTCACTGGAAAATGTTTAAGGTGTAACAGATAATAGTATATATCTATTGAAAAATACAAATAAAACATGATATTAAATATGTAAAAATCTTGATAGAAAAACAAATGGAAGGCAATGGGCCAGAATATTAACAAAGTTTATATCAGGGTGGTAAAATTATGGGTGAGCTTTGTTTTAATAATTATTTTTAACATTTAAAAAGGTAAAATGTATCTTCTAATAAATTTTCTGTGTGAAATATATCCTACCTTAACAGTCAGAATAAAAAACCATGCAAGTTATCTTAAAAAAATACAGAACACCCCAAATTAGGGTAGTCATATAAAGCTTAGATTATCAGGGAAGGAGAAAAAAATTACTAGAAGGTTTTGAAGAAGCCATTGAGTACAAGATCTTGACCCAGATGCCAGATGAGGAGAGCAGGGTTGGTCCCACCAGTGGGATGACTCCATGCAGAAGGCCTGGCCCACCAAAGAGGGTGGCAGAGGTGTGGTTGCTGGCCTTGGGGAGCCTGCTATGGAGCCTGCATTCACACCTCTTACTTAACCTTGAACACTTCCTTGTCATGCTTTTGGACTCTCCCTTTGCTCAGGAAACCCCCTCCAGATGCTCACTGGGTTGGCGCTTGCAGGTGGGGTGTGTTCCTCAAAGTTCCTGGAAGTGAGTTAGGGGAGGCTCAGTATAAACTAAGCAGCGTGTGCTAAAAGCTCCATAGGGCTGCCTATGTCTCACACCTATGTCTCAATTCCTAATATTTATAACGCCTCCCACATTGATGTGGATGCTTCCCAAACCCTCAACGTAATTCTTGTTGTCTTTTTGACACAGTCTCTCCCCATGCTATGAAAATCTCTCTTCTGTGACTGGCTTTCTTCCTCCTTTAGAATACTTTGTTTGTCTGCCCTTAAATTCCCGCTCAGTTTTAAGCCCCTATTTTCACAGCTCTGATATGTGTGTATGGAGAATAATTCTCATGAGCCCATCCTAGAGAACTGACATTCTTTTTCAGTGACAAGAAAAGCTTGTCTTTAAAAGAAGAGGAAAAGTCTAAAGTCATCAAAACAATGTAATATCCTGTGTGAAATGTTGCAGTCATGATGCCTTGTGGTTTGAGTCCCTTGATCATGTGCCCTGAGGGAAATAAGTTGGTGGTGGCTGTGGATGACGGAGACGCTCGGGGCTTTGGCAGGTGCATCTTCAATTTCCCTCACACTTTGGGCTCCTCGGGGAGGAGGGGCTGGAGCCCTGGCCCACCATTAGCACAATGATCCTCAGGCTGCTTCTGGCTCTCAACTTCTTCCCCTCAATTCAAGTAACAGGTAAACATTTTTGATTTCTTTCCTCCTCTCGGTTTTTCTTTCCAAGTCTTCGGTTGGCTTAGCTCATCTTAAATTTCAGATGACTTATGAAATGTGGACATTTGAAATGTAGTTTTGCTCTAACATGGCAGCCTGTTATTAAGAAACTCACTGATTCTCAGTCTACAGTATAATATTTTAACAAACATTCTTTGGAATTAAATAAGATTTATTTAGCTATTCATTGATAGTGTCCCAGGAAGCTATAAAAATTATGCTTTTTCAAAAACTTTAAGACAACAGCTATAAGTAGGTTGGTTCTGAAAGTTCTGGATTTAGACTGACAGGATTCATATCGCCAATCCATTTCTTACTAGCTAAGCTTAGACTAGTATGTGAGCTTTCTAAGCCTCAGTTTTCTTCTCTATAAATTGGAGATGGTAATAACCTTATCTCAAGGTCACTGGGGGGATAAAATGAAATAATCTGTGTGAAATGCTTAGTACAGTCAGAGCTTGGCTTGCAAGATGAATGTCAGTTGTAGTTACGAGGTCTACTCAAATTGAATTGAGTGTGTCAAAATGAATTTTGGAGTGATTACAGAAGGCGGCACAATACAAATGCCAATAAATTACTTTCTTTTACAATTGGCTGAAATCTGTTATCTTAGATTAAAATCCCTTAAGTTCTAAATGATGATGAGGAGGACACACCTAACACCATTATAAAGGAATCCCATTTCAGATGAAGAGACCAAGGGGTAGGGATGTTAATTTGTCCAAGGATATACAGATATTAGTTATGGGAGGCAGGGTCTGAACCACCTTAATCTGACTCTTCGGCCTATGCCCTTGACCATGACATTATTCCACCTAATGTGATATGGTTTATAATTTCATAGCTCCAGATACATCCAGGGTTAAACCATCTTTGGAAAATCACCATTCCAAACAGAAAGACCTTGTTGCTTTGGTGGGCTGGAGACAGGTGTTTGTTTAACTTGTTCTCAGAGTTAGAGAAGTGTCTCACTTGACTCAAGATTTGTACTGACTAATGAGCACATTTAAATAAGAATAATAAGAAAATCTTCAATTTTCTTTCTCATTTATTTTGGGGGGTGTGGAGACTGTATTATTTGCTATTATTCTTAACATCATGTGCATGGGCTCCAAAGGATATAATTTCCCAACCAGCACAAGTGAAATAGTTACATATACACCCATCTATTTTCTTGCCTTCTGTGCCAGTGAGCACATTTATAAACTGCGTGTATTTATAAAAAGTACCCATTCAATGAAAGACATAAGCTGGTGAGCTAGGTTATGCCCCAGTATCTGGTGCCAAGCATTTAGAGCTACCAAATATATTTTAAAAGGATCTTTAAAATTTATTTTAAAAAGGTCTTTAGACTCTATTTTTAAGGGATCTTTAAAATTTATTTTTAAAGATATTTAAATTTCTTAATTGATTACACAGTAAAGGATAGACAGAGTAGGCAGAAAAGAAAGAGAAGCTCATTCTCACAGAAACTATTAAGTATTTATACACAGAATACTTTCCTGATGTGCTCTGTGGACATCCATCTGCCATTAACTCACTGAATCTCTTTTGAAGATATTTTTGTAAGACGCAAAGTTTTACATTTTTTCCTTTAGAACATTTATTGAAAGGGAGGTAGCTAAAAACCCTGCTAAGGATACACACATGTGGGACCTTTGTTTTCTATTTTGAGATACATCTATATTGTGAATGCCAACTCACTCCCATAATAACTTTTAAGATTTGATGCTGAGTGGCCATCTCATGAAGTAGGAAAGGGGTAAAGAAGGCAATTTTGAAATGCTTCTCTCGGTAAGAAAACTTGAGATAAAATAACTACAACATACAAAAAATGCATGATCCATTCTAATCAATGGTGTAAAACCTGCCATATGCTCTTTGTCTCTCTGTATTTGCCCTCCATGAAGAAATTATAGATAAGGTAAAATTCTCTGGTCACAGTGTAATTGTCCTTCCTAGCATTAAGAGAGATTTCTGGTATGTCTGTGTTGAGGGGTGTGTGTGTGTGTGTGTGTGTGTGTATAGGAAGAACAGTATTACACTGTATGTTAACTAACTGGAATTTAAATAAAAACTTTTTTGAAAAAGAGAAAAATAAAAAGGAAGAACAGTCCTTTTCCCCACTAATTTAAAAATTCTAACTCACTGGCTTGCAACAAAGCTTAAAATAATGCTTATTCTATGAAGTTTCAACCTAACCTGAGTCTTCATGATTTTAATGATGCTGTAGAAAGATTTTTATGGCTAATTTAGACAGGTATAATTTAGGAAGCATGAGGAAATGTTCACTTAGACAATTCCTTTACTAAAGTTACATGTTTCCTACCAGATTTGAGTAATTGTGCAGTTGAGATCCACAAACTGAGAGGATTTTGTTGGATTTTCAGATATGAGTCCAGTTTAGAACTGTAGTTCTTTGAAAGGGAACCAGTTTGTGATTGATAATAGAAGGAGTGTGCATATAATAGACAGCATTGTTCATAGATTTTTCAGCCCATATTGGTTATTTTTCAGCAAGGCTAATCATCCAGTATGAAGATAAAAATCAGGACAATGCCACTTATTTTTCCACGAGAGGATTTTTCATTTCTCCCCAAACCTCAGCAAATAAACTGTCAAAATGGCCAATTCGAGCATGATTGATTTCTCCAATGCTCTGCATTTCCCTTGGCGTGCACTTCTTTTTCTGAGAGAGGCACAGAAGGCAGGAAGATGGTTGGCATTTAATAAAAACTCATCAGCAAAGCAAGGTAATTAAAGACTCCATTTTTAGTTCAGCAAACGCCCCCTTTGATGTAGTTGTTCATAATGGCAAGTAATTGACCTCTTACAGGGGAGTGTTGCCGTGAGTCTGGGCTTGGGAAAGTAAGAGAGAGAGACAGAGAGAGAGAGATGAGCATTGAAAAGACAATGTAATCAGCAGATTGCCGTATCTGCAATGACATCCACTGCATGGGAGACTCGTTGGTTTTTTTGACTGTTAAAAAATCAGCTGGATATTTTGTTATCTGAAGTAAATTCGATGGCCATTTCAAATGTATAGACATTGTTTAAGACAGGATATTACTTTCTATTTTTTTGAAGGCAAGAACTTTTATAGCAAGGACCGTAAAATCAATATCAATATATCAATATCAAGAAATAGAATGAGTCATTTTCACAGACTGATTAGAAAGAGAAATGAATCTGTGATCGTAACTCTGAAGCTCTCACATTAAAACTTTTTTATGGGTGGGATGGGAGTCTCATTGTCTTTTCTTAAGACTTAGACTGTCCTCCCTTTTATTATTTTTACTTTTTTTTTAAAGATTTTATTTATTTGAGACACAGAGATAGATAGATAGAGAGAGCGAGAGAGCAGGAGCAGGGGGAGAGGGAGAAGCAGGCTCCCCTCTGAGCCAGGAGCCCGATGAGGGGCTCGATCCCAGGACCCTGGGACCACGACCTGAGCCAAAGGCTGATGCTTAACCATCTGAGCCACGCAGGCACCCCCTGTCCTCCCTTTTAATGTCTTCATTCTATTTTTATGAGTGGACAAATGCCACATGCCACATGACTACCATTCAGCTTTTACCATGTGTGGATATTTTCCTTCAAGTATTTCCCGTAGGCAGGGTGCTGACATTTACAAAATGAAAAGTTTTAGGCCACCAATACCCTAGAAGAAAATTCTGTTTGTGGTTTATCATCTCTAAAACAATAGCTCTTTATTAACTAGTATAGGCATCGATAAGGAGACACGATTGCAAACTTTCTTGTCCACAAATCAGAGGGCCAAGCCATATTTCAAAGCATATTATTTTGCAGCAGGTCACTGAAAAGGATAAAATCTTTCATTTTTCCCTTTCATCTTGGTTAAATTTTTGCTTGCCTTTTTCTTCAAGAAATTTGTTACTTATGGAACTTTAAAGAGGCCGGTACTGTTCTTCTCAGTAGATGGTTTAGCTGAACTTCTGGAAAAAATGACATCTGGGTGGTTTTGTGACTGACTGACGGGGTCTCTGGTTTTTGAAGCTGTGTTAAGGAATCTGTATCTCTTTTATGGTGATTTCTTGCCTCTTTTGGTCTTAACATGGCGTAGTCATAAAAAAAAAAAAATGGTACCCAGTGCTTTCAGACTGAGAACTGTTGCATGAGAATGGGTCCCTGAAGCTGGAGGGAAGGTAACCCAGGCTCCATGGAGAAGTGTTTGCAAAGCAGGTGTCTAACTTTTTGCCTGTTACTCTCATTTTGGTGACACTGAACATCAGAAGAGAGGAGCACTGGATGGGGTCAAGGGCTACTTGGTCATTTGTTAAAGGATGTGAACAAGAGAGTTTCGACTTCTTTGGCCTAGGTATTTCAATATTAAGGTGATAGGCATCTTGACTGAGTCTGTGTGTCACCATGCAGGTTACGTGTGTTTATGTTTTTGGTGCTGGATGAAAACCTGCACTGTGGTGGAGAATTTCTTACTTAACTTTGAGCTGCAACTTTATCTCTGCATCACCACTACCATCATCTTTTTCATTTGTCATCATCTTCATTATCTGTGGGGCTCTGGTTGCCAAGGTAACTGTGTTAATGGTTCCTGATGGTGTCAGAAATGTCACCCACTCATAGTTCACGCTGACCTCTGATCTAATCAGGGGCCCTTTTCTGCAGTAACTAAGTGAACTTCGTGGCTCACAATTCACCACGTAATGTATTGGTTACGGCAGGAATTCCTGTTCATCACCCACTCATTCATACAAGAATCTGCATTATTGACATGTCTTACATTGTAACAATGACATAGATCCCCTTGTTAGGAACGTAGGTGGGGTGTTTGTTTGTTTGTTTTTTTACACTTGCTGAGAAGGTAGAGGGTTGTGCTTTTCATTGCTTAGGGATACTTTACAGATGATGAAGTGTCAGAACATTGCTGTGGCTGTGTCTGCAGCTTCCATGTAACCTGATGACTTTCTTTGATATTGAACACTACTACTACTAAGGCTACATAATTTAAGACCATTTTTAGGAATATTGGGTCCAGAAGGGTTCCATTTCTGATCCACAGACTCTGTTCCATAGACACTGGGTGAAAATGGGCACACATGAGAAGAATGTTTCCTTTTACTGAAGCTTCTCAGGGGGACTAAAACAGGGTGTTACTAGGTTACTGTTCTCTAAAATACTGGGTTCCTGTTTTATAAATTGCCTCCTTCTTCTTACACTTTAGCAAGACAGGTCTTCATTCATGTGCTCATTTGATAGGTATTTATTAACATCTTCTAGGTGCTCTTCTAGGTTCTATGACTGATACAAAAACCCAATTTGAGCTTCAAAGAAGTAAAAACGAGAATTGTGAGATCTTTCTAGAATTTTTTTTCTTTCAGTTTAGCATCATTGTGAATGATTCTCTGTAGTAATTTATTTTATGGCAAACAGTTATAAGCAGCAGCATCCATAGAACTGGTGAGTTCAACCACAGACATTTAGAGATGGGCAAGAACTTAGGTATCTCTCAAGCTATTGAAAAGGAGGTTGTGTTGACAGCTCCTTGAGGATGCTAATAGAAAGGTGATTTTGCAATGTTTCCTGGCATGTTTTGGATGATCTAAGGCTGAACCCCTCTTGCTTATCCAATCAACCTTCTTTCACACCCTAATATAAGATCCTCAAACCCCAAATTGCAGCTTTCTTCACAGTCTCACCTCCCTGCCCTCTGCGTTTATGACCTTTCTGATGTTATAGCCCTCCTGGAATTCCCTTTCTCCCCCTTTTCACCTATCCAAATCCTACTCATCTTTCACTTTATGACTACAGTGCAAGATTCACCTCTTTTGAGGAAGCTCTCCCTGGGTATTCAGTCTTTATTATGGATTTGTAAGAGGAGTTCCAATGGGAGTATAACTCAATCTAACGAAGATTTGTTAAACCTCTGTTATATTTTAATCTCAATTGGAGTCTGAAGGAATATAAAAAGAGGAAAAGAAGTATAAGGACTGACTTGTGTAATTAACCAAGTTCTCTCTGCTTCCACAGACTTTTTGATCCAGTTGAGAAGACCATACATGACACGATATAGCAGCAGGAAACAGATAACTAACTCTTGGCTACTTCCCCTGCTCTTTCATGGCTTAATGACTTTGCATACATTATGCTTGTAATCTGAAATGTCCCCTCCACTTCTCACTTGAAGAAGCCTTCTCCGAGACCCTAAATGGCAAAGCGAAGGACTTCCTTCCTTCTCAGGGCTCCCAAAATTGTTATTGTGCATTGATGCATCTGTTTTCCCCCCAGACTGTGAGCTCTTTGCAGGCAGGATTATGTCTTATTCATCATTATGACTTCACAGCACGGTGAAGTTATAACTTATTCCAGCACAGTGCTGGAAGCACTATGTTGAAGAAGAAAATGAATGAGTTAGTACTAAAATGAGGAAGCATAACATCAATATTCTGGTAAGATTAATATGGAATAGTAAGCATTTATGGGAATTGAACTGGACATTAAAGCTAGATATGATTTGAATGGATGATGTTATTAATAATAATTGCTAGCTAATACTTATTTTGCACTTATAATGTGCCAGGCACTGTTCTCCCTGGCTTTCCCTATATTAAATCACGTATTCTTCCCTGAAATCCTTTGAAATGGTTGCTATGATTATCTTATCTGTAAGAGGAAACTGAACGATGGAGCAAATAGAGCCAACTTGCCTATGGTCACACAGCTAGTAAGTGAGTAAATCCAGACACCTGCTCCAGGATTCATATTCTTACGAATTCCATGTTACTTCAGGAGGGAGAAGCAATACAAGAAATTAAACCAGGAATATTGTTCTGTGTTCTTGGCCAGAACTGAATGTGTGGAGGCGTGGAAAGGTAGGGTAGACTCAGGTCAAACCAAGGACTGAACACTGGTACCCCAAGTTCGGACTTCATTTTCAAGGCATTGTGATACAGCTGGAAGCTTTTGGAAGCAAGATGGTCTAGAATGTATAGAGACTAATGGCAAGGAGATCACGTTGTAACACTCTGCCACTTTGCCAGGAGGAGGGGTAGTAGATTAGAATTTGGGTAGCAAATGTGGGAAGTAACTATTTTGAAGGATGCTTGAAAAGTAAAATTCCAGGATGTAGTGCTTGGTTTGTGAAAGAGAGAGAGGGATCAAGAATGATGTCAAGGTTTTTGGCTTAATAGAGGAATGGTGGTATTACCACCTGAAATCAAGATGTTGTGCAACTGAGTTTTGGGGCAAAATAATGTTTAGTTTTGGACACATTGAATTTGAAGTAAAGGCTTGAAATGGCAGAAAAATGTCCAGTATAAACCTGAAGCTATGGGATCTGGGTAGAAGAAAATATCTAGGAATCCTCATCTTAGGAGTAAGGCTGATGTCATGGAAATGGATGGCTAGTAGAAATGAGAGAGTATAACTGTAGAAAAGCAGAGAGTTGAACTAAATCTGGAAAATTGCTCTGGTTAGGAGTCAGCTAAAGAGATGATGAACCAGTGAAGGAGACAGAATGTGTTTAGAGAGATAAGAGGAGAAAGAGCCTTGACAGAACATCACTAAAGCCAAAGGAGGAAAGAATTTCAAAAAGAGACAGTGCTTCATGGCATTAATTATATAAGGGAAGAAGTGATTAGTGGCCTGGGAAGGCTACTGGTTATGACTCAAAGCAGGCCAGTTGAGACTTTTGAGCTTAGACAGAATGGTGGGGAAAGAAGATAAGATTTCAAAAGGTCAAGAAAAAGTGGAGAACAGAACAGAGACAGTAGAAAGAGGAAATTGCTAGGTAAAGTGAAGACAGTTAGGAATTTCTGTCACCTATAATGTTCACAATTTCTTGTATGTAGTAAGTATTTGCAAACTGAGTGACTTCACTATGTTTGAGATGTGGGAGGAATTCCAAGTGCTGTTCTTGAGTGAGTGAGTGTGTGTGTGTGTCTAGTGTTGAAGGGGCAGAGGGGAGAGAGGGCCACTAGGAAATAAAAGAGGAGGAGGGAGAAAAATAAGGAGCAGAGGCAGTCTTCACCAGGAGATGGGGAGAGAGCTTTGGAGCACAGAGGATGGGGGTATTGGAGAGAGGAGGGCAAACCGCTAAGAAGAGCGGGAAGGAAGAGAAGACATCTATAGGGGCAGAGATATAATGTTAGCATGGAGTAGGGGTAGATGAATGATTACATGCTGGCACCTGATACTAAAAAGTTTTATTTAAAAAATATACATATCTCATTCTCTCAGGACAGGCTTTAGTATTAAACCTGTATCAACAAGGGCCACAGGATAATACGTACCTTGACTTTGAAGACTTAGCCCATCTCTATTTTAAATGTGCTTGAGCCTTCAAAAATGTACAGTATGGCTTGGCTTGGCCTCAGCTCATGGCTGAAACAAGAGGGTCACGGGTTCAGATCAATCCTGCCCAAAATCATGGGCAGGGCTCTAGTTTCCAGTCAGGAAAGTTAATCTCAGGATCTCCCTGTGTTTTTTGGATCAAGGATATTGCTGCTTGCCCTTGGCTTTGGAGAGGCCATGTCTGTTTTTCTACCCCCAATTCCCTCCCCCGCCTTTTTTCCCCAAACTTAAAAGCTAAAGTCACTGATTTCTCAAGGTAGGGGGGATGCGATTAGGAGTTTTAGTCTGTTGAAATGTGACAAAACTTTTCTAGGCCTTCTTTTCCTCGTCTGATATGTGAGGGGGTTGGACTTGAAGACATCTCAGGTCTGTTTATGGTTTAAAAATGCTTCTTACGTGGAATAAAAATGCTGGCTTTTATCAGTTTTAACAAGACAATTCAAGTTGTCTCAAGTTTTCAAACTTCCAAGTCATGACATTTGCCTAGAAGATTCTGTATGTGTCAAGGTGCCTGAGCAGGCTCTTTGGAGATGTAAGATTGAATTATTGTCATACTGTTTATGTAGAAAGCTATAAAGCCCCAGTTACTCACTATTTGGATTACAGGTGACCTTTTAGGGTAATAAAATTGGATATTCGGGAGTGGTTTGGCAGCTTTCATATAAGGTGCTCTGCCTTGTCGGCCTCTTAGATTATCCTTCTAGCATTAGGGGCTAGAGGACAATTGTAGACCTTTGAATTGTATGGGCTGGGTCACATCACAGCCATTTACATTGCTTTGTGTTTAGGAAGTTTCAGTTCTAGAGTGCTTACACCCTGCATTGCTGGGCAGTGTCTCTGAGCATTAGGGATGGATGATAATACAGGCGATGGCTTTAGGCAGGTTTGATATTAACTGTCATCCTAATACAGATGACATTCTGATATACACATCTATCTTTGACTTTTTTGAGCTCTAGTCCAACACACCTAACTCCTGGACCTTTCCTTCGGGATGCCTTACCCACCCCTCAAACCCAGTGTGTCAAAAACTGAACCCAACAGCTTTTCTCCAAACAAATGTTCTCTCTTTACTTGCTTAATTTTGTCAACAATGCCTCTGCTTTCATCCTCACCCAGCCCACGAACTCGGTCATTTCTGATTCTTGTTCACCATCAGTGAGCACAACCAAGTACCCATTCCTCGTCTGTCCTTTCCATCCCAGCTACCTCCTCTGCACCTCAGGCACTGTGAACTCACATCAAAGCTATTGCAACAGCCTCCCCATTGGTCTCTGCCTCCGCTCTACCCTCTCTCTAGTGAGTGCACTCTGCACTACTGTGCTAACCTTCCCCAAGGGGGCACTTACCACCCTATTCTCAACTCAGGTGTCTTCAATGTCTCCTGTTGCCTTCCTAGTAAAATCCATGTGCCTTTTCTTGGCATTAAAAGCTCTTCATGATTGGTATCAGCCGTCTTTACCTATTTCCCCTTTATGTAAATGGATGCTCTGCTGGTCCCCAATAAACTTTTATACTAAAAGCTATTTCCGGGGCGCCTGGGTGGCTCAGTTGGTTAAGCAACTGTCTTCAGCTCAGGTTATGATCCTGGAGTCCCGGGATCGAGTCCCACATCGGGCTCCCTGCTCGGCGGGGAGTCTGCTTCTCCCTCTGCCCTCTTCCCTCTCGTGCTGTTTCTCATTCTCTCTCTCTCAAATAAATAAATAAAATCTTAAAAAAAAAAATAAAAGCTATTTCCTTCATCTTAGCCTGTCTAAATTTGCCCCCAACTGCATGGCCCAGCTAAAGGCCAGTTTGTCTGCATAAAAGCCTCCAAAATCATCTTGTCTGGAAACAAGGCCTCTTTTATATGACTGTTGTGACAAGGCTCATGGACCATACATGGCTTTGGAGTATAGCTAATTGTGTACTTACCTTAGGATTTCACCTAGAAGAAAGAGGCTGTATCTTTTACATCTTCCATCTCCCAAGAACTTAGTACATTTGGTTCTATTATTTATTTACTGGATAAATGCATGACTTTGTCATGGCAGAAGTCAGAATACCAAAGAATTTTCCAACACATGGAAATTTCTTTTCAGAAAGTATTCATTGATCATTCTGGTAATTTTTCTCTCCATAATTAATGACTAGGTACTCCATTGGGACTTTTGGCTACTGAACTACTTGATCTCTGAGTTACTTTCTGACAGTTGCATGAAGCACAATAGTTTTTTAAAAGGACAAGAACAGATGTCCTCTACACTATAGTATCTTCCTGTGGACAAACATAGATGAGGGTGAAACATGGAGCTCAGAATGGTGCTTGTTGAGTAAATATATTAATTAAGTTTCCGTTTCTATTTTTATTGCTATCTATAATCATTTGCATTTGTTTGAACTAAGGTCTCTAGATTTTGAATAAAAATCACCCTTTCAATAAGAATAAATGTGCTTGTTCGAACTGATAGTTGTACACAGTCTTCGGCAGGTTTGGTCCCATGGTCTATTTCTCTGAACAAAGTCATTGCATCTGTTGTGGTGGCCTCCTCTACACGATTCCCTTTCCTTCTGGCTCTGGTAACCTCATCCTGCTCATGCCCTTTTAGACCTAAGGGTGGTCATAACTCTGCTGCCATGAGCTACAGTTTCTAGCATTTGCCTTGTGGTTCCACACCCTTGCCAACAGTCCTTTTATAAATACACCTTCCTCCTATTGCCCAATTTTGAGTGTGCCATTTGTTTTCTGCTAGGATCCTGAATGAGACCACATATATGTATATACCACATGCTTTTTCAAAGCCCTTTTTTGGGGGGCGGTGCTTTCCTTAAATCTTTATTCCTTGTGAAACTGGGGAGAGTTTCAAGATGACAGCCATTAGAAAACTAGATGGAATGACCACAAAGTTATTTTGAAAATGTAATGTGCGTTACTCCCCCCCCCATTTTATCATTAATTTCAGAGAGTCTGGAGCCATTTAAGGTATGCTAGGCCATTCATAGCTTTGTTTTTATCTTCCTATTAGCTCAAAGAAGATGGTGAAAGTCTAATGAGTGTTTTGTACTTCTCTTTCTCACATCTGTATGAGGCCGAGCCACCAGCCAGAGTTACCAGAGCCACAGACAGAGGAAAGAGCCACTTTCCTCCCAGAAAGCACAATTGGTCTCACAGGTTCCTGAGCAAACACTGGATTGGCCTGTGAGCAAGCCTGCCCCTTATGGAGCCCAGAAAGGAGCAAGTGGTCAGATGGCCACGTGTTGAAGGGTATCCTAGGCCTGAATAGGAAATGTACTCAGAGGAAAGTTACAGTAACTTCACCAGCTCTGTGGTCAGGAGGGAGGTGCTCTATGCCAAGGAAACCAGCGTCACCTTCACAGTGTGTTCGCGAACACCACAGGGCAAGATGGTTGAAAATAGAAAGCTTTCATTTTCTCTGGTTACTGCCTGACATGTTAAATTCTGTTCAGTCAGAATTTTAAAAAAGGAAACGACGTGATTAGGATCTTACAATCCGATTTTTAAGCTGCAAAAGGAACTGATTGTGATGTGCAGAGATGGAACCCAGTAAAGTTCTTAAGAGGTTCCGAAAGAAAGTCACATTGCTAATTAAAGACCTATCATATCTCCTTTTACTGCTTCCTTAACGTCTCAATGCAAATGTCAGTCTTGAGTGTTGTCTACTCCACTCTCTGGTTCACTAACCTCTAGGTGACTTTCTGTTTCTCTATGGTGCTATGATAGAGAAAAGGAAAGATGGCATATCATAAATTAAATGTGATAAACATACGTGATTTACAAAGGCCCTGAGGTTAAGAATTTGCCCAGTGAGGTTTAGACTGAAAAGTGACTTTATGTACTGACTAATGTTCATGTTCAAAGTGTTTTGTACACACTTGGGCAAGCTGAAATAGAAGAGCTGAGATGGCATAATTGTTGGTTGTGGATCTGAAATAATTTATAAGAGGCATTTCATGTGATGATATTGTCTGTAGGCCTTATCTGGGATCCATTTATAACCTTCAGGAAGTCTCTGAAATCATAAGCAAAAGTTTTGTACACATGCATTACAGCCAAAGAAATTTTGGAAACATAGTTTTTGTAAACACGACCATGAAATCAAGTGTATCTGCTGACTACACGAAGTTGGTTTTCTGAATAGAACATTCATGATTTCAAACATTATTCCTAGAAACATAAATAAATAGCTCTTCCATTATTTGTGTGGCCTTGCTTAAAAAAATTACTTTTCTTGTTTTGGCTTAGGTCACCTCCAAGGTTCCTTCCAGCTGAACACTTTTTGTAGGATGGTACTCCAGCAAAATGGTGGAGAAAATCGAATTTTAACTTAGTTTTGTCCTGATTCCACTCCATTTACTCCCCTACTCAATGGTATTTTCCTAACTCTTCTAATACCATCCAATTATCTGTCCAACTTTGAGAAGATCTATAATCAATCACTGAAATTGTGTTGAAATTTTGATGCAACCTAACAGAGGGAAAGAATAATAGATTAGAAATGAAGCATGAGCCAAGTTGTAAAGGTCACTTGTCCTATAAACTTGGGCAACTTGTTTGACCTTTTTTTTTTTTTAAAGATTTTATTTATTTATTTGAGGGAGCGAATGAGATAGAGAGAGAGAGCATGAGAGGGAGGAGGGTCAGAGGGAGAAGCAGACTCCCTGCTGAGCAGGGAGCCCGATGCGGGACTCGATCCCGGGACTCCAGGATCATGACCTGAGCCGAAGGCAGTCGCTTAACCAACTGAGCCACCCAGGCGCCCTGTTTGACCTCTTTAACCTCAGTTTCCCCATCTGTGAAATGGGCATAAAGATGACTGTCCTATTTATTTACTTCACAGGTTAATATGGAGTTCATATGACATAAAATAGGAAAAACACTTTGTAGCCCTATTAATGTAGGCCACAATTACTAACTTAAGTCAATGTTTTTTCCACATTGCCTTTTAGGCTTCATCTTCTTTTGAAATCCAAGCATTAATAGAGTTGGTGAGGAGGGTCCTTTCAGGGGCAGGGTTCCTTCTCTGGTGCTTGGAACCACACCTGAGAGATGGTTATCCACTCCACCTGTGCAGAGAGTTGATTATTAAAATAGTAATTGACCCATTTACAACAGGCAAAAAGGGAAAGTTTTTTTGTAACCAAATATCATGGAAGTACAAGTAACTTCCAATTTTCTAAAAGTCAACTGTATCACAAGAGTCACAGATTATCTGTGGGAAATCTTTTAGCTCTCACTGCCTTACTTATAGGGAGCAGATAAGTACCTTTTCACCTCAAATCTTACTCTTCATGTTGCCTGTTGTTAAGGAGTTGTGAGGGAAAGAGGTTTGAGGTTACAGCTTCCTGTCTCCACACCTTTAGCTGATTTAGCTGCTAGGAAAGGCTTTGAAAGCAAAGCACTAAATTCATCATCAAAACAACTTGTTAATTCAGTTAGAGAAATGTCAGTCAAGCGAATCTTTTGATACCAGAAGCAAATACAAGTGATGGACTGACAATGTTTCTCTTTGAATGCTGTAGGTTTGACCTAGGTGGACTTGCCTGACTACTTACAAGAAGGAAAACCAAATATCCACAGGGAAAGGCTAGGTCTGCTAAGACCAAATTAACCTGAGAAGGGTGCTCTTCAGTCGTAGTATGAAAGGACTCAAGTACAAGTTAATATAGGGAAGCTAAATATTTCTCTAGTGTCTTCTGAGTCTGGGTATATTCTTAAATTTTACAATGTGTTCTTAAATTATTTGAAGTCCTGTGGATTCCCTGAAACTCAGAGAACCAAAAATACATTTCAAAGCCAAATATCATTTGATTTTTCCATTACTGGTAGCTGTGACTTATCAACGTTAATACTCCACTCCAATAGAGTAAGGTGTGCAATTTCACAATGCTCCATTTTAAGAAAAAAATAAGTATTGTGTCTACCGTAAGTTATAATGACCACATATATTCAATATCATTTAGAGAAATTGGTAATCTTTTTCTGCCACCAAAAGTGAATTTCTTTCATTTAGTGTGTCTTCAAAGCAGATGTAGATTTTGAAGTCCTATGAGATGGTTTCTCACTTAGGCTTCTCTACATGATTGACATGAACCAAGGTGGGACCAAGGGCTATCAGGATATAAATGTTGAAAACAAGAAGTTCTATCAACCAGTCCTTAACTTGGGTTGAACCGAAGGAGACCATTGCCACACACTAGCACATATTTGGCAAACCACTTCAAGCATAGCACCTAGCTTTAAAATTATGTGTTGACATGGAAGACAGAAAAAAGTAAACATTGACAAATACATTGGATGTCTCTTTTCATCAAATGGTCATGTAATCAATATTTTTCAAGCTCTTTCCCAACAAATTTTAGTAAAAGGAGTCACACAAAAAAGGACTTTTCTTTCCCCTTTGCAGTTGTTGGATGTGCCATCAACCAGGAGAATACTGAATATGTAACAGCCAGTCACGACCCTGAGATCTTGGATTGCTCCTCTCTGAGAGATTGCTCAATTTGTAGTGCTGAGGTAGAATGGGTTCAGAGAAATCCCCTTAACCATGCCGAGGTTTGAATTTGGAGGCCCCATGGATGAACAGAAGGAAAGTCTATCTTCTAGTTATCTCACTATATTATGCTTTGTGAAGGAAAAACAGATTCGGGAGAGAAAGACCACCACTTCTCCCTTGTGAGAACAGAAAACAGTGAACTAAGCTCCAAGGAGTCAACTGTGTTCCCAGGAACTTTTGAGGTAACTCGTATTCTCTTTGCAGTGGTCTCTTAGGCTGGAAGAATGTCTTTTTCATAGCCCAGATGTCTAAACGTCACCTCAGTTTCTCATAATGAGTGAAGAAGAGAAGTAGGCAAAAGAAAAACAGGATTACTTACTGGTTGGTGTGTATGGCCTGAGGATAATCATTTTTAACTCCTCCTTCTCCCTCCCTCACCACATCTAAGCCAATGCTGAGTTCTGCCAGTTTTAACATGTAACTATTTCTTGAGCTCATCTACTTCTCTGTAATCCTAGTTCAGACCCTTATCACCTCTTGCCCAGGCTACTACGACTGGATACTAACTGGTCTCCCTGTTTACATCCTCGTGCCCTTTAAATTTACCCTCCACCTTTTTTACTAAAGTGGTATACATAAAATGAAATCACCTGTCTGCTTAAGATACTTCAATAGGTGCTCATCTCCAGCAGGAGAGCCCAAGCTGTGAACCATGCTTGTTTTGCCAGTCTTGTCTTTTACAAGTCATGGACCAGCAAAACGGAGACAGCTGTAATTCCCCACATCTGCCATACTTTTTAACCTCCTTATCTCCTCTGCATAGAATCTTCTTTTTTTCTCTTTGTCTTGTGTTTCCCGTAGGCCACTACCTCACACCCTTTTCTCCACCACACACTCTCCTACTTCACTTCACCCCCTGACACAAAGACTCATCTTGCTAGGCTTTTACTTAATAAACTTGTTGAATACATGTATGCATACTTCCACACTCAGGTCCGCAGTCACTTTCAGAAATCCTTAGCTGGTTCTCCAGTTGCCTGCAGAAATGCTGTGCAGATCACTGTGCCACTATTTTAAAAGCAGCTGTTTATGTATCTTTCTTTCCCACCAAACTGGAAGTTGCCCAAGGATAGAAACTGAGCCCTGTTCATCTTTGGGCAATAGATTTTTTCTCTTCTGTGTGCATCTTGGGAGGGTGTCACATTCTGAGCGATATCAGACATTCAGCAAACTACTGGAGTATAGATGCTAGAGCTTCTTTTCCTTCTTCTGTCTCTTTTCCCCTTCTCTCCACCTCATTGTGGGTGCTGGGAAAAGGAAGCCAAACCTGGTCACCATCCAGGGTTTCTCTCCAGCTTTCCTTGGTTTTCCTGTTTATGCTCCCTTTTATTGCTCTAGCAAAGAAGTCCTATGCTCATTTTTTTTCCTTATGTCAGCTCTTAAAGGCAGAGAAGGAAGAATTTGACTGCCCCTTAACACAGAATCCCAATAATTAGGAACAGAAGCAATCCCTGGAGGGCTCAGTAAGCAGAAACACCAACGCCTGACCTGGACTCCTTGAAAAGCAGGGGGAGATGTTGGCATTTCTTGCTGGGTTTGGTTCTTTTAATCAGAACTGGACCAGTGATTCTTTCTAAGTAAACAAAGAATAAAACCAAGCAAAATGAAATACAACAAAAAACAAGTTGAATTTCCCTATCATGACAGGTTGAAACTTTTGGTTCCTTACATATGTTTTTCAGTGCTTTTAGGGGGTGTTTGAATGAATGATAAATTAAGCTAATGTTGTTGAGACACAAATTTTGAATAAGGATTTAATGAGATGGTAGTCAGACCTAGCTGCTGGTAACAATGACACAGTCAGATTACCACCTTTCACTTACTGATTATTTAATGAGATCCTGTCGTTCACACCGTAGTATACAAAGAAACATAACAGATTGTCCTTGCTCAAAGAAGACCTGGAAACTGGAAGTCTAGAGGAAATAAATACACACAAATCAAGAGCTCGAAGCATATGAAACAAGAGGTGTTCCACATGTAGAACCTGACCAAATGGCAAATGAGTGATACAGATAGTAATCATTTTGAGACCTGAGAAGGGAGAAACACTCTAGGCCATGAACTTAGTTGACAAAGTATGGAAAGAGGAATGCGCACACAGTACTTTGCTGGGATGTTAACTTAAAACAGTCCGGCTAATTGGGGAGATTGGGTTTGAGGAGATGAGGCTGGAAAAACCTGTGGAGGCCCTAGGAATTGAGGATAAGAAATGAGTTTTCAATTGTTAAATCACTGGTTCTCAAACTTGACTGCAAATTAGAATCTCCTGAGAAACTAAAAATATTGATGTCTGGGTCCTATACACAGAGATTCTGATTAAATTGGCCCAGGAATCAAAGGTTTTTAAAAACTGCAGCTGATTCTAATATGCTGTCAGCTTGAGAAATCTGTTACACGATCGTGATTTTCAACCCTCACTAAATATTAGAATCAAAGGGGGGGAATTTTTATGACAATACTAAAGATGACCCACAGAATGGGAAAAATATATGCAAATCATATATCTGATAAGAAACTTGCATCAAAAATATGTAAAGAACTCTGATAATTCAACAATAAAAAGGCAACCCAGTTAAGTGGGCAAATGATCTGAATACACATTTCTCTAAAAAGGATAGACAAATGCTTAAAAAACACGTAGAAAATGCTCCACATCATCAGTCATTCGAGAAATGCGTATCAAACAACAATAAGATACTGTTTCATATCCACCAGAATGGCTATAGTAACAAAAGTGAACAATAACAAGTGTTGGCAAGGAGGTGGAGAAATCAGAATCCTCAGATACTGCTGGTAGGAATGTAAAATAGTGCAGTTGCTTTGGAAAACAGTTTGTCAGCTCCTCAAAAAGTTAAACTGAGTTACCATATAACCTAGCAATTCCACTCCAGGTATACACCCAAGAGAACTGAAAACATATGTCCACACAAAAATGTGCACATCAATGTTCATAGCAGCAGTATTCATAATAGCAAAAAAGTGAAAGCAAGTGATGAATGGAAAAACAAAATGCGTATATACATACAACAAGGTATTATTTGGCCATGGAAAGGAATGAAGTTCTGATACATTTCACAACAGAGATGAACCTTGAAATCATGATGCTAAGTGAAAGAAGCCAGACAAAAAAGGCCATATATTGTATGAGCCCATTTATATGAAATGCCCAGAATAGACAAATCCACAGAGACAGAAAACAGTTCAGTGGTTGCCAGGAGCTAGAGGGAAGGAGGAATGAGGAGTGGTTGCTAATGGGTATGGGATTTCTGTTTGGGGGCAATAAAAATACAATATTCTGGAATTGGAGAGTGGCCATCCATTTGCAATTTGTGAATTTAATAAAAAACCACTGCCAGAGGGAAGGAAGGTGGGGGGGATGGGCAAGATGGGTGAAAGGGGGTGGGAGATACAGCTTCCACTTGTGAAATGAGTAAGACATGGGAATGAATGGTACGGCATAGAGAATACAGTCAATGGTATTGTAACATGGTTGTGTGGTGACAGATGGTAGCTACACAGTGGTGAGCATAGCATAACTATAAAGTTGTTGAATCCCTATGTGGTACATTGTGTGTCAACTATACTCAAAGAGAACAAAATAAAGCCCAACCACTGAATTGTATACTTTAAAAGGGTGAACTTAAAAGAAAAGAGTGGCTTTATGGCACATGAATTATATTTCAATAAGTTGTGTAAAAAAATGAGAAGAAACAATACAAATCCCTTCTCCAATCCAGCATAGACTAATTAAATCAGAATTTCTGGAAATGGGACCTGGACATAGGTTTTTTGTTTTTTTTTTAAGTTCTTGATGTACAGCCAGAGTTGAGAACAATGCAGGTGACAAAAAACTGCTAGTAACTTAGTTCTATGCATCTTCCTTTTTCCCAAAGCAAAAACAAAACACCTGACACTTGAATGCAAATCCAGGTTAAATTGGAGCTTTTATTTTAATAGATTTTTATTTTATTTGGCTCTTCAGTATGGGTGTTGCTTCAAAAAACCTTTTTTAAAAAGATGCAAATAGGTAGACAATTATTAGCATAACCCAAAATAACAGCAATTTTTTTTTTTTGGTCTGTATTAAATTTTGAGTCAGAGACACAAAGCCATTCATTGTTTTCGAGAAATTCGTTGTTTTAGAGTAAAGGAAAATTTAGAGAAATTTGCGAAGTTGATTCTTAGTGGGTAAGTGGTCTATTTCTCAGGTGGTTTTAGTTTACTTGGGTTTTTAGTCGTAGCTTTACTCACCATCTATTCAGCGATTTTAGACAAATCATCTAATATTTCTGGGCCTCATACAGTCATTTTAAAAAAAGGAATATATTGTCACGTGCCAGGCAATGGGGATACAGTGGTAAAAAAGATGGAATAGATGTGTTCTCTTCCTCGTGTAGGTTATAATACCTAGCTTCAGGTTCTTTGCTTTAAAAGTGAAGAGACTGAACTAGGTGGTCTCCAGATTCTTTGATCATTTACTGGAATAGCATAGAGGTAGAGAAATGGAATAGAGGCAGAGCTCTTGTACACCTCTTCCATCTCCTGTGATTTAAGGTAATGATTATGTGAAGTGCTTGAGAAGGCTCCTCTCAGAATTTGCTATGGAAGGTAAGTTCAACTCTTGGGGTTATGTCTTCTCTTACTTTTTATCCTACTCTTGCAATGGTCAACAAACAAAGTCCAAATGTTTCAAAACATTTTAATTCCTTCACAAAAGCCTGTATCACAACTTAAAGCCAGATCTATTTGTGTATCCATGTCAGGTGTTAAAAAGCCATTTCCAAGGATCCCACTCAATCAAGAAGATACACAATTATGCACGATTAACATCTTTGGAATCTTAGCACAGATTCAAAAATTCCAGATGCATAGCTGTGGTGCTCAGTGCCAAGAGAAGGCCACATTCTGCCCTCCAAGTGAAAACACGCTCCAGCGTTTCATTCAAAGGAGGATGAAAATAATATCAAAATGCAAACTTTTAAAGTCTCAGTATAATTATCTTCCAAAGAGCTCCTGCATCTTCATCTGCCAAGAGAAAGCCTTTGCTGGAGATCTGTTTATTTTGTTAATTAATTTGTCTTGATTTCAGGAAAAAAAAAAGTCCTCACGCCCTTGTTCTAAGCAAATGATTTTTCCTTCTTCAGAAAACAAGATTTTGGTGAAGCAGTTGCCCAGGCTTGTGGTATACAACAATGAGGTCAACCTGAGCTGCAAGTATACCCACAACCTCTTCTCAAAGGAGTTCCGGGCATCCCTTTATAAGGGAGTAGATAGTGCTGTGGAAGTCTGTGTTGTGAATGGAAATTACTCTCATCAGCCTCAGTTCTACTCAAGTACAGGATTCGATTGTGATGGGAAGTTGGGCAACGAAACAGTGACATTCTACCTCCGGAAGTTGTTTGTTAACCAAACGGATATTTACTTCTGCAAAATTGAGGTCATGTATCCACCTCCTTACATAGACAATGAGAAGAGCAATGGGACCATTATCCATGTGAAAGGTAACACACAACTCTACCAGTGCACTGCTCTAAAGTAATGGTTTTCAATGGCAGTCTTGAAAACTAGGTCATGATCAGTGGTGGGGTTGGATAAATCCCAGAGAGGAAGTCTACACATTCTACACTAGTGATATTTTGCATATTTTGATCCCTTTCCCATTCTTCTATAATGTTCAGAAGGAAAGAAATGTGCTCAAGTGCCACTTCCATGTTGGTTAACCCGCTCTGTTCTATTTTTCAGAGAAACATCTTTGTCCAGCGCAGCCGGCTCCTGAATCTTCTAAGCCATTTTGGGTACTGGTGGTGGTCGGTGGAGTCCTAGTTTTCTATAACTTGCTAGTAACAGTGGCTCTTTGTGCTTGCTGGGTAAGAGAAGCAACACTGCTTTTGTGTAACTTTTCCACTGCACGTGTAATCTGAACATGTTCAAGAATTTTGCCCATGTGGTTCATTTTCTGTTTAACATGTGGTTGTTATTATTATTGCTGTCATTTCCCTGCTAGGTTTGGGTAGGTTCTCTTTTAGCCTGTTCAACTTTATCTGAGATGAAAATCTAATGTGAATTCAATTTTCCAGACGGCACTAATTAGGTGGCCAGGCAGAATAAGAAGCTAAATGGGTAAATTGGGGGTGGGGTAGGGGGTGGGAGTCTTAGGGCCAGTTACTTTTATTCTTCCCCTTTTGCAATATCATAATGATGTATAAAATAGTTTTAATATAGGGGCGCCTGGG
Source organism: Mirounga angustirostris (assembly GCF_029215605.1). Classification (NCBI taxonomy): domain Eukaryota; kingdom Metazoa; phylum Chordata; class Mammalia; order Carnivora; family Phocidae; genus Mirounga; species Mirounga angustirostris. The sequence continues at coordinate 163,887,132 of NW_026991711.1, forward strand.
TGGCTCAGTTGGTTGGGCGACTGCTTTCGGCTCAGGTCGTGGTCCTGGAGTCCCGGGATCGAGTCCTGCATCGGGCTCCCTGCTCGGTAGGGAGTCTGCTTCTCCCTCTGGCCCTCCCCCATCTCATGCTCTCTCTCTATCTCATTCTCTCTCTCAAATAAATAAAATCTAAAAAAAAATAGTTTTAATATATACATATGTATAAAAATCTAAGCAACTTGGGAATCTAGGCACTGAAACCAATGAACAATTTTGGTTCAGGGTCAAAAATTGTGAGAAATTTGGCTACTGAAATTATGCATTCAAACCTAGCAAAGAAACTAGGTCTGTTTATCTGAGTCATATTTTTATCTCCTCTGAAGCAGTTGAATTTTGTGAGGCCAAGTGTGGTTGCTGTCATTATGAAACCATAATGGGAGTTAGACTTTTCTGAGCTCTCAGCACTGAATTAGAGTTTACCAATTTGTGCAAATGTTCATGTCATGAACCTGGCGTATTTTTCTTTACCTTCTTCAAAGCTGAAATTTTGAACCATCTTGATGACCATATCCACTGTTAAGATGGTACTCCCTTGCCAACGATCTTTCCCTTACTCAGAAATCTCCCTTTCTCATGTACACGGTGTGAGACAGAATATCTCCTGCATTGATTCCGTGCTGTCTTTGAATTTTTTACTATAAGTTAGATGCATGTATGAGTCATTTCTTCAATAAGAAATGTATGCTCCTCAAGGATAAAGGACCATTTCTCTTGATATTCACCATCCATCTGGTATTAAGCATATTTAATTCTTAATGAGTGCTTATCAAATTGATGAATCGATAACCCTCATAAAGGCCAAACTAAGGACTTAAATGAACATATCTTTAAGGCATATTCTTTTTTTTTTTTTCTTAAAGATTTTATTTATTTGACAGAGAGAGACAGCGAGAGCAGGAACACAAGCAGAGGGAGTGGGAGAGGGAGAAGCAGGCTTCCCCCTGAGCAGGGAGCCTGACGTGGGACTCGATCCCAGGACCCTGGGATCATGACCTGAGCCGAAGGCAGCCGCTTAACAAGGCGCCCTTTAAGGCATATTCTACATGTTTAACTAAGCCATATATGGGTCAGTGATTTCTGGAACCCACACCAGGTGAAACTGTCCTTTTTACTAAAGACCTGGTGCTGGGGTGGGGGGGTAGAGGTGAGGAGGGCATCCTTGGGTTCACAGTCATGTAAATGACAGATCCAGCCTGGGATTCTTTTATTTTACTTTTTTAGAAGATTTATTTATTTGAGAGAGAAAGAGCGTGACTGTGCAAGTGCGGGGAGGGGCAGAGGGAGAGAATCCTCAAGCAGACTCCCTGCTGAGCACCGGAGATGGGGCTCGATCTCATGACCCATGAGATCATGACCTGAACTGACACCAAGAGTCCGATGCTTAACTGACTGAGGCATCCAGGTGTCCTGCCTGAGATCCTTTTAAACTCTGTTGGCCTATTTCCAAAGTTTGCCTCTCGATCTTTCCCCACATGCTTCTAACATTTTGGAAGACTCTAGGGGCAGATAGACATTTGTTAGGCTGCCTGTTGCCTAATCTGTCCCTTCTGTAGGGTAGGGAACAAAGTGGCTGTTTATTCCTGGAAATCTTTTATACTAGATAGCAACTTGATATTTACCTGTCTTGCCTCTTCCAAGTTGCTCAACCTTGGGAGCCTTTTATGTAGAGAAATATTGCTTAAATTCTTCCTCTGATGTCAGTTGAGTCCCTCATCTTTCTGGATCTTGGGGTCTTCACACAAGATACCTTCCCACTTTGAACCTCTGTGGTGTTTGCCAGTGATTTTAGAATTTAGAATCTTAGTCCTTATTTTTATCCCTTGGGAATTTCAACTTCTTAATCTAAAATATAGGTGTGGTGGCTTTATGGGTCCACTTCCAGGACAGGGGCTCCCTTGTAATATGCTGACCTAGGGCAGTGTAATTTACCAGCTTTCCAGGAATTCATTTGGGGAAAAGTACTTTAACTTTCAGTGGCCAGAAGGGTACTGCTCATCATTTAAAACTTATTGTAAATACACATTAGAATATCAGTTACTATAATCAGGCACTAATTTGCTCAGTGATGGGAATCACCCAGAGAACAAAAGCCACTTCTCATTTTCAGTGAATTTAAACAGTTCACTTTCAACTTGGAAACATCATAGATACCATGGGTTTTTCTTTGGTAGTACTACTTGCTTTGTCTTGAGAAAACTTAACTTTGGTCTTACTCTGTTTCGTAAGTTCCCTGTGAATTAGGAAGAGCCAGTGGTTGGCATGATCTTATCTTCTGTGGCCTCTTATAGTCAATTAGGTTGTCCAATAAGAACCCTTTGGTTTGCATCTCAACCTAGGTCTTTGTACTCTCTGCCCAAAAGGGTGTGAAATAAATATATGTCTATATTTCATAAGATAACATCACATTTTTCCCCTTGGCTCATCTTTTCTTGCTGCTATTACTGTTTAAGCCACCAGCACCTTGTTGAGCAAGGCAGCCAGGCCATTAGGGATCCCTAGAGGTTAGCCATTTCCTGGGTGCTATTCCGGGAGCCTATTTTTGGCTGGTCAGCACTATGCCTTGGTGTGAGCTGTTGTTCTCCGGAACTCCCTGAGGGCTTATGATGAGCTACCACAGGCGGTTGTAGGCTGAGTGGGTTCCTGGGAACAGCTGCACATTCTAGCCCAGCTTTTGACCTGTTGCTGGCATTTGAATAAATAAAGGGCTCCCCTGTGCCAGGCTGCTGCCGAACAGCACCTGTTACTGTCACTCAATCCTCCACTCACTCAGCTGAGCTGGTAAACCTATTCTCTTTCTTAGTCTAAAGGAGCCTTTCCGAAAACACGATCTTCTCCACTATCAGTCACAATGTGGGGACCGTGGACAGTGTGTGGATAGGTGGTCTCTGCCTTTAAATTCAGTGTGCTCTTGAAGACTGTGCCTTGAAGTGAATTGTGACTTGTTGCTGCTTCCAGGAAACAGGCGGGTGAGGGTGGGGGTGGAGGAAGGGATCTTTAGCAGACATAGCAGAATGGGGAAGGGGCAGAATAGAGGACCCAGTCACACAGACACATAAGGCGAGTCCTCTCCACACACATAGGCAGGTGCACACGGACACTGTGGGTTCTGGGTTGTGTTCCTAGCCGTGCATGTGTCATTTGCATCCCACTGTTGGGTTTACAGCTTAGTGGACTAAATCCACCATCTGAAAACACCATGAGGGGAAGCATGGGAGCTGAATGAGCAGATCTTTCAGAGTCTTTGGGCAACCCGGAGAGCCTCAGACCCAAGACATCTTCATTATTGGGGCTTCTCTACCAGCTATAGTTGTATTTCGGTGTCTGGAGGCAAAGACTGCCATTTGGGAGTCCGGCAAGGGAAGTCCTCAGAGCTGGAGTAAGTACTAAAATGCTTGCCAGGTATCAGCAGCAGCTTTCCACATTTATTTGGGGGCAGAAGTTTCTCCTGCCCTGGCATAACCCCGTGCCCAAGAGAACTCTAGTCCTTATTTATAGAAAGGATGTAGAGCCACGATGTTTGAAGAGAAACTTCCCTCACCCACTGTGTTTCCATGGCTACCTCTCTTGAATGAATCTCCCAGTTATGTCTGTTTAATGCTGTCCTCTTCTTAGTTTCAGCTGGATTATCCATCCATCATTCAAATCCCAAATGACCAAAGCTGAATTTGTAACCTTCTCTTACAAATCTACTTCTCCTACTGTCCTGCCTTATATCTATGTATGGAACAGCCTCCTTCCAGTCTCCCAGGCTCAAATTATCGGTCATCTCTGGGGATGAGCAAGAAGGGAGGGTCAAGCAATCCAACAATATTCATTCTAAATTTGGTCCCATATTTTTTATCCATTACTTCCTTTTCATTCCATTCCTTTTCATGATCAGACTTCTTAGATCAGGATTTCTCAGTCTTGGCACTATTGAGATTTTGGGCTGGGTAGGTCTTTGTTGATGGGGACTGCCCTGTGCACCATAGGGTGTTTAGCAGCATCTCTGGCCTCTACCCACTAGATGCCATAACATTCTTCCCAGTTGTGACAACACAAAATGCCTTCAGACATTGTCAAATATCCCCTGGGACAAGGGAAAGGGAGCTGGTGGGGTCAAGGAGGAGACTTAGGAAGTCTTGGGCAACTGTATATATGGCAGTGGCACTCACTGAAATAGAAACACCGGGAGAGGACCAGACTTCAGGGGAGGATCTGAGTTTCGTTTTGGACATGTTGAGTTTGAAGTACCTTTGAGGTCTCATCCAGAGGTATAAATTTGGGTGAATAGGTGGTAATTGAAGCTGCAAATGGGGATGAGTTTGCCTAGAGAGAATGGAGTGAATAGAGGAGAAGGCCTGTGAGGAGCTCTAACACTGAATGGCTACTTAGAGAAGGGTGAGCTTGCAAAGGAGGCAGTGAAGGAGTAGCCAGAAAGGTAGGATGAAAACCAGTATGGTACCATCTCACGGAAGGCAAAGTGGAAGAGTGTCTCAAAAAGGCAAGAGTAATCATTAATAGAGAATGCTGCCGAGAATTCAAAAGATGAAGACTGAAAACACGTTAGTTGGATTTAGTAATGTGGAGGCCAGTGTTTTTCAAGCCTTTCTTTAACACTTGCTCATGTTCATTTGACAAGGAAGGTGTGAAGGGCTCAGGGAGGAGTGCATGAAAATAAAGCCAGGGCAAAAGTCACCTGCTCACTTACCTGTTCAAGGGTTCATGTCATTCACATGGCATGTATCTACTTATGCATCAGGCCAAGTGTCAAGAAATAGACATTTTTTTTTTCTTCATAAAGGGAATTCTGAATTCAGAAACCTGGGTAGCTATTTTTTAGAATTTTTATGGGTCTTTTATCAAACATGTAAAATTTACCATCACATTGGTTCAGGAAAGATGCTCCTAAACTCCAGTCAAAACTATGCTAAGATTCATGGTGCGTGTAACTCTTGCTCTGGGTTTAGTATTGTCCCTACTTCCCTCACCCCTAATAGAAATTCATCCAGAAGGAGCTGAATCTCAGGAACAGAGACTGAGTGACACTATTGTCTTTATGGAAACGTACGTACACATCAGAGAATACGAATGTAACTAGTTGTCTTGAAGTATACCTCTCCACTAATTTGGACTCCAGAGCTAGGAATTTACGATTATTTCAGACTCTAGAGGGGTGAAAGTCCTCTTGGATTAATGATGGAAAAATGGCTTGTTAAGCAAATGACAGATGTAAGAAGATTGCAGTGGGGATGCTTAACCTTTTCAAAGGAGGAAGGGCCTTCAAGAGTATTTACATATCAACAGTGGATATGTTAATTAGATAACACTTTTGGAATTCAAATGACTGCATTGAGGGTAATATGGGTACATTATCTAAAATACTTTCTTTGATTCAGATTTTGCATGTTAATTTAGAAGAGTTCCGAGTAGTTAGGTTTAATTAGGCACTATCCAGGTCCAAGGTACTCAATGAATTCAGGTGTATCCAGCTTCATTTGACAGTCTATGTTCTGAGTAGTTGCTCCCCCAAGTCTTAGAACTCCTCCCACTATATGTCCCTCTGTTCCCTGACCCCCTTCACAGTGACACTTCTCTTTTCTGCAGATGAAGAGTAAGAGGAGCAGGATCCTTCAGAGTGACTACATGAACATGACCCCTCGGAGGCCCGGGCCCGCCCGAAGGCACTACCAGCCCTATGCCCCAGCTCGCGACTTTGCAGCATACCGCTCCTGACACGGACGCCTATCCAGATGCGAGCCGGCTGGCAGCTCTTCACCTGCCCAACACAACTGCTCTGGATAGGAAAAACCCGCCTCGTCTTCAGCCGGCCACGGGCTCCTTTTATGGGCTCTTACTAAGCTCCCATGCCAATTTTTCTTGAATGACTAGACCAAATAACATTATTTTGAGACTCTGAAGTGTAGTTAAAGAATATTACTGTGGCAGGCTCTATCTTGTCGTGCCATGACCCAAATTCCAACTTGCCATGTATTTATTGACTTAAGAGGTTGCAGTAGAAAAAAAAAAGCCGTGGATTCTGTTAACCTTGAAATCTGCTTTCTATTTCACTCCTTTCTCACTCACCTGAACATTGTGGTCAAGTGAAGTGTGATATGGAAGGACTCTTTAGATGCAGAAGAAAGGCTAGAAACTTATTCCTTTTGGTTAAATGGGGGTTAGGGTAGGAATAGGTTAGAGTGGGGGACAGGGGAGGGAGACTTACACATTTGAACAATCATTAAAACACTGTCTCTCATTCATGAAATGAGCCACTTAGTTCCTATTTAATACTGTTTTAGTTTAGAAAGATATAGACATTGTTTTTTTTTTTTTAAGAACTCTGGTCATATTTAGTCATTTTGACCAATGGAATTCCTTCGAAGCATTTTGAGGCAAACAGTCTCGCTCTCCTTACTCCTTGTGATGGGAATTCAATGTAGTATTCACAGTATAATTTGAAAAGAATAAAATAGTCCTCCCATACCAAGGATGTGTCAGGAAATGAAGGGTTACTTCTTTGGCAGATCATTCCAGTCAAATCATATAGGGGGCTTCTCTGTTCCCTCTATTTCAGGTTTGGCTGGTTGGTCTCTTTGTTGTCCGTGTGGACACTGAAAGCGCATCCAGAGCAGTGATGATACTGTGAAAATGGGGTGTGGGTGTTCATGAGGGCATGGGGATGAGTCCCAAGAAACTTCTTCTGGAGGAGGAGAATAGAAGGGAAACATGAGACTCTTGCCAATGTACTGAGGCGGGGGCCAACATCTGGTGGAAGAGTTCCAGAAGACAGAAGGAGACATGGCGAGAGTTCCTTTACAGCGACTTTACATACTTTAGGGCTCAGAGCTCCAGAACTCTGTGGGTTCAGCTGTGTGTTTACCCTGGAGGTCCACTGACATGGAAAAGTATTTTGGAGTGTGTCTTTTAAGACAGCATCAAAGTTCTCAAGATACCCTGCAAAGCCTGACCCTGTAAGACCTGATCTTGTCATGACCATGGATATTTTTCTGCCTCCAGTTGGGGTCAACTGGCATATGCCTGGGGACCTTAAAGAACAGCTTTACTGCTGCCTTTACAATTTGTTCAGTGCTTCGATTTACTCAGATGTTAGAGGAGTCTAGGTTTTAGAAGCAGATAAAATAGATCTGGTTCAAGTCCCATTTCTAGTTGGCCTTAGGCAAATCACTGACTTTCTAAGACTTTACTCTTCAACTATAAAATGGAGGTAATGATCATAATTGTTTGTCCCTATAGTATAATCTCCATCAGGGCATGGTCCAAGTGTGTCTTTTGTTTTTTCTGCTCGTCCCTGGCCCTAGTACCATACCTGACAAATAATGTCAGCTACTATTATTATTGCCTTATAAATAATGTATAAAGATTAAACTGGGGGGTGCCTGGGTGGGTCAGTGGGTTAAGCATCTGCTTTCAATTCAGGTCATGATCTCAGGGTCCTGGGATCAAGTCCCACATTGGGCTTTCTGCTCAGTGGGGAGTCTGCTTCTCCCTCTCCCTTTGTGCTCATGCTCTCTCTCTCTCTCTCTCTCGCCCTCTCTCAAGTAAATTAAAAAAAAAAAAAAAGATAAACTGGGCAATGCCCCAAGAAGGGAGAGAATACTGCAATATAAATTTAAACCCACTACCCGGGCATAAGGTGCTATAAAATTTGAGAGCCTTCTAACTTCCACCATTTTCCTGTTTTGGAATATTTTAGCTTGTAATGAAATGTACAGTGTTCTGCCTCCCACTTTTATGTGTAGAAAGAGGTCTTTTTAAATTTTTTTGTGATATGGGAAGGGGAATCCTATGATTCCAGACAGAAAATATTGTACTTCGGTTGACTTTGAAATGGGCTTCCATTCCATGAATATAATTAATCCAAAGAAGGTCAAAGTCATTAGAACTTGGGTGACAAAGAACTCTTGAATTTATACTGGCTCATGTGCTGCCTCACCAGCCTCTTGGCAGGCAGAGTTCTTTAATCCAAGTTACTAGATTGGATTTGAAAATGATAGAGCTAGAGAATTTTATGAAGAGCAATGGCAAAACATAAATTTAAAAAATGGAAAAATTTGATCTTTGGTGAAAAAATGGTTTTATTTTCTGAAGGGAAAAATAAGTTTACTAAAGATGAATCACACTTTAGATTTCTCTTACTCACTCTGAACAGAGCCAAAGTAGAAATGTTAATAGGGAAGTCCATTTTCACTATTAGTATGAGCCAGTGGTTTAAAAACCAAGTCAATGGTTTAAAAACAGTGGTTGGAGCAATGCTTTTACAGTTTCAGATATGATAATTATGAAGAAAACAATGTCATTTGCTGCTATTATTGTAAGAGTCTGATAATTAATAGTATTTCTATAATTTTTGATTGTGAGCTCACTTATTTTGGGCTGAGCATGCCAAGTTAAAGAGACCATTATATTCTGTGTATTCAGTGGTAAAATTACTGAACTACCATGTGCCTGTTTTTAATTTGTACTTTAGTATTTGTCTTTCAGAGCAGGTATGCTTGAAAGACATTATATTCTGTGTATTCAGTGGTAAAATTACTGAACTACCATGTGCCTGTTTTTAATTTGTACTTTAGTATTTGTCTTTCAAAGCAGGTATGCTTGACTTTTGGTCATGAATCTGGAGAAAAGTTGCTATTTAAAAATGGTGTGGGATAAATCTTTTTTTTTTTTTTTTCATAAATCTCCAGTTTAGCTTTTTAAAAAGAAACCAAACTTTCATATATTAGTTTTATTTCAAGCAAGGTACACTCCTGGTTTGTTTACTTTCTTTTAGTCACAATTTCTCATCAAACCAATGGTTTGTATCTCTAGGACGTGTGCATTCTGTGTGATGTGAATGCTCTATGAGAGAGATCAGACTTCAGTCTTGACCCCATCACTCCCTTGGGTTTACTAACCGAACCACTAGTTCTCATGGCTAATTTAATGGGGATGTTGATGGTTAAATGGATGTCAGATCCCTCATTCCAGTTTTTTTGCAATGCTGGATAGGAACCACAGCCTATCCAGGGATTAAATGCCAAAGTGTTAAGTTCAGGTACATGCTGGAGGTTGGAGATGGTGGCAGTGATGGACCCAGAACCAGGGTCATCACTGCCTTAGATCTGTTATTAACCCAAGTCAAGGACCGTGGCAAGGACTTTCTCAAGTCCTAGACTGAGTGACTTCTTGAGATTTGAGGCTCAGGAAATCTCTGTTATAGGTATATGCATACTTTCTGACATATTCCTCCTCAAACATCACAGGCATGTTCCCACTTCAGGGCTTTTGCACATACTGTTTCCTCTGTCTGGAATGTTCTTCCCCAGATATCTACCTGGCTTGCTCCCTCATTTCCTTTAGGCCCTTGCTCAAATGTCATCGTCTACCTTAGTTAACCACCTCCCTGCCCTGCCCCGCCCCACCAAACCCTATATGCTTTCCTGGCTTGCCTTTTTTCCATAGCATTTCACCCTCTCTTACACTAGATTTTTTACTTATTTATTTGTTTATTATTTGTTTCCCCAAACTAGAGTGTAAGCTCCATGACAGATGGAACTTTGTCTGCTTTGTTGATTGCCATATCCCCAGTGCCTAGAATAGTACCTGGCATGAAATAAATATTTATTGATTGAATGAATGAATTTCATATACCATATGGATTAATGGCCAGTTTAAATGTACTAATCACACTCTGAGAAGGAGAGAGACAGTTCTGTTTTCTACTTTCCTATTAATAAGTACCAAAATCCATTTTATCAGTGAAACGGGAGGTAATACATATATATACAGCCAAAATTGATGAAAGAAAACTGACGGATGGAAGTTCATTCACATTTTAGAAATTTTTGTGCAGTGAGGAAAACCAATACTGTTAGAAAGAAACATCTTGAAAAGTCATGCTAAATAAGCCACAGTCAAGACTAAGTTGATTTTCCACTGAAGTCCCCAAATCTACTCTTAATGGAATATTGACTATGTTTTAAACATTACTTTAGACTAAGATTTCTAAAAATGTTGCCTTTGTAGTTTAAATCCCATCTTACTATTGAACTGCTACTCATTTCTCTCTCTCTCTTTTTTTTGGCCCCAACAAATTCTATAAATGCCTTGCCTGGCTGTGATTCAAAAAGAGTTCAAAGATGAGAATGCTGGGGACAGACAATTTCAGCTTCTTTATCTGTCATGCTCATAACTGAACACTCCAATGGCTTGCAATAATTAAAAAATAAAAGAACAACAGTGAACAAAATTGTGGCACTTGGAGTAAGTTGAAAATTCAAATCAGACATGTTAATCACCACACACAGACAGACACACATACACAGAGCTTGTGGGTAGGGGAAGGCCCTTGAGTAAGAGACACAGAGCTGGTCTGATAATTTACATAGCAGCTCCTATTTATTTCATTGCAAACTGTGCTTTGAAGGTGGCCTGAAGTCAAATAAGTGTGCCATGAAGACTTCTCCAAAGCGACTCTTCTTTGTTAAATGGAGCTCATTAAGTTAAATAAAGGTAAACTTGAAAAAGATGAGCTTGTATGTGTCATTCTACTCAAAGAAAGACTGAACTTAGCTAGTGACACATGAATTCAACTGGACAAAACAATTCAATCGGAAAGGGACAAGATTGATCAAAATTAGCCATTAAATGAATCTGCTCAATAAGCACTCCTTTGTTGGGCTAATAAAAATGGTGTAACCTAGTTCTGCAAAAAAGTTCTAGTACCTTGAAACCCAAGTTCAAAGAGAAATAAAATGCAAACTTCATAACTTCACCTAACAGACCTCCCACCATGTTCTAGCTACATAACTATGTGAATGGTGTAATCACTCAGAGCCCTGAATTAACTTTTTCTCTCCAGTCTGATAAAACATAGGGATTTCTTTTAAAGCAATACCTTTTCTGCTCTCTCATCTTGCCTGTAACCAAGATAATGGGTGAGGGAGAAAAATCAAAGAAACTTCTGGATCCATCATAATGGATGCTTAACTATCACATTAAGCAGCAGCAAAAAGGATGGTCTGGGAGTCATAACAGACCCTTGTTTGGTAACTTATCTGTGTCTCCTAAACTGAGGCACTGCCTAACTCTTGACTTTTCCTCAGTTTTCCTGGTCCTCAAAAGAAGTTTGGTTCTTCAGGAACAAATCTGAGTGGGTGGATCTCACAATTTTCTCTGACTTGGCATCCCAAAGGAGTCTGTGCTTTCCCTTCGAAGATTCACAGGCTCTCAGCACTTGGAAACCTAGACCACTGTCCAGAGCACACTTTCTCAGCGCTTCTTTTGTTCTTTTCAGGGTGTATGGACACTTGGGCTCCATAATCGAAAAATGCTTGGGATGAAATATGGGTGATCCAAGAATATTTTCTCTTTTCTAAGCTGACCCCGTTATTGAGGCCACTCTGAAGGCCAGACTGTATGCTTTCCAAGCCCTGTTTTCTACCCTATTTGCTGGCTGAAACTGTGAAGGGTTTTGGGGTGCCAGGAATTCGAGGGGACAAAAAGTCACAGAAGGGGGAATTTATCCCAGAGCAGCGGTGGCCTGCCTTCTCCTCACACTGCATCTGAGAGTGCTATCTTAATGACAGACTTAAACGCTTCTCTGGCTCCAGAGAACAAGTTGTGAGAGCTGGCTGGAAATGTCAGTTGAGACAAAAGAGCAGCAAACAGCTTTGTTTTCCTATAGTTGTGGTTTTACTTGGTGATGATGACACATGAAGATGAAAATGTGCAGCATGAACTCCAGTTGTTATCTGAGTGAGCATCTCTGCCAACACTGAAGGATATGTGTGGGTGTTACCTGCAAGCAAAGAGAGAGAAAAAAAGAGGCCCTGTTTCGGAAAGAAGAGCCAGTTAATCAAAGATCAACAAGTGGTGCTGTTTATTTCATGAGCTTTATATTCGATTTCCTTCCCTCGTTAATCTCCAAGTCTCAATTTAGTCTCCGGACTAAATATGTAAGTGTCTGGTGATGGAGGAAGGGGTGGAAAAGGTGGACTCGAAGGGGCATCATGGCCGTTACTATAGTGAAGTCATTTCTTTCATGTCTCCTGGGCGCATACCTAACATTTGATACGTTAGCTTCCAAATAGTGTGTTAGCTCCGAACTCTTGAGAACCTGTGGCATATTATACAAGGGTAGACACACTTGAGCTTGCTGTTGGGGACACTTTTCCACTCCCAATCCCATGCAACTCTTGTTTCACTTGCTTAATGCTGCTTCTTCCTCTCTTCCTCTTCATTCACTCAGTAAGTCCTTCATGAGCACCTGCTCAGCTCCAAGAAGTAGGCGAGGTCCTGGGGACGTGACAGCGAGCAACACGGCATTATTATCTCCTCCTTTGCCAAGTGTAAAATGTAAACTTCGTCTAGCCCTTCTCCTTCTCCTTCTTCTCTTTAAACACCCTGCTCCTCCTCCGGATAACCACTTACTCTTAATTATGGGCTCACACCTTCATGCGACTGTTTGATAGCCTTTGGTTGGTCGGTTTGCCTGAAATTTATTTCTTTGAGATGTTCTTATTTAACCTTGCTAGCACAGTTAATGTCTTAGATCAGGGATTGACAAGCTTTTTCTGGAGAGGGACAGAGAGGAACTAGCTTAGGCTTTGCAAACACACAGTCTTGTGCAGCTACTGAACTCCTGCCACTGGAGTGTGAAAGCTGCCATAGACAATACGTAAACAAATGAGCACGTCTGCCTTCCTGTAAACTTTTATTTGTAGACATTGATATCTGGGTTTCATATAACTTTCATAGGTCACACAATATGAGTATTCTTATTATTCCCTGTTCCCCCCCGACCACAGCCATTTATCACGTAAAATCCATTCTGAGCTCATGGGCTGTTCAAAGGCAGCCTGTGGGCTGGATTTGGTCTGCAGGCTGCAGTTTGCTGACTTAGACCCAAGCCACCATTTTAGCTACAAGAGTGTCTTTGAATTCCATTGAATTCCACCATCTGCATTTTTAGGGCTGGAAGCCATCAGTTTGGATGTGTGTAAAGGCCTCTTGGGAGTGGTGAATGTTAAATATCTGTTTTGAAAGAAGGGCATGGATCATTCAAGAAGAAGGAAGAAGAAACTTCATTGGAGGGAAAGGCATTTTAGGTGGAAGGAACGGGAGATTATAGTAAAGAGGAGGAGAAGCTGTTTCAGAATGACGGAGTCCCTTGCACATTATTGCTAAAAGCCTACAAATCTTGGGAATTGTGGTTACTCTTCTCTCAAGTCATGTTTGCTTTTCTGCTCTTTTCTAAGCATCAAATCCTCTTCATCTCCAAGGAGACAAAGTAAATTTTGAGTCACAGCAGGCAGAGGGCAAAAAACATGGCCTCGTCTTATGTAATGGACAGGGCTACTCTCCCTGCGAACGCTTCCAGACATAGCACAGTCAAATCCAACATGGGCTGGGTGCAGCAGAGGTCAGAAATAGCTGTTTCTGAATTAGCCTCCTACTTTCTGCCCATCACCTGTGCTTTCAGTCTGCACTTGGCCGCCATTTTATGGGTGACCAAGGGTGATCTCCCTGGAATCCAGACTTTCACAGGTAGCTGGTGAAATCAGTTTTACTCAGATAAGGGCACTGACCCACCCCTTACCATTCCCTCATCCCCACTCCTGACTCCCGTCTACAGCTGCTGGTTACACCCAAGGTACAAATAATTCCTGGAAGCAGTCCAGCATATGTGGGCACCCCAAGCCACACACCCATTCACACCATCTGAGCAAGTTAAAAATAGGGTCAAATGTAGCATTTAGCTTGATCTGTCCAGCCAAGATCAGGAAATTGCCGCTGAAAGGTCAGATGATTGCGATCATCGTGCCAACAGTCTGGGATGTCAGTAATGAATAAAGATTCTGGCAGAATGAATTTATCCTGATTTTCTTTATGACATTCAAGTTCTGGGTCTGCATGAACGGCCTCAGGAATTCTAAGAAGAATTTTCTTCTCCATCATGCCGGGCACCGTGTACACTTACGTGTTGTATGCCGCGCACAAGGGCCCCGAGCCAAGGGGCTGGAGGGGTCCGAAATCCAGTAGGATCCCCTTAAGCTACTCACTTGCAAGAGCTATGTCCACTGGGAGAGGGCACCTTTCTCTAATGCCCACACATAGGGGCTACCAAGGTGCTGACAGAATGCTTGCTTCTCTGCCATTTGGTTACTGAGCTCTTTATAAAATAAATTAGATCCTCATTCTCAAAACAGGAATTATCTAGGATGAGCAAGAGTTAAAAATCAACCAAACAAGTGGAATGATTTTTAATACCATAGAAATTTCTCTCCTGGACCCCTTCTTTAGTCTTTTCTGCACAGTTTAATTCAGTTGGTTGATTTTTCCTGAAATACATCTTGGTGGGGTTGAGGAGAAGATTGTTTTTTAGGAGTAATGTGAGAAGGAATTTCCTGGCTCAGATTTCTGAAGAAAAAAATCTGTGACCTGGAGAACACTAGGTTTGGATTTAGTTCTCAGGATGTCCTTGGAACTTTTTAGTTAATGGCAGACTCTACTCTTATTTTATAGTTATCAGTACATGAGGGGTTTAGACTAAATAACCTCAAGTCTGATACTTATAATAGCTTTCATATTCCTTATTATAACTCTGCCAGGATAATCTTCCCCAAATAAATGCCATTGTTTTGAGTTTTTTCCCATCATCACATTCCTGTTTTATAGATATAAATATTTTATGTTCGATATTTGTCAATAAGGATTATTTGAATAAACCTACAATTTCCTATAACTCTTAAATTCAACAATTTATCACAAAAATTTCCATCACTTTCTCTTAAGAAAATAATGAATTTTATTCATAAGTTTAGGCTAGAAATCATGAAAAATTTTTGGGACTTGTGGGCTTTTTGTGTGAGTTTAATTTAAAAAGCACCTTCACATTATAACATAAGAAACTATTACATCATTTTTGGAGTTTGTCATTTTCCAAATAATAAAATTCTTTTTTTTTTTTCCTGAAAGTGTGAGCAGTGGGGAGGGGCAAAGGGAGAGGGAGAGAGAGAATCTTAAGCAGGCTCCATGCTCAGTATGGAGCCTTGTTGCAGGGCTTTGTCTCACGACCCTGAGACCATGACCTGAGTCAAAATCAGGAGTCAGAGGCTTAACAGAGAGAGCCACCCAGGCATCCCTGAAATAATAAATTTCTTGATGATATAAAATTTATATTATTTAGTCTCCCATGGTGAACTCTATCTTGAATATGAGGTGCTCAGGTGCTCCTAACTGAATGCATAAATGGATGGATAAATGAACATCTTTCATTTCATAAATATCTGCAACCTGTTTTGGTCTTTTTTTGTTTTTGTTTTTGTTTTGGTCTTTGACAGATTAGATGAACTAGCTACTGTGAAAAGACTTGGAAAGATTGGAGACTACTGATAAAGATTTTGCATTTCTTAAATTGGTGAAATGTATTCCATTAGTATATACATTTTCAGACATTGTTCAGACATTCAGAAGCAATACCCATTTCCCCTTCCTTGGCAACAAACAGAACTCTAATTGTGTTCAGAAGCACCCTCCAAGTGCTTGTGGGGAGTTCCAGGGAGTGGATAATGATTGGTTTAAGCTGTAATAGTGGTCCTATCTTCTCATTAGTGACTGTTATAAGCAGGGACACGTGACAACATTTTGACCAATAACCATGGTAGTATGTTCTAAGGGACCTCCGTGAAAGTTTTTCCTTGCTCTTAAAAAGAGGTCTGTGGAAATAGAAAGTCTCTTTTCTGCTACAGAGTGTTGTGTCTGTACGCGGCATCTGGAACAGTCATTTTAGGACTGTGAGAGGAGTTAGCCTGAGAAGAACATGATGAGGTAGACAGAGCAGGAAGAGGGATGGAACCCGGGTTCTGATGACATTGTTAAGCTGCAGATGGAACCAACACCGAAGCTCTTCTTTCTTCAACTTCTTGTCATGTGAGACAATAAATAGCTGTATTATTTAAGGTATTTGAGTTGGATTTTCTGTTGTGTGAAGCTTAAAACATTTAACAAGTAACTCCATCTTCATGCTTACTGATGTTCATAAATACTCATAGATTATATTACTTGGGGATACCCAGAACTTGACTCAATTTATCTTGTTGACCTGCTCAATAATTAGTCTCTGATAACTCTGAATAACTAAATGTTACTACCACACTCAGGACAGTAGTTATATCTGCTGACATGTGAAACTTGGGAAGCTTGCTTCCGTGAACACACTGCCTATTGGGGTGTTATAGATTATAGAATAGCAGAAGATACAAGACCCCCACAAGAGATCAGTAAGACTTACTCCTTCTCTTCCTTCTATTATATGAACTGATGAGAAGGAGCCCCTCTTGGAAGGAGTCTGGGAAATTTATAGTTATTTTTGAATTAAATATATATGTGAAGAACAGGAACATTGGCTTACTTCCTTGCAGTATAGGATACTACACAGCAGTATAGGATACTGCACACCAGTCTTTCAAGATTCTTCTAGCTGAGTGGTCTTGTTCTATTCCTGTACTTCTTAATGCTCCTTAAGTTCCAGGGACCAGTAGGAGAGGGAGGTCATAGTAGGTGTAAAACAATAAATATTTAAAAAATATATTAAATTAAAAAATCAAAATACACTTTATTAAAAACATAAATGAAAAAAATTACATTATTAATTTAGACCAGTGGCTTGAAATTAGGGGGAAAAAAACCCCTCTTCCTTTTAATGAAATCTTATCAGAAGGTCAAAGTAGATTTACTCGGCTTGACCCTGATTGTTTCAGTCTCTTTCAGCTTTTGGCGGTGGCTACTCAGGTAAGACTGATCTTCCTTGGGATGACACATTAACTTCTAGAGTGGCTTTGGGATCTCCTGGAGTAAGTCTTGTGTCCTGTGAAAAGAATGCAAACTGAAGACACATGTGTTCATTATAGTGATAGACACTGAGACGGACAGAGAGGCTTAACACATTGTCCTGACCTCAGAAATTTACTACCTGGTTGGGGAAATAACTGGTCATAAACAGTAAATACTAAGCTCCAATTAAGTGATATAGAATGCAAATTCAGAAGTGAAAGATGATTGTGACTGGAGCTTCAGATCTGGCTCTGGACTGGAATGAATATTATTTTATATGCATCTTTTCAAACTCGTGTGAAGTAGAATTTCTTTGAGGAAGAGTATTTGCATTTTTAATTTTTATTGTCAATTTGCTTTGCAGAGAGGTCATACTGATGTTCGAGAGAGGCTATCATCCTACTTATTCTCAGTAATACAGTGTTATCAACACTTTTGATCTTTGCCAATTTGATAGTTTAAAAATGATACCTCATCACTGAATTAATTTGCATTTTCTTTTTTATGAATCAGATTCATTATCTTTTCATATGGTTAAGAGTAATTTATATCTCATTTTCTGTGAACTGTCAACTCATATTTTTTGTTCATTTCTTTCAGCTATACTATTGTCTTTTAATGTAAGACCCCTTTAAGGAAACTAGCCCTTTGCTTGTAACTCCTTCATTTTAGTGATGAAAGATGTAAGCTGTTGTTTCATTGTTCATTCATCAATATCTAGGAAACACTCATTCGGTGCCTGCACTGAACTTGGCACAGGAGTTAGATATAGCCCCTGCCTTCAGGAAGCTTCCAGGCTATGGGAGATACAATACCTTTCCCATGTCTTATTGATCTAGTATAAACAAGGTATAGGGAGATATTGGAGCTCAAGGGTGCAGCACCATTTAACCCATGGGAAGAGTTGGGGAGACTCAGGAAAGTATTTGTGGAGCACATGACACAGCTGAATCATAGAGGACAAGGGAGACTTAGTCAGAACACAGAGAGGAGATTTACATTCAGGTAGAGAGACCAACTTGTACAAAAACACAAGCATAGTGCCTTTGAGGAGTTCAGCATATGAATTCAGAGTGGCTGGAGAGCAGGTTAAAAGTGAGAGAGTGTAAGAGCTGAGAGTAGCAGCAGAGCTGACATCATATCATGACAAACTCATGCCAAGAAATTTGGAGTTTATCTCAAGGGCACTGGAAAGCTAATAAAAAAAAATATATATCTATATATCTTCACTTTAAATTATTATAATTTATAATGAATAACTTTACATTATGGAAAGCCACAAAATGAAAACTAAAAGTCTTCCACTTCCTTGTCCCCTCCCCTACAGTTCTAGTCTTCAGTTTTTACAGTTTATATTTATTTTCATAATAAATATATTTATGTTCATATTTCTTGATTTATCAAGCTTAACAGTACTTATGGACTCTCCACAGTGAAAGATGAAGAATTTAGCTCATTTCCACTAACTCCCACACTCCCAATTTTTCCGAGAATTTTAAGCATGTGAGGGACCTAATTAGATTAGAATTTTAGAAAGATAATTTTGCTAACATGTGAAGGGTGCTCTGGTAGCTGTTGTAGTAATTGGGGCAAAAAGGTGGGATGGGGGTGGGGTTAGCGGAAGGTACTTGGAAAGGTTAGGATGGCAGCTGACTAGGAGTTATTAGAGGGAGGGAGAGGGTGGGTGCTCTTTGGGTGCTAACAGGTGCTACACCAGGTGGTACTTACACTCTGAGATAGGGATGCAGGAGGAGACAGCGATTTTAGCAGGGAAGGAAGATGATGAATTTCACTTTGGATATGTTGAGTTTGACATGTTTTTGGGAATCCAGGTAGAGATGCCTTCTGAGGCAGCTGGACACAGAATTGTAGCACTCAGGAGTCAGACCTGGGCTGGCAGAGATAGATTTTTGAGTCAGGCATCAATCTATAGTTTATTCATTTTCTCACTTACTCTTGCAACATATATTTATTGTCTTCTATGAGCTACATGCTGGGTATAAAATGGTGACAGCAGATAAGTTTCTTTACCTCATGGAGCTTTCAGAGAGGTGGGAGATAGACAGTAACACATAAACTTACAAAAATATGCATAATGACAGATTGAGGTAGGTGCTATCGAAGAAAAGAATACAATTTATGAGATAGAATAACAGGATAAAACAAATTTAAACGGGGGGGAGAAGGGGGAGAAATATGTGGGTATTTCTTCTCTACACCTTCTCTACACCTGGACCTGCAGGGTGCAGAGCATTAAGGAGGTCTTAAACAGAGGGCCTTTAAAATTAGAAGTCATGGGCAGACCAAGCCCTAATCTTCATGGAGCTCGGGATAAAATACCAGCTGATGGAAGCCCCATGAAATACCTAAACATCATAAATCAAGACAACAAAGTGTTAATAAATATGTTCTATTCCCCTACTGGGACAAATATACCTTCATGATGATAAAATAGAAAAATATGTGTAAAGACCAAGAGTTAGCATTTGTCAATGACAACTGAATTTGTCACACATGGCTGGGTCTTCTGTTAATGGGTTGAGATGTCTGGATGAGCAATAAAATTAAGACACATATCATGTTCTGTTTCGTGAGCTGGGTGCTGGTTATTATTTGCTCTGAAACTTCATTGAGCTGTACACATATGATTTGTGCACTTTTCTGTATTGTTATACCTTAGCAAAGAGTTTTATAAATTTATCGTATACTAATGTCATAAAATTTATTCTTCTTGTTTTTATTTCAGCACAAATCATAAGTGTTATAATCAAGATTTTAAACACAATTTGTGTATCGTTGACTGTAATGTTCAATGAGACAACTTATCTATAGTCATTGTAATTCATTGTAATTCTTTGTCTAAATTGAGACTGTGCCTTGATCTCAAACGATCAGAAAATAGTCTGTAGAGAAATTGGTTTCAGGATAACTTATGGGTGGATCTTCTTCATATCCATTTCTTTATATTTTATTAAAATGTCACTTTTGTTGTGTTTTTCACATGTAGTTATTTCTCATTTAGGAAAATAATTTACTCTAAATAGAAATACTTTAAATTCTTTTAAAAAGAAAACATCTACACTTAGATCTATTTCTTTTTATAATATATAACAAGTAATAGTCCATACCAAATAACTGTAGCCAGAACAAGTACGGAAGTAATTTCATTTTTCTAATAAGACCACAATTTGTTTTTTATTCGAGGATCTTCTGTTATTTCACTTCATTCTTCTAATGGATTCTAAGGTCTAAGGTAAGTCTAATTGCTTTAACAGTATCTAGTTGGCATTCCCATCATGTGCTCAAAAGCAGTTGTAAAGTCAAATTTACTGTTTCATGAAGGTTTCTGTGTTTTGGCAAATCCATAAAATATTTGTATAGTCTTTCAATTTTTTCAAAGAAAGTTATCACCCACAGCATATTTGAAGTCATATCTCATATAGTGCCAAATACAAACAATGAGTCATATATGACTTCTGTATTTTGGGCCAAAATTCTGGCTTGCATACATTTTTCTTTCCAACCATGTTGATCTCATTCTTTTAGGCTTTCGACAATTAAAAAATTATTAAAATAAAATTATTTTATTTATTTCTTTTGAAGATTTAAATAAATGGTTTGATGTTTTTGTAAATATTGTATACTTTGCAATTCTACCATGTAATGTCCATTTAGTTGTCCATGTCAATGTGGTGGGTGCTAAGATGTGCCATCCAGATTCTCTGCAGGACCAACCCTTCACTTCTGAGCTACTGGAGTGCTTGCTTCTGATGGTGCCCTCTCTAGGAATTGCTCTCTGCTGAAGGCAATTGCTTTACCCAAAGTTATACCTTCTCCCCTAGAACAGCCTTTGTTAGTGGGGTCAATTTGAAGGTTCCACCATTGGAAGAGTTCAGAAGGGCCAACCATCTCTGCTCCAGAACTTTTAATAATATTGACTGAAGCTTCTGTTTTAACTACAACTACATCACAGTTCAGTTTCTCCCTGTTCAATCCTGATTCCTTCATTGCTCTTCCCTACTGAGTATTTTTTTTTCCCCTGTAAAAACTCTAATAATTTCAGAGTCTCAGAATTTGGTCCCAGGAAACCTAACCTGTGATCAAGAAGAGTCAACCTAAATCTTCATGCATGTTATCTAGGCTTACAGATATACAAATTTTGGAGTCTTTTAAATTGTTTAATATTGCAAAACATTCCAAAATATTATGTGAACTTACTACAAATATGTGCTAATTTGTGAACACCTCTGGAACCACAAATTGGAAGTGAAGGAGAAGCAAGAAAAAGGATGTTTAGTAGTAGTGGGAAGTGATATTTTGTAAAAGGGTCTATTGAATTTATACTGAGAGGAAAAATTTAAAGGATTATCTTTTCTTTTCTTTTGATGAAAAGCTTCTGGCATTCAATCCTCCTCAAAACTTGGAAGCAGTGTCTGCATCTAAAATGGGCAGAGGTGCAACCTACAACCTTTCATGGCATTTGTCCAGCATTTTGTGGTCATAGGACAAGAGATGTGGAAAAGCATTTCCTGTAGCCTTATATACAGGATCCTCAGGACAGAAGACTTTTTCCTGTGGTGTTTTCAGAGTGAGAAGGAAACCCCTAGGACCCTGGAGAATGCCAACAGCTAAGAAAAGGACCAAGGGAGGAAAACCTGCAGAGACCTAAAGGAGCTTCTGGAGAGGAAGAGAGTAGAACTGTTAGGTTGAACCATGTGAAATTGTTGATATTTGACTTTTAAAAAATTAATATACTATTTTTTGAAAGAGTAGTTTTAGGCTCACTGCAAAATGAGGTGAAAAAGTAGAGAGAGATTCCATATACATATATATAGGGAGAGTTCCAAACCCCAAAAAGCCTCCCTCACAGTCAAATCTCCCACCAGACTGGCACATTTATTACAATCAATGAATCACCATTGATGCATCATTGTCAATCAAATCCATAGTTCACATGAGGATTCACTCTTGGTGTTGTACATTCCATGGGTTTTGACAAATATATAGTGATGTGTATTCATCATTATAATATACAGAATAGTTTCACTGTGCTAAAATAATTCCCTGCATTCTACTATCATCCTTTTCTTGGCTATTTGACTATTTTTTGAGCTAAAAATACAGTTACTTCATACATTTCAGTGTAAAGAAGAGAAAGGATTACGTTTACTCTAAAGGAGAAGAAAGTTCTAAGTCTGACAGTGTGGTCGGCAGTGTTCATTAGGTAAGATGAGGGATGGGATCAGCTCTTTGGATTTAGCAGCTGGGGCCTTGGTAAGATTACTTATAGTGAAACAGTGGGGCTGGAAGTAAAATCCTAGCAAGAAAAATTGTGATCAGACAGGGAAAAATGGGAAATCAAGAGAGTGGAACTTCTGGCAAGAAATTTCCTTCTGAAGAGCAGCATTTTGACACCTGAGCTCCTTTATTGGTCTGGGAGCTCCTTGATGGTATCTCCAAAGTTCAGCACACTATGTACTAACTGGTTCATGGCAGACCCTCAAATGTTTGTTGATTGGTGAACAAGAGGAAAATAACTAGATAAAGGAAAGTTTGGTTGTTGTTGTTCTTGTAAGAAGGCAAAGATTTAAGCTGTTTAAGACAACAGGGCAACTAGTAGAAAGGGTGAAATGGAAGCTGAAGGAATAAGAGAACGTCATAGATGGTGAAAGATCCTTAAGCAATGAGGTGGGATGGTAGTGCTGGGGAAAGGGATCTAGGGCTGGGTAGAGCAGTGAATCTTGGCCTGGAGAGTGATTCTGGTCACCTTTCACACATACGGATGTGTACAGAGTGCCCTGAGCATTCATTATTTTTAGAGTATGGGGAAGGTCATTTCAACCATCCAATCCTGACCTTTTTGCTGCACTATGTGCTGAATAGAAAGGAATGCACTAAACAGGATTTGTTTTCTGCAAAGCAAGCTCTTCGATTCTTCTCTTGGTGCAAAATGCACAGGATGACTTCATATCAGAGGGGCAAAGACAAATCATCAGAGCTTGCACTGTATTCCTTTTATGTGTGGATAGAGCTATTTCCTACATAGGATCAACTGGTCTTTTGAGGGTTGTTGCCTACACTTACAAATAGTACCAAGAGGTGTGAATGCTCTTTCCTCACTCTGTACCCCTGTTTTCATTCTGTTATCTACTGGTATGTAACAAACCATCCCAAACTTAATGGCACACAACAACAATAATATATTATTATTATTTCTTATAGTTTGAGGGTTGACTGGGATCAACTTGGTGATCCTCATTTGGGCCTCTGGAGCTTCTTGAAAGCTTGAAATCTTCCAGACTTTCCAAAGTTTCCCAAAGCTTTCCATCTTGAGGGTTTCCTCATATAGTCTGGCAGCTGATGATGGTGTCTGGCTAGGATTTCGGGGGAAGCTATTAGCTGGAGGCTGTTGGCCTACATGGACCCTCTCCATATGATCTAGGATTCCTAATAGTATGGCAGCTGGAGGCCAAGGGCAAGGATCCCTTGAGAGATTGAGCAGAAGCAATTTGCCTTAGAGGTTAGAAGTGAGTCACTGGGACCAACCCATTTTCAAAGGAAAGAGAATTAAATTCTATCTCAAGGTGGGAGGAGGGGCAGTGAAACAGAGAGTGGCAAAGGCGAAAGGGTATAACATTTGGAATCAGGAGACTTGACTTGGTGGATAGTTTGCTATGTAAGATCACTTAACACTCTATTCTCTTAAGCTTGCTGATGAAAATATCAAAACACAATATCAGTGTTTGCTGGGAATCCTGCATCTGCATTCAGTATCTCTGTAGCCTGTATTACCTCTATATTCCTTCCAAATGCCATGTATATATGTGTAGCTTTCCATATACTGGCATTCAAGAAGTTAATATTTGAATCTTCAATAGTATGTATGGCCAATGTTTAGAGAATGCTTACAAGCACCAAGCACTGTAGCACTTGCATTATAAACATGGTTTTATCCAATCTTCACAGCTTTTCTATGTGATTGGCTTTATTATTTTGTTCCTTTTAGACACAATGAAACTAAGGCTTAGAAATTTTAAGTGGGTTGTCAAGGATTCAGACTCAGGGAATTTATTTCCAGGACCACATTTTTCATCATTTTGCTTTATGTTGTCCCTTTCAACTTGTTGCAAGTCATCAGTGCCTATGACTTGTGGTAATTTCTTAGATGTGAATCTGAAACTTTCTCCCCACGAGGTTCACCTCTGGAGGCAAGTCACTTACCTAAGAGAATGAGTTGTGCTAGGAATTGCTTGGATATTGCAGGTTCCAAAGTGCTTACCATTGCCAGCCCCTTCACATTTTTGCTAGCGACTACATAGTCAAATTCTTCCAACCTTCTGTGAATAAGCCCAGGAGACTTGAGGGTAGGGTATGCATGTGTAGGAGGGCTAATGAGCACATGCTGACCTGACTGAGCCTGACTTTTTATATTCTTTTCCTATTTATCTGGATCCATAGTCTCCTCTATTAGTCCTTAATATAGTCTATCCAGCCCCAGTGTCTTCCTCCTTGGGCAGTTGGCAACCTCAACATTAAGGACATAATTTGTAACTAACTCCTAGACAATTTTCCAAAGATGGAAAGGGCTGACTAGGCAAGCAAGGAGTTTCTCATCTCTAAAGTGAAATCATTTGTCAAATATATAAGAACTAAATAAGTAAATAAATAAGATCATAGCTACGTAATTTGTTTGGTGTTAGGCACAATGTTAAACATCTTAAATATATAACCTCCTGTGTTCATGATAAACCTGAACACTGTCTATTTTCAGCATTTTTCAGTTGAGGGAACTGAGACCCAGGGAAGTTATGTAACTTAACTAAGGCCATGTTTCAAGAAGTGCCAAAGCCAACCATTTCATCCAACTTCAAAGCATCCTCTCTTTTCACTAGAGCTCATGTCTGTCTCACTGTGGGCTAGGCGCTTAAACCATCGTGACCTTCAGATCTCTTCTAATTCAGAGATTCTACAAGTCTATGAGCTTTGGTGTCAAGGCATGAAATAATACTGTATGAGGTTTCCTTCCCACTTGTTTTTCTTTTCTTCATTTTTCTGGGAGGGGGGGAGTAGTCCAGAAATTGAAGTGATTAATACATCTTCATAATTCTTTTAATAAACAAGTGAATACGTGGTTTTCACACTCAAATCAAACCCAAGGTTGTTTTCTGACTGTAGATGGGTCTTTGCAGAAGGTAGTCATTTATAAATTAGGTAGAGCTTGTGCCTGTTTGCCCTAGCTGGAGTGGAGAGAATGAGCCATGAGGGTCTGTGGGAGTGTGGGGGTCATGCTGGGGGAGGTGAGTTGAAAGACAGCTACCACAGTCACAAATATGTTACACCTGGGTGGCCTCTGGGTGTTTGGGAAGGATTACAAGTACTGCATATAATACAAAAGGAAAAAAAAAGAGGGGCAGGGGAGTTGGGTCTGGCCCAAGAACTTATGATCTGACTCATAGAAGCATGAAAACATTTGAGAGAAGGGGAAGATGTGTGCTATTTAGGCAGATATGAACGCACACATATAGGACAGCAAATTTGTGACTTTGAGAGTGTGCTGGAACTTTTTCATGCCCCAAATAAGGAACTGGAGTGCCACTTAAGTTGTGCTCAGGCTTAGAATGTGCTAAATGAAAAAACATACTATGCATTCTGTCTTTATACTAGCATGCAAACCAATGCCTATTTAACCCCATGTCATTTATGCAGGGACCTAAACTACCATGTAACTCAAAACTTGAAAAACTGAGATTGTGGGTCTTGAAAATCTACACTAAAGGGACCTACAATTAAGACTTCATATCATAGTAGTATTTCACAAGAAAGAATAATTAAATTATGATGATTGATCATTTCCTTTATGAAAAGCTGTTTTGTAGGTCAGGAAGTATAACTACAGTATAACTCATGTTTTTGTTGTTTTGGTTCCTTTTAATACTTTGTTCCCTTGTGTTCCTTTTTTAAAAAAAGATTTTATTTATTTGTTTGTTTAGAGCACTCATGCAAGTGAGGGTAGGTGCAGAGGGAGAGGGAGGGGGAGCAAGAGAATCTCAATCAGACTCTGCACTGAGTACGGAGCCCGACTCAGGATGCTATCTCAGACCCTGAGATCATGACCTGAGCTGAAACCAAGGTTGGAAGCTTAACTGAGTGAGCCACCCAGGCACCCCTGTTCCCTTGCATTCTCTTTTTTTTATTTAAGATTTTTTTGTTTGTTTATTTATTTGAGAGAAAGCACAAACAGGGGAAGCAACAGAGAGAGAGGAAGAAGCAGGCTCTCTGCTGAGCAGGGAGTCCAACGTGGGGCTCAATCCCAGGACCCTGAGATCACAACCCAAGCCAAAGGCAGACGCTCAACTGACTGAGCCACCCAGGCACCCCTCCTTTGCATTCTTATATGCTATACTATATTATATAGAATGGGCTTACCCATGTAGTTTTTGCTCCAACAAAACAGTGTTTTGGAAAATCTATTACTCTCTGCCTATTAACAGATTTCCAACACACAAAAAATTAGAGTGTGTGTCCTAAGAGTTAGGTAACAAAAAATACAAGTGCAGAAATGGAAGAGAATGGACAAAAGATGAAGTTGTGCTTGCTAAAGATAGCATTTTGCAAAAAGAAAACAGAACGGGGGTCAAACATTTTGGGGAAACACTACAGATAATATTCCCTTCAGATAGTGACCATGTACATTAGCATATTAAATGTTCTGAGAAGTCCTGTAATTAAAAAATTGATTTACCTTTTTTAAAAAGTTGAAGTATAGTTGACATACAATGTTACATTAGTGTCAGGTGTATAACATAGTGATTTGACAACTCCATATATTGTGCCATATATCAAAAACGGATTTACTTTTCAGACAAATGTTTCCCAACTAATTTTGATCTTTTTACTTATTTTTTAATACACAATAACTACTAGTAACTCATGGAACTAGTGTTCTGCATTACATCTTGGGATGCTGGTTTAGGACCCTTTTTGCTTCTATCCTAGGCCTCTACGGAAGGTTGCTAATACTTGTCTTACCCAGTGTGAAGCTGAGAATTAAAATAATAATAATATAACTAAAGTTGTATAGCACAATTCAGCTTATGAAATGCTGTCACGTATACTTTCTCTGTCAATCTTCATGGCAACACTCTGAGCTAGACATATTGTTCCAATTTTCTAGATGAGGGAACCGAGGCATAGAGAGTTGAAGTGGTTGTTATGGTAGGACATGCACAAGAGAAAGGAGTTGAACCTTAGCCTTCTGCATCTAAATGACAGACCCATACTGATTGTACTATTAGACATTTTTAAAATGAATCTATATACTTAATTGAGCATGTGTAACTGGCTGAGGAGAGGAGAGGAAAGGGTTGGGTGCAATTGTGTAAACATCAGTGAAGATCCTAGTCTTTCTCTGGACAACCAGCACTCCCTGCTGGAGCAGATGTGTGGATGTGGAGAGCTTTCTTGTTCTCTTTACGCCAGTATTTTGCTCCAGGGGATTGCCCTAAGAGAAGACCAAAGTAGTTTAAGGAGAGAAGGGTAGACTAGGCTACTCTGGAAGTTCAGATCAAAGAGTACAGAATCCATCCATCTTCAGTATCTCCCATGGATGCTGGAAGAAAATGGTTTATTTTGTTTATTGACATGGATTCTGTAATGACTCCATGTTTATCATGATTTGAATGATTCAGTTAACATTCTTATTAACTAAACACTTTAATCATTGGGAAGAAAGGACATAGCACCATGACTGAACTGCAGAATATTTTATCCCTGTATTTGGTAATTGGATCATGGATAAAAACAAGGGCAATAAAATTTGTCAGTTCCCAGAAAGATTTCTAAATAGTCACAGCCAAAAGTTTTTAACCAGAATTCTTAATGGCATGTGAAATTAAAAATTTCACAATACTGTTCTCGAAATCAAAGTTTTAATCTCTAATATATATGCATGTGACTGTGTGCATGTGTGAATGTATGTTCATACAGCCACATGAAGCACAATATACTTAGACTATAAGATCTTCATGAGAAACCTAATTTTAAGGTCAGCTATTGAATTCAAGGGTGGAAGATCTTTTCATAGTATGAATCAAGAAACAATCATAAACAGGAAAAAAGACTTATAAATAATAGAGGGGAGAAAGTCAGGTCACAATATGCCCAGAAGCCATACTTTTTTTCTTCCCTCAAGTAAGGAGATCTCTAAAAATACAGTCTTTATAGATATAGAAAACATTTTTTTATAGAGATCTTTTGTAGGAGACCATTCGCAGATAATATTCCAGAACATATTTCCCTGTCAGAATTTTACTGAATTTTCCTGAATTTTCAGCATTTGCATGTGTGATAATGCATAGGAACATAATGAGCTGCACCAATAAAGTCATAGCTAAAATGAAGCCAGTTGTTGAATTAGAATGTATAGGTTAAAATGGAAGTTCTAGCAGGTGAAGAAATTGGGACTGTGTTGTAAACATGTTGCTATTAAATTTGATACGAGAATGGGGTATGGATCAACATATCCCATTGACACTAATGTGATCAGAGGATTAAGACAGAAGACCATAGTTGGGACTAGAATCCTGAGGGTTTCATTATTACTCTTTCCTCTAGGATTTTATTCAGGTGAGAACAAAAGACAGCTGTAGGAGCAAATTTCTCAGTCACAAGAAGTTTCCTAGGCTGTCCATGGTTGGTAGAGGGGCTCAACTACACGATCAAAACCCGAGCTTGTTCTGTCTTCCCCTGCCACCATCTTTTACGTGTGGCTGTTGTCTTCAAGGTTGCATGTAATTTGCTTCATTTCTGGGAATCGTATCTATATAACACTCAGGAGAATGGTTGAAGGGTCGAAAACCATCATGAACTTGTCTTCTTTTTTTTTTTCTTAAAAGTGTTATTTTATTATAAGCTATATCATACATACAAAAGAGTCCAAATAATGTACATGTAATGTGTACACACACACGTGATTCAAAACAAAATAATACAATGAAAACCTGTTACAACTGTCCTAGAATAAGAAATAGAATGTAGAACATAGCCAGTATCCTGGAAGCCTCCTGTATCCTTCTTCTATTCCATCTCCCTCTCTCCTTACCTGAGATAAATACTGGTTTGTTTTGCATTTTTTTGGTTTGCTTTAATTTTGTTATATATGTATGCATCTTTAAGCAATATGTGTTTGAGTTTTGCATGTTTTTGGCCTTTATGTAAAGAGTCTTCTTTATGTTTTCTTCTGCAACTTGCTTTTTTGCTCACTATTTGATTTAAGGTATTTATTCATTTTGATGCTATTCATTTTCACTGAACTATGGTTTTTCTATTGTTTGACTATATAACAGTCCAGTTTCCAATTTAAGTTGTATTCTGTTTTTTCCCTGTTTTAAGGAAGAAAGCTAGACCCCCTTGTGCATGCACAGAAGATTTCCATACCTAGGAGTGGAATTGCTATGTTATAAGTTATGTTAATTTCCAACTTCTGTAGATAATGGCCAATTCTTTTCAGGTATTGTATCAATTTTCTTTCCCACCAACAATGTTTAAGATTTCTGTTTCTCCACCTCCTTGCCAACATCATTATCATTTAATTTCTGTGAGTATGATGGGTATACAATAGTATCTCAATGTGTTTACTTTGTATTTTTCAGATTACAAATGAGTATACTTCTTCAATTTTTTTTGATATTTATGTTTTCTCATCTGTGAAATGCCTGGACAAGTCTTTTATCCATTTATCTATTTTGCCGGGGGGGGGGGGGGAGCTGATTTTCTGAATTCTAGTTCCCTATTATTGATTTGTGTTACAAATATGATCTCCTATCTTGTGGCTTACCTTTGTCTGATCTTTATGGTGCCTTTGAATAAACATGGCTAAGATAAAATTGATAATTTCTGTTTATAAGTTTTGTCCTTTGGTTTTGTGTGTTTTATGTCTCATTAAAAAATCCTCTTACCATAGGGGGCACCTGGGTGGCTCGGTTGGTTGAGCATCCTACTCTTGATTTCGGCTCAGGTCTTGATCTCAGGGTCCTGGGATCCGGCTCTATGCTCTGTGCTCCACGCTCAGTGGGGAGTCTGCTGGACATTCTCTCTCTCTCTCTCCTTCTCCCTCTGCCTCTCCCCTCCATGCATGCACTCTCTCTCTGAAATCTTTAAAAAACTCTCTCACCTGAGATCATAAACATATTTGCTTCCAAAGGCTTTCATGATTTGCTTTTCATATTTAAGCCCACAATCTATTTGAAAGTGATTTTTTAATATAGTATGAGGTTGAGACAGTTTTATTTTTTTCCATGTAGATCCCCATTTGTCCCACCATTGCACTGATATTCAAAGCCATCTCTTCACCAAGCTCCCATATGGGTATGGATCTATTTCTCGGCTCTTTCTTTTGTTTCAGTTGTCTAGTTGTCTATTTTGCTGAGCTAATATTGCCCTCCCCTAATTGCAGTGCTTTCATAATCTTGCTTTCTGGCCTTCTTCATCAGGAGTACCTTACCTATTTGGTCTTCTCTATATATGTCAGCTTGTCATGAAAAATTCTGTTGGAATTTGGATTGCAGTTTCATTGAATTTAAAGGTCAATTTGGGGAGAATTAACATGTTTATAATATTGAGTTTCCCCATCTAAATACATGGCAAATCATTGCATGTATTTAGTCCTCTAAAAAATACCATTTTAGAAAGCAATAAAAATATGGTATCTAGGAATAAATCTGGAAAATATATGTAATAACTTAAAGGAGAAAAAACTTTATTGAAGATATATTTTCTAATGTTTTGTTAGTGGTGTACAGTAATGTAATTGACTTTTATATATTAATCATATATCCAACAATTCTGTCAAACTCTCTTTTTAATTCTAATAATTTTTCTGGCTATTCTTTTGTGCTATATATATTCGTATGTTATATATTCACAGATGAATAATGATGGCTTCCTTTTCCTTTCCAAGCTTAATGTTTTTTATTCCTTTTTCCTGCTTTTTATTGTAACTAAGGGCTTCAATACAATGTTGAAGAGAAGTGGTGAGAGAAGGTATTCCTATTTTGGTCTTTATTTAAAAGAGAAGGATTTCAATATTCACTATTAAGTGTGAGATTTGCTCTGGTCTTTCTTTCTTTCTCTCTCTCTCTCTCTCTTTCTTTCTTTCTTTCTTTCTTTCTTCTTTCTTTCTTTCTTTCTTTCTTTCTTTCTTTCTTTCTTTCTTTCTCTTTCTTTCTTTCTTTCTTTCTTTCTTTCTTTCTTTCTTTCTTTCTTTCTTTCTTTCTTTCTTCTCTT
Source organism: Mirounga angustirostris (assembly GCF_029215605.1). Taxonomy (NCBI): domain Eukaryota; kingdom Metazoa; phylum Chordata; class Mammalia; order Carnivora; family Phocidae; genus Mirounga; species Mirounga angustirostris. The sequence goes on from NW_026991711.1 coordinate 163,918,272, forward strand.
CTTCTTTCTTCTTTCTTCTCTTTACCAGTTAAGTATATTCACTTCTAGTCCTGTTTGTAAAGGATTCTTTTAAAATCACAAATGGACATTGAACTTAAATAATGTTTTTGCTATATAAAGTTAATCTTATAGCTTTTCTAGTCTTTATCTATTAATGTAGCCGTGATGCACATGAAAACATGTCACTCAGCTTTCCCATTGCAAGGAGAGTGATTGACTGTGGCCCCCGCTTCTCCCTAACTGGATCTAACACTGTGTTCACATGGAGGCCCAAACTTTCTATGGGCTGCTGCCAGCCAATGACTAAACAGGGTGAGAATTCTAATGCAGGCTATTTCTGCAAAATGTGGGACTCCCTGATGAACCACTGTGGCTTTTGGCGTTGAGTTGTATAAGATCTTGATATATTTTGGATATTAACCCTGTATCAGATATGTCACTTTCAAATATCTTTTCCCATTTAGTAGATTATCTTTTAGTCTTGTTGAATATTTCCTTTGCTGTGCAAAAGCTTTTTATTTTGATGTAGATCTGTTTATTTTTGCTTTTATTTCTAGACATATCTAGAAAAATGTTGCTATAGCTGATGTCAGAGACCTTACAGCCTATGCTCTCTTCTAGGATTTTTATGGTTTCTGTATTTTCTTTTTTTAAACATAGTATTCTGGTCACCCAATTCTTCAAGATTGGTAGAAAATAAAATAAGAAGAACTGTAACTCTGGAACACATCTGGCCCTTGAACAATGTGGGGGTGGGGTGCCCATCCCCTGCACAGTCAAAATCCATGTATGGCTTTTGACTCTCCAAAAACTTAACTACTAATAGCCTACAGTTGACTGGAAGCCTTACTGATAACATAAACAGTCAATGAACACATTTTTGTATGTTATATGTATAATCTTACAATAAAGTAAGCTAGAGAAAAGAAAATATTATTAAGAAAACCATAAGGAAAAAAAAAAAGAAAACCATAAGGAAGGAAAGATATATTTTAGTACTCTATTTATCAAAAACAAATCTGCATTAAGTGGACCCATGAAGTTCAAACCCATGTTGTTCAAGGGTCAGCTATAATTGATCAGCAATGAAAAAACAGTCACACTGAAAGTTAAGCCAACACTGGGAAAAAAGGTGACCATTTAAGAGCTCATAAAATAGTCAATGAAGACAATATTGGACTTAGTCTGTTTTATAAAAACTGATCTCAAAATATTGCAGAATTTTCTCATTGTGAGAGGCTCCAAAAGGGGAGATAATTCAAAGTAGATGGGCATCCCTTAAAATGAAATATATATATTTTTAATTTAAATTCAATTTAGGTAACATATACTGTATTATTAGTTTCAGGGATAAATTTAGTGATTCATCAGTTGCATATAACACCCGGTGCTCATCCTCTTTAATACCCATCACCCAGTTACCCCATCCCCCCCCACCTCCCCTCTTGCAATCCTCGTTTGTTTCCTATAGTTAAGAGTCTCTTATGGTTTGCCTCCCTCTGTGTTCATCTTATTTTTCTGTCCCTTCTTCTATGTTCATATATTTTTTTCTTAAATTCCACATAAGTGAAATTATATGGTATTTGTTTTTCTCTGATTTATTTCATTTAGCATAATACCCTCTCGTTTCTACCATGTTGTTGCAAATGGCAAGATTTCATCCTTTTTGATGGCTGAGTAATATTCCATTTTGCATATATACCCATTCCATTGTGCACATCTTCTTTATCCATTCATATATCTGACAATATGATACAAAATGATTATGGTAAGGAAAACTATAGAAACAACCAACAGAACCAATGAGGCTCTAGGAGGGCTTGCTGGTGAGCTCAGCTTAAAAGGCCACCTCCAAAAAAAATGAAGATGAGAAAAGAGCCAAATGTCACTGGGTCATAGTTTGAGATATCAGTTCTTATGTTTCTTTTTTTTCTCACTGTATTTTCTCTCTTTCCACCCTCCTTTCCTGTCTATTTAAGTAATAGAGTGGCTCTAAACTTCATTGTCTCAGAAGAGATATGTGGGTAAGGTGGAACATCTAAAAGACATTCTAGCTTTTATTTCTAAGAGTTTAAGCCCTTCGAAGTCTTTAAGAAAAAAGGATGAGAGGTTTTTTGGGTCAGGGCAGTGTTACTCTTCCAGGGAGAGTGTTACTCTTCCAGGTTTGGCAGAGATTGCCTGTAGGAAGCAGAGTGTCTATAGACGACTGGAGTAGAGAAGACTTGTGCACTGCTCTTTGGCTTGTGCTCATTCATGGACACACCTGATGATTCTTTAGCACATGGTTTTCTATGAGGCAAAAGCTCATAAATATTTGTTAAATACTTGGGAGTCAGAAACCTAGAATGTAATGATTTGTGAAGAATTTTAAGGATAACAGAAAGAGGGGTGCCTGGGGGGCTCAGTCAGTTAAGTGCTGACTCTTGGTTTCACTCAGGTCATGATCTCTGGGTTGTGAAATCAAGCCCTATGTTGGGCTCCATGCTTGGTGGGGTTCTGCTTGGGATTCTCTTTTCCTCTCCCTCTGCCCCTTCCCCACCTCGCTAAAATAAATATATAAGTGAAATCTAAAAAAAAAAAAGAAAGAAAGAACTTTTGAATAACTTCTTAATAGAAAGGAGAAAAAGGAAGGAAAGCATACTATTTGGCCCAGGAGTATATGAAATGACACTAAGAAGACAAAATGACTAAATTCTTATTTCATTTCCCTGTTTTCTAGAATGGAAAATTATTTTCAAACTGAGATATGTAAAATAAACATGGTTAAGATATTTTCTAAGAGCAAATCTGCTGGTTAGCCTTCATCTCTATCTTTTCCTGCTCTGCTCCATGTTCTGGGAGATAGCCCTAAATGGATTATATCACAAGAGCTCCTTTGTTAACTAGCTTCTTGTTGGGTTTGAATCAGGGGGCAGAGGAGAGAAGTTGAGAGCTAGATAAGTGAGAAGGTGGGGTGTTCTTCCTTGAACCCTACCCTGCTTTGGTGCCTCCTTCCTTCATATCTACAGCTTTCCACCAGATGGTCCCTCTTCCTCTTCCAATTCTAGTTTGCAGAGGGCTCCAGTAACATTTCCTCCTCTTGTCCCTTTGGGCCAAAGGAGCTATGCTGGTTATTCTTTGCATTTATGGATCTACTTATCCCTATTGTTCCTCTTGCTCTGTGTCTAGGAGGCTACCCTGTATGGACTTCACCAAAAAGCTCCTTTTTCTCTGGCTCCCAGGTGGGTTCAGTCAATGAGAGGCATCAATAGGATTTCGGAGGGTGGGGGTGGGGAGACTGAGATTGGGATATTTATTCCTCTGTCCCGTATCCCTCTCTATCCTCCCTTCCCTTGCCATGCTGGGTTGGTTTTGGGCAGTGGGCCTTTACCAAAGGCCAAGTATAGCTTCTATCAGAGCTATTCCATACTGTAATCTCCAGGGATTCTAGCACCAGCTCCCTCCACTTACTCATTTAGGCTTGGGGGATACTTCTGTTCCCAATCCGCCTCCTTTACTAGCTCTAGGATATTGCATTATCACTCCTCATTTATCCTAAACACTGCCCAGGGCTTTTTTTTTTTTTTTTTTAAGATTTTATTTGTTTATTTGACAGAGAGAACACAAGTAGGCAGAGCGGCAGGCAGAAAGAGGGAGAAGCAGGCTCCCCGTCGAGCAGGGAGCCCCACACGGGGCTCGATCCCAGGACCTGAGGATCATGACCTGAGCCTAAGGCAGACGTTTAACCGACTAAGCCACCCAGGCGCCCCTGCCCAGGGCTTTGTAAGCAAACTATTCCTTCAATTACCCAGTTTAATTGTGTCATCTATTTCTTACTGGCACCCTGATTGATTCAGGGTCTAACCAACTTCCTACCATCTCTGGTCGTTTACCATCCCTGTTTTTTCCTTAAATCTGTCCACATCCCTGTAAGTATTCTGTCTGTTAAAGTCTATTGATATTATCCCTCTGGGAGTAAGGAGGGGATTCTGTGTCCTTCCAGGACCTTGACTGATACACTAAGTGAAGATACAGCAAGACATTTCCTTGTTGCTTTATGGACATTTTAGTTCTCAGGCACAGACAGATTATAACCCATAGAATTGACAGCACTTACATTAGCACCCTAGGAATTATTGTCAGTAATCTCTAGAAGATTGTGAAGGATAGGAGGCATGACAGGAAACTAGAAATGAACAGCTGTGATCCTTAAAGTTCCAAAAAAGGGAGAAAAGTGGCTTCTAGAAAATTAATACCCATGAAAATATAGTTGGAGGATGTACACCACCAGATGTGTCAAGACTGATTAAAACAGTATTTGCAAAAGAGAGGCAAACTGACCAAAGGAACATTAAAGAAAGTTTAGAAGCAGAATCCACATGTACTTATTACCTGAATATGACAAAGGAGTTACTCCAATGCAATGGGTAAAAGATGGTCTTTTCAATAAATGGCATTTAATCAATTGGATATCCAAATGGAAAAAACCAACTCATGTCATACCCCCCAATTTAATTATAGACGAGTTACCAATATAAATTTAAAAGGTAAAACATAGGAGTTTAAGATGGTGATATAGGAAGAGCCTGGTTTCAGCACCTCCCATGGGTATATCAAATCTATTGTGACATGTGGAATAATTCCTTCTGAAAAAGAACTGGTAGCTGAGCAGCTGCCTGCACAACAAGGGATAAAAGGGCCACATCTAGACCAGTAGGAGAGGCAGAGATAAGGTCTCACCAAAAATCCCACCCCCCAGTGTGGTGACACACAATAGGGCAGGAGCTTAGAGTTTGGAACTTTTCCCTGAGGATGAGGGGTTTGTGCCTACACTGGACATCTCAACCCTTGGGACCTGCACCAGAGAAAAAAGTCCTCTGAAACATCTGGTTTTGGAAGCCAACAGGTTTATGTCCAGGAGACCCAGGGATTATGGGGATCTGAGATGCTTCTTCCGGAGAGCTTGCATGTAGACTCACTTATATCAGGAACCAGCACAAAGGCAGCAGTATGAGAGGAGACTGGATTATATGTGAAGGAGATTCATTTGCTAATCCTAAAGCATCTGCTAGGAGAGCAGGAACCAGTTAAGACTTTCTTTGGGGACAGAGGTGCTGGTGAGCACCATTTTTGCACTCTCTCTCTACCTTGCTAGTATAGGCAGGCATGTGTGGACACAACTTTGCTAAAGCTGAAGGCATGTCCTGCCCCAACACCCTTCTCCTACATCACTGAATCTTGGCTGCCAGTACTCTTTTCTGGCCTTGCTAAAGCCATGAGCATGCCTCACTCTCAGTGCTCATCCCAGGCCTCCCTAAAGCCATGGTTGTGCCCCATCCCAATTGTGCTTCTCAGGCATTGCTAAAGCCAATGATGTGCCCTCCCCTCAAAACTCTCCTGTAGCCTTGTCTAAGCTGGCAGGCAAGCACAGTCCACACAGGAGATGGCTCTTGATCTTCTGGCTCTGGTTGCCAGAGGGGTTTGTGTTCCTAGGGCTCATAGGACTATATTAATTAGAAAGACAGTTCTGGGCAGGCTACCACACCCAGGGTCTGAAACACATCCCCAGTCTGCCTGTAAAAAAAGGCTCATTTAATTGTCTTAGAGCTTCCACCTGAGGGATAGGCTTCAGGTATGCCACATAGCTAGAGATTACAGAGGTACTCTAAGAAAATGCTGGCAGGGAAACATCATCTTTGAGACCTCCCTTGGTCTCACCACAGTTCACTGGTACATCTTAGAAAGAAACTTGAATACTCATCTGAAACCCCAATTCTTACAACTATTACCCAGGAAGCACCTCTAGGTTTCCTAATCTGAAGGTCAGCAGGATCTATGATTGTGGTCCCTCACGGCTGTATATATTTTCATACTTTAAAAGCTGCTGCCTAAGGAGATGGCTTCCAGTTATCCTGAAACAGAGTGCTGACTAGAATCCCTCCCTTTGGAACACTGACACGTCTTAGCTTTCCCTCAACAACTGAGACCCATCAAGAATAAATTAGGCTACTTAGACAATCATAAGGGTTCAAGAGACAACCAAGAGCTAGGGCAAGGTTGAACAATAAGGTTCATCTTCTACACAAAGTCTTTCATTCAAAAGTGAGAGAGGTATCTCTTTTGCCCAATACCTATAAACAAACACAGAGAAGTCAAGCAAAATGAGGAACCAGAGTAATATGTTCTAAGTGAAAGAACAAAACAAAACTTCAGAAAAAGACCTTAATGAAACAGAGATAAGGAATCTATCTGAAAGAGGGTTCAGGGTAATGGTCAAAAAGAACAGAACTCAGTAGAAGAAAGGACAAACGCAGCGAGAACCTCTACAAAGAGATAGACAATGTAAGAAAGTACCAAATAGAAGTCATAGAGCTGAAGTATGCAATAACTGAATTGAAAAATATGCTGGAGGGGTTCAACAGCAGACTAGATGAAGTAGAAGAACAGATCAATGCCCTGGATAACAGGGCAGTGGAACTCACCCAAACAGAACAGAAAACAAGACAAACAAAAATTTTAAAAAGTGAAGACAGCTTAAGAGACCTATAGGACAACATGAAGTGAAATAACACTTGCATTATAGGGGTCTCAGGAGGAAAGAGAGAGAAAGGTGCAGAAAACTTTTGTGAAAAAATAATGACTGAAAACTTCCCTAGCCTAGGGAAGGAAACAGACATCCAGGTCCAGGAAACACAGAGTTGCAAATACGATGAGCCCAAAAAGATCCACCCCAAGAAACATTATAATTAAAACGTCAAAAGTTAAAGAGAGAATCTTAAAAGCAGCAACAGTAAAACAACTTGCTACGATGTGCAAGGGAACCACAAGACCTAGTTGATTTTTTTTGGCAGAAACTCTGCAGGCCAGAAGGGAGTAACATGATATTTTCAAAAGGGTCAAAAGGAAAAAAACCAAAAACAAAAAACAAACTTCCAACCAAGAATACTCTACCTGGAAAGGCTATCATACAGATTTGAAGGAGAGATAAAGAGTTTCCCAGACAAGCAAAAGCTAAAGGAGCTCATCACCACTAAACCAGCCTTATGAGAAATGTTAAAGGACTTCTTAGGATGAAAAGAAAAGGGACTAACTAATAAGAAAAATATGAAATTAAAAATCTCACAGGTAAAGGTGAATATATAATAACAATAGTGGATTACCCACTTACAAGCTAGTGTGAAGGCTAAAGGACAAAAGTAGTAAAGTTAATTATAACTAGAATAATTAGTTGAGGAATATATAAAATAAAAAGATGCAAGATATGATATCCAAAACATAAAACATTGGTGGTGGGGGGGGTGGGTAAAAATATAAAGCTTTTAGAATGTATTCAAATTTAAGTTGCTATCACCTTGAAATCGACTGTTGTATTTATAGACTATTATATGTGAACCTCATGGTAACTACAAAGCAAAAACCTATAGTAGATACACACAGATAATGGGGGAGGAATCTAAACATAACACTAAATAAAGAGGTCATTAAACCACAAGGGAAGAGAACAAAAGAAGAAAGGAATAGACAGACACTACAAAAACTGCCAGAAAACAATCAACAAAAAGGTAGTAAGTACATACCTATCAATAATAATTTTAAATGTAAATGGACTAAATTCTTGATCAAAAGACAGAGTGGCTGAGTGGATAAAAAAACAAGAGTCATCTATATATTGCCCAAAGGAGACTTATTTCAGATCTAAGGACACACATAAATGGTAAGTGAAAGGATGGAAAAAGATATCCCATGCAAATGGAAACAAAAGGAAAACTGGTATAGCTATAGTTATATCAGAAAAAATAGAGGGTAAAACAAAGATTGTAATAAAAGACAAAGAAGGGCATTGCATAATACTAAAGGGGTCAATCCAACAAGAGGGTATAATATTTGTAAATATTTATGCACCCAACATAAGAGCACCTAAATATCTAAAACAAATATTAACAGACCTAAAGGGAGAAATTGACAGCAATGCTATAATAGTAGGGGACCTTAATACCCCACTTACATCAATGCGTGGATCATCCTGACAGAAAATCAATAAGGAAACTTTGGCCTTAAATTACACATGACACCAACTGGATTTAATTAATACATACAGAAAGTTCCATCCAAAAGCAGTAGAATACACATTCATCTCAAGTGCAATTAGACATTCCCCAGAACAGATCACCTGTTAGGTTGCAAAATGAGTCTCAATACATTTAAAAGATTCAAATCATATCAAGCATATTTTCTGACATCAATAGTATGAAACTAGAAATTGATTACAAGAAAAAATAGAAAAATAAAATATTTAGAGATTAAACATGCTACTGAAAAACCAATGGGTCAATGAAGAAATCAAAGAAGAAATAAAAAAATACCTCGAGACAAATGAAAATGGAAATACAACAGTCCAAAATCTATGGGATGCAACAAAAACAGTTGTAAGAGGGAAGTTCATAGCAATACAGGCCTGCCTTAAGAAACAAGAGAAAAATCTCATATAAATCATCTAACCTTATACTTAAAGGAACTAGAAAAAGAACAAACAAAGCTCAAAGTTAGTCAAAGGAAGGACATAATAAAGATCATAAATAAATGGAATGGAGACTAAAAAAAGCAATAAAAAACTTGTCTATGAAACTAAGAGCTGGTTCTTTGAGAAGATAAACTAAATTGACAAACTGTTAGCTAGACTCATTAAGAAAAAGCAAAGGTTCAAATAAATAAAATCAGAAATGAAAGAGAAGTTAAAACCTATACCACGGAAATACAAAGGACCCTAAGAGACTACGATGGACAATTATTTGTCAACAAACTGGACAATCTAGAAGAAATAAATTTCTAGAAACATGATCTTCCATAACTGAATCATGAAGAAATAGAGAATCAGAATAGGTCAATTACTAGTAAGGAGATTGAATCAGTAATCAAAAACCTCCTACCAACAAAAGTCCAGGACCACACAGTTTCACTGGTAAATTCTACCAAACATTAAAAAATGATTTAATATCTACCCTTCTTAAACTCTTCACAGAATTGAAGAGGGAGGAATGCTTCCAAACTCATCTTACAAGGCCAGAACTACCTTGATACCGTAACCATATAAGACACCACAAAAAAAGAAAGTTGTAGTCCAATATCCCTGGTGAACATAGGTGGATCTCTCACAAAATATTAGCAAACTGAATTCAACAATTTGTTATAATAGTTCAACAATAATCAATAAAAAATCTAGTCAAGAAATGGGCAGAAGGTATGAACAGACATTTCTCCAAAGAAGACATACAAATGGCCAACAGACATGTGAAAAAGTGCTCAACATCACTCAGCATCAGGGAAATACAAATCAAAACCACAATGAGATACCACCTCACACTACTCAGAATGGCTAAAATTAACAACTCAGAAAACAACAGATGCTGGTGAGGATGCAGAAAAAAGGGAATCCTCTTACACTGTTGGTGGGAATGCAAACTGAGGCAGTCACTCTGGAAAACAGTATGGAGGTTTCTCAAAAAGTTAAAAATAGAACTACCCTATGACCCAGCAATTGCACTAGTAGGTATTTACACAAAGGATACAAAAATAGTGATTCAAAGGGGCACATACACCCCAATGTTTATAGCAGCAACGTCCACAATAGCCACACTATGGAAAGAGCCCAGATGTCCATTGACAGATGAATGGATAAAGAAGATGTTTTATATACATGCAATGGAATATTACTCAGCCATCAAAAAGAATGAAATCTTGCCATTTGCAACAATATGGTTGGAATTAGAGGTATTATGCTAAGTGAAATAAGTCAGTTAGAGGAAGACAAATACCATATGATTTCACTCATATGTAGAATTTAAGAAACAAAACAGATGAATATAAGGGAAAGGAAGGAAAAATAAGATAAAAATAGAGGGAGACAAACCATAAGAGACTCCTAACTATAGGAAAAAAACTTAGGGTTATTAGAGGTGAGATGGATGGGGGGATGGGGTAATTGGGTGAAGGGCATTAAGAATGGCACTTGATATAATGAGCACCGGGTGTTATACGCAACTGATGAATCACTTAAATTCTACCCCTGAAACTAATAATACACCATATGTTAACTAAATTGAATTTAAATTAAAAAAAAAAAAAAGAGGATTTCTTTGTTGTTTCTGAATTGGATAGATGTGGAAGGTGTTTCATGACAGAAATGTATAAAAAAACTTCTGGGAACATTGACAGGCTCTGTTAAGTAACTAATGCTTTTGTGTGGAAGGGGGCTGAAGAAGCAGAAGAAACATACAGAGAGGTAGAATTAAACAAAACCCACTGCTGGTCCAACCCAAACTGCCAAAACTATGGTTGCCCTAAGTGATGAACAGCATTAGGAGGTATGGGGGCTAGAAATGATCCAAGGTGTTATTTCCTATGCCTGTGGGATTGGCCAGTACCAAAGTAAATCTTGGTACAGTCACTGCCGGGAATGTTGTGCTTTCATTGGACGCTCAACATCTCCCCCTACAGGGCTTGGCGATACAGATCCTCTCTTCTGTGTAGGCTGTAGTAATTTTGGTTCACACTCAGCCACATAGGAGTAGGCTCTGACAGCCTTAGTAATTTTGTCAAGATTGAGATGCTGCTTCAGAAATTCATAGCCTACAAAAGGAGAATAGATTCTGAAGGCATTGGAAATGTATCATAACTCCCTGTCTCTGGCTTTTATTTGTAAAAATAGATGTGTACAATAAATACAACTGGAGCCAAGTATCCAATCCAGTTAAGAGACTCAACTGGACAGAATACAGAACTACTAGTTATTCATCTTATAACAAGCAAGTTTTTAATTTTGATTCAAGTGCCCTTTCAGGAATTGCTGCATGCCAAGAATTGCATGCAAGAAAATGTATACTCTCTAGTTAGTAAAAATTTATACCGTCTAAAGCAGTTCAGAGGTCACCACAGACCACAACTGTACAATATGTCATTTAAATGTAAAACAAAACTGCATTCACCTACAAGGAGGAGAAAGAATAAATATATTTAGACCACAGAGTTGAACAGATTATCACATTTGGACAAGAAAATTGCTATAAGATTTCCAGTTGCTAAAGTTACAAGAGAAACACAGTGTTATAAACTTTTCATTTTCTGACAACAGGAAGAAAATAAATCCATCAGCAGATAGATTTTTTTCCCCCTCTGAAACTACATGAAATCACGAATAAATGGCGTGGGGTTCTTGTATAAAATACAAAAATGTATGGAGTGAATAGAATCTTCACTAGTATAAAGGATACTGAAACAAACCCTCAGATGGTTCTTGAATCCACAAAGACAGAGGGAATAATTTTCAGAAGTAACAATGAAGTCAGTTTTGCAACAGACTGTTGATAAGGAGCAAACATTGTTTTTCTAGGGTTTAAGTCAATAGAAGGATGGAATGTGAAGGTCTGTATCAGAGATTCTCAGCTTTAGTGAATCATCTTGAAAGGTTGATAAAAAAAGGTGGATTCCTAGGCCCTTTTCCTTGAAAAGCTCTGGATTCAGTAAGTCTGGGGCAGGACCCAGAAATCTGCATTTTTAACTACATTCCACCAAGTGTTTGAAGGGGAGGTTGCCCTGGATCCGATTTTGAGACACACAGAGCGGATGACCTAAGTGGATTTGGGGCAGGTGCTGGATCAAGAGCTGTTTACAATTGTGGAAAGTTAACTGGAGACACTTCACAACCTGTGTGGAGATGAAGCTCATCTGAAAGAAGAAAGCTTCAAGGTCTATTGTGGATCAGGCACAATGCGAGATGCTTTGCATATACTGACTCATTTAAAGAAATGAGGAGCCTCAGGCAAAAGTTTTCTTCCCAACATATTAGATTAGATGCCTATTTAAAGTATCTGCCATGAATTGCTCAGAGCAAAAAGTCTACTATATCATACTAGTTACAGAATTATGTGAACTTGGTGTTATGTGCAGAGTCCCAAGACTATTAAGTGTTTCCTCAAATAGTTCCATTTTTTTTTTATTGCTCACAGTTGTGAAACACAAATTTATAGGCTGTGTCCCCATGAAAAGAATTTACACTTTGAAGTTTTTCTACATCTGAGCAGTCTAAACAAGCCAGTGGTCATCTTGAACAGGAGGGGCACATGGGTGATGGTGATGGCAAGGAAGCTAGGGCAAGACCAGAGAGTTCCTTCAAGCTTTCCCATTGCTGCCACCACAGGAGGTACCCAGGTTTTGAAAACAGAAACAAAACGAACAAAATTACACCTGGCTCTATGAGTGGTTAACTTTTTGGCATGGTGTTGAGATGCATCTCTATTTGTGATGGAGTGCAGGTCAGAGAGCACGTGTAGGAGAGGGAAGGATCCATGACTACTGCTGAGAGTCTAATCCATGTCCCACCAATGGTGCTATAACCTGAAACCTTTGAAAGTCTACCTAAGAGATTTCCCCATCATGAATCTCATTTTTAAAAATTTTCATTATGCTAGAGCACAGGACATTGACCTTGGGACAAAGTTATAGAAAATAAGGAAAAGTCCAGTCTTCTGGATTCAGACCAAAGACTAGACGATGGCAATATGTATATAATACTACCCCACACCAAGTTGAAAATATAGTCATATCAGCCATTTGTCTCTACAATATGAAACAATTAATTGAACCACTTTTCCTTCCCCTCTATTAAATTGCTACCTAAACATCTGTTTCATCTCCACTCTCTGATTTTCTTTATTTATTATTTAACATTTAGGCCTGATAATACTATCACTTTTAACTGCTAAGAATATGTTTAAATCAACTAAAATATATCCATTATGTTTCATTTAGGGGATTTTCTCTGCCTCTCTTTTAGCCTCCTAAAAGCAGGCAGCCAACTTATTAGCTCATCTATTTTGGCACAATAAAACGATGAATGGTCTTAAAAATTGGGAAATGTAAAACTTCAGAGAAATCACAACAATATCCAGCTTATGCTGCTATTTATGTACTTCCTATGGGATGTATGGCTCATCCTGTGGAAGGATTTCCTCATTCTGAATCCCCCAAGGTCTCTGACTGATTTTCCTCTTCCTTTGGCACTGTTTGTGTTTTAAAAAAAGAATGCCCAGGAGAAAGATAACCACCTTGCTGTTGCTTCATGGAGACGCATGCATTCTCATACAATTTCTCTTCCTTCTTCCTCATAAGTGATGAGATGAAGAACTGAGTTTAAGCACATCATCAAAATTTCACAGTAAGGGGTCAGGAGTCTTCACAGGACACAAAAGGAGGCTGAATTACCCGAGGAGGGAAGCACAGCTGGAAGCTACATATTGCATCATCTGGCCTTCCTCCGCTGAACAAAGAACATTATTCTGTAAACTATTTACAGATGCTCTTATTTCAAGTGCCAGAATGCATTTGTTTCAATGGAGGTTTTCAATCTGCAACTTTGAAATTTTCCTTAGTATAGAAAACCCCATAACAATTCATTGTACCCTGGAGTGTATTTGAGGGAAAACAGTTGAATCTTAAAGCTAAACTGCAATTTGGATAACCTTGAAGGCTGATTTTTCTGGGATGTTTCCATTTTGTATTACAACACAGAAGTTCTGCCTTTATTTGAAAAGGGAAGACTTAAAAAAAAAAAAAGAGGTTCTGTAGTCATGGGACTAGTCATGCTGTGTGATTTTCAATCTGTACTGAACACAACGGTGTGAGTATTCAAACTGATATTCTCCAGAACTGTGAATTTGGTCACGAGAGCCAAGATCAAGATGGGCTTCTAAAAACAATTGTTGGGGCACCTGGGTGACTCAGTCAGTTAAGCGTCTGCCTTCGGCTCAGGTCATGATTCCAGGGTCCTGGGATCGAACCCCACATCAGGCTCCCTCCTTCATGGGGACCCTGCTTCTCCCTCTGCCCCTCCCCTGGGCTCATGTATTTTTTTTTTTTCTCTCTCTCAAATAAATAAATAAATCTTTAAAAAAAAAGAAATTATCATTTATTAGATTATTAGCTTATTAGGTTGAAGCTCTTTTCAAAAATCCTATTTTGTGCAGAGTAGCCGAGACAGATGGCAAAAACAAAATATTGGCATGTTTAATCTAAAGATTAGTGGTAAATACATAGCTGGTTATTTCAATGCCAGGAATCAATTGCTCTGAAATAATTCCAGACTTAATAAGGGAAAAGAGGAGGTTCTCTATAAGCCAGTTCAAATAATGGATGTGACACTGTCACCCTTCTCTATCATGTAGGAAAATAGCTTGTGGAAAGGAGAGACATGCAAATTGCTTAAGCAGGCCAATAACTGAATGAAAAAGTGGAAAAGGAGAAGGCTTCCTTGAGTGAAGTCACTTATATCTTTCTGATTCAGAATCTTGAAGGAATTTCTCCATGTATCTCCTGGCCTTTACTTGACAAACCAAAATAAACAGGAATAATAAGAACTTGTTCAGAAATTTTCATATTTTGATTTACTGGTTTCTCAGAATTGAAGGCCAATGGTATCCCCCTAACATGACGATTCACCCCACTAACCTCCTCATGTTTCTTTAGCTTCATTTCTTTCTTTTTTTTTTAAAGATTTTATTTATTATTTGAGAGAGAGAGAGAGAAAACCTATGGTGGGGAGGGGCAGAGGGAGAGAGAGAAAGAGAAGCAGACTCCCTGCTGAGCAGGAAGCCTGACATGGGGCTCGATCCCAGGACCAAGAGGTCATGACCTGAGCCCAAGGCAGACGCTTGGGCTGACTGAGCCGCCCAGGCGCCCCTGGCATTTCTTATTAGAGTAAGTGCTGAATATGTGTTGCACTGGAGTCAGGTTGAATCAATCAATCAACAATTATTTATTATCTGCTCAGAAAAGTCCTGTGTTGGGATCACGTGGAAGTGCAAGCAATGATCCTTTTCAATAAGGAATCTAGATTTTTACACTCATCATTAGGGTCTTTCTGGCCAGGGATCAAGGCTCTAGCCAAGTCAATTCATTTGCTGTCCATCCACAGGATTTAAATTCTTTCCTCTGGAAAGTTGCCTGTGCTCTCCACCTAGAATGCCTTCCCCACATAATTCTGGCAGTTCACATACTTCAAGAATAGCTCAAAATTCAATTCTTCAAAAAGGTTAAAATCACTCCACTTTGAATTTCCTGGTCACAACAGCATTTTTCATTAATGCTACAGAAAGATAAAAGTGGCAATACCTGTATCTATGGATCTGTGTGTCCATTGACAAAATTCCCTAAGCTCTTTAGAAGCTTTCTGCCCTCTGATTGGGAAGCACTAGTTTAAAATATCAATTGTTTGACCGAATTTGGAGTTGTATAGGGCAATTTTATAACTTATAACAAGACAAATGCCACACCTTGTAAGATAATCTTTTAACTTTAAATTTAGACTCCAGATTTTGTTTCCTTCTTTATTTTCCCTCTCCATCCCTCTCTCCTTTTTCCCCTCCCTCCTTCCCTCTCTCCCTTTCTTCTTTGCTGGACTGGATGTCTTGACCCTCTAAATGATGTATTAAGTCCAGTTCATTTTGGCTGATACTAAAGGCAGACTTGAACCTTGTAATTAATAAGAATCATTATAAGTAATTAATAAACAAGGTTTACCACGTGATAGGCTTTACACACATTACCTCATTTAGTTCCTCCTCCTCTTCTCCTTCTTCTCCCTTGTCTCCTTTTATATGTCAGTCTGAATCCAGATTTTCTTATCTTAATTATACAGTTTGACCTTCAGCCTGCAGGTTTAGTAGTTGTTAAAAAGCAAAAATCAATCCAGCTCCTATTTCTGTCCCAAGCTGCTAACAGCAAGGTTTGGGAAAAATTTTGCAGGCTATTATTCAAAACTGGCTTTCCCCCTAGGCTGCCTGGCAGAAGCAGGGAGGCAGCTGGGTCCCCGATGATTGATTGCCAAAGCAAGGAGGGCTCTGGTGTGAATGGAGCTCCTTGGTACATTTCCCTCCTGGGCGGCGCTGCTTTTGTTTCTCCTTTTTTGTGGTCATGAGTGTGTGTTTACTTTGGTCCTGATATGCTTCTGTCTTCTATCCCCAAACACACTTGGAACTCCTTCCACAGAGGAAATTTCAAAAGTTTGTTTAGGGAGCCATGTCTGGGGTCTATTCTAGGACAAAGGTTATGATTTCCAAACATATGTTCTATAGGCAGTACTTAAAGTCATCATCTTGACAATGACCCTGTGGCCCAGGTGTATGAGCAGCTGAGCTCAACCTGTGCTGGATTCCACCTACTGCTCTTTGTGAGGGGTCAAAAATTTTCAGGAATCATAAGGCAAGTCAGTGATTAATGTTTTGACACCATTCTTAATACTTTGCTCTAACTATAATAACAAGTTTCACAGGGCAATTCTTTACGATATATTTTAATATCTGACTATGGCACAATGCCAAGACTTGCATCAGTAATTCTACAAGGGGCAAAACACAGTGTGCAAGTTTTTTATTTATTTATTTATTTATTTATTTATTTATTTATTATTATGTTATGTTAATCACCATACATTACATCATTAGTTTTTGATGCAGTGTTCCATGATTCATTGTTTGCGTATAATACCCAGTGCTCCATGCAGAATGCGCCCTCATCAATATCCATCACCAGGATAACCCACCCCCCACCCCCTCCCCTCTAGAACCCTCAGTTTGTTTCTCAGAGTCCATAGTCTCTCAAGGTTCGTCTTCCCCTCCGATTTCCCCCCCTTCATTTTTTCCTTCCTACTTTTTTTTTTTTTTTAACATATAATGTATTATTTGTTTCAGAGGTACAGGTCTGTGATTCAACAGTCTTACACAATTCACAGCGCTCACCATAGCACATACCCTCCCCAGTGTCTATCACCCAGCCACCCCATCCCTCCCATCCCCCACCACTCCAGCAACCCTCAGTTTGTTTCTTAAGATTGAGAATTCCTCATATCAGTGAGGTCATATGATACATGTTTTTCTCTGATTGACTTATTTCGCTCAGCATAATACCCTCCAGTTCCATCCACGTCTTTGCAAATGGCAAGATTTCATTCCTTTGGTTAATATTCCATTATATATATATATATATACCACATCTTCTTTATCCATTCATCTGTCGATGGACATCTTGGCTCTTTCCACAGTTTGGCTATTGTGGACATTGCTGCTATAAACATCGAGGTGCATGTACCCCTTTGGATCCCTACATTTGTATCTTTGGGGTAAATACCCAGTAGAGTGTGCAAGTTTCTGATGGCTTGATTTAATTTGAGGATAAATTTTTAGTGTGTCTAGTGCAGTGAAGAAGTCCTTCACAAATATTACTTCTTGAACAGCAGTGAATTCTAGGTTACACCATGGGTAAGTGAAGATATTTTATGCTGGCCATTTCCTTTAAGGCAATGAGGAACCAGAGAAACTCACTGAGGGTCTATATCTAAATGGATAGTTATCCCCTCTCCAAACGTGTCAGGGGAGAATACTGGTCTGTAGAGAGAGCTTCTACATGTTCTTTTAAAATGACTTGGGCTCCAGATGCCTGGGTGGTTCAATCGGTTAAATGTCAGTGGGATTTGTCAGAGTCCTAAATGTCAGAGTCCCGCATTGGGCTCCCTGCTCAGCGGGGAGTCTGCTTCTCCCTCTGCCTGCCACTCCCCCTGTTTGTGCTCTCTTTCTCTCTGTAAATAAATAAATAAAATCTTAAAAAAAAAAAAAAACCCACCAATTTGGACGCAACTCCAGCACACGGAAGAATGGATAATTATAGAAATAAAAGAAAAACACAGATTCCAAATTTGTTAGTTCAGCCTGACTAAAATTAAGCTACAATCAGAAATTGGAAATATTTAGTAACAGGACCCTTAAAATAATGAAGAATTGTTGATACATGTGCTTGGGAATACGAAACATTCAGTTGGCTTCTTAACATCTTGTTTTGAAAGATAAGAAAGTATGTTAGAAAATATTTGCAGTCTTATATAATACCCAGTGCTCATTACATCACATGCCCTCCTTAGTGTCCATCACCCAGTTTCCCCATCCCCTCACCCCATTCCCCTCCAGCAACCCTCAGTTTGTTTCCTATGATTAAGAATCTCTTATGGTTTGTCTCCCTCTCTGGTTTCATCTTATTTTTTTCCTCTCTTCCCCTATGATCCTCTGTTTTGTTTCTTAACTTCCACACTCTACCTCTGAAACCAATAATACATTATATGTTAATTAATTGAATTTAAATTAAAAAAATAAATTTAAAAAATAAAAAAAATAAAAAAAAATTTGCGTATTGGTCACCATAGAATTTGGGTTAATCTAATCCCTATTCTGTTTCTTAGCATTATGTTGAGCTTCTCTTTCTTTTTAATAGAAGAAAATAATTTTCCAAAATATTGAAATTTGAACAGTTTTAATAGTTTCAAAGACTGCTGACTTATAATTTTGAGGGTTTGAATACTTGAAATAAAAAATTAGGGGCACCTGGGTGGCTCAGATGGTTAAGCATCTGCCTTCGGCTTGGGTCATGAACCCAGGGTCCTGGGATCGAGTCCTACATTAGGCTCTCAGGCTCCCTGCTCAGCGGGGAGCCTGCTTCTCCCTTTGACTCTCCCCCTGCTTGTGCTTTCTGTCTCTCTCTGTATCTCTATGTCTCAAATGAATAAAATCTTAAAAAAATTATATTCATGGAATCTTTGATGAGGAAAACTGTTAAGTAGAAAACTATGCTTTCCATAGGAAGTTTTATTCATCAACTGTGAAGAAATTTCTATTGCACCAATATTTTCTGACCCCTTCTTTCATAGCAATAGTTTTTTAAAAAATATTTTATTATTTATTTGTCTGAGAGAGAGTGAGAGAGAGAGGGAGCACAAGCAGGGAGGGTGGCAGGCAGAGGGAGAAGCAGGCTCCCCACTGAGCAAGGAGGCTGATGTGGGACTCGATCCCAGGACTCTGGGGTCATGACCTGAGCCGAAGGCAGACACTTAACCAATTGAGCCACCCAGGCACCCTGCTATAGTTTTAGCTGGGTATAGAATATACTATGTGACTAAATTATGGCCAATAGGATGTGAGCAGAGGTAATTTGTAAACTCGTGAAAATATTCTCAAAGGGCAAGGACATGCCCTACTTTTCTTCTCCCTCTTTTGTGGGGTCTGGAATGTGGATGGAGTGGCAAATTGTCTTGGATAATGCAGACAAGGACAGAACTCCAGTGATACAGAACAAAAATAGAAGGACCTGGGTTCTGACACCATAGAGAGGGTCATACCTGCCTAAGCCCTTTTATATCCATACTTCATTTATATGAGAGAGAAATAAATAGTTATTTTATTTAAACTACTATTATTTTGGGATCATTTGCATGCTGAGAATCCTAGCTGATAAACCAACTTTGTGCTGACTGATCTCTTGACTCTGACCTCATTGATTAAGTTTTAATTAACTCAATGAAAATAAGACTTTTCAGATAATCTTAAAATTAGAAACATAACCAAAATATATTGTTCTTTTAAAGAAGTTATTTTATAAGTTGAATAAGAAATTATAGAAACACAATATAGAATCTCAATTTTCTATTTTTAAAAGATTTTATTTATTTATTTGAGAGAGAGAGAGAGAGAGAGAGAGAGAGAGAAACAGACTCCCTGCTAAGCAGCGAGCCTGATGTGGGACTCAATCCCAAGACTCTGAGATCACGACCTGAATCGAAGGCAGATGCTTAACTGACTGAGTTACCCAGGCGCCCCTAGAATCTCAATTTTCTGAGACAACTGTCAAGGCCCCAAAGTTGTGTGTGCCTTAGACCCAGAGCTTTCCAATGGAACTTTCTGCAATGATGGAAATATTCTATATCTGTGTTGCCTGATATTGTAGCCACTAGCTATTGAGCACTTGAAATATGACTAGAATAACTGATAAATTGAAATTTTAACTTTTTTTAACTTTATATAATTTAAATTAATTTAGATTTAAATACCCATAACCTTAGATCATGACCGTAATGATTTTAGTTTTTAAACGTTTTGATATTCTGTATGTTATTAAAGCTTACTAAACATATGGAATATCTCTCTTTGAGAATTTCAATTTTTCTAAAGAAACCTCCAATATACATGGATTACAAAATATATGCCCAGGTTCTTGACCTGCTTTATAAGGTTGTTAACCATAAGACCATTAAATATTAGAGAAGTGGTCATCATGAAGCAATAACTCTCATCTATAGAGTTGTGAGGCTGGTATGAGAGGATACTCATTAAGCACTTGGTGCAGGCACCAGGATCAGAGGAAACATGCGGAACCTTATAGAAGGATAGGTCACAGTCTGGGTCTAGAACCAAAGGGTGAAAATGAAAATGATGAACAAAGGAAAAATTTTCCAAAGGAGACAGATTTAGCCACTAATGGGAATGCATTGATCTTGCAAATGCTTTGGGGTACTTCCTGGTAGAGGTAGAAGTAGAATATATAAAAGTTAGAAGATTATCAAATAATTGACATATGTTCAAATAGACAAAATGTGACTCAATAAAGGTGATGTGTTAGGAAATATGATATCGACTTTTCTAACAAGTTGAGTTAGAACCAGAGATTTCTGTCATACAGAGCCAGAAAGCTTAAAAGCAGTTTCATGAGGTTGGCAAAGATAAAGGTCGATCAAATTAACTTTATTTATTTGCTTGTTTATTTATTTCCTTGAAAACCAGAAGGTATTAAATGTCAAAACCAGTGCATATGGAAAATTGGATGGTCTCTAGTCCTTGTCTCTTACAGGCACATAACTAATAGAAAATCAAATACACCCTGTCTGTATCAAATCAACAACGTTTAGGGAAACTATCTCTTTTGGTTTGTATTGAGGTGATGTAGAATGAGAAGCTTCACATTAGAAATGAACAAATGACTATTCTTATTTTCCAACGTTTTTGGTGCTGGAGTATTTGCTAGGCATTTTGCCATTTTTTTTAGCTTAGGTGTATAGGGGGAAAAACAGGAGTTAGGAGTCAATGGATTATGATTTTAATAAAAGTGAGTGAATCTAAAAAAAAATTGTGTGGATCAAATAAAAATTTTACCAAATAACCTCTAATAACCTCTGTCAGATTGCTTTATCCAGTTTCAACCTAATATTTTATTATCTGACTATTTTGTATATTCCTGGAAATATCCAATGATATACTAGAGGATGTTATTACAAAATCATATGACTCTCATCTTAAAGTATGAGCCAAAAAAAAAAAAGCAATCTTTTTTTGAAATGTTGGATTTTCTAACTTTTATGATCTAATCTGGCTGCATTTCAGGAGAGGAATGTTGATCATTCTAGGGATTGTAGTCACTGGAAAATAGGAGTGAGTGTAGGGTAGGGTAGGACTTAAAGGGACAGTGAAGAGAAATTGGTGTTGTTTAGAACTGGCTAAAAGCATAGCCACTAGTGTAGCATGCCATCCTGGATTTCGTGATGAAGTTGATCTGGCTTAAGGTACAGCCATTTAGCCAGTTCCTAGACGTAGAGGAGTTTTCTGACATTCTGTATTCATAGGGGTTTTTGGTTATAAACATCAGAAATCAACCCCAGCTAACTTAAATGAAAAAGAATTGTCAGGCAACTCACAGAATCAATAGAAGGTCTAAAAAATTAGGCTTGGAAAATAGACAGGAACCAAGAGAGACTTGGCTGCAGTAGATATTGCCAGAGTTTCACCACCTCTTAATGCCTCCACCTCACTGGACTAAGGATGCTGGTGCTGTCACCACATACAAATTCTCAGTCATCCCTAGATCTTTGTGACACCACCACAAGAATCAAAGTGCCTGATGAAAGCATCTGATTGGTAGAACCTGTACCCTTATCTTTCATGGCTAAGGTGAGTTATTCAGTTCTTTTAGTTTCACTTTAAGATACAGACAGTGGGGGATTATCTTCCAAAGAAAAGGTGTGCAGATAAAAAAAAGATAAATGTCCATGATGCATTCTGGACCATATACCTTGGAGTTGGATATACTGGTTCCTCAACCAAGCAGGACTGCCCTTCAAGGCGGTAGAGTTGGGACAGGTAGGGTTGGGAGGGGGCCACTCAAAGGAGGAATAAATATCTGTGACAACTATAAATCTTTTCAGAACTTATATAATCAAGGTATATATTAAACATGGCATAGGGGATGCTGGGAACATGTCTCAGCAAGCACCCTCTCTTCCCCTTTATTGCCAATAACTCTAAGCCAAAAGTCCTGGGTTAATTGGGAGCCAGAGCTGGGAGGCAGGTGGAATGTGGAGGCCAAGCTTCCCTTCCCCCTACCATTCTAAAGCCAGATAAAGCCTAGGGAAAGTTTGAAAGCTATAATTCTTAGGAAGGCCATTCTTGGCACATGGATATCCCCAAGCACTCAGGGAGAAAGTTGACATTGGCTAGCATGACTGTGCCTGTCTTTTTTCCCCAGGAAGCCAAAGAAGAAAGCCATGTCTTCTCCCACAGAGAAGAGAGGCATCTTCTCAATTTCTCAACAAGGGATGGAAAACTTTTTCATCAATGTAATGAGCCGCACAGTTAGAGTCTGCTGTGCTTCCACCACTCTCAAGATTCTAGTGCTAAAGTATCTGCAAGGACAAAGGAAAATAACACTATACCTCAAGGACCAGCAGCCATAGAGAAGAGTAAATAAAATAATCAGAGCAGACTTAAACAAAATCTGAGGAATTTACTGAAGGAAAGACTTTAAGCAAACAATAAATAAATCCAAAGTCCTCAAGACAGGAAAAGATATTCAGGGGTGTGAACAGTGGTAATGAAGGAATCTTGTGATATATCCATGCAGTTAAATCAAAATGGATAACCATGGACTATCTGAATGTGTATAACCTAAGAGGGAACTAATATAGAAGGAAATTGAAATTAATGAAATAGAGATTTTAAAATGTCACAGAGGCTAAATAAATCTGAAAATTGGTTCTTTGTAAAAGTTGATAAAATAAGTTCCTTGAAGACTGGATTAAGGAAAAAAGAGCAAAAATATATAAAATTGGGAATGAGACAGGAAACATAACCACAGAAATGTAAGAGAGTGAAAGAATTGTAAGATAATACCACATATAACTCAATTGCAACAAATTTGGAAACTTAAAAGAAATAATTTTTAGCAAAATATAATTACCCAAACTAACCCAAAATTAATTGGGAAACGATTAGACTAATTACTATAGAGTTATGATACAAATCATCTGTACTTGCTGAAAGTATAAATTCCTACAGCTGACTGTATCCCAGATCTGATGAATCAGAATCTCCAGAGTCAGGGCCTAGTAATTTCTGTATTTATCAAGTCTCCATTGATTTCTATTTTCAGTGAACTTAGAAAATGCTGCCATAGAAGATTCAGGCTAGGTAATTGTAGACATACCATTTAAGAAAAGGCTTTAGGATGTGATGTTTTTATAGCTGATTTCTATTTAGCCTTTAAATAACAGATACTTTTAATATTATATAACTATTCCAGACTATAGAAGCCAATGACATCTTCTGATGTCAGCATAATGTTAATGCCAAAACTTGATATAGTACAAAGAAAAACAAAAAACTACAAACCAAACTTACTAATGAAATAGATAGATCAATCTAATAAAAAAGCACACAGAACCCAGCAATGTATCACAATAATAATACACTATCACCATATAGAATTTATTTTATGACTGTAAAGATGATTTAAAAACAAAACTCTATCATTTATTTCACTAATTTCATTAATAAATTGAAAGAGAAAAAATGATGGTATCAATAGATGATGAAAAGATATTTGAAAACATTGATTCCTAATAAAAACTATAAGAAAAATAGGAATAAAATGAGATTATCTAAATAAGATAATTTCTGTTTTCTAAGAGCTAATAGTAACTATAATCACAAGTAGCAATACATCAAAACATTTTTAATTAAAATAAGAAGCCATATATGGATGCCAACTATCACCATTCTTAACATGATCTTAGAGTACTAGCAATTGGAATAAGACAAGAAAATAATCAAGATTGGAAAATAAGGGGGAAAACAATGTCATTTTACTTGTGAAATAACTGATCTAGGCAACCAAAGGATTTCGGTTAAAAGTAAAAGCTGCTAGAATTAATGAGATAATTTAGTAAACTAATTACATAAAGATATATTAAAAAGTCAATAACTTTCCTATATATTTCAGTACTTAACATAGTACTGAAAAAACGGAATTAAAGAAGTCAGACTCCATTCATCACAGAAACAAAAATTTATAAAATACCTAAAAATAAATATAAGAAGAAGCAGAGGAACTCAGAAGGTAATTACAAAATCCTAGTGACTGATAGGGAACCACAAATGGAAAGACATCATATTTCTGAATGTAAAGCCAATTAGCTTAAAACTGATATATACATGTAATGCAGTTTCGAGTATAATGCCTGCAAATTACTTTTCAATGGCATCAAATGATCTTAATATTCAAATGGAAGAATGAGTGCTTGAGAATAGCTCAGAAAAGTGTGAAGAAGAGTAACCACTATTAATTGAGTATTGTTCTGAGCACTTTGCATGAATTAACTTAGTTAATCTTCAGATAACTCCATGGGGTAGGTTTTACTTTTCTCTCTTATTTATTTGCTTGTTCGTTTGTTTATTTAAAATAGACTCCATGCCCAGGGTGGAGCTCAACACGGGGCTTGAACTCATGACCCTGAGGTTGAGACCTGAGCTGAGATCCAGAGTTGGATGCTTAACTGACTGAGGCACCCAGGCCCCCCTACTTTTCTCTCTATTTCAAAGATTAGAAAACTGACGCTCAGAATGTTATGAAGCTACTAAATGGCAGAGCTAGAATTTGAACCCAGGTGTGCTTAACCACTAAACATACCAAAGCCAGTATACTTAACCACTATGCCATAGTCTTCTTTCCTGATATTAGGACGTACTATAATTCAAAAGTTGAATTAAATTTTTTGTCATAGAAGTAGATAGATTAGTGAGACCAAATAGAGCATCTATGATAAGAGTGACATTCAATTCAGTGGGAAAGAATAATTTATTTAATTATAGGGGCTAAAACCAGTAATTACCCAGAAAAGCATAAGGTTAAGTATTTATCTGTGAACACAGCTAAATTTAAGCTGAATTAAAGATGTAAATATAAAAAATTAGGAAGCAATAAAATATTAGAAAAACATCTGGGAAACTATATAACTCAGGAGATAGGAAGACCTTCTTAACTAGATAGGCAACATAAGATGTATAAAAAAGAAATATTTGACAATATAAAAGTAAGAAAAACTTTTTGCAGGGCAAAAAATTCTATAAGTAAACTCCAAAAGCAAGTGACAGAATTGGAAAAAATACCTATAATTCAAATGTTGATATCTACAACTCATACCAAAAAGTGAGCAAATGGTTTGAATAGTTCTTAAAAGTATAAATTTAAATAGTCAATAGAATGTGAGAAGATGCTCAACTAGTCAGCAGAAAATGCAAATTCAAGTAGAAATAAGAGCTCTCTTTTGAACTGTTGCTAGTATGATGGGTTTGAAAACACCCGCTGTTGATAGAGACAGAGGGAAAAGAAAATTCTCATGCATTGGTATAAATTCTTACAGACTTTGAAGAAAGCAATTTGGTTACATCTTTTTAAAACTAAAAATTCAGGGGCGCCTGGGTGGCTCAGTTGGTTAAGCGTCTCGCTTTTGACTTTAGTTTAGGTCAGGATCTCAGGGTGGAGCTGCACTGGGTATGGAGCCTGCTTAAGATTCTCTCTGTCTCTCCCTCTACCCCTCCCCACTCACACTCTCTCTCTTTTTCACTCTAAAAAACAAAACAAAACAAATATAAAAATTCATATGCCCTTTGAGCCAGCAGTCCCATTGTGGGGAATCTATCTCAGGGAGCTGAAAGCAGCTGTAGATAAGCATATTGAATAGAAGACATGTAGTGGAGCATTGTTGTAGTGACAAAAATCTAGAAATGTTTAAAAAGAGGGGGATGGACAAATAGAGTACATTCACATCATGAAATGTCATATCATCAAAAAGAATGAAATCAGTTGACTTGCAGGGATTGCCACAAAATATTGAAGAAATAAAGTAAGATTTAGAGATATGCAGGGGTGGCTGGGCTCAGTTGGTGGAGCATGTGACTATCTCAGGGTCGTGAGTTCAAGCCCCATATTGGGTGTGGAGCCTACTTAAAAAAATAAATAAAAAAATAGAGATATGCATAGTATGACCCTATTTTTAAAAAGCAAACAATTCCAAAATCCAATTTATGGATATTTACATATATATATATGCACAAATTTGCTTGTATGTGGCTGTATGTATATGAAAAATACAGAGGGGTGCACACTGATATTAACATGAGATTAGGGTAGAAATTGAGTCAGGATAAGTGGAGAGGAGATGAAGGTGAGGGACAGAAAGAGGTTAAAAAAAAAGGCTGAAAGCAAAAACAACAAAAACAAAAATTTTTCTAAAATGATCTAATGTGTAAAATGTAATTCTATTTATGTAAAAAAAAAGTGTGTGTGTTTACCTATAAACAAATTTTCTGTTCTTTTTTCTTTTTTCAGATTTTATTTATTTATCTGAGAGAGAGCATGAGCACAAACAGGGGGCGGGGAGGGGCAGAGGGAGAGGGAGAAGCAGGCTCCTTGCTGAGCAGGGAGCCTGATGCAGGGCTCGATCCCAGGACTCTGGGATCATAAGTGCAAGGCAGACGCTTAACTGACTGAACCACCCAGGCCCCCGGAACAAATTTTCAAGCAAATAAATATTTTTAAGCAAATCCCTAATGCCATATATCTGGAAATATTTCAATAAGAATCGCCAACATATATCCTTAGGTGTGCTTGTATCATGAACCAGGGAAAAGGAAAATGGTGGAGAGGTACATACCGGGTTGCTAGTAATGGGCACCTCAGGGGGTGACAGTGGAGTTGTAGCAGGAGGGATATAATTAGCTTTGCTTTCATATGCTTTTGAACTGTATTGTTTTACTTGTTGCATTAAACATGGAAAAACTGGTGCTTTGGTCCTTCGGTTGGACTTAGAATTGGAGAAGACTTTAGCAATATTTGCCATCTTTTCTCTCATACTCAAGGCAGCATGCTTGAGCAGTGGTGAACATGAAATAGTTAAGTAGAAAAATATTAGTGAGGAAACAAATGGATGACTTTTTACCAAACCTGTTAAAATTAAGATAATATTCAGTAGTCAGAGGTACCACAAAGCAGTCAGGGAAAGAGCTTATGAATTTTGGGGAGAGGAATCATATATATATCATAAGAATAATATATATATTTATATATATAAAGAAGAATCATATAATCATATATACATGATATATATATATACACATATATATATAGTAAGACTACACCTAAGGAAGTAAATCTAAACCTAAATTTTGAAATTTTTTTGCATTAAATGTTTTCAAGTAGATAAACTTAAATTCTCCAATCATTGTACATATGGATTATTTCCCAAATAGTGATGTAGTAATTATCTTTTTTTATGTTATTAAAAATGATGTTTAAAAAGAGTATGCAATAGCTAAAAACTTTTTTAAGATTACACGTTGAGAGAAACAAAGAATGATAGGCATGAAAATACCCCTTCGTTTAAAACAAAACAAAACAAGGGGCGCCTGGGTGGCTCAGTCCTTAAGCGTCTGCCTTCGGCTCAGGTCATGATCCCAGGGTCCTGGGATCCAGCCCCGCATCAGGCTCCCTGCTCCGCGGGAAGCCTGCTTCTCCCTCTCCCACTCCCCCTGCTTGTGTTCCCTCTCTCGCTGTGTCTCTCTCTGCCAAATAAATAAATAAAATCTTAAAACAAAACAAAAGGCCTATGCATTGAAAGGAGGCAGGAAGGAAATCCAGCACACTAGAATGCTAACAACCGTTTCAGAAGTGATATCATATATATTTATAAAAAGTTACTCTATTTTATTTTGTCACACTTTCCTGTAATTAGCATGTTTTTATAATGAAAAAAGGTCAACAAACTTAAATATCTTTTCTAATTTAAGTGCAAAAGTTTATTTTGACATAAACCATTCATAAGCACTTTGTGGAGATTATTCTTAGAGTCATTTTTTCACCATTTCTGGCATTACGTAGATAGTGAAACCTTACACAAAGGCAGAAATACATATGTTGTCAGTCAGTTATCCTCAGTCGGGTCAAAAAACAACGATAAGAAATTGCGGACAGGAAAATAGGAGAACACTGTGAAATCAGTATTTTGAATCCACTATCAGGAAAATACCAACCTGGCAGGAAGTATTGAAGAGAAGGAAAAAAAAAAAAAGATGTTATTTCTGAACCAGTCTAACTGCTCTCAAGCAGTCGCAATTCCCCTTTCATTTAATTAGCTAATTTCGCTTATTCATTCTCATTTATTCATTCACACACATATTCATTCGTTCAAATATCATATCCTGAATGAGCCAAGTTAACCTCTGGGACTGGCAGTATCCCCCATGTAAAATGGGGATCCTACCAAGTACAACATACAGTGTGCGGCTGAAGCCAAGGGTTAATGAATGTAAAGTCCCTGGCACGTGATGGGCAGTAAGAAAAAATTGCACCTGTTGTTGTGATCATTATGATTCTTATTAGGTGCCTAGCTAAGCACTAACCACTCTTGTCAGAAGGCTTCATAACTATTTTTACTGAGGAGGCACCACAGTTTGTTAGATACTATTTATAATTTTGACATTGTACAGAGCTGTGTGTTTTATCCCACAAAGTAGATTCAGTATTTCTCTACAAGGTTTACACTAATTTTTAAAAAAATTAAAAAAAAAAATTTTTTAAAGTTTTTTTTTTACCACTAATTTTTGTTGTCTGTGTCGAATCCTTTATGGAAAGATACCTTCAGGCCCTGAATGAGGACGGCGTGACTGCCACTAGACAGGCCCGGTGGTAGATGAAGAGCTGCTTGCTGGTAGGCGAATCACCCTTTACCCACGTGTGAAGCGATGACGTGGGCACCTCAAATCCTTCCAGAAGCTGTTGCTAGGCTTCCTGATAGAAACTGCTAGGTGGGAGTTTTTCTGTGAGCACCTGTGACCCAGTGGCTAATGCATCCCATGGCCACTTGGAATAGTAACAAGAATCTCCAGATGGAAGGATGCTGCAAATGAGATTTTATATAGTTAAAAGGACATTTGGAAGTCTGGGAATACACATGCACTTTATGTAAATCCAAATTCAATTTAGATAGACACCATGGCCTTCAGGCACCCAATAAAGAAAGGTGACTCAGATGCAGGTTCCCATCAGGTGCTAACTCTCATTAGCTAGAGTTGTCTAAGCTTTAAGTGGCTGTGGTGAATGCCCAGCATGGTCAGCTGTCAATCTTGGGAACTATCATTTCTGTTGTTGTTAGCATCATCATCATCATTATCAAGTCCTGCGGTGATTGTCCAAGAGCTCAACCGAGAAAGAACTTGCCCAGACCTCATTCTATTTAATTGCATGATACACTTAGTGTAAGGGAGGCTGTTTCTCTGGTTATAAAATCTGGTTTTATTTGGGGGTAAAAAGCAAAGGTCTCCATATATCACAATCCTTTGCTACATTTGCTTTTTACCCCTCAATCTAAGTACTGGCAGCTCCTTTTCTGACCTAGAAATCATAGTGCTTTAGAACAGCTTTTCTTAATGCTCACCCCTCTCTTACTCTGGGATACACATGAGTGCTACAGATGCCCATTGAATGATTTCAGATTTGATGAAAACCCAGAAAACTGTGATGATGCAAAGCATTACAGTAATTTGTGAGTGTTACAACTATACATGGTTCACCGGAATTGACAGCTCTTTTAGTTTGGGTCCTCTCTGAGGCAAAGCCTGAGGCAAGGACTAAAGCGTGAATTTATTTGGGAGGCAATTCTCTGAAGCAGTAGTGAACGAATGGAGAGTGAGGCAGGGAAGGAGGAAAAGCTAACATAAGGGTACATTATTGAGGTTGTCACATTAAGCTATGGGGGCTGGTTCTTTCAGAACCTTGGAGAAGCAAGAGTATGCCTCTTGGAAGCATCCATCTGAAGGGTGTCTCCAGTCACCCAGAGTTGAGGATTTCCGGGGAGTTTATGGCCCTGAAATTCTGGGATTATGTTTGCACATAGTTGGGGTGGGATTCAGAGAAGGCCATGAGGTAAAACAAAAACACAAACAAATCAGGGGCGTAAAGACTTCCAAAAATCTGCTCTTCCATATGAGTGACAACAACTATCAAAATCAACTTTTTTTAGAACTCTGGAAATTAATTAAAGGTGTGCAATAATCCAGGGAGTATTTACTCAAGAAAAATAGCTAAATCTCAATAAGAACAGTAAGACTTGTAGCATTTCGAGGCTGACCACAAAGCTTAAGAGGAAAAACTGGTGAATTAGGAGGTTTTGATTTTGAAAAGCTTTGGTGTATTCCTACAAATCTGGAAGGCCACATGCATGTACAAGACTATGCACATACTCAAGAAAGGCCTGGAAGGCTTTGCTCTCCCACACAAGCAAATAAAAGGGAAAATGAATGAATGGAAGTGGTACAATTTATAAAGATCACCTTGAGTCCCTTACAGTTAATTTTTAAATACAATTCAAAATTTCATATTGTAAAGACAGTTCTAAACTTAATTTTTAAAATTTATTAATTTTTTTCCTTTGCAACACATCTCATAACAGATAGTAACCTAGGTAGTGGGAGCATGGTGGAGAGCCACTGATTACCGGATCATCTACTGCAGTGGATCCCAAGTTTTAATAAGCACAAGAATTACTTAAGAAGCTATTTAAAAGGTTGATTTTAGATTTCTCCTATTCTCTAACCTCCCTCCGCCCTCTTCACCCCTACTAACAAGTGAGACTCAGTAGGATGGGGAGGGTCCCCATTGTCTGTATGGCCAAAAAGATTCTGATGTAAGTCTGTGGATCCCAGTTGAAGAAACAGTGATCTTGTCCAACTCACTAGTTTTAGAGAGGAGATAAGTGAGACACAGAAAGGGGAAATGACTTCTTTAAGGTTACATGATAGAGGTAGAGGTATAGAGTGAGAGTCTAATTTCAAGTCTTGTCACCTGTAGTCTTGTGTGTTTTCCAAGGTATCACAGTTCTTCTCATATATTTGGGTTAGAATAGTCAGTCCTGCAGTCACTGGTCAGGTGTGCCCAGGGAGGCGGAGGATCACATATCAGGGAGTACTGAGGCTGCCACATACCTGAGCATGGCTTGGGCAATCAGAAATTGTGCTTCTGGGTGCCTGGGTGGCTCAGATGGTTAAGCGTCTGCCTTCGGCTCAGGTCATGATCTCAGGGTCCTGGGATCGAGTCCCACATTAGGCTCCCTGCTCCGCGGGGAGCCTGCTTCTCCCTCTGCCTCTCTCTCTCTGTCTCTAATGAATAAATAAATAAAATCTTAAAAAAAAAAAAAAGAAATTGTGCTTCTGTTGCTCATAAAAAGCATCTGGTGCGGAGCATCAGAATGTGAGCAATGACACTGTAGTCACCACGAGAGGGCCAGTGAATGCAATGATGTATTTGAAAGTACTTGGAGATTTCAGAGTGGGGTAACCCCAGGACCCACTAATTACTAATTTCTTCTTAGACCAGAGCTGCACAGTACTAAGCATTCACATATTTTCAGACATATGGATCACTGATTTAAGTGTTCAGTTTCCTGCTGGCATCTGACATCATGAAACCACAACTGTAGAGAATTCCAATTCACAGTTATAAATAAACTTGGCTGCAAAGATCAGAGACAACAGGAGCTATGAGACAGAGTGCTATGTGCCCTTTTCTAGGATAAAAGATGAACCTGGAAACCATATTATTATAATTTGATATCACTGAGCTGGTAAGGGGGAGGGATGAGGAACAGAGAGGGTTCTAGGCTGAGAAAGCCTCACATGCAAAGACACGGTGGCACAGGAAAATACAGGAAGCTGGGAATGATAAGGAGTTTGCTGTGGCTGGTTGAAGGGGGAGAGAGAGAGAAGACTGGCAGGGGGACAGGGAGCGGCATGAACACTGGGAGTTGAATTCAGAGTAGTAGGAGGCAGGATCCAGATCACTAAGGGCCTCAAATGATATTTTTGGGAGCTTGGACATCATCTTATTAACAGTGAGAAATCCTCCATTAGGAGGATTTCAGGTGACAGACTGCGGTTTAGAAAGGTCACTCCAGTTGGAGTATGGAGAGAAGTTGGAAAGGGGGTTCAGGAATAAAGACCAATTAGAAATGATAAGAACCTGAGCTAGGGTATGGTTAACAGTTCTTCCCATGCCTGAGGATGACCAGTTGCAGTTGCTGCTACTGGGCCAGTCCTCAGGAGGCCCAATCCTGGCAATGTTTTTGCCTCCTGCCTCTTTATTTCTTAGGAGACATTCCAGTGATCTGATTCCAGGATCAAATTTCAGAGATACAAGCTTGAATGATGGGAATAACTGTTATAAGAAAAATTGGTAAGGAGAGGGGAGGAGGCGATCAGAAAAGGGGAAAGGGAGAGGAAGAATGGAAAGATATATGAACATGTAAAACTTAGAAGAATCGTCAAGAGGCTGCAAAAATATCTTACAAGGATTGCTTTAAGAAAAACATCCAGAATTTCAAGATGGATATCTTCTATATGTGATTAAATTTATTGCTAAATGTGTTTTTAAAGAGCTTATTTTTAAAATTAATGAATTATCTCATGGTGATCTCATACATAAATATCATGCCAAAGAGGTAAAAGGTTACTGAGCTGGACAGAGGAAGCTGATCAGGGTCTTGTGGTTTGACGATATGCATTCTGAGTAGGAGCCAGAGCTTAACTTTACATCTCAGAGGAGCAAAAGTTTTCTGAGAAGGGGATGAAAAATGTGCACTTACTGGGGTGGCGGAGGAGGTTAGGGCTGGAAGCCAGGTTACCAAATCACTGTCTGGAGCATGTGGGCAGATGTAAAAAGTGGGAGGAATGTTCAGACTACATCGTTTCCTAGTGAAAATGCCAACGCAACTTGTAACCATAGCAACACAATAGCCCTATTAAAACAACAGAAAAATCTCAATGTCAATTGCACTTAATGGACACACAAAAAACAACCCTCCACTTTTTACTTTTTACTAATAAGTAAAATTTTGTATTCAGTTTTGTTTCCTTTCTATCCATTGGATTAATAATGCCTTGTTAGAAGATTTCAATTTCTTGATAATCCTTTCTCGCACAGAGCAAAATTTTAGAAATATAATCTGCCTGGTAATTTTGGATTGAATGTCAGACATTGTGAATATTCCCTTGTAGGGTGTTGGTTATTTTTATGTTCCTATAAATATTCTTGATGCTTGCTCTGGGCTAAATTACTTGCATTCTTTTGAGGTTTGCTTTTAAACCTTATTAGATGGGACCAGAGCTGCTTCTAGTCTAGGGCTGATTTTCCCTCACTACTAATTCTTCTACCCAATGAGCCATGAAATATGAGACTTTCTACTGGTTGGTGGGAACAGCAGCTATTTCCAGTCTTAAGTGAGCAACAAGTATTTTTTCCTCTAATTCTTTCCGTGGCCTCAGGTAGTTCCTTACATATATACACTGATCACTTTCTACTTGAACATTCCAGGGGGACCTTCTCAGATCTCTAAAGCTCTCTCTGTGAAGCTCTCCCCTGTGAAACTCTAGCTGCCTTGGCATCCCTAAGTTCCAGTTCCATCTCCTCAATTTAGGGAGCCTGCCTCCCTGCACTGTGGCTTGGAAACTCTTTCCAGGCAGTAAGCTGAGATGATCATAGAGCTCTCCTTGATTTCACCCCACTCTCAGTAATCACTGTCCTGTGCTGTCTGGTGTCTAGTGTCTAAAAACTGTAGGCTTACATATTTTGTCTATTTATTTTTTAGTTTTTTTCAAAAGGAGGGTCCTCGTTACTCCACTTTGTGGGAAGTAAAAGTCCCCAACTTTACGACTTCTGAATGTGGTTGATGAGTAATATATTTGGAGAACAGAATAAATTACATCTTGAATGATCAATTAAAGCTTCTTAATGGTTTAGGATACCTTAGCAAAATTTACATCATTTTCAAGTATCAAAACATAATTCTCATAATTTTATACTCATAATTTTCATATAAATACATAGTGAGCAAGTATCAGTTTTATTTCTCATTAATGAGGTAACCAGAAAGATGATAAAGCCAGTTAGAAAACTGAGACACTGAGAAGGCAAATGATGTATTAGGAGGGAGGGAGGGAGAAAGAGAGAGAGTAAGAGCGAGTGAGAATATAAATGGAAAAATATGCTGGAATAGAATTGCTAAATTAGATACAAAACTGGTTCATGTCCCATAGGCCAATAAAATCATAAACTTTGGGCTTCTCTTCTCAGCTGAATAAAAATAATTTTAATTCTATTATACAAAAACTCATTTGTATAGTATTCATTTCCACAAATTAACATCTAATCTTTACAGACTTAAACATGTCTTACAAATGTCTTATGTCTTAAAAAATGACCTTGGGTGGGCTTAAGACCAGTTTTAGGAAGGCATTGAATGGACACAGTCATCTTTTTTGACTCATTTCCAAATTTTGGAAATCTTCTTAACATAAGTATTATCTATAAGTCAATGAGATTTGCCATTACCTAGATGGTCACTCTGGGTCTATGTTTGCTCAGGTAATGAAAAAATTAGCGTTTTATAACTGCAGTTACATGTTAGAATCACTTGGGGGAGCTTTAAAAAATTACCAAAGCCAGTAATATTCCACTATAAATAGGTGTACCACATCTTCTTTATTCATTCATCTATGGATGGACCTAGAGAGTATAATGAATGCTAAGGGAAATAAGTCAGTCAGAGAAAGACAGATACTATGTGATTTCACTCATATGTAGAATTTAAGAAACAAAACAAATGAACAAAGAAAAAAAGAGGCTCTTAAATATAGATTATGGGGCACCTGGGTGGCTCAGTC
Source organism: Mirounga angustirostris (assembly GCF_029215605.1). Lineage (NCBI taxonomy): Eukaryota > Metazoa > Chordata > Mammalia > Carnivora > Phocidae > Mirounga > Mirounga angustirostris. Next base: position 163,953,155 of record NW_026991711.1, read on the forward strand.
ATTTGAGCATTGGATTTTTGATTTTGGCTCAGGTCATGATCTCAAGGTCATGGGATCAGGCCCTGCATCGGGCTCTGTGCTGAGCGTGGAGCCTGCTTGGGATTCTCTCCCTCTCCCTCTGCCCCTCCCCCTGCTTGTGCTCTCTCTCTCTTAAAAAAAAAAGTCTATCTATCTATCTGTCAATCTATCTATCATCTATCTATCATAAACTGGTGGTCTCCAGAGGGAAGGTGATAGATAAAGGGGATTAAGAGTACACTTATCTTGGGGCGTCTGGGTGGCTCAGTCATTAAGTGTCTGCCTTCAGCTCAGGTCATGATCCTGGGGTCCTGGGATTGAGCCCCACATCAAGCCCCAGCTTCTCCCTCTCCCACTCCCCCTGCTTGTGTTCCCTCCCTCACTGTGTCTCTCTCTGTCAAATAAATAAATAAAATCTTAAAAAAAAAGAGTACACTTATCTTGATGAGCATTGAGTAATATATAGAAATTTGAATCATATTTTACACCTTAAACTAATAGAATGCTGTATGTTAATTATACTTAAATATAAAACAAAACACCACCAAAGCCAGGGTCTCTTCCTAAACTAATTACATTAGACTCTGAGGGTGAAGTCAGGGCATCATTAATTGTTTAAAAGTCCTCTATTTATTCCAATGTGCAGCCAGGGTTGAAAACTACTGGTTTAGCCTGGGTTTCTCAGACTTCTTTCAATAATAATGCTCTGTGATTCTATGGCTTGAAATACAGGGAGCTCACTTTTCCACTGAAGAAAGTAGACATAAATTCAAACTCTGCTAGCTTTCTTGCATTACCAGTGACTTGGAAATGATTAAAGGCTGCCAGCATTCATTCTGTGGTGTGGAAGCAGTGGGAAAGGCCAGGGGTGGGATGGCTGAATGACTGGTCTTTGTGTTCCAATTAGAAATAGTCAGCTTGAGTTGCTGGAAAGAGAGAGGAATGTCTGCAGATAACTTCTTTAAAAAAAAAAAAGAAAAGAAAAATCAAAATTCATTTTGTGCCCCTGCTTCTATACTCTTGAGCTCATCCGTACTCCCAGAGCAGCCAGAACAGGTGTTCTTTCACATAGTTATTATTGGAGACTGCATTTCTGATTTAAGGCTATGTATCAATAAATCAAGGCTATGACTCATAATATCTGTAAAAAGAAAATAATGCAACAAGTATAAGCCTTTAAGATGATGTCAAATAATGAAATTCTTCAAATTCTATTCTTTCATGCTTGTTGGGTAGTTTTTTTTTAATTGAAAGCTTTTTTTTTTTTTCATTTTAACAGTTTATTTAAAGTCGTATATATAATTACTTTATTCCTGCATGTACTCTGTTGTTTCTTCCTTATATTTGCCCTTTCCCTTTCCCACTTGGTGAGATTTGCCTTTACATTTAAGAATCTTTTTTGTGATCTTTGTCCAGTTTTAGTCTAGTGATAACCACCTTGCTAGGGTGAGTGCCCACATGGACAGTTGTGGCATCCCCCTTCTCTTGCTGTACTCTTTCAATGTAGATGACGTATTTCTTCCTGTAAACCTGGACGACTTTGCCCATTTGCTGACCTTTGTAGTTTCCTCACACAGTCTGTACTTCATCCTTTTGGATGGGTACAGATCGAAAGTTTTACTTCTGTCTCAGTTCTTTGAAAAGAGGGGAAGGCATAATCTTCCTGCAAACATGGGAAGGTACACTGAGATGTCTTTCATGGTTCTTGCCCTGGTCAGAAGTCATAAAGGGATTGAACTTCATTTTGGCCATTGGTGCTTTAGCAATGTCTGCAAAAGGGAAGAGAGAAGAGCATTTTTTGAAAGCAAGGGCTTTTGAAACTCTTTACTCTAAAACTACATTTAGGAGAAACACATAGTAAATGTAACTAGCCAGCCAAAAATTAAAAGAAAATTTGCTTAACTTGATAAGTTTTTTTAAATTGTAAATTAATGTTGAATTTTTCGAATTGTATGACTTCTTTTCTTCCATCTGTTAATGTGGTGAGTAGTATTAATAGATATCCAAATATTAAACTGTTTTACTTCTGAGATTGAACCCTATTTGGTCATGATGGATTATTCTTTTAATGTTCTATCTGATTATGTTTCCTCCCTGACACTTTTAATGGTAATAATCTTCTTTCTTTTACGGTGAAACATCCCTGTGTGTTGCATTGGGATGGTATTAATTTTCATAGCCATTTGACAGATTAGAAAACTCAGATACAGCTGTGGTAAGGGACTTACTAGCCAAGAACAAGTAAATTAGTGACAAAATCTATACTTAAATGTTTAATGCCTAATTTCTGGCCTAGGAATTTTTTCCCCACTACTCTCCTCTAGTAAATTTGTGTTTTCATCAAGCAAATATCTCAATCATGAAATATTTCAGATAACCTTATAATATTTCACATAACCTTAGAATACTGACTTGAAAACAGAATTTTCAATTCTAGATAAACCATGAACACTGTTTAATATCCTAGTTCTTAATTCTTTCCTTTTCTTCTTGTCTACAGTAACAGTTCTCATAACCACATTTAATAATCATGGGTTTTGGGGAAGAATATCGTGTGGAAGTGGGAGAAGATGAGAACAAGAGAGTTCAGGTGGATGGTTGAGCCGTGGGCTGAGCTAGAGAATCCACCTGGATGAGTAGATTTGAGGATAAGGCTGCATGGATGGGCTTAGAGAGGCTTGGACACATTTGTTTGAATTTCCATGTGTGAAATCTACAAGGCAGTAGAATGTGCAGTTCTGAAAACTCTGGAGAGAGGTTGGGCTGGACATATACAATTGATAGTGATTGGCATAGAGGTGGTACCAGAGTCTTGGGAATGGATGAAAGCCACCAAGAAGGGTATGGGGAACAAAGAGAAAGGAATGTGAAAGGCCAACATTTCTGTGGATCCAGAAAGATGAGCCAAGAAGAAACAGAAAGAAGAGTCAGAGAGTTGGAGAAAAGCAGGAGAGGGCAATATCCTGAAAGCTAAGGGAAGAGAGATTTTCCTCCCTTCTCACCCCAACCTTGTCTTCTCCCAGGCTTTCCCATCTCAGTAAATGGCTCATCATCCACTCAGCTGCTCAAGTAAACAAACAGGTACCTTTCTGATTACCCCCCACTCCCAACCTCCTCCCATCAACAAGTCGTATCAATTCAGCTCCTAATATATATGAATTTCTGCACTTTTCCTTCCATGGGCACCCCATGGCTCCAAGACACTAACACCTCTCCCCTGGACAACTGTAACAGTCTTCTGAGTGGCCTCCCTGCTTCTGATCTGGTTCTCCCTCTACCTAGACCATTTTCCACCTAGCAGACGGAAGAACACTTTTTACAAAAGCACAAATAAGATCATGTCATTCCCCTGATTAAAATCCTTCAGTGGTTTCTCATTGCACTTTGACTAAAATCCAAACTTTTCATGACCCAAGTGGACCCACATTTGGCCCCTGTCCAACTCTTCAACCCCATCCTGCACATTCTCCTACTACTGCTTACTAAATCCAGCCAACAACCTTTCATCTGTTCTTTGAACATACCAAGTCCATGTTCCCTTCAGGCCCTTGCCTTTGCTTATCCCTTTGTCTAAAGTGCTCTGCCCCAAACCTATGCAAGGCTGGCTCTTACCCTTAGTTAGGCCTCAGCTTAAATAGTACCTCCAAAGAGAGGTTTTCCCTGACCACCCCATCTAATTAGTAGACACCTACTGTATTAGTTTGCTAGGGCTGCCATAACAAAGTATCACAGACCAGGTGGCTTACATGACAGAAATTTATTGTCTCACCTGCTGGAGGTTAGAAGTCTAAAATGAAGGTACTGTCATGGTTGGGTTCCTTCTGAGGGCTGTGGAGGAGAATCTGAGCCAGCCTTCTCTTCTTGGCTTGTACATGGCTGTCTTTTTCCTGTGTCTCTTCACATCATCTCCCTCTATGTGAATTTCTGTGTCCAAATTTCCCCTTTTTATAAGGACCCCGTCATATTGGATTACTATCCTATTGATCTTCAACTTCACCACCTCTGTAAGGACTATTTCTAAATAAAGTCACATTCTGAGGTACTGGGGGTTAGGACTCCAACATCTGAAGGGACGCAATTCAGCCCACAATGCCCACACCCAATGGACATCACATTGAACAGTTTCATTTTCTTCACAGCATTTGTCTTTATCTGAAATTACATTGTTCATTTTTTGCTCACATTTTGTTATTTGTCTCTGGAAGCTCCGCAGAACAGGAACCTTGCCTGTCTTTGGAGCAGACTCTGCTGGTGCCCCTGACGTATCCCCTGTTACCATAGATACCAGCAGCTTCTCACTGCAAGCCTCTGCAACATTCTGTCTGAGACTTCTTCAAGCATACTTGTTCTTTAGTGAGGCAGGCTGGAGATGCCAGAAGTTACTGACAGATGAGGGGAGACAGAATACCCTAGTTTCCTCTCCTCCCTGTCAGGGACAGTGCTGAAGTTTGCTTTCTGCTGTTTCTGAGAGGTCCAAGGCAGGACTTAGCCAAATTATCCTTACTGCTCATGAATATACCTATATTGGCTTCCCTGTCTTCTCTGTTTACTTCCTTACTCCCCTACCAGTGTTTCTAGAGTCTCTCCCCAAATAAACTACTTACAGTGAACTCTTGTTCCTGGGTCTGCCTCCTGGAGAAACACAACCTAAGACAGTCTTTATCACTGTATTCCTGTCCCCTAAAACCATATATAATGCAACATTTATGGTTAATGCTCAATAAACCATGACAAATTAATCAATAGAGGGTGGTGGTAATAGACATGGCCAAATGCTGTGGAAAGAAGTCCAGTAGAAGAGAACCTTAAAAAAAAAATCTCAATTTGGTAATTGTGAGTTCAGTGGCCACTGCTAGAGGAGCTTATTAGAATGGCAGGGGGCAAGTCTGATTTTGGTGGGCAAGATGAAGTGAGAAAGCTAGGAGCCATGGACAGGAAAGAGTTAACTTCATATGACAGTGGGGTGGAAGGAAGCGGGTTTTTTATTTTTCTGGATGAGAACAATTTGAGCCTATTTGAGGCTGATTCAATGAAAAAGGAGAGAAAGATGGTACAAGTGAGAAGAGGGGACAACTGAAGGTCAGGGTCTTAGATGATAAATTAGAGGCTGGGTTAGTGAGTACAGGTGGGGGAGTTAGCATGCAGAAATAGAGGCCTCTGGTCTTCCAAGAAAGGAGGCAGGAGGTAAGAACTTGTAAACAGAAATAGGAACAAACATACAAATATACAGTAATACTCTCTCTTTTTTTTTCTGATTTCAAAAGTGACAGGGGTTCATTGCAGAACATTTGGAATAATAACTAAATTTATTAAGTACTTACAACATTCCAGGCTCTGATCTATGTGCTTTACATGTGTTAACTCATTCCCTCCTTCAATCTACCATATGAAGCGGGTACTGTTTCTCTGTCTTTACTATAAGGAGAGAGCCTGAGTCAATTGCCCAAGGTCACAAGACTGGTCAGAATGGCAGATCAGGATGTGAACCTACTTTGTCTGCTTCCACAGTCATTCTGTACTAACTGCAAAGGACAACCCAAAAGGAAAACTTATCCATCAGAGAGAATAAATAAATACATATGAAATACTCAGACAGATAGAAAAATCACCAGGAGTTCGCTGCCATTGCTTCCCTTTTCTCATGGAAGTAGGTGGGGACCCTGAAGCAGGGAATGGGGGTGAGTAGAACTCATTAATAGAAATAGTTTGAAGATGTTTCTTCTGGGAAAGGAGAAAGGAACTGATGAGGGATTTTGAACAGTGCTGAAGAGTCGGCTTGAGGTTGCAAATACTAAATTGGGGGAAGATCAATCAACATGGTTCAGTGATTTTTCTCCAGGGCACTGAACTGGTGGTTGGGGTAGAATTTGCCATGGGAGGTCCACGGAAAGTCAAGAGAAATTGATAGTCTAAAAGAAGGTGTGGTTGAAATGACTGCATCTTCATCTGGGATCCCTGAAGGCAGACCTTGGGGCAGATATTTGAGAGCAAGCAGTTTCCAGGGAGACGATTGTAGGTAAAATGCTGGTAGGGGAGGGCAGGGTAGGGAATGATGCCAATAAAAGGTGTGCACTGTAGACAATGGGAGCTTCATCCTGATGGGGGACTCTGGGAGCCAGTGTGGAAATACATCTTAGTTATCTCCCTTCAGGGGATTTCCATTAGCTAATGGTTAGGACTGCTCCAGGGGTAACCATGCAGGAGCTGAGAGCACCACACTTGGAGATACAGAGAACTTGGGTGGCCAGAAAAAGGCTGCAGGCAAACAGATGTTGGCTGTTGGGGGGTCTGGTCTCCTGGTGTCTATGGGAAAATAAGACCTGAGGGGATAAAGACCAGGCATCAAGAGTGTCTGCTACAGACGGACCATGGATTTGTGGTTGGGTCAGAGAGGTAGCAGACCTATAAGGAGCCTAGGAGAGCAAGGGAACAGTTGGATGAACATCTTTTTGAAAATTATTTTAAATAGGTAATATTGGCACACGGAATAAAATCCAAGTATGAAAGAATATGCAGTGAAAAGTAAATCTTTTCTCACCATCCATCTCTGTCTTCTACTGTTGCTAGTGTCCTCTATATCCTTTCAGAGATAGTATGGTAGGTACTATGTGTGTGTATGTATTACAGGTGTAGGTATTATATACACATATTTATATTACAGGTATAGGTATTATATACACAAACTAGGTACGGTTAATATATATATATCATTTATTTTTACATAAATTACCCCATATAAGTGGTAGCATATCATATACTCTGCCTCGTTTACAGGGGTATCTTGGGGGAACCTTTCATATTATTGCATTTAGATTTGCCTCAATTTTTTAAGTAACTGCATAGCATTCAATTTTATATATGGATTTACTTAATGAGTCTTTTGTTGATAAATTTTTTCAAGTCTTTTTTTCTGAAATATTATTCTTATACATGTGTGTTATTGAGCACACTCCAGAGATCTATAGGATAAGTTCCTAGGACTAGCATTGCTTGGCCAAAGAGCATGTGCATCTAAAATACTGATAGATAGTGCTGAATTTCCTTGAACCAATGTACACACCCATGGGATTGACCATCATAATGAGGCCAAAGAGCAGAAGGACAGGAATAGGGAGGAGAAGAGGGAGGGGCAGTTGGACAATGAAATGTCAGATATCAAGATTATGGTGTAGTAGTTCCATTCCTGCCAAAGTCCAGGGTGTGGCCATACCAGGAAGTTGTTGGCCTGGAGTGGTGTGCAGGTGAAGGTCAATGACGCAGAAGTCAAGGAACTATGAGGTGTCAGAATAACTCACCCAGATGACGAGCCAGCCAGTCTATCCTGGGGTTTGTCATTATATTAAGTTGTGAAATGCAGTTAGAGAAACCTTCAGCTTTATTATTTATGTATTTATGTTTAAAAGATTTATTTATTTATTTTGGAGAGAGAGAGAGAGAGAGAGCGCATGAACACAGGGGAGGGGGTGGCAGAAGGAGAGGGAGAGAATCTCAAGAGAATCCTCACTGAGCATGGAGCCCCACGTGGGGCTCCATCTCACGACCCTGAGATCATGACCTGAGCTGAAGTCAAGAGTCAGAGGCTTAACGGACAGCCACCCAGGTGCCCCTCAGCGTCCCTTTAAATCTAGCAAGGAAAAGATGCCAGATGCCTACCAGTCCTTTCTACTCTGTGGAGCAGAAAACTCTTCACACTTAAGCTGAGGGAGAAGTACATCAATCAACATGGCTGCCCCAGGGGACAGGAGATGATGTCTCTATTTTTTTTTTATGATGGCATCTGTGGCAGTGGGACTGGCAGGGCTGTTCTCCTGAATCCTTCATCTTCGAAGGAACATCACTTGGGTCTGTGGGTAACTCATTTTCCAACATCTCCAGTCTTCCAAGCATTGCTGACATTGCCAAACCAACCCTGGCCTGGGCACCCCTTTCTTGGTAATAAAACCAATAGCAAGAATAGCAACAATAGAGGGTAATGTGCTAAATCAGTTAGGATTTGTGTTCAGCAGCAGGTAGTTTACACACTGGTTTAAACCAGAGAGGAGTTCTCTTTCCTCTCGGGTAACACAGAGTCCAGAGATAAGCATTCCACAAAAGGTGTAGCATTTCCACAATGTCAGTGGTATCTCGGACTTCTTTCTGCTCTGCTTCCCCAGTGCTGACTTCTACCTCATAGTTTCTGGATGGCTGCTGGAATGTTAGCCCTCATGCCCATGTTCCATGCTGGAAGAAGGAAGAGAAGGTCAAAGATAAAAGGGAGTGTGCCAGATGAATCAGCATTCCCCACCCCTACTTTTTAATGAACTTTCCCAGAAGCCCCACTCAATACTGGAACTTAAATCTCACTGTACAGAGTAGTAAGTCACATGGTCACCCTTATCTGAATCATGGTCATCACAAGTCAGTGGCACTTAAGTATATCTAGAGAGTCGTGTCACCATCGCCATCATCCATTTCCGGAATGTCATCATTTGAAATAGAAACTCTGTATCCACTAAACAATGCCCCCTCCTTCCCCATCTCCCCCAGCCACTGTTAACCTCTCATTTTTTACTTTCTGTCCGTATGAATTTGCATATTTTAGGTATTTCATATAAGCGATCGTACAATATCTGTTCTTTTGGGACATGCTCGCTTAACTTAGCATAATGTTTTCAAGGTTCATCCGTATAGTAGCCCATGTCAGTTCTCCACTCCTTTTTATGGCTGAATAATATTCCATTGTGTGGATATACCACACTTTGTTCATCTATTTGTCTATCGATGGACATTTGGGTTCTGTCTTAGTCTGTTCGGGCTGCTATAACAAAATACCGATTCTGGCGGCTAGAAGTGCCAGTGTGGTCTGGCTCTTGTAAAAGCCCTCTTCTGGGCTGCAGTCTTAAACTTCTTGTTTTTCCTTATATGGTGGATGGGTGAGGGATCTCTGTGGGGACTCTTTTTTTTTTTTTTTTTAAGATTTTATTTACTTATTTATAGGACAGAGAGAGACACAGCGAGAGAGGGAACACAAGCAGGGGGAGTGGGAGAGGGAGAAGCAGGCTTCCCGCTGAGCAGGGAGCCCGATGTGGGGCTCGATCCCAGGACCCTGGGATCATGACCTGAGCGGAAGGCAGATGCTTAACGACTGAGCCACCCAGGCGCCCCTCTGTGGGGACTCTTTTTAGAGGGACACTAATCCTATTCATGAGGGCTCTACCCTCATGTCCTAATCACTTTCCAAAGATCCCATTTCTTCTCTTTGTGTATGTGTGTGTGTTCATGTTTTGTTGCTTTAGTAATGATTCTTCCTCATCTCTTAATATCATCACATTGGACATCAGGATTTCAACATGTTAGGGAGACACAAGCATTGAGACCATTGCAGGTTGCTTCTAGCATTTGGTTATTGTAAATCATGCTGCTATGAACACTGGGGTACAGGTATCTCTTTGAGTTCCTGCTTTCAATTCTTCTAGGCATGCACCTAGAACTTGCTGGATCACGTGGTAATCCCGTGTTTAGCTTTTTAAGGAGCCAGAAAACGCACTTTACATTTTGCATTTTATTTAGTTTTTACAAACTTGGAATTGTTGAGACCACACCTTGAAATTCTAGTAGAGAGGATCCTCCTACTCTGGATCCAACAGATTGATGCTGCCCACTGAGTGTTGTTCTTCTGAGTAGGGGACTTCTGAGTCATGTATGTTAAAGTGAGCTGGATGGAGTTGTCTCCATTTTAGAAATGGATAACAAATAAAAAAGGCTAGGTTGCTCTTCTCTTGGTAATGAGAGCTCCACTAATTTTTCCTAGCTCTGTCCCTAGGAAGCCTCACCAAGTGCTTATGGGGAGCCTTACTGGGTTTATACTTGACTCCCTTGACCAGTGTGGACTTATGAACACCACCACACCATGAGGTTCCAGGCAGGAGCTATCTCCATCCCTTCGCTTGACCTCAAGCCAACCTGTCACAAATTTATCAAGGAGATGGAAGATGAACTTCGTTATTCTATGATCCAGTAATAGTTCTAAGTGTGCACTAGTATATTGGGTAACAATATGGCCCCAAAGTTGGATGGCTTGTGTTCAGATCCCAGCTCTACAGTCTATTTGTTGTGTGATCTTCATGGAGATTATTTAACTTCTCTGTGCCTCAGCTTCCTCATATCTAACGTGAGGATTCATAATAGTGAATTCATTCATAATAGTGCTTTGATTTTCATATGATCGTTGTGAGGATTACCTGAGTTAACACAGTTAAGAAGTGCTTTAGAAAGATGCCTGAACTGTGGAAAGGCTCTGTAAGTGCAGGTAGTGTTAGCAGTATTGACGTTATGATTATACCCAGGAAGTGTAAATTCTATAAACCATAATAGTTAACAGCAAATGAATTAGAGATCAGTATTTATAGTGCTGGTAACTAAAAAAAAAAAAAAAAGGAACAAAATTAGGAGGACACACATGAACAAAGCATGGAGAGACACACTCAGATGGGTTGAAAAAGTCACTTTTCATTATCTTTGGTCTGATGTTACAAGCCTGGAAAATGCTAACCACTTGGCCTCTTAAAAAATTTTTTTTAATTATTATTTGAGAGGGGGCGTGGGGAGGGGCAAAGGGAGAAGGAGAGAGCGAAAAAAATCTCAAGCAGACTCCCCACTGAGCGCGAAGCCCAACGCGGGACTCCATCTCACAACCCTGAGATCATGACCTGAGCAGAAATCAAGAGTCGACACTCAACTGACTGAGCCGCCCAGGTACCCCTTGGCCTCTTAAATTTGTTTCTCACCTCCAAGTTGGAGATAACTGCTATTTTTATTGCATCATTGTAAGGATTTACTGAGGCAGAGATAGGACTTTATAAATTATTATCACTAAACAAATATAAACACTTAAATTAACAACATGAAATAGCTCTTCAGCTACAACTGTCATTGTCCAGATGGATCTGGTTTGTGAACAGGCTTGGCATAATACCAAGGGAGGTTGTGGAAAACATGGAGGAGGTTCAGAGGCCAAGGACAGACATGAGGAAGAGCTGGAGTTTCTTTCTTTCTTTTTTTTTTTAAATTTTTTTATTGTTATGTTAATCCCCATACATTACATCACTAGTTTTAGATGTAGTGTTCCATGATTCATTGTTTGTGCATAACACCCAGTGCTCCATGCAGAATGTGCCCTCCTCAATACCCATCACCAGGCTAACCCATCCTCCCACCCCCCTCCCCTCTAGAACCCTCAGTTTGTTTTTCAGAGTCCATCGTCTCTCATGGTTCGTCTACCCCTCCGATTTCCCCCCCTTCATTCTTCCCCTCCTGCTATCTTCTTCTTCTTTTTTTTCTTAACATATATTGCATTATTTGTTTCAGAGGTACAGATCTGAGATTCAACAGTCTTGCACAATTCACAGCGCTTACCAGAGCACATACCCTCCCCAGTGTCTATCACCCAGTCACCCCATCCCTCCCACCCCACCTCCCACTCCAGCAACCCTCAGTTTGTTTCCTGAGATTAAGAATTCCTCATATCAGTGAGGTCATATGATACATGTCTTTCTCTGTTTGACTCATTTCAGTCAGCATAATACCCTCCAGTTCCATCCATGTTGTTGCAAATGGCAAGATCTCATTCCTTGAGCTGGAGTTTCTATGTAGTGCACTGGACCAGATTAGTATCTGCCCACTGAGGATGTGGGTAGGATGAGCTGCACCAGAGTCTGAGGAATTTGAGCTAATTTTTATACAGCATTGAAATTAAAATACCAGAAAGCGTTCTTAAAGAAAATGGTAAAATCTGAGTCTTTCTCCATGATTATCCAATGGAATAGAGAAAGAAGCTACACAGCCAGTCCGTGGTTGTAGCAAAGATGGGGGATGGACTGGAGGCTCTCCAGCCTCGAGGCAGCCTGGTTACCAGACTGACCGATTCTATGATGTCATCGAGACTAGGTATTTATTTAGCAGTCAACTTGCGCCATCTATGGATCAGTATGTTTCCTTGCAATTTGAGGACCATAAGCCACTGTGACACCTTCAGATACAATGTGGTTGATTTCATTTTTGTGAAAGCCTTATTTCATGTTTTGACTTACTTGTTTTTGTTTTGGGTAGATTCAATACTTTTTGTGACTATCAAGAATGTTCTCTTTGTAACCAAGGAGAAATTTTGCTTTGGGATGCAGACGTGCATGAAGAAGGACCTGGATGCCTAGATTCCATTTGGTGATATGTTTCTTATTAATAGCCAGGGAATGCTTTCCTCTATTAAGTGACTAGGACGACATTTTAAAAAATCCTGTGAGGCTTGCATTTTCCCGTAGTTTACTGGAAAAGGGGGTGGGCCAGGAGTCGGAGCCATTTCTGCTTTATTTTTTTTTTTTTTTAAAGATTTTATTTATTTATTTGAGAGAGAGAATGAGATAGAGAGAGAGAGCATGAGAGGGGGGAGGGTCAGAGGGAGAAGCAGACTCCCTGCCGAGCAGGGAACCCGATGCGGGACTCGATCCTGGGACTCCGGGATCATGACCTGAGCCGAAGGCAGTCGCTTAACCAACTGAGCCACCCAGGCGCCCCCCATTTCTGCTTTCTATCGTCCCATGTTTTATTCTTAGCGCTGATTAGGACAAAAGAACCCTCAGGTGCTGTGAAGGGAAATCAGGGAGGACTGTCTGGAGGGGATGAGGTGCGTTCTGGATTTTAGAGGAAATGAGAATCACAGGAAAGGAGGAGAAGGCCACTTGTACTCTGTGTCGGCAGCTCAAGAGGGCCTCCCATAGAAAAAGAAACTTGTTGCTCATGAGGTTGTCTCATATGAAGCTTGTTTTCATTCAGTCTCCATGTCTATGGCACCTGTTTGTTTCTGTGCTAAGCTCCCTCACCCTCTCCCTGGTCCGACCATGCTGGTGGTCTCTTTTAGTTTCTGGAAAGCCCCATGTTCTCTATCACTAGGGGCTTTTGCAGCGGCTGCTCCCTCTGCTTGAAACCCTCCTCATCCTGGTAAGTCTTCTTCATCCCGTAGATTTCAGCTTACCACTCACTTCCTGGAGGTGGCCTTGCCTGGTCCCCTTGCACGTGCCGCACGCTGCGTTCCTACCTCTCCTATGGAACTAACATCACACTTGTAGGGCTACAGGTCCAACATTTGTCTTCGGGATTGTAGGTAGGACACCCTGTCTGTATCCCATTCTCCAGTCAGAGGCACCTGGAGGGATCGGGAGGGAAGAATAGCAGCAAAATTGTACATGTTCCATTATTAAGTTTTCTTTGGAGATTTATTTTAGAAACCAAGCAAAAGATAACCGAATATGCCCAATCACTAACTCATGGTAGGGTTGGGGGAGGGAATGTTGTGGGTGCTCTTTTCCCAGCACAGCAATGGGGCAGGTCCCTGTTTTCTGATCCTGTGGGGGCAAAGGGGAAACACTCTAGGGGGTGGTTGTCTTTACTCCTGCCCCCGAGGGTGGAGTAGGTTAGTGACCATGCAGAGAGGCCTCCTAAGTGAAGCATGACAAGACCACCAGACTCAGGACGGGAGAGAGAACTTGTCTCCATCAATGAATTGAGAAAAGCCATTTCCCTGAGTGCAGAGAATTGGAAAAATTACATCCATAGTGCAATCCTTTAAAACATGTACTAATAATATGTAATAAACTATAAATAAACTACAAAGAAGACTGTGCTGAGGCTAGTGTGTTGAACCCAATGGGAGAGCTGAGCATTTTGAACTGGGAGGGGATAAGGCCAAGTGATCCAGGTCTATGCTTCTTTTTTATTTTGTTATGAATACAATAAAATCTTGGGGTTATGTTCAAAATAATAATAATATATGATTTTGAAGGTGAGAAAGAGAAATGGTATCCTGTGAAGTGATTTTGGCTGCAGTATTTGGAGGTCAGTCCAGGAAAGGGGGGTGAGTGTTAGGACTGGAGCCAAATCCACGAGGCAGGGTCTGAAGGAGGACCTGGAGCTTAGAGTCTGTGGTGTGCTCAGGGTCCGCAGTGAGGTTGCTCAGCTGTCAGAGGGCACCTGGCTCCACAGTTAGTGTCAAGATGGTCCTGGAAAACTGTTCCCAAAGTTTTGTAGGCAACTGTTGCCTCACCTGTCTCAGGGCCATATGAGTGTCCTATCAACATTATTTGAGGCTCATGGGAGAATTGCTTTGGGTTGCCAGGGGGAAACGCTTGGTTTTGCAAAGGTGGGACAAAAACAGGAGTTGGAGTTTGCATGCAGTCCCGGTCACTTGACTCCTGGTTGGCTGAGGAGATGTGAGGATACCAAGGGGAGGGCAGGATACTAGGTCTTGATGGCTGTACCCTGGCAGTAATGGGTTTCCTGGGTAAAGAGGTCAAGGCATAAAGGGTATCACCAACACCCCTTTAAGGTTTAGAAAACCCACGTGAGCTCAAAGGGAGCTGCCTATGCTATACCCACAGAATTGACTAGAATCTTTGAATCCAATTTGGCTAACACCATAACCCTTTCTTGACAGGGAAAAAACCTCAAGTGTTGGATTTAGGAATATGTATTGAGTTTCAACTGGCCATACAACATTTCATGGCTCCTTTAGAACATTTCATTGTTCTAAAGCCCTCCCTTGCTAATAAATAAAGATCTGGCCCTTCAGAATTTCTTCTGAAGAACCCATCCTTTAGGGGCTGCATGGGACAGTGGAAAAGAGCACTGACCTGGCAGGGGAGTCTGGGTCCCACTCCCAGCTTCACGGTGAGCAATCTCCAAGAGCAAGTCACATCACCCATCTGGAACCCAACCTCCTCACTGTAAGATGAAGGAGCTAATATTCCTTCTATGTCTAACATTCTATAATTCTATGATCTAGTAACTGGATGTAGTGATGTGTCTTGGTTCTAGGAAACAAATAGAGGCATCCCTCCTGTGATGCACTGAATGTGTCCCCCTAAAATCATATGTTGAAGCCCTAAACCCCAGGGTGATATATATGGAGATAGGGCCTTTAGGGAGTTAATTAAGGTTAAATGAGCTCATAAGTGTTGGGTCCTAATCTGATAGGACTGCTGTCCTTACAAGAAGAGAAAGGCACCAAGTCTCTCTCTTTCTCTTTCTTTCTGCTTGTGTACAGAGGAAACACCAAGTGAGGACTTGGTAAGAAGGTGACTGTCTACAACAAGAAGAGAGCTCTCAGCAGATACCAGCCCTGCTGGCCCCTTGATCTTCCAGTCCCCAAGACTGTGAGAAAATAATTTTCTTTTTTTTTTTTTTAAAGATTTTATTTACTTATTTGAGAGAGAGAGAATGAAAGAGCGCACATGAGAGGGGGGAGGGTCAGAGGGAGAAGCAGACTCCCTGCCGAGCAGGGAGGCCGATGCGGGACTCGATCCAGGGACTCCAGGATCATGATCTGAGCTGAAGGCAGTCACTTAACCAACTGAGCCACCCAGGTGCCCAAGAAAATAATTTTCTTTTGCTTAAGCCATTCTGTTACGGCAGCCCAAGCAGACTAAATCATTTCCTCAGCCCTCAAGAACTAGACTATGATTTATTGGTCTGTGGCTTCTGGGTGAGTTTGTATTTAACTTTTTCCATTGACAAAGGAACAGCAAAATAAATGGGATCCTGGAAAAGAAGACATTCCTATGTTGGGGCATTTATAGGCCATGTCTCTTAAGGCCTTAGTGACCAAGTCTTTCTCAGGGTTGAGTCATGGATGTCTCTGCGGTATTTTCTTTGACACCAACCAATTCTCTGACATCACCTGGGTGTCCAACAGTTCAACTCAATTCTGACATTATCCACCTGGAGTTAGCATCAGATCCAGCAAGTTAAAGGACTGCCCTCACATTGGACACCCATTGTGAGTGCCAGGCCACCTGTACTACTGATCAAGCAGCTATAAATCAGGAGTTCTCATGACCCCCTCCTGAGGTTTGGCAGTTTGCAAGAATGGCTCATGGAACTCAGGAAAGCTTTACTTACATTTACTGGTTGATTATAAAGGATACAACCAAGAAATAGCAAAATGGAAGAGATACATAGGGCAAGTTATGAGGAGGGTGGGGCAGAGATTCAATGCCCTCTTTGGGCACTCAATTTCCCAGCACTTCAATGTATTTACCAACCCAGAAGCTCTCCCAATCTCATTGTTCAAGAGTTTTTATAACCTGGGGCGCTGGGGTGGCGCAGTTGGTTAAATATCTGACTCTTGGTTTCGGCTCAGGTCATGATCTGAGGGTCATGAGATGGAGCCCCGAGTCGGGCTTAGTGTGGAGTCTGCTTAGACTCTCTCTCCCCACCCCCTGCCCCTCCCCACCTCTCTCTAAAATAAATAAATAAATCTTAAAAAAAAAGAGTTTTTATAACCCAATTTCTAGTCCTTCTCTCCTTTCCACCAAGGTCAGTGGGTGGGGCTGAATGTTTCAACCCACTGGTCACTTCCTCTTTTTGGTGATAAGCTCCATCCTGAGGCCAGCTAAGGGTCTTACCTTAAGTCACTTTATTAGTATAAACTCAGGGGTGATTGAAAGGAGCTCATTATGAATAACAAAAGACACTTCTGTCCTCAGGAAATTCCAAGGGTTTTAGAAGCTCTGTGTTAGGAACCAGGGATAAAGACCAAATATATTACTTATTATACTATGATGTCCAACGCATATGATGCTCAGTCTTGGGTGGTCCCCTTGTAGTTGTGGTTGAACCTGTGGGGCTACTTTATGAGCAAAAATTGAGCACTGAAATCTAGAAAAGATGTTCTTGACTCAAGAAGTTTTCTGCAAGTTCTGGCAAAATATCTTGGCTGTGGGGCATTGGATAGAGTGGACAGCTGTGGCGCAAGTGGACTGTAGGATTTCCAGAAGGGAAGGTCCACACTGTGACCTCAAAGACTTAGATCAAAGGACAAAGAACATGGAGGTGTGGAGAGTTGGGCTTGTAGGTCTTCTCTTCCTTGGGTGTTCCCTGTTTAGGGGCGTGGCACCAGCTGGGCAGTGAGTAATCTCTCAGGACCCACCTGTTCCAAGGACCCACAGAGGAGAAGCAGGAGCAGACAAGCAGCAAAAGAGCAGGACACCAAATATTGGGCGAGGCTCTCCCTGTGGGGAGTCTAAGGGATCTGAAGACCCAAAGTAACAGCAATATGAGGGTCCATGGACTTGATCTGGACCCTGAGCTTTCTGTGGGGCAGCTTTCTTGGTGTGACAAGGTGTTGACATTACTCAGTGGGGTGGAGAATGCAGGGCCAAGGGACAGCTGTAGGTTCCTGTGACCACACTGTGCCTTGTCCTGCTGGGAGCATTATGCCCATGCACTTGGACAGCCCCAGATCCAGCCAGCCATACCCACGGCCCGTGGTGAAATCTTGATTCTCATTCCTGGTATGGGAAGTATGTTTAATTTGGAAAAAGACCATACTGAAATCTGACTTATCATGATACTCTCAAAGCTGTCTGTGAAGCAAAATTATTTCCTTCTCTTTTATCAGGCACTGACACATCTACATCAGGGTTCATAATGCCATTCCAAAGGCGTTTGCTGAGAATCTTGGAGGCGAAGGACTTTTCTGAATCCTCATAGAAATAAATATTTTTATTTATTTTTTATTTTATTATTATTATTTTTTTAATGAAATAAATATTTTTAAAGAGTAGGTACATCTTACAGCTTTCTGTTTGTGAAAGTTTGCTATCTATAGGCCAGATGGAGATTTTTCTATATCCAGAACACTGGATTTTCCAGAGTGTGTGTGGGATTTTATTGTATAAGTGTACACAAGAGTGCATAAATCTATTTCATCTATGTAGGAGAATAGATAGAAACATGCACTTTTCACACACTTCAGAAACATTTTTTAAAAACCAGATTATTTTGCTAATGAAACATTTATTGTAGGAAGTATCAAAGAATGTAACACTTGGAATTAATTGGAGTACTGTATGAGCATCTAACATGATGTTTCTGTAAATGTAGAGATGTTAAAGCCTGCAATCTAATTTACTTCTGAGTCCTCGACCAACCTCACTTGGTACTCTATATAGGATACATCCTCGCTAAAATTTTGTTGAATTAGTTTTTTTTTTTTTTTAAAGAAAATAGTCTTATTTGAATACCTCTGGAGTTACCTTAACAGAATGGGGAGCCTTATTTAAAACAGACCCAAGAAGACCCAAGGGAGCACAGATTTTTAATTTGTGGTTTTAAATATTCAGTTTATGGGTGCCTATTGCTTCCTGTCTCTTGACAGTTCCGCATGTGCCGCTCAATTCATTGCTTTGATCTGTTCTCTTTTATGCTCCACTGAACATGTAGCTCTGTGGGCTAAGAGATTAAAAGCCCCCCACGGGTGGCCAGCTCTCTGGTGGTGGGTCTGAAGAGAAGGAGAGATCAGGTCAGGCCTAAAACTCCCCCCAGGTGGGGACAGCCCAGCTCCAGGGAAATCTTTATTTTCCCCTTCGGTGCTCAGTCTGTCAGAAATTTCTGTCTTGGGGGCGCCTGGGTGGCTCAGTTGGTTAAGCGACTGCCTTCGGCTCAGGTCATGATCCTGGAGTCCCTGGATCGAGTCCCGCATCGGGCTCCCTGCATGGCGGGGAGTCTGCTTCGCCCTCTGACCCTATCCCCTCTCATGTGTTCTTTCTCTCTCATTCTCTCTCTCTCAAATAAATAAAATCTTAAAAAAAAAAAAGAAATTTCTGTCTTGGTTGTGGGCAGTATAGACTCCAGCTGATTTTACCTCATTTATTAAAATGGCACTGCGTGGCTGGTAGGGTTCCTGGCAGAGCTGGGGAGCTAGCTAGGCGTGGGGCTGCAGTAGCAAGGCGGGCTGCCTGCCATCACGCCACGCGGTGCTCGGGGGAGGACGCCATTGCCACTGCCCCGGCCAGGAGCTGAACTCTGTCGCTGCCCTGGACACGCGCTGCCATGGAAACACCGTCCTGCTGCAACTGCCCCCACCTCCAGAGACGGTCTCCGAGGTGCTGCTTCTTTGTGTCACTGAGCACCTGATTCACAGTCCAGAGTGGGTGCTCCATCCTGTGCCCGTGACTACCTGCAAGGGATGCCTGGAACGGCCATAGCTGGCATTTCAGTCTTTCGAGCAGCAAGTGGGCCCTGCCTCCCATGAAAACTCATAAGAAAGGCAACTGTTCAAATACAGGCAGGACATTCAAAGGGTCGGCAGCCAGAAGAAATGACAACCGTCCATGATAGGAACTAAATTAACTAGACTACTGCCCCTCACCCAAAGGAGGATAAAAACCCTGCTCTACACAGATTATTAAAAAACAAAGCAATACCTGCCAATAGTAACCATGATAGCAAGGAGATAGTAGTTTATTCCTTACCTTTGAAAACCTTCACTACTGTGAGAACGATTTCAAATGTAATTGTTTTTCTTTCTTTTCTTTTTTCTTTTTTGCCATACTAGGAACTTTCAGCTTCATCTAAATATTTTCTTTAAGGGAGTTTTGCCCTTCCTTTTTCCCTTTTTCGAACCCTACATTATTGGTGTGTGATGGTATTGGATTGGAATGGGTTACAGGTATTTTCCAGTCATGGAGACCACTAATTTGTACATAGGGGTTATGTTTCTAGAAACTTCTAAATTGGAGATCTTCAGTCCTTAAAACCCCTGTGGGGATAATCAGGTTTTCTTTAACTCAGTTTAGGCAACATCTCCTTGGATTTTATAAGAAATCAGAAATAGAGCCAAACGGGCCACTTTTACTTAGGGGGGAAAAAAAGGTGTCATATCTCACTTGATTTGTACGGTGTCACTTTGGCAGTGAAGATTTCCAGTTCATTTGTGTTCACTCTTACACAGGTGCAGTCTCAGAGTGCAGGGCATGTGGCATAATGGTGAGAAAAGGAGAGAGTTATGTGGGCGGGAAGAGTGAGAAGCCAGGGAATGGAGATTCCCGAATTGTGTTGGAGAAGCCATTTTACTCTCTGGAGTGCGCCCTCCCCACCTGGACCCTGCTGATGTTGGTCCAGTTATTTTAGATGGTTCAATATAAGCCAACATTGTTGCCACAAATGAATTGGGAATTATTCTAATATGATTTCCACCTTCCCACTGACAAAAACAAGTCTTGATCAAGGGAGAATAGGGAGTAGGTCAATGAGGTAGAAGAAAATTACTCATCTTAGATATTTAACTTATATCATTGTTTAATTAATAAGCCAATTAGTTAATTCACTCTATAACCATTTACTAAGACCCTACCACATACTAAGTGCTATGTTTATTATTTATTACCTTTATTACTTCATTTAATAATGCCTCTAACAACCCTATTTTATGAAGTAAATCTAATTCCTTCCCCTACTTGAGAGATAAGAAAACTGAGGCCCGGAGAGCTTCAGAGGTTTTGGTTTTGGTCAGAATTTTATAGAATGAGGTAGAACAGCATGTTTTCCAATCATGCCTTCTTTTGAACTTTTAAACTTTTTAGGTCATTATCATTGCATTCCTAGAATGTGATCTTCAGTGATGAGTGCATCTCTGTCTCCCATACGCTGTGCCAACTGGGAGGAGAGGGAAAGTTCTCATGGACAGATTGAGAAGAGTGGTTTCATTTATGTAAGGAACGTGTGTCCCATGTCAGGCCCAGCTAAATTAACACGGACCCAGGAGAGCATGACATCATGATGCCAATTGGAAGCAGGGGACGATATCACTTAGAAGGGCCCCTTGGTGGTGGGAGCATGAGTGGTGGGGGAGAGGTTTTAGAAGATAAAACACACCTGCTTCCATCCCCATTTCCCTCAGTGCTGTCAGAACCTGGACAGGTTAGAGCCTGTGCATGGGCCTGCATATGTGGCTCAAACCCTAGGGTCCGTTGGTGGTGGTCTTTATTCTTTTTCTATTGCTGCCATAACAAATCAGCACATATTTAGCAACTTAACACTCCTCTATTATCTTACAGTCATATGTGTCAGAAATCTGGGCACACATGGCTTAGCTGGTTGTGTTCCACATTTCATGAGGCCATAATCAAGGTGTGAGCAGGGCTGTATTCCTTTCTGGATGCTCTGGGATGAATATGTTTATAAGCTCTTTCGGATTGCTGACAAAAGTCAGTTTCTTATGACTATAGGAATGAAGTTCCATTTCCTTGCTGGCTGTTGGCCAGGTGTCATTCTGGGCCTCTAGAGGCTACCCATATTCCTTAGCACATGGCTTTCTTTTATCCATTTTCTTATTTTCTTTTTTAAAATTTATTTATTTATTTGAGAGAGAAAGAGAGAGAGCATGAGTGGGAGGGGCAGAGGGAGAGGGAGAGAAAATCTCAGGCAGACTCCATGCTAAGTGCGGAGCCCGATATGGGGCGGGCTCAATCCCAGGACACTGAGATCATGACCTGAGCTGAAACCAAGAGTCTGATGATTAACTGACTGTGCCACCCAGGCGCCCCTTTCATTCATTTTCAAAGCCAACAGCAGCAGGTTGAGTCCTTCTCATGCTTTGAATCTCTCTGGTTTTTACTTCTGCTTCATTCCTCTTCTGCTTTCAGATGGAGGAAGTTCTCTGCTTTTAAGGGCTCATGTGATTAGATTGGGCCCACCTAGATAATATAGGCTAATTTCCCTATTTAAGGTCTGTACCTTAATTACATCTGCAAAGTCTCTTCTGCCATGTAACATGACAAATTTAGAGGTTCCAGGGACTGGAGTGTGAATATCTTTGGGGCCATCATTCTGCCTTACCACAAGGATTGCTGGTAGTCCTAAAGCACTGGACTCATCCTGTATATGATATGACTGAGCTTCACTCCAAATCAGCATGTCAGCACCATTCTGAGGGCCCAGTGTTGCATGAACCTATGAAAGAAATGCTCCATGAGCCAGCAGGAACCATCCATTTGGCAGGCTGCCCTCTTGGAGTGAGGCCTGTCCACGGAACTGAGAGCTACCACATGAGCTCTTTGTGTCATGTGGTCCACTTCCTATGTTGGTAGGTTGGTGAACATCCCCAAAGGGAGAAACAGAAACTGGGGCCAACGAAGTTCCCTGTTTAGGCTCCTGCCTGGATGGTACTACTGATTCTGGGTGTTCCCAGGTATTGGAGGGGAACACAAGGAAGTCTTTCTAAAATGTAGGGGTCCCCGGAGATGGGTCAGGTTCTAAGGTCAAGACAGTACTGCTTCCAATAATTAAGCTGACCAAAGCTTAACTTTCTTATTATTCATGTAATATCTCTATAGACTGTAGTTCAATGCCCTGTTGGGGTTTTCCCTGATCAGGCAGTGCTGTGTGACAGATAGCTCAGAAGCTTTTATTTCAGCCAGCCTTGGTTCAAGTTCCAGACATACCCCATATTGGCTGGATGACCTTGGACAATCTACTTAAGCACATGAGCCAGAGTCTTTTTACCTATATAGCAAAATGAAGGCAATTACAGTGAACATTGGCACTCAAAGAAATGACAGATGTCATAGCTACTTCACACTCTTATCTGCTTATTATTTCCACCTTTAACATTGTGATGATCAAGTAAAAACACGTGGAATATAATAAGCATTCCATAACTTTCAACGATAAAAATTAACTGAACCCAGTGGTGGGCTGATAAATGTTTAACAAGTGGCTTTCTGGGGGAGGAGAGGAGGACTTGAAGCATTTGCAATTTCCATGGTGTACATGCTCCCACGATGGCTAATTTTGAACTACCAACATGGTGTCACTCATCAGGGAGCTGTGAAGCAATGCTAACAGCCGGGTCTCCTGGGAAGATGGGAGCCAGCTCCAGCACCCACTGGTTGAGCTCCTATTGTGAGCCAGGCAGAGTGTTGATGCTGGAGACACTGATGGAAATGATGGAGTTCATAGTTCTTGTCTTTGTGCTCTTCCCCTTTCCCATTCAAAAGTACAGTCCTCCAAAATACTTGGTAAATAAGATGTAGTTCTAGGTAGGGAAGCATGAACCCAGGAACCTCTCAAGGTGTCTCTGAGCTCTTGCCTGAACCAGTAGAGGAAGTGTTATTTCTGGCTTCTTTGCAAGCCAGCAGTCTTGTTTCCATAGAGCTGAGTGGGGTATGATTAAGGCCAGAAATGCTGCTCCTCTCATTGGTTTGGGGTTTGGTGTTGGTGGAGACGTTTCATTTCCTGGAGGCCCACTCAGCAACACTAAGAGGGGAAGGTGCTGGCTCATCCATTCATTATAGTGGGGACTGAATGCCCTGTGAGAGCCAGAGTCATTTCCCAGTTGTCTGAGGTCACACCCCTAGCCATGTCCATGCTTCATTCTCCCAGGCCACTTCAAGGATGCCATAGATTCCATTAGGATTAGCATCTCATATTATTAATAGGAAAGCAATTTATTCTCAAAATGGGAAAGCTATTTTCAGAAGATTGTAGAAGGAAGTAGGTTGGAAAATGTCTATGTAGAGCACTTGGAAATGTGTAAACTGGTAAAATGAGAGACCAAGGAGAAGTAGGTTGTCTCTACTTCACCATCTTGAGTCACTGAACTCATATACTGTAAGTTGCTTTATGTCATTTCTCAGAAGCCAATCTCTTTTCTCAGATTAAGTTTCCATGTAAAGTGATATTTAAGAGGGAAAAAAAGCATAATGCAAGCACTGTTGTTACTAGTGTTTAAAAAAGACCATTAAAAATACTAACTTATGGGGCACCTGGGTGCCTCAGTAGGTTAAGTGTCTGCCTTCGGCTCAGGTCATGATCCCAGAGTCCTGGGATCCAGCCCCACATCCAGCTCCCTACTCAGCAGGGGTCTGCTTCTCCCTCTCCCTCTGTGCTCTCTCTCCCTCTCAAGTAAATAAGTAAAATCTTAAAAAATATATTAACTTATACCTGCCCTGCTTAATACTACAACCCACTGAAATGTAATATAAAAGCTGGGATCATGATGACTTTTTTTGGTGTGTGTATAAACTTACAACAAAATTTACTTGGGATATTTGAGATTTTATTTATTGTTTTTAGCACACCTGGGAAGTTAAAATATGTATTTAATATGAGTTCAAGCTAAATATGCAAATTTTGGAATAAAGGACAAACTCTCAGAATTTCAGAATGGCTCCACAATATAAATAGAAAGAACAAATTAAGATTCAAAGATGATAGAAAGTAGAAAAACAACTTCAGTTTATTTTCAGAGCAGCATGGGTATGGATGGGGTACTTTTATTTCACTAACATATAGGTGCCAGGTGGTTCAGTTTTAAGTTTTTCCATTCTGGACAACTCTAATTGATTTCTCATGTGTCAAGGATTTAGCTTTGTGAGTTAGTTTCCATAATAACTTTTACATTTATTATAGAATAATATATCTTTCTCCAGGTTGGAGCTTTTGGATTCAATATAGCAAATGTGCAATGAGAATTGGATCAATATTTTGCTGTTTTTTAAAAATCTCATCCACTTTCTTTTTTTGAAGTATTATACAATTACACTATAAAAACAAACATTTATTGAGTGCTTTCTGTATAGGTATTATTACTCTTTGTTTCTGATATGAAACTTTAAGGATATAAAGGTATTCTAGAAGTTGGAATATACTGACAAGATAAGGGGACAGGACAACATGGAGTTATGGGGTCAACGAATAGTGTAAATCCAACTGAGAAAAATTAAGTTAAAATGCCAAAATGTGATTTTAAAAGGATATTGTTATAACCTTGAATGCTAGGGTAGGGTGCTTGTGTTTTAAAATCATCAGTGAATTCCTTTTTTCCTGAAAAATGAAAGGTAATGATGGTATGATATGATCAGAGGGTATTTTTTAGATATAGGTAGAAATATTTAAGGGGGAGATTTGGACAAAGAGAGGATAAAAACATGGGTTAGGAGTAGAATTGCCAGAAAAAATTCAGGATGCCCAATTAAACTTAAATTTCAGGTAAGCAACAAATATTTTGAAAGTATAAGTGTGTCCATTGCAATATTTGGGAAATATTTGGGACATACTAAAAAAGCATTTGTAGTTTATCTGAAATTCATATTTAATTGGGTGTCCTGTATTTTTATTTGCTAAATCTGGCAACCATACTTAGGAGGCTACCAAAACAGTCCAATAAAGAGGTAACAAAAGCCAACCAGGGCAGTGCAAGGGGAAACTGATAGAAGAGTTTGGATATGAAAGAACTGGGAAGGAAAAATTGATAGGACTTGACAACTGAGAAGGGAAAATGATGTGACTTGCAATACTATAATGTGGGAAGATGAGCCAGAATCTAATAGACTAATTTTCTAATAGAAAATTCAGGGGTGCCTGGGTGGCTCGGTTGGTTAAATATCCAACTTGATCTTAGCTCAGGTCTTGATCTCAGGGTTGTGAGTTCAAGCCCCATGTTGGGCTCCACGTTGAGCATGGAGCCTGCTTAAAAAAATATATTAAAATTCAGATATTTCAAGGAAAGAAAATTGGCTAACAACATAGAGCAGTGATTCTGTGAATTGATAGCCTTGATTAGTACAATGACACAAACATTAAAAGACATCATTGCAATTTTAAATTAAATTGACTTAAATTTTTTTTTAAAATTATTTATTTATTTGAGAGAAAGAGAGAGAGAAACAGCATGAGAGGGGATAGGGTCAGAGGGAGAAGCAGACTTCCCGCTGAGCAGGGAGCCCGATGTGGGACTCGATCCCAGGACTCCGGGATCATGACCTGAGCCGAAGGCAGTCGCTTAACCAACTGAGCCACCCAGGCGCCCCAAAATTGACTTAAAAATTTAATAAAAGTTATTGTCTTTGAAGAATCATTAACATTTTTGTAGATGTATCACACAGTTTAAATATTTTATTAATAGCATTGGGGATATAAGTCTGCTTTTTCATAACCTAGATAAATGAAAGCTCATGGATCTTATTCTCCCAAGCATTTAAAGTTGTTCCCTAAATCAAACAGCTGTGTGTTTCATTTCTACTGAGGAAATAGTCTTTGAAATGAATCTGTTATCAAGCTGGGCAAAATAACTTGTGCCTCATATCAACCAGTAAGATTAAAGGATGTTTTACAAAATCTTGCATTAAAATTATTTGATAATATTCTTATGTTTTTTTAGCACAGTAAACTGGGCCATTATATCTTTTAAGGCTTTGATTTCTAGATATACCTATTACTGAACATATATGGGCATATATTCTATTTCAAGATGGTAGAATAAAATTAGAAATTATAAAGATGTCCCTTGAGACCCTTTATACTTTTATAAAGCCCACTGAAATTTATTCAATCAATATTTATTGGGCCTCTTTTATGGACTTAGTTTCTACCAGTTAAAAACAAGACAGACCCTTTCCTCTTAATCTTAAAGAACAAATCAATTATGGAGTAATCAAGTTGGAATAGAAACTTCAGGAAAAAAAGCTGCAGTTCTCTATTTTTTCTGCTACATCTCCCGTGTCTGCTGTGGTATTGCAGTAGCCACCTGTATCTGCCAGGGTCCAGTCGGGGGATAGAAACCACACTATTTGAACAGAGAGAATTTAACTTAAAGAGCTCACCAGGCCTACCGATGTGAAGTAGGTAGCTGAGAAGCAAAAAGAGAACTCTAATGTGTCAATGAGGTAGCCACTGCAACCACCACACTGGGGCAGGGGGAACAAAATGAAGAGGTTAGGATTCCTAAAGCCTAGGAACTCATGGAAGGACCCTCATTTGTCTGGGACCCTGACCGCTGAGGAGGGGTCTCCAGCTGGTTAGCACTAGTGTCTCTGGGGAGTGGGGGTGGGAGCAATGAAGCTGGCTCTGCAAGTTTTGGGAAAAAGTTGCCAAGTGGATCCAGCTGATGCTAATGGAAGACACTGGGGCTGCAGAGTTGAAGGGAGCCTTGGGTGATGTTCACACAAACATGGAGCAGACAGGAAAAAGCAAGTCCCTTCTTGCTTCAGCCTTGCAGTGTCCTTCAACACCTTCTATTGACAGAGCCTAACATGGATCCAGGTGTCGAATGTAGACATGTTTTCAACTCCCAGCTTCAGCATCACACTGCGTGAAATGGAAAAGTCGATCTGAGCTGAGAGACCATAACTCAATGACTGGCACACCTCCTAAATGCTTCTCCTGAATCACCTCTTGCCTTTTCCAATGGGAGTTCTACCCTGCACCAGAGTGATCTTTCCAAAGCTCTTCAAAGCTTCTTATGATCTCACAATAAAGGTAAAGATCCCTACTATGACCCAAAAACTCTGCATAAGGTGACTCCTCGACCTCTTTGTTGCCATGTTGGCCTCCCTTCCAGTCCTAGAATGTGCCATGTTCTCGCCTCCTCCTGGGCTTTTGGACATACTACTCCCTGTACCTGGAATATTCCTCCCCTGATCTTTGCCTAGTTTCGTTCTATTCAATGTTGAGATCAGGAACAATTATTTCTTTAGTAACAATGCTTTTTAGTAATAATTACTCTCTTTAGGAGAGCCTCCTTTGCTTCCTAGACAAGATTATGCCTCTCTCATAAACGCTTCTAGGGCCTCCCTGATTTTTTCATGATTTGAAATTGGATTGTTGTATTTGATTGATGTCTGTTTCCTACTATACTGTGAGCAACACAAGTTAGGGATGATGTCTGTTTTGCTCATCACTATTTTCTCAGTGCCTATATAAGGTGGCATGTAGTGGGTATTCAACAAATTTTTATCACACGCCTGAGTGGCTGGACCAAATTTTTCTCTGAAGATGAAGGATTTATTTTCATAATCTGGGATACTATTGTCATAAGTACTGTCATTTTATTATAAAGAAAAACTGTTGATAGGAGCACTATGAAAACATGTTGGTTTTTCAGGGTCCAATTTCAAGGCACTAAGTCCCAAACAGTGGGAGATTTTTCTTTTGCAACTTATTCCAAGATCCTGGTTCCCAGGGCTCTTTTTATTTCCAATAGATTGTCTTATTTCTAAAGGAGGTCCCCCCTCTTCATGGGGTTGATTACAGACAATCACAACAGAACATAATAGGCCAGTATTGTTATAGACAAGGCTCATACACAGGTATATGTATGTGGTTAAGGGTGTGTTTGTGTGTGAGTACGTATTTTTCCTTTCTGAATTCCAAAATTAAAAGACAGGCAGCTTGCTTGTTTGTTTACTTAATTAATTTAAACCTTTCTCAGAGCTTGGGTTGCTCAGGCTTTAGTAGCATGTACGCTGGGTTGTAATGATAGAGTTCTGATGGCGTGCCACCAGGCCCAGGCCTCTTTACTTTAAAATGAAATGAAATCAGGTCTACACATTGTTCATTTCCAAGGTCCCAGCCACAGATTTTCTGCATGCCTCTCTTCATACAAAGCACCACTCCATGGGAACCAGAGTGAGTATGCAGACCCAGAATCATCCAAGTTCATTCTTAGAAAAGAAACGTTTCTTCAAAGGAAACATGGTCTGCTCACCCTACAGACAGCCTTTTACATTCTCAGAAGAGCAGTTTGCTTTTCTGGTGTGACATCATCTCAGACGTGTGTATTTATGATTAGGGTCTTTGTTCTATAAATGAAAGGCCTACTCAAATGATCTTATGGTCTGTACCGAAGATTTGTTT
This sequence comes from Mirounga angustirostris, assembly GCF_029215605.1. Taxonomy (NCBI): domain Eukaryota; kingdom Metazoa; phylum Chordata; class Mammalia; order Carnivora; family Phocidae; genus Mirounga; species Mirounga angustirostris. The sequence goes on from NW_026991711.1 coordinate 163,981,619, forward strand.
GAGTCTCCGCTTCACAAGGCAGAAAAGTGCTTACGACCTTGAAATGGTGGTTCCAGTTTGTTTACCCCTTCCCATCAATGCCTCAAAGATGTGAAGACTAAGTTACGGTCAGGGCTTAGGTTTAAAGTACCATGAATAACACATCCCCCCACAGTCTCTGTAGGAAGAAAGTTTCTTACAAGCATGTTTATCCATTCAGTCATCCACTCATTCAACACACATTTACTGAGAGTTAACTGTGTATGAAGCATTGTTTTGGACATTGGAACTATTGAGTTGATAAGGAGAGACAGATCATAAATAAACAAGAAAATGTAAGGCAATGATAAGCACCATGATGAAAATAGAGAGTGACTTGTGGGCCTGCACTAAGATGGGTGCCATTGATATCATTGATGAGATGATATTTTTTTTTTAAAGATTTTATTTATTTATTTGAGACAGAGAGAATGAGAGAGAGAGAGCACACGAGAGGGGGGGAGGGTCAGAGGGAGAAGCAGGCTCCCTGCCGAGCAGGGAGCCCGATGCGGGGCTCGATCCAGGGACTCCAGGATCATGACCTGAGCCGAAGGAAGTCGCTTAACCAACTGAGCCACCCAGGCGCCCTGATGAGATGATATTTAAGTGGAAATCTGAATGATAAGAAGGAACCAATGTTACTAAGATATGAGGGAAGAGCACTTCAGGCAGAGGGGACAAAATGTGCTAAAGCCCTCATGTGGGAATGAATTTGGCTAGGCATGGCGGCAGTGTAGGGAGTGAGGGGCCTGGGAAGAAGAACCCATCCCTGAGATTATGACGTAAAAGTTGACTTCCCTCTTCTACACTCTGTACCAGTTTGCCTTTTCCCTGTGCTGGGGTTACTGCATTTTCTGTTATGTCCAGTTGTGATTTCTGCTTAGGTTCAGTGGGAGCGTCCAGTTGCTCTACTACTATACACCATCAGTTAAACTTCAAATATATTTTTAGAAAATGATAATTCAGTTCTAAGCTCAACCTTGAAATATTTTATAAAGGAGCTACTACATTATACACTTGGGATATTGGAAAATAAGATAAATAAAGCTAGCTATGGAGCCACGTATTCTGTCAATACCCCCCAAGTTAATAGAATTACCCCATTTATAAATGTTATAAAAACCTAAAAACAATGAGACATAGCTACATGTCTATTAGAATGATTAAAATAAAAAAAAATGCTAATAATACCAAGTGATGGTGAAGAGGCATAGTAGTTAGAACTGTCATACGTTGCTGGTGGGAAAGCCAAATGGTACAGCCAGTTTGACACTGTCTTATGAAGATAAACATCTACTTTGCATATGACCCAACAATCCCACTGCTGAGTATTTACCCTAGAGAAATGACAACTTACGTTCACACAAATACCTGTACTTAAATGATCACAGCAGCTCTGTTCATAATCACCCAAAACAGAAACAACCTAAATGCCCTTTAGCGGATGAATGGGCAAACTAGGATACATCCATCCAAAGGAATACTACTTAGCAATAAAAAGGAACAAATAATGATACACACAACCTGGATGAATCTAAAAAGCTTTATGTTAAGTGAAAGAAGCGAGTCTTAAAAAGTTACATAGCATGTGATGCCATTTATTTGGCATTCTTCAAAGGACAAAATTATGGTGCTGGAGCAGGTGGCTGCTAGTGTTTAGGGCTGGGCAGAGGGCATGGCTACTAACGGAGAGTATGAGGGAGTTTTTTTGGGATGAGGGAATTGTTCTGTATTCTGATGGTAGTGATGGAGATCTAAATCTATCCATGTGTAAAAATTCATAGAATTGTACACAAAATAGAAAAAGAGTAGACTTTGTTGTGTGTTAATTTAGAAAATAAAATAAAAACCCAAACAGTAATCATTAAGTATGTGGGTGTGTCTGAGAAAAAAAGTGCAAGTCTTTAAATTGATAGACAACAAAGAAAAATCTTAAAGTCTTGGTTGTAATGATTTCTGCATATAGTAAGTTGTTAATCTTTCCAAGCTGAGAAGTCATCACTTTGATGTGAATTAGGAAGGTACCATTTACTCTACAGCCAAGAAATTCTTATCTATTAATGAAATATAATCAGATTCACATAAATTAAAAATTATAATATAGCCAAACTTTGAGCAGTTCAATAGACTAGCACATGCTAAACAGTGTTAAAGAAAGGTACTGCAAGGATTAAAAAACAAATAAGATTTATCTTGGCTCCCAAGTAGCTCATAATCTCTTAGGGAGAATATGACAAAAAGAAAATAACAATAATACAAGGACGTTTAGGAGCACAATTAAATAAGGATGCTAAGACAAACACAAAGCACAAAGTATCCCTGGACGTTGAAAGGAAACAGGGGTCATATCAGATTGGGGATCCGAAGTTCAACTGAACTCTTGATTTACTGATCTTATTTTCTGCAGTCCAAGTTTGGGAGAAAGAAGTAAACAATAAGTTCATTTCAGAGATTTTATGAAAAAAAAATAGAAAAGAATTATTCATACTGTATCTTCAAGTAATTATGGAGTAAACCCTCTCTCCAGGGAAGATTGTTTTTCATGGAATATCTAGTGGGCCTAAAACACTTTGGGAAATGCTTTATAAGGCTCAGACAACTTTTAAAAGTAGTTTTCTGAACATTTGGATCCCGGTGTGTATGAGGAGATAGGGAGGAGGTTGGGGCTAATGCTGAGGACTGATCCTTACAAGAGGGAGGGAAAGGGAAAGTGGATCACTGGCTCAAAAATGAGAGAGAATGGTCCTCAAGAGGAACTAGGCTCTCATGACAACTTCAGCGCCATTTTGGAACATGGGTTGCAGGTTGCTAATTCTCTACTAGATTTTACAGCCCATAAGAATAAATTCACATATTTATTAAGCCTTCAACAAAGGTGTTCATTCAATGGCTTCCCAGCCCACCCTTGAACCAAAGAACCTGGGTTGGGATAAGCCTCAGAGGTCATCTCAGAATCTGCACTGACCTCCTTTTAATTCAGACATTGTTTTGTGTCCCGATGAATGATCATACTGCCTTTGCTTGAACACACCCAGTGCCACTGTCTGCTTTTTGAGGCAGTACATCTCACTGTTGGATAACTCTGGTTTTTAATACAAAGAACAGCTTTCTAAATTGAACTCTTCTGCCCTTTCACACTTTGGGCCTCATCACACCCTCAGGGCCATCATAGATGTCTCTTCCTTCCTATATGACCATGGGGAATTACTTCATTTTTTGAGCCTCACCTCCATAAAACCAGGGCAGAAATATTTTTATGGATTTTGTGAAGGAGGGTTAATGAAGTATTATACATTAATCATCTAGCATGGTAGTTGATATAGTAGACATTTAATACATTTTAATTTCATCTCCCTCTCCTGACATAATAGTCTTTCAAATAGTCATTATTAGGTGTCCATGTTTTTTCTCTATAAGAAAATCTTTCCTTGTTTATTCATTCATCCATCCATTCATTCATTCATTCACCTGTTGATTTTACAAATATTTGTTGAACATCTACTTTATGAAAGCCCCCATGCTAGACACTGAGAGTACAGTGGGGAGCAGAACGGAGAGTACTCCTCCTTATCCTAATCTCATGGGAGTATAAAGACAGGCAAATAGGTGATCATAGTTAAGTGCTGGGAGTGCTATGCCAGGTGTGCCATGGAGAAGAAAGAAGGAGGAACTTTTTCAGATTGGAAGTGTATTAATTTCTTGAGGCTATTTTAACAAATTACCATAAACTTCGTGGCTTAACACAACAGAAGTGGATTTTCTCATAGTTCTGGAGGCTAGAAATCCATCTGGGTGGCTCTCCTTCCAGGGATCATAAGGGAGAATAATATCCTCATCTCTTCCAGCTTCTGGCAGCTGCCCTGGTATTCCTGGGTTTGTGGTTACATCACTCCAACCCTCCTTCCTTCATCTTCATTCGGCTGTGTACTCTGCATGTCTTTGTTATCTCCCTTTACCCCTCTTCTAAGGGCACTTGTGAAGGCTCATGTGGACAATCCAAGGTAACCTTCAAATCATCATAAGATCCTTAATTACAGGGGCACCTGGGTGGCTCAGCCGTTAAGCGTCTGCCTTCAGCTCAGGTCATGATCCCAGGGTCCTGGGATCGAGCCCCACATCGGACTCCCTGCTCAGCGGGAAGCCTGCTTCTCCCTCTCCCACTCCCCTGCTTGTGTTCCCTCTCTCACTGTGTCTCTCTCTGTCACATAAATAAATAAAATCTTAAAAAAAAAAATCCTTACTTACATCTGTAAAGACCCTTTTTCCAAATAAGGAAATTCCAGGGATTAGGACATGTTATTTTTGGGTGGCCATTATTCAACCTACTACGGAGGGGTAAGGATGAAGAAAAGCTTCCTAGAAGAAGCAATGTTTATCCTGAAACATAAAAGATAAGTAGAAGTCCTTCAGATGGAGACATGGCAAGAGTGGTCCAAAAGGTTGCAAGTGGAGGAAATCGTGTGTTTCTGGGCAACGGCCCAGACGTGAGAGGGGAGGGTGATTCTGAGAATATGAGTGGAGTATGGGTATAACTGGAGCAAACAGTAGGCGTGCGTGCATATGTGGAGGAAAGGCTGGAGAGAGGAGGGGCAGTAGGGGAGTCTGGAGACATAGAAACACTGGGTAGATCATAAGGGGCCTTGATAGCCATGCTCAAATTTTTGGATTTTATATCAAATATAATGGAGGTCCTAGAAGTGTTTTAAGAAGTCATCTCACATGATTATTTTTGTGCCAGCTACTGGAGAAAAGGTGAGAGGCATGAGCAGAAGCAATCATTCCTGTTTCTTCTATCATGATTCCAGATCCACCATAATTCTTGTTCAGGAATCAGACCTCATTTACCACTGTCACTGTGGTTCCTACCTATCCTCGAAAGTGGTGAATTAAGACCGGACCACAGAATGCTAAGGTAGGCTACTGTTATTTGGCTTCCAAAAGCCATGGGATTCCAATCTTGACTATAGAAGAGAGGCTTACACAGACTTCATTTAAGTGACACTTCTCCATCTCTCTTCTTATGCCAGCCCCTTCCCAGCACCATCCCAAAGGTAGAGGTGAGAAGCAGTGATGGAGGAAAGGCAACTCAATGAGAAAAACAAAATAGGAATTTCCCAGTATGTTTTTGGACTTTTTTGGACTTTTTGTGGGCTAATCAGAGGTATGGTATAACTGAGCACACACATACACACACTCAAAGGCATCTGTAAAATTGGAGTGAAGTTAACATTTTATGAGAGGACCTTGGGAGGGGTACTTCTGTCATTGGTTTGTCTCAAATGCTTGGTTATTTTCAGAACCAGCAGAGGTGTTAAGCCTGGGTGTTTCTGATGGACTATATATATATATATTGGCCCATCCTAAGGTTAAGAATCCATAAGCATCAAATTCTTTACTTTGGATTGTTGGGATCTGGAAGTAGACCTTTATATATTCCTCTCAAAATAGAGCAGGGCTTCCAGAGGCTTCGAGGTTTCTAAATATTGAGAAAGAGTGAAAATATGCTTGTAATATTCTGTAGTTTGGCAGAATGGTGATTCTCATACTGGGGTCTCTCCACCCTGCTGCAGACACATCACCTGGGATCTTTTTAAAAAATGTACAGGTTCTCATGACTCATTTCAGTCAAGTGAATTCAAATTTCTAGGGGCAGGGCTCAGGAGTCTGAATTTTTAACAAGTTCTTCAGGAAAGTATAATGCTCATAAAAGTTTGAGAACACCTCCATGAGAGCTCAAAGAGAAGGAGAGACAAAGGAATGAGCAGTAATCCTGATGAGGAAGACAGGAAGAAGTGTGCCTTAACTGGCTCAGTCAGTTAAGCATCCAACTCTTGGTTTCAGCTCGGGTTATGACCTCATGGTCCTGGAATGGAGACCTGCATAGGGCTCTGTGCTCAGTGGGGAGTCTGCTTGAGGATTTCTCTCCCTCTCCCTTTGCCCCTCCCCCTGCTCATGCTCCATGTGCACTCTCTCTCTAAAATAAATAAATAAATCTAAAAAAAAAAAAAGAAGGGAAGGAAGGCCTCCTCTTAGTGGGCTCAGAGAGAAGAGGAATCCTTCATGTAAATTATGGTATAAACAACAATCCAAAAATATAGCAAAAATTCTGTAGATGAATATATATATATTTTTGATTTTTTATTTATTTTTTATTTTTTTATTATGTTACATTAATCACCATACATTACATCATTAGTTTTTGATGTAGTGTTCCATGATTCCCTGTTTGTGTATAACACCCAATGTTCCATTCAGTATGTGCCCTCTTTAATACCCATCACCAGGCTAACCCACCCCCCCACACCCCTCCCCTCTAGAACCCTCAGTTTGTTTCTCAGAGTCCATAGTCTCTCATGGTTCATCCCCCCCTCCGATTTCTCCCCCTTCATTTTTCCCTTCCTACTATCTTTTTTTTTTTTTTAACATATAATGTATTATTTGTTTCAGAGGTACAGGTCTGTGATTTAACAGTCTTACACAATTCACAGTGCTCACCATAGCACATACCCTCTCCAATGTCTATCACCCAGCCACCCCATCCCTCCCACCCTCACCACTCCACCAACCCTCAGTTTGTTTGCTGAGATTAAGAATTCCTCATATCAGTGAGATCATATGATACATGTCTTTCTCTGATTGACTTATTTTGCTCAGCATAATACACTCCAGTTCCATCCACGTTGTTGCAAATGCAAGATTTCATTCCTTTTGATGGCTGCATAATATTCCATTGTATATATATACCACATCTTCTTTATCCATTCGTAGATGAATATATATTGTCATGAAAATATATTTATAATATATTGTCAAATGCAAAATAGTGTGTATGGAATAATTCCGTATTTATATATGCATGGAAATATTTATATATGCATGGAATTATATGCATGGAAAAATCTCTCAAATTCACTTATCTTAAGAATATTCATTGAGTTAACAGTGTTGAACAAGACTAATAGAGTCCTTTGTCTACAGTCTAGTATGTATACATCTATCATGGTGTTAGCATACTATTTATGGATATAGGAATTTCTATTATTATATTTATGAATTTTCTAGTTTATATGTAGTTAACATGCATTGGTTTTGTAATAAAAATAGTAAAAATGAATATAAATGCTCTTCATATATATATATATATACATATATATGTATATAATTTTATAAATTATGTTCCTTGTTTGTATGTAAGTTTTTAACAGAGTACTTTCCTGCCCTCATCTTCTTTCATACTGGTTCTTTCTGATAATGGTCTGCTCTTCCTTTTCTATATCCAAATCATCAGTCGTAGTCCATCAACTTTATGTGATGAAAAATCAAATTCATTTCATTTATTACCCATATACTATGTATGTGCATATAAATATCTGGTTGTATAAGTATTTTTCATGACATCTTTCCTATAGTCTACTCTCCACTACGGTGCTTTTTTTTTTTTCTAGCTCAGACTACCTGATACACAAATGAGTCATAATTCTAGGTAAAGAAGGCAGGAGTCAGGGGCAATACATCTCAGTGTATTTCAGGTAGGTCTGTAGTGTACGAGTACTCCCTGCAGTTTTATGTCCAGTTCAGACTAGTTCCTCTTTTAGGACCAAATAAGGCTGGACAGAAACTAAAGGTAGTCAAGTGACTTTAACAGGGAAGCACCTTCAACTCAACTATACTGGCTGAGAGGGGCCATAGAGTAAAGGGGAGAAACAGGATTGTGTCAGGCAGCCTTTCTTCCTTTCCCTTCCCTCCTGACCAGACTTGGTTTAAAGACTTTCTTTTGTTTTATAGACATAGTTTCAATAACCCTGAATTTTAAAAGCTATAGGAAGACTGCGTAGGTACAATTTCTTTTAAATTCAACTTTATTGGAGCCTGAGACCTGAGGAAGCCTATTGGACGAGTATTCAGTTACCTCAGATGATACAAATCAAGAAATGAGAAACACATTTTCTTTCCTTTTTCCTTCTTTCTGGCTTAGCAAAACCACCGAAATTCTAGGTTACCATGTTGTAATATGTTTTCAACATATTTTCAACTCACAAATAAATGCCTTTGCTTGCTTTCCTTCCAGCAGACTCAGTTTAGTTCCTCATTCATTTGTAATGTTAAGTAATGGCCCACAGTCAAGCATAGACTAAGTCTTATGTTTCTTCTGGACCCATGTAAGGACTTAAAACTGTAGGAGAACGTAGGTAGAAAGGTGGCGGGTGTTCCTTCTTGGAGCCTCCCTCCCACATTACATGTTCACTATTCTGGGAGTAAACTGCTGAGATGTTTTGTGTGTGTGTAACCTGTGTGTGTGTGTGTGTGTGTGTTCATGGGAGTGTGTGTGTGTGTGTGTGTTCATGGGAGTTATGGTTTCACTTCAGGGTTGCTTTCACCTATGAAAAGGTTGTGATGAAGCATCTTAAGAATAGCATTCTATTATTGTTTAATTCATTTCTCAGCCCAAAGCCATTGAAAGTCTCTTTCCATGGACTTCTGGAACTCATTTAGGATCTTCTCCATATGCATATTGGAAGCTCAATAAGAGCTGTCAACTTTAATGCACTTTGGAAGCTGCAAAGTATATAAGAGCAGCTGTGATCCTTAATGACATTCCTTCCAGCTTCCTAGTAAAAGTAGGGCTGTGTCCAGATCAAAATGGAAAGTTCTGATTTGGCATCCATATGTTTATTTTTTTTTCAATTTGATATTCCACATCTAGATTTTTAAGAAGTCTAGGTGCGTAACTGTTGGAATACTTGTGATTTTTGGTACCTGCCTGGAACCTCCAAAACATGTGAACTCAGACTGTTTACACTTGTAGAAAGGTTTTATTGTTGCCTTTGAGAAGCCACCATAATGGAAGGCAGTCTGATATGGACACCTGAATGTGCTGGTTGACCAAAGAAAGGCAATGCAAAGGGGTCAGAAAAAGAAATAAAAAATAAAGAATATAAAGCTGTGCTACTTTTTACCCCCTTTCCTCTCAGAGATAATTTTGAAGCATTTTATTTATTTATTACATGCACACTCACTGTTCAAAATGCTGATGACAATAAGACAAAAGTGATATGGTCCCTGACTTTAAGGAATAGAATATGGGGAGAAGACCTGAAAATTAACAAAGCCAATGGAGCATTGTGGATGCTGATAGAAGTATCTATAGGTTACAGCAGTGGCAGACAGAGTGGTAAATCTATTGGGGGTGGAGATGAGGGAGGAGGGAAAAAATGTTCATGGGAAAAGTAGGCACTTGCCCTGCAGGAAAATACTGGCAGACTGAGGACTGTTAGGAAGCAGCATTGCTAAGTGTGAGAGTCAGAGAACTTCTGCTGTAGCTCCCAAAGAAGCCTGTATCCCCTGCAATAGAAGGAGAGATGTAGCTGAGAGGCAAACTGATGGCGTAATCATTAGAGTCAAAGAGCTTCAGAGACATTTGAATGTTCAGCCAAGGCAGGTCTATTATACAAAGGTCAGGGATCTGGTGGGAAAATGTACAATACTGAGATATGAGGTAAAGACATCTGGATGGAACTCTGAAGGATGTTGACTCTGCAACCTTCCCAAACCTTCTGGGCTTGCAGAGGTGGTTCACCTTCAATAGTAAGGGCTAGTAGTTCTACAGTGCTGGAATATGCTGTAAAAACCTCACCTCCACAACAGGGGCCACCTTCAGGACTGTCCCCATCTCCTCTCCTGCTGGTCAAGCCATTAACTAAGGTTAAACCCCAGTATACTATGGCTGGGTTTATGCGAGGCCTGGTAAGTAAAGAGAGTCTATATCCAAAGAATTGCAATAATTAGTCACCATGTATTTGCAGGAGCTAGGGGAATACTGGGATTGGATTTTAAGGATGCTTGATATAGGGGCCTGGAATATAAGATGGGATAAGAAAGAATAAGAAAGAATTAATTGACTCAAGAGCACTTTCTTGATGCATGGGATTTAATATCCTAGTGAAGTTGTTAGGGGATGGGGCAAACTCACTGCTGGGGTGGCACTTAGAAGGCTGGATAATGCAATGGCCAACACTCATGAAGTTGCCCTGGCATATGGAAGGGAAAGACCAAAGAAACTGAAGAGGTGGGCATGCTATAACGGATATATTCTGTGAGACCAGAAGACCCATCAGAGGATGATGTTTAATCAGAGAGACCAGAGGACAAATTATTTGCCAAGGCCATAAGAAATATGCTGGGAGAGGGGCACCAACATCAGTGGTTGCTTCCTCTGTATACCAGAGATTATGGTAAGAGAGGGAGTCACAGTGCTAGGCTTGTTAACATCTTTAGGGGTGATAGAACTCCGGAAAACCATATAACTGCAAGAAAAATAAAGACAAGAGTGGAGGATCAGAAGGCTGAGGAAAATTACCCCCATAAAAAGTTGCAATCCTTTGCTCAATTACTAAACTTGATCCAATTTTCAGATCTGGAACCCACTGACTGAAGAGGTAGCCAGGTGCTTAGGAAGATGGACCCTTTAGCACCACAGCAAGAATATATTGTGATAATTCCTTCAGTTCATCCCCCAAGAGACTATGACCTCTTACTTGAATGGGGAAAGGGGAATAACTAGACATGCTGAGGATTAATGGACACAGAGTCTGAGATGACATCAATACTTGGAGCCCCAAAGTATCATCATGGCATCCTTTGTTAGAGCGAGAGCCTATGGGGGCCAAGGGATAAATGGAATCCCGGAGGATTGCAAAATTGGAGTTGATCTATTTGGAAATTGGAGTAACCCCCACATAGGCTTTATGGTCTATGGAGTAAGAGTTACCATTGGAAGGTCAAGTAGAAACTTTTGAAATTTACCAAACCCCCTCCTTTCCCATCCAAGATAATAGACCCCCAAAATACCACATCTTGGGGGAAGGGGTGGTAGAGATTAGTGCCATCATTAAAGATCTAAAGAATGCAGTGGTGGTGATTCCTACCATGCCTCCATTTAATTCACCTGTCTAGTGCCTTCAGAAACTGGATGGATTCCAATAGTTCTATAGACTACCATAGCAATAGCAGCCCCAAGTATAGCTGCTGTACCAGAGGGGAATCATTCCTAGAGTAAACTGTAAGGGCTGAGGCTCATGGTATGTAACCATGTCTTGACAAATACATTCTTTTTCATTCTAATTAGAAAAGAGGATCAGAAACAGTTTGCATTCTTCTGGGACAGAAAACAATATTCATTTACAATTTTGCCTCAGTTCTGTTTCTCCCCTATGTTTTTCTCATCCTCTGATATGGTATGGTCTAAAGAGGCCTTGACCACCTGGACATTCCACAGAACATCACACTGATCTACTTAATAGATGACGTCATGATGACGTCATGACAGGTTGAACATGAGGTGACTAGTATGCAGGGCTTTGGTAAACTATGTATATCCTAGTAGGTGTGAAGATTCAGGGTCAGACACTTCAGTGATGATTTTAGGGGTCCAGTTCTCAGGGGCATGCTGGAATAGCCCCTTAAAAGTGAAAGACAAATTATTATATCTTGCATTTTCTATCACAACCACACACAAAAGAAAATGAAAAAAAAGAAAAAAAAGAAACTGTATTTGGTAGGCCTCTTTGAGTTCTAGAAGCAACACACCCCACATCAAGGACATTGCTCTCACTCCTGTACCAGGTGATATGGAAAGCTGCTAGCTCTGAGTACAGTTCAGAGCAGAAAAGCATACTGTGGCACGTCCAGAATGTGATGCAATCAGCCCTGCCACTTGGGTCACATGACTCAGGAGACCCTATGGTGTAGAAGGTATTAATGGTGGAAAAAAGATGCAGTATGGAGTTTATTCCAAACTCCAGCAGGAGAATCCTAATGCAGGCCTCTGGGATTCTGGAATAAGGCCATGGCATTTGCAGCATTACCCTTTGAGAAATCCCTTTGAGAAATAGCTCTTGGTTTGTTACTTGACCTTAATAGATGTAGAATACTTGACCATAGGACTCTAAGTGACTGTGCAGGTGAAATTGCCCATAATGAGCTTAGAACCACCAGATTATAAAGTCACATGGCCCCAAATCAGTCTATCATAAAATGGAAATGGTATAGCTGGGATTGAGCCTAAGAAGAGCTAGAGGACATGAGTAAGCTGCATGAGCATATGGCCCAGATCCCATGTCATCCACCACAATTGTTACCAATGCCCCTTACCCAGAATGGACCTATTGTCAAATGGGTGTTTCAGTATGACCTGCTGAACGAGGAAGAAAAAGCCAAAGTTTTGTTTATGGGTGGCTCTGCCTGGCACTTGGGTGCAAGCTGAATGTTGACAGTGGCTGCATTATAGCTTCATTCAGGTATGGCCTTGAAAGACAGCGAGGAGGAAGAATCTTCCCAGTGGGCAGATCTGTGAGCCAGGCTCCCAGTCATTATTCTATGTGGAAAGTGAAATGGTCTAAAATGAGACTATAGATCCTGGGAAGTGGCCAATGACCTGGACATCTGATAAAGGACTTGGAAGGAAAGGATTGGAAGACAAGGAAGTCTGCGGTAGAGTCTTGTGACTAAACATTTGGAAGTGGGAAAGCACAAAGATTTTGTTTTATACATTAATACCCATAAGAAAGCATTCACCATGAAAGAAGCACTGAACAACTAAGTGGATGAAATTATTTGGCCAGGCTTCATCATTGGTTACCCCAACACTAGTACAATGGACACAGGAATAGAGTGGAAGAGATGGAGGTGACATGTTGGTTCAGTAGTATGGACTTTTCACCAGTGCAGATCTAGCTAACGTTATTTATGAATGTCCAAACTGTTAGCAACACTGAGCCTCTCATGTGGCACTATTCCTTTAGGAGACTTGGGGGCAGGGTGACTACACTGAGATCTTTCCAACCTGGAATGGCTAGTGGTTCATCCTCACAGGTGCAGGTATCTATTCTTAGGATAGACTTGCTTTATCTGCCTGGAAAGCCTTGTAACAACACCACTATCCAGGGACTTCTAGAAGGCCTGATCCACATACATCCTCTGACCAGGGGATCCACTTCACATTGAAGGAGGTGTTGGAAAGGGCTCATGTCCATTGGTTGTATAACATACTGTACCAAGAGGCCGTCAGCCTCATAGAGTGCAGTAGCAGAAGTGTCAGTTTGGAAAAAACACTCTGAGAGGATAGAGGGCCATCCTTCAGGATGCAATGTATTTATTACATCAGAGACTCCTATATGGTGCTGTGTACCCAGTAGAAAGGGAACATGAATCAAGGAACGAAGGGGTGGAAGAAGTGAGCCCATTTACCGTCACTCCCAATGACCCATTGGGAGATTTTGTGCTGTCTCTGCTACTCAAGGGGAGCACATTCTTGCTAGAAGACACAAGGCTCCCAAAGAGCTACAGATTATGGCTGCCATGAGGATGCCTTGGAATCCTGTGTCCCCCGACCAGCTGGCAGGAAGAAGACTCACCACACTAGTGGAGGTAATTGACAATGATCAGGGAAGGAGGTAGGGCTGCTTCTACACAATGGGACAGGGAGGAATACAGGTGAACACAGATGATCTACTTGGATGTGTCCTGGTACTCTTGACCCATCGTAACTATGAAAAAACATGTGTTGTCACTCAGAACTGTGAAGGATATGATCATCAAGGACTCAGATCATCAGGATTGAAGGTTTGGGTCACATCAAGAGGTAAGTCACCAAGATAGGCTGAGGTGATAGCTGAGGATGTGGGGAGGGAATTTAGAATGGAGACTGGGGGAGGGAGAGGAGGAAGACTAGTTATGGTCTTGAGATCAGTTGCGGTGATGAGGGTTGTTTTTCATCCATTAACCTCCCTCTTTTGAGTTTTCTCTCAGGAAGAAAGGCCCCCAGGAAATGCAGAAGAGAAGCTGCCTGAACCTAAGTGAAGTGGATCCACATGGCACAAGGGTAGACTATGAGAAGGAACCTCACAACCCCCCTACTGTAAGGAGGATAATGGACCAAGGACTCAAGCTGCTGCACTCTGACATCCATTGCCCTATTTCTGCTGAAGTCTTGCTTCCCATGAGTTGCTCCTGGCCAGTAACTCTAAGTGGTAAGAATTCTAAAGCAACCCTGTTCCAGATGGTCCATGTTGGCTCAAGGACCCTTGACAGTCTTGGCAAAGCTTTCTTAGACTGCCTAGGGGTCTAGCATGCTTCCACCAAACCTTCCCTCCCACTCTCCTTCCCTTAGGGGTCAGATTTGCATAATGATCTGATGGTTCTCCCAGCTTTCCCTATCTCCCTCCCCATTTTCTTTCACAGATATTTCTCCTAATAGGACCCTTGCATGTTTAATCCCATTTTGGTCCAAATGTCAATTGTTCTGAAGCTGAGAAACCCTGGCTTACAGGGATAATAACAGTGGGAGTTGAGTATCAATATTGGCCCAATTACTTTGTGATTGCCTGGAGATAGAGCTCCTGGGGATTGGTCCAGATGACAGATGCTGCACCAAAGAAAATGATGTTTCTGAGAAGCACTTGGACTAAGATGAACAGCACTCTGCTTCCAAGGGTTTGGTCAGAATTGACTTGCTCTGAGAATACATGGTCTTAACAACCCTTGTCTACTCTGGCTTCCTTCCTCCCTTCCTCCCTTTCTTCTTTCATTCCTTCATTCCTTCATCTTCCTGCCCCCTTCTCTCTTCTCCCTCCTCTTTTCCGGTCCCAGTGACTTTTTGTCTTTTGCCTCAGTATTGTGTAGTTAGTAAATGGCAATGATTACTCAGTAGTTCCATCATGAAAACATAATTCTCATGCAAGCAGTCTACGAGGACTTTTAGTTTGAAATTTCTCATGGTTCAGTTTCGGATAAAAGGTGAATGTTCTTGGAAAGTTTGAACTTAATCAGAAAAGTTATTTTAGAATTATGGTCTTAGAGTAATTGCTGGTCTTTTAGATCTGGAAATATTTTCTTACCAGTTATTGTCCATTCATTGCTAGGAGATTTGGGTTAATAAATTTATCACTTAATAATTTTTTCCTCCTCTTCAGTTCTTACACATTTGCACATATTTAGTTTCACTTCTGCCAGCACTGCACCCCCAAATTAAAGCTGATTTTAATCCAACCTCAGATTTTAACTGGGTCAGGTTTGCTAAGAATCAAGCCCACTTTTATCAACTCTTTTCATAAAATTGGTCTGGGTTTCAAGAACATAATGAAACCAGAATGTGGGGGAGTTTAGAATATAGTCTGATCTCAATTTGTCTGCTGTTTGAAAACCACGGTCTGGTTTCAACCCAACTAAACTTGGATAGTTTAATTAAAAAAAATAGTGACTAGAAAAATCCCATCAATCCCTGGAATACAATAGCACCCTTCTAAGGACAATGAACCCAAAGGAAAAGGAAGTACGGCATTTTTCTTGTTAGGTTTGCCAATGAAGTAAAGTGATAGATGTTCTAAAATAAATGTATCAGAATTTATGAGTGCTAGCTTCTTCAGAACATGATCTTGGCATCCAGTCAGCCCTATTTATGTCTCATATCTCTATCTTGATCAGTTTTCTTGATCTGGGTTCCCAAATGTCTTGCCTCACCTGCAGGCCCTGTGTTACCTCAGTCCTAACTGAAGTTTTAAGGGCTTTAAAATTCTCAGTCCTTCACTGAATGAAGCTTAGCACTAGTCACTATGCAAGACTTAGATCCAATTAAGATCTGACCATTGGACTTTCACTTTGGAAAATGGCCACTGGGCTCTCGCCATACTCAGGTAAGACTTTGCATTCCTCCAAGTCCCTTTGCCCACATCTCAGAGCACTGAGTTTCTGCTTTCAGCCTTTTGAGTCTTGCCCTTCCCCTGAGGCCAGAAGCCCTGACCTGATCTCCATCTTTTTATCTTGGGGCCTGGGGCTCATCAGTCTGTGGGCAGACCTTCTGAATAAATAAATATCAGGCTACTATCTGCCTGGATTCCTACTTTTTGTGCTCTACTCACTGTGTATAATCTCTTTTCCATGGCTCAGTGCTGTTAAGTTGTACCTTGTGAAGGTTTGCCCTAATTTACCATCTGATCCCCCAGGGGCCTGAAGCTCAGCTGCAGTTTTGTTTTTGTTTTTGTTTTTGTTTTTGAGAGAGAGAGAACACGCACAAGCAGGGGAAGTGGGAGAGGGAGAAGCAGGCTTCCCGCTGAGCAGGGAGCCTGATGCAGGGCTCCAGGACCCTGGGATCACAACCCGAGCTGAAGGCAGACACTTAACGACCGAGCCACCCAGGTGCCCCGCTCAGCTGTAGTTCTGCCCTAGTGACGGATAATGAGAGAATCACCTTCTTCTCCACTTCCATTTGCTTTGTGGGGCCATGGAGTCGGATCACACTGCTTGCTCAAATCCAAGATGTTCATCCCTTGTTCTACTGCTGCCACAATTACTGAAAATGTCCTTGGTATTCAAAGGCCTGTAGCATGATCCTTCCAACGTCTTCAAAGGCAGCACTTATTTATTGTTTGATTAAGAATCTGACATCCCCCCAACAACAATTTCCTCATTATCTGAGGAACATTTATGATCGCATCTTGGTTTTGATCACCAAGTAATAAGACACTGCATTTTTTTTTCTCCTCCATAAAAATGAGAATAATTCCAAAAGAGGCATCCCAGGGATTTTCTGAATAATGACAGTATCACTGGAAAAATACTGTCTTCCAAGAGGACATATTTAAAGGGCTGCAGTCATTTGAATTTGCAGTCTTATGTATGCTCACATCCACATGAAGATAAAACAATTGAACCATTCATCATGGAAAGTTTTTGTTTTGTTTTGCTTTTTAGCTATAATGAGTTGTGGGAGCTGGTCAGCCTTACATTTCCTTGGCATTCTCCTCGTGACACCTAGAGACATCTCCTTTAATGTAGGGCCCCACGTAGGAAAGAAAGGCTGAACCTCTTCTTTCTCTTGCTTCCTTTTGCCAGGGAAGAGGCTGGTGTGGTTGGTAGCCTTCGACCACACTCCTATAGCACAGAGAGAAAAGTACCTTGAAGTAGGAATATAATTCTGACATAAAGGAATTGGCTAGATAATTTTAAAAATTGCTTAGGATTAGTTCTTTAATTTTCTGCCTTTGTACTCTCAAGAACATGTCTAATTTGTATTACTGAATATGGGAATGTCTAGGAATCTCTGATACCTGATTCTGACAGGTTTTCCCCATGACACCTTGAAGACCATCTTAAACTGAGAGTAATCTGTTTGAATGAGCTACTTGGTGTGTCGTGTGTGATTTGTCAGTTAGAAACCGAAGACAATGTACCTAGAGAATGCAAAGTCTGCGGCTGATACGAAGCCCGGCTTCTCTATCTGCCTGTGAGGATCAGTTTCTCCTTTTCACAACCAATCACAGGTCAAGAGGTAGACCTTAAAGTTCTGATTCCCATATTCAAGATCTCAATGAACTAGGGCCTGGATAGCTCAGACTACATTAAATAAGCTTATCTTCCTCTTCTAAAATTTACCATAATCCATTTACTTGCACGTCCAATTAACCATACATTAGCATTGCTTATCTTTGGGGAAAGGAATGTGTTGCTTAATCTGTAAAATATTTTTCACAGTATTCTAGGAAACTTAAGAGGAGAAGTGCTTCAGATTATTGAGATGCCAGTGGGGTAATGAAAGTAGAGAAGCTGGTACAGTATGTTGCCCTGATGAAATTGCTTCTTTGGTTGATATTTCAGAAACTAGAGTTCTCGTCTAAACTACTCTTGGATTTCAAACCTCTGCATGAAAGAGAAGAAACTAAATTCATATCTTGTTGTCTTTAAGCTTTTTACAAAAACAGGAGTGCTCAAGTTCTGATGAACTGATAAATAGTGTGCTACAAACAATAGAAAACTTTGACTTTTATTGTTTGTAATATCTTATCTATTTTTCTAATCACAAATAATACATATACATTCAAAAAGATGGAAAATATAGGTAGATGAAATAAGAAAATAAAAATTCTATAATAATCACGGTTCGCATGCTGCTGTATATAATTCTGCATGTATTTTCACTTTATTTTTACAAAATGAATCATATTCTAAATATAATTTTCTAACCTGCTTTTTCCATTTACATATCACTAAGGGGAAAATATACAGATGAGAAAATTAAACTATAGTGAGATTATATGATTATATGATGAAAGTGATTTCCATTTAGGTAGCATTAGAACCACTTCTGTAATTCAAACTCTGAAATCTCATGTCACCATTTTATGCATTTTATTCCTTACTTGCTTATAACCAAATCTGAAACAATAAATCCGAATTAGAGAGTGTGAGAAAATCTTATCTTCCCCTGATGTGTTTTGGCTTGGCTGAATGTTTGCTGGGAAATACAGTGGTGAAGATTAATTGGCCCAGAATTTATTGAAAATATCTTATAGAAAATGATTTGTAAATTTTATAGATTTGTTTTCGATCTTTAAAACTTCAAATTGAAGTCTGTGTGCAGGAACAACAGGGTTTGAAGCCCTGAATCTTGGTGACATCCCAAACTGCTATAAATCTATAAAAAATTATCGTTTAACCCAGTGTCATAGAAATATGGTTAAATCTAAGAGTTTCTAATTCTAAGAGTTTATGCTGCAGTAATTTGAGTTAAAGACTTTTTAAAAAGGTTCTATGAGTCTTATCAATCACAATCACTTTATTTGCTAAATTTAGTACTAGAGTGACATTATCTGTACATTCTTTGTATAAAAACATCTAGCGGAGCATCTTTTTTGGGGTTTTGTGATTTCAAGAGGTTTTTGGAATTTTATGAGAGTTCCACCCACAATCAAAACCAATATTCTCTTATGGCTGATTAATTCTGTCAGATGGGTCAGAATTGGTATTTCTTTGAATATAT
This sequence comes from Mirounga angustirostris, assembly GCF_029215605.1. Classification (NCBI taxonomy): domain Eukaryota; kingdom Metazoa; phylum Chordata; class Mammalia; order Carnivora; family Phocidae; genus Mirounga; species Mirounga angustirostris. The sequence goes on from NW_026991711.1 coordinate 164,000,448, forward strand.
GCAAATTATCCTTCATTTAAAGTTTCTGTTTTGTCTTTCTCTACTCCATTTGCTTCTCATTTCTCTTACCCTTCTTTCTTCTCATTTTCCTCTTTACTTCCATTCTCTTAAAATAAAAATCTTGAGGATTTCTCTCTAGTTTTTCTTTGCTATGGGAAATATTGAAGTCAATGAATATATTAAGATTTACAAGAGACATTCACTTACATAGACATTTTATGAGGCTAATTAAAAGAAGGCCTGGATATCTAGAGAGAGTCAGAGAATTTGGAAGTAATTTATTTTCTCAAATAAAAACAGTGGTTCCAAATGATAAGAAAAAAAATTGCATTTGCTCAATAATACTTATCACCATAAACTTAGTTGCTGAATTTGTCCTATAAATCAGGATAATAAATTCCAGTAGCAAAGATTTAATTTTTAAAAATCAACTTCCTTTATCTTTCTTGTACTGTGAATTAAAAATTTCTAACAACCTCATATGTTCTTTAGTACACATTTGTCTATCTTATCCAAAGGGTGAAATGCAGGGGATATAGTTGACTGACACTTCTTGACCTGTTTATATTTTGATAGGACAGGAAACAAACATTTGTTGTAGATTCTACTTGTTGGTATTTTTTAACCAAATAACACAAACGGCCGGAACTGCAAAGTTTGCACTTAGGGTAAGAAACTTACGTGATCAGAATGAACTTAAATAATGTTGAGAAACAACAAAAATATAAGCAATGCATTCCTCAGGGTTTTAAAGTCCATGTCATTTCTGTAACATGATTCTCTTAGATGAGTGCAGAAGCTGGCTCTATGTACGTGTCAGACAAAAAAGACCCTGGGTTTTCGTTTCAGTGCATTACTCTTACTGCCTTCAGCAGGCCTTGATGGGCCCATGTAAGTGCAATTATTTAGTTTCCTGCTCATGGATGAAGCTCTGGGACAGAGATTTTCCTCTTAGAGCATAATCCATGATATGGGGCCTTGTAAGGAAAGCTGCTAAATGCAACCAGCTGCTCCTAAATTATATTCTCCTAAAACACACTTGAATAATACAGTTCACTGAGCCAAAATTTCCTACATGGCCTCTCTTCATCTCATTTAGTTATTCCGCAACTAAGTAACCTGTTAGAAAATTGTGCCCAGGGAAAGCCAAAGCCAAATGATCCATACCTCAGATTCTGGCTGGTTATGATTCAGTGTGATGCGTGGTCAGAGTTGTAGATGATGAGGAAAAACAAGAATGTTTCTCCCTTGCCTCAACCAGTTAATGATGCATTTACCAGTTCATTCTTTTTATACGTGGAAAGAAGCCAACTTGGCTACAGATTTTGTCCAGTTTACATTCAGAGAAAAGCAAAAAGTATAGCCAATACATATTGTAAGACCAATGGGATGCTTTCCAAGATGGTGAATGCCAGTTGAATCCATCAGCATGACAATATTTGTGTGTGGGGGGGTGGGGGTGGGGGTGGAGTACATACAAAATAAAAATTTACCATTTTAAACATTTAAAATTATATAATTCAGTAATATTTAGTGTTCACTATGTTGTGCAACCACCACCACTATCTAATTCAAGAACATTTTCATCACCTGTACCCATCAAATAGCTACTCTCCATTCCCGCCCTCCCCACAATACCGGGCAATCAATAGTCTGCATTCTGTCTCTAAGGACTTGCCTATTCTGGGTATTTCAAATAAATGGAATCATACAATATGTGACATTTTGTATCTGGTTTCTTTCATGCAGCACTATGTTTTTAAGATTTATCGGTATTGAAGCATGCATCAGTACTTCATTCCCTTTTATGGTTGTGTAATATTCCATTGCGTGGGTATAGCACATTCTGTTTATCCATTCATCAGTTGATGGACACTTGGGTTGTTTCCATCTTTTGGCTGTTGTGATTGGTGCTGCTAGGAGACTGTAAGTTTTAATTTTTACTCAAAATCTGATTTGCTGATTTGTGTTTCCAGGTACCTAAAACCTACCAGGAGGTTTGGTGGAGCTGGGCTTCAAGTTGCAGACTTGCAGGAAATTAGAGCCAGAAGCCATGTTAGTTTAAGAGGTCTTGGGAAGATGGTGAATGATGGCAAAGGCATAGTGAGAAGAGAATTTGAGTTAAGGACTTTGGGGCCTCATTTTGTTTCTGCCACCAACAGGCTGTCCATGTAATTTTGGGTGAATCACCCCCCCACACACCCCGGGCTTTTGTTTTCTCATCTATAAAATGGGAGAGCAAAACTCACTAACATTTCTTCTAGGATTCAATACCTGCAACAGGCTGCGTGAAAACAGTGTGTTCCTTCTTATCTAACACACATTTCTCCACATCACAGCTGCTACTGCTCACATGGCAAAGGAATAAAGATGCTCCTTTTCTATGCTTAAGGTGTGAATATAACAGTTTCCTATGAACTGGAGGTGTGGAGGAGGTTAGGGCCTGAAATCATTCAAGTGCTGCAGTAGCAGTAGGGTTAGAGATAACACAGCTCAAAATATGAAAACAGTGATTGTCTCTGTAACCAAGAAACTGAAATAAGTGCTTGAGGCTGAGATTATACCAGCCACAAATATCACGGGAAAAATGGATCCCGTCAAATGTTTGACACTTCCAATGTTACTCTTTAGAGAGAGCTTGTAACTCTTTGGGATTGGGTAGGTTATTCAGCATTAAAGAAAAATTTTAATCACACTCTAAGCTTTCCTACTCCTTGCGCTAAGACAAGAAAACATTAGTGACTTGGGACATTTCTGCTTTTGTAAAATGGAAAGGATACTGGCATATCTCAACTTGTTCCAAATGGAAACGAGGTACATTTTGAGTGTACCATTCAGGTGAGGTGAACTGGGGTGCATCATAGGTCAAAGATCAGACTGTTTACCCTTCCCTTTCTATTTCTTCTTGGTGATGAAGAAATAAGATCTAGATGCACAAGAATAAAATCTAAATGTGTGATCCTGGCCAAGTCAATTAACTTCTCAGCATCAGTTTTTTGGTCTGTAAAATAAAGAGGTCTCCTATTTTGAAAACATGTATTCTTGGCTTTTGGTAAAGTCACTTACCCAAATTATTCATGGCTGGCTATGTTGCAACAGGTGTGAAGGATTAAGAATAAAACACAATCCAACTTTAATTTTACTTTTAGGTGTGAGAACCTAAGGAGATTGAGGGATAATGGCTAAAACCAGAAGAGACCATTATACATAAATGGAGATAAGATATTTAAAAAGATTTAATTGCATAAAGTAAGGAGCTTGGACAAGTAGAACACAGATTCCCCCTACGAATTGCTTTGACCACAGTTAACTTTGTCATTTATTCATTCAAAAATATTTGTTTTCATCTCTACATAAGTAAAGCTCTGACAGGTGAGGATTAACCTTCACTGAAGCAGCTTTGACATTTCATTTTGTCATTCAGATCAGCAAATAAAACTTAGCTTCCCCAACAACCCTTTCTACTTTTCCCCTAGCGAGGGGACAATGTAGACTGAAAGGCCAGCAGGAATCGATTCTATTTCCCCACTAAGGGGTTGTTGGAAGGTCCACAGCTCAGAAGCATCCAGTTTTACCTGACTTTATGATGTGGATAACAATTCCTTAGGGACTGAAAATTAATCTACCACGTTTATTTAAGTGAGTTCTTGCCCAGCCCAATTTTCACCCTTTAATGGTAATGAAGCTAAAATTTCTTTCCAGTCACTTTGCATATCATTTCCTTTCTCTTAGCTCTCTTTCGAAGTGAGATGATTGACAGGTCCTTCTTTAGCAATCACTTGGGTAGATGATTTTCTTTTTCCTCTGAAGTCGATTTTGAAAGGACTTGTACTGTGATGAGCTAATTAGCACAAAAGCAGAGTATATAACCTTAATTAGGCATGATAATAGGCTCAACGTAATGGGATGTCCTGAAACTGCACGCTATGCAAATATTAGACTTTTCATTCCTCCCATTACATCTGAAACCATCAAGCAAAGGATGTTTTGCAGTAATGCCAGGTGCACGTCTTTCAACAAAAGGTTGGTTTTTTGGGTGAACTAGCTGGGGAAAGGATAATAGGAGGAGGTTTAGGAAAAAAAATAAGCTTAAAAAACTGAAAAGTCCAATTAAGCTCAGAATGAGCTTTATGAATTCAGAGGAGCTTTACAATTAGGTAAAACAATCCAGTTACCCTACCCAAACTGTATCTCATCTGGAATTCTGAACGCACTTCACTGTACGCATCACTGTCAATTATGCAAATCTTGAGAGATCTTTCAAATCCAGGAACCACCAAGAGTACTACAAAACCAGTCTGAGGTTTACTCAGACTGGTAGGATATAGGAAGATAGTGAGGAAATGAAATCACAGTGAATCCCCAAGTCCTAATTTTAGCCAATTATTTTCATTTCCTTTACCACCAACCTCACCCCTTTTTTATTGGAGCGATAAAAGTAAATAACAAAATTGACTTTCCTCTTTCTACTCTGAAATGAACATATCCAAGGATAGAATACCCCCAGACATTTGAGTATTCAACCACTGAATAACTGAGAGCTCACATTACATAATTCTTAGATTATGTCTGGTATTGTGAATTTTCAGACTCAACCAGTAGCTTATAATAAACTATTTGGCTTCAGATACTGATGGGAACATTGATAACAGCAGATAGTAGGTGTGTATCAGAATAGTCAGTCCCTGATTTAAGTCTGAGGTACCATCCATTCATCAGAAATGATAATGATTTGAGTCTGATGTACCATCCCTTCATCATATAACAGCTGAAGTGTGAAATCCATAGTTTTCTCTGTATTTAATATATAAGCTAACATTTACCTAGCTCATACTATATTCTAGGCCAGTTTTCAACATTTTATTGGCATAGTCTCATTGAATCATCACAATAACTCTATAAGATAGCTACCATAATTAGCTATATTTTACAGAGGAGGAAGCTCGGGATCAGAGAAGTTAAAAAACTGTATCCAAGATCACACATCTAGTAAGGAGTAGAGTCAGGATTTGAACTCATGTCTGACCCCAGCCATGCTCTTCTCCACTGTGCTGGGCTCATTAGTGTCTGTCAGTCCCCTGATCAAAGAATGCTTACTCACTCTCACTTTTCCCAGAGCTGGAAATGAGACGCAAAAGAAAGAAAAAGGGTGAGACCTAAATTGAAATGAAGAAATTCTCCATCACCTGTTATGTACAAAGGAGACCCTAGTTAGATGTTATATGTGGGGTGAATGTGTGAGTGTCATGGAAATAGAATTTGAAAGCGGGCAGACAGAATTGCATGTTTGACTGTAATAAATACAACATGTTATTATTGTACATGAGATAATAGGGAAAAAGTAAATACTGGATGAGAATGAGACCAGGATTTAAATCCAGTTTTAACCACTTACCAACTGTGGGACTGGATCAACCAGGGACTCTACAGGAAACAGGTGGTTCAAATAAGAGAGTCAGCAAAAGGACTATTTTAAGAGGTGTAAGGAGGGTAAGGAAAAGAAGATGCTAATGTACACAGCTGCTGGCAACGCTGGAAGCTGGTCCACTCCCAGGGCTGAAAGGACCAGGGGAAGAAACAGTGAGAATTGGCTCATAGGAGGGCTAGGGGGTACCTGACAAAAGCTGTCGTTACGCAGAGCTACCATTACTGCCATAGATAAGGTCCTGAATCTGGGAGAGAGCAGGGAAGAAATACTCTGACCTCCATCCTCTTGCCTTTGGATCTTCTTCGGGAGCTTCCCGTCTGCTGATCCCTTCCAGAAGCCATTCTGCCAGGGAACCTAGTGGTCCATGGGGGTCTGTCTCCCAGGAGGAAAACGGATGTAAGGAAGGGGGATGGAGAATAATCCTGAACAAGTCGCTTCCTCTCTCTAAATTTCAGTTTGCTTATCTGTGGTATGGTAACTACCAGAGTAATAGTGGCCTTACAATTTTTACTTTCAACTTTTTATTTTGAAAAATTTCAATCGTACAAAGAATTTATAGGAATAGTACCATGAACACACAGATATACTCTTCACTTAGATTCACCAATTGTTAACATTTTGTCACTGTTGTTTTATTCTTTTTCTCTCTGTAATAACACAAACATACACACTTATTCTTGCTAAGCCATTTGAGAGTTGCTTGCTGACATCCTGAGACTTTATCCCTAAATACTTAAGCAAATATCATCTAAAAAAAGATGTTTCCCTACATAATCCCAGTTAAATGATCACACCCAGCAAATTTAACATTAATATGTTATTCTCAAATATAGTCTCTATTCAAATTTCCCCAAGTGTCTCAATAGCGTGCTTTATAGTGGTTTATTTTTTTTAACCAAGGATCATACATTGGATTTTATTGTCATGCCTCCTTAATCTCCTTTAATTTAGAACAATTTTCTAGGTTTTTTTTTCTTTTTTAATCTTTCATGATGTTAACATTTTTGAAGAATCAAAGGCCCATTCTGAAAGCCAGTTATTTTGTAGAATGATCCCAATATGGATTTGCCTAATTGTTTTTTCCATGATTAGATTCAGTTTAACCAATTTTGTCAATAATACTACAGAGATGTTGTGTTCTCAGAGCATTAAATCTGGAGTCACAAGATATCAAAATGTCTCATCAGGGGTGATTGATCTTCAGTTTGAGCCCTTGGTTAAGGTGGTGTCTGCTAGATTTATCTATTATCTTTTTCCCTTTGTAATTATCAAATAATCTATGGGAGATACACGTGAATATATCTTTTTCACCAACATTCTTTTTACCTAATGTTTTTCAGAATGATTGCATTTTCTTGCTGTTGCAGAAATAGTGTCATGAACGTATAATTAGGGGACCTGGTAAACTTCTTTGAAAGTTCCTATTACAACCCTCATGTCTTCTTATATTAAACTGTTTTCATTCATTTATCTATTCCTTTAACAAACGTTTATAGAGTGTTCCTCTGTGAAGACTTGTCTGTGAAATTTTCATCAGTGGCTTCATGGTTGTCTACACTAATGTCTCTAGCTCAGATCTTTCTCCTGTGTTCCAGACCACATTGGCAACTACTTCTGAGTCTCTCCACCTTACCATCTATAGATAAAGTCCATGTGGCCAAAGGGAACTCATCATCTTCACTTCCCAATCTGCTCTTCCTAAGTTCCTTATTCTAAGAAACGGTACTTCTGTTTTCTCAATGACTCTATAAAGACAAAGGAGTCCTTTTTCTTGAATGTCCAGACACCACAGTAGGTCATTTATACATGCTGCATGCATTATCTCATTTAATCTTTGCAATAGCCTTGAGATATAGTCACTATTTTCTGGAGGACATTTGGCTCTGAGGCCCAGATCAACAGCTAGGAAGTTTTCATGCTAGGATTCAAATCTAGTTCCCTTTGACCTTAAAGCCTTCGCTTTAGTGTAGTGATTAACAGCATCACTGCCTTCAAATCCTGGCTCTACCACTGACTATGGGGGATTGGATAAATCTCAAGTCTCAGTGCGTTGGTTTTATCTTTCATAAATTGAGAAAAACCGTAATCCCTGCCTTGTTGGGTTGTTCTGAGACTTGAATGAGATAATATTGACAAACATTTGAACGATTCTTGGCAGTACCGCAGTAACTCCCAAGCCATAAATCTGGTGTTTTCCATCCATTCACTGCTTTTGGATTAGTCCCCTTAGGGACTTTGTCACCACTGTTGTCATTTCCTTAGTTTAGACCAGGAATTGGCAAACCAAGGTCTGCAGGCCAAATCCAGCCTCCACCTGTTTTTGTAAATAATGTTCTTTTTCTATTGGGTCATGACTGATATTGTGAATTATGTTTTATTGGAACACAGCCATGTCCATTCATTTATGTATTTTCTGTGGTTGTTTTCACCCTACAACAGCAGAGTTGAGTAGTGGAAACAGGGACCATACGACCTGCAAAGGCTAATATATTTACTGTCTGTCCTTTTACAGAAGTTTGCCAACTCCTGATTGCTTGGGGTATTGCGATATAGCCTCCTTCCTGGTTTTCCTGGTTCTATCTTATTCCTCCTTGAATCTATCCTCCCCACCCCTTCTCCTGTGTAAGGGGAAATTTCCCTAGGATGTGAACTCAGCCATGCTAATTTGCTCCTTTTGGTGCATTGGCCCTCAGTGCCAAGAACATCAGCTTCCACCTACTGTGGATTACCAAACTAGACTTGTCCTCTGGCCATAATGAATGCTTTATGCCCTTTCCAATCTTGGCACATGCTATCCTTTTTGTCTCAATACCCACCCCTTGCTCTTGTCCTCAATAATAAGCTCAGGTTTTACTTTTTCTTTCTTTCTTTTTTTTTTTTTAAGATTTTTAAAAATTTATTTATCTGTCAGAGAGAGAGAGAGAGCACAAGCAGGGGGAGTGGCAGACAGAGGGAGAAAGCAGGCTCCCCACTGAGCAAGGAGCTGGAAGCGGGACTCAATCCCACGACTCCAGGATCATGACATGCACCGAAGGTAGACGCTTAACCCGCTGAGCCACCCAGGCATCCCAGGTTTTATTTTTTCTGAGAAACCCTTTCTGACTTCCACAGGCTGAACCAATGGCTAAGGGAGTATAGAAAAGGGCCTCAGTAAAGGCTCCCTGGAGGAACTATCACGTTAGTTAACCCCTGGAGGATGAGGAGGAGGATTAAATAAGAGAAAACAGGCATTGGAACAGCATGGATAAAGTTGATGAGACCCAAAAGAGGTGTGTTGGAGAAAGGACAAGCAGAGGAAGGAGGCATGTGAGGAAATGCTGGAAGCCAGGCTAAAAAGAGAGGCATTAGGTCCATATTCTATAGAGCATCCTCTGCTGTGCTGAGCCATATGGACAATGGGAAACCATAAAGGGTAGAGCTGAAGTAGGCAAACACCATATTCCACGCTGTAATGGTCTGTTTGCATGTCAGTCCTCTGGAAGTCCCTTAAGGCGTTAGTTATGTTTTGTCCAGTCATCATTCAATCTAAGGGCACATACCGTTATCACTGGCATGCCACAGGTTCTCAATAAATGTCTTTTTCGTTATTCAAGTATATGAAAACTCCTCAGTATTAAGGGAGGTGGTCCCCAATGTTTAGTATTCTCTTACAAGATGAACACTTGCCCTGTTTACAGTTTTCTTAAATTTAAGAACTTCAGTCATATTTAATCTTAGCTCTTGGATTTTATGCTTGAAAAATTCCCTTTAGAAAGAAAAACAAGTCTGTCATTTTATGGAAGATTTGAATCTCTTGGATCATTTTGGCTAACTTTTTATGGACCTTCTCCAAGTCTGTTTTGTCTTTGTTAAGGCTTTCAAGAATACCTGAATTCTTTCTTAATCTGTAAACCAGAGGCAAATTCATTTATTTCTCATGATTTTGGTATTTTCTCTCAACAAAATGCTAAATGGAGTTTGGAGAAATAAACTCATGTTTGTAAACTTGCCAGGGATGGTGAACGCAGAGCTTTTATTAATGATGTCCACAGACTAATGCTGTCATGGGCCAAGGGCTCAGACCAGCAACATAGCAGTTTTGGAGATGTGAATGAAGTAAATTAGCTGATAAAAGATGCCTAGATAATTGGACTAATTGGGACCTAGGGAGACTCCTGCACTCCAGGAAATTCTCCAAGTCTCCACTTATCCTCAAAGTGAACAAGAAGCTTCAGTTTCAAATTGAGTGCATTTTCCATCCATGGATTGGCTTGTTTTGTTCAGTTTTACTTTGAGTGTTTGAGGTTATCTTTTCGACGTAACAGCTAAACCCACGGCTTCCTTTCTCGTAAAACCAAAACAAAAAGGCTTTCTATTCAGGTGCCTCTGTGTGTGCACATGCATAGTACATACCTGGGATCAAAGCCAGCTATATAAAGTCCTTGATTCTGTGTGGGTTCAAACACATATCAAAGCTTCAGGATCCTGAAAGGTTTCACTCTGCTTCCTGAAGACCCGAACACTGCTCCCATAAAGCCATGGCTTGCTTTGGATTCCGGAGGCATGGGGCTCAGCGGGACCTGGCTTCTAGGACCTGGCCCTGCACGGCTCTGTTTTCTCTTCTATTTATCCCTGTCTTCTCCAAAGGTGAGTGAGGCTTTTGGAGGATGAAGGTGGAGGAGGGGTTTCTCCCACCTGCGTTTCATTTCTTTTAGCAGTCAAGGACAGTGATTTATAACAAAGCCAGAAGCTAAAGCTAAAACTCCTGGCTTGGATGGCTTTGTATTCCAAGGCAGGGAGGGGAAAGCTGACAGCAGCAAATAAGCAGAGCTAGAGCTCATAGCACAGCACCAGGCATTGACTAGGAGCTTAATGAATACATCTGAGTTGGTCTGGGAGATGAGCAATTTCAGACACTTCTATAAGATTGGAAGAAAATACTGTAAGGTTAAACGATTTAAGAGAGGAAAGATATCCGTAGCCCTTAATGCATTTAAGTTTGGAATCAGGGTGAACTCGAGGGTTTCCTTTTTAAAAAACATGGATTTAAGTGAATCATATAAAGTTTCTTTCCTACCCAATTTACGATTTTAAGATTTTCTAATTCACTTTTATAAATGAATTAGCTTGTTTAAAATTTAAGCCTTCTTTACTCAAGTCAGAGTTTTAAGGTACTCAGTCAATTCTATAAACTAGTTAGCTAACTACTTAAAAAATGAAAGCAGTTTGAAATTGTAAAACCAAAAATAAATAAATAAATAAATAAATAAATAAATAAATAAATAAATAAATAAAAGAAGGAGAGAAAGAAAGAAAGACAAAGAAAACCATCAGTCTGTTTGGCATAAGATACTTAACAGCCACCTGACCTATCTGTGGACTTCGGATGCAGATTCCCCAGGTTTCAGATAAAATAAAGCTCTTTAGAGGTTGACACCAGGTTTGCTATAGAACATAAAATGGTGAGTATTCTCACTGAATTTCAACTTTATTTCTCTCGAGGCTGTCTCAGTTAAGAAACCATGTGGTTTATATGAAATATCTTAGGTGCTCAAAAGATATTTGATGATTAAATTATTACCAGATAAGATATACTCATGTACATTTTCCTATTCTACATGTTTTGAACATGTAAAGATTAAATACTCTTAGAAGTAATTACCTTTACTTTGTAGAAAATTTACCTCAACCTGTAACTGAGATTCTCCACTGAAAAATGAGTGTGACCAGATTTAGTGGTGATAACTGGGAATTTGTCTGGGGGGAGGACAGGAAACTTGGTTTTCTTGAGGCTTAGCATCAAAACAATAAAGATTATCAAGTGCTCATATGGGCAAGTTCTAATGGTGGTTCCCAGGAGTTTATAAGCCAAAGGCAGACGTTTCAAGAGGTGTGATTAGTGCACAAAAAACTTTAATACAGGGTAGAACATGATTAAATACTGCAATGGAGTTATAACAGTGCAATGCTGATCTAATAGACAGGGATGAGGGTTGGGGAAGAAGACTGTTATCTAGGCGGCCGGGGCTGCTGGATTAACGCTAGCGATGGCTGCTATCATACTGTTCTCTCTTCTGAGGACAGATGTTGTCCAGTCCTCTTGAATATCACTAGAAAGGACTAGTGATAGAGTGATTTCTGTAGAGTGATGTATACACAGGAAGAGGTGTCCTAGAGACGCGGACTGGAGTGATAGGTTGGGATTGGATCATGGAGGACATAAATGGCACTTAGTTTATTTGTCTTTGCAGTCAGTGGTATGTAAGGCATTAAAGGGTTTGAACAGAATGAGTGACATGGTTCATCCAAGTTTTGAGTGTCACTTGTGTGATCGGCCAGAGCGGGGACAGGTTAGTTACAGGAAGGTTTGACACAAAGCTACCATTTTGTAGATGACAAGAGCCTTTTTGAATGGAGAGCTGGCCTCCCTTATCCTGTGGAAGCCAGAAGGAGAAAGAACAAAGGAGCACGAGGGTGTTCGAGTGAAGGAGAGAGAGTGGCGGAAGAGGTGGTGGCGGTGGCAGGGGAAGCCCACAGAAGTTAACAGCAGGGTTGCCTCAGCCTACAGAGGAAACGACCCGGTGCCCTCTCCTCTGTGGCTTCCTTCCTCTAGCAGCATCCCTCTCTCTGATCATAATGCCAGGGAATGTGGTGGCTGGCATAGTGATCCAGGGTTCAGCCGCTGTGCCTGAGAGAGGTACAGGACCAGGTAATGTAGGCAGAGGTTTGTGAGGTTTACATTGAGGGGTAAGGCAAGATTCTGTACCTCAACCTACAAAATTTCCCCTACTGCTCATTATAGTTCCTGTAGTTCTATGATAACCTTAGAATACCAGAGGTAGAAGGCACTCTGTTATCATCTGACTTAATCCCCTCTTTCTGCATGTGAGGGGAAAATGAAGGCTACAGGGGAGGCATGACTTGCCCCAAATCACATATTTCATGGTAGGACCAAGCCTTCAGTTTGTCACATCAATGTTCTTCCCGCTATAGGAAATTCTTGTACAATAAGGAAACACCTTCTGGAGATTAGCTGGAAGACAGCTAAGAGATTGAGGGCACCGGTTGGGGGGAGAAGCAAAGGGATGGGGAGTGTTTGTTGAAGGGAGCGAAGGGCTGAAAGGTGAAGCTGGAAGGTGCCCATCAAAGATCAACTTCTGTTAGCTGGAGATTCTGCCTGAGCCTTGTGGTAGGTGAGCATGAGTTTGCTTAGTTCCCTCTAATTTTCTCTTATTAGGGATGCACGTGGCCCAGCCTGCAGTGGTTCTGGCCAGCAGCCGAGGTGTTGCCAGCTTTGTGTGTGAGTACGGGTCTTCAGGCAATGCTGCCGAGGTCCGGGTGTCAGTGCTGCGGCAGGCCGGCAGCCAGGTGACTGAAGTCTGCGCCGCGACATACACAGTGGAGGATGAGTTGGCTTTCCTAGATGATTCCACCTGCACTGGCACCTCCAGTGGAAACAAAGTGAACCTCACCATCCAAGGGTTGAGGGCCATGGACACGGGGCTCTACATCTGCAAGGTGGAGCTCATGTACCCACCACCCTACTATGTAGGCATGGGCAATGGAACCCAGATTTATGTCATCGGTGAGCAAAACCATATCACTAAGCTGACACCTTTTGCATTGCTGTCTTCTTGGCACAAAAACAGCTTTGTTCCTTAACTTCAGGTGGTTCATTTTAGGATTATGGAAATTCTTTTTAAGAGTTCTTTGGTATACCACAGGGTAGTCTGGTTAATATGGGTGGTCACACAAACAACATTCTGACTAAAAATAAAATGGGTTGGGGATAGTGTTTTTTCTACTGGAGGTTGGGGCATTCATTCTGGAAGTGATAACCATCATGAAGTTTGGACTTGGGCTTTTGATAGGACATTCTTGGGAAAGTGGCCTCCAGTAGCCAGACTTACCTGTGGACTAACAATACTATTTAGGGGTGGACACCGAGGTTGGAAGCTCTTCCAGAACCTCTTCCTTTTCTCACTAGTGGGGGGAGTAGGGTCCTAAAGTGTAAAGAGTGTCTCAAGGAAGCTCTGCTTTGTTTTCTGTTGTAGATCCTGAACCTTGCCCAGATTCTGACTTCCTCCTCTGGATCCTTGCAGCAGTCAGTTCGGGGCTGTTTTTTTATAGCTTCCTCATCACAGCTGTTTCTTTGAGCAAAATGGTGAGTGCAGTGCTGACAACACACCACTTTTGGTGGGGACGCCTTCAGTGATAGCAACTGACCAAATGACGCTGCTGAGTTCAGTTTTCTTGAGATGAGGCAATAAATGAAGAACGGTGGTAAAGGAAGGACAGTGGTAAAGAACTCACCAGAACTCTTGGCATTGGCCTTTGAGGTTTCAGGATGACTAACACTTTAGAGGAGTGTGTTTGACATTGTGTTTGTGTGCTTCTCAACAGGGTTTCAGTTTGAGTAACCGTTTGAACAACATGGGGCAGCTGTTTTGCTCTTTGTCTTCAAGACAATTGTACTTAATAACCCTGAAACATAAGATTAGGTTGGGCCAAATGCTGCTATAGAAGAGCACCTGGATGGGTTTTATTCTCCCCCTTAGCGTCCCTCTACCTCACCTGGAAGCCATCTCTTGGGGCCGCCCTGCTTGTGCCATCCTTGTCCAAGCTGTAGCTGTCCACAAAACACCTTTCCAGGGCTCCTTGTCACCCAGTCTGCTGAAACGGGAAGTCTTGCCTTCCCCTCCAGCCCAGTAAATGAGAACACCAGTTTTTATTTATTGCAGTTGTTGGAAGAGATGGAGGTACAAAATCAGGCCTCCTGTCAGGATTTCTTTCTGATGGTCTCTTTCAGCCCCCTCTGCCTATGGTTAGCTTTGTCGCCACAAAATTCTCCTTCCGGGCCTCTCATCCTCTCCTCCTCTAACTCCCCTCTCCTTCAACTCGATTCCAAGACCCTCTACTCAACCTGTTCTATTACTGTAGATTCTACCTACCTCATTTGCTAGAAACTGCCACACAGACAAGTAGACTAGAATCTCAATTTACTGAGGGGATAAAAATTGGGAACTGAGGCGGACTAAAAAGTATATGAGGAGTGGAGATGAGAAATACAGCTCTAGAACAGAGTAACTGAAGTTTACTATCTTATCAAGCTCTTCCCCTCACAGATAAGATGTAGTCAATTATCATAGGCATTTTGGGTGTTCTTTCTAAAGCTTTCTCAAAGTCCCTTTCTCCTCTCTTGCAGTCAGGGAAAATGATTGCTATTTTACATCAGTAGCACAGAGTGATTTATCTAAAGTGAATTATAATAGCTGAATCAAGAAAATCTCCTGGGGCTTGTAATTCTGTATGTGTACATTCACTTTTTCAATGGGGTAGGGACCCAATATTTGTTGAGTCTCATTACGGCTAGAAACGGCTTCTGTATTTCTCAATAATAATTACTGTTTCTTTTTGTGTTTGGCAGCTAAAGAAAAGAAGCCCTCTTACTACAGGGGTCTATGTGAAAATGCCCCCAACAGAGCCAGAATGTGAAAAGCAATTTCAGCCTTATTTTATTCCCATCAATTGAGAGACCATTATGAAGAAGAAAGAACATTTTCCAGTTTCTAAGAGCTGAGGCAATTCTAACTTTGTGCTATCCAGCTATGTTTGCTTGTTTGTGTATTTTGGGGGGGGATTTATCTCTCTTTAATATAGAGCTGGATGCAGAACCCAAATGAAGTGTACTACAATTCAAAGCAAAGGTGCAAGAAAACAGAGCCAGGATGTTTCTGTCACATCAGATCAAATTTTAGTAAAAGTATCACTTGAGAGCAATATGGGGATGCAGCATTATGATGTGGGGTCAGGTATATAGGTTAGGGAGTGGTGCAGTCCAAAGAAAGCAAGGGAAGGGAGTTAGGGAGAGGAGATATTGTACACACTTTGTATTTACATGTGAGAAGTTTATAGCTGAAGTGATGTTTTCAAGATAAATTTTTGTGTTATTTTTCTTAAGTGTAGAATTACATGAAGACTTTAAAAATACTCACATGGCTATATTCTAGCCAGTGATTCCAAAGGTTGTATTGTACCAATATATATTTTTTATTTGATAGTATTGTGCATGGGGGCCACATGTGCTTTTGTGTATTTGCTGATGGTTTCAATATAAACACTATATGGCAGTGTCTTCCCACCAGGGGTTCAGGGGAAGTTTTATGGAGGGGCTCAGGACACTAATACACCAGGTAGAATACAAGGTCACTTGGTAACTGGCTTGGAAACTGGATGAGGTCATAGCTGATTCCTGTAGCCACATTGGGCTGAATTGGTGTTGACATGTGCTTTGGGCTTTTATGTTAGCTCCATTCAAAGGTTTGCAAGGGAGTCAAGACTGGTGTATCTGGTTTAACTCCACAGAACACCATCGTCAAGTAAATGGCTCATTCCGGGACTCTTGTAGGTATGAACTTCCAGGGAGCTCTAGTTTCACGAGAGCCCCAATTCCTTACACATGGTTAATGCCGTGGATGGAAATCAGCAGCAGGTGGCAGGGTGGGGAGATGAGGGTTTCTGAAAACTAACACTGTTGGTGTTTTTTAACTCACTATTTTCCATGAAAATGCAACAACATGTATAATATTTTTAATTAAATAAAAATCTGTGGTGGTCATTTTCCAGAGTTGTCTTTATCTTCCATGCCTCTGAATATTGTGTTTGAGTTTGTTTTTAATGGATTCATTCAGCAGCTGGTGGAATCTCCATTATTAGGAATACTGGGAACAGATTGATAAAAAGGTAAATAATGCTTCATGAGGCAGCCATTACCTGCAAGCCATTCTTGGAAGGAACTCCTCCTCTGTCCTTTTCATTTCTTCCCATCTATTTGAAATATAAAGCCGGAACAGCATAAGGCCTTTGTAAGTCACACAACATTCTCTCTAGCACAAATTCCTCATCTCCTCTTTCTTGCCTATAAATTTCTCAGCTCAACTCATACCGTTGCCATGGCAACTCCTGTGTTGTCAATCATGTTCCTTGCAGCCATTCTGATCTGCTTCCATAGTAAATGGAGCTTTCCCTTGTGGCTTCTGAATGGACTATTTCACACATGTGGGGAAAACATAGCTGTGGTCCTGTGTTGCCATCAGCTGGCAGACCTGGGCCTGGCCCACTGAGCCCTCTGTGATTCTTGGTTAACCAATGTTTAGCCTCAGTCTACTGGGTTTCCTCTCAAGTTTTCTTATTCTTGACCTCTACATCCTGTTATTATCTTGTGAAATACTTCTCAGCGTGACCAGGGACCACCTATAACTGAATCAACTGGGTCACTTACTAAAAATGTTGATTCAAGTGCTTAATCTCAGATGTACTGAATCAGAAGCTTTGGGTGATGGGGCCAGGAGTTTGCTCTCCCAGCAAGTGCCTCAGTTCTTCTTACACCCATCAAATTTTGACAACCACTGTGTGGGCAGCCTCCTCTCTCTCCTGCTCACTATAGCTCTCTCTCTATCTCTCTCCTTTTTTTTCCTGCAGGTGCTAACAAACAAATGAGACAGCACATAGTGAGCATTCCATAAAGATTTTTAAAATAAAAACGAATATGTCTTTCAAAATACAGTAATCACAATGACCTAGAATGAGCCCCTACTATGTTGAAGACTGTACCTCTTGCTCTCTTGGCTTTTGATTGGAAGCCACGAAGAAACACACAATTTAGGAGCCCCAATGGATAGTGTGTTACTATTTCTACTTCTTTTTATGTCTTTAGAGAGATAATTCTTTTCCATAGTTGATGGCAAATTTAAATGACAGAGAGGGCCTTAGACAAAGGACCTCTCAGGTATCTTTCAGACATCATTAGACAATGGGCTACTTTAAATAAGCTTAATATCTCCTCTACTGTTACCTGAAATTCTACCACTAGTTATTGAGTTAAGCATTGCCTTCTCTACTCATTATCAATTTTGAAAAAGATATAGTCCTGCTTTAAAAAGTTTCCCCTATGGCAGAGGAAAAAGGCAAGAAAGACTGTGACCTGGGCTTCCACTCAAAGGGGAGAAAACAAATTGGGGGGGTTTCTGGGCACCAAATGAAAGCCTTTTCTGATCCCTGTTTTCTTTAGAGGGTAGATCTGTTACTTGCAATGATCAGAGAGATTCACTGCCCCCCAGTCAGAGGAGTGACTTTTCCCTGGCATGTCAATCTTCATCACTATCTCCAACTCTGGCATCAGGGTCCTGGGGAAGCCCAAAGACTCCACTCATCTCAATAGGGCTTAGTTCACCATGGAGAGGAGAAGGCTGGGCACCATAACCCTTCTCCCTGGAACCACTGGTCTCAGGTAGGAATGTGGGTGACAAAGGGAACATGGTAGAGCTATCAGTGCTGCCTGACTCAGCCCCTACTCCTACCAGTTCCCAGCACACACCTCGCTCACCTCCCTTCTTCCAACATGGCACTCTCATTTCTGCTACTTTCTGTTTCCCTATTTCTCAGCGCCAAACATCTTTAGCCCTCATTTTCACATCTAACAAGACTCATCTCAAATTCTGCATCCAGCATCAGATTCACTGACACTTCAAGCCCACGTTGATCTCTCCCCTTCTGTTTCACAGCTATACTTGGTTTCATCCCTAATAATTTCAAATGTGCATGTCTTTTCTCCCTAGATTCAGTGGGAACTTCTCCAAAATAGGAATCATCTCAGCTTTTGGCACACAGAAGATGCTTGGATCAACGTATTGAAAAGTTGGGGAGCTAGGACATCTGGGACTGTCTTCTATGTAGAACCTGGCTGTGTTTTCTTGGTCTCAGTCGAATGTCTTTCCCATTTGACCAGCAGAACTATGTGTGGGTCAGTCTATCACTTGGCTTAAACCTTCAAGACTCTGGAACGTAAGCTCCAGCTGGCTACCCTGCTTCACACATTTTACTTTTATCTCAATCCAGTCTTCCAATCTTTTTTTTTAAAAATTTCTTTTGAGAAGGGAAAGGAGATGAATTCTCATTGTTACTCCCCTTCTCTCTTTTTTTAAACCATAGGTTGTTGCTAGAACTGACTATATTTTTATACTGAAGCTGAGCCTTCTTCCACCTTCACAGTGGATACCCAATTTACTTGAGACTGAACTTGCAAAATGTTGATGTCACTGTGCTGTTAATTGGAGCAAAGCCAGCTAAGAAGTTTAAGAGTTTATGAACTTAAGTTATTGTTTTGGGAGGTCTCAAAGCAAAAGAGAAAATGGTTTTCTCTGGAAAGTTATTCCGATTGCCTCACTTCTCTTTTGCACCCGCTTAGATTATGTGACTCAGGCGCCTTGGGGGCCTTGTTTTATTTATTTTTTTCTTATTTTAGGTCAATTTTCTCTGATCAGACCAGAAAGATGATACACCCTATTGATGGAGAGAGAGGCAAGGTTTTTTCCTTTCTCCTTTACGTGACCTTGCCTGCAGGCTGGGATAGCTGTCTGTAGGTAGGTTTGCCAGATTCAGCCTGCCACCTCCTTAAACAAATAAACCCACAAAACCCAAAAAACAAGATGCCTTATATTTGACCTGACAACCCTATCAGCAAGAAAGTTAATACATCTAATGTGGTGTGAATAAAACATGTTCTAGTGACCCTCCCCAGAAGTTTCTGGGCAGGAACAGCCTGAGAATAGTTGCTGTTTCCATTCTAACACTCTCTCATTCTATTGTCCCCATTCCTGGGCATGTGTGGGGCTGATACTTAGTGTTACTGGGGGATACTGGGTCCCACAAAAGGGGTAGCCATTAATTTTCTAAACATTTTTCTCAGAGGAACTCAAACCCCTCTGCTCTATATGGTCAGAAGTCTGACATTCAGACCCTTCTTGGAAATCTTTGCTTTCCAGGGTGTACTCTATTATAGCTATTCTTGCATTTAGTGTGTCCAGTCGTTATTCAGAGCATTTGGAAAAAATGCAGATTGAGGTGCATCAGACCCAGAGCTTCTCATTTATAAGACTGGAGGCAAGACCTGGGGATTTAAATTGTCCAGTAAGTCTTTGGATCATACTTTTGGAAGCCCTGGTTTAACTCAGGATCCTACCATCGCAGATGATTAAGACTAAAGAAGGGACTTGGGAATTATTTTTACATTTTATAAGAAAATGAGGCTCAGAGACATTAGGGAACTTCTCCAAGTTCCCAGAGGAAAGCAGGGTTTGAACTAGGCTGAGAATCAGTTCTCTAGATTTTCACATCAGGGCTGTGTACAGTGGGTGGCACTATGAAGATTTCTGCCCAGGGGCTCCTTTTCAGGCTGCTTCTGGAATGTCACTATCACCATTCCAGGCTACCCCAGAAAACCTGCTTGTCTTCCACCTCTACCCCAGCAGCTCTGGGTGATCATTACCTCTGTTCCTGGCCTGCTGTCAGCTCTATCTTCTCTCTCTCTCCCTTAACTTTCTGGGTCACTAGCAAGAGAATCTCAGGTGTTGCATCCTGTCCTCAGCAAACCTACAGAAGAATGCTGCAGAGGAAAACAGAAAACAAACCCCTGCCAAGAGTCGACCAGCAACACCAGCAGTAGGCTGAGAAAACTTCCAAATTCTGCGGGAAGTCATGGAACAACTCCGTGAAACGATACATGCTCTTTTTATCACACACAATCAGGTCACCATAGCAACCAACAGTGTTTTAAAAACATGATATTAGTCCCACAAAAGAATATTATCTATTCGAACAAAAAGAGGAGGCTCTCTCCAGGAGGGATTGTAAGAAATATGTTTCAGGAAGCCATTTCAAATTTTAGAAAGCAACACAAATGATTTCTCATGAACAGCACTTTTTAGGACGTTTCCTCTTTCTTCACCTTGACAATATTTTAGTTTGTGCTGCAGTCATCCCACTGTTAGCTTATTTTTTTCTCAACTTTTTGAAAATGAGTCTTGCTTTCCTTCTTTGTAGTTAACTTGCAATGCAGACAAGATCTCTAGTTTCCTATAAACATTTTTTTTTTTTTTTTTGCTCCTGACACATCAAAGTTACCACTAATCATGATTGGACTTCGAAGACAGGACGTTTGGATTTGTGAACGAAGAGCAGCATTCTCTAGTATTGCTCTCCTGTGGAGGAAGCTGCCATGGTGGATACGGTTCACGAGGTCCTTATTCTGAGTGAAGAGGGAGAAGAAACGAACTTGTGAAGCCTTTCACACTGCATGGGTATACATTAGCTAAAGTAATTCTCACAATGTCTCTGCAGAAGAGGGGCCGCCATCATCCTCATTTTATAGATGAGAAAACCAAGTTTCATAAAGATTGTATTATTTGCCTAAAGCCACACAGCTAGTAAGAGTCAGGATTAGAAATGATGTCGAATTCCACCATACCTTAATTCTGGGGGTTACCTGCAAAAGGAAGAGGGCAAAATGGCAAGTGAATGGGGATTGGAGTGTTCGGCAAGTAAAGCATGTATCATGGGGGCTACAAATGTGTGTCAGAATAAGTAAATACTCTGGACAAATGTTTTAAAAGGTTTTTTGAAGGTGCTCATTATGAGATTAGCTGTAGCATCTGAATTGTAACCAGAGCGAGAGGAAAACAGGAAGTTGAAGACATTTCACAGTGGACCTCTGGTTTTAATCCACAGTTGTAGCAGTAGCTGATTCCCCATTCACTGGTGCTGAAGTTAAGTGTGGCCACATTGCTGGTTGGTCTCAGTTGTTATAGCTTCTCACTGGGAGATGGGGGAAAATGGAAATTAGTCATACATCCTGTGGGAAGAGTTGATCCTCATATAACCAGTAGTGTGTTCCCTGCAAATGGGGTCATTCTGCATTCACAACAGGCTGGTCATAGAAAGTAATTACCAGTAAAAGTCAGTAGGACCTACTCTGCATGTATCTCTAGGACTCTTGGAATGGGGCTAGTTTGTGAAAGAATAATAATCAGCCTGGAGCAAAAGGGGAGGTTAGGCGGTGGAAGTAAAGAGAAGGGAGAGTCTCTGAGTTGAGGTTGAGGGATGCTGGAAAATAGCAATGAGTCCCTTGAGGAAAATAAATAGAGAACAAAAGCAGGTGGGGAAGGGAAAGTATCAGAGGATTGGGTGGCGCATGGGGTTGGGGAAATAGACCTGGTTGAGAAACTATCTGCTGGCTGGGCAGGCAGCTCACCTATGGACTGCATCTGAGACTTGCGATGGGTTCAGGCTCCATCCAGGCAGGCATCACTGCCCATGGAAGCTAACTTGGCAGATGAATGCCAGAGCACAAAGTGATATGGTAGGAAATACCCAAAACCAGATGGTCATTGCTGTTCTGGAGGGTCAGTTGGTTCACATTAAGACTCCTACAGCCATTTGAGGGTACTGAGATCAAGATCCCATGCTTGGGGGTGGAGAGCTAGGAAGGGTGTCAGGGAGAACTGGCATGCTGGGCAAGTAAACTGAGGCCAGAGTGCAGTTGAACTTCATTAAGTCAAGGAGGACCACACTCTCGTGGATATCTTGCCTAGAGGTATGGCCATAGCCTCGGTCTGGGATTAACCCTACGTTGCTGATCCCAGAAACAACCTCAGGATCCTTTTCAGCACAGTTCCCTAGGCAATCATAGTCATGACACGTGGCATTCAAGATGTCACTGATAACCCCAGGGTTTGTAGCCCTTCTCCCTTTTCCAGGTCCTAGCTCCAATATTCCTTCCTCTGTAAAGCCTTCCTCACACTGGTTACCCTCACCCTCTAGCTCTCACTCCTCTACAGTTTCAATGCTTGTGTCTTCTCTAGATTGAGCTCACTGTGGGCAATGGGAGAGAGTCCTTCTTACATCTCTCTACCTCAACTTTAGATAGGAAGATAAGATTTCTACTTTTGTTAAATAACTTGCCCAAGATTTCACCACAATAAGTGGCAGAGATGGATTTGAGTTCAAGTCAGTTCAAGATGTGCCTTTCAGCACTTTGGCACTGGCTTGCATAGGAGGAGAACAAGACAGCATTTGTGGGCATAGACAGACACATGAAGAATTTCATGGCTGCTTTGGAAGTGGAGTCCGCAGCTCCATCCTCAGAAATGCATTTTCTTTGGTGCATTATATACACTGGGATCAAAGTAGTCTGGATGAATTTGACTTTTGACAACCATCCTAACACCTTTATTCAGTCACAGCTGAACTATCTCTGACTTGGCTGCCTAACCTACAAATTTTTGCAAATTAGATGTGTTTATGCCTAATGAAACTGAGAGAATTATTTTATAATCACACTCTCTGGGAAAAAAGTCAATGGAAATTTTTAATAAAAAAGAATGTGATAGAAACACAATTTTAAGTCATGAATTAGAAAACATGTGGCAAAATCTTTATCCACTAGACTATACAGAATTTTGTGACCATCTGTGGAAATTTATAGTTATTAAATTAGATACACGCTGGTTTTTCTGTTTGCAGAACATAACAGAAACCTAATTGAAAACCACACAGCAACATAAAACCAAATGTGATGTCTAGTCCTTCAAGGTCAAAATGCATGCGCAATGTAAAGAAAATCATTTGCTTTGTCTTGAACAAAAAGATCTCTCCGTTAATACTTGTATGAAATACTGCATGTTTCTAAGAGACAGATAGTTAAGAGAGTAAATATAATCACCCACCATGAGTCTAACTTGTATTCAAAAGTGATAATAGAGATGAAAGTGTGAGGTACAAGGTTAGCCTTACTTTGTTTATATTCTATTGTTTGAAGGTATTTCTGTGCCTAGGTTTACAAGTCTGTGTCCCTTAAAAATACTGGTCCCTGGCTTTTACACAAAATTGTGAAGATGAGTACAGAAAAATTACTTCATTTGAGAAAAGAGCATATCAGTGTTTCCTGGCCTGAAGGGGGAAGGCTGGCTAACGTGAGCCCCCGGGGTCCTGTGGGGTGAAGAACCACATCTGTACTTTGGAACCCTATTCCCAAGGAAACGTCTATGGAGCCCGGAAAAGCAAATTGTCAAGGGCAAGGAGACTAGTCGTCCTTATTTAGAGTGCTGGGAGGCCCAGGTTCCGCTCTTGGCTCTGCCCAGCAGGTTTGCAGTCACCCAAAGCCATTTCTGGATCAGACGCTGTTTCATGGTCACCCGGTTGCTCCAGCCCCAGCTGAACCCCCATCCCTGGAACTCATTCTTGAGCTGTTTTGTACTGATGTAATTTTTGATGTAATTGTTGCTTAACTCCCGTAATTAAGTTTTCATACATTAATATCCCTATCTCCCCAAATATATAATGAATTCCCTCAGGGACTTCTTTTACTTCCTAGAGGCAGTGTGAAGCTGTGGTAAAAGCCCGAGCTCTGTGCCAGGAACTGTGGACAATCCTGCTCAACACTGTATGTCTCTGTTTCCTCACTTAAGAACAAGGTTGCAGATTAAATGAGTTGGGATATATAAAGTGCTCAGAATGGGCCTGGCATAGGCTAAACACTATATTATGTAGTGATATACAGAGTAAGTATATTTCTACAGAGTGCTTTTATGATCTCTTCGTGACCTCATAATACTTGGTACAGTGCTTGGCACAGGAAAGTTCTACATTTTTCCTGTTGGTTTTCTTTCACCTTTCCTTCATTTCCCCTTCAGCAAATATCTGTCTGGCAAATGGAGCCTTTGCAATCAGATATATACTGGTTCAAATGGAGGTGCTCATCTTAATGGAGATGTTGAGTGATTGAATTCATTATATCCACTGGTTATCCTTCTCTAGATCTATTCTCTATGTTTCCTGCCATGTGGGGAAGAGCTGACCTGAATGGACCACATCACCTGCCTTCCTTGCTCTCTGGTTTTTGGCCGATGGAAGGCATCAGCAGGTGATGGGAGTGGCTGGGGTATTTCTTCCAGTCATCCCTGCTTTGACACAGCATCTAGGATAGTTGTTGTATCCTTCCCGGACTACAGCTCTGGTTAGGCAGCTCCTCCATGTTTCCTACTCTCACTGAGCTCTAGTCACTATTTTTTCCCTTTTTCTTTAAGCCCTAGGGAAAATAAAGAATTTTTGTTATTGCTGGTTGCTGGGGATCTTAGCATCTGCCGTTTTCCCTTAACCCTGCCCACAACTCTGTAAGTAATCCCTTTATTCCAGTTTCTTTCAGTGAACCATCAGAGCCAAATTCTGCTTAGTGCTGAGATCCTAACTGATATATCATATATCCTTGGAAATGTCCTTGTGCATGTAGATCTCCATGGGAGTTGGTCAGACTCACTATCTCCAAGGTCCCTTTGGTCTGAGAGCCTACAGAGCTAGCATTAGAATTCAGAGTAACCTTGATAAACTGCAGAGGTTTTCAGATGAAAACAAGATGAATTTCAATTAAGAACAAGTGTAGAGGAGCACTCCTGGGAGGAAAAATAAATGATAGAAATGTCAGGTGATAAATGTCTGGCTGTGTGCGAGTACATCCGCAAAAAGACTCAGGGATGAGTAAGCAGTACATGATGTTGCTCAAATTGAGTAAATCTGGGGGATATACACAGAGTGTGATCTGTAGGAAGTGCAAGGCAATCCCCCGGAGTAGCTTGTCACCACACAAATCAGACCTGGGTGCTGTGATTTGATTTGGCTCAGTAACTTAAAAGACAGGAACTTAAGAGAATAGAGACCCAAAGTTGATTGGAAATAGAAAATGGCTTATACAAAGATCAATTTCTTTTTTCTTCTTTCTCCCTTTGTTAAGAGCCTGCAGGTAAAGAATTAAGGAGCAGTCCTTATTCATATGAAGGGATATCTCAAGTCCTTGTGTCCTGGATATGAACTACGTTGAGCAAGTTGCAGCTTGGCTAATCATGAGTATAGTCTTGGACATAAACTACAATGGTCAGGGATTTATATGCCATTAATGGGTTTGTCAGTGGTGGTGTTAGGGTCTTGAAACATTTTCTTTTCACTGTGCCCATTTTTTTTTTACCCGTAACAGCCTGGACACTGAACAGTGACTGGCAAAGAGTAGGTTTTCAATGAATATCTTTAGTGGACTGAGTACCTGATTGAATATAAGAAAGGGGCTAAGCCATTGAATGAATCTATGATCAATATAAAGAGAAGCCCTCAAAGGGTTGGAGGGCATTAACATTCTATGTAAGAACCTGCAACCTACTTCCCAGGAAATGATATAAGAATAAGCCGTATTCTGGAATTCTGCATCATTTAAGAACAAACCTCAAGCATAAAATTACAAGAACAGGTTCCTCAAATGGCTGCAAGCAGACCTGTCTTGTGGCACATGCCAGAGAAGGGGTTGTGTAGAGAGGGGAGTGGGCAGAAACCTACACGTCTCCTTGGTAGATGACTTGGGGAGGAGGAGTGTGTCACTCACAGAGGGACAACCTGGGACAGTGTCTAGGGGTTTCCCACATGGTGGTTTCAAAGCAGAATATTCAGTTGTTTTAGTTAGAAGAGGACCCTTTGAGAGCGTCTGGGTGGCTCAGTTGGGTTAAGCAGCTGCCTTGGGCTCAGGTCATGATCCCAGGGTCCTGAGATCGAGTCCTGCATCGGGCTCCTTGCTCAGCAGGGAGTCTGCTCTTCCCTCTGCCCCTCCCCTCCCCCTTGTGCACATGCTCTCTCTCTCTCACAAAAATAAATAAATAAAAATCTTTTCAAGAAAAAAAAAAGGAAGAGGACCCTTTGAAAAGTCTGCTCTACATTTTGATGTTAAACACTTTCAATCCCTTTTGGGTGGTAAAGTCCTGAGTATAGTGCTTATTTCTAAAGCATGTCTTTTTTTTTTTTTAATTTAATTTAATTTTTTTATTCTTATGTTAATCCCCATACATTACATCATTAGTTCTAGATGAAGTGTTCCATGATTCATTGTTTGTGCACAACACCCTGTGCTCCATGCAGAATGTGCCCTCCTCAATACCCACCACCAGGCTAACCCATCCTCCCACCCCCCTCCCCTCTAGAACCCTCAGTTTGTTTTTCAGAGTCCATCGTCTTTCATGGTTCGTCCACCCCTCTGATTTCCCCCGCTTCATTCTTCCCCTCCCGCTACCTTCTTCTTCTTCTTTTTTTTTTCTTAACATATATTGCATTATTTGTTTCAGAGGTACAGATCTGAGATTCAACAGTCTTGCACAATTCACAGCGCTTACCAGAGCACATACCCTCCCCAGTGTCTATCATCCAGTCACCCCATCCCTCCCACCCCACCCCCCACTCCAACAACACTCAGTTTGTTTCCTGCGATTAAGAATTCCTCATATCAGTGAGATCATATGATACATGTCTTTCTCTGTTTGACTTATTTCACTCAACATAATACCCTCCAGTTCCATCCATGTCGTTGCAAATGGCAAGATCTCATTCCTTTTGATGGCAAGCATGTCTTTTAAAATTGCTATCTTGATTTCACGATTGGTTCACAAGGAGAAATTGCAAAGGTAACAGGGTCTAGGGAGGAAATACTGCCAGATAACAAAGACGACTAGCTCTGAGCCCCAGACCCAACACTAATTAGCTGCCAGTTTCATGCCAGTCATTTAACTTCTCTGGGTGTGAGTTTTCTCAATACCATCCATTTGAGGAATACATTTCTATTCTAAAAGCATTTTTATGTACATTGATGAAATGTAGTAGTGAAATGGTAGTTTCTTTGACTATCATAACTGCCCTAAGAAGTAGGTAATGTCAGGCCTGTCATGACTTATTTAGACAAGAAGGTCAAGGTTTAGGTATGTAATTAACTTAGTTTAGCAACAGAGTCATATTAGGCCCAGATCTTCTTACAGAATGTTTTTACTGTTCAATCTGTTTTAAGCCTTAATTTATGGTGGGACTATTTCTGTGGTATATTTGCAAAAGAACATAAATGTTAATGTGTGTTTGATAAGATTTAAACAAGTAAAATGTATTCAAAACAAGCTATATTCCTAGTACCTTCTGGCTAGAATGTTAATTTTTATTATTGAATGAAAGGAAAGTCACATGATTTTTAAAATAATGCCCTTCTTTCCCCCCTCCTCCCTGCCCCTAAACTTCAGAGCTTTGCTTTCTGGAAAGAACTTAGTACATAAGCTCCACAACACATTAGACTCTCAACAAATTAGACCGCACACTTGGAACAGTAAGTTTGGGTTTGGTGAGGTGTGTTCATCAAGAGAGGAAAGGAGCACAATTCATTTCTGAATTGGTTATCAAATTCTTCTTGTAAGTGACACGATTGAAACTGCCAATTGGCTTTGCAACCTGCTGAGTCCATATTTCTTCATCTGTGAAAGCTCAGCAAATGAGCCCTTCTCAGCAAAGCAAGAGGGTTTCGCCAGCAAGAAATTTGATGAGGTGTCGCACCCTGTGGCCAACCATTTCTCAAGAGACCTCTTTCTGTTTCACCCTATTGAAATCCTTTATGATTGACAGGCAGCTTTACTCATTACTCAGATTTTCCTTCATGTTATCTCCTTAGCAAATCTGGTCACCGCAATACTTTTAAAAAACATAGTCACATTACTATTATGGAATCATTCAACACCAGTGCCTGAAGAGACTCAAGTCATTTAGCTAAAGTCCCTTCTCTCATTCTGTTTTCCCATGTTGAACCCTTATCAGGTGAACCCAACAGTCCTCTTCATTTCTGTTGAAATAATCTATCAGGAAGTTCTCTTAGAGCCATTCAAAATCTTAGGCTCCCTGCACTACAAAATGATGCCTTGAATGAGATGATGTTGTACTAAAAATTATGATAACAAAGATACTCTTTTCCTTTGAGCAGAGGGATTTGTCTTGTCATTTTTAGCATTATGGAGATGAACAGAAGCATTATTCTGTCTTCCATAAAGGTGAGGCATTATGCAAAAGTCTATCAATGTTTGAGCAATAAAGAATAGGAGCTCATCCACTTAGATTCAGTTTTGGGGTAGTCTTCTACTCTCTTGGTAACTATACTTTTCATAAAGATGTTCTGAGGAGTATGATGTTTTTAATAGTTGTGTAGGGAGCAAAGAGCATTAAGAAAAAAAAAAGTTATATGCTTAAGTTTTTTTTTCTGAATGTTTTCCTTCCTTCCAGACATTATAAGTGTTTCAAAGACACACTTCTAATAACAGAACAGCTACAGCTACATGAATAAACACATTGTCCATCTAAGAGAACACCATTCAGACTGCTGAAAACAGAGCCAAGTTAAACAATAGGTGCACAGAACCAGTAGAGTGGCATTTTGCCAGTTAATGAATTACAAGAAACAGATGTGAGTTTTTTTTTTTTTAAGGGAAATAGCCTGAACTTGGCCCATTTGTCAAGAATTAGCAAAAGGACTTCAGATTCATGATTCAGAGAAAAGCCATGGATTCATTTGTGTATACACATGCATTTGATGATCCCATCATATGATTTGATGGCTTTTCTCATTCAAAGATCTACGTATAATTGGAGATACTTAATGCTTTTTCTAGGCTGGGATTGGGAAAATGAGGAATTTGTTTATTTTATTTATTTATTTATTTATTTTGAAAGATTTTATTTATTTATTTGACAGAGAGAGACACAGCGAGAGAGGGAACACAAGCAGGGGGAGTGGGAGAGGGAGAAGCAGGCCTCCCGCGGAGCAGGGAGCCCGATGTGGGGCTCGATCCCAGGACCCTGAGATCATGACCTGAGCTGAAGGCAGACGCTTAACGACTGAGCCACCCAGGCGCCCCAGGAATTTGTTTATTACCACTTATTGTCACCATATTATACCATAATATCATTCTCCACACATCAAATTTACTAGTCATTTTTTTACAACATAATAGAGTGGGAGTCTGTTTGTCCTAACAATCATTTCTAACTGGGAATTCTAGCCTCCTTACTGTAGAAATCTATTGCTGTCATAACCCTGGATAGTCTGTCCTCAAGTCCTAGTAGAAGAGAAGAGGGCAGAGAGAGAAGAGATGAGCACTGGTCAGTTTTGCTGAGATTTAGCCAGGCTTTGAGATTCCCTAGAACAGCTTCTATGAGCAAAGCTACACCTAGAAACTCTTCACCACCTTCTCATTGATTATGCATCTAGTTGAAGAGCCCCAAACTGTCTCTGTCCAGCAGCAGAGCCAGCATTTTATCCTATTGCTGGTAGGTTGGCAGATAGGACTTTCTTAGACTGAGAATGGAGGGATGGCTTCTCAGTCAATGAGGTAAGCTTACATTCAATTGTTATACCTATGATTTTCCTGTTGAGTGATGAAGAAACACTAAGTGAGATGGGTGATTACAAAGGCTGTCCTGTCCAAGAAACTTCAGGGAAATGATGGTGAACTCACAACATTAAGAGAAGACTCTGACAAGGAACATGTAACTAACCTATAGGCTCTAGAATTGTCATGACTATATCCATTAAAAATGGCATTTCTGTAATATTGGCAAGTGGTATTGTTATGTTTGTGTGCATTTAAGAAAAAACCCATGAGAGTCCTCAGGGATAACAGTTTACAAATATTTAGTGCTGGCTATGCACCAAATAGTTTTAAACCCTTAACATTGAATTATTTAGTTTATTTTCATACGATGAGGTAGGGACTATTATTACCTTCACTTATAAGATCTGAGCTGGAGATGTGGCATCAGAGAGACTCCTAAGATCTGTGTGATTTTGTGGGCATTAAGGGAAAAGGGAATATTTCAGAGACAGGGCAACTAATTTTGAATGATCTAAACTTGTGGAAGAGAATCTACGCTAGGCAGTCTGAGAGCATTCCTATCCTTGCCCTATAGCTGGAACCTATTTCTGACTTGTTAGAAAACCTTGGGTCCATGACTTCTCCTTTTCTAGTTGCTGTCTTTGAAACCTAGAGACAGGAGGTTCTTGTTAGTCATTTAGTTTCTGCACACCTTTTCTTTGCATTCTATTAGGAGTGGAGTGGACAGTCAAAATTGATCTCACTCCTTCGTTCTTTTTGCCTTGGGTTTAATGTATACAGAAACCAGTAAAAGCATCTGTGCAGGGAGCTAAATATAGCTAGGATTTAAAACTTTGGTAAGAAAGCTTTCTTCATTAGGATGATATTGAAATAAGACCCAGCATCACAACCCTGCCATTTGTGATTATTAAAATCATATCACTTGCTTTATACTTTTATTGCTTTATACTTCAGATTCCAAGCCCCATTAAAAACATGTTTCTTTTTTTTAAAAACATGTTTCTTAAAACAAAGAAAGCAACAAAAAAGAATTTGTGAGTAGTGAGTTGGTACATTTAAGCAGTGACTGTTAAAGATTTGAAATGTGAAATCATGTCACTTTTAGATAAAAAGAGATGTAGAAGCTGTTGTTTGAAAGTGTGTCCCCCATGTTGTTTGAAAGTGTGTCTTAGTGGGACACACTTTCAAATGGACAGAATCCAATATGGCTGTCATTCAGAAGGCGTCTGATGTCTTTGCTAGGGTTTATCCCGAACTTCTGGTAGGGAGGTGGTTATTATTCACTATTGTTCAAAATACATACCTCCCCTTCCAAACTATCAGAAGGGAGAAATTTAGGAATACTTTTAGCATTATGAACTATAATGTTAAAAATAATGAAGACCCAGGGCTCTTGAAAGGCTATTTTCAATTTCATTAACACCTGGGGAGGAGTCAAACTAGCGCAATAAAATAAAAGAAGGGAGTTATGTCAGTGCTCCATTAAGTATGCTGGTCATTTAGACAACCAGCTAGCCAGCAAGAAATATTCATAGAGTCTTCTGTAGACCGTGCATTGCTCTAGGTGCTTCAAGGATGCCTGGTTTGCAAGAAATACTTCATGAATAATCATTGAATTCCCCAGTATTTTGGTAAATTCCTACTGGAGGTTCTTGTACACAGCAATACCACACAACACCCTATGGATGTAGAGCAGCTATGAATCTTAGGGAGAGATGATGTATATTTCAATTCATTTTCTTCATTTTAGTAACTCAATTTCAGATTTTGATTTCTGACTGCAATCTTCATTCTGCTAGGCTAGTGGAAAGAAATATTAACCTCAGTCCTTCCTGGGGTTTCCCCATCTCTCCCCAGGATTGTGTCACACTTTTGGATCTTGTAATGTTAAGACACTGGGGTAAGCTGTCATCAGGTCCTCCCACACCTGTCAAATTCCATTGTTTCCGTCTTCTTTTCCCTTTAGGAATAGCGGCTCTCAGATACTCCCATGTTCAGCTTGGGGCAAGTGTATCTTGGGTAAGGTTGTCTCTGGTCCCCTTGGACTGTGTGCACCCTACAGCCATTCCCTTTCTTCTTGGAGGTCTTGCTGCTTTCCAGGTAGTGGAACCAGGGAGTGAAGTATAGGTACCCTCTGCCCCCTGACCTACCTCTTTCTCCCCCTGACCCCTGGGGGAGTCTCTTTAGAGGTGAGGGAAATCCTCTGTTCAGGCTCCTTTTTAAGCTTCCCTTTCCCTGAGGGCTTTTATTAGAAAAAGGCAGAAAGACTAATAGGAGTAGTTTTGCCTTTTTCACAGACACATTCCAATCGTTTAGAATTGGATGGTTCCAATAGAATAGTGGGCAATGATCAAGTCACTTGTGGGACAGCTGGAATGTAGGATACTTTTTTCAGGGGAAACAGATAGAAAAGAGAGAGATAACATTTCTCTAAAGTAATTTCTCTTCCTACTTTGTGAAGATAGCACTATACTCTCAGTCAATGGTTCTAAGAAAGATGGTTGGAGATCATATGGTTTTATCATTTAATTTTCTAAAGGATGGAAAGCTTATAACATTTGACCCAAATTGTCCGGTCCATATTTAGTTCCATGGCAAGAATGGAATGGAACTAAACCCAAGCCTTTGGGGTCCTTGTCTTTTGTGTTCTCCAGAACACACACACACACACACACATATTGCAAAAATTAGCTTATTCTAAGGAGAAGAACAAACTGAAAAACACATCTTCATCAATGCCAATACAACACTATTTCTGTGGGTTTCAAGACAAAACCCTTTGCCAATATAACTGTTTCTGGCAGTTTATTTCTAGGAACTGAAGATGTCATCTAAGGACTTGGATTGCACACAGTGAATCACCATTATGTTCTCAGGCTCAGAAGTCCAGGCCAGCTGCATGGCCAGATGGCTCACTGGTCCCAGTGGGCCTATCCTGTTGGCCTGAGAACTAGAAGCAGAACAGAGAGAGAGAGAGAGAGAAATTATAGCCAGTGGCTGCTGTAACTCCAGCTGTTGATATGATTCCAGAAATGAACACAATGATGCTCTGGCTGCCAAAAGAATAACACATATTCTGGCCAGAAGGAGAACTGCCAAGGATCTGATGATTTGCTTCAATAAATGTGTTGTGTCACGAGTATCCAGAAGACAAGTGAAGCTCAGTTGAATTCTTTTCTTCAGTATTATTCAAAGGGATGTATTTTGTGATTTTGTTGACTTTGCTACTCAAAGTATGGTTCATGGACCAGCAGCACTGGTGTCACTTAGTGTTAGAAATGCAGAATGTTATGCTCCACCCTAAACCCAGTGATGCAGATTCTGCATTTTCAACAAGATCCCCTGATGATTTGCATGCACCTTAGGATTGAGAAGCATTGGAGGCGAACAAAGTCAGATTGTAACACTGGGTCAATAGGATTGGGTAGCAAACTTGGCTGTGGATGCACTGAGGGATGCAAGGAAGACCAGATTGAGAGATGAGACCTGATTCTAGATTCTGCCACTTTCCCTTGGTGTGATCCTGTGGGAAATCACTCCCTTTCCTTAGACACTGATTTCCTCTTCTTTAAAATGGAAGACTTGTTTACCCGAGGGTTGTGGTAAGGATGAAATGAGATACTGCACCAAGAAAATGAACTGTAAAGTAGAATGCACTTTTCAAATGCAAAAGGATGAAAATTGTTGTACTTGTTCAAATATAACTAAAATGGAATTTGGACTTTTTTGACTTTTGAAATGAGTCATAGCATGTTTAAGTCAATTATGATGAAAACATACGTGACCAGCAAGAGCAGCCCATGAATCAAGGAAACATCTCTGTTTCCAACAACTCTGAGCCACGTTCCTCAGATGAACACAGAATTCTGACTCATAAAAATGGATACAGTTAGGCACTGTTTATGAAGTTAGCAATGGTTCTTGGGCTCAAGCTGTTCATTACAACCATCTGGGGGATCTTTAAAAACTATTGTTGCTTGGGTTCCAACTCAGACCAATTGAATCAGAACCACCAGGACTGGGACGCAGGCATCATATTTTAAAAGCCCTCCAGGTGATTCTAATGTGTAGCCAGGGTTCAGAACCACAGAGGAAGTGCTCATTAGAACAGGTTGCTCTGTGCAGTTGAACATTTCTTGTCATGGCCAACTGTGTAATAAAACTAGGACAGGGAAAAAGTTCTGTATTTCCTCCTCATGTTTCCAGAACCCCTCTTAAAGGAATTCATTTTAAAATGTGAACTTGGAGAACTGAGAAATAAGCTAATGATCTCATTTTACAGCACCAGCAACTCTGAACATAAGACATTCTTTGGGTTGTTTGCTATGATGTGATGTGGTCAAGTGGGGCATCACAGTTCCGGTTTATTAGGCTTTCTCAATGAGACCAGTCAACAGAGGGCTGCTGAGAACTAAGGAATGGGCACTCGGACCAGAGGAAGCCCAGCAAAAAAGAAAATGTAGTTAGGAAAAGGCTGAGGAATATGAGCCAGGAAAGAAGACTCGCTTGAAGATTACCCGGCATTATTTGGGATGGCCACAGTAAGTTACTTTGGAGCCAGGTAAACGTTCTGAGGCCCTGTGTCTCTGCTCTGGGTCACTGAGGACATAGACACTCATACAGGGTTCTTGTTTTTTTTAGCCTAGGGACCATCTCTTTTCTGACTAGAGCTTAGCTTAGCTGAGGATGTGATTGGCCTCTCTCACACCATTCCCAAGGAATGTGGTCAGAAAACCTCCATCTTTTTAGTGTAAGCCAGTTCCTTAACATCGCAGTGGTATGCCAAGAGGAGGAACCAGAGTATAAGTTAGATGCTCTCTACCACCTAAACATCTTTGCCTTCTGAAGCATGAGACAGACTGACATTGGCTATGTGAAGCGCCATGCCCTTTCTCATGTGTACACAAATGGAGATATACTTCATTCAGTTTCCTTTTCCGGAACAGTCTTTGCCTATCCCTCCAAATACCCATTGAGCCCAAGATCTACTTGGCCATTCTTTGTCAATTAGCATTAGCTTGTCTTTCCAGCAGAGGACTTCATCCCTTCACCCATCATCTGAACCTCGCTGGTCAAGAATCAGATACTTCATCTTGTCCCTTTCACAACTAGTGCTGGCTCACGACACCAAACACACTGGACTTAGACCACCCAAAGCAAAGGTAGCACATACATCCTTTTCTGTTAAGGGTTATTAATTCAGCCTTTCCCACAGATCTATTCTTATGGGAGTATCTGTCACTGGCTATCATGAAACCAATGGGATTTCAGAGAAACATTTCAAAGTCATCTTCAACAGAGCACATTTATTAATAAAGCAAAAAAAAAGGGCTACAACTTAATTTTTTTGTTCCTTTTACATGGAAAAAAGAAAAAATTGACAGATATGCAGCTCTCTTGAGTGTTGTTTTAAAATGTAAAATATCGCTTTTTGGCCTTTTGGCTAAGATCAAGTGTAAAATGTAAAATATTAGCACTAGATTGCTTATATAGTGCATATTAACTGTTAATATTTATAATACTTTCCTAGTATCTGGCACTTTCCTAGTGTCCAGCAGATTTAAAAAGATGTAGGAAAAAAAATGGAATGAATGTCTCTTTAAGTTTCCTGTATTTTTTCTTCCTCTCCTCTTTCTCAATTTTCAAGAAATGTACGATGGTAACTGGAAGGGATAACCCTCTAAAATCAGGACAGCCTTACCTCGTAGCCAGGCTTATAAATTAATGACATTTTGATTTAATTCTGAGTCCTAATTTCCTTTCTTATATAAAGGACAGAGAAGATCATTGTACCTACCACCCAATGTTATTGTGAGGTTTCAAGGTAGTGATGTCTTTGGCCTTGTCAGTAGTAGGATTTTAAGCAGTCACAACACAAGTGACTTTTTTCCTCATATATAATTTATGCCATCATGTCTCCAAATACCAGAGCATTTAATTCTTAAAAACCCCACAAAACTCTTATTCCCTGAGGTTAAAATATATAGTATATCTATTTTAATGTAATAATATTGCCTGGAACACTATTAGCCAAGATTCCTACCTACTCCCTTACTATTCTCTTCCTCTTGCTTGAGGCCTTGCAGTTTGCTCCTGCTGGTCCCTGGAGATGTGTCAGTTATGGTGGTATTGAGACTGCTCCAGAGGGGTGCATCCAGAGAGGCCACATCTGCTGAGACAAATGCAGTTCCTGGACAATGACCTAGAGAGTAAGCAGATACTGGGTATTTCTACCTCTGTCTCTTTCATTGAATTTATGGCCCAGTCCCAAATATGTTGCTTTCAGTCTTTCATTCCTTGCCACAATTCTGAAGGAGGTCAGGCAGATAAGATGCCAGTTCTGGGGCCTTGAGAATCAAATGCTCTGTCTCCCCCCCCCCCTTTTTTTTTGATCTGTCAAAAGGTAGAGAGATGAATTCTTAGGTGGGAAGGGTGGTCACATGCACCCTTTGGGGAAGTTTCCAGGTACATTATTTGGTAGGAAGAAGGTTGTCAGCCTAGAAGGGTGTAACCAGATTTCATCTCCAAAGTGTGGTAATTAACCAACCTCTGTTTAATTTTTTAAAAACAGGATATTGTTGCTCAGGTGTGTTACATTTGTGGTCTTATTGGGTGTTCTTCCTAACATCGGTATTGGCACAAGCCATAGAAATAATGGCCAAGCCTCCTTCCTGTCTCTGGTTGGACTCTAGGCTACGTAAGCCATTAGACGGTCTAAAAATTCACTGAAGATGCAGTCCAGGCAATGGAATTGCAAAATGTACTTTTCCTAAAAATAATCCCTGTTCATCACACAAAAGTTTCAGAGGAAATTGTATTTAAGGCTGTGCATAGAAGCTTCATTTTCATGGGGCCTCTCTTGATTTCTTTAAATAGTCAGTTCCTCATCGATCTTTCACTTCCCATTAGAAAGTGCTGACATTACTTTTAATCCTTTGCAAACTTACTACTCTACTTGACTTCTGTAGAGCTCCTTATTTTTTCTTCCTGTTATTTTGATTTTTGAACATTTACAAGGTGTTAGGTGTCAACACCAATTAACCCCAACTATAGGCCTTCAGTCTTTTCATAGTAGGGCTCCAAGATCTTTACAGCCATGAACAGAGAGCTCTGTGGTTTGCCAAAATTCCAATTAGTAAGTAAGAGCTTCTCTCCCACTCTATTTTCTATTATGGTTTTTTCCCCTTCTTCCTCTACTACACTTGGAAGCACAAGACTTTGGGGGAATGAAAAATGGTTCCTTTGCTTCAAAACTTGGGGGCTCTTGCTTTCAAGAAAGACCAGAAAAATGTAATGTTATTCTCATAAAACTCTCTGCCTTTCCAAAATCCTCCTTTTGATTTAAGAGTAAATTTCTCCAACCCAAATCTTACTTTTTTCTTCTTTTCCCCATTTCATTCTTAAATGTCAGGATTTACATTTCAAATTCTACTGTAAATGAGGTTATTATTTTAGCTCTAGTTTATCCACCTTCTTATCCACCTCCAAAAGAATAGGCTCAGAAAGTAGGTCTTGGTACCTCTTCTTTCCCTGGCACCACAGTCCTCCATAGCTTCTGGGCCAGGGGCAGTTGTCAAATATAGATGTGTTGGGGGCTCTATATGGGCACCTTTGCCTCCTTTTCACCCAGACCCAGAAATCTCAGAAAGCCAGTGATGACAGATTGTGATGGTTTATTTTGTGTCACCTTGACTGGGCTGTGGGGTGCCCAGGTACTTGGTCAAATATTATTCAGGTGTGTCTGTGAGGGTGTTTCTAGACGAGATTAACATTTAAATTGGTAAAGTGAGAAAAGAAGATTGCCCTCCTTAATGTGAGACCTTTTCAATCAGTTGAAGACCTAAATAGAACAAAAAGGCTGATCTTCTTGCCAGTAAGAAGGAACTTTTCCTGCCTGATTGCCTTCAACCTGGGACATTGGCTTTTTTCTGCCTGCATTTGAACTGTAACACTGGCTCTTCCTTGGTTTCAAGCCTGCCAGTACTCAGACTGGAACTATACATTGACTTTTCTGGGTCTCCAGTTACCTGACTACTTGTCAGCCTCCATAATGGAGTAAGCCAATTCTTTATAATCTCTCTCTCTCTCAATCTCCCTCCCCCCATTTCTTTCTCATCCTATTGGTTATATTTATTTGAAGAACACTGACCAGTACACAGATGTAGTGATTTTATGCCTGGATATAACAAAATTTTTTGATGTTCAAAGGGAAAATCTTGATTTCTAGGTTTTCATGGTAAGTACTCTTAGGAGACTATGTCTCCTAGTGTGTAGACCTTGAATCATGTGTTTTCATGTATAGACTTGGATTCAAGACTGGTTTCTAATCTCATCTCTGCCACCAAGTAGTTGTGTGATTAGGGACAAGTTACTTCTCTCTGGGTTTCATTTTCTCATCTGCTGTATGAAGGAATTACAGCATATTATCCCTACTCTTTCACCTCTAAAATCCTATGGTTTTCAAAACTAAAATAATTAATACTCATTCAGATCATCTTTATAAATTGAAAACTGAGAGGGGTTTGAAGAGGATAAAGGGAAGGACAGGGTATCTAGGGATCTAGGGAAACATCTGCTATCTTACCTCTTCAAGTATTCTCTTTATTGCTCCTCTTATCTACTATGAATTCATTACCATCTGGATCAATTGGAATTTGCGCTTTAAGCTACAGGTAACTGGAAATGCTGATGCAGATTGGCTTAAACACCCCCAAAAGTTATCCTACATAGCAGTAAGTTCAGAGGCAGGATGGGCTCCAGACACAGTGCAGTTAAGGCTCTGGTTTCACTTCCACAAGTGGCCTCCTGGTTTGCCCTTCTCTGTGTTGATTTATATGGCAGGATGGCTGCAGTAGTTTTTTGGGGGCAGTAGAGATGAGGAAACTTCTCTCAAGAGTCTTCAACAGATTTTCCCCTGTATCTCATTGGCTAGAATTGGCCATGCCCTCTTCTAAAGCAGCTACTGACATGGAGAATGAAGTTATTATGACAGGCTAGACAAGGGGTTGGCAAACTATAGCTTGTGGGTTACATCCAGCCTGTAACCTATTTTTATATGGCCCATGATCTAAAAAAGGTTTTGTACATTTTAAAAGGGTTACAAACAAAACAAAACAAAAAACAAAAACAAAGAAGAATATGTGACAGGGACTTACATAGGCGAAAAACCCTAAAATATTTACTGTCTGGCCCTTTAAAGTGAAAGTTTGCTAACCCCTAGCTTAGATGAATCAGGATCTACCTCTAGAGCTGAGAATGGGGTCAAATGTCCTCTGCACTGCATGAGAGGGAGGTGGGATATCTGAACAAAATTGAGTCCTGTTAGAAGAAGGGAGAAATGGATGTTGGTTGTGTGGGCAGCCAACTGGGTCCACAAACACTACCTCTTCTCAGCCTCTCCACTTCTCTTAGATGTGGGAGGTTGGTCTACACTGCCAAACCGAAACACTGGCAATGATCTGTCAAACAGAAACTCTGGATACCGTTTCTTCCCAGATGGGAAGTATTTTCTGTCCTGAATGTTCTGCTTTCTCTGTTTTTAAACAGATTTTCATGTAATGGTCAGCTCTTGTTTTTCCTGGTGGAGATCTGGAACAGACTATTTTCAGAACATAGACATAGACACACACATTCTCTCAGGCACACACTCACTCACACATGTAAACACACTGACGCATGGACATACAAAGAGATACCCACCCTGAGCCACTCACTCAGAGGACATTCAATGAACATCTAAGAAATTAAACTTGTGCACACTATTATCAGGGCTTTTAAAGGGAAAGGCTAATTGCAGTTCCTGGTTCAGTTTTGGGTAAGCACAGGTTGTATTAGGACTAACTGAGCCTGCATTTAACCGATAATATTTCTTTTCTTTTTATTCCTAAAAGACTTATTTATTTATTTGTTTGAGAGAGAGAGAGAGAGGTGGGGTTGGCTAGCAGAGGGAGGGGGAGAGAGAGGATCTCAAGTAGACTCCCCACTGAGCTCACAACTCTGAGCTCATAACCTCAGCCAAAACCAAGAGTCAGAAGCTTAACTGATTGAGCCACACAGGTGCCCCTAAATGATTTCTAAATAGACACATGTGCTCTTTTCTGAGTGCCCTAGTATCCCACGGAGTGTAATGGTTGTTAAATATACTCAGAAGCAAAGAAGACCCT
This sequence comes from Mirounga angustirostris, assembly GCF_029215605.1. Taxonomy (NCBI): domain Eukaryota; kingdom Metazoa; phylum Chordata; class Mammalia; order Carnivora; family Phocidae; genus Mirounga; species Mirounga angustirostris. Next base: position 164,040,077 of record NW_026991711.1, read on the forward strand.
GTAAACACCCTTTGAGAGTGCTGGTCTTTGAGCATTGTTTATGACCTTAACAGAGCTTTTATTGGGGATTAGAATTCATAGACACGAAGAGCTGAATACTAATAAACATTCATTTTCTTTAAGCCTTTTAAGCCTTTGGCATATCATTCCATATTCTGCAGTTCTATAAATTCTTAAAACCAACTGAGGACACTGTCATCACAGCCTCTGCATAGCTGGCCAAGAATAGTGAGAGTGAAACACAGCCTGGCTGTGCCACCAGAAATTCATAGCTGAAATTTATTCTGCATATGCTCTTATGCTGAGCAAGGACATGGTTTTCCTTGCCCTCTACTAAGACTTTCAAGGGGAAAGTAAATAGTAAAGCACTTTAAAGAGATTATTTATAAAGCAAAGCACCTTCCAGTTATTTATTCATTCGTTCAGCACTTATTTACTGCACTGATATATGGCAGATCCAGTTCTAGGCTCTGTCGATGCAGCAGGAAAGAAGCACAGAAGGATTCCTACCCTCATAGGGTTTATACTCTAGTAGTCTGGAAGTAAAATCTGGGAGTTGCAGTATCTATATGGTATTTAAAACATGAGACTGGATAAGATCACCAAAGAGGGAATGTAGATAGAAAAGAGATTTAGCAATGACTGAGACCCATTAGCAACACATGATAGGATAGATGAAGAAGAAACTGAGAAAGAGCAGCTTGTGGGATGGAGAAAAGCCAGGAGAATGAGCTAGTATGTAAACTAAGTGGAATGTTTCAAAGAGGAGCAAATACACTGATGCATCAGATGCTGACAGGTTGAGTACAATGAGGGCTGAGAATTAACAATAGAATTTCATTACATGGAGGTTATTGTTGATCCTGGTAAAAGCAATTTTGGTGGAGGGGTGGGGATAAAGGACTTGACTGAAGTGTGTTCAGGAAGGAGTTGAAAAGAGAAATAAATGGCCAGGGTGGGGGTGTGGGGAGAAAGCCTTATAAAAGCAATGTTCTGTAAAGGATATTACCTAGCTAGTCTTTTTGTTCTTTTTTTTTTTTTTTCCAGTGCCAAAATCATGACTATAATTGAAAGCTGTAGGCTGTTAGATAAAAATATTAGCCTCCAACAATTCTCAAAGTTGTTTTTTTTTTTTAACTTGGAATTTTAGGCAAAGACTGTATTAAGTTAGGATACTAATTTGGCTGCTATAACAAAGGCCAAGATAGCAATGGAACAAGATAGAAACATTTCTCTCCTACTTAACGGTCTGAGTGAAAAGATTCAATGATGTTGGGGACCTGGGGTCCCTCTTTTTCTACCATGCTGGACACATGGCTTCCATCTTGTGGTCTGCTGTAACTTTCACCATGACTTCCACATTCCAACAAGTAGGAATAGGGAAGAGAGAAAAGTATATTGCTATCTTCTTAAGGGTATGACCTATAAGTTGTGCAATCACCTTTTCTCACTTCCTATTGGTCAGAATCTAGTCATATTCCATGCCTATGTGCAAGGGTGGCTGAGAAATGTAGGCTTTAGCTGTAGTTATGTCCCCAGATAAATCTTTCTATTACTAAAAAAGAAAAACAGAGAAGATATGGGTGTATGGTGATGGTGGTAGTAATAGTTGGGGGGCAAAGACTGAAAACAACTGAATTGTGACTATGGAATGAAAACTTTATACATTTTTTTTCCTATACAGCTAACTTGAGCATAATTATATTTGACAAATAATGAATAATCTACAGTAGGGTTTTAATATTGAACTTCAACTTTTCTCCATTAGGAATTAGCCATCAGATGCTGCTGCTTATTTCTCTGTGCTACAACAGTTATTTCCTTGTGTTAAGCTTGCATCTCATATCTACCTATTATATACAATTCTTATTCTCTGAAAACACATCTGTTTATTGTATAGTCTACAAAATTCCTGATGTTAGTTATTTGTTTAATAGGGCACAACTTCTCTATTTTTCTATCTTATCTTGAGATCTGTTACCTCTGTCCATTGTTTCTTACTTTAGTATCTTCCCAAAGAACACTTCCTAACTCATTTTATGAGGCCAGTATTACCCTAATACCAAAACCAGACAAAGATATCACAACAAAAGAAGACTACAGACCAATATCTCCTAAAATGTAGATGCAAAAATCCTCAACAAAATCCTGGCAAACAGAATCCACCAGCATATAAGAAAGATTATACACCAGAACTAAATGGGATTTGTCCCAAGAATGCAAAGTTGGTTCAACATACAAAAATCTATCAATGCAATGCACCATATTAATGGAATAAAAGATGGTCTCAGTAGATGCAGAAAAGGCATTTGACAAAAATCTAACATTCTTTCAGGATAAAAACACTCAAAAAAGTAGTATTAAAAAGGAACTTCTTCAAGATCATCTATGAAAAATCCTAGCTAACATGATACTTAATAGTGAAAGATAATAGTGAAAGACTTTTCTTTTCAGAACAGGTACAAGACAAGGATGTCTTTTCTTGCCACTTCTAGTCAACATTGTACTAGAGGTTTTAGTCAGGGAAATTAAGCAAGAAAAAGAAATAAAAGCACCCAGATTGGGAAGGAAGAAATAAAACCCTCTCATTTGTATATGGCATGATAATATATACAGAAAAACTTAAAGAATCCACAAAATACTATTAGCTTTAATACACAAGTTCATTAGGGTTGCAAGATACAAGATTAATATATGAAAATGGGTTGTATCTACTCAAAGCAAGATGAAGGTTAGTAGTTTGTTTCTTTTAGAAAATACAGTCACTTTCTGATAGGGCTCAAACTAAGAAGGCTCTGCCGTTACACATGCCAGGGGGCTTCCTATGTAGCCCCATGAAACCACCTTGTGCTTGCAGCATCTTGGGCTCTTCCGTTCAATTTCATGCTCAGAATGGAGTCATCTAGTGGTTTTCAAATGCCAGGGCTACAAGAAAGAGTGTTTTTCTTTGACAAAGTTTCACTTGTCTGTAGTGAGAAGAGAAAAACACGATTGATGTAGTACACTTTTAATTCCATTTAAAGAACTGTCACTATTTTGAGAATGTATTCTTCTTAACATTTTGGTGTCCAACATGCTTTCTTTGTATGACTTTGTCATGGTAGTTTATACCAGGATTTTTGTTGTTTTAAAATTTTATTACTTAAATACTTGTCATTACTTGGCAAAGTGAAAAGCTAACAAAGTCTCCCACTAGTTAATCAGTTTATTTTTGAAACTCAAGAGTCTGGGAACCACACGTGGAAGTTATATTAGCTTAGCTGTGTTTACTATGTTTTCAGGGCTGCATGTTAACTGTATCTTTGTCCTTTCTGGACTCGTTTCTTTTTCTCTTCCTTTTTTTAGTTAATCTAACACGTTTTTGTCTCTTCGATTCTTTTGTCCGTTATGAACTAGAAAATTGTTGGGGATGAGGGAAAAACAGCAAAATAGCTTGAAGGATCTGAGATTGCTTAACTTGGAGTCTTAATATCATTCCTCAGAGATAGAGAAGTTGTAATGCAGAGGGCATGGACCTTAAATATTTTTGGACATTAAAACAGGAAGAATTGGATTAAAATTGTTGATCATATGGTTGAGCAATAGGAAGGAATTCATGAAATGGGGCCATTATTAACCTTGGAACAGCCTACCAAGATCCAGCTTGGAGTTTTTTGTCCCTTTGGAATACTGACCATGTGAGTTCAGATCTGTCCAAGTCTCAGACACTGAAGCTGGGCCTGGTAACTCCTTAGACAATCATTCAAGCTTTTTGATTACAAAATGGTCTGATGACCTATGCAAAATTCCTGTATGACTTTTACATTATAAAATGGATGACATTCCATCATAAAGAATTTTCCAAGTTCTTTAAGAAAGGTCTACAAATCAGGATTGACCCATGGGCAATCGTTGAACACTACATCAAAAAACTAATGATGTACTATATGTTAGCTAATTGAACGTAATCATAAAAAAAAAATGTGATTTGACCAATGAAGTGATAAAAAACCAAAACAAAACAAAAAAGGACTCATAGTTTGAACTACTTCATTTTAAATGTTCTACTGACTTCAATTATTTCATGATTATCTTGTCCATGAACCTGCAGGCAAGCCAACAAATTTTTAGAGAGCCTGGAGCATTCTTTTTCCTTTTCTTCAGTGTAGTGAAATAAATATTGCTATTTAAAAAGTTTTGTTAAAAGATTTTATTTATTTATTTGAGAGAGAGAGAGAGAGAATCAGCGGTGGGGAGGGGCAGAGGGAGAGAGAGAGAGAAACAGATTCCCTGATGAGCAGGAAGCTCGACGATGTGGGGCTCAATCCCAAGACCTGTAGATCATGACCTGAGTGGAAGGCAGACCCTTAACTGATTGAGCCACCCAGACACCCCTAAAAAGTTATGTATATGTTCAACATTGGACTTAGAATCACAGCAGTTTCTCTTGCTCTGAAGGGTGTTCTGCATTTTTTGGAGCTAAAAACCTGTTCTTCAACTCTCTATTCAAGGAAAGGAATGAAGGCCCACAGAGGTTAACCATCTTGCTAAAATAAGGCAATTAGGTTTAGAAGCCAGATTTCCTGGTTTCTAGCTTACTGTTTTTTCCACAGCATCAAATTGTTTTCCTCAGGACTTCTGCTTTGAAAAGTAGACTGTAAAGAGGAAGATTTAAGCAGGGTGAGAGAAATTATGGCCCACCTCTGACAGGCTTTTCATTTTTGATGGATGCTATGATTTAGTTTGCAGAAAGGGAACTCTGGCACTGTACATTTCAACAAATGGTGTTATTTGATCACACTTGCCTGTGTTCACAGATCTGTGGAGTGTTGGATCCTGGGGGACTTCTGAGGTTATCCAATCTAGGAGCTCCCAAATGATTCAAAGCTGCAGAACTCTTTCTTCAAATAAAGCCTTCGATAAAAACACACTATAAGAAGCAGTTCCAAGTGAAGCTTCTCTTACTGAGGTAGGAGCAGGAGTTGGGATCTATCCCCTGGTAGCCCTTAGAGCATTGTGCTGTGTGGTGAGCAATTTCAAGACCAAAGTACTGTCTTTGGCCTGCATTTTGCCTCTGGGGAAATTGAAGACATGCCTTTGCTCTCTTAAGTTGTATCTTCAAGTAAATTCTTTTTTAAAAAGAGATTTATTTATCTATTTGAGGGAGAGAGGTGGGGGAGGGGCAGAGGGAGAGGGAGAGGCAGAATCCCAAGCAGACTCTCTGCTGAGCATGGAGCCTGACGCAGAGCTCTATCTCACAACACTGCGATCATGACCTGAGCCAAAATCAAGAGTTGGATGCTCAACTGACTGAGCCACCCAGGTGCCCTTATCCTCAAGTAATTTTTTTTAAGATTTCATTTTATTTATTTTAGTTTTTTAAAGGTTTTATTTATTTGACAGAGAGAGAGAGGCAGCGACAAGCAGGGGGAGTAGGAGAGGGAGAAGCAGGCCTCCTGCTGAGCAGGGAGCCCGACGTGGGGCTTGATCCCAGGACCCCAGGATCATGACCTGAGCTGAAGGCAGATGTTTAATGACTGAGTCACCCAGGCACCCCAAGATTTTATTTATTTATTAGAGAGAGAGAGAAAGAGAGAATACAAGCAGGATGGGGGGCAGGCAGAGGCAAAGGGAGAAGCAGGCTCCCTGCTGAGCTGAGAGCCTGGAAGTGGGGCTTGATCCCAGGACCCTGGGATCACGACCTGAGCCGAAGGCAGACGCTTAACCGACTGAGCCACCCAAGTAATTTCTTAAGAAATTACTTAAATGGCGCCCCATCAAGTAATTTCTTAAGAAAGGCCTATGAAAGGTGAAAATTTGATCCCTTGCAAGTCTGAAAATGTTTTTATTTGCCCTCACATTTGATTAAGGATATGTGAGTTGAAAATAATTTTGCTTCAGAACTTTGAAGGCGTATCTTCATTGGCACAGGAGTCTGATGCCCTCTGATTTTCTCATTTCTTATGTGGGGAATGTATTTTTTCCCTCTCTCTAAACAGAATCTGAATTTAATTTTTAAATTTTCTTTTGCTACACTTATAATTATTTGTATTATGTGTAGCACACATACGTATGTGTGTGTGTGTGTGCATGAATACATGTATTCCTTATCATTCTTAATATGTTAGTGTTCCATGTAGTCCTTACTTTTTGGATCTTATTTCACCTAGATGTTCCTGCAGAAAAATGATTCACTTCCATAGTAGCCAATGTTGTTAATCTCTCCCCAGTTCTAGAGATGAGAGATCCCTGCTGTTGCTATCCTAGAATCCACTTTAAAAAGCCACCTGGAGCTTTTAAATAATCTACACGTTCAGAGGTATAGGATGGGCAGATGCTATGAAAACAGGAACAATGTAGAGCTGATTCGGAAGCTAGATTCTTAGCAAGGACAATTCTTCCTATTCCCATGTGGTTGTGATGATTAATTTTATGTGCCAACTGGCTGGAGCACAGGGTGTGGCTATTTGGACAAACTTTATTCTGAGGGTGTCTGTGAAGGTGTTTTGGGTGAGTTAACATTTAAATTGTTAAACCTGGTAAAGCAGATTGCCCTCCCTGATGTGAGACTCATTCAGTCAGTTGACTTGAATAGAACAAAAGGGCTGACCTTCCGCTGAATAAGAGAATTCCTCCTGCCTGATTGCTTTTGAACTAGGACATCTGCTTCTTCCTGCCTTCAGACTTGAACTGAAACATCAGCTCTTTCTGAGTGAAGAGCCTGCTGGCCTTCAGATGAGAATTATATGGTCAGCCCTCCTGGTTCTCAAGTCTTTGGACTGGGGCTGGAGCTACACCATCAGCTCTCCTGGGTCCCCAGCTTGTTGACTGCAGATCTTGGGGCTTGTCAACCTTTATAGTTGCATGAGCCAATTCCACATAATATATATACATACATATATTATACACACACACACATCCTGTTGGTTCTGTTTCTCTGGAGAACACTGACCAATAAACTGAAGTCCAAATTGACATTTATCTGTATGTTTTAACATTTATTTTGTCTCGTTGAATAGAATTCTATTAATTAGTGCCTCATAGTTTATCAAGCATTTTTCTTTAAAAAAAAATAAACATCCAGTTTCTAGTCCAGCATATAAGGAACATAGAAGTTGCCATTCCATCATAACAGCAAGCAAAAAGCTAAACAAACTAGAAAAAAAAATCAAAAGCTCTTCTTATATCTGTCAAAGAGTTGAGGTCAGAGGGTCAACTGCTGTGCCTAAAATTGGAGAGACAGGCAGATACAGATAATCATGACTAACCAGAACAGAAACACCTAACCAGAACCTCTGTGGGAACCATTGCTAAGGTAGGAAAACCTAACTGTAGTTGATGAATTGCTGGAGGCTCAATGTGGACAACTGTGAGAGTTAAAAACTCCAGGGAGACCCAGTCATGGATGGGGAGGGTCCCCTACACTTTTATGAGTTTTACCTCCAGGAGTTCTACCAGGTCTCACAGTGAGTCCTAGAGAAAAATCTTCTCATGCTGCTGGCACAGGGAGGAAGAAAGGAGGAGAAAATAAGTGAAAAACATTGGATAAGTTCATAGTGCAAAGGAACACATTACTATTTACATTAACACCTCCTAAAATGAAATACCTAGGTATTAATCTAATAAAACATGTTTAAGATTTATGTGAAAAAAACTACAGAGTTCTGATGAACAAAATCAAAGAAGTACTGAATAGGATGCCTGGGTGGCTCAGTCGTTAAGCATCTGCCTTCGGCTCAGGTCATGATCCCAGGGTCCTGGGATTGAGCCCCACATCGGGCTCCCTGCTCTGCGGGAAGCCTGCTTCTCCCTCTCACACTCCCCCTGCTTGTGTTCCTGCTCTCGCTATCTCTCTCTCTGTCAAATAGATAAATAAAATCTTAAAAAAAAAAAAGTACTAAATAAATGAAGAGATATTCCATATTCATTGATAGACAGACACGACATTGTCAAGATATGCATTCTTCCTAACTTGATCTATAGATTCAACAAATAGCTCAAAAAATTATTTTGTGAATATTGACAAAATGGTTCTAGAGTTTATATGGAGAAAAGATGTAAAATAGCCAACTCAATATTGAAGGAGAAGAATAAAGTTGGAGGACTGGCAATACCGGATTTTAAGACTTATTATAAAGCTACAATAATCAAGACAGTGTGGTATTGCTGAAAGAATAAAGAAACAGATCAAGGAAACAAAATAAAGAGCCCAGAAGTAGACCTGCATAAATACAGTCAACTGGTTTTTGGCAAAGGAGCAATGCAATACAATGGAGCAAAGATAATTTCTTCTATTATGTTACGTTGAAACAACTGGGCATCCATACGAAAAAAAAGTAAATCTTGACACAGACCTTAAACTCTTCACAAAAATTAACTCAAAATGGAAAACAGACCTAAATGTTAAACCTAAAACCATAAAACTCCCAAAAGATAATGCAGGAGAAAAGCCTACATGATCTTGGGTGTGACAATAATTTTTAGATATATATCAAAGGCATGATCCATGAAAGAAATAATTGTTAAGGTAGACTTCATTAGAATTTAAAATGTCTGCTGTGTGAAAGACAAAGTCAAGGGAATGAGAAGACAAGCCACAAACTGGGAGAAAATATTTGCAAAAGACACATCTGATAAAGAACTGTTATCCAAAATATGCAAAGAAGTCTTAAAACTCAACAATAAGAAAACAACCTGATTTAAAAAATGGAAAAAGACCTGGACAGAGACCTCACCAAAGAAAATATACAGATGGCAAATAAACATATGAAAAGATGCTCCACATCATAGGTCATCAGGGAATGGCAAATTAAGACTACAATGAAATCCCATGACACACCTATTAGAATGGCCAAAACTGAAACACTGACACACGAAATGCTGGCAAAGATTTCAAGCAACTCTCACTCATTGCTGGTGGGAATGCAGAATGGTACAGCCACTTTGGAAGACAGTTTGACATTTTCTTACAAAACTAAACATACTCTTACCATATAAACCAGCAACTGGGCTCCTGGGTATTTATCCAAATGAATTGAAAACTTGGGTCCACACAAAAACTTGCACATAGATATTTATAACAGCTTTATTTATACTTGCCAAAACATGAAAGCAACCAAGATGTCATTCAGTAGGTGAATGGATAAACTGGTACATCCAAATAATGGAATATTATTCAGTATTAAAAAGAAATGAATTATCAAGCCATGAAAAGACATGAAGGAAACTTAAATGAATATTACCAAGTAAAAGAAGCCCATCTAAAAGGGCTACATCCTGCATGAAAAGGGAAAACTATGGAGACAATAAAAAGATTACTAGCGGCCAGGGTTAAGAGTGAGGGAGTAACGAATAGGTACAGCACAGAGGATTTATAGGGCATTGAAACTATTCTATGATACTATTATGATGGATATATGTCATTCTACATTTGTCAAAGTGCATAGAAAGTACAACACCAAGAGTGAATCTTATTGTAAACTATGAACTTTGGGTAATAATGATGTGTCAATATAGGTTCATCAATTGTAACAAGTGTATCACTCTAGTGTGAGATTTTGATGGTAGGGGAGGTTGTGCATTCTTGGGGACATGGGGTCTATGAAAACTTTCTGTACTCTCCAGTCAATTCTGTTGTAAACTTAAAAACTGCTCTAAAAAATAAGGTATATTAATACTAAAAAATATGTATAAAGAAATATATTTGGGATAATATGGGAATTTAGTGATTAATTAGATTTTAGTGTGAATTAGTTTTGGGGGGGATGTCTTTTTTCTTCTACCAAGGGGAAAAGTGAGCTTTGATTATGAGTAGGGAAAGGAAGAAGATGGTAAGGGCTTAGAGAAACATAATAGCATAGAGCCATGGATGGGTAGAAATCAGTAGATAGTAGAGGAATTAAAATGCACCAGTGTTAATTTTTTTTCAGTTTAAACATGCTATCTAGGTTTGGTTCTATGTTGTATAAAGTCATTGTTGTGTTGATATACACAGGTTTATTTTTCTTTCATAACTCAATTATTTGCATGGGTAATTTTGTGTCTTCCTTTTCAAGGGTCTCACTCCTTAATTCCTTTTCTTGTCTTATTGCATTAACCAGAACTTCTGGAATAATGTTGAGTAACCAGAGAATGATAGTTGAATTCCTGGGTCTTGTTCCTGACTTTAATTTGAATACACCCAAAATTTTAATCTTAAATATAATATTTACTTTTGATTCCTGTTAATAATCCAGGAATCCAGGATTAGAAAAATACATCCATAACAGTAAAGTATACTAACAACTTTTTAGAAATGGGTATTGAATTTTGTCAAATATTAAATTATTTTATTTTTATTTATTATAACTTATGTATAAATTTCTTAACTATTTATACACATGCACATGCTTACACACATGCATAATTTTCATAGATGCATAAGTATGTGATATCTGTACTTTTTACGTTCTTACCACACTTCCTCCTATAACCTAGAGGAACAGTTTAAGATGTAGCCTTCTATTTTTTTTGCAAAATGACATAATTCATTACATATGTTCATCGCATGTACTCTTCTGGGTTTGACTTTAATTCGACAATATTTCATGGAAATGCCTCCAAGTTAAACAGATTTTAGTCTTGCCTCTGGTATTTATTAATTGCATGTCCTTGGGTAGGTTAAGTAACATTTCTGGCACAGGTTTTCCCACCTAAACATGAGGATAATTATTCCTTTCTCTAAGGACTATTGTGAGAACCAAATGATATCGTATATATAGCACTAACATGAAACCTGGCAAATACTAGGCTCTAAACCAGGGTTACTTGATCTCATGCCCAGCAGTGGGAGAGCAATCCCCTTTCTTTTCCCTTCTGGCAGTCATAGCCTTTGGCCCAGAGATTTGTAACTCAGCAAATACCTGAGCCCCCGCTGAGGGGCCGTGAGGGTACCCTGTGTGGCGCTTTGGTTCAGAGCAACAGTTCAGGAGCCCCATGGGTCTGGTTTTGAATCCACGCTCCATCTCTTTGTAGTTATGTTCATTAATTTGGACAGATTTCTTAGCCCGTGTTCCCGGTGCCTCATCTTCAAAATGCAAACAACAATACCTATCTCTTACACCTGTTGTAGGTGTAAATGGCATGATGCACGCAGTGCACTTGGAAGAGGGACGGGTGCACTGAAATGGGGACAGGCAAGTAACGTGAAAGGACACAGCCCTCAAAGCCAATCAGCTTATCTTTGCCATTTACTGGCTGTGTGACTTTGGGGGTTACCATGAGCCGTTTAATCCCCATCTTCATCTGGAAAATGGGGATGCCCACCTTCAAGCGTTGCTTGACAGTAAGATATGTAAGGAATGGTCAATGGTGGCAGCATGTGCATTGTGTGCGCAGTGCAGGCTGCCTCCCTCCGCCCTTGCTGCATATGGTCCAGCCTACAGCTGCATGTGCTTTGGCCACACAACAGTTCTAACCATCCTTCACAGTTCTCACAATTCCAGACACGGAGCTGCCAATGAACTTCCCAAGTGCATGCTCTTAGTGAGTTGGAGCATGCCTGTGTCCTGACTGTCTGTTCCTTTCAAGTGGCTCATCACCTATCCCAGCGGGGACTGGGGTCATGCTCTGATCTCAGTAGCATTTACTACCTTGTTTTGTTTCCTTCCTGCATGTGGAAATATGCATTTTGTTTTAAGTGTCAAGAGCTTTCAAGAAGACTACAGATTTTCTACTGGTCTGGCGAGCACAGGAGGAAAACCATGAAGTGCATTTGCAGTTAGAGAACAGAGAAATGGGACCAAGATGAGCCTGGCAGATGCATATACGTATCAGCTGGTTTTCTTGCCTTCAATGGGATATTGCAATCCTCCAAGGACATCTCGGTTTCCTTCTCAGATCTCTGAGTAGAAGCTCTCCCACTATCTCCCCCCGCACCCCGCAAGCAAAGCAAGATAAAAAAAAAATGCATAGGTTTTCAGGCAGTCATCTATTTCAATGCAAACGCAAAATTCTTTCAACAGAACAATTCCACGGAAGGTATCACTACATGGATTTATCCATCTCTTCTTGCTGAGATTTGCTTGCTTCTGTTGGCAATACAGGGATTTACTGAGTTAGCTTTATGGGCCTCTACTGCAAACTGTTAAACAACAACAACAACAAACAAAAAAACCCCCAACTTTCCTCTTAACACTGCATTGCACGCATGCCTATGGAATTAGTTGGTGGGTGTTTTAAGTTTTACGAGTTAAGTGTGATTCAGCAGCACCCCCTAGTGGCGGTATTTGGAAACTGTCAGAAGTTGTGAGATGCAAATCAATCTTGGGACTTCAAAGCAGGAAACCTATAGAAATACCTATTTTTTCTCTTAGTACCTAATAATATGAGCCAGCCCGACACCCCCAAGTATATTTAATTATATAGAACTCTTTTTGATCACCTCACTACTTTCTTTTTTCTTTGGACAACCCAACTGAACAAATAGAAAACAGCTGTATTTCTCTGCTTTGGACTATCCATCTGGGCCACACCTCCACCTGTCTCCACTTAAGCAGCACAGACCCAGGAAGTGGTGCCCAGTTCTACTCTTTTATTAAAGAAGATTTTGTTGTTCAGCCACTGGAGTGGATATTGATGAACACAATGTATTCTGTATTCGACCACAGGCAGCTCCATTTTGATATCACTTTCTATGCTACCGATGCCAAGTATTTGTACTACTTGTCAAAGTAATTATCCCAGCTAACCACAAATAGGTCAAAGACTTCAGTTTCTCCATCACACATTCTAGATAATTAAGAGTTACCTTATATATTCCTTACATAGATGACTAGGGAAACCTAGTTATTATCATAAAACCTGCTGATAGAATCTCTATAATATAGTACTGACTTTTAAAAAATTATTAAACATGAAAAAGCTGATAAGATGAAACACTGATGCAATTGAGCCAACTGGAGAATATACAACGGAAAGAGTGAAATATGTAAATCCCAGCTTCTGCCAATTGCTATTTTCTTGAGCCTCAGTTTTCATATCTGTAAAATCTGCTGTGAGCATCAAATGAGACGTGTGTTAAGTTCTTAGCACAGTGTATAGAAGCTTAAATAAATGTCAATTCTCTATGTCATACAAGAGAGCGAAGTTAAAATTAACAAGTCAGGAAATGACAGATGTTGGCGAGGATGCAGAGAAAGGGGAACCCTCCCTACACTGTTGGTGGGAATGCAAGCTGGGGCAGCCACTCTGGAAAACAATATGGAGGTTCCTCAAAAAGTTGAAAATAGAACTACCCTATGACCCAGAAATTGCACTCTTGGGTATTTACCCCAAAGATACAAATGTAGTGATCCGAAGGGGCACATGCACCCCAATGTTTATAGCAGCAATGTCCATAACAACCAAACTATGGAAAGAGCCCAGATGTCCATCAACAGATGAATGAATAAAGAAGATGTGGTATATATATATGTGTGTATATATATATATATATACATACATACACACAATGGAATATTATGCAGCTATCAAAAATATGAAATCTTGCCATTTGCAATGACGTGGATGGAACTAGAGGATATTATGCTAAGCGAAATAAGTCAATCAGAGAAAGGCAAGTATCATATGATCTTACTGATATGAGGAATTTGAGAAAGAAGACAGAGAATCATAGGGGAAGGGAGGGAAAAATGAAACCAGATGAAATCAAAGAGGGAGACAAACCATAAGAGACTCTTAATCTCAGAAAAGAGTTGTTGGAGTGATGGGGGGTGGGAGGGATGGGGTGGCTGGGTGATAGACATTGGCGCTGGTATGTGCTATGGTGAGCCCCGTGAATTGTGTAAGACTGATGAATCACAGACCTGTACCCCTGCAACAAATAATACATTATATGTTAATAAAAAAATTAAAAAAATAAAACAATTTACAGTTGGTAAAGCTTGAGTTGTTAACTGACACTGTGGCTTTAAGAAAGTGTAGTAGTTATAAGCCTGGACTCTGGGATGCTCTCCCCATATTTCAGATTCTGGATCTGCCATTTAACAAATGGAAGGAACGTGTACAACTTACAACCTCTTTGTCACTCAGGTTCCTTGGTTGCAAAGCAGGGATAATAGCAGCATCTACCTTATCAGATTTTGTAGGGATTAAATGATTTAAAGATTTTATTTATTTATTTGAAACAGAGAGAGAGGGAGAGCACACAAGCGGGGAGGAGGGTCAGAGGGAGAGGGAGAAGCAGACTCCCCACTGAGAAGGGAGCCCCATATGGGGCTCAATCCCAGGACCCTGAGATCATGACCTGAGCTGAAGGCAGACGCTTAACCAACTGAGCCACCCAGGTGCCCTGGGATTAAATGATTTAATACAAGTAAGTGTTTAAAAAAGAGTCTGGCATAGAGTGGGTTCTCAATAAACCTTAGTTGTTATGAGGATTAAAAGGTGAAATACATCAAAAGGGCCTAGAAAATGATAGGTAATTAAATCCATACATTTTCTGCTGTGAACATGCTCTTTTAAGTCATGTACTTAATATTTCATATATGGTGTCAAACAGCGCTGCCCAATAGAACAATTCTGTGGGCCACTTATGTAATTAAAGCTTTTGTAGTAGCCACACTAAATAAAAGTAAAAGTCAGCAGTAATAAGGCTTAGTAACTTCCCAAACTCCTTGATAGGATGCACTGGAAAGGACAATTCTCATTTGTAATTTTTCTTGCCCCAAAGCAACAGCCTCATTCCAATCATGAGGAAACCTAATAAACCTAAACCTCAACCTAAGTAAACCTAAACTGAGGGGCATTCTGCAAAATAAAAGGTAAGTACTCTTCAACAGCATCAGGGTCATGAGGGATGAGGCAAGACTGAGGAACCGTCACAGATTAAAGGAGACTAAAGGAACATGGCAACTAAATTCCATGTGGAATCTTGGATTGGATCCTGGAAACAAAGCAAAAAAACCCAAAATCAGTAGAATAAAGTGGTGAAACGTGAGTATAATTTGTAGTTAATAGTATTGTGTCAATGTTAATTATTTGGTTTTGAGAATTACACTATGGTTATGTAAGATACTAATTTGCGAGGAAGCAAGGTGAAGATTATATGGGAACTCTACAACTGTGCAACTTTTCTGTGAGTCTAAAATTGGTTTAAATAATTTAAAAATTAAAAAGAAACAAGTAGGGGCGCCTGGGTGGTTCAGTTGGTTAAGTGTCCGACTCTTCGTTTCAGCTCAGGTCATGATCTCATGCGTTGTAGGATTGTGGGATTGAGCCTTGCGTTGGGCTCCCCGCTCAGTGGGAAGTCTGTTTGAGATTCTCTCCCTCTCCCCCCACTTGCACATGCTCTCTCTCTCTCTCAAATAAATCTTAAAAAAAGGAAGCAAGCTTAGCTTTAATGTTTTATTAAACTCAAAACATCCAAAATATTACTTTAACATGTAATCGTTATAAAATTATTAATGAGATTTTATGGGTTTTTTACATGGTCTTAAAAAATCTGCTGTGCATTTTGCACTGACAGCACATCTCAGTAAATGTTTAAGTGTTTTTTTTTTAAGTGTTCAGTAGCCACATGTATCTGGAGGCTGCCATATTGGACAGCACAGGAATAGATGCAGAGATGGGATGTCATTCAGGAGCCCAGTGACTCCTTGGCAGCATTTCTCTGGGGTGACACCCCTTCCAGCTCTGGCCTTAGGCCTTCCCCTAGAAACTCTGAGAGCCCCCAGAGATGATTAGCCTGTAGAAGGGAGCTAGGGTTGACTAAGTCTGTTTAACATTATTTTCTGGTCTAATGAGAAAATGTATAATGTGTAAAGAGCACAGTCCTTTCTAAGGAATGAAATGTTCATAGCCCCAGTGCTCTCTAAAGGGTGGAATGGATACCATTAATTTTAAGAGGTGTAAGAAAAAATGACTTTGGGTGGTATTTGGATATTGAATAACATTGACTCACAAAGTGAGAATATTTTTTCCCATTTCAATTTTCATTCTTTTTGATTGCATCAAAGAACAAGTCTCATTTAGTTCCCGGGTATCTTTAGCACATTGCTAACATATGCTAATCTCAAACTCTCTCGCTAGAATTTAATGCCTTATTTGTTTCCATTTTATTTTTGTCATTGCCTTTTATTCTTGGCAGATAATACTGGCTTTCCATTTAATTACTGATATGAAAAATTTTAAAGTTTTTTATTTAAATGAAAGGCTTTCTTTTAATAGTTTATTTATCTATTTATTTTTAAGTAATCTCTATGCCCAACCTGGGGCTTGAACTCAGGATCCCAAGATCAAGAGTCGCACGCTCTACCAACTGAGCCAGCTGCGTGCCCCTCTTTAAGTTTTAAGTAAAAAAATGTAAGGACAAATCTAGTAAAAACACAAATATTAAGATAATCATAGCCCAAGGGGCTTTGGGAAAAAAAAAAAAAAACAGAAACAGAAACAAAACTCAAGAATAGCAACAACAAAATTGTCCCTGTGACTACAAGAATGTTTCAAATTTGGGGAACTTGTAGATCTAGTCTCTGTTTCAGAGGTACCCCCTTTTATAGAAGCTCTAAGAAAATATTTAAGCCTAGAAAGGCAGTATTCGCAGTAAATCAGCTCCTTTGTTAGATCTTTCCCTAGAAAGATTAGTTTTCTTCTCACAGTCTTCTGTTCCTCTGGCTGTTGTCTCTCCTTTCTTCTTTTACTTTATTTCTCATGCCTGAGTCCTCTCTCTGTCCACTCTTACGTTTTCCTCTTCCATCTCCCCCACTTTGGCCAAAGTTCCCACTCTCCTCACCCACCTCATCTGCTGCCCCTGCCTTTGCGTGTTTTACCATCCGACCAATCAGGTGCTGGATCAGACACCTTGTGCTTTCCAGCTTCCTCTGGGGTCTTCGAAAGAGGACTCGTGTACACAAAGGACCCTCCTTGGATATTTGCATCACTTTAAGGTGACTTCAACAATTTCTGGGTTCAACTTCTGGACAATCGGAGGGTACTTTTATCTATAGAGAGTAACCCTGCCCATGATGCTTTCACTCTTGACTTCTCTTGGACCCAGCAGGTGGGTTTTCTAGATTGTGGTACACACCGTTTTATCTACTTCATGCACTGCTGGGACAGCACAATGAAACTTCTGGAATCTGGCTTGGATAACTTATGTCCTTGAAGGATTGATATTATAACATTAAATTCTGGGGGTACTTAGGGAAAGCACTACCAACATGAAACTAAATATATCCAACAAGGTTGTCAATTTGGAAACGACTCAGGGGAAAGTAATGACTATTTCCCTCTCTCCCACGATGGTCATGGATGGAGTTTGATAGGAAGGAGAGAGTCAAGGGAATTTTCTCCACTATAAGACAATAAGAGAAAACCTCCCACCCCAGACCTGAAACTAATGTCGAGTGCTACATTTAAGCTCCTTTGACACATCTTCTTTTTTCTCACATTTCTTTTTCTTTTCTTTTTTAAAGGTTTTATTTATTTGAGAGAGAGAGCTTGAGCAGGGGGAGGAGCAGAAGGGGTGGGAGAGGGACAAGCAGGCTCTGTGCTGAGCACAAAGCTGGCGCTGGGTTCCATCTCACAACCCTGAGATCATGACCTGAGCCGGAACCAAGAGTCAGAAGCTAAACCGACTGAGCTACCCAGGTGCCCCATCTTTTCTCACATTTTACATTAGCCTCTTGTCTTTACATTCAGCTTCTGAGCACAAAATAAGGAATAGCTTTAACTTTTTACTAAATCTTACAGGTTGGACCAGAGAAAGTTGGAGGTTTGTTTTGTTTTGTTCTGTTTTAAATTTATTTTATTATGTTATGTTAATCACCATATATTACATCATTAGTTTTTGATGCAGTGTTCCATGATTCATTGTTTGTGCATAACACCCAGTGCTCCATGCAGAATGTGCCCTCCTCAATACCCACCACCAGGCTAACCCATCCCCCCACCCCCTCCCCTCTAGAACCCTCAGTTTGTTTCTCAGAGTCCATAGTCTCTCATGGTTCGTCTCCCCCTCCGATTCCGCCCCCCTTCATTTTTCTCTTCCTGCTATCTTCTTCTTCTTCTTCTTCTTTTTTTAACATATAATGTATTATTTGTTTCAGAGGTACAGGTCTGTGATTCAACAGTCCTACACAATTCACAGCGCTCACCATAGCACATACCCTCCCCAGTGTCTATCACCCAGCCACCCCATCCCTCCCATCCCCCACCACTCCAGCAACCCTCAGTTTGTTTGCTGAGAGTAAGAATTCCTCATATAGTGAGATCATATGATACATGTCTTTCTCTGATTGACTTATTTCGCTCAGCATAATACCCTCCAGTTTTGTTTTTTTAAAGGTCATTAAACAATCCCTGCATCTTCAAAACAAAACCCACCGAGAAAGCTGGTATCACATAAACCTCACCACCACCACAGCCCCAGCGCAGGGCCCCTAAAAGACAACGTGCGGTATTGACCAATTAACCACGCAGGTCACAGCGGAGACGTGTGAACAAGGGGTGAGAGTCACGTGCTGTTTGCTACCTCAACGTCAGCGCAACTCACGCTTATCCGGCAAACGAAACATGTTAGATACTAGAAGTACTTGACTTGTGTTAACTTACCCAGTGCCCACAACAAACGAGTGAGGTAGGTATTGTCATTGTCTTCATTTTACATCGGAGAAAACGGAACTCACGATCGTCACTTGCCTGTGGGCCTGCATGCAGCTAGGAAGCTGGGGAACCCTGGGCTCCAGCCCAGAAGGCGTGGCCGCAGAAGCCCCGCCCCGCCCAGCTCTTCGCCCCTTCGCCCCGCCCCCCCCCCCCCCCCCCCCCGCCCCCTGAGCGGGCCTCGCCCGGGGGGCCACTGCTGCCTCCGTATGTAGAGTCCGTAGCCAACGACAGTCTGCGAAGGGAATCCAGTTTTCCCTTTTGGGAATCAAGTTGTATTCCACAGGAAGAATGACTAGGCACTGGGGGTAATAAATACCACATTTGAGAATGAGACAAAACTTCTAATTTTGTATATTTGAAGGAAAAACTCACTCATAGAAACTATTGTTAAGAACATGAAGCTTCACTAAATTAAATGAAAATGAACAGCTCTGGAACTTGAAACTAAAATGAGACCGTATAAAACGAGTGACTCCATTAATAGGGTTTCTGTCGCAGATGACATTCCATTTTTGAGGCTGAGATCTTTAAAACCTTAGCGGTTTGGTTTTTATTTTGTTTGTTTTTTAATCAGTCCCAAATCAGGGTGCCTGGGTGGCTCAGTCGTTAAGCGCCTGCCTTCGGCTCAGGTCATGATCCCAGGGTCCTGGAATCGAGCCCCGCATCGGGCTCCCTGCTCAGCGGGAAGCCTGCTTCTCCCTCTCCCACTCTCCTTGCTTGTGTTTCCTCTCTTGCTGTCTCTCTCTCTGTCAAATAAATAAATAAATAAAAATAAAATAAATAAATTAATCAGTCCCAAACCTACTTGATGCTTTTACATTTATTTCTAAGACAATGGGTTCCCAAGCACAAATTTCGAAAGAGCATTCTATTGCTTTTTTTTTTTTTTTTTTTAAATTTCCACTGTAGCTGACATACGATATCCTATTAGTTTCAGGTGTATATCATAGTGCTTCAATATTTTTATACATTTCAAAATGATCCCCATGATAAGGCTAGTTACCATTTATGGGCATACAAAGTTATTACAATATTATTAACTATATTCCCTATGCTGTACATTACATTCCCATGACTTGTTACTTTTTAATAATTGCAATAGAAGCAGGAGGTATCCCAGTAGTATTTACTCCTATAGAGAGAAAAAAAAAATAAATGTGATTGCCCGGGGCTCTTTCTTTGCTTTGTTCTCATTGCTGTTTAGACTTTCCCTGTTCATATAGGGCATTGACCAACAACAAACTGAAGAGACAAGCAAATCCTGCAAATTAAGGGGTTTGATTTAGATCAGGGTATGGGCTCGAGGAGACCTCACAGTCTCAGATAAGGCTCTATGAATAACCTTTGTTGGAGTAGCAACACCTAGGGGCTGGGTAGGGAACTGACCTCTACGATTCAGGAGGAGTCTTATTGTACTTTATTTTATTATTTTATTTCTTACTGTTCACATCAGTTGAATTGCCATACCTTGCCATCTAGTAATCCTTGTACAGGATCATTGTGTGAGGAAAGAGAACATATTAAGTCCTAACATGCCAAGTCCTTGTTTATAAATGAGGCTTTGTCCGAATATTTGGTGGGATGGACAGTAGCCCAACCATAGGTTAATTCTCCCAAATGGCTGGCACATAAATGCACTGACAATTTTATTGCCTCAAATGATGGATCTGCTGGCATATATTGATGAATAGATAGGTAACAAGACAGCTTGCTGTAGGGTTTATATATATAAGTTGAAGTTTCATGATGCTAAAGCAATGGATTGATGTGTTTTTCTTGGTCTTGTGGAGGAGGCTTTTTTTTTTTTTTTCTCCCCCAGAAGAGAAGCTGGGGACCCTTGGGAGATGGGGATATATTAGTTTGCTAGAGCTGCCATGGCAAAATGCTACAGATTGGGGGAAACAACAGAAACTTCTCACAATTTTGGAGACTAGAAGTACAAGATCAAGGTGTTGGCAGGATTGGTTTCTTCTAAAGGTCCACGAGGGAAGAATGTGTTCCAGGCTTCTCTCCTTGGCTAATAGATGGTTGGTTTTTTCCTTATGTTTTCACAAAGTCTTTCCTTTCTGACCATCTGTCCTAATCTCCTCTTCTTAGAAGGACACCAGTCATATTGGATTAGGGCTCACTCACCTGACCTCACTTTACCTTGATTTCAAAGTCATATCTCCAAATATAGTCATATTCTGAGGTATTGGGGGTAGGACTTCGACATAAAAAATTTGGGGGAGACACAATTCAGCTCCTAACCATGGGTAACCTCATTTGTTCTAGGCTGATAGAGATGTTTAGCTTTAGAGCTAGCCTTCAAAATTACAAGTTGAAAAATCTAGCTTTGGTATGCACAGTCTTTTTTTTTTTTTTCCCCTGGATCCTGTCTTCACTGTGTTGTCACCATTTTCTTTATCCTTATCAGACTCTGTGCCTCACTGTTCTATCTCCCTCTATCATCAGTGCTATCTCTCTCGAGAGAATCTGTTATCAGTCATTTATATAGTGGAACAATTTTAACTCAGGGCAATTTGCATGCTATGTCTTCCCCATAACAGTGTAATGAAAGGCTTTGTCTCCATTTAAAGGAAATCCACCCAATAATGAGTAGATCAGTAGGTGAAGGGGGAAGTGAGATCAATGTCTTTTCCTTGCCCCACCCCTGAAATAATAAGATGTAGCCAGACACTTACTAAATTCATCTCTTTACAAAATTGGTCCTTGGGATCAATGGGGTACCCTCGCCCACTGCCCCCCACAAAGGAAATAAGCAGTAAACACAAGCAGGAGTAGCTGAGGAAAGTTGAATAAAGAGACTATTTGCAAGGGTGTGAGCAGGGTTAAGGAAAGCCAGTAAGGGATGGATAGACATCCCAGGGCAAGCAACAGCAGGAAGCCATTACCACCTCTAGTCTGAAGGTCAAGGTCAGGGAATGCTTACCAGAATGCAGACAGAACCATAGGGGTAGATGTAGGTGTAGAGGGCTCCAGGACAGAAGCTATGGTTTTTGAAAGGAGGTAGATGAGAGGATAGGCAGCCTCACTTTCCTCCTGCCCTGTGATCTCCTGCCAGTGCTCCCTCGGCTGAAAGCACATGGAAGCCAGAGGTTGAGGAAGTCGATGTGGTCTGTAAGGTCAGCCTCCCAAAGCAGAGCAGGGAGGACCAGGTCCTTCTCACTCCTTGTGCTTTATCTTTTGTGGCATATGAGGAGCAGTCCAACAGTGAGAGTTAATTCCAGGCTCCCATTTTCTCCTCCTCTATTTTTCATGATGAAATGACTAAGAAAAGCCTTCTGTTAATCACTGTCAATTATTTAGTCTAAGAGTCTTGTTATACATCCTACTGCAATGAGTTTTCATATTGTGCCTTGAACGTTTATTTTTTTTATTTTTTATTTATTTTTTTTTTTAAAAGATTTTATTTATTTATTTGACAGAGACAGAGACAGCGAGAGCAGGAACACAAGCAGGGGAAGTGGGAGAGGGAGAAGCAGGCTTCCCTCAGAGCAGGGAGCCCGATGCGGGACTCGATCCCAGGACCCTGGGATCATGACCTGAGCCGAAGACAGTCGCTTAACCAACTGAGCCACCCAGGCGCCCTTGAACGTTTATTTTATCAGCAGTGTCAAGATGAAGGAAGCATTTTCTCATCTGTGCAGACTTCTGCTGTTCTTGTCTGCTCAACATTCCTTTTCTTCCTTTCTGGAAGCAGCACCTTGGTTTTCCTTTAGGGGCCACTTTCCTGGACTCTTAGTTCATGTGGTTGGGGTGGGGCTGACCTGGCCTCTGGGTTCCAGGGCTAAGCACTGCTCTGCATCCCATTTGCCATGGGATTATTTTTTTTAAAAGTCCTGTGCCTCTCTCAGCTGGTGCATCAGACCATGACTTCTGCTAGTGCTATATACTCTTTTTTTCAAGATTTATGTATTTGAGAGGGAGAGAGGGAAAAAGTGCATGCAAGTGGGGGGAAGGGCAGAGGGAGAGGGAAGGAAGCAGACTCCCCACTGAGCACAGAGCCTGAGGGTGGGCTGGATCTCACCACAGAGATCATGACCTGAGCTGAAATCCAGAGTCCAACGCTTAACCAACTGAGCCACCTGGGGCCCCTATACTCTTCATAAGCTGTCACATTTGTAAAGCTGGAAGGATGTAAGCCCAGGGTTCATTAAGTTCAGCATGAAGCCAATACAGAAAACAGCAGAAAGGAGATACAAATAAAGATAGATTTCTGGATCTAGCTATACCTGAAGTTCTCTTAAACTTACTTTAAGTTTCATGAACCATAATTCCTTTTCTTTTCTTAAGCCAATTTGGGTTTCTGTCACTTGTAATGGAAATTTCTGACTAATATATACTCTGTGATCTTAAAAATCAATATTGTTTTACATTGGGTTCTATACACATTATTTATCATCAAGTGGTCTGGGTTCAGCCTTTGCTTAGTGTTGTATTACAGGGGTGGGTGCATTAGCAATGTTGAAAGTATATTTTTTAGCAGAAAAGTAAAATTCCCTACAGGCTGTCAGCTGGCCTATTTTTGTGGGGATAGAAGCCACCTATTCATTGTAAAGAATACCACTTTTTTGATGAAATAATGCAGAATGAAGACATGGTCTTCATGGAATACGGAGCATTAATTTTTAGGTTGGGTTTTATATATATACAATAGCAACCAGGTTACTGGAGTAATGAAAAATATAGCACATTTAGAAGTTGCTCTTATGTCTTATAGATCTTTAAGTTACATTAACCATATTCCAAAGCCTCCTTCCCTTGGTCTGGGAAGGAAAAACAGAATAGTTCCTATTACCTTTTCTGTTTGTTTTGCTATTTTTCTCTTTCTGATGATACATATGTTTTGGCTATTTCCAGGGCAAATTTTCAAAGTTGAAATAGGTATCTACTTGGGCACATTACTCAACAGTAAACAATTAAAAGAATAAAATTCAGTTCTTTGGATGATTCTAAGTGGCTATAAAGAAGATAAAACAATATCTGGATGTTTGGAGTTTGTGTAGACATAACTTCATTTATGATGTAGATGTACATCTGCATATGGGCTTGAGGGTCCATTGGAGTTTCAGTAAGTAAGGGCCCTGATCTGTTTGGAAATATCTGATAAAATGGTAGAGCAGGCTTCCTGGGAGAGGCTGCTTGGTCTGGAGACTGTCTGATGTGCTATAAGACTTGTGATATTTATTATCAACTTACCCTTAAGGAGGTTGTATCAGTGTTCACCACTACCAGCTATGGATAAAAGTGCCTGTTTCTTATTTCCTGATCTAAAACTGAACATTCGATTTTATTTAAAATCTTTTAGATATCGGGGCACCCGCGTGGCTCAGTTGGTTAAGCGTCTGCCTTCGGCTCAGGTCATGTCCCAGGGTCCTGGGATCGAGCCCCAGCCCCGAATTGGGCTCCCTGCTCAGTGGGGACCCTGTTTCTCCCTCCCCCTGCTCTTGTGCTCTCGCTTCTCTCTCTCCCTCTCAAATAAATCTTTAAAAAAAAAATAAAATCTTTTAGATATCATTTAATATCTTTTAAATATCATTTAAATATCTTTGCCAACTTGGGAGGACAAAAATTTATGTCTTGCTTTCCATCTCATTTCGCTTACTAGGGAATTTGAACTTTATTTTTCTTAAGTGGACTTTGAATTTTTGCCTTTCTCCTTGTGTAAATTGCCTACTTGAGGCCTTTATCTACTTTTTAGAGTGTTCATCTTACTGTGGATGACTTGTAAGAAGTTTTATATATTGATTATACTGGCCTTTTGCTGTCAGAGTTACAAATATCTTTTCTGCCTTCACAGTTGACCTTTAGATTTTAGACTTTAGATTTTTTTTTAAAGATTTATTTATTTATTTGAGAGAGCAAGAGAGAGAGAGAGAGAGCACGTGAGTAGGGGGAGGGGCAGAGGGAAAGGGAGAGAGAGAAAATCCTCAAGCAGACTTTCTGCTGAGTATGGAGCCTGATGTGGGGCTCAATCCCAGGACCCTGAGATCATGACCTGAGCTGAAGGTGACGCTTAACCGACTGAGCCACCCAAGCTCCCTAACTTTAGATTCTGATGCATGAACATTTGTGAGTTTTTATGAATTAGATTTATTAAGGTTTTTCCTTTATGTCTTAGTTTCCTTTTGTTTTTAGGTTTAAAATACTTTCTTCACCCTGAGATCAGGCACATAGTCATCTATGTATTTTTCCAAAAATATCTTTACTATTTTTTTTCTAACACATGATTGTTGATTTAAAAAACATAATAGAGATGAGGAGAATGTCTGAGAAATAACCATGGAGGACTTTATCCTTCCAAGCAGTTAAGATAAACTTTTCTCATCTAAATTTTCTCCGAACTCTTTTATGATTTTTTTAAAAATTTAATTTTGAATCCGGAATTTATTTTGCCATTTTATGTGAGGTTAGAGCTCTATCCTAACTTAATTTTTAAAAAATAGTTGGCTAATTATTCCTAACTTTATTTAATGAAAAATACATGTTTCTTCCACTGCCTTGAAATTTATGTATCTATCATTTTGTCAAATTCCTATGTTGTGTGGATTTGCTTCTGGACTTTGTATTCAGTTTAGCTAATTCTTACACCCATTCTTGGGGCTCAACCACTTTGACACTTCACATTCTAGTCCATTAATTATTTTGGTTATTTTCAACTTTATTTTTTTCAAAAGAATTCTAGAATCATTTGGTAAAAATTTTCAAAGATCAAAAATCCAGTCGGTATTTTGCTGGAAAAACATTATAAATTTGAAGAAACTGATATTTTCATCAGATGGAGTCTTCCCCTTCAGAAATATTGTATGCCTTTCTATTTATTCACATCTTTTGTTATGTCCCTTGGTAAGTTTCATAGCTTTCTTGATATAGGCTTTGTATACTTATTGTTATTTTCCCTTTATAGTTTTCTAACCATTATTTTTTTCCCTCACATATAAGAAACTACTGGCTTTTTTTGTATTTATTTTGCTCTTGGCTGCCTTACTAAACTTTTTTTTTTTTAAGATTTTATTTATTTGACAGAGAGAGATACAGCGAGAGAGAGAGAGAGAGAGAGAACACAAACAGGGGGAGTGGGAGAGGGAGAAGCAGGCTTCCCGTAGACCAGGGAGCTCAATGCGGGGCTCGATCCCAGGACCCTGGGATCATGACCTGAGCTGAAGGCAGATGCTTAACGACTGAGCCACGCAGGTGCCCCTCTCTTGGATTTTCTTGATAATCAACTATATCAGAACAAATATCTGATAACTGTTTCTCCTCTTTAAAAAAAAATTTATATCACTATTTCTTTTAAATATCTTTCTGAATATTCAAAAACAGTGGGGGTAGTACCTTCCTCCAAACCCTAGACAATCCCTTCATAATTAAGCATGATACTGTCTGGTGGTAGGAGGTATAAACTTTTCGTCAGTTTAAGAAGTATCCTAGTTCTGATACATTAGATTTTTCTTTTTAAAAATCATGCACGGATGCTGAACTTTTTGAAGGTCTTTTCAGCATCCACAGAGATGATTACATATTTTCCCCCTTTAAGTTTATGAGACATAGATTTCTTAATATTAAGCAATTCTTGCATTTTGGGAGTAAATACTATTTGGTACATTATTCCCTTAATAAGCCACTGAATTAGGGGCACCTGGGTGGCTCAGTTGGTTAAGTGTCTGACTCTTGATTTCAGCTCAGGTCATGATCTTGGGGTCCTGGGATCAAGCTCCCTGTCGGGCTCTGTTCTCAGCAGGGAGTGTGAGATTCTCTCTCTCTCCCTCTGCTCATGCTTGCTCTCTCTCTCTCAAATAAATGAATAAATCTTAAAAAAAAATAGGCCAACAAATTAGATTTTTTAGTATTTAATTTAGAATGTTTGTATCTATATTCATAAATGAGATTGGTCTGTGGATCTTCTATGAGTTAACTTTATTTTTTAGCATTTTCTCATTTTCAGAAAATAAACTAATGTTTTAATCTTTACTTCTAGTGGTCTGGAATAGTTTAAATAGCATGGGAATTATCTAGTTTTTGAAAATAATTGAAGCACTCACTTATAGAATAGTCTGGGTTCAGCTTTTTTGTTTGGGCTAGTTTCTTGGTTTCATTTTTATTTTCTTCCAAGGTTATTAGCCTATTCAGTTTTCTATTTGTTTCAATTTTCTATGTCCCAGAAAATTGGCCATTGCAGCCATATTTTAAAAAGGTACATGGTACTGGATGTTTTATTTTCTTTAAAATTAAAAAAAAAATCTCATCAGGATCTGTATTTTCTTCTAACATTGTGCATGTATATTTTCTTTCCCTCATACAAAGATAGTCTTGCTCAAGTTAATGATTTTTAAAATAAAAACATAACTTTTATTATGTATAATACGTTTCCAAATTCAGTATTTTTTCTGTTTGTAAATATATATTAATTCTATGTCTCTGCTTTTTAAAGGCTTAGTTTTTATTTTTGTATCTCTTGATCTAAGTGATTAGCTCATTAGTATTATTTTATTCTTATTTAATAATAAAAAAGCTAAAGTTATATGAATACATCTTTTGCCAATTATAGTTTGGCCACATCTAATATGTTTTGGTAAGTTGTGTTTTATTGTCATTTTTCCCAAATAGTCTATAATTGCAATTTATTATTTACTTTTTGACCAAAGAGTTATTGTAGAGAGTGATTTTTGAAATTTTCAAGTAGACATCATTTTAACATTTAAACTTTTTTTTACTAGTTTTTAATTTCATAGTGATCAAAGAAAGTGTATATCTTCTGCCTTTGAATTATATTGAGGGTTTCTTTGAGTCAGTACATAATCATTTTTTATAAATATTCCAGATGTGTTGGAAGAGCAGATATATTCTCTAATAGACTAAAAGTTTAATATCTATCTAATAAAAACAACCTGTATAATTTGTTATTCTAATTCTTTCTTTAAACTTTTTGCTTACTTGAACTCTCAAAGACTAAAAATAATCTCTCTTCGCTGTTGTGTTTCTGTCAATTTTCTATATATTTCTGGCAGTTTTTATTTCTATATTTCAATGATACATTATATAAATACTAAGATTTATGATTACTAAAGCTTCATCATGAATTGTACTTTTTAATCAATATAAAACAACTTTGTCTTGAGTTTTTCTTTGATAATATTTTCACTACATTTTTGTTATTATTTATCATATATAGACACATATTTTTATATTTTCCTGTCAATTTTATATTCAAGTGCTTTGCCTAACCTCTCTGTGGGGTCTTAATGTTTTCCTGTCAATTTTCATAGAATTTTACATATGAAAAATATCAATCCTTTGCCTCTTTCTTATAAATATTGTTTGTAATCTGTTTGAATTATAATCCTTAATTTTTATGTGCAGAATTCTTTTTGGATCCAATCTATTAATGTTTCCCTAGGAGATTTCTTTTGTTGCTTTTATACTTAGAACATACTTCTTCATATTCTTTTTTTTAATGTGAATTTTATAACTTTTTAATTCATATGCAGTTTATTTTAGGGTATGGTAAACTATAGATCTAAACAAATTTTTTTTTCCAACCAGCTATCCAAATATTTTGTCATTATTTATTAAATAACTCTTTCCTTCTAGTCGATGTGAAATGCTGTTTTTGGTAGATACTAAAAATTGGCTTGCTCAAGTTCCATTCCAGCCTCCAAGTGAGCTTGCCTATACTGCAGAGGTGGGAAATAGGAAAACTACCTTTTCTGGGCTCTCTTATAGCTAAGGTTCAAATGTAATTTTGGTTCAGCCAATCAGATGTGCCAACATGGCACTTGCTTTTGGAATCACATTAATGGAAGAAAAGTGAAAGACCTCTATTTTGCTAGTGCAAATTATGACAGAGGCAGGATAGTCTTATAGTTGTAGATTCCTGACATGACAGCCTGCTGTCATGGCAGCTTTTATGATCATCATAGGAACCCTGTAAGTGTAGGGTCGGGGAATTATTTTTGGAAGCTAATCCCAGAGTCTACTTCTCCAACCCTTCCAGAGATTTTGTAATGTCTGATAATAAATCATTTTCTGGTTAATCTAGAGAGAATGGTTTCTGTTATCTGCAACTGAACCCCACCCAATATAATGATTTTATCAAACATTAAATTTTTATAAATACAAGTGCCTAGTTCTGGATATACTTTTCCACTGAATTTTCTATCTTTGTGTCAGTATAAAATGATCTAATTGTTACAACTTTATATATTTTAATATATGTATGGCAGGCCTAATATAAAAAATATTTATTCCTCTGGATAAACTTTGGTATCCTTGACAATTTCCTCATAGTCCTCATCCCTGTTCCTTGGGGATATGATTCAATATGCCATTTGAGGAAACTGCTCAAGAGTCCAGGTTGGGCTCACAGTTTCTTGATAATAAACCTGCTATAATGGTTACAAATAATTCTAAGATTTAGGGTGGAAGTTTTTTTTTAATTTAAATTCAAGTTAGTTAACATATAGTGTATTATTAGTTTCAGTGGTAGAATTTAGTGATTCATCATTTACATACAACACCCAATGCTCATTATATCAAGTGCCCTCTTTAATGCCCATCACCCAATTATCCCATCTCCCACCACCTCTCCTCCAGGAACCCTCAGTTTGTTCTCTAGAGTTAAGAGTCTTTTGTGGTTGAAGTTTTGATAATAAAGTGGGACATTAATTTTCTTTTTTGGGGAGACATTAATTTTCATAACTTTATAACTGCACCCACCAAATCTTTGTTTCTATTTTGATATCAAATGACTTATGAAAAGCTGACATCAAAGAGGTCTGGACATTTTAATACATCTATAATCTAGAGAATGATCAATGGTTACATGAGGAGAGGCTAGGTCCAAGATGATTCCTAATTGCATTCTTTAGGCATAGGAAACTAAACTATCAGAGACTGACCTAGAACAAAGCCTCCAAGATAACCTTCTCTAAGCCCAGCATGTTTCTCTCTTTCTTTCTAACACTTACAAGAACGCTAATCTGAAGCAAGCATATAGGAGTTCTGATTTTGACTCTGGCCTAGCTAATTTGGGCAAAATATTCAACTTCTGAGATTCAGGTTTCCATTCCTATTAGGTGGGAATGATAATAACTGTTCTGTGCAAATCATTGGTTTTTAATTTACAGTATATGTGTAGATGTCATGTAACCTCCACCATGCCATACAAATGTGAATTAACACATTTTCTGTCTTTTATCATCTTTTACTTAGCTTAATCATCAAGACATTTTGCTCTATCTTCTTCATCAAACTTTTCAGCCATCTCTGATTTTTCTTGACCTATCATGAATCTAAAATACTACTCATTTGCTTTAGTTATCATCACCCGTTTAATCTCCTGGTGAACACCACTAGCCTTTGCAAGATCCTTGCCCTTCTCTTCTCAAGTGGTTCAGCACTCAAGACTGGGAAAAACTCTTGTTACATGCCAATTTCCTGTAGCCACTAATGTCTCCTCAGGACATGAAATAGTGCTTAGGAAATAAAGATAGACATTGATGAAAAATATGAGATTAATTTTATATGTGTTAAACTTTCATTGGACTTTTAAAATAAAATGGTTAATGAAAGCTATGAATTACTAGGCTGTAGGATACTCCTGGGATTAGAAGTAGTAACATAGAGGTCTGGGCACTCAATACTATATTGACTCAAAATCCCAGTGGGATTTGAGGTGTGAGGATGTTGGACAGAAAGAACTTGTGAACATTTGGCAATGATTATTAGGTTCATTTGGAAAAACAATTAGGTAACAATGGATATTTCTTAAAAAAAGAAACAAGTCAGAGGCTTTGCCTGGCCAGAATGTAAAGTCATTATTAAGCTATTTGATCACTTTTGTCCTTTGTGCTTTAGGTATTTTGCTTCCTCATGTATAAGATAATTTCATATGACTTTTACTAAAGAAAAAAAGTATTACACACACACACACACAGTGTTTAGTTGTTCCTGTTATGAGAATGATACATGGTCATAGCAAAAGATTTCAAAAGTGCAGAAAAACAGAAAGGAAAAACAAACATTTGTTATACAAGCAAATTAATTCTTGGTGCCTACCCTTTGAATTTTTTATATATACTTTATATTTTTTATTTATAAATTTTTATATAAAAATTTAAACATTAACCTCATATATATGTAATACATATAACTTGCCTTTTCTACTAATTGTATCATGAACATTTTCTCATGGTTCTGTGGAATTTTTGACTTGTACCTCTAGCAATTACACTTTGACAGTGTGGGATTCTGCTAGATGTGTTTTTTTCTTTTCCTTATTTTGGCTTAAAAGATGAACATTCATTTTTCTTCTTAAAAAGAAAAAAGCAGATTTTTCAGTTTATGCCAGTAGGTGTCATCCGTTCACACAAAGCACAACCCAAGAAACCTAATGTAATTTGACTTAACCTCCATAATTGGACAGATTATTCTAGTGTTCTGGGAAACCAAATTCTAGTGTTGTGTTTTAGCTACCTTTGCCCTTAGGGTGCTTGCAAAGGAAGAAAGAAAGAAAGAAAAAGAATAATGGAATAAATTTCATAAGCTTGAAGTTATTCTACATCCTAAAAATACATTAGTTACTGAGAAGAAGTTATAAAAATCTTACTCTGAGTAGCCACCCGAAAAAGGTCAATGATATGGTCATGTTTTCAGAAAAAGAGGGTCACCAATCTTGATCCTGTGTGTAAAATTTGAGATGTGTCAAAATATAATAAAGTATTTTTAAAATATCAGAAATTTATGGAGAAAGTCATGAAATTTAAGCATTATAATTTTTTGGTAGCATGTAATAGTTCTTAAGAGCTTTCATGGCCGTTAGCTTTTGGTCCTCACAAGAATCCCCTGAGGTTAAAGAAACTAAACTTCGGTTCAGAGAAGTTAGGTATCTTGCTCAGGGCCATCCAGCTGGTAAACGACGAAGCGAGGCCTAGAACAAGAGTCTTCTGACTTCATATGCGTATTTGTATGTATTGCCAAATGAATGATCTTTTAAAGCAGAGGTTAAAAATTGATAGTCCATGGGCCAAACTGGATCTTGGCATGTTTTGCCTGCCTCCCACAGTGTTGGCTCACACTATATTTTAGATTTTTAAAATAAGTTGCAAAATTTTAAAATTGGAATATTTCCCACCAAAACTAGACTTTCCAATCTATTTGGAAAAATTCAGCAGATATGGCTACATTGGACTTGTATTCCACTGCGGCACAGTGTATAGCTGGATCTACTTGGGCTGCTTCTCCTGCCCCAGTTTCCACCACTCCCTGCTGCCTTATACCAGGTCCACTTCATTCATTTGTTCCATCTGCCTGCCCCTGTATGCATATGAGCTTGTGAGTCTTTTGAGTTTCAGTCTTTTGGGAAAGATTATGTATTCATTTCAGCAATGCTATTATGGTTCAAACATTTGTTTTGATAGCTTTCAGAATCAGGTTAAGAGTCACAGAAGAGACATGTGGCAGTTATTTCAACCCATGTAATTTTTTAATTGACAGGGCATTATCTGCTTGATCATTGAGGTAGAGTATATAGAAGGAGGAAAGCAGAGGATTGAAGCTTCAATTCTGGGGAATATCAACATCAACATTTTGGAGGACAGAGCCATGGGAAGAACTAGCAATGAAGCCCAAGCTGGAAGGGGTCTGAAAGATGTTAAAAAGAAGACAGCAATGATTCTGACCATACATGGGGACCAGGAAGGGGCTTCTATGAAATGTTTGAAATCAGGAGGCTAAAGGTTTCCTTCTGAGAGTTAGACTTTATTCAACACAGAAGAGATCAGATTAAACATATGCAAAGTAGCCTAAAAGAGTATAATGGTTCTTGGTTCTGATAATTCAGTCAGGAATGGGTGGTACTGTTTCAAGATAAAGTATGTATAATATCAACATAAAGTAGTATAGCATCGAATGATTCAGACAGGTCAAGGACGGGAAGGATAGAAGGTGTTGGTTGGAGTTGGCCTTGTGGAGCTCATGGGTGGGCTTAGGGAAAGGAGTTTCAATGAAATGATAGAGACAAAAATCAATCTACAGTGCATTTAAGAATATCTAGGAAGTAGTGAAGGGTAGAAGCTGAGTGTGGACATCTCCTTCTTAAGAAAGGAGAGAGAACAACAGATGGCAGGGGTTGCTGGGTCTAAGGAAATGTGTTTGTATGTGTTAATGACCGGAGAGATCCTAGCATGTTTTTAAATGAAAGGGAAGGAGCTATAGGAAGTTGGTCCAGGGGCAAAAGATGGGACTGAGGGGACCAGAACCCTGGAGGGGCTGAAGGGAATGAGATCCAGGAAGGTGCTTTATGATGTTTTGAGCAATGGCACCATCATCAGAATGAAGGCCTTGTTTGCCAAAGTGACTAAGTTAGGGTATTTTTGCTAAAAATATTAATAATTCACTTTATAGTCACATCTTACACTGACTGTTTTCACTGTTCATGGAAATGTGCAATTAGTTTTCTGGGTTTCGTGAATTAATAACTTTTAATTGAGAAATTATTTGGCTGTTAAAATGGAATGTCCTTTTGTTTGATGTTTAGAGATGGACAAATGGTTGGATAAGAGATAAATCAGAATGATTATTACATTTACTGAATTAATTTCAATGTGAAATACAAACATCTTGATAATTTTCTGCCCTCAAATTGTGATTCAAAGAGCACAGTGTTAATTGGTGATTGTTCCTGAGGTAATACGGTTCCTTCAAAAAATCAAGATTCTTCGAACACTCATTCATTCAACAAATAGTGATGGAGCGTCTACTATTCCCCAGGCACCGTGTTGAGCACTGTGTTGAGCATTGCAGAGAAGACATTTTCTTTGGACTCTAGTTATGGAAGTGGTTGGTAGTGAATGGATCAGGAAAGGCTTCTTTGATGAATTGATGGGTGTGTAAGCAAAGGCCTGAAGAATGGTAGGATTTCTGAAGAATGGCTGGAGAAGGGAGGCTGGGTAGTGAGAAGGGAGAGTAGGGACAAGAAGAGGGCTGCTGGCATTTGGAGGAAGAGTAGCTTGGGGAATTTGAAGAACGCCACATCATTCAATATGGCTGAAGCATTCAATGCAGAGGGAAGAAAGAAAATGTGGCAAGAGATGAGGTTAAATTGGGGCCTTATTGTAAAGCGTCTTGTAAGGAGTTTCGGCCTTATCTAAGACTTACAGGAAGCCAACGGAGGGTGCTAAGCGGGGGAGCAAGATGAATTAGATTTACATTTTACAAAGATTACTTGTTCTTGTTGTACTGTGGAGACAGATTGAAACATGGGTAAACGTGGGGACAGAGACATCAGGAGAGAGATGCTGGAGGCCTGATCTAAAGCAGTGACGTTGGCAAGATAAGAAGAAAAACAAGATGGCTGACAGCCAGGAAGTAGAACAACAGGCTTCCTGGTGAATTCTCAAGGAGCAGAGGGGGCTGACACACAGGTTCCTGCCTGGATGGTGGTGCCACTCAACGATAGAGAGAAGGGAGGAGGGGGAGGAGGAGGGGGAGGGGGGAGGGGGAGGCGGGGAGGGGGAGGCGGGGAGGGGGGAGGAGAGGGGGAGGAGAGGGGGAGGAGAGGAGAGGGGAGGGGGAGGGGGAGGAGAGGAGAGGGGAGGGGGAGGGGGAGGAGAGGAGAGGGGAGGGGGAGGGGGAGGAGAGGAGAGGGGAGGGGGAGGGGGAGGAGAGGAGAGGGGAGGGGGAGGGGGAGGAGAGGAGAGGGGAGGGGGAGGGGGAGGAGAGGGGAGGGGGAGGAGAGGAGAGGGGAGGGGGAGGGGGGAGGAGAGGAGAGGGGAGGGGGAGGGGGAGGAGAGGAGAGGGGAGGGGGAGGGGGAGGAGAGGAGAGGGGAGGGGGAGGGGGAGGAGAGGAGAGGGGGAGGAGGAGGAGGAGAGGGGAGGGGGAGGAGGAGGAGGAGAGGGGAGGGGGAGGAGGAGAGGGGAGGGGGAGGAGGAGGAGAAACCATCTTGATTAGGGAGAACACTTCTCTTTCAATGCTTTTCTACCTGAGAACGGCAAACCAAGTTTAGGTGAAGCACAGATAACTTTGCAGGTGCTTTTTAAAAACCCCATTGTTTGAGCTCAGTGGCTCTGGTGTGTGGGCCCCTCTACACATGCAAATGTTGCTTTCAGTAAGTTTCAAGTGCAGCAAAAGAAAGCTCTTCACCTGGGGAACTTCAAAAAAGCAAGCACACAGCACCACCGAGGCTGGTGCCCACAAGGCAAGGAATAATAAACATTCCATTTTTAATGTAACACACTTTCCATTCCCCACCCTCACCCCAGGCATCTGCACACACAAATCAAAACCGTCTTAAGTCATGGAATGAAAAAAATGAAAAAAAAAAAGGGCAAACAAAAAGTGCTTCCTGTGAGGTGAACGGAAATTGTTGCCCAGTTTATTTTCCAAGCACATGAAAAGTAATTCTGAATATTTAAAACCACAAATTGTATTCTTTTTTTTTTTAGATTTTTATTTATTTGGGAGAGAGACAATGAGAGACAGAGAGCATGAGAGGGAGGAGGGTCAGAGGGAGAAGCAGACTCCCTGCCGAGCAGGGAGCCCGATGCGGGACTCGATCCCGGGACTCCAGGATCATGACCTGAGCCGAAGGCAGTCGCTTAACCAACTGAGCCACCCAGGTGCCCCACAAATTGTATTCTTAACTGAGATTTTTGAGAAGAGGGGGCCCAGACAGGATCACTCACAGCCGTCTTTGACATAGGCACATTTGCATCAAAGCAAGGCCTGCTCCCTTTAATATCAGTTATCACCAAGTAGCTTACAAACAGAAAATCCTGTTGGTTGGGAAAAAGCAAACAGATTCAGAACAAATAAGAATATGCATATCCAGTTGAACTAAAGCCAAGCCATACCATAATGTGTGTTTTCTCCCCTTGAGACAGAAACGTTGCACCCAAATTTTATTAGGAAAACTCTTTTGCATTAGAATATTTTATTTTATTTATTTTTTTATTTATTCATTTTAGACACAGAGATACAGAGAGAGTGCATGAACAGGGGGAGAGGGAGAAGGAGAAGCAGGCTCCCTGCTGAGCCAGGAGCCGGACATGGGGCTCGATCCCAGAACCCTGGGATCATGACCTGAGCTGAAGGCAGACACTTAACCATCTGAGCCACCCAGGTGCCCCGCATTAGAATATTTTAGAACTTCATCTAGGACCTAAGTACATCCACCAAAATATGAGGTCCCCAAATCATGTTACCAGTAATTTCTGGCCAGATAAATGAAGACAAGCATGTGAGTGTAGTGTGGTAATTTAGAGTGTGGAATTCAGTTTCTTTTCTTTTCTTTTTTTTTTAAAAGATTTATTTATTTTAGAGAGAGAGAGAGAGAGTGAGCAAGGGGAGGGGCAGAGAGGGAGAGAGCGGGGAGCCCAGCACGGGGCTCCATCTCAGGACCCTGACATCATGACCTGAGCTGAAATCCAGAGTTGGCTGCTTAACGGACTGAGCCACCCAGGCACCCCATGGAATTTGGTTTCATTGTCTGGGTTTCACCTGATTCCATTACTTATTGGCTGTGTGAGTTTGGACTAATTACTTAATCTCTTTAACTCTCAGTTTTCTCACTGTGAAATGGGAATGATAATGAGATCTCTGTCACAGAGTAGCTGTGAGCATGAAACGAGATCATCCATGTGCAACACAGTGTATGGCACATGGTATGTACCCCATAAATGTTCATTATTAGATTCCTGCCCTACTATCCTCTGCAGAACCACAGCTGAGCTCTAGAATTTGTGGTGGCTTTTATCAGACAAAGTAAGAGCTTTCCAGACTTAGTTCTAGAGCTAGGCCACAGCAAGGTTAGAAAAAGTCAATTATTCTCCATTGCCTCCTTTTTGCTGGAAAAGGGCTCTAGCGCAATGACCGTGGGTCTGGAGGCAATGCCTCTTGATGCTGTTAAGGAACAAGGATATCAGGGTAACAGGTTCCCAGGGGTCTTGGTGGCCCAGTATTTCCTGCTCAGGCTAGCTTAACACCTCAAATAGTTTCTCTCACACTCATGACTGAGGCCCAGGAGCCCTAAAAAAAGATCCCTGGGGAAACATCAGAGACATAGTGGAATCACTGCAGGATCAGCCTCCTACCTTACCTGTGGAACCCCTTGGCTCTGGTCCAGGATCCCTAATTGCTCTCCTAGAGCGCCGAACTTGGAGTCCGCTTCAGAGCTCAGACACTGAACTGAACCCTTGGTTGCCCTGACCTCCTGATTTCAGCTTCTCACCTGGATGTCTCCTCTGCAGGCTGACAGTTGGTCTTGCCCTGTTATTTCCCAGAAACCCACCCTGGATCCAGCATCTTGGAAGCTGGTTCAGACCTCTGGATGGTTGGCTTGAGTGGCTCTACCTGCTTTGGTTAAGAGTGAGGACTCTGGAGCCAGACTCTCCAAATCCTAGCATTGCCACTTGCTATTTGATTTGTGCTGGTACTTTACAACTCTGTGCCTCAGTTTTTCTCACCCGTACAATGGGAGATTAGTCGTCCCCATCTCAGAGAATGGTTAGGAGAATTAAATGAATTAATACGTGTATAAAACATAACATAAATACACATACACAAATAATCCAGATTAATATAGTATTAGCTATATTATATTCTATTTTATCCATGTTAAGTATATATTATTTTACATTTAATTTTATGCATGTTTTACATTAAGATGAATATTCTGTAGAAACACTTACATACATACAAATCTACCTATTTATATTATTATTACTGTTGTTATTGTATGTTCTATCTCCCTGCAGAGATGGAGAGAACTTGGGTAGGCTTTTCAACTTTCTTGCTTTCATCTGAGGCTATAGGTACACAATTCATGGTTTCTACAGACTCTGCTGTAATATGCAGGACAGAGTTTAAGTTGAATTAAAATAGACCCCATCATTTGGAGAATTACAATCTACAGTGAATGTGATGTCAATATTTCTCCAATTCCTAAGTCACTCTTCTTCCAGATATATCTTCATTTCCATTTCTTTAATAATTCCCTTTGTTTCTTGTCCTGTTTCTAAGGTTTTCTATCTCTGGAGCAAATAGCAGAAGATAGAATGGTATCAAAAAACATATTATTTATCACTTGGCTGTTGTTAGATCCTGTTATCCCCAGGAACTATTGATTCAGGGGAGTAGGGTGATTCTGAAAATAGGCATTGTCTCTTTCTCTCGTTTTATTGGAACCAGAATGAGGGTAAAGTTCCCCTCTGTTTTCAAAATTATCAGCAATCCAATCGATTAAGCTGAACCCCCGTAAACAGTCAACAGTAATGCCTCACATGCAGCCACTGACATCAACTGAGAGACACCTCCTTGCCTTGATGGTAAGTGTGACACTACATAAACCCTCACAAAACCCACTTCCTTTCCAGCAAATAGAAAACCCTTGAGAACATGAATTCACTATCAGCTTTGGACACTGGAGAGGGTTGCATCTGTTTCTGGCAAACATGAAGTCAGACCTCTGGTATTTCCTTCTCTTCTGCTTTCAAGTTGAAGCCCTAACAGGTAAGTGGCCCAGTGATTATTTCTTATTATCATTCAAGTGAACGTTAAGAAAAACCAAAGGTAGAAAGATCAGGCACCCAATAGAAGGGCTTTTTGTTTGTTTTCTGTGGTTTTGTTTGTTTGTTTGTTTGTTTGTTTTTGAAAGTAGGAACAACTGGAGAAGAGCCCAAGCGCTTGGCTCAGGGTGTGTGTCTCCAGGTCACAGCTGACAGCGTTGAATTTATCCTGCTTCCTTTGATACTGTGTTTTTCAAGATGAAGAAAAAATTGTTTCATCAGACCATTCAAATTTTAAATTACCTGCTTGGAGTTACCTGTTGGTGGAGAAAGTAGAAGAGTGGCTTACTGTTCTCAGAGAAAGATGAAAGGCAAAATGACTTGTGTCAACTGAATGAAAGTAAAATAATTCTGGTATCTGGGCTGGGAATTCTTTTTGAAGGAGAAAATAAAATGGAAGGGCTTTGAAAAAAAGGATTTTGATTTTAATCTTATCTGGGTGATCTGTTGTCAGAAATGTCCAGGCTGCCCCTGAGGTTTTTTTTTTTTTTTTGACACGAAGTGTCAGGGTCCCTCTAAAAAGCCAGGGAGTAGCGGATGCTAGCCCCTGGAGACGTGAAAGAAAAGCAAACCACCATTCTGAAGTCTTCAATTCTCTCTCTTAGATGGTATATATCAGACTATTTAAACGATTTAAATAATGCGACCTACAACTACACTAAAAAACGTGTTTCTGCTGCTTCTTACTTGGTACATTTTTGTATTACTTTTATCTTTCACTCTGAGCCATGTTCTTGAGGCTGGCAAAAGCAAAGTGAAATTGTATTAAGTTGGAAAGTTCTATTAACACTAAAAGCGAAAGGAGAAATTTAGTAGGTATAATCTTATCTAGACATAAATTTTGCAGCGATACAAAGAAATAAATTTTACTTTTCTCTCCAAAGAATTAAAATGCAAAAGCAGATTGGTCAAATGTTTCATCTTGGGGTAGTTCAAGGTGATTCAAATGCCCTTAAGTAAAGAGGAATGAAGAGTGAACAATTAGAGTCTACTTACAAGTTCCAAAGTCAGGTGAGGGGTACTTGCTTGTTTATGCCTTGTCTACAACCCAGTGAAATCTTTTAGCAGCATGAATAACAAATGAACAGCTTTGGGATTGATACTCATTTATTCATTCATTCACTTAGCTGTTCATTCACACGGCACCAAGCACTTACCATACAGGAGGTACAGTGAAGGCTGCCCTGTGTACAATGATGAACAAAACCACAGCAGTCCCCGCTCTCAGGAAGCTAACTGAATGGCTGGGAGAGAGACATTAATCAAATAATCCCATGAATTGATGATAATTACAGGCAGAACTCACAAAGAAGCCTCTTTATCCTGGGTGCGTATGTGGGTGGGGTTGGGGAGTGGTGTTCATCAAAGTCTTTTCTATGGCAATGGCACTTGAATTAAGATGTGAAGGATAAGTAGGAATAAATGGGGAGGATGGTGTGAAGGGGAGAAGAACACTCCACACCAGGAGAAGAGGAAGTGCAAAGGACCTGTGGCAGGAGGAAATGAAGTAAGGTCAGGGGACTGGAAGAAGGTGGATGTGCCTGAGCACAGAAAGAGAAGGGTTTGGAATGGTACAAGATGATGCTGGAAAGAAAAACAGAGGCCAGATACCATTCAGACTATCTGGGCCATGTAAAGGATTTTGGATTTTTTTCCAAGAACATTGGGGCAAGTGATTGAGGGCTTTGTACTGCTAAAAGGTATCCCAATATGTTAAACCCATTTGGGCACTTATGGTTGATGATAGTGTGCTTATTATCAGCTTGAGATTTGAATTAACAATTGTGTTTTTTTCTATGGAAGGATAGATCCAACCTAGGTAGAATTATTTTGAGTTACTAGACTAAGCTGATGAAGAAATTACGCTTCTAGAATGATATTCATCTTAGGCTCTAATGGAATAAAACCAACGTTTACTCTCCCCACACAGAAAACTGCCATGTGACAAGCCATTTTTTGGTTTGAGGCATGAGTGACTAAATGGAGATCGTAAATTGCTAACATCTCCATGTTCAAAATACCTTCACGATACATTTATCTAGCACCTATTCATTCTTCAGAGCCTACACCAAGCACTTGCAGGTCTTTTCCTTTGGCATATTTTTAATCCTCGCAATGAAGTAGGTTTTCTCATCCCACCAAGAGGTTAAGTATTCTTACCTTCAGTGGATGTTTGAACAATCTCAGACCAGGAAAGGCTAAGTGATTTGTTACATAGTAATTCATGGCAGAACCAAGATTAGAACACAAATGTATCTGACTCCAATATTCACACCTTCCACATTGCTTTGAAGTAGCAAGAGATATAACATAAGCTTAAAGGGGAGAAATTCTCATCAGTGTTGCATTTGGTTAGTGAATTAACAGGCTGGAAATCTTGGTGATTTCGTAACTATTGTTCTTAGTGTAAAATTTAACAAAGCCATCTTCTTTTAATGATTCTGGAACAATAGGAAGCTCCTCTTCGTAAAAGGATCTGGAAAAAATGTGAACCTCTACCTCCGTTTAGAAGACCCTCTTTCTACACCTCTGGGCAATGAGAAACATACGGGTGACCTTATGAATTCTGATATTAGAAAGACCACTCTGAAAGCGGTGTGGAGGCTGCGAATAAGTGGGAATGACGGAAGTCAAATGATGCTTAATAAACGTGCACGTCCCATGATGTGTTCTGGGAGGAAGCTGGGAGAATAACCCTCAGGTTCATTTTGAGCCTTGCTTTTG
The DNA here is from genome assembly GCF_029215605.1 of Mirounga angustirostris. Lineage (NCBI taxonomy): Eukaryota > Metazoa > Chordata > Mammalia > Carnivora > Phocidae > Mirounga > Mirounga angustirostris. The sequence continues at coordinate 164,080,989 of NW_026991711.1, forward strand.
TTTCCCAGCCATCCAATCCATGATTCCAGAATTCCGTCACCTGAGGAAAAACAACCCTCAGGTGTTTGCAGATCAGCTCCTCCCCAGAGCTCAGAGAGAAGTCTGCGGATCTAAGCTGACCTTCAGCTCCTCCCACAACTCCCTTCAAGTATTTTTTTTTTTAATTTAAAACCTTTTTGTATTTATTTTTCTATTTTTGAATAGGAGATACATGTATATGGTGTAAAATTTAATAAGTACAAAGGAGTATACAGTGAAAAGTAAGCCTCTCTTGCCCCCTTGACTTCCTGTTTCTCTCTGAAAGACCATTGTTGTTACCTGTTTCTTGCTGTGAAACATTTTCCAGAAATATTCTGTCTATATAGTCTTATATGATTATAATCAAACTTTTTGGATAGCTAACAACATATACATTATTTTCTGCATTTTGCTTTTTAAAAAAAGTTTTAACTATGTATCTTGGAGATTTTTCCACAACCACACATATAGAGCTACCTTTTATTTTTAATAACTAATTGTATTCCATTATATTGTTTAATTGTAATTTATTTAGCACCTTGTTAATGGAAATTTTATTTATAGTTGTTTTTCCTCTTATAAAATCCTTCAAGTACTCTTGTTGGATTTTTAAAATCCAAATTGTTAACCCCCTGCCCCCATAGATGAATTCAGGCCATTCCCATTCAGTGTGATAAGCCTGTACTTGATTTTATCTCTTCATTGTTATGCTTATTTTATTTATTTTCCTTTGCTATTGTATCTTCTTTTTTGTCTGGTTCTTTCAATTTCCCTCTTTGCCTCTGTAATTTGGAAGGTTGTCTACAGTTCTTAACTGAGTAAGTCATTATGTTCAGAGAATCTTGAATGTCTATTTATTTATTATTGGCTTAAAATAAATAATGACCATGGCCTTGCCTGATGTGCAGACCCCACAGTCCCATTGACCTGAGAACTTCTGAAGGTTCTTCCATCCCACTCTCATGCTGTCCTGTTAGTGCACCCCCGCCCCAATCTTGGGCTTTGTTGAAATAATAATTGCAGATCATTGCTAGTTTCCTCTTACAGTATTTCTCTTCTGTTTTAAGAATCCCTTCTTGATGCTTCCTTCACCGATTCAGTGACAGCATCACTTGCCTTCTGTTCCTGTCTTGTGATCTCTGCTCTGATACGGTGATCAGAAGACTTCCATTATTTTCTTCAGATACCCTGGATTCTATGAATTCCAGCATGGGTAAAGAAGTCTTTCTTTTCCTCTGAGGGGTAACTAATATCTTTTCTGGGAATAGGATTTCTGGACTGAAGTCTTTTCTCTTAATGGTCCGTGGATCCCCCTCCACTGTCTGCTGGCTTTAGGATGGCAGGTGAAGCGTTGTCTGCTAGTATGATTCTTGTTCTCTTGTAAGCAACTCAAAAAAATTCTCTAGAATCTTGTAAGCTATTTATTTCAATATTGGAATTCAGGAATTCCACCAGGATATGCCTGGCTCTGTGAAGATTTTCATGAGTATTGCTTGGGACTGGGTGAGACTTCTCAATCTGTAGACTTGAGGGGTTTTTTGTTTGTTTGTTTTGCTTTTTGTTTTTTTAATTTCAGGGATATTTTTCTCCCCGTAGTTGTAGTTGTTTGATCATATCTTTGTCTTTTTCTCTTCTTTCTAGGAATACCTATTATTCTCATGTAAGATCTTGAGTGCCTCGATTTTTCATTACTAGTGAACATAGTGGCTTTCATAACTTGCCATTGCATTAGCAACTCCCTCAGGTGAAATGGAATATTATGGTTTTTAAATTGCTAGCAGCATATCCCTATTTCTTCGGAGAAACAGAATGTAGGTGTGTAGAGAGGACCTAATTCTCATCTTAGTTTTGCTCACTGTAAAGTACATAGACTTGACTTAAAAAAATTGGCCTCTATATTCACAGTTGTAAACTGGGCAAAACCCACAACTTATGCTACTTTCCTACCTTAAGGATATGAATTTTATATGTAAAAGGATTTATTAAACTTTATAAATTAAAAAAAATTTAAAAATCATCTGTTGCCTTCAATACCCTAGGAAAGAGCCACATTTACTCCATAAAAGGCATCTCTGTGCTATTCCAATAAATTGAGTCTATCAAATGGCACTTTTTGGTCATCCTAAGTAAAATAAGACCTTTGGCATTTGAAACCTTCTTATGAAAATTCAAAACCGTATTTTGGAAAGTGGAACTTCAGTACATAGAAAATATATAACACAAATGAAAACTGTTAGTCAAAACGTGATTTTTTTTTTCATTGGTTTAGCATGTAAGGTTGATCAACACAGACCAAGATTTGCAAATTTAGAGTCAAGTGTTGGGGATATGGACCTCCTCTGGGTCATGTATAACATATTGATGCCTGTTTCTACTTTGCTTGAGGAAAAGCTAAGAAAAATCAAGTTGTCTTTAGGGAGGGTGACAGACTCAAGAATTTTGGTTCTGTCAACCACTAGATCTGATAACATCTTTTGTTTGTCTGAGCCATGTTGACATAGGCATTGGACCTTCAACAAGCAATTGAAGATCATTTAAATGTAGCTGTTTAAAATTTGAGAAATCAAACTTTTTGCAGCCAACATTTATATTTTCCTAGGATTCAGCACCAAAAAACAACAACAAACAAACAAAACCTCTAGTGCACTCATAATTAAAATTTTGTTTATTTTGTACCATCCAGGTCTAAAGCAAGAATCTCATGGTAGTTCCTGTTTGTACTTATTTAATGATGATGAAAGTTTGCATACGTGAATCCATATTTTTACATGTCTACAGGCAGATAAGTTTCAGAATAATCATTAAGAATTTAGACCTTGTCAGAGCAAGGAGCTAGACTTTGTTGCAGATTCAAATACACAGGGCAACTCAACACGTAATGGTTGATGAATGAGGATGTCTAGAGAAATGAGTGTGTATAGCACAAAGTAATTTCATATCTAAGAAATTATTTTATATATTTTTGGTGTATGATAACTTTTTAAATCACAGAATATATATGTGGCATCAATGTAAATAGTACTTTAAGTACTTGGGACGTTAATACACATAATACATCTGGAAGGAAAAGAAATACCTGAATATAACTTCCCAGTCAAATTTAATGTTAAAAGCTTCTTCTTTTTTCTTGTTTTTCAGCAAGTCTCTTTGGCTTCTGTGCTTTAGCTTCTATAAAGTTAGAGGGTTGGACTAGATTATTGGACTAAAAGACTCCTTAAGAATGTGGATTCTGGTCTCAGATTGTCTAGGTTCATATTATGGTTGCACCATATATTGGCTCGATAACCTTGGGGCAGTTCTTCAAGCCTCAGTTTCCTCAAAATAGAAAATCTGACATAAAAGGCTGTTAGGAACATCAAATTGTATGTTTCATGTAATGCATTTAACACAGTATTCAATGCATGAGAAACTCTCAAGGCATACAAGTTGTTGTAATATTATTTGGAAGCTTTTGAAAGCTTAAATATTTATTTAACTTCCAGACCTATTAGGCTTCAGAAAATTGTCTGAGCATCATTCAGTTTGAATATTTGCCTTTGGACTGGGAAACAAGTGTTCTCCAACATCTAGTAAAAAGATTCTCTTGCTCTGCTTTTCTCATTTTTCTCCTCAGTCCATTGCGGGACATTTGCCAACCATGCTCAGCCTCCATGTTTTTCTATACATTCATTTATTTCATTGAGCTTCTAATACATTCCAGATCCTGGGATGATTTAGGTGACCATACTACAGTACTTATCCTTGTGAAGCTCATGTTTAAATGAGGAAGACAGACAAAATAATTATGATCTAAGCTGATATACATTATAAATATATTGGTGTAAAATAAGTGTTATTGAGAGCATAGAGATAAGAGTCTTTGAAGTCTCAGGGACCAATTAAAAATGATTCGTAAAGAATGAATGGGGGTCTCTAGGAAGATAAAGAAGTCCTGGGATATTCTAGTTTATGGGAATAGTTTAAAGATGTGAGAAGAACAGCCAAAAAGTTTAGTATGGCTTGAACCTATATGGTCCACAGATTGTGAAAGGAGTTTGTGTCATGCTAAAAGACAATTGATTTTTTTTTTTTTACCTCAAAAGCCACAATCTAATAGAGACTTTAAGCTGGGGAGTGACATGCTTTTTAGAAACACAATTTTGGGAATAGCATGAAGAATGGACTTGGAAAGGGAGAGAATCCTCTTGAGAAGGTCAGTCAAGAAGCTTCCACAGATGAGGGAAGACAAAAAAAGGTCCTGGATTGGCAATAGGAATAGAGAAAAGCAACTGAATTCAAGAGATATCTTTGAGCTAGAGTCAACTGGACTTGGTGGACAACTGGATCAGGAGAGTCAGGGAGAGGGGTCAGACTAGTGGCTCCCTTAAATGATGAGGTTTGAGTTTGGGAGTGAATATTGAGTTCAGGTTGGAAATGTTACTCTTGATCATCAGAAGAAATCGGACAGAGATGTTAAAGGAAATTGGAAATAAGGGGTGAGAGCCAAGGGAAGGGGTGGCTGAGATGAAGGTGTGGGTTACTGGAGTAGAAATGGGATCTGGAGCCTTAAATGGAACAAGTTCACCCAGCCAATGCCTTGTCTATGTGCCCAAAGGGCTTTACACAGCAGCTGAGGGATGGGAAATAATGTGGATATTCTTGGGTGCCAATAAAATTCTTTCTCCCTCCCTTTCTTTGGAAGAGACTTGGGTTCATTTAATCCCCTGTGATTTCCCTGTTAGGACAGTTTCAAATCAATGACAATGAATTAACTAACAAGTAACTTGTTTGCAAATTAACTACTTCATGAATATTGCTACAAAGTTTTATAACCTATTTGGCATTCTTCCATTTTCACAAAGAAAGTTTTTACTAGAAGAAAATCAATCTTCCATTTTTTCTTATTATATAATAAGATGCACACTCTAAAGGACCAAAGATTGTTTTATTCCCCCCTACAAAGTTCCTTGGAGAGTAAAAACAATTCAGACATTTAGTGTGTGTGTGTGTGTGTGTGTGTGTTTCTATGCTCTTTTGGCTTTTTGATTTTCTCCCCACTTTTCTTCACATTTTTTGTCTTTCTTTTCTACAACTGTTAAGAATTTAGATCAGATTGGGCACCTGGGTGGCTCAGTTGGTGAAGCGTCATTATCCCAGAGTTCCAGGATGAAGTCTGGCATCGGACTCCCTGCTGAGTGGGAAGTCTGCTTCTCCCTCTGACCCTTCCCCCTCTCATGCTTTCTCTCTCTACGCTCTCAAATAAATAAATAAATAAATTCTAAAAAAGAATTTAGATCAGATTGGGCTTCTTTTGCCTGTCCTCCCTACTGACTTCAATCACTTCTTTAGAGTATGGATGTCTTTGAATAGTAATGTAAGTATAGAAAAGATGCATGTATAAAAATCTAAGTTTTAGCCAGTAGACTTATAAGAAATGACAATGCTTTTATGAAAGGTGAAAACAAGGGTTTTCTTAAAAGCCAAAATTTCTTAGTAAAAGATCAAATGTAACAAAACCTAAATAAACATTGCAGTTTTTAGAACTTCATCTCTTATGTCACATTCATGTGCCGTGCTAAGCTAAAGCTTATTGTTTGATTACAGAAAATATGTTTAATAAGCACTATCAATAAATTGCGAACTCAGGAGGTCTTATCTTTCTATCACTCTGAGACCTTTGTGGAGGTTTGTGGTTAGAAGTCTGAGTTAAGGAGAGTGAAGTCAAATTGCTGATTAGTCTCACACCCTCTGCAATTGTGTGGGTTTTCTAACATGTTTTTGCCAAAAGATTTTCAACTGGGGATAATACAACTGCTTATAAAGAATCCTGACAGGATGGGTTCTAGCAAGACCATCTTATACTGAAGAAATGGAATAGTTTAGATATTAAAAGAATCAATTTAGAAACAAACTCTTCTGAGCCACAGTACAATTCTCAGGTAAACGATCGTTTCTTCCAAGTTTTGTTTTGTTTTTTTCTCCCCATACTGCCCTTGCCCTGGAGATAGGAATTTTCTTGTCCCTGAAACAATTTGAAAACCTAAAGAAATCACCTAATACAAAGACTCTGAATTTACTCTTGAAAACATTAGTCTATTGATGTCAAGAGTAAGGTTATAAAAATCATAGTTAGCAGAAGTTAACAGGTTTGAATCTCTATTGGGAAGATGGTATTCTTTAGACGTTGTAGTCAATGTGATTAAAAGACATAGTACCTGTTCTCTAGAGTACTTATAATCTAGGAGTATCAACAAGAAGTACATAGATATGGTAGCAAAAAACCCCCCAAAAACTAATACTTAATATTCAGATTTTAAGACCCATCACCAGGATTCAAGAGAACATATTTTTATTTTGTTTTTAATAATGTATTAAATGCTAAAAGATATAGCGTGGTATTTTATCACAACCACATGCTGTGGTTTTGAAACATCTGCATATATTGGAAAAATTATTGGTCCAGGGGCCCCTATTGTGGTCATATATTTTTTAATGTATGACCAAACAAATTTAAGAAGTGTGCACTCTGGAGGATCTAAATAATCAGCCAGGCTTAAACTTGTCCTCTCCTCTATAGACAAAATAATAGTTAAAAGAATCATCAATCATCTAAACAAGTCTTTATGAACCTAGTGTATATTTACAGATCAAGAACCTGTTTCTTTGAAGCTCAGACAGAATTTTCATTAGAATCTGACATTCCATTTCAGGGGATTGATTGACTGATTATACATTTTGCTTGATTATACATCTGCACGTACTTGTTTCCAGAAGAAAGACAACATGGCATAGCTAATCATGGGATCATGTCCCAGTTAGGAGCTGTGTAATCCTGGGCAAGATACTCATTTTTCTGCTCTTGGTCTAGCGTGATAAATGTAAATATAAAATGAAAGGCTTAACTGGATCATTTCTAAGTGCCCTTTTGGTTTTTACATCGTATATTCTATTCATCTCCCCAGACTTATAATATCACTGAGATCTACATATTTATTTGTTCATCTGTCCATCCTTCCAATAAGTATTTATTATGACTTACTACATACTAGGTGTTATTGTAGGTACTTGGGATGGATTGATGAATAAGATCAACAGGTGCCTGATTTTAAAGCTGATGTTATCGTGGGGTAGCCAGACGATAAACAAGTAAATAAATAAACCAGATAATTTCAGACAATGATAAATACTTTCTCTCAGGTTATATGATAGAAAATGACATGAGGTGTACTTTGGATTGAGGGGTCAATGGTCACTGAAGAAGTAAGAAGCAGTCATGTGAAGATCTGAGAGAACATCCCAGGTGAAGAACCAACAAATTCAAAGCCCAGGGGACCAGTTGCTTATGTTTGAGGAATAGAAAGAAGAGAAGTATGGCTGCAGTATAGTGAATGACTGGTATAAAATGGTGTTAGAGAGGTAGGTAGGTCATGCAGGTCATGGAAACCAGGCTAAGGATTTGGATTTTATTCTAAGTGAGATGTATGTTTTATAAGCAGGGCAATGACACTATCTGTGATTGTTAAAAGATGATTCTGGCTTCCCTGCGGAGAATAAATGGTAAATGGGCAGGAGTGAGAGCAGAAAATTAGGGGACTCTTGTAGTCCTACAGAGAGATGATGCTGGTTTGGCCCAGTTGAAGTTTACGTGCAGGAGTAGTGGATAGACTCTACCAGACATAAAACAGAAGTATAGGAAATTAGCCCTTCTTCCTGTAGACAGATTTTAATAGGATCCTGTGAGAGTCAGTCTGTAGTAATCATGAAGTATCTAGCTTCATGTAGTTGCCTGCTTCCATTACACTTCCCTTGGTTGTTGCTAGAGGCACTTCAACCTTAGATTGAACCCAGAATCTTTTATGCACCCAAGAAGTTGTATGACTTTAGACAAATAATCTAACCTGTCTGGGTCTTCAGTTGTCTGAACAAAAGAATTAGGCTTGCTGTATAATTTCTAAGTTTACCAGGTCTGATTGTTTATGATACTGGGTGGAGGTTGAATCGTGTTACAGGAAATGTGAAGGAGAAGGTTTTTATGGGGCTCTGAAACATGGACAGTGTCTATGAGCGTTTATGGGCACTGGAGATGGAGATGGGATGTTAGGGAGGGTGAGGAACATATCAAAGACTGTGAGAATGGATATTTTGGAGGATGATTTTTTTAAAAGATTTTATTTATTTGACAGAGAGAGTGAGCACAAGCAGGGGGAGTGACAGAGGCAAAGGGAGAAGCAGGTTCCCCACCGAGCAGGGAGCCCGATGTGGGGCTCGATCTTAGGACCCTGGAATCATGACTCGAGCGGAAAGGCAGACGCTTAACCCACTGAGCCACTCAGGCGTCCCAGGGAGGATGATTTTATATTAAGAGGTGGTATGTGGAAAAAAAAAATTTAAGCTGAGAGAAAGGAAAAAAGAACAAGGAGAAAGAAATTGGTAAGGGGAATACTCACAATTTTTAACTTCCAGTATGGCAGAAGAACAGACCAAACATATCTGATACTCAATCAAAACAAACACTGGCTATAAAAATTGGTGCTAGGGATACCAGCACTCCGTGTCGAATGTTAGATTTGGAGATGAGAACATCCAGGAAGGGTGGAGAAAAGATTCTAGCTGTTTCTGCAGTTATTAGAAACTAATATATTCAGGTTTTCCTTACATTGTCTGCTGATCCACTAAATGCTTTAGCCATGGGTATAGAAATGATCCCCTTTGACACTATTTTTTTCACGTGTCATCAAAGGCTAAGGACCATTTGTAATTAGGTATTTGAGGATATCTTTTCTACAGGTACCAAGGTAATTATGAAGTAATTGATTCAATATCATACCTGGCTCCTTTAATTGAAAACATTCAAATTGCAAACTTAGAGTTGTCAAATGGTTTTCCAGATGAAAAGCTTAAGCATTGGGTATGTAGAGACATAAGTCAGGTGTCTTATCACTACATTTCATAATAAAAAGCTCACCTGGGAAGTTTTTATTATTTTATTTAAAAAAATTTTTTTAAAGATTTTATTTACTCATTTGAGACAGAGAGATACAGAGAGAGAGCATGAACAGGGGGAGAGGCAGAGGGAAGGAAGAAGCAGACTCACCGCTGAGCCGGGAGCCCAACATGGAGCTCGATCCCAGGACCTGGAGATCATGACCTGAGTCGAAGGCAGACGCTTTACCATCTGAGCCACCCAGGTGCCCCTCACCTGGGAAAGTTTTTAGATTAAATATGAAAAAATGAACAAGTCACAGCGTCCAGCAGAAATGAACTTGGAATCCCCAGTTACTCCTCTCATGTCAATGGCACACATCCTTGGTGCTATCACTCCAGAAAGAGGTAGTCTTCTTAGCCCTACCTAAATACTTTTACAGGGAATGTGAATGTCTCATTCATTTTCATTTCTCCTGACTCCCTGGAATCCCCCAGTAAGATGCTGGGACTGAGAGAATTATGGAAACAACAACAAAGTAATAGCTCTCTTGGTTGTTTGCAGTCTCCTCTGGATATATTCTGATCCTGGATCCCTAGAGAGTAAGTGTTGGAAAGAATTTTATGTTTTGGTCTCACTTCTTTATTTCCGAGAGGAAGAGGCTGAAGTCCAGAAGGGTACCAAAGTCACAGACTTGCTAATGGCAAGACCAGAATTTTCCTCACGTTTTCTTGGGGATCACCACATTGTACTTCCACTACTCTGCACTGCTGACTGTTATATTTCATCTTGTGTTGGGTTACGGGTCATAGTGTGGGAATGGGGCGGAGAAGGGAAGCTGCTAACAAAACATCTTCAGAAACATAAGACAGGGCATCTCTATGTGTTTACATGGTGGCCACAGTCACTTTTGCTCCAAGATCTCTTTGTGGTTTACTTGCTGTCATTCTAAAGTCCTTGGGAAATGTGCTCTGAACATTTCTAAAGAAACTGAGAACGAGCCCACTGATTTTATCATTGGCAGCAGGCTATAGAGACATAAACATCAGAACGACAGTCATGCAACATAATTTACTTTCAGGTAAATAAGTCCCCAAGCAAAAACACCTTTCCTTTGAATATAATGTAGACCTATGCTCATGCTATCTGTTCTTTCCTTTTTGCCTTTTGCCTATGTCGTTTCCTCTATTTTAAAAATGAAACACGTGTTATTTTCCTTCTGTATAATTTTGTAATCCAGAACGAAACATCTACACAGAAAAGTGAACATAAATATACAATTTAATGAATCATTATAAAGCATACTACCTTCCTCCCATAATCACCACAGCTCAAGAAATAAAACATTGTCAGCACCTAGAAGCCTTTCCACCCCTGTGTTTTCCTTCCTGATTCCAACACTGCCTTCCCTTTATCCCAAATCATTAGGTTGCATTTTTGTGATGTCCATTTAGGTTATATATTGTTTCTATTCTTTTAGTCATTATGCAAGAAATAACATGCATGCTTCACTTACTGAAGTTTCTCATTACATGTACCTTTACTGTTTTTCTTTTTACTTTTTATTGTTAATGCTGAGACATCACCTGATGGTCTAATAGTTCCTTCTTTGAAGGTAATCAGTCTCTTTTCTATGGTGGCTCTTAGGACTTTCATTATGATATGTCTAGACGTGCATATTTAAAAAATTTGCTTGTTATTTGTTAGGATTCTTAAATCTGGATGAGGACTGCATTTCAAATAATTTTTCCAACCTAATTTTCTAGTTCACCAATTCTCTCTTTAGCTCTAATATGCTTTGAACCTATCCATTGAATTTTTAATCATAGTTACTATGGTTTTTTACCAGTTCTAGTTGATTCTTTTTCAAATTAGTTGTTTTTAGTTTCCTGTGCTTTGCAGATATCATTACAAGTTTGTCTTTTATTGCCTTAAATGCAGTAAGCTCAATTGTTTATTTTGGGGGTCTGATAATTCAGATATATAATTTGGGGGGGGTTGTTTCTGTAGTCTGTTGTTTCTATTGTTTTGTTTCCTTGCATGTCATTGTTTTTAAATATTATTTGCAGATAGGATTTGAGGCCTGGGATGTAAATCTTTTCTTCCTGGAATAGTTGCATTTTTACTATCAAAAGCCTAAGGGTAATAATAATCCAAAATTACCTTAAACAAAATTCAAGGATTTAGATTTTCTGGACCATTGAAGTGATTTGAAAGTGAGCTATAATCTGCAGGAGGCTGGTTTCTTCCGGCTTAACTGTAGTGCAAGAAGGAAACCCTTTGAGATCCCAACTTATTGAGGAGAGGCTCTTCCAGGTTTCTTGCTTTGCAGACTCTGGGAGTTGAGACATATAAACAAAAGCTTGAACCTGGCAGAACAGCGAATGCTCTCAGAGTAAAAGCAACTTCTGAGCTCTGCTCATCTCTCTGGGTTCTGGTTCTTCAAATTTAACCTACCAATTTCTCCTCTTTGTGAAACCTCATTAAGCCTTTTAATAATACTTTTAGACCCTTTTGTTCAGCATTTTTGGTTGTTTTGGTGTGGGAATTTGTTTGGATCTGGACTGCCATAACTGAAAAACTAGAACACTTGTACAGATTTTCACAATTAAACCCCAAGTGGAAACTCTATTTCCCTTGTAATCTGAGAGCCATAAATTAAAGCCTACAGATATTAAGGAGAATAACTGTGCTAAATCTTAAATAAAATCAAGGCAACTAGTGCACGCAGAGTTGTGGCAAATGAATCCACCTGCCTAGTGCTAGTCCTCTCACAGATGGGAGTTCTTTCAGAAAGCGATATGGTAACACACAGTGTTATAATCATGTTTAAACATTGTGGCCACATGTCATAAAAGCAAAATGCTAAAAATAACCATAATATTCAACCTTAGTGGAAGGCTTTAACAAATTATATATTAATATTATGTCCTAATATATAATCATTAAAAAGGATACTTGTGACGACTATGTAAAAAATGGAACATTTATGATATACCATTAAACGACAATAGCAGAACACAAAGTAATATGTTTGCTATATAAAGCATATGTCTGGAAGGTAAAGAGCAAATATATGCAAATAGCATTTCTATTTCACTGTAGGGCTGGGGCAACTTTTTTTCCCTTAAACATTCATTATACTTGTTATATACTCTTTTTAGGAATAAAGGGAGATTTCAAAACATAAGCAAAAAACTGTCATGCTAATAATTTTCCCAAACAATTTCAGTAAGAAACTTTTATATTAAAGAAAAGGAAAAAAGGAAAGCAGAGAGCAGTTGGAATTTATAATCCAGTAACTCAGAATATGCAACTAGGCTAAAACCTTTTCCATTCTTTTTTCATGTGACCCCTATGTAGTTCTCAAAAACACGTTTGGCTTGCTGTAAGCTTAAAATTTATTGAAAAAAAAAAAGAAGAAAAAGTATACAAAAATCTGGGGCCTTAGTATTGTCATCAGACCTTGATTCAATTCTCAATGGATCAGGTTCAGAAAAGACATATTTCTATCATTTGAAAATGATTCATCTGCTGTTTTACTCTCTGGCAGGAGGGTATAATGTAAATATATATTCATATATAATCAGTCATTTTTCGTTTAAGCTATTTTTCACTTTTTAATTTTTTTTCCCTAAACTACATTATTTCCCAAATCTCATCCGAAATTTTCCTTTGTTTGACTAAGTGCTAATTCTCCTTCAATTTCAATTTTAGAATCAAAAGGGCATTATTTGATTCTGTAAACAAAAATAGAACCACACCACCTTTATTTGAACGGTACTCCATTGTTAGCATTAATTAGGATGGTTTACAATGTATTTATTTGTTTACCATCTGTCTCCAATATGAAAGGGCAGGCAACATCTCTGATTATACTATGTAAATATATTATTACAAATTATATATTCATATATAACAAGCAAATTCCTGTGTAGGCTTTTTTTTTAAGGGCACAGTTTTATTTTTTGTCATGTTCTTTTTTTGCTGTTGTTGTTAAAGATTTTATTTATTTGACAGAGAGAGACACAGCAAGAAAGGGAACACAGGCAGGGGGAGTGGGAGAGGGAGAAACAGGCTTCCCGCTGAGCAGGGAGCCCGATGCGGGACTCGATCCCAGGACCCTGGGATCATGACCTGAGCCAAAGGCATACGCTTAACTAGGGAGCCACCCAGGCGCCCTATCATGTTCTTTTGGTTGTGAAATTCTTTCATTTTGGTGCAATAGAGGTGACTGTATGAAAAGGAGAGATTACTTGTGTGTTTAAATATAATTACTGGAGTAACATCTTCATAAAATGTCACTTTCGCTTTGTTTTCTTCCTTTTTATCCAGGAGAAATCAATGATTCTGCCAAGTCTGAGATGTTTACGTTTCACAATGGAGGTGTACAAATTTTATGCAAATTCAGTGATACTGTCTGGCAATTTAAAATGGAGTTGCGGAAAGGGACAGAAGTACTCTGTGATCTCACTAAGACAAAGGAAAGTGGAAACACAGTGTCCATTAAGAAACCAAAATTCTGTCAGTCTCAGCTATCCAATGATGGTGTCTCCTTTTTTCTGAACAACTTGGACAGTTCTCACGCTAGCTACTACGCCTGTGAACTGTCAATCTTTGATCCTCCTCCTTTTCAAAAAAAGAATATTAGCAGAGAATATCTGAATGTTTATGGTAAGACATTGTTTTCATCTTTCAGACTCGAGTACGTTTGTATTTTAATGACTTTTCTCACTAATGAAAACAAGCAAAAAAATATCTTTTGTAGAGTTCGCTTTGGTGCAATTGATGACAATCATTGATTATGAAAATATGCAAGGGATCATTTATTAATAATAATAATTAATATTAATCAGTTATATGCAATTTGATCATGTAGACTGCTATGTTAGAAATAGATCATGTTGTCTTTAAAGCGCATATGTCATTAGAGATCAGGAAAAAAATTAAGACTAATTACCCAAATCCATGGCCTAATGGCCATTGCCTCTATTCACATAAAGTTTAAGGTTTTGGTTTGTGGAATGAAAGGAGATGATTGAAAATAATAGTTTTATACCATTACTATTCCTACTTACTTTTCTACCAAAATATGGACCCCAAAAAAGTCCTTTCTGTTAACCCCATTTGTAAACATTATGTGTGCGTAGAGTCTTTTAGGTTTTAGCTTTTAAATTCTTGCTATACTACAGAGATGATGTTATTTACAATTTATTGGATTCCATGATTGTAATGAAGCCAAGCTCCATTTGATTAAATCACTTTTTTAAATTTGGTAAGAGAACCTGTGATTCAGCACTGAAAGAGGAGATTTGATTCTCTCAGTTTTCCCTTAACATGTTTCTTTTCCAACCCAGAATCACAGACTTGCTGCCAGCTGAAGTTCTGGTTACCCATAGGATGTGCAGCTTTTGTTGGAGTCTATATTTTTGGATGCATATTTCTTTGTTGGCTTACAAAAAAGGTGAGCGATGTCTATTTTTTCTTGCATTTGCTTTACTGAAGAATATCAGTAGTTATTTACTCATCAAAACACATATCACTCTAGCCAGAGTAATTTGATTAACAGACAGACGATTTCTTTTCCACAAGATATGCCTACTAATTAAACTACTAACTTGGCAGAGAAGCTTATTTATTTTACAGCTGCTTCAGTCTAAAAAAGGATTTGATGGCTTATAGAGAGAGCTGTTATTGTTATTATTCAAAAAAGATAAGGGAATCGGGGCCAAGAAAACACAAAAAGGCAGGACGAAGATTGAAACATAAAAATAGACGCTTTTGATTTCTAAGAATTATTGCATGCGGGCTGCACATTTGATTTTAAGTTTCCAGAGTCAGGGCAAAGAGGAAACAATCCGTTTTATGTTTCCCTCAACTTGTCGATTAAACAATCAGTGAGAAAGTCTTGTAAGCTGCCAGCAGTAGCTGAGAAAGAAATGGCCAGCCTCTTCCCATGGTAAGTTGCTAGGGCTCTGTTTTTAAAGAACACTAATATAACACTGTATGTAAACTAACTGAAATTAAAATTAAAAACTTTAAAATTAAAAAAATTTAAAAAATTTAAAAAATTTAAAAAATAAAGAACACCACAAAAAAGCTAGGGAGATAACTTGACAATGACAAAACAATCTTTCTGTGCTGGGGGATTTTCTTTTCAGTTGTTCACAATACAGATTCTCAATGAAAGAACTCACACCATTCTGCATATTACACAAGTATGCTAATACCCAAGTATATCCACAGTGTGATCATTGGCCAGACCGTGGGTATATCTGTGCCAGGATGGAATTTGGTAAGAAAGAGAAAGAAGGAAGACAGTGAGATAGGGCCCATGATTGAAATCTACAGAGGAAGGAACAATAAAAACAAAAATGAGGAAGGAAATTCGGCAGAAGCCTCTTTATTTAAAGCCCTTTTCATATTGTTCTCCTACTTAGCTGCAAGTCAGGAGCCTGAGCCGTATCCTAACATTTTTGTCACATACCACTTCAACCAAGAAGAGAAAACAGTAAAAAAAAAAGGAAAAAAAAAAGACCAGGGATGGAGATAAGGAAGAGCAGATGACAAACCATATTTCTGCCTTTTCTTCCAGAAATATCAATCCAGCGTGCATGACCCTAACAGCGAGTACATGTTCATGGCAGCAGTGAACACAGCCAAAAAACCTGGATTCACAGGTACCGCTCCATCTGGGGCTTTGGGCAGAGCAGAGTGTTTTTCACCTTAAGCCTGGAATTTTCATGGTTTATTTTAGAGGAAGGGCAAATGTCTCTAAGGCCCAATTTTAGATTTTTCCGTGAAATTCTGAACTTTCACTCTAAGTTTATACCCTCTGCAGTACATTGAAAACAAACAATAAGCCTGTAAGCCACTATTAAAAATAAACAAGCAAAAGATTCATAAGCCACTATTGTATCGAGGCAGTTTTCCAATCACTGTTTCAAAAACTGGGACGATTCTAAGTCTTCCTTGGTAAGAAGTTCTTTAAGTCACCTGATGAACATTTATCGGCTATCAGTGAAGTGCAAATTACTGAGTGAGGCCTGGGAGATACACAAACATGTGGAGGAGGGTTTTGGACACAGATTTGGAAGAGAGATCTGGGCCAGTGCTCCCCAGTGGGAAGAGGAGTCGGGGAAGCTAGTATTATTCTGATGAAAAGAAGGTGCAAGGTCAGAGAGTCTGGATGACTGACTGCACAAGGCCAGTTAGGTGTGACTTTGACTTTTTCCATTCAGAGTGAATATTGTCAATTCAAGGGTTGTTAAGCTGAGGAGCATCTAGGAGGTTTGAAGCATTCCTTGTGGAAAATTTGTAAGGCTCATGCCTTTGAGATGAAGAATGTAATAAGACAAAAGCCCCTAAATTTTTGCCACCATTCAGTGGTGAAGGACTTGTATAAATGGGATGCAAACAGCATCTGTAATCATGGACTTAAAGCATGGGAAGGGAGTTAATGCTCCTCAGGCTAACTCCTCATTTTTTGGGTGAGAGAAATTGATGCCCAGGGCGTTCAGTGATTCCTTTTGCTCCCTAGAGGTTTCCTACCATAGCTTTGTCACTAGCAAAGAACGTGTGTTTCATGGCTTTGCTATTGAAAACAACAACAACAACTTTTCATCTCTGTGCTTATAATAATGTGTCTGTTTTAGTTTGGATCCCTGAAAGCAGACCCTGAGACAGAGACTTGGGTATAAGTAGTTTATTTGGAAGGTGACGCCAGGAAAAAGGGGTGAGGGAGCAGGGAGAGCGAGACAGGCAAGGAGGAAAAGCAAATGAAGGTTGCATTACTGAGATCTCAGCTGGAGGCCACAGAGCTTCTGAGAAATGTTCAGAGGTCTCCCAGAATCATTCTTCCGAAGGGTGGCAAGTGTGGTTATCTATCCACTGGCTCCCATCCCCACTGGCTTGGGGTTGCCAGCAGGGCTCACGAGCTTTCCCTCACGCACCTGGAACAATGCTCTATGCTTGGAAGAGTGTCTCACAAGTCTTCAGAGAAAACCCAGAGGCAGAAAGCAGAGAAATGCACGGTGGGGGCTATTGTGCTAGAATGGACAGCATGTGCAGAAGTGTCTGCCCCAGCTGTGGCTGGAATCAGAGGTGGACATTTTCACACCCCACCTACCACGTGTAATAACCGAACATGGCCAGAGTGTAAGCTTCTTGAGGGTAGGTAGGGTCTCTCCTCTGTATTCTGAAACCACTAAGCAGACACAGGTTCAAGCAGAGCATGCCTCAGCACCTCTGTCAAATATTTATTGTATGATAATTATATGCATAATACCGTGCTGAGTAATTCGTGTTGGGTAGAGGGAGCGGAGACTCAAGAGAGTCCTTGTCTTCAGTCTGTGATGTCACTGGGAAAGCTGATGTGTTTGTAGAGAGGGTGGAATCGGGCTAGTGGCAAAAGTACTCAGTTAAGTGAAGTGTAGCATTCAGCTAACGTCTGTTACAGGAGTTAGGAGTGGGCTGGGAAAAACTTCACGGAAAATGCGGAACTGGTGGTGAGCCTTGAAGCCTAAAGAAGAGTTTCGATGGCATGTGCGTGTGTACAAGAGGCAGATGAAAGGGACAAACTTGTTGAAGGGAATTGGAATAGAGTGCTTTTAAAAATGTTGTGCTGCGTGTTGTTACAGGTGTGCCTCATACTTTGGAACTCTGTGGCACCCAGGCATGAACCACACTGGCCAGCTTCCCCTGCCATGAAGCGCAAGATTCCCACGTTCCCTGGACCGCAGAGAGTCAGACTTGACTGGAGTACATACATCTTCTGCTGGTGTTTTGTTCAATCTGGACCAGTGACTCTGTCAGTCAGAAGGGATTTTAACAGGCTGCTTCAGTACTGTGGGGTTATCAAAACACCCTCTTGCAACCAGTTTTATAGAAAGCCCAGCTCGTGCTCGCTCAACAAACAGACCTCACTGGGATGGAATTCCAGATCTTCATATCTGCTTCTAGCAATGCACCAGCCAGTAAAACAAACACATCTACAGATATTTTTAAGAGACGCCAAGGGTACTGAATCTGCAAAGCAAATGGGCAGCCAAGGGCCAGTATCTGTCTGCATTTCACTAACAGACTACCTCTTCTTCCTGTAGGAATGAGCATTCCTTTTGAATGAGATACTGGACGGAGAGGCTTCAGAACTGTAGCTATTTCTGAGGTGTCGACATATAACTGTACTATTATAATACATCAGTACACAGTACTCTTTTCAAACTTCTGAACACCAATCCCCCACTCCAAGAGTTTAGATGCCTTCATCTGCCTTCAATTTTCCTTTTTAAAATATTTCTACATGACCACTTGATGACAGACATTCTGAGCAGGGAGAAAGATCTACATTTCCCCCTCTACTTCTCAATAAAATACATATTCATTTAGCTGCAACTAAATATATGTTATATCATTTGCCTGTATTCTCCCTATAAGAATATTTTTGCTCCAGAAAGACATCTTATTTTCCCAAATTCAGTTAAAATGATTTACTTTGTTGACTTGTTTCGACCACATTAGTGGTAAAAAAAATTGCCCAGAATCAGAAGGGACTTTATTGTATGATTCTGTTTTCTACCATTATCTATGTTTTCATGGTGCTATTAATTACAAGCCAGGCTGTTTCTGAAGATCATGTTAAAATAGCAAACCAAAAAAAAAAAAAAAACAACAACAAAAAAAACCCAAACCATCTTTCCCTGTCAAGCATTGTCCTGGAGAAAGAGACAATGATCTATTCAGCAGAAAGCTGTGGTTCCTGGAGGTCACTTCCACACTGTAGCCACACTGACCTTTGGGCTTGACAGGTTGAAATGGTCCCATCAGCCTGGAACAGCCATCCAGACCTGGGTGGAATTCCAAAGGTTGAGAGACTCCCCTGAGCCCAGGACAACGATCTGCTCTCACCCACAGAGGCAGAAGTCACCCTGGGGACCATGGTGAGTCCGCCTGCATTTGTACTTCCGGGCTCTGGGAAGAAGCACAGATGTATCAGGGAACATCAACATGATTCCCTCTCCTAGGAAACATTCAGCCTGGAAACTGGCCCTGGCCCTTCAAGATAGGCTTTCTTTGAATACAATTTGGTTGGAAAGATTCCCAAATACATATAATCTGTCATTAGTCTTAGCTGGAATCTTTTCTCCACTTTCTGTTCGCATGCCCAATGCTTCTGAAGCAGCCAATGTACGTGCAACAACATTTTTAACTTCAGGTAAAATGGGGCTGTTTAGTAGTTTTAAAATTTGTAGGTGCCTGCTTATCGTGTTCTTTCAAAGCGAGACCAGATATGTCATTACGCACACTTAGGTTGTTGTAAGCGTGTGTGATGTTGGATGTGCGCAGTACAGTACTGCATTTGTAATTTGAATCAAGTACGGTGTTCTGCTTCTAGCTGACTCGGACGGTCTGGTTGGCTCCGCAGAGGTGTCCTCTGGGTGGTTTGCAGCTTGCTGGGGGGAGGGTAGAGTGGGGGTAGAGCCTTCCTGTGGGGTCCACCTGGCCTGGTTGTCCAAACTGTGCTCTGAAGCATCCTCATCCTCAGCACTGGACATTTCAAAGTGGATTATTAAAAGATACAATTTCTGTGAAATAAAGACTTGTTTTAAGGGGAGCTAATCATGAAATAGATGTTAGCAGTAGTAGGAAACTAAGGAATAAACGTTTGATGTTCAGCACCTGAAAATACCTCACTGTTTTCTTGGGGGGAAGGAAATGGTTACCTTAGTTGTAGCTAGCCCTTGCAAACTTGGCTGTCTTGAAGGTATTACACTGCTCAGAACAGTCGCTCTTCATTTTTTTCTTCTTCCTTTTTAAATATGGAAAGAACCACAGACTTAAAAAAGGTTGGAAGTACCGCAGAAGGACTCTTCTTGTCCTTGGTGAGTTTCTGGCCTAATGCCCTATTCACCCCTGAACAGTGTGTATTTCCTATAGACAAGAACATCTTTTCTCCATAACCACGATACAACCACCAGCATCAGAAAATTTTTTTCTTTAAGATTTTATTTATTTGACAGAGAAAGAACAAATAGAGGGAGAGGGAGAAGCAGGCTCCCCACTGAGCAGGGAGCCCGATGCAGGGCACGATCCCAGGACCCTGAGATCATGACCTGAGCCGAAGGCAGACGCTTAAACGACTGAGCCACCCAGGCGTCCCCCAACATCAGAAAATTAACACTGATATATTGCTGCCATCTCATCCTCAGGCTGTATTCAAGTTTGTCCGGTGTCCTTCTAATGTCTTTTATAGCAAAAGATTATGTTCAGAATCTCCCCTTGTACTTAGTTGTCATGTTTTTGTGGTGTCTTTCAGTCTGGGCAGTTTCTCCGTCTAGACCTGCGTGGCCTTGACTTTTGAATATTGCAAGCAGTCATTTTGTAAAATGCCCCTTGATTTGGGTCAGTCTGAGGTTTCTTGATAATTAAAATCAGTTATCGATCTTTGGCAAAAATAGCACAAGAGTGATGCTTTTTTTTTTTTTTAACAGCATCCTGTCAGGTGCCTCACAATCTTGATCTGTTACATTACTGATAATGCTCATTTCGATCACTCCACTAAAATGGTATCTGTCAAGCTTCTCCACCGTCAAATACTCTTTTCCTCTTTATAGGTTATAAGTAGTTTATGGGGAGGTACTTTGAAATCTTCTAAATCTTCTGTTCCTTATCAAATTTTCAGTGTATTCATTCGTTCAATTTTATCTGTATGGTTTCCTGTTTTATTCAACGGCGAAACATTTGTGACTGTCATTATCTTATCCTGATGCTTGCCTTGTCCCATTCCTGGCCGGTAGGAGCCCTGTCGACACTGCCTCTGGCTTCCTTCTGCCACATCCCCAGCACTTCCTTGCTTTCTGGCAGAACAAGATACTCCCGGGTCAGCTAGTGTTTTCCCATCCCAGTGCAGGCATCAGCCATTTCTCCAAAGAGCCCTGGGCTCAGGGTCATGAGATTGAGTCCTGCATCAGGCTCCACACTGAACGCGGAGCCTGTTTAAGATCTTAAGATTCCCTCTGCCACTGCCTCTCTCTCAAAAAAAAAAAAAAAAAAAAAAAATTCTCTGGTTTCACAGGGAGAGTTTTTAGTCTTTATGTTAATGAAGAGTATAATGACATCTAAGCATGGTTGTTTGACAAAAATACTGAATCTACATGTGACTTCTTCTTTGTCTGATCCCTCTCTACTCTTTTCTTCTGGCTCAATGGTCATAGTTCAAAAGGACTGCAGCTTGTCTAATGGACATGGCACTCTTCTATCAGTATTCCAATGATTTGGAAGTCCTGATGAAATGTTCTCTTGAGCTAGGCTAGGAAGAGGACTTGAACTCGAAATACAACAGAATGCCCCATCTTATATCCAAAACATCAGACAAGTTCCCCTAAAACCCCTAAAATAGAATCAAGATACCTCTGGACCAACTCAGAGTTACATTGAAAGAGGTGACACTCTACCAGAAATAATTTTAACTGAAAACATAGCTCTTCTCAGTCTTTTAAGAATATACCAAAATGGGAACGGGTTTCATTCTCAAAGCACAGCAAAGCTTCATTAACCAAACCACTTTTCCTCATTCTCAGTGCCTCTCATATGCCTGCAGGCAGCTCTCAAAGCAGCTCCTCCCTCCTTTTCTCCTCCTCAAGTCCTCTCCAAGCCAGCAGTACATCTCTTCCATCCCCTCCTCACATCGTCCCTTTCAAAGCACCTGATAAAATAGCTCTTTTTTTTTAAAGATTTTATATTTATTTGACAGAAATAGAGAGAGAGAGCACAAGTAGACAGAGAGGCAGGGAGAGGGAGAGGGAGAGGGAGAAGCAAGCTGTCTGCTGAGCAGGGAGCCCGATGCGGGACTCGATCCCGGGATTCCAGGATCATGACCTGAGCTGAAGGCAGACGCTTAACCAACTGAGCCACCCAGGCGCCCAAAATAGCTCTTTCTAATTCACATTGTACTTGTATAGGTTTCCCATCACTGCTATTACCAATTTCCACAAACATGGTGGTTTAAAACAACACAAATTTATTCTTTTATGGTTCTGAAGGCCAGAAGTCTAAAATCAGTTTCACCAGCCTAAAGCCAATGTGTTGGCAGGGCTACTTCTTCTGGAGACTCAAAGGGAGAATCTCTCTCTCTCTTTTTTTTTTTGCTTTCCCAAATCTTCTGGTGACTGCCAGCATTCTTTGGCTTGTCATCACTCCAGTCTCTTCTTCTGTAGTCACACTGACTTCGCCATTTCTGCTGTGGCATCTCTCTCTGCCTACCTCTTATAAGGATACTTACGGTTGCATTAGGTCCCACCTAGATAATCTGGGATAATTCCCCATCTCAAGATCCTTAACTAGGCCCATCCACAGAGTCCTTTTTGCCATACAAGGTAATTCACAGGTTCCAGGTATTAGGACTAGGATTAGGGATGGTCTTTCATGGACCATTTTTCAGCCAACCAGAGTCCCGTAAACACCAGGGATTTTGAGGGTGGGGAATCCTCTATGAATCTTTCTTTCCACTCCCAATCTGGGTTTCTATACTTAGTATTCCCCATTCTCTCCTCTAATTCTTTTTTGGAAACTCCATACCCTTCCTTGACAAAGCACCAAGAGTCTAAAGTTTCCCTATCCAGTGGCCTTGTTCCAAGTCTGAATCCTGTAGTTGTGATTAGTTTTAGACTTCAGCCCACTGGATGATTGATGCTCATTACTCTTAAAAGAGCAAGTGTTGGAATGGAGAGGGGACAGACCAGTATGGACTTTGGTCCTGTGGCCAATGGTGAACTCAACTTTGTCAATTCCAGTTTCCTTTCCATTACATCCACCAAAAGGAGCTGAAGACCATTGGTTTGTTTGCCAGTTGGTCCATTATAGTAAGCACATCCCTGAAGAACAAACTATACTTGGGAGTCAGTGTAGTCTGAACCTAAGTTAAGAAAGGACTCCATTGCCTCACTTAGCCAAGAGCCCACCCTCCTTTGTGTTACTGGGTCCCCATCACTGTGAAATAAAATTTTTTTTCTTGATTTATCTGGCAGGGCCTTCCAGAGTCCTAAAGAAGGTGACATTAGCTTTTAATGGCTGTTCACTTTATTAATGTGGGAAATAGGCTAGACTTAATGAAATTATTTTGGGTCAGAGTTTCCCCTCTAATGGAAATCACGGTGGGGATTTTCTATTCGCCTCCATCTCATGGTATATATTAAATGCTGTGGGATCTGAATTTATTTCATAACAACAGTCAAGAAAAATGGCTATTTCTGGAAAGCACTCCTCTTTTAATATAAAGCAATCCAAGTGAATGAACATGAGAAATAGAGGAACCATTGACTGCCTTCCAGTTGAAGCTTGGATCCAGTCTAACTTTTCCCAAACAGTGCTTTGAGAATAAATCCTATTTGTATGTGAGGACCCAAGGAGTGATTTAATCAAAGTGTTTCTTTATCCTTCTCTTTGCTGCCTAATCCCACTCTCTCACCTTAAAGGAACAATTACTTTCTGTTGAACTCTGGATTTCAAGCAAAATGTTACAGAAATCCAACTGTCCAGATTTTCAAATGTCTAATAATCAGCTTTGTACGAGTGAAGGCAAGGTCTGAGGTTTCAAATCTGATCACAAGGAAAAGCATTTATAAAGCTCAATGAAACAACCACAGAATCTCCACCCGCTGTCTAACCACAGAATTTCCAAGGATCCACAGTCCAACTTCATAGATGGTCTGAAGAAGTAAAATGATTTCTCATGCTTACGTTCTTAGTGGGTATTGGAAGCAGACTAGAAACTGTGCCTCTTACTTTTGACACATTGCTTATCTCTTTTCCACTTGCTTTATCACACCTAACCCAACTTCCCATACCTAATTTCCTTTCCCTAAACACTCATTCTCGCCTTTTATCTCCACTTTCTACCACCCACCAAGGCAAGACTGAAGACATTAAAGAAGAGGGATCAGTGGGCAGCAAGCAGAGGAAAACCTCTATGACGGAAGATATGTCAATTCCAGTTTCCTTCTCACTCTTCTTCCTCTTCACCAAGACTTGTCCCCATTGCAAGGCCCCCTGCCTGCTTTCCAGGACCAGTGTTCTCCCAACACCCCACTCTGCCCCTGACACAAGAGACACTGGTGTAACCCTCTTCCTCCTCCAAGTTCTAACCACATAGGAGAAGCTCTGGCCAAAAACTGTTTTTGAATGAAAGGATCAGAGAAGATGAGGGCTATATGCCTGAGTTCTGGGACTCAGGCCCTATTCCTTCATTCTCCACTAAATCCTTTCAGTTTATTTGCATCTCTACTGATCACTGTCTTTGATAAAACCTGAGAGTTATGCATTCTCTAAGCATTCTGAGTAAGAGAAATGTTTACTGTCAGTCACTGAAGTTTCAGGGCCCTACCTCATCCGAATCTATAGTTTACTCTGACACCACAACTCCAGCCTGTGTAATCCACTTATGTAACTACTAATCTTCAGACTTGGCCTGCCACTGGTTTGGATGTATGGAATATATATAATAAGCACAATTGAAAGGATGTTCAGCATCATATTTATCAGGTTGATGCAAATTAAAACTACGATCAGATAATACTACCCACCCACTGGTATGGTTAAAATGAAGTGTCAAGGTGGATATGGAGCAACTGGAACTCTTATTCATTGCTTGTGGGAGAGCAAAATGGTAAAGTCACTTTAAAAAACAATTTTGGATAAAGTTAAGCATACCCTTTCCATATGATCCACATTCCACTATTAGGAATCTTCCCCAAAGAAATGAAAATATACATCTTCACAAAAGCCTGTATGAAATGTTCATAGCAGCATTATTCATAATAACTGAAAACCACCAAAATATCCATTAACTAATTATATTCAGGTCCAAAAATTATGGTATAGCTCTACTTGTGATAAATGAGGAAATGATCCATTTAAGCATTAGATTTCATTGTTAGAATCTCAACTGAGACCTTCAGAAAGAATTTACAGAACAGAAGAGAAAAGTGACCCTTCCCCCGCAGATGTACCCCATGACTGAAGAATAAAATGGAGAATGCAATTCTATTCAAAGCCTGGAACATCCAAAGGCTGAGGGAAGACAGTACTGCTTTGAGGACACAGGCAGAGAAATCAGCTTTCACTAGACTCCTAGGAAGAAAATACTCTGAAACATTCATAGGAACTTCAGCTTAGAGATCTACTGAGGCTAAGACTCTGGCAGACAGAAAAAAAATGTAGAGAGTAGGGTAACATCTTTTCTAGGAAATGGATTTCATAGGCCCAAACAATTCTACCCCAAGAGGTAGGGGTAGCAGCCCTTGTGTCATAGGCCCTGAAAATACTTGCTTGGAAATGGGTGTGGAAATGATGGTCTGAAGAGATACCATGCTAGGTATGGTACCAGACACCAGAAACAAAAGACTTGAAGGGGAAGTGGAAATAAGATCTTGTGACTGGTACAGTAACCACTGTAAGTTTCTACACTTTCTAAGAAGACTACGATGTCTTCAACACCTCTCTCTGAGAAAAGCTCTTGGATGCTCTTAAATTTTTCCCTCAGATACGATATTAACCTCTTAGGAGAAATTAACCTCTTATGAGAAATCAACCTCTTATGAGAAATCTCTCCCAGTTGGGTTTAACTTCATAGTTATGAATTTTAGATAACATATCAGCTGACTAGCATCTTGGAAAGACTAAAATTGAGACCCTCTTTCCCTCAGTACCACTGATTTGCTGCCATGATCCTTGGCCATGTTAATGTGGGTCTAGATTAAGGTTGAGTTTGGGAAACGGTTTCACCTGAGATGAACTCTCTAGCTCTTGTCTTATTTAAAATTTCGTGAGTGTAGTGCTACTGCTGGGATAATCTGGGTATGTCTTTGGGTTCTTTAAATGTTGGGGAACATGAGAAATTATGCTCATTTTAGTGATAAAAATCCCACGTAGCAGTGGTTGAAAGAATCCAGACTCTACCAGATATCTGAGCCTAAGTCCTTTCACTGAGCCTAAGTAGAATAAAATTTTTTTTTTTTTTTTGAGACAGAGAGAATGAGAGAGAGAGAGCACATGAGAGGGGGGAGGGTCAGAGGCAGAAGCAGGCTCCCTGCCAAGCAGGGAGCCCGATGCGGGACTCGATCCAGGGACTCCAGGATCATGACCTGAGCGGAAGGCAGTCGCTTAACCAACTGAGCCACCCAGGCGCCTGAGCCTAAGTAGAATAAGAACTGGAGAGAAAGAATTAAGGTCGTTAATTCTTTCACACATTAAATTATTTGAATTCTAAGTTGCAAGATAATTTAATCTTTGGACTTCAATTTCTTCTGGGAATTTCAGAATGGGAGAGAGTTTATATGCAAATTTCGGCACCTCTATGTTGGTGCAAATTTATTAGTGGAATAGGTTAGTGTTGCCATTTAATCATATTGCCTAACCTCTGGTGAGCTATACTGAGCAGTGTAGTTGGGCATAATTTGGGATGGGAAATAAAAAAGGGAGCAAATTCTCAGCCTTGGATGTACTGTAGATTTGGAGTCAATCTAATGAATGTACTATTGGGAGCATTTTTATGCTTCTTACTAGTAGTCACAGGAGGGTAACAAAGGAGCGTAGGTGGTATTGAGGAAGCAGCCCATGAAGGTGGAAACAAGATTGCCTTGATGAACAGCTGATCTCCTCCCTTTTGGAGGATTGTCACTCTCTTGGTTGTTATGATTCATGGTGGATCCCAAAGAATAAAAGAAAAAAATAGGAAATGATGCAGGAACCCCCTCGCCCCAACCTTCCACAATCTTTTTTTTTAAATAGGAGGGTCTTTAGCTAACCCCCATGTCTTTTACCCATCTTATTTCTTACTCCACCCCTTCTGATAATGAGAGACATCTATTAGTCCTTGTTGCTTCATTTGACAGTAATTTATTACAAAGTTCCAATAACTGGGGTGCTAATTTTTATTATATTCTCTCCATCCTGGCTCAGTATGAGGCAGAGATCCTAGATAGTGTTTTATTTTGCAGGTCTAAGTTTTTCCCTTGGGTGGGCTTTCCTAAGGTCTAACTGGGTAATGAATGGGAGATAGTGTAGTAGAAAGTGTCAGTATACCAGTTTTATTGTGTAAATTAACCACACAATCCACCCCAGCTTTCCTAATAATAAGTCTAACATTTTGATCTCCATTTTCCTGACTGCAGTTGAGAGTCTATTTCTATTGGTTTTTAACTCAGGTGAGGAGTGGAGGTTTTTTTTTTTTTTTTTTTTTTTTGATTCTCTCAAACTAGAAGCATCAGTACAAAAATCACATAGATAGTAAAGAGTAGGGTTTTTTAGAGAAAAGTCAGTGATTGGAGTTTGTATGAAAATAGTGGGGAAACAGCTAGGAAATGTATCTGGCCCCAAACACAGGTAATAGGTTTAATTTTTTTTTTTTTTAAGCAAATGTGAGAAGCATTGAAGGTATTTGCGCAGAACAGAAACATTGCCAGAGATGGGTTTTCTCAAGAGTAATTTGGTAGCTGTAGGTAAGCAGACTGAAGACAGATGAAAGGAGATGACCAAGAGGAAATGTAATGACTGAGGAAACAGGAAGAAGGAATGGTAGTATTACAGAGGTCTAACTTGGCAGATAATTCTCTATTGAGGGTGAAGGGAGTGCAGTTGTCAAAATAATGGAGTTGCTCAGATTGGAAGTTTGGAGTGGGGGTTGGCAAATTTTGTCTGTAAAGGGCCAGATACATAGTCTAGGCTTTGTGAACCAGACAGTCTCATGGCAACTACTCAACTCTGCCACCATAGCATGAAAGCATAGCTAATATGTAAATGAATGAGCAAGACTGTATTCCAATAAAACTTTATTACTAAAACATCCAGCCCACAGGCCATGGTTTACCAATCCCTGGTTTACAAGGTTATAACATCAGTGCTGGTTATGAAACTATCCCCTTTGAGCTCCAAACTCACCCTGTTCCCTGCCCTGGGATGCTGGGGCTGGGACTCTGCAAAGCACATTTCTGTTTTCCCAACTGCTCCCTATGAGGTGTGGAGTGGGGAAAAGGGACACACTCCTTCCTGTTTTGCTTGCTATTTCCTGTCAAGTCATCACCACAATGGTTCTTCACTTTGGCAGATGCAGTTGGTTCTGATTTCCAGTTTGTTCCCGCACTCCCGGAACCAGACTGTAATAGAGCTGCCTCGGAGTTACAGCACCAGCTGCCTGGCAACCCCTCCACAGGAGTTTGAGTCTGGCATCATGAGGCACCTCTTCTGAGATCCTAAGGCATCACTCCCAGCCACGCAGAGCTCTCTCCCCATATCCAAGAGTCTAGGTCCTAACAACCCTAGCCTCTTCCTTCTGCCCTACCAACACTACAAGTGCTTCCTGCAGTTACTACCTTTGTGTTACCCCAGAATTCCCTTTTGTTTTTCTTCGCAATTCTCCAATACCTGTTTAACTTATTTCTTGTATTAAATTCTCTCTATTGGAATAACTGGCATGGTTTCTGTTTCTCTGATGACATCCTAATACAGAGCATTCTGTGTAGAATAGGAATATACATAGGGATGTAGATAGGAAATATGAGAAATGTAGCCTTGAAGGGGTAGATGTTGAGTCTACTTTTAGAAATGATGAGTTTGAAGTACTGACAAATCAATTCTAAACTTCTAGCTGGTAATTGGATATTGAAAAAAGTCATGGATGTATTATTCTTATAAAGGTGCTGTTTCTATGAGTAGACATCAACAACGAGGAAAGTATAACTAGGGTGGAAAAGCTATATATGGGAAACATCTTCATTTTTGAGAGAAATGATGGGGAGGAAGGAAAGACAATGAACAGGACAAATAAATAATTGCCTCAGAAGCAGAAGAAAAACCTGCAGAATACAAGAAGCCAAGAAGAGTGAGTTTTAAGAGGAAGGTTGCAAATAGGGGATAATCTTAAATTGCTGTGACTTCCCAAGGGTAGTTTCAATAGAACAGTAAAGTTAGAATAGGAAGAATTGGTAGGAAAAATGAGGCCACTAAGATCTTTCTTCTTTTCTTTTTTTCTTTTTTATGATGATGAAAGGAAGGTGGGTGATTATATAGAGATCTATAAGCCTAAATAAATAAAATTAATTAATTAAACTAGGAAAGCTTAAAGTTTTTATGTAGAGAAGTTATGGGTGGTGAGGGATAATGGAACATGCATAGAATAAGGGAATAATACATGGGATACATAAATGGAAAAATGTAAGTGAGGATAGATGGAATTGAGAACCAAACTGACATAAAGGAAGGGCATTTCTTTCTCTGAGATTCAGATAAATCGCGTATCAGGAGGAAAGAAGTGGAACTAATTTTGAAAACTGGACTGTCCTAATTCCTTATTCCTGTGTTAAATAATGGGACCAGACATATTTTCCTACTCCTGTGTTAAACAGTGCTAAGACCAAGCAATAACCAAGGCTGCTTGTTTAGGGAATATATGTTCATGGATGACGAGACTGTGGACCACCCTGTCCAGATCCCTCTGCCCTAGCTGCTGGCGAATGCTGTTGGCGGAAAGCCTTTATCTGCCATTCCCTTCAGAGATTGCCTCAGTGCAGAAAGCTGCCTTGCCCATTACTTCCTTCCAGAGGGAGCCCATGTCCATTGATGGGGTCCAATGTAGGACATTTCTGATGCCTCATTTTATACACACAGAGCTCTCTGTGGGGATTGACTGAGACTAGAGATCACAAACTTCTCCCTGTAGCCAATCTGACTTCCTCTCCCTCTCTTGCACAGGTGTTAATCTCAAGCATATTCCCTAGTAAACATCCTGAATATTAAACTGTGCCCCAAAGTCTGCTTCACAGAAAACCCAACCTGTAATGCCAGCTCAACAGTTTACTTCAGGACTTGCTTTAACATCTATGACCCATTGTAGCCACCAAACCAAGTTTTTTCATCATAAATTCAGCCCAATCTCAACCATTTTCCTACCTTAGAAACCTTGCCTTAGAGTCATCCAGCCTGAGCCCTAAAACTCTATAGATAAATTGTTTCAATTTTCTGTTTTGAGACTGTCAAGGTGGCATCCTCCCTTACTTCAGTAAGTTTAATAAACTTAGCTTTGCTTAACAGGTTTTTCTGGGCGTCTTCTGGAGAATTGATAGCTGAGAATTTTCATCAGATGTCCTTATTATTCCTATTTTAGAAAGCCTGGTAGCTTCAAGGAAAGAGGAAAATATGTTTTGCCTAATATAATAAGGTATCAACTAAAAAA
The DNA here is from genome assembly GCF_029215605.1 of Mirounga angustirostris. Lineage (NCBI taxonomy): Eukaryota > Metazoa > Chordata > Mammalia > Carnivora > Phocidae > Mirounga > Mirounga angustirostris. Next base: position 164,111,132 of record NW_026991711.1, read on the forward strand.
CCCTCCATTTTCTCTCTGGACTTGGGATTTTGCAAAGAAGAATGATCTTGGAGTGGAGAGATGGTGGGAATTCTGTAAACTTGGGCTCAGATAATATGGTACAGTTAGAGTTGATAGCTACTGTCTTCCTTTATAATTGGTGTTCCCAGAAGTTCTTATCCCTCTGATGGAGCAGCTTGGGCTCTGGTGGAAGTGGAGTCCCTGATATCTGCTTAGTCAGTAGCCACGTTTTCCCTTGGGTTGGGATGGCCCTGATTCTGAGCACTTTCAGTTCTCATTTCCTCTCTTCTCCTAGGCTTCTCATCTCACCTCCACCATTCTCAGGTGCTTATAGGCTTAGCAAGAGACACTTGTAGCTAGAACAAGTTTTTCTCTCTTCCTTCTATAAAATATATTAGTAGGAATATAGGAACACAGAGACAAATACGATAATCTTCCTTCCAAATAATCCCAGAGATATCACAAAAGCGATCATATGTGAAATTACTTTTGATGTGTTCAAATAGGATATGATGTAGGGAAGTGCAATCTATTCTCTTGCCTTCTACTCTATTCTTAAAGTACTCAGAGGTTGGATTTTCTTATATAGGTATTTTTCAGTAATTATCCACTAGGCTGTGCTTCTTATTTTTTGAAATTTAAACTAATTTCTTCTTGCCATTAATGAAGATAGCTCACATTACTGAATGCCTGCTAGGACAAGTCTACTGACCCTCTCATCATATCATGGTATATCCCTGAAGATGGTTTGTGAACCTCTTCTCCAGTTCTCTTTTGGCCAAATGGACCTAGTTTTTCCTTTATCTGATTTCCAAAAGATGGTTTCTATTTCTGTTTTTTGAATGCATTATTGGTAAAGGCAGGGGTGGGGCATTAATTAAGTCAAGTTCAGCCCACAAAAGATCCTTAACTCGAATTACCAGCCTCTGAGCTTTGAAACTTTTGAAGTTTAGGCTTATTTGAAGTAATTTGGGTTTTCCCCTCCTTTTATTATCTTCTTTACCAACAGCAAACTCTGATGCCTAGAGGCACTAAATATTACCATTTCAAGCACCCCACCTAACTCAAACACAAACCTGCTATGCTCGTGAAAAGCACCTAGAACCACAGCTGGCTATGGGGCCACCTGGGAGCCATTTTTACATAGAGGTATAGCAAAGGTAGGACACAGTACTCAGAGAGATAATGAGACTAGGTTCTGGTGCCTATAATCTAGAAACTCTGCCACCCCCACAAAGAACAAAACAGAAGTTTTTGCTAAGCATTCTTTTCCATAGTATAATTTGCTTTTCTAAAGGAGTGGTACTTAGTGTTACTATAGATCAAATTAACATATGAATCTTTAAAAATGACAAACCTGAATTCAAAAATGACACTTAAAAATAGATTAAGACACATTTTTAATTACATGCTCGAAAGAAAATTCATAATGTAGTTATGCACTTTTCACTAATAGTTTGTCTAAAATTAGTCAATTTTCTATTCTCATAATTATCATGAGCTTTTTGGCTTTCACACGTTGCATCTCTTCATTTTCCCCAAGTTATCACTGGCTTTGAATTTTCAAGTTTCTTTGTATTACCACCTTCATTGTCACCAACTTCTCTGTACTTAGGGAGAGAAAGTCAGGAGTGTGCCATGGGTGAGCCTGGACTGAAGCTTGGGGTCTTTGAGGATGAGACCACTGCATCCCATAGAAATGGGATTACACCCAATCCCCTTTAGTGTTAACTTTTGCACATAATTTTTCCTATTATCTAAAGCATGTTGCCTTCTGTCTGTGCCCATATCTTCACACATTCAGTCATTTCACTGCCAGTCCAATACACGTGAGGGCTCATTTTTCTCATTTACAAATTAGTTTCTGAAGTCTCTGCTATCTCTACAATTTTACTATTTTAGCATTTAGAATTATTTAGCTGCATCCCCAGCACTTGAATTTCAGGTTTCTTAAAATCTTTCCCGGTGATAATTTCAGGGGGTATCAGAGCCTGTGTTGATTTAGTTCAGGGCTGCAAACTTGTACTCCCGAGGTGATCTTTGTATGCAAAAGTACCATAAATTACATTGGCAAGATGAATTCCCATTAAAAAACATTTTTTGTAAGATTTTATACTTCTTAAAGCTGCATAGTCAGGCTTCTTAAAATTTACTTTTTTTATTTCTGGGAAAGTCCTAAGGCTCCTAAAAGTCCCTGAGAAAATCACCCAGATCATAAGATATTTTCTACTTCCATTTTCTACCCTTTTTTGACTTACTTAGGGTAGTCTGTTTAGATTTTACTTCATTCTGAAAGTTCCCATTTTTCCATTTTTAGTATTTTTATATTGTGTGTGACTCTTATGGGTTTTCCCCCCTTAAAAGTTAGATGGCAAGAAGGGGTTTATCCCAATGAGAATGCATAGAAGGGAATGACTTTGCAAATTAAATAAGCAGCTTTATTTGTGGCGATCCTACATGGAGAATATGTTTGAATTAGCAACCACCTAATTCTTAGATTTATAGAACAAGAATATATGTGATACAAACTTTGAAAAAGTGATTTCAAAAGAAAAAAGTCTTTTTAAAATGTTACAGATGATAGTCAAAATGCTTCCTGGACTTAAATAGCAATTACAAGTGGCAATTTCAAAATCAGAAACATTTGGATGAGATTTCTCACAAAACATAGTAGAGATTTTATAAAGAATATTTCAATGTAATCACTGTCTTTTGTGACCAGCTGTCAGTCTTTTGAGAATTTATAGTGATTTTAAGCTTCATTGGAATAAAAAACAAAGCGGCATAGTCTTCCTTTTGAGTGAATTTAAAAACTTAGTGTAAGAAACAAAAAACATTTTAATCTCTGACTCTGTTAGGGCCAAAGAGCTCACGGCTGGGAATGGGGAAAGAGAGGAGAGTTTCTGAGCTGTGTAACTCTACAGGGAACAAATGAACATTAGAAGAGTGAGGTGAGGCTACCCAAGACTGCACAGGTAGACTCACAGGTTACATCCTAGAGCATGTTAAGTCAGTCAGGAATGCCCAGGCAGATGCAGAAATCAATCGGGATCTGAAAGGAATGCTTATTCTCCCAAGAGTTAACAACCAGGGTTGTTAATGCACATAAAAAATGCAGATTAAAAAAATTGTTTCTGAGAGCTCTAGTGTTGGGAGGAACAGGTGGCCAGAAATGAATTAAAGCTGATGGAAACATAAGCATATCAAATAGTGCGAAGATGTGTTCACATGGAGGCTCGAACTAAATCTGAAGACAAGAAGGTTCTGCACCCTGTTGAGCTCCTGACTTGGAGCTTTAAAGTTTTTCTGCCCAACTTCTGACACAACTATGTTTATTTAGCACCTATTACATGAAGGGCACAGGGAATAGAAAACAAATCAGACTCAAGAACAACTTGTGTCTCTTGAATATTCACAGCATTGACCTATTAACTCTCCCTGTCTTTCCTACCTCCTTACTACTCCTTTCCATCCAACACTTTCTCTATTCTCTTTCACTGGCTCCTTTGTCCATTTCTTTTATTTCCAAGCTTTCTTTCTTGATATTTAACATATTCCCAAAGATTAATCTGTTTTCCCCAAAGAAGATGATCACATTTCCAAGTATTTGGATATGAATTTCTCTGAATTTCTCTCCATCACTTCATACATTACATATAAATTATTCAGTCCTGGGAGAGGGGTATAAAGAGGAGTATGATATCCATTGAAACGTTCATTTACTCATTTATCCAATAATCATTTATTGAGTGCTTAGCAAATACTGCATATTATTTGAGACACTGGAGGCACAGAATTGATTAAGATGAATTTCTTGTTCTTAACGACTTATAGTCTAGAGGAGGAGTAAAACACAAACACTGAGGGGCCCCAGAGACTTATGTGAATACTATGAAGGGCTAGCAAATGTGTAGAATTGTTTGAGAAGCACTTCATGGCCTAATATCACTCCTGTCTTCATCTTGCTTTCATATCATTTGCTAAGTTTTCGAATATATTTCACTTTGCTATATAGTGTGTTTCTCTGTATGAAACATATCCTTTTATTTTATGTCCTGGTGTGTGCTATAAATAAATAAAATTAATAGATGTCTATATTGAAGGGAGTTGATTTTTGAGGTGGGCATTGAAAGATGGAGTTCAGGTGGCAGGAAGAAGAAAAAGACAGAATTTACAGTATGTACAAAAGCATGGGGAGATGAAAATCTTGGGGTGTTCAGATAATGGTGGGTGGTTTTTTTGTGGGATCATAGAAATAAATGGCAGGAAATTTCTGGAGGAAAAACGACTAGTCACACTGGCTCTTATCCTATAGAGGATGAGGAAATAGAAGTGATTTTAAAGGAGAAGAGGAACAGGTTCGGCTTAGTGATGGCAGAGTGAAAAAGGTGGGTTGGAATGAGGGAGGCAAAAAATTAAGAGCTAACTGCAGTGAGGACTTGGACTAAGGCAATAGCAGTGGAAGTATAAATGAAATGACCAATTCAAGCAATATTGAAGGAACAGAGTGGTAGGATTTCAGGAATGTTTGGGTATAGCCAGTGAGGGAGAGGGGAGGCAGGCTTTCATTTGGATGGCAGATGATGTCCTTTTTCTCACAGATATTGACTACATTGTCCTTGGAAGTAACTTAGAATCTTTTGGGGATAAGAAGGCATCAGCACATGAGAAGTGAGTTAGCAATAGTTTACCTTCCCTCACAGTTTGCAGTTTGTGATGGCCTTCCATTCCCTTGTTTGATAACCCATGAATGATGTCTCAAGTCAATGCATGATTGAGTATCAAAAAAATAGTTTCAACAGTGAGGGCTATGTGTGGAGAGATGGTGGCATAATCTGACAAAGAATTCTTAGCTATCCAATAAGAGGACATAACATTTGTAAATATTTATGCACCCAACATGGGAGTACTGAAATATATAAAGCAAATATTAACAGACCTACAGGTAGAAATAGACAGCAATATGATATGACAATAGTAGGGAACTTCAATACCTCACTTTCATTAGTGGATAGATCATCCAGATAGAAAGTCAATAAGGAAACACTGGACTTAAAAGACATGTTAGACCGGATGTACTTAGACATTTACAGAACATTCCATCCAAAAGCAGGGGAATACACATTCTTCTCACATGCACATGAAACATTCTCCGGGACAGATCATATGTTAGGCTCCAAAACAAGTTTTAATAACCTTAAGAAGATTGAAATATCAAGCATCTTTCCTGACCACAATAGTATGAAATTAAAAATCAGTTATAAGAAGAAAACCAGAAAATTCACAAATATGTGATTAAACAATATGCTACTGGATAACCAATGGGTCAAAGAAGAAATCAAAAGGGAAATAAATATATTGAGACAAATGAAAACAGAAATACAACATGCCAAAACTTATGGGATATAGCAAAAGCAATTCAAGAGGGAGCTTCATAGTGATCGATGCTGACATAAGGAAACAAGAAAGATCTCAAACAAACAACCTAACTTTACACCTCAAAAAACTAGAAAAGCAAAAACAAAAACACAACAAATTAAGCCCAAAGCTAGTGAAAGGAAGGAAATAACAAAGATCAGAGTGAAATAAATGAAATAGAAACTAAAAAGACAATAGGAAATATCAATGAAACTGAGTTGAATTTTTAAAAAATAAACAAAATAGACAAAATTTTAGCTAGACTCACCAAGAAAAAAAATAAAGGACTCAAATAAGGAAAATCAGAAATGAAAGAGGACATGTTGTAACTGATATCACAGAAATACAGAGGATCGTGAGACTATTATAAACAAATATACACCAAAAAAATTGGCAACCTAGAAGATATGGATAAATTTGTAGAAACATACAATCTTCCAAGAGTGAATCGTGAAGAAATAGAAAATCTGAACACACTGATTACTAATAAGATTAAATCAGATCCAAAAAAAAAAGCCTAGGACCACATGGCTTCACTGGTAATTCTACTAAACATTTAAAGAAGAATTAATACCTATATTTCTCAAACTCTTCCCGAAAATAGAAGAAGAAAGAGCACTTCCAAACTCATTTTATGAGGCCAGCTTTACTCTGACCCTAAGACCAGATAAAGACACTACGAGAAAATTATAGGCCAATCCCTGATGAATATGGATGTAAAAATCCTCAAAAAAAAAAAAATATTAGCAAACCAAATTCAACAACACATTAAAAACGTCATACACTATGATCAAGCAGGATTTATTCCAGGGATGCAAGGATGATTCAATATCCACCAATAAATCAATGTGATATACTACATTAAATGAAAAATAAAAATCATAGGATCTCAATAGATGCAGAAAAAGCATTTGACAGGACTCAACATCCGTTCATGATAAAAACTCTTAACAAAGTGAGTGTAGAGGGAACATACCTCAACATAATAAGGCCATGTGACAAGCTCATGGAAATCATCAATGGTTAAAAGCTGAAAACTTTTCCTGTAAATCAGGAACATGATAAGGATGTCTACTCTCACCACTTTTCTTTAATACAGTACTGGAAGTCCTAGCTAGAGCAATTAAGCAAGAATTAAAAGGCATCCAAATTGGAAAGGAAAAAATAAAATGTCTTTATTTGCAGATGACATGATATTGTATATAGAAAATCTTAAAGACTCCACCAAAAGTCTTAGAGTAAATGAATTCAGTAAAGTTGGAGGATCCAAAATCAGTATATAGAAGTGATGCATTTCTATCCACTAATAGACAAAGAGAAATTATGAAAACAATCCCATTTACAATCATATCAAAAAAAAATAAAATGCTGAGGAATGTATATAACCAAGGAGATGAAAGACTTGTGCACAGAAAACTATAAGATACTGATGAAAGAAACTGAAGAAGACACAAATTGAAAAATATTCCATGCTCATGGATTGGAAGAATATTGTTAAAATGTCCATACTACTCAAAGCAATCTACAATGCAATGCCTTTAATAATTCCAATGACATTTTTCATAGAAATAGAAATCAGACAGAAATATACCAAATGATTTCACTAATATGTGTAATTTAAGAAAAAAAAAAACAACAATATGGGGAAAAAAGAGAAAAACCAAGAAACAGACTCTTAACTATAGAGAACAAACTGATGGTTACCAGAGAGGAGGTGGGCAGGGGGATGGGTTAAATAGGTGATGGAGACTAAGGAGTGTACTTGTGATGAGCACTGGTTGTTGAATGGAAGTGTTGAATCAGTAAACTGTACACCTGAAACTAACATTATACCATATGTTAACTAACTGGAATTTAAATAAAACTTAAAAAATAGAAGAATCCTAAAATTTATGTGGAACCATGAAAGATCTTGAATAACCAAAGCCATATTGAGAAAGAACAAGAAAGCAAGAGGACCATCCTTTCTGATTTCAAACTATATTATAAAGCTCTAATAATCAAAACAGTATGGTATTGGCATAAAAACAGCCACATAGATCAGTGTAACAGTATAGATAGCCCAAAATAAACTCAAAATATATGGTCAATTTATGATAAGGTAGCCAAGAATACACAATGGGGAAAGATCTTTTCAATAAATGGTACTGGAAAAACTGGACAGCCACACACATACACCATACACAAAAATCATCTCAAAATGAGTTAAAGACTCAAATTTAAGACTGGAAATCATAAAATTCCTTGAAAAAAACAGGGGATAAGCTCCTTCACAATGGTCTTTACAATGAGTTTTTGTATTTGACACCAAAAACAAAGCCAACAAAGAGCAAAAGTAAACAAGTGGTATCACTTCAAACTAAAGCCCTTCTATACAGCAAAGAAAACCATCAATAAAATGAAAAGGCAGCCTACAGAATGGGAGAAAATATTTGCAAATCATATAGCTAATAAGAGGTTAATACCCGAAATAAGTAAGAATTCATACAACTCAATAGTGGAAGGAAGGAAGGAAGGAAAGAAGGAAAAAAAGGAAGGAAAGAAGAAAAAAAAAAAGAAAAGAAAAAGGAAATCTAATTAAAATGGGTGGAGGATCTGAACAGATATTTTTCCAAAGAAGATATACAGATGGCCAACACGTACATGAAAAGGTACTCAACATCAAGGAAATACAAGGGAATCAAAATTGTTATGAGGGGCACCTGGGTGGCTCAGTCAGTTAAGCATCTGCCTTCGGCTCAGGTCATGATCCCAGGGTCCTGGGATTGAGCCCCACATCGGGCTCTCTGCTCCACAGGAAGCCTGCTTCTCCCTCTCCCCCTCCCCCTGCTTGTGTTCCCTCTCTCACTGTCTCTCTGTCAAATAAATAAAATCTTTAAAAAAATAAACAAAACCCCCCCAAAAAACCCATTATGAAATATCACCTCACACTTGTTATTTCTTGTCTTTTTGATAATAGCCGTTTTAACAAGTGTTGGCAAGAATGTAGGGAAAAGGGAACTCTTGCGTACTACCGGTGGGAATATAAATTGGTGCAGCTACTATGGAAAACAGCATGGAAGTTCCTCAAAAATTTAAAGATTTTATTTTTTTTTTATTTTATTTGAGAGAGAATGAGAGAGAGCACATGAGAGGGGGGAAGGTCAGAGGGAGAAGCAGACTCCCCGCTGAGCAGGGAGCCCGATGCGGGACTCGATCCAGGGACTCCAGGATCATGACCTGAGCCGAAGGCAGTCGCTTAACCAACTGAGCCACCCAGGCGCCCATCAAAAATTTAACTTAGCTATTAACATAACTACCTTATGATCCAGGAATTCCATTTCTGGGTATTTATCCGAAGGAAACATTATTTTTATCTTGAAAAGATTTCTGCATCCGTGTTTGTTGTAGCATTCTTTACAATAGCCAAGACATGGGAACATCCTAAGTGTCCATTGATGAATGACACACATACATACATATATACACTGGCATATTATTCATCCATAAAAAGGAAAGAAATCCTCTCTCTCCTCCCTGCTTCTGTAGGCCTGCATCCCAGAACACTAACTGTACGGATCAAAGCAAAGCACTTGTAGACCTCCCTCTGGTTCAAAGGTCTTTTAGGGAATTACTAGGAGGGGCCAACTTTGAAGTTGCCATTTTACAGAAGGGAAGCTGAAGCCCAGTTAATGAAGCTGGTGGTCCCCACACGCTCAACTGGTGAGTAGCAGGGCCAAGGCCAAACTCCACATTTCCTGGCTTCACATTAGAAGCACACTCTCAGCGGCCTCAGAGCTGCTTGCAGAGACCTGTGCTCTTGCTGGCTGGCTAGGAGGTTTCTAACTCTGGGCTTGGGGCTAAAGACCCCTAGTCCTGGCTCTTCCCAGTTGTAGGGGCAGATAGTCTACTAAGGTCTCTCATTCCTCTGGGCTCAGCCATCTATTTGCATTATTCTTTTCCAGCAAACTCTTCTTTGCAACCAGTGGTGCATCTAAACTGGCTCTTTATTCCTCAGATGGCCTGTCACCCTCCCCCAGCAGCCACAGCTGTCTACGGTGAAAATGCCAGAGGTTGTCCCTAGGGAAGCCTCACAACATGTCTGCAGACACCTCATCTTCTCCAGAGCCTAAATCGTTCAGAGGAAGTTTCTGGGAGACTGGAGCTGGCAAAAAGGATCCTATGTGCCACCCCTTCTACCCCCAAAGTCCAGTGAGACTCCCTCATTCAAAGTCTGGCCCTTCCACAGGTCAATCTCAAGTCCAAATTGAAGCCTAGTGCTCTTTCAGAATCACATGAGCATGAAGGTGAACTGCTGGATTACCACTCCACCTTCCCACTTCCTTTCACCAACCACTTCCCCTTCAAAAAAAAACAAAAGAATTCTGGGTTAGCTCTGACAGTAACTAGAGGTGTGAATTTTACTCTCTTTGGACTTCAGTTTTCTTTACATTTTGTTTCAAGTGGGGCAAAGTGAGGAGTACTCTAGATGACATTTAAGTTTTTTTCAGATCTATAACTTATGAGTAAATATTCATCTTTCTTCCCCAGGCTAGTTTCCCTTTCTGACAAGTCAGTTACTTCCTGGAAGGCAGGGACTGCTGTGTTCATCTCTGGATCCCAATGAGCTGACACAGGGTCTGATGCAGACTGTGGAGAATTCATATTATTGAACAAATGACTGAATGAATGACTTTCAGCTGGGATTAAATCTGCCTCCTGGGATTAAAACCTTAGAGTGCTCTGTGTCTCCCTCCTCCTTGCATGACACCCCAACTCCACTCTGCCCTTGCATACTAAGTCAGAACACAGTTCTTCCCTCTAAGTGGATTTCAGACCTAGCTTCACTTTACACCTCTAGATAGTCACCTGTATGTGTCTCTGTTCTTCACCTTAAGTTTTGGTGATTTTAACAATGTGTTCACTTTCTGTTGTTGTCCGTTCCTCCCAAACTCACCCAAATACCACCACCACATTAAGCTTCCATAGCTTTGTGTCTTCAAACCTCAAATGCCCACAGTGTAGTTATACCCAATGTTTTACTCAATTTAATCTGGCTCCAACTCACATTGGCATGATTCTCCTCTGAACCTGTCACTCAAGGTCTTCTAAATATTTGCACATTCCTAGCTACATGTTGCTTATTAGGGTTTCTCCTACTTAGAATGCTCTTCCTTTCTCACTACCCGCCTAAGAACATTTCATCCATCAAGGTCCAGGTCATTATTGTTCCATCAACCTAAAGTCTTTCCAGGTTATATTCTAGCCCACACTATTCTGTCCTTCACTCATCTGACAAATAATAGCATCACATAATTTATTAGGATATCTCTAATGCTGAGGTCTTGTCACGCAGTTATGTCTTGTTATCCCAAGTAACTTGTAAGCTCCTTGAGGGTGAGGAACACATCTTCTGCATCTTTGTGCTCTCTACTGTCTAATGACAACAACAACACTAGCCAGCATTGGTTACTTGTATATGCCAGATAGATACACACTAAGTCCTTTATATTCATTATCTCTTATTACTCAAAACTACCCTATGTAATGGGTTCTATCACTATCTCCCTTCTTCAGATGGGGAAACTGAAGCTTAGAAATGTTAAGTAGCAGGGCACCTGGGTGGCTCAGTCAATTAAGCATCTGCTTGTGGCTCGGGTCATGATCCCAGGGTCCTGAGATCGAGCCCCAGGTTGGGCTCCCTGCTCAGTGGGGAGTCTGCTTCTCCTTCTCCTTCTGCCCCTCCCCCAGCTTGTGCTCTCTCCCTCTCTCTCTCTCAATGAAAATCTTAAAAAAGAAATGTTAAGTAGTTTGCTTTATGTCACTTATAAAGTGACAGAATTTTGTTCAGTTTTTACATATAGTAGGCTCCCCTAAAGTTGAGTAGTTGTCAAGGAATGTGTCCTTTATTTTTCCCTCCAAGTGGCTGACGCAAAAGTGTTGAAAAGGTGGATTGCTTTGGGGTGGGCTCTGGAAAAGCCCTAAAGTGATTTAGAAGGGAGTTAGGAGTACAATAGTAGGCCTGCCAGTGAAAGGTAGAAAATAAGATGAGGAAAATGTGTTTCAGAATCAGTTAGATCCATATCTGGGAAAGTAACAAAATGTAAAAATACTCTGGGTCAATAACCTATGAAAAAGGAGGAAGTTTGGGACAAGCATTACTGCAAGACAGAGCTTATATTTGTTTAGATTGAACACTTGGGTAGCATGGAAAGTTTTCAGTTAGATTTTGAGGAGTAAGCATGCTACTTAAAATTAAGACAATATTTTGTAGTGGGAAAACTATGACTGTAAGTAATAAAATTCAGTTATAAGTAGTGGTTTGTATTTGATAGTATAATGTTTCCAGGGCCTAAGAGGGAGCTCAGAATACATTCTTGGTTCATTCTCACCCTTGGGAACTATAAAGTGGGAACACAAATCTTTTACTTTCTATCCAAAATACTTCCTAGGAATCGACCAGATCTTCTTAGGGTGGGATAATCATAACAGAGACTGAGGTGACTAATGGCTTTAAGGACTGGAATGAAGCATCTTCTGGACTTGAAGGAAGCCCTGTGCCTGTCAAAGGCATAATCCCCTACTCTGTTCTGGCATTCTGTTAACTGACACTCAGTTTACAGCTCAGTAAAGGACACTGCCCTAGGTGGGCAGGTGACCAAACAGTCTCCTTGCCCTGGAAGTGGAGGAGACAATTGAAAACTATGGGTTTTGCTTAACTACCTGGGAGGGACCTCTCAAAGTCCAAAACCAAAGAGCCCTAACATGGAAAGGATAGCAATTGACATTCACCCATAACTTAAGACTACATACAATGTATGGTACTTTACATGTTATCTCATTTATTGTTCACACCTCTATAAGGAAATGGTTTGGGGAGGTTAGGTAACTTATGCAAGGTCCCCAGCTAAGAGGGGGCAGAGTGAAGAGTCACAGCTAGATCTTTTGAAGTACATCCATGTTATCTTTTGTTCACCAAGATGAGGACCCTTCTCCTTGTGCTCTAACTCTAGCTCTGCTACTAACTGGCTGTGTGACCTTGGTAGACCTCTTACACAGAAGATGCTGACCAAGGTTCCTTCCAGTACTGTGATTCTCTCATTATATCATCTAATGAAGGTATGGGAAAAAATTCAAATGCTAGGTAGAAATGGTGTGTCCAATCCCATTCTGGTCACTCCACCTACATTTTTGTACCATTAAGATCAAATAATGACACAAAAGAATCAAAAGAAGGAATTCATGGGAAGCTCAAATCCTGGAGGAGTAAAACAGATAATTAGCTTGGTAATAAACACACAAGAGCCAGCAGACTTTTAAAAATCTAATTTCTCCTAAACTGATCCTATGCTGGGGTAGGTCTGGGATCTTTGGGTCCTTTTACCTTTGATTTATAAATGAGCGGTATATTCCCAAACCAACTGGCCTGAGAACTCAAAAAGAAGGTAATGGAGGATGCACACAATGCTATGTGCCTCTTAAAAAATACAATATTGATTGCCTTCACATGGGGACTGCTGAGATAGTGTGGAGATAATTATCTACAGAGGAGCTAATAAGACTACAATAGGAGAGGATAGTCAATGGAAACGAAAGTTACCTTTCCCAAGTTTGATTTAGTTTTATCCTAAGATAATTCAAAAAGGAATAATATAGTGACATATGCTACAACATGGATGAATCTTGAAAACCTTGAAAAGGAGGTGATCTACGTAACATACTTAGGATTCACAGACACATGGAAGTTCTCAGTCAATGGTGGCTGTGCCAATAGAATTCTATCATTATTACTATTTCTAAAAGTGAAAATGTTTATAAAAGAACCTCTCTCAGTGTCTAGCCCATGGCAGACTCAACGGAATATTAGCAGGCTTTCCACTAGTGAGAATTACGTTCTTTTCCTTTTCATTAGAAAAATATAGTAAGTCAAAACCATTTATACTCTCAAGGCAGGCAATTCAAAACTCACTCCCCTCACCTCCATTCTCCTATCTGAAATGGAGATTATTCAAATAAATCAGAGGGCTCAGTTTCAATAGAGAATTTTTCTCTTTCCAAGAAGTCGCTGAAAACCCATTTTACCCCCTTGTCCTTGTGTGGCCTCAATTCAGGGACTTTACCCAGAACTGAAGGCAAATGGAGGGCTTGTCCTGGTTATGAAGTTACAGAAATCATCTGTTTGCTTCATCTGGAAATTTATGTTGTTTTTCTTTAGAAGGTGTTCTGTTATAGACCACATGGTTTCTGACTTAGTCAAGTTCTAGTTTCTTAATCATTCAGAAACTTTCAGCTCAATCAGACAAAGTTAATCATGTGCAGAGTGTTTCCTTTTTCCTCAGTAAAATCCCAAAAAAGCCACCAATTTCTGTTGATTTTATTATAGATCCCTCACCCTGACACGTATTGGAAGAAAGCTATGAAAGACTTCATCTGAGAAACATTGTAGTTAAGACTTTTGCTTCTCAAGTTTAGATTTCAGAATTTTCTTATATTTATATTTCTAACTCAGAAACCATGTATTAAGTACTTTTAGATGAAAGAGACCTGCTTTCATAAATTCTTACATGGGAGTTCAGACAAGTTAGATAAAAACACGTGACATATTTAAACACTCAAGTATAGAACATAAACATATACATGGAAGGGTATGGGGACTGGTTGACACATGGACGTTTATTTGTTATTGTTGCCAGAACTCCAATTTCAGTAGCCATGGTTGTGTGAGGTCTTGGAGGGAATTTGAGAGAAAGAAAGCAAAGACTGGTGTAACTTGCAGGATCTTTGTAGATATTATTTATTTGTGGATATTCGGCTGGACAGCATGGGCACCAGAGTCACAAACAACTCCATCCTAGCTCTAAGTAGATAAAATGAACAGAGATAAATCCTTTTCCCCATCTTACCACAACAACCTTCATCCTTCACTGGCCTCTGTGAAATCCCCCAGATTTTTTTTTTTTAAAGATTTTATTTATTTATTCATGAGAGACAGAGAGAGAGAGAGAGAGAGAGAGGCAGAGGGAGAAGCAGGCTCCCAAGGAGCAGAGAGCCCGATGCGGGACTCGATCCCAGGACCCTGGGATCATGACCTGAGCCGAAGGCAGACGCTTAACCATCTGAGCCACCCAGGCACCCCTCCCCCAGATTTTTTTTACCTATAATTTCTTGGCTCTTCTCTCATTCAGCTTGTTTTTTCCTCTGTGTCTAGTCTTAAAAGATTAAAGACATCAGACAGGGGAAAAATAAACACTCAGGGCACGTTTCCCTATTTACATTCCTCCTCCCTCTGCTCCCCACTAACAGGGTTGTGATTAGCAGTACTCAAAGATATTGGCCTCCAGAATTCACCAGCCAAAGGAAAAAAACAACCCACAGAAGTAATAGAGTCATAGAGCCATTTCATTTTCAGGAAAACATCTTTCACAAAGAAGTATCAGGGAAGGAAAAGTTCTGAAATATCTCCCATTTTAAAAACTGTTACTTAGCTCATCCTGAGACAATTTTAATCTCCTCAACACTATTGCTTCTTCTCTGTGACTTGGAATTTTCTTCCTATTCGTAATGACAACCTTGTTCAGAACCTTATTTTAGGACTATGCATAGCTAAGTGTCATTGATGAAGCACAAAGGGAATGAATGAGTCTTCCAAAGAGGGAAAAATAGGTGAGAAAAACTTTTATAGAGGAGATAATGCTTGAACTGAGTCTTGGACGAGGAGTCAGTGTTTGTTGGAGGGTTATGGAAAGGACAGTCTATCTGGAGCGGATGTGGGGACTGACAAGGAGTTATAAAAGATGAAGCTGTTGTAGTAAGCAGTGACCAGATCTCACAGGCCTTCTTACATGTTATGCTAAGTTAGGATTTTATCTTGGAACAGTGGGGAAACATTGATGGACTGATTCAGTAATTTCCATATTTCTGGCTTGGGCACCTATGTGCATGATATTGTTATTCACAGAGAAGAAAACCTGAGTATGGAATACATTTGGGAGGAAAAAACCTCTGTTTTAGATATGTTGAGTTAGATAATTTGTGGAACTTCAGAAGGTGTCCAATAGACAATTAGGCGCTTGGGTCGAAGATCTGGACCAGAGACTTAAATCTGAGAGTAAATAGCCTACAGGTAGTCAAGAAAGTGGTGGGATTTCTCATGAAGAACCGTAGAATGAGAAGAGGACAACAAACTCCAACAAGAGGGCCTGGGAAGGAATGGTCAGGATGGTGGGGGTGAACCAGCAGGGAGCCAATATAATTGAAGCTAAGGAAGGAAAGAGTTTCTAGAAAGGAGGCATCAACCATTCCAAATGCTACCAAGGAATGGTCAGGTCATAGGAGTCTTGAGCTCTGTTATTAATGACCTTGGCAAATGCCATTTTGGAGGATGAGATTCCAGAGGGATAGAGAAGGAGTACAGATTGGAAGAAAATTAGCAAAGCAAGACACAGAAGTTGGTCCTCCTCTCAGCCTTCCATAGTTGAAGTGACTGGGAATGTATCTAACTGACAAAAAAGGTAGCAAAGAATAGAGCAGGAAAAGGCTCTATTTGTATAACCTAACTTATGCCATGTTTTGATCTCCCTTTCCAGGCAAGAAGCAGTCAGTTCTTCAGGACCCCCAGGTTTGGGCCAGCATCGCAGGAGTCGAAGCTGGATTGGGGTGGAGTGTAGAGGTCTGGCCCTTGTCCTGTGAGCGTGGAGCAAAGAATGATCCAAGAAACTGTTTGCAAAAAGGAAGTTGCACTGGATTTTCTCTGAGGCCTCTTCCAGCTCTAAAATGTTATGATTCTGTGATTAATTTGCTAAATAAATTAATAGTGCAAACAGTATTTCAAGAGGAATGTTTAAATTACTTATGAGAACAAACTTTTTAAGTACCCTCAAGCATCATAAAAACATCCACTCCCATAGAAATAATTGATGCACCAATTATAAATCTTTCTTAGCTATTCATTGAAGCAGATTTCCTAAGAACTGTGCTTGGCCATATTCTATTTACCTAGTTCAAATTCTTGTTTGTATTTCAAAGCCATCAAACTGCATTTCTTTAAGCAACATGTTTCAACCTGGCCAAACCCTCAGTGGGGCTGAATTATTAAAGCTTTATATTACGTGCAAGATGGGTTCTTGATGAATTAGTTCATCTCTGGAGAAATGCCCATCTTCTTAATTTAGGACACAGCCATTAAAATTGCAGACCTCATCAAAAAATGGCCACATATAACTCACAGACGACTCACAGACATATTTCCTCTCAAATGGCATGGTCTTTGAGGACAAACCACACTCTAAAATGTTTGTGTAACAGGAAAATGTGGTGTCAAGATGATCAAAACAAGATAGAAAATAATTTTCACAAAATTTGCATATATTATTAAAAAATACCCAATGGTACACCTACAAAATGAGAGCACAATAGTTAAGGGAGATGACCTGATAAAAATGCAGGCAGATTAAGTGTGCATGTGATCAATAGACCCAACATTAACAACTATTTTGTTTTATTTTTAAGTTTGGGAGGACATCAGCAATGCTTCCTACCACAGCAAAAGCAGATGGAACCTCTGCTAATCATCTCATTCTTTGGTTATTTTATACTTGGATGAAATGTATAAGCTACTTTACTACTCTGAGCCTTAGTTTCTTTAGTTGTAAATTGGAGAATATTGGGCAGGGTCCTGGCAGAAATCAGAACATATGAACTGGGTGATTTAAGGACTGTTTAATCAAAGGTTATTTACAGAAGTGGGGGCAGGATTCAGGAAAAGCAACAAGTGATGGGACATTACCGAAGGTAGCAGGAGCAAAGTCCCTGAAAGCAAGCTGTATGTAGAAGTTACCTGACATGATCTGTGATTTTCAGAGAGGGATGCAGTCAACCTGTAATAATAACCTGGGAGAAAGAGCTGGAAACCTCACTGCCCACCCACTCTCCATATCTCCTGCTGTTGCCTCCAATTGGCCAAACTTGTCTAGAAGCAAGAGATCAAGGGAGCCAATTGAGGCAGTCAATATGGACCCACCTTCCAGAGCAGAGTAGGAAAGAGATGGATCTAGATTATCATAGGAATGTATCCACCATAATGGATAGATAGTCAAGGTATCAACCTTATAAGGTTGTTGTGAAAGTTAAGGAAGAATGGAAAATAAGTGGTTAGCACAGAATCTGACTCACAGTAAGCGCTTGGCTTAATAAATATTAACAGCTACTATTATTTTTGTTAACAGAAGTACTCAATTGTATTATGGTCAAAGAGGTAGACTCTTATAGTAATAAAAGGAAACTATCACAAACTTAGTGCCTTAATATAAATTTATTCTGAGTTATGGAGGTCAGAAGTCTAAAGCCAGTTTTACTGGGCTAAAATCAAATTCTTTCTGTAGGCTTTGGGGAGTATCCATTTCCTTACCCTTTCCAGCTTCTGGTGCCTGCCTATATTTGTTGGTTTGTGGTACCTTTCTCCATCTTTAAAGTGCATTACTCCAGTTTCTGTTTCCAATACCACATGACCTCTCCAACTCTGGCTCTCCTGTCTCTTTTTTATAAGGACTCGTGATTACACTTAGTGACCATCTGGATAATCCAAGATAACTTCCCTACTTCAAGATCCTTATTTTAGTCACCTCTGCAAGTCCCTTTGGTCATATTAAGGTAACATATTCACCGGTTCTGGAGATTAGAACATGGATAGATTTGAGGAACCATTATTTAGCTTATCACAGATGGATCCAAGTGGAGCAAAGTGGAATTCATTTCTGGAGCAAAGTGGAATTCATTTGCTGTGTGATTAAATAGCTTCCTCCACATGACTCCCACAAAATACAGTGTCATTATCTTAGGCAGAGTTCTCCATGGAGTGAAAATACAGGACAAGGGCTTATGTACAGGTAGTTTATTTTGGAAGTCGTCCCAGAGAGCATTAGTGATGGATTGAGGAAAGAGGGTAAAAGGTAAAACTCTTTCAGGGATACATTATTGGCTTGACCATCACTATAGGCAGCTAAGGCTTGATCCAGCCAGGTCCTTCTGAAGACAACTTAGAATGTATTTCCAGAATAGTCTGCCCAAAACAGTGGGACCAGTGGAAGAACACTAGCTCCATCAAAAAATAACCAGGAGTTACCCTACAGAATGTTAAATCCCTTGCACCTCAAAGCTGGACATGCATGAGTCCAGGCAGGTTTCCCTAGGTGTCTCATGATACAACAGTCCCAGGGCTAAAGCTAGAGTCATAAGAGGAATTAAGGTGAGGTTACACCAACTGGTTGCTGCCACTAGTAAAGTAGTCCAGAAGAACACAACATGGGGCATAAAAATTGTCTAGTACAGTTAGCCAGGCTAGAGGCAGAAGGACTGTGTATTGGAATGTATAGATGTGATTATGTGATGCTACTGTTAAGATGCCAGGATTATTTGCAAATTTTGCCCAAGTCCACTATTTTCTTAGAGAGAGCATTAGGTCCATGACATGTGGTTACAAATAAAAGATCAAAAGTCGTTGGAACAGGCTGAAATGCAAGGTTCTTTTTGAACACCCACTCATGGTTTGCTTTATAGTCTGGTGGATGCCAACATTAACATTAAGCAAAAGATAAAGCATAAATAATTAAATATTCTCAAGTGTTCTGATGCTGTGTACCTCATCTTGGAGTCAGGGAATGTTTCCTTGAGAAATTATGATTAAGTTGGGACCTGAAGAAGAAACAGGTGATAGGTAAGTAAATAGAGGGAACAGTATTCCAGACAGAGGGAAGAGCCTGTGAGACAGATTTGAACAGGGTATACTCAAAACTAAGAATCCAGCATGGCCAGAGTGAAGAGTAGGAGAGGCACAAAATGAAATTGGAAAATGTGGGAGGTGGTAGAGTAAAGAGAAATTGTTCATGGTTTCCCAGGCCAATAAAGCTTTTTAACTTTCTCTTGGAAAGTCATTGAAGTTTTTTTTTTCTTTTTAAATAGGAGATTGACAAGATTAAATTTTTTTTTTTTTGAGAGAGAGTATGAGCACGTGAGAGTGGGGGAGGGTGGGAGAAAGGGGAGGAGGGAGAGGGACAGAGAGAATCTTAAGCAGGCTCCACACTCAGCACATGTGCCCGATCTCATGACCCTGAGATCATGACCTGAGCTGAAATTAAGAGGCGGATACTTAACCCACTGAGCCACCCAGGAGCCCCTAAATTGCATGTTTTTAAAAGGCTAATTGGTAGAGGAGAAGGGACAGGATGCAGGAAGATGAGGGAGTCCTAGGGAGAGATGATGGACATACTGAGGGCACAAGTCACTGTGTGAGTCAGTCATGTAGATTTCAAGATATACCAGGATAGAAGTGACCCATGTCCATATTTCATGGACATATTTCATGGCTTCTGCAAAAAAACTGGAGAATCTCAATTCAGATTATGGAAACTAGGTGAGTCAGCAAAGAGAGGAGGAAGAGGAAGAAGGGGGAGGAGGAAAGGAAGGAAGGGGAGGAGAAAAAAAGTAAGAAAGGAAAGAAAGACAAGAACAACAAATACAAAAAAAAGAAAGAAGGACTTCATAGCATTACCCAGAACAAGCAGAGTTGAAGGAAATTTGTGGATTGACATTATTTCAGACCAGGATTTCTCTACCACATGAACACTATTAACATTTTGGTTTGGATAGCTTTTGTCTGGGTGGAGGTCTGTTGGGTGTATTGTGGGATGTTTAACAGCATCCCTGGCCCGTCCGCACTAAATGCCACTAGCAACCTCCCCGCTTCCTATCTGTGACAACCAAAAATGCTTCCAGACATTGTCAAATGGCCCCTGGAGGGCAAAACATTCCCAGTTGAGAACTACTGTTTTAAACCTTGTAAGCTTCTGGTTCCATTAGAAGGGAGATGGATAATTTAAGGAGCCTAAAAAATTATTATTTTTAATTATTATTTTTAACCTCATTTTAGGGGTAACCAAACCAACAGCTGGATTATCAGTTTTTAATCTTTGAAAATACTTAATTTACTTCCAAATCATTTTAATTAACGATCTTGTAGTTCAAACAACAAGATGTTTTATTACAACCTGTCTGTTATCTGAGCTAAAATGTTTCATGTGTGGAAAATAAGTCAAGCTGAAAAACAAGTTGAGTCAGTAGGTCACCAGAACTGTGTGTGAGTAAACTTTTATGCAAATTCATCTGCATTTTGCTGCTGAAAGAGAAACATTAAGATAAAAAGCATTTGGTGAAATACAAACACTCATTTTTTTGTCTTCATTTTCCATAGACCAGAAAGAGTTCAAATGAGTTTTCCATGATGCAGAAAAGCAAATCTTACTTGCAAATCATCAAACCACCCATGCTCCCTCTTTCAAGAGAATAATCTAGCCATAACTGGAAATTTCTCACATTACAATGTTGTATGTCGCCCCCCACCCCCACCCCTGCTGACTCCATTCTTGACACCTTAGCTGAAGGGATATTTCTTTTCAGTATGCAAATTCAATCACACTTTATTTTTTTTTAAGATTTTATTTATTTGACAGAGAGAGACACAGCGAGAGAGGGAACACAAGCAGGGGGAGTGTGAAAGGGAGAAGCAGGCTTCCCGCCAAGCAGGGAGCCCGAGGCGGGGCTCGATCCCAGGACCCTGGGATCATGACCTGAGCCGAAGGCAGACGCTTAACGACTGAGCCACCCAGGTGCCCCTCAATCACACTTTAGAGCTGGTCATTGGCTTGCCCTTACTTTCAGGCTAAAACCCACAATCCTCATCAAGGCTCCCCAGTCACATCTTATGCCATGTAATCCCTAATGGTACATGTGCTTTGATCAGACCAGTCTTACCTCAATCCTTTGGATATTCCATGTTTCTTCCCATCACAGGGCTTTACACACATTGGATACTCTGCCTGGTAACTAGATTGAGGAAGTTTGGAAGGGCTCAACTTATTTTCATCTTTCAGATCTCAGCTCAAGCAACATCTCCTTAGAGAAATTTTCTAGCCAATCCCCACTAAACATATGAGCAAACAACAAAAGATTTCTTTGTCAAATAATCTAATACCACCATATCTTTACTTCATAGCTCTAATCACATTTCTAACTTTTATTTGTACATCAGAGGTCAGCAAACTGTGGTCCACTGCCCTGTCACCTGCTTTCATAAATAACAGTTTATTAGAACACAGGCACACCTATCTGTTTACTATTTACTATGGCTGATTTTACTTTACAAAGGTAGTGTTGAGTAGTTGTGACAGAAAGCGTGTTTCCTGCACAGCCTAAGATACCATCTGGCCCATGACAAAAAAAAAAGTTTGCTGACTTCTGATCTCCACCTTCTACTTCTTGTTTGGCTTATTAGCCAGTTGCCATACAATCTAATTCCAGGAAAATATGAAATAAAAGTTATGTGAATATGTATTTTTACTGCCAAAATATTTAATAGTAGCAATCCCTCAATGAGCACTTGCTGTGTGTTAGTCATTGAGCTAAGCATGTTACTCAACCTCATTAAACTCTAACAGGGCCCCATTTTATTTTAAAAAGAAAGTATTCAACTTAACTCAGTTTCCCAGAATCATGAAGCTGGTGCAGAGAAATATAGGCCAGTGTCAGTTTTCTGTTTGATTTAGTCATTGACTGGGTGCTGGGGAGATGGCTACATGGTGGCAATTCATGTTTGAAATGTTTCAGGGGCTACATTCCCTTGAATTGTCTAAAGAGCAGAGTTGAAAGGGTTAATATAGGACAGAATGGGGTAGTGGTGGAATTTCTAGAAAGTCATAAGAAGCAGAGGTGACTCTTGTTTTACGTAGGTTCTACCATGGCACCATTATGGCAGGGTCCTTGTGGCAAAAGGGAAAATTGACTAGGAAGAACCAAATTGGGAAATTGGCAGGGAAAGTAGTGGAGAGGGCATTGAAAAATCCATGGGTACTGACAGGTCCCAAGGGTGTAAAGAGGTCAGATTTTGGCAAGTGAGAAAATGAAAGGCAAGGAGCTTGAGAAGTCAAGCGAGAGGAAGTAAACAAACAAACAAAAACCAGAATGGGGAACTTGAAAATGAAGGTAAAAAGGCAGAGTCCAAATAAGACGGGATCAAGAAAACCCTAGATAGAGAATCCGGGCAGCCAAATACTGGGATCAAGACAAAGGGTCTGAGAGAATGGCTGTATGGTGCAGAAATGAGAAAGTAGCTTGCTGGGAACTTGGCATTCTGAGGACTCCTTGGCCCAGAGCCAGCAGCAGCTTCTGAGTGCAAGCACCTAATTCTGGTAGTACAGGAAAATGTGCCTCCCTGGCTTCCTAGAGAGGGGAGAGAAGACAATTCTTAGCAGGAATTAAAAAAAAAAAAAAATTAGGGCTCTAGTTCAATGCCTCTTTGGGCCAGCTGGCTTTGTCTTTCCTTTCATACCTGTTCCTCCTTTTCTCTTCATTTTTGATATATGCCTCAACTGCCCAAGTTTGGTTTATTGACATCATTTCTAACTCTTCCTTCAGCAACCCCCAAGCCTCCCCAACAATTTGCCAACTCAACCAGAATATCACATGTCCTGTCCCATGTTTCCCAAACATAGCTAAGTTCTCATTCCCCCTTTTCCTTTTCTCATACCATTGGCATCGTCTGGGATAGCTTTACCTAGTTACTAGTTACTAGTTTACTAGTTTACCCCCTAGAAAAATATCATCTGTTGAGGCCCAGCCCAAATGTCTTTTCTTCAGACATCCTCCTCTCTCAGGAAGAATTAATTACTTCCTCTTTGTATCTATAGCACTTCTTACTTAGAAATTTTATAAAAGATTTATGGCTCCCTATTACTCTTAGGATAAAGATAAGACCCCTCTGTTTGGCTTACAAGTTCCTAAATAGAACCCAACCTACCTCACCAATTTTGTACCCAGCTCCCTCCCATTGCTCCCTGACTTTGATGGAGCTATTTTTTCTGCCTAGAAGGCTCTTCTCTGCCTAGTCAATCCTAGTCTTCTTTCAGATCTCAGTTGGGGTGGGACTTCCCTGAGTTCTCATACTAGATCAAATGTGCGATTTTCAGGGTCTTGTAGCTCCAGGGGCCTCACCTTCATAGCCCTGAACAGAGACAATTCTATAATTTTTTCTGTGATTATTTGACTGGCTCCCTACACTGTATACCACATATGCCCAGAGTTGAAGAAATGTTTGTTGTTGTTGGCCTGAATTTCCAGTTGCCCAGCCCAGTGCCTGGCTCAGAGTAAGCACTGAGTACATACCGATCAATGGATGAATCAATGTTTTATTTGTTTGCTTATGGGTCTTTCTCCCTCTCTGGATAGAGTGCTCCTGGGACACAAGAGCACTCCTGGGATGTAACTCTTAGTACTTTAGACCCTCAGTGTGTGTCATAGTACCTGTCACATGGTATGTGCTCAGTTAATGTATTTTGAATGACATCGCATTCCATTTCAATGTCCTGGATTCATCTCAAGTTTGACCAGTAATTGCAGTTCTTTGATCACAAAGGCAGCAAGACAAGAGACTGTCCATGAAGAAAGTGTGCTCCTATGGAAATGTCTTTATTATACAAATTTCAATCATCCCATGGCTTCTACAATTTACCCTCAGTTACAGTGTTCTTCCATCCCTGAAACTCTGGTTATCCATGTAGAATCCTTAGTGAGTGGCTTTTTCTCCTTATGACCGTCAACTTTTAGGCTTTCTTTCCTAATAATTTTATCATAATCACATTTCTGCACCTGCTATCCTTCCACACCAAGTCTTCTGCTTCACTAAAGGACCATTATTTGCTTTAATTCTGCCAACTTTACTCTCATCCTTCCACGTAAGATTTCCTTCAAGAAGCAAAATGACAGTATAAAGGGAGTACCAAAAAAAGAAAAAAAGTTTGTGTGTTTTTCCACTCAAAGCAAACGAATTCTGAAGGCAGATGTAGCAGGGATAGTTTGTTTGTTTTTTTTCTAAAGAGGAAGGTGGGCAAATGATGATGTTCTTTTTGATCTAAAGTAAGACAAAAGTAAGATGAAATTAAACTTTCTGATAAATTGTTAAATGCTAGTATTTAAGATGTAAAATACTTAAGTTGTAAAATGTTAAATGAATGGTTTGTCCTCTGACCTCAGTGTCCTCATTCTGAGTGAAAGAGTGAGTCTAGATTACGGATCTGTGAACTGTGGCCAGACCCTCTGTAGCCCAAGGCTGTGACAGAATGGGACAGCCTCAGACGAGAAATTAGGAGGGGCTCCCAACACTCTCCAGGCTCTACTGGGGGACAGAGTTTGATTCCTGCCCTTTTTTCAACATTTAGCCCAGTGTCATATTTGTTGAATGAATGACACCATCTTACAGATTGGAATTTCTTGTGAGATTTTATTTGGTGGACAAAAAAGCGTTTTAGTGATAAAAAAAAAAACTAGTGTAAAAACTATTGAATTCAATGTTCTATAAAGCTCCCTGTGTTCTAAAAACAATTACTGCTATGAAATTTATATTAAATTATATTTAAAAAAGCAATATAATAACCTTGAGGCAAAAATATCCTAGACCATTATGCAAGATACAATTTCTTCATTTGAAAATCACAATCTATAAAATATGCATAAAAAACCTTACAGTGTAAAACAACTGGGCACTTAGAAAATGACTTCAATGCATAACCCATTGTCCTATTTTTACCTCCAGTTCCTTTCAGCTTCAAGCCTGACCTCCCCAGGAGTATTCAAGAACCTCATGGAAAGCACATCTCTAGAATTCAGTGTCATTTATGTCCTTAGTCCTGAACCATTTGTTCTGACCCACCTCTTGTCACCTCCCAGATCCTTTGTGGATCTGGGAGTCAGGGCCATGTGCCCCGCTACAACCTTTGAGTGCCCTTTGCTGTAATAAAATCTATCCCTCTGGCTACATTGCCTCTAGTGTGATATTCTGCTCAATCTAGTCCTGCCCACAGAAACTAACCTGGTAAATGTTCCTTATCTCTGGCCCCCCAAACACAAGCAGAACATCAGGGCTTGGACATCATAGTTCCAAAAGTAAGCTAGAGGGGCAAGGCTCAACATGTAGTCTCTGTATTTAGCCAACATGGCATGAAGAGTCAAGGCCACTTCTTTTATTTATTTATTTATTTATTTATTTATTTATTTATTTATTTATTTATTTATTTATTTTTTAAAGATTTTATTTATTTATTTGACAGAGAAAGACACAGCGAGAGAGGGAACACAAACGGGGAGTGGGAGAGGGAGAAGCAGACTCCCTGCCAAGCAGGGAGCCCGATGCGGGACTCGATCCAGGGACTCCAGGATCATGACCTGAGCTGAAGGCAGTTGCTTAACCAACTGAGCCACCCAGGCACCCCAGAGTCAAGGCCACTTCTGAAAAGTACAAGAGGCATGGTAGAAATATGTCCAGACACTCCTTGGTCCTGCTCTGGTGGCCTGAGGTGTCACTCTTCCTGTAGTCTTCAGGTGTAAATATGTACATTAGACATCTTTGTGAATAACAGTCAGTTTTTATTCTGGTGTGTGTGTGTGTCTTTAATTAACTGATAATACTTTGTGGATCCTTCAGGTTCTCCATCAAGGCAGTGTATGGGTAGATTTAGGGATCTCAGCCCTGGGAGGCAGGGAAGTCAGTGTAGTCGAATCAGTGTCATTTTTGTTTTCCTTGTATCCCCTCCCTACTTATTCTAGTGACAGGACTGTTGGAGGACTCTCTCCCTCGGAGGACTGTTCCACCCCACTCCACGCAGTGGTAGGGGCTTCCAGTCACAAACTCCTGCCCTTTCACCCTACCACCAGCCATGGGGAAGTTTTATAGCTCAGGCCTGCCACTTTATTATAAGCCACTCATCTGTAAACAGGCATGAATTTATGAGTTGGGTGTATGAGCAGTCAGGGTCAACCAGAGACCTTTCATGGGACAAAAAACTAGATGTTGTGAGGTGATTCTCATTCTGCTGAGATACCTGCTCCTGGACACTATAGGTATGGGGTTGCCAAGGGCCTCTCCCTACCACACAGGGGGAGGCCATCTTCCAGGAGAAAATGAGACCAACTCTCAAAGGGAGGCAGAGCTGAGAGGTGGAGATGTGAGAACTTCACTGTTCCCCAGATCTGATTGTGGCAGAAGCTTCCTTTACCCATGTTATCTGAGCTAGTAAATTCCTTTTTTAATTTAAGGTAGTTTGCATTAGATTTCTGTTACTTGAAAGCAAAAGGGGTTGGTCAATACAGAAACTGGTATCCAGCAGGAGGGCATTGCCAATGACAGACCCCACAATGTGGAATTATCTGAGTTGAAGTGAAGTAGGGGACTATGGTGAGTCTTCCATCCCCAAATGGGAAGATCAAATCTTTGCTATGTACCACTGGCTCATTATCATCTTTGGGATTTCAGGACTCAGACTATGAACCTATCAAGACTGGAGCCTCAGGGAATTTGCTAGAGAAATATCAGAATGATGGAGGGTGTTGGTTACTTCTGCAGCCTTCACTACTGCCCTGAAAGAAAGGTACAGGTTGGTGGGTTGAGAGCAGAGAGAGCACAGTATGTATACGTTGATAGTCAGATTGCCAAGACCACTAAGGGTCACATAATCATGTCTTTGTGAAATTACAAGCGCTAAAATATCTTTTTTTTTTTTAAAGATTTTATTTATTTATTTGAGAGAGAGAATGAGATAGAGAGAGAGCATGAGAGGGGGGAGGGTCAGAGGGAGAAGCAGACTCCCCGCTGAGCAGGGAGCCTGATGTGGGACTCGATCCCGGGACTCCAGGATCATGACCTGAGCCGAAGGCAGTCGCTTAACCAACTGAGCCACTCAGGCGCCCTAAAATACCTGTCTTATTCTCAGTTTAGTCTAAAGAAATATAGGAGATTTCACTCCTGCTAAATAAAGGTAGTAATTACTCCTGTATTGAGGCTTCATCCGATGGGGTATGGCCTGGTAGCTAGGGATAGATTAGCTCTGCCTCACCACCCCAATTTATTGTCTCATATAGTCCTACAACAGAGACCAGGATGGACACATAACAAAGAGAGCTGGGAGCATGGGCAGAGGATCAAGGCTTGTTGCTAAGAGACAAAAACTGAAAGTCAAGATTACGATTTACAAATTGTTACTAGCCAAGATTCCTGGCATTGCTTCCGAGCTAACGGAGTTCTCCAGAATTGATTCCATTAACAACTTACTAGAGTTTTAAGGAGTTATGCTCTGAGAAACTCCAGATCTAAAAAGGGACTTGTAAGGCTCTAATCCTAAGGCATTTCCCAGGCCCCCCCATAACTGTGCTTTGGGAATTGATCTGCTAATGAGACCCCAGAATACTCCTCTACTCCCCTCTCAGAGAGAGCCTTGGAATTCAATGTTCAGGGAAAAGTGTTCTTGTAAGCAAGGCTAGGGATGGGATTGGCTTCCCACAGAACCCCTCCAGCCTTAGGGAGATCGTTCTGAGGATTTCAATCTAGCAGGATATGGCACACAACATTGTTTTCTTTCCTTTTCTCTACTTATCAAATGGGGATTTCCATTGTTATTCTGTCTCTACTATTTTATATTGGGTATGCTGAGGATGGTTGACTTATCATTTAAGAAGAAGGTGATCAATTCTCAGGTGGGTACGCCTTTGGAATTATGTGTATTAGATCAAAATTAAATGTGTATGCTGGGAAATCAAGGGGTAGAATACAGTTTCTACCAACAACTCCCCTCCTTTTCTTGGGGAAAGTAATCCTTCCCATTCCTTAGGGGTGCTAATGGACATATTGGTCACAGCACTCTCTGACCACAGGGATGGGTAGTCATTAAACTCCTTCTAGAAGTAGTAATTGGTCCAAGGAGTGGACATGTGAGCAAACAAGTCAATCAGAGTCCTTTTCTGAGATTATTTGGACTCTGGGAAAAATTAACTTGCTCTTTCTGTTGGGATTTTCATACCAGAATGTTCTAGGACTGGGGTTACAGTGGCTACTTTTATCACCAATTTTAGGGAGAAAATCTACCAAAAGAGAATCAGACTTACTTAGAAAGAGAAACAATGGCAAGAGAGAAGGAGAAAGAGAAATGAGACAAATAGGCATAGACTTAATGACTGCATTTAAACCTAGTCATTCCTGAAACAATTTATATCCCCAACTTCCTAGCTACATAAGCCAATAATAAATTCCCTTTCGCCTTTAAGCTATTTTGAGTTCAGTTTCTATTGCTTGAAACTGAGAGGAGCTTGACTAGTAGAATTGGCTATTGTGCATTTGTAGCCTAAATGCACCTTCTAAAGATTGTATGACGGATCTTAATAGTATTTTGTTCATGCTGAGAACACCAAGGTTACCATTTACTGCCACACTTGTACATCAAATCAGATAGCTGCTCTACCTAAGTATTGTACAGTTGCAAATTGATAGCATTGGCAAAGTCAGCATTTTGTGCTAAATCTATAGCATCTTCCTTGTGCAAATCTAGAAAGAGTTCTTTAGAACCTTCCACCACCAACCAGTTTGGACTGCTGAGGTCAGCAATCTAGATCAATTGAATCACATATATGGCAGAAGACTGGTTAATTTTACAGGCATCTCCTATGACCTATGGTGAGCTATGGCAAGTAGGGGAAAAAGGTTCTTCAGTGACTCATTTAGTAAGTCAACTAACATGGAAAGCTCTGTCAGTGATACATAACAGCAAGCAAGTTTGTGCCTAAAACTCCTTGTACCAAGGAAGCCCAGGCTTACTTACAGGAGACTAGACATGGGCAAGATTGTCAGGCATGGCTCTGCTTTTCCTCTCCATTGCAACTTACTGCAGTGGTGTATTCTGGGTGTCAAGCCCTCACCACATGAAGATAAATGCCATAGCATTTGCTGCTGTAATAGGAATCAGGCTCTATGAGACTATAAGTCTTCTCTCAGAGTAGGTACTTTGATATTCCCTAAGTATTCCTCCTCAGGAAGAATCTGTGTCTTACAACTCGTTCAGCTGTTATCCACTGCTGAAATACTGGTGTATTTCAAGATGTGAGAGAGGGAGAGTGTTCTATAATCTTCTAATTACAAAGCTGTAGTGATCAAGACAGTATTGTACTGGCACAAAAACAGACACATAGATCAGTGGAAACGAATAGAAAACCCAGAAATGAACCCACAACCATATGGTCAATTAATCTTTGACAAAGCAGGAAAGAATATATAGTGGAAAAAAGACAGTCTCTTCAACAAATGGTGTTGGGAAAACTGGGCAGCAACATGCAAAAGAATGAAACTGGACCACTTTCTTCCATCATACACAAAAAGAAATTAAAAATGGATTAAAGACCTAAATGTGAGACAAGAAACCATCAAAATCCTGGAGGAGAATACAGGCAGTAACCTCTTTGACAGTGGCAAACTTCTTACTAGATATGTCTCCTGAGGCAAGGGAAACAAAAGCAAAAATAAACTATGGGGATTTCGTCAAAATAGAAAGCTTTTGCACAGCAAAGGAAACAATCAACAAAAGCTAAAGGCAACCTATGGAGGGCGAATGACATAGTGATAAAGGGTTAGTATCCAAAATATATGAAGAACTTATACAACTTAACACCCTCAAAACAAATAATCCAGTTTAAAAAATGAGAGGACATGACTAGACATTTTTCCAAAGAAGACATACAGATGGCCAACAGACATGAAAAGATGTTCAACATCATTCATCATCAGAGAAATACAAATCAAAACTACAATAAGACATTACCTCACACCAGTCAGAATGGCTAAAACTAACACAGGAAACAACAGGTGCTGGTAAAGATGCAGAGAAAGGGGACCCCTCTTACACTGTTGGTGGGAAAGCAAGCTGGTGCAGCTACTCTGGAAAACAGTATGGAGGTTCCTCAGAAAGCTAAAAGTAGAACTACCCTACGATCCAGCAATGGCACTACTGGGTATTTATGCAAAGGATAAAAAAATACTGATTGGAAGGGATACATGCACCCCAGTGCTTATAGCAGCATTATCAACAATAGCCCAATTATGGAAAGAACCCAAATGTCTATTGACTGATGAATAGATAAAGAAGTTGTGTGTATATATACATGTATATATGTACACACACACACACATAGACATACACACAATGGACTATTACTCAGCCATGAAAAAAATGAAATCTTGCCATTTGCAACAATGTGGATGGAGACAGAGTATTATGCTAAGGGAAATCAGTCAGTCAGAGAAAGACAAATATCAGATGATTTCACTCATATGTGGAATTTAAGAAACAAAATAAACAAACATAGGGGGGAAATAAAAAGAAAGGCAAACCAAGAAACAGACTTAAATGTAGAGAACAAACTGATGGTCTCTGGAAGGGAGGTTGGTGGGTGGGGGGATGGGTGAAATAGGTGATGGGGATTAAGGAGGGTACTTGTCGTGATGAGCACCAGATGTTGTAAGTTATCAAACACTATATTCTACACCTGAAGCTAATAGTACACTGTATGTTAACTGGAATTTTCAAAAGAACTTAAAAGTTAAAAAAATCTAATTAAATTCCAGGCTTTTAGTGGGCCTTGTTGTGGAACTATGACCTTCAGAAATGTTTCATCAGAAGTATAGCTTTTATTTCCCTGCATCTTACTCCTTTCCAATCTATTTTGATCTTGAAGCTCTGATCCCTGTTGACTTTGTATTTTCCCTCCTTTAAATGAGACAGAAAGGCTGGAGAGGGCTGGAATGGAAGGAATGCCCTCCCCCAGCTGGGATAAGGCTCTGGCCATTTTTTTCCCCCATAGAAAGTAGGTCTTTGTTACAGAGAAGGTTCTGATGTATTCACAATAATGACCATTCTCCTCCCCAAAGCCTAGAGAGCATCTTTCATCAGATCTTCATGAGAATATGGTAGGGTTCTTGGAAGGAAAGCCCATCAAGGTGGGGGAGCCCCCTAAGACTATGACCCCCAGAATTTCTCACTCTCACATTACTCCACACTTAGCATCTAGCAATCCACCCAAATTACCATTTAAGCGTACCTACCAGTTTATGGCTCCAGCAACTTCTGTTCTTGGCTGATTTCAGCCGATCTTGGCTATGTCTCTCTGAATGCCCCCATCTCTCCTGATTTCAGGGTGGCAGTTTGCCCTGCAACCTAAGTGCCCTGATAAGTCTGAGAAAACTTATCAATTTTCAATGTTTACGGTATTTTCTTGTGATAAGAACAGTAGTAATGACTTCCAAAGTCTGTACATGTTGTAGCTGAGACTCAAAGTCACAAGTGAATTCCTGTTTGTGAGTTCCTTCTTGGTCCTCCAACCCTAAGCCCCTTTCTTGGTGACTATGCAGCAGAATGGAAAGGCCCATGGCCACAGCTTTCACACCCTATGCTAATGACTCATTGGGTCCCTGGTGTCAGACACTTTGGTGGAAGAAGTCAAGTGTTGCTTCTCAGCTCAACATTCTGTCCTCACTGGGCATAAATCAAGTCATCATCAATCTCTTAAATTCCCTTCAACTATCAAGTTGCATCACTTTTTATTAAAGAGTCAAAACACCTTTTACTGTAGCACCATTCTGTCTGACAGTAATTCACTCACAAGTCACTCTCCTCTCTCCCGTTTCACCACACTTTTCAGTTTTGCCAATTTCTCTCTCTCTCTCTCTCTTTTTTTTTTTTTTAGAGAGCAGGGGAAGGGACAGAGGGAGAGGGAGGGAGAATCTTAAGCAGGCTCCATATTCAGAGCCTGAGTGGGACTAGATCTCAGGACCCTGAGATCATCACCTGAGCCGAAATCAAGAGTCGAACACTTAACTGAGCCAACCAGGCACCCCTCTCTGCCATTTTTATTACTGCTCAGCTCTAGGCTTATAAGAGAATAAGGCTTTATAAGTAGCACAGATGATAGGGGGGCCAGAATATCTGAATATTTCACCTACATGATTGCTCAGCAAAGTCTGTATGACCTGAGAGCATTTGGAGGAAGTATGAGGTCTTTGATGCCTTGAAATAATGATATACATTGCCAATCACACCCAAGAGTATATTTAGCCCTTAGAATATGCTGGTTCCCCCCACTCATGATTCATTCAAACACCTTACAGGTTGTGCAGTTTTTGAAGGAGCAATCTATTGTTGACATATTGATGAAAAGGAAATAAGATCAAACTGAATTTTTTTTGCAGATGAAATACAGTCTTAATTGTTGTAGTCTTATTACTTAACTACAACAGTTGAAGTGAAACTGTGTGTGATTTGAGCATAATCCTGCTGATAGGTCAAAAGGTAGTATGCTCTGGAGCAGGGTCTAAGATAAAGCAAGGACTTATTTTTTTTCCAAATCTTTAAGGTCATGTGGGTTGATGGCTAACACATTTTCTAGCTTCTCTGAATGGTGGAAGCATGTGAAAAATAAAACATTTTAAAGCCCCAGTTCTCTGTGCTCCTCTCTTTTTTTATTCAAAGCGTTAATTTTAATCACTTTTCAAGGGTTTTTTTTTTTCTTCGTAGACACAAAAGTAAGAATGAAGTTTGAAATGCTGTACTACTGGGAGCAGAGGAGCAGTTTTAAATTATTGTGGTGGTATTTCACACCACTACATTTCACATGTAGAAGAAAAATACTGAAAATACTGCTTAGGTTTCTTTATTTGCCACAAAGTGAAAAGTTGAATTATACCCATGATGATAATAATCTGAACTAACTTACAGCTTATATGATATATGATCAGAAGCCCAATTCTGGCTTACTATGTGGGGAGGAATTATATTTTAAGATAGAACATGAGCGTTATCTGCTGTCAGTCCTTCAGGCAGGCCTGTGAGTTATCATGTTATTTATGAATAAGTTCTATTATTTTCATAATAATACGAAAATAATACCCATACCTAACCATTGAATCTTCTGCCTACCTACTTAGTGCTTTGTCTTTCTATTAGACCAGACCATGGAGAGTGGTTTGGGTTCAAGGATGAACAAGAGTGATGACTTAGATGAATTCAAGGCTTCTTTCTCAGAAGCGTTCTTCCCCAAACAAGGGAGGATAGAGGTGATTTGGTATGAGTCTCTGTCCCACCCGAATCTATAATGCAAACATAGCTGAGGTTGATTGTCTTGGCTGTGTGGGTAGAGATGCACACCAAGGCATAGAAGCAAAAACTCTGCCATGTTTCCATGCAGAAGGACTTAAGTTTCCATACAAAATCAATACTTCTGCTACTCAGGACTAATAGAGACTCTAAGTCATGAAATTCTGATTGTGCCCAAATTGGAGTAATTGCCTCTTAATTGCAGCTATGCTGGAGAAGCCATGAATTTCCCACGTATGTCTACTTGGAGACTTTCTGTGGACAGCCCCATGGCCTGTCGTAACCATTTGCTATAGACATGTAGTGGTCTCAAAAGAGGAATTTGGCTTGGCTCCTCTCAGTGAATTAAGCTCTACGCAAGCATATTCTGTGCTTGAGTGTCTGACTTCTGGTTGCTGCCAACCATTGCAACTCCTCCAGCAGTCTCATCTTAGGAAGGACAGGCCTCCTCAATACTATCA
Organism: Mirounga angustirostris; assembly: GCF_029215605.1. Taxonomy (NCBI): domain Eukaryota; kingdom Metazoa; phylum Chordata; class Mammalia; order Carnivora; family Phocidae; genus Mirounga; species Mirounga angustirostris. The sequence goes on from NW_026991711.1 coordinate 164,144,997, forward strand.
GCTTCTGAGTATCTTCATTAAGGTCTTGGCACTTCTCTGAGGAAACTTGTTGCTCACATTCCTGTTAAGAAGGAGACTGGCCTTCATTGGGTGTGGGAGACATCTTGGTCCCCTTCGAAATCCTTTTGCCTCCATCCATGTTGTAGAGGCTTTGATTCTCTCGGGGAGTTGCACCTGGACAGTGCTAGACCGCACTGTACTTCAGGTTTGTGCCAAGTACTTCCCCTTGTTTGCCTGGAGTCCTCTCTAATGTTGCAGCAAGGAAATCTCAAGAACTGGCTCCACTCTCCCTATTGTCTTACCGGGAAATTCAGGGCATGCATGATGGGGGCCAAGGCAGGCTACCTCAAGATGCGCCACTCTGGCATGAAGATTATTATAAATTAAAAAGCAATAAAAACCCAGCAGATTCAGGAAAAGCTCTTTCTGCCTCCCTAACAACTGCCTAAAAGAATTTAGATAGAAGACCTGCTCTAAGAAGACAGCTATCACCACAGATAACTACATTATAATATGAGCTAGGTATGGTAGGCCGGGAGGAACCTAGCAAGGCCTGTTTGATTAAAGCCCTTTATGTCCCGTTGTTTGAGTGGCCCAGAACACATTTGTTTACCAAACATTTGTTTATTCTTTTTCATCTTCCCGTGAATGGTCTTCCTTCCCTTTGAAGTCCCTGACCCCTTCTCCTTAGTCCAGAATGACAATATATACTTCATTTTGCCTGTCTTTAGAATTTCCATGTCTGTGTGGATTCCTCTTATATACAAAATTAAGTTTGATTTTTCTCTGTTAATCTCTCTCATGTCAATCTGATTCTTAGTCTGGCTAGAAGGACCTTGAAGGGGATAGGGAATTCTTGCTCCCTGACAGGGAACAGGCTCCACTGATAAATGTTTCCCTCTTTGAGTCCCTGGATAGAAGGTCTGAGTCACATTCATGAGATCTTTGCAAGGTTTTGGTGGGATCAAATACCAATTTGTCAGTAGTCAATTCAATAGCACTTCCTAGGGCGCCTGCGTGGCTCAGTCATTACGTCTGCCTTCGGCTCAGGTCATGATCCCAGGGTCCTGGGATCGAGCCCTGCATTGGACTCCTCGCTCAGTGGGGAGCTTGCTTCTCCCTATCCCTCTCCCTCTCCCCCTACTTGTGTTCCCTCTCTCGCTGTCTCTCTCTCTGTCAAATAAATAAATAAAATCTTTAAAAAAAAAAAAATAGCACTTCCTCATATTGGCTTTCCCTTCTTCCCTGTTTCGCTTTCCCTGCCTTACACCCCTGCTCCCAGAGGCCACATTCAGAAATACCCTACCTGTCAGCAAGCCTTTGTCTCAGGCTCTACTTTCAGGGAAAGCCAAGCTAAGATACATGAATGCAAGGATCTAAATCGAGCTCCTTAACATGTCATCATTCCCACCTCTGCATCATCTATTTTCTGGAGAGTAAGACTCTCCTTTCAATCTCTTTGAGCTAGTCATAGGACCTTTGTGAAAATCTTCCCAAAGAAATTAACATACGAGAGGTGGTTGAGAGGAAATAACCTTGACAGGGAAAAACTAAAGGGTATGAGGACTGTATCAGGATCCTGAGGGAAAACAGATGGCACAATCACATCAGAATAATTCAAGGATGGCTTATAGACAAAGGGACTCATTCCAAAGGCGTGGGCAGGTATAGGGAAACCGGCAGGGTTAGCAACTGACAGTACCCTTAGGGTAGGGTTGCCAGATAAAACACAGGATGCCCTGCTAAATTTGAATTTCAGATAAATGATAATCTTGGTAGAAGATTGACCCCAAAATACTGCATGAGATATATTAAAAAGTTGATTTTTTAAAATTCAGATTTGTCTGCGTTTCCTACATTTGTCTTTGCTAAATTTGGCATCCTTAGACTCTAAAGGAAGGTAGAAGTTTAGAGAACCTGAAAGGAGTCCTACAGAACAGGCTCTTCTGAGAGGAGTAGTAAGCTTGGGTCTAGGGAGGCAGACAATTCAAAGCGACCTCACAGGGAGGAAACTGGAGGATAAGTACTGTGATCTCAATCTCTCCCCTTCCTCTGGTCTTCTGCCAGGGGTCACCACTGGCTTAACCAGAAACCAGAAGGCAGGGAGCCCGCAGACGTGGACCACAGGTCAGCCTCTGTGGGCGTGGGGCAGGGTGAAGGGGGCAGCGAGGGCACTGCGGGTGGCAAATGTGGGCGATCCCCCACAACAGCCACTCCTCCCTCCCTTCCAAGTGGACCTTCTTTAAGCAGGACCTCTGATCCAGGAGAAATCTCAGGAAGGGCATCTCTAGACCAGGAACTAGGGTGTTGGCCTGTAATTACTCTCTCCTCTCAGTGACTTTCCTTTCATTCTTGTCTCAGTGGTTGTAGGATTTTGCTAATCCTGTGCCTTTTATTATTAAAAAAAAAAAATCTGAAGTCCTTTGAGGGGAGTAGGTGGGTATGAATAAAATAAAAATCGTTTCTTCACTCTTGGAGCTCTTCTGAGACAAAGGATCTTCTTTACTCTTGAAGCTCTTCTGAGACAAAAGATCTGCCCCCTATCGTGATTCTGCAGGTTCTATTTCCCCTTAATTCTTCAATTTCAGTCCTTCTATTACCTGTGGATTGCGCTTGTGGATCATATGCAACAGGAGGTCCTGCACATTTGTGAATGAGACACTGAGAGACATTTAAAAATGCTCATATTTAAAATGCCCTCTCTCATCTATAGCTTCTTCTGCATGGAGCATATGGTGGGTATATTCATGTCATAATTCAGAACCATTGCCAAAACGTCAATATTCTAACTGGGGAACTTCATTTTATTACCTTATTAGGCGTCTCACTATTTTCTCTCTTACTGTGACTAGCATGGGCACTTGGTTTTTTTTCTCCCCGAGTTGTTTTCATGAGGAAACAATGTTCTAGTCATACCACGAGTGGGTTACTGCGTGAGCAGAGGCCAGCAAAGCGGTACTCAGAAGAGATTCTAGTCTGACTTGCTAAATGACTCATTGCTTCTCAGAGGGCACGATTCACATTCATGCTTCAGAACACTGAAAAATAACAACATGCCGAGGAACTTCTCAGGTCCCTTTTCAATGGTTAAAGCTGCCTGGTAGGTCCTCACATGTCAGGCATCCGTAATAAAAGCAATAGTGTGTGTTTGTGGGGGGTTTGTTATGCACGGGTCCCCGGCCTCGGTGCTTTGCATGTATCATCTAATTTAACACCCACAAGCACCTGATGAGTTAGGTGCTATTATTATCCTCATCTAATAGGTGTGAAAACTAAGGTGTTGAGAGGTAAAGCAATTTGCTAAAGTCCCACAGACAGTATGTTAAACAATATAACTCTTCATTTTTTTTTCCCCACACGAAAGAAGTCTGACGAGAGGCGGGCCAGAGCTGACATGGTAGCTCCTCAGTGATTTTGGGGACCCCAGTTCTAAATTTCTGCACACCATCTGAGCACACCACTTCTATCCTCTTGGCCGTCTCATGGTCTAAAATGCTTTCTGGAGTTCTAGTCATCACACACACACACACACACACACACACACACACACACACACACTACAATCCAGAGGCAAGACAAAAGGCAGAAAGGTAAAAACTAAGCCATACACCCAACTTATATCCTGGCTCAAATTTAGTCCCAGGCCACAGTCTCGACCCATGGCCTCAGCTAGCCACCAAAGTGGCTTTAGGAATTGGCCTTTGATTCTAGATGGTACTATGGCCAGATGAAAATTTGTGGTGTCCTGCACAAGGAGAAATAGAAGAATGGATAATAATAGGGATGGGCAACCACCATCCTTTGCTCTAGTGATTGGCTGGGTTTGAACCCAGATAGTCTAAGTCTAGAGGAGCCCCCATTCTTTAATGACTATAACACAGTCCCTGTTGGTGCTATTTTATAACTTGCAAGAAGCCTTTGCCATGGCAATTTCCCCAGTAAAGTCTCTTCCTTGTTTTCAGCGTCTCACAGACTGGTCATGAGCATGGAGAGGGGAAGGCCTTTGATAAAGGCTAACTTCTTAGCAGAATAGGAGTTTTGACAGATGACCAGTGGGGGGGTTGGGGTAGGAGATGGGATAATAAGAAGGTGAGAACCTAAACATGTGGATCAACCCTAGGCCCAAAAGAGCTGCCTGCTTTGCCTTTGCCAAAAAAAAACCCCTTAAGTCTCAGGCCCACTGGATCTCAGAGAAACCAAACACATAGAGGCCTGTCATCTTTGCGTCCTCGTTTATTTTAATCATTTCCTTTGATAAACTAATTCTCAAAAGAAAATATAACATGCAGAAATTTCACAAAACCCATGCTGGTAATGGTAATGAAAATTCTATCAGCAAAAGCACATTTGATTAATCATATACATGCATGATTTTTCTCTTATACCATCTGTTTAGAAGATGAAAAATGTATTCTGTTGGTAGTTTGGCATAAAGTATATTTATAGAAAGATTTTATTTATAGTCTGCCAGTGGATTCTGAGCCTGCCATGACATAGCTTCAGAACTAGGTATGCTGAAATGTTCAAATATTAATGCCAACACATTCTTATCATTAAAACATGAAAGTTAAAATGTTTTCATATTCAGTTCATATTTTGGAGTCTGGGGCTGAAGACTGAACAATCTATTTGGAACTCAGTTTAAAAATATTAAAATAGGATTCTCTAGCTTTGGTTAATCTCTGTAATTGATGGTAGCTAAAGGATTCTAGTTAGCCAATTTTATTTTCTGGCTATCCAGCATTAAGAAGCACAAGGCTTATCTTGAAAAACATTTCCGCAGAATGGGATACATGGAATTACTCATTTTTTAAGTGATGAGGATACCACATGATAGGAACTGTTAAGTAACTGAGTAGGTGTGGACAACTCTACAGGATGAATTGAGACACTGGATCTTTGGCTTTAACATATTAGAAGCAGAGAGATGATTAAAGAATAATACTAGATCCTCTAGACAAAACCAAACCAAACCAAACCATGCCCCACCCTTGTCACATCCTTATTCACACACATATTGCATAAGTTAAAATTTCAGTTAAGCTTGATTGTATTTTAAATCTCAAGGATGCTTATGTAAGGTGATGAGCCACTCGAGGCAAAAGAAAACCCTGTTGCCTTTGTGGGTTTTATGAGAAACACATGGAACAGTTAGACCCTGAGGCTTATTCTCAAAGGTGGTTGTCCTGCTCCTCCTGGCTACCTGCCTCAAGTATCACTGATATAGAGCAAAACTATCCCCAAGTAACCTTTTCATGGTCTCTACGGTTTTGAAACATTGTTATTATATTCACCCACAAGATGAGTCAGATCTGCAGAAGACTAATACGGACCGAGATGGGAGGGGTCAAGCACAGTGAAATTGGATGTTTCTTGTTATCAGCTAAATCTGTCTTTCCTAACGTTTCAAGCAATAAGCCCAATGGACAAAGATACATTCTCAAAACACAATATGAGAGAAATAAGCTTTATGCTATTTTCAAACCCAACCATTCTCAACCTCTGTAAGATTTAAGGCAGACCCATGTAGACTTCTGGAAAAATATTTTTGCCTTATTCAAAAGGGAAAAAAAAATCTTATTCACAGAAACTCTCTTCTCTAAGAAACCTGAATTGCATTAACAAAATATTCAATTTGTACATTACAATTACCAGGTATGGTGCTCCAGGTGTTTGCAGAGTGCTGGGAAAGGACATCCTGATACATTTAAAAAGGTGTTCCTTCTGGCCTTGTGAAGAAGGGCCTAATGTTACATAGAATAAGGATAAGCATAGAGAGCATGGCTGTAGGAAATGGCCAAGTCCTCAAAGGACCTGTGCTGAGACAGGTCCTACCAGGACAGAGGTGGATTTGACATGATGAGAACGGGGGAAACATTTCTGTCCTCGTCTAACCTTGTCCAGACTTAAAGGGACAAACATCCTGTCCCTGCAGCATCTGCAGGGCCCTTCCTGGGACAGACACCTCCCTGTGCATGAGCGTGGGGCCCAGGAAGTCAGCTCAGGCTAAGTTCAGTCTTTTGTTTCACTCACTGAGACATTTGCAAAGGAGCCAAAGATGAAATGACCACCAGGAATAGTGATGGAGATCTGTCTGTCTGTCCTAGTCCCAGGGCTGAGCCCTTCACATCCATTATCCTGTTGAATCCCCAGAGCTACCCTGTGAGGGATGTTTCAGGGGAATTTGGGGTCAGAAAAAGGGACATGTGCCTTTCCGGTCCCAAGCTGATAAGGTAGTTCTTTTCATATAACGGTGAAACAGGAGGTTCAGAATTTTGAGATCTATAACAGAGTCAGAAGGTTTTTCTCCCTCCAAACAAACTCCCTTTACTTCGGACTTAAAAAAAAGATTATATTACATAATAATCAGATACTACTGGACCTGGTTTTTCAGCTTTCTTATGCTGAGATCTCTCCCCTTAAGTGATGAACGGGTTTCAAACTCTGAATGGAGGTATAAGTCTGTCCATGGCTCCTCCCTGACCAAACACCCATTCTCTCGTAAGTAGATCAGGAAAAAATGTTGGTCTATGAAGAAGCACCAAGGCTTTGACAGTCTGTTTCTCTTCCTCAAGGTGACCTGCTCCCCTCTGACACGTAAGAAGACTGATGCTGATGGAGTGAGCTGCAGCTTCTAACTCCGGGCACTGAGGGAGAGGCTGTTACACAGGAGCCAGGATGCCTTGTGACAATTTGAAACAAAGCTGAAGGTTTTTCACTTTTTTAAAGATTTTCTTTTTTTCTCAATAAAAATAGTAAATCCCGGGGCGCCTGGGTGGCTCAGTCATTAAGCGTCTGCCTTCGGTTCGGGATCATGATCCCAGGGTCCTGGGATCAAACCCCGCATCGGGCTCCCTGCTCCGCGGGAAGCCTTCTTCTCCCTCTCCCGCTCCCCCTGCTTATATTCCCTCTCTTGCTGTGTCTCTCTGTCAAATAAATAAAATCTTTAAAAAAAAAATAGTAAACTCCCCCCCCCAAAGATTTTATTTTTCAGTAATCTCTATACCCAACGTGGGGCTTGAACTTACAACTTCTAGATCAACAGTTGCATGCTCTTCCGACTGAGCCAGCCAGCCACCTTCTATTTTACTTAATGTATTATTTTGTGAAAATGGAGTGGTTTAAGCTCTGTTTTTCTCAAGACAGTTCTGTAAATTCAGTATGTTCAAAGATGTAGGAATAATGGTCACATAGCAAATAGCCAAAAAGTAGCCGTGGCCTGTTGTCCACAGGACTGATCCAGGTTCTCTTAGCACAGGAAGGCATTTGGACCATCCTATTTTACAGATGAGAGGATGAGGTCGAGAAAGCTTCAGTAACTTGACTGAGATTTACGGAACTAGACAATGGCAGAGGAAAGAGTTAGAACTCTTAGCATAGTTTTAAAACTAGTTCTCTGATCTACCAGAACATACTGGCCCTTGGAAGCCAGCAGGCGTTCATCTTTATCTTGCCCAGTTCCAAGGTAATGAGTTCAGGGTGAGAAGTACAGTCCGGTGGCTCTAAGTCTGCATTTGTGCTAAGGGTCCAGGTAGAGGCACGCTTCATCCTGCAATATTAGATTGGAACCCCAGAGAACGTGTTGCCTCTACTTTATTGGAATGAATCAGGTAAAATGCTCTGAAAGTCTGTTCCATTTTCTGAGATTGTTCATGAGTCCATTTTCTTTCAAGGAAACTCTTAAAAGGATTTCCTATTTTTAGGGGTTATGGGTAGAGATGCCAGCTAAACAGATTACTTGTCCTGTATAAAAAGATTCTTAAAGCCCACATTCCTGGAATCCGAATTAGGCAGAAAGTTGGGCTGAGTTCCAAGAATTGTAAGGAAAAGGATGAGGAGCTTGGCAGAACTGAAGAGCAAGGAAAGGGGAAGATGACTGAAGGGGCATAGTTGGATTAATTAAGCCAGAGTCTGCATCGGAGAAGGAGGGACAATAGCTAGTACGTTTGGAGGTTTGTGATCCTCAAGTAGAGCTAGAAGGGATCAGTTGGCAGCTGTCCTGTCAAAGTGACAGTGTGGGTTTAATAATTAAAGAGCATTTTTGACTGTGAGCTACAGAAAGAGCAAGGGAGGCATGGCCTCATCAAAATGGCATTACCTTGGAAAACACACTGTAAATAAAAAGCAGGAGAAAAAGCAGGCTCTACTTATAAATATCAAGATATGGGAGTTTGTGCTGGGGAAAAAAAAGTGCAGAGAACTTGTTGTCCACAGCTTAGGCAGACCCAAATCGTCCTTTGAGATAGATGGGACTTGTTGGCTGCCCAGAGCTACTTAAATATTCCTTTCCTCATTTCCAATGGCTTCTTCCTTCGACTTTCTTTTTCCCCTGCCTTGTTCCTTCTTCCTCAAGAGGGCACCAACACCCCATCCCTAGAAAGGGTGTTGCTGTGTGTGTTTCACGCCAAATGTTGAAAACATCTCTCTGCAGGAAAGAACCCAGTTATAGACCAATAAACCAATAACAAGACTTCCTATTTTAGTTTCAAATATCTCTAAAAACAAATTGTATTTTGTTTAAACCCACACTGATCATTAACCCAAAGAATCTGGTGTGTTGGGGAGAGGAAGCCCGTGAGACAGTGTCCCTGGTCTCAAATGGAAGACAAAGTTCAGCTGAACTTCAAGTGCGGGTGATTGTGTGCTGACACTTGCAGGGTATTTTTCTTAAGTCTTGGTGGGAGCATGAAAAGAGACATTTTATAGGTGGGACTGCTCTACAAGCCAGCAAGCACACATCAGCACAAACAGTCTTTGTTAAAGCAGGCAGCACACATGTCAGAGGAATGCCAAAGAAAGCTCAACAGTTCTCTGTTGAACACATAACATGTACTTTTATTTGGATCAAGAAATATTGTATACAAAAGGATATTCCACCACCGTGGACTTGCATTCGTTCAGCGCTTGCTTTCATAGGCGACAATGGGCTTCGTTTCTCCAGATCCTTATTAAGTCTATGCCTGGGTGGTAAAATCCATAAATAGCATCAGCATCCTGACATATTTCGCTGTACTATGTGAGTGGTGGAAAGCACAGTTGCCTATAGTATTTTTGCTTTTTGTTTGCTTTTTTTGTTTTTAGGTTGTGAGCTAATGACCATGTGGCAAGGAGTCACTCTTGAAAGGCTGTTTATACCGTTTGCTCTTTTCATAGAATTAAAACTTGTAACAACTTAAATTTAACATTTAGTGATACACATAATTGTTATTGTGGTAGAAGGATATTAGGCGTCAATGGCAAGCAGTTTGCATAGTTAATATTTTATCCATAAGAGCCAGATTTTGGGGTTTTACTCTTCATTCTACTTTGACTCTGGTTATCAATATAAAGTCACCAACAAGGTTATTTTTCTCTAAAATCATGCTTTTCGGGCGCCTGGGTGGCTCAGTTGGTTAAGCGACTGACTGCCTTCGGCTCAGGTCATGATCCTGGAGTCCCGGGATCGAGTCCCACATCGGGCTCCCTGCTCAGCGGGGAGTCTGCTTTGCCCTCTGACCCTCCCCCCTCTCATGTGCTCTCTCATTCTCTCTCTCTCAAATAAATAAAATCTTTAAAAAAAAATAAATAAAATAAAATCATGCTTTTCTCCTCTATTTTCTTTCTTTTGCCTTTCCCCTCTCTGTTTCTTCTCTTTTATCTTAGTAACAATCATAGTCGTCACTGTTACCATCTTCTTCCCCTGCACACGGACCTAGCTAATATCCACAGACCGCAGAAGAGCAAGGTTTTGGATCCGTTTCCCAACATTGCAGGGGCTTTGGTCCCAGATTCCTCATCCTCCTGGGCACAGGGTAAGGTTCTCAGGGTTTTGCTTTGTCCACTGATACTTAATCCCTGCAATAACCGCTGTTAATTTCCTAGGGCTGCTGTGACAAGTTATCACAAACTTCATGGCTTCAAACAACATAAATTTGTTCTCGTACAGTTCTGGAGGCCAGAGGTCTGAAATTGAAGGGGTGGCCAGCCGGGCTCACTCAAACCTCCAGGGGAGGATCCTTCTTTGCCTCTTCCTAGTCAGCAGTCCTTGGCTTGTATCACTCCCATCCCTCTCCCGTTGTCATGTGATGTTCTCCCTGGGTGGCTCTGTGTCCAGATTGCTTTCTTCTCGTGACACCTGTCCCATTGGACTGGGGCCCACCCTAATCCAGCACGACCTCATCTTAACTTGATTACACCAGCAAAGGCCCTATTTCCAAATAAGGTCGTATTCATAGGTTCTGGGTAGTCATGAATTTGGGGTCACTATTTAACCCAGTACCTACTCCTAGTCCTATTCCATAACCCTTCCCGAGGGGGTCTTTGATCTGCTTTTTGCCTCTACTATCCATTTGAGTTGCTGCCAAGTTTCCATTCCTAATCAGTATTTAATTTAGTATTTATTAATAGTTAACAAAATAATGTTCCAGAAGCATACTTTCTAGGGGCCTTAAAGCTCTAATAGCTCCAAGGTCTGAGACTGTTGATGGTACCACAGTATGGAAAGTGGGGAACCTAGGCCAATGGTGAAGCCACAGGAAAATGGGGGAAACATTGGGGGGCAGGTTGGGGGTCTTAGAGCAGAAAGTTAAAAGGAAAACAATTCCCTTCAAGGGGTGGGAGAAGAGGGAAAAGTCAGGGTTTCTGGGATACGATTCTCAGTCCTGGAGATGCACACAGTGTCTTTGGAATGAGTGCTATAGGAGATACCATGTGACAGAGATCTAAAACCATCTGTTATGTTCTGATCCATTTCCTATCACTATCTTCCCACCAAGAAAAACCTCCACCAACTTGCTGCTTTTAATGGGAAAAAAAGCCCCTAAAACCCAAATACGACCAGGACAATTACATCCGGATAGAATTTGGCAGAAGTGCACATGCTAATAGTGCTTCCTTTGCTCTTTTATTGGGAAGAAAATAAAAGGTGTGGTCTCTGGGAGAGACAGCAGACCCCTGATGGAAGAAAGGGAGAATGAAGAGGAAGCTATAGGCTTCAGGGTTTTGCTGAGAGTCTGGCCTGCTTATCTCTGTCTCTACAGGGACGTGCGCAGAAGTGTTTCATATTTAGAGCAGCTGGGCTGACTTATATCTCAGCAGGTGTTTCCTGTGGAAGGGCCTTACAGATAATTACACCAAATCATATGCTCAGTGTGTCAAAATTCATGGGTGATACATGGGTATCACAGAATCATCAGCATCTTTATTTTTTTTATTTTTTATTTTTTTATTTTTTTAAAGATTTTATTTATATGACAGAGAGAGACAGCGAGAACAGGAACACAAGCAGGGGGAGTGGGAGAGGGAGAAGCAGGCTTCCCGCGGAGCAGGGAGCCCGACGTGGGGCTCGATCCCAGGACCCTGGGACCATGACCTGAGCTGAAGGCAGACGCTTAACGACTGAGCCACCCAGGCGCCCCAGCATCTTTATTTTTTAAGGGCCTTGAAAGGGCTTGGAGCTACATTCATTCTGATTGTCACAGAAGACTCTTCAAATGACTTATGTCAGGTGATGAAAAGAAAATCCTACTAAGTCATATTTTAAGACCAGAGCAGAAATTTTACCCAAATGAATGTCTTGGGCAGGGCTCAAGGTATTCTTAGAGCTAGGTTCAATGAACTTGCATTGACTCGGAGGTTGTTAAACCAGAATAAGCCTGAGATTCCTCCGGATTCAGGCTCCTCTTCTGAGGAAACAGAGATGTAGAGACAGGAAGGAATTTGTCCAAAAGCCACACGGATGATTGAGGCAAATCCTGTCCTCAGACTCAGGACTCCCAAGCTAAATGCTTCTTCTATTCTATTGTGCTGCAAAACTTCCATGGCCATTTTAAGATTAGCTATTATCTAGCATTCTTCTGAGTGTGATAATGATGGAAGCCTTTGGATGTTTTCGAGCAAAGGCAACATATAAACCCGAAAAGAAAATGAATGTAAGAAAATTTGTTATTTAGCACATATTTATTGTTTACCAATTTTGTGCCAGATACTACACCCACTTCTGAGCCATTATTTGAAGTATCTAATCCAAAATCCAAAAAACATGTAATGAACTACTGAGGATCGCAATCTCAATTTTGGTCAGCATTCTTGCTTTTAGCATTATCTTCTTAACTCAACAAAATATTTTCTACAGGTCCTATTGCCTTCAAATAAAATTAACCCATATTTGATAGTAGTTAGAGGTGATGGATATTGGTGGGGTCATTGATATTAGGTTGTGAAGCCTAGGAATGTTGTGGGAACTTCTGAAGGCCAGAGGGACTAAAATAACTACATTAACATTTGATCGTTTGGTGGTATGGGCATGCAGAAACTGCTCTAACACCACTCAGCCCTATGTTCATATTCTCTTAGGAAAAGATACATATTGGACTAAAAGCTAAATATTACTAACCAATCCCCTCACTGTTTATTCCTTCTTCCTGCCTCTAGCTCTGAATCAAAAGTATGTGTATGTTGAGTGGAGGGAACAAGATAGTTAAACCACTGATGCTGGCCTAGCATAGAGCTGAATTTTATGCGCTTTCTTTATGGCTTATGCCCACATTGCCCTGTTAGTGGTCCTTTCTTTGCCTAGCAAGATATTTGGGATTTGTCTTCATGCTTTCCTCTCTCCCATCCCATCTCCATCACAAAGTCCCATAGATTCTTCCTTTAAATGAAAAGCTTTCCTGGGCCGCCTGGGTGGCTCAGTCATTAAGCATCTGCCTTCGGCTCAGGTCATGATCCCAGGGTCCTGGGATTGAGCCCCACATCGGGCTCCTTGCTCAGTGGAAAGCCTGCTTCTCCCTCTCCCACTCCCCCTGCTTGTGTTCCCTCTCTCGCTGTGTCTCTCTCTGTCAAAAAATAAAAAAATAAATCTAAATGAAAAGCTTTCCTTATTCTGTGTGTCTACTGCTACAGCCATAGCTCAAAGCCATTGTCCCCACAATGAGAGAGAATGCAGTGATCTTCCTGTTTCAGGTTTTGTTACTGCGTTAATCTCTGGACACAAGTGATGTCCTCCTAAAACATCTGTGTTGTTCTGTATTTTCTATGCAGATATGTGTGAATGCCAAAAATCAGACTGCCTACATGACTAAGAATTTGCTCATAATCTGGCTTAATATTTGAATCATCCTATCATTTATTCTCGAGAATCTACGATTGCCTCCTTTTGGTTTTTGGATCCACCAGAATCTAAACATAACTTCTATCCTATCTAATTTAGTTCTCCCATACTATCCTTAATGCACCCTCTCTTCCTATTGGATTGGCCACCACATTGATTCACCTCTGCCCTATGTACTATTTTTATTTATGAATTTTTGCTTTTGATTATATGGTTCTTGCCTCCAAGGTGCACCTTTGTCCATCCACACGTTGTCTCACCTATTCCAACTTTTCCTATACTTTAACATGCATTCCAAGCACCAGCTCCTTCATGATGCCATGTGTAGTCAGTCACTCTAGTCAATGATTTCATTCCTTCTTGATTTTTCATACTACTTCCTTAGAATCATAAACTATAGAACCTGATGATATTCAATATAAGACTAATTATATACTATCTTATATCATTTTCACTTGTTTTCATGCTCTCATGCACATTTCCTTCTTAAAATAGAAATTTTAATATCACTCTTGAAGGGTTACCACATTAAATGTAAAAGTGCTTAGAACTGTTTGGCATTTAGTTGACATGATGAGTTTCTGTCTTCCTTCCCTTCCCCTTTTTCTCAGAGGGTTGGAGTTCTATCTGATAATATTGTATCCTTCATAGCAGGTCTTAGATCCAAGCATATAGGAGTTCTTAATCAATACTTATTGACTAGAGCATGGTTGACCTAGAGACCCACACTCGTGAATTCTGACATCAAGTATGTATAGTTATGTACTCTTGGTTCATAATATTGCTAATTTCTTAAATCAAAATTCTAAAATTATTAGATCTAGTAATCTATTGCTGCAAATTCTCATTTTATGCCACTTATTGGTACTTAAATATTATTCTGGAACAGGTACAGACTAAAATTCTCTTGATGGTATAGCATCGCCATGACCCATCGCCCTTTTCTTTGAAACATGTGAACACTGCAAGCTGGCAAGCCTTGCTGAAAATGCACATTTCCTATTTTTATGTGTGCCTTGCTTTTCTGTTGGCAGCAGAGGAAACCAGAGCTTCAGAAATCAGGAAGCTTGGCTGAATTGAGTCCAACTTTCCAATTCTCAAAGCTCTTGTCTGGATAGCTGCCTTTCTGAGGGAGTGGTCAGTTTTTGATTTTTAAGAGCAGTCTTGTTCTACTCAGATGTTCTTTCACGAACTTTTCTACTCACTAAAATTAAAACATTTGTTTCTGACTTCCTAAACATTGTTTATACTTGTCGACTGCAGGCCAGGATGCGCAATTACTCCCCAGGATAAAAGTACTCTAAATCATATTTATTTCACTTTCAGCTACTATCCAGGAAAGCTTGAGTTTTCTGTGTAGTGATAAGATTAATACTACACACAATTATCCTCAGCCATGTATATTCTGCAAATAATCCCCAGTTTGGCAATAGTCTCCTAAAGCAATATTCCTTTGCTAGATGGTATTGTACGATAAAGCAGATCTTTGCAAAGTATTATAATCATCCGAATCTAAGACCACATATTACTTATTTCAAATGGTCAGTGGCATTCCGAATGCCACTGCAAATTAGATTAGAAATTATCCAGCTGGTGTGTAAACATCCCACTAATTTACCTAGTGTCTGGTTCTTTTATTTGATATTCGGGAATTTAAATAATTTAAAGTTGTTTAGCTCTCAGTTCAACCTTTGCTTTCTGGATATTTACTTGGAACTTCCCAGTATTTATTTAAGGATATTAGAAGTGCTCGGGGAGGATTTTTTTTTTTTTATTGCCCAGGAGGCTGGTACAGCTATGTTATAGCATTTGTAAAGATAATGTAGCAGTAGGCTTATAACAGTCTTGCCTCCTGGGTTGGGGAAGGGGTCTCTAAATTTCTTCCATCACGAACCCACCCAAGCTACTCCACTGTGTTAAGAGATTACCACCAAAAAAAAAAAAAAAAAAAAAAAATTACCACCAGTACCACCTCACTGGACCGCACTGGTAACACAAATTCCTTGACCGTATTCCCAGTCTCCCATTTTTTTTTTTTTTTTTCATTTTACTCATTTTTCTCCATGGTTTGGAGCCATGAAGTCAAACAAATCTGGACTCTTCCACTTTCTGGTTACCTATTTCTCAATTCGAACCTCAATTTTGTATCTGCAAAATGGGGATAAGAAAGGCCTTTCTTGAAAGACTGTGGCAGGGATTAAATGATATCGTTACATGTGAGAGCATCCAGCAAGATTTTAGATTCCATTTTAGATTTCGTTTTCAAAACAAGCCCTCTTTGTAGGTTGACCAGGAACCTCCGCTTATTTAAAGGTAGGACAGCTTGTATTCGAAAAGTGTTAATTTCCCTTCTCTTCTTCTAAGTGCCCTGAAACTTCATTCTTGATAGGCCTTTCCCAGCCACCAGCATAATTCATTCACAAGGAACTGAAACTCATCAGACTAAAGTACTGATAATTTAAATACTTAATCTCTACATGGGCGTTTTTTTACTCAAATGCATCTCCCAAAGTTTTAAGCTAAAAGGTATGTCTGAATGGATGTGGAGTTTTCTGGGGCATTACGTTATAGAGGCTTTAGTCAGTCAGCGTGTGGACGCCTACTATGTGCCAGGCTCTGCTTTAGCCCCTGGGAACATTGCAATGAACAAAACCGATGAAAATTGCTGGTAGCCCTTTGGCTAACCTCTCTAAGGGGACAGAGATGAAGGTTAATTTGACCATATCCAAGGTAACTAATAAATAGCAAAACAATAGAATGAGGTGAAAATTATGAAAGCAAAGAGGCCCAGCCTGAGGCAGATAGCTTTATTTCTCTCCTGGACCACCCCTTCCCTGCTGCTTGTCCTATCCTCCTTACAGCCTAATGAATAGCTCTTCTGCAGCCAGATGGGGTTAAAGACTACATTTACACTTTAAAATGCTCAAAAAATATAGCTGGTAGTGATGGGGGATTTATTTTATCAGTTCATTTTTATGTATGAAAGAAACACTAGTAGAAGAAAATCAGTGTTCATCTTTTTTTCAATTTGGGCCCAAGATTTTTTTGGCATTAAAGCTTTTTCAGTTTCAAATGTTCCAACTCTAGCTGTATTTATGTGATGCCAAACCAACTAGTTGAAAAATTGCAAGTATGGGAAATTAGCCAACTCTTTTGTCTGCAAACTGCCAACCAACCAGGTTGCCTGATTTTTTTTTCCTTCACTGAATTGTCCCATCATTCAACTGAATTTACTGACAATGGCCTGGCAGATCCAAACAAAGCACAAATTCTGTTTTGTTCAATTCAGAGTATTGATTCATTGTACTCTGGTAGAATCTTATTGTAGAAATACAGACAATACAGAAAATATAAGAAAACAAAAATCACCCAAAGTCCCATCATATACAAATATTGATATATGCCCGGGCAGGACTTTTCATGCATATATATATTATTAGAAAACTGGAATAGTGCTCTAAGTATGATTTTCATTCAAATTTATCATTTTGCTTAATGGTGTATTATAAAGATATCACTAAATATTCTTAAAAATGATTTTTCCATATATGGCTGTACCATCATTTATTTAACCAGTCCCTTATGGATGAGTGTTGGGGTTATTTCCAATTTTGGCTACTATAAAAATTTGCTGCAATAAACTTAAATGTAAATCTTTGTGTGTGTCTGATTATTACTTTTATTCAAAACTCTAGAAATAGAATATTTTAAAACTCTAATCCACATTGCCAAAATTTCCCACCAGCAAAGTTATAGCAAAAGTTATAACACATTTATATCCTAATATACAAGTTGTTTATAAGAATGTCTCCTCCATTCTCTTGCCAATTTTTAATCCTTGCCAGTTTGATAGGTGGGAAAAATGAAATTTCCTTGCTTTAATTCATATTTTACTCTGAGAAACAAACTGAGGGTTCTAGAGGGGAGGTGGGTGGGGGGATGGGTTAGCCTGGTGATGGGTATTAAAGAGGGCACGTTCTGCATGGAGCACTGGGTGTTATATGCAAACAATGAATCATGGACCACTACATCAAAAACTAATGATGTAATGAATGGTGATTAACATAACAATAAAAAGACTACTAATGAGAACAAACATTTTTCATTTTTATTGGCCATATGTATTTTTTGTGATTGTTCTTACTTCTGAATGCCTTCTCTTCAGAATAAGAGCAAATAGCAGCAGAAAGCTAAAATAATGTCTTTAAGTTTCCATCTCCAGAAAAATCGAAGAAAGCCCTTACTATTTTTGTCCTCTTCAGATGGGCAAGAAAAATGAAGCTTTTGGCTCATTTATTCTTACAGCCATTATTTTTGGATTTATTACCTTAATACTTGTTACAAAATTTTAATAAAGTACTAGAGCTGAGCTGAAGAAATCTTAAAAGATAAGTTTTCTGCCAAGTGGATGCTAGTTTTGACACTATCCACTTGGATAATACGTGGATTCGAATGGTGTTCATGTCTGGTAGCCACACTGGTCTTTTCTCTTGAATGCTACTTCCTATTATCTTTCCAGAAAAGGCTTGCAGGAACACTACTGAAGCTTAAAAATACCCATTGGCTGTCTTTTTAAAGCCATTAGCAGAAGTTCCTTCTGAAAGTGATTATTCTAGATATTATATAAGGCAAAATTAACAATTGTGCTTATTTTCACTCTTGTATTCATTAAAATCAAGTGTTGTCAGCCAGTTTATTATTATGAAGTCATACCCTTGATATGGTCATTTCCTTTGACTCTGCCTGAATTTCCTCTCCTTTGTGCCAAAATATGCAGAGCACATGCTCATCTATAAAAAGCAAAATCCTGTTCTTAAAGAACTATATTACTTTGATAGAGCCTTTATTGAGATCATTTTATTTTTAAATAATGTATTTTTTCTGCTTTGCTATAAATTTTAAGCAAGAAAAAAATACTAAGATCAGCACATGACTACCTTCTCTGGGACCAGGCCCTGTAAATAACCATGCCAACTAGTCCTAATGTGGAAAAATGGAAAACCAGATCCTGTTAACAAAAGGAAAATTCCATTTTTCATACATGGCACTGCTCTTACTCCTGGCTCAGTGAGAAACGAGCACTTCCTTTTCTTAGTATTTATTACATTAATGTATTGACAATACAGGTGTTCCAATATTTACAGAAGGGGCACACATCTATCACCATGCTCATTGCACTCAAAGCTAGGTCTCTGTTGAAGCAAATGGGTGCCATCTTCTCTCAAAGTAGTTGATATTGAGATGAAGTTCTTGTCGAAGCCTCTAAGTCAGACCAAAAGTAGGCAGGAACTTCCTTTTTCAGGCTAGGCTCAGTCTGGTAGAAAAGTAATAAGGAAACATGAAAGAGAGAAGATGGTTGAAAATGCACTCAATTTTAGCTATATTTTGGGGAGATATCTTTCTTCATTTCTCCTTACCTCTGAGCTATTGCACATTGTATATATTCCTTTTCTTATGCTCTCTGGAATAATTTCCTTCAATAGAGTAGGACTCCTTATGACAAAGGAAAGTTAAAGAATTATTCCTCTAGGCAAGAACGAACTTTGCCACTACTCTATTTTCCCAACATTTCAAATATTCAAAACATTCAAACATTCAAAAATTATCAAATATACATTAAAGTTGAAAGAATTTTACAGTGAACACACACATACTTCCACCTAGTTTTTTTTAAATTTTTTATTGTTATGTTAATCACCATACATTACATCATTAGTTTTTGATGTAGTGGTCCATGATTCATTGTTTGTGCATAACACCCAGTGCTCCATGCAGAACGTGACCTCTTTAATACCCATCACCAGGCTAACCCATCCTCCCACCCCCCCTCCCCTCTAGAACCCTCTGTCTTTCAGAGTCCATCATCTCTCATGGTTCGTCTCCCCCTCTGATTTCCCCTCCTTCATTCTTCCCCTCCTTTTTTTTTTTTTTAACATATATTGTATTATTTGTTTCAGAATTCCTCATATCAGTGAGGTCATATGATACATGTCTTTCACTGATTGACTTATTCCGTTCAGCATAACACCCTCCAGTTCCATCCACCTTGTTGCAAATGGCAAGATCTTATTCCTTTTGATGGCTGCATAATATTCCATTGTATATATATACCACATCTTCTTTATCCATTCATCTGTCGATGGACATCTTGGCTCTTTCCACAGTTTGGCTATTTCCACCTAGTTGTACCATTAGCATTTACTTTATCACTCTTTATCCATCTATCTAAGCCTCTATCCATCTGTTAATCCATCTTACTTTTTTGGTGCATTCAAAATAGATTTCAGATATCAGTGTATTTCCCCCTAAATACTTCAGCCTGCATGTAATTAAGTAGAGTTTGCTGTTGTTTAGTTTTCACTTGATATAAAATGTACAATGAAATGTACAAGTCTTAAACATACATTTATGGAGTATTTTAAATACATGTACTGGGGCAACCCCAGTTCCCATGCTGATATAGAAAATCATTATCACAGAACATTTCCTGCTCTGCTCCTTCTCTGAAGCAACTATTCTTGGATTTTTCTTATTATAGATTTGTTTTGTCTGTTATAAAATGTCATGTAAAGGATTCATAGGTTATGTTCTCTTTTGTGTAGGGCTTCTTTTACTCAGAATTATAAATGTGAGATTCATACAACATCCAGTAGTTCATCCAACACCCATCCCTTTTTATTTTTGAGTAGTTCACAGTGTACATAGTTTGTTCATTAAATCACCTTTTGATGGATATCTGGGCTGTTCCCACTGTTGGACTATTATGAATAAAGCTGCTATGGACATTCTTGTGATGCATTTTGCAAACATGTTTTTATATCCTTCAGGTAAGTACCTAGGGGTGAGCTTGTTGGGTCACAGAGAAAGAACATGTTTAATGTTGTAAGAAACTAGCAGAGCATGTTTCAAAGTGGTTTTACCTTTTTACATTCTCGTCAACTGAAGATGAGAGTTCCAGGTGCTTCACAACTTCACCGACATTTGGTTTTGTTATTCTCTTTAATTTTGGCTATTCTCTTGGGCATGGGCACCATTGTATTTCAGTACATGTCTTTCTAAGTTTGACACCAGTGTTATTGATGCTCAAAGGTTCTAGCTATCCTCTATCACCTTGGAGAAACAGTGGCGCATGAGCTTTTGGGAAACTATCTTTTTCTTGCTTGCTGGTACTGAGGTGATGGACACAGTCTATAAAACAAAATAGATAAACAAATAACAAAACATGGTAATATTATCTGACAGAAGCCTGATGACCCTATTGACTACCATCATACAGGGCATAATATGCACTGTGTACTTTGCTAAGCCCCTTATAGAAGTTTTTGTCATTTTCCCCCCTAGCAATCTTGTGAGGTAATTATACCACCCCCTACTACCAATGTAGCAACTGAAGATCAGAAAGTTAAACAAAAAATCTTGCCCATGGTCACCTTGCTACCAAGGGGCTTGCCTAACTCACAGAGAAGGAATTTAAAAGGCCAACTAAAAAGATTTAACTTATATAATAAAGAAGAAGTACATATTTTCCACCAACTGGCGAAGACATTCATAATTTCAGTGACCCTCAAAAGGACAAGCAGAGCAAAGTGTTTTTCAGCATTATCCACAGCATTCACACAACACTGAGTTAATTCATTATCAGACCTCAGCATAACCCCTTAATGGGTAATTCAGCTTCCATATAGTTCATTATCTTTTACTTTCTTTTGTTTGCTTCACAGATGGAGTACTTTACAATGTCTATGAAAAATTTTCCATCTGGTTTAGATCAACCTCGAATGAAAGTCAAAGAGAGAAAGGTATGTGCTCCTGTGCATCCCTTGGGATCATGAGGATAGCAAGACTTTTCCAAAATCAACACAAGTTCGGTTTCCTAAATTAAACAACAGGGAGAAATAGTTCAATAAATAATAATCACTTACATTCTTAGCCTCTGGTAGCTGCAGACTGGGTCTTCCTTAGCTATTATTAGACCATAAGATGGGTATGGTGATAGCCAATGTGCTGTCAGTTGGATATTCCTTTAAAGAATTTCTTTCCTTCATCAGCTCACATTCCCTATTTATCTTGTCATTCCTCTGTAAGTGGTTACTGGTGATACATTGCCTTTTTATGACAATTTTACCTACCTTTATTCATTTGATTATCACAATAGCTCTTGAATGGGGAATAAGAAAGGAGATTTGAAATGCAGAAAGTTCATTCATTTATTTATTCAACATTTAAAAATCCCTATTAGGTCAGGCAGTTGCAAAGCTGAAAAAGAGGGTCTTTTTCTTTAAAAAGCTTTTGGTTATGGACAGAGACAGGTAGATTAATAGACAATTACCTTCAGATGTGAAAAGTTCTATACAAAATATAAGAGTGTAAGGGAATCAGAAGAATGGATGGGTAAAGTTGGGTAGCCTCCTGTTGGTAGCAAGGTCTGAATAGAGATACCAGGTGGTCTGATTCTTTGACGAACACTTCTTTCACTGACAAAAATAAAGTTTGCTCTTTATAAATTAATTTTTAAGCATATAGACTTACCTCAAAATTACCTAAGAAGGCTTACAAAAACGTACAAGACTGAAAAAGTTAAAAATCCATGCACAAAGTGGATTCATGACATGATAGTTTCAAACAAAGCTGAAAGGTATTTTTCTTATCTCCTTTTCTTATTTAAAATTTTTTTTTGTGCATGAACACAAGGATGACTAGGTCCATCCCATGATATCAAGATGCTTAGGAAAGTTTCCAAGGAAAAAAGTCCATGGTTGTCACATTACTAGTTGTTACTACCCCACCGGAAACTAACATGAATAAAAGTGTGAGTCCCTACAGGCCAACAGATATATGTCCCACTGCCTCTCAGCTTTGTTTAATCCTGATCCATAATCCCCTCCCCTCGATTCCAAGATTCTTAATTTTTTTTTTTTAAGATTTTATTTATTTATTTGACAGAGAAAGACACAGCGAGAGAGGGAACACAAGCAGGGGGAGTGGGAGAGGGAGAAGCAGGCTTCCCACCGAGCAGGGAGCCCGATGTGGGGCTCGATCCCCGGACCCTGAGATCATGACCTGAGCCGAAGGCAGACGCTTAACGACTGAGCCACCCAGGCGCCCCCCAAGATTCTTAATTTTTCAAATGTTGTCAGAGTCTTTACTATTTACTCCATTTTAAATGTTTCATATGTAATCATTTTCATTAATCCTTCACTGGTATGGCTTCAGTTACTTGGTATTTTCCTTTGAAAGTTAGTAGCAATCTGATTGCCATTGCTTGAGATATGGTATCCAGGAAAGGAGGAGGAGGAACAGAAGGAGAAGGTGGGAGAAAGACCAACACACATTCTGAAAGAAAGTAAAAAAACATAGGGATTCAGTGTAGTAAAATCTCTTGACAGTTTTAGATGAGAGTTGGACATGGTATTTAATCTGTTGGATTAAATTAAACCAAATGAGAACAAGCTGTTACTGAGCACTTAACTGAAATATTCAATTTTTGTTATCCTTTACTCTTTCCTTAGAAGATGAATGCATTAAAAGTAGCTTTTTTTTTTTTTTTAAAGGAGGTGACTTTTATTTTCTGGTTCAGTCTTTCATCCATCTTCACTTCCTGTCAGTCTCAGAGCTTTGAGGAATGTCTTGCTGCCCAGAAAAACCCATTCCCTCAACTTACCATCAGTTTCCCATTCCATTCATTTAGGTTTCAGCCTCTTGAGATATGGGAAGCTATTGTAATCTTTTAACTATTGTATCAGACAAACTCCAATTGTAGTAATAAACTATGTGCTGGATTCACTCTTCACATTCATGGAAAATCATAAAAAAATGGTGTTTGGAACACTTTGCTGGCACTTCAAGCTCTATTTCTGGTATGTTTCAACAAAAATCTATTTGTGGATTCTCTTTTGCTTCTTACACCTCCCTTTTCCCTTCCCCCTTAAGAATGTTGGAGATCCTGTAAGTTAAATTAACGTTTGATGTAATTTCCTGTAATAGAAGACATAGGCTCTAGTGCTAATTATCCTTTCATGGAAAACAGCTCATTGACCCTGGATGTGGAGTTACACCCTTGAATTATGAGTCTGGATCATTGCTGAGTGGATCACTTTGGAGCCAGAAATCAGGGTGGTAACAGGAGAAAGGAGTTGGCAGCTGGAATGGAGGGAGAGGGCTTGGGAATGAGGGCCAGAATGGTGTTTAAGGAAAGCAGAAATTCAGTAGGGCCAAGGGAAGGACACATAAGGTACGTGGAGGGAACTGAGAAGCCAGGAGAGATCCAGACTATTCTGGGCTAGACTTTAGCCTGCCATGCAATTTAATTTTCAGTATTATCGATAAATGGAAAATCCCAGGGTTATAATGCTTTTCAAGAGATGATACAAACCATAGTCTTTGGGATGTCAGGAGGGCAAATAAGCTAACGATGCAAAGGAATTCTATCTGTGGGATGAGTTAAAAGCAATCTGTGTATATTTGTGGGTCTGTGCTTATATGTCTTTCTGAACTCATCTCTAATCTCTTAGGTCTGGAAATTAAGCCTACATGTCAGACTTTCCTATATTGATTTACCTGTTTATCCTGATTTAGGTCAGGTCAGATTGCTGTACAAATAAGACTTATGTGGTGGTGGATTATTATAGTTTACATTGCTTTGTGACTCAGCCTAAATACACATACAGAAACAGTCAAGTTACTATGGGTAGCTCTTCTAAACTTTCAGCAACTTTGGGTTTAAGCGGATCTAATATTTGAATAAAGGGTCAAATTGGTGGGCTAGCTCTCTTTTGAAATAATCTCAAACTCCTTTACTACTCAAGGCTAGATATAGTCATACAGAATGCCTATTGTGTCCTTGTTAACATAAACAGTCAAGAGTAATACATCAGACCACACAGTGAGATATGTGTATGGCTGGGAGACGGGCAAGATGAGCACAGGGAATCCTTGGGATAGTAGTAAATCTTTAATCCACATTATTTGACTTATCCTTCTCCCCAAAGACTTATTTTATAAAGACTAAGGTGCTTCCAAAAAAAAAAAAAAAAAGGATAAGAAGATAGTTGTGGTAGAATAATAATTTTAGCTTTGAGGGGAAGGGGAATTTAAGTTTCTAAAATACTAAAGAATGGAAGCAATTGGGAAGATAATGAATTCCTGTGTAGCTGGCACAAGAACTGCAGTATTCATCCACAGGCTAGTGTAGATTTTACAATGTTGGCACTATGGCCATTCTGGACTGGAAACTAATTCACTGTGAGGAGCTATCTGTGTACCAAAGGATGTTTAGCACCATCTCTGACCTTAACCCACTAGTTGCCAATAGCACCCCCTACCCTGGTTATGACAACCAAGAATGTCTCCAGACATTGCCCAACATTCCCTGGGGGAAAAATCACTGCACTTGAGCAATCACTAAGACCAGTCTAGTTATTAAATAATTAGAGTTTTATTTCATCATATCTCAAGAAAAATGTAATGACAGACCAAATGGTATAGTAGAAAAGGCATAAGTTTTATATAGTAGAAAAGGTACAGGTTTTAGAGTCAGGCAAATAAGGATTCCAAGCTAAGATTATTTTATCTAAGTCAGAGTTCGTCAAAAGAGAGGATGTGGAGAAATGAAGAGAAAGGGGATTACAACAAATGTTCAGTTTAAAAAAAATGGATATTCTTCTAAAAAAAGTTTCATTCTTGCATTTCTGAGAGAGAGAGAGAGAGGTTTATCTTATCTTC
This sequence comes from Mirounga angustirostris, assembly GCF_029215605.1. Classification (NCBI taxonomy): domain Eukaryota; kingdom Metazoa; phylum Chordata; class Mammalia; order Carnivora; family Phocidae; genus Mirounga; species Mirounga angustirostris. Next base: position 164,169,808 of record NW_026991711.1, read on the forward strand.
TAGAATACAATAACATTCATAGAGTGCATCACTTAAGTCTCTTAGTTTATTTGGATTACCTACCCAGTACCATGCACTGGGATAGGCACTAGGGATCCAGTGGCTGGAAAATAGACTTGGCCCTTGCCTTCCTAATAACCCTACTAATCTTCCTGATGGGTCATCAATGTTGTTTAGCAGAAAGCCATAATTGAGTAAATCTGGAGAGTTCATGAACTGGGTATAGCATATATGGATGATGAAAAAGGCAGTCTGCATGGAACCTGTGTGTCCCTGCATATTCTTTTTGAGTATGCTAAGAATGCAAGACCCTGACCAGTCTTTGTAGGGCCATTTCTCGGAGTTGTGTCTGTAGTAAGTAAGAGGCAGTGTCTCCCTCTGGGACAAAGGGAAGGCTTGCTTATTGTTTGCTATAAAACAAGTTCAAGCTCAGTGTTCCTCTCCTATAAAGCAACTCACCGTGTACACAACATTCACCTCTGCACCTCCATGTTGCTTCCATGGGACTTGGGGACAAAGGGAACTGACACAAACACGATGCTTATGCTTCTTGCTGTGCTGTGATTAATATAGCCCTTTGTTTCAGACCCAGGCATCTCAAGGCTAACTTATGAGTAAATCAAATTCTAGAGCCTAACAATGGGATCTTGTACACCAGGGGCCTTAAGACCTTAGCAAGAAAAGGAGGTTTCCAGGGTGAATATGAAGAGAGACTTCAGTGCTTCATCTGTACAATAGACCTAGGGAACAACCAGTCCCAAGGGAAGCAGGAGAACATGGCTCCAGAAGTGATCTCATTAGGGAAAAAAATGAGAAGTTCTTGGATAAGCTTAAACATAAAGAAGGGGACTTAAAATTTTGATACAGAGTTTGAGGATGAAGTATTTATAGACTTCAAGAGATTTCCAGAATTTTCAGTTAACCAATATAATTCAGCCTTAAAGCAAAGACTACCTTAAAGATGTTACCTTCCCACCTAAGCCTCTGGTTTCATATGGCTTCCAGATAGGCACTATGAGTCCAGAGAGAGAGAGACTGAAGTTATAAAGAAGTCAGGATTGAGAATTATATCAAGGAAAGAATGTTGGGTGAACATGGAAATGACTGGCAGCAAATAGATTAGAAATATAATGAATATGAGTGAAATTTATTGTCAAAGATACCATAAACCTGGCTTCAAAAGGCCTAGGACTTTTCAGTAAGTCTTAAAGCAACCCCAAGCAGAGAGTGTGCTGTACAACATACAGTCCCCAAGTAAGACATACACATCAACACCCACTTCAGAGGTGTCAGTGGAAAATAATGAGACAAGGAAGAATTTCCCAAAAGGCAGATTCAGGAGACCTGGAAAACAATGGATTAGAAAGTTCTTCCCAGAGAGCAGAATCAGGGTCTAAGCTAAAAATTTGCTAATACTCAGGAACTGAAAACCTGCCCATAGGATTCCATAATTGCTATGTACCAATGACTCTTCTGTGTCTTCTATTCTTCAGTTTTCCTGCTCTTCCATTGTCTATAGAATGTGTGTATTGGGGTGTGTGGGACAGCAAATTGCTTGTCTTTTTGAGTTCATATGTTCTTGGACCTTGAAGGGTCATATCTGAACCTGATAGAAGACTGTACATTATCTAAGGATCTTGATCTTTGATGGACAAGCAATGACTGCCAGGACTTTGGAGTATTGCCTTAGTAGAAGGACTGGTTGTATCCTAAATGTGAGAGGAAGAGTGAAATATATTATATATATATATAATTGGAATAACAGAGACAGCACTATGTTTACCAAAACTCAAATCATTTTTTTCTTCTTATGAACATAGTTAGACCCCATTTATTTTTTATTTTTTTTTATTTTTTTTAAAGATTTTATTTATTTATTTGACAGAGAGAGACACAGCGAGAGAGGGAACACAAGCAGAGGGAGTGGGAGAGGGAGAAGCAGGCTTCCTGCCGAGCAGGGAGCCCGATGCGGGGCTCGATCCCAAGGCCCTAGGATCATGACCTGAGCCGAAGGCAGATGCTTAACGACTGAGCCACCCAGGTGCCCCATAGACCCCATTTCTAATATCCCTTGCATAACGTTCGGGTTGTATGATTTGAATTCTTACCAATAGGCTATGAATGAAAGTTATGCATAACACTTCCAACCTAGCTCATAGAAATGTCCCTCTCAATTGTCTAGTCTTATCTCACCTTGCATGCCTGCAGGTAGAAAGAATCCAATAGGGGATTCTAAGGTACCAGAGGATAGAGGATCTTTAAAGTCAAAAGGGCCTGGGTCCCTGAATCACCCCAAAAAGGGCCTCCCACCAATTAGGAACATCTGCATTGAATTTCCTGTAAGTTAATAAGAAACTAACATCTATTGTGTTAAGCCATTGAGATTGAGTTTTCTTTGTTAGAGCAATTAGTAAACAGAGGGGGAAAGTATGGCAATTATTAATATCAGGGAAAGCAAAAAGTTATACAAGAAAGGAACTGTAATCTTAGTATACTATATAATTTAGCTATGAATAATACTTGTATAATTGTAATAAAGTAATACTGATAATTGATTTAACCAAAATTTATGCTGTAATTTCTTGGGAGAATGAGGGGAAAAAAGAAAAAGAGACAGGAGATGGAGAGAGTATGTTTGGCAGGAAAGAAGACTTAAATACTCATCTTCCCAAGTTGGAAATCTAAAATGGAAAAAAATCTAGAAATGATGTGCTATTTAGAAATGTAGAGACCAATATCAGAGAAAGTACCTTTAAGAATGGGGAGAGGAAATCAAGGGTAGCATTAGAGGCTTCACTATAAGTTTTGCAGGACAATTCGTTAAAGCTATGTATAATACAACTTTGATAAAAATAAAAATGAAATAAAATAGTGGAACCTGAAAAATGACTGTAAAGGAAAAGCCATGGAAGTTGGACAAAAGCTATGGGCTGTGTTACACTAGAAACCAAGAGCATATTTTGAGAAGAAGAAGATGGTTAAGAGCAGGAAATGCTATTGAGATATTAATCAAGAGAAACCCTGAAAAATGCCCATGGGATGTAGTTGTGCCCAGTACTGATGATCTTCATGAGAGATTTTAGTGTAGTAGAGGTGGGAGCAAGAGGGAAGTAGAAAAGTGGATGAGTGCATTTGAAACTGCTTTAGAAAGGGTTAAGCTTTATGTCTATAATGTGTTTTAGATTATTGATTTTCTTAGATTCATGACCCATTTCTGCAAATGAATCTCATACTGATGTGTAAAAAGGGAAAAGAAGATAAATGAAATTACTTAACATTTACATGAATCTTCCACCATACTTCTGGGAAACAGGCTTGGAGAGTTTTGTATGGTCCTCAATGCTTACCCAAGAAGTTTAAGGCCAAAACCACCTGGAAATCTGGGTTTGAATGGTCACACGACTTCTGGGATAAATCTTCACTGGATGTTTCCTTCTAGCAATTATTTATTTTCCATTTAAATGAAGGCAAGATGGAGTCACTTGGAATGCATCACGTTTAACAAATAAAATATCATTAGATACCAAAACATATCCATCTTCACACTAATTAGTCCTTATGTGTATTAGCTGTGATTTTCTTAGTAAAAAAGCTTTTCAAATCACTTACTCAATTTCACACACACATCAGGAGAATAGAAACTCGGGGGAATCTCTGCTTGACATGGAAAGAAAATTAAGAATTCAAAGTTAAGTAGGGGGTTTGCATATTTTCATAAGGAGAAAAATGTAGATCATAAATTCACTTATAAAATATGATACATTTGTTTCTAACACAGAATTAAGGTTAAGAATTAAGTGTTAGAATTAATTCTAACACTTTTTTTTCATATGAAACAGGGTTACTTTGCATTCTCAAGAATGGAAAAGTACCAATAATTTTTTACAAAGAAAGGAGAACACATGTGTCAGTTAAGTGAGACCATGAAGGAAATCTATCTGAAGAAGAGAGCCTATTGAAATGAATTTGCAGAAGTAAGACAAGCTATTTTGGAAGCATAACTCGGATGAAGGTCTCTCTCTCCAGGTGGTCTATTTCCTTAAGGGAGGTATTCTTGCTTTGGGTAACTTGTCTTTACTTAGATACCATGAGAATCACTTTCTCTTATTTACCTTTGGGAAAAGTCCTACATTAGATAAACCCCTGGGAACACTTCCCCTTAACTTCTAGTGCAGTCTGATTGAACACTCACTATGTGTTAGGAACAGTGAAAGTCACTTTACATATATCCTTCCATTGAATTATCAAAACTTAATACGATTAGTTCCATCATGCTCATTTCTCAGTTACGGAATGTAAGGCCAAACAGTTTACACTACTTTATTAAACTCAAAGTGTCTGTAAGTGGTAGAACCAGGATTCAAATCAGGCCTGGAGACTCTGATTTTAAGCCCCATGCAGTCATGTCTCCACTGCATATAAGGAGGAGTCTCCCCTTCCAAATCCAAATTGGATTATCCAATTTGGTGTATCTATAACCCTAGCTAGGATCACAGCAACCACGAACAACCATGGTTCATTTCTTCCTCATCTCTACTCAAACACTTGTCTCTATACCTTGAAACACTCTTGTGAAAACTTGACAGTTTGTATTCTTCCTTCAGCTACTGCCTGATGGATTTAGGGGGTCCTATGTTCTTCTGTAAATATGATCTCCCATTTGTGTGTATGTGTAGGTGAACTGCTCTTGCTTGTTTTTATTGGTTGATTTGTGTTCCCCCAGTTCATATCCTGAAGTCCTAACCTCCAGTGCCTCAGAATGTGATCTTATTTGGAGAAAGGGTCTTTACAGAGGTAATCAAGTTAAAATGAGATCATTAGAGTGGCTCTAATAGGACTTGTGTCCTTACAAAAAGGTGGTATTTGGATGCAGTCATATACGCAAGGAAAACACCATGTGAAGATGAAGGGAGAGATTGGGGTGATATTTCCACCAGCCCAGGAAGGTCAAATATTGCCAGAAAATCACCAAAGCTAGAAGAGAAGCATGAGCAGATTTTTCTTCACAGCCCTCAGAAAGAACCAACTCTTAACATCGTGATCTCAGACTTCTAGGCTCCAAAATTCTGAGACAATATATTTCTATGATTTAATCCACCCAGCTTGTGATACTTTATTATTGCAGCCCCAGCCAACTAATATACTGGCCCAACATTGCCCTTTACCAGGCCCTTTCAAGCACCTGAACTAATGAGAGGAGCCTCTGATTCCTCTAAGAGTTCTGTTGGCCACATTCTTTGCCTTTCTGCTCACCTTCTCCTCCTCTGTGCTGTACTTCTAGACAAAATGCACATTTGCCACTTTGCCCAGTGCCCTGAGAGAATCTGTCAGTATAGCTCTTGCCCTTTCTCTTGCAGAGAAAGGGAGTAAGGTGGGGTGGTGGTGGTAGTGGGATGAGCTAATCAGGAAATATCTGAGTGCTCTTTGAAATGCTTAGCAATAATTTTTGCCTCATCACATTCTTTAACTTCAGTGGGACTAGAGCTTGGTCTTGAACCCTGGTCAAATTTGCTGGGGTGCTGACCACCAACCCAATCTTAATCTATTTCTTTCCTCAGTCTGGCTTTAGTTCCAGTACCCTCCAAGTCACTTAGTGAGTCCTGCTTCATCTTTGATCGGTTCTTCTTGAGCTAATGTGTTATAGTGGGAAAATCAAAGGGAATTGGGTTACCTTAAGATTTACCCCACCATTAAGTCAAACTCCTGGATAGTAAAGCAAGTTAACATTAATAGTCAATAACTACTGAGCTTATGTTCTAAGCATTTTATATTATTTAAAATGCACACAACCCTAGGTTATGATCCAATTTCGTATTTTTATATTATCCCATATTCATTTATTCACTCACTCATTTATTGTGTACCTACTGTTTTAGGTATTGGAAGGACAGCAGTGAACAAACCAGATAAAGTTCCTATTCTCATGGAGATTACCCTTTAGTAAGGGGATATAGACAGTTAATAAACATGTATATATCAGATAAAATACTAGAAAGTACAAAGAGAGAAGATGAAGAGTGCTAGGGGAAGGGGTGAAGTTTTATAAAGGAGAGTTAGGGGAAACCTCTCTAATAAGGTGACATCTGAGCAGAATTTTGAAGGAAGGGAGAGAGTTAGCCTTATAAATATCTAAAGAAAGAATGTTCAAGGCAGAGGGAGCACCTTCCTTAGCTTTTTCTAGGAATTGCAACATGGCCAGTGTAGGTCAAGGTGGTCAGTGCTGGAGTAGACTGAGTAATGGGAAGAATGGTATGATTTGAGGTTAAAGAAGCAGTAGGGGATCATCTGGTAGGGTCTTCTAAATCAGGGTAAGAATTTTAAATTTTACTCTAAGATGGAAAGTTATTGAAGCTGTTTGAGCAGAGGTAGGATATATGACTTGGGCTTAAAAAGAATATTCTATAGATGGTCTGAGAAGGGGCTGTTAAGGGCCATGGGTGGGAAAGGTGAAACCATACTGGAGGTTATTGTTATTACAATCAGATTAACTAGGGTGGTAGAAATAGAGGTGGTGGGAAATGGTCAATTTGGGGATGTATTTCTAAGCTTGAGTGAACAGGATTTTGCTGACTTATTGGATGGGGGATAGGAGAGAAATAAGAGTCAAGGCTGACACTAAGCTGTTTCGATAGAAGGAAGTTTTCTTTTATTGAGTTCTGGAAAACTGTGGGAAGACCAGATTTGTGGGGGTGGAAATGAAGAATTTGGTTTTGGACATGTTAACTTTGACATGTAAATAGAGTTGTTGAGTGGGCAGCTGGCAATGCAAGTTTAGAACTGAGATACAGTGAGGTTAAGTAACTTACCCAAGATCACACAGCTATTAATGGGGGTGGTAGTGCTGGTAGTGGTGATATTTGAACCTAGGCAATCTGGCTCCTCTTGTTCTTAAATAAGAAACCATATCCTATATCAGAATTCCATACCTTTGTTATGCAATATTTCTATGTTGATGGGTATACTTAGATATACAGCCAGCCTATATATCTAAGCTATAGGTCTCTTGTATATCTAATCCCATTCTTACAGACTGCTTGGTCTCAATGTTCTCCGTTCTCATTGCAGATTTGCTGTTGAAGTCTATCTACCTTCAAAAAAGGAGTAGGATGCTCTAATATCAGCTATCTGCTGGAAAGGAAAATTGTTACAGATACATGACAATTCCTCCTTCTCGTACTCTTGGACCCTGGTTCCATTTAAAATACTTGCACTGAGTAGAATGAAGGAATAGAAATAAGATACCACTACAGACCCATTAGAATGGTCCAAATCCCAAACACTGACAACACCAGAGGCTGACAAGGACATGGAGAAGCAGAAACTCTCACTCACTGTTGGTAGGAATGCAAAATGGTACAGCTACTTTGAAAGACAATCTGGTGGTTTCTTACAAAACTTAACATGCTCTTACCATACAATCTAGCAGTCACACTCATTGGTATTTACACTATAGAAAACTTATGTCCACACAAAAACCTGTATATGTATGTTTATAGTAGCTTTGTTCATAATTGCCAAAACTTGGAAGCAGCAAGATGTTCTTTGTAGATAAACATAAACAGTAGTATATCCAGACAATGAAATATTACTCAGCACTAAAAAGAATGAAGGAACAGAGTTTTTCAGGAAGTCCTTGACTGACATTGACACCTTCCTTCTGGACTATCTTAAAATTTTTCGTATTTTTATTCCTTTAAGCCTGTTTCATTTGAACTAAAATAAGTGGTACAGAAGACAATAGTATATATAAGAAATATTAAGAACAGCAAAGCATCTTGTTTTAGGAGACATCCTGAATGTTTGTTTTTATACCACATATTCATTGTAATAAAGAACAATAATACTGTGATTAGAACTGTTACTTGTGTATAACTATCCATACAGAAGATATTTAAATAAATGGATGATTATTTCTTACACATTCCTAGAACAGTGATTACAACTCAATTTCCCTGGAGCTATTTTACCACAGAATACCAGAATACCACAGAATACCAGAATACCACAGAATAGAATAGCAGAATTTCTGCTAGCTAAACTAAGCTAGTTTAGAGTTCTTCCAGCCCAGTACCCTCATGTTATCGATGACAGAACAGAGAAAAGGTGGTGGCAGGGCTGAAAGGGGAGTCTAGACTCCCTAAGCCATAGCCTTGCTATGCTGTGGGGATTATGGACTATCTTTTAACCGGAAGCTGGCCTACGGATTACAAGGCCTTGTTCTATTAATTCTGTGTATCCCTTTACCAGGCTTAATGGCAGTTTGGGATATTATTACCACTTCTACGCTTCTGAAATCTTGCAGTTCTTACAAGCTGTGGTCTATTTCACAGCTGTTCTGAATAGGTAAGAGAAAAAATATTCTGAGTTGCTTTGTACATTTTCTCTGACCCGATCATGTGGACATCCCCCTTGAGTGTCCCAGTTTGTGGAGTTTCAAACCTTCTTCTCTCGCGGTCCATACAGTTCATTATGTCTTAGGTATTCTGAGGCTCAACTTCGTTTCAGTCCATCAAGAGTTTATGTTCTATGAGAGAATTTGAGATTGACTTCTTCCCTATTACACTTAATGTGGAAAAAGTGCCAGTGGAAATAAGAGCTCATACATCTAAATGATTTAAGTAAAATAAAATTTTCCACCCTTTTGAATTAGGCCATTAAAACTATAGCTTAGTTTAAGTACAGTATTAATGAGCAATATCGCAAGGAGAGTATTAATTTTGCATTTCCTGACATGAAAATTTAAAACATACAATTTTTGCTTTGCTTTAGGTAATATTTTGTATTCCCTTGACTTTTATTTGGGGACATCAGAAAATAGGGTAAAAAATGGGATAAGTTCAAAACTGGATGCACTAAGCCCTTATTTAGAGATGGGCTACCCTCTCATCTAGATGGTATATCACAGGCTTAAACCAGATGTAAGATCATGTGGCATTTCATACCATCAAAGCATTAGTGGTGCAAGTTTAAAGAAACAGAACTTTTAGACCTGTTAGTTTAATATTCAACATTTTTAAGTCAAGTGAAGAATGGTTTAATAAAGATAGGCAGGAGTACAGTGATGACAGTGACATCCTCAAAGCAAATGGGACCCTTAGGGGGTGGGTGGATGGCCTATTCACATCCTATTTTTAAGATTTATTTATTTATTTTAGAGAGAGTTGGGAGAGTTTAGAGAGGGAGAGAATCTCAAGCAGACTACCCACTGAATACAGAGCCCAATGACCCCGAGATCATGACTTGAGCCAAAAATCAAGAGTTGGACATTCAACTGACTGAGCCACCCAGGAGTCCCTCATATCCCATTGTTAATGAGGTCCAAATGTTGGTGCAGTCTAGCATCTCTGATCCTGTTAAGTCATTTGTAAGGTAAGACTCTGGATCTCGGCTATGCAGCTCTCTGGAGAATCCCGGAGACAGTGGGAAGATTGTCCTCACCAGTACAGGCATTTTGAGAGGTCTCATGGTTTTCCTTTGGCTTTAGACACCACTGATCACATTAAATCAGAGCGGTAGGATTACATACCAGAGGTCTTTCCAGCCACCCGAGGACCCTGGTCTAGCAGTTGCTATCTTGAAACAATGGCCATGTCCTTTAATCAGGCAATCCAATTAGCCACACACAAATTAGGAAGTCGGTGTACCTAAAGCAATTCATCTGCAAAAAATTTAAAGCCTCCCATATGAATTTGCAATCAAGGACAACCTTTCTCTTTCATTTTTTAAAAACTGAGAGCTGGACACAAGACAGAACAAAGCAAACATTTTCAACTTTGAGTGTTGCCTAAGAGATTCTAAAGTATCCGCCAGCATTTTGCTTGAATTAAGTTGTGAATGAGAGAGGAACACAGAGGGTAAGATTGGTAGTTTAATTGCATGAAGTTTCCTAACGAGAGATGGAAAATATTATATTCAATAAAAAATAGAGGATGTCTTATTTCCATTGTTATCTAGTCTTGCAATGAAAGACGGCTTGTCATAGCCGGTACCACGGTCAGTCACAAAGGAGCAAATTTAACCCATGGTTTCCCGATCTTCCCAGCACCCAGCTTCTCAGAGAGCGCAGAAAAAAAACCAGGATGCTGAATGGCAGAGCACTGAGGCTTATTTTTCCACTTAGGCCATGCATTGTTCTTTACCATGCATAAATCACCTTGGATTTAAAGACATCTCAAAATTCTCCCATATTCCAACTCTGTCAGGGAGGAAATTCTGCTGTCTCTCTTACAGCGTTTCCTTACTTGTTTTATTTAATTTTAGAAAAGTTCTTAGAACCAAATCCAAACTTCATTTTACAAGTAAAGATTCAGTGGCCTATAAGGTAAAATGACGAATTTAAGATTACACAACTAGTTATTAAAAGACTAGGGATTAAGTTTTAGAGTACCTGACTCCATGGCCCGAGCCATGGACCAAATTGGATAAGAAAATTGGTCAGGGATGAGGTCACAACTTTCAGGACCTGTATTTATAGACAGCTCTATGAAATATAAGGAGATATTCTTCAAGGTCCCACACAAGATGGCATAATAGCCTCAGGGAGAGCTTTGACTAGCAGGGAGAGAATGGATTTCCTCATTCAAGAAATCCAGGTATAGCCTGAATTTGTGCTCCAAGACAGGGGGGCACATTCAAGGAGAAGTGTCTGGCATAGAAAAGAGGGAAGGAGTGTGTATAGCCCTGGGAACTCTGCAAACCTAGGTCAACCTTGGACTACAAGTATGAGAATCTTGGAGTAGCATCCATCTTCTCATAGGATTGAGCCAGAAATAGTGACCAGGGACTGGCTAGCTCAGAAGCTGCTCTGGGGCAAGCTGTGATTTGTAGGAAATATCTACATAGTGAACACTCCAAAATAAAAAGAAAAAATATACATACTGTAATTATGTTGTAGTGGATTTTATCAGCTTGGCTAAGGCTCAGATTATGTTTCTCAAAATCCCCTTGCCTATATATTTCCAAGTTAGAGTTGATCAAAAGAGGAACTTGTGTGTCATTTGGAAAGCAGAAATGAAGCAGAAGCCAACTCTCCTAGAAGGTCATCATGGTCAGACACTGTGACCATCAGATAGAGGTGTCCCTCGGGCCCCAGCTCCTCCTTCTCTCCTCTGCGACAAGTTTGTCATCCAATTCCTGGCAATACTGACCAACAGTGGCCCCAGGTCTGCTACCAGGAGCTTGACTACAGACTCACTGAGGCGACGGGTACACTGAGGCAATAGCCTCTCAGAAGTGGTAGGGTCCCATTCTTGTGGGTAGATCTGCTTCTCTCTCCTCCTCCATCTCTTCTTTGGTGCACACGTGGATGGTGAGGGAGGCTGTCCATATATGGGGGGGGAAGGAATATATGGAACTTTCTGTACTATCCACTCAAATTTGCTGTGAGCCTAAAACTGCTCTAAAAATAGTGTGTAAAAATTCAAAAAAAAATTCTTAGATTTGAAAGTTACAAAATATAGAAAGGAACAGAAGCCAGGCAAAGATAATCACTGAATATCTTGGGGTATTTCCATCAAGTCTTTTTTCCATGTGACATACACATAGAAAAACGGTTTTTGTTTGTGTTGTTGGTGGCTTTTTGGTTTTTCTTTTTTTTTTTTTTTATTTTGCAAATTGGGGTCACCTGCATATTCTTTTACATTCTTCCTTTTTCATTTAATACTGTTACACTTTTATCATTAAGCATACTTATAAAAAAAAATAAACATACTTTAAACCAGTGCTTGATCACATGACATGTGATTCACTTAAATTCCCTGATGGACATTTAGGCTATTTTCTTTTATCCTTTTGCTATTATAAATAATGTTATGATAAACATCCGTTTCCATAAATATAGTGTGCCTTTTTGTCATATCCTTGGGATAAATCCTGGGAAATGGAATTTCTGAGAAATGATCTGACACTTTAAAGGCTCTTTATATGTTGCCTTCTACAAAGATTGTGTCCAGCTATACTTTCATCAGCAGTGTATATAGAGCCTACTTTTAGTCATTTTTCCCCCCAAGATCGTTAGAGTTGGCAAAACACATTTACCTTATTTTCTCATGTTATTTTTCTCACTAGAAAAATAAAACAAAAATATTATTTCCCAAGTTCTAATCTTTAAGAAACAAGAGTTAGGCATAGAAGAATAGTAATGGCCACTATTGTTGTAACAATACTTTGATAAGGGTTAAGTAAAGAATGTCATAGTAAGAAAATTGCCCATAACTTTAGAGGGTGAGTTGAGGGGGGTAAGAATAGGGACTTAGTGCAGAGTGGTCAAAAAAATCTGGAGTATCACTAGAGTTACTGAGTTCATGTTTCAGACAGCAGAGAGGTCACGCTAAGGAATCCCTGTGGCTGTTTAGCCTTGGAAGGAGATAATGGAATACATACATAATACAATTCTTAGGCATTAAAGGGCTTTCTTATGGTTGAAGGATTGGAAGTGACTCTGGCTAGATCTTGCACATCTAGGACCTGTAGAAAAAGCACATGGAGGTGGAGCCATTCAAATTCAGGAGAGCCCTTTCTAACAAGAAGGGAATGGACTTCCTGTGTGATCCAGAGGTCCTCATCAAGAGAGGCTTAAATATCAAGGACAGACAACTAATGGGGGCTCTGGTTGGCGTGGAGACTGACTAGTTGGCTAACTGGGTCTATGGGTTGTCTTAGCTAAAGAGAACTGAAACACTAGGATGAAAAACACAGCAGGTTCTTTAGGAAAATGAACTTTGACTTAAAGCATGAGAAATCCTGAGACTGATAACATGAACTGCTAACAGACAGAATGACAAGCTAGCATTTGTTTTATCCTTATTACTTTCAAAACGCTGTTCTAAATTTGCTCTGAGCATTGTCTCCTTTGATGCTCATAATACCACTTGGGGTAGTATGATACGTAGTAGGAAGAAAAATGCCCTTCACTCCCAAAAATGTCCAGGTCCTAATCCCTGGAACCTGTGAATATGTTCACTTCCATGGCAAGAGGAACTTTACAGGTATGATTAAGTTAAGGATATTAGATGGGGAGATTAACATGGGTTATTAGTGGGGGGCCATGTACCCACTAGTGTCCTATAAATGGAATACAGGGGCAGATGGTCAGAGTGAGGTGTTTGCCGGTTTTGAAGATAGGAGGCCATGAGCCAAGGCATCAGGCAGCTTCTGAAAGTGGAAAAAGTAAGGAAATGGATTCTCCCCTCAAGCCTTCAGAAGAAATGCAGCCCTACAGACAGCTAAAAAAAAATTTTTTTAAACAAAGATTTTATTTATTTAGAGTACGAGTGGGGGAGGGGCGGGGTACAGGGAGAGAGAATCTCCAGCAGACTCCACCCTGAGCACAGAGCCTGATCCCATGACCTGAGATCATGACCTGAGCTGAAATCAAGGTCAGATGCTCAACCAACTGAGCCACTCAGGCACCCCAGCCCTACAGACATTTTGACTTTAATTCAGGCCTTTTTCAGACTTCTGCCCTTGAGAACTGTAGGATAATAAATCTGTGTTGTTTTAAGCCACTAAGTTTGTGGTAATTTGTTACAGCAGCAATGGGAATCTAATACAGGTGGTCACTATTCTCTTCCCCATTTTTCAGATGAAGCAGTTGAGGCACAGGGAGATAAAGGAACTTTCCCAGGACTTTCTAGCTAGTAAGTAATAAAAAATTGTCCAGCTCAAAGCCTGCTCAACAAGATAAAAACCATTTCTATTTATGTCTTTCTTATGTGAAGCATTCTCAGGGCCTCAGCCACAAAGTCCTCATGAGAGCTCTTGAATTCATTTTATAGTCAGATAAAGAACATAAATATCAGATTTTGTATGGGTCAGACCCAGATTAATGAAGCCCAGCATTCTCTCTGTGGAATATACCACAGATCAACATAATTCCTCTTAATCCACTTACGGATCTCGAGTTTATGGATTAAAAAAACTTTATTCTTGCTATATAAAATAGAATTATTTTGCTATACCTAAATGTGCCCCCATTTTTAAAAAATTTTTTTCGAGAGAGAAAGCTTGCAGGAGCCGGGGGGAGGGGCAGAGGGAGAAAATCTCAAGCAGGCTCTGCACTCAGTGTAGAGTCCGCTGCAGGATTCAGTCTCACAACCCTGGGATCATGACCTGAGCAGAAATCCAGAGTTGTATGCTTAACCGACTGAGCTACCCAGGCACCCCTAAATGTGCCCCTTTTAAATTCAGTTTGTCTCTAGTCTACTAGTCCTCTAGTATTTAATGAACAAATCAAGGTTCAGCTTATCCACCATCATGTCTATAGACTGAAGGTCCTAATATCTACGTTTTCCTTCATATAGTGTCTTCCCATTGCCAAATCATTGTGACTGTCCTACCCTGAGCTATTTCTAGGTCTGCTTTCCAAATACTTGGGGGAAAAGTAAAACCAATTGAAATGATAGCTTTCCTAAGTTATGTTGAAAGTCACTGGCAAAGCCAAGAACGAGGTCCAACGCTTCTGATTCTTGGTTAATTTCCCAGCTCCCAGTCACAAGCATTCTATTATAAAAATGTTCTTTTGGTTTGTTTGGCAGTATGCTACTAGAGGAATCCAAGTCAAAAATCCAAATGTCAATAACCTCGATATTCAATGGCAGAGCCACAAATTCTGAAATGAATGGAAATTCATTTGGGGACATTGCAGTAGAATACCAAAGCATGAAGAGGAAGGGAATGTTTATGCTGCTAGAGAAAGCCAGTGTAATCACTTGACTGGCCAGAAAAATTCAGAGGAAGAGGGAAGACGTTAAATATTTTTCTATTGTTCAGGGCAGTATCTTAGGTATGCAGTAACTGACAGCCCACAATCTTATGTGAAAAAATACATTTTTCACTTCCCTTCATGTTTTGGCACTGTTTTCTCTTTTCCGCTGGATGAGGAAGTTGGATATGCTACAAATGAAGTGTTAAATGAAGATGAGAAATAACAGTGTTGTTACTGACAGGGACATTAAAAAACAAAAAGAATCAATACAGTTTCTATTTATTGAGTGACCGCTGTATGCCAGTTACCAAGCTTGGCTCTGGGGACAGAGTGAAGAAAACACAGATTTTGCCCATATTAGATAGGCTCTTTTGGTCACAAGTAATCAAAAACCCAACCCAAAGTGGCTTGAGCAAATACTCAATTTAGTGGTTCATAGAACTTAACAGTTGAGGGCACTGGTTGACTAGTGTTCCAGTGATGTCACCAGGTCCCAGCTTCTTTCTTTCAACTCTTAGCTCTGCCTTTTAATATGTTGATCCTATTTTTAAGGAAGGATCTTGTGATTGCTAGATGGCTGCCACTGATCCAGCACATCCCATGGGGAATTTCATGTTATCTCATTTGCTATCATTGGGCCATATTTCCATTCTTGGGGAATGCAGTGCTTTGATTGATGTATTCCGGTTCCACCCAAACAACGTAGGATCTACAGAAGTGGTTCTTTAGAAGGAAACTGGAATACTGTTACCATAGGATAAATACTGAACAGATTTCCATTCTACTCTCCTTGATGAGCATCCATTCTAGTGGACACTTCCACTGCCCAACAAGGAAACCGTAAAGCACACAGGAGAGCAAGAGGAAAGAAGGATTATGGTGATTGACAGCCATAGGTTACTATGTGCTGATTGGAGACTTCCCCAAGTGGACACACAAAAATGATATTATAATTATTTTAATCATCCCGCCAAAACAGTACCATGTCTACCAAGTTATCATTTATTCCTAATTTCTGGTCCCTATTTGTACCATTATCTCTTTCCCTGCTATCTTCTACCTCCCCAACTTCAAGTATTTAAACGCATTCGTATTTTGTACCTTCCCCCACACTTCTGCCTCCCCTTCCCCTCCAGTTTTTAGTCATAGTGCATGCTTAAATTTTGCAGAGCAGAATTTAACAAATTAGAGTGTGTTATTTGTTCTCCTGTTTTAATTCTTGAGAACTTTTTGGGAGACAGCCTGCACAAAAGATCTGATGTGCCTCAGAGCTGTAATATATTATCAGGTGTGAAATGCTAATAAGCATCTATGGAAAGAATAGTTAGTTAAAAGAAATAGTGAGCTTAAGTAGGAAAAAAAAAAAAAGTAAATTTTGAAGAGATGTGAAAGGTGCTCCTAAAAAGTGATTGTGGTTTAATACTAGGACAGCCCATTATAGAAAAGAAAGAAGCATTTAAGGTTTAACTGGGAGTTTAGAGTCAACATTACTTCCTTTAATCAAAAACCCCATAGAGCTGTTAAACTAGCCTCGTAGAAAAGTGTTGGTGGCCTGAACAAATGTGTGAAATGCATATCCACACTGCTTGCCTCGATGAGGTATTTACTTCAAAGTGGAGGAGGAGACCGGAAACATTATTAAACATGTAAGGGTGTAGATTGGAACTCATTTTAAGTTTAACAAACTTTTTTTTGATTGCCTTATTATTGTTGGGCGCTTTATAAGTCTCGGCAGCAAGTTTCAACGTGTGGCTCATTAGAAGGAATTGAACGTTGGGATTTACTGGATAAGACTTGAGAGAAATCTCTCCTGAGAAAATTGTGTGCTTTGCCCAGGAAGACAGTACTTTGGTAAGAATAAAAATATTAACTTGCTCCAGCACCTTCCTTTATGACGATAATACTACCTTGATTTAAGTTGTGCCTATTTCTTTCCAGGAGCTCAAACTGAGTTTTATGGGGAACATTATTTCTGTTTATCATCACAAATTCCCTTTGAGAAAAGTAAGGGGCAGGTATTACTATTCCTATTTTAAAGTTCGGGGAAACAGGAGCTCAGAGAATGACTTAAATAAATATCACTGCTTTCACATGCAGGTGATAGCTTAATGCAAATCCAAATATCCTCATTAATCTTAATGAAGCTAAACCAGCCTGGGTGGTAACAAGCGAGGTGATCATTCTTAAGAGATTGCCCTTTAAGTTCAAAGAACTCAACCATCTCCCGCATTAGAGGTCAGGAAGGAGAAATCTGTGCTATTATCTTTCACAGCTGGATATGCTGAGTTAGTGTCCAGTTTCCTAACTGTTCATTTACAATTTTGGTCTGATTTGCAAGTTGGCTCTTCCTTTTTGCTTCAGTGGGAGCATGTACCCTAGGTTTGAGCCCTAACACAGAACTCCGAACTCTTGGGGCACCTGGGTGGCTCAGTCGATTGAGTGGCGACTCTTGATTTTGGCTCAGGTCATGATCTCAGGGTCTTGAGATTGAGCCCCATATTGGGCTCCGCGCTCAGCACGGAGTCTGTTTAAGGATTCTCTCTCTCCCTCTGCCCCTCCCCCTGCTCACGCTCTCTCAATCTTAAAAAAAAAAACAAAAACAAAAACAAAAAAAAACCAAAAACAAACAAAAAAACCAACTCGGAACTCTTGTTTGTTTCCTGAAGAGACAGGGAACCCTGAGAATCCACTTAAGGAGTCAAGAGTTACCTGTTTGCTACCACCTTCTTTTTCTCAACTTTCAGAGCCTTATTGCCCTGCTCTGTGATGTTACCATTGAAAATTTACCAGCCCGAAGTGAGAATCAAGTTGAAAACCACTGTCCCAGAACTCTGCCCACATCCTGTATAGCCTGACGGGCTTCGTACATTCCCCTGTGGGCCAGCTCAATAGTTGGCAATCAGAGCAGCTGACTCTTGTTAGGTCTTAAGCCACAGCCAAAGGAGTAAATCAGTGGTTCTCAACCTTATCTGCTTTTAATTTTTAAAATTTTTTTATTACGGTATGTTAATCCCCATACATTACATCATTAGTGTTTGATGTAATGTTCCATGATTCATTGTTTGCGTGTAACACCCAGTGCTCCATTGAGAACGTGCCCTCTTTAATACCCATCATCAGGCTAACCCATCCCCCACCCCCCTCCCCTCTAGAACCCTCAGTTTGTTTTTCAGAGTCCATAGTCTCTCATGGTTCATCTACAACCTTATCTGCTCTTAAGAATCACCTGTGGAGATTTAAAAACATTAAAGGCCTTAGCCCTCTTCTCTATTATAATTTAATTGGTCTGGGGGATGGTCTATGCCTCAGTAATTTTCCTATTTTTTATTTTTGATTATTTAAAAACAGTTTTAGGTTCACAGCAAAATTGAGGGGAAGGCACGAAGATTTCCCATATACCCCTAGCCCCCACACATGCATAGCCTCCTCTTTTATCATATCCCCCACCAGAGTGGTACAAATGTTACAATTGATGAACCTACAATTACACATCATAATCCCCCAAATCCATAATTTACATTGTTTCACTCTTGGTGTTGCACATTGTATGGGTTGGGACAAATGTATAATGCCAAGTATCCACCATTATAATATCAGAGCAGTTTCACTGCCCTAAAAATCCTCTGCGCTCCACCTATTTATCCCTCCCTCAAACTCAGCTGCGCCCCCTCCCCACCCCCGCAACCACTGATCTTAGTCATTTTTAGATGCTCTCTGGAATTGGGAGCCACGGATCTGCATCCTGAATGTGAGAATGTGCATTGGGGCGGTCATTAACAGGCCCCTGTGCTCTCCAAGTGCACGGGGCCAGAATAAAGGTCTATAGCACCGTGGGCCTGCTTCTATGCTAAGCACTCTGCATGCATGCTCTTATAGAATTCTCCCAATAACCCCCTGGGAGAGTTACTATGATCCTCATTTTACAGATGAGAAGACTGAAGCAGAGAGGTTGAGCAAGTTGCCTAAGGTCCCACCTCTAGCAAGTCCCACTGGGACTCTTTGGCTCCCAAGCTGAGACACATCACCCCCTGCCCTACAAGATATTTGTAGTTCTGTGCCTCTAAATTAAAGCATAGTAACCTCATCTCAGTGGCTGTAGACTCTTCAAGTCCAGGCAGGAACATTAGGACATAAATCTGGTACCTGGAAACTGGAAAGAAAACTTAGGCCTGCTACCATAGAAACAAAGCTATAGGTGCTTCCAGCCTACTTCCAAAGAGAGACAGAAAACGAGACTCCTTTACATCCTAAGTCCCCTTCTTCAGGGCAGGACTTCACAGTCCACTTCCTGTATCAGGAGTCTCCCGCCATACGGTAAGGAGTGGAAACATCTATAAGAGCAAGTTCGATTTCTAGGGCTTCATGTTCTCTTTCCTGAGTTTTAATGTTTCTGTGGCACGTAGCCCCTACCTAGGGCACTGAAAAGTTTCAGGATGGGCCGTGGCACCAAGGATCTCCTTGTTGTCCTATTTGGTAGCAAGGTGACAGCGGGCCTAATGCCGAATAACAAAGGGGAAGAAATCTTAACCCAAGAGCTTCGAGTCTATCTGCTTGCTAAACTGTTCCCTGGTCAATGTCAGGGGACAGTATGCTGGGAAGTTAATGTAGGGGAAAGCCCTGAGGTCACCTCTACAGGGTACAGATTAAATCACCTGGTGTAGGTCTATTGAAATTTGTATAGGAAACTTAAATAGGCATTAAAACCAGGTTTACAGGGGAAAAGGGTAGCCTGACACCAATAGATGAAAAAAAAAATGGGGGGTAAGGAAACCTTTTCTCCTTGGGATAAAGGGATGGCTGGGGTACTGGGGCAGTTTATAAGCGCATTGCACTTAAGTAACTTTTTTTTTCGTTCTTGTCCTGGAAATACTGACCAAGAATCTTTTTTCCCCAGTAGCTTCTTTCTCGCCATTCCTAACCCCAATTCCAAAATTTGGGATCCTAGAATACCTTGTTTTCTATATCAGTTGACTTGCTTTGTGTCTAAATAAACCTAAACTCAATGGGGCCCCAAACCCATGTAATAAAAAATAGTTCTTATCAAATGTAAGGTGATCAACCATCCTGGTTAGCTCAAAGCTGCTATTTTTAGCACTGAAAAATCCCACCTCCTGGGACACCCCTCAGGTCCAGGCAAACCGGGAGGGGTTGTTGGTCACCCCATAATGTCAGTCTCCCTAATTTTATTATGTGGACTCCATAGCAGAAGAGAATATTTGCAGCTCCCTTTTCTAGCCATTATCCAAATGCTCATTGCAACTTCCTCTGGTCCTGGAGTGATTTCAAGGGTTATGCCCTCCTGGCACACCTATGAATTAGGTGAGGAGAGAATGTTTCCTATAGCTAGTTTGCAGTCTGGGCTAATTTTCGGGATAACCCACTCTCCCGCCTCCTGAGACATTTATAGGACCGTGGGATTCTCATGAGTGCATTTGTGTTACCCAAGGGTGTAAATATCTGTTAGTTCTTGGTGAATTTGAGATCTCTCAGGCGGTTCTGAAAAACCTTGGCTGAACTGCTGTTAAGGACGACTGCACTGGTGTTTTATCTCTTCCTAATGTAATGCGGAAATTATTGTTGATATTTAATGACAAAGCCTTTCCTGAGGAAGAATGAAGAATGAGAAATTCCACTTTCCTCCCCAGCATCCTGTCTCCCTTTCCTCCCAAAATATGTAATTCCACAAAGGTAATTTTTTATCTCACTTCCGAGACAAAGAGCATGGTTATATTTAAGAGTCAAAATGTAACCAGTTGAAATCGGATATTTTCTACTCAGAAAAAAAACTGGATGGGCCAAGAAATTAAAATCACATTTTAATAAAAGTTCTTGTTTAAAAAAATCAATACCATTAAAGGTAATTACCGAGCATATTTCATTTTAATGTAAATTCATTTATGGCTAATTTCCTGTGTCTTGTTTTTGTGCTAAGATGCAGTCAGTACTTAATACTTTCTTCTTGTGAGACGAGACTAAGGCAACACTTTAAAGAAAGGCCATTACAACCATCCAAAACGTGATCCTCAGTGCTTGAGTTCCTTATGTGAAGTGTAGCTGAATGTTGAAAACAGATGTAAAAGTACTAAACGCAAAGTTAAGGGTAAGCCATGGAGAAGGGGGATAGAACTGAATCATTCATTTGCGTAAGAGTCATTGAGTACATACCAGATACAGTGTTGCTGATCTCATACTACGCAGTATGACAGAGCTGAGTAAGACCAAAATGAGTAAGATCTATCTTGGCCACAAGAAGCTTAGATTAACATGAGACCATCCATGTTTATCTGATGCAGGAATGGAAATAATGCGCCACCTAGACTTTAGAAGTAGAGCCAACTTTTTGTTGTTAAGTGATTTATGTTTAGAATCTTATTTTACTGTTAGGCAAATTTAAAAATTAAGTCCCTGGCAAGGTTTCTTCATCATGAAAAGCGGTTTGGATTGGGTGCTGGAGTGAAGGACCTGGCAGATTCAGAGCACAGGGACAATGCTGGAGTGCCCCTGACTCTGGCTCACCTCAGATGAGGCAGTTAGTACCACATTATTGGAGTGCCCAATTTACTTTTACATTTTAAAGTTGTAAAATGCAAAATGATTTTTTTCACTTCCTAATTACGAGTAATAAAAATTTGTGGGAATGTAGTTTAACTTGTCTGTTAATTGAGGGGAAAGAGCCATGCTTAATCAGTCAAGAAAAGAATGGTCACCGAAGAAACACAGAAGAAACTGCCCATGAGGATCCCGTTTGCTATTTTAATTAGCATCTGTCGATTAGAAACGAATGACAGGGGGACGGAATCCTGATTAATAAAATCATCATCCCAAATTGAAAGAGAAGGTCAAAAAGAACATGATGTCTCATTCGACTTCATCTTGAGGGTCTTATACACCTACATTTCTGGAATCCTTAGACCTCATGAGACTGTTAATATGACCACTCAATTAACACTGGATATAATTAACTACCTACATGGCCCTTCCTAGAACCAAAGCTGTCAGCAAGATTAGTGGAGCCGGCTCACGTGAGGTGGCTGACATGGTTTCCTCTCCTGTATCCTGTCTGAGGGGGACGAGGGAGGAGCATTACAAGTCCCTCCCCAACCCCAAGTCTGTAGGACATGGTGGTTCCTCTATGATTTGTCCAGAGCATGCAGGGGACCTGTAAGAATATTACCTGCTATTTTAACAAATTTCACAGTGCAATAGGCCAATTTCAGCAGCTAGTTTGGCAGCTAAACTAGTATAAGTCATAAAAGGCAGACTTCTAAAGCGCATTCAGTCACTGAAAAACAGCCAACCCAGTTTCCAACCACTAACCCCTCCTGTGAAGTTAGTAAGCAGGGCATCTGTCCTCCGCCTTAACAAACAAGGCACAGATGCTAATCAGTGCTCAGCCAAGGCTCCATCGAATGTGGCTGGCAAGCTACCACTTCTGAGGCCCTCCTTTCTCCAAGCTCAGCCCAAAGTAGAATCTTAAGTTGCTGGCAAAATTTAAATTTTATCCATCAACACTTTTGCTTCATGCTCTGGTTGAAGGAGTCAAGTTATGACTAGCATCACACCCAATCTTATGCCCCCCATCACACAACCTTTTTCTGAAAGGGTAACCTAGAAGGACGACAAGCACCAGCCATAAATAACATTTGAACAGGAACTACTTGGAAATATCCAGATGAATGGTGAACATTTTAAGGACAGAGGTGAAAAGGTTTGGAAAATGTTAAGAGGACCATAAACATATACAACTAGTGTTTTTTGTTTGGGTTACTGTCTTGGTCATTATAGATGCAGTCCAGGCCTTTTAGCCGACTCAGGAATCATTTAGGATAACTAAAAACATTCCAAAACAAAAATGGCTCAGTGGCCTTCTTAGTGCAAATTAGCAAGATACTAGGTATGAGGCCTATTTATTGTTTTTAAATAGAGAAAGGGGGGAGAAAGGAGAATGAAATGAGCTTAAAATGTGAAGATCTATATTTTCTCAAGTAGTAGCTGATGGGAGAACTCTGCATCATTTATCTACATACCATAACGCCACAGAAAGCAACTAAGAGGGGCTGGCGGGGTTATGGCTCAAAGGCAGGATATGAAAACCTAAGAAAGAAAACTTCTTTTCTAAAAGCTTCCTTACAGGCAGTCTATTCAACTAATTAAAAAAAGAGAAGTGGCAAAATTCAACTGACCTGAGACATACAGAGTGGTGTTAAGGCGAAACTCAGAATCAAAACTTTCCAGCTACATGACTCCAGGCCAGTTATTTAACTTTGAGCTTTTTCTTTGTGCTTCTATTTTCTCCATGTGTAGAATGGAAGTGATAATCGTACCTACGGCACAGGTGATGATAGACACACGAATTCCACGGGCTAATATGTGTAAGCACTTAGCACACTGCCTAGCACATAGTAAGTACGCCCATAAATGTTAGCTTTCAGTACTTCCATCTGGGACTGATGAAACCTTGCAAGTCCTGATCTCTAAAAACCAACAAAACAACAAAACCCAGTGCACGCGGTAAGGTTGTACAATTCTGTGAAGATACTAAAAGCATTGATTGCAGACCCTGAAAGGTGAGAATTAGATCTCAATAAGGATGTTAGAGAAAAAGGGTAGAAAAGAGCCTTTTCTTTTTCTAATGAGAGTTTTCTTCTTTAACGTCAATGTTGTGAAAAAGTGAAGTTCTATTTCGCTATGGAATACATAATTTTCCTAAATCTGAATTTCAATGTTCCTTTTAGATATGAGGGATGCCTGGGACTGAAATATTTTGAACCACCGATGTTCAAAATTGTGGACATCAAGAAAGAAAAGAGAGAAAACAAACAGAAGCTACGTAGTGAGAGCTTGCTATAGAAAGGGAATCCGTGGGGAAATGGGAAAGCTTTATAGTGCTCATTGGTGGTCATTGGCCCTGGGGAAACTGGAGGCGGGCTAACTAAGAGGAGGGCATCTATCTAATTGGTTTGGGGGGCATATTTGGCTTTCTCTGGTTGGTCCTGAATTAGAAGGGGCGGGGTTAAAAAAATAAAAGCAGCTTGCAGCCATTGGTGGTCCTGACCTGAGCCAATTGCTGCAGAGAAGGCTTGGCGTCTTAGATCCGATGGCTGCAGTGTTTGTGGGTCAGAGTTCTATTGGCCTATACGGTCTGGCCACTGGCCGTTTACCTATTCAGTCTCTTAAAACAGATCACATATTTGACCAAAGATTCCTTCTAAGAGGATGGAATGTCTTACCAGAATTCCTCAACAATCATAGCTTTCTGTACCTCCAAAGAATGACAATAAGAGTTATGGAAGGCACTGATAAAGGAGGGGAATCAGGCGGGAAAAAAGGAAGATGGGAATCATCTAAGTTGAAGGCTTTAAAAGTAAGGACAAGCACGTAATTGCTAAGTAAAAACTTCAGCTGCTCTGCAACCCAAGTGCCCAAACTTTTTCCATCTGACTTCAGATTGCCCCAGGTGTCCCCAATTCCACCTTCTTTCCTCTTCCCTCTTGGTCTGTATGGCTGATGCTCACAGAAACCTCCAGAAGCTTAAGCAAGGAAATGGATTTAGTGGTCTTGGAGAACGTGGCTACAAAATTTACCCAGAGGGAGTAGGCTTTGCTGGCTCCTGCTCAAAGGAACTTCTACCAGCCTCTCTAAGAACCTTTCAGCTGTAGCATGTGAATTTTGATAGGTAGTGTTTTGATTATGTTCGGGTTATGTCGACATTATATTTATGAGAAAGTCTTTTAGACCTATGAGTGATTTGAAGTATATATTTTTTCGTTATCTCATTTTTAATGTTTTAACTGTTTCTTGTTATAAAGATGTCCATATTCATTATAGAGAATTTAAATTTTATATTGAAATATCAAGTAAAAGTCATTCATCATCCCACATTGTTTCTTTTCAGCCTTCTTTGCAGAAAGGTTTTAAACGGGTGGGGGGTGTGGGGGGTGTGGGGGGGGGCGATGAATACAGGGAGAGTTCATTGAAAGGGAGAGAAAGTCTTTTATGAGTAAAATAAATTATCCCTTGTAAATGATGGTAGTAAATGGTAATAGAGGGCAGACACTGAATATGTACAATGAGACACACTGGCTACGCTTCTAGAATAATAACAAAAAAATCACGGGTTTTTAGTTTTGTAGGTCCTTCTGAAAGCAGTTTTGAATTTTTTACTTAGTTTAAGGCCCAGGATGGAAATACATATCATTTTTCTTTTTCGGGTCATTGTGGTTTCTGCATCAGGATAAACAATTTACCTTTGCTAAGTTCTTCAGAAACCATATTTTGATCCAGGAAGGTGAAGTCCCAGTCCCACTTGTGGCAATTGTCTGTTGTTCCTCCTGCTTAGCCAGTTTAGGGACCCATTTTAGATGCAAAGTCCTTTTCATGCTTTATAATTCAAAATAGATTATTTTCTTTTCCAATTATAATAATGACAGAAAAATGCTAGTCTGTTGGCAGTTACTATAGTAACCACGAACAACTTACTTCTTTTAAATGGGAAACGGACCCTTAACTCTTAAGTTTTTGCTTCATTTTCTGAAGCCAAAATGCAGCCAAACGCTTTGTAAAGACTACCCTTTTGAATAGTGTATACCATAAATTGTGTGTATATTTGTGTATGTGTGATTTGCATATGTATAAATATGAATACAAATCTATAAGAGACACCTATCATCTCTTGTTTTTGAACTAAATGACTTTCTGACAGAGACGTGTGAAATTAATTGGAATGCAAACAATATCCACAAGACCGCTTTAACACATGGCTTCTCTTTATGATTTTTTTTTAAACTTAGAGGAAACTGTTTCTCCCCTTAAAGGACTAAAGGATGCTTGATAGCTTTGAGTCATGCAAATACATTTCTTTCAGAGAAAAAGAATAAACTGCCATTAGTGGATGACTGCCAATATTTACATCCAGCCTGAATCGGAGCATGGAGGATGTAGGTGGGTGGGAAGAAGTCAGTATTTTTAATCAGGAACAAAATTAACATCAGGAGAGACAACCTGAAATGTCAGATAAATTGATACCCGAGTGTGTCCAAGCTGAGCCCGTAGATGAACAGGTTGGATTCAGTAAAGTAATCCGGTTTTCGGAAAATACACTTTGAAATAGACAGCTTTATAATGTAGAATGATGGAAAGGCTTTGAAATTCCAGGCAAATTCATAAAAATATTCCTGCTCTAAAAAAAATACTCCTGCTCAAATTTATCATGGCATTTTAAGGAGTGCTGACTCCATAAATTCTGACTTTTATCAACAGCACTTCAATAATGTTCAGAAAATAAACTTCACAGGAAAACCTTGGGTGTTCAATTAGTGTTAAACGTTTTAGGGCAGAAACAGATAATGAAATTATGAGGACAACGGCAGTTTAACGTTTTGTGGCTCACAAGAGATTTATGCATTCCAATATAACCTCAAGCTACGCATATGGCATAATAAAAAAGAATGGATTCCTGACAGGGGAACACACAGGGCAGGGAGTTTGACTGTACTTGTCTTAATACTAGTTCTTTGTCTTAATAGCAAGCCTGAAAATGCTGCCCCTTACTCTCAGGACAAATGCAGGCTTTACTTCCCCTCAACTCCCCTGCCCCCTCCCATTATTACTCAAATAACATTTGAATGGAATATAGCTTCTTTCACAAGAATCATTTCCTCTTTAGCACAAATTGCATTAGGCTCACAGGGGGTCCTGTGGGAATTGCTGGTCTAAAAAAAGTCCCTCTGAGGAGAACTGCCTGGCCTTTCCCCAACCTCTGTACTCAAGAAGAGCAAGTGGTCACTCTCACAAAGTCTTCCAGGATTTCAGCAGGAGGTGAAAGTGGAAATCATTCCATGGTACCAGTCTCTATGACCGAGGCATCTGGCTGTCTCCTCACCCTGCTTGCTGGCCTGGTGTGCACACACTTTTTTGGGGGGGAGTGTGGGGGTGGGCTGGAAGGGGTTCTTCTTGGAGTGCTCCTGTGGATCTTTCAGGATCTCTTTCAAGGCTCATTAGCTTGGAGGACTGCTAGGAAAATTGGAAAGCCCTCGGAAACATTTCCATGTCTGACTATCAGGGCATCCTCCAGCCTGCAGAAATTAAAGGACTGAATACAAAGAGGCTGCCAGTAGGGCTCATTCCTAGTGTACTTCTCAAGCAGTTTAACAGATTCCAAAGGGAGCATTTGGAAACACTGGGTAGTTTTTCTTTTGCCAGCTTAAGTTTACTCTTCCACGGTTAAGGGTTGTGAAGATAAAGTAGGGTGTCACTGGTTTTGAAGATCACCCTTGGGTAGAAGTTATCTCATGGTTTCAAGGACCTTGTTGAGGCTGGTGATTCTCTTGTGAACAACGAGTATTTATACATTGACGTCAGTGTGTATAGCCCATCATCACAAGACCAGCTCTTTCAGAGGCAGAGGAATTCAAATTTACCAGAGACGCGGTCTCTGAAATTCTACATGAAATGAAGTATAAGGGGGTTTGAAGTCCTGGAGACAGGACTGGATCTGGCCACACCCCTTGATCTTGAGAATGTTATTTAACTTCTTTGAGCCTGTGTCCTGTCCCTTTCTATGAATGGGGATAATGCCTACTTCCCATGACTATTGAGAGAATTAAATCAGCATAAATAACACTTGGCACAGGGTTTTGTACATAGTAAAAGCTTAATAAATGGATCTTATTTTGTGAAACCGAGTTGAAAGGGCAATATTCTGTATAATAGAACCAGTAGCTGGCAATTGCCTTTGGTGATGCACACATCCGTACAATCCTTCATTCTCCCTGGGAACTGATGGTGGTGCATCTTTCACCAGCTCTCCTGCATTCTTTTTCTTCCCAGTAGTGATGCACTCAGATCCTACTTTCAGTGTCAAGCTTTTGGGAAAGGTGGGAAGAGCTACATAATTATAGACCTGAAAAAAATTTCAAAGGGCTATTCTGCATCTAGAAATATAAAAATCAGTAATAATGGCTACCATTTGTGGATGCCTTGCTGTATACTAGGTAATCTAAATGCATTAAATCTCCCTTAAACTTCACAACAAGAAGACGATATAGGTCTCATTTTATTCTCATTTCACAGATTAAGAAACTGTGGTATAGAGAGATTACCACACAGCTCATGGAAAATTCAGGACTCACACCCAGGTCCATGTGAGAGCAAAACCCAGTCAATATGGTATAATACTAATTTGTAGTAATCTCAGCTGTCTATTCTCTTTTGAAATATCTTTGAAGGATAAGAGAGACAGCCTCAGTGTTCAGTTACCTTTATAGTCAAGAAGTCCTCTTTATATCAAGCTGAGATTTTCATTCCCATGTAGTTCATTTTTTGGTTTGTTTTTTATATATATTCTTAATTCCAGTATAATTAATGTAGTGTCATATCAGTTTCAGGTGTAGAACATAGTGTAATTAATTTGTTTTGATTGGTAGTCTATTGAGATTGGAATAGAGAAAACTAGGTGTTTCTTGCTATCATAGAAACTATTTTCAATTAGGTGAAGTTGAAGTCACCTGTTAGTCTTCTTTTCTACCAAAGTCTCCCCGCTACTTCAAATATATGGGAATGCAGGGGAATCGGAAAGTGAAACATGGAAGGAAAGGGGGCTAAACTGTACCCTGTCAATCCAAATCCTCCAGGGAATTTGGGCTTAATCCAGCCAGGGGGCTGGAGTCAGTGTAGATCACACAGAAGGTATGTCTTGATTAGGGACCAGCCCCCAGGATTTATGCCACCACACCTGTCAATCATTGGTTAATGGCTGCCCTGCTGAGGACGTAAATTTCCAAGTACTTCATGCTGTCCACATGAACAAAGCAGGCTCCTTCAGCTTGAGGGAAGCCCTCAGACGAAGAGGTGCAGGTGTTGGCAGCTAGGAGCTGCTCTGCTTAAATATAGAAAGAGGCCTGAGGGGTTAATGGGCAGAGCACAGCCAGCACAGCCTTGCTGATTAATGCTGGGGGGACAAAAGGCTCTCTCCTTGGTTCGGGCGTTTCATATTTTGTTCATACTTCCCAGCGCTTAATTTACTTTCTCTCCTCTCAAGCAAGGAGAGAGATTCTTTCCTCTCTTAGAGAAGCAGCAGAGTAGGATTGAAAGACCATGGATTTGTGGCAGAATGGTTGGGTCACAATCTGGCATTCCCTAGCCGTGCATCCTTGGACAAGTTGGTTAAAAATCTCCTTAAACTTCAGTTTCCTCTTCTGTTAGTGATCTAGCACTCACCTCACAGGTATGCTCTAAGGATTAGTGGAAATAATATATGTAAGTACCTAGCACAGTTCCTTCTCCTTCCATACTACCACAAAGGAAAGCAGATAAAATGCTTCCTTTAAATAATCGCCAACACTACAAAATTAGGAAACACTATTATTGAGTCAGCTGCTGAGTATACATGTCAGAAATACACTGTCCTACATAGAAACCAAACTATTGGGCACATATGTTTAAATATATTTTGAAGATTTATCTATTTTTAAGAGCACACGCACACGAGAAGGGGGGCAGAGGGAGAAGCAGATTCCCCGCTGAGCAGGGAGCCCGAAGCAGACTCAATACCAGGACCCTGGGATCATGACCTGAGCCAAAGGTAGACGCTCAACCGACTGAGCAACCCAGGCGCCCAATTTATATATATATATATATATTTCATTCTTAAATTGCGTCAAGATTGATCACTGTGCTCAAGATCAAAAGCCTCTCCAAAAGGTCACCTATATTCCCAATGCTACAGAATGCTTGTGTTTGTAGATGGGCGAAGTCTACAGCTAGAGGGGCTGCAGACTGATGAAGATTGCTGTCATCAGCTAAGTAGCTGCACGCTGCCACATGCCGGGGCTTCCAATAATGGAGGTCTGTACTCGTCCTCCAACCAGGGGCTGATTTTTCTTCTCCTTGATAGAGTGTGGCTGTCAAAGCTGTTCACAAAGTGTTTTTCTAATTTGAAAATAACAGCATGACCCTGTAATTGTTGGTAGCCTTATCAGTTAGCATCACGTAGTGAAAACACAAATAAAAATGTTACTTCGCAAGCGCTTGCCATGTTTAAATACAAGAAGGGAAGGGATCCCACAGGCTTTAGCCATTTTCAGGGGCTGTTACCCACTGGATCAAATCTTTACCAGATGATCCGTGGGCCTAGCTTTTTTTCTTAAGACTTTATTTGAGAGACAGAGAACGAGCAGTGGGGAGGGGCAGAGAGAGAGAGAGAGAGAGAGAGAGAGAAGCAGACTCCCTACTGAGCAGGGAGCCTGATGCGGGGGGGCTCGGTCCCAGGACCTGGAGATCATGACCCGAGCCACAGCAGACGCTTCACCCACTGAGCCACCCAGGTGCCCCGAGTCTAGCTTTGATGGAATCTAAAGTGCATCCTGTCTCCCACAACAAGTAACACCTCTGCTTGGTCGAATCTAAGGCATTTGGGTTAGAACGTGTAAATTGCTCTTTGCTTTTCGTACATGTGATAAACTCATAGCTCTGCACTGCATTAAAACATACACTATACAAACGAACACACACACACACACACACACACACCCTTTCCTCATTGCACATTCGTTTTGCCCCTTGTATTTTACATGAGGGTCTTCCTGGATGTTTATCAGAAAAACATGTGCATGTGTATAAATGAGTCCTGCAAAGCAATCTTGGTTCTATTATATCCTCCAAGTATAGAGTAATCAGAATAGCCCCATGCTCTCAAGTTGCCAAAATTATGTTCACTTACAGCTCACTGTGGGTTTTCAAAATCTTCCTCCCTGTGCACATGTCCCTCTCATCGATGCTAATGAAAGTTATGCATGTGTATTATGGGGAGAAAGAGCCCTGTGGATGCTCTCTCCCACATATGGATTGAAAGGCTGGGCTGAAAAACAAAATATCACTTTACTGTTTATTTTTATCACACCAGTTTTTATTAACCAGGTCTCATATGATGAGGTCCAGGCATCTCACCAACATGATTATGCTGATGGAGAACATGTGTAGCTGATCTCTGTACGCTCTGATCCATAGCGTAGGCTTGGGAAAACTGGTGTGCGGGCAAGGCTTCAAGCCTTGCACACAACCACAGTGGATGTAGAATTATAAAAATCAGTTTTATATTGTTTGACCCACACTGGAATTTTCTCTATAACCAGTGAGGATCGTAGAAACATTTAGCTGGAGAACTGCAAAAGTCTCTGTATGCCCTCAAAAAGCCCCTTGTACTCCACATCCTGAGAACTGTTTCCAAAAGAAAATTATGAAATGATTTTTCCCTCTAATTGAATTTCTTTAAAAATTTATTTTCACTCTTCTCCCTCCCCTCCCACTAGGCAAAAGTTGCATTTTTTTTTTTAAGATTTTATTTATTTAACAGAGAGAGAGATAGCTAGAGCAGGAACACAAGCAGGGGGAGTGGGAGAGGGAGAAGCAGGCTTCCCACTGAGCAGGGAGCCCAATGTGGGACTTGATCCCAGGGCCCCAGGATCACGACCCGAGCCGAAAGCAGACGCTTAACGACTGAGCCACCCAGGCACCCTTTTTTTTTTTTTTAAGTAGGCTCCATGTTCAGCATGGAGCCCAGCACAAGGCTCTGAACTCACGACCCTGAAATCAAGACCTGAGCTGAGATCGAGTCAGATGCTTAACTGAGCCACCTAGTTGCTCCAAAATGACTTTTAAACAAACCACGTTTTGTGTAGTAGAAAATGTGATCCTCAACGTGGTCTCAGGGGTATAGATTATTAGATCACTCAACCAACTAAAGAAAATCAATAACTTCATGATCCACCTCTAAGGTCTCTAAACACATCTCTTCTAATTCTACTATTATTCAGGCTACTGGAGACACATTGTATATTGCTCTCCAAAGAAGACCCTTAAACAGTTATACACAATATGGAGAGATCCCTTTATCGTCAGATGGGAGTTATTTGTTTTTCCATCTCAATGTATGATTAAATATGATTAAAGATATTGTGTTGTAATAAGTAACCTTGGAAAGTTGCCCTGGGGAAAACCATAACTGATGGATTCATTAGTTTAGGGATGGGAAATGGATGCAGCTGCTGAGCTGAAGTCAATGAGTGGAAAAGGGGATGAGTGGGCAGGTGCAGGTCTCCATGGCAAGCTCTGCATTTGTAGCTGAATAGGGAGCTATTGGTGTAGCAGCTTCTTAGGAAAACTAAGAAGATAAAGTCAAAGGCCTAGAGAAGGAACTAGGAAGGGATCGATGCAATCCACTGTTTAAGAACAAGCCCAAGAACCCATGCTCTCCAGGGCACCAAGAGGACAGACGTTGTGCACAAGCCAGATGTATACTGAGAGTAGAAAGCACTTATTGAGTGCTTACTTGGTGCAAGGTACCTTACCCAGGTGTTTTACCTCAGCTTGTTTCTTAAACTAGCTCTCAGAAATAGCTACAATTAGTTACCATCCCCTTGTTTTCCCAAGTGTGAAAACTAAGGCTTGGAAAAAAAGGTAAAAAGAACTTGTCAAGGCCACATAGCTAGTAACCCACATTCAAGTGGGACTCAAATTCAGACAGGTTGATTTCAGGACCTTTTTGTTTCCCCTTCTTCTACAAGACTTCATTGATTCAAAGTGATAAAACCGCAGCATTGACCATTTTAGAAGCTCAAGAAATAAATCCTACAGAGGAGCTTACTTAGCATGACATCATTTTGTGCACCTTGGAATTATCCATCCTGCATGCAGATGTGTTGAAAGAGAGGCAGCTGCATTGTACGAATAGACAGACATGCAGGACGTGGGGAAGGTGGGGCATATTCAGTTTGCCCAGGGAATGCCTGGCGTTAGAGGTTCTCATCTAGGCACGTCGTGTGTGACTTTGTGAGGCAGACGTGAGGGTCCCTGTAGCTAGGATGTGGTAGAGTTAGACACTAAAAGATCTCAGAACTCTACCTGGAGGATATTAGAACACAGCCAGGGAGGGGATAGCTTGAGAACCAAAACCAACAGCGAGACTAAAGAAGACGCAGTGCTGTGCCCACGTGTGGGTCCCAGAAAGGAAGTCCTCCTTCCCCTTTGCAAGCAAGGGATGAAGGCAAAATCAAGGAGATCAGCAGAGTCAGATTACAGCTTATTGTGAGTTCTAAATCCTTTTGAGTATTCTCTTCTCAAGCCACACCCACTCACTAGATGGTCTCATCTTGTTTTGTGGCTTTAATGCTTATTCTATACCAAATTCTACAAATTCTATAAGATCTGTGTTTCTAGTTTTGATCTTTCCCTTATCTGTGTGATGTCAACTTACATAAAACATTAATATACAATGCCTAACAGGCATCTCAAAAATTTCGATATCCGAAGTTGGGACTCTCTTCCAACATCCCTATCCTAAACCTATTCCTCACGAGGCCATCTCAATTTCAGTAAATAACACCAACACCCATCACAAATTCTTCTCTTTCTGCATCTCCATCCCCCCCATTCTGTTCAGTCTCTCTGTAAGTCCTACCAGACCTGTCTCCAAAATACTATGTCAGTGGCTCCTAAACTTATCTGTACATTGGAATCACCTGGAGAGCATCAAAACCCGACACCTGTGTCCTACCCTCCGTGATTGTGATCTAATTGATCTGAGGTGTGACCTGGGGTTTGGCAAGTCTAAACGCTCCTTACCCCAGGTGATTATAATCCGCAGACGAGTTCGGGAGCCATTGCCATATATCTCGAATAACCTATACCATATCTCTTCATCTCCACGGCTTGCACTGCAGGACCTCCACACTACCCATTCGCTCTTTTCACTCTTTTCCTCCATCAGCCCCTCCATACACAGTAGCTAGAGGGATCTTTTAAAAATGTAGCTCCTGCCGGGGCGCCTGAGTGGCTCAGTTGGTTGAGCGACTGCCTTCGGCTCAGGTCATGATCCTGGAGTCCCGGGATCGAGTCCCGCATCGGGCTCCCTGCTCGGCGGGGAGTCTGCTTCTCCCTCCGACCCTCCTCCCTCTCATGTGCTCTCTCTCAAAAAAAAAAAAAAAAAATGTAGCTCCTGCCAAGTCACCTCCCCGTTTAAAACACCCCAGTGGCTTTTCGTTGCAGTGAGGAGTAAAATCCAAATCCTTTACTGAGCCTTCATGGTCCTATGGGATCTAGTTCTTTTATTTCCCTCTGACCACACCTCTCTCCACCCTCTTTCGTTCATGCTGCGCTACAGACACATCAGCCTTCTTTTGGGTTCTCTAACATGCCAAACTTATTCCCGTATCAGAGCTTTAACTTCCGTCATTCCTTTCGCCTTTAGCCTCTTCTCCCAAATTTTTGCCCTGTTGGCGTTCTTTTCATTCAGGTCCCAGCCTGAATGTCATTTCCTCAGAGAAGACTTATATACAATAGTATTGTCCGCTCCAACCATTCTCTCTCCTTCTGTAGTTTCCTTACAGAACCAAGTTAATATGTTTACTCCATGTGCGTATATATGTATATGGATGTGTGTGTGCCCCTGTATGTGTTTCACCCTCTGCTAGATCAGAAGCTTGATGAAGCATAACCCTTGTTTCTTTTGTTCCCTATGTATTGTCGGTTTTTAGAACAGCTACTGGACTATAGTGGTTACTTATTCAATATATGTTGGCTGACTATGCAAATGACAGGGGTATATTTTCCAGACTATAGGGTGATTAGCAAAAAATGACTTTGCCCGGGAGCTTGTATCATTCCAGATCTGTGATTCAGACGATGCTAGGACATGGTACTTACATACACCGGTAAAATGACAAGTTAAGACCTGGAACCCAAATCTGGTTTCTATATTCTCTTCCCATTGACTTATTTTAGGAAATATTTTTAAGTCCTTTAGGTGCTTCATGTGTGGAACTGGGTAGGAGACACAGAGATAGAAAGCAATAGGATGTGTTAGAATGGTCTAATTTATGCTGAGGTAACAATGAACCAACATTCTCAGTGACTTAACACAACGGAAAGGTATATTTCTTACTCATGCAAAGTCTGCTGTGGGTCTGGGCAACCCTCCAGAAAGCTGTCCTCCTTCATGTGATGTCTCAGCATTCCAGTCTGCTTTGCTCTTGAGACAAGTCTATATCAACATGGTCACAAAGGAGAAGATAGCCAATTATGTACCAGTTCTTTTGTTCACATTCGTTAGCTAAAACAAGTCACATGATGGTCCCAGAGGAGAGGAAAACTATAAATCTTGGTGAGTAGCTGGAACAGGTCAGCGTAGGGCAAAGAAAAGAAACAATTAGGAAGCATTTTTATTGCACAAGTGTGGTGAAGGGCTACATTCTCTACTTCTGGTCAATATTAGGAATAGAGTGGTGAAAACAGGTTTCTAAAACTGGATAAATATAACAGAAACAAGAAACTCCAGCAGAAATAATTTGATTCCTCCACATTTCTCACACTCTTGCGGCAAGAAGTATTAAGACCTTAAATGCTGTGTCCTAAGGAGACCTAGTAGGTCAGCCTTTGTGAACAGAAGGTATTTTGCAGCCTTCTGGCTTGGAAATCCATTTTGTATCCACTGGGTTACTGCACCAAGCTTTCCCCATAGGGCATATTATGTACATCAGAAAAACAAACCAAATGGACTCTTGTCAGATTTCTCAAAAAAGTCCCAGACCTTTTGTGGCCTCAAAATTGAATTATCACAGTGTTTGCTATCAAGGTCTCCCTTGATCTGTTGGTTACTAATTCAGGGTAAGTCTCCTAGTTGGTGTGCCATATAGAGGTTGTTACATCTGCGTTTGAAGATTGCACTTACTATCATCTTGCCCCAGGCGCAATTCGACTCAATGGCTTTGATCTTTCAACTCATTCAAACAATTTTATAGGCTACTTTCTTCCTAGGGTTCTACTTAAATATTGAAATAAACAAAGGACATTGGTAGCATAATGCTAACCTGGAATCCTTAGGATGTGCTATAATCCACATAGATGACTCTGGAGTCATGATTTTCAAAAGAAGTCTATTTTTCTGACCTCTCTCATGGCTAAGTGCAAATTTCTCTGCTCCCTTAGGCTCACATAATGACAATATTAGAAAATCTTCATTTGGCAGCTTACTTTAAAGCTGCTTTAAATGGGCACCTGGGTGGCTCAATTGATTAAGCGTCTGACTTCTGATTTTGGCTCAGGTCATGATCTCAGGATCATGAGATCCAGCCCCGCACTGGACTCTGCACTGGGCCTGGAGCCTGCTTAAGATTCTCTCTCTCTCCCCTTCCTCTCTCTAAAAGAAAAAAGAAAGATACTGTAAAGATCTAGACAAAAAGGGAAGAAAATAATGACAGTGATGATTTCCACTGTGTGGTAGCATTAGCATTTGTGGTCACAGGAATGCCATGTAGTGAATTATTCAGCCATTCACTCAATGCTGTCATGAGAAGGAGCAGTTTCCAGTGCTCCCAGGAACACTTTGTCCCAGGAACATGTTCCTTATCCAGCAGGATGTGTTCTCCTTAGTCACTCAATATTTGCACTGTAACTATAAAAGGCTACATTGAGCTATGATGTTTAGAATATTCTGTTATACTTCAGTATCTGCCGAAATGTTTCACAGACACGTGAAACACTGCAGGATGCTTTTCTCTAGGCATATCCTAGAAATTTTCCTATTTCCTATTGCAGTGAACTGTGTCTCATTCATCCCAGTATTGCTTGTACCTAACACATTGTTACATGTTTATGGAATGAATACATATTTCGAGGATATAAAAATTCCTTGATACGCATAAGTATTTACTCTGGGAATATGAAGAGTATTATTTTGTCATGGGAGACTAGAGCAAGATGGTCTAAAGTTACTTTCCTGGCTTTTTTTTCTCAGTAGCCTCCTAAGTGTTAAGTGTATTTTTACATGCAATTGTTTGAGTGGACCTGTAAATGTATTATAAGCATTCATTCCTATATTTCATTTATAGCTTTCTTCTGAAGAGATGAACTGTGTTTTCTCTATGCAATAGAGAAAATTCTCATATTGGTGTTATGTGGTGTCAAACATACTAAGCACAGGCACTTTGTACATTTTTTTCCTGCTAGATGGTATATTTTGAAATGTCTTAAAAGAGTAGATAGATCTATAAATGTATTTATAAATAAAGCATAAATGTAAACTTCCTAAAGTCCAGTTTTTATGCTTATATTTACATATGTGTTTTTTACCTGACTTCAGAAAGATTTTAAGGCTACTGGACAAAATACATGTGTGTATTATAATGTTCAATTAAAAAGAAGGAGTCGAGAAAATCAGAGCAATGGGAAAACAAGGGCAGTTAGAAGAAAAAAATAATAACTCCATCAAAGAGGCCAGCGTACAAAATTATAAGTTACAAGGTCCTGCTTACCTGCTCCAAGCATTCTAATAGGCGATGTATAAACCAGAACTCAATGTACCTACTCTTTGTAAGATAAAACTAGGTGCTGAGGCATGGCCCAACTCTTCCTGGTACTGAAGCCTAAAAAAACTTGTCATGTAGATTCTCACTGCGAAGACACTGTGTAATGTAGTTGATAATACTTTCAACAATGTCCTTATGGAAAATACAATGGGCTTCACAGGACTGCTTCTGGTAATGTCCCTTTGTATAGGGTGTGACATTGAAGTCAATGTAAAAGCAATTCTACAGAGGACCAATTTGATGAGGTCCAGGGACATAGCTCTCTGCCATCTAACTTAAGATAGATTTTTAGAGGGTCAGAGTCATGGGTGGACATCCATAAATTGTTTCTTTCAATTAAGCTTTGGGTATCTCTTGGCCGACACTGAGTTCAGGATGATACTGTTAATGATAGGAGGAATGCCCTAGGAGCCATGGACTTCTGAGGTCTCAGAAAATGTCATAGAGACTAATCAGACTCAGAGATTCTAGGAAACTATAGCTGTTGGATGTCCTCCAGCATCAAGTAAAACCAATGTCTCAAATATAGCTCTAACTTGTTTAAATAAAAGAACATTCAATATAGTTTCCACTGACAAGCCTTTTAAACATTTTTATTGTTTAGGGTCATGCTTTAAGTCCTAAGTATATGCCCTGAAAATGTGTATTAATAAAAAATAGAGATCTGGAAAACAAAAACTTTTAAATAAATGATAACTTCTTACGAATTCTGTGATCAAAATGACTTAACTGAAAGATTAACTGAATTTAAAATCCATAAACTCATATAGAACCCCAAAGATTCATAAACAATTAAACAATGTCATCTATGAAGTGATGACCCAGAAGAAATAGAAAGTTGTATTCTATTTTCAGTAAATGTATAGCCCTTAGAATATACTTCCAGGGGTGCCTGGGTGGCTCAGTCAGGAAGTGTCCAACTCTTGATTTTTGGCTCAGGTAATGATCTCAGGATAGTGAGATCGAGCCCCACATAGGGTTCTGTGCTGAGTGCAGCGTCTTTTGAGATTCTCTCTCTCCCTCTGTCCCTCCCCCACCCCTCTCTCTCTCTCAAATGAATAAATAAATAAAATCTTAAAAAAAGAATATACTTCCAGAGCAGTTTACATGCATAAATAATAGAGAAGAATCCTGAGCATGTACCAGTGGTGTTCGGATGGCCACATAAAGAATTCAGCAACTATAGCCTATCTGGTTGTGTAAGTGGTTGACTAGGGAAGCACAAGGAGCAGACAGATAGGGCCCATGACAATGGTGAGAGCGCCTTGCTGAATCTACACAAAGCCCTTCCTAAGTACTTAGGGTTTAAAAAAAATCTGTCAGATGGCACCACAGCAGGCTAATGTGGTGGCATGTTCTGGAGGCATTAATTTGTTTTTTTCCCCCCGCTAAA
The DNA here is from genome assembly GCF_029215605.1 of Mirounga angustirostris. Taxonomy (NCBI): domain Eukaryota; kingdom Metazoa; phylum Chordata; class Mammalia; order Carnivora; family Phocidae; genus Mirounga; species Mirounga angustirostris. The sequence goes on from NW_026991711.1 coordinate 164,208,263, forward strand.
TAGTGGAAAAAAGTGAATTTTAGTAATTAATAGGCACTTACCCTTCTTTCGTCATATTGTCAGCTTCAGTTGGTTTCTGTCTTGCCATTAACATGTCTAATGCATATGTCAAGCGGAAGCCTGACATGCTAGTGGCAAACAGAATATTATGTGAAGGCGGCAATGTGTTAAAACAATTGAGTGAACAAGCACTAAAGTTTGCTGCTCGGGCCATATGTTGCAGTGTTTAATTTCCCGTAGTGGAGAAACATGGTTGTCAGAGAAAAAGATGATGAATACATTTACTTTGGGCAACTTATTACAATGAAGAATGACTTTCCAGGGGAAGAGAACAGAAGAATTAGGCTTGCGTGGAGAGCATATGGGAGGCATGCAGGCAGAGGCAAGGATAGCAGGACGGTGTGTTGTCAAATGAAAGACATTTAATCAATGCACGTGGCTGGTGTTGACATATGAAAGTGAGAAATGGATTTTGATTTGGAAGACAGGAAGAAGGTTAACGGTAGTACAGGTGGTTACAGGATGATTGATACTTTGAGTAACAGAGAAAGAATATGTAACTCTTTCAGTTGGGCAACAGACTCCAAAGAACAATGTAATTTAGAAAAACACAGAACATGAAATGATCCAGGGCAGGTCACCAGGCTCTAAGAAGAGATGACAGACAGAACAAGCTGATGATCAAATGGTAGTAAAAGGGATGCGCTGGGGAAGGAGCAGCCAGCGGAGGCCAAGGGCTCCGATGGGGCAACTCAGAAATGGCTGAGGCTAAGGATGAACGTTGTCCACACCGGGGGAAAATGACATGACGGCTAACAATTTTTGCAGGCTTAAGCTGGTGCAACTTTGATTTTACTTCCCTGCAGCTGACCTGGAGCATCAGAAATTCTACTTAAAGTTGGAAAAAAAAATGTCATCTGCTCATATTAAGGTCTTGCTGTGGGGGTGTAAAACACACACTAAATGTTGTTTGTATATATTTTTTTCTCCTGCAACAGGAATTTCTAGGTAGACCTGTGTATTCACTTTCTTCTCCTGATTCCAAAAATCTGTAGGAGAGAGCTTTTAAATTACCTTTATCTGAGTGATATTTAATCTCATCCCTCCAGAGGTAAAAGTTTAGCTCATGAGCTTGGTGAGGCAACATATAATTTAGAATTTAAGTCCCACATACTCCACTCGTTTTTTTGTTACTTGGTTAGGGAGATGGCCTTGGAAAGATAATGTTTTGGGGGAAATGATGTTAATCACCAATGATTATTAGAATATCTAATGACTAGATCCTACTCAAAATACCACAAATACCTACACTCTAGAAATACTGAGTTTGCAAAGACATTATATAAATCAGTACCTCGTAATGGTTCATTTAAAATGTGATTAGAGTAATGGATTTAATAGTCAAAGGTAGCACATTGTTCTTTTCTAAACTGAAAGCACTTGCTAGACGCTTGAAATGTGGACCTCGCTGACAGTCTTTCTTTTCTTAAAAACTTACACTTCTTATGGGTCAAAGAAATTCAAGAAATCTCTCTTCAGATGTTTCAAGAATTAAACATGAAAATAAAAGCTGGACATAAACACTGCTTTCATACTGGTCTCCAGGTAGTGTGGGGAAGTGTGTGGGGTGGACAGGAAGGGAAATGGAAAGGAAGATGGAAGATGGGGATTTTGAAACATTGTTATTTACCTATAAGTCAGAGAGTGGCCCAGCTGATTTTACATTTTGCCTGTTTATGCTTTTTAGTCCTTACATTTTTCTGAAGATGAAGCTTTAGCCAAGGAGAGCCTACAAGTTGCAGATGGTATTGATTGAATTCTGAGAGTGAGTCTAAATTGATCTAACATAAATTATCCTTGAAACCAAAGAGTAAGAATGAGTGATTAGGGAAGAGGCCAGAAACGAAGATAATTAAATTTAACTACCTGTTCTCTTGCAGAGAAGTCCTTAGAGTGGTGAAAAAACTGCCTCAGTTTCCTCCATCAGAAAATGAGGACAATGCTTCCCCTTCTCATCAAGTGCTGTGAGGTTCAATTACTGCCTGAAATCTACTTGGAAATCTTCACACAAAAGGTGCTGTGGATGTGAAATGAAATGTTAGCATCCACTATCACGTAGGTCTCACTCTTCATTCCTTTTCAAGTGTCTACCACTTCTACTTTCAACAAGTATGCCTTTTGCCCTGCCACCCTGAGTCTCTTGACTAATTCTCTAATGTCTAAAAATGTCACTTGCAGATAAGTGACACAGGACATGGAGTTGCCCTTACACCCCTTAAAAATGATTTAAATTATATTTTTACCTGAACATATGCTGCACTCTTGAGGGTTTGGTGAGTGGGACAGAAAGTAGCAGGCCAAAACAATAACCATTAAAGTCATCAGAATCTGCATGATTTAAAAACCGGCACTATGAGGTTCATAAATGGCATGTGTGGATCATTATCATTGTTAAAGGTGATGGACTCTATGCACATACAATATGAGGAAAGAAGGAGCCTGTCAGTCCTTGTAGGATCTAAGGTCAGTGGGCTAGCCTCAGACTATGATAAACTGGCAAATTGCCAGAGGGGAATGAATGACCAATATGGCAGATCTGATTTTTTTTTTTCCCCAAGAAAAAATGGAGGCATGGACTTTTATGCAAACCCCCCAATTTTTTTTTTTAAAGATTTTATTTTATTTATTTGACACACAGAGAGAGAGAGACAGCTAGAGAGGGAACACAAGCAGGGGGAGTGGGGGAGGGAGAAGCAGGCTCCCGGCCAAGCAGAGAGCCCGATGTGGGGCTCGATCCCAGGACCCTGGGATCATGACCTGAGCTGAAGGCAGACGCTTAACGACTGAGCCACCCAGGTGCCCCGAAAACCCCCAAATTTTAAATGTTGTTGACAATTAAAAAAAATAACACTGAATGTCAAACAAAATATGTATACAGCACACATGTGACCTCTATATTCCTAGTTTGCCACTCTTGATTTGAAAAATGTTTCATGCTACAATGATGTACTTTTCAGAGAAATGCTGCATGGGCTCTCTTACTGTCTAAGGCAAAAGCTTTCTTTGTGATTGACTATCGCTGAAATTCCTATGTGTAGAACTGTCCTAAATCTGGTTGAAAGACGACAATTCTTGGAGACCAACCATGTGTCAAGCACCATCAAACATACAGGATGTGCATGACCCAGGCCCCATCCTCCAACTGCTCACAGAACAGGAGACAAGATCAGGCGAGTTCACTGATGCCCTCAACGTAAGGAGGACAGAAACAAGTGCTGAAACAGCAACACAAACCAGGGGCCTCAAGGCTCTGTGAAGGGAGTGAGCATGCACAGTGGTGGGGCCCATGGAAGAGACTTACTTCAGGGAATGCCAGGCCTGATATGAGACACGAAGGTCAATGGGGTTTTGACAGATGAAGATGCACCAGGAGGGCATTTCTGGCAATGGCTTAATTGAGGTCATGGATGTGGGAGAGGCCAGGCATGTTTAAGGAAGCATGCATACCTGGGTTTGGCTAGAGTATAGGCGTGGGGATTGGTGGGGATAAAGACTAAGCAAAGCACTGGGCTCCATACTGTGGAGAGCTGTGAAGGCACAGGTAGGGTGTATGAACTAATAGTGTCGTAATGAGGGACAAATGAAGGAGACTGACTTGGATAGACTGTAGTTTGTCAGTTTTTGCTCACCTGAGCCCATCTACCTGTAGATGCTGAAGACTTTCCATTCACTGGCATAACTGCAGTCTGGTCTTGAGCTAATATGTGCCAGTGGCCTGTGTGTTAGGAGTTTATTCCCTTCAGCGAATGAAGGTTTACTTTTCTAAGCCTGCTATCTGTCCCTTGGGTATCCATCTTCCTTCAAACGTGGACGGGGTACTCAGGCCATGAGATGACATTTTCTCCCATGTTCCTGGTGTGTATTAAAGGTCTGGAATCTAGCCTTAAACCCGGGTGAGCCTGCCTAGAGTTCTAACCAAACCTCCTTGAGGCTTGCTGACTTTCTTTTTATGACAGAGGATGAGAAGAATGCATTGTGTTCTGTCTTATCTCAGCAACTACTTGGAAACCATCTCTAATCTGTGCAGACTGCTCCTCACAAAGCAAGAAGCTTCACCCTCTGATGGGAATACCCAAGACTCAGAGATTCCCATCATTGTGACCTCTCCACTTTGGCGGACATTTTGGATGGCTGGTTATTCTCTTTGGGGCCATATACCTTGCATTCACGTCTTATTTCTCTTCTGTCAGCTTTTAAAATTTAAATTAATTTAAATAAAACCAAACTAAAAATACAATTTGTCAGTTGCTCTAGTCACTTTTGAAGTTCTCAATATCCACAAGTGGTTACCAACTACCATACTGTTAGCACAAACCAGAGAACTCTTTAATCATTTCAGGAAGTTCTATTAGACAGCCCTGAAAGCACAACTTTGTTTCATGAGCCAATGGGCTCAGCCCTGAAATATGCTGATGTGATTATAGAGGTACACACATTCATGCACAAACATGCACTGAGCTGAAAGAGCTCTACCATCAGCTCTCATCTGCCTGAAATGGGGTAGGAAGGCTGAGAAATACCACTCGAGGCACTGGTATGAACACCAGGAACAGACACCTGGCTTGAAAAATGAATCCTAATGGAATGTAGGCTGATAAAACTAAGAAGAAAAACAGAAAGGAAAGAAGTGTGGTGATATACTGTATAATTCTAGAGCACTAATAAAAAGGCAACAATATAAATCACAGGAAATTATTACAACCCTGGATAAGCATAAACAGGGGCCATATCTGGAACAGAGTTTCAAATTATATTGTATTATACACAATAAAAAATATTGTGGGACTCTACAAAGAGGTGACATTGAGAGAAACCAAAAATGCCTCCAGCCTGTACAACCTTGTTTGCTCATAAAAATCAAGGATATTGAATTTTTGAATGCTGTACCAATGGAGATTTAGTGTGCTCACAGTTAACATGATATCATAATAAAATGAAACTTGTTGATATGGATCCTAGAGCACTTTCATGCTGATTGGAGACCCCCAGACTCCAAATGAAGGGGACCTTGGATTAGACTGTAGAGTCTGTGAAACAAAGATCTAGTGAGTCCTATTTTCCATGCATCTTCAGGGTCTAGTAGAGTACTTATCACACAGAAGATTACAAATAAATATTTGTTAAGTGGATAAAGGAAAGAAGGACAAATGAGTGGATAAAGACTCTGGGCACCCCATGTTAATCTGAAAGTCTCAACCCTCATGCTAAGATACTTGTTAGCATCCTCAGAGTCAAAGAGGAGACTCACTCAATTATTATTTTCTCTTTGATTTAAAAATTTCTTTTCTGTTTTGTTTTTGAGAGAGAGAGAGCATGCAAGCCAGGAGAGGGGAGGGGCAGAGGGAGAGGGAGAGAGAGAATCTTAAGCAGGCTCGTAGCCAGCACAAGCTGGACATGGGGCTTGATTTCAGGACCCTGAGATCATGACCTGAGCTGTAACCAAGAATCAGATGCTCAACTGACGGAGTCACCCAGGTGCCCTGATTAAAAAATTTCTAATTTTTGACAAGCTCATATATTTGCATGGTTCTAAAAATATGCTTAAAGATAAACAGTGAGAAATCTTTCTACTCTGGTGCCCCATATCCCCAGTTCCTATGCCCACCTCTTACTAGTAATCGCTATATTTAGTTTTTTGTAAATTTGTCCGGTTCTTCTATGTGTATAATAGCAAATGTAAATTCAGGTTCTTATTCCTCCTTTTTTAATTTCAAAGGCAGCTAATCTTACATACTTTTTAAAAAAGATTTTATTATTTTAGATAGAGAGTGTGAGCAGGGAGGGGGCAAAGGGGGAGGAAGAGGGACAAGCAGACTCCATGCTGAGCAGAACTGATGTGGGGCTCGATCTCATGACCTGAGCAGAAATCAAGAGTCTCATGCTCAACTGACTGAGCCACCCAGGAGCCCCATTACACTTTTTTGCATTTTGTTTTTTCATTCAATAAGGTCTCATGAATCCATGTCCTTATGTAGTAAGATCACTCTTATTTTTTTTTGTTTCATTGTATTCTGTTGTATGAATGTGTCTTGATTTATTTAATTGGCTTATGTAAACAGTTTACTGGATTTAATAATTTAGGTTATTTCAATTTTTTGCTCTTAAAAAAACAATACTGTGATAAATATCTTAAACATGTGTCCTTTCATTCATTTGTAAGTGCATTTGTAACATAAATTTCCAGAAGTGAAAGTGCTGGGGCAAAAGATATATGCATTTGTAATTTTGATGGATTTTACTAAATTGCTCTCCATATGGGGTTATGCTAACATATACTCCCACAAGCAACGTATGAAATGGCTTGTTTTCTACAGCTCCACCAATAGAGTGTGTTACCACATACCAAATTCAGGAATGCTCATTGTTGAATTGAGTGGAGCTTAAAGAATGCCTTACTTGAACATCTTACTTGCCCCTTGGTCAAATCTGTTGGGTTTGCCTTACGGGACAGGGAAGAACTTCTCCTGGGTCTCCTAGGTGTGTCACAGATCCCCAGTAGACCCTCTTACGGCTCCAGGAACAATGGGCAAGAAGGACAGAATTTTGCTCTCTTGGTATATCAATCCTTAGGGTTTAAGGTCTCTGTGGTCAATGCTTCCAGGCTCCAGGTTATGGCAGGTTAGGCTACACCCTTGGGAAGAGATTACAGGGGCCGGCATTCCAGATGAGTAAAGAGAGGAAGTTCTCATCAGTGTGTAAGCTTTAAAAAAAATCACTTCCCTTGAGTTTTCATCTTTAGCTGCTTAAGGAGCTGAAGTACGTGCACTCCAAGGTCCCTTTAAGCACTGACATGCTGTGAAAGGCAAGCAGGAGCAGTCTGATGAGAGCATCTCAGCTACATGACAAGAGGGCTGGACTGTATGTATTCCACACTGTCACTGGCTCCCCCACATAAATTGTGCCCTCCAATGAGGTCAGTTCCAGGGCTCTGGGTGTAAATCTGAGGCCAAGACTGACCACTTGTGAAATGGCTAGAGAATGGGAGCATGGACATAGAAAGATTTATGATGTAGCAAGAGATTTGCAAGACTATGAGGGAATGAGAGAAGGCATGTATGCTCTTTCTCCTTGTAATTTCTGAGCCTATAATAATCCATCTACCTGCAAACTTTTGAACCTGTCCTATTGCCCTCCTAGGGCTTATATACTTTGACATTTTCAAATATAGGATGAGCTCTTCTAATGTGAAAGTGAAGACTCTTGCTCATTGCAAGGGCAAATTTCAAGATGACATGATCAAAGATGGTAGGAGGACCAAATGTTGGAGTAGTTATTTACACCATCCTGGATAAAGAGCCCCACGGGTACCATATCAAAAGCTCTGTTTGTGACATTCAAAAAGCCCCAGCCAACTAGCAGCAGGAGGTATTGGATGGGCTGGCGAACATTCTGGTTTTTTTTTTTTTTTTTCAATGTAGATCCTAAAAGCATTACATATTTAAATCATAGATCCAAATAACATATCTAAAAATGACTGGAAGGCAAACATATTTGAGTTTAAACAACATGCATTAAAAATACGAATAAGCATTTCCTGTATTAATCACATCAAAATGATTTTTTCTACAGTATGCAGATGTCTCTCACTAAGCAAAGTAACACGTTTCTATTTCAAGGCTATTAACAGTGGAGCAGCTGTATACTACCAGAGACTTTTTAGAAATCATAATGAAATTAAACAGCAGATAGAAAAGGAAATAAAGAAGATACCATCTTTAAAGCTATGCTTCATTGATGGTATTATCATACTAAATATATATTTCAAGTACATGATCCATTTCCATAGAGTGATGCTAGATCGGTATATTATAACTAATTGGAACAGAGCCTTGAGGTTTAAAAAAATTCCCATGTTAAGAAAACAGAATGTTTTTCTCTGAAGGATCAAGACAACCTTTTAGTCATGTATTTTGACGATCGAATGTGTAGAGTTGTTCTATGGGTAAAGCTGCAATTGATGCTTAAGGGTGCACCACGAAGGTTCTAATAGCAGCATGGTCAACAGCATTTGCTGAATAATCATCGTGTACCAAATATTCAGCACTCAACTCTGCAAATTAAATATTTATTTTTTACCCATTACTTTCAGTAAGGAGGCTGGAGTGTTCTTTGTTGTGAGGGAATCTTCATTGTAGATGTGTCCAGTCTTCCTTCTTTCTAAAGTGATTCACTAAATACTGAGTTCTTAAACATTTACCCCATTTTTAGTTGTGCTTATTTTTCTCACCTCTAAATTAACTCTTGGAAGAGTAAAAAGTGCATCTATGCTGACAGATCATAACATGACTGGAGGAAACTATCTCAAAAGATAATTTCATGTTCTAAGTTTAAAACTATATAATTATGATGAGGGTATATGCTAGCAAACAAAATCAAAATCAAAACCCATCACCACATGGAACACCTGGGTGGCTCAGTCGGTTAAGCGTCTGCCTTCGGCTCAGGTCATGATCCCAGGGGCCTGGGATCGAGTCCCACATCGGGCTCCTTGCTCAGTGGGGAGCCTGCTTTAACCTCTGCCTGCCACTCCCCCTGCTTGTGCCCTCTCTCTCTCTCTGACAAATGAAATAGATCTTAAAAAAAAAACAACCCATCACCACACATCCACACACACATGCACACACATGTACACACACTATATATATGGCTGAAACTATGGAATTATGAAACTATGGATATGTAAATTACATAATTTTAATTTATTTCATTATATGTATACATATATCAGTTCCACAGTTTCAACAGTTTTTTAAATTAGATTTACATCAGGCACATAAAATCCAAATGATATAATAACAAATGTTATCTTGCCTTCAGAAAGTGCTATTTTATGGGGAAAAAAGTTTCTTACTGATACACTAATACCAGTACCTGTAGCTCTGGAAAAGCAAGACAATAAATTGAATATTCAGATATTGTAGATGGAATAAAAGGTAAAAAAATAAAAATAAAAGCAAATCAGTTTTTAATGGTGGTTATGAGGTTACATGTTGTTTCTGTATTTGAGAAATATTTTTAACTCTCATTCATACTATGTGTCACCATTTTTTTCTTACAAAGCATGACTCAAAACCTCTTTAAAGCCTTATAACATGTCATAAAATAATTGTTATTGTTGAGTTGCTTATGGAAGTTGAACTCTTATGGCAGGGATTTTATTTTGGAAAAATACTAGTCTTCAGTTTCATGTACCTGAACTTCATCTTAAAAGGAACTACCCAACTTACCACTCTTTTAATTTTACAACATATTTTGAATACTCAGCAAAAATAGCTCACTGGAGTTGTACACACTAATTTTATATAAAGCAAAAATAAGGTACATGTAATGGAATTGCGTGACAAAGCATCCTGTTGGTGAGCTTCCTTGCTCTGGCAAGATTTGGGGAAAGCCAACCCATGTAGTAGACACCCACCAAAGAAGCCAGCCAGTAGCCTCTTCCTCTGTCAGGGGGTAGAAGAGAGCACCTCTACATTTTCAAGGTCACTGCTAGGTTATCCAAATGAAAAGCTAAATACATAACTAATACACTGGTAGACCACATCATTTTTTTCTTTAGGAGGTATTGGTGTTGAGGACGGGGCCAGTAGGAAATAACGTGAAGCTGCTGTTTCAATCTGTGTCATTCCAGGAAATCAAAATAGGACAATCCATTTCCATGGTTTCCAGACTTCCAAAAGTATTCTTTTTTTTTTTTTAAGATTTTATTTATTTGTCAGAGAGAGAGACAGAACACGAGCAGGGGGAGAGGCAGGCAGAGGGAGAAGCAGGCTCCCTGCCGAGCAAGGAACCCGATGTGGGACTTGATCCCAGGACCCTAGGATCATGACCTGAGCCGAAGGCAGCCGCCCAACAGACTGAGCCATCCAGGCGTCCCCTTCCAAAAGTATTCTAATTCTCCCAGACATCTCTTTGTTTATTCAAATAGAAAGCTCAGGTTCTTGTCGTCTTTTCCTGCCTGACTCCAGAAAAACTTCTAAGGGAGCAAAGCAAGGGAGGGCTACCAATTATCTCCAGCACTCTCAGGGAGCCTTGCTAAGGGCAAAATGCAGTTTGTTCTACAGCAAAGCACCTCCAACACATGGTCTGTAAGAGAACTTTGATCATGTGCCTTGGATTCCTTTTGCCTATCAGAAATATTCTCTCTTCCTTTTCTCCTGCAGAGTCAACACACAATATTAAACAGCCTGTCTGCAGTATCTAATTAACAAACTGACTGCAGAAGATCACTTATAACATAAAATATTAAATCATCCTGAAAACTAATATTCTCCACACCTCATAAATTAAAATAAGCAAGAGACTGAAATGAAATAAAACCCTGATGCATATCATTCTGGGCCTTTGCCCCCTGGAAGGGTCTACTCCTTGAAGCATTTAACCATTTCAAAGAAAAAAAAAAAATACACATCAGCACACACACACACATGCACATCAAGCAGTTTTAAGATGCTTTCTACCCCCAGTCTATACTTCATCATAGCAACTCTAACTGAAGACCTCAGTTTGTACTCCTCTTGATCTTCTGCTTCACAAATCGTTTAAGTTCAGATATGGAGCTCATCAGTTATGTGTCTTTTCATTATAATTGCAACGCAGTCTTGGAGCTCAGTTCTGTTCCCATTGGCTCAATGGTCATCATTTATCTGCTTTGTATATTTAGGGCATTATTTAACAGAAGCAGCAATCTGTTTGAAGAATGCGAGAGCTGTTTGATATTAACACAGAGAATGATTAATCAAAGAGCTCTTGGTCCTAAAGCATCAAGAGAGAGCTGAGGTCATTAGCAGGGCAAAACCAGGATGCAAGCTTTGACTAAGAAGATGAGATGGGCCAATACTTTGAGGATTTAAAAAAAATAAATAAGAAGGTTACGGTCATTTATTTCCAGAGCTTTCACTTTAAAGGACCACTGCATTAGGAGGTCTGAAGAAATATTACATTATTTCTAATGCCAGAAATCCTTTCCTTTACAGTAAAATAGGAAACTATTGGGGCGCCTGGGTGGCTCAGTCGTTGAGCGTCTGCCTTCGGCTCAGGTCATGATCCCAGGGTCCTGGGATCGAGCCCCACATCGGGTTCCCTGCTCCGCGGGAAGCCTGCTTCTCCCTCTCCCACTCCCCCTGCTTGTGTTCCCCCTCTCGCTGTGTCTCTCTCTGTGAAATAAAAAAAAAAATATATGAAACTATTTGCATCCAGGTAATAGCTGAACCCACCAGTGTCTCTAACAATAATTATTTCTTAATACTGGGATGTTTCGGTTATTTCATATTTTTAAATGAGAAATATCAACAGATGTACAACCAGGCACTGGATATGAGATAGAGCTGGACTAATTAAAACTGTTACCCTAGTGAGACTTCTCTGGCGCTCCAAGGTAAGAGCTCCTCTGCCAAAGAGACAGAGGTTTAATGTAATTAGCCAGACATCATTCCAAATTAGTTCAATTTTCTACATTGTTTTGGCAGTCATATCCACCAAGCATTTACCCCATGATATATCAGGGAAAGTGGGACTGAACACCCCAAGAACAATAAGAAAAGCAATTACCATATTAAGTTTGGGTTTTTCCCAAAGTGCCTCCCAAGACAAAGTGTTTTAGTTTTCGACTGCTTCTGTGACAAATTTACCACAAAGTGATTTAAAACAACAGCAATTATTATCTTACAGTTCGATTGATCAGAAGGCGTACACAGATCCCCCCAGGCTAAAATCAAGATGTCGTCAGACTACATCCCTTTATGGGGCCTTCAGGAAGAATCTAATGTCTTGCCTTTTCCAGCTTCTGGAGGCTGCCCTAATTCCTTGCCCTAATCCCCTTCTTCCATTTTCAAAGCCAGCAAGATCAGGCCAGCTCCTCTCACTGTGCCATGTCTCTGGTTATCGCCTTCAATTCCCTCTTAAACACCAGACACATTACTGCACACCAGTGCTGGTGAGTCCCTGAAGGCAGAAAGCCAGGTCGTAGATTTCCTTGACCTGCTGATTTAAGCTTGGATCCTAGCCGCTTACAGAGAGAGGCTGCCTCAGGAGGTGGTGGCATAGAAGGGGAAGGCATGTGAGGGGGGCCAGAAGAAGAAAATGAGTCTTAGAGAAGGGAAAGAAGAAACAGAAGCAAGGAAAAGACACATGAGGAGATAGAGAGGCAAGGGAAATAAAGAGAAGAATCAGCAGTGGAAATTTAGAGCAGATTGGGGTAGGAGTAAATTTTAAAGAATGTAGGAGTAGGGCATGAAATTAGGAGGACAGGTGGGATGATTGCATTGTTGAGGGATAAGTCAGAGATTTTGATAAGTGGGCACTTATTGGCCAGACCGTGTGTCTATCTATCTAATCGAATCCAGCTTCTACTTAATCTGGACTTTGCAGGATTTGTGTTGGTCTCTGAATGGTAATGCATCTAAAAGAAATTGAAACCTGACTCTTTAGTGCTTTGGAAAATATCTTTTATTTTGAAAACCCTTTTTGAAAAAGTTATAAAGGGAGAATTTTAGGATCTAACACACTGAAAAGATGTCTAAAAATCTTTTACTGTCTCTCTCCCCAAACTCCACTCTGCCTCAATCTCACGGTCTCTGTCTCCTCCCGCCCCTTGCCTACCCCCCCACCCCCCGCCCCAACTTCCAGCTCCTACTAGCCCACTGCCTCAGGCTTTTCCTCCTTCTCCCACTTTCCAGATTTTTTCTTTTCTTCCTCCTCAGTTGAGCCAGGAGCCGGGCAGCAACATAAAGCATCCTCTCAGGAAGGGAGAGAAGGGAGGCTCTGAAACTTACACTTTCCTCTCCTTGGTTTTGCTTCTCCTGCATCATCTGTTGATCCCAACAACAGATTTAGGGGGTCATTCAATAGATGGGACAACTGAGCTCTAAACCAAGATCTGATTCCAAAGTCGATGTTCTAAAATACTGCACTCTACTATATATCAATAGTTCTCAGGTTTTGGTGTGAATTAAAAGTCGCCTGGAAATACTTGTTAAATAGGAGGATTCCAGGCCCTACCCCAGAGACTCTAATGTAATTTTTTTGTGGTGGAGGTCAGGAATCTGCATGTTTAACAAGCATTCACGTGTCATTCTTTTTTTTTTTTTTAAAGGTTTTATTTATTTATTTTAGAGCTAGAGTTGGCAGGGGCGGGGAGCAGAGGGAGAGGGACAAGTAGACTCTGTGCTGAGCACAGAGCTGGATGCGGAGCTCCATCTCACCACCCTGAGATCACGACCTGAGCCGAAATCAAGAGTCAGATACTTGATTAGTATCAAGTATCAGTTGAGCCACCCAGGTGCCCCTGCAAACACTCGGGTGTCATTCTAGTGCAGATGAGACCCAGAACACACTTTGAGAGACCCTGCTAATAACTCCCTCATTGGGGAGGATCATTTGGAAGTGATGTCAGACTGAGCATACTCATACACGTACATACACGGGTTTATATTTTTAAGATACAGCATGTGCTATTTCCCATAGACCATGGATTTTATGTGGTTTTTACATTACCATTTGTAGTCTCTAAAGGCTCTGTGCACAGGGCACTGGTAAACATAATACTCTTGTTATTTAAAACCTTTCACAATAAGAGAAGAATTTGATCTCTTTGCTATGATTTCAGAAATAATACACAGACATACACCATGGTGATTCAGGTTTAGAAACCATTATAAAAAGCCATTTCTGGTCTCTGACAATGGCTTTAATTAAGAAGAGTGCCTCTTTAGTTGAAATTTTTGGATTAAAAAAAAAAATGAAAGAAAGTTCAGCTAAGTGACAACCTTTGGAGGTTAATAGCTCCAGAGAGTTTTGTTTCTAAGTTGATATTCATTTGTGGAAATTCTTCTTCCTTTGAAAGTAGTGTAGGGTCACCCTCCCTCAGAAGCATAAAGCAGTGATTCAGTGGGTTCTGAGAAGTGACCCTGAGTACCTGGGGGCAGGAAGACCCCCTGCAATGCCTCAGTGCCTCAGTAATGAGGGTCCCTGAAGGAAACTCTCCTTACTTCATGTTTTTGTCTTCACTCAGCTTTTTCTGGGCTTTGGGTGGTGAAACAAGCAGGGCTGCTCCCGGGGCCACCTTCCCTCACACCTGTGAGCTGTCCTGGTTGGTGGCTCAGGGCCTCTGTGGTTGCTCTCCAACCTTTACTTTAATGATGCCTCCGACCCTGCCCCAAAGGCGACAGTGGTGGAGTGTTACGTGTGTTATGTGCCAGACATATGGGGTTGGATCCTGGCCCTGGCACTTGCCAACTAGGGAAACTCAGGGAAACTTCAGTTGCTCTTCTGTAAAACAGAGATGATCACTCAGGATTTCTGTGAAAACCTAAATATATGTAGAGTGTTTAGTGGGATGTCCAAAATACAGCAAAGGGCTCTTGCCTGACCTGGCCCAACAATGAGTTCATCAGACACGGCCCTGTCCTGGGGACCTCCTATTCTAAGGAGGGAAGTAGACATTGGTCAAATTCTGAGCATATTTTGATAAGATCATAGTCTCCCTAATTGATAAGCAAACAGAAGCTCAGGGAAATTAGAGAACATGGTGAAAATTTAAGGGCTGTATGCAGCACATCAGAAATTGGAACACAGTTCTGCCTTATGCCAAAATCCACATTCCATCCACCATCATGTGGCTTCAGCAACAGAGAATTGATCTTCGGTGGATTTTTAACCACCTTCTCCACCACTACCAGAAGGCCTGATGGTATTCTTCATACTATGTGAGTAAACAATTTCTAACTGACAGGAAGTTTGGATGATTATGGTTTATTTAATGCTTGGGAAATGTAGAGGAGAGGAGAAACATTTAATTCATGTGATTTGTTTGTTTCTTTGCTCAAATCTAAAATAAATGAACAAAAACCAGAAACCAAGGAGGTTAAAACATGTTAAAACAAGGTTAAAACATGTATCAGGTAGTTTTAGTAAAACAAGGTAAAACATGTTAAAACAAGGTTAAAACATGTATCAGGTAGTTTTAGTTACACCTCAGAAAGCGATAAATAAAAAGGTATAAATAAAAGTGCTCAATTCTGCAAAGCACTCATTTATTAGGAGGGCACCATATCATGCAAACATACCCAAATGTCCTACAATAGCATAGATGGACACAAGCTTGGATACATATCCTGGCTCATGGCTAAGTTTGGTGGGGAGAAAACCCATAACATCGCCCAACGCAAGAAATAAAATTGTCTTACTTGATTTTCTGAAGCTTTATAATTGTTTCTGTAAAGTGATAACTTTTGCATAGCTAAACAAAGTCAGAGAAGCTGACTCAAATATCCACAACAAATGTGTATGTACAACGAAACACAAAAATAATTGAGAGACTTTTAACTATAACTCTTGGGCTCCACCTTCTTCAGCCTCCCATCTTTTCTAAGGAAGTTGTGGTTCTCTCTGCTCCTGATCACCCTCTAGTGATAACATAGAGACCAAAATTAAGGCAGTAAAAAGGAAGTGAGGAAAAAAAAAGTAGGAAGGAAGAGTAGAATCTAGAATCAACTAACTAGACCACAAAGATGGGGTTGAAAACATTTCCATTCACACAATCTTCTGAAGTCGTTTTGTTATATTTTGTTTTTCTGCTTTCTTTTTTTTTTTTTTTTAAGATTTTTTTTTAATTTATTTGACAGCACAAGCAGATGGAGTAGCAGGTAGAGGGAGAGGGAGAAGCAGGCTCCCTGCTGAGCAAGGAACCCAATGAGGTGGGCTCGATCCCAGGACCCTGGGATCCTGACCTGAGAGGAAGGCAGACACTTAACTGACTGAGCCACCCAGGCCCCTGTTTTTCTGCTTTCAACTACTGTCACTGTAACAAAGAATTTAGCAAAGAAGATTAGAATGTAAAAGCCAAATCTAAGATTGTTTAAAAATGTACTACTAATGAAAACAATAGCTCTTATTGGGACAGTTGGTAAAGGTCAGCTGGACCCATTGGGAGATGCATTGGTTCTTTCAAGGCACCAAACAGAGTTAATTAAATGTCCACCCAAAGGGTCCCCAGAGCTTTCCCAAGCTCCCACCCAACGCTCCCATCCCAGATGCATGACAAAACCCACCTGATTAGTTAAAATAAATCATTTTAATTTCATACAGAAGTTTCTAGTTTAGCAACCACTTGGCATTGCCATATGCGCTGCTGATTGTTTTCAGAGAGGGAGCCCCCAAATGTCATAAGTCTCCCTAGTGTCTATCAAGACTAAGTCACATCAAAAGGTCACACTTTAAAGAGGCAGTTTATTCTGCATGAATCTTATGTGGTTTTGGTTTCAGCAGTTTTCTGTAAAGAACTGTCATTTGACATCTAAATAGGCAATTGTACATTTTAAATTTTATCTGGATTTCTTCTCATGTGGGATCATGAGAGTCTTCATTGTGGATGGGTTTCAGTCTTTCTCTGCTTTCATTTCCTTAGAGAAGCAGCTTTCAACCTGGGCTCTGGGGATTGGCCCAAGGGGTTCTGTGAGCATCCACCCTTACATGTGCACCTAGGTGTGTGTGTGTGTGTGTGTGTGTGTGTGTAGTAGAGGGTTTTTCTGAGTAGAGTGTCCACGAACTTCATCAGCTTCTTGAAGAACTCTGGGAACAAAATAAGGTTCAGGAAGCTGGCTTCTCAGTTTCTAGTTCTCATCTGTTACTTAAAAGTCCACTTGCTGTCTTGATCCTTAACCGCTTGGCAGCATCTTTGGTTCTTACAGATGAGTACAGGTCTTTTCTGGATTCCTGATCACCTCCACTCAGAAATATATACATAAATTATACGCTGAAAGATCTGCAGTCTTGCAAGCTTTAGAAAGCTACAGCTTAAAATGCTCGAATCTTGGGTTTCCCCCCTCATTTCTGATTAGATACCTATGCCTACACTTTTAAAAATCAGGCTGAAAGCTGCAGGGTTGCGCATTCCTTGGTACAAACAAAACTCGTGTTGAAGTCAAATGCTTTCCGCGATGCACATTTTTTATTTACAGAGACTATGTAGGCAGTGAGGTCCTCCTGTTTTTCCATAAAGCTTTTAGGATCCTCACCATTGCCTATGATCACAGGGAAAAGCCCAAATCGCCTCTCCTTCCCAGAGCATGGAGGTGGGGCCAACCCCCCCCCCCGAGAATTTCCCTGCTCTTCCTCCAGGTGTCAGTAGAGGCCCACACATCATCCTCCCTCCCTGCCCCCTCTGAGTCCATTCATAAAGTGGTGGGTGATTTGTGACCGCCTCACTGTGATTGTAGAGGGAAACAGCCATCTTTGCTTGTCTCTATACGAGATTTGTTTTTCTAATTTCTTTTTACTTGAAGGTTTACCAGCTGCTTTATTACCAGAGTGAGGCTTCCTTGCAGTCTCTTTTCTTTTTCCTCTCCCCCTCTGTTCCCCTCCTTTTTGTTCCTAGAGACAATCACTGTCTCTGGTCCCAGCTGCCACTGCTGATTTTTCATTACAGTTTAATTTAAAACTGGGATTGGAATGGAAATGTCTTTTTGCCATTTGGGGTTTGCGAGGCCTGTGGTTTTATTGCCAAAGGCACAAATGTTAGTTACTACTGTTTTTCCAGAGTTTGCTGGGGAGGGTGAGGAGGAGTTGGAGGGTGGGAGGGAAAGAAAGACAGACTGACCTGGCAGAAGTGGGAGGGAAATGAGAGGGAAAATCCCTCTCAGAGGCAACATTAGTCTGTGTATTGTTTTGTTTGATGTTTTGAAGAAGAGGCACTGGGTCAGGAGGAGGAGAAAATAGTGTCGCATTTCCCCAAATGAATGTTTACGCAGGTCAAATATCTTGTCCTCCCTGGGAGAGGAGACTGTGGGAGAGACGTGTGTGTGTGTCTCTCTCTCACGCGCACGCGTGCACGCGTACACACACACAATTTGGGGCATGGCATCTTTATAGGAAAGCTGGTTTTCTTTTTAAGTAATAGTAACTTCTCTAGCTGTTCACTTGACCACAGCTTTAAATGGGAACACCCAAGGAGGGACTAAAACTGTAAACGGCCTTGAGGGAACAAACTATTCATATGCTTTTACCCCAAAGGAGACATCAGGCATCTTTCTCAACTGGCTTCTGTTTTCTCTCCCTTTCTAGACTCTACGGCTCAAGTCCTAGATTTATCAGTCTCCCTGCAGTCATGAAGCCCCAGTCCAGCCACACAATTAATGTTTCCTATAATCTCTTAGAAGACTTTCGGTGACTGTTTGGGTCAGATTAAAAAGCAAACCATCGTCTAAAACTGATGACCCGTTTACCTACCTCTGTGTAAAATTACGAAGGAAGGCCATTCTTATCTAAACGTCTCTTGAAAGAGGAGGTGGAGAGAAGCTGAAGACTTTGCACGCCTTCATTTAAATATTGAGCACTGGTTAGGAGTTGTTTCCCAGGTGTGGGGAATCTGCAGAATGTCTTATCTGTCATGCTAAAAACAATTACTGTCTCCCCTCCCAGCAAGAATCCTGCTCTTCCTAGATACACAGGTTTCGGATGTCAGACTGAATGCTCCATTATCTCTACAGATCACGCTGACTCCTCACGAGGTGAGCCTTTCAACTTCCCCTCCAACTGGCCTCGGGCGGCTCTGGAATTGTGAGCCTGTCTGGGGTAGACACATGTCACACAGAGCAGCTCCAAGACCCGGGTGCCTTGCGGGGTGCTCTCGGTCTGTGTGCTCTTGAGTCACTGGTTAACGGGGCGTTTTACCCCAAAGCCTCTGTTTTTCACGGCCAGACACGGCAGCCAGGTTCGCTCGCCTCTCCCACTTGTCTGGGGGATTCTGTGTCCAGGTCAGAGGGAGGAGGGAAGTGGCTGGGGGAGCCCGGCAACCACTCCGCAGACAAAAGGCCAAGACTGTTGCAGTCGTCTTTGCAATTCTGGGGACGTTCTAGGGGTTGGAATTTCCTCCCAGAAGCCATTCCACTACCGAAAGCGGAGATTTCAGAGTTCAGGCCACACAAGGGGGGAGAGAAACCATCTGAAGCCCCACGGCTGCCCTGCCCCCACTTCAACAACCACCACCACGACGAGCACAGCGACCGATCTCTTCCCCACCCTGCGCCTGGTGTGGTTGCACTGAACGTCTCCCCAGCCCCCCTGCCGGAAACCCCGAGTGGCTGAAGGGCCCGGTGCGATACTGAAATATGTGCAGAGGAAATGCCTTCCCCGACCGCCCGAACCAAGTTTGAAACTTCAAGGAGCTGACCGACGTTTGAGGAAAACAGTTACTTTTGCATACGTGCGATCTTCCCGGATGAAGAAAATTGCTCCGCTATCACCTTTGCTTGATCAGTCCTCCTCTCTACAAATTTAATACTAAGCAGCAGGCTCCGAGGGCCAGGCCGCTTGTGTTGTGGGGAGACAGGTTCCATCTTTAAATGCTTTGCTCTCCTGCTCCGGGATACCACACGTGGCAGTCAGCTCCTTGCAAAGCAGGAATTGCGGCCAATTTTTCTTTCTGTGCTTGCTGAGTAGAATGCGGGTGTGTGTGTGAGGGTGGGGGGAGCTATGGATTGATCATTCGCTGTCCTGGGGGACGGGAAAATGGGTGTTTGATCTTGTTGTGTGCTACAGGAATCTCTTCAGAAATCTCTTGGAAAAAATCTCATAAACCTAGGTTAGTGGCCACATATGGGATCCATTAGCTCCTCATTTCTGCTTGTTCTTAGCAAATTTTTGTCTGGTGACAACACATGAACTTTGGGGTGTTTTTGTTTTGCTTCACACCACAGAGAACTCTGTTGACTTGTTTTAGTTTTGAGAAAATATTTAGCACGAAGCAGGGCTGGGGTTGGGTGAAACAACTGACTGCAAGTAGGACTTGGAACGTTTGGTTTGTGAGGAAGCAGGGGGACATTTTCTTCAGATTTCAGGGGCATTCCAGAGTTGCCCATGTCCTGGGAAAAATTTTCCTTCCTTGATGAAGCTGAGTCAGAAATCTGGGTTCTCTCCCAATCTCTATTCACGTCCCATGGTGTAACTTTGGGAGATTGGATGGGTTTCTCTTAGTTTCTAAATTCTTGTTTTCTAAATCTAGAACAAAACAGCAACGTACTTTTTGCAAGACGTGCCCCTATCCCCAGATTAAAAGGCATTAAATAATTACATCACACCAATATTTGGAACCAAAGTTACTCATGTGACAGAAGACAGATTGGAGGATGTTAACTCAAAGAAGGAACACAGGATGAGAAATTTAGAAGGAAATTAGCTTTTATTTCTCTGTTTTAAGTAATTAATAAACCAAACACCAACAATCCGTGCTTTCACCCACAGCCAGCATCCAGGGGCCTTCAAACATTGCCTTTGAAGTGGGCCCCTGGTAGGGAGGACCCCACTGTTCAGGCTACTTTATAGTGGTAATATACTGTCTGGGAAAAAACAGATGCCAAGAAATTGTGTAGATTGGATCTCCAAGCATCTGAAACCCTAAAACTTCAGGGGGCCAAAGAAGGTCCCAGGCTTTTGATTTTTTTTTTTTCTTAAAAAAAAAAAAAGAAGACCCAAAGTATTAAATTGAAACCAGGCACTTCATTTCTTTCCTTCATTTCTCCCTCCACCTCAGGAGACCTACATTAAATTCCTCTTAGATCACAGCTAGACATGGGTCTGATGGTCTCAAGCCACCTTTTCACTGTATGTTCATCCCATAAATAGAATATGAATAAAGACGTCAAACTTCATCCATATAATATTCTGACACACGTGGCTCTCTCTGTGAAAGAGGAGCCCTGATGAAGGTGGATACAGTGGATTCCACAGAGCAGAGAACTGCCACATACCATGGTGAACTTAAACGCACACACACAAGCCCATGTGGACTACCAGCCAATAGCTAGTGTCAACCTTGTTCTGAATGGACATTTGTGGAAGGACAGTAACTGGGCTGGTTTAGTAGGAGTTCAATGTGGGCCACTTTCCTAAAGCCATTGTCCTGAAACTTTGTGTTTAAATGGTGGTTTTCTAGGGCAAGCAAAGTCGGCATGTACTAACAGCAAGGGGGTCCCAAGACCAGATTCAGGTCTTCGTGTCTGAGTAAAAATACATGGATCCCAATTTGGGGATCATACTGCTAAGATTTATTCATCTATCTGTGTCCTAAGTAGGGAAAGAGCCAGATTAACAACCGGAAAGCAAGGAATACACTGCCAAATATTGATAATTCCTTCCCCGGAATACTCAGAGCTATTTTTAGTTTGTTAATGTAAAAAGCCAGTGAGATGAAAAGTGAAGTGATCCGTTTCCAGAAGAAAAACCAGTCGAATCTTCATTAATAATTCCTTGTAGAATGCTCCATGGGCCTTTATCTGACAGCCTGACAAGCTGAACCAAACAACAGAGACTGTAGGAATGTAAAAGACATAATCTTAACACCAAACCTTCTGAAGATTTGGCTGTCACTTTACATTAAAGACAAGGGGTAAAAACCTCCATTGAAACAGAAGGAGCTTGCAGCCTGATTATTGGGCCAGAATTTAGTGGGGGAAGAAAAGATAGGCCTCAGAGTTAGCAAATGGTGGTGTTGAAGAGTCCTGAACAGCTAAGCTTTCTTTCCATCTCTGGCTTGGGATTTTTGAGAGCTAAAGATGATGATGCAGATATGATGAGATGCTTTTCCTAGGTCTAGTGACAAATCATTATTAATAAAAGCTATGTCACAAGGGTTGGAAATGGTATAACAACTAACTCAAAGATTTAGACTCTGTTTATGTTTCTGTAACAATTTACTCTTTCCAGGGTTTTTTCACACTACAGGGCCTCATTGGATTTTCATGTTAATGCCATGGAGCAGTCAGGATAGACACTGTTGCCCTGTTCTACACATGAGTAAATCATCATTCATAAATACTAAGGGAACTTGTCCAAGGTTAGCTAGCTGGTAAGTATCTGGGTTGAGAACAGACCCGGGTTTCTTACATCTATACCTGTGCTCCCAATATATTTTTAAAATAAAAACAAATGCAAACAGCAGAGTTTGAACAGTCTAATGTCCACCAAAGGCCAAGATCTGCAGAAAAGAATTGGAGTCAGCAAGCACAGAACAAAGTCAAAGAGCAAAGGACTATGGGAACATGTGTGTTACTCCTCCTCTGAGTTGGGGGTCTTCTTGCCCATAATGTGACTAAAATCAAGGTGGGAAATGGGCTGCTGTTGTGATTGGTTACTTTTCCCCAAATCACATGATATTTAGTAATAAAATACTAACAGTAATTCCCTCTTTTAAAGCACTTATTTTATGTCAGCCTGTATTCCAAGCTCTTTACATTGATTGATTCATTTACTCTCTCTCAGATAGGTTTTAATATTATCCCCACTTCATAGCCACATACCTCAACCTATGAAAGAGAGAGAGAGAGAGAGGAGGTGTAGGCTGGAGGGGGGGAGGGTGGCGGCATGGGGAGGCATCTCTCTCTCTCGCCTCATTCTCTCTCTCACTTTATCACTATTTCCTGAGCACACCCTGTCATGTGTCCCCTTTGTTACTAACCCTCCAGTGCTCTCAGAGCAAAGGTTGGCTTGCAGCTTTCTCCCCTTCCTGCCGCCTGTCAGGAGAGGAAATCGCAACTTTCAGAGGGACCTGACACAGGGGGAACTGGATAGCACCAAAGGGTCAAGGGTAAGAATGCAGGGAACAGTGAGAAATCCCAGATAGTGTCCAGCCAGCGCAAGGCAGGAAAGGCTCCTTCACGTGGGCTTCTCTCGTTCGCTAGCTCTGGTTCCTGCAGGAAAGAAAACCACAGCAGATTTTGCTGGGACCGCTAGAGAAATGCTGAGGGTTTCAGGGGAGGTGCAGTCCTAGACTATGGGGTTGCCAATCTCCTGTGTACAAATGAGCCAGGAAATTTAACTGAAATTACGTGGTATCGGTTAAATAACACCAATTTAATGTATAATTCATCAGCAGGTCCTCCTGATCTAATAACTGAAATGGCAAATCACAGGGTGTGCATATGAACAATGGTGTATGGTGAAAGGCTTCATGAAAACGGCACGAGAAGAAACCTCCCTGTAAATTCTTTAAGAGGATTCTCTCCCATGCATCTCCTTCTAGACGAGGCTACTGACACTGTGAAGGATGGGGTGCGAGGTGTGCACCTCCCTTCCTTCTCTGTCTGTTTTGGCTTCTGTTGTGCTAGGAGGACTTGGCCTTTGATGAGAACACACCTTCCCCATAAAGGTCAGAGTGTCCTGACGTCCATCACCTCTCAGCCTGTTCTGCTCAGGGTTAAGGTCTCCCTAGTCAGGAGACACGACCAGATCCACGCAACAGAACGCCAGATCGGGAGGTCATGGGTTAAAGGTTTGGGCATCGACTGTTTTGCTAGTGATGTTTCTAATTCCCATTAACTTTCATTAAGAATTATGTGTGTGGAGCACGAGGAGAAGACACTTATTAACTGAGCCTTTCTCTCCTACAGGCAGTGAATCCTGGTATTTATTAATGAAGCCGCGTGTTCCCAGAGCATGTAATGGTAAAGATCATAGAATTTTAAACCTAGCATGGGCATTAGAGATAGTTTCGCCTAACTCTCTCATTTTAAAGAAGAGGAAACAGGTCCCAGGAGGATAATCACTTACTTGAGGAAGGTCGTTTAGTTAGTTAGTAGCTGAGTCCGGGCTACACCCCTAGTCCTGTACCCCCACCCCACCCATGCCACGATGACAAATTAACAAGTATTAAATAGCTCCTAACACTTCTGGAGCCAGAGTGTGATGTTAAATCTGCATTGCTTCGAGTGTGCATGGAATTTGAGGCATATTTAGTGGCCAGAGGCTATGGGCAAGATATTTTTTAAAAATGCAAGTCATTTTCTACTAAATAAAATGAGCCTAGGTTTGAGGAAGTTAGTTCAGCTGGAGCACATAGGCAATGGTGTTAATTAGTCTGAGGGCATGGGTCCAATTTCCATAAGGGCCAATTAGCTTCACACAATGGGGGAAAAAAAGACTGATTCCTAGACTTGGACTGGACCCCAAAACTCAGCCGGCCGGGTCCCTGGGAAAACCAGGTGAGGCTGTGAGGGTGACACAGCAGAAATCCCCCTTCCCTGTTGGGAAAACAACTCCGGGCATTTCTCAGTGGACTCCCCTTACTACAACCAGGGCAGATGTTTTATAAAATGTTTTATCAGGGTTGAAAGCTCGGGGTTCCTTGGAACACATTTTCACATTCTTTTCACATCTTTGAGTAATGGTTGCAAAAGGGATTTTTATTCTAGTTTTGCGGATTAGGACCTAAGACCCAGAGAGGGACAGTTACCTTTTTTTTTTTTTTTTAATCCCAGTATCAGGCCATGAGAGAACATCTTTCCAGTAAACTAGACACCACAGCTTCTTTCAAGCACGGAGCTACCGCTTTGCTGACACAAAGAGAAAAATAGAGGCATTTTGAGTTGCATCCAGGTGCTAGGTCATCACTCAGTCGGAAAGCCAGCTTCTTTCCGTGATTGGGCCAAGGATAAAAAAGAAACATGTGGTCATGATTCAGCTGCAGTTTTCTCTGGCAAAACATAAACAGACTTAAATGAGAGGTCTTCTGTAGTCCTTTGTTGGCCTCAGCTGCAAGGCCAACAGCTCCGTTTCACAAGTCCAGACCTGAGACATGTTGATGAGGACAAAGGCCAGGGAGGAGGGGCCACAGTTGGGACAAGAAATGTGAAAACAAACAGGTGGAGACATACCACGTGCACATGTCCACAGGGTCTTTTGGTTTCTTACCGTCTCATTTCAGGTCATGCTAGCTTGTGCAATGGTGACACAGTTATCCAGACAGACTTTGTCCTTTTCAGGAATAACTCATAAGTTGTTAATATCAAACACAGGCCGTCAGAAAGAGGCACTGAGGGGCTGTAGATGTGACACGAAGCCAAGCAACTAAATGGTAACCTTAGATCTCCAATAGGAATGCAGCCAAGACACTTCACACCGTTCCCCCAAATAAAGTAGGTTTTAAGCATAACAGAAAAGGCACCTCGTTTTAACTACATTGTCTTTTGACAACTCGAACAAATCAGTATTGTTCAAAAAGATGTTTTACACCTAACTACACAATTCAGCCAGCACACAGATTCAATTCTAGCTCATCTAAGAATTTCTAACCATGATGCAGAGAGCTTGGGCGGTGTCTTTTTTACTCCTACCTAAGGTATTTTATTAAGTGGTTATGGTTTCCTTGAGACGTCTATACATAACAGCCAAGACAAGCAGTAACAGCTGCTCAAAGGACAGGGCAAGGCCACCTCTCCCATGCTTTTTCCTGGTGTCTCGCATCCGTTTGGGTGGGAGTTCTTCTCAGATAGGCTCTCACAGTTCTCTCTTTGTCCTCATACCAGAGGCCTGATCTCATCTGGTTGTTCGGTGCTAGGATGACAAGGCTGGGAATTACAACTAAGAACCTCCTGACAATAAGGTTTTTGTCTGAGGTCAGCATAAGAGAAAGGTAAAAATTGTTGGGAGAATTTTGGGGGTCATCTCATCTAGGTCTCAGTCCTAGCCTGCCATTCTGGTCCCCATCTCTAGTCCTGGGAAATTCAGTCCCTCCCAGGGAAGCCCATTCCATTTTGGGCCAGTTCTAGTTGTGATTAAGTTGTTTCTTAAGATAAGGAGCCATTTGCTTGCCATGTAACTGTGAACCACTGGCCCTGGTTCTGCCCTGTAGAGCCCCAAGTAATGAGTTCAAGGTCTCTCCCACCTTGTAGCCGATTCTGTATTAAAACCCAGACATCTTCAGTTTCTGAATTTACTCCTCAATTCATTCAGTCTGCATTTTTTAGAGTCTATTATATCATATACGATATTAAATAGACCTGTATCCTTACCCAAGGGGTCTTCAAGTCCATCTGTGCTCATTTTTCTTCTTCAATCTAAAATCACTCTGTTCTCTCAACTTCTCATAACACACAGAGGACTCCACAATCTGGATCTTCTCCTCCAGACTACACAACCAAAACACTCTTACTAAGAATAGTTATTGAGGATTCAGTGTGTAGTAGGTCTTGGGCTAGCTCCTAATACTCTCAAGTACCCTGCAAGGTAGGTATTGTCAATCCTGCATTAGCCATGATGAGCTGTGGCTCAGAGAAAAAGTAACTTTTCTTGATTCACATGTGGATGAACCAATAGGTGGTAGGTGGGATGGTTGCACAGAAGTTGACTCCAAAGCTTCCAGTTGGAGGGTGTTCCTTGAAGGGGCAGCACCTGGAATTGGTGATGGTACTTACTCTATACCTCGTCCATGGCAGACCAGGCCATCTGCTGCCTCATATGATAGCAAACAGCTCTTAATGTTAGCCCTTTTTCTGGATACTCCACCATATCACGTAAAACACAGGGAAGTAGTACATTGATAGCCCACATGAAATGTATTTTCTGTTGTAAAATGTCGGAAGAGATTTTAAAAATCATTTGCTTTTAAAGTACAATTTTTTATAAATTTAATTTATGATTGGCAATCATTTCTTGGCAAACATCACATGTATTTGGGAATTATAAAGTGAGAGAATCTAACCTATAAATTTTGTTTTCAAATGTAGTGAAATTTTTATGAACACTGAGTATAGCAAATAATGAAGTTGACATCATGTTACACTTTGTAGATGTTTAATCATTCATTTCAATTTATCAATTTTGTATTTTGGAAACTAAATCTTTTGAGACCTTCAGATGTGTTTACAAGCCTTTGAAGAGAACAAGGCTGTAAGTGCTGCGTAATTAGTGACTAAATAATACTGGGTCTTTCACATTCTTGGGGACAGAAGAACCAATACAGCCATGTGTGTGGCTTTATGATGGCATTAGCTTCTTTTGGAGACCACATTGTTGGTTTTTCTTTCTCTAGCCCAGTGTGGTTCTTTCGGTTGCCCTGTCTGTCCATCTTGCATGTGCTTGAAACCAGATTAAAGGGTACTCTTTTAGACAAAACTCTGTGTATCTTTCAGCTTTTCCTGATCACCGTCTTTCTCTTTCTTGGTCAGCACCCCACACATGCCAAATTGCTCCTTTGCTTCCAATCTGGGATGAAAAGTTGCCCTGATGCATCTGGTTGTCATGAGCAGCCACTGAGGAGCTGGATAATGCAACCTGAAAGTGAGGGGGAGTTCACTTGGCTCTTGCCCAATAGGAAACAGGAGAAAGGAAGGAGCCAGAGAAATTCCCCATCCTTTCTCCCTCCTTGCATCCCTTCTGGAGAAGTCCTATTTGCCAAACAGACATGCCTGCTGAGCTTCTTCATGACTGGGGAGGCAGGACCAGCTGCAAATTCATCTCGTGTTGATGTGCATCTTTTTTTATTTTCTATCCCTTTTTCCTTTAATCCCAGTGCCCTAAGTTGTACTTTAATGCTTCCCTCTGGCTCTACCTTCTAAAGAACCCAGTTGAGAGTTCCAAGCACCAAGTTGTCATTCACAAATTTTATACTTAGTAGCTTTCCTTGACTTGCTTTTTCAACTGTGTCCTGGTTACCTTTCCAGATCCTGACTATTGCTTTTTGTTTTCCTGTTGGTTTTCATTCCCAGCTCATCCTTGGATATCATTTTTTTAAAGGGTAGACCTGGAAAATATTGAATTTCCTACAGACTAAAACATTCAAGGCGGCTAAGCTAAGTCTCTCTTATATTGCCAATGTACAGTTAGATTTTGAGCCCAATTTTGATTTATCCCTGTTAAATTTGATCATTTTTGTCAGTTCATTATTGTTCTTGCCTGTCAAAAACATTTAGAATCCTAATGTAGTCATTTTCCATATATTTGATATCCATAAATTTGATGAGGTTTTTTTTTTTTTTTTTTTGGCCTTCATTCACTGATATTAGATTATACAGTCCATGGTGGATGAAAGATCCTGGGAAAAACTCCCAAGCCCTAATCCTCACCATTTAGCTGTATTTGTTTATTTATTTACTAATTCAACTGTCCTTTGCCTTCAGGCAAAGGAACTCCATTCCATTCCACAAACATATATTCCACGATTGCCTACTTTGGGCAAACCACAGTGTTCTAGGTCTCCTGTTGGGACGCAAAAATAAATAAGATGTTAGATAATTTTTATTGGTGAGAATTTCTGTTCTTTACAGGAAGATAGGCCTGTGATAGAGATACTGCAGAGGAAACAGGCCTTCTGGGCACCCCTCAAATCCCATAGAATGGTGGCTACCTATTTCTTCTCCACAAAATGCTGGCTCTGATGAAGGAAAAAAGAAATGCAGTTTCACAACGCTCTAAGAAACTAGATAAACTAGTGGAAGAATCACCTTCTCCCACTGGAAACTGAGTTTACAAAGAAGGTGTGACTTGAGAGACTAAAATAGCCTCCTTCCTAAGCGTCTACCCATGTCGATGCAAATCCTTTGCCAATTCACAAAGTTCTATCATGGTTGCAAATGACTCTGTCACAATAATTGTTTCTTGTTAACTTTTAAGGCAAGAATGAGAGGTTTATTGAATGGCAAGGAGATCATCTGGCATTTCTCGTTTAGTATCTGGAATTTCAGCAAATGTCAAACACATTTCTTAGAAGGATAAAGAGAAAAAGTCATTGGGAAAAGAAAAATAAAAGACAGCAAAACTACTGGAACATAACATTTCATGTGTCTTCTCAGAAGTATGTCAGAGCTTGTCTTTAGTTCATTATTACCATTTAAAAATGAGCTTTCCTTGCAGTCTGAGAAAGATGCAGCCTGGAGCAAACTGCTGTAAGGAGAAGAAACAGAAAAGATACAAAACTCCGAAAAGAAACTCGGACTGAAAGCCATAGAAACAAGCACCTGGATAATATATGAGGTATCACAGTGAAACACACAGAGAAACAGAAGCCAAAACATATTTTGGAATGTAAGTCAAAAGATAGCTTCAAGAAAAGCAGGACCATCATTACCAGGTGACTCAACTCCAAGGAAAGCCATTGGTTAACATTCACCAGGACGCTTACTGAACATGGGGGCGGGGGGCAGGCCCTGATGTTTGTAATTTAAAGGGTCCTGAACTCATGGACATGCCTTCCTCCCCATGTGTCTCTTTCCTTACTTTAATGGCTTCAGGCTCGTGGAATATTGGCTGATTCTCATCCTTGCGAAATTCAGGCCACCAGTAACCACACAAGCACATACATACATATCACACATACATGTGGGGAGAGTAGTTCATTAATAATCCGTTAGATATTGAAAGTTCAAACTTCCCGGCTGACACCGGGGCTGTAGTAGAACAGAGATGGGGACTCATGGTGGGGTCCTCTACCTGGTCTCAGCAGCTGCCCGGCAGCTTCCTGGTAGTGGCCCCATGGGGGGCAGCTCCACAGTGAACTGGAAAGAAGGAAGAACAGGAGACATTACAATCTTTGCAACCCAAATAAATCCCTAAGGGTGTATGACTTAATCTTAGTGCAGCATCACTGGAAGAAACACAACCCAGTTAACCGAAAGTAATTTAAAAGAAACTTTAATCTTGTTCTCTCAAAGAACACTAAAGGGATCCAATTCATAATCTCCAGAAATATATGGGAAATTCCCCTTTCTTCTCCTTTTCAGTTCTTTTGCACACACAACACCCACACATGGGGTCTCTGGAGCTTCTCTTTACCTAAGCCTCTCACTTTCAACCTTTTATCCTCTTAACTCCCAGACGCACATCTGCACAGTCTCCTTTCTTCTTGCCCCGGGGCCCCCCAGACACACCTGTCTATGTTGTTGGAAGAATGTGAAGACCCTGCAATTCCCTGCTTAAGGAAGCTCGGGTACCCCCCTTGCTGACTCTCCCCCCTTTTTACTTCTGTTTGTAGCATTGCCAGATACAACATAAGACATCTAGTTAAATTAGAATTTTAGTTAAGAGACAAATAATTTTTCAGCGTAAGTATGTCCCACCTACCACATGGGACATACTTATACTGAAAAATTACTTGTCATTTATCTGAAACTCAAGTTCAAATGGATTCGTATTTTCATTTTCTAAATTTAGCTATCATAACATTTGGGAGAATACTACTCACCAAAAAAACATGTCCACATCAGGGAAGTAAATAAGACATTTTTTAGAAACTTCCAAAGTTATCTAAGAGGAAACTGAATTCTAGAATTTCCACAGAATGAGGCAGAGAATCCTTTCTTATCTTGTTATTGTGGACATAAATCACCAGAATTAATTTCCATGTGTAAATTAACTGTTTCCATACTCTCTGTCTAGAAGGTTGGGATCTGCCTAGCATAGTAGTTGGTATACAATAGATCATACTGAACATGTATTTTTGAGTGCAATTAAAAGATTCCTGTGTTATCTAAAAAAAAAAGTGTCCCAAACATCTATCAATAGTATTAATTTCATATTAAATGTCATGAGACTGTGAGTTTGGTCTTCACATAAATGCATGTGAATGCTGACATGGGAATGCAGTCTTCTTTTTCAAGAGTCACCTCGGAAGGTGATGAATTTAACGATATTGCTCCAAACATGTCAGATCCTCTCCAGCCGCTTTCAGCACCTGCTTCTGGGCCACATGGAAGAATCAGTCTTCTTGTTTTATATTTTCTTTGTTTTGTCTTCAGATTGTATTCCCCAGCTGGCTCTTCCACTTGGCCCACCCTGCTTGGTTCTAAATGACTTTTGGCTATCTCCAGAAGGTCATAGCTATCCTCCAAGGATGAAGATTCACAACCACGTGGAATACAGTGACACCTCAATTAACAAACCCCCTGGGAGCAAAGCTCTTCTATAATAAAGTGCCCATATTAAAAATGAGATTAACTCCTTACAAATCATACAAAACAGAGCAACCTGCATGTGCTAGCTGGACAAAAATGCCTTCCCAACAAGCTTCTGTTTGTCCCTGTTCCATTCAAAGTAA
Source organism: Mirounga angustirostris (assembly GCF_029215605.1). Classification (NCBI taxonomy): domain Eukaryota; kingdom Metazoa; phylum Chordata; class Mammalia; order Carnivora; family Phocidae; genus Mirounga; species Mirounga angustirostris. Next base: position 164,239,122 of record NW_026991711.1, read on the forward strand.
AGAGATTGATTCCACTCCAAGTGGCAAGTTTGGGGAAGGGGTCATTTTGCCCACCTCCCCTCCCCATTGGGTGCTGTTCCCCCCCTAAGCCCCCAATGCCAGTGGCAATCCCCTCCTGCTCGTGCATGCCCCATCCCCAACTTCAGGTACTAAATACCCTCTCCACACTAATGACCATAAAGAATTTACACTGACTGATTCATTACCTGATTCTACTTTATTGGGAATTCATTTATTCAAAACTATTTAGAATAAGTTTTAGTCAATGTATATATTTCAACCAGCAACTCAAAGATAGTTGGTATTAAAATCTTTGTCCCTGATACGGGGAGAGCCAAGCATCATCAGGCATATGTGCATATATTTTAGGAGATGAAGATGCATCTGAAATTATTGTCTCCTCCTGGGTGATCAGCCTGATTTGGGAGGGAGTAGAGAGAGAGTCAAAGTGTTATCTTTTATACTCAGGTGGTTCCCTTCATCTTAGGAAGGAGAAAGGTGGGTCAAGTTTAGATTTCTGCAAGCCTATTTCTCAGAGCAGCTGGGAGTAGAACAGTCTATGAAAGACTTTATAACTATCTTCTCTGAGGATCCCCCTGATACTGCAGTGTCTAAGAAAGCAAATGCCCCAACACGGCAGAGGGCAAAATGAAACAGGCATATGGATTTTGGTGGATGTGCCTCCCCATTCGTAAAGAGAACAAGGTAATAGTTGATCCATCTTCAGACCCAGTAAACCCTACAAACCCCTTTTGCATGACTTATTACATATTGGAATTAGGACAAATTATATGATATCCTAATTTACATCACTGACATTATCAAAGCCAATCATATAGTCAACCTTAATATTGGCAAAATATCTTTTATTCTTTTAAATATTAATATTAGTGTTAATATTTATTATTAATATTAATATTAATTATTATTTATTAATATTAAATATTTAATATTTCTTAACCAAATTTTGGGCAACCATTGGAAGATTTAGTACACAATTACCTTAATCCTTTTCCTTTAAAAAAGTAAACTAGTTAGCTGGCACATTACTGAGAACATCCAGCATTTAGAGGTTCAGGAAAGTGACATGTGGGGTTGATGGTGGATGCTTAAATATCATTCATTCTTCTATATTCAGGGAGAAGTGGAGGTGTTCCTACCCTATTCATGTCTCTCTCTAGGCCATAAAAGCAGGAATAAGCAAAATGATGATGCATTGTGATGATGAATAATAATAATGCAAAATAGCAATACCTGTCTTCAGATTGTGATGGCAGCTTCTCAGTCTTTTTGTATGCAGATGAAGAGGTGGATTTTTATAGCAAATCTGCCTTCAGACCCAAATGCCTTCCCTCATCTCACACCCACTCCCAAACACACACACTTTGGGGTGGGAAGGTGACTTAAAATTAGGATGTCACAAAAGGTATAAAATCAATTTCGTACTCTTCAAAAGATTATCCTGATGATTTTAGTTGGATATATTCATGTAATTGTTAATAACAGGCATTTATTGAGTGTCAAAATGATCTGTGTGGAAATTGTGGAAAATAGAACAAATGGTCATAGTGACTATTTCTTGATGAGTATATCTTCTGAAAGCTTAAACAGAATGAAAAACACATACCTAAGAACACAATGAACAACATCTTTCTTTACCTAAAGGCAAGAAAGAAACAACAACGCTCAAATATGTCAGTGTGAACGGTTTTCCACAAAATCTTAATTTTTATCCAATTCCAAACCACTTGTTAATTCAAGTCCTTCAGAATCTCTAGGATATGTATTCTGTATTGCCTTCTCCAAAGGTCTCTCAAATTGATGTATTAAAATAGTTTGAGGGGATGCTGAGAAAAATATCTTAACCTCTCTAGTTGGTTCAAACTCTTTTCTCTGAGGGTCTCTTCTGTGGAATATCTCATTTTTGCCCCGATGGAATTTGTAGTCAACTGCAAACCATTTCCCTTTTGATTTTTACACTTAGTAAACAGAAGAACATCCTGAGATGACTCTAGAAAATTCTAGCATGTGTGAAAATTATCATTAAGGTGACAGGATCTACTGTTTTGGCTCTTTAATTGATAACCAGGAAAATGAGGGAAGCCAATTTATGCAGACCATGTAGCAAAATTGACCTTCCAATTCTAGAGCTGTAAGATATTCTGGGTGGTAATGTCTCACATGATGACTACATTAAAAAATTGGTTTTGTAAATTAATAACCAATTTGGATACTTAATAGACCTCTGGGGGAAAAAAAAAGGAATGATCAAACGGGTAAAATATATGTAGATTAGGGATTATTATGTCTTTTTCTATGGAAAAAATGTTAATGTTTTAAACATGGATTTTAAACATAGACATGCTAATATTTGCACTGAGAGGAAGATGAGCGAAGCTGAGCTTAATAATACTAGGGGCAGGGAGACAAAAAGGCAACATGGTGAGAAATAAGAATGTTTTGGAGAAACTGGACAAACCAGCAGGAGAACTTGTTCAAGGGAAAAAGTATAAAAGCCAGGGGGAAAATGAGGTGCAAGGATTATGTAGGGAAGCTGATCAGAGAGCTCTGGTCACGGGAGAAGAAAAGCTAATTAGGGGCAAGAAAATTTCTAAAGGAGAATAGAACCATAACATTGGAATTAGTACAGCTATGTGTGGTTTATATACTTCATTTCCCATAATAATAAGGGGTTTCTCTTGTTCATTGCCTGTTACCAAATAGTGTCCAGAACAAGTGTATATGGTCAATCAATGGAGTCTAGAAAGGTGTGAAGGGTAGGTCCCAGGTGTATAGTCTTTGGGAGTTGATATTAGAAATTTACTACAGGTAGATCGCCGGGAAATATTCCCATGGAGTTACTTTGAGCTTCTGATAACTTCAATGTCCCCTAAGGAAGCCCAGTTTCTGGTTCTAATTCTGCCACTGATTTGCCATGTGACTTTGACTAACTTGCTTAAACCCTTTAGGGTCTTGGTCTCCTTGTCTGTAAAGTAAGAAATGGTTTTCAAACTATGCCCACAGAGCCTTACAGCCCTGAGTAGGTGCCTCTTGGAGGCTAATGGGTGAGAAGTAGGAGTGAAGCTCCATTGTTGACCCTTCCATGTACATACCATGACCACTTTTAATCCATTTCGTATATTGTGGGTCCAGATACGGTTTCCTTTTCTTCGTGCTTTAAAAAGATTTGAAAATTACTATTAAGCAGATTGTCCCTAAAGCTCTTTTTTTTCACTATACATTTTTCCCTTTCTATATAATTTTTTTCCCCACAAACATTTCTTGATATCACTTAGGCCAAAAAGAACGCTGAGATGTGGGGAAGGTCAGGGATCCATGGCCACAAAAAAATGCTGAATAACAACCATAAAACTTGGTACAGCAGTAAGCTTTCATTGCTCATGTGTGTGCAGAATGGTGATTTGGACCGGGAGCAGGTTGGCGGGGCTGGTGTTCAGGTCTCAGCTGGCGGTCAACTGGGGACTTACCCATCTGAACTCAGCTGCATGTGTGCTGGCTGTTGTCCCGGCAACTCACCCCCCACCCCCAGTGTGTCTCTCACATTCCTCCAGCAGGCTCGCCTGGTCATATTCTCATGGTGATAGCAGGAGGCAAAGAGAGGGAAGAGAAAAGCACAAAAGAGTTTTTTCAAGTCTCTGCTTATGTCAAGTTTGCTATTGTCTTATTGGCCAAAACAAGTGACATGGCCTAGCCTGCAGGCAGTGTGGGAGGGCACTTCCAAGGGGTACGGATGCAAGGAGGTGTGAAAAAATAGGGCCATTGATACATTCTGTCTTTTCATGGGGAAATCATAAGTCTTATGTTCTTATAAAAGTGGCCAAATAGGTTGGGCTGCAGAATCCAGGTTTGTGAGTCATAAGCAAAAAGAATATCCCATGGTAGACTGGTTTATCAGGAAAGATTTTTCCAGTAAGCCTCTAAGCAGCAGGGTGTGTGAGTATGAAGGAAATTACTTTTTTCTTTCAAGTTTTTATTTAAATTCCAGTTTGTTAACATACAGTGTAATATTAGTCTCAGGTGTAGAATTTAGTGATTCATCACGTCCATACATCACCCAGTGTTCATCACAACAAGTGCGCTCCTTAATCCCCATCACCTATTTCACCCATTCCCGCCACCACCTCCCCTCTGGTAAACATCAGTTCTCTGTAGTTAAGAGTCTGTTTCTTGGTTTGGCTCTCTTTCCCCCACCCCCTATGTTCATCTGTCTTGTTTTTTAAATTCCGCATATGAGTGAAATCATATGGTATTTGTCTTTCTCTGACTTATTTCCCTTAGCTTAATACTCTCTAGTTCCATCCATGTTGTTGTGATTGACAAGATTTCATTCTTTTTTATGGCTGAGTAATAGTCCATCGTGTGTGTGTGTGTGTGTGTGTGTATACATATACATACATATACACACATACACACCACATCTTCTTTATCCATTCATTAGTCAATGGACATTTGGGTTCTTTCCATAACTGAGCTATTGTTGATAATGCTGCTATAAATATCGGGGTGCATGTATCTCTTTGAATCAGTATTTTTGTATTCTTTGGGTAAATACCCAGTAGTGTGATTGCTGAATTGTAGGGTAGCTCTATTTTTAACTTTCTGAGGAACCTCCATACTGTTTTCCAGAATGGCTGCACCAGTTTGCATTCCCAACAGTGTAAGAGGGTTCCCCTTTCTCTGCACCCTTACCAACATCTGTTGTTTCCTATGTTGTTCATTTTAGCCATTTTGATTTTGACTGGTGTGAGGAGGTGATATCTTATTAGAGTTTTGATTTGTAGGAAATTCCTCTTGTAATAAATCTGAAACACTTGATTTCTCTCTAAATCAGTCTTCTAAGCCTTTCAAGGGTTTCCACTAGGTATCCATGAGGTCACCTCACTTCATGTATTTAATGTTGAGAACTCAGATGTTTGTGCAAGGCATAGAGAAATAGATTGAAAACCATTTCAATTGTGCAATAGAGAAAAGCCCTGTCTACTCATGGGGGCATGATCTGAGTGTAAGATGCGACATTCTTGGTTTCTGCATGGCCCTCAGAGTATAAAACTGCAGCCAGAAATACAAGCTCACTGAATGTTTTACTAAAGCAAAGAAATGGTGGCCTGTGGTAAAGGAGAGGAACAAATCTGCCCGTGTTTGAATGGTAATTTTGATTGTGAGCTCTGCTGGCCTCACCTACTAACTTTAGAATGTTGTTCAAGATAGAAATCTACCAAACACCCTGGCAGCACACTTTTTTTTTTTTACATTTTTAAAAAATTTTATCATGTTACATTAATCAGCATACAGCACATTTTTGAATGAAGTTGGGAACCTTGCAGACACGTCACAGACCTTCCATCGGATTGGTACGGGGTGGCAGTGGCATCAGTTTCGGGGAATCCTGCCCTGACCTTGGCAGTGAAAGCCAGGGCCTTCCTGCTCAGCGATTCCTTCACGCTGACCCGAGTGTGGACCCAGGCTGAGTCCTGGCTCAGGGGGTGACACTGGCTGATCTTCTACAAGATTAAAAAAACAAAACCTCCACAAAACTGTTCACCTTGATTCTCACTTTGCTGATAACTTCAGCCTGAGTAACAGAATAGGTCAATCTGGGCTCACTGTCAGAAGAGTGGGTCAAGAGCAATATTGCAAAGACTGAAGATCACTCGTGTGCACTGCCCGAGTATTGTTTTAGGTGGTGCATAAATAGAAGTTGTTATTTCTCTAGACGGCTGTCTGTCAAGCTTTCTCCCCAAGAGGTGTCATTTGGGGTGTCACATCCAATTTCAGAGATGTCAGTTAACAGCCTGTAAAATGTTCCTGGGATAACCCCTCTCAATAAGAGAAGCATGTCCTGGGCATTGACAAGTCTGACCTTGTCATTGACATGCACCAAGGCGGCCACTCAACAACAGCATCCATTTCTGCTCCTCTTTAGAGTTCTGAGTGACCACTGTGGTCAGATGAAGCTGGGAAGGGAACAAAAACATGAGACACAGTGATTTCCAATACATTTTTTTCCCTTGTCTTCGGGCAAAAAATTACACCATTATGTCATTTTCGTGATGTGCTCATCAACAGGAGTGGGAACCTCGTTTGTCATCTTTTGGTCTGATAGAAAATCAGAGTTTAGGGAATTCAGCTGGGCTGTCAGCACTCTTGCTGAACAGCTGAAGGAAGGCAGCAAGAACACAGGGCCAATGAGAGCTACTGGACCCTGATGCCAGTGCTCACTGCAGAAATCCACAGAAAGATCTTGTGCTCCTCGGCATTCCAATCCAATTTGCTCAGGCTGTTTATCAAGTTCCCATGTAGACAGGATGTAAATATGCCACTTAAATCTGCAAATACAATAATGAAAACTGATACTTGTAATTGTATCTGTGTGGTCCCACTGACTCAAAGCTAAATGGATTTCCAACCTAATATTGCTAAATGAATCCTTGAAAGATGTGAGGTCCATTATGGTGGAAGAGTGGCATCGCTTCTCACATCCTGTCATAATAAGGACATCTCCATCTTTTTGTATGACTGAAATATTTTTATCTGTCTCCTGAAATTGCCTTGTCTCAGTTTTAACCCCATCTTTTGTGGAAAAGTATGTGCCATGTGAGTGTTCCTTCCATTCACTCTGGTCTGGGGAACAGCTGTAGTGCCATGCCAAGAAGAAGGTTCCAGATGGCAGGGAGAGACTTATGGATACTCCCCCTCCCATCCACAATTCATGTATCTCTGCATGGGCAGCCTCCACAGGGTTCTGCGGAGGTTCAAACACCATCCATGTGTCCAGTAAATGACAGGAATCTTTGTAAATCCCACCATCTCTTGGCCCCAGTTCAGTGCAATGCCACATTTCCAGAAACCTCGTTTTGGCATTAAAACATAATTCTGGCATCATTGAAACACAATTAAGTCTTTGCTGGCATTCTGTTAAATAGTTTGAAGGGAGAAGATATTCCTAATGGCCATCACAATATGTTTGCCATCCATCTTTTCATCTCTTTCCCTTTTAGTGTTTCCATCATGAGGCTTCTTTTCCCACAGCAAATTCCTCAGAACCCTTCGTTTCAGACCACACGGATTGTCTCTTCTCCTATCTTCTTTTGTCTCTGACTCAGCTCTTTAGTTTGTAGAGTGACTTGGCCTTCTCACGCCCCATTCCCCAGCTTCTGTGGCACAGAAGACCCTGGACTGCCTGAGGAAGGAAGAGCCCTTTTTTCCCCTCAGGTTAAGAGGAGAAGGGGGGAAAGGGAGAATCACAGAAACTTGTAACATAGTTTCTTCTTTCATGATCTCCATTATACTCCTGAGCCTCAGGTTCCTCATCTGCTGAGTGGGTATAAAGGCAATATGCCCCACATCTCAGAGTTGTTGCCAGGAGTCCACGAAACTGGAGCAAGAAAGCCCCCTCCCAGAGGAGGGAGCATGTGCATAACTGTGCAGTAAAGGTTATCTCCTTCCCCTGTTCCCAACGAGATTGCAAAGATGTTCACCTTTTATTACGATGACCCTTCTTTCTATGAATGATTTTTTTTATAGTTGCTCTTGCTTAGGATTATTTTCTGATATGGGCACTGTCATTAAAGCATGTTATAGTCTATACTATTTTGTACTTGGAACATCTGTTTGAAGGAACAGTATTTTGCTCATTTTGCGATCCCCTATAGTTCCCATTAAAATACTTTAAATATATTTAGTGCTCAATATATGTTGGACCCAACTGCACCACTGAGTTATGATATAGATTGAGTCTCACCCCATTTCCCAGACATACATGTCACATCTGACAGGACTTAGCATTACTTTGGAAACCCCAGGAAATGATTAGGTACAGATAATGGGAAAACTGCCTGTCTACGGCCATGCCACCCTGAACACGGCAGATCTTGTCTGATCTAGCTAAGCAGGGGCAGGGCTGGTTAGTATTTGGATGGGAGAAAACTGCCTGACATGACTACAGGGCCCATTGGTTAAGACTTAGCATCACTCCTTTGAGGGAAAAGATTTGATTTTGGTTATTTTTCCAGCACCTAATGCACCTATTGTCTCTAGGCATGCAACACTATAGTGAAACTTGGCAAAGACTTCTGTGATAGCTTATAAAATGTAAATTATTCAGACAAGAAGAAAATTTTAATTCCCTTTAGAAGTTTCTGTCCAGCAGAGTTACATATCCCTTTTTGATAAAGTTAAACTTTGACAGCCCTTTTACCCAAGCAACTCTCTCTCCCCTCCTGTTAAAGCCTCATAATTCCCAAGTAAATAAAGGATTCTGATTCACAAGTCTTGTTTGAGGGTAGCATGGACTTTCAGAGTTTTGCAAAATTCATCTTTTTTTAAAGATTTATTTATTTATGTTAGAGAGAGCGAGCGCACACATGCGTTTGGGGGGAAAGGCAGAGGGAGACGGAGAGAGAATCTCCGGCAGACTCCCCGCTGAGCACAGAGCCCATGAAGGGCACAATCCCACAACCCGAGCTGAAATCAAAAGTCGGTCGTTCACTGACTGAGCCCTCCAGGTGCCCCCAAATTCATCATTTTGATCCCCAATCTATAATATGACTGTTTTTGTATATGACAAAAATGTGCTTCGGTGTAATCATCAAGATAGTATGGTACTGGGACAAAAACAGACACATAGATCAATGGAACAGAATAGAGAGCCCAGAAATGGACCCTCAACTCTAGGGTCAACTAATCTTCGACAAAGCAGGAAACAATGTCCAGTGGAAAAAAGACAGTCTCTTCAACAAATGGTGTTGGGAAAATTGGACAGCCACATGCAGAACAATGAAACTGGGCCATTTCCTAACACCACACACAAAAATAGACTCAAAATGGTTGAAAGACCTAAATGTGAGACAGGAGTCCATCAAAATCCTAAAGGAGAAACAAGCAGCAACCTCTTCCACCTCAGCCGCAGCAATTTCTTCCTAGAAACATCGCCAAAGGCAAGGGAAGCAAGGGAAAGAATGAACTATTGGGACTTCATCAAGATAAAAAGCTTTTGCACAGCAAAAGAAACAGTCAACAAAACCAAAAGACAACCGACAGAATAGGAGAAGATATTTGCAAATGACATATCAGATAAAGGGCTAGTATCCAAAATCTATAGAGAACTGATCAAACTCAACACCCAAAGAACAAATAATCCAATCAAGAAATGGGCAGAAGACATGAACAGACATTTTTCCAAAGAAGACATCCAGATGGCCAACAGACACATGAAAAAGTGCTCAACATCACTAGGCATCAGGGAAATCCAAATCAAAACCTCAGTGAGATACCACCTCACACCAGTCAGAATGGCTAAAATTAACAAGTCAGGAAATGACAGATGTTGGCAGGGATGCAGAGAAAGGGGAATCCTCTACACTGTTGGTGGGAATGCAAGCTGGTGCAGCCACTCTGGAAAACAGTATGGAGGTTCCTCAGAAAGTTGAAAATAGAACTACCTTACGACCCAGCAATTGCACTACTGGGTATTTACCCCAAAGATACAAATGTAGTGATCTGAAGGGGTATGTGCAGCCGATGTTTATAGCAGCAATGTCCACAATAGCCAAACTATGGAAAGAGCCAAGATGTCCATTGACAGATGAATGGATAAAGAAGATGTGGTGTATATATGATGGAATATTATGCAGCCATCAAAAAGAATGAAATATTGCCATTTGCAACAACGTGGCTGGAACTGGAGGGTATTATGCTGAGTGAAACAAGTCAATCAGAGAAAGACATGTATCATATGATCTCACTGATATGAGGAATTCTTAATCTCAGGAAACAAACTGAGGGTTGCTGGAGTGGTGGGGGGTGGGAGGCATAGGGTGGCTGGGTGACAGACACTGGGGAGGGTATGCGCTATGGTGAGTGCTGTGAATTGTGTAAGACTGTTGAATCATAGACCTGTACCTCTGAAACAAATAATACATTATATGTTAAAAAAAAAAAAAGTAGGAAGGGAAAAATGAAGGGGGGGAAATCGGAGGGGGAGATGAACCATGAGAGACGATGGACTCTGAGAAACAAACTGAGGGTTCCTGAGGGGACGGGGGTGGGGGGATGTGTTAGCCTGGTGATGGATATTAAAGAGGGCATGTATTGAATGGAGCACTGGGTGTTATACACAAACAAAGAATAATGGAACACTACATGAAAAACAAATGATGTAATGTATGGTAATTAATATAACATAATAAAATTTAAAAAATGCAAAAAAAATGTGCTTTGGTAAACTTCATTAAAACTTCAACATATATCTATCCTGTACTGATTTTCTTGTGTCTTCCCTCTCTTACCTCCCTATTCTACCTTCTCTCTCACCTCCTCAATAAAAGGGGAGTTTTAAATACTCAATCTGCCCTACACTCTTTATCTCCTTTTATATTTTCAAGCAGTTACTATAGATAGATAATTTATATATATAAATATACATATATATACATATATATATATAAACTTGGACATATATATATGCAATTAAATGGTGAATCCCCAGGAGACACAACACTGTCACATCCTAAGATTCAGATGAAGCCATCCCAGGAAAAATTCCATTTCCTGGAGTCATTGTTGCCTCTCTTGTTAGAGAGAGAGTGCAAGTTTGCCAGCAGACAAGAGGAGGCATTGAGAGGTTGCCACTCACTCTCCACCTCAGTCTGTGCGCCTGAAAATGAGGCTGAGAGCAAGTTGGCAGACACTTCCAGAAATATAGTTAAGAATTTATTTTCTCATGGACCTCTCTTCTCTTAACTTACTCCCATGAAAAATAAAAAGTAATAATAACACTTCTAGTTTCTATGATAATCTCTGTGTCTAGAAAATGATCCCATGTAAAGAAAACAGTATTTAATGTTATTTTACCCATATTTTTCTGATGATATTCTTGATACATGATCAAGATAAAAAATTAGAAAATGCAGGAAAAAATTACTCTAACCACAATACCTAGCATCAGTCGTCGTTAACTTTGATACATATCCTTATGTGTTGTGTGTGCATGTGAACACACACATGCATGTATTTTGCATTAACTTGAATTTGCTTAAATTCTCACTTTAATATAAACAAATGAGAAAACTGCTTGAAATTACATTGCCATTTCCCCCCTAATACTCCTAACTGTGCTTAAGAGAAACATTTTTATAAATTGGATGCAGAGTGAGGCTTGAAGGCATATTTTCAGAGAATTAGTAATTTTGGAGTTTCTAACAGCCATATTTTTTGAACGGTATGAACCAAAAAAAAAAAAAAAGCACAGAAGGCAGCAAAGGGTAGAGACAATCATTGAATAATCAGCTGTGTTGTTGAAGCAGGTGGAGGCAAGAAAGAGGCAGCCTATCACATCTAAGCCTTATTCAAAGGAAAGTGTGCTCCACTTGATGGGCAGGATGCCAGGACGCAGTAATAGAGGAGCTGGGTAGGACGGCAACATGGTACTCTAGAAATACATTTTCCAATTAGTCGTAAGTGTTTATTCATCAAGGCACACCACAATGCCTTTGGTGACTGAGTTGTACAAGCAGCTGTAATTGGCAATTGAGAAGCATCGCTGCAAATGTTTTGATGTCTAATCCTGAAATTGTTCACAGTCCGCATTTGCTCTGAACGGTCCCTCTGTCCTGGAGTGGTGTCAGTAGTGTGCCTGTGACTCCAGGTTTTGGTCCTTTATAATCCTCAGGCATTAAATTAGGTCCACCTCATACATTTTGTCCTTTTTCCTGATTGGTTTGAAGAAGAGAAGTTGGAGTGGATTGGAAAATGTTCTTGCAACAAGGTTGGTGGATGTTCTGTTTGAGTATGAAGGGCAGCTGTTGGGATGGTCAACTTAGAAATATTTTTCTAGATCATCAACGTAAAAGAGTCTGTATCAAAAGCTCTGATTTCCCACGAGTTCCAACAAGAAGCTCTCCACTCGATATGGCACAAATGGCTGCAGACGAGCCCAGATACCCGGCAAGCCTGTGCAACAGCTCTCCCCTTAGCTCTGTGTTGGTAACATATCCCATTTGCCTTCTGGCCATTAATCTAGAGCAAGTTTGAAGCTAGATAAAAAGCTCCGGTGAAAAGAGAATTCCACAGGATGTTTTCTGACCTTTAGAAAGAAAATCATCAGGACTGATAGGCTTTTGAATTTTTTTGTTGTTGTTTTTGGCTTTTTTTTTTTTTTTTTTTGGCACTTCTTAGTAGTACAGAGCTGCACATGATTACTTAAAGGGTCTCCTCCCTTTATTCTCCAAAGTTTCAGGTACTTAGAGTGAGAAGCTTGTGACAATTAAATCAATTTCCACTGGAGTCCCCAGAGGTGGGGCTCATCCCAGCTTCCTCAAGGAGACTTCTTACACTAATAAGGAGCCAGCAATTTGCCGGGGAGGATGCTGCAAAGTAGAAAAATGAAATTCAGGTCAAAGGAAAACTTTGTAGCAGAATTACTACTTCTTGCAGACTGAAGATCAAGCTCATAATAGAATCTTATTTATAATAGGAAGAAGAGTGTAGCCAAAATCAGGCCTTGAAAATAGCTTTGTGATAACACTATTTGACTCTTGAAAAAAGAGCTGTTATTAAAAAGAATTTACTTCACTCTCGCTGCAAGTTTAAAATGTACTTTTCAGGGGCGCCTGGGTGGCTCAGTCGTTAAGCGTCTGCCTTCGGCTCAGGTCTTGATCCCAGAGTCCTGGGATCGAGCCTCAAATCGGGCTCCCTGCTCGGGGGGAAGCCTGCTTCTCCCTCTCCCACTCCCCCTGCTTGTGTTCCCTCTCTCGCTGTGTCTCTCTCTGTCAAATGAATAAATAAAATCTTTAAAAAAAAAAAAAGATTTTATTTATTCATTTGACAGAGAGAGACACAGCGAGAGAGGGAACACAAGCAGGGGGAGTGGGAGAGGGAGAAGCAGGCCTCCTGCTGAGCAGGGAGTCCGATGCGGGGCTCGATCCCAGGACCCTGGGGTCATGACCTGAGTGGAAGGCAGACGCCCAACCATCTGAGCCACCCAGGCGCCCCCAAAATAAATAAAATCTTAAAAATAAATAAATAAAATGTACTTTTCATTTCCAGAGGTAAAAAAGTAACCCACTGATTTTGGTGCATATGGAGGGTCATGGATACAATAGCTATGGAAGCTATGGAAGCAAAAGCTATATAAAACACCACCCGACTGCCCTTTGCCTGCGTTTAATCCCAGTAATTAGAATGTGAAGCTGCTAGGACAGACCATTGTCCTCCTCTTCCTCTCTTCACTGCTCAAGTGCAGCAGACCAAGGAGCCCAGTGCCCAACCTCTTCATCAATAGGCAACCTAATCTGGCAGATAGAACCATCCAATACCTTCTCACCAGCACTATGGCCACCTTTTGTGTTCAGCACATGCTGTGGAGCCAAGAGGCCAAAGGACTAGGAACTGTGGTGTACCTTCCTCCTGAGTCCCCTGGCCTTGGAGCTGATCAGGAAGCTTTGGAACTACCTGCCCAGGTCACCAAGCTGACTTCCCGCCCAGGTCACCAGGCTGACTTCCCGTGAAGCAGCAGGGGTTCTGGGCTGGACAACACAAGCAGATAGTGAGAGCACACATGCGTCAGAGGTGGTCTAAATACCCAAGGTAAAATTGCAAACTGGGGCTGTGGCAAGAAGGGGTTTGAGAAAGCTGAGGTCCTAGCAGCCAGGGAAGCTTCTCAGAGGCTGTTACTCTGAGCACAACTGGAAATCTCCCCAGGTCTCTTGAGTGAACAACCCAGCGACCGCGGTAGCATTGCATTAGCTCCATTAGGTTAGAATCTTCCTTGGCTCAGGCAGGTCATGTGCAGAGTGTCTGCTGTTAGGGGTATGTTTTTGTTTGTTGCCATGCACTGGGATACAAACCACCATGAGACTCCAAGCAGGGCTGGCCCTATGGGTGTATGACGTCTGCATTCTCACAGGGCCCAGGCTCAGAAAGCCTTGTCCTGGACTGATGCTCTGCCTTTGCCATCTGGAAGTTCTTAATAATTTTTATAAAAGGGGACTTGCATTTTCATTTAGCACTGGGCCTGTAAATTTATGCAGCCAGTCCTAACAGCAAGCCTGCATCTCAGGCTGCCACTTCATCTGCTCCACCTAGATGTTGGCTATATCCTGCTCAGGAGAGGGGAGCTGCTGGATTTAAATAAGGACAGCTCCCCTTGAATTAGAGCAGTCCTCAAACACTGGTGTCATTTTCTTGAGATGTGCCCAGGCGTCTCATGCAGAACAAGAGACACAAATAAAAGTTGCTCGTCCTGATAATTGGGATCCATTGATTCAAAGGTCAAGACAGCCCTGCTAATTAATTGGGTAAATGTTGTTTTTCTTTTCCCCTCCATATGGATTTAGATTTCACTCTCACAGGAAAAATCAAGGTTTGTCCTTGGGAGCTGAGCTTGCTTTAATAGGTCAACTAAGTAAGTGGCCAGTAGGCCTAGAGCTCACGGGAATATTGAAAAGGAATTGAGGGTGTACGTGGAGCCTGACCCCTAGAACAGGAGCCTCTTCCCCCGGGTCCCAGGACTGGAGTACAAGAGCAGCGAAACCACAAGGATCTCCCCAGGACACAATGTAGGACAGCATTTGTGGGCACAGCCTTGGGACATTGTTTAGGGGGTAGGACCTAGTGGTTGAGAGCTTTTAAAAGGTGGCTCCCCTGAGATTCAAGAGCGAGTGTAAGTTAACTGAAATGTCATCCTTTACCATTCTTATATTGTAATTCCCTTCTAAAGTTGCCCTAGCTCTCCAGCAGAAGGTTGCTAAGCATGCACTGTCTGTTATTCCATAGTCACACGAAGGTTGATGGGACAAGCAGGTGGGAAGGGAAAGGCTTGGGCTGAGGGGGAGTTCTAACCCCATCTCCTTGTGACCTCTGTGTGAGGGAGCATGTCCATTCCTCCAGGGACCTAAGGCTCTTAGCTCCAAGAGATTGTGGTGGGCTTGGAGATGCCTTTGGCAGCTCCGTGAGCTGAAGGGCAATTCCAAAGAGGAGTACACAAAAGAGACAGTAAAAGCAAATCACCACTACTCCTGCATATTAGCTAGAGCATACTTTGCCCCAAAGGGGGAGAGGAGTCCCAGCAAACTTCCGGATTATACAGTGTATCTAGCAGGACTAAAGATTCCTCCCTAATATTCCTCCTCATTTATAGAACTTGTGAGCCAAAAGCTTTACTGTAGATAAAGCACCCAATGCTATGTGCTATACATATAATGTTTATAGCTATATAATAGTCATAGATATTGGTGATACATTGGAATAATTTAGTAAACTCAAAACAAGCTCATGTTTTGATATTTAACAACACTGATAATTGTTATTGCACTGTGTGGTGATTAGGGCATAATAGCAAGTGGTTCACATGTGACTAAAATTAATGTTGCTTTTACAAAGTCAAATTAAGTTTTCACAGTTTTTCTTCTTCCACTTGGCTCATTGATATTGCTAACTAAAGGTGCTGGGTTTGCTCTTTGGTCCCCAGATTTGCCCATCTCTGTCCTTCTCTTGACTCTGAGGCTGGCCCCTATGGGCTCCTTCTCCAGGGCCCCCTTGTAGGCTGGCTTCTGGTTGGGTTTGGTCAATAACAGGCACCAGTGGATCAGAGGGCAGGCAGAGAGAGGCTGGGTGTTCTTGCTTTTATTCAACCCCGCCCTCCTCATCTCCTTATCTCTCAGAAGCTGGATCTCTTGGTGAGCACAGTGTCTACCAGGTGGCCCCCCCCCCAAGGCTCTGTTTTCAGTGGGCCCTCGTCACCCTAATTCCTTCCACTGTCCTTTCAGCCCTGGGTCTTCATGTCTTTCAACCCCAGGTCAGCTGTGGCTAGCCTTATCTTGATGTACTCCTTTCACCTTGCCTGTACCCCTGCAACTGTCCTTTCCTAAAATCTCTCCATCTGAACCCCACTGGATTTTGCCCAACTCCAGGAAAGCACAGATGTCTGTTGCATGCAGGCTTACCCTTCTCTCTCTCTCTCTCTCTTTTTCTCTCTTGCTCCCTCAGTTGAATGCACACAAGGTTCTCTAACCCACTTTGCAATACCTGGGATCCTATCTGACCTGTGCCCCACATCGTCCCTCACCACCACCTCCCCTTCCCCAGTGAGTGCACAGATTACTGAGGTTTCTGGAGATTTTTCTGCCACCTCCAGATCTTCTCCCTTCTATCCTATTCCAGTTATAGTCTCCACACTTCACGATTATTTGAGCAGCAAATTCCCAGTGTCAATGAGAGCACATGGGGCTGAGTGTGAAGTAGGGAGCTGTGTGATCATGGGCTAGGTCTGGCAGAGAGAAGTGATGCCGTCACTCCAGAGCTCCAGACTCTCACACCTCCCAGGGACAGGTCTCCTGCCCCCAGAACAATCCTGTAATCTCCTCCAAAGAGGGAGCTTGAAGGTGGGGAAAGAGGAGGGCAGAGCCTACAGTTTGTCTCGCCCCAGATGCTCTGCACAGACTTCTCCCATCTCCACCTTGGCAATCATCACCGCTTTTGTTGACCTTGGTCTCTCTCATCACCAAGCGACCTTCTCTGACATAGGTCCTGCCTTTCATTTCTGTATCCCTAGGATCCAGCAGCTGTACATGGCTCACAACACTTGCTGTGTTAACTCTTAAAAACAGGTTTTCCTTCAAGAGTTTTAATGATTCGTTTGGGAGAAGAAGGGTTGCTGTATTCCTCATGGGGTTGATAGAAGTTAACACTAGAGATGAACAAAGAAAGGGGAGGAGTCTGGGACCATCAAACACAACCTGCCTCATTGTTTTGTTCACTTTAACTCATCAAAGCAAAGATAGGTAGGGAATTATTGTGGATTTTTGAATAGCTCTATGTTTGTGTGGCATAGAGGGAATACTGCAGACAATGTGTGCTTAAGCCTTTCATGAAGTTTGCATCTATGGGTAGTGTCATGGTAATGCTGCAGGAAAAAGGACAAAGACCAGGCCATGGGTCAGGAGACTTGGGTCTGGCTTCTGGTCCTGCCACCCACCAGCCATCTGATTTGGAACACCATCATCCAACCTTTTCTACCTTTTTATTTTAACCTGTACAATAGAGATTAGAATCCCTACACTGCGTCCTTCCTCAGACTATAGGGAGAGTCCTATGACATAACGCAGGAGAATTTTGCCAACTGAACAGCATGAGACAAAAGTGAAGCTGCAGAATCCATATCTACATCCTGACCTGCCGAGGCCAGGGGAGGCTCAGGACATGAGATGCGCTGTCCCCAGAAGAGTACGTGTACCAAGGAGGAGGCAGGTGTGCTGATTTCATTCCAGCAGTTAATTATGTGTGCTCTGGAGGCCCCTGACAGTTTCCAGCTTCACTTTGGGGGCAGTGGATTACTTGGGAATTTGTGTTCCTGCCCATGCAGATTCTCTCTTTCTCCCCAGAGCTTTCTTCTCTGTTTCCCCCCCCCACCCCCCCGCAATGTGATTACTCACTAATCCCTTTCCCTTCTCACAATTACTTCTGACCAGACCCATGTGTTTGACTCCAGAATGACTCCTGTGGATGCAGGCTTGGACTGAAAACACTTGGTTGGAAAGTCACTCTAGGCTTCTGCCATTCTTAGAGTTTCCAAGTACACTCTCTTATAACCATTGAAATGCCTTAGATCAGAACGTTTTCATACTGTGACTGTGTGTGTGTGTGTGTGTGTGTGAGTGTGTCTACCCACGTACTGGTTGTACTTAGTGGGAAGAAGGCTCATGGGCCAAAATCCTATTTGGGTTTGTTTGGATGAGTAAGAAATGATGGGAATTCAGAGTGTGTAAGATTATAAATATTACAGAGGTTATTCAAAATCTCATTTACTTTAGTCTGACTGCCTCTTTACATATTTAAATTCCATTTGCAGCCAATGACCCTGATACTCTTAAAGAAAATAACAACAAATAAGCTACCGCTAAGGGAAATGTAAATTGGTTTGTTTGCTTCTTCACACTCCTGGGCAGTGAAAACACAAGCAATTGTTATTCCAAGGATCTCATTGAATATACAAAACTCTTTGTCTTTCTTAGGAGTTGCTTTAAAGGTTAACCACTTTCTAAAGAGTTCTTTGTGTCTGGAAACCAATTTTGCACTCCTTTTGTCCAGCTATGAAATTCCTATAAACTTGTTAAAGTTTCCCACACAAACACATTTGCACTCATTTAGGAAATGGGGAAAACAGTTTGCTTTGGGAAAATCTGTTTGTTCTTCTTTGACATTTACAAAGTCTTCATAGGAGGCTTGCCAGGAGCTGCATGCAGCTTCTAAAAGCCCACTGCCGCAAGAGGTGACTTTGAGGGGACAGGAGGTCAGAATTCTGAGATGTTGATACTGGTCCTGGCCTGGAACTTGGGCACACACAGCAGTGATCATGGCAGTAGGAATCTGTGCTCAAGATGTGAACCCTGTGCTCATCCCACCCAATTCCCAATTCCCCGGCCCCGAGCCTTGTCCTTCCTGGATAATTTCTTTCTAGCAGTTTGTTTTTAATGCACTCAGAAATGGCTCTTTCCATGTAAATTCCTATTCAATTTCTATTCCTTTTTACTATAAATGATTATGTACAAGCCAAGATGGTATGCTCAGGCTGCCATCCAGGAGAGATCGTATAATGCCCAGTGTCTTCAATCTAAGTTGAGGTCGTAAAATGAGCACTATCTTGGCAATGTAGAGATCTTCTATCTTCCCCCAGGATGAGAAAATATCATGCCTAAAGTCTCAAACCTAAACCACCAAAAAATTTACCATTTTCATACATATGATCCCTAGTTTTAAAAAGGATTCTTTTAGATATAGAATCAGTCAATGGGCATTTAAAATGGGATTTGATTTACAGACATTTCATTCAACAATGTGTGAAGGGCGGTACATATATGCTGCAATATTACAATTTAAATACAAGGCTCATACTAAATAGGTACTAAGCGTTTGCCAACCACCGACAATGGTCGATTGCCCAAAGTTGGATTTGCCTTTTTAAGAAATGTTGTTTTCTTAATATTTCAAAAGGGATCCTCCTCTGCCTCACCATCTGGAGACTCTTTCTACTTTGTCATAAGATAGGCACTTTCTCTTGCCCTAATGACTTATCAAACATCTTTTTAAAGATCCGAAATGAGGGTATTTGGGCTTCTGTTTTTATACCGTGTTTGTCCTTAATCTCTCACAGCTCAATGATACAGACTGTGATTGTAATTATAGCCCATATAGGCTGTAATTGTTCAACAAAGGGGGACTCAGTGAGGTCAAAACAGAATTTGAAAGCCATTATAGCAAAGCAGGTTGGGCTGGTGTGCAGTAGGAATGCATTGCCCTGCTAATTGGGAGGCACAGATGTGGGTAGAGAACAAGAAGCTTCCTTGGCCTGAGTGAAAGACAAGCCGACATAATTAGCTGGGGCTTGTGAAGCACCCACAGGGCTGGTGCTGGAGCACCCACGTGCCACAGCCAAAAAGATGGCCTGAGGTCAGCCCCCGCCTGTGCCATGATCCTAGGTTCCTTCTGGACTTAAAAGAAAAAAGTCATAAGTGTGAAAACCCAACTAAGGCTTTGAGTCTCAGCAACCTGCATTTGCTCCCTTTCAAAGAAAGGGAAGTATGTATGACAAATATCACACTTCCAGTGTAGCCACTGAAAGATAACCTTGCAAGCACATAATTCATTAACATCAGTATGCATAAGCATCACATTATCCTAACCGTATCAGAAATGATACATTTGGCTTCCTTCT
The DNA here is from genome assembly GCF_029215605.1 of Mirounga angustirostris. Lineage (NCBI taxonomy): Eukaryota > Metazoa > Chordata > Mammalia > Carnivora > Phocidae > Mirounga > Mirounga angustirostris. The sequence continues at coordinate 164,258,851 of NW_026991711.1, forward strand.
AATTCTCCTAGAACCACAATTCTAAGCCTCAAATTCCCATGTGATAATGTTCAAAGGCAAGAAGAAAAGGGGTGTGAGACACCAAGGGCTCCTTCCCTCCACCCCCCTACTCCCACCCTGTCTCAGTGGCTAGAAGCTGGTCAGATGTCCCAGATGCCACGGGAAAGAGGAAGGCCTCACAGGAGAGGCTGACATCAGCCATCGTTCATCTGTGGAGGCAGGAGCAGGGCAGAGGGGATCCACTTTACTGGAAAACATGGCCAATGCTATCGGAATGTAATTAGGGTTCTAAGTTTTATCCAGTCCCCACAGGATACAAAAGAACAATCACAAGCTACTGAAAACAAGCTACTCCTAAACTAAATGGAAGCAATATAGCTTGGTAGATAAATGCGAAATTGGAGAGCTGTTGTTTTGGGTTGCTTTGTCAAATGACTCACTCCCTGCTATGTGTCCTTGGGCAGCTCTCAATGGATCCAAGCCCCAGTTTGTGCTTCTATCACAGGAGAATAGTGTCATTTACCACCTCCTGGTCTCACAGTTGGGTTGCATGATGATTAAAAGGAGCCTCATAAGGCCTATGAATTTCTCAGATTAAAGTATAAAGTACTGACACAAATGTCAACTGAGCACAAAACCAGCATCCACTTGCCTCTCAGAGTGGCTTGGAAGCCGTACCACCTAAGGATGGGCTCCTCTTTTAATTAATTAATTAATTAATTATTTTTATTATGTTATGTTAATCACCATACATTACATCATTAGTTTTTGATGTAGTGTTCCATGATTCATTGTTTGTGTATAACACCCAGTGCTCCATTTAATACGTGTCCTCTTTAATACCCATCACCAGACTAACCCATCCTTTCACCCCCCTCCCCCTAGAACCCTCAGTTTGTTTCTCAGGGTCCATAGTCTCTCATGGTTCATCTCCCCCTCTGATTCCTCCCCCCCTTCATTCTTCCCCTCCTGCTATCTTCTTCTTCTTTTTTTTTTTTTAAACATATAATGTATTATTTGTTTCAGAGGTACAGGTCTGTGATTCAACAGTCTTACACAATTCACAGCGCTCACCATAGCACATACCCTCCCCAGTGTCTATCACCCAGCCACCCCATCCCTCCCACCCCCCACCACTCCAGCAACCCTCAGTTTGTTTTCTGAGATTAAGAATTCCTCGTATCAGTGAGATCATATGATACATGTCTTTCTCTGATTGACTTATTTTGCTCAGCATAACACCCTCCAGTTCCATCCACGTCATTGCAAATGGCAATATTTCATTCTTTTTGATGGCTGCCTAATATTCCATGGTATATATATATATATACCCCACATCTTCTTTATCCATTCATCTGTCGATGGACAGCTTGGCTCTTTCCACAGTTTGGCTATTGTGGATATTGCTGCTACAAACATCGGGATGCACGTACCCCTTCGGATCCCTACATTTGTATCTTTGGGGTAAATACCCAGTAGTGCCATTGCTGGATCGTATGGTAGCTCTATTTTCAACTTTTTGAGGAACCTCCATACTGTTTTCCAGAGTGGCTGCGCCAGCTTGCATTAGGATGGGCTCCTCTTTTGATGACCTTGATTTGAATCTCTCTGGCTCTCTTTCTGAGCTCTTCTCTGCAATACTTGTGCTATCACTTCTGCCCCATATCCTCCCTCCCCCAAAGCTAGGAAAACAAGGGAATGAGTAATAAATAGGTCAGGGTTAAGAGGAGGAGTGCGGTGGGTGTTGTAAGAAGAGGGAAAAGAGGAGAGCTAAGCAGATGTACTCTGGTTTCCTTCCACAGATTTCCAACCCTGTTCAAGTCCGCTGTTTTAATACCTGAACTAGACCATTACATGCTTTTATCATGTCTAAGACTGGCACGATCTAGTCACTTGATTGTAAAGTTCCTTATATTTAGGGTTTCAAACCAGTATGTCCTGGTTTCCAAAGTTACCCCTACTCGTGGTGTGTGATCACCATACAGTTATGTCCAAACAGAATGACGAGTGCAGCTAAGCTTGTTCTATGGATCTTGCACACATCAGCCCTCAGTTTTTAAAGATATTCCTATTAAAGATGCACCCAGAGCAAACACATTGTCGCCATATTTATTTGTACTACTTCCCCAAAACAAATGGAAGTGGCTTACATTTAAAGATAATGGAAGTATTTTTTTTTTAAATGAGAGCTTAGAAATAATTTAGAGCAAAGACATTATCAGATGGTGATTCTAAAATGAAATAGAATGAGTACAAAACTCCATAGCTTAAGACAGAGGAAAACCTGCTGGGTTATATAATTCTCTGTATCTAATTTGTTACTGTTTTTCATTTGTTCCTCTCCCTCTCTCTCTCTTTTTGAAAAACACCCTTTTACCTGGAAAGTTAAACTGATAGCTGTCATTAAATTCAAAAAGAGATTTAATCATGTATCTTAAGTTATTCTTGGAATAAAGCATACCACGTGTTGATTTATTAGTCAATTATGTTGCATCTTGCAGAAGGGAAGGAATGACAAAGAAGAAAATACCTTTACCTTTGGCTTTGTAGAAGATGCAGTGATATTTTCCATATTAATGCTTCTTAAGAAAAAAGATTTTTTTAAAAAAGCAGATGGTATATCACTTTATTGTGATTATATGAAAATATTTCCATAGGAAGCTAGGCTAAGAGAAAGAAACAACTATTACATTTATAAATTATGTTTCCAGTTTGCAGCTCTGTTTCTAATACTTATTGTCCATCTGTAAAATTTCCCAGTCTGCCTTTGGACGTTGTGCTTTTCAGTTAGCCAAAGCTGGTACCTCTCCCTCCCCCATTCGTAAACAACGCTTCTCTGGCTGTGTTTGGTAGGGAGCCTCTTCTTTAGTCACATCAGATGACACAGCTTTTTGGAAAGAATGTGAGCTCTAGAATTAGATGGGCCTAGCTGTTCTTATCCTCAGTTCTGTCTCAAGTAAAAGAGGGATAATGTCACTTCCTGGATACTTCGTTGCCTCCTCTCCCTCAGCCACCACATCAAGTCCTACTGATAGCCCCTCAATGGCCATAGATCTGCCCTGCGGCCCCGCCTTTAGCCCAGCTTTGCCTCTCCCTTAGTTGTACACAGCCTGCCCTCTGATCTCCCCGTTCTAGAAACTAGATTTACCCTCCTCCACTCCATTCTCAAAACAAACTTGCTGAAACACAAATGGTGTGTCACTACTAAATATCCTTTAGCAATCTGACATTGTCCTGGGACAAGGTCCAGACCCCTTTTCATGGATCGTAAGACCCTTCTTAATCTAGCCTTGACTATATTCTCTTGCCTCTCTCACCGACCCCAACTCGCTCCATATTTTGGCCACAGTGATCTATCTCCTATTCAGGGAACCCGTCAGGCTCTGTCTCTTCATTGAGCTTTGGTGCTGATTTCTCTCTCAGCATCAAATACCCCTCCTCCCTGGCCTGTGCTGGGCTGTCACTGATCATACGCCCTGTTTGCCTGTCCCCTCGGTTTCCCCATCCCCAAGCCTAGCATCGTCCCAAAGTCTAATGAAAAAGTTTTCTCCTGTGAGCTTCCTCAGCACCCTGTACTGTTAAGAGCCTTTCTGCTTCTTGTCTCTCCCACTGGCCATGAGTTCCAGGTGGGGAGACCATGCGTCCCCATCTTTTTTTTTTTTAAGATTTTATTTATTTCACAGAGAGAGAGAGCACAAGCAGGGAGAGCGGCAGAGGGAGAGGGAGAAGCAGGCTCCCCGCCGAGTAGGGAGCCCGATGCGGGGCTCCATCCCAGGACCTTGGGGTCATGACCTGAGCCGAAAGCAGACATTTAACCCACTGAGCCACCCAGGCGCTCCCACGTGTCCCCATCTTGATATCTTCAGCGTGCAAGTCAGTGCCTCACAGAAGTTGCTTAATAAATAAAAATGAAAATGGGAATGAATGAATATCTATTGGAGTTTTGGGGTGGATGAAAAGGGATGAAAGAGAAAAGGCACTGGAAACATGGCATGCACTTAGTAAATGACCATCTGCATTATTACTATTCTTGCTACAACTACTCCTGCTACCACCGTGTGGGACTGTATCGCTGTCAGAACTGAGTGTGTCCTTTGCCTACGGAAACCCACATGCCAACGTCTCCAGGGCTTCTGACACCTGTAACTCCAGAAATATGATGAAAACTACCGTAGTTGTAGTTTTGTTGGGTCTTTATAAAAATGTGCCCCTCCCTCCGCCTCCCTCATTTCCTGGTTCGAGTGCCTCTTGCAACCTTTCACAAAGAAGTGGGTTCAGTCCCTGGAACATGCACTTTCGCCAGTCGCGGTTCATTTCCCTGTAACCCCTTGCGTCCCTATTCAACAGAGGCTAGTAATTACCATAGCAACGGCAGCATGTGGCGCCTGCGCGCTCTCTCAGAAACAAAGCATTTGCCTGAAAAAAATCACACACACACACACACACACGCGCGCGTTAATTTGTAACATGAAATTCTATTTCATGGTATTTATGAAGGGAAATCATGCCTCCAAGTAAGCAGACTACCTTCCTTCCTCACGGCGCTGGGGCTGGGGGGCTCACCCGGTTGTCCTCCTGTTTACCCCACCCCCACCGCTCTCCCCATGCACATATTGATTCATTTTAAAAATGAAATTTTCGTGCAATGGAAAAAAAAAAAGATGGGAAGGATTCGGTTTCAGTGGGAAGGTACAAAGGTCAGTGAGAGGGTGCAGAGCTCCATACAGCAGTTGTTCCTGTCTGAGTGATGATCATGCTACCAAGGGGATTTATTAAAATGGAGCCTATTGCTGTTACACTGAATGAGGCTCTTCATAAATTCTGTGTGAGCCTGTCAGTGGCTAAGCCCATAGGTAATGCTTAAATACAGCGCCCGCATCTGCTTGCTGGTGTGTGCATCCCGGCCCGTGTGCACACCCTCCACCCAGTCCAGAGCCCGGGTCCGAAATGAAATGCTCTGCATGCCCAGAAATGGAGATTTCCATTCTCATCCAGGCCGTGTGTGTGTGTGTGTGTGTCCAGCAAGACATGATGGTGTAGAATGGAGCACTACATCAAAAACTAATGATGTAATGTACGGTGATTAACATAACATAATAAAATAAAATAAATAAAGGTATTTGAACACTTGCATGAAAAAAAATGGGACAGAATCCAATGTGACAGAACCACTTGTCTGGCTCTTGATCTGGCGGGGAATAGGAAAGGGAAGGAGAGTTTGGCTAAAGCAATTCAGGCCGTGTGGCACCATGACCTCCTCCCCCTGTCCTTTCAAAAAACAGACGGAGGGAGATCTGTGCTCGGGACTGTTCAAGGTACAGCTAGCTCTCAATGTCATTAGTCATAATCAAAGGGCAGGTGACAGAGGCTGAACTCTTTCTGGCCTGCCTCCTTGAGTCACCTGAAGAGAGAAGAAAACCTGGGGAGAGACTCTGCTTCAACTAGACCTTTTTTCAGTTATTGTTTAAACCCAGTCCGTTGGAAGCCTCTTTATGAGTTCTCTAGTTGAAACTCTGATTTTTTTTTTTTTTAAATTGCTTTGGTCTGAGGAAAAACTAATACATTCCAGTCAAAGGCTTGCAGGGCCCCAGAACAATCTAAACCCTTCACTCTGTTCCGCAGGAATTCGGTCAGACAGCCTTCTCTAATAACATGGGGACGTTCTCTCAGCAAACGGGGCTCAAGAACCGAGGGCAGGGCCATAGGGCGGGTTGGGGGGTGGGGGCTTGGGCGGGGGAAGGGTGGGCAGACATGTTCTCATCCTCATCCGCTTTTACCAGAGTTGATGAAATGCTCTGAACACTCTTTATGCGGGAATTTAAGAGTAGGTGCTGACACAGGCATTGGATCACCTACAGTCCCTTATTATTATTAGCAGCATGGAGAGCGACAGCTGTCTGGGAAGCCACTGCCTTTGGCCTCTGGGCCCACTGTCTCTGAAGCCCGGGGAGGGGTAAGGCTCCTCTCTGGTCAGGCGCCCCGGGGAGCCCCGCGCGCCCCTCTGGAGGCCGTGCCGGAGGCGCCGCTAGAGGGCGCCTTCCACCCAGCGATAGCTCCCAGCGGCAAACCTGCTGCTTCGGAGAGCACATTTTAAGTGAGAAGCAGGGAAATCAGTGACGTGGGGAATTATTATGCACAGTTCATTTCCTTGTAATTTAACTCTCAGAGTAACAAAAGCATAATGTATAGCCTGGTTTTCGGGTCTGATTTACAACAATTTAAACTAAAAGATGCTTTCTGCCTCCTCCCCCACCCCCTTCCAATCACTTCTGCTGATATCAGCAGCTGAGAATTTTGTATTTCATCATGCCACCATATCCTCCCTAAAGTCACAGATCCGGGAAAAGAAAAATAGAAAGCAGGATCCCTGCAAACAGACCCGGATGCGAATTGTCATTTTCTGTTTCAAATTCCATTAGAGCCTTATTGCCCGTGTTAAAAACTTTGTTTTTATGATGGTGGTTTGGTGAGTATTCCCCACTCCTTTTAAACACTGTGAAGTCCAAATGGGGCAAAGCTCTTCTATCCTCAAAGGGCTGTGGTGTAGGGTTCAAACCCAGAAGTAAAAGGGGAAAGCACCAGGCATGGGGTTCCCAGCTGACCCAAGCTTGCTCCCTCCCTGCAGACTCCCACCGGCTGGCTTTGATCTCTCCTTCCTCTGGCTCCTTGAGCACTTACTGACTCCACCAGCAAGTTAGCGTTTTGTAGCTATTGTCCTGTTCTCTAATTGCTTCATATGTGTACCTTTTCCTCCCTAAGGAAGAGGAAATAACATTTTTTTGAGTGCCTGCTTTGATAAGACTCTTTGCTGAGGGTTTTACATGTAATTTCCTTTAATCCTTGTAATAATTCTACGGCTTAGATGCAATTGATTTCATTTTACAGATGAAGAAACTGAGTCGGAGAGGTTAAATAACTTACCCAAGGTTGTACTGGAAATAAGAGGGAAGATTCAGACACAGGTATACCTTTCTGTTATGTCATTCTGATCCCACCTTGATTGTAAACTGAAATGATGGTCTCACTCTTACACACATGCACACCAAGTGTAGTGGTGGGTGCACACACACACACACTCTCTCTCTCTCTCTCTCTCTCTCTCTCTCTCTCTTTTCTTACAGGGTACTTAAAATCTGTCTGGGCTAGCCCCTGCCCCTATATCTTGGTAAGGAAGTTCGAATTGACCCCATTAAAAAAATTTTTCTTTATTATGTTATGTTAATCCCCATACATTACATCATTAGTTTTTGGTGTAGTGTTCCATGATTCATTGTTTGCGTATAACACCCAGTGCTCCATTCAATACGTGCCCTCTTTAATACCCATCACCAGGCTAACCCATCCTCCCACTCCCCTCCCCTCTAGAACCCTCAGTTTGTTTCTCAGAGTCCATAGCCTCTCATGGTTCATCTTCCCCTCCGATTTGCCCCCCTTCATTTTTCCCTTCCTTCTCCTAATGAGAATTGACCCCATATTTAAAATTAAGTAACTTGCTGAATATTAACCAACTTCCCAGTCTCCTTGTACAGAGCTTTCTCCACTGTACACTTAGTAGGTAGTTAATAAATATTTATTACAGTCCCATTTCTTTGAATCTGAGCTATTGTTTTTGGGCCTTTCAGTCCAAGGGAAGGAGGACCCATGTTGGTTCAGAGATTTATTGTGAAGTAGCCATGCTAGAAACCCTTCGATGGGGTTCAGCCAGCTATCAAAGTAATAGAGTAATTGGACTAATGTGAACTTGGGTCTCTAACTCCCAGCACAGCGTTTTATCCATGACATTTATTGTCTTGTTTCCCCTTTGTGTGGCTTGATTTGGGTTGGTTTGGTTTTAACTTCGATTTGAGTGATTTCAGACTCTCAATCTACCCCCCCCCCCCAAATATTGGAGGGAAGATCAGTCAGGAGGAAGAAAGAGGAAGAAAGAGGGCTGCTTTCTTGGCAGTGGGAAAAAAAAAAGAGACTGCCTAGGGATAGGGAGAAATCAATAGATCTTAAAGCCCTTTAGACGTGTGCTATGTCAAATATATTTGGGAACAGCAAGTGGTAGATGAAGGGGACTGAGTCAAAGTGTGTGTGTTGATATAAAAGAAAAATTCTTTCCATCTGTTGATTGTGATTGCTCAGTGAGTAATAAACTGGCACCCATAAACAAGAGTTTTCTTGTAAATATCTGGTACCTCCCAGAAGTCTCAGAACATTGGGCCACTACAAAACCACCCAAGCAAGTTAGCAAGATAAAGGCACCAAATACAGTCATTGAGGAGGTGGTCTCTAAAGACCTGGTAGAACCTATGAACTGGGAGGCTAGTTCTCCTCTCTGGTGGATTCTGGACTTCAGGAAGGGAAATTGGGGGACAGAGGAATGTGATTTCTAACCACTGAGACCACATTTGTAAAATATATGGAACCAATAAGAAAATTATGGTCCCTATAGGGTGGTTTTAAGAACTCAGAATTTTACCACATTTGGGGACTACAGATACAAAAAAGGAAACATCTTAGACCTCTTGGGTGTTTGAATGTTAAGTTCACCAAGAGGGAAATTCTGCCGTTTGTGACATGGATGGATCTGGAGGGCATTATGCTAAGAGAAATAAGTAAGCCAGTCACAGAAAAACAAATACTGCACAATTCCACTTACATGAGATATCTAAAATAGTTAAATTCATAGAATCCAAAAGTGGAGTGGTGGTCACCAGGGGCTGGGGGGAGGGGAAAATGGGAGCTACTAATCAATGGGCATCAAGTCTCCGTTAAATAAGATGAATAAGCTGGAGAGATATGTGTGCTACATTGTGTCTCCAGTTCATAATACTGGATTGTACACTTAAAAATTTGCTAAGAGGGTAGGTCTCATCTTAAATGTTCTTAGTATAATAAAATATTTTTTTTTAAAAAAAGAAGAGAAAAATTTATGGAAAGTTAATGAGCTATTATGCATGGTCTCCTGACTTACCTTGGTGGGTTGTTTTTTTTTTTTTTTTTAAGATTTTATCTATTTATTTGAGAGAGAGAACACGAGCAGGGGGGTCTGCTTCTCCCCACTGAGCAGGGAGCCTGACATGGGGCTCGATCCCAGGACCCTGAGATCACAACCTGAGCCAAAGGCAGATGATTAACCGACTGAGCCAACAGGCCCCCCTTACCTTGTTGCTTTTTTTTTTTTTAATTTTATTTATTTATTTGACAGAGAGAGACAGAGCAAGAGAAGGAACACAGCAGGGGGAGTGGGAGAGGGAGAAGCAGGCTTGCCGCGGAGCAGGGAGCCCAATGCGGGGCTCGATCCCAGGACCCTGATCATGATCTGAGCCGAAGGCAGACGCTTAACGACTGAGCCACCCAGGCGCCCCACCTTGGTGTTTTAAGAGCCACTAAGGGGAAGCAGCTTGAGTGGCTTCTGTGACAGGGATGCTAACATATGGGAGCATGTCTGATTGACTGGGAGGTATGGCATAGGGATGAGACGCTCACAGAAGTCATATTGTAAGCTGGAGATGGGGTGTGGGGTGTGGGCTCTGGGGGCTCCTGAGATAGAATTTACTTTAAGGGAAGAAAAGGTTGGAATCTGTAAGGGACCTGCGGGTCAGAGGGTTGTGCTGATTTCCGGAACAGCCACCCTGTGGATGTTTCTGAATGTGCTCTGATCCAGTCACTCGGAGGAAAAATGGACATTCTTCCATCTTTTGGAGGAAATGGTACACATGCGGAAGAGGAGCAGTCTTACCAAACTCGTGACATTTGAGCACGGGTCCAATCAGGCTCAAGCAGAAAGGGGGTACTGTGCCCCACACCCCTTCATGCTGGGGATCGAGGACAGACAGCCACGCTGCTTCAGCCACCATGCATCCCCGTGCCCAGAAGCCAGTGAGCTGCAGAAGCAGAGTGACAAATGACTGGCAGGTGGAGGCGAGGGTGTAGGGCAGCGGCGGGGAGGGCATTCTGGCAGCAGAGGCAGCTGCAAGCGGACTGATGCCTGAGTGCATAAGGTGACACTCCTAGGGCCTCAGCGGTCCCTGGCAGGAGGAGGAAATCCTGGACGTGGGAATCCTATGTATGCTGGTGGGGGCAAGGACCAGAGAGCTGAGAGTGCTCGGGTCCGAGGGATCTGATCTGTATTCCAAAACTGCTGAAGGCTTGGGAGCCTCTGAGTAACCTTTTCAACATCTAATGCAGACGTAACATGAAATAACTGTTAGTTTTCTTCCATTTCCTTCCTTTGTCTAGAAGGCTTGTATATGGGGGCCTTATCCTAATTCATCAGTGAAGTATTAAGACTCAGTCCATCTACTCTCATTTTTTAAAAAATAAGCTTTACTAAGCAAAAGTAGAATCATGTATGTGTTAAAAAAAATTCCCAAGGGATCAATTCAAACAAAATGCTTTCTTCTCAATGCTACTCCCCTCACCTCTGCTATAAGCCACCAAGATGCCCAATTGATGAAATTCTGGAAAGTATACCAGATACAGTCCGGGTCGTAGGGCTGTTGCACCTGCTCCATACCCTTACCTATGGAAAGAACATTTCCGGTGGTCAGGTAGTCTATATGTCTGGCTGTCCTGGGTCATTGTTCAAAGGTCACTTTCATAGTGACATCTTCCCAACCACCTTACTTAAAGTTGTAACCATCCACCAACCCTCTCTATGTCCCTCCCTGCTTTGTTTTCCCACAGCATTCATCACCCCTGATACATTTTTGCTTATAATTTGTTATTGTTTGTCTCCTGCACTAGAAGGACAAGGACTTTTTTCAGCTCTGTTCACTGGTATTATCTACAGAGCCTGGAGGATTGCCTGGCACAGAATAGGTCCTTAAATATTTGTGTGAACATATATTAAAATGTCACACCGTTCGTTAATATTTCTGCCATTCAACATTGCTTGGCTTGAAAGCAACATTTTATTTTCTCAGCATCTGTCTTAATATATCTGAGAATTCTTTCTTGCTATATTTAACTCTGGGGAGAGAAGAAAAGGATGCATAAAGGAATAAGAAAAATGCCTTATCAAAAAGCAAATGCAACCACACAAAGCCAGTGTGGCAACAAAAGCAAAGGAAGATCATTCAGTCCTGGAAAGCTAAAGTGATAATGTAACAATAACAATAATAATAGTAATAGTGATAGCTGTTAGCGGGTACCACCTGCAGGCTAGGGCTTCATTTTCAAGACATATAATTAGTATCATAGAATTGTCTTTCAGGGGCTTAGAATTCCTGTGACCTTATTGGGGCAGGGGGTGGGGAACCATGAAGAAACTGACAGGAAGATACATAATAACAGGAAGTAGGAGTAGCAACAGGGAAAGGAGGTGGGGAAAGAGGAGGAAAGTGGAAGGAGCAGGCCAACATCCGGGCTGCTCCCCACCCCCACCGAGACAGCCACCCCCTGAAACACCCCCTTTGCTGCTACCACTGCTTCTGCCCTCTGTTCCAGGATCCATCAGGGCTCAGGCAGGTTTCTCTTCCCTCCTCGTGTCAAGTATTTAAAAATCACCTGCTACCTCTCCCTGGGAAATTAATGACAAATGAGGCATTTTTAAAAATTGCTTTAGACACCATGTTATAATGCTTTAAAGTTGCGAGGATCCCCGCTTAAGCATAGTTTGCAAGGCTTCTGAACAGCATAGGATAAAGGAGATCCCGGAATCTCCCACACTTGGGGGAAAGGATGCATCACCAGGTTTGGAAATTTGGCTGTAAGCTTCCTGCAGGAAGGTGAATGGGGAGTTCGGGGCAGAGTGAATGTGGGAAGTCTACCTCAGCAGTTTTTTTTTTAATTTTTTAATTGTTATGTTAATCACCATACGTTACATCATTAGTTTTAGATGTAGTGTTCCATGATTCATTGTTTGCGTATAACACCCAGTGCTCCATGCAGAACGTGCCCCCCTTAATACCCATCACCAGGCCATTGTGACGCAGGTGAGGTCACAGAGGTATCCTGACTTCCTTCCGGCACATTGTGCAAAACCAAAAATATCCAGTTGGAGAAACACAGCAGGAATCTAGGCGCAACCACGAAAATGCAGCCCTGCCCGTTTTCTTTTTTTTCAATCCGAATGAAACAATGGCCAGTGTTTGAAGCTGAGAAGCCGCAGTGATAAATCCAAGAGAGAAAGGGAAGACTCAAAGCTTCCATGTAGGCAGGGTTTCTCCCCGGGAGGAGCAGAGCGGCACAGCGGAGTACCACCGGTCTCCCCTCAGATGGAGAAATGATGCCAGGAGCCAGAGTTGCCGGGATCGGCTTCCTATTGCACAGGTGGAGCGGAGTGTTAATAATTACTGGATGACAGCAGCTGTGGTTTTGATGCCATAGCAACAATCAACTCCTGGTTTATTCTGAGTTGATAAAATTATCCAGGCCACAAAGACACTATTAAAAACAAGAGAAAACAAAAATATCTATTCCACAGCTGGAAGGCAATGCTTCTCAAAATACTGTGCTTTGGGATCAGTGGCACTGTCCGCGAATATCGTAGGTGCCTCGATTTCACCTCTGATATTCCACTTTATAGTCTTCGAAGGGGAGGTCCCAAGAATCTTTATAGCTAAGAATCTCCCTAAGTGATTTGGATGCAGGCAATTCCTGAACCACACTTGGACAAACCCTGCATTAGGTGACGCCTATCGGTTGTTAGTTCAAGCCCCAGCTCTAGCATTCTCCCAAAGCAGCACAAGGGACGGGGCTCTAGACCTGTCCCGTCTAATGCAGAAGCCACCAGCCACATGTGGCCACTGAACACAAAAAAATGTGGCTAGTCCAAATTGAGATGTGCTCTAAGTGCAAAAGAAACTGGATTTCAAAAATTGTATATATCGTAAAAACAGTACAAAGCATCTCATTGAAAATTTTTATATTGATTATATGTTGACTATATTTTGACTATACTGTGCTTAATATACTTTTTTTGATTTCAAGTTTTTGTCTAAATTCTAGTCAGTTAACATATATGGTAAAATTGGTTTCAGGTATAGATTAATGATTCATCACTTACATACAACATCCAGTGCTCCTCATAACAAATGCCCTCCTTAATATCCATCCCTCATCTAGCCCATTGATAAAATATGTTCTTAAAGTTAATTTTACCTGTTCCTTTTTACTTTTTAATGTAGCTACCGGAAGCTTTCAAGTTACATATGTGATTCCCATTATATTTTTAGGGCTTACCTGGACACAGGAGTTCCAGATCATAGAACAAGTCATAGAAACTTTCTAGAAAAGGAGAAAGTATTTCCAGTTTTATTCTTCATTTTATCTACTCCCTTAACGAAGACATGGAAGCCAACTGAGGCTGGTCTAGCTTGGATAGCGGAGGTTGAAAACAAGAAGCAGGGCGCCTGGGTGGCTCAGTTGGTTAAGCGACTGCCTTCGGCTCAGGTCATGATCCTGGAGTCCCGGGATCGAGTCCCGCATCGGGCTCCCTGCTCGGCAGGGAGCCTGCTTCTGCCTCTGACCCTCCCCCCTCTCATGCTCTCTGTATCTCATTCTCTCTGTCTCAAATAAATAAATAAAATCTTTAAAACAAACAAACAAACAAACAAAAAAACAAGCAGCATTCCAGCTCAAACCCAAACCAAACCCATACTGGTATTCAGCAAAGTTTGGCCCACATAATGTTTTCCAAAATAAAATGTCACTAACATTAAAAAACAGTTTAATACATATTTTTATTTTTAGTATCTATTAAAAAATCTGAAGATCCAGAAATACTGGGTTCACTGTCCTAGATGAAAAGAATTCTGCTGGCCCCTACGCAGCAACTGCTTCCTGAGGAGCAGGACGCAAGCTTTTCCATTGGCCTGACAATCCCGGACACTCCTTTTTGCCTCCTGACACTGAAATGGGAAGGTCATTGCCATTTTCACTTTCCTTGCATTGTGGTTTTTTTCTATAGGAAATATGTATCTTTCCTCTTTATTATATCCCTATTTCTATTGAAAGTTGGAAAGTAAAAGACCAAGTCTACCACAAATAATAAGGAAAACACCTAGCCCACTTTACACATTTATGCTACCTGACCAGGCTCAGCCTCAGGTAGGCATTTGAGTTTACAACTCTTGCTCAAGAATTGTTTAAAAACAAGAGCCCAATGCCTGTCTGCCATTTCTTTAACTCTTGGCTCATTATGGCGATTCCTTGACCCCTTCTGGAGCAGGCTTTATGCCACAGTGATTGCTGATCTGCCTTCTTCAGAGCAGAGAATGTCCTGACGCCATCTGTGTTTCTCTCCCAGGGACAGCTGATTATTCTACCCTTAAAATGACCCATCTCCAGCCTGGGGCTGGCCAGTTTCGGTCTTTGTGGTGTGAAGATGGCAAGATTCTGGATGTGTTACATACAGAGCTGCTGGTCTCAGCAGCAGTGGCTCAGCTTCCTCTGTTCCATCAATTCCATGATAATCTAAGGACAAATCAGTCCAGGTGCCATTGCCATAGTTTCTATTCTGCTTGTCAGATTTTACTGTGGCTCTGCTTTCTAAGATTGTCATCAGATAACAGACAAGAGAAGACAAAGAACAAGGTAAGTAGCTCTTACCGAGATTTGGGTCTGATGGCTTCATCGAACCCTGATGTCTATGTCTTCCACCCACCTTGCCCTTAGCCAGAATCATTCTTCATAACTAAGAATGGTTTCAGAACTGGGGAGACAAAAAGATCCAAAATACCCAAATTGGAAGTAGATGAAAGTCTAATTTACATAATTAGAGAAAGCCTCTTACTTCCTACCTAATGATTTTTGACAATATATTAGCCAGGGCAAGTGAAACTAGCTACTGTAGCAAACAACCTTGGGAGCTTGACATAATACAGGTTTATTTCTTGCTGGTATCCCAGTCAGTTACAGGTTGGAACAAGGGCTCTGGTCCACACAGTCATTTGGGAACCCAGGCCTTTTCCATGATGTGGTTCCACCATCTTTGAGGGACTTGGAGTCCTCCATTGGCTCCTGGGAATCTGGCTGGCAGACAGGACAAGGAGACAAAGTATAGAAGTTCATGTGAGTGGTTTTAGGGCGGGGGGAAGATGATGTACTTAATTGCCATTGGCCAGAACTCAGTCATAAGGACCCATCGAATTGCAAGAGAAGCTAGAATCTGAAGGTTAGCTGTGCAGCCAGGGAGAAAAGGAAATGGATTTTGTGCACTCATGTCAGCATCTTTGCCTGATCAGGGCTTAGTAAGGAATAGAATGTGCAGAAAGAAACCTAGGGATAATTCTGGGAAGCCAAGGAAACAGCCAGGATCAGATCATTCTGGTTAGGTGTTAGGTATTCCACAGCCTTGCCTCTCTGTCCTTCCTTCATTCCAACCTTGGATACATAGGGCTGACAAATTGCTTTTTGTACCTCTACAGGCAACAAAATGGATTACTCTGCTTTTCCCAAATAAACTTAATAAAGAACACAAGGACCTTTCTGTTACTCAGAATACAGTGTTCAGTTCTGGCCCAGTGTGACCTGTGACTCTAAGCATCTGTTCTAGTGATTAATGTCATTTAAGACCCAGAGAAATATTTCTCCAAATCTCTTGCCCTGCCTCCTTCCGTCAAAAGGCAATGACACTCAAATGCTGTGAAGGTTTGTGGGTTATTCTGCTGAAATCAAAGATGGACCTTGGTTTAAACTATGGGGATGATTTGATCCATAGAAGCATTTAGGTAAGAGTAAAAAATTGTCCAATTTTCCCTTTTAGTATCCTTGAAATAGATGCTCACATAATGAAGTATTCTTTTTCAAGAGGGTGGAGCACTGTCTTTCTCACATGTCCCAGTTTGTGGTTTCAGAGGTACTGACAACTTAGGCAGTGTTCATAACTGTGCATGTGGTAGCTAAAGAACAGTTTGTAATGTTAAGCTATTCAGATTCCTTTTAAGGCCTGATGTAAGCCTAAACATATCCATGAGGGATGATACCAATTCTTTACCTGGGTAACTCGAGGGACACCAAATGCTAGAACTGCTAATATTCCTAGTTTTGTAATATTAGTAATAAGATTTTAATGGCTTTTTGAGATATAATTCACATCTCACACGATTTACTCATTTAATGTGTATAACTCAGTGGCTTTAGTATATTCACAGAATTGTGCATTTGTTACCACAGTTCTAGAACATTTTCATCATTCCTAAAAGAAACCTGGCTTCCCTTACCTGTCATCCCCAATCTCCTCATCCCTGCCCCCAAGCCCTTGACAGCTAGCTACAAATCTACTTTCTGTTTTTATGGATTTACCAATTTTTTACTTTTCCTATAGATGGAAACATACATGATGTGGTCTTTTCTGGCTTGGCTTCTTTCACTTAGCATAATGGTTTCAAGGTTCATCCATGTGGTAGCATGTATCAGTACTTCTTCCCTTTTCATGGCCTAATCATATTCCATTGTACGGATACACCACATTTGTCTATCCATTCATTAATCGGTAGATATTTAGGTTGCTTCCACTTTTTTAGCTCTTATGAATGATGCTGCTATGAACATTCATGCAGAAGTTTTTTTTTTTTTTTTTGTGGATGTTTGTTTTCATTTCTCTTGAGTACATATCTAAGAGTGAAATTGTTAATAATATTTAATTAAATTTTTTAAAACTTTCAAAGTTTCAGCTTTATTTAAATACATATACTTAAATTTTTGATATTCATTCATTGTGATTTGAATTTGTCTTTTATTCTTTTTTTTTAAGATTTTATTAATTTATTTGACAGAGAGAGACACAGCGAGAGAGGGAACACAGCAGGGGGAGTGGAGAGAGAGAAGCAGGCTTCCCGCGGAGCAGGGAGCCCGATGCAGGGCTCGATCCCGCGACCCTGAGATCATGACCTGAGCCAAAGGCAGACGCTTAACGACTGAGCCACCCAGGCGCCCCAGAATTTGTCTTTTATTCTTAATAGATAATTTTAAATATCTTGAACAAACATTTTGAAAATGTGAAGAATAAGCATATAATTTTATTTTAATTTGACTTTTAGTGAAAATACATTTGAATTGTTTGCTTCGAGTCCAAAATTTCTTTTTAATCCTTTAGGTCATTACTGTTAGTGCACTGTAAGTTATATGAAAATCTTGGTTATATCAACATAGTGATTTTGATGGGGAAAAAAAGGCAAGAAGAAGAAATTAAATCAAATAAATGTATAATTATTTTTGAATTGTATATGTATTCTTATTACTCACCCAAAATTGCCAGCCTGTCAACAGTACACAGAAACCTGAGCAAAATATTTAAATTTTGTCATTTACAATTCAACCATGGATTTATATGCATCTTTCCATTTTGTTGTCATTGTTCTATTTGTTTTTATGAAAGTGTATTTGTCAAGGTAGGAGGATAGAACATATGTTATTTTGTGGTTTGTTAGCTTGATTTTTAACTTTTAAATATTTAGACATATGATATGGGGACCTCTATTTCTACTCTTAACACAGGCCCTGTAGGGTTTAGGGGGAGACCTAGTGCAAGGTAGTTAAATGAAGATCAGTGAATACTTGTTGACTGATTGGTCTAGAACTGGAACAAGAGGATTTTTTAAAATAATGTTTAAGAATTTTTAATTTCCTTGCACCCCATGCTTTAGTCTCAGGAAGAGACATTTGGGTTCAATTACCTTGACTGGGATGGATAGGTGCAGCTGGTTGGTTATGGGACCACACATAATGTCTAATTCACAATAGCAAAAGCATGTAATTAAATCCTCCATGTCAAACTTATCTAGTTAGTGTCTCATTGCCAATCCTATGGAATTCTGCCTGCCACTCTAAGAATTAAATTGTTTATTTGAGCATTACTAATTATTTTACATTCCATATTCATGAACCTCGGAAGCTCTGGGCCCTGTTGATCCAAAAGAATGTCAAAATTGGCTTTCCACTTTTTATATTTTTATAAATTGCAACCAGGAACTCTCTATCATCATTAGATAGCTAACAAAGATACATTGAGTGAATATTTTGTGTTGGGTGCTATCCTGTCCCTATGTAGGGAATTGGCAAATAGGGAATATAATAGAGTAAGATGTAGCACAGTGAACATTTGACATTTTGAGGGAGTGTATCATTCTTTCTATTTGGGAGAAGTCCATGGTATCAAACCACTCAGTGGCATGTAGTCATATGAATTTATAACCACCCTCATCATTCTGTGATGAGGTTCAGCTTGAACAGCTCTGTCTCGACTGTGGGACTGAGTCAGCTGGGGTGGCTCTTCTACACAGATGTTCATTGTGGGGTCAGGCTTATAGGGCAGCCGCTTCTCATAACATGTCCTTCTCATGGCAATGGCAGCTACATAAAAGGAATACCTTAGGCAGATTTATTTCAAGTCTTTGCTCATATCACTCCTATTGATATCGCATTGGCCGAAGCAAGTCTCATAGCCAAGCCCATGATGAGAAAGAAAGAAAAGCGAGGATTTGTGACACTATCCAAATTATTACAACCCCTCTAGAGTGGGTCTTGGTGGATGCAGGGCCCTCCACCTCCCACTTCAGAAGCTAAAAGAGGGAAGACATCTTTTTTCCTGGCCTCTGTCCTGGCTTGGCCACTAAACAATCCAGAGGGAATGACTTAAAGAAGGAACAGTGAGCGAGATCACTCCCTAAGCAGTGGTGCTATCAAATGACCAGGGCAGTCATGTCATTGGCAGCTTTCTCACCAGATTATTCCTGGGGCAAGGACCTTGGCTATGTTCTCCTTTTCCTAACCTTCCTTCGGTCTTTCTGGTTTTCTGAGGCTGGTTCTATAGCCTGAAAGATGATTTCTGGTATTGACCCAGTTAACTGCTTTCTCCTTGACAGCTACAGATAGTTTTGATTGCTTGCTACCAAGAAAACTAACTGGTGCTAGTAGACACAGTATTTGCCCTTGAAAAAAAAAATTCTATACTTAGAGGAGGCAACATTCTCAAAGAAAACTCTTGAACAAAACCTTGCATGTACCATATGATATTCCAGGAAGCAAGAGTATGAAATTTAGGGCTAAACAGCAATGATTTCACATCTCAATTCTGGCACTTCCTTGCTGTGAGACTTTGTGTGTATGGTTTAACTTCTCAGAGCATTGGCTTTCTCATCTATAAATAGGAACAATACTACCTACCTCACTCGATCTTAATGATGGTAAAGCAATAACAGCATGTATAAATCTCCTAGTACAGTATTAGCATGCAGTAGATCTTTAGTAACTAGTAATTACTACTTTTACTCTGAAAGGTATTATTCAGAGTAGGGAAAGTTTCATGAAGGAAGGGAGGTTTGAGTAAAATCTGAAAGAAAATAAGAGTCTTAGACTGATGAAGGGAAAGAGAGGGGAATTTCAGAAAAAGATAATCTGTAATAGCCAGAGTACAGGGGCAAGACTTGACAAGTTAAATGTGAGAGACATAGAGGAGACTGGCATGATTACTTAGAAGGGGCATATCTGCGTGGCAAGGAGAGGAAAGTTATAAAGCCAGAGAAGATCTAATGCTCGATACAGGCCTCCACTCGTAGACAAGGTTTAAATGTGATGATTTGGTAATGGAGGCTTTACAGATTTTTAGGCTGTTGGAGAATATATGTATGTGTAGCAGGACAAGTTATACATATTTTAAAAATATTTGGGGGGGGTTATGTGTGGGATGGTTCATGGTGGAAATGGAGTCCAGTTAGAAAGCAATTGCTGAAAATCCAGTATAGCGTGATGAAAATCTGGAAAATCTGAAAATCTAGCGTGATGGCTGTGGAAGTAGAATCCTTGAGAAGAAACCTATCTGAGAAATACAAGGAACTCAGTGACTCTTTAGATGCAGGAATTGGGAGGAGTGTAGGGTCACTGCTGCCTTGGGCGAGGGACTACATTTATAAGGCCAAAATAAATAATTGCTTCCTTTTATTGATATATAATTTACATATTATATTAGAGTTCTCCAGAGAAACAAGACCAATAGGATTGGTTGATTAATTGATTGATTATGAGGAACTGGCTCACGTGGTTATGGAGGCTGAGAAGTTCTACCATCTGTCATCGGCAAGTTGGAGACCCAGAAAAGCTGATGGTGTAATTCTAGCCTGAGTTCAAAGGTTTAACTACCAGGGGAACCAATGATATATTTCCCAACAACTTAGGTTCTAGCTGATGCAGGCAGGCAGGAAAAGAATGAATCTTCCACTTTTTGTTCCATATAGGCCCTCATAGCATTGGGCGGTGCTCACCCACAATGGGGAGGCCTATCTACTTGACTGAGTTCATGGATTCAAATGCTAATCTCATCTGGAAACACCCTCACAACTCACCTAGAAATAAGGTTTCATTTCGTCGCCCATGGACCCAGTCAAGTTGACGCAAAAGTCAACTGTCACACAAACCATACGTTTCACTATTTTAAAGTATACAATTCAATTGTTTTAGTATATTCACAAAGTTGTGCAACAATCCCATTATCTAATTCCAGAACATTTTCATGAAGCCAGAAAAAATCCCATACCTGTTAGTAGTCACTCCCTCACCCGTGCCCCTATAGCCCCTGGCAACCATTAATCTTTCTATCTCTGTAAGTTTGCTTATTCTGGCATTTCATATGAATGGAATCATATAATACTTGGCCTTTTGTGTCTGGCTTCTTTCACTCAGCATCTTGTTTCAAGGCTTATCTGTGTTGTAGCATGTGTCAGTACATGCTGCTTTCATTCTTTTTTAGGCTGAATAATTTCATTGTATAGATATGCCAATTTTATTTATCCATTCATCAGTTAATTTGGGTTGTTCTCACTTTTTGACAATTACGAATAATGCTGCTATGAAGTTTTGTGGATAAGTTTTTGTATATGTACAAGTGTTGTTCACATGGTTTTAATTCTCTTGGGTATATACCTACCTGCAAGGGAAATTGCTGGGCCGTATGGTGATTATGTTTAACTGCCTGAGGAACTGCCAAACTGTTGTCCACAGCAGCTACGCCATTTCACGTTCCAGCCAGCAATGGATAAAGGTTCCAGTTAGTCCACACTCTCATCCACTCTTGTTTTGTGTTTGTTTTTGTCTTTATAACCATCTTAATGGGGACGAAGTGGTACCTTATTGCGGTTTTGAGTTGCATATCCTTAGTAATTAATGTTGTTGAGCATCTTTTTATGTGTTTATTGTCCATTTGCATGTCTTCTTTAGAGAAATGTCTGTTCAAATCCTTTGCCCATAATAATGAGATTTTTGCCTTGTCTTATGACCTAATCTAAGACCATCTCTGCAAAGTGCCATATTTGAAAGCTCTTTCAGGTATAGTCTGCACTGTGTAAGTCAGAAAATTCTGAGGTTTCCAAAGTTTTTGAGGAACTACAGTGATGCCTCTTTCATTTTATTTGGTCTGCAGATACATGATCAAGAAATTTAAACTTCACTAGGGAGCTATTTTTCTACTCGTTCCTTCTTTCTCATTTTTGTTCATATTCCTTGAAAGTAATTGATATTAACACTTTGGATTTATTTTTTTAATCTTCTTTCATCTGATACCAAGGACAAATGAAATGAAATTCTTTTCAAAAGTTAATTAATTTCACTTTATTTGGACCATCTCTCAAATGCAGCTTAGTATAGTACTTCCAAATTAGTGGTACAGATGTAAACCACACAAGGACTTTTTTAAATAGCTGTAAAATAAGAGAGCTGTACTAAATTATCTCAAATTTTCTTTCACCTTTAATAGTCTGTGATTCTAACATAGTTGTTTTTTAACTGAGATGGGATGTGAACCCAAGAATGCAAACTTAAACCCCCTTCCCTGGTCAAGATGCCATTCTTCTTTGATGAAGTAACATTTGCAAAATAAGTCTTAACTGGTCCCTTGGAAGCTGAAAACTCTGGAAACATAAGAAATAGATCATAGAAGGAAATGTTCAGAAACTAATGTATGCACTTACGAGAGTGGTCATAGTAATTATTTGGTGGGTGAACTGTGCTTATAGATAAAATTCATGGTTAAAAATGCAAAACAGAAGGTGGTTAGGTAGGGGGGTGAAATTATTCCTTGGAAACCAATGAAATTTGGACTGAGACATTTTGAGAAGTCCAAGATGTTAATGGAAACCTTGACAGTAGATTAGAAAGTATGTGGAAAATATTATCCATTTACAATCTGCTTCCATCTAGCTATTAAAATAGGATCAAATAAACCTGAAAATAGAATCAGGAGGAAATGGAAGCTAGTCTAATATTGCGAGTTGGAGGTAAAATGGGTTTCAGAGCCACGGAAAAGTTTGTGTGCTTTAAATGTTAGGCTTCCTCTGTTCTTAGTACATTTCCAGTTTTCTTCTGGAACTATTTAAGAGAGGAGGGCTAAGGAGAAAGGAATTTGAATTTGAATTTAATTTGGTTGAGTTATGTCTTGTGCTTAGCACTTTTCTGGCATCCTTGGGTTATATGAGCCCTGGACCAGAGGAGCTTAAAATCTTATTCCTATACAGAATCCTTTAGCTAGGGATTTAAGGCAGTGTATGATTGAATATTGAAATATATATTATATGAATTACGAGTTTCATGCTATAAAAGGTCAGATTGCCATGACTAATTCAGAAAGAATTAGTCAGAGAAATCAGGCTCAGGAAAAGCATCCAGAGCATGGTGACCTAGACCATGGGCTTGAAGAATGAATGGAATTCAGTCAAGAGAAGTAGAGGGAAGAGGGCATTTTATTGAAAGGACCTGTAATATGTGAAGATTTGGCATTGGGGATAAGCATGGTGTGCTCTGGGAGTAGAAAGTGGTCTTCTGTGATACTTCTATGAGTATCTTATTAGAAGCAAGAAAGCTATAGAGCTAACTGCCTCAAATGAGCCTTGAATGCGAGATATGAAAGCTCTTATTATTAAAGACTGAAAGAACAGGGAACTGTTGGATGCCCACCCTAAAAGGACAAAGGCTATCCTAAAAGGACAAAGGCTGTATTAAAAGAAAAAATGCTATCTACAAAGAATCAGCATTAAGATTATTTTTTTAATAGAGTTGCAACCCTTGACTTCATCTAATTCCTTGGTAGATTCATACTATCAAATCATAGAATCATAGAACAGAATGTAAAAATTGAAACAAAACCTAAAATCATCTAATTCATTCTTCTCATCAAATGTAAGAGAACTGGGAGTTCCAAGGAAATAAGTAACTTGGTCAAGGTCACATAGCTGGGAAGTGGGCAGAAGTCCTCTTTCTCCAACCTTGGTCTCTCTACCAAAAAAATGTGTTTTTTGTTTGTTTGTTTGTTTGTTTGTTTTTTAAATTTTATTATGTTATGTTAACCACCATACATTACATCATTAGTTTTTGTTGTAGTGTTCCATGATTCATTGTTTTAGTATAACACCCAGTGATCCATTCAGTACGTGCCCTTTTTAATACCCAACACCAGGTTAACCCATCCCCCCACCCCCCTCCCCTCTAGAACCCTCAGTTTGTTTCTCAGAGTCCATAGTCTCTCATGGTTCGTCTCCCCCTCCGATTTCTCCCCCTTCATTTTACCCTTCCTACTATCTTCTGTTGTTTAAGCTTCAATCCTTATTTGCTGAGATCTTGATCTTACAGCTCACATTCAAACAAGTCAAAAATTTGTTCCATTTCTTTGTAGTGTCTTTGTAGGTAAAAGATCATTGTATACAAAATAATGTAGAACCATGTCCCTCCAGGTGTGATTTGTAAGTCAATTGCGTTAGAACATTCCTAAATTCTATCTCAGAATTATTACAAATTTTTGTGATTAGAGCCTCAGAATCTGCATCTTAATCAAGAATCTGGGTGATTTTATACTCTAAGATTTGAGAATCATTGCCCTAAAGTAAAACAGAATTCACCCAAAATGTTTTGTTTTATTTTTGAGCCTCAAGTAAATTATGTGCAAAAACAATTTAAATAATGACTATTTTGTAATTTGTATAGATTGAAGAACTAAAGATTCAGCATTTTAGTGTTCATACATGATATTCATCTATTCAATCATTGGAACGCTATGGGGAAAAAACATAAAAATGTGAATTATTTTTCAGTCACATAACTGCAAGCTGAAAGAGGACACATGTCTGAAATCTGTATGTGTAATTGTGTATTATATATATAATATATATGTTTACATTATGACATAGACCATATCCAGTGAAGAAACTGAATTGGTAATTCATGATCTTCATTTTTTGCCTAAAGTCCCGATCCAGATGATTTTGATAGATTAGAATTATCAGTATTTCAGGAAACAGATCATCTTTGGCTTATATATGTTTTTCAGGAAGACAAAAATGCTTCCACAGTAATTTCATAGTTCTAACATAATTGTGGTTCAAAAATTAGATAAGAACAGTACAATAAAAGAAAAATCAGAATCATTTCACTTATAAAATAGATGCAAAAATCTTTTTTTTTTAAGTTTACTTATTTTAGAGAGACAGAGAGCACAAGCGAGAGGGGCAGTATGAGAGAGAGAGAGAAACTCAAGTGACTCTACGCTGAGTGTGGAGCCAACGCAGGGCTTGATCTCACGACCCTGAGATCATGACCTGAGCCGAAACCAAGAGTTGGTCTCCTAGCTGATTGTGCCACCAGGCACCCCTAAAAGAGATACCATATATAGGATGGGGTCATTTATCATAGCTGTCATTTCTTCCCTAATCTAAATCCCCCCTATAATGAATCTATAAATTCAATGCAATTCTAATCAAATTATTGTCTGGATTTTGAGGAACTTGACAAACTCACTTTAGATATTATGATAAAGGAATAAATGAGCACAAATATGCAAGTAAAATGTAAAAAGAAACAAAGAAGGGAGATGCCCACTACCAGATATTATTGTTTTTAAAAACATTTTCACTCATTTATTTGATAGAGAGAGAGCATGAGTGGGAGGGAGGGGCAGAGGGAGAGGGAGAAGCAGACTCCCTGCTGAGCAGGGAGCCTGACGTGGGGCTCAATCCCAGGACCCTGGGATCATGACCTGAGCTGAAGGCAGACGCTTAACCACCCAGGTTCCCCCACTACCAGATATTATTAAGGCATAGTAAAAACCATAAACAAAAAAATAGTATGTAATGGACACAGGAACAAATAGACCAGTGGGATATACCAGAAGACTCAGAAATATACATATACATGTACTTATGTATATATTTGTATAAACTTGATAGCATGGCACCACAAAACAACAGGAAAAGGAAAGATTGCTTAGTATATGGCATTGGAACAACCAGTTTAGTATATGTGGAAAAATAAAGTTGGATTTCTACCTTCTACCAAATACAAAGGTGGATTTCAGATAGATTAAAAGTATAAATGTAAAAGGTAAAACTAAAAACCTAGTGCTAAAAATTGTAAGTTGCTTCAGGATCTTTGGATAGAGAAAATTTTCTTAAAACAGACCCTAAAAGTACATACTACAAAGTAAAAATTTGATGGGTTTGATTAAATCAAATAGCATATTTTTATTCAGTGAAAGATGCTGTTTAAAAATTTAACCGATACATATTAGATGGGGAAAAGTTATTTGCAAGATCAAAACAACAAGGAATAGTATCTAGAATTTACAAATAACTCTTGTAGGTCAAGCAAGCAAGCAAACCAATCAAATGAAAAAATGAACAAAGTAGACAAGATAATCAGGAAATTCACAGAAGGGGAGGCCCTCAAAGAAAGAATAACAAAGGGGCACCTGGGTGGCTCAGTTGGTTAATCAACTGCCTTCGGCTCAGGTCATGATCCCGGAGTCCTGGGATTGAGTCCTGCATTGGGTTCCTTGCTCAGCGGGGAGCCTGCTTCTCCCTCTGACCCTCTCCCCTCTCATACTGTTTTTTTTTTTCTCTCTCTCTCTCAAATGAATAAATAAAATCTTAAAAAAAAGAAAGAATAATTAATATGTAAGGAGATACTCAAATTACCTTAGTGATCAGAAAACTTACAATAATAAAGAAATACCACTTCACAACGGCAATAATGGCAAAGTTAAAAATGTCATCAATAGCGTCCCTGGGTGGCCCCGTTGGTTAAGTGTCTGCCTTTGGCTCAGGTCGTGATCCTGAGGTGCTGGGATTGAGTCTTGCATCGGGCCCCCCGCTCTGTGGGGAGCCTGCTTCTCCCTCTGCCTCTGCCTCTCACTCTCTCTCTCAGACTCTCATGAAGAAATAAAATCTTTTAAAAATGTGAATAATAGCAAGTGTTGGTGAGGATGTAGGGACAGGGCACCCTTTTGGGTAACTATAAAATGGTACTTGGGACAGCAACCGGGGGGGGGGTCTGGTGAATTAAAATATGTATATATCCTTCAATCTGGTGCATCGAGTCTAGTCTTTATCTCAAAGTCTTCTTGCAAAGTCCATAGAGAAACGTGCAGGATTGTTCATAGCTCAATCATTTGCTCTGGTGAGAAGCTGGAGGTAATCTACGGGTCCCTCAGCAAAAGAATGTATAAATCAAATGTGGATGCTCTGGAACTCATTGCAAAAGGCACAAGGAATAAACTCAAAATGCACACAGAAACATGTGTTGATCCCTAAACATAGTGTTGAGCAAGAAATGTTTGGAACAGAATATGATTTATAACATAACACCAGTTTTATAAATTAAAAATACACACACATAGAAAAAACAACATTAAACTTTTATAAGAATAAATACATATTTAAAGACCTATCTCAGATAAATCTGACTTGGTACCTGTAGGGTGGAGGGAAGAAAATGAAAGTGTGGAAATGCAGAGGGGGAGGGACAATAAAAACAATAAAATGAAATTTGATATAAAGCCTTTCACCAACTGATGATGACAATATTCTGTAGACTGAAGAGTGGAATAAATTTAACTGCACCTCCTGTTTTTAAAAACAAAAAAGCATAACGGTGAACTTTTAGTCAAATCTTAAAAGAATGAAATTAACAATATTATAAAATACACATTTGTTATTTAAAATTCCTCCTTTGTGTATGTACTTACAGAATTTCTCTTCTGTAGGTATTTCCCAGCTCAGCCAGAAAGCTGTGTTTATGGGCATTTTGGAGGAATTGAAGGTTGAGAGGGTTTTGCTCTGCTATTGCTCAGAATGTAATATCCGACCAGGCTATCTGCACAGCTATCAGCAACATTAGTCCTCCGGTGAATCAGAAGTCTACAGGATGTGGATTAGCATTTAAATGTAATAGGATCATACCGAAAACTGCTGTGGATGAGATGCTGAAGCTATTTATTCCCTTAGTAACCAGCTCTGACTTGAATTGAACTAACTGAGAATTTCTTCTTATTCCTAATTATTTCAGTAAAGTGCTAGGCACCCAGTAGTATTTTTTTTAATTGTCCAAAGAATACTAGTTGAATGAATAAGTAAAAATACAACAAAACAAATTAGCTCCTTGCCTCAAACAAGACTTAAAAATACATACTAGCAAAATTCCACCACTAAAACATGCGAGAATTGCAAACCTTGGAAAACCTGAAAAAATATTTAATGAATAAAACTTTCCTTTCTTAGATAAAGAAAACTCTTCATTATTTATTATTATTATTATTATTATTATTATTATTTTGGGTAGAAGTCTTCTTGCCTTATGGATCCATCTGTCCTCTTGTCTAGTGACCAGTAAGATACTTGATGATGGCTTGACCCTAAATGCAAAGACTGAAATTATTAGACTGAATGAAAGAACTGAGCTAATTCAAAGACAAAGTGACCAGGGACTAGGGGAAGAGTCGTGAGTAAACAAGGATAGGAAGAGTTCTGTGAAGGCTATTGAACAAGAGGGGAGCTGGCCTGGGCATTTGTCTTCAGCTAAGAGAAGACAGCTGCTCCCTCCCAGTAGGAGAAGGTCAAATGGAACTTGGGCCAATGCAACTAGCATTTTCGAGCAAATCTATGAGCTCAGTCCTTTTTAGTTGTTATCTCCTTTAATCCTTACAACCTTATGCAGTGGCCGACACAGCAATTCCTGTCTTCATTTCAGTTGGGATAGTTTAAGGCTCAGAGATCTAAAGTATCTTGCTAAGGTCAGGTCAATGGTAGATGTAAAATATGAACCCACATTTTTTTTTTTTTTTTTTTTGCAATTCTAAAGCATTGGCTATTTCCATAATACACAGTCTCTTCTTTAGCTGATGCCAAGAGAGAGGGCAGACTAAAGAGAAAATACAAAATTTTAATATCCAGAGGAGTAAGAGTGGAGTTAAAATGGGCTGGCCTCAGGTGTTGGGAGTCTGAAAATATTCAGAAGTGATGGTGCCTTATGTAACACTTACCTTCTAAATTAGACTAACACTGACATTGTGTCTATGTACCGAGAGCTGTCTACTTGTGTATAACATTTTTAACATTTGCAAATCACCAGAAACCTTTATACTGTCTATAATGTGTAAAGTATCTATAAGTTATTGGGCCAGGGTGGGGCAAGAACTCAAAGAAACATTCCCCACTGTCAAGAAGTTTGGAAAGGAAGTAGAGAGACAGGACGGGTAAAAAGTGGACAACATGATGGGCGTCTAGGTGGCTCAGATGGTTGAGCGTCTGCCTTCGGCTCAGGTCATGATCCCAGAGTCCTGGGATCGAGTCCCACATCGGGCTCCCTGCTCCTTGGGAGCATGCTTCTCCCTCTGCCTCTCTCTGTCTCTCTCTCTGTCTCTCATGAATAAATAAATAAAATCTTAAAAAAAAAAAAAGTGGATAACATGAGCCATAAGGGTGGAGCAGACAAGGGTGATTGGAATACAGATACAAGGATGATGGCTGCAAGAGATCTGTAGCAAGGGGAGATTTTAAGGAGCAGATTTAAGAAAGGACATCAAAATGAGAAAGGTGTAAATCAGCGGTTCTCCAAGTATGGTCAGAAGACTTTTGGGATAGGTTAGGGGAGTCTTGAAGATCCTTTCAAGAAGTCTGCATGGTCAAAACTATTTTTATAACAATGCAAGACTTTGCTTTTTTCACTCTGTTGACCTTTGTGTTGATAGTGCAAAAATCATGGTTAAACTGAAGGGGCACTAAACCGTAGAGGCGGCGTGTGGATGTTCCTCACTGTCACAAACTCGCAGTTCAACCAAGCTGCCAATTTCACTTAAGAATGTTCTCGATGAAACAAAATAATTTTATTAACTCTCAACTCTAGACTATAAATCTTTTTAATATGCTGTGTGATAAAATGGGAAGTACACAAAAAGCCCTTCTGCTGTGTTTTGAAGGATGATCATTTTGGAGAAAAGTACTTGTGTGATTGAGTTGCAACCTGAACTAGAAATAGCTGCTTTTTCTTCACAGAACATTTTTTTCTTGAAAAAAAAAAAATGACAAACAGACAAAGTGTGGCTATTTGGGCCTAGATATTTGGCAGACATTTTCTTGAAAATGAAGTGAGCCTGTCACTTCAAGGAAAACAACTGGCAGTATCTGCTGCCAAAAATAAAATTAGAGATTTCAAGTAAAAATTAGAATTTTTGGCAAACAATATCCACTACCATAAGCTTGACAACTTCCCAATACTTGAAGAGTTTTCTGATGAGATAGGTGATGATATTAATGAATGTAATATATGTATATATATATATACACATCATATATATAAAATATGTAAATAAAATAATGAAATGGGCCAACATTTGGAAGATTTGCCTAACTCAACCAATATTTTCCAAATGACTAATGCCTAATGGTACAAAACCATGAATGGGTAAAAGTTCATTCAATGCGTAAGATAGACCAATGGATTTTAATGTAACAGAGTATGAAAAGTTTCATGGTACGATTTTAGATTTCACGTTGTAACTATCTTTGGAAAAAACTACTGCTTGGAGAATTTAGAGATAGCATCAAAAAAGAATAGCTATAATTATCTGAGAAATATCAAAATACTCTTTCCTTTTCTAACTGCATATTTGCATGAAGTAGGATTTTCTTCATATACTTCAACCAAAACAACATATAGCAACAGATTGAATGCAAAAGCAGAATCTCCATGTCATCTATTATGCCAGACATCAGCAATGTTAGTACTTTTTCTTCTCAGTCCTTTTTTTGTTTTGTTTTTGAAAATATAGTGTTTTTTCATAAAAAAATACATTGGTTAAGTTAATGTGTAGTGAGGTTATTATTTACTATTTTAATTGAGTTTGAAAATAAGTATTTAAAATGTTTTTCTCAGCATCAGTTCCTAATACAATACATATCAGTAGACATAACCCACATAAACATGAACTCTTTGGGTTCCTCAATCATTTTTAAGAGTGTAAGGGAGTTCTGAAACCAAACACTTTGAGAGCCACAGGCTTGTGTGTGTGTGTGTGTGTGTGCATGCTACACATTTTCTTCTTTTTCTTTTAAGTCAAGCTTAGTGAAGTACAACTTACGTATAGTAAAATGCACCCATTTTTGTGTACAGTTCTGAGTCTTCACAAATGCAGCAGAGCCATGTGTCTACCACCACATTCAAGTTATAGAACCTTTCCCTCATCTCACCAAATTCCGTTGTGCCCCTTTGTACTCAGTCTCTTCCACTACCTTAGCCCCTGGCAACCATTAAGTTGTTTTTTGTTCTTATAGTTTTATCTTTTCCAAAATGTCTTATAAATGGAATCATACAGTATGTGATCTTTTGAAATCATACAATATGTATTCTTTTGAGTCAGGTTTCTTTCACTTGGCATAATGCATTTGAAATTCATTTACATCGTGAGTTTGTGGATTGTTCCTTCTTATTGCTGAGTAGTAGTTCATTGTATGGACATACAATTTGTTTATCTATTCACCAGTTAAGAATATTAGGGTGTATCCATCTTTGGGAAATAATCAATAAACGTTCACATGTAAGCTTTTTGTGTGAGTATAAATTTTCATTTCTTTTTCTTTTTTCGTCTTTTTTTTTAGAGATGGGGGAGGGGCAGAGGGAGAAGGATAGAGAGAGAATCTTAAGCAGGTTCCATGCCCAGCATGGAGCCCAGTGCAGGAGCTCAGTCTCACAACTCTGAGATCATGACCTGAGATGAAATCAAGAGTTGAATGCTTAATCAGTTGAGCCACCCAGGCACCCCTAACTTTTCATTTCTTTTGGGTGAATACCTAGGAGTTCAACTTCATAAGATGGTTTAGATATTTGAAGATTCTAAGGGGAGTATTCTAGAGAGGGAAAATATAGGCAAGTTACCCTGCCTTTTTGCCCCAATTTATTTGTTTTTGTGAATATTTCACAGCTGAAATATCATCTCTGCCTTATTCTTCTCCTTCATAAGCACCCACCATCTATTAAGTAAACATGTAAGCGATGTCCCAGCTACATTGGTGCTATGCTCATAAATGTGGGATTCTACATGGTATTTCTTGGATCTGTTAAATAGACCAGTTTAATTGTTGCAAAAGACTTGTGGAGTGGAGCAGTGGGAAATGATTCTGCGAAGATAGTTAGGATCCAGCTTGTAGAGGGCCCTAAGCGCCAAACTAAGGAAATGACTTTTTTCCAGCAATGGGTGAAAATGCAAGAGCCTCAGGAGAGAATATATTTCTTACTCCTCTTAAGCAAGCTGCTTTCCAAAGATGGAAGATTGGGAGCATAGGCCTTATGGAAATGACTGGGTGATGGGTAAGAAATCTGCTCTTTAAGGACATATCAGACACATGGAATGTCCCTCCTCAGGCCTCTTAGTGTCGCCGACCTTGGTCCTGTAGTGCTTGCTCCTCCTCAGCTGTTACCTCCTCCAGCCAAAAGGTGACACCTGGATCTGTGTTGTCATTGCTGCTTAGAGCTGAACAGTCCCTCGCCTGAGAATCAAGAAGAATCAATGTTTAGAAGAATTAACACAAGTTTGTTTCTATTTTTTAAATGAAATTAACTTTTTAAAATATAAAAGCAATTCATAATTATTATAGAATTTTGGAAAATTTAGAGTTAAAAAATTCTTCATCCCCCCCAAAAAATCACTATTCACATTTGAGTTATTTTCATGAGATCTCTTTTTATCCTTATTTCTGTAAAATTGTGATCATATTCTCTATGTTACTTTGCACTTCATTTTTTCCCTAATATACTATCATAATCATTTTCTCCTTATTAAACTCTTTATAAAAATTATTTTAATGGCCATGTGATATTTCATCAGATAGCTCTAACATAATTTACTTAGTCATTTCTTTATTATTGAGAAATTGCTTTGTTTCTGTTTATCACCAGTATAAGTAAAGGTGTGGTAAACATCTTTTTTTATAAACATTTTTATTAAATCAAATTTTTCTTTCTTTAAATTCCCAATAACAAAATCACATGAATACTTTTGAAACTTAAAAAAATTATAAAGAGATACATCTTGAATGACCCAAGGAAGAGTTTATTTAATTTTCTCTCTCCCTTTTTTTTCTCCTGCAGTCTAGCCACACTGGACACCTACCATCTGTTGATTCCTTCTTAGGCATGACAAGAAAGGATCCAAAAGAAATGTAGCTGGAGGTTTAGATTCTGAGTATTTGATTCAGTTACACAAATATTGGTTGCCTATTGCACTCATGTTATGCATCATAATGCAACTGGTTTCTGATGAGGAGCAGGCCTTCCCAGTGCTGACAGAGAAGGTCTCATTGCATCCTCACACCAACCTAAATTGCACACAATTTGTTGACCTCACTTTATAGAGGAGGCAGTAGAAGCACAGAGAGATGAATTGACTTGTCCAAGGACATATAGCTCATGAGAAGCAGAGCCAGGATTTGAACCTGTGTGGTTCACAGTCCCTTACCCTTTACATTACATTGTTCTTCCCTCAAGAGCACTTGTAGCTAGGAAGTAAAGGTCCACAACATCTTGTATTTTATCTCTTTCCTGTCCATGTTTATGTCCTAAGAGCAGTTCTAGGGAGGAATAAGATACAAATGGCTCTAGGATTTAAGCTGCTAATAGTGGAAGGTCAGTATCCACCACACCATTGGGGTACTTCTACATAAAGCAAATTATACAAGTCCTGGCCTCTGGAAAGTTCTGCTGCTAATATTTATTTGCAATACTTTGAAACATACTTATATTTTTTAAAAACACATACATGAGAAAGCAACAAAGTTTGAGTCCAGACAAGAAAGAAAAGAAAACCTGAATTCTTAAGAAAAAAAAAATTCCAACTGAACTAGATCACCATCTCCCAAATGGTATTTTACATAAAAGAGTTTTGTGGATCAGCCCAGTTTAGGACATACTGCATTCTTTACCTTCCTTTTAGAGACTGATTAAGCACATTAAGGAATTCAAGGCTCTGAGAAGTCCTGCAGTGAAGCAACCTGTTTAAATTTAGTTGATCCAGAATTTCCAAGAGTTATATAGGCCCAGAACCCTTTTCTCAGGCGACCCCTATTTGCATCCCACACACTTGGGGAAATGGTGGACTAGACTCATTGGACGGTAATTCTCCTCAGGTTGCTTCTGAGCACAGAAACCAAGCACCATTAGTTGGTGAGTTCTAAGGGGCTGAGAAGGCTGGTCAGGCTCTGGTGGCTGTGTTTTTTCTCCTTTGTCATGTCTCATCCATGGGAGACAACAGAGCAGTGAAACATGACAATTCCCACCAAACAGGCTAATTCTCACATTCTGATTCATTTCCCTTATGCCTGTGAAAACTCTGGAGGCCAAAGGGAACTGTGCTTATAAAGCAGAGGAAGGACCCTTCTCCACAATTCATGTGAGCCTGGTTCAAGCATGTCACTCTTACTGGGAATACCTGGAGCCTGGTCTGCAGCCCAGCATCTTAGCCAACTGGCCCAGCTAGGCCTCTCTCCCAGCACATGAGCCATTGCAGGGTAGTGTGATGAAGTTTTGACTCAGCCCCAGAACTGCCTCCTACCCTTCTCCCGGCCACCTTTGGCTATTGTTTGGATGGAGGTGATGATTTAATTAACAAAGCTGTTAAAAGAAAAAATGGAACACATGGAAAAGGACTCAGAGCCCTAAGAAGCAACTTCATTTGCTCGCCCGTCTGGAGTAAAAGTGTGCACTGAACTTAAGTGGTACCTGGTGCTTATGGCATCAGGGGAGCTTTGCTCCTCAACACCTGTCACTCACTGCGGCTGAAAAGAGATCTCAACCAGGGAGCCCTTGGAGTGGCTGGGAACTCTGCACAGCCCTGTCATTATGATGCTAATTCCTAAAAGGTCAGAACTCCTTAATCAAACATTAATCAAACCGTTTTGTAAATGATAATGATTTTATCCAGGGCGGGAGGCAAAAAAGTCAGGGACAGAGCCTTGAGTCCTCTTGAACCAAAATGGATTTTGAGGATAAGTGTTGGTGAAAGCAAATAGCTTTACTCAGGAAGATAAAAATCAGCAGCAGGTTTTTTAAGTTCAAAATAACATCATTCTCTGTGTCTGTCTCATTACCTTGAATAACCACGTTAGAGGATGGGTTAAGGGATGATATAGTCCAAATGTGCAGACACTTCTCCCCACTTACCCTTTCTAAGCACATTCCTTTGTAATAATGTTTAAATTTGCAGAGCCCACTTCACTTTATGAAACACTTCCATTTGCATTGTCTTGTCTGCTCTTCGCAACCTCAAAAGACAGGTTAATCCATTACAGAGATGAGAAAACTGAGACTCAGGGGAGATTCAGTTGCTTTCCTTTAGCTGGTCAGTAGCAGAGGGAAGACTGAAACCTAAATTGATCCAAAATGCAAGGTACTTTGCACATACGATAGCTTCTAGTAGAGTGGATCTTGGATTCTTGGATTCCTGAGCCATGTGGGCCTCTTATTCAATAATCAAGGTCTCCCTCTCACCCAACTCTGCCCGCCCCTGCCCCAAATAAGAAATTAGGAACTGACTTTTAATGGCTAGGGTTCCTAATTTGCAAACCTCCCAGTTACAAATACACAAGCTATTCAAACAACACTGCACCCTCTCCAATTTCTGAGTCTTTAAAAATACATTTAAAAGACACATACAAAGGGTTCTTTTCATATTGAAAAGTATGCATATTTGGCAATTGGTTGCATGAAAAAGCATAATCTTATTCACTAGATCACTTATGTCTCATTATACTTTTTTTAAGGCTTTGAGCCATCTTTAGCCCATATATTTTTTTAAAGAACTGCTGATCAGCTGAGATCAAGCTAATGGTAAATTTCCAGAAGCTCTCCTTATGCAACCGGTCTTGGTCCCCATCCTAGTGGGCAAAGTGGTTTTCTTTGTAGTCCTGCATTGTGTGTACCCATCTGTAAACTCCACGCAGAACACATTGGCAAACAGCCTCCTTTTCCAATCCCCATTTTCTCTCCTTCCTGGGGTGTGAGCTCCCCAAAGTGTGATTAATCCATCTATTGATCGCCTCCTGCCATAGAGGGTGAGCTATGGCTAGCAATCGGTGCCAGGCCGCCTATGTGACCAGACTGCTAAGGCGGGGTGAGAACAGACAAGGGCTAGCCGGCTTTCTGACCCTGCAGTCGGAGGGGCCAACAATAGCTGTGCTTCCCACAAGTCTTGTGAAATAATCTCTCTCATCAAAGTGCAGCTGATTCCTTTTCGAATGAATAACTATGTATATTCCCTGCTACCTAAATTGGCTTCACAAAGATCTAATAAAGGTTTGTGGGTGAAAAGAAAGAAGAAGATGAGGGGAAAAAAGGAACCAGGCAGAAGCCCCTTGGAAATAGAGCCAAACAAGAATGTGCTGCTTTGATTGAAGCATTCCAGGCAGATAGAATGGATGACCAAAAGCGTGCCAACAAGGGGATTAGAAGAATAAGAGAGCATTTATCTAATACTCAGAGGCACTAAGTCAGGGAGGAAAGGCAAAGATAAGCCAAGGGGATAGGCAAAGCTTCTAGAGAGAAAACCTACCTGGAAATGAAAAAAGTAAAATGAAAAATACGGGCACTTCTCAAGGCTAGTTTTGGCTGGCAAATGAGGAAAGAAAATTTGGCCAAACAGGAATCAGAAAAGCTTTCCCCCCCCCCCCCCTCTCCTGTCTAAGAGAAGTTCAAGCACATCTATCCTTGGCCCCAGATGCAATGTTTTCTTTCATTCTGCTTCATATGTTTAGAAGGACCCTTCATCCACAGTCATACCACTCTTCATTTCAGCAAATCCTATCATAAGCAGGAAGTCACCTGGAATTATACAGCAACTTCCATTTCCTGTGGAATTGATTTCCAAGGCACCCAAGCAGGAAAACAAACAAACTAACAGTTGAAAAGTTGATCAGTGTTTTAAAACCTGGTGCCTCTTCTGCAGAAGAGGGAGAGTGGAAGTGCAAATTTTAAGACAGCCAGACCCCCTCATAGTAACTCCATGTCTCTGACTCATGTTAGCTTTTCTGCTTGTCTGTTCCAAAGGAACATCTGTAGACGTCTGGGAGAGACAGGAAGACCTGACCAAGGACAAAAGAAATGGTCACAGTGTAAAAACTGTAAAGTGAAATAAAGAACAAAAGATCAGCTATAAAAATTTCAGTAAAAACTAGTTAATTCTGATTCATGTAGCATTTCTTTGTAGGTTACATATAAAGAATCTAATATTTGTGAGACACCTACTTAAATGTCAGTTTCTTGGTAGGAGCTGGTGTTCACAGTGAACAAGGCACAGACCTAGTACTCAAAGAATTTGTAGCTCACCAGGCCATTGGAACAGACCATTAGAATTAGAATACAGAGGAGCACCTGGGTGGCTCAGTCAGTTGTGTCCAACTCTTGATTTTGGCTCAGGTCATGATCTCAGGGTCCTGGGATCAAGTGCCATGCTCAGCAGGGAGTCTGCTTGAGGATTCTCTCTCCCTTTCCCTCTGCCCCTCCCCACCCCCCCATCCCCTGCTCGTGTTTTCTCTCCCTCTCAAATAAGTAAATAAATCTTTTAAAAAATTAGAATACAGAACCAAAATTCTATAGAAAGGTTTTTAGCTCAGGCTGAGATAGGAGTCTAACCCAGTCACCAAATCCAATCATGGTGACTCTTATTTAAGGTTCCTGGAAGAAATAACACACGAACTGGAACTTAAAGGATGGACAAGAGTTTGCCATACTGAAAAAGAAGTAGATGAAGAGAAGAGAGTGGGGCAGGGGAAGAATAAGATTATTCTAGGCTGGAGAACAATCATCACACCGGTATGGAGGTGAGAGAGATCAGAGCACATTCAGGTACGCACAAACTATTAAATATTAAACATGGCCAAAACTTAGTGTATGAGCAAGACAGTGACAAGTCACAAGGCTAGAGAGTCAAATCAGGCCCTGTAGGAGATGTTAAAGTATTTGGACTTAATTCTGAGGGCAACTGCAGAGCCACGGATGGATTTAAGTAGGACTGTGATGTGATCAGGATTGATAGTGTGGGGAATGGGTAGGAAGGGGGCAACACTGGAAGCAGTGACCAGTTGGAAGAGGGTGGCTCTAATCAGATCAGTGGTCTGACCGTAGTTGCTGGCAATGGGGATGGGTGAGGGAAAAGGAGGAACCACATCCACTGAGAATTGATCTAGAGAATAGATATCTAATTATAAATGGGTTCCTGGAAGGGCCCAACACTTCTTATATGCTCAACACATTGTTAACCAAAAAATGTGTTAAATGAACACTTGCTCTTTCCAGTGGGTTCCAGGAGGTGGAGAACTCCAGGAGACAAGAAAACAATAGATTTGCTAGGTTCATATTCTACTTAAAGAATAGCCCCAGAATATAAAAAGAAAAGTTCTGTCAAATTCAAGAGGAAAATGGAGTCACAATCCACATGTGAAAAACTGGCCATACCAGAGTGTCCCAAAGTCACTTGAGCAGTGTTGTTCTCCCAGCCACCAGCTAATGAAGGCAAAGTTGCATATGCTTGGAGATGAGCAGATCATTTCCCACAAAACCAGTGTTTCAGTGTTTTGCTTGGCACCAAAATCAAATTGGACTGGAGAAGATTGTGGTTTGGAAATAGGCTGAGATTTAATAAATGAAACAGTCTGTGAGAAATGCCAGTGTTTCCAAATATGGAGCACAGTCTTTGACAGAAATATTATTTCTTAGTGTCTTTATTAATAAATTGAAAAGAGGGATTCTCTTATTGATGCAAATCACAGATGCTTCTAAATTAGGCAGCATTGTCAATACCCAGCAGATCACAATGTCCCCAAAGAGGTTAGAAATGAGGGACAGGAAATAATAAAACAAGGTTAAATTTGGCTGAATGGAAACTACATCTGGGGAAAGATAATTCAAAAAGCAGATATTCATCGGGCCAAAGAAATCTGGACCACACTGGTGCCAAAGGAGACCCAGGTGCTATACTGGACAGCAGATGAGGTGGGAATTTAAAATATGCTAGGGCAGCCCAAAGCCCATTTGGTCCTGGCCTGCCTTGTCTGAGAACACTGATAAAGATCAGTCAGCCTCAGCCTTCCATGTTTGCGGGCCATTCACAAAGGAAATTCAATTCATTCACTGCCTGTTTTAGTTGTAGAGATAAAACAAAAATCATCTACTAGAACTATAAGGCCTCTACCATTATCTCAAGTTAATGGCCAATACTTTTTAGTTGAAGAAATAAAGCCATGATGATTTACATACACAAGCTTCGTTCACAGCAACTCAAGATGTGTAGCAAGTACTCTTTCATTATTCTCCCATTGTTGTCTCTTTGCAACAGTCTTTCAGGTAAGTGGCTAGCCAGTCATATGGTCTATCTCTGTTTTACATATTAAGCAGCTGAGGCATGGTTGCCAAGGGCATTCACAATTGCCAGTCATTGGTCTCTCTGTCTGGCGCTTTGTCCATTACAAGGACATGTTTTTTTCTAAATAATTTATGATTTTGAGAGATTTTAAATGGAAATGGAGAATCATCATCCCAGTGTCACCACAGGTCTAAGGGGGCATTATTGGATGACTCAATGGGCAGGTGAAGTATGTGGCTTAAATTTTTAAAATTAACTGACACATAAAGAAATATCAAGTATTCTTTATGGTAGAATTCAGAATTTTCCTGGATACTCCATAGTTTAAGCTTCATTATTAATTGGCTTTGAATTATAAAAGGAAACATGGATAGGATATGACCATAATAATTTCAAAGATTTAAGGTTTATATCAAGTCTAGTTTGAAACTTGACATAAAGGGAAGCAGGAAATGGAAGTAAACACTATGATTGCAAGGAAGATTATTTCATTATTTCCTCAATTTGCTTTTATTACTTATCAATCACATTCAGAGAATGTAAATGCTCCTAGAGCAAAAAACACATGATTTCACCCAACTGTCGTGGCTCAGTATTAAACAAACCCATTGACCATGTACATGTAGGCAGAGTTACAGGGCCATTAATGATGTGCATGCTCAGAAGCTCTTCCCAGAACTAAAATTGCATTTTGACCTCGACTGGAATCTGGGCACTGTGGTTTTAGAGCTTTGTTTGTAGTCAGACTCATTTCAGTCATATTATCTGAGTGACAACTCATTACTGCAATTCAAGGAAGGGATAGTTTGCGGCTTGGGTTTTAGTGAAGGATAGTAAATTTTATAGTGTATATAATTTGGAACATGTCTGTGTTCAGCCCATATGTGGAAATCTGCCTGCATGCTTATTATTATGCTTATCTGCAAATGACCAGATGGCCTTGCCCAAATGTGGAGAACCATTTAGTGCCATTTTAAACCATTAAGGCTATTATCTCTGACTTGAGATAATCCTTTGCCCAAAGGGAACTAGTTTTGCTGTCCTTCAAAGTCATCAAATATAATTAAATGCCATATTGTGGAGTAGGCATTAATGGATTAAGGAGACAGCACAGTCAACCAGCCCTGGGTCAGCCAGAGCAGAAGGAGTATAGGAATGGATCAGAAAGATGATGTATTAGGTAAGGTACTGGCTAAGCTGCTATAACAAAGAATCCCCAAAATACAATGACTCAGGAAAGATCATTCATTTCCCTTTCAGACAAAAAACAGAGGTAGGTAGCTCCAAGATAGGCAGGTATCAATTGCCTGCAACTGCAACAACTAACACATGACATTTTGCTCTTCACCCTTCATGTGGAACAAGTCAGTTCAGTGTGACTCAGCCTGTCCAGGAAGGGATCATCAGAACCAGCACTTACAGGGCACCTGGGTGGCTCTGTCGTTAAGCATCTGCCTTCAGCTCAGGTCATGATCCCAGGGTCCTGGGATCCAGCCCCGCATCAGGCTCCTGCTCAGCCAGGAGCCTGCTTCTCCCTCTCCCACTCCCTCTGCTTGTGTTCCCTCTCTCGCTGTGTCTCTGTCAAATAAATAAATAAAATCTTAAAAAAAAAAAAAAAAGAACCAGCACTTATTCAAAGAGCTCCCAGAGAAGGTGACAGGGCAAAACAGAAAGGGCCAGCATTTTCTTGTTATTGCTGCTGTTTCCCCTCAAAACCAAGACCTTTTCCACAGTATTTCCACAAGGCTTTTGGCTCAGCTCTGCCCTAATCCTGCTTGGCTCGGAGACCCTGGTCTTCTTCAATATTCCCTATACTCCCAGCTTCCGTCTTCACAATGTCCTCAATGGGAGTGGATTCTCCGTCCTCCTCCTGGATGATATGACAATAGAGCTTGATGATTTAATCATGCATTTGCCAGGCTGC
The DNA here is from genome assembly GCF_029215605.1 of Mirounga angustirostris. Classification (NCBI taxonomy): domain Eukaryota; kingdom Metazoa; phylum Chordata; class Mammalia; order Carnivora; family Phocidae; genus Mirounga; species Mirounga angustirostris. Next base: position 164,299,365 of record NW_026991711.1, read on the forward strand.
CTAGGAGACAGCTGGTTAGGGCTAGAATGCAATCTGTGGCTATGGAACAGAGCCAAGTAAACTGGGGTTGAACCTATGACGTTGGCCTTCTGGGAATGAACTCTAAGTCAATTGCACTAACTGGCCACATGTATGGCAAGACTGTTATGTACGATAATAGTAATAATAGTATACGTTTGCATTTATGGAACACTTACTATGGGTCAGGCTCTTGTTCAGTGCCTTGGGGGGACTATCCCCTAGAAGTCTCTCAATTCCCTAGGAAATAAGGACGCCTGCCATCATTTCCATTTTCCGTGTGAAGGAATAGAAACTGAGAGAGTCTAAGTAACTTTCCAAGGGCACATGGCTAAGAAGTAGTGAAAACAGGATTTAAACCCAGGCAATTTGATTCCAGAGTTCACACCAGTCCTGTGAGATTCCACATATTGAAGACAGAACACAGATATAAAGAAGTTGTGTCCTATAAATAAACCAGCTAGCTACTATGAGCCTCCTGATTTTCAATTTAAGACTATTCATTTGACTTGGAGTTTTTGAATTTGTAAGTTATGGCATTGTTTTTAATGTGCCAGAATCCCATCTTTTGTGCTAGACGATGACAGTCCCAGAAGGAAGAGGCTGATACTAAAAATGCCTACACCAACCATGTTCTCAAGAAATATTTTATCAAAACCTGGGTTGCCAAAGAGCAAATATTCAATCATCATTGCATTGCTTATACACTGCTAGTAGAATTATAAATTGGTACCACTTTCTGGAATGTGGCTTGGTAATAATGTATCAAAAGCCTTAACTGGGGGTATGTTGTTGACCCAGGCATTCACTTCGGCAAATTTATCCTGAGGAAATAATTTGGGAGAGAATTAACAATGATGGGATCAACCAAGAATTTTAGTCATACTATTGTTTGTAAAAATTAAAAAGTTGAAAATACCCTAACAATCCACCAAAAAGGGATTTGTTAAATAAATTTTGTTAAACCCTTAGTATAGAATTCTACTTAGCTATTTCAAATGGGAAATGCTATCCACATTCATGTTTGTGGTTTGCTGGTAAATTAAAGATGCTTGTGATATGTTGATAAATAAAAAAAACAATCATCAAATAATCTGGATAATACAGTGTTTTAGTCTCCCAGGGCAACCATAACAAATTGCCACACACTGGATGGCTTAAAACAACTTTATTATCTCACAGTTCTGGAGGCCACAAGTCTAAAATCAGAGCCTTGTCAAGGTTGGCTCCTTCTGGAGATTTGGAGAACCTGTTGCATGCCTCCGTCCATGATTCTGGTGATTGCCAGCCTTCCTTGGCTTTCCTTGGCTTGTGGATGTACCACTCCCATGTCTGCCTCCATCTTCATATGGCCTTTTCCTTCATGTGTCTCCGTGTCTTCTCCTTTCTGTCACTGGATTTAGGGCCCACTCTAATCCAGAAGGAACTCATCTCAACACCCTTACTTATTATTATTATTTTTTTTAAAGATTTTTAAAATTTATTTATTTGACAGAGAGATAGAGAGACAGCACAAGTAGGCAGAGTGGCAGGCAGAGGGAGAGGGAGAAGCAGGCTTCCCGCTGAGCAGGGCGCCTGATGCGGGGCTCGATCCCAGGATCCTGGCATCATGACCTGAGCCGAAGGCAGCCGCTTAGCCGACTGAGCCACCCAGACGCCCCTATTTTTTAAATTGAAGTATAATTAACATACAATATTCTATTAGTTTAAGGTGTGCGACATATTGATTTAACAATTCTATACATTACTCAATGCTCACCATGATAAATTATTACAACATTATTACTATGTTCCCTCTGCTATAGTTTTTATCTCTGTGACTTATTTATTTTATAACTGGAAATTTGTACCTTATTCCCCTTTGTCTATTTTACTCATCTCCACCCCTTCCTCTGGCAACCACCAGTTTATTCTCTGTATTTAAGAATCTGTTTGTTCATTTGTTTTTGTTTTTTAGATTCCACATGTAAATGAAATCATATGGTATTTGTCCTCATTTCACTTAATGTAATACCCTCTATGTCCAACCATGTTCTCACAAATGGCAAGATCTCATTCATTTTTTTTTTGACTGAGTAATAGTCCTTTGTGTATGTATATATACACACACACACACATACATATATACACATACATACCATATCTATATGTACACATACATACCCTACCTTCCTTATCCATTCATCTATCAGTGGATATTTACGTGGCTTCAGTATCTTGGCTATTGTGAACAATGCTGCAGTAAACAGAAGGGCAGATATATCTTTTTGAGTTAGCGTTTTTGTTTTCTTTGGGTAAATACCCAGCAGTGGAATTACTGGATCATATGGTATTTCTAATTTTTTGAGGAATTTCCATACTGTTTTCCACAGTGGCTACACCAATTTATTTACATTCCCACCAACAGTGCATGAGGGTTCCCTTTTCTCCACATCCTTGCCAAGACTTGTTATTTCTTATCTTTTTTATATTAGCCATTGTGACTGGTGTGAGGTGACATCTCATTGTGGTTTTGATTTGCATTTCCCTGGTGATGAGTGATGTTGAGCATCTTTTCGTGTGTCTGTTGGCCATCTGGATGTCTTCTTTGGAAAAATGTCTATTTAGATCCTCTGCCCATTTAATTAGATTGGTTTTTTTGGTATTGAGTTGTATTATAAGTTCTTTACATATCTCGGACATTAACTTCTTATTGTATATATCATTTGCAAATATCTTCTCCCATTTGCTAGGTTGCCTTTTTGTTTTGCTGATAGTTTCTTTTGCTGTGCAAAAGCTTTTTATTTTGGTGTAGTACCAATAGTTTGTTTTTGCTATTGTTTCCCTTGCCTGAGAAACATATCCATAAATATATTGCTAAGGGGGAGGTCCAAGAGATTACTGCCTATTTTTTCTTTGGGGAGTTTTATAGTTTCAGGTCTCACATTTAGGTATTTAATCCATTTTGAGTTTCGAGATCCTCACTTCAATTGCGTCTGCGAAAACTCTATTCTATATAGGTCACATTCTGAGGTTCCAGGTGGACATAGTTTGGGAGCCACAGTTCAATCCATTACATATGGTTTTATTTTTGTTTTATTAAAAACATGTATTTATACAAATAAATATGTAAAAGAGAGTTTATTGTAGCTATATTGGACTTTGGAGTCAGATAAATGGTCTTTTGATCCTGGTTCTACCCCTGGCTGACTGTAGACCACAGGCAAATTACCTTAATTCTTGGGGCCTCAGTTTTCTTATGGGGGATAATTCTTATTAGTACCTTAGATGGGTGATAGTATTTCACATGGTTATTAAGGGGTTTAAGATATAACATACAAAAACTGCTTAGCTTAGTGCTGCCTAACTTGCAGAAAGTTCTCAGTAAATACCAGTGTATGTTATTTAAAACAAACAAAAAAAAGAGTTCTGGAAAGATAAACCCCCTAAACACTAACAGTAGCCATTTACTATAGGGGTTAACTATGGTAGGTAGTTTTTACTTTCTTTTAAATTTATACCTATATTTTATAAAATTTTTAACCACACATATATTACTTTTTTAAATTCCAGAAAGAAACAATAAAGCCATTTCTATTTAAGGAAAGAAGAAGACTTATTAGATTCTGCATCCTCTTGTTACATATACACACTTACGAATAAGTCAGACATTGTAGATTAAATTAGCCATGCAACCAATTTTTAAAAATATTCTCTCCTAGCCTTGGGAGCTCTTCCTCTCTCTCAGTCTTCATTTTTCCATGTGCAAAATTTGCGTTGGCTTCACTGACATTTTTTGCCAGAGCCACAATATGCTGACAAACATTTAAGAATAGCAGCATTTCTTAAATGTCCACAGTGCAAAGGGTGATACATAGTATGTTTCGAAAGATGGGCTCCTTCTGTGGGAAGATTTGCTGTCTCAACGCAGGGATGAAGAAGTTCTGTCAGAAGTAGGATCTGGGGAAGGAAATGCAATAGCAAAGTTGAGACCAAAAGGTTAGGTCAGATGTGAACTTGTCTCATGGATTTGCATCATATTGGAAGGCATATTTTTAAGGTTAGTCACCCTCTGAGAAAGAAAACACCTTACCTGAAAGTATGTATTAACATTTTTTTTCATGTTAAAAGTAGTATGTGATAAACCAAGAAAATGGAAAACACATACACACACAGATGCACACGTGTTCCTGTCAGCACATACAGCTCCTATTTGTGAAATAGAAAAAGGCATCTCTCTTTGGGGATCACATTAGAAAAAGATGACCCCAGTGGGCAGATGCAGCCCTGGAAGCTGCATGTTTTGGCAAGTGGAGGGTACCTTCATGCAAATTAGGAAAGAGCACCTTTTCCTCTGACCTGAAATACTCTCTTAGCAGAGTGTCCTCTGGGTGCCCTTGTCAGAGGACAATTGGTGTGACTATGTGTGGCCCTGAAAATGAGGACAATTGCACCTACAGTTTTTAGTGTTGTATTGGGTAATATTTGATGAATACAAAGCAATACTTGTAATTAAAATGCCAGTCATGGGGCCAAAACTTTAAAAATGAACCTATCAACCAATAGAATCATTACTGGTGTCATTGCTTCTGTCTCTTTGGCCTTCACTGTCCCAATCCTAGCTTTTCTCCCAGGGGAGGAAATCATTATGTTGAGTTTTGTCTTTATATTGCCTTGACATATTACATATGTCTATATCTATCTACCTATCTACCCACCTATCATCTATCTATGTCACATCAGGTTGAATGTAGCCAGTCTTCTGTGACTTGCTTTTTTTTAACCATACTGTCGTGTAGCTTAGCTTATCACTTATTTTATAAGCATCTTTTATGCCATAGAATTTTATTCTACAGTATTTGTACAAACTACAAATTATTCCACTGCAGGTTTGGACCATAACATAACTAATTCTGTTTTTGTATTAAATTAGTTAAAAACTCATTATGCTCAGCTTAACATAGTTTAACTAATTAAAAGGCAGATTTTCACGTTATTTCCAAGGTTGCTTACAAAACTCTTTTTGATGATTTTTAATTTCACCTATAGGAAATCCTGAATCTAAATGAAATCTTGGACAATATCTGTGATTGTTTTCTTGGAATAAATGCCCAGACATGAAATTGGTATGTCTATGATATGCTGATTATAAGGCTTTTGATATGTATGAATACTGGTGATGTTGTTAAGGTGATGAAAAAGCTGCCCAACGAATATCTGATCCTAAACCAAGGAAGTTCAGGGTTAACAGAAACGTGGTATAAACACTTTTCAGATATGCTGTCCTCAGAGACCTTCTCTGTGCAAAAAACCCCACAGGGTTGTGCTATCTGCTCTGATTCTAGGAGCTCAATGTTAACCATAATTCCAATAATGGTGTCAGTGTGGGGGTGACCGTTGCGGGGGTAATTCTCAGGTAAGAATTGGTGAGCCCAAAGAATCACAAAACCAATCCAGGGAAACCACTTTGGATCCAAGGGAACCAGAGGAGAGGGCAAAGACATCTATCTCTCTGTGCTGTAGTCACAATGAAGGCCAGCCCGCGAAGGGGGATTTATAAGGAGAGTAGAATATGCTAAAAGTGGAAACAAGGGGTGTGGACAGCCTACCATCACAGCCCACGTCCATCCCAAAGGGAGCCTTCCCCTCACTGAAGGAAGAGGTAGAGACTTTCCAAGGGGCAAGACCCACCAGCCTCAGCTCTGGCCCTGAGAGGAAGACAAGTAAGTCCTTTCTGAGAACAGAAGAACATGATTAGAAAAGCAGGCAAAAGTCCACACGAAGAGTCCTTCTTCCCCAGAGGAGACTGTTAACTCAGTCATTGCCTCGTTTGGCCTCAACAGATGCCTAAGAAACAGAAATATTCTATGTTAGTATATTAGTTGCTTTAAAAAGCAATTTAGAAAAGCTCTTTCTTTTTTTCAGGAAGCACTTCTTTTTTCTAACTGATTAAATTACTTGAATACTATGCTTCAAATCTTTACAACTGAAATGAGCATGGTTTCCTTTCTACCATGCCTGGAGATCAGAAATTAAATTTGTGTGTTAAGTAGATTGTCAATGCATTTCAAAAGGTCATAATGTCTGAACTTAAGCAAAAGTAGGTCTTTATATAAGGAAATGTGCTCTCTTCCTCTCCAAAGAAAGGCCAACAGTTTCTTTTTGCTTCTGTTTGCACCATTGGCCTGTGTTGCTATGTGATGAAGCAGTGTCTGCTCAGAACAATCAAGCAATAGTAGCAGTTACCACTGATTGAGCACTTATTACATCTCAGGGACAGGTTAAGTACAAAGCTTTAATCTTTCTAACAACGCACGGAGGAAGCTATTGATGTTTAACAGAGAAGCAAGCTGAGGTTTAGTGAGGTCACCTAATGGGTGGGGGTTGCTACCAAAGCCCATGACCCAGTGGCACACTACCTACCTTCCAACTATAACCCACACCAACAGGGGACGGGGAGCAGTTGGAGGGAGAGTCAACCAGATCCTCACATGGAATGCGGGCAAGAACAAAGGGATGTGGGCTGAGGCCTGCCCTGTGACTTGGGTGGGGAGGAATCATGGTAAAAAGGCTCCAATCTTATGTTCCTTCTCTAGATGTCTTTGGGTGTTACTTCCCACTGTTTTCCCTAAAGCCTTTTTTCTTTAATTATAGTCTTAAAACTGTCATGTCCATATACTAGCTTTTACATCTTTTGAAAAAATAACACCCTTCTTTAGAGCGTATACGTAAGAGAAATGATTGCTCACCTCAACATCACTTCAGCATCCAGGGGTCATTATGACCCAGCTTAGAAATAAAATCAAGCACTTCTGTTCCAAGCTCTGGATTGGAACTTTGAAAGATATGTCTATGAAAAGTTTGGAGCTATAGGACTCACTATAAACTGAATTTATGAACTCTCTAAGCTCTGTCAAGTTAGCATTGCTGTCATGAGTATTTCATTTTCAATTGACAAAGAATGTTTGAACACCTACTATATGCCAGGAACTATCCCAGTTTCTGGGAAGACAAAGATGGATAAGGCATTCCTGCCTGTGAGAAGTGAGGAGACCACAAACAGAAATAAAAAAGGATCACAGCAAAGCAAGGGGTCTGGTTGCCCATTAGAATCAGCTGGAGAGTTTTTTAAAAATACCAGGACTAGATTCCACCTTTGGGGATTTTGATTTAATTGTTCTTGGGTGGGGCCTAGTCATTTTTACAAGCTCTCCAAATGATCCTAAAGTACAGCCAGGATTCACAATCACTGGAAAATTGAGGCATGCCCAAGAATGCCCAGGGGAGTCACTCGAGAAGCTTCTGAGGAGGTAATATTTGAGTTAGATTTGGAAGGATTGATGGGAATGTGCCAGACATTCCAGGGTAGAGCCGAGGAAGGGCACTGTAGGAAAATGGAAAAGTATGGACCAGACTCCAACACACAACTGGGAAGGTGACTTCCACACAGTGGCTGGAGCACTGAGTGGGTCCAAAGTGGGAGACGGGGCTAGAAACGTGAAGAGGGCAGGTGGAGGGGAGGGTCCAGGGAGGGATCAGGTGAAAAAAGACTGAGAGCCAGACTGAGAAGATAAGATTCCATTCTACAAGTGACAAGTAGCCATCAACAGTCTCACACAGATCCCAGTTGCAGTGGGGTGTGTGTGTGTGTGTGTGTATGTGAGAGAGAGAGAGAGTGAGAGTTTGAGCGTTTGGGGGAGGGAAGGGAGGGTTGGGAAAGAAGGTCCTACAGTGAATGAGCCTGGCAATATATAGAAAGAAACCCATGAGTAGGTTCTTAAAGCACTTCTGGTGAGATCTCATACAAGTGAAAGATAAAAGGAAATAATTCACACAGTTCTTGTTTGTTTGTTTCCTGGGGATTAGTGGCCAGTAACTACAATCTATTAAAAACAAGTGTGTTTTTGTTTGTTGGGTTTTTGTTTTGTTGTTGTTGTTGTTTTGAAAACCTACAGAGAAAGGCAGGGGGAAAGGAAGGTGAATGGAAATACAGATGGAGACTCTGCTGTCCTGTTGCTTATAGTCCAGGGGTTAGGGTTGTAGGTGGTGACTTTTCCAAAGTCATCTTTTAAAGGACAACTTCAAGAAGTGAAGCAGGTTGAAAATCTACACAAATTCGAGAGGATTTGAATGAGTGTAATGTGAGGATATTTGGGGGTCGTTAAAAAGAAGTTAGAGACATTTGCTACACTTAAAAAAACTTTCTATAATTGGTATCAGGGAGGTCAACCATGGTCTCCCAGGAGATGTTGCTTGTTGCCCATATCAAAGACAGGATTCTTGGTTGAAGAGACTGTTGGATATATCCTAGCATAGAATTTCTTATGTTCAGATTATCTTACTTCTATAAATGTGGCATATACCATATAAGAAACTTGAGTTAACTGGAATTGCCCCAAACCGCCAATTATAAAATGTTTGTTCATTTAGCCTGATGACCACTGCAAGTGTCCACTTGAAGGTCCTTGAATACTACACCAACTATTTCTAGCATCCTGTGGCCTAGTAGAAATATTATCCCCCAAGTGAACAAAAATATGCATGAGACCTCTTACCCTCAAGTATTATGGAATTGATCTTGAGTAATAAGGATGAGGATGATAGTTTTATTATGATTTACTAACAAATATAAATTAAAAATCCACTTACAAATATCCATTTGTATGCAAAATCATTATTCATTATAGTAAATAATTTTTGACGTTAAATTAAATTAGTGGAAGATTGGGGGGAATATGGATTCAATCAGCAATTCCTGGCTTTTTTTTTTTTTTAAACTCAAGCTCTAAAAGCTGATGAGGTGTTTTAATTATTTCGTTTCACATGTGGAAAGAATAAATCTGAAGGAAATAGCTTAGGATTCTTTCCAAGTTTGAATTACAAATTATCCCAGGACCCTGGAGAGAAGCAACAGCAAACAAGATTTTAGGCGGTTCTTTGTCAGGTCAGATTGAAAGGTACCTCAAGGACCTAATTTTTCTCTTGTGCTATTTCCCAGAGTTGAGGGAAATTTAATCTTCCTCTTGATAGGTCTATGATATGTGTTATTCATGTATATGCGACCGGTGTCCCAGGTCCAAATCCCATGAAAGTTGTTTCATCTGGGCATCCCATATCCACCTCAGCAGAGCTCTACGGAATAAAGACCCCATTGTCCCTTTAGCTTGAGGCCTGCACCAGAGTCAGGTGACACTGGCTGTCCCTGTACCCTGTCCATTGGCCATCTGGATCTTCACACTCAGAAAGGAAGGAGCAGGTGCTCCGGCAGGGCTCAGAGCAGAGCTGGCTCATGGGCCACACACTGCCGGACTCCCCGATCAGAGACTGTGTTCTCTGATAATCCCTTTTCCCTAAGCTCCACTCTGGACCAGCTCTGTCTGAAAGGAGAGAAGATCCACACGATGAGAATGTATCACATGGAACAGAAATACTCCGGGAGAGAGAAGAGTATGTTGTCGCAATCTGGTTTTTATGTGCAATCCCTTTAATTCTGTCCCATAAGCTCCCACCCCCATCTTACAGTGGCCAATTTTATTGCCCAGAGGAATCCGTCTTGTCTCGGATTCATACCCTTAAACTTAGATGTGAAGGGCAAACTTGAACATCCCATAGGAATAAAAATGTGCCACTAACCATAACTAAAACCTGGATCTAAAAATCATACAACTTATTCTAGATGACATTAAGAAAAAAGTAACATGAAAGATAAAATATTACTAAAAAATTATCTAAATCGCATTTGCCCCCCAGTAAAATGTAGTAGAAGACATATCATTTCATAGGCAAACCTGGCAAACCCTTAGGAATTTTGTGGCATGAGAAAAACACCACCAAACTAGGCAAAGATTTAATGTCTGAAGCTTGATCTAATTTCTACCCTACCCACCAGTCAGCAGGAGAGGTATTATTTTGGTACTGGTTTTCTAAAAGTCTTCCACGCAGAGGATGTTTTTTTCCCCCATCTGCAGTGATTTCTCTTGACTCTAAACTTCCTGCTTGGCACCTGAGCAAACTCCTCGGGCATTTAAACTGCGAAGGGGAAAGTCTCAGCATCTCAGAATGTTGTGTAGTCACAGAGGGCTCTGCCCGGAGCTGCTGTGCCTCCCAGAACACCTGTAAACGGTTCTCCCTTGCTCTCTGCCTGAAGGACACCTCCTTTTGGCATCGGTGTAGACAATTTCTTCCTCTGGTGCAAGGCAGCTTCCACATCAATTGATGCTGGGAGCATTCTGCTGAGAAACAGGAGTAAAAGGAACATCAGCAGCCAAGTGACTGTATCATTTTTTTAAATACTAATTGACCTTGTCAAGGTAATTACTGCAGATTGGGAGACACTGACTGTCTCTGGCAGGTTAGATGGAAAACTTACTGATTCTGGGGAGAATACACTAGGAAAAAAAGTTTGCTGTGTTGAATGAGAAGCCTCAGGCTATTTTAAAGGGAAATACTTCTTATTCAGAGATCGTGAAGCTGAGGGACATACGCTTGCTTTAAATCTGGAAGAAAAATGTATACTCATGAGGTTGTGTTTTGTGTCAGAGCCTCAAAGCACTACACGGTCCTAAAATCCTTCTTTGAAGCCAGTAGTATTATGGTCTATTTATATAAGCTCAGTGATTCAGTCATTCAACACCCATTTTTCAAGCCTCTACTGTTTACAGTGTGATATTAGATTCTACATACAATGCAAGGGTGAATCACATACAGTGCCTGAGCAGCTTATACTACCATAAGGGAGGTCTTATATTCATAAATAAAAATAGTACGAAATAGAAAATTCTATGATATCCAGAATTCATTTAGAAATGTTAGGCTACTGGGGCGCCTGGGTGGCTCAGTCGGTTAAGTGTCTGCCTTCGGCTCAGTTCATGATCCCAGGGTCCTGGGATCAAGCCCCGCATCGGGCTCCCTGCTTGGCCAGGAACCTGCTTTTCCCTCTCCCTCTGCCCCCCCCCCACTTGTGATCCCTCTCTCTCTCTCTGTCAAATAAATAAATAAAATCTTTAAAAAAAAAAAAAGAAATGTTAGGCTACAATTTGGAAAAGGTCATACCTGGAAGTAACTTTGGAATCATTGGAATCAACCATTTTATTAGAAATCTTGGGTGTATGCACCAACATGTTTCAAAGAGACCTAATCCGTGAAAGAAATCTGATACAAACTGGTTAAGGTGTAATTTATCACAAACTGGGTTGCCAAAGTAAAATAGTTGCACTGCTCTTCAATTGTCAGATTATTTTGTCATCATCGAGCCAACATTGACTCATATGCTCAGGGCTTGGTCTGGAACTGGTCAGGGAACAGAATGGAGAAGGGTCTTTAGGTTGTTTTCATTGATGGTTTGATTTCCTCATAAAGAAGTCTCTCTTGAAATCTTGTCCTAGTCAACAGGTATCATAAGTTGCCCAAGGATGTAGATGACATGGTGGTCATGGCATATCAGCAGATGAAGCTAGGAGAGATATTTATTGTGCTTGATGACAAGAAAGACTCCCAGTCTCAACCAGGTATTAACAATGTGTTTACTCTAACAGGATGAAATTTCATAGTGAAAAGAACCTGTGTTGGAGTCCAAAAAGTAAGTGGATGTGTACAGATGGCAAATATGTGGTTCAAGAGCAGCAGGTGTGATCACTACCAACCTGGGAACCATGATTTCCTGTAAACTTACTGTGAGCCAACCATGTAAGGAGGCATCCAAAAAATCAAATACACACTTAGTCTGCATTAATAAAGGAGGAATATTCCAAACAAGGGGACTAAGCCCCACTAACGCCTAAGCTGGTCAGAAACTATGTTTGGAATATTTTTTGCCACACTTTCAGAAGATAGCTGGTAAATGATAAATCACCAAGGTTGGCAAAGGAAGTTGAAAACCATGATATGCATAGAATTCTTGAATGAATAGAGCATGTTGAATCTAGAGAAAAGACTTGATGGTGGGAAGTACACGAGGATTATCTTCCAATAAAGGAACAGCTGCTGAGGGAAAAAACATTAGACATTCTGGATAGCATGGTTGAACAAAAATGGGATCCAGGGAAGGGAGCCATTGACAGAGAACCTTTAGCTCAACATAAGAAAGAATTGTGTAACAATCAGAGCCACCATAAAAATGGTAGTCTTTTTTTAAAAAAAAATATTTATTTATTTATTTGAGAGAGAGAGTGAGCATGCACGTGTGCATTGGGGGAGGGGCAGAGGGAGAGAATCTTCAAGCAGACTCCCTGCTGAGCATGGAGCCTGACATGAGGCTCCATCCCAGGACCCTGAGATCATGACCTGACCCGAAACTAGGAGTCGGAGGTTCAACCCACTGAGCCACCCAGGCACCATAAGATGGTGGTCTTGATAGATAGTAAGTTCTTTGCTATGGAAAGCATTCAGGGAGCATATTTAATGGAGTATTAGTGTGAGATCACGTATCAGATAGGAAAACAGGACAAATGACTGTTAATGCCCTTGATAAATCAGGGATTCTCTGAGTTTATGTACATGATCCTGGAGAATTATCCTCTGTCTGTGTTCATCTAAACATCTATATTCATTCACAGAATTGTTCTTACCAACAAAATCACTGAGAAAAAGACATATATTTGTCAAAAAGTGCATAATACAAGACCTACCTTGTCATCATGGCTCATACATAGACACTCAAGAAGTATTTGTTGAATGAATGAACTCGGCTTGTAATACCAAACAAATGAAAACAAAACACAGAGCTGTATGAATAATGCAGTATGGGAGTATGTGAATTAAATGCTATTAGCCACAATTTCTATCTGTCTGCTTTCTGGACAAGGAGCAAAAATGACAAAAATCTTAGTATCCTTGATCTATCTTTCTTCACTTTTTTTCCCCCTCACTTGACATCACCTCCCATCCCTCCTTTAGGAATTCAGTTAGAAACCCTGAAGCTCCAAACAACCCCTCCCCCAACCAAAAGGAATTTTTCTCTCAGTTACTTAACCCTGCTGACTGACAGACTGATCAAGGTGAAAAGACTTTCAGTCACTGTGTGCATTTAATATCTTCATCTATGATTGTGGAAAAAGCTCTGAAAGTATACTCAGATCTCAGCCAGGAGGGGGATGAGGCATTGGGGGTAGGTCACATCTGAACCTTCCCCCCAGATTTCCCAGTGCGCTAGAAAACTTTTAAATAATGGGATCAACAGCTACTGATGTACAATAGGAAGTTAATCAATTCAGCTGGGCAAATAATGAACCAAAACTATAATTCTACTTCTTTTACTAGAGTAAAAAGGAAAAAAAAGGAAAAATAAAAATGAATCACATACTTTTTTTTCAGGAGGGAAAATGAAAACTAAGAAAATCCATAAAAACCATCTCTTAACAAAGACCTACTACTCTTACACATTCCAATAAACTGCTTGCCCCTCCCCCAAAGTAGCTGTTTTTGTTTGTTTGGGGGTTTTTTTGAGAGGGACATTGGTATCGTGTGTGTGTACGTGTGTGTGCACGTGTGTGTGTGTGCGCACACAACCTTCAAAATGAGGAATAAGAGGGGCAAAGGCAGAGAGAGCCCTGTCAGCAAAGCCAGTCCTGAAGGTCCAGCGAATTCTGTCCTTTGCATGGGGTTCAGAATGGGTTTTTCCATCTCTTCCCACTTCCATGGGTAAGATGGGTCAGTCTTTGGGCAAGGTGAGGCTGCTGGAAGCTTCTTCCCAGATACCGAGGGCTTAGACATGTCTGTGTGATGTCTGTCGGCACATCTGGTTCTGGCTTTCCCTCTGTCCTCAAGCTTTTTCTCCCCTTTGGAGAGATCTCTGCTCTCCAAACCCTCCAGCAGCCATTCCCCCTTTTCTTTTCTTTATATGCTGGGCTCCCCCCTCTCCTGACTTGAAGCAATCCCCTTCCCTTCCCTTCCCTACCTTTGACCCAAGAGATTCAGTGCATGTTTTACATTTCCAGCTCATTTGTTGCTAGCTTAACTAATTTATTTTTATAACTCCCTCTTTTTGACATCCTAAATGCCTCCATGTGTCTCTATATTACTTCTACTTCTGCTAACGTAGTTTCTAGTATCAAAGACGGTATTGCAGTACATGCTCTGCAATTAGTTGAGGTCTCACTCTATTAATAGCAGCCCCATCCTTGGACCTTCCAAGATTTCATGTATCCAGGGGAGAGAAATAAAGCTACGGGGCATTTCACAAACAGCCTTTTGTAAATTCAGAGCACTAACGCCACAGCACATCGGATCTCAGCAGCGCCCGTCCCCCCCCCCCCCCCCCCCCCCCCGCCACTGGGGAGCAACTGCTTTAAAGCAGGAGTCTTTTTTCCAGACACACAGAAGCCCAGAGGTAGACAAGGTCGTGCCAGGTCTGGCGAGCATGGAGATTTAGTCTTTGGTTTCATGATCAGCCCTGCTTCATGTTCTCAGCTGCCTTACCCTAATGATCCTTAATGCCACTGCCCTTGGAAGGAGAAAGACAGGAGTTGAAATGAAAACCTCAAGTATAAAAGAGACTCAGCAATAGCCCTCCCAGCTGGGAGGTGGGCTGGCGATGCATGCTGTTGACCTGGCTACTTAAATCTAATAACACAGAGTGATGCCTGGAGCTCTCATCAGAGAGAAGAATAGAAAATCGTGGCACACTGTGGACACGGGGAATGCGAGGGGGAGGATGCCCATGAAGGTGTTTTCTAGGCAGGTGGTCCGTACTCTGTGCTAAGGGTACTCTTTGATCGTGATCTTTTGATGACCAGCTTTAGGAGCCAAAGCCACATGTGAAGTTGCTGACAGAGCAAATAGCTAAAGAAGCAGAGAGGAAAATTTGTTTCAGTGCAAATGGACTCACATCCAATGCTCACACCAGGTCCCACCTCCCCAGGAACATGGCTCCTGCCTGGCCATGTGGCCTTGGCCGAGACACTGCTAACACCATGACACAAAGCTCATTGCTGCTGAGGGCTGAGGCAGCTGCCATCCAGGGACAATATTGGGGCTCAGAACTCTGCTCTCCAGAACTGGGGTGACGCCATTAGAGCTTTGAGAACTCCCTTCTACTGACTTAAGCTGTCAACCTGTTGATATCCAACCTGAGTTTTTCTCAAACTGAATTAAGCTGTTGTGAGATCTTAGATGAGGACACATTTTTAAAATGGCTTTTGGATGTGTGTCCTTGTCTGAGTCCTTTGCTTCCACGTGAACCCTGGAGAGGAAGCTCTGGTTTCAAATTCATACCTCAAGGACACTTTGGAGCCCAGGTAAAGAGTTTTAGCTACAGATACACCTTCCCAGGGAGGGGTAGAGATGAATAAGATGGGGAGGGTGGGGGGGCAAGATCCATCATCTCCATTCATTATTGCTTTTCCTCTGTTGTGAGGAAATCTGAGCTACTGTGCCCGAATCCTGTTTATTCTTGCAGCAGTCTGGAGAACTGGTCACAGAAGCCTTATCTCTCGGCCTGCTCCCTTTCCTTCTCCCTTACAGCTAAAACTCCTTTAAGATCATGGCAGTTCATGAGCCATGACTACGAAAAGAGAGAAAATCTCCTGGAGCTATGTAGCCTTATCAGGAGACATAGTTCTAATACGGCTGCTAGCATCGACAAAGAGATGGGGAGATCTACCCTCTTCATCTCTAGTTGTGAGAAAATGAGTCTTGTTGTGAGAAAATGAGACTTCTCCCACATGTCGTGCACATGGAGAAACAGGGGTCACATGCACACCATTGATAATGAAAGAGTCATGGTCAAAGAAGTAAAATAGCGACAACGCTGTTTTAAAGCACTGACAATTATGCTTTATCACGTCTAAGGTTCTTCTGCAGCTTTCCTGCCCTTGTGTTGAAACAAAAAAAAGCCTCCTTCTCAAGAGAGGTGGAAAGGTTAAATCCCAAACCTGAACCACTAACTGGGATTTTCTGTCAATCCTCCTGGAAAGTGGCCAGAGCACCTCCTTCTAAGGCAGGTGCAGGCACCCTGGAAATGGTCCACAAATGACTGTCATATTGGTTCAATTTTCCCGGTAGCCCTAAAGAGGATCAGTGCCCCAGTACCAGAAACAGTGGTGTTCAGAGCCAAAACATTCATTTCCCTCTTTCTCCCTCCTGGACACCCTCAACCCATCTGAGCCTTTGAGTTATAAAGCTTGAGATCCATCTGTAATGAGACTGGTCAGCTATTTGCAAGAAATTCGTGTAGCCAATTCAGCCAATAATACTGATCCCACCACTACTAATAACAATAACAATAAAAATAACAACAATAATAATAACAGTCAACAAAAACAACCATAATTGAGCTTTTACTCTGTGCCAGGCAACATTCAAACCATTTCCATTTATTAACTCACATAATCCTCTTAATGGTTTACAGATAGGCACACATCCTTCTCCTACTGATACTTTTGCCATGTGGCTTGCAGGTTTGGGTAGAAATAGCACATGCTAACTAATATTTAATTTTTCTGAGAGCAAGTTTTATTATGAAACACATTATATGGGATTAGCTTCATTTCTCTATTTTTAAATTCAGGACTTGAAGAACACCCCTATTTTATGGTGGAAGGAGAAGAATCTGACATCAGTCTTTTACTATCAGGTGCAGGTGCAAGACTAAATACTTCCATATATATGATCTCATTCAATTCTCACAACAATTTTCCAAAATAGATATTCTCATATTCATCATACATATTAGGAAATGGAGGTTCAGGGAGATATGATCCGAGAAGTAACCTACACAGTAATTTGTTGAGTAGGATTTAAACCCAGTTCTGTTTGATTCTAAGCTTCAAGCTTTTCCCCATGCTACTGTTTTTACTTTCTTTCTACTCTTGAGCAGAACCGAATCTTGCCAGACCATTTCTCTTTGCTTTGATCTACTTTTCCTTTCACCTGTCCCTTCTTCCCCTGTGGTCGCACACCCAGAGTGACAAACAGAAATGACAAGAGTGTTAAGTCGATAGGAACGTGGTACCATTTCAATGTCTTTTCTTCATTTCTGGCCCTAGAGAGGGGGTATGGTGGCCACACCATGGTTTCACCAGGTTACAGAGGCACTAAAGGTGAGGATAAGAACCAAAGCACCAAGGGGCATATATTTCCGAAACCAACCTTAGCCTAGGATTGTAGCTAAATTTCAGACTTCAGATTCATCTATACTCTTCTCACCCCCAATTCCTTTTTATTCATGTATCTCTCATATTAATCATTTCTTTCTAGCCTTGGTACTCTGCTAGAGGCTGGAAGTAGCACAAAAAGGAATGAGACACAGCTCAAGCTCTGCAAGCTTGTTACAGCTTACTAGGGAGATGAGATAGATGCATAAGCCACCCCCCCACCTCCCCAGTCCCCCTAGACCATATGCATCTTGGGGGCAGGAGCACTTCATGTTCATCCCCATACTCTCTGTAGGGCCCCTCTGAGAACGTGCCCCTTGCCCGAAGTCAGACAGACTCCAAAGTGATAATTATTCTCCCCTGGATTTTTCTAGCTGGTTAGCTCACTTTAATTTTATTAGGACATCTAGGTCCACTATCCAGAGTGGTCTAGTTTCTTCTAAGACCCAACTTACCCTGAATAATATCTGAATCTCTGTGTTAGCTCTAACTGCCGCCCCGCTTCCCTCAGTTTTCCAGTTTTCTCTTGGTTGATAATGACTGAAACAGAAGACAGACATTACTTTGGTAAACTTTATTCAAACTTTATTCAAGCACATAATCACTGTGTCTTGCAACTATTGTTTTCATGCATGTGTAGGACATGTGATTAGACACACGGACTGGACTGTGATGGGCTGTACATTCCTGTGGGTAGGGATCTTGTCCATCATGTTGGAGTTTTCAGCACCTAGCACAGTACAAGGAACATAATAGATACCAGATACAATATAGTTTAAACAAATGATGTCTATATTGCAGAATGTTCTTTTATTATTTTTCAAATTTTATTTTATTATGTTATGTTAATCACCATACATTACATCATTAGTTTTTGTTCTAGTGTTCCATGATTCTTTGTTTGTGCATAACACCCAGTGCTCCATGCAGAACGTGCCCTCTTTAATACCCATCACCAGGCTAACCCCCCCCCCTCGCCTCTAGAACCTTTAGTTTGTTTCTCAGAGTCCATAGTCTCTCATGGTTTGTCTCCCCCTCCGATTCCCCCCCCATTCATTTTTCACCTTCTACTATCTTCTTTTTTTTTTTTTAACATATAATGTATTGATGTAGTGAAAAGAAGGGCCATGTGCACCCCAATGTTCATAGCAGCAATGTCTGCAATAGCCAAACTGTGGAAAGAGCCGAGATGCCCTTCAACAGATGAATGGATAAAGAAGATGTGGTCCATATATACAATGGAATATTACTCAGCCATCAGAAAAGATGAATACCCAACTTTTACATCAACATGGATGGGACTGGAGGAGATTATGCTAAGTGAAATAAGTCAAGCAGAGAAAGTCAATTATCATATGGTTTCACTTATTTGTGGAACATAAGGAATAACATGGAGGACATTAGGAGAAGGAAGGGAAAAATGGGGAGGGGGAATTGGAGGGAGAGATAAACCATGAGAGACTATGGACTCTGAGAAACAAACAGGGTTTTAGAGGGGAGGGGGGAGGGGGTATTGGTTAGCCCGGTGATGGGTATTAAGGAGGGCATGTACTGCATGGAGCACTGGGTGTTATATGAAAACAATGAATCGTGAATCACCACATCAAAAACCAGTGATGTATTGTATGGTGACTAACATAACATAATAAAATTAAAAAAGAAAAACAGACTTAAATACAGAGAACATCAACTGATAGTTGCCAGAGGGAAAGTGGGGGGGGGAGGGATGGTGAAATAAAGGGCATTAAGGGTTACAAACTTCCAGTTATAAAATAAGAAAGTCATGAAAATGAAAAGTACAGCATAAGGAATACAGTCAATAATATTGTAATAACATATGGTGATAAATGGTGTCTACATTTATAGTGATGAGCACTGAGTAATGTACAGAAATGCTGAATCACTGTTATACACCTGCAACTAATATAACATTGTATGTTAACTATACTTCAATTAAAAAAAATCTTTATGTAAAAAAAAACATATAATGTATTATTTGTTTCAGAGGTACAGGTCTATGATTCAACAGTCTTACACAATTCACAGCACTCACCACAGCCCATACCCTCCCCAGTGTCTATCACCCACCCACCCCATCCCTCCCACCCCAGCACTCCAGCAACCCTGTTTGTTTCCTGAGATTAAGAATTCCTCATATCAGTGAGATCATATGATACATGTCTTTCTCTGACTTATTTCGCTTAGCATAATACCCTCTAGTTCCATCCACATTGTTGCAAATGGCAAGATTTCATTCCTTTTGATGGCTGCATAATATTCCATGGTATATATACCCCACATCTTCTTTATCCATTCATCTGTTGATGGACAAATTGGGCTCTTTCCATAGTTTGGCTATTGTGGACATTGCATTGCAGAATGTTCTTTTAAAATCTCTTTTTCCTTCTGTACTCTCTCCTCCTAAAAAAGGTGCATTCTCTCTGTGTTTATTATTCTGGCTCTGGGCTGGGACCTGAATGCTGCTCTAGGGTAGGATCATGGTCATTTGGGAAAATCACAATAAGCATTGGCCTTGCCATGGGGATCTCCTGTCTTTCCCGGTCATATTTGTACATAGTTGGTTCACCCTTGCCTATGAAAATTTCAATTTTGTTTTGCACCCTGTCACCTTCAAAATTCATCCTGTTTATTTCTAATCACTCCCTTGATTGGCCAAGGAGATTTATAATTTTGGTCCTAGATACCACCATTTCCACCAGTTTGCAAGCACTTGCAAGTTTAAGGAGCATTTGTAGAATGGGTAGAGAGCCCTGGCCAGGCCCTCTGTGCCCCTCCCCTCCTGGGCATGGTAGCACAGGAGATGGTTTATCACACGTGCCCTCAGTCTGGCTGATGTCATGCAGTAGCAGTGAGTACACTGAAAAGTGGGATGACTGGTCATTATGTTACCTGTTGTAGAAATGCACAACTGGTGACATGGCTCATAAAACTATATGAAGAACCCATGCTGGCTTTTCATGTGACATGGCTAGCCATATAAGAGGCTTCCTAAGCCCTCACTCGGGAGCTTCCTGGGTCCTGACAGTTCCTTCTCCTGAACAGGCAGAATCTATTAACACCAACACATCTCCTGTGAGGGATTGAGAAGACTCGAGAAGCTGTGCTTACTGATCAGACCCTGCATCAGTATCGAAACTGTAACATTTATATACAATGAAACATTACTCTGCCATAAAAAGGATGAGATTGTGCTATTTGCGACAACATGGGTGGATGGACCTAGAGTGTATTATGCTAAGCGAAATAAGGCTGACTGAGAAGGACAAACACCGTATGATTTCACTTATCTGTAGAATCTAAAAAACAAAACAAATGAATAAACAAACAAAAAGCAAAATCAGACCTGAAAATATACAGAATAAACTGATGGTTGTCAGAGGGAAGGGTGGAGGGAGAGGCAAAATGGATGAAGGGGAGTAGGAGATACAGGCTTCCAGTTATGGAATGAACAAGTCACAGGAATAAAAGGCACAGCATAGGAAATATAGTCAATGATATCATAACAGTGTTGTATGGTGACTGACGGTAGCTACACTTGCGGTGAGCATAGCATAACATAGAGTGGAATCAACTATCCTGTACACCGAAATCTAATATTGTGTGTCAAATTTGCTCAAATAAAAAAAAATGTTAAACTATCAGGTGGAAGTATGTGCCTGAGTGCTTTATTCTCTACAAAGCCCCAAATCTCATCTTTCGTTAGACAAGTTCAGACTGTTAACCAAGACTAAAGTAATCATCACTATCACTTCAACATCCAAATGTTATCTTACAGAATAATTCTATGCACTGTGATAGATTATATTTGTTCAAAATTCTTTCTTCCCTTCTACCCGGGCCATGGCTTCTCTATGGGCTGAGGATACTTCACTGTCCGACTGACTTTGGGCCTGTCCATGGAACTTGCTTTGATCAGTGGAACATGTGCTGAAGTGAGTGTGTCAAGTTCAGGCTTTCACAGTCATGATAAAGTCCCACTTGGTCTCTTGCATCACAGTCAACAGCCATGAGAAAGAACATAACCTGGATAGCCATTACACCTTCAGCTGGATCATGGAATGAGAAACTGACTTGAGTTCATGCATCGCCAAGTTCAGCTGAGCCATGGCTGATTCCAAACTCCACCAGGTAGAAATAAATGTTGTACACTGCTAAAACCATAGAACTGTTTGTTATGCAGCATTATTACAGCAAGACCTGAGTATCCGTTTCTACATGTCCATATTACCTCTTATTTTTCTCAAAATAGGTGCAAGAGGAATCATTTTACAGAGGAAGCAACTGAAACTCAGAAAGTTTTTGAGACTCATCAAATATTATGAAACTTGCCATTTTGGAAGGCCCGAGTTAAGCCTAGATGTCCTGATGCCAATAGCAGTTCTCTTCCCATTTCATATAGACTCAAACCTGTCCCTCTCTATGGGAAGGCTCTAACCCATCAAGAACCATTTTTTTTCTTCCAGTCTTCCAGTTAACTAAGCACCTACCTAATAGCCATGTGGTTATGAGGTAGGAAGATTCTGTGATATAAAAATAACGATTCAATTTAGTTAAATTTTATAGGAAAACATGCTAGAGAAGTGTTATAAATTATTGACTATTTCCCATCTCGATTCTCACAGTGCACTGCATTTTTCTTCATTTTCTTCTGTAGTTGTCGTTAGAAAGGGAAGGATTAGCTTTTCAACTGCTGCCTGGGAAACTCTATTCCTAGTCCTTTTCTTAAATCTATTCACTGGACAATTGCATCTCCCTGCTGGGCACCGGGCAGCATTACAAGGTTCCTGGGCTGTAGCAGCTGCGGTCAATTCTTAGCAAAGATCAACTGGGTACCTACTGGCCTGAGTCCAGGTGTCCAACCGACCATGTTAAATAGCTACCCAGGCAGGGATGGTATAAACACAATGCCATATCCTCAAGATGTGTCTTACTATTATAGCTATTGACATGTATTAAGCATTAGCATGCCCAAGTGCTTAATGCATGTTAATAACAGACTACCCACATACGTGTGATTCAGTTTGGCTGGCATGTACCCCTTTTCTCCTTCCCTGCCATTTTATCCACACAAGTTTTCTGGGTCTGCTGAACCTGACTTCAGCTCCAAAGTAGGAGATGGAGAAGGACTCCAAAGGACTCTACTTTGGAGTAGAGTTAAAGGCTGAGACACGCAACCCTTTGCACCCATAGGTGACGGTGAACTGGAGAGAATGGGGTCACCGCACTTTGGGAAATGGAATCAGAAATCTGTTCAGTGAATTGGAGTGATTGGACCCAAATGAAACAAAAGGCAGGCAAGGCAGTGTCCCAGAGTCTGGGCAGCAGGCGAGGAAAGCAAACAGAAGGTACAGGGGAGAACCAAATGTGTGCTTCAGGCATTACGGGAAACAGGGAGGATAGGGTCAGCAATACTGACCTGCAGAGCAAGAAGAGTAGACCCTGCGAATTCTGTCCTCCACTGACAACCTCTGAGCAGAATCCCATTCCACAGCCAAAAATTTCCTTTTTAAAAATTTAACAATTACTTGTTGAGCTCTTTGTCCATTCCAGGCCCAGTGCTGAGCAATATTTGCATATGATGGTGACCAAACAGACAAGACATTTGCATAATTGCTTGACTGGATATTAAAGGGTTGGGAAGAAAATTCTCACGAAAGTACCAATACAATTTAGTATTCAAAATACCTTTAAAGAGGGGCGCCTGGGTGGCATATTCTGACTCTTGGTTTCAGTTCTGGTCTTGATCTGGGGTCATGATTTCGGGTCATGATCTTGGCTCGTGGGATCGAGCCCCAAGTCAAAGTCTGCTTAAGACTCTTTCTCCCTCTGCCCCCTGCCCCTGCATGTGCTCTCTCTCTAAAATAAATAAATCTTAAAAAAAATACCTTTAAAGAAATATTAACATGAACTATCTGATTCACCAAGAGATATAAACCCCAAATCTATGAAATGCTGGGCTCAGAACAAGAAAAAGTGGGCTTCAGGAAGAGCAGCAGGGAGCTAGGTCCCTTGTGATCATCACTGGAATGAGTCACCAAAGAGGCAGGTATGTCCGTTTGTCAATTAGAATAGTCTCACCTCTTTCAGATGGTATCTGAGGATGGCCTTCCCAAACTTTAGGGTGCATCAGAATCACCTGGAGGGCTTGTTAAAGCACACCCCCTCCTCTTCAGATTCAATTCAGATTCAATAGGTCTGGGGTTGGGCCTGAAAATTTGCATCTCTTAACAAGTTCCCAGGTGATGCTGCTGGTCTTGAGATCACACTTTCTGAGCCACTGATTTGAATGGTGTTTCCTAAATTCCCCTATTGGTGAGAATCATCTATAAATGTAGATTGGCGTCTCTCTTCCTTTGTTTCTGCTGTAAAGTGGAGTCCCTTTGGGTCCGCAGCTTTCATTCCCCCCTTTGGAGTTGAAGCCAGGCCCAGCAGCCCTGGAGTAGTGATGTGGATAGAATGATGGAGAGGGAGAAGCTGTTTAAACATTCAATTTTCTAGGCCCTTCCTCTGCATGTTTGTTTATAGTAGAACTGGGGAGGGATCCAGAAACTGGCATTATTCTCATATACATCAAGAGACACTCACGATCAGGTAAACCTAGGAAACAGTACTAGATAAACTGTTTCCCTCCTATGATTTTATGAAGACTGTGAGTTAACACAGTGTGATAGAAATTCAGGTTCCACTGTGTTTAGCAACTTAGGTGAAGTATAAAGATAAATGGATGTGGAGTCAGAGACCTGGATGATATTTGACATTCTTACACTTTGTGACTATGGGCAAATCTCTAAATATGAGGGTTATGTGTAAAATACAGCATTATCTGCAAAAGTAGGCCAATAACACCCATTTATTCCTTTGGCTTCCACCATGGGTCAGGCGGTTACCGACGTGAGCGAAGACAGATATGGTCCCCACCTCCACAGAGCACACACGATACAGATAAGCAGAACGTGACATTAGTGGGAACAATGAGGTGCGATGAGGTGAGCCACCTTTGATCAAAGGATTTCTGTAGCATATGAGGAGATAATATGGAAATGTTGGGATTAGAAATCTCACTAGCCATAAAGGAATTGACTTCATCATCATCCCCATTACTAGCAGGGGGAGAGTTCTGATAACGGTTGTGGAGGGATAAGAAAAGGGGACCAGAAAATGGACAGCCTAACTGGGAAGTGTTGACAAAATAAGCAAATGGCCAAGAGGAGAGGAGGCAGGGAGTCTAGCATGGTAGAAACCAGGAGAGGACAGAGTTTTACAGACTTTGAGGGCAGGATGGTCAGTAGTTCCAAAGGCTGCAGAGAGAACAAGGACAGTAAGAACTGAGAAATGGCATCTGGGAGGCAGAGCTGGCCCACTGGTGACTCGGGGGAGGTAGGCAGATGGTACAACGAAGCATGTTATTTTCCATTTGTTTTATTGAGCAGGACACTGAGCAACAGAGAAATACCCCCAGGTAAGTCATTTGTAGAAATCAGACCAAAACGCTCTGCCTTCCCAAAGGTCAAGTTATGTCATTGCAGATTAGAGTCCCAGTCACTCGTCTGCAGTCTCCACCGCTGGTACCCATGCCAGCCCGAGCAATCCTAGGGGACCACACAGGCAAAATGACTCTCTTTTTGGAGGGAGTTTCTTGCATGCCTGGTGGCTTCTTTCAGTGCAGAGTCGGTGGGCTGACTCCCTTCGTTATGCATCTGTAAGGTACTTTGAGGTTTAGGAGGCTGGCACACTATAAATTGTTGTATCATTAATAATAAATAAAGCTCTGCAAGAAACCTGCATTGCAGACATGAGCTACAGTGAACAAGAGATCCACCATGGGGTGAATTTCATAAGAAGTAGTAAAAAAGATGACTTCTTGGGGGCAGGGGTGAGAAGGAAGAGTTAAACAGCGAACATGTGTTGTTACTGACATTTCAAAAATATATATATATATATGTTTTAAGGTATTGGGAGAAAAACCTGTCTCTGGGCTGGCTCTTCTAATTCTACAGGGCTGTTCACAAACCTGAGGCATAAGCACTGAAAAAATCTGACGCCAACAAAATGTAGATGAACTCCGGGAACAGACACAAGGCCACAGTGGCAGATCAAAGGGAGGCTGCTGGGGAAGCTAAGGATGATGAGGCATTTCCATAATGAATTTTGTGAGTAAGCAACTCACTTTAAAATCGCTCCTTTAGATCTGTTAAGAAGGTGTTTACTGTAATCAGGAAAAGGTTTACTTGGCAGGGGAAGAAAAGAGAGAGAAAGAGGAAGCCAGAGAGACAGTTTTCTTGGAAACGATTTTCTTTGCTCTCTCTGGGGTTTAGATCCTTCTCCTAGATCCTTCCCTTCTCTGATTCCCTCCACCTTCTCAGAAAAGCGAACTTAATTTTCATTAACTATTTGGGGGTTTAGTGGTGGAGGAAGTGGAGGGAGAGCAGATGGAAAAGGGATAAACTCAAAGATGCCTTGCTTTGTAAAGTGAATCATGGTTTTAAGCCAGCTGAAACTACAGCAACCACAATCGCTGATACAATGTGAAAACAGAGATTAAGTGTGTGAAGAAAAAAAGCAAATCTCTGCCCACGTAACTGATGAGGCTTCCTGGTTTTTAAGGATTTCTGGGCATTGCTAGGTATGCCCCCTCTCCTTCATTTCAGATGCCCTTACTGCATTGTTTCAGACAATTCAGGATTCAGGAAAGCTGAATGTTCTTTCCACTGGGGAGGGAGGGTGAGTGTCTCTGCTCCATTAAATCTGAGTGTGTGCATAAGCCTTTTGTACCACCGATGCGTGTAACCAAGACCCGCCATGCTGAGTGCCCGGTCAAGTCTTTCTCTTTTCTTTTTTTCTCCAATCTTTCTCTCTCCCCGTCCCTCTTTCCCTTCCTCTCTCTCTCACTATCTCCAGGGACCTCGGGGGTAGTGGCTTTGGCAATAACCGCTTTTGTCCCCAAACTGTGACCATGCAATGTGACATTAGCCATCTATGTCCCCTTATCTACTTCTATTCAGATTCTTAGTATGCAAGGACCAGATGGCCCCTGGGAGGTGGGGCCTACAGGTTGCATCCTACTTCCAGAATGACCAGGTCTGGGGACAGCAGATGGGAAAGAAGCATGAGCTCAGAACCAGCTGCTAATGGTATGCTCATGTCATGTCAACACAAAAGACCTCATCCCTTACTTCTCCCAGAAAAATCTCTTAGGGGAAACCCTAAGAATGTTAAAAAGTTGCTTTGACAGGGCGCCTGGGTGGCTCAGTTGGTTAAAAAGTTGCTTTGACAAAACAAAAGTCCCTTTCTATCCTCACAGGATTTGGGTAAAGAACACAGGAGTCTGTAAAGTTCCAAGAACAAACCAACCAACCACACACCCTGCCCTTTGGTTGTGGTGGCAGGTGCCACAGGGCAAATCCAAGGACGACAACAGCTGGAGCAGGTCATGTCTCTGGGTGACCCTCTCCCTGAGTGCCCTTATTTCAGGGGAAACTCTTCAGACAACAGACACTTTGAAGTCCCCATGACTTACTCCCAACTCTTTGATGCCTTTCCCAAGAAATTTGCTCAGCTCCCCATTCCCAGGGACAACCACACCTTTGAGGGTTTTCCTAAAAGGTATTCAACAAAGAACCTGGACATGGTGGACACTGAGATATTTGTCGATGGGATGCTAATGGTAAGACCACAAAACAAATTTCAACTTGGATCATTTTCTTTTGAAGAACTTAAAAATAAAACATCTAACAAATCATAGAAAAAGTGTCTCGAATTGACGACAATGGCCTGATTTTAGCATCCCTGCCCTAAATATTGGATTTTCTGGCTTTTTATAAAAATTTGTTTTTAAAGATTTATTTAATTATTTGGGGGGAGGGCGTGGGAGGAGGGACAGAGTCAGAAGAGAGAGAGAACCTCAAGCAGACTTCCTGCTGAGTGCAGAGCCTGATACAGAGTTCGATCTCATGAGCCTGAGATCATGACCTGAACCTTAATGGAGTCCAATGCTTAACTGGCCGAGCCACCCAGGTGCCATGGATTTTCTAGCTTTTAAACATTTTAAAAATAATTTTGCAGAAAATTTCAAACACATACAAAGTAAATAAAATCAAATATGGAACCTCTGTATACCCATTACCCTGCTTTAAGTCATCAACATTCTGCTATTCTTGTTCTATTTGTACCTCTACCTATTCCTTACCCCTCACTTGATTATTATTTCTATTTATGATTTTGCTAAAATGAATGTACCCTAAAATGCATGAATCTTAAATGCACAAGTTTAAAAAATGGATATACCCATGCAACTCTTTTCCCTATTTAAATACCACATTTTCATCTCTCCAGAAAGTTCCTTCATGACACTACTAAGTCATCTTAGACAGTTTTGCCTGTCTTAAAAGACATTTCTGCCTGTTTTAGAACATCATGTAAACAGGATCATATAATGTATATTCTTTGTGTCCTTTTTCTTCATGTTGCATGATGTCTATGATATTTGCCCATATGCTTGCATGTATATGCAGTTCTTTACTTTGCTGAGTAGTATTTCATTGTATGACTATACCGCAGTTTGTTTATCCATTCATCTCTTGATGGACACTTGGACTGTTTTCAGTTGTGAGCTATTGTGGAAAAAGCTGCAATAAACTCACTTGTACATGTCTTTGGTGGACATTTGTTTTAATTTCAGACAAATGATGAGCAATGGAACTGTAGAGTCAAAGAGTAGGTGTACATATAACTTTATAAAAAAACTACCAGTTTTCTGAAATGGTTATATGACATTACATTCCCACCAGCAGTGTAGGAGAGTTCTGACTGCTCCATATCCTGTTTACATTTGGTATTTGCCCACCTTTTTAATTTCAGCCATTGTGGTGGGTATGTAGTAGTATCTCATTGTGGTTTTAATTGCTTTTCCTCTCTGGCTAATGATGATGAATATTTTTTATGTGCTTATGATTATTTGTATCTCTTTGTTTATGAAGTGACTGTCTGCCCATTTTAAAAATTGGATTCTTTGAATATTCTGCATATAGGCTCTTTGTCAAGAGGTCCATTTCTGGATTCTCCGTTTTGATGATTGCGTTTTTAAGAGCAAGAAGGATGTGAAAAAATATGTGTGTTAGATAAATAAACTTTATTCAAAGATGAGTTACAATGCTGTTAGTTGAGTTCAATGCTAATGGATCAATAATATATATTAAATAATTTGTCTTTAAACAGAAACACACATAAAACAAAGTTATGTATTGATTGGTTGATGAGAAGCTTTTGAGCAAAGGCTCATTGGCACCAACTGTATTTCTCCTAGGAGCAATGATTCCGTATTTGTTAATTTAGTGTTCATGGCTACTTTACAGAACATAATTACTATGAATAACAAGAATCTACTATACATATATATATGGAATATATATATATATATATATACATATATATATAGTATTGTGGGTTAACCGTTTTTGTACTTGAACACTTTAAAAATGTGCCATTGTCTTCTGGCCTCCATTGTTTCTCTTGAAAAGTCAGAAATCATTCTTATCATGGTTCTACCATACATAACATGTCATTTCTTTTGGCGTGCTTTCAAGATTGTGTCACCATCATTGGTTTTTTAGAAGTTTGACTATAATGTACATTTGTCTGTTTTTCCATTTTATCCTGCTTTGGGTTTATTAAACTGCTTTGGATCTGTCAACTGATACCTTTCACCAAATTTGGGAAGTTTTAGGCCATTAATTCTTCATGTATTTTTTCTTTCTCATGCTCTCTATCCTTTCTTTTTGGAACTCTAATTATACATATGGTATTTTTTTGATATTTTTCCACTGGTCTTTAAGGTTCTTTTTATCTTTCTTTAATATTTTTCTGTGTTCTTTAGATTGAATTTTTTTTATCTACATTCAAGTTTACCAGCTCTTTTCTTTTGTCTCCAATCATAAGTCCATCCTGTAATTAAAAAATTTCAGTCATTTGGGATGCCTGAGTGGCTCAGTCAGTTAAGGGCCTGCCTTTGGCTCAGGCCATGATCCCAGGGTCCTGGGATCAATCCCCGCCTCGGGCTCCCTGCTCAGTGGGAAGCCTGCTTCTCCCTCTCCCTCTGCTGCTGCTTCTCTTTCTCTCTCTCTCTCTGTCAAATAGATAAATAAAATCTTTATAAAAAATTTCGGTTATTGTATTTTCTAGCTCTAAATTTTCCTTTTGGCTCTTTTAAATAGTTTCAATTTCTCTGCTAGGATTCCCATCTGTTCATGCCATTTGCATACATCCTCCTTTAAGTCTTTGAATATATTTATGATGTCTATATCAAAGTCTTTGCCTATTTAATTACAACATTTGGATCATTTTAAGTTTGGTTTCTAATAACTGCTTTTTTTCTTGGTATGCTTCTCTGTGATATAATAAAAACTATTTGGTCTTTGTCCTGGTTCCTGACACAGGGCTCCTAAACCCTTGGAATCTCTTGAGTGATGAGAGTGTCTGGTATGCTAATGAGATGACTCTTAGCTGAAGGCCTCCTAGAGAGCTTCAGGGTACAGACTGGTCACCAGAAAGACAAGCCATGATTAGAGGGTTGGGACTTTCAGCCCCACCCTCTGACCTTTGGGGAGGAGAGAAGGGGAGAGGACTGGAGATTGAGTTCAATCACCAATGGCCAATGATTTAATCAGTCATGCCTATATAATGAAACCTCCATAAAAACCTCTAAACCATAAGGTTTGGAGAGCTCTCAGGTTAGTGAATACATGAAAGTGCAAGGTGGGTGGCATGTCCCTCTCTCCCTACCTCCCACCTCTAATTTCTTGTCTTATGCAACTCTTCCATTTGGCTGTTTCTGAGTTGTACAGAAATAAACTGGTAATAGTAAGTAAAGTGCTTTCCTGAGTTATAGGAGTCATTCTGGGAAATTATCAAATTGGTTTGTAGCTGGTCAGTCAGAAGTGTGTGTGGTCCCCCTGGGACTTAAGACTGGCATCTGAAGTTGGAGCAAGTCGGTGAAACTAAGCCCTTTAACTTGTGGAGTCTGCACTAACTCCAGATGGTTAGTGTCTGAGAATGGGAGGATTGGTGTTGGAAAAGACACCGTGTATTTGGTGTTGGGGGAAAAAAAACTCCCATATGATGTCAGAAGTGGGTGTCAGAACCTGAGTGTCACATTTTTCTGCTTGTTCATATGTTTAGTGACTCACATATTTACTGAAACTGGACATTATAAATGATACGTTGTAGAGACCCTGGATTTTATTTTGCTCCTCTGAAAAGTGAAATTTGTTCTATAATTCAGTTAGCTTGGCTCCAAATTCTAGCTCCTCTGTATAGAACAGGAGCTGAAATCTCTGTTCAATATTTTAGCCTTCTAGATGCTGGCTGTTCTTTACAGACTCCCCTAGGATTTCCCCTAAACATGAGTGCTTTAGTCTACAGCCTAGTACCTGGTTAGATTTTTTGTGTGTAGATTTGGAGTCTCAGCCTGTCTGGGGCTCCCTCCCTTCCATGATTTCCCTCTATTTAGTTAATCTGGCACCCACAAACCTGTAAGGCTGTGGCTTTCTGTCACTTGAGCCTCTTGTAGATTAGGCAGTACTTTTAGATAAAACACCACTTGCAAATCTCATTTTTCACAGTTCATCTTTCAAGGGTAGATGCCTCTGTAGTTTCTGCTTACTTTTGTTCAATCTCCTAAGCCTTCAATAGTTGTGTATGTGTGTGTGTTTAAATATGGTTTTCCAGGGGCACCTGGGTGGCTCGGTCGTTGGGCGTCTGCCTTCGGCTCGGGTCATGATCCTGGGGTCATGGGATCAAGCCCGGCATCGGGCTCCCTGCTCTGCAGGAGGCCTGCTTCTCCCTCTCCCACTCCCCCTGCTTGTGTTCCCTCTCTCGTTGTCTCTCTGTCAAAAAATAAAAAAATAAAAAATAAAAAATAAATAAATATGGTTTTCCATATTTTGTAACTGTTTTCTGTGAGTTAGTTTGACCAATGTACTCCACCATTATTCAGTTCACTTGCTTATAATTTGAAAATGAGGTATGTCCTTGATAGGAAAGAAGCAGTACCATATATATATTATGAATGCTTATTATACATTCTATGGTTTCCATTTAAGATCTGGGATTAGCTAGTAAAATCCATTTTCTTTTCCCAGTCTTTTAGTGGCTTGTGATAATGAAAGCATCCAACACCTGACTGTGTGACATAATGCAAACTGGAAAAGAAATATAACACAGTGTTATAGCCAGTGTAGCACAAATAAGAAGTAAAATATGATTCTCCTAAAAAAAATTACAAGGGATTATAATTGGCTCAGTTTTCTGGGGAACAAGAAAAACCAAAAGGGAAAATGTCAGAGGGGAAAGAGGATTGGCTTCTGCAAGAGTGCCTTTCTGCCATGCCCTGCATGCTTGGGCAGCTTTAATGAACCACCTCATGTTGGAGGGAAGTTGGCTCCTGTTTTGTTTTATGTCCAGTTCTTGACCTCAGGGAAATGATCTAGAAGTACTGGCAATGAGATTTCGAATGATGTTGATTACAGTAAATTTCAGCCCAGTGAAAGATCTGGTAACTTCTCAAAGTTCCCCATGATGGGGTTTGACCTGTAATATTTTTACAGATAGCCATCATTGAGCATCAAGGGAATATGTGACTTGCACAATAGGACTAGTTTCCTCTGATTATTCGAATCCTTGACAGTCAAAATTACTTTCATTTTCTAATTCTCAAATGTCCCTAGCAAAGCCAACCTCCTCTCCCACTCCCATCCCCC
Source organism: Mirounga angustirostris (assembly GCF_029215605.1). NCBI lineage: Eukaryota > Metazoa > Chordata > Mammalia > Carnivora > Phocidae > Mirounga > Mirounga angustirostris. The sequence goes on from NW_026991711.1 coordinate 164,331,226, forward strand.
TCCCCCCGAGTGTTCCCTGGGCCCTCCATTTGTTTACCAGCTCCTGAGCTGTGAAAAAACTGTTCTAATCTGGTGTCTTACCCAGATAACCTAAAAATGTCACTCTACTTTCCATATGTGAGAGTATGAGCATTAATAACAATGGTAACAGCTACACCATCCTTACTGGCCTCCCTTTTCATCAATTCACACAACATTCGTGATTTTACTAAAGGGACTTAGCCAAATCAGATATCCTAAACTGGCCAATGGAAATAGTGACAAATTAATGGATTGACCACATAGGTAAAGTCCGAGATCTGCAAGTTGCTGACTTCAGTTCCCATCTTGGATACTTGCCACACGAAAATTTGGCCTCTCTGACTAAACTTTCTTGACCATCACTGAAACTCTACCCCACTTCTCAAAACCTTGCTTTTGATATTTACTCCCTTCCACCTAAAGGGATTAATTTCTTTCACATTATTCCTCACACTGCCTCTTTACTTAGGTAGAAGTTACTTAGTTACTTAAATATTCCACTCTAACTTTAAGCAAACATGTTATAACAAATTTCAAATGAAACCAAACATATATTTACTGTATAAAATATGTAATAGCCAAAAAAGGGAAAAAATTATTATTTCTATGACTCAGAGACAACAACAGATAATTTTTGGAAGTATTTCATATATATCCTAAGTCATTCATATATGTGTATATGTATTTATATATATGTGTGTATATATATACACAGAGATATATATAAGTATTCATTATAAGAAATTATATATATAACTGTGTATCTTTTAACCTACTTTAAAAAATAGTATTTAATACCATCATCACACTCAGTTAAATAATCGTCTCTATCGTAATATTTATTGTGTTCTCAGAGAGGGAGCATCTGTGATTTAGAGCATGGCCTCTGGAGCCAGACTGCCTAGGTTCAAGTCCTAGTTCCACTACCTATTAGTTGCATGGCCAGGGTAAATTTTATAACCTCTGTTTAACTCAATTTCCTCCTTATAAAATGGAAATAATAGAAGTACCTTTCTCATAAGGTTCCTATGTAGATCAAATCAATTAGTATTTGCATAGCACCTAGAATTTTGTCTGATACATAGTAAAGTACAGTAGAGGCATCCATTTGCATCATCATCATCATCATTTCATTTGCGGATGTTGAGTCTGCTTGGGCTGCTAAACAGAATACCACAGACTGGGTGTGCTTTAAGCAACAGAAATTTATTTTCTCACACTTGTGAAGGTGGAAGTCCAAGATCAAGGTGCCAGCAGAGTTGGTTTCTGGTGAGGACCCTTTCCTTGGCTAGCAGACAGCTACCTTCTTGTTGTGTCCTCACATGGTCTTTCATATGGCCTTTTCTCTGGTGTGTATACTCCTGGTATTTTTTCTTGTTCTTAGAAGGAATCCAGTCTTATTGGATTGGGGCCCTACCTTTATGACCTCATTTAACCTTAATGACCTCCTTAAAAGTCCTATCTTTAAATACGGTCACATTGGGGATTAGGGTTTTAACCGATGAGTTTTAGCGTGACACAACTCTGTCTATAATAGGATGTATGCTAACTTAGTTATTATTAGACATTGAGGTTGATTTCTGATTCTTACCACAAAGATGTTGCTGCCTTAGTGAATACTATCCACTACTATTTCCTTAAATTCTTATATATATTGAAATATCAAAGAGTGTGTAGAACATTAAAGCTTTTGAGAAATAGTGCCAAATTGCTTTCCAGAAAGGTTTTACAAATTTACATGTCCACTAGCCATATAAAACTTATTTTATTTTCAATTCATTGCAAAAAATATCATCCTTTTAGATATCATTAAGGCCTGGTGACCTCCCACCATCCCTGCACCTTCACGTCTCCCCTTCCCAACATACACACAAAGTTGTTCCCTTTTCATGTATTTGGGAAAAGTACATTTCGGCCTACTCAATGTCAATGAGATTTACATCAATAAGCATTCTATCTACTGGCTACCTCAGCAACAGACATGAAAAATGCAGTTACAGAAAACCCCGGGACCATGGCAGGCCAAAACAGAAGAGGAATTTGGAATTTAGACATCAAAAAATTAAAACAGACATGTAAACAACTAAGCTAACCCAATACTTCACACCTGTAGGAAAAAATATCTCAAAAGGAACATAAAATTAAGCAATTTGATTATTGAAAGAGAAAGTGAAAACTGAAAACTCAAATTTCACAAGTCAAGTAGCATTTTAATGGTAAAATAATTTAAAACACAACTTAAAAACCTACTGTGAACATGTTCAAACATGAACAGAGAAGTAGAAAGAATACTACATTAAACATTTTTATATATGCACAGCATAGGTTCAAAATAGTTATCATTTTGTTAACATATTTGCTTTATCTATATGGGTATATATAATTTTTTTCCTCAATAATTTGGAGATTGATACTTCATTACTAGATACTACTGGATGCATCTCCCAAAATAAGGACTCTCTCCTAAATGCATTATTGAAACATTATCACACTTGAACACAATTAGCAATAGTCCCCGATATGATCTAGCACCTAGCTCCTATTTGAATTTCTCTAATTTTTCCCCAAATACTTTTTTTTAAGACTTTATTTATTCATTTGAGAGAGAGAAAGAGAGAGAGCAAGCAAGCACCAATGCGGGGAGAGGCAGAGGGAGAGGGAGAAGTGGACTCCCCTCTGAGCAGGTAGCCAAACACGGGGCTTGATCCCAGGACCCCGAGATCATGACCTGAGCCAAAGGTGGATGCTTAACCATCTGAGCCACCCAGGCACCACCCCCCCAAAAATACTTTTTAGAACTCTTTTCTTTAAACCAAGATCTAATCAAGTACCAGGCATTGCTTTTGACTGTTATCACTGAAGTCTTTGCAATTTTAACCTAATGGGTTCACCATCCAGTGGTGATATGATTGAACTTATTTCATTGGGGGATGCAAAGTGGAATTTTTGTTTTCATTTTAGAGTTGCTCCTGCATTTATTAGTTCAAAATTCTGTGTAAAGAACTTTCTGGCCTTAAAGCATTGTCTAAAATGTCCGAACACATGCTCTATTCTTTGTCTTTTGTTAACCATTTTCATATCAAGAACTTGATGGAAGAGTTACTTCCAATGATGGTAAACAGTGTTATTTTCCTCTATTTTTTTGTACCATCATACATTTTAATGTTAATTTCAGTTTATCTTCTTTTTTATTCTCAAATTGTCACAGATATTGCCAGTGGGAGCTCTTTCAAGCTGTCTTCTATGTCTTTTTGACATAACCTCATTTCTCTTTCACTCTTTCCTTGCCTCCTCAAACTATAAAATGCTCTAGGTTCACCTGTTTAACATCAGTTTGGATTTTATTCATTTTCTCTTCAAAACTTCTTCATCTTTATATTTTCCAAGAAATGTGAAATAAGCAAATAAATGATTGTAACCTGGTATCTTGATCTTAGTTTGGGTTTTACCAAAAGCAAACTCATACAATGACTTCAGTACAGGTAAATTATTTGGGAGTTGATCTCAGGAAGCCAAAGTGAAGAGATGGGGAAATTGAGACATGAAAGGGGAAAGAGCAAAGCACATGTGTGTTGGTGACCTAGTTATCATTGCGGGCAATAAGCTCAACCCTCTGGGACCTTTTATAAAGAATCTTGTAGAACAGAACATTCATTTCCTCAGAACAGTCCACTGAGGAAATGGGGAGCTGAGATATGTACCAGTTGCATTTTTTTCCTTGGTCCAGGGTTGCCCTGGGAGCATTAATTGTTGAGCTGGAGAAAATTCAGAGATGGAGAAGTAGAACTCAGGTGCTCAATGTAAGAAGTTATCAGTGTGCTAAGGTTACAGATGAACCAAGGAGATGGGGCAAGGCATTGAGAGCATCCACTATATGGGAAAGTGAAGTTGGTGTCTCCTTGACAATATATATATATGTTCTATTCCTTTCCTTTGTTTCTTGACCCATGGTCTCTACTACTTTGAATGCCAACTATATCTGGATCCAGAAGTGTTCAAGTGGACAGTTTTCCCTGCTTCTTCTGCTTTCTAAAATCCGTCCCTGGTGTTCTATGCCAAGTGAAAGGCTATATTTAGCTTCAGTTGCTCCCTGGGCTTCACATCCACATTTCCAAATGTCTACTAGGTACATCTAGTTGGATGTTCCATAGACTCCTCAAATCCATCATGTCCCAAGCTGGTTAGCATCTTCCTCCTAAACCTGCTCCCTCTCCAGCAGTAGTGTGAATGACACTACCATCTTCCCGGCTGCCAAAGCCAGAAGTCAGGCATTGCCCTTGATGCTTTACTCTCACCACAAGCCATCAATTGTCTTTTGTGTTTTAAGTGCTTTTCAAACCCATCTATGTCTCTTCATTACCACTGCCTGTATTTTATTTCTGGACACCATCTTCTCTTACCTTGATTAGTGTGGCAGTCTCCAAACTAACTCTCCAATGTTGCTATTTCTAATCCCCTCTCCACACTGAAGCCAGGTGATCTCTCTAAAAGGCAGCAAGAGCAACTGATCCTAACACTATTTTGTAGAATCCTTTGTTGATTTGTTTGCCTTAAGTATAAAGCTGTCTTTCAAGTGGTTGAAATGCTCTTCTTGATCTAGCTGGTGTTTTCACCCCTCTGCCTTCTAGTCTGTGACCATCACCTGCTCCAAGTTCCCACCCAACCACGTGCCCACACACAGACCTTGGACACACTCCTCTGGTTCTGGGGCTTTTCTCAGGTCCTGCAATGCACCGTTCTGACTCTCCTCCCCCTGCCCCAGTCCCCAACCTTACTCTCTCAGCTTGGAACACACATCCTATATTTGTCCATCTGGCTGACTTTTACTCCACCTTCAGGTTTCAGAAGACATATCTTTGAGGCCTCAGCTATAGGCTCTCCCAGGATTGCACACTTGTTGTAACCACACCTCGCCTCAGTTTCCGCATCTATAAATTGAATATAATAATAGTGTCCACCTTGCCTGATGGTTGTGAGGATTAAAAGAGCTAATATATGCAAAGCACTCAATAAATATTTGCTATGGGGCGCCTGGGTGGCTCAGTCATTAAGCGTCTGCCTTTGGCTCAGGTCATGATCCCAGGGTCCTGGGATTGAGCCCTGCATCGGACTCCCTGCTCCGTGGGGAGCCTGCTTCTCCCTCTCCCACTCCCTCTGCTTGTGTTCCCTCTCTCACTGTGTCTCTCTCTGTCAAATAAATAAATAAAATCTTTAAAAAAAATTAAATAAATACTTGCTATGATGATGATGATGATGTATCATACCAAATTGCATATTTAATTGTCTGTTTTCCCAAATCCACAGAGAGTTCCAGGAAAGCAACAATTTTCTGCCTTTCTTTCTTTCTTTTTTTTTTTAAGATTGATTGATTGATTGATTTTTGAGAGAAAGAGAGAGAGAAATTGCATGAGAGCGGAGTGAGGGACAGAGGGAGAGGGAAAGAGAATCTATAAGCAGACTCCCTGCTGAGCATGGAGCCCAACATGGGGCTTGATCCCAGGACCCTCAGATCATGATCTGAGCCCAAGCCCAAGAGGTGGACGCTTAACTGACTAAGCCAGCAGGCACCCCAATTTTTTGACTATCTTGTTTACAACTATATCTCTTGCATTGTTTTTGTCACATGGCAAGGACTCAATAATTTGTTGAGTAGTAGACTCAATAATATTTGTTGTGTAGATAAGTGGATGGAACAGGGAGATGGTAGCCTGAAGCAAGGTGATTTCCCAAAAGTTTAAGGAGATGGTAGAGAAGTGAATGCATGTGTAAATGACTGTCATGTTGGGACAGGTAGGCATTTCAGGTGGTAGAGGTGCAGGTTTTCAGGGACAGTCTGTAGCAATCCCTTAAGAAGGGGAACTTTAGTGATCTTATTTGATCTTCACAACGGTCCTCTGAAGACAATGGCTTTATGAAAAAGAGTCTGAGTAGCAGAGAGATTACATGACTGGTTTGGAGCTCAAAGTAAGTGACAGAATGAAGCTGTCTGTCCAGGCTCTTGGCTTTTCCCTTCCCTAGCTGCGTTCTATAAACTTAGGGGCTGCAGTATGTTAATAAATGTTAGCAAAGGATTGTGGGGCACAAAAAAATTGGGGGACCACAGGATTCTATAGCAGTGACTGTTGTTGTTACGGTCATTTTGCTGCAGGGCTGCTCAAAGACTTTACTGTGTCAGTGTGGACTCTCCAAGAAGAGAACTTGTACAGACTTACTTGAACAGAGAGCCCCATCTTCCCAGAGCTCTCCTGGAAAACAGTCATGGCCCTTGCTTGGCCCTCTACCCATGATGCCTACTTCCCTTTTAACTTCAATATTTGGTTATTTCTGATCCTTGAAGTTTTAAGTTTAGTAACCAGAATTCATTAGTGAACACATAATCCCTGTTTAACCCTCATGTGATTTAACAATTATTTGTTAAAGACGTTGTGCCATACCACAAACCATTAAAAAGTTCCTTTTCTTGTGACAATATTACTACTGAGAAAGGCAACAAAAATGATGACAATGACAACATAGCCTTATAGTACCATGCTTTGCTCTTTCCAAAGTGCATTTATAGCTTGCATCTCAAGTGCTGCCCGATGGGATAGATGCAGTAGGTGTTATTGGCCCCATATAACGAGGCTAACAAGACATAATCCTAAGGAGTGAGGTGAATGGCTCAGGCCCATGACTAGCCATCCATTGGGGTGTTTATTTTCAGCTCTTCCTCAACTTTCCAGTACGGTAGACTTCATTTTTTCACATTCACATCTGAAACGATGGAAAATCTATCACAATACTTGATAGAATGATGGAAGTGGAATGGACCTTGGTGATTTTTTTAAAGCCAATCTCCCATTTTATGGTTGAAGAGACTGAGGTACAAGGAGTCTCGGTGAAATGCCTAAGGAGCCCCCACTGCTTCGAGCTTGCAGCTCAGCGATAAGGAATGCTGTTATCCGCTATCCACCATCCCCTATCCCCTATCCAAATCATCTCTGATTTTTAATCCTATCACTGTTTCATGAAAAGTACATTCGTTTTATTCCCGCCTTAATATTGGGCCTGAACCCACTCAGAGTTCTGTTTGTTCCTATCATTACTATCCTGAGTGGCCTTCGTTTACTCCTCTATTGTCTGAGGAGATTTGGAAAGAAGTCTCGAAACTGTTAGTCTTCACATTGCAGTGATCTTTAAGACCCATAAAAGATTAATTACCAAGGGAACCTGATCAAAGTAAAAATTCTATTTTTATGGCTGCCTGTGTTTTATCCTCTATAAATTTTATAATAATGATTAGGCTCAGAGGATGAACATAATTTACATGCATCAAAATGTCTCACGCTGTCCTTATAGCCTGGGAAACACCTGCAGCAAGTAGAGGAAGGAGAAAGCTCCCCGGCCCTCTGAGGCATTAATCAATGGAAGCTCTCTCAGGCAGAGAGAGACACACAGAGACGGAGACCGAGAGAGGGAGACTCTGAACGGTGACAATGGCCCCCTGTAACCGCCGTCGTGTGGCGGGCAATGTTTGCGCAGGAAGAATGCTTTCTGCACTTGTCAGAAATACACTCACTTCAGCTTTTTTATCCCTTCCCCAAGGTGATCAGCCTTATTTCCCAGAAAGGCTTTTTCTCTTACACTGACCAGAAACTCTTTAAAAGTGTCAGCACAGGAAGGACTTTAGAGAATGTTGCTATTTAACACGACTGGTTTCTCCCACCTGTGCCCAGAATATGTTCCAGCCTATAGATAGATGCGGCGCGTGTCCCCCGAGTCCCTGCGGCACCTTCCCTCTCCTCTATCCTCCCACTTATTCTACCTTGGATTGATTTTGCCTCCTAGCGAAGAGTTAAAGGTTATCACGCAGGGATTTAAGTCCAGGCACGCTGGCAGACGTGTACCAAGGAAATGGCAGCTACAAATAGCATATGGTACAAGCTTTCAGGGTAAACATCAATTTCTCCAATTTGCTATAGCCCGAGAACCTTATAAGCCTAGCGAATGAATTGTGAGTGTGGGTTTTGTGCTGGATGGATGGAGTAGGGTTGTTTCTATAAAGCTCTGTTAATGTACACGGAGTCTTCAGCTGAAATATCAGGAAGGAGTACACAGTCACAGCTGTTTGATTTGCTACCCCCTTTACATATGCCAGTTCCAATCTTCTTGGACAAAGGCTGCCTTGCAATCTCTCACCTGGATCCAGCTTCATACGGATGGGAGGGGTGGCCAGAGACTGTCTGTCCCCAAACACCGGAGCAAAGGCTCTCCCCTCATCTCTCTGCTTACTGAAACCCCATCTTCCTCTTCAAATGCACTACCTGACCTTAGGCTCAATACATATATATATTATTATTTTTAATTTTTAAAATTTTATTTTAAAACTGGGAGCATGCAATTTAAATAATCCATGTCATTTTATGAAGGACTTTATAACCTGTATCATTTACTCAGCTTTAGCAAATTTTCCACCACTTCCTAGCACACATAACAAACTTTGATATTGGCTTAAATTCCTGCATTTAATTTAACAGTACATTTTTTTTTTCCTTCCAAATATCTCTGGTTTACAACTTCACCAACTGGCAACTAATTGGATTCTCTGGGAAACTGTATAGGACTTTATGTTCACAAGTAATGATTGTAAGAGAAAGCGAAATTCAGATAATCACACATGTTGTAAATAAACACTTTGCAAGTGCCTGGATTAACTGTATTCAATGTAGGAAGAAAATGAGCACTTTGAATAAAAACATATAATTTTATGTATTTAAATCATTATGCACTAATTTGGGTTAAAAGAAGATATCATAAGGTGAAATTCAATATGAATACCAAGGCACATTGTAACAATTCATGTCCAACGGTTCCCTCAGCTCTTTCCACTCTTTCTCAGAGAACATCCATGAACAGTCCCCTATATTTGGAAATAGTTTCTGTTTCTATGAGATCCTCCATTTACCATCATAGGTATTCAGGTCTTTCCATGTGCTAGGCACCATGTGGAGTGCTTTAGTGGACTATCTTGTTACACTTCTAGGAGAAAGGTACAGTTATTGTCCCCATTTTATAGACGAGGAGACTAAGGCCGAAGAGAAATAACTTGGCCAAAGTCATAGAACTAGTAAGTGCTGGAGTTTAGATCCACACTCAGCCTAAACCCATTTGGAACTTTCATGTTTATATCTGGGCTTTTAGATTAGACATAGCTCCCCCAGAGCTGGGTATTAGTTCTGTGTCTTTGCTTCCCCCTATGTGCCTAGAACATCCAAATTTTTGTCAATTTTAAAGGGCCAAAGGAATTCTAGGGAAAGCCACAGTAACAGTATAAAACCGGCAGGCCTAGAAATACGATTCTCCCAAAGGACACCCAGCTTTTCTTCCTGATGATGTTAAAAGACTAGAATATGATAATTTAGTTTAAGGACAACCTTAAATAAAAGTTTCATTAATCAGAATGAGTATTCCTACAATAATGAACCTTGGATTGAATTTTAAAACCCTCTTTATGCTTTGTTAATAACAAAGCTGTTACAAAAATAATTTGATAAGACAGTCCGTTGCAGTGATGTGACTTAGCTGTAAAAAGCGTTCCTCAGCCTGGTGTCTGAGCATATCCAACTTATGTAATGCTAACATTAATGGATTATGCATATTGTATCGGGTTAAAAAGGAAACCCAGTGAAGTATTACAGCAATTTTAAAAATATATATCAGGGCTTGTTCTGCACAGATATTTAAAATTTAAACCTGTTTAAATATTCAAACTGAAACTAAAATAAAATTCTGAAAAATGGTATTCAATAGAAAAGCTCCATTAAGAATAAAAATGCTTTTCCAAACCCACTTAGTTCTAATAGAAACCCATCGAGTGAGGGTTTCATCATTGCGGCACCGGCCAAGGGAGAAATTACACATACGTGTGGGTAAGAGGAAATCAGTTGGACTTCTTGTGGCCCGAGCTTCCCTTGGAAAAGTAAGCGAAAAGAGAAACTTCAGACCCACGCTTGTATCAGGCCACCATTTGTTTAAAATGGTCTGGAGCTTTCTTAAATAGCATCTTCTCATTTGTTCTCTTGCTTCAGTGAAACGTCATTTCACCTTCCCCATCCGATATCATTCTAAAAAGAAAAAAAATTGGCACTTCTTCCTGCAATATCAGGATACTGACCAATTTGCCTCCTGACAGCCAAGCTTTATTTCTCTGATAAACATCCTGCAGGATGTTTTTATTCAATTAATTGGAATGATTGCTTACACAGAAATGTACTGCTTTATCAAGGTCTGCTTGAATATCGGGCTTGGGCTGAGCCCCAGCATATTTGTTCCTGAGTTCTCCTGACAGCAAACGCATGAGGATTTTGAAACATAACTAAAACAATCAGCAAGAATTAGCCAGCTTGGTGACTGCACTCAAATAGCAAACACAGAGAAGTAAATAGGGAAATGTATGGGTACGAGAAAGGGAGCATTCCAGAGATGGAGGGAAGGCTTTTAGGAGACATAAAATGGAGGGTTTATGGGAAGAAATATAGGATAATATAAACAGAGTCTCCAATCCTGAGGACTGTAAATCCCTTTTCCTTAATTGGTTTAGAAACTGTGGTCTGTAATGTGAGACGGAGGGCTTTGGCTGCCTTTGTTCTTTGCTGCCCGGAATCACATTAAGTGGAAAACAATAGCTGGGCTGACAGCTCCCTTTCTGTGGGGCACTTAGAGCTAATCTGCTATTGAGACTAATACAATTACACGGGATTAGAACGCTGCCAACGTACTCAGATTGGAGGATTCTCTTCTCGGTGGAAGGACCTGGGCCCTCTCAGAGGAGGACCTGGGGGTTTGAGAGGGGTAGTGCATCAAGTCTGCAGTCCTCCTAATTCTTCTAAAATCCAGGGAAGTAACCATGATTTTGTAATTCACCCAGGATCTTGATTATGGATTCTAATCCAAGCAAAATTCTAGTTGGGAGTTTTTGCCTTGGTGGCTTTACCCCATTTGGCTTATTTCTAAAGACTTAGAATATAGTCTAGAGATTTCCTTATAGGAGTACACCTTTCTACTTGTTCTCCATGTGTGCTTCACCAAGACAGAGGGGGAGCCTGTATTTAGGAATTCAGGAATCACAACTGGCCAAATAGTCATTCCGCGGTATCTACTTGCACTCCTTTTGCAAACTTGAACTGACAGGTAACATTGGGATTTTTACAAAATGAAATGGAAATCTACCAGCACTAGTGAGCTAATCGAAGGTTTTCTTTTTCTTCTTTAATATTTATTTATTTAGTCATCTCTACGCCCAACATGGGTTCAAACTCACAACCCTGAGATGAAGAGTTGCATGCTCTACCAACTGAGCCAGCCAGGCACCCCTCATTCAGGGTTTTCTTAAGTATCCCTAGGAACCTTATCACACCAATATCACACAAAGGAAAGGTGTGATATTGATCGAGGGAATACATGAGAAGGACACAGTACTTTGGCAAAATAGCAACTTTTTAAAAAAGCACTGCTAATGTCCTCCTTATGAGCCTTAAAAATGATCTCCAACAAAATGAGTATACTACGTATTAGCTATCCATTGCTATGTTTCTCTATCATTCAGTATCTAGTTCCAGCTATTTTTATTCTTAAAATTTTTAAATAGAAATAGCAAAAATGACATGCTTATCCCATCCCCAGCATGGGACAACAATACTTTTCTAATCTAATTCCAAAGCTGTTGGTCCTCAATAAGCGCCCCTAGCGAATGCTTGAGTTCCCCCACCTCTCTGTTCTACTCAAATGATCTCTAAAGTTTGAGCAGATTTCTCAAGATCAGAGTTAGATTACTGATGGTCCAGAAATGACAAAGAACCCCAGGTCTGATGCTCTTTTTGGTTATGGTATTTTCTTCAAAAAGTCCATGTTTCCATGCAAATGTGACCATTTGAGATATTAACTGAATATTACAATTTGTCTCTGAATGTGAGGCCCCAAAATGAATGAGATTCTGGCCCTGTGATGCAGGCATGGGAAGTGGGGAAAGGAAGAAGAAAAGTGTAATATGACAAGATAAAGACGGACATTAAGGGTTTCACATATTAATTAACATGAATTTTACCCAGTTCTGAGAAAGACACCAAAAAGATTACTTTTGGCTTGCTTTTTATTTAGTGCCCTCACTTGTTCCTAGCTTGTGTATTATTCAGCGTAGTCTGGAGCTGCCTCTTCAGGCCTGGAAGTGAGCCTGTTTCCAGTTCTTCAAGGGGAGGACTCCTCTCCCCCTTTCCTCCAAAGGCCTCCCCTGGTTAATGGAGGGTGGTGACACTGATGTCAGGCCTTTTACCTCCGAGCTGACAATGCTCAGGCCAGCCCTAAGACACGGGAAGAATGAAATACTCATTTGGTTGGTGAGAAACCTGCTACTTAGAAAGTTGAAGTAGCTTGCCCACAGACGGGGCCTGGAGTCCGCTGATTCTCTCTTACTCTATTCCACACACGTCACCATCATCAGCACCATCACCACCACCATGACCACCATCTGGGAAAGCCCTCCTGTCTGCCAGCCACTGGGCTCATCACTTGAAGACACTCATGCATCACAACAACCCTGCAAGACAGGCAGGTATTTTTATGTCCATTTTATAGAAGAGAAAACTGAGTTTCAAAGCAGTTAAGTATCTTGCCTAAAGCCACACCTCCAAAAATGTCAAACCCAGGATTCCAACCCAAGACTTTGTGAAACTGGAGCTTATTCTTTCCATTACACTGTGATACCTTTTTAGCTATTATGTGACTGGCATGAATGTATGATGCTACGTCTAAGGGTTTGCCATACCCAGAATCAATTCCTCTGATTACTCATTGGGGAACCCTAACCCCAGCCTTAGGAATGGGCACATGACCAAATCTTATCAGGGAGAATGTTTTGTCCCCTGGCCACGGTGATTGGCAAGGCTGGTTTTATGGGCCGAAGGTCTGTGTGGTCTCACAGGACCCCGGCCTCAGAAAGGTCCCACCTTTCATTTAATGTGCAGTAGTCACCATATTGAAATTCCTAATAATTTTTAAACAAGGGGTCCTGCATTTTCATTTTGCTTTGGGCCCCACAAATTGTGTATCTGGTCCTGGTAATTGGTCTAGGCCTGGACAGAGAATGAGGCTCAATTTCAGAACTATACTAATAAGGCTCAATTCCAGAACTTTGTTGGACTTTTTGAGAAAGCAAGGCCCTTTCTACTGAAGTGGTAAGCCTGGAGCTTCTGGGGGTCACAATGTGCACAATCTGCCTGAGAATGAAGCCAGAGAAAGGCAGAGCTGAGAGAGTGTCTTGATTAAATCACTGGAGTTTCTGGGCCTAATCAATTCCCCTATTATTTTTTGCCTGAGTCAGTTCTGGCTGGGTATATCTGCAACGTCTCAAAAGTTCCAACTAGTACTGTTGCAGACTGGCTTCTCCAGATCAGTACTGAGACAGGGTTTAGGGTACAGGATGCTTATTAGGATACACCTGTAAAGGGAGGGGGAGGAAGCAGGACTGGGCAGAGGCAGAGGTCAAACTTCTGCCTCTTGCAGGCCCAGCAAAGCCTCAGCCAACCTGGCAGTGAGCTGTGGATGGAATATTGCTTGTCTGAGGTATCCCGTGTCGGGCCAAGGTGGCCAGGCCTTCATACCCTGACTTGTTCAGTCTCAGGATGGAGCTGCTCCAGGAAAGGTATGGATTTGAGTGAGACAGCTCTCTGCAGCTGAGGCAGAGCCCAAAGGAGTTGATAGCCCAGAGTTGTCTGCTGAGCTCACCTGCTGTAGCTGGGCAGCAAGTCCTCCTTTGGAGAGGTCAGTGTACCCATATCTGAGCTTCAGTTCTTCAAAAAGTAGAACCCAAGGCAAAGGTTTATATGCACTATTTTATAAAGGAGTGCCATCCTAGGGAAGCAGAAATTAGGGAAAGGGTGAGGCAAGAAAGGAAGGATAGCCAATAAGAAGGTGTGTTACAGAGCTGGCCTCTATTTGGTCCTAAATACAATCGATGCTCCATCTGATTGTGTCCCAGGACACAATGTCCCAGGACATTCTATCCTGGGGGAGGAAGAGCATCCACAGATGACCCTGGCCCTTGGACAGCAGGAAGGGGCATTTAGTGTCTCTGAAGTGGCTTTGTAAAAGGTGCATATTCCAGGTGCTGGGAATACTGAAAGGTAATCTTTAAACTCTTCTGCCCTCAAGCTGACCATCCAGCTGGGAAGAGGGAACACATACGAAAAATAAACAGGTGATCTAGGTGAAGCAGGCTGTTGGTGCAAACTAAGGGTGTACACAATGTGCACCATGGCACCTCTGAAAAGCAATGGGTGTGAGAGACTAAAGTAGCAGGCTGTTTACTTAGAGGTGGGGGCCTAGGGCTGGACCTTTCAGTTAGAACTTTTATAGCTGGAGAGATAGAAGCAAAGTGGGGGGAGCCCAAATGGAAATGCACAAAAAACAAAGAGACCACATCTTAGAATAGCAAATGGATGGGAGGGCTGAAGGTCTACAAGAGAGCTGGGAAAGAAGTTCTGAGCAAAAGAAAAGGAACAAAAAGGGAAAAAGGGGAAAGGGGCCTGGTGGAGATTCGTATTATCATATGTACAAAGCCAGTATTCTTTTAGGACCATGAGGTGAAATTCTCTTCCAAAGGTGTCTTCTTCCCCACTCTCTGGTACCGTGGTGTGGAATTGCCAAGTGTGTATTCTAGGTTATGTCTATACATGGTTTATGGAACTTTTTGCCATGTAGATTTTGGAAGTGCTTAACTTCAGCATAGTTAGCAATGACCACATCTCTTTTCCCGGAAACATAAAATCCCTCTTTAAACAATTAAAACTATAATTGGCTGAAAATCTCTTATTCGGCTTGTCAAGGTTTAAGGAAAGGAAGCAAACATTAGAAACTCTTCCAGTCTTGCCAGCCAGCTGTGAGACAACTGAAGAGATATTCCAATCATCCCTTTAATTTGTTTCTTCATGTGTTTTCATCATATTTCTCAAGTGCACAAATGTAGCAATTGTACTGGATAAAACACATAGAAATGGGATCTGTAAAGGTGTTGCTTATTCAGAAAATGGGGAGTTATTGATTCCAGACCTGGCCTTCTGATTTCTGCCAGAAACTGCACACCTGGGTTGGGAAGTTCTGTCTTTTCTGGAAGTCGATGTGTATGGAGAAGTTAAAGGAAAAGGGAGATGCTTTCCAGAATGATTTCTTTTTCTTTCAAGTACTCACCGTGGGTGCTTACACATCTTCATTTGAGATGATCCTGTGGGTTTGCAGAAACCTTGGTGCATTGACAGATGGTTTTGGGAAACTGTGACTACTGGAGTGTTCAAAGGACCCCTCCGATATGCATGGTGTTGGGGGAGCTTAAGGTTAAATTCAAGGATCTTAAGTTCACTCCTCAAACAAATTGCAAATGAGACTTGTTTCCTCTGTTGCAGAATAAACAGATGGTTAGGGCACCTCTGCTCTTTAGTATTTGCAGCTGCAGAGGATGGAGGCCTGCATAGCTCGTGTCACTCTATTCTCTGATATGGCCCCAAGCACCTGGTCATTATTTGTTTATTATTTGTTTAAGGGAACAAAGAAATGGGCTCTTTACTCCCAGGCAGTGAGAAAAGGCATTCCCTTCCTATGTTCATAAAGCTCCAGAGGCCTTCCCCCTACAGAAAGCTATCAAATCCCAGGTTTGAAGGGCCCCCCAGTAAGTCATCAGGGGCTGTGTCCTTGTTTTGTAAGTTACTTTCCTGAGGCAGGGTCAATATTATTATTCCCATTTTGTATATTTTACACAGTAGATCAATTTTCAATTCCCAACAACTGAACTTCCCCAATTTTTATATGCTGAAACTTACCTTCAATCATATGGGCATAAAGAATATGCATACCCACCAGAGCACTGTTTGACTTCAGGAAGAAATTTTATTTCACCTTAAAATATGGTCTATAGGAGCCTAATTGTGAAAAAATGCATTGTGTGTGGGCCTCTTTTGTATATTTAGATATGGAAGAATGTGAGCAGCCGCCAGATAATATAATTTTCATCCAGCCCAATATTGAGTGCAATGAGGAAAATGCCACTTCTGCCACTTTTGTGATTTATACGTGCTTATATACCCTTCATGTTTAGTCTGTATGAAAGGCAGACATTTATAGTTCTATAACCGGAGGAATAAAATTTGAATGTGTAGTAAAACGAGAAATGTCTTTTAAATGGGCTTTAGAAACAGAATGGGGGGAAGTCGTCAAGAGGCCACAGTCACTAATGTCATTGGTTATTTTGCTAGATGGCCCCTCGGATGGAGGCCTGGCAGGCGCAGGATGGAATTCCGGCTGATGGGTAGTGGGAGATGGAGTGATGGCTTGCTGGAAGCGACTAAGATACAGCAACACAGTAATCCGGGCTACCCATAAAGCAGCCATAAAGCCTGGATGAGAAATTCCTCCTGCCCATGTGATGCATCCTTATTTTTTTTTTTACTTTTAAAAGAAGAACTATTTTATGATTTGGCATAGATCATTGACTGTAGTGCTTTTCCATTTCAGATATCTCCCAGCTGTGTTCTGTGTCAAATTTACAAAAAAATAACCATTATTTCCACAAAATGCTGGAAGATTGAGTGGCCATTTGCCCATCGGCACCTATCACTTCCAGTATAACTCCCTTGGACATGCATTACAGAAGCCACTTACCAGCCCCAAGTGATGTATGGGAAAGAGGGAGCAATAAAGAATGTTCCTTGTGGTGATGGGCAGCTGGTGTTGTTGACTCTCCTGCAGCTCTTCCTCTTTGTCCTAACAGAACTCGGCAGACCAGTGGGAAACCTGTGTCATGTGGTTTGAATGGAGATGAATCTGTTCTCCCTCCAACCCCGGCCACAGGGATGTCATGTGACCCAAACTAAGCCAATCAGAGTCCTCCTCAGGACTTTTCCATGAGCGCTTTAAGGGAAGACTGGTTCATTCCAATAGTATTACTAAGCTGGGGGGATATGGGCTTAGGGTTGCTGGCGGCCATTTTTTTAAGCACATGGAGAAAAACATCCTAAAGACTGAAACCAAGCCAAGCTAGGTTCAGAGATGGAGAGAAACCAAACTCATTACCCAATTTAAATCTCTAAATTCAGCCATGCTTGATTCCAGTAATAAACCTCCTTTTAAGTTTTGTGAACGAATGAACTTCCTTTTTTGCTTAATGTAGTTTTAGTTGAGTTTCTTCTATTACTTGGCACCCAAAAAAGCCCTAATACACTTGAAGTTTATAAGGAGACTGTATTTAGTCTATATTTACCTGCCTTCCTTATAGCCTGCGTTGGGGCCATGTGACTAGTTCTTGCTAATAGACTATGAATAGAAGTAATCAAACGTTGAGGCATTGGAGAGATGGTGTGCTTCCTCGAGCCCTCTCTTCCACTTTTGCAGAGATGAAGAGCCCATGTCTACCAGATAGTATAGCTAGAAGATGATGGAACCTGCATCAGCCCAGGTCCCTCAGACCACATAGACAGAGCCCCCTACTAGCCTTAGCTGTGTTAAGCCACTAAATTTCAAGAATAATTTGTTACAGGCACCTAGGGGCTTATGATAGAAGTTAAGCTCAGCTCTATGGAACAATTAAGAAAGTTATATTTTTCTTTTTTCCCCGGAGTTTGTGGCAAAGATCCATGTCTACCAATTACGTTTCTGTAATGCTTCTTCATAGCATAAGAAGTAGAGGTAGGGAGTGTTAAAGAAGACACAAAAAAACAAGAATAGGGTGACGATGAGCATGGGAGCCCTCTTCAGTTTTGTGCCTAGAGAGAGGTAGAGATCTCAGCCTCAAAGGAAACCAACATTCACTGGGTCCAACTGTGAGCCAAGCACTTTACCTATGTTATTTCATTCCATTTTTACCAAGAAGATGATACAATTTCTGTTTTATTGACAAGGAAATTGAATTCCAGAGAGATTAAATAGAGCCACAGATTCCTGGCCAGAAAGGGTCAGCTTTGAACCTTATCTGTCCAGCTGCACAATCTAGCCCAAATTATTGTTATTACTATTAATAGTAGTATAAATATTACTTACAGATAATCCTTTCCAGATGCACTTAAAATACCAGTCTCTCCCAGCTACCCTTCAACATAGAGAAAGCAAGATCCACCCAAATCTGGTCTGAGTCCTGGGGTTCAACTGCATCAGTGCTTTAGGAGCAAAATGAATGCCTCCCAGTCCCCTGGCACTCCTAATTCCCCTATCGCTGAATTCTTATGTCCTTTGTCTGGCCACCATTGGAATGTGCCAGTCTTTTTCTTCTATATCCATTCTGACACTGTCCTTCTTAGCTTAATCAATTTTGCTCTTGGGTACACAGCCAATCCGGGTCCCATAATTCCTCGTTCCCAGTTCCTCATATTCTCTAGGCTATTTCTCTTTGCCTTGACAAATTTCCTATACTGATGGTCCTCATTTCTAACTAATTGGTCAGCCAACATCCTCCCTTCAGCTTAACCTACAATTTTCTTAATCTAGATCCAATCATTTTCTCTGTACTTATGAAAGACTGCCCCATCATTCTTATCTCTTTGCAACATTAGCATTCTCAAAAAATATTTTTAAGTGATAACCTTCTGTGATCAGTGAGAGAAATTCAATTCAGTTTAAATTCACAGTAATTTGGTGAAAGAGATTATTTCTTCTCAAGCTTCTAACTTATCTTAGCTTCAATAAGTGTCTCTTATTCTAAATCCCCATGCATTTATGCCAAATATATATTGGTACCTGAAGTGTAGAACATGACATTATAGAGAAACTCACTGGTCATTGTAGGATTCCCCCAAACTAAACACCAAACACAGGAGTATATCTAGAAGTTTGAAGAGTCAGTGGGCCTCCAAATATATAGAATCAGGCAAAACTATCCACTGCTTCATTGCCATAAATTAAAAACAAAACAAAACAAACCCATGGAGAAGGAGTGTAACTTTCCCAAAGGGAAATCTGGGGAGGAGACCAGGATTAATTCTCGGAATTTCCATGAAAGGACACCAGTGATCATGAGCTGTCAGGGTGTTCCTGCAGTCACACTTAAGTAATGTCATCGTGCTACAGCACAATTAGGACTCCTTATGGCCTCTCACTTAGATCAGTATTTATGAAGGCTCAGGCTGCAGATTATGAGCCAAAATCTGGCCTTTTTCCCACCAGTGACTGAAATAATGCATAAAAGCCCATTTAGTACATCTCTGTGAACATCACATTGTCATGAACTCATCCCTGAGACAGTAAATTCTATAAGCATTAATGGGTTTTATTCAACAAACATCCATTTTGTAGTCAGACAATTTTGCCACAGACACCTGCCAATTCAGTCTAAGAAGAAATCACTAAGCTTATAGAGTTGTCATTTTAAAAATGAATATGTCTCATTATCTTTATTTATATCCTCTTTACTGCTCCACACTATCAATCCAGAAGACCTCTGAAGCTTTTTGGGGAAAAAATTGTTTTCCAGTCAAAATCGAACACTGTACTTTGCCAATTAACAATGGGTTGATTTTGACATTAAGTTCTCATTGATTTTATTGAAATAGGAAAGTAAGCAGAGGTCCCTGCCATCTAGACCAAAGTATATATCCTAGCATTGGAAGGTTTCATGAGAGATTAGGTGGAAGGAAGGGACCTGGGTTCTAGTTCCTTTGTGGCCTGTCACTATCTAGCCATCAGGCTCTCGCCAAGTCATCACACTACTTTGGGCTTCTGGTTTCCTTAACTATAAGTTTCTGGTCCTCTAGAATTATCCGCTTGCTTCAAGCAAATAGGATATCAATTGTCCTCCCTGCTCAGCTTTCTTCCAATGTCTCTGTCAGGCAAACTCCTATTCAGCCTTCAAATCCCAGCTCAAACATTGCCTCTTCTTTGGTTCTCATTAGATTTAAGACACCTTCTCCTAAGCTTATGTTTTACTTTATAAAGAGGACATTTTTATACCATGATAAATACTATGGTAGGAGAAACAGTGGTCCTTTGAAGATGCCCATGTTCTCATCTCCAGAACTTGTGAATATGTTAATTTACATGGCAAAAGGGACTTTGCAGATATAATTAAGGATCTCAAGACAGGGAGATTATCTTGGATAATTTAGGGGGGCCAATGCCCAATGTAATTATAAGGGTTTGGTTTTTTTTTAAGATTTTATTTATTCATTTGAGAGAAAGAGAGTGAGAGCATGAGCAGGGGGAGGGGCAGAGGGAAAGGGAGAAGCAGGCTCTCCACTGACCATGCAGCCTGACTTGGGGCTCAATCCCAGGACCCTGGGATCATGACCTGAGCCGAAGACAGACACCTAACCCAGGTGCCCCTTATAAGGGTTTTTATATGAGGGAGGCAAGAGGATCAAAATTAGAAAATGGAGATGTGACATTGTAATGATGCAATTCAAAGATGGAGGAAGAGGCCATGAGCCAAAGAATGTAGGCCTCGAGAAGCTGGGAAAGGTTAAAAAAAAAAAAATTCTCCCCTGAAGTTTCCAGAATGAACATAGCTCTGTCAACACCTTAATTTTAGACTTCTGATCTCCAGAACTATAGGAGAATAAATCTGTATCATGTTAAGTCCCTGAGTTCACAGTAATTTGTTATAGCAACAATCAAAGACCAACACAAGGACTCTGATATATGATACAGCATACTAATATTATAACTGTTTATTTGTATGACTGTGTTCTTGCTAGCCAATGAACTTCTTGAGGGCAAGGACCATATATTTTTATCTTTATAGTCTCATTTCTCAGAAGAGTCCTTGCTACATAGTAGATGCTCAAAAGATATTTGTTGAAAACCTGAATAGATGGATAAATCTTGTTTTACCAAGATAGTGTCAGAATTTAGGGGACAAATGACTGGCTCAAGGCTTCCCAGTAATAAGAATGCTGCCCAAATGCTGCACTTTCTCTGGGATGTGGTATTTTTTGTGACTCGCATATTCACTGAGAGTGCCACATCGAAAAGGTTGTAGTATAGTTATCCCCATCACTTCATATAAAACCAGACTACACAAATCTAGACTCCTGGGTAGAGAGTGGTTTTTATTTATTTATTTTAGGCATAATTCTTGAGATTCCATAGGGGAAAAAAAAACATTCAAACATTGGCAGAATGCATTATATCATACAGTTTTACTTGGAGCTCTTTCAATGATTCAATTTAATGCTAAGTAGTCCAGATTTTGAGTAGTAAAAATATTATGTGCACTTCATCTGTTTGTTTAAAATGGGCTCTCTAAACAAAACCTACACTTTGCTGGAAGTTACTAGTGTCAGTGGGTGTGACTGTGCGTATTTACCCATCACAGAATGGAGAGGGTGGGGTGGGGGAGAGGGAGGCAGAAAACCCTCCCCCCATCCCTCCCAGTGTCAAGGTGTGGCTGAACTCCCACTGGCTCCGCATTATGGTCCCACATGGGCCCTGACAAGAATAAGAGCACATTTTTGAGCACCCGTCCTTGGAAGAAAGCACAAGCGTGACTGCCATTTACACTGCAGATGGTTTGGGTTGTCTCAATCTTTGTGTGAACAGCTGCTTGTTGTCCTCTCGCGGTTGTAGGAGACTTTGTTCTGTTGTTTGGCAAGTTCCTGCATCCAAAAAGTTACTCCTATTTGAAAAGGGAGAGGAGTTGGCTTATTGTCATCTTGTAAGCAGAGTTCAAGTATTTTAACACAAGTTTCACTGAGACAGAAAATTCTACAGATGCCCATTACAGGGATGCACTTTAATTCCAATGGTTAGGGCCTGACATGGCTGTTGAAAGAACTTACTATTTTAGGGGTTCAGATTCTGTTTTTCATCAGAATGCGTATTTAAAATTTCACTTATATTTGCAGCTAGAAAATCTTTAGGACCCTTCAATCTGCAAGTGTTTTTTTGAATGCCTAGTCCTCAATGGTGAGATGAAAGAGGAATAAAATGTGCTATGTCCCCACAATTGAACTTTCAGCCTCACTGAGAAGATAAGCCATCACCCCCACCAGGGAAAAATTTGGGTATAAGGCACATGTATTACATAACTTTACTGAAAAGATGTACCAAAAATGTTAAATATTTTTGGGAACAAAAATACACTCCTCCAGCCTGGCACAACCATTTTCATTTGCATATTGCCATATGTGGCTATGTACAAGAAAGAAATATGCAAAAACAGTGTTTCAACTTTGCCGTGATCTCCCCACGGTTTTCCCTTTATTCCTCCTATGGTATGGGAAGGTGGTACACAGTATGTTTGGAAGTTTATGAACAAATTTTTATAATTTTAGCACTATAACAATTAATAAAGTAATTCTCATGTCTTCCTGTACCCATGACCTTGTCATTTATGTCTCAGCTCAAGTGGTGTCTCATTGGAGAGACCTTTCCTGACAACACCATCCAATACAGCTCTCTAAACTGTCATGGTCTCATATACCGTTTAATTTTCTTCACAGCCCTTATTTTAATATGAAATTCCTTTTTCCCATTTATGTGTTTGCTTGAGTGTTCTCTTGTAGTCCACATTGGAAAAGAAATGGTGTCAGAGCAAGAAACTTACCTGCTTTCATAGCTATATGCTCCAAGTACCTACAACAGCACTTAGCATGTAGTAGGACCCCCTTTGACACTTGAGACTGAGTTCATGAAATACAAACTATCAGTCTTTGGTCTAATTCATAATTAATATTACTCAGAAAAAAAACCCAGAAAACAAAATTGACAATGACTAACACTTGCACACAGTAAAATTTATTATACATGAAAAATTGACTAAAGAATCAATCTTGGCAACATGGAAAATTCAAAAATTGATCTGAGGAAAAAATACTTGGTTGAAACAATTGACACACAAAAAACAGACAATGGCCAAAACTGCATATGGAAAAATTTGCCCTTGACTAAAAAGTGACAGAAGAACCAAATTTTCTAAACAAAATTTGTTATCTATTAAATTTGACCCTGGACAGTTAGACTTGGTGGAAGTAAAAGTCATAAAAGAAAACTCATAATAGCAGAAGATATAATAGGTAACATTTGATATGTTTGGGGGAAAAAAAACCTGATGGATAAATCAAATCTTCATCATAAAATTCATGAGAAAGAATTGATTTTGAGAAAAATAATCTTAGTGAAATGAAAATGAAAAAAATGGAAACTGAATTGTTTATATAGAAAAATTGATTAAATAATGCAATTGGCTTAATGTAGTTTGATTCAAAAAATTCCTTCTTGGCGATGATAAAATAATTCTGATTAAAATGATTGTGTTTATAAATATGGAGTCAATATATTCTTATGGTCAAAATGGTGGGATAACAACTTTCTACAATCTGCCCATATATACAGCAATATAAATAATAAACCACCAAATTGTGAATCATAAACAGTCATAAAATAGGCCAGTGTAAAATGTGCTGAGAACGAAAAAAAGTCATTATAAAATGTCAGGGGAGTCTCCTCAGAAAGCAGGGCAGCCACTAACCAGCTGGCAGGCTTGAGAAAATCATTCAACTCTCCTAGGTCTTGGACATATTCAACAAGAGTTTGAGCTACAAATTTAGATTGAAGCCAACTACATACAGAGTGCTAAGAGTAGTGTGGGCTACTGAGAATGGGGGCAGAAATACTAACAGGATATCATGGGCTCACGTTTAGGGGCTACTTGCATTCAGGGGATATGAAGATGACAAAACACTGGAAAAAGAGGCAGAGAAGGAACAAATCAATAAGAGAATAGAATAGTGTAATGGAAGAGGGCCTCAGTGTATTTGAAAGGAGACAATTAAATACTATGGGGAGATAATGTCAAGAACAAAAAGGAAGCTCTTAAATTTGTCTAGAAGGCCAACTTTAAAATGGAGGCTGTGGTGTTGGGACATCATAAGAGGTGGCCATCATTGAGAATAAGAGAATGCTGGGAGCTTGAAGGGGAGGCCTCTTGGTCAGAGCTTTTTAGTTTCCTGGTGACCGTACCTGAACTTGAGCAAGCACAGGCAATAAGGTAAATTCATTGGCTCACTTGTTCAAACTGCAAGTGGGGTCATAGGTATGGTTGCTTCAGGTATGACTGTAACCAGGGACTGGAATACTGCAAGGCCTTTTTCCTGATTCCATCTCTGCTTCTCTGTGGGTTTTGGCTTCATTTTCTCCTACTGCTTTTTATACTTGGCAGAGGGAATTGTGGCTGATAGCTCTTACACCTCAGCTTTGCCGCAAAAAAAGTTTCCTTAATTCCAGTGTTAAAAATCCCAGGGCAGGGGCACTTGGGTGGCTTAGTCAGTTAAGCATCCAACTCAATTTTGGCTCAGGTCATGATCTCAGGGTCGTGAGATTGAGCCTCTCGATAGGCTCTGGGCTGAGCATGGAGCCTGCTTAAGATTCTCTCCCTCCCTTTCCCTCTGATCCTCCCACCCCCATTCATGTGCTGTCTCTCTCTTAAAAAAAAAAAAAAAAATCCAAGGGTAGGACTGGCCCATCATTATTGTCAATGAAGCAGACCATTAAGAAGGCACAAGAAGGGGTGCCTGGGTGGCTCAGTCTGTTAAGCGACTGCCTTCAGCTCAGGTCATGATCCCAGGGTCCTGGGATCGAGCCCCGCATCGGGCTCCCCGCTTGGCGGGAAGCCTGCCTCTCCCTCTCCCACTCCACCTGCTTGTGTTCCTGCTCTCGCTATCTCTCTCTCTGTCAAATAAATAAATAAAATCTTAAAAAAAAAAAAAAGAAGGCACAAGACAGTTTCCAAAAGAGGGGAGATTACTGATTCCCAGAACACAGATGAAGAGTTATAGGATGGATAAAATGATATGTCCACTGCAAGCAGTTAGGAAATACAAATGCTTTCAAGATTAAGCAAAAGAACATGTCTAAAAGCAGAGAGGAACAGATGAAGTTGAGAAGGAAAAGACATAATAATAAAGGAAAGACAGATGGAGGAAGGTGAGAACCCCAAAGCTCAGTACTTTCTTGATTTCTCTAATCTCTCCCTCTTCTAGTTTGGTGATCTCACTGACCAGTTCTCCTGCTTCACTCTAAGTCCAGAGTTTATTTTCCCACCTTCTGATCCAGTTCAGACTTCTCTTTCTATGATGACTCTTGTACATCTGGGAGATGCTGAGAGCCTTGGACTCTGCCTCCTCCCCAGCACGGGAACTGAGAAGGCTGGGCAACAGACCGCTAGGTCTCTTGAGTCAGAAGCAAAGATGGAGAATTCAACTCTTGCAAAGAAGGGAGAATGGGCATCTTCCTTGTAGACAAATTGGCAGAAATAAGTAAAAGGATACATTTCAGCAAAGACGGATTTAGGAAAGGAAAAAGACAGGTCATTGTAAAGGAAAGGGTGAGTGGGGCATTTTGGGGGACACGGCCTCAATTTCTTGAGAAAAGTAGAAGTCAAGGCCATCTACTGCTAGGAAGGATGGAAATGTAGGAGCGTAAAGAGTGTATTAGTTTCCTAGGGCTGCTGCAACAAATCACTACAAACCAGGCAGCTTAAAACAACATAAATCTATTCTCCCACTGTTCTGGAGGCCAGAAGTCTGAAATTAAAGTGTCATTAGAGCCTCATTTCCTCTGAAGACTCCCGAAGAGAATCCATCCTCACCTTTTCCAGCTTTTGGTGGTTGCTGGCATTCCTTACTTGCTGCATTATCCCAATCTCTGCCTCTGCCTTCATATGGCCTTCTGTGTGTGTCACATCTCCTCCGTCTTTCCTCATTGGATCTAGGGCCCATCCAGATAATCCAGGATAATCTCATCTCAAAATCCTTAATTTAATTACATCCTTTCCCCAAATAAGGTAATATTCACAGACTTGGGGATTAGAAGGGTGTGTATCTTTTTTAGGACCACCATGTGAACCATTATAAGGGGAGAAAAAAGAAAAGGTCTGGATTAGCTGACATAGAAAAGTAGGCTTGGAGCATGGAATGGAAGAATAAATGTGATTACTGAAAAGAGATGATGGCCAAGTCAGAGTTGGACACATGAATTTTTCATAGGCTGAGACTGCATGATTTTCCAGTAGCTTTTGGCAGCCTGGGAGCAGGAGCTGAGCAAGCAGACAGCAGAGGTAACTCAGAATGGGGTGTTTATAGGTGGACTTAACAGAGAGTTAAGGAGATGAAAGATATCCTTTTTCCCACTTCCAGCTATAGAATATGAGATGTCTGTTTATTTCAGCAAAATAATACATGTTAATTCATCTTGTAAATTGTAAAGCATTTAACGAAATAAGGAGGTATAATTTTTGTTTCCCTCACTCCTCCCTATACTTTATTCTTATATCCCAGGTATATTCTTACTATCCAACTCTATTTTCATTCCTACCCCTCAAATCCCCCCAAAATAAAACTTTAAGCAAAATCTCTAGTTCAGTAAATCCAAACTGGTTTTTTTTCATGAATGATGCCTGCAATAAACATAGACTAAGTACAATAACCACTGATAAATACTCCCAACCTCTCCTGGCTCTCCAAAACCCTGGTGGCAGAGTATCTGTCTGTATCACAAGGTTCTAAAAAAAAAAAGTGTTAGAGAATTTTCATCTATTGTTGGGACCAGAGATCGTTCAAAAACCAAGCCTCTGGGTCACTATTTCCAGGGCAACGCTCAACAGTTCCATCTCATCCTGGAATGCTTGCTGGGGAAGCAAAAAGCACAGGTTACTTCACAAGCTGCTAGATCTGTGATTTTTAAAGTTCATTTTTCCTCTTTATCTTTTTCTGTCTGTTGAAAAAACAGCGGCAGAGCTCTCTCCTCAAACAAAAACGTGTATCAAACAGATGAAAGTGGAGATGCCATGGTTGAGGTTTGGGAGGGGATCTCAGCACCTCCCCCAGCCAGCTTCCCCAGCACCCTAGTGTCTTTCCCCACGGGCCCCTCCTGTGCTGCCCCCTGAGCACCTCTAAGAAATAATTTCTGAGCATTTGCACTGGGTAAGGATAGAGTAGGCTTAAGAGTGCAGAGGACAGAAGCAGCCTTCTCTGGTCCAGAGAACTTCAACGTCTTGTCCATGGAGAGCCTGACTCAGACTGAGCCTCCATAAATTAACTTTATTACGTAAGTAGTAGAATCACCAAATATTTACATTGTGAGAGGCTTTAGTTAACATCCAGGCCAGTTCTGTCCTTTTTGGTCAGTTCTGGGAATATTTAGCAATACCTAACTCAAGTTCAACTGCTCCTTCCAACAGGAGCATATAACTTGTTTCTTTCTTCTCTCTGTGAACCTTTGCAAGAACACCATTTAAAAATATCTGCTATAGAAGTTTCCAGGGTAAATGGTTCTATTTTCATTAGTGTTGACATCTTACCATTCCTGAGAATGCTTACAAGCCCAATTAAGGTCTCTGCAGAAAGGGTAAGTGTCAGGCCAGGCTCCATCTTACACTAACGGCCTCATCTCCATCAAGCTACTTTCTAAAGAACATCCTCATTACCTTCCCCTCCTCCCTCTTCAAGATTTTTTATCTTTACCAAACTTTTCTTCTTCTAATCTGAGGATACGTTTTTTTTTCTTTAAGCCTATTTATTTCTTAGCCATCTGACATGCCCAAGATAGCACAACCCTCGCAAGATCTGTTTTTACTGCACTACAATTGGCAATTCTCCCTGCTTGAATAAACTTGCGCACATTAAAAGTTTTAATAGAGGAGTGAGGATTGCAAGTAGGTGTTAATAGGGCAGGCCTGCCAAAGGTATTTGGCAGAAGAAAAATAGTTCACTAACCTGAAATTGCAGATAAATAGCCAATGGAGCTAGATTCAAATGCATTTATTTGAGATAGGCATTCAGTAAAGTCCCTTAATACAAATCAAGAAATACTTATTCAGTACCTCCTATGTGAATGAAATTGTGCTAAGCTCAGTTACGGCAGGGGGGGTTGTTGAGGTGGGGGTGGGAATACAAAGATAAGTAAAACAATTTCTTTTTTTAAGGAAAGGACCATGTAACTGGAAGGATTTGTCAATGAACTATAATGCAACACGTAGAAGTTATTTAAGATAGATTTTGAATAGTGAGTGATGGATCATCTGAATGTGAAGAAGGGTGGTTATCAGTGTGTCAGTGAGAATAAAAAAGAGTAGAAGGTATTTAAGGCATGTTGCAAAGGATATACACAGATAGGTAGACATAGATATAGATAGATATAGATATACATACACATATAATCTTCAACTGGCTGCAAGGAGTGAGGGAGAAAGTTAAATCAAAGATAATGTCATGGTTTAAAGCTTGTGTTAGTGAGAAAATAGTATCATTATCAGAAAAGGTGATAAGGATAGTTATGAAATGATAAGTTCTACTTTGGATGGGGAAAGTTTAGGTGCTAGGAGATCAATGTAGATACTGATAATCAATAATTTGCAAGAATGAGGTCTTCAGTTTGCCCTAAGAGAAAACTTAGCTCAAATCATTTCCATACAGTGACTCACAAGGAAGAAGATGAGATGCTCAAAAACAAAGCAAAATAAACAAAAACAAGGATAAAAACATAAAGAGAAAAGGGATAAAACACTGGCGGAAGAAAAAGTTTTGGGGAAAAAAAAAAACCCACAAAAGTACCCAAATCTGTGAAGAGGATGAGGAGGATGAGGACTGAGATCTTATTGGAGCTGGTAATTAGCAGGCTACTAGGGATTTAATGAGAACTATTTCAAGAGAATGGTGGGTTTTCCTTACCTCATTGCCCCTATTTATTTATAACATCTGCTCCCTTATAACTTGAGTTTGTAATGACTTTGACTTTATCTCATGGCTTCTCTCTATGCAACTTTTCAGTTTCTTCTGCTGATTGCTTCCCTATTTCACCAAAATGTTCAAATTTGAATACCCTGCTCCCCAAAAAGGAATTCACTAGAATTCATCTTGGTTATGGGCAAGCATCACAATTTGTTGGTCTACCTATGAACCAGTGCCCTCAGGTCAAGAACCTCTTCTGATCCAACTGTCTGTAACTAGGGGAATGGCACTCATCACTAGTATAGGGCTGTCCCTTCTTCAAGAGATGGGTGAGGTTGGCACCAGAAGTGACATCTCTAGATTATTATGTCCACAATATAATGCTCTATGCCAAAGCATAAGGATTCAAACTCTAATTTGCTCCTGGAATTTTAAATAGTACCTACCAGGGAAGAAAAGTTCTCTTTATACCAGCATCTAATTAGTTCATAGGTCAAAATTAATAAGACTTTACATTTGCTTAGCAGTTTAAACTTTTCAAATGCCTTTGTAAAATGTTATTCTAAGAGGGTTCAGAGACAGAAGGGTTTGTATAAACATACTCTACAAAGGCAAATACTTTATAGCTTTATTTTATGCAAACGAATTAATAAAAAAGTATATGATGACTTTGTCTAAACAATGCCCCATGACAAATTGTCACAGCCCTTAACAAAACAATACAATCTATCAACCTCCTTAATTCTGTAGCTTTAAGGGCACATCTAGCACTTTTGCAGGTGAGCAATAACAATTATTAGCTTGAAGGCCAAAAAATTTGCCTCTCCAAGTGTCATACTTACTATAGAGATTGATACTAGGTCATAAGGATCCACGTCCCTTCCTCTGGATTTGGTGCCCTAGAGGTGGTGGTGGAAGTGGGAGGAGATCCCAGGCCCACACAGAACAAATCAATCCAGTTCAAACATAGTAGGTTGTCTGAGATCCACAGTAGTGATGAGAAAATGGAAGTGTCATGGATTAGTTGAGGTCATACCATTGTCTATGGGCACAGCTGGACAAAAGTTCCTACCTCTTTGGTCTCAGCCCAGTAAAGACTCTTTCCAGTGCTCCATCATTGAATAAGGAAGGTGATATTAGAAGATGGAGCAAGAGGAGTGGAACGAAAGAAATATTTTAACTTCTGATCCACCCCAGTCTTCTTTAGTTACCACTCTCCACCTAATTTTTTAAGCCAGAAACATTTCCCTTTTTCTCTGCCCATCCACCAACAATATGCAATAAATCACTAAGTTCTGTCAGCTGACCTCCAAAATATGTCTGGAATAGATTCTCTTTTTCCTGTCGTCACCATCACCACCTTAGTCCACGCCATCATTATCTCTCACTTCGACTACGGCAAAAGCTTCCGAATTGGTCTCCCTGCTTCAGCACTAGCCTCCTACAGTCCATACTTAACAGACTGGTCAGAGTAATCTTTTTCAACAAAAATTATATCTCATTTTCCCCCTACGTTAAATTCTTCATTGGCTTCTAGTTTCATTTAGATAAAATCTAAACACCGTGCTCAGGCCCTGCATGGCAACTTGGCAACTCCACCAAGATCACTCACTCTCCCCCTCATTGACAACTCCAGGCACACCAGCCTTCTGACAATTCCTAGGATGTGCCAAGCTTGTCCTGCCTCGCGACCATCATGCAGGCTCTCCCATCTGCCTCGATTGCCCTTCCCCAGGTCCTTGCCTATCTGGCTCCTTTTCAACCTTCAGATCTCCTCCTCATGAGAGGCCGCTGCATGACAACCCAATTTAAGTAGCCACCTACTCCCCCCCTCAAGTTACTCTCTACTACATCACTCTGTTTATTTCTTTCCTAGAGATTATCACAACATGTACCTATTTGAAATGTATACAGTTATTTATTGTCTCTTCTTCATCGCAATATGACCTCCATGAAAGCAAGAATCTCATTTGTATTTTTGTCACTGTAGCCTCAGGGCCAAGCCCGATGCTTGGCATCCAGCTCATTCTGTCATTTCCACCTCCAACATACATCTTAAATGCATACTCTCTCCCCTGTCTCCACTGTCGCTATTCTGGTCCAAGCTACCATTATCTTTTCCTTGGACTAGCGCAATAACCTCCCAATTGGTCTTTCTGCTTCAACTCTAGCCAGGCACTCAAATATTTATGATGAAACAAATAAGCATATCATTCTGGGAATAATAATAATATCTAAAAGAAATGGAAATCTGGGCCCTGGAGGAAAATCACTTAGTTTTTTCCCCAAGCCCTGAAAACACATCAAACAATTCTCACCAGGCTTCGATACTTGAGTGATAGAATATGAGCCATTTTATTCAAGCTCAGACACAGCACGGCTGAAGAGCAGCATGGAGAACAGAGTATTCCATTTTTCTATCTATGAGCTACTATTCTAGGCACATACATGGAGCTTCTAGGCTCCAAAGGACAAAGCAAAAGGAAAAAAAAAACCTCAACAACAAACACCCAGAAAAGTAATAATAACTTTAAAAAGACATTCACAATCTCAACCCTGACCCTGACCACATCAGAAAGAACTAATCGGGAGGCTTTTCTCTAATACCTATACCTATGAGGTTGGGGGTATTGTAGATTCCAGAAAGAAAATAGGAGCACTGTTAATTAAAGAGATAGCTCAAAAGCTCTCATTACACCTTTGAACTAGTACTAAGAAGATTGTAGTTTCTGATTCCATTTCCCCAACGTCAGACCCAGAAAAGGCTTCTTAGCCAAGAGGTGATGGAGTAGAACAAAGGAAGTGCGCGATCCCTCGTGCCAAGATGCCACTTTAATCATGCCAGGCCTATTGTACAGTCTTAGCTTGAATCCCACTGATGTCAAGACACCCCAGGCACTATCCATAATACACTGTCACACAGAAAGTGCAAATGGGTGTACACACGGACTGGGGCAGCTGGTTGTGTTTGAGGCTGTGGATGCTTGAAACGGGTGCGGCCAGGGCAACAAGCACCCACTCTGTGCCTCATTGGAAGTGACTTGGAGGAAAAATCGTCCCAGGGTGACAGAAATAATTATGTAACTTTGTCTAGAGCTGACAAAAAATGTATTTGAATGGCACAAAGCCATTAAGGCTGCCCCCCTTCAAGTTGGCACCAGGCAGTTGCCCCAGGTTAAAAATTCAACAGCTAGCAGAGTGAATACTAGCACCATCCGGATAGCACATGCCCCTTCTCCATTCCTCACCACCTCCCAGGTTAATTCTGCGTGGTTCTGTGAGGTGGCCTCTGGACGTCCTGAGGTAGTACTCTAGATATCACTGGCTAGTTTCACTTTGGTTGTCTCCCCATCCCCCACATAGCTTTGTGGGCTGGCCTTGACCTGAAATCCATCCCCGTAGTGAAACCTCAGAGCTTAATCTACTAAGTCGGTCTGGCTTTGAGCCCCAGAGAAAATGGGATTTCTATAAAATGTTCACTTTAAAGAGAGATTTGCTCCCTTCACAGCTCCTTTTCTGCGTCACACACCATTAACTCACAAAACGCTGGCTATCGTCTGAGGCAGAGACTCAAGCTGGTTATGCATAAAGGGGTGAACTCCCGCGTTTGCTATATCTCTTAATGAGGCTCCATTTGAATCTCACATGCTGAGGTTTTCTGCCTCAGAATCTACATCACAAAACATACCGGTTTGCTCACTTTCTTACCTCCCCCAAGTATCATAATTTGACACAGTGACAAAAAACATGGAGATTCCATTGTGATTTTGATTCCCTGCCATTTCTCAATGTTACAGAAGCTTCACGAAGGCTCAGCTCACAGCCCAGCTTGAATGTACATGTTGAACCAGGAGCCCATGCATTCTTCATGGGGAGTTTATGCCATGCACCTAAATCCCCCAAAACATTTCTGAAATATCACTGACATGACATCGGTGGACCTCTCCTTGCTACTCAGGAGTGTGGTGGTTATTTTCTGTTAATCACCTCCCCTCATTCATTCTCCACTGTTCTCTGTGCCCCCTGTGCCCAAGCAGTGTGACCCCTTGTGAATGACATCACCCAGGCTCCTCAGCAAGGAGAAGCCCTGTAGGAGGTCATCGGTGGGGAGAGAGTGAGGTCAGGGTAGTTCTCCCTTCACTCCTCAGTCTTAGTGCTTGGCCTCCTGAGTAGCTGTGTTCCTCCAGAATTAAAAATACACACCAGGAAATCCCTCCTCGTAGGTTCCAGCTCTTACTTAGTTCTTGAACTAACATTTCCTCTCCTTGCCCTTCAGTCCTCCCTATGCCTCACCATCCTTTAATTGTCTCTTAATTCTGCCCATACCTATGCAAATCGTCCCTCCATTAAGGGATCGTCCCTTAAATCTCTGTGCCAATCTTGTTTCCCCTGATGCAGGTAGAACCACCTGTCTGGGCTGAAAGACCCATCCTTGCCCCCAGAATCTTGGTTTTAATACTCAAGAGAATTCTACCTCAAGTCACTCTTGCTACCCATCTGGTCTGTTCTTGGGTCTTTGCCCTAGTAAATCATCTCTGCCTCCCTCTGAGATCATGTGATGGCCCCATTCTGGAAGCCAAATGTGTGTCTTGTGATCTTTGGCCTGGTTCCTTACCTGGATACCCTGTCTGATACCCGAGACCTTCTTGAGCTTGAACCCTGCTTTCATCTGGAGACTGCCCCAAACTCTGGCATCCGAATTCTTGCTGCAAACTTTTCTTCTCAGCATGCTAACCTAGTTACCTAAATAGCACCTGCTTTTGTTTCCTTTCTGCTTTGTTTTATTACTATTGACTGTATATCTATTAAGACAATGGCTTGCCATTTCAACCAGGACAACCATCTATTATTTTTGTGATATTCTTCAGACAGCATTTATGAACCATTTCACTGGACTTTCAACCCCAGGTCTGCCTCCTAGGATCAGAATTCTCCTCTCATGTGCCATCTTCCTAATGTTTATCTGTACATCTCTCTTTAGAGATGTACAACTGCCTGCCAGTAGAACCACTGATTTTTTTCCCCACATAATTTTTAGATCCTATGTCCAACCTGCTGTTTGACAGATTAATGACAACTCACCACAATCTAATTGAATCCACATCTGAGTACCAACCAGTCAAAGACAGTCCCATACTTTTGACAACTCACCACAATCTAATTGAATCCACATCTGAGTACCAACCAGTCAAAGACAGTCCCATACTTTTGAGGGTCAACCAATCAGTAGTAGAGTCACTCCAGTGACAGTTCTGTGACCTGGCCAGTCAACCAGCCTCGCTTCCCCAAAACATACCTTTAAATTTGGTGTCCACCAGCTACAAAATCTGTCACCAACATAATCCCTGAACAACCCCCAACCCCAGACCCCATGAAGATCAGCAGGCTCCTCTGCTCAGAGAGATTACGGCTAACCAGCATACTCTTTCTTATTTAAGTAATGAATTCAGCTTTTTGTGCCAGTTATTGAATACTGATACCTTCTCTCCACAATATAAAATAACACCTTTTAGCAACCCAAGAACAGAAGCAATCTTTCTTAGCTTGATGGAAGACATGTACGCGATCTGTAGCAAGTGTCACACTGAACAGTGACATGGCACTGGTGTCTCCGTTAAAGGCAGACACAAGGTTGCCTGCCCCGCCCCCGCTATTGTTTCAGTATGAAAGGGAATGCCAGGACAGTAAACTAAGACATAGAAATAAGGAATAAATATTGGGATTGTCGTGATTTGCCAGGAAACGATCGCTGACCAAGAAAATCCAAGCTCCTCAACTTACAACCAGTTTAGAATCCAAGTGAAAGTTTAGCGAGGTGGTCAGATGCAAGCTTAACACCATACTGACAACATTAGTAGTCATGGTTAACCCTTATTGAGTGCTTGTAATGTGCTGGCAACATTAGTAGTCATGGTTAACCCTTACTGAGTGCTTGTAATGTGCTGGCACTCTTCTAAGTGCTTCGCAGGTTCCATTTAATCCAATACTCACAATAAGCCTTGAAGTACTATTATGCTCCCTATTTAAGATGTGAGATACAGTACGTTTGAGTAAATTGCCCAGAACAACCAGCTTATACATGATGAGTCCGATTTGCACGCAAGCAAACTGATACCAGAAATAGTGCTCTTAACCACTGTTACAGTGGTCTCCAAGACTTTTATTCGTGGATCCCGTGAGTAAAAAAAAGACTGGGCAAACATCTGCACTATATATATATATATATTTTTTTTTTTATTTTTAAATTACATCCATGTGATAAGACAAATAAAAGAAACATTTAAAGGAAAAGATAAAGACAAACCAAACAATATTTTCAAATAAATTTTATTTTACTAGTGGCCAAAAATATCCCTTTAGCTCTCTCTGAATTAGTACTATAATGTGGCAGAATATGTCTTTTGATTTTTTAAATGTATAGCACTGATACTTAGAATCAGACCCTTTGTTTGCTCTATCGCTGAGGCTCAGTTTCTTTTGACACAGCAGGTAACATCTGAAAATAATTGAATTGGGGAAGCTGAAAAAGACAGACTTTTATGATTTACATATATTATTTGCATGGTTTAAAAATAAGGGAATATTCAGGCGCCTGGGTGGCTCAGTTGGTTAAGCGACTGCCTTCAGCTCAGGTCATGATCCTGGAGTCCCTGGATCGAGTCCCGCATCGGGCTCCCTGCTCGGCAGGGAGTCTGCTTCTCCCTCTGACCCTCCTCCCTCTCATGCTCTCTGTCTCAAATAAATAAATAAAATCTTTGAAAAAAAAAATAAGGGAATATTCATTTATTACTGATATAATTAAAGAATTTTTTTTTTAAACCCAACCTTCCGCTGATTCCTGTTGCTCTTCAGATAAAGACAGACATTCTTGTATGATCTGGCCCTGATCACCTTTAGTCTCAATGGACTCTCTCCACCTCTCTTACTCTGCTTCTCATTGGCAGTGGCCTGCTCTTCCTTCAACGACCTATTCCTCCACCCCCTCCCAGTTTTAAGGACTTCACCTCTGGTCTTCCCTCTGGAAGTCTTTTCCCCCTTACCTCATACGGGTCCCAGCTCTTCCTTATCCCTCAGACACACCACTTCTCTGGGAAAGCCTTCC
This sequence comes from Mirounga angustirostris, assembly GCF_029215605.1. Taxonomy (NCBI): domain Eukaryota; kingdom Metazoa; phylum Chordata; class Mammalia; order Carnivora; family Phocidae; genus Mirounga; species Mirounga angustirostris. Next base: position 164,367,022 of record NW_026991711.1, read on the forward strand.
TTGGGCCACCAGTAAGGATCAGACTCCTGTTATGGTCCCTTCACTTATTACAGATTACAGTTACACTCTGTGTGATAAATACGTATCTTTCCCATAAAATACTAAGTTGTGCCAGGCAAGTACCCTCTGTTTGGTTCACCACTGTGTCTTCAGACTCTAGCACGATGCTTGAGCATATGGTAGGTTTTCAATACACACTTGAAGTCATGGTTGATTGAGTTCATTCCTGTTTGTGATGCCAGCCTGGACAAGGGAGGGTTAACAAAATATTCCTAAGTTAACGCCCCTTCCAGGATGCTCATGGAGGCCTTTGCAGACTCCCACACACCCCTGGAAGTTGGCTAACCACTGTGTACTTCCAATGCTGGTTTCCTTCTACTCCCCGTGCCATGGATTGAGGTGGTTGCTCACTTTGGCAGCTTGGGTCTCAGATCTTACAAGGGAAGCGTGGGTCAAGGACTCGCCAATGCATGAGATGTATGAGCATGTTCCCTGCTGTGTTAAAAGACACTGAACTTGCAAAATATAGAAATATATTGAACTTGGTGATAAAGCATATTTTAAATGCATAAACTTGCTCGACAGGTGCTGAGTTTGCTTTGCCCTAAAAGCAGGGTCCCACACGAGGACTTGGACGAAGGTAGTTAATTTAGGAGATAATGACAGAAGTAGGAGCAAAGGAACAGTGGGGAGTGAGACAGGCAGGGAAAAGCCAAGATGAAGGTGCATTGTCCATGTTGTCACTGAAGGCAACGCGGGTTCCAACTGGCTATGAGTTCTGGGAAGTGTAAAGAATGCCTCCTCAAATTGTCGGTCAAGGGACAGGGACAGGGCATTTCTCCTCAGGCTTCCAGCCCACCCTTGGTTAAGAGTAACCCCACGGGCATGAACTCCCCTGTACTTCCAGACCTCAGCCTGAGTGCCACCCACAGACGTTCCACGTGATGGTAATAGAGGAGCCGTGAACAAGGGGCTCTGATTTGTAATTGTACCCAGCCACCAGGAAGAAAACTTCCAGGGCAGCACATTTCATACAATAATCAGGAATTCAGAATAGGAAACGCAGACACCAGAGGAAGACACTCTTTGTCTGTGATAATGATCATGGCTTTGCTCAAATTGACAATTTAAGTTGGCAATGTGGATGACTGCAGAGCCGGCTGCCCAGAGTTTCTTACTGAGATGCCCTGATTGTGGTTCTCCCATGAGCCTCTTGACTTCTTTTTCCTTCTTTATCAGGGGGGAACGACCATGCATAAGCACCCCAGTGAATGAGGTCAAGGGGAATGAAGAGAGGCTATTTCTTGTAATGTGGTTAAACGTCCTGCGGCTCCCACCTGTGGCTCTGTTCCTCCCTGCCTCCCTTACCCTCCCCACACGCCACGGGGCCCTTTGCAGCCTGATTGCAAAAGCAGCAGAACAATCAAACAGACAGAAAGGACTCCTGATGCCACCCTGGGTCCTTCCTTTACTCCATGGCTGGGCTGGCCACCACTGGCTGGTGCAGTCACCACCCTCACCCCCATCTCCCACCCCGCCTCCCCAAAGCCCACTTTAGCCCCCAGGGGACCATGAGTCCTTCAGAAAACCAGGCCATAACCTCTTTGTGTTTGCCGACACTTCCAGAGATCTCTTAGTCTCTTGTCCTACTCATTGGACAAGTATCAAAAATCACAAACCCATCCCTTCCCCTCAGGTGATTAATGGACTTCAGTCTTTCTGCAAGCACAAAGTGCTCTTCCTTCAGGCACAACATTTGATAAAGAAATGAATCCTTGACATTATTAATTCCCTGGGTTGAGATTTTGTTTAATAACTGTTCTGTCAGTGACAGATCTGAAGAGGTACTGTGTGCGTGCGTGTGTGTGTGTGTGTGTGTGTGTGTGAGAGAGAGAGAGATGATAGGAGGAGAGTGGGGGAGAAAGGGGAGGATAATTTGTGGCCTAGAGATTAGGCAGGCTGGCATTACAAAGCACCTCTTTATCCAGAACCAGAGCACCTGTGTGACAAATCACTGCTTTCTCCCTCTCCCCACTTCTCTGTCTGATTAGGCCCAAGCCAGCCAATCACAGTGCATAATTTGGGAAATATTTCCTCCTTGACATTCTGGAGAACAAGCCCTTGCTGAGGAAAAAAATACATTATAAAATAAATAGAAAAGCATCAATCAGCTAGGAAAATGTATTCTACTGGTTGGAGGCAAGTGATGTTTTTATTTAAATGGGACTGAAGGCAGAGAGGTTTGATTTTTTTACTAAGATACCCAAGCAGAGCAGAAAAGTATTTGCATATCCACTATTACCTTCCCGCCCCCCCCGCCCCCCGCCCCAAGATGGGAGTTTCATACAGCAAGATGGACCAGTAGACAATTATCAGTGAGGCACGTTTCACATGGTGGCTGGTAAGTTACTTGTCCGATTTGGTGGGATTTGGATAAAAGTACAGAAGTAATTTCATTGCCACAGAGTCTTTTTTTCTTCCTCTCTCTGTCTGTCACACACACACACACACACACACACACACACACATGCCTTCCTCAGATGAAAGAATGGTCAAAATGCAGAAAAGGAAACCTTTTCTCTTTTGGAATGCACCTCAGGCCGGATTTTAGCTATGGGCTGGCAAGCTTTCATAGAGGAGAGGAAGCAGGCCTGGCCGCTAAACCTTCCAAGACGGGATGGGGCCTGCCTCAGCCAGACCTGCTCGGTGAGGCCCCGAAGCATTTATCAGCCTGTCCCTCCTCTGCCCCTCCCTCGCTCCTCATGGCATCACCTTCTACCCTCCTCCTGTCCCCAAAGATAAAGAAATGGACGTGTTTGTATGACTCAGAGGTCAGTGAACTCAACCCGGAGGGTAGATAACTCACTGAATGAATGAGATATGTCATTTCCAGGCTATAAAAATAATTCACTGCCTCACCTTTTCCTAATGGGGCCTCATGGCCTGGTGCTTTCGTGTCTGGCTGCCCCCGCTAAGCCCTCCCGCTCCATGTGTGCCTGTAGGCTGAAGAGGACGGGCTTGAACCACTCCCAAGGACATCTGCCTCCTCCTGGATTTTGGAAAAATATATATTTATATTTCTTCCCATTTGTGATACACCAAGATACCTACATAGACTTTTTTTTTTTCATGAATTAATAACAAAATACAAAGATGCTACAGTTTTTCTTTTCCTTTCTCAGTTAAAGGACAGAAACTTCCACAACAGAATTATGGGTATGAAGTTTAAACTGAACTGGTTCTGGGTGAAATAGAGGAAAGCTAAACTGAGTATCAGTGACTTTTCCCTGTCTTTCTCATCTTCCATTCTGTCACCTCCTTCCCCGCCAGCCCAGGCTCACCTCTGCATATGCAGACACACACACACACAGAGGCAAACACCCGGTTGACCCTCAGTCTAAATCACCCATTATGGCTCTCATAAAGCAGTCCCTTTTGTTACCTCACTGAGGTCTGCCACCTCCTAAGACAATGCAGACAGCTAGACCTTACAGATGCCTTTCACCTGGCAAAAGTCAACTCAGTCATCTCTTTGGTTACATCTGCTTTCCAACCCCTAGACCAGCAAATCTGTCTCCAACTACCTGAAATCCATCCAGACTCTACTTCCAAAGTTCCGAGTTTCCCCTCAGCACCGACCCTCAGTGTATCTCAATATCTCCTCAATGTTTTAGACAAAAAATATGTTGTTATTTTTTATCTACTTATTTTTCCCAGCCAGGCTCTGAGTTCCACTAAAGGCAAGACCCGTGTCTGCAATTACACTGAATACACACACAAACACACACACACAGACACACACACTCCATCCAAAAATGTTTCATGGCATAGAGCCAGTATTTTGTAAATTTTTTGCTATGAAATCTTAGCAATTGCAAGTCCTATGAGAGCCCCAGGAAGAAGATATTTGGAGGCAGACAAGAGTTTGAAATCAAACCAAAAAAAAAAAAAAGAGGGCATTACCATTTGGCAAGTTCCATAACCATTCTGATGCTTGGTATTCTCGCATGTTAAATGGTGATAATAAGGCCTTGCGCTGGGTGAGTGTGGGCATTAATAGGATGGGGTGTGTAGGGAGCGAGCAGAGGGGCTGGCACATGGTCTGCTCTCAATAAAATATGGTTAGTAGAAGTCACATCATGTTGGCTTCTTTGTCCTCATGGGCTGGCCTTGCTAGCGTGTGTCTCCGGGCTCACGTCAGTGTCCTCGCCTCCCCCCACCCCCCACCACATCCCATTTTCAGCATGACTCTCTGGTCCTGTTTTCCCATCCCCTCCCTCTTCCTTTCTTCCTCTCCCAATTTTGCCTTTGAAAAGCAATCCCTCTAGCACAGTCCCTTCTTTCTAAGACACACAAGAGAAATTAAATATTTGGGAACCTTTCACTCATGACATCAGTCCGGGGTATCAGGTAGGCTTTCGGGGGCCTGGAGGGGGGCCGCCCAAGAACACCTGTCCCTGGTAACCATCTCCCTGGTAACAGAGTCCCGATGGCCAACGGACGGTCCTTTTGAAGCTCTCACAGAGTTTTTGTTTCCAAAGCCTCACTGCTTCTCCTAATTTGACTCATCAACATCACATCTTCCAGTGATACATTACTGCTCAGTCACAGTTGAATGCCAGAGGGGTCGGATGACTCTCGAGAAGAAAAGGCAAATGACAAAATCTATAATGGATTTTGTTGAAAAGAAAAAAGCTTATATAAACCTCTCTTTCTCTCTCTGGCCTGAATTCTTATAAACAATCATGTTTTGAAAAATGATCTTTTGAATCATGAACCATTCCCCCCCTGCTCACGAAGACTTTGGGGTCCGTCTCCCCTTTTTTCAGCTTTTCTCTTCTGCTTAGAGTACTTGAAACCTTCCAAATACAGCCCCTGCTTGGCTCACAAAAGTAACACTTATCACAGTGCCCAATGTCATGTCCAAGTGATTCTTACAACGCTGTTTTTTGAGCTTCTGACAACTATTTTGGATTGTGCCTTTTGTTTTCTGGCAGGAAAGGTTAAAATGTGTTTTCAAAGATACACTTCTCACGTAAAGGTTTTTGGGGTTTTTTTTCCCCCTCTCCTTTGGAATCTTTTCCTCAGCCGTAGAAAGTTCTTAGAATTCTGTGACACCTGGAGTTTGTCTGTGTCTCCTCTTTATCCTTTCGTGTCAGGACCAGAATTCTTGCTAATATACCTAAGGTCCTCATCCACATCCGATTAAGATATTTAAAACAAACAGAGATACTCCATTAAAAGGTGTCATCCATTAGTTTCCGGCTTTCTTCTTTAAATCCTTAAATACTTTTGAAAAGGTAAAATAAGAAAGTGGAACCAGTTCTGTCTTGTATTAAGTTCTAAATATTTAAATGGTAATTCTTGACTCTTAAGTCAAAACAGTATTCATTGTCTGGCAAGGAAGAATACAAAAGAAGCCACGTGCTTGATTTTATATGTTATTAACATGTGCTGAAAATACATTTGCTTTTGTCTTGCACAAACTCATTTGAAAGATGATTAACAGAATGGGTCGACACTGAATTTTTTCCTGGGTGTAAGGAAGAATACTCAATTGGGGGCTGCCGTATTAACAAGTAGGTCTTTCACGGCGTTCTAAAAGTCACCACAAGGTGGCACACTAGCCCAACATGAAGAAAGGACTTGCGTCCCAGGGGGCCAACTCGCAGTCTCCGTTAATGCCTTGATTTTCCACTTAGAAACAAGAAAATGCCATGGAAACTTTTGTTTTCCTCTTCGAGGGAAGGAGGAGGGAGAGGGGTGGGGGAGCCACCAAACCCCTTCCACTGTGTGTTGCGCGCTGCCCCGTAACCACATCTGGACATTATAAATCATTGTGTTGTTGGAATCCAGCATTTTCTGATCTTAGCAACAGCCCCATTCTCAGCAAAAAAGAACCAGCATGTTTAGCTTACAAACAACTAAAATGACAAGGGGAAGAAAGAAAATCATTTATAAAGGAGAAAACATCAGGGGAGTTTTTCTGGGCCGCCACAGGGCAAGCAACTTCAGAACATTCCATGTTCCTGGTTCCAGGGTCACTTGGTCCTTACCTGTAACTTACTCTGCTTCTCAAACAGAGACCAGAGACGTGAAACTAACTGCATCCGACTTTTACCTTAACACCTCTGCTCTGCTCACAGCTTGCGCTGACACCCCACCCCCCAAAGTCATTGCCTTTTAAGCTGGGCAATTGCTTGACATTCCACAGAACCTGCTTAGCGAAGGTGCCCTTATTGCTGCCTTCGTGAACAAAATCACTTCTGGGCACCAGAGCAGCTGTGTTCTAGCTCAGCTGAGTCTGATGCCTCAATCTGTCCGCCTCCCGCATTCCCGAGCTCCCGGATCTCCATACAAAGTACCTTTAGACCATGTGCACGAGGATCCGTCTAATCTCATTAGATTTCTCATTTTCAGCCTAATACTGTCATGGTCCTGTGCACCAGTGCCCCAGATTAGCTGCTTGTCAGAATGGTGCCCCACTAATGAGCTAATCCAAATAATGCTCAAATCCCAAATCAGATTTAAGACGATCCAGTCTGGGTAGAATTAGGGAGAGCGAGAAATGCTGGCTGAAAGAACAAGCTTTCGTTTTCTTTGTTTTGCCTTAAAATAAAATAGGAGGAGTGCTGTCAAGCTCCAGACTTTTTCCTTTGCACAACATTAACGTCCATCACCCAATTGGGAATAATAAACAGAAAAGAGTACATCTGTATGGATCGGTATAAATTTACCTTAGAGGGTTAGAAAACACACAAACACACATATGCAAGCTTAATATATTCAGCAGATCCATGTCCTTCACAGCTTCCACTTTGCCTGACTTTCCTGTGAGCTTGGCCTTAAGACCTTGCAGACGTTGACTCTGATGTTTTTCAGTGGTGACTTAAGGATGTAGGGTTAGGTCAAAAAAAAATTTTTTTAAGCTTATTTGTTTCCTTATTTTCCCTCAGGGTAAAGCTGGGCTCCAGAAATCCCAAAATGTCTAATAGCAAAGTTAAGGTCAGGCCCTTCACAAAGGAACTAGGAAAACAGAATGCAATCAGAATCGTTGTGGTTTCAGGTGTTCTTGAAAATGAAGCCCTGCCTTAAAAACTGATGCTTAAAATGGTTATTTCTGTACTTCTCTAGTCTTTGGGGGAATGAAAGGAATGACTTCTGTTGGCAAAAAGACGGTTTCCCTGCCGGCCACCGAGTGGGCCAGGGCAGAGCCCTAGGAGGGTAAGCGGTCTTGGTCTTCCACTGTCCTCCATGGCTCAGCAACTTGCGGGCCATCACAGGGACACCGTGCCTGCACCTGGCTGGGCATCTTGAAGCCGAAGGACCATAGTTTGAGTTTTATTTAAGAGTCAAGTTCTGCATGGCAGGGTAGTTGGCCTTCGTGTTCTGACGCCACACTCAGCCCACGCGACAGGGGAACGGTGGCCTCGGAATACACAGACGGACCCTTCTGTACTTGGACTTTTCTCGGTGCTTTCTGTTCAGGTCACAGTAATCCATTCCCTGGGGTCTTCAGAAATGTGTGCAAATGATGCACTCGGAAAGTACCTCAGATTCCGTTTCTCCTCATTTGTTGCACTTCTGTTTGATATGGTGTTGTTTTATAATTGCTAGCCTGCTTAAGGGACAAGCTAACAAAGCAAAGTTTGGTGTTCAAGTTTTGTGCCAAATGGAGTTCTATCGTCTTGCAACTTAGAGGAGCTTTCTGTCACTGATTTCAGAGTTAACCGCGTGGCACTCAGTCACAAACACCGAGGGACTGCCCGGAACTCAGTGTCCTTGCCCCATGCCTACGTGAGAGATGGTACCTGTTGCTCTCCTTCGTTCTCTGCTCTTTCCTTTCTCGTCACACTCTGAAACATATAGACGTATCCTTCTTCCCGCGCCTTAGCTAGGCCAATAGCCACTCCCCCCCATCTGCTGGATGGTCAGTCAAGGAGATCGACTGCTTGATTTCCCCATTTGATAACAGAGGCAAAGACCGCCAACAAAAATGAAAATATGTCTCCACAGAGACTGGTACCTGAATTTTCATTGCAGTTTCATTCATAATAACCCCAAACTGGAAGTGGCCCCAATGTCCATCAACTGGTGAGTGCGGAAACAGATTGTGGTATATTCACGCAATGGAACACTACCCAGCAGTCAAAAGGAGCGGGTCCCTGAGGAACACAACCACCTCGGAAAGAGTCCAGATTCAAAGGACATGATTCCATGCATATAAAATTCTCAAAAAGGCAAAAATCATAATAACTGAAATCAGATCAGCAGTAGTCTGGGGCTGCGGGGTGGAGGGGTGAAGAGGATGGACCACGAAGGGGCAAGAGGGAACTTTTTTGCATAGATGGCAATGTTCTGAGCATTTTTGTAGTGACAATTACACAAAACGGTCAAAACTCATGAAATTGTACACTTAGAAGAGATGCGCTTTCTTGCACATAGATTACACTTCAAACAAATTTTTAAATCCTTTTTGGATGGATATGTTTTCATATTTTATAAAACTGCCATAAAAGACAAACACAACAGCTAGAACGAGCCATTTTGTATGTTTTGTGTTTATCACATTAACTTTTTTTGCTGTAGCTGAATTTGAAGATCAGAACGATGTCCTGTAAAGACAAAGCAAGTTCGTATAGGTAATAATACCACCATATTTAGTCATGCACCCACAGGCCTCCCTAGTTTCTTTACCCAGTGTGTAAACAATGTGAGCTTGTTCATATTAACTTATTACAAGTCATATCTGGTTTGTTTGTTTTTTTGGTTAACCGCCCCCAAGGCAACCACCTCACGCCATCTCCCCTCCTTGCCCTGCCTGGACGCTAAGAATGCTTGTAACCACAGTCCGCATCCTCGGCTTTCCTCAGGAACAGGGAGCAAATGGATGATCATTTTTCTTTGTGAATTATGACGCAGGCACATCGCCTCACCCCTGGAAGACAGCAGCCCCTGCCAATCCTCTAGAACAGCCAGGAGAGAAATGAGAGGCCTGCTAGGGCCTATCTGCTTCCCTGCTGACTCTAATTACCCAGTCGGGAATTTTACAATCCCTCCTTCCCTCCCGCCCCCAAGTTGTGATGGTCGACTCTGCGCTCTGCAGACTTTGGCTGGTTCTTTCTTTTGTGTGCCCACTGCTGCCAAGTGCATTGGGCTCCTAATGAGGTTTGACACTAATGGAGCTGGGAGAGAGTGTGATTATGGGTCCTCCCCCCATGCAGCACAGACCTGGCAGGAAATGACCCCAGACTCTGCACCCTTCCACAACCCCCCGCCCCCGCCCATTCCGTCGAAACCATCTTCAGCAGCCAGCTGGAGCCCACCCCCCCTCCCCTTCTCACTGCAGTTCCCTCTTCCCTCCATCATCCTGCAGGTGGCTGAAAATAAGATTTTATGGCCTGATGCATGGTGGGTTGGTTGACAGCGCTGGAGACCTTCTTTAATTCAGGGGTGCTGTGGAGCATGGAGGTGAGATTGGAAATGGGAACAGGGACCCATAAAAACAAGGACTTTCCCAACTTGCTTTAAAAAAGCGTTCCAAGGAGGAAGGGATCTAGGGAAGTCATGGTTGTTTTCTATTAGATGCTTAACAACGTGTGTAAGTAGAGGTGATTTAAGAAAAAACAACATGTGCTTCTATAATTTCCATGTTGTGTGTGGTACAGGAGTAGGGACTGGAGCTGACTGTTGAACTGTGAGCTAATTATAGTCAGAAACAGCTGTTGTCCTCTAATGAGGAGACAGAGACACAAGACACCTCTCCGCTAGGAAGCTGGAGGAAGCCTGTTGCAGGCTTCTTGTGGACTGCTTATTCGTTACAAAATATTCTCTGCCACACACTTGGTCACTGGCCCGTTCTCACATCCACTCCAGCAGGTGATAAGTAATTTTCACCTCACTGTGTCTGGAGAGAGGAATATGTCCCCATTTTATTAACCTCTATGCTCCTTTTATTTTTAGCCCCCAGAAGTGTGTCATTCCTGACCCCCAGCCATGCATTACCAGGAGGGGTGCCCCTTCTCCATCCCCCCTTGATTTCCTTCAGCCCATTCCCATTTTTCTGTGTTTCCAAGGCAATCAGATATTCCCAGAGCTGTCAACTGTTTATCATGTGATGTAAGTGCTTCCCTAGACCACATTTTCTGTTTCTTGGTGCTATAGTTTTCTCCCCACGGTCCCTTAGATGTGACCAAACGTCTTTTTAATGTCGCGGGATGTAGAGCCCAGACGGTCTGTTGGTGTCCAGAAATGCGACTTCCCATTTAGATCTAATTCCCAAACAAATAGGGGAAATGTTAGTTGGAAATGTGATTTTTGTTAAATGTTAACAAAATCTGATGTTCGTGTGGACCTGCGTATTTAGAACACATAGAGTTAAACCTCAATACCTTGCGAGGAGGGAAAGAGTCAAAATCCAAAGAAGCTGAAGAAGCAGGTGCTCTGAGCCCTGACTCAAAGACTAAAAATGCTCCTTTCTAACCAATGAAGAGTAGGCGATTTAAAGTGACCATTTCCCACCCCCCCAACCGTGTATAAAGTATTATTTCCTGCGCCATTGAATTAAAAACAAGCTCTCGCTATAGCAACCATCCTAACAAGAGGCACTATTCACAGGCTGCCTTGGGAGCCCAGGGTCCAGGGGCCCATGAAGCACCTTTCTGAAAGCAGTTGTGGGCAAATGGGTGGCATATGTGTCTTTTACAGCATGTACAAGGCAGGGCTTGTACCATAAAAGGTTTCTCTGCAGACTGTATTGCTTTTGGAAGGGAAAGGGGAGTTCCAGCAGCTCTGTTTTTCTGTAGTTTAGGATTAGTGGAAATTTAATTGAAAATAAAACACAGAGCAACTGTAGAGGCTACTGAAAGAAAGAACAAAAGAGCTCTTCATTGAGCCAGCCCACCACATGGCGGCTGAGGGAGGCTGCTTGGGCCTCATCTGCCTGCTTCGGTGCGGCATCTGGGGCTTGGGAACAAGCCACTTCATGATCACGCACCCTGTGGCACCATTTGTGACCCAAGCCTTCCTGAAAGGACCCGAGGGCCTTCTGCAACACAGAGAAGGGTGTGTTTAATATATGCATAGGTGTGTGTGTCCACTTGAGGAGAATGTCTCATTTCGTCCTACCCCAGTACCCTTTTCTTGTATCTTCCCCCATACTTTCTAGTGCCTTCTTTGTCTCACATCATATCTCTAAAATCTTTATTTCACTGCCTTTTTATTATAACCTTAAGGAAAGCAATCTTTCCTTCTCTCTCTTTTTTTCTCATCCTTTCTCTGTCCTTCTCCTACTCTCCTTCTCTCTCAGTGAATTTTTGGGAAGACATAGCTATCAATTGCACCACATCATAGGTAAAGATTAGGTAATAATGAAGGGCTGAGAACATTTTACCCCCTGCCCCCCACCCCAGAATACAGTGACCTGAAGTATCTGGTTAATCTGAGTGGCCCTCTTAAAGTTTCCCAGGTGTGAGGGATGAGCATTTTTTTTTCTGCTGCCTTTGTTACCCCTTTCCATCCCCCAATAACAGCTTCTGGTGTGTTCTGGCATGAACTCCTCCAGTGCTGAGCCTCCACGTGAAGGTGACATCTGTCTAAGTGTCTCTTGCACCCCTGTTTTCTTCTTCAGATGCCAAAGGTCACCTCTCAGTAATATCACTGCCCCCTGATCGTAGCTAGAAGTGAAAGTATCCTCCAGCTTGTGATGTCTGGGGAACTCAAGAGGCCAGGTCCCTAGTTCCTGGGTCAATTATGTTAGCTGCCTTGATTCAAAGTGGCTCTCTCCTAAGCATAGTGTTTTCATGAATATGATGCTCAATGCTTTAAATCCATGCATTCAGGTTTTCTTACCCGATACAGCTTCCACACCATTCAGAGACTATGTCAGAGCCCAGCACGGTGTTTTGTACATACAAATGTTAAATAAATGTTTTGCTATGAGGAATTCTACCAAACATTTAAAGAAGAATTAATACCTATTCTTCTGAAGCTATCTCAAAAAATAGAAATGGAAGGAAAACTTGTAAACTCATTCTATGAGGCCAGCATTACCTTGATCTCCAAACCAGACAAAGACCCCACCAAAAAGGAGAATTACAGACCAATATCCCTGATGAGCATGGATGCAAAAATTCTCACCAAGATACTAGCCAATAAGATCCAACAGCACATTAAAAGGATTATTCACTGCGACCAAGTGGGATTTATTCTTGGGCCTGCAAGGGTGATTCAACATCCACAAATCAATCAACATGATACACCACATTAATAAAAGAAAGGACAAGAACCATATGATCCTCTCAATAGATGCAGAAAAAGCATTTGACAACATACAGCATCCTTTCTTGATAAAAACTCTCTGTAGTATAGGGATAGAAGGAACATCCCTCAATATCATAAAAGCCATACACAAAAAACCCAAAGCAAATATCATCCTCAACAGGGAAAAACTGAGAGGTTTTCCCCTAAGGTCAGGAACATGGCAGGGAATATCCACCCTCACCACCATTGTTCAACATAGTGCTAGAAGTCCTAGCCCAGCAATCAGACATCAAAAAGAAATAAAAGGCATCCAAATCAGCAGAGAAGAAGTCAAACTCTCACTCTTCACAAATGACATGATACTCTATGTAGAAAACTCCAAAGACTCCACCCAAAAACTGCTACAACTCATACAGGAATTCAGCAAAGTGGCAGGATATAAAATCAATGCACAGAAGTCAGTTGCATTTCTATATACCAACAATGAGACAGAAGAAAGAGAAATTAAGGAGTCGATCCCATTTACAATTGCACCAAAAACCATAAGATACCTAGGAATAAACCTAACCAAAGTGGTAAAGGATCTGTACTCTGAAAACTATAAAACACTTATGAAAGAAATTGAGGAAGACACAAAGAAATGGAAAAATGTTCCATGCTCATGGATTAGAGGAACAAATATTGTGAAAATGTCTATGCTACCCAAAGCATTCTACACATTCAATGCAACCCCTATCAAGCTCTATTACAAAGCTGTCATCATCAAGACAGTATGGTACTGGCACAAAAACAGACACATAGATCAATGGAACAGAATAGAGAACCCAGAAATGGACCCTCAATGGTCAACTAATCTTTGACAAAGCAGGAAAGAATATCAAATGGAAAAAAAGACAGTCTCTTCAACAAATGGTGTTGGGAAAATTGGACAGCCACATGCAGAAGAATGAAACTGGACTACTTTCTTACACCACTCACAAAAGTAGATTCAAAATGGATGAAAGACCTAAATGGGAGATAGGAATCCATCAAAATCCTGGAGGAGAACACAGGCAGCAACCTCTTTGACCTTGGATGCAGACTTTGAACTTCTTGCTAGACATGTCTTCAAAGGCAGGGGAAACAATAGCAAAAATGAATCACTGGGACTTCATCAAGATAAAAAGCTTTTGCACAGCAAAGGAAACAGTCAACAAAACTAAAAGGCATCCTACAGAATGGGAGAAGATATTTGCAAATGTCTTAACAGATAAAAGGCTAGTGTCCATAATCTATAAAGAACTTATCAAACTCAAAACCCAAAAACCAAAAAATCCAGTCAAGAAATGGGCAGAAGACATGACCAGACATTTCTCCAAAGAAGACATACAAATGGCCAACAGACACATGAAAAAATGCTCAATATCACTTGGCATCAGGGAAATACAAATCAAAACCACAATGAGAAACCACCTCACACCACCCAGAATGGCTAAAATTAACAAGTCAGGAAACAACAGATGTTGGCAAAGATGTGGAGAAAGGGGAATCCCCTTACACTGTTGGTGGGAACGCAAACTGGTGCAGCCACTCTGAAAACAGTATGGAGGTTCCTCAAAAACTTAAAAATAGAGCTACCCTATGACCCAGCAATTTCACTACTAGGTATTTATCCAACAGAAACAAACAAAGTGATTCAGAGGGGCACATGCGCCCCAATGTTTATAGCATCAATATCCACAATAGCCAAAATGTGGAAAGAGCCCAGATATCCATAGACAGAATGGATAAAGAAGAAAAGAAGATGTGGTATATATGTGTATATATGCGTGGAACACAATGGAATATTACTTGGCCATCAAAAAGATTGAAACATTGCCATTTGCAGCAATGTGGATGGAACTAGAGGGTATCATACTAAAGCGAAATAAGTCAGTGAGAGAAAGACAAATATCATTATTTCACTCATATGTGGAATATAAGAAATAAAACAGATGAATATAGGGGAAGGGAAGGAAAAATAAAATAAGATGAAAACAGAGAGGGAGGCAAACCAAAGAAACTCTTAACTATAGGAAACAAACTAAGGGTTGCTGGAGGGGAGGTTGGTGGGGGGATGGGGTAACTGGTTGATGGGCATTAAGGAGGGCACTTGATGGAATGAGCTGGATGTTATATGCAACTGATGAATCACTAAATTCTACCTCTGAAACTAATAATACACTATATGTTAATTAAATTGAATTTAAATTTTAAAAAGTTTTGCTATGGATGGATGGATAAATGAATAGATGAATAAATGAGTGAATAGAAGGTTTGTTCTGTATTAGAAGATAGCAATTTGGTTTAGCATATTTGCTGATTTAAAAAAAGCAGCTTAAAACATAATTTCCTGAAAGTACCAACTAACTCTTTCAAAGAACTTATATATAAAGAAGACTGATTTAACTTATACTTTAAAAATATTTTTATAGGGGAAATAAGCAAAAATAACACAGTGAAGCATTTCTAATTTTTGACAATCCTGCTTTTGGAGGGGGACACAGATTCTGTAGAGAATACAGGTCCACAACTCCTTATTCATAATTCCAAAATCCAAAGAGCTGTATGTAATAAACAAAAGTTTTTCTTAACTCAAATGGCAGGAAACCTCACCTGAACCGACATGAGGCTATTGACAGCCTTTGTTTATATTTATTCTACCAAGTGTGGCCATCACACATACTTCTGCAGAAATATTAATGTTTGATTATAGGGAGCTCCGGATGTCCCTGGGGTGTTAAGTAATAGATGGCATATTCACCATATTTTTCCCTTTCTAAAATCTAAAAAGAATCTTGAATTTCAATACATATGGCCTCAAGGCATTGAGAAAAGGGATCGGGACTCTATATTAACAAAATGCTGCTTTCGTATGTCCGAGTTTACTCAGTAACTTGAACAGATTGCTAACAAGACAAGACACTCAGAGGTCTTAAATACTGTATATAAAAGATCTTCGTGCTTGAGACCTTACAGCATTATATTTTTAAAGTATGAATTCTTTATACAGTAAACATATCATGAGCACAGACCAAGCAGCTACATTATTACAGACTAAAGACCTCAGAGAAGATGGCGTTACCACTCTTGTTCTCAGGGAGCTCAGGCTCCTAAATAATTTTACAAGTGGCATAAAAATTACTTACAGGAGTCTCTGAAACATGCTTTCATTTTTGATCCATTTGAAGCTTTCTGTGTTTCTTTTAATTTTTCTCCATTAAGACCCACAAAAATCACAAAGCAATTTCTTAATGCAACCACACTAACTGATGCAGACTTCTAAAGCATGGGACATTTTCTAAAACAAAGGGGATGGTCCCAGGGCTTCTTCCGTGACCCAGAGTCTTCTGTGGACAAATGGCACCACTGATCGCTCAACACACCGACTGGGGCCAGCAGTTACTGGTGTGGGTTTGGATGAAAGAAGCTTTGAAGTCACAGCTCAAGCCCAAATACCAGTGCTGGAAGGATACATTTCTGCCTCCAAAAGGCAGTTACTCCTGAATGTTATATGGGCTTGAAAGATTCAACTACCAGTACCAAATCCCAAGTCACTCTTTCTAACTTGGGTGGGAAAAGAGGTGGGTGAGGGCCTGCCAGGTGTGTATGTGTGGGCAGGGGGTGGGGGGGGGGAGTTGCGGGCAGAGATCAGGAGGCCTGCTCACTCAGCACTTCTCAGACAAAAGCCTTGGTTTTGGTTTCATTTGCTGTGGCCTTCAGAGCCCAACTTACTAATGGCTCTGTTAATGCAAAAGCTACAGATTTCACTGTATTGGTAAAAACTGATATTAAGCAAGTTATGTGATTGGCAGGTGAACACCAAAACTTGCAGCCTGGGCCACTTGCATTAGGAAGCATCGCGGCACGCGGCTGCTTAAATGGGCAAAGCTTTGGATGAAGGTGACTTCCGTGCCTGAGTTGGGTCTAAATTATGGAAGGGTTTTGCCACGTATTTAGATATTTTGCTGCACCGTGACTTGATGATCTTTCAAGGAGGTGTGTCTGCCAGTGTGTTTTCTATGTACTTTCCCTGCAGCAATAAGAAGTCCCGCAGAACTTACTAAGCAGGATGAAAAGAACCAAGGGCTCATCTAAACTTTCACTTCAGGGACACATTTGGGTCTCTCCATTATGTCCCACTGAGTCTTTGTTAATGGGAATTTTGTTCCAGTCATGGGACCTTCACAGGCTGCTGGTACTCATATCTCCAGGGGGACAAATTCTATTTCAAGAAAAATAGCACCTCTTCTCTTCCAAGAGATCTGTCACCACTGCAGAGCTGGGAAGTGCCGCTCACAGCCCTGGGTGGGAAGGCAGCTTGCTGAGTCAGCCCTACAGAGTGTGAATGGTGTGCAGTCATTAGGGTGATGATTTCCATGGGAAATGACCTGAAGAATTTCAGTAATGAAATTCCATGCAGGAGTCTTGAACGGCCCACAAGTACCAATCCATTCTAGAGTCTGGGCTCAGAGCAAACTCTGTCAAGCATGAAGTCGAGTACTTTCAAAGCATGCTTTGACATGGCTTTAAACAAAGAAGAGCAAGTCTCTGCTTTGGACTTTTATTCATTCACCCCAGATTCTAAGGACAGACTAATCTCCTTTGTTGATGTTGTCACAGTATTGGATTTCTGACCAGCCAAAGGTCACTCCGGTAACTTTGCAGGGGGTAGTCAATGAAGATTCCTAATTCGTGAAGCTCTGGAGGGAAAAAGTGGGTGAAGATGCGTATGGCGGTTTTTGCTTTTGTTTTTATTTTCCAGGAAGGTGGAAATCCAGAATTCTGCTATAAAATAAACTTGATGACCAAAAGCAACCACAATAGAATAACAATCCTCTTTCTGGTTTTCTATATCCTATTTTCTTAATTGGGTGGGCGGGAGAGCTAATTTCCACAGGGAGCAAGTAGGTGGGCACAGGCTGTATAAATCCCATACTTGCAATCTTTGGCAGGGATATGCACTGCCATTATGCCTTCTAAATGTCAGCTGAGGTAGAAACTGGTTCCAGATCTGAGAGGTGCCAGACACCTGCTCCCTCGGCTCCAAGGCTCCAAGATGTGTTTCTGCTGGTAGGTCGCCTGTACACAACCCTTTCTCAACACACACTGATCCTCTGAACCCAGGAGCAGTTTAGAATACTGAGTGTGCTCAGATTCCCCTTCCTTCTCAACACTCATATTCCTCTCCTACGATTTGCTCTTCCGATAGGAGGCTGAGCTGGGCGTCTGTGCTTTCATTTGGTACCTAAGTTATCAAAATCTCTGAAATGCCATCTTTTCTGTGGAAGGCTGTGACTTTTCAGAGAGCCAAATGCCTCATTTAGGCGGTAGCAACTTTGAGAACCACCTTAAGTATAAAAAGTGTTTAACCTAGAAGATAGCTATGCTGGTGAGCTCCTTCATGAAGGAGAAGCAATAGGACTAATTAAATTGACAGTGATCACATTCTAGGTTATTTTCATTTCTTTTCATTCACAAGCAATTTTGAGAAATGGCTTTGTTCACCTTTTCTAAAATTGAGTGTGGGTGTAACTCTATCTAAAATTCAACGGACCCAGTCATTTAAATATAGTTACCAGTAGTTTGGTACCCAGAGCTTTGTTTTTAGAATATGGATTCTTCGTGGCTACCTCAGCCTCCAAATCCATCAATTTAGGCAACCTAAGGCAATAAGAGCTAACATTTATTGAGCATTTACAATGTACCAGACACCAATAGCTTAAGAGAATTTCCCCAATACTCATAGCACCCTATTAGGTAGGCAATGTTATTATTCCTGTGTTACAGATGAAGAAAGTATGAAACAAGGACACAAAGAGGTTAACTAACTTGCTAAGTGTCATGCAGCTGTATAGTAATCATAGCAATATTCATATAACGTTTACTTTGGGCCAGACACCTTGTTAAATGCTATGAAGCACATAACATGTATACACGTGTTAACTCACAGCAATCCTGAAGGTAGACAGTGAAGGGGTTCAGAACAAGTCTTCTCGAAACATATCAATTTGGCATGTTGGGCTACTTTGAGATGAAGGCAATCAAGACCCAGCAGACTCAAGAAAAATTTTTAGGGGCGCCTGGGTGGCTCAGTCGTTAAGCATTTGCCTTTGGCTCAGGTCATGATCCCGGGGTCCTGGGATCGAGCCCCACATCGGGCTCCCTGCTCAGCGGGAAGCCCGCTTCTCCCACTGCCCCTCCCCCTGCTTGTGTTCCCTCTCTGTCAAATAAATAAATAAAATCTTTTAAAAAAAAAAAAAGAAAAACTTTTACCTCCCACTCCACTACCTAAAAGAATATAGATGGAGGACTGACACAGAAAGAAAACTATTACTAAGAGATTAGTTTTTACCTGAGGGACCTCTCTATTTGGCAGGACAAACATCTAATAACCGAACATCTGCTTTTCTCCTTGTCCTGTGAATCACCCTCCTCCCCTTTGAAGCCCCAGGTCCCTATCCCATTCCTTAGCTCAAGATGGCATCTAGGCCTCAAATGCCTGGATTGTCCTTGGGGCTCCCATGTGTATACATATAATTACATTTGTTTTTCTCCTGTTAGTCTATCTTATGTTAATTTGATTATTAGACCAGCCAAAGAACCTAGGAGAGTAGAAAAAAAATTTTTCCTCCCAACAGTGGTATTAGTATCCCATTTTACAGATGAAAAAATGGAGGCACAGGGAGGCTGTCCAAAGGAACACAGCAGGAGGGCTAGGATTTAAACCTAGACAGTGTATGTAGTTCTAAATTCTATGCTAAACTGCTTCTCATGTAGTCTTTAATATTGTTATTTCAGTCTTCATTTTCCAAAATAAATGCTCCTTAGGGTTGTTATTAGGATTACGTCATATAATCTGTGTGAAGAATTTAGCACAGTGCCTGGCACATGGTAAAATACCACAATAAATGATAGTCACTATTATTATTAGTCGTAATAAAATTCATGTTGCATGACTTTTTCCCAGTGGGAAACAGAATGAGAAGAACACATTTTTGTCTACCTTAAAGCAGCTGTACAAGAGTGACCAGCTACAGGTAGTTAATAAAACCCTTTTTGTGTGTGATGAGGAATATTGATAAACTCTGTACTATTTGCCATTCTTCCTCTGTCTGTGAAGCACCGCAACCATTTCCCTCCTTTGGAATGTTCATTCAGGGCAAGCCTCAGAGCCAAAAAGCAGGTGAAAAAGAATTAGGAAGTTCTATTAGATTCTAAGGAGGGAAAAAAAGTCAGCCTCTTCATCTCTAAAATACAGATGACAATCCCACCTTATCTAGCACTCAGGGACGGTGTGAGGCGCACAAAAGAGCAAACATGAAGGCGCTTTGAAAACCGTGCACCCTAATCAAGCAGTATCGTTCGTATGAGACGGTGGCCCTGAGAAATCCCACATGTGTACAAGTCACAGACACCGTAAGAGTAGCGAGCCACCCTGGGAGCCTCCGACAAAAGATGAGAGGTTGCTGAAAAAGGTAACAAGTCTGGGGGAGGGAAGAAGAGAAGTTGTGCCTTTTGGAGCGGACAGGGGAACTCCATGGAATAACAACAGGAGGAAGAGAGGCTGGTGCATAGGTGGCAGGTAGCAAGAGCATCCAGTCCGGGAACGTCTCGCACTTCCTTCAGCACAGCCTCAGGAGGGCGTGCCCTTAGATGGCCCCGCCCCACAGATCAGCCCTTCCCCCGCCCCTTTGGCAGCAGAGAACAATACCCTGGTGCAGTTGCTATGACAAATCCCCGGGGGAGTGGGTAGTCCGCAGGCAGCACATTCCAGCCAACATTAGCCTGCCACTGGAGCCTCCTCTAAGCAAACTGTGGAATGTGTGACTTCAAGGAAGGGATTAATGTGTTTAGAGGCTCAGTCAAGCCCACCACCAGAAGACTTATAAAGAGCAGAGGAAACACAGAGGAATGGCTCAAAGCGAACCCATTATGCACAGCCTCAGCAATGTGCCAACCTTTCCTGGCTTCTCACTAGGTGTCTCAACAATTATAGACTAGGAGACACCAACGGGTAATGCGTAGTGAAGTTGCAGACAGGTGAGAGATATAAATACCTATGAATGACTCCACTGCTGGGCAGTCCACTAAGAGGGTGAAAGGATTTGCAGAACGGGGTGATTCAAAATATTTTCAGTATCATCACCAGCTAAAATACCATCCCAGGGCAAATTTCCTCCAGCTTGTGTTTAGAGCCAAGTCTAGAAGAGGCATTCCATCAGCCAAACCGATGGGTGTTAAGAGTACTTGCAAATAGGCTCCTTTGTTAAAATGGCAAATTGTGATTTAGTATCCTTGGAACTAGCCAGATTAGCAAATGAGAATGTTTTCTAATGATAAATTGTGCTAATTTGGGTTTCATTGGTCAAGTGAGCGGTTACTCTGTATTTTACAACCACGTCTGACAACAGGAGTTACTGAAGACGTTCCAGTCATATTTTGGGGGACTGTTTCTGCCAGGACTCCAAACAGTTCAGCAATAACAGTTGCCTCAAATTTCCTTTTAATAAACAAAGTTATTTTGGCATGTTTATGCCGTGTTCCTTGTGGATTTTTGGGAATCAGTTCTAGCTTATTTGGATAAACTGCTTTGTAAGGGTTTGTGAATATCAACACATGGATGACATATAAAACAGAATACCATTTATCACATACACATTTCAAAGTTACTTTTTTCCACTTGAAGGAGAAATACATGCACAATATAGAAGATATATAAAATCTATGAAAGCAGCAAAATTAGTCCTTATTTGTTTGGTAGTAAAAAAAAAAATCAACTCAAATCAGCTTAACTGGCTCATGTAAGGAGGAAATTCAACTGGAGTTGATACCTTCAGGCATAGTTGGTTCCAGGAATTAAGCTGTGTCTCCTGTGTCCTATGCTGTGGGAAAGGCAGACAAAACCTCTGGCTTCACAGTTCACTACGAGCAGCCAGAGACAAAATGATAGCCCATATTGCCATCACTCAAAACAATTATGTTTGATATTCTGTCATATTTCCTTCTTGTCTTTTTCATGCACATTTTCCCTTGCTCATTCAGAAATTGAAAACCGAGCCAGTTATTGCACCCTGAAGATGCAATGAAGATATGAATGCATTTCCCGTCAGTGTCCTGACCCCTCACTCACAGTCCCTGCAGCTGAGTATCAGAAGGGCATGTCTGCCATGTCTGCTCAAACTCTCTACAGCTGCTATTCTTTGGTGACAGGGCTATCCAGAGAACTTTCTACAATGATGGAAATGTCCAACACATTAGTCACTAACACACTGAACGCTTTAAGTGTGGCCAGTGCCACTGAGGAAATAAAGTTCACATTTTATTTAATTTGTATTAATTTAAAGTTAAATAGCCACATGTGGCTACTGGCTGCCATATTGGACCACCCAGGGTCTATACAAGTGCCATGAGTAGAAGTCACAGCTTAAACATGAATGCACGTCCTACCTCTCTACAGATAACAGATGCACCATTGAAGGCTCTGATTGGAAACATCTAATAAAAAGACACTTTAATAAGCTTCTGTGGTGGCTCCTTTCTGTCCTCAAGCAAAGTCCTCAGCTCTGAGTCTTCCTGCTCACCCAGTGCCAGCCTAAGTCCCTCCCTTTCTCTCACACAGAGCAGAGTTCTCAGGAAAATTCACAGGCTTTCCAGCACTGTCTTGATTTGCTAGTTATTCCCTGTTTTGTTCTAAAGAGGCAAATATGATGTGGGGCTAAGGAAGGTTAAGGAGGAGCCTGTCTTGATCACAGAGCATATCTGTGAATTCCCAAAGCTTTAAAAAAAAAAAAAAACAGCTAAAAAGGGTGATGTCGTTGTGATTTCAGAATTTCTTCTGAAACAGAAACGCGGCAGCATTGTGCCATGACTCTGTTTACTTCCACATTTTCTTATCTGTTAGTGAAGGTTTGCAGTCCTTTGGCAATTAAAATACAGACCCTATTACTGTCACTGTGATATTTATTTTATCAGCATCGGAGTTGTAAATACCCTAAGTGAGGCAGCAGAACATCATAACCTTCAAGGAGTGTTGAACACAAGCCTTCAACAGCAAGCATATGATTTAATATGTTAGTCTCGAAGATACAATAGCAAAACCACTTCAGGAAGATCCATGATAATGTGAAATCTGTTGCGTGCCTTCTGTTCTAGATTTCAGGCTCTTAAAAGGCAGGGACCCATCTGTCAACTGCCCAAGATGGTAGACTCGTTAGTAGGCCAAGCAGGAGCCTGAAGGCAGGGCTGTCTGGCTCTGAAGACAGTTTGCTTTCCTGGCACCAGCCCATCGTAGCTTCTCCTGTATGACTTTATATTGCCAGCATTTGGAGGGACAAAGAATGGAGAGAACATTCCCCCAAAGAATGCAACCAAGGGATTCAACAGGCTCTGCTCCTTTTTTCCCCCCCCCAGTATCTTCAACACCAATGTGCTCCTGAAATAATGCATTCCTGAAGTCTATTTAATAACAGTTTTGTTTTTTGTTTTTGGGTTTTTTCAGTCATAATGTGAGGACTATCTGAAGGGTACCAGGTGCATGCTGGTTACCTGTATACAGTGTCACGTTGCCCAGTGTGCCTGGCATTCCACAAGTCTCTTCCAGGTGAACTCATGCTTGCCCTTTCCAGGTGGCCCTGCCAAGAGGGAACCAGACCACTCACTCTCTCTCAACCCCTCCAAGCTTCAGTCTTCATGTCTACAATGGAGATAATCATACCACCCATCTCTTAGAGCAGGAGTTGGAAAACTATGGCCCATGGATCAAATCCAGCCATGCCAGTTCATTTCCTTATTGTCTATGGCTGTTTTCGTGCTATAAGGGCAGAGCCGAGGAGGTGTGACAGAGACCGTATGGTCCGCAAGACATTCTAGGAAGTTTGCCAACTTTTGATGTGAGGGCCATGGCATATAGTAAGTGCTCAATAAATATTAACGGCTGATATTATTATTGTCAGATTCCTCTTCTTTTCTCTCTTCCTCTCCCCCGAACTCACTCCCATAAACACTCGCTGAATATTCTTCATGCTATAGGTTTCAGTTTTATTCTTCCTCTTCAGATCCAAGATATTCTCTCTCTCAGCCTGAATCCTCTAGCTCCAATGGAGTGTGCTCACCCTTTATGAAGCAGGGCTTGGGGTCCCCTCAACTTTGCTAAAGTCATTTCCCTATCCAGTCACCCACTGCTTTGGCTTAAGCTCCTTGAGACGTGAGCAGGGACTCTTACTGTGTATGATTGTATAGGTTGGACATTGCTCAGCCATGTTCAGGGATTCTGCAGGGCACGTAGATGCCAGCTGCAGGTCTTTGTTTGTTCCTGCTTTGATTTCTGCCCGACTTTCTGACTGCTTTTCTGCTTGGAGAGGAAACCTCAGTGGCTTCTGTTGATCTTCTCCTTAAGTTCACATCTCCGCTGAGCAACCACCGTGTTTTCTTTCCCCTGGTTTCCACTCTGGTCTGCTTTGCTCTCTCAACCTGAGAGCCTTCTTCAGAGACAACCACGCCAAGTTTTACGTAAGTCAGCTGACGTCAGGAAAGTGAAAACTCTGCCACAGGGAGTGTGAGCTTTCTCCTTCATTCCTCAAGAGCTCCTTTCTCCAGGACACCACTCAAGTAGGGATTCTTAGGCTTTTACTGTATTCTTGATGAAAGATAATGTCCCTTCTTGGGAATAGAATGATGAGGGGAGGGAATGGGTAGCTAAGAGCAGTCTCTGAATCTTACTTCTAAATCCAGCTCTTGGCCTTCCCTATGTTCTATACATGTGCATATTTTCTAGCTCATAATGTCAAACCATTTCTGGAACATGTCTCAGTTTAACAGGCAAGGTGACATACTAATTCTATTCCACATGTTATTGTCTATCCCATCTTCTATTGCTTTTTCTTTCATCCTCCCTTCAGAATTCTATTTACATTTTTGTTTTCACCAAGTGTTTTGGGCATAATAGAGATTTTGGGTAGTGATGTTTTCTCAGTAAAACTAAGGATGGTCTCACCATTCCCAGTCACAACAGGGGCAGGATTTCTGCCAAAAAGGCAGCTCTCAGACTTAAGATAAAGATGTTACTTTGGAGCAGTTGTCTCCAACTGGTGTGTGTTTTGGGGGTTGTGGATGGAAGAGATGGAGGGGAATCACCTGGAGGACTTTTGCAAACTCCCTATGGCTGTCGAAGATTCAGATACACCTCACCTCAATTCTGATATACTCCTTTCCAAATTAAAACTCTCTACAGGTGAATTAAAGGCAAAGACTGGGAATTAAGTCTGTGAGAAGGTAAGGTTTGCTTGGGCAGCTCTGGGTTATCAGGGAGTGAGGGGGGCTCTAAAATCAGACCAGTCACTTTCTTTGCTCAGGAGGCCTTATCTCCAGCATAAAGATGACAGGGCGAGACAAAGGAATCACAGCCATCATGCAATCCCATTTTGCCTTCATCAAGGCAACCTCAAAACACCAATAACAATAATTAGATTTTCAAATTATGAAGTTGAATTTGATGTAGTTGCATTAAAACTTGTTGGGTTCCAACTCAAACTGTCCTAGGTATAATTAGACATACAGAGAAAGTAATATGTGGCTCAGCCCTTGAGGAGTTTGCAAGTGGATTGGAAGTCATTTCCAATGGGAGATTTTTTTTCTCCTCTTCTAAAAGGTATAACTTCAACTGTGTGGAAAAAAATTTTAAAGATCCTGACACAATATACATTAATGGCGGTTGCTCATGGAAAGCACACAAATTGACAGTCTTAAATGAATTTTTTCTAAAGGGACTTTTCCCTTTTAAGAATTTCTAAAATGTGACCCCACACAATAAAAAATTTGACCTAACCTACCATTTGTCTTGGCTAATCCAAATCCAATTTAGGTCTATCCAAGATGTGGCCAGTGTTCTCATCCTCTTAATTCTTTGGATAAGACAATTCCAGAAGTTTAATCAAGAACCAAAAATTGCTCTTCTGCCCACACAAATCCTGAAGTGATCTCTATATACTGGATATACATGTTTTTTTCTTTTTTTTTTTTTTCTCCAATTAGATTGCAGGTCTCTGAGATGGGGGAATTACATCTTTTTATTCCTTCGTATGCTCCCCTCTTCCTAAATGCCTCCAAACTCTTCACATATATTTCTTAGTAATAATAACACATATGAGTGCTTACTATTTGCCAGGCACTGAGTGGTTTACAGGCATTACTGCACTTATTTCTTACAAGATATGGAGACTGAGGCTTAGAAAGGTTAAAATAATTGCACTAAGGCATAATGCTAAAAAGTGGTAGATTGAGGATTTGAACCCAGACAGTCACAACCGAGAACACCCAGATGGAAACACCACGCTGCCCCATCTCCTGCACTGATCGCTCTCTGGCTAAGATGACCAAAATGCCACAGGCACTTGATGCTTGCTTGGGGAAGGAGAACACTCCTCCCCCAAGAACACTTGAGAGGCATCATCAGTGAGCTTCTGTGATGGGATAATGAACATCTGCAGCCACCCTGTGCAACCAGCTGAATGTGTGGCCGCGTCGGTTTCACATATTCTATGGGAAGTGCACTCGATAGCATTTTTATGATATATGCTTTTCTCTTCACAATCATCCCAAAAGGCATATCACTCCCAGCCTTCCTTCGGAGGTAAATACAAGGCAGAGAAAGAAGAGCAGGTCACCCACGTTCAGGAAGAAAGTCATTGGGGAAACCAAGGTCTCTCCTACAGCCCTCGATTTCCCAGCAATCTCTTAATCTAGACTTTCTCCCCCCACCTCAAAATAGACCCCCAGACATGCGACGGTGAAAACATAGGGCTATGAGACCCAAAAAAGTAATGAGATAAAACCATAAGAAAAAAAAAATAAGAACACCATAAAAATCCTGGAGAAGAAATTACAAGTCATTCACTAGTCTATTGGTAAAAATGTTTTAATGTATTTTTCTATGTGTAGCAGTCATGTGGAATGTTCTTGGGATTCTGACACCACAACAGATCTCTGTGCTAATACAGTTTCAAATATATAATTTACGGTAGAGCTGTAAAAATCCCTTTTTTTTTCCTTTCAAAGAGGCTCTGGGTAAATCTGTTTTCCATATTGGGAGATTCTTGAAAGATGTCCATTACACCCAATTAAACACTGGTACTTACAGCACGTTCTTTGCAACACATCTTTTGCATCTCGTTTAGAGTTATTACTCACGTGGCCCAACTATTGCCTGATTTAGAAGGTCTGTCTTGAAAAGTGGAATATGGAAATGGTCCTGGAAAAGGAATGATATATTTAGGATACTTTAAACAGTGTTAGGTATATTTAGTATATCCACTTAATGCTGTTTTGGGTGATTTATGGTCTGGGCTATGCTATGCTTCTTAGAAATTATTACAGTTGTATTTCAAATTTTAATTTGCAAAATATTTTAAGAATTACAAAACAAACAGAGGCGGGTCCAAGTTTCCTTGGATTGCTGGAGCAGTGATAACACAGATTCCGATACAAATTCTGGGCACAAAGTGGGCTCTAGCACCATCTCTACCTCTTCATAATTTTTCACTATCTCTGGCAGTATGAGTACGAAGACAGCTTGCTGAATTTCAAATGTCCTTCAGTAACTGGAACATTGCATTCTAATGCATTTTGATGAGTCAGATTAGTTATTTGTCACATATGTTGGTAATGCAAGGAAATGTATTCAGGGGTAGTCCAGGCAGCCAGCCATGAGCAGATGAATGAAAGTGACCAAAAGCAGACCGGAACAGAAAGCTGAGGAAAGTGTTTTTAAGAAGGCTATTCAGTAGCCAAATCTTTTTAATATTGAGTAATAGATTTAAGAGGTTGAAATCTCCACCTTTTTGTGCAGAAGGCAGAAAACTTTTCCTTGTTTGGGGGAAGAGGGAGTGCACAAAGATATTGGAATGAGAAGACGATATAATTTTTCCTTCCCTGGATGTATATATCTCACTTCTAGGACACATGTGGATTCCACTAACCTGTGGAAAGGGGGAAGTCTCTGTTGCCAGCAAGCTGTTGACTAGAGATTAGAAAGTGTTCAGATTCCCTGACACAGCTGGCTGGGGACCCCTTGCCTTGGAGATCAACAGGAAAGTGAAAAGTCTGGGCAAAATTTTGCTCTGTCGCTGGTCACATTTCTCTGAAAATGACATTGCCCTTCCTGGGCTGTTGAAATGAGATACTGTCACATCCCGAATGAGATCACTAGGTCGTAATCTCATCCCCAACCTGATTTTTCTTGGCATGTGTGAGCATCACTGGGAGAAGAGGGGAGGGATGAGCATGGTTTGAACAAAACCACCCCTTTAATTAAACTCACAGTCATGTCCCCTTCTGCTCTGATCCCATCAGGTCTCAGCAGCTATGCAGGTCGGGCTAGGGGTTGGTAATTACACTGTCTGTGGCATGTACTGCTGTAAGGTGTAAGTTGAAGCCTTACACTCCTGGCCAGGTGTGTGCTGCTTTGTGGGCTTTGCAAAAAAGAACATTGACAAGGCAATGACCCTAATGTGCTTTGGGGTCTCCGAAAGTTGGCATGACATAAATGAGGTGGTGTGTTTCATGGTCCATATGCTGATACCCCAATTAAGAGATCCCTGGAGACAAAGCTTCTTGCACCAAATCAGACAGGACCTGCAGTCAACTGAGAGAAATTCCAGCCTTCTCAGATGTTAGGAGAGTGGAAACAACCATTGAGATTTAGTATGTATAGTGTAATCTCTGGCACGCAAATCTGCAATCTTGGTTGAGGAAATGATTGGACCCTTAGAGCTTCCATGGCATGTTTTCATCACTTAGATGTGACAAAAACTTGCTGAGACTGACTCTGGATATTGCAAATTCCATTAAGTAGTTATGAGACTATGATGCTATTTTCCCGATCTGCTTGCCAGAGCCACCTTCTCTTTAGACAAGTAACCCTCTACCACAACTGGCTGTAGCATTGACCCTGAGCCTCAACTGGGGACCTCAGAGACTGGAGGACCCCTTCTGCTTGGCTGGAGGCAGGTCTAGAAGCAAATCACGCCTACATCTTAGTCTCCATGTCACACTGGAATGGGAATGTGAAGGCAATATGAGGAAAAACAAGGTCGTTACTGAGAAAAAGAAAGAGCGAAAGAGAATATCTTGGATAGATAGAGATAGAAAGAGAATAACTGCTACTCCATGTAGCGAATGTCTTCTCTATGTCTGGCTTCATCATCTCCTTTAATCCTTTATGTCTCCAGATTCCTGGAAGCAAATTCCAGAGTAAGAGTCTACCCCTGTGGACTACCTTTCCATCCTTTTGTTCCTGGCAGGGAAAACTGTAACCATTGGCATTGTGGTCCAGCAAACACCCTTACCCTTGACCATCACTCATCCTTGGTGGGGAGTGAGGAGGAGGGAGACGCCAGATGAAAAGGGAAGAAAGAATGGATTGTGACTGCAAGACACCACACCCCGTATCTTTTCTTCACTGAAGTTCACCAACACACCATGCACAGACCAGCAATAGGGCAAGTGGAAGACAACTTGTCACTTAACTCTTCTACTTTATTGCCTGGATCCATTTTGATCCTGCCTTTCTTTGGGCCATAGGCTTGCTTCCCTCTTGATTTAGCTTTGGCCCTTGGGGGGCAGTTACCAGAAGTAGGAGAGAGTATATTTTGAGAGAGGACTATCTGACAGCAGCCAGACCTGTAATATATGAATGCAACCATCCCCAAACTGTGGCTGACAAGCAGGATGGACTCTTATTCTGCAGTCTACTTCCAGAAATCTGGAGAGGTAAAAGATTAAAGAAGATGATGATGACAAAACCAGATATATAGAATGAATACCTGACCTTTCTCTCTTCTTACCCTCTGATCTCCTACTGGTGCCGTCCACTGGCCAAAGCCAACCACTCTCTAGAGGGCAAGGGAGCCCACAGCTGCCATCCCCAGGAGACAGACTTTTAGGGCACAGAGCACGCTGGAAGAAGGACTAGAGGAGCAGACAGAGGACATCAGTAGGGTCTACACACGGTCGGCTGTTTTGTTGGTTTGTTTTATTTTTTTATCTGATCAGAGGTACAAAGGGCTACTTGAAAGCAAACACAATTCAGAACAGGAGGACAATTTTATTACTCCAAATAAGTATATAGGTTTAACACACAAAAGCCCCATGGAATTGAGACAGGGAGAGAGGGGTGTGCTCTATAAAGTTAGCCTTTGTTCTTCAGAAGTATTTCTTTCTAACACAAGTTTGCCTACAAAGCTACTTTTACATTCTAAAAAGTCCCAAATGTATGACCACCAGCTCCAGATGTGTTAATAGCGCTAAAGCAGCTCACAACAGGCTACTTGAGTTATTGAATAAAAGAACTCAACAGGCAGCTAAGCCTTCCGACCACACACTTTCACCTTTGCATGCTCTGAGTCAGCTTTCAATAGGCATTAAATTTTCTCCTTGTTTCCATTCTTTGCTGCGGTAGCTTTAGTGGGGACACATGAATAGCTGGGCTACAACTAAGTACCCTTAAATATAGCTATTTGAAAAATCTCTGTGTATATGTGAGTTCCATACATAAGGAATGTCCAAGGGGGAGGTTGAAACACTGAAATATCGATAAAAGATGGGAAGCTTGAGTCCTACTCCGGGTCTATTATTCTTGACCAGCCCCTCAGGTTGACCTTGGACAAACTTCTTTACCCTTCTAGGACTCAACATTTTGCTACTCCAAAAGGGGAAAGCAGGGTCGTGTTATCAGGAAGGAGATGTGGTCTAGAACCGGCCCACATCCATAAGCCTGGGCTCTGCTGAAAGTGAACGGTCCTTTAAGGTCAGGAAAAGGTGAGTTTTGTTGTAGCATTTGCTTCTAGGTGGTTGCTTCCAGAGGATTCACGGGCGTACAACCTAAGAGACAACCAAGTGTGAGGATAAAACTTACATTAAATGGCGCTTGTGTTTCTGGTACTATGACAACCCACTAAGCCATGCTCCCTGGCTTGGTTTATTAATTTTCACATCTGAAAATTTTTACATTGCTCCATTTCCCTACTACAGTTTAGAGTCTTCCCCAGAAAGTATTTCACGGTAAGTTATTTATTTAGTGTGACAGGGAAGGGATTAAAAATGCACCGCCTTACAAAAATCATACCCTCATATTCTGCATGTCCACATAACAGACCAGAAACAGCAATAAAGTGACAGCTCTGGGATGGTATCCAAAAACAAGTGGATTTGACCCCCCGTCCTTTACCTACATCAAAGCCTCAGGCTGCTGAAACCCACTTTCTATCCTTCTCAATATTTGTCTGGCTGATACATTAATACATACATGTTCCCCACAATATGTTCATACCACCAGAAGCACTCAGGGACTTTCGAGATCATTCAAAATTGTTCCTAATTCAACATCTTCTGTAAGGAAAACCCCAAAGCATCTGTCTTTGTTCTAGAACCATTCTTGTGACTGATTTCACACTTCTAGTCTTTACTTTAACTGGGATCAAAGGTAGAAATGCCAGATCTGGGATTTCTCCACTAACTCCACTAACTGCAAAAGAAGAGCGAGAGGATGGGTAAAATGGATTTATCCCGTGTTAAGTGAACACCAACACACCTGCCTCAAAGGAGAGATCATTAAGCAGGTATTCAATAAACCTGTTATTACTACCCCCACAGGCAAATAGAGTCCAGAGCACTTACATCCTTCAGAAAGCTCTTATTCAGATAGTAGCATTTCTTTTTCTTCATTCATGCTTATGTCCAAAGAGCCCCTCTGCTGAATGGAAGACTGAATTAGAAAGCCAAAGAGCAGAATCACTTCAGGACTGGAGTGGGGATACATTAGAAGGTAAGAGGGCAACTAGAGCCACGAAAGAAAAAGGAACATTCACTCGCTAAGACCACGGTAGCTTTGTAAAGAAATCTGGCCCAAACTCATGTGTTCCTCTGCCTGAAGAACAAGTCACTCCCCTTTGTTTCTAGTCAGAATTTTAAGGACAAGCATTTTAGAGCAGTGTAAATGGTAAATGCATTTCTCAGCAATTACGATGGGACCAGGTTTGTAAAACTTCAGTTGTATATTTATTGCCTTCCTAATTTTTCATATATATATATATATATATATATATATATATATATATATATGTATATATACACACACACACACACACACAGTGGTGTCCATGAGAATGGGGCTTTCAGGTCTCCGATTTCAGGGAGTGGACCCATGAAGGGTTCCAGCTGCTGCCTTCTGAAATCCATAGCCACACTGGCCATGAGCCATGCTTCCCAGGAGCTGCTCCCTACAGTGACTGAGTGCTGCAGGGTAAGAAGGCAGACCCATTCCTGGGAGATGTTCCTAACATGGGCCCGCATGCCAGGTGGTAGGTGAACTGATTTTAGGTACTATGCTGAATATGTTTCCCTTTTAATTAAATCCAAATTTGTGTGTTTACTTTTATGTGTGATTTCACAGATGAGATCGCTTAGGAAGAGGCTAAATATGGGTTTCCCTGAAGACTGAGGCAAAGGCTTGGCAGGGAGTTCACTTGGAAAGTATCCGAGTGGGGGTCTTGGAACGTGAAACCAGAATGGAGGAAAAGCAGGACATGGATGCACGACTCAACTGACCACTGGTGTGACTGGGCTGGAGAACTCCCAAGACGGCCTTGCCAAACTCTCCCTCAGCTGCGCCACTGCCTAACACTCAGCCACCTGATCTTCCTTCCCTCTCTCCTTCACTCAGGATCAGGCCTGATGTGACTCTGATAGTTCTTAGTCCCTCTGGCTCTCCCTCCATTTCCTCTTATAGGCATTTCTCCTAATAAAGTTCTTACACATTAAATCCCATCTTTGTGTCTGCTTCTTGGAGGATCCGGGTAAACACATTTTAGGTAATCCCACTTGCATTGTATATATAACTCTACACAATTACATATTTATGTAATTCTATGCCATTATGTCTATGGTATGTATATATTTACAATAAACTTACAGTAACCTGTGGGATACCCCAGCTCTTCCGCAGCTCCTGGGCCTGCCTCTTACTCCAGGCACTGTTGCAACAACCAGGGGCAGGTAGGTCTCAACTAACTTTGCATAGCTGCCCCTTGTGTAGCACCTCCGAGCACCTGCCAGAACCTGCCGGCCACTCATGCTTGTATAGCCCAGAAGCATGGGGTGCTAATGCCCATGGCGTCATCTTTGATTGGTGGAGGATAGGAGTCAATAGATAGATATTTCCCCCTGTCATCCTCTGAGACTCATGACATAGGGTCCCTCAGAAGGTGCTGTGGATCAAAGGCTAGTATTGCTTAGCAGCAGTCAAGTCAACCATGCGTCTCTCCACGGGGTTCTCTAGGTCTCTGTTTTGCTCCCCCAAACCCTCACTCCTTTTCAAGTCATCTTTTCCTTCTTCAAGTCATCCATTTCTTTTCAAAAGTGTTACCTTTTCAAGTCAACTCTCTTCGCTGTGACTTTCAGGGAAATCCATACTTAACATCTTCCTAAACCAGATCTTTTATGAAATCATGCATAAAAAAGAAATACATGAGTATCAAAACTGAAAATAATTAGCTCAGTGCTAAAATTAACTGACATACCACCTGGTATCTGTACCCCATTTTAGAAAACACTGTAACAAAAGATGTTTGTTAAGGCATTTTTGTTCAAATTAACTCAGTGAGTAAAAATGTCCAGTGAAACCAGAAATAGCTAACGGAACCTAGGGCTCTCTGGTATATTTTGCTTTGGTGTGTTTTGTATGCCCTCAGTGACAATGGGTTTCTCTGTAAGCATTTTATTTTGTTTGGTATAATCTGGGTACATTGTGGTTTAGCCTTTTATAGTCATTTGGTTACAGCTTTGTCTCTTGAGACTATCTTCTCAGGTAGCTGAAATTCTACTCCCCAAGCTCGCTGGGATAGGCAGAGTTCAGATTTTCCCCAAGATTCCCATTCCCTGGTTATTCAGACAAACACTAATTTAGGAACTGTCAGGAGACTTTGCAGATGGAATTAAGTTTAGTAATCAGGACCTTAAGATAGGGCAACTATCTTGGAATCATTGGGGTGGGGAGCCAATGTAATCACAAGAACCCTTAAAAGCAGAAGAGGAAGGCAGAGAGAAGTGGCAGGAGGGGAGAGTGAGGGAGAGATGGGGCAGAAGGGGAAGCTGAAGATGCAGCAGCTGTCTTGTGATCATGAGGCAATGAACACAAGGACAAGATGCAGTGTGCTGAAGATGAGTGGAGGCAGCAGTCTGAATGCTGTCCGGGAACCACCCGGCCCAGTGCCTCATCCCCCCGAGACTTCTCATCACACGAGGAGAACAAACCCCCATTTGGTTAAGCCACTCTAGGTAGATCCATCACCTGTACCAAACATATTTTAAAGATTATTTATTTGAGACAGAGAGAGAGAGAGAGAGTGGGAGGGGGGCAAGGGGGCAGAGGGAGAGAGAGAATCTCCAGCAGACTCCCTGCTGACCACGGAGCCCGAGGCAGGGGCTCGATCTCATTACTCTGAGATCGTGACCTGAACCAAAACCAAGAGTCAGACGCTCAACCAACTGAGCGACCCAAGTGCCCCTGTACCAAACACATTTTAACCAGTACAGGCCCTTTCCTGAAAAGGTTCACTGACACCCAATAAGAGTCTCTCATATTTTTGTCAGTAAGATGCTTTAACAATTGCTTTATCATACAGATTAATATGGGCATTGGGCTGGATGGGCCAATTTCCCCTTGGTCTGCCAAGGAAGTGAATGACAGGCTGAACATTCCTTGCTGTGGGACTACAATGTCCAGGTCCAGATGCATGCTGATCACCCCTACCAACGTATCACATGATGGATGGGATACTGCCCATCCGCAGTACATCTTTCTTCTCGCAGCTACACACATACTTACAAATAGGTTGAGTTCATTTATAAAAGCAGAAAATGGCTGCCTCAAAGCAGAGCAACAAATCACCTGGCAAATCCCTGAGATCATTTGCTTCCCCATATTGGGATTACTTGATTTATCTTCTCAAGCTGAAGTTTCTAATTTGTGACCGTAAGTTTTTAACTTTTGCCTCAGTGGTATGACCCCTTTAGGATTTCACCTCCTGGGTAAAGTATGCTCAGTTGGCATAGAGTTAAACTGGCGCTGCCTAGCTATCTCCTTCAGAACAAAAGCGCTTCCTGTTTATGGCAGAAATCGCCCCATGTGGTTATTTGTCAGCTAGCTGCAATGCAGCTGACAAATCCCGAAATCCTGTTGTGAAAGACAACCCTCTCCTGACTTGTCCGGCACTTCCACTTCCAGCCAAACTGTAAATGCCATCCCAAAGGTATCAGGTGGCTCTTTTTCTATGTTCATGACAAGAAACAAGAAAATGAAAAGTTGCATGAAGTTGGGAAAATTGCAGAAACCTGGCAGGGGATGACTTTCACCTGAGCAATTTGTCAGTTCCAAAGGGACATCTGAAGCAGGTTTTAAGAATAAGAAGCATCCGGTTCTCATTCCAACCGGCTTGCCTGGCCATAATCACTGCAATATGGACTCAAATCCCCAGCCCTGCAACACATCTGTAGAGGCTCAATACATACAACTTACCTGCAATATTAATTAACGTTGATGACAAAAGTCAGAAAGGTCTTTATTTATTACAATACGTTCTCTTTTTAACTGGGACAGATTGTCGTTTCCTAGCTCTAGCTTGTCAAAATATACTCGCTTACAGACTCCTCTCACCTCTAGGGGAGGAAATGCAGTGCTGTCCACACTCCCCTTGCCACACTTCCTTTCCCCAGGACCACGAGTGAGCTAGCCCAGCAATGGTGGGAAGTGGTGTAAGCCATTTCAACAATGTGAACCTTCTGGAAGTCAAGTCACTTGGTAAGCATATGCCTTTGACTTGAGAAGTCTAATTTTACTTTCCCTCTGCCCGGTCCCCTGGTCCCACTAGATTTGTCAGGACCTAATTAAGATAATACCCAAAGTGAAAGGTCAATTAAAAAAAAAGTGTAGAGGATTTGAAAAGAATTCAGGGTCAAAGATGTAGAGTCTAATCCTTATCCAGTCACTAGTTTGTAGACCTCCTCAAGCCTCTTAATTGTTGTGCCTTTGTGTGTGGAGGAACTGGGATTGCCCTTTCTTACAATAATGTTCTGAGGATTCATCAGTGCTGGAAAATCCCTCTGCAAATATGAAATGCTATGTAAATAATAACAAGCTACATGAGCAGATATTACTGAAAAGATCTTGAGCCACGTGGCACTTCCCGACTTTGTTCGGCACCTGAAAGAGCCACACACACACACACACACACACACACACACACGGACACGGACACACTCACATGAAAACACTCAGACTCACATGCAGTGGGTTCTAAAGAATTTATTGATAATGATTCTCATGAGGATGGATCTCTCGACTTGAGTGCAGACTTACCTGACGGCTGCAGCAAACACTGGTTGACCTCCCGAGGTCCTTTCTAGACCTATTAGCCTGTAATTTCTTGTTGATGATGTTAAACCTAATAGATACAGAGGGAGGGCCATATCTAACTGCACCACCCTCGGCAGTAACAGCAACGTTACTACTGAGGTTTGGTCTTCACTTATAAAGTGTAATCGCATCAACCACCTTACAAATATACATTTTCCAGATCTGCTGCACTATGCAAAACAAACAAAAACTCTAGAAGAATCAGTGAATATTATAATATATGGTACAGTGCTGAAGGTAACAAAACAGTTGTATAATTATTCCCAGCATGACAAGTTGATGCACAAAAATTTTGGCTTCCTTTAAACAGTGTCTGTCAATTTCCCTTCATCAGCACAGGACTCACTGACGTGCACAATTTTACCCATCAGTATGATGCCCAATTATTTGAAAAGGGTGAAAACTTTATGCCACTTTCTAACATGATGGACATAACCTTTAAATATTGGCAATTGCTGAGATGTTTCATGTTGTTAAGTTTTCTGAACATACTGGTGTGTTTTTTTCTCGCCATCAGCTTCACTTCCATTCAAATTATGAAGTGTTAACAAAGTTTTGCTTGTCTCTCTTAAGATTCAAATTTATAGTCACAAAAGATGCTTACCTGTACTAGAGTGGTTATATGATTGTTAAGGGAAATTGTGGAGTCTGCTTTGCAGGCTATTTTAAAACGAGAGTTTCCTTCCTGGGTGCTTTATGTGTGGTGTAGTCTGACGACAGAGTACCGCATCGGGTGTCCTCTTACAGACCTGTACGGATGGATCCTTCAACTTACTCTCATTCAAAACTCACACCTAGCCACACATAACAGTAGTAGATGTTTGGTTCTGTGTCAGCCTGAAAGAGTTAGTAGTCCTCCCGAAATGATATACCAAGTTCTCAAAGTGTAAATTTATATAGCAAATAATTAAAGCTGCATATCTGCATATGTCACATAATGGAGAATGCATTTTTATGTTCTGAGGGTCTATGCTAATGAAATTCGTAAAAAATTCCAGGGCATGGATGACCTCCCAACGATAATGCCCAGTGACATTTTTCTTCTTTTTTTGCATTTTCCCACTTCCTTGATGTCACAGGAAGATTTGATGTTCTTCTCATGAAAGTTATGTCTACCCTTAGTTGACCTTCCACAAGCACGGATTTATCTATGACTCTATCTATGATGGGCATTGCTTGGGTTTTTCTCTTTTTGACCTAACGACTGAAATCCCTTTCAGAGACACCCACTGCAGATGCAGAGGAGGCCAGATATTTGTTCTTTGGGAAACCTGGGAGCTAGGGTGAGGGTATAGGATGATCCATCTAGAACTCTGAGCCTAAAGCAAGGGGTGCAAAGAGGAAGAACACTTTAACATCCATTGTGGTGGCAGCAGGGGCTTGACAACCAGTGTTCGGAGCAGTGGTGACAGTGGATTCAGGAGTCCAGCAGTGCCCACCAGGGAGGTCATAGTGTGGACGTTCTAACTAGACAATTCCTACGGCATGATCAGCTGTGTCTCAGCCTCCTCAACTCCCCATTGCCTCTTTCTCAGCCTTCTTGTGGCTTCTCTGAGCTACCGAGTATACTTCCAATAAAGCTCTTTTGAACCTGAGTTAACCAATGTTTTTGTTTGCAAACAGCAAGTTGCAGTGCTGATTACGTCACTCTTCTACAAAACATCACACTCCTGATTAGGTGTTAAGATAAATACCTATTCATCCTAGCAATTTAGGAGAAGTGAATGTCTTCCCCAATTTAAGTTCTATTTTTATTCTTTACGTTTTCTATTCTTCAGCCAGACTGGAGAGTCTTTACGTTTTCTACTTCTCAGCCAATATTCTCTGACCATGCTTTCCGATCAGATGCCTCAATGCATATCAATTTCCTTGCTTATTAAAAGCCCACCTATCATTCAGGTCCATGTTAATCTGGCTAGGAGTCAGGCCATGTTTAATATCTGCTGTAGCTACAGGGAGCCGTGGTTTCAGATTCCTCCAGATTCTAACTCCCCCATCCAGACTTCCCTGATTGCCCCCAACCCATGGAAAACAGATGTGACCTTGATCTTCCTTGACCTCTTATACCATTTTACATTTTTCTTATGTTGAATATCACATTCAATGTTGGAAAAAAACGGTCATTTGTTTTTGTATGCAATATCTCCTAGATTGTGAACTCTCATGAATAAACTAGAAGATATATCTTATTTGTTTTTGTATCTGTACATTTTCTAGCAGAGATCTTTTGATTCATAAATGTCAGTTGAAAAAATGAAATCAATATGCAACATCTTTCTTATGCAAATGGAGATTAATATAACTCTTTGAATATGAAACTTCCTATGTCTCTAAAATTCCACTCACCCACTGGCTGACTTAAAAAAATTAAAAATTACGATTTTTCAAATTATATTCTATGAGCTCTACCTAAATAAGGAAATAATATACTAAAAAGGTTTTAAAAATTAACAATTAAGTGATTAAGAGTTGAATAAATTAATATATATTTTTAAATTTATTTAACTGGACATTTTAGGGGTGCCTGGGTGGCTCAGTCATTGGGTGTCTCCCTTTGGCTCAGGTCATGATCCCAGGGTCCTGGGATTGAGCCCCTCATCGGGCTCCCTGCTCAGCAGGGAGCCTGCCTCTCTCTCTCCCACTCCCCCTGTTTGTGTTCCCTCTCTCACTGTGTTTCTCTGTCAAATAAATAAATAAAAATCTTAAAAAAAAAAGATCATTAAAAAAATAACTGGACATTTTAGGTATATTGCAAACAGTCAATGTCTATAGGTGCAGTTTTGGGGGCAGTCTACATAAATGAATAAGCATTGTTCTTACAGCAGATGTTTGCCATAATAAGGTTGTTTCTAGCCAGTAACATTCTCATTGTTCTTTGATGTACACAGAGTCTCAGAGAAAGGAATAAAAGAACAGTAGACAAATTTAGGGAAGTTACGTATCCATGTTCATGTGTTTTATTTCTCAGAGGCAACAGGTTTGAAAGAAAGCATACTTGTAGGCCATTAATAACTAACCTGGATAAAATAGAGTTGCTAAATAGCAAAGAAGGGATAGAAAAAGAATCCATGTGTCTAGAAAGGTCTTTGCTGAGATGGAGAAGTATGATCTATTTGGAAAAAAATTACCAGACATATAAGGCATTTCTGGACTGGAAGGTTCTGTGTGAAAATTACTTCTTGTGGGTAGTTTTTTTTTTTAAGAGAAACTTTAAGTTTTTCCTCCCAGTTTTTTATATATATATATATATATATATATATATATATATATATATAAATGCATATATATATATGCATTTAGAAAATGGCGAAAGGGTAAGTGCATTGGGGTACTCTGGACATCATCGATTCTGGAGCATCTCTTCTGTTATTTTGTCTCAATGATGGTTCTAGGTTAGATAACCTGATCACATTGGGGGAGGGGGTTCTATATCCTAAGACCAGTTCCTGCAGTTCACACACGCACAACACACACAGACACATGCGTACACACTCTCTCCCTCTCTCTGTCTCCAAGCACTGTAACTACAAACTGTCTTTGCTCTTTCCTTCCAGCATGGCTTCCGTCCAGAGCCAATTACAGAAAACAACAGCCCCCAGCACTATTGCCGACAATAATCTCAAGGAAAGAATTGCACCTACTCAAGCCTGAGAACATATTCAAGAAGTTAATTATTTTCCTAGCGTGGTCCTGGGAGCAGCCTTTTTTCTTTCTTTTTTTTTTTTTTTACCTTGTTTCACTATAAAGTGCCATGGGGTATTATTCCTATGGAACATATGGGGTACTATATAAAACCAAGTTGTTGCTGATTTTACTTAAAATCAGTTTTTATTTCCTGTTTTATGTCTACTTGTTTACAGCACCTTGCAACATCTCCTGTTTGCCGGGTTCTGAGGCCTTCCACTCGGAGCTGCTTCTCCTCCTCGGCTCCTAGAAACGTCACTCCAGCACGCTATGTGACCCTGCATGCTGAGAGAAGGAACGAGGGAATGCCAGAAACTCATCTTCAAATAAAATGGCAACATGATTGAAATGCATTCCGCTAAATTCAGTATCAATTAAGTTTAATGGTCACAAGTCTTTCATCGATTTATAGAGCTGTGTATATCATGATTTTTAGAGAGAACATTACTCCCGAGACAGCTCTCTAATTGAGAGAAGGATTCTACAGCACAGAGACCTTCGATTAATGTTCTATAGAGAAAATTTGTAGCTTTTTGTTCTGTTGGTCACTGGGCCAGCCAAACATGGACTTCTATTAGCAGGTTTGGGAAATTCAGTGGCAGCCACAGCAAACAAAGGCTGATAACTATATCCTCCATGACAACCGAAATCTAAAGAAGGCGTTGGTAAGTGACAGGGCTTTTGTTCTTGTCTCGTTTTCCATTATGGGCAAATCCTCAAGGTAGTATGGAAATAGAGAATAGAAGATACAGAGAGCTGTCCCCAAAAGACAAAGTAGCCAAAAGTAGAGAAGGGACCTTGATGTTTGCTTTATTCGGTAGCACGGTAACGGAAACCAGGCTTAGGACTTGCGCCTAGGTTCAAATGCTGGCTCAGTGACACCCTCAATGTGGACAGTGTGACATAATATTGACTATTCATTATTGGCTTGGGGCAAGTTACTTAATTTCCCAGATGCTCAGTTGTCTCACCTATAAAATGAAGTCATAATAATTAACTTAGGTAAAGCCGTACGTATCAGTGATCTCCCATGCTGAACACTTACCAAAGGCGACTTCTCTCTCTCCTCCCTGACATCTGAGAGTCTGAGTTTACTACACTGGGGCATACAGCGACATGGCAGTGATGGTGTAACCAGCTAGAGAACGGCCGAGGGTGGGCTGGGATGTCTCTACCCCACCTGCAGACAACTACATTCCAGGCACCTCTGGACTTCTCTGTTTTTATTGATTGTTGGTAGCATTCTGTTGCTGGACTCAGGGATTGCTTACAAACTCGGCTTCCCCCGAGAACTAACAAGCTAATTTGGAGCTTCCTAAGAATGCAGGGTGGTGATTAAAATGCCAAAGGCATGAGTCGGTCAACGGAGAAAGATGGAAAATCTACTGACACTCCAGGGTTTCACATACGTCCTTGGGCCAGGCACTTCCCCTCCCCCTGTCCCCACGCCTCTAAGGTCTCATGCTGCTCTGACACTCTGCATTACAAGCAACAAATGGCTCTCTGATGGCAGAAGGAAGTTAGATCGGTGACCACTACCCAGCACCCTTGGAGGCCAGAGCTGCCAAAGGCTGTTGGGTGCATCACATGGGACGAGGTTCCAACCTCATCTCTGCTGCTGGCCAGCTGTGTGAGCAGGAGGAAGTTTTCTAACCTCCCTGGGACTTGGTTTCCACCTGTGTAAGGAGTTCCTGGATTGTTGTGGGGATTAGGAGAGAAAATGCATTTAACACAAAAGGCTTAGGGGTGCTGGGGTGGCTCAGTAAGTTAAGCCTCCGACTCTTGATTTCTGTTCAGGTCGTGATCTCAGGGGGTCATGAGATTGAGCCCCAAGTCATTGGGCTCCACACTCAGTGGGGAGTCTGCTTGAGGATTCTCTCCCTCTCCCTCTGCTCCTCCCCCTGCTCGCACACGTGCACATGCGCTCTAAATTAATTAATTAAAATAAAACAAAGCGCCTAATGATGTGAAAGCCATTAAAGTTAATATCATAGGCTTAGAGGGGTTCAGAAAATCTCTCCAAGGTCGCATCTCCTCCTCTGTAAAATGATTATGCTAATAATTTCCATTTTTAAGGCTGTTGGGAGGATTAAATGAACTAGTCTATAAATAGCACCTATAAATAGCCCCTGACATATAGTATGCTCTACCTAAATATTGGATATGTGTATCCTCCTTGTTATCCCATTCCCTGGACTGTTGGCCTTTTCCTCTGTTTATCCACCCCCCAGCACAGTGCTGCTCAGCCCTACTGTGGCTGTCTCTCCTAAGACCCAGAAAGGACTTCCCAAAGAGCCTTAGAAGGCAAACTTCAAATGGTCACCATGGCATCCTCGTGGGGTAGGTCTCCTCTCCCTTTGTCCTGATAGTCATGATTAGCCACTTTGAAGTTAAATTCAGCCTCTTCTAAGAACAATAACCATTAGCCAAGTAAATGTGACATCTCAATCTCTTTTATAAAAGTGAGAGTACTAAAAAGATTGCTGGTTATTTCACAGTTAATTGGCTTCCCCTTGAAGAGGTAATATGCTTCTGTCCTTGTGGGGAGTCTCATGTTCACTTCTGGTCACTTGTTTCAAGAGAAGTGGAACTGAGATTGAAAAATGCTTGAGAAGGGCATGATCTCAGGCAGAGGTTGAGGAAGATTTACGGGCTATGAGAAGCAGCGAAGAATAAGATTAGCTAAAGATTAGGATGAATTTGATAGCAGGACTCGGCATTATGGGGTTTTAATAAAAACTCATTGGTCCCCCCTTGTCAACATAACAGCAAAATACGAGTGCAGGTGAATGCTCAACAATATTGAAGGGCAGCAAATGAGAATCAATACTAGGAAACAATTGTTTGCTCCAAGTATTTACTTTTGGAAATCTCTGATGTCAAAGACATCTCTGTAACCAGGATTCGGTCCCTATATTTTAAAAGACTGAACAGTTTTGTGTAATAAAAATATGTGATTATGCAAGTATGTCCAATACGTGTAATTAAATTCCATGCTTCGGGAGACAAATTAGTTGTTGATGGATATCTGGAAAACAGTTCTTCTGCATGTATGTCATCTCACAACTAGCCAGCCTTCCCAGTGGGGCTTTGCCTTCCTGCTGGGAAAAAAAATAGGGATTCTGTCTAGAGGAGCATTTAATAAGGCAAATTCCTTTTCATTGACTCTAAACATCTCTTACCCTCAGTTTGACTGTTAGCCCTTGGGGTTTAAGCCCATTCTAAGTAGATCCCAAACTAAAGACCTTGAACGGACCAGGTCAGTTGCTGTATTTAGTTTTCAGAGTAACCTGGAATATCGACCTGGAGGTCCTAAACCAAAATCCTATGATGACCTGGGAAAATCCCATTTTCCCTTAAAGTCCTTTGGGTCTGAATGGGTCAGGCAAGGACTGTCACCTAGGAGCTTTGGCTTGCAAGAATGGCGGTCCAGGGAAAGAGTTGGATTGTGAGTTCTCCAAAGTCCTACTTACCTGCATCAACAGGAATGCATATTTTTATTTAGTTACCCTTTGCTGGAAAAATATGATTCTTCACTAAAACAGGAGAGTGGATTGGGAAGGAATTGGCAATAAGATTTTATTTCCCATGAAAGAAAATTGTATCTTTTGAGGAAAAAAATATTTCGAGACGTCACAAAAGAAAGGCTCTTTGTAGGGGAGATAGAGCAGCACCTAAAAATAGATGATGTTTCTTCCAATAGATGGCATTTTCATACTAACTTACATATATCCAAAAAAAAAAAAGTGTTAGAAAGTGAGAATACTTCTGAGATCATGACTCTATTTGGATAAATTGCTTTTTTGTGATATCTCTGTTTTCTTATTATTTTACAGGACTGTTGAGGACAGAGCCATATTCAATTTTGAACTGACTTTTGTACTGAACTTAG
This sequence comes from Mirounga angustirostris, assembly GCF_029215605.1. Taxonomy (NCBI): domain Eukaryota; kingdom Metazoa; phylum Chordata; class Mammalia; order Carnivora; family Phocidae; genus Mirounga; species Mirounga angustirostris. The sequence continues at coordinate 164,410,344 of NW_026991711.1, forward strand.
TAGTAAATTAAACTTAGCTCCCAGCACCTCGTGTGTCCCTCCAGCACTTCCCAGGTTACAATTCACTGACTTCTGTGAAAAGATCTATAGATTGAAAGGGCACTAGATCGTGTCTGCTAATGGCTGGATTAGAGTTCCTGACTCACTCATGCAGGTGTTAACACTCCATATTCCCCGATTTCCAGGGAGAAATTGTGGTCCTAACTCCAACAGCCACAAATGACTCAAGAAAACCAGTGAGGGCAGGTCTGGGAGGATAGGAAAAAGCACTATGCTCTTATGAGGCTAGGATCTTTACTGAGATCATGTATTTTTCACAACTGCCCATCATAAAGTGTATTTGCATTTCCATTTTGCGATAAAGAGAAGAAAGCTCAGACAGGCTGGAAACTGGCTAAAGTCACATAGCCAGGTAATGGTAGGGCAAGAATTTTTCACTCTCAGCTGAATGGCTTCAAAACCCTTGTTCTATTCATACTCGGGTCATAGCAGGGCGGGGAAAGTGACAGTGGCAGACTGTAGTTTCCAAAAATGGCCACAGTGGTATTTCTAATCCCACATGCCCTTCCATGACCTTGCCCCTCCCATCAAAAGGTAGAGTCTATATTGTCTCCCCTTGAACATGCATGGGACTTTGTGACCACCTTGGTGAATAGCTGTGACAGAAGTGATGCCACGAAATGGTCAAGGCTAGTTCATAAAAGGCAATCAGTATTCTGCTGGCTCCCTTTGGGAGAACCTTGAGATGATTCAGCTTGCAGCCTCTAAGCTGCCCCAACTGGCCCCACATGGGACAGGGATGAACTTGACCTGCCAGGGCCAAAAGTGGATTTGTGATTTGTGATAATGTGTTATGCACCCACACATAGTAATAGTGACAATAACAGAAAATATATCAACTTCATCCTTAGAATCATGATTTCTGCATACAGGGTAAGATCACGCCTATGTGTATAGATGCATATGCGTGTGTATGCATGTATGCATAAATGGGAATGCATGCATATGAAGACCCTGAACACAGCACTGGTAGCATTCGTGACAAGAAAGCATATGCTCCCCCCGCCTGTTTTACCCCCCTCCCCCCATCTCTAAAAGACATTTCCAGAAGAGTCAGGATTGAAGACTCCACCTACATGTGATTTTTCAGACCTCTTTTTTCTTCTAGTGGACAGTGACAGCTCTGGGTCTTACCTGCTGGGCATGCTGTTACATGTGCCTTCTCCTTCCTCTGGAGAATTCCTTCTGTGCCCCATGCGGTCCGAGGGAACTGTCAGTTATGATGCCTCATTGCCCTGCCATTAATGCTACCTCTATAGGATGCATGGCTCACTGGGTCACTCAGGCTGGCCATCGAGTTCCTATTTCCATCCCAGAGATTGGTTCGGAGATGGGCATGTCACTCAAACAAGACCCATTTGCGTGTACCCTGGTTTGAGAGCTGGAGCCTGGAAAAGATGTCTTCTGGGGTTAATTGAATTATTAGTTCCAATTCTTTGTCTCTCCTTATATTCATACCCTTTGCCAAATAACTTTGCAGTTTCTTTAGTAAAAAGGTAGGATGTACTTCCTTACCCCTTGACTTTGGATCTGGCCATGTGGCTTTTTGCCCAATGCGATATTAGTAAACACGATGCAAGCAGGGGCTTGAAACATGGCTTGCACCTTGGAATCTGCCCATTCGTACTTCACTTTTGTCTGGAGAACAGCTTCCTCAGGGTAGCTTCTGCCCCTTCCTCCTTGGCTCAAGGAGGAATGCACGTGGGGCAGAGTTCTTCCGGCTACCTCAGACTGAAGCAAAGTCTCCTCAACCTTCAGATTGATAAGAAATACATGCTTCTTACTCTATGCTATTGGGATTTGTGGTTGTCATTCAGCATTTTTTTCTTAAAAAAAAAAAAAGCAATAGCTAGCTAATATATCCTCTTTCCATGGAGTTGCTAAACCAAGAAAGCATAAATTCAGGCTACTAGTAGCTGCCTCGGGGAGACAGCTCAGCTGAGAATGGGGCCAGTAGGACCCAGAGATGGACAGGAAAACAAAACCATTTGAGCCCCTGGATCTAGCTGCTGCCTAAAGCATTTGGCTATACCTTTGGAGTTTCCAGCGACAAAGTGACAAATTCCTTTTTTTGCTTAACAGAGTTTGAATACGGTTCTGTCACTTAAAACAAGAAGAGCCTGGACTAGTCCCTGTGTTGTGTAAACCACGCCTGATGTGTTCCCTGCCTCTCGAGTTCACTCTTCACTGCTGTCCACACTGCCTTTCTAGCACCTGAATAACTGGCAGGTATAAAAGATGTTACAGTTGAAGTTTTCTCAGAAACATAAATTGCCACATCTGTCCTCCCTTCCTCTTGTACCAAACGCAGCAGAGTTTGGCCTGCAAAGGGCCTGGCTTGGAGTCCATCCACTGGGGCAGGGCTTTGGTGTCATTTGAGAAGACTCACCAGATTCTGACTTTCCTGGGGTCTTGGCAGGACAGAGTGCTGTAGATGGATGCAGGAGATTTCAGCTTTCTCTTTTCTCCTATGGGCAGGCAGCAGCCAGCCAAATTGAATGCATAGGATTGGCAGTTCCGTGCTTGATTTATGGGTTCTAAACCTAGAAGGGTCATTTATGTCCCCATGGTATATAGTTTATGCTAGAAATGAAAAGCTCCCCTAAATTTGTGTTGTATGTGTACTTTTCTGTTCTTTCCCAGCTCTCTGGGTCCTTCAGCAATGTGAGCTTTAAGGTAGTCCAAATACCTCCACATTTGAATGAAGAGCATGGGAGCGTTTGAGGCACTGCAGTTCTCTTACCCGTGTATGAGATTCTAGTTTAGTCTCTTCCCTGGGTTATTCTTTTCTCGCAAGTCTCTTTAACTGCCCCCTACCCCCACCACCCATCACCAGCACCCTCTACCCTACGCCTCACTGGCGAGAGCGGGGAACACAGTACTTCTTGCATACACATTTGTTGATAAGAAATTGGAGGAGGTTGAATTACCACACTGAACAAAGGCCCCAGGCCCCTGCCAGCATATGGGACCAGGCCCAGAAATCAAACGTGATGTTCTCTCCGTGGCAGCCACACCACGTGCTAACGACAGGTCCGGTGGGCTTGTGTTCTTTCAACTTTAATTATGAAGCAGGAGCGTAATGAGACTGTGTGGCAGAGAACTGCTGTGGAGCCTGACAAGGTATTTTATCAATTTATTATTATATTCAGACAGAGGCGAGCCCAGGGGATGGGTGTAGGCCTTCCAAAGCAGCCAAGTTCTTGGCAGCCCTGAGGTGTTTGCAGCCATGGGGGTGCCACCAGGGGGAGGGGCTTAACCACCCTGAACAGGAGACCCCTCATGTCCAGAAACAGGGGTCAGGAGTGTTGACGGAAGGCTCCAGAGTCCCCATGGAACGCATTAGAACCTGCTTGATTTTCTTCCTGAACACACACACCCACGTCTGTATGAGGGATGCAACCCCATCACCGTCATGCGGTGGAGGGACCCCGTAGCGAGTGCCTTAGGTGCAGCAAGCAGGCTACATACGTGACTTGTTTAATCTTCACAATCATTCTGTGAAGTAGATTGATGTAAACACTGCCTGGCCTAGCCTCCAGTTTCCATCCTCCCCGTTTTTTCTACCCAGACTAAAAGCCTGCTTTTGTTCAGGCCGACAACTCGATTCCCTAGGCTACCTGGCAGCTCTGGGCAATCATGTGACGCAACTCTGGCCAGAGTGCAGTAGGTGAAAGTCTACCAAAGAAGATTCTTCAAGGAGCTACTGTTTTTCCGACAGAGCAGGCATGTGCCTTCCACTTGTTAACTTCAGTCCCTTCTTTGCATGGAAGGAGGCCAAGATGCCAGGAGGAACTACAGCCATCTCACAACCAACCATGAGAGAATGGAGGGAAGGAGGCTAGAAGGATCTCAGAATCCTGACTAATGCAGCACTCTTCTTACCCGCAAACTGAGGCTTAGAAAGGTGGCGCTCTTTGTACAAGGTCACGACATAGCCCAAACTGCTATCTCTCCCAAACCTCTATCTCTCTAGGTCCAAATTCCATGTTTTTTCCATGCGTTCTGTTTGGAGTGGTCTTAAGATCAGAGACTTTTTTTTTTTAAGGATTTTATTTATTTATTTGAGAGAGAGAGAGAGAGAAAGAGCATGAGAAGGGAAAGGGGCAGAGGAACAAGCAGACTCTCCCCATTGAGCATGGAGTCTGATGCAGGGCTCAATCCCAGGACCCTGAGACCATGACCTGAGAGGAAGTCAGACGCTTAACTGACTGAGCCACCCAGGTGCCCCTAGATCAGAGACTTTAAAAAGTATGTGTGTACATTTGTTCTTAACTCTTAGTGGAATGTACAGAAAATGTACCCTTGCTTTTAGGTGGAATGAATCCCTAGGATAGAAAAAGTGTGGAGGGGAGAACAGTGTATGTGTGTATGTATATATGTGTGCGTGTGTGTGTGTGTGTGTGTGTGGAGTGAAAGAGAGCAATGTAAGAGGATTAAATAAAAGCTACTATAAAGAAAGAGGGGGTGTCACTAAGTAGAAGTTATATGCAAATCTAAGGGAAACCAGTGAACTGCTAATGGTGTTCCAGTAATAACAGGATTTTTTTCTTTCCTACCCCTTTCCTCATCCCATTAAAATGAGTTTCAGAAGCACTGTTACACCAGAAAGGAAAAAGAAAAAAAAATGCATTTGTGTCCAAGACACTGGATTTTAAATTTTTTCTCTTCAAAAGGTTTAATCTTCTGTGCCCTTTATACCCAAGTGGGGGTGAAGTTATCCTGAAAATTCACTTTCTTATTACCTTTAAAATGGGTTTTTTTTAAAAAAGAGTGGTGGGAGGGAATCTTGTCAGGGACTTCTTTTTCCTTTAATGAGCTGTGGTTTCCTGATAAGCCTGGGTCTGTTTTAAAACCTTTAAAACCTTCTTTATTCACATGCAGTTTAACTCAAGAAGAATTAAGCAGGTCAAACCCAAACAAGTTTTTCACTTATACCAGGAGTAAATGACTTCCCCTGGAAGTGCCTGGAGAAGAAAATTCTAAGGAGAGATTTGTTCCTAAATTCTAGCACCCCACGAGCCCCGAACTCCAGGGATACTGTTCTTGCTTTGATCACAGATACACGCAAGAAAAGAAGATGTAAAGACCCAGTGTGTTCTTAGCTGTGTCTTGCCTTTAGATGGGAAATACCATATTGAGTTTCTTCCGAGAAGTCAGGAAAGATGTACATCATTTAAAGGAAATTTCTGGAGAGATATTGGGCTTAATAGCACCTTTACCCTGATCAGCTAACTTAGTACCAAGCTTGTTCCACTTCAGATGGCTTAGGACCCTTTCTCAATCATCAAAACTGCCTACCAGCGGTTTGGGAACATCCAGCAGATATTTATCTCAATTACTACGGTGCAGTGGGCGTCAAGTCAATGCTACGGGAATTGAGGAGTAACTGAAGATGTAGCATCACGGGAGGATTTCAAAGCCAGTCCGGCCACCTGCATCATGACAAGGTCCAGAGCAAGCCAATCTAAGAGCCCCTTCTCCACACTGTAGCAGTTTTATTCCGGTGAATTCAGATAAAAGCCGAACCCAACCTGAAATGAGGAAATCATGAGCAATGTCTGTAAGCAGAAGGGATTGAGGGCCAACGCAGCTGCTTGAGGGAGGGACACCTCCCCAAAGCAAGGAACAACCTGAGGATAGGAAGGTTGTTAACATTCAGAAGACATACGACCTGAGACAAGTGGAGGTGGGGGATGCTGAGGAGGGAAGGCATGGCCCAGCTGATATATGTTCTTGGATTCAGACCTTTTAATAATAATAGCACATAGTTACTGAGCCCTTACCTTGCACCAGGCAGTGTGTTAAGAACTTTACCTAGAGCTCCTTGATTTGTTTTCACAACTCTCTGGCAGTCTTATTAAATCCTTTAATGGAAGAAGCAAATGAGGCTTAGACCAGTTAAGTAACTTGGCCAAGTCACTTGGTAGTTAGTGGTTGAACTATGATTCAGACATGGGCAGCTAGACCCCAGGCTTGGCCTCTTAACGCTCACTAACAGTCAAATGTCTACTGTGTGCTAGATGGGGCCTTGGGCATTCCCCTCTGGTTTATGGCCGTTTTTTTTTTTTTCTACTTAAAGATTTCTAAAATCTAGTTGTGTCTTGAGATCTCCCAAATGCTTAAAGGCTCTCCCTACCTGCAACCCCCAAATTCTGGAGCTGCCTGTGCCATCCCGTTGACAGTCACTATCCCCTTAGTGGTTCCCAAGCTTGGCTGCAGGGGACTCCAGTCACAACTTCTGGGGCATGGTCAGGGCACGGGTGATTTTTATAAGCTCCCAGGTTATGCAATGTTCAGCCAGAGTTGGGAACCTTTGCCATGGTCCATGGGGCAGAAGATGATCCCCTCCTCTGATGATGCTCCTATGTCTCCATAAACTCTCTGCCCTTAGTGTTGTTTTCTATGGCAGTGGGCTAAGACCTCAACTCTGGTTGGAAACTACCTTGCTTTCTTTTCAGTACATGGTGTGGTCAGGACCCCAGCAGCAAGTATAAAAAACGGAAGTCTGGAAGAAGGTGGCAAGGCCCTGTCCTCACAGTCTGGTTCCCCACAGTTAGTCTTGGACTGGGGGGAGGAGGGGGAGGGAGGGAATCAGGTGAATAAGATTTCAGGTTGTGAATAGCATACCCTCGGGTTTTACTTCTATTGAATCCCCTGGGAGGAACAAAGAGCCAGTGGAAATGAGCTGACACCATTTGAAGAGGGTCATTTGGTCTTAATGATAAAGATAAACAAAGTAGGTAATTGTTTCCTGCCTAGAGGAAGGTCCCTTAGGTGACCTTGTGAATAGGTCTTGTGAATAGATATTTTTTCAACTTTCATTTTGTCTTCCTTATCAATTAATTACCTTTCACCGTAAATATAAAAATTCTATATGGCACATGATATTTCCCTTTTTCTAAAAGCTTTCAGCAACCATATTTGGCTAAATAAATAAATTCAATGTGTGTGTTGAGGCAGAGGGCATATTTTGGTGATAATCACCACCAACTATCAAGGCCAGCTGCGATCATTCTGAGCTGGAATCTAGACATTCCGCAGTCCATTTTTCTTCCATTATCTTACCCCAAACACTGTGCCAGTGGTCTTCAGGCTTAGTTTATTGGCTGGTGCCAATTTGAGCCCCATCTGTAGTTATTAGGTGGCTGTTCACGATCACCTACTTTAAGACTTCTAGACCTGTTACCTACCTAGCTAACCCTAGATGCATAACAGATGCACACCATGCTTAGGAACTACCCCTAAAGGATTCATTCCCATCACCACATCCTTCATATGACATTCTGACCTCGCTCAAGGAACACCTGTAGCTGTTTCTCAAGGATCAGCAAGAACATGAAATGGTTTCAAGTTCAAAGTTATCCCATAGTTTTTGTTCTTTTATATAAAGCTGCTTGACATCTTGGTCCTATTCACCACATGAATTTTATAATAATTACCTACTAAGTCAATGGCTAAATATCAAACGCAGGAGCAAAATCATGGAACTATATAAAGCCTGTGCTTTAGCAGGTCCACATGGTATTATAGTAAGGATGTAAAAAGCATGTGAAATGTTAAATAACTAATGGTGCTCTGGACCCTTCTACCCAAGAAAAATTCTTCAGTGAGTCATTTTTAGACAGCTTTTGAGATCGTTTTGGAGACTTTCTCAGTCTGAAGAAGGGAGTACACTGGGTACAAATAGAGATATTCAAGGCGGGTTTTGCCAAATATCCTATTGTTTTTTCTAAAGGCATTTCACTAATCATCCATTCAAGTCCTTGAGAATGTTGGATTTCTGAGCGCCGGTGGCATCATCAGGATTCAGGGTGGGGAGTGGGCGCTGGTCAGTCCTAATAAGTCGTTTCTTCCCCTTTCCAGAACCCCTACCTCAAGAACAGAGGCTCACCTTGCCTCCAGCCCGTATCTCAACAGAAACTTTGAGTTATGTGGGAAAAAGCATAGAGATGATGAAAGGGCTGGGGAATGAGACCTCTGAGAAATAGTGAAAGGAGTAGGGATTATTGAACCTGTGGAAGAAAAGGCTGAGGAGTGGTTTAACAGCCTTCACCTTCTCTCTGGAATGATCTCTCACGCTAAGGAACACAGCCAGCTGTTCGGCATCTCCGCCTAAGACCGACTGGAGGAAGTGGGTTCAAGCTACATGCATTAGGGATTTCGGACACAAGAAAGAATTTCCTGACTGAGAAATGTTAAACATCAGGAAAAGTTACCCACAAAAGCTGAGCAATCTCTTTCTCTTGGGGTATTTAAAAACAGGAGATTTTCTTAGCTGTCTTGAATGATTTAAAGGCCCTGCCTAACACTTGGGGGGTGGAGGCAAAGTGACCAGATAATCTCTTGCAGAGTATCTTTTACTTGAAAAACTAGGAAGGCATTTTCAAAAGTGTGTGTGTGTTTTTTTTAATAAGACACTAAATGTAGACTTACTTATATTCTCTATGATCCTCCTTTGTCAATGTAGTATAAAATTTGTGTTGAAGACGCATTAAAAAAGGAGGAAACGTCGGGACTTAAGGCAAAAAAAAATTTGTTTATAGTTCAAGCAACTTAAGCTATTTGTGCTTGAGAAGATAGAATAATTACGCCAGGGTCAGTTTGCTCATCTGTAAATTGGAGCCCCAGATACCTGTAATGCTTACATCAAAAGTTACTATGAACATCAAATAAGAAATAGAAGTGCTCTTAACAGGGGAAATAATTATTTTATGTGAATGTAAAACATTACGGAAAGGTAGTTTTCTATAAACATCTCAACTTTTCTCTTTTTTATTTCTGCAAGAACTAAGAGTCAGGTCTGATGGAGGAAATCCTAAACTCTCAAGGTACAGCTGGACCGCTCTTGCCACACTTCTGGCCCACTGTCAAGAAGAGAGTTTAGAGAATTGGACTTTGAAGTCTGGCCTTGGAATATTTCCCGATCATCTGACAAACCCAAGGCCTTCCAACTAGAATTTCAAACCTGGGCAGACATCTGAGCTCCCAATCAACCACTTGGCTCAGTTGGATCCAGGTGAGCAGGCTATCATCCTGTTCCAACTGTTCCCAAATGACTCTCACAAGGAAAAAGCTGGGGTGGGTCACATGGTTTAAGAAGCAGGTAGGGAAAATGGAAGAGGTCCCAACACACGTTCTGGAAATGGCCCATGTTACAACATGCTGGCGCCATTTGCTTGGCTGAGAAGCTGTTGCGGGAGGCACAGATGTGCCCTTGGAGGCCTACTCCTCTCTGCTCTTATGATGTTTCCTTAATTTGGTGAGTGTTGACTAACTGGGAAAGTGTTGATTAAGAAACCACATCCCTGCCTCAGGTCCTGTTCCCAGCAGGCCTGGGTTTCTCACAGAAGGGAAGCTGCTCTCCCACCTCCCACCATGTGTTCCTGCCACCTTTGCTTTTTTTTTTTTTTCCCCCTCCCAAAACTGCCTCCCCTGGTGAGACAACTTCCTGGAGTCCTGGTATTGGCTCTGTCTGAAGTCTCAGTGTTGTTATACCAGAAGAACTTTGTTGGGATTCTACTCCAGAAAAATCCAATCTCAATTATTTTCAGGCTTTCCTCTTGCTAATGGAAAATGCATTTTATCCTAAAAATACCAGGCAAAGAAATGAGGAAAAAAAAGTTTTTTGATGGAAGGAGTTGGTTAATAGCATCATAACCATTATGAGAATTGCCATTAAATCTTCAAGCTCAGGAAACCTCTGCTCCCTAAAACATGAAGTAAAAGAACAGGGCGGCATTTACTCAGCAACAACTGTGCTACCTAACCCACCAAGTTCAACATGCAAGCAGCCCTGGGGAAAGAGCATTCATCAGCTCATCCTGACATGGGTGGCAGTAACCCCCCACCTGTCCCCACAGCTGGAAGGTGCATCTGCCGCCAACAACTGAATCTCCAAAGAGAACGTTCCTGAGGATTTTTATTTTTATCCTAGAATAGTTCCATTTTTTTCTAGGGCCTGAATCTTGAAAAAAAATTTTTTTTCTCTTCCTGCTTGTCCCTTGGCAAGTTCTTAGGTGAGAGGAGGAGAACAAGAGCTAAACCAAATGTTACTTCTGGGGAAGAGCCCCATTCCAGATGAATTTCTGTTGCTTACTTCGTTCTCATTTTTTTTTTCCTTCTCCCCAGGGGACAGAGGTTTTCTAGCCCACTCTGCAGCCTGTGCGGAGTTCTAACCCAACAGAGCATGAGGCTCACACCAAATCAAGGGTAAGGGGCACGAAATTGGGATCTCTTGAATCATGCGGTTTTACCCTTCAAATTAATACTTGCGGGGAAAAATGGGAGCCCCACTGCCAGAGATGGATACCATAGCAGGTTGTTGGACAGAAATTACATTGATGAAACGGTTAGACAGTGATTAATATGCACCATAACTCATTGCGATATCCCTGGGTCAACATTCTCTCCTCACACAGTGATGTCCAGTTACTATTGATCAGTGATTGCCTTGCACGGGGTAGAATGGCAGCATCAGTTCACTCTATCCTATTGAGTTTCAGCCAATAACAATTGATATTTGGCACATGTTTCCCAGAGACATTTGTCTGCCATCAGGGAGTTGATTAACAGGTTGGCAGTTTGTATGTTTGTGAAAAAGGGAGGAAAAGTGTAAATCCTGCTTATGAATTTGTTCTCAGCCCTGATGTGAGGAAAAAGGCAGTGTTCTCCTGCCCTCATCTACATCTCGTCCCTGCAATCAGCTGTTTGTCCCTGCCAACCTGTTCACATTCAACACTGTTCTGCCCTTATTTTTTATTGATAATCATGTGAATAATTAAAGTCCAAGTACATGAAACTCACATAAATCATCTTCAGTGGGCACGTAATGGACCTGGGCTCAGCCATTGCTCACAGCATAAATTAAGGCCAAAATATTCACGATGTAACTAGGCATGTCATTGCCTCCTGCAGAATTCATTGTAACCTGCTTGTCACTCAAAATCCGCCACCTTCAAAGGAGTCGGCACGTGAAGGGCCCTCTCCCCCACCACCGCGGGGCCCACTGACTACTTTTCGCCTTCCGTTCGCCTCAACCATCGATGTTATGTAAGCAGATGACATGCTATTTGTTTTGAAAACTCCCCTTGCTTTAGCTGGCCGTTCCTGCTGCGGCCTTAGCATTTGTTCTGTGCTTACTTTTAAAAAGCCCAAGCTGCACCGTCCAGAGCCATTAACCTCTCTGGCTAATGTCATCAATCACATGCTTGGCACAGGGTTTTGCTAGACAAATCTCACAACATCTGCCATGCATTCTGCAACTTCCTTTTGATGCCTCACACTTTATTTTCACTTTCCTCTCCTCTTGCTGGTGAGATTTATGTCTGAACCCGTTCAGATGCCAGGGAGCTGGTAACGTGCCATTCCTCCACAGGGCAGTATGCCTTGTGAGAAATCGGGGTGGCCGTTAATTCGGGCGGGCAGGCGTTCCCAGTGCCAACATCTAATGGCCACTGAAGCGTTTTACCAGGGAACCTCCTTGATTTGGAAGACACTGCCCCTGAGAAACCACTCTCGTGGGTACATATGAATAGCTGGCACCTTAAAGACATCTTTGGGGAAAAAATCATTTTATTTAGAAAATAGGTTACATGTTTCCTGCTCAGACCAAAGCCCTGCCCTTCGTTCATCTTCAACCCCTCCTTGGCCACCTCTGTAGGGAAGCCCCGTTTTCTTGATGTGTCATTGTCATTTCAAGACAGCATCACAAGATCACACCTGCTGCCCTGACCATGGCCTTCAAACACCTGAGATGGCAACACCAAGCCATTTACTCAGGAGATCAATAGCTATGGCTCCTCCTAGAGTGTCAGTGATCCCCCGTCTATTTCCAAACCGGCAGACATGTCCTCTGGCCACCGTTCCTAGGATTTCTGGATCCATGAACTTAAGAGAAAAACCCAAGGTCCTCGACTATCCATCAGGCCTATAATTTTATTAGCCACCTTGTGAAAACTTCAACTTGTCCTCAGCCTTTTGTGATGGAAGTTGAAGAGCATGCTAGAGAAATAGTTGGACTGTTAAATAAGAAATATCTGCTTTCATGAAAATGTCATTAGTGATGAAGAATGCATTTAGAAGGTCTCTACAAAGTGTCCAGGGCTATTTAAATGATCAAGGAAAATGAGCACTCATACCTCAAAGGTCTCTCTCTCTCTTTTTAAAGATTCAGTAACTTCACTCTTGGCTTACTAAACCTAATATTTATCTTTTTCAATGAGCATCATAAATTGTGAATCTTTTTAAGAAAATACATGTTTACATAGTTTATATAGGCCATATATCTTCACTGCATAAAAATATTTTTTATGATGAGGCCATAAAGTAAGGGATAATATTTTAAGGTCCTCCTCATCTTAAAGAATTTTTGAATTGCCAGTGTTTGGATGAAAGAAAAATGAGAGCATGGATCATCGGTCAGTGTTGATGTAAGTGTATCGTAATTCTAAAGAGCTCTCAAATTTTTAATAAACAAAATTCCATAATAGGCATAAGTGAGGTAGGCAGTGTGACATGCATCATGTGATGCTGATGGTGAAACCCATAACTGAGGAGGGATGAAAGAGCAAGCATTGCCCTCAAACACATTGATACGACATTTTTTCCCACTTGGACGCCCTCCCCACCCCATACACACTAATCCATGGATCTGAGAGGGGAATAATCCACTGACATCCAATTTTCTGAGAGAATTTTTTTTTTCCTTCCTGAATGAGGCAATTTGTTCGTGATGTAGTGTAAGTATTAACTCTTTCTCGGTTTAAATGGTCCTCACAAAAGAAAGATTAATTCTGGCATTGGAGATTAAGGTCACTAAATCAAAAAACCTAGTCAGATGCCCTCAATTTTTAGCCACATCCCCTCTTGTCTGGAAAAATAACAAGAGAAACTGATTTTCCAGTAAAACAGAAACAAGAAAAGTTCAGTAGTGAACCAACCCACAAAAATCTTACATTTGAAATGGAGTAGCAGCTCAACCAGACTCTGGCTCTAAATATTTTCTACCTCAAAGACAGACCTAGACAAATGTATAATTTGGTAATTCAATAACCATTTGGTAATTCAATAACCATTTATATGGTGCTCAGTTCAGGGAAAATAAAATGTGAGCACAAGGTAGGCATTCAGAGTATAGCGGGAGAGACATGTAAGCAAATTACAGAAAGCATGGAAAGCGTTAAGAATAGGAGCCCTATTCAAAGATTTAGGGGAATGTAGAGGGCGAGTTTGACTTTGCCTAGTGGATATCAGGGGAGACTTTCTCCCAGGGAGGGTAGGTTTTGGAAGGAGAATGTGGCTAAGGAAGGTAAGCCAAGAGAGAAATAGGCATGGTCCCAACACTGGCAAAATCACAACATGGTCTCACCTGTTATTATAGTTCATTTATGGCAGTAATTTATTTTGCAAGATCTTGTTCCCATCTACCAATACAGGACCTCAGGTTCCTCCATATTCACCACCCCAACCCCATCCAGAGTTTTTCGTGGAGTCTCCAGGAGGTATCTCATATACACATGAGAGAAATCCGATGAGTTAGTATATGACACACACTGCTTTTTCCTCCTCTCCACTCCAGCTTCCCACTGCTGGGCAGCCTTGGGTCTGCCAGATGGTGCTGTCTGTTGGCACCACTGTTAGCTCGGATGAGTTCTGCTGCACTCAAGATAAGACCCTGCTTATCAACTGAGCACTTCCTAATTCCTGAAAGACGATGTTGCTTCTACAAGATCTCGTCTCCTCTCTGGCTACTTCCCCTTCAACTGCTCTAGTATCTCAAACCTTGGAAGTGTCAGAATTGGTCCCTGCCACTGTGTCATGGGCTGTAGGGTGTGCCAAACACACTGTGGGGTCTTACAGAATTTGTGGGGAGGAATTCTTTCCATTTTTACACATGGTTCCCTCTTTCTGAAGACTCCAACACAGGGAACTAGGGACAACCCCATGCTATTCCTCAAATCACCCCCCCCCCCATCCCAAAGGAGGCCAAGCTTGTATGCCTGGCTTCCTCATCTCTCAGGTGGACTTCCTCTCCCAGAATGTAACTCAGCTCTGGTGCAAACACACATATGGCAGTTCAGTCCCTGAGATGGATGTGGCATCAAGCTGAGTCCCCTCCCCCCATATATGATAATTTGGGACATGATACGGAGAATTCCTTAAGAAGCCCCATTAAGTGACTGCAGCTGAGAAGAAAGGTCTTATGTCTTAAAACTCTTAGTTACAAGAGGTGGGAACACTGATCTAAAATAGCTTTTTTAAACAAGAGAAATTTGCTGGTTCATGAAATTAAACAGTCAAAGGGATCCACTTCTGCAGAGCTTGATCCAAGGTTCCAACAATGGGATCAGGACCCAGTTTCTCATCTTCCATTTCTTGGCTCCACTTCCTTGGCTCTGTGATCAGGCTGGTTGGTACCGGGATAGCTGCCAACATATCCCAGTATTACATCATTCTCTACCGGATACTGTATTATGTACTACCAGCAAGAAGAAGAGAAGGTAAAAACTTCTCTTTCCCAGAAGGTCTGGCAAAATATCCTCTTATGTCTCTTTGGCTGTGATTGGGGTACTTCCTTCAGCCATTATGCTGGCCAGAGCAATGCAATGTACTGAATGGCCTAGGAATGTGCCCCTTGTTCCACCCCTGGATCTGGGGATGGAGTCAACTCTACTTGGAAGCATATGGCTGAGAGTGGGTAAAGGAACTATTACCCAGAGGATAATCAGAATATTGTTTAAAAAAAAAAAAGGGAAGGGAGGATTGAAGCTAATGGTCAAAATTCAAAAATCAATATTACACACAAATTTTAGTCCAAAGATATTATTGTGGTCGTGTTAGCACTCAGGTCATTTATTTTTTTTTTAAGATTTTATTTATTTATTTGAGAGAGAGAGAATGAGAGACAGAGAGCATGAGAGGGAGGAGGGTCAGAGGGAGAAGCAGACTCCCCGCTGAGCAGGGAGCCCGATGCGGGACTCGATCCTGGGACTCCAGGATCATGACCTGAGCCGAAGGCAGCCGCTTAACCAACTGAGCCACCCAGGCGCCCCCACTAAGATCATTTAACAACCTTGGAGTAGGGTTACTTGCACTGTTGAGAGAGCTTGATGGATACTAGCTTTGGGTTTGAGACTCAATGCAAGGTGTATGGGAGTAGGAACAAGGAAGCAGGTGGCTTGGAAAGAGAGACTCAGCTGGGACTCTGGATACCTAGGAGAACGTCTATAAATGATCTGTCTCCCAGTGAATGGGGTAGGTGTAACATAGTCAAACTATATAAGATAAAAATGGGGGACTTTGATGTGAAAAATAAAACAAAAAGAATTTTAAGAAAATAAAAGGCGCCACACATGTAATCCATGGGTTGAGGAGAACTACCAAGCCAAGACTAGGAATCCAGAAGCTAGATAAGAAAAGATAGGCACATTTAAATATATAAAAATCAAGAGAATTTGTATCACAGAAGATCTAATAAATAAAATCACAGGCAAATATCAGAGCTGGAAAAATGTAACAGATTTTAAAAGAGGTGGCATCTGTAAATACAAAATCCTCTTAAAATTGTCGATAAGTCAAAAAATCCCACAGAAAAGTAGGTAAAAGATACAAATAGACAAATCACTGAAGAGCCCATTTAAATGGCCAAATGCATTTTTTAAATGCTCAAATTCACTAGTAGTCAGGGAAATGCAAATTAAAGTAACAATGAGATGCCATTTTATAACCATCAGACAGACAAATTAGTAAGAATTATCACACCAAGTGATGGTGGGCTGGTGGGGATGTGATGGAAAGGGTATTCTTACATATGATGACAGAAATGTGATGTGTTATAGCTGTTTAGGAAAACAATTTAGCAATAATTATAAAAATTGAAATTACATTTACTATTCAACTCAGCAATTCTACTCTTGAAAATTATTTCTCATAAAAATAAAAACATCAGTACATGAAGATATGTGTGTGCGTGTGTATGTGTATCATCATTGTCCCCCCTCCCCCCAAAAAAACCTGGAATAACATAAATGCCCATCAGTAAGTGAACGGCCAAAATATTATGGAATATTCACAGCATAGAGAAATAAAGAGACTGACCCAGAGCTATACCAGTTGACTTGATTTTTTTTTTTTACAGTTTTGTTAGTGAGTGAGTTAGGATAAGGAAAAGTGTTTAACATGATATAATATAATGTAATATAATAATACAGAATCTAATAAAATATAGAATATAGCCTCATTTTATAAAACAACAATGACAATTATAAGAGTACTATATTAATACAGAGAAAAATATGGAAGAACACACATTTTAAAAATTGCTTACTTAGGAAAGAAACATAGAGCTACGATGAAGAAGAGTAACTACCCATCCTGGTTTGCCTGAGACTGAGGGATTTTCCAGGATGTGAGGTTTTCACTGCTAAAATAGGGCCAATCTCAAGTAAACTGGGTTGGTCACCTAGAGGTGCCAATTATAGGATGGAGTGGGGAAGAAATGAAAGCCAAAAAAGGAGAAAAAAGGATATGACTGAAATTATGTAATCATATATACATCTGGGTTGATATTTGTAAAAATAAGTTTTAAAAATATTTATTTTCATAGTTTCTATAGGACTTAGGGAAAGATTTAAGTCCTGGAATTTAGAGGGAGCTACTGTAAAGATATAAGGGATGTAGCACCTGGGTGGCTCAGTCGTTAAGTGTCTGCCCTCAGCTCAGGTCATGATCCCAGGGTTCTGGGATCAAGCCCCACATGGGGCTCCCTGCTCAGCAGGGAGTCTGCTTCTCCCTCTCCCTCTGCCGCTTCCCCTGCCTGTGTTCTCTAGCTCTCAAGTAAATAAATAAATAAGTAAATATATATACACACAAGGCTAAAGGCAGCTTAGATTAGCAATTAAATATCATTTATTCATTCATTGAATAAAAGTTCATTAAACATCTATTCTGTGTATTCATTTACCTATTACTAACACAACACATAGAAGGTAGCCAATAAATGTGTTGAATAAATCAGCAAATGTTTGACCATAATTATAACAAATATAATTACTATAATAACCACAACATATTATAACATATATACCACAGGAGATATTAAAATAACAAATGCTTTAATAGAAGTAAAAATAGAAGCCTATGAGAACACAGAAGAGGGGCCACTGGCCTTGCTGAGTGGAATCATGGAGACATCACAAAAGAGGAATAGAGAGGGTTTGAAAAAACAAGTTAAGAGTTTGCAGAATAGAGAAAAGACAAAGGAAAATCTAGAAAGCAAGAAAACCCTGTGGAAGGCCAAGAGTCAGGCAAAAGCAGAACATTTTTGGGAAAGAATAAGAAGTTTCCTGGGGTGTGTGTTTGGGGCAGGAAGTCGGGGGAAGGGAGGCGAGAAGATGAAGCCACACAGCTAGGGAGAGGTGAGCCCATGCCATGCCAGGGAAGCTGAATTCCTTTTGAAGGCACCAGGGAGACAGAACAAGTCTCACATCAGGGAAGAGACACAATCGGATTTAGTTTTTAGGAAGATAACACAAGCACCAAGATGGCAAATTGACTTTATGTCAAATGCCAGTTCCAGTTGATTGGTCATGAAAGCTTGAGGGACAGTGTTAAGAAAGACGGTGTGATCACCCATGTCTGGGCTTAGCAGTGAAAGTCCATGACCGATTAGCAATGTCTACTATGGACGAGGCGGAGAGGAATGGTGACAAAGCCGCTGTGTGTTTCTCCATGCTGCATCTACCAGCAACACGGAGGAGGAACCGCACGGGAGAGATTGTTGTCCCAGAACAGCAGGTGACTCCCCTAATCTCTACGTGAGCTAGGATGTCACTGACATCACAGAGGTAGAGTGGAGGAACCAGATTCAGAAATCTCAGAGGTGAAATCGGTAGACATGCGATCCAGGCACTAAGGGGATCTCTGGCTACTAAGCGGGTTTCAGACCAGGATTGCTTTATGATCTTGGAATCAAAGCCACTTGGCATCCATACACACCTCCTGGAGTGCACAATGACTCAGCAGTTCTGGGAGGGGCCAGGACACATCCAACAATTCCTGCCACCAACTTGCTTTCCGGTGTCTGGTCTTGGCTGCTTACCCCAGCAGGCCTTGTGATGGATTCTCCAGAGCAGCTCTCAGAAGCTGAAAGTTCCTCCTCGAGCTGAAAACAGGAAGCAGCCTCCACTCACCTGGCCCAAGGGCCAGGAAGGAGTGTTTGAGCTCCACACACCAGCGGTGTCGGCTCCCATTATGTCAGCAGTGTTTACCATCACCGGGCACTTCCTGTGACATAGGAGCATGGCTAAATCTCTCCACCAGCAGCGAGGAAATGACTAACCTCAGGAAATCATCCCTTCCCCCCACACCCCCTGACCCCCCAAAATGGAGATGCTCTTGGACTTTCACTAAAAATATCAATACCACCTAAAAATAAAGCCCATCAACGCTGCTCTTGCCTCAGGAAATCCTGACCAAGGCTCATCTTACGTCACCGCCTGCCCTAGTCAAAGTGGCCTTGCCATGTCAACGCCCTACCTGTCCTCGGAGCTTCAAGTTCATTTTGAAATCAATCTGCACCGGCCTTTCCCCGCCACAAGGGAGCAAGGAATTGCTGGCCACAGTTGCATCAAACAAGCGCCTTCCCGAGGGATGAGTGGTCTTCCGAAACTCCACAAGCACCAGCACCAGCACCCAAGGGGTTTATTTCCTGTCTGGTTGACTTCCTCCAGGCTCATTATGGTTTCAGTGTCAGTTTGCAGAGCAGGAAAGAGAGTGCAGGAGCGTGGCCTTTAGCAGCCTCGAGTGGACATGCCGCGGCTGACCTGGAGGACAGAGAGTCTCAGTGAAGCCATTTGTTAGGAAGCCATGGACAGGCACTTAGCGCATGTGGTAGTGGCCCTGTTCCTGCTGCTAGTTCCTGGGGCGCTCCGTTTGCTGCCTATTCTGCCTCACGCTAAGAAGCCACAGCTAATGTCATCATTTGCCTTTTGGGGGGTGGGGGAGGGAGGCTCCTGGTGAGCAGTACTGATCAAGAGGCCGAGTTGGGAAGACGTCTGATCCCCAGTCCAAGAGGGAAGGATGGGAGAGATGAGAAATAATTACTGAGGCAGTCCTTAACTCCTACATTATGGGAAGATTTTCTAATAACTGAACCAAGTTATTAGTTTTACTTCCCGAACAAGGAGGCACATTATTATCAAATAAGGTGTCTCACTCCACGGGAGAGTAGCACAGCGTGGTGGATAAAGGCTTTCAAGTTAGACTCCTGGGTTTAAATTCTGTTTTCACTAAGTCCTGTGTGACGGAGAGCAAATTATTTAGGCTCTGCAAGCCTCGTTTCTCGGCTGAAAAAATGGGGCTCTTTCTGAAGATGGATTAAATCAGAAATAAACAGTGCTCCATGCACAGTCAGCGCTCAGGCGATGGGCCTACGAGTTCTCTTTACTGAGTGCTTGCCACGTGGTAGGCACGCTTCGAGGGCTGCAGATGGCATGGAGAACGGGGCGGGCAGAGCCCGACGCCCAGCAGCACACAGTGGGCCGTGAATCAATCGAGGGTGGTTGGCTGGGGGGGAAAGGGTGTAAATCCAGTAACTGACACCTGAGAACTTCACGGTGGAAGACGTTCTTTCTCAGTTCTCAGTCCCAGCACCAGAGAGCCCTAGAGGAGGGAAAAGGAAGGAGACAGGCAGGAGCATCCAGCGGGATGTGAACTGCCTGAGGCCGGGATGGGCTGCAGGATGTCCCCTCGAACCCCACGGCCTGCGTGCACACTCTCTCGGGGACAGCCCTGGGGAAAGGTTCAGTGGTCACTGCCACTTTGCAGGCAAAGGGACTCCCTCCCACCATCTCCACGACATATTGACAGCAAAGGGCCCTGGCCGGTGTGTCTTCAGAATGCCAATGGGGAAGGAATTATGAACTATCGGGAGGCAGTTTTGGAGACCGGAGGTGAGCACTGATAACCGTTTCAGAGGGAAAAGTACTCATTAAGTGTGTGGGTCCAAATGGAACCTTTGAACTGAAGCCATTGTCGGCCTTGTGGGGGGGGGGGGGGTCCTCTAACCAGAAACTAGTTTGGTTCTCCTGAGTGCCTCAGAGCCTCACAGACCTTCTCTGTCCCCCACTACAGGGCCCAGACAAGAGTCAGATGCCACGATGTGTTGTAGCACCTGCCCCAAAATATTTTATATATATATATCAAAACCAACAAAATCCTGCAAGGAACAAGGAAAGAAAGAAAGAGAGAGAGAGAAGAAGGAAGGACGGAAGGAAGGAAGGAAGGAAGGAAGGAAGGAAGGAAGGAAGGACAGAAGGAAGGAAGGAAGGACGGAAGGAAGGAAGGAAGGAAGGAAGGAAGGAAGGAAGGAAGGAAGGAAGGAAGGAAAGGAAGGAGGGAGGGAAGGAGGGAGGGAGGGAGGAAGGAAGGAAGGGAGGGAGGGAGGGAGGAAGAAAAAGGAAAGAAAAACATCCCTATTAGGAGAGAGACAGGGTTGTCTGTGCGCAGGGGTCTGGAGTGACGGGGGGCACACGGCCCTTGTCTTTCATTCCAAGGCAAGCCAGTGCCTCCCCAGAACCAAGGGAAGCTCACCAGAGCTGGAGTGGAAGGACACAGCAGGGCGACAGGGCGGAGGCTCACTGGTGTTAATTTCAGCTCTATGAGAGCAGGGATCTTCGCCTCTAGTGTTCAGCGAGGACCACACGTGCCTGGAACACTGGCCGGCACATGGTAGCCTCTCAACAGTTATTTGTTAACTTTGTCCTGTTGTTCTCCTAACAGCTTAAAATTGGGGTATCCTGTATGGGGTATAGATGTATCATTTTCATATCCCCAAATACAGTAGAGTTAAGGTCTCATTTCAGATGTTGGTTGTCATTCTAGACTGTCACTATAGTCAATGCCTTTATTCCAAACATCTGAGGGACTCAAACCCGGGTCATACACATCAAGTTCTTCTTCGCGAATTCCCGTGAGGCCCCACACCGGTGCGGAATACTATTTATTACTTAAAATTCAGAGTGGCCCGGTAGTAATTTCAAAGCTAGACAGACTGTCACAGTCAAGGATTCCGCCCTTTTCCTCCCAGCTAACTACACACACACACACACACACACACACACACACACACACACACACGATTTGGGATTTTTTTTCTTGGTTTTGAGGGTCATGACAGAGTAGACCCCCTAGGGGGCAGTGTGCACACACGTTTCAGCCAAGCAAGGCGCACATTTTATGGCCGCTGAGGTCATCGCGACAGCGGCAGATTAAGGAGTCTGAGAAACAAAATTCACTTATAAAGTTGTTCTTTAGGTAGAGCAGAATAAAGGTGGCCTGAAAGAATTGCGCAGTAGAGAAAAACCTGGTGACGCAGCAGAAATTTGGGGGATGGCAATTTTAAAGGCTCCAACCACCGAATTGCCTAAGGTTGGACGCAGGAAGGATTTGACATGCTCCTTAACGTCTGCTAAAGGGTTTTTAATATTTTTATTTATTACCTTTTACATTTCCTGTTTCTGAAATCCGTGCAGAATTGTGTTTCATTTTCTTACCTAGTCTGGGTGGCAGTTTAAATTAAAGTTAACCAGTTTTAATTGAGTAATAATAGTTCAAACTGTATTATTAAGGGCTTATAACACACTGAGTGGTGACTTAGGAGGCATTATTCAATTATTCACATTGCATTATTTAATGTTCCCACATCTCTATGAGATGAAGACTCTTCTCACCGTACAGATGGGGAAACTAGGGTGCGGGGAGTTTCTGGAACTCACTCAATATTCCCAGCCTAAAAGTGGAGTCCAGAACCCATTCTCTTCATTATTTTACTATTTTGCCATCCAAAGAAGTGTCTCTCAAACTTCAGTGTGTACACATATTACCCGAGGATCTTGTTAAAATGCAGCTTCTAGGGGCGCCTGGGTGGCTCAGTCGGTTAAGCGTCTGCCTTCAGCTCAGGTCATGATCCTGGGATTCTGGAATGAACGCCCTCGTGGAGCTCCCTGCTCAGCCCCTCCCTCTGCCCCTCCCCCCCTGCTTGTGCGCTCTCTCTCTCTCGTGAAAAAATAAAATCTTTTTAAAAGATGCAGATTCTAACTCAGCAGTTCTGAGTGGGGCCTGAGAGTCTGCAATTCCAACACTGCTTCCAAAGCTGCTGGTCCATGGACCACATTTTGAGTAGCAGGAACTTAGAGGAGAGTGTGTGCTGGGGGCAGGGGTGGATAAAGATATGCGTGATGCCATCCCTGCCCTCAGGAAGATTATATCTACAGGCAACAACAAGACAAGCACGAGAGTAAAAATATTGTGAGAGAATGCGTATGTCAAGGGCCACAGAGGTACAAAAGCAGAACAACTCAACAGGTACTAAGCGAGGGACTTTAGAGTAGGACAGTGCACCGAAAGCTTTGGGAGGGATGAGCAGAATGAACAAGGCAAAGCTGCTTCTACCCACGGGGCACCTGCAGGCTGGCAGGGAAAGGCCAGTGGCGACACAGATAACCCTAGGGCAGGCCCAGGCTTCCCACAGGAGGCTCCCAGGAGGGCTGTGGCAACGGAAAGGAGGGATGAGGCGAGGTGGGTGAGACTCCCATCTGTGACTGGAATTAGGAGGCAGTATATTAAAAAGCTCTTAGCTGGCCATGGGCCTAGAGGAAGTCTTCATGCCTTCATGGTGTTCAAGATAAACCATGAAAGACAGATGGAGTTTTGACAGTGGATATAGGAGGTTATTTCAGGGAGAAAAACGATGTAAGCCTAAGTTCTGAAATATAATAGTACGGAAAGCTAATTCGGGGATGAGCACATCGTCCTGTTTTCCTTCTGGACGCTGTAGGGAAAGTTATGCTGGAAACCATGTTTTAAGGCAGTGAGTCTCAGTTCATATTAAGAATCACTTAAGGAGCTGAAAAAGATTTTCATGCTGGGATCCTATTCTCAGAGATTCTAATTTCATTAGTCTGAGGGTAGAGCCGGGAATCAGGATGTTTTAAAATCTTCATATTTTAAATCAGATGATATGTATGTGCAGTCGGGTTTGAGAACCATTACCCTAGAGCAGTGGTTCTCAAAGCGTGGCCCCGGGACCAGCAGCGTCAGCATCACATGGGAACTTAGGAGAAATGCAAATTCTCGAGCCCTACCCCAGACCTACTGCATCAGAAACTCTGGGGGTGGAGCTCAGAATCTCTAGTGTAACAAGCCCTTCTGGTGATTCTAATGTAAGTCGAAGTTTGAGAACCAATGCTCTCGAGTCTGGCTACACCAAGCTGGTGCAGAGACGAGCTACACGGATATCAATCACCCGGAAGCTTATTACATACGTCTAATCTTAGCCCTCACCCCAAGGCTCATCCATGAATCAGAACTGCAATTTAACAAGATCCTCAGGTGATGGGTATGTAAAGTTTGGGGATCATTTTAATTTCAGCATGAGAAAGCTGAACTCTTTTAGTTTATTTATTTATTTATTTTTTTAAACGTAATCCTTTTTTTTTTATTTTTTTAAAATTTTTTATTTATTTATTTGAGAGAGAGAGAGAGAGAGAGAGAAACAGCATGAGAGGGGATAGGGTCAGAGGGAGAAGCAGGCCTCCCGCTGAGCCGGGAGCCTGATGCGGGACTCGATCCCAGGACCTGGGATCATGACCTGAGCCGAAGGCAGTCGCTTAACCAACTGAGCCACCCAGGCGCCCGAGAAAGCTGAACTCTTTTAGATAGTAATGGGGAGCAGCTGAAGGCTATAGAGTAGTGACATAACTCTTCCGGAAGAACAATTCGATAGTTGTATTTAGGATCAATTAAGTGATACCCCTGAAACAAATAATACATTATATGTTAATAAAAAAAATTAGAAAAAAATAAGATCAATTAGGTGAAACAGATCCTGCACCTTATTTGATCCTGTAAGATAGTCATAGAAAATGTGCTTGCCACTTACACCTCCCCGGACTCTCTTCCCCCTCTTCATCCCTTCTTCTTCTAGGCTTCGGCAGAGAGCCGTGCACCGGGGCCGGGGATAGAAGGCTGCCTCGCTCAGAGGTCCTTTCATGCTGGAGTCCTGCCAGCCATTGATCCAACAGTGGGCGTTACCTGAGCAGTACAGTTCCACTCAGGCCCCAGTTCCAGCTTGTATAGTATTTCTGATAATAAGAGAGCCTAATGAAGCATCCTTTTAGAGGCCTTCACCGTTAATTTGGCACAGGGAAAAAAGCCAGCACATTATACTGGGTTTTCCAGTCATTCTGCTTGTGCCGTATAGACTCTTTGAGTAGATGTCCATAATGAGATTACTCAAAATGGAATTCATTACCTGACCTAAGATTTATTGCTTTTTAACTACAGATATAAGGCGAGCCACACTCTGCTCCCGGAGTCTGCTGTGGGACGGCCGCGCTCCTCCGTTCCAGGAGGGGCGCGGGAAACCGGGGCCCAGGGAACCCGGAGCCAGTGCAGGGTCGCGGACTAAGAGTGGCGTGAACAATGCAGCTTCGTTAGGACGGGCGTCCGCGAACCCCAGGACTCTGTTGCTAAGTTCTGCTTCCACAGTCTCACCATGGGGACCGTGGATGGGCCAGTCACCTCCCCACTAGCAAAATTGGAAAGATGCTAAGGGGGCCCGAAATGCCGAAGTGCTGTAAATTAGCAGCGTTCAATCCCGATGAACATTAAAGGGAGTGTGTCGTTAATTCCGCTACACATGCTGCTCACAGAGTCTTCCCACCGGGGGCCTTTGGCTCAGAGCATCACAGGCCCATTTGTTCTGCCTGGCTTCTCCATGAGGGCCAGGACCTCAAGGTGAGTTAATAGGCTTGGCTTCTCAGCACTTTATTTCAGTCTGTATTTACCATCATCCTATATATTTTAACAAACCTCCGGTGCATGACACGCCATTGAGCACTGCACAAAACAGGTAAGAGAGACAGGGCCCTGGCCTCGTTGGCAGAAGGCGGCGGCTGCGTTCAGGGCAGCATCCAGGATGTCCTGGCTTGCACGCCGGTTTATGATGCTGCCCGGTCCCGGCATGGTTTTACCACCTGCCACAAGTCTTCCCAGGCCTCCCCTTCCTACCCCGCCTTGGGCCACCTTCACTAGACTGGCAAGAGCAAACGGAGGTCCTGTCTATGCAGTCGCCTCTTAAAACCACTGTAACCACTGCCCGCTCTGTTTTCTCCATCCTTCCCCGTTTCCTACTCAAGCACTCTCCCTCTGGCGTGCGGTGGAACACCATTGTGATGGTGGTTCTACAGGAGATAATAACTTTAAATAGATGATACTTAACACGGATAATGGGATAAAGTAAAACAGGATGGGCAAATTGATAATTGCAGATTAGGAGGAAATATTATTAGCAAACCAAACAAAAGCCAAATTTAGGGCTAATAAGCATGACGTGTTAGAACAGCGAAGAGTGACATATTTTCATACACAAGTCTTTATCCCTGAGGTAAGAGCCTTAGCAGCCTCCTTATGTGCTGTGGAAGTGTATCTGAAATGCCACATTCTATTTGTTTGTTTAAAGATTTCACATTTTAAAAGCAAAAGGAACTATTACTGTAGATCTCTTTTTTACCATAGCTTTAGGAGCTCACAGGGGGCAAATGTCATCATAGGTTATAATACTGCCCTGGACAATTGCAAGACAAGCCACTAGCCCGAATTCTTGTTATTATTTTAATTTGAATATAAACCTTGTCAGATAGCCAGACGTATTTTTAAAAATGCAAACGAATAGCCATCATCATCCGATGTTCCCGAGACAAACATGACCATGACAGCATGCTATTAAAGGCCATATTTGTGCTATCAAGATAATGAGACCGTGGCCCAGGCTGCCTGATAATTTCAACTATCTTTTAGTCAATTTGGATTGTCACTTGGGCAACATTATCGACAGATCTGGGATCAGCTGTTTAGACAGATAGAAAATGACACATTTTCCTCTTTCTGGTGAATGCAATCGTACAAGCTTTCTGAGTCCCACGCCCTTCCGATCTAAGGTAGAGTATACCTCTAACACCGGCCCTCCATGCTGACTGTGGTGCTGGGACCTGCCCACGTGGTACATTTGCCCTGGATTGATGACAGAATCAGTCAGGTAAATCTTTCCTGAGGTACTGGATGCCCATGGATATGGATTCTGTGAATGCCCAGGGCAGGAAAGCCGTCCTGCCCTCCACCTCTTCTCTGTTTGAGGCTCTTCAGAAGAGATCAGATGGATACCTTCGGGGCCTCTAGTGAATTTCCAGTACTTGTCCACTGACATCTCAAAACATAAGTCAGTGTGTCCCTGCTTGCTTTTGCCTAGGCTGGGGCCCACTAGAGTCCTCAATATGATGTTCCAGAATGGCACATTCGGTTTGTGGAATTATTGACCAGGGGACCTAAACTTGGTGATTTCTGTTAGTGTTTGTTGATCCTACATTGAACATGTCACGGAACAACACCGAGAGTCTTATCTGAAATAATTATTCATTATCCATTGCTGGGATATGCTTAAATTGCAGAAACCGGCTAAAGACTGGGGAGGAGGGGTGGAAAGGATGTAACAAACAAAATCCTAAAAGAGAAAATGTCTTGTACACTAACATATCTTAAAGGTCTAGGAAAACACAAACACACTTCTGCTGGATGACTATAGTTCCTAAAATATCCACTTCTTTTTTTAATTATGTAAGTAAATAGTGAGTCCTTGCTCCTATAAAAGATTCAAACATTTATGTACATTTATAAAGTAAATAAAAATTTGCAAGTTTCCCTTTATGTCCCCTCCATTCTTTCTAAACTCTCACTTCCTTTCCAGGAAAGTAGATGCTTTCTTCCAGGTATTTCCCTATGATTTTATAATACACATGCATGTATGTACATAGCTTTAAAAAAATAGGATCATTCCGGGACACCTGGGTGGCTCAGTCAATTAAGCGTCCAACTCTTGGTTTCGTCTCAGATCATGATCTCATGGGTTGTGGGATCGAGCCCCGCATCCTGCCCCACATTGTGCTTCATGCTCAGTGGAGAGTCTGCTTGAGATTCTTTCCCTTTCCCTCTGCCCCTCCCCCGCTCACACTCTTTCACTCTCTCTAAAGTAAATAAATAAATAAAATTTTTTAAAGCAATAGGATCATTCCATACATCCTGTTCTGTAATATCGATTGACGATTTAATATGATCTGAAGATTTTTTTCTACATCAGTACGTATAGCACTGACCCATTCCCTTTAACAGGTGCCCTAATGCTCCATATTAAAGATGAATCATCATGTATTTACCTATTATCCCCCTGACTATTATTTATGATTTTTTAAAAAAGATTTTATTTACTTATTTGCCAGGGAGAGAGAGAGACATTGAGAGAGGGAACACAAGCAGGGGGAGTGGGAGAGGAAGAAGCAGGCTTCCCACTGAGCAGGGAGCCCAATGCAGGGCTCAATCCCAGGACCCTGGAATCGTGACCTGAGCCGAAAGCAGATGCTTAACGGACTGAGCCAGCCAGGCACCCCTATTATTTATGATTTTACTTTATTTTTCCAGTTTCAAACCCTGAACATCCTGGAACCCGTGAACAAGTATATTTTTAGAATGTGTTTGTAGAGCACAAATACTTTTACAATTTTAATGACTGGCCACTTGCCTTCCCCAAAGACTCCCCAGTTATATTGGGATTTTTCTAGTTTCATAGGGTACTCTCCAAATATATTCTCCTAGAGACAGTAGGCTCAGCACTTTGGAAATAAACAGAGCTGGGTTTTCATCTCACTCACTTCTGGCACATTGTTCCCTGGGCAAGTTACTTAAACTTGCTAAGCTTCAGTCTCCTGGCACAGGAAATGAAGCTAATATGATGGATCCTTAAGGGCTGTTAGGAAGATAAGTGTGATAGCGTGTAAAAAGCACTTAGCACGTAGTAGGTGTCCAGTGAGCCATGGTTATTAATGAGTTCAGACAGGAGATGAATTGCACAAATTGAAAGGAGAAGTACAGTAACCAGCAGTTTCCAGAAACAGAAAAGATATCCTGAGATTAAAAAAAAAAAAATTCTTGGGGGTTGGGAGGGATGGGGTGGCTGGGTGATAGACATTGGGGAGGGTATGTGCTATGGTGAGCACTGTGAATTGTGCAAGACTGTTGAATCATAGATCTGTACCTCTGAAACAAATAATACAATATATGTTAAAAAAAAAAAAAGAAGAAGATAACAGGAGGGGAAGAACGAAGGGGGAGAAATCGGAGGGGGAGACGAAGCATGAGAGACGATGGACTCTGAGAAACAAAGTGAGGGTTCTAGAGGGGAAGGGGTGGGAGGATGGGTTAGCCTGGTGATGGGTATTGAGGAGGGCACGTTCTGCATGGAGCACTGGGTGTTATGCACAAACAATGAATCATGGAACACTACATCTAAAACTAATGATGTAATGTATGGGGATTAACATAAGAATAAAAAATTAAAAATTAATTCTGGGGTGCTTGGGTGGCTCAGTCAGTTAAGCGCCCGACTCTTGGTTTCTGCTCAGCCGTGATCTCGTGGTGGTGGGATGAAGCCCCACAGTGCAGACAGCACCACTAGTTTACTTCTGGATATTGTAAATGATGTGGAGGTTTATGCAAGAAGTTATGCTGTGTTAATTACATGTTCCCAAGTTAATATTAAGATTACCTGACATTCCCTGAGCACACACTGATGTAGATGTCCAACCTCATTTATCACTCCTGCTTCACTAAGGAAGTTGTCTTTCTCTGTATCACCTCCCACTGCCTCTGTGCCAAGTTCATTTCTTTTTTTTTAAATTTTTTATTGCTGGGGTGCCTGGGTGGCTCAGTCGTTAAGCGTCTGCCTTCGGCTCAGGTCATGGTCTCAGGGTCCTGGGATCGAGCCCCGCATCGGGCTCCCTGCTCAGCGGGAAGCCTGCTTCTCCCTCTCCCACTCCTCCTGCTTGTGTTGCCTCTCTCTCTGTGTCTCTCTCTGTCAAATAAATAAATAAAATCTAAAAAAAAAAAAAAAAATTTTATTGCTGCTACCGGTTGTCCTGCATATTGTGGGGAGGGGGGGCGCTGCTAAGAGAACAGTTATTTTTAAATTAATTGACCTCACTGGAGTCCTAGCTTTTAGCTCTTGTAGTAAACCTGTCCATGTACCCGATCACTCAGATTTAGATGGAAATATCTGCCACATCAGCCTAAGTCATAGCCAAGGCAGGATCCCTCATTTATTGCCCAGGAATCACTTGGGGTCTATAAACGAGGAATGGTTTCCAAATCTCCATGTCCAGTAATATCCCCATTGCTCTTAGCCTTCCCTCACCTACTTGTTCCTCTTAGCTGCCAGCTGCCATCCACAAAAGAAAAGCAGAGGCAAATATAAAGGGATGCCTCTGGGAAACCCTTTTATTTAAAAAATGGTTTTAAAAAGAAAGGTATAATTCAAAACCAACAAGATGGCACAGCTGCGGCAGACCTTTGGCCAGAGGTGTTTTGAAGCTTTACTCGGTGCTTGGAATGGCACAGTGGAAACAAGAGAAGGGCATCACAGTGAAAACAGTCTCTGGCCCCCTCCGCCTTGCCATTTGCCAGCTGGGTGACCTTGACACGCCGCATCTGTACACTTCCTTCATCTCACCAATAAAATGGGGTTAGTTTCAATATTCACCTCATAAAATCGATGTGAAGATTAAATGTGTCTCAAAAATGTAAAGCACTAATGCCCCCCCCAAAGTAAGTATTATACAATTGTTGGCTATTGGTATTTGCATCTCAGAACCCTGGGTCTGAAACAGGCTGCCTGGATTCAAATCCTGGGTCCACCACTTATTATCTGGGTGACCTTAAGCAGGTTACTTACCCCTTCTATCATCGTTTTTTTTTTAAAGGATTTTCTTTTTTATTTTATTTTATTTATTTATTTGAGAGAGAAAGAATGAGAGACAGAGAGCATGAGAGGGAAGAGGATCAGAGGGAGAAGCAGACTCCCCGCTGAGCAGGGAGCCTGATGCAGGACTCGATCCTGGAAATCCAGGATCATGACCTGAGCTGAAGGCAGTCGCTTAACCAACTGAGCCACCCAGGCACCCTTCTATCATCGTTTTTAAGTGGGAACAAAAACTGGATGTCAGAGGATTCTTTAGAGAAGCAATAGATAATATACAGTGTTTGGTGTTTAGAAAGTACTCATCAATGTAATATCAGTTCATATTATTTTTGGTAAACTAAATTGCAAGATATTTGTACCATGTCCATAAAAAATTCATTCTGGTGTGAGTAACAATGGATTCCTGCACTCTCCCTTTTAGCTTCTTACACAGTCCGGTTTAAAAATATACCTAGGGCCACAGAAGACTCTCTGGAGACATGGAATGCCATTCCTTATTAATATGTTGGGATTTTATTGATGAGGCAACATGCAACTAGTGGACCTTGGGCCTCAGCCAGAGCAGTCATTTCTGAAGTAACAAATGGACCTCATTATAAGGTGGTTTTATCTAAAAGGTTAGTCTATGCCATATAACTGGAGGCTGGCATTATGGGAAGCTTCTAGTGTATTATATTGCATGTCAATATTAACACATGTTCACATGTTCTATTACGGCGATGTGAATTTTAGAGCCCTTAGTTTTCTAGTGTGGGTGCTCGATCATGCACAGGCACCCTCCCACACAGACATGCTTCTAGCTGGGACCACTGGTCTCCTCACGTCCCATGATTCTGAAAGCTGACTTTATTGGTTAGGGACTCCTATTTTTCAGGCTAGTTGCACTGTTGAAATGAGTCCTTGCAGCTTGCAAGTCTTGTTCCATAATTTCATTTGGCTGAGGCAGGAGACAAGTACCTCATTTTAATTAGAATTTCCAGCAAACTGCATTATGTTGTTGTGTGTTATTCCAAAAGAACATGCCACATCACGGACACCTGTTGATGGAGTAAAGCATGCTGTTTATCCTGCCGAAGAAATAAAAATCCTTTCACTCACTTCTCAAGCTCTCTCACCACGCCACTCCTCACGTATCCCATGGGACAAGAAGATGTTCCCCGAGGCTCTCCAAGCCAGTAAAATGTGTTACACAAGATGCCAGGTAATAACCACGGGCACATGGAAACGGAGCATCACCGTGTCCTTTAGAGGGAAGATCTCGGGTTCTATCCTGCTCTTTGCGTCTCTGCTGGCTTGCCACAAATCACAGAGCTCTCCAAGGGATCCCCTTTCTGCCTGTTGCTCTGAGCAAGGTCTTCGCTTCGTTGAAGAGAACTGAGGCTGTGCCGCGTTAGACCTGCAATTAAGTCCCTGCTGCTCTCCAAACCAGTGAGTTTTTCCAAGTAGTAATCTATTTTTCCCATTTTCTAAGTAATGCCAGGGTAAGCGCGTTCATCATTTTAGACTCACTGCTCCTAATGCCTAATTCAGACTTGTTTGTTCAGTAGAAGGTAAACAACCCCCAAGCTATCACCCACCCCCATTTATTTGGAAGGAGAGAGTTTCAGTGGGAGAAGATAAATAGCATGTCAAACATGGTTTGGAGGGGCTGCAACTGAGTAGTTTCTAGTTTCCTATGCCCGTCTCGGGCTGTTGTGGCCCAGTGTGACTGGCATCTGTGTGCTGGTTTGGCTGAGCTACTCTTTAGTCAACTCAGATCAATACCTTTAAGCATTTGTCTGATATAACAATGTCATGCTAGTTCAGGAATTCACACTTGGAACTACATGGGTGGGGATGCCTTGTTTCTAGTTATCTGTCCATGAACACATCAACTAGTTGATACCTGTAATCCTAAGATCTCTTAGAAAATAAAAGGCAGGCCACATTTAGAGAACTGGCAGACTCAGATGGCCCTAGGGATGCATCAATCCAATTCCGCAAACAATGATTGGGTGCTGCTGTATATGAGGAAACATAGGAGATATAAAGATCAGTACGGCATAGTCCCAATTCTCAAGTATAATTTAATATCAGGCTATAAAAACATCAGTAGGTAATTAATTGTTATTTTAGATTTGGCTTCATTCCAAAAGGATCGAAGATTGAAGAGTACTTGCAAAAATACATGCAATAGGTTGAAATGAAATAAAATAGGATTATCTGAGAAGGGGTTGGGGAAAAATTAAGGGTGGAGCAAGTTCAAATGAATCTGGAAGTGAAGTGAGGTCAGAGAATATATACCATGAGAAATAATGCTTACCAGTGGTAGGACATAAGTTCACCTTGGAGCTTTCTGGAAGCCAGCACAAAAGCAGAAGCAAAATTGGTTTATTGTATGATTGATAATGTCTATATTGATCTTGCTCCAGAGAAGAAGGGCTCTACCAGGTATGGAAACTACACACATCTTTCTCACATAAAGAGGACTTTCATTTATGCTAGTCAGTATCCATAGCTTAACTTACAGAAAATACAATCATGATTATCACTCACTGGGAGCAAGGACAATTTGTTGCTTATGACTTGTCATTCCCTGTCACCTTCTTCCTTGCTTCAAACACCCCCTTCTGCTATCATATGTACACACATCAGGGCTGAAAATGCTAGCTATTAATTGGCTCTCTCAGACTCCCTTGGACATCTGACCCAATTGTGGCCAATGGGATCCCAAGAATAGCATGGTGGGAAGCTCCCTGTCTGTTGATAAATACCAAGTCTGGATATATTTACCCTTGTTATAGAAGGAGTGAAAATACTAAAAACGTAAGTGAGACTCATGAAAAAAAAAATACTACAGTGTAAGAAATGGAAACATTTGACTCAAAGAAGGAGTTTATCTCTGAAAATGATCTACTGTAAGATTCAGAAGATAAAATCAGGCAACCACTGGGAATCCTTGAAAAAAATGCAAGAAAACAGCCACTATAATTCAGGAGTTTAAGGAGACAGAAAGCTGAGATTAACGGTAAGATTAAAATTCAGATCAACAGATTACAAAAAAAAAAAAAAAATCAGATCAAGAGAATTGGCAGGGATCCCAAAAGATCTAAAAAGGTAATGAGACTTCCCGGTAAAGTTGGAACTTTAAACTAACATCCCATTTTTCTCCCTCCCAAAGCCCTTACAAAACTATTATATAATATGTACATATACATACACGTATCTCCACATGGGTAAAGAAAATAACAGTAAAATTTTGACACTAGAAAACAGACAGACATGTGGAAACTGACTTAACAGATTTGAGAAAGCCAACTTCTAAACTATAGGTAGGAAAATCTGAAAATCAACCCAACCAACCAAAGACTGCCGCAGGAGACTCAGGAATTAACAGCACCAGTGTTTCTAGAAGACAGGATAAAGAGGGGGAAAGACAGAAAAATTAGGAGGTCTGGGAAAGTTAAGAAACAACTAGAGCTACTGCCCTCCCCCGACATGCTGTCACTGAGTGCTATCTCTTCTCCCCAGCAGGAGCCTGTGGTTTATGTGATGAGGTAAAATGGAGAATCTCTAGGCTGGGGGACACAAATGGAGACCCCCAGCTTCTGAACCAAAAACAGTAGGGTTAAATATATGTTTGCATTCTGAATGCTAGGGTTTAGTCCTGGTTCTCCCATTGGCTCCCAGAATGCAGGCCTTTATTTTCCAGGAAAGAGATGGATGAGTCTTCTCTAGGGGATATAACCATCCCATGGTACCAAAATACCCCCCAACCCTGACAATTAGAACAGTAAAAGCTTTTCAGTGATTCACAGAGGACAAACAGCACCAAGGCACTTGGAGAGCTCCCCATCAGCCCATTAGAACCCCCACTCTTAAATATGAGCAAATAATCAAAGTTTTCCATAAATCCCCCCCAAAAAGCACCTAGTTTAAAAGACAAAGGAGAGAACAAGAGAAAAGGAAACTGAAAGAAAAAGACACTGTGCAGGAAGAAAAGACTATTAAAAATTAAAATGTAACTAATCTCACCCAAAAGATAAAATAAGTTGCATGCATAAAACAGGAGCAGGATACTCTAAAAATCGAACACAGAAACAGAGAATGTAAAAGATCCTTTGGATAAATGCAATTGTAAAAATGGAATTCACATGACTAGTAGTAGAAATCTCAATCATATTATGAAAGTTTAAATCTGTTTCATGGAAGATGAACTTGAAAAGTTCCCCTGGCTTCCAGAAGCAAAATCAGAGAGATTAAAATGACAGATAAAAAATAGTTATAGAAGGCACATAATGGAAAGCAAACTCAGAGCATCAGTGTTCTTAAAGGGGAAATCAGTTTAAGTAGAAGAGAAAAAAATAAACAAAGCTGTGAGACAAAGGCTTTTCTGAGCTGAAAAGATATTTGTACATACAGGTTGAAAGCACCAACTGCATCTAAGCAAGTGAATTGCACCTTCTAGCCAACTTTGGGATTGAAAGAACAAAGGGAAAAATTTGCAAGGCTTTAGGCAAAAAAAAAAAGAGAGAGAGGGATAAAGGAAGAAGGAAAGGAAGGAGGGAAGGAAAGAAGGAAGGAAGGAAGGAAGGAAGGAAGGAAGAAAGAAAGAAAGAAAGAAAGAAAGAAAGAAAGAAAGAAAGAAAAGAAAGAGAAAGAAAGAAAGAAAGAAAGAAAGAAAGAAAGAAAAGAAAGAAAGAAAGAAAGAAAGAAAAGAAAGAAAGAAAGAGAGAGAAAGAAAGAAAGAAAAAGAAAAAAATGTTAATTACAAAGGAATAAGAATAAGACAGGATGCCTGGGCAGCTCAGTCTGTTAAGCTTCTGCCTTCAGCTCAGGTCATGATCACAGGGTCCTAGGATCAAGCCCCACATGGAGCTCCTGGCTCAGAGGGGATCCTGCTTCTCCCTCTCCCTCTGCTGCTCCCCCTGCTTGTGCTCTCTTTCTCTCTCTGGCAAATAAATAAATAAAATCTTTAAAAAAAATAAAATAAAATATCAGAAGACGACAGATTAATGTCTATAGTTAAGAGAAACTATGTCATCGAAGAATTTTGTCCCCAGCCAAATTTTGTGTGTAAAAATACTCTCAAATATGCAATACATGTATCATTCATAAAAATTATTTGAAAAAAATTATTTAAAGATGTATTTGTACTACTTGAGGGAGGAAACAAACTTTAAAATTCTCAAAATATGAAGGTAATTGCATAAAATGACTAGTTGCAAACATTGAACCATTTAGAACTGAGAAATATTTGAATTGATTCTTATAAGTGTGGTTACAAAATTGGATGTCAATTTCAAAATGTGTTTTCAAGTTAGAAGATATGTAATGGTTTGAAGGAAAAAGGGAAGGGACAGAGAAAAGGAAGAAGAGAGAAAGAGAAAGAGGGAGAGAGCTTTAATTACATTGATAATAACAGAGAAATGGGAAGAAAAGAAGGGTGGGACATAAAATTACACCTGAACTCAGTAGTTGTCGAATTTTGCTGTGCGTTGGAATCAGCTAGGGATCTTTATGAAACAGTGATGCCTGATTTCCACCCTCAGGCATTTTCATTTAATTGGTTTGGAGTCCAACTAAAAGCTCCTCAGCTACTTCCAATGTGCAGCAACGTTTGGGAGCTACTGGCTTAATTTCATTAAGTAGGAAAAAGCAAGGATGGCAAAAAGATTTCAGCTTACTGCTCCAACTTTTGTTAATTGGTAATGACTGCCTGAGGGCTTTGTTGAGGTCATATTCAGGCTCAGTGGGAAAGTGCTCTCATCCATTTATCCTATCTTCACTGGAAGGGAAGAGAAGGACATCACAAATTTGCCATTCTTGGACTCAAAGAGATTTTGAAACTAAAGTAACTATTAGTGGCTTAAAAAACAGCATAGATCTCTTCCAAAATATTAGAGATGATGAAAGCCAAGAAAATATAGTCATATAGTAAAAGGCAGTAAACAAAAAAAAGAAGGAAGAGGATGGGGGAGGGACAGAAGGTGGAGGAGGAGGAGAAAGAGAAGAGGAAGAAGAGGGGAGGAAAGAAAACATAATAGGAGAAATCACAAGATAAAATGGCAATATATAATTAAATAACGTTTATTAAGCCTACAAATGCAATTGGGAAAATCTCCATTTGAAAATATTATCTTTGGATTGTATGAGAAGAAAAGAGAAATCCATCTATGTGACATTTTCTAAAGCCCCATCTGATACAAAGTTGCTAAATAAAAATATACTAAATGATGAGAAAGCAGGCAAATATATCAGGCAAATACAATAAAAAAACAATCACAATACCAATAACAAATATGATAGAAACTAAAGCAGAAATATTAAATGAAATGAAGATATCCTGTCAGAAAGTATATTTCACAATGAATATAAAACTGTCATGAAATTTTATGCATCATATAACATCAAAATACAAAAGTGAAATCTGCTATAAATTAGAAAAAATGGACAGAAGTGCAATACTAATGGGAAGCTTTAATAATAACTCTTTCTCTTTTTGATGGCTGACAAAAAATGTAAATCAAACTTTATAGCACACAAGCATAGAATGTACCTTTATTTCCAATACTAATAAAACATCTACCAAAAATAAAGAACTATGCAGCAATAAAAAATGTCGAAAGTATATAATACCCATTCTGATTAGAAAGGAAAGTCATTATATTAAAAAAAAAGAAAGAAAGGTCATCATTAAGTTAAGGAGAAAATTAATGCTGCAGAAAATTTAGAAATTAACAACAATAATAGTACATAACAATTTACGGGATGAGCCAAAGCAGTATTCAGAAGAAAAGTCATAGATTTAAATGTCTTTTGTTTTTTGTGTGTGTTTTGCGGGGTTTTTTTTCTTTTTGCTTTCTTTGTTTTTGTTTTTGTTTTTTTAGCTAAGGAGGAAAAGGTAAAATAAATGCTCTACGTACAACTGATGTCACTATGAGAGGAATGTCCTAATCTGAGGGCAGGTTAGGTTGATGTTGAGGGTCAGAATGATTTCATTAAATGAACTCTGTCTCTGCCTCTTATGTTCCTTCTTCCAAAAAAAAAGTCTTTGTTTTAATTCCAAACCTAGAGCTGGAGTGGAGATTTCTCACCATTCTTCTGTCATCCCTGGCATCAGTGAAAAGTTTGGGATTTGTATATAACTTTTTATCTTGTGTTTTAAATCAAGCTTAATTAGTATATGACAAATGCAAGAAGTAATGAGAAATTATTGTAGTACCATTTGTAAAACCATAACAGAAATAGCTTCTTTCTGAACTCATCCGTCTTCGTATGGGCTAATCATGTCTTTTCTGCTCTACTCCATTTTTCTGTGGGGGAAAAACAGGCACAGAAAGAAAAATATGCTTTCTGTCAAATAAATTACCATTTCCCACAAGCCCAGCTGCCTAAAAAATTATTTCATAAGAAAGTTAAAACTTTAATAAGGCTAAATGTAAAATACAAAACTACAACTTCTAAAAGAAAACACAGGAGAAAATGTATATGACCTTGGGTTTGGTGATAAGTTTTTATATACAATACCAAAGGCGTAATTCATAAAAGAAAAACTTTACTTTGTACTTTATTAAAATTGGATTTTTAACAATTTTGGATTTTATTAGAATTTAAAAATTCTGCTCTATAAAAGACATTGTTGATAGAATGAAAAAAAAAAAAGCCACAGACTTGGAGAAAAATATTTGCAAAACATATATCTGATAAAGGATGTCTATCCAAAATATACCAAAAACCTCTTAAAATTAAATAATAAGAAAACAACCAATTAAAAAATGGGCAAAAAATCTGAACAGACCCTCACCACAAATGATATACAGATAGCCAATGAGCATATAAAAAGATATGGGGGTGCCTGGGTTGATAAATTGGTTAAACTTCTGCCTTTGGCTCAGGTCATCATCCCAGAGTCCTGGGATCCAGCCTTGCATTGGCTCCCTGCTCAGCGGGAGTCTGCTTCTCCTTCTCCCTCTGTCCCTCCTTGCTAATCGTGTGTGCATATGCTCTCTCTCTCAAATAAATAAAATCTTTAAAAAAAAAAGTCAAACATCATTTGTCATTAAAGAAATTTAAATTAAAACAACAGAGCAATACCAGTACATTCTTATGGCAAAATGGCAAAAATCCTAAATAAATAAATAAATAAATGCACAAATCACCGACAAAGATGCATAGCAACAAAAATTCTCATCCATTGCCGATAGGAATAAAAAATGTATAGCCACTTTGGAAGACAGTTGTTTCTTCAAAGCTAAATGTACTATTACTATGCAATATAGCATTCATGCTCCTAGATATTTACCCAATGGATTTAAAAACATGGCCACACAAAAATCTGCTTGAAAATGTTTATAGAAGCTTTATTCATAATTGTCCAAAACTAGAAGTAATTTAGATGTTCTCCAATAGGTCAATTGATAAACAAACTGTGGTACATCCATACAAAAAAACTAGGGAAATGTGATGAATGTATGGGCTTTAGTTAATTATAATGTATCAATATTGGTTCATTAATCATGACAAATGCACCATTGTAATGTAAGATGTTAATAATAGGAAAACTGGGTGTGGGATACAGGAAAATTCTTATTTTCAAAAGCTTTCTGTAAATCTACATTTAGAAACCTATTCTAAAAATAAAATTTTATTTAAAAAATCTTTAAGAATTTAAATCAAAACCTCTGTGGTGCAACATCTCTAGATTCCATTTTATTTCTGTTACTTTGCTAGGACCTGCCTTTTCCGGGGTCACCTAGCCACTGGGCAGAGTGAACCAATGCAGAGACCGGCCAACAAGTATGAGACTGAACCGGAGCCAAAAGGACAGAGACCCTTACTCCGTGTCACTTTAATGTTTTCAATGTCTCTTGCATCATGCTTGATGAATCTTCATAAACTCAAATGAAAACCAAGAATGGCTGTTGTCCTAAGGGCCTACAACTGCTCTCATCCCACTCCCTCTGGTCTGACCCTTCATTTTTTTTTTTAAGATTTTATTTATTTATTTGAGAGAGAAAGAGAATGAGAGACAGAGAGCACAAGACGGAGGAGGGTCAGAGGGAGAAGCAGACTCCCCGCCGAGCAGGGAGCCCGATGCGGGACTCGATCCAGGGACTCCAGGATCATGACCTGAGCAGAAGGCAGTCGCGTAACCAACTGAGCCACCCAGGCGCCCCTGGTCCGACCCTTCAGACACAGACGATAGCGTGACTCACGCTCAGTGGGTCGTGATGATCAGTTTATTTCCCCCATCACTAGCTCCCTCCTTCCTCCCTGCGGGGAGCTTCTAGCAGCCTCTGTAGCCTGGGCCAGGCTGCTTATGATAGAGCTGATTAACCAAATTAACCAAGGGCTTTGCTTCTGCACATTTACCTCCCACTATTTACTCTTTGGCCATTTTAGTGCTTGTAAATATATATCATAGTCAGCAATAGCAACCAGCCCTGAGCCTTTGACATGTTACCATACACCAAGGGCCATAAATAATATATATTTCTTTATATATATATAATATATATATTATATATATATATATACACACTTGTGTATGCATCAAAAAAGGCCTACAAGAAATTACATTACACTGTTGATAGTAGCTACCATCTACTTGTAGGAGGAAGATGGGGGATGGGACTGAAGAAAGTTCTGCTGCATTCTTATTATTTGCTTTTTATTTCTATCTGTAAGGATTGTTTTGACACAATTCTATACTGTCCGAATTTTTTTATAAGCATTTGTAATTTTGTCATCCTTTTGTAGTACTAATTTGTGCAATGTCACGAATTAATTAAATTTTTTAAATGGGAGTATATACTGTTGGCTGCAATTACTGATGTTGGCTCTTAAGAAAAATGTTCCTATGGGGATGCCTCTGTGGGTCAGTCAGTTAAGCACCTGACTCTTGCTTTCAGCTCAGGTCATGATCTCAGGGATCAATCTCATAACCCTGAGATCATGACCTCAGTGAGGAGTCTGCTTGAGATTTCTCTCTCTCTCCCTCTGCCCCTTCCCCCTCTATCTCTAAGATAAATAAATAAATCTTAAAAAAAAGTGCTTCTACTATATACAGTGTCGATGGAATTGGGGGATTTTATCAGGATTTTACAATCATGCCCAGGGATAAAAAAAACTACAAACAGGGTCTCTCAGTGCTCAGAACTATCCCAAGGAAAGAAACTAGGTAAGATAAGGTTTTGACTAAAGGGAAGAGGGTGATGGAGTGGGTAAGAGAGAAGGGAGGTCATTAGTTGCACCAGGAGCATCAAGAACCATAGTTTCCACCTCTGTGTCTTGTTAGTAGTGCCCAAAGATTTAATTTTTCCACCCACTTTCCCTTTTCTCTTTCCTCTTTTCATTAGGAGTTGTTATTGTTCTTTGTATCTTTTTTTTCCTTTTCTCCATACTATTGTATATAAAGTGTGTTGATATAATTTTTTGATTCACTAGTTGAAGAGAAAAGTGATGGAATGACAACAAAAGTACAGGAGAAATGCATTTCTCAGGGAGATAATGGTTTTCGAAGGCGGTGGCGTATTTACATGTCCTGTATATATGTTGCTCTTGATATTACCTTGGGTTATTTCTTCTTGGAAAGTACGATTATCTGGGGAAGCATCTT
Organism: Mirounga angustirostris; assembly: GCF_029215605.1. Taxonomy (NCBI): domain Eukaryota; kingdom Metazoa; phylum Chordata; class Mammalia; order Carnivora; family Phocidae; genus Mirounga; species Mirounga angustirostris. The sequence goes on from NW_026991711.1 coordinate 164,450,867, forward strand.
TAGAATTGTGTATGTGCTCTGGGCAATCAAGGGGTGAAATAGCAGAAATTTGGGGTCCTCCTTTCTGGATATGTATGAAATTTTAGAAAATCTACCTATTAAAGGTCTGTATCTCCTTTAAGGGAACTCCTCCAATCTATGGGAGTGGGGCACTTCAGCAGTCATGGTTCCACTCTGGATCCTGTCCTTTAGGCTATTAACGGATTAAAAAGACCTAAGTCAAGCTGATCAGATATGGTCAAAAGGGGAAATTCATGTGATAAAAATATAGCTGGAGGCTCATACCTTTTTTTTTTAGAGGGGGGAGGGGTAGAGGGAGAGGGAGACAGAGAATCTTAAGCAGGCTCCAGGCTGCACTGACATGGAGCTCCATCTCACAACCCTAATATCATGACCTGAGCTGAAATCAAGAGTATGACACTTAACTAACTGAGCCACGCAGGCCCCCGCGTTCATACATTTAAGGAGGGGAAAAGACCTACATGGTCTTACTAATTTTGGTAAAAGGTATTTAGTTGTACGTGGCAAGATCAATATAGTATTTTCCTTTTAAAAAATTATAAGAAAATGGAGCAGTACAGAAAATAATGATTTGAAGTTTTCCCCCAAAAGAAATGCCCATATATAATGTACACCCCATGTGTAACGTATATATAATGGATATGACTTTTCATACCTCAAACAGGTATATTAGCTATATATGAAATAATTGATTTCATATAGTAATTAAAGCAGAAAAAGAATGAGTTTGGGAGGATAACAGGATTAGAATATTTCCTTTTTGTTGTGTCACTTTTAGTGAGATAGAATTTACATACAATAAAATAAACCCACTTAAGTGCATTATTTAATGCATATTAACAAATACACCCATTTAACAACCAATACAATCAAGACAAAACATTTCCATCACCCTCTAAAATTTATTTGTGTCCCAAACCCTACCCTGGCCCCAGGCAACCACTGATTTCTTTTCTGTCTCTACAGATTACTTTTGACTTTTCCAAAATGTCATACAAATGCAGTCATATATTGCATACTGTTTTGTGTCTGGGTTCTTTTTCTTGGTATACCACTTATGAAATTTGGCCAGATTTTTGTATGTGCCAGGAATTTTATTCCTCCATATTGTTGAGTAGTATGCCATTGTATGGCCATATCACAATTTGTTTATCCTTTCATCTGTTGATGGACATTTGTGTTGTTCCAGTGGTGGTTATTGTATTTTTTTTTAAAGCTACTATAAACATATGTTTATAAGTCTTTATATGAACATATGTTTTTATTTTTCTCAGGTAAATACTGAAAAGTAGAATTTCTGGGTTGTGTGGTAAATGCATAGACACTGCCCACCTGTTTTCCAAAATGACTGTGTTGCAGGATTTCTTCTCCTTCGGTGCCCGCAGTTCTTGGTCACACCGCTTCAAAGAATGAGGAGATAGACCAGACAGAGGGGTGGGCAGCAAAGCAAAGTTTATTGAGGGATAATACAAAGTTTATTGTGTGATAGTACAAAGCTCCTGGAGAGGGAGGGGACCTGAGAGGGTTGCCACCAGAGTTTCTAAGTCTAGGGGTTTTTATGGACTTGTTGGCCGGCTGTTTTAATTTGATTAACCTTCCAGGAGCCTGTCATCCAATCAGGTTTTTGTCATCTATCACATGGGAAAGGACACAGGGCTCTTCCCAGGGTGGTGTAAAATCCTTTTAAGAGTGGTTTACTCTTAGGCCTGGGGGCCCCTTGTCCCTGCCTGCCTTTCTTCCCACTATCCTTCAACAACTGCACCATTTTACTTCATTCCCACTAAGACTATATGAGACTTTTAGATGCTTTCACATCTTTGCCAACAATGTGTCAGTCTTTTCAATACTAGACATTTTAGTGAGTTATAGTGGTATCACATTGTACTTTTAATTTATATTTCTCATATGACTAATAAAATAGAGATTTCTTTTTCATTTCTTATTGTCCATTTGTATATCTTCTTTTGTAAAATGTCAGTTCAAATCATTTGCTCATTATTTATTGCATAAATTTTTTTTTAAAGATTTATTTATTGGGGCGCCTGGGTGGCTCAGTTGGTTAAGCGACTGCCTTCGGCTCAGGTCATGATCCTGGAGTCCCGGGATCGAGTCCTGCATCGGGCTCCCTGCTCGGCGGGGAGTCTGCTTCTCTCTCTGACCCTCCCCCCTCATGCTCTCTCTATCTCATTCTCTCTCTCTCGAATAAATAAATAAAATCTTTAAAAAAATTTTTTTTTAAGATTTATTTATTTTTTTTCGAGAGAGAGACAGAGACAGAGAGAGTACAAGCAGGGGGAGAGGCAGAGACAGAGGGAGAGGGAGAAGCAGACTCCCTGCTGAGCTGGGAGCTGGACATGGGACTCGATCCCAGGACCTGGAGATCATGACCTGAGCCAAAGGCAGACGCTTAACCATCTGAGCCACCAGGCACCCCATAAGATATTTGATAACCCTTATAATCCTGTATACTTGCATTATCTTTCTGATTTTGTTTTGTTTGTTTGCTTGGTGTTTTGAAAGTTTATTTTATTTTTTAGTAATCTCTACACCCAACGTGGGGGCTCAAACTCACAACCCTGAGATCAAGAGTCACATGCTCTTCTGACTGAGCCAGGCAGGAACCTCTATATATTGTACAACTCCTTTGTTGGATATATATGTATTATGAATATTGGCTACCGGTCTATGGTTTGCCCTTCTATTTTGACAATGCTATTTTACAAAAAGCAAAGGATTTTAATATTTATAAAGACAAATTTATCATTTTTTTTCTTTTATGGTTAGTGCTTTTTGTCCTATTTAAGGAAACTTTGCCAACTCCAAGATAACAAAAAAATTTTGCCTATATTTTCTTCCAGAGTTTATGAATTTTTGTTTAGCTTTTATGTTTAAAAATATAATCCATTTAGGGGTACCTGTGTGGCTCAGGTCATGATCTCAGGGTTCTGGGATCCAGCCCCACAATGGGCTTCCCACTCAACAGGGAGCCTGCTTGTTCCTCTGCCCCTCCCCTAGCTCTCTTGTGCTCTCTCTCTCAAATAAATAAATAAAATCTTTAAAAAATATAAAAATATCCATTTAGAGTTAAAGGATAAAGATGTGAGAAAGGGGTCGGAGTTTGTTTCCTTTATAAATATCTAGTTTTTAGTGTTCAATCATTGACTGAAAAGACTTTGTTTTTCCCATTGAATTACTTAGAGATCTTTGTTGGAAATCATGTGTGGGTCTATATATGTACTCTCCATTCTGTTTTATTGAGCTATATGTATATTCATTCTTACAATAATACCACTGTGTCTTGATCACTGTAGCTTTATTATTATTTTTTTTTAAAGATTTATTTATTTGACAGAGAGACACAGTGAGAGAGGGAACACAAGCAGGGGGGTGGGAGAAGGAGAAGCAGGCTTCCCACAGAGCAGGGAGCCCGATGCGGGGCTCGATTCCAGGACCCTGGGATCACGACCTGAGCCGAAGGCAAACACTTAATGACTGAGCCATCCAGGTGCCCCGATCACTGTAGCTTTAAAATAAGTCTTGAAATCAAGTAATTTAAGTCCTCCAATTTTCTCCTCTTTTTCAAAATTGTTTTGACTATTCTAGAGCTTTACATCTCAATATAAATTTAAACATTTTTTTATAAGATTTTTATTTATTTATTCATGAGAGACAGAGAGAGAGAGGCAGAGGGAGAAGCGGGCTCCCAAGGAGCAGGGAGCCCGATGTGGGACTCGATCCCAGGACCCTGGGATCATGACCTGAGCCGAAGGCAGACGCTTAACCATCTGAGCCACCCAGGCGCCCAAATTTAAACATTTTTTAAAGATTTTATTTATTTGATGGAGAGAAAGAGAGAGAGAGCACAAGCAGGGGGAGCGGGAGGCAGAGGGAGAGGGAGAAGCAGGGTCCCCGCTGAGCAGGGAGCCCTATGTGGGGCTCAATCCCAGGACCCTGGGATCTTGACCTGAGCCAAAGGCAGACACCTAAACAACTGAGCCACCGAGGCACCCAATATAAATTTAACAATTAATTTGTCAATTCTACATAAAATCCTGTTGGGATTTTTAATGAGATTACATTAGATGTAAAGATCAATTTGAAGACAAGTTTTATTTGATCCATGGTATAGTTCTACATTTATGTCTTTAATTTCTCTCAGCAATGTTTCATAGTTTTCAGGGTACAAGTCTTGCACATAACTTGTTAAATTTATGTACAAATATTTCATGTTCTTTGATATTTTTTAATTGTACATTTTAAATTCCTTTTTCAGTTGTTTGTTGCTAGTATATGGAAATATGGTTATTCTTCATATTGACCTTATACACTGTGACCTTGATAAAATGACTTACTAGCTCTAGTTACATTTCCCCAGCTACTTTAGGATTTTCTATATATAAGACCTGTAAATAAAGATGTTTTTCTTCTCTTTTTCTGGTCTCTGTGACTTTTTATTTATTTTTATTGTCTTAATTGCATTGGCTAGACCTTCCAGTATAATCTTAAAAAGAAGAGGTGATGGCAGACAACCTTGTCTTATTCACTTCACTGATATAGGGGACATTTTGTTTTTCATCACTAAGAATGATACTTGCTCCAGGGCGCCTGGGTGGCTCAGTTGTTGAGTGTCTGCCTTTGGCTCAGGTCATGATCCCAGGGTCCTGGGATCGAGCCCCGCATCGGGCTCCCTGCTCAGCAGGGGGCCAGCTTCTCCCTCTCCCACTCCCCCTGCTTGTGTTCCTGCTCTCGCTATCTCTCTCTGTCAAATAAATAAAATATTTTTAAAAAAAAGAATGATACTTGCTCCTTTTTTTCTTTTTTTTTTTGGAGATGCTTTTGTCAGATTGAGTTAGTTCTCTTCTATTCTCAGTTTGCTAAAAGGTTTTATCATGAAGTGGTATTGAATTTTATTAAAATGTATTTTTTTCTTCTTCTATTGAGAAGCTCTTATGAGTTTGCCTTTTCTCCCTTTTATTCTGTTAATGGTGAATTGCATTAACAGGTTTTCAAACATTTAACCAACCATATATCCTGGGATAATCCCTATCTGGACATTATAAATTATACTTTGTATATATCACTTTTGTCCTATATTAAGAATAAATCAAGGATGCATATTATAAACCTTAGAGTAGCTACTAAAACATGTAGAAAAAAGAGGCTTAGAGAAAAGGACATAGTGGAGATGCAGTTGACTTTTGGAGCTGTTTCTCTTCATATCCTCTTCTCTAGTATTCTGTCTTATAAATCTCAACTGCCTCTGCCTGTTCAAACTCCAGTCTCTGCTTTTTTAACTTAGCAAGATCAGTCTGCTCTGCCTGGGTTTCCTTTCCCTGAGCCATAGTCCAGGAAGTGCCTACCGATAGAAGAGCAGTGTGATTCCTGGGCTCACTTTGTTTGTCTTCCCTAATGGATTACAGTCCTGTGCCACAAGTGTCTGAAATAATCGAAAAATATGTCTTGCTTTCCGGTTGTTTCATGTGGGAAGGCAAGCCTGATACTGGTAACTACAATATTGCCAAAAATGAAAATCACAAGATAGTTCCTTTTATTTTATTTTTGCAAGATAGTGACTTCAAAAAACATAGTCATTCTACCAGTGCTGATACACAAGTAGGTAATCTTACCACAGAAGGAGGTTATGTTATGCTCAAGAAGAACGATATAATATCAATAATTCAGACTCTTTTGTAACAAAGGTAATAAAAACAGCATAAAAGTTAACTACCTTTGCCCAGATATTTGAGGCCTAGCTATAAAAATGGTGTAGGTCAGATAATGCTTGATGACAAAAGTTCAATTCAAGATTGGGTAACTAGCCTTTAAAACCCAGTGAAAAGAAAAATCGAATTGAGAGAGGGAACATAAGCCAATTAAAAACATATATGCTAATTATAGGGAAAGAGTGAAAAAAAGTGGTTTTTTTTTAAAGATAAAAGTAAAACAAAAATTGACTACTTTGAAGCAAGTCACTGAGGGGAGGAAATGATGATCATTAGTCTGAGAACATTTAGGTACAGGCAGAGGGTAGAGCCTCAGAACCCTTGAGAACTTTTCTCGTTTAAGGATTCTATGATTAAAAAAAAAAATTTTAGAAGCCATTACATTAATAGGCCTCATTTATTAACCATCAACTAAAGTATCACCTTATAGACATCCTGTTTCTAGTTTTTAAGAAAAGGCAAAGGCAAAGTCTTTTCTTCATTCTGAGGTGCCTTTATATATTTGGGATATGTACAAATCAAGAGATATAAATGCAGATTGGACTGAAAATAACTTTTGCAAGATATTATATAAATCACATCATTATTATAAATACCATTTTACTTACTCGTATAGTTCCCACCTCATTAACTCTTCTCTACTTTTCTGTACTTGAAGAAAAAAACAAGAAAGTAACTTTTTCCATGATTCTCCAGGCTCTTAACTCTTCTTCTTACTTCTAAAAAGCACCCACAGCAATCATCAGGAGGCTAGGGGATATATGTTCTGTCCTTAAAAGAGCAGAGAGTTAAACTAAAGGTTGTTCTACATTCATGCATTAATTTATTCTTTCCACAAACTTTTTTTTTCCCATCTAGGTCAGCAATGACAAATAGATTTCATATTTAATGCCATCTTCTGTTGACTGGTCGAAGCCATTTGGAACATTGTACTGAGAAGGAAGATGCTTTCTTCACTCAGCCAGATTGATTTGCAGTTGAATCCTGCCCTGAACCGAGGAGAAAGAAGCAGCACAAAGGTACATTGCCATCTCTACACACGTCACCATGCTTGGGTCAGGGATATTACAGTGCATAAGACAAGGTCCTGTTCCTAAGACTAGGGGGAATAATTCTGGCAATAACGAAAACTGTAATGATAATAGTGTATCGATCAGGTCTCAGTCGGAAAAACAAAATCAACTCCAGGGATTTCAAGTAGGAAGGGATTTAATGCAGAAGATTGGGTAATTATAAAACTGTTGCAAAGGCTGGAGGGGAGAAGACCAGGACCTCAGCTACTAGCTTTCAGACTGAAGAAGTTGCAAGAACTTTTGAAAAATGCTGGCACAGATAATAGCTCCCTAAGGCACCGAAGCACATGGGAAACTGAGCTCCAGGCAATGGAGCCAAGAAAAGAACGCAGGTCTCCTTTTCTGTTCACCAGTCTTTCTACCTCTTTTTGTTTCTCCTCACTAAATGTGTGCTATCATTGTTCTGATATACATACCCACCCATGTCTTTATCATTGTTTTGCTAGTCGTTTCCTCCTATTTTTAAGTCCTTAGGTCACACACACACACACACAAAAGAACTGCCTGTTCTATTAAAAACCATATACACCCTTGGAACTCTTGCTTCTGGAGCTTCTACACCATATCAAATATATTAACACACACCTACTTTGGGGGTAAAAAATGTAATTTTGCTTGTGGAAATAATTTGGCTACAGATAGCTAATTTAATTTGAGATTGGCTATGATTTCTTGGCAATTACTTTGCATCGTTGGAAATTCTTGCAAAGTCAGAAAAATTTAACTTTCAAATTGTTTTAACTGTAATGAAATACTTAGGAGTAGTAAACATGGTAATTAATGAAGTTGGCCCAACATTACATTTTGTAGATGTTTAAACATGAATTAAACTCAATTTTGCAGTTTTATTTTTGAAGCTAATACATTTTTTTTTCTAGGTCTCAAACACTAAGTTCTGTGCCTCTGCAGTGCTGAATGGCAAATATGGTCCAGAACCCTGCATATTTCAGTCTTAGTTCCTGCTATCTCCTCTCTCTCTCTCTCTCTCTCTCTCTATCTCCATCACCAAGCCTAGCTCCTGGAACAGGTGTGAGCCTTCACACACTGCTCCCAATAAATTGAATGACCTTCATTCTGCCCAAACACTCCCAAGCCTGGTACACACTCTTCAAGGTTTACCTTCTTAACAAGTCTTTGTTAAACCCACTCACACCACCCATCTTCCTATACACTTGATCTATTCCTCTCTTCTCATGGAAACTAAAGTTTGATTGAGAACATTTATTTCCATGTCTGTGTCCCTTCTCAAAACAGGGAGAATTTGAATGGTGTAAGAGTTTATTTTAGCACAGATCCTTATACATGTGGAATCCACTACTAAAACATCGTGAATGAATATAAATTTATTAAGTACCTTTTATGCATCTCCTATGTGTAAGACAATATAGGAGATATCAGTGAAGGGTTTAATACCATCCTTACCATTATCTAGACACCTCCAATTCTTAAGAGTTTTGACCTGAGAGATGAGAATGGTAAGTATCATTCTTTAATTAATTAACTCAACTTAAAATTCTATACTCGGGGGACCTGGGTGGCTCAGTTGGTTTTGCGTCTGCCTTCGACTCAGGTCATGATCCCAGGGTCCTGGAATCAAGTCCCACAATGGGCTCCTTGCTCAGCGGGGAGCCTGCTTCTCCTTCTCCCTCTGCCTGCCACTCTCCTTGCTTGTGCTCTCTCCCTGTCTCTCTCTGAATATATTTATTTATAAATAAATAAAATCTTTAAAAAAGAATCTGTACTCGGTGTTGTAAGTCTAAACATTTCTAGTTTATTTTCGTATGGTTTTCTTTTTTTAAAAATTGGATAACCAAAATGTGTGTGGACAAAATAATATGGTATAATAATGTGTTCCATTGTGGTAGGTTCTTGAATATCAAAACATGTTCATATACATAATTTTATTTGAGCCATACAGATAATATGGCAAAAGCAGAACTGGTAATATCATCCACCTTACAGATAGAGAAATGGATGGTTCAGGAGGCTAATAAGAGGCAGAGGCAGAATTTAGGTTGATATCCAATCCCAGCTCCACTCTCTCACTACACACTTTGCCCCAGGTTCCAGAATGTTAAATTGAAGGCAGAATGGTTATAAATTAGCAAGTTGGATAAGTCAGCAGTGAATGTAAATGAGAGTTATAAGATAAATGACATTTAGTGACATTAATTAACTGATTAAATTAAACCTGATATTTTAATCAGAATTTGTTTGTGTAAAGTGCTAGATAAAATGAAATGTAGTTTAACCTAGTTACTTTTAAAATTCCAGTTACCATAACAACTTCTTGTGATTTCAATTAAAGGTGGTCTTTTCTTTATATTATTTTTAGAACTTTAGTTGCCATAACAACCAGATGCTGTGTATTTGATCAGTTAAATTATTCCCAAAGAGTTAAAATATGGTGTTCTCTTGGAAACAATCAAAATATGATAAGTGGCGTGTCAGGCATTAATGCCCAAATGGTGACGCAGACTCAATTTTTCAAGGAGCTCACATGTGAAATAAACGACCAATGAATCTTCCTTTGTATGTTGGGCTTATGATGTTTCTCAGTTACAGAAATCAAAAAGAGATTATTTATCAATTGAAGGAAAGTGGAGATGTCAGGTTCTGGGGTAATATGAAGTGTCAGAGCTACAAAGAGAAATGAGGTAAATGATAAATTCCGTTTTCACTGGGTTTTGGGACTTTACAGGAAACAATATCACCAGGGCTTTGCCCAAGCTGGGGGTGGGGAGAGGAATTTGGCTTTTCAGGATAGATTACATCTGAAGAGAGCTCTGTGTTTCTGTGCTCATTTTCTCCCTCACCCCTCCGCCCGTGTAGGAGATTTTTTAAAGGAGTCTCCTCCTATGTTAAGGAGCAGGATTCCCCATATCGATGACAAGAGCCACCACATACTGATAGGCTCTGCAACTAGACATTGGGTACAGGGGAGTTGAGAAACAGAAGAATGGCAGACCTAGAGGAAAGAGACTGCTGGGGAAGGGTTAAGGTACAGGATGTGGCCAACCAAGTGAGGGGGGCAGAAGAGAAGGAGGGGCAAGGTAGGAAAAACAGCCGCCTGTGTAGCCCTGTGCCCTTGGTAAGACGTAAATATACATACGTTTAAAGTGCTGATGGCTACCACTTTCCAGATCACTTCCAATCATATGGAAATCATCCTGACATACTGGGCCCAGACGCACAGCTAAGTAACATCAGGAAAATTCCTTTGCTCTTGGAATCAAAGTCCCTCACCTGTTCGAGGTAAATTGGCCCCTCCCGGGCAGATGTCTTTCTTTCTTTGATGGGCACCCATCCACCATGGAGGTGGTTAAGGACAAAAGGCACATCTGGTTGCCCCGAAGGAAGAACCAAGTTGCCCATTAAGTGACAGATACGGATGGCCTCTCCCTGGTATTTGCCCTCTGCTCATAAAATGTGGAGGAGAGAGCTGTCTTTTTTGCCCACAGCCGGACGCAGAAGCAATAGACTGATGGTAGGAGTGTCGACCATGGATTCCGGGTTTAATTATAGTCCTCTTGCTTAATGAGGTTTCAGGAGGAGGAGGAGGTGGGGGATTCGTGTGTGCTCATGTGGCTGGGGGTTATTTAATTAAAAAACAATAAAGCTGGCAGCTGCTGCTGGTTAACAATCTGGAACCCTCCTCGTCCTCCACACAGACAAGAGCACGACACGGAGAGATGGGGCCTCTCTAACCTGCCGTGTGCTGAGCTTCTGTTAGCACCCTACATCACACCACCCACTTCCTTCCCCAGCTCTCTTCGGCTGCCAAAAAACATTGCTGTCAGATCTGCAGACCCAGACTAAAGGGAAAAAAAAAAAATCCTATCCATCCTCTTTCCTAGGTGTGCTTGTTGGGAAACGAAAATATGCCTCTGGAAATAGGCAGAAGCAAGCTGAACAGAAACTAGTATTTTCCAGTTCTGATCCCCTCTGTGTATCCTGACTATGGAATTGGGAGAGGGTATCTCCCACTTTTTTTTGAGACGAGGATGGGTATGTGGTCTCCTACTGGTGTGGCTCCCAGTCAAGAGTTCCCAAGGCTTGCCTACTTTTAATAAGCACCTGGGGAGCTTGTTTAAGCATATATAGGTTTTAAAATATATACACACGTAGCTTCTCAGGCTCCTCCCTGGAGCTTCTGAATAGATTTGTCTCTGAATCTGTGCTTTTTCTTTCTTTTCTTCATTTTTTTTTTTTTTTTTTTTTTTTTTAGAGAGAGAGGGTGGGGTGGGGTGGAAAGGGGCAGAGGGAGAGGGAGACACAATCTTGAGCAGACTCCATACCAGCGTGGAGCCCGATGCGGGGCTTGATCTCAACCCGGAGATCATGACCTGAGCTGAAATCAAGAGTCTGACACTTAACTGACTGAGCCACCCAGGCGCCTCACTGAGTCTGTGCTTTTAATAAGGGCCTTAGTTATTTTTCAGGCAGAAAATTTAAGAAATTCTCTTCTCTCATTGTGTGTTCACATGAGGGACCAGAGCAGGGACTGGAGAAAAGAGGGTGAAACAGAAAGGTCCTTCAGTGAGGGTGGGCTTCGCCTTTGATACATTTCAGTTACCAACAAAGGACCAAAACCTGTCTATGATTTTCACTTTCAGCGGAATCCCCCATCTCAGCTAGTGGGAAAGCAATACAACATAAGTACACTGTGTGTTTCTGGGGGGGAAAGCTATGTACTGATTAGGTGTGATACCTAACAACCTTCTTATTTCCACTAGAAATTGAGGGATTCCTATGGCCAATTATTGACTCACTAGTGTGGTACTTAAACCAGGAGGCCCCACTTACTAATTAATCAGGTTCATGACAGACTGTCAGGTTTCCCTCCTTAACCCATTTTGCCTGGGACTGTCTAGGTTTTAGCACTGAAAACCCCATTCTGGGTAACCCCTCAGTCCCCGGCCAACAAGGCACTCGTCACTGTACCCTCTAGTAATCTAGTACCCGGTCCACAGTAACAGTGCCTTTCTTAGAATTACTGAGCCTTGTTTTTTGGCTAACCTTGGGTGGATCATGAATCTCACAGGGATGTGGGATTCACTCGGGATACTCGGCCTCACAAGTGCATTCTCTGGACCCCACTTAGCACCCTGTCCCTGATTTTCTCCTCTTCACCTATCTGTTGGACAGACAACCAGTTTGTGCTCTTCCCAGTTTCCAATCATCTTATCTTCCTGCCCAGCAGACTCGTGGGTCTGAAAGCACTGTCTGTTATTCTCCAAATCAAGGGTCTCCTGTGACTTTTGCCCTTTTAAATCCATCAAGTAGGCTGGCCTGGGATTAAATCATCTTTGTAATTACATTTTATTTGCATTTCTAATGTACAATTTGCATGACAATTGTTTATGTCTCAGTCACATTGGCTCTGATCTAATCCATATTTATCTGCAAGGAGGAGAACTGTAATAGCAAAAACGCTGTGGGCTCCTATTCAGAAAAGCTGACTCCAAATCCTGGCCCTGACATTTCCATGGCTCAGCAATCTTAGATCAATCAGTTTTGTCCCATGAAAATTGGAGATGGTGTTATGGGTTGAATTGTCCCCCACCAAATTCATATGTTGAAGATCTAACCTCCAGTACCTCGGAATATGACCTTATTTGGAAATAGGGTTGTTGCAGATGTAAGTAGTTAAGATGAGGTCATACTGGAGTAGGGTGGGCCCCTAGTCCAATATGACTGGTGTCCTTATAAAAAGGAGAAATTTGGAGGCACGCAAACACAAGGAGAATACCATGAGAAGATGGGCGGGGGGAGGCATGCTGCCACAAGCCAAGAAACTACCCAGAGGTTGTACCAAATAGGTAATAAATGAAGGGCCTGGAAGTGCCTTCCCTCGGGCCTTCAGAGGGAGCATGGCTCTGCCCACACCGTGATCTAGGACTTCTAGCCTCCAGAACTATAAGATATTTCTGTTGTTAAGCTACTCAACTTTTGGTACCTTGGTAGAGCAGCGTTAGCAAACTAATACAGATTATAAAATCTATGTCAGAAGACTTTTCTGAGAACTAAATACATGGGATTATTTATGTGAAAGTACTTAGTCATTAATGAATAACAGGAAAAATAATACAGAACAGGTGAATTACTAGAAAATTATATGCTTGGATTTGCAGTGTCCGGGTTCCAACTCCATTTCCTGCTCTCTTACAACTGATATAACAACAGCAAACCACTTCCACCTCTAAGTTCTTTGATCCTCATTTCTCCTCTGTAAAATGGATATAATGGTACAGACGTCACTCTAAAGCTGTGGTGATTAAGTAAGAGAATATGCAGAAGTGCTTAAACCGGCCTTATAACCAAGGGCCATGTGGATTTTGCCCCTTGCAATGTAGAAGGTACAAAACCATAAGCCGCCTCTTCCCTCAGCAGCTACCCCCACCTATGCCCCCTTAGTCCCCAGTCTGAGGCCAAGAGCTATGGCAGCTGAGGAGCTTGAGATCCTGCCAACCCTTTGTGTGCTGGGGGAAGGTGGAACCGTAAGGACTACCCCTTTCCTTTCTTCCTCCCTGCCCACCCTCTCATTTGAGGGCAAGTTTCATGCTTCTTTTCCTGAGGATCAAAAGAGCTATGACTCTGATAGTTAATGGTTTAAGCCCCCTTTCCTTTCTTTTTTGGAAGAAACAATTTGATAGCTATAATTATTCCTACAGACCCAATTATTTTCACAGAAATTAAATATGTCTGTGGTAGTACTTCAATAGATCAGTGTGTTTGTTACACTATCAAAACCACTTTTTTTTTGCCCTGCTATGTTGGAGAAATGAACAATTGAGTGCCAGATTGCAGAACTGAGGTTTTGTTTCATATTTACTGCTAGCAGGCACGTTTGCTCTTCAGGGGAAAAAAAAAGCACCGAGCAGGGCCACTTGTACCCAATAAAACTCATGATTGCAATTCACGTACAACCCCTCCCCCAGAATTAAGCATATAATATTGCTAAGGAAATATTAGCTCCAAAATGAATATCTAAAGCCTTCAAATATGAATGCTCTTTGATCCAATAAGTCTACTTATAGAAATTTTTCCTAAGGAAAGAAATATTCAAGTGTTCAATGATGCAAAGATTTGTATATTAAGAATATTCAGTGGGAAAAAGTATTCAGTGGAGATGATATTTTTTTAGAGAAACCCTAAATTTCATTTGTGGGAAATTAGTCCAATCAAGTATTGTTCATTTTGTTAATTACATGTCATCTAACCATTAATGATGGTAAAATAGATTTCTATCTATTGACACAGAAAAAATTTTACCATGTATGATTAAATGAAGCAAGTTATAAAACAGGATGTAAAATATTATTCCAGTTTTGGGCTAAATGTTTAGGTGTATGGGAATGGAGAGTGTGAGAGAAAAGAGGTGAGAACAGTAGAGAAAGGATATATGCCAAAATATTCATAGTGATTATTTCTGGGTAGAAATATTACTGATTTTTGTATTGCTCTTCATCCCTTCTCTCTTTTTCAATTTTTAAGTGAATGTACATTATCTTTATAATCAGAAAAGATTATTAGAGCATTATTAGCCAAGAAACCTTAAGAGGAATTACTTTAAATCAAAGGAAGCAACAGGGTACAGTATTTCCCAAACCATGGTTTGAAATATGTAGTAGGAATTCTTCAAAGCAAGAGTTTCATTGTAAAATAAGTTGAGAAAACACTGTTTTTATCCTCTCTCTCAATATAGATGGTGTTGGATGTCAAAGATTTTTGTGGTGATCATTTTTCGAAATATACAAATATTGAATCATGTGGCATACTTACAACTATGATAATGTTCTATGTCAACTATACCTCACTAAAAAAATACAGCTCATATAGACACAGTTAATCAGTGCCTCACTCACCTGTCAATTCCACATGCATCCTTTATATTGTGCATATATATTTATATTTTCTTCATTTTAAAATGTTCTGGAATAGATTTCCACATTTCGCCTGGGGTTGGGAAGGCAGAGGATATATTAAAGTTTTCTCATTGGTTTTCTTCCTTACACTCCTTGAGGCTTGCCAGAGCCCCACATCCTTAGGATGAAACCAGCAACAGTGGTAGTCTGGTGAGGATTGGTGACCATTTAGTCGATGCTTTCCTCTTACATTGTGAAAGTGCCAGTGAGTTACAGCATCAGATCCATAAGCAGCTTGCCTTCAACCAGTGTCTGTTTCCTATTGCCTCCTGGGCTGATAGAATCCATACCATCGAATCCCCTGAAGTGCCAACAATCTAATAGAAAATGGAAGCTTTGAAGGGACACACTACCCTCCTTGGCTTAGATTTCTTTCCAACAACTTCCATCCCATTAGTCAAGTGACATCTGACACAAATAGTGGCACGAACTCATCAGGAGGAACTTTTCCTGAGAATTTAATTGGAAATACCAATGCTGGCCTTCCAACCCTTTTCCAACGTGATAAAAGTCCTCCTACAAAAAGCAACCACGTTGTACCTGTAAGCCATGCCCCAAGAAGCCTTAGAGCCCATCTGAGACACGGTATATAATCTCTATCTACAGATAGCTCTTGTGCATAAATGTGGTTGCATATAAAGGTTGCAGCTCCAACACCCCAGCAAAGTCAGTCAAGAGCCAACAGATACCAACTCAGGTACAAGTCAGTGTAGGGCAGAGAGAGGGCACAAAGAGACATGAGAGATGACTCATATTCCTTATGGGCTTGCCACCAAGTTGGAGATAAAATTTTGTTACTTTTTTTTTTTTTTAAGTAAAGGCTTTCTAATAATAGCTATGTGTGACAGGTGCCAAACGTCCTGGGCGTGTGCTTTATTCTCAAATGCAGGCAAATGCCAGTAATTTCCACCGCTAAATAAGCCTAAAGCAGTGTCTTCTTCCCGCTCTACTAGCTTGAAATGGAGAGCGTTTGATCATGACTTGTTTATAACTGGTGGTCACCCTAAATCAGGGTTTTCCAGCCTTGGCACTACTGACGTTTTGGACCAGATGATTCTTTGCTGTGATGGGGCCGCGCTGTGCATTGTAGGATATTCAGCAGGATCTCTGGCTTTTACCCACTAGATGCCAGTAGCTTCCTCCCAGTTGTGACAACCAAAAAAATGTCTCCAGACATTGCCAAATGTTCCCTGGGAGGCAAAATAACCCCTGATTGAAAATCACGGCACTAGATTTTTCTTATTGTGGTTGCTTTGTGCCATTAAGCTGGAGCAAATTCCCTCCGGAATTCCCTCTGTTGTACGGTTGCAGGTTAGCCTTGGTTACAAGGGACATTTTGTATAAGATTTGGGAGGAAGACTGAAGCCTCAGATGTTTGGTTGTGTTCTGCAGTTGGTGGAGGGCCACTGGGCTCGGTGGCCACCCATGTACATTGTTGCTGGTCTGCTGACTCACCATGTTGGCATGGCTGGCACCCAGACCTGCAGCCCCTCTAGCACCTGCCAGATGTCCTCTGTTCCCTTCCCTGAGTCTTATGTTGAAGGGCACTAGCTTTTCTTCCCAATTGCTCATCTGTCTGACCTACGGTGACTTCGGGGTCAACACGAGACACAGAGGCGGCGGCCCACACAGACTGCCTCACCAGCACCCACAATTGAGTAAGATCGAATCTCTATAATAAATCCTTTATTCTGTGCCACTCATAGCAGTTTTGGGGCTCTGATTGAAGCCTGACTGATATACTTGTAAGTGGGGGATTTCAGGGTATAGTGACATTTCGGAGGAGAACTGGAAGACTTTCCAACATTCATCCTACCCCAGATAATTAGTCTAAGCCAAACCAGGGTTTGGTTCAGAGATGGGCAGAACTAAGTCAATTTAAGCCAGCAAGATGTAAGGAGAAGCTTGCTTGGGGTTTCTGGGAGTAAAAATTCAATCTATCTCATCCAACTGGAAATAAACCCAAGAGCATGCTGTAACAGTTGCTGTTGGCATCCATCATGTGACCATGTGGGGAACCAGCTTCAGGATAAAGTTGACACCATTGATAGCAAAGAGAAAAACCAATAAAACCTAGGTCTGAATGTATCTTTGAGCCATGGAATCAATAACCCTGAAGCCTTCCCTCCCTCTGAACTTCCTTTTGTGTGATATAATAAATTTCCCTATTGTTTAAGCCAGTCTGGCTGGAATTGTCATAATCTCCAAGTAACTCTGGAGTCTGGTTTAGACCTTGCATACAAATCATTCTCACCTTTTAAAGATGACTTAACCTGATCAGCCTGGGGCGAAGGCTCCATTTCTTTTTCAAACGTAGGATGCTGCTTCTATTCAGGACTGGAAGTCCTGAAGCAGCTTCGACCAATTTTGGTTGAAGCCTCTCTGCCTACTTCTTTCAGCCCCGAACTTCACCTAACGCTTTTGAGTTCAAAGCAAAGGATGAACCCAGAACTCAGCAAAAACTTTCTCCAGGGACTTCAGGCTAGTGTGATCTTGTTTCCATTAGGACCAGGATTTCCCTGGAAGATTTGGCCTTCTCCCACTCTGATCAACCCCCTAGCTGTCCTGGGCCACCTGCACCCAGCAGAAAACAAGCAATGGTAGAGGCAGCAAGTTAAAACCTCCCCAGAGTATCAGTGCATCCTCTTATTTATCTGGGGCCGTCCTTGTCACTGTAAGCTTTTGGATCCTTGTCCCCCACTCTTCAGATACGCAATCCGTGGGACTAATAGAGTCAAATGGAAGTCAGGGAGGGGCTGCTGCTGGCAAAAGGTGCCTCTGTCTCCCAACGGTTACTGGCGCAAGGAGGGTCCTCGCTGGATTTCATCTCCCATGCTCTCCCTCGGCCTGGTACCCCTGCACCAGGACACAGATGGCACAGCCCTAAGTGATGCCCTGGTCAAGAACGCTGGAATTAGACAAACTGAGGTTCAAAGCCATGTTGCTTTTCCCAGAAAGTGGGCATATCATGCAACCTTTCAGAGCCTCATTGTCTCATTGTAAAAGGAGAATAGGAACATCCATCATTATGCATGGCCCATTGTTGAAACTCAGTAAACACCAGTTTGTTTTGGGGGGGTTGTTTTTTTTTTTTTAATTTATTTATTTGTTTATTTGAGAGAGAGCGTGAGAGAGTGAGGGGAGGGGCCGAGGGGAAGAATCTCAAGCGGACAGCCCGCAGAGCACACAGCCAGACGCGGGGCTCCATCTCATCACCCTGAGATCATGACCTGAGCCGAAATCAAGAGTCAGATGCTTAACTGATGGAGCCACCCAGGTGCCCCAATAAATATTGGTTTTTGTTTGTTTCATCTTCCGCCACTTCCCCCACTGCTTTAGCTGGCCTTTTTGAGCCACGGCCGCCTCCTCCTGGGTATTCAGTAGATCCTCCAGCTTTCAGCAGGATGGCTGGTCCTGCCTGCGGTTGCCCGCACTCTGGCGGCTGGAGGGGCTCATATTAGGAAAAGCCTGCTGGCCAGGTTCAAGGTAAGCCTTGAATGCTTTCTGGCTGTGTAAATAGAGCGCTCCCCCGACAGGGCCAGAGCGTCATACCTCTCAGGGACGAAATGGAATTGTCAGGAAAACTTGCTGCCACGCACCAGCCATATACTCATGTCACACCTGACTTGGGGCACCTAAGCCTAATGTTTCAACCCTGGTCACACCAATGATTGTCAAGTTCACTCATATACTAATGGCTTGAAGGAAATATAATATGCACATGGCCGTGATCCAGCAACCCTGAGCTTAATCCTCTCTACTGTTGATTAACTATGTGACTTCAGATAAGCCATTTCAGCTCGGTTTCCTCTGGAACCTAATTGGGGGATTATCTCACACCATCTCAGATCCTGTATCATTTGGGGGTGGGGGTGGAAAGAACGCATTATGAAAAGCGCCCTCCTCTAGCCTGTTTTAAGGATTCAGGATCTTTTAGCCTGGATAATCCCATGAAAGTCTTAGCTTCCTCAAGAGTCAAACAGAATGTGTGTCCTGGGCCACACCACTGAGGTATAGACCATATTCGGTTAATTGGATATCATTATATGCTTTGAAACTGGCCCTGCATTTCAAAAAGCCTGTTTCTTATCAAGCAACATATATATCTTCTATATAATCCTTCAAAAATGTGCTGTAGGAAAGCAGCTGCCTTAAGAATATTTCTGTGGGGAAGCCAGTTGTTTGGGAAATGGGATGCATTCTGCCACTTGTGAAAAGAAGCAAAAAAAAAAGGGGGGGGGGAGAAAGAGCGATGAGAGGCACAAATATGTTGATAGACGAGAAGAATAAATGTTTCTGTTGCGAGCGTCAAGCAGAGGTGATGCACAAAGCAAATTATGACATCACCGTTAGAGTGATGGCTGCCGCTGTGGCCTTTGTAAAGTGATCCACAATACCCCACGCTAATAAGCGCAGCAACGTGTCTGAGTCACTTCACACAATGAGGACAGCCTAATCCCATGCCACGTGGGCTCTGTGCCAAAAGTGGCCATATCACAGCAGCAGGATCAAGCCAGGAATAATCACATCCTTAGGAAAAAAATCCCCTGTGTGACACACAGAAATCCCTCTTAAACAAAGCAAGCATGTGTATCTGCTAGTGAACAGGGAAATTCCTTGGTGATTTGCCAAGTAAGAGCTCAGGGTAAAAATTCCATGTGTTGCCCCCATTTCCATGGGGTAATAACTACTAGAGAGAAAAAAATGGATTTTGGTGAACACAGGAAGATGCTGCCAAGCTGTAGTCATTCATTCATTTATTCACTCATTTGTTCAACAAATATTTCTTGAGCAGGTGTGCCAGGCACCAGGCTGTGAACCAGAAATACAGCGGTAAGCTCGGAGAGGGAGGTAAACATTGAACAAATAGCAAAACAAATCATGAATTCACTGCAGTTGCGATACCTGCTTTAAAGAGGAAGAATGGGGTACTGTGAGTGTCAATTACCGACTCTCTTTTCTCTGAGAGCAGTCTGAAAAGTACAAGCTTGCAATCACTACAAGCCGACTTTGAATAACAAGAGACTTGGGAGTGGGTACCCAGAGAACTAGAAGTTCCACTGAGGATTTTAACATTTTATTTGGTAACATGTTCCTGTCATTGAATATTCAAAATTTGGCAGTGAATGTGTCACAACTATCTTCTCAACGCAGCAAATGATAAGCTCTCAACGTAATTGAAGATATGGGGGAAATCCCCTTGATATGAATATCTGGGTTGGTTCCATGTGGCAGCTGAGTAATGGGCTCTGGAACCAGCCTGCCTATCTCTACTGCTCCCTAGCTATGAAAGTCAACTTACTTAAACTCTCTGGGCCACAGTTACCTCATTTGTAAAATGGGAATAACTCTATCTCTTCCTTCATAGGGTTATTGTGGGGATTAGGTAATTAAATATACTTAAAGCACTTCATATGGCACATGGGTCATACCAAATACTATGTTAGTGTTGCTCTTATTACTGTTACTTGAACCTAAATCCAGGACCCCATACCAGAGCTAAATTATTATGTCCTCTTTAAATATTTGATTCCTTATATCTGAGAATCACTTAGATTTGAGTTATTCTTTAAACTTAACCCTGGATCTCTGTTTCTTCCAGATGTGAAATCCTTTGACCCTTACACCACCCTCAATTATTTTCATTCTATCAATCAAGGTATGCAGCCAGATATATTAATCCATTTCCAACCATGAGTAATCATCTTCTCATATTTCAGATTTTGTCAGCAATAAATTTGCTAAATGTCTTGTCTTCTGCATGGGCCAGAAGTCACATAGCAGAAGTGCCACAAGATACCTCCATAACTGCCATTTCATTGTTTAAGAATTAAAATTAAGTGAAAAACTACAGCTCCTGACTCCCCTAAACCTCACTCCTTTCCCTAGCCACACGGCCACCTTCAAGGACTATGAACAGTTAGGAGGAGCCATGGAAAGATCACACACCAACATATACATCCTTTTCCTTGAAGATCACAAGACATATCAGACCCCAAAATGAAAGGAAAAGTCTTAGTAAGTCAGATAGATAATCAGTTGTTTGGCTTTTGAATTTCATTGTTCATGGAGGGGGTAGGACATCTCTGATACCTTGGAAGCAGATTGAATTTCTTGAGTAGGTGATAGAGAAAATTTTGTTGAGTTTTGATCATTTGTGTATTCCCAAGTTCCTCCACACAAGCAGACTGTGAATGAAAACAACTCTAAAGACACGTAAGCAGGGCGCCTGGGTGGCTCAGTTGGTTAAGCGACTGCCTTCGGCTCAGGTCATGATCCTGGAGTCCTGGGATCGAGTCCCGCATCGGGCTCCCTGCTCGGCGGGGAGTCTGCTTCTCCCTCTGACCCTCCTCCCTCTCATGCTCTCTGTCTCTCATTCTCTCTGTCTCAAATAAATAAATAAAATCTTTAAAAAAAAAAAAAAAGACACGTAAGCAGTATGGTTAATTGTGTATGCAGTAAATACAATTTACTCCTGAAGAAACAGTTTGCTGTTTATTCACTGGGGGCGGGGGGGATGGGGGGGTGGGGACCAGCTTGATTAACACTGACAGAACAGGACTGTTGTGGGGCAGGTTGAAGGAAAATGTTATTTAAAATGCTTTTGAAAGGGTAAATAAAAGCAATCTGATTTTTTTCTTCCTTTTATAAATCTTCGCCCTATTTCCTCACGTGTTCTTTCCTTTCTCTTTTCCTCTTTCCTTTCAGCTGATCCTTTTGTAGTGTTGCAGGAGACTTTTCCCAAAGAGAATTTTCTGAAGCATGTCAGCTAATTAATTATTTTTCAACATTATTTCTGTACCTGACCTATGATCTCCTGGCCGCTCTACAAAATATCTTGTTGCATTCTTTGTTCACCCAAGAAAGATTCTGGGAAGAGGTGATTAATTGAAAAGTGGGAAAAACTACATTGTCTGGAGACACACAGAGCATATCAAAATCATTCAGACCCACGTTCTTGAACCCACTGCTGTTTCCCTTCCATGTATGTAACCCCCATGGGAACCTGCTACATCTTCTGGCTCAGCAGAAAGCCTCGTTTGGGTAAAGGCAGCCAGCAAATCTGTTTCACCTCTACGTGCTGCCTGTTAAAATCCACCTCTCTCTCACCACTTTTCCTCTTGGGTTCCCAAAACAAAGGCCTGCTACCCCCTGACAGGCATCACTTATCCTTGGCTGAGCAGGCTGGTGATGATTCTTGCCCATTACTGACACCGGAAATTAGCTACAACTGGTGTTCTCTGAAGGCGATGTTGTACGTCTGCTGCCTTCAGTTGGTGGTCGGAGACTTGTCTTTTAAAACATACTGCCTTCTCTCTCTTGTCCTCCATCCGTACGAGAAATACACATTCTTTTGATTTCTGTTGACGTAGTGTGTTGGTGGCTATTATGCTCTTCTGGTTTTCCATTGGATAAAATAATTGAAGTGGCATCCATGCCACAAGGCGTGGAAGAAGGGGGATAACTTCCTTTATAGGCATAAAAAATCCACCCTCTCCCTCACCACAAGTCATAGGAAGCGACTTCTTTTTCAATGAAGCCCAGTTCTGTCCACAGAAGGGACTATTGTCAGTGGCCACCAGGAATGGCAAAATAAGGAAGCTAGGACCAACTTGGTGTGCCTTCCAAGACTGCATGCTATAAGAACAACAGTTTCCCTTTCTGAGGTGGGCCTGATGACATGACCAAAACTCATCATGGGCTAAGAAACCGGACTCTGGTTTGCTGTGAACTAAATCCCCTGATGACCATGTGTCTCGCATGTTCAGTGTATACGGACTCTAGACGCATGCCCAGTGAGCCCACATTACGTCGCATGACTGCCATGTTTGTTTCACATTGCAACACACTGAGCACAAGAGCTGAAGCCATGAGGGGTCCGCCCTTCCAAAATTTTGCTTTTCATGTCCACCCAGAGGAGGATGTTTCTCATTTTAGAATTAGGAAATAGGAAGCTTTCTTATGAATACTAAATAGAATTGTGAAAACCAAAAAGAATATGGTGGGACCCTTCATTGGTGCTGACATTTAGTTAGTGGAAAGAAAGTTGTTGTTGTTGTTGTTTTTTAATCAATATGTTTTGTGAAACTTTCTATATATATATTTTTTAAGATTTTATTTATTTATTTGACAGAGAGAGACACAGCGAGAGAGGGAACACAAGCAGGGGGAGTGGGAGAGGGAGAAGCAGGCTCCCCGCAGAGCAGGGAGCCCGATGCGGGACTCGATCCCAGGACCCTGGGATCATGACCTGAGCTGAAGGCAGTCGCTTAACCAACTGAGCCACCCAGGCGCCCTAAACTTTCTATATTTTTAATTCACAGGCAATAGATAATTAGCTCATATATTTAAATTTGCCCACTGCATTCTTATTTAGCAATTTTTTAAGGAGATCACATGGTTTTTTATTCTTACATTAGTTCAGTTACTAATAGAGTACACAGAGACCGTTCCCACTGCCCCCAAAATGGCTGTCTAGGGCTCTGTTTCCAACCACATGACCTGAATAATTTTCTCTCAATGCCATGAATCACTCTGCCAGTGAATCTCTGACCTATGTGAGAGAGGGGATGAGAGGAGGAGGGGGCAGAAAGGCAAGGGACCAAGGGAGCATTTGGAATCAGAAACTTTCATTTGGCTTCACCCTGATCGCCGGTGTGTGGTTTCTGGTGAGTGTGCATGGGCTTGTCTCTTCCTTGTCAAATGGGAATGCACACACATGATGGGGAAGCCTTGCTAGGCAGGAATTTTTTCAGAAATGAAGGCATTAGCGGAGAGTGAGCTCAGAGGACACGGCATTGTCCCCTTAGGAACCACACTGAAGCCCAATGTATCACTGAAATAAGAATAAGCCACTTTTTGTGGAGAGGAGGAGGGCAGGGCAAATTATCTTGTTTGATTTGTCTCTCAGAGCATCCCAAGTGGGAAAGGGTCCTTTTCACTGGGGTGTGGGCCTTGCCTTTCAGTCCTGCAGTGGGTGGTAAGGTGCAGAGAAATGAATTATGGCTAGTTGTAGATACCGAGCAACATTTTATTCATATTTAAAGGAGTCTTCTTTCTTCCCGTTTTTTCTTTTTCCTTGCTCTCTAATGACTTTCGGATCTCTCCTCTTACCACCTTTCTTTCCTTTCTTTCTTTCCAGTGCTTCTCTATTCCCCAGCAGAGAGTTTGCTTTCTTTCCTTCTCTGTGTCTGGTCAGTCCCGCAGGGACCATCCCCCAACCACAGCCCTCGTCTGATGAGAACGTTCTTGCCACCACATTTTCCGCAGGCAGGGCACATCGTAACCGGTGACCGAGTCTGTATTAAGTGGGGAGGACAAGATTGTTTACTTTCTCAGAAGGCTAAGCATCTCGGCTGGGAGTCCTTGACTGTGTGCTTAAGGACACAGACAGAAGGGACAAAGGGCAGCAGAAAGTGCTCCTGCCACCACGATTTGCATCTGCGTTCAATTCAGCTCTGCTTTAAAGAGTCTCATTTGAATACACGGTACATTAGCTCTACTCCTGCCTCCAATCCAATATGGGAAATACATTCATAGCTCAGTAACCTCTCCCCTACATCGTCCAGACAGTTAGGGAAGAGGATGGGGAGGAGGAGCCCAACAACTGCAGAGAAATTGTATTTCAAATGAATGTCTTTTCATCAACTGCCCATGTATCCCTCAGCTGCACTCCGACAGAAGATTTGCATATTTTTTCTTCCTAATGGAAATAAATATAGGATGAAGATTTTGTTTGGTCTATTTAGAAATACTGCTTTGCCCCTCGTGCTTGAGGGCTTCTAAATATGTGATGGGAAGAAATGGCTTGTTAGCCTAAAGGAAATCAGAAGAATTTTAGATGACATGTCTACCATTATCATCGATGTGAAGAACTCAGACTAGAAATCACCTGCAGAATGCTTTCTGGCAAAAAATTAAGAAGTAGATTTATAAGATAAGAATATGTGAATTTAGTCATGTAAAGGACCACTGATCTAAACTAAATCGGCCTGCAGAGAGCCCTAAATTATGCACGAGGTTGAAATGACATTAATGCACATTGTCTATTCCCTTTCTTTTCCGTTTTCATGGGAATTCATATATACCTTGGGATCTGTGTGTATATTAACCCCTTGTCTTTGTTTAGCCTGGTAAAGCAAGAGGGTGACTGAAGGATGAGATTATGTGAGAGTATAAGAAGCATGGCACGGACAAATGTTTGAACCCTGTAACAGTTCCATCTCTACCTAGTTAATGCCTCAGTATTTGAAGTGTACAAATAATACTGATTTTTTAACACACGTGTCAAAGCCTGGATGTGATCCAGACGTTTACATCTTGCTACTTTAAAAGCAGTCACCTTGAGAGACTGAATTTTTGTCATTTTACCTTTTAGTTTTTAATAATGGCTTTTGTTTTAACACCACCGTGGGACTTGCTACTCAAGCCTACAGCATTTTCTATTGAATATTGTCGATGGAGAAACATTTTTGTCATTTCAGGGTGGGTTTGGTTTTGACAAATAATCAAATATTATCTGGATCTAGGATAACTAGTGGATGAGCAGCTGAGTGATAGTTTAAGTAAGATCTTCTTCTATAAGAGTAGCTGTGGAAAAATATCTATTGAGCTTAGTTAAATTCCTGCTGGAAAGTGCAAGATATATGGAAATTCACATTCCTTGTGTCTGACAGTCCCCTATGCTTTTAATCAAAGAATTGGAACATTAGGAGAAACCTATGGGTTATGGGATTCAACTCCTTCCCTGAGGGAAATAAAAAGGCCATAATAATGAAATTTTACTTAAAATAATGTGTTTTTCCCTGATTAAAGAAGTGTAAGTAATTAGAATTTTGTTTAACTAGTTCTTAAATACTGTGAACATTTGGATGCTGTTCGTGAGTGTGTGTGTGTATGTGTGTGTGTGGTCAGTGTGATTGTGTTTGTATTTATAGAATATACTTTCAGGGTATCTGCCCAGCTCACAACAGATTTTCCTTACTTTGGGACAGTCCTCCCACACTCCACATCTGATTCTTGAAGTCACAGGTATGGAACCCTGTCAGCCATGCTAGGAGGGTGACACCTGCCCTTGAGATGGCGAATTGGGTCAACAGTAACGCCTGAGCCAAGGCAGCCCAATCAAATCCTTTCTTGTGGGAATTTGCAATTGGCACTTAGGCAGTCTTTCAATATGGCTGATCTACAAGCTATGGAGTCAGGAACTAAAGTGTCCCACATGGACTGGATAGCCAAGAAAGTTGGTTTGTAGAGAAAGAAAAAGTAATACAGAAGACATGAGAAAAGACATAAAGATGAGATTAACAGAGAGAACACTGCCCATGAGTCCAAAGTCTCTAGTTCCTGGTTAGAGTCCTTCCTGATGCCTGATTATCCTTAAGTTCCCTGAGCCACCACTGCATCTTTAAATGATGTTATTTTAAGTGTTTATTTTTATTTATTAAGTTAGATTGAGTTGATCGGTTTCTTGCACTGCAACAGATTTACCTATCAGGATATGCCCCCAAGAGAGGACAGAATCAGCCAATCTTTCTCAGGACCCAAAGTTCTTTTCAAAAGGACCCAAGGGGTTCTCTGAGAGAAGTGAAAATGGAACAGAGTCAGTTTTTGTGCCATGATGTTTGAGCCATCTGCCAACTGCAACTTTCTAGAGAGTCCCCAGCGGGGAGCAGGACTCCCTCTGAGGTATGAGAGAGTGGAGGTATCTGGACCGTGGCCCTCTGTTGATGCCCGTGGGAAAAGGACAACTTTGAGTGTGTTCAGCATAGTCCTGTGAACGGTCCTTATCTGACACAGTCCCAAGGAAAATGGGAATAGCAACTATCACATTATCATTCTCCTATATTCAGCTAGTTCACTAGCAGCCCCCTCATTGTCTAGACGAAGAGATAAAAATCCAAACTCTTAGAGCAGGCACACAGGATCAGCACCCTATTTTCATCTTCACTCTCATCTTGCACTTCATGCAGCCTCATGTTTTATAATCCAGAAACACAAAACTACTAGCAACCCCTTCCCCATATCTCCATCCACATGTGGTTCCCTCCACTTGGAATAAGCTCCACATCTACCTCTCCCTACTCCATCCTAGTTCCCCACTCCCTTGGTTTAGAAAAGTTCGATTCAACTTCAAAATCTCTTCAACATGCTACTCTGAAAAGCCTTCGCTGGGCCTTCTCTACCCCAGGAGAGAGTTAATCCCCGCTTTCTCCAAACTACTTCAATACCTTATAAATACTTCCATTACTGTCCTCTATTGCACTCTATTGTAATGATTTGTTTATATGTTTTCTTCCCAGCTTTGGGAGCACATAGGCCCACAAGGAATATCTTCACTGAATATTTTCACTGAAATTCTTTTTCTTCTATAATTATAGAATTTTAACTCTTACCTTGGCTTTAGAATAATGGTTTCAAGCAGTAACTGTTCAATAAAATGTTGCCATGAGTGTTTTCCAGTCAGGTGTTTTGTGGCAGCTAATCTAATTATTAGATTATAATAATATAATAATTATTAGATTATTTCACAATCTAATGTGGGTACATTAGATTATGAAATGGAATCATGGAAGGTTCACGCTTTCATGGGTGATATGAAAGATTATCAAATATAAAACCTTCATTTTACAACTGACTTAATTCAGTCTTTGAGAAACCAACAGACTTGCCTAAAACTATAAATGGCAGAGCAAAAAGAAGAATTTCAGCCACTCATATTCCAGGTCAGGTGTCCTTTCTATCATGCTATGTAGAAAAAAGTCAGGTAAGATTAAGTGAAACATGGCATGACACCAAATGAGGCCAAGGTCAAGTTCTTCTGGTATCTTAGGCTGAAGAGACCTGAAAGCAAAGGTTGACAATATTATAGAGTGGTAAAGAGAAAGGACTCTGAATTCTGATTTGGATTTTCAGTTCCAAGATTTCATAGTTATGTGACCTTAGGAAAAGTGGACTTTTTGATCCTCAGTGTTTTTATCTATAAAAGGAGTGTAATAAGGGTACCTACATCAGACAGCTGTTGTGGAAACTAAATGGTATTAGCACAATGTTTGCACATGGTAAGTACTCAAGATAGCAGAATTGTATCTTATATTTAACTTGAGTTAATTCGCCCCAACATATGTCCTCCACAGACCAAGGAAAAGAGAGAAAATATCAATTTAATTTGCACTGTCACTAAAGGAGTATGTGCCCTGGAGCCAGCCTGAGAAGGGAGCTATGAGTCTGTGGGTCCCTCGGTCAGTCTTGTCAGTCTCAGCCCCTGCATGACTGCATTATCCTGCCCTGAGGAGAACTTCAAGATTTGTGTGTGTTATACACCGTGTCCTTTAAATGTAAGCCAGTTATTTCATCTGGTGCACACATGAGGAAACACCAATCTGCTCTAATGTTAACAGAACTAGATGCAGTAGGCTCAGAATTGTGGGTTTTCAGTCTCCAGCATAACTCTAAGGTATCAAGGACAATTTTGATGGAATATCATTTTTGCCTCAGGCTCTGACTTGATATTCTAATTCCCTCCTTAGATACATTGGCACTTTAAATACCATCATCATGGTAGTCATCATCATCACTAATGGCCTGTCACAAATCCCTGTTGTTAGTAAGGATATCCCCTCCTCTCAGCTGTGCTTGGAGTTCCCTTCAGAAGATTATACTTAGAGAGTCTCCCTTCTTCACACACTGTATGATCAGAGCATCTTGGAGAGAAATGCTGTTGGTCTTCCAGACCCTCTGTCAATTAGCACATGCTCAGTGATTAATTCTAGGGTCCTGTGTACTCTTTCCATGACGAGGGCTAGGGGGAGGCCTGCCTCAGGCACAAAGCTTAAGGGAGCATGAGAAACTCAGTAGCCAGATTAAAAATACCTTAATGTCATATATATTTTTGAAGACTTTATTTATTTATTTGACAGAGAGAGAGAACACAAGCAAGGGGTGTGGCAGGCAGAGGGAGAGGTAGAAGAAGGTTCCCCACTGAGCAGGGAGCCCAACATGGGACTCGATCCCAGGACCCAGGGATCATGACCTGAGCCAAAGGCAGATGCCCAACCAACTGAGCCACCAGGTGCCCCAATGTCATATTTTTAAAAAGCTATGCAAAAAATCCATAGTAAATAAATATCAAAATGTTAAATAAACACAGGATTGGCATTACTGATTTTTCCTTTTGTTTTAGACCCAAAATGGCTTGACCTGGCACTGGACTTGCCTTCCTGGGCTCTTTGCACTTCTCAGAGCACACACCAAAGTTGTGTTAACCATTTGGAGCTTCTCATGTGATTATAAAATCACAAAAATCGGCTCAATTTAGTCATTTATTCCACAAATCATATTACTATATGCCAGGCACTATTCTAGATGCCGGAGATATCACAGTGAATAACCAGACAAAACCATTGCCTCCCTGGGGCTTCCATCTAAGTAGAGGAAACAGACCATAAAGAAAGAAATTTAAAAAAATGCATAGTATATCAGAATCAGGGACTCCATGGATGGAGCTAGGAACTGAATAAGGTGGTCAGGGATGACCTCATTGAGCAAGTGACAATTCAGCAAAGATCTGGAAGAATGAGGAAGCAAGTGATGGAACTATCTGAGGGAAATCATGCCATGCAGAGGGACCAGCAGGTGCCGGAGGCCTGACAATGGCTGTTCCAGGATGGGCTGAGAAAAACAGCCGCAGCTTCATGTCGGTGTAGGGGGGACATCAATGCCTGACAGCATCAGCAATGAAGATAGCAAGCTTGATAACAAAAGGGAAACCCCTGGTGCTTTGGATGGGTATACACCTGAAAAAAAATAAATAAACAAGGGCTCTGAAAGGAAGAAAGGAGGTTTGGTAGGCAGCCAGTAGGGTCTGCATTAGGAAGTTGTTTCTGAGTTATAATGTGAGATGGGGTAAATTCCCAGAATAGGGGGTATTCATATGGAGGTAAGAGCACTGATAGAGAAAGCAGGAAGGATTACAAAACAAGTATCTGAGTTTAAAGGAAAACAAGGACCTCTTCTCATTTTTTTTGTTCTTCCTGGAATTAGAAAGCAGGTGTCAAGCCAACAGCTCGAGCTGCAGCAAATAATTTCTGATCTGCACTTCAATCTCATAATAAGAAAATCATTAATTATTCCAAAGGTTAGCAGAGCTATTCCTTGTCCATGTGACATTGGCTATAAGATGATAGTATGAGTAGTGGACTTGGAGTCCATATGTTGAGGCTTATAGCAACAAACTGGTTAACAGGGACAAAGCTATAGTTTTTATTTAGGCTTTATTCACCTGGCAAAGGCCAAATGCCAAATATGTGGGTGATATGGATTGCAGCAATGGATACACAATCATTGTTCCAGACATCTTTGTAGGAAAAGGACTGTGGCACCATTCTGATGACTAGTCTTCCTTCTAATTTTCAACCAAGAAATGCCAAAAAGATTGATAAAGAAACTAATATAATATCTAATATAATATCTGTTGTGCCCAGATGCTTGGTGTTAATTCTGCTATGGTATAATGGCTTTATATCATTTAATAATAAAATGTCCAGAATTCCAGGTGGGAGTGTCAGTCTACAGCATTGTTAAAGATTTTGAAGATATTTGCAGTTTAAAGAACCCTACATTGTTCATTTTTGCTCAAAACAATGCTATAATTTTTTTTTTTGAGTATATCTCTTTCCTGACCCAGGAGATGAAGGAACACCACAAAGATTTTTCTTGGGAAAACTGATGAATTTGTGCTCAGAGGAAAGAAGTGTCAAAACACACCTTCTATTGAGGAGACAAGAAAGATCAAATATAATGGCCAAACCCATACTTAAAGTAATGGCAGAGTGCAACCTTTTTCAAAATAGATTTTCTCCAAAACTTGTTTGGAAATACTTAGATCATTGGATTTAATTTTCAGTTTATATAAAATGTCATCTCATGAAAATCTAAAATTTTATTTCATCTTATATATAATTTCTACTGTGAAATAAAAAAAAAATAATTCTGCCTGGCTTCATCCCAGATTTGCTTAGGCAATGTTCCAAAACTATCCTTTTCCCTAGACTTAAGAAGTATCTCAAAATTCCCCACATTCCTAATATTCTCTGATAGAATAGGAAAGGATATTAGAATAGACTAAGCTCTGATACAGTTACAATAAACCCTAAAATCTCAGTGGCTTCATTTCATAATTGTTTGTTTCTAGTTCATACATGTCTAATGTGTGTGAGGCAGTCCTCCTTCATCTTGTCTACACACCATCAGGAACATGAGCTCTCCCTGATCACCATGGCAGAGAAAAAGAGAATCATGTGGAGTGATTCTATTTATGTCTGATGGCCAGAACCCAGTCACATCTCTTCAACCTACTAGGGAAATTGGAAAGGAAATGCATAGGAGCTGATACATAGCAGACTGAGTACCAACAGTTCTGCTTTAGTTTGCTTTATGCTTCCAAATATCCCTTTGCTCCTCCCACACATAGAAACCAGTTACCATTTTCCCAGATCCCCCAAGAGTCAACGCTAAATCCACTGCATTCAGCTTAACACCCAAATCTTTGGGCAATACACAATAGTCTCTATCAAGTCTGGATGTGTCTTCTCCTGGTCCAGAGACCAGTGAACTTCAAAAAGGTTACTTATCTGTCCTATCCAATGTACAATGGTGGAATGAAGACAGAATCATCACAATAAATGCTCCTTCTCAGAAGGAGCTCCTTCTCAGAAAAAGGAAGAAAGAAAGATACAAAGCAATTATACATCTGGAGTTGTGAAATTCTCCCTGGATGAGGGAGGTTCCTTTATTAGCCCTGGTTCTGTCCTCTGGGAGGTACTTATCATCTTCTTTGACCACACTGGAAATGGGCGTGAAGAATCATCTCTCCTCCAGACTGTAGCCTTCAACACTTGTGCTCATGGAAGATTAGGAACCAAAGTTTGTAGTACAGCTCAAACCAGAGAAGGCTTTTTATACTCCAGGCTCATTGGTTTTGGGGGGGAATACCATTCCTTCAAAAATCCAGTAGACTTTTGATCTGTTTGACTCCAATCAACTCCATGTGGTAATAAATACATCCAAAGCTACCTTTTTAAATTTTTTTTAAGATTTTTGTTTGTTTGTTTATTTGATAGGGAGAGAGAGAGGGGCAGAGGGAGAGGGAGAGGCAGACTCCCCACTGAGCAGGGAGCCTGATGTGGCGCTCAATCCCAGGACCCTGGGATCATGACCTGAGCCGAAGGCAGACAGACACTTAACTGACTGAGCCGCCCAGGCGTCCCCAAATTTACCTTTTAGACACAATCCTCAAATCTACTGTATTTCCTTGTCCTTACCTTCCTTCCTATCTCTTTCGACTTAATGATGGTTACCTTTAAAGTTTGGAGGGGAAGGTCACTCCCTTAATCTGATTTGTGCTCAGAGTCACTTTACTTTTTATTTGGTGCTCGCTACTAAAAACCTTTTTTAAACTCCACCTCTTACCTTTTGGCTTCTACAGTCCTACAGTGCCTCAGATTTCTGATCTTGATTTCTGTTTGTAAAGAGGTCAGCTCTCTTCTGAGCTCATTTCTTCTTTATAACTTTCCAAACACAGTTAATAGTAGGCAATACACAATATTTTTTTTAAAGATTTATTTATTTAAGTAATCTCTACACCCAGTGTGGGGCTCAAACTCACAACCCCAAGATCAGGAGTCACATGCTCTGCCAACTGAGCCAGCCAGGTTCCCCAGCAATACATGATATTAACATACTATTTTCTAAACATTTTCCTTAGACATGCCAGCTCAGTAAGTACTTGGTCTGTCTCAAATTATTGTACGTGGCAAATTTTCCAAATGTTTTGCCTCTGCATGATATGAATCAAGGATTTTCAAGCCTCCAATATTAGTTTCTTTACCATCTAGTGGCCATCCGCTAATCCAGTGCCACGTATTTGTACCTTGAATTCCACGACTATTAAAAAAAAAAAAATCCCTAGGTTCCAGAACAGATGAGCTCCCAACTTTCAGTGATTTAACAAAATAAATATTATTCCCAGCTCACACAATGTGTAGTGTATGGCAGGTGGTCCTCTCCCATTTGATAGCTATCATCTTGAATACCTGGCCTCTAAGGTCTTTGGATCTTGGGAATAAAAGGGCTCAATAACCACACTGGAAAACTTTAGGGAATGGTCTAAAAGTGACTTACATTATTTCAATTCATTCTTTATTGGTCAGAACCCCATTAAAAAGCCCCAGCCTAACTGAAAAGTAAGCTAAGAAGCATTGTGGAGCATATGGATTTGGAGATGGAGCATTCTGTCTCTGTCACATATATCTCCATAGTATCACATTCCAAAAATACCCACAAAAGAAATCTAAAGTTTGGGCAAGTTGCTTTACCATCAAATCTTTGTTTTCATTACAGAATGAGCTTAATTTTATTAACAGAATGATTATGAGGATTTAATACTATGACATATGAAGTTCTAGCATACTTGATGTAGAATAGTCTCTCCTAAAAAAGTTTATAAAAACTCAATAGAGTATTTCTAATTTGCTCTAGTTTTACATATAGGGACATCATATTCTTATCTAGGGCTTAGTTTTCTTTATAAAATACTCACAGGAAGCAGTTTTGACCATTGACAGTCATGCAAGTTCCCCTTTCAGAAGTCTGTTGATTGCATCTTTAACATGAAGATTTTCGTTTTTCATTGGGATCTTGGCATTCCTTATCGGCGTTACTTTCAAAAGCCCTAGTTCAAGTGTATGTTGGAGAGATACCGAAGGATATGATAGGAGGGATGGTCCCATGGGCTAGAGGGGATGATATTATCTCCGGATTGGGTTCCCCCCTAAATAAATCCTTGGGATGAGGATTTCAATGCAAATACTTGATTTGAGAGGTTATCCCAAGAAGCAAAGTAAGGGAAGTAGGGAACTGAGACAGAAGGAAGTAAAGGCAATCAAGTATGTGTTAATGATTGGGTTACCACAGTGGGCAACTGGGGGTTGTTTGGGGCCTTTTAGGACATTCTGTAGAATATACTTTATAATTGTCTCATCAAGGCTTGAAGAACCTGGATGTTCATCCATCAACTCCCATCCATCAGTGATTGAATTTTGTTCCTGGGGTGTTACCCTCTAGCACTTCCAGCCTGCTTTATGCACAAATGAGCATGCTCCTCCATCACAGAACTCCCACAGGCAGAGAGACACAAAACACCCGTGGCATATCTGGGAACTATCTGCAGGTGACTTCTGGAGTGGGCCTATGGATATGGGCGGGACACAAATAGCATAGAACCTATGTTTAAAATCGTTTTCCTTGGAATTTCTGAATCACTGGGCCAGGTAGCCACAATTACTTACCAGCATCTCCCCCCCCCTCTCTTTTTTTATTATTGCTAACTCTTAAATGTATCTTAAAATCTGCAAATTATGATTTCTGACAGGGACTGAAAAGGTTATATACATTGGAAAATGTGCTTATTTTCCAGTCCATGATGTCTTCTCTCTCTGTACTAGATTTTGTCAATCTTCTCCTTCTTGTTGTATTTAAGTGCCAGATTTCCTTCTTTGGCAGGAAGATGTTGAAGGGCTCAGGCCTGCCAAGCTGGGAGAATTCTTGAGGAGTGGAGGGGATTTTTTATTGAAGCTGGAGAGGTGGCTACAATCAAAGCAGTGAGCAAGACTGAAAACAGAGTGGTAAACCTGAAAGAGAGAAAGAGAGGAAGGGGGATTGGTAAATCACAAAAGCCAGAGGGGCAGAAGCCAGCATCTACTCTGAGATAGAGTCTAGAATCCAAACATCAGGGAAACCAGAAGGATTGGTTGGATATAAGTGGGAAGATGCTATTATGTGGAAAAGTTTCCTTGTTTTCATTATCATTTTAGAAAGCAATGGGATCTCTGCGCATGGGTGAGCCCTTAACTTTTCAAGTCCACGATGAGGCAGACAGTAGGAACCTCTAGACTTGTATCCATTTCCTAGATTTTGCCTCTCTAATCCCCAGTCTAAATTACTCCCATTGATCATTTTTATTATATTTTTAACTCATTTTTGTTCTCTTATTCTCTTATTTTTCAGCTTAAAATGTATCTGTGGTTTAGAGTTCCCTTTTTGTTCCGGATTAAAAAGTTATACTCTTCATAATTCAAACAACAACATTTTGGCAGGAAGTTAGCAGGAACATATGGGCCTCAGCATTTTGATGCCCAGACTGGCTTCTGCCAAAACATTTCTTTGCTGTCATATAGAGAGCAGCAGTGTTTGGGACTGTTGGGAAATCATCCCACACAGTTCGGGCTGGGGAATACTGCTGCCTAACAACCTTTGTGCGTAGCTGAGGGACTTCCTGCCCCTGAGAATTTTCTGAGGATTTTCAGAGGTAGAGGGAGGTGGGGTCAGCCAGTGTCCATCTCTTAAAGCCACAGCTAGAGGCAATATCCCTTAACTTCAAATAGGATGACTGGGATAGGAATGTGGGGGTTATTGGTCAGAATCAAAACCAGAAAACAGAAACCACTCTTTTTTTTTTTAAAGATTTTATTTATTTATTTGACAGAGAGAGACCAGCGAGAGAGGGAACACAAGCAGTGGGGGAGGGAGAAGCAGGCTCCCTGCAGAGCAGGGAGCCCGATGCGGGGCTCGAGGGCGCCTGGGTGGCTCAGTCGTTAAGCGTCTGCCTTCGGCTCAGGTCATGATCCCAGGGTCCTGGGATCGAGTCCCGCATCGGGCTCCCTGCTCGGTGGGGAGCCTGCTTCTCCCTCTCCCACCACCCCTGCTTGTGTTCCCTCTCTTGCTGTGTCTCTCTCTGTCAAATAAATAAATAAAATCTTTTTTTTTTTAAAGAGGGAATTTAGTAGAAGTGATTGGTTACACAGGTGATGAAAGAACTAAAAATCAAACAGGAAACAGTAAGACAACTCAGAGATGAGCCAGAATAGGAAGCCATTAGCACCTTTGAGTGGAAGGGTGATGGCGAAGGCAGACTTATCAGAGCTCAAGGGAAGTTGGAACCATGATAGTTTGCACAACAGGAACTGAAGCCAAAGAAGAGAATGAGCAACTGCTGGAGACACCTCCTGAGGCTGATAGGGAGTGGGAAATACCCTGGCTTGCCTTCCTCCCACCCTCCAATCTTTTTCCAGTGATTCTCACTAAATGAAACATAAGTTAGCAGACATGGGAGCCTGGAGCGCCAGCCTCAGAGGTTAGTCCCCCTTCAATATAGATGGAACTGAGAGCAAATAGGCCAGAAATGGCTTGCATAGGGTTGGAAGAATTAATAGCGGGAACAGAATAAGTTATCCACTCCTGAGATCTAAAGTAGGTATATCCAAATCCCCAACCAGTTTGTTTTGTTTTGTTTTGTTTTTTGGGCCAACTCAGTGGTTGGAATGTTGGCATATGAAGGAAGATAATAATAACATCACCATCATCTGACATTTACTGAACTCTGTGTGCTGGGCACTTCATACCAACTATTTCATGTAACCCATACTACATTCTGATATACTATTATATCCCCAATGACTACATGAGAAAACACAGGCACAGAGAAGTTAAAGATTTGTCCTAGTAAGCAGTAGAACAAGTGTTCAGACACAGGCAGTCCAATTGCAGAGTCCATTCACCACCTACTCCCTCACCTCTCCCACGCCCGCCACCCCGCCCTGCCACCTCTACTTACTAGAGATCTGGAGCTCCTTACATGTCATTGTAAGAGGGTCCTGAGGCTCACACCATGACTTGGAAGTATTTGAGCCCCTTCTGAGAGTCCCCTGTGAACAACTATCCCAAGTAACTTTTGGAAAAACTTAGGAGGGATAATATTTTTTTGGATTCTGTATTTCTCTTGCTTTTTGTTTTCTATGATGATTATTCATGCTTAGCCCCCATCATCTTTGTGGCAGGGATACATGGGAGGGGTTCAATTTTTCAATTTGCTAATCATAAAACCACCTTATTTTCTCCTTTAATTTATGCCAACAATTTCTACCAGGTATGTGCCAGCTGTCCTGAACCCTGAGCATAATGATCTTGGTGCTGCTTTATTTCTAGGCAATGGCACCCAAAGGGTTAATTACTGTGAAGGTGGCAAGGAGAGGCCAGTAGGTGACAGAGGCTCTTTGGGCAGAAGCTGCATAAAATTTTCACCTTGCAGCTAGGGGACCTTCAAGCTAAAAATGAAAACAATACAAACAAAAAAACTGGGTCTGGAGATTATAAGGGATGGAGTGTTGTCTACAAAGAAGCCCAATCTACTCAATCTACCAGTCAATGCCTAGACTTCTTTTCAACACATGATGCTGGAGCAACTGCACATGTACATGTAAAAAAAAAAAAAAATGAACCTAGACAAAAACCTTGCACTCTTTACAAAAATTAGAACAATGAAATACCACTACACATCTATGAGCATGGCTAAAATCCAAAACACGGACAACACCAAATGCTGATGAAGATGTGGAGCAACAGGAACTCTCATTCATTGCTGATGTTAAAGCAAAATGGTACAGGCACTTTGGAAGACATGTTGGTGGTTTCTTACAAAACAAACATACTCTTACCATACGATCCAGGAATTGTTCCTTGGTATTCACCCAAATTAGTGGAAAACTTACGTACCTATAAAAATCTCTGGATGATTATACCATCTTTATTCATTATTGCCCAAACTTGTATGCCACCAAGATGTTCTCAGTATGTGAATGGATACATAAACTGTAGGACATCCAGA
This sequence comes from Mirounga angustirostris, assembly GCF_029215605.1. Lineage (NCBI taxonomy): Eukaryota > Metazoa > Chordata > Mammalia > Carnivora > Phocidae > Mirounga > Mirounga angustirostris. The sequence goes on from NW_026991711.1 coordinate 164,488,332, forward strand.
CAATGGAATATTATTCAGTACTAATAAGAAATGAACTCTCATGACCCTTGAGAGACTATGGACTCTGAGAAACAAACTGAGGGTTTTAGAGGGGAGGTGGGTGGGGGGCTTGGTTAGCCCAGTGATGGGTATTAAGGAGAGCACGTATTGCATGGAGCACTGGGTGTTATATGCAAACAATGAATCATGGAACACTACTACATCAAAAACTAATGATGTAATGTATGGTGACTAACGTAACATAAAACATTTAAAAAAAATAAAATAAAATGAAACTCATCATAAAAAAAAGAAATGAAATCTCACGCTATAAAAACACATGGAGAAACATTAAATGCATATTATTAAGTGAAGGAAGTCAACCTGAAAAGACTACATACTATATAAGTTCAACTATGTATCTTGGAAAAGGAAAAACCATGGAGTCAATAAAAAGAGAAATGGTTGCCAGGGGTTTGGGTGTGGGGGAAGGATGAATGAACAGATAGAACACAAAGGATTTTTAGGGCAATGGAAAATACTCTGAATAATAAATCTAATAAAATTGGGAACAAGGCAATGGTTTTCACTATTGTTATTTTATTCAACATTGGATTTGAGGTCCTAGCCAGTATTATCAAAATCCTAGCAAGATTTACTTAGGTACATTGACAAGCTGACTTTAAATTTATGTGAAAATGCAAAGGACTTAGAATGGTCAAGACAATCCTGAAGATGAAGAAATTTAGAGTATATACACTGTGAGATTTTAAGGTTTCTTATAAAACTGTGTGATTAAGAGAATATGTTTGGATACACATAAATAAATAAATCGATGGAATAAAATAGAAAGTTCAGAAATGGATCCACATGTATTCAATTATTTTATTATCAGTAATGGCCCCAATGCCTTTCAATGAGGAAAGGAAGATCTTTTCAATAAATGATGCTGTAGTAACTCCCTATCTCTATGGGGACAAAGTGAACCTTGACTGCTAACTCACACTACACATATAAATTAACTTGGGATGGATAATAAATCTAAATGGGAGGGCATAAGGTCTAAAGTTTCTAGAGGAAAACATATGAAAATAGCATTGTGACCTTAGGGTGAAGGAAGATTTCTTGGGCAGAATGCAAAAAGCACTAACTACAAAAGAAAAAAAAAAAATTGGACTTCATAAAAACTAAAAACTTCTAATCAAAAGAAGTGTTTCAGAAAGTAAAAAATGGCAGCCCAAGGCTATGAGAAAATACTTGCAATACATATATTTAACAAAGGATTCATATGAAGAATATATAAAGAACTACAAATCAATAAGAAAAAGACTAATATCCAGCAAAATACTGGACAAAACACTTACTAGGCACTTTACAAAAGAAGATCCAAGTGGTCAATAATCATATGAAAAGATAGACAACATCACCATCAACAGGGAACTGAAAATTCAAACTTACAATGGCATGGTATTCTGCAAACACAAGAAGAGCTAAAATTTTTAAAAGATTGACAAAACCAAGTGTAGACAAGGATATAGAGCAACTGGAACTCTCGTTGGTGGAGATATAAAATGGTACAACCAGGGGCACCTGGGTGGCTCAGCAGGTTAAGCCTCCAACTCTTGGTTTCTTAGTTTTGGCTCAGGTCATGATCTTAGGGTCAGGAGATAGAGCCCCAGGTTGGGCTCTGCACTCAGCCCAGAGTTTGCTTGAGATTCTTCCCCCCTGGGCTCCTCCCCCTGCTCATGCACTCTCTCTACCTCTCTCTCTAAAATAAATAAATAAATAAATAAATAAATAAATAAATAAATAAATAAATACAATCTTTAAAGGAAATGGCACAACCACTTTGGAAAAATTTTGACAGTTTTTAAGAAAGTTAAAAGTATACTCACCTTGGGGCTCCTGGGTGGCTCAGTCATTAAGCATCTGCCTTCAGCTCGGGTCATGGTCCCAGGGTCCTGGGATCAAACCCCACATTGGGCTCCCTGCTTGGTGGGAAGCCTGCTTCTCCCTCTCCCACTCCCCCTGCTTGTGTTCCCTCTCTTGCTGTGTCTCTCTCTGTCAAATAAATAAAAATCTTTAAAAAAAACCAGTATACTCACCTTGTGACTAGCAATTTTATTCTTCGATATATGTCCAAAATAAGTGTGTATGTCCACAAAAAGATTTATCCAAGATTGTTCAAAAGAGCTTCATTCATAATGTACCCAAAGTGGAAACAGCCTTAACATTCATCAACAAAAGAATAGATAAACCTATTTTGGTGTATCCATATAATGGAATACTATGCTGCAAGAAAAAAGAACCAATTACTGAAACAAAACCACCCAGATAAATTTCAAAAACACCCTGTTAAGCAGAATAAGCAAAACATGAAAGGACATACACTATGATTCCATTTAAATGAAGTGAAAAAGAGGCCAAGTTAATCTATGGTGATTGAAGTCAGAATAATTATTACCTTTGAGGGGAGTATTGACTGGAAATAGCAAAAGAAAACATTCTGGGACAATAGGATTATTCTTGATTTGAGCCATATTTTGATCTGGGTCATGATTACTTGAGATCTCTCTCTCTTTCCCTCTTTGTCTTTCTCTCATGCTCTCTCTCTCTCTCCATACATATAATCAAGCTACACACTTAAGATTTATATTTTTTTCTATATGAAAAAATTAAAACAAAGAAATAATTCTAAAATGCATCTCCTTCTTCATGGTAGGAGGTTCAAGTACAATAACTTGTCTTTTATATTGGAGGGAGTTTCTTTCTACACCTCAGACAACTAGACTCCTAAAAACATCACCAATGTGAGAGGTCTTTGAATCTTCATAAGATTTCTCTCTCTTCTTGTTGTGCAAATTTGTTTTAGGGCAATCAGAGTACTTGCCATTTCCTGCTCAACAGGTCTGGTTAACATGATATCATTAATATGTTGAATCAACATCATGTGCTTTGGAATATCAAGACGATCAAGACTTGGAAGGTATCATAATCCTAGGACATAATTGTAAATGACTGTGTACTGCTCTTATCCCCAGGTGAATTTGAACTTCTTTTGATCCTCTTCCCTGATGGGGATTGAAAAGAACACATTCACCAGATAAATAGCTGCATATCAGGTGCCAGAGGCTATTCTTATCTTTTTGTTTGTTTGTATGTTTGTTTGTTTGTTTTAAAGATATTATTTATTTATTTGAGAGAGAGAGCAAGAGCAGAGGGAGAAGCAGACTCCCCACCAAGCAGGGAGCTCGATGTGGGACTCAATCCTAGGACCCTGGGATCATAACCCGACCCGAAGGCAAATGCTTAACCAACTGAGCCACCCAGGCATCCCCTATCTTTATCTTTTTTAGTAAAGATGCTACATTCAGCATAGCAGCTGCAACTGGGGCTTCCACTTGTTTAAATTTATGGTAGTTCACCATCCCCTGCCATGATCCAACTGATTTTTCAAGGACTGTACAGTAATGAATCAAAAGAGAATAGGATGTACCACCTTAACATCCTGTTTGTCTTTGAGAGTGACACTTGCCTCTGCCATTCATCCAGGATGTGTTCTTGCTTTAATTTTAATTCCATGCAGGGGTGGAGAATAATGGTGCAGACTTAACAGCTTCCTATATTAGTTTTCTATTGCTGCTATAACAAATTAGCACAAATTTAGTGCTTAAAACAACAAAAACTTATTATCTTACAGTTCTGAAAGTCCAAAGTCCAAAATAAGTCTCACCGAGACAAAATCGAGGTGTTGGAAGAACTATGTTCATTCTAAAAAATCTAGAGGAGAATCTGTTTCCTTGACTTTTCCACCTTCTAGAAGCTCCCTGCATTCCTTGCTTGTGATCTCTTCTTCACACAGCTGGGTCTTTTTCTTTTTATATTATGTAATAAATCCACTCAAAGCATCATCATAGCATGTTTAAATCTCTGACTCTGACTTCCTCTTCTGCATCCCTCTTCCATTTATAAGGACTCTTGTGATTACACTGGACCTCCCAGATAATCCAGAATAATCTCTCCAGCTCAAGGTCAGCTGATTAGCAGCCTGAGTTCCATCTGCAACCTTAATTACCCCTTTCCATGTAACGTAACATACAGGTTCCAGGAGTAGGACATGGACATCTTTGAAGGGCCATTATTCTGCCTATCATGCTTGCACTAACTTCCCCAATTATAACAGTGTACAATCAAGTAATAAATGTGAGGGTTCTGTCAGCTTCTAGGTAAAATCATCCTAATGATGCATTTAGGGTTGAGAAAATCATCATTGGGTGATCTGCAGATCCATTGTATTGACTGTAAGATGGACCTGGGACAGGACTCCATTTATCACATGGCTTCTATAACCTCTTTTGGCATTTTGATTCCCTTTGTATCACCTATGATCCAGTACCCAACAGCCCTTGAAAGATCCACTTTCCCTGAGTGTATGATTATCCAGTAAAGGACCCTAAGTCCTCTGGGGATGGATTGGGAAAATAGCTATAGCACATACTTCTTCAGACATCACAGCACATTTCCTCTAAGGGAAATAGACTTCCCTTCAATTAACTCTGGGTCTGAGAACAGTGTAAGGAATTGTGATTTTCCAACACAGTGCTTGACATCAGCTTTCTGCTCTCCCACTATTGATTTTTTTTGGTTGTTGTTGTATATGTCAAGCAACATCATCATCAGCTGGTCAACTTTCTTACCCCTAGGAATACTGTGGTCTATTAGACATCTTCACAGATTCCTGTGGGTCACAGGCTCCTCATTGTCATTCTATCTGTACACCCATAATGGAAATTACATTCGCCTTACTTCTGATGGTTAAATGCTGCCACCTGGCCTCTAGTATGCTAGAAGCTTATCATCCATTGATGTTTAGTAGCCCTGGTCTGTAACAACCTTCCATTCCATCCCAGTCCACAAATGATAACCACAATTAGTTCTCTGATTCCTTATTGCCTTAGTTAAGGAATAGCTTCTGGGTCCTCTGAAAAACACACAGCTGGGTCTTTTTCTTTTTATATTGTAATAAATCCACTCAAAATGTCCACATCTCTGATTCTTTTGACCCTTTCCTTAATACTCTGCCAAGACAGTTCTTCATTTACTATAGGCCTCCAGAAAATGGGAGGCTTGAGAGTTAAGTTGCCTTTCCTGCAGTATATTAGGCCTGGCTCCAGAAGTCCTTGCCAGGAAGTTAAGTCTTGCCAGCACTCATATCAATATACTCTTCCCTATCAAACCTTATATTTATCCTCTCTGAACAACCTCAAGTTATATATTCCTAGTCATGTTGTCCTGAAACTTGTTAGTATACATAAGCCCTTTGGTGAATAATTCTCTTTCTTTCCATAGTATGGACAGTGCTTCCTACTTGCACCACACTAAGACCTGACCCTAGTTTTTATTATAGATGGGGGTTGACAAACTAAGGCTCATGGGCTGGACACTGTTGTAAAACTGTTGTAAAATTAAGGAACACAATCACACTCATTTCTTTGTATATTGTCTATGGCTGCTTTCATGCAACAGTGGCAGGGTTGAATAGTAGAAACAGGGACCATATGGCCTAAAAAGCCTAAAATATTTATTATCTCACCCTTTAAAGAAGGTTTGCCAATACCTAATCTAGATCAGTTCTGTCCAACCGACCTTCCTCTGATGATAGAAATATATAATCTGCACTGTCCTTGGTAGCCACTAGCCCCATGTAATTATTGAGAACTTGAAATATGGCTAGTGTGACTAAGAAAAGAATTATTGATTTTATTTCATTTTAACTGATTTATAGTTGCATGTGGCCAGTGGCTATTGAGTTGGACAACACAGGTGTAGAACCAACAAAGGAATTTGGGAAGGGGCAGAGCTCTTAGGAAGACAAATACATCTTGAGATCATCCATCTCAGTAAGGATTTTGTATAACTTTCAGAAAAGATTGGACGATTGTTCTTCTAGCCAAGGGGAGAGGCTCACTCCTGCTGGTCCAGGGGTCAGAGGATTCTGGGGGTTGACAGTGCACAAGCACATCCACTCAGAAGTCCTCATTCTAGATTTCAGGGTCTTGATTTTAGTGTAGGTGATGCTGAAGCTGTGAATTCAGTCTCTTTGAAGTTCTACCACTCTTACATTTAAGACTTGGGTTTGATTATTAGTATAGCCTTCTGAAAACAGGAGATGAGGGTCTCTAAACACCACACTGAGGCATTCTGGTTTTCATACCATGCCCTGAGTTGATGGATTTTTGTTGTTGTTGAAATGTAGTTGACAGGTGATGTTACATTAGTTTCAGGTGTACCACACAGTGATTCAACAAGTTGAGAGGTTATGCTATGTACGCTCACCATGAGTTTAGCTACCATCCTGAGTTGAATAGATTGTTGACCTCTTTTCTTTTTTCCTGTGGATGTTAACAACCCCAACTAATTCCCTGATCTTCATAATTTCCCATGCTCTATATCTTTCAAGTATTGGAGCTATTACATAAGCCAGTACATCCCCTTCTACACATTCTCCTGCTGAAACCACTATAGGTGAAATCTAATGATTAAGTGAATCTAACGGAATCTATGATATGCCATGCTAGAGATAATCGTTGCCCCACTTTTTAAGAATGGGGCTTATCCCATCTATCCCATCACTAGCTCATTCTGAGTGTCTGCTCCTTATAGCTACTCTTGGTAGCAACTTTCATTGGTTGCGTGCGCCCAGAAGGAGAAGCTGAGACAAGGATTTGAGTGCATATGGTTTATGAGGAATGATTTTAAGGGAGAGGGATCACAGAGTGGGAAAGCAAGACAGGAAAGAGTTAAAAGACAATATAAGATATTCGAATAAGCAGGATTTCCTGGAAGGCAACAGGGCTCAATTCTGCTGGGACCCCTGGGAAACAGTGTGGAACACACCTCAGACCTGTCCTACACCACTAACTGAGAGGTTCTCCTAGCATGTCAAGTCTCTGGCACTTCCCACCTGCCCTGTGCATAAGATGAGATAAAACTCTCAGGTGGAGAGTTGCGGGTGCTTGCCATCTTCAGGAATGGTGAATGTTGAGGTAATATAAGTAGGGCAGTAACAACATCTTTTACAACACTGAATACACCAAAAACTCTTAAGTCCATAAAGAGGGTTGGCCAAAGCAATCAGAGCAAAATCAAAAAGAAACACACACACACACACACACACACACAAAACCTCCTTAGTCATCATTGAAGGTAACCAGTATACAATACTTAACCATGATAATAGGCAATTAGAGAGGAAAAATTAAGCATTGAGCCTAACTTTTCTGTATGAACCATATTTCAGAGTAATCAGCCATGTTCAATGAAGGAAAGTTCTTCTTCAAGGAAAAATTATCACGTTCATCATTGTTTTGTCAAGCTGAAATAACACAAAGTCATTGATTTGCTTTAATATATTTCAGAATAGAAAGGAAGGGATAGATGAAACAAGTGAGGGGAAATCTTGATAAACATTGAATCTATATTGGATGCCATGCAAGAGGTTCACTGTATTATTTCTTTTTTGATTTTTTACTTAGAGAGAGAAAATTTTTTCCTTTTCTTATCCCCTCCAGCACTATCATTAGCCTTGAGTTGCATACACATTCTTATAATCCTGATTACCCATTATTAAGATAAACAAAGCACTAAATCAGTTGAACTGCAAGCCACAGCTTTTTTCCTAAGATGCAAGTTCCAAATCATAATGCCTGTTCCTGCTGTGATCACATTATAACCTTAAATTTTCCCTAATGAATTGATCCACTTAAACATAGCCAGTGCTTGTTATGAAATCTTGCATGCGTACACACCTTACAGGTTCGTTGTGTGGATTTTAAAAACAATGAATATGGAGTTCCCATCAGAGTGTCTGGAGCATGGGGAAGGCACTGAGTGTAGACACTTTTCCCACCCCTTCCCATATCTAAATAGGAAAAGCTCCTTTTAGTTCCTTCCAAATGTAAATATATTACCTGAGAAGGGTACTAAGTTAACTCGTTAGCACCTCCTAACACTTGAGCAGAGTTTACTTTATCAGATTGACTACAGAAAACAAAGTCCTGAGGCAGTGGAACTTAAATTGCATAGAAGTTGACAAGGACAAGGTAGTATGGAAAGTAAATAAAATTCCATCTTACCTTTGTTTGTGGATATGCAGTCTCTGGGTTGCTTTTGTTTCCAATCTCATTTGAGCCACACAGACCTCACTTCAACACAGGAGGCTCAATAAGCTTCAAGCATGGACCCAGCCTTAAAGAGCTAGTAAATGGCAAAGCTAGGACTGGAACTTGGACCTTTTAACTCTGAAGTGCCAAGGAGTCCTGGATATCTAGAGCCCAGAATGAGAACACTGAAGAAGATGGAACAGCAGAGTGAGGACTTCTTAAAGAAGAGACCAAAGGTGGGGTATCATCCCCTTCATAAAGATATCCCCTTAGGCTCCCTCCTGTGCATAAGGTTTCAGTTTCTAGATTTGTCCCCATCTTATTTACACTGAATCCTGGGCAGGACAATTTTCTTGGTGACCTATAATGGCCTCATGTTCCATTCACAAATACCTTACCCAGAATATTCATGGCTGTGTTGTTTTACCCACAGCTAAAAGCAAAATAAGATACTTCAACATTCCTAAAAAGCAATCTTCAAATTATACCTACAGAATATGTTATGATTTGAGAAAATTCTAGCTTCATTTTTCCTATTCTTGTGTATATATGTGATATTCAAAAAACTATTGATAATTACCCCTATTTTAGGTATTTGAAATCCAGGGCATGGTGAATCTTAATGGCAAAAGAAAGACTGTTTTTACGTTCTTCCCTGTGGAAAACCCTCTAAAAAAAAAAAAGATTCTTATTGAGTTTGCTGGTTCTACAAGTTATACATAGTTGTAGCTTTCAACATGCGAGATTCAAACATTAGAGAAGTATATAAATGAGACAGTGATGTCCCGTCATCCCCCAGTCCTGTTCTTCAGCATGAACCATAGTGAATAGCTGGGCAGCTCTTCTCTCAGACTTTTTATTTTACCGAGTTTACAAAGCACTTTCACATACTTCATCTCATTGAAACCTCACAACAGCAGTATTCAATTATAAATGTGAGATTGGGGAAATTGTTTTCCAGTGAACTTTAATAACCTTCTCACAAAAGGGAGCTACCATGACTGACTACCTTCTATTCACATTTTTGCAAACCCAGCCGGGATTGATTCACTGTGACCTTTCCTGCTCAATTCATATAGCAAGGAGCAGACTGGGCTGTGGAGAGCAGAATCAATCCAAAATCTGCTAAGATTTGGGTTCTATCAGCTACAGCCTTAGCTAAACACAGAACATTTGCATGGGTAAGAGATAAAGATGGAGCAGTCTTCCAAAACACTATAAAGGATGCTTCTTCAAGATCACTAACAAAGAAAAATGTAGGGCTAGCTGGTCTAAACTCTGTTATAAAATTGAGTTCAAATTAGAGTAAATTGTGGTATTTCCTCCCATAGAAGTGGGTAGAGATAGACTGAACGCACCAATTACCACTGGAGATAAAGTAGCAGCTCTCAAATTAATGGAATAAAACAAGTTCCCCCAGGCTAACAGCATAGTCTTGGGGTTAGCTGCTTAATTAGTGGGCTCTTTGTTCTAATAGATCTTTTAGATAAGATCTTGAAATCAAGTCCAATGGGGGGGAGGAGGGAGTCGGAGAGAGCCTGGAGTCTTAGGTGAACCTGGTTACCGTATTTTTAAACTAGACTAATGGAAAGATAAGAACCTCGATTCCAAAGAGCCAAATCAACCTTATCTCTTGAATTAGTTTGTGTATAACGAACTATTTATTTTGGCCTGGAAAGTTGCTTCAGTGAACCCATTATGATGGCCAAGGACTAACCATGATTAAATTTCCCTCCAAGGACAACTGAAGGACAGTTAATATCTTTATCTTCCTCCAGTTTCCAAATCATGAGCAAAAATATTTATGAGGTAATATCTTTATTACTGTGGCTTTAACACTTGGTTCTTGCATGCTTCTCTTAAACTCTCTAGTCAACAACCAGTAACAGGAGGCCGTGGTGACGCAGGTGGATTTGATTTCCACTGAAACAAAAAGCAACAAATCTCTGCGCTCCCTGGCCACTGAGCAAAATGCTGAGTGCCTTGGAGTAGTGTGACCTAGCTTAAAATGTCGTAACGGCCCGGCTAGTGAATCCTGTCCACACAAAACCAACAGCTATCTTCCTAACCCTTCACAGCCGAGGCGGGGCCTCCACCACAGAGCGGCGTGTGGGCGGCTCTGCTGGCTTTGATGATGAGACTCTGGCAGCCAGGCTGAGAGAAAAGGACATTCGGGGAATTTTAAGTGGTTAGGATCAGCAGTTGTCATGTACAATTGATGTTCATTTATATTTCACTAGCCAAAATCTAATGCTGCCCAAAATCGGGAAAGAAATATTTCAAATACTAATCAAGTCCAATCCTGCTTTAATGTAAAAAATGAGCTGTCCTACCTTTTTCAATCCTACTCTCAGAAGGGAGATTTAATGTTTCCTGACAGTGCTTTAAATACTTTGCTGTTCAGACTTCAGTGAATCCACAATAATTATATCAGTTAAACCAGCTTGGTTTTTCCAAAGCTGTTTGAAGCTGAAGATGCTTTTGAACTCCTTATCATGGCATTCATCCTTTGATACCAGGTTTAACAGAGGAAGGGCTAATACTCAGATGGATCACCACTTAACTATTTAACCCATTTACCTATTACTTGTTTTGTTTTTTGTTTTTGTTTTTGTTTTTTAGTCTATCAACTCCATATTCTACAGTTTCCCAGGCTCCTCCCTTCCAGGAAGCTTAATTGAACAGAATATAGGAACCATATGCTTTTCCCAGTGGAGAGTTTCAGGGAAGGCCCAGTGGTTTTTAACTCCCAGAAGATCAAGCAATAAAGACTTCAGTAGATTATCATTAAGAACTGACTTAACATTTAGTGTCAAACTCAGCCTTTTATAAGAGCTTTTATGTTGTCTTTTCTATGAAGGAGTTTAAAGAAATATTTTTGCTTCACAGATAAAGTGTGAATTATCAATATACCATTGTTTTAGGGGGAAAAAAGTACCAGCATCTCTAGGTGGAAATTAGTTCTACCCATCCCTCATCACTCCCTCAAGATGTCTAACAATTTCATCATAATTTTGGCTTCAATCAGTGTTCAATCTTACTGAACTACACTCTCCCATAAAATGAGATCTTCTTGATCTCTTGTATTGGCAATCTCTAGCCTTCACCTCTACAACAACTGAACAAACAAAAGAGCACAGTTGAAAACGATTTTCCTTCAGAAGAGTAGCCAAAGTGCACGAAACACATTTACATAAAGCTATAAAGTAAGCATAGGAAGCAGAAGGCTTCTCCTCCGTGTTGAGTGGAGCAGTGAGCCGAGCCTCCTGGAGAAGCATGAAAATGGTATCTGTTGACCCTCTTTATTTCTTCAGACGACCACTGAATTTCCACAGCAGAATCTGTCTTAGCTTCTTTGAGAGTATAAACAATACCTCTATAAACCAGGGATCACATGTGGAAACCCTATCATTGTTTTTTCATAACCAATTTTCCTGTATGTAAACAGATTAGAAGTCATGGAGTGGATGCTGACTACTAACAAAAGAAATTATCAAAGGGATGAACATAAATGGTTATAAAATCAGAGCAGGTCTTGCAAAATACAAACATGGCAGGGTCAAAATATAGGAGAGATGATAGCAAACGAGGTTTGCTTTGAACTTCTCATTCAACATTTATCATGTTTTCTCTTAATTTTCTGATAAACAATCATTTGTTATTTTACATTTGACTCTTATAAATCCAGACTTTCATAATTTGATACTCTGTTTTTTAATCCTGCCATATCCATTTACATGATGCTCCAAGATTCACATCAGCAACTAAATTTGTTATTTTCACTTTAAGTGGGAACTCTTTTGATATTAATAGGCTGATTTAGAGAAGGTTACCTCTTAGGCAGCAGGTCTGGACTGGTTGTAGGATTATTGTCAAGCTGGGATATTACAGTGGTAAAATTTTCAAATTTGGGAGTCAGAAGACACAATCTAGTTCTAATTTTGCCCTTTATTAATTACATGGGCTACTTAATAGGGTGTAGTTTAAACTCCCCACTACATTTTATGGGAAGTATATGTGTATGTCAGTTAGATTAAGCTATGTGTAAGGGTGGTCATTTGCCCTAACTAAAAATTCACTCCCTAGGTGTCATCAACTAGTCTTCTAATCAACTAGTCTAACCAGCCTCCAGAGGGGCTTTCTAGCAAAAATTCAGCTATCTTAAGCTTCTAAAAACACCACCAGGATATCCTTAATTAGCATAATTTCTGTTAAAAATGGCTTTTCATTGGTAAAATTAATGTGTGTCAATTAGTATTAGGGATGTTAGAAAAGGGTGAAACTGGTGGAGATGGAGATATTAAAGATACATAGATTGTATAAAATATTCTAGAGACTTTCCTTGCCTATAAACAGAATAAGAACCTAGAAAACCCAATGGCCTGTGCCCTTAGGGATATTGTTTCCTAGCTTGTCCTGTGCCTAGCCATTGACTCAAACCTCAGTCCACTGACTCAAACCTCGGTCCACTGCTGGCCTGATATCTACTATATCGGACTATTAACTTCTATGTTACATAAGCTGTTTTGTGCCTGCTTCCTAATAAATGTTTAATATGCATCTTTATGTGCAGCTGGATTTGGTCAGAGATTTACTTTCAACATAAACTGGTAAAGAGGTTGTATGGAAGATAGTTACTCCTCATTCATCTCTAATTTTTGGTGGTTCCCATTATCCACAAAATAACTTTTGCAATATTGCCCTTCACGCAACATTGATTTCTCTTTAGCCCTGTCCCACATATTTGTAATGTCATCCAGGTGTCCGTATGCAATTAAGAGATAATAAACTCATAGATCTCCAGGCTATAGACTCAGAGGGATTCAATGCATGCATAGGGCTCTCCTGGGTTAGCAGTCCCTTCAGGCCTCTATGGTTTGATCTGACAGTTGCTTGGTCCTTGCCCCAAGTCCCAGAAGCAGACAGGATTTCTCCAGTTCCCTCTAGGGTCTTCAGTTCTTTGGAGTTCTGATCAATACTTTCTGTAGACTCTTTCTTCCACAGGGCCATGGTCAAACCCTTTGCTATTTGCCCATAAGAATAGAACACAGGGCAAGCATCTGACTCTTGATTTCAGCCCAGGTCATGATCTCAGGGTCATGAGATCAAGCCCCACGTCAGTCTAGCACTGGGCGTGGAGCCTGCATAAGATTCCCTCTCTCCCTCTCCCTCTGCACCTCTGCACCCTCTCTCTCCCTCTCTTAAAAAGAAAAAAAAAAAAAGATAGAACATAGATTGGACATCCCGGGGCCATGTCATAGATAGAGGTAATGATGATGGTGGTAATGACTATTAATACGATTTCCACATGGCAAAAACCTATGTCTCCACGGATTGCTTGGCTGCGCATGAAATAAAACTCAAGAAGTATTGGCTTAAATGACTTAAGTTTTTTTTCCTAGGTATACTACACCTAGAGTTGGGCAATCTAAAGTTGTGCAAGGTATCAATGATGCTATCAATGACCCAAAATCTATCTGCCTCCTCTCTCATCATTAGTTTGTGGCCCTGGTCCCCATGTTTTCAGTATGGCTGTGGCACTTCCAGGCATACAATGGGGAAGGACAAGGAACACAGGCCTTTCACAAAATAATGCTTTGCCTTTTTATTAAAAAAAGAAAACTCCCTCCAGGGAAATGCATTTATATTACATAGGCCAGAAGTTTGTCATCCCCTAGCTGCAGGGGGGTTGGGAAAGAGAATAATTTTAACAGGACATACCACCATCCTGAACAAAATGAAATTCTGACAGGAAGGAAAAAAGGGACTCGATATTGACAGAGAACTAGTAGCACTTACCATTCCTACTATTTAGTAGTTAGTTTAACTCACCATCTCTAACATGATCCATTAACCATTTTCCACAGTATGAAACTGAGCATCAAAGACTTTTAGTAACTTGCCCAAGAAAATGGCAGATTCATGATTTGAATCCAGAACAACTTGATTCATAGCAATAGTAATAATAGTTAATATTGGTCAAATAGTTGCCATGGGTCAGATATTCTGCTAGGTGTTTTATATGTGTATGGACTCATGTCCTCCTCATAGAATCCCTCTGAAGAAGGTATTTTTTATTGTTCTCACTTATCAGATGAGGAAACCAAGCCTTGGAGAAGTTAATGGACTTGCTTAGAGTCATGCAGATTATAAGAAGTAAAGCTTGAGTTTAACTCAGTTCTGTGCGAATCCTTAGCTGTTGACCCCTCTACTACACAGCTTCTGCCAAACTCACTCATTCAAACTGTAAACACTACCACCATCATGCTAGGGTAGGTACCAGAAGAACAAACCAATGGTTAAATACCAATAAGGCAGCTAATAAGTACTCCACTTAGTAGGATTAAATAGAGTAGAACCCCTGAGAATGGAAACTGAAGATACAAGAAATGGCAAGAAAACGAGTAAGGTCCAAGCTGGTGTTAGCTGTGTACCAGAACATGCACAAAGGTCCTCCTTTTCTACATCAGTGTGTATTCTTGATGAAGTCACATGGAAATATCTATCACAGAAGATGACCATTGCTCATTGCCTATCCAATAACCTTTCTCCATTCTTTACTAACAGAACACCCATCTTTCTAAAGGCAACATTAGACTCTGTTAAAATGACTCACTTCCACAGGTTTCCCTGCCTCTATGGGGTGGCCAAATGGCACAAGGCTGGCCAATGTAAGTACAGTCTTTTGGTTAGGGCTTCCTGAAAAGCTTGCTGTTGAAAAAAGACAAGCTTGCACTTGCTTTGGCAGCACATATACTAAAATTGAAATGCTACAGAGAAGATTAGCACAGCCCTTGCACAAGGATGACATGCATATCTCTGAGGCATTCCATATTTTGCACAGTTCCCAGAGGTCACTTGACACTTCATTGCTTAATACCAAGGAAACTACATGAGTCAAAGCACAACATGTGGCATCCAATGTTGAAATTGTGATTTTTTCCCTACAAAAAGAGAGAGAGGGAGGGAGGGAGAAAGTGACAAGCTCAGCTCACTCATTATTTGCCCTTTATTCATTCCTCTTCTGATCTGGAGTACTGTTGTGATGTTGAGTGAGGCAGCAGCCATCTTATGAGCATGAAGATTACAGCCTCACACTAAGGATGGCATGGTGGAGAGATAGACAACTGCTTAAATGCTAAGTCCCTGTTAATATTCTGGAGCCTCCAAACCAACCTAAGTTTGCCTATTTCTGGATTTGTGACGATTTATGAAAAATAAACTAGTTAAGCTGCTGTTGTGGTATTGTGTTGTTGTGTTTACATGAAGCTGAAGATAACACCTACTGATAGAGATGGCCATGCTATTCTCTCCTTCAATTGGATTTATTTTTGGTTTACTACCAAAGTCATCTCCAGGTAGAACATATCATTGTCACTGCCCCAGCTTTGACTGCATGGGGGACCAGGTGTGATGCTAGTTAGTCTGGAAGGAGTGGATCTCACATCTTCTTTCTTTGCACTAAAGAAGGCCTCCGAGTAATAAAGTGACACTGTACAAAGAACAGAGGCTTTGGCCAATCTAATCTTCATGACAATTTTACTCACTCTCTATGAGCTTCAGCTTTCTTATCTCTACAGTGGAGACTCTACCATCTACTTTAAATATTTACTGAGAGGTGTGTGAAATGCCTAATTCAAGTGGTACATATGGGTACAGTTGTCTTTATTATGAATTCCCCTCTCTCACTAATACAAATGGAACAAACCTTATCCTCTCCTCCCCCATTCTCAATGCATCCCTAGTCTTCTTGTTATAATGTTCTTTGGAAAAACATCTGCCCCTAGAATTTGGCCTTGGTTTTCATTTTACCCAGATTTTGGATGGTTAAAAGAAGTGGGTGGAAAAGGGAGTGGGGAGAAGTAAAAGTCCATAGAGTATGACCCTCGGCATGGATGACTCTTCTGTGGGGCAGAGGAAAACCTACAAGAAGACAGCATGCAAACATCTCCCCCCTTCCTCGGAACTTCCTTTCTTCCCCATGTAAAGATGGAGACCCGAGTTTGTGACCATATCTATAGGTTCACGAAGTATATCTATTTTTTTAATTAGAGTTTTTCTTGAGAGCTAAGTTTTCTGAGATGTGCTCTTGAATAAAGTCATAATCATCTATAGTACATATTTATAATACACGCATATATATGCCACATACATATTTATATATAACATTAGAGTCTGTTACCATGGCAACTATTTCGGTACTAACAAATTAAGCATTGTGACTCCACTGTAATAAGAAAAAAGAAATTCAAATGAAACACCAAGCATTTGTTTAAGCACAAATATTCTTAGTAATTAAATACACAGAAACAATACAGAAAACCACAAATTAATGTTTAGAAGCCTTTTCTAGTATGAAAACTGGCTTTGCTGTTGTTTTCCCTTTACCACTGCATTACATTATGCATCTTTATAAATTAAGTTCAGCACCAGGTTAACAAGAACAGATCTGCTGCATTGGGGCTCTCACATACCAACAAGCTCAGCTTTCGGTCTCAATAGGTACACCTTCCACAGTCAGTGAGAAAGATTTTATGGCTCTTTTTATTCATCAAAAAGAGGACTTTTAAAAAGAAAGCTCAAATGTGAAGCTGGTCTTACATCCCCTGCTTCATTCAGACAACATGTAGAACTACCCCTGGGGTTTTGAATACATTAACATCCTTTCACAATTAACCCTAATAGGACAAGTGTAGCATTTTTTCCCAAGCAGATATAGTCAAAGCTGAAAAATACATAGTGTTTAAATAGATCTCATTATATCAGCTACACCAAATCTCTCCTCTTTATATACAGAGGATTGTACCTCTTTTCACTGTGATGCAACATTAAAATAGGAAGGCATACACAAGGATGACATGGATTTGACAAAAAATTAATGATTCGTACGTCACTTTAATGCTTTGAATCTGCAATTCATGTATGCTAATTAGTTCATAATGGGCTGTTGAAGAACAGAACTGTCATCCTGCTGCTTCCCGGGTTTCTGGAAGCTCTGATTCAGCACAGACTTGCCCGGTTGCCTGCTGGGTTCTGGGCTGAAACCCGGCGGATCTACGAGAGCAGATCCCCCCCCCCCCAAATTGTGTCTGGGATGTGGTGCTTTAATCTCTCAGAGTTACGGGCATAGCTCAAGTAAGTGGTTCCTGGGTGCCGCGATACATCCCGGGGGCAGTAGCACGGCACCACTGTATCCAGATGATTGATTCCCGGGTTTTAGGCTGTCAGGCTTTACCTCAGAGGGCAGCCGTCAGCTTCCCAAATGGATGAAGTTGTATTATGCAGCACATTTTGAAAATGTATGTACAGCTTTTTTTTAAAATTTATTTACAGATAAAAAAGTCTATAAAACTTGGAGAGAGGGAACAAAGGGGGCACGAAGATCGGATATCTTCTCTTACTGTGGGGAATCATGTATATCTCCCCAGTGCAAGAAAAGCAGCTACTGAGTCCTGTTTTCCTTTGGTCTTTGTGCCGCTGAGGTGGAGACAGACTGACCCACTGGCAGGAGAATATGAGGCTGAACAGCCTCACAAAGCAAAAGTAAGCACCGGGGCTTGCTGTAAGCTGCGAGATTTGAAAACGAGTTGCTCTGTTTTTACTGGAGAGAAAACTGATTTTGCCTGATCTCATGATGGAGACCTGACCCAATGTGTTTCTCATATCACATCTGCTGATCTGTACACCCAGCTGCTGCGCATGTCCAGACAGGAGACTACACAAAGGAAACAAGCACTAAATTTGCTTCCAGGTTTGAAGTATCCGATGCCTGACGGCTGAAATTTTGTCTTGAAGTCTCCAAAGTGAAAATGCATTTAATTAAAAAAAAATTTTTTTTTAACTGGAAATTCGAACTAATGGTCATAATGGAAGAACTGAGCCAGGCCAGGGGGAAAAAATACTCCCAGTGTAGTTGAGCTATTAAGGGCTTTTAGATGATCAGGAATGCATACTTTTTAAATATGCAAAATAATGGTACACTAAAAGAGAGTTTAAAAGTGATCAAGTTAATAAGAATTATTTTGGGGGCACCTGGGTGGCTCAGTCGTTAAGCATCTGCCTTCGGCTCAGGTCGTGATCCCAGGGTCCTGGGATCGAGCTCCGCATCGGGCTCCCTGCTCCACAGGAAGCTTGCTTCTCCCTCTCCCACTCCCCCTGCTTGTGTTCCTGCTCTCGCTATCTCTCTCTCTGTCAAATAAATAAATAAAATCTTTAAAAAAAATTATTTTGTTTATAGTTTTATTTAAGGTCTTTATACAAGCAAGAAGGAAAAAATGTACTAATAAGAATAGGTGTTTAATAAATGTTGAATGAATGAAGGATGCTCTTCAAAAAATGTTGTGACTTGGGGTGCCTGAGTGGCTCAGTCAGTTGAGCATCTGATTCTTGATTTTAGCTCAGGTCCTGATCTCGGGGTCATGAGATTGAGCCCCGTGTCGGCCTCTGCATTGGGTGTGGAGCCTGCTTGGGATTCTCTCTCTCCCTCTCCCTCTGCCCTTCCCCTTGCTCGAGCTCTAAATAAATAAATAAATAAATAAATAATAAATAAATTCTTAAAAAAAATGTTTTGACTTAAGAAATACATGAAATGATATTCCTACCTTAGAGGCTACACGTGGCTGTCTAGTCAGCACCAGGAAAACTCACACAGATGTAAACAGTGATGACAACATTTTATCTGCATTAGACATCAGAATAACACTTTCTTGTGAATGAAACCAAACCACAAACTTAAAGCCCCCTCCGCTGGTTGGGTTATTCAAACCTGTAGATCTTAAGTTGTGTTTGGTAAATATGTAGGAGTAAGATGGTTGTTGGGTCATTTAGCAGAGGTATGCTTAGCTTTTTGAAAAAGTGTCAAACTGTTTTCCAAAGTGGTTGTACCATCTTACATTCCTGCCAGCAGTGTAGGAGAGTGCCTGTTCCTCCACATCCTCACCAACACCCGAAATCTTTTTAACTTTGGATAGTCTAATAGGCATGTTATTAGATCTTGCTATGGTTTTGATCTGCATCTTTCTCATGAGTAAAGATGTTCAGCATCTTTCCATGTTCTTATTTGCCATCCATATATTTTCTTTGGTGAAGAAACTGTTCAAATTTTTTGCCTGTGCTTTACTTGTTTGTTTGTTATTTTAAATTATTATTGTCATCAAGTTTTGAGAGTTCTTTATATATTCTGCATACAGTCTTTTATCTGATATATAATTTACAAATATTTTCTCCTAGTCTGAGTCTTCTCTTTTCATTCCCTTAGCCTACTTTTGAAGAGCAGACATTATTCACTTTGATGAAATTATGTGATATATATATATGTATATATATATATATATATATATTCATTCTTTTGTTGTCTCCTTTCCCTGATCAGTCTGCTAGAAGTTTATCTATTTTATTATCTTCTCAAAAAAATGGATTTTGTTTTCATTAATTTTTATCCACTGTTTTTCTATTTCCTTGAATTTTGCTCCAATCTTTATTATTTCTTTCCATTTGCTTATTACACATTTCATTTGCTCTTCTTTTCTACATCTTAAGGTGGATGCTAAAGTTCTTGATTTTAGATAAGAAAGAAATGAAACCATATGTATATGCAAAGACTGATATACAAATATTTATAGAAGCTTTATTTTTAATAGCCAAAATCTGGAAACTACTCATATGCTCATCATCATGTGGAGAAATACATAAATTGTGTTATATTTATACAATGGACTATTACTCAGCAATAAAAAAAGAAAAAGTTTTACACAAACTGTGTGGCTACATCTGAAAATAATTATACTTGTGAAAGAAGCCAGAATAGAAAAAGGAAATACTATATGATGTTATGCATACAAAATTATAGAAAACACAAAGCAACCTATACTGACAAAATAATAAGTAGAGAAATAACTCCAAGAAAACAATAAGCAAGAGATTTCAACAGCTATTTCTTAAAGAAATATATATGTATGGCCAAGAAGCCTTTAAAAAGATAATCAACAATATTAGTCATCAGGGAAATACAAATTAAAGCCACAGTGAGATACCACTACACAGGGTGCCTGGGTGACTCAGTCGGTTAAGCATCTGCCTTTGTCTCAGGTCATGATCCCAGCATCCTGGGATCAAGTCCCACTTTGGGCTCCTTGCTGAGCAGGGAGCCTGCTTCTCCCTCTACCTGCCACTCCCCTGCTTGTGCTCTCTCTCTGTCAAATAAATAAATAAAATCTTAAAAAAAAAAAAGAAAAGAAAAGAGATACCACTACACAGCCACTAGGATGGCTAAAATTAAGAAGAGTGATAACACAAAACACTGGTGAGGATGTGAAGAAGCTGGAATTTTAATACATTGCTGGAGCAATTGCTGGAATGTAAAATGGAAAGACCACTTTGAAAATTTGACACTTTCTTTAAAAAATTGAAGATATAATCCCTAGGACCCAGTAATTTCTCTTCTGAGTGTGTACCCTAGAGAACAGAAAGCATACGTCCACATAATATATGAATATGCATAACAGCTTTATTCAAAATAAATCAGGGGGCACCTGGGTGGCTCAGTTGGTTAAGCATCTGCCTTCGGCTCAGGTCATGATCCCAGGGTCCTGGGATCGAGCCCCGCATCGGGCTCCCTGCTCAGCAGGAAGCCTGCTTCTCACTCTCCCATTCCCCCTGCTTGTGTTCCCTCTCTCGCTGTCTCTCTCTGTCAAATAAATAATAAAATCTTTTTAAAAAAATAAAAACAAAAACAAAAAACAAAATAAATCAGAATTGGAAATACTCCCTCCTTTGCTCTGGGGACTCCAATTACATGTATATTTGATGTTTGAAGTTGTCTCACTGATGCTCTGCTCATTTTAGTTTTCAATATATTTGTTTAATTCTTTGCAATTTTCATTTTAGATAGCTTCCATTGCTATTGTCTTCAGGCTCACTAATCTTTTTTTCTCCACTGTTTAATCTGCTGTATTTTTTATCTCAAATATTGTAGTTTTCATCTTTAGAAGCTCAGTTTGGACCTTTTTTTATATCTTCTATGTCTCTAGTCTTCATGTTCAATCTTTCCTCTAGTCTCTTGAACTTACGGAATACTGTCATAATAACTCTTTCAATGTCTTCTCTGCTAACTCTAACATCTGTATAATTCTTAGATCAGTTTTCATTGATTGATTTTGTCCTCATTATGGGTCATACTTTCCTGCTTCCAAATGGTAATTGAGAATGTTAATTCTATTCATTTCTGAATGGATGCCAGACATTGTAAATTTTAACTTTTTGGATGCTGGATATTTTTGTATTCCTGTAAGTATTCTTGAGCTTCTGGGATGTGGTTGAGTTGCTTACAAACATGTCAACCCTTTTAGGATCTGCTCTTAGGCTTTATCATGTGTAACTAGAGCAGCCTTTATTCAAGGGTTACCTTTGTCTCAATATCAAAGCTGAACATTTTTAGGACTTGAGGACTCTACCCAGTGCCTCCTGAATTATGAGATTTTCTGCTCTGCCTGGTGGGAACAGGAACTATTCCTGGCTCTGTGTGAGTTCCTGGTACTGTCTGTCTAATATTTCCAGAGTTGTTTCCCTGGACCTGGACAGTAGCCTTACAAACATGTGCTGATCAGCTCAGCCGAAGTCTCCAGCAGAACTCTCTACAGATCTCTGATTCTCTGACCTGCAAATTCTAAGCATGCAGACTCCCTTCTCTCCCCAACTCCAGGAGACTACTGTGCTCTGCCTGGGATCCCGCTCTCTGCCCCTCAGCCAGAAACTCTCTCCATGCACCAAACTAGGGCAAGTATAGGGCCCACTGCATTTGTTGTCTGTCTCTCGGGGCTCAGTGTCTGTCATTGCTTAGACAGTGTCTGTCCAAAGTCTTGATAACCATTGCACCATATATTTTGTCTAGTTCTTCAGTTGTTTCAGGAAGGAAGGTGAATCAGGTTCCTGTTATTTAGACATGGCTGGAAGCAGAAATCCATATAAGTCTAATTTTGCCCCACTACTCAATGAGGTCTTTTGATGAACTGTTTTTAATTTTGAATAAGTCCATGTTATTGATTTTTTCTTTCATCATTAGTTTTTTGTTTTAATCCCTGAAGACAAAATTTTGCCTATCCCAAGGCTATGAAGATTTTCTCCTTTGTTTTCTTTAAAAACGTTATAGTCTTAAAGTTAATTTTTGTGTATGAAACAAGGTAAATTTCAAGGATTATTCTTTTCTTGTGGCTATCCAGTTGTCCCACCACACTTGATGAAAAGACTGTCCTTTCCCACATTGAATTACCCTGGAATCCAAGGCCCTCTGCCATCTTTGAAGTGAAATTATGTTTTCATTCTCACCAGTCCCTCCACCACATTGAACTTCAAAATCTAGTTCTCTACAGCAATTAACTTTTCTTTTTTTTTAAATCACAAAATTTTATGAACACATATTTTATACAAGGCACTGTGCTAAGGTCTGTGAAGAATACAATAAAGTAAAATATAGTATCTGACTTTTCCAAGAAGCCCTCAATCTTGTAAAGAAGTAGGAAGTTACAAATAGTACTTTGGGGTAAAAGAAAGGTCAGGTGGTTGGTTGAGATGAGTCAAGAAAGAAGAGTCAAATATAAAAATGGCCAAAAACTTATGGTTGGAAAATGTAATAGGGTATTGTGTTAGGCATAATAATGGCCTCCAGAGATGTCCAAGTCTTAATCAACTGTGAAGATATTACCTTATGTGGCAAAAGGGGATTTTGCAAATGTGATTAGGTTAAGGATCTTGAGATGGAGAGATGATCCTAGGTTATCTGGACAGGCCCAATGTAATCACCAGGGCCCTTGTAACAGAAAGCCAAAGACAGGAGAATCAGAGAAGGAAATATGACAATGGAAGCAGGAATCAGAGTGATGGGATTGCTGGAAGTGACCATGAGCCAAGGCTTGAAGGCAACTTCTAGAAGTTGAAAAAATAAGAGAACAAATTTTCCCCTAGAGTGTCCAGAAGGAACAGAATTCTACTGAAACCTTAATTTTAGTCCAGTGAAACCCATTTTGGACTTCTGAACTTCAGAACTATAAGGCGATACATTTGTGTTGTTTCAAACCCCTAAGTTTGAGGTAATTTGCCACAGCAGTGCTAGGAAAGTATTACAAGTATTGAATAGAAGGGTTGCTTTTTGCCCTAGTCCTGAGTGAGGTTGCTAGGGAAGTGAACTTCCCACATGGAGGCTTCCTCACACAGTGGTGATCATAATTTACCTATCGGTGAATGAAGAACTAAATTCCAAGTGCCTGTTACTTTCTCTCAGCATCTGTTGCTACAATAAATATTTTGACCCAAAATGAGGTTTAGGCAAACTTTTCTGTATTTGTAGCAAACACTGCCTTCCTGTGAATCAAAAGGAGCTCCCCACCCCTAGAGGGGACCTAAACTATACAAGGACTGAAGAGAGGCAATGGCGTTACAAGACCTGGAATCAGAAATGCTATATTTGTAGCATCCCAAATGGAAAATCCTCCTTCCCTTTGTAAAATTTAAGTCTATTCTTCAAACTTCCTATTTATGTTCAGAAACATAAGCCTGAATATCCCTAAATAGAAGACCGGCTGTATATGACTCTTGGCCATCTTTCTCTTCAGCTTGATTTCCCTTTCTTGAAGGAATTTTCTAGTATTTACCCAGTGAAGTTCTTGTCATAATGCATGGATACCTTTGCATCCACACGAGGTTAAGTCAAATGCTTTTTTATTAATGAACATTCTTTAATAACCAGCATAGGTTGTCTCTATAAGACCAAGAAAATGCAAGTCCTTTGACCAGATCACTGCATTGCTCTCAGCAGTGGTGGAGATAAAATGCAGAGAGCTGAGCAGTGGCCTTCCTATCCCTGGTGGGAACAGAGCCACGGGACACATGGTTGTCACTTTGGGTTGTAAAAGTCCTCTCTGCATGTGGGGATCTGCACAGACAAGCAATGAGCTGAACGTGCACAAGCATTGTGTTGGATGAGAACCTTGCTCCTGGCTAAATAGCAAATAACAGTGCTCATTGTTGAGGCTAATCCCCACTCACTTGGCCTCTCTGTGAGAAATGAATAATGCTCCACAGCCTCATATGTCCAGGCATCGTGCTGTAAATCCAGGCAAGGCTAGGTGGAGACAATGGGCTTAACTAGATTAGATCGCTCCACTGTATTTTGGGGTGGGGGGAACTTTCATAAAGTCCTTGCAAAGCAAGCCAAGACAAGATTTCAAAACACACAGGCAGGACAAGATGTTCACGAGTAGAATTAAGTTGGTAGTGTCCTAAATCTCTTTGGTGAATTATTTTATTTTTCAGATATGTAATGCTTTCACATTCAGACTGTGTCTACATAGGATTAAAAAGATGGTAAAAATTTAAAAATTCAGATAACCATTTTTTTCCTTTCTTGACCACATGATATCAAGGAATTGGTTTGGCTGACTTAACTATCTTTATATTTATTTTAGTTGATTAGAAGAATTCCCTTATTTCACTTTATCTAAGAAGGTTTCTATTTTGAAATGGGTTTGATATGCATTTATAGTGTGTCCCCACTTTAAACACACACACACACACACCATTCTTCATCTCTTCTTTCAATCTCCTGTCCTGGGAGATTCTCAAAATGACAGAGCCTAGGGGTGCCTGGGTGGCTCAGTCAGTTAAGCATCTGACTCTTGATTTCAGCTCAGTTCATGATCTCAGGGTTGTGGGATCGAGCCCCCTGTCAGGATCGAGAGCCACCCCCCACCCCAGCCCCATCAGGATCAAGCCCCACATCAGGCTCCACGCTGGGTGTGGAGCTTGCTTGAGATTCTCTGTGTCACTTTGCCTTTCCTCTCTCTCTAATACAAAAAATATATATTTTTAAATGACCAAGGCTAAAACAATACTAGTATAATTGAGCTGTATTTATTCTAAATTTTTTATGCTATTATTTGGCTCTGAGAATACTGATATCAGATTTTCCATTTGTGAAGTTGCCAATGAAATGGTGTAGAGAGGCTGGGAACAGAGTTTGAAGAAATATGGCTTGGAGAAATACTGCAGGAGCATAAATCTCTTAGAAGCCTGTTGACCTAGAGGATGCATGCTGATTCATGTGAATTGTGGCATTCATGAGGCAGGTGAGAACACTTTTGAAGTAGGAGGAGTTCAAGGGAGTTTGGTCCTAAGTGTTAGATGATTAGGCAAAGAGAATTTAATGCAGTTAAATTCTATGAACAAAAATAGTGAGTAATGGACTTAAGGTTCAGGTGGTTTTTTAGACCAATTTTGACTTGAGATGAGGAGGTCCAGGTACAATGGGTGAGGTCCAGGTACAATGGGCTCTCTTTCCTTAGTGGCTACAGAGCAATAAAAGATGCTCCAGTCTTAAGTTTGGAAATAAAATGGACAAATAAGTATTATAAAATCTAAGCCATTTAATGCATTTACTTTACACAATAAGTGAATTATTTTGCACCTGAAACATGCAAGACTCCAGCTAGGCCATCAGAGTTTGGTAGTGGATAAGACAGACATGGTTCTTATCTTGAGTGGAGCTTAAAATGTGGGGAGAAGACAGATGTGAAAGGCTGAGGAATAGCCCCACCTCCAAAGATGTCCACATGCTAATCCTTGGAATTTGTAAATATGTTATCTTACACAGCAAAAGGGACTTTGCAGATGTGATTAAGTCAAGGTTCTTGAGATAGATTAGTCTGGATTATCTAGATGAGCCCAGTGTAATCTCAAGGGTCCTTATAACAGGGAGGCAGTAGGACCAGAGTCAGAGAGTTGTGATAACCAACCAGAGGTGGGAGTGGAGAGAAGACGCTACACGACTAGCTATACAGATAGAAAAAGAGGCCACAAGCCAAGAACTGCAGGTGACCTTCAGCAGCTGGAAAAGGCAAGAAAATAGATTCTTCCCTAAAGCCCTCAGAGGAAGCTTGGCTCTGCTGACACCTTGATTTTGGGCCGGTGACACCCAGCTCAGATTTCCAATCTCCAGAACTATAACATAAGAAATTTGTGTTGTTTTAAGCCACTACATTTGTGGTGATTTGTTACAGTAGCAATAGGAAAATAATAAAAATAATACCAAAAAAAATATGAGCAAATAACCACTCTAAATGCCATTTCATGATCATTGTTGAGAGTGCCATGAAGGGAAAGCACAGAAAGCCTGCAGAGTCCTAATCTAAAACAGAACTAGAGCTGACCTCCCTCAACTTCATCTTTCCTAGAGGAGACATGAGTAGGTTGACCAGGAGAAGACGGGGAGTGATGTGCTGTGCCCAGAACAACCTCAGCAACACCCCTGTGCCTGAGGAAGTGTGACACACCCCCGGAAGCAAGGTGGGGAGGGAGGGGGAGTGGCTGCCATGAAGTGAGCAAGGGGACAGCCATTAAGGGCACAACAGGAAGGGAGCTTGGTAGGGCTTGGTTGATGACCGTGGGTTTAGATTTTGCCCCAAATGGATGCTAAGATTCAGGTTTTGGGGCGATCACTCTGGCTCTGCGTGGGGAATGGATGTGAGGAGGAAAGAGGGGAAGGGGACACGCGAGGTGAAGACTGTTGCATTCTCAGAGGGAGGAATGATTATGGGCACTTAGACCAGCATGGTGGTAATGGCAGGAAGGAAGCAGATAGATTTTGGAAGTAGAATCGACAGAACTTGGCTATTGGTTGATTTAATCAGTAATTCTTTTTTTTTAATTGCATATAATCATTACATGATTATATGATGATACAATTATCAATTCTCCTATTGATGAACACTTGGGATTTGTCCAGTTTGGGGCTACTCTGAGTAACACTGCTATCAATATTCCTGTATAACCCTTATTATGAACATATAATTTTACTTCTCTAGGAGTGAAACTGCTGGGTCACAGGGAAAGTGTATAGTTAACTTTTTAAGAAAGGCCACACTGTTTTCAAAAGTGACTATGCTATTTCATATTCCCTTTGGTGGTTTATTGGACTGTGTCAGGCATGTTTCCTCAAACTGAAGAATGATATGCTGAGTTCTTTAAACATTTCCCTGTGTTCTGAGTGTTAAGAAAGACAAAGAGGTGAAGATAAGCCCATAGTTCTGGTTGTGCATCTCCTGAGCGACAGAATACCTTGGTTCCTTGGGTAGAAAGGGGGGGTGGAGGAAAGTTGCTTAAATTGTCACCAAATCGTTCTGGGGAGTGTTTTGCTTGCAAACTTGTCGAGACCATATTTCACCAAAGCAAATAATCAGATTGGATCAGAGACTCAAACTTCAGAAGCTGATTGCTCTTAGACTATTTCAGATAGGGAACCTGAAGCCCTAAGCTTTTAGGAGAGGCTTGATTTCCCCTTAGTCAGTGGAATAGAAGTGCAGTTTCATTCTATGCTGTGGCCTACTCCGTGTGCTAGCTCTCCCCTTCAGATCTTTCCTGCTCCTGTGTTAGCCTCCAAAGTTGTAGGTTCAGTTCCTCACCACTCATCACTCTTTAAACAGAATCCTTTCTGTCAGTGTTCCTCAAATCCTTCCTCAAATCCAAAGGAAAGTGTTCTAGCTGGGGGTATCATCAAAACCGAGATTTTGTGTATTAGAGAAAGTGCCAACCAGGAGGGATATGGGGATGGATGAACAGGCTTAATCCTTGACTGTCTCAGGCAAACCAGGATGTACCACCACTGGTTTGGAAAGCCAAACTGACCTACAGAGTAAAGCAGTGAAGGAAGAACTACGGAAGGAATACCTACTAGAATGGGAGCTGAATATATAGAACCTTAAAGCCAAGTAGACTGTGAGTTTCAAGAGAGATTTGAGGAGGAGTCTACAAGAGAATGATGATCTTAAACAGTTTTAACTCATAAGAAAATTGAAGAGGCAAGGAAAGGGTATGTTAAAAATGCCTTGGTGGAGTATAAATGGACTCTTTTTGATTGATTAGTCTCTTACCTAAACTATAGGAAACAAACTGAGGGTTGCTGGAGGGGAGGTAGGGAGGGGGGATGGGGTAACGGTGATGGGCATGAAAGAGGGCATGAGATGTAATGAGCACTGGGTGTTATGCACAACTGATGAGTCACTAAACTCTACCTCTGAAACTAATAATATACTATACGTTAATTAATTGGTTTTAAATTTTAAAAAATCCTTGGATTTAGAAAAAAAGTGTTCAATGATGCTTCCTGTACCCACCAAAGGATGTGTCTGCCCAAAACCTCCAGGTGTGACTTTATTTTGAAAAGGGGTCTTTTCAGATGTAATGAAGTCAAGGATCTCAAGATAAGATCATCCCAGATTATCCAGGCAGTCCTCAAATCCTATGACAAGCATCCCCAGAAGAGAAAGGCAGAGGGAGAGGAGAAGGCTGTGTGAGGACAGAGCAGAGACGAGTTCTGCAGTTACAAGCCAAGGAACACCTGGAGACAACAGAAGCCAGAAGAAGCAAGAAGGGATTCTCCCTTTGACCCTTCAGGCGGCAGTTTGGTCCTGCCAAAATATGGATTTCAAATTTCTGGACCCCAGAATAGCGAGAGAATACATTTCTCTTAGGGTTATTGGTTACACAGCCAGAGAGAACTGACATAGGGTGGAAGGGAGGTTCTTGTTCAGCAGGCCCGAGGGTGGGCTGGAGGGAGGCACTGCATACGTGAGGGTGCAAAGATGAACTGGGTCTGGATGGCTGTGAACTTCTCGGTAAGTCCAGGCAGAGTAGACTCTAAGGGCAAGGCGGGGAGAGAAGCAGAAAGAGTCTATGTAGCCCGCTCCTCATCTAGGGCCACAGCTGGGGCTCCCCCAGGACAGATTTCTCATGCTGCTTTTATATTATCACCCAGTTTGAAAACAAAATCCAGTTAGAGATTGGGAGAAAACAACTTCCTCCATCTCTCCTGCAGGTTCCAGAAATACATGCAACTTCTGCATTTAGTTCAGGCTCATTACCAGTAGAGCAAGCCACCCAATTGAGTTCTTTTAATCATTTTTCTCATTATTTTTTGTTCTCTGTTTTA
The DNA here is from genome assembly GCF_029215605.1 of Mirounga angustirostris. Lineage (NCBI taxonomy): Eukaryota > Metazoa > Chordata > Mammalia > Carnivora > Phocidae > Mirounga > Mirounga angustirostris. Next base: position 164,517,447 of record NW_026991711.1, read on the forward strand.
GTTGTCTCATATTTCTTCACTTCTGTCAACCAGTCCCTTGGTTATACATTTTTCTTGTCATTCGCCTTAGAAAAACAAAACTAAACAGCATAATTAGTAGTGCTTGTATGAAAGATGTGACTTTTTAGGGGGGAAAAAAAGTTGCTATTAATTGCTGATTCACATTGTAAACATCTTCGACTCCTTCAAGTGTACTGAATTTCGGGTTCCCACAGGGCCTTTCATGGGGTCCACGGGACTCTGTCAAGAAACAGTGACTCAGGCACGACTGTACAGAATGATCTAGATGCAGGGATGCATGGCCAAGACTAGGGTCCCATCACACCAGAGTTTGTGCTGAGAAGAGAAGCCCATTCTCAGCTAAAGCTCCACCAAAGTGGGTGTCTGGATTTAAAATTTTAAACGCAGGATTTTAAAAAGGAGAGCATTTAATCCTGAAAAAAAATAACAACTCTATTTGAAATATAGTTTCTTTAATCAAGCAGCACTTGATGTTCGTAGATGATTTTCCTCTGTAGAGCTTAAGGAGAAAAACCTCCCTAAACCTGGTTCTTGAACATCACCCCTCCCCCCAGCATCAGGGGATTAAACTGCTAAATTTGATTCAAGTTTAAAACTAGGGCAAGAATTGGAAGGTGTAGTGTAAAGCGGTGGCTAAGAGCTTGAGCTTTCAGTTGAGAAAGATCTATGTTTTCAAGTGCAAGCATGCGAGCATCAAATAAATATTTGCAAGTACCGGGTATACCATAACAGCTCATTAAATATACTCATTTTAATAGGACTCCATCAGTGTAGGAGGGAGAGCCACTCCTTTTCTCCCTTTGGAGGCATTTTGGAATTCTATGGCTTCCGCAGTTCAGAAAAATTGGGGTGGGGTCCCAGCAGTGCTTCCTGGGCTCTCCACCGCAGCCCTTACCACCCACCTGGAGGCATGTGTTCTGCCTCCCCTGTGCCAGCATTGGGCTGTCAGGCTCTTGACTGAGATTCCCAAGTGTGGCATGCAATAGCCAGCCTCCCCACAGATGCATGCAGCCAGCCCTGTTCGAGTCCCTTCTACCCTGGTGCAGGTCCTTCACCGTCTTGGGGACTGGAACAGCCCAGCCTCCTATCTTTGGATTGGGCCCCTGAATTCTGAGAAACACCTTGGGACAATCCAGCCCTGGAGCATCAGGGGACTTTGGGGAATGAAAACTTCTCAATTCTCTCCCGGATTGAGGGAAGTATAAAGCACTGGGTACAAATGCCAATCCACATTTCCAAGAGGAATAAAGAGAAAATGCCCCCTTACTCTTTCTCAGATGGCCTACAACAGGAAAACATGGCTTGATTAGTGTTTTGTCTGCCATATGAGCAGTCCAGTCTTCACTGGGGAGAGCCAGCTTTGTAAGGTACTTAAGAGCCTGGACTAGCGAACCACACTTTCTGGGTTTAAGTCCTAGTCCAATACTTACTGGAAGTCTGTTTTGGAGCTTAGGTGCCAGATAAAATACAGGATGCCAAATCAAATTTGAGTGTCCAATAGATCATTTTTTTAGTGTAAGTATGTCCCATATATCACATGCAATATTTGGTTAGCAAAAATTTGTGAGGCTGTGATATATGGGACATACACTAAAAGATCATCATCAAGTTCAAGTTTAAGGGGGTGTCCTGTATTTTTACTTGGCAACTCTACCTTGGATAAGGCCCTTAACCCCTCTGAGCCTCAATTTCCTCATCTGCAAAATGGAGATAAAAATAGTATTGTCTTCTGAGTATCTCTTTCACAGAGTTTTTACAAGGATTCAATGAGTTAATATTTGTACAGTGCTTAGAACAGGACTTGGCAGATAACAGGCACTAATAAAGACTTGCTAAGTAAATAAACGATCCAACCAACCTCTTGCCAAACTGTCTATACATGCTTTATGTAAACAACTATCCCTTGTTCTATGAAAACAATATTCACAGTCTCTGAGTAAGGCTAGAGAAGAAGGGACTAGGATCTTTCTTGGGGTACAGTAATTTCAATGATCTTCCCAGACTCCTTTTTCTTTTCCCACAGTAGCCCTCACAGCTGATTTATACAATTGCTTGCACTATCCCACCCTGTTCCTCCTGATACTTAGTGTCAGTCCAGAATGGAGCTTACACTGGCAGGTGGTAGATGAAGGTACCAGGAGGAGGTCCTGAGGAGTTCAAACCAGCATGAGGTTCCAGCAATCCTTCCTCCAACTATTCATAGCCCCAAACTCTGAAGGCTACTTCCAGACTTTATTCTCTAGTCTCTGACTTGCAAGGAGACCCTGCTCCAAACTGCAGGAGGCTCATTCAATGGCCTGTAGGTAGAGTCTCAGAGTCTCTGCCTCCTTGACCCAGAATCTATAATCCCACTGACAGTTCTTCAACAGGAAGAAGAGAGAACATGGTGTTTCTGTGCTGCAGAAATAAGGCTATCCTGGCATTTTAATGATATATTACTACATAACAAGCCATCTCAAAATCTGGAGGCTCAAAAACAATAATCCATTCTCCCACAATTCTGCAACTTGTTTGAGCAATTCCCTGGGTGTCAGCAGGGGAACTGGAACGGTTGCTGTCACTTGGAGACTCTATTGGAACTCAGCCAAGGCTATTGGTAGGGGATTTAGTCTTCTTCCGTTTAGGCCTCTCCACATGGCTGCTTGCGTTGCTTCACAGAATGGTGGTTGGATTCCAAAAGGAACATGACAAGAGGGAGAGTTCCAAGCAGGAAAAAATAGAAAGTTCCAGGCCAAGTAAGGGCTGGTCCCACAACTGGCACAAAATCACTTCCATTATATTCAGTTGGCTAAAGTAGTTACAGACTCCACCCAGAGTCAACTGAGAGGGGACTACACAGAAGTATGAATCCTGGAAGGCATGGTTCATGGGAGTCATCAAAGGAATAGTCTACCACATCTGTTTTGTAAGTTCTGTAGTACCTCCAAGTAATACTCTGCCTTATGTCTACTATTCAGCTGAACACATATTTACTGAATACTTTCAGTATTCAAGACACCATATTAAGTTGTGTTTTTTTTTTTAATTTGTGGGAGTAGTGCTTGTTTCTATCTTTACTTAAGGATCTCATGCAGTTGAAACAGAACAAATACATGGGTACACAAATTCATACTATGAACCCTTGCTACTTAAATACATTTAAAAAGAAGAGGATTTAGTGGAGGGAAAAATTATTTCTCATATTCTACAGGAATGTGACTTAGAAATTGTAAACCACAATAAAAAAAATAGACGATATAAGGGCACCTGGCTGGCTCAGTCAAAAGAGCATTTGACTCTTGATCTCAGGGTTGTGAGTTCGTGTCCCATGAATATTACCATTGTTGTTATAAAGATTTTGCCCCATCAGAAACTATATTTAGGAGCTTCTGCTTCCCCTAAATCTAGTGGTCCAACCTGTTTACATCTTGAGAGTGTACTGGTCAAGTCAGCCACCTTGGGCAAGTTACCTAGCCTCTCTGTGCCTCAAAGGTATAACCTTAAAGGTTTTGGTAATTTAGTGTATTTGAGGTTCTTACAACAGTGCCACACAAAAAATGCTCAGGAAGTGTTAATCATTGGTGATTATGATGGGCTGAGTAATGTCTCTCCCCCAAAGATGTCCTCCTCCATAGGAACCTGCAATTATATTACCTTACATGACAAAAATGACTTTGCAGAGGTATTAAGGAACTTGAGATGGGAGAAGCTATCCTGGATTATCCAGGGGGGCCAGTGTAATCACAAGGATCCTTATGAAAGGGAAGCAGGATGGTCAGAATCAAAGAAGGTGATGTGATGATGGAAGCAGAGGTCAGAAAGATGCAGGGTCAGGGACCACGGAGTGCTAGCGGCCCGTAGAAGCTGGAAAAGGCAAGGAACAGACGATCCCCTAGAGCCCCCAGGAGAAACACAGCCCTGCTGACTCATTTTGGACTTCTGATCTCCATAACTATAAAATAATAAATCTGTGTTGTGTTCACCCACTCTAAGTTTTGGTAACTTGGGAATTCGGTACAACAGCAAATAGAAAGTTAATGCAATGATTATGATGATAATGATGACAATAATCTGAAAGCCAGCACCTCCTATGCATAATCAAGAAGCAGAACCTAACTAGCCAAAAGAATGTATGTTCTCCTGCTCTAGGGAAAGATATCAGGTAGGGAGCTTGATAAAAATGAAGTAATTCTGTGCATCAGATTCAATCAAGCTGTCACTGTTGTTTGCTTTTTAGATTTCAAACATCAAAACAATGCTAACTACTTCACATTTATATTTTATGACTTGTTTTTGAGCATTTTCATTAATATTTTATCACAAAGTCATGAGTTTTACTTTAATTATATATTTTGTGAAGGTTTTCAGCATACTTAAGTATGATTTTCTCATGTGTTGGGACTCTTTGGGGGTTCTTTTCCCTTTTGGGTAACACATCCCCAAGCATGTTATAGCAGGCAAAGAGAAGTGTTCAACATTCTGAAATTACAACAGCTCCTTTCTGCCTGGCACTTTACAGTTTACAGAGTTCTTCTGTCAACCTCACTCACTTTCTCCTTACAATGTTCCCATGAGAGGAAAGCTAGCCTTGGAAAGATTGAGAATGAATTACAGAAATGGCAGTGATAGAAGAGCCAGGTTTTAACACAAGCCTCCTGACTCACCACCCTCAGAGATATCATCAAAGATTTTTGGGGGAAATTTCAGAGATTTGTCTCTTTGGACAATGAAGCTTCCTATCTCTTTCTGCTTCTCCCCCACTGCTCATTTGAATTGGAAGGACCTAAAATGTTCCAGATGTGAAGATACATGCATGACATGCTATACAGCTGTCATGGCTAGTCCAAGCTTAAACGCTGGCCCCTGAACACATGTGTATTCCCATGATCAAAAGCAAGGCATTGGGGGTCGAGTGCTAAATATTTTTTAACACTGTCAATAGAAGACACATTTCTTCAGAATTTGGAGATATGAGTGAGGGCCATGGAGTGAGAGAAGATAATATGATTTCTTGGCTAACAACCGTTCTTTCAGAAACCACTGTAAGTTCAATTTCAATCTAGTTAAGCCAGAACTCTAAAACGTTGAATAAGAACCTTTGCTATGAGGGGTGCCTGGGTGAGTCAGTCGGTTGAGCATCTGACTCTTGGTTGCGGTTCAGGTCATGATCTCAGGGTGGTGAGATGGAGCCCTGCACTGGGCTCCGTGCTCCATGCTCAGCAAAGAGTTTGCTAGAGATTCTCTCTCCATCTGTCCCTCCCCGCCGCTTGCTCACTCTCTCTCTAAAATAAATAAATAAATCTAGGAAGAAAGAAAGAAAGAAAGAGAGAGAGAGAGAGAGAGAGAAAGAAAGAAAGAAAGAAAGAAAGAAAGAAAGAAAGAAAGAAAGAAAGGAAAATAAGAAAAGAAAAGAAAAGAAAAGAAAAGAAAAGAAACATGGCTGTGGCCTTTCAATATATTTCCTAGTAAAGAGAATCTGAATTCAGGTCTCAGATCTTTGGAGTTGGGAATGAAAGAGGATTTTTATTACCATTAAGAACACTGAGAGCAATGCTGAAGATGTTTTGGGATTTTCTATCGCAATCCTCACTCAGCCTATCATATCACCTTTGAAAACAATTGTGTAGGTAGGGATTAAACAATAAAAAAATGCAGAGGAGCCTGCAGGAACCCTAAACAGCCTGTCACTAAAAATAAACAAACAGACCCAGAGACATTCCCACCAGAAGAATTAGCCACCTTTAAATAATGGTGACAATGAAATCTCACCCCCTTCATGAAGCTCTTTCATTGACCTGGACCAGATATAACTTCTTCCAATTAAGAAATTCTGTAATACCGAAGTTCCAGCACTTTTAGAGCTGAAACGGGATCCTAGAAGGCACCTATGGGAAATAATTTAACCAGCTGGCTGAAAACAAAATCAAGATTAATAAAAAAACAATCACTTTACTATAAACTGGCAAAACCAATTTGAAAATACAATGAAAAAAAAAATCCCATTCACAACAGGAACCAAAAGTATAATACCTAGCAATAAATCTAATAAGAATGTGCACGACCTGTGTAAGTAAAACTGAAATTCTACTGAGGGATATAAGAAAGATCTGAATAGGTAGAGAGCTATGTTATGTTCCTAGATGGAAATACTGAAAATTTTAAGGATTCTTTCCAAATGAATCCATAAATTCAACTTAATCTCAATCAAAGTTCTCTGAGTTTTCACAAAACTTGACAAGCTTGTTTTAAAATTCATATTAATATAGATAAAATTAACTATGATCTTTAAAAAAAAAAAGAAAGAGGGGTGCCTGGGTGGCTCAGTCGTTAAGCGTCTGTCTTTGGCTCAGGTCGTGATCTCAGGGTCTTGGGATCGAGCCCCGCATTGGGCTCCCTGCTCCGCGGGAAGCCTGCTTCTCCCTCTCCCACTCCCCCTGCTTGTGTTCCCTCTCTAGCTGTGTCTCTCTCTGTAAATAAATAAATAAAATCTTTAAAAAATAAATAAATAAAAATAAAAAATAAAAAAAGAGGCATTACTTTAATAATTGCAAAACATACTATAAATCTATAACTATTAAGAGTGTGATTTTTGCATAGAAATGTATTTTTAAAATCAGTGAGATTGTTTAAGAATACAGAAAGAGAATCATGTATCTATAGGAATTTAGTATATGATAGAGGTTGTATTTAAAATTAATGGGTATAAGTTATGAATGCATGTTGCAGCAAGTAACAGATACCTGAAAAATGATGGCTTAAACAGGGATTTATTTCCTCACATAAGAAGTAGAGCCTTGGGAGATCCACGTTCCCCTTAGCTTTCTTTTTTTTAAGATTTTTTATTTATTTATTTGAGAGAGAGAGAATGAGAGACAGAGAGCACGAGAGGGAAGGGGATCAGAGGGAGAAGCAGACCCCCCGCTGAGCGGGGAACCCCCCCGATGTGGGACTCGATCCAGGACTCCAGGATCATGACCTGAGCTGAAGGCAGTCGCTTAACCAACTGAGCCACCCAGGCGCCCTCCCCTTAGCTTTCTACTCCAGACTGCTTATCACATGTTCTTACCATCATGCTGGTTGCCTCATGGGCAATCTTCTGATCCTCCTGCCCATCCTCTAATCTCATGTCCCTATTTTAAGCAGGAATAAAAAGAAGAAGCAAGGAATAATGGATGTGTCTTGAGATCAGGACTTTTCCAGAAGTCCCAGTAGACTTCTACTTCTATCTCTATGTCAGAACTCTGTCCCCAACACTCTAGCTTCAAGGAAGGCTAGGATATATAGGTGTTCAGCTGAGCACAATGATACCATGAACAAAAAACCTTATTTTTTCTTTTCCATAAAGAATAAAGGAAGGCTGACTAGGTAGGTATTTAGAGATGATTGCCCCACAGGGCCAACCTGATGGGTATGAGGCCTATGCAGTCACACAGGGCCCCATGTTTGATTTAACGCTCGGTTATAGCCATCTTGAAATCCTTAGTAACTTTATCTTTGGATTTGTGTTTTGTAGTGAAGTCCAATGGGACAATGGCCCATGTGCCTGAGCCCAGGAGGTATGTGTAATTTACATGTTCATGATCTTATTATCCCTTTTGCACATAACATTCATGGTGCCCCAAGAGCAAAGAATTCTGGTGGATCCATGATTTATGGAAGCTCAGTGAAACTCAAAGCAAATACAAAGTAAGTACGTTACATCACTAACTGAGTAAATGGGGCCACTGACTAACCCTGAGAGGCTGTGCTTTCCATTCAAATCAGAACTTGCTTCACATACAGAAAGAAAGCAATGGCATTCTAAGAAAAATCAATAACTTAGGGTCTCTATCATAAACTTTCTTACTCAGGTCACTTCCCTGCATTAGCCAACCACCTAAGCTGAAAATGACAATGTAGAGGAAAGATAAACAGAACAACCTATAATTCCTTTTCCTTCCAGTCATTCCTTACTCATCAGTAAGTTAAAGGAAGAGACTACTGCTAGAATGAGTATGTATCTCAAAGTGACATAAGAAGAGCTGAATTAGTTTTGTACAGTGTTCTCACTTTTCTAGTAAGAATAAAATATATATGCATACATAAGCCACAGTATACAAATTGTGTAATTTCAGTGATTATGTATACAGTTATGTTCAGGGCTGTGAGTATGTCAGGACTATTCACATGATCAGAAAAGATCTGAGGCCCTATACTCTCACCTTTGGATTATGAAATCTCTGTTGAATTACTAGTGACTACAAAGCTAACCAAGCAGAGATTTCAGTGATGACACATGACAAAAAACAGACTCTACAGAATTAGTTCATGAAAGTAAACAAACAACAATTACAACAACAAACAATAATAATAACAAACATGGGGTAGGGGGTAGAACATCTGATTTCAGAATTAGCACATTATATTATTTGAACTGTCCAGTTTTCAACAAAGAATATGAAACATGCAAAGAAACAAAAAAATGGAGCCCATACACAGAAGGGGAAAAGTAATCAATAGAATCTGCCCTTGAGGAAGCACAGACATTAGACTTATCAGTCAAAGACTTTAAATCATCCATTTTAAATATGCTCAAAACACTAAATGAAGCCATGTTTTAAAAAATTTTTTAAAGATTTTATTCATTTATTTGAGAGAGAGAGAGATGGAGAGAACAAGTGGAGGGAGGGGCAGAAGGAGAAGCAGACTCCCCGTGGAGCAAGGAGCCTGATGTGGAACTCAATCCCAGGGCCCCAGGATCATGACCAGAGCTGAAAGGCAGACACTTAACCAACTGAGCCACACAGGCGCCCTAAATGAAGCCATGTTTAAAGATGTAAAGGAAATTATGAGAATGATGTCTCACCAAATAGAGAATATAAGTATAGAAACAGAAAATATAGAGAGGGAACCTAAAAGAAATTCTGGAATTGAAGGGACAATAACTGAAATAAAAAATTCATTAGATGGGTTCAACAGCAGACTTGGGCAGGCAGAAGAAAGAATCAGTGACCTTGATAATAGGTTAATTGAGATTATCTAGTCTGAGGAATAAAGGCGTAGAAGGAGGAAATAATTTCTTTTTTAAAAAAGACAAGAGTCTCAGATACATGTGGAAAATCATCAAGCATACTACCATGTACATAATAGGAGTCCCCAAAGGAGAGGAGAGAAAGTAGCAGAAAGAATATTTGAATAATAATGCCTGAAAACTTCCCAAATTTGATGAAAAACTTTACATATTTAAGAATTACAGGGACACCTGGGTAGCTCTGTTGGTTAGGCATCTGCCTTCGGCTCAGGTCATGATCCCGGGGTCCTGAGATCAAGTCCTGCACTGGGCTCCTTGTTTCTCCCTTTGCCTGCCACTCTCCCTGCTTGTGCATGCTCTCTCTGACAAATAAATAAATAAAATCTTTTAAAAAAAAAGAATTACAATAAACTCCAAGTTGTATAAACTCAAAGAGATTTATATCATACTCAAACTTTCCAATGCCTAAGGCAAAGAAAAAATTATGAGAGCAAGAAGAGAGTAACAACACATCACATATAAAGAATCCTCAATAAGATTAGCAGCCAATTTTCATCAGAAACCATGGAGGCCAGAAAGTTAGCGGGATGATATATATATTCAAAGTTCCAAAGAAAAAAGGTGTCAATCAAGAAATCTACATCTTGCAAAACTATCTTTTGAAGAAGAAATTAAGACATTCCCAGATAAGCAAAAACTGAGACAGTATTAATATATTTTTTATGTAATACTTTTTTCCCTCCTGTCTAATTTAAAAGACAACTGCATAAAACAATAATTATAAATCTGTGCCGATGGGTACACAGTGTATAAAGGTGTCATTTTTATAACAATAATAGCACAAAGAAGTTATTTAAAAGATGTTTTTGTATACTATTAAAATTACGTTGGTATTAATCTCAACTAGATTTCTAAAAATTAAGACATTAACTGTAATTCCTAAGGCAATCACCAACAAAATAATCCAAAAATATATACTAAAAGAAATGACAAGAGAATTAAAATGATACACTCAAAAATATCTATTTAATACAAAAGAAGGCAGTAATGGAGTAAGAGTGGAACAAAAAGACACAGATATACAGAAAACATACAGAAAAATGCAGATACAAATCCTACCTATATTGATTTGCTCAGACTGCCATAAGAAAATATTATAGTATACATGGCTTAAACAGTACATATTCATTTTCTCACAGTTCTGGAAACTGGAAGCACAAGATCAGATTGCCAGCAGAGTTGGATTCTGGTGAGGCCTCTTTTCTGGGCTTGTAGATGGCCACCTTCTTGCTACATCCTTACATGGCTGGCCCTTTCTCTGTGAAAGACTGAGAGATCTCTAGTGTCTCTCCCTCTTCTTATAAGGACACCAGTACCGCTGGATTAGGGCCCCACCCTATAACATCATTTAACCTTAATTATCTTCTTTTTTTTTTTTAAAGATTTTATTTATTTATTTGAGAGAGAATGAGAGACAGCACAAGAGGGAAGAGGGTCAGAGGGAGAAGCAGACCCCCCGCTGAGCAGGGAGCCCGATGCGGGACTCAATCCTGGGACTCCAGGATCATGACCTGAGCCAAAGACAGTCGCTTAACCAACTGAGCCACTCAGGTGCCCTTAACCTTAATTATCTTCTTAAAGGCCATTTTTCCAAATATATTGGGGATTGAGGTCTCAATAGTATGAATTTTGGAGGGACACAATTCAGTCAATAAAACCATCTTCCATCACAATGGAAGGAAATTAAAAATCAATAACAGAAAAAACTTTGGGAAATTCACCAATATGTGGAAATTAAACAAAACATTCCCAATAACAAATGGATCAAAGAAAAAAAAAACACAACAGAGATCATAAGATACTTTGAGATCAATAAAAATGAAAACAGAATTTCTCCACTCCTGTAACTGCATCCCATAAATTTTGCTCTGTCTGCATGGTTTGAAATTCATTAGAATGCATTCAAGTGCAATAATAGAAATTTTTAAAGTTACTAATTGTGAAACATTTGCCAGATCCTTCAGTTAACAGTTGGAGACACAGATGCCCAGAAATGTTGAACAACTTTCCCATAGTCACACCGTTAGTTAGTGGAGACTCGGGAAAACCAGGGACTCCAAGTTCCTGTATTATTTGTGGACCCATCCCACAACGCTTCCTTCTCCATCACACTTCGAATATTCAAATAATATTTTCTTTACTGCCACAGTTGATTGTGCATTGACTTTATCTTATCCACTAGAGTATTAGTTCATAAAGTGTAAAGACTTCTTTGTTTCTCTGGATGCATTAACATGGCATTTTGAAGAGTAATTATGAACGTGTATATTGGGTGCCCATTATATTGCAGGCTAGGCAGTAGAGATGGAGGAGGTTAGTCAAAGTCTAGTAGGTGCTCAATAAATTCTTTGTTGATTAAGTAAATGGATGGTGAGGCCGACAACTGGACAGTCCTGCCTACTTAACAGCACTTCCTAGATTTACTGAAATACTTTTAAACATCATATGAAAAAGTTCAGAATGAAGAGCTAATTAGCCACTATCCCAACAATTGAAACCACTAGCGATCATCCCAAACTTGCCCTTTTTTAGACCAAAAAAATCTAAAAGAAGATTAAGGAAAGCTTTTACCATCCAGACTGGTAATTTCCACTGACAAATGAGATCATGTACTTCCAAGTGGGTAGATCCTCGGGGATACTTCCTCCGCTTTGAAAAATAAATGTAAAAGAGACTTATTTTTAAAATATTGACAGTAGTAACAGAAAATGCATCCCCAGTTTGGAAGGTAAATTCAATTACAGACACAATGTTAAAATATACACATGCACAGGAAGAACCCCATAAGAAGTGGATTAATACTTCAGACTGGATTGGTCAGGTTCAGGTGTTTCTGAAGAGCGGTGGGACCTGGGCATTTCCGTGCTCTGCAGCCACCAGACACGCATGTCCTGATGGTCAGGATTGTGCCAAGGCTCAGTGGAGCTGTGACACAATGAATTCTCTTCTCTGTGGGCTCTGAGTGTCAGGCTTCTGCAAAATGTAGCTCTGGGAAAGCTCTGCACATTTGCTTTCAGAGGTTCCCCTGTCTCTTGATGCTTGGTGGATATCTTCCCCTAAACAAGAAGAAAAGCTCTGTTACTGACAAGCTCAGTTACAAAGGATAAGGCTGGGAAGGCCGGACAAGCATTCTTGGGTGACAATAGGCTTCAGAAAAGGGACCTAGAGTCAGTGAGTCATGGAAACATAGGGCCTAAGGAAGCATTTTCAAACTTCAGAATCGATGATGAATTCACACTTTTAAAAATCTTAACGTAGAACTTGCTAAAAAACATTTATTGACTGCTTTAGTCAGGACTGGATACGTTATGCCTCAGTAAAAGGCAACCCCAAATGTCTTACTGGGTTATAACAACAAAGTTCTATTTCTTGTTCATGCAAGGTGTTTACCATCACTTAGCAGAAACCTCCACCCATTGTCATTGCTCGGATTCCCAGGCCAATGGAGCTGCCACCATCTCAAAAACGGCCACCATGTCAGAGGAAAGATTACTCTGGAGGATCTTGTTCTGACAACGGTCTCGCTGGAAGCAACACATATCACCTCCACTCACAACTCAATCAACAGAACTAGTCACATGGCTCCACCCAATCTCAAGTGGGCAGGAAGTACAATCCTACCACGTGCCTGAAGAGAGAGCACCAGAAATATTTGGTGAACAGCATCAATGACCTTCACAGTGGTGACAGTGATCACGGAGACAGAACAGAAATTCCAGCCGCTTTAGTAAACCTCTGCCTATATATCATCAAACCTTCATCAATAAATGTAAATAAAGTGTCTAAGCACCTACTATGTGCCAGGCTCTGCATTACTAAACTCCAGACATTTATCCCAATATTTTGTGATCTTTCCTGTCCTGTCATTTTCAGCTCATCATTTACCTACCGGCAGGCAATTTAGAACATAGCTTCTATGTCTCCATTGATTGCAGAACCCACTGTGTAGATAAGCTGTGACTAAATAATCAGTTCAACTGAAAATTGCAGGTAGAGTGATTTTAGAACAGGTTCTGCTACAATAGAATATGAGACTTAACATGATTTGGAGTTTAATATCCGTAAAGATAGGGTTACAAACTCAAAAGCCTGCGGGGGACAGACACGGAACTTAAAAGCATGGAGAGGTTAAATGTAGGAGGACAGGAGTGATGGGGGCTAAGCTGAACGGGACAGAACACAGCCTATCTAAAAGAAGCAGAGGTTCTCATCCAGATTCTTATGTGAAATCTTGGTTTTGAATTTTGGCAAAAAAAAAAAAACAAAACAAAACCTAAATTACACTTTTTAAATTACACTCTATGAACCAAGTAAAGCATATCGCAAGATTTCACCTGCAGGCTACTAATTTGCACCCTCTGCCGAAAAGGTTTGGGTTATTAACGCACGCCCCACATGGCTGATTATTTCCTGTTAGGTGCCACTTCCTGTTAGGAGCAGGGGCTTGAGCTTTAGATGCCTGCCATTGGGTTAATGATGGAAGGGGCTTCTGAAGGCACAGGCTGGGAGTGTGCAGTGTTTGGTTTGGCTTTTTGAAAGAAAGGGTTGAGAGTACATGAGGCTTACCTTGATGAACTAATAATCCTTCTATAGAAATACCACTCTAACAGATTTAAAGGACATGTGTTTGTAATAGCTAATATTTCCTTTTAAACACAGGGAGTATGAAATATATTTGTAAATCAGTGACAGCATCCAGTTACAGGTAGTAGGTAGCTTATCACTAAATTGTATCATGATAAATTTATATCTCTTCCAGTGAACTTCCTTAAGTGTGAGCCTCAGCTCTAAGCTCCTTCTGAGAATATATGTATAGTCTCGCTTAGTGGTTTCAGAACGTCAAATATGGAGCTAAATCCACCTTTATCGGTGGTGTGATCTTAGGTAAGTGGCTTAACTTCTCTGTGCCTCAGTTTTCTTATCAGAAAAATGAGGATAATAATGGCACCTTCCTCCTAGAGTTGCTAGCGGGACTCCATGAGTCAATAATACACATGAACTGCTTAGAATCCTGACAGGCACAAACTAAGCATTCAGTCCAAGTATTTTAACTTAGTTTCTTATTTCTTCCTTATTCACTCAGATGCTCCTATGTTGTCATTCTTTGCTAGAGACAAAACACTTTAATTTTTTTCCCAACAAACTCTGTCCTTGACAGCCATTCTTTGAGTGTTAGGCAAAGTCTTCCAAAACAGGGGACTAGGTACCCACTATCGTAAAATCTCACCATGATGGTCTCTCCGCGGTTGGGGTTTTCATTACCATGTCACAATATGGTTCTTGTCAGTACTTCTGAGAGAACCCAAAACTTGCTCCCTTTTCTCAGTGGGAGACTCCCATCCCACACCCTGCTCCTCTGCAGATGCTTTAAAATGCACTTGAACACCGTAGGCCAATCAGTTAGCAAAGTAAACAATAATTTCTTCACAGGGGACTCCTGAGGGATCTGTGGTATTTTGATGATCTGCAGCCATGGAAACAGCAGATCAAGTGTTTGGGTCATTGGAATGCTTTTAACTCATGCTTCCTGTGGCAGAGACTACTAATTGCTTCTCAGTAGCTTTCTCCCCTTCTTTTTCAGAAATTTTTAGCTAAGCACACTGCTGCACTACTAAAACATTTCTCTTGAACTTAATGTTGCTATGTGAAAGTTTTGGCCAAAGAGATGTGGGCAGGAATGCTGTGAGCCTTCCAGGGGTTCTTCTTAAAGGGAGAGTACCAATCCTTCCTTCAACCTTTTCTCTATCATGGTATCTTGAATGCGGATATAATAGCTGGAACTCCAGCAGCTATTTTTAGACTATGAGGTTTAAGACAACAGTTCTCCAAATGTAGAATGAGGACACATACCATCCCCAAAACCCTTGTTCAAGAGATTCACAGATTTCAGTTTCCTTTTCCAATCACATGTCTGTGTGAAGCCTAGAATTCTTCTGAGACTTCAACCAAAACAATACATTGCAATAGATTGCAGGCAGTAGCAGATATTTGCTTCAAGTGAGCCAGATAGGGATTTACAAATATGTAAAACAATGGTACTCTTCTCACTAAATTTTTTTTGTTTTAGAAAATACCATTATTTTTCATAAATCTGTGTTATTAATGTTTGCATGCAATAGGTTTATTGTCACTTTAAAATGGATTAAATAAATGTACAAAATAATTCTGTTTTCATTTCTAATATGCTAACCCACATAAAGAAAAGGTCTTTGGGGGCCTTAATAAGTTTTAAGTGTATAAAAGGGTCCTAAAAGCCAAAAAGCTTGAAAACTGGGCTTGTCCTACTTTCTAGGTAGGGAGATGAGCTACAAAAAGCCTGACTTAAAGTCCACTTATTTTTATTTGTGCAAAAATTAAACTTCTAGGGCGCCTGGGTGGCTCAGTTGGTTAAGCGACTGCCTTCGGCTCAGGTCATGGTCCTGGAGTCCCGGGATCGAGTCCCGCATCGGGCTCCCTGCTCAGCAGGGAGCCTGCTTCTCCCTCTGACCCTCCCCCCTCTCATGTGCTCTCTCTCTCTCATTCTCTCTGTCTCAAATAAATAAATAAATAAATCTTTAAAAAAAAAAATTAAACTTCTATTACACATAAGCCACTATCACTAGAAGAATTTGTTATATCCAGCCAAGCCAACTTTTAACAGATAATATTCATCCTTTGTTATTTCATTTGAGACCATGGCTAAGCAGACAGCAAAGCAATTAAAAGCCGAAGATGTTTTGAGAACCTCCCTTGGTTGAGACCCCCCGTTTAAATAAGGCAGTGTGAAGCATGTGATCCTGGCCTTTATATACCTGAAATGTCACAAATGTCTAGTCGCAGATTCTGCAGAAGCTCTGCGTTCTGTTAGTCCTTCCCAACTCCTCACCTAGTTTTAAGGACACAGAACCGGCTCCAGCAGCCTGTGTAGCAGAGGCAGGGGGGAAGCAGGTGGATTCTTGGGTGTTGAAGACCAGGTTCCGTCACATGGCTGCCCCAATTCCCTTGGCTGAGGGCCAGCTGGGGTGGAGCAGAGGTGGGGCCCCTGGGAAAACTGCCCTCAGTCTCCAAGACTTCTCCTCTGCGTTTCCTGCCTTCACAAAAGGCACTCAGGAGCCCCAGTAGCTGGTTACGGCCAGGGAGTAAAGGACACAGATCCTAGGGCCCCGGGAAAGGGGGTGAGCAAGGACGGGGAGGCCCTTCGATCTGAGCAGAAGCCTAAGGAGAATTGGGGAAAAAGAACAGCAAAAGCTTCCTGTGAAGTGAAACCCACTTTCTGCACCAAAAGGAAGAGAGAAACCCTGGTCTGCCATAGAAAAAACATATAATTTGCTTTTATAATGGAAGCCCCAGCAAATGGGATGGACTTAAAATTATAATTCATAGGGCTGAAACCCATCATTTCTAAAATTCAATTTGCTGCTAGAACTTAAACCTGATTTTGTTGAACACTCAATAGAGGCAAAGTAGGATTTTTTTCCATATATTTGCAAGCCTATTTTAAGTAATATATTTTAAATCATAACTCTCTTGAGAATAATATGGCAAATTTGCTTTCTTTTAAAGCCCATCTGAAAATACATCAAATCACTGCATTTTTGTCCCGTCTAGATTTTCCTTCCTTCTTTACATTGCTGTGCATCCTTATCTGTTCTGTTCACCACAGTACCTCCAACACCTATAATAATATTGTGCTGGGACAGGGCTAGAAATGCTATCTAATAGTCAGTTTGCCATTGTCAAAAGGAGTCATCATGCTTCCGCAAGAGATGTTTGGTGAAGTCCTTCAAACAGTCTAATGGCCACAGCAAATTATTTGAAAGAGATTACTTAAGTTTTGTATGGACAGGAATTAAATATTCAAGTGTAGTAAGTTTAATTAAGAGATTTTTTTTCAGATGATACAGTAACAAAAAAAGCATATCATGAGAATGCACGTTTTAAAAATGTATTTAAATGATCAGTTCCCTCTATGGCTCCCCTTAGAAAGAAGCTGCTTTGTTCCAATTGAAATGGAGCCATCACTCAACGGCTGTGAAATGCATCGTGGAGGGGTCTGTCCTTGTCCGAGTTAGATGCATCCCATCGGGGTGTTCAGAGCCCCAGAACTGGGGGGCTCACTCCCTCGTCTCCAGCATCTGAGCTGACCCTCAGAGGATGATGTCTGCTCTGCTGGGCTGTAGTTGTTGCTAAACATGCATTCTCCTAGCAGGCCCCTGGAGTGTCTAGGACTCAGAGACAGAGCAGTGACAGTGTGTGTGTGTGTGTGTGTGTTGTCCTGTGTTGTGCTGTGTTGTGCAGTAGACTGCAGAATAAGGGCTCCTAGGCTAAATAGGGGTGAGTCATGGCTCAGTCATGCTCTGTGGAAAGAACTTAAAATAAGTGCCAAGTGGGCTCTCAGAATCGTTAAATGAGAGATTGGAAAGGTCATAGTAATAACATTTGCAATCTGAAAGAAACCTCAGATGTTACCTCTTATAAATGAGGAAATGGAGACTTGGAGAGGTTGGATGACTTGCCCAGTGTCACACTACAAGTCGGGAGAGAGCCAACCTAGGGCCTGGTTCTCATGGCTCTTAGCCAGTTCCCATTTCCCCAGCCAGTAAACAATAAAACAAAAGGGGGGGGGCGTCTGGGTGATTCAGTTGGGGTTAAGTGTCCAACCCTGGATTTCGGGCTCTGTGTTGGGTGTGGAGTCTGCTTAAGATTCTCTCTCCCTCTTTCTCTGCCTCACCCTCCCCGCTTGCCCACACACGTGCACACACATGCACTCTCTCTAAAACAGAACAAAACTGGGAAGGCATTTTGAATTCTTTGTGTCCTGATAGCATCTATTATCATTTATTAAAATCATCTGTTGATCTATTCCCTCCCCTAAATTGTGAGCTCCTTAAAATAGGAATTTGGTTGTGGTTTGTTTGTTTGTTTCCCCTGTGCCTAGCCCCAGTGCCTTACACATAGTGGACACTTAATAACTTGGGAAGAAAATTCATATTTACTTTGAGTTTGTCTTGACCATTCTTACATTAAGCTATTAAGTGGCTATACTGGGAAGATAGACAAGTGACCCTTGAACAATGTGGGGGTTAAGGGTGCCAACCCCAGGCAGTCAAAAGTCTGTGTCTTTTGACGCCTCAAAAACTTAGCTAACAGCCCACTGTTGACAGGAAGTCTTACCAATAATATAGAGTCAATTAACACCTATTTTGTATATAATATGTATTATTTACTTATTCTTACAATAAAGGGAGCTAGAGAAAAGAAAATGTTATTAAGAACATCATAAGGAAGGACGCCTGAGTGGCTCAGTTGGTTAAGCAGCTGCCTTCAGCTCGGGTCGTGGTCTCAGGGTCCTGGGATCAAGTCCCGCATCGGGCTCCTTGCTCAGCAGGGAGCCTATTTCTCCCTCTCCCTCTGCTTGGGCTCTTTCACTGTCAAATAAAATCTAAAAAAAAAAGAGCATCATAAGGAAGAGAAAATACATTTATAGTACTGTACTATATTTATCAAAAACATTGATGTATACGTGGATTCATGCAGTTCAAACCATGTTCAAGAGGCAACTCCATTGGTTGGGACCCAGCCAAGGAAACAGAAATGCCTCTCTTATCTTTGCAGGGGGGTGTATAATATAAGAAATTGCTGCACAGTAGGGAAGACAAGCAGAGGGTGGTGAGGTTATTATTGGTGGCTGAAAGTTGGAGGGAAATCGGGAGGAGGTGTTGTTAACAGAAGTGTTTCAAGGGAACTGGTATCGCTGGTATCATGGAGGAAGGGTCCTCCAAGAGCTGGGGTCTTTGTGGAGATGTACCCAAAGCTGGAGGCCCCACAGGAAGCAGAAAGAGGAAGCAGAAAATACGCCGGCTTTTCCCTCCTGCGACCACCCTCTTGCCAGTAAAGGGAGCAGCGAAGAGGCAATGACCTCTGGGAGTCCTACCCCCTCCTCTAATGTGCTCAGCTGCTCATTTGCCCCCACCATACTAGAGGTCCTTTAAGATCATCCACTTCCCTTTGTGCTCATTCAATATTCACCAAGCCGCCCTCATACCTCAAACCTAATTCTGTTTGCCATGTTGTTATTTCAGCCAAAGGGCGAAGAACTTTCTTTCTTTCTTTCTTTTCTTCTTCTTCCTTTTTTTAAAATTTATTTTATTTTATTTTATTTTATTCCTTTTTTTTTTTTTTAATACCTGGTCGACTGATCAACAAGGTGAAGGAAAAAAAAATCAATCAAAACAACTGAATCTTGTTAGTCCAGGGGTTTTGCTTGCCTTTTTTTTTTTTTGGTAAATTAAGAATGAGGGACCTAAAACTTTTTGACTGATCAAACAAATAAAGCACATATTTCAGCAGGACTGTGAGGGATGTCGGTGTCAATGAGCGAGGGTCAGCCTCCCAGCAGGGGTCCTGGATGGAGTTACTTGGATTATTTTACAAATTCCACACGAGAGTCATCTTTTACAACTAGATGTTTCTTTCCCCTTTCTTTTAGAGAAAGATAGAAGTAAATTCTAGCCTAGGGAAAGAAAGATATCTTGGTTTAGAATTAGGGGGAAAAATAAAGAAATAAAAGGAGAGAGATCTAAAGCTTCTTTTTGCTGAGAACCTACATCCTGCTGTCTCTGGCAGTCCTGACCTCTTCCCTGAGCATAAGCTTCCAGAGAAGCCCAGAAAGTACTCTTTTTACTGCTCGACTCTCAGATATGTGCACAGTTAAATTTGTTGATCTCAATGGTTGCAGCTGAAGCTGACAGATATCGACATTTAGAAAAATGCTGCAAGCCAGATAAAATTGGATTAAACCAGAGCAGCTCTGGGAGCCAAAGGTTGCCCTGCTCCTGAGTATGGCGGCAAACACACTGCATAGACGCCCAGTAGATGCTAGCAGGGTGTGATCCCTGGTGTTCTTACGTATGATACCGGTAGTGTGGTTAGAAGATTAGGCATAGTTTTAGAAGATACATGCAGAAGCATGTAGGGGTGAAGCATTGATGATGTTTGCAACTTACTTTTAAGTGATTCACCAACTGTGGGAACCCATTAACACCCCTCAGCCTAAAGGGGCAAGAACCAGGGGCACTACCAGAACTCAGAGAAGATAGTGTAGCTTTTGGTCAAAGGACGCAGCCAACCTGCAGTGACCCAACGGGGAGGGAATCAGGGGAGGAAACACGCTGATCCTCTCTGTCCCCCCACCGCTCACCTCCCACAGAGGTTCCCGCTGGCTGAAACCCAGCTGGCAGCCAGGGGGCCAAAAAGCTTGGTTGATACAGTCCCTAAAGTTCAGCCTCCAGGGACAGAGGGCAGGGGAGAAAAGGTCAGGGCCAGTAATATTGTTCAGCAAAATGCATATTGCTGGAGAAGGCCTTGAAATAGAAGTAGGAGAAAAGGAGGCAGAGAGGTGTCCACTAGAGGAAAGTAAAGGATGTGCTATGCAAAAGGAATAGCATGAACCAAGGCAGAAAACAGCCTTGCATGCTCAGGGATGAGGGCTTCTCAGAATAAGCTTTGAATTGTTTTACCAGTGGAAGAAAAGACTTAGTCATAACCATCTCCCTCTCTTCTGTATTTTCCCTTGGGATCAGTCTTTTATCACTTTGGCATTTGTATATGCAAAATAAGTGAATTTTAAATTTCTCAAGAAATGTGGCTGGCACCCTTCCCTTAAAAGTTATCTTGGCATGAGATTATTGGTTTGTTTATCATGTGTATATGCTTTGCTTCCCCCTGGATTTTAAGTTTCTGGAAGGTAGTGATGAGACTGGACTCACCTTAGCACCTCATAGAATGTTTTGCCTATCATAAATATTGATAAATATTTGGTGATTGACTTACATACAACCTGCATCCATGTTCTAAGATCAGAGAAACTTAGACAACACTTATGAATACTAATTGTGATTAACTGTAATACTAACAGATCACAGGTGAATTAAAAATAAAGGGATCTTATATCAATGATTCCCAATCTGTTAAATATAAAGATCTTCTCTGAGTGTAGAATATTTTACAGAGTCTACATATACTAATAGGCTTACTGTATACTAATTAAATAATGACAAAAGGTCGTTCTGGATTCATATACGTTTATGCTTAATTAACCAAAGCATCCACAGTCATTCAAAAATAGTTGTATGTATTATTCAGTATTCATTTAATGCTTGGGGTCCAAATGGATCTTAGAAATCTTTTTTTTTTTTTAAAGATTTTATTTATTTGAGAGAGAGAGAATGAGAGACAGAGAACATGAGAGAAAGGAGGGTCAGAGGGAGAAGCAGACTCCTTGCTGAGCAGGGAGCCCGATGCGGGACTCGATCCCGGGACTCCAGGGTCATGACCTGAGCCGAAGGCAGTCGCCTAACCGACTGAGCCACCCAGGCGCCCTGATCTTAGAAATCTTTGTAGTAACTCCATAGTTAAGAGTCTTCCTATTGTAAGTGACAGATACTCAGCTTAAATTAGCATAAGCAAAAAGGGAATTAATTAATAACTGAGATATTCCTGAGGTGGCACTAGTTTAAATAAGGCCTTCTCCGGGCATTGAAATCTTGTCCCCATGTCATTCTCTCCCTCTCTTCATCTATTAACTTTGTTTTCTCTTCTGTTGGCTTCACTCTCCAGCCAATTTTCTCTAGTTGGAAGCAAAGATGTCCACAGGAAATTCCAAGGATGTTCTGTCCTTATAGCTGGCGAGCCAGGAAAAAGCGAGCAGCCTCGCTCAACATTCCTACCCATCCCTCAGAGTGGATTTGTATCAGCCTTGACTGCGTTGAATGCCCACCTCATCCCAACACAGCATCCAGGAAGAAACAAACTCAGCTTGTCAACCAAGATCATGTGGCCCTCACCACGAGGGGAAATGAGGGAGGGGGTATAGTTGGGGCTGGGCAATTTATAAAGGGCAAAACTGCTGAGCAGACTAAAAAGTACAGATGGGCATTACCGCAGTCCATAGGCTGTGAGTAATAATACACTCCTCTTTTTTTCTTTTTCTCACTCGTTCATTCATGAAAACATTCTTAAATTTCACTTTAGGTCAGGTACTTCAAGAGTAACACACCAGTGAACTTAGTTAGTAGTATCTTACAATCCCTCCTCTTGTTTTTGTGTGTTGTTGTTAGCAGTGATTCATTTAACCTTTCAAAGAGATTCAGAGTGGGGGGAAGATGGCAGAGGAGTAGGGGACCCTATTTCAACTGGTCCCCGGAATTGAGCTGGATAACTACCAGACCACTCTGAGCACCCACAAAACCAGCCTGAGATCTTACGAAGATCTGGATCTCTACAAACAGAATATCGCCGGCAGTTGGTTTTGAGGTACGAAGCGGGGACACGTGATTCCTTGGGCAGATATCGGAGGATAAACGGCAGCGGGAGGGAGCCTGGCCATGGGGATCCTACACCGCCAGTGAGTGACAGCCTCGCTCGCTGGGGACAAGCACAGACTCGCAGACCGGTAGCGGCGGGGAAAGGACTCTAGGGAGGCCCCCGGGGGCGGAAACCCGGAGCGGCGGGGTCACGCCTGCGAACTGCAGCCCCCGGGACTGAAACCTGGAGCAGCGGGGTCGCACCTGCGAACTGCAGCCTCCGAGACGGAAACTCTGTGCACCGGGGTCGCGCCTGTGAACTGCAGCCCCCGGGGCAGGAACCCCAGAGCGGCGGTGTCGCACGCGCGCGCATACTGGGAGCGGCTGGTGGTTTTAGAAGCACAAAGGGCAGAGACGTGCCCCGACCTGGAGGCAGGACTGGGAGCGCTGCGGAGGGGCGCACAACCCAGGCCGCTGCAGTTTATAGCAGCAGGGACAGAAACGGAGACAGTGTGGCCTGGAGAGCTCACTGAAGAACAGACTGAGGTCTCTCTGCTCTGAGGCAGAGGGTTGGAAACGGTCTCTTCTGCTCTGACTCATGGAAGAGACGTGGAAAGCCGCCAGGGAAAGCCGCCAGAGAACAAAAGCCCCCAAAACTGATTCCCGCTGAGCCCATCCCCCGCCACAGGGGCGCAGAGCAACTCCAGCCGAACAGGGTTGTCTGAGTAACAGCGGCAGCCCCTCCCACAGAAGACAGGCTGGAAGAACAAGAGGCCAGCAACCCTAAGGTCCCAGGAAAACAGGTGCATCTTGCTTGGGTTCTGGTCAATAATTTGGACTCTATACATTCCCTCAAACACCCATCAACAGAATGACTAGGAGGAGGAGCCCCCAAAACAGAAAAGACTCAGAGATTATGACTTATGCTGCAGATTTACAAATGGATGCAGATATAACCAAGATGTTGGAGATGGAATTCAGGCTAGCAATTGTGAAGACAGTGTCTAGAATGGAGAAATCAATTAATGGCAACATAGAGTCTCTAAGGGCAGAAATGAAAGCTGAATTGGCAGAGCTTAAAAATGCTATCAGTGAGATCCAATCCAATCTAGATAATCTAACAGCTAGGGTAACTGAGGCAGAAGAGAGAATAAGTGACCTGGAAGACAATATAATAGATAAAAAGGGAAAAGAGGAGGCCAGGGAAAGACAACTCAGAATCCATGAAAATAGAATCAGAGAAATAAGTGACACCATGAAGCGTTCCAATGTCAGAATAATTGGAATCCCAGAGGGAGTGGAGAGAGAGAGAGGACTAGAAGACGTACTTGAGCAAATCGTAGCTGAGAACTTCCCTGATCTGGGGAATGAAACAAACATTCGAGTCCTAGAGGCAGAGAGGACCCCTCCTAAGATCAAGGAAAACAGGCCAACACCCCGGCATGTAATAGTAAAACTTGCAAATCTTAGAACCAAGGAAACCATCTTAAGGGCAGTTAGGGGGAAGAGATTCCTTATGTACAGAAGGAGGAACATCAGAATAACGTCAGACCTATCCACAGAGACCTGGCAAGCCAGAAAGGCCTGGCAAGACATATTCAGGGTACTAAATGAGAAGAACATGCAGCCAAGAATACTTTATCTGGCAAGGCTGTCATTTAGAATGGATGGAGGGATGCACAGCTTCCACGACTGGCAGAAACTGAAAGAATATGTGACCAATAAGCCGGCCCTGCAAGAAATATTTAGAGGGGTTCTATAAAAGAAGAAAGACCCCAAGAGTGATATACAACAGAAATTTACAGGGACAATCTATAAAAACAACGTCTTCACAGGCAACATGATGACAATTAATTCATATCTTTCAAAAATCACTCTCAATGTGAATGGCCTAAACGCTCCCATAAAACGACACAGGGTTGCAGATTGGATAAAAAGACAGTACCCATCCATATGCTGTCTACAAGAGACTCATTTTGAACCTAAAGATACATCCAGACTGAAAGTGAAGGGATGGAGATCCATCTTCCATGCCAGTGGACCTCAAAAGAAAGCTGGGGTAGCAATTCTTATATCAGACAAATTAGATTTTAAACTAAAGTCTGTAATAAGAGACACAGAAGGACACTATATCATTCTTAAAGGGTCTATCCAACAAGAAGATCTAACAATTGTAAATATCTATGCCCCCAACATGGGAGCAGCCATCTATATACGCTGTTAACCAAAATAAAGAGTCATATTGATAACAATACGTTAATTGTAGGACACCTCAATACTCCACTCTCAGCAATGGACAGATCATCTAAGCAGAAAATCAACAAGGAAACAAGAGCTTTGAATGATACATTGGACCAGATGGACCTCATAGATATTTACAGAACATTCCACCTTAAAACAACAGAATACTCATTCTTCTCAAGTGCTCATGGAACTTTCTCCAGAATAGACCATATACTGGGTCACAAATCAGGTCTCAACCGATACCAAAAGATTGAGATTATTCCCTGCATATTCTCAGACCACAATGCCCTAAAACTGGAACTCAATGACAAGAAAAAATTTGGCAGAAATTCAAACACTTGGAAGCTAAAGACCACTCTGCTCAAGAATGTTTGGGTCAACCAAGAAATCAAAGAAGAACTTAAACAATTCATGGAAACCAATGAGAACGAAAACACATTGGTCCAAAACCTATGGGATACTGCAAAGGCAGTCCAAGGGGGGAAATACATAGCCATCCAAGCCTCATTCAAAAAAATAGAAAAATCCCGAATTCACCAGCTAACTCTACACCTTAAAGAACTAGAGAAAAAGCAACAAATGATGCCTAAGCCACGCATTAGAAGAGAAATAATTAAAATTAGAGCAGAAATCAATGAATTAGAAACCAGAAACACAGTAGATCAGATCAACGAAACTAGAAGTTGGTTCTTTGAAAGAATTAATAAGATCGATAAACCACTGGCCAGGCCTATCCAAAAGAAGAGAGAAAGAACCCAAATTAATAAAATTATGAATGAAAGGGGAGAGATCACGACTAACACCAAGGCAATAGAAACAATTATTAAAAATTATTATCAACAACTATATGCCAATAAACTGAGCAATCTGGATGACATGGAGGCCTTCCTGGAAACCTATAAGCTGCCAAGACTTAAACAGGAAGAAATTGACAACCTGAATAGGCCAATAACCAGTAATGAGATTGAAGCAGTGATCAAAAACCTCCCCAAAAACAAGAGTCCAGGGCCTGATGGATTCCCTGGGGAATGCTACCAAACATTCAAAGAAGAAATAATACCTATTCTACTGAAACTGTTTCAAAAAATAGAAACAGAAGGAAAACTTCCAAACTGATTCTATGAGGCCAGCATTACCTTAATCCCCAAACCAGGCAAAGACCCCATCAAAAAGGAGAATTTCAGACCGATATCCCTGATGAATATGGATTCCAAAATCCTCAACAAAATCCTAGCTAATAGGATCCAACAATACATTAAAAGGATCATCCACCACGACCAAGTGGGATTTATCCCTGGGATGCAAGGGTGGTTCAACCTTCGCAAATCAATCAGTGTGATAGAACACATTAATAAGAGGAGGAGAAGAACCATATGGTCCTCTCAATTGATGCAGAAAAAGCATTTGACAAAATACAACATCCTTTCCTGATTAAAACTCTCCAGAGTATAGGGATAGAGGGAACATTTCTCAAGCTCATAAAATCCATCTATGAAAAACCCACAGTGAATATCATCCTCAATGGGGAAAAGCTGAGAGCCTTTCCCTTAAGATCAGGAACACGTCAAGGATGCCCACTCTCACACTGTTGTTCAACATAGTACTAGAAGTCCTAGCAACAGCAATCAGACAACAAAAAGAAATAAAAGGTATTCAAATTGGCAAAGAAGAAGTCAAACTCTCTCTTTTCGCAGATGACATGATACTTTATGTGGAAAACCCAAAAGACTCCACCCCCAAATTACTAGAACTCATCCAGCAATTCAGTAATGTGGCAGGATATAAAATCAATGCACAGAAATCAGTTGCTTTCTTATACACTAACAACGCAACTGTAGAAAGAGAAATTAGAGAAACGACTCCATTTACAATAGCACCAAAAATCATAAGATACCGTGGAATAAACCTAACCGAAGAGGTAAAGGATCTATACTCTAGGAACTACAACACACTCATGAAAGAAATTGAAGGAGACACAAAAAGATGGAAAAATATTCCATGCTCATGGATCGGAAGAATAAACATTGTTAAAATGTCTATGCTAGGGCACCTGAGTGGCTCAGTTGGTTAAGCGACTGCCTTCGGCTCAGGTCATGATCCTGGAGTCCCTGGATCGAGTCCCGCATTGGGCTCCCTGCTCAGCGGGGGGTCTGCTTCTCCCTCTGACCCTCCCCCTTCTCATGCTCTATCTCATTCTCTCTCTCAAATAAATAAAAAAATAAAAAAATAAAATGTCTATGCTACCCAGAGCAATCTATACCTTCAATGCCATCCCGATCAAAATTCCAATGACATTTTTCAAAGTGCTGGAACAAACAATCCTAAAATTTGTATGGAATCAGAAAAGACCCCAAATCACCAAGGAAACGTTGAAAAAGAAAAACAAAGCTGGGGGCATCATGTTGCCCGATTTCAAGCTATATTACAAAGCTGTGATCACCAAGACAGCATGGTACTGGCACAAAAACAGACATATAGACCAATGGAACAGAATAGAGAGCCCAGATATGGACCCTCAACTCTATGGTCAAATAATCTTTGACAAAGCAGGAAAAAACATGCAATGGAAAAAAGACAGTCTCTTCAATAAATGGTGCTGGGAAAATTGGACAGCCACATGCAGAAGAATGAAACGCGACCATTCTCTAACACCATTCACAAAGATAAACTCAAAGTGGATGAAAGACCTCAATGTGAGACAGGAATCCAACAAAATCCTAGAAGAGAACATAGGCAGTAACCTCTTTGACATTGCCCACAGCAACTTCTTTTAAGATACATCTCCAAAAGCAAGTGAAACAAAAGCAAAAATGAACTTTTGGGACTTCATCAAGATAAAAAGCTTCTGCACAGCAAAGGAAACAGTCAACAAAACAAAGAGGCAACCCACAGAATGGGAGAAGATATTTGCAAATGACACTACAGATAAAGGGCTGGTATCCAAGATCTATAAAGAACTTCTCAAACTCAACACCCAAAAAACAAATAATCAAGTCAAAAAGTGGGCAGAAGATATGAAAAGACACTTCTCTGAAGAAGACGTACAAATGGCTAACAGACACATGAAAAAATGTTCATCATCATTAGCCATCAGGGAAATCCAAATCAAAACCACATTGAGATACCACCTTACACCAGTTAGAATGGCAAAAATGGACAGGGAAAGAAACAACAAATGTTGGAGAGGCTGTGGAGAAAGGGGAACCCTCTTACACTGTTGGTGGGAATGCAAGTTGATACAGCCACTTTGGAAAACAGTGTGGAGGCTCCTCAAAAATTTAAAAATAGAGCTACCCTATGACCCAGCAATTGCACTACTGGGTATTTACCCCAAAGACACAGATGTAGTGAAAAGAAGGGCTATATGCACCCCAATGTTCATAGCAGCAATGTCCACAATAGCCAAACTGTGGAAAGAGCCGAGATGCCCTTCAACAGATGAATGGATAAAGAAGATGTGGTCCATATATACAATGGAATATTAGCCATCAGAAAAGATGAATACCCAACTTTTACATCAACATGGATGGGACTGGAGGAGATTATGCTAAGTGAAATAAGTCAAGCAGAGAAAGTCAATTATCATATGGTTTCACTTATTTGCAGAACATAAGGAATAACATGGAGGACATTAGGAGAAGGAAGGGAAAAATGGAGGGGGGGGGGATTGGAGGGAGAGATGAACCATGAGAGACTATGGACTCTGGGAAACAAACAGGGTTTTAGAGGGGAGTGGGGAGGGGGGATTGGTTAGCCCGGTGATGGGTATTAAGGAGGGCACGTACTGCATGGAGCACTGGGTGTTATACGAAAACAATGGATCGTGGATCACATCAAAAACCAATGATGTATTGTACAGTGACTAACATAACATAATAAAATTAAAAAAAAAAAAGGACATCAGATTCAAGTAAGGCAGGAACAACCATCAGTTTCTATTGTATACAGTTCTGTATTGTTCGAAGATTTTTTACAAGCAGGTATTATGTTATAATTAAGGGATAAGAAACAATAAAAAAATAAATTAGTGGGGGTGGGGGTGGGGAAACTCCACTTGAGCCATGTGGGGAGAGAGAGAGGGGTTAAAATAATAATAATAATAATAATGATAATGTGAACTCTATTTTAATTGTATAGTTCATTTTACTTTTCCTGCATTACATTCATTCAGCCAATGTTTGTTAAACAAGTACAATGTGCGATATAAAATAGTGAATATAAATCTAAAATGTTTTGGTGGTTTTTATTTGCCAAAATCTAAATTAAGAATTCTTTAAACAGTGAATAACATTACAACCACTCTAAATTTCCATGTGTGTAGTGATTTGTTGCTATTAGTGCTATTGCTGAAGAAATAAATAATTTTTTTTTACCATAAGGAAAATAAAGAAAGTGATCCTTACAGGATTTTTAACAAATATTCTTAGTCTATTGTAATATTAAATACTTAGGAGATTATTTTTAGGCTTAAATAGTTATGTTGTACTCTTATCACAGTAACGAGAATGTTTTTTCGACAAATATGAATTACACATTGTGTTCATAACTCTGAGTTATAGTATTTGAATTTTAATGTCTTAATAAATTTTTTTGAATTTATAGAAAAGACTGTAGTCTGCTGACCTTTTTAATATTCTGCTCTCTCATTGGCTACCTCTCTTAAACCTTTCTTCCATATTAGTAGGAATTGTTACAAGAAGAGGAGGAGTGGAAATGCCAGCCAGTCAGAGACCAGAATATTAAAAAGGTCAACATTGTACGGTTTTCTGCTATAATTCATAAAAAAATATTAAACATCCAATATTTCATCTCAGGACCAAGATGGTAATGAGGATGGAAAATGGCACAACATTAATTCATCTTCGTGACAAATGCCATAATGAGAAAGGCAGAATATAAGCTATAAATATTTGGTTACCATTTTAAAAATATCTTCTATGCTTTATAACATAATGAGAGTAAATTTATACTTCCTAAAGTTGAGTCCCCTCACTAAATACTTTTCTGCCTTTTAAAT
This sequence comes from Mirounga angustirostris, assembly GCF_029215605.1. Lineage (NCBI taxonomy): Eukaryota > Metazoa > Chordata > Mammalia > Carnivora > Phocidae > Mirounga > Mirounga angustirostris. The sequence continues at coordinate 164,547,061 of NW_026991711.1, forward strand.
TAATAGGACTCCTTTGGGACTATACTAAAATTAGTCTTTACCCCCAAGAGAACTGCTACTACCATGAGATTGTAATAAATAAATATTAAAGATATTCATTATGATAAAACAAATGAGTAGAAATTTTATTTTGGCCAATTTCCACTTTCCCCATTATTAAAGTCTTTGAACGTGACTAATTACAATTTTCTCACCATTTTAAATGGTTACTTCACCACTTTTATATCAGCAGGATCTTCAAATACAATAGTATTCCTTCATGATTAATCCTACCACATGACAGACGTTGCATCATATGACTAATAAGAACAGAAATTAGAGATTATATATTCAGTGTCTGAGGGAACTCAGGTGGTAGATCAAATCGGGCAATAAGCCCCAAAGGCATTCAACACAGTTTTGTGTCTTTCTCTTTCCCTGTGCATACACCTGAGGTGAGAGGGAGGAGAACAAGAGTCCTAGCAGAACTCAAATTCCAGCTGAAATTATTTTACTGAAAGGACTGATCGCAGAGTTGTGAATGGGAGTGAGGCAGCCAGAGACTAGAAACAGCAGAAATTCGTTATTGCCTTTCGGCAGAGGGCAAAGAGAGGAAATCATGTCACCAGAGGCCCGGAAGAGCTGGAATCCTGGATGAGGGGTTGGCAACAGGCGCTGTCGTCACGGAGGGATGAAGCCGCTGCCAAAACAATGATGTTAAGTAGGAAGAGAGGAGAGAAGAAATACTGCTACCTCTCCTTTCTTGTGTCCCATTGACCAAACCCAACCTAACACCAGCTATCAAGGAAGCCTCAGGGACGGTCGCATCAGGGTTCAGCTCTGTGGCTCAGAGCAGGGAAAATGATGGGCAGGGGCATTAATGGACAATAAGCAACAGAGATGTTAAGGGGGATACTGAGGAAGCTTTGCTAAAGGCAGTGTTCGAGGTCTCTTAACATGAAAAGGAGCACAGTGGAGGGAGGTGAGGATGGCTGGAAGAGAGAATGGAGACGGGGATAGAGGGAATGAAGGAAAAGGAAACTGAATATAGCTGAGTCTGTCTAGAAGTTAGTGAAGCTATTTCTTTTAGAATATCATTTGGAAAACCACCTTAAATGAATTTAAAAACAAATAAATCTGCCAAACAATTGTATAGAATATCTCCTGGCACATTCATTTTGAAATCAGAGATGATGCTGAGAGACTGTGAACTTTGCTCTTTGGTATTTTTTTTTTTCTTTTCTGAGATCTTTGGACATTAAAAAAAAAAAAAAATCCCCTATGAAATCTGCCAGTCCAAGTTCTTTGATATTCAACCAGTTCTTGGTATAGTGAATACAACTAGAGTGTTGAGTGATTTGTTAACAAGAGCATAATCACTGCCTGCCTTTTTACCATAGCTTATTTACTACTAACAAATATCATCTTGCGATGCAAAAGAGTGCCTTTCGCCCACTGGTTCCTGGAGTGCTTTATGAACTAGGAATGCAGGAGTAGCTGAAATAGAGCTCTCTCTGGGGTGGAATAAGACAGCTGTTAGCCTTGCAGAAATGTTGCACAACAGCCTGAGTGGAAACCAGGGAGGGTTCTCAATCTAACTGAAACTGCAAGAAGAATTTAAGTTGATGGACTAATTGCTGAGGTTGGCATTTATTTAAAAAACCAGGGCCTTTTTCTTCACTGGTAGTGATGGGCACAGCAAAGTCGTTCCATTTAATAGATCCTGTGGTTTCCACTGAAGAGATGAGGAAACTGAAGTTCATGGCACAAATTCTGCTTGAGAGAACTGGATTGGAGCGCATGCCCTTTGAGTTTCTGGGTGCTAGTTATCTTTTGAATCATGTGGCCGACAGGAGCATCGGCTGCAAAGTAATGACTTCGTACCAACGTGAGAGAAAGAGCACACCCATGGTGCACACATTTTTGCAGAAATCGGGCTGCTCTGGGAAGGTCGCCATGTGATCCTGACTCAACTTGACCCTACATAGTTTCTGAAGTCAGTCAAGTTCCAAGAGCCAGAGGTGGTAGAGATGCAAAAACACCCATGCCTTCAAGAAACGGCAGATTGTGAGTCAAGGAAATTTAAACCGATTAGTTTGCAGTGGGCTCCTCTTGCCTAGCACTTCTTTCATGCTGGAATGTCACATTAATTGGTTCTTAATTGAATAATGTGCTTCCAATTTTCAAAACCCAGCACAGTATAAAACAGAGGAAGTCAGATTCTTGCTCTTTGGAGTTGAAAGTCATACAGGGAAAGATACAGTTCATAAGGATGAGACCCTCATGGAGGTGGGAAACTGTCACCCAAGCACTTCTCAGCACTGTGACACACAACTCTTCCAGTTGTTAATTTTAACATAGAAAGCAGTTTAATGCTACATGTTTGGAAGAGAGAGTGCTCCTGAGGTTGAAGATGAGGACTAAAACTTCCTCAGCTCCTTGATTTCTGGAAAACCAAGATCTCTAAATGTAACTGTGGTTAATTAGCCATTTCTTCTACAAATAAACAACTTGTTTTTAATTTGTGTATTTAAAATAAGCCATTATTTGGTGGTAGCTGGTTAAGTCCTAGATATGACAGCTTCTTATCTGCAATTAGATTTGGACCAAAAGGTCTACTTTCCACCTGAAATTAAAAACCTGTTTGTTCATGTTCTCTCTTTGGAAATGTTCCATGTACAGGCAAGTTTATTTTTTCTATTCTGAAGAAACATTATTTTTAAACAAGGGCTGTGTTCTGAACTCATATGGTGTGAAAAATAAGATATAGAAGGAAAGTTGGTTTCTTGCAACAAATAAACCTTTTTAAAAAAACTCGTCAAGTTTCTGAGTTATTTTTTCCTAATACGGATGTGCCTGGGGGGAGAAAAATCAAGCAGAGTTCTTTAGATCACAATACCTAAGAGTCAGGTATTCATTTTCTTTCTGTCATATCTTTATCATACTTGCTCATCTTAAAAGTGAGAGAAGGGTTTTTCTAATTGCATGCTCAAACACGGATCATTCATCAAACTTGGGCTATTTCTGCCTCTTGCATCAGAAGTAGAAATTACATTCTTTCTTCCCCTTGCATCATGACCTGTGGTCTCAGGTAGCACTTAGCAGTGGATAGTGCAATTGGTAGAGACTTTGCTTCTTCTTTTAGGGATCCACTGGTCCCATGCTTATTGTAAAAGTGGATGGGAAAAGGGAAGAAACAGGCCATGAGACAATGCCATTTTAACCACAATCTCTCCAATTATATTGTGTGTGCTATGATGATCATATATTTTGGATCAGGAAGTAGTGATACTGTGATTTCAAAAAAAACAAACCTGCGTATCACCAATAAATCAAATGCACCTATTGCTTCTCATTAATAAAGAATCCTTGTGGGATTGCCTCATTTAAAAACAGTCTGGAATAAAGGTCAACCAAAGGTGCGTCTAAGAAATGCATAGAGATCTCAAGTGAGCTTCTTCTGAGCATCTCCAGCTGTGGAAGGCCTCTGACTCTCAGTCCTTGTGGGCAATTTACTATGCTGACACCATGATCACACAGCTTCGAGTTAATTACTCTCATTCACTCAAACACTCTCTACTCTAACAAGACCTCCTTTAACTTCACTAGGACCAAATCTGGCATCAGAAAAGCAAGCATGGGAGCAATGCTGCCACAGGAGATGAATGTCTCCCTGGGTACAAACTCAATAATAAGTGCAACATTTGACAAAGAAGAATGCCTCTGGCAGCCCTGCTCAATCTCTCTAAGAAATTGACACTGCAGAGTACAGGAGCAAAGCCCAGATAATGACAGCTACACAAAGCTTTTGTAAGCAAAGTAATCAGGCCCTTGTCAGCTGGTGTCTCCTTCCATGATCTCTTGCCTGGAACAGCTGGTAAAATCTGATCAATGGGATATCTTTCAGCATCTGTGACAAATCATCAGTCACTACAAGGTGATGCTCAACAGCAATGACCTGAACAACAACAACAACGAAAGTGAGAAAATGGATCCTGGATTGACGAGAGAGTTGCATTTGGTGGATTACAACTTTTGGGACCCTTTCTTCACCAGCTGCTCACCCAGCAGAATCCAGGCACTGTTTATGCAAGCAGCTACGCTCAGCTACCTTCTGTACTATATAGGTACCTACCTGCATTTCTAGGCTGCTTCTGGATATGGGGAGAGTCCACGGAGTCTTCTTTGGGTGACTTCTTCCTCCTTCAGTTGCTTTACCTGTAAAATAGAGGTAAACGTTGCAGGTAGAAATTATTGTTATTCAATCCAATGATCCACTCAGTCCATCCATTCATTTAGAAATCTTTTGTTTTCAGTGCATACAACAGCCAGGCTCCATGTTGGCCATTGTGAGGGACTGTCACTGTGAGGGTCGCTGATGAACATGAGAAGTTTGCTGGGGGTGTGGGGGGTGTGAGGATGTTGGCAAGTCATACACATGTCACTGCTGTAGAGTGTGATGAAGTCCATAAAGTTAGTGTAAAGTATGAAGGTGTTCCAAGGAAGCATTAAGCACTTGTGACAGAAATTTATGAAAAGGACTTTACAGATGTGCAGCCGAGCAGGGGTTCAAATATCTCCTGTGCACCAGAATGAGAACCCTCAGTACAGGCAGGGGGTTCTCAATCTGGTGCACTTCCCTCCCTGGGAATCCCTACCTGTGAGACCTCTAAGCGGTCTCTGGGAGGTGATCAGGCTCCCCTTTCACCCAATGGGGATGGGCCTGCCTGGGTCCTGGGGCCCCAGGCCTTACTGAAATCTGACGTCGGGACCAGGTCCTCACCTGCCAAGTCTCCTGAGTCCAGCGGGAACAGCAGAGCGGGGCCAGCCCAAGGCGACCGGGGCGGGAGACTGCTGAATATTAGGCAGGGCGCGCCTTCTCCGTTAGGATCCCTTATTCCATCACCGCCCCACCGTTGCCCGCAAACTGGTGGCAACAATGGCCCAGCGGGGTTGCATTTCCCGGTCAGGGAACCAAATGTTACGAACCTGGACTGGATCTCCCGACAGAAGAACCAAGCGGCACCTGGAGATCTTGGAGGATCTTGGAGGTTTTTTTAACGCTGGCAGGCTTAGGGGAGAGCGGTCTCCAAAGGTCTGAGTCCAGAGCACAAACAAAGGAGGCAATTTATACACGTCTACTTCTGCATACTTGGCACTTTTGGTGCGTTCAAGAAGCGGGTCAGGGAGAAGAACCCGGAAGAGCCCCGGGGCAAGGACTGGGACTCTCTCGCTGGCTTGGTCAGCCATCTTAGGACACAGATTTTCCCTTTCAGAGCTATCTCTGAAAGAGATATTTAAATAAATATTTCAACAGGACTCCCCTTTGCATAAAATGCTTTGCTGGAAACCATCACAGCAAAAGGCAAGTTGTGGAGCCAGTGAAAAACCTAAGTGTTTATGGAGTTGGGGGGGCTCCACTTGAAAAGAAAATGCCTATGTTCATGAAAAATAAAAGGAATCACCGGAAACCCTGATCTGCTAAGAGAATCTGGAAAAGCCGTCCAGCTGCTGTAAGAGGCAAGAAGGACAGACCTGCTGCTGCGGTGGGGAAAGCCCCCAGCTTTAGACACACACACACACACACACACACACAAGTTGTCTCTTCCCAACTGCAGCTCAAGGCTACTTCAACTGTCAAAAGTGCTAGAGAAAAATTTGTCTCCTCCTTCCTACAGTTAATTATCATTCAACCTGTAAATATCACTCACTCCATTGATTGTGCTGTGAGTATACTTTTTCTCTTTAAAAGGCCATTAAATCCGGTATAAAAGACCTATTAACTTTCTACTATAAATAGTCTTATAGACGCTAACTGCTTCATTGTTTGAATCAGGCACTGTAGTTCACACAGATGAAATTCCGTGCGAAGCTGTGACTATATGCCTTCTGTCGTCCACTCTCATCTTCCCCTCAGTCCTGGGAACAATAATTCAGTTTCCAAATACATTAAATGTGTTGTAAATAGTACATGCCTCCACAGCGCCACCTCAATGGACTGATCGACCTTGTTGCGGTGTCATAAATTGGAAGGCATCTAATAAAGCTGCCACAGGCAGCCAGACGTTGTTGTTCTGAGACTTACCAGGCAGTTCAGCAAAGCACCGCACCTTGCTCATTTCTCCCCCACCAGCCCTCCTCTCTTCGCTCCTGGAGATACACCATTGCTGGATCTTAACAACAAGAAGAGTTGTAAAAACAGCATTTGTGTACACTTTCCAACACACAGAGCCCATTTATGAACATTATCTTACTTGTTCCTCATCCCAGTATCATGAGCTTGCAGTGGAAGCTCTTATAAAATGATCCCAGTTTTGTAGATAAGAGAACACAGTACTACCTGTTCGAGTCATATAAAAATCTCAAGAGCTGAGGTTGGCTAAGACAAGCAAGACCTCTGGGACATGTTCTCGTGGTAGTGTACTCTCTGACCTTGACTTCCCATTCAAGCAGAACCTGAGACAGATTCCAGGTTAAGTGGTGTGGGAGATGATCCTAGGAAGTACCAGGAAGGGAGAGGGGGCAGAAGACACAAAGGGAGACAGTCAAGGGTGCATTAAGGAGCAGGTACCAGTGTGGACTACTTGGGACTTAATTCTGAAGGGGAGCATTGTAGATAGTGTGGGGTGATCCTCCCTGAAGGCAAGAAAGTTGGAGTATGAATGGTCCAACCCATCCATTATTGCCGGAACCTGTTCTTTGGGGGACTGAGGGGTTAGCTCTCTGGAACTCTGTCCAGGCTGAGAGGAATCCCCAGACTTTCAGATGCTTGCTTGCTGGAGGACATCAAGACGAGCCAGCGAAAGAGAGCGTGAGTGCACCTAGGGTGGTGCTCCTCTGTCCTCAAACTCATCGATGTCCCCCGTGGTGTTACAGTGCCAGACCTATGCAATGAGAACATACAGCTGGATTTCAGCTTTCTTTTCTATGCAGCTGCATTCCTGACATCCCTATGATCCTCATCTTTTAACGTACTAGACACTCTCCTCCGATCTTTGAGGCTAAACACCTTCTGATACATTCCTCCCCCATTTACTGGTGGGACACCGCCTTCCCTCTTCAAAGTTTCTTCTCATATTGCAGATTTACTCCAACGCATTTGTGACTGAGCACTTTAAACATCTCCCTTCTTAGGAGGCAAAACAGATCAAAGTCTTCATTGAAAATGGTCAGCAAATGTGGCCCTGGGTCTATATATTGTTTGGTTTGACTTTTAAAATTACAACTAGCTGTTACAATTTTAAAGTATTACAAGATTTCACCTAAGAATTGGAATTCTCTTCTCCTGAAGCATCAGGTGACCTGGCTGCCCCAACCCACGTGAAGACAACACAAGGATCTGCTCCGGGGAAGTGGAGGCTGTCCCCTCTGGACAGGGTGTCCATTCTGCAGTTACCTGCATCCCCATCACCCCTACCCCCAGCCATCTTCACTCATTCCAGCCACCTGCCTGCTTCTCCAGGCTTATGCATTTATGATGCCTGACCTTCAAGATGAGAGAGAAGATTCTTAGAAGTGGTTGTTTTTATTTGTGATCCTCTGTCGGTGTCCTTGAAGTCACACTGTCTAGTGTATAATTATTCTTAGCACTTACCTAACCTTCTAGCTCTGTAAGAGAGGAAGGGTTTTTTGAGATCTTTGTATGAGGGATGATACAGACCATTCTATCAACCTATGCCTAATTTTCATTAGAATTGTCCTAGATAGTGCGTGAACTTTAAATCCTATAAAGTAGAAACAAATCAGCGTTTGGCATAGAAATTGCCAGAAGAAGGAACGAGGAAGGCGTTGAGATCATTTCCTCTGGATGCGTTGACGCAGCCTTCCATTCGCTGTATGTTGGGGCCACCTGTTCATGAGCGTCTGCTGCTTGGGAAAAGCAGCTCTGAGTTTTATGAGGTTCGATGTGTGGGAGGCACGTGCTTTGCAGCCGCAGCAGTTAGATTATTAATGGGCGCCTATCTTGAAGCGTTCACATTTTTGAAAGGCTAATTACAGTATAATTTTGGTTGTAAAGTGTTGCTCTGCCAAGGGTGGAAGTTGTATCATGTATTGTTATTAAGTTGTACCTTCTTTTTTTCAATCTTGGGGGAACTATTGGTTTGTTTATGGTAATCTTTAATATTCAGTTACTTCTCATGCTTTCTTACTTGAGGCATCTAACTCTTGAAATTGAAAAAAATAGGCTGCAGGCCTGTCAAATACCAAAAAGCTACACTGGAGTTTCCTGGGACTTGCCTGATTTTTCTTATGAAGAAAGTCAAACTGTTCATAGATTGAGTAGACTAAATGTCATGTTTTCCTTTGCTACCTCAGACCCGTGATCTTACCAGCTGTACAATTTTAACCCTTCTGGAGGGAAGACTGAAGCTGTTATCTAATGAGCTAATTCTGGAATCCATACTACCATTGCCTGGTTATAGACACACAGGTAGGGCTCCAGTTGATTGTAATGGGAATCACATGATTTTTAGATTCAACGACCTAATTTAGAGTCCTTGTGTTAGAAGTTCTGTTTACTGCATATTCTAAACCAAAATCAACATACATACCTTCTACCCACATATCCTCCCAATGAAAATCATGGTCACTTTAATGACATTTTAGTTTTACCAAGTCACAGAGAATGAACCTATAGAAAAGAATATGAATAGTGAGTAATTAGTGGTTGCTTTTTTTTTTTAAGATTTTATTTATTTATTTATTTGAGAGAGACAGTACAGAGGGAGAAGCAGACTCCCGCTAAGTGGAGAGCCCGATGTGGGCCTCGATCCCAGGACCCCAGGATCACGGCCCGAGCAGAAGGCAGAGGCTTAACCGACTGAGCCACCCAGGTGCCCCTAGTAATTAGTGTTTTTATATGCACTGGCAAGAGCCTCAGGGAGAAGAGGTGTTCTTCAAGCGGCACCTATTCAGAGCAGTCCTCTGCTGGGCTGGGGCTAGTCGGGTAGCCGTGGCAGGCGAGGGCTGTCACTGGCATTCATGTTGCCCACCAGCCCAGCATCTCCACGTGCCTGTTCAGACAAGCATTGCAGTAGCTGGCTAAGTATTTTGCGATGATAAAAAGACACCATTTCCTCCCATTACATTTTGCTGTATTTGATTTTTTTTTAAGATTTTATTTATTTATTTGAGAGAGAGGGAGACAGGGAGAGAGAGCATAGAGAGAGTGGGAGAGGGAGAAGCAGACTCCCCGCTGAGCAGAGAGCCCGATGTGGGGCTTGTTCCCAAGACCCCGAGATCATGACCTGAGCCGAAGGCAGATGCTTAACTGACAGGGCCACCCAGGCGTCCCTGCTGTATTTGACTTTCTTTTTTAATTTTTAAATGGAATTTTTAAAAAGTTACATTTTGCCTACAGGAAGTGCTAGAACAAAGGCCAAAGGCCTCATGTGTCCTGCAAGATGACCAATCCCTTAGGCCAATCACGTCACTCCCTTGCCGGGAGACATACATTCTTCTGCACCATGGGTGGGGAAATTGACATGACTAACCCCTCGCCATGAGCTGGGATGCTGCCACCCAATCCTTTGTGTAGGCAGTTGCACCAAGTCCTATTACCATGGGAACAGAAGGGTGCCCATAGAAACCAAAACAACACAACGTATACTCTTGTCTGCGTATCCCAAGGCCAAGGATGTTCCCACATCTTTTTGAGCCTATGGCGGAAGTCCAATCCTGCACTCTTTCCTCATTCGCAGCGTGTTCAGATGGATAGAGCTATCAGAGCTAGGGCTATACCATCTGGTGGCAAATATACCCTACCAACTTACCCCAGCCAAGCTCCCCCTCAATAATTGCTTACATATTTTCAGTTCTAACTTGTTGCTGTGAGTCAGGACCTCATCCCAATTTGCTGTTATATTTTATATTTAATCAAAATAGTAAATCCAATTCTCTGCTCCCTCCAGCTACATCTGTTTAATTGCTGAGAGAGGAAGGAAAGAAAATTTTCACCACTTATGCAAATTGTGTTGGTAATATTAAGAGGGTCAGAAAGAATAGGGGGTGAGGGAAATGCCAAGACTCTGGACTCATAAGAATGGCCAAGACCAGTATGGTTATAATCGTGGAGGAAGGAAAACAGCCCTTGCTGAGCACCAACCATGAACTACACTCTCTGATCTGGTTCTACTTGGGCTTAAAGTTGTCTAGAGTTGGCCACAGTGAAAGAGGAGTCTGTAACCTTGAAAGGGAAGAGAGCCAGATGGTCCAGGTAGAGACCGAACTCTGAACCTTGTATACTAGAGGTTATAATTTGTACTACCGCTAGAAATTCAGGGGAAGTAAATGAGGTCATTTACTCAGGTTGAGGACATATGCAAGTCCATGAAGTGAGTAATAAAGCAAATCATGACTTGGTATTAAGGTTTCTTTGGGATCTTATCAGAGTCGTAGAGTTTTGGGGTGTAGGAAGAAGAGGGAGAGGTAAATTTTCAAAAGGCTTCCCAGTTTCCATTCTGTCTCAGTCATGAAGTATTAGCTGTAAGGACTGCCCAGTTTGTGGGTGACTGAGCCCTCAAGCTCTCTAAAATACAGTGCTCCCAGGGTGAGAACCGCAATGCTTGAGGCTCCTTAAATAACCTTCTTCAGTGCCTCAGGCTCTTGGGATATGTGTCTAAAAGAACCAGGACCTTCCACAAGGACCTCCACACACCCATGCCCAGAAGTTTTACAACCTATGGCTCTGCCATGACAGTAAATGAGTAATGGGGTTCTTCCTTCTCTCTTCCTCTCTCTGGTTTTATTTATTTTTTTTAAGATTTTATTTATTTTTGACAGAGAGAGAGTGTACAAGCAGGGGAAGCAGCAGGCAGAGGGAGAGGGAGAAGCAGGCTCCCCGCTGAGCAGGGAGCCCCATGTGGGGCTCGATCCCAGGACCCTGGGATCATGACCCGAGCCAAAGGCAGACGCTTAACCGACTGGACCACCCAGGCACCCCCCCTTTCTGGTTTTAAAATCAGGAAAGAACTGTTTGAGATAATCTCTTCTTCCCTTTCATCATTCCGCACTCCACACCAATCCCACTTGCACCCCCGTGGCAACTCGACCTAAGGTACTAAGGTGCATTAATTATCTCTGGGCAAGGGCAGAGGCCTAGATTTCTGTTGTGCAAAGGCTGGGTGCAGAGGGGAGGCTTTCGGTACCTGTCTGTATGTGGGAACAATGATGCTTTCAACCTTTGCCATCGTCTGTTAGTATAATCCTTGCCTTCTGTGGCTAGCATGGTATCTCTTTCCCCTGGGGCTCCACCAATGTTAACACCTAGACAACTTGGAGTTGCTAGGTAATGTCCTCTAATCCACAGAAACCAAGAGGGAGCCATGGCTGGCCTCCACTTGGCACCCTTCTGAATTTGTAGTGAGCCAAGGAATCTGAGTCAAAAGATAAGAGCCTTAGCTCCAGGTGCAAAGGTGTGGCTGTTTGGCTGAGTGAGAAAGAAATGAGGTCAAAGAACGTAAGAGCTCTGTATCAGTTACATATCACTGTGCCCTCTGGACTACCTGCCTGCTTGGCAAATGCCTCGGTCCTCTCAAACTCTCCCCTCAGCACTTCTGGAAGGACACTGTAGGCCCTGCAGTCCCCTCAGGGGGAGGCTCACATGCCACTCAGTAGGTCCTTCCTCCCTCCCCCACCCCATCACTGTGGATTTTAACCATTTCTCTTTCCTCTAAAAACTGCAGTGCATGGGGCACCTGGGTGGCTCAGTCGGTTAAGCATCTGCCTTCTGCTCAGGTCATGATCCTAGAGTCCTGGGATCGAGCCCCACATCAGGCTCCCTGCTCAGTGGAGAGTCTGCTTCTCCCTCTGCCTCTGTCCCCTACTTGTGTACATGCTCTCTCTCTCTATCTCTCTCAAATAAATAAATAAAATGTTTTAAAAAAAATTTTTTTTAAAGAAAAACTGCAGTGCAGATGAAGGCATGACTTTCACCACCCTCTTCAGCTATTCAGCAATCACCACCCTTTGCCCCTACCTTCATTAAGGGCAGCACTCAGCTCGCTGTCTTGCTCGCCAGCTCCACCCAGGCCATTGTTCATCCTAAGGCCTCATTCAAAGACCTGGCATATCTGGGTTTAGGTGTCCCTGTCTCCACCACTTTCTTCCACCTGCCTCGGGCATCTCTTCCCTTGGTTGTGTTCTGACCTAAATTTCCACTTGTTTTACCTCTCCATCTTAGACACCATTCCCTGTCCTTCTACCACTCCTCCCTGTTCTTTTGAACCCTCATGGCAACAATACATTCATATAATGGAAACCTCCAATCTGTTATTTTTAGCTATCCATATTCCCCTATCCTGGTCTTCACTCTCCAATTTATCCAGGTAAATCCCGAGGTCTACTGCTGAATCATTCTCTTGCAAACAGCAACTTCTGCCTGCTTCGCCTTGGTCATACTAGAAGGAGAACACTTCAACCACCTCTCTTCCTTGGATGTAGACCTGGCCAGCTCAGTGGGACTGGAAAATAGTAAACACATACACTCGCTACTTTCTCTTCTAATTTGTGGCCCCCCAGTTTTACCCAGAAATGACATTGCTTTGCCTAGGGAGCACAGATCATCGCTTGAGACCATTAAACTTTGTCCTCCTTTTTGACTTCTCCATACAGTTGGCTGATGTCTTTCCCCATTCACAAAATAAATACCACGTGAACCAACCACCCTCCTCCTCCCACTATCAAATATAGAAACCTGAATGCTTCCTTCTGTCCTAAAGGAAAATGGTGTCTTTGCTTATAGCCAAGTGGCCTTCCACCCCTGGGGCCCTGCTACCCATCTCCTCTCACTTCTCCCACACACCACTCCTTAGTTACTGTTTCTCTCTCTCTCTTTCTCTGCTTGATCACACAAACATGCCTTAGGAGAGGCTCTTTAATTTTTGGAAAGGTGATGCAATATTGTGAATTATAAGAAATACATATTTGATCTTCAGATGACCAAAATAATATTTCTCTATGTTTTCGGTCTCCCTCCACCATTCCTGGTTCACAGCTCCTAAAACCATTGGAATTTCCTGTGATAAGGATCTTTTTGTATGTTAATGAGGTGGTTTTTGGACCCCATCCAAGGACCGGGGCTGGTTGCCTAGAGGACCAACCATGGGATGAGAGGGATGGAACTTTTTAGTCCTACCTCCCCACTCCCCACCTGTTTCCTCTGGAAGAGGGAAGATGGGTTAGAGGTTAAATCAGCCAATGGCCAATGATTTAGCCAATCGTGTCTATACAATGAAGCCTCCATCAAAAACCAAAAGGGGGGGCGCCTGGGTGGCTTAGTCGTTAAGTGTCTGCCTTCGGCTCGTGTCATGATCCCAGGACCCTGGGATCGAGCCCCACATCGGGCTCCCTGCTCCGTGGGAGGCCTGCTTCTCCCTCTCCCACTCCTCCTGCTTGTGTTCCCTCTCTCGCTGTGTCTCTCTTTGTCAAATAAATAAATAAAATCTTAAATAAATAAATAAATAAATAAATAAATAAATAAATAAATAAATAACCCCAAAAAGGCTGGGTTCTGAGAGCTTCTGTGCTGGTGGACATGTGCAGAGCAAGGAGACTGGCTCACCTGGAGAGGAGAGGGAAGCTCCAGGTCTTTTCCACAGACCTTGCCCGGTACATCTCTTTCATTGGATTGTTAACCTGTATCCTTTATCATATCCTTTAATAAACTGGTCAACACAAGTGTTTCCCTCAGTTCTGTGAGCCTCTCTAGCAAATGTAAAGAATCTAAGGAGGAGGTTGCTAGAGCCTCTGTAGCTGGTAGCTCAGCAGCCAAGGTCACAGCCTGGGGCTCGAGGCTGGTGTCTGAAGTGGGAGATTGTGGCAGAACCCTTAACCTGTGGAATCTGATGCCATCTCCTTATTTCCAGGTAGATAGTGTCAGAATATAGTTGAGTTCTTGGATACCAGCAGAGAACTGCTTGGTGTTGTGGGAGAGGGGAACACCCCCAATGTTGGAGTTGGGTCTGGGAACCCTCAAAGGGTTGGTGTCAGTGAAGTGATGCATTTATATCATTCAAATTTTGGAAGATATAAAAAGGCATACAAAGTAGAGTCTCCCTTTCCCAGTGCATCAGATTACCTCCTCTCTTCCCTACGGATGGTCAGCTTTTGCACCTGCTGGTGTATCCTAGTTGAAATATTCCATGCATATGTGTAGCTACATACAAATATGTATATTCCTTCTCCCCTTTTAAAAACAAAGCATGCCACACATATTTTTCTACGTTCACCTTTTTCACTTAACAGCACGTGTTGGAGGTCATTCCACCTTTGTTCATACAGAGCTTCCTCATTCTGTTTTACAGCTGTAACATTCCATTGTATACATGTATCATAACTTATTTAACCAGTTCGGTATTGAATCTCTTGTTAAAAATGAAGAAAAACTGCAGCTTTCTATGATCTCACATTCCCCCTCCAGCCACGTCCATTTCTCTTCTTCTCTTTGTACGCAGACTCCTCAAATACGTTGCTACGCATGCTACACTATATCTTGATCTCTCTTGCATTCTTCACCTAACTTCATTCTGTACTGAAATTGTTCTTGGGCTGGTTACCAAATTCAATGACTATTTCTTTGATTTTGTCTAACTTGAATTCTCACAAGCAATGTTGATCACTTGCCCCCTCTTGTTTCCAAACACCATACACACTCATGGTTTTCCATCTTCCAGATTATACCCTTTCTGGAGCTCTCTATCCACCTTTACTTTTTGAAGTACTTTAGGTCTTCTTGTCTATCTACCCACTCTCCCTCGATGTACTCATCCTGAACTTTGGCTTTAAATCCACATACTGATGGTCTCCATAACTTTAGGTCTTCTTGTCTATCTACCCATTCTCCCTAGATGAACTCATCCTGAACTTTGGCTTTAAATCCACATACTGATGGTCTCCATATTTATATATATATTTTTTTAAAGATTTTATTTATTTATTCATGAGAGACAGAGAGAGAGGCAGAGGGAGAAGCAGGCTCCCAAGGAGCAGGGAGCCCGATGTGGGACTCGATCCCAGGACCCTGAGATCATGACCTGAGCCGAAGGCAGACGCTTAACCATCTGAGCCACCCAGGCGCCCCCATATTTATATTTCAAACACAGGCTTCTCTGAACTCCATATGCAGCTGCCTAGTTAACATCTTTACTTGGATGTTAAATAGGAGTCTCAACCTAGTCTCAAAAACAAAGTTCTTGATCCCTTCTCCCTCCCCCTTCCTCCCCTCCTCCTCCTATTCTCCCTCCCTAAGCCTGTTGCTGAGTCAGACTTCCCATTGCAGTACACAGCACCGCTGTCCATCATCACTCAAGCCAAAAACCTATAAGCCATCCCTAATTCTGCTCTGCCAGCTCTTCAGTCCATGTCCTAGTCCTGTTAATTCTACATGGAAACCTACCCTAGGATTTCTACTTCTCTTCCTATTACTTGCCACACTGAGCTACTATCCTCTCTCCCTAGACTGCCCCAATAACCTCCTGGGGTCTCTCTATTCCAGCTCTTGCCCCCTCCAATCCATTTTCCTCAAGGAGCCAAAGTAATGTCTTAAAAATGGTAATGGGATCAAGTAGATCACATCAAATCACTTTCCTGCTCAAAACCATCCAATGACTTTCTTTTGCACTTAGAAGAAAATCCAAATTACTTATGATGGCCAGAAAGATCCCACAGGAATAGGCCAAGGGCTCTCTAACTGCCTTTATTCTCCTAATTCCAGCTCCAACCACATTGGCCTCTTTTCATTCCCCCCCAACTCACTGTTCCCTCTGCCTGGAATGCTCTTCCTTTCCACTGAGTGTTACCAGCTCATTTTCGTCCTTTGAATCACAGCCCCAATGTCACCACCTCAAAGAGGTCCTCCCTGATTGCTTCCTCTCCCACCCCTGAGCCCCCTTGGCAACACCCTGATTATTGCCTTCCTATGAAGTATTACACTGCAGCATTACCTCATGTATTTATTTACTATTTATTTCCATCTCCCCCACTAGGACATAAGCTCAAGGGGGCAGGACCTAGTGGTTGTCTTTAGCATCTAGCTCCTGGCATCTTGCCCGGAATTTCCTGGAATCTCAATAGTTCTTTGGAGACAAAATTATTTCCTAAATTATAAAGTTACTAAAAGAATTTGGTCAAGTGTTCTGATTTTACCAAAAATCTCATAAATAGTATAGATTTTCATCCTACTTAAAAATTTTTTTGTTTTTTTTTTTAAAGGTACCAAAATATTTAAGATTAAGACAATAAAATACATTCAGACGTTGTTAAAAAGGGATAGATTTTGCTTCATGTAACAGCTTCATTTTTGGAAACTCCTTAATTTTACCTGTCCTACAATTTCACAGAGCAATTTTAATTTTTAAAGCTCTTGACTCTTGGTTTCACTTATATGTGGAACATAAGGAATAGAATGGAGGACATTAGGAGAAGGAAGGGAAAAATGAAGGGCGGGGGGAATCAGAGGGGGAGAGGAACCACGAGAGACTATGGACTCCAGGAAACAAACTGAGTGTTTCAGAGGGGAGGGGGGTGGGGTGAAGGGGTAGCCCGGTGATGGGTATTAAAGAGGGCACGTTCTGCATGGAGCACTGGGTGTTACACAAACAATGAATCAAGGAACAATGCATCAGAAACTAATGAAGTACTGTGTGGTGACTAACATAACATAACAATAATAAAAAAGAAAATCTCCTGACTCTTTTCTAGTTTAGTTATTTCTGTATGCAGTAATGAAAGAAAGCATTAAATACATTTCATTATGTGATAGGCATATTATTTCTCTGAAAAAGCTCAGAATTCGCAGGAAAAAATATCATTTCGGGGAGTTGTACGGCCAACAGGGTCAGAGGCAAAATTGGTAGAAGTGACACCCAGGACACTGTATCTCGTCCTCAGAGGTGCAGCTATTGTGGGCACACACAAAGATTTTTAATTTATTTTAAGGAAACTATTGCTCTCCCGGGATTATCAATGTCCAAATCGCGCCTTCCAACCACTTTCTCTCCACCCCTTGTCTGTTCCCATAAAATGTGGTGCCTTCTCCCCAGAGCTTTCTTAATGCAAAGTCATGCATACATATTGGACTTCAGATAAATAAATCCCTGCCTATTCACGGTTTGCTTTTTGTATCACAAAGCTCCCGCTGACCAGCCGGCGCACACAGAGCCTCTAAGGCTTCTGTGGCTTGATTTATTTTGCAGTCTCTTAATTCATACGTATGATGCCACCACTGTATATTATAGGGGCAGGGCCATCTCTTCTATAAATTATGAAATCAGTTGGAAGGCTTGATGGCCTGTTAGTGAATGCGGGCTCCGTGAGCATTAATCTCACACCGGGCAGTCAACAAAGTGCGGGCGTCAGGCCAACCCACCAGCGCTGGAGCCTTTTCGACTGCAAGTCAGGTTCACGGAGTTGAACAAGTGTGGAAGATGGATCGCAGAGCCGCCCACCAGGCTGTGGTAGGATGCAAAGGACAGTGGTGGCTTTAGACTGAAGAAACTTGAGAAAGCCTCCGTGGAATATCCCCAAGTAGGCGAGGACAGTGGGGAAGCTGCAGGAAAGGGGCATCCGAGAGAGAGCGGCCGGGACATCACAAAAGGGGCGCCCAGTAGCAAAGCGGCTCCAGCCTACAAAGAATAAGGATCTGGGAGACAGAAACCAGTTGACTAAGGATGCACAGGCTGAACACATGGGACCCAGAGGGGTGTGTGGGTCTGTGCGTGCATGCGCGCAGAGACACATACCAGAAACCAGGCCAGCTTCCTTCCACAGTCACCCATTTGTCAGAGGTGTCATTATTTTTAAAGTCCTCTATAAATCTTAGAATTACATTTTAAATTTTCCTATACAAATAATACATGGCCTTTGCCCCTCCCCCAAATCTCTCTCTTTCCCCCTCTCTCTCTCTTACACACGCACACACACAATTGTCCTCAAGTGTATAGTGTAAAACATGGAATGTCGAGTCTCTATATACACCTCCCAACCCTATTCCCTAGATGTAACCACCATGAACTGAAGGTTTCAAGTTCTTTCTAACCTTCTTCAAAGCTTTCCCAAATCAAGTTCAGCTTTATTCTCTTTCTGCAAGAAAACAACATGCCTTGGAACTCACACCCTCATGAGTGAGGGGAGTAGCTCTCCAGGCTCATTCTCTGCACTCACCACCCCACCCCCCAGCCAATACTAGACTCCTTCCCGGAGCCCTGTTTGCTCTTAGGAAAACCCCAGTGGTTCTCCCCAGTGCCTACCACATGGCGTCCAGACCTGTCATCCGTTCTCAGCCCTCCTTATCCAACCACATTCCCTCCAGAGTCTTCCATCCAGCAAGAGCTGTCCCCCACATTCACCTTATCCATTCTGCCCTTGGTTTCTGCCCAGGCCCTCCTCTGCCTGGTGCACTGTCATGGTGTCCTCCGCCCACCTATCTCTTCTCCCTTGTTTGTTCATCTCTTTCTTCCTATTCTTCAATGCCCACCTCACACTCTATTTCTTCTGCAGAGCATACCTTCTCCTCCAGCCCAGCAGCTCTCTCTTTTCCCTAAATACCTATTGAATCACATGGCTTAGCATGTATTGTTTTCTAATTATGTGTGGGGTGTTAATTTTCTCTCTTCCAATTAAAAGGAAATCTCTTGAGGTTAGGCAACTCACCTAAACAGTTCTGTTGGTCCCACAGAACCTGGTCTCATGTTGAACGTTGAACGATTGGGAAAAGTCACAGTGTTCAGGAAATGACCAGACAACAGAGAAAGTTTGCTTTTCATGTACTTATCTCCCCCACTATTTTGTACGCAGGGCCAGCTTTCACTTTTTTGCTTTTGGTTTATGACCCTATAATCATTCCCTTTTATGTGGTCATTAAGATAGAGGTGAAATTACCTTCAGGGCAAGGCAATGAATAGGATCAGTGGATTAATTGCACTCTTCCTTTCAGGGATAAGAATGTGTGTGTGTGTATGTGTGTGTGTGTCCTAGAAATTTGGAAAGATGCTTTCACTCTCAAAAAAGCCAGCCCTTGGAGGTACAGCAGGTAGTTAAGCCCTACCTACGATGTGAGACCCACTTGATTTTAACTTTAAACATTTAATCCATATGCCATTTTAACAACTTGTGAAATGCTTTCTTTTTTCTCATTTTAGTGGAGAAGAAAATTTTAAAGTAAAGGGTAAATCTACTGGTGTATGACATATGGAGGTCAAGATCTTACATAGATTTTCAGCATTAAAGCAGAACGAGTAGACTGCAGGATTACAAAGAAAACAAATTCAGAGCAGTAACCTTTTGAGAACTGCCAAATTGCTGGCAAGATGAAAATGGGGTTGCATTTGAGAAATTATGCAGCGTTGTGCTTTGCTTCTTGGAGAAATATACAGCACAGAGAAGTATATGTGTTTTCGTTTGAAACTATTTTTAATATTCATAATGACACCAACTGAAGCAAATCTGACTATGTGTAGAACATGCAGTAAATGGTAAGTGGTCGTCGTGAGGAGGGGGGAAGTTACATGGAAACAGAGGCTCTGGTGAACCAAGTATATTTTTGAAATATCAGACACATTCAGCCTGGGTGCTGAAGATCACTGTGCAGGGTGAGAAAGAAGTCGAAAATTTGCCCAGAAAAAGTCTGAAATCATAGCACACAGAGGGCCGGATTCTCAGAAATAGGGAGGAAGGGGATATATAGAAGAAAATGTCTCTCTGCATATCATAAATATAGCAAAATTTCCAGTATATGCTGCTATTTTACTTCTTTATTTTGGCAGACCATTTGTGACTAGTGATGGGTGGGGCTGTTCTTGCATGTATGTTGCAGCCAAGTATGATGAATGCTCAGACTATTTTTCCTGACCTTACATGAATTTATTTCTGTTTTTTTTTTCTCCCTCATGTGCCTTTTCCTGGTGTTTTCTCTCAGACAGGGTTTCCGGGCAGCTCCATCCAGGATCATATCAGAGATATATGGAGTAATTCCATTTAGATATAAAATAGACCCATTTCTGAAATGTGCTCCCTTATTTCCTTCATTTATTTTGACATACACAAGAGAGCAAGCCAAAGAGAATTTAAGTAACCTAAGATTAATAAAGAAGCAAACACTAATAAAGATTTAACTCCTACATCCATCACTTTTTTCCAGGCTTTAAACAAATGTTACTTATAGGTTTTTCCATAGTTCAATCAGTGTATCAGATCTTCGAGTCTATTTTATTTTCAGATTTATTTTCCTACTCATATATTTCTACATATTGATAAAGCACACACATTTCTTATTTATAATACCTATTTGATATTCTGTGTTCTTAACATACCATAGTTTGTTTAGCTGTTTCCCTTTGGTACTGCATCTGAGTTATTGTCAAATTTTTACTATTAAAATATATTTTACTATTTTACAGTGATTCAACCATCTTTGTAAGATATCACTTATTTATTTCTTCTTTAGATTTTTTTTAAATTTTATTTATTTATTTGACAGAGAGAGACAAGCAAGAAAAGGAACACAAGCAGCGGGAGTGGGAGAGGGAGAAGCTGGCCTCTCACCGAGCAGGGAGCCCCCGATATGGGGTTCGGTCCCGGGACCCTGGGATCATGACCTGAGCCGAAGGCAGACGTTTAGGGACTGAGCCACCCAGGCGCCCCTCTTCTTTAGATTATTTTTAAGGTATTTACAAAACTGGAATTCCTGCATGAAAAGGAAGTGAACTATGGTTCCAAAACTCCCATAACCTCCATCCAAATTGTCCTCCCGGAAGTTTCCATCAATTTGTTGTGCCAACAGCCACGGAAAGTGTGTCGTTTTCCAATACCCCCTATAAAATTGAACTTTCTCACATTTAGTCGTTTTTGCTAATTTGAGAAATTCATTGAATGACCTTTTATTTGTATTTCTCTAATTTCAAAAAAGGCTGATTTTTTAATGTAATTATGTATAGACTGTATTTCTTCATATACCATGTCTGTTCATCTCTTTTGAACATTTACTCACTTCTATGTTTGTATGAATTTTTGTATGTTTTTGTAATAGAAACGGTAGAGAACAGGGGTTGAGAGCATGGCTCTGAGGCCAAACTCCCGCATTTGAATTCAGTCTCCTCCACTCTCAGCAGGTAAACTGCAGCAAGTTAATCAATCATCCTGTGTCTCAATTTTCTCCTCTGTAGAATGGTAATGATAATAGCATCTACCTCACCAAGTTCCTTTGAAGTTTAAACGGGTCTTTACATGTAACGTGCTAGAACGGCAGCAGGCAGATAGTCTGTGTAAATGTTTGTTTACTATTATAAATAAGCCTTTGAGTTAAAGTACTTTTAACTTATTATTCCATTATTTTTCCATTCTGTTACTTTCATTCTGAGGTTTATTCTATGACATTTAATTGAATATAAAAAAAATCCCAGTATGCCTTTTTATTGCTAGAGGCAGCGTCATTTTATAACCACTCCTTGATGATTTGGATTTTGCTGACTGCATGGTATTAGAATCTGACTTCAAGTGAGGGCAATATTCAAAATACTTTATAACTGTTTTAGAAAACAGTCAAAATGTTTAATAATTCACAACATTTAACAATGATTAACAATTGTTTCAGGAGTCAATCAAAATATTTAACAGTGATAGGAGTGAATCAACCAAGGGGCACCTGGGTGGCTCTGTTGGTTAAGCGACTGCCTTCAGTTCAGGTCACAATCCCAGGGTCCTGGGATCGAACCCCGCATCAGGCTCCCTGCTCAGCGGGGAGTCTGCTACTCCCTCTCCTCTCCCTCTGCCCCTTCCCCCGCCATGCTCTCCTCTCTCTCTCTCTCAAAATAAATAAATAAAATCTTAAAAAAAAAATACTTTTTAAAAACAAAACTAGGGGCACCTGGTGGCTCAGTCATTAAGCATCTGCCTTCGGCTCAGGTCATGATCCTAGCATCCTGGGATCGAGCCCCGCATCAGGCTCCCTGTTCAGCGGGGAGTCTGTTTCTCCCTCTCCCTCTGCCGCTCCCCCTGCTTGTGCTCTCTCTCTTTCTCTCAAATAAATAAATAAAATCTTAAAACAAATAAATTAATCAGCTAGAGCAAGGCACCCACCAATCCGAACAGAGCTCAGCAAATCAGAAGTTGGCATCAGCCTGTGAGAATGTACCGGATAAATATTATCTGTGTACTCCAGGAAACTCTTTTCTGTACTGTTAGGCCATTGTTCGGTTAACACGCGGTTGAGAGCAAATCCTTTCCAAACCATGGTATTACTTCTGATTTGCAATGCCGTCATTTCTCCTTTGAAGAGGGGTAGTTAGGTGTAATTGCGTTCAAAACACCTGTCCTTCACCTTTTACTTCTAGTTACTCAAAATATCTGGCTACAGCTACTTTCATTAGTACCATACTAATTGCGACATAACGTCAGGGATAAGCGAAGTTCAGCTTGTGATGGAGACTTCACATGGAATATTCATTGTATGCAAACCACTTAAGCCACACAATACAGATTAAGAGACTGCTAAATCACAGTGCTAAAACTTGCCAATAAAATGTGAGGAAGACAGTCAGAAATCGTATTTTCCACACATTATAATACATATCGAGATGTTTGGAGCCCTTGGCTGTTGGGAATGAGGTTGTTACTTGCCTTCGTGTAGGCGCGGCTACAGCTCCCCGGTTATCCAAAGGGTATTGACGAGCGGATAGAGTACACTCTGTCGATCGGTGCTGCAGAATCCTATCATTGCAAGTGTCTACTCCATTGATATCTGCTATTTTTTTTTCCTCAGAGAAGTGAAGATATAATTATAAGCTGTCTCTTTGGCTTATATATGCTTTGTACCCCCATTTCTTTTTCCACCTCCTAGTTCTCAAGTTGCAGGAACCGCTTCTTAGTAGCAGCCCAGTATGCTGCTGGGCATGGCACTCCGGAAAAGGTAAATAAAAAGAGAGCTGCGGGGCTCCTGGGTGGCTCAGATGGTCAAGCATCTATCTGCCTTCGGCTCAGGTCATGATCCCAGAGTCCCAGGATCGAGCCCCACGTCTGGCTCCTGACTCGGCGGGGAGCCTGCTTCTCCCTTGCCCTCTGCCTCTCCCCTGCTCATGCTCTCGCTCTCTCTCTGTATCTCTCTGTTTCAAATGAATAAATAAAATCTTTTTAAAAAAAAAAAAGAGAGCTGCATTTCCCAATCATATTAGCACAGCTCCCAGGGGTACATCTTACGAGGAATATTATGACTTTGTTCATCACATTTTCTTCATTCTGTCTCTCCCCTTTCAAATTTTAATTGATGCATTTCATTGTGTGTGCATTTTCCTAACACTTTTGAATTTATCTGTTGGAAATACAGGGTGGCCCGTACTGGTAGAGAGACACCCCCTAGCATGCTGAGAGGCAGCCTAATAAAGTTGGCACATGATACGTGAGATCAAATACATGCAAAAGTTACCGTAAGAGATATGGCCCAGGCTAAAAGCGGCAAGATCAGGCCTTGACAATGGCTGATCAACGGGGTTAAGATATTCTAAGAAAGCATGTGTCAATCCTGTGGAATCAGCAACTTGGAAATCCGGAAAGTGAGTGTGAGGAGCAACATGTCAGGGTTCATGTTAGTCATCTGGGGGGAGGTGCCCACTGAGCAGAGTGAAAGGGTATTAGATGCGTCCCCAAGGAGCAGAGGAGTATATTAGGTAAAAACCAAAGCAGAAGCCTGTGTTCAAATCCCAATGCCACCACTTACCAGTGACTTAACGCCTCTGGACTGGTTTTCTCATCTGGAAAATGGAGATGATGATACTACTACTTACCTCCTGGGTATTGAAATAAGGTCATATATAAAAGCATTTAGAACGCTGGCACATGCATAAGGAGTATAGAAGTTGATACTGAGTAGAGCCTTTAGATTGTACCCAATATGTAGCAAGTACTTGATGTTAGCTGTTATTTTGATGATACTGATAATAAATGTCATGGTGCTTTAATAACATAATCACAAAAGGGACCCCCTAATTATCAAGTGTCTTCCCATGCAGACTTGCCTAGTGGAGAGCATGTGCTGATCTAAGAAAATGACTGTCCAGTTCAATGATGTGGTTCGAGCTGTCATGGAAATTAATCTTCTGCTGTCTACATCATTTTATTATGAATTTGATTAGCATGACTCCTTCTGAGAAAATAACAATGATCTGCTTTGTGGAACTGCAATGCTGAAAGCCAGCCTTTGTTTTTTTTATTTTTTTTATTTTTTTTTAAAGATTTTATTTATTTATTTGACAGAGAGAAACACACCGAGAGAGGGAACACAAGCAGGGGGAGTGGGAGAGGGAGAAGCAGGCTTCCCGCTGAGCAAGGAGCCCGATGCGGGGCTCGATCCCAGGACCCTGGGATCATGACCTGAGCCAAAGGCAGACGCCCAATGACTGAGCCACCCAGGCGCCCAAAGCCAGCCTTTAGATAGAGGTGAATCCATTAAGGTACCACCCTTTGCAGCCTTCTGCCCGAGTGACAGGAAGACTACAGCACATCACAATCATATCCTCTGGGAAACCACTCATGACATGACACCTGTTGAGCTTGCATGAGAAAGTTCTAGCAGAGACAAAAAGTTTAGTTGACTTGTGAGCCCTACCCGCCTCCCCGCTCCTCCGGCCAGCACTTGTGGACCATGAGAGTCTCAAGCTACACTGTAATTGTGAACCTGAAAATCAGAAACACCTACAGAATTATGTGTAGCCAAAGAGCTTGTCTGTTAGCATTAGTTGCTACTCAAGGAACTACATATTCCAGCAGAGATGGGGCATCCACAAGAATTTTGTTCTACTGATAGTATTTAAATAATTTATTTTGTGTATCATCTGTTACATTCACCTAGTGGCAATGCTTTGACAAGCATGGCAGTTAAATATCTGCCAAGCACTCCGCGGGTTGCAGGGTATCTGACCAAAGGTCACGGAGTCTGCTGGAGATTTGCTGGAAGAGTGAGGCAGGCCTTTACTGAAACTTTGGCTGGAAGCCCCCACTGGGCAGATACATTTTCTATGGTCTTACTCGTTTAAAATTTAATAATTTTCCAGCATTTATTGCTTCAACCACAAGCTCCCCATAGCAAAGGGGAAAAAAAAGTAAAGACCTTCCCTCTTGCTTTAACCTGTAGTACTTTTATAGAATGCTATTGTCTGAAACCAAATGCCAGGACAATGATGCTGGAACTGGGTGAAAGCTACTGGCTGGACTCCAGGGCAAGGGCTGAATAGCAACCTCGCTCCTCCATCCCAGAGCCCAGGCCCATGCATGAGTAATGGGAATCGGCTCCGGGGGCTGAAGATGCTGTCATGATCCAGAGAGCCAGGGTGCTGTCCTCATCCCAGGAATAGCAACACCCGGCGTTCTTCCCAACCCTTGAAGATAAATAGTAGGTCCCCTATTGAAACTTTTTTGCTCTCTAGTGAAATATCCATAATTCATTCATCATTCCTCTTAACAGATGGCTTGGATGCCATCATGAGCTTGGTAAGATTCACCCAGAAGACCCTTCAGGAGGGCCAGATCCTCTGTAGGTTTTAATCCTCAAATATGACCCATAGCTTTTAAGCTATCTTGGGCCTAGCCGAGATCATATAAGAGCTGCTATGGATTCTCAGACCAAGACCAGACCCTAGACCCAGAAAACATGGGATCTTGACCTCAGGAACTGAAGGGAGGGCTGTATTGCTTCAGCTCACCTATCAAAGGTGTCAGGTGACTACCTTTCTATGTTGGCTCCAGAAGGTTCTCAGAAAGGGATCCATGTGCTTGTGTGACCCAGCTTTGATAAAACAGTCAAAATTCGCCTTGAACTTGTCATTCTTGGGACAGAGCAAAGTCTTAAGAACATTTTTTTTTAACTGTCAAAATATAGGAGTTAAACTTAAGAGGCTAATAAAAATAAGAAAAGAGTAATAAAACTGTCAACTCCTCTTTTCTCTTCAAGCTGTATTTAGGAAAAATTATATTTGTTCTCTTATGGAAAGAAAAGACTGTCAGTTTTAAGGGCCCAAGCAAACAAGAAATAGGGCATGTTAATTGAAAGAATTATTGTAATCAAAGTCTGAGTGCAAAATTACATCCTTCATAATTTTACACTTAAGTGTATTTCTGTCCATGCCTGGAAAGAAAGAATTTTCCTCATGTCTGACATATCAAATACCAAAAACCTTGCCATGCAGTAACCAGAGAATAAAGTTGGATGGTTTTAAAAGCTTTTTTATTGTCGAGAACACAAGGATGTGAAAAATGCATTGTCATTCCTTTATGGAGGCATCTAGGTGTGCGATCATTGATCAACACTGCAGAAAGTGTGACTGGAGACAACAAAGCAGAGAAAAAGAAATGCTATAGTTCTAAAAAAGTTTAAATATATACATATGTATTTATATTTCTACATACATATTTCAGAATTCAAGTACTGTGACCTAAAATATTCTTACAAAATAAATATCAGCTAAATGAATCCAGGCACAACTTGATGAAAGTCACTATACCATATGCATTTATGACACAAGCAAAACTAGGGGTCAGAAGAATATGACACTGATGCTTAATTATTTTTAACGCCTCTTTCTTCAAAAGTCAGTGGTAGATACAATCTAAATCTAATATGAGGACTGCTTAGGATCCGTCCTTCAAGCATTAGGCCCGATTAATACAATAAAGGACAGAGCTCTCGAATGAGCCAAGTGGAAGAGGAGGGCCAGGAGCCTTAATTCAGCTCTGCTCTACTGATCGGTACATATCGAGCATCACGTGGCCGATGTTCCAACTGATCCTGAATCATTTCTCTGTAACAGCAAGCAGCTTTTCCTGAGCCATCCCTACAGTTTCCCTCTGTTTCTTTTCTTTCTTTCTTTCTTTTTAAAGATTTTATTTATTTGTTGGAAAGAGAGAGAGAGAGCACGAGCAGGGGGAACAGCAGGCAGAGGGGGAGGGAGAAGCAGGCTCCCCGCTGAGCAGGGAGCCCGATCCGGGGCTCAATCCCAGGACCCCGGGATCATGACCTAAGCCGAAGGCAGACACTTAAGCGACTGAGCCACCCAGTCGTCCCTCCCTCAGTTTCTTTTTTGACAAATGGCTTCTTAAAATTAAAAATACAGAGATGGTATTGTAATCAGAACGTAACAAGAATGTGCCATTTCTCAGGGTCAAGCTAAACCGTCTTGAAGTCAGTGTTTCTCAAAGTGGGGTTCCAGACCACTGACGTGGGGATTCCCTGAAGGGTACCTTGCTTACCAGCAGGATTCCTAATTCCTATGCAAGACCTAATGAATCAGTCTTTCCCAATATGGGGACTGGGCCTGGGCCTTTTCCATAAGCCCGGCAGGTGATGCTCTTACACACTAAATCTTGAGAAATAACCCTTAAAGGAATTGCACTTGGGACTTGAACTTAATTAGCCTTATATAAATCAGAGGTTCACTGGTGCACAATAGAATCCCTTGGGGAGGTTTAAAGCCACACAACCATGACTGCTCCTCAGCCCCAGAATGTCTCATTTGGATGGCCTTAGGTGAGGCCTGGGAAGGAGCAATTTTTTTTTAAGTTACACATGTTATTCTAATATACAACTAAGATAGGATGTTCATAAGCAGTATTATTCACAATAGCCAAAGGTAGAAAACAACACAAGTGTCTTCCAAAGAATGAATGGATAAACAAATTGTGGTATATACATACAGTGCTAAACCTTTTAGCCATAAAAAGGGAGTGAAATCCTGATATATATATTACAGTATGGATGAACCTTGAAAATATCATGTTGGGTGAAATAAGTCAGACAAAACAGGACAAATATTGCATGAGTCCACTTATATGAGGTATCCAGAATAGACAAATTCATAGAGACAGGAAGTAGAAGAGAGATTACCAGCACCTGGAGGCAGAGGGAAATGGAGAATTAGTGGCCACTAGTTACAGACTTTCTGTTTGAGGTGATAGGAAAGTTTTGGAAATATATAATAGTGATAGCTACACAGCATTGTGAATGTCTAATGCCACTAAATTGTACACTTAAAAATGGTTGCACTTGTAAACTTCATGTTATGTATATTCCACCACAATAAAAAAGTTTTTAAAAGGCAAAAACATGGGGCACCTGGGTTGCTCAGTTGGTTAAGCGACTGCTTTCTGTTCAGGTCACGATCCCAGAGTCCCAGGATCGAATACAGCATCGGGCTCCCTGATCAGCGGGGAGTCTGCTTCTCCCTCTGACCCTATCCCCTCTTGTGCTCTCTCTCTCTCACTCTCTCTCTTTCTCAAATAAATAAAATAAAATCTTTTTTAAAAAGGCAAAAACATATCTATGATCTTAACTAGGATTGAAAACCTTTGTACCTAACGCATACAGGTGAAGCAAACAGCCTGCCACAGGAAAAAATTGAGCTTCTCACTCCATTAATAAAAGGCGTTTACCAACTCCCCATTGACCCTTGAAAAAAGGGGAAGTCCTTAGCATAGCCTAAAAGCCCTCCATGATTTGGCCATGGACCACCCACCCAATCTCATTTCTGATCACCACCCTCCATCCTTTGCTTCAGCAATAACTCCAAACTGAATGACAAGTAATTGTCTGACTATACCATTTGGGAGCATACATCCATGTTTTTCCCACATGCTGTTCTTCCTTTCTGCAAATCATCTCCTTGCCAGAGACCGCTGGTCCAACTCACCAATTAAGGCCGTGATGTCAACCCTGGCTGCATATTAAAATTTCCTACAGAGCCTTTTAAAACTAAGCATGCCTGGGCCACTCCTCAGACCAATGAAATCAGTCAATGTCAGGAGTGGGAACTGAGCATCAGTCATTGTCTTAAATGCTCCCCAGGTGATTCTAATGTATGTGTGACTGAGAACCACTTCTTTGTTACTCAATGTGTGGTCCTCTGACCAGCAGCCTTGACATCATCTTGGAGCTTGTTAGAAATGCAGAATCTCAGGACTCATCTTAGACCCACTGATACAGAATCCTCACTGTAACAAGATCTGCAGGTGATTTCTTTGCTCATTAAAATTTGAGAAACTCTCTTAAAGCTCATCTCAGGACTTTAAGTAGCCTTTCCGGGCCACTCTGCCCTGTTGACCACTTGTGCCTAGAACTTACTTCTATATGTGCATTTCTCTTATTGTACTAAGATTTTGAGATCTTGTAGACAACATTTTATCTTTATATTTCCAGTAGCTAGCAGGATATCTAGCTTCCATAAATAATTACTTGAATTATATTAAATTTTAAAAGCAACAACCTTATCATCAGCATTTCAAAAATAATGATAACACCCCAAAACCAAAGACTAAGGCATAACAGAGTAAAAGAGCCCACTGATGGAGCAACTATTATGTGCCAAGACCTTCAAACATGGAACGTGCACCCTTAGAAGAGCCCCACGGGATAAGTGTTAGCATCTCAGTTTTATAGATAGAGTCACTGGAGCTCAGAGATGAGAAGAAAGTTGGTCGCGAGCTGGTGCGTGATAGGGATTTGAATCTAGCTCTGCCTTGTTCCACAGCCAGTTGTTCTGAGCTGCTAGCAATTTAAAAAAAACAGCTCATATTTCAGAACATCCTGAGTATACCTCTATTCTCTCCTGTATTCCTCTCCCTACCTGCCCTCATCATCTCTTCTTATCAGTGAGTGTGACCTCCCTTTAGCCAAATTCCTCTCCCCACTGGCTCTTTTCTCTCAGTCTTTATTTTCCTCCCCTTCGATGACTTACCTTGTCCCTCCACGGGGATTGAAGTACATTTTGGACTCTTGTTTTAGTTGTTAAATGTATTTTCTCTTTCTAAAATTCACTATCAGGTCAATTAAATTCCTCAGTAAGTAGTTAAGATTTCTGGTAAGTCCTCTTCTGATAGGACGTGAAGTAGGTTATAGATTTAAATACGATCTGAAGCTAATTTTAATTGAAAGTAAGAAACTTCACCGTTGCTTCTCTTTGGCTTGATTTTATGCAACAGATAGAAATTATAAGCCTAAATTCAGTTGCTTTTTGTTGGAAAGTAAGGCTCCAAGGAAAACTCTTATTTTTCTTTACCCTTCAACAGAAAAGGAACACAACTCGGCTTCACTTCTTTTTCTTCCGTGGATCAAACTCCAGCTTGGGTGGAAACATTTATTTGAGAAACTAAATGGTTTATTATTTATCTAGGTGTCATGTGTAAATATCCATCTTCACTGAAAACTATAACAAATTTTGCAATCTAATCCACAAATACATATTTTTCTTTGAAAGAATTAAAAAAAAATAGAACGTTTCAAAAACTTCCTAAGAAAAAACAATGGCAACATTCAGTTAAGCAAAATGTCAAGGCTGAAAACCCCCAATTTAATATAGAACAATAATTCCTTTGCTGGAATAGAATTTGAACAGAAAAGAAATAGCACTGTGATATATAGCCTGGGATACCCAAATAAAGATTACCACGATATTTTATGATAGCACTGTAAGGCCAAATGAAATAAAATTACTGCAGGGGTGAGTTTCCACAATGTCAAAATAACAAACCAGCTATGGCAATTCAACCCCAAACAGCATTACATATGATGTGCAACATACCCTCTTCGGGTGTCTTCTTCCCTACACTTCTTGGTGAGAACTGTATCCACTGTGAAGAGTCGGCCATCACCGTAGGGGGACCAACATTCCTCGTGTGTACAGAACTCCCCCAGTGTGGGCGCCTGGGTGGCTCAGTTGGTTAAGCGACTGCCTTTGGCTCAGGTCATGATCCTGGAGTCCCTGGATCGAGTCCCGCATCAGGCTCCCTGCTCGGCAGGGAGTCTGCTTTGTCCTCTGCCCCTATCCCCTCTCATGTGTTCTCTCTGTCTCAAATAAATAAAATCTTTAAAAAAAAAAAAAGAACTCCCCCAGTGTTAGCTCTTCCCCCTGCCCTGAAACCCCCTCAGTCCCGGGCAAACTGTAATCTTTGGCCACCCCACCTGGCAGTCATGTTTGTGCCTGAGCACACCCCCTCATTTGCATGTTCAGGGGTGATAGTCTGACTCAAACTGAGTCAGATGCATACTCTGGCCTGGTAAATCTTTCTTTGCTGCAGCAGGTTTGGACTGGAAGAGATGTAAACCAGGTCCAGAGGAGCCAGGCCACTGCAAGATAGAGCTGGTTGTATGTCCTCTACTAGGCCTCACATCTATGTGCGGTACCCTTCACATTGTAGATGTTAGGATTCTCTATGCTCATTTAACACCTTTTTTAGCAGTAAAAAGTCTTCTGACTGCAAAATCAATATATTATGACAATTTTCTGACTGATGGCATTCGAGCGTATTGAGGAAGGAAGCCTATTTCTAATGACACACAAGTACCATATGGGCTGGTGGCTTTGCTGGAGGCGACTGTGTTCGGTGATACGCATTAGGGGAATCCAAGAATGCCACTCTGTGAAGAGAAGGGAAGACAAAGAAGCCACGCAGCACAAGCAAAGTGCAGAGTCCTCGCGTGTAAAGGCAGGGGAGTCGGCCCCAGCTCCTCATTCTAGTCTTCTGCTCCTGAGCCTGACTGCCTCCTTAGGAAGGTACTCAGACACCCGATAATAAAATCTTCCTTTTTGTTTACATCGAATGAATGGATTCTAAAACTTAGAATCAACAGAGCTAATTCCATGATTTGCATCCAAAAGTTAAAGTTGTGAAAATAGGGCGCCTGGGTGGCTCAGTTGGTTAAGCAACTGCCTTCGGCTCAGGTCATGATTCTGGAGTCCCTGAATCGAGTCCCGCATCAGGCTCCCTGCTCGGCAGGGAGTCTGCTTCTCCCTCTCCTGCTCCCCCCTCTTGTGCTCTCTCTCTCAAATAAATAAATAAAATCTTTAAAAAAAAAAAAAAAAGACGTGAAAATAAAGCAACCATGTTATCTGACAAAATTGCTCATTTTATTTATTCTCTGAAATGATCAGACATTTTAATAAAAATAATTCATCCTCTCTGTGTAGACATAGCCTCTGCAAAAAAAAAAATTATTAGAGAAATCATAACTGGGAAGAACATTTTAAGTGTATGTTGCCAATCCACTTAGCAAATAATAATAAAGACATCTGGGAGCACAGTATTAATAGTAAGTACCCTTTGGATGTCTGTAAATAGATATTATTAAATTTTAGTAATCTAACAAATTCTGTATGAGGACTTAGCCTGATGGGTAAAGATGTTGTTACTGGCAAAGAGATTAAAAACGAGCATCAGCTTTGTTTATCTCTCCCTTTTAGTGATGGGCATATAATGCCATCCTTGAAATAGTGAAATGCAGTCTTCAATTAAATCCTTGGTAAGAAACTGCAGAATATCCATTCCACTTCAAATTCTTCTTGTAATTGTAAGTCTTAATATTTTTCAAAGCATATTGTTTGTGTCAATCACATGTAATATCTAGAGTCTATCACATGAAATGTAATTCAGTCGTGGGATTGCAAGGTTTCTTCTGTAGCATCACTAATAATGGTAATACTATGCATTTCTAGGGGGCTTTTCTTTAAAAGTAGTTTGGAGAATGGTCTTGTTGACTTGCACCTTGAGATAGAGGCAGCACCAATGTTGTGCATAGGAAAAAGAGATCTTTCTAATGTATTCTAAAGAAAGCCACTTTCTTCAAACCTTTACTTACCAACATTATACATTCTGTAGCAAAACAAAATGAGCTCTGCATCTCCTGGCATAATTGAAAAGCTTATTTTTAAATGCCATATGTTACTATGATTCATGCTGTGTTTTTAATGATTATCGCACATGCAAGCAAAATGCTATATTAGCTTTATATTCATGTAATTCCTGATAATCACAAATACACACAATGAAAGACAGGAACAATATCAGGGTGCCAGAGATGCAAAGAATCTCAAAAAGTTCTCTAATCTTGCATCTCATCTTTGTAGACGATTGAACTTAAGTCATCCAAGACAAATGGTAGCATTTCCTTTTCAATTTAATAAGTGCTTTATGGAAGTCCACAATGCCACCCAAACTACAGAGAATAAAAGAAAAGTTGGACCTGATTCTATCCCATTTTTAAGGAATATACAATATTTTTTTCGAAAAGGTATAAAATAAATAGAAAATAAACAATAGTATGTATATCTTGGGATGCATACAGTAAAGGCTCTCAAATTTTAGCATACATCAGAATCCCTTGGCAGGTTTGTGAAAACACAGATTTCTGGGCTCCTACCTCCCATTTCTGATTCAGTAGGTCTGGGGCGGGACTCAGGAATTTGCATTTTCAACAAGCTTCCAAAGGATGCTGATGTTGCTGGTTCCCAGACCTTATTCTGGGACCCAAGGCAGTAAAATATAGGGCTTAAAAAGGCAGGCTATGGAGTTCAAGTGAAGAATTTGAATTCCACCTGCATAATATTGCATAAGTTGTTCATCCTCATTGCCTCAGTTTATTTGCCTGTAAAATGGAAACAAGTATTTTTATGGGAATTAAATGAGATAATGCTTGTAAAGCAATAGCACAGTGCCTGGCACATAGTAAGCACACGACAAGTGTTCATTATTAAGGCCATTTCAGATAAATAGTTCCTAAGTACTAGTTAGGAACTAACTACCCGTTCTCAAACCAGTACTGGTATGTGAAACACAGACACACACACACACACATACACACACACACTACTACTACTCCTACTCTATGGTAGTATAAAGTTATAAAATGTCTTTCCTTAGGAACCATTTTTCTGTTATCCTAAGATAACATATTTCCTAATTTTGGGTCCTGACATATATTTATGTATATGAAAATAATGGTAATAGGAACTGGCATTTACTTATTTGAATAATGAAAGCTTGACAATAGCACAACTGTTACCCTCCCCCATTATAATTTGAGGTTGAAACAGGAAAAAATAAAGGAGAGGTAGGATTGGGGGTTTCCCAAGAGGGCCACCATGACTGTGTCATCCAGAGTATAATACTAGGAAGCCCACAAATCTTCGAAAGAAGAAAAGGAGTTCATATAGGACTGATGCTGAGTTGTGGCAAGAGTAGCAGACATAGGAAGGGGTCAGGAGGGCCCTGTGCAAGAATGGAGTGTACAGGGCGCCTGGGTGGCTCAGTTGGTTAATTGGCTGCCTTCGGCTCGGGTCATGATCCCGGGGTCCTGGGATCGAGTCCCGCATCGGGCTCCCTGCTCCGCGGGGAGCCTGCTTCTCCCTCTCCCTCTGCCTGCCTCTGCCTACTTGTGCTCTCTATCTCTCTGTCAAGTAAATAAATAAAATCTTAAAAAAAAAAAAAAAAGAATGGAGTGTACAAAACACAGTGCTGGCTCTGACCCACTCAGTGTAACAAGGCAAGGAACTGAGAAGTGCCTGGGTGGCCTCCATGTGACCTCCCCTGATAGGTCAATATACAGCACAATACACACATCCGTGTTGCCATGGCAACTTTAAGGCAACCGGATCTCAGGGTCTAACCTGAGAAGTCAGAGCCGAGATCCTGCCCTGACCACCTGACTGATGATTTTTCTGACAGAGGGTTCAATAAAGCAGGACTTCCACTCAAAATGCATTCTATTCTGCCAGAGTGGGGATGCAGGTTATCCCCTGGGGTTAAGGGATAGGCCCTGGGTGGCAGTCAAATGTTTCTGTCCTTGCTACCCCGGTCCATATCTAAGCATCAGGCAAAAGACACTCACACCATGAGAAGCTCTCAAAGGTAAAATATAATTTCTGTCGATATTTTGGTGAAATTGTTTTGGCTCTAATTAACCACATTCTCATGCTATTAGACTAGAAAAAACAATTCTAAGCAAAGATTTTGAAGAAATATTTAGTTAAGGTCCATTCAAACCTCTTTAGGTGGAGGTCAGGAATTGGAATCAGGGAGATGGTAGGATTTAGGAGAGGGGTAAAAGTTAGTGATATCTTTGGGGTTCACTATAATAGGTAATAACCAACTGTTTTGATGATTCAATGTTTTGAGCAAAGAAATGTCTACCCAAACCAGCCATAACAAAAGGACCTGCTGCATGATAGGCAGTGTCAGTAACTAAGGGTCATTGAAAAGCATTGTCTTAGGGGATGGGAAAAAAATATCTGCAAACCATATATCTCAGAAGGGGTTAATATTCAAAATATATAAGTAATTCATCTAACTCAATAGCAAAAACACAAGTAACCCAATTAAAGAATGGGCAAAGGACTTGAATAGATAATTCTTCAACATACAAATGACCAACAGGTGTATAAGAAGGTAATCAACATCACTAATCGGCAGGGAAATGCAAATCAAAACTACAATGAGATATCACTTTACACCTATCATAATGGCTATTAGTAAAAAAAATAGTAAGCGTTGGCAGTGATGGGGAGAAAAGGGAATCCTGGTACACTGTCGGTGGGAATGCAAATTGGTGCAGCTATTATTCAAAACAGTGTGGAAGTTTTAAAAATATTTTAAAAAGGAACTGTTGGGGCACCTGGGTGGCTCAGTCAGTTAAGCATCTGCCCTCAGCTCAGGTCATGATCTCAGAGTCCTGGGATTGAGCCCCACATCAGGCTCCCTGCTCAGAACGGAGTCTGCTTCTCCCTCTCCCTCTGTCCCCCTACCCTCCACTCATGCTCTCTCTCTCTCTCTCTCTTGCTCTTTCTCAAATAAATAAATAAAATCTTGACGAAAAAAAGGAACTGCCATATGATCTAGCATTCAGGAATTTGAAATCAGAATCTGGAAGAGATACCTGGACTCCATGTTCATGGCAGCATGATTCAAAATAGCCAAGATATAGAAACAATCAAAATGCCCAGCTACAAAACAAAAGGAGGGCGTGCCTGGATGACTCAGTCAATTGAGCACTTCACTCTTGATTTACGTTTAGGTCACAATCTCAGGGTTGTGAGATCGAGGCCCATGTTGGGCTCCTCCACGGGTGTGGAGCCTGCTTGAGATTTTCTCTCTTCCTCTCCCTCTGCCCTCCCCTCTCTCTCAAATAAATAACCAAATAAATGCCCATCTACAGATGAATGGGTAAAGAAAATATGGTAGGTATATACAGTGGAATATTATTCAGCCTTTAAAAAGAAGGAAATCCTGCCAATTGCAGGAAGATGGAGGGGCCTGGAGGACATAAGCCAGTCCCAGAAGAACAAATACTGAACGATCTCACTTATATGTGGAATCTAAAATAGTCAAATTCATAGAAGCAGGGAGTAGAATGGAGGTTATCAGAGGCTGGGGGGAGGGAGGAATGGACAGGTGATGGTCAAGGGGTCCAGAGTCAGTTGTGCAAGATCAATTCTGGACATCTACTATACTGCATAATGTCTAAAGCTAACAATAATACCTAATTGTATATTTAATATTTGCTAAGGTGGCACATCTTATGTTAAGTCTTCTTACTATAGAAAAGAAAATATTAGGAGGGGGAGAAAACTTTGAGAGGTGAATGGGTATGTCTCCGACCTTAATGATAATGATGGTGTATATGTATCACCAAACAAGTTGTATACATCATATACATATAGTTTCTTACATGTCAATCATACTTCAAAAACGTGGTTAAAAAAAATAAAAGAAAAAGAATGAGCGAAAAGCATGGTCTCGGTTTGAGTTTCTCCAAAAGCCAACCCTGAGACAAAGATCTCAGTGCAAGTAGTTTGTTTGGGAGATGACCCAGGAAGCATGGCGAGAGCGTGGAGAAGGGGGACAAAGAAAGGAGGGGAGCCAATCAACTTAATTTACTGCAAGGGCAACTGGGGCTCAGGCCTGCTGGGCACCTAATGAGGAACTGTGTGGAACACACCTCAGAACTGTCCCCTCACAGTAGCTGAGTTTGTATCCACCACCATCGCAGCCAGGAGAATGCACCCGGCACACCAGCTAATTGGCTAAGGGCCCGTGGCCAAGCTTTGAAGTCCCTGGCCTCATTTGAGCTGGGGCCACACCACCCACGGCCCCACTCCCACCAATGACTGCGTATGGCCAGGATACTAAGCAGACATGTTCCCGAGAGACAGGAGACTCCTTTCTTGGGGACTTCAGCGCAAGGACTTCCTGTGGGCTTTGCTAAACCTTCCCTAGGCTTCATTGCCCTGTAGGATACATCCACCCAACTTTCTCGTCATCTACTCTGACAGGGTCAGACTTGTATCCTGGACTCACAGTTTTCTCAGCCTTCCCTGGGCCCCTCCCTCTTTCTTCCCACAGAGCAATTCCCCTACATGCCTTTTTAATACCCCCTTAGCATCTGCTTCCTGGAAATCCGAACCAAACACATGCACAGCTGCCCATCCTTCCTTGATTGACGGTCACTCCTGGGGGAACTAACTTTCCAGCATTCCCAGTCTGCCCTGTGCACTGGCTCCAGCAGCTCCCAGGACCAGCAGACCCCCTCAGGCCAGGAGAGGCAGGAAGCATCCTGGCAGGGCACTGTCAGTTTGTGGCCCCTGGCTGAGCAGAGGGGCAAGGCATCCATAGTGGCCATACCTGCTCCTAGCATTATGGTTTGGCTATCTGCTCGAGTATGCATATAGATTGTTGTGCTCTATACACATGGCCAGGAGATAAAAAGGACTTTAGGCAGTAATATTTCCAGGCCTCTGTTAGGAAAAAAAAATATTCTCCACAATTAGGGTTACTCTGCTTTTCCTCTCTCAAGGTATCTAGAGGTTGTTTCATTTTCTTCCTGCTACTTCTCTCCTGACTTCCCAATTTGATTGCTTGTTATTGATTAAAATGGGAAATGTTTTATGCTCAGAA
The DNA here is from genome assembly GCF_029215605.1 of Mirounga angustirostris. Classification (NCBI taxonomy): domain Eukaryota; kingdom Metazoa; phylum Chordata; class Mammalia; order Carnivora; family Phocidae; genus Mirounga; species Mirounga angustirostris. The sequence goes on from NW_026991711.1 coordinate 164,584,735, forward strand.
CATTTACATCTTCTGGTAACAAAAAGACATAAAAAGACTCTGAAGAGGAGCTCTTAGCAACGAGTCTTAGAGCAGGCATTTAATAGTGTTTGTTTTCGTCCTACTTAGTCCCCTGGGGATAAAGGGCCATATGTATAATACGTAAGGTGCTGAGAGTCATATTCCTTGTGTGGTCATAAACAGAATCAAAATGATATAATTATATGAAAGCACTGCTATAAACTGTAAAGGGCAAAGAGGAGTTACTTTGAGATCTTTGTAATTCATTATTGCACTGGCTCAGGTGAGCCGTGGGTCAAGGCAAATCCTCAGACGCAGGACACTTGCGACGAGGAAAAGCTTCCTAGAACACGGTTAGTATATAATATAATATGTCCTACCAAATGTGTGTTCGACTCTATCGGCTTACTTTAAACACAACTTAAAGCTCCTTCATGATATTCAGACAATAAAAGCAATTTTTAGCTATTGAGAAAACATTCTGTTCCATATGTTAGACAATGTAACATGTGTTGTAATTCCAGCCTCCCTGAATGTTCTACATTTATTTGTAATTTAGTAGAATCAGTCTTCCGCCTTTGGGATACTAGAGTGCAATTTCACGCGTACCATTAAAAATATAGTTGATCTATTCTACAGCCTGCCTTAGCTGCAAATGTTGAGAAATTATTGACGCTGCACAATAAAGATGAAGAAACATGAAACCTTAAGAAAAATGAAGAATCTAATTTAAAAGAATGGAAAAGGCAGAGATAAAAATCAGGACAGTGACTGATCCAGCCCAATGCACTAATACATCTTTTATACTTTCTCAAGCTGAATAATGGAGGTAGGTCAGAATTTGCATTGGTGTGAATCACTCAGATCAAGAGATAGGAAGAAGGAGATACATACATTATCTGGTCAATTTTACCAGATACAGTTCAATTGCTCAATGGTTCATCTGTCTTTTCCGAGCCAGATTTGAACAAAGGTGACCCTCAGAACTCGTTACAAAATCTTGTTATTTGAAAAACATTTTATTTTTGTATTTTCTTGAGACAGCCTCAAAGATTAATGTCTAAAATAAACTTGGCTGTTGAAAAATTTTAAAGATACAATCAGAAAAGTAATTCAACATGTCCCCAGTGCTTTTAACTCCAGTGATGAAATTCTAATCTGCAACAAACTTGGAAAAAGCAACAACAATACTCTTGGGTTTTCATACCTCCTTATGTATGTCTTTCAGCCAACAATTTTAGCTCCAATTTCATCCAAGGCAAATTAGATTAAACTTCACTAGAATTTTGTAGGCATATTCCTTCTCCCCTAATCATCCCAAGGAGTATGGTTGGCAAAAATTAAAATATTAAAGATGTCACAGATTTATCAGAACAAAGCAACGCTATATAAGCAAAAACAAAAAGGGGATGAGGGATGCTTAACGAAGAGGCAGTTCTATTCCTTCTGGGCCAAGCTGTTCATTTGATAATGACCTTTCTTAACCTCAACTTATTAGCTGTAAAATGAGAGGGTTCAACTACCCTTGAGTTCTAAAATCCTATGTTTGTGTACATTCATCTTGTCCTGTAATTGCTTATCATCTGTGTCATCGTTAGATTTTTTTTATTCTTATAGCTAGCCCAATACCTAATACATAGGAGGGACTCAAGAAGTATTTATCTGGTGAACGAACAATCATATGTAAATAAATATAAATCTCTCCCTCTCTCTACTCAAGTGGATATGTTCACAGAGGCTATATATTCATGGACTAAAGGTGATACCTTGTCTAACTGCTGGTCACAGATATCCAACATGCCCGAAAGCTCAGGAAACAGCATGACAACATGAAATAAAAGGTCTACATGGGTGTCTGGGTATCTGGGTATCTGGGTATTCGATCCTTTCCTTACATCGGCAACAAAGTAAGGGACAGATAGAAAAATAACATAAGAATTGCATGCTTCCATGTTTCTGGGGCAGAAATTCTTCCTACTGAGTATTAATTTACAATACTTTAAAACTTGAAGGACTAACTCATTCCATTGAATTCATCAAATATTTAGAAATAGTACAATGCTTCCTAGGAAAGAACTGTTTAGATGCTATGTCTTCAATATTTAATTTGACATCTTGTTGTAGCATCAGAATATTGTGCTAAGCTACCACCATGTGCTCTTCTGGAATCATAAATTGACAATGGCATTGAGCAGCCCAGATGAATTTCCAAGTTTTATAAGTGTCTATGGAAAATGACACTGAAGTCTCACAAAAATATATATATTCTAAACTAGGAAAGGAATACTGGCCATATGCTAAATTAAAATATTTGGCCATATTTGGGGGCCCTCATGCATTATAAAATTTTTTTTTCAAACATGAGTGAGAAAGCCTCACACAAGGTATCAAAATGTGATAAAAATACTATTGAGGCTATGTCACCTAAAGCCAGGGCATTGAAACTATTCTGTATAAAACCATAATGGTAGACACATGACCTTATGCATTTGGCAAAACCCATTGAACTGTATGGCACAAAGGGTGAATCCTAATGGAAGCTATGGACATTAGTTAACAACAGCCAATCGTGGCTTATCAGTTGTGATAAATGTACTACACTAATTCAATATGCTCAAAGAGGGGAAACTGTGGGTGAGGGAGAGAGGGAGTATACGGGAGCTCTATCCATCTTCAAATTTCTGTAAACCTAAAACTGCTCTAAAATTAAAATTTATTAATAAAAACACACACACACAAAACCACTGTTGGAGCTATTCCATCTAAATCCATCAGCTCAGCAAATTGCTCTATCAACAATGAACATAATGGTTCATTTATGACATGAGAGGTGATTATACCCAAAGATGATGATGATTGAAGATGTAGTATTTTGATATGAAAAGTCCTTTACTGGATCCAGACCCTGAATATAGAATAGAAGGAGTCTTTATAAAGACCTACACTAATCTTTAAGGAGAGTTCTTCTCATTTTGTACCTTATACTTAGCTCTGCCAAATTCTACATAACTAAAAAATAAGATCAGAAGAATATGCCCACAGTCCATGTCTTATCAGATGATATTTGGGAAGTTATAAAACAAACAAAACATTATCATAATAATAAAGCAAAATGTCAGAGAACACAAAGCTAAAAGGAGGGCGCTTGGGTGGCTCAGTCCTTAAGCGTCTGCCTTCGGCTCAGGTCATGATCCTGGGGTCCCGGGATCGAGTCCCACATCGGGCTCCTGCTCGGCGGGAGGCCTGCTTCTCCCTTTCCCACTCCCCCTGCTTGTGTTCCTGCTCTCGCTGTCTCTCTCTGTCAAATAAATAAAATCTTAAAAAAAAAAAAAAAAAAGCTAAAAGGAGCCAAGGAAAAGATCCATTTCAACCCCCTTTTCCTAGGTAAGAAAAAATAAGGCACAAACACAAGCCCCTTGTGATCTGAAAAGCTCTATGGAAAAAAATTAATCTCTGGTCAAATTATAGGGATACTGGAGTTATTTCCCGAGCAAGTGATTAATATTTAACTTGTGATCGCTGTGAAGTTTATACCTAATTGTAGTTCCGTTTTCATTTGGCTGCAAGAAAGCTTAGCACAAAATTTGTGGCACATTTTCATCAAATGTGTAGGTTGAACCTTACTCCTGCCTAATCTTGCTTTCTGATGCGTCTACGCAATTTTTTGACTTGTTGTTATCTTGCTGTATTGAGTGTGATGCAGATGACCTTAAACAGTCCCTCTCCCAGCTCATTTCCTAATTCCCTTCACTCCAATCAGGAAGAAATGTGTGGATTAAAAGAAAACATTTCAAAAAATGGTGATCAAATAGAAATTATTTTAGAATAGTGCTATTCATCTTACATGACCCAGAAGGAGGTCCATGTGGCTTTTCATCAAGGAGTTAGATGTGGCAAGGAGTGTTATCTTGCAAAAAGTAGGATCAGAGTGATGCTAATTGTGGAATATTTATTCCTCTTGAAATGAAAGGAGGGGGCATATATCCCCAAGCTGTGCACAAGATGATCTATTGGGCTATGGAAGGAAAATACTATAATTTTTATTTAAGCTCTACCATTAATTTAATACAAGGATGATCATGGCAACATTCATTTGGTCCATACATCAAGATTGGTATCAAAGAAGGATTCATGAGGAATAATGAGAAGAAAGCGGGAGTTCCACAATGCATTCTTCATTCTTACTGCAGTTTATATAAGCCCTGCTAATTCACTAACCCTCACAAAAGGGACAACATCTATAATGTATGGAGTCTATTTATATTGACAAGAAAAAGACCCAAGATCCAAGAGCAAATGGGCCAAAGATATGAATAGGCAATTACCAAACAGTGAAGTCCAAATGGCAAATAAGACATAAGAAAGAAGCTTAAAATCGCAAACAAGTTATTGGAAAGCGAACTGAAGCAACAATGAGAAACCATGCATTGGTTTGACAAAGGAATAAAAAAGTACCATAACACCTTGGGCAAAAGAATATTCTTCTGCATTGCAAGTGGAAATGGCAACTCTTATAGGCAAAAGGCAGGAAATTATTTATAATGCGATTCCACATTCATAAACTAACACCAAAAACACCCCTCTGTCTATGTGGATATGTTTAGTACACATGTGTTTAGTTGTATATGAGCATGGAGAGACATATGGCAGGATATATTTATTGGATTGGTAACATAAGTAACATTTTGGGGTGAGGAGATCTATTGTGGATAGAGTAGGAAAAAGAAGGAGATCAAAAATATGAAGAAAAAAATTACGCAGAAAATGGCATGTATGACATGAACACGTTTGGAATTTTTGCATAATTTTATAAAAAGTAACTTAAAAATAAAAATAAAATGGAAAATAAAACTTCTTAAAACTTTCAACAAGCACAGTGTATATTTGCTCTGGAGACCAGCCATTGAGATGTTATTCAGAAGTAGGGCAGCTTGGGTGCCTGGGTGGCTCAGTTGGTTAAGCGACTGCCTTCGGCTCAGGTCATAATCCTGGAGTCCCGGGATCGAGTCCCACATCGGGCTCCCTGCTCAGCAGGGAGTCTGCTTCTCCCTCTGACCCTCCCCCCTCTCATGTGCTCTCTCTCTCCTCTCATCCTCTCTCTCAAATAAATAAATAAAATCTTTTAAAAAAAAAGAAGTGGGGCAGCTTATTTCTTTGTTGATTTTCTCTAAGTAGCAGACATCTTCCAGAAGAGTGACCATCCTCCACAGGCCAGGGTAAGAGGTTGGACCCTCACCCACATTGCAAATGCATTTTATAAAAATCATTAAGCCCTTCTGGTATTGAATTTAAGGTATGAATAAAGTACATGGATAGTCCGGCTATCAGGGTCATTCCTACCACCTAACACCAACACCAAAACTGGGTTCTAATGCCTTGAATGATAGTTGTAAAGATCCCTTGAGTTTTGTAGTCTCACCTCTCATCAGGGGTAATAGTCTCTTCTAGAGTTTTGCTGAGTGTTCGTACAATCTCCAGAGCTGCCTCCCAAAGATCCTAGTTCTGTTCCATGCAACAAAACAGAACAAATCCTCTAGCACTCTTGCGCTATAACTCTTCACAGAGCTGGAGACAGCAAAACTATTTTCACTGGTCTTTCTTGCTCTGGACCAAAGAGCCCCAGATGCTTAAATGATGCTTCACTATGTTTCCAGCTGTGGTCTGACCTATCCAGAAAACAGCAGGGAGAGAGTGACTACTTCCATAAATGCAGCCCAGGACTACTCAAACATTGATTTTTTTTTTTTTTAAGAATCACATTGTTAGCTCAATTTGAAGTTGTGATCAGTTGCAGTTATTTTTAAATTAACTGCTCCCATATTAGCAATTGAACTTGTGTGATTGAAGTATCTAAAGCAATAACTGTTTTAAACTTTTCTTATTGATTTTGGCCTAGAATTCCAAACTATTGTGATCGCTTTACATACCAACTCTGCTATCCATTTTATTAGCTGGTGTCTTGCTGCATAATCAAACACCCCAAATTTTAGCAGCTTAAAAGGACAATTAACATGTATAGTCTCAGAGAGTTTCGGTGGTTCAGGAATTTGAGAGCAGCTTAGGTAAGTGGTTCTGGCTCAGGATCTTTCATGGGCTTGTCAAGATGTCAGCCAGCAGGGCACTTGGGTGGCTCAGTCGTTAAACGTCTGCCTTCAGCTCAGGTCAGGATCTCAGGGTCCTGGGATCGAGCCCCGCATCGGGCTCCCTGCTCGGCGGGAAGCCTGCTTCTCCCTCTCCCACTCCCCCTGCTTGTGTTCCCGCTCTCGCTCTCTCTCTCTCTGTCAAATAAATAAAATCTTAAAAAAAAAAAAATTTGTCACCCAGCACCGCAGTCCTCTGAAGACCCCAGTGACTGGAGGATCCACTTCTAGGCTGACTTACTCACATGACAAGTAGTTGGTGCTAGTTGTTGGCAGAAGTCTTCAGGCCATGTGGACCTCTCCAGAAGGCTAACTGAGAGTCCTCCTGCTTGGTGGCTGGCTGACCCCACAGTGAGTGAACCAAGCAAGGAGGAAGCTGCAGTGATTTGATGTGTCTTAGAAGCCACACAATCATTCTACCAAATCCTATAGAGAGAACTGTCTTCACCTTTTGAAGGGAGAGGCATCAGAGAATTATGGACATATTTCAAGCCACCATAGTTGATTTATCTGCAAACAGAAAAAAAAGGAGGAAAGGTGTGAAAAGACCACTGAACAGGCTTGGTTTTGAATACTGCCTCTGCTACTTAGTAGCTCTGTGAACTTGGGAATGTTATTAACCTCTCTGAGCCTCTTTTCTCATCTGTGAAATGGAAATAGTTCTAGTATATACCTCTCTTCAGACTATAGTGACAGTTAAAGGAGATGAAACATGCAAAATATCTGGTACAGCATCTGCTGTATAGTAGGTGTTCACCAACCTGCTGTTATTTCTTCCATGAATTCATAAAAATGTTAAAAGACAGAATACTGGTTTGGACAAAAGCCTGGTTTGAACAAAAGGCTGCTTTGCCATGCGCCATAGAAGGTCATAGGTGTAAGATTGTGGAACCCCATCTTTCCATGGCTGGGGTCCTGGGCATAAAGAAATATGACAGAAACCTGGTAATCAAAACTAGGTAATTAAATGAGACAAAAGGCATGAGAGCCAGATAAAAAGATATACCCTGAATTTCCATACTGAGTGATTTTTGTGTGTACCAAGTAATTTATGTTTTAAATCCTAAATGTCCTTTACATTTTTGCTGAAAAAGAATTATCTTTGAAAGTAGAATATTGAAAAGTCATTTATGTTCTTTAAACACATCAAAAACTAGCATAAAATAACGTGATGATTTTAGACATGGCAAGTATTTTATTATCTTTAGCACTCATTAAGATACATAAGAGCTGCTATAATCCCTAAATTATATGAGACATTTGGTAGCATAAGTTTAGTGTTCTTTTTTTTAATATGAAAAAAATGTAAGCAAGGGTATTGAATAAAATAAACTGATAATTGAGCTTTATAGAATCAAAACGAAAAATCTAAATTTATATATCCTATCACTAGTTTTCCTCACTTCCATAGAGTGATTTGCATTTGCAAAGTTCCATTTTGAACATGAACTAATGCTTACAAATTCCAGGACACAGAGACTATTACGATCTCCATTTTATAGATGGAGAAGTTGAGACCCTAAGACCAACGACATCCCAGTTCCTCAGGAAATTAGAATTTGGGGTCCATTCAGAAATATGGCTTGTGTCCTGCCATGTTGACTGGGAAGATAATATAATGGCAAGCATTGTGAAGTAATTTTGTATACTCTCAGCCACTTGACAAATGGAAATGAAGACAATAACTCTTGCATGCTCTGCAATATCCGAACTTACAGGCTATTATCTAACAAACAGTTTCTTCTTAAAAAAAAAGGCTCTGCCACCAGATTTATGAAGGCTTCCTTGAATATACGAAAATATAGCTTGTATTCCAACCCAGGTAAAAGTGCTCTGATTTTCTTCTATGCAAGACCAATTTTAAGAGAGTCCGAGTCTACTTCAGAGGTATGACAGAGGCCTGCTAGCCCTCTTGGTTTTCATACACTCTCTCTTATTCATTTATGGCTTGCCATTTACTGTTGTAACAGATCATCAGGCGCTCATGACAATATTTGGCAGTTCACAGTTCACAGCAGCAATGTGCGCTGAGCGATGGGGTTTACAATATCTGCATGGTTATGATTATAAAATTGTGCATGGGCCAGGGAAAGAAAATAGCCCAGCAGATTATATTTCAATGCACCCATTAGAGGATCAGCATGAGACACCATCAGTAGCACAGGAATTCATCAACTTCACAGGCACCCAAGCAGTGTTAAAAGCTTTAACTTTACTAGAAATATAACAAGTAATAAAAACAGACAAGACCTGAAATGGTCTAAAGGACCTAGCACAAATGTGGCAGAAGATTAGTAACACTAAATTTTTCAGGCATCGAAACTTTCCCCAAATTCAGTAAGCAGTTTCTCAAAATTCAGGGCCTTCAGTACAAATCTTTGGTTCAGCATAAATGGGTTCCTAGACAGACAAACAGCCTTGGTCTATAGAGTCGCACTGAGGTCATCTTCTTAAAAACTGTGTTCAAGGTCTTACCTGAATGCATTTTACCTTAATGCACTGCTGTAAATTTTTTTCAATCTATTTGTCACCTTTTTAGCTACTGTTGATGAAAGTATTTTCTTTCTTATAGATCACACTTGAATCTAGGGGCATCTTCCAGGGTCTTCTAGAACTTTCTTTTCTTAATTACAATGAATTTGAGATATATAGAAAGCTATAAAAATAATATAATAAATTCTATCTCACTCACCATCCAATAAAAGAATTATATATATTGTCAGTACATTTGACATCCTCTGTAAACTCTTCCCCAAATGCACTCTACCTTTACTCTCAGTAATAAGCCTTCTGCTGAATTGGGCATTCATTATTCCTAATGCCCAGCGAATGTACAGATAGTGAAGAGCGAGTGTATCGATACACCATATCTATTTACTATATGTGTATCTCTAAGCAATATTTACTATTATTTTGCACGTTTTTAAGCTTTATTCAAATGGAATCACTTAAGTGTGCTATAGGTATACTTTTGCAACTTGCTCTCTTGCTCAACATTATTTTTGTAAGACTCATTCATGTTGATACCTGTGGAGTGAGTTCATTCATTTTCATCATTATATAGCATTCCTTTGTATGGTTATATCACAATTTATTTATCCATTCCCCTAAAGATGTTTTCTATTAAACAGCTTGTGATTATCACATAAACTACAAGCAAATTTTTGTAATTTACAGTCTGTGCTAAAGTCATTGAAGAAAGTGAATATGTGGATATCAGTGGGATATGTCCCTGGTGGTAGACTCTGAAGCACTCATACTACCTGCTTTTGAATGTTTGGGGTTACACCTTTTTTTTTTTTTTTTTGGCCAAGCATATGATACCTGCGATCATCAGACTTATTTTCTATTACTGTTATTATTATTTTGTTCTGGTAGCCTATGTGTCTAAGGCCAGTTGCATTGCCTTTTTCTTCTATAGATTCTTAACACCTAATTTAGTTCCTTATTATATCTATAAACATTCATGAGTGGGCTTCATTTGAGAGTAGCATTAATGCTTCATGAACACATTCCTCTTGACCAAAGATAGCTATAGAAAGGGAAGGAAGCTCCCTCACCACAGCATAAACCCTAACAAGTACAATGGCCTGAAATATGAGGGAAGAGGAGACCAAGACCAAAGGTGAAAGATTATAGGTGAATGGTCTGGATCTAGTTTTCTTCCAGTATGTCAAACATTGGCAATTACATTATGTTTCAATATCTTAGTATTATAGAAAGTGACGATACTATTGTAATCTGCCTTCTCTTAGGTGTTTCAAAGTTAAAACACAGCAAGTGGGTAGGCAAGTGGCAAGGGAATAGTATACATAAAAAATATTTAGTTAGAGACCGAGAATAGCCATTATTCTAATTTGCAATAAATAACTTAAACAAGAGTGATACAACTGATGCATAGCTACATAGCCATAAATGATTCCTGTTCAACAAGTTACTCATTTGCAATAAAATGCATTTTCAATCAATAGGTGAAGTACACATTATCTTACAACACCTCTGGGAGGACAGAGAAAAAAATGGAAAGCAAGAATCAGCAAACCATGGTATATATGATGATTGCTGCTACCCTATTTCTTTCCCACATTTTGTTAAAAAGATAAATTATTCTATTTTGTATGAAACAATTTTCTATTACAAAAGTACTACAAGATCATTTTGGAAAACTTAAGTTATCCAAAAAAAATTACAAATAAGAACATAAAGGGGCACCTGGGTGGCTCAGTAGGTTGGGCAACCGGCTCAGGTCATGATCTCCCAGTGCTGCGATGGAGCCCCAAGTTGGGCTCTGTGTTCAACGAGGAGTCTGCCTCAGGATTCTTTCTCTCTCTCCCTCACGTTCTGCCCCTCCTGCCTGCTCACACATGTGCCCACTCTCTCTCTCAAATAAATAAATAAATCTTAAAAAAATAACAAAAATTCAATACGAATTTTATTTTTTAGATAACCACTGTTAACGTTTTATTTTATATGCACTCTCTTATCTATGTATATATACATTTTTAATAAAACATGAATATGTTACAATTTTAAAGCTATTTCATGACCTTTTCCATTATGCAATATATCATGCATATTTTTCGTCAACATTATTCTTCTTTACCCTCATTTATAATGGCTCCATCTTATTCCACCTTTTGGATGGGCTGTAAGTTATTTACCATGCCTCTGTATTTGAACATTTGTTTCTAATTGTTTACCTTCATCAGCAATGCTGAAATAAGTACCCTAACTGATAAATCTTTGTATACATTCATGATGATTCCCCTAGGATAAATGCTTAGAAATGTAATAGCTGAGTAGAAAGCTACACACACATATAATATTTTTCCTATGTGCCACCAAATTGATGTCCAAAGACGTCAGACTCTCACCGCCACGGTTTGAGAATGTTTATTCCCTCAATGACCCCATGTCTCTACTACTCCCTGTATCCCTTGCCATGTGACTTTGCAGCCATCTTCTGCTTTGGCTACAGCATAATTCCCTCCTCTTGACTTCGACCATGTGAATTTTCTCTGGCCAATGGGACAGTGGCGGTAATGATGCATGGACAATCTTCAAAAGCGCTTACGTGCTTAGGGTTGCTCTCTTTTGCCCCTGTCATCACCATGAAAGGTATTGTCCACTGGTCTCCAGAAGAGAAGAGAGACAAGAACAGCAAAACCACCCTTTAGGCAGCCACAAAGTGTGTGACTGAGTCTAGCAGAGATCAGAAAATCCACTCAATTGAGCCCAGTCACGATTAGCCAAACACCCAACTGAGCTGAACACTTGTGAAAAATAATAAATGGTAAATTCTTGTTACACTTAGCCACTGGATTTTGGGAGTGGTTTGTTATACAGCAATAGCTAACTGATATGTGCTACTCTCCCTACAAATGGAATTTGAATAAAACTTTACAGGTTACAAAGTAGTTCCATTATGTCTCATCATTAACACAATTTTCTAGATCAGAAAACCAGAGTTCAGAAACATTATGATTTGCCCAAGCTTTCCTAGTTATTAAGTGGTAGAGTCAGGGTTCAAACAAAGATCTTATAACTGTAGCTTTTCTCTATTCCAAACTTTTTCTGTAAAAAATCCAGTTAGTAAATTATTTTACTTTTTGCAGGCCAAATGGTCTCTTGTTGCAACTATTCAACTCTGCCATTTTGGCACAGAAGCAGCCATAGACAACACATAAATGAATGGCCATGGCTGTGTTCCAATAAAACTTTATTTACAAAAAACTATCTCGGCCACCTCACAGAGAATAACTGTGGCTGGCACTTCCACCCCTCAACTAATGGTTAACTACTTCCCATCAGTGCTAAGGAAGGTGCCAAAAGTTTGGCATCTTGTCTTCCAAAGTGTGCAGATCACCTATCTAAATTATACATGTATCCCTAATTACTAGTATACTAATTACTTAATAAACAACTAGAATACTAATTACTTAATATGCTAGGCAGTACACAAATTACTAGTATACTAATTACCTAATTATATATATATATATATACACATATATATACCTAAATACTAGTATCTATCTAAATACCATGTATATGCTATATCTATACTAAATATGAAATAACTAGCTAGCTAGCTAGATAGACATACATCCATATGTATAAAGATTTCACAGATTCAGAAGTGACAAAGATTCATCTTGTTCAATTTCATTTCAATTTCATTTGAAAACTGAAGCTACCAGGAAACCACAGTCAAAAAACAGCTAGTGGTAATATACGTCCTTGAAAGCAATCACAGGTCGAAGGCCCACTGGTACAAAAGAGATGACGGCTGGAAAAATGTATAAATGGCTGCTGGTCAATCATGAAAATAGAAAATAACCAAGAAGAATCCATCAAAATAGGTGATGTGTGAAAATGAGAATTTCCCAACTTGGTTCACAAAGGAGCGATTTGAAATGAAAACCCATGAATGCATGAATGAATGAATGAGTGATTGAAGAGGTGCTCAGGGAGCTAAGGTCAACCCAGCTCGATCTCAGTAAAGGTTAATTGAGACAAGGCAGCTGTCTCATCTGCTGGGGGGTAGAGCCCATATTGAGAGGCTTGGCAGCGGTGATATTTTGCACAATTTAAAAGTGAACAGAGTACTTTTCAGTGATCTCTAGTTTTAGAAGATCTCAGCTATGGGCCACACAGTGTAGATAGGAGCCGGGGTCTCACAGATCTTAGGACTGACTGCAGCTCGGCCCTTTACTAGGCGGGTGCCTTTAGGGGAGGTGCTTAGCACCTCCCTCCCACCTTGAGTCTCTATTAAATAATATGTAAATGAACACAGTAATAGATGCTGTCTCATAGGACATCTTCTTTATCCACTCCTCTGTCAGTGGACATCTGGGCTCTTTCTATAGTTTGGCTATTGTGGACATTGCTGCTACAAACATTGGGGTGCATGTGCCCCTTCGAATCACTATGTTTGTATCCTTTGGATAAATACCTAGTAGTGCAATTGCTGGGTCATAGGGTAGCACTAATTTTAACTTTTTGAGTAACCTCCATACCAGTTTGCATTCCTACCAACAGTGTAAGAGCTTCCCCTTTCTCTGCATCCTCGCCAATATCTGTTGTTTCCTGAGTTGTTAATTTTAGCCAGTCTGAGTGGTGTGAGGTGGTATCTTATTGTGGTTTTGATTTGTATTTACCTGATGCTGAGTGATGTTTTGCATTTTTTCATGTGGATGTTGGCCATTTGTATGTCTTCTTTGGAGAAACCAGACAGAGAGAATTATGAATGTTGTTCAGTTGCTACAATAATAAATTACAATCACTGGACTGTAATCTTCTTGAGGGTAAGAATTAAAGACCACACCTATACCTAGCACAGCCCTTGAAGTTCAGTCATGGTTTGATGAATATTTGTTGATTTATAGATTATAATAAAGAAAATCTTGAGTTTAGCAAAGAAAAAATTTAATTTAATAATTCAGGGTTTGAAGAGGGGAAGCAATCTAGTCTCTGGTGTTCTTATGGTCAAGTTCCACATTTTCAAGGCTCCATCGAGTTTATATGGTGTTATTGTTAGGAGTTCAGGAATGAGTCTAATATGAGTTTGCATTTCCATTCAGCCCCAATTTATTGACTGTGAGACCTGAAGTAAGTGATTTATCATTTCTTGGGATGTTTCTTTGTGTGGAAAATGTTTGGTTTAAGGGTAAAGAGCATCAGCTCTGCAGCTGGACTGTCTGGGTCCAAATCTGGGCTTTGCCACCAGTTAGCTGCATGATGGTGAACAACTTAGTTTGAGTTACACACAAAGCAGACCCTGCAACAAAGACTTGGGTGCAGGTAACTAATTTGGGAAGCAATCCCAAGAAGCACAAGTGGAATGAGTGGGAAGAGAGGTGCCAGGAAGGGGGGAAAATACCCTTAACATGTGCTAATGGGCAGGATACTGCTGGGTAGGGCCCAGCTTCCATAAGGTAGTATGAAGAGCAAGCCTCGGAGTTGTTTCACTAAGGGAAGGGGAAGCTGAGATATTTATGCACCAGCTTGTGAACTTCTTCTTTTATTGAAATGTATTTGACATATAGCAAAGTGTAAATTTAAGGTTACAATATGTTGATATGATACATTTATATACTGTAATAATAATTGCCATTGTAGCAGACAGTTAGCACCTCTATCACATAACTATTATTCGTTATTTCTCTTTGGTACATCATTAAGATCTAGTCTCTTAGCAGGTTTGATGATTATAATACAATGTTGTTGTCTATATTCATATACTGTACATTAGATCACCAGGACATATTTATCTACTAGTTTCAACTTTGTGCCCTTAAACAACATCTCTGCTACTCTGCCACTCCCGAGTTCCTCAAAGCTACCATTTTACTCTCTGTTTTTATGAGTTCAGCTTTTTTAGATTCCACATACAAGTCATACATTATTTGTCTTTCTCTGTCTAACTTACCTTGCTTAACATAATGGCCTCAAGTTCCATCTATGTTGTTGCAAATGGCAGTATTTCCTTTTTTCTCATGACTAAATAATAGTCCATTGTAGAAATATATCACATCTCCTTTAACCGTTCACCTATTGGTGGGCACTTAGGTTATTTCCATATCTTGGCTATTGGGCGTAATGCTGCAATAAACATGGGAGTGGATACATCTCTTCAATATCTTATTTTTATTTCCAGAAGTGGAACTATTGGATCACATGGTGAACTTCATTGATTGTGCATTGTCCTAGCAGGGATGAAACACTCTGCTCTTCTATGTTGCTCTACCTACAGGCTGGAGGAAGCTCCCATGGCTCTGGAGAAAACCCCATGGCAGAGAACCTGAGACTGTGGGCACATAAAGTCAGGAGCTGTCTCTGCACAGAAAATGGCCAGGGGCTGCTGAGGTAACATTGCAGCTTCAGGTGAGCCGTGGGGATATGAGGCAGGGCATGGACAGTGTCTGCTGCATACTCTACACCTTTTTGTTTTTGTTTTTGTCTGGATATTAGAAACAAAAATAGAATCTATAGAGGAGACTTTATAAATGACAACTAGATGCAACACATGGTCTTCGATTAGATCTGAGATTTTTTAAATATAGCTATAAAGGACATTATTAGGATGATTGAGAAAATTTAAATATGGTCTGCCTATTAGGTAACATTATTGTATCACTATTAAAATTCGTGGGTATGATAATGACATTGTGGCTATTTAGGAGATGATCCCTGTTCTTAGGAGACACACGCTGGTGTATTTATGGGTAAAGTGGAATGATGTCGGCAACTTCCAGTTGTTTCAGAGAAAGATTACACACACACACACATGCATATGCAGAGAGAAAGCACACATGTGGCAAAATTTTAATGATTAGCTAATCTAGGGAAGAGTACACAGGTGGGCATTATACTATTCTTGCATGACTTTTATGTAGGCTTCCTCTTTTTCAAAATAGAGTATGAAAAATGTAAACAGTCGAATCTGTCTCCTAGAACTGCTGCGGGGATACACTGAGAGCTAAGAGCAAAGACGTGGTTCAGGCTGCCTGGGCTCAAACGATGCCTCTCCCACCCGCCAGCTAGGTGGTCTTAGGCAAAGGAACTTTGGGTGCACAAATATCCTCACCTGCCACCTGGAACTAATAAAAATCCCTTCTTTGTGAGAGGGTTGTGAGGATCAAATGGGATCATGCATACAGAGCACTGAGAACAGTGCCTGGCCTATGGTGACTATATAGCCAATATTATATGTCATCATCTCCATGATCGTCATGGCTATAGGTGACCATACATCCTAGTTTCCTATTGTTCCCTCAGGGGAGTCCCATTTGGGCAATAAAGGATATGATCATCCTATCATTCTCTCATTTAAGTGCTGGAGGGCTATTAAATAAAATTACATAGAATAGTAATGCCTTTAGAGCTGGTGCTGGTCCCTTCCTCATCTTCCCCTGGACCCTCACCCTATCTAGGTTAGGAGTGGGCCAGTGTGGACTAGGTAGCAGGCTGGGAGCCACTGAGGTGATGAAAGCACAGTGGGATCCGGCACCAGGTATGATAAGTAGGGACAGATGCCCAACAGAAGTCAGAGAAGGGGGATCCAGCCATGGGACAACAGGTCCCGGGAGAACCAAAAATATGCCAGACCTCTAGGCAGACCCCAGGCATATGGTGCAGGAGGAAAGTTGGGGCTTCATTACTGGAAATGTGACCAGAAGGTAAGGGTTGGTCGAAGAAGAGCAAGGCAGCTAGTGCAGCTCATGGAAAGCCAGAGAAGAGTTACCACCATGTTTAAGTTCCCAAGGCTGACATGAGCCCTGCCTAGTGCCTTGGGTGGGGGGCGGGCAGGTTGTTCCAAAAGCTGGTGTAGCGTATTCCAGAGGCAGTGTGGTGAAGGAGTGAACACTCAAGTCAGGCAAACTAACTTTCAGTCCTAGCTCTGCTGTAATTGATGAGAGACTTTCGGCAGATGGCATTCACTCTCTAAGCCTTGATTTCCTGACTATAAAAATGAAACATCTATCCCAGGTTCCTTCTAACCCTGTAGAGAGAGTGGTTAAGAGCACAGATTCTAGAATCGGACAAAATTGGTTTCACACCATAGCTATGTGATAATGGGCAAATCGCTGGACCCCTTTAAGCCTTGATTTCCTCTCTTGTTACATGGGAGAAGCAATCATACTGATATCTTAGAGATGTTATCAAGTTAAAAGAGGTAAAGCATCGGTTAAGCCTATAATAGAGAACCTCTTATAATATTTAGAATCAGGTTCAAATGCAAGTAACTGAAACACCCCAAATAGCAATGACTTAAAAAGATAGAAGCTTATTTCTCTCCAATATTCAAGAAGTCTGCAGGGGTCAGACCAGGGTTGTATGACATTCCACTGTGTTGGGGACTCAAGGGCTCTCCATCTTGTCACTCTGTGCTGAATGGCTGCCTTTCCCAAGGTCAGTCAGTGGTCCAGGATGGATGCCAGAAAATGTTATCTTTATTTTGAGTGGCCATCAATTAAAAACCCGGGGATTTATGGGGCGCAAACAAAACAACAAAAACCAGGAGATTTATTATTATGGAAAAAGAAATAGATCATGAGAACAATTAGTAGTCTCTGTCACAACCCTCAGTAAGTGTTAATTGCTATTTGTATTATTATTGTAGTATTGTATATGTTTGTATATGTATATGCAGTATTTTGTATATGTTTGTTATTAATGTTCCAATGATTCTACATGTAGGAATCAAATAGCTCTAGCAGCTCAAATTAAAGGGGTTAAAGATAATGGTCAAGGAGATTTTTTTTTTTAAAGATTTTATTTATTTATTTGAGACAGAGAGAATGAGAGAGAGAGAGCACATGAGAAGGGGGAGGATCAGAGGGAGAAGCAGGCTCCCTGCCAAGCAGGGAGCCCGATGCGGGACTCGATCCAGGGACTCCAGGATCATGACCTGAGCCGAAGGCAGTCACTTAACCCAGGCACCCGGTCAAGGAGATTATTATTAAAACTGATTTCCATTAGAGTTTTACTTTTACCTCAGATATTAGAGAGTTTAAAGATAGAGAAATAAGTGTCACTCTGGCACTTGATTTCATATTCATAACAATGTTGAAAAAAATGGATTATGTCCTAAAATGATTGAGAAACTGGTTTGGCTGATAAACTAAAGATGATAAAGAAGAGAAATCAAACAACCATAAGGCTCCTAAATATCTGGGAATAGTACATATATTTTAATAGCACAAGATGGAAATCAATTCCAATTTCAAATGAAGAATATATATGTGCTGGAATTAAATGCTTTTAAAAGGTTTATGTTCCATTTTGGCTCTAAGAGGAAGAAAAACATCAAGAAGAGTATGTGATATATGAACAGCTATATTAAAAAATAGGAATCCCTCCTTCAGTGTGGATTTTTTTTAATTGGCACCATATAGTCCAATAAGACACATGAAGCATAATAAACTAGACTTTAGAAAACTGAGAAATAAACAATAAAAATACATTTTTAAATGATGGCAAAGTGTGGAATGTATATATCCAGATTTCCTTCTCTCAAGCTATGTTCAATGTTATTTGAAACTTTCATTTGCTAACATGTGCGTGAAAACCTAAACACAAGATGGAAACTCTGATAGCAAAAGTCTCCAGAGATGGAGCTTATCTCTAAACTTTATTTTTTACCTTTTATTTTCCTAATCTTTTTTTTTTTTAAAGATTTTATTTATTTATTTGACAGAGAAAGACACAGCGAGAGAGGGAACACAAGCAGGGGGAGTGGGAGAGGGAGAAGCAGACTCCCTGCCGAGCAGGGAGCCCGATGCGGGACTCGATTCAGGGACTCCAGGATCATGACCTGAGCCGAAGGCAGTCGCTTAACCAACTGAGCCACCCAGGTGCCCTATTTTCCTAATCTTTAATCATCATTATATAATTTTTCAGTGCGTTCAATAATAATTTCTCATCAATCTCTTCTTCCGTGGGATCTGGCTGAATATTTGCAGGAAGCCACTCCCTTCTATGCAGTCACATGCCCCCTACACAGTCAACCTGGCAAGATATCCACCCTCCCCCACCCCCACCCCCGCCATTCAGGGAGAACAGGGAGCACAGGGAGAGAGCAGCGTGATTGACTGAGGCCATCCATCCGCCTCAGAAGTGCTCTCCCAACTGTGCTTCCATGTGAAGGTGCTTTTCAGTATAGATCACCTAGGGGTCTCATGTGCAAATCTAACTTTTCTCCCTTAAATTCCACTGGAAGAGCTAAAATAGGATGTAGCATCTGCAAGGCAGAGATCCTAGTTACTTCCTCTAATTCAATCATTTCAAGCTCATTTTGCAAAAATACCCAGCTACCATTTATGTCTATGTGATGTTAAATATCTATTTGGAAAGTGGAAAATGTATATAAATGAGTTGAGTACTGAGCCTCATCACCTGTTAGGAGTCAAACATTTGGTGTCTGCCTTGAGCAGATAGAGTGCATGGTCCTGCTTGACCCTGTGCTCCTGTGACAGCCCATTTCAACCAAATCTTCTCTTTCCTGGTTTCCTCTGCTTGTCAGTTCAACACAGTCTACACACACACCTCTAACAGATTCGTATCTCAAGTGCTTTCTGTCATGCTAGATCTTTTAATTTCAGATTTCCTTTGTTTTTTAATGGCTTGTATTTTAGTATCAATAGATGGCCTTGCTGCCTTTTCCACTATTTTCTCTTCCTTTTACTGATTTTTTTTCTCCCTCTTTTTCACCTTTTGGCTCTGTCCTTCTCAGGTCTCTGTCCCTTTGCACTCATCCCTCCCACCCCCTCCCCAACACCCGACGTCATCTACTTCTTTGGTAAATGCAAGATTAGTAATAATCTCTCTTGCATTGTTTTTCCTTAATTTCAGGGCAAACTGTTGAAGCACGTGCCTTGTCATTTGATTCCTCTGCAGCTGGCAGAACTTAAGGGACATGGGCCGCAGTCTGTCCCATAGGAGGAGATGAGCCGTGGTCCTATTTTGTAGAAGGGGTAATAAGAGGCCAGAATTATTTTCAGAAGAAAAAGAGGGAGTGCTTTTGCATGGGGAGGAAAAGCATCTTCCCAGGTAATTTCATTTTCTCCTCCTATATTGAAATGTTGAGTTGTGGGTATCAGTCAAGGTTCTGGCAGGAAGCAGGGGTCAAACTTAACAGAGGTCACTGAAAAGAGTTTGGTTAAGGCACTTTCTACAAAGGTATAGGCGTGGTTGAGGGAACTCACCAAGGAGTGGTGAAGCATCCTGAGACTGGAAAACAGTGGGAAGCCATTACCACCCTAGGCCTAAAGAGGCAAGGTGTAGAAAGAGTTACTCAAGTTGGAGAAATCTGTACCAGCAGGAGAGAGTCTCCTGAAGGAAGCTGTACTCTTTGTTGCAGACACCAAGCCCAACTAGAGTAACCTAAGAGAAAGATGCTGACAAGGGAAATGAGGAAGTAAATACACTGACCTCTTTCTCCTCCTGCTCTCCAATCTCCTGCTGGCCCTTCCATTGGCCAAACCCAACAAGAAGCCAGGGGCAATGAAGATGAAGTAAGCTTGGAGGATAGTTCTGGAGTGCAAAGAATATGTGCTACAATAATCTAGTTTTTCTCAGTTTGACTTGAGTGTGTAGGTCTATGCAATGACACTAATGATGTGAAAATATTGATGAGAATGAGGACAAATATGATGATTGTGGTAGTATTGGTTGACAGTAGTCGTGGTGATATCACCTTACTTTCATAAAATACTTTATACTTCCAACATGCCCCACACACATATCTGATTGGCCTGGAGTAGATGGACAAACTATGAAGTACTGAGACTGTTCTGTGAATAACCATGTCTTGGCTTAATTGTTGGTCTATTAAGGGGAATCTTTTATTCACTTATTTATTTTTGAGGTGGGGGGCAGAGGGAGACAGAGAATCTTAAGCAGGCTCCATGCCCAGTGTGGACCCCAACGTGGGGCTTGATCTCACAACCCTGAGATCCTGACCTGAACTTAAATCAAGAGTCAGATGCTTAACTGACTGAGCCACCCAGGCACCCCTTATTCACTTTTTTTAATAATATATGTTGAAAGCCTACTATGTGCCACACTCTGTATTAGCTGTGAGCAAGAGAAAAGATCTCTTTTCCCCTTGAGTCTATACCCTATACCTAGCTTTGAATTTTAGACAGCTTCCCTGGTGAAAAGCAGATCTGGCTCGAGTAATATCACCATACAGATCTCTTGCTCAAATTTAGGGTTTGGTATGAGGTCTGCAAGGATGCTCTGGGAGCTTGGTCTACCTTATACCTTTGGATTCTACTGAAACCTCAGTTGGATTTCCAGTTCCTTGTCTTATCTTGTTTGATGTTGAATGATGGGAAATGTGGAAACACCAAGTTAAAAGCAAATAGAGTCATTGTATTCTCATATCAATCCCTGGCAAAGAACAGGAGCATGATTGTTTTGTTTTATTTCCTGTGTTCAATTTGTTAAAGACCTATGCTATCTCTCCACTGAGGAACTGGTGAAATAAAAAGAACATGGGATGTACAGCCAGAAGATCAGAGTTTTGAGACCTGCATCTGCCACAGATTAGCTCTGGGATGTCAGACAAGTCATTTGCTTTTTCTGAGCCTTCACTTCTTCATCTATAAAATAGGAGTAGTAATCAAGAGATCCAGATGGTTACGTGTTTTAAATGAAGTAATATATGTGAAAGTTTTTGTTAAAACTACAAAGGCTTACCCAAATTTTAGTAATTATTATAAGAATTGGCTCATGAATTCAATGAAATGTTCAAATATTTTGCTATTAAAAATCTGGATGTTGAGAAAATCCACTTAATTTTAGTTTTCAACTAAATATTTGGTATCATGCTGTCATAACCATAAGTACTTTTATAAAATATCTGTACAGATGCATTTCCCTATAAATGAAATGCTTTCAATATATAAAATAATTATTTCTCAGTGACTTGGTGTGAACATAACTGGTTTTCTTTGTGAATTTAGCTTCAACTTCTGCCATGGGCTCTCCTTATCTGAATTCCTTCCCTTTTTGTACTGTGAAGCAAGAGAATTTCAGCATATGCTTACCCTACCAACCTGCTTTCCCGTAGAACCTTCCAGAGGCTGTGGTTTTGGACTAAATAGGTATGAATGTACACATCCTGGCCCCACCACTTTCTAGCCATGTGACCTTGAGACAGTACTTAACCTCTTTAAGGCTCAATTTCCTCACCTGCAAAACGGAGGATAGTTGTCTATTCTTTATTCAGCCCTAACCCCCAAACAAAGCTCTCTTCCCTGGGAGTCCAACCTTCTGCAGATAGCATCAGTAAGACTCATGTGGGACTAGCCAATAGGAGATCAGCATGCGGAGGAGAGAGAGGTTGGAAGAGTTCTTAATCTTCTCCGGTTTCTCAGTGTTGCAGATCTGACAGGGGCCATATGCCTCCAAAACCACCTTTGGCAGTGACTCTTCCTCCATGTGCTAGCCATCCCTGAGCTCTGGTAACACTGTTCCTCCCTCTTCTCCTTCTGTCTTAGGGCAGCTCACCCTTTAGCTAGTTCCTGGTACCTCCCCACCCCTATCAGTTCTGTAACCCTACCCACACCCCTGTAAATAGTCTCTTCACTAAACTGTTTTCTTGATCCTATCTGCATGAACTTTCCATATCCTGCTAGGTCACTGACTGATACAGGGATTTAAAAATACTAGGTACTTTCTAGGACTGTGGGTTAAGCAAATAATGTACATAAAGACTTAGAATAGGGACTGAGGTATCAGAGCTCAATAAACATCAGCAATTATCATCTTTCTCTCCACCTGTCCCTGAAGGCTGTATTCTGACTTGCTTTCCATCTCAGCTTAGAACTCTTTCAGCTTTCCTTCAGCTTACCTCTACCCCATGCCTAGCCTGGTTCCCACTCTTACCTCAGCCCAGCTGCTTAGACCCCTTTTTCTAGATGACCCAGTAGGGAGATTGGACAAGATCAAACATTCTTAAAAACAACTTATTCACATTGCTAAACAAAATCAATCTAAAAAATTACCCACATAATTAGAAAATACATTGAGTGACCATATCATTAACTCTCATTCATGAATTATAGCTTTAGCATATGTAAACAGCAGAGTAATTTGTGGGGAAATAGATGAAAAAGTAATTGTTAACCTCTTAACAGGAGATCCACCGTCAGTAAATCATAAAGGGAGGAACGGACTGAGATAATAACACAGACTAGTAATGGTAATAGTAGTAAATTTTAGTATATCAGATTAATTGAAGAGGCTCATAAAATACCAATGAAGTCCAGTTTTAAAAATAGTTATTAGATGTTTGAGGCTTTTCATAGATGGATAGACAAATATAAAATTTTCATTTGGACAGGGTGTTAAATCTGCCTTTAAAAAATAGTAAAGAAGTTTAGAATGTTATAGAGAAATAGGACCAAAATAACTTTCTTTTTTTTTTTTAAACTAAAGAGTTAATGTTTTAGTGAAATTATTTCTAAACATGTGTGGTATGATTTTAGGGATGACTTCCATAGAGACATTCTGGTACTGTACCATTCTAGGTGTGGTCAAGAAAACAGCCACCTGAAGCTGTGGGAAAGAGGAGCTGGAAGCCTACAATTAAAGGTCTCAAGGAACAGTCACAAACCACACTCTGAAGGATTGGCATAGGTGTCATTATCAGAACACTCAGGAGAGTCTAGAAGTCCTAGAGCATCTAGCCACCAAAGAAGCACCATAAACAGCAATGCAGGCCACAGAGAAGAACCATAAACTGCAAAGGGCCTCATGGAAGAAGCTGCCATATCTGATCCTCGTTAACAAACTGTAACCCAAATAGGGGTGCTTGGGTGGTTCAGTCCATTAAGCGTCTGCCTTCGGCTCGGGTCATGATCTCAGGGTCCTGGGATTGAGCCCCATGTCGGGCTTCCTGCTCAGCGGGGAATCTGCTTCTCCCTCTGCCTCTGCCCCTCCCCCCAGCTCATGCTCTCTCTCTCTCTCTCTCTCTCTCAAACAAATAAATAAAATCTTTAAAAACAAACTGTAACCCAAAACCATGCTAAGAAGGAGGTCCTGGGAAATATACTCCCCATACTTCCAAGGGAGTGGTGATGGTAGTGATGAGTCAACAGCAGACAATCCACCCGAAGTACCACGAGGCATCATCCTAGGTACTTTAGACACTGTTTTATTTAATCCTAATGAGAATCATATGCAATAGGTATAGGTACTCCCATTTTACAGATAAGTACACAGAGAGTCAGAGAGATGTAGTAATTTGCACATAGTTGTACAAAGAAACAAGATTTATACTCACATTGTCTAGCTTTCCATAACATTCTCCTTCCTTATATAAATTATGAAAGACCATGCTCCTTTTATCTGAAGAATCCAAATCACTATCAGCATAAGAATAATACTTTCTATGATAGAGAATAAAGTATATAAGAATGATGAGTTGGGTTAGGTTGAACAAGTTTGCAAATGAATGACAATAATTTTCCAAGTTCTCTTTTTGCAGATTATTACCCACTGTGATCTCATACCCTGTAGAGCCTCAGAGTGCAAAATAAATCCTACTTCCTTGACTTGACTTAGTACTGTGTCCTAGTGAAATAATGCCTTATTTTTCAGCTGCAGGAAGGTGATTTGGTTCTCTCAATGGAGAAAAGCAATGAATAAAAATTAGGCCAGCAGAAGTCAACCATCAGGAAATCTAAGGCTGGCAAAGAGTGGGGGTGTGCTCTTAATCAGAACCAGGATTTGATTTCCACCTGCTTACCCCAAGGCCCGCTCAGGAACAGATTCAAACACTGGGACTTGCTCCAGAATTTAACTAGTCATTCAGAACCAGAATTTTTTCAAATAGTATGAATCTCCCCAAGCAGCTGCAACCCAGACATTCATTCTCAAACTGTATGTTTTTGCTGTGAGGGAAATGTGGGGAAGAAAAAGGATGCCAATTTCTCCTTGGTACTCACAGAAATATCTGAGTGGAAATGTGCAAAGGCTAAACACAGAGTATAAGCTGGCCAGGAAAGCACATTAATTCAAAGAAAAGATGAGAGATTGAGAGACTGAGGGTCAAGTGGACAGGAGTAGGAGGGGTGAAGAGTGTATGAATCATGGTTAGAGGAGAATCTCAGAGACTAAGAGGTTTGAGAGGGAGCAGTTGTAAATGAAGTGGAGGTGAGTGACTAAGTATCCAAGGTCAAGTTCAGTGGAAGGCTACCAGCAACTAGGAAAATCAGGAATGGTATGGACGGTCAAGGAATGTTGATGGTGAAGTAACTGGGATCCTATGTTATTAACCACACCCTTACCAAGACCTTCCATTCTTTGGTTCCCCTAACTCATCCTGCCCACCTTGCTAATTCTCAGCTTGCTGTTCCAAGAAAACCATATAACCCCGTTTGTGGATTCCACTGGAAATGCAGTTTTTGAACTCTATTGAGACCCCGGTCATGCTGAGCAATCTTCAGGTAAACCTAGTTGATTCACATTGTTATTTAAAGGAATGGCTCTTTCAACTCAAAGCCACCTCCTCTTCCTGCAGGTACCCTCATTCTGAATTGAAAACCTTATCTCCAGCTTCACAGGAAAAAATAGAAGCAATCAGGCGGGGAATTTCCTTAAAATCTCCACCCTCTTTTATATTCAGACTCATCCATCACTTTATCTGTCCTTACCTGGATCCATTGTTTGCTAATCTAACTTCCATCCAACCCCTCTTAAGAATATGCTCCAAGAATTAGCACCCCAGGCTTTGTATCAATAATATCAGCTTTCCTGCTGGCTCTTTCACTGGGGCCTATAAACACAGAGAAGTCTTCCTCACCTTAAAACAAATAGTTCCTTGCCCATCATGACCAATTCACCTGCCACCACATCTTTTTCTTTAACAGCCACGTTCTATGAAGCCTCACTTGTTTCTCCATTCCTCACCATTCACTCCACAATTCATTAAAACATGCAACAAATATTTGTGACAGCTCAAATCTGCTTTATGTACCTACTGCTAAACTGAAATTCTACCTAAAAAGACCACTGCTAACTTACTTGCCAAGTTCAGTCTTCATCCATTCTGGTCCCTCCTAGAACTTTGTTACCACACGTCTCCTCATTGGAATCCCTTCCTGTTTTAGCCTGAAAGGCATGTCCCTCTTGGTGAACTTCTACTTCTATCCATTTATTCATAGTCTCCTTGGAGATTCCTCTCCTTCCTTCTCCTTAAATGTTGATTCTCCCAGGATCCATCTTCAATCTTACTCTCTCCTTTTTTATACACCTTCTCTCATCAGTTACATCAAATCCTGTGAATTCTACTATTTTCCTGATTCCAAAATCTATATTCAGCCTCAGTATTTCCTCTGAGCCAATTTCTCAGTTGCCTGCTAAACATTTTCCATCCGTTTGCCCTGCAAGCATTTCAAACTCAACAAATTCAAAACAGAACTCATTAATTTCCCCTATATCAGATCCTCTTTTGTGAAATTCCTCCCCAGAAAGGAGGAGAGGGAAGGAGATTGGATAAATTGAACAAATTAAGAGAGTCTACAACATGAGGAAGAGGAAGGGAGGAGAGAAAAGGGTTAGCACAAATTATAACCAACATTTATTGCCTGTTTCTTATAGGTCAGGTGCTGTGTTGGGCAGTTTTCACAGATAACTTATTTGATTTTTATCGTTTATTATTTCACAAGAAAATAAGGCAAATAATGGCTTCCCAGCCATGCCCATGTCCTAATCCATGGAACCTGTGAATGTGTTACCTTTTATGGCAAAATGGACTTTGTAGGTGTGATTAAGTTAAGGATCTCAAGAGAGGAAGATTATCCTGGATTATCTGAGTGGGCGCAATGTAATCAGAGGGTCCTTATAAGAAGGAGGCAGGAGGGTCAGAGGCAGAGAAGGGGAGGTGAAAATGGAGGCAGAGGTTGAAGTGATGAAGTGCTGAGCCAAGGAATGTGGGACCTCTTAGAAGCTGCAAAAGGATAGGAAGGAATTTTCCCCTACTATCTCCAGAAGAAATATAGTCCAGCCAGTACCTTGAATTTTGTCGTGAAGAGTGATTTCAGACCTTTGACCCTCAGAAAGTAAAATGAAAACCTGTGTTGTTTGAAACCACTAAGTTTGTGGTAATTTATGATAGCATTATGGATGCTGTCATTAGACCCAGTTACACAAAAGGAAATTGAAACCTAGGGCATTGAAATAGCTGCTCTAAGGGCACATAACTAGTAAGTGGCAGAACTGGGATTCGAACTCAGGTGGTTTTGGCTAACCACCCCATGGTCTTAATTCAATGCTGAACCCAAAGGGGTTGTCTAAACTAATGATCCAAACATGGTAGGAGTCCAAAAGCAGGCACTGAGGGCTAAGCATGAGCGAGGGAAATAAAAGCAAGGTGAGGTGGTTCAAGAGCGACCTTGTATAAACAGCCCTGTTGCCCGGCATGGACTCAAGCTCACTCAGTGTTTGTAGTGCTAGGAGGGCTAGCTTTGTTTACAAGATAGGGCCCGGGTGGACTGTTGTTTTTCTCTCAGTTTAGAGCATCCCCACTAGCCAGTGCGCAAGTTAGAAACTTTGGATTTCTTTGTTCCACCATCTTAATGAGCACGTTCTTTGTGCTAGATGATGTACCAGATCCCAGAGACATGAACTGAAGTCATCAGTGTTCTTGCCTCCATTCTACACTCTCTCCCATAGTCAACATTTCTTCTTCTGGCCTGCTCTGTGACAAAATTTATGTATCTACTATTGTACAATTCATTACCATTGAGCTACCTGATTGTAGCAAGCAAAATTAAATGTGAGACTGATTCTCTAGGAGCTGAGGGCTTGGGGAGATGGGTATTCCTCTATATTGTTGGCGGAGTATAATTTGACAATATACATAAAGAGCCCTGAACTGTTTATAAAAGGTGATACTCAGTAATTCCATTCCTAGCACTTCTAAGAAAATAATCATATTAACATATGAGGGTAGTTGCTTCAATATTATGTATAATAGTAAAGAAATAGAAATAATCTAAATGCTGACATTAATAGAACGGGTACACAAATCTTGGTGAACCTAAAAGATGGAAATCTATGCAGCCACTAAAAAAATAATGTTTTAAAATAATATTTAGTGACATAGGTGAAATGCTCATAATATCTTGTTAAATATGAAAAAGTAGAACCCAAATGATACAGATATTATGTAAATAGTGGTTGGCTTTGGGTAACAGAATTATGGATTGCTCTTATTTTCTTATATGTACTTTTTTGTATGTTAGAGTTGTTCTATATGAACATATATTATTTTTTTTAAAGATTTTATTTATTTATTTCAGAGAGAGAGCATGCATGGGGGGAGGAGTAGAGGGGGATGGAGAGGGAGGAGGGGAAAGAATCTCAAGCAGAGTCCCTGCTGAGACCATGACCTGAGCGAAACCAAGAGTTAGATGCTCAACCAGCTGAGCCACCCAGGTGCCCTAAACATATATTACTTTTATAATCAAGAGAGAGAAAACCAGTCAATATTATTTAAAAAGAATGGTAGAGTATGTTTGTGACAATGAGTCTGTGTTTACTTTCCTAGGTCCTTTGCCACCCTTGGAGAAACCCACCAGGGACTGCATCACTAAGGCTTCCTTGCCCATGTTTTCAAGTTGGATTCAGCTAATAAGAACCCCTGGCAAATGGAGAAGAGAAGAAGAGAGATCGGCTATCTCTAGAAGCTGGCAGCCGCCCTCTCATCTTGCATCTTCAGGCCTCTAGCCAGTGGGCTTCTTGCTTGTTAAATTTCTCAACAACATTCCTGGTCAGCTCCCTTCACCCTGCCCACATCTGCAAGAGGCCCTACATTAAACTCTTTTCAGTGAACCCCATGAGTGTACCATCTGTCTCCCGCCAGGCCCCTGGCTGGTCCCACGTTTAAGGTGAGGATACAACAGCTGCAGGATGCAGAGAGGGTGGCATAAACAGATGGCTGGTGTTCACAGAGCAGAGCTAGCTACACCTTGGCAGGATCATTGTCTGGGAAAAGCAATGAGACCTGAGTCTGAGTAAAGAGCGATGTGGTGGGAGCCTTCTTCAAGAAAAGTGATGGTGTTATTCAGGTCAGAGTTCAGGTGGAGTAGACAGAGCATACAGAAGCAGTTGAGCTGACGGCTTCCCCAATATGAACTTTACTGGTAGTTTTGTGACTTCTGGTGGGAAATTTGAAGAGCGTGCACTGAGAGTTCTAGTTCAGAGGAGTTCATTTATATAACTTACGGATGGCGAGGTGCATTCACGGATACAGCATAATTACTATTTCAAAAGTTGTTGTATGGATTTGTTTGGACTCAAAGAACCACACTGCAAAGAGTATCTTGTCATCTCTCTAGTGCTAGGTGATTCTGCTTTAGAAGGAACCCTTAACCTTTGCTCCTTGCTCCTGCTTATGCTAGATGACAGACACACCTCCGAAACTAGACTTCCTCAAAAGCTGTACATTAGCCTTGGAGCCTGAGCCCTTGGGCAAAGTGATTTGAGCAATGAAATCTTGCATGTGCACAGTGTACTTTTCCCAAGGACTTTCAGCTCTACCTCATTTGAGTCTGGATTTTCCCTACCAAGATGAAAGGCTGGGGGAAAAAGCAGGTAAAGAGGCTGGGAAGCTGCCCCACAGCCAGATTCCATTCCCTTATTGCCTCCAGACTGGAAGTTATGTGGCAGCGTGCTCTTTGTCCATAGAGTTGTAGGAATCAGACTTAGGTAAGCAACTCGCACCTCCCCCTGTCCCGTTCTCACCCACCACACAACAGAAAGGAGGTATTATCCGGAGGTGATTTCCAGGGATTCTATCATTGGGTAGTCACAGGCCTGCCTGCTTCTTAGTCTGTGTGTCTGGCTAATAGAGAGCCATTCAGAGCCCCCAAATGATAAAGTGTTGGGGAACTGACTCAAACCAACTGAATTCACAAAAATTGTAGTTTAAATTAAAACAAAACAAAACAAAACCTCTGCTCTAAATTCTTTTATCTCATATCAATTCTCTCTCCTTTTTCTTTTTAAGTAGGCTCCATGCCCAGCGTGGGGCTTGAACTCACCACTCTGAGATCAAGACCTGAGCTGAGATCAAGAGTTGGACACTTAGCTGGCTGACAGGCACCCCTCGTGTCAATTCTCATAACAATTCTATAAGGTACCTATGTTCTACTATTAATTCCCTTTACAACAAAGAAATGAAGACACAGAAAGATTGAGTAACTTGCCCAAGATCCCACAGAGGGTAAGTGGCAGAGCCCAGCTCAGGACCCAGACATCTGGCTCAGCCGCCTGTGTCCTTAACTGATGCACCCGGCTTCAAGGTGGCACTTGGACTAGACATTCATGAAGTGGTGTTTGGATCTCACATTTTCTCCCTGAGGCAAACAGATGGAAATGTAACCTACAGTCGGATTGCTTGGTGAATATTAAGTACAAACAAATGGGAATTAGGTTTTCTTAATGAAGGGTTCTTCAGCTAAGAGTGCTTGAAATAGATTCTCCCCCCACTGAGGAAAGCACCACCCACAGAGAGGACTGGAATCTCCTGGTGGGGGCGCTTCTTTCTTGGTCTGAGTTAGAGACTGACAGGCCAAGTTCTCAGTCCCTCCTCTTTTCCTCAGGGAACTTTGAGAGAGTTTTCTGGTAACACAATTTTCTCTTAGATATGTTAATGTTATTGTCTTTGCCACAGTTTTCAACATGCTAATTGCCAGGCTTTGACTACGGCCTTCCTCCTAATCTCTTGATTGGAATTTAATCTGGAAACTCATTAGCCAACCCTTCACGAGTTACAGTTCTGGTTTAGCTTTTACTGACTCTAGCCTCACCCTTTTGAGCCGATTTGCTTAGTTGAACTCTGAGTTCTGAGGTGTGTCCCTGTATTGTTGCATTTATTCCCCCAGTTCCCTTCCTGCCCCATGGCTGCCTAGGCTCACAGTCATGTCAAATGGCCCTGTCCATAACACTCTGCAGACGGGTGGTCATTTGTTCCCATTTTGCCAACTCTGAAGTATTGCTCTTTCCACTGTTGGTTTACATAAAGCTGCCCACACCTGTAAAGTGCCCTTTATTAAAGTCTCATCACTTAACCCAATTTAAGCAGGCTTCCTAGAACCCTGACTGATTAAAACTAAAAATTCCCCAATCCAGTGGTTTTAGGTGAGGTCATTGGTAATAAAATGAGAAGCAATTTTGAAAACTTAGCCAACTACCCAGATGCACATTAATTGGGTAGGAAAAGGTACAGGACTGACTTCCTCAAGATTGAATTTTTATTTTACCTCATAAAGAGAGAGGGAGTGGAAGGGAGATTGAGAGAAAGAGAGAGAGAAGATTAGGACTAGGGGTAAAATCTTAGAAGAGGAGAATGAATTCATTGTTCCCCTTAACTGTAAATTAAGGAGTAGCTAAAAAATTTGGTTTAGTAGCAGATTTTTTTTTTTTTAATTTTGACGATTCTTACAATCAGTGTCTACAAGGCAAAACTGTGGAAGCTCTCATTGCACATGACAAAATGGTTGTAATGAAAACAAAGTTTGAGAGTTGGCTAAAGAAAGTTGATTCTATGGATCACCACTCTTAGTTCTTAAATTTGATGAAAATTATAGATTGAGAAATAAACAGTCCTCTCATCAGTTGTCTTTCATCACTTAAAATATCCTTTCAGTATTTCCCCAAGGCACATATGAAACGGACAAGTAGATCAAAATCACTTATCTGCCACTATACGTCAGAAGTGACACAATCTCACAGGAGAAAGACTTTACTGAAATTTTCACCAATAGTAGAATGAAAATTTTCACTAATTCCCTCTTGGCCACATTCTGCTGATCTCAGTATCTTCTCAATAACATGTAACCTCCGGGCGAGCAGAGGGATTATATCTCATGTTTACAACCGTGTCTTTATCTGTTTGGGCTGTTATTAACAGGATATCATTGACTGAGTGGCTTATAAGCAACAGAAATTTATACCTCACAGTTCCGGAGAAGCTAAAGATCAAGGTAGCAGCAGATTCCATGTCTGGTAAGAGTATGCCTCTTAGTTTATAGATGGCCATCTTCTCAAGTGTTTTCACCTGGTGGAAGGGGTGACTGAGCCCTCCAGGGTTTCTTTTAGAAGGGCACTAAGTCCATTCATGAAGGCTCCATCCTCATGATCACCCCCAAAGCTCCACTTCCAAATACCATCACACTGGGGATTAGGATTTCACTATATGAATTTGGAGGGGACACAAACATTCAGCCTATAGCACACTGCATATCCTAAAACAGAACCTGATCTATGGTAGTCACTTGATAAATATTTGCTGAATGACTGAATGGGCATTTCCTCAGTGATTACTCTGGTCTAGCTCATAAAGCTGCAAAGAATCTATTACTGTTTTTAGACGCATATTTAAATGATTGACTTCACAAAACGTTATAAACCTAAGGCAGAGATGAGAAATTGCCTGGATGAAGTTGAAAGACTAATTGAAATAGCATCTTATCCTCTAGCCAAAGAGGTGGGGAGAAATTTTTTTCCTGATAGGAAGTAATCCAAAACATATTTTTTATTAAAACAATATGGATATACTATGAGTTCTAATGCAAAATTCAAATTATATTTTTAAATAGAATATGAGACATCAGAGGTGTGTTTTTCTTGTAGTGACTGCCTTCCCCAGACTGACTCTTCTATGCCTCTAGGAGCCCTGCCCAAAGGCATTCAGATAATGGAAGTTTAGGCCATTGTATCTGGGCCAATTGTGAACCACCACTACTGAATTATCATAAACTAAGTATCTTTGGCTGTATTCTCTGCTAGTCTGTCTTTTTTTTTTTTTTTTTTTAACAACTGGAAGCATTTACAATATATTCTCTAATTTATTTATCCATTTATTTTTACCTTTAAGTTCGTTGATTAGTCATCCTAAGCCCTCATTTATGTGCAAAGCATTGTGCTTGTGAATTCTTAACAGAGTTTTTTTTATTACAGTGTGTCTTAGGTTGGATTATCTGGAAAATAGACTCTGAGTTGGAGACTCATATGTAGACATTCACTGGGGAGTATGCTCAAAATAATTCTTGTGTGGAAGTAAACGAAGTAGGGTAGTGCAGAGAAAGGAACTGCATGCAGAGGCATTTTCAACAAAAGTCCACTGTAACTGAGATGACCATTCAGAGGTGACCAGTCCTAAGGCAAGGGACCTGGACCTTTAGCCTCTTCACTCTAGTAGATCATTCAATGTATGTCAGCATGTGGGCTGCCCTGTGAATAAGGTATGATTTGGGGTAGGTTCTGTTGGATCTATTCCACTGAGGGAGATTGGATGGTATTTCAGCTGAAAACCTCAGCTACCAACAATTCTGGCACCAGGAGACTGAGTGACCAGTCCTCAAGGTGGACCTATGTGATGCATCACAGTATACACTGTTGCTATAGGGGGGTGCAAATGCTCTTCCAAGGAGTTCCTCCTAACATGTTGTTTCTCAAGAATGGAATTTCATTGCTTCTGTATGTGTCCGCCATAGTGCAATGTTCAACTACAGTTATTTAGGACTTAGAGGGAAACATCCATCCCTCTATTCTGGAAGGCAAAAAAGTCACATTCCTTGACTCAGGCTGGATCTTCCCACTCCTGACATCCTTAGCAACTCCTAAAAATCAGTGTTCAAATTCCTCTCCTCAAGAAATGTTATTCAAGTATCCATGAACTGCCAGGTTATTCCAGTTCTAATCCAGTTCATTGCTAACAGACCCTGGGTTCATACTGACAACAATATATTTTAAAACCCTTGGGTCCATGACTTATTGTTCATCAACTTACTGTTCATGAACTTATTTCTTTTGTATTTATTAATACCTGTGTTCTTTGCTAGAGATAGTTGGTTTTGGTTTACAGATTGGCCTCACTCAAAATGATGTAATGAAAAATAATGGGTTATTGTGATGACAGTGCCTGCGGTTGGTACTGGGAGGTTTGTGGAAACTGAGGCTCCAAAAGAGCGCTCTTCTTTTTCGTGGACCACTGGAGTCTCTAGAATTGAATTGGCCTTTTAGTTCTTTCGTTAACAAGTAACCCAACCTCTGACTACAAGAAGTCAGTTTGATCAGCTTAGCCAATCACCAGTTACTTTATCAGGTATAACTCTTAACATCAGGTTATGTCTTGGATCATCAGTTGGCCTATGGATGGCTGTCATTGCATCAGGAGCCACTCTTTTTTTTTTTTTTTTTAAGATTTTTATTTATTTATTCATGAGAGACAGAGAGAGAGAGAGGCAGAGGGAGAAGCAGGCTCCCAAGGAGCAGGGAGCCCGATGTGGGACTCGATCCCAGGACCCTGGGATCATGACCTGAGCCGAAGGCAGCCGCCCAACCAACTGAGCCACCCAGGCGCCCATCAGGAGCCACTCTTGGTGTAATCAACAGCAATCCTAGTCCTTCAAAGAGCTTGGCACTGCTGTTCTGAGTAGGGGTCTACAATAAGGAATTTGCAGCTAGAAAAAGCTCACTGGATTTGGTAGAGGTCATGATCAACATATGCTACCCCTCATTTATACAACCGTTTGGGGTTATCATGTACCAAAAGCTTACATTGCACTTGGCAAATTGATAGCTCTTTTTATTTGCTGTGAAGTTGCCCCTTTTAGGTCTTGTGAAATATGTTGAAATCCACATATAACCTATTTGTATTCTTTACTATATTTGAATTCTGGTTATATAAAAATGAGTTTGAAGATAATTGCAAAGAGTTATAACAAGTATGTACTAACAAGAGTACACATTCTTAAAGGACAAATACTGATTAAATCAAATTTTCCTGATAGTGTTGAAATAAAAAATCACACTTACTATTCATGTCCACATGTAGTAAAGTATTAATGGCTTTTACAAATAATTTTATACAAAGGAATCACAACTTTAGACTTGGATAGTCTTCAAAGCTTCTGTCATAAATCCATGGATTAGTGTCTAAAATTATGGTATATAAAATAAATGAAATATTATCAGATAACATTGTAGTTAGACGTATTCAACATTTAATATTAATAGGATTTTTGGATTTGCTGCTTATAGGCCTGTGTAATCATAGCTAAACAAAACTATTAATTTGAGTTTGATGACTGAGTAAGGGTTAGAATTTTTTTTTAATTTCTTAAATGATGGAAATTAATAGTTATTTGGCAATCAGAGAAAAGCTGCTATTTCACTGTTAAAATGTAGAAGCACTTTCTCTTGAGAAAAGCATGAATTTTGTCTATGCTGGGAGAAAAAATTATTTTCACAAATATACCAAAGTGAATTAGAAATATTATTAGTGCTATTCCTAAATCTAAAACGTTAGTGAGAATTAAAATCTCTATTTATGAATTACTATCAAAGCCCGCCAGGAAATGACTTCTGGGCCAGTCATTATGTTTACTCCCAAATGCCTCCCTGCCCTTCTCCTTGCTCACTGGCTTCTAGCTAGATCGGCTAGTATGAGGCCCTGGTATAAGGATGGAGGGCAGGAGAGCAGAGTCTAGGGGTATGGTTATCCCTCCTTCCCTCACTTCCTTCCTCCTCTTCCCTCCCTCCCCACTCTTCTCCCCTCTTCCCTTTTCCCTCCTTCTTCCTCTCCCTCCTTTTTCCCTACCCTCCTCCTCCTCTTCTGGCTGTGTTTTTAAGACTATAGCTCCTTATAGTTTCTGGACAGTTCCTTTCTCTGGGCTCCCAGTTTCGGCAAGGCAATTTCCGCTACGGTTCTAACTTCTGCCAAGCTTCCCAGTTTCTGGGTTCTGCTAATATTGCCTCCTCCCAGAATCCAACTAATGCTAGAGAAAGAAGCAGTTTCATGCTATGGCTAATCTCTGAGTTGCCTTACTATTTCTTGTTTGGCTTTTCAGCTCCTCCATTGACAGTGTAATTAATTTCTTATACTTGATTCCCTTTGAGATGGGGTATGTTTTCAGTTTGTCTGACTGGACCCTGAGTCATATGGCACTCCCTCACTTCCCATGCATGGAATAGTATAGTCATAGGACTGGACATTAAACAATCCCATAGTCTATTACTTTGGATAAATACATGTACACATGGGGATATTCTACAACTATATATACATTGGATGAATTTATATTTAACATACTTAAATTTAGTTTTGTGTGATTTACTCCAACAAACTTCTGTTGAATCCTCCCCCACCTTCACTTTCTTTCTTTCTTTTTTTTTTTTTAAGATTTATTTATTCACTTCAGAGAGAAAGAGTTTGGCTCACACCCATGGGCAGGGCAAGGGGCAGAGGGAGAAGGAGAGAAGCAGACTCCCCCCCTGGGCATGGAGCCCAACCCAGAGCTTGTAGCCAGGCTTGATCCCTTGGCCTGAGATCATGACCATGACTGGAGCTGAAATCAAGAGTGGGACACCCAACCAACTGAGCTACCCAGGTGCCTCTTCAGTCATTTGCTACTCTAATTCTTTGTACATGAAGATGTCAGAATAATTACTATCGAATGCTATTTTATGCATATTACTCCTTTGCTCAAGCACCTGGAGGATATTTCTTTGGTGAAACAGAACCAAACTTCTCTATCAAGTTCTCAGAGCTCTCCCTCAATCATTTCCCTCATTTCTTTCTTTCTGTATCTTTATAACCTTATATCCTATGTTATGCTCCAGTGAAGCCTATCTGTTCCAGTCAATGTATCTTGCTTCTCATTCTTAACATTAAATTTCCTGTTCTCTACCATTATGACTTCACTAGGGCACCCTTTCTTATCACACCTTTGAAGCTGATAATACCTTATATAGAATAAACACAATAACTTGTAATTAATAATACATTCCTGTACACATGCGTAACTGCTGGATCTCTCTCTTCTTTAAATACTGACATTCTCCATGATTCTAGTCTAAGTCTTGTTGCCTTTTCGTTCCAAATTCCTTCTCTGACTGATCTCCTCCATTCTCCTCCAGACGCCGATGAGTTGAACTTCAAATCTATGTCCCCGAAATCCACATACCTAGTCTTCAGATTCCTGAGCTTCAAACCTTGTATTTCTGGCTAACTAAGCACTTCTACCTGGTTCCCTTATAGCGACACAAAATTCAAAATGTGCTAAACTGTACTTACTCTTCTTCCCCTACTATCCTCAGCACACCCTGACCTTTCCAAGATTCTCTATCTTTAATTAATAAACCCACCTCCTGGGGCACCTGGGTGGCTCAGTCGTTAAGTGTCTGCCTTCGGCCCAGGTCATGATCCCAGCGTCCTGGGATTGAGCCGCGCATTGGGCTGCCTGCTCCGTGGCAAGCCTGCTTCTCCCATTCCCACTCCATCTGCTTGTGTTCCTGCGCCTGCTCTCTCTGTCAAATAAATAAATAAAAATCTTAAAATAAATAAATAAAAATAAACCCCCCTCCTAACCAGAAACCAGTCTTTCCTGATTCCTCCTAAAATCTTGCCACCTTATATCTGAGACAGATCCTGAAAGAGTACTCCAATCTGCCCTCCCCATCATCTAAACTGCCTTAGTCTTTTTGGAGGCCATTGCTGTAGACAGTCTCTTCAACCTCATCCCCTGCCCCTTCTTCTCTGGGTTTCTTACAAAAGTTACTTTTTTCTCTGGTCCAACCAATCTAAACAGGTTGTCTCTTACTCATGTATTCTCTATCACACAGCCTGCTGTTTATACCCTTCATTACACCTTTTCACAATCTGTAAATATTTTGTTTATTTGGTTAGTCGTTTGTCATCTGTCTTCCTCGCCAGAGGAAGCTTTGTGATCTCTTTGTGCTCAGCAGATTATAGGTGTTCAGTAAATACTGATGCATAAAGAAATGAATGACGGAATGAATGAACTAAACAAGGCTTTTGTCTGTCTCACAGGTCCTCTGTATCTACGAAGCAGAAATCTGATCATGTCATTCTCCTGCTTAAAAATCTTTTGATGGTTTTCTATTTCCTGAAATAGTCATTTTAACACACAGCAAATCTTTTTTTAAAAAGATTTATTTATTTTAGTATATGTGCTGCCGAAGCGAGCACAAGATTTATTTATTTTAGAAAGAGAGAGAGAGTGCACAGCTGAGGGGGAGGGACAGAGGGAGAGAGTTGGGGAGAGGGGACAGCAGACTCCCTGCTGAGTGGGGACCCTGAGACAGAGGCCAGGGTTCCATCCCAGGACTCTGAGATCATGACCTGAGCAGAAACCAAGAGTCTGACACTTAACCAACTGAGCCACCCAGGCGCCCCAACACTTAGCAAATCTTTTTGCCATTTACAATCACAGCAAGAACAAGGGTTCAGAATCTTAAGTTTAAATCACAACAGCAGGAAGAGATAGAAGAATAAGCTCTTTACCATCACCTCCTGGCCCAGTGAAAGTTCAAAGCCTTGAACCAATGTTCGTCAAATATCTGTTGTTTTAAATGCTATTACCAGGCTGGGGTACCTGGGTGGCTCATCAGTTGGGCATCCAACTCTTGGTTTTGGCTCAGGTCGTGATCTCAGTCATGACCTTGGGGTTGTGGGATTGAGCCCCGTGTGGGGCTCTGCAATGAGTGTGGAACCTGATTGAGATTCTCTTTCTCCCTCTCTCTCTGCTCACCCTCTCCACCCCCCCACCCCCGCTGTTCAGCTCTCTCTCTAAAAGATAAATCAATCAATCAATCAATCAATCAATCAATCAATCAATTCTATTAACAGGTAGACAGGAAAGTGAAGAAAGTGCCGGAGTACACCCTGAAGGATCTGGGTATTGATTTTGGCTGCTCACCTGATCTTTCCAGTCCTTAGTGTCCTCATCTATGAAATGAGGGGGTTATACAAATAATCTCTAAGGCCACTTTCAGCTCTGGAATTCTATGATCCTCATGTACTAGGCTATTATGACCAGGATTATTTTTTGAGCAACACATTTCGTAATATGTAGATTGGGAAACATGACACAAATCTTACTGTTTTGCTGCGAGGGTGGCCCCTTCATTACAGATGGAATTACACTCGGGCTTCAAAAACTTTCATGAGAATGATGATGTGTAGCTTCTGACGTCACTTGATATGTTTCTTTCCAGGAGTAGTTTCAGGCACAGTGAAAACACATGGCATTTAGAAATGCTAGTAAATAGCATAAAAGGTGGCAGATGGCAATACATTTTGCCTACCATGTGCTGGGTGCTTTATGTATGTGATCATGCCATTTGGTCAAGAGACGCCGTGAAGCCTGCCTCACCATGTATTAGCCGTAAGTGGCTTTGGAACCTCAGTCTGTCTAGCTCCAGTCCACTTGTTCTGCCTCTAATCCTTTGATACATTGAGGCATCTGGTGTCAAATCTCACTTCTTTCTCTACCTCCTGTCAATTAGGCCAACACCAACTCACTTCACCAACTAAAGGGTTAAGAACGAGCCCAGAAGGAGGCCTTAGGAAAAGTGAGGGAACTGAAAAGAGAATGCTTGATTGCCACCTCACCTCAGGAGCTATCCTTGGATAACTGAACTTGTTGGAGAGCATCCCTGATCATTACCATGGGCCTCCTTTTTAAGTCTGTCACTAAAGCCTCGTGGTGAGAGGACCTGGTGCTTGCTAGTCTGGATAGGACCTCTTGCTAGTGGCCAGCATTCATGATGTGCTTCAGAAGGAGATCACACATGGAGGACAAACACAGAACTAATGCTCAACTCTTTTTTTTTTTTTTTAATATTTTATTTATTTATTTGACAGAGAGAGAGATAGCGAGAGCAGGAACACAAGCAGGGGGAGTGGGAGAGGGAGAAGCTGGCTTCCTGCTGAGCAGGGAGCCCGATGTGGGACTGGATCCCAGAACCCCGGGATCATGACCTGAGCCGAAGGCAGACGCTTAACAACTGAGCCACCCAGGCGCCCATAATGCTCAACTCTTAATACAACATCAGTTGAAAAGTTTCCTTGCTTTTGGTTGTTTAATTTTTTCTTAAAGATATACTCACTTCATGATCCAGGTTTTTTTTTTTTTTTCAGGAAAACATAAATCAAGCAGGACATTAATATCCATCGAGTGTAATTCAGTATAAGGAGGGGTGATCTAGCTGTACCACTGTGGAGACTTAAGAGTATTACTTACAGAATATGCATAAATAAGGATCTTTCAAAAAGCTGATAGCTCACAACCCTCCCTTCAGGGTGTAAAACATTATTATTTGTGCTTTAAGAACACCTACAGAAAGAGTCAACAAAGAAACAGTCAACAAATGAATACCATCAGGCACTTAGAGACAAACATTTCTTAAGAAAAACCCATTCTTGCCAAATTAAACAATAACCCAAACCCTTGGCTTTTAAACTTGGACAGAAAGAATGAAGACTCATACCCATTTTTCTTTCTTTTAAGACATCACTCTGGCACCTGCTTTTGTAAGGAAGCTAAGAACATAATGTATTGATTTTTTTTCCTTTTAAGATTTTATTTATTCATTTGAGAGAGAAAGAGAGAGAGAGAGAGGGAGCACGAGCCGGGGGAGGGGCATATGGAGAGGGAGAAATAGACTCCCTGCTAAGCAGGGAGCCTGAATCTGAGCCCAATGTGGGGCTCCATTCCTGAGATCATGACCTGAGCTGAAGGCAGACGCTTAACCGACTGAGCCACCCAGGCGCCCCAAGAACATAATGTATTGTACTAATCGTTCCAAAGGTCTTAGAAAGAAGATTTGCATGAAAAAATATTGAATTCGACATAAATACTGCTTGTTATAAAAAATTCCTTGAAAGGTGAAAATGTTTTCTGTTTTAATGGTGCTAAATATTAGAATGGATGCCTGGTCAACTATATATAAAAATTATCTTTTTTTTAATTCAGTATATGCCTGATGGTACCTGACATTTTAGTTATACTTTTCATAAGGCAGAGCAGTTTAATAATATTGGTCAGTATTATTTTCTCTGCATAAGATTTTCACTAGCTTCTCCAAAGCTTGCTCAGCTGTTGGATAACAAGTGGGAAAATATCACACCACAGGCAATATTTATCCATCTAACAGGCAAAATAAGAAAATGGAACCCAGGCCTAGAATCCTCCAGTGTTACTCAATCAAGGCAAATTATTTATTGTCTTCTGCCCAGAAGTCCCATGGGGCATGAAATATTGATTTAGGAATTTGCTGGGCATGAATGTCTGTGTGTTGTAACTATGTTCTTTTATAGCGCTTAATATATGATAAATTGTTTCTATGTATGCTGTGATATGCTGTGGTATGCTGTGATAAGACTGAAGGACAAATTAAATCTGGCTGTTTAATAAACATGAATTAATAACACTAAACCCTTTTTGTAATTACTAGCTTGGGGTCATTAAAGTTCACTCCAGGATGTGCAGGATTGCACAATGCATCGTTCAGATGTGTGCCTAGCTCTGTCTCTTCCTTCATCTTATGACAACACAACCTCTGCATGCCACACAAGCTGATTCCAACCTTTCTGTAAGTGGGTTGTGGAGAGCCTGGGTGCTCTTCCTGCTTAACCAGGGGCTTTTCAAAGCCAGGACACAGGGGGCTCTAGGTATTGAGGAGGGGCTAAAGCTGGGCCCAGAGGACGTTTGGGGTGTGAAGAAAAGCATGAGTTCTTCATTATCTGAGCAGAAGAGTAAGAGTCTGGAGCAAGTGCAAAGAAAAAAATAAACAAACCATGAACATAAAGAATGCAGTCATTTCATCAGCTAAAAATCTTTGTTCTATACCATTCTACATGTCTATAAAATATACAATGTTAAAACTAGGGGTCACATAATAATGCACAGCATTAGTAACTATTTGTTTCTTTGCTCTACTCATTTGGTACTCACCAAGTCAGATCAGCATAGCAGTTACTAGCAAGTCTGACTGGAGTCATACTGCCTGGGTTCTTCTAATCCAGCCTCTGCTACTTGCTAAGAATATGATTTTACCTCCCTTAGCCTCAATTTCATCTTTAAAAGGACGGTGACAAAAGAACCTCTCCTATAAGATTATTGCAAAGGAAAATAAGATACAGATACATAATAGATGATGCACATGTATATATGCATATATATGTTCATATGTAATATATAATCTATTTTTATTTATACTTTATATTCACTTTAAACAGTGCCTGGCATACATCTAAATCAATAACGTTCAGTAGGATTATCAAATTTGCTGTTGTTTTGTAGTTTCTATTTAACTTTTCACATCTGCAGGCCTTGTCTTCCCTGCTATCTACCTTTAAGCCCCCCGAGGGCTGGAAAGCAGTCTTATATTTTGTGGTGGTGAAATGTGCTTTGCTGTCCCATCTTTTGGGTGTTCACCCCTCCTGTTTTCAGTCCTAGTTTAGTGGCAGGTGAACCAGGTCTGGCCAATCATCTTGCCAGAGGGAAGGTTATGTGACTCAAGCTTGGATATGCAAGTCCTCACCAGAAAAAGGCTTACTGGTATCTGAGATGACTGTCTTTAAGGCCGTGAAAACCTGGAACACTGGGAGTGGCCATCTTTGCCTCCTCCGGGGAGATCCTGACTGAGAATTGGAACATCGAGGAACACAGAGCCAATAGATATAGAAATATGGCCCCTGAGGACATTGTTTGAGTTTCTAGATTGAATCTTGCCTCAGAGGAGTACTCTTTGGATCTTCTGATTTTATGAGGAAAAGATCGAGGAAATAGATTCTGTCTTTATTTAAATTGGTCTGTATTGCATTTGCTCCCAAATTATACTGTCTAATATATATTTTTCAAATCAACTTGGTATACGTGATCCTCTTTGATGCCACTGACCTTATATAAGCCCCTGTACATAGAAGACAACCATATATATATTTATTGCATGTATGAATGAGGAAAAAAATTTTAAAACTCTCAAAATTCATGAGCCCATTAATTAAATCTCCTGCACATTATCATACCATCCTAGGCAATTCAAGTTCAATTTAAAAATGTCATGATAAAGGAAATTATTTTTTTTAAAGATTTATTTATTTGAGAGAGAGACAAAAAGAGAGAGAGGAAGGGGCAGAGGGAGAGGGAGAGAGAATCTTAAGCAGACTCCTCGCTGAGTGGGGAGCTTTACAGGGGGCTGGATCCCAGGACCCTGAGATCATGACCTGAGCAGAAACCAAGAGTCAGATCCTTAATGGATTGCACCACCCAGATGCCCCAGGAACAAATTCTTTTGTAGAGAAACACATGATGTAGCCCTGAGGATCTTGTTGGATGAACTAGTTTGCCAGAAAAACGGCTTGGGGAGACCAGAGATTTAGCATGGGAAGAACTGAGTTTCTCTTAGCATAACTAACTTCACGGTCAGCTCAGTTCCTTAACCTCCTTTGGCACCATTTTTCATGCACAAAATGGGAAAAATAGTTATTTACCTTACAGGGGTGTTGTTAGGCTCAAAGGAGCTCATTGATATGTGAGCTAAGAATGACACAAATATTTTTTGTTAATTTTTTTTTCTCATATACACCTATTTCAATAGGTGGTGAACACTCACCTGACAAATCATGAGCCTAAACGTGTTTAAAATGTTTTTATCTAGTCAAATGCACAACAGAAGGCACATTTTCAGAAGTATATATGTAAACATATGCTATTATTTCTGGGCCTGGGGTGTGACTTTTGGGGAAATACTCAGTTTCGTCTTCTGTAAAAGGAAGGATTCCACCACCACGTTATCCCCGAGAGCCCTTTAGTTTTGCCATCTCAGGACTCCAGAGGACAGAATCAGTGCTCTGCTTAAGACAAGGGTCCTGGCAGGCCCTTGGGCCATCCCTGCAGCTCAGTACCTGTGAGCCGCCACTCCCTGGGGTGTTTTTGGTGGGCGTGGCGACAAGCACCTGCTCCCTGGCTTTCCTTGAATCTTGCTCCAGTCCCCACATTTTAACAGTGTAGCTCAGCAGTCTCCCAGCTATTCCCTCAAGGGTGCTTTATGAGATCCGGTTTCAATTCCCTGGTGGGTAGCTCTCAGGTCCTCTTACAATTCCCTCGAGCTCAGCGTGTGTGCGGGAGGGACAGAGCCAGGGAGAGATCGAGTGAGGGGACGAGGCTCCCGGGCTCCAGTTACCCGCTGAAGGGCCCCCGCCCCGTGCCGCCCAGTGAGCGGCGGGGCCGGGGAGCGTCGCGGCCCCTTTAAGAGCCGGGCCCAGGCCGGCCCGGGGGCCGCGGGAGCCCAGAGCGCTGCGCGCCGCCGAGGAGTTGGGCTCCGGCGCAAAAGTTTCCTCCCAACTCCGGCCCCGCGCGCTGCCGCCGCCGCCGCCGCCCACTCCAGCCCGGGGCCTGGGGCCGGCCCGGCCGCCGCCGCCGCCGCCAGGGCAGGGCCAGGGCCGGGCCAGGGCCAGGGGGCAGGGCCAGGGCCGGGGCCGGGGCCGGGCCGGCAGTTTCGCTTTGGCGGGCTCGGAGCAGCCGCCTCGTCCGGGCCCGAGCAGGAGCCCGAGCCGGAGCAGGAGGAGCCCGGCCGCGGTGCCGCCGCGTCCCCGGTCACCGGCTACCTGGGAGGTAGCCCTTCGCGTTGCCGCCCCCTCCCCGATTGCCGCCCGCCGCGGGGCCGCCGACGCCGGGCGGAGGGGCGCCGCCGCGAGCCCCGGGCCCTGAGGGGACGCCGGGGAGAAGCGCCCGGGGGCTCCGGACCCGCCCGCACCGGGCGTACCCCGGCATCAGGGGCTGTGCCCGTGGGGCCGGACACCTGTTCGGCCGGGCACGGCGTGGGCACCGGGGCCAGGATGAAAGTGACCGTGTGCTTCGGCAGGACAGGCATCGTGGTGCCCTGCAAGGAGGGCCAGCTGCGCGTCCGGGAGCTCACGCAGCAGGCGCTGCAGCGGTACTTGAAGACCCGGGAGAAGGTGAGCGCGCTGGCGGGGGGTGGGGGCGGGGGCGGGGGCGCGGCCGCGGGGCGGGCTACCAGCGAGCGCACCGAGGCCGAGGCACCTGCCAGAGGCCCCAGGACCGCGTGGCGACGCCCAAGGGGCGCAGAGCGCCCAGGAGACTTCGTGCGGCGCTACCTGTGCTCGCGACTTTTGTTTATTTGCTAATGTAAGTGACCTGGATGTCTGGGCGTTTGTGGGCCTTGCTTCTCAGGGGGTGAGAGGAGGAAACGCTTCATGGGAGTCAGTTGGGGGCTGCGACGAATGCACAATCTGGTGCCCTAATCCAAGCCCCCTGCCTCTGAATCTGGTTTTCAACAAGTTCCCAGGTGATTGGGGTGACCATTGAAATTTGAGAAGCACTGCTTTAGAAGGTGTTTGAGA
This sequence comes from Mirounga angustirostris, assembly GCF_029215605.1. Lineage (NCBI taxonomy): Eukaryota > Metazoa > Chordata > Mammalia > Carnivora > Phocidae > Mirounga > Mirounga angustirostris. Next base: position 164,629,573 of record NW_026991711.1, read on the forward strand.
GAACGCTTCTTAAGGGAGTAGTTGAAGGTGCTGCTTACTCCAGGTGTGCGTTTTGACCAGGACTATGGCCCGCCCCACTTCTGTTCCTTGGAGTTAGAAAGTTGATTGGTGCTAGTAACAGACACTCGGAAGTTAGAACTGATGGGGCCCTTGGGGTTGAAATCTTGTGAGCAGTTCTCCATCAGTGACTGGGGCGGGAACTTAGGTGGAAGGATGCTGTTTGCTTACACTAACCAGTCTACGTTTTGAGTGTCTTTAGTTTAACGCCGCATGTTCTATGAGTATTTACTAGTGTGTGCACTGTGTCAGACCCTTCGTGACTGTTGACTACATTGTTCCCAGCCCTGTCCCTGAAATCAGAAACAAGTAAAAGTTAAGTGACTGTTATTTTTAAGTGTGCATGCAGTGCATCTTCAGAAGGCCTGGCTAGACATTAGAATTCATAGTGGGTGTTTGGGTAACATCCTGGGACTCCGTGTTTTCTTTGATGGGATCTTTAAATGAAGGCATTGAAGAGCACCTTTTTCTTTTTTGAATCTTCAAATGGAACATCATACCTCAAATCCTCCTCAAAAAGGACAGGCCATAAACTCTTGTGTTAGAGGTCAGTGGCTCTCTTAATATTTGTTCTCATGCTGTGAGAACTGTAGACATGGCCTATAAAACTATATGAGTATCTACTCCATTTTCCCCCATTGTTACAATAGTGTATGCTGTTTTGTATAGTGTAATTCAGTTAAAAACTGAGATTTGCAAAAGTAACCAATTCTCCTTGGAACTATATTTCCCTCACTTTTGAAAGTAAGCTAAGGTTAATAGCAACAACATTATTCAGACAAATTGTTAAAGTAAATGTCATTGAAGGAATATCTTAATGAGATGATACTTATTTTTTACTAACTCAGTATTAAAAATAATTTATGCTCTAACATCTTGTATATTTAGAAGTTTAAATTACGTGGAGCTGTCCAAGTAATAAAAGTAAGCTACATACTTATAAATAACATGCAGGGGACTAGATGAGATTTAGTGTATTGTAATTTGATCTTAAAAGGTGTTAAAAAGCTATTGATATTCTGTACTGAAAGCATAATTTATTTAATATCACAGAACCTATAATTGTATTGATCAGCTTACTGTTATTACCAGATATTACATTTTTCTGTGTTTACATTTATATATTAGCGAATGTGACATTTAAAGGTCACCTGCCATTTATAAATTCTCCCTCCCTTCTTTGGCTTTTAAAATCTCAATTTAATAAGTGGCAAGTGATATTTTCTCTTTCCCAAATCTCTTTCTCCCATAGTTTCATTTTAAATAGTATTGTAATCATAACAAGGCTTGACTAATATTAAATGGTATTCCTAATGGAACTAAAATGTCAAGAAATAATCTGTCAAATTCCATGCTTTCATCCATTGAATTTAGAAAATAATGGGAAAAAACCAGAAATGTCAAAATTCAATTTGAAAGGCAACTTGTCATAAATTCACTTTCTTTAAATCAGTGAAAGATTTAAAAGCCTTGCTTCCCTGGACAGCAAGGTTTTTAGCCCTGCACTCAGAAATCAAAACAATAACATGAATCGTGCTTACTCCATGCAGGCGCTGTTGTAGGAACTTTACTGCATAAGTAAAATGACCTCATGAGGCAAGTACTAATATTTTCTTTTTACAGATGTGGAAAAAAAAGAGACACAGAGGTATGAGTGCTATGTGGTAGAACTGAACCCAGGAACTGAGTCCTTACTCATAGGGTCCTTACTCATAGTCCCTGCACAGCCCAGTAGGTTATTATTCAGTGGAATTTATCCATCTTATTTATTTTTTACAGTTTGTTTTAAAAAGACCATTCTATCTACAAACTGCTGTACTAACGTATCAACCTGAAGATGGCAATTTTGTTTCTTGCAGAGAGTTGTGACATGCACAAGTTTCTCTTGATTGTATCTTATATAGTATAGGTCTACATGTAATGGGGAGAAGTCTAAATTCTGAGCCTAATATTGCAGGATTTGCAAACCAGGTATGAAAAACATTTCTTAGTTTGATTACAAATGGAAAAATGGGCCAAATCTCTTAGATATTCAGGTCGAGAGTGCTATAAAGAAACAAATTTGGAGGGAACATGAATGTAAATTAAGCCCATTTCTTTTTGGGCCTTGAATCATTTAGATGGGAGAAAGGCAGATTTCAAAATTGGGGATAGAGTTGAGGGGTCTCTAGTTTGGAGGGTAAGTGAAGCCCAAGAGGCCATTCTGGATTCTGTGGACAGCATCAGAGAAGTATTCACCCTCTGCTGAGAAGAAACAAAGACAACTGGTATTTGGGGAATGTGGGGAACCAGCTGAATCAGCATCAGATAAGGCCAGAAGTAGGTAAGATGCTGAAGACACTGAAGGAACTTTTGGGAAGGCTTTAATTATGTTCTGAAATCTGGGATTTTGAGTTTCCTGCCGCCTCCCCCTCCCCGCCGTTCAATGAATTTTACCGGGAAGATGGAATTGACCAAGGGGCAAGAATTATGGGGTTGCTTGCCTTTGGATCCTGGTAGTTTATCAGTGTCCGAAGCTCTAAATCTAATTTGCTTAAGTAGTTAGTGGAGAGGAGACTGTCTTCTTAAGTAGTCAAGGTGGGGATCATTGGGTAACTAGTTAAATTTATCATCAAAATTACGTGTCACAGGTGAACAGTAATTGAGCCATATCCTGCAGGGGCTCTCAACCCTGGCTGATCATTAGTTACCTCTAATTTATCATTTAACATTTTAAATAATACAAATGCCTACATCCCTTTCTCCAGGATTCTAATTCAGTGGGTTGGAGTGGAGCCTGGGCATTGGTGTTTTAAAAAGGTGATTTTAATGCCCAGCCAGGGCTGAGAACTACTGATCAATTACCTAAATCATTTGGTATCACTGAACTCATTTGATTTTAAACTCTTTTGATGGCAGATACTGTATTTTAGACCTCTCCAGACCAACTGTCATTAGCAATCGTCCCTCTTACCATGAATGAATTCTCACAGCAGGTGTTCAAATAATTTATTAAATTGAACATTCATTTATTTATATATATATATTTCATACACACACACACAAACACACACACTAGATGAGGTCAAAGTGAATAAGGGAAAGGCTTGTTTAGTAATGAGAATATATAGTGTGTGGAGTCGAAATGAATGAGATAATACGAATATTGAATTCATGGGATTGTGGGTATGCTGGAATTTTAAGCAGATTTGTGGATTTGACTGTGTGAGAATACTTTTTTTTTTGAAGAAACATTTGATAGACTTGCCTAAATGAATCTCTTCTGTGTTCAGAGATTTTGAATAATTTGTTTTACCGTTGAGACTGGCTTCCCAAATCTGAGCAAGATAAGAGTAATAATTCCATTTTCTGATAAATTGTGGGGTCAGCATCTAAAAATTTGTACAGCAACAAGAATCTGGCATGCAGTTGTATGGGCCTAACCTGGAGGAATAGGCTAGAAATCCTAAATTCTTGAAGTCTTCAGTTTTTGATGTCTTGTTTCCAGATTTTAAGGTTCCTGTATACATAAGCTAGGACCAGACTGGATTCCCGAAATGCTTTTCAATTTATTGGACACGGACTTACTTCAGTGCTACATTTTCTATTCAGTCCTCTCCTAGTGTGTGGACTACATGCTCTCCCCAGTGTGTGGATAAGACTGACTCACCACCAGCAGGGCACATGCTGCTAGCTTGGTTTTGGTTCTGCTACTTGACTTGCAAAAAAGAGTCTCTGAGTTTGCAGATGCAGGGCTAGTGGGGCCTCCTGTGACCCACAGACATGTTTTTTCAGTTCTGCTCAGTATCACATTTTTATTTAAATTTTAAAAGATTTTATTTATTTATTTGTCAGAGAGAGAGGGAGAGAGAGCAGAGCAGGGGGAGTGGCAGGCAGAGGGAGATGCATGTTCCCCACTGAGCTAGGAGCCTGACGTGGGACTCGATCCCAGAACTCTGGGATTGTGACCTGAGTCAAAGGTAGCCGCTTAACCCACTGAGCCACCCAGATGTCCCAAAGTATCACATTTTTAAAAAAAAGATTTTTATTTATTTATTTGAGAGACAGAGATAGCGAGAGAGAGCACGAGTGAGGAGGAGAGGGAGAAGCAGTCTCCCCAGTGAGCAAGGAGCCCGATGTGGGCCTTGATCCCAGGACCCTGGGATCATGACCTGAGCTGAAGGCAGACGCTTGACTGATTGAGCCACCCAGGTGCCCCTCAGTATCACATTTTGACTTAGTTGCCATGTTTCAATATTCTGAGACTTCATGCAAAGATCCAGAGTTATTTGGCGGGGGGTGGAACAAATCAGAATCTCTAACAGTACTGGGCCTTACTTTCCCACCTCCCAACCATCAGTTGCAGATGAGACATCTGCTCTCCATTCCATTATTGCCTCACCAACAGTATGTTACTACCTCAGACTTAACTTTTTACTCTGTTATTTCCTTATTTATGGTCCATTGTTGTTCTTTGGCTTGCTGTAGTCATTTGGGTTTGTGGTCCCTGGACCTTCTCTTCCCCATTACACCCCTTTCTCTTTCCTCCTATACCTCTCTCTGTCCCCCACACCTCACCTCTCTGTCCCCTCCCCCACACCTCCCTGTTGCACCCCCCCCATGCCCCTTTCTCTCTCTCACCCACCACCCCCACGCTTCCCCCCTCCTGTGACCTACATATAGCATTTGCTGACCGGGGTTGGGGCTGCCGTTTCATTCCTCTGAGCTAAGTTAATTGCCTCATGTGCAATTGGGAGTCACAGCACTGGATTTGTAGTTTGGAGTCTGCTCAAGTGGCTTAGTTAACCAAGTATTTTTCCTCATTCCCAGGGCATTCTGTGTCATAGATCCTCTTTGAGGAAGTTGGGCAAATGATCATGTCAGATTTTCATGAGACTATGTTTTCTGAAGAGATTGGTCATGAAAATCATCTGAGGTGTCTATTAATAATGCAGAGCTTTGGGTCTCTCTTGGACAATGTAAAGCATTACAGTCCAGTAGAACTTTTTGTGATAATGGAAGTGTTCTGTGTCTCTATTTTCCAATAGGGTGGACTGTGGCCACTCATGGCTTTTAAGTACTTGAAATGTGGCTAGTGCAACTGAAGAATTGAATTTTAAATCTAAATTTATATGGTCACAAATGACTTAACCTAAATGGGCAGTTCAAGTCTAAGGCTCCTCTGATGATTTCTCTCAGCTGCTTTTGGAAACCACTGGTCTAAAGCTTAGATCCCAGGCAGCCCTTAATCTGACATTCTTACAGGTGTGGTTGTCCTGTTGAGAACTTTGCCAATCAGAAAGGGATCTTCATTTACCTTTTGGTATCCACAGGTGGAAGAGAGAGATTATAAAATCTTGAATCCTTCACCTAGACATCAGCAAAATCCAGCTTAATTTTAAAGCAAGTTGAGGTCTGCTTCAGTTTGCACCCCGGGGATGCACAACCTCTATTTTTGGTATTGGCAGATGGTGGGCCAACAAGGAGTGGTGAACAAAAGTCTGGATATTTTTAGTGAGATTTAAGATGCTTTTGGATGAGCTCATCCAGCATTATGGGCCCAAATATTATCTCTATAGCTCCAGGCCAGATCTCTCTGAGCTCTGAACTCTGTACGTAGCAATTTCCTTGACACCTTTACTTGGATGTTAGGTAGGTTATCTGACCCTTAGCAATCCCCAAACTGAACTCCTGATCCTCTTCTCCAAATCCACTCCTCCCACGGTCTTCCCATCTCATTAAATGGCAGTGTCATCCTTCTGGTTGTTCAGGCCAGAAATGCTTGTCACAATCTTTGATTACTCTTTTCCTTGGATGATTGACCTGCAATCAATCTGCCACTCAGTGGGACTGTACTCTCACAATACATTCAGAATCTAATTCTTCTTTCCAGCTTTTCTGTTAGTGTACTGGGGTTCATGGTATTTTTTTAAAAAGATTTTATTTGAGAGAGAGAGTGAAAGAGAGAGCACATGCAGTTGTGTGCATGAGAGCATGGAGGGAGGAGCAGAGAGAATCTCACACAGACCAATGGGGGGCTTGATCTCAGAATCCTGAGATCATGGCCTGAGCCATAATGAAGAGTCGGTGGCTTAGCTAACTGAGCCACCCAGGCGCCTCGGGGCTCATGGCATTTTTGTTTTTGTTTTTTTCCCAGTGGGTTTTAGTTTCCCTGTTTCTACCCCACACTCCCACTGTAAGTCTTTTTTCTCAGCACTAGAGTGATCTAGTCAGGTCGTGTTATTCTTCTACTCAAGATCTTCTGTTGGCTCCCATCTCTTTCGGATGGCCTATAAGGTGCTACATGATCTGGGTATCTGTGCAAAAAAAAAAGTGTAGCAGGCCTGCGACTCCTATCTTTAGGCCTACTTACAAGGCTGGCCTTTGATTGGCATCCAGGAGTTTAGATTTGTGGAGCGTTCCCACCGTTCCCTGAAAAGAATGGCTTATGCAAATGGCCTATTGTTTATGCAAACAGTATGGTTTATACTGAACACTTGCTCTTTTTCTGAGGTCTGGAATTTTTGTGCCTGCTAGGCAGAGGGTCCCTATGTGACCAGCCCCCAGTGAAAACTGTGGATGCTGAGTCTCTGATGATCCTCACTGGTAGACAGCATTTCACAGGTGATGTCAAAACTTGTTCCTAGGCCGGGGGTGGGGGTGAGGGTCTACTGGAAGTGGATCCTTAGAAGCTCGTGCCTAATTTCCTGCAAACTTTACCCTTGAGTCTTTTCCCTTTCTTGATTTTTGCTTTGTATCCTTTTACTGTGATACATCATAGTTGTGAGAATGACCATATGCTGAGTCCTGTGAGTCATCTTGGTGAATCATTGAACCTGGGTGGTCTTGGGGACCCCGCATACCATCTCTTACCTTTTAGACCTCCTCCCCCCCCCCCGCCCCCCCAGCATCGTGATCCTGTGCTGTTATTCCAACAATGCCAGGCAGGCTCCCACCTCATGAGCTGTTTTCTCTGCCTGAAATAGTCCCCTCCAGTTATCCACCTGTCTGGTTTCCTCGTGTTTTCCATCTTAAGATTGTTCCTCTCTCCATGAAACCTTCCTGACCACACTGTATAATTATAACCCCTCCAACCATCCTCTATATTGTTGTTTCCTGCCTTTTTTCCCCAGAAATCATCCCTTACTACCATACTGCTTGTTACAACTGTATTTACTGTCCGTCTCTCCCCACTGGAATGTTAGCTCAATAAAGGTGGGGATCTTTGTCAGTCTTGTTCATTGTTGACCCCCTAGGTCCTGTGAGTGCCTGGCACATAGTGGGGTGGTGATAAACTCTTCCTGAGTTAAACCTTCTTTTACTGTGTGTCCACTACCATCTGTTGCAGTTATGTCTTGCTCCAGTACAAACTATCCCACCATCTAGTAGCTTAAAATAACTCCAGATACCTGAAGAAGGCTCAGTGTGATGTTTTCTAGGTCTGGGATGTTCAAGATTGCACAAGTCTGGTGCCTCAGCTGGGGTGGCTTGAATAGCTGGGGGCTAATTGCCCTGGGGGCCTCTGTCTGGAGCCTTGGTTCTCGCTGTCGCTGGGTCCCTGGGTTCTCTCCCATGCAGTCTTAGCATTTGATCCTCTTCACCGTGGCCTCTTCCCATGGTCTCCAGGGCAGGGTCGCTAGACTTCTTGCAGCTCAGGGCTCCAAAGACTGCAGAAGTGGCCAGGTATTCTTAAAGTTTAGACCTGCCACTGGCATGATGTTTTCTGTCATATTCTATTAGTTTTTTTAAAAGATTTATTTGAGAGAGAGAAAGAGAGAGAGAATGAGCAGGAGGGCCAGAAGGAGAGGGAGAGATCATCTCAAGTGGACTCCATGCTGAGCACAGAGGGCTTTATCTCACAACCCTGAGATCGTGACCTGAGCTGAAACCAAGAGTTGGATGCTTAACCGACTGCGCCACCCAGGTGCCCCGATGCCACATTCTATTAATTAAAGCAAGTAACAGTCAAGCCCAGGGTGAAGGGAGAGGATTATACAAGGAGCTGAATAGCAGTAGATAGCTTTCTTCGGGAGGGGCTGCCAATATAACAGGTCACATCCTTGGGGATACGAATATGTAGATTAATCAGTCACTATTTCTGGTTTTGATGAGTTTTACAGCCTCCTGGGGGAGGAGGCCTACATGTGAATAAGCCAGTTTTACTCTGGTGGTATGTTTCCTGGGCTACAGTATGGACCAAGAATGCTCTTAGAAACAGAAGACCCTGAAGCTGTGTTGAACGATGGTGAGGAATTTGCAAGGTGGAAAAGTGAGGTGAGGCATTCCAGGTGGAGGGAACAAAGTGAGTGGGCATCAGCTGGTTGAGGGAGTTGTGAAAAGTCAGGGCCCAGGGAGGAGCGGTGGTGCACAGAGTCACTTGGACCAGATTGTGACTGCCCTTGGGTGATACCCTAAGGGATTTTCATGGCTTCTTAATGTAGCTATCGGTTTTATTAGAAATATATTCATGTTTCACTCAATTTGCATGTCTAAAAGTATTTGCATGGATTTAAGAAATGGAGAAGATTTTGGAACATTAGATTTAAAAAATAGATATTTCTGTTAAGGCCTCATCCAACCCAGTTGGTTATCTTGGTTCTTACACCTTCCTCAGATAATCTGCTTTTAACAAGATTATGAAAATGTGGTAGCTTTGTTACTTTTCATTCCTTATTTTTTTTAATATTTATTTTTTAAAAATATTTTTAAAAATTTTATTTAATTTGAGAGAGAGAGAGAGAGCACAAGGAGGAGGAGGGGCAGAAGGAGAGGGAGCCTGATGCAGGGCTTAATCCCAGGACCCCAGAATCAGGACCTGAGCTGAAGGCAGATGCTTGACTGACTGAGCCGCCCAGGCACCCCTTAAAGATTTTTATTTTTTAAATTTTAAGTAATTTAAGTAAATTTAAGTAAATTTTAAGTAATTTCTCCACCCAACATGAGGCTTGAATTCACGACCCTGAGATCAAGAGTTGCACGTTCCACCGACTGAGCCAGCCAGGGGCCCCTCTTCCCTTATTTTTGATGATCTTTTAAAGCTCTGACTGCCCATGAACTTTCTAGGATTTTTAAACCCATGTCTTTCTTCTAAGTTTTTGCAGGTGCTCCCTACTGTATTTTCATGTGTGCTGATGCATCAGGCTCTGGTTTTGCTCTCCATGGGATCTCCTCTCTTCTGTGGCTTCAGCTACCCCTAAATATACACCTCTACCCCTGAGCTTCCTTAGACTCCAAATCCACCAGCCTCTGGACTTTGCCACCTTGGTGTCCCACACACAGTTGAAGCCCAGCCTGCTCTCTGTAAATCTGCTGGTCACCACCATTCACCCAGATGTCTGATCCAGAATCGTGGGCATACTTTGTTCCTTGGTGACCTCTCCTCCCACCCTATGTCTAGTTGGTTCAAAAGTTTCTTTGGTTCCAAGTGTATCTCGTGCATCTGCCTCTACCCCAAAGCCATGCCATTGCTCATTTCTGCGGTGGGGGATTGCAGCAGGCTCTTGGCTGGCCTCTCTGCCTCTGCTAGCCCTGGACTCTTCCAAATCTTTTCCACTGAGGACCTTACAGCCACAAATCAGGTCATGTATGAACTGCTGCTGGGAATATTTAAACCGTTCTCTGCTGCTTTTAGGTGGAAAGGCAAACTTTGCTTACCTTTCCCTTTATGCCCTTCCGATTCCTACCTGCAGTTTTGTGTTCTTTCACACTTTCCCCACCCCATGGAAATCCTGCCCATCCTTCAGGATGAGTCTCCAGCTTCCTCTTCCCTAGGAATCTCCTCCCTGCCTGCCACACCTCACCATCGCTCAGGGGGCCTCATTCTTGTGTTCTCAGAGCTCCCCATGCCTGTACTTTTCTTTTGGAAACTGCATCTTACATTTTACTGTTCGGTAGTCAGAGGCTACTAACTTGATAGACAACACCCAGAAGACAGTGGCTTATCACAGCAAAGGGTGCTCTTTCTGGGTGGGAGGTGCGCGCTCTGACACACACAGTCCCCTCCCCACTGTGTGCTTTGGGTTTGGGGTTTTCTGTAGATCTGCACTCTGCTGTCGGATGAATAAAGAGGGCAGGGAGGAGGCCACAGGACATCTGTGGCCTGGCCTGGAAGTGGCAGATACCACTTCTTACTAGCATTTCCTTGGGAAGACTAGCCGCGTACCCTATCTAGGTGCAGTGGGGTTAGGAAAGTAGTCCCCTTGGATAAGGGTGCGTGACTAGCCAGGCTCTGGCATGCACTGCGCTCACTCTCTCCTCACTGCACTGTGAACTATTCAAAACCAAGGAAGTTTTAAAAATTTTCTGATCCCTGTTTTTAGCATATACTTGACATCTAGTGTGCATACCATAAATACTTGTGAAATTATGTTAAATTTCACTTTGCTTCCTTTCATAAAAATGAGAATGACTTTGTATTCAACACAAAGTTTTGCAAGTTTGAAATCTTCAGATGTGGTGTTTTTTTTTTTTTTTTGGTCTAAATGCAACTTTTCTCTTGATTGTCTTCAAATACCTCATCAAATCCACATTTACTGTAGACAGTAGTTTAGTGGTCCATTATATCTGCCATAATGATTGTCTTAAATAACAGCTTCAATTCTGACAGGTTGACTCACTTCTCAGATTGTTGAGACGGTGAGTGCTCTGTGATTCTGGATTTTCAATGAAGGAATAACCTCTTTTTGCTTCATGAGGATTTGTGCAGTGCTCTTTCTTATATCTGAACAATGTTTGATTTTCAGTGTCTTACTCATTAATTTCATGTTGATTTTTAAAAATGAATCTGGATTATCTTAATTCGGATGAGTTCATTTTCTGTGTTGAGGGGCTGTGTCTGAGGGGCTGCCAAATTGGGTTTGCCTCTCGTCTCTGGGCTCAGCCATTCTTTTGATTGCTGGACTCTAGCTTTTTGGATTGCAATGAGGTGGAATTTCAAGATACCAAAGACAGTCTGATTAAAAAGGGTTCACTCTCAATTTAGTTCCTATCAGATGCAGTGCCAAGTATCATCCAGATAAATACGCCCTGTACTCCTCTAGTCTTCTGCCTCAGGTTAGGTTATTAAGCTTGCTGGGGGGTCCTGGGCCCTGGAGGAGTTGTGGGGTGGGGGGGTGGGGTTCCGCTTGGTGATGGAGGCAGATAACAGGGGAGATGTCTGCAGCTCTTGGCTAAGCCCCTGTCAGCAAGACCTGAGAACCGTACGGACAGGGGAAATAATCAGACCCATTTTATTGCTTTGTTTGAGGCAGAAATTAAGGATTTATTTTTTTAATTAAAAATGTTTTTTAGATTTTATTTATTTGAGAGAGAGAGAGAGCAAGCAGGGGGAACAGCAGAGGGAGAGGGAGAAGCAGACTCTCCACTGAGCAGGGAGCCCGATGCGGGACTCCATCCCAGGACCCTGGGATCATGACCTGAGCCGAAGGCAGACACTTAATTGACTGAGCCACCCAGGTGCCCCGAAATTAAGGATTTATGGGGAACTCGTAATAGACTTCTGATGCCTTTTTAGGGAGATTTAGGATTAGTTTTTTTTTTAATCCATATTTTTATTTGTTTTTTAAATTGAAGCATATTTGACACACAGTGTTACCTTAGTTTCAGGTGTACAACATAGTGATTGGACAAATCTATATGTTATGCTGTACTCACCACAAGAGTAGCGACCGTCTGTTGCCACACAATGCTATTACAATACCATTGATGATATTCCCTGTGCTGTACCTTTCATCTCCCTGAGATTTAGGGTAAGTTTTGCTGGTATTCTTTTATAAAGACATGAAGCCGGGCGCCTGGGTGGCTCAGTTGGTTAAGCGACTGCCTTCGGCTCAGGTCATGATCCTGGAGTCCTGGGATCGAGTCCTGCGTCGGGCTCCCTGCTCAGCGGGGAGTCTGCTTCTCCCTCTGACCCTCCTCCCTCTCATGCTCTCTGTCTCTCATTCTCTCTCTCGCAAATAAAAAAAAAAAAAAAAAAAAAGACATGAAGCCTAGAAAGTGTGACAGGGGATATATAGATATAATTTATACTCCTTCCTCCTCATAGAGAGGTGGCCTGTTTTGAGGAAGGGATGCAGAGATGGTAGGGTTCCTGACTTAAGAATGATGGGAAATAATTACAGTCCCTTAACCCCATCTTCACATAAAAAGTATGTTGTCTATTCAGTGAGACCTTAGGCCTCTAAGTAGTGGATGCTTTGCTATGGTTGTCTGTAATAATCTATTATTTTGTAAAGATTTTATTTATTTGACAGAGAGAGACACAGCGAGAAAGGGAACACAAGCAGGGGGAGTGGGAGAGGGAGAAGCAGGTTTCCCGCGGAGCAGGGAGCCCGATGCGGGGCTTGATCCCAGGACCCCGGGATCATGACCTGAGCCGAAGGCAGACGCTTAATGACTGAGCCACCCAGGTGCCCCTGTCTATAATAATCTAAAGGTCACTTCAGTCACTTGAGAGAGGATTTAAACAATGATTTTGGGTCAAGCATTGTGTTTTGTGCTGGGGTTATAGAATAAAATAAGACATAGTCCCTGCCTCCATCAGGCTTATAGAATAAAAGGGTAGAGAGAACAATGTAGACAAACCGCGTAAGTGTGGTAGAGGGCCCTGGAGTGGTGGACAGAGGAAGTGACTGAGCTTGGCTTTGGTAGGAGCAAGGAGAGATGGGTAGTCATGCAGGTTGCATTTGGGGAGTGATAGCTGGGCAGGGTTTTGAAGGATGGGTGGACCTTTGCCAGAGCAGTAAGGGTGGGGAGGGTGATAGGAGGTGTGGGGGAGGGGGGGAGGAAGAGAGGAGCAGCCAGCCTGTGCCTGAGGTAAAGTGTTTTTTTTTTTTTTTTCCCCCTGGGTCGGGAAGAGGATAGTGTTATGCAACATTTTCCGAGGAAGCATTCTGGGCAGGGTGGTGATACTGTTTGATCTGCTTTTTTGTATGGCTTACCCTGGAGGATGAAGACAAGGGGCTGAGGCTAGAGGTGGAGAACTGGTCCGGGTCCCTGCCATGAGAATGGAGGATAGACATATTGAAGCAAAGGACGAAATGGACTTTGAGATTTTGGGGGACAAAGGGATCAGACTTGGGAGTTGATTCTGTATAGTAAAGGAAGTATGGGTGGAAGTGGGGAGAGGGAGCAGTCTGAATTTTGTGTTTCATTGAACACCTACCCTGTGTTCTAGGCACTGAGGCCTGGGGATACAAGGACCAGTAAGACATGATCTGTGCCCTCGGGAGCCCCACAGATAGGGGTAGGAGAGGTGGGAGACTAAGGACAGATGAAAAGGTTGCTGGGGAGTGTTGTGGGCCTGGCTGAGATAAGTCATGTGTTCATAAAGATGCCAGTCTTTTGCATCACTTGCTTGGCATTACATTAGAGCCTTAATTCAAGAGTGGGATTTGAGGGCAGATATGGGAAAAATGTGGTGTCCAGAAATGAAAGTGGTCAGACTAGGTTGATGAGTATATAAACTATATTGGTGGCTTTCAGACTTCTGTGATAGAGATTCTCGGTGGCTGGAAGCCCTCTGACTGCCCCTCCAGACCAATTCTTGACCCTTCAGCAACCTCCTCTGTGACCTAGGGGGCTGAGCAGTGTAGACTCTCTGGCTCTGGGGCTTCTGGTTGTCCTCAGCTATAGGGGGGGCCCCAGCAGGAGAAGGGAGGGTCGGCAACTCCCCTCTTGCAGATCACTGTGGGGTAGCTACCTCTCTTCCCTGAAGGTTACACCTCCTGTCAGGCACCCCCTCCTCATGCTCCTCTCTCCACTGGATTGACATCAACTCCTTTCCCTGGCTCTTGGGTTCTGGATGATGGCAAGGGCTCACCACTGTTACGAGCACTATCCCTTCATGTTTTCCCTTAACTTGGTGCAAACCTTTACGAATAGTTTATTAAACACCTAAGTGCCTAATTTGAGTGAACCATCTGTTTCCTGCCAGGACTTGGATTAACAAATACAGTAATAATAGATTTTCCTTCATGATCCAGTTTTCATAACCTATATATACAATTGAAATAGAAGTTTCCTGGGGACACTTAGCCTTACTATAAATGATGCCTCTACTTTTTTTTTATTCTGTTATTTTATTTTTTAAAAGTAGTTAGGACATACTAATTTGATTTCACTACCCACTAATAGGTTAGGGCCCAGAGTTAGAGAACCGTTGAGGCTACCTGATGTTTAGGGGACCTGGAATTGGTCATCAGGTCAGGGGACTCTAGATATCCTTACAGCTCTAAAATCACGTTGTTCTTGAATTGAAATAAAGTGTGAGGCTGAAGGCAAATGCATTACAAGGGTTTAAGTTATAATCTGTGGATTATAATGTTAAATTCCCTACATGGATAAGATTTGGATCTTGAGACTTGAGAATGGCCAGCAGGTGAGCTAAGGGTCCACATGGCTGGATAAAATCTAGAAGAAATCTGAAGAATTGTGTTTGTCATCCCATATATCTTTCGTCAAGACATAGTAATAATATTGGTAACTTTATATATTAGTTTTAGGATTACTTCCTTTTGTAGCAAAGAGTTGAGGAATTGTGAGATGGCAAGATAATACTCTTCTCTGTATTTAGAGACACATTTGTAGAGATTCAGTTGGGCTTGAATTTTGACAGCAGTGTTAGATCAGAGACATTTTCCCAGAACCTTAAATAAAAAACAAAAAACAAAAAAACAAACTAAATGAAAAAACCCACAAAAAACCCCTGCAGTTCAGACATTTCCAGTAAAAAACTATTATTCATACAATTCTATAATATACATAATTATACATAATATGTAATATATAAATATATATGATTTATATATATATAAATATAAAATTTTTGTTGTTGTTGCTGCAACAAGATTTGCATTTTAGAATTCTCCCCTTTTGTTCCACTTTTTGTCCGTGGGTGAGAAGGACTTCTTGGGAGTGTGAGGAGGGGTAGTGAGGAGTCCCTCCCTCTGTTGCTGTGCTAGTTTCTTAGGGCCGCCACGACAAAGTTCTGTGACCTGGATGGCTTCACACAACAGACCTTTATTTTTTTACATTCTGAAGGCTAGAGGCCCAAAATCAACATGTTGACAGGATCGTGCTCCTTTTGAAGCCTCTGAGAGAGGAGCCTTCCTTGCCTCTTTCAGCTTCTGGTGGCCCCAGATATTCCTTAGCTTGTGGCAGAGTAACTCCGGTCTCTGCCTCCATCTTTCCACACAATCTCTCTGTGTGTCTCTCTCTCTGTGTCTCTTCTCCTCTTGTAAGGGTACCAGTCAGACCTGATTAGGGCCCATCCTCATGACCTCCCTTGAAGTGATTACACCTATAGAGACTCCGTCGCTAAATAATTGATCACATTCACAGGTACCAAGGGTTAGGACCTCAATACATCTTTTTGGGGGACACAGTCCAATTTATAACAATTGCTACGCAGTTTAAAGCCATTTTTTCAACTTTTACACTAAGAGACTTTGGGGAACTTCTATTGATTACCCATTGCCTTTCCTACAGTATTACTTTATTCCTCACATTTTTGTTCCAAAATGGTCCACACGTAACTTGCTGTGTTTTTTTTTTTTTTAAAGATTTTATTTATTTATTTATTTGAGAGAGAGAATGAGAGAGAGAGAGAGAGCACATGAGAGGGGGGAGGGTCAGAGGGAGAAGCAGCCTCCCTGCTGAACAGGGAGCCCGATGCGGGACTCGATCCCGGGACTCCAGGATCATGACCTGAGCCGAAGGCAGTCGCTTAACCAACTGAGCCACCCAGGCGCCCCCGTAACTTGATGTTTTATTGAAAAACAAAGGTCTCATGGTCTGCTATCACCCACTACTACCCTTTCCACTTAAATATTCTGGTATCTGTGCTCTTGCTCTTTTCAGACTCTTCAGGTGACTTTTTTGAGACTCAGGTTTGTTCTCAATTTCATCTTGTCTCCTGTCCTTTGCGGGCTGGTTTCAACAAGCATTGATAAAAGCCCAGTGGCTTGTCTGAACTGCACTCACTAGTCAGCTGCTAATTCTGTTAGCCTGGGGACGGCGGGAGAGGTATTTTTGAGCACCTGTTATGTGCCACATCACACAGTCCCTTTCCTTCGGGACCTCACAAGCCAGGCAGGGAGACAGGTATACATAGTGAAAATGAAGAAATCCGCAAACAAATGCCAGATGAGTTCTCTGGGCATTCAGAAGGGAAAGAGCTCCCAACGGGTTGGCATGGCCAAATGTGAAAAATGGGTAGAATTTAGATAACTGGAGGGAAAAGGAGGGCAAGTGTGTCCTATGGCAGAGACGAGGGAAATAGAAACATTGCAACAGTTCTCAAACTTCTTGGTCCCGACACCCCCTTTTCACTCTTACATTTTAGAGGACCTGAAAGACCTTTTAGGTGGATTATACCTATTTACCATATTAGAAATTAAAGCTGAGAAAACAAAAAGCATATCTAATTGATTTAAAATAACAAAGAGACCATAACCAGTTAAGATCACTTGTTGCTATGAAAAAACATTTTTCAAAACAAAAGAAAAATTTAGTGAGAAAAGTGGCCTGCAGAACATTTTTTGCAAACCTCTTTGATATTTGCTTATCAGATAGTTTCTCAAATCTGCTTTCTCATTCAGTCTGTTGCAGTTGGTTGTTTCGGTTGAAATATATGAAGAAAATCCTGCCTCGCATAGATATGCAGTTGGAAAAGGGAGGAGCGTTTTAATAGCTTTTTCAGATAATTGTAGATATGCTTTCTGTATGCTACATGCAAATTCAACACATGGTTTATTTTTATATTTCTTTCTTTCTCATTCATGTATTATATCACAATTTCTGGGGTTAGGAACCTGGACACAGCTTAACCCATCCCTCTTCTTGGGATCTCACCAGCTACTATCAAGGTGTCAGCTAGGATGCATTCTCGGGAGTCTTGGCTGGAAAGACTCTGCTTCCAGGCTCACTCAGGTTTTTGGTAGAATTCCTTCCTGGAGGCCACCTTCCTCTCCTAGAGGTCACTTGCAGTTCCTTATCATGTGGCATTTTCCAGCATTTTCCATCCTGACTTATTACTTCATCAGACCAGCAAGCAGGATCTCTAAAGCACATTGGCCAACAGGACACATCTTCTATAACATAACATAATAATGGGATTATGATTATGAACATCAAAATTGTGGGATTCATGATTATAAACATCTTAGTGATGGTTTTCTTAAAAGTTAGTTGCAGTGTGGAGTCTGAAATTATACCAATGAAATTTTCATAGTGTCACATTATAGTTCATTGGTTTGTGTTTTACTCTGTTATCCATGCGTGAACTTTTAACATCCTATATTGTGGTTCACTGAGTTACGCCAGTCTTTCAGATGTTCACACGTTCCATTATACAAGTTTAAAAACCACATATGTTGATATTACCGTCAATTTCATCTAAAAGGTATATGTATTGGGAAATTATTTAGCTCATAATGGTGGATACAACTTTTCTGAAATTTTAATTTCTGCTTTATTATGGGCAACAAATAACTGTCATTTATTTTGTATTAAGTGCCTTGGTTCACATCATTCCTTTTTGAGAAATATCCACCGAAAGCTCAAGTATAAATAACCATGGTTTGTCAGTCTTTCTAGTGAAAATGGTGCTCCGTGAAAAGAACCGTTAGTTCAGCTCAACTTAAGCGATGATAGGAGTGCTTTTCCCTGAGGTAACTACTGTATGGGAGTATACAGAAGTGCTTTATGTGTACTTTCTATTTCTTCACATACAATGTAAAGAAGATGTAAAATCAAGGGTTGACAATTAAATAAAATTTGTGTCACTTCATCAAAGTTAGATCGGCCCTTTTTTTTAAGTGCAAATGAGTGGCAGCGAAGATCAATAAATGACTAGTACAATTAACTGCTTTTTTAAGTATAATTATTATATAGTGTTATAGTAGTTTCAGGTGTATGATGTAGTGATTCAACAGTTGTACGTGTTTTTCAGTGCTCATCATGATAAGCGTGCTCTTAACCTCCTTATTTCACCCATGCCCCAAGGTAGGCTCCCCTTTCGTTTGTCCCACCAGTTTGTTCTTTGTATTTAAGAGTCTCTTTTTTCCCTTGGTTTGCTCATTTGTTTTGTTTCTTCAATTCCACACATGAGTGAAATCATATTGTAATTGTCTTTCTCTGACTTATTTCACTTAGCATGATACCCTCTAGATCCATCCATGTTGTTGTAGATGGCACAATCTCATTCTTTTTTTTTTTTTTTTAAATTTTTATTTATTTGAGACAGAGAATGAGAGAGAGAGAGCACATGAGAGGGGGGAGGGTCAGAGGCAGAAGCAGGCTCCCTGCCGAGCAGGGAGCCCGATGCGGGACTCGATCCCGGGACTCCAGGATCATGACCTGAGCCAAAGGCAGTCGCTTAACCAACTGAGCCACCCAGGCGCCCCGATCTCATTCTTTTTTATGACTGGGTAATACTCTGTGTGTGTGTGTGTGTGTGTGTGTGTGTGTGTGTAACCACGTCTTATCCATTCATCTAAGCATAGACACTTGGGTTCCTTCCATATCTTGGCTATTGTAAATACTGCAGTAAACATAGGCGTGCACATACCTTTTTGAATTAGTTTTTTCGCTTTCTTTGGGTAAATATCTAGTAGTGGAATTATTGGATCATATGATAATTCTGTTTTTTGTTTTTTAGGAACACCCATGCTATTTTCCTCAGTGGCTACACCAGTTTTCATTCCCACCATCAGTGCACGAGGGTTCCTTTTTCCCCACACCCTTGCCAACACTTGTTATTTCTTTTTGATTTTAGCCATTCTGACAGGTATAAACAATTAGCTGCCTTGATTCAAGCAAAGGTACCAGCAGTTTTTTTTTGTTTTTTGTTTTTGTTTTTGTTTTTTTTTAGGGGGAGAAAGAGAGAGAGAGAGAATCTTAGGCAGGCTCCATCCTCAGAATGGAACCTGACGCAGGGCTTGATCTCACAACCCTGAGATCATGACCTGAGTCAAAATCAAGTGTCAGACAATTAACTGACTGAGCCCCCCCAGGTGCTCCAAAGGTACCAGGAATTTTACACACCACTGTTTTCATCCAGCAGTACAAGTGTCAGTGTAATTATTCCAGTGATAAACCATGAGATTCCAAAAGGTTACTCAACATGTTGACTATTTGAATGCCAGTGTTTATTGTCAGGCATTCACAGTAAAAAAAAAAAAAAATCTTCAGTCAGTATCAGCAGCAAATATTCATCTCATATGAAAGAAATAGGTTCAGTCACATTTGGGGATTAATTCATTTATAAGGTACAATTGCAAAGTACAGTTATGCAGCTGGGATATTAACTCAGTCTTCACATTTGCAGATAAATATTTTATTTAAGGAGTTATTGTATCATTGGGAAGTGCCACTGCCAGGATTTTTTTTTTTTTTTTTTTAAACTGACTTATCCAGCAAGCATTCAGCAGTGTCCATTGAGCAGGGCTTCCTGAGTGTCTCCGTTGTTGGATGTGTTTCTCTAGCTAGTGCGGTACAGTAGCTTGCCCTATAAGGTGCATCAGTGGCTTTTTCGTTTCCAATTTGAAATGGTGTAATGATGTTTGGCTTTTAAAGTTCTCATCATGTCTGCATCTAAAAATATTCAGTGTATTTTCTTTTATATTTTTAGTGATGAATTTCAAAATGATGTTATGACTTACTATTGGAAAATACTCTGTTGCATAATATACAATAAATTACTAATATCTATAAAAACTAGGAAAAGATAACTTTCATCATATTTTTGTCTATAGTTTTGCCCAGTTTTTTTTTTTTTAATTTTTAAGTAGATTCTTCCCTTCCATGAATCAGGCCCCTGGTGTATCAGTTTCATTTTTTAAAATTAAAAATTATTTTTTAGTATCTTTAGATGTTGAGAGTATAGCTGTGGATTGAGAAAGCAGGTTTTCTCATCCCCACCCCTTTTTTATATGTTGGCTTTTTAAAAATTATAAAATATTCATAACATGATCCAGACTATTTTAACTGTTTTTTAATGTACAGCTCTGTGACGTCAAGTACATTCATGTTGTTGTATGATCATCCTCACCATCCATCTCCAGAAATTTTCATCTTCCCTAACTGAAACTCTGTAAGTTTGTAAGGTGTTATTAAACAATAACCTCCCGTTTGCCTGGCCTTCAGTCCCTGATAATTACCATTCTACTTTCTGTCTCTATGGATTTGACTGCTGTAGGTACCTCATGTAAGGGAAATCATACAGTGTTTGTCTTTGTGACTGGCTTATTTCACTTAGCATAATATCTTTAAGGTTCATCCATGTTGTGGCATGTATCGGAATTTCCTTCCTTTTCAGGTTTGAATAATATATGTGTATACCACATCTTGTTTATTCATTCATCCTTTGATGGGCACGTGGGTTGCTTGCTTCCACCTTTTGGCTGTTGTGAGTAATATCCTCTGAACATAGGTGTACAAATATCTGTTTGGGTCCCTGCTTTCAGTTCTTTTGAGCATATACCCAGAAGTGAAATTGTGGAGTTACATGGTAATTCTTTTTTTTTTTTTTAATTTAAAATTTTATTTATTTGAGAGGCAGAGAGAGAGTACAAGCAGGGCAGGGAAAAGCAGAGGGAGAGGGTGAGGGAGAAGCAGACTCCCCGCTGAACAGGGAAACTGACATGGGACTCTATCTCAGGACCCTGGGATCATGACCTGAGCCAAGGGCAGACACATAACTGACTGAGCCACTCAGGTGTCCTGTTATATGGCAGTTCTATGTTTAATTTTTTAAGGAACTGCCATACTGTTTTCCATAGTGGCTGCACAATTTTACATTCCTACAAGTAATGTACAAGGGTCCCCATTTCTCCACATCTCTGTCAACATTTGTTATTTATTTATTTAATAGTAGCCACCCTAATGAGTGTGAGATGTCTAATCTCCAATTTTAAACCAATGATCCATCTATACATACAAAAAAGTTATAAATCATTTTAGAATGAAATATTAAATTCTAAATTATAGTTATATTTGAACATTTAGAAGTACTGAAGTTTGAAAATATTATTGTAAATTTGTGAAAGGACAAATAACATGTATAAATAAGCTTTTGGAATTACATGGGAAAAGTTTTGGCCTTGTGAACCTCCTAAAAAGGTCTTGAGACCCCCGGGGGTTCATAGACCTCTCTTTGAGAACAGCTTGCTGAAGTATAGTGTTGGGAACATGTTCTCAGTGAATTCAGACACTGTTTACTTGGGTGGGTAAAGCTATTTCTCTTGGTCTACAAATCTATTTATTATTAACTTCAAACATTTTTTTTTCACAATCTATGCCCATGATTTTATTCTTTTTTAAAAAAGAAATCAGTTGCCATGTAATTAATATTGGGAAGGAAGAATGTTTTGTCATCTAACTGGGAACCTCTTGGGATCTGGCAACAGAAGGTAGAAATGTACTTTTCTGATAGAAATATTTCATCTGTTCTTAATATTCTTTAGTATTAAAAACAATCTAAGGAGGATGGACATATCAGTCTTGAAATTAAGATTTCTCTGAAGTGTCAACTATAAAGCTTATTTAAAACATTTAAAATATATTGTGAGAATGCCAGCTGGCCTTTGGGGCATTTTTCTTTTGGGATGCTTGAATAGGAAAGCAGCAAAAGTCTCCAAGGGATTAGATGATGGCAAGAAATGGTAGAAATTTGATGAACAAAAACATTACAGCAAAAGTTAGGGATGTTAGTTCATATTTTAAAACCCAAATGTATCCCTATTTTAAATGACATACCAAAAAAAAAAAAAAATCAACATTTAAATGAGAATATTTCTTTAATTTTTTAAGTGGTCATCCCCTGGCCATTGGGAGTAGTGGAGCTGAACTGGAGCTTCACCTGAGGTCAGGGGCAGCTTCACCTGTTTTGTTTTTTTGCTTTTACTGCCCAGTTTCCATGTTTAGGCTTTCCTGAAAAGAGCTTCTCCAGATATCATCAACTGTCTCGCTGTGTATAATTTATATCTTTTATATTTAAAAAAAAAAAATCAAAGGTGGTGATCACTTTATACAGTAGAACATTTTTTGCTATAGTTTAGATGCTGTTTAAAAATCATAGTGCCTTTCTTTAAACTTTGATTCATGAGGAATAGATTGGTGCAGTATAAGTGTTTAAATAATATATACACATATGAATACCAGTATTCATACTGGTATTCATATGTGTATATATTATTTAACATATATACACATTCTGTTTTATGTGTAATCGACCAGTGCTCATCAGATGATGGACATCCTGTGACTGTTAATTGGAGAACGTGGACTGTGTACAAATGGAACATCCTGCATCCTTGTAGCCAGCAGTCTCAGGTGGCATGCCTGGCATTCTGGGTTATGGCCATGTGTTTAGATAATAGTTGCATAACAAGATGACTTAGTATTTGTCTTTGTAACTAAAAACTGTCTTGAGAGAAATTTTAGTTTTTTTCCCCTTTAGCTTTAACATCATGAGGAACAAATTGTGACCATTAAATTGTTCTATGCAGTGAAGATGAAAACTAATTGGGGAGAGGGGTAAGGACACAATAAGAAAACCACATGTTTGGACAAAAAGTGTGTGTGGGGGGGTTGCTTAATGTGGGAATGCTTCCGTACACCTTGGGCCACTGGCTGCCTGCAGCCTCAGTGATCAGGATATCACACAGTGTCAGGATGGCATAAAACCAAAATCTTTTCCCTGCTTGTTTGCCATGCTGCCCCACATTTGGGCCTTGGAATATTGAGTTCAGATTTTTAAGTGTGTGATAAAATTTATAATGGGGCTACGCGAGACTCAGAGTGGTGGTTCAGATGGTCATTGGACAGGAGGCTTGTCTGATGCTCGTGCTGATGGGATCAAAATATTGGCCCCCTTCAGAAAAGGTAAAGTCTGAAAGGGGATGAAGAGCCACAAAGTATGTGTGGTAAAGCCATGAGCTCAGATACCAATGCGAAGGGAAGTTTTTTGTGCTCTGCGTGTGGCCAGCCTTGCCTTCCAAGAGTGTCTGGGGGGCACCTGGGTGGCTCAGATGGTTAAGCGTCTGCCTTCGGCTCAGGTCATGATCCCAGGGTCCTGGGATCGAGCCCCGCATCTGGCTCCCTGCTCAGTGGGGAGCCTGCTTCTCCCTCTCCCACTCCCCCTGCTTGTGTTCCCTCTGTGTCTCTCTCTGTCAAATAAATAAATAAAATCTTAAAAAAAAAAAAAAAAGTTTCCTTTAAAAAAAAAAAAAAGAGTGGTAAACTCAATGAATTCATCCCGTGAGAGGCGGCAGAGGTGCGAAGTGTACAGAATTCGGCTGTGTTGACGAGGTTTGGCCAGACCACACCTCACCTTCAGGGTTAATGCTGGGAAGACAAACACACTGCTTTGTGCCTCCTTCTAAGATTAGCTTGGCAAACGATAGTGGGTAGGATGATGCCTGACAACTTTTGTTTTCCTCATCAGGATTTTATCCACCTGGCTGGATTAGGGAGCTCAATTTCTGAGGACAGATAGCTGAGAAGGTTGTAGTTTTGGCACCTCTCAAGAATATTGAGAGTCCTGATTGCCTGGATAGGGGCTTTATTCCAAAGGCAAGAGAAAGCAGTGGTAATGAGATGCTATAGGAGGTCTTTTCAGTAGACTGGGGCCCAGGCTACAGGATACACTGGAAGTGGGAAAAGCGAAGAATAAACAGCTTTTATAACTGAGACATGTAAATCTTGTTGGTATTAGCTTTGATTTCTGTATACTTTATTTTTACTACTTCAGGCGATATTTAGAATAGAAAAGCCACTAACTTAGACTGGCTGGCAAAGAAAGTCTGATAGATCCGTGTGGGGTTTCGGGTCCTGGACTTGACACGTGGGACCTGAGGTATGGCGCAGCTCTTCCATGAATATGAACTAGCTCTGAAACCGTGGACAGGGTCCTTGAACGCTCATGACCTCGGGCATAGAGGAGCTTATTTCTAAGCCTCCTTCTGAGCCATAAAACTGTTTTTCAGTGTTTGATTTATTACACTCAAGTACACATTCTAAGTAGTAACCTCTACATGCTGCCAAGGAGTGGTCGTTTAAGGGCCTATTATGATGAAGTATGATGAATAGATGACTCATTTACAATTAACAGTCTCTATTGCCATACAAACGGTTTCTGAGTTCTAGATCTCTCAGAATAGTTCTCCTACCCCTTTAAGTAGGTGTAAGCCCTTGAAATTTTGTTTGCATCTTTAATTTATTTGGGAAATTAATTTTTTTGAGATATACATAATTCATCTCCCTCATCAGATTATTACCTCCTTGAAAGCACAATGCTTTGTTTTGTTCTGTTTGCTTGTTTGTTTGAATCTATCACAAGAGCATTTGAATAGCCCTATGCATACAGAAAGCACCTAATACAGCCTATAAGGGAATACCTAGAACATAAATTTTAGTTCAGACCAAAATATTAGGAACTCTGCAATATTGTAACATGAATTAGTAGATGCCTAGACCTATGATATTTTATTGCTGTTCTGAATTAAATAATGTGTTTGCAATGATGACCTCTGTGGCTGCATGTAGGTATGACTGAGAGGGTCAGTGTGAGGTCAGGAGTGGTCTCACGGTATACTGCTGTAGAAAACATCGGTAGGAGTTGGCTTATAATAGCATAACGTTTATTCTCTACACTGAAAGGAAACGGCCATTTCCAGAGATGAATCTCTCCATTACCTCATGGATCCAGGACGACAGTGCCCTATGATTGGGGAGGAGAAGCCAAATCATGAAGTCTGGAACTTAGAGGCCAGAGTGGTTGCTAGAGAACCTAGAGAACAGAGTACGTCATCAGTGTTCCCGGCAGAAGGAAAGACCACTTTTCTTGACTAGAGGTGATTTTTTGAGATGAAAGCTTTCTATGGTATGATGTGCTTGGCTTCTCCATTTAGTTTCTATGGGCATCAGGGACAAGAGGATAACAAGGAGAAGCTTGAAGGAGGGTGAGGAGGAGGGTGCATGCGGTGCTGATGAAGGGAGAGTGGCAGACATGGTTAGGGAAAAGCAGCAGTGGGAAGAACCCAGCAGGAGGGCCTCCTTATCCAGGGAGGAGGGTCTGCTATCTACATCAATAGCTCCCCAGACCTCCCTTATATTTTAACCCAGGATATTCACTGATGTTCATAACAATAAATCTAACCCGAGGTTCAAGGGAATGGGATGTTAGATCTTTGTTATAGGACATTGTGTCAGAAGCCAGTTAAAACAGATCTTTAGATACTTAAGTTTTTAATCAAACCTATTTCTATAAACATTGTAACTGTACATATTTTTTCCTGCCAGTATCTTGGTTGTCTGACCCTCTAAGGAACTGAGCTAAGGAGGTTGATGCTCTAGACAGCTGTTTAAATTTTGTACGTAAAAATCATAAAATTGATTATTCATTCATTGGCTGGCAAACATATGTCAAAAACATTGCCAGCCAATGGAGATACAATAATGATATGTGGTTCCTACCCTCCTGTAGGAAAGTATAGTTCGGTTGGACAGTGCGTATCACCTTTAAAGCATCATGTTTCTGAGATGACCCTTGTGTTTGGGGAGCTGGAATTTTAGAAGTCCTCCTAAAAGAGGTGTCACTTGAGACTTCTCTGCTTCCTGAACTTACTGACTCAGAAAATGATCTGTGAATTAAGTCTGTTGACATAGATGACTGAGGACAGCCTAACTTGGCTGGTGGCTGTACCATTCCATCCTATCTGCTCCTCTGTCCAGTTCAAATATGATGCTGACGTGGGATGTAGGAGATACTCTGGAATTGACCCAGGTCACCAACTCTGCAGTCTACACACTTTCCTTATCTACACTGGTTTGTACCCCTCATATCTTTCCCACTAGATGATAAGCTCCTTTGTGGGCATGATCATAATAGTGATACTGATTTCCCCAGTGGTGCTGCTGATGAGACCTAATGTCCTTTGGACATTACTCAACACCAGACAGTGTGTATGCATTATCTCATCTGATGCCGACAGCCTCTGGGATGGGCGCTGTCATTCCCTCGTGTCTTACTAAAGGTGTCATTGAGACGTAGAAGGGTCAGGTGACTCTCCCACATCAGTCCTCATCACAAGGGAAAAATGGACACTTGTCTGTTTTTTGTTCTGTGTGTGTGTCCATATAATTTCCATCCCTCCTCCCTGCCACATGCTCAGCTGGTAAAGGTTTTTGTTTGTGGTAAGTACTTAGTAAGTGGTGGGTTCTGCTCTGCAAGAAGGTGATGCTCCCGGGTTGCTCATTGTTCTGGTTGGCATTCTGTCCAAGTGGCCCCGGACGCCCTTAGGTGCTGAGGCATTGAGATGCAGGTCACTGTCCTTCAGCCTGGCTCTTCTGTCTTTCATTTTGCCCTCTCTGGCCCTTCTCTTTTGTCAGCGTGCAGCTCCGCTGTCTCCCCTGGCTTCTGGGCATCATCACTGCTGGCATGTCTGTGCTGTCACTATGGCTGACCCCTAGCCCCCTCTGTCTCTGCTGACCCCCGCTGAGTGCAGGGTTGCCCGCTCTTCTTACTCCTCTCATGCTCTCTTCCTTCTCCTAGAGTCTCCAGTGTGTTCCAGCAATCCACACGAGGTTGGCCAACCGGGCATTTGCTCTGCTTGTAAACTGGACTAGTCATTTTGTGTCAGTGGCCTCTTTTGTCCTTTGTTTGGCGCTTTATCCCTGAGTGGGTGTGTGGGTCCAGGGATGATATTTGGTCCTCAGAGGTTGCTGCTTGTTTGGTTGCTGTGCGCACCTCCCAAGCTGGAGCTGTTTAAGAACCATGGTACTAGAGAGGATGCTTTACTCTATTAGTAACTTTTTTTTTTAAAGATTTTTATTTTTATTTATTTGACAGAGAGAGAGCGAGAGCAGGAACACAAGCAGAGGGAGTGGGAGAGGGAGAAGCGGGCTTCCCTTGGAGCAGGGAGCCCGATGCGGGGCTCGATCCCAGGACCCTGGGACCACGAACTGAGCCGAAGGCAGATGCTTAACAACTGAGCCACCCAGATGCCCCTATTAGTAACTGTTGATTTAGGAATAAAACAATTTCTCATTCTCCTAAAACTTCCATTTCTGTGCTCTTTTAAAGTAAATTATGTTAAAGTTTTTATGAAACATGGATAGTAGCTACCTCAGACTTTGTTCATAATAAATTTTGCTTAAATACCTGTATTTTGTATTTTAACTCTGACTTTCACAGAGCTAATTCTCCCTGCAATGGGTAATTTGTATCTCTATTAAATGGGTACTAACACTCATAAGAGATTAAGATTCCTGTTTTTTACAGTGGTCTTAGGTTCAACCCCTAGCATGGGGGCCCCTCGTTTTGGAGGTGAAGCATGACATGGTTGTCATTTGTGTGGACTCTGAAGTGAGATTCACGAGGTTCAAATACAAGCTGTACTATGTATTAATTGTATGACCTTGTGCGTCTTAAGACTCACTGTCCCTCCGTTTCCTCATCTATACATTGGGGTTATAGCATTGATGTGGAGGACTGAGTTCACATTTCTAGAGTGCTTAGAGAGTACTGGACACACACTAACAGCCTAGGTGTGTCTCCAGTGTAATGTCCTGTTTCTCAAGTAGACTTGGAGCAGGTCCTGCTGTATGGCTGAGTCATAGTATCTAGCATGAAGCCCAGCATGTAGCTTCCACTTCGAGATTTGTTGACTCGATACATGAATGTATAAATAAATAACAAACACTTTACTAAAGCTCATTAGTTCTTTGAATTATTTTTTATTGAATAAAGTGTTCTTCTGAGCTCAAGTTCTCTACTCTTGGGGTGACTGCTTTTGTTACTGAATTTTCATTGATTTAATTATGATCCATTGTTGATGGCTATAATTCTTTCTGGCTATAATAGGAGTAGCCAGGAGCTACAAGAAGATTCAATTAGCAATTTCACAGGAAGTGGCTTTTGGTTCTGAGTTGTCCACCAAGTATGATGTATCTAAGACAGTAATGTATGTGGTTTCATTATAATCTGTATGTTGTTAAACATGCATAGTTTCTGAAATTATGAAAATTCATTACTATGTGTCTCCTGATGTTTTATTTCAAGTGAATTTGTTCTCAATTGGCAGTTAATAGTTGTGGTAAGCCGTTAAAATATTTATTGCCCTTTGCTTTTAAAATTCTAGACATAAAACCATTCCCATGAAAACCTAAGTTATATCATAAAGGACTTAAAACTGTTTAGTTTGGAATATGTAGTGTGTACACTTTTTTGGTTCAAGGAAAATGTAGATTATTCACCCTCTGAAACCACTGATGATAAGAAATCAGTTCAAAAAAATTTTTTTTAAGTTTATTTATTTAAATATTCTCTACATCCAATGTAGGTATCGAACTCATTGCCCTGAAATCAAGAGCCACATGTTCTACCAGCTGAGCCAGCCAGGAGCCCCAAAAGCAGTTCAAGTTTTAATCTCCCATTTGCTACTTGTTAATATTGATAAACAGAAATTTTCCTCTCCCTTCTTGTTGGATGGACTTAAGTTGGAAATGCTCTTGAATGACGTGGTATTTGAGTTTGGCCTCACCCCCACTGGAGATGCAGGGCATGCCTGTTCTCTTCTCAGACTTTGGACTGTGACGCTTGCCAGTGCTTCTGAGAGCGAGGGCAGACTTCAGTGCAATGACAGAGGCTGAGAATAGGTGTGGTTATTTCTTTTAACACTCTGTTCACCTGGTTAGTGCAGCCTGTGGTCTTAGACAATTCCTGTTGTTTAGTAGAATCCGTCTTTGCTGGACCCTCAGATAGAAGGCCCTGTGGAGTTCCAAGTCTGTTATTCCTATCCTGTGATTTCTCAGGCAGTCCTTGCCCTTATTGTGAGGAACTGTTGACACATGGCTTGTAGGTCCTCTGTTATTAAGTAGTATATCCCTCATTTTCTAAAGTTTCCAGGTTATAACCCTTTTGTCTTTTCCTTCTGGGCATTCCTTTACCCCCAATCTCTCTTATTTTAGGATTCCTAAAGTAGCAACTAGAATCTTGCGACTTACAACTCTGTCCTGACACCATCTAGGCTTTGGTCTGATTTTCAATATTTAACTCTTTTAAAATTACATAGTAGCTTGAGACACCCTAAAGAGAAGGATTGGTAGGGACTTGCCTCCCACTAGCAGCTGGGGTGCTGCTAGCTTTGAAGACAGAATTTCCACACAGATCCCCTGGGGCATGATGTACCTCTGAATGTATCTCTGTGTGATCCAAGGGAAAGAGGGGGAGATGAGGGGAATGGGAATCCATATCTGAACTTATTTTCATGTAACAATATCTGTTTGTAAAATAAGGGATACCTGTGCATTGTTGCACACTTCTTTTTTTCAATTAACAATAAAGTGTTGGAAGAAGCAGGCAGGTGGTAGAGTAGAAGATCCACTCTTACTTGTCTCCTTGTCTCAGGGACAAACCAAGCTAACAACTACATCTCTAAAACTATCTCTGAAAACAACCTGAAGACTGGCAGAATAGATCTTCCATACTAGTCAAAGAAGGCCACATTGAAAAGGGTAGGAGGGGTAGAGACACTTTTGGGAACCAGACCTCTGGCGTGACTAACCACAAGAGAGGGGGCATCGTAAACATGGAGAAAGGACAGGATCAGACCCCACACTGGGGACCTGCACTGGGAAGATGAAACCTCATAACATCTGGCTTTGAAAACTAGTGGGGCTTAATTTTGGGAGCTTTAAAAATCAGTGGGGCTCAACTCTAGGAGAGTCAGAGGGCAATAGAAAACTTCCTACCCTTGAAGAGCCAGCATACTAAATAACTCAGCTCAAGACACGGTACAGGGGCACCTGGGTGGCTCAGTTGATTAAGCATCTGACTTCGGTTCAGGTCATGATCCCAGGGTCCTGCAGCCCTGTGTCAGGCTCCCTGCTCAGCGGGGAGTCTGCTTATCCCTCTCCCTCTACCTCTCTCCCTGTCTTGTGCTCTCTCTTTTACTCTCTCTCTCAAATAAATAAAATCTTAAAAAAAAAAAGAAAAAAAGATACAGCCCAGAAACAGAAGTTTGAAAAAGTGCCAAGGGTATAGATATATGTGAAAGATATTTGTTGACTGATCTTGGAACATGTGCCAGAGGGGTAGGGATCTTCAGGAGATTTCTCTGGGAACAAAAGTGCTGGCGGGTACCATTTCTTTTCCTTGCTCCCAGCCTAGATAGCCAGGTGGAAGCCAGTGCTAACACTCTCTACCTTGCTAGCATGGTGTGTCCTTCCTTGGTTATCCCCTGCAGACCTGCCCCACCCAATCTGCCC
The DNA here is from genome assembly GCF_029215605.1 of Mirounga angustirostris. Classification (NCBI taxonomy): domain Eukaryota; kingdom Metazoa; phylum Chordata; class Mammalia; order Carnivora; family Phocidae; genus Mirounga; species Mirounga angustirostris. The sequence continues at coordinate 164,659,879 of NW_026991711.1, forward strand.
TCCTTGGCAGGCATCCCTCCAAAGCAGCTCCTGCTCTGCCACACCCAGTAGGCAGCCCTGGCCAGGACTGTCACCACTCCAAATTGGTTTCTGCTCTGGGGAGGTGGGAGATAACCATGAATACCAGGGCACCCATAGTTCCCTGGTAGGACATTTTAGCTGGCTACACAGGGAGCAAGCCCTGCCTTTTAGTGCACCTGCTGCTATGGCAGAGAGGCTAATTGTAGACAGGTAAGTTGATTGCTGGCCCTTCCCACTAGTGAGCCCGAGGTGGCTACAGATAGGCTTCTCAACTGTGTGGGGAACAAACCATGCCCAGTGTGTCCAGAGCAAGCAAAGCGGGTCACTGTAGCTGGCTGGGCCGATGGCATTTGTAGCTCAGCCATAAGGGGAGCGTGCACACAGCACATATAGGGGATATCCCTGGAGCAGCTGGTTCTGGTAACCAGGGGGAGAATTGCACTGTAGGGCACCACAAGGCCACTACTTTCAAGACTAGGGGCATAGCTGACCTACCTAATATATAGAATAAGCACAGAGAGTTAGACAAAATTAGGAGACAGAAGAATATGTTCCAAATAAAAGAACATGACAAAAATCACAGCAAAAGATCTAAACAAAACCAAGATAAGCAATATGCCTGATAAAGAGTTCAAAGTATTGGTCATAAAGATATTCACTGGACTTGAGAAAAGAGTAGATGAACTCAGAACTGCAACAAAGAGATAGAAAATATAAAAAAGAACCAGTCAGAACTGAAGAATTCAGTAAGCAAGATGAAAAATACACTAGAGAAAATCAACAGCAGAGTAGAAGATAGAGAACAGAGCAGTGATTTGGAAGATGGGGTAATGGAAAGCAACCAAACTAAACAGCAAAATGAAAAAAAGAATAAAAAAAAAAATGGGACCAGATTAAGAGAACTTCTTGATATCATCAAGTATAACAACATTCACATTATAGGGATCCCAAAAGGAGAAGAGAGAGAGAAAGAGAAGGAGGTGGAAAACTTATTTAAAGAAATAATAGCTGAAAACTTCCCTAATGCAGGGAAGGGAACAGACATCAATAGAGAGCCCCTAACAAGATGAAACCAAGGAAGTTCACACCAAGACCTATAATAATTAAAATTGCAAAAAGTGGGGCGCCTGGGTGGCTCAGTTGGTTAAGCGACTGCCTTCGGCTCAGGTCATGATCCTAGAGTCCCGGGATCGAGTCCCGCGTCGGGCTCCCTGCTTGGCAGGGGGTCTGCTTCTCCCTCTGACCCTCCTCCCTCTCATGCTCTCTGTCTCTCATTCTCTGTCTCAAATAAATAAATAAAATCTTTAAAAAAAAAATTGCAAAAAGTAATGATAAAAAGAGAATTTTAAAAGCAGAAAGCGAAAAGAAAGCAGTTACATACAAGGAAAATCCCGTAAGACAGATAATTTTTCAGCAGGAATTTTGTAAGCCAAAAGAGAGTAGCATCATATATATTCAAAGAACTGAAAGGGGAAAAAAAAAAAACCCAAAACAAACCTACAACCATGAATACTCTACCCAGCAAGGTTATCATTCAAATTGAAGGAGAGGTAAAGAATTTCCCAGACAAAAATGAAAGGAGTTCATCACCACAAAACCAGCCTGACAAGAAATTAAAGGGCATCTTTGAGTGGAAAGAAAAAGCATAACTAGAAGTAAGAAAATTATGAAAGGAAAAAATTTCACTGGTAAAAGCAAACCTATAGTAAAAGTGTAGTAGATTAATCACTCATCAAGCCGGTATGGAGGTTAAAACACAAAAGTAGTAAAATCCATTGTGTCTATAAAAATCAGTCAAGGGATACACAGAATAAAAAGATGTAAAATATGACATATACATAAAATGTGAAAGGGTGAGTAAAAATTTAGTGCTTTTGGAATGTGTCCATATTAAGAAACCATGAACTTAATATAGGCTGCTATACACATAAGACATAAGATGTTATATATGAACCCAGTGTTAACTACAAATCAAAATCCTACAATAGATACACAAAAATTAAAGAGAAAAGAATCCAAGCATAGCACTAAAGACAGTAATCAAACCATAATGGAAGAGAGCAAGAGAAGAAGAAAGGAATAGAGAAGAACTATAAAAACAACCAGAGAACAGTGAACAAAATGTCAATAAGTATGTGCCTATTAATAATTACTTTAAATATAAATGGACTAAATGCTCTAATCAAGACATAGGGTGACTGGATAAAAAAAAAAAAAACAAGACCCATCTGTATGCTGCCTTTAAGAGACTCTAGACCTAAAGACACTGAAAGTGAAGGGATGAAAAGAGATATTTCATGCAATGGAAATGAGGGGTTAAAAAAGCTATGGTAGCTATACTGATATCAGACAAAATAGACTTTAAAATAAAGACTGCAGCACGAGACAATGGAGGGCATGACATAATGATGAGGGGATCAATCTGAGAGGAGATAACATCTATTCATTCAACGTAGGAGCACTTAAACACATAAAGCAAATATTAATACACGTAAAGGGAGAAATTGACAGTATTACAATAATAGTAGGGGACTTTACTTACATCAATGAACAGATCACCCAGACAGAAAATCAACAAGGAAAAAGTGGCTTTGAATGATACATTAGACCACATGGACTTAATAGATATATACAGAACATTCCATCCCCAAACAGCAGAATATATATGCTTTTCAAATGCACATGGAACATTTTCTAGGATAGATCACATGTTAGGCCACAAAACAAGTCTCAGTAAAAGAAGATTGGAATATCAAGTATGTTTTCTGACCGTAATGGTATGAAACTGGAAATCAATTATAAAAAAAACACAAACTTGTGGAGATTAAACAATGTGCTACTGAACAACAAATGGGTCAACAAGTAATCAAAGAGGAAATAAAAATACCTTAAGACAGATGAAAATGAAAACACAATGGTTCAAAATCTTTGGGACATACAGCAAAGGCATTTCTAAGAGGGTGGTTTTTGAGAACACAGGCTTATCTCAAGGAATAAGACAAATAAATAAAAAACCCAACCTTATACCTAAAGGAACTAGAAAAAGAACAAACAAAGCCTGAAGTTAGTGGAAGGAAGGAAATAATAAAGGTTAGAGAAGAAATAAATGAAATAGACTAAAAAGAAATCAATGAAACCAGGAGCTTGTTCTTTGAAAAGATAAACAACATTGATCTCCCTTTAGCTAGACTCATCAAGAAAAAAAAGAGACAGGACTCAAAATCAGAAATGAAGAAGAAATAGTAGTTGACACCACAGAAATACAAAGAATTATAAAAGAATATTCTTTGCCAACAAAGACAAAATTATATGCCAACAAACTGAACAATTTAGAAGAAGTGGATAAATTCCTAGAAATATGCAACCTTCCAAAACAGAATCAGGAAGAAATAGAAAATCCAAACAGACCAATACAAGTTATGAAATTGAATCAGTAATCAAAAAATTCCCAACAAAAGTCCAGGAGCAGATGGATTCACAGGTGAATTGTACCAAACATTTAGAGAAGAGTTAATACCTGTTCTCAAATTATTCCAAATATAGAAGAGGAAAGAATGCTTCTAAATATATTTGACAAGGCCACCATATTACCCTAATATCAAAACCAGAAAAAGACTCTACAGGCCAGTATCCCCGATGAACATAGACCTAAAAATCCACAGCAAAATATTAGCATACTACATTCAACAGTACATTAAAATCGTCATTCACCACGATCAATGGGATTTATTCCAGAGATGGAAGAATGGTTCGATATTTGCAAATCAATCAGTGTGATACACCCTTTAACAAAATGAAGGATAGAAATCATATGATCATCTCAATAGAGATGTAAAAAGCATTTGACAAAATTCAACATCTGTTCATGATAAAAACTCTCAACAAAGTTGGTTTAGAGGGAACATACCTCAACATAATAAAGACCATATATGATACACCCACAGTTAACATGATACTCAATGGTGAAAAACTAAGAGCTTTTCCTCTGAGATCAGGAATAAAACAAAGATATCCACTCTTGCCACTTTTACTTAACATAGTCCTGGAAGTCCTAGTCATAGCAGTCAGCCAAGAAAAAGAAATAAAAGGCAACCAAATTGGTACAGAAGAAGTAAAACTGTCACTATTGGCAGATGTCATGACACTATATGTAGAAGACCCTAAAGACTCCACCAGAAAACTATTAGAAGTAGTAAATGAGTTCAGTAAAGTCTTGAGATACAAAATCAATATACAGAAATGTGTTGCATTTCTACATATTAATAATGAAATAGCAGAAAGAGAAATTAGAGAAAATTGTTCCATGTACAATTGCACCAAAAAGAATAAAATACTTAGGAATAAATTTAACCAAGGAGGTAAAAGACCTGTATTCTGAAGACTATAAAACATTGGTGAAAGAAATTGAAAACACAAACAAATGGAAAGGTACACCATGCTCATGGATTGGAAGAATTAATATTGTTAAAATGTCCCTACTACCCAAAGCAGTTTACAGATTCAGTGCCATCCCTATCAAAATACCAACAGAATTTTTCACAGAACTAGAACAAATAATGTTGAAATTTGTATGGAACCATAAAAGACCTCAAAGAGTCAAAGAAATAATTAAGAAAGAACAAAACTGGAGGTATCACACTCCCAGATTTCAAGATATACTACAAAGCTGTAGTAATTGAAACAGTATGGTACCAACAGAAAAACAGACACATAGATCAATAGAACAGAATAGAGAGCCCAGAAATAAATCTACGCCTATATTGTCAATTTATGACAAACGCAAGAATATGCAATGGGAAAAAGATGGTGTTTTAATAAATGGTGTTGGGAAAACTGGGAAGCTATGTGCAAAAGAATGAAACTGGCCCATTTTCTTATACCATACATAATATACACATACACACATAACCTCAAAATAGATTAAGGACTTGAATATGAGATCTTAGACCATAAAAATCCTAAAGGAAAACATAGACAGTAATCTCTTGGACATTGGCTTTCACAACATTTATGGGTATGTCTCCTCAGGCAAGGGAAACAAAAGCAAAAATAAACTATTAGGACTCCATCAAAATAAAAAGCTTTTGCACAGCAAAGGAAATCATCAGCTAAACAAAAAGGCAACCTAGCAAATGGGAAATTAACAATTTGTAAACAAATCATATATCCAATAAGGAGTTAATATCCAAAATATGTGAAGAACTTGTATAACTCAACATCAAAAAAATCTGATTAAAAAATAGGCAGATCCTTGAACAGACGTTTTTTCAAAGGAGACCTGCAGATGGGCAACAGACACATGAAAAGATGCTTGGGGCACCTGGGTGGCTCAGTCGGTTAAATGCCTGCCTCCGGCTCAGGTCATGATCTCGGGGTCCTGGAATCGAGCCCTGCATCGGGCTCCCTGCTCAGCAGGGAGCCTACTCCTCCCTCTCCCTCTGCTGCTCCCCTGGCTTGTGCTCACGCACTCTCTCTCTCTGTCGAATAAATAAGTAAAATCTTAAAAAAAAAAAAAAAGAAAAAAGAAAAGACGCTCAACATCACTAATCATCAGGGAAATGCAAATCAAAACCACAATGAGATACCACTTCATACCTGTCAGAATAGCTACTATCAAAAAGACAAGAAATGTGGAGAAAAGGGAACCCCCATGCACTGTTGATGAGAATGTAAATTGGTGCAACCACTGTGGAAAAGAATATGGAGTTTCCTTAAAAAATTAAAAATAGAAATACCACATGATCTAGTAATTCCACTACTGGATATTTACCCAAGATGACAAATCACTAATTTGAAAAGGTATATGAACTCCCATGTTTATTGCAGCACTCTTTATACCAAGATAAGGAAGCAACCCAAGCGTCCACTGACAGATGAATGGGTAAAGGTGATGTGGTATATATAAATACAATGCAATATTGCTCAGCCAGAGAAAGGAATGAAATCTTGCTATTTACCACACTATGACTGGATCAAGAGGGTATTTTGCTAAGTGAAGTAAGTCAGACAAAGACCAGTACTACATGATTTCACTTATGTGTTTATATAAAAACAATACAAGTGAAAAAACAAAAAAAAAATAGACTCTTAAATACAGAGAACGAACCGGTGGTTGCCAGAGGGGAGGTGAGTGGGGGGTAATAAGTGAAATAGATGAAGGGGATTAAGAGATATATGTTTACAGTTATAAGTCACAGGGATGAAAAGTGCAGCATGGGGAACATTGTATAGTAACAGATAGGGACTATACTTATCATGGTGAACACTGAGTAATGAATAAAATGACCAAGGCAGTGTTGTACACCTGAAACTAACATACATCAATTATACTTCAGTAATAAATAATAACAAAGTGTTAATTCTGCAGATCTGAAGCTGATGCTATAGGCCGGCGCCTCTCAACATGGCAGCAACAGGTGTGCGTGTACATGCATGTGTGTGTGTGTGTAAGTGGGTGTCTATTTTATATAATAGAATCACCGGTGATGCTTTTTACAGTATGTATGTCTAGTTTCATACCCCCATTCACCCATTTGGTTTCCCCAGGTGGTGGCAGTGTTGATGGGTTATCTATAAGCTCTCCTCTGCTTTCCCATATGGTGTATTTGGGCAATACTCATGAGGGGGTTGTAGTCATTTGTCATGCATCATAATAACAATAAGAAATATAACTAATATATAGAGAGCAATTCTGTTGCAGGGGCTTTTTAAAATGGATTTTTTCCTTTTGTGCTGAATTAAGACACTTGTTTGACAATTCTAATAGGATAATATTAGACTTTGAAATAAGACTCGACACACCATATATACATACATACCATATATATGTTCATATATGTATTCAGGTCATGAATCACTCTTTTTCTTGAAGTGGGATGGGTTAGGTGGCCTTTATAAGTTGATCATAATATGTTATTTTAGTTCTACAGAAATCAAAGTGCTTAACTTATATATTCTTAAAATTCAGGCTAGGGGCGCCTGGGTGGCTCAGTCGTTAAGCGTCTGCCTTTGGCTCAGGTCATGATCCTGGGGTCCTGGGATCGAGCCCCGCATTGGGCTCTCTGCTCGGTGGGAAGCCTGCTTCTCCCTCTCCCACTCCCCCTGCTTGTGTTCCCTCTTTCGCTGTGTTTCTGTCAAATAAATAAAATCTTTAAAAAAAAAAAATTCAGGCTAGCACAACCAATATTTATTAATTCTTACTATGTGCGAGGCTCCATGCCATATACTTTCATTGTATCATTTCATTTAATTTTTGCAAAAACAAATTGCTTCCTATTTTACCTCTCTAAGCTAAAGATGAGGAAACCAAGGCATAGAGGGCTTAAGGAATATGGTGATAGTGCTAACTAACATTTACTGAGTGCTTACGACATACCAGACATGTTGTAAACACTTTACATTGTTAATTTATTTAATCCTCACAACAATTTCATGAAGCATTTATGATTATCACGATTTTTTTCATTTTTAAAGATTTATTTATTTTAGAGGGGGGAGGGCGTATGAACGCACGCGTGAATAGGGCGAGGGGTAGAGGGGGAGGGAGAGGGAGAGAGAGAATCCCAAGCAGACTCCTCGATAAGCACAGAACCCAACGCGGGGCTCTAGCCCACGACCCTATCCCACGACCCTGAGATCATGACCTAAGTCCATTGCTCAACCAACTGAGCCACCAGGCACCTTGGATTATCACTATTTTGTAGGTGGAGGAGCCTGAGGCCTCCAGGTTAGTGACTAGTCCAAGGTCACCCAGGTGGCAAGCCTGGGCCGCCTGACTCATGTTGCATAGTGACCCTGGAGTAGAGTGGGGATTTGAACCCAGGTTTTCCGCCTCAACATCTGTTTTCCCAGGGCTATACTGCCTCCCGTTCTTAAAGGGGATTTAAAATGATAGTTACCGAAGAGTGACAATATGTTTAGATCAGTAGTTCTCAGTTGGGCGTGGCTTTGACCCCCAGGGACACTTCAACGTCTGAAGACATTTTTGGTTGTCACTACTAGTGAGAAAGTACTATTGACATCTACTGGGTAGAGGCCAGGGGTCCTGCTGAACACCTGACATTGCAGAAGACCGCTCCCCGCAACAAATGATTATTAGCCCAAAATATCAGTAGTGCTGAGACTGAGAAACCTTAGAGTGTTTTGAGTAGTGCTTTTTCTTTTTTATTTTTTTCTGGAGGAATCAATTCCTTTAGCTTAAAATTATGCAGATTTTTTTTTAAGGCTGAAGAGGGAAAAGAAAAAGGGGTAGAGCTATTATGAAACTTACACTAGGGAGGGTCTTGGCTTACAGAGCCTTGATCTGTGAGCTGCATCCATTCTTATTTTTATTTTATTTTATTTTATTTTTTTTAAAGATTTTATTTATCTGAGAGAATGGGAGACAGAGAGCATGAGGGGAAGGGTCAGAGGGAGAAGCAGACTCCCTGCTGAGCAGGGAGCCCGATGTGGGACTCGATCCCAGGACTCCAGAATCATGATCTGAGCCGAAGGCAGGTGCTTAACCAACTGAGCCACCCAGGCGCCCCATTCTTATTTTTAATGTTGTGCTCGAGTGGATTCCTAGGATCACTGTTCGAGTGGACTCCTAGGATCACAAATTCCAGGTCAGAGGAACTTTCCCCTTCTGGAATGTAGGTAGATGATGTCTTTAAGTGCATTCATAGCTGACTTTGAGATGCTTTATGGAGTGTGTGTCTCTGGACACCTGTGGGGTGAACACTTCTTTGTACATAACTTTTTGTGTGCGTGGTGTTGTAAGAGTGACTTCATAAAAGATTGCTTCTGCCAGAATTCAGAACACAGCAGGTAATGTACTTACCAAAGAGGTAAGAGCATGAGTAATTCTTGTCTCATGAGAAAGATCTAAACTGGTTTATTATAATGATGTAATATTTGGGTGCTTGATTTATCATCCCCACTTCAGTGATGCAAAACCTTAAGGACTAAACAGGTCATAAAAATTCAAAGTGTGTCTTTGAAGTCTGGCCTTTTCACCTAAGCAGTTAAAAATGTGCCACTTTTGTCCTGATAGTTTTCTGTTTGTGGGTGTTTCCACAGATCATGTTTAAGAACTCAATGTATGCACTGGTCTAGGGAAGTTTGGGGATGTTTATTCCACGAGAGAGGTCAGAATCTGGGAACCCGTGATTGACTCAGATAACAAGGCAGAAAAGTGTCAGAGTAAAGCTGCAGACTCAGGATTGTAGTATCGCTGAGAAGGTGCACATTCATCTGTGTGCTAAGGAGTGGAACCCAGGGTAGGAAGGGCTGTGAGGCAGGAGTTGGCCTTTGAACTGGATCTTGTTTTAAGAGAAACTTAAGAGTAGTCCAAGTCAAATACCAGTCTTGGCAAGAGTGTGTCATCTTAGGACATGCTGGGAAAGGGGAGATGGACAGAGATCATCATCATCGCTGCAAGGATCATGACTACAAGGTATTGAATATTTACTCTGTGAAGGCAGAATAAGTATTCGCCTAGCAGCTTTATGATGAACTCATTTAATCCTCACAGCAATCTCCTGGGGTTGGTATTAGGATAACCTTCACGGTCTGGAAAACAGACCTACCAAGGCCCCCTGTCCTGCTCAGGGCTCCCCGGGCTCTTGTGGCCACAGGCAGCCCAGGGCAGCAGTCCTTCATGGTTCAGTCTTGGTGGTCCCTTTGTGACCAGGGATTGATGTGAGCAGAGCTGTGCTGCGACTCTGGAGGAAATGCCTTTGATGCAGCTTTCTGCACCATTGAAGAGGAGTAAATTTGGACTTTTTATAAAGAAAACTGGCTCTGTTATACTTGGTCTCATAGAAATTCTTGGAAATGTGACCTGAGAAATTGGAGAAGGATGATATGAGTTGAACTGGCCAAAGTGATTAATTTGGGCATTTAAGTATGGAAGTGCAACTACAGACTAAACAAATGGGAATTATTACCACCAAGCTTTCTTCCAACAGAGAGTCAAGGTCAAGTTAACCTGGAATCTGTAGCTTTTGAGATGAGCTGTGAGAACGAAGCAACAGCCACTCCTTACCTTCCGTGGTAGTAGCCCCAGTGTGGGGGTGAGGGATTAGAGGGGGAGGAGGCGCCATAATCGCTAAGATCACTGTACACTCATATCTCTCTCCGATTTTAGACTTTTCCCCCCATCTCCATCCGCATGACAATAATTAAAGTCTAGGTTTTGGTTGGGAAAGTAACAAGTAAATAGTGTATCAAAAAGTTTTTGCCATTTATTTGTGTTTTCTTGAGGTGACTCTTCTCTAAAGTTACTTTCTTGTAAGAGATGTGTGTAATTTGACCTACAGAGGCTCAAAGAGAATTCAGTTCCATCCCTTGCTTGTTCATTCATTTGTCGAGCGTTTATAGAAAGCCAGTCCTTGACCTGGAGAGGTTCTTAGTCTAGACTCTGGAGCAAAAAGCAGACATGGGAACCAGAAAGTACAGTAGTGGCTGTGAAAAGCAGAGGGAGAGCGAGTAGAGCAGAATGTTCATGAGCCCCGTAGAAAGAGGGGGTAGGAGGCAGCCCTTCGTTCTGGGGAGTGTTTTCTCTATTTTGTTTCATCCTCTGTCCTCGGCTGACACCCTGCCCTTCAGATCTGCGTGTTTCCCTCTCATCCAGAGTCAGTCTCCTGGGTGAAGCAGCAAGATGGCAGCCAGCCCTTTGCTGCCTCAGTGAGGACGCATCTCTGTTCTTCCTCATGACTCACATGCACGGAGCCATACTCAAGGCTCTGCTATCATCTTCTTCTGATACTGATGAACTTCTGCAGCCTTGCGGCTTTTCTTTTTTCTGTCATCTGACCCTAGCCACAGAGGTATATAGAAGCATAGGGGATATTGGAAGTATTGTATTGGAAAACATAGCAAACATATGCAAATAACTCCACTTGGGCGAGCGAACATTTTATCATGCTGGGCATCACCTCAGGTTTGAAATGCAGGTTAATGTATACATTTCTACTTCCTAGGTCTTATTTTGGACTCCCTGTTCTCTTAAAAATATACTCTGCGAGTATTGTTCACACCTGATCCTATTAATTTACAGAATATGGCAGGATCATGGCTCCTAGGGGGAGTGAACAGGGTTCTCTAAGAGAGGCTGTGATCTTGTCAAATCCTGTAATAACAATCTGTGTGACAGACAGAATGAATCCCTTCTGTAGAAAGGAGTTGGAGTAATAGAAATCACAAATTTTGGAAGCAAAAATATCTTTGTTAAGGTATATTTTTAAGCTGCAGTACTCATCTGGAAACATGACATTTCTATCAGTAGATCTTCAAATTTAAGCAGAATAGTTACTGCTTTGAAAATCCTTATTTCCCTTACTAAACATGATTGCGTATTATAGTTATGAATCTCTAATTCTAAAAAATGCAAGCCAATAGATGTATCGAGTATATTTTGTCAAGCCATGGACTACTAAGGACTTTACACATAAGAAGTCCAATCTATTTTAAACTAATTAGTTTAATTAGGAGACAGGTTTGGAGGAGCTGAAAATCGCCCTCCTGTTAGTTGAGCTCTGTGGTTAGGATTGTGTACTATGCTCTAATGCAGGCCTGCTCCTTCTGAGGTCATCTTATCTCCTAAATGAGGTTTTAGATATTGAGTTGTATTTATCAGTAAATTATGTCCTATTTTTCTACCTTCTTTTTATTCCAGTCATTAAAGCCTTGCTGTGTTCTTGTTGTGTGTTGATAATTACCATACAACTAAAATGTTGAATTTGGATGGTTATATGGATTTTTATTAAAACAAAACCCGAGGGGCGCCTGAGTGGCTCAGTCGTTAAGCATCTGCCTTCGGCTCAGGTCATGGTCCCAGGGTCCTGGGATTGAGCCCCGCATCGGGCTCCCTGCTCCATGGGAAGCCTGCTTCTTTCTCTCCCACTCCCCCTGCTTGTGTTCCCTCTCTCGCTGTGTCTCTCCCTGTCAAATAAAAAAAACAAGACAAAGAAACAAAAAAACCCAAAAAAACACAAAAAAAACAAAACCCGAACCTTCTCACTGGAGAAAGACAAAATAGTTGGAAAAAATGAACTCTGGCAGAGAAGTATAGAAAACAGGAACGAATTATGGTGGGGGAGTGGGGAGCAGGGATAGGGAGGAGGGGTTCTAGGTCTGACCGCACATGTCTTGAGTGCTTACTGTCTTCCAGGTACTCTGTAAAGGCTTTGTATGGATTCATCCATTCAGTCACCACAAGAACTCTGAAATTGGTACTATTATTATACCCATATTAAGGATGCAAGAACTGAGGCACAAAAAAGTAAGCTCTCTTGCCCAAGTTTACACAGATAGTAAACTGGGGACTGGGTTTGAAATCTAGGCAATCTGGGTGCAGCCTACAAAGGTCTCGATGGGGGAGCTAACTTGGAATTGGATTTACCCAAGCTCCAATCGTACTTGCTACTTCCCAACTCTGTGATCATGGGTGAAGTTATTTAAGCCATCTGAGATCATTTCCCCACTTGTAAGTGGGTGTAATAATACTTCGAGTGTAGAGATGTTCAAAGTTTTAAATAAGGCGATGCACATAAATGGCTTGGCACTTAGAAGGAGCTCAGTGAACGTGGCCTTCTCTCCTCTTGGTTTTCTGTCTTGGGGGAGTGGTGGTAGCTTGCAGCCCTGACTTACCCCGAACATCCTGGTGGTATGAGGCATTTCACAAAATTCTTAGAGCTCTGCACAAGTTGCTTAAACACATGCCCCCACACAACCAGACACTTTCTAAGGTTTCTTCTTGATCTACTCTTGGGTGATTCCAAAGAGAAGTCTGTTTTCATAGATTCATGTTCACCTAGTTACATTTTGCTAAGTGTAGGACTGCCCTTGCAGTGGTCTGTCTATAACTCCTATGTGAACACAGCTAGCCAAGCCTGCTTTCCTGGTAGGGTGAGAGAATTTTCCCTAGCACTCTTGGCTTGTTTTTTTCTTAAGGGAAGATAAATATTTGCTTTTTATCTTTGATTTATTTCTTTGGATTAGGTTTTTTTTGCCTTAACTGTTAAGAAAGAGGGTAAACAAGTGTAGGGGAGGAAACATTCTCCTCTTCCCTCTTAGGGTCTTTGGATGAGTCTACGAATTTAACTGACAGGCGCATTACAAGGAGAAAAGCATACACATTTTTATTCATTTTTACATGCACATGGGAGCCTCACAAGAGAAGGAAGACTCAAAAAAGTGACCAGAGCAGAAAGTTTTTGTACCTTTTAGACAAAAAAATAAAAGAAAACCCAATAAATCTGTGAAGAATTGATGAGACAAAGGGGTTTGGGCGAGGGGTGGTCAGTTGTGGAGAGGTGACTAGGAAATCTCATTGTTTAATGAGATTTGTTTGTACAGATTTCTTTTGACTTGATTGTTCATCTCTGGTGATAGAATGTCTTCCTTTCTCCTGGTACAGGGAGGACATCTTTTACATGGGAGTTTTATCTCCTCCTCTCAGGTCAGAGTGTCCTTTCTTGCACCTGCTGTTTTCCAAGTGTGTTTAACTCAAAATAATCCATATGAGTGGCATGCTCAGAACTCCTTCCCAAGTTTGAGTGAAAATAGATTGTAGTGTCTTTTAATTTTTTTTTTTTTTTTGCTTATCATTCTTGGATCCCTAAGGGTTCTAAGAGTAAGCAGTGAATCCTACCTCAGGGTTTCTCTTCTACAGGATGGATAGGATACACAGATAAGTTTATGGATTTGAGAGTGTGAACCAGGCTTAGATTATGGGGAAGCTCCTCCCCACCCCATCCCCCCTACTGTGCTCTCCTAGATCCCTTTGCTAGCCAAGTCCCTTCTGTACTTAATTGTGAAAGGAAGGTTTTTATGTAGTTTGTAAGAAGCATTTAACAGGAGTATCTGTGTATCCATAGAGATGCCATTTGCTTCATTAAAGGCAACGCAGTGTGTACCTGTGACATGATTTCTACCATGTGGTCTGAGGACCACCTGCATGAGATGGGTTTTCTGGCCCACCCCAGATAAACTAAATCAGAATCACATTGTCATTATTTGTGGTTTTAAAATATTCTTTTCATGGGTTGATCAAATTTCTCTTTGATGAAAAGCAGCAGTGCAAACTTGTCACATCATTCAACCTTGTTCAGACCTTGGCACACACATTTTCAGGGCTAATTTTCTTTCACTGTGGCTTGTTGCTACTAGTGAGGACCTGTTTGCCAAAGTTCCCAGTGAGCTCATTGATGAGCAGTGCTGGGAGAGGTTGGTAAGAGTGCCAGGGAGACCAGAAGTTAGGGGAGGTGAGGCCTGTGGAGCCAAGAATATGTAGTTCATGGCATTAGATTTAAGGCAGAGGTGGTCTGTACTCAGGGGAGTTGAGTTCCGCTATCTTAGGGAGCAGAGGAGGGAAATGAGAGAGGGGTAGAAGGCAGAAGCAGTGGGGGGTTCTAGTAGGAAAAGGGTGAAGGTGGGGGTATAGTGCCTGGCCTTGGCCAGAGGACCTTTGGAACTTTTAATTAGTCTCAGGCCATTTCCTCAAGGTGGTTATTATAGGACTTGCCAGTCTAGCTCCTGGGAATTTGTTTGATAATTACATATTTAGACATTGAGTATGTTACATGGAGTAAGTGTACATATTGCTTACAAGTAAAAGGTAGAATTAAAGATAGCTAGTTGAGAGCTCAAAAGTACTAAGAACAAGCTAACTTCTGACAATGTGCTATTCTTACTTTAAACTTACTGTCTTAGAATATTCTAGAAAACACAAGAACACATGAGCTCCCATTCCAATTTCTAGTTTCCAAACTTTGCTGTACACTGGAACCATCTGGGGAAATTTAAAAAAATACTGTGGCCTGGTTCCCGACCCCAGACGTTTTGATTGAATCGGTATGGGGTATGACCTGGACGTTGGGATTTTAAAAGCTCTCCAGTCCCTCAGTTTTAGATGAAGAAACTCAGGTCTAGAGAGACTGTGAAGTTTTCCAAGGTCATAAGGTTTTAAGAGCAGAGACAGGATTAAATAAACAAAAGTCTCTCAACTCTTACTCAGGGTCTAGAAACCACTCCAAGCCTTATAAACAAAGGGAATTTAAAACAGTACATTGTCCACAGAGATGATGCAAGAGTTGAGGAGGCACACTGGAGATGGTGAGGCAACTCGGCAGCAGGAAGCAGCTCCAACACCCTAGGGCTGGAGAGATGATGGGAGCAGGTGGTGCTTCTGGATCCCAGATGCCAGAGACATCTGGGAGGAAGCTAGAACCATGGTGGGGGTGGGGGGCTGCCTGGCAGGAGCTGAGACTAATAGAGGGAGTTGGAGATGCCACCCGAAGCAGAGGGGAAGAAGGAGAAATAGCCTCCCTTCTTTCCTCTTGGCCCACGTTCTCGAGTCTTGTACTGGCTCTAGTCTTGTACCAGCACTTCCTGTTGGCCAAACCAGTTGGGAAGTGTGGTTCTCTCCAGAGCAGAAGGGGAGATGGACGGACCTGAGTGCAGACCAGAGGGTGACCAGCTTTGTGGTCTTTCCAGTGTGCTGTGGTCCTGTGTTTGGAGCAGATCTGTTTGGATGCCGCTTTCAAAAGGAGGGTCTTATGGGAGTTTCTCAGTAAATGTAGGTAGAAGAAGGAACCACTTTTTTTTTTTTTTCCTTTGAGGAGCAATCATTTTTTTTTTTTTAAGTAAACTCTACCCCCAGGGTGGGGCTCAGACTCACGACCCGAAGATCAAGAGTTGCCTGCTCCACTGACCGAGCCAGCCAGGCGCCCCAGGAATAATCATATTAAAACAGTTATTATCTTACATCCATCTTCATAAGTAGTATGACTGAAAGGCTTAATAGAGGTGTGCACCTTTTCATTTAATATCCTCTTTCTGCTTTACTTCAGACCCATCTCTCTCTCCCATTCAACATGTTTACATTTTTACAGCCCTTATGTTTAAAATATAAATAGGTTTAAAAAGACCCATTGGTAATCTTATCTAGTGCTAAATCTTAAATATTTGTTCCTTTGAGGACTAGTTAGTTTCTAGACATATCACCTGAAGCCTGATGATCCCGTGTATGTATTTGAGATGACAGACTTTGCCTTAGTATATCATTTTAAGGCATTTTTAAAGAAAAATGGAATTATAGTACACTGCATTTTATTTGTTCTGCCTGATGGGCCAAGTACTTTGCGCCCAGTGGAGCTAAGCCGCACGTCCTGCTGTTCTAACGGTAGCGCCCTGTAGAGCGCAGCGTTCTTTAGACTTGCATAATGTGTCTGATGTCATAAAAGGAGGTTTATGAACATAAATACAGTATCATATTTTCTTTCTAGTGGTGTTGTGATTAATTCCATCATACATGTATACCTGATGTTCTTTTAATCAATAGAGATAGCAAAGGGGCTTCAGGTAGTGATAGCAAAAGTGTGTTTTCAACAGCCTGCGCCCACCTGACCCCAGGATCAACGTTTGGTGTTCCTGTAGGTCCTGCTCTGAAGACCTGTGTCTCTTTTAACCTATCTCGCTGAACTGCTGTGAGAATAATTAAATATGAAGGCTTGCCCCTGTTTTGAGAAAGGAGCTATTTAAACACTTAGAGATTACGTGCTTCCCCAAGGCTACCAGCAAGGGAGCTGCAGGGGCAGGGTTAGAATTGGTTGCTAATTTCTAGCTTTTTGCTGCAACTGCCAACTACAGATCCTGGTAATGTGTTCCGACTTTATTTTCCCTCAGAATTAATCTGTGGTAATGATAGCCTTCATAATCAAAAAGAATGCGCAGGCCTAGAATTTATGACTTCCGTAAATTTACTTCTACACATCTACAAGATTTGCCAGGGAGGCAGCTCTGGATGCGTCTATTATCCTTTAGTTAATTGGAATGTCTTTAGTATATGGGAGATTTTATATTTTAACATAATACTTGAATTATTAAAAGTAAATATTAAATGTAATAAATCTCAAAACTTTAAACATTTTGTACTATTACCTAATTTTAAAAGTACATGTCATGAACGCTGACGAATATGGCATATTCTTATGATTATTTGACTTCTATTGTCTAATCCTAACAGAGGAATTGGCATCTACAACATGTAACAAATTCTTTCCGAAGTATACAGGGGTGCTAGGTAATGGCACAACACCGAATCCTCCAGACTGTATTATACAAACACGATATAAAAATGGAATGAAAACATTTTGTTTTAGGAAGCTGCTGACTCTTCACGTCCTGTAAAATTGTGTGTGTGTGTGTGTGTGTGTGTGTGTGACTGAGTATGTGCATGGCTGGGTGCAACTTTCTTCTAAACACGAGGAGTTCTGACAATGGTGCTATGGAGGATGTGCCAGTCAGCTGGGGAAGACATAACTTACATGAAAGAGCCAGAAAGCTCATCATAAGAGAGATGTTTATAGGATAAATCTTATCTTTTACAGGACATAGGGAAGATAAAAAGCTGTTTTATGATGGTTAATTTTGCTCAGATTACAACATTATTTAAAAGAGAGATTCTTTTAAAAAATTGAATTTTCTTTTTTCCATCTACCTTAATTACTTTGTGGCGTTTTTATTCATTGTAGGCAATGAATTGTCCACAGATAAATGGAAGTGTTGATAGGCACTTTCACTTTGGAGTTCTTCTATAATTGGAATGTGAAGATACTTGGATTACTTTATGAGGACATATTTAAATACAAGAAGTAGCTTTTTATGTTTCAGATTGAAAGCAAAGAAAGCCACTTCACCGATTCTAAATTCATTCTGTAAAGCCCCGAATTACTAAAATGAAGTTCATTCAGCTCAAACATAATCAGTCGTTTTCTCTTTGGCTCTGAAGGAGAAGAGCAGGCCTTGGGTTATCTCGGATGGTTTTTTACTTGCTCATACACCTTTCATAATCCTCTGAGGGAGGGTGTACATTAGAATTATTGTAGATTGATTGAGGTAGAAAAAACCCCACCGTAACAAGTCATGGTATCTGACTTTAGAACCCAAACCAATTTCTTCTCATGTTGTTGTGTAGACTTAGTGAATGGACCGAGGCTCTCCTGGTCATGTCAGATTTAAAATTCTTTGACGCAGAACACACTAAACAGTATGTGGGAGTTATAGGAACCCATTTATTATACACTTACTGAGAAAAAACTGGCCTGTAATAATGCAATGGTTTTTTAATATTGAGGATGCTGAAACTTCTGGAATAAGCAGGTAATCTGTATATTTAATTCAAGGACTGAATCATAAGAACTCATCTTAGGGAAGGCCCTCACCATTATTTAGTGCTGGATTTTTTGCTTTGGTTCCTACAGAAACTTTCATCTCCCAGTATTTGAAATGCAAATATTTCCACTGGGCTTTTGGTTTCTTTCATGGTTTTCAGAGGCACTGCATCATTATATTTGGTAATTTCATTTACTTTGCATAATTGTTCCTAATCTTTATTTTTAAATTAAATATTATTGTAGAATACATCAGTGAAAGGTGCTTTTTCCATTTTCCATTTGAAATATATCACTTAAAAGGGATTCCCAAGTTTACTTCAAAAATACATAAATTGAGGGGCGCCTGGGTGGCTCAGTTGTTAGATGTCTGCCTTTGGCTTGAGTCGTGGTCCCGGGATCCTGGGATAGAGCCTCACATCTGGCTCCCTGCTTGGCCAGGAGGCCTGCTTCTCTCTTTCCCACTCCCCCTGCTTGTGTTCCCTCTCTCGCTGTCTCTCTCTCTGTCAAATAAATAAATAAAATCTTTTTAAAAAAATACATAAATTGAAAGAAAAATTCCATTCCCTCTTTCCCACCAAATGAAGAACAGTCCCTGGAGAAAGATTTTTTTTTTTAATTAGAATCATTACATTTAAAATTGGAAATGATCTATATCAGTTCCCCTCCTGTGCAGAAATCTTTAAACTCTGGTTTCCAGAGGACACAGAAAGGATATCTGTATTTCAATTTAAAAATTTGTTCCTTCAGCATCCCTCCTAAACTGTGGTTTCCAGTTGGCTCATGGCTTTTGTTTTTCTCTTTCAAACTCTTTGGGATACCACGTTAAAAAAAGCAAAAAACAACAACAGCAAAAAACCCCAAAAACCAAACCAAACACAATAGTCATAGTCAATGTGATAGGAACACAATAGTCAAAACAACAAGTGTTCTACACGTGCAAGATGGTAATACTTCTAAAGGAAGTGGAGTGGTAGGAAATAGGGAAGTGGGTTTGATATGAAATACGAGGTTAAGGTAGGATTATCAAACTATCTGATAGTTTGGTTGCAGGGACTGGGTGAAACCCTCCAGGTCCATCTTCTGCCCTTTGGCTGAAATCATCTTTCTAAAGACAAATCTGGTCATTTCCTACTCAAAATGTTTTTTACTCTTGTTTCACATTGTCCAAAGCATGAAACTCTACCTCCTGCTCAAGGCCTAAAGGCCTATCACATTCTGTCCCCAAAATACTTTTAAAAAGCATTTAGTGAACATAATTTAAATGCTGACTTTATGGCAGGCATTGAGCTGCGTTCTGAAGAGAGGGAGGTCAAGAGGCACATTCTCTCCCTTCTAGTGGGAGGTGCATGGTAGTGAGTGAGTGATACAGCAGCTATATAGGGGGCTACAGTAAGAGAAGCAGAGGAACACCTAATGCACATACCCTTTCTGGGCTGAATTCAGGGAGGGCTTCCTGGAGGAGGTGCTTGACCTGATTTTTTCTTTTTTTTGTGGGGGGTAAGAGTAGGAGTCAGTCGGGAAATGAGAAGTGTGGGTGGAGGAGAGTGTTTCAGAGGAGAGGGTGTTTTTCATTTCTTTTGAATCCTATCACTCAGTTACTGTTTCATATGGAACTTTAGTCATGCTTAGTTAACCTTGGCCATTTCTCAAACGTGGGAAAATGGAGACGAGGGAAGGGGAATATTCCTGGACCACGGGAGGGTGAAGAAGGACTAAAACCAGGACTGCTCCAGGCCAGTATACATAGGGCAACTGAATAACTTATTCAGATTAAGGCACTTTGAGGAGTAAAAGGGGGTGCTGTTACTAAGTATGTCAGGATCACAGGTGTAAACTGGGAATACTCTAGGAAAATCAGGATGTTCGGTTGAGAACTTCCTTCTGTTGTGGTGACACCATCATAGCAAGGCCTCTCCTGGCTCTAAATTGGCTTGTGAGCTGGCTTTGCATACTCTCCCATACTCTTTGGGATGGGCCCAAGATCCAGATCTGCAGAACAGTCTCCTTAGAGAATGCGAGGGCTACGGACTGCGTGTGGAGCTGAGCCAGGTCTCCTCCCCCTGGCCAGGAGAGGCAGCAGTGTTCTGGCTGGATGGGTGGCGGGATGGGAAGCCTGGTGGGCAGCAATCCCAACCTGTCTCTAGTTTCAACAGTGAAGATTGGGTCCTATGGGCTGATTGGGGGTGGGAGGTGGGGACTTGCTTTTGAGAATCAGAGCCTTGGTTTCTAGTTTGCCATTGATCAACTGCTATCCTGGGCAGTCTCTTCTTCTGCCTGTCTCATTGTGACTGTGAAAAATGCATGCAAATGGACACCTTTGTTTATGGATGCTTTCGTTTATTCTTGTTGACATGGATGCTGATGCCGATGATCAGTCACTGAGGGTCTTTGCCTTGTTCTCTTCTGGGTGTATAAATGGTGAGATTCAGACTTTCATGGCTAAGCTAGGGAGAAAGGAGCTGGGAATAGCAAGGATTAAGAGGCGTTTCCAAATTATATACACAACAACATCAAATAAGGTTTTGTTTTAAAGATAGGCAGTGAGCTTTTTTCTATTATTGTGGTTTTCTTCAGAATTTGTAATAAATTTAGTATCTCCAGTTGGGATTCAATAACTTTAACAGAGAAAAATTGCAATTTTAATAATAAGCACAGGTTGATTGCCTACTTTGTCTTTTATATTAAAATGAATGTTGCAATTACTATGTATTAATACTCACTAAGCTATGTTTCTTTTTCATTTGGAACTAAAAAAGTATTACTTCTAAGCAGGCACACACAATTTATCCTGGTAAATAAAGTAATTCTCAGTGTGCATGTATATGTTCATTATGAAGCCATCTTTCAGAATGCACCAAATGGAAAGAGAGGGAAGCTGATTGTCTTTTATTGTGGAGCTGACAGAATGTTTATTAATGACCATGGATTTGAAATGAGCATCTTACTAAATGGAAGTCTTGGGCCAACCTCTGACCCTTTTGTCTTAAAGGTTTGAGAACAGATAATATGAAAGAATACCAGCTTTTTTCCAGATGGCTGCATGCCTGATGTTCCTTTATGTTTAGCTGTCATTCAAATATGAATGCCCAGTGATTATAAGTGTCTCTTTCTCTTTTCTGGACTGAAATGAAACCTTTTATGTGTTGTGTGTTAAAACAGATTAACTGTTTGGCTCATCAGTAGGGAAATTAGAACAATAGCTGCCAACTCAATGCTATAGTAAAAGAATGTCCTTTGGGGCTTTGGGGTAAGGTTCATAAGCAAATGGTGTGTCCAAGTGTCAGGCTTGGGAAAGATGGGTGAGTTATAAGAATAATTCTTTTGAATTTTAATTTTATAACTGCATCTGGATGAGAATAGCAGTATCTTTAAGAAGCATGCAGGATTTAGATAGAAGTTCCCCAACTTTTTCAGTTTGGCCCATAATTAATTTCTTGGAGTACCACTGGTGCAAGGTGAATTAAAAATGATATGTTCATATGTAATGATGTGTTTTGTCATGAAAGCATAATGCAAAATTACTATATAAATGGTTTCCTACCTTTTAGTGTGCTAGGGTTGTCTTTTAAAAATATGTATATTTGATAAGAGTCTCATAATGGATAATTTGAATATCATTTTTTCTACTAATGCAGCAATTTTGTGATCTGAAATGCATGTAAGGCGGACGATTATCATTTAGGTATGGTTGAAATATAGACCTGTCTGGGTGGCAAGAGGGAAACTGGTGACCCCTCAGTGACCTCTGAACTAAAGGGGATGTAGGAGATGGCCAGAGGCCAGTGGTCTGAGGGGACCAACCACATCCATTTTAGGAAGCTGGAGTACTTTTAAAAATGCTCAATTGATTCACATTCTCAGCAGTGAGTAGAAAGGTTGGCTCTCCTTTTCCCTGGAAACCCATAGCATGAGTTAAGTACAGTATTTTTATGACCTAGTGGAAAAAAAAATATGTCTCATCCATGTGTTTAATAGATTGTATAAAAATATGTGGGTTTTTTTTTTTTTTTTGGTGATTTTTGTTCGTCATGGAAAAACACAGGAAAGCCTCCCTTGAAAATTGTTTTAATAATGTTTTCTAAAGCATCCAATGATGAAAGTAAGATTAATCAGCTATTCTACTGTTAACTTCATAGAATATTTTTGATGTTTTAAATTTTTTTAAAGATTTTATTTATTTGAGAGAGAGAGAGAGAGAGAGAGGGAAAGAGCATGGGAGCACAGAGGGAGAGGGAGAAGCAGACTCAGTGCTGAGCAGAGAGCTGGACGTGGGACTTGATCCCAGGACCTTGAGATCATAACCTGAGCCAAAGGCTGACTGAGCTACCCAGGAGCCCTGATGTTTTAGATTTTTTAATACTTTTTTCACGATTTATGCCCACTTTTTCTTTTATAACAGCTTTATGGAATATAATTTACATATCCCACGATTCACTCATTTATAATAAACGATTCACTGCCTTTTAATATATCCACAGAGTTGTGCATCTATTGCTACAATCAATTTTAGAATATTTTCATTACTCCCCAAAGAAACCCCACTCCTCTTAGCTGTCATCCCCTAATCCTCCCAACCACTGGCAACCCCTAGTCTACTTTCTGTCTCTAGAGGTTTGCCTATTCTGGACATTTCATATGAATGGAAACAAAGAACCAATATGTGGTCCTTTGTGATCAACTTCTTTCACTTTTAAGGTCCTCCCGGGTTGTAGCATGTATTGGCACTCTTTTTTTATGGCTGAATAATATTCTGTGGTATAGATATACTAACATTTTGTTTATCTCTTGAGGGACATTATTTGGCTTCATTTAATTTTTCTAGGTAAGTACTTAGCACAGGGAGTGATCTCATTTACCGGACAACTCAAGAATCAGATATGACTCCTAACCAACAATAACCATGACCAGCCTACATAAAACTTTAGTGGTGGCATCTAAGTATTTTAGTATGAAAATGACCTTATGGAAAACTTTCACTAAGGTACTTATCAATAGTGTCTTGATTGCTTCTTCAAATCCAAAACTCTGGGGGCGCCTGGGTGGCTCAGTCGTTAAGCGTCTGCCTTTGGCTCAGGTCATGGTCCCAGAGTCCTGGGATCGAGTCCCGCATTGGTCTCCCTGCTCAGCAGGGAGTCTCCTTCTCCCTCTCCCACTCCCCCTGCTTGTGTTCCCTCTTTTGCTATCTCTCTCTGTCAAATAAATAAATAAAATCTTAAAAAGATTAAAAAAAAATCCGAAACTCTGTCATAAGGACCAATACTGATAGTGATGATGTCACTGTAAGATGTCACAGAGTGGTCCCGTCACATGCCCCCTGAAACAGACCAGAACTGAATAAATGAAAAGGAGTCTAAGATTAAGGAATTAAAATAATTGGGTAAGAAGACTTTGTGAAGTTATCCTTGTTAATACATGGGGATGAGGTCAAATGCTAGTGCTGGAAGATTCAGGTCTTTGCTCAGGTCTGTACACATGAAATCATCATTTTGCTCTTTGATTCATTACCAACTTTTCTTGTGCATTTCAATAAATACAATATCTATAATAGCATCTGTCTAGCATGATGAGAAATAGACAAAGCATAGTTCCTTTTTTTTTTTTTTTTTTTAAAGATTTTACTTATTTGACAGAGAAACACAGCAAAAGAGGGAACACAAGCAGGGGGAATGGGAGAGGGAGAAGCAGACTCCCCGCTGAGCAGGGAGCATGACTTGGAACTAGATCCCAGGACCCTGGGATCATGACCTGAGCCGAAGGCAGACGCTTAACGACTGAGCCACCCAGGCGCCCCCCCTTTTTTTTTTTAAGAGAGGGAGAGAGAGAGAGATGGTGGGGAGGGGCAGAGGGAGAGAGAGAATCTTAAGCTGGGCATAGAGCCTGACTTGGGCTTGATCTCACAACCCTGAGATCACGACTTGAACTGAAATCAAGAGGTGGACACTTAACCAACTGAGCCCCCCATGTGCCCTGGTCCCTTCCTTTTTTTTTCTTTTTTAAAGATTTATTTAGGGGGAGGGGATGGGCATAGGGAGAGGGAGAGAATCTCAAGAAGACTCCCTGCTGAGTGTGGAGCCAGACGTGGGGTTTGATCTCAGGACTCTGAGATCATGACCTGAGCCAAAATCAAGAGTCAGTTGCTCAACCTGTTGAGCCACCCAAATGCCCCTCCAGTTCCTTTCTTTAGAGTTTACCCAACATATATTTTCACAGTAATAGCAAAGAATTCAGATGGTTGTCACTCTAAGTAGGATATGGAAGGAACCCAGAGTGTGAAAACGATGACCTTATGTGGAGAATGTGCTGTGTTTGGGAACATGTGTACTGAGGCCTTATACAGATTTAATCCTTGCAAGCATCCTTTGAGTAAGTACTCTTATGTCTGTCTTACAGTGTTACAGGTGAACAGACAAGGGGTGAGTCATTTTGTCCAGCATCCAACATCTAATCCCGGGCCTTGGGACCTCAGAGCACCTGCTTTCGATCACCTGCAGCCCTTGAATTCCTCATGACCTCTTTCCTTTGCCCCCTGAATTTTATCAGTGTGCTTCCTAACTGACAGTAATGTTTGTCTGTCTTTCTTTTACATAGATCTGCTGGTTATTTTATTTTCTGACCTACAAAAATCATGCGTAATTGGAGAAAATACAGTATAAAGAAAAAAAAAAATACTTGAAACCCTGCAGTGTAGGTAGCCCAGAATTAGAGGCCTGAGCTATGATGGTGTTGGTGAGGTGGTCTGATCAGGTGTCTTCGTTCATTTTCTTCCACTATCACTGCCTTTAAGTGCAAAACTCTGAATGTTGCTGGCAGCGACTTGGCTAGAGAAATGTCCGTTCCATAGGGTCATGAGTCTATCTTCCAGAAAGGGCTTCCTCTAAAAATTTCCCTGAGTAGTTTGCAAGTGTGCCCTTGTGACATAGAGTGCTCGGATGCTGCCTCAGGTCAGAAAGGCCTGCTTGACCCTTGGCGTACCTTCAGGATGTGGAAGTTTCTTTGTTTCTGTGGGAAAGTTCACTCAGAATGCCTGCTTGAGATGCCCGGAAGACAGTATCTCTCTCTGCAGTTTCCAAAGGAGAGCAAGGTCTAGTCTGTCTCTATCCTGTCCCCTGCCCCGCTAAGAATCCTCCTCTTTCTAAATCTCAATGTGAGGCCAAGCACTGAGCAGATGAAACACTGAAATGGCGTCTTGAGAGTTGTGGCAGGGATGGGCACCACAGAGGATGGTGTGTTCGACGGTGGCTGATGGTTTGACTCTTGCCCGCTCCCCTCAGCGCTGCTGAGATCACTGCCTGGGTTTGGAGAATATTGGTGGTGGAGAATGTGGGGGCACGGAAGTGAGAAGTGGGGCGGGAAGAAACAGTTTACGGAAGACCAAGCATTATTGCCGCATATTAAGCGGCGGGGCATTTATGTATTTTATCCAATTAAAAACAGTCATTTTGTAAGGTCTTTTCATCATTTTGGGGCTGAGGAAGATAGGTTTCTAAGAGTAACGTATCTTTATGTAATGTCACATGGATGAAATGAGGGTCTATTCCCAGTATTTCATTTGTTTTCCCTTTGTCTTATGTTTTGTAATAATTAGAGCCCTAGTCAAAATTGAGACTCAGAATTTGGTTTTTAAGGGAAATGAGAGACTGCTGTGCTCTGGGGCTCAGTTTGAATTTTCCAGTGAAACAAAGAAATAGGATTTTATTCATTAATTCAGCAAACTTTTTTTTTTTTTTTTGAGCAACTGATTATTTGCAGGTTCTGTGGTGCTAGATGCTGCAAGCAAGACGTGTGTTCTCTTGCCATGGACCTCTCTGACTACTGGGCATAAAGACAGAAACATTACAACACTATGAGCCTTGGGATGGTTCTTTGACGGAGAATGAATTTCATAAATAATTTTAGAATTATTAAATCAGAAGAAGGAATATGTTTTTGCTTTTTTTTTTTTTTTTAAGATTTTATTTATTTATTTGACAGAGAGAGAGTGTTAGTGAAAGCAGGAACACAAGCAGGGGGAGTGGGAGAGGGAGAAGCAGGCTTCCTGCCGAGCAGAGAGCCCGATGTGGGACTCGATCCCAGGACCCTGGGATCATGACCTGAGCTGAAGGCAGCCGCTAACGACTGAGCCACCCAGGTGCCCCATGTTTTTGCTTTTTATTGTCTAATTGTTATTTCCTCCTTTTTCATTAAAAAAAAAAACTTTATTGTGAAGAACTTTGCATTTCTGCCCACGTGTACGTGTCACCTACCCAGCCCCTCAAATCATCAGCCATCTTTTATTTTTCTTATTTTGTTCCTACTTGTTTTTCCTTTTGTAGGGATGTTGAGAGTCTTGGAGTGGGGTTTCCTAGGTGAAATAATGTTCAACCTTATTGAACATTATTTTCCAAGTAATTTCTTGTATCCTTTTTATTTTGCCATTCTGGAAGCAAAGAATGCATGGCACATGCCTATTTTTTGAGTTGTTTAGCAGAAAGATAATGAAATGGTTATTTGACTTCCATGTTCAAGGATGAATTCTTCTGCTCATAAAGGGTCTGCCTTTTGCTGGCTTTAGAGGATTAGAGGTTTGTTCGCCTGCTGGAAAAGTGTGTGGCATGTTAGTTGCAAAAAACCCTCAGCATGTACAAAAATACAGAACACCCACCAAATAATCTTTCAAGTAAGTGAAGCTTAGCAAGAAATATAATTGCAGAGAACTTTTGTATTTGTTGTTTATATTTATATGTGTGTAAAGGCAGCAATTTCAGACTTTTAAGGAATTAAGCTGGCTGGAGAATTGGGTATGGGAAATTAACCTGCTTAATTCATTGGCTTGGTTTTTGTGATGCTCATGATTTGCAATGAGGACCCTATTCCATGCTACTGTGTAATGCCTCCACAATTCATTGCTGAGAATGAAATAATTTTTCTCATGGGGCAGGGGCTGATGCAGGTTTTTTTCTGGCAGCTATCCGAACCAGTGATTGCCTATAGGATAAATAAGAGGTTCCCATGAATAAGTTTTCACTAATAAGTGCAGCCCTTTAAAAGTCTCCAGGTGTGGATGCTTTTGTATTTGTTGCTAGGAATCCCTCTGAAAATGCCCCCCCCCCACTTATCTTTTCAGCCAAGGTATTGGAAACTGTGATGTACAAGTGATGTTAGCCCTAGAATGTAGAGAAAAGCTCATTGTTTGCATAGGATTATACTGCTAACATGTGGGAATGTGCTTTGCAAACTCATTTCAGTTCTTAAACATCTCAGAGCAGGGGAACAGGTGATATTGACCCTCTTCCACTCTGAGTACACAGTCTTCCATGGGCCAGTGCTTGGTGAGCGGGGACTAGAATTCATCTTCTCTCTCGTTCATTTGCGTCACTGTCTGGAGGAGAGCCTGGCACATAGTAGGCACTTGGTCATTGTTTGAATGGACGAGTGGAAATATTCGAAACCAGCTTTTTCCAGGGTGTGCTTTGTACAGCCCTTCATATTAGGAGGAGGTTGTTGGAAAATAATTTCATGGACAAATAGGTTGGGAAATGTTAGTCTCTGGTAGAGTCACTGAAGGTTTGAATATGTTTATTTATTTATTTATTTTAAAGATTTTATTTATTTGACAGAGATAGACACAGCAAGAGAGGGAACACAAGCAGGGGGAGTGGGAGAGGGAGAGGCAGGCTTCCTGCTGAGCAGGGAGCCCAATGCAAGGCTCGATCCCAGGACCCTGAGATCATGACCTGAGCTGAAGGCAGCTGCTTAACGACTGAGCCACCCAGGCGTCCCTGGATATGTTTGTTTAATCCAGTGTATAAAATCATATGATTGTGGTGCTTTCCTATCACAGTACACCTATTAGTGTCCTGCAGAATTACTGTTATGTATAAGAGCCTTTGGGAAATAGAGCTACCGATGAATAGATTTCCTAGAGTATTTGACATTTACCAGTGAAGACCACCAAATAAAAACTTAAGCTCGGACCTTGGCTTCCAATCCTGGCTCTTTTACTTACTTGCTGTGTAACGTGGGGCAAGTTATTTAACCTCTTGCCTCAGTCACCTCATCTCTAATGTGGGGATAATGATGATGCCCATATAATGGGTTGTTATGAGGAATAAATGAATTAATATTTGTAAAATGCTTGGAACAGTACCTGGCGCTTAGAATTTATATAAGAAGTAAATTAAAGAAAAATGTGCACACATATATATGTGTGTTCACACAGTATTATGCTGTGTGCACGCATCACAGATTATTGATGCAGTACAGCACTGTTGGATATTCAGGTTGTTAGATTTTTCACAGTGATGAACGGTTCTGTCGTGAGCACCTGTCCCTCAAATTTTTTGAATAGCCATTGTATTTCCTTAGATTAATTCCTTATGTTGGAACTACTGAATCAATAGATGTGCATGTTTATAAAAGTTTGATACAGTCTTCCTTCAGAATTTAGTAAGAAATCCAGTCAATACTGATCACAACTATGCTTGAGAATGCCATCTTTTTTCATTTTTGTCAGTGTGGAGGGTTAAACATTTTGCTGTCTAAGAAAACAGTACTGGGGGGGGGTGCTGTGTAATGTACGCGCTCAGTCAGTAGAACATGTGATTCTTTTTTTTTTTTTTAAAAGATTATTTATTTATTTATTTGACAGAGAGAGATAGTGAGAGAGGGAACACAAGCAGGGGGAGTGGGAGAGGGAGAAGCAGGCCTCCCGTGGAGCAGGGAGCCCGATGCGGGGCTCGATCCCAGGACCCTGGGATCATGACCTGAGCCGAAGGCAGATGCTTAATGACTGAGCCACCCAGGTGCCCCAGAACATGTGATTCTTGATCTTGGGGTTGTGGGTTCAAGCTCCATGTTGGGTATAGAGATTACTTTAAAAACATCTTTGAATAAACAGTACTAATGAAGTCAGTTTCTGCTGTATGTGTTTCCTCTTTGGTTGTTGCTGTTTATATAGTGAAACAAAAAAATAGACAATACTTTTTTGTTGTTTTTGGGAGAGCCCTTTCTGTATTTAAGGATTTTAATCCCTTGTCATTTGTTGTAAATATCCCCTGCATCCTTTCCCTCCTTTTCTCTTAAGCTCTTTGTCCTGTTTCTTCCATTTGCTTCATTCTGTTGCCTGAATTTAGACTTTCATAGCTCTTGCTTTGTAGTTAAGTGAACATTTGCGAAATACCATTGTTAAAACTATCCATAATATCTTTAAAAAAAGCACGCAGAGTATGGTACATTGGTTGAAGAAGGGCATAGGACAGTTTTTAAATGAAATTTGCCTATAGAGGAAATATCTACGAATTTCCTTTTTTGTCCTAGAACTGAAGTGATGAGTTTGCAGTTTTTAAAAGTAACATCTCATTCATAGTTCATGCTTTTGTGATGTTGACCAGTACTTTATAAGTCTCTACCATTTTTAAAAAAGATTTACTTATTTGAGAGAGAGTGTGAGACCGAGTGAGTGTGAGTGTGGGGGGAGGAGGGTAGAGGGCAGAGAGAGAATCTCAAGCTGACTCCCAGCTGAGTGTGGAGCCCGATGTAGGGCTAGATCCCACGACCCTGAGATCATGACCTGAGCCAAAATCAAGAATTGGCCACTTAACCCACTGAGCCACCCAGGCACCCCAAGTCTCTACAATTTTATTTGCAAAATGAGTTACAGGGGATGTGAGACTTATAATATTAAGTGATTTTTTTATATAGACTTACTGAGCTAGATAGTTGAATCTTTTTGTCCAGTTGTTTAGTTTAAAATAATATTTTTTTCTGAATACATCTGTTAATAATGAACTTGAAGTTTTGGTTTTTCCCCCCATTGGATAAGAATGGAATGGAGAGATTTCTTTCAAAGACTGATCTTTAAGCACATTTCCTGGATATAGACCTTAAGACCTTTATTTTATAATAATGGAAGTAAAATATTTGATGCATTGAATCTTCTCATGCATATAACCTCGTTTTCTACTCCATTTATTTGATAATTGTTTCATCATTTCAAATTCAATTTGTAATAGCAATGAACACTCTTTAATATTTTTCTAATAAGGATTAGTTGGAGAGGTTAATATGGTCAGAAATTTAAAGAAGCTCAGAGTCATCTTAATGAGTGTCAGGTAATTAACCTACATGAATAGATTAAAGAAATCAAGCAGGCACGCTGATGGGTTTTCCTTTCAAGTTCAAATTTAGAACATCATCTATGCAGTGGTTAGGTCTTACACATTAGATGGTGATTGCTATATTGTTTTTTAATATATAAAAAACTTAATAGTGAAACATTATTAGAATTCCTCATCAAGTTTGATTAATTGAAGAATGATTATGATATGTGATATGAATTTTGAATTCTTGTGTGTGAATTATATTTTTTTAATAAATAGTCTCCTTCAAATGAATTCCTTTTATAAATCAGGATGCTTTAATATAGAGAACTCCTCTTATAAGAAAAAATCATAATGTAAAACTTAAGCCGTTCATGAACTGCTTAATTTAGGTCTAAGAAACTTGGTGAAAATGATTGTCACTCTTATCCTAGGGATGCTATTTTTCAAATTGAGATGAAAAATTATCTATTCCTGTGGTCACAGTAGGTTTGAAAGACAAGTTCTAGAAATAATCCTAAGTGGTTCAAAGGCAAGACTTCATCTATTCAAACAGATGACATTTATCTTCTTCTTAAAGAATTCTAGAAATTTATGGACATATGTCCTTTGTTTAGTTAATTACAATTGAGTTGATTTAAGCTATTTTTCTTTCTGGCCCTACTGGAGATGGTGTGCAGTTAGTCGCTATCTTTTTTTTTTTTTTAAATGAATATGGCAATTCTAGGTCGGGGAGAGTCTAAAACTAGAGATCATTTGTTTTGATCCCCTCATTGAGGGGGAGGTATTTTTGGTCTTGGATAAACAGCACCACCTTGGTACAAAATCTGGATTTGTGCTTCAGCTCTGCCACTTGTCATTCACTCCTTCAGCCTCACCATTCTGTTTTGTGCAGCGGGAACACAGACTTCGTCACGTGGACAGAATAAATGAGATCTTGCTCATGAAAATATTTTGTAAATCTGCTAAGTAACGCAAATATCAGATGTTTCATTGTTAACTTCATTAGGAGAAACTGGGGTATGTCCCCTCCAAGATAAATAGACTCATTTCATTTGACTTAGTTTTCAATCTTCTATTCTCTTTCTACAAACCCTGCCCAAGGATTTCTTTAAATAGTAGTACAAAGAAACCGTGAAAATCTGGTAATGAGTTCAAGGGAAGGTAGAACGTTGGCATTAGTTGTATATATACCATCCCTAATCTGTGAATAGTAAAACATCAATTTAGGTCAGAATGTTGGATTTAATCTGCACTTTTTGGCCTGGTTGTTTCTCATTGTCACAGACTATATGGACAACTGTCATCACTATATTGCCAACTATTTAAAAGGGAGGCCAAGTTAAATCAATCCATTTTGGACTCTTGTGTGAACAGCTCTGGGCTGATAGTTGGTGAGATAAAGATTAAAAAAAAATATACACAGAAACCTTTAAACTTCTTAGTCTGGTCAGAAGATGGCATATCACATGAAAGTCAGAAGTTGATAAAGTGTCTCAATCACTCATTTGGTCATTTGGATTTTATAAAATATATTGTTTCCCCAGCTATTTCAGGGATGGCAAGAAGCTATCTTTGTATCACTTTGTATTGCCATGTTGACCAACACTGTTGTTTGCTCTTAGCAGATGCTCAGTAAATACTTTGAATCAAGCTGTAGAACCTGGATAATTATAAATCTCTACTATTAGAATAACAGTTAACAGGACAGGTATTACTGATGTTAAGTTAATAGCATCCTCTGAAACTCTAAGGAGAGCACATTTAGCTCTCTGTACGGCTGTGTGCTCACTTATTTATCTTTTAAAGTCGTCAATAAAGAGCCTTCTTGCTCAGCACAGGAACGAGGAAGGGCAGCTGGAAACGTCCTTAAATCAGAAAAGTTGAAAATACTGAATCCTTATCACATAACCTAAGGCATCGAAGTTAATTTTCTTTTATGCCTTTATAACTCCTATTTTATTAAATTTGCTGTCAACCTCTGAGTTTTCTTGATTTTTCTGGATCTGACTTTCTAATGGCACATTTTGTTTTAGAAAGACAGAATTTTAGCTGTGGTTGAAATAATTTGAAGGGTGTGATTAATTCACCAGTATTACTTCAGGAATCCTCATAAAAAGTATTTCAGTGGTTATTGTTTGTTAATTTCTCTACTGGGGCAAATTAAGTAGTAATAAGTAATCTGTGAAGTCTGTGTGAACTGTTGCCGTCCCTGAGGACCATCAGAGACTGAAAACATTGAAAATTTACCCTCCCAACTTCAGTGGTTTTCTTTAAATCAGGCCATAAGATATTTTTCATTGTAATCATGATCTGTTAACAAAAATAACAACAAAAAAAAAGCAAATACAGAACCTTAATGCCTGTTCAGTACATCTTGCTAACTTTGCTTTATAAAGCTTATAAAACGACACTGATTCATTCTTCACACCAGTGCTTTTGGCCCATTCCAAAGGGGACTTGGCACAAAAAGAATGTGAAGCATGCAGGAGGGCTGGAAAAACATTTCAGTGTCTGAGTCGCACTTCGTGTTGGTGTGAAAGATAGGTCTTCATTTTCTATCTTAGTTTCCCCTTTAGAAGATAGTGGTACGCCTTTCTGGGGTAGTTCACCTGAGCACAGGCTGGAGTGACGTCTGGTTCATTCAGCCTTCTCCTGGGTAAATCCTTGGGTGATTTCCTTTCACCTGATCCACTACTCCTGGCACATAGTAGGTACCATTTGCTGGATGAGTAATAAATATTTATTGAAGAGTATTTGGTTATTTCCATTTACACTTAATAGCACCAGATGATGAGGCTGAGATGATTGCTTTTATCATTACTGACCTCATTTTCTAATCTCTGAATATTAACTGTTCAGAGAGAATATTTGTTTTACAGGAAACGGTCTACTCTTGGTGCCTTTGACATTCTGAGTGCTTTTCCTCACCACTGAGAGTTGGACAAGGGCAAAAGGGGTGGAGGTCATTTTGATATCTTGTATTTAACTCTAAGTATTAATATTCTTTAGATTTCATTCTGGAATTCTTCATATCAGAAAAAAAAAGTTTTAATATTAACTCAGGAAGAAAATACAGTCTGTGTGGTGGTGAGTGGCCTAGTGCAAAAGCTAAGCTGCTTTAAAATGAAATTTTCCCTTTAAAAGCTGCTTAACCTCCAGTGTTTCCAATTGATATGTTTAAAGCAGAAATATAAATCTGCCCCTGAAACTCATCATATGCTTTAAACTGCTCCTGAAACAGGCTCAGAAACTTAAAAAATTTACTTCATGTATTTAAAATAATGTTTGATTAAATACACACATGCAAGTCATTTTAGATTTTTGGGGAGGAGACAAATTGCACTTCTTTCTGATCTTTTACTCACGTGGCACCTGGAGGTCATCTCTGCAGTTTGGGGCAATCAAGTCAAACCTTTCTCTTCTGAGTGATTCGTTTCCCAGGAAGGCTTTTGTTTTTATACCTTCTTTGCTCATAAAGCAGTAACATTGATGGGTGGCTCAGTTGGTTGAGGGACCAACTCTTGATTTCGGCTCATATCATGGTCTCAGGGTTGTGAGATGGAGCCCCATGTAGGAGCCCCATGTAGGGCTCTAAACTCAGCACGGAGTCTGCTTGTCCCTCTCCCTCTACTCTTCCCCCCCACTTGTGCTCTCTCCCTCCCTCTCTCTCACTCAAACAATCTTTAAAGCAATAACATGTTCATGGTTAACCGTGAACCAGTGGCTCTCAATCCTGCCTGCTTATTAGAATCACCTAAACACTACTTCAGGTGATTGGTTGGGGTGGGGGCTCAGGATTTGGCCACACTGGAAAGCTTCCAAGGTGCTTCTTGCTGCAGCCAGAGGGCAGGATGGCAGTGGAGCGAGCCAGAGATGAGTAAATGATGTACGTTTTCATATATCACTCATTTTGTGGTGAACCAGCCCTTTTGGTTCCAGTTTCATTGTGTAGATTTTTTTTTTTAAGATTGATTTATTTGAGAGAGAGCGCGCGCGAGTGCGTGTGTGCAAGAGCCAAGTGGGGAGGGGGAGAGAGAGTCCCAGGCAGACTCCGAGATCATGGAGCCCAACGTGGGGCTCCATCCCATAACCCTGAGACCACAGCCCAGGGGGAAACCAAGAGGCTTACGCTTAACTGAGTGCACCACCCAGGAGCCCCTGTGTAGATGGTTTTGATTCTAATCTCAAACTTTAATGTAAGAAGCACGTGGAGTGGTAGAACTTGCGAAAAATGCCAGTTGTTGGGGCCAGTGCACAAATTCTAATGTCGTGAAGTGAGGGGCTGAGCATGCCGCCCAGTGATTTTGATAGAGTTGGTTGAACTTCAGTGTTCCTTCAATAAATGGCATGTTCCAGTTATCTATTCCAGCATAACCAAGCATTCCAAAACACATTAACATATTTACATCATTCTATTCCATGGGCCGTGGGTCAGGATTTTGCCATGGTTTGGCTAGGACGGTGCTTCTGTTCCATGTGGTGTCACCTGGGGCACCTAGGCATACGTCGCTGAAAGGCTGGGCTCAGCTGGGCCCTCTGCATGTACTCTCAGGGCTCTCTGACAAAGCCTCTTGGCAAGGGATTTGTGCTTTCAAGGTGACTCGGGGCTCCTCCTGTTTCAAGAGAGCCAGGCAGGAGCTTTGGTGTTTCTGATGACCTGGTGTCATTTCTGCCACAATCTGTGCGGTCAAGCGAGTCTGTAAGAAAGCCTAGATTTAAGGAGAGGGGAATTAGACTCAGCAAGAGGAGTAGCAAGGAGCTTGCAGCCATCTGTACCAGCCCCACACGTAAGTAGCCAAAAGTCCTATTGCTTTGACCCTATCACAAACTTTCTGAGTTACTGATTCATCGTTACTAGTTACTATCTTACTATAGGGGCTTAATATCTTTCACCTGGTTGCTTTCAGCAATTTCTAAAAGGTATCTCTACCTATAGATCAGTGTTGTTTGAATCATTGTATACATGGCACAACTAATCTTTTTGAAACCTGATGCTAATCGTGGAACTCCCTTTCCTAGAGGTGTAAATGGGTCTCCTCACCTATTAGTCTAAGGGTGGTGCCAGGAAGTGTGGTGTTGTGGTGGTTAACATCACAGAGCTTGGAGTGAGACTGCCTGAGTTCAAGTCCTGCTTCTGGTATTTACTTCCTTCGTGCCTTTGGGCTATATACTGTAGCTGCACCTTACTGTTGCAGTTTCCCTTTAGCAGGTGAAACAACTAGCCCAGTGGGTTGTTGTGAGAATCAGTAAATAATATATGTAATGTCCTAAAATGTGTTGGGATAAAATGGTTTTTATGATTGTTGCTGTTAACGTTTTTACGGCAAGGCATTCAAGGCCTGCCATGCTCTGTTGCACCTTATGTTTCCAGCCTCATTTCCTAGGACTGTTCCCCTGATCCGTGCCACAGCCTCATTGAGCTCTCTCCTG
This sequence comes from Mirounga angustirostris, assembly GCF_029215605.1. Lineage (NCBI taxonomy): Eukaryota > Metazoa > Chordata > Mammalia > Carnivora > Phocidae > Mirounga > Mirounga angustirostris. Next base: position 164,695,571 of record NW_026991711.1, read on the forward strand.
TGCCGTCTGCCCGTCTCCCCGTGTTTTCCATCTTGACTGTTGCTCACGCTGTCGTCTGTCAATGGAAAGCCAGTTTCTCTCCCCCATCTTCTTTAGAAAGTGGTTTTACTCCAGGGCTTTAGAAGGTTTCCAATCAATGGAAACCGGAATTGTGTACTCCATCTCGTGATCCAACATGGCTATGTTCGGTCCCTCTGATTCTCATGTATACTCAGGGCAATACTACTTCCTACCCTCCCTAACTTCTGCCTTCGGGTTTCCTACAGGGGTAGCACAGTGCTGTGCCTTACGCGTTGGTGTTCAAAATTAGGCATGGCATCAGGAAAGTTCAGGTTATGCTGCAGTAACAGACAGTCTGAAAACCTCCGTGGCTTTGACTGTCTTCTTTCTCGGTCGTGCCATCAGCCCCTGGTGGGTCATAAGAGATCTGCTCATGTTATCATTCAGGGCCCCAGCTGCTGGAGGTTTCATCTTCAGCGTGTTTCCATGATTACAGAAAGTCAAGGGAAATGTAAATTCATGCACTGGCTCTTCAAGCTTCTGCAGAGAGGGGCGCATGTTACTTATGCTCACATTTCTTTAGCCAGTTACACATTAAACCTAAGTTCACATGGGTGGTTAAGTGTGATTCTACCGTGTTCTCAGAATAAGAGAATCAACAGTTTATGAACAAGCTCCAGGGGCTACCACAGGTGACTCCCTGGCTTCATTACCTCTTCCTATAAGGTGCTGCCCGGTGAATAGGACCAGACCTCTGTGAATGCTTCACCCTGTGTGCACCTCCTCAGGGTATAGCATTCAATTTGGGTGAGTCCATAGGCAGTCCTTCAGCTCTCCTTTGGATGCTGTTCTAAAGAAAAAAAAAAAAACAAAAAATCATGCAGTAGCAGTTATATTGTGTTTATGGTTTTTCCTTAGAAATATTAAAGCCTCAAACATTCTTTTTCATATATATCTCTTAAAAAAAATCGAAGACCTTACTTTCCACTTGTAGGAGTGCTGACAACACTGACTCCATCTTTGGTCTTCCATCTTGTTAACACTTGCCCCATGACCTCCTGCAGGGCTGTGTGTTCCAGGCTCCGTGGAGATGAAATGTGTGCTCTGACCGGAATGTGGGAAGCCTGGTTCTGATCTCTAACGTGGCACACAGAAGGCTCCACTTCAGATAACTAGTAGAGATGACTGGTGGATGGAAGGCCCCATTTTACATAACTGGTAGAGATGCCTGGTTCACTGAAGGTCCCCACTTTAGATAACTAGTAGAGATCCTCTGGTACACAGATGATGTCACTTTAGATGGCTACCTGTTGACCTTACCACAATGCCCCTCACCCTATAAAAGCTGTGGGTTAAGGTCCAGCCTTGGAGAATAGGGGTGGAGAATAGCTGCTTCTGGGCTGGGTCATTTGTCTGCCAGATCCCCGCTGTCCATAATCTACTCTGAATAAAGCTCAGTATGGAGTGCCTTGCTTCGTTTGGGGTCTCTAAGTGCTTTCTAAGTCTGGAGGATACTTTATGGACCCCCGTCCACCTTCTAACACCCCTATCTTTTGATTCTCAAGTAAAAACTAGTTAGCAAGACATAGCTAACTCTAGTACTACTAGAGTAGCTAGAACCTTTTGATTCTCAAGTAAAAACTAGTTAGCAAGACATAGGAGCTAACTCTAGTAGTACTAGAGTAGCTAGAACTACTGCTAGGTGACCATAAAATAGACTCCTGGGTGGAGTCACTTAGTTTTGGGGGGTTACTAAATTGAGCATGTTTAATAATTGAAAGTGATAATGATCTTAGCAAGTTGGAGAGATAGTCCATAAATATAATGTTCAGTAGCTCAAATTTAAGATAGTAACCAAAAGGAAACTGTAGAAGATGCTGACAACCACATACATGAAACATTACATTTATTAAGTGCAACAGCTGGTAAGTTTTTTTTTCTATAATGTCATTCTTATGAAGGTCCACCATTGAACTTTGCTTTAAGGAGTTCTAAGAAGTACAGACCCTAGGGAAGCGCATAGAGTTTAGGGAATAACTATAGAGATAAGGATGGCACATAGAGGACCTAGGGTCCTAGTTGACTGGTTGAATATATCAGCTGAGCAGGGCTTCTGTTAACATTTTAAGTTGGCAACATTCTCGTAAGGATCAGAAATCATTTGTCATCTGTGAAGGGTGTTCAGCTGTTTGGAATCCCTAGAGAACTGAAGTGAAGGGTGGAGTCTCCCATTCCTGAGAGGGGAATGAACTCTTCATTGCTTTAGTGTTCTGTTCCTTAGGAGTTGTAGGGTAGCTGAATTCAATGACAGAGGAATCGATTAATGTGAACTGTGACCTAGTAATGTAAACTTTCATCACGGGAAAGCCATGGTATTTTTTTTTAAGGACTTGGGCTCCCTTGGCCATTGGGACATGTAGTAACCCTCTGCCCAGAAAGGTGCACCATTTGCCATATTGTGCTTCATTTCATTCTCCTTTTAGAATCCCAGCAGAACAGGCAAGGGGAAGATGGTAAACTCTTCTGTATCCCCAGCAGTCAGCTACTTCATAAATATCTGGTGATAAAGAGTAGATGTATTGGTGGTTTTAGACAGACAATAGGGGGAATTTGTTTGTTTTTAATTTTAGGCATTTTAAACAGCACATGCTTGTGTATTTTAAAAATATTTGCTTTAACGCAACACTAAACATTGTAGGGGGCAAGGAAAGTTTACAGTAAAGCACATTTGCTTGGGGAGAAGGTTTCCATGGCTCTCCACTAGCTGTTATATGTTTACAGCCTCCAGAACTTTCACTCTGGCTTTGTTCCCAGGAAAGAAAGCTCTGCCCTTTCCCATTCTTCTACCCTTAGTGTGTGTGGGTGGCTGTGCATCTCCTGGGGAGGGCACTGGGAGTAAAGCTGAGCAGAATGCTCCTTGGCTCCCAGAATCTCATGCCAAATGGAATTGTTCTGAGTTGGCTGGGTCTTACTTTCTCATGGTTATGCCTGGAAGGAGGTGGGTTTTGGGTGTCATGTGGCCTGAAAGCATAAACTCTTTACTAGCACAAATAAATCAGTTGGTTGGCTCAGTAGATTTTGGGAGCCCTGGGAACATTCATGAATCATTGCATAGGGATGTCACTTACCTGGGAAATACTCCGATTATGATTTCCTGACTTGAACATCATCCACTCAGTACTCCTTCTGCTCCCCCTGACCGTCCCCCCGCGACATGCATAACACATGTTTGCATAATGGTGATGATATTGAAGGTGAAAGGGTTTTAATCTCTAATTTACACTTCTCAGAATAATAGAACGGTTACCGTGTGTTATGTTGTGGATGAGGGGGGTGTTTGAAACATTTAAAATAAAAGTATGAGACTATGTACCTCAGTCTGACACTGTCTCCCTATATGGTAAATAGTTCTAATTATGATGGAATAATGGTTCAGGTAATACCTTGCTATATTGCTCTGGAGTAAGAGAAACCAGTTAAAAGTTATAATTTGTACTTCTGTTTCTAAAGCTAAATTTGAATGATTTTGTTTGTTTTTGTTTTTTTAGAGGGAGAGGGAGAGTGGCCTTGTGTGTGTGTTGGGGGGCTGATGGGGCAGAGGCAGAGGGAGAGAGAATCCCAAGCAGGCTCCATGCCCCGTGTGGAGCCTGACTTGGGGCTCAATCTCACGACCCTGAGATCATGACCTGAGCCAAAATCAAGAGTTGGACGTTTAACCGACTGAACCACCCAGGTGCCCCTGAGTGATGGTTCCCCTAGTAGGCTTTTGGACCTATTTAGAAAATTTTGATTTTAAAAATTAAGTCTGAGAGTGTCAAGGTAAAAAGCATCATGTGTCTAACATCAACCTTTTTTAGTCCCGCCAAAACATTTTGCTGCGTGTTTTGAAGTTGGAAAATGGCATCTAGAAAGAATTAAAGTTCCATGTTACTAAAAGATGATAAAATCTGGGTGTTAATATTTGCAACATGAAACTGAAAGAAATAATGTAAGTAGTTTATCAGCATATTTCTGGCTTCTTGTTCCCTTGTCCTTTATAGAGTCACTTTGAATGTTACTCCACTCCACAACAGGCTGTTTCTCTGGGTAGGAGAAACCCTGTCTTCCCCACCTCCGAGTGTTCTCTGAACAAGACATGGCTAGTTGGTCTCGGCTGTGTTACTGCAGCCCAACGATTTTAAGTATTTATTTGCATGGCAGTATTGCTATCCCATAAAACTTAATTGCTAAATGCTTGAAAAATTGCTGTAAGATTTTCGAAGACCTCAATGATAATTTATAGTTTACATCAAAATGGCTGTCCCAACATTGCATTTTCCAGCCACTTCGCTGGTGCCATCCCTCCAGCCACAGAGGATAGAATAGACCTTGCAGGCAGAGTAATTCTGTAACCGGAGGGGGAGGTCTTATGCAAGGGCTTCCTTGCCCATACTTTGCTGTTTTGTAAACACAAAACAAAATTTTTATTCTGGCTTCTAACCTGTTAGGGGACTGGTTAGCTCAGCAGGAGCCCAAATGCATCAGAGATTAAAGGAAATGGGCGGGGGAGACTTTACTCCTGGGGCCAGGTGAGAAGTAGCGGGTGTCATTCTGAATGTGCTCCAGATGAAGAAAAACTTGTAGCCCTCTTAGGGTACCCATTTAGAAGCATCCTATTAAAATTTGCTACATAGTTAAAGCTGAAATTTTGAACCCTGTCTGAGAAAGTGGGAAACCCTTGTCATGACTAATGCTATGTAGAGCAGTAGATTAGGACTTCTACCTTTTATCTTGCTTTCAATTCTAATATGGCATTCCATTCTCTGTCACTTTAGTTAAAATGTTACTTGGGAAGGCATTCCATTCTCTGTCACTTTGTTAAAATGTTACTTGTGTTTTGGCATGTAAATAAAACTAATAGTCTTTGTTTTAAAGTTGTATTGCCTCTCTCTTCATTCATCCCCATTCTAAGGTAGAGACCTTAAAGATTTTTCTCTGAACGGGATTATAGTATGTATCCTATAAATCAAAAGTAAAATTAGGAAAACATTGAAGCAGTCTGATTTTTAATGTTCTTAATAGAGTTACAGATTAAATAGGAAAAAGTCTGTAATTATTTTAAAATATGCTGATCTTATTTTAATTTCATCTGTGTGTATCACATGTAAAAAGCTTTGCAATATATAGAAAAAGGTAACTATCAATGCAAGCTTGCGGGACATGGCAAAAATGAATTGAATGAGTTTGTTTCTTTCAAGCCTATTACCTCTTAAACCAGGAGTCTCAGGCTCCAATCATTGCAGGGGCTGGACATGTCACTGGAGAAATAAACATGTGCTGTTGCATTTTAGACAATCAGATTCTATGAACATATGTGCTCTTTCTGATCCTTGAAAGGTGCTATCTTCTTATTTGATCTTTTTCTCATACGTAGGGGTGCATATGGGGAAATATACACTATTTGGTAGCTGCCCCTGCTCAGCTTTGGTGGGTTGTTGCCTAGATGGAACACAGGCAGTCTCTGGCCAGATTTTTTGCTTTGACAAGAGAAGATAACCTGAGTTCTTTTGCAGTCTCCCCTGTTTTTAAACAAGAACAGGAACAAACTATACAGCCCAAACAGCATAGTTCTCCAGGTTGGCTTAGCCTGTGTGTCCCCAGCTTATGTTACTGGTGAATTACTAGGTGGCTGTCTTTTCTTTCCAGTTATGTCTCATTTAAAGCAAAACTTGGACAGAAAGCTTATTCACACAATTTACAAATGCATTTATTCAGTCTTAGCTTTACATAGAGTGATTTGCTTTGTCAACAAAAATTCATAAATTCCAGCTTTCTTTGTAAAAAAATTTTTAAAAAGGTTTATAAAATTAGGGCGCCTGGGTGGCTCAGTCGTTAAGTGTCTGCCTTCGGCTCTGGTCATGATCCCAGGGTCCTGGGATCGAGTCCCACATCGGGCTCCCTGCTCTGCAGGAAGCCTGCTTCTCGCTCTCCCACTCCTCCTGCTCTCACTATGTCTCTCTCTGTCAAATAAATAAATAAAATCTTAAAAAAAAAAAAGGTTTATAAAATTAACTGTATATTCCCTTAACTATGTAGGGATGCCTGGGTGGCTCAGTTGGTTAAGCGTCTGCCTTCAGCTCAGGTCATGATCCCAGGGTCCTGGGATCGAGTCCTGCATCGGGCTCCCTGCTCGGCGGGGAGCCTGCTTCTCCCTCTCCCACTCCCCCTGCTTGTGCTCTCTCTCTCTCTCTCTCTCTCTGACAAATAAATAAAATCTTAAAAAAAAAAACAACTATGAATTCCAAGGTTTTTAAACAAATATCACCAATTTCACGCCCATCCTTTCTTACCTATTAGTAGCAGCCACTTTCAACTTCTTTAAATGTTTCTTCTCATTTCTTAGCAAGATGCTTGAGTGAATTTCTTGATTTTAAAATTTAAGATGTTTTCAGTTGATCTATTTGTGGATAATGATTTAGTTGTTTTCATTTCTTTTTAAATTTTTTTATTATGTTAATCACCATACATTACATCATTAGTTTTTGATGTAGTGTTCCATGATTCATTGTTTGTGTATAACACCCAGTGCTCCATGCAGAACGTGCCCTCCTTAACACCCATCACCAGGCTAACCCATCCCCCCACACCCCTCCCCTCTAGAACCCTCAGTTTGTTTTTCAGAGTCCATAGTCTCTCATGGTTCATCTCCCCCTCCGATTCCCCCCCTTCATTCTTCCCCTCCTGCTAGCTTCTTTTTTTTTTTTTAACATATAATGTATTATTTGTTTCAGAGGTATAGGTCTGTGATTCAACAGTCTTACACAATTCACAGCGCTCACCATAGCACATACCCTCCCCAATGTCTATCACCCAGTCACCCCATTCCTCCCACCCCACCCACCCACCACTCCAGCAACCCTCAGTTTGTTTCCTGAGATTAAGAATTCCTCATATCAGTGAGGTCATATGATACATGTCTTTCTCGGATTGACTTATTTCACTCAGCATAATACCCTCCAGTTCCATCCACGTCATTGCAAATGGCAAGATTTCATTCCTTTTGATGGCTGCATAATATTCCATTGTATATATATGCCACATCTTCTTTATCCATTCATGTGTCGATGGACATCTTGGCTCTTTCCACAGCGTTTTTCATTTCTTTCTTCTAGTTCATGTCTAGTATGTATCCCTGTTCTGCCTGCTTCATTAGTTAACATTTTGGTGAGATCAGTATTCAGTTATTTTTTTTTTAATTGAAGTATCGTTAAGACACAGAGTTATATTAATTTCAGATGTACAACATAGTGATTGGAAGAGTCTGTATATTTTGCTGTGCTCAGCACAAGTGTAGCCAACATCTGTCACCATACATCACTATTACAGTACTATTGACTATATTCCCCACACGGTACCTTTATCCCCGTGACTTACTCATTCCATAACTGGAAGCCTGTATTTCCCACTTGCCTTCACCCATTTTGCCTCTCTACCTACCCCCACCCGTCTAGTAACCATCAGTTTGTTCTCTGTATTTACGGGTCTGTTTCTCCTTTTTGTTTGTTCACTTGTTTTGCTTTTAGATTCCACATACAGTGAAATCATATGGTATTTATCTAGTATAACTTCTTTCACTCAGCCTAATATTTACCTCTAGGTCTGTTCATATTGTTGGAAAAGGAAAGATCTTACTCTTTTTTATGGCTGAGAACATTGTGTGTGTGTGTGTGTGTGTGTGTGTGAGAGAGAGAGAGAGAGAGAGAGAGAGAGAGAGAGATCTTTGCCACGTCTTTATCCATTATCTCTTTAGTAGAAACTTGGGCTGCTTCCATGTCTTGGCTATTATAAATAATGCTGCAGTAAACATAAGGTTGCATATATCTTTTAAATTAGTGTTTTGTTTTCTTGGGGCAAATACCCAGTAGCTCAGTTACTAGATCATATGGTATTTCTATTTTTAATTTTTTGAGGAGTCTCTATACTGTTTTCCACAGTGGTTCTACAATTTACATTCCCATCAATAGTGCACTAGGGTCTTGTTCTCTTTATCTTCACTGACACTTTTTTTTTTTTTTTTTTTGATTCTGGCTATTCCAACAGGCATGAGGTGATCTCATTGTGGTTTTGCATTTCCCTGATTAGTGATGTTGAGCATCTTTTCATGTACCTGTTTGCCATCAGTGTCATCTTTGGAAGAAATGTCTATTCAGGCCCCCTACCCATTTTATTTTCCTGCCCACTTTTTTTTTTTTTTTGATGTAGTGCTCCATGATTCATTATTTGTGTATAACACCCAGTGCTCCATGCAGAATGTGCCCTCTTTAATACCCATCACCAGGATAACCCATTCTCCCACACCCCTTCCCTCTAGAACCCTCAGTTTGTTTTTCAGAGTCCATCATTTCTCATGGTTCATCTCCCCCTCCGATTCCTCCCCTTCATTCTTCCCCTCCTGCTATCTTCTTCTTTTTTTTTAAACATATAATGTATTATTTGTTTCAGAGGTATAGGTCTGTGATTCAACAGTCTTGCACAATTCACAGCACTCACCATAGCACATACCCTCCCCAATGTCCATCACCCAGCCACCCCATCCCTCCCAACCCCCACCACTCCAGCAACCCTCAGTTTGTTTCCTGAGATTAAGAATTCCTCGTATCATTGAGGTCATATGATACATGTCTCTGATTGACTTATTTCGCTCAGCATAACACTCTCCAGTTCCATCCACGTCGTTGCAAATTTCCTGCCCACTTTTAAATAACATTGTTTAGGGGTGCCTGGCTGCCTCAGTCAGTAGAGCGTGTGTCTCTTGATCTTGGGGTTGTGAGTTTGAGCCCCATTTGGGTGTGGAGATTACTTAACAAAATCTTTTAAAAAATCACATTGTTTCTTTGGTGTTGAGTTTTATAAATTTTTATATATTTTGGATATTAGTCCCTTATCAGATATGTCATTTGCACATATCTTCTCCCATTCAGTAGGTTGCTTTTTTGTTTTGTTGATGATTTCCTTCAATGTGCAAAAGCTCTTTATTTTGATAAATTTTTTATAGTTTATTTTTGCTTTTGTTTCCCTTACCTGAGGAGACATATGTAGAAAGGTGCTGCTAAAGCTGATGTCAAATTACTGTTCATGTTTTTTTTCTAGAAATTTTATGGTTTCACGTCTTACATTGAGGTCTTTAATCTATTTTGATTGTTTTCCTGGCACAATTTGTTGAAGACACTGTCTTTTCTGCATTGTATGTTCTTGCCTTCTTTGTCATAAATTAATTGACCTTATAAGCATGGGTTTATTTCTGGGCTCTGTTCCTATGATCTGTGTGTCTCTTTTTGTGCCAGTACCATACTATTTTGATTACCTCAGCTTTGTAGTATATCTTGAAATCTGGGAGTGTGATACTTCCAGGCTTTTTTCTTCTAAAGATTGCTTTGACTATTCAGGGTGCTTTGTGGCTCCATTAAAAAAAAAATTTTAAGTTTTTATTTAAATTCAAGTTATCAGGGGTGCCTGGCTGGCTCAGTCAGAAGAGCATGCAACTCTTGATCTCAGGGTTGTGAGTTTGAGCCCCACGTTGAGAGTAGAGATTACTTAAATAAACTTGAAAAAACAAAATTCCGGTTAGTTGACCTGCAGTATGTAATATTAGTTTCAGGTGTACAGTATGCAAATTTTAATATTCAGTTTTTACTGAACTTTAGTTTGACTGTAAAATATAGTTCAAAGCTTGAGCCACGTAGTATACTATAATTAAAATTTTTCACTTGTACAATATTTTATTTTCCTGGTTTTAAAAATGGTTTCGTTTTGTTTAGTGATACTCTTCTCAATATATTTCAGACACATCTGGTAGATTTTTGAGAAAGGATTCTTGAGAGATTTTTTGTTTTTGATACTTTGAAAATGTCCTTATTCTTCATTCACACTTGATTATTAAGGTCAAATTCTAGGTTGAAGTCATTCTCCTTCAGAATTTTGAGGAATTTATTTTATTTTTGTTTTCAGTGTTATTGAAAAAGCCTGTACTTACCCACTTTGCACCTATAAACCTTTCCATTTTTTCCCTTCCAATTCTATGAAATTTCATGATGTGTGTGGTTTTTAAAAAAGTGCTGGCACTTGGGGCATTTGCTAGAGCTTTTAGGTCTGTAGACGTATCCTTCAGTTTTGGGAAACATTATTTCCATCCTCATTCTGCCCCCCTCCTCCCAGCTGCTCCCCAACACACACACACACACACAATTTTTCAGGCATTCTTTCTGACTCTTCTGCATTTGGACTTTCTGGAGTATACCTCTAAATTTCTTAATCTGTTTTTTTTTTTTCCTCTCTTTCTGTTCTCTCTGTGATGTTTTCTGAGATCTATTTTTTTCTGTTGAATTTATTTCTGCCACCAAATTTTCCAAGTTTTATGAATGTTAATTTTTAAGCCTGGCTGTTTTCTCATGGATGTAATATTCTCATCTCTCTGAGGATATTAAGGTCTTTTTGAAGTTTTTTTTCTATTTACACTATCTGTCTTTTCACAGGTATATTTATTTTTCATTTTTATTTGTGTTGGTCTTTGACTTTCATGTTAGAGGATTTCCACACACATATGGTGAGCCTTACCACCTTTTCATATTTGAGAGAATGTGTGTTCAGGCCTTATTGACTGGTGGTGTTTTTTCTCTAGGGTCATTCTGTGTCCTGTTGGGCCTCCTAAATGTCAGAGTCTATAGATTTGTTCTTTTTTCCTTCAACTAGTTCATTTTCCCATACAGCAGCAGTATTTAGAACTTTGGTCTCATGGCTCTTTCGCTTAAAATTAAAAACTATTAAGGACCTTATAGACCAGTGCTGTTTAATAGAAATACAATACAAATAAAAAATACAAGCTATATATCTGATTTTAAATTTCCTAATAGCCACATTTGGAGTAAAAGATTGAAATTAATACATTTTACTTAATTCAATGAATCCAAAATATTGTCTCCACATGTAATCAAATATAAGAAGTTGAGAAATTTTACATTCTTTTTAATGCAAAATCTTTGAAATCCAGTATATATTTTACACTTATGGCATATCTCAGTTCAGACTGCTCATATTTCAAGAGCTCAGTAGCCACATGAGACTAGTTATTATCTTACTGGACAGTGCAGCTATAGAACTTTTGTTTACTTGGGTTGTATTTCCCAGTATTTACATACTTGAAACTAAAATTGAAATATCATAAAAATAGTTACTTCATTTAAAAATAACAGTAGTAGACCCATTACACATTAACATAATTATTTTACATAAGTTTTTCAAGACAGAATTTGGTAAATGACATTGTCTTACATTTTTGCAAATTTCCATAATGTATAGCTTAATAGAAGACACCTGGATCCTCACATCTATCTTTGCTTTCAGTCTGTTGCAATTTGCTGTCTTAAATAAAGGGAGAAAATCTGTCCCGCTCAGAAATGTAGTTGGAAAATGGTGGGTATTTTAATAGTCTTTTCAGATAACTGTGGATATTTTTTTGATACTACACCAAAACTCAACAAGTGGTCTAGTTCTTAAAAGTTAGTTGCACTGGAATCTGAAATCCTATTAATGAATGGACTTTTCAAATCCATTGGTTTGTCTTGCCCTTTGAATGGATCTTTTACCCATGCATGGGTTTGTAACATTTTTGACATGCATTGGTCATTTGGAAAATCCTGGTTGACTGAGTTCTGCCTATCTTCCAAATATTGACACATTTCATTATACTGTGTCAAAATGTCATGTTTGCTTATTTCACTATCAGTCTGATTAGAAAAATCTTCAAGGATGGGAAACTGTTAAGCTCATGGTGGTGGATAGAACTTATCCCAAACCCTAATTTTTGCTTGAAAGTTTGAATTTATCATTGGCAGTAAGTACTGTCAGTTGTCATCCTTGAAGTGATGGGCTCACTGTTTTGATTGTTTAGAAAATTTCTGCCAAATACCCAAGTTTGAATAACCATGGTTTCTCTAGCAGTCATTTTTTTGAGGTAAAAAGGCCAGTGGTTCAGCATGCAAGGCAAACAGTAGCATGTGTCCTTTCTCTGGAGATCACACTCATCCTTCAGTGTGTAGCTGAAGTGCTTTATATATGCCTTTCATTTTGTTGCATAGGATCTTGAAAAGATAGGTGATCAAAGGTTGGTTAATAATTTTTACTCCTTTAAGATCTTTAAGTGAACTCAGCTTTTTAAAAATCTCTGAATATGGGATGCCTGGGTGGCTCAGTCAGTTAAGCATCTGTCTTTTGCACAGGTCATGATCCCAGAGTCCTGGGATTGAGCCCCAGGATCAGGCTCCCTGCTCAGCGGGGAGTCTGTTTCTCCCTCTCCCTCTGTCCCTCCCCCACTTCTTCACTCTCTCTCACAGATAAATAAAATAAAAAACTCCGAATATGAAATGCTGAAGAATATAGTGACTACAATTATGTGCCATTGTTTCGACTCTCGCTAAGAAACGAGCAGCTTTTCCTACCCATGCCTTTGTACCATGAATGCAAAGTTCAACAGTGAAAAAGACAAATAATGTCAAAGTATTATGGAAATAGTTTCAGTTTTATAGTCCTTTCTGCCCCTTCCCAGTCTGTGAACCACACTTTGAAATGCCGTCTTAGAGGCATTCTCTGGTCTTATGCTTCAGAGGCATAAGCCTGGGTAACCAATGTCCAGATTGGTTAGAGTGAGAAGTGGGGCCAGGAGAAGCCTTACTTGTTTTTTCCTAGTGTTTACTCTTGCTCAACTGTGCTTCGTGTCTGCAGAGTTCCTATCCCATGTTCACCGGCTCCTTTGCTTTATGACTCCATAGAGTAAACCTCAGATTTTCCATGTAGGTTGGGAGAGTTGATTGCCTGTGCAGAGCGTCTGCCAGTTCTCAATTTTCAGCCCTTGCCTCAGCCTTCAAGGCACCTGGTGCCTTCAGGTCCTAAGTCTGCTTTTCTGTTGGCTGCTTTCTCCACTGGCTCAGTGTCTGCTATCTCTGCATTAAGTCAGGTATTACCCTTCTCATGCTTTCAGCCTTCCATTTTGCATCACCGTCTCACATCTGTGGTTTATTCACACTTCTCTTTGTGTGATTTGATGTATTTTAAGTTCCTTTATTTTTATGGGGCAGGGGGCTAGGCATAGGAAAGTTGCCAAGAGGAATGCTTGTGTTCAACTCACCAGGATTATCTAGAAATCCTCTCCTTTTGGAGATTATCTTTGTGTGTTCAGACTGGTATGATCATAGTACTGTAAACTGGGCAGATTATAAGCAATTTTCAGTTTGGTAGGCTGGAAAGTTCAGTATCATGGCTCTAGCAGATGCAGTATCTGGTAAGGGCCTTCTTCCTCACGGGGGGCTGTCTTCACTGTCCTTACATGGTAGAAGGGGTGAGGAAACTCTGTGGGGCCTCTTTTATAAGAGCAATAATCCTATTCGTGAGACCTCTACCGTCACGACCCATGCTCCTTCTAAAGGCCCCACCTCTTGGGCATTAGGTTTCAACCTATGAATTTTAGGTGGAGACGTAAACATAGTCAATACTAGAGTTCAGCTGAAGAAAATCTTGTGTACAATTCCAAATCCCTACTCTTCTATGTGTGTATATCCTACATACAGTCTTCTAGCACCATACTTTATTCTTTTGACATTTCCTTTGCATCTTTCATTTTTTATATAGCTTTTCAGCATCTTCATTATGTTTATTACATTTCAGATGTAAAAATTTTTCAGTAGTACAAAAGGGGGTCAAACTTTTGATCTGTCCTGCTATACCCCTCTTTGAGCTTCCCATGCCTTTTCAGTAGTTTGTAGCTGTCATGTTGAATATGCAGGACTTGAGGGAGATGATTGACCAGCAATTTCACTTTTGTTTCCCAATGTCCCTTTAAATTTATTCCACGAGGATAGTTCTTCCCATGCCCTTGAATGAAATGTAGAACAAATCCCAAAACTCTTCTAGTCAACTTGAAGTCATAAAGTATCTTCCTATCAGTAGTTAATACAGTCTAGTATAATAGTCAAAACTTAAAACTTAGAGTTAATGGTTATATCCTTAACTCAGCTCAAGTCTGCTTGGAGGATGTCACTAGCAAGGGGATGAGGGGGACAGCTAGCCTTTCTTCTCTTACCTCACTTCTATTACTCATTACCCAGTTTACCCTCAGGTTCTCACACTGTCATTGCTGGAGTATGGAGAGGGAGGGCTGGTAAGGAGGGTAGTGTATTTTCTATTGCCGCTAGAACAAGTTAACAGAAAATTACCTGATAGTGCTGGATGTCAGAGGACAAACATTGTCTCAGTGGGCTAAAGTCAAGGTATGGTCAGGGCTGCGTTCCTTTCTGGAGGTTCTAGGGTAGAATCTGTTTCCTTGTCTTTTCCAGCTGGTAGAGACTGCCTGCATTCCCTAACTCTTGGTTCCATCCTCCATTTTCAAAGTCATTCTCCTATCACATCACCATCTCTGACTCTCTGCTCCAGTTTCCTCTTCCCTTTGGCAACTTATATGATTAAATTGGGTCCACAAGGATAATTCTGGATAATCTCTCCCATTTTAAAGTCAGATGATCATCAGTCTTAATTTTTTTCTGTAGCCTTGTTGAATCTTTGAGTGAATTAAGGTCTGAGGGATTAGGAAATCCTTTCTTGTGCCGTCATTAGTTTATTACCATAGGCAACAAAACTCACAACGAGTACTATTGAATACCCTTGCATGTGTGCTCTCTTGGATTGGCAGATGATGAATCTGACTCTTGAAGGCTTCCTGACTTCTTTGTGGACCATCCATCCCCCTACCCCCACTCCCATTGCCGAGAATCTCACTTGCAGTTCTCCTCTTGTTGGTTAAGCCTGACTTCTTCAGCTGCTAAGAATCCAGCAGTTAAAACCCTGGCCCCCCAGGGGTTCCTTAGTGTACTCACACTACTCTGTAGAGATCCCCAACCACTAGGTCTCTTTTTTTTTCTTGGTGTGGCTAATGGAGTAAAGAGCCATAAAACTGGGTTTTCATGAGCTCATGTGGTAAGCCCTGCAGGCAGTGGTCTGTGTTTCATTTCGGATTGTGTCACCCTGGAGTTGAGAGTCCTCCCCGGGACTGACAGGAACACACCATTGCAGCATTAGGTTTGCTAGTACATCCGTGTGCAATATGTGCTATATCTTCCTGCCCTTAAAGTGTCCTCTCTCAACTATTTTTGTTTTTATGTCTTTGTTTCCAAACCTTTGTACATATTTCTCCCTTTAAAAAAGAATGGATGATTCTTTCAGCTTTGTCAATTGTGTCCTCCTCCTTCCCAGGAATCCTCTTTTGGAAAGTTCAGCACTGTCTTACCATTCCTTCTGGAAAGCTTAAAAGGTTAGGGATTGCACTAAGGATAGGGTAAATGCATACAGATAAATGGTATCACCTGAAGCCTCCTCTAGAAACCAGTTGGCCTCTTTTGCTAGTACTCTGCTCCCAGCCTGATTCTTTCAGGCTTTCTTCAGCCCGTAATTGCAGATAGCCTGAAATCACAGAAGATACGGTGAGCCTTTCTCTGCGGGGCAACTCTTTTTTTTTCCCAAGACATTGTTCAGATGCCACCTGTTTCCTTATTCATTTGTAGGCAAAAGCCAGGCACTCCCTCTTCGAAGGCATAGAATAGGTCTTTTTGGGGTAGATGGACGAGACCCAGTCTGTGTACCAGTGTGAACCAAAAAGAAGGCAACTAGCGTGAATGAATATTCCCTTGGAATATATCCAATATTTTAACCCATGAAGTCCCAGTTTCCCCAAAGTTACTTCTGGTCTCTGTGGGACAGAGGGGAGTGTTTTCTCCTCTATTATGTCTTGTTTCATTTTTCTTGTCTGAACTACAGTTCTTACTGGGCTATATTCATATCCCTGGGTTTTCACCTGGGATCACAGCTAGCTTACTAAGGAAGCAGTGTGTCTTGATGAACACTGAGGCATGGGGTGGGTGTAGAGGAAAGTACAGGGACTGGGACCCCAACACCCTGCTCTGGAAACCTAGAACTGCCACATACTACTGGATAGAACTCTGACAAGTAATTTGTTCCAGTCTGTTTTCACATCTATAAAATGATACTTCATTGGGTTGTAGTGAGGATTAAATGAATTAATATGAGTAAAATTCTATTTAGAGTGCTTGCAACACTGATCACCCTTCACTGGACATGGCCACAGTTGGGACGACGGTGGTGGTGATGCTACCTGGAAGTTTGGGTGAGGGAACCTCTCTCCTGGGGACATTCCTTTGGGTTAAGGAGTCCTTTCTGATCAACTCCTTTTACAATACCGATGCTTACTAATTTCCTAGTAATGACTTCTGAGAGCATTTCTTGTGTTTAATGCAGCCAGAGATATTGGCCTCTTTTGACGTGAGAGAGGGCTTAAGAACTGAATGACACCAGAAAGGAAGGGGTAGGGGAGATGGAAGCCCTTTATTTCATCTAGGAGTATCTTGTTTTGCATGTGTTTAACTCCTACACATACTGCTTAATACTCTTGGAATATATTTTTCCTTATTGTAATTTTTCTTTTTCTCATTTTGTGTTCATTTGGCAGTTATGCAATAAAGAATCATTTATTTAGGAAAATATTTTTGTTTTCTCTTGTTTTAATTGCTTTTACATTAGCTGGTTTTTTGTTTTTTGTTTTTTTTTGGTTCAGTATTTTCTTGCCAAGATGTTTCCTGCCCTAAATCCCCTGCATTTTGCATCTGGCTGTGCCCTCTTTGATTGTAGAGAAGCCTTCTCCATCAGTCCCTTCTCTTTTAGCAGAGGGCTGACTCTTGGTTTTGTGGCTGTTCAGCTGGGTTGCGCTTCTGAGAATGGAGAAGGTCAACATTTGGATATCACTCTGCATTCCAAATGTGTGCCATCCAGTAGTCTCACTGCGTGACTGGGGCTGAGCTCATGTCTTCAAGTTCCCCGTGTAAGCCGAGGCATGGTCTCAGCAGAAGTAATTGGCAGGCATTTCGTCATCGGCTCTTGGTGGCTGAATACAGAGCTGTCCCTTTCTGGTTCACTCGTTTTTTAGGCTCAAAACATTTTGTACTTTTGCACGTCTCTAGCATGGCAGTGGTCAGTAGCTTGAAACAGTTGTGTTTATAATGTTCTTTACCACAGGGCGAGTGACATGACCAATGAGAGCTAAAGGACATCTTATATGGGACTCTAAGTCTAATATTAGTCTAAAGTCTAAGCATTTTAAGTGTACTCTAAGTTGACTCATTGGTAGGAATAAGCCAGAATTCTTGATTGTAGTCATGCTGCTTTATTTCCACTTCAAGTGCAAGCTACTATCAAAATATTACTGTGGGCATTCATTTCCTAAAGTCTTATGAACTAATCTTATCATGCCTGGCACGCACCACAAAAACAATCTGGTTTCCTCCAAAAATTTATATACCTTTTGAAATCCCTACATTGCTTATACAAGCAAAAAACCCCCAGTCATACTTAATACAATACTTTATAGAAATGGTCCAGTTTTGAGGTCTTAAGGATGAGCAAGCACACTAGCCTGTAGGTTACTAGGCCTGAGATTTCTACCTCATAGGGGAAAGCACCATTGAAGACCCAACTTTTTCTTTTTCTTTTTTTTTTTTTTTATAACTCTACAAGTGTCTCTCTCCTTAGGTGCAAGGGTTTAAGAACTTTTAAAGATTCTCCACCTGTGGCTTGCATGCTATTGCTAAATACCTCATGATATGGTATAGCCATTGGCATTGTGTAAGCAGTCCTGCCCGGCAGATGTAACCACGAGATAGACTGCTTATGGGTATTCAATTAAGTATGCTTCTAAAATTAATGTGCAAAGAGAACATGCCTTGATTTTCCCATTAGATTAATGCAGGTGTTTTATGTGAGAATTTGCTTAGTGTACTATTGTATTTATCAACTTACTATTCTTGAGGTATATTAGGATTATTAAGGGTGAATTTATACTTTAGGTCCACTTTTTTTTTTACTTTTAGAGAAGATGTTTCTGACACTGTCAGTGGAGAAATGAGGGTTGATAAATTAAGCTTTGCTTCACTGAAGCTACTAACAAAAAAGTCATATCATGTTTTAGTAGTAATTTGTTCCCTTGGGATGTAAGAGAGTTTAAATATGTTGGAATGCCATGGGGACACATCTAAAACTGAAACTCATGGAGAGGTCAAATGTATTTGATTAGGTCACAATGTTTCTGAAGTAAACCCCTTAAATCACTAGATTAATTAAGCGTGTATTAAGCATCTACTATTTTGCACTCTGGGGAGCTAGGTGAGGGTACATAGTGGAATATAATAAAGTCTTTATGGCTAAAGTCTCTGGAGGCTCTTATGCCCCTATTTTTTACATTTAGTCATTTATTATACTTAAAATTTTGTCGACTCATTCCTACTTCTTTTTCAAGAGAATATTTTTTGAAAGCTTCTATTTTTAACCATATTTTACTTCCCTTCATTTGGCATATAACAGAACATTTTCCAAATTTTCAGCTCTCCTCTTTGGTAGAGGTGGCACTTTTTTTTTCTTAACTCCAAATCTATATGGAATCTCCATATATATATATATTTTTAAGATTTTATTTATTTATTTGACAAACACCGCGAGAGAGGGAACACAAGCAGGGGGAGCTGGAGAGGGAGAAGCAGGCTCCCCACTGAGCAAGGAACCCAAGGTGGGGCTTGATCTCAGGGCACTGGGATCATGATCTGAGCCTAAGGCAGCCGTTGAACTGACTGAGCCACCCAGGTGCCCCAAATCTCCATAATTTTTATACTTACACGACCAGTGAATATTTTATGAGCCTTCCCATTACCTGCCAGTATTATATCTATGCTTTTCTGTCAGGCTCCATTGTCCTCATCTGTCCCCTGCCCAGCTAGAAGACTGCAAGTATTTTTGGAGGCAGATACATTTGGTAATTCCTTACAAATAGACTACTGTGAGTGAAAGAATACTAGAAGGAAGCAGAAAGCTCTGATTTCATGGGAGCTCCCTGCTAGATTTGGTTTCAGCCTCTGGGCATACCTGCAAAAGTCTGTCTGCATGCTTGATTGAACTTTGTTTTCACTTGTAAAGACCTCTAATATGTATTAGTTTACTGTGGAAGGATGTTTACTATCATGCAGAAGACTTCAAGAACCCTTTTAATTTCTATAATCTTTGAACCCTTCCCTGTGTACTTCTTTCTCCATCCTTCCCACCTGCTCACCCCTATTCATACCCACTCATTCTTTTTTTTTTCTTCTTATCCCTCTATCTCTCTGGATAAATAGCTTAAGTACTAGCTACTTAACATTTCAGTTTAGTGTCACAAAAGAGTAGAAGTTATGTCCACTGACTGAGTTAAGTCCTTAGAGAAGAAGAAAGAATCCTCTAATTTGTTAGTAATTCTGATGGTGTCATTTTTTTTTTTTTCTAATACAAAAGATAAGAGAGGCAGGAGGTTGAGCAGTCTAAAATCTTGGTACAGAAAAAAGAATGCCGGCTGAAGGTAACAGTTTAGAAATAACAGAAGAATGTTACATCAGGATCATCCAAGTTATTTTTGAATAATGAGCCCTGATAACTTACCGCGATCCAGTTTTATTTCCTGGTTACTCTGGGTATTTTTGTGTGAATTGGGAGCAGATTTCTACTCATCCAGTCACTCAGGGACCCTGGCTCACAAAGTTCCATCTTGGCACAGCCTTTCCAAACACTGATAAGAGGAGAACTACTTTGTCGGTTCACGTTTTGGCTCCTCCAGGCCACAGCCCAGAAGTGGTACACACCCTCTCTGCACATTGGCCTAGGCGAGTAACAGCACCATCCCTTAACGTAGAGAGGACAGGGTAGTGCAATGCTATCGTGGGCTGGGAGGGATTAGAACTGGCGTATCTGTGAAGAGTACCAACGTCTGCTGTAAGGTGATACGCTGAAATAATGCTCATAGCGCAAGAAGTGCAAGGAGACAGGAGAAGGTGTTAAAGCCAAGCCTGAACTCATGAGCCACCTGTGTCTGTTAACACAAAAAAGTCTGTGGGGCCATGAACTGTAGATTTAGCTCTGTCGTGTGTTAGCCAGGCAGGGGCATTCAATCTTCTAGTTGTGACTTGGTATGAAAAGAGATCTCCGTTCTGGTGTATCTGAACCTGCTGGGGCAATGAGTCAAGAAGAGAAGAACTTGAAGTAGTTCTATAGATTATTCTGAAGGTCTTTTCTCTATGTTGATAAACTTTGATTTACTTTATAGCAAATTACATGTATAGCTGTTTTAGTTACTTCGAAACATGAGCACCTGTGGTTTACTGTAGCTTAGAGAGGAGAACACTGGTGTTGGACTAGACCTCCCATAGTGCTTTGTGAATACCTCTTGTTTCACACGAGTAGATCTTGGTTATTGCCAGTGCAGGCCATTTCTCCCTTATCACAACACAAGCACCTTGAAGGTAAGGACTAAATCCTGTTATTTTGAAAGGGGGTCCTTTAATGGACCTAACATGGTGTCTAATACACAGTTGTTAACTCATCTAGTCAAAAGAAATAATTCGATTTTTTTTTCAAGATATGTTAAAGAAAAAATAGGCTATATTAGTAAGGATAGTCTAGATTATGCTGTGGCAACAACCCCCGTAGCTCAGTGTCCTCACAGAGGTTTATGTCTCATTCACAAAGTCTGCTGGGGGTCAAAGTGACACTGGTAGGTAGTTTTCTTCTGAGTGTTGGCCCAGCGTTCCCTGGATCTCCACATCAACACAGGTTTTCATGATCTTTACGTTAGATATAAAAAACCTACAGGGTTGGACTCCAGAAATCAAATGATTCGGTCCAGAAGTGACACCCTTGACTTGTCTAACTTTATGGTTATTTGCAGTGAGTTTTCTTTATGTATGGCGGGTTATCTCCATCAGTTCCTGAAGTGGAGGGAGGAATTAGGATATTTTAGAGCTTGAACAGCATCTTTTATACTGGCATAAAAAGTGAATGGATATCCCCTCCCTTTTCCAGAATTTTTATTCCGCTAGGAGAAGGTATACCTCCCATACCCCTTCTTTCCTCTTACAGACATAGCTCCTTACCCCTTTAAGTCTTGTGGTGCATCCATCCACCATTTTATCTCCAGGCTCCCCTCTCCAGCATCCAGCATTTGTGGCACTTCTAAGAACAGCTGGACATAGGGTTTGGGTTTCCAGACGGCAGTAGCTGGCTTGTATTTGAAACTTCACAATAGCAAGAGAAACAATACTATGAAGTATATGAGCTATCAAGAACATTGCCATCACCCCCAAAATTCTCTCCTGTTTCTTCCTAACTCATTCCTTCCTAACTCACCCCTAGAAGGACCACCGAGCTGATTCTCTCACCATGGTTAGTTTTGCTTATGTTAGAATTTGATGTAAGTGGAATCATACTATGTGTATGTACATAGAAATATATCTATATCTATTTACATATGTACATAAGCCATGTATGTTCTTTCTTTTTTTGGCCTGGCTTCTTTCAATCAGCATATTTCTGAGATTCATTCTTGCTGTTCTGCGTACTAATAGGACATTTCTTTTTATTGCTAAGTAGTATTCCATTGTATGATTATCTTGCGTGTGTCTCTATATTCTGCCATCAAATATCTGGGCTGTTTCTAGTTTTTAGCTCTTATGATTCACGCTTCTGTGAACATCCTGACAAGGCTTTTTGTGGACATAGGTGTTCATTTCTCTTTGAGAAATAGCTACAAGTAGATTTGCGAGGTCATTGGGTAGATATATGTTGGTGACAACAAACTGCCAAGTGATTGTGCTCTTAAACACACCCAGCAGCAGTGAGTGAGCATTCTGGATGCTTCACATCCTCTCTAACACCCACAATTCTGGTGGGTGTATGGTGAAATCTGATTAAGGACTTGTACCTTTTTTTTTTTTTTTTAAAGATTTTACTTATTTATTTGAGAGTTAACGAGAGAGATCACAGAGGGAGAAGGAGAAGCAGACGTGCCGCTGAGTGGAGAGCCTGATGCGGGACTTGATCCCAGGACACTGGGATCATGACCTGAGCTGAAGGCAGACACTTAACCAACTGAGCCACTCAGGCGCCCCAGGACTTGTACCTTTTATAACCTGTTTCTGTTCCAAGTATTGCTTGCACTTAATACATCTTTAAAATCTTAAAAAGGATTGTCTGAAATTTTCTGAGCTAATCACAGGGTAAGGAGGATGTTCTTTGCTTTCCTTCACAATAGACAGGGAAAGGATAGAAAGGAAGTTTGGGAGCCTCAGTTTTTGTAGCAGTGAGAAAGCAAGTAGGTCAGCACCAGGGTGACCCAGGCTGGGGCAAATCTGGATTCTTTAGTGGTATTGTTGCTATGTGGTGTTGGTTCTAGAGTCTCTTCTTAATAACTGTAGTCCCTCCTCCCTCCAACTCTGGTTTGGTTTGCGGAATTATGGAAGGTTTTTACTGACCCTATCATGCACAGTGACCTTGTTGGAGTAGGAAATGCTACCTTGTAAGATTTACCCCTTTCCCCCCAGGTCTCTTCTACACACTGACCGGTGTAGCCCTTTCGGCATTGATATTCCAGTGTCTCTCCAGCCACCCCCTGCCCAGTCACCTTACATCAATGTATGCCCCACAGTTGGTTGTGGTGGTGCTTAGGGAGAGAGAAAGAGCTCTCATGATTTTTCCGGGAGCCCCCAACAAACCAGGATGTACAGCTCCAACCAGGCAACTCTTCAAAGCCCCGACCTGGATAAGGTTACTCCTGGTATTTCAGCCCCAAGGATACTGTTCAGAGTTTAAATGCCATCCCCAACATCTGAGATCTGTACATCATAATAAGAGAATGGGGTGCCTGGATGGCTCAGTTGGTTCAGTGGCCGGCTCTGGATTTTGACTCAGGTCATGGTCTCAGGGTCCTGGGATTGAACCCCATCTTGGGCTCTGCTCTCAGTGGGAGGTCTACTTGAGGATTCTCTCTCCCTCTGCCCCTTGCTCATGATCTCTCTCTCTCAAATAATATAAAAAAAATCTTAGAGGAATGCCAAACTTACATATACGTCTTTTTTTTTTTTGGATTCGAAAAGAATTCCAACTCCAATAGTACATAGTAGCTATTCAATAAATACTTAGCCAATGGATCACAAAAGACTGTTAAGTGCTGTAATGTAAAAGGATGTAGCATATCATGGAAAATTCAAATAGTAGCTAAAGAAATACTCAAAGCTATAGGGAATATTAACTACAAAGAGGTTTGGGTTAGGAGAATACAATTATTAAATGAAGGACATCTGCAAATCCATATATAATATGTATAAAGTATTATATAAAATTGTATATATTATATAATTTATTACATTTATTATATATAATGCATATATTTTTTCCTTTGAACTAAGCCAGACACTGAGTAACTTACCTAGTTTCATGTGTACTTTCTTTCACGTACTCTGTCAAGCCTCTTGAGCACTATGCCTGAATTCTAGAAGCTGATCTCTTGCATGATATTTCTACTAAATAATGCAGTCTAGTTCCAAATACCCAGCTTATAATCTCCCTGAATTAATTTTGATTGTGTTCCACACATCTTGGGAATGGAGAAGTTAGAATAAAGTATCTCTTAACTACCAACCTGACCTTTCTCTATTTTTAATATATGATATTGACTCTTTGAAATTTCTTGTAAACAAAGTAGGATATTTCACTATGTAGTTTTATTCTGGTGAACATTCTTAGAAATTAACTAGTTTTCCCTAAATAGTTTTATATATGCTTTATATATGGCCTGTCCCCATTATCTCAAACTGAGGCTTTTTATGAGTCAGGGAAAAGAGAGAATCATTCCGCTTTCAATCTAAATGAGACATTATTTGTGTCCAGCTTATATTTATGAACGGTAGTCAGTGAGCTCTTGTATTGGTAAGGTGTGTCTTACGTTCATCCAGGTGGCTCTTCAATACTTTGGTGTTTGAATTTAGCAATTTGTGTAATCGTTGTTCTAATTATGGTCAGTCCATCTCTTGCTACTTCACCAGGAGAACTGGTTATTTCAACTCTGACGCAGGTTCTAGCAATTCTGTCTCAAAAGGGGGTGAGCTGCAGAAGGTAAGGAAGTACACTTACGGTTTCAAACACATGGTGACACTTTGCAAAGGAATTACTTGGTGATGGCCAGTCCAGGACCCTGTGAAATTCAAGCAGGACTCCTTTAGCTCAGGTTGAACCTTGCGACTGGCAAGACTGGACAACGTGAGAAGGCCTTTCACTTTCTCATCTTCTCAGTACCATGTATGCAGTGTCCACTGACTTAAAAGACCTGACCCAGACGCAGCATATTTGTTAGCTGAAATCTTGTACTTCCTTTAGGAGCCACTTCTTCCATAAAGCCAACATCCTTTGGTTGTATCTGAAATGATCTCTGTCTTCTAATCTCCCATAACCCTCGTGTGCTCCCTGTATGGCATTCTCTACTGAGCATATCCAGACCGTGAATTGCATAGACAACTCTGTATAACTCACTAGCTTGATTCATCAGAAATTCTTTGAGATTAAAAGTTAAAAATAGCACACATTCTTAGTCTTTGTATATTCTGGTTTTTAGGTTAAACACTTATGTGGATTACCTCATTTAATCATAGGATTTGATTAGACTATAATATATTTTATCTTAGTTTTATTTATATAATTACATGAGCCATATTTATGTTACATATCTATGACATTATTACCATTTTATAGACGATGAAGTAGTTCTAAAAAGGATAAGCAACTTGTCCAAGATGGCATAGTAGTGGCTGGGCCAATTTCTGAATGCAGACCATGCAGCTCTTTAACCTTAAACACTATTTTAGGCTTCATCCTTATGTTCCACAGAGACTGTTGCATATAGTAGATAATCCACATTTGAATTAGTGCCAGAATTTCTTTAATGTATAATGAGCTAGTGGGTAGAAATGCTGTAGCTTAAGATTGAAAAGCACATAAATTCTGTTAAAGTAGGCAAATATAGATATCTGTTGGATTTTTCCCATTACACTATGTTCCCCTTTCGTTTGCTTTGGCACCCCTTCCTCAGAGATGGTAGACTGTACATTTCATCTTCACTTCTGAATTAATGAGACTTCAGATTACTTTTTCATATTGTATACTAGGAGTCTGTGGCTGTAATCTTAGATGGTAATTTTATTGAAACCAAAGAGCTCTTTCTTTTAAAAATTACATATTTACAGGAAGTTTCAAAGATGGCACAGAGAGGAACTATATAGCGCTCACTCAGTCTCTTCCACTGGTTGAATCTTCGATAGCCAGAATACAGGATCAAAACCAGTGGGAAGTGTGTGTTTAGGGCTACATCATCTTATTACATATGTAGATTTGTGTCGTCACCACTACAATCAATATACAGAACTATTCCCTTACCACAAAAATCTCCTTCATACTGCCCCTTTGCAGTCACACCCACACCCTGTGGGCACTCCTCCCTGGCTTGTTCCTTTTTCCTTGCACCTAATAATCTTTGCTCTCGCTGTAATTTCCTCATTTCAAGAATGTATAAATGGATTTATATAGTATGTGATCTATTGAGATTGGCTGCCCCCCACTCTGCACAATGCTTCTGAGATCTATCCAGGTTGCTGCATGTATCAATAGTTATTCCTTTTTATTACTGTGTAGCATCCCGTGGCCTTGGATCTACCATAGTTCGTGCAGCCATTTATCCATTGTAGGAGGTTGTGGTTGCTGCCAGTTTTTAGTTATTACAAATAAAGCTGTTAGGAACACTTGTGTAGAGGTTTTGTGTGAACAGCGGACAAAACCTTCATTTCTTTGGCACAAAAGTCCGGGACTGTTACAGCAAGGCCTTATGTGAAGTGTGTGTTCAGTTTTTAAACTGTCAAGCTATTTTCTGGAGTACAGTTTTGTGCTGCCACCAGCAATGTACGAGAGATCAGTTTCTCTATATCCTCACCAGCATTTGGTGTCATTAATATTGTTTCTCTTGTAGTAATTCTGGTAGATGTGTAGTGACCTCTCATTGTGGCCTTAATTTGCATTTCCCTAAGGATTAGAGATGTTGAACCTCTTTGCATGTGCTGATTTGCCTGCAGTGAAATGTATCTTCATGTCTTTTGCCCACTGTCTAATTGGATTGTTTTTTATCATTGAGTTTTGAGTTCTTTCTATAATCTAGATGAGTTCTTGGTCAGACGTACATTTTGCAAATGTTTTCTCCTAGTCTTTAACTTTTTTTGTCGTCATTTTAAGATAGAGGAAAATCCTTTGTCACGGGCCATAGTTGGGAATTAAAAAGAAAAAAAGACGTTGAATGATGCCAGGTCTGCATGTCCCCTCCTCTGTGGGAAATTCATGGTCCACTGTGTTGGAGGAAACAGTGTCATCTACTGAAGTTACCCACATTGATTCTCTCCAGGGAGAGGCAAGGAACAGGTTCCTTTCCAATGTAGCTGGAGAGGGCCATCCACCATTTGTATTAGAGAATATTACTATTGCTGCTTAGTTAAGAAAAAAAAAAAATCACCATGGATCCCTGCTAGGATGGGGGATTATTGTCAACTTAGTACACCGAACCTCTTGACAAAGGATCAGCCACGAAGGTAATAAAGAAAAGAGATGACATTGGTACCAGATGATTTCAGACATCTCTTGCCTGCTTCGACTTTGTTCCTTCTAATTAAATCCCTCTAATTAAAGCAATACATTGCTATTAGCTCCAGGTATATTTATAACACATGCCTTGAAATGACATTTACAGTGAAGACTGATCTAACCTTTGCTTTTGAATAGCTTATTTTATAGATTTTAGCTTTTATTAAATTTCAACCCTCATTTCATAGAGGTTATTTTTTCTGCATATACCATAGTATAATGAAAACTCATGTTTTTTTTACAAGCTTGCGAGGAGTTATTGATTTGCTATTTATAGCTGTTATCTTTCTATACATTTTGAGTGTCGGGGCTATAAATATGCTTAAAATTATAAAATTTTAGTTGAAATTAGTTTGGTTATATTTAGAACATGCAATTTTGAATTATGGAGTAGAAAATTCCAGTTTTCTATATGTGAGATTCATGGCAGCTTTAATATTAATGACATAAAGGTTTGAAATTTTCAGGAAAAATTAAAGTCAGAAAAATTTGGCTAGTTATATAGAACTACTTAGAATTTGGTAAGTGAACAATTAGAAATAGTAATCCTCATAGATGGACAGTTTGGGTGGGGTTGGACAATTGGACAGCAGATAGTATTTGCGGTCCCCTCCTGTAACTAGAGGCAAACTGGCACCGTATTATATATTTGGCAAATCAGGTCAGTTAAGTATATTTATGTATGAATTCCTGCCATTCTCTTTTATTTTTTCTATGGGCCTATTTCCTGAGAAACAATGTAACTTTACTTATTAAAAAAAATAATAATTTTACAGGAGTACCCATACACCCAACATCTAGATCCTATTTGTCAAGACATCTTCTATTTTGATGCATTTCAAAGTCTAGATATTTGATATGTAAATCAATTTCAACACTTTTATTTTTAAAACTTGTATGGTAGAATTCACAAATCTTTTGTACATTAGCTGAGATCTGATAAGTAACTCTAACTGCAATCAAGTTGTAGAACATAATTGTCACCCCGGGAAGTTCCATCATGCCCCTTGGCAATCAGAACCCATCTCCCAGAGATTGTTTGCCAGTTCTAGAAGTTCATGTAAAAGGAATCCTTATACACTGTTTTGTGTCTGGCTTCATTCATTTGGCATAATGTTTTTGTCATCTGTCCATAATGCATGTGTATGAGGAGTTTCTTTTTATTGATAACTATTATTTCCTTGTATGAGTATATTAGTTTGTTTATCCTCCTATTGATGGGTACCTCAGATTCCAGGCTTTTAATCCCAGGAGATGAATTTTGAAGACTGTAGCTCTACGGTTTCTTATATAGTTATTTCTTAACAACTGCAATTTTGAAAACTAACATTTCAATGTAAATTTTGTAATCTTCGTGTTTGAATCTGCCTAACTTGGCTGACTTGAGCAAAATTCTTGTGCTTTAATTTTTCAATGATTCCTCCCTCTGAAGACCAAACAATGTTGGTACCTGCTTCCTCCCTTCCCAGCATGCCAGGGTCATTTTAGGAAGTGACACAGTGAAGTCTGTACAGTATGTATGGCTTGGACTTAAATGCCGGTCATTTTTTTTTTTTCCTTATGGAAGTAATGTAAAATTTTTAGTCTGTGGAACAGGTTCTTTTGGGGTTGTTGGTGGTAACATTGGTAAACAAGTAGGATTAGCAAATATTTTTGCAAAAATGTCATATGCCATAAGGATGATGTCTAAATGCATAAACTTAAAGGTTGGGGAAAAAGGCAGATAGCTTTTTAAAAAATGGTTTTTAAGTTTTTCTGCTGATCATTCTCCTGCAACATCACGAAGAGTCATTTTTTTTTTTTTAAAGATTTTATTTATTTATTTGACAGAGAGATAGCGAGAGCAGGAACACAAGCAGGGGAAGCGGGAGAGGGAGAAGCAGGCTTCCTGCCGAGCAGGGAGCCCAATGTGGGACTCGATCCCAGGACCCTGGGATCATGACCTGAGCAGAAGGCAGATGCTTAACGACTGAGCCGCCCAGGCACCCACGAAGAGTCATTTTATCGGTGTTCTTAAGTTAACTGCATATTAGCAACTAAATTCAAAACTGACCAGTGACTTTGTTTTTTGGCCATCTAACAGTCAAGGTTAGGGAAAGTTGAATTTATTTATAATGCATCATATTTTTAACACATTTTAATGTAAGTAAAACCTTCTTTCCTGCATTTTTCAGGCTACTGAGATTACCTGTTTACCCCAAGAGACTGCTTTTTTTTTAAGTACTTTTTTTTAAAGATTTTATTTATTTATTTGGGAGAGTGTGAGAGTGAGAGTGAGAGAGAGAGAGAGAGAATGCACACGAGCCAGGGGAGGGGCAGAGAAGCAGACTCCCCGCTGAGCAGGGAGCCTGACTTGGAACTAGATTCCAGGACCCTGGGATCATGACCTGAGCTGAAGGCAGAGCTTAACCAACTGAGCCACGCAGGCGCCCAAGAGACTGCCTTTGAAAACTGTTCTTTAAAAGTTTGAAATGTGCATTGATAGTGTTATTTGCGGATGGGAAATAAATGAAGCACAGTGTCTTGATGTTTTGACTAAGCAAATTTGTGTGGAGAAAGAAGAAATTCTTTTTTAAAGTTAGCTTTTTATTTAAGTAATCTCTATACCCAGTGTGGGGCTCAAACTCATGACCCTGAGATCAAGAGTCATATGCTTTTCTGATGGAGCCAGCCAGGTGCCTCTTGTGATTGTTTTAAAACTGTTTCTTTAGTATGATAGAGATGGGCTGGGGGATGGGGAAGCAGACCTCCTTTAAAGTATAGCAGTTGTAAAATGTATATAAGGATGGTTAAGTATTTGCCTGACAGAATATTTACTTGGAAGTGCTTGGGGGGATGATAATTGGTAAATATCCATATACAGTTCCAACAGGATGTACGTCCCATTGCCTAAACTTGCTTGAAAAAGATCTCATGAAGTTGGATACTCTCCAAAGATTTTATAGAAGAACAAAAGAGATGATCAAACTTATAGCTGCTCAAAGAGAAGCCAGAAGAAAAGAATAGAATAATGACTTTGAAATCCTATAGAGAACTTCAAGTGGAGAGATGATGTCCTTTGAAAATCTGTGAATAAGAGCAACAACAAAATTAGCTTTCCAAGAATTAGAAATTTGCCCCCTGCCTACCGTTTTACATTTTTTTTTTTTTTACATCGAATGCTTCTTTAGAGTGACTTGCTTTTCTGTTTGTGCAAATCATCTTACTTTCTGCTCTTTGCTTATGTTCTTGCTTTTGATTGGAAGCACCCTCCTAAATTCAGTCACCTTTCAAAACCTTGTGAAGGCGGCATATCGACAATCAAGTCACGATTGCTCCTTCCCTTCCTTCAGAATTAACTGCCAGTAGATGAACTTTTCTTCCTCCTCTGTGTTATTTCTGTACCTTTTACATCCTCTTATTCTTGTTTGTCACTGGTTCCCCCAGATGTGACTCCAGCTGTGCTACCGGGAGACCTGACACCTGCTCAGCGTCCCTCTGGGACGGACACAGTTCTAAGCACTTGACATGAAATGGTGTTAAATCTCACTGCTCTCTGATGTAAGCAGTATTTTCAATGTGTGTCACTGCCTGAGCAGTACAGATTTTGAATTATATACTATTTTAGATTAATATCTTACTGAAGTTTTTCTCTAAAAAGAACATACTGATGTATCCATTATTTCTTGTAAAGTTCTATACCAAACACTGTAGACTTCTCCCTGGCCAGGTCAAGAAATGGTTAAGAAATATGCCAAATTCTTGATGTGTGTATACATTATGTTTCATAAGATGTCTCCAAAGTCGAGAATGGAGTTATGGATCTAGAGTATATACACTGCTAATTTCTGGTGTAGCCAAATACAGGAATTGGAATTTTATAGGACCATGTCCTCTATACACCAAAAATAAAGGACCATGTCCTTTATACACCAAATATAGGAATTTTGGTGTAGCCAAAATAAGGAATTTGGCAACTCTGTTTACCTTTCAGTGCCTTGAAATGAGAGCTTAAGTTCTTGAGGTCATGATTAGTGTAGAGGACATAAGCTAGATTCTATCCAGTGTTTTCTATCCTTTTATGTTAGTAGGGTTGTCAGTCTGACCCAAACTGGCTTTTATCAACTACGTTAGAGAGTATCAGCAGCTGTGCTTATAAGGAAATGCAGTAATGGCAAGTAAGGGTAGTGGGGTTTGCATGTGCATAATTATAATGTAAGGATGTTTTAGGGGGTGGTTTAGAAGATGCGTTGGAGGCGCCTGGGTGGCTCAGTGGGTTAAGTGTCTGACTTCAGCTCAGGACATGATCTGAGGGTCCTGGCATCGAGCCCCGTGTCCGGCTCCCCGCTCAGTGGGGAGTCTGCTTCTCCCTCTCTCTCTGCCCCTCCCCACTCATGCTTGCTCTCTCTCAAATAAATAAAATTTAAAAAAAAATGTGTTGAGCCTTAAGCTTATGGAACTTTGAAGAATCATATGAATGATTTGAATGGCAAGTTTTATAGAAAAGAAGTAATGGGAGAATATTGGGGAGATTTGTGTTTTCTAACATCTTTGTCCATCTCATCCTACATATAGATATCTTGGTTTTGGTAAAAAACTACATTTTTATAATCATTTGTTCCTCATATTTTAGGTTTCCTCAAAATGTTCATGTTTTGCATATATATATATATCTTTCAGCATGTGGCTATGATTTTTATTTTCTTGTGGGAAGGATCATATTTGAGTGTAAGTGTGTATTAGGAAGTTTCCTATTAATGTTCATACTTACATTGATATTTTATGTTTTTGTTTAGGAAAATGTATTAAGTTCTTCATTTTGGAGATAAAATTGATGACCACATTAAAAATAAATGCCTTCCACTGCAAGAGGGTTTTATTTCTGCTAAGTTTAGAAACAAGGATAAATAGATACTTACAGTAGCTGGGGGGAGTTTTTGACAAAGTGTATTTTTTTAATTATGGTAAGTTTCAAACATCAAAACGGGTAGATAAGAGGACAGTGTGTCCCCTGCTCATCCTACAAGGATCATAGTCTCTTCCTAAGTTTGCTTGTTTGAGTATGAGACCTATACCCCAGTATCCTTTGAGTATTTTGAAGCAAATCTCAGATGTCCTATGTCATTCATAAGTATTTCTGTATGTATCAAGAAAAATGAGGATTCTTTAAAAAAAAATAACGCCATGTCCTCATGAAACCTAAAAATAATTCATCATATAATATCCCCAACTGATAATTCAAGGTTTAAATTTCACTGGTTGTCTCATACCTGTGTCTTTACAGTTTTTTCTTGAGTCAGGATTCAAAAAAAGACCCACACAATGCATTTGATTCATCTCTCTTAAGTTTCTTCCATGTATAGCCCTCCCACCCTCTTCTTCTTGTTCTTGCTGTTTATTTGTTGAAGCAATAGGATCATTTGTTCTCTGTTGTTCTCTAGTCTGTGTTTTGCGAGTGCATTCCAAGCTGGTGGTCAACATGTTTTTCTGGTCCCTGTTTCCTTAAATTGATTTTTTAAATCTAGAAGGCCAAACTTTTTTGGTGGTGGAGGGGGGAAGGAATATTTCGTAGCTGTTTCATATACTCTAGGAATAACATAATGCAGTTATTTTTCTCTTTGATATTAGTGGCTATAGATGACCATTGGCTAGAGCCAGTATTTCATGGAGTTTGCAAAATAGTACTATTCCATTCTTCATTTATGAGTTGTAAGAGTACTAATGAGAGATTTTCATCAACTGCTTACCTGAAGGACAGGATTGTAGGGGAAAGACAAATTTAATACTTGGTTCTTTCTGTCTTTTACTAGTTCAGAAAAATGGGTTGTTTCCCTAGATTCCTTAGAATCTGGGAAGAGAATCTGAGAATTGGAGAAGGGTATATATATTCTTATGAACACATGGATATAAACCTATTTGGGTTTAACAATTACTGTTCTTTTTGCTCAAGTTTCCTTATTTTTTAGCCAGTGGGAGCCTCTTCAGGTCTACTGTCTTTGAAGACTTTCTTGCTTTCTTCTATGATAAAATTTTCTAGACTCATCTTGTGCCTTTCCTACCCAAAGCCAGGATCAGCTATTGTCCATGGATTTCTTTCAGTGGCAAGTAATACCTTGAGAATCCTGATTTGGGTGCTGGAAGTGGTGGTTGTTACTGGATTGGTCCTTGTGTCTAGGATTTTTCAGTGGATAGAGCTAAAATACACACACACACACACACATACATGGATGTACTTATGTACCTCTTGAGTTTATGCATTTCTAATATAGGATTATACTGTGTTACTAGATTTTATATTTGCATCTCTTCTCTAACATTCTTGCTTCCTAAAAAACTGACATGATCTGTTTGAAAATGCTATCTGTTCTTTTACAGACCACTGATTCATAGGTTTTGAGGCTACTTGTTGAAAAGGAACTTCAAGTTTACTCTCAATGAGGAGTGGGTGTCTGAGAAGTGTTCCACGTGTCACGTCACTATAGGGAATTCTTAAAGACCAGTAACTAGAGAGAATAATAGAAGGGGGTACTGGATTGAGGTCCAACTCTGATGATTTACCCATTGCTTGTTTCCTTGTCTTATAAAAAGGGGGTGATAATAATCTACACTCCAGCCTCTTATGGAAGATAATATATGTGGAAATGCACTGTAAATTATTAATATATCATAATAGAAATCATTTTCCCATCTGATGAAAAAATAATGAGATAGTCTTTGAACCACTGGACTTTTGATTAGCTTTTTTGTTGGGATTTGTTTATTCTTGCAGAGCATATTTTTCTCTTTCAAGTTGCTAAAGGATAGTCTTCCTAATTATCTTCTTTAATGGATCTTCTTCTTTATAGTTAAATGTATATGTTTGTAGGCTTGAGGTGAATAGTTGATGGCTTAAATATTTGTTTGGCTTAAATATTAAATATTTTTGTTTTAATTGATTTATAATAAAGTGGATATAGAAAGGACCAAAGCCAATGGGACTTTTTTTTTTTTTTTTTTTTTAATCAAAGCATGTTTCTTGTTTTTGATAATGTCTCATTTCTCTTATCTGGTGTCATGGGGTACTGTAGATCACAGAGGTGTACCTCTGTGTGTGTATATATAACCTTTCCTTTGATAGGACCTAGCTTCACAGTGCTGAATTCATAACATGGAAACAAATGACAAATACAGACTAAGTTAGTCATCTAGATATGAGTATTACATGCTTGGTGTTGCTAGGCTCCTTATCATCTTTATTTGGCTCATAGAACAGACTTAGCTAAGACTCGAAATGCAAATTCCCAGCCTACCCCTTCTAGTTATTCTTTTTATATTCTCAAACAGGGTTTTGCCTTATTTTTAATCTTGGTGCCATGTTTACCCACTTGATCCGATAGAAAAGTGGACAGCGTAACGCCTCTTAACTGTACTGGTCCTTACTTGGCCCTGCCTTTAAGATCCCTATTTTTATTCCCTTCTTGCCATCTTGTGCTCTTAAGGCCTTATCTCTAGTTGTATAGCCTTAGAATATTCTAGCCTAGATTATTTGTGCTTAACTTTCTAACTTTCCTTCCCATGTGTCAATGATAATTTTTTAAAACTCACACTTTATTTTGAAGCTATATTCTACCCCTTTCAGCACTTTTAGCCAATCCTTACAAGTGGCAATGACCTTCTTTCTGCAACCTGGGCTTCTAAAACCTCTTTACCATTCTCCATGTAGAGATTCATAGTGTGTGTTTACATTTTACTGACAATTCTGTCCCTATAGGGAGTGAAAAATTGTTATCCTTAAATCTTTCTAGTATGAAATAAAAGAATTATATTACCAAGCTTTGGAAAATAAAGGAAATCCATTACTCTTTCATACTCACTATTAATGTTTTTTTCTACCTTGTTGCATCGACATTAATTTTTATATATCATTGTTCTAGAGTAAATTTTTTTCTGTCTTTCAGACTCAGGCTCCAGTAAACTCATGACAAACAGAAAATTTTTTGTGTGTTCTTCCATAGGGTTTATATAACTAATACTAAATGGCAAATTTTAATAAGTTTGTCTGTTCTTCTGGTAACTTAGTAATTTTTAAAAATGGAGACTTTGTAACACTTTGAATAATCTACTGTACTTCTGTCCCATTAACAGTGTATATTTCCTTCCAGATTTAATGTACCTTCAGGTTTAATATAACCATCAGTTTAAAGATGCATAACATTTGAGAAATATGCATAACCTGTTGCACTATTTCTCTGTTAGACATTTGCTAATTTCTAACATTTTTACTATTATAAACAGGGTGAATATTTTTGCACACATAGGTTTTTCATATTTTAGGTTATTTCTTTAGGATCCTAGTAGTAAAATAATTAGGTTCAAGTAATATTTTTATTACTCTGGTTTTAAATTCCTCAATAGCCTTCCATGAGGGTAGTAAGAGTTGATGATAAATTTAGCAAATTGCTTACGGTTTTCTCTTCTGTGTAGTTTCTCTCTTACTGCTTGCCCCCCACCATGCACACTGCTCATTTCTTTGCGGTTTAAAATTTTCTTTAAAGTTCAGGGGCACCTGGGTGGCTCAGTCAGTTAAGCGCCTGCCGCCTTTTGCTCAGGTCATGATCCCGGGGTCCTGGGATTGAGCCCCACATCGGGCTCCCTGCCCAGCGGGGAGCCTGCTTCTCCCTCTCCCTCTGCCTCTCCTCCCTGCTCGTGCTCTCTCACTCTCTCTCTTCCTGTTAAATAAATTAAAAAAAAATCTAAAAAAAAATTTTTGTCTTTAAACTTCAAAACCATTCAAGTTACTTCTTGAGAAGGCCCGTTGGTTTTTGGAAAGGAGAAGGAACAATTTATCACAGTGGGGCAGAGGTGATGTGGGGTCATTCAAGACCCTGACAGGAGAGGTGGTGGTAGGGAGGGTGGCAGAGTAAAACTGCAATAGATTTTGTAGGGTTTTTTTTTGGCATTCTTCCTGATAAGAAGCTGTCTCTAAGCTGGAATAACCTGTGACTAGGTTTTTAAAATGAAAAAGTGAGATCCCTAGCAATCAAGCTGTGCATTTTCTCATGGGAAAATTTAAAAAGCAACAAGCAATGGTCTCTAAGTTATGACTTGTATACTCAAGATGTAACCGGGTATCTTAGTCAGGAACCACTGTGTCAGCTACATATAAAAAAGTAGAGGTTTGCCATTCCTCAGCAAATTGGGGAAGAACCTTCACTGCTTAGCAACCCTGCTAAGTTTATTCAAATAATTTCATAGTAGCATCTACTGCTTTATGTAATAGTCATTAGGCACATCAATGTTTGAGTGGATGTGGTTATGTGCAGATAAAGAACCAGAGTCAGGATCTCGCTCTGCAAGGTGGTGAACTGCTTTTCATACATGGAGTATCACTGCTTTACTATATTTAAACTGGCTTTAGCTAAGTGTAATTTTGTTATCTAGAGCAAACTGGACTTAACAAGTGGTATATCTGTCAGTGGTTCAAGACTACAATGAGAACATTTTACAGAGTACTAATGCAAATAGACATGTTGAATGTAACATTAAACCATTTCATTCTATTGGCTGTGCCATCAGATGCTATGCTAAGATTTTTTTTGGCCTCTAATGACTATGCATTAATTATTCCCCAGGCTTAGTATGTATTCCTTGTAAATGCTTTCATCTACAGTAGTCAATCTGTAACTTGATGGGAATGAGAACATATCATCCATAGCAGGCTGTTTTGCAGAGCTTCAGATTCCATTGAACCTGACAGTATCATCATTTAATTCTGGGACCACTTGGCTCCTCTTTATTAGGCCTCAAGGTTCCCTCACGACCAGTTACCCAGCCTTGGGTATTCCTCAGCCATATGTCCTTGGGCAAATGTTTTTCTAACTCTTCTGTGGTTGACTTTATGATCAGTAAATTGTAAATCCCAATAAATCCCAGTCTGCTGTCCCTGACAAATTGGTGTCAACAGTATTCTGGGAACTCTAGCTAGTATGGGCAGGGGGCAGTCAGGGACCAAGTCTTAGGACTCAGAGACTGGGGCAGCTGAACAGCAGAAATCTTTTCTCTATGGGGTAAAGGTTGGACGGCAACATTCCAAATATAGTCTTCAAATCCAAGTCTGATTCAGATGGGCATTTAGAGTGGAAGGTGGGATAAAACATAAAAATCAGATATTCTAGGTGTTCTTGTTAGATGAAGACCATAATATCCAAAACAATTTTTAGGAAGCTATAATTTTACTGAGGATGACAATAGCGATTACGATTGGTATTAATAACTTTTGTTCAGTACTTAATCTCTACCAGGTACTGTGTGGTAAGTACTTTCACATCTATAATCCAGTTCTGTCGATGGCACTCTTTTAAGATTGCTATAAGTATCTTTATCAGAGGAGGAAACCAACACAAGAAAGGTTCAGTGGTGAACAGGACATAAGAATTCAAGCTGCCTGAGTCCTGTGCCTGCGGTCTCATTGCCACTCCCACAGTCTCAGCTGTGTATCTTCTGTTTGTCCTTCCAGATCCCCTCCTTGCTTATCCTGCTCACCACCCTTGTTCTGGAAAGGACAGGGATCCTCCTGGACTGCATTAACAGGTTCCCTTGCCTCCTGGCTTCCAGAAGGGTTCAGCCAGCAGGAGGTGTAGTGAGGGGAGAATATATGGCAAAAGAGAGAACAGACGGAGTGGGCGGCAGTGTCCTTGTTCCCTCCTTGCCAGGTTGGCTGCGTACGTCTTGACCCAGGGCCCCATCTCCTGTCGGGGAACCCTTTCTAGGATTCTGTTCTCTCTCCTCGTCCTTCAGCAAGTGGTCAGTTCTTGCTGTTCCTAGACCTGGCATATTGGACTGCCCCTTTTTGGTTTCTAGGGACCCTGTCCATATGTTTTATAAATAGGCCCTTATTAAATTGTCTGGAATGACACCATGAGGTGTCATGAGGGCTCCTTTTTCTCCACACCCTCATTGACACTTGTTGTTTCTTGTTGATTTTAGCCCTTCTTACAGGTGTGACATGATACCTCATTGCAGTTTTGATTGCATTTCCCTGATGATGAGTGATGTTGAGCATCTTTTCATGTGTCTGTTGACCATCTCTATGTCTTCTTTGGAGAAATGTCTGTTCATGTTTTTTGCCCATTTTTAAATTGGGTTCTTTTTTGGTATTGTAGAAGTTCTTTATATATTTTTGATACTAATCCTTTATTAGTTACATTATTTGCAAGTATCTTCTCCTGTTCTGTAGGTTGCCTTTTAGTTTTGCTGATTGTTTCCTTTGTGTACAGAAGCTTTTTATTTTGATGGAGTCCCAATTGTTTACTTTTTTTTTTTTAAAGATTTTATTTATTTATTTGAGAAAGAGAGAATGAGAGAGAGCACATGAGAGGGGGGAGGGTCAGAGGGAGAAGCAGACTCCCTGCCGAGCAGGGAGCCCGATGCGGGACTCGATCCAGGGACTCTAGGATCATGACCTGAGCCGAAGGCAGTCGCTTAACCAACTGAGCCACCCAGGCGCCCCCCAATTGTTTACTTTTGCTTTTATTTTCCTTGCCTCAGGAGACATATCTAGAAAAATGTTGCCATGGCTGATGTCAGAGAAATTACTGCCTGTATGGTTTCATGTCTTAAATTTGGGTCTTTAATCTGTTTTGAGTTTTTGTGTATAGTGTAAGAAAGTGGTCTGTTTCATTCTTTTGCAAGTAGCTGTTCAGTTTTCCCAATACCATTTTTTTTTTAGATTTTATTTATTTTTTGACAGAGAGACACAGCGAGAGAGGGAACACAAGCAGGGGGAGTGGGAGAGGGAGAAGCAGGCTTCTTGAGGAGCAGGGAGCTCGATGTGGGGCTCGATCCCAGGACCCTAGGATCATGACCTGAGCCAAAGGCAGACGCTTAACAACTAAGCCACCAGGTGCCCGCAATACCATTTGTTAATGTGACTGTCTTTTTCCCATTGCATGTTCTTTCCTTCTTTGTTGAAGATTAATTGACCATATAATTGTGGGTTTGTTTCTGGGCTTTCTATCCTGTTCCATTGATCTATTTTTTTTTGTTTTGTTTTTAATCTTGATTTTTGAAAAAATTTTTGTACCCAAGTTAGTGTTATATTTGTGGTTGTTCATGCTTGTTGTAAATAAAAACTGGTTTGAGGTAAGAAATAATGCCTAGTAGTCCTTTTTTGTAGAGGAAGCTGGTTTTGAGTATCTATTTACTCTGTATGTCAGGCATGCAGTTGTGTTTGGACACACCATGGTTGTAATTCATACTCTTGGTTTAACAACACTTTCATATATAATTATCATTACTTTGTAATTACAGCAATAAAATCCATTCTTTGGGAACTATTCCAGTATTTAGAATACTGAAAATAAGTGTGCTTAGTACCAGTTGTCACAATGATTTTTCCAATGCTTGAATTTCTAAGAAATCAGCTTCTATTGTACTTCAAAACAAAACTGATGTCTAATAAAATTCTCCTTTTAGAGATGGCAGCTCTTTGTAGAACCTGAAAAGGAAAACTTTAAATCAAAAAGAATAGCCAAAAAAAAAAAAAAAAAAGATTTAATATTCTTCTATTTAGAAATACTGAGAAGAAGAAATCCTAAAACTTTCTGAAAAAACAAAATAACCAACAGCCTGGAGCCTTAAGGATATGCTCTGCCTTATTTAGAAATTAAGTTGGTGCAAACATAAACCTAAATGTAGAGCTTTAGTAGAGAGAATTGTGTGTGTGTGGTGGGGGGAGGGTGGCTTTGGTCAGCCTATTTGTTCCTCTGACTCCTGACCAAATACTGGTTTATAATATTCCTTCGAAAGCTCTGTGGAATTCTCCCTAAGCTTGTGTCTATTGAAATATTGGTGTGTTGGTCTCTGCTGTACTTAGGCCCTGGCATAGGAAGCCCAGACTGTAGCCATTGGACCAAAGGCGGAGGGAGCAGTGAAAAGAGAACGTAAGTAGTGCAACCACTGTGCATCAATATGGGTAGGCTTTGCCAGTCCATTGCATAAACTGAAAATTGGTTATAGCGCTGCTTTTTATTAACTATATCTAGGAATTTAATGATGTATTTTTTCCTAGTGATGAAATAGATAGCATCACAGGGAAGCTTGCCAAATCGGCACCAAGATTGCATGGAAAACTCTTTATAACTGATAAGTCATGATACTAGGGAAATTTCTGATTGCTGCCAATGGTAATGTTAGCATAAGGATGCCTATGAGGCTGTGGCGGTCAAAACATGAATCTCTTTTGCTGGAGATTGAGAAAGATATTCTGTCTGGTGTGACAAAAAGGCTATTCCAGCATTCTTCTAGAGAATAGTACAGCTTTATCTTACATGTCCTTCTATTTCCAGGCATTCAGCTCTTCCCTCCCTACAGTGAATGCTGTAGTCTTGTCCTGGACTTTATCCCTTATCTCCACGCTTACTGGACGTTATTGCTTGAATATTTCACTGCCACCTCCAATACAGCATGTCTGAAATAGAACTAGTTATCTTCCAGCAAATTTGACTCCTTATGTAACTTAAGAGAAGTTGTAAAGGATACTCCCGATCGCCTGCTTGTTCAGATTAGGAACTGAAAATTCTTCTAGACATTGTCTCCAACAAAAGTTCACGTATACACATCTTTACATGCTTAAACGACTGAGCCACTCAGGTGCCCCGAATTTACCATATATTTTTATAAAACAAAATACTCCTCCCCAAAGAACTTGGAAATAGATGTAAAATGGCAGATATGAACTCCCTTTTTAAAGACTGGGAGCCAGGAAAATTATGTTTCTGCCCTTTTGTTGCTGCTTCCCTAAGATAGAGATATCCAGTGAAAGTGGTTGACTTGACCACATCTTAAAATCTTGGCTGGTTTAGGCAGGATTTATCCAGAAGTGCTGGTGCCTTTAGATTCTTAACAGGATTCTGGAGAACTCTCATTTGATGTTAAAGCTGTGTGAATAGAAATGGTTGAAAGTCACGTGTATTTGCAAATCACCCATACTCAGTCACTGAGGCTGTGATGAAGCGAACGGTTACTTGATTGCCTCTACTAACTACTAAATGAACCTCAGGAAAAACCCAGGCTCTCTAATATTAAAAAAAAGATGTGATTCTTTGAGCACAGTGATTTATTAGGAAAAAAATAAAGTGTGCTCATTGACAGTTCTATATGGAATCTAGACAATGACTTACATTTTTTTTTCACCGATCCTTTTCATAACTGAGATTATTCAAGAGAAATACTCCCTATCTCTTTTTTTCCCCTCAAGCACCTCGCTAATGATGTGAAGGGGAAAAGACATTTTTGGCTTTATTGGTTTCTTAAGCAACAACCTGTACTTTTGCTTAGTCTGACACATCATACAAGGAATTTTCCTGTGTATACCATCTCCAGGCCTCTTAAGACTTGGTTTGTAGATATTACTATTTATCAGCCTCTCAGTTAGCAGTCAGATTTTGGCATTAACTCCCTCAGACTCAACTTAATAGTCCATTCTTGTGCGAGTACTTTAGTACCTATTTATTAGATAATGACTATTAATGAGATGCAGAACTAGTGATCATGTAATTTCACCTGGCTCAGTAGAGCCATATACATCTCCCTAAACACCAAAGGTGGGCAATTTCAAATTCCCAAAACATCTGAAAAAAATACTTCTACCATGCTTATTTGCTCTCTTCACTCGGCAGAACATGATTGACGTTTGTTTTCTGGGTAATCGATTCTTTTATGGTTTTTTTCAATGACTTTTACCATTAAATGTGCATGTGATGCATTTCTCTTTTTCTTCAAGGATGCTAGAATGGAATGTTGCCTGCATCCCAGAAATCCTCAAGTGGCCCTACTAAAACCCTCTTTTCCCTAATCTAGACAGAACCACTATCCTGAATTTGTGACTCTTATTCCTTGTTTTTCTTTACTACCTAAATCTAGAATTCTGAACCGTTTAGTTTCACTTGTTTTTTTGAACTTTACATGAATGTACTCATGAAGTTTTTTGTCTGAATGCTTGTGTTCAACA
The DNA here is from genome assembly GCF_029215605.1 of Mirounga angustirostris. Classification (NCBI taxonomy): domain Eukaryota; kingdom Metazoa; phylum Chordata; class Mammalia; order Carnivora; family Phocidae; genus Mirounga; species Mirounga angustirostris. The sequence continues at coordinate 164,737,155 of NW_026991711.1, forward strand.
TTGTGAGATTCAAGCATGTTATTGTGCAAAGCTGTAGTGTGTGAAATTTCATAGTTGTATGAAATTCCCTCATTAATATAACAGTTCTCTTGATCGTTTATGTTGTTTCCAGTTTGGGGCTATAGTGAGCAAGGTTACAGGGAACATTCTTACACAGGTAGCCGAGTGGGTAAGTGGACTGTTGTCCTTAATGTACACATAAGTGGATCATACTTATCCTCATTATCAACTTCACCAGATAACAAAAATAGTTTTATGAATTAGTTATGCCAATTCACATTTCCATAATCGGAGTTCTGCCTCTTCTACATCCTGCCCTTACTCTTAGTTACTGGTTTTGCTCTTTGGATGAGTGTGGAGTGGCATCTCCTTGTAGTTTTTATTTGTATTTCCTGATAACCAACAGTTCTTTTCACCTGCATATTGGCATTTATTTATCCTTTTCTGTGAAGTTTTTATTGAAGAGTTTTGGGGTAGTCCTTTTTCAAAGACCTTCATTATATAGTCTAGATATCTGTCCTTTGGGTATTGTTGTGTTTCCAATATATTCCGCTGCTTTGTGGTTTGTTTGCATCTTATGATCAGAAGTTTAATTAAAATTTATCTTTTATTTTCCTGTGTTTTACACTTTTTGTGTTGTATTTGGAGATTGAATTTTCAATCTTGTTATTTTTAATTCACTGAAGAATTTTGGATTTATGTGAGTCATATGAAATATGACTAGAAGAAAAATTGCCATATTGTACTGTCTCTAACCCAGAGTGCTACAGTATCATCATATGTAATATCCAATTGTAAATTGAAGACGTGATTTAGAAATAGAGTTTAAATGTTTTTAAGGGCTGCAATTTTTAGAACTTTAAGAGGAGCATGGATAGAATATACAGTGGGTAATTAAATACCATATGTATATGTGGTGCTAAATTATGGTTTTTTTTTTTTTTTTTTTGGAGGGGATAGAGTGCCAGAACATTTAAAAGCTGTACAACACAAAAAGGTAAAAATAATGTAACTGATAGGAAGGCAGATCTTTTAGTTAAGGGAGATACTAAATTTGGTACTAAGATCCAGCACACATGGCGCACAACCCTGTATTCTGTCTTCACATTACTTTGCTTGTTATGTATTATTATGAGGTGCACAGAATTCTACTTTTAAAAGAATTTTAAATTTTTGCATATTTTTGGATAAGGTGACCACACAACTGTAAGACTGATTTGTGTAGAAAAGTATACATCTTTAAGCTTCAGAGGAATGATTTTTTTTTTTAAGACAATGCTGGTTCTTAGGTGCCTGGGTGGCTCAGTTGGTTAAGTGACTGCCTTCAGCTCAAGTCATGATCCCAGGGTCCTGCTCAGCGGGGAGTCTGGTTCTCCCTCTGCCTACCACTCCCCCTGCTTGTTCTCTCTGCCAAATAAATAAAATCTTTAAAAAAAAAAAAGAAAATGCTGGTTCTCAAATTTTGCATTTTTGGAATTACATTCACAACCATATAAATTATAGGTACTTAATGCATTTGTTTATGATAAGAATTTAATCTCATTTCTTTATAATCACAGTATTTTAAAAATAAAATTTATTTAGGTTGATTTACATACAATAAAATGGACCTATTTTAAGTGTACTTTTAGAGTTTTGACAAATGTATGTATTCCTATATATACGCTTTTGTAAATTCACCAGTGGCATTCCATTGTTGTTGTTGGCTATACCACATTTCAGTTTCAGGCAGCTTTTCTGCTATTAGGAATAGAGGTGTTACGAACTTTCATGCACAAGTTTATTTTTAGACGTGTTTCATTTCTCTTGGGTAAGTACTTAGCGCTGAAAACTCTGGGTCGTGTGGCAAGCATATATTTAGCTGTACAATGCTAAATCCTTTTCCCAGGTTGTTGTACCATTTCACATCCCACCAGCATTGTGAGAGTTTCAGTTGTTTAGTACCCGTGATGGCAAGTGATATTGAATGTGTCCTTTAAAGTGTTCATATTGTTTGTCCATTGTTTTATTGATCTTCTTGTCATCTTAGGGGTTTTAAGAGTTTTTTAAGTGCAATTTGGATGCAGGTCCTTTGTTACTCTGTCTTCCAAAGATGGCTTCACAACTATAATGGTAGTGTCATCACAAGTGTTTCTCTGCTTTGTGGTTTTGGATGTATGAGTCTTTACCCCTCCACACAAAAAGGGTCACTACATTTTTACTCTGTGAATATGGATATGTAGGGGACAATGAGAAATGAAAAGTTGCTATTATGGCAATAAAAAAAAAGTCTTAACACCTTGAGTTGTATCTGCTTTTAAATTATGAACACAGTTTGTTCAGTTGTATAAGTACTGTGTGATTTTGATAAACCTCTGTGACTGATGTGTTTCTTCACATGGCATCCAAATTCTTAGCATAATCTCTCAAAGTCCATGTCAGCTTTAAGTCAGTCTTAAAAAAAAATTGAATTACTTATTCAAGGAAACCTGATGTCTGGGGCTAGTTTGACCACAGAAAGCTCTGGTTCCTAAATTTGAGAGGAAAGTATGGAGACTCCATGTATTCTCTCACAGATGAATATGCCCGTTTATGAATGTGCACAGACATGGATGGTTTTGTATCGAATCCTACCAAGATTCGTGAACCCCTGAAGCTCGTCCAAAGATCCCAGTTTAGAAACCTCTGCAATAAATAGTTCTCTTCTGTCTCTGTGGGCTACCCATATCTTCACCGCTTTTCAAGATCCAGTGTTTTGTTTTTGTTTTTGTTTTTTTAAATCATGTAGCCGCCCTCTTTACCCATTCTGTAGCCAGGTCCTGATGTGAGGCTAGTCCTACAAAATGTAAAGCTTGGAAAAGAAAAGTGAGCACTTGCCTGAGGCCCTGTTTCTTGGGCTGACTTATGGTGTTACTCCCTCATCCAGTCCTCTTCATATAAGGAAGGCAGTGTGACTCCCTGGATTGAGGAAAACCATTCAAGCTTTCTTAATGTAGGTTCTTGAATAAAAGGGGATAGTTTCTAGCTTTGAGGTGAAACTATAAATAGAAGGATTTCTTCTTAGTGTCATGGGTGAATGCATTTATTTTGGGGTGTTCCTTAGTGATAGTCCTGGAGTGCCACCTGACAATGAAGGACTGTGCTGGGGAATAAAACTGAATTTAGTCAATGTGGGTGATTCTACCATTTTAGCTGATGTGAAGAGATGGGTTTCTACGGATAGAAAGGTCCAATGCCATGGAGGCTATGGCAGTATTTTTTAAGATCCATATAGTGGGTTTTACTTTCCACTGGAGCATGGATAATGGGGAATTAACTATAAAGGATAACTCTGCATTTAAGTACAGATTTTAAGAGGGGCCTTTTGAGGGAAGTGATTTGTAAGGAACTAGAAATCAATGTCATAAGCTTTTCTTTTTTTGAAGATTTTGTCAGAGAGAGAGTGCACAAGCAGGGGGAGAAGCAGGCTCCTGCTGAGCAAGGAGCCCCATGTGGGACTTGATCCCAGGACTCTGGGATCATGACCCGAGTGGAAGGCAGGCACTCCACCGACTGAGCTACCCAGTCCTGGGCTTAAGCTTGTTATTATTATTTTTTAAGATTTTATTTATTTATTTGACAGAGACAGCGAGAGAGGGAACACAAGCAGGGGGAGTGGGAGAGGGAGAAGCAGGCTTCCAGTGGAGCAGGGAGCCTGACATGGGGCTCGATCCCAGGACCCTGGGATGGAGCAGGGAGCCCGACACAGGGCTCAATCCCAGGACCCTGGGATCACGACCCGAGCCGAAGGCAGACGCCTAACGACTGAGCCACCTAGGCACCCCTGGAGTTTTAATTTTGAAGCCTAACATTTGAATAAGAGTAAGTCCTTCATTTTGTGTTAGCTTCTGGACACAGTGCCCAGTTTCTTGGTGGGGGTAAGTTTATCCACTAAAGAAAATGGTAGATTTTTCAAAGCCTCTAGTGGACTGAGCAGACTGTCCAACACATTCAGAACAGAACTCTTGGGGGTCTGGGTGGCTCAGTTGGTGGGGCGTCTGCCTTCAGCTCAGGTCATGATTCTGTGGTCCTGGGATCTATTCTTGCATCGGGCTCCCTGCTCAGTGGGGAGCTTGCTTCTCCCTCTGTCCCTCCCCCTTGCTCATGTTCATGCTCTCTCTCTCTCTCTCTCTCTCTCTCTCTCACACACACACACACACACACACACACACGACAAAATCTTAAAAAACAACAACAACAACAACAAAAAACCCCCAGAACTCTTGGTGACCCCTCTGACACGAGAATCTTAAGATACACTGCTGTGGAATAGCAACCTCGAGAGAGCAACACCCCTGAAATAATTAGATTTGTTGCTTTTACTCTTGGTTGGACTCACTGTGGCTCTTATCTGAAAGTGGAAGAGAAGCCTCCTGACTTCAGAGACTGTGCATTTCATTTATTGGAAAGATGGACCTCTTGCAGTTGATTCTTCCTGTAGTTCTGTAGCTAAGCTCCTTGTTCAGGTACCAGTAAATCTCCCCTCTTGGATAATTCTTTCTCTTCAAGCATCACTTTTACATTCAAGACATAGATTGCCCAAGGCTTCAGTCAACTCCTTTCTTGCCCTAAAGTCATGTGATACTACCTAAATGTCTATGTCCTAACTACATTCCTTGCTTATTCAGAACCCTACCTTTGTCTCAGTCTTCTTACCTACTCTCAAGTTGTACCTCTTGCTGCATTCACAGCTGTATTTTCCTCTTGCTACTTCCCAAGTAGAAAAATCATTCCACCTTGCAGAAGTTTTAAGCACTCTTTATGTTCAGAAATTATATTTCACTTATTCATTGTTTTAAAGATGTTATTTATTTATTTGTCAAGGGAGAGAGAGCGCGCACAAGTGCATAAGCAGGGGGAGCGGCAGGCAGAGGGAGAAGCAGGCTTCCCGCTGAGCAAGGAGTCTGATGCGCGGCTCCATCCCAGGGTCCTGGGATCATGACCTGAGCCAAAGGCAGACACTTAACTGACTGAGCCACCCAGGCATTGCTTCACTTGGTCATTTTTACTCAACATGTGTTAAGCATCTGTATACAGTCTATTAGGATTGGGGGATAGGAAGATATTAGAAAGTGGTCCTTGGGATCATGCCAGGACATGCCTATGCTTAACTGTTCCATGATGTGATAAGCATTACACTAGCTGTATGGTCATGTCCTGTGGGCATACAGAAGAGGTCATTAAATCTGATGGGTATTAAAGACGGCACATTCTGCATGGAGCGCTGGGTGTTATACACAAACAATGAATCATGGAACACTACATCAAAACTAATGATGTAATGTATGGTGATTAACATAATAATAAAAAAATCTGTTAAGGAGACTTAAAGGTCAGTGGATGCATCTGTATTAGGTAACAATGCATAACAAAGCATCACAAAACTCAGCAGTTTAAGACAATGAGCAGTTATTGTTGCCTACTTGTCTGTGGTTCTGCTGGGCTGTTCTGGTTTCAGCTGTGTTTACTCATTTGCCTGCAGTCAGCTACGTGTTGGGAATGTCTCTGCTGATCTTCACTGGGATCTCCCAGGTATGAGGGGTTCAGTTGGGTGTAAGCTGGACTGCAATGGATTTCGCTGGGAAGACTTTTATCTCTGGTGGTTTCTCCTTCTCCAGCAGGCTAGTCTGGGCTTTTTCTCATAACAGGGTGACCTTTCCAGAATTGAGTAAAAGTTCACAAGGTCCTTGAGTTTAGGTTCATAACTGGTGCATGGTCATTTCTTCAGCATTCTGTTGGCTGAAGCAGGTCACAAAGCCCGCCACTATTAAAAAGAAATGAAAATAGAATATGCTTTTTGATGAGAAGCACTGCAAAGTCGAACGGCAAAGTCCGTGGATCCAGAGGGGAATAATTGGGCCAATTTTACAATCTATCATTGCATCACATAGGAAATCACATTTGAATTAGGCCTTTAATGGGTAATCAGACTGCTTTGAGGTGGCAAAGTGGGTAGAAGGCCTTGATCATGGACATACTGAGAGTGTAGATGGAAAATACATTCGTGCAGTCTGAGCAACGTAATTTCGAATTTGCTCCTGGTACGGCACTTCCTGGTAGCATTTTCAGATCTACTCCACAGTTGGCAGTCGGAACAGTTTAGGGCTGAGGAGAGCATTGGTCAGTCATTTTATAAATGAGAAAACACCTTAAAATGTTAAGAGACCCGCCCACCCAGCTCTCAAATCACCTTCTCGACAGAAGTGGACCTGCTAACTAGGGTATCCTCTTCCCATGTTCCTCTCTGCAAGCTCTGTCCTTGTTTTTAATTTTACGTTTCTTAAAGTTCATTATGCTTCAGGTACCTTTTCTCAATGTGACCTGCCTTCTAACACTCAATAGTTTGCAGAATCTCTCACCGTGGGCTGACCAGAGAGGCTTGTGCCAATAGTGAGGGCAAATACCGAACCTGCAGGTACCACCTCCTCCTCATGTTTAGAATTTACAAGCTTCAGATGATTCAGTGGTAGTGGGTCCTATGCCATCTTACTCTGGCGTTGTGCCCTTGTGTTCCAGGCAGAGTTCTGAGGTCACAGCATGAATGTCCTGGTCTTACGAATAACTTTAGAACTGCTGCGTCTTGGGGACCAAGGTCAAGTGATTGTCACAGGCCAAGTTATAGATATTACTGTTTGCCCCACATATTACATCCCATTGCTCTGTCTCTTGCTTCTCTTGCTGGGGTATAGAGACCTGGAGGAGAAAGGGGAAACTCCTTCCGGTGTGCTCCTTATCATTTCACACTTGTTCACATTTAACCTTTGTTTCCCACCTATAAGAACTATGATCCATAACTTATTTCCTTCTGTAGAAACTGAGGCACTGTGAAAAGAATTGGAACTGGTTGATCTCTTTGTGAAGGCTGTGATGACTTTTTTTTTTTTTAAGGCTTGGTTTTGATAGGCCCTACATGTTCAAGTAATGACCTAAAAGGAAAGCATGATTACTCACTTACATGAATATTTGTCTGAAGATTATAGTTAAATAGCAAAATAAATGGAAACATTTCACCCTACTTAATTTTTAGAGTATGACCATAATTTGGCTCTACGACATGATTTTGATGTACTTTGTTAAGCCATGGTTGCATGCTTCTAAAACTTCAAGGAGCTCAAAATACTTAATTTTTAAAAATTAAAAAAAGAGCTTTTTGATTAATACACATTGGATTTTCATATTTTCTATAATTTTTGAATGTTCAAGTGTTTACTGACACCTCTAGGTGCAAAGCCTTGTCCTAGAAGCCGTGGGTGATATAATGATTACTTAGACATGATCCAAATCTATCTGGCAAAGAAAGACAAATGTGCAAGTATTAAAGTACTTCACTAGGGCAGATCATTTTTTTTTTTTCTGATGGCTGGATGACATTAATTTTCCATTTTGCAATTGGGATATGATAGAATATTATATTTTGACCTTTAATCTAAGATACTTGGAAGACTAAAAGCTTAAAAAGAAAAAAAACAAAACAAAACAACTACCCTATTAAAATCCTTTAAGTCAAACTATCTCAGAAGGGAACATCGCAAACTAGAGTTGCTTTACATAATGAGTTGATACTTGAGTAGTAGGTATGAAGTTGGTTTATACATTTTCTTTCACGTTCCCATAAACTTCTTACATTATTGGATTCTGCAGCTTAAGAATGTAGAAAGGGGGCGCCTGGGTGGCTCAGTTGGTTAAGCGACTGCCTTCGGCTCAGGTCATGATCCTGGAATCCCGGGATCGAGTCCCGCATCGGGCTCCCTGCTCGGCAGGGAGTCTGCTTCTCCCTCTGACCCTCCTCCCTCTCATGCTCTCTGTCTTTCATTCTCTTTCTCTCAAATAAATAAATAAAATCTTAAAAAAAAAAAAGAATGTAGAAAGGATAATTATTGCCTTTGTTTTTAAAACCTCTCTTGGTCTTAGTAAGTAGCCTGAATAAAAAATTCTAGGAGTGTCTTCATTGTTTGTAGCCACTATGCAAGCCCCAAGCCTCTTGGGAAAATGAGTGGCCATTCTTTTTTGCCAGTTACCTCAAAGCTTGAGGAATGGTAAAAGTAAAGATATGTAACTTCCAGAATATGCATTCAACAATTTTTTCCTTTCCCTTGCAAACCTTGGAGAGTTTAACACAGTTTAAGCAGAGGTTGACGGATGCCATTTTCATCATAAATGAATTTCTAGAAATGACAGGTAAAGCTCATATGAGTTTCACATAGTTTTTATTCATTTCCATTATGTTAGCTTCTAGTATTAAAAAACAAAAAACCAAAACAGCTCCAGGATCCAACAAACGTGTCCTATTTAAGGATCCCAACTCTTATTTCCAGGGCATGTGAGCTGTTGCTACCAATGTGTCTTTGAGTATTTTATTCTTTCCCAATAACTTATGCAAAGAAATAGTCAAGTGCCCAGTCAATCTTCATGGTCTTTGCAGACACTTAAAAGCTTATAGATATTAAAATGCACTACCTTAGTTCCAGTTCTTTGGGGATATGTATAGCAAATGTCTTAGTCCTTGAAAGTTTAAGGAGCCAGGCCAGCTATCACACTGGTTCCAGGCGTTTTAGCATTCTCTGGCTGTATTAGCAGTATAGATATGCTGATCTCAGAAAATGCTAACTCCCCACTTTGCATTCTTAGACATGTTACTGCTTTATTGAGTGTTATCAAATGCTCTTGACCTGAAAAGTAATCAATAGTAGAGATTTTAACTTTCTATTATTCCATTGGAAAAATCCTAGTAATTTTGACAAGATTGGACAATTGTGGTATTTTCCCTTAAATTAATATTTGGCTCACAAAAATAGCCTCAAGAAGTCATTTGCTTCTGTAATCCCAACCTGTACTTTAGGTAGCTGGTACTCATGAGAGGGATCCCCTGAGATAAGCTGGCCATCCAGGAGTTTTTAACTCAACCACCAGAGGAGCTGCACGGGGAAATCAAATGAATGAGGTGGGCTGCATGAACGCAATAAGGAGTGGTGGAGATTGGCCAAGTGGAGAGGATGCACTGGGTGTGTGTTCGCACACACACGTATGACATCATGTCCAACCCAGGTGATTACATTGGATTGCAGGCCCACTTCTGACAGATCATGGGGTTTTTTTTTCCCCCCAGGAGGAGATGGAAAACCAGATTTCTTTGCAGAATTTCCCGTCTTTAAAATATTGTGCAAGTAAAAAAACAAAACAAAACAACAACAAGACAATAAAAATGAAAAAAAATACTGTGCAAGTCAAAACCCTTTTATGAGTCAGGCAGTGGTTTGCACCATGGTCTAGACTTTTTTACATGTGGAATGTGATGTTGAGACCATTTTATCATCAGCTTAAGTACTTTCATATATTATTTAATAATGCCATTGAAATAACATTAATCTGTCTCTCTAAACAATGGATACTATTTATGAAAAAGATTACGATACAACTACCTAGGCTCAAGCAGACCTTCCTTTTCACACTAAGCATAAACTGGCAACCATTACCATACAATATAAGTCTGGCATTAATGCCATTCTCTTTCTACTGTTGGAATATTCTGAGCTAAATTGTTTTCTGTGTGGGGACCTGAAAGCAATGTGGTTCTACTTGAAAAAGCCCCTACAAGATAACTCCCCTCCAACCTTAAAGCTCCCTCAATAAGGAAGAGGTGTGAAGTGCTTCCCATTGTTCTCAGTGAGGTCTCTAGATAATGTACTTTCTTTTCATCTATTCCCCTAAGGGAAGATGCCGTTCAACAAATGTTTTTTTTGTATATTGGGCCTTCTAAATTATAAATTTCCATCCCCTGTGTTGTTTTCCTTGGTCCGAAGGTTTTCTCCTTCAATCAGTAGTTTCCATTTCAACCATGTTGATTATTGCAATTAACCATCTCCTTGCAACTGGTCTTTGCAATTTTTTAGAAAAGCAACAACTGGATGCTTTAAGTCTCCTAAAGGGAAATGTCTTCCTTTCCCTTCCCCAGCTATTAAACATTTAAAACAGATATATTTTTTTATTGAATACCTATAGTTTGCCAGGTAATAAGCAAAGTTGGAGGGAAGTATGAAAATAAATAAGACATAGAAATGTATGCTCTTTAAAACAGATGCTAATTTACTATTATGTCAATACTGTTTCTGGAAGGAGTTCAGACAATGTATCATGAATCATTAGTAGATCAAGCCAACATCTAGTTAAGTGCTGATCTGGGTTCTACAAGGTTACAGAAGTATATTTCTGAAGTGACTACTTCAGTACTAAATTTTGAGCCCTTAAATAAGTTGCTCCCCCTACCACTACTCTCACCCTAGTGAAATGTTTTGTCCTGTAACTTCTTTAAAGAATATAACACATTAATTCCTGCTAATGATAGCAATTGTGTGATGTTTTATAATCCCTAAAGAAAAATGCTACCAAAATATAGTTTACTCTTAATTCTATATCACTTTAAAGTATTAATGAATGAATTTATAGAACATGCAATGTTGCTTTGTGGAATATGTCAAAAATGAACCCATTAATCCTCAAATTGTCATACAACTTGGGGAGCAATTCAGAATGACTTTAAATCCTAATTTCCTTCCTTCCCAGAGCCTGGATACTTTCTTATGGCCTTAGAGGTTGAGTGTGACTGCTTTACTGGGGGGTGGGGGGGTGGGGAGACATTGCCTGCCAATTGCCCTGCTGTTCCTGCGGGTAAGGAATCTCCTTAGGTCAGGCTAGTAGTAGTAAGAACTGGCAGTTCCAATGACCTTTTAGGCACTCAGTTTCTCCTTGGTCCTATCTTTATTGAGTTGTTATCTTAGAAACAGATAGTGATCTTTCCTTTTCCCTCATCTCACTCACCCCCACCTGCTTTTGAATGTCCTGGGAGAGGATACGCTCAAGATGGGAGTGCTTAGCTTTTCTACCAGCCATGACCCTAGTGCTGATGGTGGACTTTTCCATTTACCCCTTGCTTGTGTTTCCTACCCCCTGAACAAGAATACCTGAAAGGAGTGTCAAGAAATGGGGCTTTCGAAGGCCTTGCCATCTCCCTAGCCCACGGGAGTGAACCCCAGCTGCAATTTGCTTTCCCTTAAAAAAACAAAAACAAAAACCTCTAAACAAAGACATTTAATTTTCAAACCGAGTACATCATGACTAGGGGCAGAACAAGCCATGATACTCAGGTACTATTTCCTCATCTCACTGCCCTACAGGTGTTCAAACACCATGGCTCCGAACCTCTTTCCTCTCTTCACTGCTTGGAGACCTCAGCGTGCTTACGTTTATGTGGTTTATATTTGTAAATATTTTGGATTAGATATTAGAATGGAGGCACTGAAAATATTAAAACTTTATTCATAAATGAGCCCATTATGAATAACATTTTTCTGAGAAGCAACTACTTTTCAAAGTAAAACCCTTGTTGAGGAAAGTGCTGTTTTACATTTTCACATCTCTTTAATGTCTAACTTAATGAGTTGGCTGGACTCTCCAGTCTCTTTCTGCATTGTCTGTTTTGATTGGTTCTTTTGGCCAAAGTTTATAAAGAAGATTGGAATTTACACAGAAAATATAGTTGGAAAATTGTGTATGTTACTCTTAATATTATACCAAAACTTGACAAGTAGTAGTGTAAGGGTTTGTTTGTTTGTTTTTGCAAAGAAAAGGAAACCATATTAATGACATTTAAATGCTGTTAAATAAAAATCCATTGTTATCTTGGATTTTGAATGAATTTTTTTACTCCTAGATGATTTTATAACATACACTGTCCCTTGGAAAATACCAGTACATTTTATTGTATATCAGAATTGTCACATTCATAAATATCACCACTGATCTCATCAGAAAGGTCTTTTAGTATTGTGAAGCTGTCGAGCTCCTAGTGGAGGATACAAGTTATCCACAATTCTAGTTTTTGTCCAGAAGCTGGAATTTGATTGACTAAAAATGTTACCAGTTTTCTTTTACGTGACAGGTTTGATTTACTTAAAAAAAGTCTGTATTGTGCACCTGAAAGTAATATAATACTGTATGTTAATTATCCTGGAATTAAAATAAAAACCTTAAAGTTTGCCGAATACTGAACTCTGGAAAATGATAGTTTATCATTCTTTCAAGTAAAAATGTTCATTAAAGCAGCTAGTTCAGGGCTGGGTGGCTCAGTTGCTTAAGCATCTGCCTTTGGCTCAGGTCATGATCCCAGGGTCCTGGGATTGAGTCCCACGTTGGGCTCCCTGCTCAGCGGGGAGTCTGCTTCTCCCTCTACCTCTACCCCCACTCATTCTATCAATTGCTCTCATGCTCTCTCTCAAATAAATAAATAAAATCTTAAAAAAAAAAAAAAACCTTAAAAAAAGGCAGCTAGTTCAGCTTGTGACTTAATAGCACAAGTTTTCTTTCTTTCTTTCTTTTTTTTTTTAGAAAATTCTATCAGAAGGGCTTTATGCATATTTCCTGTTTTCTCACACAGAATATTAGAGATGTATAGTCAAGGGATGAGATTTAATAAAATTTATAATGCTTATTGCTTTAGTGAAACTGCTTTTTTTTTTTAAGCCGGGAGTGAGTTGTAAAAATAAAATGACTATTTGTAATGCTCAGTGCGTCTACCATTTGTCATGCAAAGGCACCAGCAGTTTTACCCAACATCAGTCCCAAGGTCAGCATATCCTGTATGGCAAATCCATACTTACAGAAGTAGTTAGGACATCCTGGATTCTCTGAAAAGATTTGGGGCACGCTCACGAGTCTGTGGACCAGCGTGAGGATTGCTGCTCTAGTATGTATGTTCTAATTGCATACTAGATTATGAGATGTACACTCATACTGTAACCCTATTATTGACCATGAAGCAGAGCTTTGTTACCTTTCTTCCTTTATCCATGCACCAAAACTAAGCAAACTGTTTTCTTTACATTAGCCGTATTTTTAGTCTTTCCTTATTGGAATTTACCATTGTGGGAGTAAGTGGGCCTAGCTGTAACCTCCGTACCATTCTTCTAGTCTAGTCCTACTTGTTGGCTCACACATCTCTTGCCCATCTGGGCTCATCCTGCCAACTGAGTTTCCCTCATCTTCCTGAGGTTCCCGTTAGCTTATCCTGAGTTCTGCCTTTAGACGACATTCTACTGGATGTGAATACTGTCTTGGCAAACATGTCATTCCTGTCCTCTGTTATGGTGCCAATACTTAACTTGCTGAACTTACATCTATGCTGTGAGACATAAGGGTCAAGGTTAAACACTTCTGGAAGCTAAACCCTATTAGGTCTACTGATTTTTACCAAATAAAGGAAACCATTTCCTTAACTAGTTTGTTCTTATTTTAAAATATAAGTGTGAGATTAAAAGCAGATGGGTAAGGGCTGAAATACTTGAAATGCAGGATTGGACCTAGGCTTGTAAATTTCAGGTGTGTTTCTTCCGCTTACCAGCTCTTGGACCTTCTCTGAGGTATGCTATCTTTTTGAGCCTCGTTTTCCTCATCTGTGTACAAGTGTTAGTAATGTTTACCTGTAAATATTATAGTGAAGATTCATCTCACTATATACAATGTAGCTACCAGAAGGTGTCACATAGCAACTCCAAAAATAATTTATAAGGATGCCTGGATGGCTGAGTCAGTTGAACATCTGGCTCTTGATTTTGGCTCAGGTCATGATCTTGGGGTCCTGGGATCAGCCCCGCGAAGAGCTCCCCAGTCAGCAGGGAGTCTGCTTGTCTCCCTCTCCCTCTGCCTTCCCCTTGCTCAAGGGTTCTCTCTCTCTCTCTCTTTCTCTCTCTCTCAAATAAATAAATAAATCTCAAGTAAAATGATTTATTACTTTGGAACTTAAACTTTAACCAGTTCTAGTTTTAGTGGTCATATACAGTGTCACTATTCTAGACTGAAATGGTACCCTCAGGAAAGTTTTTTTTTGACGTGTGCATTAGCTAAAGTTGGAAAAAAAAATTTTAAGTGTACAAGTAATGGACAGTGCATATGAAACAGTGAAAAATCTTTTTTCAATATTCAAACATGATAAACTCATCTTGTTCAAACAAATAGGGTCCCTAATTTGATGGGATTTTTATTTGAATCATAATCTGAGGCTAAAATTATTGCTTGGACATTCTAACCTCATTACTGTCTAATAACTTGCTCATTGGTTAGTTATATCAATGGAGAGGTTTTATTCTGAGAATCTCTATTTTTAAATTGAGATATAATTGATACATTAGTTTCAGGTATACAACATAATATTTGTATGTGTTGTGAAATAATCACAGTAAGTCTAGTTCTGTCACCATAGTTACAAATTATTTTTGTGATGAGAACTTTTAAGATCTAGTCTTTACTGACTTCTAAATACACAATAGAGTATTTTTACCTATAGTCTTCATGCTGTGCATTACATCCCTGAATCTCAATTTTTTATTCAAATCTCAAAGGTAGATGACAAGGCAGAAAATGTCTGGGGTGATAAAAATTGAATATGGAATAAAACATCAGTTGCTTGTGCTCAGCTGCTAGACTTTTTCAAGAAATGGAGGAATACCTATATTTCATCTAGGAATATCTATTGTGTTTGTGTATGCCAAATGAGCTGTAGGTGTGGTCTGCAAATACATAAAGCAAATAAAAGTCTTGGCAGCTGGGGCATAACTAAATGCTTACCACTCTCCATGTAAGTTAGTTATTAAAGGCAAACTTAACGATCATTGATCTAATGTAGTGAAGAATGCTGATTTTCCTGTTTGACATGATAGTGAATGGTAATGCACTGTATAAAAGCACTTACAGTGAAAGGATCTTTTTATTTCTACATTTAAAAATTGATTCTGGTTTTTAAGGAACTTTCCTTATAAGCATACATTGGCTCTGGCGAAATCCATTCTGAAGAACTTAAGGCAAATAGCTTCAGAGAATTTGGACTCATTAGCAGGGCTTAGTCCTTTGGCTGTATTTCCTGATAATAGTTTTTTTACGCATGTGAATGTCAGAGACGAGGCATAGTAAGAATTTGTCTCCTGTGCTCATTAGTGAGTACGTACCGGATGAGGTAGAATGAGACAGTCCAAGGACTAATCAGTATATTTTAGCTCCCTCCCTTCCTTTTACCTTATTCTTCTTGTTTATTGGGCATTAGTTTAATAGCCTTGTGTTTAATAGGAACTTTGACATATGTAAATATTTGATGTAAGTATTTGCTGGGTTCAATTTTCATTTGCTTCATTGCCTTTATGAAGAAGACTGGAGAGAATGTACTGATTTAGAAATGTTAAGAATTTGGGGGAGTGGCTTTTCAGTACCCTGCAGTGTGTTAATCATGTTTATGGCTGTGACTTTCTTGATATTTTTTGACTTTGTTCTTTAAGCCAGGCTTTTAAAATTCTTTAAAAAGTACAAAATGTCCCAACTTTACGGTTTTAAAAAATGATTAAAAAGGATAAAAGTTGTGAAAGGTGTTGGGATAGCCTTGAAGTATAGACTGTGGTTATTGACCATATGGAAGGTGGAGTCCTGTCCAGGAATGCCCCACCCTACAGCTGTTTGGCTCCTCTTAAAAGGGCTTATGAGGGCTCTGCCAGCAGAACAAGGATATTCTTCCTGGCATGGGTCTTTTATGCCATCTGGTTCAGAGCTGTGGCCCCACACCCAATGGCAGATTTTCTTATTTTGGAAGCAGTGAGCCACATTCTTTAACTGGTGGATGAAAAACTCCAACCATTCCAATTAACCATGCCTATGACCCCTTCTATTTTATGCAGATCATCAAGTGCCAACTCATTAAACCCAGACTCATGAAAATTGTGCTATAGTCTTGGCTCTGCTACTGGCCCATTTTGTGACTTCAGGGAATATGTTCAATGACTCTGGGCTTCAGTTTCCTCATCTGCAACATGAAGTAATTTGGTTAAAGTTCTTTTCTGATGAAACAGTTTGCGACCTCTAACTGGTAATGTTCGTATACTCATAATAAAGCTGTGTTGCAAGGAAGTAGAAATTACCGGGATAAATAAGGTTTAGTATTGATGTTAATTAGCATATTTCTTACCAAGTTTTAGAGGATGCCAGGGACACTATAGGAACATCTTGGGCAATATGTGAGAGGTTGCAGACTCTTAAAGAATTCTGTGACTGTGAGTTGGTCCTTACACAGAGCTGAAAGTTCAGTAATTATTTACTAAATGACAGTTGACTGTTTCCTATTGTTGACTGGTATAGTTTTCCTTTCTTGAACTTACCCTGGTCCTAACCATTCATCTTATGTCAAAATAAGATATTATGCATATAGCATCACCAGTAATTGGGTTTGCTGCTTGTTGAGCTCATGCTGGATTTATAATGTTGGCTTGGGCTCTTGGGTGGGGAAGTGATAGCGTATATTAAGATGGTGAAGACCTTGTCCATACTCTTGAGAATGGAACATATGAACAACTGATCATAGAAGCAAAATGAAATCTGTATGAGCAAAATGCGAACAAAATAACATAAGGGCGTGGTAGAAGAAGAAATTAATTCTGATTGGGGAATTGGGGAAGGATTTACATATAAGATGAGGAGGTATCTGAATTGGGCCTACAGAAATAATAGGTAAGATTGAAATAAGGAGAGAAAGAAGAAAGATCATTTCAGGCAAGGAAGAAGAGCTTCTTGGATTGAAACAGTAGTAGGACTCTAAGCACATGATTCTAGGAAGGCCAAAAAGTATTTGAAGAAAAGAGAGTAGATGTAGACCAGACCATTAGTTGACTATTACTGTAGTGTCTACAAGAGATGGTGGTTAGTTACTAGGGAGCTAGTTGTGGAAGTGGGGAAAAGTGGACAGATTTGAAGTAGACTTAGAAAAAAGAATTAACAGAGTTTGTGGATGGATTTCATAGAGGGGTAAGGGAGGTGGGTATAGATGAATCCTAGACTCACAGCTCACAGAACTGGAAAAGTACTGCCGTTCACTGAGAAAAGAAAATTTAGGATGTGAAAGGTCATGTGCTCAGTCTTGAGCATGTAGGTTTAAAGCATCTATGTTGAGATGTCGCAGTGGATCTCAGTAATAAGTCATGGTAAAGATGTGGTTGGAAGCCATCTATTTAAAAAAAATCATGACTTTATATTTTTATAGAAGTTTAAGGTTCACAGCAAAACTGAGGGAAAGTTACAGAGATTTCCCATAAAATTTTATCCCCCTCTCCCACATGCATAGCCTCCCCCATTATCAACACTTATCACTTATCAGAGTAGTACATGTGTTATAATTGATGAACCTACATTGACACATCATAATCATCCACAGTCCATAGTTCACATTACGGTTCATTCTCGGTGTTGTCATACTTTTGTCCAAACATGTAGAATATACATCTACCCATAATTATGGTATCATACAGAATATTTTCATTCCCCTAAAATGTGCTCTGCCTGTTCATCTCTCCTCTGATCCAACCCCTGGCAACCACTGATCTTTTTACTGTCTCCGTAGTTTTACCTTTTCCAGAATGTATATGACATTGGAATTATATTGTATGTAGCCTTTTCAGATTGGCTTTCACTAGTAACATGCATTTAAGGATCCTCCATTTCTTTTCATAGCTTGATAGCTTATTTTAGTGCTGAATAATACTCCATTGTCTCAATGTATCATAATTTATCCATTTACCTACTGAAGGTCCTCTTTGGTGGCTTCCAGGTTTTGGCAGTTATGAACAGTACATGTGCAGGTTTTCATGTGGACATTAAGTTTTCAACTCCTTTGGGTAAATACCAAGGAGTTTGACTACTGAATCATATGGTAAGAATATGTTTAGTTTTGTAAAAAACCACCGAATTGTCTTCCAAAGTGGCTGTACCAGTTTACATTCCCACTAGTGAATGAGATTTCATGTTGTTCCATATCCTCGTCAGCATTTGGTATTGTCAGTGTTCTGTATTTTGGCCATTCTAATAGTTATGTAGTAGTATCCCATTGTTTTAATTTGCATTTCCCTGACATACAATGTGAATCATTTTTCATGTGCTTTTAGGTCATCTGTATTTTTTGTGGTGAGGTAACTGTGAAGGTTTTTGTTACCTTATTGTTGAATTTTAAGAGTACTTTGTGTATTTTGGATAGTTCCTGTATCAGACATGTCTTTTGCAAACACCTTCTCCCAGTCTGTGACTTACCATCTTTTTTTTTTTTTTTAAGATTTATTCATTTATTTTTAGAGGGGAAAGGGGCAGGAGAGGAAGAGAGAGAATCCTAAGCAGACTCCCTGCTGAGTGTGGAGCCCTCTGCAGGGCTCTATCCCATGACTCTGAGATCATGACCTGAGCCAAAATTAAGAGTCAGATACCCAACCAACTGAGCCACCCAGGCACCCCAACTTGTCCTCTTTTTTCCAAAAGACAGTGTCAAGAGAATTAAAAGTTTTTAATTTTAATGAGATCTAGTTTTAATTTTAATTGTTTCTTTTATGGATCATCCCCTGTGTGTTGTTCCTGAGGTCATTGCCATACCCAAGGTCATTTAGAGTTTCTTTTATATTATTTTCTAGAAGTTTTATAGTTTGTATTTTACATTTAGGTTCATGATCTGTTTTGAGTTGCTGTTTGCAAAGGGTATAAAGTCTGTATCTAGATTAATTTTTTGCATATGGATGTCTAGTTCCATCACTGTTTGTTGAAAAGACTATTTTTGCTCCATTGTACAGTTGACCTTTGAACAACATGGGTTTGAACTGCATGGGTCCACTTTATATACTTTATTTTTTTCAACAAATATGGTACAGGTTTGTAAATGTGTTCTTTTATGGTTTTCTTAACTTTTTTTTCCTTTAACTTACTTTAACAACATAGTATATAATATACAAAATTTGTGTTGATTGTTCTTGGTAAGGTTTACAGTCGGTAGCAGTAGGCTATTAGTAAAGTTTTGGGGGAGTCAGAAGTTACCTGTGGATTTTCAGCTGCATGGGAGTTTGGTGTCCCTAACCCCTGCATAGTTCAAGGATCAACTGTATTATCTTTGCTCCTTTGTCAAAGATCAGTTGACTCTATTTATGTGATCTAGTTCTGGGCTCTATCCTGTCCCATTGATCTGTGTGTTCTTTTGCCTGTACCACACTTTCTTGATTAGTGTAGCTTTATAGTAAGTCTGAAACTTGGGTAGTTTCAGTCCTCTTTAATGTTATGTTGGCTATTCTGGGCCTCCATATAAACTTTAGAATTAGTTTGTCAATATCCACAAAATAACTTGCTGGGATTTGGGTTGAGATTACATTGAATCTGTGGTTCAAATTGGGAAGAACTAATATCTTGACAATATTGAGTCCTCTTGTCTATGAACAAGGAATATCTATTTTTTTTATCATAAAAAAACATTTATTTGTTAATGGTATCTTTCACTGCCATGACATCTGAACAGGCTTTCAACTCTTAAGACTGACCTTAATATAACAACATTACAGGAGATAAAATTTACATTCTTAAATAAGGATAGTAAAAAGTGAAAAAATGCTACATTCCTTAATATCCATGAAAAAAAATTTAACTCAAGTTTAAATACTTTTGATTTTATTAAAGTATAAAATACTGAATTCTACATTTTTAAACACTATTATTTTAAGAATCACTTATTTCTTCATAGTGCCAGCATATTTCCCATACTTCCGTATATCTTGAGATCTCTTGGCCATTGCCACAAGATCCTCTGGGATACTCTGTCGCGCTCTTTCCAGAATATTAATTAACTCTCCAGCAACCCTCCAGTCATTTCTAGTGAGAAGGGTAATAGATATCCCAGTTCTCCCTGCTCTTCCAGTGCGCCCTACTCTGTGCACGTATTTTTCAATGTTCCGGGGGAAATCGTAATTACAGACGTGTGTGATATCAAGGATGTCAAGACCCCGAGATGCTAAGTCGGTGGCAATCAATATTCTTACTTTACCTGTTTTAAAGTTTTCTAATGCCCTCTCTCAGTCACTCTGCTCCCTATTACTGTGAAGGGATTCCACTGATACATGTCATGGAATCAGGTCACTTGATAGGTGGTCAGCAACAGCTTTTCTGCTGATAAACACTATGACTTTGTCTTTGGGAGACATGCTTTCTAGAAAAGTTTGGATATGAGAGCGTTTCTCTTCTTCGGTGGTGACAATTATGTTTTGTTTCACGGTACTTACTGCCACTAGATCCAAAGTACCAACATATACAATCATTGGCTCTTTCAAGTAAGTCTGTGCAAGCCGATGGACAGCATATGGCCACGTTGTACTTGTCATAATAGTCTGCCTGTCTGGGCGCACATCTAATAAAATCTTCATTATCTGGGGTTCAAATCCTATATCTAGCTAGCATCTTGTCGGCTTCATCTAAAACCAAGTAGGTTACATTTCTGAGGTTAACAAAGTTATTCATTTGTAGATCATTCAGTCTTCCAGGAGTTGCAATAATAATATCTACTCCTTTCTTCAGATCTTGTATTTGTCCATTTCTATCTCTACCGCCATATATACACACACTTTTGAGGCCTTTATATGAATACTTGGAACATTCAGCTTCCACTTGAAGTGCTAACTCGCGTGTAGGTGTGAGGACTAACATGCCGGGTCCACTCCTTTTTCCTCTAATTACAGGCTGTGAATCCAAGTGTATAAATGGGGGCATTAAGTAGGACAGTGTTTTCCCGGTTCCAGTTTGGGCTACTCCTATAAGAGCTACACCTTGTAAAACTATCGGCCATGACTGTGACTGGATCGGTGTTGGCTTTTGAAAGCCTGCCTTTTTAATGTTTTCCATAACCTCAGGATAACACTGAAAAGCATCCTCAAATTTACAAGTAGGATTGGGTATGTGACGCTTCTCCCCTTCTTTCGGGTCATCACACATTATATTATAATTTTCTTTCCTCCAAATGTCTACTTGCACTTGTGACATTGAACTTGTTGCTTCTGACTCCATGTAAAGGTTTTTCTTAATTGGTGGTAAATCTTCCCACTTTTTTCCCCCCCATTTCAAAGCGTCTTCTCGAATTTGATCCCAATCGATGGCTGATTCTCTGTAACATTACTATCTGTCTTTACATCTCTTCCAACAGAAGGTTGGAATGCAATAATACCAGTTCTGAGTTTTGAATTGTAATTTTCTTGTTTTTTAACAAGATTATCTATCCCTGTTTTGGCCTTCGCCTGCGTCACCTTGTTGCCAAAGATTCTGACCTCCGCTTCTTCTGAGTGACCTTTTATTACTGTATTTTCGTGTTTGTTGTAATTTGGATGTCTTTTATTTTTGACCCTCCACGACCGGTCACAGCGCCGACCCACGCGTTATTCAGTCCAAAGCAAAGCGGCCGCAGGTTGCTGGAGGCCGGAGGGGTTCCTCCAGCCGCCACCTCCGCTGCCCCCACCGGCCTCCTGGCCTCTTCGATTCGGGTCCTCCGTCGGCCTCCTTTCCGGAGCACGGGACACCGCCGAGTTTCGCCGGGAAGCAACGACCCAGGAGGAGGCGTTGGCGCCTCCTTCTTGCTTCGACGTGGTTCCGTGAGGAGGATCCGGCGCGTCCGACGTCGCTCCTGTCTGGCTCTGCACCGCTCCTCGGTGCCGTCGTGGAGTCTCCTGGAATATCTGTTTTTTTTTTTTTTTTTTTAAAGATTTTATTTATTTGACAGAGAGAGACACAGCGAGAGAGGGAACACAAGCAGGGGGAGTGGGAGAGGGAGAAGCAGGCTTCCCGCCGAGCCGGGAGCCCGATGCGGGGCCAGATCCCAGGACCCTGGGACCATGACCTGAGCCGAAGGCAGCCGCTTAACGACTGAGCCACCAGGTGCCCCTGGAATATCTGTTTTTTTATTTAATTTATCAGAAACTTGTAACTTTACCCATGTAGATCTTGTACATACTTTGTTAGGTTATACCTAAGTGTTTCATTTTTTGGAGTGATAATGTGTAAAGAGTGTTAATTTCAAATTTCACTTATTCATTGTTGGTATATAGGAATGTGTTTGACTTTTGTATATTAACCTTGTATTATGCAACCTTGCTGTAATAACTAGTTTCAGGATTTTTTTTTTTTTGTCTATGTAGAAGATTCGAAAGAATTGACAATCATGTCCTCTGTGAACAAAATCAGTTTTATTTTGAACTTCCTAATCTGTATACCTTTTAATTCTTCTTTTTGTTTTATTGCATTAGCTAATACTTCCAGCATAAGTTGAAAAGGAGTGGTGAGAGGGAACATCCTTGCCTTGTATTTGATCTTAGTGGGAAACTTCAGTTTCTCACCATCAAGTATGATGTGAGCTGTAGATTTTTTTGTAGATATTATTTATGAAGTTGAGGAAGTTCCTCTCTAATCCTAATTTACTGAGAGTTTTTATCATGAATGGATGTTGGATTTTATCAGATGTTTTTTCTGCATTTATTGATATGATCATGTGATTTTTGCATATTGATGTGATGGATTACATTAATTGATTTTTTTTTTTTTTAAGATTTTATTTATTTATTTGAGAGAGAGAGAATGAGAGGGAGGAGGGTCAGAGGGAGAAGCAGACTCCCTGCCGAGCAGGGAGCCCGATGCGGAACTCGATCCCGGCACTCCGGGATCACGACCTGAGCCGAAGGCAGTCGCTTAACCAACTGAGCCACCCAGGCGCCCAGTTGATTTTTTTTTTTTTTAATTTTACTTTATTTGCCAGAGAGAGAGAATGAGCAGGGGGAGCGGCAGGCAGAGGGAGAGGGAGAAGCAGGCTTCTCACTGAGCAGGGAGCCCGACGCAGGACTTGATCCCAGAACGCCGGGATCTTGACCTGAGCTGAAGGCTGATGCTTAACTGACTGAGCCACTCAGGTGTCCTTACATTAATTGATTTTTGAAAGTTAAACCAGCCTTGCATACCTAGGATAAATCTTAGTTGGTTGTTACGGTGTACAGTTGTTTTCATTCATATTTGGATTCAATTTCACTTGAGAGATTGGTCTAGTTTTCTTTGATGTCTTTATCTCATTTTAATATTAGGGTAATGCTGGCCTCACAGAATAAATTAGGATATATTCCCTCAGCTTCTATCCTCTGACAGTGATTTTAGAGAATTTTTGTAGCTTTTTAAGATAATTTGTATAATTTCTTTCTTAAATGGTTGGCACAATTCACCAGTGAACCCATCTTGGCCTGGTGCTTTCTGTTTTGGAAGGGTTATCAATGATCACTTCAACATAATAGATACAGGTCTAGTCACATTGTGTATTTCTTCTTGTGTGAGTTTTAGCACATTGTGTCTTATGAAGAATTAGTTCATTTCATCAAGGTTATCAAATTTATGTACATAGAGTTGTTCATAGTATTCTGTTATTATTATTTTAATGTCCATAGGAGCTGTCCTCTCTCTTATTCCTGATATTAGTAATTTGAGTCCTCTCTTTTTTCTTAGCATAGTTAGAGGCTTAAAAATTTAATTAGTCTTCTTAAACAATCAACTTGGATTTATTGACTTTTCTCTATTGATTACTCTTTGTCAATTTCATTGATTTGTGCTGTAATTTTTCTGTTGATTTTGTATTTGCTGCTTTTTTTTTTTTTTTTAATTTTCCTAAAGTGAAAACTTAGATTATTGACTTTAGGTCTATTTTTCTTTTCTAATATTTGTATTCAGTTCTATAAATTTCCTCAAAGCACTGCCTTTGAGGCATCCTGTAAGTTTTTCCTCTGATTCTTCATGTATCTTGTATTTTCTTGACTCCAGGTAGTACCTGATTATGGTGGTGGTGATGTTTTTGTCAGCCCCTGTCTTCCATGGGGAGTCACAAATAGTGAAAAGGCATTGCTTTTGTAGTATAATCTTGGTATTCCTACTGTGACTTAGGCTGTGCATTTTATGTTTTGGACTCTGCCTTTTAGCAGGTGAAAGACTTGTAAAAATTTTGGAGAAGAACAAGAAAAAGTATACTTAATGATGTAGTTATGAAGAAAGTCAAAATTTTGGTTATTCATGTGTAGAAAAAGGAAGGCAAGTAATGATTTGATGATGAACTTCCATGTCCATTGCAGAAAGAGGTATAAATAGCCTTCTTCCAAATTTATGAAACATTACTCACTATGGAGGCAATCTAATCCTTTCTCCCATCTGAAAAGACTGAGAAAGCAGAACAGAGGAGAGAACGTTTGGCTGGAAATACTTTTCCACTGGTAAGTGTGGCTCTAAGGGTCAAATGGGTGGGCTGACATGGCTGGTGACATCAGATCGGCCTTCCTTAGCTGGCCTCTGGTCTGATCGGTTAGTGCCTCTGTGCTTCAGATGAAATTATCACTGACCCAATTTTAGATTTTTTTCCATCCTAGATTTTTTATCTCTATTTTGTATCTTTGTTGTCTCTTGGACTGTTTAAAAACTAATGCTGCCGTTGGGTATCATTCCCTGGAATGTTAGACCAAAAATTGAATATGATCCAACATTTCATGAAGGCTAGGCGTCTAAATTAACACTGAAAATTTCTGAAGATGTGTCTTCTAGGTACTTCATTAGCCTAAATTATAACCCTTTTCATTCCAAACACAACTCTGAGATGGGTCTTCTAAAACCCTGATTTTCACTGCTATTTAATTTGGAGTAATAGAGCTGTTAAGACACCCTAAAAACAAAAAACGCCTGGGTGGCTCAGTTGGTTAAGCAACTGCCTTCGGCTCAGGTCATGATCCTGGAGTCCCGGGATCGAATCCCGCATCGGGCTCCCTGCTCAGCGAGGAGCCTGCTTCTCCCTCTGACCCTCCCCCCTCTCATGTACTCTCTCTCATTCTCGCTCTCTCAAATGAATAAATAAATCTTTTTAAAAAAAAAAAAGACACCCTAAAAACAAAAAAGACAATATCTGTATTTGACCTTGTTGCTAGGCAAAATAATGGCTCCCCAAAGTTGTCTACTTCCTAGTCCTCAGAACCCATATATATGTTATGTTACAAGGCAAATGAGAATTAAGTTAGCATATGGAATTAGGGTTGCTAGTCAGTTAACTTGGAGATAGGGAGATTGTCCTGCATTATCCTGGTGGGCCCAACATAATCATAAGAGTCCTTCTATGTGGAAGAAGGAAGCAGAAGAGGTCAGATTGGGCAGGCCATTCCTAGCTTTAAAGGTGGGAGGAAGGCCTTGAGTCAAAGAATGTGGGAAGCCACTAGAAGCTAGAAAAGCCAAGGAAAGGATTTTGCCCTAGAGCCCCCAGACTGGGAATTCGGCTCCACCGACAACTTGATTTTAACTCAGTGAGACCTGCATCAGACTTAAGACCTATGGAACTATAAGATAATAACTTTGTTTTAAGGCACTAAGTTAGTGGTCATTTGTTCTAGGAAGAATAGGAAATGATTAGTATCCTTTATTACTATTGGGCTATAGGAAGGACTTCTCATATTCTAGATACCAGGCATTTATAATTTTCCTAGAAAAATTAGCCTATTTCTACTTTGTTATCAAAGGCAACCATGATCATTCTCAAAGAGAGCGATATTTCTTGCCTATATAAAGTTGGGGTAATTTGTTTTACTGTTGAATGCCACATACATACATATGTAATCGTATATATTCTACATATAGCAAATATTATAAAAGTATATTTTAGAATGATCTGTACATTTTTGATATTGAGATCAACCCTTATGGCTTATGTATCAAAGTCCCCTAACATAATTTTTGGCAAAGGGTAGACTGTATCAAAGGAGAACATATTTGAACATTCTTGTTTGAATGGCTTAGGGGTTATGACATTAGCACTGTAAGGAATGACAGACAGTCATTTCCTATTTGGTTTGTCAGGGAATACTGTTCCTTTGGCTGCCATAAATGTCAGTACCGGCCATTGGCTTTCAACCTGTGGAATCAAATTATAGACAAAGTATGGTTATCATTCCAGAAGGGAATATAAATGTTTTCAACTTTGATAATGTAAAAGTAAAGGTAGAGATGACAGATATGGAAATTAAAAGGGCAGAAGGATAGAAAAGAACTGTGATGTCCTCTTTTACTCTGAGGAGGGGAGAGATGCAGTCTTTAGATGATAGAATTAAAAACAAGTTTAAATTATTAATTAAAGATAAAAGCCATTCAAGGAAATATATTTGAATAAAAATATTAGGAGAAAGAAGGATGGGAAAGTTGGGGGACCCTAAATACACTTAATTGCCATCATGATATCAAAGTTCAAAAGATGATTTCTGAAGTCAATAAGATCATGAGAAATGCTTAGAGAGGAGTTAACATTCAAATAGACTAAAACAAGATACCGTAAAGAGTTGCTTCTGCGAATACAATGGGCCACCCTTCTGTACCATTTAATTTTTACAATCAAAGTAATTCTTATGCATGGTTTAAAGCAGGAGTTAGCAAATAGTAAATATTTTCGTCCTTGCAGGCCGTATGATCTTGGTCACGGCTATTCACCTCTGCCGTTGTCCTGTGAAAGCAACCATTCACAATATTTCCATGAGCGAGCATGGCTGCATTTCACTAAACTGAATTTACAAAAATAGATGGTGGGCAGGATTTGTGGGCCACAGTTTGCCCATTTCTAGTTTGAAAAGTCAAATAGTGCTCAAAGGCCCGTAACTAAAAACAGTGCTTCTAAGAAGCACCCACTCTCATCCTTTAGCTGTCTGTTTTAGGTATCCATAACTCAATCAATTTGTGAGTCAAGGGATGGCAGTGTGCTTTTATTTGGAAATAAACACTTGCTCTCCATTCATCAATCTGTTCACGTCCTATTAGGGTACTTGAAAATTATAACTTTCTTATAACTTCTTCACTTTTTCTCTCCCATTGCCCAAAATTGTTGGAATTTTTGCTTAACTCTGTATTCAGTGTTTTCACTCGAGTAACCATGCAGATACTGTTTGCTCTTGAGCCAATAACTATGATTACTTCTGGTCTTGTGCAAATTTTTGTTTTCCTGGAGTTAATCTATTTTATTTGCTTAGCTTTCTTTGAGCCTCATGCTTTCTTTTCTCTCCTGATAGTTGTATAAGATGACTCTGTAGTAGCATTTTCTTTAGATTTAAAACTGTCCTAAAATCTAACAATATTGTATGTTTCCTGGAGCCCTTCATTGTGCTGATCATGTCAAGATAGGTTGCTCTCTATACTCCTGCATGACTATATGATTGATTGCTATCACTGTTTTTTGGGGGGAATTCCTTTCCCATGTCTTATGTGTTGGGTCCTCTTGTTTCCTGCATCCCTCATTTTGGAGGCACACATTCCCCCAATTGCCTACGCAGAGTAGCTGGGGAGGAAGGCTGATTTGTAAACCTGGCTACTAGCTTTCTGGGGTTGGATGGGGTAGTGCGGTTCCAACGCTCTGAACAGGGGGTACTTGAGCTCAGCTTCTCCTGCTTCCTTACCTGTACTTTCTGTGTTCTTTTTAGCTTCATCAGTGATCCATCTCTAGCATTTGGGACGAATGGCCCTGTTGTTGGAGAAGCAAAGTTAATAGTAACCGGTAATAGTATCCCAATACTTTCAGAGATAGCTAATCCTTCACCATTCCTATCATGGCCATACTGAAAAGTAGTCTTAGAAACAGTGAGCAGGAATCAAGTTGATGAGGTCTTTATGTTTCTCTGAGAGCTACATGTTTTTATAACACTGCCAGCAGTACTCTTCTGATGTAAATTAAAATTCTCTTTTCTAGGTCTTATTTTCTTCAGTGATGGAGCATAAGCCTTTGTGTTTGAGTGGGGATCTAGAGGCCATGGTGGTTACCTGTGGAATGCTTTAAACCACCTTTATTAATTCATATACATAAAGATACACAACTGACAGTGTCTGTCAGAGCTCTTCTTTGGAATTACCTTACATGGACGCCAGCATCATAGTGGCAAGAATGCCTTGAGTAAACCTTGAGTTGTATGAGTTTGTATTCTCAAATTCCTATTAAAATTCATTTTGTAGAAGAATGCTTTCTAAGGTTTTGTAATAATTTTTTTTTTTTTTTAAATTATAGCTTATCCTTCTCTTTGGGGACATGGCTGCTTCCCTTCTTTGGTTGTAGGCTTTGCATTCCTTTGGACCACACAGGCTTCTAAACTCTTTGCATCCAGGTTTTTGGATTATAAAATTTCACTGAAAACAGTTAATGGGAAGCATGATTTAAAAAAAAAAAAATCAGCTGTTTTCTTTAAAATTGTTTTTGAAACACTGTTTCAGCATTACTAAATTAGTAATGGTTTAATGTTTTGGAAGTCCTTCATACTGGAAAGCTTTTGAAATGGATGTATCAATTAAAATACAAGTGCAATTTTTGCTAATTTCAGACTTTAACATTTGATTTTCCTGATAGAACTTTGGTTTTAAGATTATAATGTTTTTAATCCTGAAGACTTATATAAGGCTTTTGTGCTTTTATGCATTTAACACTTAGATCCATAGAAAGAGGAAATGTCCATATTCTTGTAAAGAGAGTGTGCTGTGATAATGTAGGCAGTAGATTTGAAAATAATTAAAAATTGTCCTTTATTAAAAAAAAAAAGAACTTAGGTATCTGGACTGTTTTTTTTCCCCCCTCAAATAAGTTTAGGTTAATTCCAGGATGAAAAATGAACCTTTAAAGTCCTTTATACAAAGAAAACTGCTGAGATTATGGCTACCTCATAAAGCCAAATGAAAAATGACATGGGGTGATTAAGATTCTTTTTAAATATTTTGTTGATAATATGAATTAGAAAGTGAAGTATATACTTAAATATTTTTCTTCCTTCTTGAAGAGAATAAGTAGTATTGTCAGAACTTGGATTATGAGATAAAATTGAAAATTTATCCTGGAATTGGTGTTTTTATACTGAGACTACTTTTGTTTAGGACAATATATCACAAGCCAAGCCAACCACAGTCTTCTTTGTGATTTAATCTTTGGTATTGTGGTGTCTCTCCACCAACCCCCCATCATAGGATGGGAGGACTCTAGATGGTCTGTGAGCCAGTGGATTCCTTTGAGTTTTGGAATTTATGAATTTACTAGTCAAGGATTGAAAACCCCACATTTGGGGGTAGGGGCGGGGAAGACCTGTTTTAGAATGAGAAATTAGCCTATTTATAAATGTAAGTAATCTAAAATTCTCACATTTTTATTTTGTTTCTTTATTAGAGTAATTCTGTTACTTTGGATATAGAAGACCCTTTTCCTTAAAGATGTTTATAAATTAGTGAATTTTCAGGTTGTAGAGCAAGACACAAGAATTAACTGATAGATTGAAAAAGGTAAAATTTGGTGTTTTGCTCAGACTTTCTGCACAGAGTTGCACAATAATTGTGGAATCATGCTGAACCTCTGAAAACATTTTTTCTTCTTGACGTACAGTTGACACACAATGTTATGTTAGTTTCAGGTGTACAACATAGTGATTCAACAACTCGATACATTATGCTCACAAGTGTAGCTCCCATCTGTCACCATACTGTGCCATTATAACACCATTGACTATATTCCCTATGTGGAAAACATTATTTTTATGATACAGCAGAGATTTCTTCTTGCAAGAAGTTTCTCTAACTTTAGGTTCAAAGCCCAAAGGAGCTTTGAGGTTCTAGATGTAGGTTTCAGAGTTGGAAGGGCTCTTCAGGATCACACAGTTCTTCTTATCCTATAGCTTCCTTGAGAGATGGCAATGTAGCCTTTGCTTGACTCCTTATGGGAATGAAGAACTCACTATCTCATCATACAACCCACTCCATTTTTGCATAGCTCCTTTTGAAAGATCTTTCTCATGCTGCAATTCAGTATGCCTCTCTATTGTTTATGTAACTCTTCTGGAGCGGTACAGAACATGCCAAATCTTTCTTGTGTATGGCAGCCTTTTAATTTGGTGGGACTCCGACTGATATGGTCATTTAACTTTTACAAATTCACCTATAAAAGCTCAACCAAAGAAAAACAGGGGGATAAGAATGTGAGTAGTGTAGCTAATTTGACTTATATGAGCAATGAGCATGTATTCGAGAGGAAGCACAAAATGGCTCTGTTACTCCTCTCTTGTCTCAATTTCCATATGTTAATGGTAATGTGAGTCTGTCTCTGGCCTGAATATGATTTTAAGTATTTAAGATAAGCATTTTTTACAGACTGTTGTCTCCAACATAACCCACATACTTTAAGATGCTTAACTGAAAATATAATAATTTGCCAGTCCTGGTTCAGAAACAAGTAGTGTTGGACTTGAGAGAGATGTTCGTCTCCAATATGGTGTCTCCCTGAGACATGACTAGTGATGATTTTAACAATAAGAGATTTCTATCTTTGATAACTTGAAAAGCCCAATGCCCAGTAAACTGTGGTTCTCCTATGTTTGAAATGGTAAAAATGTTTCCCTTTGTTTTCTCCAGTTTAAACAAAAGTAAATCATGTCTTACCATGAGTGAGCTGGCCCTATTTCCATCCCGCATATTGGTGTTCTACAGTTTGTTGACAGTCATCTCTTAAATTTTGAAAAAAAAAAAAAAAAAAAAAAAAAAAAGCTTTAAATGTGGGTAACCACTTAGTATAGAATGAGATTATTACTTGCTCTGTTCTGGACACAGTACTATGATAATATGTAATTATGTAATATGTACTATGATAATAGCCCAAGATCGTGGTAACATTTTTAACATATTTGTCACACTGTTGACTCATTAAGCCTGTGGTTCATGAAGCCTCTTCTCTGGGTCTTTCTTGCAAGTTTTGAATAATTGATGGTCAGTGAGCTACATTTTCTGTTGGTGGGTTAACCAGGCCTCCCTGTCTTTTGGCACTTCTACATTCCTTTCTTTCCTTTGCCTAAATATATGTTCTTATACTTCTAAGGAAACTTGTTCTAAACAGTTTTTTTAGTGGTCTTTATTTAACTGTAGAGATGATCATGTGTAAAGGGAAACTAGGTGTTTCAGTTTGAAAGAAGAAATCACATTTTTTTGAAGCAGACAGTTCCTTTATGTAAACATTTTTTTAAAGATTATATTTATTTGGAAGATTGAGAGAGAGTGAGAGAGCACAAGCCAGAGGAGTGGCAGAGGGAGAAGCAAGCTCCCCACGGAGCAGGGAGCCCCACATGGGGCTCAATCCCAGGACCCCAAGATCATGGCCTGAGCAGAAGGCAGATGCTTAACTGACTAAGCCACCAGGTGCCCCTAAACATTTTTTTTTTTTTTTTTAAGAGAGCATGCATAAGAGCATGCGGAAGAGCGAGGGAGAGAGAGAATCTTAAGTAGTTTTCATGTCCAGTACAGAACCAGGTGTAGGGCTTGATCTTAAGACCCTGTGATCACGTCCTGAGCTGAAATCAAGAATCGGATGCTTAACCGACTGAGCCACACAGGCACCCCTTTGTGTAAACATTTTTAAAGTATAACACACCTACGGGAAAGTGCACAAGTAAGTGCAGCCAGGACACACCTCAAGAAATAGAACATTACCCCAGAGGCCCCTTTGTGCCCCTTTACACTCATGGCTCTAAATGGTCTCCTGACTTCTAACATTGTGAATTAATTCTGCCTGTTTTTGAGCTTATTCATGGAATCAGAGTATGTACTTTTTTGTACTTGGCTCTTTTTTGATCATTGTTATGCTGTGAGATTCAGTGTTATGTTGTGAGATTGCTAAGATATTTTCTATTGTAAATTGGTGGTGAATATTCTCAAGTGCATCCATTGTGATCATCATCTAATTTTTCTCCTTTTTTTCCTTGATTCATTTGGTGAATAACCTCAGTTGATTTTTAATTTTAAACCACTCTTGCATTAAGAGAATAAATCCCACGTGGTCATGGTGTGTCATCCTTTACAATATATCACTGAATTTTGGTTTAAACATGTTTTATTTAAGATTTTTGCATCTGTATCCATATGCAAATTTTTATAAATTTTATAACTTTCTTGTAATATCCTTGTAAGTTGTTGGTATCAATGTTACGCTGTCCTCATAAAAAGGGGGATGGGAAAATTTTTCTCTTCTAGTTTCTGGAAGTATTTGTATGAGATTGACACTCTTCCTTAAAACATTAGGAAGATATTATCTGTGAAGTGATCTGAGTCTGGTTCTTTATGGGAAAGTTTTAAAATTTAATTGTTATCTTTGTGTTTCTGTTTTCTATCTTTTCTCAGTTTTGGTAAGTTATATTTTTCAAAGAATTTGTTCATTTTATTGTCAATTTTATAGGTCTAAATTTTTCCCAAATCTTTTTAATATCTGTAAGATCTATGATGGTATTGCTTGCCTTTTTCCTTGACAGTGGAAATTTTTTTTTCGATCAGTTTTCCTAGATATTTGTCAATTTTATCAAGCCTTTCATAGAATAGAACATTATTCTGTTTTTTCCTCTTTATTTCTTTCCTTTAGTGTTTGGGTTTGACTAGCTATTCTTTTTCTAGCTTCTTGAATTTAGCTTTTCTTTTTTGCTAATATTTGCACTAAAGACCATAAGTTTGCCATTAAGCACTGCTTTAGCTGTATCCCACAATTTTTTTGTTGTTTTAATTATTTTAGGTTAAAAACTATTTTCTAATTTCCTTTATTTTTAATATATGGATTATTCAGAACTGTATTTCCTAATTTCCAAATAGCCAGACGTTTTGTAGATATCTTTCTGGAATTCAGCTTTCGTCAGAGAATATATTCTGAGTGATTCCAGACTTTTAAAGTTGGTTATAAATTCCATGTGCACTTGTACAGAATGTATTTTCTAATATTTTGGGGGTACAGTGTCTTGTATGTATGGAATATGAATTAGGTCAGTTAATTGTGTTTGTCAGGTGGTTTATATCTTTGTTTCCTATCAAAAGTCTCACTGATTTTTGGATATATATTTTTAATTATTTTGTTTTCCTTTTCAAGTTTTTATTTAAATTTCAGTTAGTTAACCTGCAGTGTAATATTAGTTTCAGGTGTAGAATTTAGTGATTCATCACTTACATACAACACCCAGTGCTCGTCACAACAAGTGATGATTAGACCCATCACCTGTTTAACCTACCCGCACACCTTCCGTCCAGTAACTCTCATTTCTCTATAGTTAAGTGAATTGGTTTACTTTTTTAAAAAAATATCTGTCCACTTTGGCAATATGTGTTGAAGTTATGTTATCGGGTACATAGATTTAGGATTGTTTTCTTAACATTGGATTGACCCTTTTATCATGGTGAAATGTTGCCCTTTACCTTTAGTAATGTTTCTTAAAGTCTCCTTCATCTGATGTTGGTATGGCTATATCAAGTTTCTTTCGGTAGGATCATAGATTTTTTTTAACGCTGGGAGTAAATTTACAGATGGACAGATTCACCTTCTTTTTTTTCCATAAATTGAGGCTTATAATTCTGTTGTTGAATTTGCTGCATATTACTTTCAATCCAGCATTTAAAAACCCCTGGTGCCATTCAAGTTCTCCTGAGTTCTTTAGAAACATACTTGATTAAAGTGGTATCAGTGCATGTTCTTGTCATAACCTTTTCTCAAGTTTGCATTGGTTAATCTTTTTCAGGAAGTTGGAGGAGTGTTCTAAGTCAGGGCCAGCTCATAATCTCAATATCTATTACTGCCTTTTCTGGTTAATTCTTTCCTTTCAGGTGTCAGTGCTGCTCTGCTAGGCTTTGCTCAGGCATCATTTTCAGGAACTGCTTTTTCCCTACACTGTGTGTGGTTGGTTATTCAAAGACTCTTGCTCTCCACCTGCCCAAAACAGTCTCTAGACCTGTTCTGACTACTCTCTCCTTCCTGGGTGCTATTCTGGGGCATCTTACTCTCTCTTGGTCTGGAGTAGACAAGGGATTAACCACAGAGGGTTATGATAGAAGTAGTTAAAGTGTGCATGCATGGAAAACTTCATAATTCTTTATTTAATTTCTGATGCCTCAAGCTTCCTCTCTGCTCTTGGCGGGAAGATATTTTTCCCTTGCTTCTCCAACCTTTAATTCCATGATTATGGGAAATTATCTTCTCTAGCTTCTCTTACCTGTAAAATACTGGACACAGGGAAAAATTTGGGGGGCCTTCTATTATTGCCCTGTTATGTCCTCTACACTTGGACTTGAATGTGCTGCATTGTGCAGAAGGCCAGAGAGCCTCCATGTTTACTAATGATGAAGCAACTGAGGCCCAGGGGAATGGTGACTTGCCTGGATCCATATACTTAAGGGGCAGCAGAGATGGATTTGATCCCCTTGCGTTATTCTTAGGTCCTTGTGATTTAAAAAAAGAAATCACTTGTTTTCTATGTTTAAAAAGAACATCTTGGCTCTGCTGTTTATTAAGCATCTAACCTTGGGTAAGTCAATTCACCTAGCTGTGCCTTGCTTTTCTCATCTGTAAAAATGGATTGATAACTATTTCATGAGGCTGTTTGAGCTAATCATACAAAACTCACAGCACCTATAGCACCTGGCCTGTAGTAACCACTAAAGTTATCTGCTACAACGATGACTATCAAAATGGTGAAATCTTATTTTATGAGTATATTCCACCAAATTCATAAAATTAAATTCTACATAGAAAATTTTAATTTTCCATTAAGTTTATTTTTTACCATTATTCTTCTGTCCCAGTGAGTGAGATTTTTTGTGTGAAAACATTAAGTCACCAAGAAACCTTAGCTGCACTACTGAGCTATGTAATTGGCCACCAGTGATAAACACAGCTCTTTTCCAACATTGACTTTTCTTTTGTAGTGCCCGCCTCACTTCTGGGCCTAGCTGCCATTGCAGGCTATTTTTTTTTCTCTTTTTGGACCAGAAGCATTTTGCTTAGAACCATCCATGTTTTCCCTCTTTTGATGATTGACATAATCTCAGTGCTTGGTAATCAACGGCACTTCAGTATCTGGCTTGCCAGCCTACCTCTCCTGATACTGCCGATGGAGAGTTATTGTTCTTCAGAACTCTGGCCAGTAGAGATTTTCTCAGGTATTAGGGTCAAATTTTGTGTCATCTACCCACAGTGAAGGATATTTATTGCTACTAACATCAGTGCTTATTTGGAACAGTTTCTACATTGATCATTATAAGTTCTCTGTAAAACGGTCTTCTTTCCATAATGTGTATATGCATTTGTTTCCCTTTCCAATTCATCCTTGTGGCTATTTTTAATTTTAAAATTCCAGTAGTGTTTAAGTTAACTGTGTATTATTTGTAATTTATGATAAGGTACCATCAGAAATAGAGGAAACAATGTTATTTTTCAATACTTTAAGAACCTAGGAGTGTAAGTTGTAAGATTTATTGTATAACACATTTACTAGAGATATTTTCAAAATAATTTGTTTTATATATTATAGATATTTGTGCAAAAGAAAGGTAAATTAATGTCATGATCCTGAAAAATACAGTAAACTTTTGCAAGTGATTAATTGTGTGAAACTAGACACACATGTGAACATCTTTTCATGTTTGATCAGTTTTATTCCTGGTGGTAATAAAACTAAGTAAATGAAATGCAAAATCTTGACTGCAAGGTAATGGTTGAAGTTTTTAGATGCATAAAGGAGTCAGGGTGAATTTATGGTCTTATAATGGCTGTCAGCTACTAATATTGTATGTATATTCTCAAAGTGATCTATAGCACCTTAGCCAAAATACCATGGGGACAAAATCACAGTTAGTATGTGCTGTGTTTGTTGATTTACCTCCCTTGGACATGTAAAATATTAATTGAGACGACTTTGATACAGCTTGTCTGTTTTTGTTCAGGATTGGATGTGTGCTCATCATTAGTCTACTCTTTTCTGGGATGTATAAAATGGCAGTATCGATGCGAGACAGTAGTGTTAGAATCGCAGGATTTTTTTATATTCTGGCACCATGTATTTCACTTGAAAAGTTTTTTGGATTGAATATATGATTCCAAAATGTTCAAAATAACTTTATTACTTGATTTAGTTCTGTAAGACTTTTTCCTGTACTCCTTTGAATCACAATTAGATGATTAGAGATACATGTCATAGTTGCAACTCCTAGGTCTTATTTTCCTGAAGGTCTTAGATCCTGCAAGTATGTGTGATAGCAGAATGCTGTGTGACTTAACAGCCCCCTCATGCTGCCACCTGTCTGTTCCTCCCTTTGCTACTGATCAGATCCTGTCCCCTCTTACCTCCTGAGTTTGCCTGTTTTAAAATCAGAGTCCTTGGTTTTCTCCTCTCTGTTTCTACCTCTAGGCAGGAAAACAGGCCACTTTAACTCACACTGCAATTGTTGGGGGTAGTTGTTTACCTCAGTCTTAGGTGATAAAGTCTACTTTTACAAACTGAGCATGAGAAAAAGCAGACAACTTAATAGATGTCTGCTTTTAAGTAATTGAATATTAAAAACAAACTCTATAGAACGCTTCAGAATACATCACCTTTTACGAACATGGTTAGAATCAACAGATTTCATCTACAGTGCTCTAATATATCAAAAACCAACTCAATAGATATTAATAGAAATTAATTAAATTGAACTTCCTTTGTAAGAAGGCAGTTTTGACAAGGAAAATGTAATACCCTATAGATTTCAATTAGAAGTCCTAATTGGGTATATTTGGAAAAAATACATTGCCTATGGCATGGCCATAGCCAAAGACTGACTTCCCAAAGATTACAGGGGGAGTTCTTTCTTTTCTGTATGGTCCAGTGGCAGCTACATAGCATTTTGTCTACTCTAGTATTCTCCTTATTTAGAATCTAGTCTTTTGTACTTAGCTCACCTTTTATAGCACAATCACCTTGAATTGGTAAAGATCTCTGATTGAAGAATCTGATTGATGGGTGTGCTATGCTTTTCTTTACTTGGTTATACAGTGACTTCTCCTATCTTTGTGATCTTTCTGGGTAAGAGAATCAGGTACTTAAAGTTTCCTAACCATTAGTGTTTCCACCTATATTAGAAGCAAAGAAATTCCTTTCATTTTACTTGGAATAGCTCTTCGTGTACTCTATAGAAAACTTAATTTTGAAATGTCAAAGGAGAATTCCTTTGTATTTTTTTAAGCCTATGACTTTACCAAGTCAGATTACTGAAAAGCTATGTACATAGGCCACATTTCAGTAGCCCTCTGCATAGATGCTTTAAAAGCGTTACTTTTATTTAATAGTATATCCTTGCCTTTTATTGGGGGGCGGGTAGAGAGGAGCCTGTGTGACAACCATTTCTATTAGTTTTTGTAAAATTGCAGTTGAATTTTGTGGGCTATGTTAGTTCTTATCCTTTATGAAGATTCATATGATAAAGGCTTAGCACTTTATTCTAGAAGAATTATTCCCACTTTGAGAAGCTTTCTAAGAATCACAGAGCCAGATTGATGATAGCTTAGGTATTCTGCTAAAAAACTTGCTAATGTTTTTCTTCATTCATCAGTTCATATTTTTGTCTCATTATTCTGGTTGACCTTTTGTATCCTCTCTGGAAGTAGGCAGTACGTGTGGAACTGAATGAGCTGCGTCATTTAATTCTGAGTTCTAGCATCAGAGTATTTAGCCACATATCAAATTGAGAAAATACTTCTTTTTCCTTAAGCCTTACTTTCCTAAGCAGGTTTTTAAAATAGTACTTGGAGATCTCCTAAATCGCTTCTCCTGTTCAGTGAACTCCTAGTTCAGCTCCAAACACAGTTCGAGTTGCTGCTGTGTGTAGCTCTTGCTCTACACATCATCTCAAATCTTGGAGTTGAGGACATGCCTACAACTTTGGGAATGTCAGTTTGAATTTCTAATCCCATTTCAAAAAGTACCCTCAAGAAGATCTTTTTTCTTCCCCCAAAGTGTTCTTGGGATTACCTAAATTGAAGTTATAAAAATTTCTTGAATATGCTTTTCAGATAACTGTGGCACTTTATTTTTGCATTGCAATTTATCTTCCGGGATAATTGATGAAATATGTATGCTTTGATTTACTGATTTACCTGAAACAGGATAAAAATGGCAAATGTTTATTGAGATAGAAGTAACATTTATTTTTGGTGTTCAAGCATTTCATTACCAGAGCCTATTTTTAATGAGTCAGCCTATTTTTTTTTTTTTAAAGATTTTATTTATTTATTTGAGACAGAGAGAATGAGATACAGAGAGCATGAGAGGGAGGAGGGTCAGAGGGAGAAGCAGACTCCCTGCCGAGCAGGGAGCCCGATGTGGGACTTGATCCCGGGACTCCAGGACCATGACCTGAGCCGAAGGCAGTCGCTTAACCAACTGAGCCACCCAGGCGCCCAAGTCAGCCTATTTTTTAAATTAAACTGTATTTTTAAAAAGCTTACATCATGAAACTTGTTGATTGTTGTACCGTAGGATCCTGGCTACTGGGTGAAGATTCATCACTTAGAATACACAGATGGAGGAATCCTGGATCCAGATGATGTTTTGGCAGATGTCGTTGAAGACAAAGATAAGGTAGAAGACTAAAACTCCTCTTTGTTTCCTCCATAGAGCTGCATGTTTCCTAGAGATTGAGATCCTTAACAAACTCATGTGTCAATTATTATTAAAAGATACCATCTGTTCAGGCTTCACCTGAACAGCCCGTAAATCAAAGTTCTTCATCAGATGTTTGGGAAAAACTTTGTCAAGGTTTGGGAATCTGTTCATGGTGGCCTAATTAGCAGACACTTCATTCCCAAGAGTTCCTGATGTGTCTCAATAAATTAGCGTCAGGCTCCGAGGCCGTTGGAGTTCTCATTGCCATTGTTGGCTCTGGGGTTTCTTCGTGGCCCTTGCCAAATCTTCAACTCAATGCCTATGATTTGAATGTGTTTTAAAATAGAGAATACAACGGGGAGAAAAATCTTCTGAGGAACTATGGTGAAGACTTCTTCTTTCTTTCCTTTTTTTTTTTTTAAAGTAGCTGGCAAACACCCGTCTCTCATAATGGTCTTTGTTTTCATTGCTAAAGTAAAAACAAAACAAAACAAAACACTAAATTGAATATTCCAAAAAGTTGGAACTTATTTTGCCACCTACTTGGGAATAACCCCATTGCAAACATCTTATTTTAATAAGATTTTCCTTCTGATGATAAACTGGAAAGGGTGTGAGAGCATACTTCCGTTGCCACACACTGAATTTTTGCTGTTGAGACACATTGTTTTATGCCTGCTTCTGTGTTGGGTTCCTTTTATCAGTGGTTCTTGTGTCCTCCCGAATTGAACCCCTCTCCCTGAGGGATCCTTGCTTCAGAGTTTCTTCTCCTGTGTATCCTTAGCACTGTTTGTACTAGGCTAATTTATGTGTGTCTATGTGTTTCTCTCTTTTGTTTTTCTGCACTCTCAGGGAGGGAGGGTGGGTGGGTGTGTATGTGTGTGTGTGTGTGTGTATGTGTACCAACTGCACTGGATTATGAATAAGTGATTTATTGAGCTCAGGTAAAATTTACATTTTTCCTTTTCTGTAAGATCTTTTTGGACTGT
Source organism: Mirounga angustirostris (assembly GCF_029215605.1). Lineage (NCBI taxonomy): Eukaryota > Metazoa > Chordata > Mammalia > Carnivora > Phocidae > Mirounga > Mirounga angustirostris. The sequence goes on from NW_026991711.1 coordinate 164,776,465, forward strand.
TCAAATTTACGTTAGTCTTTGCGGACATTCTGTCCATTTATTTTCCCTGTTTTCTGTTGGAACTCAACCCTGGTTTGCTGATTTGCTTTGTTTTATAATTACTCATTTCATAATGGACTTATCTCCCTAAATAGATTGTAAATTCTAGATGACATGGACCAGAAGATTTTTATTTCCTTTGTGTTCTTTGTATTAATAATATCTGGTACAGTCTTTTACCCAAACTTGATTCTCAAAGAACACTTAACTGAATTAATGAGTGGAAAAGAAAGCTTTACTCTCTGTAGTTGACTCCTGTTAATACATAATTTTGATGCAGACTTCCTGTTGATGGCTTGGTCTCCCAGAAAATAATAATATAATATTTACATTGAACTTTGAGGGAGGACTTTCACCTCTGTATTTGTTTCACTTCCTGCCTTTCTGCAGCCATCTTCTTATTTTGAAATAGTCTAGGCATTTGGTCTGTTTGTTAATGAAGAAGGTCTTCCCTTCTCCGATTTCACTGATGTCCAGTGGATTAAAATTAAATGCCAAAAAGTATCAAGTTTAAGAAGGGCCAGAAGAAAATGTCTTACCCCAGCCTTATCCAAGACCTAATTACAGGAAGGATGTTTCCATGAGTGGCGCTCAGGGAAATCATTTGCCCTGCAGAGCTCTTCCCTTTAGAGGATTCTTTTTAACTATCCTGGCAGTGCCCTTTTAACTATAATCCATTTACTAGACATAGAAACAGCTTTTATTATATGTAATCTCAGTTTTAAAGGGACTTCACCACTACTGGATCAGGTGAAAAAATGAGGTAGTCAGTTAAAATCCTAGCAAAGGATTAGTGCTGTTTGGGCACAGGTTTGCCTATTTCCTTAATGTACCTTCACATGGAATACACTGAGCCTAATTGGTATTGTGCTGCAGAGTAGACGAGAATGTACACTTTGGATATTGCTGGGAAAAAAATACATGCTCCCATTTTTCCTTTTTAAAAATAAGTGAAAAGGAGAGCATCGCTTTTTTTCCTGACATTGTCTCTGCATCCTGAAGATTTTCTGATAGTTTATGTATCTAATATGGAAAGAAGGTTCTGCCAGACTTTGACCTTACTTTTTTGTAAGTTAAGATTAAGAAGTAATTAGAAGTGACACTTGTAAATGTTTAGTGATATATCAAATTGACCCAAGATCCTTTGAGACAGTATCAAGCTTAGATAAAACTACAATTCACCTATTTTCAAATTGGCTATCTAAGAATCTCTTGCATTTAGAATATAGAATGCAAGCCCAAAGAGGCATGGATGGATGTACGTAATCCTTGGTCAACACCCGCTTCACTTCCTAGAAAAACCTCTCACAACAGGTGAAAATGGCATTTAGGAACCTTTGATAGCCTAGCCGCAAAGGAGGAAGCAGGAGAAACAGAAATTTAGAATCAGAAAGCAGTGCAGGCTGAGGTCATTTATTCAGTGTAAGGAAGAGCCATCCAGTACACTTCTGCAAAGACTGAAATTAGAGGCTGAATGGTATTCTACTTATAATCACACAGTTTTCTAAATAAGTGACTTTCAAAACTTCTGGTACCAGAGGTGGTTTGCCTTTGGTCTTATCTCAGTTATTCCTTGGGCCAACACAGTGCGTGGTGCACATGGTGCCTCTTTGGGAGGTTTTTTGTTCTGTTTTATCTTGCTTTCCCAGTAGAGCCCTTTCACAGGGGAGCTGAGTTTTTAACCATGTTGCTCTATTTCTATCCTGTTTTATCGAAATATTATTGGATCAGCTTTGGAATTTTGCATCTTATGATAACTAATATTTGTGTAAAATCTTATGCTGTGACTTAATTATCCAGTTATAACAGTCATTCTTAAAAATTCTCCAGTTTTATGTTTGTGTTATGTTTTATGTTTTATGTTATGTTTCTGTGTGATGATTGAAGTTCTTTGGGATAAATACCTGAAAATTTACTGTTTTACGCTAATTTCTTTTCTCTGGCTGCCCAAGGCTACTGACGTAGTTCACCCAATAACAACTACTTAACATTTTATGGAGCACTAACAGTGGCCGAGAACGTCTTTGGCAATTATATATTCTATTTTATTTCACAGCGACCCTGCGGGCAGGAGCTATTTATTATCCCTATTTTTAATTTCTGAGAATAGCCCCAGAAATTATAAGTGACTTGCTGAAGATCACACAGGGTGTAAGTGGAAGAATCAGACTAGAATTTAAATTTCCATACTCCTTTGTTCTTCTTCAATGTGCCAAGCAGTGTGTTGGGTGTCTGAATCTGTAATTGCTAATTATGAAAACTCATGAATTATAAATAAGCATGAATTTGTTTTTACATAGCACCATTGTTAAGAAAAGGTAGGTAATAGAACTATGGAGTGTAACAAAGTTATTTTGAATTAATTTATCACACATAAATAAATTCAGCTTTCTTTGCCTGAAGCCTGTACCTGATTTATTGTAAAAGGGTTTTGCCTGTGTTGCTGTCCCTTGCATCCCTTTCTCCATGTCCCAGATTACTCCTTTGAGGACTTGGTAGACTACACTTGTCTAACAACTATATGCCATTTTGTAGGAAAATATATTCTGTATTTCAGTAACTACTTTTCAGAAAGATTGCAAATGTGCACAAATTATATGCTGTGCTGTCTGCAGTAAGCAGAGTGATAGCCTCTAAAGATACCTAATCCTAATGCCCAGAACCAGTGAGATATATATTACATGGGGAAAGGGTCTTTGCAAATGTGATTAAGGACGTTAAAATGGGGGGAGATTATTTTGGATTATTTGGGTGGGCCAGGTTTAATCACAAGGGCCCTTATAATTCAAAGAGGCAGGCAAGAGAGTCAGTATTAGATAAAATGTGAAAAGAGTTGACTGTCCAATGTTGACTTTAAAAATAGAGCCAGGGGCGCCTGGCTGGCTCAGTCGGTAAAGCATGCGACTCTTGATGTTGGGGTTCTTAAGTTCAAGCCCCATGTTGGGTGTAGAGATTAATTAAAGATAATAAAATCTTAAAAAAAAAAAATGGAGCCAAAGAATGCAGGCAGCTTCTAGAAGCTGGAAAAGAAAAGGAATAGATTTTCCTCTAGAGCTTCCATATGGAATACAGCCCTGCTGACCTCTGGATTTTAGCCCAATGAGACCAATTTCAGGGTTCTTACCTCTAGAATTACCAGGTAAATTTATATTGCCTGAAGCCACCATGTTTGTAGTAACTTGTTCTTAACATTGTAGGACACTAATGCAGTGTCTCTTATTTTAAACTTCTAAAATGATGATGTTTTTGACAAGTTGGGCTTTAAGATTTTGTAGGACAAGGAAAATGTCTTATGTTTCAGATCAGTTCATCACTCTGGGCATTCTTTCCAAAGTACATCACAAGTTGAATCTCCATTCATGGGGTGAGCCCTTGCTCTTTAGGTCTTGAATGTTAAGCTGTTTTGTGTAGAAATGATTTCAGGGTCACACCGGAGCTATGTAATATTGACTTACCAGTTTCTCATTGTGATATATAATGACTCTAAGAAGTCTACAGACTAACATCTAACAAAGCCCCTGCAAAGCTTAGCATTAGCTGATACTTTTTTGAGTGTGAGAACCTGAGTATTGAACTTTTTTAATGATTGTCTTCCTTGTTATTTCTTGTTTTTAGAAGGCAATTGCAATATAATACTGAAATACAGCAATGTATAACTTGTTATGTAAATCGGATTGCTGCCATGGTTTTACAAAAAGTAAATACATATACAAAAGTAAAATTTTATTATGTGGTAAGGTACAATGAAAGAATGTTTCTATCTTTGACTAAATTTTAACTATTATAGGGGTTAATTTTGGAGAAATGACAAAATCTCCTGGATTTTAGTGATGGTGGGTTGGCCTCAGGGATCACACATAATATCTGGGACTCAAATATTCAAGTTTCATTTCAGTTTCATCCTTTACTACCTATGAGTCCTTGGGTAAGTTTCATGTGTATTAGCCTTAATTTGCCCATTTGTAAAATGGATATAATGTTTTTATCTTGTGTCTGAAAACTGTATGAAGTTTTCAGTGTAGTATGGTATATAGTAGGTGCTCAAATGTTAGCTGTTGAATATTGTGATAGTTTTTGTTAGTGTATTTTTTACCTGTGCATTTTGATTTTAATTAAATGTTTAAAATATTAAAATATCAAAGGCTATATATAGTACGTTCTGTTTTTTAAAAATCTTATTAAATTTGTTTGAAAGTTATTAAATTGTGTAATAGTTTTATGGGAAGATACTTTATTATGACAAAACATTTGGATTTATGTATTACTGAGAAATCAAAATGCCAGTATGACTAACTTTAAAACAGGAATCCTTTTATCAGAACACAGTGCTTGGTAATAGAAGAAGCATTCAAGGATCCAGTGTGCTTTTGAGATGGAGACTGTTTTGCACACTGAACTAGTGACCTAAAACCAGACACTGTCCTTACGCCCAAGTCTCTCTCTGATCACGCTCTGTTGCCCCCTAGTGGAATCCACAGCTACCTGGAAAGCAGCTTACGGGAGATACTCCCTGAATGTGATGATGTGTTTGTCTCTATTTCATTCTCAATTTTACTGTATTTTTAGTCCAGCTTAGACTGCATAGTGGATAGTAAAACCAGACTGAATATTTCAACCAATGGTTGTTATTTCTTCATGGTTTTCAACCATACCAATACTTACCTTTGCTTTTTTTTTTTATTTAAAGATTTTATTTATTTATTTGACAGAGACACAGCGAGAGAGGGAACACAAGCAGGGAGAGTGAGAGAGGGAGAAGCAGGCTTCCCACTGAGCAGGGAGCCCAGTGTGGGGCTCGATGTGGGGCTCGATCTCAGGACCCTGGGACCATGACCTGAGCCGAAGGCAGATGCTTAATGACTGAGCCACCCAGGCGCCCCTTACCTTTGCTTTTTTATAAGCCATCTTAGAAGGATTGAAGCAAAATCTTTGCATTTATAAAACTCCTTTTCATTTAGACTTCTTCCCATCTTCCTATTCACTGGTTGAAGGGCAAATGGCTGGTTGTGATAAAGTATGTAACTTTTTCAGTATGGAGTTGGACAATTTATGCAGTTTGTATTTTTCTGCAGGTAGGGGATGCTTAATTAAATTGGACTTCTTAAAAAAAAAAAGAAAAGAAAGGTCCTGCATTAATTACCTCATCTTGAGTCATTTTGTCAGTGAGGCTCCCGTTTCAAGGGAAACACCTATTTTAAGCCCTTGATTTTTTTTTTTTTTAACTGATCAGAATATGGTGTTTTGGGGATTGTTTTCTTTTCTTTTTTAAAGATTTTATTTATTTATTTGAGAGAGAGAATGAGATAGAGCATGAGAGGGAGGAGGGTCAGAGGGAGAAGCAGACTCCCTGCCGAGCAGGGAGCCCGATGCGGGACTCGATCCAGGGACTCCAGGATCATGACCTGAGCCGAAAGCAGTCGCTTAACCAACTGAGCCACCCAGGCGCCCGTGGGGATTGTTTTCTTCTCAAGTTTTTCTTCGTTCATGGGTGTTGAAGTTTTGAAACTACATTTGAAGGGAAGTTTGCAGAATGTTTCAAAAGTCTGTGCAGAAGCTCCTAAAGATTACCTTGGCCAAGAAATTCCATCTCAAACTTTTAAGGGTAGATATTCTGTGCTTATCGAATTACAAAATTATAGAGTCATAGAACCTGAAGAGACCTCAGCAGTCATGTGGCCTAAACCCATCCTCTTGCCAAATATATATATATATATATATATATATATATATATATATATATATATATATATATATATATATATATATATAAACCAGGAGTTTTAAAGGGCCCCATATTTCCAGCTGGTGTCTTTTCTGCGTCCATTTCTGCATTTCCTCCCTAGAATGCCGATAACATCTGGTATGTATTAAAACCACTCCGTTTCCCTCCCTCCAAATTGGCTTCCTCCATTTGGCTTCCTTATTTCTGTCGATAGGAATATCTTAGTCATTCAGGTTTGAACCTGCCATCGTTTAAAAAATGTAGCTAGTAAATCCAATTTATTCTTTTCTTTAACGTGGCCCATGTGTCTGCTCCTCTCTTTGCATTTCCACGGCTACCAAATTTAAATCTGTAAAATCTCAGGCAAGGTTATTTCATTGATAAGGAATTGGTGGCCTTGGGCTCCCCCACCCCCCATTCTGTGCCATGAGTGCAGGCAGAGTGGCCAAGAGCTTGGGTTCTTTACAGCAGAGTCAGTTCATTTCTTGGCTCCACTATCGGTGTGGCTTTGATCCAGATCAAATTATATTTTTTTCCTAGTCAGTGTTTGCAGACCACCCCAACCCTAAGTACAGTTCTCTGTGCTCTGTAATTTTATAGAAATCATTAGTAGTCCCTTTGAAAAAATACACTATTGCTTAGTTACATGTATCAATTGCCATCTTAGAATTCTTAAGAATTTATGGTTTGGGGCACCTGGCTGGCTCAGTGGTTAGAACCTGTGACTCTTGATCCTGGGGTAGTGAGTTCAAGCCCCACATTGGGTTGTAAAACTTACATAAATAAAATAATAAAATAATAAATACTTAAAGCCAAAACCAAAACAAAAGAATACAAAAAAAGAATTTTATGGTCTAACTTAAGCCTTAATTTTATGTCCCCAAATGTCTTGTATGCTCCTTTATGACTGAGATAGCCTTTTATTTTATTATTTTATTTTATTTTATTTTTTATTTTATTTTATTTTATTTTAAGATTTTATTTGAGAGAGAAAGAGCATAAGCAGGGGGAGCTGCAGAAGGAGAGGGAGAAGCAGGCTTCCTGGGATCATGACCTGAGCCAAAGGCAGATACTTAACCCTGTGAGCCACCCAGGTGCCCCCAGAGATAGACTTTTAAAATATTTTTTAACAACTGACTTGTTACCTGTGGTTTACAGTTTAATAAACATGTTTGATTTTAGTGAGAGAGCAAGTACTTGAATTGAAGCTTCCTAATTGTCCTTCATTTTCTTCCACCAAATTATGTTGTCTCTTTTGAATATTTCATTAAGAGGCAGTTTGTGGGCACTTTTCAACCTCAAAGGAGCACTTTGGAATCCATGTCTTTGTGACCTTACTGTGACAAATACGGATGGTGTTGGGAAGTAGCAACTTCAAGCAAATTGATCCAGCCAGATAATGGCCATGTCAAATTCGTTCTCCCTGGTGTCTTCTGCAGTTTAGCTTGTTGGCAACTATAGTGTGTGCGGGTGCGTGAGAAGGAGACAATACCTGTGCAGACCTGTGTGTGCAGAGTGTGTGTATACTTACCCTGCACGTGCTTGTTTGTTGCACACATCTGTGATGTGAAGGTTTCCCCAGAGGTTGGAAAGAAAAGAAAATTTTCAAGCTTGGTGGTGCTGTTAACTTAGTTAGGCATTGAGTACAGTGAAGAATAAACAGAAGAAAATGCTTGATATATGTGGAAAACTTCAAGTTTGGTTGAAGGGAAAAAGCCAATAAAACTTGAGATTACAATAATGCTTTACTTAGAGCGAAACATGTAATTCTAAAAAAAAAAGAATCAATGAACATTTTCACCATTACAGCATGCCTTTAGCCATATGTTACTGGATCCAGTTCTACCAATGTTCTCTCTCATTAGGTTCTTTTGAAGCTATCTATGCCCAAGAGGTATGGGACCATTATTATTTAAAAATCATCTATTTTTGACTTATATACCTTACAAATGGCAATTTCATTAAAATACCTGAAATTACACCAAATAGAAAGCTACTTCAGTTACAAAATATCCTCTTTGAAAAATGCAAATGCCTCTCGGTGCTAATTGGGTGTCATATCATCATCGCCTAAGTGTATATCAGTTCAATCAGATTGCATTCCCCGTAACATCTAGCTAAAACCAGCTTCACTGAGGAAAAACGGTAGAGTGTTAAGTGCCAGAGCATTGGGCTTTGGCAGGTTTTTTTTTTTTTTTTAAGATTTTATTTATTTGTTTGACAGAGAGACACAACAAGCAAGGGAACACAAGCAGGGGGAGAGGGAACACAAGCAGGGGAAGAGGGAACACAAGGTGGGGGAGCGGGAGAGGGAGAAGCAGGCTCCTTGCTGAGCAGGGAGCCCGATGCGGGGCTCGATCCCGGGACCCTGGGATCATGATCTGAGCTGAAGGCAGATGCTTAAGACTGAGCCACCCAGGCGCCCCTGCCTTTGGCAGTTTGAATCCAGGTTTTTCTTACTATTCTAACCTAGCTCAACCTCTGTTTTCTCATTTGTAAAATCAAATACCCTGTCTCACTGACATCACTGGGTTCATGGGAATATCAAATGAAATTAAGAATATGGTAGCACTTTGAACTGTGATGCGCAAAGCAATAGAGCCCTTTCTTCTTACCCCTTGTGACAGGGGTCCTCAGGTGTTTGAGCAAACATTTACTTGTAGTCCAGGGGGGACTTGCTATGGAGAAGGACACTGAGCCAGGCAGAGAGGGATGTGAGAGAGGTTTGGAAGGAAGGAGGCTGGTTATGTAAGAAATAAAAGTCTTTTCTTTGTATCCAGTGAGGTGTCCAAGAAAACAGGGACCTCTATAACCTGGAAAGAAGGCAGCTGTGAGGGTTGTAGGAAGAGGCAGGTTACTGCAGGATTAAATTTACCCTTGGAAATCGAATGGCTGGGAAGCAGATATCAGAGCTTCTACATACAGACAAGCAAGGAAGGAATAAACTATAGTACAAAGACAGTTTCCCAGAGCTTTCCAAGATTCTGGAATCTGTTATAATTTCTGTGTATATATTCACTACATGGTTCCTGTTTTAATGATTGGCAGTAGGTTTCTTAAAATGGAAGGGAACTGTGTGCTTCTTTGAAGAGCTGGGGGCTATTCTCTGTCTTAGGAGAGATCTTAAGAAATCAGATAAAATGTTACGGAAAGAAAAGCACCTGAATACCTGAAATCCCGTGGTCAAGGAAAAACAAAACAAAGCGGTAGGGAGATGTCTCAGTACTAACAAGCTTAGGCAAACAACTACTTAGCTCCTTTATTTCACCAGGAGACTGTGAGCTATTCACCAATTTCATGAGACTAGCTAGCCATGTGCTGCACTCCTAGTTAATCTTACACTGTGCAGGTTCTTGCCTTTCCAGGAGCTCAGACTCACTTTATGTTATTAATGAGCTGTATTGTGAATCAAGTGAATTTTTTTGGAGCTGCTCTTGGAATCAAATTAATGTTTGTAACACTTCTGTTGAGGTACTTGTTAAAAATTCCATTTACATGTATAGATGTCTTACATGCTTTACATGTATAGATACATTTTTAGTAAATAAGAATTTCCTTTTGGCTTTTAAAAATTGTAGCTTTTTAAAGTCCTGTAAGTATATAATTTTCTGTTTAAAAATAAAGTGTACTTCCCCATCATAAATATGGAAACTTCACTTAGAGAATTTTGGCAGGATTACTGCACATTATATTTACTGCTTTAAGTTTTTAAGTTATCTTTTTAGATTCCCTTCTTCCGATGTTATGAATCAATTTTGAAGGATCAAATAACATTTCCTTAACTATAAAAAAGACTGTGCAGACTTTAATCAGGTATAATAGCATAAATGCTTGTTCATATTATCTTTATTAATATCAATCCAAAATATTGCAAGTGAAACACACATATTACACAATACTTAATCATAAACACAACAGAAAGACTGCAAAATAATGATTTGAGGTGATTGTAATAGCCCAACAATCTGAAATACGCAGTTTTATATATGTGTGTGTGTGTGTGTATACACATATATATACACACATATATATGTGTGTATATATATATATATATATATATATATATATAAACAAAAAGTTGAAGAATCTTCTAGTTCTTGATACCAGGTCTAGAACTTGATTTTCTAGACTACTAGCTTAGTGTAGCCACTGTGTACCAGTTCAAAAATGAACCTATAATATGATGGCATAATGTGGTGGTCTAAACAGCTCACCTTTTAAGTGAAAATCTTAGAAAGCTTTTGGGTGATTATTTAAAAATGGAAATACTTAGTGTTGTGGAGATTGAAGAGCCTTGGGACTATACTTGAGAAGAGAGGGTGCAAGGGAACCTGCTAACTATCCTCACGTATTTGGGGGATCATAGAAAAGAAGGAATAAACTCATCCACCGTATCCCAACAAGTTGGTCCAATGAGGTTTTAAGGAAGGAAGTACATAACAGTTCAGTATAACAAATAGCTCTTCAGTATAACAAATAGCTCTTCAGTGAAGTGTATGCTGCTTTGTGAAACACAGACCCTTAGTCATTGAGAGAACATAAGCAAGAGTTCTGCAAACATTTGCCTGGAATTGCTCTTTTCGGTTTGGAGTGTGATTTGACCCACAACAGGCCGACTGTGAGCGCATAAGGCATGCATTTCCATCTAGAAATACAGGGTTGGCCTGTGTATTGTACAGTTGTATTATTGTTTGCTCACCCAGCATCCATTCTTCACTTTTGCCTTCCTAGGAGAATTCCACATTTGTTCAGGTAACTCCCTTCAACGTGTAATGTATATGGTTTGGGCCGTATGACCACCCACCTGCAAGGGTGAATTTGGGTGTCCTTCAGCTGTGATCTAGTTCCCTGTCCCAGTGATTACTTTGAGAATGGTCATGTGATTCGGTTTGTGCTAAAGATGCTCAAACTCAGCATTTAGCTGAGGCCATCTGGGATAGCTCTTTGCTTGGTCTTGTGGGAGAAGTTCCCTCTGAATTTTACCCGCAGAGCCTTAGGACCACGACCGCCATTCAGCTTCCAGCATGCAGTAGAAGCAGCCACGAGGAGAGCTGGTCTCCAGCGAATCTCTGGGACGTGGGTCCTGAGCCAGGGGATTCATCTCTGCGGAAGCCCCTCCAAACTCGGGACCTCCATTTACATGAGTCATATGTTCCCTTATATTTCCACCTGTTTCAGTTGCACTTTTCTGTGACTCAGATAAAAGTTTCCCACTTCTTACCCACTGTTGTAGGACTGTGGGCTCGTTTCCCTATTCCTCTTTATTCCCTCATGATTAGGGCATATGTGTTCTTCCCTCTTCTAGTTTTCTAGCGTTGTTAATTTGAAAAGTTTTCTGAGTTTTGTTGATGGTTCTGCCAAGTTACTTAGCTCTGTTTTCTCAGAAATTTTTGAATTGTTGGTGAAAGATTTAAGCCCCTTAAGGTTAAAATGTATATTTCAGTTGTTTGTTTCGCATAACTTTGATTTAATAAACAAGATTAATGTGGAATGTTTCCATTTGGTAAGGATTCTGTTTTTCTATTTTAAATTATTATCCATTATTGTTGATTTTGTTTTTTCTAGAAGGAAGCAATTCATGATAATAAACATAAACTCTTGCCATTTCACTCATTCTTTAAAAAATTATGTATTTACAGCCAGTATTCTAGGGACTGGGGAATCAGAACGAGTTCTGTTTTTGGCCTTTTTAGATACTTAAAACATAGGTAGTTAAGTTGATGTGTGTCTCACAGAGGAACACAGAGGCTGTTTTTCCCAGGGGTCCTTTCTTAATCTAGTCTCCCTAATTTTTATTTTAATAGCATGGAAGAAGTATTTGCTGCTGATCTTGAAATGTTGGGATTTCTCTTTCACTAGATGGAAACTTATTTTACATGAAGAATCTGGAAACTATGTTTAAAGCAAAAAAAAAAAATCCAAAACAAAACAAAAAGCTCAAGCAGTTTAAGAACTTAGAGTGAAGTATAGTAATCTTTTAAATAATTCTCCAGTGCCATGAGATAATAGCATGGTTAATACTCCAGCTTCCCCTTAGTAATTAAATTTTGCTAGTTTTCAGAATCTTCCCCAGTCCTCTCAAAAGAACTGGAGCTGTTGATGTGACACATTGTTGTTCTTCTCCTACCCCATATCCAAGTTATACAGAGGTGTCTAGGTGTTCTTGGTGTAACAGGGGCAGCCCAGAGACACCCAGGTGGCCCTGGGCCACTAGCTGGGACAGAGTGAGGATTTTTTTCTATCACCAAGGCAGAGGGAGTACTCACAGCATGGACGTTAGGAACATTTTTGTGATAAAGCCAGTGCAACTCATACCTAGGTAATATAAAGACAGTGGTTCTTCACATTGTGACATTTTAGTCATTTTTTTCTGAAGTAGCTACACGGCAGTTAAAATCAGTTCTTTGAGCTTGCTAGAGAACTTGCCCCCCTCCTCAAACTATAGGGGATATTTTGGTTTATTTAGGAAGTTTGGAGGTTAAGTGAGAAGTGCTGAGGTTGGGGGCATGAATGTGACTGGTTGGAAAAATAATTCACAGACTCAGTGTGCTGATGACTTGAAAAAAAAGATGCTATGACAAACATCAAAATAAAACAAGCAACAAAGAATAATATGAATAAGAAAGTGATAGAAAAACGATAAAAACGTTGGCATTTCCTTAGGGAAACCTAATGTCAAAGGCATAAACACTCCAACTATTTAGACGTCTCTTTCCCAAATGGAAACTTCTATTTAAGGAAGTTAAGTATTTTAACTGCAATGACTGAACATAATATGAAATATTTTGCACTTGACAGAGACTTCAATCTGAGATGAATCTTGTGCTCATATATAATGCATTAAAATATGGAATGCAGCTTCTGGTTGGCCAAGTTTTAATTTTAAACTTTAGTATCTTTTGTGTATATACACATAAAAAGAAAACTTACTGAATTGGCATGTTTCAAGAAAACTTAGATTGAGAACTTGTATATTTCTTGCTACATTGATATTTGAAATGAATATTCAAATAAAAGTAGAACATCAAATATGCTAAAGTACTGTGTTTAAATCTTTGCTGTTCTTTGGAAGTCAGAAGCTGAAAATATCAGATTTATTGAAATGAATACTATGGAAGTCTCTTTCCTGGTAATTTAATTCAGCATACTGCTTAGATTTTTCCAAAATGAAATATTTTCCTCTTAAATGGAAAAATGTTTCTTTTATTCAACTGTAGTATCTGATGGCCTAATGTCACCAGAAGTCAACATAATTTTGGGATTTAGAAATTTTTAAATTTTAGTTACAACATTATTTTAAAATTGTCTTTTTATGCAATGAAAATAATTATGGCTGGAATACTCTGAGCACTATTTTGACAGTAATACACTTTATACAAAATAAATAACATAGATTTAAAAAAATTTGATAGTGTCTCCATATAAGGAGAGGAATGCAGCTCTGGATTGAATTTTTGACACATAATCTTTTATTATGACATCTAGTTGATTAATACTTCAGCCAAATCATTGTTTTAAAATATCTCCTTTCACTGTGCATTAGATCTGGAGCTGCAGGCATGCATAAAACCTGGCATCCACTTTGTACTCCCCATCATTTACTTTGGGACAATGCCAGTGTCTTGGTTACAGTATTTAAAGTATAGCCTGAATGCTTTGTTTTAGGAATTTGTCTAAGGCTGGACAACTTTTATATGTGACTTTGTAGTTGCATTTGAGTGACACAAAGATAGTGTCAAAATAAACAATATCTTAAGAACAAAAGGTAGGACAGGAGTGCTGAACAAGAAGCACCTTTGTAGGATTTTTCCTTTGGTTTAAAACTATGTTACTACTAAAATGTTAATATCTGTTAAATGTCAAAATTTAGAGTACAGTAAAATATAAAGAATGCCAAAATTATCTGTGATCACATCGAACAGAAATAATCATTATTAGAAACTGGGTATATAAATTTCTTTCATAGATATACTCTAACATAAATATGGCATATATACTTTTTCATACAAAATTGATAGTTACATGCTTTTCTTTGACATGTCATTTTGCTATGTTTTTATTCTTTGAAAAAGAATTTTTTTTTAATTTAAATTCAAGTTAACATATAGTGTAGTACTGGTTTCAGGAGTAGAATTTAGTGATTTGTCAGTTGAATATAACACCCAGAGCTCATCCCAACAAATGCCCTCCTTAATGCCTATCACCCATTTAGTGCATCCTCCCACTTCCTCCCCTCTAGCAATCCTCAGTTCTCTATAGTTAAGAGTCTCTTATGGTTTGCTTCCCTCTCTGTTTTTAGCTTATTTTTCCTTCCCTTCCCCTATGCTCATCTGTTTTGTTTCTTAAATTCCATATATGAGTGAAATCATACGATATTTATCTTTCTCTGACTTATTTCACTTAGCATAATACCCTCTGGTTCCATCCACCTCATTGCCAATGGCAAGAGTTCATTCTTTTTGATGGCTGAGTAATATTCTGTTGTGTATATATACCACATTTCTATCCACTCATCTGTTGATGGACATTGGGCTCTTTCCATAATTCGGCTATTGTTAATAGTGCGTCTATAAACATTGGGATGCATGTGCCCCTTTGAATTAGCATTTTTGTATCATTTAGATAAATACATTTAATAGTGTAATTGCTGGGTCATAGGGTAGTTCTATTTTTAACTTTTTGAGGAACCTCCATACTGTTTTCCAGAGTGGCTGCACCCAGCTTGCATTCCCACCAACAACGTAAGAGGGTTCCCCTTTCTCCACATCCTCACCAACATCTGTTGTTTCCTAACTTGTTAATTTTAGCCGTTCTGACCAGTGTGAGATGATATCTCATGAAAGGTGATTTTTAATGTTGGCAATAGTATTCTATCCTTGTTTGGGGATTTTTAGCCTCTTTCTTGCTCTTTGAAGTTTTTGTTGTAATTCTGGTCAATAATTACTCTAGTTACTGTAGATAAATTTTAAAAGCAAGATGTATTTTCAGTATAAAAATCTTAGGATATTTTAGAAAATGACTTTCAGCACTTTAAGTACAGCATAGAATTCCTATCTAGAAAACTAAGTAAATGATCATGTTAATGTATCTTACTGAGCTGGTTGCTTACCTAGGCAGCTGTATATTGGCTCTGATCTCTGTTCTTGTGTTTAGAAGAAAAATTTCCATTTGTTTTACAAGAGATTAATGGTACATTATTAGCTGTGATTTCCTTTAAAAACATTTCTGCTTTGAAATACATATATGAAGAGTTTAAAGGCAAGTCTAACTTAAAAAATCTTAAGTCTGTGTTATGTTTTAAAAATTTATGTTGAGAGGTGCCTGGGTGGCTCAGTCGTTAAGCGTCTGCCTTCGGCTCAGGTCATGATCCCAGGGTCCTGGGATCGAGCCCCGCATCGGGCTCCCAGCTCAGCGGGAAGCCTGCTTCTCCCTCTCCCACTCCCCCTGCTTGTGTTCCCTCTCTTGCTGTCTCTCTGTCAAATAAATAAATAAAATCTTTAAAAAAAATTTTTGAGTGTTGTGGATTTACCTATTATCTAGCATTTTATTAATACTACACAATACATTTTTTTTTTCCACCAATAGAAAAGAAACATATTTGCAGATGCCTTCTGCAGAGGAAGTCTTTGTAAACATGAACATTGTTATAGAATTGTATGACTGCAATTAGAGTAGTATTTATGATTCTAATTAGAATTTACTTCATTGAGAGTTTACCAAGTATGAGGCACAAGGCTAAAAGCATTACTTACATTCTCTGTTAGAATCTTCAGATCTACAGTGAGGTAGATCTATTATTCCCATTTTAGAGATGAGGTAACTGATGTTGACAGAACGGAATTACATGGTTTGCTCACTGTCCCCCAGCCAGGGTATGGCTGAGCCAGAAATTCAAACTCTGACCAAAAAGCCAGAGTTCTTAACCACCATGCTTAGACAGAGTTTGTTTTTCCACGCTTGTGGTATTTTTTGGGAACTCTACTGAATGGTCCCTGTCCTGGCTCATGTACTAGAAGGTTTGTGCCATGAATCCATACCCATTATGTAGTTGATATAAAAAGCAATAAGCTTCCTCTTGTTAAAGAGCTGGGGGTGTGTGGAGCAAGGAGCTGGGCTGACTAAAGGAAGCAACAACTAATTTCTGTTGCTTTATGCTTTGGTAAAAAAAAAATAGGTTGTGAATTTCTTCTGTGAAATGTTTTAATTTCTGTAGAGTTGCCATGCATTATTCAAGATTATAAAATGATTTAAATTTCAGGAGCAGACAGATTTTCTGATGAGGATTTCAAGCTGTGTAATTATGAAATCCGTATAGGTTAAAAGTTCAGAACTCGTTAGCTTAATCATTAAAAAAATAACCAATTTCTAAGCATGGCATTTCATTTTAGAGGGGGTACAGTTACAATATCCCTTCCTGAGGTACTCCTGGATCCTGCCTCATGTCCCACCACATATTGAGAGTGTTCACAGCTGCATCCCACATAGCTCATCCTATATTACTGCACAGTTTATAAAGAAAGTTCATATTTTATGGTGGTAAATTTGATGCTGTAAAATAAGACACATTTCTAGGAATTTCTTCATCTTTCTTGGCTCCTTAAGAATTCAAGGGAGTTAATGAATGAGTGCCAAACATCAAAAAAGTTCATTGGAAACTGTTATATGGTGTCAGAGCATACATTTAGGAAATGAATGGCAAAATTCCTTCAAATAAAGCATAAACGTTTCAGAATAAAATAGAAGGAAATTAATGATCAGGCAGGAGAGGCAGCTTATAAAGGAGTTATGTTTTTATTGTGGTAAAACATAACAAGATTTACTATTTTAATCATGTCCAAGTGTAGATTCTGCTGACACTAAGTACATTCACATTGTTGTACAACCATCACCAAAGTCCGTCTCCAGAATTTCTCATAATGTGAGCATTTTTCATTTTGCATAAAATAGTGCAGATATCATTGAGAATATATTTGGATTTGTAGAGATGTGTGGAATGTTTAAAGCTTTTGACTTTTCAGTTTATGTAAAAATGAACTTCGAAGTTGTAGCTTTAGTTACTTCAGGTAAAATATGAACTTCACTGATACAAATGAAGTCTTTGCCCAGGCTTTGAAATATTGTCAGGGCGATGCCTGTTTTCTTTGGGATGCAAGAACATTGAGGGGAAAACTATATTCATGTAAAAGCAATCTTCTAAAGAATGATTCGAGGTGATTAAAGATACCGTGATCATCAAATAGTTAAAGAGGGAAAAGAAAATATGGTATTTGAGATTTTTGGCCGGCAAGAAGATTTTAATGCATATTATCTTGCTTTGCTAATCAAGGTGATTGAGATGCACTTGCTTGTTAAAGTCACTTTTGGCTTTTAGTTACCAGATTCTACATTTCTCTTCATTTGAATGCTATGGAAAGCCCTCCCCTTTGAATCTGAAGGGGGTCACTATTTTTTTCTCTTAGAGTACTACTATTATATGTTGAGAATACATACATTTTTTCTAATACTTGGAGAATGATAACGAAAAAAGAATTTTTTATTGGTTCATTTCGTGCTTGGTAAGATTCCAACTGTCAAAACATTATAAAATTTTGAACCTTAGAGGCACATTTCATCACTAGAGTACTAATTACTGCAGAGAACTGGAGCGAGTCATTATGTAGTAGTATTTATTAGAAATGCCCAATTTTAATGTTTTTTGGACCAGAGACACTTAAATAAAAGGTTAAACTGTTCTGGCACAGAAGTGGGAGGAAAAACTGCATAGTGCATGCAACACTGTCAAATATAATGCAGGAAGGGTGGAATTTAATTGAAAATCAGTCACCAACTTGCACTGAAACTCAACATCTTATTTTCAAGGATGTCCTGAGCATGGCAGATGTTGTTCTTGATTTATTTTTGTATGTTTAGTGTTGGGCACCTGTGATGTGCGAGGCATTGGTGATAGGAGGGAAATGTGAAAGACCAGTGGCCCCCTTGATGGAGCCCATATTCTTGAGGGGGGAAAGAGACCATAAACAAAACAGCAGTAATCACATGGCAAGTAAGGCACGGCAAGTGTTTTGAAGACCAATGTAGCAGAGTAAAGGAAATAGTGTGAGTGTTGAGGGGGTGAGGGAAAAGGTATTTTAAATAAAGTAGTTAAAGGAGTCAAAAAAGAAAGGAGACTCTCCTGAGGACATGACATTTGAGAATAGCCATGAATGAAGGTCATTTTAAAATATTAGCTATATAAAATTTTAATAGCACACAGGTACTTCTTCTATACTATACATAGTATGAATAAAATAAATAAAATAGAATACAACAACAATATAAAGTAAGTTGTTAAATAGGCAAACATAATAATATTCTGTTTTTAATAGATTTTTATTAAATTTCTGTCATACACAAGGCACTGACTAGATGATAAACTTGGGAGGAGAAAAGATAAAGGATGTATCTCTACCTTCAGGGAAGTTACAATTCAGTGTTAATCATTACAATTTCCTCAGAGAAGAGAAGCAAGCAGTCCGAAACAATAAAGTGTGTGGGAAATAGCAGGTTCTTCTGTCTGTCCAAATAACTAGCAAGTGCATTACATGCTAATTGTCTATAGTTTTCTCTCTATTGCAACCCCTTTTCCCTCCCCAACCAACACTGTGAGGTCTTTCTGTGATGACCATATTTTCATTTTCTATGCAGTCCATAATAAGTGGTCAGTAAAGGCTTTTTGAGTGAATGAGTAAGTGAATGAAGACAAAGACAGATCTTATGCCTTTTGGAAATACAGTTTTGAAGAAAAAAGGAATAGCTTGCATGCATTTCTAGGGGTGCAATTTAGAATAGGGAAAAATCCACCAAGGTTTGAGAAGGAAATAAGGGACAAGGGAGAGGAAGAAGTCAAGATGCAAATGAGATTAGTGACAGAAGAGGAGTCCAGAAAATTGGATGGAGTGTGGTCCCCAGACCATCTAGCGGTGACCTTGAAAAGTTTGGAATGACATTTTTCCTTCAAAAACAGGAGAAAAAATAAGTGGGGTTGGATCGGTGAAGAACAATGTGGAGATGTAGAGGAAGAAGTCTAAGGTGATGGTCTGGGTCATAGTTTTAGTGAGGGAAAAAGGGAACCATCTGAAATGAAGAGGAGTGGAAGCTCTTAAAGGACAGGTTTCAGAATTTTATTTTTTTTTTAATTTTTCAGATTTTAGGAAGGCAGTGGATGGAGGAATTCTATACTAAGTACCACCTACCCCCCCCATAAGTCTTGTGCAGTAACCTGTAATGATCCCATTAATATTTATCTAGCAAAACATATTAATATCTACACTTTAGGGGGATAAAGAAGATAAATGGCTTCCATTCAGCATAGTTTGTACCAAACTTATAAAAAGCAGACCAAAAAAAAAAAAAAAAAAAACCCACACCCAAACTCACCAACCAAATGGGTTTTCAGAGCACTTGGGATGTTGGAATAATGCATAAGGAAGGCATTGCAGATCTGTGCAATTTGTATTGTCTGCAGGGATGATTGAGAAGGATCAAGATGCTTAAGACTTGAAAAGAAGCAGGATATTTTGAGTAAGGGAGCATTTAGGGTCAGCTGCTGTGATATCTGAGATGGAAGAGTGGTTGGTCACTGAACTTCGTCACCATGTCCTGTGCCTCTCTATGCACTCCCTGCATGCTCAGGGAGACACCCAGCAACCTGAATGGTGATCCACAGTGGATTAAGCCAGAGTAGGACTGAAAGTTTATTTTTTCATCATTACTGACTAGAATGTGTTCCACTGGCATTCAGGAGCTTAAATTGTGAGAAGAACATATTGTTTAAAGTCTGAGGGTTGAAGAATGGATAAAGTTAGTGAGATTTTTAGGAGACTTTTTGAAGAAACCTCTGTTACAGCTTTAGGTTGTATTAAAATTTATTTTTCAGTGGATTTCCTTTCCATAAATTAATACTTTCTTGAAGATTTTCATGGTATTTTTAAAAGTATTTTATCCCAAAGCCCAGTGTGCTAGACATACATAGGTGTTTGATACTACATAAATGAATTATCAGCAAAATTATGAAATATTATAATTCATTATAAGTTAGTTATGACTAAATAATTACTTTTGTATTTTTCTGTGTGTGCACACATGTGCACCAACTTTTTGACTGTGTAGTTCTTAAACAGGATTATAATTTTCCAGTATTGTAAGGGGAGCCCAGCTAGCTCAGTCGGTAGATAGTGAGATTCTTAAATTTTCCAATATTGTCATGTAGCATATATAGAATTTTCATATCAGTGGTGATTTGTCCTAGTTGATTTTGTAATCTCAAGTGAATATAATCTAAATGCTAAATAATGAATCCTTAATATTAGAATTTTTAAAAATGTTAATGGAAAAAAATCAAAGTTTTATGAATATAATCTTTCAGGCTTTTCATTTCACTTTGAAAGTATTCTATGTTGAAGATTGTGAAGTGCTACTGGAGAGACCTTGGAGTGTGCGAGTCTAGGGGTCAGTGAGGGGACAGTCTGAGAGATTCCTTTGGGAACTGAGTCTCCTGGTCAGCATTTCTGTGGTCCAAGCTCACAACAGGGCTAGGATATAACTCAAGGCTCAGAGTCCCTGAACTAGGAAGTGTAACTCCCCTTTTATGAATGGACATACCTCTTTGACTATGTCAAAAGAAAATATTCTAATTATGAAGACAGAATTTTCAACACTTACACTTGTGTTTATGATATATGTTTTGTGATTATGGAAGAATTAAATAACCTTCACAGAGAAGAACTAATATAGATAACATGCTACTTTGCTTTTTGACATTATAAATCACGCACTTAAACATTTGGTACTTAGATTTCAGTAATGATCTTTCAGCAATAGAATGTGGACACAGATAAAGATAACTCAGGTTTGGGAATTCATTGATAAAATCATTACAATAGTGGAATAATTGTATCAGCTTTACTTGAGTAAAATACTCCTAAAATTCTCAATATTTCTAAGAACTTTATATATTTTTCATATAATTTAGTTTTTGTTTTCTTTCTAGGGATTTACTTTCAGAGTCCACTGTGAAACCCTTCTCTTACAGACTTGTACCAGAGCAACTTTGTATGTTAAAATGTTTCGTGAAGGGCATGGTATATATCCTTTTGTTTTCAATGTTGTTTTAGGTCAGAAACTCCAAAAGCTTTGCATGGTGGTACTTCTTTAAAAAAGCTGTAATCAGGGCACCTGGGTGGCTCAGTTGGTTGAGCGACTGCCTTCGGCTCAGGTCATGATCCTGGAGTCCCGGGATCGAGTCCCGCATCGGGGTCCCTGCTCGGCAGGGAGTCTGCTTCTCCCTCTGACCCTCCTCCCTCTCATGTACTCTCTCTCTCTCTCATTCTCGCTCTCTCAAAAATAAATAAATCTTTAAAAAAATAAAAAATAAAAAAAAATAAAGTAAAAAAGCTGTAATCAAGTATCAGCTACTTTGGTAGTCATTCCATGGAAATCTTTTAAAATATTAAGTGATTTAATGTATCCCCATGGACTATTGAATGATAAAAGAATTTTTCTTCTTAACCTTTTTTTGGGGGGGGAAGATAACAAATTTAAAAAAGAATCTTAGCTGTTGGATGGGGTTTTCTAATTTAGCATTTTATTCCTTAAAGAAGGTGGCTGAAACACAGTTGAAATAGAAGTAATGTTGCTTTGGGGCAAGACATTTACTTAGAGAACATGCAAATACATTTTTATATTCCTGTTGTTATATTTTCTTCCTAAATTTTCTTACCCATTTAAAAAAGACCTGGTTTCCAGAATTGTAAGGGTGTTCTCAAACACTTGAATAGCCCCATTAATTTGGTATAGTCTGAAAAAAAGAATTCAAGGACTTTTAGGTTTGGACTTAAATCATGGGAGTAACAAAATACTTTTTTTACAAGGTGCAGAACATACTACAGTGTTTTACATGGAGAAAAAAGTGAAAAGAAGGAAAACATCCTTGAATTTCTGCCTGGCTATTAGGGATTTTCTGTGAGTTTGAGGCCAACTTTTGTCATTCCAGAATTGGATTTTTCATGTAGAAAAAGATCAGTCTTAAGACTGGTAGTCTTGGGCACCTGGGTGGCTCAGTTGGTTAAGCAACTGCCTTCAGCTTAGGTCATGATCCTGGAGTCCCTGGATCAAGTCCCGCATCGGGCTCCCTGCTCAGCGAGGAGCCTGCTTCTCCCTCTGACCCTCCCCCCTCTCATGTACTCTCTCTCATTCTCGCTCTCTCAAATAAATAAATAAATCTTAAAAAAAAAAAGACTGGTAGTCTTAACCATGTGTATATTTTATTATTCTACTTTACTATTATCTTCTCTCTCTCTTCTGTGATCTTCAGTTGCAGGATCACAGGACATGCCACTTTCAGTTCTCTTTGAAGCTCAGCCGCTGTTGAATACAGTGCATCATCTGCTTAGTGCCTGGTGAAGCGTATGACATCTCTGTGGTAGGATCAGGCATTCAGGGTGTTCCATTATGGAGTACATATCCAGAGAGGGTAGGTCCTAATTTCCTGGGGTTCAGCACTGAAGCATCTTAAGGTAATTGAAATCAGGGAGAACATAAAAATTTCCAGATTAGAATATTATGGAGTTAGAGTCTAAACTTTAAGGGTCATTATACCTTGCATGCTTAAGTTTTATATTTACATCAGGAATTATGTGCTTGATAACTGAAGGCTTATTAACTTTAAATGATTTTAAATGTTTAAGTGGTTGAGGAATAATGGTGAGTGCATTTTTTTAAAGTTTCATTTTTTCGTTTTGAACATGCTAAAAAAATCCTAATTTAATATATTTAATCCCACAAGAAAAACAAGCCAATTCCAAAAATAGAAAAAAAGTGCAGTTCTATTGACTTGCAGAGTGACTTGTTTAATGCTTGTATTTCTTATGTTAAAGTAATATTTCAGAAAAACTCTACTAGAAAAGTAATCCAGGCCTCCCTTCTTAAGTTGACCTTGAAAGGTTGGTGGAGGTAGTTTATATTTGGGAAGAGATTGTCCTGTTAGAAAGACATTTGATTCAAGTTCTTTGAGGTCAAGAACTTGGGATAATAGAAATGTATCAACTATTAACTAATAAATGCTGCTCAAATAAATATAAGAAATACTGTTTCCAAAAACTCTGAAGAGAGGGGAAAAAAGATGATGGAAAAGGTTTGTTCATTACATTGTACCTCACTCCGGAACATGCATTGGTTCCTTGATATCTGTAAAAGCAAGTTCAAAACCTTGACCGTGGCAAGAAATTGTTGGACTAGTCTATATTTTGAGAAATATTTGATAGATTATTTAAGAGCTGTATTTTATTTTATTTTATTATTTATTTATTTATTTATTTAAAAGATTTTATTTATTTTTTTATTTGACAGAGAGAGACACAGCGAGAGAGGGAACACAAGCAGGGGGAGTGGGAGAGGGAGAAGCAGGCTTCCTGCAGAGCAGGGAGCCCGATGCGGGGCTCGATCCCAGGACCCTGGGATCATGCATGACCTGAGCCGAAGGCAGACGCTTAACGACTGAGCCACCCAGGCGCCCTGATTAAGAGCTGTATTTTAAATTACTTTAAGAGATGTGGGGCATGCTCATGAGGTAGAGTCTTAGATGTGGGATCAAACTCCTGGGTGCTTATTTGTGCCTATCTAACAGTAACTAACTGGGTGATTCTGTTTGAGTCTTTCCATCTCCCTGGGCCTCCCCCTTTCTCCTTTCTAATCTTTAAGGGGTTGGACCAGCAACAGGAATACTCCCGTCTGAGGAGTGATTCCATTAGAAGACGCTGGGGAGCTTACACAGATGCTTGCCATATCCTGAGTTGGAACTCTGCAGTCCGTGTGGAGTCCTATACTATTTGGTGCCTAGTTTTTGTTTTCCTTCCTCCAACTGCTATCGCTGAATCAGAGAAAATTCTTGAGCTGAAATCTAACAGTAGTTCTTCAAAGGCTGAGCTACTGGTCTGAAATTGTAGCCTTAGGGATTTTGAAGCCTGACTTGGTGATTGTGATGATGAAAAGGAGGATGATACTAGATCAGAGGAGTTTCCTCTTGACTTATTAGAAGGCCCTTTAATCAATGCCTCTTTAGAATCAAGCAAATCATTGCTCTAAATTTTAAAATGTAACATTGATATTGTGGTTATTATAACTGAGTAATAGAAAGCTCAACCAGTTTAATCTATTCACTATAACTAGTTCTCACGATTTACTTTAGGACTAAAAATTACCCATACACACACACACTGTCTGAGTTTGAACAGTTATTTGTCCTGTAATACTGAGCCAATCATATAATTGCCTTTGATTTTCCTCTTCTCCCCATGTTTCCAAAATAATAATTACAAAGGACTTTATAAAGAAAAATAAAATGATTGAGAACTTTAAAATACTAGATTGATTTTCATCGCCTTTTCCGTAGTTTGTTGTGTATATGTCAATAAGTGATGTACAAGGGATAATAAAGGGGCACCTGGGTGGTGTAGTCAGTTGGGCGGCAGACTTTTGGTTTTGGCTCAGGTCATGATCTCATGGTCCTGGGAGGGAGCCCCGAGTAGGGCTTCATGCTCAGCACAGAGTCTGCTTGTCCCTCTCCCCCTGCCCCTCCCTCCTACTCGTGCTCTATCTCTCAAATAATGTCTTTAAAAAAAAAAAAGTAAAGTTTTTCTAACAGGGAATATAATATCTAAGTTATTGAAGTTATGTGTAGGTGATATATGTGATATCTCTGTTAACTCTTGTTATTACCTCCCTGTCATTATCTCTGTTATTTCTTACAACTGCATGTGAATTTATAATTATCTCATAATGAAAAGTTAAAGTTATATTTAGGTATTCTTTTTTTTTTAATATGGTTAATTTTATGTATTTATTTTTTATTATGTTAATCACCATACATTACATCATTAGTTTTTGATGTAGTGTTCCATGATTCATTGTTTGTGCATAACACCCAGTGCTCCATGCAGAACGTGCCCTCCTTAATATCCATCACCAGGTTAACCCATCCCCCCACCCCCCTCCCCTCTAGAACCCTCAGTTTGTTTTTCAGAGTCCATAATCTCTCATGGTTCGTATCCTCCTCTGATCTCCCCCCCTTCATTCTTCCCCTCCTGTTATCTTCTTCTTCTTTTTTTTTTTTTTTTAACATATGGGGGAGAGGGAGAGATAATCTTAAGCACACTTTGCACTGAGCATGCTCCATCTCATGACCCTGAGATCATGACCTGAGCCAAAGCCAAGAGTCGGACATTTAACGAACTGTGCCACCCAGGCACCCCTATTTAGGTATTATTCTAAGCACATCATATATATTACTTTATTTCATTCTCCTGAAAACTGATTGAGACAAGTACAATTTTTAGCTCCATTTTACAGTTGGGAAAACAGAGGTGCAGAGAGGTTAGGTCACACCCAAGTCCCCGGAGGTAGAAAAGGATGGAATTGGAATTGAAACCAAGGCAGTCTGACTACATGGTCCTTGTTCGTAACACCTATGATTTGAATAATGTAGGCCAGATCTAAAAGCTTTGTGGTTAGTAATGAAAATCAACTGTTTGATCCCCTATTTTGTGATGAGTTCAGATTGTACAGCAGATAGCCTTTAGCGTTTTAGAGAAGGCATTCTATCATCTATAGAGGGCATTTAAACTATACATTCCTAAGTTATTAAGAGAAAATGATTACTAACAAAAATCTTTAGAGATTTGTATACTCTATAAAGAATGTTTGAAAATTCTGTTTTAAAAATTGGCTATACTGATTCATTGGAGCTTACCATTTTCAAGAACTATTTGGCCATTCTGACATTGTTAAAATGAAATAATAGGCAAATGGCCTAGAAATTTGATATAGAAGTCCTTTCCATATTTTGTTCTTTAAAAGACCTGAATCTTCAACTATAGAACTTGGGGCAAAAGTGGATTAAAGGTCTTAGATTCTCTTAACCAGACAATTTATAGGTTTAGGGAGCTGGGATGGGGAAAGTTTAGACATTTGGAAAGTAGGAATGGTTTTGTATACTGTTACCATTCATGACTGAAGAAATGCTTTTTCTTGGTGGGGACTCATGGATTCGTATTATCCTTGATAAGGAAGATAAAATTAATGTTTTTCAGTATTTTTCCTTTTAAAATATTTTTCTTCTTAAGAGCCATATTACCTTTATAAGAGGATAACTATTTAATATGATACATAAAGCAGGGGAAGAAAAATCATGTATTATGTATTTACTGCATAACTTAAAAAATAGAATAATACCATTTAAACCACCACCTACATGCTGCTCCCTAGTCACACCCATCCTCCTCCCACCCCAAGGAGTTTATCATTTTTCTGACTTCATGGAATGGTTACATATCCCCCCAAAATAAATTTTTATGTCTTTTAGGACTCTAAGTGCATTGTGTTACTGCATATATTCTGTTGTGACTTGGTTTTCTCAGTCAATATTTTTTTTGAGATTTGACCACATTCATGCATTTAAGTATGGCTCATTTTCAATGCGGTAGAGTTTCTCCACAGCTATGTTAGGATTTATTAATCCTCATTTATCTTTTTCCTATTGAAGCACTTTTGACTGTATATAATTTCTTCTATTTCATTTTCTTATCAAACATTCATACTTTGTCTTTCAAACATGTGGGTGAGAATATATCTAAGGTATAAGCATAGAAAACTTACTGCAATAAATATGTATTGACAGAAACACTTTCATCATTTACAAGGTAATGCCAAATTGTTTTCTTAAGTTGGGCATGCCAGTTCCCATTGCTTATATATATTTTTCCCCTTATTTTTTTATTGTGGTAAAATAAACAAAATGTAAATTTACCATTTTAGCCACTGTACATGTACCTTTCAGTGGCGTTAAGTCCATTCACATTGTTGTGCAACCATCCCACATCTGTCTTCAAAACTTGTTCATTTTCCCCAGCTGCAGCTCCATACCCTCTAAACAGTAGCTCCCCATTTCCCTTCCTCCCCACCCCCAGCCTCTGACAATCACCGTTCTCTGTCTCTATGAGTTTGATTATTTAGGTACATCATGGAAGTGGAATCCTATAGTATTTGTTTTTTTGAGACTGGCACGTTTCACTTAGCCTAACACCCTCAACGTTTATTCCTTTTGCAATCTGTGTCATACTTTGTTTCCCCTTTTAAGGCTGGAAATCTGTAGTGTGTATTTATCACATTTGTTAATCTATTCATCCATCAGTGTTGTTTGGGGATCATCTTGTGTTGATTCTGTCCAGTCCTGGAATCAAATAATTTCTCCAAGAAGTTCTGGTTCCTTTTATTTGGAGCATGGTATTTGGAAAGTGCTAGGCGCTAAGTGTACTCATTACTCCTGATGAGTTTCCAGGCCCTCTCTGAATATAGAACTGGGAAACACATGTTTATCAACACATGTAGGTATGCACATTTATACATATTTTTATACTTAGCCATCTGTATATCTATTAAAATCCTTGAGGTCATACGGATGTCTCTGATTGCAGTCCATACCTGCAGGCCACATTCCAGCTTTCCCTTTCCTTATTTGTAACTCCTTTGTCTGAGAGTCAGAAATCGGGCTGTCGTTATCTATAATATATACTTATTTGCTCAAGCATATATACAGTACAGTTACAGATTTGCTAAACCATACCCCTGTAAAAAGGACATTTACTGGCTAGAGTACAGGATTTGTATAATGAAATACTCTTTTCAAGAATAACCATCATACTCATATTAGAACAGAAAAAGAGGGGCACCTGGGTGGCTCAGTCATTGAGCGTCTGCCTTCAGCTCGGGTCATGATCCCGGGGTCCTGGGATCGAGCCCCGCATCGGGCTCCCTGCTCCGCGGGAAGCCTGCTTCTCCCTCTCCCACTCCCGCTGCTTGTGTTCCCTCTCTCGCTGTCAAATAAATAAAATCTTTAAAAAAAAAAAAAAAGAATATGATCATTTCTCAACTGGTGGAATTCTTTAAAAAAAAAAAAAAAGAACAGAAAAAGAAAAAGCCAGCCATTCTCTAAACATCATCAATATCCTATAAATATTCATATTTCCCTGTTTTATGATTTTTTAATAATAATTTTTTAGTTTGTGTCAAATCTAAATAAGATCCCTGTCCTTTCTAAGATTCAGTTATATGTGCTGATCAATTCTTAACTTTGCCTATGTTAGTTTGGGTGTCTGTCACTTGTCCCCAGAGTGTCCTGACAGAAGGAGGGTAGTGACTGGCTAGTCAGCTCTGCCATCCCACGAAAAGAGCAATAGGAAGAAACTCTTCTGCCTTAAGGAAATTATTTCAGAAAAAGGAACCAGATACAATGAGAACATACACATAAGTACTCCAAATTATTTGAGAACACTCTGTTATACTGTCTAGTTATCTCTGTAATATCAAATTATATCAAATGAAAGCTCTGATACCTTCTTTCTTCACTGTAATTTACTACGAACCCCCGCCCCCCCCAAAAAATAACAAAACCTCAGCATGAACTCATGACAAGTCATCAGTATCTAATACCTAATCACTTTGCTTGTGGGTTTACCATTCACTTTTCAATTTGACAATATGTTACAGTGATGTGCTATAATTTTCATTTTAAGCTATACAACAGAAATGATATTACATTTAATGGCTGAATGGCTTCCATGTTACAGTTAGAGGTATCCTAAGCAATGAGAGGTGGCAAATTATCCTTTAAAAACAAAATTACAGGACACTCACAACTGGCTTTTAAAAGGCTTACCAACAAGGCATCCTTGAAGTGAATATGGAATTTGTTTTGCTAATCTACTAAACTGTTTGAATTGAGGTTATAGTTGCTTTTGAAAAGAATGTTCTTTAGAAATCGTAGCGTTCACAAATCAAGAAGGAAGAATGATTGAAGATAATAAAATAATTGAAATAGATTAGTGGTTATTACCCAATCATTTTTAAAATTTTAATTTAACATGGGATCCGTGTCTCTAATGAAGACTTTGTATTTAATCCTAGTACAGTTTAATTCCCTATGACACTAACACATTTTAAGAACAAAAATTTTTTAGATGTGCTTTTAAAATCATTCATTTTCCTAGTGGGTGGATTCTTTTCCTGTAGACTTTGCTAGACAAGAATTTTGGTTGTCATTTTAAAAATCTGCTTTTTAAGCTATTTCAGTTTATTAAACTTTTTAAAAAGCAGATGCTGTTTTTCTTTTCATTTCTGGTGCTGTTGACTATGAAATGGAGTATTTCTGGCACTTGATCAATTAAAACATAAATTGTAACCTAGGCTACTTTGTTTTGTAACCAGGTTTCTGTGTAAAGCATATGGGAAGACCTCAATCATGTTTCCCAGTTTGAAATATGCAAGACCTTTTATTTATTTATTTTTTAAGATTTTATTTATTTGACACAGAAAGAGAGCAAGAGCACAAGCAGGAGGAGTGGGAGATGGAGAAGCAGGCTCTCCACTGAGCAGGGAGCCCGATGGGGGGTTTGATCCCAGAACTCTGGGATCCTGACCTGAGCTGAAGGCAGACGCTTAAGTGACTGAGCCACCCAGGGGCCCCTGAAATATGCAAGACCTGTTGGAGAAGAAGATGGTCTTCTATGAAAGACAAAGGCCTTAGAATGCTCAGTTTTTTTGCAGCCTTATTAAGGCATCTCAGCAGCTCCCTTTGTCCCTTGAATTAGCTTTCCAAGAGTTTAAAGATCAAGTCCAGAGTCATGGGCTTTTGTAATACAGCCTCAATTAGTCTTTCCAACTCATTTTCCTCACATACCTTCACCCCACACCCTGCTTCACAGCTCTGTCCAGATCTGGCCTGCATTTTCCCTGGACTTGAACTGTAATCTTCACTCCTAACCTTTTTTATATGCTCCTCTTTCTTTCCCTCCTCCCCTCTCTCTTTGTGCCAGGCACATTCCTGTACATTGTCTGCATCTTCCCATATTCAGAGTCCCATCCTCTGAGCTTCCATTCCACATCGCACTGACTCATTTAGCCTATCCTATAGTTTTGTAATTGTCTGCCTGCTCCACTAAAGCAATAATTTTCAGTGTGGACTATCAGACTCACCTGGCAAGCACATTCATAGGACTTGACCCTGACATGGTGAAGTTTTGTCTCAGGCAGTTGGACCATAGATTTACATTTTTAACAAGCACTACAGAAGATTCTTACGTTTTCTAACATTGGAACATTACTGTATCGAAGTGAGTACTTCTTGATTGTATTTTTATCTCAGTGCCTTGTATTCATTAGATCAATAATGCTTGACAAATACTAAACAAGATGTGGAGCCCTATACTATCTCTAGGAGTTAATCACTATCTCCAGTCTGGTTGCTGTTGGCTCACTTATATTTGATAGTGATTTAAGGATGGTAGGGCTTTTCTACCCAGCATGCAGTCCATGAACCAGCCACATCTGCATCACCCAGAAATCTTGGGCCCCATTCTTACTAAATCAAAATCTTCATTGTAACAAAAACCTACAGTGATTTGTACGTGCATTAAAGTTAGAGAAACACTCCTATAGGACCAGAGTTGCAATGCATTCTTGGAATACAGTAGGCAGGATCTTAATGTTAGGTAAGGAGTGACTGTTTAATGAGACCATAGAACTTTAATCATTAAAAGATGTGTATTGAAAGACTGTGCTTTGAGAAGGTGGTGGGAATGGACTGGTAGACATTCTTATAATGTGCTGTGGGAGAAGCATGTGTGAATAAGGCTACCCCATGCCTTTCATATTGATGTAGGTTGGGCTGGGACACTAGGGAGAAAGTTCATTCTTCCATCTTTTCCTCCAGGATTTTCCACAATGGACCGTGTACCTCATTCCATTAATTATTGCAGAGTGAGCCAGTTAATAGTGATTGCAGGCCTAATAAGGTGATCTAAGATTTAGAAGCATAAAGTATCTTCGTGGAAAACTCAACATTTCACTCTGTAGCAAATACATTCAAGGGAAACCTGAGAGTTGGGTACACAAGCCTGAGACATTTTGGTTTAATATTAAAATAGTTCTACATTGTTTAAGTTCAATCAATATGGCTACATGATTAAGTAATTAAAAATTGTTAATGACTTCCATAGGGTTTTCCTCTTAATTGAATCCACTTGTAAATGCTAAGAAAATGTCACTTGAATCCTCTTTTCTCTCCTCTTTAAAGTGCTCCTTCCATTTTCCCCCCCATTTCAGCTCTACAGTGCAAGCAGGTGAAAATCTGAATTTGATTTCAGTGCAGCTAGTTTGGGGGTCTGATGAGTTGCGTGGCTGCCTGGATTGAAGGGAGGAATAGCTTAGGGGCCAGGGAGTTGAGCAATCCAACAGACGCCCAAAGAAACATGAGTAATTTAAGTAAATGTACTGTTATAAAGTGAGCAGAGAGAATTGCAGTAATCCCTATGTCAACTGAAGACAGATGGGCAGGTTGCCAGGGAGCCAACCTGGGGAACAACGAATTTGAGGGTGGCGGAAGTATCCAGAGAGGTGGCACGTTTGTGTGTCAGGCAGCTGTGGCTGCAGGAGCAGGGTGGGGCTGCCTGGGTCTGTCAGCTGCCCACAGCCTGGAAGCCGGGGCTTCAGCTCGGAGGGTTAGTTCAGTCTTTGTGCCCCGGGGCCACAGTGATTGACATCTGTGGTGACAGTTCAGCTGAATCACCTCAGACCAAATTTGCATGTCTTGCATGTCTTTTAATGTTAAGTGAATGTTCTAATTATGGCACTTTTGGTTTCAAGGGGCAGAATCTCACTCTAACTAGTTGAAGGTGTGTTACTGTAATGATACATGGAAATTTCAGGGAACCTGAGGGCAGAAAGGCAGGCCTCATGAGGAATGAGAGCAGGAATGGGAACGTTTTCAGGACCTGAAGCAATTATTCTCTCAGGATTTACTTGGTTTTATTCATCTGTATGTTCCTCTGGAGGATGTAGTCACTCTGTCTCTTATTCTGTTTGTTTTTCTCTCTCCTTTTCCCCTTGATTAGTTTTCACTGCTTACTGACCTTGCACATGGCCTCCATCCCCAGTGTTGTCATGACTTATTAGGTTCAATATCCACTGTTGACTGGCAATAGTCTCTTGTGTTGGTCAAAATCAAAAGGGAGAGAGATTACCAGATTTCTTTAGTTTATCTCTGTAAGCCAAGCCAAACAAGGGCTTGGTTGTCTCTGAGAGATGTGCATCCCTGGTCAGTCAGCTGTGTTCAGTTTGGGGTAGGTCATATGACTTGTAAACCTGCTTCTCTCAGACACCGAAGCAGCATCAAGTAATAAAATACGTATGTATCATTGCGTTTCAATCAAGATTACTCATGATTTGTTGATTTAACCAGCAGTTGTACAGCTCTCTTCATGATACATTTGGTAGAATTTACAACCATGAATAAAATATATTTTGGGAGAATTTATAATCCAGTGGAGAGACAATAGCCAATTAACCAAAACAGATTATTCTCTGGCAGTTTTAAAAATAGAGTATGTTTGTCATTGTATTTTATGATGCTCTTGAACTTCCTACTTATTATTTGACCTCACTTTGTAAGGACGTACTTCTAATAAAACTTTGCAAAAGCACATCTTGTGGATTATGTTGGTTGAAAGTGTTCTGTTATAATGGTTATAATGGAGTAATTATTTCATGGCAGATAAGG
Source organism: Mirounga angustirostris (assembly GCF_029215605.1). Lineage (NCBI taxonomy): Eukaryota > Metazoa > Chordata > Mammalia > Carnivora > Phocidae > Mirounga > Mirounga angustirostris. The sequence goes on from NW_026991711.1 coordinate 164,808,870, forward strand.
CAAATGTAGAATAGTTGTAGACTGAGGTATGTTTTTTAAAGCCTAGTGAATTAGCAAAGAGCTGAGGAATTAGAGCCAAGTGCCTTCAAATGCTTGCTTGTCTTTTTTTTTTTTTTTAAATTAAAGCTGATATTTGAATAGACAGAAAATATGAGTGATGAAAATCTTCTATCATCTTAATAGTAGATATCTTTAAAGTGTAAATTAACTGCTAATTTAATCACTGTAATGCTATGCAAAGTGATGTGTTTTTACTTAAAAACTTGTAATTTTGATGAAAATATGCAAATTTTAACCACATGTTCCATTCTGGTTGTTTCATTTTGCCTTTTCACACAGTTTTTGGATAGTTCCAAACTTTTTTTTTTTAATAAAACATTTTCATTATTTTCAATTACATTACAATAATAATTAAATAGAAGCCATTAGTAATATTACTTATATAGTTGTCTTTTTTGCAACCATGAATTTCAGGATGATCACAATAATTTTTAATGTACTTCTGAATTAGATAAGTATTTTACCTCTTCATACAAGGTTAGTTAAATTATAGGACATAAGTAACTGCCTGAGACTCTGTTGTGAGAATAAATAAGAATAATAGGAAACCCAAACTATTTAAATACTATTCTTTAGTTGTGGATAAATTCCAGGGGAAAAAAAATGTGTGCATATATATATATATATATATCCTATCTCTACTTTTTTTTGGTGAAATAAAAATTTTAAGTATTTGCCTCTTGAAGTTACTTCCTTTTTATTTTTTATTTTTTTATTTTTTTTAAAGATTTTATTTATTTATTTGAGAGAGAGAGAATAAGAGACAGAGAGCATGAGAGGGAGGAGGGTCAGAGGGAGAAGCAGACTCCCTGCCGAGCAGGGAGCCCGATGCGGGACTCGATCCTGGGACTCCAGGATCATGACCTGAGCTGAAGGCAGTCGCTTAACCAACTGAGCCACCCAGGCGCCCCCCTTTTTTTTTTTTTAAAGATTTTATTTATTATTTGAGAGAGAGAGAATGAGAGACAGAGAGCATGAGAGGGAGGAGGGTCAGAGGGAGAAGCAGACTCCCTGCCGAGCAGGGAGCCCGATGCAGGACTCGATCCTGGGACTCCGGGATCATGACCTGAGCCGAAGGCAGTCGCTTAACCAACTGAGCCACCCAGGCGCCCCGAAGTTACTTCCTTTTTAAAGTTTTCTTTGTCAGTATCTGCAAGAAGCAAGTGACAATGCTACCTGCTTTTACAGGATTCTTACAAAGGCCAAATGAGGATACAGTTAACTCTGTTATTTAGCAGTAAATTAATTGGTGTTTGGATTAATTATACTAAAGTGATAATGGATATGAAAATTTTAAGTTACTGTGAGTCAGAAAAATATCCATGTATTAGATAGCATCTCTTACTTATAGTCCTATGATAACAAATAGAAACCATATCAGGTTCACTGCCACATGGGAATTCCTGCTTCTCTTGCCACAGGCCACCATATAGCGTGGCTATGACTATTTTTTTTTGTCTATGGCCTGCCCAAATTTGAATGGTAGAATGCTGTTGGGCCTTTACAAAATTAAAATGTGATTGAATAACGCTAATATATTGGAACCAAGATAAAGTTTACACCGCCTATTATTTAACATCCAAACAACAGTGGAAGTTATTAATCAGTTGGAAAAAGGATACCATTAAATAATTTACAATATATGGGAAAGGAATCAGATGGTTCATGATTAGAAAAAGAATGATGTCTTTTTTTTTTCCCAGTAAGTTCTTAAAGCAGAAGACAAAAGCAAAAGGGGAAAATAAAATATAAAAAAAGTCATTTGTCAAAGGATCTTGATCAGACAATGCAGGTTGGGTTCTGTCGGCCAGCAGTTGGCCCAAGCACGTCCGCTAGCATCTCGATGACTTAGGGCTGACCAGGAGGACTATCGGTGATGCCTATTGCATTAGTTTGGTTATGAGTTTAACTGCTTTTAGAGAGGCCATGTGATAGTGGCTTAAGTAGAAAGTATATTTCTGACTCATGTAGAAGTCTGAGCTGAAGGTGATTTTGGGAGTGGAAACCAAGCATCTTTTCCCTTAAAGTTCTTTCTTAACACTCCACCGTGTTTTAGCCGTGGTTCTGACCCTTGTCTACACATGAAGTTCATCTGGGGAGGCTAAAAAAACAAAACAACAACAACAAAACAACTCCTAGGCACAATCTCAGATTATAATTTAATTTCTGAGAATTAATACCATCCTAGACCTACTGAATCAGGATCTGTGGACAGAATTTAGTCATAAGACCTTACCTAGTTGGGAGGAAGGCAGTAAAAGATATTGTAACAGACAGCCCTTTTAATAAAACTGTATGTGATGCTTTGGTATTCCTAAAGTAGTACACTCAATTTGATATTTTTCAGTGATGCTTGTAGAAGTCTTATTGTGGATGAACTTAAATGGAATAAGCTTATAGAGTTTCGGTGTTTTTAACAGTGATTTTTGTGATATTTGTGACTCTCTACTTTGTGTCCAGTTCATTAAGAGCTACCTCTGTATTCAGAGGCACTTTGTAAACTGTTAAGACCCTGTATTGATTGATTGATTGATTGATTTTTAAAGATTTTATTTATTTGACAGAGACACAGCAAGAGAGGGAACACAAGCAGGGGGAGAAGGAGGGGAGCAGCAGGCTTCCAGCTGATCAAGGAGCCCGATGCGGGGCTCAATCCCACCACCCCGGGATCATGACTTGAGCCAAAGGCAGACGCTTAACAACTGAGCCACCCAGGCACCCCGTATTGATATTTTTAGTGCCTTGCACTGTGGCACAAAAGCACCAATGAATAAATGCTGAATGATCGTTAGTGTTTCTATCCCTAAAACAAGACGTCTACTGATTTTAATTATATTAATACCAGTTGGAAACCACAAATAAGAAATACTTGATATATTATTATTTTCTCAAATTTTTTAGAAGATTTTATTTGACAGAGAGACACAGCGAGAGAGGGAATACAAGCAGGGGGAGTGGGAGAGGGAGAGGCAGACTTCCCGCTGATCAGGGAGCCCTATGCGGGGCTTGATCCCAGGACCCTGGGACCTTGACCTGAGCCGAAGGCAGACGCTTAACAACTGAGCCACCCAGGTGCCCTGACAATAAGCCTTTTTTTTTTAAAAAAAAAAACCACTTCACTACATGTTCTGAAGGGAATTCTTCTGTTCCATGTTTAGCTTAGAGAACCTCAGAGCTTAAAGCCACTTTCTTCTTTTAAGGGAAATCAAAAGTAGTCGTGTGACTTCTTATAATTGCAAATGGGCTGGAAATTAGGAATGGGGAAGAGGGCAGTGTGCTAAGTCACTTACTAGAAGGGAGTTGAGCATCCAGGGTGCAGAACAGGAGAGTGGAATGATAAAGGTCGTGATAATTCGTAGAAGAAAGTGGGCATGATGGCAGTACAGGTTGACCAGGTAGGATTTTTGAGGGAGGGCAGCATGTTGTGAGTGACATGTTGCTCTAACCGAATTAGTTATATGACCTGAGCATAGATTGCAAATTTTTTTCTGGCAAGAAATAGTGATATTTTTTTTCCCCTATGCAAGTACTATATTTGCTGATTCTGCGTTTTTATATGCCTTCTGGACACAAAACAAGAACACAAAGACTTATTCTTACAATTACTAATTTTATGGCTAATGCCTTTGCTTAATACTGGTCTCATTATATTCTCTTCTTGGTCAGAAACCTCTTATGTACTACTCGTTTTGGAAGCCTTGATATTACCTTTGACATTCTAAAGCACTTTCCATTACACTGTGTCTCCATTCATCTTAAAAGAGCCGTAGCTATAGCCACTTTCATTAAGGAAAGTTTGATAGACAACCATGCATTTTTCTCATGTATTGTTGCTAATCAAAGTTTTAATTTTTAGCTTTGCTTTTGCATTTCAGCTTGCATTTTTCTTAGAAGATAGAGGCAAATAATTAATGTTAAAAAATATAATGTCTGCCAATCTTATGGTTGATTCATAGTGAAATCTTTCGTGCATTTCATGCCCCACATGGAGCAATACTCAGTAATGTATTCACAGCAAGAATGCACTTTAGAATTAATTATTTGTGTCATTCATCCGGGTATTCCCTCACTATTAAATTATTGCTTTTTTAATGCAGTATAAATTTGCTTTTCACTGTTTTTGGTGTGGCCTCTGTCATAAGTGGATAGTTAAAATTCCCTTCCAGGGATTCCCTCTGACTACAGACAACATTTTGGTTTGAATAATAGGCAGGCTGCATTACTTGGAGAGGTGGCCCTTTGATATTCAGTTTATTAATTATTTATGGAGTGACTGTGTGGAAGGGGAGTAGCAGGAGATCCAAATTAGTAGAAAATACTATCCTTGCTTTCAAGGAGTTCATGATCTTATCGCAGAGACAGGGTGTACTTGGAAGTGTGATTATGTGCCCACAGAAGTAATAGAGGCTATATATGCTATAGGATGGATGAGTGAGCATAAGAGAAGTTAAAGAAACCTAAGACTGATCCAATCTATTTATAATACAATTTGACTGGGCTGCCAGGCAGGGTAAGAGGGAGTAAAAATTGGGAAAGTGGCATAGTATCCTGAGTAACTACAGTGTGCTAGAAATACAAAAGAATCTAGGTTTTCTTCCTGGAAGTTTCCCTCCTTCATTTGAATAATGGCAATTTGAATAATCCATTTCAAAATTCTGCTTAATCAGGAGAGGGAACTCTGTAGGATATACAGAGGTAGTCTGGCAGACACAATTAAGGATATTACTTAAAGAATAAGGAATCTTCTGAGAAAGATGTGATCCTTTTTTTACCTGGGAAAAGCAAGAGACAAGTGCCTTGAACATAGATGTAAAAATGTATTTAAATGTTCTCAATTTAGGAACCAAGATAGAAAAAACATAGTAATTTTACTTATTTTAACCGCTATAATCTTTCTAATTTGGCACATTTTATTTCTCATCTAATCATTTAAATTCATATTTTGTAACATCTTAAAATTTAAAAAATACCTTGGAACTATGATCAAGTCTGAAGACCCCATTTTTCCCCCTCTTAATGGTGCCATTTGGTTTAACACCCACTGGCCTTCTTCAGACGTTCCTTTAGAGTCTGTGAAATCTCTACATATTTTATGCATTTAGACAATCAAGTATAAACATGAGCATGAAGCTCTGTAATCATCCAATATTTAGTAAGCTGTGGCCTTCTCTTACTAGGATAGCCCAATGATAATTTCAAAGAAAACACCAGAAAACCAAAAGAAATTCCCCCATTGCCAACTCTGTAAACTTGTAGGAGGTGACAGTGTTTCAAGGACAATTCTGACATGATCCCCACGAGTGTCACACAGCCACTGACATCTGGGAAGTGACAGTAGCTGACAGACCATGTTGGCACAGCAGAAATCAGAGATGGACTAGCTCAGTTGGAAGAAAAATGTCATGCTGACTAGGAGGCTGAGCAGAATGCAGCCTGGCAGCCTGGACAGTGGCCGTTAACAGTAACTAACAGACAGATTGATTCCAGTGAGGGCCGTGGGCCACTCATCAGTTGCTCCGCCACACTTGTACACGGAGGGAATTCTTGACTCTCAGCAGTACCTTCTCTCCGTAAAAGGGAAGAGATATTTAAGTTCATTCTCCTGCTCCTGGTGGACAGGGACAGGTAAGGAATGCACCTTTTGTTATGAAGAGTAAGGCAATGTTAATGTGAATTTGACCTTGAAGGTGAAGAATTGCTGAGCCATCACGAAGAGCATCACTTAAAATGTATTCCCACCTCAGATGCTGGTTCCTCCTCATTTGTCCCCAGTCTGACACATTTTCAAGATGGCAGCCCAGGAGTGAGTGGCATGTTGTAGAACTCTCGGCTTTTGCTAGTGTGTCATCAGCACCTTGGCTACTGAGCACTCCTGGAGAAAATCACCAAACTGGGTGTTTGCACTTGGCTTCCTCCCTCTCTATTCCTTCAGTGGTGTTCTAAAACCTCACTGCCCTTAGTAAGCCCCAACCCTATCCCTGACCTCTTAGCTCTCAGTTTATGATCTTCCTAGCTGCCTTGCAGAAAAATCAAAGACCTTGGGGCTTGAATAAACTTTATCAGTTCCTCACCTTATTGTCTAAAAAAATTTATTAATTTCTGCCCTTGAGACTTGAAATTGCTTTTCCTGTGCAAGGCTAATTCTTCCATTTGCTTTTTCAATCTCATTTCCTCCTTGTACCTCCAGACATTTTAACCTTCACAAGCCGCTTCTTTCTCTGTTTTCAACCTCTCTACTGTACTGACTCAACTGAGCCCTGTGTTCTTAAAACCAGGCAAGGAAACAAAAACCTCCTATGTGTCCTCCTTCCATTTGTTTCTCTGCAATTCCCTAGTCTTTTCCCTGTCTCCTTTCTTAAACAAGTTGCTTCAATAAGTTGTTTAAAGGAGAATGTGATGATCTCACTTCACACCCTCATCCTGTTATTCTTGTTTCTGCACTTATAATTCACTGAAGCTCCTTTGACCATTTGAAAAGTTCACGAAGGACTGGAGTAACAGGATGTATTGCATGGCAAATGAGAAGATCATTAGGCCAGAATGGGAGACTATTAGAGCTGATGGTAAGGCCGCAGAGGTAAGGCAGCCCTTGGTGTTCAGTAATTTTTCTTGCCCCCCACTTTGGTTTCTATTTTTTGTTTTTAGGGGATTTTTGTTTGTTATTTTGTTTTTTGGTGTTTGTATACTGCATTCCATTTGAATGACCACAGCTCAATAAGGGCCTAGGCTTAAATTTTTTTTTTAAAGATTTTATTTATTCATTTGTGACACAGAGATACAGAGAGAGAATGAGCAGGGGGAGAAGCAGAGGGAGAGGGAGAAGCAGGCTCCCTGCTGAGCCAGGAGCCTGACATGGGGCTCAATCCCAAGACCCTGGGATCATGACCTGAGCTGAAGGCAGACGCTTAACCATCTGAGCCACCCAGGCACCCCTAAGCTTAAATTTTTAGTAGGCTTCCTGTCTCTCAGGATACTGAGAAACTCTGTGAACTAAAATGCTGTCCAGAATTCCTGAAGCAGTTATATAGGAAACTACATGTTGATGACTGGTTTCTAAATACAGGTCAAATATTTTCAATCATGGTTTTTCTATAATTTTACCATAGCAAATAAACACAGGAATTATCTGTGGGATATCTTTATCCATGTATGTGTGGTTTGTTCTCAACCTAGTACCAGAAAGTTCTCAGATCAGTGACTGTAGCACCATTTGATTACTATAGTGATCAAGGAGAAAGAAACTCAGAAGAGGTGAAGGGAGACAGGACTTCAGGACTGCAGAACATGAGCAGTGAAGGAAGAGGTAGGAAGAACCTACACTGTTTCTTGTGGAGGAGGCCCCCAGGCTGTGTTTAATGTAGCAGCAAGAGCCCCAAGAGCTTTAACAGAATAAAAGGTGTTAAGTCTCAGGCAGTCCATGTGTACAGTTCAAAAACAAAGACCTTGAGAAGTTTAGCTGTGAAATGTAAAGGAGAAGTTGAATATTTGTTGGCATTAGCTTGGTCCTATAAAGGGGTTTAATATATATTCCATATTTGTACTCCACAGCTTACAAAGAATGTTTGCATGTTTTTTTCCCCTTTATCCTCTTGAAGAGCCTATTAGATCTGACAGCAAAATTGTCACTCTTATCCCCATTTTACAGATAAGGTAACTGTTTCAAAGCATGAGTTGCACAGACTTAATGAATAGAGAGTAGCTGAGCTGGGATTTGAAGGGAGGTTATCTTTACTCTTATGATCTTTCTGCTTTATGAGTTGTTTTCCTTTTAACTTAAGACTATTTGATAACAGAGGCGGAAGGAAAGGAACTTCCGAAGAAAATGCGAGAGATGTTGGGAAGGGAAGGGCTGATTTTGAAGACAAAATCTCTCAGTCCTGGGAACAGGCGCTAGAATATGGTGGGTGGGAGCTGCCATTACCCTTAAAGAGGAAGAAAGATATTCACTCTGTTATTTCAGAAAAGGTTGACAGGTTAAATATAGGGTCTGGGATTTAGAATGTGTTAAGGATCTTGCTGGGCATAGGGTTCGGTTGCATTCCATATAGTCCCCGGGTAAAGCCTGACACAAAGCCTTTGATGAACATTCTCCAGTGATGATGCAAAATAATCCATTTGGCTGACAGTTTTAATTGGGTTTTAAATAGTTGTGCAACTGTGTGTTCGTGACTACTGTTCGCCAATCTTCATGGATCATTGAAATATAAAAGCGAAGCACTTGGCTCCTTTGGTTGCCAGGTTTTTTCCAACATTGATCCTGATGTTTCTTTCAGAACTAGCTCTTGAAGGATAAAGAACTTAGAGATTTGTAAACTCTCACCATGTTTCTTGGACTCTTGCCTACTTCCTCAATGAGAAGAGGCAAACTGTGTTTCTGGAGGCATTAACTGGTTCATTCTCTAGGCTCTTGTTTATGTAATGCTCATACTCTCATTCTGATAAACCTGCAGATGATTGTCTATCTCACAGATGGTTGAGGTATGATTTTTTATGGTATAATCTGTAAATGTCATACCTAGTAGACATCCCCGACATCACAAGAATGTTAACATATCAATAATGTATATATTACAGCTTTCTTAAGTTATCCTCTTCAGATACTATTAAATTATGAACCCCCAGAGGATGAAAGGTGCATTGTGGTATCATGTAGCCAGAGCCACTTAGGCGTTTGGTAAATGCTTTGGTCGTATTTTAAAAATCCCTAGAATACCCTCTTGTATGATTTATTTTATAATCTAACAATGACCCACATTCTTATATACTTACTTTGGACAATTTAACCCCTTTTGTTAACTATTATTTTTTTATTTTTTGTGTTCTTTTCCACTCTGAAAGGGTAACATTATTGAAAAACTAAATTAGTATTTATGTAGTCTTGACTTCTGTAACTGATTGCTCTTTTGTTTTTTCCCTTTTACAGAATCTTTCTTCATTTCTCTCTTCAGTTATAGACTATTTACAATATATATGTGTGTGTGTATGTATGTATATATATACAAGTGTACATAAAGATATATGTATGTACATATCTATAAGTGTTGGCTATGCTTTGGGTTTTAAATAGTTTATATCTATAACATAGTTATATTGCTTGGTAAAGCAGGTTTCCTGTACCACAGCATTGTGTCATATATAGCAAAATTAACATTAGTTTTGCAAAGCTCAATTGATGTTAAAACTCAGGATGGAAGAGTAGTTAGCTTTCTTCCTTAAACTTATGTTATCGTCCCAAAAGCAATCTTGCAGACAGATGCAGGGCAAGAAAATAATGGGAAGGCCATTGTCTTTCAGAAGAAAAAATTGCACAGTGATCTTCTGAAAGGCTCTCATCGGAGAATAAAGGATATAATCTCTGTATTAAACACAGATGGAATATTTCAGTCTCAGCTGTCACAGAAGAATCTCCACATTAGTTTGGACTGCGCACCTTTGGCGCATGTATAAATGACAGTGATGAAACTACCTCTTTGTTGAGCTGGAGTGCACAACATCCCTTTATTTGCGCCATCTGGTGCTACAGAGGATGGAGAATTCTCTCTGCCGTGATTTTTCTTTCTTTGGGATTTGTAGACTTGTTTAGCATAGAATATGTTTGACCACAAATCAGTCTTTGCTCAGATTTCGGTGGCAACAGCTTGAAAAGAGAAATGGGATTCCAAGAAATTGGAAGCATAAGAGGGGGCAAGCAAGTTAGTTAACACACCTTTACATGTTTTGGAGGGTGGTGGTTGGATGAGAATATGGTGCTTCGTAAGCCCTGACCATAGAGCCTTGCCCTGATGGTGATGGAAGTCTCTTCCTAGTTTCGTTTTTGCCTTTTTTTAAAATTATTGCTCGTAGCAAAATAATAACAATTGATGCTTGGTTCTCACCCGATGAAGAAATAAATGGTGGTTTACACTGCTTTAGGGCTCTTACTTCATTGTGGATAAAGCATTGGTTTACCATGCTTTATCACCACTTACTCAATTTATCTATTTTAAGACAAATCAAAAGATTTATTGGCTCTTCAGTCTTGCAATAACCTGTGTTTCTTTATTGTCTACCACTGTCTGTGATTAAAATCAAAACAAAGTTAGATTACATTTTACTAACAAAAGAACATTCCTGGTATGAATTATGAATCAGTGATAGAAGGTTTATAAATTATTAAGTTTTAATATTTTCCTCCAAATTGGGCTTAGATTATGTAAAAGCAATTTAGACCCACTTCGGAGATTATCTGTTGTCACAAAATACCAGTGCAGGAGATGACTTTTCTCTCGATTAGTTTAGTAGAAAACTGTATTGGGCAGAACCCTTTAGACTGCTTAATAAGAGAATTGCCTTTGAATTACCCGAGTCTAGGATTACAGTCACGAGAAATGGGAGTGAAAAATTTAACCAAGTAAAACTTGGAGCTCTTTGAGTTAAAGTTGAATAAAATGAAATGATTAAATATACAATTACATATGACCTAGCTGAGAACTACATTTGTTTTGGAGTTACTAGATAGTGTATTCTGCTTAGTACCTGTTCTGATCAGGTTGGGTTGCAATTCTGCTCCACTGCTTTCTTAGCTCTGAGCACTTTAGGTGAATTACCTGAATGCTGTGACACCTTTTTCATTTCTCCAAACTTACTTCCATTTTTCATAAGAGTGGAATAGGTTGAAACCAGCAAGTTCTTCTTTTCAGGCTTCACTTGCTGTGAGCTTACTTGTTTTCTGTAAGCCAACTTATTTACCCTTAACTCACCATCTTCTTTTGACATAAATAAATTGTATGTGCATGGGGTATACACATACATGCCATGGTTTGCAGAATAAACAAGTGAAGTTGTCATGTTTAGCAATGTATAACTTGGTAAAAACCATGAACACACAACCTTTGTACATGTATCAGTCCATTGCCATCCACAAACATTTGTGCAAAGGAGAAGAGGTGGATCTCAGAAACCTGACCTTGAACCTTAGACATGGTACCACTTCCAGGACTTATTTGGCAAAAAGTTGGCAAGAAGATTTGGGTCTCAAGGGGGCAGTGGGAGGGTAAACAGCACCGTTTTGCTCTAGCCATGCTTTTCTCTGGACATACTCAGTGCCCTGATACTCTGGTGTGGGGTAGGAAACCATTGATAAGAGACCACTAATTTATTGCCTTGCTCTTTTTTTTTTTAATTCTTATGTTAATCCCCATACATTACATCATTAATTTTAGATGAAGTGTTCCATGATTCATTGTTTGTGCATAACACCCAGTGCTCCATGCAGAATGTGCCCTCTTCAATACCCACCACCAGGCTAACCCATCCTCCCACCCCCCTCCCCTCTAGAACCCTGTTTGTTTTTCAGAGTCCATCGTCTCTCATGGTTCGTCTACCCCTCCGATTTCCCCCGCTTCATTCTTCCCCTCCCGCTACCTTCTTCTTCTTCTTTTTTTTTTTTCTTAACATATATTGCATTATTTGTTTCAGAGGTACAGATCTGAGATTCAACAGTCTTGCACAATTCACAGCGCTTACCAGAGCACATACCCTCCCCAGTGTCTATCACCCAGTCACCCCATCCCTCCCACCCCACCCCCCACTCCAGCAACCCTCAGTTTGTTTCCTGCGATTAAGAATTCCTCATATCAGTGAGATCATATGATACATGTCTTTCTCTGTTTGACTTATTTCACTCAACATAATACCCTCCAGTTCCATCCACGTCGTTGCAAATGGCAAGATCTCATTCCTTTTGATTTGCCTTGCTCTTTAGTCTAACATTGCAAACATCTATTCACAAACAATGAAAGTGGGATTTCTTGTCTTTTCTCCTTCTTTGGAGAGTCTTGCAAATTTATGCAATTAGTAGAAACACGAAAACCCATTTGGTTTATATAAAACCCTCTTTTTTTGTCTAATGTAGTGACCTGTCTAACTTACTTATAGGTATTTGAACTAGGTAAATATTAGTATTTAGACACTCATCTTTATAAACCCAATTGAGGTTTATTTTGAAGGTAGAATATTGGATAAAAATGCATGATTTAATATAAAGATTTTTCAACATAGGACCACCTAATTTCTGCCTTTGTGGCCTGACTTTACAATGATGGGACAAATGGGCACCCTAACTGTGAGCCTCCCTCAAGCCTCCCACTCCTACCAGGGTACCTGCCATTATGGTGCCTTTCACAGTTTTTTTAAATGAGTGTTTGTTAAACGTTCATTTAAGATGTCCTAGGAATTCACGCAGGAAAGATACAGGTGATCTTGGGGAATCTTGTTGTGTCCTTAACCTAGAAGACACTCAGTACCATGAAGTCACTTCAGAAGGAATCTGAAGCCAGCTAGACAGGGCTTGCTCTGGTGAAATTCTGGATTTGTGAACATCAAAAAAAAAAAAAAAAAAGACTATAACAGATTGTAACATATTGAATAAAAAGGATTGAGAAAGCGATATACATAGTGATATGTAACAATTCCACTGACAATAACATCATGAAACATGAAATTTTTAGGGGTAAATGTGGCAAAATATGTGCAAGATCTATAAATTGCAAACCACCTCAGATTGCTGAGAAACAAAAGACTGGCCTGAAAATAATGAAGACCGCTCTGTTAATAAAATGCTAATCTTCCTCAAAACGATTATTTATAGATTCAGTGTAATCCTGACAAAACCCATTAGGCTTTTTTTTTTCTTTCTTTTTCGTAGGAATTGATAAGCTGATGGTAAAATTTATACATAAATATGAATATCTAAGATAGTGAAAACAGTTTGGAAAGAGAAATGTAAACTGACAGTACCTGATTTCAGGAACAAGCTCCGTATAAAGCTACTTACGTAAAAAAAAGTGTGGTATTCACATTAGGGTAGAAAAACAGATCAATGACTTGAATTCAAAAATAGATCATGGGCGCCTGGGTGGTTCAGTTGGTTAAGCAACTGTCTTCGGCTCAGGTCATGATCCTGGAGTCCCTGGATCGAGTCCCGCATCGGGCTCCCTGCTCGGCAGGGAGTCTGCTTCTCCCTCTGACCCTCCCCCCTCTCATGTGCTCGCTCTCTCTCAGTCTCTCTCTCTCAAATAAATAAATAAAATCTTTAAAAAAAACAAACAAACAAAAAACCAAAAATAGATCATATTTATATGTCTTTTTTTGACAAAGATGCCCACCTTGGTAATTAAATGGAGGAAAAGGAGTCTGGTCAGTAAATATTGCTAGTAAAATTGGATATTTATATGCGAAAATATCTCCATCTGTATATAAAGATTTAGTTAAAATGGATCATAGATTTAAAAAATTTCTAGAAGAAAGCATTGGAGAAACATTTTCAATTTTAGGTTAAGCAAAGATTTCTGTATATAACCTCTGAATCATAAAAGAAAAAATATAAATAGGATTTATCAAAATTGAAAACTTTTGTTCTTCAAAAGACACTATTAATGTAGTGAGAAGGGAAACCACAGACTAGGAGAGAATATTTGCAAAACATGTATTTGATGAAGGACCTGTATCTGGCATACACAAATAACTCTTAAATTTATTTATTTTTATTTTTTATTTATTTATTTTTTAAGATTTTATTTGTTTATTTGACAGAGAGAGAGACAGCGAGAGAGGGAACGCAAGCAGGGGGAGTGGGAGAGGGAGAAGCAGGCTTCCCGCGGAGCAGGGAGCCCGATGAGGGGCTTGATCCCAGGACCCTGGGATCATGACCTGAGCCGAAGACAGATGCTTAACGACTGAGCCATCCAGGCGCCCCAACTCTTAAATTTACTACAAGAAGTCACCCTGTTTAAAAAAATGGGCAGAAGATTTGAACACATCACCAAAGATGATGTACAGATAACCAATAAGCATATGAAAGAGTGCACCATATCTCTAGTCATCATAAAAGCAAATTAAAACTACAACAGTCTGGCTATACCCACTGAAATGGCTAAAATAAAAAAAAAATGAAAATAGCTAATATTGGCAAGGGTGCAGAGCTACAGTTCTTATACATTGCTGGTTGTAATTCAGAATGGGACAATCATTTTGGAAAACAGGCTGACATTTTCTTAAGTTAAACCTAGGTTTGCCCAGCCGTTCCATCCTTAAGTATCCATCCAAAAGAAATATATCTTCATACAAATACTTGTATGTAAATGTTCAAAGCAACTTTATTCATAATAGCTCCAGACTGGAAACAACCCCAGTGTCCATCAAGTAGTAAATAGATGAACAAAATGTGCTATATCCATACAATGAAATTTTTCTCAGTAAAATGGAACAACTATTTTTACATGCAGATGCATGGATGACTCTCAAAAGCATTTTGCAAAGTGAAAGAAGCCAGGCATCAAAGACTGCATACTATAATATGATTCTATTAAATGAAATTCTAAAAGGGCAAAACTGTAATCTTGCAAATTAGATCAATGGTTTATGGGGGTGAAGTGAGGGAATTAACTGCAAAGGAGCAAGAGGGGACTCTTGGGTAGAAATGTTTTATATCTTAATCATGGTGATGGTTGCATAACTGTATACATTTGTCAAAACTCAAACTTCATCATTGAATGGGTGAATTTTATCATGTATAAATTGTTCCTAATAAAGCTTTTCAAGAGTAAGACCATAATGCTATGAGAAAAGTATAGGAAAGACCCAACCCCCTACCACCCTTCAGGAGTCTGCCAAGTAATAAATTTAAGAGGAATTTTAAAGGATTCATAAGATTACTATTTTAAAATTCCTAAAGTGGCAGTGGATTAAAGAGTCATCAATGACTGCCAAAACCATTTGGGAGGCTGTTGGAGAACAAGACATTTACAAAGATGATTCTACAAGCTATTGACTACTTTTGTTGGGTAAAATGTGCCTTTCCTGTGGTATCCATGCCTGTCATCACAATTTCCAGCACCAGTAGTGGGCAGCCTGGCCTCATGAGTTTCTCGATGTGTGCATCCCAATGAAGTGTTCTTGTCCAAATTGCTTAACTGAAGTCTAAACCAAATTTAAATCTAATTTTCAATTTATAGAAAATATGAGGGATAGAGGAACAAGTTTAATGACACCATAAGTAAATAATTGGCTAAATTCTAGATGTGGGACATTCTACAAGATAATGGGATTGGACTCTTCAAAAGGTATGTCAGGGATACCTGGGTGGCTCAATTGGTTAAGTGTCTGCCTTCAACTCAGGTCATGATCCCAGGATCCTGGGATTGAGCTCCATGTCAGGCTCCCTGCTCAGTGGGGAGTCAGCTTCTCCCTCTGCCCCTCCCCCCCCCACTCGTGCCCACTCTCTCTCTCAAATAAATAAAATCTTTAAAACAAGCAAACAAGCAAACAAGCAAACAACAAAGTTATGTAAAAAAAAAAACAAAAAACAAAAAACAGGGTTCCTGGGGGAACTATTCTAGATCCGAGAGTCAAAAAACCCCACAGAAAATCAAATGAAATAATATGAAACTTGAGTGGATTCTGATTAGGAAGAAAGTTCTAAAAGACATTTTCGGGAATATGGGAAATTCTGAAAATATGGACAGCCCATTGGACAAAATAGTATTTTCGTGAATTTTTGGTGTGATAATAGTATCATGGTTACGATAAGAATGTTCTTATTCTTTTTTTTTTTTAAAGATTTTATTTATTTGACAGAGCACAAGCAGAGGGAGAGAGAGGGAGAAGCAGGTTCCCTGCTGAGCAAGGAGCCCCATGTGGGACTCGATCCCAGGACCCTGGGATCATGACCTGGGCCGAAGGCAGCCGCTTAACCGACTGAGCCACCCAGGCGTCCCAAGAATGTTCTTATTCTTAGGAAAAGCATGGTGTTAGCATCATGTTGTCTGCGACTTTGGTTCAGAAATGAAAGAAATGATGTACACCCATACATAGAAAAAGCAACGGTGGCAGAACATTAATTGTTCATTGCAGGTGGAGGGTATATGAGCATTACTTTTACTCTTAACTTTTCTACATGCTTAAACATTTTTGATAAAAAGTCAAAAAGATCTATACTCTTCAGAAAGATAGTTCTGAAAACTAGTATACCTCAAGAAACTCAAACTTTTAGTTCTTAAGAGATATAGCCATCGAAGAAGATACAGACATTGAAGAAACATCTTTCTTGTCCTCATGAAATCCATAGTTATTAGTAAAGAGTTAGGTTTCTCCATAGAGGGGGAAGCCTTTGAGTACTATAAATTATTTTTGTCAAAACTAAAGTTTAACTGATTTTCAAATTAGATTAAAGAAAAGACACCTAATTAAAACAAAGATTTGAAATTTTAACTCTAATTTTCTCTGGGACTGAGATTAGAGTCCCAGGCTAGTGTTGTAGATTGCTGTTGCCATGTAACAAATTGCCAGACTTTGCTGCTTAAAACAAGACTGGTTTAACAGCTTGCAGTTCTGTTGTTCAGCACTCTGGGTAGACTTAGATTAGGGTCTCATGAGGTCAAAATCAAAGGGTCAAGACAGGTTGCGTGGGTTATTTCTGGAATGCTCCCTTGGCAGAATTCAGTTCACGGGAATTCAAGTTCCGAGGTCCTCATGTCCTTACTGGCTATCAATCAGGGTAGCTTTCTGTTCCTGGAAGCCACCTGCCTTGTCTCTCTATAGACCAGGAGCACCAAATTTTTATTATACTTTATCTCTCTCTGATTTCCTCTTCTACCATCAAGAGAAAACTCAGCTTTTAAAGTTCTGATGTGATTAGATGTGACTCACCAGGAATCTCTATAAAGTCAACTCTGGCATAATCAGAAACCGTAACATACAACATAATGGTGGGGATGATATGCTATCATTTATACAGGTTCTGCCTATGCTCAAAGAGGGGAGATTTTCCAAGAGTGAGTATCATTGGGACTACTCTTAGAATTTTGCTTAAGAATTTCTACTTTGGGGGTGCCTGGATGTCTCAGCCGTTAAGCGTCTGCCTTCGGCTCAGGTCATGATCCCAGGGTCCTGGGATCGAGCCCCACCTTGGGCTCCCTGCTCTGCGGGGAGCCTGCTTCTCCCTCTGCCACTCCCCCTGCTTGTGTTCCTTCTCTCGCTGTGTCTCTCTCTGTCAAATAAATAAATAAAATCTTTAAAAAAATTTCTACTTTGATTTCTAGTTAGACCAAATAATTTTTTAATAGTGAATTATGTCTGTTTTATCTATTTTTTAATAGAGAAATACTGTGCTTACAAAAATTTTTGGCTTTAATGCTATGTAAAGGGGCAAGTATTGCTTTTTGAGAGAAGAATACTTCTCTATTTTGTAACCATAACACTTTTTTTTTTGTAATCATAACACAGCAAAATGAACATTTTTAAAGGAGACATACAGTACTTTTGCTGTAGTTCTTTGTGTTAATTTCAGATGCATTCCCTGAGTTTTAATTCCCTGTGTTTACCACATTTCTTTTCAAACAGCTCTATATCAGATCCAGTCTACCTATAACTTTATGGCTAGCGGCTCTAGATCTCTATTCCTGTGAACAAGCCAGTGCAACCATCATAGTATAAAACAAAAGCCATTGTATTATGCTCATGGACTTGGCGATTCAGAAATTCAGGCAGGGCACAGCAGGGATGCCTTGTCTCTGCTTCCTGATGTCTGTGGCCTATGCTAGGGTGGCTTCAGCAGCCAGGGGGACTGAAAAGGCTGAATCCGGTTATCATCTGGAGGCCTCAACTCTCATCTCTGTATCTGGGCTGGGATGACTCAAAGGCTGGGCTCGGCGGGGACTCTACCAGAGTGCCTCATGTGCCCTCTGCATATATCTTGAGCTTCCTCATGTTATGGTAACCTCAGGGTGGTCAGGTTTCTTATATGTCAGCTGGAAGCTCTCAGCACAACTGAATGCTTATCTAAAATTCCTTTTGTTTTTAAGATTTTACTTACTTATTTATTTATTTATTTATCTATCTATCTATCTTGAGGGAGAGCAAGCACAAGTGCGGGGAGGGGAAGAGGGAGATAATCTTTAAGCAGACTCCCCGCTGAGCAGGGAGCCTGACTCGGGGCTCAATCCAGGACCCTGAGATCACAATCTGAGCCAAAGGTAGACCCTTAGCCAACTGGGCCACCCAGGTACCCCTAAAAATCTTATTTCATATTTTAAATCAGATGTGTTCCAACATTTTCCATGTTCAATAGTTGGCATTTTGTATAACTATCTTAAAGCGTGTTCAGATATTCTAAGTTATGGTTTTATCTGCAGAGAGAAAGCAACTATGACTTCTAAATCATAAAATTGAGACTCTTCGATGGATGGAAAAATATATATTATATAATTCATAGCTAAGTTGCATTTTTACTTCATTTCAAAATAATTGGCATCAATTTGAATAATGCATAGTCTTTTAACTCTAAGAAGATTGCAGCATGATTAGATATGGCAGGTTTTGCTATGTTCCTGTCTCATCACTAATGAACTGTTAGAATTTTGTAGAGAAGCTAGCTAACAACTTTTGGAAATAGGAGAATGGAAAGCATTATGAAGCAGTGATATAGAAGGAGAGAAAGGTAAAATCAGTATTTTACAAAATCACATAATATTTGCCCTGTTTTTGGCTTCTGCACAGAAGAGAAAGCAGAACTTTTTCGTGTTACCTAAAGTGAGATCTGCTGATGCTGAGTTCCATGTTTACTCCTGTGCCAGACCTCAGAAAATTAGGACTTCACCAAAGTCTTTGTGGGTCTTGAATCAACAGAAATACATTGTAGCAACTATTGCAATCCTCGCTCTCTTCACAAAATCCTGAAGATATGCTCTTAGTTCATTATTCAGTATTTCCTGACATGTGTAGCATTTTGTTTAAAGTTAGAGCCCCATATTATTCTCCCAACAGCATTTAGATTATTAAAACCATCTTTATTCTTACTAATTTGAGAAGAAAAGTCTTGAAAAGCCTCCTGGATTCACCTTCCATTTCTGCAGCCCTTACAAAAAATATCACCTCTTGTTTTTTTTTTACCTTGACCCTATTGGTATTTAATATCATAGCTTTTACATTATGCTTGCTGACACCTAGCAGGTAGCAGGTGAAGTCCATTTAGGGGGTTGTCCCAGTGGGGACACAAGCTGTCTTCAGAGGAATCCTTTTCCTCCTCCCAACCATCACTGTTCTTTCTACTCATAATACATTGGGCTTTTGTGAAAAGCAGTTTTTCAAGGATTGAGTGAGCCCCTGAGCTAGAGCAATAGGATTAAGTGATGCTGCCACTCAAAATCCAGAGGTTCTCAATGTGGTCCCTGGACCAAACATCCTTCAATATTAGATGGGAACTTGTTGCAAATGCATGTTCTTGGGCCCTACCATAGACCTACTTACTCAAGAACTCTGGGTTTGGGATCCAGCAGACTGGTTTTAACAAGCCAGGCAGGGGATACTCATGCTACATTTAAGAACCACTGTCTAAGAATTTTGCTACAGATGTTAGCATTTAGTACAAATTTCAGCTTCTTATCCTTTTGCATCAGTATTAGTTATTATCTATGTAAGACAGTTTGGTGTTATTTTAAATAGCTATCTTTATTACCTATGATAGGTGTATGTGTGTATACATATCCATGTAGATTTTTCTTTTGTGTATTAAAAAGGGAAACGGGGGGCACTATCTCTGCCATTGTCCCCTCCAGATTTTGAGTTAGAAACAAGGAAAATCACATGATAGTGAAGACAGAAGTAGACCAGGTTGGGCCCCTGTGGAGCTGGAGATTGACTGAAAAGTAGTGGAAGAAGGTGAGGAGAAAGGGGGTGAAAGAAGAGGACCTAGGTATATAAATTGTGTTGGGAGCTCAGATGAGAAGATCATCAGGGGGGCTAGGTGGGGACAGAGAGCGTGGCGAGCTCTGCCATGTGGTTTTAGTCAGGGCTGTCCCCTTCCAGCATAAGAGAGAAACCTCTTTTTCTTTTGGTTTGACTCAGTATCCTGATGGTCAAGAACAACCTTTGCCCTTAACTCTTTGTAAACTCATTCCTTCAGTAAAATAAGATGACAGTCATCATTAGGTTGGTCTGCATTGTCACTAATGTGATCATAAAACTGTGTTCTACATATGACAGCTCTATAATGTATGATAGTGTTACGATAAGTAGGACATATTGTAGTGCTGTAATCTGTAGATTGTGGTGTGTTACCACTGTTAGATTAACTGTGGAGGCAGCGTCCAACTAAAAAGAGGCATCAGTGGTTTTCTTCTGGAACATAATATGGTTTCATCAAGTAAAAACGATTTCATTGACATTGTTTCCACTTAAAAAGCTTAGGTTTTGTCCTCTTGGAAATCCACACTTCTTGTTTTGCAGTAGCTTGGGAAGCAGTGTAGCTTTGAGTAAGTTAACCACCTGTTTTAAATTTCTTTATTGATTTTGTTGGAATTATCATTTAGTTCATAATTTCAATATAGCCTTTAAAAATGTATGTTATCTTTAGTTTTGATATACGTACTCATAGTAGATGCTTAGACAAACAAATGTTGGCTTTGATTTAGTATCTGATTTTTTGAGAGAGCTTCTATGGTAGAAAGGGGCTTGGAGGGATTATTTTTGCTACTGCTCTGGGTTGATTTTTGTATTCTGTTTTTGCAGTTAAATATTGATCTCTTTTTTGAAATTCTTAATTGCTTATGGATATTTAAAGTTGATCCATATTTATGGTTCCTTTAAATGTTCCATTTAATTTTAAATGGGAAGAATTTAAAACAGTCTCTATACTAGGCTAGACTGCATGTACATGTCTTGAACAATGTGCTGTTATGAAGCTGTTGTATTCTCTGGCATTTACTGCTGAAGTGTCCCATCATGTGCACATGGATGGAAAACAAGCAAACTTATTATATTGTTTTAATAGCATTCTAAAAAATGGCAGGAACTTCACCGGACTTTTTTAGTAGCTGATTCATTTGGGTTTCTGACTCTTCTTCTTTTTTTTTTTTTTTTAAGATTATATATATATATTTTTTAAAGATTTTATTTATTTGACAGCGAGAGAGGGAACACAAGCAGCGGGAGTGGGAGAGGGAGAAGTAGCCTTCCCGCGGAGCAGGGAACCTGATGCGGGGCTCGATCCCAGGACCCTGGGATCATGACCCAAGCTGAAGGCAGACGCTTAACGACTGAGCCACCCAGGCACCCCAAGATTATATTTATTTTTGAGAGAGAGAGAGCACCAGTGGGGTGTAGGGGCAGAGGGAGAAGCAGACTCACCACTGAGCAGGGAGCCCGATGCAGGGCTCGATCCCAGGACCCAGGGACCATGACCTGAGCCGAAGGCAGATGCATAACCATCTGAGCCACCCAAGTGCCCAGGGTTTCTGATTCTTATTGCATCTCCCCATAGCGTCCTAAGTGGCATTTCAAGTTGTTTTTTCCCTAATATCCTTACATTCTCGAGGCTTTGCATGGTATTCTCACTCTTAATTACTCCCATGGGTCTGACACTATTGAGTTATCACCTGTGAGGTAATCTCAGGCCATTTCCAGGTCTCTTCCCCTCCCTTTAACCCCTACTCATTCAGCAGACACTGTGGCATTTCAGAAGGAGTTGTGTGGATGGGGCAATAAAGGGAGAGGTTCTAGTTTCTTTCACTGAGAAGTGTTATTGATTTTTTGGTTGGTAGTAATAACAATCAACTAAGACTCTTTTTTTTTTTTTAAGATTTACTTATTTATCAGAGAGAGAGAGCACTTGAGGGAGAGCTGGGGCGGGGGGTGGGGGAGAGAGAATCTCCAGCAGACTCCCCGCTGAGTGTGGAGCCCATTGCAGGGCTCCGTCTCATGACCTTGAGATCATGACCTGAGCTGAAATCAAGAGTTGGATGCTTAACCAACTGCGCCACCCAGGTGCACCCCTTAACTAAGCCTGTCTCCAGCAAAACCTGATTTCAGAGTGTCTACAGAACCCGGGGCTAGGCAGTCATAAGCCTCGACCTTGTGAGAGTGAGCTCTCAGGAAGCCAGGTTTGCTCCCTTCCTCTACTCCTGCATCTGTTCCACTTTTCTCCATCTTGCAGTTGATTCAGTAAAGATGGTGAAACAAGAGCAACTGAATTGTAAAATTACCTGCTTTCTCAAGACAAAGCCTGACTGCGCTAAGATTTTTGTACCACAGAAGAGTTACTAAGATTGGCCCAACTTGGATTATATTTTCCCTTGAATCCGACATACTGGATAGGAGATGGGGTTCATGGCAAACCACAGTATGGTCCCTCAGTAGCCTTTCCTTTCTGAGGTCCTCTCTGCTCTAACTAAGCTGGGCCCAAATAAAGAAAACCTGAGGTTTGCGATTTTAATTGCTACTGACTTTTTTGGATTTTGTATCCTATTTCCCTAATTATTAATTGCCATTTTCAAATTGTGAGTTCTCTTGATCTCTTTTTTAATTTCCTGAGTAGAGGTGAGGGTAGCAGCTAAGAGTGATAGGAAAGGTGGGGGCCTGGGAGAAAATGGTGAGGTTCCTGATCCATGAGGTGTGAAATAGAACCATGAATAAAGTAAAGGATTCCTGAGGTGAGACTGATGCTCTAAATCCAGTATCTGAACCAAGAGGTGCAGCTCTACTCTGTCCTCCCTAGAGGGAGCATTTTCCCATCAGGAGTGGGAAACACATGTCATTAACTCATCCACGGTGTGACTGTTCAGTCAGATGCAGGAGAAGGACTGAGGGAAAAGAGGCAGAAAAAAGATAGTTGGCTGGCCGCCTGGGCTCCTCAATCCCACAGTTGATTAAGCAGCCGACTCTTGGTTTCAGCTCAGGTCATGATCTCAGGGTTGTGGGATCTAGCCCCATTGGCTCCATGCTCAGTCGGGAGTCTGCTTTAGATTCTCTCTCCCTCTGCCCCTCCCACTTGTGCAGTCACTTGCTCTCTCTCTCTCTTTCTCAAATAAATGACTGAATGAATAAATGAGTGATAGTTGGCAAGTGAGAGAATAGAAGTGTTTGGGTGTGGGATCCAGTCTGAGTAGGGAAGGAAATGAAAACAGGAAGGAGCAGAAACTGTTAAGGAACAGGAGAGCTTGAAAGAACTTGAGGGTCTCCGTGGTTCAAGTTCACACTCAGTGATAGAGATATGGAAGATAGAATTTCACAATTGATGGTGTTGGAAGTAAACTCATTCTAGGCAATGCCAGGGTCCAGGTTATGGTCAGTGATTTTTACAGTGATTCTCAACTCCTTTGGAAAAGGGTAGGGAATTTTGATGTTGGGCTTTTAAGTGGGCTGTGCACATGGGCATTAATAATAATACCTAACATTTTGTGATCACTTATTCTGTGCTCGGTACTGTTAGCAATTTTGCAAATGTTTATTTCTACTGATTATAGTAACTCTGCAAGGTGGATGCTGTCATTTTAATTTTATTCATGAAGAAAGTTGAGCCAGCATAAGTTATATGTCCAAGACTGTACAGTTGGCAAATCCTGGAGATGGCATTTAAACTCAGATTATGTCTGACTGTAAAGCCAAGCACTGTTTACTTATGAAATCTCCCCAGTAGACTGCTACCATTCCTGCTTTTTTCTCCATTCCTTTATTTCTGTGTTTCTTCATCCTGAAGAAGGATTTACAAGTAACAAAAAAATGAAATAAAGCAGGATTTTAAAAATTGAGAAATAAAGGTAATAAGTAAAAAATTAGAAAAAAATAACATCAAGGGTAGGTTCATATAGAAAGTCATCGTATTAATTTTAGCACATTTATTAGGCTGCAGCTATAAATTTGGCTCTTATCATTTTAAGAGCAAACATGAAGGAAAACCATGTTATCTCAGGGTTGATAAGATAAACTAGTCCCTCAGAAGGATACTATTCTCAGTACAGGGGATGACTGTAATGCGATAAACAACATCCTCAAGAAGACTCTTCAGAAAGTAATAGCAATGCCTTTTGCGTTCTTAATGATATCTGTCAATGTAAGCAAAGTAAAATTAGTTCTAGGAGGGTTCAAACAATGTGGCTGAATACAGTGATCAACTGAAGAAGGATCAGAATGTGGAAGCCGTTAGATGCCAACCTTTAAGCATTCACAGCTGAAGATGAGTAGAGAATGTCACAGCAAAATAGCAAGAACCTTGGCCTGGGAGCAGCTAGAAGACCGCTCTAGGTGGAGCCATCTGAGCTTTGGAAATCAACTGCTAGGGTTTCTTGGGCTTAAGAGTCAACTCAGCCCAGAGCCTGGATTAGGACTGAGGACATACCTAGTACACACTAGGACACCCTGTATATAGGGAAGTATAGGATATTCAGTCTGGGGGATATGGGGATGGATTCTGCATTTTTTTTCCCTTCTCTATTTGAGTACTTTTTAAAATGAGTCTGGAGTGGGCCCTGACAATTGCTTTTCTTTTTTCTTTTTAGATTTTATTTCAGAGAGAAAGAGAGAGAACACACAAGCAGAGGGAGGGGCAGAGGGAGAAGCAGACTCCTGCTGAACAAGGAGCCCATCTTGGGGCTCAATCCCAGGGTCCTGGGATCATGACCTGAGCCAAGGCGGAGGCCCAGCCAGCTGAGCCACCCAGACGCCCCAACAATTGCATTTTTAACAAGTCTTTAATGTGATGCTGTTGGTCAGAGCTCATACTTTGAGAACCGCTGATCTACAAATAGGAAATAAAATTTCAAAATATTAACATTAACAGCCTGTTAGCTTTAAAAATAAAGCAGCCATTTATTTCACCAGCAAAATTTTTTTTTTTTTTTTAATTTATGTGATAGAATGAGAGAGAGCATGGTGGGGGGGAAGGTCAGAGGGAGAAGCAGACTCCCTGCTGAGCGGGGAACCTGGTATGGGACTCAATCCTGGCACCCCAGGATCACGACCTGAACCAAAGGCAGTTGCTTAACCAACTGAGCCACCCAGGCGCCCCACAAAATGGGCTTTTTGTAGAATAGCAGAGAATTCCAAGTGAGGACTTGCAAACTATGGCAAAGCCATAGGCAGGTCCGACAAACATGGGAGAGGAACATTATTTTATGGAGAAGGGAGGAAGTTGAGAGGGGTTTTTTGAATGGAAGTCCTTTGGAGAAAAACAGGAGTTCAGGGTAATGATGGTTTCTCACAGTCTGAGTTGTAGGAGTAGTCGATTTCTTGTAGAAGATTCAGTGTGCATCTCTTCTCCTTGGGGCTTTTAATTGATTATTCTTTTCTGTTGATGATTCTTTGGTGAGGGTCTGTAATTGACAAATCTTCCCATAATTGACATTGATTGGTAAGGCTCCCCTAACTTCCCTACTCCACTTTTAGTGAGATTTCCCTTTATTAATTTCCACGAATCTAAATTAGAGGAAAGTCTTAGACTGTTTTTTCAGAAATTTCCTTGTTTTTCATACACTCATGTCCTCATTAGCAAGCTAATGATTGAGGGTGGGTCCAAAGATAAATCTGATAGGACTTCTTTCAGTTTGTTGGGAGGGATCATTTGTTCCTAGCCGACTTGATAATCAGCATGCTTATAATTTTGTGTTCTTGAGCCAACCCCCTTTTTATTGATAATATCAAATATACATTTTATATAACTTGTGTTAAATTCACAATTAATTGAAATTCTATGATTTCGCAGGGAATTTTTGTTTCCCCCCCAAACTGATCTGTTAATTATCTGAAGTACAAAAGTACAAAGATTCTAGCCTCTATCTTTGGAATGGTAATACCACCGAGGGCCATTTGAATATAAAATGAATAATTTCTCAATTCAGTGTTTAAGAGGCATGGTTTCTAAGGGTATTGAAATAGAGAGCTCATCTTAATGACTTTTTCTCCCAATGATGGGCCTTCCGTATCAGTTCCGTACCAAAAACTGATACAGAAGAATATATTTGGTATATTTTACATTTTTATTATATAGTATTGAACTCTAAGAAATGCTTTATGGTGGTTTTGTTTTCGTTTTTGTTTTTTTGTTTTGTTTTTTAGGATATCTCACATTGAAGAGGTTTCTCAAATATTCTGAATAAATTACGTTTTGGGAAATATTCTAAATTCATAGAGAATATAAGTGGTAAAATAGTTGATTCAGTGTTGGGGTTTACCAGCCTCCTTCCATTTAGGAGCTACCAATTCACGTTTAATGAGACCAAGAAGTAGGCTTTATCTCTTTTTCAGTCCAAAAATGAAGCCACTCTGGAAATCGTGTTGTAAACAAAGGGCAAAGGGAAAGGGATCTAAATTGTATTTTTCCTTGGTTCTTGATATGGTTTAGAAAAAAGCTAGAACATCTGTAAGAACTTCATATATTTACCTGATGAAAGCATGCGGGTTAACTGTGCTTAAGAAGCTTCTAATAGAATACTCTCTACACAAATAGCTGATAATTGACAGAGGAAGTTTCTGAACATAAATATTAATTTGTGTCTAGCTGATCATCTCATACAGAGTGCTTATGGCTCTGATTTTTCCTTTTTAGATATTGTTTTAATGCCTAATAAGATAAAGTTCTACATGTGGTAAATATTAAAGTAATTAAAAACATTTGGCTTTTTTGCATACATTTTCTAAAATTAACTGTCTTGTTAACACTTATCTCTCTTGTTTCTAATTGGGTTGAAATGTGTGAAAGGAAAAGAGCTTTGATATGGAACTATTTTTCAAAGGATGGTTCCACTATGATACCCATAGAGGAGCTAATCGAGGTAGCTTTGAAAAGTTTCTGCTGTCAGTGTTTTTACTTAGGTGGTGTAAGATTTAAATAAGAATTTGCTGCATCTCAGTAACTAAAGTTTTTCATGTATCATTTGTAAATCTAAGCATTATCACTTTAAAGCTAAGAGTTGATAGATGGTCCCCCAAGATCTGATTCTGAAGAAATAGTCTTTTATCTTATTTCTTTAAAATAGTCATCTAACTTTCTAGTAAAGAAAGGGGATTGTATTTAGTAATTTGCTTTTCTAAAGGCTGATAAATACTCATTTTCTCATTTTAAGTGTTCTATAGCTGGATGGTTTTGTTTAACTTTCTTTAAAATTGTTAAAAAGAATTGAAAAAAAATTTATGTACTATCTGAATCAGATTAAAATACTGTAATTTGAGTAACTCTTACAAAGGCTTTATATTAAAAGGAATCTTATAGAACATACTTCTACAATTTCACTGTAGGCAAACACCTGACATATTGAGACAGTTCTTACCATTTTTTAAAAGTTGAATTTTACATAAAAACAAAGTTATATTGTATGCCTGTGGAAAAGTTAATATTCATTTCTTTCCTATCATCCTGTGAGTTTTATTAAGACTGCTACCACCTGTCAGTAAGAGGTAGAAAGGAATCACAATGAAAGGAATTGATACTGAAGTAACTTCCTGAAGAGTCGAAGCAGCTTCTTATTTTGAATTGTGATATATACCATTGGGGTCTTGGCTAATTACTATTATCAGAGTTTGAAAGGATTCAGTCTTAAGGTAGGCAGGCAGGGCCATAATCAGGTTTGGTGGCATCTGAAACATACATAATTTGGGGGGTTTCTTTAAGAAAAAATATTTTCCTTTGCAAATTTATAAAAATCTCTGCCTGAGTGAAAGCACTGGATTTCTCCCTAGGGCCTCGAGAGGGTTGCTGACAGGGGGGCCCTTAAATTTCAGCTTCACTAGTTTCAAGGTTAAGACTACCTTTTGGACAAAAAGAAGGAATATAGGTTCTGCCTGTGGGCAGGAGGTGGCCTCTAAAGTTCTTCCAGATCTGGCCACATTTTTCAAAGCCCCACCCCCACCTTAAAAGAAGTTTTACTTCAGCAGAATTTCCGTCTTTTTCAGTGCTGGTTTACAAAGCATCAACCTATAACCAGAAATCTTCAAATGGAACTTGCTGAGTAGGTATTTTTTAACTGGTCAGTTATGAGTTGACCAAAATCTAGCACTTGGCCAAAGTTGTTGAAAATTGAGAGAGAAACTCTGTCATGGATCTGGTGTAATTTGTTCAAGTCTCAGAACAACTACTGTGCTTTCTTCCTTTGGTCCCTATACTCTTTGATCCTTTAATTTCTGATTTTGTACCATCGGAATCCATAATCACTGCCAAGCCGTTCGGAATGGGAAGAATTACGTAAAACAGCCCCTTCCCATCCCCATTAACATCTTTATCTTGTTTAGTTGCATGTAGTTCTCATCACTGAGGTTTTAGTTGTAGCATGGATTCTTCCTAGACTTAATTGGAGACTGGTCCATCCTGCACATCATCTAGGACCTTCCATAGTGTACCATACAAGCCTCATTTTATGCGAGTATCACATCTTCTGACACAGGCTTGAAGAGCAAAATACAAGTTACCCTCTGCTTGCTAAAGGCATATACTTAGAAAACTGTTATTACTTTGGGTAACTTTGAGGCAAAATCAGTAATCCTTTTCAGAGTTTTAGAGCCAAAAGCTACATGGGAGGTATAAAACACAATTGTGTTAAAACACTCAGGTTTTGGCTTGTTTACTTGTATTTATATTTGAGTAAATCAGTCACCATTAAATGAGATTTTTGGTCTTCCTGGAAGTGAAAAATGCCCATTGAAAGATGTAGTTAGTCACACTTATTACCTAATATTTTGTAAGCTGGAAATACTATATTTTCTATCTCTTTAGTTTTCCTTCCACATTATAGCTAGGTAGTCCCAAATGTTTGAAAATTTTCTACTAAATGGTATTATGAATGATTCATTATTAAGGAAATTTGTCCGTCTGACAGAAACAAGCCATCATAGGCAGAAATAAAAGTTTGAAAAGTCACAGACTTCTACGAATTTACACCTGAGAATATGGCATGTAGATAACAAATTCTCAGTTTTAGGAATTTTTAGTTCACCTGTTATTTAAGAAAATATTGAGCATCTATAGCTTAGAATTGTGAAAGGATAGTGTACTTAGACGAACCCCAAATCACATACTGATACTTGCATAGAAGACCCCAAGCCTAATCCTAGCTATGTCACTCAACAGTTAAGTAATTAGGAGCAAATAAATCTCTCTATGCCTTGATCTTCTCCTCTGTAAAATAAGGAAGGTTCCGTTAAGTGGACTTCTGATTTCCTTTTCAGGTCTAAAAGGCTTTGATTCTGTTGTCACAAGGCAGCATGCAATAAAATGCTTTATTCAAAATCAGATAGGCAGTATTATTAAGCATTGGTCCCCGGCATCTATCCAGTGGTCAGGAGTGAAGTTCAGTTACATATAGTCTAAATTATTCATTGGACATTTGAAGACAGTGCCCAGTATCAACATTCTTGTAGCACTTTTGTCCCATACTCCGTTAAGAGGTAATTGATGGTTAAGCCGGCTCAGTTTATGTGCTAAAAGCAAGCCTCAGCCTGCTGTTGCCCTTGGGGCCACACTGATGCGGGCATCTGTGAAATTGCTGTGGCTTTCGGCTTGCCTGCTAGGAGTCCAGCAGGGAGGATAGCACTTGGGAAACAATGCTATTGTGAGACAGTTTCAGTCTCATTGAGGGGAAAAATGATAACCTCACAGTGGGGTCCGTGGACTTCTGTGGTCCATTAGGGCCCAGCAAATACTTCACAGGTGGTTTAGCAAGCTAGGCAGGAAAAGAACAATGAGACAACTTTGTTCAGCACCTTCCACAAATATTAAATGTTAATAATTATGACATGCAGTATAGCATATTTAATTACGAATAATTGTGAGAGGCAGTAGAGCCCATGCTAGTTAAGAGAGGGCACTCGGGAGCCAGTCTTCCTGTGTTCAAATCCGAGCACTGCCTCTCAGTTTGTGTGTAATGTTGAGCAGGTTGCTTAACCTCTCTGTGCCTCAGTTCCCTCATAGATAAAATAATAATAGCTACTTTATAAGGTTATTGTGAGGATTAATGCATTATAAAAGCATTCAGAATAAGGTCTGGCACAGAGTAAATATTATGTGTTATCGTCATTATCATTACATTATTATCATATAAAATTTATACTGTTTTACTATCAATTAAGAATTGACTTGGTGGGTGAAGGAGAGTGGGAGATGTAGGCTTCCAATTATAGAATGAATAAGTCACAAGAATAAAGGGCACAGCATAGGGAATATGGTCAGTGATTGTGTTGTATGGTGACGGATGGTAGCTCCACCTGTGGTAAACATAGTATAAAGTAGAGAGAAGTAGAATCACTGTGTTGTACCCCTGAAACTAATATGTGTGTCCACTATACTAAAAAAAATTTAAAAATTAAAAAGAAACTGATTTGGGCACAGATAGCTGAAAATCTTAAAATAGCAGTGACTTAAGCTAGCAGCTTATTTCTCTCAGATATAAAAAAAAATTCATAGGTAGCCAGTGATCTGTAGTGTTAGGGACAGGCTTTATTTTGTTTTGTTTTTACCAGTCTCAGCGGGTTGTTTTCTACCTCATGGTCCAAAATGGCTACTCAGGCCATCTTGTTTGAATTCCATCCAGCCAGGACAAAAGGAATATGCCCCTTCCCTTTAAGCATGAGTTTTAGAGGTCACACATGACCATTTGGCTTACATCTTGTTGACCAGAACTTAATTACAAGGCCAAACTAAGCTTCAGAAGAAAATGTAAAATGTGCTTTCTGATTGGGGGGACAGGGGGCTATGTGATGAATCCAAAGTGGTGGTTTTATTATTGAAAATGAGACAGTATATTGGGAAACAAGTAGCATCTCTATCCACAAATAGTATTACATTTTGAAGACTGGGTTCTTGTTTTCTCAGTTAAGGTACAGATTTTTTGCTAAAACATATTATTTGCACATGATTTACATGTTTAAATATTCGGTATGTCATTACTCTGGTGTTATTTTAATTGCTATGTATATAAAAATAGATGTCTCAAAAGTGATTAATTAAATGACAAAAATAGAATTAAAATATTAACATCAAAACTCCATTTCAAGTACTGAATTTTAACCTAAATAAGTTGGTAGAAGGTACTCTGCTAGTCTCATAAATTACTAGAGACTTCTGAATAATAAAACATGTGAATAGCAAGTATGGCGAAGAATATGTAGCATTCAGATTTTATTGGACTCCTGATCCATTGACCCCTAACCGCCTGTTACGAAACTGCCGAAATAAGTCTTTCCAATGGTGAAATTAATGATCTTCTCCCCCCCCCACCAGACACAGAGACTAAAACCCTAGAGATATCATTTAGAATTTCAATCCCTTGTGTGACATTAGTCACGGTACTACCAGGAGGCTTGCCAGTTAGCCCAAACGCTATGGCAAATGTGTATAGAGAGGAAGCAGATTAATTATTGGCAAAACCCATTTGTTAAATGACAGATTACATATCAGTGGCCATCAGTGTGCAAAGAAACACTCACTATGTTTGTGTACTAACATTTTCCTCACAGTGAGGCAAAAGAACTGAGCTGTAGAGACTGAATCGTATTTCGGAATATATGAAATACAGATATTCATTCACTCAACAAAGATCTTTTCAGAGCTCACTCTGCGAGAATTCTTTGAGACACTGGAAATAGGGCAGAGAACAAAAGAGAGGAAAGGCCTTTCCCTCATGGAACTTGTATTCTGGGAGAATGGTTTCATCAGAATTGTTTCTAGCATTATTTATTACTTAAGATCCTGTGCTATATGAAAAGGGAGTAGATTGGGGAGTTCTAATGCAGACTGAACAAGGTGGATTAGGATCTACTGAGTTCAAGAGAAAAGAAAACCGTTTTTTTTTTTTTTTTTTTTGGAGGGGAGGACAAGGCTGGTTTTTACTTTATAAATAAGAATTTTGCCCAAATACTTGTCCATCTTCTGCTTCACTCTTCAAGGACAGTTGCTGGTCAAAATTTGCCCCCTGCTTATGAGTCAGGGATAAAGGAAGCAGTGAAAAGTATGACTAGCATGGAGTTCCAGTCCCTGAATGTATATCTTAGTGTGATAGGCAAAGTGGAAGACTACTTTCTTCCTTACGGAGGAACGCTGGCTTGCTGCCTAGTGACAAAGGGGCTCAAATGAGTTTATTGGAAAGGTAGAATAAAAACATTTTTTCTCTGCCGTGGCTTCATTTATTCATGTTCTTTCAAATAGCTTGCTTGGTTGGCGTTTGTGATACTCAGTTTCTTGAATAGCTTGGTTCTACCTTTTCATGTCGGTGTTATCACAGCGTTAAACACAGAGGGTAAGTTGTTGGCGGTTTCAGAGCAGCCCGGCTACAAATGGTTTTTACCAAGAAAATCACTTTTCCCCATTACCTGATGATTTTCTTTACTTAGATGAGGAAACTGAACGGCCTATTTAAAAATGGATAGAAATGCTACAGCAGAATATAAAGATTAGTTTGTGTTGGGAGAAATGGTCAGTCTCACTTTAAATGTGATAGGTGTTTCAACTATCTGAAAGCAGATATAAATGAGAAATTTCCCCATAATTCCTCCATCTCCATTTGCTCCAAACATCCTGAACTCTGAGAGCCACCAAACAGTTGCTGTCATTTCTAATGTCCCATAACCATAAAAAAATGACTTTCTAATTTAGATGAAATAAAGAGTAAGAAAACAAACAATGGATATGGAATCTGACCTTTAGCTCACATCAGATAAAGATACCTTAGTGAAAGATTGCAGACCAGCAAATCATCTCTCGCTGATATGAAACTCTTAATTAATTTTTAAACTTTAATTTTTACTTAAAAATTCTGACTCTTTTTTGTTTAACAATAGGTTGATATCCGTGTGTGCTGAACATTTGCTAAGTGGTCCAGGTCCCTGAAGTTGGAGAGAAATACTCTAAGCAGAGGAACAGGGATAAGAGGCATAAAGAGCAAGATGATGAAATTTGGGAAGGATGAGGATTGAGCATGTAAAATGTTATTGAGGGTCATGTGACCAAGCCCAGTGTCAAATGAGAGAGGGCTACACAAAGCACTGAATCCCCCCAGATGTGTGCCCCTGAGATCTACCAATGAAGCAGTCTGCCACAATTGTGGAAAAAAAGCTCTGATCAAAATATTATATTTTTATTGAAACCTAAAGGACTTGGTATCTTGGGAGGTGGGACCCGCTTCAACTAGGAATGTTTGAATTACTCTATGAATGTGAGAAGCAGGATATTTTAGGGCAGTGGTTCTCAACTTGGTTGCACATTAGAATCTCTTGAAGTTTGAAACTCCCAGATGCTTAGGTTGCATCCCAAGCCAATTAAATAGAAATTTCTAGGAGTTGGCTCAGGTATGAGTATATATTTTTTTAAAGATTTTATTTATTTATTTGAGACAGAGAGAATGAGAGACAGAGAGCATGAGAGGGAGGAGGGTCAGAGGGAGAAGCAGACTCCCCACCGAGCAGGGAGCCGGACGCGGGACTCGATCCTGGGACTCCAGGATCATGACCTGAGCCGAAGGCAGTCGCTTAACCAACTGAGCCACCCAGGCGCCCTGGTATGAGTATATTTTAAGGCTCTTTGGCAGGATTCCAAAGTGCAGTCAAGGTTGAGGATAACTGCTTTAGGGGTATGTTTCTGTTAAGATTGACTTGAAGGAGGACACCCATATCTTTTCTTGGCACCACTGATAGATAAAATGCTTGCCAAATGTGCAACGAATAAAGAATCAAGCATGGCTTTATGATTTTTTGTTGGGCTCTCAGGTTATGACTTCAAATTGTCCCAAGAACCTGTTTCTCCTGAAGTATCACCTCAGTCATATCTCTCTCCTCAGGATGCTAAAATGGTTTAATATTTTTCCGTAAGTAACATTACAACATCTTGTATGAATCTATCTGATTTGAGTTCCTCAGTTTTCTTTCTCTGATGTTCCCCGTTCTCTATTGATGTCTTGTGTAGACTCACCATCCCCCTGCCTTTGTCACTTCAAGCTCTCTGACTCTTAACCGTCCTTCTGCTTCATTCAACAGATGCCTTTAGCCACGTGGCATCTTCCTGTTCTTCTTTCTCCTTGAAGTTTTTTCAGAGTAATTCTTCATGATGCAATTGCTCAAATTACTTCTGTAATCCAACACATTTTTGGGGGGGGGTGGGTTCTTCTTTCTACAGAGAGTTAAATTTAAATGTGTAGGTTTGTGTATCTCTCGTTGGCCACATTTTTAATTTTTTAATTATAATTTATTTCAAGATGTAATTTTTGTACCTGACAAATTAAAACTTTTCAGATAAGTACAAAACAGCACAGAAATCTCTTTCCTTGGCCCACCCACATTTTAATTCTTTGGAGAAACTGTTAATGCTTTATTGCATATTCTTCCAAAAAAGTTTTAGGCAAATACCAAAACTATTTATTTAAAAGTATATAGCAATATATTAACATAATATATTCTGAATTTTTTTAAAAAAAATATATATATTGGAGATTTTGCCATATTTTATCTTTTATATTATCTCATTATATTTCTGTCTGGCTGTCGCATAATTTTTCAAAATTATCCCCTCTTGGTAACATTTACATTCCTTCTGGCTATTTCTAATACGTATCTTCACATAAATGGATATTTTTTTTTTTAAAGATTTTTTTTTATTTATTTGAGAGAGAGAATGAGATAGAGAGAGCATGAGAGGGAGGAGGGTCAGAGGGAGAAGCAGACTCCCTGCCGAGCAGGGAGCCCGATGCGGGACTCCATCCAGGGACTCCAGGATCATGACCTGAGCCGAAGGCAGTCGCTTAACCAACTGAGCCACCCAGGCACCCCCATAAATGGATATATTAATAGCAGGGGGACTGCTGGATCAAATAATGCGTGTACTTAAATTTTGAGAGCTATTGGCAAAGTGCCTTCCTAATTTCATATTCCCACAATAGTTTATAAAAATACCTGTGTTCTCACATCCTCATCTACACTGGATTTCAGTCAGTTTCTGTTTTGCTTGAGTTTAGGCCCTCGATGTCTCATCTGCACTGCTGCCGTAATCTGTTTTCTCTGCTTATTCTCTACAGAGACATTAGCAGAGTCTGGTCCCATGGAAGATGTCCTAAAAATATTAGCATGAAGGACTTCACTAAACTCAAGAACAGAGCAGAAAATTTCTGCATTTGTTAATGACGAGTCACAAAATTTCAGTATGATATAAACACTTTGTGATGCTGCTTTGAAACCATACTGCATGCTGAAATAAAGTACTAAAATAGTTTTATAACAGGTAGATATACTTTTAAAAACCCATACAAAGTCCTAGAAATCTACTGACAGTTCTGATGTTGGTAAGATACTCTGCAGCTAGTGGGAATGTACCATTTTTTACGATTCTATGTACATGTAGTATTTCCTTATGAACAGTGATGAAAATGTCTTTGTATGGATTTTTGGGGGATTTCCTCTTGTATACAAACAATAGAGTAAATGACTAATGAAAAGAGTCTGACACACATAGTGGAATATTTAGGAAATTAGAAAAAATTATAGCACATATAATGAAAAACTGGCACTGAGCAGCATTTTATTGTGATTAAAAAATCATGACTTTATGAATTGAATTTCATATCTGGCTTCTGTAGTTCTTCTTTTCATATATTAAAACTGTTTTATTAATAAGGAAATTAAAGAAATTTGAACCTTTCAACTTGGAGGCAAATAGAATTTTCCTCGTTCATTTTTAAACTTCTGTCTTAAATATCTTGCTGTTTTTTGAAAGTGATGGAAAGAGAGGAAAGCTGTATGTGCTTTAGGATTTTAAGAATATTTATTGTATTTGGGTGTATTAGTAGGAAATTATTTACTTTTAATGGCTGAAAAAGTAGCATACTATAAAATTTTTCACCCAAAATGTGCATTATCCATCATTGCTGTGAGTGGAGTTACATGTTAATATGGATTCATGAAACTGAAGGCATCCACTCTCTTTTTATTTGGAAGTACCTAATCCTCAGGATGTCTGTGTGGCTCAGTCTGTTAAGCCTTCAGCTCAGGTCATGATCCCAGGGTCCTAGGATCGAGTCCCGCATCAGGCTCCTTGCTCAGCAGGGAGTCTTCTTCTCCCCCTGCTTGTGCATGCTCGCTCTCTCTCTCTCTCTGTCAAATAAATAAATAAAATCTTTTGGAAAAACTAAAAAGAAATATTAAAAAAGGAGGTACCTACTTCTCTTCAGGGGCATTTCTCTTTTTGTTATTATGTTCAATTAGCCAACATACAGTACATCATTAGTTTTTGATGTAGTGTTCAACGATTCATTAGTTGCATATAACACCCAGTGCTCATTTCTTTCTACCTTTTGTAGGAGAGCTTCTAAATAGCTGCCAAATTTATTGACTACCTTCTGTATTCCAGTATTTGTTCTAGGTATTTTACAGGTGGTCTTTAATTTTTACAAGCTCCTTGAAACCAGTGTTGTTATTACAATTTTTTTAGCCTCCAATAGATTAAGTAACTTGGCCATTGATGACAGAATTTGTTAGGGGCAGAGCTAGAATGTGAGCCCGATGCCAGGTCCACAGTCCCTGTGTGCTCAGGAATGATGTACGCAGGATCCAGTGTTAGCCAACAGGTCAAAATTCCAGGGCTCATTTTGGGTTCCATTGTCTCTGTTACCTTTGTGCGCCACTAGCACTTCATGAAGTTCCGGAAGCTAAAAATGGGAATGACCAGGATGTAGAATCACTCAAAGGGCCACCATTCAGTCTGTGCTGAAACGGTAGCTACCGAGACAAAGCCACCCAAGTGGAGAGCAGAAGTAGCTATTTTACAACATCAAGCCACCGAAACAGTCCTTCGAGTTGTGTGACTTTTAAGGATGTAATTCGAGAGAATTGTCCTGTGGTCAGTTTGGGACTGGCTGGGCTTTTTTCCTACTTATTCTTCCACAGGTTTACTTTGATAAAGGGAGCTTGTATTTCTATGTAAGAACTACAAAAAATAGATTTTAAAAATTTCTTTAAAGTGGAATTTTTTTACCCTGATGTCTTCAATTATTTTATCTTAGTTTAGATGTATTAAAATATTTTTAAAAACCGTTTGTTTATAAGGTTTATAAGGTTGTGTGTGCTTGTTTAGTTTTTATATTTAAGGAAGTTTTCCTTATTTCAGTTTTAGTGAAACACTATGTCAAATATGTATTTATCTGACAAAGAGTTGTACGCCTTGTTTTAAATTTTGTGATGTTTTGAAACATAAATATAACGTGTGGAATGGTTATAATATCTATTGCATATGTTGCTCTAGACGTGTTGCTATCTACATGATTCAGACTTTCAATTTCCAAAATCTCTTGAACCTACAATACTTTTTCAGACAATGGTTATTAAATAATAAAGATTTTCTAAAGCTAAATCAAATTTCTAGAAACTCAAGAGGCAGGATTTATATTAGATAGAAGTAAACTTAAAATTGAGTCTTGATGCCTCTGTAGATAAATAGTATTTGTATTGAATTAGGAATAAGCTATACATTAATATTTTTAATCCATCCCTTACAGGAATATGGGCTTTGGAGTTTATTTCTTTTGATGTCTTGGATAAGACTGACTTCTTACCATTTGTTATTGTTTTTAATGTTACATGCTTTCTTTAGCAAGCTGATGAGGGAACTTTGCTGTCAATTGCTCCAACCGCCCCCTGCCTCTATGTGAGGCAAAGAGCAAAGCTGTATGATTTCTTCCTAGATCCTGTCTCCTGGCTCTACCTACCAGGGGAATCATGCATTGTAAGCTGCATTTCAGTGTTGGCGACTGTGATGTTCTATCTAGCTAACACAGCCCAAGTATCCACTATGAAACGTTACCTTCTACAGATTGTTTACTTTGTATTAATTTTACAGATTAAAGGTTGGACTCCATCTGAATATTCTGTGCAAATGCATTTTCCAGCTGTGACACATAGGCTGCTTGGCCTGGATAAACTGGTTTCCTGGCTAGGTTAGCAAAAGACTCAAAATTCTTCAAAACATAGGGGTTATTATTTTTTGTTTCTCAAAGAGAAGCTAGAGTAGTTTCCAGTGAACTGAAGAAGACGATCTTACAGAAAGTAAAATTGATTTTAAAAGGATTGTAAGATTTTATGAACTTATTTTTTTTTAGTTAGTAAGTTACTTTTTAAAGGAGATAAATAGTACATTTTTATGTCAATAGTAGAAATGACTGATGCATAGCCTGAGTTTTTTCTCAAGAGAGATTTCATGTGCAAGTAATGCCAGGCGGTGAGCTCTGGAGAATATTTGGAACACTGTCAAGGATAATACCCCTGCCTAAATATGGGCGCTCATGGACTTAGTGAAAACACATAATATGCACCAGGCCATTCATTCGTGTTCAATATACATGTACTTTTAATATGAAAAGGTAAGGTGTATTATTGGTTGTTGATTAGACCAGCTTTTCTC
Organism: Mirounga angustirostris; assembly: GCF_029215605.1. NCBI lineage: Eukaryota > Metazoa > Chordata > Mammalia > Carnivora > Phocidae > Mirounga > Mirounga angustirostris. Next base: position 164,847,100 of record NW_026991711.1, read on the forward strand.
CTTTGGTTATAGAATAGAATAAATTTCTCAATCTATGTAATATGTAGGAAATGAATATTTGGTCTATACTTAAGATACTTACTTTTCTAGAGATGAAGTTTCTTTTCTGTGGGAAGATTTCTTCACAATTTTGATAGGTTTTACTAAGAATTTTTTTAAACCTTGAATAAATGGAGGAACATACCACATACCTGGATGTTAATACTGAATTTTATAATGTTTTAAATCTGGACAAGTTGGCTATCTGACCTGCAGGCTAAATCTGGCATGCAGGAGAGAGAATGAGAGAGAGAGAGAGAGACTGGTGAATTTTTTTTCAATTTCAATTCGATCTGAAATATGTTTGGATAATACAGACATTCTGCAGGTGCCAAAAGTACCTTTCTTTTCTCATGTAACACTGGCTTGCTTCATTCATTTATGTTACCTGCATGGCTTCTAGAATCATTTGAGTTTTTGGCCATTTTGTGTTTTAATCAATTTAGGAAAAACAACTGTATTTTATATAATCCTATCTAATATTACAGTGCATTTGAGGGGGAATTTAAGGTCATCTGGACTGCTTTCTGGGTTAGAGAGAGAAAGAAATGGAGACTTATCACCAACCAACTTTTTAAAAAAGTTTTTATTTTAATTTCGGTTAGTTAACATACAGTGTTACATTAGTACTGGGAGTACCATATAGTGATTCAGCATTTCCATACATCACCCAGTGCTCATCGCGACAAGTGCACTCCTTCATCCCCATCACCTGTTTCACCCATCCCCCATCCACCTCCCCTCTGGTAACTATCAGTTTGTTCTATATAGTTAAGAGTCTGTTTCTTGGTTTGTTTCTCCACATGAGCCCCCCCCACCTTGCTCATTTGTTTCTTAAATTCCACATATGAGTGAACTCGTATGGTATTTGTCTTTCTCTAACCGACTTATTTAGAATATACTCTCTAGCTCCATCCATGTTGTTACAAATGGCAAGATCTCATTTTTTATGGCTGAATAATATCCCAGTGTGTGTGTGTATATACACTGTATCTTCTTTGTCCATTCATACCATCCAACTTATGTTTTCATTGAGCAAACCTAATTTTGATTAACTAGGGGAAGAACCTCCTCTACAGTATTTAACTGGCTTGACTCTGGTAGAAGAGAGGTGAGTAAATCTATTCCTCTGGGCGGATGGTGATTGTACAGTGGGTTCTGAAAGTGTGGCCACCAGAGCAGCATCAACATCATGCAAGAACTTATTTGGGGGAAAAAAATTACCCAGCCCTTACCCAGAGCTCCTGATCGGAAACTGTGGGAGATGTAACCCTGCATTCAGTAAACAAGCTTTGCAGGGCATCCCGATTGCGCTCTAAAACTGGAGAACCATTGGTTTATTGAATCCTATTATTGCAGTAAGATCAGTGGAATGAAGGGTTTTTCCTTGAATGGAAGAAACCTGGGTTCTGGTTTTGAACAAACCTCTTGCCAGCTGTGTGAGCATGACTCCTCTGAATCCCTGTTCCTTGATTGTAAAATGAGGGAATGGTGTTCTGTGATCCGAGGCATTCATAATTTCAAAGATCTTTCAATTGTATTATTTCTTCTCTTCCATTGCTATGCAATTAAAAATAAAAAGCCAGAAAAAGCACCATTCAATCTTCCTTTGTTTAAGGGGCTATGGGAAATGAAAGTAGAGCATTTGTCAGGTGCCCTTAGGCTACAAACTGATAATGGAAGAAATGGCCCTGAATCTTTGTAACACCTGTAGGCCTTGCCTTAGAAGATACTTGACAAGGACAGTTGAAATATTTAGTGGTACTTGATGTGCTGGAGTATGAAACCAAGTGTAATTTAAGCAATTTAGAGCCCATTGAACTTGTCTAGCTAGTGCAATTGGTATAGCCAACAAATGGTTATGAAGGAAGCAGTTAATATTAACGGTTTCCTGTACGACTTGGCATGTTTTAAAACGAATGAATTATAAAATCCTAGTCTCCATGCTCATTTGTTGTGGTGTTCTTTCCTCACAAACTTTATTTGTATTTGTTCTGTGCTTTAACTTCTAACGTAGTTCCATATATTTTATTTCGTGTAATAGCCAGGAAAACCTATCAAATAATAGTTTATTAGAACCATGAAGCAGAGGTGAAAGTTGTGGTTTATTTGGTCAATACCTGGTAATTCTTAGAAACTCTTTTGTGAATCTCATTGACGTTTCTGGGTTTTAAATAGTACATATGTTGAAAACATATTTAATATTCTCGTTAAAAAAGCATAATGGAAAATTCAAATATTATAGAGGTATGTGATATGAAAAATTAAAAAAAAACCCTTCAAATCCACTTTCCCACTTTTGCCCACTGCCTGAGGCAAGCATTGTTTGTTACATGTTCTTTGTATTGTTTTTTCTAAATTGCACTATAAAAAAATATTAGTGTATTACACCCATAATGTGCTGTTGTCACACTTTGTTTCCTGTTAAATGCAAGGTCCAAGTGTCAATTCCTTTGGAAAATCTATGGCAGAATAGCTAGTATTTTGGTGAAATCTTTATATTCATCCTCATAAAAGTGAAATGCAGATAGGAATGCCATTATAAGTCAAAGCCAAGAAGAACTGAAGTAAAAAATTTGAGGAAATCACCAGCAAACTAATTTGCCTCTAGAGCTTATGAAGTAGAAAGGTGCCCTTTTGTAAAATGGTATATTATGTGATTGTAACAAGGGATTGATTGAAGTAAATGATCTTGCAGAGTTGGTTGAGAAATTAACTTATGGTAATATTCTTGTAGGAAAGTCTGGACTGGAGTATTCCGCTCTCTGTTGTTACTTAGATTTTCAAATTAAGTGGCAATGTCCTTGGAGCATGTACCAGGTTCAATCTCAGAAATGATCAGCATTCATCAAATCAGTCAACAAATAGTTTTGCGGCTCTGTGCATCAGGCATGACATGTTTTGAGAGCTTTTTGCAAGATTTTGTATTTATCTGCCCCTTTGAAGGAACAGTTCCACTACTCATACCTATTCACATCCCCTGCCACTACCTAGAACCAGCTTTACACCCATCTTCTGCTTATCTCCCTCTCACCTTCCACCTGCATTCACACCTGACAGGTACTTATTTCTCCCCCCTGCCACCCCCATCAGGGGTCTTTGTAGCTGCTTTTGTCATTGACCAAGATATGTTTAGAAAAATTTTAATCTCTTGTGCAATTTTGGCAAACAGCAGCCTCAGCTCTGCTTTTTCCTAACAAATAACTTGCAGATTGTCATGTTTCTCTTGGGAGAAGGAAAAACGTCCAATCAGAACAGAATTGAAATGATATAAATTAGGCTCATTGTTTAGCAAATCGCTGGTGTTAGGTAAGAATTATAGATAAGAATAGCCCGGGCCCTCTTAAGGATCAGAGCAGGCATGTGTGCATGCATGAGGAAACCAGGCCTTTGTTAGTATCCTCTCTGAAATGGCTATTAAAGTAATTACAGTAATTTATAGATTTTTTTTTCCCCCTTCGATTTCAAAACGGGTTCCATTTTTTGTCTTTTGTCTTGAGTTCCTCAGTTGGAGAGTGTATATGTGTTAGCGTGTGCTGGGTGGCGCTCCTATAGTCGCCACGAATTAATCTGCACCCGGACCGATGAGATGTGGTGCTCACAGACACCCGAAGATGGCTTTGCCGGCTTTGCTGTCGGGAAGTCCTTGGCCCTTTGAGAATAATAAGCGAATTGTACTGTACAATACCATAGCTTAGTGGTTAATTATAGTTTGTCATGGAACCACTTAAAATTGCCGTGTTTGATTTAAAGAGACTTTTTTTTTCTGAATGTCTTTAAAAATACATCCATTCACAGCTATGGATTTTGTGATTATACTTCATTGCATTTTTATGGCATTGACTTTTGTATATAAGAATAGCAATACTTTCTGTGGCTCTTAGAGGGAGGCTTTAAAAATCTATTGACTGCATACATAACCTAGTACGTGCTCATTGTGCAGGACTTGTAATTGTAGTGTGATAGAATGACAAAGAGAATTTTATGTAGTGGTACTTTTCTATATTTAATTTTTTATGAAGTAACTCCAATAGTTTCAAGTCCCAAGAATGCCTTATAACAATTTATGCTCATTTTCCCTTATCTTTGCCCGAACAACACAAGTTGTTAAAAGTGACTTTCTTTTTAACAAGTTCATGTTGAATGTAGAGATTAGACTATTTCTCAATAAGCCTTGGCATCATTATTATTTATAATAGTAGTTGGTATTGTTTATGTATAATTTTAAAATTTTACCACATGAGATGTTTACCCAGATAGCGACATTTCACAAGGCCAGAAGACCTAGCGTTAGTTACTTACCTTCTTAATTAGAGTCAGAACTGAAGGAGTTAAGGTTTTTTTATTCTGTAGATCAAGCATTGTAACCACAGTAACCAATTTACTGTTATTTGCTCAGTCCTAGCAGAGATGGAAAGTCAGTGGTGGAAAAAGTCTAATTCATAGACAAGCACAACTGCAGTTGATCCCAATGGGTTAAGATTCTGAGGCATAATTAACTATTTGTGGTTTTAGGTCCCGTGGTTTTAATAGGAATATATTGCATTTTATTTTTCAGGTGGTTCGATTCCCAGCAGCCATTCAAGTTTAATATAAAGGAAGTTTATATGGTTGATAGTTTGCATTTTCATAAGGGAACAGTTGACAAGAGTATTTTTGAGAAAGCAGAGACTGAGATAGGATTTAGTATAAATAATGGAAAAATCAAATGTAAATTATAGAAACTTGAATTTTTCTATAAAATTACAGTAATGCTAAGTTTTGTAAAAGATGGGAATGGTAAATTTTGAGTATTCCCATTGAAATGTAACAATGGAAAATTTACTTTATATGATTTACATTTAACAGAAGTGTCATAGCTATCTCTAAAGGTTGTTGTGAAAAATAAATGGGCATATGCTAGTTAGAGTAGTTTGAGGTACTTGGAAAAAAATCTTCAGATTTAGTGTGTTCAAAGCCAACTTCTTTTCCTTCTCAACTTTCTGCCTCATCTTGGATGCTTCGCAAAAGAAGGGGATTATATTATTTTGAATTTACATACACTTTATATCAATGTTAAGATATCTTTTCCTGTTTTTTTCTGGGAGAATTTGGTATAATTGATATGGATAGATTTGTCAGTGATAGATCCTGAAAGTCTTAACTTCAACAAATTGGCAAAAGATGACTTTCTTTTTAACAAGGTTGTATATAATATTTGGGTTTACTTCTGAAATACAAAGTTGGCTTTACCTATGAGATATTTCCAGAAAACAAATACTTCAAGCAATTTTCACTGTTGCCTTGGATGGTAGTATAAGCCACCATCGGTCTCTTGGATCACTGCAATAGCTTCCTCACCTCCCCCTTCTTCTCCTTTTACCCTGACCTCTTTCCCTCCATATCCCTACATCCCTGCCAGAATGATCTTTTAAAATTATGAATCATTATGTCACATGCTGGTCAGAACCATTTAATGGTTTTTCATCTTACCTAGAGTAAAATTCAAAGTGTTTATCATAATGTGGATCCTGCCTGCTGCCTCATTTCTCACTTCCTTTGCCTCCCTGACTGGACTCCAGCCACACTGGCTTCAGTGCCATAGTTTCAGTTTGTAGTTTGCAAAATGAGAGCTTTTGTACCTTCTGTTTTCTAAGCCTGGAAGGTTCTCAGATATTTAATGGCTGCATGATCGCCCTCTGATTTCTGCTCACATGTTTAGTTCAGTTGGGCTGCCATAATAAACATACCACAGTCTGGGTGGTTTATAAACAATAGACTTACTTCTCAGAGTTTTGGAGGCTGGGGGATCCAAGATCAAGGTTCTGATAGATTCAGTGTCAGGAAGAACCCACTTTCTGGTTTTCTCTGTAGCTCCCAAGGTGGAAAGGACTAGGGAGCTCTGTGGAGTCTCTTTTTTAAGGGCCCTAATCTTATTCAACTCTTACAGGCCCCACTTCTTAACATCATCACATTGAGCTTTCGGTTTCAACATAGAAATTCTGGGGGGATACAAACATTCCATCTATAGCAGGTGCCAAGTCCTCAGAGAAAGCTTCCTTGACTATCATGTGTCAGGGAGCACCTCTCCCCCTCTTCATTATCCTTATTTTTCCTCATTGCACTTACTATTCTCTGACATTATATTATGTATTTGTCTGTTTTCCTCCCACTGTCTGATTCTAAGCTCTGTGAGATGGGGAGTTTTAATTTTGTCGTCCTCTGAATTATCAGTACCTATTTGTGGCACATACTATTTGATATAGTTGTTTAAAAAAAGAATGTTCCAAAGAACTAGGCTTGACTAGGTGTAGAAATTACATTTTCAAATAGATAATCAAGAGGAGATTGAGGATATCGTTTAGGGTCAGCAAATCCTGGTTATTTTAAAGCCCTTTAGGCCCTTGGCTAGCCAAAACACCTGTCCCTAGTGTTTTCTTTTCCACTTGTGCTTGAATCTTGTTCATCCTATTGTTGATTATCTCTTGGAATCACCCTTCACAAAAAGGCTTTTGATTTATAACCTGGAAAACAGTAATAATGCCTTTGCATAAGCTCCACTATGAAAATGTTTCCATTTTGTCATTTTGTGTATTTCTAAAATCCACCGATACTCAGAATTGTCCAATATATCTTTCATCTTCTTGTAACTACTTCAGTCAGTTATGACACTTTGGAGTAAGGGGAAAAAGGTACCAAATCCTTTCTATAGGAAATCATGGTATTTCTCTACACTTACAGATATTAGTAATGCTTTCCGTTTATAATATTTGAGGAAGAAACATTTTAGTGAATGCTCTCTAAAGACCTAAAAATGCCGGTATATATCTATCCTCAGAATGGGTAATTTCTTATTGTCAACAGAAATGTCTATTACCTGGATTTCTGGATTATGATAACCTCGAGGTTCTCAAATCTGCTTAATTATGTTTCACAAAGATGATATTGTTGGATAACTTAAAAATCCAGTGGTTAAAGTAATTTAGTTGGAAAATACCAATAAGAAAAGGCTTATATATGAGCTACTAGAAAATGAAATATACTATATAAAAACACCTTCTGGCTATCTAAAGTTTAAGCACTGACCATGGGTAGTTTTGAGAAATTTTCTTCTTTTTCAATGAAGTTTGTTATATTAAATAGCTAATAATGATAGTAATAATAATTGAATGCTCATGTGGCAGAAACTATCCTAGAATTTGACATAATATTATCCAATTTAATGCCCAAAAGATTTTAAAAGTGCAGCCTTATTGTCCTCATTTGGAGTTGAGGAAAGGAAGACTTTAATTAACTTGTCTTTGGTTGTACAGCTGGAGATGGGGAATCAAGATTTGAATCCAGGATCTCCTAACGCTCAGACTCAGAATCTCAACCCCAAGGAAACCAAAATGATTTGGCTGAGGTTCATGATGATGATCCTTTTCTCGATGTTATTAGATTGATGCCCTCAGAGTGTATAAGCCCCTTTGTTCACCACGCCATTAACAGCCCCAGTGATTCTGCTGACTCAGCTGTCTCTTGTGATTTTGGAGGGTTTCAGTTTCTGGCAGGTGCCCTCAATGTGGAGACTTAGCTCCCCACTATCTGAGGACAGAAAGAAAATAAACAACATGGTTAAATCAATAAGACTAATTGTGCTATTTAAAATCTTTTTGGGGGGCACCTGGGTGGCTCGGTTAAGCATCTGACTCTTGATTTCAGCTCAAGTCTTGATCTCAGGGTCCTGAGTTCAAGCCCCACATTGAGCTCCACATAGGGCATGGTGCCTACTTAAAAAAAAAAATCTTTTTAGTTTCCACACACCTCCACTTCTCTTGGGGAAGGCTTTGTGCTAGCATATTTGCCACGGGCCTGAATGCAAGAGTCAGGAGCATGGCCATATGTAACTCTTATAATAGAAATGTACTTTTCTTTCACTCATTTTGTCAGCAGAAACTCTGGAATTTCTGTGGTTTTGCTAGCTGGAAAAAACGGCCAATAACCAAATATGTGGGCTGATGATCTTCTAACTCAATACTTTGTTATTATTTGAACTTATTTGTAAGAATATTATTGAATGACACAGTCTCTTGAGAAATTTGCTGAAATGCTGAAATAATACTCTTCAGATAGCAATTGCAGTTGTTGATATGTTTTCTAGCTTTGGGTCTAATATGAGTGAGTAAAACGGGAGTTGAAAGCCTTGAGAGTTTGCAAGAATTATTTGATAGGATGTCAAGCATTAATTGAATAAGATCTTTAATTTGAATGTGATTTATTAAAAATAGATTCTGGATGAACTTGTTAACCTCAGAGGTGAGGTAATAGAATAGTTTCCTCGTTAGGTTACCTGTATGAGCACAGAATAGATTACAAGTGATAGAATATCTTTATCAATTTGTGGTAGTCTGGCTTCCAGTAGTAATATTTTATTATGTTAGGTCTTAAGTAGGCAAGTGGCCATTTCTCAAAAGCAGAATTGTATGCAGTATTTATGACTTCCTTTTCCAAGTGTATTCTTTCTTTGCCCCTGGACAGAACATAATTATGAAACTTTGCCTTTCCTGTAATAAAACTTGGCTGCTACTCGATAGCTGAAGTTAGGGAAGTGGGAAGTTTGCTAACCATTGCCTTGGTCCTGAGTGGCCAAACCACAGAGCCATCATGGTAGGAATCTAAGTCAAACCAAAGGCACCAGAGAATTTGAGAAATCTGTGGCATGTGGTTAAGGAAAATGGTGCCTCTTTTCTCTCCTTCGCCTCAGGAGGGAAATTCCAAGCCCAGGCAAGGAGGATTGGTCCAGAGATTTTGAGGTTCCTAGGATATGGTCCAGAGATTTTGAGAAGAAAGGTACCATGAGAGGTTGGTAAAGTAGGAGTTGGTATGTGATATGGAAAAGGAAAGTGAGTAGATGATAATGCCCCCATGAGAATAAGACGGAAGCCAAGTGTTTACTTCTGAACATTGCATGATGTACCCTTGGCACCAGCTTTGCTAAATGGAGATGATAAATAAACTCAATGATGTATTTATTCCCAGTGTGGAGAAAGTTGACTTTCAAATTAATGAAGAGTAAGAAGAATCAAAGTCCAGAAAGAGAACTGTAAACAAGTTTACTCAGTAGTAATCAAATAACTTTGATGGTTAGAAAGCATTTGAAATAGGAAGAGACAGATCGTCTTTTCTTCTTTGGAGCTGGAACTCATTTGAACATTTAGAGGCATTGTGCCATTGGGTTGGCAACCAGGCCTCCTGATCTCAGGCCAGTATTCTTTGTAGCCCATGACTCTGATGTGTGTGTGCAGGGAGGGGGGGGCAGAGAGGAGAGTAATGGAAGGCAACATGAGGGTTTATATGAGTTTAAACAAAGATGGCTAAAACCATGTCTTATTCTATACTCTTAATTGGTCATCATATATATTCGACTTTTTGTGGTTTTATTAAAATCAGTTGCAAAATCTTTTCTGCTGAGCTGGGGGTTATTGTGTGGCAATTTATCTTACTGATAAATTGAAAAATTGAGAACTGTTGAACGTTTTGAAGCAGTGAAATGACACAGTCGCCTCTGTATTTTAGAAAAAAAGCACTGGCTGAAACAAGTGGAGGCTGTGTTGGAACTGAAAGTTTGTTGAGATGTAGAACATTTCAGACAAGTGCTAATAAGAGCCTGAAAATGGAGAGGGGTAGTAAACCTGAGACATAATTTTGGGTAGAATGTGTATATTTTGCCAGATGGTTGAACTTGGATGACAGTAGTGATGTGCACTGTTGAGCAAGTCTGAAACATGTAGAGTGGTTGAGTAAGTAGAGGCTCTATGAAGCTGGAACTAACCATCGCATCCTCTCCTCTCTCATCACCCACGAGCGACTTGTGGCCAAGTCCTTTTGATCATAGTTCTGAGATATGTAGTGAATCCTTCTTACTGACTTCACTTGTATCGCTCCAGTGCTGGCTGCCATCTCCTGCCTGGACTGGTGCAGTATCTTCTCAGTTAGTGTCACAAGATCTGCTGCTTCCTCCTTTCCGTCCACATGACAGTGATCCTTTTTTAAAATGCACTTGTGATCCTGTTACTCTCCTGCTTAACATTCTTCCATGATTTCCTATTGCTCTTAAGACCAAAAGTTTTAACATGTCCTACAAAGATTTGCATTCTGGTCCTTGCCTACCCTATCAGCTTCATCTCCAGCCGTTTTGCTCTGTGTTTGTGTGGCTCCAGCCATTCTGTCCATCTTTCAAAGTGTCAGGCTCTCTGCAGACTTCTTTTGCACATGCATTTTTCCTAATTGAATGACTTGAGCCTGTTCTTTTCACTGGGTTAGCTCCTTTCCTTTTGGTCTTTATTTCTTTTTCTCATAGATGCCTTCCTTGATACCCTTGGCTAAGCTTTTCCACTTCCTGATATACTTCACCTTCCATATACAATTATTTGTTTAGTGAATTGAGCTCCATGAAAGCAGGAATGAGTTCAAATATATTTTTTAAATTGCTAAATCCCCAAGGCAGTGCCTGGTACATAATAGCTGTTTAATGTATATATTTTAGGTAAATGAATAATGGCTTTATCAAAACTGATGTAAATTGGTCATAGGGGTCATTAGTAATATTTAGTAAACTGCCTAGTAACTAGCCATTTCTTGTATCTCTCAGAGGATATAATGGGAGGTCATGTTTTGGTGGACAGTTTCTTTGCCAGAATAATATAGTCAAACATGGAATGTTCTGAGGATCTGCTAGGAGAATACAGGTCAGAAATTTAGAGACCTGGAGACTTAATAAGTTTGCTGATCTTTGCCCTTTCTGATTTCCTACCAACCACTGTATAGATTATCTGGGTCCTATCATAATAGAAATATCGTGTTAAACACTCCCAAGGTCTCATGGCTAGTAAGTAAGTGATGGAGTAGGTGGTATTTGAGGCTTGATCTCACTCCGAACCCTGGGCTCAGCCACTTACCCACTGAACTCAGACATCACAGAGTGTGCAATAGTGCTTTGTAAACTGTAAAACCCTAAGTAAGGTCTAGCATGCAGATGACTTATCTAGCTTGCTCTTTGAAGTAACTATAAACTGCATTTCATTGAATAGTAGAGAGGAGAATGGTGAATTTTGCATAAAAGGCAACATTGAATGAATTGAGTTGAGCTATTTTGCAAAGACGTCGTTGTGATTGTATGGCTGTATTTGGCAAGCAGAGAATCCCTAATTTCTTCTGCTGTGAGACTCCCAAGGAGACATTTATATTAGCAATACTGAATTTGCAAACCTGCATTTTAAAATTTAGCTCTATTTGTATTCTGTGTCTCTCTGGGAGGTGTTCAGTACATTATGAATTTCTGTGCTTTTATCTCCTGCTAAGGATTTGAGTTCTTAGCCTAATTAATCATTAAGTGTTGTCAGTCTATCATGATGTGGTTAATTATCAGAGAGAGTGTATATATTTCAGACAGTCATGACCCTTTCCTGGGTAACTATAGAAACCTTAGCAGTACTGATATTATCTAAAATTATAGAATTTAGTTTTTAAGCCATTTTAGCCTTAGATAGTTATGGGTAAATAATTGGTTATCATCTAGAAAAAAGGGAAAACTTGAATGAAACTAATATTTTAAAATGTATAAGTAATAAAAATGTGTTCTAAATAATTTATAAATAACAGAAATGTGTTCTCTAGAGTATTTTTGACTATGACTTTTTTTTTGTATTTGTTTGTATATTTGTTACAGAGCTTTCTCACAAACTATCTTTTCCTCCCCCCGCCCCAAGAATTTTGTTTGTTTGTTTTTAATTTAATTTTATTATGTTAATCACCATCCATTACATCATTAGTTTTTGATGTAGTGTTCCATGATTCATTGTTTGCGTGTAACACCCAGTGCTCCATTCAATACATGCCCTCCTTAATACCCATCACTGGGCTAACCCATCCCCCCACCCCCCTCCCCTCTAGAACCCTCAGTTTGTTTCTCAGAGTCCATAGTCTCTCATGGTTTGTCTCCCGCTCCGATTTCCCCCCCTTCATTTTTCCCTTCCTACCATCTTCTCTCTCTCTCTTTTTTTTTAACATATATTATTTGTTTCAAGGTACAGGTCTGTGATTCATCAGTCTTACAAAATTCACAGCACTCACCATAGCACATACCCTCCCCGATGTCTATCACCCAGCCACTCTATCCCTCCCACCCCCATCACTCCAGCAACCCTCAGTTTGTTTCCTGAGATTAAAAATTCCTCATATCAGTGAGATCATATGATACATGTCTTTCTCTGATTGACTTATTTCGCTTAGCATAATATCCTCTAGTTCCATCCACGTTGTTGCAAATGGCAAGATTTTGGGGTTTTTGATGGCTGCATAATATTCCATTGTATTTATATACCATATCTTCTTTATCCATTCATCTGTTGATGGATATCTTGGCTCTTTCCTTAGTTTGGCTATTGTGGACATTGCTGCTATAAACATTGGGGTGCATGTACCCCTTTGGATCACTACATCTGTATCTTTGGGGTAAATACCCAGTAGTTCAATTGCTGAGTCATAGGGTAGCTCTATTTTCAACTTTTTGAGGAACCTCCATACTGTTTTCCAGAGTGGCTACACCAGCCTGCATTCCCAACAACAGTGTAGGAGGGTTCCCCTTTCTCTGCATCCCCGCCAACATCTGTCGTTTCCTGGGACAGATGGGCATTCTGACTGGTGTGAGGTGGTATCTCATTGAGGTTTTGATTTGGATTTCCCTGATGCTGAGTGATGTTGAGCACTTTTTCATGTGTCTGTTGGCCATTTGGATATCTTCTTTGGAGAAATGTCTGTTCATGTCTTCTGCCCATCTCTTGATTGGATTATTTGTTCTTTGGGTGTTGAGTTTGATAAGTTCTTTATAGATAAGCCCTTTTTATCTGATATGTCATTTGCAAGTATCTTCTCCCATTCTGTAGGTTGTCTTTTGGTTTTGTTGACTGTTTCCTTTGCTGTGCAAAAGCTTTTTGTCTTGATGAAGTCCCAAGAGTTCACTTTTGCCCTTGCTTCCCTTACCTTTCCACCCCAAGAATTTTGAGAACCATCCTATTAGAAATCTGTGGTAATTCCTGACTTCTCTTTGGTATAGTGATTTTGCAGTGTGTCGAAGTTGCGTATCTGGGTGAAAAACAGTTGAATTTGGGGGCTTGTGTATGTCCGTGTATATAAACAGACAGTACTGTCCGTGAAAAATGTCGTTGGTCGATTCTTGAGGTCCTAGCTCTTCAAAGATGGGAACAGATGAAATAACTTTTACTTTCCTATCCGGAGGAACTCCATTTGATTCAGAAAAAAAAAAAAATGACGTGTTATTGCACTTTTTAATATAAAGCTCCAGAACGATTACAGTCTGAATGGCGGGTGAACATTAATACAGAAAATGGAATCTGCCACATTTGTACTGTCCTTTATATATCACATTCAGAGAACAGTAATATCCCCTTTGGAGGAGGCGGTGCTTAAGATGTATTCTTCTCTCTCATGGGTAGAGTAGATTTTAGTGATAGGTAACTAGAGTGATTTGTTTTCGTGTTATAACATGTGAACAGCTTACTAATGGGTCATGAGCTACATAATTCTCTTATTTTTGTGCATGTTTAAAGTTCTGGTCACTACATTCTTCTTGAAAGTCATCTGCCTTTTAGCTAAGTGCTAGATTCTTGGGAATTTTTTTTTTTTTTAATTTTTAATTTTTTATTAGAGAGAGAGCACAAGCAGGGGGAGTGGCAGGCAGAGGGAGAGGGAGAAGCAGGCTACCCGCTGAGCAGGGAGCCCGACGTGGGGCTCGATCCCAGGACCCTGGGATCATGACCCGAGCCAAAGGCAGACGCTTAACCGTCTGAGCCACCCAGGCGCCCCGATTCTTGGGAATTTATTAGGGCAGATTAATGACTTCTATGTACAATTGCAGATAATATAAGAAAGTATCCCAGTATTGATAAAAACTATGCGGCGCCTGGGTGGCTCAGTCGTTGAGCGTCTGCCTTCTGCTCAAGTCATGATCCCAGGGTCCTGGGATCAAGCCCCACCTTGGGCTCCCTGCTCAGCGGGAAGCCTGCTTCTCCCTCTCCCACTCCCCCTGCTTGTGTTCCTTCTCTTGCTGTGTCTGTCTCTGTCAAATAAATAAATAAAATCTTTAAAAAAAAATGGGGGCCCAATTTAATTCTATTAAAAATTTTTAGTAAAAGTCTACATGTAAATAAACATTTATACTTGAGACTTGGATCATTTTGTCTACTCATTTATACTACGCAAGCTTAATTCTTAACGTTCGTGTATCTACACAGTTGTTTCTGTCATAGACTAAAGCTAGCTTTAAATTGATTATTTACTTTCAGATCAAAATGTAAAGATTTTGGCAATAAAAATTTAGCTGCTAACTTAGTCGAGGTACGACAGTGGTGGCAATTACTTTCCCCTGTTGAGTCTCTAGTAAAAAATTAAATACAATTTATTTTTGTCAGAAATGTGTGTCACTACAGATATAAATGATTTATTGATTTGAGAAAGAGATGCTTTTTTAAAGGTTTCTAATTCTGTAGTAAGTTCAATAGGTATGCGTTATATATACACCTAACCTGAACCTACTATTTGCTCTTTTTTTGGTTAATATATATTTTAGTATGATTCTGCTTTGGTGAATCAAAGTACTTAATAGGCTGTTCTTGCTGTTCTCATTGTGGTGTTATGAATCATTCCATTTCAAATTTCTTACGACTTGCTAATAGCTTTTTCAGCTTTATCAGACTCTGCTCTTAATATTTATCCATTTTCTTATTCTAGAAGTTCCCAGGCTAATAATGCTGGTATAAAAGTTTGCTTGACAAAGAACAAGGAAAATTAAATCTCTTATTTAAAACAACTCAAGTCACAGATTTTGTGAACTGAGAGTGTGTGAGACTGTAGTATGGAGAGTGTAATGTCACTGGTTTCGTTATGCCAGAATGTTGATCAGCCTAATTATCTAAGAATCTTCTGGTTCTCTGGCATGCTACAGCTGTGACTTCCCTTTGTTTGAGATAGCTATCTTCCATTCTGCATATGCATGAGAGAATATTTTTTCTTATTAGTAAATCACTTATGAGTTTCATTCCTTGTTAAAATGATACTGTTTGCTAAATATATATTAAGATATTCCTGGTTGTTTATCTGCTTGAATAAAACCAAACCAGTCCTCCACTTGTAAAACAATTTAAATCAGCCATATGAAAAAGAGGTTCAGTGCAACCAAAGCTATTTCTAATAATTCTACAAAATTCTGTATTTTTCCAACATATCTTTCCAATTAGACAATGCCTTATTTATCCCTTTTTACAATTTTCTTTTCCTCCTGGGTTAAGTATGTCTATTTCTCATACATAATTTTAATTTATTTTTGTACTATTGGTTACTAATGATAATTGGCCCCACATTAAGTGCTGGTTAGCTTCAGTTACATCTGACAAGAGTAAGGATGGTATTCCAGCTTTGTGACACACTTTCACTTTCAAAAGAACGCTTGTTTCTTGAAAATTTCTGTTCCACTTACATGTTGTGGCATTTCCCTTTAATTTGGATTCAGTAAGAAGATGTCTCTGCCACGAACTCTACTTTTTGTGCAGTAGTAAAACTGAGTGATTTAGCAATCTGATTTGTCTCACAATGGCTTCTTATCCGGCTGAGCTCCTCATTTAAGGGAGACAGTGAAGTCTAGAACATGCTTGTGACATTATGGATTGATCAAAACTGACTTGAGTGGAGAAAACCTGGTGTAATCATAATCAACGTGGATCAGTCAGGGTTGGTCTCTGGTGAGCCCTCTCTTCCTGGCCTGTAGAGGGTCACCTTCTTCCTGTGACCTACCTCGTGTCTTCTCTATGCACACATGGAGAGGAAAATCTCTCCTGTCTCCCCGCTCTCCTTATAAGGATGCCAGCCCTTTTGGATGAGGGCCCCACCATTAGGCTCTCAGTTAATCTTAATTATACTCCTAAAGGCCCTGTCTCCAAAAGAGTCAACATTGGAGGTTAGGGTTTCCACATGAGTTTTGGTGGGCAGGGACACCATTCAGTCCATAACATAGAGTTAATACATTTGGAACATTGCCTGTATCAGATGCTCATTTACAGATGACTCATTTTATGCATGAAGAAACCAAGATCTTGCGAGATTAAGTATCTCACTCAAGGTCTTCGATAACAAGGGGCAGAGTTGGGATTCAGTACCTTCCAGTCTGGCTTCAGAGCCTGTGTCCTTCCCTGTTATTGTCTTTAAAATAGCATGGCATATTTATAGCTTTTTCTCACCATTTATTTTTGGTCTAATTTTTTTTTTTGCTTTATTTTATTTTAATTCCAGTGTAGTTAACATATAGTTTTTTACTTTGGGTCTAATATTAGATGAGATTTTTTTTTGGCTTTTTTGTACAGAATATAAAATTGGTTTTTATCTTTTTTTTTTTTTTTTGTACTTCACTTTTTACCTATTGTAACAGCTAAGAGGGCAGACTCTAAAGCCAGAAATTATGGGTTCAAATTTGTCTTTTTCTGGAGAACAAGGAACAGGAATCATATACCTAGTTGGAATGTTGTGATAATTCACCAAGAAAACGCTTTTATAAAAGGCTTGGATGTGAGCCCTGTGCACAGTACATACTTGGTAAGTATGAGTGAGTATTAAAGCTAGGGCAATAAATAAAGGATGATCTCAGGTAAAAGAGTTATTTTCCCTACCTGTCTTTGGGAAGGCTTACCTTTATGGAAAATGCTATGTGATAAATCTGACGCGCCTGCTAACTAGGGGCAGCAGACTTTCTTCGCAAAATTTATATGCTCTGGCAAGCAGAGCATATAAATTGGCCATGTAGGCAAGTCTTTATAAAGTGAATATTGTTTTCAATTTTTTTCTTCCTCTAAATGACTTTGAAGATGTCAGGTTGGTTTTTTATTTTTACTGTTTCCCTGTAGCTTATCAAATTCCTATTAAGCCAGATGATTTTTACAAGTTGCACACTTAGGGGTGCCTGGGTGGCTCAGATGGTTGGGCGTCTGCCTTCGGCTCAGGTCATAGTCCTGGGGTCCTGGGATTGAGCCCCGCGTTGGGCTCTCTGCTCCGCAGGAAGCCTGCTTCTCCCTCTCCCACTCCCCCTGCTTGTGTTCTCTCTCTCGCTGTGTCTCTCTCTGTCAAATAAATAAATAAAATATATTTTTTAAAAAGTTACACATTTAAAGGACAGTCTGTATTTTTCTGATGTAAGGATAGCACCCCTATATCTGAAATATAGATGTGGTCAACTTGCACCCACCTGTGACATGGCTGCCCATCCGGGGTGTTCCTTCTGTGCCCTGGCACTTCTTAGGTGTCTTTTCCCTACCACGGATTCTACTGCTGCATGACCAGAACTCTCACCTCCTCAACTGTTTCCTTTCCCCTGTTCTACTTCTGCCTTACCCCGATTCTGTTCCCTTCTGTAGGCAGGGCCCAAAGCGATAGGGTGGAGAATAGGAAGGGGAAAGAAAAGTTTGCAAGGTGAAAGGAATGCTCTGGCGGACGCTCCCGGCCCTCTGCCTCTGTTTTCCTATATTGGTTGGCAGCAAGAAAGCATAAAATACTTCCTTGGCATTCTTTGTTTTCCCCCAGCAGAGATGTAATTCTGGAAACTGTCATTATTTTCTGTGCCAGGATCCAGGTGTAGTCCTGGGTTTGCAGCCCAGTGGGGAGAAGTGATGTGCAAACGTTCGTGCACAGTTTATTAAATGCCAGGGATGGAGGAGCTAATTCTGCTTGGGGGTATTGGAAACCATCAGTGAAAAGAGAAATCATTTGTGCTGGGTCCTGAAGGTTGATTGCCAAGGTCAGTGGTCGCGAGGTACAGCTGAACTTGTCCTTAGTTGTCTTACGCGGTAAATAGCCATTGGTGGGTTAATCAGGGAACCAAACCACTGAGGATAACATTACTTATGAGGGAAATTGTTTCTGTTTTAAGCAACTGATTTACAAATGTAACTTTGGTATATCTGCTGTTTATAAGTGATTTAATATAATTGTTTCTATAACTACTCTTATATTACCCATACTACTGACAAAGATGAGATTTCTGGTCAAGTTCACACTGAGATTTTTCAGCAGTTATAGTGGAGTTATACTGCCCCACTGGCATTCTTGTTCAGTGTCCATTTTGACCAGTAATTTGTATTTGCAGGACTTGAGCTAGGCACTCAAGTCTGTGGTCAAGACAGAGATCCAAACTGTGGAACCCACATAAACATCAGACCTACCTTGCTGTAACATATCAAGCAGTTAAATACAGTAACCATAAACCTCTAAGAGTCAATAGTGATAGGTAGTGCATGAGAATAAACCACCAAGCAAATACAGAGAAAGAGTAAGGACCAAACTCTGAAAATATGGTTGTATTTACCTACTGTTTATACTATAAGAAATTATATTTCTAGGGGTGCCTAGGTGGCTCAGTTGGCTAAGTGTCTGCCTTCAGCTCAGTTCATGATCCCAGGGTCCTGGGATCAAGCCCCGAGTCAGGCTCCCTGATCTGCTTCTCCCTCTGCCCCTCCCCACTTCCCCGCTCATGCTCTCTCACTCTCACTCTCTCTCTCTCAAATAAATAAAATCTTTTAAAAAAAGAAATTATATTTCTAAAAACATAATCAGATTTTACTAATAAATTTCCATTAATCTGTGATGGTTTCTTTAGATCTTGTAATACTTTGCCTATCATTTGACCTTTGCTCTATCCTTTTCCCTGGAAATTGTAGAAATGCTTCCACATGTGATCGGCTCCTCATTATCCCTGCGACATTCCTTTTCTCCAGCTTCTCCCATGAATTCTAGATTTCCATTATGCTGAAGGAGATGCCAGTAGTTCCTTAGATGAGCCAAGCTCTCTTATCTTGGCTCTTTGGTGTCTCCCATTCTCCCCGTGCCCAATTTGGCAGCTCTTCCCCGCTTTGGGACTCAGAAGTCAGATGTCCTTGGCCATCCTAACTTGACATGCCACTTCAAGGCTAGATAGATGCTCCTGCCATGCCCTACCAAACGGACAAAAATACTTGGTGTGCCCTTCTAGTAATCCTTATCACAGTTACACATTTTAGTCCCCTTATCTAGACTTTCAGCCTATGTTCTGTTACTTCATCCCAAGACCTTAGTCCAATACCTGACATGCAGGAAGTACTCAATAAATGTGTATATGGTGAATAAGTAGGTTTTTATTGTTACCTCTTCTATCTCCAAACTGCTTTAATTAACTGTTCGTCTTCACTGAATACCATTTATGCAGCAAAATGTATAGACGTGATACCAACAAATTGTTGCTTTCATTTGGGGCCTTACATAAATCATATGGGGAACAGAACATTGAAGTAACAATAGAAATGGCTGTAGGATGATAGGCAAAGCCTGGTTCTGTAGACTCTTTCAGGAAATTCAAGGTGTGTTTTTACACGGACTGAATTTACTATTCCTTAAATTCTGTTGGATTGTGTAAAATGAGTCCCAAAGAATGCCTTTCTTGTGCTAAGGTGCTTCCTGTTTGCCTTTTGTTGGCTTTTGCTCCTTTCTCTGAATTACTGGAGCCCAGAGCTCCGGTCACCTGTTTGCACTTCAGACTCCATGCAGTGGCCTGAATTTACTGCCATCTCCTTGTATGGCAATAAGCTAAACGTTTGAAAAATTACTGCATCTCAGGGTACCAAAGGAGGTCACTAGAACTTACTCTGGCTAATAAGTTTTTTGGCCTATTTATTTTCCCTTGTCAGTGTTATTCTGGGCTCCTTAGGAATTTATGAAGAGTATTTTTTTTTTAACTTAAAAAAATCATCTACATTGATTTTCTTTAAGGAGCATATAACAAAACATCACATTTACAACAAGTTATCCCAGAGATGGTACATGACAGTCCCACCAATGCAATGAAAAACTATATTCATCATCATATTGGTACTCTAGTTTCAAATACTGTGAAAATTGCAAGCATTTTGCTCCCATTCTCAATGTAATAAAGACAAAAAAGTATCAATAAGACTAAAAACCATTTTCCCCCCATGCACTCTGTAATGATTGTGACTCAGAGAACTGCTTAGTTCTCTGGGCACAGAGGACAACAGTGTTTTGTTTTTTTAGAGTCTAGATCAACTGAACATACTTAAGTCCCTTGTTTGTTGGTATCACTTTTGCATCATTTCATCAAAGTTGGAAGGGAAATTTGTTTTCCTGGCAGCCTAGGAGTTGCTTTGGAATCCCTACTGTGTGCTGTTTAGGAATGCTGCTATTCCTCATCTCCAGGATAAGGGATCTCTTCACCTGGGGCATGTTTCATTGGTGGCCTTGGGGCTGCTCTGGCATTCACCCATGAAAGCATCTGATACTATATTTCCATTTTTTTCCCCACCTCCTCCCTTCTCACAGACTTCCTAACCTTTGTCCATCTCTAGTGTGTTAGGAAATCTGTTCCCTAAATGTACCATCAGGTGTTGAGGCAGGAACATGAGGAAGTGTAGCTTCAGCCCTATTGTGACATTCTGTTTGTGCAATATATAGTCTCAGCACCATTGGCATTGGAGGTGGCAATTCTGGAAGGCCTCCCATAACTCAGTGCTGAGTTTATCTAGTTAAACTTGATTCCCTTCCAGTAAATAGGATTTCTGAAGAGTAGATATAATGTTAGCAAGAGTAGGCCTTGTTTTCTCTTGACAACTTGAGTGAGGGAGTTGGCTGTTTTCTCATTTTAGTGTAGCCCTTTCAAGCTCAGGTATCAGGACACTGGACCCTCAATATATTCTTAATTAGTAGAAATTCTCTCCTACTTTTCAAGGAGAAAACATGATTTTAAATTATTGCTTTCAAACAAAAAACTTTGGGGAGGACTCTCAATACCAACTTCATGGACAGGGTTGAATATAAGGACAGTGATACTCAGTGGTATTGTAATAGTGTGGTGATAGATGGTAGCTACACTTGTGGTGAGCATAGCATATAAAGTATTATCTAGTTGAATTGTTATGTTGTACGCCTGAAATTAACATAGCATTGTGTGTCAACTACTCTTCAACTAAAAAAAAAATCCATAGGATATATTCTTCTGTAACAGCCTTACATCATTATTGCATAGGGACTGTTGAATTTCCCTGCTCAGAGGAATAGGACCTAGAATGTATGAAAGTGATGATAAGCTATCTGTTATTCTCTGGGTGGTTTTCTCATGCACACAAAGGAATTCTTAATCTGACTCAAATTCTTTTGTAGATGTTATAAGCCATCTAGGTACAGATGATCTTCTTCATATCAAATATTTTAGGCCATATACATTTAACAGCCTTTTGATGCTCCATCATTTTACAAGTAAGTTCTCTTTTAGCCAAAAAAGCATGTGAACTTCCAGTGAGGAGTCCTTAGGATCTAGCTCCACATCTTCCTCTAATTATTACTTGATCCAGCACAAACCAGTGAAAGAGTCTGGGAACTGGCTTCCTCCTCTAAAAATAGGTAGGCAAAGACAAGGTATATAAGTTATGATGCAGGATCAAGTAATAGTAAAATGATTGTGGATATATTTTCCAAACAAGGAGATGATACATTTGAGAAGATTTTTGTATAGTATCATTCACAGAGTATTATATAACTATTGTATAATGTGATAATGTAGAACATTTCCTCGGTTGCTGTGTCTCAAAATATCAACTTTGAACTTAGACAAATTTGTCATGCATTCACTTATATTTATGTCACTTGGCTCTTCTGAGCGGCTGCCGTATTCTATTGTTAAATGGAATGCATGTTTTAAGTAGGTGAAATGATTTTTATTTTGTGACCATTATTTGAAATAAATTTTTAAAATATTATATAACAACGATGGCAAACACAGTATTGTAAACATTGGAAGATACATATTTTAAATCCCTTAGAAGCAGTGAAAGACTTATGGGTCACATGCATAAAACAACTATACAACTTAGGAAAGTGATATCATGAA
This sequence comes from Mirounga angustirostris, assembly GCF_029215605.1. Classification (NCBI taxonomy): domain Eukaryota; kingdom Metazoa; phylum Chordata; class Mammalia; order Carnivora; family Phocidae; genus Mirounga; species Mirounga angustirostris. Next base: position 164,869,091 of record NW_026991711.1, read on the forward strand.
GGTCTGATTTCAATTCTGTAATGAAGCAGGACCTACCGGGAGAGCCATCAAACAGAATTTCCCAGTCAACTTTTTCTGAATGGAAATAAGATGTTTAAGCTTGAGATAAAATGTCTTCCTAAAGCTAATCTGTTTATCCTCAGAAATTTTAAGTCTATTAAGTGATTGTCAGTAGCAGTGTTCATGCTCCGTATCCAAGAATGCTGTGGTCTCCTCCCGTCCTTCGCGTGAATCCTGTAATTTGGTGAAGGTTAATTTTTAGCTTAGTAATATTTTCAAAAAATAGTTCATGGAACAATTTAGACTTTATGAGTTACCTCTTTCGCTAACTCTCTATGTCAGGTTAGTTGTTTTGCAATTAACAACTGGGGCAAGAGTGTTGCTACTCCAGATGTATTTATTCCTTGTACTCTTTTGGGCCCAGAGTTCTACCTTTTTTATTTTATCACAAAGGTTTTGGTGTATCTTCAATTGAAGTTGCTTAGGTCACGGTCTTTTTTTTTAATCAGCGACCAAGCTTTTGAGTCATTAAATAAATCCAAGCATTAGGAATTACATCATTTGCAGTCAAGGTTCAGAGAAGAGATGAGGATGTGGTACGTGACAGGAAGCCCTCTGGGTCCTGATGTTTACCTTCTGATACCAGTGACTGAATGAACTTTCTACAGGGAGTCAGCATCACCTGTTCCCAAAGCACCATCTAAGAATCTGCCAATTTTGAGCCTCTATAGATGAAGCAACCTACAGATAACCAGTCAATAGAGGAGAAAATGAGGTTTTCCTACAGTCATGGCCTCTGGGTTGTTGTTTTTATTTCTTTTTATTTAGTGTTTGTCACTGTCTTGAAGGGTCCAGAAAATGGAAAAAATTGTTCTTAACTTTTTTGACTTAAGTTTATAGTACAAAAGAAAATGCTCATTCAAAGAAAATAGAGAGTAAAATCCTCTTGATCTTAGAATTGGAACAAGTGCAAAGGCTTTTCTTTAGTCATTTGATGGCTGCTGTGGAGTTGTGAACACTTGGGTGCTGCAACAGTCAAACTTCCAACTTGACCCTGATCAGAATAAAAATGATAGCAATTCACTCTAGATTTAAATGTAGGCTTTGGTTTTATGTAGTTTTACTTTATAATATCATTTTCTATAGCGTTGTTTTCCCATCTTACCCATGTTATATCATTCCCCTCTTATTTTGTACATGTAGGAGAATTGCCGTTCATAATAATCTTAAAATTTGTTCATAAAAATTTATAATTATAATCAAAATAATTTACTTAAATAATTTTATCACAGCTGTAAGAACATTGACTGTTTATTAAATGAATTTCTAAAATATTTCTCACTTTCTGTTTTTCTGGAAGAAGAGTTTTAGAGAATCAGGATTTTAGGAGTGGAATGAATCTTGGATGCCATTTTGGATCATGAGGCTCACTTTGCAATTGAAGAAAGTGAGACTCAGTTTCAGTGGCTCATGTGAGGATAGTGAGTTTATGGCAGTGGTTAACTGTAGATCCCAATTTTCTGATAATTTTTTTTTTATTGCATTGCTCTTTTGGAGATATCAGATTGCTTCACTCTTTTAAACCAAGAATTTTTACCAGTAATCAGATTTTGTAAGGGTCAAAGCCATTATATCAGTGACCTTGTCTATATACTTGTTATTAGTACATCCAGCTTGTTACAGTATAGAAAATGGAAGTGCTGAATTATCCCACTTTGGTTTTCTCTATTTCTGTGCCTATGCCTATTTATTTATTAGTCCACATTACTTCTGGCCTTAAAATTGGAGAACTAGAAACTTTGTATTTGGATACTTTAAAAAGTTCCTTAATGTTAATAATCCCTTGCCTTATAGTCCCTGAAACTTATTTTAATCATATTTACTAAAATGTGTATAAGGATATGGTTTCAGAAAGAATACTAGACTGTATCTTTTACGTTTAACAAAAAGTTCTTTGGAGCTAATGCCCTTGGGATACCTGATGATGAAAGTCAGAAGGGTGTTAAAAATCTAATTTAGAAAGACTTCACCAATTTTGTAAATAGAAAAATTCTGAATAGTGAATCTGGTGGCAAATATACATTTATTAGACTTTTGATTGGTTATGGATATGTGCTGAACTTTATGGGTAAAAGCACAAATATCAGAACATATTGTATTTCTTCTTATATTTTTTCTTAGGGTACTTAAAATATTATCCTTTTGAACCTGCTTCACTGTTTTTGCTTGATAAAGAATATAGCAATAATGGCTTTAAACTGGAAATCTTAAAACAAATCATTGGGGCCAGCGCTTTTGTATTTTTTATCAAGTTTTATATTGAGCAAAGAACAAGAATATGTACCCTTTGTTTTCACAGTACTATATTGTAAAGAAAACCAGACAAAGCCCTGAGTTTCCTTTTGAAATAAGGCTGATTTTTTCCCCCTATGCCTACAGAAGCTGAAGTAAAAAAAAGAAAAAAAAATACTTAGAATGTAGGATTTTTCAACATATAATCATACTCTCCATCTTCTGTCCATCTTTCTACCCCAATACTACCACCTATACCTGACACCTCCCCTCAGTAGTGTATAAACTGCAAGTATCATGCTTAAAATACAAACTCATTCCTATGATGAGGGCCTAGATATTAAGTAGTCAATTAGAAAGGACGGTGGTTTCTAATGCAGAGAGTTTACAACCTGATGTGTTTGAGCTAATTTTAATTCTCTGAGATGTTTTGTACACAAATTACTTGATTACCTCCTACATCTCTCTTAATCCAGGTTCCTGAACATAATAATAAGATTTTACTTTTTTTTTGTTTTTTATAGACCCATTCATCAGCTGAATCTTTCAGCACTTCACAAACAGCTGGTGGCAAGCACTATCACTGACATTCTCTTGGAGTTCTTTTAGCTGCCTTTTTTTTTTTTTTAATCACCCTTGATTGTCATGGGCATGAATAAGAAGGAAAAAGGAAGACCAGTTTTTGTTTAATCCGTGGTGATCAAAAGAAGTCCCAATGGTAGTATGGACTGACTTTGACAGTGACTTATATTTGCAAAATATATGAGACTTGCTCTACTCTTTTCCTTTTTCTTTCTCTTTTTTGTCTTCTCTTTGATGGAAACAAAGTTTTAGTTTTAGCCAGAACATTTCATTTATATTTTAGAGGACTATTCCCTAGTTGCTCTGCCTTCATCATCTTGGGAATGGTCTACCAATTGTGTTCTACCTCTTTGATTTTTAGAAGATTCACAACTTTTCCTGAAAATGAGCAGACTCTTTAGTCATATGTATATTTTGGTTTGATGTTTGTGCTAATAAAAATATACATAATTTTGGGATTATAATTCTGAAAGGTTATCCTTTCAGTGAGGGTGTAGTTCATGTATTCCCAAGAAGTTCTGTTGTCGTTTTATATTCTCACTTATCATTGACCTCTGCTAGCATAAATCCCTCTCTTCTTTCCTTTTCATCATTATATCCGTCAAAATAGTTTTCTGTGACTGTGTTTTTACTGTTCCTGAATGTACCCATATGGGGTATGTTTGCAAGCAGTGTAATAATTTGTAAATCTTTTTTTTTTTTTTTTAAAGTAAGCTCCACGCATGCCCAGGGTGGAGCCAAGTGTGGGGCTTGAACTTACGACCCTGAGACCAAGACCTGAGCTGACATCTAGAGTCAGGCGCTTAAATGACTGAGCCATCCAGGCACCCCTGTAACTTTTTTTTCTGACACTTTACTCCGTGAGTCTGCAGACCAACTTGGATTTATATTATCCAAATATGGATGTGTTCAAAGGGATGGAATTTATTTGGAACTAAGGGAGATTGAAAAAAGCTAAAACTAGTACAGTGATAGGTGGTTAGTGGCCTTAGCTAAAAGCAGTGAAGGTATTTGGAGTTTCATAAATATTATTTGTAATGTTCAAAGCAATGCAGCTGTACTTTTCTGAAGGTCCTAACTCTCTTATACAAGGTTTTTAGTCTTTGATATTAGGACCCAAATCTCTGTAAATTCCATGTAACCAAAGAGATGTATTGTTACTTCAAGAAAAATATGAATTACAGTATTGCAGAGGTTTTTTTTTTTTTTAATTTGGCATCAGTTTAAAAAGGCAGCTTGATTTCTTTATAGCCCGCTGCACTGACATGGCGCTCAGTTCATTTTGGTTAAGTGTCTGCAGATATGTGGGTAACCATTCGCGAACCAGGGCCTAGGGCTGGGATGAGGGGGGGTAGGACTGATATAGAGCATGTGCCAACTACCATGATGAAAATACTCTCAATGTGGACAAATCTAACCTACCAATGTGATGTTATCAAGCAGAAGATTGGTAAAAGATGCACAGTAGCACAACATTATGTAATCTTTCCACCGTACAGGTAATAATAGATGTAAATAGCCTCAAGGGCACAGGTAACAGTAAAATAGAGTCATCTATTTAGGGAGTGATGAGTTACAAGAGTTTATTACATTTGTTTTTAATATAATTCATTTAATTGTAATTTTATGTGATTACATCTTCAGTAATGGTTATGGTTTAACAACTGGCTCACAGAGTGCCTGAAATTTAAGTCTGCTCCCTGAGTGAGTCTGATCCAGCTTTAGTATACCACCATAAATGTATTGTGGCACTAAGTACTGCTACACATGTCGTTCGTTTCATTGATTATTGTCTGTGCCTCTGAAAATGGTGTTGCTTACTCTCTCTAGAATATGTCTATCATTATCATCATCATTAATATAAATTATTTTAATAAATTGCTTGTTCCTACATGAAATAAGCTAAATATGGGTCATTGTCCCTTAGGAACTTAACACCCAAGGTGGATAGATCTAGTCATATAAAGAATAGAAATATTCAAAATGTAGGGCACCTTGGTGGCTCAGTTGTTAAGCATCTGCCTTCGGCTCAGGTCATGATCCCAGGGTCCTGGGATCGAGCCCCGCATTGGGCTCCCTGCTCAGCAGGAAGCCTGCTTCTCCCTCTCCCACTCCCCCTGCTTGTGTTCCCTCTCTCGCTGTGTCTCTCTCTGTCAAATAAATAAAATCTTTAAAAAAAAAGAGAGAAATATTAAAAATGTAAACATTGAACAATAAATGAATTAGGTTTTCATTTTTTTCCAAATTTCAGTAAGGAAGGAAAAGCTGTTTCTGTCCATTCTGATCAGTCTAATAATGCCTTTGGTGGATTAAAATCTATTTTCCTGAGCCCTGCCCCTTCCTCTATAAACTTTTATACAAACAGACTGTGATTTTGGTGGCCCTCCTTAGCATTCCAAACAGGAAAGCAGCGTTCATCATCATACTGTTACATGGCAGATTAGATTCACAGAGCAAGGGGCACTCCCATCATCTGCCCAGCATGGACTTCCGAGACCACTGGCAGATAGGAGAAATGTTTGCAGCTTGTTGGCACATAACAGAGAGCAGGGGTTTCCTTTTATAAGAGAAAAATTATTAGCAGCCTGGGCAAGGTTGATCGTGAGATGCCAGGCTTGCCACTTGATACCACAAGGTATGCATGTCTCTTCTGTTACCAATAGGGAATACTTGGTAGCAATCCACAGGCTCTCCAAGAGAGGCGTTCTATAGAACGTCTAACCTTTTATAGGATTAGATCATTAGAGAACTTATTAGCTGAGCCTGCCTAGAAATGCGTTTCCTTAACTCTATTGTAATATTTTTCATTCTTTCTGAGAATAATTATAAGCAGCAGTTAAATAAGGAATACTTTCCCTACTTTGCATGTCATATTTTTTTATAACCAATGTGATAAATTATTTTTAGAGTTTACTAACTGGAGGTCATTTATTTCCTTTATAGCACCCTTTTTCACTCTTTTTTTTTTTTTTAAAGATTTTATTTATTTGTTTGACAGAGAGAGAGATAGCCAGAGAGGGAACACAAGCAGGGGGAGTGGGAGAGGGAGAAGCAGGCCTCCCGCTGAGCAGGGAGCCCGATGCGGGGCTCGATCCCAGGACCCTGGGATCATGACCTGAGCCGAAGGCAGACGCTTAACGACTGAGCCACCCAGGCGCCCCCCTTTTTCACTCTTTTTTAAGATAAGGATACTCTGTAACCTGTGAATCCTCCCATTTTTGTCTGGTGACCAGAAATTGAAAGTTAAATTTAACAAGAATATGTTAACAAGTGTCATTGAGACTTATTTATTTATTTATTTTTAAAGATTTATTTATTTATTTGAGAGAGCGAGAATGAGAGAGAGTACATGAGAGGGGGGAGGGCCAGAGGGAGAAGCAGGCTCCTCGCTGAGCAGGGAACCCGATGCGGGACTCGATCCCAGGACTCCAGGATCATGACCTGAGCCGAAGGCAGTTGCTTAACCAACTGAGCCACCCAGGCGCCCGAGACTTATTTTCTAATCACCCTATATGTTTGGCTTTTCTCTTTTGTATCTATGCCCTTATTTATAAGCAACTTCAATCCTCTAACAGACGGTAGGGCATAAATTATGAACACTTCAGTCCAAAGAGGCAGTAACGGAAAAAGTAATAGTAATACTTGTGATATATTACATGCTAGAATTGTTGGTCGTCTATAATCCCAAGTGCTGTTCCCGGGCCCCATTCTCTTCTCCATCACTTTCTCTACCAGTGCAATCCCGTGCTTTGGGGTATGACATGTTTGACCTGTGAAGTTCAGAAATATGTGATGCGATTGAGTGGTTATATTCAGAAATACTGTTAAGCTGGTCTTTCACGGGGTGACTGACAAACAGGGCAAGTATCATAGAGGGGAAGACTTATTATATGGCAAAAGGGCAATAATGCCTCACATCACCACGGTGGGAAGAACTGTGATCCAACCTGGAGAATGCCACCAGCATCTAGCACACGGGCCAGAGAAGGGAATTTCTCCACAATGAAGACTCAGAAGCTGTTTCAAAGATTAACAACCTCAATGGCTACTTCTTCCTCTGAATGTCGCAACATAGACCATTCGTGTGAGACTGGGGTGCCTGGCACATAGTGAACTGTGTTAGGATCCCCTATTCTCATGGCTGAGATTCAGAAATGCAGAGTGAGCGTATCCAGACAAGCAGCACTTCAACATAATTATGATTCATTGCATTGCATGTCAGACAGGACCACCTTGTGAAGCTTAGCAGGGTGTTGTCTTTCAGACTGTCCCATTCTGGGATGGCATTTGCGGCCAGCATGCTAATATGGTTGATATAGTGCTTTCTAGTTTCTGGTCTGATGTACTCAAATCAGGTACTAGGTTTTGAATAGCCATATGCCTCTGGCAAGGCTATATTTAGATATGATTGCCTTGTTCTTTGACCATACTTATATTGAACTATTCCTTAGATTAAAAACTGTAGAGTGGTCCAGGCTTTCACAGGAAAATAAGCTGGTTTGTATTTCATTAATGACTTAACATCTTACAAAGTGTCATAGCATAGGAGAGAAGTTCTTTCAATTAAAATATGGTTATTTTGTAAGATTCCAGGTAAGGCATTCTAGTCTATTTTATATTTAAATAGGCTACTGAAATTAACTGTCACATTTCAATGATGAACAAGTTTATTATTTGAAAGAAAATGTAATTGGTTCAAAAACCATTTTGTACCATGAGAGCTAAATATGTCTCATTTTTCTTGCTTGTTTTGTTATTGTATTATGTTATTCTCATAAAGGAAAGTTATTAAAATAAATATTGTACCAGGAAAACATACCTGTAAATAATACTGACTTACTGGAAAATTATATTAAAAGTGGATACAAAGAAGAGAGTTTGGACAAATACATTAAAAAAATGCTGACTTATAAACAGACATCACTATTTCCCTGCTCTTGGTAGTTTATTTGACTTCCCATATTTGTGAAATAAATATATTTCACATTAGCATATGAGACATCTTAAATTTCTGAACTTTTTAAAATGAAATTTATTGCCATTTCAGGGTTTCTACAACAGAAGGGTTTTTTTGGAAGAATGCCATTGGCCCAATGAGATGGGAGAAGTGCTCTGTATAATTTGAAAACACATTCTTTAGGTGACTTAAAGGGCTCAGGAGGCCATTTTAAAATTAATATCATTCTCTTGGGAAATACCGTCACATGAGAGACACTGAAATAATCTCTAATAGGTTCTATAAGAAATTTATTATGTTTTGACTCATAAAAACTGCACATTGGGTTGCATTTCTATTTGTATTTGTCTTTGTTAACCAGTTTTATTTACATTAGGAGAGGTTTTCAGTTCCATCTTCATCGTGGTCCTTGAGAGTGAAATCACCTGTTTGTACACTCTTTCTGCAAAGTTGTGTGTCCCTTGCATAAATCTGTTTGTGCTTTGCATTTGTATTCATGGAGTTCTGCCTGAGCCTCTCAGTGGCTCTGGATGGGGAGTTTTGAGTCTGAGGCTGTAATAAAATACTTTGAAGTACTTAGTATGAATACTCATTTTTTTTTTTTCTATGCTTGCATATTGCATCAACCTCTACTGGTTTGGGTAAACCGTACAGTGTCTGAAGTCTTTATTTCATCTCTTAAAATGCCTAACACAGTGTTGGGGTCAAGTGGCAGAAATGGAAGTTGACTTGACATGTGGATTTCTAAGTATGATGGGTTCATTGGTGTTGTGGGATTTGATGCTGTGGGAGATGAATTCTTAGGGGCATCTAGGCTCTTGATTGGCTGGATTGAAGTACTGGAAGAACCACTGAAATGGGGATGCCAGGTGGGATGGGATGAGAGTCTGGCCTATGGGTAATAGTCTGCATAGAATCTAAGCAACTGGAACAGTTGTGTTTGTCCACAAACTTCAAAATCTGGTGTGGGTGACTCCCACATTCTCGTTCTCTTCCTGTTGAGGTTTTCTTCATGTTTCCCCTCTTAAGCAGATGATGAGATCAATTTCAATAACTAAAGCCTATTGCCTTAATTATTTAAATATACATCTAAGTTCTAGTTCCTCCTTCGTTTTCTCCTACCTGAATTGGTATGGTTCTAAATCTATTTATTCCCCCCTTTTATTTCTTTATCTCTCTTACCTTTCCTTTTGTTCTGCTGCTTTCTGCTGTTGCCCTCTCTCTTCCCTTTTGTTTGGGGCTTTCTTCTGTCTTTGGTATTCACATGTATGTGTGAAATTAATGTCATTGAACTGGACACCAAAATTTGTTTAAGATGACAAATTTAATGGCATGTATATTTTACCAGAATACAAAAGATGTATTACTGATGCAACGTTAAAAATGTGCTTTAAATCAGTAGCTCCCAGTAGAGCATATCACTCCCTTGAAGATAAAAGCATGGATGAGCACAGTCCTGGGGCAGTGTGATGGCCAGCGTCCCTCGTCCTCACTCAGCCAGTCTGTACTGGAGCTACCCATCCCTAACGCATTAGCAGGTTCGAGAAGTTTCTCTCCAGCCTCAGATCACCTTTACCTACATTAAAACCTAATGTTTGTGTTAGTTTTTACTCTCTTTGTACAATAAGAGCCAAGCTCTTTTGGGAACATTTCTGCCTGGCAATGTTTGTTTTGTTGGAGTATTTTTTTTTTGACATAGTGTGTATACCCGTTAAACTATAACCACAATTAAAGTAATGAAAGACCCATTTCCCCAAATGCTTCCATGGGCTCTTGTGTAATCCCTCCCTCATGTACTTTCCTATCCCATCCACAAACTGCTTTCTGTCACTAGGTATTAGTTTGAATGTTCTAGATTTTTATATAAATGCCAGCATACAGCCTATACTCCTGCATCTGGCTTCTTTCACTCAACATAAATGTTTTGAGATGAATTGATGTTGAGGTCTGTATAAATGGTTCATTTCTATTTATTTCCCAGTAGTATTCTTTATGTGGATATACTGCAATTGGTTTATTCACCTATTGGTTTGGACATTTGGGTTGTTTCCAATTTTTGACTCTTATAAATAAAGCGTCTATGAATATTTGCATATAAATCTTTTTATGAACATATATTTTTATTCCTCTTGGGTAAATAAGAGTGGAATGGCTGGATCATATGATAAGTGTATATTTAAACTAACAAACTGTTTCCAGAGATCATTTTATGATTTTACACCCCGCCAGTATTGTTTTAGAGTCCCAGTGGTTCTATTGTCTCACCAACATTTAGTATCGTTAGGTTTTTTAATTTTAGCCACTTTAGTAGGTGTAGATTATTTGTGTGCTTATTTGACATTCATATATCTTCTTTTGTGAAAACAAGTCTGTCCAAAACTTTTGCAGATTTATTTCATCGGTTGATTGTTTTTGGATTGATTGGATTTTGATGGTTCTTTATATATTCTTTATATGATTTGATAATAGTTTCTTCGGTCTGTGGCTTGTGTTTTTATCGTTTTTAAAATACAGGAAAAATAGAAGTTTTGAATTTCATGAAGTTCAATTTATCAATTTCTTCTGTGATCACGCTTTTGGTGTAATAGCTAAGAAACCTTTGCCCATTCCAGGTAACAAAGGTATCCTCCTGTGTTTTCTTCTGGAAGTTTTATGGTTTTAGGTTTTACAATCAAGTCTGGGACACATACATGTGCAGGCTTATTTCAGGACTCATAATTGTGTTGATTAATGGAGCTTTATAATAATATTTCATCTTAAAGTTATGTTAATCCTCTTCGTTCTCTTATTCAGAATCATTTTGGCTATTCTATACCCTGTGCATTTTCCTATAATTGGCTTGTCAGTTTCTGCCACAAAAAAATGTGATGGGGTTATGTTAAATATATAGTTTAATTTAGGGAGAATTTGCATCTTAAGGTTGGGTTTTCCGATCCATGAAGAATGTATCTCTCTCCATCTATTTTTAATTCTTCCTCAATTTTTTTCAAAAATCTCTGTGGTTAGTGTATAGGTAGAATTTGTAGCTAGTATATAAAAATAGTTTTATATTGATCTTATATCCTGAAACATTGCTAAACTCACTCATTATAGTTATATGTATTTTTTCTATTGGATTTTTTACATAGATTGTCTTGTCCTTTGTGAGTAAAGAATTTTATTTCTTCCTTTCGACTCTTGAATTACTTTTATTTCTTTTGCTTGTCTTATTTGATTGGCTTGAACTTCAGTACAGTGTTGAATAGAAGTGGTGAGAGTGAATATCCTTGTCTTCTGGTCTTAGGCAGAAAGCGTTCAATCTTTCACCTTTAAGTAAAATATTAGCTGTAGTCTTTTTCACAGATGTTCCTTATCTGGTTGAGTTAATTTTCTTCTATTTCTAGTTTGTGGAGGAGTGGTTTTGTTTAGTTTTATTTTTAAGACCAAGAATGGATGTTAGATATGTCAGATTCCTACCTATTTAAGAAGGTCATATGGTTGTTATTTTGTTAATATGATGAAGTGACTAATTTTCAAATGTTAAACCATCCCTGAATACAAGTAGAATTGTAATAAGCTCCACGTGGTCATGCTGTATTATCCTTTTTGTATATCATTGAATTCAAATTATTAAAATTTTGCCCAGAATTTCTGCATCTATTTCCATAGTTTTCAGTGTTTGGTTGTCAAGGTAACACGGTCCTCGTAGACAGAGATGTGAAGTATCCTTTCCTTTTAATGTCTTAGATTAGTTGATGTAGAATTAATATTACTTGTTCCTTAATTGTTTGGGCCTAGAGTTTTCTTTGTAGGAATATTTTAAAATAAAAATTCAGTTTCTTTCATAGATATGGCATTATTCAGCTTATTTCTTCATGAGTGATCTTTAGTAGTTTATGTCTTTCAAGACATTTTTGCACTTAATTTAAGTTGTTGAATTTATTGGCATTTTTCCATAATAGTCCCTTACTATCCTTGTACTATCTATCTGTTGACTTTGTCATGATAATACTTCTCTCATTCCTGTTATTGGTAGTTTTGTCTTAATTTGTCTTTTTTATTCATGATCAGTTTGCCTGGAAATTTTTTTTCTTTTTAAATATATGAAAGAACCAGCATTTGGTTATCTGTATTATTTCTGCTTTCTAGTTAATTGATTTTCACTCTGATCTTTATTATTTCCATTTTGTTGCTTAGTTTGCAATTTTATCGTTCCTTTCCTTCTTTTTAAATTAGTATTGAGATCTTTGTTCTTTTCTAATACATGCATTTATTTAGTGCTCTTAATTTCCACTAAGTACTGCTTTAGCAGCATCCTACAAATTTTGATATGCTTTGTTTTAATTTTTACTTGATTCAAAGTATTAATTTCCTTTTTGTTTTTTTCTTTGACTCTGCCTTATTTAGAACTTTGTTTATTTTCCAAATATTTGTAAATTTTCTGGACATCTTCTTTATTGATTTCTGATTTAATTCCATTCTTGTCAGAGAACATATTTTGTATGACTTGAATGTTTGCAATTTGAGACTTGTTTTATGACCAAGAACATGATCTCTCTTAATAAATGTATTGGGTGTACTTTAAGAGAATATGTTTTGCTGTTGTTGGATAAATTGTTCTGTAGATATCTGTTAGATTAAATTGTTTGATAGTGCTTTTCAAGTGTACTCTCAGGAATAGATGATGGTTTCTTTGATGATTTTATATTCATTATATAAAATATTGACAAAATGATACTGAAATTGGATTCTATTTGTGGATATGTCTATTTCTCTTTGTATTTATTGGCTTTTGCTTCATTAGTTGTGGACGTCTGTTAGGTGTATGGATGTTTAGGGTCTTATATCTACTTGATGATTTGACACCTTTATCATTATGAAATGATCTTTTTTATGCTCGGTAATATTCTTTGCTCTGAAACCTACTTTATCTGACTTAATATAGCCACTCTGGCTATCTTTTGATTAGTGTTGGCATGGTAATTTTTTTCTATCTTTTTACTTTTAAGCCATCTACATATTTCTATTTGGGAATTTCAGGTAGGCAGCATGTACCTGAGTCTTAACTTTTTAAATCTAATTTAACAATATCTGCCTTTTAACTAAGGTATTTAGACTATTTGCCTTAAATTAATTATTGATCTGGTTAGATTTAAATGTATCATCTTGTTTTTTGGGTTCCATTTTCCTGTTTTTCTGCTTTCATTTGGATATATTGAGCAATTTTGTCATTCCATTTTACCTATTCTGTTGGTTCATTAGCTATAGCTCTTTCTTATATTAGAGGCGGCTTTAAGATTTATATTATCTTCATCTTTAACTTCCTAGAGTACCTTTAAGTGATACTATGCCACTTCAGAGTTGTGGCATGCCTGGTAATTAAAAATAATTTTTATCGGAGAGTAATCGACATATAACATTGTATTAGTTTCAGGTTTGAGACATAGAGATTTGCTCTTTTATATACATCATGAACTGGTCACCACAATCAAATTACCATTTCCTGGTAATTTTTATTGAATCACAGATACTGTTTTATCTTACTGAATGCTGGATATTATGTTTACTCCTATACATATATATAACACACAATGTTACATTGTTTGAGGTGTACAACATTAGTAATTTGACAGCTGTGTAGGCTATGGTATGTTCGCCGCAGGTGTTGCTATGACCTGTTAACCATGCGCTATTACAGTACTGTTGGTTATATTTTCTGTGTTGTACCCTTCATCACCGTGACTCCTATGCATACCCTTGATCATTGTGTCTGGCGCACAGTGAAATTTCTTGAAAACAGTTTAAATCTTTTGAGTCTCAGCATTGATTTGTTAGGTGGGACCAGAGTGGTGCTCAGTGTAGGATGAACTGTTCCCCGCTACTGGGCCCCAGGCCTCCTATGTACTCTGCCCCATTCTCTGTGCGTCTTGGGGTGTTTCAGTCTGCCTGCTGGGCAGAAGCACTATTTTTGGCCTTGTGTGTGGGCTGGCACTGTTATTTCGAATCCTTTCAGGTCCTTTCCTAATAGGCACGGGCTGATCAATACTCAGCTGAGTATCTGAGGGGCCCTTCTGTGGGTCACTGGAGTTACTGCTTTGTTCAGCTCTCTCTTCTTTCCTCTGCACTCCCCCTGCCTGGGACAGCACAGACTCTCAGCTCTGTCTCCTGCAGAGGACATCTGCTGGGTTTACATTGGATGCACTGCCCTGATCTGTAGCCAGGAAGCTCTATCAGGGCAGTGAGCTGAAGCAGTGGTGGGGTTCACCATGTTTGTTTCTTGTGTCTCGCGTGTCCCTCCTTGTCCAATCAGGATTCCGAAAACTGTTGTTTTGTGTATTTTGTCTGTTTGTTTCGTGCAAATCAAATATCGAGGCCCTGTTACTTAATTTTGGCTGGAGTGAAAATACTTGGAGTATTTTATGAAAGGGTAAAATTGGCTTAAAAGATGGACTCCAAAACTCTCTCTTTTAGTTGATCAGTGCAGGTATCTACTAAAGTACAGTAATGAAAGTAAAAGAGTAGTTTTTTTGCCTTATTGAGAGAGCATTGAGTAAAAAAAATAGATTTATGGCCTAACTTCCACTTAAGAAATACATGACCTTAGGAGTATTATGTGTTTCTTACCTTATAATCCTCTGTTCTCGCAGGAATAAGTGGAAACGTTGGTTTAATCAGCTTATAAGTACAAATGAACGTAGATATCAATTATTCATTGTGATTTTTCATTTTGAAGGTATAAGATGTTTGGTACTACACACTGTTTCTTTTTAAAATACGATTCATAGAAACTTTGAGCTTTTTAGGTATCTAGAATACAGTAAAGTGTTGTTTTTGTATTGATCTGAATGTGCTAGTGTAGTTTCAATGATTCCTGTGGGATGATCATGCAGTAATTACAATTTTAAGTAGTTCATATGTCTCAAAATGTTATCATTGTATATATTAATGCTATCTAAATGCAGTTGTAAAAAGAAATATGAGGAAAATTATTAAATAATTATCAGAATGAAGTTGAGTTAATAGGTGTGACATCCAATTATAACTTGCCCCAAGAGAAATATTGAGTGAAGGTTGAACATTTCAGCCTCAGCTAAGACCCCTACTCGTGCTAACTTAGACTAGGTAGGATTCATAATTATAAAGGAAATCTTTGTTGGCATCTATTATTATTAGTACCTTGATATAGTTTAGAACCTATGTATTATATATGTAGATTTAACTATCAATTGGAAGATTACTCTTTTTTTTTTTAAAGATTTTATTTATTTATTTGAGAGAGAGAGAATGAGAGAGAGCACATGAGAGGGGGGAGGGTCAGAGGGAGAAGCAGACTCCCTGCTGAGCAGGGAGCCCAATGCGGGACTCGATCCCGGGACTCCAGGACCATGACCTGAGCCGAAGGCAGTCGCTTAACCAACTGAGCCACCCAGGTGCCCCTGGAAGATTACTCTTATTTAAAAATCTTGCTGTTTTCATGGGAGAATATGCTGAAGTGCATTTTAGGACTTGTTAAATAAGGTAGAGTGAGAGGTTATGGACAAGCAAGTGGGAAGGCTAGAATGACCCATGTGGTGTAGCAGTTTAGAGTTGGAGACATAAGTATGAACTCACGTTTAGCTAATTATAGATGGAGATCTGTGTGTACACACAAACATATATGTACATATATATATAGACATGTATATATAAATACTTATGTATGTATATATTATTAGTGTGCATATGCATATATTTCCTTGCTCTGGAAGCCGAGAGTGACTAGAAATAACATCCCAATAGCAACCCCCCAGATGTGTGTCAACCGAATCTTGGTTTCTTTCTTTTTTTTTTTTTTTAAAGATTTTATTTATTTGACAGAGAGGCACAGCGAGAGAGAGGGAACACAAGCAGGGGGAGTGGGAGAGGGAGAAGCAGGCTCCCCGCGGAGCAGGGAGCCCGATGCGGGGCTCGATCCCAGGACCCTGGGATCATGACCTGAGCCGAAGGCAGACGCTTAACGACTGAGCCACCCAGGCGCCCCGAAATCTTGGTTTCTAATACCATATTCAAGTAAAAGAAAATGGGTTCTTAGACTAATGACTGATTCTGAGCCTGGAACTGGGATTATACAAAATGAGGCTGAAAAATCTTGTGCCAGAAAGAAAGTTTTTGTTTGTTTGGTTTGGTTTTTTTTAATGCTTCAGAATCCCACAATGATAGGAGTATGCCAAATGGACAAGGGGTCAAAATGAAAGACTTCCAGTGGCCAAAGCTGGAATAATTTGAGCAACAGAATAAAAATATACTTTGGGAATACAACCCACAGTAAAAAAATAAATATCCATGAGTCTATACATATAAATGCATTAGTGAATAAATAAATGGGGAGAAGTACAATCTCTTATGCAGCAGAATTAAAAATAACTTATGTAGATACTCTGCCCTCAAGGAGGTGAAGCCTAAGTCCTCACTCCTTAAGTGTGAGTTATACATAGTGATTTCCTTCTAAAGAGTACAGTATGGAAAGGGGGGCGGAAAGACTAAATTTATAGTAGAGAAAATTGACAAACACTGCTTCAGCCAGTTGCTCAAGTTTAACTTAACTGGCATGATTAAGTCATGCCAGTATATACCCTTGATATGATGTGATGAAAATAGCACTTGACTCTGTGGTTTTCTTTCCATAAACCCAGTCTCATCATAAGCGATACTTCAGATGAATTCAGAATAAGGCGTTCTGTAAAACACCTGACCAGCACTGCTCAAAGCTGTCAAGATTATCAAAAACAAGGAATGTCTGAGAAACTAACAGCCAAGAGGAGTCTAGGGAAACATGAAAATTGAATGTAATCCTGGATGGGATCCTGGAACAGAAATAGGACATTAGGTAAAAACTAAGGAAGTAGGAATAAAATGTGGGCGTTGGTTAATAATATGTCAATATTGGTTCATTACTTGTGACCAACGTACCATACTCACACAAGATGTTAATAATGGGAAATTGGGTGTAGGATATAATGGGAACTCTCTGTTCTGTCTTCACATTATTTTTATAAATCTAAATGTATTCTGAGATTTTTAAGTATTTAAAAATATTTAGCTTATTTCTAGCCTTATTTTAGCAGCTACCAGTTTATGGTGGAACAAAATATGAGCAGTATACAGATGGGCTTTAAAGTTCAAATCAAAAATTACATTTGTTTCAGTGCATTTTGAGACCTATCTATATAATAAATCTCCTTCTCAAATTGTTGCACAACTTGTCCTGGTTATTTTGGGTTGAGAGTATATATAACACCCCCACCTTCCTTTATTGATGGCACTGAGTAAATACTGAGCAAGAAGAAATGAGGATAACAGATTCATTTCATTAAAAGTTGTCTCATGCTGGGTGCCTGGGTGGTTCAGTTGGTTAAGCAACTGCCTTCGGCTCAGGTCATGATCCTGGAGTCCCGGGATCGAGTCCCGCATCGGGCTCCCTGCTCAGCGGGGAGTCTGCTTCTCCCTCTGACCTTCCCCCCTCTCGTGTTCTCTCTTTCTCATTCTCTCTCTCAAATAAATAAATAAAATCTTTAAAAAAAAAAAAAAGTTGTCTCATGCTGTGTAATGTGGAACTTATTTCTCTAAGTCCTTTGACTGAGACCAAAATATTTAAGCACTTGGGTTGCCTTTTAGAGAATCACTATGTTACCACTATGCTACTTACACTGGAAATGTCCATTGCAAATACCAATGCCATTTTTAGGAGAAAAGTTTTACTTAGCTGTATATTGATAAACCTCTCCCTTGAGCTTTATCCACTCTCTTTCGTCATTGCTTTTGGAAACACCTCCTTCTGAGGAATGGGGGTTGTTAACTTTTAAAGTTTCAGGCACATTTCAGGTTGTCTCGCTTTTCCCACAGCCAGCTTTTCCTATAGTTTTCTGGTTACTTCTCTTGTGGTGCAGTAGAATGCTATGTCCTCTGCACACTTGTCATAGGACATTTTGGTGTCTTGTGCTCTTATTTTAGCTGACTGATTAGCAGCATAAAGATTTCTGGAGTCTGTAAAGAGAAAGAACAAAGAGGGGCGCCTGGGTGGCTCAGTCGTTAAGCGTCTACCTTCGGCTCAGGTCATGATCCCAGGATTCTGGGATCGAGTCCCACATCGGGCTCCCTGCTCGACGGGAAGCCTGCTTCTCCCTCTCCCACTCCCCCTGCTTATGTTCCCTCTCTCGCTGTGTCTCTCTCTGTCAAATAAATAAATAAAATCTTTAAAAAAAAAAGAGAGAGAGAAAGAACAAAGAAAGGAGATATGTATTATGCTGTCATGTTTAGGAATTATTGTGGAATATCACTGTTTTATTAAAAAATGTCTGAGGATCATTTATATATAACATGCATCATGGTAGGTAACAGAGATAAGAGGTAACTATTCTGCCTTCATAAATCTTGAAGTCTAGTAGCTACATACATAAATATAGTTAATACAAGATTAAAAATAAAGTACCAAACCAGGAGAGCTGCTTATTTAGATGCTTGAGGATGCTTTTTTTTTTTTTAAAGCATTCTTTTTTTTTTTTTAAGATTTTTATTTATTAAGAGAGACGCAGCGAGAGAGGGAACACAAGCAGGGGGAGTGGGAGAGGGAGAAGCAGGCCCCCTGCCGAGCAGGGAGCCCAATGCGGGGCTCGACCCCAGGACCCCCGGGATCATGACCTGAGCTGAAGGCAAACGCCTAATGACTGAGCCACCCAGGCGCCCCATAGATGCTTGAGGATGCTTATTGAGAAGTTGTATTCTTCTATTGTCACTGATACTTACTTCTTTATTCATGTCACAAAAAGATAAAATGCAAAACTACAATGGGTATAGCAAGAATTAACAAGGAGAAATAATGAAAATGAAAAAGAGGAGGAAAGAAGTTAGAGATGGGGATGCTATGATGAAAACATGTCTACAAAATCTGAGTTCCATACGAAAACCCCGTGAGCCAAAGCATACAATGTCAGAAAAAGCACTGTTGGTGAGATGTCTTTCCTTTTTTACTTCTAGAGCCATTCTCCACTCTTTTCCACTTTGCTCTTTGTACAGGGAGACCAGCCTAGTTAGGCTCCTTGTCATCCAGCTTCCACTTGCAGTTGGCCAATGGAAAACCCCAGAAAAAATGGGAGAGAGGATGAGAGG
The DNA here is from genome assembly GCF_029215605.1 of Mirounga angustirostris. Classification (NCBI taxonomy): domain Eukaryota; kingdom Metazoa; phylum Chordata; class Mammalia; order Carnivora; family Phocidae; genus Mirounga; species Mirounga angustirostris. The sequence continues at coordinate 164,888,046 of NW_026991711.1, forward strand.
GCAGTGAGGCTGTGTTTTCCCCTTGTTCCCTTCTGCAGGGGCTCCCTCAGGCTGTCCCTCTACCAAAGATCACACTCATGGTAAGGTAGCTCTTTCCTCATCTCTTCCCCTTCCTATTTCTGGGGACCCTTACCTCCTGCTTCTTCAGGCTTGACTGTGACTAGCCCTGGAGAACCTGCTCATTGTGGGGTTCCCTTATACCTGCCACATCTTTGCATGTAGCCCTTATATTCAACTTTTCTTGAATTGTTCTTATTTGAGTGCATTGTAGGCTTCCTGACTGGCACGTTAGAAAAAGTCAGAGCTACGAGAACCTAATCATCATTGAGTCTTCTTCCTACTTTATTTTACAAATGGCAGTGAAAAGGAGGCCACAGAGAGATCAGCTTTTCTTCAGTTGTCTAAGTTAATGGTAATGCCTAGGCTCAAATCTAGACATGCCAATTCATATGATTCCTAGTTCTCATTTCCGGCTTGCTTGGAAATTATGTAAGTATATTTCTTTTCTAGTTTCCAAATTCAAGCTTTTGAAGCTGAAGCATTGAACTTCCAGCATTCAGCTTTTGAGCATGTGGACATAAATGAAGGCCACACAAATGAGAAAAAACAGGGTGTTTTGAAGGGAGTCAGCTACCATGACTTTTGTTTGTTAGAGACACCAAGGCAGGCAGAGAAGTTAGGAAAGCTTTATAGTGGAAAAAGTTTTATACATGTTCCAGTTGGAGGTATGTTGGTGTGGTGAGGCTGGAGGCAGGCTAAGTAGAAGTGAGATATCTAGTTTGATTGGTTTGGAAGCCTATTTGACTTTCTCTGGTTGGTCCTCAGTCGAAAGCAAGGGCCAAAAAAAATAAATAAATAAATAAAAGGAAAGCTGGTAGTCCAAGTCCTGACTGCCCTGGGGTGAGATCTGTAGAGTTTGTGGGTCAGAGTTGTATTGTCGTTTATGATTCAGCCATTATCTGTTAGTATTGTCAGTCTCTGGAGCATGGAAGCAATTGATTTGCTTTGCAGCTTTCTTAGTCATCATCTGAAGGAACTTAGGTCACTGAGTAGCAGATTAATTATAGATTGTTCTAGAGGCAGTTCAGCAAATCTAGGAAGAGAAAGTGATCCTCTGGATGTACAGATGGTAGAGGACAGAGGCAAATTTGACCTATCTTGGAGCAGTTCTGTAGACAGTCTGCTAGACTGGGGCAACTAGGTCCCGTGATTGCGGTATTTGGTGTCCTACATATTTAGGCTTTGGGGTGTAGTTTTGGCACAGCTTTTTGCATAGGAGCTTTGTCAGTCACTACTGTGACTTGGTCACAACTTTGCCAGTTCTTTCATTGTGTGGATGTCAGCAAAATTTCTTGTAAGAGACAGAGAAATCCTTATTCTCATCTGAGAGTCTGGAGTTGGAGAGTGGCAACCATGTGTGCGTCAAGCATCAGGTGTTGACAAATTTCTAAATTCTATATTCCCATATAGTTTTATGACAGTTGTCCACTGAAGCTGGTATGAACTTCGCTCTTAAATATGAAAAAGGCCTAACTACATCTCTGCCTCATCCAGATGCATGTAAAGGAATGCAACCATCAGGATTGTGGTACTTGGTTGGTGGCTGCCATTCTCATGCATTCTTGACTCTGCTCTACACAGTTTTGTAGTTATTTCTGTTGTCGAATCACTTCCTTTTTTTTTTTCCCCCAAAACATCTTGTGTCCCTTAGCATGAGATTGTCTGTACAATCAAGCTTAGGGTTAATTTGCTTCTTAGATCACTTCCATTGCACTGAAGTCCCCAAAGTGACTCCACTTTCAATTTTGTTGTTGTTGTTGCTGGGCTATTTTAAAGAAATTCTAGGCATCACAAGTCAGATGAGAAATTTAATTTGGGGAGAAGGGTAGGAGAGGAGTCTCTGAAATGTAATTTGACTATGTTTGAAATGTAATGTGACGATAGCCTTGAAGGATAATATGTAGGTTGAGAGCAAAAGGATCTGACCCTTATCTCTCCTGACACCTATTAGGCCTTCTGACTGAGATTGCTGGAAGTCATACCTCTGTGGCTAGTGTTAACATGCTCTTGTAATGGAGCAGAGGTGTTGGTCTTCTTTGGGACTTAATATTTCAGGTGAACTTAATCTAGGTCCATCTACAGCCGCTTTACTCTCACAGTTGGCAGAGACAGAGATTCTAAGTGGTCAAGTTGGAGTAAACTGGGTTTTAATTCCAGTCCATTCAATGAACAAATTCTGTCATTGGCCTGTGAGCTCCTAAGGACAAAAATTGAGGCTTAACTTTACATAACTAGAAGCTACCACAGTAATTTACTTATAGAGTATATTCATGTGTTTATTATAAAGAGTTAACTGTTATAGCTATGATATTTCAAAAACATTGTTAAAATATTGATAGTATTATCTTTATCTTGGAAATAGATTTTTCTTTATTCCTCAACCTATTAGCACATTTAATATGTGAGAAAATAGATCTTTATATAAAAATAAAGATGTTTTTTATATTGTCTTTGTTTCCTTGAAAGTTCTATTTCCTTACCTTTTGGTTGTTGTCCTATAATGTGAGGCTCTTGAGTTTCCTGGTGATCTTACGGGAAATTAAAAACACACACACCTACACCCACACACAAACAAAATATAAAATGAAACAAAAGCAAAAAAAACCCCTCATTATTCTGTAAAATTTGAATTAAGCAATGACCCCTATTCATGGTTGTTGAAATATTGTGTATTGAACTAATTTAGTAATCCCGCATTGGCAATATCATGCCTTATTTACAGATTTTTGCAAACCAGTACAGTGGTAAAAATGGATGAAAATACATACAGAGCTTTCTATAATGGAGAAAAAAGCTGGTGACAGAGGTGATGCTCTATTCATGTATTTCATGGGAATATTAATTGGTTTCTTTTAAAACTTTGGTAAAACTGGCAGTGATAGTTATAGAAGTGAGAAGATAGTTCATGCCTAATTAAAGATATCTGGCCTTCTCTTTTGTTAAAGAATGACTTCAAAGCTGAAATTTGCATTATGAACATTAATGTGATAATTTTAAAAATATCCATTAGTCTGACATTTTTAGGATAACAAAACTAAATTCTAGTGAAGTTGAGACATATGGAAGAACAGTGGTAGATATTAGGCAAAAAATAATCTGCTCACAATAAAAATATGCTTTTGCTTGAAAATCTGTCATAAGGAATTCCAAGTATTTCAAAAAATGCATGTTAAATGTGCTTTACTACAATTTTGAAATAGATTAAAAGTATATGCAAATTAATGCAAATCATGTGGCTTGAAGATTAAATTTTTAAGTGCTATCTTTATTCCCTGGAGTAAGTGGCTGTTAAAGAATGGATATATAAATATCTGACTGGCTGGCTGGTGGCTGAATGTATGAATGAAGGATTGAATTTTTTTTTCATTTTGAAAGCTGTTACATTTTCTCCTCTGCCAGTGGGCCATTTTTTGATCATATTCAAAATATAGTCTTGATGTGGGTGGTTGTAACTCCAATCTTAGCCTAATCAATCCAGTTCAACCCCTTGAAGACCTTTTGCCCATAATGATGCCCGTCCAGTGCAGAATTCTTATGCTGTAGTGTATCTGAGCCCCAAAGGGAGGAGGGCATTTTCTCAAAACCCGTTCATTCGGTACCTATCTATTGAGCACCTACCGGAAGCCAGGCACTATTTTATATTCATCACCATTGACCTCTCAACAGAAGCTGTTACTGTTTGTGCCACTTATTCTTTCTGGAAATTTCCTCTTCCCTTGGATTCTGCTTTTTTTTTTTTTTTGGCTTTTCTTCCACTCCTGTAAAATTTGCTTCCTTGTCAGTCTCCTTTTCTGACCTTGCCTTGTGAGTTCCTTGAGGCTTAGCTTTTGCCCTGTGTTCCTTCTTTGCTCTGGTGATTCTCAACTTTGGCAATGATCACAAGCTCTAGGGTGATGCCCTAAGCGTGAACACATTTTAAAAGCTTCATAAGCGATTCTGATACATAGTTAGAGTTGAGAGCTATTTTTTATACTGTAATCCAGGGAATTGTTTGTGTCTTAAAACTCCACTTCCGTCTGTCCTGGTTAGTGTCATACCCGTATCTCCTTTCGCTAAGTGCCTATTCTGTGCTCCCTGCTAACCAAGAAGATATTTTCTTTAGAAATATCATTTATCTGCTTCATCTCAGAAGTACCTTTACCTTCTGATTTCTTTTTTATTTATTCTTTAATTCTGATCCAGAAATGTTATCCTTGGGTCTTCCTTCCTTCCTTATATTCAATATTGTTAGCACCCTATGATCAAATTCATCTTGATGAAGCTAATATGAGCTACTCATTTGCCCCAAATTCTCTTGGCTCTCTGTTGCCTGCAGGGTCAAATTAAAAATCCTTACATAGAATATAAAGCTTCAGAAATCCAGACCCACAGGTTAGCTTCTTCAGAAAATATCTCTTTCAGTCTTTTGTTGGAGGGCCTGCGTATTCCCACCTTCTGCACAAAGCCTTCACAGACTTCTCCAAGCTATGGCTACCTTTCCTTCCCAAGTCTTATTGATAGATAGTGTAATGCACTGAATCATGTAACTTCTTTGTTGAAGTTTGGCTATCACCTAGAAGACAAAATCCTGATGGATCTTGTTTTGAAATCTAACTGTAAATACGTATTTCTATTCTTCCTTTTGTTTATCAGAGATATTTTTAAATGAATCAGGAAAGGTGATGAGGCATGGGTTATATGCTATAGTAGCAATATAAGGAATGTTAAAAACAGAAAAAAAGCCTATTCTAAAACATTTTCTACAAGTTCATTGTCAGTCAGAATTTACTGTATGGCTATTATGTGCTAGGAACTTACTTATTTCTATTATCTCATTTCATCCTTATGTAAAATAGTATTCTCTCAATTTTAAGGTGAAAAGACTTAGCCCCAGCACCATTAATCAGCTTTCTTCATATTACAGGCATGACCTGGATTCCAGGCTAGGTCTTCAGAGTTCAAATCTGGTGCTCTATGTTTCTAACCCAGTTAGTAAGTTTGGGGATGGGGCTGTGTGTCAGAGGATTGCACCTTTTTATTTCAATAGCATTTTTCTTTCCCAAAACCCCATAGATATGATAGATCATCACTGAGGCATTAGAAAGTAAATGAAATATGAGAAGGATCATAGGATGAGCTAGATTTTCTGGATCTCCTTCCAAAACTTATTCCAGACTCAGTCTAAAGTAGAAGGCCTACCAGGGGCAGAGCAGCAGTTTTCAACATTGGATTGTTATAGTCATTTGAATAATGCCTTGTTGATAGGACCAATGCTAAAAATGTTCTAAAATTACTGAGTGCATGGATTTTCTAAGAAACTATTTTACTAGGGTTTGAACCCTGCTGTTGTTAGTTGAAGATTCAGGCTAATGAACATTTCAAGACCATGTAGACCAAGTTTATTTCCTTCTAGGAGGGATCAGTTTCCTCATCACCTCTCTTTGGAGATGGAAAATGAGGCCAGTGTTCCCATGCTCGGTGTTGTCTAGCTAAGAATGACTTCTTGTCCAATCATCCCAGCAGAGGAGACCATGAATGCCTTCCATCCTCTGTAGCTAGAAAGAAGGGAAGAGAGCACTAATGTGGGACAACTGCTATTCCATTAGGTCTCTGTTAGATTCCTAATCTGGATTTGGTAAGCAAATGGAGTTTAGAATAAAGAATCATAGCTATGTTTGCTGCACTATACCTGTTACATTTTAAAAGACAAAACTTTTATTACCTAAATAATTGAGTAAATGGAATGTGCATACTTAACATTTGTATTATTAACTATAAAAATAATAGACTTTAGCCATCAAGGTTACCAAATGCTGTTGCTGGAACGCTCCTTCATTTCCCAAATTTAGCCCAATAACTTTGTTTTCTTAGATGCCATGTAATTTAAAAATTTTATTTGAACTTTGCTACCAGTAGAAAAATTAGGAGTAGGAAGCTGCACTTCAAAGGGAAATGTAATTTTACTCTTCTAGCTACGTTGCTGAGATCAAAAGCATTTGAGAGGTGACCTGGGTGGCCATTACAAGTAATTGGAAAAGAAGTACAATTTCATATTACTGCATCTAAAAATGAGGACAACATTCCTTAAATATCACATTTATATAAAAACCTGCACACACTCCATCCACATGTCTTAATTAGACGCTACAATAAAGACATTTCATTGTTTTTATAACTGTGTTCAGAAATAAAACTCTTATTTAAGCATTACTTAGCAGAAGTATTAAGATCCAGCCTAGAATAGAGAAAAAGCAGAAAATGGTGATGTGTCAAAGACATTTATTTAAGAGTTTGATTACAATTAGAGGGAAATAGAATTTTTTCCACTTTCATACTAAATCTACTGTATTCACTTGGCTTATTATTATACTTATCTGGCAGCTAAAGGATGGATTGCCTTTCAGACGAAAGCCTTTTCATTTATAGCTCATTTTGTGGTTCCTACTTTGCACTAATGGAAACTTCCTACTTCAGAGGAAACTCTTCCAGTCAACAAGCATATATAGATTTCATGAAAGTAATGTTCAGAAAAAAAAAAATTTCTACAATATAAATAAGTTGAGTAGGATTTGTCACACTGGTTCTATGGACTCCTGAATATAGGTAGATATTAAATTGGGGGTCCATAAGTAGAGTGTCCCATTATCATTTTAGGACCTTAAAATGAGTAATTGTATTCTGGACTGTCTAGATGATTTCTGAAAGTTGTACTTCCATAAGATTTTAGTGTTCGTGCTTTCTTTTTCTCCCCCTTTTTAAATTTAAATTCAATTAGCCAACATATAGTACATCATTAGTTTCAGATGTAGAGTTCAGTAATTTATCAGTTGTGTATAACACCCAGTGCTCATTACATCACATGTCATCCTTAATGCCCATCACCCAGTTACCCCGTCCCCTCCCCCACCTCCCCTCCAGCAACTCTCTGTTTCCTGTAGTTAAAAAGAGTCTCTCGGGCGCCTGGGTGGCTCAGATGGTTAAGCGTCTGCCTTCGGCTCAGGTCATGATCCCAGGGTCCTGGGATCGAGTCCCACATCGGGCTCCCGGCTCAGCGGGGAGCCTGCTTCTCCCTCTGACCCTCTCCCCTCTCGTGCTGTTTCTCTCTTGCTCGCTCTCTAAAAAATAAATAAAATCTTAAAAAAAAAAAAAAAAGAGTCTCTCATGGTTTGTCTCCCTCTCTGATGACTTCCCATTCAGTTTTCCCTCCCTTCCCCTTGGATCCTCTGCGCTGTTTTTTATATTCCACATATGAGTGAAACCATAGGTGACTGATTTTCCTGTATTGACAAGAGTTAAACAGTCATTCACATTTAGAAAAGTGAGAGACTCCTGAGTGGTCTCATGGTGTCCCTCTTGTCGGGATATACTGTATTCATATTGAAAGCAATGGAATTTCATAGGAGAGGAGAATGGACAGGCAGCTCTAAAAGCACAGCTGAGCAAAAGCAGAGGGGGCATGGCTATTCACACCACACTTGGGAACAGCGTTGTGCGAGCAGATGCAGCAGAGTAGGAGGAGCCTGGTGGGAGAGATGAGGGTAGGAGGCATCTACAAGAGTAAGTGGGTTCTGGGTTGTGGAGCATGCAGGGGGCTTGAGCATTGAAGAACCACTCAAGGTCTCAGACGGGGCTGTGACACAAGACTGGCTAGGCTAGAAAAATTCTCAAGCGTGCATTTCCTTTCCAATGATATCTCCAATTGATAGTTATTAGGCTTTTTTTTTAAAGCAAAGTATGCTGGGCACTATTAAGAGAAAATGGAACATGAACACCTGGTCAGTATCATTAAAGAACTAATATGCTTTGAAACCAAAAAGCTGTACAGATATAAGTTAGCATTATTACTGTAGTAAAAGAGAAAGTATTGTTCTAAGCAGGCAATTAAATGTACAGAAGAAGATTTATAGCACCGAAAATATCCTCAAACTCTAGCTTGTTACCTAACAATGTTTTCATTTATCATGAAAAATGGTGAGTGCAAATCATGTGCCCTATTATGGTGTGATCATCAACAATTTCATCACTGCACAAATGGACACCATGTTATAGATAAATCTTGAAGAGTTCCAGTATTCAGTATTAAAAGCACTTGATATTTGCTGGCATCTTTGAATATTATAGCTTGGTTAAATTTTAGATAACCCTCCCTTTTTCTCTCAAAGTTGGGGGAAAGGACAAAGACTTTAATGAGTAGCCCCATCTTACTTGGCTGCTTTAACAGCACAGCTAGAACTCTAAGTTAAGATTCTGCTTCGTAGGCCTGTTTTGGTACTGGTTTAATTTAACCAAAAATATATATTAGATCATGTCCTCTTTGTGCTTAAATACTTTCTATGTCTTATATTTGCTTGGAATAAAATCCAGTCTTTAACATGTCCTGGTCTCGTCTACTTCTTCAAATTCCTGTCCACCACTCTTCCCCTGCTCCAGCTATGGAAGCCACCTTTATCTTCTTCCAGTGCAACAAACTCCCACATCAGGAATGTCCCACCTACTTCAACCCAATGTCCACTCTTCACCTTGTGATGACATTCCTTTTGTTTTCATATGAAGTATTATCTCCCCAGGAAAGGCTTCTGCCTTCCTTGATCTTTTGAACTGAATCAAGTCTCTGTACTCAAAACTTAATTTTTTCCTTCATGGTGGCTCCTACTGTTTATGTATGTATTTATGAGTATTTGCTTTACCTATTTCCTCAACTAGTCTGTTGTCTTCATGAGCAAATAAATCAATTTTTGTGCTGTATACCCAGTGCCCAGCACAGAATAGAGGCTCAGTAAATAACTTGATTGGTATTTGGACAGAGAGAAGTGGTGGGTATGAGTAAGATTTAAATAATTGAAAATAAAAATAATTATTCAACTTTAAATAATCAAATGCATGTCTGCTGAGACAAGTTAGAATCCTATAAAGGAGCTACATTGTGTTGTACGAAACAAATTTATCTACTTATCTATCTATTTTTCTTTCTATCTATCTATCTATCTATCTATCTATCTATCTATCTATCTATCTATATTTATTTGAGTGGGAGGGAGGTGGGGGAAGGTCAGAGGGGAAGGGAGAGAGAGAATCTTAAGCAGGCTCCATGCCCAGCACAGAGCCTGATGCAGGGCTCAGATCTCACAACTCTGAGGTCATGACATGCGCTGAAATCAAGAGTTGGACACTTAGCTGACTGAGCTAACCAGGTGCCCCCGGACAAATATCTTTAAAGTTAATATTACATGTATCTGGCTATTATTAAAGCATAAGCAGGAATATAAAGAAATCTTTTTAAAAATTTCAACTATTGTGTATTTTCACTAATTATCCTCATTAAAAGATCAAACAGCTTATTAAGAGGAATACATTTCCACAGTGGAGAGGCCTGTTGACAATTAATAGACTGGAGCTGGGAAAAGGAAAAAAAAGACAAAGTTTAAAAGGCAAGAAGAGAGGAAATTTTTTCTATCCCTATCCTCCCAGAGATCAGCAGCAGAGTGTTTATTAAACCAAAAGTGATCAAATCACTTTTACTGTGTCAGCGTGGGCTGAAAAAGACACCTGCATTTCATGAATTGATGAGTAATTGTTTTTAGGCCTGATTCTGAGTATGCTGTTGATTACAGTAGTGTGATGTGGTTGAAAAAAACGCTGGGTTTAGAGCTAAAACACCTGGATTTAAGTCCTGGTGTCACCACTTACCTTATACATTAGGCCTGGAACAAGTCACTTAACCTCACCAAGGGTGATTTCATTTATGAAATGGTACCCTGCCGGATCCTTGCATGTATCAAATAAGATAATTATAGAAAAGCTCTTGGAGAACTGCATGCAATAGTAAAATGTGCTGTTTGGACTTAGATATAGATTTGTCTCTAAATAATGCACTTCTTGCAGATTGTAGAGCTACTCCCTGTCCCCCTCTGGACTTTAGTTATCCTTGGTAGATGATATGCATACCAAGAAATGTCTTTTCAGGCAGAACATGGTCTAATGCAGATGTGAAACAGCATATTTTTGCCCCTCCCTTTTGTCCTCCTTCCCCTTCCGCACATTTGTGTTAAGAAAGCACTATGATGTTTGGAAAAGAGAGATTTGTTGATCTAAGGAGCAAATAATTTCAATTTTAGGATAAGATACTCCATTTACCCTTTTACTAATTAAAAAAATATTTTAATAATTATAAAACATCTGAGAATGAGGCAAAATAAATACATGCATTTCCTTATGTGTTCTGAAATTAGCTTTTAACATGAATGAAGCTTTTAGTTTCATTTATGATTTTTTCATAATTATCTTCCATTGAGCAATCAAAGGGTTTGTGTTGGATAGTTAAGTATATAGATACTATTACATTTATCAAGGGAGATATAGTATTAAAGTATTATTATGTTAGAATATTATGTATATAGTATTATATTTGGAGCAGATTCTGCATCTGAGAAATTAGAATTTTGTATATCTGAAATGAATCAAGTGAATCAGGAATATTAAATATGTAGATCATATTTTGCACATAACTTAAGAGCCATATATAAGATCAAATGATGATCATATGCATTTCTAAAATATTAAATTATACCAGAGAGCAAAAATATGATGTGTGTGTAATATGTAAGTGCATGGGTCTGTGTGTTTGTGTGTGTGAAGAAAATACAATGCTAACACTTTTTTTCCTCCTTGGGAGATGTGACTATGGATATTTATTTCTATTTTTTTAAAGAGATTTTCTACAATGATTGCATGCTTCAGTGATCACAACAGTGTTGTAAAAGTGAATTTTTATGTGCTATATAAGACTTAAAGAGAAACTTTTCCCTTTGAGATTAGTGTCCTTTACGGCAACAGCATCCCTTCCCTGCTTTTAAATCACGTTTTTGGTGCCCCGTTAGATGTTTCACCCTCCATAGCATGAGGTGTTTAATGACCATCCAGTAGTGTATGATCAGACCCCCTGAGGTGGCATACTTTCATATGAATTCTTAGAATGTAACCTACATCCCAGTAGTAACAATGAAGTTATCCAGTAAATTTGCATAATCAATAAGACTATATAAGAATCTAAGCTTTCCTTTTTATATGTGAGATAGTAAATATATAGCTCAGTATGTACTTTATAAAATGCCCTCTCTTTTTAATCTCGAAGTGTGTTAGAAGTTAGTATAGTTAGCTTAACATCTTTTAATAACTAAATTTGTTTTCATGGGTTTCAAGTGTCTAAGCATTCTTAATGTTTGGATTTTCTTCTTACTAAAACAAAATAAAAACCTAAAAATTGTGGTCTTTCCAAAAGGGAGCTTAACCTGAGCAGACAGCATTCATCTTTGTAAGTTGATGAATTTGGTTCTTAATAAGTTTGTTAAGAGGCCCTGCTGACTCTCACCCTTCAGTGACAAGCTCAGTGCTCTGTAGAAAAGACCATCCCCTCATTGGTCTGCTCTTCTCATTTAGCGGTTTTCACCTGATCTCTCCTTCCCTTTAATTTTTTTTGTCTCTGGAATACTAGTGAATGATCATACTTTTTTACGAGATAACACATCACATATTGGAAGAGAGCACTATTTGTCCTATCTAACTTTTTTTCTAAGGCTTACTCCCAACACCCCACTTCCAACTTGGTTCATTCGAAGTGTCTTGAGCATGGTGTTCTAGGCACTGGGGCTGCCAACATGACAATGATAACATCATCCAGGAGCTCACAGTATAACAGGAGAGACAGATATGTACTCAGGTAAATCAAAAGAGAGTAAGTGCTATTGTTGAGTGAGTGACAAAGGGCTATGAAAACAATAAGATCCTAAGAACTAATGTTAAGCACAAAGAGGCTTTTCATAGATGATATTTGAATCAGGTTTTGAGTCAAATAGGAATTTGTACCCAAAGAAGCAGAGGTAAGGTCATGCTGTGCAGAGACAATATTTTATAAAATAAAACTTTGAATGTCTTTTCTTGTCAGTGCTATGCTTTGAAGAGTAACGCTTCCCTCTGACTACCATGGAACCCAGAGAGAGCTTTCATTTTCTGTTTAGTTAATGTAAAGTCTAGAAGTGCAGTAACATTGAAAACATTATTTTTTCATGTTCACACAAAAGTATTTATTGCTAGGAATGTATAATATTACAATATTATTAAAGGAGTTGTTTGTCATAACTTTGTAAGTCCAGCCCTGTTTGAGCTACTACGCTTGGGTGAATCGGTGCTTTGGGGTATTATAATACTTGTGACTAGTTATATTTATGTCAGTACTGTTTTACAGAGCACCGAGTCTATGCTCTTGGAGGGGCATAACTTTCCATGGCCAAGGTCAACTGTGATACAGGGCACTTAACCTGTCATTGTGTCAATTACACTTTTTCTATGGCAGTAGATTTTTTTCTGGAAGTAAAAGTATTCTTTTTTTTTAAGATTTCATTTATTTGAGAGAGAGTGAGAGAGCGCATGAGTTAGGGGGAGGAGCAGAGGGAGAGGGAGAAGCAGACTCCCCGCCGAGCAGGGAGCCCGATGAGGGACTCGATCCCAGGACCCTGGGATTATGACCTGAGCCGAAGGCAGACGCTTAACCGACTGAGTCACCCAGGCGCCCAAAAGAAGTAAAATTGTTTTCTTACTTCTAGTAAGGTAATTTCAGGAAAACTTGTAGTATTAGATGTGTAAATAAAGTCAAACTTCTCATTGATTCTTGTGTTTTCCATTTTGCTTTTAGACATATTTATTGTAAGCCTGTTCACAGCTTTTGGTGACTTCTCGCATGTACTCCCTGCTTTAATCTGATATGTATGTGCCATCCAAATCCTTAATCCTCTTCGTATTCTTTTGGAGGGAAAGGTACGATTTAATCTTTCTCTTCCCATCACCCCGGCAAATCCTTGTATCTTTCACTCTCCCATTTCTCTTGGGTCTTTTTATTTGTTTGTTTGTTTGTTGGCAATTTGACATTCTCACAAGGAGAAAGGGAGGGAAAAAAGTCAAGGAGAAAGGGAGGAAAATAAACTTAGTGTAATCAATGGGAAGGATGATTATCATAACAACTGGCAACCAAATTCTTCATAAGGAACAGCGGTTTTGTTCCAGATGCTGCTTTAAAAAGGGACTTGAAATAGAAGTTGAAAACTTGAATAAAAATCTCTTATTGTCTGTAATGCTGGGTTTCTGATGATTTTAACATATGAAGAGACCTGTCACATTCAACAGTAAATATTTTAGTGCCACTTCCAAAATATATTAAAGTATTTTTCTTAAAATTGACCTTTCCATGAGCCTATGTAGTTGTTTTCCTCTTAACTCCAAACACACAATCAACAAGTAAAAGGGGAAGAGATATACTTCCTTTTCTCCATACAGTTCACAATTACTACATTAAAAAAAATTTTTTTTTAATTTTTTTATTTATTTTTGAGAGAGAGAGAAAGAGAGAGAGAGAAGGAGAAGGGTGAGGGTCAGAGGGAGAAGCAGACTCCCCGCCGAGCAGGGAGCCCGATGCGGGACTCGATCCCGGGACTCCAGGATCATGACCTGAGCCGAAGGCAGTCGCTTAACCAACTGAGCCACCCAGGCGCCCCCACAATTAGTACATTTTAATATTACTAACATAGGTGAAGTAGTACGAAGTTACTCAGTACTAGTACTTCAAATCACATGGAAAAATGTAGTTGAATAGAAATGTAAGGTCCACAAATTAAAGGGTCAAGACTCGTAAAGATGTGGAAGCATTTCCAAATTTACATTATCTGTGATAGCTCTGGAGAAATAATTTATGACCTTCACAATTCTGTAGGACTTTTTCCTAATGATATTCTACCCTAAAGCCATTTATCTTCATAAAATATATAGAAAACTGGAGGTGTCTCTATACCTAACTTTCACTCTTTTCCTACAGAATTAACACTTAATGGCACATTTCCCATAATTGCCATTGGTACATTCTTCTTTGTGGTACCAATACAAATGAATCCCCATCATAAGATTTTTTAGAAGTTGTACAGAATTTTTTTTTTTGCTTAGTGTTTTTAAAAATAAGAGTATTTAGTGTTTCCACCTTGGTAATGCTTTTGATCATCGTTCTCCTCAGATGAAAGTTAACATGCATAATGAATGAACGTCTAAATGTTCTAAGGCTCAACCAGTGGCAAAATTGATCTTGAAGGTGGTGTAATTTCACTAGAGATGAATGAATCAATTGAATTAGAAAGTGGGGCAAGTCCATTAGTGTTATGTGCATCAGACCTTTTTTTTATTTTAAGATTTATTTCTTCATATCTATACCATGTACAATGGCCAAAATTAGTACTTCAAATAAAAAATTTCAAAAGTATGCTTTTTCAGCAACTGTTTAATTTTTTTCAAATGGAGTCCACATGAAGATGGAGGTTAACAATTCATATGCTTGTGTAAAACAAACTGTTTCCCAAACGACCATGAAAACTTAATTGTATACAATTTACTAAACATGAAGCCATGGCCGATAAAGTTTATTTTGTAAAATAAAAACTTTGAATGTCTTTTTTTTGTCAGTGTTATGCTTTGAAGAACAATGCTTCCCACAGGGAACCTGGAGACAGCTTTCATTTTCTTTTTAGTTAATGTAAAGCCTAGAAATGCTTTAATATTGAAAACATTTCTTCATGTTCACACACAAAAAATTATTTATTGCTGTGAACTTCTATTTATTTATTTATTTATTTATTCATTCATTCATTCATTTATTTATTTTTATTCTTATGTTAATCCCCATACATTACATCATTAGTTCTAGATGAAGTGTTCCATGATTCATTGTTTGTGCATAACACCCAGTGCTCCATGCAGAATGTGCCCTCCTCAATACCCACCACCAGGCTAGCCCATCCTCCCACCCCCCTCCCCTCTAGAACCCTCAGTTTGTTTTTCAGAGTCCATCGTCTCTCATGGTTCGTCCACCCCTCCGATTTCCCCCACTTCATTCTTCCCCTCCCGCTACCTTCTTCTTCTTTTTTTTTTCTTAACGTATATTGCATTATTTGTTTCAGAGGTACAGATCTGAGATTCAACAGTCTTGCACAATTCACAGCGCTTACCAGAGCACATACCCTCCCTGGTGTCTATCACCCAGCACCCCATCCCTCCCACCCCACCCCCCACTCCAACAACACTCAGTTTGTTTCCTGCGATTAAGAATTCCTCATATCAGTGAGATCATATGATACATATCTTTCTCTGTTTGACTTATTTCACTCAACGTAATACCCTCCAGTTCCATCCACGTCGTTGCAAATGGCAAGATCTCCTTCCTTTTGATGGCTGCATAATATTCCATTGTATATATATACCACATCTTCTTTATCCATTCATCTGTCGACGGACATCTTGGCTCTTTCCACAGTTTGGCTATTGTGGACATTGCTGCTATAAACATCGGGGTGCACGTATCCCTTTGGATCCCTACTTTTGTATCTTTAGGGTAAATACCCAGTAGTTATTGCTGTGAACTTCTAAATATATTGTCTACTAAAAGTTGTCAGCCTATATCTTAAAACTGCTACTGTATCTGGAGTAACTAAACCACTTAGTCCTGATTGCTCAGGTTGAGTTAGAGCTAGCTCTAGAATAAGGAACCCAAAATCTTGACTTTGTTGCCTCTCCCAAATTACCCATTTTAATGAGTGTATTAAAGTTGGGTGAAGAAGGGACGCCTGGGTGGCTCAGTTGGTTAAGCGTCTGCCTTCAGCTCAGGTCATGACCCCAGGGTTCTGGGATCGAGTCCCACATCGGGCTCCTTGCTCAGCTGGGAGCGTGCTTCTCCCTCTACCTGCCGTGCTCTCTCTCTCTGACAAATAAAGTAAAATAAAAAATCTTAAAAAAATAAATAGAATTGGGTAAAGAAAAGTAAAGAAAAATAGCTGATTTTTTTTCTTTTTTTTTCTTTTGCTAGGATACCTAAAAAAATAGCTTTTAACTCTAGAGCAGGAATAACTTGTGTGATATTGAATACCATAGGGAAACAAAATTGTAGATTTTGTGAGGAAAACAGATCTGTCCCAGCTAGCCACAGTGATAACCATTAGAACTTAAATCTAGAGAATTCTTTCCAAACAGTGGATGTTTTTGAGTCCATCATATTTTTCCCCTAATCAGGACGTTGATGAGGACAATGCACAGTAGCTGCTCTGCAGCTCTGTTTGTGTCAAGGTGCAGTTTTCCACTTGTTATTTTTTGTTTCTGCCTGGTAGAGCTCCTTCCACCTTATGTGATAGGATGGATCTAGTGCGGGAGATATTATTAGCACTTGAACGCTCCCGAACAGCCGAATGGAGAATTACAGTCTCAAGGGTATCTTTGACGAGGGAGCCCAATAGATGGTGTCATCCCACACTGAGAGCACAGGTACTTACAATGCAAAATTACTGGGTATTAGAAAACCTAGAGTGTGCAGGTGGGAGCAAAGCACGAAAAATCCAGCCCTTCTAACGCCCTTCCGACTTTTCTTTCTTATTTTCCTTATTGGGAAGGCTGAAAAATGCCACGGTTGTGTCTTGGTGAGCTACGGATTCAACAAATTGCATTCCAGAACGATGTTTTATTAGCGTCAGTGTCTGCTCAAGTAATACCACGACTTGAGTATGTAGCTGTAAATGATTTTGGTTTTGCAGATGCAAATCTTCAAAAATAATACATATTTTTAAACAGTAACTGGAACTGCAGCTTTGCTTTGTTTTATGATGAGGGCAAATTTCCTGTTGTTTATTTTTCTCTATTTCAAGTGGAAACAATGTTATCTCTCCCTCTTCTATGGGGAATATAGCGGTTTCCTCTGTTACACTTGTTAAGACATTTGTGCTCTTTAAATAGGCCATTGTATGAAATACAAATTGTCAACCCCGAATCACCATAATAATCAGCGAAATTTTTGCAAAAGTGAGCTTTTTGGTTGATACAACTTATGAAATTAAATAGAAAATTATGAGAATTATTCACCTGGTAGGAAGTTAGAAAATATGTGAACTACAATAGCAGATTGAATTTAGATGAGTTTGAACGAATAAAACAATTCAGGTTGGTAATATTCCAGAAGGTTCAGCTGCCTCATAGGAAACCGAAAATCTGAATTATTCCCAGTCAGACTAAAAATTATTTGAAAAATTTCAAATGTTTCTTATTAATTAATTTAGGTTTCTTATCTCAGGATTGATCTGATAGCAAGATAATGAGTTTGTGTATATTTGTGTGTGTGTGTGTGTACTTAATAGTAGTTATTTCTCAAAGCAGTTGTCTTCCAAGACCTTCTCTAATCTCTCCAGCATCTAAGGAGGTGATGTAAAACTCCGAGGTGGCTACTAAATATTTCATATGTGGACACGAGCATGGGTGTGTGGGTGGGAGTGGGAGGGAACCAAATGATTATACAGAATTTATATGCTGCAGAATTAAGGTGGTCTTGGATCCTTTCATGTCCTTTAAAGGATAATGTTTTTCAAATGAAGAGGATTAAGAGCCTTAAGAAAAAAAGTGATCTATTGAGAACATCTGGTACGAAGAGTTTTATAAACGATGAGGGATCAGTGTCAGAAAAGAATAAAATGTGTTCTTAAAGAATGGAGGGGGGAGAATCTAATGGTTAAACTTTTTAAAATGTGCCTGAAAAATGAGAGGGGTTTTCCCATTTAAATTTATCTTTTAAAAAAACTCCCTATCTAGAGCGGGAGAATGGTTTTTGTTATAGCTGGTTAGGATTTCTAAGCAATATGCTGGAAAAAATGATGGTGAAACAATGTTTGTTTTTTTTTTTTACTTTAAAACATCTTAAATCTTGGTTTAAACCTGACTCATGGTGAAGAAAGTGCTCCGTATGGCAGGCGCGCACTACATGCTGCTTTCCTAATTTCTCCAGAGCTGATTCACTGACAACCGCTACCTTCACTCCTCAGAATTGTTGAATTCCTTGAAAGGAAGCTGAATCATTAGGAAATGTTGCTCTGGAATAAGGGAAAGTGGGTCATTTTGCTACACTTGGCAACATTTTCATCAGTCTCAGAGCCTTATGGCAGGGACTATCAAACTGAAGCGTGTATCAGAATCCCGCAGAGCCTGACTTACACAGGTTTCTGGGCTCCCCCTGTGGTTTCTGGTTCAGTGGGTCTGAACTAGGGCCTGAGAATCTACATTTCTAACAAGTTTCCAGATGCTGATGCTGCTAGTCTTGGATCCACACTTGGAGAATTGCTGCACTAGTAGAAATTTGGAGGAAAAGAAGAGGCAAGCCTTGGCCGAAAGTTTGGCAGTCGGCTTCCAAGTCAGATGAATGTGGGAACTAACTAGCTTTTATTAATAACTAGATACTGAGCTAGGTCTTGACATGCCATCTTCCATCTGATCTTTGTGAGTTGCGTTGTGTTACAAAATAAGCTGTACAGAATTTTTTTCCTAAATTAACTTGCCCGAAGTTTAAAGCTAGGGAAACAATTGAACATGGGTGTCAGCCTTTATTTGTCTCTGAAGCCTCACCTCTTTGCATCAGAACATATTATTGTGCTTCTTCCTGAAGTCTTTATTTCCTTTTCTTTTTTTGTGCACATATGTTATTCAGAAGCTCTAAAGTTTGCTTATTTTTTTTTTAAAGATTTTATTTATTTGAGAGAGAGAGCATGAGAGCACAAGTGGGGAGGGGCAGAGGGACAGGGAGAGGGACAAGCTGACTCAGCGCTGAGCAGGGAGCCCAACGCAGGGCTCAATCCCAGGTCCCTGAGATCATGACCTGAGCCGAAGTCAAACAACCCACTGAGCCACCCAGGTACCCCAGGTTGCTTGTATTTTTATAGCATTAATTCCTAAAATCATATTCTGACCTGATACCCCTACTGTCAGGCTACACTACTTTTATTTAATAGCAAATTTGTGCATGAATAATGGTAAGGTACAAATGTGATGAAGGAACTTAAACTCTTGTCAGATGGCTTTAGCCAATCAGTGGAGAGAATATGGAAACTACTTTTTAATGAGAAACTACTAGTTGGTCATGAATTACGCTCGGAACAGTACAGACATGATCTCACCTAATCTCAAGTGAGCCAGTCCCAAAGAAAATCATTTACCTTTGGAATGTGTGCACTCATTGTGCTTGTTTTATCTAAACTGATATCAGGGAATTATGTAATACTTCTATACAAAAGTCACTTAACTGTTCTTAAGTTACTCATCTATCTCAGAGAGGAAATAATTTTCATACCACTAGAAGTAAATGAGTCACAGGTAGGAGAACAACATGAGACTCCGTCTAAGCTGTGGGTTACAACCATTTAAAGTTTGATTCAGCATTATTTGTTTTAAAATGCTTAATTTTTTAATTTAATATTTTAATTGAAAAATAGATTATATGGAAATTCAGCTTTATGAAATACGAAAAATGTTCTCATTGAGATGTCATTTTAGTCATGTGTGTTATTAAATATACTAAATTCAAGTAAAAATTTTGGCAGTAACTTGTGAGCAGCTTGATGGCAGGGGCTGTGTGTAGATATATTCTTTACATGATACACGTAGCCCTGCATAGTGCCCTGTATATGGTAAGAGTCAGTAAGTATTAAATGGTAAGACATTATTTCTGCTTAGTTATAAACTTCTTCTTAGCTCAAATGAACCTGATAATTTTTTTGGTAAGATAACATTTTTACAAGATTTTGGTTTCAAATAAGAATTTGAACAAGTGTGTTATAAATTCCATTTTATTTTAAATATTAATAACCTTTTATGATTTACCTTTCTAGGTATATTTTTAAGGTTATTATATTTTTAAATATGATCTTATTACCATTTGACCTTTGCTCATCCCCTCTAACTCCATCTTCTCCCCACTGGGCCACATTCTTAGGTCAAATTACTGAGGGGGTGGGGAGATGAAAGATTTTGGAAATGTAAACTCTCACAGAGTACACATCTTAAAATAGGAAAATGCATGCATGCTAAGGATTACCTAGAGCTAAATGAGAGTTGGAAATATAAGCATGTGTTGAGTTGAAAGTCAATTTGGGAGGATGTAATAGAGTATAATCTGACAGGTGTTAATGTTACCCTCGAAGAGAATAAACTGGAAGCCATAAAGAGTATACATAGCCACCACTCATTATGTTCTGCAGTGTTCCTGCTGACTGGAAAAGAAGTATGAAGATTAAAAGAACTAGTTTATATAAAGCTGTATATTTTGATAATTCAAGATTTAACTTTCTGTCTTGAACAACTTTTTCATGTGGAAATTCTTAACTTTAGATGGATATAATTTATTTTGCACAATGCTTACAAAATTTTTTTTATTGTAAGCTTTGTTATAGAAGGCATAAAATGCTGACTGGAAATATATATTCACATTGTCCATATTTTGCTTGTAGACCAAAAATTACATTGTTAGGTATGTAAGGGATAGTGAGAGAATATATTTTTACAGTCTTGATGCGCTTTATAATATATGAAAAACGGGTTCTAAAGATTGCACATGTGCATCAAATCTGATTTAATCTTTTGTAGAATATAAGAGCATGGCTGATTTCTCTGAATTCTGAGAACCTTGCATAGACACCCTTGCCTTTATATAGGCTAGGGGTGAATGGCTTCTGATTTCAGCTGACTTTAATATAAAATTGTAACCTTTACAAGTACACATCAATCTCAAAGTCATTAGGGAGGTTTATTAAAAAAATTTTCATTCAGGGCGCCTGGGTGGCTCAGTCGGTTAAGCGATTGCCTTCGGCTCAGGTCATGATCCTGGAGTCCCGGGATCGAGTCCCGCATTGGGCTCCCTGCTCGGCAGGGAGTCTGCTTCTCCCTCTGACCCTCCCCCCTCTCATGTACTCGCTCTCTCTCTCATTCTCTCTCTCTCAAATAAATAAATAAAATCTTTAAAAAAAATTTTTTTATTCAAATTCTTGTATGGATAATAACTGATTTGAGAACTATTTTGGGGAGTTTAACATCACTCTTACCTGTAGGTAGAAAGGTTTGACACATAAGCCTATATAAAAGTGGAAAACAGGTATGTGGTTAAAACACCATATACAATTAAAGGATAGGAGACAGTTTGGTAAAGAATATATGTAACACTTTTACACAATCAAAAGATAAACATCTATAATGTGAAAGAAGTTCTGTAAATCAAAATGGAAAAGCCTGGAAAAAAATAGAAAAAACATGAAAGTTTTGAATAGTAAATTTATAGAAGAATGACAAACATAAAAAAATGCTCATTTTCACTGCTTATCTGGGAATTGGATATAAAAACAGTGTTTCTGGAGACTGGCAAAATTGATAAGGATTGATAGTATCCAGTGTTGACTTTTTCACACTGATGTGGGAAAGCTGTTGCTCTCTTCTACAGGTGGTAGGAGTGAAAAACGATCAAGTATTTTTGGCAGGGCTGTTAGAGAGTAGCTTTCAAAACCAAAAATAGGCATGACTTCTGATCCAGCATTCAAATGCTAGGCATTATCCTAGAGAAATACACAAGCATGTACACTGCAGAACTGTAATAGTTAAAAAAAAAAAGAAATTGCTAATGGTCATCAATGAGAAATGTTTAAAATATATTATCATATTGTAGAATATTAGATAGTAGTTAAAAGTGGTATTCAGGCTTTAATATGCCAGAGGATATTTCTTATCCCATTGTCTTCAATTTTTCTCTGGATGAATGTATTACTTCCTTGTTGATAGGAAATAATTCTTGTACTGGGGATTCTGACTGCCTGAAATGTGTTCAATTTCCTGAACCACAGAGGACATGCCCAGTGTTCCCCCTTCCTCTTCCATCTCATCTTCTTTGACTGGGGATGAAAGGAGGAAATTATAGAGCCATAAACAGTGTGATCATTCTCTGCTTATAAAATGTATTGCATATTTTTAACTATTCGTATTTTAAGCTTGTTAACATTATTGTGAGACACATATACCAAAGACTATATGTGAATATATATGGACAGTTTCAGTAGTAAAATAGTCCTGTGTAGTTACTACACAGATTAAGGGATAGATAATTCTCACATATTTTTATATCCCTAAACAATATATTGCTTGTATAGACATGTTTCTTTCTTTTTTTTTATTTAAAAGATTTTATTTATTTGACAGAGACACAGCGAGAGAGGGAACACAAGCAGGGGGAGTGGGAGAGGGAGAAGCAGGCTTCCCACTGAGCAGGGAACCCGATGTGGGGCTTGATCCCAGGACCCTGGGATCATGACCTGAGCCGAAGGCAGACACTTAACGACTGAGGCACCCAGACGCCCTATAGACATGTTTCTTGATGGAAATTTGTAATACCTATTTTTCTGTAACTTGCATTTTGCACATTATGTTTTTAATTCATTCATGTTGACAAGAATAGCTGCTGGTCATCCATTGGCAGTCTATAAAACAGTGATTTTCTAATAGTTTTGACCAGCCGCTACCACAAGAAATAGGTTTTAATTGCAAATGAGTACACACAGAGAATTGAAACCAAAGTTTCACAAAACAATACTTATATTTACTATGAATCAAGTGCTCTTATTATTTTTTAGTCCATCCTACTTTATCTAAAAAAGAAAAAAAAGACTGTAACCCAGTAAATTGATTTCATCTCAGCTGCTACATAATACTTAATTATAGAAATACATCAAATTGGTTTCTTCGTCTATTTTATTGCTTATGGATGTTTTGGTTGTTTTTTGCTGTCATTCTCAAGAACGGTGCTATCATTAAGATTGTTGGACACATCTCCAGGTCCTCACTTGCTAGATACTTTCTAGTAATGGACTGGCATGATGGGTGTGTGCTTAACTTTTATTGGTATCATCAAGCTATTCCCTGAAGTGTGGTTGCAATATCCACTCCCACCAACTGGAAAAAAGAGTTCCCATTGTACCGTTCCTTTGTAATAACATTGGTCCAACTTTTTAATTTCTTCCAGTCAAGTGGGTATAAAATCCTATCTCACAGGGGCTCCTGGCTGGCTCAGCTAGTAGAGCATGTAACTCTTGATGTCAGGGTCATGAGTTTGAGCCCCATGTTGGGCATAGAGATTACTTAAAAATATAAAGTAAAATGAAATCATATCTTGTAATAATTTCATTTATATATTCTTCTACATGTCAGTGAAGTTATACATTTTCATGTGTTAATGAGTCATTTATTTCTTCCATGAGATGCATTTATGACTTTTGCTCATTTTTCCTTTGTATTGAAGGATTTTAGTTTGTAAACTTTGTTTTTCTTATGTCCTGGATATTAATACCTTGTCAGTGTTAGAAATGTTATCTTTCTGTTCTGGATGTTTTATTTCACTCTTTCTTTTGATAGAGAAAATTTCTTCATATACTGGAATTTGTCGTTCTTCATGATTCTTTTTTTTTTTTAAGATTTATTTATTTGAGAGAGAGAGAGTACATCAGAGGGGGGAGGGTTAGAGGGAGAAGCAGGCTCCCCACCGAGCAGGGAGCCCGATGCAGGACTCGATCCAGGGACTCCAGGATCATGACCTGAGACGAAGTCAGTCGCCCAACCAACTGAGCCACCCAGGCGCCCCATGAATTGTTTTTTAAAATGTTGTTTAAGAAATCCTTTCTTATATCAGTGTCTTAAAGATACTAAATAAAGTATTTAATCCACCCGTAATTCATTGAATATTATGTGAGGTAGAGGTCTAATTTCATTTTTTTAATTGGATAACTAGCTCACCTGGAGCCATTTAATGAAAACCTACCCTTTCTTCAGTGATGAAAAATGTCATAAATGGCATGAATCTGTGTCTGAGCTCTCCGTTTGGTTAATTGGCCACTTTGCTTATAGCTTTAAAATTCTTGTTTTACCCATTCATTTAACATATACTTACTGAGTGCTTGTTACATGATGTTTGAGTTAGCAGTGAACAAAAAAGATTCTTACCCTGTGGAACATACATTGTGTTACAGGGAGAGAGACACATAAATAATAAATATTAGTTTGTTAAAAGGTGAGTTTTATTTTCCCTCTCTCAGAATAAAAATTAAAGCACAGAATTGGGATGGACAAGATTGCAGGAATTGTTGCTTTGCAATATCTAAAAGGATAGGCTCATAGGTAGGGCAGGTCCCCTCATCTTGATGTTTTTCTTTAGGGCTGTGTTATTTATTATGTGCTATAGCATATCAGTTTTTGATTTCACCATAAAAATTTCAGAGTTAGCTTGTCAAGTTTCATAGGAAAAACTAGGTAATTTAACATGCATAATTAATAAAAAACATGCATAATTAATAAAGCCTTAAATAGTGAATATTCTTTTTTAAAAGTCTCTTTCATTTCTGCTATTAGAAATGAACTGTAGTAGGTATAGGATTATAAATTGCCAATGGCTTTCAGCACATTGAAAAAATCCTTCCACCAGTTTTTGGTTTCTGTGGTTGTTGGCAAGATACCTGTTCTTAATGTACTCACAGTTTCTTTGTGGCTGATCTATTTTCTTCTTGCTGTTTTTAAATTCTTCCTTTGTTGTTTTTCTTAAGTTTCATTGTGATATGCATAGATGTGGGTTTTTGTTTTTTAAATTTATCATGTTTGAGATTTGTTGGATATGAAGTTTGTGAGCATTGGGTAATTCTGGAAAACTTAGATCAGTTATCTCTTTAAATATTTTATCTTGATTCTTATCTGTCTGGAAGTTGGACTAGATACAGGTAGACTGTCTATTTGTCTTCCATGACTCTTAAATCATATATTCTTATATTTTGCACCTCTTGATTTCTATAGGCTCATCCTGGATTATTTCTTCAAATCTTATTTTCATTTCATGGTTTTTTTCCTTCAGCAGTATCTGATAGTTACATATTCATCCCATTTTTAACTTCAACTCTTTCTTTCCTTTGTTCTATAAAAGACCAGCTCTATCATTTTATGGTTAATTATTCTTTGTTTTCAAAGTTTTCTTTTTACTTCATTAACACATGAAACACCGTTATTTTACATTCTCAGTTTTGACAGTCTGATATGTGATCTCTCTTAAGATTTGATTCTGTTGTTTCTGCAGGCTCAGTTTCATTCATAGTGCCTTATGAGTTACTCTTTTTTTTCCTTTTTCTTATTTAAAGCTATATTCTTTAGAATTCTGTGGGAATTTTCAAGAATATTTGTGTGTCTTTTCCTGCTAGCCATTTGGGAGCCCTACTATTCAGAATCATTTTAAATTCTCATGTTCTAATTTTTGTAATTTAGGAAGGATGCATGTATTTAGATGTGATTTCTCCCCCACCCCCCTTTCACCTGCTGCCATTGTCAAGATAGCCAAGTTTACTTGCTGATCTCTTCCATGTGGGGCATTTCTCAACACTGTTGCAATGACAATATGATTTTTTTAAGTCCTAACTTTTTATGAATATCTGCTGGGAATGCCTACTATAAACTCTTTATCTTCCACATTCCCTAAGGGTTATTTCCTTTCTCCTATGCCCCATGCAAATGAATTATGTCAGCCTTAGTAAGTTTTGTCATATATGCTCAAAATAAAATCAGACTATAGTGCTTACTAATTTCGTGGGTCCCTCTTTCATTTGATTTTAGCCTGTATGGATTCCTTATTGCTTTTGATTTGTAACTTTTTTTTTTAATTGAAAAATGTTATCTGGCTTTGTTATGTTTCTCATTTAGAGTTTCATTCATCTTACTAGAAGTTGAAGTTTCAAGTTATTCATTAAATTTTAAAAATCCATCTTTACGGCTCTTTTTAAAACACTTGTTAAAGATTCTTTAAGGTTGGTTGATAATTTATCTCATGATTGTATCACTCTAGTTCTTTGATTTAGAGGTTGCTTGGGTATATAAATTGACTTTATGAAAATCCTTGCAGCACATAATTTTAGGGAGGAAACATGTCACAAATGAGAATTAGTGGCTATTGGAAAAAGACATCCACTGAGATTTAAGAGTCAAATTTGGGATCTATTAATCTTGACAGAATAATTAGAAAGCTGTCATTTTTCAAGTAGATAGAAAAATGAATACTCTGTAGGACATTCAGGACACTCGGGATCTCCTGAGGATTAGGATTATTTCTAAATTCATAAATTACTGTATGTATATTCTTTAAAAATAGAAACTCTTGGTAAATATATTTATAATTACGACTTCTAAACTCAGCCACCCTTCTTTGCTGTCTCAGCATATGACCTTCGTGCAACCTTTAAATGCATGCAGTTTGAGGTGCTGAATTCTAACCAATATGAGAAGCATGTTGGCATTTAGGGAATAGTGAAGTGCTGACATCGTTCTAATCTACTTCTAAACCTTTCATGAAATTTATATGTTAGTACAGTGTTATCATCCCCAAACAGTGATTTAAAGAATTTTTAAAAGACTGTATTTCTACATAGTAGGGCCTCATGAGCAATGGATTAATGATTGGTTAATGACACCTTACTTGGCATTAATAAGAATGGGACAACCTCAAAAGAAAAAGTTTTTCAAAACATTTTTCTTATTCCTGATAGTATATACTTACTTATGGCTGGGATCTTTATTTATTTATTTATTTATTTATTTATTTATTTATTTATTTACTTACTTACTTACTTATCTTTTTTTTTAAGATTTTATTTATTTATTTGAGAGAGAGAGACAGAGAGCACATGAGAGAGGGGAGGGTCAGGAGGGTCAGAGGGAGAAGCAGACTCCCCACCAAGCAGGGAGCCCGATGCGGGACTCGATCCAGGGACTCCAGGATCATGACCTGAGCCGAAGGCAGTTGCTTAACCAACTGAGCCACCCAAGCACCCTGGGATCTATATTTAAATCAGCATCCTATATAATATATTCAGTACGATATATTAAATTATCATTGGATTTTTTTCTGGCTGGTCTAAGTAATCCTCAAGAGCTGAAGTTAAATGAGTATATATTTTTATAGAAAGATAAGTAAATCATCATTTAGTGTTTCTGAAAGTAGTTATGGTTTCTGCTAATGGAGAGATTGAAAATGAGTGCATAAAGAATGACATGTTATTTACCTTTCTAATAACTAAATGGCTAACATATAGTGTTATATATGAACACATAACTATGCACATGCCCGTGCATATACACACACAACTCTTTCTGAGCTGGTGCATGTGAGTCCAGGTCTCAAATGATAGTCAGTCATGTTAAACAACTTGAATGGTTTGCGTTGGCAAAACTCCAATATTTGGCGTTTGCAGATTTGCTAGTTGAAGCTTAGTTTACATTTTATCTCCATATTGTGTTTCTCTGAAAACAATATTTGATGTGAAATTTGGTGATAGGTTATTCCTGTTTTGTTACTTATTCTCTCCTGATTTTCCTACTAAATAAATATAAATGGGAAAAGACCCCTGTCATTGCTGAGTTCATTTTCTAGTAGAAAAGAAGTAATTGGGGTGCCTGGGTGGCTCAGTTGGTTAAGCGACTGCCTTTGGCTCAGGTCACGATCCTGGAGTCCCGGGATTGAGTCCCACATCGGGCTCCCTGCTCAGCGGGGGGTCTGCTTCTCCCTCTGACCCTCTTCCCTCTCGTGCTCTCTGTCTCTCATTCTCTCTCTCAAATAAATAAATAAAATCTTAAAAAAAAAAAGAAAAGAAAAGAAGTAATTGAAGCCATTGTGTCCCCTTGATATTCTGCAGAAAGTAAACCTTTCCATGTTTTCTGGCACAGCAGAGATTTTCTTTTTATTGTAACTGGGACTCATAAGCTTTTGAGAGGTGAACCTGGGCGAGCAGCCTTAATCAAAGTATGTAGCTGCATATACGATTAATGGGGTGAATATGATGAAAGCATGTAGGAGGCTGAGGAAGTTGCTGCATTTGGTGATCCTGGTTCAACAGGAAGTTGTTGACATAAGTGTGTGTCATGAGCTCATTGTATTTGCTTAATTCCAGTAGGCCATGCTGGGAGGTTTTCCCAGCATCCCTGACTCCTATCTCTTGATGTATTTACTCTTTATTTTCATCATCTAAACAACTGCTGACCAAATGCTGATGTGCAAGACTCCACCTATGAGTTTGCTTCCTTTTTGAGCTAAGGCAAGGAAGGTGCTTGACGTATCTTGTACGGCTTTGCAGAATGTCTCACAGTGTCTCCACATGTGGTGTATGCTGTCTTTGAATTGGTAGCTTGATCATTATGACTGTCTGGCAAATCACACTGCGTGTGGTTCAAGGAATCATATTGTTACCATCTGGTGAAATAAGAGAAGCAAGTACAAAAGTACTGTTGGTCTTCTCTTTTCTACACTAAGGAGTTTAATTAGACTTGCATTTGGTTACTAAAATGTGCTTCTTTTTTTCATAGGAGTTTTTCTTAGGACAGGGAAGGTGCTCCTAAAGGTCAGAAAAACTTGAGTAATACAGAGTTCCCAAATGGAATGTCAGTGATCTAGGCCATTAGAAGATGAAGCATAGTGACTTATTCTTGTCTATACGTGTGTGCTCCATTATTTCCCATTTATTCATCTTGGTGAGATACCTACTTCTCTTTTTGCTTTCCTTTCTCAGTCACCAATAATGATTAGTGAACAAGAACAGGAAATATATAAAATCTGCTTATGTGATACTGCTATTTGTAAGCTCTGGAAGAGTGTGGCAAGAAGTGGTCATCTTCCCCCACCCCCTCCCAAGTCAAGTGGCTTTCCCCAAGGCTTTGGAAATAATAGATTATCAGGAGAACAATAGAATATTAGAAAGATATAATAAAATAGAATTTAAGCTCTTGTCAGCATGGGTGGTAGGTAAACATTATTATCCCAAGCTAGATTCCAAAATTTCAAAACTGTTATACGAATTTTTATTCTAGCATGAACTTTAAAACAAGATTCCTTGATAGTTATCAATTTCTCTATCAAACTATTTGAAATTGCACCTAAGTATTTTACACAGCTTACATACATTAAGTAGCTTAGTTCCATCATTATTAATAAATGGGCACTTTGCATTTAAAAGCTCATTATCAACTGGCCAGCATAATGATCTCAGCACATGGACCAAGCATTTGAACTATCTTTTTCCTAGATTTTTTTTTTTAAGATTTTATTTATTTATTTGACAGAGACATAGCAAGAGAGGGAACACAAGCAGCGGGAGTGGGAGAGGGAGAAGCAGGCTTCCTGCGGAGCAGGGAGCCCGATGCGGGGCTCGATCCCAGGACCCTGGGATCATGACCTGACCAAAGGCAGACGCTTAACAACTGAGCTACCCAGGCGCCTCTAGATGGTTTTGATAAGGCAAACAGTGTGAGTATGAAATCATTTCAACTCCTACAGTGTGATATAAGGAGAGGTTTTAGAAAGTAAAATGACAATGGTGTTTTATAAGTGGCTGCTCTTTCACACATTCAGGAGAGGTTTTATTTATTTTTTTTAGGTTCTTGTAACAAGTTTTGCTTGGCAAAAGCTGCCATTTTGGGGGGTTGTTTACTTTAGTCGTGTTTTAGGTTATTGCTCTTTTAAATTCCTGGAGTGCCGTGCTCTTTAATTTTCATAATTGCAATTATGCAAAATATTACATACATAAGTATGTAAGTGTAGTAAGCTAGTTAAGGCTTGTTATAACTTCCTGTGATAATACATAAAGGTAATTTTATAATAAAGCATATAATGATTGTGTATTGCCTTTTGTTCAATATTTTATATGCCCATATTGAAAAAGAGTACAGTCCTATGTTTTCTAGATATAAATTTCTAGATACAAATATTGTGATAAACATTAAGCAAAAATTTTACCAGAGTTGGTATTTAAAGACTGGGAAAAAAATCCATATACACAAGTGCTTTAAGCAGTGGATTTCTGGGGATTAGTGTATTTCCCAAGAGACTAAGGCAATCTGCCTTTGGTTGTGGTCTTAATGTGCTTGAGACATGCAGTAATTCTGCAGAAATGCAATGCTCCAGAGTGTCTTGTTTCTTAATTGTAAAAGCTATTCTAATTATTCCATTTTAACTACTAACTTATTTAAGTTTTAAAGCCTCAATAACTCAGCTAAATTTCTTTAATTGAGATGGAATAGGGACTATTGAATATTGTTGTCACTAATAAAATATATAATAAAGAGGAACTCACCACAATCTGATTTGATATCTTAATAATAAAAGTTAACATGTTGAAGTTCTTTCAGGTCCTAAGTCATTATATGATATTTCTCACTTACTCGTCTTAATTCTTACCAAATACTATTATCTTGGAGTTCGTTGGATTATTCGATTATCAAAATATGCAAGAGTTTGCTAGAAAGGGTTACTTACGTTCTACCCTTTGGCATTATTACTGGTGTTCCATTTTCTTTGTAACCCATTTCTTTCTTTCTTTTTTTTTTTTTTTTACTGTTATCATCATGGGCATCCAGTCATTTATCAAATTTAAGTATTACTATGTGTTAGGTGCAATTTGAACAAAATACGTTTCCTAATTTTAAGAATCTATGAGAAGGACAGTTGGATAAGTTTTTGACTGTAGGACTATGTGAACAACCCTCCTAATAGTGAAATAGAGGATTTTAGCATCACAAAAAGGGCATCTCAATCAGCTTGGGGAATCAGGGAAGTTGTCTTGGTGGATGTCACATTTGGGTTGAATTGGGAAAGATAATTGAGTGATGGCTTGATGAAACCTGGATGTGTGAAAGAGCTGGGACAGAATGCTAGGCAGGTTTGGGGTGTGGGGGGCCAGAGGTTCAGCAAACTGCAGTCATCATTTGGTCTTCATTCAGTGCCATGCTTGTGTTACACAGAATCAGTAAGACTCGAGGAGGCTGGGAATGAGAATCAGAATCAATAAAGCTCAGCAAACTATAGAACAAGTTAACAACCGTAACAAATAAATGAATGATGAACGAACTTTGGAGAGAAACAAAGAAATAAAAACAGCTTGAAAAAATGTTCACCTTTTGTTCCACAAATATGAACTGAGCACTCTTTATGCACTAAGCATGATACCAACAGCTGAGGAGACAACACTGAACTCAGCAAATATAATCCTCACCCACACGGGCCTCAGTCTAGTGGGAAAAATACATTTTAATAAATCATTGCACAAATAAATGTGTAGTTACAAGTTGTATTAAATGCTAATTAGAAAAAGTGAAGGATTTGAGAGACTGAAGATAGAGAAGATTTACTTAAATGTTGGTAGCGGTCAAACAAGCATTTTAGAGGAAGGGGTGTTATGATGAGACTTCGAGGAAGAGATGGAGGTAGCAATGGAAAAGCAAGGGGTAGAACATTCTTGGTTGAGTGAGGGGAGCATATGCTGAGATCTGAGGTAGGACAGAGTTTGGAAGGAACCTAAAGAACCCGACCATGCAGTTAAGTAGACAAGGGAAACAGTGATGTTAGATGAGACTAGGGAGAAAGAGGCAGATAAGAACTAAGGAGTCCAGAAGCTGAAGATCGAGGAAATTGGAACAAAGGAGAGGAGCCAACTCTTTCCTGCTCTCTATGAAAGTGGTGTAATTCAGTCAGACTTCTAGGGGATTTTTCTTAACACTTTTTTATGGAGAAGTTTCTTTAATGTAGAAGGAGAAGCAATGAGAATAAACCAAGAGTGCACGTTTGAAGAAGAACCTATCAAGGATTTTCTTGAGAAAATGGAAGGAATCTAGTTTGAAATGAGGAGGAGGTAAGGTAAGCAAGACAGTCTAGACCATCTGCTGAGTGACAGTGAAGCAGAAAATGTAGACTAGCAATAGAAGATTCAGGAGAACACTAATGGTTCATTGTTTTCTACCAAAAATATGTGGAAAATGCACTGGGGTGAACATTCCATAGTGAAAGCATAATGCTGTTAGACACATAGAAAACATTCAGTAGCTTTCAGAATGGTTGATATCCTTGGGACATAGGGCTAAATGTCTCCTAAACAAAGGATATTCTTTCATTCTTTTCAAAACAATGGGTATTAGAAAAAAAAAAGGAATATTAATATATTTATCATAAAGGTATATACTTCTAAGATTTTAGGTCAAATATATATATATAAACATATACATAATAACACCACCATATAATGTCTATGGTAGTATAATTAGGACTGAATGATTTTCTTCTTTCCCCCCACTCTTTGAATTAAAAAAAAAATTCACCACTCATCGGTTATTGCTAAACTGTCAGCAAAACTCAAAATATTATCTATTTTTCTGTCACTCTTCTAGTGCTACATATCAATTCCCTGGGGAGCTTTCAGCATCTTTTTTTCAACTTTCTTTTGCTAATGTTATGGACCAGCTTCATGAAGGCAGAGCATTCTGCATCAGTTCATGACTTTGCACCATGCGTTTTAGGGGAGAGCCTCCTCGTCAGAAAAAAAACTCTTCTTCCTGAGAGTGAAGACTATCAGTTTTCACACTCTTTGTACCCTTATGAGTTGTCCTGCTTGAAAGAGAGTTTACCCCAAGAGAGAAGGAATCAGGCAAGTGAATTCCCAAAAGATCCTTAATCTTTTGGGGAGATGAGGGTAGGTTTGGGACACTTGCTATGTTGGATTTGTGTTTCAACCAAACCCCCACCGAATTCATCTGTGTTCATAGCTGCTAATTTTATATTAATTTGTAAGTGGATTTACTAGTATATTAATAATTTTAAACTTAGGGAAGCTATTTAATCAATTCTATTATCAAATTTACCATCATGTTAACCTCTTACTTTTCATAGTGTAGTCTTTCTCAAGTATCCGAATCACTGTGATTTAAAATACATTTATTTTTATCTCAATTAGGATTTTTAAAAACAATCTTATGTTTTAGGATATTTATGGCTTTCAACTCTTAAAAATCATGTATCATTCCCATGTTTCTCATATTCTACATGGTTTTAGTATTTGAGGAAAACAAAGTCTTGAGAAAATTTTTCCATTCCCAAATTTTAGTGAAATTGGAGAATAAAATTTTAAATGTGAAGTGAATAATATTTCTATAGAAATTCTTTTAAAAATAATATGCTTCAGGGTAAAAAAGTATGAAATATAAGAGCAAAATTTAAGAGCTCTTCCTTCTTTTCTTCTTGAAGTGAGCAGAATATGAATACTGATAGCTATTGTGAAATTGTACTTAGTGACATAAGTATTCAACTATAAGAAACATATACTGTTTCGTGGAGGGAGCAAGATGGCGGAGGAGTAGGAGACCTGGATTTCGTCTGGTCTCAGGAATTCAGCTGGATAGGGATTAAACCATTCTGAACACCTACAAACTCAACAGGAGATCAAAGAAAAGAATAGCAACAACTCTTGGAACAGAAAAGCGACCACTTTCTGGAAGGTAGGTCGTGCGGAGAAGTGAATCGGAGGCGATATTCGGGAGGATAGACGGCGGGGGAGGGGTCTCTGTCGGCTGCTTCTGGTAAGTGATAGAGCCGCGGAGCACAAAATCGGAACATTTAGAAGTCGGCTCGGACGTCACTCCGGTGGCTAAGCGGGGGGTGGAACCCTCGTGGGACAGTGTGGTCTCAGGACCCTCAGGGTCACAGAAAGACCGGGGGTGCCTGAGTGCGGCAGAGCTCCCAGGTATCGGAGCAGGGAAGCCAGCTGCAGAGACGGAGCAGAGGCACGGGTTCTCAGCTCGGGGTTGCCATAAACCATGATCTGCGGCACAGCAGGGCCACTGCTCCTCCAGCAGGGACCCAACAAGCGGCAGATCCAGAGAGACTCACCTTCTTCCCCTGGGAGGAGAGGCGCGGAGCACACCGCAGGGATCTGCTGGGTTTGGAGACTCCACACGGGGTCGGGTGACAGAAATAGAAACGTGTGGTCACAGGCCGGGTGAGCACGGAGTGAGGCCGGACACCAGGGAGACAGGAGTGACTGACGGCTTTTCTCTGGGGGCTCCCTGAGGAGCGGGGCCCTGAGTTCTCAGCTCCTCCCGGGCGGAGATTGGGAGGCCACTGTTTTCACGCTCCACCTCCAAAGCTGTACGGAAAGCTTGCAGGGAACAAAAGCTCCAGAGAGCAAACCCAAGCAGATTACTTAACCCGGACTGGGCAAGGGCGGGGCAATTCCACCTCCGGCAAAGACATTTGGGAACCACGGCAACAGGCCCCTCCCCCAGAAGATCAGCCAGAACAGCCAGCCAAGACCAAGTTTACCGATCAATGAGAACGGCAGAACTCCAGTGCTAGGGGAACTCCACTGCACATAGAATCCATGGCTTTTTTACCATGATTCTGTAGTCTTTCAAAGTTAATTTTTTTTTGAATTTTTCTTTTTCCCTTTTTCAGCCAACATCTTATCCCTTTTTTAAAAAAACACTTTTATTTTTCATTTTTAGAGTCATATTCTATCCCTTCATAGTAGTTACCGGTATTTTGGGCATATATATATAAGTTGTTCTCTCTTTAAAATTTTGAGATAGTTTCTTCTAACAGATCAAAATATACCCTAAATCTCTAGTGTATGGTTTTTTTCTACTCCCCTGCCTGATCACATTCTCTCCTTTTACTTTTTTTTTTTTTAATCCTCTTCTTTCTTTTTTCAAACAACTTCTTATCAATTCCTTTTATAAAATTTTTTATAATTTCCATCTTTACAGTCATATTCCATCCCTTCATCATATCAACCCTTATTTTTGTACATATATAAGTTTTTCTTTCTTTAAAATTTTGGGAGGCACTTTCTTCTAACAGACCAAAATACACCCAAAATCTAGTGTGTGGCACTGATCTATATACCAGCCTGATCATATTTGATCCATATTCTGTTTTTTGTTTTGTTTTGTTCTGTTTTTGTTTGTTTTTATCTTTTTCTTTTTCTTTTTCTTTTTTTTTTCTTTTTCCTTTTTTCTCTCTTTCCCTTTCTTTTCCCACTGCGTCAGGTCTTTTCTGATTTATTTAGAGTATATTTTCTGGGGACCTTGTTACCCTGTTAGCATTTTGTTCTCTCAGTAATCTATTCTCCTCTGCACAAAATGACAAGACGGAAAAAATCATCTCAACAAAAAGAAAAAGAGGTAGTACCGACTGCCAGGGACCTACTCAATATGGACATTAGTACGATGTCAGATCTAGAGTTCAGAATCATCACTTTAAAGATACTAGCTGGGCTTGAAAAAAACGAAGTTATTAGAGAAACGCTTTCTGGAGAAGTAAAAGAATTAAAATCTAACCAAGTTGAAATAAAAAAGGCTATTAATGAGGTGCAATCAAATATGGGGGCGCTAACTGCTAGGATAAATGAGGCAGAAGAGAGAATCAGTGATATAGAAGACCAAATGATGGAAAATAAAGAAGCTGAGAAAAAGAGAGATAAACAACTACTGGATCACGAGGGCAGAATTTGAGAGATAAGCGATACCATAAGACGAAACAACATTAGAATAATTGGGATCCCAGAAGAAGAAGAAAGAGAGAGGCGGGGCAGAAGGTATATTGCAGCAAATTATAGCAGAGAACTTCCCTAATTTGGGGAAGGAAACAGGCATCAAAATCAATAAAAATAGGTCAACACCCCGACATCTAATAGTATAACTTACGAGTCTCAGAGATAAAAAGAAAATCCTGAAAGCAGCTCAGGAGAAGAGATATGTAACCTACAATGGTAGAAACATTAGAATGGCAACAGACCTATCCACAGAGACCTGGCAGGCCAGAAAGGACTGGCTGGATATATTCAGAGCACTAAATGAGAAAAATATGCAGCCAAGGATCCTATATCCAGCTAGGCTGTCATTGAAAATAGAAGGAGAGATAAAAAGCTTCCAGGACAAACAAAAACTAAAGGAATTTGCAAACACGAAACCAGCCCTACAAGAAATCTTTAAAGGGGTCCTCTAAGCAAAGAGAGACCCTAAAAGCAACATAGACCAGAAAGAAACACAGACAATATACAGTAACAGTCACTTTACAGGCAATACAATGGCACTAAATTCCTATCTTTCAATAGTTACCCTGAATGTAAATGGGCTCAATGCCCCAATCAAAAGACACAGGCTATCAGATTGGATTAAAAAACAAGACCCATTGATATGCTGTCTGCAAGAGACTCATTTTAGACCCAAAGACACCCCCAGATTGAAAGTGACGGGGTGGAAAACCATTTACCATGCTAATGGACACCAAAAGAAAGCTGGGGTGGCAATCCTTATATCATACAAATTAGATTTTAAACCAAAGACTGTAATAAGAGATGAGGAAGGACACTATATCCTACTTAAAGGGTCTATCCAA
The DNA here is from genome assembly GCF_029215605.1 of Mirounga angustirostris. Classification (NCBI taxonomy): domain Eukaryota; kingdom Metazoa; phylum Chordata; class Mammalia; order Carnivora; family Phocidae; genus Mirounga; species Mirounga angustirostris. Next base: position 164,924,188 of record NW_026991711.1, read on the forward strand.
CAAGAAGATCTAACAATTGTAAATATCTATGCCCCTAACATCGGAGCAGCCAATTATCTAAGGCAATTAATAACAAAAGCAAAGAAACACATCGACAACAATACAATAATAGTGGGGGACTTTAACACCCCCATCACTGAAATGGACAGATCGTCTAAGCAAAAGATCAACGAGGAAATAAAGGCTTTAAATGGGACACTGGACCACATGGACTTCACAGACATATTCAGAACATTCCATCCCGAAGCAACGGAATACACATTCTTCTCTAGTGCCCATGGAACATTCTCCAGAATCGATCACATCCTAGGTCATAAATCAGGTCTCAACCGGTACCAAAAGATTGGGATCATTCGCTGCCTATTTTCAGACCACAATGCTTTGAAACTATAACTCAATCACAAGAGGAAAGTTGGAAAGAACTCAAATACATGGAGGCTAAAGAGCATCCTACTAAAGAATGAATGGGTCAACCAGGAAATTAAAGAAGAATTAAAAAAATCATGGAAACCAATGAAAATGAAAACACAGCTGTTCAAAATCTTTGGGATGCAGCAAAGGCAGTCCTAAGAGGAAAGTATATAGCAATACAAGCCTTTCTCAAGAAACAAGAAAGGTCTCAAGTACACAACCTAACCCTACACCTAAAGGAGCTGGAGAACGAACAGTACATAAAGCCTAAACCCAGCAGGAGAAGAGAAATAATAAAGATCAGAGCAGAAATCAATGAAATAGAAACTAAAAGAACAGTAGAACAGATCAACGAAACTAGGAGCTGGTTCTTTGAAAGAATTAACAAGATTGATAAACCCCTGGCCAGACTTATCAAATAGAGAAGAGAAATGACCCAAATCAACAAAATCATGAATGAAAGAGGAGAGATCACAACCAACACCAAAGAAATACAAACAATTATAAGAACATATTATGAGCAACTCTATGCCAGCAAATTAGATAACCTGGAAGAAATGAATGCATTCGTAGAGGTGTATCAACTACCAAAACTGAACCAGGATGAAATAGAAAACCTGAACAGACCTATAACCACTAAGGAAATTGAAGCAGTCATCGAAAATCTCCCAACAAACAAAAGCCCAGGGCCAGATGGCTTCCCAGGGGAATTCTACCAAACATTTCAAGAAGAATTAATACCTATTCTTCTGAAACTGTTCCAGAAAATAGAAATGGAAGGAAAACTTCCAAACTCATTTTATGAGGCCACCATTACCTTGATCCCAAAACCAAAGACCCCATCAAAAAGGAGAATTACAGACCAATATCCCTGATGAACATGGATGCAAAAATTCTCACCAAAATACTAGCCCCAATAGGATCCAACAATACATTAAAAGGATTATTCACCACGACCAAGTGGGATTTATCCCTGGGCTGCAAGGTTGGCTCAACATCTGCAAATCAATCAATGTGATACAATACATTAACAAAAGAAAGAACAAGAACCATATGATCCTCTCAATAGATGCAGAAAAAGCATTTGACAAAGTACAGCATCCTTTCTTGATCAAAACTCTTCAGAGTATAGGCATGGAGGGTACATACCTCAATATCATAAAAGCCATCTATGTAAAACCTACAGCGAATATCATTCTCAATGGGGAAAAACTGAGAGCTTTCCCCCTAAGGTCAGGAACGCAGCAGGGATGTCCACTATCACCATTGCTATTCAACTAGTATTAGAAGTCCTAGCCACAGCAATCAGACAACAAAAAGAAATCAAAGGCATCCAAATCGGCAAAGAAGAAGTCAAACTCTCACTCTTTGCAGATGATATGATACTTTATGTGGAAAACCCCAAAGACTCCACCCCAAAACTGCTAGAACTCATACAGGAATTCAGTAAAGTGGCAGGATATAAAATCAATGCACAGAAGTCAGTGGCATTCCTATACACCAACAACAAGACAGAAGAAAGAGAAATTAAGGAGTTGATCCCATTTACAATTGCACCCAAAACCAGAAGATACCTAGGAATAAATCTAACCAAAGAGGCAAAGGATCTGGACTCAGAAAACTGTAAAATACTCATGAAAGAAATTGAGGAAGACACAAAGAAATGGAAAAACGTTCCATGCTCATGGATTGGAAGAACAAATATTGTGAAGATGTCAATGCTACTTAGAGCAATCTACACATTCAATGCAAATCCCATCAAAATACCATCCACTTTTTTCAAAGAAATGGAACAAATAATCGTAAAATTTGTATGGAACCAGAAAATACCCCGCATAGCCAGAGGAATGTTGAAAAAGAAAAGCAAAGCTGGCGGCATCACAATTCCGGACTTCCAGCTCTATTACAAAGCTGTCATCATCAAGACAGTATGGTAGTGGCACAAAAACAGACACATAGATCAATGGAACAGAATAGAGAGCCCAGAAATGGACCCTCAACTCTATGGTCAACTCATCTTTGACAAAGCAGGAAAGAATGTCCAATGGAAAAAAGACAGTCTCTTCAACAAATGGTGTTGGGAATATTGGATAGCCACATGCAGAAGAATGAAACTGGACCATTTCCTTACACCACACACAAAAATAGACTCCAAATGGTTGAAAGACCTAAATGTGAGACAGGAGTCCATCAAAATCCTAAAGGAGAACACAGGCAGCAACCTCTTCGACCTCAGCCGCAGCATCTTCTTCCTAGAAACATCACCAAAGGCAAGGGAAGCAAGGGCAAAAATGAACTATTGGGACTTCATCAAGATAAAAAGCTTTTGCACAGCAAAAGAAACAGTCAACAAAACGAAAAGACAACTGACAGAACGGTAGAAGATATTTGCAAATGACATATCAGATAAAGGGCTAGTATCCAAAATTTATAAAGAACTTATCAAACTCAACACCCAAAGAATAAAGAATCCAGTAAACCTCAAAAATTATTCCAAGTCATATTAAAGAGAGTGAAGTCAAAGGGATTTTTATGAAGAACAAAGAATCCAATCAAGAAATGGGCAGAAGACATGAACAAACATTTGTCCAAAGAAGACATCCAAATGTCCAACAGACACATGAAAAAGTGCTCAACATCGCTTGGCATCAGGGAAATCCAAATCAAAACCTCAATGATATGCCACCTCACACCAGTCAGAATGCCTAAAATTCACAAGTCAGGAAATGACAGATGTTGGCGGGGATGCGGAGAAAGGGGAACCCTCCTACACTGTTGGTGGGAATACAAGCTGGTGCATCCACTCTGGAAAACAGTATGGAGGTCCCTCAAAAAATTGAAAATAGAGCTACCATACAATCCAGCAATTGCACTACTGGGTATTTACCCCAAAGATACAAAAGTAGGGATCCAAAGGTGTACATGCACCCCGATGTTTATAGCAGTAATGTCCACAATAGCCAAACTGTGGAAAGAGCCAAGATGTCCATCGACAGATGAATGGATAAAAAAGATGTGGTGTGTATATATATATATATATATATATATATATATATATATATATATATATATATATATATAATGGAATATTATGCAGCCATCAAAAGGAATGAGATCTTGCCATTTGCATCGATGTGGATGGAACTGGAGGGTATTATGCTGAGTGAAATAAGTCAATCAGAGGAAGACATGTATCATATGACCTCACTGATATGAGGAATTCTTAATCTCAGGAAACAAACTGAGGGTTGCTGGAGTGGGCGGGGGGTGGGAGGGATGGGCTGACTGGGTGATAGACACTGGGGAGGGTATATGCTCTGGTAAGTGCTGTGAATTGTGCAAGACTGTTGAATCTCAGATCTGTACCTCTGAAACAAATAATGCAGTATATGTTAAGAAAAAAAAAAAGATAGGAGGGGAAGAATGAAGGGGGGAAATCGGAGGGGTAGACAAACCATGAGAGACGATGGACTCTGAAAAACAAACTGAGGGTTCTAGAGGGGAGGGGGGTAGGATGGGTTAGCCTGGTGATGGGTTTTAAAGAGGGCACGTTCTGCATGGAGCACTGGGTGTTATGCACAAACAATGAATCATAGAACACTACATCTAAAACTAATGATGTAATGTATGGGGATTAACATAACAATAAAAAAATAAAAAAAAAAGAAACATATACTGTTTCATTGTGAATAGAAATTTTGGAAATCAAAACCAGAAATTTTTACTACACACATTTTAGGGGTAGAGAACATGTATTTTTAGAGATTGATCAGAAGAGCCATATGCCTCAACATCAAGGTCTGTGGTTTACAAAGCTAAAAGATTTAAAAGAAATGTGAAGCTTAATACAATAAGACTGTCCTCCACCATTATAAAGATCAGACATGCCTACAGAGAACATTACCATCTGTGAAGATGGAGAAACCTCAGATGTCCTGGCTTAAAATATGTATATTTTCTGACATTTGGGTAGAATGATGTAATTTCTTATGAGTGAACTTGATTCCTGACATTCACTTAAATGCTAATTTAATTTTGGTACTGAGATAGCAAACCTTCCACATTTCATGGTTGTTGAGTTATCCTGGGATTCTGATGAGTGATTGGGAATGAAAAAGGGCCTCCCTCTGAAGCTTGAGCTGTGATGGAGACATTGGATAAATTCCCAGTAGTTACAAATCTAGAAAGAAAACCTCTTCAGCATAATCCATAGCAAAGCCTGAAACCCTCTTTCCTTAAGGAATTTCCTGGTGGCCTTAGGGAGAATATTAATGGAAACTCTTTAGGCTTAACCTCGTTAAGAGACTGTTATGCAGCCCTTGTTGTTTCTACTTTAAAGTCAGGAATGAAGAACAGCGCAGTGCAGCCTAAAGTTAACATTATACTGTTAATAACATTCAACTGAATTATTAATTTCCACCAGAAGCTGTTTTTAAAATAATCAGGATTAACGGTAGGAATAAGGATTGTTTTCCCCTCTTTGCTTCTTTATCTGGCGTAATTCATTATAATTGAGAATACCTTATAAAAACAAAAAAAGGAACGTAGCCATAAAACCTTGTTACATTAATGACTGATTGTGTTAATGTACCGCCGCCGTCTAATTCTGTATCCCAACAGGGAAGAAGGAAAAAAATCAAAGGAAATTGTTCCCCTTCAAATCATTGAGTTTTGGGGTCCTCTCGAGAACCAGTGGGTTAGAGAACAGGTTTGGAATGATTCCCTGAAGTGGGTAGAATCAAAAGGTGCTGGTTCGCTCCTTCTCTCCTTCCCTCCCGGGGAAAGAGCCATTTGCAATAGCACCAGGGCAACATGGCCCGGGCACCGAAGCCGAGTGTCTGGCAGATGGTCCCGCAGGATGGAGAAATGGCTGGCAGATGGCAGGGACTATTTGAGCAACAAAGACTCTTTTGGCTACCAATGCGAAGAGTTGGAAAGAAAGAACAAGGCAACTTCTCCACGTTGCCAGCTTGTGTACGGAAAAGGTGCTGGCAGAATGGAGACTGATAAAAGATGGTCGATTGTTAGCTGCAAGAAAAGGGCAGAGATGGTACTAAGTTCCGTGAAACGTGCTCCCTCGGGTGTGACCTGAACCTAGTTTCATATGGAAGAGCCCTTTAGAGATCCTTGAAACCAACTCTGCCCACTGAGTATCTGGGCACACTCATTCTGTTTTGTTTTGTTTTTAAAGATTGTATTTATTTATTTGACAGAGAGAGACACAGCGAGAGAGGGAACACAAGCGGGGCGAGTGGGAGAGGGAGAAGCAGGCTTCCCGCGGAGAAGGGAGCCCGATGTGGGGCCCGATCCCAGGACCCCGGGATCATGACCCGAGCCGAAGGTAGCCGCCTAACGACTGAGCCACCCAGGCGCCCCTCGTTCTGTTTTTATTACTGAAAAGTTACCTCTTCAAAACTTTATTTATAAAAAAGTGTAATTTATTCAAAACTTTATTTATAGAAAGTATAATTCACTTTTCCTTTTTATAAGCTTTAAAAAAAAATCTTTATGGATGCCTCTGTTTCCCTGGCTTTATAGTATGTGGTAAAATTGTAGGTTTACATTGTAGGGATTAGGAGTGGTTCTTGATTGTCAATTTAAAGAGCCCTTCGGCCATGTTTGGAATGCTAAAACAATGCGTGGCGAAGTCAGGATTGGCTCACATGACGTATGGACTTAGAGCTTTTATCAGCAAAAGGTGTACATAATTGTGTCACTGAATTACTTTGGGGGTTATGTCATTACCACGTGTATCGCATTTGTTTTCTGGCGCCTCTGAAGCCGCCTGTAACAAATAGGCATTTAGTTCCTAATGATTTCATTGGGGCTGCTACAATTTTTCACTTGCAGGTTTTCACTTCTTGCTACCTCATGTCTCCCTCACATGCCTGTTGTTAGGTGTTCTGTTTTGCAGAATTAATTAATTTAGATAACTTTTATGCATAAGCAGCTCTTGAAACTGAACTATAACTCAGTTATTCTAAAACAATTATTTACCTATATCAAGAATAGTATTGAAAATACTTAGGATTTAAAATCAAATTTAAAATTGAAACTCATTACTAGAAAGAGAAAAACCAATTCCATATACATTCCTAATAATGATTTCTCCCTAGCTCACTGAAGTTTAAACTCTTAGTATCTCAATTATTCAGAAAACTGTGGAGATTCTGGATGTAACTGGAAGTGCTACTGAATTGAGATCAAAAGAGATAAGTAAGATATATTCAAAATGATGTCACCCAGGATGCCTTGAGCCACCAAAATTACCGTCATAATGATTATTTAACTTTTGAGAAGCCTTCTCTTAGAGTTTTGGACTTAGCTTCTAGAGTATTCCATCAGTCTTTGTGATCTGATTTCTTTTTTTTTTTTAAGATTTTATTTATTTATTTATTTATGAGAGAAAGAGAGAGGCAGAGGGAGAAGGAGGCTCCCCAAGGAGCAGAGAGCCCGATGTGGGACCCGATCCTAGGGCCCCGGGATCATGACCTGAGCCGAAGGCAGATGCTTAACCATCTGAGCCACCCAGGTGCCTCTGTGATCTGATTTCTGTCTCTGGAATGCTAGAAGCACCTGACTGGAATTAGAGGGCCACACGAGGAAGCATGAGGGTATGAAGGCACAGAGAGAACTTAAGGGAGAACCCATAAGAGCTACTCAATAAGTAAATAGTGAGGGCGCCTGGGTGGCTCAGATGGTTAAGCGTCTGCCTTCAGCTCGGGTCATGATCCCGGGGTCCTGGGATCGAGCCCCACATGGGGCTCCTGGCTCAGCTGGGAGCCTGCTTCTCCCTCTCCCTCTGCCTCTCCCATTGCTCATGCTCTCTCTCTCTCTCTCTGTATCTCTGTGTCTCAAATGAATAAATAAAATCTTTAAAAAAAAATAAGTAAATAGTAAAATGATGGCTTCAGGAATTCAAGGGGGAAAATGTATTTCAATGGACTGTAATTTAGACATTTTAAATAACCTTTTCCAAACTATGGTCAATTTTTCTTTTTTTTTTTGGTACTTCTAGGGCAAACAAATTTTCTGGAGAATTTGCAGATTTATAAATGTTGATTCCATAATTATCTTAGAATTAAAATTAGGATTTTTAACGTATAGTTTTCATAAGTTGGAAATTAAAATCTTTGTTTAAAGGAATATGCCTTTATAGGCTATGTATAATATCTACTTCCAGAGGTATTTTTTCTTCCTCATCATCATTTTGGTAATGACAGTGGCAGCAGTGGTAGTATAATGGAAAACTGCTAGGTCTCACAAGCCAGGCAGCTGGCTCATGCCACCTTAGTCTTGGGCAAGCCACATTATCTCCCTAGGTCTCTGTTTTCTCACCTATAAAAGAGTTGGCTTTTAATGTCTTCTCTTACTTTTTTAATTACTCAAGCTGTCCCTGCCACTCCAGGGCACAACTTACAAAAATGAGGAAGAATTGGTATTGATTCTTTCGAAGCCATGAAAAAGGAAAGTAAGATCCAGAAGGCATACACTAATAGATGTTTATCAAGCATTTTTTATCTTATTTCAAATTTACAACTAGACTCTTTTACACTTCAATGCCAGTTCCCTTTTCTGTGAAGTGAGAGGGTCTATTCAGCCAGATGAAATCTGTAAGGTTTTTACTGTATCAAAGACTGATTTTTAGTTAAATTCATGATTCTTGTCCTCCTGCAAGAAGAGGCTCTCATTAGGATATTCTCGTCTGTTCTTGTACCAGAGCCTGACCTCCACATCCTCCCTTTTCCCCATCTATCACTCACTTCCTCTACCACTGTGATTCGTTTTAAGGCTTCGCATTCTGGGATGAGAGACATTGGAGCCTGCCTTATTCATCACTGCATCTCCACCTTCTAGCCAAATCCTTGTTGGCTGAATTAATGTAAATATTTCTAGCCATAACCTGACTCCCTAGGTTTCATTTTTCACTCGAGTCCCCGTCCTTCCATCACTTCCTGGTACTGGTGAAGATTCTTACCTCTCCTCCATCCGCCATGGCTTCAGACCACTACAAACCCTGCTTTTATAGTAAGGCACACATCAGGGTGTGGGAGAGCCCCTCACTCCCCTCATTCTCATGGTTAATCATTGGGCATTAGGAGTTGGAATTTCAGTCTGTTGTCTCATAGAAGCAAGGTTTAAAATTGCTATTAGCTTCAGTATCTTAATATAGATACAGTGTGAATTGGACAAATTTTTGTTTCCTGGCTAAGGAATCTGACTACTATTAGCAACAAAATATTGTTTCTCTGGGAATATATATTCTGGGTTCCAAGTAACTAATTGGCAAATGAACTCTTGTAAGGCAACCCATTTGTAAGTTGAAGATGGCCTTTTGGCAGTAGGTACAGAAAGGTACACTGGGATAAGTATGGTGTTGACATATGTGAAATTCGTAGTGCCTCAAAAGAGAACTTTTCAGCTTGTGACAGAACAAGAGAGCATTCCCAAATCAGTCACTGGCTTTTCCCACCTGTATAGATTGTCACTTTAAGGAAAACCTTTTCAGAACACATCTACTAGGGGAGCAAAGTAAAGTTGAATTTTGTAAAAATTGAATTTGAATAAGGGCTTCATTACTATAAACTTTACCAATCCTTACTGTTTACAGTTCAAAGAAATTTTAAGTGGATTATTTTCATTTAAGCTGTCATCTGTGATTTGATTTTCCATGGGGTGCTTTTTTCATTTTGATAGCGCTTCACTGGGGAAATCTTTTGATAGCAAATAGACTGCTTCCTGTACTATTTTTATACCTCAGCTTTTCTGTATCTGGAAGTCATGATCATCTTTTCCCTGGGTTACTGTAGTGTATTCCAAAGTCACCCCTGTGTGTCCATCCTTAAGGTCTAGCCCAATTTTAATTTTTTAAAGTTAAAAAAAAAAACTTTTAAGATTTATTTATTTATTAAAGAGAGCACACAGGGGAGGGACAGAGAAGGAGGCAGAGGGAGAGAATCTCATGCGGAGTCCCCACTGAGCATGGAGCCCAGACACGGTTCTGTTTCAGGACCCTGAGATCATGACCTGAGCCAAAACCAAGAGTCAGACACTCAACCAACTGAGCCACCCAGGTGCTCCTTTCCCCATTTTTAAATGTAAACTCTCAGACAGGGGACATTGTCTGATTTGCTTACCACCATATCCCTGGTGCTTAGAACAGCCTATGACACGTAGTAGACATTCAGCTACATATGTGAGTGAATTAAGTGAGTACTTTGTATATTAATTATATAGATCAAGATTTCTCAGTCTTGACACTGGATGGGCCAGATAATTCTTCATGGTGGGGGAGGTGGCCTGTGCATTATATGATGTTTGGCAGATTCCTGGCCTCTACCCACTTAGATGCCAGTAGCACTCTCTCAGTATGATAATAAAAAAAAGTGTCAGCAGACATTGCCACTGATTGAGAAATGTTGATATTGGTGGAAGAAGAGCAAATCCCACTATTAGTATGTTAGAGTACTGAGAGTCAAAAAGATACAGGGAATCTAATTCCACCATTATAAGCTATATGAGTCCACACTCTTGTAGCTTAATCTTTGAACCTTGGTTATAGTAAGAATTAAATGTCTCTAGATATGACCAGCAAGAAGTGCTTGCTTTCTAGACAGATCCTGCCTATGGCCAGAGATCACCTGATATTTCTGGTTTATTGTACTTTTGCACATCCTGAACACCCAAATTAGTGTTTGAGGTCTGCATTGGTGATGAAGTACATTTCTGTATTACCTGGAAATATTTGTGTATCTTCCTAAGAATATCTGGATTGCATTGAATTTCCTCTCAGGGAGATGGGTGAAAATAACTTTTTGCAAAACATGACTGCATCATCCCTAAGCACCATTACAACATGCTTAATGGGCTGTAATAGTATTTTTATTATCTTGTAACTTTGGCTCCCTTATCGTGTTTGAAGGTCTTTAAAATGCACCTTTGAGCATTGTTCCATGTGCTTTGTGTCCCCTGAATAAATGTTATAGCCCCATGACTTTTTAATTTTGAAATTTGATAACAGTAATGAAAGAGAATTCTCTGACCATTTTATATGTTTGCCACTTCATTTCACATAGCTTCTTTCAGTTTCCAGGGATGTATTTAGTAGACATTTGTCTGTTTTGAGTGGGTGTTATTTGGTTGTTAGGGAAAAAAGAAAATCCCACCACTGCTCTATTGATCTTGAATGGCCCATGAGGCAAATTAGGAGTGTTTGAGATGTTGCAACTGACCAATCTAGACACTACATCAAACACATACAAGAGGAGGGGCATCTTGGACTGGCAAGGTGTGCATGGGGAATGTGTCCTATAGAGAAGGAATTGAGCCAGAAGGAATGAGCACTGTTGGAGAGAAACATTCGAAGTGCCATCTTGGTTAAAGCATGAACATTACAGAGAATATCTCCACACATTGCTCCCATCTGGTATGGTGACTGGCTTACATGAATGGCTTCACGTGGGTCCCTACTCAGGTGAGTTTCTTGGGCCAGCTGGGCTCTGTGGATGTAAAGGGACTATGCTTAATTGTCAGTCAGTCTGGCATATCTTGTTGGGAAAAGTTTAAATCAGACTATGTAAAAATATGATTTACTGAGAATTTGCAGTGAGCCAAAATAGTGCTCAGTGCTCTAAGAGCTTTATTTCATTTAACCTTCACAGTAATTTCACTAGGTTAATATTAGTGTCATTATTATCTTCATTTTATAAATGGTGGGGTTGAGAATTATAGGGATTATGCAATTTATATGCAGTCTCTGTGTCAAGTCTGTATGTGTATAGGGATTAAATATTTTATACACAATCTGGCACTGTGGTACAATGATGCAGAGTATAATATATACGGTTTAAAAATTATCTATCGTCATGTTTTAGTCATAGAATTCTAAATCTAGAAAACGTCATCCAATCTCCAACCCCCCAACCAATATTTTAGATGAGGAGGACCCTGAAACCCTGAGAATTTTTTAGTTTTCCTTCAAAATTCCCTGATCAAGTTGTGTAACTTTAACAACTTCCTGGGAGGACTTTTGCTTTTATTGAATTTTATTTTAATATCGCTTTAAGTACTTTGGATTTAGGCAGGTTGTGAATGGAGCATATTTGATAATTTAGAGCTGCTTCTTCTGTTGGGATGAGTGAGTTGGGGTGATCTGTTCAGACCCTGCATTTATGGTGGAGATCCCATGCAATTGATGATTAAATGAACTGCTGGTTGCCAGTTAGTACTTAAAAGCCAACAATAACCACAACAAAATAAAATAAAAGCCAATAACAGAGAATCAGACTATGCCAATCTACAAAATCTGAAAATCACTGCTAGAAAGGCAAAATGAGATATTGTCTGTATCCAACCACTGTGATACATAATTTTTAGGCTGTTGATGTATTTTTTTCTTATTTGAAGACTTTTGTTGCTAGCAATTACCTGCTTTTTACACTGATTAAATGTGATTTGTGAAAGGAAGGAACATTATATGATGTGATTTATGTGTACTCTATACCACGGTTAGAGAAAAGTCTTTTTGGTCTCTGGTTAATTTTAATGCTTTTAAAACTTATGGATGGAAACCACTTGAGGAAAATGCTAAAAGATTCTCCTTTTAAAATTCTGGGGTGGGGTCCACAAGCATTCATTTGCTCCTCCTATCCCACCACAGGATATTTTGATATAAGTGGTTCCTAACCAAACTTTGACAAATGCTGAATTGTAAGTAGGATTATGCTTCTGATCTTCCCAAGATAAAGATTCTCCTAAACATCCTTCCTGTAGAAAAGAAATATTTAGCTTATTAGGCCCTAGGTAATCTCTCTTTTTTGCCAAATATAAAATTGGAGCCATACAACTGAATTTGTCTTTAGAGAGCCTATATTTAGGAATCCCTAGAAACCTAAGAGAACAAAATATTCTGATGACTTCTTTGATGCAATATGAGATTTTCTTTTTAATGTAGACAGTTTTTGTTGGCTGTGATTCTTTTTATCCAGTTTTGTAATATTGGACTGAGACATGGAGGCGATTAACATTTTTATTTTCCATGATCAAAGAATACTGGAAATGGTTAGAGAAAACTATCTGGGTTTTCAATCTCCTACCTTTACCTTCTCTTCCTTCCCTTGCCTCTCAAGTGTTTTGGATTTACATTTTAAAGACAGAGGTGTAGTGTTTTTAATGTTTAGTTTATACTTAAATATCAAAATGCTTCTTTCTGCGTAAGGGCTGTAGAGGAATACTAGCCAGTCAATTCCGTTTGCTGTTGTTTTAGCCATTGCTTAGCCTGGTGTTTTCTGTGGGGGCTACAGCTAACATGGTGGGGGGATGCAGAAGCCCTTTGCCCCTAGTTCCCACACCTACCCGGGCACACTGGTTAAATGAGGCTTTTGTTTTTCCATGGAGAGCCCCGTTCTCTGGCTCTTTTCCAAGGCCCTTAAAATGAGTACTTTCACCAGGATGGCAGAGGAAGTCCCCTTAGATTGAGAAGCAGGCAAGTAAACTTAAGTATGCTGTCAGGCTCCAAGCCAAATAAAGTGCTAAGCATGACAATTAATTGGATAACTACCAAAATACCTCTTACTGTAACTGTAATTCAGAATATCCCTGGCTGAAGGTAAAAAAATGGTATTACTTAATTAGTTGGAATGTTTCTAGGGTACTTACTAAATATCTGCACTGTTTGCTAATTTGGGCATTGCAGGCAAGAGGGGCTGATATATGGTGAAAACTCTAGCTTGCGCTGGGGATTTAATCCTCACAACAAGCAAGGCGTGAGGTAGCCATGTCTTCACCTCATAGATGAGAAAAGTGAAAGTCACACAACCAGTCTGTTTATATCCAAAACCTATGGATTTCTCATTGCTTAAACCACCTCTGAGTGAGTCAGGGTGATGATATCACTGATGGAACTATGATTTCTATCTTGAAGTGTTTGTATTCCAGCAAAGAGAGAGAAGCCATGCACACAAATCATGGAATTTATACATTTTTATTAAGTGGCAAGGGAGCAATATAGATAAATGCTGTGGGGATTTTGAGGAATGAGACAATATGCTGGGCTGGGACCATCATGAAAAATGTCATTGTGGAAAAAGTAAGAATTTAAATGAGTTTGAAGGACAGAGAGGTTCTTGACCGGTCATGAGAAATGAAGAGGCCATTCCAGGTGTGGAATATACTTCAGCCAGGCAGAGACCGGACCACGGCTGAAGAACAGGGCTGTGACTGGGAGATCATAAAGGACTCTGGGAGAACCACGAATGCCAGGCTTACAAGTTGGAGCATTACATGGTTGCAGTGGGGGTCATCTTTATGTTGTTGAACGAGTGTCAGTGATGAGGAATGTCAGGATTAACCATGAGGATGTGTGTGCTGGCTGGAACTGGGAGTGAGATTACTGGAGGTCTGGTGAGACTGATTTGGAAACTAGTGCAGTAATCCAGTCTTGAGGTGATAAAAGTGTGACCTTACATGCTAGCATAGAAAATAGACAAAAAAGAGACAGATTTGCAAGATGAATGACAGAGTTCAGTGGCTGAGTAGAACCAGAAAGACTGGTCAAGTATAGCAGATGCTACCACACAGAAGTGATATTAGATACATGCTCGTAGGCAAAAGCTTATCAAAATCCTTATCGTGCTTATCTTCCAAGTTTAAGAAGCTTGTCAATGGAATTAAAACTTAGAGAAGAGTGAAAAAGCTTTGGCTGGAAATCGTAATTATACCCATCTCATTGTATTTATGGATGTTTGTGTGATCTTGTGACTAGCTCCAGTAGGCACTTACCTGGAAGTACAGGCCCACCTACTCATTTGGTAGGAGTCCTTCGATAGTCCATGGCTATCTTAGCTGATTTGGGTCATCTGGTCATTTTGCTAAATAAAACTGGAAGATATGCACTCATGTCAAGGAGTTTGCAAGAATAACAAATAATTAAATACACTTTTTTGTAATGCCATATAAAATTAACTTGGAAATTCTATTGTACTTCAACGAATAAAAATAATATGCCCAAAATTATTTTTTTGAAGTGAAGAAGGAAGTATATAGAATGTTTGCTATGTGCATTTTGAATATTTTATTTGGAATCTAACTAATAAAATTGGGTTAAATAACATTTTGTTTTATTTTCAGGGATTTCACTGTCTTGTGCTTCTCAGTAATAAATGGTATTTAGAGAAATGCGAAGTTGCCTGTCCACTATTAAAACATTTAAAAATGTTTGGAATCATTTCTAAAAAACAATTAAGGAATTGTGCTGCTGTTTAATTTTGTAATATCAAATACAGACTCTAATTCTGTATGTTTGGATATAGTATGAGTTGATTTGAATTTCTGTGATAAATTTTGTTTTAAGTGCATGTTCTTCCTGGTATTTCTTTGAACTTAGGCCCAAAGTTATTTTCCTAGCTGAATTTTCATTAATTGTTTCATATTTTACTGCTTATTTTTGTGTTTTCATATTAAAGAGCTATTTGTAGATTGCTCATGGGTTTTAATTATGTTTTTACATAAGCCCCTTTTGGAGGCCTTGTGTAAATTTCCTTTTGATTTATTGTAGGCTATAAACAACTCAAAACAGATTCTATTGTTTGGTTAAAAAAAAACCACTAATCATGTCATATTTCTGCATCATATCCTGATTTATCCTTCGATTTTAACTTTAGAAGTGGCTTCCTCTTTGTTTTCCTGATCTCAAGGCAGAATTCAGAACACTCAGAACAATGTGTGAGACAGGAGACCATTTTCAGTGGGGGAAAAAAGTCCGGTTTTAATCGTTTCTCACATCTGTCCTATTTTTAAAAAATGGAGTGCTAAAAAAGTAAATAATAATGACAGGAATGATTTCTTTATTTAGAAAATCAACTGTCAATTAACTAATGAACATTCTTTTTAATCAGTGTTAATTGACAAATTTCCTGTACTTGTAAACTCCGTGCTTTCATAATGGGTTCAATTCGACTGTTCTTGATTTCCCTTTTATGTTTTGGTAGTCCTGTTGGGTGTAATTCTATTATTATTCCCTGAATTCCCTTGTCTGGAGCTAGATGGAGCTATGAGATCTTCAGTAAATGTACAGCAGGCCCATGGCTCTTCTTCAAGTCTACTTGTGACAGCGCCTAATACCCACTTCTAAAGCCTTCTTGTCCCTTTACTCTTAAAGCGAGCATGGAAGATAAAGTCCGACCATTAAAAAACCATCATTAAAATGGACAGATAATCCCACAGTTCTCTAATTCTCTTTTATTACTGAGCAGCTAAACACATAAAAACTCTCAAAGCCAAATCTAAAAGAAAAACACACATAGGAGCTGTAGGTATACCTACCTTCAACAATCAAAACCAGATTAAATGTTTGCCGTTAAAAATACATTGGTTGGGGCGCCTGGGTGGCTCAGTCGTTAAGCGTCTGCCTTCGGCTCAGGTCATGATCCCAGGGTCCTGGGATCAAGCCCCGCGTCGGGCTCTCTGCTCAGCGGGAAGCCTGCTTCTCCCTCTCCCACTCCCCCTGCTTGTGTTCCCTCTCTCGCTGTGTCTCTCTCTGTCAGATAAATAAATAAAATCTTAAAAAAAAAACAAAACAAAACATTGGTTTGTTTCCAGAGTACAATTCTCTGAGAAATTCACAAAATATAGGAAATAATGGCAAAAGGAACGTATAGCAATTGTTTCAGGACTCATCTGCCAAGTTTTATACACACACCTGTGTAGATAGGTGGAATTATATACGTAATGCGTACTATATATGTATGTATAATTATAGAAGAATGCAGAAGATATTTCACCAAGAGGGATTACAAGTTTTGCTTAAAAGATTTTGATTAGAATTTAGAGATATGTTCCTTCAGAATTTTTCCATGTGTTGGGTGGTTTAAAAGTCTCATCAGGGAACCTTGTCCATGCCTACAGAACACTTTAGAGAAAAAAAAAAAATGCCACATTTTTGTTGTGGTTGTTTTGTTTTTCAGCTCTCTACTGGGCCAGCTGTGCAGTTGTCTGAACTTGTTATGTACTGGGTTTAAGTACTGAGAAATATGCCCAGGTTTCTGTCTTGTTCCTTACTATCTGTGGGGACAGAAGTTGTGAAAGGTCATCTGCTGACTTTGAGAAACTAACTGTAATAAATTCTTTTGTGTGATTCTCCAATTAGATTAGCTCTAGCTCTATCTTACTCAGATTTTTGGGTAATTGTGTGGATGGTTCTCATTTACTTAATTTGGCAAATACTACTGAAACCAAATACCTGTTTGATCTCTATACTTCGCCTTGTTTTGTAAGTCACTTTGTAGACTTTTTACCTAGGTCTCTTACTGGGGACTGTGTCTCCTTAAACTTCATTCTCCCTATGTCCTCTGTCCTTACTTGCTTTTCAAATCTAGAGGAGTAAACGGTATGTCAAACAGTTTCTAAAGGCTGAAAAGAGTAGAGAGGTGGTTCTTGGTTCAGCTTTAATCAGCACTTCACTTGAAGAGTATTTTATGTAATTATTAGCTGAATAACAAAAAAATATTTTAACAATGATAATTATCAAATAATAAATAATACAAGTTAATTTGTAGATCATCTTACATCTGAAAGACCTGAGCAGCTAAAATATGCATAGGGAGGCTTGCACAAAGCTTATATATATCCTCTTCAGGTAGAATCTTATTCAAGACTTACTTGTTCTTTACACACAGTTTGTCTGGGCTTCATTATCAGCTTTTCCCTTAAGGAGGCTTAAAGGCCGTTCAGTCGTCACAGCAGTGCTAACATACGGCGTAGTCCCATTTTAACAAATGAGACCATACCCCGAGGGGGGAGCCGAACTCTTGCTCTGAGATCATTCTGCTTAGTGAAGTGGGAGAATTCTGCTCACTTGTCTGATTCCAGCATCAGGGCTTTCCCCAGCCATCCATTATTCATTTGTCCACCAGCCACCTCACGGCCCATCCTTTCTTAAGTACCTGTTTTATGCCGGACGCTCCTTAAGCTGCTGAGCGTTTGATGGCAAATACTACCAAAGAGGTCTGCTTGTAAAAGGAGACAGTAAGAAAGTTAGAAACACAAAACAAACACAAAGCAGTGTAAAAGTGTGGCACTAAACGACGAAAAGAGGGTGACGTGAGAGAGTGGTGGGAAACGTTGGCGAGGCCGATCACGGACAGTCTCTGTGCAAAAGGCACACCCGAGTCCACAGTATGGTTTTAGAAGCACAAAGGCGAAAGAAACGGTAGCAGGCAGCCGGCAGTGAGGGAAGAGGCCTGCTCACTGCAAACCAGTAAAGTAGACAGGAAGAAAACGGAATGAAGCTCGGAGGGTAGGAGCTCTGCTCGTGGAGACAAATAGCCCCTTCTACCGCAAATACCTCTCCAGGTAGCCTCCCCGTATTACAGGCTAATTGATGCTCATGACGATGAAAATGAGTTGTACAGAAAAAGATGAAATATGTACATTGTGCTTCAGGAAGGGAGCACTTGTGAAGAATTTTAGAAAAAGAATCATAAACTTAGAATAAATAAGTTGGTGCTTAAAAGGAATAAAGAACTCTTACTGGAAAGTTCACTTCAAGAGAATACTACAATCCTGACGATGGCAGAGATGGGGGACCTAGTTGTAACACTTGTATTTCCCAGTTTTCAAGGGGTATCCAGGATACATGGGTGTGTGGAGTGGGATCGGATTTTTTGTTGTTATTAAATTGGAGTGTAGTTATCATGTAATAAAACACACATTTTATTTTTTTTTAAGATTTTATTTATTTATTTGAGAGGGTGAGCGAGAGTGTGCCCGGGCAGAGGGAGAAGGAAAACTGGGGAGCCTGACACCGGGCTCCATCCCAGGACCCCGAGATCATAACCTGAGCCGAAGTCAGACGCTTAACTGACTGAGCCACCCAGACGTCCCAAGACACATTTTAAATAAACAGTTCAGTGAGTTCTAAATGTAATCACATGTGTAGCTGCCATTCAAATAAAACATGTGGAACTTTTCTGTCACTCCAGTAAGTTGCCATGGGCCTCTTTCCAGTCAATGCTCCTCACTCCCAGAGGCAACCCCTGCTCTGATTGCTACCACCAAAGCTTAATTTTAGAAGGTCCTATCAATGAGATAATGGTTTGTATTCTTTGGAGTGTGCCTTCTATCCTTCCGCACAATGTTTGTGAAATTCATCCATATAGTTGTATGCATCAGTGGTTTGTTCCTTTCTATTGCAGAATAATCCATTGTATGAACATACTACCATTTATTCATTTTCCTCCTTAGCTATTCTGGTTGTCATGAAGTAATGTCTTGTGTTTTTAATTTACTTTGCCCTTATGGTTAATGATACTTGATCTTTTTTATGATTTTAAGTTTAATTAATCTAAATGTTTTTAACATTTTTACTGAGATAAAACTTACATCCCATAAAGTTCACCCATTTAAAGTGTGTAATTCAGGGGCGCCTGGGTGGCTCAGTCAGTTAAGCAACCGACTGTTAGTTTCGGCTTAGATCATGATTTTACAGTCATGGGATTGAGTCTCCACTGGGCTTCATGCTCAATGTGGAGTCTGATTCAGATTTTTTTCTTCCTCCCCCTCTGCCCCTCCCTGCTCACACTCTCTGTCTCTCTCAAATAAATAAATAAATAAATAAAGTCTTAAAAAAAATAAAGTGTGTAATTCAGTGGTTTTCAGTATATGTACAGAGTTGTGCAACATCACCAAAATCTAATTTTAGACCATTTCATCACCTCAAAAGAACCCTTGCACCTATAAGAAGTCACTTCCCATTCCCAGTCTATATATTTTAAAATGTATTTCATAATTTTATATATTCTTCATCAAAGTCCTAATAATTAGCAGTTTTGGCTTTATGTTTATCCACATTAAGTATGAAGAGGGCACGTTTCCTTCTAGTTTCATCTTTTCAAATTCCTTTGCAGGGCATCTTATGAAAATCTTCAGGTGGAGTACTCTCAGACTTAAATGTGCATTCGGATCACCTGAAGGTCTTTTAAGAATGCAGATTCTTAGTAGGTAGGTCTGGAGTAGGGTTGAGCTTCTTTATTTCTAACACATTCTCACAGACGCCCATGCTGTAGGTTCATGGGGCCACTTTGAGCTACATGGTAAGAGATTTTGGTTGGCATGTCTTGAAAGAGGTATAGTTGTGAGAGAGACTCTTTGTGTTGTAACAGTTTTATCAGGTGATTTACATGCAGATAACATTTTTATTCTCAGAGCAGTTGGACCTATTTTGAGTTCTTAGAAAGTTTATCACATCTTTTTGTATGTAAAAAGGGAATGGACTTTAAGAATTTTAAAGGTGGGATTAAGAAGAAGGCCATCCTACAGCATGACATTAGTTTGTTGATAGGCCACAAATGATCCTGCTGAAGAATGGATGAGAAACAACTGTATGGGGAGAATCCTTTAGGGTGCCCATGGGGACTAGTTGACCAAGAGGAGGATTTCTTCAAAGGCCTTTCAGGGCCTTTCCTCAGTTTCTGGAGCCGCTCCTCCACTCTTTCCCAGGGCTTTTTGAGGACCTGTGATGAATAAGAAATTGTACTCAGGTGTGGAGCCAGCTGAGGTGTTGAGAGATGTTGGCCTGGGCCACTGAAACAGCCATATCTATCTTGCCTCATCGATCAATGGATTATTAGTTGAATGGTGAACAAAAGGACAATACTATCATCAGTAATCGCATCGGAAGCACCAAGTTTGGCTTAAATATTTTGTCTCACAAAGTAATAATCCAGAGGTTGATTACAGAGCCCTCTCGGCAAATATGATAGCTTCAACTGAATCAGTGCTTGGTCATAGTTATGTATTGGTACTTCTAGTTTAAATTCAAATATCTCTTAAAGTTGGCTATAAGGCATACGTTACAGAGGCAATCAAATTTTTCTAGTGATGTTCATCATATATTGGAGGTATGTTTGTATAGACAAAACACTTGTTGGATTGGGTTGAAGGATTTTGGTTTTCTACACAAAAATATGGAAATGGCAGATAGCTCATGCTACTCTTAGCCTTGGCAGCCGTGTATACCTAACATAAAATGCAAGAGAGAGTCTGCAGCTTGATTTTTTTTGTTCTGAGTTCTTTCAACAAGCTGCAGCTCTGCCTCTATTCTGGGGCTTGTTCCAGCACATTACATGGATCCCTGGTTCCAGGCCTGGGGATGTCCAGACACTCAGAATCTTGCTTCCTTGGAATGGTTTTCCACCATGTCCGATTCTTATTAGATTTTTAAATTGTGTTAAGGTATTAAATTTTACCAGTAGGGGCCACTGCCTTACATTGTCTGAAGTCTTGACTGAAAAGCCCTTAATTTGAAGTTAGAGGTTATGTAAATGAAAGTCTTCCACTATAGAAATTTGTATAATGAGTTTATTTAAAGGGAACTTTAGAATTCTGTCAGTCTACCAAAGGATATCACCAAAGATGCTACTATTTTATGAGGGCTCAATACACCATGACTTTCTGAAAAACACCAGTAATTTTTTTCAGGCAGTGCTGGGCAGCAGATTAAGATATATTTAGTAATGATAATAATTGCAGTCCATTTGCAGACCCGAAAACTCTGTGTTTCTACTCAAGTCTAGCCAACTACTGTGTGTCAGTTTGGAAACCTCATTTAGGTGCCCTACATTGTTGTTTTGTTCATTTCAGAGAGTATAATTCTGGCTACATCAATTTAACTATGACTCTCTGTTCTTAGAACTGAGTAACTTCCTCAGACTGAACATATTAAATTAGTTTCAATTTCCTGCCAAAATTTATAGACAGGTTGTAAATGAAAAAGCTGCCTCTGCTCTTCATTATCACTATGTATTATAGTTTTTTAAATAAAAATGTTATTTACTTACACCTACTGTCAGATATTAAACTACAGAGGCATCCATCAACAGTTCTATTGGCGCTGTAAAGAAAAAAGTCATGTAACAACACACCTGGCTTTAGTGTTCTAGCACAGAGTTAGTGTTGCAAGGTGACTTTGATATGTCAGAAAAGCTAATTATGTCCCATCAAAGGACTGAAGAAATTGCCTTTTTTAATGAAAAGTATTTTATAGGAGGTGACAGTGATCTTAGGTAAAGCAGTAAAACTAGGTGTATAATTACATAAATTCTTTAAATTCTTATTAGACTTAGCTAATTGACATGTTACTGTCCAATAATGTAGAAAAAAATGGTTAAATATGAAAAACAGAACAGTGGTTTTGGACTGTACCTCTATAGTAATCTAAAATTGAGTCTCTCTCCATTTTTCTAAATATAGCTTTATTTCTTTCCTGACACTTATAGTTATCCATGTTTTTACTTGAAATAAGAGTATAGCAGGTTTTTATAAGAATAAACTATTAGTCAACAAAATAACAAGGCAACCTATGGAATTGGAGAAAAACTTTGCAAACCATCTATTTCATAAGGGCTTGATATCCAGAATATATAAGGGACAACTCAATAGCAAAAAAAAAACAACCTGATTAAAAATTGTCAGAGGACCTGAATAGATGTTTTTCCAAGGAACATATACATAATGCCTAACAGGATATGAAAAGATGCTTGGGACTCCTGGCTTGCTCAGTCAGTGGAGCATGAGACTCTTGATCTCGTGGTTGTGGCTTTGAGCCCCATGTTGGGTGTAGAGCTTCCTTAAAAAAAATAAAATCTTTAAAAAAAAATACATCCCTAATCATCAGGGAAATGCAAATTAAAAGCACAATGAGGGCACCTGGGTGGCTCAGTTGATTAAGCGACTGCCTTCGGCTCAGGTCATGATCCTGGAGTCCCGGGATCGAGTCCTGCATCGGGCTCCCTGCTCGGCGGGGAGTCTGCTTCTCCCTCTGACCCTCCCCCATCTCATGCTCTCTCTCTCATTCTCTCTCTCTCAAATAAATAAATAAAATCTTTAAAAAAATAAAAAGCACAATGAGATATCACAGCACATCTGTTAGAATGGTTATCTCTCGGGGCGCCCGGGTGGCTCGGTCATTGGGCGTCTGCCTTCAGCCTGGGTCATGATCCCAGGGTCCTGGGATCGAGCCCCACATGGGGCTCTCTCCTCAGTGGGAAGCCTGCTTCTCCCTCTCCCCCACTTGTGTTCCCTCTCTCGCTGTGTTTATGTCAAATAAAATATAAAAAAAAAAAAAAAGAATGGTTATCTGTCATCAAAAAGACAAGAGGCACTAAGTGCCGGCAAGGATGTGGAAAAAAGAGAACCCTTGTGCACTGATGGTGAGAATGTAAATTGGTCCAGCCACTGTGGAAAACAGTATAGAGGTTCCTCAAAGAATTAGAAATAGAACTGTCATGTGATCCAGTGATCCTCCTTCTGGGTAAATAGCCAAAGGAAACGAAATCAGTATCTCAAAGAGATATCTGTACTCCCATGTTCTTTGCTGCATTATTCACAGTAACCAAGATAGGGCACCAACCTAAGTGTCCATTGACAGATGAATGGGTAAAGAAAATGTGTGTATGCATGTATATGTGTGTCTATATATATATAGATAAATGTATAAATATGTATGTGTGAGTGTTACACACAATGGAATATTGTTATTCCATTTAAAAAGATGGAAATCCTGCCATTAGCAACAACATGGATGAACCTGGAGACTATTATGCTAAATAGGCCACACACACAAATACTGAGTGACCTCATATGTAGAATCTAAAAGAATTGAACTCATAGAAGCAAGGAGTAGAATGGCGGTTGCTAGGGGCTAAAGAGTGAGGGAAATGGGTAGAAGTTGGTAAAGTATACAAAGTTTCCGTTACAAGATGAATAAGCTTTGGGAATCTATGTGATGGTGATAATAGTAAATAATACTATATGGTATACTGAAAATTTGCTGAGAGTAGAACTTACATATTCTCACCACCACTAGCCCTCAGAAAGCTAACTGTGTGGTGAGATTGTGGATGTGCTAAGTAGCTTGGGTGTGGTAATCATTTCTCAGTGTATAGATATATCAAATCATCACATTGTATACCTTAAATATATATAATTTCTGTCAATTATGTATGACTAGAGCTAGAATGCAAAGAATAAACTATTAGTAACATATATATGCTCCTTAAAATAAAAACAATTTTCCTGATGCCTGGGTGGCTCAATCGGTTAAGCATCTGCCTTCGGCTCAGGTATGATCCCGGGGTCCTGGGATTAAGTCCTGCATTGGGCTCCCTGCCCAGCAGGGAGTCTGCTTCCCCCTCTCCCCTCTACTGCTCCCCTTGCTTGTGCTCTCTTTCTCTCTCGTCAATTAAGTAAATAAAATCTTAAAAAAAAAACCCTCCAATTTTCCAGCTAAGGGTGATAAATTACCCAAGTATCTTTTCACTTTTGATATGTATGTGATATATATATGTGTGTTTCTTGCATACACACATATAAATTTAGTTTTTATTTTTTATTTCTTTAGAGCCATATCAAGGGTGAATGTGAAGTGAGTCCTGCTGTTTTGTATATAAGGATTAAGAGCAGAACTTTTTATTGTTAGCTTTGACAGAATGTGTGTGATTATTAGTGATGTCTTTTTTTAGAAAATTGTAAATTATAGGAATGCTGTGCAGGAGGAAAGAAATGAAGCATACAGTAGTTATTTAGGTTTACAAGATTGACAATGATTTTTTTTTTTTTTTTCTTTACAGAAGGTTCAGTACTTAAGGCAGAAAGCTGTAATTGTTGGTTGCTTTAGATGCCCTTAGCTATTTGGGATGTGGAAAGATGTGTGCTATAAATGTTTTACTCCTGTAATTGTCATGGCTTCAGAATGGTCCAATTATAGCTGTTTTGAAGGAAAGGTACATGAAGAAATGATTTCTGGAGGCATTCTATAATGATGACCAGTTTTTAAAAATTGTAAATGTGAAGGAAATGAACCCCCTTTTCTTACTGGACCCTGGCATGGTTCTGGAAGCTCCCCATTTCTGCATCTCAGACAGCAGTCCAAACAGAGACAGTGACAGGGCAACCAATAAAGAGTAGTTGTTTCAGTGCTTGGGTTGTGAAAGCTTTTTGAGGCATGCTTACACTAATTTGGATTTCTGATTCTGAAATCATCAAATGAGACTTGAAAGGTATTAACTAAGCCAGGTCATGGAGCTCCTGTATGTGAGCACAGGGAATCAGGGGATAGTGTTTGCTCATCCTAACTCATGTTTTGTGACAGAGACCATATCACCAGTCTCTTTATCTTACAATGCCGTGGTCAGCTCGAAGGCCACTCAGATTCTGTGACTGTGGGACACTCGTGGAGGAAACCAATGTAAAAATGGAGAATTGATAGGAATCTAGGCCAGAGCATTATCTTGAGGATCAAATGTCTTAAGGGTTGTGAAAATAGTGCAACATTCTAAAATAACTCTTGATGGCTCCCATTGCATGTCCTTTGTAAAGCTATTAAAGATTATCTCTTATCCGCATTAAAAGGCTGGGGAATTGAATATTTGGTTGGAGGTGATTGGCTTGCCTAATCAGTTTTTGTACTTAAAGTTCATAGCTTGATTTTGAAATTAGGTTTGCAGATCCTGGGTATCACTGGGCTTACTGTTCTTGCCAGTGCTGGATTGTCTGGCCAACAAAAGCCAGGTGCCAGACACCACTCAGATTTAAGTGGACTTTAACTGATAATTAGAATTTCAGTGGGAAAGAAAGGCAAGATTCTTCCCACTTTGTTTTATTAAGTGTGAAATGGCTAAGCATCCTTTTATATTGATCAGACATAATGTGACTGTTCTAAAGAATTTATTTCTTTGATGTGCCTGGATTGTGCTTTTCAAAAGGAATAGATGAGATCCATGATTTTTCTTTTCTAGACTGCCAACTTCTGATATGTAAAGATGGCTCTATGAAATGACCACCCCCTTCTGTGAAGGATTCTTCTCACTGTTTTCAAAGGGGGTTGTCAAAGCCCAAGAAGAGAAAAGGTTTGCTGTTGATGCTCTTTGAGAAAGCTTGGAAGAATTGCTTGTGCCTTAACGTCCATTCACATGTTGGAGTCAGCTGTTCTCCAACTCTGTCTTTGGCTCGTTGCTTGCAAGTTCCACATACATGGTGGTGTGGAACACAGCAGAGTGTATAAAAGCCTCGTGATCTCCCAGAACGGTATAGCTGATGTGGGGCTGCACACAAATAACTTTCCCATGGACAGGATATCTGGTCTAACTACTTAAAAAAATTGCATAATCCTATAGGGAGCCCTCACTAACTAATGCAGTAATTATTTAGGAGTAGAGCCAACATCCTGCAATTATATTAGAACAAACGTGCTGCAGTGTTTCTGTTTATGTATGTCCCTTGGCATCTTGAATTAATATTTTATCATATTTCATTAAGAAAAAAAAAAGCCAGAGAAGCCTTAGAAGCAAGATCATTGGAATTACCTGTTGTGTAAGATTAGGAAATTTCTATTAAACTTCTTCCATCTTGACAACATAATTTCACAGCAGTGAAAACAATTCATGTTTACCTCATTGTAAACATGGAGGCAACTATTTTCTTTAGGTCTGTGCTTTAGGAAAGCATGACTGTATTAGATATGATCTTTAGCTACTTAATTTTTTCTTTTCCTAAGATGTAAAATGCCATTTTTGAAAGTACAGTTAAATTATTGTTATTATTATTATTATTTTGGCTAGATACAGAGTGGATCTACAAGTGGGTAAACCTTAATTGGTGGCTATTCTTCAGCAGGATGCTGGTCCTTTTCTTTTCTTATGTATAACTTTAATTATACAATGACAATACATTAACCTAATATTTGAAATCTTAAAAATTTGAAAACAACTAGGAAGTTTTACGTTTTTTCCTTGCTTTTAGTCATGAATGACTCAACATTGTCATTTTCAGTGGTTGGGGAGATTAGTAGTTTTAAGTTATATATCTCAATCTGAAAGTACTCTGGAGCTTGGTGGATGGTCTCCAATGGTGAAATGCAGATGTTAATTGTGAATGGGCTTCTTTCAAAGGCAAATTCCTGGTGGATTCCAGGCTAGACTAAAGAAAGAAGATCTGAGGCTCTATACATATTTTTATACAGGAGCCTTGTCTTGAGTGGTGGTAAAGGAGGGAGTGGATTGTTCAGAGAAAGAGTTTGCAATCAGGAGTCAAGACTCCTGCTGTAAATGAGTGAGCAGTCATCAGTTATGGTCTAGGCATCAGTCTTCGTCTTCCTGAGTGATGAAGGGGTGCTTTTGTACTGGCCCCAAATCTTGGGTGTTCTGGGAGAGGCAAAGCTAGACCCAGGTACCAAGAAATGGTGTTATGCTATGGTCATCATTCTTCAGAGGGTCTGGTAGATAACTGACAACCTTGACCAAAGCATCTCTGAGACACATTCTGTGATCAGGCAGCAAAAATACCTTCTTAGATGTACTTAGGTGTACATGCATGCTTCCTTTTTCACTTGAGAAGGAATAGAGCAAAGTTGTAGCTGCACTAAAGCATGAAGCTGCAAAGTAACATATACTGCCTTTGGAATGCAATCTGTGTTGATTTTAATTTCAAAACTTTGCATATTCAGGAAAAGCAATTTTGTAAATTCTCCATCTTTAAAAATTGGTACCATCCTCTCTTTCCTAGAAGTAGGGATCCAGTGAAAACTCTGTTACCCACCAATACTTTAGTCCTATTGTACACAGTTATTATCATTAAATTTAGTGCTAAATTGCCCTAAATATTTTTCTAGATTGCATCTTCCATGAGGACAACAATCAGATAATCCTTTTATAATCCTTCTAAAATTTAGCCTAATATTGGCTAAATGTCAATAGACCACTTTACCACTGGGTTGATTTATTTTCTGGCAAGTGCCTGATTATAGAGGCTTTATCTGTAGATTATCTCTTTTATTTACCTCTCTTCCTTCATTCCTCACAAAGGATTGCTTAATGTATTGATAGTTCGACAACTTGACAAAACATCAACACTGAAAGCTACAAGTTGATTCTTTGGGCTCCAAATTAGGAGTCCTGCTCCAGGACCTTTTCTGTGTTTTGACCTTGGTTTAGAACATTGCTACTAAAAATATGGTTTGTGGACAGCATGACATCACCTGTGAGCTTATTAGAAATGCAAAATTGTGACCTTCTGCCCAGTCACTGGCTTAGAAGACTTTTGAGGGAAGTCAGGTGATTGTGAATCTCTGAAGATTCAAAACTGTGACAACAGAACCTCAGCCGGTGAACCTTTAGTACCATTAAATACCATTCAGGATGAGTTTGGGAGTCCTGGTGGCGTTTTGGACATTATGCTAACTAACCCCGTTCTTTGTATGCCTTTACCGGGAACAGCAGACTAGACTTTTCTATGAACAGAAACAGCTTCCTTTGCTCTTGTAAAGTCACCTAGTAGTCCACATCTAGGTCTTCCTTAATGTTTTCCAGTCTGTTTGCGATACCATGTAAATAAGAATTTATATGTGTTCTCAGTATCCCTAGAAATGAGAGTAAAAATAAGTATCCAAGTGGTCGTTGAATCCCCTTTGTTGTCATCATTAACTATTTGTTATGTTGACATTGTGAAATAGTGGGGAGTCTGTGCTTTGGCACCACTTGGAAACTGGGTTTAAATTCTGGATTTATCACTTCCTAGTACTGTGTAGCCTCAAACTATTACTTAGTCTCTTTGAACCTCCATATCCTCAACTGTAAAATGAGACTTTAAGACCAAGTGTTTATCATCTCTTCACCTTCACTAAAGTTAAAGACTTTACCAAGGAAGGATTTGAGAAATCCATACATCTCACATACAGCATAGATCCAAGAAATGATAGAAATGGTGACCATCACCACCATCTCCTTCTCCAGTGGTAACTGTGTTGATGTTTAATTTTCCAAGATACTGTTGAGACCTAAGTAGTTTTTCATTGTTTCATTTTTGATTAGGGATGTGTTTTCTGTATTCAAATGCATGAACCACACTTGTTGGAATAAATACAAGGTAATAAAGTCTTCCATCTTTTCTAGGGCTAAAAGTGAGGTTGTTCAGTCTTTGGTAGTAGCAGAGAGAAGATATCCAAGAGCCCATTAAACCCTAAAGGACCACTGCAAGTGAGATTGTTGCTAAGAGACGAGGGCTGATGAGGTGAAAAATAATGATTTTTCATATTTTCATGATTATGTAGATAGATTATGTCTGTAAATCTGAAATGCAACTGTTGAAATAAATGAAACGGGACTACCTTACTACGGATAAATGAAAGGAAAGTTCTATAATTTGAGTATGTTATAAATAGAATTGTGGTTTTGTGGGCACCTGGGTGGCTCAGTTGGTTAAGCAACTGCCTTCGGCTCAGGTCATGATCCTGGAGTCCTGGGATCGAGTCCCGCATCGGGCTCCCTGCTCGGCGGGGAGTCTGCTTCTCCCTCTGACCCTCCTCCCTCTCATGCTCTCTGTCTCTCATTCTCTCTCTCTCAAATAAATAAAATCTTTAAAAAAAAAAAAAAAAAAGAATTGTGGTTTTGTAATCAACATGTTGTTTTTGTAGTTTTTTAAAAATATCTTCTGTGTTTCTTTCCCCCCCAAAGAAATAATGAAACTGTAAATAGAATGGAAAATTTCCTTCTGGTAATAGCAAAATATTATCAACATAAAACAATTGTGTTGTTAAGTGTATATGTAAATTCTTCTTCAGAGAACTGATACTTATTGGACACCATTTATTCTAGCCAGGGTATGTGTTTTGTTTCATCTTTATGAAAGTCCTGTGAGATAAATTGTGTTACTCATATTTTAGAGATAAGCAGATAGTCTCTGAGTTTAGTAAACTGGAGATTCATTCAAGACCTGTGTTTGTGGGACACCTGGATGGCTCAGTGTATTAAGCATCTGCCTTCAGCTCAGGTCATGATCTCAGGGCCCTGTGAGGTGCTCTGGTGCTGCCTGCTCAGCGGGGAGTCTGCTTCTCCCTCTTCCTCTCCCCCTCCCTCTGTCCGTTCCCTCCCTCCTCGTGCTTTCTTTCTCTCTCAAATAAATAAGTGAATAAATAAATACAGTCTTAAAAAAAAAAAGATCTGTCCTTATTCCACTTAGAGATTAACTGTTTAGGGGCACTTGGGTGGCACAGTTGGTTAGGTGTCCAACTTTTGGTTTTGGCTTAGGTCATGATCTCAGGGTCATGGGATCGAGCCCTGCCTGGGGCTCTGTGCTCAGCTCAGTGCAGAGTCTGCTTAAGATTTTTTCTCCCTCTTCCTCTGCCCCTGCCCTGGCTCGCTTGCTCTGTCTCTCTCAAAAAATAAATAAATCTTAAAAAAAAAAAAAAACAAAACTGTGAGATATTGGGGACAGTTTACTGAACCGGATTATTAATTGTGGAGAACATAGTATAATGCATTTCAGGCATATAGTTGATTGCATATGTGTCTGATTTCCAAAATTAAATTGTGAAAAACTTGAAGAAACAGGGACTCTAGTTTTATATCCAGAATAGAATCTGACATGCTTTGTAGTTGCTCAAGAAATGTTTGTGGACTGAATGCTGAGGGCAGGAGACACTCCTTTGGACTGACTGCTACCTGTAGAAACAGCTTCTCAACATGAACACACATTTTTCCAAAGAAGACATCCAAATGGCCAATAGACACACGAATAAATGCTCAACATCACTCGGCATCAGGGAAATCCAAATCAAAACCTCAATGAGATACCACCTCACACCAGTCAGAATGGCTAAAATGAATAAGTCAGGAAACAACAGATGTTGGCGGGGATGCGGAGAAAGGGGAACCCTCCTACACTGTTGGTGGGAATGCAAGCTGGTGCACCCACTCTGGAAAACAGTATGGAGGTCCCTCAAAAAGTTGAAAATAGACCTACCCTACGACCCAGCAATTGCACTACTGGGTATTTATTTACCCCAAAGATACAAATGTAGTGATCTGAAGGGGTACGTGCACCCCAATGTTTATAGCAGCAATGTCCACAATAGCCAAACTATGGAAAGAGCCAAGATGTCCATCAACAGATGAATAGATAAAGAAGATGTGGTGTATATATACAATGGAATGTTATACAACCATCAAAAAAACCCCTGAGATCTTGCCATTTGCAGTGAGGTGGATGAAACTAGAGGGTATTATGCTAAGCGAAATAAGTCAATCAGAGAAAGACATGTATCATATGACCTCACTGATATGAGGAATTCTTAATCTCAGGAAACAAACAGCGTTGCTGGAGTGGTGGGGGATGGGAGGGATGGGGTGGCTGGGTGATAGACATTGGGGAGGGTATGTGCTATGGTGAGCACTGTGAATTGTATAGGACTGTTGAATCACAGACCTGTACCTCTGAAACAAATAATACATTATATGTTAAAAAAAAAAAAGATAGTAGGAACGGAGAAATGATGGGGGGGAATCAGAGGGGGAGACGAACCATGAGAGACTATGGACTCTGAGAAACAAACTGAGGGTTCTAGAGAGGAGGGAGTGGAGGGATGGGTTAGCCTGGTGATGGGTATTAAAGAGGGCACGTATTGAATGGAGCACTGGGTGTTATACACAAACAATGAATCATGGAACACTACGTCAAAAACTAACAATGTAACGTATGGTGATTAACAGAACATAATAAAATGTAAAAAAAGTACTAAAAAAAAAAACCAGCTTCTCAGCATGATGGTCATCACCAGAACATTCTCTTCTCCCATGTTTCATTTTCTACATGATGTTCATGTGCACTTGGACATAAGCAAAGAAGAGTTGAATTTGCAAACTCAGTTGCCTATAGTTTTCCTTCTGTCCACAATTTTAAGGCTTAATAAACTCATCAAATTATTTGAAAGCCTTCAGTTTTGTTTACAAAATCTTACAAAGCATTTGCCAACCTGAACCGACTGTCAAAGTTAAGGCTCAGTGGGCCTTGCCTGGGTGCACTGGTTACATCTTCACACAGGGATATGGGAAGATGAGTTTTCCCATATGCTTTTCTGTAAACCAAAGTCAAAAATTAGGTGTATTCTCAACCTGTTTTTCTGAGCTCCCATCATAAATCATGCCAGTAACCTAAACATTTGCCCTCATTATGAGACATCAAGAGAACTGTCACCATTGCTCTAGTTCCAGTATCCCCAGTAAAAATGGGAAAAGTTCTGAGATCTCACTTGGTGGATTCCTGGGTTTTGCCTGACAGTACTTTGGGTCTTGATGTTTGATGAATTATTCTTTAGCCTGTGTATTTCTATCACACTTAACAGTTCTGATTAATGGCACTCAGGGTGAATACTAGTTTTTAACAAAGGAAAATACTTGATATTATTAAACAGGGCCTGCTTGGATTTGCTTTGGGGATGCAGGACCCCAGAAATTAAAAATATTTGAGATGGGTGTCTGGGCAACATGTGAAGTCATATAAACAAATATAATCAATAATATCTCTTCATTGCCAGGCAAGCCCTGTGAAAATTATTGGGTTCATTTGCGGCTGGTTGGAACGGCTGAAGAATAAAAATGCTTTCTGTGGCCTGAGAGTGATGTAGAGATGAGGATGCTTGGGGATTCTGGTTCTTGGAGAGATTGTCAGACAGTTGGTCTGTTTTACATCAGGGTGTCATACAAAGGCAATTTTTTTTTTCAACGGGGCTCTAGCCTAATGACTGGGACTGCCTAACAGTCACCACTCGTGTCTGGCAGGCAGTTGAAGCATTTTCAATGGCCTGCAGGCTATGTATCATCACACAGAGCATTTTATGCAGCAAGCCCATTGAGGCATTTTGGCATTATTCTTAAAAAATCAGTTTTCATTTCCATCCATTCAAAAATAGGTAAACTGGATCTCCTTTGGTTCCTTTGTTTTTGGTTTAGGGAAGGTTATCTGTTCAATTGAGATGAATAGTAATTGGATTATATTACTGTAATTCATTTATTAACCAAGCATTAGAATCCACAGTAGTGTGTTTCCATCTTAGAACTCACAAATTACCAATTAAACACAACCTTCTGTTCTAAAACAATGTGATTATTTTTATTTAAGCCTATTTTGGAAGCTGAGTCACTCGCTGCCTGCATATATCTTTGTTTAAAAAGCGTTAGTGGCATATTACTGAAGCTGAAGCCATTATTTGTTTCTTTGTGATGTACAGGGGTAAATCCTAATAGCATTTTGTCCAGACAAAGCCTGGCCACATTTGGAATGTCCCTTCTGCATGTTGGCTAGTTACAGCAAGTTCTAAAAGCCAAACACTCAAGAAATGATACCACTTTAAAAATAAAATGAATTTATTTGAAAATGTTGATAAACTCTTTAAATGAAAAGAAGGCAAAACCATAGATGAGAATGCTGGTTTCTTTGATTTCACAATATTGATTGAGCACTGTTCTTTACTTGGCTCCATTTCATTCCCTTTGGGAGATTTCAGCAAATTTAAAATCACATCCCTGCCTTCAAGCAGAAGACAGCGTAACTGCAGACATAACAAGAACACACATGAAAAGCTGAATAGCAATTTAAGGCAACTGTGTAAGAGTCACAAGACAAGATGGTCTATGTTTCATTCCCAAAAGTTGGCACAGGATTTGGATGTCCTGAGTTGACAACAAAGAGCTCACTGTGGGTTTGAATATCCAGACTGTCTTCAGAGAGGTGGTGAAATCCGAGCTGATCTCAAGGAATAGTGGAAGGCGCCAACATTCCAGCTGGGAGGGACGGTATAAGAAGGGGCTGGAAGGTCCATGGTGTGGTCACTAGAGAGAGTCAAGAAGCAGGAGAATACTGAGGAGGCTGGAATCAAAAGGGCAGAAGCAGAATGTTAGATAGGAATGAACAATGATTTTGCAGGGAGGAGAGTTTAGAAGGGTTGAAAAACCCATGCGTTTCTGGACATCTTTCTGGAAATATCCTCTGAACCCTGGTGGATGTGTAATGAGCTTCACTGACAGTAACGTTGAGGCTGCCTGTCTTGAAGCTTTCCGAGGAGACAGGATTGAGTGGCAATGCATAGTTTGAAGTGCAGTGGACCAAGGGGTCTTTAGGAAGAGAAGATAGTCAGGGGACAGACCGTGTACTGAGAATATTGTGTCTCCCAGCCACAAGAAAAGATAAGGCTGTGAAGTTGGTACCAAGGGGACATGAATATGTTAGAAGGTGTGGAGGGGCCAAGGTGATGAGGTCTGAGAAAAGTCCTTTGTTCACGACAGTAAAAACTTTTGAGAATGCAGTAAAAGAGTAAGAAGCAAATAATTTAGTTGGCATAGGAAAGAATAGCTAGATGTCTTGTGAAACATTATGGCTGGTAGTATCTATAAGATCAAGAATTAAAGATGATACTCTTAACAATAGCTGGTTATCTCCCAGATAAGCAAAAGCAGAAGAGAACTATAGGTGCAGATGAAAGGATGAGAGAAGTAAAGGTGATATCACCGGGTTCTCCGCGGTCGCTGCTTCATGGATGAGATGATGTTCCAGAATTTTAGGGAAAGCCCAAAGCAGTCCTGCTTCACTTCATTTTGCCTCCCAGCTACTCGAGATTTGTGTTCCATACCCTTCAGTTCTTCAGGACCATTCTAGGCCAGAGCTGAACACCCCACATCAATTTCTTCACATCCCTTACACTCATAAATGCTTGACGCCTTCTAAAGGTCTTCTCTGTTCCTTCTTTATCATTTTGATTCTTCTTACATAATTTTTTTAAAGGATTTTATTTATTTATCGGACGGGAAGGGGGAGAGAGAGAGAGAGAGAGCACGAACAGGGGGGTGGCAGGCAGAGGGAGAAGCAGGGAGCCCGATGTGGGACTTGATCCCAGAACCCTGGGATCACGACCTGAGCCGGAGGCAGATGTTCAACCAACTGAGCCACCCAGGTGCCCCTCTTCTTATATAACTAAGAATCAAAGACACAGAAGGGCTTTATAGTGAATGCAGTGTGACAAATCAGGCAGTTCTCAGTCTTTCTACCATAAATGAAAGGGATGCTGATATCTGCTAACTTTCTTAATGGGCAGTAGCAACTACATAATTTGGAGGGCCCAATGCAAAATGCAAATGCCAGCCCATTGTTCAAAACCTATTAAGAAAATGAGAAATTTGAGACGACAGCAACAGAGCATTAAACCGAGCGAGGCATGTGGCTCTGACCACATAGGTCACATACCCGTGAAGGTGGCTTGGTTCGTGGGTCTGGTCAAGGCCAGCAAGGGGGCAGTAACTGTCCTGTCATTTTTAGAAAAGACATGAGGCAAAGTAGGATTAGGAACATTTGAACCAAAAAGTGAATCCTGTGGACTGAAGTTCATCTGTGCTGTCAGTTTCCAGCAGCCAGCGGATTTGGCGGGGCCCACCTGTGGTAGCCATTCACAGTGTCAAAGTAGTTATTCCTTTTTGCCATCCCGTCTGCCACTGAGCTCACAAACTAGGCAGGGGGGTAAAGAGAACACTGAAGATGTTAGGGCTCTTTCAGGGTAATACTGAACGGCTCTCTCTCCACTCATCTGTTTTTCTAATAGGCATGCTCCTAAATGGGAAGCATTCAAATCTGTTACCCAGAACTGCTGATTCTAAAACCATCTGAATTATGTGATGTCTTTTTTTCTTCCTATAGAAAAAGGCGTGCAGTGTTTTGTTTGTTTTTTTTCCAGAAGTTTAATTTTACTTTTGGAATTGTATTCTCTGGGGCTGTTTTGTTGCAGCTAATGCAGGATTTACTGTTGGCTTTGCCTTGCCCCTGGACTGGTTGGGTGGCACTCACCACACTTCTGATCCACGTGGCTCCCAGCCAGCAGTCTAGGTACCACATTAGTGGCTCAGTGGCCTGAGTGCATGTGGAAAGGGATGCTTTGGTTCAGCATTGCGTGCAAAGTAGGCATTTCACCAATATTTATTGCATAAATAATGAAGCTTTATTTTATTTGATTTTTTCATTAACATCTTTTTAGCAGAAGAGGGCAGAGCATGGAACTGCATAGTGGTATTGGGAACTCTTCTGCTTTGCTGATAGTAGGAGGAATTAATTCTCAGTTACCAGTCAAGTTTCATTTGCCTCCACATTCCAGCAGTAAGGATATCTCAGTTGATGAAATGCAAGCTTGGCCAAAATGTGTGTCCTTTAGACCGATCTTCCCTTCATTGCATAATTATTTAGAGAAACACATGTTAATGGGTTTTCCATGTTCAAGGTACCATCACTGATTTCCCCCCATTGTTACTGTCTTTGACCATTTTTTTTTTTTAATAAATGAAATTAGCTGAAGAGAAGCCAGAAAACATTCTCAATCAGTCGTGTCACAAAGTAACACCCGAAATAGATCCACACATGGCCGAGGACGACGTGCTAGCTGCAGGGTTAGGTGTCCCTGCTCGCCTGGCTTTTCCTCCCTTCAGTTTTACTGAGTGATAACACGCTCATCCCACTGCGGCCACCACCACATCTTGGCTGTCGGGAGGATTAGAATGTTGCATGCGGATGTTGTTTTGGATCTGAAACAACTGAGACATTGATCCTTTTCAGCGGGCACAAGATACCATCTCTTGCCTTCCCCCACTAGGATACGCTGGGAACCTGTATCTAATTACCTGTGCAGCTGATTACCTCTGCCATGTTAAGCAGTGGCGGTAATCTCATTTCTCTTTCAAGTCCATTTTATGACATCAAACTGTATTATATTTCCCCTTTTAGTGGCTGCTAACAAAATCGCAGCAGCACCACCCAGGACCTGACAAGGAATCAGGGAATCAGCCTGCCCACGACACGGCTGCACCTTGTGTGCTTTCTGTTGATGCCTTTTCTTGCTTGCTTGCTTGCTTGCTTGCTTTTTTTTTTTTTTTACAATGTGCTATTAAATACCTATATCTGAATCATCTCCCCATAGCTCCATTTGTTTGATTAGCATTACGACACTGTGACAAGACACTCTATCAGTAGTAATCGATCTGATTAGCATGGAGATGATATGAACACAGATTGTATTGATGTTTAATAGTGCAGGCATCCAGGTACTGTAAACATTATGGATGTTTTTGTATGCTGTGTGCAGGTCTCTGTAATGAAGACAGCGACCACAGCAGATTTTAGAGCTCGATGATTTATTTTCTGCCAAGTGCCACTATGGGTCTCGCATACTACATGGCACTCCCGTACTGGGTCCGCACAAAATGTTTTAATCAGTGTTCAAAATAACACAAATATTTTCACTGGACAGATTCTAATCTTGCTTTATTAAGAGATGTTTGCCACACTGCAGTAAAAAGCTCACTGCAGTCTCATTGAAAACCAGCCACATTCTTCTGCGAACTATATCCTCAGGTTACTTTATTATTATAATGCATTCCATTTTTTAAAAAGACCTGCCAGAGTTTTGTGCAACAAAACCTCTTTGCATTCGTACCACGTAGTTGAGCTTAAAATTTAGCTATCATGTTTGTTTTCACTTTGATTAAATTTTTTGCTAAAGATCACTTATTGATCTTCTGCGGGTGAAGGAAGAATCAGCTGACCACCATTTGGGAGCTGGCTCTTGGCGGTATGTGATGAACAGAAGGGAGTCTCTGCCAAGGATCATTTTTGTGTAAATTGATGAACCTTCTGCTGGGATACAGGGGAGAGAGGACATTCCTAGAAAAAGATCTTGCTTTGATATTGGGTATTAATCCTGGCATCTACATATTTCTGTGAACTCTTTTTGTGAAGTAGTAGAAAGTGGAGGTCAGGAGATTTGCTGGGTTTTTTGGTTGTCTGAGAAAAAGTATTTGGAGTTCAGAGATTTTCTCATTTCATATCTATATAGTCTTGTGGACTCCTCAATTTCCTATTAAGATCATAAGGTAATAGCAGTAGAAAAGTAGAAGGTATGAGAAGAAGATCCTGAACATGTTCCTGAGACTTCTGTCATCATCCTGGTGTGTGTGCATATATATGCACATATGCACACATATATGAAACATGCGTGCATATGCAATTCATACATACCTGCACTCATACAGGTATACTGCACACACGTGTGAGTTTGTGTGTTTACTGCATTTATTTCTATCTGTCTTGCCTGCATGGATCATTTGTCTGTCCTCCTCTCTTCTCCCATCTCCCCATTATACATAACTCTTGGTACCAGAGCCAAACGTGATTATTAATTTCTAAAATTGTTCTCATTCATCCTTCTGGGCCCTCTGATTATCCATACCCAGAGAGCTACCATTTGCCTGTTGCTACTCCAGATCCCCCCCTTTGGACAGTTTTCCTGAATGTGCCCGCCCTCCAGCCCTTCAGAGGGCCTTGCTCTGAGCACTCCTAGAGCCTCGTACATGGCTTCTATTATAGCACTCCTGACCCTGTGCTTGCTTATATGTCCATGCCACCTGCTTGCTTTGGAATTGAGGGATCCTTGAAGGCAGTAATTAACAATTGCCCATATTTGTGTACATGACAATTAGCGGAGTGCTAAGCATTTATTTTTTATTTAACACACATGTATGGAGTGCCTCTTGAAGCTTACATTCTAGTGAGAGAGAGAAAAACTTAAGACATAATTATATAGCAGATGGTGCTAAGTAGAGAGAGAGAGAGCCAGAGGGGGGCAGGGTGAGGTGGAAAACACTATCTTATATGGGGTCTGATATGGCGTGAAGAGGAAGTTCTCACTGAGCAGGCGCAGTCAGGGTGGAGTGAGCAAGGAGGGCTGAGGCCCTGGGATGGGGCACATGTGCACTCTTCCAGCGGTAGCAAGAGAACCTCTGTGCCTGGAGCTGACGGTGAGGAGGGAGAGCGGTGGCAGGTGAGGTCAGGTGCACATGGCGGGAGGCGGAAGGTGGTTTACATCATTGTGGGCCTCAGTAACACTCTGGCTTTTACTTAGAGTGAAGTGGGGACTCCTTAGATTAGATGAGAGGTTTCGAGCAGGGAAGTGAAATCATCTAATGTATCATGGCAGTTGTGGGATTACTCTGCCTGCTCTTCTGAGAGCCTGATGAGGGGACGAGTTAGAGGGCAAGAAGCATGATGGGAGGCGTTGGTGGCTTGGACCGTGATGACCTCAGAGAGGTGAATGAAGAGATGTAGTCAGATTCTTGGTATATCTTGAAGACTGCATCAATAGGATTTAATGATGGATTAGATGGGGAATGACAAAGAGGAGAAACAAAGGCAATTCTAAGTGTTTTCTCTGCAACTACAAGAAAGGGGGTCTCCATTTATTGAGATAAGAGAGACCGGTTGAGGGGATCTGGGCTGGGGGAAGGGAGAATCAGTAAGTCCTTACTGTACATGTTTAGTTGGAAATAACTATTATACATCTAGGTAAAAAGATCATTTGACAGATAGTGACACAAAGACTGAAACTTAGAGAAAAGGTCCATAGAGAAGAATAAATTTGGGTGTTTCAATCGTGGGACTGGCTGAGCGCACTTAGGGAGTGAGCGTAGGTCTGATCTGGCACCTTCCAGAATCTAAATATCAGAGAAAGGATGGGAACATGGAGGAATTGGCACACGAGGAAAATCAAAAGAGAACACGGTGTCCTGGCAACCAGGTGAAGAAAGGAGGAGGAAAGGATCAACTGTGTAAGAGGAGGGGGGCTGAAAATGGCAAGTTGAAGGTCCCAGGTCACATCTAGGATTGCTGTCTCTGTGAAATGGTAGGGACGAAAGCACAGGCAGGTAGTAGAGCCAGGGTTTTCCAGAGCTAATGCTCTGCCGGTGAGCGGAGAAATAGAGATGGACCTGGAGGGGAATAGAGGGTAAAAGAGGGGTTTTTATTAGATGATCCTAAGTACTAAATAAATGATAGTTATATAGTGGATTAGTACGTGAGCAAATGAATGTGCCTGAAGATTCCCAAGCTGTGGTGTCCAAAAGAAATAACATGTGAACCACAGGTGTAGTTTTACATTTTCTAGTAGCCACACTAAAATGTAAAAAGAAACAGGGCAAATTAATTTTAATAACTTTTGTTTAACTCAATATGTGCAAATATTATTTTCTTTTTTAAAAATGTCTATAATCATATCCTTTTTTTAAAAATATTTGTTTGTCAGAGAGCACAAGCAGGGGGAGTGGCAGGCAGAGGGGAGAAGCAGGCTCCTCGTGGATCCCAGGACCCTGGGATCATGACCTGAGCCGAAGGCAGACGCTTAACTAACTGAGCCACCCAGGCATCCCCAAATATTATTATTTTAAGTAACTAGTGTAATTGATTAAGGTAGTTCATGCTCTAATTCTTCAACATCCATGTGTATTTGACATGCACTGTACAGCCCTGCTCCATTCAGGGAACCACATGTGACCCTTTTTCTTTTTTTTAAATTTTATTTATTTATTTGACAGAGAGAGACACAGTGAGAGAGGGAACACAAGCAGGGGGAGTGGGAGAGGGAGAAGCAGGCTCCCCACTGAGCAGGGAGCCCAATGTGGGGCTCAATCCCAGGACCCCGGGATCATGACCTGAGCCGAAGGCAGACACTTAACGACTGAGCCACCCAGGCGCCCCATTCAGGGAACCACATGACAGGTGCTCCGTAGCCACCTGAGAGTAGTGGCTACCCTACT
Source organism: Mirounga angustirostris (assembly GCF_029215605.1). Taxonomy (NCBI): domain Eukaryota; kingdom Metazoa; phylum Chordata; class Mammalia; order Carnivora; family Phocidae; genus Mirounga; species Mirounga angustirostris. Next base: position 164,964,042 of record NW_026991711.1, read on the forward strand.
GGGCAGCGTGCAGTTCTTGATATTGTCCCTCTCAAATAAGAAAGGGCTCTTGTGGAAAGTAAAACAGAACAACTTGTGTTAAATCACATTACTTATTCAAAGTATATAATTTGTGCCAATTGTTGCAAGCTGAATAAGAAATTAAGATGTAGTAATTAGTTGGCTGCATTAATATCACATAAATAAAACTATTTTTTTACATTTTTAAAATCTGCACTTTTTAATAAAACATTTTTTAATTGTGGTAAAATAGACAAAACCTGAAATTTACTATCTAAGCATTTTAGGTGGATGGTTAATATTGTAGTAAGTACGTTCATATCGTTAGGCAACCATCACCACAATCCAAACTCTTTTCATGTTGCAAAAAAAAAATAATAATAATCTTCTTGTCTTGCAAATCTGAAACTATATACCCATGCAGTGATAAATCCTTGTTCTCCCCTTTTCCTTAATGCCTGTCAATTACCATTCTACTTTCTGTCTCTATAAATCCGACAACTCTAGGTAACTTCTAAAAGTGGAACCATAACAGTGTGAGTCTTTTTGTGACAATGGGATACCACTTGAAATCCGTCAGGATGCCTACTATCAAGAAAAAATAGAAAAGAAAAAGTGCTGGTAAAGATGTGGAGAATTGGAGCCCTTGTGCACTGTTGTTGGGAATTTAAAGTGGTAGAACACAGTATGGCAGCTCCTCAAAAAATAAAATAAAATCACTGTATGATCCAGCAATTCCACTTTTGGACATATACTCAAAAGAATTGAGAGCAGGATTAACTCAAAAAATTGTCTGTACACCGTGTTTATATTAGCATTATCCACAGTAGATAAAACGTGGAAGTAGCTTCAGTGTCTGTTGGATAAATAGAGAAGCAGGATGTGATGTACACATACAATAGAATATTATTCAGCCTTGAGAAGGAAGGAGATTCTGACATAGAGTAAAACTTTTAAATAGAAAATGACTATGTCCCTTTCAAAGACACTAAGACATTATCTTAAACTTTTTATTTTAGTTTAAAAAAAGGCTAATTGCCATTTCAACTATGTGGTTGCAGTGAAATCTGAAATGGGTTTAATGTTATTTGTAACATTTATAAAGTTTTGGGTGATTTAAAGGGCATTAAGGTTTTTTGTTGGGTTTTTTTTTGATGAATTATACATGCTGGTACTCAAGATTAATGGTGTCCTTTGCAAAGAATGTGTGTATTCTACTTGGATCTGTTGAAATTGTAGTAATGGAATAGCATTTTTGCAAGGTTGTATGTTATACAGACATTTTCTTTAAACAAATAGTTTGAGGTGAGGAAAAACAGAGAAAGGAGTGCAAACCAGGGTTGGAATAGTTGAAACTGGTTTTTTAGGAATAATAGAAAAGTATGGTAAAAACCATGTTACAGCCACAGGCATTTTTATTTTTGTTTTTCCCTGCACTTTCTGTCAATGGACAAGTGGAACATCCCTGCCTCGATTTTCTCCTTAAAAAGAGATGGACTAAATACACCTTAGGATATGACAGTTCTGTGATTCTCTGACATGGAGCTTGTTACAGTAAATATAAACTACAGTTTATAGTGAATTGTAACTGCTGGACACAAATGGTTAGCATCCAATGAAAATATGAAATAAATAAACATTGTAAAACACAGCTTGGAGGCTGCCCCTGGGTTGAGTTACTGGTGTTTCAGAGATGGACATTTAAAGTGGATTCCATGAAAACAAATTCCTTGGATTTATTTTTTCAGATTTTTAAAATATTAAATATACTTATAGACTATATAAGTAAGATGTTGGAAATAGTATCTTTCAAACAACAATAAAAGACAGAATGCCTTTGGCTTATAAAGGATATGGATATCCTCTCTCTATAAATATATATAGAGAGGAGACATTATAAAAAAAATTTATTTGGAGAAATACTGAATTTATTTAAAAAGGGAAAATGAGCTTTATGTATTTAATGTAGAAACTGAAAATATTTGGACTAAAGTAATATATATTTTGAAAAGTAGAGGGTTAAGGAGAAAGATTTTTTTAAAATAAATAATTCAAGTGTGCATAGAGCAGTGTGAAAGGAAGGGTGTGCAAATGTGCATTTCTTTTGGGAAAAATCAAGGCATGCATTTAAAAATAGAGAAATACAAATCTAGACAATTAGGAAGTGCTAGGATATGTTATAAATGTAGTTTATTTTCCTTTTCAAAATTGTATGTTTTTAGAATCATTTTTATAAGGCTAGTTTGGAATGTCTTTTGCAATTTTAAACTAAAAGCTTTTTATGAAACTTTTAAAAAGTGTTGCTTATCGTATTTATATAACCATATATGTTTTCATAGTTTTGCATCACCTAGCCCTTTAAAACTCAGTGTAAGTTAGAGACATCACAAAAATATTGATGTTATAGTCCAGCCAAAGTTAGTCTTTTACATGCTATCATATATTTAAATGTTATATATGAATGAGGTTATTTAACTTTACATTTATTTATGCTAAATTCATACTATAATGTGGTCTTTTTGCAATAAAAGAAAATATGTAATTCTTACACTAAATTCTGTACTAAAAATTTACTGTTTGACTCAAGTAAACTAATTCAAACTGAGTGAACTCCGAAAGAAAAGAACTGATATTAACATTGCTTCGTTATGCTTTATCTCCAGGATATTTTTAATCTCTTGAGTCAGATTCTATGTAGATATAATCCTTTATCTCTGTTTAAATTTACTTCTGACAGCTTTTTGACTGTAGGAACTGAAAGAATACATGCATGAGAGCAAGTCAGTAGGACAGGATTTGGAAAACTTATGTTAAAGGGAATGATGATTAAACTATATATAGGGGTTCCACCTGAAAGATACACCATCTTTTTTTTTTTTTTTTTGGTAAACAGTATCTGAAAAGGTAGACAGGACACAAAGAACAGTACTATTGATTTAGCTATATAGTAAAGAGTTCTCTTAAATGAAATCTGAGCATAAATAATTTATTTTCTTGTGACTTTTCTTCAAGGTGACCATTTTTGTTTTGGAACATACAGGCTCTCTACCGAGACTATGCTTGAACCAAACTTTTCCACGGCGTGACCTTTGACACTGTTCTGTATGTTTGTTCTGTGAAATGGGATTCTGCAATGCTGGCTGCTATTACTATTTGTGACTCTATTTGGGGATAATTAAATGAGTAAATGAGAAAACTTGAGGTTAGGTATTAAAAAGGAGAATGAATTAGATGTCTGCAAAATTTTGAATTTTTGCACTAATGAAATAGTGAAAGTAAGGGAGGGTAAGTGAAAGTTGGCCTTTGCCTCCACAGGGGACCCCATCTCTGTTTCTGGATATTAACTAAGTAAAGGGGGTATACTGTCTGTTGATGAGGTTAAGCTCAAGGGGTCTGGAGTTAGGCTGCCTGCATCTCAATGGTGATAGCATGCACACTTTTATTCAGTCCATTTAAATTTTAGTTACCAGTTAGAGGAAATGAACATAACTTTAGAACCCCCATACCATAGAGATTTGCAAGAACCATCTGAAACCATATCTGTAAATCACCTTCCACAGTTCCTGTCACCATGTAAGAGCTTCACAAATGTTAGCAATTAAAATCATCACCAGTATTGTTTTTGTTATTATTACCTGTACTCTCCATAAGAGAGACTAATGACAGTACAATTTGTGAGGCAGTTAACTGGGCACATATAAAATTCTGCTCCTATTAATTAAGAAGGGAGTTGTCAAATACCTATTCAGCCAGGTCTAGTGCATTAAATGAAGGTTCCCTAAAGCTTTAACCATTGTTTAACATCCTTGTTACCCAGAGTCTCTGAGATGGAGGTTGAGCCTGATTGTTTGGAGGTTATAAAATAAGGAAGGCTTTGAACTTTTGTCTGAAAGTAAAAATTGCTTGCCTGGTATGCATACAGTCCTCCAATACATCAAAATGAGTGTATTAGTAGTAAATTGCATCTGTAGGGAAGGGAGAGATTGAAAAGATTTTAACAAGTGAAGAATTACAAAAGGAAGTTAATGTACCTTACTCAGTCTTAACATGTGTTCAGTGTTGCGGGGTCATGTACGTTGTTTTTAGTGTTTTTTCTTTATTGTCATATGTTCATAAATATTTTTAACAAGTAGATCTATAAGGTTTTTATAAGTTCATTAATACTTTAGTTCTACAAGCTTTGTTTTTGCCATAAAGGGGCTTAGGCATATCAGGAGAATTTGTGCATTTAGGAGGGACTACTATACTTGTGTCCTGTTTTCATTTTTATTTTTATTGAAGTGTAGTTGACATACAATATCCTATTAGCTTCAGGTGTACAAGATAGTGATTCAGCGTTTATATACATTATGAAGTGGTCACCACAATAAATTTAGCTACCATCTGTCACCACCCAAGGTTGATGCAATGTTATTAACTCTATTTCTTATGCTATCCATTGCTTTCTGTGTCTCTAATTATTTTACATCTCTAAGTTTGTACCTTTTAATCCCTTTCCCTTATTTTCCCATCCTCCCAACCGCCTTCCCTCTGGCAGCCACCAGATTGGTTTTTTGTATGTATAAGTCTGTTTCTGTTTTGTTTTTTATTTTGTTTTGTTTTTTTTGATTCCACATATAAGTGAAATCATACAGAATTTGTGTTTCTTTGACTTAGTTCACTTAGCATAATGCCCCTTAGGTCCATTCATGTTCTCACAAATGGCACTATTTCATTCTTTTTTTATGGCTGAGTAATGTTCCATTGTAAATCTATACCACATCTTCTTTATTTCATCTATTGGTGGACACTTGGGTTGATTTCATAGCTTGTCTGTTGTAAATAATGCTGCAGTGAACATAGAGTTGTATATATCTTTTTGAATTCGTGTTTTCATTTTCTTTGGATAAAGACCAAGAAGTGGAATCTGTGCATCATTTGGTAGCTCTATTTTTAATTTTTTGAAAAAACTCCATACTGTTTTCCATAGTGGCTGCACCATTTTGCATCCCCACCAACAGTACAGGAGGGTTCCCTTTCTCTACAACCTCACCAACACTTGTTATTTCTTGTCTTTTTGATAACAGTCATTCCGACAAATGTGAGGTAAGATCTCATTGTGATTTTGACTTGCTTTTCCATGGTGATTAGTGCTGTTGAGCAACTTTTCATGTGTCTGTCGGCCCACTGTAGGTCTTCTTTGGAGAAAGGTCTGTTCAAGTCCTTTACCCATTTTTTAACTAGATTGTTTGATTTTTGGTAAGTTGAGTGTGCTCTCTACATATTTTGGATATTAACCCCTTATTGGTTATATTATTTGTGAATATCTTCTCTTATTCAGTAGGTTGCCCTTTCATGTTGTTAATGGTTTCCTTTGCTTTGCAAAAGCTTTTTAGTTTGATGTAGTCCTTTTTATTTTGCTTTTGTTGCTCTTGCCTGAGAAGACAGATCCAAAAAGGCATTACTAAGACTGATGTCCAAGGGCTTACTGCCTCTGTTTTCTTCTAGGAGTTTTATGGTTTCCTGTCTTACTTTTAAATCTTTGATCTACATTTTGAGTTTATTTTTGTAGGTGGTCCAGTTTCATTCCTTTGCATGTACCTGTCCAGTTTTCCCTACAACATTTAGTGATGATACTGTCTTTACCCCATTATATATTCTTGCATCCTTTGTCAAATATTAATTGATGATGTAAGCGGGGGTTTATTTTTGGACTCTTATTCTGTTCCATTGATCTGTGTGTCTGTTTTTGTGCCAGTACCATACTGTTTTGGTTACTGTAGCTTTGTAGTATAGTTTGAAATCAGAGGGTATGATACCTCCAGCTTTGTTCTTTCTCAAGGTTGCTTTGACTGTTTGGGGTCTTCTGTGGTACCACACAAATTTTAGGATTCTTCTAGTTCTGTGAAAAATGCCATTGGTATTTTGATAGGGATTGCATTGAATCTGTAGATTGCTTTGGGTAGTATAGATGTTTTAAAAGCATTCTTTCAATCCATGAGCATGGTGGATTTTTCCATTTATTGGTGCTCTCTTCAATGTTTATCAGTGTCTTATAGTTTTCAGAGAACAGCTCTTTGATATCCTTGGTTAAATTTGTTCACAGATATTTTTTGTCTTTTTGTCTTTTTGATGCAACTGTAAATGGATTTTTTAATTTCACTTTCTGATAGTTCATTATTAGTGTATAGAAATGCAACAGATTTGTGTATATTAATTTTGTATCCTGGAACTTACTGAATTCATTTATTCTATTAAATCGTGTCTGTATTAGAAGTTTCTAGTTTAGACTTTGTAAAACCAAATTTTGGAGGACAAAGAGTTGGTAAATAGTTACATAGATATAATGTATTTCAATCTGAAAGCTATGATAAATATAAAACTATTAGACCTCTAAGTATCATCAAAGAAATAGATAACTAAAAGAGAGAAAGGTGAATACATTATACCATAAAACTCTGATTAGATTTTTTAAGTTAAAAATTTTTTCTGAAATATTTAGAGATTCACATTTGGTTATAAGAAATAATACATTAAGGGGTGCCTGGGTGGCTCAATTGGTTAAACATCTGCCTTCGGCTCAGATTGGGCCCCATGTAGGGCTCCCTGCTCAGAGTGGAATCTGCTTCTCCCTCTCCCTCTGTTCCTCCCCCTGCTCATGCTCTCTCTCTCTCTCTCTCTCTCTCTCTCTTGCTTGCTCTCAAACAAATAAAATCTTTAAAAAAATACATAAAGACCCCATGTACCCTTTACTCAGTTTCCTCCAATGATGATATATTGCAAAACTGTAGTACAATATTACAACCAGAATGTGACATTGCTATAGTCAAGGTAGAGAACAGTTCCATCACAACAAGAATTCCTTGTTAGAGCTCTGATAGTTGATGACTAAGTTACCTCAACTTAATACTGAGCTTAGTTCAAAGAAGCAAGCCAGAAATTTATCACAAGAACATTGATCATTAGTTTCTGCTACTTAATTGGAATGTTCCTGCAGTCAGTTGAACAGCAACCACCAGTAGAGAACAAAAGGCTATTTCTAATATCTCTTTAAAGTAATAAAAATCTTAATATATCTGCTAGACCTTGATTGAGTCAATAATTAAAAACTTTCTATAGATAATAAAAGGGCTAACGGAAAAACTAAACACCACTGATGGAATGGTATGGAATGATGAAAAATTCTGAAAATAGTAATGAGGTTGCACAACATTGTATATGTCCTTAATCACAAAACTGTACAATTAAAAATGGCTAAAATGGTAAATTTTATGTTACAGGTATTTTACCATAATAAAAACCACCAAGCAAGCAAACTACAACAAAAAGGACATTGACCATTTCTTACCTTTCAACTATAATTCAGGAGTCTTGTTTCAGATAATATTTCCTTTTAAAACCATTCAATTTGTTTTTTAGGCAGAATGGCTATTTTATTTAAACAGCTATTGAAAATTTAAGGCAGGTTTCAAGTGGTTCTATAAATTAATTGATTAGTAGTTATGACCCCTAATCTTAGAGTTTAAATGCTAGGCTTGGGGTTTAAATATATTAAATATGTTAATATTTAAATATCTTTGAGATTTATAAGGATCCAGAGATACTTTCTGAGTAGCTAGGTGTTTGCTTGTTTTTTAGGTAGACACCAAGCCCAACGTGGGGCTTGAACTCACAAGAGTCACATGCTCTACGGACCAAGCTAGCCAGACACCCCTGAGTACCTAGATGTTTCTGAGCTGTATAAATAATGGTTTGCTATTTGTTCTACAGTTATCTCCTGTATATTTTCTTAAATGAAATGTCCTGCTTTTTTAGGACCTTTAATAAGTTTAAGTTGTCTTACTTCTATATTTGGCCAAAATGAAGTTACTTCCCCATCAGCAGCTCCTGAATTTGATGGGCACTTTTTTAGGCCACCACTTGGTGGGCCACTGGCCACTGAAATCCTGGCCACTATTTAAAGCTCCTATAAATGTTAAGTCATGATACAAAGAACATCCCAGGCATCCTCTCACTGGGGCAAGAGTTTGAGATCATGAACTCATGGGGAATAGAGCAGGAGGAACCATGGTTTAATAGTTGTGTCATTTAATGAGAGTATAATATGTGCATGTCTATTGTCTTAGTCTGTTCAGGCTGCTATCACAAAAACACCATAGACTGGGCTTACAAACAAAGGAAATTTATTTGTCACTGTTCTGGAAACTGGGAAGTCCAGTGTCAAGTTGCCAGCAGATCTGGGGTCTGGTGAGAGCCTGCTTCCTGGCTCATAGATGTCTGTCTTTTCACTATAACTTCATATGAAAGAAGGCCCAAGGGAGCTCTCTGGGACCTCTTTATCAGGGTGCTAGCCCCATTCAAAAGGACTCCAGGTCATGATATAAATACCTCTTGAAGTCCCCACTACAAATACCATTAAGTTGGGAATTAGGATTTAACATCAATTTTAGAGGGACACAAATATTCAATCTGTAGCAGTCATATAAAAAAGAAAAGCCATTTTCCTTTAGGTCTCCATGGAACTTCTAATTTTAAATGAGTACCTTTATTTAAAAATGAGAAAAATTGTGGTTCTCTTACCTTATTTTATAGAGCTGAAAAAACACTTGGGTGATGAGAGACGAGAGAGCAGTTTGAGTTTGAAACCAATTAGCAACAACTTGAATAAAATACACCTTTTTTTAAAAAAAATATTTTATTTATTTATTTGACAGAGAGAGACACAGTGAAAGAGGGAACACAAGCAGGGGGAGTGGGAGAGGGAGAAGCAGGCTTCCCGCAAAACAGGGAGCCCGATGAGGAGCTTGATCCCAGGATCCTGGGATCCTGACCTGAGCTGAAGGCAGACACTTAATGACTGAGCCAACTAGGCACCCCAAAAATACACCTTTTTTATTACCCAAGTGTGATATAAGTATAAATACTGCTTTCCTATTTACATAAAAAGACCAATAACCAACTTTTGGTAATAGAGCAACAGACTTCTAGACTCATTGTGGTAGGTATATGAATTTCTATTCCCCCCACGTGGGTAATTAATTTTGTTTTACATAACCACCAATTGGCTAAAACCATTATAATGTGCTAAAACATATCCATCTCTTTGAAACCCAGTACTGTTGTTTGTATGGATAATTTCTTGATTCTGTGAATCTCACAAATCAAGAATACTGTAACTTTGGCAGCCAGCTTTCTAATTGGTTCACAAGTTTTCTGTTCTTTAATTTCCTGAAAACTTTCATCGTTTTCTTGTTATTTATGAGAAATAAAATGAAGAACTAATATAATTCAGACTATCTTCTTCTCTTCCTCTACATTTTCATTAAAAAAAAAAAAAAGGCAATCTCTGCAGTGGCCTTTTATATGTAAATCTTATTTTGCCTCTAACCATTATTGAGCTTTGTAGAAGCTAAAACTTTAAAAACCTGTGGCAAATAGAGCTGTATTTCCAGGCTCTATAGAACCTTCTTTAAAATTAGGTGACCAACCTCTACTTGAGGCTAAGATTATTCATTATGCTGTCAATGTATAATTATCGGTCTACTATTTGTAATTTCTCTGTGCTAAAGTATCCCATTTGCTATTGACTGCTACTTAAAAGAACATCATTGATCTATACCACCCATAGGAGTTTTGAAATCTTGCCATCAGAAGACATTGCACCCTTACAATAAAAGAGGCTCTGATTTTTTTTTTTTTGCAAACAACTACTTTATAGTTCTTTTTCAATTGAATATTACCCTTTGTTAAACTTCTAAAAGAAGTCTTCATTGCTTTCTTTTGTTAAACTGCTTCTGCATTCTTCATAGTCCAGGATGGTTTTACTAATTAAAATAATTTAGCTTTACCATTACTCAACCAACTGATATTAAAATACCTTATAAGAATTATTTTTTAAATTTGATTTTTTTTAAATTATTTGAGAAAGAGAGTGAACGATCTTGGGTGGGTAGGGGGTGGGGGGTGGGGAGCAGAGCAAAGGGAGAGGGACAAGCAGACTCCACGCTGAGTGTGAGCCCTACACAGGCCTGGATCCCACAACCCTAAGATCATAACCTGAGCCAAAATCAAGAGTCCAACGCTAAACTGACTGAGCCACCCAGGGCCCTTAAAATGCTTTCTAATAATTATTAAGCATGCTAATTGCAATATTGACCCTTACTATTATTAATTGTTATGATGGGGACCTGACCATAGACCTTAATTTGGCTTTTTTTTTTTTTAACTTATAAGTAACACACCCTCAGTATTCACTACTAAGCTAGAGATTATTTATTTCCATTTACAGTCTCTTCCAAGGAACTATCAAGGACCTTTGGAAATGTATAATTTCCATCCTGTGGGTAACCCTTAACTTCTGTTTTATTTACATTAATTTTAATACATATCTTGGTGAGAGGTGAATTTTCTATTGTTAGGTTATAATTATCTATAAATTGTAGTTATAGCAATTTCTTTAAATTCTACTCATTTTTCAGAAATTCTGAAATGTCCCAGAAAAGTTTCTTTTTTTTTAATTAAGATTGGTCATTAATTGGAATAGTATTTATTTTTGTCTTTTGTTACCTATTTTTAGTTGTATCTGTTTTTTATTTTATAAAAGTACATTGATCCATTTGACAATCTTTTATATGTTTCACTGCATTTTCTTCAACTTTGTCTTATTCAGAATTGATTCGAGTTCCATACTTTGATAATGCTACTAATCTTCTTTTAAGATTTTAAAAATATGTGTAGATTGTAAGTATATTACTGAATCACTGTTGTACTGAACTAGGCAGCCTATTGATTCTTATTTAAAGATAGAGAGGCAGTGCAGCGAGGTGAAAAGAGTCTAGGCTTTGGGGAAAAATAAGCTTGGGATTGAATCCTGGCTTCTCTCTGTTCCTGGGAAAAAACACTCAAACTCTAAATTGGTAGGTGGTTATGAGAAATAGCAGAGATAACATATTGAAATCCCTGATATATAGCAGTACTTAAATGTTCCTCCTTCCTCCCTTGAGTTTAAGTGAAAGAGAAGGTAAATAAATATTCAAAAGAAGCAACTGAAAAGGCAGTAATGTTTTGGGCTGTAGTCATCAAACAATGCTGGCTAGTGGATGTACTTGGTGGCCTGCAGGGCTGGCCTGGAGTGGAGGGCTTGGTAGGAGAAGAAGGGAGGGAGAGTGGAGGCAGAGTAGGGCTTCTGACCTTTCTTGCTGGTTTCCGCTGCTATAGCTCTCACTTCCCTTCAGATCTGTTTAATTGATTATGGTTCAGTCTAAGATTTCTGTTGAAAGAAAAATGGCTTTACTTTTTAAAAACAAGATATTTGAATGTCCAAATCTAAACATACTATGGATTACTCAATTAACTGTTTTTAAAACTTTGTACAGGATGCATTAATACTAAAAAAAAAAAAAAAGAGGGAGTTGTTTGTCTTCTGGAATGCTTCAGAAGGGAGCACCTTCAGCCTCAAAGGCCTACTGTAGGTGAGGGACTGAGCATGTGCTGCGTACAGTGGGAAAATGCCAGCAGGCATCGTGCATAAAAGTGGAGTGGGAGTGTTAAAATTAGATTTTATTGGGCGGCTGCTCCCCATTTAGGGTGTTCAAGATGAATGAATTCAGCTTACAATTTGGGTTAATGGAGGTGGGGAGGAAGTCTCCTGAGGACCAGTGGCAGCCATCCAGCAGTTTTTAACACCTTGAAACATTCCTGGAAATGAAAATGTCAGGAGGAGTGGTAATAGAGAAGGATAACTTGTGAAAGACTAAGGAACTTTAGGGGTTAATATAAGAAAATGAAAATTGAGGGACCTTTCAGAATAAGATGGAAGGCAAAGAGAACAAGACTTATAGGGGGCAGTTGCGGCCATTTCTGTAATTTTGACTAAGGTGATTGTGCTAAATATTGGTATTTTTAAAGAAGTCGATTACAATTTGTGATTCATACAGTGCCACCTTTTATTACTCACCTGGACTGTGTAATGGGTTAAGTGTTTTTTCTTTGGCTAATCTGCAAGGAGACAATGTATTATTTGGAAGTCACAGTAACCATTTGGTCACAGTAACCATTTGGTTAACCATTAGGATGAACCCTGCTCCTGTCTTCTCTGTGTATGATTCTGGTATAGTTATCCTTGTCAGAATGCAACTCATTTACACTCAGACTTTTCATGCTTTGATGCCCCACAATAACTCTGCCATCTCATAAAAAAAGGGAAAATTACAGTTGGAATGCCCAGGCTCTTTTTCCTTTTTTGTCCTCTCCTTTCATTGGCTCATATATGTATGTGCGCACACACGTGCGTGCGTGCGTCTAAACAAATGAATGTCAGGGAGAGAATTCTCTTCCTGTGCCAGTTATATATATGGGTGGTAGACCTTATTATTAACTACAGAACACATGGTATTCAGACTTTTCTTCTTAATTATTTCTTTTGCTCATTGTGGCATCCAGGCTGTAATTGGAGTGCCTTCTCTTACGTTGGTAATTTAGCAACTATTGTTCTATTTAATAACCATAGCCTGAAAGATATATTAGCTGCCTAACTAATATTTTAAAAGGAGTGAGTTCAAAATCTGTTGTCCTATTCACCCTGATTTCCAGCTATGGAGGAGGCTTTCTTTGTAGTGTGGCCACCAAGTGGTGTTTTTCCCCAGCTTTTATGTTCTCTACTTTACATTTATTATTTAATCTGCATGATTTCCTAAAGCATTTGAATTCAGGTGCTCAGGATGATCTCCTGGAGAATGCATGCTCTTTACAGATAATGAATGTTCTTTGAAAATTTCAGCATCTCTCTAGAGTACTAGGTATATTGAAAAAAAATTGAAGCAAAGATGATAATTCATTTTGAAAAGTGAAAAACAATTAAGTTTTGTTTTTAGCAACTAGGAGAATATCTTTGGAAGACTGTGACTAGATCTATGATAGATGCTCTGAATCCACATGGCCATGCTTCTTGGTCTTGGCATTAAAAGCTTAAATTGTAGTATACCTTCTATTTTTTTATTTGATGGTAAGTTATATTATTCAGTAAAATCCCTCTGGAGGAAAATTCCCAATGCAGCTAATTTCTCTGGAGAACCCTGCTGATAATGTAGAAGAATTTATGCTTTTCGGAATTTTTTTCTGTAGCTCTTAATAATAGAGGAGAAATTTTGGGCTCAGGCAAAGCCTTATTTTCACGGGATTCAGAGTTCAGTCAGTGCATTATCATAAAATTGTGTCTTTTTATTGATATTATAAGACTATCTTGACTTAGATTATTTTCCAGACTTATTTCTTTAAAGTTTTTCAAAAGTTCTCTTCCCTGTTTTTGATACCCATTGGATTCACTGCAAATTATATTGTTACTAGCCTGTCTATCATAATAATTTAAAGCATTTTCTAAGCCCCTTGGTGCTATCCTATACCAAATGAATTAAACAGATACAATTTCTTCCTTCTCTGAGCTTTTAATGCACCAGAATAATGATAACAAAGGAAATAGTAAGGACATTCAGAAATATGAACGCATGTTACGACTTCTTAACCAATGTATCATAAAAATTTTGAGCTAAAAGGAAATTTAAATATACTTATGTATAATTATCACCCTTTGAAGGTGAAGTTGAATCCTATATAAATGAGTCGCCCAAGTTCATAAAAAACACCAGTGGAAGAAATTGAACTGAAATACCAAATCTCTTCCTTGACCATTTTTCTTGTTCATCAGACTTCCAGGATAGTAAAAGATGTTAGCAATATCTTTAAGTTGTTTTACCAAGTGGGAATATCATTTTTTTTTAAATATGATATTTGGAGTTGCACAATGGGGGGAGGATTGCTACCATTCTTTTTCATACAAAAATACTTTAACATTTACATAATTCTTTATAAAAAATAAAAGTCTGGGAGATACAAAAGGATACAAGAGATTGACTTAAGTACCAGAGAGTCAAGAGGGGAAAAACTAGAGCCTGGATTCTGTTGATCTTGATGCCATGCTTCTATAATTCTTGAGTTCTCTGCGAACCAGGTGAATTAGCAGCACCTAAAAGAATAATTGATGCTACCAAACATCCAGAAAAGATTGTCTAGCCAGAATAGTAGTTTCCTTTTTCTGTAGGTCTGTGAGATTGCCTCACCAGGGAGTTTCCATAAAGGTAGTGTATTTGACTTGGGTAAAATGTATTAAGCAAACAGACAAAAAACTCTCATGAGACCTTATGGCCTAGATAAGGGCATGAAACTGGGTGACAAAACAGATGAGTGGATTTATACTGTCAACTGTGTTCTTCAGCAAAGCTGGTTTCTGTTTCTTGTAACTGATTACAGTCAAACGGTAATTCATTACCAGGAGTTTCCATATGTCAAGGGCCTGCAGCAGAGTCCAGACACTAAGCCATTAGACCCCATACACACAATTACACCCTAAAACAAGGAAGGACATTGTCATATACTCCTGTCAGGAGTGTAAATTGGTCCAAGTATTTGGGAAAGTAATTTGTCTACATCTATTAAAACTAAAAAAGCACATACTTTTTCACCTAGAAATAACATGGCTAGTAATCCATTCTATGGAAATAAAAGAAAAAATTATAGATATGTATCCAAGAATACCTACTGCAGCATTGTTAATAATGGTTAAAAAAAAAAAAAACCCTAAGTGCCCATTTATATCACTCATATTAGAATGCTTGGAAGTATATGCCACATACATGCTATTCATCCCCCACCCAAGGGGGAAAAAAAAACAAGGTAAATCTATGTGCACTACTCTTGGAATATGTCTATCATAAATATAGGGTGCAGTGTCGATAGGGACAGATACGGGGCCAGAATACTTGGATTTGATGAGAAGTTTTCCACTTCTTAACTCTGAGACTAAAGGCATGTCACTTGTGTATGCTTCAGTGTCCTCACCTGGTGTATTAGAGTTCTCCAGGTATATGTGAGTATGAGTGTGTGTATGTGTATAAAGAGATTTATTATAAGGAATTAGCTCATACAACCATGGAGTCTAGCAAATCCCAAGATCTACAGGGTGAATAGTCGGCAAGCTGGGGATCCAGGAGAGCTGATGGTTTACTTCCAGTTTGAGTCCACAGGCCTGAGAACCAGGAGCTAATGTTTCAGTTTGAATGCAGAGGCAAGAAAAAAGCTGATGTCCCAGTTCCAAGACAGAAGAATTCTCTTTTACTTGTAGTGGGTCAACTTTTCTGTTCTATCTAGTCCTTCAGCTAATTGGATGAGGCCCAACCATAATTAGGAAGAACAATCTGCTTTATTCCATCTACTATGTAAGGGTCTCATCCCAAATCCTTACAACAGAAACACTCAGAATAATATCTGAGCAGATATACGTGGCTCAGTCAGGGTGACACTTAAGATGAACCATCACACCTGTAAAATGAATATAGTGAGAGAACTACCATTCAGGCTTACAGAATTGATTGTTAATAGTGGTTACCTTGAGAGTTGGCAAGTTGGTGGTGGTGAGTAGAGTTCAGGGAGTTTTGAATAGGGACTTTGACTTAGCTTATGTACTCTTTTTTTTTTCTTAAGATTTTATTTATTTGACAGAGAGAGAGAGAGAGCGAGAGAGGGAACACAAGCAGGGGTAGTGGGAGAGGGAGAAGCAGGCTTCCCAGCAAGCATGGAGCCTGATGTGGGGCTCGATCCCAGGACCCTGGGAATATGACCTGAGCCGAAGGCAGACCCTTAATGACTGAGCCACCCAGGCGCCTCTAGTTTATGTACTTTTTAAAAGTGGTATGACTATGGGTGATTTTACTTTTAGAATCAAAATAAAATGTGTTGCCCAATATTCCAGTGTATGAATCAGCTGTAATTATTTCCTTTGTTGCTGGACATTTAGATTTTTTAAAAACTATTTTCTCATATAAGAGAAAGGAAGTCATTCCAAATAAAGGAAATAGCATGTGGGGCGTCTGGGTGGCTCAGTCAGTTAAGCGTCTGTCTTTGCCTCCGGTCATGAGCTCAGGGTCCTGGGATCCACCCCGCATCGGGCTCTCTGCTCAGCAGGGTATATAGGGATACCCTGTATAAATGGATGGATAGAACATTATGAAGCTGATTAGGTGTTGAAAGTAGAGTACTGGTCTACCCGCATTCAGAAGGCATTCCAAGCAAAATGTTCTTGGGAAGAAAGCTTGGAAAACAGAGGACTGCATGAAGAAACTGTGTAATAGTGACCTGGTTGAAGAGAAAGCAAGTGGGGAATATGTAAGAGGTTGTAAAGAGAAGCAAGGTTTCCTAGGATTTTGAAGACTTTATAAAAGAGGTTAAGAATTTTGATTCTTTCCTTGAGCATAATATAGAATCAGTGGGCTAAGACATTATAAAAATTGATCTCAGTGAACTTAATCTTTTTTTTTTTTTTTCCAAAGAACAGAACTTTCTTTGGTAAGGAAAGAGTTATCTAAGGAAGGGAAGCTGAGGAAGCAGAAAGTTGAGAGGAAGACACTTGGAGTACCCATGGTAAAAGATGAATTGATTCTGTACTTTCTAGCTAAGGGGAGTAGGGGTTAAGATGAAGACAAAGCAGTTAAATATTAGCAAGACTGAATGAAGATATGAAAAAAAATTATTTAAAAAAATGAATCAGAAATGACCCTAAGATGTGTGGCTTCTGAGGGCTTGCCTACACCTATGGATAAGATCAATTTAAGAACTAGGGGCGCCTGGGTGGCTCAGTCGGTTAAGCGATTGCCTTCGGCTCAGGTCATGATCCTGTAGTCCCGGGATCGAGTCCCGCATCGGGCTCCCTGCTCGGCAGGGAGCCTGCTTCTCCCTCTGACCCTCCCCCCTCTCATGTGCTCTCTCTCTCATTCTGTCTCAAATAAATAAATAAAATCTTAAAAAAAAAAAAAAGATCAATTTAAGAACAGGATCTTTATTCAATTGTTCTATAAAAGGGGTTCCAAACAGTAATTTAAGATTAATCAAAGATGACAGTTTTTATAATACATTGCTCATCAGTTATCACTTTATTTTATAGCATTTTGTTAGCATTTTTGTTTTCTTTGTGTGTCTGTGAGGATTTGAAACACAAAGCACGTAGACATGCTTAATAATGCCTGAATAAATGAAGAAACAAGTAAGTGCACAAACAAGCCAGTATGTGGGAGATCATTGTTTCCAGTTGTGCTGGGGCAGGAGATGGAGTAAATGCTCAGATGATTCCAGGTTAGGAAGGAAGCTTGAATGCCCTCCTGTATTGAGGTGCCCATCACAATGCCAAGTACACTGTAAGCTCAGTGCTTGGAGCTGCTATGATCATCAACATCCTTGGTCTCCGCAACATCATAAGTGTTGACCTGATGACAAGGAAGTCTAGAGAGCACCAATGGCCAGAAGTTATGATAGTGCTTGTATTTCCTAGTTTCTATTTCATTTTGGGAGACAAGAGCTCATCAGTATATCTTCAGTAATTCAGGAAAGTTTTCTCTTAAATTTCCAGTGGTATCTCCATTTCATAAAGGTAGAATAATGTTATCAGAAATTAACTTCTGGGCTCAGAAACCTTTAGTTCTGTCTGCAACAGTGCTTTTCAATGATGCACTAAGTGAATTTCACCCTTTAATACATGTGCCACAAAGTATATGTGGCTTTTTGTCTATGTCAACAGAAAGTTGCAATTGATATCTGCCCATAGCAACAATTGAAGGTTTTAGAGAAATAAAACATATATTTAAACAAACTAATATATTATTGGATACAATAAAATATTTGCATGAATTTGTTGGTTGGAATACTGGAATTTAAAAACAGTTTGGTATCAGAAAAGGCCATTTTAGAAATGTTCCCAGTCTTCTAGACTCTAGTATTCATTTGGGTTATTCATTTAGCTTTGTTTCTTGATGGGGTATGTGGGGCATTTTGTTTGGCTTAAATGTTTTAGAAACGTTATTTGATAACTTCAAAGCAAGTTCAGTAGATTAATCTGCAACATAAAAAATGCATGACAATTTGGAAGTGATGTTTATTCTCAATTTGTATACCTTGTTGTAAAATTATTGTAACCTTGTAGTCACATATTTTTATTCCTTTGAATCTTACCTAGATTGCCTTAAAGGAATGATCCAGATGTTTAATGCAGTTGACCTTAGTATATGTGCTGCCGAAGCGAGCACAATGCAGTTGACCTTAACTTTGCATTGGATAGCATGTTGTATTAATTGTAGATCATTTATATTAGTGTTTTGGCTTTCATAGTGATCTTATGTGTGTAAAGAAGATATATCTCTTCGCATAAACATAAACTCTAGTAATAGTTCTATCACATTTTAAGTGTAAAGCATGCAGATTTCAAATGCATTTCAAGCAGTAGGTTTGTTTGAAGGAGATACAAATATGAAGAACTGATAAGAATTGATCTTGTAGCATGCCCAAAGTGTGTTTGAGTTTTGATATTGAATATAGGCAAGTCTGCCGAATCATTGAGCAAAAGAAAAAAAAAAAGTTAAAAGTTTAATTTGGAAATAACTAAATATAAAACTATTTGAAAAACCAACAGGAATAAGCAAGGAATGTTTGAATTTTTCCTTTGTTTATCTCTGTTATTATAGATCTATTTTATTTCAGTTCTTTTTTGTTCCTTTTGCCCTACATTTATCAGAATACTTCCATGTTCACCTGGCTAATCTGAATACTAACCATGACAAATAGATGTTTGGAAGCATTAAAGTGATGACTTTCAAAGGGGCTATTATCATTTATCATGGAAATGAATTCAGCCCACTGATGGTAATTTAGCCTACAGGTAAAATGAGCATCATATGTTTATAAAATGAATTTTTCAAATGTTTGATTTTCTCAAAATAATGTTTCCTAAGGATGCAATATTGCATTTAATATTATGTTCACAGGAGATACTTTATCTCATAAATCCTCAAATTCTCTGCTTAACCATCATAGAAGGATTGAGAGATTGGTTCCAAAAAATATTCAGTGGACAAAATTCCATAACTTTTTTTTTTTATATATATATATATATATATATATTTTTTTTTTGCAAGAGAGAGAATGAGAGAGAGCACGAGAGGGAGGAGGGTCAGAGGGAGAAGCAGACTCCCTGCTGAGCAGGGAGCCCGATGTGGGACTCGATCCTGGGACTCCAGGATCATGACCTGAGCTGAAAGCAGTCGCTTAACCAACTGAGCCACCCAGGCGCCCACAAAATTCCATAACTTTTTATAGAAATATCCTATTGTATCCCTCATTTTTTATATGTTCTCTGTATTATAGGTTAGCTACAGTCTTGGGCTCCAAAATCAGACTTTCTAGAATTGACTCCAGCCCCAGCACTGAAGAACTGTTGTAATACTGCTTTCCTTTTCTCCTCTGATGACAGTACTGACCCTATTTGACCATGAGAGGATTATGGGATAAAGCAAACGTGCTTAGAGCCGCAGTTCTCATGGTACCCAAACTGTGGGCTGAGGTACCCAGGCGGCACTCCAGAAAATTCACAGGGTCACTGCACAATATTTTAAACTTCTGTGAAACACCACATGGACTATTAGCCTGTGTCATTTTGGTTTCAAAGTTAGATCATACTTCATTCTTTTTGAGGGTGTCATATCTTTGTGCAGCTGGGTTTTTGTCAGTTGCTATGATTAAAAAGCAAGTACAGTGTGAACATCATTGTGGAACAGGAAATGAAGGTGTGGCATCTGGTTCAAGAAGTTGTGCAGTGCCCAATAGGCACACACAGCCCACTAGCTGGTAGTTGTGTTTGTTTAAGAATTGAATGTTATTTTTTCTTCAATTTATGTGTATTATTTTCTCAAATGGCTACTGAGTTGCTTTAGGATATAAATAAATTCACCTAGTTAGTGAACAGAACTGTTAGGCCTTCCATTTAGCCTAAAGATAGCATGAAAAAATTACTGAGTCACTAAGGGCGCTGCAAACTGCAAAAGTTGGGAAATCTGTAGTTTAGCATTATCTCATGCCTATGGTAGGCCTTTTTTAGTCAAGGTTGGTGGTGACAAAAAATCAGAGGCTATTTCCCTAAGTTTAACTGAAATTCCTCATGCCATCATTTAAACTCTTCTTGTGCAATGACTGTTGGAGGCTGGGGGGCAGGGAGGAAGAGAAAAAGAACCAGGGACAGAAGGAAATGAAATAAGTAAGTCTGCTCATGGAGACTGGGACCTCTGACTAGGGGTGTGGAAATGAGAGTGACCTTCAATGATGAATATTGGATGAGTGACTGCCTCCTACAAAAATGGAAGAGCATATCACATAGGAATCTCTCCAGAGCTGGAAGGAAACCTATGGAAACCACACCTCAGCCTTAAAGGCAGAAAACATGGTGGTGCTGAGCTTAGGAGCAGTGGTGCGGAGCTTAGGTGCAGAGAGGGGGACAGAAACCAAGGGAGGTTTGAGGGGCAGACAGTGGGGCAAGGCAGGAGCCTCCAGCATGTCTGTGGAGGGGCTGATGTGTGGCTCCCCGGGGGCACAGAGGGACCACGCGTACCCCTAGGAGAGGCTCCTGATCTGAGGCAGCTCACTACTCCTGGCCCCAGCCCACGGCTCAGGAGGTCTGTACTGGGAGGCACTGAACTGGGCTTGAATTCTCAGAAACTGTGCCAGGCACTCAGCCAGGGACTGACACCAAAGCCATGAAAACACAAGAGGGAGAGGCAGCAGCGAGACCCTTTCTTCCTCCCCACTTCCCCTTACATGTTTAGGACCCCTGGACAGATTATATGGGTGGAGATACTGAGAAAATTGTTCAGCTATTAATCTGTGCTCTTATTCTACCTCTCAGCAGATGGCCTGGGGAAGCTCTTGTCACATCTGGAAAACATTTCCTTAATGGAAATCAAGAACATGGTTAGCTAATTCTTTTTAAATATCCCTGTATGAACATATATTCTTTCAGTTCCCTTCTCTCAGCCACTTTTTTCTCCAAGTTAAATTATATTACTTCTTTTCATTTCATCAAAGGGCCCATTCCTCACTTAATAAACTGTCTAGTTAATAAAACTTAATTTTAATTTGAGAAAAGCCCCCTCTCTGGAGAAGCCTTCCCCCTAAATAGCTATATTTCATTTTAAGTTTATGAGTAAGTTCCATTGTTCCTTTGAAAGTTGTTATGCATCATTTAAGGAAAATTTTGAATTAAGGATATCTTAATAGTCATTATTTTGCCATATAATTTTAGTTATAAATATGCAAAGTATGTACTAAGTATATATATAACCTTTTCAGGGTTATATGTGGAAAAAATGCAACTAAAGCTTAGTTAAATAAATCAAAACTCTACTTTCAGCATGAAAAACCTACAAGTAAACATAATATATTTTAGAGGGCTTAACTTTTTCGGAGATACATGCATTTGTAGTTTGAAACTGTGGTAATAGTACTTGGGGCTTCCGCAGAACTCCCATCTTCGGAGATTTTTGGCAAGTTTTAACTCATTTATACTCAAGGTACCCCGTTCACTAGGTTTTTCTGTGGTTTCCTTGTCACCGATACATATTAATGACATCAGACAAATAAAGTACCTTCGGTAATTGCTTGTCTCAAAGCATTGTAAAAATCAAATATGGGATAATTAAAAATTCATTTGTGGTTTGTGGCTGTGAATTTGCTGCAAGGTTGAGTGCTGGGTCCGTAAGTGTTCTTGATAGGTTTGCATGGTCGATTCCAAGTCCCTCATATTTTACGGAGGGCTTCCGTGAAAGGAGAGTAGGATGCTTTCAAGTACAGTGTGGTAACTGTGCACACAGGCCCAAATAACTTCCAAAAAGAACTGTTAAGACAACTGTTGAAGGCAAAGAGTTTATTTTCCGAGGCAAAAAAATTAGGGTCAGTTGGTATATAGCTACTCGCTTTTCACTATTTGTGCAAAATGCTTTCAGCCAGATATAAGAATATTTTATGCCTTTGTGAAGCAGAAAACCCTGTTTCTGTTTCATTGTGTCACTGACCATGCCACTTTCATTAAAATATATATAACATATATTTGTTTATTTTGAACTTTATAGGTCATTTTTAGGTTTAAGTCCTTATTAATTCCTAATCATGTGTAGCCTTTTCTGTTGTATTCATAAAATAAAGAGATTCTCTGAAGATATGTAATACTTAAAAATTTTCTTTGTTAGCTCAAAGAATGGGCAAAGTGCTTATAAGAACAGTTCAATTTATATGGTAGCGTTTTGAATTTAAAATGTTCCAGGGATTTATTAAAATTTACATTATTTTTCCATCAGTGCAATTGCATTTTAAATGATAAATA
Organism: Mirounga angustirostris; assembly: GCF_029215605.1. Lineage (NCBI taxonomy): Eukaryota > Metazoa > Chordata > Mammalia > Carnivora > Phocidae > Mirounga > Mirounga angustirostris. Next base: position 164,986,264 of record NW_026991711.1, read on the forward strand.
ATCTAAAAGAGTTCATTTGTAAGAAAAGCTAAATTAGAAAATATTTTCAATGCCTAAAGATGTAGATATTTTTTATAATAAAAAAAGAGTCTGTGAACAAACTGTAATTAGAACTAATCTATCCATTTGTTCATGGAATTCTCCTAATGAGCAAGCGTATCACATATTCTTAATTATTTGCAGTTATTTTGACCATTTACATAAATAATCCTTTTCAAATCCTGTAGAACTCAGGATACCAAGTCAGTCTTCTTTTCTGAACTTTCAGCATTTGAAGTAAATTTAAATTATTCCTTCATTTGACAAATACTTACTGGGTGCCAACAAGGCTTCGGACATTTTTCTTAGGTATAGGAGATACACAGAGTAATGAGCAAAATAGATAAAATCCCTGTTCTCTTGATTTTAGCATTTTACTTAGGGGAGCCCTCTCTGAAGACAAGGAGGTAAGTAAATACATAACATGTCATAGGGTGTTTTGGAGAAATAATAGAGTAGGATGGGAAGGTAGAGAGAACCAGAGGAGGACAATTTAAAAATAGGCTCCTCAGAGAAGTTCTCACTGACAAGGTGATCTTAGAAGCCTGAGAGGTAATGAGGGTTTGAGGGATGGTAGATCCAATAGGGCCTCGTAGGGTATTCTAACAACTTAGGCTTCTATCCTGCAGTCTGAGAAGCCAGTGAAGGATTTTTAGCTGAGGAGTAGCATGACCTCACTACCTCTTGGGGAACAGAGGCCGTGCACGGTGGGATGGAGGAGCCAGTCAGCAAGATGTCACAGTAAGTAAGGTCTCCAAGTGAAGATATAATGGGGACTCTGAATCCGGGTATTTGGGATTCATTGACTTATTGAATGTGGAGAGTGAAAGAAAGAAAAGCTAAGGATGGCACCACGATTTTTGTCCTGAGCAGTTGGAAGGATGAGATGATTTGCTGAGTGAGGAAGACTGTGGGATGAATCCTATCATAGGTCTGAAGTTGGGAGCGGGGACCTGGACTGAGATGTCCATTTAAGAGTTCCACCTCTTCATAATCTAGGGATAGAACACCATACGAACATTTTACCATTTTTTTCTAATTTGGAACAGAAAGGTATTAACTGACAGTGTGGACAATTAAAAGTGTTTTTTTTTTTTTTTTTAATTCAGGGCATTTCGTTTGTTGTTCAAATAAAAGCTAATTGTTTTAGGTTCTGAAAGGCTATTATGGATGACATGATTCGTGGATACCGGCCAATACAAGGTATTATTTTTTTCTTTAGTAGTGAACTCTGGCAGTAGTAATACTAAAAGTGTTTCATTTTCATTATTTTAATTCAATTAACTATTTGAATTTGCGGTTTGGAATAGTGAAAGCTTTTTTGGGGGGCATTAGATTACAAGAGCTTACATTACTGGTTAAAGCAATTAAAATAAAGGTTACAAAATTAAGAAAAGCTTGTGGTGCCACGTGTGTAGCCTAATACATTTTATTAAGATTTGATGGACATTCTGACATCAGGAGAGAGTTTTTGTGGAATCAAGTTAAAGCAAGAAGAGATAAATGGTTCCTTAAATGGATAGAAGAAAATGGAAAACATACACCTTTGAATTTATCTCTGAGAACATTCTTAATGTAAGCTGAAAGCTGTTGGATTTTAAACATTACAAACAGGCAGCTTGTTTTTTAAAACATCATAATGCTTGATAGTGTACTCTCCTAAGGGGAAAATTTCTTTGCTTGAGAGGCTTTGAAACTTTACAGAGAAAATACTCTTTTCTTTGCTTTTTTTGCTGAAGTGTAAAATTTGCAAAAGCTATGGAAAACTACTGTAGTTTTTATTTTTTATTTATTTTTTAATTTTATTATGTTATACTAATCACCATACATTACATCATTAGTTTTTGGTGTAGTGTTCCATGATTCATTGTTTGTGTATAACACCCAGTGCTCCATGCAGTACGTGCCCTCTTTAATACCCATCACCAGGCTAACCCATCTCCCTACCCCCCACCCCTCTAGAACCCTCAGTTTGTTTCTCAGAGTCCATAGTCTCTCATGGTTCATCTCCCCCTCCGATTTCCCCCCCTTCATTTTTCCCTTCCTGCTATCTTCTTTTCTTTTTTCTTTTTTTTTAACATAATGTATTATTTGTTTCAGAGGTACAGGTCTGTGATTCAACAGTCTTACACAATTCACAGTGCTCACCATTGCACATACCCTCCCCAATGTCTATCACCCAGCCACCTCATCCCTCCCACCTCCCACCACTCCAGCAACCCCCAGTTTGTTTCCTGAGATTGAGAATTCCTCATATCAGTGAGATCATATGATACATGTCTTTCTCTGACTGACTTCTTTTTTAAGTTTTGTTTTGTTTTTTTAATTTGACAGAGAGAGAGAGAGCACAAGTAGGCAGAGCAGCCTCCCTCTGGAGAGGGAGAAGCAGGCTCTCAGCTGAGTGGGGAGCCGGACGTGGGGCTCGATCCCAGGACTGCAGGATCATGACCTGAGCTGAAGGCAGCCGCTTAACCAACTGAGCCACCCAGGCACCCCTGATTGACTTTTTAAACAGCTGACATGTCATTTATCCTTTCCTGCAGGATTTTGTGATTTTCCTGTTTTACCTGGCCTAGTTATTTGTCCCACTCCGAACAATGGCCACTTGCCTGCATCCTGCTCAGTATCCGCTCCTTTGCAGTCCTGCAGTGCGGCTGGTGACTTTTTTCCTTGCTCTCTGATCCTTAGGACCCACCCACCATCTTGGGTCTGACTGTACCCCGACTTCACTGAAAGCTTATATTCATGACCTCTCCAATTCCCTCATACACCGTTTTTCCAACATTTTATTATGAAAAACTTCAAATATAAAGTAAAGTGGAAAGAGTTACACCCTGAAGACCCATATCGTCAACATCACCTAAATTTTACAATTAACATTTTATTGTATTTGCTTTGTCCCATATCCATTCATCTATCTGTTCCTCTAACCATTCTTCAGTCCATCTTATTTTTTATGCATTCCCAAGTCATTGCAGACATAAATGCACTGCATCCCAAACACTTTGGCCCTCGTGTCATTAATTAGAGTTCAGTATTGTTTACAGATTACATATGATGCGATGCGCACAAATCCCAAGTCTATCATTTGATGAGTTTTGACAGTAAACACACCTGTGTAATGCAAGGCCCTATGGGGATATGAAACATTACTGTCACTTCAGAAAGTCACTTTTCCCAGTCAGTCTCCCCTTCCAGTCCCATGTAACAGCATCACTGTTTTGATGGTTTTCTACCATGGTTTGCCCAGTTCAGGACTTCATGCAATTAGAATTATACAGTCTGTATTCTTTTGTGTAAGGCTTTTTTTCACTCAGCATAATGCTTTTGAGATTTGCTCTTTGATGGGTATATAGTAGTTAGCTCCTTTCTAATAGTAATATTCCATTTTATCAATATTCTACAAGTTATTTATATAGTCTCCTGTTAATGGGCACCTGGAATATTTACAGTTTTGAGTTGTTATTGATAATGGATATGACCTTTCTCTCTTTTAAATACAGCTCATCTTTCATCTAATAAATAATCCTCTGCCCTCAAAAAGTTTTATAATTTAGTCTTGTTTAAGGCAATCCATGCATTATAGCTTATTTGAATTTCTAAAAACACTTTGCATATGACAAGAGGGTTTTCTTGGAGACTTGAGCAGTTTGAGGGATGGTTTTGTGCCTAGAAATCTCTTCTCTTTAGCTGCCTCTTCCAGGCAGTTGCTTATTTTCTAAAGGTCTTCCATTTAGATAAGCACATTGGATTTTTGTTCCTTAGCTCTTATCTACTCCCATAGTCATGTTAATGTGGGGACAATAGAAGAGCTTTTTCTTATTCCATGTGTAATACTGAGAAAGTCCTTTTTGGAAGTATGTTTGAAGAATAATTAGAGGATCCTGGGTAATTAATATACCTAATGCCCCCTTCACTTTTGGAGCATGGCAAAATAAAAGAGCTTAAGGTTCATTCAAGCCTTCATCCTGAGAATGTGAACCATCAGGATACTGTGCTCTCTATTAGATTGACAAATTTTTAAAGCAATTTTTAATGTGAGCTTAATATTACCTCCGGCAATCACTTTTCCTAGAGTGAAACTATAACGCCTGTCTATAACCACTTGCTATCAGAAGATTTTTGTACTTTGCTTTCTCAGAGTCTTCAAGAGCAAACTGCTGAGTCCATTTTGGTGTGTCCTTTTGTCTAAATACCCTTTCTGACTAGCACAAAGCCTAGGGTACGGTGATGATCTTACGCCCTGGAGTTTTATAGCTCTAAATTTGAGCCCAGGAAAGGGGACCTATCTAGGAGGTGATATAATCTATCCTCTGATGAAAAATTTCTTTCAAAGACCATTGCGGCTCATATTGAAGAATTATTGTATTTGATTAAAAGTGAGGCCAAGAATCCAATGTTTGCATTTTCCCTCTTGCCTGTGTTTTCAACTAATATTGTAGAGCCTTTTTATTTACTCAACCAGATTGACAAGATTATAAATGAGAGCTGTGTGTGGAAGCCTCTAATTTTTCATAAGTAAATGAATTAATTTATCATCGCTGTTGTGTTTTATTGCTGTCTCCATGCCAGACTGCCCTGCTCCTTTATTCCCCCTTTTGCCTTCTAAACATTGGATCCATGTCATCGTGTTTGACAGGTTTCTGATTCCCCTGTCAGATGCAATTTGGTGCTAATCACATTTCCTTTGCTCAATGTCAATGATACAAGCCATGCATAATATTCCTATATGTCCACTCACTCACTTGCAGTGCAGCTGGAATATCTTGGGCATTAATCTGATAGAATGCCACATTGAAATGCAAAAACGATGCTTAAGCGCTAAGATAATGTGGTCAGGCAGATGTGCAATAGATAAGTGAGGCTAAACGGTAATCTTTCCTAAGGTTTGATGAATTTTATTTCATTTTTGAATATCTCTTTACAAACCTGAGACTATGTAATCAGTGCTGGTTCATTAGACCTTCAGCATTTTTAATCAGATTCATTCATTGTCCATGTATGAAGGAATGAGGATTATTTATCCCATTAAAAAACAGGTTATAGGTAGTTGTTTTTAATGTTGAAGAGCATTTCTGTGTAAGATCATGCACTTTATTGAACATATGAAAATAGCTAACAATCTAGAAAAATCTATTTACAGAATAATATGTCAGTTTCTAGCCTCAAGGAGGTCCCACACAACAGACCTTCCAGTAGATCACCTTAGGCAAATACAAACAGTATGATGGGTAGATTTTGGCAGATTTAGGAAGGAGGTGATTGTTGTTTATTTTTTGAAGTCTAATGAGGTAGTTTGATAATCTGAGAAGGAGGAGAGCAAGCACTTGAGAAAGGAATAACATGAGCAAAATCAGAGACATGGGAAAGCATTGTTTATTCAGCAAAATAGTTGTTGTCTATTGTAGTGGTCAATAAGACTAGCAGAGCAATTCAGGAGCATATGGAGAAGGAAGGGCCTTGATTTTGTGGACAAGATGGAATCATCTTCTTTTAAGAGCAAGTCTGCATCATGAATAAATTTGAATTTTTAGAAATTAAAAAATTGGTCTTTTGGAAGGAGGATGAGAGAAAGAACCGAAAGATTCATCAAACAGGGGACTCTTGTGATAGTCCGGATGAGCAGTAAGGACACAAACTAGGACAGTGATAGTGGAAGTTTCTAGAGAAGGTATGACACATGTAAAAGGTGTTACTGACCAATGTGTAGTTATGCATTTGGGTTGGATATGGTGGGATGCAGGTGGCAAGGGAAAAAGGACCAAAAATATTTCCTGGGTTTCTTGGTGAAACAGAGTGCTATGGATTGTGATGTCTTTCAAGTGGGAAGACCAACCTAAGTGTGGGTAGGGTGAGATTGTGAATTCACTTTGGGTTCTGCTGAATTTGAGGCCCCCATGGGACATCTAAATAGCAGTGAACAGTGGTCAGGAGGTGTAGATACTCGGTGGTTATTTTCATGCATACATTGAACAACTGAAATCGTGGGAGGGGTTGCAGTTACCTTGGGAGAGGGCTTATTAGCAAAAAAGAGACGCTGCTGAATTTTGCAGTCTTGGGGTTAAGGGCATATTTATTTAAGGGAAAAAACTGTACCAAAGTGCACTGAGAAAAGACTGAAATATGCAGTTACCAGAAAAGAGAAGTATTGCAGAAGCCGGTATGGCATAAGGGATGGCCAACACTGTCAAAGGCCATAGGATACTTAAGAGGAGGGCCAGGGAGGTACTTTTGAATGAATAAATGTAGGAAGACTTTTTCTACATAGAGAATATTTACTAAGTGTTTGTTAAGAGCCAAGGCAGTTTCAGTAAAGTGGTAGAACTAGAAATCGCATTGTGTTTGGTTGAGGAGTGAATGAAGGGTGTAGGATTGAAGACAGCTCAAACTGACAGCTTTCAAAGAAATTGGTAGTAAAGGGGAAGACGGAAACACATTGGGCTTATAGTTGAAGGGCATACGGATACATAAAATGATATATTCTTTTAAATATGCATACCTTCTCAGAGTCGGGGCAGTGATATCATGCTGAAGGGAGTGCAAGTTGGTTCTTGGCGGGCAAAACTATCTTAAATATTATAGTGGGTTGTGTCCCAGCAAAGTTCATCCTCTCTGAGCAAATCTTTTTCCTTAGTGTTTAATTTCTCTTGTTGGGTTTCCTTCGGTATCATATCAGCAGCCTCAGCTGAGTTAATGGAAGGTTTACAAACTGCATACAGGATCAGAGCTATAGAACTATGGCAATATTATAGCTATGACCAGGGGGCTTTCAATTTATTGCTAGATCTCAAAGCTATCACCCAAGAAGTGGCCTGTGTCCACTGGCTGCCTTGTGGATGTCATTGTGTTTCTCAGCATTTTTGTGTGTGATTTGGGCTTTGAATATTTGAAACATAGTTTATATTTTATTATTTAATTTTTAAAAGTTATTAAATCTGGGGCACCTGGGTGGCTCAGTTGGTTGAGCATCTGCCTTTGGCTCAGGTCATGATACCAGGGTCCTGGGATCGAGTCGCACATCAGCCTGCTTCTCCCTCTCCCTCTGCCTGACGCTCCCTCTGCTTGTGCTCTCTCGTTCACAGGTACTCTCTCTCTCTCTGTGTCATAAATAAATAAAAAATAAATCTTAAAAAAGTTATTCAACCTATCATTAATGACATCAAGTGCTAAAAAAAGTTGACAATATCTGAATGATTATCTAGCAGCCAGTTAAGTTAAATACTATTTTCTTAACAAGCAAAACTTATCAAGCAAGAAGTTCAGTTCACTAAAAACATACTTGAAAAATTAAATCTTTTAATTGCTTTGCCTTTACTGGAAATATAACAATTTTGAGGTTTTTTTAGAAATTTGATTACATTGCTATTATGTATTTATGTAAATTAGCTTCATATGAAGTTTGATAATTACAATTTATGTAAGTAAAAAAGTTTCATTAAAATTGCTCAGCAAATAAAGTTATACTAAGTTAAATGTTAGTAGCTTTTAAAAAAATTTATTTAGTCATTCTTAACTCTGTACTGAATAAAAAGTATAGGCCTTATACTTACTCTTTTTATGTATGAAGCATAGATATACATACGGCGCATGACTAGATATACAGCATATTAAAATTTCATGTGGGGTAGCAATTAGGAAAATAGTGTTTTAAAAGGCTCCTTAGGGAGACGGTGGTGAAAAAAAGGATAAGAAATATCGGGAGAGAGGAATCTTAATATTTGCTTAGTTTCTGTTCCTATTTCAGTTGAACACTGATTTATCTGTGAGATTTACTAAACAAGGTGATAGGACTGATACTTAACAAAAAACACCTGCTCCTCTCAGACACAGTACCTGTAGAGGATATGTGTTTAATGATACTTTTTATACCCACGGGTAATTTTGATTAACAGAATGTGATAGCCACAATTTTAGAGGCTGAAATATCTAAAACCGCAAGTCAAGTTTTAATCACCTGAATTGAATTCCACTATAACCCAGAATTTTTAGGGCCCAAAGATATGCTATCAATGTATTGTTTGCCTTGATGATGCAGTAGTTGGTGAATGATATTGTGGGAAAAAAAGGTTTATTAAATTCAGGACTCTGTGAAAGCCAGAACACAAAGGACTAAAGCCATTGTTAGGGAAGGAGAACCTTGAGCAATCAGATCCTATGAGTCTTGGGTTGAAACAATTAAAGGATGGAAAATGTGTGATTTGACTATGCAACCAAAATAGCAATCCCACTGAACACAAGTCTGCAGGGAATTTTCAGAGGGGAGAGAGACTACCCGGGGACAGCCCGAAACAAAAACACGTCAGCTTTCGTTGGAGGAAGATAGTTCCTTTTTCAAGCTGTTAGAAGTTTTGAGAGTGCAAAGTCTTCCCATGCAATTAGTTATATGGAACACTTATACATAGTGCTGGTAGCTGCTTTTAGCTTGTTTTGGTCTGAGTCCTTGTAAAATTTCAAGCTGGCATTCTTAAATAAGTGGGCATTAATTTTACAGATCATTTTTTTTCCTTTCTAAAATTTTAACATATGAAAAGTTAAAAGCATATACATTTGCAGCAATTTTATGTATTAAAAATCTGTCAAGGTATCATGTAGTTACTATTAAAGTAGTTAAAGTTATCTAGAATAGTCTTTTGCAAGATCTGGCTCCCTCTTAAATATCTTCTGAAAATCTTTGTGAAAACAGTTATTCAAGAGAGTCATTCCCCACTGTGTATAGGAATTTTGTAATCGAAACAATGAGGACTTTGAAAAAAAAAAAAAAAAATCTGTCTCAGCTTTTAGGGAGTTTGAAACTTAATAGGAAAGCTAAAACATACACGCATCTAGAACTATTCACAAACTAAAATAAGTGAAAATGCAATGCAAATAACATATATAAGTGTTGAATTGGATTCACAGTAATGGAATGATCAGTCACTGAGGTTAATAAAAGGCAACCCAGAAACTGAATACTGAGCAGGTTTTCAATGAAGAGAACAGTGTAAATTGGAATGGAAGAAGGAAGAAATTCTATCATTTGTAAAATAGATAGATAGACAGACAGATGAATGTACAAGAAAGCCAATAACTCATGCAGTTACAGGGATGGTAGTGAGTTTTCCCTGAGCAGATAGAAAATCTTGGGAAGAGATGAGAATGGCAAAGTGTGCTTATTCACTACATGTAAACTGTGGCAGCTAGAAGTCTTGAGACTGAAGGGGGAATTTTATCTCTTCCTTTGACAATAGTGAGTTGAAGAAAAAAAGAAATTTTGATTATTAGTGCGCATTTTAACTTTGTACTTGGGATTACAGCAGGCCCCCCACCAACTCACACTATTTGATGGGTAGTATTCTTGTGTTTTGACATAGTCATTGTAACAGAACTCCTTGAGTCCAAGCAACAAAAGCCAACTCTTACTCCAAATAAGAGGAAATATATTTGAGAAACATGAGGGCTCCTAAAATCAAAGGGAGGCTCAGAATTGAGAACTTATGAATGGGCAGGAATCAAGGCAAGATGAGCAAATGGGAGTTAAAGCTTCTTTTTTAGGAGTAATCTGGTCAGGATGCAATTCTCTGCAACAAGGAAACATCAGTCTTCCCTCATGCTGGTGTCACTTGAGTGAGATTTAACGTTCCAGGAGAATAGTATTTGCTGAGTTTAGGTCTCCTTCCCATCCCTACCCTGTTCCAGGCCAGAGACAGGGACAATATCTAGAAACTTTGTCTTTGGTAGTGAGTTCCAAGCATCTGGCTTTTTCATCCAAGCAAGATAGCACACGAGGTAAGTCCCCTGTAGAAAATCCGGAGCCTATTAGAAATGAGGAATGGATGTGGTTTGGCCAGATATTGAGAAATGTCCACTCTGTTGTCTTCGGAACTTGAGTGGAAAAACAGGAGCAATTTATCCTAGAGTCTTTGACATTAAAGCAGCTACTTACCCATTTATTCAAACTCCTACTATATTTATCAAGCAACTTCTTTTTCCCTGAAGAAGTTCCTGGATGAAATAGTTCTCCACACCCTTCACCACTAAGGATAGAACCTAAGTATTACTAATTAAGTTCCAAGTCCAATGGTGTTAATGAAACTGCTTGGGGACTAAACAGCTAGAAGTCCCCACACAGTGGAATACCAAGTAGTGTTCCTACCAAAGCTCTTGACAGCATGTGTGCTCTCTCAGTGAAACTATTTTGTGGTTTATCTCCGAAGCAAGCCAGGTCTCCATAGCTATTTTTAAGTTTCTTTAGTTAATAATCTCTCTTTTGGACCATTGAACCCCAGACTTCCAACATAGTATCTCAGAAGCCAAGGGTAAACCTTAACAAGTTCTTAATAGTCAATTGTATAACATAATTTTTAGCAACTTTTCCCATTACATGATTATATTGATATTAAATATTAGTTTTTTAGATGTTAAAGCTTCTAAACTCTGACATCCAAACGTAAATGACAAAAGATCTATATCTCTCACCTGAAAGCCAATATTGCTAACATTGATATGGTTTGTGTCACTGAAAGGGAGATTAATTAATTCTAGTAGTATGCTTGGGATTCTTTCACTGAAAGTAAGTATAATGCATTCAGAATTATTTTTAGTGATCCAGAGAAAGTCCACTAATGAGAGTTAAGGGGGTTTGAGTTTTCACCACTACCTTAGCAGAGAATCCATAGCACTTTTTAGGACTGAATAAAAGCATGTTTTGGGCAATACTAAAAAAAAGGAATAATTATAAAAGATGCATCAAGACTAATAATATAATTGTACGTATATTTGGAGAATTACTTACTCAAGCTATTTTGGATTATAATTATAACCTTAAAAATCATACATGAATGGTTTGAATTGATACAGAAATACATTATATTTGAGAGTAGTTACAAGTGCAAGATATTCTATGATGGAGTCTTGGTAACATGTCACAAGTCTTTTTCTATAGCTCATTACTCCTCCTTAATAAGGTCTAATAAACAATTGGAAACTATGTAGCTAAAGCATTAATCGAAATAAAGGTATCTGTGTGTGTGTGTATTATACACATGTATGCATGTGTATATACATGCCATTTTTAAAAAGCGTGTATCTACAAGTAAAAGCATGTATCAGTTATCTGTTGTTATAGTAATGCTGTGTAATAAATTACTGCAAAACTCAGCGACTTACAGTAAGCAGTTATGCATTGCCCTTGAGTCAACATGTTAACTGGCCATTTCCGGTTTTGCCTGGTGTTAGTCACGTGTCTTTGGGCGCTTGTGTCAGGTGGGACGATGTGATCTAGGCTGTGCTCTTTCACATGTTTGGGAATTAGCTGGCTACTGGCTGGTCTAAGAGACCTTGCGGAGAACAACTGGGCTTTTTTTTCCCCCAGGATCTTTGACCCTGCAGCAGCCTAACCCTTGTTGTCAGTTGTGACAGAGCTCCAAAGGAGCCAGCAGAAAGGTGCAAGGCCTCAGCAGCCTAGACTCTGAGCAGCACAATATCAGTTCTGCCAAATTCTCTTGGGCAACGTAAGTCACAAGGCCACCCTGGATTCAGAGAGTGGGGAAACAGTCCCCACCTCTGATGAAAGGAGCTTCAGGGTCACATTGCAATGGAAGTGTTCCAAGGAGAGCTGAGGACATTTAAAAAAAAAGTCAATTTGCCACAAAACCCATATATGTAAAAACCCAAACACATATCTAAAACTCTGGAAGTTTCACAGTATGATTTGGGGTTTATGAAAAGCAGGGTTCTAAATCATTTGCAGGGCGATAAAGAAACAATTGCTTCTGGACAGGAGATTCATCAAAGATACCTTGGTCGATCTCATCATCTGAGTGCTGTAAGTGGATGTTCCCGGTTCCCCACCAAATAGAAAAAAAAACTTTGCCTAATCTTCCTATCAGGGAGCTTTGGGCAGATCAATTTCCTGTTCTCCTTTGCTGCTTTCTTTCTTTCTGAGAACCTGCCTTTAATTTTTAAATGCTGCTTCTAGATAACAATGGTTAGATCGGAAAGGCTGAGATTAGAGCTAAGTAGCAAACTGGAACTGGTCAGTGGCCTAGTCTTCCACCCACGCAGGGCTGCTTTGATGGAAATGTTCCACCTAGGAACTGAGAATCAACCTGCATGGTCTCTGTCCTGGCTTCCCCCTTCCCAGTGAAGACATTTGATTATCTTTCTAATATCTGCAATTGACCCCAATTTACTAAGCCCCCATCTTCCTGGTCAATGGATTTTCCATGCAGCTGGTGTTCTTAATCAGAATGCTTTTTCACAGCCCTGAACTAACCAAAAATATTTTCCATGAGATTACAAGGACTTCTTTTCAATATGCTTCTGAAAAAGAATTTATTGTTAATAAAGTATTGGTATATTATAGGTAGATACACTTTGTTTTAGTAGAGGTAGCTACACTAATATTTCTGGAATTTAGGAGCATAAAGGTATTTGTTGAACTAGTCAAGTAATCTGCTAATGGACACAATAATACTGCTAAAGATCCCTGGTATTCTAAGCTTCAAACTTGCCAATCTTAATGACTTTGCAGAATGGATCAAGACAGCTTATTTGTTATTTTCCATTAAGAAAATATCTTAATATTACTGTCTTACACTTGGCTAAATAATATTTATAAGCCAATGATAAAGTACTAGAAATAACTGATGCAAAACTGTTTTAAGTACTGTAATGAAATGTATTTCCTTTCATGCTTAAATTTTTTTACAGAATTTTACTTTCCAGCAAGGGAGAGACTAGGAGGCGATTTTTGAAGATAAATAAATGTGAACCAAATTAAAAAAATCCTTTTGGTTTTATAGATTATAAGAAGATCAGCTAAATGAGAAACTTCTATAAATAAGAGTTGGTTCTTCCCCAGGACATGGGCATTTGGGAGAAAGTTCTTTTCCCTAGAATGCTGGCAAAACAGAAAATGAAAACAAATGTTGTGTCTCAACTCATAAGACATAATTATTTTTCTCTTCACTATTTTGACTACTCCAGACAATTTAATTCTTCCCAAATCCAACTCTATCCCTACTCCCATTACAGTTAGCAGGATGACATTAACTTTTAATTTGCTGAGAATATTGAGGCTACCCAAGTTTAGCTCCCTTAATCCCTCTCTCCCTTGACATGAAAATCTCGCTGTTTTCACTTGCTTCTATTTACTGTCTCTAACTAAGAAATGGTCTTCCTCTTCGCTAAGCCCAGCCCTTTAATTTATGTTTTTAATCATAATCCCCCATCTTCTTGAATCTCTAGGACTTTTGTTCAATAACATTTTTCCCGAAGTTTCTTAAAGAAATGTAAACAATTACATTTTTCTAAAGAGTTTGAAAAAGTTTTTTACATTTCTGATTCCTCCTGTATAGTCTGTTCTCCTTTTACTTACACACATGTTCAATGTTTCTTTCTTCTTAAAAACAAAAATCTGCATTCTTTTAGATTTGATGTTCTCCTTTTCATTTCCTGTCTAAAATTCTGGACTATTTTATGCTTCTCAACTCTACTTCATTACCTCACACTCTATCCTTCATGCAAGATCCGACCTTCAGTTTCTCTGGCTGCCCTACTACACTCCTTCATCCCTTTAGGGAAACTGCATTCTCGCAGTCACTATAGGGTTGTCATATCAGATGGCTTATCTTTAGGCCATTGTAACCCTCAACCCATTTGCTGTGTTCTCTTTCTGAAGCTGTACCTTTCACTTGCTTCTGAGTTCAAGGACTATCTGGTGCCCTCGATTGATTGTTCAGATGGTTCTTTTGTTACTGGCTGCCTCCAGTTCCCTCTTTTTTCCTCTCCTAGATCAATCAATAGCTTCTCTTACTTCCTTTGCTCTCTGTGTTACTTTAAAACTTGTCTGAAAACCAAGTTTAACACTTGTATATATTTTACATCCTCAACTAAATGGTAAAGGTCTTTGAGGGCACAGATGACATCTTCTAAGTTTTTGTCTTCTTTGGCCAAATGAGAGAGCAGAGTTCTCTAGGCTGATGTCACCATCTTTGGGAGGAGTTTCATTTGTTGGCTGAATGCTGATAGAGGGGATGGCTTAGCTTAAACATAGAACCAAAGCAGGGGCACCCGGGGCCCTCAGATGTTTAAGAGTCTGCCTTCAGCTCAGGTCACGATCTCCAGGTCCTGGAATTGAGTCCCACATCGGGTTCCTTGCTAGTGGAGAGTCTGCTTCTCCCTCTCTGTCTGCCTCTTCCCCTGCTCAGGCTCTCTCTCTCTGTATCTCTCTGTCTCAAATGAATAAATAAAATCTTGAAAAAAAAAAAAAAAACCAGAGCCAAAGCAAAACTGGATCTTCAGGGACATTTATGAGGTCAAATGAAGAATCTTGTAGCGTTAGCACCCTGGCATCAAACTGCCTTACTTCACATGCCGCCTCTAGCACAGTGGCTGTATGACGACATTTTAAAGTTCAGTTGCCTTGTTCGTAAAACAGGGATAACTGTAGCCTGTACTGTTGGTGTTAATGAGATTATCCATGCAAAGCACTTAGCACAGTGCCTGGTATATGGAAAGTACTTACTAAATGTTAGTTGTTCAGTAGGTCAATTTTCTTATCAATTTAAGAGTATTCATTTTGGGGCGCCTGGGTGGCTCAGTCGGTTAGCGTCTGCCTTCGGCTCAGGTCATGGTCCCAGGGTCCTGGGATTGAGCCCCGCATCGGGCTCCCTGCTCAGCGGGAAGCCTGCTTCTCCCTCTCCCACTCCCCCTGCTGTGTTCCCTCTCTCGCTGTGTCTCTCTCTGTCAAATAAATAAATAAAATCTTTAAAAGAAAAAAAAAGTGTATTCATTTTGGGGTTTGGAGAAGGCCTGTTTAATCATAGTTTCTAATATATCACAGTGAGGCTTTTCTATAGGTTGAATATGAAAAACTTTGGGATATGAAGTAGCTACTGTTTTTCTTACAATAGAGGACATAATTTGCTTCGAATCCTACACTAACATAAAAGGAAGATTTCATTTTCTTCTAAGGAAAAACTATTGGCATGTTTTCCAGCTTTTGATACTTTGGAAGACCTTTTAGATACTACAGATCTGATCCAGCTCCCAGACCTATTACTTACCAGACCAAAGACTGTGGTTAATTCATGTAAATATTCTTTGAACTAGAAGCTCTTGTTAAAACAAAAACAAACTAAGGAAGGGGAGTGGGGAAAAAGGAATACCAGACTGGTTGGTGAATTTTCAAAAGAGAAGAGTGAATTTGCACCCCAATTTACTTGGTGTCTCTGCGTTTATAAATCTGTCTCAGATATTCAGAATCAGCACTTAAAAATGTTTGATTATGAGCAATATTTAATTACCCAGCTGCAAAAATCTTACAACATTTGATGTAGGAGAGAGACACCTTAATAGCTATGTTTACCATCCCTATATCTAGATTTGCCAAATTCCAGTCATGTGTTTTAGGTCAGGAGGTGTGTATGCTATACATGTGGTGTTATCTTAGAGATCTTTTAATCATTCATGCATTCAGTGTATTACAGTGTAATGTGGTATACTATTTCAATACAGCAGATGCTATAGAAATTGTTCATTTAAGCAGTTTTTATGTCCCTTTAAGAATCATAGCTCAAGTTGGGCAGAGAACTTCTCATAATCTAGATTTTAATTACAGGAAGTATCATCCCCTCTACTTGATTATGTTTTATCTCTTTAATGAGCTTAATATTCTGATTGTTTTCTTTTTTCGTTTCTTTAGTAAGAGAACTTAAGTTCCCCTTCAGAAAAAAAAGAAAAAATCAACATCTGCCTTTAATAGTCTCTGTTCAGTTTTCATCCTAAAAATTTATTTTGCTTATGAGCCAAGGGTAGAGAGATAATTTCTTACTTGAATGTATTTTATCCTTTCTATGTACAGTAGATACTCAGTGTTTGTAGAAGGGTATTTGTTGACTGTAAATGAAAGAAAAAATATATTTTTAAGTGGGAGGATAATATAAATCTGAAATAATTTTGTCAAGAAAAAACATTTCTGATTAAGTTAATAAAAATTCTTAAACTGGAGGTAAGTGTGCATAGGAGTTGGACAGTGGTATGATATAATAATTTGTGATGAATAAAATGAAAATCAGGACAATGGGAAGACAAGCCACAGACTAGGAGAAGATATTTGCAAAAGACACATCTGATAAAGACTGTTGACCAAAATATACAAAGAACTCTGAAAACTCTAACTAAAACAAAAACAAAAACAAAAACCAAATAGCTCAAGTAAAAAGTGGGCCAAAGGCCTTAACAAACACCTTGACAAAGAAGATACACAGATAGCAGATAAACATATGAAAGATGCTCCACATCATATGTCATCAGGGAAATGTAGGTTAAAACAATGAGCTACTCTTTCATATCTATTAGAATGCCCAAAGACCAGAATCCTGACAACACCAAATGCTGGCGAGGATGTAGAGCAATAGGAACTCTCATTCATTGCTGGTGGGAATGCAGAAGGATACAGCCACTTTGGAAAACCATTGGTGGTTTTTTACAAAACTAAACATACTCTTTACATACGATCCAGCAGTTGTACTCCTTGGTATTTATCCAAAGGAATTGAAAACCTATATCCACACAAAAACCTGCACATGGATATTTACAGTGGTATTACTCATAATTTTCAAAACCTGGGGGCAACCATGGTGTCTTTCAGGAGGAAAATGGATAAACTGTGGTGCATCTAGATGATGGAATGTTATTCAGCACTAAAAGAGCCATGAAAAGACATGGAGGAAACTTGAATGTATATCATAGAAAGAAGCCAATCTGAAAAGGCTACATACTGTATCATTCCAACTCTACAGCATTCTAGAAAAGGCAGAACTATGGAGACAGTAAAAAAAGATCAGTGGTTGTGGGGGGTTGGGAGGTGGATGGATGAATAGGGGGAACGCAGAGGATTTTTAAGGCTGCAAAAATATTCTGTATGATGCCGGGATAATGGGTACATGCCATTGTACATTTGTCTAAACCCATAGACTATACAACACAGAATTGACCCTACTGTAAACTGTGGCTTTTGAGTATTTATGATGTGTTAATGTAGGTTCATCAATTGTAACTAGTGCCCAATTCTATAAATCTTAAACTGCTGTGAAAAATTACCTTAAACTAAGTCTGTTTAATCAAAGGGAGAATGGATTAAATAAACACATAAATAAAGCCCATTTGGTTCTCCCTAAAGACCTGTGGTTAAACCTGTGCTGCTTGTTTTTACATTGAGTCAGTGCTATCTCACTGAAGAGCTTACTGTGGTTTGTTACCCTGGTGGGACTGGTGGTAGCCCCAGGGTGGTGCAGCTTTTCCTGTGCCTAGTTTGTTTGGCTTGTAAAGCACTCACTGTAGAAGGTTGTGTATTATTAGATTACCCAGAGTCTTAAATCCTCTATGGCAAAGTTTAGGGCTCTTCGGGCTGGGAGAGCCCCTAAGTGACCTTTGACTCAAACTTGATGGAGGTAATTCTAGGGTTAAGAACTGATTGCTCTAACATGTCTATCGGGACAGTACCTGAAAGAATTCGAATGAGTAACTGTTTTCATCATTAAAATTAAAAGAATTTGTAGGGCTCTGTGCATGTCCTTCATGACTGCCTGGAGTCAGATCGCTTCCTGAGTTATAAATGAAACCTACCCAGAAACTCTCAAGGAAGAATAGAATATTGGCTAATGAAAATAGTTCATGGTTTAGGAATCTGGTGCCACAATTAATTTATGTTTGATTTAAATTGATGACACCCTGATGTATCAGAGGTTCTTTAATTAAGAAATAAAACATAGGGAAGGTTGGAATATTGGTAATTGGAAATAGAGGAGGCTTAACTAATGAAGTGTGGCTTTATTAGATGTTTTGTTCCTTTTATAGAAAATGCTATGTAGAACTTACTAACAATTATCTTCCACTTAAAGGAAACATGGATATTTGGAAGATTAGGTTCTTTATTTAAAAATACGTGCTGGGTGAATAATAATGGTTGTGGCCGTAAAGCCCCAAATTGCTTTTAATGTTGTGCCTGGAACTACAAAACCACTGTGCTTTTTTTTTTTTTTTTTCTTTTTTCCTTTTTATAAGCGATCAGAGTTCATCTTTTAGTGACTTTTGGTCCAAATCTCCATTTAATAAATGGCTCTGCATTGTAAGGTTTCCAGTTTAGCTTGTCAGATCTCTTGTCTCTCTGCTCAGCATCTTACTTGGTGTTGCTTCTCTCTTTTGTTATGTCTCTAATATCATTACCTAGAATGATAAGTGTCTGAAAATTGACATAGATTGTAATTTGCAGAATTACCTTTGCTGTCGAGGATTACTCTCCCTTATAATTACAGCTTACACAAAAATCTGCTTGATACTTCCTTGTAATCAAAGTAATAATACCTTGTATTTATGCAGTCTTTCTCTTGTGAGCTCAAAGCACTTTTATAGCCACTCTTGTTAATTGTCATGGCATTCCTATGAGCAAAGCAGATGGTTGCAGAAAGGGAGGCTGAAGTGTAACCAGGTTAAATGACTTGCCTAGGGTAAAGCTATAATCAGTGACATTGATGGGAAAGAAGCCAGGGCTCCTGATTCAAGACTAGTTTTCTACCTTCGCTATCACTTTGCCTCCAAATTTTTTACTTGTGACATCTGTTTCCATCATTGTCATGCTGTTAATTACTTAATATCATTTTACTGCAAGATTAGCTAAAGGGAACAGATAAACTCTGAGTGTTTAAAAATATGTTTAATGCAGCATGAGAGAAACAGTGACACTTGATGGGGAGGACAGAGAGATTAGTTTTATTGGATCTTAGTTGCTTGGTGAACATCACTAGTTTGGGGGCTGCTCGGGATTGATGTTTTACCTAAACTATGCTTTTTGAATGATGCAACTGCCTAGAAATTACTGGTCTGGTTTTCCTATATGCATCAACTGAAGCAAAACATGATCAATTAGTTGATTACTGAATTATACTCAGTGAAATGTCCACTGAATTAGCAGATGTGTCTCTTTATGCTCAATTATCCAAATTTATAGTCAGGCTTTTGAGGTTCAGTTAATATATATTTAAAGCCTGCTTATTAAAATGTAGATAAAATTGCAAACTATTAACCATGCCTTTTTTTTTTTTTTCCATTAAAATGTTCTATTTCCCTTTATATACTGAGGTGTAAAGCCTTGTTTGGATACTTCACATCCCGTCCCATTCCTCTGAATGAAGGATAAGGTTTAGAAACAAAGTGGGACATAGGGTGGGTACTTTTAGTTAGTTTGTTTATTCAGAGGTACTTAATGGAAGGGCAAAAAGCTTGAAGGGTATATCCATCAAAGTTTTCCCATGATGTTTGGGTCTAATATATATGACTCATTGATTTAATAATAGAAAGAACTGATTTAATTGTTCTGACCACAGATTTATTGATAATGAAGTCTAATTTGGTGACCACCAGATCCTATTATTTTTGCCCTCTTACCCTGGCCTAGAAAAGCTTCATTTGTTACATGATGCTTGATTATAATGCGATAAATAATCAGACTTCAGTCACTTTTTTCCCACAGTTCCACTTCTTTTCCTTTTTTTACTATTTTTCATTCTTTTTTTTCCTTATATTTTCTTTTTATCTTTCTTTGCCCTATTCACATGAGATTAGTTTTTTTGAGAATGTGTTAAGAATGTAAAAAACAAACAAGAAACAGTTTTATCTTAATTTTAAGAAGTAGATTTTTGGGGGCGCCTGGGTGGCTCAGATGGTTAAGTGTCTGCCTTCAGCTCAGGTCATGATTCCAGGGTCCTGGGATGGAGCCCCATGTCTGGCTCCTGGCTCAGCAGAGAGCCTGCTTCTCCCTCTCCCTCTGCCTCTCCCCCTGCTCATGCTGTCTCTCTGTATCTCTGTGTCTCGAATGAATAAATCTTAAAAAAAAAAAAAAAAGTAGATTTTTTGTTTTTGTCCAGTATACCATGTGTAGTTGATGCATGTGCTTTAGAAGTTGCTTCCCTAGGCAAAGGCCATATCATTTAAAATACAGTGTCTGTAATACCTTGAGGGCTTAATTTGAATGGAGCTTCTACTTTAAACCATCACTCTTTAAATAACAGCGTTGCTGTAGTTTCAATAATTCCATGATTACAGATTGTAAAATAATAGCTGATTGCAGGCTCTTATTAGGCTTAAAAAATTCATGGAAAGAGCAATTAAAAACAAATTTCAAATTATTTAATATTGAGGCTACACTTTGTACTAGATTCTAGGGAGGCCCTGAGTGTAGCTTTAGTCTTCCGAATAGAAAGTAGGAATTTTGGGGCGCCTGGGTGGCTCAGTCGTTAAGCGTCTGCCTTCGGCTCAGGTCATGATCCCAGGGTCCTGGGATCGAGTCCCACATCGGGCTCTCTGCTCGGCAGGAAGCCTGCTTCTCTCTCTCTCCCACTCCCCCTGCTTGTGTTCCTGCTCTCGCTATCTCTCTCTGTCAAATAAATAAATAAAATCTAAAAAAAAAAAAAAAAAAGAAAGTAGGAATTTTGCTCAAAAATAAGCTTTGAACATGATGGCAGGTATTGTGTTTCACTGGTCTCCTTCCCAAGCTGCTCCAAGAGAACGGACTGCAGGCTTTCTGGCTGTTGAGGTGGAAGTCCCAGAACACCACTTTATGCTGCATGTTCCCTGCTTCTGCTCTGAGCTTCGTCACCTAACGCTCTCCCTGAGCCACATGCCATATGGTCAGGGAATCATCAGTGGGAACAGGTGGTGACTTCTCTGCTTATTAGTAGCAATGGTATTTGAGTGAGATGGATTCTTCCATTTTCTCTTCTTCCATGGTTTCAAAACAATGCATTACTTGTATATACATAAATTGACAAAGGTAGAACTCTGTGGATTATCTGTTAAAATACTAGATCATCATCTTTCTCCCTTCTCATGTACTTGGGACTTTGTCCCATCATTTATTTTCCCTCTTTTTAAAATACTACATTTACTGAGAACTCACAAGATGGCAAGCGTTACTCCTCTTATTTAATCCTAGTAGTGATTTCATTAAAAAATTATATTGTCTCAGTTTTAAAGTTGAGGGAGCAGAAGTTTAGCCATCTTAGAAATGTGCCAAATTTTAAAAGTTAGTATGATATAGAACCAGGATTTGAACTGAGTATTCTCTGACTTCATAGCCCAAACTCTTTTTTTAAGATTTATTTATTTATTTTAGAGAAAGAAAAAGCCCTAGAGGGATGGGCCGGGGCGGGGGGACGGGGGAGAGAAGCAGATTCCCCACTGAGCACGGAGCCCCACGTGGGGCTTGATCTCATGACCCTAAGATCATGACCTAAGCTGAAACCAAGAGTCAGATGCTTAACCGACTGAGCTGCCCAGGCATCCCCAGAGCCCAAACTCTTAACCATTACAATAAACAATTTAGTCTTTGTTTTGGTATGAGTTTGGTGACTCCAAATGTGTCTAGTTAATCATGATTAAATAACTACATGAGACCTTATCAGAGAAGTAGACACATTGCAGTGGTGAATCTTGAAAACTGTTATATGGCCAAACACATAGTTTGATAGATTAAGGAAAGAAGATGGAAAGTACAGGAACATGGAAAAACACACAGGATTGTAGTATCTGAGGAAGATAGATTGTCAGTAAAAAGAATAGTTCGGTATATTATGTACCTATACAGTGATAGCTACTGTAATAACCTACCATTCATTGTGAAAATAAATAGTCAAAGGGATCAGGTAATATCATCCCCATTTGACATATAAGGAAGTGAACACATACAGTGCTTAAGTAATTTGCACAAGGTCGCATAAACTAAATCTCTTTGGGGTCTCCAATAATTTTCAGTGTGTAAAGGGAACCACTGAGGTAGGATGATGCCAGGACCAACATAGAGAGGATTTGATCCCCTAACTCCTTACTGAATGTACTTAAAGTTTTATAATGTGCTGTGTATTCCTCTTTTGATGGCCTCTGTGTGCTGACTGTCCCCACTCGTTTCTGTTATGAACAGATATATTTCAGCACTGTTGCCCTCTCCCCACCTGTTCAGCCGGCCTGGGGATCCTTGATTGGTACTTGACTGTAGCTCCTTGGCTAGTTTTTCTTGGAAAATTGCAAACGTGCATTTACGTTTTCTTTGTTAACTCAGTGATGATTTAGCTCTTGGTTATGGATGCTGGTGTATGACTTGAAGGTTATGTGTTGGGGTACTCCATGATCCACTAGCTTAATAGACTAGATAAGCTTTTCGGTGGCATTGCCCAAGATGTTATTACCAAAAAATTGTGTGAATGTTTCTAGAACTTGATTCCCGAAATATGCCATCATTCTCACTTCCTGAAGTTGACTTACTGATTAGTATGTGTCGGTGTAACTGAAGAACTTCTGTGGGACCAGCGGGTTTTCTTCTCCACTGCTTGTACAGATGTCTCCTCTCTAGCTGTTACCAGCTACAACGATCTCTCTCCTCAGTCTGGTCTGTTCCTTGTCCTCCTCCACTTCTCTCTCTCTTTTTTCTTTGTTTCCATTGTACTCAGTGTGCATAGGCGATTTCATAAATTTTAAATACTGAGTCCCCAAATAATTACTTAATAAATCCTAGTTGTCCTTTGTAATTACAAAATAGAACAGCTTCAGTTTTAAGAGGCTTCTCTTTGGGGAGCGTGCCCCATTGCAAAGATAACTTGGTTAGAAAATTCAGTGTTGCAGTCAAAATTGGACAGAGTGGAGAAATTCTTGGAATAGAGATGAGTGAGACACAGTGT
Organism: Mirounga angustirostris; assembly: GCF_029215605.1. NCBI lineage: Eukaryota > Metazoa > Chordata > Mammalia > Carnivora > Phocidae > Mirounga > Mirounga angustirostris. Next base: position 165,009,015 of record NW_026991711.1, read on the forward strand.
GCGAGTCCTGGGCATGCCCTCAGGTTTTATAATTGCTATTAGCATTGCCATCTGCCAGGGGAAGAGGGAAATGATGCCTTATACCTTTTGGAGTCTTACCTATTTTCTGTTGGGCTCGCTCTCTAGAATTTTTAAATCAACTTTTTAATTAGAAATATTGAACAAATGGGAAAAAGTCATTTTGCCCCCTCCCTCCCATGTGACTGTCACCCTTTGACAAAACAGTATTGTGTCAGTGCTGTCCCCTGCACTGAAGATCAAATCCAGTATCCTTGAGCTAAGCTCCTGAGGGCCAGTAAGGTCTGACTGCTGCCTGCCCTCAGCCACCTGCTGCACCTTCTTCCCTCCCTCACTGCATCCCCACCATGCTGGCTTTTTCACTGCTTCTGCATGCCACGGCCTTTCTTGTCCTACAGCCTTTGCACACATTCCCCGTGCCTGCCGTCCTCCCCCCTGCACACTTGCTTTTCCAACCCTCCTCGTCCTTTAGCTTTGAGTACAAATGCCGCTGACACAGAAAGGTCTTTCTTGACTAATTTCCCCATCTCCTCAGTCTGGTTACTGTCATGCCTTCTTACACTTTTCTTTTATGGCACTTATAAAACTTTATAATTGAATTTTTATTGCATGCCTCTCTTGTCCACTAGATGGGTGCTTCTCGACCATGGCGGGGCCTTAAAGTCACCTAGGGAAACTTTAAAACATTCCACTGAAAAACAAAAACAAATCCCTCCCCCCAAAAAACAAAAAAACATGCGACTTTTCAGATGTCATCCTAGACAAATTAAAACAGAGGTTACAGCCTGATCATCAGTGTTGTCGAGACGTTCTTTAGATCACTGTAATGTACAGCCAGGTTTAGAACTACTGGGACAGATTGTAAGCAACAGAAAAGCAGAGATGATGTCTGTTGACTCATGAGTACACCTGCTGCCTAGTGCAGTCCCTTGTACACAAGGAGCTGCAATGAATTAATGTATTAATAAGGCCCAACCAAATTAGTGTAGCCACCCCTGCCCTATAAACAAAATAGAAGTTGTCTTTTTAAAAAAACAAAACAAAACAAAACAAAAACAAAAAAACCTCATGTAAGGTGATGGCAGATTTTTTTTCTCCATTAACCAAACAGGATGAAAAAGGGGTTATCTATTGTTTCCAGAGAGAGGTAGTATGGTCCTTCAGAGGAATTCTTGAACTGGAGGATAAATGCCTAGCAGGCAGGTGGTGAAATGTAAGACAATGTGTTACAGAAGTGTTTTATTCAATGTGTCGATGCTTAAGTAAACCAATGAAATAACAGAGTAATCAAGAGATTATGCTGTAAAAATAAATGTCATATTCTATTCTGATATTAAAAAATTAACCTGTATAAAATGTACATCATTTCATAAATGAAAAATGAAAATGAAAAGTTTCTTCATGTCACTCAGCTGCTGAGTTCTGAGGTGAAGAGTATTGCCCTTGTATATACATTATACAATGTATCACTTAAAGACCCTTGTATATACATCGTGTAACACAGTGCTTACAGTATCCTTAGGAAATGGAAAGAGGGATTATGATGCCAGGATTCTCTATCTACAATTTAAGTGAGTTTTATAAATGGCCTTGTATCTTATTACAAGTCTTTGATAAATTATTTATTTCTTCAGGGAAACTCCACCTCTTATCAGAAGTTCATAATCATCAAAGATGTTCCCTATTTATTTCTTTATTTCCTTTATTTCTCAATTGACATGCTTTTTTTCAGGCCACGGACTGTCTCTAAATGTACACAGGTCACCATCATCCATGTGGTTTTCTGATATCTCCTGATAATAGCATACCTGCTATTTTACTTAAGAAACAAATTTGCAAGTTGAAGTATTATCCTTTTTTTTTTTTTTTCTGAAATAGGAAAGAAGTTTACATGGACCCTTTTGGAAGAATATTCATAGGAGAGCTTTCCAGGCTCTGTGGAGAGCTGACTAGGCATTCTGGGTGTTTTAAATTCATATCATAATATCCTCAAAAATAATGTAGCAAGATTTATGCTTTGGGGGGAGAGTTCAGAAGTTTTCAGTGACTTGTCCAGGTTAATCACCAAGCCCAGTTGTAGAACAGAAACCTCTAGCTTCTCTCCTCTGTCAGACGTGTTTTGTGTTCATCTAAAATGCAGTCCCTTATTTCCTCCTTAGCACATACGACAATATTCTAGTGGCATGATGGCGGTCCAGGAATTAAATGAGCAACATCAAAAAATGATGACAGTTCTCTGGGACCTACTGGGGTCTCCAGCTTGCAGAGTGACAGTAAAGTGAATGCAGAGTACAGTTAGGGTAACTTAAGAGGTCCCCACCCCCCCACACACATACTCAGTTGTTGTATCTATGAGTTTTGTATCTAGAATTGATTTCATCATTCATATGCATGAACATCTTTACAATAAAATTATGTTGAGACAATTCTAAGATATCTAAGGAAAGGTACTACTATTAGAAGGTACTCCTGCTACTAGGAGTCCTGCTGCTAGAAGGTACTACTTGGGAGCCTTGGGAACAGTTCATTGGTGATGGACATAAATGGGTGGGACAGGTCCAAGCCTGTGTGTGTGATCACAGTGGTTTTGAGCACAGCTGGGAAATGGGACATTAGATCTGAGTAGCTGAGAATGGCCAGTTGATGTTCCAGTAACAACAGCGCATACGGGCTGGGAGTACTTGCTACATTCAAGGCGTGGGGTGCACTTTTGCAGGGTCACTAGTATTGATAAGAGAGTGACCTTGGCCTCAAGTTGCTTATAATTTATTAGGAGTGAAGAGGCAAAATAGCTGTAGTGCCAGGAAGAGTGGAAGAGCTATAAAAGATGTGCTACAAATGAATTAATCATTGCAAAGTTAGTTGATTGAGTAGCAGATGTTCCATGTCATATGCTGCACTCAATTAACGTGGAAGAGTTAGAAACTAATGTCGCAGTCACTAATAAACCTTGGGGTTTGCTTTGTATTTATTTCCATATGCTGAATTTAGCCATGACATTTTGTTTTAGATAATAATCTTGAAAGCTGTAGACAGTGTTCTATTTAATAGGAATTAATAGTAAAATTCATCAAGATTTATGAATGAAAAAGTACTTCAATATCCTACATTTCAAAGAACACAAAATATTTCTTAAGCTTTGTTCCATTGCTAGCCATAGATCAAACCACTCTTGGTGAGTTGTAACACTAATCTGTTAGGATGATAATTAATGCCCTGAAAACATATCGAACAGCATGATTATTAGTGACACGAAAGAGTTAATGCACAAAGAGCTGGTGAAATTTTGTTTTGTTTTTCCCTCTTAGACTTACTAGCAGGATAAGATTTATTACTGCTGTACCTTTCCTGTGGAAATCAGGTTTTCTAAATGGGTAAATTAAAGCTTATTGTAAATTGCTCAAGGTAATATTGGAGTCCTTTGTGCTGCAGGGTTTCCAATGTGGGTCTTTTAACCTTTGGTTCCATTTAAAGGAAATTTTCCTGAAAGATTTATTCTCCCTTCAATGACATTTTTAGATGGTGTACATGATGAGCAGAGAGTGCAAAGTGTTGAAGAAATAATTTGTGTTTCTTTATAAACTGAATTTCATTGGTTTTTTTTAGAGCTCTCATTGTAACATTCTGAGTTATATATATTTTAAAAATATATATATTCTTTAAAAATTGTATCCTTGTGCATGTTCTAAATGTCAGATGTAACCACTGGAATATTTGGTCTACACGGGAGTACATACCTTGAATTTAGCCATTCTCTAGTGTGTATCTTTAAGTTTTATATAATTTTGATTCAGGGAATGTTTTGCTGTCAAGGTTTTTAAATTTTAATTTCAGGTAATATTCAAATATGTGAAAAAATCAGAGTTGTAGTTATTCAGTAATTATTACTTTATATAACTGAACTAAGTTGGATTTTTCAATATGTAAATCAGTCTTTTGTAGGATTTAATAAACAAGGCAGGATGTGTGTTACAAACCAATGGCTAGGATGAATAACTAGGACTAAAGGATTTTTTTGTTGTTGGTTGCAGTTAAAATTGACTGTCTCTGGAAATGTAACTTTTACTTTCCCTGTTTTTATAGTAATGCTGCATTAAGATGTCAGGTCAAAATATTTTTTTCTTTCTCTCTCTGTTTTGATACTTCATTTGAGAACCAATATTTCAAAAAATGTAGTGATTTAGTACAAATTCCTTAGTTCCAGTCAGATAAATAAACCTTGCCAGATTCTGTGAACTGATTTATTGATGGGACTCTGAGGGATCACAAGCCTTTTTGAGAACATTTGAAACATTTCTGAATTTTGAATTTTATTGAAATTGTTCCCAAGAGAGGAGCAGATTGGGAGAAAAATCCTCTTTTCTTTTTACAGATTCGGACATTTTAACAAAGCTTTAATTTTTTTTTTCCAAGGGGTAATATTAAAAAAACAAAACTGGGACAAGCAGTAAAATGAACACTGTGCCAGTCACCAGTGAGTGCTAATGGGAGTGATCTTCTGTGTCATCAATTTTCTACGGCACAAATATTTGGAAATACACTGAAAATATACAGACTTCTTTTTATATAGTGATTTTGACTTCTTTGCAATCTAAGTTTATATCTTTAAAAAAAATTGTGTAAATACACCTCTTTGAAATTATCCTTGACTTCTCTCTCTTTTTTTTTAAATAAACACTTTTCTTTGTAGATGATCATGGTTCCCAACAACTTCTCTCCACTTTTCTCAAACCCAGACATTTTCTCTTGTAAAGGGAAGATGACTTGAAAGACCCCATAGGCCAAGTGGATCTTCCTGTGACCTATAACTTATAGGTGACCTAAACTTATAGGTTAGAAGCAGGCTACTGCTACACAAGAGAGTCTAAGATCCCACCATAAGCCCTTTATTGCACCTTCTTCCTATGGAACTCTTGGTGGTACTAAAGTAAACCCAGGGAGCTGATTTAGTGTCCTTTCCTTGGGGAGACCCTCTGCTCTAGTATTACCCCTTACCCAGTGATTTTTATGTACCAGCATTATGGATTCTGCAGACTGCTCCTAATGGAGGAAAGTGGTCTGTGGCATGAGAAGGCAAGCAGTAAGGTTCCCTAAGTAACCCAGCCTGGAATTTATTTTACTAGACTCCGCATGAATAGAAGCATTGGAGGTACCAAATAAGGAAAGCAAGAGACTGTTTTTTGGCAAACAGGGAGAAAATCCATCTTGTCTGAGAGAACACTGTGCTCTCCCCTGCTATCACCGCACTGTCCTTCCTATCTGCCGTTGGTAAATCGTGATTGCTGAAGTGACAAAATTAAGTATGATGCCAGAAATTAAGATTTCAGAGGGAAAACAGAAAATAAAGCTGAAAAGTAAAATAGTCAAGAGAACTTTAAAAAGAATGCTAGCAAAAAAACCTAGCAAAACTAGAAAAGGTTAGATGTTCAACATTTTATCACCTAAAGGACCTAAGCTAGGAACAAGGCAAATGCTGTATAAGCCGAGATTAAAAAAAATAGAAGATGATCTGAACACAACAGAAAGAATACAAGAAACAGTTGACATGAATTCAGAACGAAATACACTAAAACAGGCAACAAAGTGAAGCCCTCCATCTTTTTAAAAAGGTAGCCTTGTAGATGGGAGAAAAGGAGAAAGCAGGTTGCCTTTTTAAAGTGTCCCCTGGAATGAGGCAGCTCCTGTGGCTGGGAGCTCTGGGGAGACCTCAGAGGTACAGAGAGAGCTACACTGTGGAGGGTAAGACGTGCCTCTCGGGGGCCTCCTGTCAATGGCTCCTGTCCCCTGGCTCTCTTCAGGCTACCTGAGAGGGCGAGGAGATGTGCCCTTCAGTAAATAGCAATCCATCAAACTGCCAGCTTCCCCTTGCTGGCTTCTTACAGGCATGAAAGCTGCCACCGCCTTCTCCATCCCTTTGTGAAACCCACTCTTTGGGGGAGGACTTTTCTATTTAGCCCGCTGTTCTTCAGGCAGGTGGGCAAGGCAGAGTGCCTGGCAATCATGCCATTATGTAATCAGTGATTTTATTATTTTATATTTTTATAATCCAACTGTTTAATGTTGATGTTTCATGGTCAGGTATTTTTCAATTAAAAACAATAGTAAGCTTTCTAAACGTTAGAAAAGCCCTGTTTTGAAAAGGTCTCCTTTTTCAGTTGCTGATGGAATGATGTTGTAATTGTAGCTGCCATCATTAATTAAGACTGCCTACCTGTCTTCACTCCTTCTTCTTCCACACCCACCCACACACAGACCTCCTCTAACTCATGCCCACAGTCCGTGTGGAGGAAGTCTTCAGTTGCATGTCAGGCAACTCAAATTCCGAGTATCCAGACTGTGTATTTTAATCTTTCAGTGGGAGTGTGCTAGGCTAGGGGCAGTGAAGGAGGTGTGCACGCAATGTGCCCCTTCTGCAGAGTTTATCTGTTTACATCTAATCTTAGTCTGAAAATGATTTAAGGTGGCCTTCTTCATAATATTGTTAGGACTGGAGGTCTAAGAAGCATAAGCACACATTATAAGCCATAAAACCTAGTTACAGATTTTAGGAAACTTACCTGTGGATACAACATTCAGGGTCCTTCATTTTCTGTCTCTAGCTGTTCAGTCTAGCCTGCACTCCAAACACCTCAAACTAGTCAGTTGACATTTTGCAAACAGTGAATTTTGTGATTTCCTATCCTGCCCCACTGTGTGTATTGTTACTTGTGCTTTGAAGGGCTTCCCAATCCTACAGTCCTATGAAATCATGCTGATTAAGGCCCAGCTTAAATGTCATCTCCCCTCCATAGCTTCTTGAACAGCTTCCCTGCAAACATGCCCAGGATGAATCTTCACCTCTCTTCCTGACATAGCATTCTGCTCATCCGGCCATTTCATCACATGCCACCGTGTTCGTACTGATTTTCATGTTCATCTACCCTTCCTACTGCTGAATTGATAGGTTCTTGAGATGGGGGGCTATATCCTGAGTTCTTAACACAGGGCCTAGCCTGTTACAAGTACTCACAAAGCATTCCTTGGATGTAGGAGTTGAAGCACTTCACCAAGATGCCTATCCCAGGCTACTGAACCTTTACCTGTCCTCACTCACTGAGGCACAGTGAAGGCGACCATGAACACGGAACTTCTACCTCTGCTTTTGAGTGTTGCTGTATTTCATTTTAGCCTTGCTTTCCCTGTTTCAAATCCAGGAAGTCTTCCATTTCTTCCAGTTTTTTTTCTATTAGTCAGCTCTAGCCTGAAAATTCCGTAATTGACCATCTTAAAAGATGTACACAATTGTAAGGAACACTGAGAAGATATTTTTGCTTATGGGTCTGAGACTTTGTTCTAAAGCATTGATTTTGCCAGTTGCTTGACCTCTGAGTGAAGAGGCTGTGTTAGGTTTTTCCAGAGGAAAGCCAATAGGCTGTGTGTACATTTGTGTGCGTATATACATAAATACATATATGTGAGATTTTTAATAAGGAATAGTTTACATGATTATGGAGGCTGAGCAGCAAATGTAGATGTAGAAGAGCCAATGTGTGATTCCAATTCATGTTTGAAGGCTTGAGAACCAGGAGAATCAATGGTATAAATTCTAGTCTGAAAGCTGAGACCTGAAGAGGGCAGATGTTTTGGTCTGAGTGTGAAAGTCAGGGAAGAGCAATGTCCCAGCCCAAACAGACAGGAAATTAGGAATTCGTTCTTGCTCAGTCTTTTTATTCTATTCAGGACTTCAGCAGATGGAATGAAGCTCACCCACATTTGGGAGGACAATCTGCTTTACTCAGTCTATTGATTTTAATGTTAATCTCATCCAGAAACACCCTCATAGACACAAAGAGAAATAATATTTAACCAAGTATCTGGGCGCTCCATGGCCCTGTCAAGCTGACCCATAAAATTAATCATCACAGAGGAGGTGTTCTGCTTATGTATTTTGCCAATGATGCCAACCAGTTGACTTAAGGAAGGAATTCTGTGTATGAAGAGCATCACTTATTTTGCAAATGATCATGAATATAGTCTTTGCAAGAAGACTGAAGTGTAGTCTCATTTATTAGTTGCATTTTAATCAGAGAAGAATAAAGGGTGGAAAGAACCCTATGTATTCTAGTTGGTCATAGGGTAAAGGCCTCAAATCATTTTAGGAGCTAGGCAAATTAGTAAATAAAAATGTTGAGCATATGCCAGTCCAGAATGGTGGGAACCATGATGCATAGGGGAACTCAGTACCTGTCTTATAGGTCTGCAAACAGTTTTTTATGCTGCCAGTTAAAATTAGGCTTTGGCTAAATTCTTTCCCTCGTTAACTTGCTACAGGATTTTAGAAATTCATTTAATTTTCCACAACTCAGTTATTTTATTAGAATATATGGCTAATCTTATAATCTCAAGATTCTTTTCATGCATTTCACCTGCCACTTAAATTTGAGAAGTTACAAAGTAACCTTTCCCTATCAAAAGAGGTCTAACATGCATTCTAAAGAGAAGTGACACACCATCCTCTGATGCAATATAACCTGCTTTCCAGAGACATTGTAATGCGTATGTCTGCTGTTTTGTCAAATATCAAGAGCAAAAATACCCTAGTCGTATTTTTGGATCAAAAAACTACATATAGTAATGTGATTGATGATGTAGCATGACCAAATTTCTTTTTTTTTTTTTCATTTCTTGATAATTAGGTAACAAGTCTCCACAGGTATTGCCAAATCTGTATCTTGCTGTATGTGTGCATGTTTTCTAAAGCTTGGCGATTGCTTTCTATTGGTAAGTAGGATAACTTTCAATACATATGTGTTTGTGTGTGTTGACTTTTCTTGTCCAAAGTCTTTTCATATAGTCTTGAAGCCTTCAAACTATAATTTAAAGCAAGACAGCCTCTTTGGATTTATGGAGTTATTTTCCCTTTGGCTAAAACCCTCTATGGTCACAGACCACTAGATTTAAAAAGGCAAACCTGTCCAAAGACCAACATAAATTTTCAGATGTAGAGAAAACGGTGCCTGCTTATTAAATTAGTGAGAATATAGTATTTGGCAGCTACAAATAAATGATGTTTTTCCCTTTTAAGTTAGAAGCAAGATGGTTAGAGATGTGTGATATTTGACTCACATTTGTCACGTTTAGCTACATTAGTTGAGAATAATTTGCATGTTACATCGTGCGTGCTTACTTTAGACTTCCATTCAGTTTTGACTAGATAAATGGGTTCACCTTTGCCAAAAAGCTCCCAGTTATGAACACATTTAAAACAATTTTTCCCCAGCATACAGAGAATGAACATGAGCATTAAAAAAAATTTAAAAAAAAAAGTCATGTTGCCTCAGCAGACCCTTCTCCAGTACTCCAGTGTTTACCTGATGGGGTTTTCTAAATGCATGTCAGGCATTCTCCATTGGGTGCCTCCATCCATTTTCCATTTGTCCTTTTGTTTCATAGAAATTATTAATTTTAGTCCAATAAAAACAGGGCTTTTTCTTTTGGTGATTCATTATTGGAAACCATTTTCATGGACTTTGAGGGCTTTTAGAAGAAAACATGTTTATCCTTGACAGATCTTGGTATTTTTCCACATCTCACAGGAACCTTTCCAAGTCTTTTTTTTTTTTTTAATAAATTATAAGAATGGAGACTTTCTAAGCTAAAGTTGATTCACTGTACAGGCTTTCTAGAGTAGTTTCTGGGAAAATGCTGCACGGTGTTTACAGTCATGAAACTTGTGTGAAAAGCAATCACCTTCACTCCCTTTTAACCCAAAGATGCTATTATGAAATGCAATTTTTGATAACGTTTATATTTGGAGTTATGTTTTATTAATGGCCTATGTTATATTTCTATAGAAATGGGAAGTACTTCTCCTAATCCTAATATCAATACCTCATGAGTAGAAACTAGGTACAAATGTCAGATGGATGTTATGCTCTAATTAGTGTCTCCCCCCTCCCCATCAGCCAGTTTTTCTTTTAATTTTTCTTTTCATGCTTATCACCTGACATGGTGAAATACCTTCTAATGACATTATGTATCTTTTTATTTAATGAGTGTGTGTGTGTGTGTGTGTGTATACTGTTGAAAATGTCTACATTTTTTTGGATGTTAGTCTAAGTGTTGCAAATCAAGTCTGTCTTATTATTCAAATATGCAGTCCAATAAGGTTCTGGGCTAGGAGTTACTTGGTCTCCTTAAATTGACTTTGTGCATTTCTAACTAAGAATACTGGGTATATTCTTACATCTCTTGATACCAGATATTATTCAAGATACAAATTGAGTTGGGCTTAAAGGATAAATAGGACTTTTAATCAATAATAAAAATAATAATGATGATATTTATAATAATAACAATGGGTTAGCATTAAAGGAGCATCTTTTTTGTGGTTAGGCACTCTTAAGTTATATCTAATATAATACAACTCAAGAGGAAGGCTCAGAATAATGAGAAGGTATTGAAGTTCGGCTTCTAATTCTGGTTTTATCATTAAATCATTCCAGTTACAGGCCATGTAAGTCATCTAACCTCTCAGTGCCTCCAATTTTGGAGATATTAATGGTTACTACCTCTAGGAGTGGTATGAGAAAGAAATGAGATACTATGTGCTTGAACATGGTAAATGCTCAGTAAATGTTAACTGTTATTCTTCTATTTATTATATAGATGAAGAAAATGATTAAGTCATAGAGAAGCTAAGTAAGTTCCCTATGTTTAAGAAAGTGGTTTGAGGCAGATTTGAACTCTGGCTCCAGAAGCTAGGTTCAACTACCAAGGTTTCTAGGAAAGGAAAGAGTAACTGCAGATGAGGAAGCTTGAGTGTGGTGTTGGTTGGAGTCGGGGGCGGGGGGGAGGGCGGAGGGGAGGCAGTGAAGAGCATAGATGAGTGAATACAGAGACATGAGGCTGGATTTGGTCTCAGGCCACTTGCGGAAGGCCTTGTGAGGCCTTGGATAGAAACAGAGACAACCAGGAATCAAGGGAAAATAATCTGTTCTATAATTATTTTGCATTATTTATGTGTATTGAATAAATTTGATGTGTAACACTGTATAAATTTAAGGTGCACAGTGTGTTACTTTGACACATTTAGATGTGGTAATATGATTACTGTTGTAGTAATATTTGTCGCATTACATAATTATAGTATTCTTTTGCATTTCAGTGAAAAAAAAAAAAACAAACCCAGCATTTTCCTTTGATTTAAGCTGTCTTCTAAGCAGTACTGTGATTTCAGTGAATAAATATGAGGTACCAGTTCAAATGGGAGGGTCCTCAAAGATTAGGGAATTTACAGAAGAGCTCTCACTAGACACCATGTAGATGAAACTAGTTTTTAGCCACAATACAGGTTTCAAGCTCTGTAGTTCTACAAACTATGCCTTCTCACTGCTATGGATTGATTTGCCTCAAGGATTCTGATTCTAGCTAATAAAGTTCGCAAGGACTATAAGCAGATGCAGAACATCTGCAAAGTGGACTAGATATTGAACATCTGCCAGCCAACATATCTTTTCCCTATTGAGCGATTGATGTGGGAAGTCAAGTCACAATCAGGTTACTTGGGGGACATGAAACCAGAATAAGTTCAGGAAGTCACATGATTCAAGCAGGGTCAGCTTCATGGGCATGTGACCTGCACAGTTGCTCAGGGTCCCATGTTCCTAAGCGCCCCATGTTTGGTTCAGTATTCTGCTATCACCATCTTGCAGTTCTTAATTTTTGAACAAGGGCTCTATAGTTTCACTTTGCACCGCGCCTCAGAAGTTGTGTATCTGGGCCTAGATTAATGAGTTTAATGATACTACACTATAATCCCCGATGGGTCACCCATTTCACTGTTAATGGGGCTTCAGGTTTTTTCCTTAATGCAGTAGGTCTCTTCAACTGGATAAAACTTGAAATGGCTTGCTAGCATGATCACCTCTGACTCCATTTTCCTGACTTTCGTTACTATCTTATTGACATACCTCTTCTTTTGCCTGCTTATATAGTGAATTAAGTATTGCCCTGGGTGCATTTCTTTGAGTTGATTTTATGTATTTATAAACAGACCATTACATATTTATTTACTAGATTAGCTTTCTGAAAGAATTCATGTTTCCCAGTTCTTTCTTTCTTTCTTTTTTTATTTTTTTAAAGATTTTATTTATTTGAGAGAGAGAATGAGATAGAGAGAGCATGAGAGTGGGGAGGGTCAGAGGGAGAAGCAGACTCCCTGCTGGCAGGGAGCCCGATGCGGGACTCGATCCCAGGACTCCAGGATCATGACCTGAGCCAAAGGCAGTCGCTTAACCAACTGAGCCACCCAGGCGCCGTCATGTTTCCCAGTTCTTTAAGAAGTGCCCTATATGTTACTTACATGTTGTGTATGAAATCAATGTCAATAACTCTGAAATTTACATGAAAGTACGATTAATTAGCATAGTAGGTTGGAGGATAGAATATAAGCAGAATCATTTTGGTAAGATAGAGCAGTGTGGCTAGAAACCCAGTAGTCATTGGGACGGTAGGTTGGCTGACAACCATGCTGTTAAGTAAATGAAAAGACTTAGGTAAGAGTTAAGGACACACATAGAGTTTTTACCCATCACTCCCAGTAGTCGGGCCCTTTCTAGAGTTTTTAATCCTTGGCAATATGAGGAGCCAGGAGAGTTTACAGGAAAGAACAGACGTGATTGATGACAGGATAGTAGGGGGTATAGAAGAAACATTAAAAAATAACACTAAAAGTTGGTCTTATCTGGGGGACAAAAAAAAAAATGAGGGAATCTTAAAGTCTTCAAGCACTTGAAAGTTTTTGAAACAAATTGTAGGAACATATTTTTTTCATTTTAATAATGAATTGACTGTGGAATTTCAGCATAAAAAATTTGCAGAAAATAATGAGTTAGACACTTGGATTATGAAATCAGTGAAATATTAAAATTTTATTTTTTATTGCTTTATTGTAATAACTGTGTTCATCTGTATTTGTTTAGAATATGAATGTATGATTTAAAAACCAAATGCCTATCAATCAAAACATTTCCCACCTGCTCTCTCTTATGGGACTATCAAAATAGTAAATTAAATGAAACCAACATTGTTTTACTACTTGTCCATCATAAAATATTACTGGTTCCAGGTGAGTACCTATTTATAAGGGTCCTTTGAAGATTTAATAGAGGGTTTTAAATGAATGGAATACCATGCAACGAAAAATTTTACATCATAAACAAAAATGAGAGGTAAACTGTCAAACATTTTGCAAAGGTAGAAAAACAATATACTTAAAAAGAGTTTATACATGCTGGTAAGAAACACTCAAAGCAAAATGGAACAGAAAGGTAAAGGGTATGAACAGACCATGCACTGAAGAAATAAAAATGGCTTATGGAATTATTTTCAATATCACTATTAATCAAATAATTGACCTTTAAAAAAGAGAATATAATATTGTCTGCAAAATTAGCAATGATTGAAAAAATGATACTACTTTGCACAGATAACCTTCATTTTCATGTGTCCCAAATGGCAGAATGGCTAAATTATTTATGATATGACTAATTATGTTATGAAATATTATTCAGTCATGAGTTTTCTTCATTTTTGCAGATTAAAATCAGAGAAAATTGCACACAAGAAAATCCTAAGTGTAAATATCAGAAACACCAGTGTTATGTATGGTTCAAGTAATGTTGAGATATATATGTAGATCCATAGAAGAGAAGATTGGACCCAAAACACCAACACTGTAACAGGAGTTTTCTGGGATTTTCGATGATCTTGTATGTCTTCTTTTCTCCTGCGTGTCTTCAGAAATCTCTCTAATGACATCCTTTTGAAGTTTGAAGTTTTCTCTTCCCATCACACACACACACACACACACACACAAACACCACACCAGAGGGAACTGGGGGAGATTGCGATCCCTACATATTCTTGCCTCCACACTTTTTTACCTGAAAAACATAAAAGCCTAAAGTAGCAAAGTGCAGAAGTGGCCATTGCATTTGAGAGTATTAGTGCGAAGACTGACTTTTGAAACCCAAGATTGCTGATGGTCTTAACAACCTGGATTTTTGGGTCCAATCCTAATTTCAAAACTTGTGTTCCATTTTTTTTTTTTTTTTTTTTTGCCATAAGTATGCTCAGTGTGTTTCATTTCTTGACTTAGAAATAAATCATAGTTTTTATGCCTACAGAATATATTTTAGATGGTTTAGGAAGAAGGCCTTTTGTGTGAAATAGACATTTGCGGCAGACTCTCAAAGACCATCTTTCTGCAGTTAGAGGCAAGACCCAAAATGCAAGTACTCCCGGAAGAGGTAACACACCTCCTGTGACTGTGAGCAGGGAGCAAGGACCAAGGACCCCAGGCTTCTTGTCTTCAGGCCCCAATTAGTGAGGCATCATTCTATGTGAGTTTAATACACCCATAATCATAATTACAAATCTTGACATTTAGATGCTCCCAAAGTCAACACCCATCCCAGCAGGGTTAGCCACATTATCACTAGTTAAAGAGATACAGAGCAATTAGAAGCTAAAGGAAAAGGTTAGCTCTACCACACAGAGGGAAGGAGTTCAGCCGCTAAACCCACCTGCAATTGCAGTGTTAATTTTTTTAAAATATTGGCTTCAAAGCCTTGTCACCCATGACAAGGAAGATCTGAATCTAAATGGAATATTTAAGAGAAGTGCTTCCTCAGCCCTCAATCAGGCTGCACACTGACCTTTGCATAGTCTCCACCAGTTGCTCAACTGTCATGAAATGCTGGAGAAAGTGGAACATCATTGGACCTGTCATGAGGTCAGTCAGCCGGTGCTCAGGCCAATTTGCTAAAGAGTCCGTTCCCTTACCAGTCCGATGAAATGTAGTACCAATTAATCACCAGCTAATTTTCAGGGAGTTGAAACTTCCTCGTATTTGTTGTCCACTCATCACTTTACCTGGCCTTGTGGGATCTTAGGCCCGGAACAGGAGGCAACCTCAGTGACACATGAAGCTGTCGAAACTTATGTTTTAGGCCAGCAGGGTGACAGGCAAGGGGACACCTGCCTCAGGCCAGCACTGCCCTATTTTAGTTAGGGGGCTCTGTGTGGTTTGCAACCCCCAGAGGTAGGGCGCACTGCTCAAGTGCATGCAACAGACATTCTCTTTTTGAAACTCGTAATGATCTCGTAAGACCTCATTGTTTTTTTCTATCAACCTATCAATTCTTTATCTGTCTTTAGAAGGTGGTGGCTTTGTCATTATTCTCTGCAGAGGCTTTTTATCTGAGAGCGGTTGAGTTGTCTTAAAAGCAGAAAGGTTTCTTTTTTTTTTTCTTTTACCAAATAGACTGTTCTATTTGTAGCCAAGTCTCATAAATTCAAATACTTGTCAAAATAAATGAATAGTATGTTTGTTATATTCATGACTTAAAATCACGTTTGATTGCTTACTCATTAATCCACAAAATTAAGCAACACACCCTGGATTGCAGTCATTAGTACAAATAAGTGGGGTTCTTCTAGGCGTCAAATGTAGTGGAACTCATTGTATGGGTGTGTTTGTTTCGAAACTAAGTATGTTGGGCGCCTGGGTGGCTCAGTTGGTTAAGCGACTGCCTTCGGCTCAGGTCGTAATCCTGGAGTCCCAGGATCGAGTCCCGCATCGGGCTCCCTGCTCAGCAGGGAGTCTGCTTTGCCCTCTGATCCTCCCCCCTCTCATGTGCTCTCTCTCATTCTCTCTCAAATAAATAAATAAAATCTTAAAAAAAAAAAAAAAAAGAAAGAAACTAAGTATGTTAATGCACAAATTAGTTTTATAATTTCAGAAGGTTTCCTCTGGAAGAAAACCAAGTACTTAACTGCAGTCCACCAGCAAACGGGGTTGAGATCATAATTAACTAAGTGGATTTTCGATGGAAAAATTGTAAAATGTAATTTTACATTGAGCCTCGAGGATGGGCAGGAGCTATTCTGTCCTCTGTAGGAGAATACATGGTAAGGGATGTTACCTTTATTCTTAATTGGATGGAAAAATCAGGACTTGGGGAGATGGTGTCCACCTTAAAAGTGTAGACATCCACATAACAGAGGCTTTGCTTTTCCTCTGGGGTAGAGCAGAGGACTTAAATCACTCATTTACCTTAACCCTTTCCCTGTGCCAAGTACCCACTAGGAGCTTGCAATATAAAGTCAGGTTGTACTTGAAGGGGCATCTGGCTGGCTCAGTCGGTACAGCATACAACTCTTGATCTCAGGGTCATGAGTTTGAGCCCCACATTGGGTGTAGAGATTATTTAAGATAAATCTTTAAAAAAATAACAAAGTCAGGTTGTACTTGAATTCTCTCCTCTGTAATGCGGGGCTAATACCGCTTTTCTCATAAGGTTTCTTATGAGTATGAAATAGAATATGTAAGCATTTACAACAGTGCCTGGTACATAATGAGGGCTGCGTAATTATTTGTTAAAAGCATTTTTTAATTATGTGACTCATGGTTTCAAATAGCTTCCAGTTTTGTTTTTTTGTTGTTGTTGTTTTAAGTAGCTTACAGTTATAGAGGCAAGTAAATCAAGATCTTTGGGCTATGTGACAGGTAATGATGGAGACATGGACAGTTTTGTGGGAACACCAGAGAGCCTGGTGGAAGACCTCATATGGGGGACTTGAACTACATTTTGGAAGCCATGATAATATATAATAAAGAATTTTAAGTTGGAGCAAGACCATGCCAGATTGTATGATGGAAAACCCACTTCAGCAGTGGTGTTGGGGGTACACATCGGGGGGCTGGACTGGAAGCAAGAAGTAAATTGAGGCCTTTGCCGTGGAGATGTGAGGCTCTGGCCAGAGGCACTGAGGCATTTTGTTGTAATGGAGTAATCCCTGCAGAGAGAAAGCAACCTTAGATTCCAGTAAGTTACTGCCTTCATGGATGGCTGTGGTAGCGCTGGGCCTTGGCCAAGAAATTACCAAAGGAATGTTTCTGAGACAATTACAGCTTTGCTGTGGATAGAGAATAGAAACTGGAGGGAAGTAAGGAGAATAAAACTGAGCCAGTGAAATAGTACTTATATGAATCTTATGACATTGTCAACATATGTATGCTTTGTAATTTACAAACTAATTTTCCCTGTGCTATTTTATGTTTCGTAGTGTCAGTTATACTCCCTTAAAAAAGAATACTCTTCCAAAAATGCAGTCTGGGTGTGTGTGATTTAGTTAAGAATAATTTGAAGAAAAAGCCATTTGTGTGTACGTGTGTCCATGCATTTTAAAACATTACCTTCATTTCCGATAAGGTACACTCTCCCAAGACCTTTGAAGCCCTTGCAAATGGATAAAACTGAGGAATGTCCAGTGATACAATGGGTAAATGGCAAGCAAAGCCACTCAGCAGATTGGCATCATTTCTAAGAATTTATCAGCTGGTTTAACCTTGAGGATCTTTCACTTTCTTGTGTGTCCGCCATTTTTAATCTGTGTAATTTAGAGACAGTGAAAATAGTATTACTAACAAACCAGATATATTGAGTTTTTATAATCTCTGACATTCATGTTACCTCAGAATGCTTGAAACTTCTTCCAGCTTCTTTACCTCTATGCTTTCCCCACTGCTGCCCCTGGGGGCCCTTTTTAGGGGTAGGGCTTGGCGGCTGCCACCTGACCTCCCTGGGGCTCTTTGCCCCACCACTGCTATGGATGGTGAAGGGCACAGAGGAAAGTGTCTTCAGGCTTTCCTTGTGTATATTAGGTGTCAGTTGTGAAGGTTGTTTCATAAATGCTGAGCTGTGACTACGAAGGAAAGTCAAGAATGCAACAAAAACAAACCCAAGATTCTCTTGAACGTCAGTCAGTCCCAGGAAGCATATGATTCAGTATAAACGTGTTTAATGCATACCTGGCTTCTTAGTGAGTTACTGCATAATTAAAGGAGGTAAAGGTACTTTTGGCCAAAATATTGGTGGTTTTTTAATGGGCATATTTTTTTGTCATCACAGGCAATGTAGGCAGCTGTCTCTTTAAAAAGCACTGAGAATAAATAGGGTTCTTAGTACAGTTGAATAAATTATGTTATTTTCTTTAGAATGAAGCTTAAATCTGTAAAGTTTGTAAAGGTCCCTATTATGGATTTTCAGTTTGGAGAGGAAATGAAAATTGGTTTATCTCATTTACTGAATGTCGATTGAACTTTGTGAGAATCAGAGCTGTTACATACTTGCTCTGAGGATGCTGGATCTGATCCTTGCATCAGATGAAGATGCTAACATGAGCATGCTAATTTTGAAAATCTGGATTAAATGCTTTTAGCTAGCTGTCAAAATCCTATGAAGGAAGATCACCTATTTTCAAACCTTTGTTTAAAGTGGCATAAAATTAACTCACATAGCCAATTGTTATTTAGTTACAAGCAGATGCATACATTTAAATGAAATTCTGCAGTGTTTCACTCTCTTCCCAAAGGTGATAATGTGTTTTCCTCTACTTGTGAAATTGTTGTAATTTCACAGTCTTACTTAGATTTAATTGTGTTTATTAAGATTTGAGACAAATGATTCCAATTTTATTTTGTAGGATCCTGGTTTTCTTCCTGTGTCTTTTAATTTTATTTGATAGTTGTTGGTAATATGGAATATGGATGAAACAGTAAAAATGGCAATATGTTGTTAAATTCAACAGTTTAACCCAAAGAACTCAATATGGAAAATAAGCTTTTCTTAGTAGTACATTAGTTTACTTGACGTGTAATTAAAATAGAGCCACATATTTCTTACTGTAATTACTAATACAAAAAAATACACTTTTATAAATTGTATTCTATGAGCATTGGGATCATTCTTTTCTATTCTCTATGTAGGCTAAAGATAATAGCATCAGATTATAAAAACTCAGGCTATAAAACTGACAGAATGCTATAGGTTGATAACAGAGCAAACCACATCATGAATATTGAAGGACTCTGCAATAAATGCACTTGGTGGCATTTATTATTAAAATATTTACTTGTCAGTGTAGAAACTGAAGTCATTGGTATATTGCTTCCAGTTATGGTGGAAATAGACAGCACAACCCATGTATTGCTAGCTGGAAGAGCAGTACTGCACGTCTAATGGGTTGTGTGTTCTTGTGTGATGAAGAGCAAGAAAAAAAAAGAAAAACAAAAATTACCTATTTGATGTGTTTGATCTTGGTGCTTTCTCTGTTCCTCTGTCAATCCTGTGATGAAGAGATTAAAGAGAAGCAACAAAGTAAAAGCAGAATATGGATAAACAAGTCAAGTGGGATTTAGTCTGGAAGCCAGAGAATGTTAGCTATGGTAGGAAAAGGAATTAACATTTAACCTTCCATTGTGTACCAGGCTCTGTGCTAAGCATTTAGGCATGTTAGGGATATTATCAAGGAAATTAACATTCTACCTCCACTTGACTCACCCCCCAGCGCATGCACACACACACTCGCACGTGTGCACACGTGCAAACACACCTTTACTAGTGATATTGATCATATAGTCTCGCTGTTTGAGTATAAAAACAGGTCTGAGTCCTTGAAGAGATGTTGATGGTGTGAAATTGCAGAGAACACATGGCTCTTTTGATCAAGTCTATTACTCAGGTTTCATGGATGTTGTAAATTATCCAAAGTTCTTCTATTTCTTTTCATCTTTGAGTTTTTTGTTGTTGTTGACTTTTTCATTATTTTAACCTTTACAAGGTAAGTATGAGAAAAAGATGGAAATATTCTCTAACGTGAGGTTTATGGGTGATATTTTTTCTAAGAGAATCCTAATTTCAGATGTTCTTTCCATATGCCTTCAGGGGTGGGCAGAGGATGCTTGCAGTTACCAAAACCAGTGCCTAATCTTTGAATTGGGAACACCATCCACATGGACAACTGAGATCTAGTTATTGAATATAATTTGGACATGCTACATTAATTTGCTTCTTTTTCCATGTTTTCCTAAATTCTATTTAGAAGTTAAGTGTGTTCCTGAGAATTACACTCTGCCTTGACCTTTCAAACAGAGGTACGAAACACATGGATAAACGTTGTACCTCTTCCTGGTGCCTTGATTTTACTGGCAATTAAAGAGAAAATCTTTTTGTATTAAAACAAGCACAGAAAGCTGGTAGAATGCAAAATATAAGACATGAATTTGTAAAAGCTGAGCCCTTCAACTGTGAGCTTGGGATATGCCAACTCAGGCTAGGTCCCCACTACCCTGGAGGTCTATTCACATTTGTTCTCAAGCTACGTTGGGGCACACATCTAGAAGCTTGACACCAGGTACATCCAAGTGGCGTCTTGGAGGAAAGTGGGCAAGGGAGTGCCTGGAGCCAGACTTCTAACCCTGCTCCCTCTCCATCTGCCACACACCTCTAGTGTGACACTTCTGCTCCTTCAGAGACCAAAGAAACAGATTCTCCCTTTCAAAACTGAGCCTGAAAAAGAAAAGAGAACACACATAATCTCTATTTTTGGAGCTCGATGTGGCAGAAGCAATTTCTCCCAGTGTTGAATAGAAAAATGAAGAATTTCTCCCCCATATCAAAACCAAAACAACAGCAATAATGATAATGACACTTGGAGGATCTTATGGGTATGTATTGGTTGTTTATACTCATTCATTTCTAAAAAAAAATAATAATAATTTGAATGTTTATTCTGAAAACACATGAAAAAATCCAGGTGTCTTTTATCTGCTATCTTAGGTGTTAGTATCTGTTCTTGCCTCATTTTACTCATTCCAACAAATATATGTTCAGGGCCTACTATGTATATGCACTGTTCTAGGTGATGAGAATACAATAAAAAAGACAAAAATCACTGTTTTCTTGGAGCTTATATTCTAGTACTGTGAGAAGACCAACAATAGCTAAGACAAACAAGAAAAGATGAAACATTGATAGGGTGATAAATGCTACAAAGAAAAAGGAAGAGAAGGTAGGAACTGGTAGTGATGTTGCAACACAGATGTGTGGTGTTTAAGTAAAGTTGGGAAAGATAGAGAAACAAGTCATGTACGTGTCTCGGGGAAGACTGCATCAGGGACTGAAGGGACAGAGGGGACAGCAAATGCAAAGACACTGAGTTAAGAACAAAGAAGAAGAAATCATAGCTGGATAGAATCCGGAGAACAGGGGAGAATGCACACAGAACATGAGGTCAGAAATTTCACAGGGAGCCCATGACCAGATAGTCCATTGCAAGGACTTGAGCTTCACTATAAGTGACATGGGAAGGCAACTGATCAGAGGAGAGACATGACCTGCCTTGTGTTTTAGTAGGGTCAGTCCGGCTGCTGTGTTGAGAACGGATTGAAAGGGAGCATGGGTAGAAACAATGAGACCAGACAGGAAATTGTTGCCATAATCCACAGGAGAGACTGGGAGTGGGGTCCAAAGTGGTGAGAGTGGAGGGGTGAGAAGCAGTTAAACTCTGACTATATTTCGAGATTGGTTGACAAATTGCTTATGTGGGGGGTGGATGAGAGAGGGAGGAAGGGAAGGAAAAAGGCATCAAGGATTAATAGGAGGTTTTTAGCCTGAGCAATTGGAAGAATGGGGTGCCGTTAATTGGGATGTAAAAAGATTATGGAAAGAGCTTTGGAAGGTCAGTTTTTCAGTTTTTGACATGTTACTTTAGACAGTGGACCATATGATCCTGGAGTTCAAGAAGCAGCTCTGGGTTGAAGATTTAAGTTTGGAAGTTATCAGCATATACTTCCATGTATGCCATGAGACAAATGAGGTGTCCAAAAAAAATTTAGACATATTTCACATTTTTAGAGACAAGGAGGATAAGTAGAAGGAAATTTAAGGGAGGGCCTGGAGAGTTGAAGATGTCCGGGAAGGCAAGTGAAGAAAATAATTTAAGGAAGAGGGTAGTGATCGACTGTGTCCTTAAATCAAGCCAGAAAAGTGGCTTGGGATTTAGCTACCTGAAGATTGTTTTTGACCTTGATAAGAACAGTTTCTATGGAGTGGAGGGGTGAGAGCCTGACTGGTGTGGTCTCAGCAAAGAATGGGAGGAGAGAGACTAGAAATTACTCTGTGGACAGCTCTTTCAGATTTTGCTTTCAAGGAAAGTTGAGAAATGGGTATAGTATCTGTAGGGGTCCTGAGAAGGTTGTTTGTTTCTCTTTTTGTTTTGAGTGGGAGAATGAATAGCGTATTTGTGGACTAACCTTCCTGTGTCTCTCTGGGGATAAGATGCCTACATACTGACAGAGATCTGTGCGGACAGAAGTTTTGATTGGGAATAATGGCTGTGTGAAAAGATTTTGAATTATGGGGTCTTTGGGAAATGTCGGTGTTGTGCTGGGTGACGTGAGAATACCGACACTATGGAAGGAGAACAGAAAGGTCACCAGAAGATGGATAAAGCAGCAGAGGAGGAAGGCATCCAAATGAAATATTGCTTGTTTGCATTTTGCGTAGCATTTAGGTTAGTATGGGCCCTACCATGTCAGTGACAAATCTTCCGTATGCCTTAGAAGTTTAGTCTAGGTGAAACCTTAACAACAGAAAACTTTCAATAGAATTCCTTCTTTCATGTCCATCTCATCTCTGTGGGAAAGGTAATTTGTAATGGGTTTAAGGTCAGGGAGGAGAGGCCATTTGCCTGCACTGGACGCTTTGGAAATCAGCATGCCTTCTATTGAGGGACTAGAACAGTGGTTTATGTTAATTAATGCATCTCTGATGCTGGGAACTCTGTTACCCAGGAATGTAGATGTTCTCATGAGTCAAGTAATCTAGCTAATAAGCACCTGCAATGTATACAGTTTAAATAAATTGTTGATGTTGAAGCGAGTCTAAGTTCTGTGCATGTTGTAGACGTTGAGATGAAAAGCCCATGGTGAGTCACTCAGCAGCCAGCACCGATGGACCCAACGACTCCGTTTGGGCACCACAGATTCAGGAACTGAACCTCTTCTTTCCAGGAATAGAGACCCATTCATTCGTTCATTCATTCATCTGCACATCCAGAGTAGACTCTTGGGTGACAATTCCTGTCAGTTATGGGAGTGGGAGACCGTGAGATTTGGGGCTGCTCCAGTTCATCTTATCATCATCTTTGTGAAGAGTCATATAATGCCTTTTCTGTGTCTACCGTATTCATTAGGACATAACATCCTAATGGAAAAACCATGTATATTTGACAACATAGCCTCTCTTTTTACAGTTTTCATTTTGGAAAACAGTCACACTGTGGTCTGAAACCCTGGGTGGGAAATTTAAAAAGACTAGATTCTCGTACCAATTACTGTTTAGTATATCCCTTTGGCAAACAAAATCTCTGAACTGTTGTGTTCTCTCATTTGATAAATAGGTGTACCATTGTTATAACATATGCTATAAACTGTATGGATATGAAGGTATGGAAAACAGTAAAGTATCTTAAGGAGGAAGGTTTATATAACAAACATAGGTAATGACTTATGAGTTTTCAGTTTTAACATTCTGTATTATGCTTAGATTGCTATTCTGTTTTTTTTTTTTCTCTTTTCCCCAGTATTTAAGGCAATAAGGCAAATATACAGTACATATATTAGCAGTTAAGGATGTAGCAAGAGGAAAAGTAAGGTACTAGTCTTAACTTACACAAAAGTGTTTGTAGAACTGGTATAATAAGCCACTTTGCCTCGCCGATTGGCAATTAAAATAAATGTTACTAAGATGTGTTAGAATTTACCAATATGCAAAACTGAAATTATAATTATGTCACAAAAATAGTGATGAAAATAACACTTCCAGCACATTTTAAAAATTGATTTTATTTTCCTTTTCAAGATTTAAAGTGTTAAGCTCTTCACTCTGACCAGATGATTAGAAAGATACAGATCTACTGATTATTTTTATACTAGAATAATCTTTCATTATTAATCTATTTAAGTCTTCTCTCAAATCAATTCATCAGTGCTGCCAATTAAAAATAGAAAATGTATGTGCTCAATTTCAAGAATTAAAAATAATGCCTTGGGAGTAGCATTTCTTTCCTGTGGTAAGAGGATTGTTGGATTTTCCAATTAAAGAAGTCTCCGTACTGGAAATGAGTAGTCAATTATGAAAATTATTTTTGAATAGTCAATTTGCATATCCCTAATTGTATTCATTTCTTTTGAAAGACTGAACTTGGAATTTGTGATGTTTTGATTGATTACTCCTGCATTTGTGTTATTAATACTATTGCTAACAAGATTCCCCTATGAATGGGCCTTTGAGTGCCTTTCCTGAATAAATGTTTGAATCATAAGTAGGTTTGTTTTATTTAATGAATGAAAAATATCTAAAGATTTCCTAGCAGGTTTCAGATTTACGCACACTCTCCTTTGTTGGGTTGACAGTCGCATCCCCGCACTGCCTACTACACACACACTTGGACTTTTCCACATCACCTGATGAGCAGCATGCGAAGTCGCTCTATGGTGGTGCTGTCTGCCGGCCAAAAACACAGTTTCATCAGGACTGTCCTTGCTGTTCGTACAGCAATGTTTGTGCAATGAGTATTTTATTATATCTTGCCCTTTATGAAAAGTGACTTGGAAATGGACAATTAAATGTTTTTATATTAAGGACAAGAAACAGTTCTTATACGAAACAAAATTGAGATGAAGATGGGAATAATTTGGTTAAAAGTGCTCATGTGTAGTTTCATTGGACTTGACGTTCATTGGACTTAAAGCAGTCAACATAGCATCATGAATGAAGAGAACAAAATTAAAGGGATGTATAAAAAGGGGCTATCTGTGCGTACAAAGTGAACACATTGTATGGAAATATGCACATATATTTGTTGTGGTTGTGTGTAAAAGGACAGCTGTAATTGTGGATTTTATAATATCTTAGCTCTCTGAGACTGGAATGGCCTCTTTTACCCTGTAGATCTGTTGTTCAGCTTTTACATATTCAACTTTTATTTCTGGAAACCTCTTAAAAAAATACTGAAGTCCTTTTCGGCATATTGGAAAAGGTGACGTGGGAAGGGGTAGCCATTTCCTTCCTTCAGGAGAGTTAGACAAAATAGGTTCTTTATTTCAAGAATAGATAAACCATTAAGGAAATCCTGCCACAGTCCTTACAGACATAATATTGCATTGAGAGTTGTGGTACAGTAACATCCAAGTTACAAGTTTTCAGAGGCCATTTTCCTTAAAATCAAAGAAAGATCACAATCAGCTAGATACAGTGTTGTGTGATATGCATGCCATTCAAAGTAATTAGTGTTGTTGGATTTGTTTATAGCTGATTGCTGTGTTTGATGAACAAGAACCACTCCACAAGATTGAGAGCCCCAGTGGAAACCCTGCAGGTCGGCAGAGCCCAGATGCCTTTGAGACGGAAGTGGCTGCCCAGTTGGCTGCATTTAAACCAATTGGTGGGGAAATTGAAGTAACCCCTTCTTCTCTGAAATTAGGTATGTGTATTTTCACTGGTATGTTCTTCACCTGGTTGAAATGCATCGTCTTGCTGATTATGAGTTGCTTCTACTATATGACTTATCCTCTTAGTGTCTTTCTTTAAAAATCTGGTTTGTCTTTTCTTTAAATTATTTTTACATAGCTCTTTGTAGCTGTGGATGCTCAGACAAGGGGATATGGTTTTTTCTTGAATGGTGGGTGGATCTGAATTGCTTGCTCCTGCAGGATCCTATGGGACAGGCTGGCCTGTAAGTGATGGGGTTCATCTGTAGCCTATGAGTGTCACTTGAAAAATGTCTCTGAAAAGGGTCATCTGGCAAAAGCTAACGGTTATCAAGGACTTCAGACTAGGAATAGAGGTCACTTTCTGTGTCAGCCACCTTCTTTTTCTCCTCAAACTGTGTACCTCAGACTTTGGGGAAAACATCTTGAATTTAGTCTCTTAATTCTATCCTACTGATTTATTCCAGCAAGAACCATCTACCCAGTAATTTTGTTCAGAATTCTTCATTTTTGTTTTGAAGGCATTGGGAGAAAAATAAACATTCTTCTAAAGTTTCAGTGAATTTACATCTCCAAGAGCAATGTCAGTTTTCGGTGATGCCTCTTAGAGATAAATTTAGGTCAGTTTAACAGCATGAAGCTTTTGAAAAAGCCACTAACATTTTGGTACTTAAAAACAAATTTTCATTCCTGTTGAATGTTTGCATATGTTTTGAGACTGCTCTGAGCACCTCTTATATAGGTTAATTCTCCAGGTAGAAGAACAGAGGCTTTTACTACTCTGCAAGGGGAATCTTCCCCTTGCAAAGCAAAGTATATGCTTAAAATCATAGAAGTCCTGCGGAGTACTGGTTTTTCCCATCTGAAACAAAATGTTTACTGGAAAGTGTATTTTACATACCACAGTACTGAATATCCGTATTTGGTACTAATTTTCTGGAAAGCATCTGTGGTGCCCCTTTTATAATAAACCAAGTGGAATTTATGACCTCTAATCTTCATGATGCTCCTCTATCCTTTGGAAACCCAGCTAGTGACGTGGTGTGCTGGAATGGGGACAACCCAGGGCTCTGTGGCAGCTTCGCTCCATCCACAGCAGAGGTCTGTGGCTTCAGCATCCTCACCGCCCTGTCATTCATTTGCATAATGGTTGCCTTTTTATCCATTATGCAAATGGTATGGGAAGGAAATTAGGCAATAAGGGAAGACGAAAGGAGAAAATTGCTCTTGCTTGTTTTAATATTCTATTTATAAGCAAGCACTGTGTGGTCTTCAAACGGCTGAACCTTAGAGTACCCTGCGCTGGGGAATTTGTTTCTGTCTTCTCTTAGGAGCTTTCTCAGGGGAAAAAAAAAAAAGTTTTTCTTAAGCTTTCTCAGCTTCTTTTGTTGAACTGTCTGAGCAATATAATGTTGAAATCAGGAAGAACAGTAAGCTGAGGTTCTTTTTCTTTGAATTTTCTACTTCTTTAGTACTAATTTTTGGTGAGAGAGAGGGAGAATCTTTATTAAGTGGGAACTATATGCCAGGCACTGAGCTCAGAACGGTGCCCCAAGTGTTCTAAATCCTTTGCTTATGACAGCTCATTTTTTTTAAGGATTTTTTTTAAAGATTTTTTTTTTATTTCAGACAGAGAAAGAGCGCGGGTGCATGAGTGGGGGGAGGGGCAGAGGGAGAAGCAGACTCCCCGCGGAGCAGGGAGCCCCATGCGGGACTCCGTCCCAGGACCCTGGGATCATGACCTGAGCCGGAGGCAGACACTGAACTGGCTGAGCCACCCAGACTTCCCATGACAACTCATCTAAGCCTCACAATACTTAGCTGGGTTCTGTTACTCCCCTCATTTAAGAGGTGAGGACACAGGCACATAGTATTGAAGTAATTTATCCCAAATCACATAGCAAGTAGATGGCAAAGCCCGGATTTGAACCTTTCTGGCTCCAGTGTCAGGAACCACTTTCCTGTGCTCCCTCTCATATGCTAGTAGTAAAAGAACACATTGATACGCTTTTTCTGGGGTGTACTTTGTGAATAGGTATCTAAACCCTGAAAGTGCTTACCTCCCCGGCTTCAGATCCGTTCCACGTAGTAGTGTGGATGAGACGATGAGATTAGCTAACCTTCCTCACTGGGTGGTCAGTGTTGCCTTCCAGCCACGGACTCTGAAGCCCCGGCCTCACCTGCCCTTCTTCCCCTCTCCTGCCGGCCAGCCTCACTTCCTTCCGCCTGCATGCACCCCACCCTTACAGCAGGACAGAGCTTGCTCATCACTCAGTCACGGAGGCCTCAAGCTGACCTCTTTCTTCCCAGGGCCTGCTGTCTCCAATCCCAGCTTCTGCCGGAGCTGCCTTTCTAAATCACAAATCTGATTATATAACTCCCTGCGTAACAACCTCCAGTGGCTTCGTAGTGCGCGGAGAGCCATGTCCAAACTCATTAGCAGACCGATGCAGATGGTTCCTTGGAATGAGCAGGAGGAATCTGGGCAGGGATGAATGATGAAAAAAAATCAGCCCTTATCCTCCCTCATGGGTCCAGCAGATTGAGCACTTTTCGTTCCTGGAACTTTGAAAGCAAAGACGGGAAAACATTTATCAAGTTTCGCAGAGAAACTAGAGAAGGGCACAACCCAGCCTGCTTCGGTGTCTGCCTGCTCCGTTTTCCTTTCCTTTTGTTGCCCTCGGGTCAGGGTGTGGTCGCAGATGGTGCAGGTGTCGCCTCAGGATGGAGGGAGATGCCTGGCCGCAGAGGCAATGCTCATGGCTGCTGGGGGGAATGTGACCTGGTCGTGCTGTCAAGCCTACCCTGAGATGCTGCTTGATGAAGGGGGCTGGGTGGCTAGAGGAGGAGTAGCATTTGTGTCCCAGTGATTCACCAGAGCGGGGTGCGTATAAAATGCCAAGCACCAGAGCCCCAGCTCTTCAGCTCAGCTCCCCACTCAGCTCCCAGAGGCCATTGGAACTGGTCCTACTTCTCCTGGGGCTCATTTGCATAAGCGGGTGCAGCAGACACAGGGCTTATTCTCACGGATTGTCAAATTCTTAAGCCCCATTCAAGAAGATGGGGAATTTAATCATTACCAACTCACATGCTTGTATCTCTTATCAAGATACCATTTAACAAATAATAGGAATCAACACATTTTTATGATTAGGTCATATTAATCGCCAAAAATTTGTATTGTATTGATATCTGAAATAAAAATATGCCCAATATTCAGTATAATTTTTATATCATTGTCCAACACAAGATGGTAATTAACGATACTCTGTTAAAAGCCAACAACATTCCCTATATGCATACAGAGATCGGCCCCTCCTTTTCTTTTTCTTCCAAGATGAAATGCTTATGCCCAGAATATGCCAGAAGTTCATATTTACAGGTTCTTCACAACCTACCTACTTCCTCTCTGCCCACCTTTATTACTGGCCACTCTTCCACAGTTCCATTAACCTGCAGGCACCATGAACCACTTGCCGTTCCCCAGATTTGCTGTCTTTCAGGCCTCAGTGCTT
Organism: Mirounga angustirostris; assembly: GCF_029215605.1. Lineage (NCBI taxonomy): Eukaryota > Metazoa > Chordata > Mammalia > Carnivora > Phocidae > Mirounga > Mirounga angustirostris. Next base: position 165,037,929 of record NW_026991711.1, read on the forward strand.
GTAGAGGTAACTATCCTCTTCACATTGGTCCTCCCTTTGCTTCTTTTCTACTTGGTGAATTTGTATGCATCTTTTAAATTCAAGCCCAAATATGACTGTGTTTGTAAAGCCTTGTGCACATCTTCAAGATGGTACAATAGGTATACAATAAATAAATTTCTTAATACTTCATTCAGCAATGATGAGTTACAAAGATGAATTGGAGAAATCTTCTACTTACCTAAAAGATTTCAGTCATATACCCTATAAGCTAATGGGGTATATATTTTTATTTATAGGAGGAGTTTCAAATCAATTGGGCATCTACAAAATTCCAACCTCATTCATCTAAATTATTTCTTGCCATTTATTTTCCCAATGGATTTTCTTTTTCTTTTTTTTTTTTTTAAAGATTTTATTTATTTATTTGAGAGAGAGAGAATGAGAGAGCATATGGGGGGGGGGTCAGAGGGAGAGAAGCAGGCTCCCCGCTGAGCAGGGAGCCTGATGAGGGACTCGATCCCTGGACTCCAGGATCATGACCTGAGCCGAAGGCAGTCGCTTAACCAACTGAGCCACCCAGGCGCCCGGATTTTCTTTTTCTTTTCTTTTTTCTTTTTTTTAAAGATTGTGTTTGTTTATTTGAGAGAGAGCGCGCGTGCACGAGCTGAGGGAGGGGCAGAAGGAAAGGGAGAAGCAGACTCCCCGCTCTGCAGGGAGCCTGATGAGGGGCTGGATCCCAGGATCCTGAGAACATGACCCGAGCCAAAGTCAGATGCTTAACTGACTGAGCCACCCAGGCGCCCCCACCCCGCACCCCAGTGGATTTTCTAATGTAATGCTAAATGTCTAAGTCCTGATGCAGAATGATTTGCTAGTTTGGGCCAACACTTTAAGATTCTGTTTCTGAAATTGGCCACGCTTCCTACTGTATAGCCTAGAGATTGCTAACCTAAAAATCTATTTAAAAGAAGAGACTTGCTGTAGAACAAATGCCAGGTAGAATAGCAAAGACTCATATTCACAGAGTCCACTTGAACTTTAAAGTCGCCCAGTTCAGGGATTTTTCCAAGTCTTCTTTGGAGGCCTGTGGTACTTCTGAACATGGTTTGGGATTTCAACAACTATGTGATTGTAGTTAATTAACAAATGATGTTTACTGAGCATTTAAGTTTTAGATGCTCTTCTAATTTATTCATGTTCACTCTTTGTACAGGTAAGATGGATTATGCTAGTGGGGAAGAAAGGAATACAGAAGGCTGTTGAGTAGGCAACAGAGAATCCTAATGCCTTTTAGAAGTACTATAGTGAAGAAACCCACTTCCCCTCAAGAATTCATAGTGCCCCTGACAACACCTTTTGTAAAGTGCTGGTTCTGGAAATAGAATAGAATTTCATAATTAGCAGTTCTCTAGACAATTGACAATATTTTACAAATAAGCAAATGTGTGCTCTGATGTCAAATAACTGGTTGGGTAAAGAACTAGAGTTGGACCCTGTGTCTTCTGGCTTCTAGTACAGCACTCTTTCAACTACATGACATTTTTGGGATTAATTGAAGATTTCAATTACCATGTCTTTTAATACTATATGTGATAAAATACCACCTCATATCATTTTGGAATCAAGATAGAATGTAAATTAATAAATAGATACTATGAATAGCTGTAAGTCAGAAGCTAATAAGGGAATAAAGACCAGAAAATTAGATGGCGAAAATTTCCTTTAAATCTTTCTGTAAATAAAAAAAAAAAAAAAGAAGAAGAATTTACTTCGTCTCCTCATCCCTTGTAGGTCTGCACACACCTGCACACATGCATGTATGTGTGTTTGGGGGAAAACTGCACCAAAACCAATATGCTAATGGGATACAGAGGTGATTTTTTTTCTGTATTGCAGATACCGTTGTACTCTTTTTGACATTTCAAGGATCTGCACGTAGCGCCTTCTGTACATCAGACAAATTAGGACAATTAGCTTGCCATTTAGAAGAGTAAGGGTCTTTTAGCCTTCTCGTCAGTGGTTCCTGTGCTGCCTTTAGATCTGTGGTACCTGGCCTTCTACTGTTGCGCAAAAGATGTCATGAGGTCATGGCCCCAAGCTTGGCCCATCCTTGTCCCTCGGGAACCAGTGGTGTGGAGCTGGTCCCAGACCTACAGTATTTGATCTAGCTGTGTGCCCAGGTAAATCATTTAATCTGTATCAGGACCACATCTTTCCAAACAAAATAAATCAGGACACATTTGTCATTTCCAGAGAAGTGAATATTTGAGTTGAGACCATCTGGGTCATTTCGTTATGTGTCATTACCATGTCTCCTTGCCCCACAGTTTTCTCATCTATAAAATACCCCTTGCTTGCCCTAATGGGCTATGATTGTTTTAGGAGAATTTCATTCGTACCACGCTGAATTCGAATCTGACTCCATGCGCCTGCCAATTTCTGTCCCATGGCCCCAGGTAATTAGTAGTTTTATTTTGGATCTTTTGATAATTTTTTTCAGTACTTCTTGACAGAAACTTGCTATTTTGGGTTCAAGCTTACATGAGAAAATATTTTCTTTAGTTATAATTATTTTAGGGATGTAATTTAAACAGTGTATCAGGAAAAAACGCATTTGGGACTTGGTTGTTGCCAGTCTTGTGATCTATATTACCCAGATATAAAGCAATCTGATTAAAGTTTGGAGTTGAAATAGCATTAGCTTTATTCTCCTCTTGTGTGTTAAACTTTGAAGATGAGCTCTCTTTCTATTTGAAAGTGATTCTTGTTTCTGAGACTTGAAAGCTGAAAGGTGCCTCAGATGCTTTATTGTTTCCTTGTGTGTTTCTGCTTCAAAACTGAAATGGACGTTATGATTGTGTGTTTGTTATAATACAATTATTTTCAAAACACTGAGTTCCCTTGTCTTTATTTTCAGTAGTTCTCAGGAAAAAAAATTACATAGCCATAGATTAGTGTTGGAAATTGTGACCATTTTCTATCTGATTTTGACTAATTTACTGCATAAGGGAAACATATGGGAACATTTGTCTGAATTTTTAAGGAAACCAAATCCCTTTATGGCACTGATCTTCAGGAAAAAATAAAGAAGGGGGAAGTTTATTCCTTTAATTAGGCTGCAGTGTGTAAGTAGCTGCTGTGCCCATAATGTGAGTTTAAGTATTGGCATCTGACCCTAGACAAACACAGTCACACCACACACATAGCAGAACTAAAGCTCAGGGCTGGGCTGGGCTTCTGCCGGAGCCTTTGAATTCAGACTACAAAGCGCACAAGCATGTTGCGGGTTCCTCTTTGCTGGAAGCTCTCCGTTGTGGGCTGTGAAACCAGAGTTGAAATTACCAGGCAACTGAGGTCATTTGCTTGGATGAATCCATAAGTCATAATTTGGTCATTGAGTTTCATCTTATTTGTTTCCTGTTGGGGCTGATTATTCAAAAGTTAACAGCTATAGAATAGCTTTTCTTTCTTTACTTTTTTCTTCCCTTCGAGGCTGGTATTTTCTTCCCATGCAGGCTTAGATGAATGATGTTGTAATTAGCTATGGTAACCTTGCCAGGCCGTCATCAATCAGTCACAGCCATAGAGTCAACAAAGTGTGTGCATGCTTTCTGGAACGACAGTGACTAAATCAGGATGAAGGCGGTCACGGCGTTTCTAACCCATTTCTGGCATCATTCTTCTTTTCCTGATGTTTTGGTTTTTATTTTAGTTTGTTTTCACAGTAGGTGAAAGTTGCTGGGGGTGGAGGGAATCAGATTATATATTGAATATTTTAAAAATGTTTTGATACTCCAGAAAGGGCCCGAGGTACTTGGTTGAATGAAAAAATAAAATCAATACCTAAAGACAAGCAACTCCTGAACAAATGTTAAAAGGTAATTACCACACAGGAGTCATTTTTGTTTGTGTTAGTGAAGTACAGATGTGAGTAGTAGTTCAAATAAGAACTTTCCAGCATACTTGGCATTACCTTTTATAAGTAACTGCAGAGGAATGGTGTATACAGGCATACTTCATAGACAGGCAGTCAGTTTATAACATTTTATAAAAATGAGTGAGATTTGCTTGCAAATACTCTGTATTCTTATAAATGTCTTTTAAGTGAGATATTATTTATTAAGTTATAGAATGTTAAACAAGAAAAAACATTACCATCAGCCTAACAGAACTACTATTTTCATTTTTCTGTTTTCTGTCGAGTTTGTCTTTGTATTTTGTCTTAATTACTACCTGCTTCAGTTCTCCTTTGTCCCTTCAATTTTGTGTGCTATATCCAATGGCTAAATTTAGTACTTAAATTGGTACTAAGGTGGTTGTACTCTATGGAAAAAAATATTAAAGGGGATTTGCATTTAGCCATTCATCCAAAAATGTAAGATAGTATATAAAAAACAAACTTTCACTCTTGTTCTTTTCCAGCTATAAATTTCTAAGTTGATTATATGACCTCAGAAAAAGCAAAAAACAAAAAAACGCCGAGTTCACCGTCTCCCCTTTGGCCTCTTGCCGATGCTGGACCCACACTGAGACAGAGTCTGCAGATCCTCTCATAAACAAACGGAATGAAAGGTCACCTTCCTACCGCTCGCTTGATATTAGACCCCTGGGTTTTCAGGCCTCTTTTGCACACTGCTTTTAATAGTAAGTCCAGTGAGGCCATGTTTGCAAAGGCCTACTCCCTGAGTGGTGAAAATATTTTCAGTCATACTGTCATATTCAACTTTTTATAATTCCTTGGGCCACTGATAAAATCATTTGCAGTTTGTTCTTTTAATAAAAGAAGAGGAAGACCACCCCCCAACCCTCCAACACACACACACACACACACACACACCCATAGTCTCTTCTTACTCCTTTCCCAGCCACCATTACAACCCCCATCTTCCTTTTTTATAACCCCTCTTCTCTAGGACAGCCAAATAGCACCAGACAGAATGGTCCTCCATTCTCTGGATAGAGGTTCTGCTTTTGAGAGCCTTCTAGGGTTTCACATGCCTTTTTCAAAATGCTTTCAAATTAATTATCTGTATTAAACATTCTTAACAATAGGACTCAGATTTTTAAATATATAAGTCTTTGTGACCATAGATTACATTTCTCATAAATTTCTAATCACATCTAACCAAATTATTTATAATAATCATGCTGATTTGCAGTGTGAAATTCAGGAATCTTGCTAACAATTCAGTATGTGGTAAAGTCTCATTTATACTAACAACTTAAATATAAGGTTTAGCCTTTAGAATGTGTGTGTGTGTGTGTGTGTGTGTTTATGCCCATGCCCACACACAAGATCCCCCCCTTCTATCCATCTGGGGGACTAATTTAATTATTTACAGAAGATCCATCTTAAGGACAAGTCACTCTGAGTTGGACACGCTTTTATGACTGGCTCAGGATTTTCTCATTTGCTTTATCTGATAAAGCTATATGATAAATTATGCCCCAGTATACACATATTTGGTTAGTTCCTTGGGCTATACCTATTTGGAAATTTTGCTAAGATCTTTGGCTAAATCAAAGTAAGAAAGACTGAAACAGCTTGATCTCGTCATTCTCACGTCCCAAGGTGATAGGGACCGCTTAGCAATTGCCATAAGAAAGGTGATAAGGATTGCTTAGCAATTGCCATAAGAAAGCTATCTCTCTTGTGTTTACCCTTTTTAAAATGTTTATCAGATACCACCACCACAGACTGTCAATTTATCATTGAAACAATGTATCTATCGTATGGTACACAGAAAATGGTGCCCATTCTGTTTATTCATGGACTTAATGGGAAAATCTTGATAGCTATCAGAAAATACAGGTAACCCTCTAAAAATACCAGAAAAAATCTTGATTACTGTTCTATGTAAATATGAGACTCTATTAAACTCTTCAAATTCTTTTACAGATGGAAGAAATTTGGGACTTTTTTTTTTCCTTTGTGTAAAATTAAAGGAAATTATGTGGTACATCTTGCTTATTTTCTTTTTGTTTATTTGGAAGGCTTGGCTAGGATTACTTAATGCATGTGTGTGGAATATGGCATGATCAAGGAAAATAAGTTAAAAGGCTTCTTGCCTACCCACAACCTATTTAAAATCATAGCTCTTGTAGTTGGTGTTTTAAGATAATATTAGTTAAAAGAAGCCATTACCTCAATGTCCATGTTTCTTGAAACTATTGATAAGAATGGCATTTCCATATCTTTTTGCACTATTTGTTTCTGAAAAATGACATGGATAGCAGCAAGCTGAACGGCTTGGTGTCATCTGGTTCTGCAGAATTGTGATGATCAATTAAACTCTCCTTATGTTTTTAAAACAAATAGACTTTCTGCCCCAGAGACCTGAAAGCATGAGGCAAACTTTGTATTTTAGTCACAGTTCAGGAATAATGTCCTTTGACCTCATGACTTTAGTTGGGTGTTACAATTAACTGCTCTCATGGCAGAGAACTCAGCCTTTGCACAGCTAACATCTGCTCTTTTCCGATGATTGGGCTTAAGAATGTAGTTATGGAAATCAGTCTATCTGATGTCATTGCTACAGAAGATGGTGGTGTGCCTGTCACTGACTTCAGGTAATCAATAATTATTTATTGCTGGCTCAATAGAGAAGAAGTATTATGCTAGGCTACCAGAGGAATATAAAATAGCATGAGCCATGAACTCATTCCCAAGCAGCTTGCAGTCTAGTTGACTTAAAATAAATTACTGGGTGAATCTCTTAACTTGGTTAGGTTTCCATTTTTATAATTTACAACTCTTGTTATAATAACACAGAGCTTACAATTACAGAATCTTATAGTTGAAAAAGGTCTTACCACATAAGTAGATTTAGATGTGCACAAAAAGCTTCACTGTGTGCCATTAGTCATGTGCAGTGTCTCCCCAAAGCTTGGTTAATTGCCTTTTATTTGGGTCTTTGTTTGACAGAGAGGTTTTGGAAATAATAAAACTTCAAGTTTGTGGTCTATATATGATTCTGCAATTTTCATTTTCTATTTTGGGCACTGTTAGTTTTATTTCCTATTAGGTGACCAGAAATAACTAGGATGCCAGGTCTTTCCATTACCACTAACTGTGTCCTATGCTGCCCAAGGAAGGTCTCCAAGGACCTAGTAGGTTGATGGATGAATATTTATCCATCCATCCATCTATCCATCCTTCTTCCCAATGACACCGCAATCAAATCTAATCTTTTAATTCTAGATAGTGAAGTTGGAGACCAGACTTCTATGCTGGTGAGTTCAGTAAATGCACTGTTCAGAAGAATTAATTGTGCCCTAGACAGGAGGTAGATGTCAATGACCCACTCCTTGCTGCTTTTTCACTGAGTGCCATATAAATTACTGACTGGACACCTAAGGGTGATCCTTTTCTTCTCCAAATCGATAGGCTATATCTCAGCCTGATTTATTTACGTGATACAGAAAGTTAAAGTTCTATTTTCAGTCCCTCTATTCTTACTCAAACCACCATTCTCCATTTGAGTGTCCAAACTGTCTAAATATGATTGTCCTATATGTGAATTCATCTACATTGCAGACTGTATTGAGAAGGAGCATCTTGACTGTCTTGGCAGATTTCCTTAGAGAAGTTTAGAGAATGAATTTTGTGTGTTTTCTCCTTTTCAGACCAATTATCACCTTCTTCAAAAACTTACTCAAAAATTAGTTTTCTTTAAAAGAAATTCCTTGACTGCCTTATTGCCCTATTTTTAAAAATAATGTTTAGCGTTTGTTTGGTAGTTGTCATAAATTTGATATGATAATGTTCGGTCTTTATAAGGTGAAAAGTTATGTGAGGTTAGGCAAAATTCTTGTCTATAACTCATGTCTTCTTAAAAATTGGTTCTCAGTACGCAAAATGTAACCTGAATATATTTCACTTTGTTTTTTCTCCAGTATATTAATGAACAAGTATGCAACACATTAATTCCAAAAGGGATGAGGAAGGATACAGATGATATAATATGTAAATATATTTACCAAAGTATAGTATAGAAATTAAGAGCACAAGCATAGGTCAGATATGACTCTCCCCTTTACAAACTAGGTGATCTTTGGAAAATTATTTAACCTCAGTATGTCTCAGTTTCTTCTATAAAATCTCTCTTTCTCTCTCTCCCTCTGTGTGTGTGTGTATGTGTGTGTATAAACCATTATATATACATATATATACACCTCTGTATACATATATACACATATATATACGTATATACGGTGTGTGTGTATAGATAATGGGTAATATCAGTAATGACAGAATAGAGTTGTTGTGAGCATCAAAAGCGTTTATATATATATAAATGAATATATATATGTATGTGTATATATATATATATCTCACTTGGAATAGTGCCCACCATGTAATAAGTGGTAAGTCACTATTATTTTTATCATTAACTTTATTATTGATCATTTGGTAGAAAATTATAAAATCTCCTTGTGTTTATCTAAATATGTTGGTCTGGTTTTTTGTTCTCTCTTTTCCCCACTTTCAATTCAACCCATGACACCGTGTTCTCTCTTTTTCATAAATGTAGACTCTGGCCATCTTTATGCCTTCTCCTAAGCCATAAAATTACATTTGTTTTTCCTCTCTTCAGGCTTAGAAGATAAACAGTAAAATGATTTATTGAAGCTAAAATAATACTCAGGGACATTAATCAAAATAATATAATTGCTGCAGAGTTTTCATATAATACCTTTGTGCTTGTTTTTAGAGATTTGTAGAAGGGTAATTGCTTTGATTCTTTTTATCTTAACTCAAGTATTTACTTTCATGTCCTCACCCTGATTCAGCATATTGTTCATAAGAATTTTCTTTTACAGTTGGTAAGTGTATGCTGTTTATGTTTGACAGTACCTTTACACAAGGGAAGAAGAATTTATTTGTAGTGTTATTTCACTCATCCAGCTGACCTAGAACACTGTATCAGTCAGGGTGCCAACAAGAAACAGATGGCATCTCAAAGGTGTATTTGAAGACAATTTAATAATGGAATTATTTATGAAAGTGAGGCACTCAAGTCCTAAAAAGATTGGGAAAACCCTTACCAGCCCAAGCCCAAAAGTGGCAAGGGGAGAAAATTCTTAGCAATCTGGTGAGAGCTGCTGATGTGGAAGAGAGGTCCTTAGGGGATCAGAACCTGTGATCTAGGGTTGTCCAGTGCTGCCACTTTCAAAGATAGAGGGAACACAGTAGGGGTTAAACATCCTAATACCCCTTTCTTCCTAGCCTCTGATCTCCAGCTGGTCCCTTTCTAATGGCCAAATCCAATAGGCGGCAAGAGGAAACTGGCCAGTGTGATGGACTGAGTTACTGAATGAAAGTCAGCCTCTGGGCGGCCAGAACAGGGCTTAAAAGCCTTGGGAAGTGGCTCTGGATAGCAACATGGAGATCAGCCAGCACAGATATCTAGTCCATGTGTCTCTGAGTTGACTCTTTTTTTTCAAATAAGATGCTGGTATAGATCAAAAATGCTTTAAAGTTAACAGTTGATTATATGATTCACAAAGAACTTACTATTGGAAATAGAAATCAAATAGAAATTACGCTTTTTTTCCTCAAGGTGTTCACAATTCAGTACAATAGTTCTCATTCTTTTTTTTTTTTTAATTGAGACATGGCATGGGTGATATTTATATATACCATGCACTGAAACCTAACACCCGCCTTTATGTAATATACCTGTCTTGCTGATTATAATTCCACCATCTTCATGAGTAAAGAAGTAAAGCACATCAGCTTTCAGTTCCCAAAAAGTAGATTAATTTCTTTTGTGTTTCCTCCTTCCCAAACTTTCATACAAATGACAGTTGTGAGTAAAAATAAAGGGAGGGGGATAGATTAATAAAACCACTGGAAATGGGAAGAAGGGGGAATGGAAAGTAAATAGAATCAGATTAATAGGTGACTCAGATTTCAGGCTGCCAGAGTTAAGTCTCTTTTTCTTTTGGCATTGAGGGATGGGCTGGGGTGGAGGTGGACAGCCTGACTGCCTGCCTTCCTGTTCATGCCTGTTAAAATTAGACCTGTCAATGAACATGCTTTAAAACAACTGAAGCTTCTTGTTACTCTTAAGCAACTGAGTACTTCATACAGAGATATGAGTGGGCAACCACTGCTCCCCAGACATTGAAGGAACAACTCAAAAAATGATGCTAGAGTAGAATTGACAAGACAGCCTTAGAGAAGAACAACAAACTTGGAAGGAGCTACCTTACCAGACACCAAGATTTATAAAGTTATAGTAATTGATTCAGTGTGATTTGGACACAAGGAGGGATGAATGGCATAGAATGAAAATTTCTAGCAACAGACCCTCACAAATAGTCATTTGTTTTATGTCAGATTTGACAGCTGCTGTGCACTGGGGAAGGGATGATGCTGAGTCAATTCAATATTTATATAGAAAAAATAATCTTAACCCCTACCTCACACCTTATATGAAAATCAGTGCAAGACAGACTGTTTTTGCCATTTCTTTATATTTAGATCTACAAACAAACTGTGAAGACAACATGGGGATATATGCATTACTTTAGGGTTAGGCTTATTTTTAATACAGGACATAAAAAGAGCTAGCCATAGAAAAATGTAGATAAATTGGATTATGTTAAAGAATTCTGTCCACTAAATACCATTAAAATAGTGAAAACAAATGTAGACTCTGAGAAGATATTTGTAATACATATATTTGACAAAAGGCCATTACCAAAGCATATGAAAAACTCCTAGAAATAAGAGAAAAGCAAATAATTCAAGATAAAAATAGAACTCTTAACAAGGCATTTCATATAAAATAAATATTTGTATGGGCAGTAAATATATTAAAAAGGGTTCAATTTCATCTTCATGGAAGACATGTTAAAATCACATTGCAAAATTGACAACAAAATAATGTAGTATTGGTTTATAACCCAAGATAGAAAGTAAATATATATGTGTTCATACTGATACAAATAAATGATTGATTGAATAAATAAAGGTGGTAATGGTGGTGGTGAGGAACAAATCTTCCTTACAGAAGAGTTCCAAATAATATATACACATACTCCTTCCTCCTTGAGTATAAACTGAGGTTGGTGACTCACTTCTAAGTATTGGTTATGGGGGGGAAAAAAAAGTAATGTGTACAGTGGCGATATCTAGCCAGTGCTACCTGAACCAACTGATCAAGATTACCATCACCAGGGAGAAGTCAGCTGATATATTCCCTATGATGTGATGAGCAGAGCATTTCACTTCAGTGATGTTCTTCCCCCAAGCTCATCTTGAGAAAAGCATTAAACAAACCCAAATTGAGGACACTCTACAAAATATCTGACCAGCCCTCTTTGCAATTGCCAAGGTCATGAACAACAAAAAAAGACTAAGAAACTGCCAGAGCAGAAGAGACTTGATGACTAAATACAATGTGGTATTCTGGGTTGACTCTCAAACAGAAAAGGACATTAGTGAGAAAACTAGGGAAACCCAAATGAAGCCTATAGCTTAGTAAATAATCCTGTATAAATAACATTCATTTTGACATATGCACCATAGTTAGGTAAGATGTTAGCCTAGGAAAAATTAGACACTCTTTGTGACATTTTTATAAATTTAGAGTCCAAAATAAAAAGTTGGTTTAAATTTATTTTTTCAACAAAAGACTACTACAATCCATAAATTACTAAAATGAAAAAGACAACACCAGGTGTTGGTGAGTCTGTGGAGTAACTGGAACCCTCATCACTACTAACCGGAGGTTAAATTAGTTCACATTTTGGGGAAAATGTTCAGTAGTATCTACGAGAGGTGAACTTCCACATCTTCTATCACTTGCCATTTGTCTTAGTAATAAAAGTAGGTAATTCTCAGCAGCAAAAAGTGTAGATGTTTGCCAAAAGAGACCACATAGCATCCCTGTTCCTCTTAATCCCTAACGGAAAACAACTGAAGTGTCTATTAATAAAATGGTAAAGAAGTTATGGTGTAGGCATATAATAGAATACAACACCGAGATTGAACTAACTATTACAACAAAAAAACACCTTGGAAGGCACAGAAAATAGAACGTGTATTCATGTTAATATCCTTGTCTTCTATGGTGGCGTGGTGAGAGGTACAGCCTGGACCATCTGGGTCAAGCAAGTGTAGGTATTTAAAAAATACAATGGTAATTAATCTAAACTTGATTCATTCACCAAATACTTATTGAATACCTATCTGTATGCCCGGCATTTTTGAAGCTGCTGGGAATATAACAGGGAACAACCACAGAACTTCCTGCTCTCATGTAGTTTACTTACTCCTGGAAGGAGATAGACAATAAACATAATAAATGAGTTATTTCAGTGGTATGTTAGAAAGTGATACGAGTTTTGGAGAATGGGAGTGTCTGCAGGTGAGAACAGGAGTCAGTGTTGAACAGAGTAGCATTTAAGCAAAAATTGGAAGGCAGTAAGAGGGGAAGAGTAGTGGTTAGAGGAGAGAGGAAGGGAATCGCAAATGAGAAAAACGCCTCATCCTTCAGAGCAAGGAATCAAGTGATGCTGCATCTGAATACACACACACACACAGGAATGTATATATGCAGTTAGCCACCAAAAGAGTCAAGAATAGAAATGTCATAAGAGAGTAACTTCTGGAAGTTGAGCCTGATAGTGCAAGGGAGAAAGGAACATTTTATTATTTATTTATTTCTGCTTGGTTTGAATTATGATGCTATGAACTGTTTCTCAAATAAGATATTAACTGAGGGGCATATTAGGACACTAGTGGTGTCCTAATGAGTAGAGCCTCATGAATGTGAGAGTTGTTATTAGAGAAGCTTGAAGCCACTCTAATGTGTAGAAGCTAAAGCATTTGCAAAATCAAGTACGTATTACTGATAAAGGATTGTTCATGCCATACCTGTCAGCTGCTTGGAGGAACTGCTCAATCGCTTTTCTCCAACTCACAGACTGAGCTGGGAGGCTCAGGAATGGATGTAGCCATGGCCAGCTCGGAGTGCAGCTGCAAAGGACCCCCAAATCCACCCCATGGTAAGCATACCAGTTCAGGGGCATGGCACCATCTTGGGAGTTGCCACCCGAATTGTTTTTCTCGATCATGAAGTGCTGGCTTATATTTTCCACCAATACCAACGCATTTTATCACTCACAGTCTTTCAGGTCAAACTCAAAGATTTTAGTTAGGTGTATGGCCAAACAAAAAGTTCTCTAATTAAACCTTTTGAGATGGGTAAAGAACTACATCATTGTCTGTAGATGATGTATAACAATTCAGTATTAAAAGACTGTGTTTACTCAGGGGTTAAATCAGTACAGATCTCAAAAGGAATTAGTCATTGTGTCTAATGAAAATTAATCCGTTTTATAAATCATAATATACCCCATAGGGATTATCTTTTTGTTTGTACTTGAGAGAATTTCAAATTGTATATGTCTAAAAGGATAATGGATGTAATTATCTGAATCTAGAACAACTAAAAATACTTCACCTAAGGTATACACGTAATTGGGGAGTTTTTTGTCTTTTTTTTTTTTTTGCTCAGATTATCTGGATAATTGCCTCCATTTTCCACCTGATTGACAGCTTGAGTATTTTCCAGGAGGTTGTACTCGAGTTTTCATAGCACAGTAACTTGAAGCCAAAAATGTTGATACTGAGAAATGTTTTTGGAACAGTGTTGTTTTGCTCGTCCAACTGGTGGTTGGGGTTGATGATTTTTAGACATTAAAAAGAATTTTCCTACTCAGTAGTTATATTCTAAAATAATATGGCTATTCTTAAATCTTTTTTTTATAATTTCTTTTTTCTATTCTTTAAATCTTGAGCAAATATATTTGCTAACTCTGTACTGTGGTCCTGACCAACTGAATATGTATTGTGGATTGAAACTCATGAAGTTTCAGGCTGAGGTTTTGGTAAAGAATACATACAAAAATGTGTGTGTGTATTGTGGATAGAGGGGGAAATGATATATGGGGGAGGAGAAATTTCTTTTCAAAGAAAGTAAAAATGAAGGACAGAATCTGCTATTAACTTCAACTAATAAATATAGTTGGTAAGTTAGTGGAGCTAATTCAGCATGCATGGAGAAAATATTCAGATGTTTTTATTATCTATAAAGCATCTACATCAAAATTATTTTTAAAAAATTCAAGATCTGAGAAAATTTTTATTATCTTTATAGTGTGTGGGCAAATTAACACAATAATAAGGTACATTTCTGTTTAAAAAGATCTCAACTTGTATTATTTGGCAAGTATTAATAGATCTTTGTTAAATTGTATTAATAATAGTCAAGATTTTTCAATCTGTTCATTAGTTGAGAATAATTAAAACAGTTTTCATATGTTCAGATGTAAAAATGCTCCTACTTTATCACTGAAATTGTTGATGTTTCATGTTGAGGATGGAATGGAATTAAAATCAGGTAACACTCAAGAAAAGATGTGGCAAGATGATTTCATGGAGTTTTAAATTTAAATCAGTCATAGCTAGGGCCTCTGGAGAAATACAAGTTCCCTTTCTGTATTTAATATGAATAACATTAACATGTTATTAATTTGTGCAATAATATGTGTAACGTATAAGCCAAAAGATGATGTTATTGGATGTGTGAGTTGTCCTTTTTCTGGGAAGTATTTAATTCAGCAGCAGGAAATGGGATGGGCCTGGAACTTAGAGGAGGGACTTTCTCTTGTATGAGGACTCAGATGTTGTGGTTAGAAAGAGAAGGGTTATTTCTGTATTGCATGTGTCATTTGGACTGTGATCCCCCTTTCTACCCACGTATGTAGTTAGATATGGGTTTATTGGTATAGTACCATAAACAGAGCCTCATGAAACTACTGAGCTTAAGTCTGGCAGGGACAACATAAAGGAGGCTAATCATTAGGGACTAATCATTAGGGGAAAGAATTACTTCCACCTTTGCTCCACCCCACATCGGAGGACATCATGGTGTCTTATTTCAGTGTGTTCAGACAAACAGTCCTGTGCAGCTTCAACACCAACAAAATCTTCTCTGCCGTATTTGGCACATCGAACAAGAGTTATAGGCATTGCCCCCAAATCAGTGGTACTATTGTATGCTACCAGAGTTGGGATTCTCTGGCTTAGTCTCCCTCTCTCCCTCCCTCTTTTCCCTTTCTCCTGCTTTAGCTCTCTCTTTCAAACCTCCCTTTCCTTTTTTTCTCTTTCCTTCCAATCTCCTGTACTCCTTTCTTCCCTCCCTCTTGCTATCTTTCTTAACTCTCCTTTCTTTGACAATCATTTAGAGCCCCAATAGCAAAATTAGTTAACTCCTAAGATCATCTTTCTGAGGAGTAATAATCTATGTGAATTTCAATACCAAGACCAAATGCTTAAGTGCTTGAGTGGACACTATTGATATCAGGTGAGAGAATTTCTTGACTTGGAAGGAAAGGTTTCGCAATTGATTAATTGAAATAGAACGTGTGGAGTCACTGAGCCCAAAGGAGCAAGTACAATTCACTAAGATTATGCAGAAAAATAAAGAGGAGGAAATTTCACAATGTTTGTGTTCTTGCCACGAACATGGCTAGAGTTTGACCAAATGGACAAGGGGTCTTCCTGACACCAAACTAAGCATCTGCTACCCTGTCTTACGTAAGTAGTAGAGGGTCTTTCTCATGTCAATGTGGTGTAAAAAGCCACTTGAAGAAAGTGGAAACAAGTGGTGGAGCCTCATGTACCAAACTGGCTTCATTTGGGGGAAAGGTCTGGGAAGAGTTTTGGAAGTGTACAAGCAATAGACAAAGGCATAATGAGGGGAAACAGCCGAATTGTATTGGAAAGGGTGTAACTCAGTCCATGTGCTAGAGACCTTCATGGATGTGGCAGACCCGTTGCATTTTTGCGGACTTTGATAGTGGCTTCTGTTGGCAAATCAAATGTTACTGGATTCCTTTACATCACTCAGCCCTGTCAGATGCCATACTGACCAAAAGGAAACCTCAGAGGATACAGATACATAAGTCAGCAAAAGTACACAGGAAATAATCATCTCAAAAGGAGCTTGTGAGTCATTGTTCTTTAAAACATGTCTGTGGAACCAGAAAGTGTTACGGATAGCACAGATCAGCCCTAAACTGTGATTTAGTTCAGCATTGGCAGTTATTAATTTATAATAATCATTACTCTATCTAGTATGAACCGTGATAACCTTTCTTTGAGTTCTTAAATCTAGTTTTGTAATACATCATATTAAATGTAAAGACTAGTATGATAACCTCTTGAATGGTGACCCTCCTTTTTTGTGGGTCTCAGATTGCTATACCTGAGTAAGAGGAAATCATCCTGCAATTAGTTCTTCCCTTTAGCAAGTTTACATTTCTAAAATATGCAATTCATATTATGTTTTCTTATTAGCATTCTGAAGTGACTTTTAGATTTCATGGGTGGGGATTGTTCAGTGTTTCTTGGTCTGTTCTGTGGAGTTTTAAAAAATCTCTGGCAAAAATTCCCAATATGCTAGCAGCTAGCACAATAATTGTCATTGGAATGACCTTTTCAGTGGATAATTTGACAGACACTTGACGGACAGTATTCTCCCGTCTCTCTGCCAGGCTTTTACTTCCTGCCATAAAATGCAGGAGCAAAATTTTAACTCCAGTGGTAAGATTCTCAACAGCCATTTGTTGCATATCCCCTCAGTACAGTTCTGCAAAATCTGAAAGCGCTCTCACTTTTCAAGGTATTTTTCTTTTCTTTTCTTTTCTTTTCTTTTTTTTAAAGATTTTATTTATTTATTTGACAGAGAGAGAGAGTGAGAGAGGGAACACAAGCAGGGGGAGTGGGAGAGGGAGAAGCAGGCTTCCCAGGGAGTGGGGCTCGATCCCAGGACCCTGGGATCATGACCTGAGCTGAAGGCAGACGCTTAATGACTGAGCCACCCAGGCGCCCTCAAGGTATTTTTCATTACATGGAGAAAATGTGTCCTTTGGGGAGGAATCCTAAAACAATAGTACAGGTGCTGAGTCGAATTTCCCAGGTTTGTAAGGGACTCTGTTGTAAGGTTGCTAAATAGTACTCGTTTGGTGTATTAAATGGCACTCTGGTGTCCTATTATAAGAGTTAACACAACCGCCAAAGGTGCCTCTCCATACGGCAAGAGAACAGCTTTGACTTTGAAGAAATATGGAATATGGAATACCCAGTTGAGATATCCAAAAAGGGGAAAAAAAAAAAAAAGCATTCACTAGTAAAATGAAGGCAATTAATTTACAAGTAAACGCGTTTTTGATATGTGGCCCGAGGTGACATGTTAATTCCAAAGACAAATATTTTCTGTGGGGATGAAATCATTTTGAAAGATATTTTCCCTTGAATTCTGAGCATATCACCAGAACAGGATGCCTATTGATTGATAAGATATGTACTTCATCAAGTATATTTTTCATCATGTTACCTTTGTCCAAGAACAGTTTTTCTGCAGTTTGGGGGCACAGATTATAAAGGTGACACACATACTGCTCATGTGTTTGCCTTCCCTTCTTTCTAGAAAGTATGGCACATGAACTCTGGGGCATTGTACGTTTTGTTCACTGTTGTAGCTTTAACCCCCGGAACAATGTCTAGTCAGCCAATAAATATTTACTGAATGAATGCATGAGCAAATTAAATAAAATAACCTCTAAATATATTTTCATCTTTTTTGTTTAGTATTTCTGTTATTCAGTGTCCCAAGACTGAGGCCTTTTCATTCAGTCTTTTTAAGTTGGAATCTTAATCCTGTTTCACTGTTTTTCATTCAACAAGAATGTTAACCGTGTGCCAGAAAAAGTTAGAAATGTTATCTATGATCCTCATATAGGGAGGTGCTTTCATTCCATTAGCTTCTTTCTGGAGAGTTCATGGGTTTGCCTCTGTGTTCATCCAGCTGACAAGCAGAATCCCTAAAGTCACATTTCAAAGACTGGAAAGAAAAAGAATTGTTGAAGTGGAGAGGAAAAACAGGGTTCAGGGAATAGAGAGAGATAGGAGAAAATCTGGCAAAAAAATTAAAAAGATGGAGTCACACCTAGAGTCCAGTGGGGGTTATCACCTTACAGGAGGACGAAGAGGACATGAAGGGAAAGGTCTCTGGAGAAGTTGCAGAGAAAGAGACAGACTAATCAAGACATACAAAGAGGACAAAAAGCTCTGGTCAAGCAAGAGGTGACCTCAGATTAGCACTTCATGCATGCTAAGCCAGACCATATTACTAGTGGAAGTTTGGCTTTTGCTAGATTGAAGTCCCATATGAAGAAAAAAGAGGGCCTTCATGTTCTCGGAGGGGAAAAAAAGAAATGTGAACTAAATAACTATACATGACAGAAAAAGGAAAGAACTTCGTTCAAGAATTTTGGATTTGGAGATTTACTTAGTTCTTACTAAGTAAAAATAAAAGAGAAATCAGAAATTTGCAGGAAAGCTGTGTCCTTGTTACAGGATGATAGTTCAAAGGAAGATTTGATTTTGAAACCGAATTACCTGCTGATTGTTGTTAATAGCAGAATTAATGTTTGCATTTGCAGGATCCTGTCATGCTATGAAACAACATGAAATATGGTATTCCATTTTACCACATAGGAAGAAATTATGGCTAGAAGAGGTCATGGAAGTACAAGTCCCCATACCAGAATCTGGGTCTCTTGACTCTTCATCTGTGGCCGGTTCTCCTCCCAACTTCAGTCACCTGTCATATGTCTCACTGTGCGGATGTAGTTCAAGCATAAGTGGGATTAGTGGGTGAAGTGGCAGGGAGACCGAGGCAGATTCAATATTACAAGTGGTTTTTTGACTGTTAGAAGTCTATTCAGTTATGGGAAAGTATGGGCTTCTACGCAAAGGAATTAATTCATCTGTTCATTGATTCATCGCAGAATATTTATCAGGTGCCATCTACGTTCCAGATGTTGGGTTACTTAGTAGATGTATGACAATGGGAAAGATAGCAGTGGTCTTTGCTGTCACCATACAAACAGCCTGTTACAGGCAGACACACAAAAAATAATAGCAATAATGGATTAAAGTGTAATAAGGGAACTCAACATAGACTCCCTTAAGGGGAAAGACCTGGGGACGGGAGATTTGGGGAAGATGTCTCAGAGGAAGGGAGGCATTGACCAAGCTAGTAAAAGAGGAAAGAATATTTTAGAGTGAATAGCACTGTATGTTCAAGAAAATGAAAAATGTGGAGTGTGCCTGCCATATGGGATCTAAGATGAGGGAAGTATGGAGAGAGATGGCAGGAAAGTAGGAGGAGGCCAGGTCTGGAAGGGCCTAGATAGCCAAGGTAAGGAGCCAGACATTTTCCCAAAAGTCATCGAAGGACATTTTGTTGATCAAGTCTGGAAAAGATAAGAGACTTTTCTAAAATTATATGTGGGGCATGAAGAGTAGCAATGCAACAAATACCCATGTACCTAAGACCTCGTTTGGGGGAAAAAAAAAAAAAAGGACATTGCCATTATCTTTAAAGCTCCTGTGTACCCCTTGCTGATCCTCTTTATTTCATTTTTATCTTGAATCATCATTCCTTTACTTTTCTTTATAATTTGACCACATATTTTTATATACCTAAGGATTAGATTGTTTAGTTTTATATGATTTTTAACTTCATAAATGGAACTATACTATAAAAATCCATCTACAACTTGCTTTTTCTTCTTGTTATGTTATTCCTGAGAAGCATACATTTTGCTACATTTACCTGTTATCCATTTCTTTTCTCTGTTGTATAGTTTTCCAGTTTTTTTTTTTTTAAGATTTTTTATTTATTCACTTGAGACACAGAGATCCAGAGAGAGAGAGAGAGGGAGAGAGGCAGAGGGAGAGGGAGAAGCAGGCTCCCCGCTGAGTCAGGAGCCCGATGCGGGGCTCCGATACCAGGACCCTGGGATCATGACCTGAGCCAAAGGCAGACGCCCAACCATCCGAGCCACCCAGGAGCCCCTCCAGTTTTCTTTTAATGGACATTGGTGTTATTTCAGGGTTTTTACATGCACCGTGACTATACATCTTCTTGATGTATTCTGAGGAGCATGTGTAAGAGTTTCATCCAGGAAATATACCTAGGAAGAAAAATGTTCATTCATAGAGCATGCCACTTCTCAAATATATTAGATAATGACACATTATTTCACATGGAATTTTTACCATTTTTTTCCTGTACCAGTAAATGTAAAAAAATTCCAGATGTTCCACATGACAAAATTAACATTGCCAGATTTTAAAATTTTGGCAACTTTATGGATATGAAATATTTCTTTATAGTTGAGCTTGAGCATATTTTAATATAATTGTTGACCATTCAGATTTACTCTTTTGTGATGTTCCTGTTCAAGACTTTTGTCCATTTTTCTATTGGGTTTTTACTTTTTCTTATTGATTTGTAGGAATCCCTTTACAAATTCAGAACACTGATCATTTGTAGATAATATATAAATAGAAATATCTTCTCCCACTTGATGATTTCCCTTTTCACACCTGTTTGTCTTTATTTCTCAATTTTAACAGTGAAATTTATCACTTTTTTTATGTTTGAATAATTCTTTAAGAAATCTGATCCTACTCAAAGGTTATAGGGAGATTCTTCTTTGTTGTGTAAAAGGTTTATAATTTTGTCTGTTTAAAATTTTACTTTACCTGGCATAAATTGCTTTGCATGTGGTGTGAGATAGGGATATAATTTTTCCCCCATACAGATGAACAGTTGTCAGATACCATTTATTATAAAGTCTGTCTTTTCTCTGTCTGTCTGCATAGCTGGTTCTGTCCAAAGTCAGATTTCTTTTTATTTCTGTTGTCTGTTTCTGGATGCTTGAAACTATTTCATTTGTCATCCTGTCTATTCCTATGTTAATATACTATGCATGCTTAATTACTGTACCTTTATAATAGCTTGTGAAATCTGTCAAGGCAGGTCTCCCATGTTGTTCATCTTCTTCAGGAGTGGCTGGACTGCTCTTGGTCCTTTGTTCTTCCACTTACATTTTAGAATGGCCTGTCACATTTCAAAAATAAAAAGCCATTGCATTTTGTTTGAGATTGAACTCAATCCGTAGATGAGTTTGGGGAGAGATGACATCCCATCAATGCTGATTCTTCAAATCAGTGATAATGCTATATCTCCATTTATTTACATCTTCCTTACTGCCCTTCAGTAAAGGTTGATGATCTCTCCAAAAAGTTCTTGTATTTCTTTGAATTTATTTCCAAATACCTGGTATTTTTGAAGCAATTACAAAGAATATTAAGATATTTTGTTTGTGTTTGTTGCTAGAATACATAATTCAATTGAGGTTTTTTTAGGCCAGAAAATTTCCTGAAGACTTATGTGAACTCTTATAATTTAACTAGAATTTCTCTTAGGGGTTTCACACAATCATACTATTTATGAGTGCTAATTGTTTTATTTCTTCCTTTCAAATTCTTTTATTACTTCATTAACCCTTTCTTGCCTTACTATGCTAAGACCTCCATTATTGACTAGAAGTGGTGATAACAGAGATTTTATTCATGATCTTAAGAGTTTGCTCAGTTTTCACTGTTGATTGTGTTTTTGCTGTCCATATACATTATTTCTATATCTATCACATACATGTGATTTTTACTTGACTCATATGTATATATTTATGATTTATGTTATGTATTTTATAACACATTTATGACATAAATATATATTTATATTTAGTTTTTATCCTATATATTTATATCAGTGTACAAAAATGTATGTGTACATGTACATATACACACACATATATATCATAATCCAGAGTGAAAAGTAGTTGAATTAATTCTTTATTTTTAAGATTATAAATAAGACCATCCACTGTCGCCACTTCTGTTCAACACTGTACCAGAGGTCTTAACATAGTAATGCAAGAAAGGAAAGTGTGACAATAAATGAAAGATTTTTTTTTTTCAGTTTAGGGAAAGTTTTTTTAGTTCCTAGTTTACTGAAAGTTTTTGGCATGAATGAATGTCAGATTTTACTAAACATTTTTTTCTGTATCCTTTGAGGTAACTAAATGTTTTTCTCCTTTAATTTAAACTATTAATATGGTGAGTTGTACTGATTTTTCAAATTTAATTCAAATGCACATTCCTGGGTAGTTCCAAATTGGGAATAAAGTGCTATTAAAAATAGAGAGAGAGAGAGAGAGAGAGAGAGAGAGCACGTCCGTGCTAGGTTCAATTTGTTAGTATTTTCTTTAGGACTTTTTGTATCTATGCTGTTGAGTGAGACTGTCCTATAATTTCTGTTCTTGAACTCTGACTAGTTTGGTGGAAAATTTTTGATCGGGGTAGTGATCTGATTAGTTTTGAAGTTTGGCTCTAATGTGGAGCATAATTGGAAGCATAAAGGAGTATCGTCTTCTTTCATACAGAGACAAGTATCTCATTCATAGATTGGATGTGCTACAGAGAATTCGTGGTTACCATATGGTCCACAAGATTCTTTCCAACCCTAAAATATGATGGTTCTATAGTTTATTATCTCTGCCATCATCATTTACCTCATTGCTAGAAAAGTACTAAGGAAGGATAGGGGATGAAAAGAAAGGCAGATGTTGCCCTGTTAAGTGGAAGTATATTTCAAAATATGACACTGTCGTAAGAATGATTTTTAAAACATTTACTTAGAATTTCCATGGTTCCATACTTCCTGAAATTAATTCGTGGAACGTTTCCTACTGGTCTCAGCAACTTGCTATAGAATGTGCGGGGAACTATTTAAAATTGAGTTTTTAACTTTGAACATGTTCTTTTTCAATCTCATCTGATAATAATGCCAAGTGCACCAAATCTTTTCCATCCACCGGAGATGAGAACATTTTCCCTGTGATGTTTAAACTTAATTCCAGAGTCCCAATCCCACCGATAATCATTCTCCTTTCCCCTATACATTAAAGTGGTGTCCTTAATTGCTATAATATTCACAAGGAGACCATTGGAACTGGAGTGCTCTCAGTTGAAGAATCATACTGTAGGTGATAAAGGTAAGTGGTATTGAGAACTACCCAATTTACTTCAGTGAATTCAGTCTTTCTTAGGAGGAAGCGGTACATGATACATTTACCTGAACTTTTAGAGTGATAAGGAAAATGTTTGGCATGCATTCAGGACCACAGAAACTTTAAAGGTTTATCTCAATAGAATAGTGTTCAGAAAAATGGTCTATTTACTTACAGGCTACAAGGGCAGTATAAATTTCAAGTTCTTTCAAGTTTGGGAGTTTGCAGAATTGTTATCAATGAGAAATATAAGTGCTACTAAAGTCAAAGTATACTTTTCTGTTTTCTCTTGTTCCTTTTGCCTTTATAGAAAAATTGTGCATCTGTGGGGGTAAATAGGGAAGGCAGCTCTGCTCTACTACTGAAGCTTTTACTGAAACGTTATCATATAAATCACTGTCCCGAGCAGATGCCACATGCTGGAGAAGTTCTGGACAGTACAACGTTAACAACCAGCCCTTTCCTATGCTAATGGGACAACCAGCCCTTTCCTATGCTGCGCAGCCTGATTTGCTACGTTAGGCTTGTTAAATTATGTTTTCAGTGTGGCCATGGCCTTCTGTTTTATGCTGAGTGAGCCTGCTCAGGTGTCCTATATAAAACCTGTTGCTGATATTTATGGAGTGCCTGTAGTGGTTGGGGGACTAGATAAGGTTTCTTCTGGTAGCTCATGTTAGAGAAGTCACTTTTGCTTCTTTGTTTCGGCTTTTATTAGATTTCCCTAAAAAGCTCATGTTTGTTCTATTATGTACCATATATGCCTGTATATGTGGCACAGTCAAATATAAGGTGACCCCCATTTTCCCAGTGAGGATATGAAAACTTTCAAGGAAATAGGTAAAATAGGGGCGCCTGGGTGGCTCAGATGGTTAAGTGTCTGCCTTCGGCTCAGGTCATGATCTCCAGGTCCTGGGCTCCCTGCTCAGCAGGGAGTCTGCTTCTCCCTCTTCCTCTGCCCCTCTCCCTACTGCTCCTGCTCTCAATCTCTCTATCTCTCTGTCTCAAATGAATGAATAAAAAATTCTTTAAAAAAAAGAAAGGAAATAGGTAAAATAGCCAAATGTCTACTTAAGTTTATTTATTAACTTAATTAAACATACATTTTTATAATTGCATATGTAACATTTATTAGTGGTATTAATACCTTGTTATAAAAACTTTTTTTTTGTCTTTTATAGTGGTTTTCTTAATACAGCATCCTTACTTCCATCTAAATTATTTGGGATACCTGACGTTCTTGAATCTTTGTATGATACTGTCACTATAAACGTTATCCTAGGTTGTGCACAATATTAGGGATGTTAGAGGTTTCTTCTTTTGTTTTTGTTTTTGTTTTGTCTTGGTCCTATAGGTCTAAGTATGTGATTTCCACTTTATTGCTTTTTACAGTGATATATAAATGCTTATTTGCAAGAGTATCCAGTACTTCTATAACTGTGGGATCAACCCCCAAGAATACTGATTCCCTGTTAAATTTCTTTTGTTCCTGATTTATAATTATTAGTGTCTGAATAGGCTAAACCCCCATATCTTAGTGGCTGAATACAACAGTTCATCTCCATCCAAACTCCACTGCAGGTCTGAGTGGCTCTTGGTACACCAGCCTCCAAGAAGTCACTCATGATCCAGAGTGACAGCCTGTCATCTGTCGCAGTGCCATCTGGGATACCTGGCCGTCCTGTTTGGTGCATCAGGGCTGACAGCTCTGAGGTGTCTCACACAGGCATTTAAAACCTGACTCAGAACAACATCCTGCTTCAACTACTCTCACCCATTGATCAGAACTCAGCAATGAAAATGTCCGTGGGGCAATGTAATGTGTTCTTCCCCTTTACTAGGAAGAACCAATGGTAGGACAAGTGCCATCAGGCTGTACAATACCACCCAAGACTTAGAGCATTTGAAGATTGTTGTAGGCTGATTGTTAAAATAATTGAGAGTGGCCCCAAGATGCAAGAAGCTTTTTAGTCTTGAGGACTAAACTGGGAAGACACTCTCCCCTAATATCTCATATACAGTATTGAATGGAGAAAGAGAGAAGTGGAAATATATTAAAATTTCATTGAGCTCCTTTATAGATTAAATTCCCCAAGAAATATTAAGAAGGTCTCCCCAAACAAAAATATATTTACTCCATCCCCTAGTATAAGTGGCTAATAGTAACATTCATATTGCTCATGTGAGTAGTTTAAAAACCCAAATGTCCATCAATTCCCCTAAAGCTTGTCAATAGTCATGAGGTAGATAGCATTTATAAGGTGAAAGTGTATGTTCCTAGCTTACCAGCCAAAGAAGTCATAAATAAGTACTTGGCCTTCTCTCAAGCAGTCCTGTTCCTGCCCTCTTGTAGACTGTAAACTACATTTAAAGAATAAAATCTAAAGCCTTAAAAAAAAAATCATAGTCTGGCCCTGACATTTCAGACAGACCACATCATTGAATGGTCCCCACGCTGAACTTTCCAGCTCTGTGCCCTTAATATTCTTTGTTCAATATGAAATATTTCCCTGCTCACCTCCATCCAGCTCTCTTCCCCACTGACATTTTTATCTGAAGGAAAGCATTTGGTCTTTCTAGGTTCAAATCAAACACTCCCTTTTTCAGGGAATCTTGAGTCCTGCTCTCCCAGAGCAATGTCTTTTCTTCATCCTAATCATCCAGCCACTACTTGTCTCCAACCACCTCTAGCTCAACAACTCTTGTTCAAGCTTCCATCCTCTCTCCCTCTGAAAACCTTCCACCTGCTCTCCTGCCTCCACCTTTGCTGTTCCATAGTCTATTCTTACCTTGAAACGAGTGAATTTTTAAAATAAACGTCAGATCAGGTCCCTCCTCTGTTCCAAGTCATCCAGTAGCTCCCCAGTTCATTTAGAGTTGTTGACCTTAAAAAACAAAAGAGCCGGGGCGCCTGGGTGGCTCAGTCGTTAGGCGTCTGCCTTCGGCCCAGGTCATGGTCCCGGGGTCCTGGGATCAAGCCCCGCATCAGGCTCCCTGCTCCGCGAGAAGCCTGCTTCTCCCTCTCCCATTCCCCCTGCTTGTATTCTCTCTCTCGCTGTGTCTCTCTCTGTCAAATAAATAAATAAAATCTTAAAAAAAAAAAAAAAAAAGAGCCAACTATTTTACGTGCAAATGAGTTCATTCAGAATAGCAGAGAATTACAATTCAGGGCAAGCAAACTATGGCAAACCACAGCCAAGTCTGGAGAACAGAGCGGGGCAGGTTGCTTTTATAGGCAAATGAAAAGCTGGGAGGGGCTTTTACGGCTTCTCATTGGCTAAGTGTGGCAGTTTCTCATTGGCCGGACTGTTGCTGGGCCAGGAGATATTCTTCCTTCCTCCTGCTAGGGTATGTAAAGTAAGGTTCTTCCTGTTAGGGAATGCAAGATACGCTTCTTGTGGTGGCTGGTAGTGCCTGAGAGCTCCCACTTCAAGGCCTCTTAATTCCATTTTTTTGAGGTTTCCTTTATTTGTTTTCACAAAGTTAAAATCAGATTCCTTCCAATGGATAGATTATTTTTTTCTGTTGATGCTATAAGAAATCACCACAAACTTGGTAGCTTAAAACAATACAAATTTATTGCTTTATAGTTTTAGAATTTTACTGGGCTAACATTAAGGGGTTGGCAGGAGTGAGTTCCTTTCTGGAAGCTCTAGGGGAGAATCTGTTTTCTTGCCTTTCCAGTTTATAAATGTCAGCTGCATTTCTTGGCTCCTGGTCCCTTTTCATCCTCAAAGCCAACAATGGCCTATTGAGTCTTTCTCATGCTTTATCACTCTGTCACTGACTCTTTTTCCTCCCTCAGCCACATTTAAAGGTCCCTTGTGATTACATTGGACCCACCCAAATAATCCAGGATAATCTTGTTGTTTTACGGCCCACAGATTAGCAATGTTAGCTCCATCTGCTACCTTAATTTCCCCTTGGCATCTAATGCAACATATTCACAGGTTCCAGGAATCAGGACTTGGGTGTCTGGGGGCAAGTGATAGATCATTATCCATCCTCCACATTGGATTATAAGGCCTTTGTTATCTAGCTCTTGTTACTTCTCTCACCTCATGCCCTCTTACTTTCCCGTGTGCTGGTTCCATTGCTCTTGCTGTTATATACAAATGCCTGATATGCTCTCATCTTGGGTCTTTGCCCTGATGGTTTCATTCCTCCAAAGATCTACATAGCTATCTATCTTACCTCCTTCACACCTTTGCTCAAAAATTACCTTCTCAGTGGTCTATCCTGACCACACACTCTATTTAAAATTGCAGCCTGCCCCTGGCCTGCACTATGATCTTTGTGTTTGTTTGTTTTTTAAGATTTTATTTATTTATTTGATGGGGAGAGAGAGAGAGAGAGCAAGAGCGCACAAGCAGGGGGAGTGGCAGACAGAGGGAGAAGCAGGCTCCCCACTGAGCAAGGAGCCCGATGCGGGACTTGATCACAGGACCCTGGGATCATGACCTGAGCCAAAGGCAGACGCTTAACCAGCTGAGCCACCCAGGCACCCCTGATCTTTGTTTTTCCATAGCACTCAGCTATATCTCTCATTGTAAGCAAGTTAACTTTGTTTGTCATCTGTAAGTTCTTCTAGAACTTGGATCACTCTCTCTTTTTTTCTTTTGTTATGTCCCCAGCACCTAGAATAGTGCCTGCCACATTTTAAGCAAGTGGTAAATATTTATGGAATGTATTAATTCATTTTGTTATTTCTTTTCAGCTTTATTGAGGTATATTTAGTATACAAAAAGTTGCATGTATCTGACTTGCACATTTTGGTGAATTTGGGCATATGCATACACCTGTAATACCATCACCACAATCAAGGTAATAAACATATACCTCACCTCCAAAAGATTTGTTGTGTCTCCTTGCTTTTTAATGTTTTTTTTTAATTCTGTGGTGAGAATATTTAACATGAGATCTACACTCTCAAGTTTTTCAGGATACAATTCAGTATTGTTAACTATAGATGCTGTGTTCTTTAGAATTTATTCATCTTTGTAACTGTAACTTTATACACATTGAACAACCATTCCCCATTCTTCCCTCCCCACCCGCTAGCAGCCACTGTTCTATTCTCTGCTTCTGTGAATTTGACTATTTTAGTTTTTTTTTCATGAATGCAATTATTTATGTGCATCTGATTTTCCTCATAGCCTTCATGAAGGGGCCATGGTATGGCTGGCTTTGGGTCTTCCATGGTGTCTAGCTTGGAAACTGGATTGTTAGAGACACTTGGTATATGTCAAGATGAATTACCAAAATAGGGTCCTGGGTAGGAAGCATGAAGAAGCCCTTCTCATTTTATTAGTGTAGACTGGATTTCAGAAACAAAGTTGAGGAGAGTTTCAGGCAATTTCATAGTGTAATTCATGAAATGGGCTAGGTTATCGAGGTATTGGAAGAGTGCCTGTATTCTTATTAAAATTTGGGGTATCACTATATTGCTTCGTGAAATTATCCCCTCTAGGTCTTCAGCCCTGAGGGCTCTTTTGTTCTTGTCTCATGGAGGGAGCTCTGGAAGAGAATATTTAATCATTCAGTGCATTGTCAGTGTGGATGATGAGAAATATCCTGTATTTTCCAGCCTATGCTCCTGCTTCTGAAATAGTTCTTTTCCCTCTGAGTAAATGAATTGAGGAGTGAAGATTTGAAAGACCAGGTGTTACTTTTTTTAAAAAATAAGGTTCTGTTATAAAAATAAATGAAATCTATATTTTATCATTTCAGTTCAGACCCTAAGCATGCACAGTAGTTACCTTTCATGAAATATTCTTGCAATAATGCTATTTCACTGGGCTTTGTAATGAAGCTTTGATTTGCATCGCTATCCTGAGAACTTTCTGACAATGCTAAGGTAATATTATGAAGGCAGAAGGAAATGAAATGAGATGATGGTAATGTGTGTCCATTGTGAAAAATGTTAAGTTGCCAAGGCAATGTCATATCGATAATATTTTCATAAATTAAATTAAGATACATATGGCAAATAAATATTGTATTTCTCTTTATTATCACTTCAAATACGTGAGGATAACTACTAGGATTAAATCCAGAAATTAGACATAAAGCATCTCAGCCAAGATGAGAGATGCGCTATTCATCGGCTCATCCTGATATGCTCTCAAGATTCCTGTCACGTTTATTGCAGGCTTTCAGTCTCTCACCCTCGGTAGGCTCCGACAGCCTCTCTGCTGGGCTCCTCTGCTTCCTGAAGCACAATTGCGGTTGAGAATTAGTGGGAGAGTCACTATAATTCCATTTAGCCCCACTTGCACACGGCACAACCCACCCTCTTGGTTTAAGTTCTGTTCTTTTAATAGTCAAGCCGGTTTCACCCTTCCTTCCTTCCTTCCTTCCTTCCTTCCTTCCTTCCTTCCTTCCTTCCTTCCTTCCTCCCTTCCTCCCTTCCTTCCTCCCTTCCTCCCTCCCTCCCTCCCTCCCTCCCTCCCTCCCTCCCTTCCTTCCTTCCTTCCTTCTTCTTCTCTTTCCCAAGGGGGTATTTATTTTTTGATGGTCAGTAGTATCAGTGATTAAAATTGCCTGCTTGGACAAAATTTTACTATATTGGCTCACTAGAAGTTTTCAGAGATGAGAGAGAGCCCCCTCAGTTTTCTTAGTTTCCCTGTGAAATGGGAATAGCTGAGACCTACTCTACAGGCTTGACGACGTGAAGAGCTCAGCACAGTGCCAGGAGTGAAAAGTAATACTTAACTTGGACCTAAGGATCTGGGTTCAAATTCTACACCTTCCAATCAGTTGTTACAAAAATTAATAGGAAGTGTTGAGGTCATGTAAGCGCATTGTAGAAGAATTTAAAAATGCAGTACTGGTGATCAAAAGGAAGAAATTAGGAGTTACTATAATCCCACTGCCCCCAACTAAGCATAAGTGCAACATTTTAATATTTAGGTGTAT
Source organism: Mirounga angustirostris (assembly GCF_029215605.1). NCBI lineage: Eukaryota > Metazoa > Chordata > Mammalia > Carnivora > Phocidae > Mirounga > Mirounga angustirostris. The sequence continues at coordinate 165,067,836 of NW_026991711.1, forward strand.
ACACTTTTAAATTCTATTTTTTAATAGAAATGGGATCATAATGCATGTGTTTTCTTGGTAATATACCCCCTCCACCCCTAGTAAATATATTCTAGGACTCTTTCAACATCAATGTGTTTCTTCTACAAAATTTTTGGGAATGGCTGGCAAAGAACAATCCTGTCCTGTCTTGAGCATATCACAGTGTTAAATAGTTAGGTGGTATCAATTTGTTATTTTAATTACAATGCATATTCCAAATGCCTCCATTTCCTTAAAAAAGTTACATCAAAGTTGAACTAATCACACAATATAATAATTAGGTGTCATGTAAATCTGTTTAATTTGCTTTATATAAATAAATTCACTCAGTAAGTATTTGTACCCTTACTGTATGCCAGGTACTGCCTTTTATTTCACTTAATGTTTTTAAAATTTAATTTTTTCTCAGTCTCTAGTTTATTGTGATTATTCATAGTGTAACTTGGATGGTAGTGTTTATTCCTGATATTTCTCATGTACTTGATTCTTGATTGTAACAATAGTTCTGTGACCTACGTAGAAGCTGTGTCATCTTGGAAAAATCACCCAACCTCTCTGATACAAAGAATAATTATTTTTAAACAGGGATTAACTTGTACATGCATCACAGAGATAACCTGTTATCTTCTGACTTATCATTTCCAGCAATTCTTAAATTGATTTCCTTGAGAGAGACATTTTTGCCCTGTTCTGTACTTAAAGGATTATGAGCTTTTATACCTCTCTTTTATCTCTCTGTTTATTTAGCCTAGGGATATATAAAGCTGATTTCCATTTATTATTCAGCATTGGAAAATACAGTAGTAGAGCAATCAAGTGGAAGGCAAAGGAGAGGAAATGGGCTTTTCAAAAATACATTACTAAACATATTAATAGTAATGTCAAATGTCAGTGGACTTGATGGCAGGGAAAGGCCCTTTTTTTTTTTTGAAGGAAAAGAACATATTTGTTCTGAGGTAGGGATGAAATACACCACTTTTATCCAATACTCATAGTGAAGGAAGCCTTCTAGAAACATTCTCATCAGAAGAGCTGGCTTTCACTTGAATGGTTTACCCGCTTCAATAAAAAAGACTCTTTGCCTCTATAAAATGGTTGTGGCTGGGGCGCCTGGGTGGCTCAGTTGGTTAAGCGACTGCCTTCGGCTCAGGTCATGATCCTGGAGTCCCGGGATCGAGTCCCGCATCGGGCTCCCTGCTCAGCAGGGAGTCTGCTTCTCCCTCTGACCCTCCCCCTTCTCATGTGCTCTCTCTCTTTCATTCTCTCTCTCAAATAAATAAAATCTTTAAAATAAAATAAAATAAAAATGGTTGTGGCATTCCTTCATTAAGATTATGCATTTCTTAATACTTAGCTTATCAGATGAACATGCAAAAAGCTGGAAATGAAAGATTTTATGTGATACTATGATTCCAACCAAATCTGAAGCCAAAAAAACCTAGGATCATCAGTAGCATGAGAATGTACTAGTATAACTTCTTTTTTTTTTTTTTTTTTAAGATTTATTTATTTCTTAGGGAGAGAACAGGCAAGGGGTAGGGGCAGAGGGAGAGAGAGAGAGAAACTTAAGCAGACCCCGCACTCAGCACAGAGCCCCATGGGGGGCTCGATCTCACAACCCTGAGATCAGGACCTGAGCCAAAACCAAGAGTTGGACACTTAACCAACTGTGCCACCCAGGTGCCCCAGTTTATCTTCTATTCTTTGTCAAAACTCTTCTAATGTGTTTTTAAAACAAATGCTATGTTTTTGGTATATACAAGAGGAGGTAGACTTTTGTCCACCTAACATCCTACTTTATCCCATGTAGTACTTTTAATTTTATATTTTCCTTCTTCATGCATGTGAGTATCATCTTTTTTGCTCTCTGTTTGCTTTGTGTCTGATAACCCAGTCATTTTTATCTTATTGAAAAAATCAATAAAAATGTATAAAGCTTAAAAAGTCAACTACTGTCTCAAAAGTTTCATAAGAAAGTGTAGCCCCCATGCTAATTCATATTCTCTAGACAACTATTTACAATTCTTTGGGTTGTTTCTTCTAGTTTCTTCTAAAGAGAAAGTTTGTATCCTTTTTGATACTTGTTTTCCGATCTGGGACATTACCTTTGCCTTCCTAATTATGGAAGAGAAGGAGTTAAAAGTTAAACTGTCTTATACCAACCACCCTCAGCATTCTCCCCTGCTCATTAAAAAAAATAATAATAATTATGGGATGCCTGGTGGCTCAGTCGGTTGGGTGGCTGGCTCTTGGTTTTGGCTGGGGTCATGATCTCTCAGGGTCATGGGATCAAGCCCCTCTTGGGGCTCCCTGCTCAGGTTGGAATCTGCTTGAGATACTCTCTCCCTCTCTCCCCACCCCTACTCCTGCCCCTATGTGCACTCATGCTGTTTCTCGCTCTTTCTTTCTCTCTCTAAAATAAATAAATAAAATCTTTAAAAAAATAAAAGTAAAAAATAATTATAATGAAATCTAGATTCAGTCTGTGCTTTGTACTTGTTATTTCTGTATATATGCATATATGTGTAAATACACATTTATATACACATACATTTACACACCCACAATACATGTGTGTATGCTACAGAGTATATATAATGCATTGTGATCACATTTCTTTCATTATACTATTTTTCTAGAACTAAGTAATTAATGCACATTAATAAAAATTTCAAATAAGAATTTCCAAAAGAAATGTAAAATTGCCCACAATATGGTCAAGCCCATCAGTCCACCAGTTTGTTTGTTCTCAAAGTCATTCCTCTCGGCATCCTCCTTGGATGCTCTTCTTCAGCCTGGACTGGTTGCTCTCACGGTCAATGCACAGCTGCAGTGCAGAGGATCCCCTTCACCTCTCTCCCAGGTGGAGTCTCCTCTTTATCATTATTTCATGTTGTCTCCTTTTTGGTTTATTCCCTTATTTTCATAAAGCACACCTTTCGGTAGTTTTCTAAGAAATATTGTGTGAGAGCAAACATGTTTTGAGACTGCGTTTATCTAAAAAACGCCTTCATTCCGCCATCATGCTTGATTTGTAGTCTGGCTGCGTTTGTGGCTCTAGGCTGGAAATCTCTTACTTCTGAAATTTGAAGCCATTGCTTTTTTATTTTCAAGCCCTTCATTTGGCTTTAAGGCAGAATGGTGCTCTTCTCATTCTGGAGCCTGTGCGTGGAATCTTTTTTCTCTTGCAAACTTTCAGGACCTCTGTTTGCCTCTAGTGTTCTGAAAATTTGGTGATACACATTGTCAGGTCTATGTGTTTTCAGTGAGCTGAGCCCTCAGTGGGACTTTTTAATCTAGAAACTCTGCTACATCAAGTCTGGAAAGCTGTCTTGTATTATTTATTTGATAGCTAATGCATATTTTTATTTTCTGTGTATTTTTCTTTCTGAAATTCTGCGTTAGCTGGAGGCTAAATGTCCTAGGTCTTTATGTTTTCTCTCTTATTTTCCATATCTGTGTCTGTCTGTACTACTTTTTGGATGATTTCCTCAAATTTATCTTCCAACATCTTTGTATGTATGTGTGTATGTATCTTTCTATGTATGTATGTATGCATGCATCTATCTATCTAAATTCCAGTATAGTTAATACGCAGTGCTGTATTCGTTTCAGGTGTACAATATAGTGATTCAATCCCCATCACCTGTTTCACCCCTCCTCCCACCCACCTTCCCTCTGGTAATGATCAGTTCGTACTCTCTAGTTAAGAGTCTGTTTCTTGATTTGTCTTTTTTTTCCTTTATTTGTTTTATTTCTTAAATTCCACATATGTGTGAGACCATATGGTATTTATCTTTCTCTGACTGACTTAATTCATTTAGCATTATACCCTCTAGATCTATCCATGTTGTTGCAAATGGCAAAAGTTCTTTCTTATGGCTGAGTAATATTCCACTGTATATATACCACATCTTCTTTATCCATCCATCTATTGATGGGCATGGGTTGCTTTCCTAATTGTATTTATTTATTTTTTATTTCCACCATTGTACTCTTAATTTCTTTGAGCTTTCTTGTTTCTTGAATACTCCTTTTTATATCATGCTATTTTTATGTTATTAATACAGTATCTTTCGTCTTCAATTCTCCTCTTGTTGTCTGTGTTACTTCTGAGTTCCTTTGATCCAGTTGTTTTGGCCATGTATTTTAGAGGTTTTCTCAAGTATCTGTTATCCTCAACTGTCTGTTCATATTTAAGAAGGATCCTCTAAAAGAAGATGATTTCAGACTCTGTGTGTTTGAGGTGTGGGGGGGGTTGGGGAGAGCATCTTTAAGCTGACTGGACAGACATCCAGCCTTTTCACTGAGGCTCCTCAATATCTTTATCCATAGATCTTGTGTTATCTATAAATTTCCCAAAACTTAGAAGCTTAGAAAGATGAACATTTACCACCTCACTCAGATTGTTAGTGTCAGAAATGCGGGAGCAGCTTAGCTGGGTGATTCTGGGTCAAGGTCTATCAGGAGGCTGTAGCCAAGCTGTCAGGAGGGGCAGCAGTCTTCTCAATATTTGCCCAGCTCAGCGAATTCACTCTTAAGTTCACTTGCAGGATTGTACTTACATGATTGTTGGCTGTCCTTCACCACTAGGGTGTGTCCATAAGACTGCTTAGGACATGGCTGATGAATTTCCCCAGAATGAGTAATCTAAGAGAAAGTAAGTGAGCATTCCTCCAAGGCAGAAGTGCTGTTTAGAACCTAATTCCAGAAATGGCATACCAATATTTTGGCCATATTTTATTCATCTCATGGGCTAATTCTATGTAGGAACTATAGGAAGGGACTAGAGTGTAGGAAAGGACTATGAATCCAGGAAGCAGGGAATATTGGGGGCCATCATGGAGGCAGGCTACTATGAATCTCTTCTCAGTTTCCTCAGAGACAGTCCCCCCAGGCTCCTTGTGTAGAGTATGAAGCCTGGGTGGCAGTGTTTTGGAAACCTGGCGTGGGAAGATAGGAGGGGATCTCACTATTGGATTATTCAGACTTTCCCTTAGTTCCCTGGTCTTCAGTACAGTGCTTCACACCCACCCTCTGTGGTTATTCGTGACATCTCACGTTGTAGGTCCTCTTGGGCCAGCTTCTGCAGAGACCGCAACTCTGATGAGTGCAAGGATGAGAGAAGGGGGTAGGCAGTCCCTGGAGCATGGAGACTGATGGGAGGAATTGGGGTAAGACCGAACTGGGCATTTTATAGGTTTTCTATCAGTCCTCCTGCCATCGGCCCCACACTAGCTTTCGGAGATACCTGGTTCCCCCAATTCTTGAGCTTTCCTAGGTTTTTACAGCTTCAGTTGGCTTTCCTTAGACTTCAGCTTTCTCCCGTCTGGTAAGATAATTACTTATGTCTCCTCTTTGCATCCTTCCAACATTGTGTCGGCATCACTCACCTGCTTGCATTTGCTCTCCAGTTTTCTTTGTCTTTGTGGCCTTAATCTTTTTTACTATTTCACTGTCTTTGTGATAAGGTTTTAGGGTGGATGAATCTTTATATTTAGCCTAGTATGTATTTTGTACGTATTTTCATTTTTTTCTGTTTGTATAATTTCAACATATACCTTGATAACTAGTGTCTTCTATAAAGTTTATTCTTAGAGGAAAAATTCAAAATGTTAACAGACTAATCAGCTTATTCTGCCCAAAGCTCCTGAGGTGTGAATAGAAGGGATTTCGTTTTCCATGCCTCCCTTGTTTTTTGGCTGCTTCAGGATGTAAGTTTACACGGAAAGAAGAGTAGGTGGAAATGGTCAGTAGTATAATGTCTGGAGGATAACCTTAGAATCTTGAGGATTTGGGATTTACTTTAGACTGTTCTTTAAAGTGCCAATCACAACAAACATTTGATAGTTTAACATATGCAACCACGTTAAAGAAAATGTGTTAACTGCACATATAATTTAAGTATATCTGTATTTATCTTCAGTTTTCAGTGTTTAAACCTGCCTGTTGTTCCTTGCCATGTTAGGATCATGGAAAGAGAGCCATAAACAAGCTGGAAATATTTATTACAGTACCTCAAGGTGATACCACTAAAGTCATTCCACGGGTAATTTATTACACTGCTAGATATCAGGCACATGGGAAACTATCTTGAACTCCCAAATGAAAATACTTCCCAAATGCAGCACTTCTAAGGTGTTATATTTAAAATATTTAAAAATTAATAACTCTTACTTGTCTAGCATAAGCAGAAGAATAAGATACAGTTAAGGTTTTAAATTTTTGCTGGTGGACCTAAAGTCTAGGTAGTATCTTGACTCTTGCTCACATACTGTCTTTCCCCAGGCGTACTAGGCCCTTGCCTCTCCCTTCTTGATTCCAGCATGAGTTTAGAACCAAGTGTGGTTTCCCTTGGCCAGGAAGCAGCCTGCCATCGGAGACCGCCCCAGGCAGCCGCAATGCTGTTATCCCAGGGCCGTTTGTATTGTTTGTACTTCTCATGCCAATTCTTATTTACTTTCTGTGGTCTTCTTTTGTTCATCTATCTTCTTCTGCGATTCATAATTTATCACTATAGTTTAATTATTCAAAATAGCTCTTTTTAGACATTTGAACTTCTTTTCTTGGACTGTCTTGTGTATAAATGTCATTATCCCCAATGAGACTACTTAATTTCCAGAGTAGAGGATCTATTCTCTCGCTCGTTTGTGTATCCTGTGGTGTAGTGCAGGCTTTCTCAACCTCAGCGCTCACTAGTGACATTTTGGACTGGCTCATTCTGTATAATGAAGAGGCTGTTTCCTGTGCATTGTGCATCATAGGTTGTGTAGCAGTACCCTTGGCCTCTCCCACTTGATACCCCACAGCAGCACCCCATGCTTACCCCCACATTAGTGACAACCAAAATATCTCCAGTCATTGTCAAATGTCCCCTATGGGGGATGGGGAGAGGCAATCCCACTGGTGGGGTAGAACACACTTTGGAAAAAGACCTGAGATGAGTCGCCTAACACTGGAGGTAGAGACAGGATAGGATGAGAAGATGCAGAAATCTAATCTTACTGCAAGACTCGGGAATACAGAGAAACTGAGGGAGCGAAAAGATAAAAGCTCCCAGCTACTTCTGGAGAGGTGATTGACGTGCCATGAACTGGCATCTGCAGGTCTGTGCTCAGCACCAGAGGTTGAAAACCATTTTAAAGGTATTTATTTACTTATTTACTTATTTACTTACTTACTTACTTATTTATTTATTTATTTATTTATTTATTTATTTATTTATTTATTTATTTATTTATTTATTCGAGAGTGCGGGGGAGGGTAGGGGAGGGGAGAGGGACAAGCAGACTCCTAGCTGAGCCAGAGCCCAACACAGGGCTCCATCTCATGACCCTGAGCCAAAACCAAGAGTAGGACCCTCAACAGACTGAGCCACCCAGGTGCCCAGAAAACTATTTGAAATGAGCAACTGCCAAGGTACCAAGTGGGCCAAGGGGCAGCATGCCCTGTACTGTCGCAGGGAAGGTTCCATAGTTAATGGAAGTAAACAGTGGAATCATTTAGGCAGTTTGGGAATCAAAGTGTCACACTACTCTGAAATCTGTAGACAGAGAGGACGTGTCATCTATGTGTTTATCATTCTGTACGTGTCTGTATGTCTGGAAATTCACCGTGTTAACAGCCTAGCTGCAGACTTAGCTATCTAAATTGTCCTGCTAGCCAACTTCGCTCTTAGAATTTGGAGAATTTTTTTTTTTAAGATTTTATTTATTTATTTGAGACAGAGAGAATGAGATACAGAGAGCATGAGAGGGAGGAGGGTCAGAGGGAGAAGCAGACTCCCTGCCGAGCAGGGAGCCCGATGCGGGACTCGATCCCGGGACTCCAGGATCATGACCTGAGCCGAAGGCAGTCGCTTAACCAACTGAGCCACCCAGGCGCCCAGAATTTGGAGAATTTTTAAGAAAGGCATTATTCATGTTGGCATGCTGCTACTTTAAATTAAATGAAAATAAGAGTTGAACCATATGCTAAATAAAAATAAAAATAGCTTCACTTGCATGCTGTCGCTAATATCAACCTGACTCCTCATGTCCTTTTCAAATAAGTCTACAATACCCAGAAATTTCCTGACAGCTGGACTTCAACTGCAGCTGTGTTAACCTTTCTGCAGGTGCAAGTAGGTTTCTGTCATTCTCCGTTTGTGATTCTGATGCCTGACTGCCACACGTACAGGTATGGAAGTCCACAGGGTAGAGCTACCTTCTTATCTACAGTTCTCAGGAAGGGATAGTTGCAGCAAAGGGAGTGATATCGAATTCACGACTGGGATGGCCCAGTTTGCAGGCTGAAGGGAATGGGCCTCAGTAACGTTACTCACCGTTCTTACTTCTGGGCTTTGGGAAGTAATTGCTCCTGTAAGGTTCTTTCACATGCATTTCAACAGCTGGCCCTACCAAATGTGCCCACGATTGTCTTGGATATTAAAAATCACACATCCAACAGATATTTACTGAGCATCTCCTCTCTGCCAAGTGTTGTGTTCGCCATAGAGAATATAGTGAGTAGCAGGACAGACAGTCCCTGCTGTCACAGAGCTCCTAGTCTAGAGGGAGTGGCAGAAAAGTAACAAGCATGTCCCAGCAAACTCTGAAAAGTGCTACAAAGACAAGAGCACGCAAAGAACCTGATGTAGAAAGCCAGAGCAGAGCTCTGTGTTTAAGCTGAGTATGTTTTAGGCAGAAAGGAATGTTTCTGTCTTTGGGCCTTTATTTATGTATGCCTCGGCTGAAGGCTGCAGAGGTCACATTCTGTATGTCCCATGAACAATTAGTTGTGTATATTTTTATTTTAACACCTCACATTAACTGACATGTTTGCATGTCTTTCTCTTCGACAAAATGCAAACAGTTTCTGGGGGATACAGATTGGGTCTTACTCATCTTGGTATGACCCAGTCTTGAGTTTCACAACTCAATAATATGGAACATTGAGTTGAATCATACTGAGGAAGTGAATGAGTGAATGACGGAAATGAATGAATGAACAAATTTGAGGATGCAGGAAAGGGTGTTGGTATCTGCTGTGTTCTCTGCTACCACACCGTCTCACTCCTACTGGGGACTCTTCCTATGCAGTGGACTTCCTTACCTAGTCTGGAACATTTGGCCCTATTTGACTTTGGATGCTGAGGATCCAGCACAATGTGGGGCACTTAGCCATTTGGTAAGAGGTGAATGAATGAAAGAATGGGTTTACTTTTCTAGTTGTGAGCCTTATTATCTAAGCCTGCTTGTTCACCTCTGAAATCCAGAGTCTGCCTGCCCAAAGCATTTCTATGCTCTGAGCCCCCCCCACTCCCAACAAACACACTTAAGTTAATTTGTCTGGAAATGAAAAATTAGAAAAATCAGTTTTATTTCTGAAATATCTTAAAACTGCCTCCTTCTCTGCCGAGGCCAAATAACCATTTTCTCTCTAGTACAACTACAATAATCTCTTTTATCTCTCTACAATCCATTCTCTGCAAAGCAGCTTAAATCATCTTTTAAAATATAACCTGCAAATATAAAATATAAATGTAGAATTTAAAATACTCTATAAATCAGATCATGAGGACTGAGAACTATAATGACTGAGAACTATAATGGTCTTCTGTGGCACAGAGAATGAAACTCAAACCCTTTCCCACCTGCCGGACCTACCTGTGCTGACCCCTTCCTACCTCTGTGGGCTCATCTCATTTCCTTTACCATCTTGTTTTCCATATTACGGCCACACTGGTCTCCACACATGTTGTGCATGTACCCCACTCTCACTCCCCAGATGAGGATCCTGTCTAGAGCAGGCACTCAGGAGCTGCTAATGACATGAATGGTTCTGTGGTCTATTGATTTTCTGATGCTGCGTAACCTGTTGAACCATTTCTTTCCGAGAAATTTTTATGCAGAACTCCAGCATGTAAAAGGAATGAACGTGGTATTACTCTGACTCACATGGGAACAAGAAGCCCAAGATCACCTATGGGTGCCAAAGCTTCTTCTGGAAACATAGGATTCCGTGGATCATGGTTTGCAAGTCACTGATCTAGTCCCATGCTGGCCGCCTGTCTTCTGTATTACTGTCTCTGGCTTCTCTGAACTTGGACCACTGTCCTTTTAGGCATGCAGAATGTGCTTCCTTTCTAGCTGAACTCCCTACTCTCCCTTCTTAGCTTACCTTCTTAGATGACCAAACATGCTAACCTTGGAAAGTTAAAACAGTCTAAGTGGGAAAATGAAATGGATATATGCAAGTTAAATAAAACACACATGAATAACTTACAAATAGTTCTCATCGATATCATAAGAGTCCAGAGAAGCAAGAATTTACTGGGGGTTGGAGAGGTACAGGAATAATTCATGTACTTACTGGGACATAAGATGAGGACCAGAAAATAGTAAGGAATAGAAAGAAATGATACAGATACAGGTAGTTTCCTATACATTGTAGTCTGAGCAAAAGCTTAAAGGGAATGAGAAAGTTATGGTGGTTGAGAGGGACTCTGGATCAGCCTCACTTACATCAGGCCATAGACTTGAAAATATTTGGTATCACATTGTAAAAGGCATGGGGTGCCATACTATGGAGACAGATCCAAAGCTATGAATGAATGGGGGCCATGAAAATACACTAGGTAGTTGAAGGCATAGTCACCTAATAGTTAAATGCATTGAATAAACACTGTGTTTTAGGCACTGTACTCAGCACTTTAGGTGAATTTCTTATCTTCACAATTCTTATAGATAAATTCCACCATTATCTCCATTTACATATGAGGAAGTGGAGCTTTAGGCATGTTATGGTACTTGCTTAAAGTCAATACAGATTTCACAAGTATGGCGAACAGGATTTGAGTCTATGTCTGTCTCTTAACTTGCATGCTAAATGAAACCAGAATGGGAAAACCAACTGGGCATTTTTTACATAAAGTCAAGAAGTAAGGAGAATCTAACCAAGACTTATTACTTCAGCCTAATTGCAAAATACACTGTCTGGAATTGCCTACTCTAAATATCATTGAACCTAGGGTAGAGTTAGGAGAAACGGAAGAGAGATAAATTCAAGTGACATTAATCTCACTGTGGCATGCAGTAGATATGAAAGTCCTTTGATCACTATAAAATTCTATGTAATGGGCCCCTCTGCTTTTAGGATCCACACATACAATTTTATTAATTTTTCCAAAGGTGAGCAGGCTCCAAGGGCCGAAACCCCTGAGAGATGGATTTGTGAACTTACAGCACTTGACCACTTCACTAGACAGGAAATATCTGTCTCAAGAACTGGGCTTGGTAACCTGCTCAGGAAAGTCTAGTCAGGAGACCAAATCACAGGGCCCAAGACTACTCAGTGCAAAAAGAATTAAAACAAAGGGAATTGATTATTCATGAGGGATATTTCCATTAAGCTTGGGCAGCCTGTGAATTACCCTTCTCTACTAGAGGATTTTTCTATCTAAATATCCATGGTTATATGTTTAGAAGCAGAATATTCTGTTCTCAGAGCTGTGCAAATATTCTCTGAATTTTTCCTCTTTAACCCCTGCCACCTCCCACTCCCCATTTTCCTATGTGGAGGAAAGTTGTGTCTGGAAACCACTGTGGCCTGGAGGAAGGATCATAAAAGTAGGAGTTAAATGAGGTTCTAACCCCAGCTCTGCCCCATTAAGTACCTTCTCTTGTCTTGGGATTTTTTCTCTTTCAAACAGGGTAATCATATCTACCTTTGCAGGGTGTCGATGAAATGCAAAGCCTATAACGGAGTGCCTGGCCTACAGATACGTAGTGTAAGGTTACAAATACTTAAGGCAGCTAAGCCAGTTCATAGCACAGACAGAACACTGCACCCTCACTTAGCACAAGTGTAGTAGTTGTTGTAATAAATATGCCCTTCTAGGGGAAAAAAAATGAATGAATTAAATTTTTATTTTATTTTTTTTTATTTTAATCACTTTCCAGTTCTTGCTTCCGAAGATATATCTTGGTTGTCCCACCATCACTTTCTTGGTCAAGAACATTTTGGCAGATGGCTGATTTCCTCTGAGTTGTGTTTTTGTTTTATTTTTGGTTATTGTTCACAGAGTAACCATTCACTGATCTCAAACTCCAGCACCATCTTACCAATGCCTAAAGGGAGTAAAAAACAACACTCATTGTTTTTTACTTCTGTGAATATCTGCCCTCTCCTGGGTCATTGTCTTGAATAATATCTCACCATTTTCCCTGGCTTTGCTTATTGGTCTCAAGAAGGGACTCTCATGCTTACCGAACTCCTCCTCCTGGTCATTGCCTGCATCAGTGATTTGCTTACTGACTTAATTTCTGCTTAATCTCGATTTGCCTAAACGAAGTGGTCATAGACTCTTCTGAACTGTCCTGTGTAGGCACTCTCTAAATCCTGGTCCCATCATGGTGATTAGCAGGAAGGTGGTACCATTGATAGAAACAAGTCAAAGGGGTGCTGATAGGAGGGAGGAGAGAAGTGTAATTTGTAACACAATTAGTTCAAGCAGAGGTGATATTTAGGTGGATTGGAGATAGGGACTAGAAGTCTCATTTAGAAATCTATGTTTTTTAGTGATACTCGAAGATAAAGTTTATTCCTCAGCTATTAATTCCTTCAGTGTTGAGTGAGCATATGCTGCTGTCAGGCACCATGCTAAGCACTGGGAGTGTAAGAGTGAGTGATTTGGAATCCTCTAAGGCATTCACTCTCTGGAGTAATAAATGGTGTGATATATCTGTGTACACTTATCTACTTATTTATCCGTAGTGTATAGCATGATTTCTTCAATTTAATACTCAGAATATAAAATGTGATCAATAAGTGTAGAAAGAAGGGCCAAAGTTAGGAGACCGACATTCTGAAACTTATTAGCCATACGACTAAGGCACCTAAATTTTCTCATTTACAAACAGAGTATTGGACTAGATTAAATGTTTTGATCTGATCCCTTGTCAAATCAAATGGCTCTGCAAAGATTCCAGAAATGTTTGACTTTAAATCCTTTTGAAAGGTATAATAAAACTAATATGCACACTTAAATAAGTGTATTATACCTAGACTTTTCCTCATCAGGAGAGCCTCATTGTTCTTGACCCAAGCTTGTAATTAAATATTGCTGAGTTGGCCTAAAGGTTACCAATCTAAGTTAGCTCTATAACTAAAAAATTCACAGGTAGATTAATAAAATATTGCTGTTTTTTCTGTTTTTTCTTATTATGTCCCATGCGATATTTTACTTGGCCAATGAGTTCTGCTCGTAAGTCTCTGTCACTGGCCCACACCTGCAGTACCCCTCAGCTCTAAGAAGCTAGCACTATTACGACTCATAAGAAAAGTGCCTTTTACCCAAAGTCATCAGAATGGATGGTTCTTTTTAACAGCTTATTAAGATATAATTCACAACAGATAATCCATCTGTTTTAAGTGTACAATTCAGTGGGTTTGAGTGTATTCACAGAATCATGCAACTATCATCACAACAATTTAGAGCATTTTTTTGCCACACCACAAAGAAACACTGCACCCCTTCAAAACAACCCTTAACCACCACCCCCACCCACTCCCCAGTCCAGCTCCAGCCTTAAGCAACCACTTACCTACTTTGTGTCTCTATAGATTGGCCTCTTCTGGATATTTCATGTAAATGGAATCATACAATAGGTGATCCTTTGTGACTGGCTTATTGAATTTAGCGTAATGCTTTCCAGATGCACTGTGTTGCAGCAAGTATCAGTACTTCATTTATTTTTATTGCCAAAAAATATTCCATTTTATGGATATACTGCATTTCATTTATCCATTCATCAGTTTATGGATGTCCGGTTTGTTTCCACACTTTGGCTATTATGAATAATGCTGCTAAGAACATTTATATACAAGTTTTTGTGTGCACACATGTGTTTATTTCTTTTAGATATACACCTAGGAGTGAAATTGCTGGGTCATATGCTAACCCTGATGTTAACCATCTAAGACGCTTCCCTGCTCTTTTCCATAGCTGCCATACTACTTTGCATTCCCACCAGCAGTTAATAAGGGCTCCAGTTTCTCCACATCCTCACAAACCCTAGTTCTTATCTATCCTTTTGATGATGGTCTTCCTTGGGGGTGTGAAGTGGCACCTCACTGTGGTTTTGATTGACATTTCCCTGAAGGTAGAAGGAATGGTTCTTGAAAGAAAAATGTCAAAATGACAAAGACAAAAATTTGGAGAAAGGAGAGAGAGAGAGAAGAGGATATCCGGGATGGAAACGTAAAAGTCAAAGTTGCTTAGAGAACTGGCCAAGACATGGGACACGGTGGGCAGGACAGTGCTCCCTAAAACCTGTTTTTCTGGATTATGGCTCTGATGCAAGCTCCCATGGTGGTGAAGTTGCAGTCCTTCATGAAAAGGTAGGGATGTATTTGTGTTGTAGCTCATTCTTACATGATTAGTTTATATGAAAAAAAAGTGGCTTAAAGCAGTTTAAAGCTGCCTTTTAAGTTTTTCAGAGTAGTTTGGGTATGCTTAGTCTTCCTACCTGCTCCCTTCCCAGTGCTCCATGCTGTGGTCATCCCTGCCCCTTTGTCATTGATTTTGCATTTTTCCTTCACTTAGAATGACTTCTCCTCTTTTCTCTATCCATTCAAATCTCAGCCTTAATATTGGGTGATGTCTGGCCCACCTGCTTATGTAGACTCTTCTGACCTCTTGGACAACATTGACAAGTTGCCTTTTAGATCTTATATAGCATTTTGGTGGATTACACTGCTCAGCTTTGTTCTTAGTGAAAAAATTGTCTTGCATGGTTCATATTACTTTATATGTGCTTTCAAGTATCCCTGTGTGTTCCTTAAGGGGAAGGCATGGGTTTATACTACCTAATACTGCCTATAAAACCAGAAGCATAATAGGTGCTTAGTGCATCTCCTTTTTGTTAAATTAAATCAACATGTTATTTTTTGTTTCATCTAAACACTTCATATAATTTCTTAAATGCAGACAGGTTCTCACTGGCCTTGGGGAAAAGTACCCATCTTATAAATTCATTAATACAAAACAAGGGGAAGAGTTTATATTTTCAGATAAAAAAATAAGTTTATTTCCAGGTCAGATCACATTTACAATTATAACATTTCTTTAGGGAATTGATCATTTAGGAAGGATCTGGGGAGTGCCATCTATGCTTATTATATTTAGGGGACTTGTTCTATATAAGAAATTATTTTTGAAATGTCTGTATGTTGTCAAAGTCAGATGGGCAATACTGCAGTAAGGTGGCATTTCCCTCCACGTTTAAAAACTCTGGGGGTAGGGGGTAGGGCACTTAAGTTGGCAGATTCTGTTGAGTTGTCCTCAAGGTTAGTCTTTTGGAACACTGTATTGCACTCCTGTCCTTGAGCACTCCATCCGAAATTAGAGATGGGCAAAGTCAAGCAAACAAGGCAAAGGTTAACACGGGCAGGCTAACAGGAAACAGATGGGAATTGTCAGCCTGAAAGTGAGGTCCCACTAGAGGCCTTCCCTTCAGAGACCACGACTACTTGAACTGGAAATCTGACCAGGAAGGGACTCCCCAAGCGACCTTGCCTCAGAGCACCTCAGTGGAAAGGATGACAGAGTTCAGAGAGAGGTGATGGGTGACAGAAGAGCAAAGAAAGCACAATTATCTATGGGTTGCCTTAAAATGGCAGATCTCTAATGTAGTAAATAAAGCAAATGTGAATAATTTCATAAACCTATATAGATAGGCCTACAACTGGAAATGTGTCCTGAAAAGGACTATTTCAACCGTTCAATAGAAATACATCCACACCGGCCAAATCCAGATTTTAAAACTCTCCTGAGGATTCGGGAACAGATGATGAGTAACTGGAATGTAGTATAAAATAATGATCTAGACTTTGTTATAAAACAATAAAATTTATTCTACATAGTAAGCCAAGTATGTGTTATAGATTTACCTGATTCTGATGAAGCACTGGGGCCACAAATTATTACCGCTCACTTTTTAGGGTTAACTTCTCAGCAGCCGCTCAGACCGCCACTGGAGGTGGTCACTTTGGAAACACTACAGAGTGGAACCCAGAGTACATGGGATTGCAATGTGGTGAGCAGGAGGGACACTATTGGACACGTAGTATGTTTTAGGCATTTTGCTGGACACATTATTCATTCACATTCACTCTTTTCAATGACCCGGTGCCTTTTCTTTTAATTCTTAGTTTAAGTATGAGGAAATTGAGATTCAGCAAAGTTAAGGAACTTGACCTATTCATACATGATGTAAATGGTAGAAATAGGGAATCTGGGTCCTTTTAATTCCATACCACTTGTCTTTTTTTCTTACACTTTATTATAGTTCAGATACATTATTAGGGTGCCACATTCTTCCCAAGTGATCAAATGCCTTTTGCTTTTGTTTAGGAAAAGTAAACCAAAAAAAGATCCAAACAATCCAAAATATCAGGAAGTTACCTTTTTCAAATAAATTCAAGCCTTTATACTGCCTTTATTTCCATAATTTTCTGTTTTTAGTAATCATCATCTTATTTCATTGTTCAGCTTTAAACAATACAAAGATAACAAATCTAATGATTATATTCAGTCAAATTCAACTACTCCTACTTTAAAAGGTGTATTACTGTGTCATAAAAAATAGATGTGTATTATATATCCTGTCTAATATTATCTGTACATAATTGCCTTCAATATATAATTCTGTTACTTTGTTAAATAACCATGCCAGTATCTTCTCGAACCAGTCTAGTTTTAAACATACTATTTATGACTGAATTTACCAGAGATCGGAATTTGCCAGCCAACATTGAATTAGAAAATGCCTCCATTCAAAATTTCCTACAAATGCTCTTTAGAAATGTATTTTAAATTTCATTCTAGTGAAACCAACTTAGAATGAATCTTAATGGGCTAGAACAAAATAGATTTGAGGTTGATTTTTCCCATAAAATATGCAAAGCCCTATTTTTAAATCGATCTTTTCTCTGTGATATTGCTCCTTTTCTCTGTTTAACAGTGAATTTGTCTAAAACATTTCTTTTTCAGATTTTCTTAAATTACAGTAGAATTAATGCCTTAGAATTGCCAAGGTAGGTGGAAAGTACAGAGAAAGTCTAGATTCTAGACCATGTTAACTTCAAGCCAGCATTTTGCCTGCAGCTGTTCCAGGAATTATGTGCAAGTTTTACTATGTTTAAAACTGTTTTCAGGCTCAATTCTTCAGAATATTATCATTTGTTAAGCAATATAACCATGCACAACTGTAACAAGCCAGAACACTGTTGGGTCCCCCCACCCCCTTACTTCACACATCCACTAGGCAGACTGTTTACACCAGACAGTATCTATGCAAGATGTCCCTCTACATCTTTCTCTTTTGCTTGCTTCTTGTTAGTTACAAAGATACATACTGTGCCAGGCACTAAGCTGGTTTCAACAGCTATTTATTTAGATTGTGTGAACTGGAGCTGAACTTGAACCCAATTAATAGCAACTGAACTTGAACAAACTGATATGAAATCATTACAGGCTCAGTTCCCTGGTCCATTATCCCTGAAGAGATCATCCGACAGCACTCCAGGTGCCTTTTCTATGCCAAATCTTGGTGCAGTGCCCAATCAGAAAGTGTCGGGGGGATTAGAAGTTCGGTTGCATTGGAGTTAGCTCATTACCACATTTGTGATCGCTTTCACAGAGAGGAGAGGTGGTGATCCCAGTGGGCGGGATTGCAGAGAAGGCTTTGTTTTCAGCACCATCTGGCACATGGTTGGCACTCATTAACACAGCACAATGTCGATTAAAATAATAATTGTACACGGCAGCAATGCTGCTTAGATGGGTCCCTACCTTTGGCCTTCCAGCTAAGGATATGGAAGAAAGGGGAAGCTGAGGGGGTGCCTCTGATAGCTATGGTCACTGGGTTTGCATCTATCTTGGTGCCTACACCTTCCCCAAATCATATACTTTTTTTTTTTTTTAATTTTCATGTTTGTTTTTAGCAGCAGTATTTCCTTTTCCTTTTTCTTTTTCTTTCTCTTTTCTATTTTCTTTTCTTTCTCTTTTCCCTTTTCTTTCTCTCTTTTCTTTTTCTTTTTCTTTGCAATTAGAATGAGTCTGACCCTCTTCCCAGACCCTAACTGGATGCCCTATAGCTATCCTATAGCCAGGAAACATTTGCTTAAAGGACATTCCATTCAGTGATATTTCTTCTGCAACTTGAATTTCAGTGTAATTGACAGTTTTAGGTTTTCTTCCTTTAAAGGATACATTCATTCATGGACTCAACCATTCAGGTGCTTAGTAAGACTGCACTATCCTTCCTTAAGAAAACGAATGCAGCTTTACATTAGCATGTCCAGGACCTTGGTCTGGCAGAATCTGCTTTGGTTTGTTCGCAGGAGTCTCCTTAGAAGGCTGTGCTGTGGATGCAGACAGGGGGACAGTCTTTTAAAGACAACTGGTTGGGTTGGAATCCTACTCTTACCATGTCCTTGGTGTGTGGCCAGGAACAAATCACCTAACTTTCTTTTGGTCTCTGTTTCCTTAGCTGTGCAATGGACTTTAATAGTCATCCTCAAGCTCTGGAATTGCTATGAAGATTCATAAACCCACAGAGCATTTAGAATCATACCTGATGCTTGGTGAGATATTGAGGAGGATAGCTATGACCACATGTGCATCACTATAATTTTCTGCAAAAGTTCCCTTTTCCCTAAGAATGTGCCTCATGTGTACTTAAATTTCCCCCCAAACGATAGAACTTGCTAGCTGTGGTAATGGAGGTTGTGACTACATGGACATTGGTCCAGATACGTTAATCAGCTCTTTCTGATAAGACACTATGATTTAAGTCATTGTCTTGCTAGACTAAGGTGAGAAGAAACCATTTGATATGGGTAGGTTTCTTATAGATGCATGAGACACTTATGCCATGATAGTTACTGAAGTCTATCACTTGTTTCCAGAGCAGATTATGTATATGTTAGACTACAGAAATTAGTTGTGTATTTCAGTGCTGTAGGTGGTGATCATGTGGTTTTCGCTGGTTGTGGAACCATGGACAGCATGTCCCCCGGCAACCTAACGATTTGTGCCCTATGATGCTGAGTGTAACCGGGGTCTTTAATTCTGCCATTTGGTATGTGCCCCAAAGCCTTCAAGAAATGGGCTTCCTGCAGGACTGTTTCAATATCATTTATTCCACCAAGAGAAGATGACAGACATTTTAGATGCTGGAGAAAGATTAAATGCATTTGGTTTAACTAGCAGCACTAAAATGGGCTGCATCTTTGTATTGTTGCTGTTTATCTTCTTTCCCACAGTGGAATTTTGAGCTTCCCCAGGCTGTGATTTGGGTATTAATGCCGAGTTTAGGTCGGGCAAGAGTGTGTTCAGTCTGTGACACTTAGATAGCAAAGGCAAACTGCTCACGGCTATTAGGCAGGAGTTTCTGTATGCCAGCGATTGCATGCTTGTGACTCATAATCAGAGTGATCCACAGCAACGGATAGATGGGCTTGCTGTGGCTGTTGTCTTTGGTCTGCTGTTTTTGCCAAAAATGTCAGCATTTCTCCCCCATACACGCCTGTATGACACATGCACAGTCTCCTTTAGTTGTGCTAACTAACTTGCCGCTAACATTACCGAAAACTTTCAGTATCGTGGAGGAGTTGCCTGGAACCTACCGTTCCCGTGAAGAATAAGTTGGAATAAATAAATGACTTTTTCCTGAACTGATACTTTGGGAGTGTTGTCGGAATTTGTGCCACGGTGTTCTCTCAGGCAGCCCGGTTTCCAGATTCTCTGCCTTGGTTTAACATGGCCCATGCTCGAGAATCAGCAATGACATGTCATGCTTCTGGTTTTTCTATTTCCATGAAGCTGGATCAGTGGTCTGGGTTCCTCTGAAGCAGACACGTAAAAAGCCAGGAGCCTCTCTGGGTTTAATACCAGCCTATCTCTGAGGTTTAAGGGTGATTGCTACTCTGCGTCCCTCACTCCCCACCCCCACCCAGTTCCCTGACCCGTGGGCACACATACACTCTGCATCTGATCTTCTAAGTTGAATCAGCAGCCTGTATTGCTGACTTGTCACTTAATTCTGTGTATCCTGGCTCAGACCCACCTGTATCCCTGTATGATTGCTCAACCTACACCTGTCCTGACTCTCTCAATTCCTTCTTTAATTTAACAGACATTTATACAGTGCCACAGGGTGCCACGGTCTTGACATACAGCAGTAAAAAGATAAATAGGATCTCTGCTCTGAAGAAGCTTCCTTTCTGGCTGAGTCTGAAGTTATTCAGTAAACAGATGCACAGAGTATTTCTGATGGTAACCTTGCAATGGAGACAACTAAACAGGGTAAAGGAATAGAAAGTGACTGTGAGAGAACTGCTTCCAGAGGCGATGGAAGGGCGGAAGAGCATTCCAAATAGAAGGATCAGCCAGTGCAAAGGCTTCTACGTGGGGACCTTGGACATACCGGAGGTGGGTGGATGAGTAGGTGACTGCCCACCCACGGTGGCATCGAGTCTCCTGCGAAGCCCTCTGCACCACTTATAACTACAGTTCTCCCTCTCCCTTCTACAGCACTTTGTAGTGACCGCTAGGCTATCTTTGGTGACATCGTCTGACGTGTTACCCTGTATAAGTCAGTCTCTTCGGAACCCTTTGCGGTCAAGGACTATGTCATATTCATCTTTGTTTCTCCAGGATTTAGCACTGTTCCTAAAATGAGCAAGTTCCCAGTAAATGTTTAAGCAAAATAAATGTTAAACAGGACATAAAGCTCCAAAAGCAGAAGGGCTCTGGAAGTAGACAGCAGGCTCATTCCTGGGCTACAAGTGTTTCTTTGAGGAGTTTGTAATCCCTCAGAAACTTCTCAAGCCAGTATGGGGTTCAAACCTGCCTTGGAGCATCCTCCAAGGCAAATTTAGAGCTCTTTTTCTTTCCTTTGAACACTTTAGATCATGACTCAAAGCCAGAAAGATGCATTTTACATGGCAAGCTGGCACACACGTAAGTATTAACTGTGCTATAAAACAAAGTATATCATTACTATGTGTAACACAGACTGATATTTTCTGTACCAGTTTCTATACCGTCCATGGTACAGAATGCTGATCATGACCCCTTTCGTGGATTTCAAGACTCCTAAGTGGTTTGCAACCCACAGAGTGAGAAAATCCTGCTTTCAAGGATCAAGAGATTCTTCGGAGGTAAACTTCAGAGAAAGCAGCGTGAACTCTACCTGCAGAGCCACGGACCCCTGAGCACACTCCAGCCATTGGTTGAATATTTGCACAAAACTGGCCGAGGCCATGTGGCAACCAGGTGAAGTGAGCCATCCCTGACCAACACTTAGGTTGGGTCCGAGGGGCACCTTTGTAAGTCAGAATTCCGTTGTTTGAGCGCTGAAAAGTTGTTGCAAGTAGGTTTCCTAGTCATTCCGTCCACCATATCTATACATAGTATTATGAATGTTTTAGGTAAACGTGTTGTTTCTAAAATGAGACCGTGGGCCCACTGAGATATAAGGAACTTACCATTTCCTCTGCCAGTGTGTTTATATAAATATTGCTGTCGTTAAGCGTGTTCAAATAGCAGAACTATTTCAGTCTTTTTATCTCTTTAAAACTAATTTAAATCTGAGCATTAAAAGACTGTTTGATACCATATGTTTGTTTTAGATAGGAAATGAAATCTATTCTAAACAGAAGGGTTTATGAAATCTGTATTCTAAACATAAGGGCTTATGAAATGAGTATATAGGAGCAGCAGTTGGGGTAGATTGTTTCTTGTGGCCACGGAGTCCTCCTGTCTAGTGTGCCTGACCCTTTTGTCATGTGATTTTGCTGTTCCTGAACCTCCAGAGGGAAAGTCTAACTTCATCACTGCTCCCTCCCCTGAATGTGTTCTCAGATGCTTTGTTAAGAATCCAACATTTGCTGGATAGAAAGTCATTTTATTGTGGCATGTAAGTCTACTTGGAAATTGCTGATTTTTCTCCTTGAAGACCCTTTAGAATCTACTTTCAAAAATGACCAGGGACTATGAACAAAGAGTCTCACAAGCCTTTCGTAAAAATATCGGATAGGCTTCAAGAACATAACCAAAGACCATCACAAACTGGAAAGATACCCATCACACATCCCAAGTAGCTGTGTACATGGAAGGAAAAAATTAAGTGTTTTAGCGATGTCCCTGGCATACCTATGTGTGCACCCTATTGCATTTTGAGGCCCAAATATTTCCTCTGTGGAAGCAACTTGGTGCATGCACGCATGTCTGTGTTTTTTCCAATCTAGATGGATACTATAGTAGGAGATAACCTAGACAAGCAATGTACAAAGACGCTTCTGATAGCATCCCAACTTCCATGGATAGCTTATAAGGGCAATTACTCCTTTTCTGTGTCAGCCTTTTTTGAAAACAGCACTGTGTATTGGTTTGGTTGCCCTGAGAAGACCTGAAGATGAGATTATGATCCTTCACCTCAAATTAAAGAAGGCTTAAAAAAAAAAAAAGGCTTGTCTCAGGAACCATTTGACAAGTTCAAATATTAGCTGATTCAGATACCAGCCTCTTTTTTTTTTTTTAAGATTTTATTTATTTATTTGAGAGAGAGAGAATGAGAGAGAGCACATGAGAGGGAGGAGGGTCAGAGGCAGAAGCAGGCTCCCTGCCGAGCAGGGAGCCCGATGCGGGACTCGATCCAGGGACTCCAGGATCATGATCTGAGCCGAAGGCAGTCGCTTAACCGACTGAGCCACCCAGGCGCCCCTTGATACCAGCCTCTTAACAGCATCTGCAACTTAATGCTTTTCATAGGTGGTATGTCTATGTTGTTAAATTATGTTATCAAATTCCCTCTAATCTTTGTAGATTATGCTTTAATTTGCTATTCTGTCAATTTTATCAGAATTGTCTATTTCATGCTATTTGACTATAGGAAATACTAACCTAGTAAAATGCAGCACTTACCAGTAAGATGGGCTTGTGATAAAAGCCACATGAAACAGGTATCACCTTCAAGTTAATAAACATCTCATGTTCTGGTATAATTTGGTTTATTCCCAGGACCTGTGGGAAAAATAGTGATATAAACTTACTTTTTCTGCCCCTTAAAGTAGTCATGGATTTCCAATCTTTGGCTTATTTTATTTAAATTGATTGGAACAATTTATCTGACTCTCAGATATCTATATGTAGAAATTATTGTAAATTCAAACCAAACTCAGGGTGACTCAATCAGTTAAGCGTCTGCCTTCAGTTCAGGTCATGATCCCAGGGTCCTGGGATCGAGCCCCGCATCAGGCTCCCTGCTTAGCAGGGAAACAGAACCTGCTTCTCCGTCTCCTGCTCCCCCTGCTTGTGCTCTCTCTCTGACAAATAAATAAATAAAATCTTTAAAAAAAATTCAGACCAAACTCTATATTCCTCATACTTAGCATGAGCAGGCTCTCTGTCCAAATCTTTCCTTTGAAAGTTAAAGCTTTAATGCTGGTAGCAAGAGCAGTTTGCCTCTTCTGAAGAATCATAGAAACACAATCTAGTTTTTACCTGTGGCCTTTGGATTTTGATGCACATCGAATTTGATGCTAGGAGTTACACAGAAAAGTCAATAAGGATCCATGGATCATTGCCTTGCTATGCCATCGGGTGAATTAGTCTGCCGGTGTAATGTGCTCCAGCTTGGGTAATGGACCTATTTAGTAGCAAGACAACAGCCATATGAAACACCTGGGTGGGCTCCCAAGGTACTTTCAAGCAGATTAGATTTCAGTTATCTAATGTGAGGTCATGAAGGCTTGGACAGCTGGGGCCAGTTCCACATCATGGGTAGACTCTGACACCTGCCTACTGGATGTATAAGGTAAAAGGTACTTGGGGTCAAAGCTGACCCCTGGGCTCCAGGAGTAGATATGGGTCAGCACATGAGGTCTCAAGCAGCAGTTACAAATGTCGGAAAAGTCTCCATGCAGGACAGGATAGAGTCACATTTTCCTTTGGCACTTTCATTAGACGTGTTCCTTGCCAGGGAAGCCTGGTTGCTGTGTTGCTAGATTGAACTTCAATTGATTTATTCTTGTTTAGAATTTTAAGTGCTGTTAAACAGAAACTACGCCTTCTCTATCAGAAGTCAGGGCCCGAGAGGCATTGAGTTCCTTTAGCTGCCTCACAAAAGGCAGCATTTGGGGCACACAGGCACTGGCATAAGACCATCTTTTTGAGTGTTCCTAGGAGATCACGGTGGCTCCATAATGCACCACTTCTTCCAGTCCGGCCAGGGACTTTGAATGATCCAAAAAAATGTAATGATCAAAGGTTTCAAATGCCGCTGATAAGTCATATAGATCTGTGCCCAGGATGCCTTAAATTGACTTGTGGATGTTTCTCATCCATCAGGAAGGACTTGGTGATTTGAATTTAGTACTTTGATGTTGCCAGTAATTGTTTGCAACTGCAGCTGAATGGCCTGAAGGCATTGCTGATTTCTCCCTTTCTCATCTTGCAAAGAGCTAGTGAAGTAGTCTTTCAGAGGCGGTTCTCAACTCAATGGGAACTGTGGCCTAAAATTTAGGACAAAAGAAAGGTTCCACAAACACTTGGAATAGACCAACATCATTGCCGTAATGAATCATTCCCAATGTGTTCCATGCTGAATCAAACCATCCTCCCAAGTCCAAAGCCACTCCACTGGACACATACTAAGATTCACTTTCTGGTTTTTATAAGGGAATTACTAAAGAAACCATTGGGATAGCTCCACTTATTCTTTTAGTAAACATTTTTCATATATCAATCTGCAAATATCTTTCCAAAATGTATTTAAACCAGTTTCTCAATACTTGGAAACAATGCTTTGGATTGTCCCTTTTTGGAGACCTCACTGCTGTTTGGATTAAATTAAAACTCCCCCATTTTAACACCACCTTCTAGTGATGTTCTTCTAAACCAGCTTCCTTTGTCTCCTCAACCACTTGCTCCTACAGTCACATGGTTCATGCCTATTTTCTGGCTGAGCAGATCTTACCAGTATCCATGCATGGATGTCCATCTTTAGTTTCTCAAATCATGTGTCCACCTGCCTATTATAAATATTATATATATCTTAATCATTATTTTATACCAATTTATCAATTTGTAGATCTTTGTAAATCTTTTGCATTTCAAAATCCTGTTTAAAAAATCCTCCAGGGGCGACTGGGTGGCTCAGTTGGTTGAACCTCTGACTCTTGGTTTCAGCTCAGGTCATGACCTCGGGGTTTTGAGATCGAGCCCCACGTTATCCGGCTACATGCTCAGCAGGGAGTCAGCTTGAGATTCTCTCTCTCCCTCTGCCCCTCCCCACTCACATTCTCTTTCTCTCTCTCTCTCTCTCAAATAAATGAACCTTAAAATATATAATATCAATAAGAGCTCCTCCAAAGGCTCTTTTCAAGTAAACTCAACTGTTATCCTTCTAGTTATTCCACAGGTTGTCATAAATCTTCTGAATATTGACTAACATCATAAATATCTAGGAGGTAAGATGGTAAACTATGGAAAACTGAAAGATCAACCGACCAGGCACTGGACTCCTTCATAAACCACAGTAAATGACAAGACTGTAGTCAATATCTCAGAGCCTCTACTGTGGTTGTTGAACGCTGGTGTTGATGTCACTTTTATGCTCATTTATCATTAAGTTGCAAGGGTGATAACATATGCTGCATTAGTGTGACTAGTGTTTGTTTTAAAATAAATGTTGATGATGAAGCAAAAAGCGTTAGGTAGTGGGAAACAAACCTGACAGTAGCAATTTATTTACATATTAGGGGCATAGACCCCGCTCACACATACACACACAAAATTCTCTTATCTGGGGCACTTCAGATTCCAAAGATTTCTGAATTTAGAGGTTGATCTTTGTTCCTCTAGCACTGCTTAGTTCAATTCAGCATGCGTTTGTTAATTACCCACTCTGCCAGGGGTCCTAAGTGATTGACTAAGGTGAGGTGCTTGCTATTAAGGAGCTTACGGTGTAATGTTCCCCCACCTTACTCCCTCCCTGTCAACTTCCTCATAGTCTTGCTTAAGCACTTGCTCTATCCTTATCTTAAATGTACATACTTATTTGTGTACTGGTTTAGTGTCGCCCATCTTCCTCCAGTTGTCTACAAGCTCGACAAGATGAAGACCTTTGTGTGTTGTGTGCTGATGAAATCCAGAGTGCCTCGAAGACTGCCCAGTTTATTTTGGGCATTCAGTAAATGTTAAATTAGTAAATTAAGGGGATACAACCAAAATACAACTACAACTAGACACCTAAGACAACGTGGGATATGACATACCCTAAAAAGGTACAGGGCAGCTCTACATTTTGTAGGATTCTCAGTGTACCACATCTGGGGAGATTGCTATTTAAGAAAAGGAACAGGGGTGGCCAGGTGGCTCAGTCGGTTGAGCATCTGACTCTTGATTTCAGCTCAGGTCATGATCTCAGGGTTGTGAGATCGAGCCCCACGCTGGGCTCTGTGTTAGGAGTGGAGCCTGCTTGGGTTTCTCTCTCTCCCTCTCCCTCTGCCCCTCCCCACCCCCCTCTCTCCCTCTCTAAAAAAAAGGGGGGGCATAAATTTTAAGTTAAAAACATAAAAGATGCTTATTTAGAATGATTGAAAACCACAACAATTTATAAATCAATATATTGGAGATGTCAGAAAATACGAAAAAATATTTAATGATCTACTAATTGAGTACATATTAAAATGCCTGAAAATAACTCTTACAATTTTTGACTGCATGTTCTTCAATTACCTCTTCATATGTAACATTTTTCATACATTGAATGAACGAGTGATTCAGTCTTTGCTATCGCATGGTTATTCGAAATGCTGTTTAAGTAATATTTGGGATGTATAAACATGGGGCTTTGCACATACATTCTTGTAATCTGTGAAGCCACTACAGGTTTGCATCTCACTAGCATGGGAATTTTAATTCTATGCTGCATTTTCCATATAGGAGAGAACTTCCTATTTGTCAAGGTATCAGTGAGAACTGAATTATTCAAATACTGAATTATATGCAATATTATACATTGGGTGAATGGAAGAATTTTCTGTAGACTAGCTTCTGGCTTTGTGCATTTCCTATCTTGCTTATCTTTCAGTACCCACACCTTTCTATATGGGTACAAAAAGAACACATTTATTTCCGTATGTCAGCTGACCCTCTACCTTTGTGTCATGATGCTTGGTGAACCAACACAGTGAGTAACAGGATTCTACCTATATTCCTCACCAAGGAATAACTATACACTATACACACCTCCCTGCTAATAACTAGACACAGTGTTGTCTGTGAACTATACAAATATAATCTATTGTATTCAAATGAGATACACACCCAACTGATTTTCCCTTTAACTGGATCCCAGAAATGTCCTTGGCCACTCTAGGTTCACCAGGAGGAGTCTTTAGAGTTGAAAGAGATAGAATTAACCTATTGCAATTAAACTATTATACTCATGTAAAGTTTACAAAATCATACAATCATGCGATTGTGTTACTTAGGTTCCTCCTGGGAGCTTGTGCTGGGCCCTGAAGTTACGCTTCATTAGCTCTGCAGCAAATCTGTATCTGGTATTCCAAAGAAGTAGAGGTTATTTATGACTTAAAGACTGGACTGGATTACAACTGATTGTATTAGAGAACAATAATTTAGAGGTTAGAACTAGCATGAACACTGAGTCTGCAGGGCATTTTTAGGCAATGGCAGATGGTCCTGTTTGGCATGAACCACGTGGCAAAGAATGCGATACAAGATGTAATCAGAGAGGTAGGTTGGGGGAAACCAATGAGGTCCTTGAATACCTTGAACAAGAAATTGGAGGTTGATGTGCATAGGTCAGATTCCTTCCTTCCACCTCTATGATTTGGGAGCTTTTATTTGGCTTTGCTAATTAGGGTATCTTTAGTTGTGTTTGCTAATGCTTTGTTCCTTTTTTAGTGCATACCTTTCAAAAATCTGGACCTTTGCTTGTATTGAGATTCCTCTGTAGCTTGTCATTGTTTTGTTTTTTTAATATTTTGGATTTTACTCTAACTAAAATGACCACGTCTGTATTTACTCCATCAGCATTACTGAAACACAGTGAATTTTGTCCCTTTTTTACTTGCCACTGTTTTTAATATAACACTTGGGACCTAGTGCATATCTAATACATAGCGTTAACTGACTTTAAATAACATGAGTACATCAATATTGTGAAGTAGTTTAAACAATATAAAAAATTCTAGATTTGTGTATATCAACTGGCTAAAATGTGAAAAATTCAATATAAGAAAAAGCATGTATCCTCAGAAATACAGCAATAATATACTGTGAGTTGAAGGCATAACCATTTTCAGAAAAAAGTATAATTTCCACTAAAGGTCAGTTTAAAACCCCCTCACTTGTTTTTATAGTAGCGGCACTCCAATTTGAGCAGCTTTCCAAGTAGTGAAACGTCTTTTATCATGTATGTGCCCATTCATATCTGTTGTGTAGCTGGTAACTATTCTGTGAATTACTTGCATTTGTCCTTTCGTGTTTTGAACAGACATGGTTTTTGCAGCCCACAATGAAAGAAAAAGTGATACTGTTCATCAACTTGAACTTCTTTGCTCCTTTTATGGCAATACTGGGAGTTACTTTCCTAAAGGAGTGATATTTAAGACTAAAGTATTTGGACAGCTACAATTCTGCTAAAATTTGAGTTGGTTTCTCTAATGTGGTTTTTCCATCATTGTGTCTGAAAGCATGTCACAGCTGCCCCATTCATCACAGGCCAGGCGCCAAAGTTGGTCAAGCACTCCTGTAGTGAAAGCGGTCTTTTCTTGGTCCTTTGCCATAAATTCTGCCACTATTGATATCATTACAAGGTTTTTTTTTTTAAATGGCTCTCCAGATTTCAGTGCAATGCAGTTTGTTAGGTTTCAGTTGAAAAGCCTTCTCTAGCACCCATAAAATCCTTACAAAAAGGAAAATGTAGTTGTCTCCTTTACCAGTGAGGTACTACTTTCACTCATCTTTTTTTATTGAGGTATTGACAGGATCAATAGGAAGAAAATACTGATAAGACATTTAAGCCATCTGCAAGAGAGATCATGCACTCTGGGAGAGGTGCTGGTGTGCCTTGGCCAGTGGGTCAAGCATCTTGCCAGACATGCCCATGTGACTGTAGCTTAATGTTTGCCTTTTAGCTACTCATCCCCACCACCCTTGTCTTTTATCTGTAACTCTCTATCCAGATCTTTCTGCTGTCCTCCTCAGATGAAAAGAAGGGCCCCTGCATTGAAGAGCTGTCATTTCCCTTTTTCTCACACACCTACTCACAGAGAGAATGTAACCCCACAACAGAAAAGTGTCAAGGGAATAACTGGAGTAGAAATCAAGTCCAAGAGACTTAGAAACTTAATTTCTCTGGACTTCAATTTCCTAATTGGCTATATAAATCACAGAACTCTCTCTTTGTAGATCTGGAATGGGACTTTGGTGTGGTTTATCCAACATGCTTGCTTAGCTGATGAGGAGAGAGGTGAGACTCTGAGGTAGAGCAGCTTCCTGGAAGTTATGCGATGTTAGCGCCACCTCTAGAAGGCAGATCTTCTGACCCCCAGTCTCGCTTCACCATATCTCGGGAGGACATATCCATATTTTAATGTCAAAATGATTCAATTAATGTCAAATTTATTCAATGAGTGTTGAAGTACAGGATAATTGAAAGGCATTCCTCTATGTGCTGACTAGTACAAACTCTATTAAGGAAATGTACTATGGGAAACCAAGATGCAGCTCATGCCTATTGTTAATATTAATATACTATTAATATTGATTACCTGGAAAAATGTGTCTTTTCCTATTTATCACTTTTTAAGTTTATAAGATTTTTAACCATTTGCAATTCATTTTTATCCTCAAAGTGAAATATTTACCAATTTAGGTGTATTTTGATAGATTTCTCCCCTTTCATATTTATCATGTTATCCTCAGTGTCAGTAGCATTGACAAGAGAGCGTGTTTTCTTTCTTTAAACTATCTGTTTTGGTGATTTGATAATTCAGTAGCATAGAAGTAATCCCTTAGTGCAAAGGAAAATTGAAACCCTAAAAGACCAGGTTTTATCCCCTCTCTGTACATAAACAGTTTATCTTGGAAACTCCAGTCCCTTTCTCCGTCTCCCACCCTACCTTCCCTCTAGGTTTGCTTCTGTGGCTTTGTTAACCACTTGCCATTCTAGATACCCTTTCTTTCTGAAGATTCCGTAAGAAAGTAAAATTCTGTTTTTCTCATTGTTTTACATGTGATGTCATTGATACACTTGTACTGATTCCTTTTTTTCTTTTATTTACCTCATCTTTATCTCTCCTCACTCATTCTGGAAGCCAATATGATTTCTAATACGAACTTCATACTCATCTTTATGAATTCCCAACTGAACATCTAGTGTCTTATTTCTCACACATCTCAAGACATCTTGGATTAAAATCAAATCCTTCTAACCCTCAATAGGCTGAAGCCAAGATTCATGGGTTTGTTTTTTCTGAAACAAATCATAGCAATTGCTGAAATTCTCCTATTGCTCTCTCTTCCCTAAGCAAGAAGTATAAGAAAGGTTTTAGATTTCTCTTTTATGCTTCTCATCTGCTTTGTATGTGTAGTCATTGCTAAATTCTCCCATGTCTTCTTCTAGTTAACCATTCCATTTCTGCCTGTGACTGCTGAGTTTCTATCCATTTCCCTCACATTGCCCTTCAGGCCTCTCTGGGCTTGAGTCCACCAACTTCTTAGAGAATGCCTTGTCGGCGTGTGAACTGGGATGCCCTTGAGCTCTTCAGGTTTCAGTTGCCTTAGAATGAATAGCACCAATATTGATGACAAACTAGCCTTTTGGCTTTGCTCAGGAGAATCATGAACCATTTTTAGATGAATCTCTACTCTTACCAATTTAGAACATGTACCTTTGTGATGTTTGGTATGGGATTGATGTTTTTTATCTTCTCTGCCCACTGAGGCATCATGTGGATGATTCCTCTGGGCTTTGGTTTCAATCTCTATAACTGCCTATCTTTCTAAAATGTCTTTTAAAATCTTGGGGCACCTGGTGGCTCAGTTGGTTAAGCATCTGCCCTCAGCTCAGGTCATATTCCCAGGGTCCTGGGATTGAGCCCTGCATTGGGCTCCCTGCTTAGTGGGGAGCCTGCTTCTCTCTCTCTCTCTCTGCAAATAAATAAAAATAAAATCTTAAAAAAAAAGATGTCTTTCAAAATCTCCAAAACAGAATTTTATGTACAACACATCATCTGTCATTTAAGCTAATTCCATCCCAAACACATCCTCCAAATGTGGAAAAAATCCATCCAGGGTTGTGTGTGTGTGTGAGAGAGAGAGAGAGAGAGAGGGAGGGAGATTATAACAAAGAGACAGAAACTTACATAGATAACTTGAATTTGTGTTGGCCTTTATATCTTGCATGACTCATTCATGTACCCATTTAATCCTTTTAACTAGCTGCTGCCTCTTTCAGAACTCTTTTCCCCAAAATGAAGTAGGTGATCCTCCTCTGGTTCCCCTTATTTATATTTATAAGGGACATTGGACAAGTAACTGTACCCCTTTGAATTCTGGTTTTACCATCATTAAAATGATGATTGCTTGAGCAGTGGGAGATGTGCCATCATTCATAGACACCCAGGAACTGACTCCAGTGCTTATTGGCAGAAGGCCTGGAGAACCTGATAAGTCTAGTCATCTTCTTAAAGGGAAGTACAGTGAGTGTGTGAATAATTTTGTCCTGAGCGTAACATAAGCCCTGGTTATGTATGAACAGTGCTCCAGAAAGAATTTAGACTTTCCTGATATGGCAAGCCCCTATCGTCAAGGACAGAGTCACCAGCAGCTACACACTTGATCAGGAACTCTTCTGGTTGGAGGGATACTGCTTCTCTTTGGTGCCCTTTGGCTTCCATTAAGTTTCTGTGCATCTGCCTAAATAAAAGGGGACTCGATCCAGTCTACAGCATGTGTGTTCTTTGGTATGGATTCAGTAATCCATATATAACCCCACTAGAACACTGCACTGGTATCTACCTGTGTGTAAACTGTTCTTTGTCCTCACATCCTCTTTTTTTAAAAAAAAACCTAAGTAAGCACCATGACTACTCATCTTAATATCAGCCACCTCTTGTACAGCTCCTGATGTGTAATGAGGCCTCAAATTAGTTAACCATGTGGAAAAACATAATGCAATTGTGTAAGATTTTGTGCTTTAAGGTACATAACATTTCTTATTTTATTTGAACTTTGCTGCCGGCAGCTTTTAAACTCTGATTCCAAAGAATACTGCTGTTCTCTTGAGCTGAACTGAGGACTTTTGCCTCTAAAATCTAATAATAAGAGTCTTCTTAATTAACTGAAAAATACCAATGAATAATGGGTTATTTTTTCCATTTTCTTTTTTTTTTTTAAAGATTTTATTTATTTATTTGACAGAGAGAGATGCAGCGAGAGAGGGAACACAAGCAGGGGGAGTGGGAGAGGGAGAAGCAGGTTTCCTGTGGAGCAAGGAGCCCAATGTGGGGCTCAATCCCAGGACCCTGGGGATCATGACCCAAGCCGAAGGCAGACACTTAACAACTGAGCCACACAGGTGCCCCTATTTTTTCCATTTTCAACTCCCTTCCTACACCATCATTTTTTTTTTTCTTAAAAGCTTTGATTTCTATAGTAAGTTTGTAGCTGGTTCAGCACAGAATTATGTTTTACTATTTTAATTTACATATTATTTCTTTTTTAAATTTTATTTACTTATTTGAGAGAGAGAGTGCACAAGCAGGGTGGGAGGGGCAGAGGGAGAGGGAGAAGCAGACTCCCTGCTGAGCAGGGAGCCCAACATGGGACTACATCATGGGACTCAATCCCGGCCCCCGGGATCATGACCTGAGCCGAAGGCAGACGCTTAACCGACTGAGCCAACCAGGTGCCCTAATTTATGTATTATTTCATGAAAATTGACTTTTAGGTGTTCAGCTTTTTGAGCAGATAACACTGTTCACAACAATAGCAAGTGCTATTAACTCTGTTTTATTGGGGGGTTTGGAATTTCCTGCATGAAAATTGCAGACTGGACAGTTCCATGTCCCATGCATGCCTTCTTTTATTTCAGCCTTCTATCAATATTATGATGTATTTTTATCACCAGGTTTTAAATGATGAGACTGTGTCACCAAGCAGTCAGTGTCACAGAGCCAGGAGAGGTGAATCTCAGTCTTCATGACTCCAAAACCCATGGTCCTCTCACTGTACGGACACATGATAGTTCTTAAGCCTAATCTTACTGTTAGGTTATAAGCTCCTTCAGTGCGAAGCTTATGTTTTATTTACTTTTTCCCTCCCACAGAAAATTCTATACAACTGGCTGTGGTTGTCTCCCCTTTCA
This sequence comes from Mirounga angustirostris, assembly GCF_029215605.1. NCBI lineage: Eukaryota > Metazoa > Chordata > Mammalia > Carnivora > Phocidae > Mirounga > Mirounga angustirostris. The sequence continues at coordinate 165,101,312 of NW_026991711.1, forward strand.
TTTTGGTTAGCAGTGCTTGCAAGGTGGGCCTTCTACTCTATTACATATATACAAGGACTCCCCCAAATCATCTCCAGTACTTAGAATTACTTGTCTTCTGTTCTATAGTAGGATGCATCTGTCTGTCTTTAAGTTATAACTCAGTCTGTTCCTGGCAGGCACCTTCAAATGAGGCTTGGCAATTTAAAAAAACAAATATCAAATGAATTTTAAATTGCCAAAGGAAGGGTTGTTTAAAACTCTCTGAGATAGTGGTTCATATTGAAATACGCTTATTATTAGTTCCAGTGTGAAATGATTTATACTTGTTACTAACACGTTAAGACAGCCGAAGGAAAATTTGAAGGTGACTCAACAGGAGACATTCAAGTGTGGAATCCAGAAAAAGTAGAGAAGAACAAAACTTATTCCAGATGAGTTGGGAATATGTTTAAGGTCTAGCCACCTTCATTTGTTTTTTGGATAATGTTCCAAATAATGGGTACACTGGTACAAACCTGAGCTATCTTGTTCTGGGAGACACACTGTAATATTATGGCCTACTGATTGAATGCTCAAACTCAAATTCATATTGTCATCGAATTATGTCTTAAATAATTTAGCATTTTGTTATTAAAACAGCTGTTTTAATGGTAAGTGAAGAGTCATAACAATGTCCTTAGAGTTGCAGGAAAATTATCTAGGGTTAATAAAAATATATTTATTATCCAGGAAAAGTAAAGGTCTCTCTCTCTCTCTCTCTCTCTCTCTCTCTCTCACACACACACACACACACACGTATATTCTGTATATATTCATATATATGTGTGTGTGTGACTCAGCTGAAAAAACAGTACAGTTGTCAATCACTAAAATTTCCATTTCTGTGCCTCTGAATCAACTTATTTTTGGATCTTGGTGTCCCATGCTGGTTCTACTTGCTTTTGTTTGTTTTTAGATCATTGGCATGCAATGTCCTAGTCTGGGTTAAATGTTCAGAAACTAACTGGAGTTTCATAGAGTTTTCCCCATTCTTATCTGAATTTTCAGGATAATAGGTTGCTTCTGAGGATATCACATTTAGACTGATGTGTCCACTTTATGTTAAGGGTAATTCAGATCACCTGAATCAGGGGAAGTAGTGGCACAGGACTGGGACCCTATTGTCTTGAGATTTTTATGATATTTTCTCTTCCACGTATTTTCTTTTAATGTCTCATTCAAGAGAGTGGCCAGCCATACAGCCATTGCTGTGTCAGTTGCTTAAGAAATTTTTAGATGGAAATGGAGGAATTAGGGAATAATGTAGTGAAATGTTTATTAATAAAAAAGAAATAATGGACTGTAAACTTGGACTTTATAATACCTTTTGGTTAGTGTTTCATCCTCAGTAGCATGTTAATTTCCTATTATAAAAGAAGTTATTTTTTAAAAAGCAACAAGGATAAGAAGAGTCTGAACAAAGATGGAAGGTATTAGCGTGTATATTTTGTACACAGAATAAAAATGTTGGAGCACATATAAAAATCAGATTTGTAAATAATTTCAAAATGGATTCACTTTTTGTAACTGTACCATAGAAAATGAAATAGGAAAAAATGTTCTTTTAAGCAGCAGTAGCTCGAGAGAGTTGGGGAAGATTCTGCAGAATATTGATAAATGGAGAATTGCATTTCTAATGTTTCCCACTTTTCCCCACAGCATGCAAATAAAAAGTTAATTTTTACATGAGAGCAATTTTTAGACCACAAAAGGACTTTTCTGAGAGTCTCCTTTACAGTGGCCAATTTTGTATGAAACAAATTATTTTAGGCCTAATTGCAGGCAGACTAGTTAGGTCGCCAGCTCTGTTAAGGTTGAATTTCACTTGAACTTTCTAATAGTATGATCTTTTCTCAGAATTTAATAACTGGCTCAAATATTTAATAGTGGAAGCTTTCATTATATTAAAAAGAAATCAAGATATATTTTTAGAAGAACTAACTTATTTTCCTTATCAGTTTTATCGACTTTGGGAGAAAAGGAAGAGAATGGAGCCAATCTCTTTCTGTACTTAAATAGACATTAATGCTATAACCCCAGCAAGTAATATATTTTAGTGTATATCATTATTCAAAAGATTTAGGAAGCACCAAATGGCAGCAATAACTATACTTCTAGCTCTACTGAATAGCAAATTGCACTGACTGTGTGAACCTCTTCACTTGTCTGCTGGATAATCATTCTTTTTAATACTCAGATACATTCTCTAGATCAGTTGCAGTTGCACACTGTCAACTTCTGCATTGCCTAATGGTTTTTGGTTAAGTACAATGACTTGTTTTGAAATGCAAGTGGGAAAGGATGAAAGTTGAAAGATTTTGTTTCTATGTGTCAGTCTATAAATAGATGACAAAAGATCATTAAATGGATTAATTTACAAGCATCCTTAGAAATAGAATGTTTTTACATAAAAGCATGTTGTAAACCTTTTTAATTAAATTGCATTGTACCATGCACTCTCTTCTCCCCAGGGTTCTGTTGACCTCTCACCTCTTATTTTGTCCTACAGGCACTCCATTGCTGGTGAGGAGAAGCAGTGACCCAGCGCCAGGCCCACCTGCTGATGCCCAGCCAAGTGCTTCACACCCCAGTGGCCAGAGTCTGAAACCTGTTATTCTAGTAGGTATCCTGCAGTTTGCCTTTCTAATGAAAGATCAAAGTGCCTTACCCATAGACTAACCGGGACTTCACAGTCTTAAGTTGATCATTAGAGAGTGTTTGATAGGACATATAGTATTAGTAATAGCAACTATGAGCTATCACTAGAACTTACATTCTAACAATTTACATAGCACTGACTATGTGCCAAGGACTCTTTTAAGTGCTTTACAATAAGTCGTTTAAACTTCCACATCAAGGTGGGCAAATTTTTGCCTCCATTTTACTGATAATGCCATTGAGGCAGGGGGAGGCTTAGTAGTTTATCTAAGGTCACAACTAGTAAGTGACACAGTCAAGAATTTAACCCAGGTGGTTTGGCTCCAAAGTCCGTGCTCTTAACCAGCACACCACACTGTTGAATTTCCTCCATCCTCCTGTTTTAGTGATGCCCAAGGATATCATTTTATATAACTTCAGTGTGTTAATGCAGGGCTTTGTGAAGTCCTGCCATGGTGAATGGTCATAGAGTTTCAAGATACCAATACCATGTAAATGTGGTGCTGGTACTGGGTTTCTAGAACTCAACATCCAAACGAAAGAAAAATAAAATTATATACCAGAAGTGCTTATAACAAGACACACTTATAGCTGATGGGTTAAATGGAGAATGAATCCTGAAGAGATGATGTCCTCCTTTCATATGGTACTGTCGGATCTTTCTGATAAATTCTGAGTCACTTGGAAGAGTTGTGACTGTGGTCCATCCTTGGAAATAGCCTGAGAGTTAGATTTTGGTTAATGGGTATATATTTTTGCAATAGGTGATCTTCAATAATGTAGCCATATTTAAAAGTTTCCTAAAAGCAAGGCTCTTCCCCATTTTAAGTCTCACTGTCTATAGTGCCTTAAGAAAAAAAGCAGTATTTTAGAGTTATATAAGGATGCTGAATGAACTAACCAGATTCTCACCAGTTTGGTATAAAAGGTTCTTCTCAAGAACCAGTGCCAATGTATATGAGTTAGGAGTCACTATACCAAACCATTGAGTATTTACTAATAGGTTTGTGGCAATATTTTAGCATATTTCTTTCTGTAAACAAGGAAGCAAGTGTCCTCATAGTATTTTATTTTATTTTTTTAAAAGTATTTTAATTATTTATTTGACAGAGAGAGACACAGCAAGAGAGGGAACACAAGCAGGGGGAGTGGGAGAGGGAGAAGCAGGCCTCCCACTGAGCGGGGAGCCCGACGCGGGGCTCGATCCTAGAACCCTGGGATCATGACCTGAGCCGAAGGCAGACGCCTAACGACTGAGCCACCCAGGTGCCCCAAGTGTCCTCATAGTATTTTAGATGTAATGTCTCCCCACCATCCTTTTAAGGAAACATATTTAATGGAACATTACTTTAATAAAAATCAGGTGTATGGGTTCTACTTTAATGGTGAGTTTAAACAGAAACAGTATTTAACACGCTGATTGAGACTGTGTGAAGCCCAAGTATATTGGATTGAAGGAAGAGAAGCTATATAAATGAGAAAAGTTACAGTTTACTGCTTATTTTTACAATGTCAGTATACCCCAAGTCAGAGTGTATCTGATTGTGTTATCATCATTTACATGCAGAGAATCACCAGTATTTAGTTCAATGTTTTTATCACTTAGGTTCTGTGTTTAGACTAATTAAAAATACTCAATAAGGCTTTCCCTACAGGAAATGAGGACTAGTGTATTTCTGATAGATTACATATTCTTACCAAACTAGGATACCATTGAATTCTAGGTTGAGGTATTTGGTGAGGGAGTATATTATTGCTAACAAAGATGCAAATCCTGATTCAAGAAGAAAGGCTGGCTCCCCAAATCCTAACCGTATGCAAGTTACCAAGCAGTGGCTGAGTCTGTCTATATCAACAGTAAAAAGGAAAACACATTTCTTCCTTTCCTCAGTGTTCTCTGTGGCTGATGAAATGCAGACCCCGAAGAATAGACTCTGGTCTTTGACTTGCCACAGAACATTGGCACATCCTAGCCTTCTCCTTTTTCAGTTGTAAAATAATGTCCAAGCAAACTTTAAGCCTTAATAGTCCAAGGTGCAAACATTGTGCTTATTATTTATCTTTCTATTTCTAGTGCCAAGTACATGGAGGGTGCTCACTGTATATGTGTTAGACTTAGGAATACAGGCACATATTAGTCTGGGAAGAGTTCTAGAATTTCTCAGCAGTTTACCCACCTTTTCTAATTTGGCCATTCTCTCTGTTCCCCAAAACAACTACCAGGTAAAGTTGTATCTGCTCCAAAGTCTGGTTCACCTCAGGCAGGAAACAGATAGTTTAACTGCTGTGCTATGAAAAGCAGGCAAAGTTAGAAAAGAAGGACATTTAGTTGAGTCTGTTTTTACCCAAAAGAAAAATACATGTGTGTGTGTGTATTATGATTCTGTTCATTTATTCCTGCGTATCCTAATTCATGGACTATTTAGACTGCATTGTCCCATATTATAGCCATGGCCACGTGTGGTTATTGAGCACTAGAAATGTAATTTGAGTGTAACATACATAATGGATTTTAAAGATTGAGATATAAAAAAGAGTAATATGAAAGACCTCATTAATAACTTTTATGTTGACTACACATCGAGATAAGACTATGGTATATTAGGTTAAGTAAAATATATTATCAAAATTATTTTCACCTGTTTCTTTTTAAAGCATGGCTGCTAAAAACTTTAAAATTAGATCTATGGCTCACATTCTATTTCCATTGGACAGAACAGCTCTAGACAGAAGTAAAATTGGATATAGCATTAATGAAATGGTTTGAGACCCTTGAGAGAAGTTCTTGGAGTTGCATATCATCTCTGGGGTAACAGTATGATTAGGTTTGCCTGGGGCAGTCCTCATTCGTGCCCGTTGTTCTGGCATAATTATTAATAGTGTCCCCACTAACTCTCAGAGGTGTCCATGCACGGATGATAAATTATGTGGCACCCTACATATAGCCCCATAGTCACTTTCATTGTTTGCTCAGCGATAAGAGGAGCGGCCTTTCAAGGAAACCATGGGAACACAACCACAACTCTCACACCGTAGTACACTGCAGAGAGGGGTTTGTGTGGCCAGCCCCTGAGCCCAGGGAGTACAGAACTGGAGACTGCAGGTTCTTTCCCATCTTTCAGATTCCATAGTTCCACTTGGTGCTTCCTCCGCAACTTCAGCTGCACCATATTTGATGCCCATGAATTAATAAGTGATGATGAATATGGGGAGTGTGTGATAATTCAGCCATGGTGCAACTAACATGGACAATAATTGCTTAAAAACTCTGTTCAACTGCATTGCATGTCAATATCCAAAGGAAGAAAAACAATCAAAATTTCCATCTCTTAAACAGAGTGTTCACATGTAAGTAATTCACAGATGGCAGAGCCCCAAGTGGGTTATGTTCAGTCATTCCCAAGAAATGAAACTTACTTATAACCCACAGCTTAAAAAGCTGGAAGGATGAATATTTGACACATTTGATTATGTTGAAATATTGCCTTTAAAACCACAGTTGATGACTGTTATTTTTACTTGCACTTCATTAGGCTTATTATAGCAGGAGGAACTTTCTCTGATGCCCAGAGATGCATGTTTGTGAAAAGTTGGAGAAGTTACACTTGTTTTCTGGCTGGTTAAATTATTACAAATTGGTTATTTAAGATGTACACCCTCAGATAAGGTGAAGTTTTAAAAAGAGTTCAAATTAGAAAAATCAAATTCTCTACAAGTCTCAGATTCTGTGTATTGAAAAGCCACCAAATCTCACTCTTTGTTACTTAGGGTACCACCAGCTAAACAGCATGGAAATTTATTTTCTTTCTTCCTCTTTTCATAAACCCATCAGTTAATCAGAATAGCATAATTATTAATGTGCAAATCGTAATGACTATTTATCTTTCAAGGCAATAGAAAATCCAATTCTACTGACTGCTTTTGAATTAAAGAAAGGGAATCCTGGGGGCAAGATGTAATAGTGGGAGTCTGCTTATGGGATGTCTTACCTCCCTTGCCTTGATTGTAACCTGGTGTTCTTGGCTTAAGGGCATGCCATAAAACCAGGTTCTTGAAATTGATGTTCCCGAATTTGTGGGTGGAAGAGAACTCTAAAACAGATGTGATTTTTTTTCTTAATATCCGGTTAACTACTATGGTTGTTTTGTGTTTTAATGACTGTTTATAGTTTCACATTTAACCCCTAAAGCAAAATGATCCTGCAGGGCGAGTAAATTAAAAAGTGGATTCCTGAAAATTATAATGCTGCGGTTGTTCTTGGATAGTAAATGACTTTGTTTGTTCTAAAACTGTTACTTGTCTTGCATCACCAAAATAAATTAAGAAAATATTGGTCTGTCTTTTAAAAGTTCATATCCACAACGTATACATTTTCTTTTTTAAAAATAACATGGCAATACTTTAGGTTATTAAATTGGGAGTCCATGAATGAGTGTCAGAGGGTCTGTTAACTCTGAAGTTTGATGCTGTGGACCGTTGCACGTGCATGCATTTTTTTTGTGAAGGAGACTCTATTATTTTTTTTTTTTGAGTCTCTCTCAATCTTATCAAATTTTAAAAGGAAAACAATGATCAAGAACTACTTGTTTGCAGGTTTAGGATGAAACAATGTGGGAAAGCCGTCAATCCTGAGAATTTGATGAATGATAGAGATTAAGAATGCAGTAGGAATTGACACCACCCCCCAAATATTGAATAATTAAGGCTATTTCATCTTATCACCTTGCCTATCCAACACATAGCATATAAACTCAAGATGTAAGGATGAATAGAAGTTTTTGAATTGCTGCTTTGAGAGTTCAGCAATAACTCTTCAGTGAGTAGCAACTGATTCTCAGCAAGAGTAGGATTGGAGGTAAAGGGAAGACACCCTGGGGAGAAGTGTTTCCAGTGGTCTTGCATGTTAAGGGAGATGAGATGGTTCTTGGTAGTTTTTCCTATTTTATCAGCAAAGATAGTGGCAGATAGCTTCAAGTGGGAGGAAGCATTTCCAATGAATAGGAGCGTTCTCTTTGTGTTTTGCAGATAATATGATGGAACATTGATTTGAGAAATTTTCCTTTGTGTGTCATATACATTGAAATCATCATCAGTGTTGATCTTGGCTTAAACATTTTCAGATCCATGAAAGAAATCATTGAAATATTAGAGAGAAATTTAAGTGGCTTGGCTTTTAGGATTAAAATCATCAAATTGTCACTGAGAGATGTGAGAGGACTTTTGGTTGTGGGTTGCTAACTGTCAAAACCCAACATAGAAACTTAAAAATTTTGAATAACTAAATCATATTTTTCTTTCCCTTAGATATACAGTTAAGTAGCTATACAAACACTGATATAAATTAATTGTTGTAGACAGGGATGTAGATTGGAAGGAAGGCTCTATTCATTGTCTTCCAATGAGGAGAGATGGATACCAATGAGTAAAAGGGAGGAAGAAATAGCATGTAATATATAATTGCATTATTTAGAGATACTGAAGCCTACAAAAGGTTTTTCTTTTTTTTTCCCCCTTCCTGACAGAGTGATTTAATAATAGTCCTGGTGTTTGTAACTCCAGCTGTTCACGCTGTGTGCTGATAAGACCAAAGCTTGGCGACACATTGCAACAATGGTTTTTATATGACTTTGTTTTCAAGAGATAACACTGCCATCCAATATTTCATGGGGCCAAATGTTTACTTAGTTTGGCAAGTTGAGGCAGCTTAATTTCTGAAGCAGTTATGTTTATAAGACTTGAGTTCCAGGTGGGGAAAATCCAGAAGCCTAATTTATTCTGCAACAGAATTTTTCACCAAATCTTACAGAAGCTGGTGAAACAAATTTGGATTGTCTGAATGTCTGTACCATGACTAATAAAGGAATCTGGGAAATGTGACTCCTGTTTAGGTGTATGCTCCCCGATCATTCTTCTTGGGTCTAGTCCAGAACTGAAAGTTTAAAAGAAGGACCTCTATTCAGAGGTTAGTTTAAAAAATTTAAAAAAATAACCATGACATGTCATCTTTTGCTGTTTAAATTGATCTGCTTGTAATGAAGATTGAAAGGGGGCACCTCGGTGGCTCAGTCAATTAAGTGTTCAACTCTTGGTTTCAGCTCAGGTCATGATCCTCAGGGTTGAGATCAACCCTGCTTCGGGCTCCATGCTCAGCACAGAGTCTGCTGGATATTCTCTCTCTCTGCCCCTCCTCTTGCTTGGGCACTCTTTCTCTCTCTCTCAGAGGAAGGAAGGAAAGGAAGGAAGGAAGGGAGGAAGGAAGGAAGGACGGAGAGGGAGGAAGGAAGGAGAGGGAGGAAAGGAAGGAAGGAAGAAAGGAAGGTCTTAAAAAAAAAAGAAAATTGAATGAGTTTTGCTTCCATGTCAACATAAATTGATTAATCCTTTAGATGCCCAAGACCTCTGCTCTGTGCCATCTGGAGAACTTAAGTTATGGTCCTTATCCTAAGGAAACTTACAGCCTGGTTTTGATGACCAAATCTGAAGTGATTAAACAACCCTAGCAATCTGTGAGCAAGTATCAAATGATCAAATAATACATTTTAAGGATCAGAATTTGTGTCCTTTGCCTTTAGTCTGCACTCTGCTCAGCCTCCCATGCCCCTCAAGGGAATTCCCATGTGCAGAATCTCTGTTAGCTCTTATCCCACCCAAATGTAACTACTTATTTACATGTCTGGTACAAGACGGAGCTCCTCAGAGGCATGAGTCAATATATTCATTTTTGTATCCAAGCCCGCAACACCTGACACATAAATATATGACCAGATAATTAAAACTGTTACTTCTGAGATAGAATGAATTCGACAACTTTTAACACATCTTGTAGAGATGTGCATGCTTGTGTGGATGTGTATTATAGATATGAATGAATATATGAATTAGAATGTGAAAATCGTGAAATTACCTGTCCAACATACTATTTTGCTCCCTAAATAGCTTTAGTTAAGAATTCTCTGCTTTAGGACAATGTGTTACCTGTGTTGACAAGGGGAGAGAGATGTTTAAACACAAAATTCTCCACTTGGAATTAAAATGTGGGTTGATGGCTCAGGTCAGCAGTTTCAATTGTGAGAACTACTTCATCTCTTTACAGTTCTAGCAGTGATTTCACAGAGAAATTGGCTCTGAGAAAGAACAGAAATTATAAGACAACAACAAACGTTGATAATTTAGAGATGAACATGATAAAGCCTAACTTTGCTTATGCCCTTGATATATGAACAGAGAATAGAAATTAATATGTATGCAAAGAAGTCGTTTATCTGAGCTCTACGTCTTTTGTCAACAAAACTGTGAGTTCTAGAATCCAAAAGTCCATGATCTTGGCAGTTACAGCTTTGTAATTTTCTAAAAACTGTGTTCAAAGAATTTTAAAAATCCTTGATTAGACTGGAAATGTCTGGACATCCTTCTTGTATGCCTACCACATCTGCGGATTTCCCCTTCAAAATATTCCTTCTATTCCATCTTCTTTAAGAGGTTCTTCTGGTTTCAAGTGATTTGGAAGAAAAGAAGAAAAAAAAATCCTGGTATGTGAATTAATTCAAGAATATGGGAACATTTATAAGGTGTTTCTTAGTGAAAACACTAATGAACATCTCGTGTTAGTTGTGTGGGCAAATGTAATTTGACAGTGTTGTTTAAAATTTGGTAAAGGTGATGTTTAAAGTAGCTTTATTCTAAAGGTCAAGCTCCTGTGTTCTGATTGCAGCAATAACTTGGTGATCCTGAGTAAATTATTTAAATTGTGCTTGATTTCCTCAAATTTCATGTGACTAAAAGGAAATAATAAATAGAAATCCTATATGAACTTCTGTTGTTCTTAGGAACTGAAACATCCCGACTGGCAACTTCAGGGTTCCAGATGTGAATTAACTTGCTGGGTATGAATTCAAGTTTAAATTTCCTCTTAATACCTCAATATTTGTAATTGTTCATGGAATGAGGTTGTATTTCTATCCAAAACACCGAAGTTTATTTTTATTGGTCAGGGTAATAATATTAAGGTAGGGGTGTGTGTGTGTGTGTGTGCGCGCGCGTGTGTGTGTGTGTGTGTATTTAAAAGGCCAAATACACAAAGGCAGCAGTAGAAAAAACATACACCCATACATAAGCACACTTAAATTCTGTACAAGAGAGAACTTAAATCTGAAGGTTCAAGTACAAGTAGATCATGTTGCTTTCAAGTGAAAGCTGAAGGGTATGGACCATATCTATGTCTCTCTGTTCTGATGGACCTTCCATGTTGTGGACATTTAGTGAAAAATGATGGCATGGAAGGAAAGAGTTCATGGGGTTTATCTTGGAAAGATGCAAAACGATTGTTATTGAGAGGAAAAGATTTTTTTTTTCCTTGAGCATGGTGTGATTCTTAGAAATCTCTTCTGATGGGGGATTTCTTTTTTTCTCACAACATAAACTCTTCTGAAGTACAAGTTTCATTTTGGTTTTTCCTTTCAAACTTTAGTCATAGAATGACACTGTACAGACATTTAAAAGATTTTTCTCTTTCTCAAGAGGGTGCCCCCTTTCCTAATACCTCTGTACTTGTAAATAGAATTCTGATTTAGATGAATCACATTTTAAAAGTAGCTACTGTGTGTGTTTTACGCTTGTGGAAACATACAGCGTCCTCATAAGCAGCATGTGAGCTTGTCACCATACAGCTTTTGATGTCTGATTAGATGATCATAGGGACATCTGGAATGAGTTAGTTTGAAGTTACTGGTGTGAGGCACTAGAGAATCCAAAGCCTTCTGACAGACTTGAACCAGTAAAAACATTGCTACTTTTAGCAAATCTTTTTTAACTTGCAACTGGCTGATGATTTTCAGACTGACATTGCCCTGATGTTTTCCAACTGACTTCCCAGCCCTCTTTTCCCTACAAATCTCCCCCCTTTCTAAGCAAAGAATGGGTAAATGGCATTTGTTGCAAAAATCATGAAGGATTATTCCCCTTTAAAGTGAGAAGGCAGATTCTTAAGCATCCTAAGTCAGAATTGATGGATTTGCTTCTAAAGAAATTGTGTTGTCTCCTTTTCCTGTGCCTTTAATTTCACTGCTGTGGCGACCACCCATGCCTTCTTTTTTTTTTTTTTTTAAAGATTTTATTTATTTGAGAGAGAGAGTGAGAGAGAGAAAGAGCACAAGAGAGGGGAGCGGGAGAGGGAGAAGCAGACTCCCTGCTGAGCAGGGAGCCCGATGCGGGACTCGATCCCGGGACTCCAGGATCATGACCTGAGCCGAAGGCAGTCGCTTAACCAACTGAGCCACCCAGGCGCCCACACCCATGCCTTCTTAATTAAAAAAAAAAAAATGTGGGGCGCCTGGGTGGCTCAGTTGGTTGAGCGACTGCCTTCGGCTCAGGTCATGATCCTGGAGTCCCGGGATCGAGTCCCATATCGAGTTCCTTGCTCAGCAGGGGGTCTGCTTCTCCCTCTGACCCTCCCCCCTCTCATGTGCTCGCTCTCTCTCATTCTCTCTCTCAAATAAATAAAATCTTAAAAAAAAAAAATGTATTTGGCCGTCAGCTATGTTCTATGAAGATCTGAACATCAGTAAGCATCCAAAGCATTTGATACTGCTATAGTGTGGTTGCACATATCTAGAACACCTATCAAAAGTTCATACATATATTGAGTCAAAATGTCATTTGAGGCGCCCCTGGGTGGTTCAGTTGGTTAAGCTTCTGCCTTTGGCTCAGGTCACGATCAGGGGGCTGGGATTGAGCCGCACGTCTCGCTCCCTGCCTAGCAGGGAGTCTGCTTCTCCATCTCTCCCTGCCCATTCTCTTTCTCTCTCCCTCACTCTCTCAAATAAATAAAATCTTTTTTTGAAAATGTCATTTGAATAGTCTCATTATATATAGACATTGCTTAGTTAAGGGTTCTTTCATTTGTCCAGTGGGGTTTTTACTAGTATGAAATGGTTCCTTATTGTTTTGTGAATAAAATGATTATATACCTGTAAGTATATGAACCTATTTACAAAATTTGACAGGTCACTCTCCTACATTGAAACAACTGACCATTTCCCATGCCTCCAGGATATATTTTAAATTTCTTGGTCTTGGTAGGACTTTTTTTTTTTTAGTGTGGTAAGACACACATAATATCTACCATCTTAACCATGTTTAAGTGTAAGTAGCACTAGGTACATTCCCAATATTGTGCAACCATCTGCCATCCATCTCCAGAACTCTTTTCATCTTAAAAGACCAAACCTCTGTACCTATTAATCAACAGAGAAAGAAGAATTATTTTCTTTTTTAGTGTGGTAAAATATACATAACATAAAATTTACATTTTAATCATTTGTTGGTATACCGTTCAGTGGCATTATGTACTCTCACGTTGTGCTGCTGTGAGCCACGATCCGTCTCCAGCACATTCTCCTCATCCCAAACTGAAATTCTGTACTCTGTAAATAGTGACTCCCCACTTCCTTCTCCCCCAGCCCCTGGTAACCACTATTCTACGTTCTGTTTCTATAAATTTGACCATTCCAGTTATTTCATGTAAGTGGAATCATGCGATATTTGTCCTTGGGTGGCTGGCTTATTTCACTTAGCATCATGCCCTCAAAGTTCATCCATGGTGTAGCATGTGCCATAATTTTCTTCCTTTTTAAAAACTGAATAATATTCCATTGTATGTATAGACTGCATTTTGCTTATCCATTCATTTGTTGATAGACACTTTTGTTGCCTTCATCTTTGAGCTATTGTGAATAATGCTTCTGTGGATGTGGGTGTACAAATATCTTTCAGATCCTGCTTTCAATTATTTTGGGTATTCACCCAGAAGTAGAACTGCTGGATCATATGGTTATTTTGAATTTTTTTGAGGAACCACCATACTGTTTTCTACAGTAGCTGTATGGTTTTATATCCTCACCAACAAAGGCACAAGGGTCCTCAGTCTCTCCATAATTTAACACTTGTTAATTTCTATTGTCTAGATAGTATCCATCCTTGTGGGTATGAATTGGCATGTTAGAGTCTTGATTTGGATTTCCCTAATGACTAGGGATGTTGAGAATCCTTTTAGGTGCCTATTAGCCATTCATATACAAGTGTCCCCCACTATCAAAAGTAGAGTGTCCCAATGAAAACCTTTTGTAAGCCGAAATGGCATGAGTGCAAAAGCAATTACCATTAATTTATAGGGGGACAGTTTTGAGCATTCCCACCCCAAAAAAATAATGTCTCCTAGGCTTTTCTAATACCTTAGGACACATCTTGCTAACGGTTACACAATAAAAATCATGATAAAGCACAGATACTCACACAGTTGAAAGCTATGGCAGCCTGATGCTGAGTGTAGTTCCCAGGGAAGGGGCTTCATGGTGCCACTCTAGCTTCTGGGGGTGCATGCTGGCTATAAAAAATACTTAACGCTATTTTCGCTTTTTTTCCATCAAAGCAAAAATCCTCTTTGGGTTTCTTTTGGTTGGTGAAAACAGGTACTAATGTAGATCTTCTGTAAAAGGAAAATGGTGTAACATGAACTTTCAAAAAGTGAGGGGTACCTGTTATCTTCCTTGAAGAAATACTGATTCAATTTCTTTGCCCCTTTTTAAATTGGGTTGTTTATTGTTGTTGAGTGACAGACATTCTCTATATATTGTGGATATGAATCCTTATCGTATAGATGATTTGCAAATGTTTTCTCCCATTCTGTAGGTTGCCTTCTCACTCTGTTAACAGTTTCCTTTGGTGCACAAAAGTTTTTCATTTTTGTGAAGTTGGTTTGTCTACTCTGTCGCTCTTGTTGCTTGTGTCTTTGTGTCATACTCAAGATACCATCACCAACTGCAATGTTGTGAAGGCTTTGCCCTATGTTTTCTTCTAAGGGTTGTATAGTTTTAGCTCTCATGTTTAGGTCTATGACCCACTTTGAGTTAATTTTTGTGTATATGGTGCTAGGTAAAGGTCCATCTTCTTTTTTTTTTTGCATGTGGATATCCAGTTTTTTCAGCAACATTTGTTGAAAATACTGTTTTTCCCGCATTGAATAGTCTTGGTACCCTTGGTGTTCAAAAGTATTTATTCACATTAGCAAGGGTTTACTTTTGGGTACTTGGCACAACTTTTTATAGCGCAACCACTACCTGTATGTTTAGCGCATCTCTAATCACAATATGCACACCATGCACACCATGCACACTGTGTAGTTTCTCACATGCACAAACAGTGCTTCTGTCTGTGTGTCTTTGCCCAGCTGTTTCTTCTGTCAGGTGAATGACAACTGTCATTCATCCCTCTTTCCCCTAGTACATGACCAGTTTTCTTTCAAACCCTAGTGTAATGGTCTCTTTCTTTACTAATCCTTCCCTAAACCCTTTCTGCTACAGACAGAATTAACTACTTCCTATCCAATGCACACTAGCATATCTTTATTATAATCCTATCTTATGTTATAATATTCCACATTTTATATCTCTTTACTAGACTCTGAGTCACTAGTGGGTGGATCACATTTCCTCTACATACCCAGAACATAGCATTGTGCCTAAAGAACAGGGGTTACTTGTAAAAGGTTTATATAAAGAATACAATACATTATCTGATCTCACAATAGCCTACTTAAACCATGAAGCAATTTAATTGCAGTTTTAATAGCATTAATCTGCATGCTAGGTCTGCCAACAGATGGCCACATAATAGTACCCAGGATGTCATGGGGTCAGGTACTTTCTTTGCTCAGTTCCAAGTTCATGTCAGATGTAGACACTTTATTATATATACTCAAATATATTATTTTATCCCATTACAATATGCAAGTTCAGCTTTATTCACTCTGTTGTATAGGTGAAGAAACTAAGGCTCAAACAAATTAACTCATTTACTGTAGATCATATTACTAAGTAGCAGTGCTAGCATTTTACTTCAAATATGTCTTAAACCAATATAGCCTCTTTTCATTCTATCACTCAAATGTTAGCTTTGCAAGTAACACCCTAGAGTTTATACCTCTGTCCCATTGATGCTGTCATTCCTCAAATGCTTTGGGCAATCTTTATCTGAAACTTCTTTCAAAGCCAGTTTACGAGCCTCTTCCTAAAAAGAAAAAAATAATAATTTCATCATTTTATAACCACACTTTTATTTTTCCACCAAAAATGGTCTCATTCTATTTGATGCCAAAGTGTATATTGTAAAGTGGGTCTCAAATGACTTGGTTATTTATACAGTTTAGATATTCCTATGAAGCAGAAAGTTTTGCCATCACAAAAAATCTGATGCAGGCATTAAAAACATTTATGGAAGAACAGATTCAGATGTGCTTAAAGTGGCAGAGTTTTATAGCCATTCTTTTGTTTATCCAATTGTCTAGTGGTAAGACAGCTAGGCTTTATCCCTGACTCATCCATTGGCTGTTTGTCAAGTGCTTAGGCAAATATAATTTTGTTCTCTGTCTGGAAGAAGAAGATTGTCTTCTCTCTTGCTCACAATGGAATTGCAAGGTTAATGCTTTTTATCTTGAGTATAGCATTTAGCAGACTGTGGGTGCTTAATGTATGTTAATAATAGTGATAATAATGAATGTTGATAATTAAAGGTCTCTTATAATTACCAAATTTCTAATGTGTGTTAAATATAATTAAAGGGAAATGATTTAAATTAATATGCATGCACACAAAAACTAGAGCTAGCCACAGCTTTTATTTTTAGCTTCTTAACTAATGTCATGGCTGTGAATCCAGTATTAAGAAATTCAATTATGATGACAGTTTCACTAGGGTCATGTATGGAGAATCCATGCAGGGTCTGGAAATGAGGAAGGCATATGTTTGAGTTGAAAAACATGACTAACAGGCGCCTGGGTGGCTCAGTCGTTAAGCGTCTACCTTCGGCTCAGGTCATGATCCCAGGGTCCTGGGATCGAGTCCCACATCGGGCTCCCTGCTCGGCGGGAAGCCTGCTTCTCCCTCTCCCACTCCCCCTGCTTGTGTTCCTGCTCTCGCTATCTCTCTCTCTGTCAAATAAATAAATAAATAAATAAATAAATAAGGAAAAAAAAAAAAGAAAAACATGACTATGGATGGGAAAAAAAGAAAAAAAAAAAAAGAAAAACATGACTATGGGAAGGAACTTTTGTGATTGGAGCTTGACCACATGAAATTGTGCATTGGACATTATTATTATAATCTATCCCTGTAATGCTGTTTGTGAGTTCTAGAAGAGAAAGGTACTTTTCTTGGAAGTTGGGCACCATCCCAGGAATGGGTAACAAAACATTTCTGCCTGGATGGTCTCTAGAAGACATAGAGGGAATAGAGGAAGCAATAATCATAAATAACTTCCCATGAAATTCACCCTGGAGATTCATCCTTTGAATTCAAAGCAGTATTACTTCATAAGGTGCTAGAGTGGTAGGTGGGAGTGGTAGACCCTGAGAGGCTGCAGGCTGCAGCGGTTAGTAACTTGTATTATTAATTGTAACTTGTATTATTAATAACTTGTATTAAGCTTGACCACTGGTTCAAATCTAGTTCTGCCACTGACTCGCTGGTTGATTTGTGTCAAGTATTTCCCTTCTTTTGGTCTCACTTTGTTCATCTATAAAATGGTTATGATGACAGTAATTACCTCATAGGGTTTTAATGAGAAATACATGAGGGATTATTTGTAAAAATTCTCACTATGTATGGCAAGTACTATATATGTTTGTTAAATATATGTGTTGGAAGGGTAGTAGGATAGGTTACACTATAGAAATAATTCTAAGAGCAATCTTTTTCAAAGATTTGATTTTAATCAGGTTCAGCTTTAAGGAAGGCACTTAGCATACAGCTAGAAAAAAATACTGATTCCAAAGTTGAATTTTAAATGCATATTGAGTGTCTTTTGCTTGTAGAGATCCTTCTGCCCTTGTGTTTCCCTGGTTTGCTCTTCCTGACCCTCTATCTTGATTCGCTTTGCCCACTTGTCTGTGTCACAGGTACCTTCCCATTTGCTGAGACCAGCCTGAACCACCATCCTCGCTGTAAATCCTTTCCCCAAACCCTTCTCTCTGGCAAAAGTTAGCTACCGCTTCAGCAATATTTTTTTAAAGTAATGTATAATTTGGCATTTGGTGAGATCATGATGAAAATATTATTGGAGGAAGCAGTATTTAATATAGGACCAAAATATTGGAGGCCAGACAGAAGACACGGAGCAAGCACAGCATTGGCACCTGTCATGTCATCCACTGGTCCCTACCCAGCATATTCTGCTCTTGAGCAAACGATTCCCTCCTCAGTTCTTCCTGCCCTCTTCCTCCTCTGTGAGATTGGTCCACACTTCTGTCATGAACAGTGTCATGAACACTTATCATTTTTATTTGTAAGTTTCCCTCTTTCCTCTGGAGTAGAAGTGCACTAAGGGCAGAGAATGTGCTTTTTATCTTTGCAGCTTGACACTTAGCTCTATGGTAGGTGTTGCGTAACTGATTGAATGAATGAATGAAAGTAGATAACCAAGTGGAAAGAAAGAAAAAGTGAACAAAATATCAGTTTTTTAATCATGAATGAAAGAGGAGAGATCACAACCAACACCAAAGAAATACAAACAATTATAAGAACATATTATGAGCAACTCTATGCCAGCAAATTAGATAACCTGGAAGAGATGGATGCATTCCTAGAGATGTATCAACTACCAAAACTGAACCAGGATGAAATAGAAAACCTGAACAGACCTATAACCACTAAGGAAATTGAAGCAGTCATCAAAAATCTCCCAAAAAACAAAAGCCCAGGGCCAGATGGCTTCCCAGGGGAATTCTACCAAACATTTCAAGAAGAATTAATACCTATTCTTCTGAAACTGTTCCAAAAAATCGAAACGGAAGGAAAACTTCCAAACTCATTTTATGAGGCCAGCATTACCTTGATCCCAAAACCAGACAAAGACCCCATCAAAAAGGAGAATTACAGACCAATATCCCTGATGAACATGGATGCAAAAATTCTCACCAAAATACTAGCCAATAGGATCCAACAGTACATTAAAAGGATTATTCACCATGACCAAGTGGGATTTATCCCTGGGCTGCAAGGTTGGTTCAACATCCGCAAATCAATCAATGTGATACAGTACATTAACAAAGGAAAGAACAAGAATCATATGATCCTCTCAATAGATGCAGAAAAAGCTTTTGACAAAGTACAGCATCTTTTCTTGATCAAAACTCTTCAGAGTATAGGGATAGAGGGTACATACCTCAATATCATAAAAGCCATCTATGAAAAACCTACAGCAAATATTATTCTCAATGGGGAAAAACTGAGAGCTTTCCCCCTAAGGTCAGGAACGCGGCAGGGATGTCCACTATCACCACTGCTATTCAACATAGTATTGGAAGTCCTAGCCACAGCAATCAGACAACAAAAAGAAATCAAAGGCATCCAAATTGGCAAAGAAGAAGTCAAACTCTCACTCTTTGCAGATGATATGATACTTTATGTGGAAAACCCCAAAGACTCCACCCCAAAACTGCTAGAACTCATACAGGAATTCAGTAAAGTGGCAGGATATAAAATCAATGCACAGAAGTCAGTGGCATTCCTATACACCAACAACAAGACAGAAGAAAGAGAAATTAAGGAGTCGATCCCATTTACAATTGCACCCAAAACCATAAGATACCTAGGAATAAATCTAACCAAAGAGACAAAGGATCTGTACTCAGAAAACTATAAAATACTCTTGAAAGAAATTGAGGAAGACACAAAGAAATGGAAAAACGTTCCATGCTCATGGATTGGAAGAACAAATATTGTGAAGATGTCCATGCTACCTAGAGCAATCTACACATTCAGTGCAATCCCCATCAAAATACCATCCACTTTTTTCAAAGAAATGGAACAAATAATCCTAAAATTTGTATGGAACCAGAAAAGACCCCGCATAGCCAGAGGAATATTGAAAAAGAAAAGCAAAGCCGGTGGCATCACAATTCCGGACTTCAAGCTCTATTACAAAGCTGTCATCATCAAGACAGCATGGTACTGGCACAAAAACAGACACATAGATCAATGGAACAGAATAGAGAGCCCAGAAATGGACCCTCAACTCTATGGTCAACTAATCTTCGACAAAGCAGGAAAGAATGTCCAATGGAAGAAAGACAGTCTCTTCAACAAATGGTGTTGGGAAAATTGGATAGACACATGCAGAAGAATGAAACTGGACCACTTCCTTACACCACACACAAAAATAGACTCCAAATGGTTGAAAGACCTCAATGTGAGACAGGAGTCCATCAAAATCCTAAAGGAGAACACAGGCAACAACCTCTTTGACCTCAGCCGAAGCAACTTCTTCCTAGAAACATCGCCAAAGGCAAGGGAAGCAAGGGCAAAAATGAACTATTGGGACTTCATCAAGATAAAAAGCTTTTGCAAAGCAAAGGAAACAGTTAACAAAACCAAAAGACAACCGATAGAATGGGAGAAGATATTTGCAAATGACATATCAGATAAGGGGCTAGTATCCAAAATCTATAAAGAACTCATCAAACTCAACACCCAAAGAACAAAGAATCCAATTAAGAAATGGGCAGAAGACATGAACAGACATTTTTCCAAAGAAGACATCCAAATGGCCAACAGACACATGAAAAAGTGCTCAATATCGCTCGGCATCAGGGAAATCCAAATCAAAACCTCAATGAGATATCACCTCACACCAGTCAGAATGGCTAAAATTAACAAGTCAGGAAACGACAGATGTTGGCGGGGATGCGGAGAAAGGGGAACCCTCCTACACTGTTGGTGGGAATGCAAACTGGTGCAGCCACTCTGGAAAACTGTATGGAGGTTCCTCAAAAAGTTGAAAATAGAGCTACCATATGATCCAGCAATTGCACTACTGGGTATTTACCCCAAAGATACAAAAGTAGGGATCCGAAGGGGTACGTGCACCCCGATGTTTATAGCAGCAATGTCCACAATAGCCAAACTGTGGAAAGAGCCAAGATGTCCATCGACAGATGAATGGATAAAGAAGATGTGGTATATATATACAATGGAATATTATGCAGCCATCAAAAGGAATGAGATCTTGCCATTTGCAACGACGTGGATGGAACTGGAGGGTATTATGTTGAGTGAAATAAGTCAAACAGAGAAAGACATGTATCATATGATCTCACTGATATGAGGAATTCTTAATCGCAGGAAACAAACTGAGTGTTGTTGGAGTGGGGGGTGGGGTGGGAGGGATGGGGGGACTGGGTGATAGACACTGGGGAGTGTATGTGCTCTGGTAAGCGCTGTGAATTGTGCAAGACTGTTGAATCTCAGATCTGTACCTCTGAAACAAATAATGCAATATATGTTAAGAAAAAAAGAAGAAGAAGAAGGAGAAGGAGGAGGAGGAGGAGGAGGAGGAGGAGGAGGAGGAGGAGGAGGAGGAGGAGGAGGAGGAGGAGGAGGAGGAGGAGGAGGAGGAGGAGGAGGAGGAGGAGGAGGAGGAGGAGGAGGAGGAGGAGGAGGAGGAGGAGGAGGAGGAGGAGGAGGAGGAGGAGGAGGAGGAGGAGGAGGAGGAGGAGGAGGAGGAGGAGGAGGAGGAGGAGGAGGAGGAGGAGGAGGAGGAGGAGGAGGAGGAGGAGGAGGAGGAGGAGGAGAAGGTAGCAGGAGGGGAAGAATGAAGCGGGGGAAATCGGAGGGGTAGACGAACCATGAGAGACGATGGCCTCTGAAAAACAAACAGGGTTCTAGAGGGGAGGGGGGTGGGAGGATGGGTTAGCCTGGTGGTGGGTATTTAGGAGGGCACATTCTGCATGGAGCACTGGGTGTTGTGCACAAACAATGAATCATGGAACACTTCATCTAAAACTAATGTTGTAATGTAAGGGGATTAACATAAGAATAAAAAAATTAAAAAAAAATCAGTTTTTTATACATTAATATTTTTACAGAGAAAGGATTTTAAAGGTAGTATTTAAGTAAAGAATAAAGTGTTTTTAGGGACGCCTGGGTGGCTGAGTCATTAAGCGTCTGCCTTCGGCTCAGGTCATGATCCTAGGGTCCTGGGATCGAGCCCCGCATCAGGCTCCCTGCTCCACGGGAAGCCTGCTTCTCCCTCTCCCACTCCCCCTGCTTGTGTTCCCTCTGTCACTGTGTCTCTCTCTGTCAAATATATAAATAAAATCTTAAAAAAAAAGAATAAAGTGTTTTTAATGGTGTGTGTAGTATACTTTTGTGTGTTCTGCATTCACTGTCAAGTGGTAAACAAATGGACTTCATTCAGCATGAAATTTATCTGTATCTTGTATCAATATCACAAAGGAAAACAGAGCAGACATAGACCTCAGAGTATTAGGTTCTTTCTTTGTTTTTAATATAATTCAAACTCCATCTGTCCAAGTCACTGCCTACATTATTTCACTGTAAATGTGATGGCAATCATGGGGGGAGGGGGTTTATTTGGAAAAGATTAGAGTTGTCCAAGTTAAGCCTCCGCTCGGAGCTTTCTTAACAATTTGAAAATAATGGAATTTAATTTAATTATCTGTGTATATTTGGGAGAGTAATCATAGAACTTACCAAAACAACCATTTAATGTCAAAATCTGAGTTTTTTCCGGATTTCTAAATCTCTTTTGATGAATAGCCGAAGTAGAAATTAGAGGCTTTTTGCAAATGTATTCTATTGAACATATGAATATCAGAAAAAATTTGTTCTGGGGCCAGATGTACATTTACTGAATATCCATAAAGTATTTTCCAGAAAATAACAAATAGAATAAATGCTCCTATTTTTTTTTCTTTAGTTACCTTTAGTGCTTAGACAGATAAATTGTGAAACCATACGATAGCCATTCCTTGTATGACTGCACCCCATGTTGTGGAAACTCCTGAATGGAGTGTTTAGTTTTGCATCTACCACACGTAGTTAAATTGATTTATCGCATCATGTAACCTAAAGCAATTTACCTTCGGGATTGCCAAACTGATTCTTGGTCTTAGAGTTCTTACTAATTTTCAAATTGGTGGGTCAAAAATAACATGTAAAATTAAATATTTTAAAGCCATAAATCTAGGCATCAATTTCAGTAAAAAATTCTTCTAGCTTAATTTGAAGAAAAAGTTTGCATCATTTTAGGACCTTGCATGATTCTCAACTGATATTATACCTAGGTACCATTATGGAAAATTAAGGCTTTGTAAAGCTTTCCTAATGTTTTCCCATTTTTGGCTGTTTTCTGACCTCTTTCATCCATAATCTTGGGTTGATTCTGCAAAATCATTCATAATGTCTTTCTTTGTTTAAGAAAGATTGTGCCAAGTAACTTGGTTTGTGCTGGGGATTAAAGCTGAATAAAACATGTGGTGCCTGGGTGGCTCAGTTGGGTAAGCGTCCAACTCTTGATTTCGGCTCAGGTAATGAGCTCAGGGTCATGAGATCAAGCCCCGTCTCAGGCTCAGTGGAACCTGCTTAAGATTATCTCTCTCCCTCTCCTTCTGCCCCTATCCCCACATAAGATAGAGACATAAGATAGTTTTCCTGAGGAATTACAAATATTTTGGTCTTGCTGAGAGAGGAGGGGCCAAATCCTGAAGAACCATCTATGTTACATCTAGGAGCTTGACTTTCATATGTTACATAAGAACACTGAAGAGTTCTAAGTAAAGGAGTTAGAAGTTCAACTTTGCAAAGACCGGCATAGGGATAAGAAGATACTTAGGAGTTCGTTGTAGTATGTGATTCAGGGCAGAGGTGGCAAAGATCTGAATTAGATCACGATCCCTTTATGCATATAAACTCAGTGATTGCTTCAGTAATAATTACAAAACATCCACAACCATGCTTACTGTGTGCCAGTCCCCATTCTAAGTGCTTCAGATATATTATTCTATGTAATCCTCATAACAGTCCTATGATATAGGCACCATTTTTTAAGATTTATTTATTTATTTTAGAGAGAGTGAGCACTTGTGGGGCAGGGGGAGGGGCAGAGGGAGAGAAAATCTCAAGCAGACTCCCCACTGAGTGTGGAGCCTGAAGTAGGGCTCAATCTCACAACCCTGAGATCTTGACCTGAGCTGAAATCAAGAGTTGGACACTTAACTGACTGAGCCACCCAGATACCCTTGATGTAGGTACCATTTTATATCCCCATTTTATTGATAAGGAAATGAGGGACATAGAGATTAAGTAAAGGTCAAATTACTCAGTCATAAAGCTAGTAAGTGGCAGAAACATTTAGGAAATACAATCCATGGATCTTGGATAAGGGGTAGAATAATTCCCAGATTTCACTTCTTTGGTGAAGCAGATGAGTATTCTACCAACCAATATCCAGAACTTCAAATCAGCTTGTAGACACAGATACAAGTAGAGATCGTTGGAAATCAAAAAAATAGGAGTTGAAACCTTGAAGTCATTGATAACCTTAACCTGTTTCAATGGAGGAAAGTGGGGTAGAAACTGTTTTGCTTTGGGTTGAGAAGGAAACTGGAGGCAAAGCAGTGGAAACAGCATTTAGGGAACTTACAATAACATTGGGGAGAACACAGAGTTAATTTTTTTATGCTATTAACAATTTAAGAACTCTCAATTTCAAGTGATAAAAGTACAATTTAAAATGGCTCAGTCAAAACACAAAATAAAATTAAAATAGTTCAGTCAAAAAGTCATGAAGGTTTTGTTTTGGGGGGGGGTATTTTTGTATTTTTGTTTTCTGAAGAAGTTGAGTGTAATCTATAAGCATGTCAAACATCTGCATCTCCGGAGGTAAGAGATGCAGCTGAGGCTTCAGGAAAAACTGAAATCAGAGATTCAAGTAATTGCCTCTGCGCTACATTCTTTACTAGATTTCATCAAGGTTTTCTGTAGACCAGCTTCTTCAACACAAGGGAAACATGGCTGCTCACAATTCAGTTTTCCCATCTGCGGAGAGGCAGGAATTCTGTTTCTAGGCTCCAGGAAAGAAGTCTGATTAATCGGCCACTTAAGCCAAACCAGGGCACTGAGGCAATGGAGGGAGTAGTCGGCAGTCACAAGATATTGGCTACAGAGTCCCCCTGGGGGAAGAGCAGTTTCCAGCACAAGGAAGATTGGGCAGACATTCCTGTAGATGTATCGCCAGAGTGAAGGCCAGGTCTGAACAAGCAGTAATGGCAGCGAGTGCAAGACAAGCTCGGTGCCTGAGTGGAGAAAGGTGGCTTGACGTGGGTGGTAAAGGATGAGTATCTGGTAGGCATGGAGAATTCAGTGAGCAAGTTGATATCATCAAGTTGAGCTTGGACAGAGGCAGAACTTCTGGGGCAGAGTAGAATTCTGAGTGCACTGTTTCTCAAAGAGTAATCGGAAGGCCACTGGCCTCAGAAACACCCGAGGAGTTTGCAAAAATGCCAGTTGCTGAGTTACACCAGTCTGCTGAATCAGAATCTTTGAGAGTGGGGTCCAAGGTATCCGCATAGTAGACGAATTCCCTTTATGATGTGCGATTTCCAATGGGAGAATGGTGTGAAATGCACTTATAAAGAGAAACCAGATCTGACCTGTGGGGGGCAACTTGCTTGAGCACCAGGAGATGTGGTCAGCTCTCTCAACGTGGGTGCAGAGGTGGGAGAGGCCCTTGGAAGCATAATCTCTGGGAATTTATTTAAAGATGTGCCGAGTGGAGTGAAAAGATCACAATATACTTGACAAATTAATAAACACACTGGGTTGTGAAAAACAAATTAACATTTTGTATGAAATTGTGAAGTTGTAAACATAAAAAAATTTAAAAAGGAGGAAGGAGGTTTGGGGGGGGAAGAGAAGGAAGAGCAACAGACCTTCTGTTGAAGGGAAAAGGAGTGGTGATACATGAAGGACTTTTTTAAAAATAGGACCATTTAACACAACTATAAAGGCACCCTGACATGATACGTTATTTAAGACACAAGCATGTATTTTTATTCATTTGCCTTTTAATAAATCACATTTAGTATCATCAGCCTCATTGAATAAGTAGACAAGGAGAAAACAACCACCTAACCATCTCCCTAGAAGTTGTTTTATCTCAGGCCACAGAGGCAATAATTTAGGAGACAGACTCCCCTGGGTCTGGAAAAGTTATGCATCTCAAGGATAACTGACATTCACCTAATGTAAGAACGGATGAAGTTTCCACCAAAGATTCTGTGCATATTCTTCCCCCTGTTTGGCTGAGGCACTAATCTTAATCTGATTGTGTTGAACAGAACAACCTGTCCTTTTAGCATTTCTTTGTCTGGCAGGAGTTCTGACATTTGGCTGCATGGTTAACATCAAGCATGAAGAAATTAGTTTCTGGTAAAGCAGTTAAGATAGGTATTCTGACGGGCGCCTGGGTGGCTCAGTTGTTAAGCAACTGCCTTCGGCTCAGGTCATGGTCCCAGGGTCCTGGGATCGAGTCCCATATCGGGCTCTCTGCTCCGCAGGAAGCCTGCTTCTCCCTCTCCCACTCCCCCCGCTTGTGTTCCCTCTCCCGCTGTGTCTCTCTCTGTCAAATAAATAAATAAAATCTTAAAAAAAAAAAAAAAGATAGGTATTCTGACATTTATGGAAAGCTGTGTGGAGGAATTGGTGAAGCAGAAAACTCCAAACCACAGATCACTTGGCTGTTTCTACCTGAGTTCCTAATACATTGTGTTCAAGTTCAACAATACAGGCAAATGTGTTCTGGTTAGAAATTGGGGGAACCCCCCAGTTTGTGGTCTCAGTGGCCTTGGAGAGGAAGTTACTTAACTTCCCAGGGACAGTTTCTTCATCTGTAAAATGAGAAAGATGATAGGATTAAAATGGGAATTCTCTTAGAATACTGCTAGGAACATAAATCGGTGTAACACATTTGGAAATCATCAATGATCTTTATTCCCAATGTAAGAATTTATATGGAGGAAACATGTCTCTCTACTTTTTTCCCCATATTTAAAGCTTTTCTTTAGTTTTAAATCATCTGATCTCGAGGAGTGTGTCTAACTTTTATTTTCAGGTTTTCATCTCTCTTAGATGGCCAACAAGACACTGAAAGAGTTGGAACCAGCTTGGGGTTAGCTTACTCTGAATCCCAAGCAGTGCATGAAGGGTGGGGCAGTTGTATGCCTGAACAAAACTGGTGCTTCTAACTGGAAGGGAAATAAGATGAATGATCTTAATAAAAAACCAACACTCTCCTCTGGGGTCATCAAAGACTTCTTTGCATCCATTTTCTTCTGTTGTATTTTCTTATTCTTACTCTGAATACTGGGCTTTTTTTTTTTTTTCTTTAGTTACAGGCATTGGAAGTATGTTTCCCAGTCTATGGCTTGTCTTGTTTGCCCTTATTAAATTATTTATTTATTTATTTTGTTATAGATAGGTTCTATTAGTTTTATTGTTGTGCTGTGTGTATGTTTAAAGAAATAATTTCCTATCCTGAGTCACGATGATACTTCTCACTATTATTTTTTCTGAGAATTTTTAAGTTTCTCTTTCATATTTAAGCCTTTAATTTACCTATCAATTTTTTAAGTGATATGAGTTAGGATCTATTTTTATTTTATTTTTTGGTATTGTAGTGTCATTTAAAATAATGAATGTTTGTTGAATGTTATTTCTGTGTTCATTTAGATGATATTTTCCCCCTTTAAAAGTAATGTATTCCATGAACACATTTTCTGCTGTCCAACCTTTTTTAAAAAAAGATTTATTTATTTATTTATTTATTTATTTATTTATTTATTTATTTATTTGAGAAAGAGAGAAAGAGGGTGGGTGCATGAGTGGGGGGAAGGGCAGAGGAAGGGAATCTTTGAGCAGACTCCCCACTGAGTGGGGAGCCCAACCAGGGGTCCACTGGATCCCAAGACCCTGGGATCATGGCCTGAGCCAAAACCAAGAGTCAGACCCTTAACCACTGAGCCACCCAGACACCCCCTGCTGTCTAGCCTTCTTTGCATTTCCATGATAAAGCCTCCTTGGCCATGATGGTCTGTGTTTTATATATTGCTGAATTTAACTTGCTAATGTTTTATTTAGGGCTTTATCATCTATGTTACTGAGATAGTTCTGTATTTCAGGTTTAGTTTGGCATATGCTTTACACACCTTATGTAAGCTTCACAGAATGAGTAGGAAAACTTTTATCGTAATTTCCCCTTTTCTCTGAAGTGATTTGTTTTTGGTATTGAGATTGTGTTTTTTGTAAACTCCTCTATTCAGTCTGTGATAGGAGTGTGTGTGTGTGTGTGTGTGTGTGTGTGTGTAGAATGGGGCATAGGAGGAGATAGCTTGTTTGTCTATGTAAATTTTGGTATGTTGCCAATAAAAACAAAAAATTCTAGAAATGTATCTATATTGTTTTAAAGCTCCAAATTTATTTGTATAGTCTTAGAATTTTAAAATAATCTCTTCTTGTGTAGTTATGTTCTCTCCCATCCCTAAATTGTTAATTTGTAAGTTTTCTGGGTTTGTTTGTCTGTTTGTTTTTTTACCTTTTTTACCTTGTCTTAATGGAGATTTGTCTATATTACTAGTTGTTTTTAAAAGTGTTTTCAGGGCGCCTGGGTGGCTCGGTTAAGCGTCTGACTCTTGGTTTTGGCTGAGGGCATGATCTCAGGGTCATGAGATCAAGCGCCACATCAGTTGGATACATAGCTGGGAGTCTGCTTTGATTTGATTCCTAGAACTGCCAGATGGTGACAAGTGAGTTTGCTTTGGCATTTTCTTTCTTGAATATCACGATGGACTCAGACTTTTATTGATGTAGTGTGTTTTGATCAATCACCATCATTCTTTTTGATGCCTCAGGTTTGGTGAGTGGGAATCCCCTTCAGATTAACTTCTTGGTTCTTAACATGACTTTTAATTTTTACAATCCTCCTTGCTTTCTGGAACAGCCAGATTTCCAAAGATCACCTTATACCTTCCTTTCCCCAGACCTGGCATTAGTCTTCTGTCCAAAGATATGTGGTGAATGGTATGAACTTTGACCAAAATCCAGATCTTGGGTGTGCATTTTTTCCTTAGAGTATGTTACTTCTACACATTTTGTGGCCAGAGTTAAAAAAAAATATGAATATATGTATTTAAAATCTTGAGTGCAAATAAATATCTCTAATTCACTTTTAGCACTAAGAGTTTATTTTATTTGATTTGTAGTTGCTTCTCTTTTACCTCAACAGTCTTGATTGCTGTTAAATTTAACATAATTACTCATTTGATTTATCATATAAGTTAAAAAGTTTCAAAATAACAGCACTGATATAACTATAAATAACAAAAGGTGTACTATCAAAGTGTTTTCATCTAAAGTCATTTGAAATAAATCTTTTCACTTTGTAGTTATCATGCATGTGTGTGCATGTATGTGTATGTGCGTGTACATAGATACAGACATACGTGCACTTAGTAATTTTTAAAATAAATTTTTCTTATTCAGAATTTCTGTCTTTCTAAACGTGACTATCACTTTTACATTTATCATTTACTCATCAGCACTCTCGTGCTTCTTATTTTTTCTATAGTTTTAAATTTTTTCTTTAAGCTCAGAACACTGGTCATTAATATTTTAAAGTCATTAGTTAGACTTAGCAACTGCTTTCAGAAATTTTTGTACTTGTGTGACTAATGCCTCACTACAAATTGGCTTTTTTTTAATGCTGAGCTACTTTCTTGACTATTGCTAATGAGAAAGGATATGTGAAAGATAAACCTTAAGTTTCCAAAGATGCCTTAATTTGCTCTAGCTCTTAGATGATAGCTTAGTTAGGTATAAAACTCTAGATTGCCCCCTATTTTTCTTTAAAGCTTTAAAGATACTGTGCATTGTTTCCTGGCAATCCGTTGTTGTTGATTCAAGTCTAATTGTCATTCTTTGGTAGATAACATGCACTTTCTCTTTATTTTTGATGTTTTTCATTTTCAATATGTTTTATTTGTTTGGTCCTTGAAGTATAATATTAACCTGAGAACTAATATCTTCCTTCTGTTCTGAAAATTTATCAGCTATTATCTCAGACTACTGTGATTTGTTATCATTTTCTTCTTCTAGCATTGTTTTTAGATGTTCATTGGGGTCTCTCAACCTATTCTTCTAGAGTCCAGCAAGTCCATGGTTTGGGCCCTTTTTATGACTTTGTTTTTTTCAGCTCAGGGATACTCTTATCTTGTTGTTTAGTTAGTCTTACCTTTTAGAGTTTCTTCTTTTGTGTTTTATCTCTTTTTCTGTGTGTTTTAAGTAGAAGTGGTATCAAAATCCTGCTACCTCTTTGCTGGATATCAGTAATGATATTTTTTAAAGTAAAAGAAGTGGAAAAAATGCAATTTTTCCTTTTATTTGGAATTAATGCTGTACATTATTAATGGAATATTATACCATAAAGTAAGGTCTTGTTCATCGTATAGAACATCCATACTTTTTATCTTTGTTAAAATTTTAGATAATAGGGGAACCTGGGTGGCTCAGTCAGTTAAGCATCTGACTGTTCATTTCTGCATGGGTTATGATCTCAGAGTTGTGAGATCAAGCTCTGCATTGGGGTCTGTGCTTAGTGGGGTATCTGCTTGAAATTCTCTCTCTGTCTTCCTCTGTCCTCCCCTCCCAACTTGTGCGTGTTCTCTCTCTCTCTCAAATAAAATAAATAAATCTTTAAAAAAATAAAATTTTAGATATAAATTGAGTTCTTTATGTATTTCCTCTTACAAACCTATATAGTCTCATGTATAATAATAAACTTTGCACTTTTAATTATTATAAAGAAATAAGTTATAGTTTGAAGATTGTGTTTCTGTCATTAGTAAATCATGGATATTAAATAATATGTTCAGAAATTTTACATTAAAGACTGCCTACATTTTTGTAAACTTGTACTTAAGTTTAATAAGTAAAATAATTCAGACTACTCATTAAAGGATAAGAAGAGATACTTAAATTCTTTTTCCTATCACTGGCTCTCAACTATAATACATTTTACAGTCTAGATATTTTAAGTTCTAAATAACCTTTTCTCATTTTTGTAAAAATTATTTTAAATAGGAAAATTGAACATAGTGAGGAAGAAAATAGCATCCTCTGTAACTGTATTCATGTACTGTTCAAAAACATTTTACTTGTGATGGTCATATTTCTTAATTATATTAAACTACATCAAACAGTGATGATACAGGCTTTTGAAAAATGCTGTGAAGTTAAATGTATTAAAATTAAAGTTTTATTTATTTTATTTTTTAATATTTTTTAGTATGTTATGAAGACTCAATTCATTGAGGCTAGGAATGTAGTGTTGTTCTTTGATTTGCTTAGTATATGGTGTATTGTAACTGCTTAGTAAATATTGAATTGTAGGTAGTAAGTTTCAGAGGGATTACATGATTTTACTAAGTCCTGACTATTATTAATTTAAAGATAAGTCTTTTGAATATTCTAGACTTTATCCTTGAAACCTAACAAAAATATTGTTAGCAAAAAACTAATTAGTGGAAAATAAAGAATTAAGGTTTAGTTCTCTTGGTTACTATTTCAATTACCTTTCCATTGCCCAGAGTTGAATAAATTGATATTCTTATATAGAAAAATTGGCTGCTTTTTAAGGCAATTTTAGAGTGTAAAATAAAGCTACTATTTAATTCCTTTCTTGCATACACAGCATTTTTTTTTCAAGTAAATCAGGATGTGTTCTCTTAAAAATCATCCTGTGACTTAAAGTTGTGTCGTTGTATATAAAGAATATTGGTTCTGGCTTTGTCTTGCTATGGTAAATTTTGAAAAGATGTCAAGAAAACTTGTCTTATTCACTTTGAAGTAAAAAACCAAGATAAAACTAAAATAAAATTAAAAGAAGCTTAGGGCAACATTTCATCTCATGCTATTTTGGGGGGGAAAAAGTCCAAATGTATGTAGTAAACTTGTGTCTTGGTAGTAAGTCTGTAGACATTATCAGATCAATCTAAATTGAGTTAGTGTATATGTACTAGGCAGAAACTGGTGGAAATTAGTTTATCTTCCCCAGACTCTTTCTGTTTTCTTTGTACAAAATAGGATAAACTCATTTTTAGACCTGATTAGGTTTCTTTGTTGTTGTTTTTTTTTTCCCTTTCCCTAAAAGGGCAAGGATAGTCCATACTTTGTTAGATTCACACCAGCTATTAGAAATAGGAAACCATTAAAAAGCCCAAGGCACATGCATGACATCTGCAGCTACTATTGGAAAAGATACGTTGAATACAAAACCTGACACATTTCCAAGTAAGGAACATGAACAATTATCTCTAATGCTTTTTAGTTTTATTGATTATAAGCAACATCTTGAAGCTATAGGTATGATTTTCATGGTAGCTGTAATCTGTAATATGACCTGCAGATATTCCTCTTTATTTTAATAATAGGGTCTGTAGAAATTACATTTTAATCCTATTAGACAAACAGAAATACTGTTTCATTGCTAATCTTAGTGGACATGTTAGGCTCTTGTGTGTTTTAAATGCCCGTTTTCTCTTATATTTAAATGTGGGTTTGTTGTTTTTCCCCCTCAGTGCATGCATTTATCCACTTCTCATTTATAAGCTTAGATTGTATTCAGAATATTTGTATCAAAAATGCTTAACTTATATAATGCTTTCTGAAATAATTTTATTAATCTGCAAATTGTCTATTTGAATAAAAACAATTAATGTCCCAAAGACATTAATTACAAAGAAGTATTTTTGAAAGGGGTTTTATTTAATTGACTTTTATGCTAAGAATTAAATACATTGTGTAACATATTTGCATATATCAAAGGTTCTGTACTCATTTGAACTCTTAAAAGTTGCTAATTTGTGAGGGAATGCTCTAATTCTATCTTGAAGAAGTTGAAAGCCAATTTAATATTGGTTCATGTAACTATTTATATAAAGCTATCATGGGTCATCTATTGCCTGTTCCTCACCGGATGAAAGCAACTTCATAGAATATGGTGATTTAGTTGCTCTGCCCTCTGTGATCAGGTGAGCTCTTAGGAATTATGGCTGTCTGATATGTCAAATAGGTTTATTAAAACTCTGCAGCAGCTGTTACATAGTAGGTTCCTCTTATTCATTGTACATCACAAAATCTACAAATGTTCAGAGTAGGGCTTCTTGTTAAGCAGTATATGGTGGCACCGAAAGACTCAGGCTGCCCTTTTGTTTCATACACACTCCAAAAAAAGAACAACAAAAAAACCAGCTCTCCAATTCATTCCTTAATAATAACAATCTTCCAAGACTCCGTATTTTCCTAGGTCATTTAGACAAATGTTGCTCTACATCAAAATATAATTAAATGATACATTATCAGTTTAAATTGCATTTTTGGTGTATTATTTCAGAATAATTGTGATTTATGGGGCTTCTGACTGCTTTTATAATTGTTAAGTGTTCTGTAGCTCACTAAATGTTTTTAACTCCATTTTAGTGCCCAAAGGCAAAAATTTTATAAATCAAACTCATTAATAAATAATTTTTTCATTATGGCTCTGGAATAAGAGGACTACATAAGATGGCCTTTTAAAAACATTACTACCTATAATTTGATATGGCTTTAAATGGGGTATTGTACATAATGTATTGTAATGAGACAATCTCTTCCAGCCCTATAGGTATTTTACATGGAATGTCACAGTGAAGGGATGTTCAAGAGCCTCAAGGAAGCCAGACGATGAATTTTATATTATTTCTTTTTTTTTTTTTTAATAACCATTGGATGGAGATCCCTTAGATCTTTTTTTTTTTTTTTTTAAAGATTTTATTTATTTATTTGACAGAGAGAGACACAGCGAGAGGGAACACAAGCAGGGGGAGTGGGAGGGGAGAAGCAGGCTCCCCGCAGAGCAGGGAGCCCGATGCAGGCCTCGATCCCAGGACCCTGGGATCGTGACCTGAGCCGAAGGCAGTCGCTCAACCGACTGAGCCACCCAGGCGCCCCCTTAGATCTTTTTTAAAGATTTTTAAAATTTATTTATTTTGAGAGAGAGAGAGCACACACAAGCAACAGGGAGGGGCAGAGGAAGAGGGAGAAGCAGACTCCCCACTGAGCAGGGAGCCCAATGCAGGACTCAGTCGATCCCAGGACCCCAGGATCATGACCCCAGCAGAAGGCAGATGCTTAACTGACTGAGCCACCCAGGTGCCCCTTGTTGTTGTTTTTGTTGTTTTTCTTTTTTTTTTTTCAACTTAGAACTTCTGCACTAGTAAAATTTGGTTGCATATTTTAAAGATTTTTTTCCCAGTGATTATGATGGAAAGATGAATTTTTGAATAAAATGACTGAACTCTCCTACATGAAAAAAAATTTTTATATACAGAAACTCCAAGTTAACTCAATAACATTTTTTTTTAATTTTTATTTATTTATTTATTCATGACAGTCAGAGAGAGAGAGAGAGAGGCAGAGGCAGAGGGAGAGAAGCAGGCTCCCTGCCTAGCAGGGAGCCCGATGCGGGACTCGATCCCAGGACCCTGGGATCATGACCTGAGCCGAAGGCAGACGCTTAACCGTCTGAGCCACCCAGGCGCCCCCTCAATAACATTTTAATTCACCCTAAAAATAGGAAAGGAAAATCTCAAAACATATATTAAGAAATATTCACATGCCTGTGGGAGTTTACGGTCAACCTATCTCCAAGAAAATGAGAAATTTCATTTCTTTTTTCAGGTTGTAAATTTATTTCTATATTTACTATTTCATTCTAAAAAATAAATTAATAGATGTTTGCCCTAACTGCCTTACCTATATGAGAATTTTGGATAGATCTTTTTTCTGATATAATGGTGAAATACCCAAGACACTCTCCAGAAGTAACATTTTACTTGACCTCTATAGTTAAAATTTTTCTCCCAAACACACACACTTTTACTTTGTATTGTGTCATTCAAACTATGGTTCAAATTTTAACCATGATTGCCATCCTCATACTTAAAAATATAAAGCTAATATTCACCTACAGTAAATATTTATATAATACCTGATGCCAACAATGAACACCTGCTTGTAATTTTTTAAAGCTATAATATAAGAATATTTTATTATGTAAAAAATTTCAATTATTTAATCAACAGTGAATATCACCATAATTAATTTTAAAGTGTCTTGTGTTTTATGAGAGAATATTTTTAAACCTTCAATTTTACCTAATTTTGTGACACTGAATTGTTTTCTTTGTAATTGCCTTGCAAAGTGTTTAAAAGGGAATGAGGAAGCTACAGACTAAAGTTGTGACCTTTGAATTAGATAAATAGGTTAAATTACTTGAGATTTTGAATACCCTGCTATGCAGCATAAGTGTAAAGTTGTCTAGTTAACTATGATCTTAAATGGCCAATTCTTATAGTATATAACTAGTTTTATGCAACTAACAAAATAAAAACAAAAGTCATCAAAATCCTTGGTTACCAGTGCATTAAATAACCCCAATTAATTGGCTGTTGACCTTCAAGAACATCTCGAACTATTGGCTAATAAATTGTATCTTGTTATGTTAATTACCCTTTACATATCCAGGAACATATGCTAAGAGAACTGGAGATAATTCAATATATGTTGTTTAGGATTTCCCGAAGCCTGTTCCATAGACTTCTAGTACTCTAGATGATCTTACGCCAAATAGGACTGGAAATGCTACACACTTTATTCCCTCCACGGGGACTCAACAATATAGCAAATTTAAAATTCTGAGAAGTATTACATAAGAATTTTTTTTTTTAATTTAGAGTTTCCCCAGTTAATTTGACCACATGACCCTTTTCTTTCATCTACTAATATCCCCTGGATGACATTGTGAGAAATACCAGAAATACCAATCTTATTGTATCTCATTAATACCACAAGTGAATCCTAAATCTAGTTCACCAGATGCATATGGTTTAATTAATTACCAAGTGTTTTTCTGTTTTGTTTTGTTTTTTTAATTTCTAGATTTAGTTGACAGGTGGGTAGGAAGGATGGGGAAAGGAGTATTATTTCTGAGAAATGTCTAAAATCATTGTGCTTGAAAGGGCCCAGGAGCCTGGGGATGGGCTTTCTTTGAAGCCTTGAGCAAATTGCAGTACTTGTTTTTGGCCTTGTTTTTTTATTTATCAGTGAGGGATGTCAAACAACCTCCTGCATTCTGAAATTCCATGTCTCAAGACTGAATTTCTTCTTCTTCTTCTCCCCCTCCCCTTTTTAAGAACTAGAATCTAGAAATAAAAGTTAGGTAACAATTCAGTCAATATCATCTTGCTTCTTACTCTTGCTATTTTGCCAGCTGTTTGGTTTGATGTAGGCAGGATTGACATTAGAAGCAGCCAGTGTAGTTCATTCATTGACCACTCTGGTCCTGGGAGTGATCCCTCTTACTTGGGGAAACCAAGAATGAGGAGTCAGTCCCTCTACCCCCCAAATCTTGTTCTTAATGCAGTGTGAAGCGATTTCCAAATAAATTAAAACTAGCTCAAAGATCTTTCTGAGAATGATTAAGAGAGGTGACAGAACATGAATAGAGAAGCTTAAAATAAATATATACCCTTTGAGGACTTTCTTTTTAGAAAATGGCAAGATTATGGAGTAATACTTTTCTTTAAAGAAAGGACTTCTACTCAGCCATGAAAGAAAGAAAAGAAAGAAAGAAAGAGAAAAAGAAAATGACCTGGATAGAACTAGAGGGTATTATGCTAAGCAAAATAAGTCAATCAGAGAAAGACAATTATATGAGCTCACTCATATGTGGAATTTAAGAAACAAAACAGGATCATAGGGGAAGAGAGGAAAAAATAAAACAAGATGAAATCAAAGAGGGAGACAAACCATAAGAGACTCTTAATCATAGGAAACAAACTGAGGGTTGCTGTAGGGGAGGTGGGTGGGGGGAATGGAATAACTGGGTGATGGGCATTAAGGAGGGCACTTGATGTTATGAGCACTGGGTGTTATATGCAACTGATGAATCATTAAACTCTACCTCTGAAACTAATAATACACTATATGTTAATTGAATTTAAATTTAAAAATAAAATTAAAAAAAATTAAAGACTTCTGTTGGATACCCACGTTGTTACTAACAACCTTCACAACTCCTTTCAATGATAAAGGACAGTTGGTGATAGGAATTTTAGTGTTGGGGGTGGGAAAGTACATAATAGGGCACATGATGACTTGCTACAATGTCTCTTTTAGTGGAAAATAGTTATTTACATTTGTCACAAATTAAACTCACCAAATCATTAAAATTATACCCTTTGACTTTTGACTTAATGATTAGGAATGATGTCATTGAGGTTTTAATCTCAGAGAATCAGTTAATATATTTATAATATACATAGTTTTCCAAAAAAGCATTTTTGTTATTAAGAGTGTAGTTTAAGAAAAGGTACTTCTTTGATGGCTAAATGTTTAACCTGAACTAATTAGGAGCCATGAGGATTTTAGTTAATAAGTTAAGGCACTGAAAACTCCAATTGAGTGTTCATAATTTAGCTTTGCTCCTTTAATCTGATGTGACAGAGCAATTTAGTATTTTAGGTTCATTCAGTGGCTAGTACAGCATCACCCTCTATTCAGGTGAGGATATTTGTTTTCTAAAGATGGATCAAGAAATTTTTTTTTTTTTTTTTTTTTTTTTTAGTAATCCCCTCCCCTTACCCTGGGTACAGTGAATATTATGAGCCTATTATGGTTCACAAACATATACTGCAGAGGTAGAAATTCAAAGTGTAACTTTATTAGTTTAAAATTGGATTTTGCCTAAATTCACTTTTTTTTTCATCCATAGAGCAAGGTGGTGATTATAAAGAAGTCCATAAAGCCTTTGGCACCCCTTCCACCAAAGACAGGGGTCTTATGTCCCCTCTCCATAAATCTGGACTGTCATTAACGACTCACTTGAAACTTATAGTATGCAGCAGATATTGTGTGACTTCTGGGACTAGGTTACAAAAAGCCACAGTCTCTACTTGATTTCCTGGGGAAACTCACTCTAGAGGAAGGTAGCTGCCATGTAAGAAGTTCTATTATTCTGAATACACCTAGCTGAAAAGCCACGCCTAGGCTTTTTGGCTGCCATGGTTGGAGTTTCCAGTGTTCAGCTCACATCAACTGTCAGCACCACCTTTGATACCCAGACCTTGACTGCAGCCCTAGCCTACACCTGGTGTTAACCTTCTAACAGACCCCAAGTGAGAGCTGCCCAGCTTAGCCCTTCAGAATCTGACCCACAAATCTATGAAATACAAATATATAAACAAGTATACATATTTTATACCATTCAGTTTGGGGATCATTTGTTATGCAGTAATAGTAACCAAAACAATTCAGGTTTATTAAATAACAGATTTCTTCTTATATGATATAATATATCCCAAAAGATAATCAAGTTTTAAAAATTATTTTGCCTCAGAGAGTTAAACCCATTATATTATTACCCTGTGAGTCAATCTTTAAATTAGTAATAGTCTTCTAATTATACATACGTTAGTATTTATTGAAAATGTAAATCATAAATATTTTTAAATGAAAAAAATTAACTGAAGTGAAAAATTATTTTAAAAATTAACAAGTTAAAAATTATGCTGAAGTGAAAATTAATGCTCTATAGTTTAATTTTCATTCAGTTATAAAATCCCAGGCAATGTCTTAGTTTATATTTTAGTATTCTGAGAGATTTTGTGTGCTCTTACCTTACTACAACCATTTGCCAATCAGCTCAATTCGCTGAGCTTTGGTAGAAAACTAGAATTCTTAAGGGTTTTGCTTAGAGGCTTTTACTTATTTTGTGTACATTTTTTAGTACTTATTTTATAGAAGTAATAGATGGCACATGCTTAAAACTTGACACCCAAAAAAAGGACAAAATGAAATCTTGATCTTCCTGCCTCCTGTTCAGTCCCAATCCCAAAGTCAAACGCTACTCACAGTTGCTGTTTTTATAGGGGTTTTTTGGTGGCTGTCATATAACTTTAAGTATTATATGCATTCCCCTCTCTGGATTTGTTAACTTTATATAGTATCTGTTTTTGACTATCCGCTATTAGAGGTAAAGAATTTCATATACTCATATTACCTCCCACCTCCCATTCGCCTCCTCTACTTCCTGATTGTTACAGATAACTTTGAGCTTAATGATTATCTTTAGACTAATGATTGCCTTTATAGCTTTAAATAATGTAGATCTTCCTCAATTTGCCATGGGGTTATGTGTCAATAAACCCATCATAAGTTGAAAATGCATTAAATACATCTAGCCTACCAAGCATAGCTTAGCCTAGCCCACCTGAAATGTGCTCAGAACACCTACATAAGCCTATAGGTGGGTAATATCATTTAACACAAAGCCTATTTTATAACAAAAGTGTTGAATATCTCATGTAATTTATTGAACACTGTCCTGAAAGTGAAAAACAGAATGGTTGTATGGGTACAGAATGGTTGTAATTGTATCGATTGTTTATCTGTTGTTTACCCTGATGATTGCATGGCTGACTGGGGGCCATGGTTCATTGCTACTGCCCAGCTTCACAAGAGAGTATCCCATCACATATCGCTAGCCTAGAAAAAAATCCAAAATTCAGAATTTGAAGTATGTCTTCTACTAAATGCATATTGCTTTTGCATCATTGTAAAGTAAAAAAAAAAGTTTTGTCAAATCATAGTAAGTGGAAACCATCGGTACTAAACATCTACTCTTAATTTACCTACCCTACACAATATTCTTAATCCTTACTATGAAAAAAAAAAGGAATTAGAATCATTTTTCTTAAATTTTACTTCATTCATCATTCTATTTGTATGAATCCATTATTATTTTTATCTAAAAATGCTTTATCCATTCTACTGTTGATGGCTCTTTGGATTATTTCCACTTTGAGACTACCATTAATAATTCTGCTATGAGCATTTTTGTCCTTTGGTGCACGGGCATGCACATTTTGCTGAGTCTGTACACTTAGGAGTTAAAGGCTGTATGCATATTACCATTGCCAGTTTTTCAAATAGCTGTTCTAAATTACCCTGGCACTTTAGTGTTCCAAAAGTAGGACTTCCATAACCTTACCAGTAGTTGATACGTTTTGTTTCGTTTCGTTTTCC
Organism: Mirounga angustirostris; assembly: GCF_029215605.1. NCBI lineage: Eukaryota > Metazoa > Chordata > Mammalia > Carnivora > Phocidae > Mirounga > Mirounga angustirostris. Next base: position 165,141,016 of record NW_026991711.1, read on the forward strand.
TTTTAGCCATTCTGTAGTGGTATCAAATTCAGGTTCAAATTGTATTTCCTTGGTGATTAGTGAGGCTGAGCGCCTTTTCATGTGTTTATTGTCTATATTTTTTAATCTTTTTCTATGAAGTGCTTATCTACGTCTCTTGCCCATATTTCTATTGACTTTCTTCTCTCTTCCTCTGTCTCATTGATTTGCAGGTGTTCTTTATACATTCTCTATAAGAACGCTTTAATTGAAAATATGTGTTGTAGATGTCTGTTTGAGGCTTGCTTTTTATACTCTCTGTGTGGTATGATTTGATGAATAGTTATTCTTAATGTAGTCCAATTTATCAATATTTTCCATCATGGATAGTCCTTTTGTGTCTTGTTTAATATGGCTTTCCCTATCCCAAAATCATGCACATACTCTTCTTTGTTATTTTTGAAAGTTTTATTATTTTTGCTATCATTTTAAAATCTATAACCTACCTGAAATGTATTTTGCCCCCTGTGGTATAAGCTAGAGGTCAATTTTCTTTTTCATGTATTTATACACAGTTGACCCAACATAATTTATTTTTTATTTTTTATTTTATTTTTTTAAAGATTTTATTTATTTATTTGACAGAGAGAGACACAGCGAGAGAGGGAACACAAGCAGGGGGAGTGGGAGAGGGAGAAGCAGGCTCCCCGCAGAGCGGGGAGCCCGATGTGGGACTCGATCCCAGGACCCTGGGATCATGACCTGAGCCGAAGGCAGTCGCTCAACCGACTGAGCCACCCAGGCGCCCCATAATTTATTTTTTAAAAAGGGGAAAATAAAGATAATTTTACTTAAGTCTTCCCAGTTTCTATGCCTCTGTTCCCTTTTCTTGCCTGACTACACCGGCTATAATGTTAAATAAAAGTGGTAAGGACAGATATCCCTGCCATCTTCCCAGTCTTAGATGCAAAGCATTCAGTCCTTTACCATTAAATGTGATGTTACATCTGAGGTTCTTTTTTCCATAGATGCCCTTTGTTAGATTGAAGAAGGTTTCTCCTATTCCTGATGTTCTGAGAGTTTTTAATCGTTAAACTTTTTATATATCACTCTGTTTTGTTCTGTTAACATGGTGAATTATACTGGTGGATTTTTGAATGTTAAATCTAGCTCACATTCCCAGGATAACCTCATTTGATCAAGATATGTTAGCCTTTGTATATATTCCTGGATTTAATTTGCTAATGTTTTATTAAAGATTCTACATCTCTGTTCATGAGGGATATTGGTCTCTGGTTTTCTTTTTGGGGTAATGTCTTTATATGGTCTTGGTTTCCGAATAATGCTAGTCTCATAAAATGAGTTCAGAAGTGTTCCTTGCTTCTCTATTCCTAAAAGGCATTTTAGGAGCTGCTGTTATTTCCCAGATGTTTGAGATGTACTCATCTGGGCCATGAGTTGTCTTTGTGAGAAGGTTTATAATTGTTGATTCAATTTCAATATATGATATAGATTCCATCATTATTACTGAGTCAGTATTGATAATTTGTGTCATTCAAGGAGTTTATCAGTGTCACCAAAGTAAACAGATATATTGTCATAAATAATATTGTCCCTTTATTTTTCTTTTACCGTCTATGGGATCTATGGTGGTGTTCCCTCTTTCATTCCTGACATTGGTAATTTGTGTCTGCTCACTTATTTTCTAGATCATTCTGGCTAGAGATTTGTTAATTTTATTTATCTTTTCAATCAGTTTTTGATTCAGTTGATTTTTCTCTATTATATGTACATTTTTATTGGTTTCTGCTTTTATCTATACTGTTTTTCTTCTTTGCTCTTCTTTGGCTTTTTAAAGTGGAAACTCAGAGAACTTATTTTAGAAGAGATAATTATAAACAACTTCAGACCAATAATTTGAAATCTTTGCTTTAATAGACAATATATTACTAAAGCTATTAAAAAATAAGAGTCCATATTAGACATTCACTTATAAAAGAAATTGAACTGAAAGGTAAAATATACCCATATCTGGGGTGTCCCAGACTGTTTAATAGGAGCCGATCCTCAAAAGGCAGATAACCTCAGTAGTATAAAAATGATTCCAAAGAATAGAAAGAAGAAGAGGAAGTATTCTCCAACTTACCCTGATACTAAAACTTGGTAAGAATGGTATGAAGAGGATAAATTATAGGTTGATTTCACTTATGAAAATCAACACCATGGTAGGTTCAGGGCAAACTATGGTTTTAAAAATGTCAGCAGAGGGGCGCCTGGGTGGCTCAGTCGGTTAAGCGACTGCCTTCAGCTCAGGTCATGATCCCAGGGTCTTGGGATCTAGCCCTGCATCAGGCTCCCTGCTCAGCAGGAAACCTGCTTCTCCCTCTCCCACTCCTCTGGCTTGTGTTCCCTCTCTTGCTCTCTCTCTCTCTGTCAAATAAATTAAAAAAAATCTTAAAAAAAAAATGTCAACAGATTTGTTCCCATTAACCCCTTCTTTCATTTCTAATATTGTTTATTTGTGCCTTCTTTCTTTTGTTTTTTCTTTTAGTCATTCTTACCATTGACTATTCTGATTGATTAGTTGATTTTGAGGAATCAATTTTTGGCTTTGATGTTTTCAGCCATGGCTTTATTTCTATTCTTTAAAAATGTTTGTCTTTTTCCTTCCTTTTGGCTTATTCTTTAATTTTTAGCTCTTAAAAAAACTACATTTAGACTCCTTATTATCGAAAATTTCAAGCATATCCAAAAATAGATTGGTATAATGAACCCCTATATACATGAATCAGCAATATATTGCCATTTTGTTTAAGCTATTCTCTTTTTAAAATTTTACTTTATACTGTGAAGCAACTTCCAGACATCATGACATTTCATATGTATTTCAGTATGCCTCTTTAATAGAGAGGAACTCTTAAACATAATCACCCTATCATCATGCCTAACAAAATTAATAGATATCACTTTAAATACTACCTGATACCCTAACCATGTTGAAAGTTATTCAAATATCTCAAAAAAAAAAAAGTTTTTAGGAGCCCATTTGTTTGCAATAGGATCTAAACTGTGCCCACACATTGCATTCACTTATTGTGGATTTAGGATTCTTATTTTATAACTGTTCCTCCTATTTCCCTTTTTATTTCAAGTCCTTTGAATTTGGGGAGAAACTGGGTTATTTTTTTACCATACAGAATCCTACATTCTGGAATTCGCGAATTGCTTTCTTGTGCTATCATTTAACTTGTTTCTTTGTTCCCTGAGTTTTCGGTAGTTTAATGTAGAGCTTTGATTGGATTCAGGATCAGTTCTTTGGGCAAGACTATTTTAGAGGTGATGCTGTGAACTCATTACCTATTTGCATCACGTTGTGGGAAACATGATGTTTATGCTGTGAGAGTTCAGGTAACAGCCACCTCAACCCCCCTTTGTATAATCCTCCATTACTTTTTATTTGATCTTTTCCCCATCTATTGCAGGTTTTCTTTTTAAAATATAAATATTGAAGTTTTAAAATATATTGCAGTTTTTTTAATTGTATAGTTATACATGTTTCTAAATCTCCATTGTGATTTGCTCTTTGATATATGAGTTTTTTAGATACATGGCTTTAATTTTTTTTGACCTAATGGGTAGGTGTGGAGTTTTTGTTTAAGTTTACTTTTTCTCATTGATTTAACTTATCATTTGCACAGTGGTCAGAGAATAAGGGGCATATTAATAATCTTTTTAGGATTTATTGAGGTTGTTTTATGTCATAGTACACAATCACATCTTTTTCCTTTATATGTTGCTTTTCTCATTCTTTTTATGTCCTCATTTGCTTAAAAAATTGTCAGATGCCAGTTGATGTCTATTTGAACTTTATACCAAACTTTCCAGTTGTATTATTTAAATACTTACATCCTTTATTCTGCAATATCTATCAGTTATTAGGAAAAATGTATGAAAATCTGTCATGATGATGGTTGATTTCTTAATCTCTCTTTGTAAATGTATCCATCTTTTATATTCAGAGGCCTTTTTAAAAATTTTTATTTTATTTTTTTAAAGATTTTATTTATTTATTTGACAGAGAGAGACACAGCGAGAGAGGGAACACAAGCAGGGGGAGTGGAGGAGGGAGAAGCAGGCTTCACACCAAGCAGGGAGCCCGATGTGGGGCTTGATCCCAGGACCCCGGGATCATGACCTGAGCTGAAGGCAGACACTTAACGACTGAGCTACCCAGGCGCCCCCAGAGGCCTTTTTTTTAAATTAGTCTATTTTGTATGTAACATAGTTCTACAAGTTTTTGTTTTCTACTCAGCATCTAGTAATGTATCTTTCCATTTTAAGCCTTTCAGGGTTATCATGTTTTGGATATGTTTCTTTATAAAAGTATAACTTATAGTTGGATTTTATTCTTTTTAATCTAGAAACTCCGCCTTTAATTATTTTCCATTTTTAAAAAATGGAAAATCTTTACCACATTTTTTTCTTAAAAAAATACCCTTATTCAAAGTATCTTAACCACAAATTAAATAAAGCTATTTTTATATAAAATAAATTGTTGCCATTACAAATAATTATCCCATTGTATATTGTAAATTCTCTGTGATTTTTTTTTGGTTTAAATAACAAGTGTCTACATTTATCATTAATTTCCTCCCCTTGACATTTACATATTTTAAACAATAATCATTGGTGCTTTCACCTTCTTTGACCTTTTTGTCTTAAGCCTCAAGTTAAGCATCACTTGTATTTATTTTAGGTATCTAATATCAAATCATTGACCCTAAAATCTCTAATGCTGTTTTGATATTTAGTATATAATTACATTGTATACTTCAATTACATTTGAAGGTGTTTATTTTTTACATTCATCCTAGGAATAAAGTATAACAATTATATTTTTCCATTCTTTTCTCATATTTATAAACAACTGGCTTGAGTTAATGTACATTTTTTATCAGACATTCTTATACATTACATAAGCCATTATATTCAAAAGTAAGCTTTAAAATATGGTCAGAATTGTTCATTGCAGAAAAGAACCTGGAGTGCTGAGAAACAATGAAAGGTCACGTTTAACACCTTGTATAACTTGTGGTGATGCTGTTGTTAACACGGAACATATTGCTTTATTAGCCATAGAACTTTATTAGTAAGTGCAGATTACCATCACTCAGTATAGATTCTGGGCCTTTGAGTGAAGAGGAGCTGGTCTAATTAATGATTGCACTTCTAACCTCAATTAATTTGCTATTTTAGTGAAGACGTCAACAAGACCTACTGTTTTTTCTCTCAGGTGACAGTAAATATTACAGAAATAATACCCTTTACAAAATGAAGTGCAACTTTTTAGAAAACCATGTAGTGCAGACGTATTTACATGACAAGAGCATTCTAAGTGGACTCTCTTGTGGTCTCTTTATTTTCCAGGAAAAATCACATAGAATATGAGAGGCAGGAATAAACAAGTCACTTATGTGGGAGCAATTGCAGAGGCCTCTCTTCGTACTGCCTCGGAGACTAAGACATCTAGTTGCACTTAGTTCTGCATGGTTTGAGTTACCTCTGGATCACTTCTGTTCCCATTTTGAAAATTTTAGTTACTGTGACCATATTTTGGTTAATAAATATTTTGTCACATTTTCAAAGTAGTGAATCCTTTGCTATTTTATGTATTTTGTTACACTGGCGGGACTCTTTGGAGGTACTCCTAAAGTAGAGTCTTCACTCAAAATAGGGTCTCTGCAATTATAAAATAGAAGGGAGATCTAGGACCAGCCCATTGCTCCACCAGCAGTGTAAACAGCACTGGATGAATAAACCCCTAAGTGGTATGACTTGTCTGCATTTCTAGCCCCTGCAAGGTCTAGTGGATGAATAAATTGTGTGATTCAAGGAATATAGCAATTTAAAACCAGATGCTTAGACCACTAAGCCATTCCTTCTGGTACATTGTGTAAAGCATGAAGTTGTAAATATAGCAGATAATTGAAATTTAGATTTTAGATATGGGCATTCTTAGCAGTCCTCCTCTAGCTTCTTTGCTTAGTGTCTTAGAAGTATACTTAACAGTTCATACTAAGGCTGTTGCTGTCAGAATTAATCCATTGTGTGTGTGTGTATGTGTGTATTAAACTCATCTTCAACAAAGAGATTATTAATGATAAAAACAAAGGAAAATTGTCTGAACTTAAAAGTGTGTCCAAACTGAAGGTGGAAAATATTCTATTTTTGGGGGAAATAAAGTTTTGAGTTCTCTTTTCGGTTTCTTTTAAATTTCAGCTTAAAACACACACACACACACACACACACAGACAAACACACGTACTTGTTCCTTCGTTGATTCAAACTGTCATTTTTCTTTGTCCATCATATAATGTACTTTCCATAAATTAGCTGCTTCATTTCTTCTTTTTATGCTAATCGAATTATAGCGGTCTTTAGGCTGAAGTGGGGTATGGGACTTGACATTTTATAATCCTGGCAGCCCTGTAGCTAGCTTTTTTAAAAAGTCATCAACCATGGCAATTTGAGCAGTAAATTTTCTCCTTTTTTTCTTGCTGTCTTCAGTATCATGGACGAAAATGGTCATATTTTAGTGGTTCTCTACACTTCATAAAACGTCTTTTAATGAGATTATTTGAGTAATGCAAGAGATAAAGTTAATAATTGGTTGAAATGACATTGCTTTATCAAAAAATAGGTAGAGAAAAGTAAAATTTTATCGAAAGTGGTGGTGTGAAAAGGCATCAGCCTGGACTGAATGTCACCATTTCATCAGTGTTAATATTAGATGTTTCAGATGGCAAAGTAGTATCACAAATGGTAACATCAAAAACACAAACAAAGCCTCTACCAGAGTTAAAGGGATGCTGATCACAATAGCTGTTGAAGGTAGGAGCAAGCAGGATGTGTACGGTATCATTCCACATGCATAATTGTGTGTTGACTAGAAGCCATACCTAAGAAATTCTTAAAGCATGGCTTCACATGTGACAGTGGAAGAATAGGGGACAGTAAGGTTAGACCATCTGTTCTAGTCCAAAGCAGCTATATATTGAGACATATTTTTGTGTGGAGGCATCCAGATGAATATGATTCTAAGAGACAATAAAATACATGGCATCAGGCTTTAAAGAGCTTAAACTGTAAACCAAATGACTACCAAGTTTTTGCCTGGAGGCTCTAACTCTTGGACACTTGCTAGTCTTCCCAGGAACAGACCCACACACTGAGAAGTCATCATTAGCTCCCTAATGGAACCTGAGGGTAATGATAGAAACACACTCAGTGATGCATTTGACAGCTGTAGAGTCAATTCCTTTAGAGGGAAAGATTAAAATTTGACAGAGTTTGGGTTTAAGTGAGGAAATTAATTAAGATAAGACAAGAAGTCTAGATGCATGAACATGTTGAGGATTGAATTATTCAGGTGGACAGGAAAAGAATAAGTAGTTTGGTATACTGCTTTGTAAAAGAATAGGGTGGACTGCGATAACTTTGCTTTGGGAAATGACTGAATTGTTTTGAAAAAATAATGGGAAAAAAGCCAACCAATTTTGCTCTGTTTCAAGCCATTTGGGACCATAACCACAAGAATATGAGAGAACTGTTGTGAGGGAGGAAACATTTACCCTACCCTCCAAGATTCTTCTACCTGGACTAAGAATCAAATTGACAGGAGACAAATTAACAGGCGAAAACCTTACTTAATAGTTGCATACTGGGAATCCACACAGATATGGGAAATTCTAAAGATACTTAGGCAACCAAATGCTTATATGAGCTAAGGAGAGGAGGTAGGAGTCTGAGGATACAAAGGGGAGAAAAACCATTCATTAGCAGGAAGGTGAAAAGAGATGTTTGGAAAACAAAGGTTACCCTATTATGAAGATAAGTTTCTTAGGTGAAGAGGAATCTCTATCAATAGCTCTCTTCCTGGTACAAGCAGGCAGTTGAAGAGGAGGAACGGAGCTTTTCCTGAATCTGCTGGGTTTTGATGCTTTTACCTCAAAATAATGTTCATGCCAAAGTGATCCATCTTGGGGTGGCCTGTCCTTGGTCCCCTCCCCATATTAGTTAAAAAATTGACCCTCAAGTTTCACTCTTTTTTAGGTCAAAAATCTGGCAATAGAGTGGGACAAATTCACATCACATTAATACAAATGTTTACTGACTCATTTTTTTCCCCTTTCTAAACTCCTTTTTGTGTCTTTCTGCTTCTGGTCTCAACTTCTTTGTCCCTCTACTCTTCTAGATTCAATGGCTGGGGCCAAAGAATCAAGCTGATAAAAGACATAACAAAAGGAAAAACAGTTTTAGTTATGTAATACACATGTTTGCATTGGAGTTCACAAAAATGTGGCTCAAGGAGGTGGCCAGGATGGGTGAGGCTTATATACCATTTGTGGCTGAAGAAGGAAAAGGAAGGAAAAGGGGTTTGGGGGTTCTGAATCTGGGAAGCATGGTTTTGGAAGGTAAGAAGAAGAACTGTATGATAAGTGTTGTCTTGTTATGCAGGTAAGAATCAAGTGATAAGAGTTGTCTCCTGGAATAGCTGTTTTCTGGGTAGGAAGGCATCTTTACAAATGGAAATTTCCTTTACAAAAGAGGAAATTTATACTTTATTTTTAGGCATTAGGTAAAGGTAAAGAGGTAAAGAGCTTTTCCCTGTGTCTGCTTGTTCTCGCTTGCCTTTAGCTCAAAATAGTCCTTTTGCCTTAGTAGCATATTTTGGAGTGGCACATTTTGGTACCCTTTAGTGTCAATAATATAGATTTATATGAATAACTGCTGACTTCATACTGCAAAGTATATAGAATGGTGCAAAATGTATGACCTCTCTTCTCTCCAAGCTCCAAATCTTTGTACCCAGCCATGAAACCATGCACCATCTTGGTGAGCACATCTGACCATCAGACTGGGGAGAACAAGGAAACACATAAATTCCTTGCCCTGATTCTTTTCACTGTCCATGGCACTTCAGCCTACTGATGTGTACCAGCCACCAAATCATTGTCTGTGTCTTTCTGGTGAGATGACACATCTGAGCCTGCAATCTCATCGATTCTTCATTTACTGGAGCAGAGGGTAAGATTGAGTCCATTATTTTGTTCCTGGTCTTTCATCCAGCGAAAATCCTAGCCATTACCCTTTCTGTATGAATGTATTTCCGTCTTGAAGAATGAGTAAAAATTAAGCTTTTTCCTTGTCATATTTGTTATTTGATCATTCCTTAGGAGAAGGTCACCCACAGAAAGTTAACCAATATATTTGATTATATAGACCTATTATTTTTGTTTCCTGTTGCCATTCCCTTCTGAAGAGCTCTTAAATGCTGTAATTTTAATCTGCTGTGATTGCCTGACAAGTGAAGAGGTCATTTGCTGTATTTTGTAGAGGCACATCACCTGAGTGCCCTCAGCGACAGTAGAAGTATTTCCCTTGTAATAAGGAGAGAAGAGAGGGGTTTACATCACCACTCAGTTTAAAAACCCTTATCTGTCAGGAAGCATGCTCTTTTCTGTGCAACCCTGGGAGTTCATTAAAAGTGTGAGATTGCGTCACTGATTAGACATGGCTGAGGGCCGGGGTGATGGTGTTGTGGCAGCAACCTTAACAGAAATTGAATAAAAAGAAAATTCCTATTTTGTTCAGGCCAAGGGAGGCTTTGATTAGAATGCTTTCTCCTTTTTCATTTGGGACTCTGTTTTGTTGTGTCATTGAGGAAGTGATCTGGTATAGATTTGAAAAAGAACCACTTCATTTTTTTTTTTTTACCTTTCTGTTGTACTCATCATTGATTAAAAATATAGTTCAGGAAACATTCAAATATTTGTAAGTATTTATAAACCGACATTATGCCGTGTGACTAGAAAGATACAGTTTCTTTTTGGTCTGTTATTTCTGTATGCAATTATGAAAAAGTGCACTGGCCCACAATTCTGTGGGAGGAGGGGTAGAGGTGCATCCTGGTTCACAGACAACAGGATGGGTGAGTTGGTTTGTTCACTGATTTATGTGTTCTATAAAGATGAGTGTCCACAGTACACTGATAAAACTCAAGCCGGTGATGTAGGAAAGATGTTATTAGGGTTCGGAGCAGACGGCCAAGAAAGAATTCTTGAGACGTCTTTGGTGCAAAAAGGTGGTTTTATGAATGCATAGGAACAGGATCCATGGGCAGAAAGAGCTGCACCAGGGTCAAGAGGAGTGGTAATTATATACTTTCAAGTTGGGAGGGGATTAGGGATAGCATAAGTCTCTAAGGAATTTTGGATGCAAGGTTTCCAGGACCTTGAGGGGACTAGCTATTGTTGGGAAAAGGTCATTTATTACCGTCTAATAAAACCTTAGTCATGAGACCCTTCAGATGTATATTGGTGGGCCATATGCTTGGGGGATGATTGCCAACACATATCGTGGAGGGTTTAGAGATAAAGGAAGTTTCCGAAGGAATTCTTATACGTTAAAGTAGACTTACAAGATCCTGGGGGGCGTGGGGGCGGTCAGGTTAGGATTGCCTTTTGCCCTTAGCAAAGTATTAACATTGAGGCAGTTGAGTCCCTAGAGGAACGCCACTCTGCCTGTTTCAAGGACTTGTCAATGGGCTGTAGGAAGTAAGGAAATTTAATAATTTTTCTTCTGCCTTTGTTTTCCACATCGGCAGGGAGCCTGGTGTAGACGGGCATGGCTTGCTTTCTTCCAACTTTGTCAGTTTGAAGCCATGTGAGCTTTCGTGAGAATTTCATATGACATTGATCAGACAACTTTTACTGAGTGTAGTTACTGTGTTCTTGAAGCCTAATGAGAGTGGAGATGGTAGAGAAATGGCAGTGAGACCCATGCTGTGTGGAAGGTTGGCCCTGTGATTCTGGGAAGTTCTTCATGAAGCTGGTTTGTAGCTCTTATGTAAGAAGAATCAGAAGTTCTGAACAACCTGCCAGTTTCATCCTCTACCAGTTTTCATTGCTTAAATTTCTTTTTCTATGCAGTTACCCCAATAGCTATGCTCATTTGGTAGATCTGTATGGGATCAAAGGTTAATCCAGACATGCCATTTGGATTAAATCATCACTATCTAATAGAATGTGAATTAGGAAATCTGTAGAGTATACCTTTGCCACATATTCTAGTAATTGCTTGGGGGCAACAGTTGGAAGAGATTTAAGCATTAGAGGCCAAAATTTGTCAATCTCGGAATAGCCAGTAGTCAAGAACATCACACCTTCAGTACTCACAGATGTAACAATTGAAATTTCATATATACTGCATGTAAGCCAAAGGTCCAGAACATGTAATAATTTGTAATTTTGCAATGGCACGATGTGAGTCACTCACACTGATAAGTTCATGTGCAGGAATCACTTAGCTTGTCAAGGAGGCTTCAGAAAAAGATTGTAACGTTTGCTGACAGATGTTGAAGGGATGTTTGTCTGTACTGTGCCTCTGCCCTCCCTGGAGAGCCTCAGGAAAGTAGATGAGCAGTGTGCTCAGTGGGGTACCCTCCCAAATCCACTCAGGCTGTAGCAGCCACCATCTGTCCTATTCAGATCCTGTCCTGTGTAACAATCACTATCTAAGGATATCTCTGTGAAAACATTTACTATTTCTATAAGACAAATCTCATGATTCTGTCAAAGATATGGACTTAGATTAGCAGGTAAATATCAGATCGTAAATTTGAGATCATTGTCAAAATTGGGGAATTTTGAAAACCCTGAAATTTTATGCATAATTCTGTGTGTATGCATATATATGTCTATATTGGGAGATGAACCATTACTATTAGTTTTGCAATGAGACTATGATCCAAAAAAAAAGAGAAAAGAAAAGCTAAAAAATACTGCTTAAGCTGGAGAATAATTAATTTCTGTTAGTCTATTTGCTTATGCAGCTGTTACACGCAGAAAAGGGTTGAGGTTGGGAAAAGAATAGCACTATAGTTGGGCTCTGACTGGTGCTCAGTTGAGTTGAATTTTGGAGCATACACAGGTGAATATTAGTGAGACCAGTTGCTACTATCTTCTCTCTATCCTCTCTGCTCCTTTCCCCCCAAAAGGAGCTCATTAAGGAGAGGAGTATATATACATATATATATATTTTTTAAAGATTTTATTTATTTATTTGACAGAGAGATAGAGAGCACAAGTAGGCAGAGAGAGAGGGAGAAGCAGACTCTCCACCGAGCAGGGAGCCTGGCATGGGGCTCGATCCCAGGACCCCGGGATCATGACCCGAGCCGAAGGCAGCTGCTTAACTGACTGAGCCACCCGGGCGCCCCGAGGGGTATATATATTTTTATCCCCACTACTTAGCATAGTGCCTGGAACAATGGAGACCCACAATAAGTGTGTGTGAACTGAATGAATCCTGTTTTGCTCATGGGTTTGCTAGCCCTGGCTAACATATCATTTAATATGTTTTGATTCACAAGAGTATCTGCTGGGTGAGTAATAAGAACTTAGGTTAGCCCCTCCCTTGGCTTCCTGTGTTTGATTTTGCTTTTGGTTATAGTTTCCAAAACAGAAGCAAGAAGTTACTGAGTGAAGTGAAGGTGTAAGAATACTGTGGAAGTGGAAATCAATGAGGATGAGAATGAGAGATAAGGCATGGAGGGGGGAGTCAATAAATAAATTAATTAAAATGATGGGACTGGAGGAAATGCTAGAGGACTAACGTGAAGATTGATTGGTGAAGGCAATCAAAAGGGAATGGCAAGGAAGGATGCCACAGGTTACAAAGGAGGAAACAGAATCTCAGTCTAGAAGCGGCTCTAAGAGGGGGGTTGGGAGCATGAAGAAAATGGATATGTCCTACTTCAGGGGATTACTGAGGAAGTGGTTTCACTGAAGAAAGCCAGTTTTCATATAAATTTAGGTGGTAGAGAGGGTATTTGAAGAAATTCTTGAGCTTGTGAAAGAGTTTCAGGGCACTCTTAAAAATAACGGAGGAGGAGGAGGAGGGTTTGGAGGTATTTAAGAGGTGATGTATCATTGAAGGATAAGGAGGCACCCAAGGAGGGAAGAACAATGAAAAAAGGCAATTGAACCAAGAGATTTTTTTCACCCTGACCTGTGTTTGGATCTAAAGAAGTGAGACAGCTGGAAGAAGAAGGGAATATTGAACAAAAGTTACAAAGAGCTTTTTCTGTGGTAGTGGGGCCTCACTCACAGTCCTGCGTTGCATCAGGTGGAAGGTTCCCACCTTCCCCATGACCAATACTCTCCAGTCTAGAGGCTCAGGATGTGGAGGTTTCAGCATGGTGGGGGTTTCTTTCCCAGCTGGCAAGAACCTGACAAACTCAAGCTTCCAGTGACCGTGGAACTTAGATGGTTTTAAATATTGGTTTAGAAATATTTTATAAATAATGGAAGTCATTTTAAATTGCATTAGAATAAATAAAATATAAAAGCATATGTAAAGAACATAACCAGCCAGGTACAAATCGGTGCATTCTTTTACTTCAATTATTTCAATCCATAAATAAAGATTAGCTTTCAATTCTGCTTTAAATTCTCTTGCCAGAGATGCCTCTGGCAACAGTTCCAGCTTGTTTGCAGGTTTGAATGGAAAGACGGTGTCTTATTCATCTTTGAATCCCATCATAGAGTCTCAAGTAATACTCTGTATATTGTAGAGGGGTCACCGATGTTGAGGTACATACATATTCTTTTTTATCGAATGTTACCTAAGAGACTTTAAAGGAAAGGATTTCTTTATCCAGTAAACACCTCTCAAGTGAAACATTTATCGTATTTCAGGCCTGTGCTAGGTGACAGGTATCCAGAAATGGAAAAGACACATTCCCCCCACCCCCAGGATGTCAGAACCAAGCGAGGGAGACGGATCTGCCTACCCTGAAATGAATATGGAACTTTTGTATGGCACTAACATCGCCTGAGGAGCAAGACTGAATCTGTGCCGAGTGCTCAAGGAGGAAGTGCCTGTTCTGTTAAAGGATGTTGAAGGAGGGATGGATATTTGCCAGACAAGCAGTGGTGGTCTACACAGGCCGTGTGTCCAGACATTTGTTGAGCATCTATTCTATGCCAAGCATTGTTCCAGGCTTTGGGGATATATGAGTGAAGAAAACCACTGCCCTCATGGAGCTTAACATTTTAGCTGTTGATATCTAAACCAACTTCTGAGATCTTCTTAATGGGGCAGAGTCCCCCCCAACACACACACCTCCAGCACTGTACAGTTTTACGTAGAGAACATTGGTATCTGAGCAGAAATGCACGGTGGGTTCCGTATATGATCTGGTCTAGTTATAGCTACTTGTGCTGAATCTCTCCAACTCTCTATTGTATCTATCTAAAGAAAAAAACCAAAACAAAAGCATACTTTTTGCTGACTGCGACTCTTGACTACAGCTGTTCTCTGTGGTTCAGACCTCTGCACTTTCCTTAAAGCTGTTTCCACATGCTGTTAACACCCAAGACAGCACAGCTGGCCCTGCCTTCCCCTGCTGCTTTTCTCCGTGCTGTACTTTTGCTTCTCCTTCTATTCTTCGTTCTTCACATATGTCATGGCAAAGATTGCTTCAAGTGCACCTTACATTGTCAGAGAAGATCCTTCCTCAATGTTTATTTTCAGTTGGTCTTTATAGCATAAGCTAGTGAGATCACTCTTTTGAAACCAGGGGCTTCCAATAAAGGTGTCATGAAGTGAAATGCAAGAATGACAAAGTGAATGGCAAAGCGATTGTGTGGAAAGATAGTTGGAGGTCATGGGAGAGAGGCAAGTAAGTGCACATGGCAGGGTGAGGGCAGTGGGAGGCTGGATGAGATGAGAGTAAAATGCCTACAGGATGAGGGCAACAAGAAAGATATTTTTTAAAGTCCTTGAACGTGCCTTATTCATGAATGAAGATGGGTTGTAAACTGGGTGCTCCCATCTGATTATTATAAAGGATTTTTCAGCATGAGATTTTTTACTTCCTTCATTTTGAAAATATTTTTGAAAGGTACAACTAAACCAAGCACACACATAATTCCCTGTGCTTTTTTGTTTTTCTTTCCTAAAACACGTCTTTATGGACTCGGTCCGTGGATTCAAAATTTTCTGCATTCCATTTTCATAGTGAAGATTTTCATAGTGAAGCCCAGCTGGGAAGTGTGCCTGTGGCAGCAAAAGCGAAATGCTCATGCAAATGAAAAGTATTCCTTTAATAATGTGTCCTTTTATCTTTATACTCTCTCCCAGCCAAACCGGGAAGTTGTATAGCTTTGCTTAAATGCCCATGGTACATTTACCTGAGCCAAACTTGATTGAAATATATTTCAGCCAGCAAAGTGAAAACGATTAAGCTAGAAATTTTTTTGTAATTGCTGACTTATCCCAACTTCCTCAAGTCTTTTTATATTTACCAGCTTTGGGTGATGGTTTGTAGATACACATCCGGCCCCAGAGCCATCAAACTGTCCATTTTGGCAGTCCTGTATTCTAAATATTTGAGAAGATAGTACAGTTTAAATAGATTAAATGGAAGAGCATCAGATGTTTGCACTACTTTTGAGCATATGTTTTATGGTGGGAGCATGATCTCAAGCAGACCCTTATGGGAGCATGTGCTGTATTGTCCAATATTGGCACCCTTTAAGGAACACACGGTGTCATCTGTGCCTCAGCATTAGGCTCCAGTAGTTTTAAAGTGGTTAATAATATAGAAAACTAGGGAAAATCAGCTGTAATTGGGTGGGGGCAAGGATCTAATTATAAGTCAAAGTGGTCATTATAAATATGTTTGTGTCAGTGTTATATTGGAAAAAAAATACATGTGTTTTCCACTTTTCACTTCAGCACTTTTTGAAATGTGTTGAGTGTGAGTAAGAGTGGATATTAAAATAAGGGTTGCAGAGTCGCCTTGTTGAACTTCTGAACTTCCGCTTTTCTAAGGATTTTAAAGCAGCCTTTCACTGAATGTGTTTGGGAAGCAGCAACCCATTGGTGTTGGTCTTTTGTGGAAAGATCGGAGCATGTGACACGCTGATCCTCACATCAGTGGTGGTTTTCCTTTGATACGTCGATGAGATTGGTCAATGTGTCTATTCCACTCAGATCTCACAAACAAAACAAGATCCCCCCTGCCTCTTTAAACTCATACTGGGTTTTAACTTCCTGGTATCAGGTTTAGTCGAGGCCACTTTATAAATTCCTACCAGAAACACGTAAGCAAAACACACACACACACACACACACACACACAAAACCAGCAGGTAAAATGTGTAAAGGGTCTACATTAGAAAAAAAAAATTATTAAAAAATTTTTCATTTGTCTTCTCAAACCTAACTCAAAATACTGGGAAATCATAACAGTGAATTCTAACTGTGCTAATTAACAATAAGAAGGAAAGGAACTATCCAAGAAAAGATCATAGAAAATAACAAGATAATGAGGTAGAGATGGGAGAGTTTTATTTTAAGTATGCTTTACCTCAGGCTATAGATTTGTTCCTCAAAAGTTATTTAGAATCCGTATGTGAAGAAAGTATAAAATTACATGTTTCTATGAGAATTTGCTTCTCAGGAGAAGCTTTCCAAGAAAGCATTTGTTCAAGTGAATAATCACCTCTTAATTGATCTCTTGGAGAATTTTTCGAAGTATGTTTCTTCAGTGGGGGCTTGCCTGCCTTACTGTGTAGTGGTACCTTCACAGGTACTGGGACATTTTAGATCTGGAATGGAAATAGAAATCTACTTGTCTCCATGTTATAGATAATGAAAGTGAGAGCCAGAAAATCAGGTGTCCGGTCACTAGGCAAAGCAAAGGAACCTTTCTCCTTTGTCTTAGACCAGAGCTTAATTTTACTACCGTAACTTAGTTTCCCCCTTTAAAATTTATTTTTATTAAAACCTATTAAAACCATGCAATATCTCTTGGACACAGACCAGATGAAGAGAAGGTACAGCCCACTGTGTTGTCAGTGGGGGTGAACTGTGCAGTCTCTGGGAGACAGTCCACTGGAAGATTTCTGACTTGTGTATTTTACAAAGTCCAGAATTATTTAAATCCAGTCCAGTCTTACCCCATATCTATTCCAGTAACTTAACTTGTGGCTTAGCAGTGTGTGTGTATATGCGCACGAACACCTCATAGCCAAGGTTTGAGGACTTACTATTTATGATCTAATTAATTGTATTCTGCCAAAGTAACTTTTTATTTAAAAAAATAGAATTATTAGAGCTCAATCTTCAGAATAATGAAACACTTGATAGATTTCCATGTAAATCATTTCTTTTAAAGTTTCATGATAGGATGTTGCTCCTTTATTCTATTTGCATAAAATCCGTAACTGAGAGACATTATAATGTAAATATATTTAACATGCTTGCATGCAGACCTAATCTCAGGAGACATAGATCCTAAGTAATTTTCATTCTTTCTTTGACCCTTCATTTCACCTTGGACAAGACATTAACCTTTTTGTTTTGGGATATGTCCATGCATAAAATTAAAATAGGAATGCCAAGAAATTATTTAGGATTTTCATGAATATGCATCTAGTTATATATGAAATATTTTGAGATCTTAGAAAGAAAATATACTCAAGACATTATTAGAGTTTTTGTTAATGTCACTGAAAGAAAACAGGATCGATAAAATGAATGATAAGGTCAGCATTCATTAAGTCAGTAGCTGTTACTATGATACTCAGAAAAGAGCACTGAACCAAAAATCAGGAATCCTGGATTCTGGATTTGTTGCTGTCACAATAAGTAAAAATGGCTAATCACCTCACCGTTCTGGGTCTCAGTTTTCTTAGCTATAAAGTGAGTGGACTAGCTCATCAGCACCATTATTTCCAGTGCTTAATCAATATTGTTAACAATTTATGGGGCGCTGGGTGGCTCCATCGTTAGGCGTCTGCCTTCGGCTCAGGTCATGATCCCAGGGTCCTGGGATCGAGCCCTGCATCGGGCTCCCTGCTCCGCGAGGAGCTTGCTTCTCCCTCTCCCACTCCCCCTACTTGTGTTCCCTCTCTCGCTGTGTCTCTCTCTGTCAAATGGGTAAATAAAATAAAAAAAAATTGTTAACAATTTCTGAAGATCTGCACTAGTTACTATAGGGCAGTGTTTCTCAAAGTGTGGTTCTTTGACTAGAAGCAGCAGGAGCTTGTTAGAAATGCAAATTCACAGGGCTTACCCTAGATCTACTGCATCAGAACCTCGGCCGGGCCCTGTCGATCTGTTTCACAAGGCTCCAGGTGATTCTGATGCATGCTAAAATTTGAGAATCTCTTAAAATTGTCCTTATTCTTAAGAAACTTGAAATTCAGCACTTTTCAAATCTCCAATTTTCTTGCCAATTTCTAGACATATGGATATACAATCTAATATATATTTATAAATAAAAATATGAAAAAAATAAAATAAATTATGGGCATGTTAAATTGCTAGAACTGAAACCTTTTGAGGTGGTATCTATGCAGCCATGATTTCCCATGGTAAAGTGTTGCCCAAGGCACGAAGAATATATATTAGGTCAAGCTTGTATGACAATGCCTGACTACCAAAATGCATGATCATTTCATATGTGTGCTTATCAAATACAACTTGTTTTTACTTAGCACAGATATTCTTGTTCTAAGATGTAAAAACAAAGATTCTGAAATTATGCCCGGAATTTTAATTTTAAAATTTACATTATGTTTATGTATGAGCATCAGGCACGTAACCTGACGTTCAAATCTTCTCTGTATAATTTTTTTATTACTCTCATTCTAAAACTCGTGTGCAATTTCAAAAGAAACTTACAGTTGGCTGTTTAGAATGCAAATATTGTTATAATATGCACCTGAGCTTTGAAACATCACTCAATTGCAGTTAAAATTTTGTGGGCAAGTGAAGAGCACTGAGGGGGAAAACCTCAAAGCCGTATATCTTCACCTATACGTCAAAGACATCTGTTGATAACGGGACATCTATTTTAGTTCTCATATGAGAGATGAAAAACAGAGCTATAAAACTGTTTTTAGTATTGTTTTAGAGCTGTGGTCGGCTCGGGAAAAGCAACGAGAATTCGGGTAGCATTTTCTTCCAAAAAAGTTTTATCAAGAGCGTTAAGTTTATTTGGAGATGTATAACTTAATGAGGCTACGTGACAAATATGCTCTCCTGTATGAAATCAGTGACTTATACCAACTGGAATATGAAATGATAGCCTGGTGCCAACACCGTGATCACCCTGGGGAGGAGTGCCTTGCTCAGTGCTGCGCCCCTTTCCTGCGGCCCGTGAGCCCTTGGAGTTGTTAGCGCTAGTGCTAACTAAATGTAAACACCTTTACTTTCCAGCTGCCGCTAATTGGTTTGGGAATATTTATGTAAGTGTTGATTTTCAGGCTAAAAATAGTGCAGTGATGTTTAAATCCAACTCATTCTGGCTGTCAGAAATGCTCCCGTGATCCTGAAAGTGTTGCTAAAAATGTTCACTTTTTCAAAATTGTAGTAATTAAACTTGTCTGTTGTGAGAGCCACATATGATATGTTCCCTGCTCTGATAAAAGATACAGGACAAGCTTCTTCAAGGCCTCTCCTGGGTTGGCCAGACACCACCTCCCGCTGAACTTTACCAGAGAGCAAAGAATTGTAATCTGGGCAAAAGGCGGAGACAAAAGAAAATTTTGAAGTTGCTCTAGATCCTCATATTTGAGGCAGTGGATCGCATTTGGCTATTTTAAGTTAACAGTAAAAATAGAAATTATAATAGTTTTATTAATACAATTAAGCATAGAGCTCCCCAGACCGTTGACTTTTTTAGAGGCAACTTTGGGGACTTGAAATCGTGTAATGAATATTTCTCAAGTCTAAAGTTGAAGAAATATCGTGTCTGTTCCACATCATTTGTTTGTACCTCTAGCTCTTCATCGTCAGATTATTTTTGCCCCTTTACTTCCCAACTAAAAAGTCAGATTTCATAGATTGTTCTCAAAGTTACTTAAATAAGCTATGAGGGGGGGAAAAATTCATTTTTAGATACGTGTGATTTCATGACTCTTCACCATGTTATTTAGTGAAGGAAAAGCCTAAGCGCCCCTAAATTATTGCTTGTCAGGTATCTTGTAATTTTTGGAAAAAGTGATTTTATGGACCCTGTCAAGAAAGAAGTTGCTGTTGTTTCTAAGTCTGGAAGCACTGCACTGCTCCCGTGTTGTTGAAGTCAATTTGGAATTGGCTTTGCGTCCTTGCAGGATGCCTTGAGCATCTGTCTGCCTGCCCCGTCTCTAGAGAATAGCAGAGATTCTGTTGTTGCAATATATAGGAATGATTTTGGCAAGTGACACACACTGCCCATTAGTTGAGATGATAAACTCTAGTCACTGCCCTTTTTGATAACTATGGCGAAGCAAAGACTTTTCAATGCTCCTTTTAAAATAGTGGGACTCTTGTCTCAGAGAAGTCTGTGAACGTGTGTGTTCTTTTTTAAGTCTGTCGTTATTGACATGATTGCTATAAAACCGTAGTCAGTTCAGAATTATCCTTGAGCAGAGATTCACATTGCAATTGGCCCAATATTGCTTTCAAATTCTAATTGACGTTTCCATATACTTAGAGCATTAAGTATGTTGTTGACATAAATAGAACTTTTACTTACCATCTAACTGGAACTAGAAAAAAGTTATTTTAACCTTGTAGAATGTTGATTTGAACCAGAAAGTGTGCTATTTTCTTATCTTAGCAAGGGATCAGCAAGAAAATTCCACTTGGAGTAGGAAGCAAAGAGGCAAAAATAGTTAACACTTTATAATATATATCTCAGTTTTTTCTTTGACATTCTGAGGACATATATCCATGAAGAATTACAGAACCCAAAAGAATATTTAATTCAACTGATAGCCACTGTTAACTGTTCATGGATGCAAAGCCTTTATATTGTTAGGCTGCTAATACTCTCTAAGTTGATGTCCAATTCAAGTGATTCTTACCAAAATCCGGCTGGCTTTTTTTTTTTTTCTTCTTGCAGAACTTGATGTTCTGATTCTAAAATCTGTTTGAAAATGCAAGGGACTCAGAAGAGACAAAACAAACTTAGAAGAGAACAAATGTGGAGAATTTGCACTTCCTGATTTCAAAACTTAGTACAAAACTAAATACTCAAGACTGGGCAGTACTGGCATAAGGATAAGTATGTAGATCAGTGGAATACAGTTGAGAGTCCAGAAATGAACCCTTACATTTTTGTTCAGTTGAGTTTTGATAAGGGTGTTAAGACAACTCATTGGGGAAAGAATTATCTTTATGACAAATGGTAATACTTTGTACAAACACTAACTCAAAATAGTTATATGTCTAAATATAAGAGCTAACCTTATAAAGCATTTAGAAGAATATAGGAGTAAATCTTTGTGACCGTGTATTAGGCAATGTTTCTTTGATACAACACCAGAAAGCACTAACAACAAAAGAAAAAAAATAAATTGAGCTTCATTAAAATTAAGAACTTTTGCGCTTCAAAGGGCATGTGGAGAAATTTCAAGAAGTGTCTCCCACAGAAAGGGAGGAAATATTTGCAAATCATGTATCTAAAGAATCTGTATACCGAATATTTAAGGAACTCTTACAATTCAATAATAAAAAAAAAATTAGATATTTCTTCAAAGAAGATCTGCAAGTGTCCAGTAATCACATGAGAAGATATTCAGCATCATTAGTCATTAGAGAAATTCAAATCCTTAGTCATTGGGGATATGCAAAACGAAAACCACTTCACACACACCATGATGGCTAAAATTTTAAAAAAAGGAAAATTAAAAGTGCAATAAGGCGAGGATTCAGAGAAATTCATACCTTCATATATTGCTGATGGGAATGTAAAATCGTGCAACACTATGGAAATACTATAGCAGTTCCTCAAAATGTTACACAGAGTTCCCATATGGCCCAGCACCCCTACGTAGATCTCAAAGAGAAATGAAGACATAAATGCCCACAAGAACTTGTCCTTCTTAGCAGCATTTATCTCACAATTGAACATTATTTCAAATGTTTGTAGCAACATTATTTATAATCAGAAAAAGTGGAAAAAACCCAAGTGCCTGTCAAGTGATGAATAGGTAAACAAAATGTGGTCTATCCATATGAGGGAATATTATTTAGCCCTAAAATGCATGAACTACTGATATATACTACAACATGAATGAGCCTACAACATGAATGAGCCTTGAGAACCTCGTACTCAGTGATAACAGCCACGTATCTTGTGATTCCGTTTGTACAAAATGTTCATGATAGGTAAATTCTTAGAGACAAAAAGTAAATTAATGATTGCCAGCAGGGGTGTGGGGGTGGGCAGGCAGAATAGGAGTGATGGCTAATGGGTGTGGGGGTCTCTTTTTGAGATTTTGAAATTGTTCTAAAATTAGATAGTGCTGATGATTGCAAAATTCTGTAGATCAACTAAAATAGACTGAATTGTACTTTTTAAAAGGGCAAATTTAATGTTATGTGAATTATATCGTAATAAAATTTTTATAAGAAAAATAAAATAGTGGGTCTTAAAGCCCCAGTCATGCCTCTGATTGAAGTTGCTGCCCTGTTGACATCTTGATATGTTGCTACCTCATGAGAGATTCTACCCCAGAACTCGCCCGTGTAAGCCACTTGTAAATATTTGACTCACAGAAACTCTGAGAGACAATAGGCTTTTTTAATCCATGTACTTTGGGGGTAATTTATTACACAGCATTAGGAAGCTAATACAATGCCATTCTGCTCGTGCATTCATTAACATCCCCTCAGTGAGCTCTGTGTGTTGGGTACTTAATAGAGGACTAGACATGCCCTAGACATGCCCTTACCCTTCCTAGAACTCCCTCTTGTGTAAGAGAGACAGGGAAGAACGTGCAAATGTTCTGACATGGGCACTAGTCATGAGTTCAAGTATTTTGTTAAATTACCTACCTAAGTATTTTTGTAAGCTGCCCAGCCCTGTCTCTTTTCTCTGTAAGCATAGATCAAGTCCTTCATAATAGTAGGGATGTTTAAAAGCTTTCAAAGACATTCATCTTTTAAGATTTGGTGCCTTAAACTAAAACATATTCTTTGACCTTTTAGATCTTCTTCCCTTTCTTTATCCCCTCTGGAAGGGTGAAAACAAACTTTTAGAAAAAGAAATCAAGTGTAGACCAAGTCCCTCACAAAAGCCAGAACCCCTATGTGAAATGTTGCTACTCCGTCTAAAAGTGAAATACATTTTTAAAATCATTTCACACTGGCAAACTGCTTGAATTGTGAGTCCAGTGCCTTGTTTTCTTCAAGATATTAACCTAATTCCTTTATGCCCCACCTCTTAACTGATGTATTGTCTTTTTTTGTTGTTGAAATAATGCTTTTAGATCCATGGATGCTCTGTTTACACGTGTGGTGCTTGACAATGGGTCTTTTTCCATGTGGTTTGTTGACTTGATGAAACCTGAGTCCACAAGTAACACGGTTTATGACTTTGCTTCTGAAGAGTAGTATATCTGCAGAATCCCTCTGTTCAAGTGCAGTTCCAAAGCCTACCAGAAATCTGATGCCTTACAAATGAGATTCTAAATCAAGCTTGCTTTATAGAACCCATTCTATGTAACGTCCAACTCAACGTGGCCACTGTCTTGGAGTGCTTGCCTCCTCTGGCCCTCTTAGCTCTCTGTAGTGGAAGAGTGCCTACCATTTTAGAAATTAAATGGTTAATTTTAGTTTCCCTCTGCTGAAGATCATTCTCAGAATGAAAGTCTTATGACAGAGTAAGACCTCCAGATTTCTTTTCCCGCCCTAGTCCTGTTACACTTCTGAAAGGAATGACCTTGCCAGGCAACCTTTTTTTTTTTTTTTTCATGGATTTTGCTTTCTTTATGTTTTTAGTGTCACCACGGGGTGCAAGCAAGTACAGTACATTAAAGTTAATACATCACCACCTGTCAGTGGCACCTTCCCTTTGGTACCCCCTTTCCTTGCTGATTTAAAACACTCAGTCCCAAAAGCTTATGGTTGAATAGCAGGAAGCTAAATGATGTATTCCAAAGCTCTTAACATATTGCCTTGTGTAAATGGCCCATTTGAGTATTTCAGAAGCCAAACAGGAGAGAAGAGAACATTGAAAGCACTGAAAAGATTAACACCTGTTTCCAGTCTTCAAAGAAATTGGAGCATACTATATATATCGAGAGTAAAACCACTTGCTGTTTCACGTTGAGACATTTTATTCAAATTCTCAGTTCGATATGCATAGCATCCACATGCTTATGGGTTTGTTTGACTACAGGATTCCACACAGAACTTAGAAGATGGAGAAGTTATGAATGGTGTACAGACAGAACCACTGACGTCGCCAAAAACCAAGGATGCATTGAGGTATTCTCTTTATGTGAATAAGACTATTTTAGTTATTACAGGATAATGTTTCTTTAATAGTTTGTAGTTGTTTTTATTTTATAGGGAAGGTCAGGATAGGTAGAAGAATGGAGTGAAACCTGTCCCAGTTCTAAAATTAATTAGTCACTCTTTTATTTTCTTTTATGATAGAAGAATTTCCTGACAACATATATAAATGAGCCTCCAAGTCTTTCAACTCTTCTGCAACCTGGATTTCTTAATTGCTTTTTTTCTCTTTGAACAACAGTTTAAAGTGAATTTTCAGAGTTCATTGTGGTTGACTGTTCTACTTTGACATTAGCTCTTTGAATATTTCTCTGCATTCTGTTTTAACCATCTTGCAATATTTTACTCAATGTACATAAAATGAATCCAGTCTATCACCTAGGATTTTTCATGGTTTTAATGTAAGTAACTCATTATATGAAGTCATTTGCTCTCATTTTCTGTAATACTTACTTTGTTCTGCACTAATTTCCAGTTCTGCCTTAGCTACTACACAGGTTCCATTCCTAGTTTGGCTGCTTGCTAGTTCTATGAGCTTAGGTAAGTTATTCATCTCTCTTTGCCTTAGTTTCTGGTCTGTACAACAGAAATAGTGGTAAACCCTTCTTCAGAGGGTTGGTATGAAGATTAAATGAATTCATGTATGTAAAGCACTTCGAACAGTGCCTGGGCCAGAGTAAGTCATGTGGATGGTTGCTGCCATTGGCTACCACTGTATTGTCCTCATCGAGATGATGGTGATGTGTGATGATGATGATGATGATACCACCACCACCACCACCACCACCACTCTTACCATCATTTTTTCTAAGTTGCTTCAAATTTTGCACTAGAAAAGTAATTCCATGTTTAATAGATTGTTGGCTTCAGCACTCAGAGGTGATGCTTCTAAGGTTGATGGTCATCCATTCATTTCTTTACTCAACATATTCTTTTCATTCAGTCCAATTACTAACAGTTGCCACACATTTTGCATAGAATCAGCTTTTAAAAAAATATGTGATCATCCTTTACCACATTGATTTACTGTGTGGACTTCCCTCACACAATTTATAGCCACATGATATAGGTGCTCTATTTAGATTCTATTGCTCTGATGAATGAGATGCACAATATTAAAAATTTGGTCAAGAAAACCTTCTGGGCACTGTCTTTTTAGAAGCTTGATAAGATTATTTTTGGAGGTAGGCATAATGAACATAATACTCTTCTTCTGTTTGCCTTTAATTTCATTTTTTTCAGTGTTAGCTTTTTGAAAAGTTTGCTGGCATCTTGGCTAAATGTTCTGTGGATAGACGTCATTGAGTGAACCATTGTTTGATTTATGGCTACATGAACAAATGAACTAAACTTTCTCCAGATACAAAGAATTGAGAGGAATGGAGTATAGGAATTAAAAAAATTTTAATTAAAATATATGTGTGTACATGTATAATTTCTGCAAGAGTTTTATCATCACATTTAATAGGCTAATAAATTGCAATTCAGAGCAATTAAGTAACTTGTAGAGACCCAATCTGCATCCACTACTCTTGTCTCCAAATCCTTCGACTCCAGTGTTATCTGTTGTGTACACCTTCCTTTATCCTTTGGTATTTTATTTCATGCTAAGGAACTTCATATAGTGAGCACCAGTTTGGAGAAATTAGCTGAAATCAGGTTGAGGCCAAGTTCAGAAAGTAGAGTAAGTGCAGACTCCCAGCACTTGCAGGCTCTTGGGTACAGGGGGGATGAGAAGGATCTTAAGAGCATAGCATGCATAGCCAGCAGCAGGAAGCTTGGCGATTACAATTCCAGGAAAAGAAATGGGTTCTAGCTGGCATGGGGTAATGAAGAAACAAATGAAGAGAAATTAGGAAGCCACTTAGGGCTGAGTTACGTGGTCATCATTCTCCTGGGGCAGGGAAGGCATGTTCTCCCACAGAGCTTGGCCCAAGAATATGACTTTGGGCTCACTTCGATGTAGGTGGCATAGAAGCTCAGCACATTATTTGCAGAGTCCATCTCAAAATGTTTTGAAACCTATTCCTGTATTTTAATCCCCATAGTCATTTTTTCAAGCCTTCATTACTTCTCAGACTATTATAGTAACCTACTGTCTCTTCTCTTGAATATCAATCTCTTTATCCTAACTGATCTCATGTATCGCTGCTAGGTAAAAATTTCTTAAACCACAGCGTTCAACAAACCATTCTTTCATTCCAATTGAATTTTGTTAAATCCTCAGTTTGAACACTACCTATGTAACCATAGACTAATTATTTAACCTCTTTAATTTTTTTAATATGGAAAATGGGTATCATCACACAGATTATTGTGAAGATTAAATGAGATTTATCACAGGCAGTTGCACTTAGCACAATACTAAATGAATGGTTGGATAAATATTAGTTGCTACTGCAGTTATGATTAGTACACATACCACAGTTTATTGTAACTATCATTCTCCCATATAAGACTATGAATCCTCCAAAGGATTCCTGACATGTCATACAGATATACGAGCAGCATATTTGTTCAGTGAATGGTTAAAACACATTGCTCCATAAATCATAAGCATACCTATTAGCTGCTTACCCAGTATTAACACATTTTTATTTAAAGAAAAATAACCATAAGAGGAGGTTCTCCAAATAGTCTTACAGTATGTATCTCTTATGAAGCGCTACTCAATTTACCTTGATCTTAAGATGATGAAGCAAAAGGTTTCTATTGGGTGTTTTGTTTTTTTTTTTTAACTACACTTTAAGCTTCTCTTTCTTCCTTCCTTCCTCCCTCCCTCCCTCCCTTCCTCTCTCTCCCCTTTCTTTCTTTCTTTCTTGAAGGTGGGGGCAAAGAGGGGTAGAGGGAGAGGGATAATCTTAAGCAGGCTCCACTCCCAGCATGGAGCCCCATGCAGGGCTTGATCTCACAGCCCTGAGATCATGACTTAAGCTGAAATCAAGAGTTGGACGCTTAACTGTCTGAGCCAGCCAGGTGCTCTACAGCTTCTGTTTCAACAGCAAGCAGTACAGGCAAAAGACCTTCACCTCATCCCTAAGTTCAACTTCATTCCTGACCTCAGCCTATTCCTTGGCACATCTCCAAATTGGCCTTCTCCATACTTACCTCTTCTCCCATGCTTATAATGGCCATCAAGTTTTATTTTTTTTTTGCCTCTGATAGCCATTCATTTGGCAAACTATTGGGAGAGTCCATGTCAAAAAAAAAATCCCTTAAACCTTTCCCCAGGTATTCATGTTTTAGTCCTGTAATTATTGCTAAAGCCCTATTACCTCTCCAATTATTGCAATAATTTACGAATTCCTGTCTCAGGGACCAATCTCTATCTTGTCTTACTCTTTTCTAATCAATCCCACATATCACTGCCAGATAAATATTTCTAAACCACAGCATTTATCACCCCACTCCTTAGTGCCAACACCTTTAATGACTCCATTTTCTACAAAACTAAGTGCTTTTTTTCTTCAGTGTGGAATTTGACGTATCACTCTGAGATTTGATCTCAAGCTGATGGTTCAACCTTCTCTTCTCAGTATCTCCCCATCTTTCCCTTCCTTTCTCCCTGCTCACTAGCCTCTTTCTTTAATATCACAGCCAGTCTGTGTGTCCACAAACCATCCTGGTTCAGTGTCTCTCAGTGCAGACTGTGTTCTTTCATCTGCTTGCCCCTCTGTCCCCTCTCCTACTTTTTCTGATTGAAGATCCATTTGCTGTTCTTTTTTTTTAAGATTTTATTTATTTATTTGACAGAGAGACAGAGAGAGAGGGAACACAAGCAGGGGGAGTGGGAGAGGGAGAAGCGGGCTTCCCACTGAGCAGGGAGCCTGATGCCAGGCTCGACCCCAGGACTCTGGGACCATGATCTGAGCCGAAGGCAGACGCTTAATGACTGAGCCACCCAGGCACCCCTCCATTTGCCCTTCTCACTTCCATCTAAAATCCTCCTTCAGGAAGATTTTCCTGATCCCAGCTTTCCTTCCTGATCCTGTACTAATTTCTTCTGAGCCTCATCAGAAAGTGCCTCTACCTTGAAACTCCTGTGAAAGTATCTTAAAACTCCTGCTCTAGAATACAATAAATTCGAATGTGAGTCCTGACCTTACCTTGTAGAAATGGTGTGAGGTTTGGCGATTTATTTCACCTTCCTAAGTATCAGTTTACTCATCCGTAAAATGGGTCTGATATGTTTACTCTATACTTCTGGTAAGAATTCATGGTATAATGCTAGAAGGCCATTAACACACTGCCTCCTAAATAATAGCTTATAATCACTGAAAATATACTACGATTACTACTACCATCCCATTGCTTTGTATTATTCTCTGTTACCTGTCTTAAATTCCCCTCTAGATTGAGAACTCCTCAGACATTGGCCTCTGTGTTTTCCTTGTAGAACTTCCTCATTGGAACTACTCAATTAATATACATTGAATTCAGGTATATTAAATGAATCCCACCACCACCAATAACAGGTTTTTTGTTAGGTTTTTACTCAGTATATTTGCATCAACAAGACCTCACAATCAAGCATACTTCCATGCCATCAATAAACTCTTCTGGGAGGTCTCTAGTCAGTCCATCTCTCACACTGTTCCATATGACAGACCTGTGCATTAATGCCTGAAGACCCCCAGCTAAAACCTTCTCTCCATTTATTACCCATCAGCTTCTCTACGGCAGCCGTCTAATCATGAAGAAAACATGTTCCTCAACCCTACAGGACTTGAGGATATTTTTAAAAGTCTCACTGAGGAAATCAGTTGAGAAAAAAAATGGAAAGTTTGAGATGATTTCCTTTTAATCCATAAACTCTTTCCCTCAAAAAGTTCTAATAATCCTAATAGCTGATAGTTATTGAACCTTTTGTATACACCAGATATTGTATGTATGATGTACATGTTATGTCCTCTAATTGTTTTTAAACCAACAGTTCTATTAGGAATTTATCTTAATTTCCCCATTGTCCAAATAAGGAAACTAATACTTTTGGTCTTCATTTAAATGATTATTCAGATATCTGACTCAAAGGCACCGCTAAGATACACTGTTTCTCTGATTTCATAAGTTAATCATGATTTTCTTCCGAAACGAGATGTCCTCCACCAACCTGCCCTGAGTCCTCTGTCTCTTACCCTAAATGAGGAGCTTGTGACTGAGTTTAATAATCTCAATGTTAAAAATGCTGTCCATTTGCCTCGTGTGAGGAATTGGACCTGCAGCTGTCTGCAGCTCTTATATTCTGTCCCTCAGGCTTCATGTGTTTCTTCTGGATGGAGCCAAATGAAGCACTTGGCCATGGAGTTCCTGCAGAGTAGCTGTTCATGACAAGCTCACTTTTAACGTTTTATTCTGTACCTTCACCCCGAGTTTTGTCTAAAATCTTAGATAGGTAGCAGCTGGTCCCAGGAATTATTTGAATCAGTGTTGTCAGTTGCATCTTAGGACATTAGCTTGAGTAGTACTGTTGGACCTAATGTTCTGTGACTGTCCGCTTTGGTTTTCCCGTTGTATAAAGTCAGCTGTTTTGATCTTAGTAACACTTTCAGCTTTTCTTTGTGTAGTTAAAGTATTTTCCCTTTACCCCACATTTCACTTTTTGTCTGTTTTTCACGAGTAGCTGCCGATCCCTTTTTCTTTCCACTGCTAGAATATCCTCTCCACCCGCTTCTCTAAATTTTCCATTCTCAGTCTGCCTCCAAAACATAAATTAATGTGTGCATAGCCTGCTCACTGGTCGCTGAAACTTACTCTGCACTTGGACTAAACAAATGGCATTCATAGTGTATTTCCACATCTTAGTAAAATCTCACTTTGTAAGTATTCAAATAATTGTGTCCAACACTACTTGTTGTGTTTATCTTTCATGAAGGATGTGTATATATATATATATATACATACAGAGATTTCTACAGAATTCCATCAGGTATATGGAATGTAAAAGTTCTCCCCCCCCTTTTAAAATAAGTAAAAATATACAGTCTATGAGGTTTCCTTTTTCAAAAGCTTTTCTTTCCATCTTGAAATAATGAATAACATTTTATAAAGAACATGGTAAAACATAGCCTGTATAAAACTTGTAATATTTGGGGGCGCCTGGGTGGCTCAGTCGTTAAGCGTCTGCCTTCGGCTCAGGTCATGATCCCACAGTCCTGGGATCGAGCCCCGCATCGAGCTCCCTGCTCCGTGGGAGGTCTGCTTCTCCCTCTCCCACTCCCCCTGCTTGTGTTCCCTCTCTCACTGTGTCTCTCTGTCAAATAAATAAATAAAATCTTTATAAA
Organism: Mirounga angustirostris; assembly: GCF_029215605.1. Taxonomy (NCBI): domain Eukaryota; kingdom Metazoa; phylum Chordata; class Mammalia; order Carnivora; family Phocidae; genus Mirounga; species Mirounga angustirostris. The sequence continues at coordinate 165,171,618 of NW_026991711.1, forward strand.
GAAAAATTCTGTAGTGTTTGTCTATATTAAATAGATTTATTTCTCTATAACTGCCTACATGTTACAATCTACAAAATCAAAAATCTTTTACGCTTTTTTTCTGGGATAATATTTTTATGATAGTAATTTAGCATTTGTCACATGTCTTTCTAGCCAAAGAATTGTGACTGCCATGTATATAGATAGCATAAGAGTTTATTCTTTTTTTAAATTTTATTATGTTATGTTAGTCACCATACATTACAGCATTAGTTTTTCATGTAGTGTTCCATGATTCATTGTTTGCGTATAACACCCAGTGCTCCATTCAATATGTGCCCTCCTTAATACCCATCACTGGGCTAACCCATCCTCTAAAACCCTCACTTTGTTTCTCAGAGTCCATAGTCTCTCATGGTTCGTCCCCCCTCTGATCCCCCCCCTTCATTTTTCCCTTTCTACTATCTTCTTCTTCTTCTTTTTTCTTTTTTTTTTTTTTTACCATATAATGTATTATTTGTTTCAGAGGTACAGGTCTGTGATTCATCAGTCTTACACAATTCACAGCGCTCACCATAGCACATACCCTCCCCAATGTCCATCACCCAGCCACCCCATCCCTCCCACCCCCACCACTCCAGCAACCCTCAGTTTGTTTCCTGATATTAAGAATTCCTCATATCAGTGAGATCATATGATACTTGTCTTTCTCTGACTAACTTATTCATAGTTTATTCTGAGGTCTTGAAAAAGAGAATCTTATAAAGTATAAATGAACCTTTAAACTGCATCCCCAAGGGCACCTGGGTGGCTCAGTTGGTTAAGTGACTGCCTTCGGCTCAGGTCATGATCCTGGAGTCCCGGGATCGAGTCCCGCATCGGGCTCCCTGCTCGGTGGGGAGCCTGCTTCTCCCTCTGACCCTCCCCCCTCTCATGTGCTCTCTCTCATTCTCTCTCTTTAAAAAAATAAAATAAATAAAATCTTTAAAAAAAAAAAAAAAAGTTTAAACTGCATCCCCAAGAAAGGTCGTAGTGTTTTGAAACAAGATTGATTGCTTTAACAAATTATAAGATTTACTTCATTAAGTGAGTGTAAAAATAAAAGATTGATAGTTCCTAAAGAGTATGTATCTGTATAATACATAGAATTTATTATGTTTTACAGGAAAGGTTTTGAGTTGGGTAAAGAAATATTTGCAAAATAGACAAAAAAAAATTCCATAAAGCCATCCTAAAAATTCTTAAGCTGAAATCTTGAACTCTATACTAAACACTTATCTTCCAAAATCCTCTGTATAATACGTATGAGTGCTATCTATCAGCATGTGGATATTTAATACATTTATTAGGAAAGATTTGTGTTATGCTCTAAGTGTAAAACTATAAAAATACATTGTAAAGGTAGAGATAACAAAGTTTTAATGATTAAACAAGATTTTCATCTTTGTTTTTAAAAGTCTTTAAAACAGTACCGTAACCCTAGAATGTAATGCTCTGGGTTTAGTCTTTCTCAAATAGCTACGAATGTACTATAAATCTGTTATTATATAAAAATTATTGCTTTGTGGTCCATTAAGAGCTATAAAACTTTCTCCACCCATCAGACAGTTTATATTCAGGATGTATAATGCATAACTATCTATAGTATTTAATGTATATATATTCATATAATATCTGTATTCTCACACAGAAAGTGTCAAGAAGAATCTATTTTATCCCGTGATATTATCACTCTAAGATCTGTTTTATTTCAGACTTTTACCCCAGGCGTCTGATATAACCTGCTTGACTGAACAAGTTTTAAATATATCAGCAATATCTGAGCAAAACTCATTTGAAATTTATTATCAGATTTGAAATTCCATCATAGTTTACAAATGTTAGAAACTGACATGCTTTTTTTTACAGTTCTTAATGATAATAAGTTTGCAATGAAAACACATTAAAAATAAGCCCAGTCCACTGATGAGAATATATTTGATGTATTTATTTTAGATTGCTGATAATTCAGAGAGTACTACACGCAGAGTGAATTCATCAGGCATTTTGCTTTCTTATGCTGTTCTCAACTTTCTAGCAAGGAGCCAAAATTTCACTGTTTTCAATTTGGAACAGAAAAGCATTTGTAGCAGCTGTAGCTCTTAATTTGACATCTAGTTTCAGGTCATTTTCATGTAAATAGGAAATAATAGAGACCTGCTTACAATTTCCATAACAGGGATGTTTGCTTCAACTTTATCATTTTTCTTCTGGCAATTTTATTTTCTCTCTGTGGGATTTAAAGGAGCCAATAATTGTTCATGGTAATTATTTTTCATCTTTATAAAAACTTGTTAGTTCCACTCTTTATTACTCAAAGTTTCCCAATATCTTGTATATTTCAGTCATACACACTATCCATTAATGTTTCTAGCTCATCTTTTCCTTAATCTGGAGTAGGTTAGGCGGGTCAGGCTTTCTATTTCTTTCTGTAATACATTTTCTCCAGGCTTTACAACTTCTTTTTCTACCTCTAAAAAAAAGAGGAGGTGAAAATTTAGAATTGTTCCATTGTATACAACTGATGCCTTATTGAAAGGCAAGTCTGAGTTCTGATTTATAATGCTCCGAACATGCCCATATGTATTACCAACTGGGGCTTCACTGTTGTAAAATGTAATTCTGTGCTTTTTCTAACAAATACATATTTTATTTCAATTTTCCTGTTCTGAGCGGGGGGAAGCCTACTTTATGCTTAAGCATAGTTAAGCTTAGTTCCATGTATTTTATCATCTGCACAGTAATTGTCAAGTGTGTCTCAATGGGGAGAAATTTCATTTTTGTATATATCCTTTTAAATATGTTGATTTATGCAGATTAAGTTAAGTAGGAAGTTATTTTTGTGGGTCGTTATTTCCATTTGTTTCACTTCTGGGGAAAAAAAAATAAGAAATCAGTCTTTTAAACATTTTATTTCCTGGATCTTGTGAACATACCAGCAAATCATGTACTCATTTGATTTCATCTCTGCTGTTGAATTTACAGTAGTTGATATAATTTTAGGGTTTTGTTTTTTGTTTTGTTTTTTTTTAAGCAGAGACTTATTTGTGCTCTTACTTTTTTCTGCCCCAGTGATATGACAAGAACAGTGGAGATTTCTGGGGAAGGAGGCCCCTTGGGAATACATGTAGTGCCCTTCTTTTCATCTCTGAGTGGAAGGTAAGATGTTTTCTTTATATCAGACGCTCATGCTAATGAAAAACTTGACTTCAGCTCATTTTCCCAAACATATTTCAGGAGAGGATTAAATGTGTATCTCTGTTATTCAGACAGACACCTCAGTATATACTTCTGTTGGCCACTTAAGTGTTAGAAACAAAGTCATTTAGTGGAAAAGCAAAAGTATCAATCACAATTTCTGCATTTATAATTAATTATGAAGTATTGTCATTTTTTAAAAAAAGATTTGAGAGAGAGAGAACAAGCAGGGGAGGGAAAGTAGGAGAAGGAGCAGGAGGAAACAGATTCCCCATTGAGTGGCGAGCCAGACATGGGGCTCGATCTCACGACCCTGAGATCATGAGCTGAGCCGAAATCAAGAATTGGATACTTAACTGACTGAGCCACCCAGGTGCCCCTGAAGTATTTTCTTAAAGTGTTCTTGTCAGTGACATGTAGTAAACAGAATCCTTGAGAAGGATTTTAACATACTGTTAGACAAATATTACAACATAATTTTTTAATGTTCCAAAATACACTTCAAAAAGTGAATATAGTAATCCAAACTGATATTTCCTGACTCTGCTCAGGTATATGGAACTTAGGATAATAAATATTCTAGCACTGTAAGTAGCTTTATCAGAAGCTATATGTTTTCATGATTTTAACTATAATAGTAAAATACCATTGTGCTTTTTTTTCCAAAATAAAAGGTAATCAATTAAAAACAGTATACCACCTCCTTTTAAAATTTTAAAGATATTTTATTGCTAAATCCACAGTGACAAATGGTAATTTAGATGTCAGCATTTCTTGAAATTCATGTCCACCTAACTGGATATAAAAGTTGTTTTACTGTTGGAAATTAAAGTTTGTGCCTGAGAGTTAACATTAGTACTATTATAACAACTTTACAAAACTCGTATTAGATATTGTGTCACTGCTCAATAAGATGACTGCCTTCAGCACTAGATTGATACTGAAAAGCGCTATCTTAAAAGGGCTTTTCTTAAAATCAGTTTCTCACTCATGATATGATTTTAATTAATTTGCTAACTTTATTTTTCTTATATTAAGTGCATCACTGAAAATTTCAGGCAGAATACCTTATTTTAGCTTAAGAGATCAAAGTCCAGAAAAGCCCATTGATTTTTTTTTTTTCAAGGTCACACATAATCCAGATCCAATCCCCCTTACTCCATTGCTCTTTCTAGAGCAAAAATCTCCCAAAGGTTATATAGTATTAATTTACTGGTTCAGAATATTTATTCAATTCAGTCTGCCACATAGCGGGAAGAGCAGATTTAGTCATGATATTTTGGTTGGCATCATTTTCAGCAGGTAGCCATCTGCTACCTGTAATTGCAAAGTCATCACCTTTTTTTTACAGATAACATCTGATGCCAAGCTCTTGCTGGAATGAATGTTCTCTAAAAAGAAATGAACTGAAAAGCCAGTGGCTCTTATTGTTTCATTTCCTGTATGTGTTAATAAGCGTGTTTATAAATGTTATGGGTTATGGCCCAGGACAAGCTGAGGTTGTTTTTGATAGACAGGAAGAGTATTTACCCAGTTGTCATGAGAAATTCTAATGGCTTTTGGCAGAAGTGTACTGATAGAGCTTTGTGAAATACCAGAGTGGTTAAATTACCAGGCCCTTTAGTTTAATGAAGCCGGAATAGAACACAAGATCATCCCAATTTCCAAAACATGAAGAAATGTACAATGTGACAGTCGCCATACTTCATTTTCAATAGTTTGGAAAACAAGCTGACCCTGTAGACCAGAAAGCACCTTCTCTTACATCAAATGAGAGAAACACACTAAAATGTATTGATTTCTTCCCTTCTCCTTCCTGGTTCTGATTTCTAGCATAAGCCTTGAAGAATAGAAAAAATGTTAGACTTGGATTCAGAACAATTGGATTTGAATCTCAGTGTTCTCTTTTATAACGTTGAGCAAGTCCCCTAAACTTGCCTCTTGTGAATACCTACTTCACATCAAGTTTGTAGGGATTAAATGACATTAAAAATGTGAAAACTCCTTGTAAAGCACACAACGTATGAATGTGTAAATTTTCAGTATTATTAATATTATGGCTAAAACAAAGAAGCCTGGTTCAGAAATGAATTTTTCTAAGTTCATGGTCAGCTGTTCAGTAACGTGATGAAATAGTTGTATAATTTTTTTTGCTATCCATTAGTATTATAGAAAGGAAATTTAATTTAAAAACATAAAAATAATATGGAAGTGGAGACATAAGCCAATAAAAGTTAAGAAGTAATGAGTACAGGCTGAAACAGCAGACTTAACTCAACCCATGTGTTTAGATGCAACTGAGTAGAGAGCGTGTCAGACAAGTGTCTGACTTCATAACGCCATGTGGTTTCAGTGTGTGAGCACAGGGGCTTGGGGGGGGTGAGTTAAGGTCATAGTGGTATACTTAGTTCTTAATTTCCTTCCATTTATTGGTTTGTGTCATTATTTTAAATTAGAATTTACATTTAATTCTTTACTAAGACTACTGTAATTGACTCTGCCTCCAATTTATATATATATATATATATATATATTTTTTTTTTTTTTTTTTTTAGAAAAATACTGCCACACCTGTTGTTGAATAGGAAATGTAATCTCAGTTAGAACACCCTGACTACAATATAGTGGCTGCTGTACTAGTTAAGGCTTCAGTGGATTCATTAGGTATGACAGCATAGGGTGTTAAATGCCACTTGTATGGAGGCCCCTTGGCTTGTACAGTAAGAAACAAAACAAATATACAAAAAACTGAGTTCCTGCAAGTAAAAAGCAATTTTATTTCATTGACTTTAAAAAAAAAAATTAAGGTACTTTTGTTTTAGAATTAAAAGCATGAAATCTAACTGTTTTTCAATAAAGATAGCATAATATACCTTAGTTTCCTAGTAAAGACAGCTAAATATGACAGAGAAGAAGGAACGGATGGGTGAGGAATGACACGTAATGCAAGGAGAGGCGATGTTTAGATACAAATGCAAAGCTGGTAGAATGGCCAAGGCCTGTGATGGGAGAGCAGAAGGGGGCAAGGAGTGGGTGGGTTAGTGTCTACATGATTATTAGAAGAAAAAGAAGCAATTCTGTGGGGCAGTGGGTTTCAGCCTCCCTTATCACTGCTCATTAACGTGAATTAACTGGTTCCTCTGAGCCTGTAATTCCTCAACAGCATTAATCTTTAACTCCTAGGGCCTTGGTCCCAGACGAGACCACTACCACAGCCCACCAGTCTGGGGCAGAGAGGAAAATGAGAGATTCTTTTCTGAGCCTTCTCATACTGGTCTGGATGAAATCAAACTGGAGAGAATCCATCCCTCTTTATGGAATAGAGAAGGCAGGAGTGGTTTGTTGCCAGGGACCAAACTAATAAAATCAGTCAGTTTTACATTTTACCAAAATTACCTCTGACACACGGGTTTTACAGTTGAGCTTATTCTGTCAATAAATTTTTCATGGAAAGTTAGGTTATTTAGATCAGTGAGGTTCACATAGCATACTCCAGCTGTAATATGCCAGCTAAATTGCAACCCAGTGGCCTGAAAGTATTAATTCATCTCCCAAAATGTGAAATTAAATCCTAGGGAGTAACATTACATGACTGATGATGTACTGAATTAAATTAAAGGAAGACTTGAATGCTTGTTAAAAAAATATCGCTTACATAAACTAGTTTATAACCACATGTGAGCCTCCTAATGGATCATATTATTGTGAATCCACCGTAACAAAAAAACCCAAAATGTGAACTATTAGAGAGTTGTTTAATTTAGGAAAGAAACACTATTTTGTTCTATTTCTTCTTTCTCCTCTTCTTCTTCTTCTTTTGCATGTCCAATAGCTCAATTTTTAGTATTACGTTATGAGATTAAGGTAGGAATAGTATTTCAAAAATATTAATTTGAATCTCAGATCCTTTATCAAATAGTAGCTTTGGCCCCTTTTCTCTTCCAAGCAGAATATGATCAATTTACTAACCTCTTATAGGCAAGGCAGCCGAACACTGCCCCACATGCTCGTGCCCCTGACCCTGAGCCTTCCCTACCACAGGGGGCGTGACTCACTCTCTCCCGCATCAGCACACTGTATTCATCGGAGCAGAGACCTGAAGACCACCGCAGGTGCCCCTCCTCTTGCCATCTTCAGATGACAGGGGCTCATTAAATGAACAGGGGCCCTGGAGACAGAGGCCCTACTGTGTGGCTTCTCCAAACAGGAAGACGGTTTTCTCCTCACTTTCGTTAGAGACGGCCCTCTCTCCGTGGCTGACCCTGTAATCCACCTGTAAAATGCTCTCATATTTTATTGGGATCAGAGATTTAATACGAAGGGACTGTGTGATAGTGTAGGAGGCCCGTATGCAAAAAAGAATGACAAAGCAGAAAAACAAGAGGCTGAGGAGCAGGAGGTGGCTGTATCTCCCACGCCCAGCAGGTTCCTCTTGGAGGACATATCTGTCTGTCTTATTCTGGGGGCACAGCTAGGACCCCTGACAAGCCACAAGAAGAAGGGAAATCTCTCATATGAGAAATAGCTAGAATATGTACAAGTTTGGGGGTGCCTGGGTGGCTCAGTGAGTTAAGCGTCTGCCTTCGGCTCAGGTCATGGTCCCAGGGTCCTGGGATCAAACCCCACGTTGGGCTCCCTGCTCAGCGGGAAGCCTGCTTCTCCCTCTGCCACTCCCCCTGCTTGTGCTTTCTCTCTCTGTGTGAGTCAAATAAATACATAAAATCTTTAAAATATATATATTATATATATATATACAAGTTTGATTTCTTGGTATAGATACTACTAAAGTTTTTGGTGTAAATACTACTAAAATGCAACAGAATCACATGCACACACCAGGAATTTCATTATTGCTGTAGTCTTCCTTCTTCTGCCTTTTTTCTCAACTCCCCCTCTCCTGACTCTCAGTGGCAGCCACAAAGTACCAGGAGCCTCCGGCTGTCCTCTCTGAATCTTGAGTCTTACTGGTTGAAATTGCAGACAGGTCTTCCCCACGCCCTGCCCCCATCATGTCTCTGTCTCCCTCAGAAGCAGTGAGTGGTGGGTATGCTGCTCTAGTCTGATTAGATAAAGTCCAGCAACTCATGTTCAAGGCCCCTCTGCGTGGCTCTGGCTTCCCCAGCCAGTGTGAGCTCCCCACACAAACACACAGAGTTCAGCCTGCCCCCATGTGTATTCTCTCTCTCCTCCTATCCAAATCCTACTCATTCTTTGGATCCAGTGTACATCCCACTTTCTCCCCAGATCTCCCATTCCTCCATCCTGAGCATTGGAAATGCCCCACATGTACTTGATTCAGGGGCACTAACTAAATGGAACGGAGCTGCCTTTTAAACAGCGATATGATCTGTGCTTAAGTATTTGCTTCTTAAAATGCAAATTACTGGAACAGGTAGTAAGATTGCAAAAAACTCTGGTGAGTGTCTACTCCTCTTCCATCATTAAGCTTTAGGTTGTCTCGGGACCCACTCAAACCTATTACAGTCAGCCTGACACCCTTCTCCAAACCAGATACCTCTGGGTCCTCAACTCCATTGAGCTGTGGTGGCCTTTCCCAAGAATATCGCAGGCATGGCAATGGAGGCCTGGCTCATCGGTGTTTATGTGTGTCTGTCTTGAAGGTCTTTTTCTCTTTCACTGGATTTTTTTTTTTTTTTTTTACTAAGGATTTAAACAACAAACAGTTGCCTGAATATAAAGCATAATTTCTTTCATAAATAGAAACCAATACTTATTTCTGAATAGTTGCAAGTGGAGAAAAAAATAGCATATTATTATTCAGTAATTCTGTTTCAACTTAAATTTTGCATTTAGGATTCTAGGACTCTTCATCCGCGGCATTGAAGAAAATAGCAGGTCCAAGCGGGAGGGACTATTTCATGAAAATGAATGTATTGTAAAAATCAACAGCGTGGACCTTGTAGACAAAACCTTTGCTCAGTAAGCATTTTTTTCATTGTTTTATTTACTGTATTGATTCCTAGCATACTTATAATCATTACTAAGCTCTTGATGATCAAAATTGTTGTTAGAATATCTGGTCAGTCCCCTTTGAATGACCCCAGGACATCCATTTTCAAAGGCATCTTAGGTGTTAGCATCCGCAAAGGTGGCCTGCACATGTCTCTGGCGACCCCAAGAATAGGAAACTGAAGAATACAAGCAAGCCTTCCCGCTTGGTTGTCTGTTTGGATCATCCACAGATGGGTTTGTTTTGTTTGGGCTGTGGGTCAGTTAGACTGGTATTTAACGACTCTTTTCACAGACTGTTAGTTCAGCTTATTAATTAACTAGCTTTGTGTCAGCAGTCTTCCTTAAACTAAATGTCTGTGAGAGATGTCTGTGAGGACTCACTGAGTAATAGAAACAAATAAAAAAAAATTAAAATATTCTCCCTCAAGTAATCATTTTTCTGCATGTGCAAATGTTATGGGAATAGGTTCTTATAGCTAAGAATTAGAGTATGCAGCAGTCTGATGCATATTTTTTTAAATGTATGTTGGCATTGCAGTGGGGCTCTAGAACAAGGGAATCAATACTAATTAAGACTCCTTAGTAATGACCACCAGCTTCTCTTGTTTCTGACTCAAACAAGACATCGTATATATTATCTGTAACCATTCTCTGTCGATATTTGTATGTTTGGTTTTTGGGGGGTGTGGGGGGGGAGGGTGAATGGTTGTGGGTGAGAAGGGCTGTGGGCACCGGCTCCTTAAGTGTGGAAAGAAATGAAAACTGAAAAGTCTATTTCTTCAAATAATAATACCACCCTACTTTTTATAAGGACTTGATAGGTATGCAAGGTAGAAACTGAGGCTCATACAAATTCAGTTTGAAGGCAGTATGGAGTAGAAACTGACTCCCAGGGGCGCCTGGGTGGCTCAGTTGGTTAAGCGGCTGCCTTCGGCTCAGGTCATGATCCCAGGGTCCTGGGATCGAGCCCCGCATCGGGCTCCTTGCTCAACGGACAGCCTGCTTCTCCGTCTCCCTCTGCCTGCCTCTCTGCCTACTTGTGCTCTCTATCTCTCTGTCAAATAAATAAATAAAATCTTAAAAAAAAAAAAAAAAAGAAAGAAAGAAACTGACTCCCAGTCAGGGGACTGACCAGAGGAGTTGGGCTGCCTCTGTGGGATCTTCTTGCCCTTCCCCTACCAACATGGAGAGTAAGCAGTTCATTCAGTAAAGTTAGGGGTGGGGGACGGGGCAGGGCAGATAGTAGTTGGAATTATGATTCGCTATTATTTGATGTGGCTGCTACTGACAGAGACCTAAAATAAAGGTACCTTAAACAAGATTAGTATTTTCCCCCCTAAAGACAAATAAGTGTGGAGGTGGCAGTCCCGAGGTGGTGTGGCAGCTCCGCAAGCATCAGCAAACGGGGCATCTTCCCTCTTTCCGCTTTGCCATCCCTACTAAGTGGCTACTCTCTTTAAGTTGTGTCATGGTCACCAGGTAGCTGCTGGGGTTCTGAGTTTGGAGAAATAGGAGAAGAAAGAACTTTCTGGCTCCCAGCTTTCCTGTAGCCCTTCTATGTAAATCTCATTGGCAGGAAAGGCTGGGAAAGGTAGTTGTTTTACATAGTCATGAGGGGTAAGGATGGAGAGAAAAGGTAGTAGGAAATCTGAGGAAAAAAACCCAAGTGCTAAGACAAAAAAGTAAAAAATACAGGCACTCTATAATAGAATAAAGGGAGGGTATATATTGGATTGATAATTCACTATGACATTGGGCACAGCCAATACACCAGATATCGTCATGAGGAAGTGTTGGTGTCGGAATTGAAATGCTGGAATACAACCCATTTCAGAGAGGACCTGTACTTTAAAACAAAGCCCTAAAAGGGAACTAACTGATATTCTGATCAATACTACAAAAGGATTTTCCATCCGAAATTAAAGTTTGCTTTTATACTTACTTTAGTAATGACTTCTGGATGGATTTTCAGATTTAGAAATACTTAAACTGTGGGTCATTGGACGAGTTAGCTAATCACTCTGAGCCTCAGTTTCCTCATTTTGCAAAATAAGAGTGAATTGTACTGACCTAAAATGAAATGAGAAGATTGAGGAAGTTGTTAAAAAATTCAAGGAGAGAAGTCTGCGAGTCACTAATGCATGTGAGCCCAGTGTCAGGGAGCCTGGTGGGCAAGTCATAAGTGGTAATTCGTATCTAGTTTGCAGTCATCCTGGTGGTAACAGTGACAGTTTTCCTCATGCTTATGCTACTGCGCTGTTCCCGATGCCACGATGCGGGGCGCTTTAGTGGCGTGCTAGAACATGCTATTGTTACATATTTACTGACTCTCTTTGAAGGGCTCAAGATGTCTTCCGTCAGGCGATGAAATCTCCCAACGTGCTCCTCCATGTGCTTCCACCTCAAAACCGTGAACAGTATGAAAAATCAGTCATTGGACCACTTAACATTTTTGGTAACAATGATGGTGTTTTGAGAACAAAGCTGCCGCCTCCTGTCCACGGGATATCAGGAATAAAAAGCATAAATCTCACAGGAACAGGTAGTCCTGAAGAAGATGCATTGACCTCTCTGCAACAAAGCAAGAGCCCCCGGGTGCCAAGACTGGGTAGAAAGCCATCCTCTCCCTCACTCTCCCCTCTCATGGGGTTTGGCAGCAAGAAGAATGCAAAGAAAATTAAGATTGACCTAAAGAAAGGTAATTATTAAATTATGCTTAATAGCATTCTATTATTGTAACATGTAAAATTGGTTAAGAGAAACACATTAAGGCTAATTTCGTTAATTCTCCCTTCACTTAATTGTATCAAAGAATAGATTTAAGTAGGTAACTTAACTCTCTTGAAATTGTACTACTTTCTTATTCTTTTCTTCTGGAGAGTATAGATTATTTGAAACAAAAAAAAAATGATAAAGACATGTTGGGAAATGGAAAGAACCGTTGCAAACTTGAGAGAAACACAGTACTAAAGAAGCACTGAAATTCATTTGAACCCTATTTTGAGCAAGATTGGTGATTTTTGTAACACCCTTTAGGTCAAGTCCAAAAAGCACGTATATCTTTCTAGTTGTCTAAGCCAGTTTTAAACCGGCAAAACATTTAGTCCTCAAAAAGCAAACATGTGATAATTATAATTGATAATTATTATATATAATTATATAATTGAAATTTCGCTAATTCAACATTGCAAGCAATTTTTCAAAACATACTTAATTGCAAAAGCATGTATAACCTTGTCTTCATCTTTTCCAATTTTCTATACATTTCAAACCCAGATCAATGAGACTAGGACATGTGTGTACATGCATATTTATGCAATATTATACATACATAAGCCTTCGTGTACTTCTGTGCTTTTGTTTATTTGTAACCTCCTGATAATCCCTTCCCCCATTTCAACCTTCTGCACTCTGATGTGATCTTCAAGACTTGAATTTTTTTCTGAATTAATACAGAATTTAATGATCACAAGGTAGTTTTAAAATGCTTATGAACATATATAAAAAACAAGTAACATGCACCTTTAATTAGAGTATAGTGGTTATTCTGAAAGATCCTCTGGTCAGAGTTTTCTCCCCCTTAAGAATTCTGTACTGACTAGGAGACACAAATTCACCTGTGTGCTTAAAAATTAGGCTTTTTTTTTCCTTTTGAAATATTTATTTATTTATTTATTTATTTGAGAGAGTGAGTGAGCATGCTCATGTTCGTGCACAAGCAGGGGGAGGGGCAGAGGGAGAGAGAGAGAATCTATAAGCAGACTCCCCCACTGAGCACAGAGCCTGATGTGGGGCTCGATCCCAGGTCCCTGAGATCATGCCCTGAGCTCACTTAACCAACTGAGCCACCCACGCGCCCCTAGGCTTTTTATGTAAATGTATCAGTTATATTTTTTGTACAAATTATCCAGCTACCTATAAGACATGGGGTTGAGTGCTTTGAGGATAGATAAATTAGACACAGAAGGTAACCTTAAGAATGCATCAGAAAGGGGGCAGCCTGGGTGGCTCAGTTGTTTGGGTGTCTGACTCTTGATTTCAGCTCAGGTCATGGTCTCGGGGTTGTGGGGTGGGACCTTGCATCAGACTCCACGCTCAGCGGGGAGTTTGCTTGGGATTCTCTCTCTCTCCCTCTCCCGCTGCCCCCCCCAACCTCTCTCTCTCAAAATAAGTAAATCTTAAAAAAAAAAATCCACCAGAAAGCCTTGAATGCAAAAATAAAGAATATGCCATCACAGCTGTACTTTGGGAAGATTAATCTGACAGCAAAAAGGTGTACCAAAGAAGAGATCAAACAACAAAGGATCAGTAAAGGACACGTTGCATCTGTCTAAATATAATATGTATGCCTTGCCTGCTGACTAGATATAGGAAGAGAGAGAGAGGAGTTGCAGGTGGCTCATTCAATGGAGATACAATTACTAAAAATTAGAATTTTTTGTAGATGAGTACATGTGAAAAGACCAGGATCTGAATTGGAGAAGGAGATTCATAGTGAAGTTTGAAATGCTGGTAAAAGTGTGTGCATGGTCCTAACAAGGAAGCTGACACCAGAGAGATTAGGGCCAAAGAGATTTAGGTGTCATCCATAGGAAGATGGCAGTTGGAGCCAGGAGCTGGCCAAGGCAGAGAATCTAGAGAACAAATTGTTCTAGGGCAGATCCTTGGGGAATATCTTTGTTCATGTGGGAGAACAGTGAGTAGGAGAAGAGTGGTAGACATGATGTGATCAGAGAGGTAAGAAAATAATCAGAAAATAAGGACATGAGAACCAAAGAAGGGGCCATTAATTTCACGAGAACAATTGGTGAGAAGTGTCAAAGCTAGTGAGAGGGACAGATCAGAAGAGGAAAAATTAGTGGATGTGGTCATGAGTAGGTCATTGGTGGTGGAAGACTGAAGAAGTAAGATTGAAGTAAGGATTCTTTAGGGTAGAGATCTTTGAGCATACCTTCAGATAAAGGGAAAACCACACACCGGGAGAGAGAGAGAGATACTGAGATGCAGGAGAGTGGGACAGCAAGAGTGAGGGAGGGAGCAAGGGAATGTAGCACAGGAGGAAATTGAGGCCCAGGTCGGGGGAGCTGCAGGGTGGCTAGCTGAGTGAGTGCCTGACAAAACTCATGTCAGATGGCCTTTGGCTGCTCATGGTTTACCGAGAAATCAATCTCCTGGGTTTATGGATAACATGTGGCATTTCTTCTGGGGCCTCAATAAACGAAAGTATTACACATCTGCATTGGGCCCTAAATTCACTTTGAAACCATCATGGCCTGTCAGGAACTATAATCTGTATTTGCAACCAGAACAACTGAAGTGAATATAAAATATTTGCTGGAATGTAAATATTTTACTTATTCTACATTAGTCTAAATTAGGCAGACTTGACTGTAAGGTTCTATTTAAGGTGATCATGTATTTTCCTGGTCTTACACACTAGGCCCTGAAGGACTGGGTTTCACTGTGGTTACCAGAGACTCTTCCATACATGGGCCTGGTCCCATTTTTGTAAAAAACATTTTACCAAAGGGAGCAGCAATAAAAGATGGCCGCCTACAATCAGGGGACAGAATTTTGGAGGTAAGAATTGGAATTAATATCTTCAATAAAATATCCTTGGTATTTAAATAAATATGTTAATATTTATATTTTGAATATAATATATTGAAGGTTATCACTTGTAGACAAGATAAGGACTTTAATTATATAAAAAAAACGTTAATGGGAAGCCTAACTTCTAAGTTCCCCATAAGGCCAGCAATATAAGGACAAGTAACACTGCAAACTTTTCCCTGTCTTCTCTGTCTTACTTCCACCTCTTAGGGTCCCTGTGGAATTTGGATCACATCTAGGAATTCATCATAAATGCAGTTAGGGCTAAGAATTTCAGAGTTATAGCCAAACTCTGGTAACAGTTTCTTTAAACTTCTCATAGGGCTGGGCCTGTCTGTCTCAGGTTGATCTATGCCTATAAAGAAGTATTTGGAACTACCCAAAGCGAGAGGCTTTTCCCCCCATGTATTTTTGTTTGGTAGCATTGTCTTCTTGGCTAAATGTATATTATCAACTTACTTTTCAAGAAATCTTCCTCACTGAAACTGGCTGGTACTATTTAACTTTCTCATGGCATGGAAGCAACACTATACATTTTTATATAATTCTAGATTATGGAAGAGGACGTGTCAAATGACTAATACAGCTCCAAATTATAATTTCTAATCTATGATAACCAGGAGACTATAACTTTCTAAACATGAAGAACACCGTTTAATTATAACAAAAGACTTTGGCTGCCAAAGGAATTTGCCACATGATTATGGTCCATTTTCTGTTTTTTTGTGTTAGGCAGAAAATGTTGCCAGTTCAGCATCTGAAATCCACTTCTTTTTAAGGAGTTATTTTCTGCTGTCAGTGTGATGTCCCCCTCATAAGAATGTGGCATCTTAGGAGAAACTGCTGATACTTATTACTGGCGATCTGAAACGATCTAGCACCACAATAATGATGCCCAGTGTAGTGCTGGTCCTTTGAACATAGTTGGTTTCAACTATGTTGTGTTCAGTTTTCATCTTCTCAGAGCTTTATTCGTTGTAGGAGCCCACTTGCTACTTACTTTGAGCAACCAATTAGCATAGAAAGAAGATGGAGAGAGGGCACCTGGGTGGCTCAGTCGGTTAAGCGACTGCCTTCGGCTCAGGTCATGATCCTGGAGTCCCGGGATCGAGTCCCGCATCGGGCTCCCTGCTCGGCGGGGAGTCTGCTTCTCCCTCTGACCCTCCCCCCTCCCATGTGCTCTCTCTCATTCTCTCTCTCTCAAATAAATAAATAAAATCTTAAAAAAAAAATTTCTTAATCTTGATGTCATCATGTTTAGACAGTGAACATTTCAGTATAATTAATTTACTTTAAAAAATTGAATTGTAGGGACGCCTGGGTGGCTCAGTTGGTTAAGCGACTGCCTTCGGCTCAGGTCATGATCCTGGAGTCCTGGGATCGAGTCCCACATCGGGCTCCCTGCTCGGCGGGGAGCCTGCTTCTCCCTCTGACCCTCCCCCCTCTTATGTGCTCTCTGTCTCTCTCATTCTCTCTGTCTCAAATAAATAAATAAAATCTTAAAAAAAAAAAAAGAAGATGGAGAGTGTTGTAATCTGTTCGTATGATGGCATCTGTTAGGTAAATGGCAGAGATGTCACTGGGCGAACTCAGGAAGAGCTTGTGGCCATGCTGAGGAGCACCAAGCAAGGAGAGACCGCGTCGCTGGTCGTCGCCCGTCAAGAAGGAACCTTTCTTCCCCGAGAGCTGGTAATGTTCAGGTCACAGTCTCACTGAATCATCAATGCAGAGTTTTTAATACACTCAGTGAATTCATAGTAGCTGAGAGATGAGTTCTAAGGCACAGGTTTCGTTTGTAACAAGAACTGAATCACACTAGGAGGTTTTTTGGGGTCCCATTTGGGGGTGTCATGGCTTTGCGGTCTTAATGCGGTGAGTTGGACATACGCCACCAGTGCTTCCGGGATACAGATTCAAGCACCCTTTTAAGGAAGCCATTTAACAATATTCAACTAAACAAAATGTACTTTGAGTGTTATGCTATATGTTAGCTTTATGCAAACACAGTCAGCAGAAATGGTCGTTCACCACCTTAATGCAGTTTGCAGTCTAAAAGGAAATAAAATATAACCAAGTTATATTTTGGTGATGAAGGTGATGCAAAAGAACTGCAGGGTGCTATAGGAACATGTCACAAGGGCATTTAACCTAGTCATGAGGGCCGGGAACGGTACCCTGAGGAAGAGAGTTTCGAAAGTCTTGTGAAAATGTATGTTCTTTGACCTGCTAACTGTACTTCTAGTAATCTGTCCTAAACTGATCATCAAAGATGTGGAAAAAATTCATGTACATTGACTTTTTTTTTCTCGAGTCCTATTTATTTTAGTGATCTATTGGGCGCTGTACAACTGTAAGGTATTAGTTAGATAAATAACTAGATAGCTCTCCAATGAAATGTAATAGTTACTTAAAATGGTCTTGGGGATGAACTGATAATAACGTGAGAAAAAGGTTCATAGAGCATTAAGAAAAAAAGTAGTGCATAAAATGATATAGGCAGCATGATCAGATTACATTAAAATATCTTAAAAACAAACAAAGAACCAGCAGGAGATGCACCCAGAAGGTTGGGATTATGAGACATTTTAATTTTCTCATTTTTAAAATAATGAACACCTATTGTTTTATTACTGACATGTATTTAAGAAGGCTATAGAAAAATTCAAAGGACTTTTATGGCTAATAACAAAAAGGATTTTTAATTACCCCTTTTTAAAAATTTTCTTTTGCATCTACATAAGAAATGACAAAGGTTCATATAGGTAATGAGGTAGGTACATCCAGAGTTAGATCATCAGAACCAGTGAGGGTTAGTTGAGAAAACTGACTGCAGTTAGCTTGAAAAAGAGAAAGTTTAGGACACATTTTTATTGCTATCAAGTAATAAGGAGTTTTTGTATGGATCAAAAAAGTAGACTTAATATATTTCTTCAGGTAGTTTCTATCCATTAGTGTACTTATGTATTAATCTGACTAACAATTTACTAAGTACAGGCTGTGCACTAAGTTGGAGGTTCTGGGGATACAAAAATAATTAAGACTCATTTCCTGCCCTCCTTGAGCTGGTACCAGAACAAATATTTGGAAGTGATAATGTTACAAGTTACAATAGTTTCTAACTGTTGGAGCTGTCCAAGAAGAAAACGGGCAACTTAGAATGTTGGAACAGAGCCAACCTCACCATCTGTCCGAGATGCTCTAGAAAAAATTCTCCCATTGATAAGGTGATAAGACTAGATAAATTCTAAGATAACTACTGTAAGCCTAATATTCTGTTATCTATGCTTATATTCATGTTTGAATATACAACCTTCCTGAAACACCTCTCTCATTTATTAATGCTCCAATCCTGACCAAAGGACCCCCTTCCCACCACGTTTCTGGTCCTTCCTTCTCCTTCCCATCATCTTGTCCATTTTTCCCCTTGCCCTATTGAATGCTCTGGGAAGATCTGCAGTAAAACAGGGAAGGGAAGAAGATTAGGTGGTATGAGCTGTAAAGACTATACTCCTCGCCTGCTTTCCTCCACTTGACTCCTCCATTGCCAGCCATTTTGGAAGGCAGAATCTTGAATTTCCTTCTCATTTCCTCACTTAAGCTCCTTACTCTTCCTAAAAAGAAATGCTGCAGAAACTTAGAGTCCAGATTTTTTTTCCTAGAATGCAGATGGATTTTTCTTTCAATCTTTTATTTATCCAAACACCTTGGTCCTTCTCTACAGGGGCCACAGTGAGAAGAAATAATTAGAAAGAGGCAGCATGTACATATGACAGGAAGCCCTTCACTTCTTGTCCAACTTTTCGGTTGCTAAAGATAAAACTCTTAGAAAACTTTGGAGGAACTATGTGCTTGTGTCAGGGATAGGAGAACAAGGAAAGAAGTTTTTGTGTCTTTAATTTTATTTTATTATGTTAAGCACCATACATTACATCATTAGTTTTTGGTGTAGTGTTCCATGATTCATTGTTTGCTTATAACACCCAGTGCTCCATGCAGTACGTGCCCTCTTTAATACCCATCACCAAGCTAACCCATCCCCCAACCCCTCTCCCCTCTAGAACCCTCAGTTTGTTTCTCAGAGTCCATAGTCTCTCATGGTTCGTCTCCCATCTCCGATTTCCCCGCCTTCATTTTTCCCTTCCTGCTATCTTCTTCTTTTTTTTTTTTTTTTTTAACATACAATGTATTATTTGTTTCAGAAGTACAGGTCTGTGATTCAACAGTCTTACACAATTCACAGTGCTCACCATAGCACATATCCTCCCCAATGTCTATCACCCAGCCACCCCATCCCTCCCACCCCCCACCACTCCAGCAACCCTCAGTTTGCTTCCTGAGATTAAGAATAAGGAAAGAAGTTTTGACTGTGTATTCTGTTGAACTATGGTCCTGGAATGAGTGAAACCCTGCCTAGAAACAGAAACATTCCATGGGTGCCTGGGTGGCTCAATCAGTTAAGCGTTTCCCTTCAGCTTAGGTCATGATCCCAGGATCCTGGGATTGAGCTGCTATGGGGGGCTCCCTGCTCAGCAGGAAGTCTGTTTCTCCCTCTCCCTGTGTCCGCCGCCCCCCCCCCCCCCGGCTTGTGTGAGTGCTCTTCTCTCTCTCTCAAATAAATAAAATCTTAAAAAAAAAAAAAAAAAAAGGAAGAGAAAGGAACATTCTAGCCAATAAAAGAACCTAATAACAGAGCTCCAGCTGAGAACTCATATACCCTCATGAGGCCTCAGTTTCCCGTCTAATAGTTCTTTTTACCCCTTTCCCTGTGTCTTCTAGAATTCGTGTGTGTGTGTGTGTGTGTGTGTCTTCTAGAATTCTTAACTTCACTGCTATTCCTTTGTTCTAGAAGCTCCCCCCCCCCCCGCCCCCGGGTAAGGGGGAGAGGGATGTGACTTTACCCTGGTTGAAATTCTGAATGCATTCTCAATCACAGACAGTTGCAGCTGGAAGTTAATGAATGTAAAAATAGAATTTTCAAAGTAAAGGGGGCTGAAAGAATCAGTATGTCCAAATCTAATTTGCAGATGAGAAAGGAGGTTCAGTGTGGTGAAGTAACCTGTTGATGGTCCTGCATTGCTCAGGAACTGGAGGCATCGGTTTCTTAATGCTTTGCACATTATCTCTGGAGTTCAACTCTGGAAGTTCCGCATCACACAATGTTTCTGTGTGATCTAGAGCAGCTCACAAAATCATTCTAAGGCTCATTTGACTCATCTTTATCATAAGATTGTTGCGAAGAGGGGCGCCTGGGTGGCTCAGTCGTTAAGCGTCTGCCTTCGGCTCAGGTCATGATCCCGGAGTCCTGGGATCGAGCCCCGCATCGGGCTCCCTGCTCAGCGGAAAGCCTGCTTCTCCCTCTCCCACTCCCCCTGCTTGTGTTCCCTCTCTCACTGTCTCTCTCTGTCAAATAAATAAATAAAATCTTAAAAAAAAAAAAAGATTGTTGCGAAGATTAAAAGAGATCATATATGCAAAGCTCTTGGCATAGTTCCTGGCCAATTGTAAATTCTCAATATATGTCACCTATAATTATTCTAGTACCTTGCCACCTCTGTAGTATTAAATACAATAAAAACACAGTACTAAACTTCAGATACTTTGTAGGGAAAATAGATCTATTCAGGCTTGCCTGGGACTGACTAACCATTATTTTGACCATTGATTTTTTAATTATTATTTTAAAATACATACTGGTGTCCAAAATACTGAATTACAAAATAGAGAAAAAATTTTTTTTGGTTTGAAACTAAATCCATAAGTCAGGCAGCTTGTGTGTATTAGTTCACTCTCATTTAGTAGAATTTAGTGAAATTTGATTTCTATCCCAAAAAGTGACATCATAGGCCAAGCCCCCCAGGGAGCATATTAAATTAATTGTGCAACTGTGAGATTATGAGTGCCAATAAATTATTTGTTCTCATTGTTTTTAGTTTTATACCAAATTTGGAAGTCATGTGGTTAGTATCCCTTCTCCTAGAATTCTCTGGCAAACAGTCTAGACTCTTTAAAAAACATTTGACTTCTAATTATCTAAATATGTGGAATATTCTTTGTAACCACAGCAAAGCAAGGCCTTTGAGGATTACAAGCACCAGTAATGTGGACCCAGAATCCTTGTTTTGAGGAAATATGGACTAGTCTTCTTTGTCCAGCCCAAATGCCTTCCTTGAGTGCTAAGTGGCAAGAACCATACAGGAAGTTTAAAGAGAGGTCACGTTTGGCACGCACAGCACTGTTTCTCTGTGAATCACTTCATAGGGTGACATGCACAGGACTATTTGAAAGAA
Source organism: Mirounga angustirostris (assembly GCF_029215605.1). Classification (NCBI taxonomy): domain Eukaryota; kingdom Metazoa; phylum Chordata; class Mammalia; order Carnivora; family Phocidae; genus Mirounga; species Mirounga angustirostris. Next base: position 165,192,707 of record NW_026991711.1, read on the forward strand.
CAGAAAGAAGAACAGTGTGCTATGTGACGCACTCTGTATTTTTCTTTCAAAAAAAATGAAGGTGTCACCACTTTGGTCTCTCCTCCCTTATCGTGACTGAGGCACACACTTAACTTCCATTGAAAATCTGGCAGGATGAAGGAAGGACAGCACTTCCTGCTTTTGTCTTGTTCTATCTCCTTTGAAGAAAACAAACCGGGTTTATTGTTTTCCTGTTCTGAGAAACTGTCCTCTCCCTTCTCTCAGCCTTGCTGTTTCAGGAGCTGGATCCCCTCTGAATGGCACTGCTCTGCCTGGTTTCCGACAGTTAAATCTTCCTTACTTCCTCCTTATCTTCTCTCCTTGTAAAGTCTTAACACTTAGAGCCCAGGGAGCATGTGGTCAGCAGTGATACAGGAAGTCCCAATATAGGATGGTCTTTCTCGGATGTGACCCTCTGTCATTGCAGAGGCCTGAGCACCCATTTCCTGGTTATTTCTCCTGACCTGCCATGGGAGGGCTGGGCTGACTTCTTTCCATGTCCTTCCTCCCGAGCAACTGGTTAGTATCACAAATGCAGCGGTGCATTTAGCCAACCTTCGTTCCATCGGCAGCAGGCCGGGATGAACATCAAATGAGAGGAATTCATGTACTAGCATCACAACTGTTTAAGCTCTTTCTAGTATCTTTACCAAAGGAGCCGTGTTTCAAAGGCAATCTTTCCAGAATCCCAAGCTGGAAGACGCTTTGATGTCTTCACCCCCTGACTGGGTGAGAGTTTATTAAAGAGGTGTTCACATAAGGAACGTTTTTGCAAAAGGGACTTTGAGGCTAGTGTTGGTAATAGAATCCCAAGGTGGAAGTGCTGTGTCTGCGTCTGCACTTGAAATGAACACTGTGCTCCGTAATCAGCGCTTTGTTTGGCGCGTGTTCTGTGAGAGACACGCTCTACGACTTCTCTCCCATCCCTGGCACCCCAAATTCTTGTGTTCTTATGCAAAGTGTCAGTTTAGGAAAGATCATGAAAACTAAAGGTTTCCTATTGATGTGCTGCCTTTATTTTTTTGAGAGTTTCAGAGCGAGAGCAAGCGAGAGAGACTGTGTTGTTTGTCATGTAGGTGCATATACGTGCGCACATGTGTGTCTTCTTTCATTTACTGGGAGAAACAAACATGATGCCATTCCTTTGTTAACCTCTTTAATGTTTCATGTTCTGACCTGCTGCCTTATCTTTAAATTATCCTGCAAATCACAGCAACCCCTGGTGGGTAAAGCGAGCTGAGAACATTTCAAATGTATTTATAATTTCTACCTGCCAAGTTTGCCTGTATTAAATGCCAGCCTCTGCAAGTGGGATTAACTATATTTCAAGCAAGCAAGTTGCCGCTGCCTGGCATGACTGAGATCCAAAAGCTAGCCAGCCATGTTTGTCATGCCGATGTGACTTTCATTTAAGAATATTGCTTTCGCTGAGGAAAAAAGAAATGCTCCCCACACACATGTGTGTGGACGCTCCCCGAATAGCTGCTGAGCTTAGTGTGGTCCAGGACCACCATATTTACCAATCCCTGTGACTGCCTTTGCAAAGGACATGTGGCTCCTGTTCCTTTACTGTTTATCTTCTTAGGAAGTGAAAAATTCATACCTTCAAATGTCAAATTATTTAATATCATAAATCATGCAAGAATTTTCATTTGAAATCTTAGATGAACCTCATTTATCTGATATATTATTTTATTCCTTTTGGCTATTAGATTCAAATGATTCCATGCTTAATTAACCAAGGTACTTAAGGAAGAATGAATATTATAGCAGCTATTTGTGGATAAGTAGCAGAAATTGAAGGATGATTTCAGAATGATTTGTCTACCTAAACCAAAGTGCAGGAGTTACGTTTTGGAATTTAAATAATTATTCAGAAATCAAAACGCAGCTATATTTTATGAATTCTCCAAATAACACAGTTCTTGTGACTTAAGATGGAATCCTTGCTAAAATATAGTCTCCATTTCTCCTTCTCTCTACCATATTTTTCCCCATTTAGTGCAATTCCGTTCAAGCAGTATTCATCTAATCCTAGTCAAGGTTCTGCAACATGAACTTCAGAGATGAGTAAGATGTGTTCGTGTCCTCAAGGAGCTTCTAGCCTATAAAGAAGAGTATGAGTTGGTCAAATTATTCAATGAAGTGTTATGGGGATTCAAAGTTGGGGGACCAAGAAAACCTTTAAGATCATGATAGTGTTTGAGAAAGGTCTTGATCTTGATTGAGTAGGATTTCAAAATGCAGAGATACAGGGGGGAAGGAAACAGCATCTTCAAGTACTCTGAGATTAGAAAACATAAAACACATCAGGAAGATAGTAGGCAGCCCAACTCGATGGCTTACTGAGCAAGGGCTAACATGAGAAATAGTGTTGTTTGGAATAAATTGGAAGAGGTGAAAAGACGTTCAGATACCTGCTAAGAGCTTATTGTATTTGGCTATAATGTAATCATTAGGAGCCTGGGATCTGGGATCAGTCAGACCTGGGTTGAATCCTGGCTCTACCACCTATTGGCTGAATGGTCTTGATTAAGTTACTTTCCTGAGCTACCACCCCCACCCACAGCCCTGTTCCTCACCTCTAACTCAGGGATCAGAGTATTATCTACCTAAGAGACTGTCAGCATTAGAGATGTGTATAAAGTACTTAGAATAGGGCACATAGAATGTGAATCCTTGTTTTGCAATCTTACTCAACCTCTCTGTGTCTCAGTTTCCTCATTTGTCAAATGAGGATAATAACAGCACCTATCTTGTAGGGTTGTGAGAATTAGCTGAGCACAGATGCTGCTACACAGTGAGTGTCAAATAATATTATCTTCTGTTGTTATTTCCTGTGCCTGGTGCACACTGTATGTTCAGTAAGTATTTGTTGACTGAATAAATGAAAGCTACACATTATTAAAGCAGATGATATAGAAGGCTGGAAAGGGTATTGCTAAAGGCGCTGTGGCTCCTACTTTATGTCTAATCTGTATCTAATGCATTATCCTTCCTGATACAATTACTTTAAACCAAATAAAAATAATATGCATAGATTTCCTCAAATTTCAGAGCATTAGCAATCTCTCATTATCACTACACAAGACAGTGAGGATAGGGATAGTACTGAGAGAATGTAAATCAGGGGCACCTGGGTGTGTCGGTGGGTTAAGCATCCAGCTCTTGATTTCCACTCAGGTTATGATCTCAGGGTTAGGAGATTGAGGGGGGCCAAACCTATCGTTGAATCCAAAATACTGAGTAAGCTCCTTCCACTGGGTTTCACTTGAGGTCTGTTCACTATGAGAATCTTCTTCATTCTTCAATTTACCTTTCCTGGAGTGTTTTCTTTTTTTCCCTCTGATTCCTGAAGTTGAGGTTTTCTGTTCAGAATGTTTTTTATGCAATTCTTGAAATTTATGCTACATATTTAAGGGAATCCCAGAGGGGTATTCTTCATATGCACTTACATTTGCCTCTATTCCAGGCTTTGGTCCCTCAGTTGGGAAATCTGAGATCTCTGTTTCTGTAATGGCCCCATCTTCTTTATATTCCTGTAAGTTAAGTCCAGAGTTCTCTAATGGGGCTTCATCTTCAGAATTCAACTCAATATCACTTTCATTTAGGCCAGGAGGTAGCAACCCACTCCACATCTTTTCTTCTGTCAGGAGCCAGCTGCCCGGCAGCCATCTTAAGACCCTGCCAACCTGCAGTATTTTTTTAAGTGCTTCAGTCTCAGTGGAAGCGGCTCTCAAAGTGCGGTCTCGGATCAGCAGACTACCGTTACCTCAAAATCTGTCACACGTGCAAATTCTCAGGCTCCTTTCAGACCTCAAGAATCAGAAACTCTAGGGTTAGAGCTAAAGATATATTTTTAACAAGCCCTCCAGGTACTTCTGATGCTTACTCAAGTTTGAGAACCATTGGAATAGTGGTTTTGTTATAAAGGGCATAAAGGCCTATAGGATAACTCAGTCACTATACCTGACTAATTCCAATAACCAAATTTTCAACTTTTTCTATTCTGCAACAATTTTTTGCTCTGGAAGAAATATCCTGTGAAAATTTGAAGACCAGTTGAGTTGCGTCTCTGGTCATGTGCCTCTCATTTTGGCAAAGGGCCAGTGCTGAGCACAATCCAGTTACTCAACTCAGTTACTCCTGATTCATTTAGGCAAACTCAATTGTACTTGACTTTTTCAGGCCCGACTCGATTGTGCTTTTAAATTCCCACACTCAATTTGATTGTGCTCAAAATTTGTTGTATGCCACCTTGTAACTTGTAGATCTAAGCACATACCAAAGAGAGGTGCTTCTAGGGCAGTTTTGAAGATTGGGTTATTGGTATTTGTTGGCACTTACACCTCTGTCCCTTCTCCCTTCCTCTCTGTCCCCAAGATGGGATGCTATAGGGTGAGATATGCTCCATTGGCCCCTTACATGGACCATATTCTACCCCCCTCCCCCAATCCTGCTATGGTTGAACTCATGGCAAAGATTTCAAAGATCCTAAGAAGATGATCCTCATTTACTGTCACAAAGCAACTATGTTTAGCTATTCCTATCTTAAAAATGGGGAAAATGAGACATGGAGACATTTCCCCTTACCAAACTTTACATTGTTTGTCAAAATCAGGATTTTTTTTTTTAAGATTTCTACCTCACTGGGCTGCACATCACACCTTCTTTCAGTTGTTCTGTGTACTAAGTGACTAAGTCCTTCTTCTTTGCCAAGTTTTTTAATGCATTCAATAACCCACAAGGCCGAGGGATTCGTAGTCATTTGCTACTCCCTGGGAAGTACTTATACCTGAAAGAATTTTACTGAACCCTTGTCAGCAAAATCTAGTCTTGATAAAATAGATGATGCTAAATGCTCTGGTTCAGCATTATTAAAACAGATGGAGGAAGTGCTGGTCATTTTGCCTGGTTGTATGGCTTCCAGGTGTCAGAATGAAAATAATGACTTTTATCACAAGACTGGTTTTGTTGGGAGATTGGAAGGTAGTGGAAGAAGAAGTGTTCTATGCTGAAAAGAAGCTCTCACGAAATTTAAGAGGACTGGGGCCTAGTTACATTCTCCTGCAGTGTTAAGGCTGAGGGCCATGAGATTCGGCTGTCCTCTTGTGGTACAAGACGTATGTCTTATTAGTGGCCACTGTGGCCATGATTAGGCTTCTGGAGGTTCGATTAAAAAGAAGAATTTTCTAAACATACATGTTTAAACAGCTCAGAAAAAGCAAGATTGTAACCAACCACAGATTATATCCTTCTTATTATCCACGTTAGCCAAATGTTTCCAATAATTCATGCCAGGTGTTGATAGGGAGCAGCTGGGTAAGAAGGTGGTTACGAAACTCGGGAGATGACCTTGATTTGCTTAATTACCTCTCGGCCTGTGATCAGTACGTTTGCTAAGGCACATTTGGTGTAAGATAAGGAAATGCGTTCATTTTGTAACGGATATTTAAAGATTTGGGGGGGGGAGAAGTATAGCCTTAATTGATCGTGGTTAGCTAAGTACCGCAGTCGTGAAACTGCCACTACGGTCCATCTCATTTTGAAAGTGTACTTAAAGGTTTGAATATGTTTCATCTGCCTGTTTTTCAGGAAAATGTGTGATCTTTATCATTAAACAGTATCAGCTTAGGATTGCTACTTCTTTTTTTTTTTCTCTTCCTCCTAAGGGCTGATAAAACAGAGATAGACACTTAAATCACAATCTGTTGCCACTTACTCTTCCCATGCCCCATCCCCAAAGATTCTCTGGGCAATGACTTTTCAATATGTTCTCATTATTTTTAATGAGTGTGCAGAACATATGACGCATAATGCACGAATAGATAGGTGCCCTTGTACTGAACTTGTCAGATGTAATAAAACGTTGAAGGAATTAAGATGCGTTTTTCTTTAAGATATTAAATTATTTAAATTAAGATGCTCAAGTACAAATCACATGCTATTCAGTTCCTGTTGCTGCCTAAATGAAGCCCCACCACTATCCCAGGTCTCTCTTTAAAAAGAATGTTTAATCACAAACATTAAAAAGACAAAAGAACATTTAATATTGTTATGTCTCTTTAAGTTTACCCTTCTTTAAGTCTGCCCTGATGGCAGGATATTCAATTATAAACGAGTTCAATTATGTTTCCTGGCCACTTATTGAGTTATGTGAAGGAATTTTATCACCTAGTCTTTCCGTAATTAATTCTTTGCATTTCTTAGAGGCTTAACGACCAAAGGAGGGATTGTTTAACGGCTTGATATGTTGTTTCAGTTTTCCCACCTTTCCTCGTTCTCTCCTTTTCCTTCCTCTCTTCTTTCTTCTGACCTTCATCCTGCCTTTCTAGAAGCAAATAACACTCAGTATGGTATCTTTCTATTACAGAATATATTTCTGCATTATGTTTCTACATTAAAATGCCCGGTGGTGATGATGAGGAAGATAATGGTACATTACATTAACTTATATTAAAATGCCAGGTGGTGATGAAGATGGAGGTAATGGTAAGAGAATGGAGAAAAATATCCCCAAGAACAACAAAGCCTCCCCTTGATGGTCATTATTTCATAAATATTGGAGTCTGTGGCTCCTGGTATATGGAACTGTTGACCTTATCACCCTGCAGGGGAGTTACAGACTTTCAGCGTAACTTGAAAGAGCTCACCTTCTCCCTCTTCTACTTCCCAGAAGCTACATATTTCATCTGTAGACCCTTGACTTCCCACTGGAGGGGAAAAACACACAGAAACAAACAAGCAAAATACAAAAAACAAACTCCAAAAAGGCAAAACACAAAAAAAAACCCAACCAAAACATCTTACCTGTTACTTGCTTGCATTCCATCTCCCTGAGACCAAATATTTCTCTTCTTTGATACTCAGAGACTGGTATCCAGGAGAATTATCAGCCCTCTACTGCCCTCTATTTCTGGGTCCATACTGATGATGAAAGGACTCAATTGTTCAGCAAATACTGAATACCTATTCCCAGTTTAGCTGATCAGATATTTAGTAAACATTTATTTGTGCTAGAGCCAAATACTGTGTACTCTAAAATGTATTAAGACATGATCCCTGAACTCCAAGAACTTATAGACAATGCTGAGTGTCATTAGAGACACAAAAAATATGGCACACTACCTTCTGTGGGGAAGGCGGTTGGGAGGGGAAGAGTTGTACACATATTTTTTTTAGTTGCACAAATTGAAGGAATAAGCTAAGAGGTTAATAGTGAACCAGAAGTTATATAAAATGAAGAAATCAATAACGACTTTAAAATTATGAAAAATTTCATTAATGAAATTCTGTTTGGGCCATGGATAGATTCAAAGAAGCAAGGAAAGTAGGAAGTCCAGGGATATGGAAAAGCATGAGCCAATGGCAGGAAGGAAGACTGAGGAAAAGGGAGGAGTAGAGGAGAGGAACATTTTGGTCATAGTGATAATACTGTTGGCTACTTATGCTGTCATGTGAGCAAAATTTGTATGTCTATAACCAGACTATTTCCAAGGATAATATAGAAATCCATCAAATTTAAGATCCATTTGACGCCTTCTTTTATAAAGTCTGTGTTCATAAGTTCCCTAAGTTCTGGGTTTAGGTTTATTCCTGAGGCTTGCATTCAACTGGAGCATCTGCAAGGCGGGAAGGTTCAAGATGGTCTCACTACATGGCTGTCACTTGGTTCTGGCTGTTGGGTGGGGCACCTTGATTCTAGTTAATGTGTCTTTTCATCTTCTAGAAAGCTAGTCCAGCTTCCTTATAGGACATTTCAGAACAACAAAAATAGAAGATGCAGGGGCTCTTAAGTTCTAGCCTTGCAGGTTGCACAGTGTTACTTCTGCTTCATTCTTTTTGTCAAAGCAAGTCACAATGCCCATTAGGATTCAGGGGATGGGTAGATAGATGCCATGACTGCCTGGAAAGAGCAGCAGAGTCACACTTCCAGGAGGCATAACTCACTGGGGCTAATATTGTTACAATCTCTCACATTCGGTTAGGAAAGCTGAAGAGAACACTGTTCTATAGCAGAATGAGTATTGGTCAGGGATGTGAGATGCCCTTTATTGACCCAGGACCGCCACTCTAGATGTTCAAGTTTAGAAAAGTCATTTAACTTCTTGGGTCTTATCTTTCTTAATTCCATTCATGAAGAGCTTATTGAGTTCTTTTTTGATGAAAATACGGTGTGAGAGAAGCCAGAGTAGAGAAGACTTGCCCTTTTCGCTAACTTTGTTGTTCAGCAATATTTTTCATCATGACACTCTTGCTAAACATAAACTCCTGTCCCTCTTCATGTGACTTTTCTTCCCAGCCCATGTAGATTTACCTTTCTACAGTAGATACCCACAATCTTGATCGGGGACTTGGGAATAAGAGCTGGATTATGGAGATAGTGATAAACTAATAAATACTAAAATTATCAAAATAAAAAAATTGACAGTAAACAGGGAGAAGAGGACCCTTATCTACAAAACGAGGAGATTGAACTAATTGGTCTCTTAGACCACTTCCTACAGCAAAATAGTATTCTCTGAATTTATGTGCATCAAATTTTGGCATGACGCTCAATACAGATAGCATCTGAATTATGAATGATCTCTCTATATATGAATGGGCTGCAGGAGTGTGCCTCTGAGCATTTGTTTGTTCTACAGTTCAGAATGCCTCGGGAGCATGTGATGTAAAGAGTGATTTCTCTTAAGTAAATGTAGAATAATATACTGCCAGCAGAGATCTCCGTCATGGCCACCTTGTTGACCCCTTGCCATTGTGGTTCTTGTTGCTATAGTAGTTAATACACACAGGTGTAGCCCTTCCTGCAATCTTCTGATGCCACCACAGCTGTGGGTACCATAAAAGACTTCATTCACTCCTGTAGTTAGCTCGGAAGGAAATGTGTTCCTTCTTTCCAATATTGGAAGTTTTGGTGCATTTTCCCATAAGATGTTTTTAAATATAACACATCTGATAGAATGTAAATTATTACATAGTGTTATGCTCTGGAGATACTGTGCAGTGAATAAACCCTGTTGGCTCTTTGCAACCCAGGCACAATTTATCAGTATTCCTTTTGACAGAGAGAGGAAAAATTCACGTTATAAGAAGCAGGTTTACAAACAAACTTAAATACATGCTTAAAAACTTAAATACAAACTTAAAAAACTTAACGTGTTTTTTAAGTAGAAATTGTCTCGTCTGTCCCTACCATCCTAGTTTATTTAAAGCTCACTTCCATTACACATGAAGAAAAGTGAATGAATTGCAAACACTTCATTAAGCTTTTGGCCATCCTTCATGCAATAAAAAATCTCTGGGTTCTGAATTCTTCAATTTGAAAAATAGGATTGTGTCTGCACTAGCAACTTGTTGAAAACTTGGCAGATACTTTCAATGTAATGATTAATGCGAGCCACCTCAATTCCTCTTTGGTATGAGACAGATTGTAAATACATTATATAAATAAATATTAATGCAATTATTAACTTGATAATTTTATGTGCTACGTAGGCATACAAGGAAATTAAAGATGAAGGCTGCTGAACTTGTGTTTGAGGATATACATAGCAGTGACTTATTCCCCGTATCATGAAGAGATGGAAGTACACTAGATCGAACCTTATCTTCAGCTACATAAGAGTATGACCGTAAAAAAAAAAAAAATATGTAATTTCTCATAGTGGTTAAGTTAATAACATGTCACTATAATTTGTGTACTTCTGAAACAGAAACCAAATCATGTGGGTCCTAGTTGGAAAGAAAGTAAAGGCACATAGCTACAAACAAGCTAGTGGCTTCCTTTTCGAAAAGCCCAGCATTTGCTGTCAGATAGTAGTTCAGAGGTTCCTCTTTAACCTGTAGGGTTTCTTACAGAAAAGAATTGCAATAGCACGTAAATGTCTGACTTCCTTCACAACCCTTTGAAAATGTAACCCGAGGATGGCGTTGCCTCTCACCCCTCAGCGTCCAGTGGCTCTCAAGGGAGTTGGCAGGTCTTATCAGACTGGAGCAGCCAGACAAGGGCAGCCAGCACATTGAGAGGCCAGGGCAGTGTGATGGTCAAGGCCGTTGGGCAGGTAGTGAAAGGCCTCTCGCTGTGTTAAACAAATGTGGTTTCCTTCCTGGCTTCCGCAGGAGCTAATTTTGTTTTTCACTTCTCTTTTGGCATCAGAACAATAAGGACTCATAAGGCCATTCTGCCTGTGAGGAGATGTGCATTAGATTATCATAAATCCACAGATAAAAAGTACAGTGGTCAATGAGACCAGGCGTTCCTGGATGAAATAAAAGGTTTAATTGAAAGTACTGTCCCAGGGGAAACATGATTGAGCATGGTATTGAGTAGACATTAATTACCTCAGACCAGAGAGTGAAGAAAGTGGAAGGAAGACCATTCCATTTATTTTAGGTTCCCAAATCTGCTTTCCTTTAAGAGAAGGTGGGGAGATTATTTGAGTAGACTGCTAGGAGGGAAAAAGTGAATTTTTGCTCATACATGATGTTCTTAGAACACCATTCATGTTTTTTTAGGAAGCTGCAGCTGAATTTTCTGCTAATACAGATATTTTTGTTGGAAGTTAGAGATTGAGGCAGAGCACAATGTGTCCTGATAGGCTGAAGAATGGTTAAAATTGATATATTCCTATTCTGTCATTATAACATATTAGTAAATAAACTGCATTTATTCATAATTCTAGAATTTTTTTTATTCTTTATGTTTCTCAGCTTGTTTTTTTAGGAGGTTGGGTTTCCATTCCCTAGTGTAACAGAAAAAAAAAAATAAGTTGAAGAGGCATCTGAACATACGGTCCCCATTAAACACTAGATGGCTTGCTTTCTATCACTAAAATACGGCTGCCTTTATAAATCATGCATGTTTGTTTAGCCAATGCCCTACTTTTGATGTGGCTAAAATAATGGGATGAACTCTACATCGACAAGAGACAAAGCCTAGGATCAAGGACTGCCTTAACAAGAAAGTAATTGGTCAGGTCTCTCTTCTAGCAGTCATTAACATATTTGAATTATGACTTTGAATCTTCCTTCGGGTCAAATAGCATATAAAAAATATTCTGGATTACCCATGACTAATATGCAATGGATTTGAAAGGCAAAGACAGGGAGATACCAGATACATTGAGAGTGTTTGATTTGGTGTTTGTACACAATGCTGCCCAATTTAGTAAAACAAACAAACAAAAAATGTCGAAGGAACTTTTGGTTTATTTGCTTTTCAGTTTTATTTAGAGTAAGTGAAGTCACTCAGTAAGTGAATTTAAACTTCTAACCCAATTGTTTAGGAGTTGATAGAGACACGATCTTTGTTTTAAATGTGAAAAATTGCTTTTTTTAGGGTTAATTTGAACAGAGTAGTTGCCAAATAACACCAGCTGTCATAATAAAGTAGAAGTGAATGACAGATTTACTCCACCCCATATCAAAACTCAAGAGCGGATATGGTGATCAGATGAGCCAAAATAAATGTGAGTTCTTAGAAACATTTGTGAGCTATTTTCTTGCATTGCTCAGCCCTTCATAGGCATCAGTATGGCAACAGGTCATGATTCAGCTTATTAGCAGTGTAGAAAATGAGGAACAGGAATTTGTTGCTGTATGTATCCTAAATCCACTACCCAATATTCCAAAATCCCATTTGATGACAGTGGTCATGGTGATAGTGGAACTTAATTAGCAGTTTTTAAAATAATTTTTTAATATTAATTAACTGTGGTCCATATTGAACTACAATGGGAGAATTAACTGATCCAACACTTATCAGCAGTGCTCTAGGAGGAATAGGAAAAGTGATGAGAATCATAAGAATGGGAAAAAGAAAGTAAAATGGAATTCAGAGGAGGGCAAATTGTTTTCTCACTGGTAAAATCAGGGAAGGAACAAGTGGCTTATATTCTGAGACACAAAATCAGGGTGTTTGGAGATATTAAGTAAAGAGTCTCTTATTCCATTATACCTTCACTGCAAAATTTCTTTTGAGGTGAAAATAATTTCTGTATTTGATATATACACACATACATGTAAAATAAAGCTTTTTTTTTTCTTATGCTTGACTTCAATATCATAAAAATTGTAGGTCTGTACTATCAGGAAAATGCTTGACTAAAATGCTTCATTCACTCACTGTACTTAGATGAGTCTTCCTTTTTCACGTATCAGCAAGTAAAAATGGAGTTGTGATAGATTAATTAAAAAAAAATTCCTTAGGCATGAGATAGTCCTTGTTTAGTCTTTGATGCGTACTTGACTTTGTTGGAAAATGAAGATCCATTAGTTCAGGGAAGAAAGAAATCCTGCTCAACCTACATCTAGGGAAATACTAATTGGAAGTGTGCTGAACTTTTAAACTTCTTGTAATTACACACTGAATTTACAGGAATTAAGGCCATAGAAATTGCTCCCTTACCCTTGTCCTGCTTTCACATATATATAAAAACAGCAAGGGAGAGGATCATTTGGAAGATGAATACTGAAGAAGAATAACATAAAGTGAAAGGCAGTATTCAGTAACCTAAGCCATTTATTTAGGACTCTAGAGCCACCTGAACAGTCCCTTTTAAGAACCTGGCAGGAAAAATGCAGAGATGCAGGGGCAGGAATCTTCCCAGATCTAGGATACAGACTTCCTCTACCTTGGGAAAATCACACAGACATAGAAGCCACTCTCAAGTACAGACTATAGGATGGTGTGTTAGTCCATTTGGACTGCTGTAACAATACTGCAGGTTGGGTGGCTTATAAACAAGGGGAACTTATTTTTCACAGCTCTAGAGGTTGAAAGCCCAAGATCAGGATGCCAGCATGACCAGGTAAGGGCTGTCTTCTGCATCACAGATTTCTCGTTGTATCCTTAATGATGACAATGTCTAGGGAGCTCTTTATAAAGGCATTAATCCCATTCATGAGGATTCCACCCCCATGACATAATTGCCTTCCAAAGGCCCCACCTCTAAATGCCATCACCATGGGGATTAAGATTTCAACATGTGAATTTGGGGGGACACCAACATTCAGACGATCACAGATGAATGAATATATGTGTCAGTAGAAAATGTGATACCAAAGGAAAGGAAAGATATGATTAAAAGAAATAAAAACCCTATGATATATTATTAACCCTTGGTATCTCCCATATATAAAATATATATGGGAGATATATATATATATATCACTCAGTTGGAGGATGGGATTATTGATCTCAATTCACTTCCAAATAGTAGCATTATATATCCATCCTCTTGTCATAGTCTCATTATGTGTTTGTGGATAGTTCTTTTCCAAGTGCAGCCTGTGGATTTGGCCATGCGAATTCATTTGGCCAATTAGATGTTAGTGGATGTTTTGTGAACAAAGGCTTTAAAGATACTTTCATATTTGCATTCCTGTCTTTCAGCATGTGAGAAACATGTTTCAGATATCCAGTGGTCTAAGGAAGATGCTAGATACATGGAGCAGACATGTATGTGCCCCACACTTTGAAGGCAAACCTACTTGAGTCTAGCCTAGGTCATGCAAACCCCAGTCAACCTGCAGATATGTGAGCCTTATTGTTCATATCCCAATTTGGCATGGTTTGTTATGCAACGTTTTTATGACAGCAACTGACTGATACACTTTTCCCCATTAATTAACTCTGGGTAGGTTTCCTTTCTCCCCAATTTGCTTGTCATAGTGGGAATAGGGAAGATATATCCACATTTTACTTTTGATGGATTTTTCATACTCTACAGAACATAAATGACTTCTTATTTTGAAGTCAGTTTTATCTGAAAATTAATTTTAATAGCGTAATTGATTTAATTAAGATAAAATGCAAATTATATGCCTTCATCTACATATATAAAGGGCATATTACATATATGGTAAGAACATTCTCATTACAATAGTAAACATAACATGTACGGTGAATTTAAAATGGTTGCTACCCACTGAGATTTCTCAATCTCTATTTGGAATTTAGGATTATTTATCATGGATAGTGTTCTAAAGGGGATTGGTTTCCAGCTGGAGTCTCATTAGGTACAACTCAAACATCAGATGAAGGATAGAGTTAAAATGGCTATATTTTCATCATTTCCTTTTTTAAAGCCTTCACCAACAAACAAATTACCCCCTCCTCCAGCCCCCACAAAAATACTACTTTCTTGAGTCTGTGGTAGTACTGTTACTACATTGTAGCATAATTTAATAAACACGACTCTGCCCTTCAAAGTTCTGTGCCTCAAAGTGAAAGAACATTTATTGGGTCTTCTGGAGAAAATGAAGGTATTGGAGACACAATCTCTGCCTTTAGAATTCTTGAGTTGGGAAGAAAATTATATTATCTTCACTAAAAGAATTGTTGTGCCCTAAATAATGACACACATACTCAGAATGGTGGGTGTTAGATAGAACATTTTTATACTTTTACTCTAGTGGCTAGATATCTTAATCTGTGACTTCCTAAGATCCCAGTGAAAATAACTGTAATCCATTGTCTTTATATTATCGGCAGAAATCTCCCAATCCAAAACTAAAAACTAAAACTAAAAATAAATTAATTTCTCATAAGGAAACTAAATGTCATTTTTTTCCCCTTTATGGAATAAGGGCTCCAGAATGTACTTGCTGTTCTATGTCTTTGGAAGCCTGGCCTGAGTCTGTACTTTTCTTCTATGATACTCTTTTATCGATGGTGCGAGTTGTGACATATGGCATGTACACAGAAGCGTGACACAGAAGTAATGGAACTAGAAACTTAACCGTGAGGCTGTGTGGTATCTCTAGGACATTGTTCATGACCTACAAGATTTCTTCTCTCTTGAACCTTCTCTGTTCCCCACTCCATTCCTTTCTACCTTGACCTCCCCTGTGTTCTCTAAAGCAACATGTCTTTAAGTGTAGGGGGGAATACTTTTCCTCTAATATGCTTCATGCAAAGGTGTTTTCCGTGATCAAGTGAAATTAGGGAATATGTATTAACCTCTTAAAAACAGTGAGAAGTCCTAAAATAAACCTTTTCCCTAGAATTTTTCATAATAGAAACTATTGGGGTATTTGTCCTCACATGCAATGACTGTGACCCTGTGTTCTAGACCTTACATGGATCCAAGTCTTAGAAGGAACCAATTTGGCTGGCATAGTTGGTTTCTAAAACCCTCTCTAATTGGGCGTGGCCTTGGGCCAGACCCCTGCAGCAAGCATGAGCCACCTATGGACTGACAGTCGTGGGGTCGGAGGGCACCTCCAATTCAGTGAGTTGCTACCCCTTCCTGAACAGTGACAAGCTGTGTGTGGAACAGGCACCATAACTGGTGTGCTCACTTCCATGAAGTGCTCCGTATTTTTTATTTATGTTCAGCTTTTGTCCTGGATATTTGAGTTGTCTTTTAAAGCTGTCAAATGCAGATAGCTTGGCAGACAGAGTATTTGGGATGGCAAAGATATTGGAAGTATTTCACCTAGGACTCCAGCTTTTCAAATAGGTCTGCTCCTCTAAGAATCAGGCCCTCTATGCTTCCTTTTTAGAGTATTATTACAATCGTACTGTTTGTTCTTAAATCTTATGTAAAAGCGTGTATTCTTGTATTTTAAACACTGAATGATTGTCTATAAAAGGTTTAAGACATTTTAATCAGGTTTCCGTAGTTCACTTTTAATGGGAAGGAATAAACACAAAACAAAAAGGACCTATTTCTTCCCCATATAAACAAAGCAGTTTCTAGTTTTATAAAGAATCCATGCTGCCTGAATTGTAATATATTCATTTATACTACTTTTCATGATGCAATATATTATATTCATTTCTTCCATGTTTATCAGAAAAAAGAAAAAACAGTGTTTTTTGCCAGTGTTACTAAACTATGGAATTTGCTGATCTTTCAAGTATATATACCATAAGTAGGAGAAGAAAAAGGATAGCTATAGGAATCTTAACTTTGACTTACTTCTGTTAGTTTTAATCTCTTAGTATTACATTAAAGCATTTTTATATTGAGCAGACAATGAAGAATGGACATTTTTTTTGGAAATTTGTTTCCTGGTATTAGAGTAATCTTTGACTTAAAGGAAATTTTGATAAGTGCAGTCAGAAGTCAGCTCTTATGTTCAGTAGGTTCTTTCCTCATCCTTTCCAGAGAATGGATATCAAAAAACATGAAAAAAGTGTCTCAATTACAGACATTTTGTAGGATTTTCTTCATTCGGGTCTTTGGTTATAAAGTACTTGAACGTAGATGAATATTTACTTAAGGACATCACATAAGGAGGACATATATTTACTATATTGATAATCGAGCTACCCATAAGAAACCTACATTTAAGAAGTTTCCCCCATTGATTGGGTTAATTATCAACAACCTACAGTATGACTCAGAAGATTTTTAAATTATCTGCAGTATGACCTCTGACTCTTTCCTCTGATTTGTCTATATTGCCCAGAAGGTGAAAGACTTTAAAAAATAATCTGTCCACTTATAAATCACCCAGGGTTCTGCTGATTTCATTTATATATTAGCAACAGTTGGGGGGGGAAGTCTTTTACCTTTATTAAGATAATCATCCTTGGATCTCCATTTACCTTTGCATGTGCCTGCTCATCTCTTGCTGTGTTTTCTTTACTCTCTGAAAAGTACAATCTAAAATAGAATGCCTCCCAGCTGCTGGATGGAGCCTCTTATCCCTACTCAAGGGTGATATTCACATTCTGAATTTTATGTAATCCAATTGACCAAAACCTTTTCATGCTTATAATAGCTACCCATACTTTTTTAGAAAATGTTAAAAATTCAGAAAATTACATGTCTTGCAGGTATCTTATCCTTTCATTGTAATGAAAATTTATTTAGCTATAACAAAAGTTTTATCACCTCAAATTCCTTAGAATTTACTTAGGCAAAAGTTAATAGTGCTTAAGCTTATTATAAAATATCCTGGCAGAATTGCCAGGTATGGCTTTTGCTTTATATAAAATATATATATATGCTTTATATAATATATATATGCTTTATATAAAAAATATATATATGCTTTATATAATATATATATATTCATTTTTTTTTCCCTTAAAGCCCTCTTGTTTGAGTTTTGGTAATTGACAAAATGATTGCATGTAAATCATAACTCTTGCATAAAGTAAGCTCACAGTACAGACTAATTACACATTTGAGAGGCAAGGCAAAGACATCCAGAGCTTGCTTGTGCTGAGCCAAGAGCACAGCATTGAATGAAATGAGGGCCATAAAAGGTTCAGCATGGATGCTTTCAGGTCTGACCTAGGCTTCTGAGAAATTGAACACTGGCCCTACAGATCGGTGGATTCCCCTGGAGTTTGGAAGGCTGGGTTATTACTATACTAGCATGTGTGAATCAAGTACTGCTTTGCACTAAAGAACATTTCTGATTCCAGAGATGGCCCTATTTGGAATACTCTTAAGCAAATAATATAGATGCCTAGCAAGTCATCTTCCACCTCCCTTTCCTCTTCTCACACTAAGTAATTACTTTTGATATTTGTTTTTTGGGGTTTTTTTGTGTGTGTGTCTTTTTTTAAGTTAACATATAATGTATTATTTGTTTCAGGGGTAAAGGTCTGTGATTCATCAGTCTTACACAATTCACAGCACTCACCATAGTACATACCCTCCCCAGTGTCCACCCAGCCACCCCATCCTGCCACCCCCCTCCCTCCAGCAACCTTCACTTTGTTTCCTGGGATTAAGAGTCTCTTATGGTTTGTGTCCCTCTCTGGTTTCATCTTGTTTCATTTTTCCCTCCCATCCCCTATGATCCTCTGTCTTGTTTCTCAAATTCCTCATATCAGTGAGGTCATATGATACTTGTTTTTCTCTGATTTACTTATTTCGCTTAGCATAATACCCTCCGGTTCCATCCACGTCACTGCAAATGGCCAGATTTCATTCCTTTTGATGGCTGCATAATATTCCATTGTATATATATATACCACATCTTCTTATCCATTCATCTGTTGATGGACATCTAGGCTCCTTCCATAGTTTGGCTATTGTGGACATTGCTGCTATAAACATTGGGGTGCACGTGCCCCTTCAGATCACTACATTTGTGTCTTTGCCGTAAATACCCAGTAGTGCAACTGCTGGGTTGTAGGATAGCTCTATTTTCAACTTTTTGAGGACCCTCCATACTGTTTTCCAGAGTGGCTACACCAGCTTGAATTCCCACCAACAGTGTAGGAGGATTCCCCTTTCTCCGCATCCTTGCCAACATCTGTCGTTTCCTGACTTGTTAATTTTAGCCATTCTGACTGGTGTGATTTGTATTTCCCTGATGCCCAGTGATGTTGAGCACTTTTTCATGTGTCTGTTGGCCATTTGGATGTCTTCTTTGCAGAAATGTCTGTTCATATCTTCTGCCCATTTCTTGATTGGATTATTTGTTCTTTGGGTGTTGAGTTTGTTAAGTTCTTTATAGATTTTGGATATTAGCCCTTTATCTGACATGTCATTTGCAAATATCTTCTCCCATTCTGTCGGTTATCTTTTGGTTTGGTTGACTGTTTCCTTTGCTGTGCAAAAGCTTTTTATCTTGATGAAGTCCCAATAGTTCATTTTTGCCCTTGCTTCCCTTGCCTTTGGTGATGTGTTTAGGAAGAAGTTGCTACGGCTGAAGTCAAAGAGGTTGCTGCCTGTGTTCTCCCCTAGGATTTTGTTGGATTCCTGTCTGCCATTTAGGTCTTTCATCCATTTTGAGTATATTTGTGTGTGGTGTAAGGAAATGGTCCAGTTTCATTCTTCTGCATGTGGCTGTCCAATTTTCCCAACACCATTTGTTGAAGAGACTGTCTTTTTTCCATTGCACATTCTTTCCTGCTTTGTTGAAGATTAGTTGACCATAGAGTTGAGGGTCCATTTCTGAGCTCTCTATTCTGTTCCATTGATCTATGTGTCTGTTCTTGTTCTTGTGCCAGTACCATACTGTCTTGATGATCACAGCTTTGTAATAGAGCTTGAAGTCTGGAATTGTGATGCCACCAGCTTTGTTTTCCTTTTTCAACATTCCTCTGGCTATTCGGGGTCTTTTCTGGTTCCACACAAATTTTAGGATTATTTGTTCCATTTCTTTGAAATAAGTTGATGGTATTTTGATAGGGATTGCATTAAATGTGTAGATTGCTCTAGGTAGCATACATTTTCACAGTATTTGTTCGTCCAGGCCATGAGCATGGAACGTTTTTCCATTTCTTTGTGTCTTCCTCAATTTCTTTCATGAGTATTCTATAGTTTTCAGAGTACAGTTTCTTTGCCTATTTGGTTAGATTTATTCCTAGATATCTTAAGGGTTTGGGTACAATTGTAAATGGGATCGACTCCTTAATTTCTCTTTCTTCTGTCTTATTGTTGGTGTATAGAAATGCAACTGATTTCTGTGCATTGATTTTATATCCTGCAACTTTACTGAAATCTGTATGAGTTCTAGCAGTTTTGGGGTGGAGTATTTTGGGTTTTCCACATACAGTATCATATCATCTGTAAAAAGTGAGAGTTTCACTTCTTCTTTGCCGATTCGGATGCCTTTTATTTCTTTTTATTGTCTGATTGCTGAGGCTAGGACTTCTAGTACTATGTTGAATAGCAGTGGTGATAGTGGACATCCCTGCCATGTTCCTGACCTTAGGGGAAAAGCTCTCAGTTTTTCCCTATTGAGAATGATATTCGCTGTGGTTTTTTCATAGATGGCTTTTATGATATTGAGGTATGTACCCTCTATCCCTACACTGTGAAGAGTTTTGATCAAGAAAGGATGCTGTACTTTGTCAAGTGCTTTTTCTGCATCTATTGAGAGGATCATATGGTTCTTGTTCTTTCTTTTATTAATGTAGTGTATCACATTGATTGATTTGTGGATATTGAACCAACCTTGCAGCCCAGGAATAAATCCTACTTGGTGGTGGTGAAAAATCCTTTTAATGTACTGTTGGATCCTGTTGGCTAGTATTTTGGTGAGAATTTTTGCATTGATGTTCATCAGGGATATTGCTCTGTAGTTCTCCTTTTTGATGGGGTCTTGTCTGGTTTTGGGACCAAGGTAATGCTGGCCTCATAAAATGAGTTTGGAAGTTTTCCTTCCATTTCTATTTTTTGGACAGTTTCAGAAGAGTAGGTATTAATTCTTCTTTAAACGTTTGGTAGAATTCCCCTGGGAAGCCATCTGGCCCTGGGCTCTTGTTTGTTGGGAGATTTTTGATTATTGCTTCAATTTCCTTACTGGTTATGGGTCTTTTCAGGTTTTCTATTTCTTCCTGGTTCAGTTTTGGTAGTTTATACATCTCTAGGAATGCACCCATTTCTTCCAGATTATCTAATTTGCTGGCATATACTTGTTCATAATATGTTCTTATAATTGTTTGTATTTCTTTGGTATTGGTTGTGATCTGTCCTCTTTCATTCATGATTTTATTTATTTGGGTCCTTTCTCTTTTCTTTTT
Source organism: Mirounga angustirostris (assembly GCF_029215605.1). Lineage (NCBI taxonomy): Eukaryota > Metazoa > Chordata > Mammalia > Carnivora > Phocidae > Mirounga > Mirounga angustirostris. The sequence continues at coordinate 165,213,174 of NW_026991711.1, forward strand.
GATAAGTCTGGCCAGGGGTTTATCAATCTTGGTAATTCTTTCAAAGAACCAGCTCCTAGTTTCGTTGATCTGTTCTACTATTCTTTTGGTTTCTATTTCATTGATTTCTGCTCTGATCTTTATTATTTCTCTTCTCCTGCTGGGTTTAGGCTTTATTTGCTGTTCTTTCTCCAGCTCCTTCAGGTGTAGGGTTAGGTTGTGTATTTGAGACCTTTCTTGTTTCTTGAGAAAGGCTTGTATTGCTATATGCTTCCCTCTTAGGACCGCCTGTGGTTCATCCCAAAGATTTTGAAAACTTGTGTTTTCATTTTCATTTGTTTCCATGAATTTTTTTAATTCTTCTTTAATTTCCTGGTTGACCCATTCATTCTTTAGTAGGATGCTCTTTAACCTCCATGTATTTGAGTTCTTTCTGACTTTCTTCTTTTGATTGAATTCTAGTTTCAAAGCATTGTGGTCTGAAAATAGGCAGGGAATGATCCTAATCTTTTGGTACCAGTTGAAACCTGATTTGTGACTCAGGATGAGATCTAGTCTGGAGAATGTTCCATGGACACTAGAGAAGAATATGTATTCTGTTGCTTTGGGATGGAATATTCTGAATATATCTGTGAAGTCCATCTGGTCCAGTGTCATTTAAAGCCTTTATTTCCTTGTTGATCTTTTGCTTAGATGATCCATCCATTTCAGTGAGAGGGTGTGTTACAGTCCCTTACTATTATTGTATTATTGTCGATGTGTTTCTTTTATTTTGTTATTAACTGGCTTGTATAACTGGCTGCTCCCATGTTAGGGGCATAGATATTTACAATTGTTAGATTTTCTTGTTGGATAGGCCCTTTAACTATGATGTAGTGTCCTTCCTCATCTCTTATTATAGTCTTTGGTTTAAAATCTAATTTGTCTGATATAAGGATTGCCACCCCAGCTTTCTTTTGGTGTCCATTAGCATGGTAGATGGTTTTCCACCCCCTCACTTTCAAACTGGAGGTGTCTTGGGGTCTAAAATGAGTCCCTTGCAGACAGCATATCGATGGGTCTTGTTTTTTTAATCCAATCTGATACCCTGTGTCTTTTGATTGGGGCATTTAGCCCATTTACATTCAGGGTAACTATTGAAAGATATGAATTTAGTGCCATTGTATTGCCTGTAAGGTGACTGTTACTGTATATTGTCTATGTTACTTTTAGGCTCTTTCTTTGCTTAGATGACCCCTTTCAATATTTCTTGTAGGGCTAGTTTGGTGTTCGCAAATTCTTTTAGTTTTTGTTTGTCCTGGAAGCTTTTGATCTCTCCTTCTATTTTCAATGACAGCCTAGCTGGATATAGTATTCTTGGCTGCATATTTTTCTCATTTAGTGCTCTGAGTATATCCTGCCAGTCCTTTCTGGCCTGCCAGGTCTCTGTGGATAGGTCTGCTGCCAATCTAATGTTTCTACCACTGTAGGTTACAGACCTTTTGTCCTGAGCTGTTTTCAGGATTTTTCTCTTTGTTCCTTGAGACTTGTAAGTTTTACTTTAGATGTTGGGGGGTTGACCTGTTTTTACTGATTTTGAGGGGTTTCTCTGTGCCTCCTGGATTTTGATGCCTGTTTCGTTCCCCAAATTAGGGAAGTTCTATGCTATAATTTGCTCCAATACAACTTCTGCCCCTTTCTCTGTTTCTTCTTCTGGGATCCCAATTATTCTAATGTTGTTTTGCTTTATGGTATCACTTATCTCTCGAATTCTCCCCTCATGATCCAGTAGTTGTTTATCTCTCTTTTTCTCAGCTTCTTTATTCTCCATGATATTTGTTTGATAAAAATGGTTAGTATATCTCTCAAGGTCCAACTATGTAGATTCCTCTGTTTCTTTTTTCCTATTCTTAAATTCGACTCTTCCTTTCCAGATAATTCTGTGAATGAAACAGAAAGGTCCTCGCATATTGTACAGTAAACTTTTTGCCAGTTATCTCTATGTAGACTGGCCACTTCATATAACAGTGTTGCATACATATGAGATGCTTGATAAAAATTTGTTGGATCTCTATGTTTTGCAAAGAGTGACTCTTGTCACTCAGGCCAGAATGGGCCAATCTCATTTCTTTATTCCAGCTCTAACAGGTTATTCGTTGTGCTTGGGAATAGAGATAGTATTACAGAGAACAAAGTGAGGGAATGGAAAAATAGGGAAAGACATAACTGGATGGGAGGGATAAGGTAAAATATATTTAATTATGATAACAGAACAGCAGCTGTAAGAACTTGAAGAAAATTTGTATAAAAGAGATTAAAGGATTAATTAAGGCTAGGGGTGGTTAGGATAAAAAATGGCTTATAAAAATTAGGATAAGTCAGTTAACAGTTTGCTCACCATTTGGTTTTGCATTTCATTTATTTTTTTATTTAATAAAAACAATATATATATGTATATACATATATATATCTAATTTTACTTATACCTGTTAACAATTTACTCACCATTTGGTTTTGCATTTCATTTATTTTTTTATTTAATAAAATTATATATATATAAATAATTTCAGTGTTTTCCCAATTGAAAATTATGTTCCAGTATTGAATTATGAAATTAGTGTAGAGGATTGTGACCAAATTAAAAATTAAATAAGATATCATAGAAATCACTAAAAAGCATTGCACTCTGGTTAAGTATTGTTTCATGAAACTTTTGTTTATAGGTGTATGTGTACACATATATGTTTTTGCTTGGAGGGTAAACAGAAAGAAGGCTGGTGTGTCTTTGGGTACTGGATCACAGTGCTTCCCAGACTTGATGAAATGTACCATGAATACTGCTGTTTGCAGTATTCAGTAAAGTTTTGAAGTACATGTTCTAATTTAAAACCATGAGCAGTCCAGTGTTCATCACAGATTGGTAGCAATAACACCTCTTGATGCCTTCACTGAGGATCTGATGCTGACACTGAGCTATGTTATCATCTCTCCTAGGAACTGGAAGCATTGTGTGAAAAGGGAAATTGGACTAGGTTACTTTTAAGGTTTCTTAAAACTATGATACTTTGTGCTTTTTATAATTATTTTTAATGTAAGAACTAATTTATAAACCTTTAAATTAGTGAAATCTGGAATGGTAGAAATCAAATGTGATACCAGCAGTTTATTTTTTTACATATATATGTATACAACCCACAAATATATATTTACAGATACACGTGTACGTATACACAAGCACATACTGTTGGACATACACACAAACATCTATATCTATCTATGTATGTTTATTCACTCAGCATATAGTTATCCAGTGCCTATTTTTGAGTCTGGCACTGTTTTAAGCACTGGCAATAAATTGGTGGAAAAAGAATCAGAATAATGTAAAAGTTCCCGCATTCAAGAGACCCTATTAAAAACATAATAAAATTAAAAATAAAGTTAAAAATTAAAAAAATAATAAAAGAAACAAACAAACAAAAACAAATGAGCAGGAGCACCTGGGTGGTAAAGTTGTTTAAACGACTAAGTGGTTAAGTGGTTTTGGCTCTGGTGGTGGTCTCAGATTTGTGAGATCGGGCCCTGAGTCGGGCTCTATGCTCAACATGGAGTCTACTTAAGATTCTCTCTTTCTCCTCCTGCCCCCCAAGCTCTCTCTCTCTCTAATAAATAAATAAATTAAAAAAAATAAAATAAGTAAGCATGTATACAATATGTGATAAGTACTGTGGAGGAAAAGCAGGATAGTAGACATGGGTAGGGTGGTATTGAGAGGGCATTTAAGCAATTTGAAACTGAATGGTCAGAGACAACCTCACTAGTAAATTGATATTTGAACAGGGAATTGAAGGTAGTGAGGGAAGGAGGTCTGCAGGAATCTAGGGGAGGAGCATTCACAGCAGAGAGAAGAGGTTATGCGAAGGTCTTGGGGCAGAAGCATGAAGGATGAAGGATGTACTGAAGAAAAGAAGAAAGGCAATGCAGCAAGCATAGGATAAGTAGTAGTAGAGATGAGCAGAGAGAAGAGTCAGGGCACTCAGCTTAGAATTTGTAGGACACTAACATTTTCTCTGAATGAGGTGGGAAGTCACCAGAAGGTTTTGAGTATTTGTTTTAATGGGACCATTCTGGCTGCTGTGTTGAGAAATACCCTGAAGAGGAGAAAAGTGGAAGCAGGGAGGCAGAAAGGAGACACTAGTACAGAGAGTGTCAGGAGAGAAGCAGTAGTGCCCCAGATGGTTAAAGTGATAGAATTCTGGGTGTTTGGTTTTTTTAAAGATTTCATTAATTTATTAGAGACAGAGACAGAGAGAGCACGAGCAGGGGGAGGAGCAAAGGAAGAGGGAGAAACAGACTCCTGGCTGAGCACAGAGCCAGATGTGGGCCTCGATCCCAGGACCCTGGGATCACGACCTGAGCCCAAGGCAGATGCTTAACTGACTGAGCCACTCAGGCGCCCTGGGTGTGTTTTTAAAGTAGAGCTGACAGGAGTTGCTGACGGGTTGGATATAGAGTGTGAGATAAGAAGGAAATCAACAATGACATTGAGGTCTCTTGCTAGAATGTCTGAAAGAATACAGTTCCCTATACTTGCTCAGGAGGAACAGGTTTAAGGGATGATCTACTTCGACATGAGGATTTCAAGGTAGGAATCCTAATAAAATTGTTCACTAGAGAATTGGTTATGTGAGTCTTGTTTAGGGGAGAGAGGTGGAGATAGGAATTTATGCCTCATGAGTGTGTAAATAATATTTAAAACCATGAAATTAGGTGAGGTAACTTCAAAAATGATTCTTAGGACACTAACTTAAAGATTGGTGAGATGGGGAAGAATCAGCAAAGGGAATTGTAAAGGAGTCTACCATGAAGCGGGAGATGAACTATAAGAAAGTGATGTCCTGGGACCAAGAAAAGAAAATATTTCAAAAAGTAGGGCTTCATCAATTTGGTCTAACGCTCCTGTAGATCAGGAAAGATAAAAGATGACAATTGACCATCGGATTTAGTAACATGGAAGTCATTGGCAATCTAAGAGGGATATAAATGTACTACACACATACATGCACACATAAACACACCTGCATATATATGTATAGAGAGAATGCACATACACATTATATATTATGTAGTTTTAAAGAATGCATATAGTATATATACTACTTCAGGGTAATACATATTACATATAGTATAGGTAGTATTAGAAAATGCGTATGTGTAAACATGCGTGTGTGTCATTATAGAGATGTGTTTACATCTTTCTAGTTGGCCATGCAATAATATAGCAGATGGTTCTTATACCTTCATAAATTCCTTTCAAAAACATTTATCTTTTTATAATGATGGATAAATGTCTAGAAAACACAGAAAAATTATAAAGAAGGAAACTGTGGTCCATATTGCAGTGCCAGTGGATAACTATCTTTTTTTTCTATGCAGATATATACACATATGCAGAGAGATGGGGCAGGGTTGTGAGGCAGGTAGGTAATAGGTAGATGGGTAGGTGTCAGTGTATAGATAGTGTATATGTTATATAGTTGAAATGTACTGTACACATACATTATTATACTTAATGTTATGTTCTCACATGAGTAGAAGTCTTTATGTTAATACTATTTTATAGAAGTCTATGATTCTTAATAAATAAGAAAAGTACAAATCAGCATATACAGAAGCATAACTAACCTAACAAACACCACTTGATAGGCTAAATTTTTTTTCTGTGTTATATTAATAAAAGTCAGCATTTTGTGTATGTACCAATAAATTCAATATTTATCACTTTTCTTACTCTGTTAATCCCCCAAAGACCGTATTTCTTCCCCTAGAAAATTAGCTGCCGTATAATGAGAGACATACAATCAGAGACATAACTAAGTGCAGAAATCCGTGACCAACTAAGTGGTAAGTCACAAACCTGTAGCCTGAGACTTAGTCCCTTTCTGGTACTTGGGAACATATCAGCAGGCAACACTGAAATCCCAAATACTTCTCTGGACCCCACTTGCCTTAAACTTGACCATACTTGGCAGTTGCCTTAAACTTGACAGTACTTGGCAGTTAAAGTTGACCGTACAGGGCAGTGGTTTTCAGCTGGAAGTGATTTTGAGCCCAGGAGACATTTGGCAGTGTCAGAAGGCATTTGGGGTTATCATAACTGGGGAAGGAGGTACTATTGGCATCTAGTAGGTAATAGCCACAGATTCTGCTGACTGTCCTTTAATGCATAGGACAGCCTTCCACAACAAAGAATTATCAGGCCCCAAAATTCAGTACTGCTGAGATTGAGAAAGCTTTAGTTGTGGACCCTGAAAGGCTGGCCCTGGGTGGGTACCAGGGCATTAGGCCAAGACATATGTGCTAGGGGCATTTGGGCATCCATCCTGGGCCTGGCTCAAGGAACCTCACAGACTTTGTATCGAGAGACATGGCCTCCAGGGGCAAAGAATAAGAAATAATGAAAAGAAAAAAAAAAAAAGAATGAAATTCACAAGATTTCCTTTCTTATGCCAGCATCTCGATTTTTTTCCCCTCTGGATAATTGTGAGTGTAAAAAGCAAGGGGTATTGTAGAAAGAGCTCTTGTCTGAAAGATAGGAAGCAAGGGAGGATCCAAAGTGTGGATATGTGGGTATGTCATTGCCTTTGGGATCATCCTATCACTAAGGTCCTGCATTTGGGGCATTTGTGAGGCCTTAATTCCTCTTCTCCAAAATGTTGTCTGGCAAGATTTGAGTTTAATTTTTAGAGTTCTTTGTTGAAGCAAGATTATTGAAGGAAGACATTCAGCATATTGATTTTTTTGTATATTAGGTAAAGGGACATTTATTTCTAATAGAGGAAATGGCTATGTTAACTACTATAATGGCTTCCTTCACCATTGGGTGAATAGCAATGATAATGCCACTAATTATGCCTTGAGCCTGGTACAGTGTCAGAAAGATATAAAACAGAACTATAGTTGAGTACGTGAAATTGCATTGTGTCTCACTGTTGTTGTGGGAATCAGTCTTGGGATTTCTTGTGAGTAGGCCAAGTCATAGTGGTTCACAGAGGATGAGACATAGCATAGCAGTTAAGAGTCTGACACAGGAACCACACTGCCTTGACCTCACAAAGCCCCAACACTGTCAAGTCTCATGGACTGTAATCATGGTACTTACCTGCTGTGCATTTCAGTCTCCTCATCTGTAAAATGGGCATGATAGTATTCCTCATAGGGTTGTTATGAAGAGTAAGTATGTTAATATGTGTAAAGCACTTAGAACCATTGTTAGCCACTAGATTGTTTTTGTTGTTCTATTTCTGGCTGTCAGGTATCAGGGACTTAAAAGGGGAACCCTCTTGCCTGTTGATGGGAATGCAAACTGGTGCAGCTACTCTGGAAAACAGTATGGAGTTTCTTCAAAAAGTTAAAAATAGAACTACCCTATGATCTAGTAACTGCGCTACTAGGTATTTACCCAAGAATTCGAAAATACTAATTCAAAGGGATACATGCACCCTGATGTTTATAGCAGCTTTATCTACAGTAGCCAAATTATGGAAACAGCCCAAGTGTCCATCAACTGATGAAAGGATAAAGAAAATATGGCGTATGTGTACAATGGAATATTTCTCAGCCACAAAAAGAATGAAATCTTGCCATTTGCGACAATGTGAATGGAGCTAGAGAGTATTATGCTAAGTGAAATAAGTCAGAGAAAGACAAATATCATATGATTTCACTCAGATGTGGAATTTAAGAAAACAAATGAACAAAGGGAAAAAGAAAGAGAAAGGGACAAACCAAGAAACAGACTCTTAACTATAGAGAACAAACTGATGGTTACCAGAGGAGAGGTCGGTGCGGGGATGGGTTAAATAGGTGAAGGGGATTAAGAAGGGCACTTGTGATGAGCACAAGGTGATGTATGGAAGTATTGAATCACTATATCGTACACCTGAAACTAATATAACACTGTATGTTAACTAACTGGAATTAAAATAAAAACAAAAAAATGAAATAAGACATACGCACAAATGAAAAGATAGCCATAAATCACTTGGTTTCTATTTTGTTTTTACCACATATGTAATAAATGAAAGGTGTTGGTACAAATAGTGATTGTCAATCTTAATTAAACACAGTTGCCAAAGAAATCATATTTGATCACAGAATAAAGTGATTTGAAAACATTACTCAAGCAAAACTTAGCCTTATGTCATTTGGTCTCTAGTAGATAAAAAGCCAAAGAGGCTTCTAGTCTTCCTCTAAAATGGTGTTCACAAACCTCTAGGAAGAACAGCTGTTCTTTAATTTGTACTTTAATTCAGTGGAACTTTATTAGACTAAAATTAAGCAAACCCCAGAGAGACCGGGAAGCATAAATGATTATCAAATGTTCTAAATAGGACATTCTAGAAGACAAAGATGAAGGCTAACAATTTACTTTTCATATTTAACTATGGCATTCCCATGGAGGGGAAAAAAGGACAGCTAGTTTGAATCAAATAATGGGATGCTTCTTAGATAATAATATAGTGAGTTTGTTAAAAGAACTAACTAGTAATGGGTTTATTAATTATTAAATCAAGCAGTAAAGTTTCATTTCTTTGAAACCACCTATTGTCCAAATTTTTATAGCTAACTTCATTTGCAGTGAAATTAAATGAAGGAACTATTTCTTTAAAGGTAGACATGGGCTTTCTCTATTTTGGTAGGAGTTGAAAATACTAGGTCAGTGGGTCTGGCAATGATCAGCCTCTTAATCCTGTTTTAATTATGGGTTCTTGGCGACTTCTCATTTTCTAGTTGTTATTTGGTGACTGATATTCAGACATTCACAGTCATTTTTAAAATACGCAATTTTATAGAAGTGACCTAAGATGAGAGTTTCTAGACATAATTACAGAGCGGAAAGAACTACCGACCTAGAATGATTTGAAGGTTTCTAGGGCTATCTCATTTTCAAATTTTCCAGTTAAACACTGTGGCCGAGTTTCACGTTTCTGCAAGCTTGGGAGGGATGCAGTAGGGACACCTGCAAAGATTATCATATGGACAGCACTTTTCTGTAGTCGCTGCTGTATATTTGAAAACATCAGGGGCCAAGTATGATTAACCTTATGCTTCTCCCTGGAAACTTGAACCCTTAGTGTGCCTGTTGCCTCCGTACACTGTTACTCTATTTTTTTGAGAACAGCTGTGGTTGTGGCTAGATGGACACAAATGTTTGTCGTGCATTATCATTTTTGTTTAGGTTCAAAATCTGATTGCCAGTGAGTTATACTCTCAAAGAAGCAAACTTAAGGCATGAGTTGGACAAAGTGAGGTTTAATTCAGTGATTCTCATTATAAATCACATTTCCCTAAGTTTAAGATAACATTTTTTTCAGTTCTCTCTATCCAATTGACATTCTTGATCAAGAACATTTTTTCCATGGTAAATAATGTGTTTTAAATTATGCAAGCCAAGTATTTCCCCAAAATTTTAGCATGTTTCTACACTAAGCTGTTTCTTCATCTGTATAATGAAGATATTAAGATCACCTTATCTCTAAGGTCTTTTCTGGTACTTAAGATCCCCTAAGTAATATCCAGCCTTTTTAATTATTGGGACTATTCTGCGGAATTTCCAAGTATTTTCAGGATGTTTCAAATGGCATGACTCCACCTAGCCAAAGGATCCTCTCTGTTGACCACCAGGAAATATGACTCCCAAGAACTCTTCCACCACCCATGGACATGGTGGTGGCCCCTTGTAGAGAGAGAAGACCAGCCTGTTAGAGGTCCAATCAAACTGTCTTGCCAGTCGCCTCTGTGTTTGGCCATTTGGGTGTAAACACTAATCTGCTTTCTTCCCTTCACTCTTTCCATGTATACTTCAACAGAAAGGAGAACCTGATTGCTATGCACTCTCACTGGAAACAACTGAGCAACTCACCTTCGAGATCCCGCTGAATGATTCAGGTTCTGCTGGTCTTGGCGTGAGCTTGAAAGGGAACAAATCTCGAGAAACTGGAACGGACTTGGGAATTTTTATCAAATCCATCATCCATGGAGGTGCTGCTTTCAAGGTCAGTAGGACTGCTGTTTGTTTGCATGTCAGTGTGAAGGTGCTTGAGATGTGGCTGTTTGGGAACTGGGTGGAGAGAGTGTCTGAAGACGTGAGACCACAAGGCTCTCCTGCAGGTGCAGGAAGTGTATGTGTGAACAGATCTGGGCAACAATCATCTGTGTTCACACTCTGTGTGGTTAGTTTTATTTTCTAGACGTTGTTCTCTAAACCCATCATGATTAATACTCTTTCTCCCATTCTTTTTATCACTGTTAGGATTCCTCTGAATTTGTAACCTGACAGAGTTGAACCTAAAAATACATTCAGAAAAACAAAACTAAAAACAAGTCAACATGAAGGCAGCAAATAAGGAAATTGCTTTTGCAAGAATGAAAGCTCAGTGCAGCCTGAGAATGATTGTAGTGTAAATTAAAGGTTATTTATCACATTATATGCACTTGAAGATAGCCATGGTGCCAGGAATGCATGTTTGCCTTTGAACTTGGAAAAGCTTACAGATTTCCAGAAAAAAAAGGAAAGAACGTGATTCTGCCTTTTCACATTGGGGTGAGAAGTGTGATCATTGCTATTAACATAGTGTAATGGTTAACTAGGTTGCCTGGGTTCAGATCCAGCTTCATCTCCTTGTGCTCCAACTAGCACACCATCGCTAGCCACATGGGAAAGTGGGCTAGGAACTTGACCTGCAGTGCTCCCCTTTCTTCATCTCTGGAGGGTGCATAATAGGTAACACCTAATTCAAGTGTCCTAAGGATTAAATTAACACACACACTGTGATTAAAACAGCAAAGTGATTAGAGAGGGAGGGAAACCATGTTTGTGCTTATTGCCAGCTCTCCTCCCCACCATCATCATTTCATGCCATGCCATGAGGCTTCTTGAGTTTGCATCCTGCCCAGACTACTCTCACCCGCTGTCAATGTGGAGAAGTTACTTGTCTCCGTATGCCTCAGTTTCCTCATTTGTAAAATGAGTAAAATTAATAGACCCTACCTCCTAGTGCTCTTAGGAGGACTAAGAGAGATACCGTATGCATATTGTCTAGCACGGTGCCTATGGGAACCTTTCAACAAATGTTAGCCATTTAAAAATAATCTGTTGTTAATCACACGTGACCCTCCCTAAACAAAAGCCAAGAAGGCCTAAGTAGGGTTTACAGGAGCATCTCTGGTCCTGGAATCCTGGCTTTGTTGAAGCCTTTGTCTCTTCTCACTTATGATTCCACATTTGTTTCAGACCTAGACACTGAGCTAATGCCTTTTTTCCTTGGGAAATAAGAAATTCATTGTGGGTAGACAACTTTTTAATGTACTCCTTGGATCAGTTAATTTTTTTTTGCATAATAAATAATGACAAGATTTCAGTAACATACATCAGTAAGCCTTTACGCCCCTCATGGCTCTGCAGGACAACCAAAGGGGCTGTGGTTCAGGCTGCTGTGTCTCTCGTCACACCATACGTCTGCAGGTCTGAATGTCCTCCGTGTACCTCACCTACCCAGGACCAGCGTGCTAGCTGGACCATGTTCTTCTCATGCCCTGAGGTGGCAGAGGGCCAGCAGCAAAGAGTGAAGCCTCTTAAATCCTAGGCACTGATCCGCTCACACAACATACACATGCACGTGTGCATGGGCGCCTCTGACCAAAGCAGGCATGTGGGTGAGTCCAAGGTCAAGGCCTGGAGAAACACAGTCCACCCCTGATGAGGCTGTGGCAAAGGTGTGAGTCCAGAGAAAGGTGAAGAGTTGGGGCCAGTGGTTCAGTCTGTCAAACTCTCCCATCTGGCTCAGATGCGCAGAACCAGGAGCAAAAGGAAAATAGTAGTAATAACAATAGCAGCAATTAACCTTCATTGTGCTTAGCACTTAATGTATGCTGGGTGCAGTGATAAGTACTTTAGGTGGATTCTCTAATTTTATTCTTCATTTTTACACTGGATGATTATCATGCCGTTCCATCATAGGGAAATTGCAGATTACAGAGCCTAGTGCCTCTCCTGTGGTCACAGAGCCAAGAATTTCTTAAACTAAGATTTGAACCCGGGCAGTCTGACTTCAGATCCTGCACTCCACTGCACTGCAGTGAAGCCTCCTTCATCTCATCCGTTCATATTCCTAGAGATCAGGAGCTGTTACCCTGGAGTTGTCTGGTATCAAGCTTGTCACCCTTAGCCAAGATATCTAAACATGTGCTGTGTTTAAGGATGAGTCTTGGTCATGCTTGTGGATACCAGATTGATTTTATTCTTCTTATACCTAAGGGCAGTTCTGTTTACAGAATTTATTCCAAGTAAAATTGGAACTGAAATGATTTTTTGGAAATTAAAAGCAAACATCTTAGCTTCTTTATGGGCAATAACTTAAGCTCAAGCAGATATCGGAGAGTAGGTTTAATATGTATCCATGTTTGTGTAAGTGAGCATCTCCTTACCTAAGCAGTTTCTAACCGTCTTGTTTCTTGAAGAAAGATTTCACTTTCCATTTATGTAAATTTCTTTCCTGACACTGGTCTGCTGAGTCAGACAATCACACCACTAAAAACCACTGGACAGCATATTTATAGCTGATCTTAAACAGTAAGAGGCATCAATCATGAATTTAGCCTTATTGTGAATGTTTAGTATCCATTTGTCTTGTTTACTTTTTGCAGAGTAAATGGTAGAGGACTAAGCTTTGCTCACAAGAAATCTGATTAACCAGAAAAAGAGAGAGAGAACGTATCTTTTTATTCTTCTGCTGCTGTTGCAATAATCCACTGTTACTCTTCAGAAAATTGCCACCTGTTCTGTGATTCAGGATTATGTCTTACAAAAATTGTTTTGAGACTTTGTTCCTGTCCCTGTTTGAGAAGATACAAATGTAACAGACTGCAGTGTCCCTGGGGCAAAGGAGAGATAGGCATGGGGAACATCCACTTTAGCATCTGGCCCTAGGTTTTTACCTGAAATCAACAAAATAATCTTTCTGCCAGAGCACAATCTTTTTCTCCTGGCCCTTTGTACCACTAATTGGTTCTCAAGGTGTTTTTCCCTTTAGGGAAGGTGGATTTTTGAAGACTAAACTACTTTGAAAAGTATGACCAAATTCTTCCTGTGGATTCTCTGTGCTGTATTCTCCTGGGGGCTTCCATTGGTATAAACAAAGAGAGGCTACTTCTTGCCAGATGCAAAAGCCCCGAACCACTGTGTGACTGTGACTATAATTAAGGGCCTCTTTTTTCTTTCTTTTCTCTTTTTATTTATTTGTATTGTTTTTATTTACCTCTTGGGCTACTGCTTTCTATCATTTCCTCTCTTATTTGAGTTATTTCTAATGGAGATGTAAATCTCTGTTTGAAAATGAAAGCACCTGGTTCTTCTAGAATTCCCTCTTGGAAGTGAATTCCTCTCACTCGAGGGGCAAACTGAACAATATTTGTACACTATTCAGAGTTATCCAAATGCATAATCTCATTAATATTTAAATTCCACTCTGCATATCAAGAAGTAAATCCCAGAACTCTTCCCCACTTGTGTCAGGACACAACATCTGCCATTTCAGACCCCTTCAGCCCACGGAGTTCTTGGTGGATCCTTCTGAAGCATCATTTTGAGCTCTGCTTTTCAAAGTACAAAGTGACCATTGACCTCAGTAGCCAAATATGACTGAGTATTGATGCCAGTTTGCTTAAACAGTAACAGGCATTGCATGTTTGTAGTTCCGTTTTAGTTTCTGTCATTCTTACTGGGCATTGGCCGCTGAAAGTACAGGGTAATTGCTACCAGAACCCAAAAATACTAGATAGAAGTCTATGGGTTTAATGTCTTATGAACCAAGACCTGAGTGGCATTATGAGGTTCTTGAGGATGCTTTTCTAAAATTCCAGTTCTGTGATTGGAATTTAAAGTGAATGTGGTGGTGTGATTATTGTTAAATGAAAAGGAATATTGTCTCTGTTGCAGTTAGAAAAAAAGTACCTTGAGAAGAATACTCTCCTTTCCCCAAATCCACATAAAAATTAGCTTTTCCTTTCCTCCACTAAAGCACACACGTCTTGACGACAGGTTTGTAGACCTTCAATATTCTCATCCTCACTGGCTAAACATTTTGAATTCTGAGATCAGTGGCTTTCTTTTGCTTTGCTTTTCATGAACTATAGTAACTGAATTTTTAAGAAAAAATGCATTTTTACATCTAATGATTATAATAACTTAAGCTGCCTATTTCTCTTAGTTTCTACCTTAAAAATAAATCACTTTTAAGAAAAAAAATAACTAGAAGAGTAATATTTTTAAAAAATTGAGATAGAATATTAGTATGCTGTAGTAAGAATAAAAATCTCATGGAATCTTATATTAATTCTGAATGACATTTTTTATTTGAATATACAGACTTTGGGAGTAGACTATGTCCTCCTGAAACCTTCAAATAATAAAGTAAAAATTAAAATTTAAAGGCAATTTTTGCTAAGGGAAAAAATATCATGTGTCAGATTATTTAAGATCTCTTAAATAGAATGGATTTAAGAATACCTGTTATTCTCTAGAAAATTAATTAGCCAGGTTTGTGCTTAATAAATACTACTCGATGATGATGAAATTAAATGAAAGAAAAATGCCTGACATAGCTAATTGCAAATGCATGCACTCAGAATATGAAATAGACATAATTTAAGTAATTTGATTCTAGTGTGCTTAGGAAATTTGGAATACTCCCTCTAAGAGAGGTAGGATTTCATAATCTACACTATTTAGGATGAGGTAAAAGAAAAAAAATGATCTAATACAAGTAATCTCCCTATTTTGAAATGACTAAAATGTGAATTTTTAGAGTGAATATACACAGTTCCAGAATTTCTGGGAATATAGTGCTTGAACCTGAATCTTCATGTCTCTTCATAACCTGGAACAGTTAGCGGCAGTCTAGCTACTCAACAGGAGTCCGGTAGGAGTTCCCAGTGTGAGTCATTTCCAACTCTATCTCTACTGGTATCTATAAATCATGTGGTGGATCTATAGTTAATGAATTCAAAGGAAGTTACAAGGGATAGCTCTTAAGGAACACTAAATGTTACATGATTTCTTCAACTACCCATTCTTCTTAAAATTGATAAATGTTTTCTGCTGGTGGAAAACCATAACAATTGTTACCAGCAGTCACGTCTTCCAGGTTTTTACCTCTGACCGACAGACCCTACACTCAAGGATGTCAATCGCTCCATTGCAGATCCTCAACTGTGGGAAGCCAAACTCTGACATTTCATCCTGACCACAAAAATGTGATACATTTTATGCATACCTAAAAGCAGGAACTTTGCCTGGAAAAATTCATAGTCACTGTATATCCAATAAGAATTTTACCTTAAAAATGAAATTATTAACCTAAACATGAGAAAAATATTATCTATTGTTATGCTAATTATTTAACCCAATTTCCCTTTATTAAAAAAACCAAAAATGTTGGCATATGTTAATTCAGATAGTCAGGTTCATCATTTAATGGTTTCTCTCCAGTAGCAACTATTTTATAAAGAGGTACTATAACATTATTTTTAAAATCTCACAATATCAGCTAATTAATCGTTGCTTTTCTTGCTGATCTTTATCACTTACACATTTTTATTTTATGCATGGAAATCAAATAAGAAATCCATACCATGCCAGATAAAATTTTGGAAACCTACATCATTTTGGAGTGTATTTTGGACTCCATGATTATCTCCATGGGCTGAAAGAAATTGTAAGAATTGGTAGTCTTAATCAAAAAGGAAACTATATTCTATGAAAGTTGATATACCATGATGATGATACTTTGACTCTGAAGATGTACCTTTCACCTGTAAAGCTATAGTCACCTTCATTATGGGTATTTATAGAATAGATATATATTCTATATATAGAGAGAGAGAGAAAACTTATATGTATTTATATATATTTACTATATATTTTTAATATTTATCATATGTATTTATATATTCATATATATAACTATATTCATAACATAATCCAAGTTTTGTCCTTGGTACTTTGCTTTGGACCCATTCTTCCAGTGACAAGAATTTAAGCAATTTTAGCACAAACAAGAATATAGTTCTTTTTTTTGTTAATTAAATAAGATGATTTTCAGTAAGTTGAAAAGGCCTCAGATTCTAGCCTGGTTAGGCACTCATGGCAGAATCTTCTTAACTCATGTAAAACACATATGCCTTAATAAGCTTTTTATTATCCAGTTTCCTAGGCCAAAGTAAACCAAAAACAGAAAATCAGGAAGGAGATAAGAATATATGGCGAGGAAGCTGAAATGACAGGAAGCAGAAGTGTCAGATAAGCACAAAATTCTATTACTGCGTAGTAGTCCAGGGAATATTTGTGATAACTCTTTAAGTCAGTGCTTCTCAAACTTTTTTTGCTGAGGAAATTATAAGAATCGGTAATGAGTGTAGTAGAGTCTATAAGTTAGGATATATTTATGCCCTGCATTTTTCCAGAGGGAGCTTAAAATGAAAGAATTATAATACATTTTGAAAGTATTGGAATGGTTTTGATTATATATATATTCTGACGTTCTAAATAATATTCTTCTGTTTTCTTTGGCAAAAACAGTTTCAGATACCACAAATACCAAGTAAATGGTATAATCCTGAGACTTCACCAGTTTGCTACATAATAATGGAGTGAAGCTTTTAAAACAATATTGAATTAAATGAGTAAATTTAAATTTTACAGTCATTGAGGAAGTGACTATTGGGCCAGTACACAGGAAGTAATCCAGCTTCACTTCTAGAAGTCTAAAGGTTCTGTGAACATGTGATGGCATGTTCAGGCCAGCCTGGGTTCGTGAATCTCTCACAGTTACAGTTTGTTACATAAACCATTTGTTCATTGTAGATGAAACTTACACCAGGTCCAGAGCACCAGAATGAAAGGTTTTTCAAGTGACTCGACTTAGCATGCACTTCTTGAGCATCTCTAGTGAGTTCTGCAATATATAGTATAGACCAGAGATCAGGAACTTAAAACAACTCATTCCATAATCTAGGAAGTTGGTGGCATAATAAGTTAAAAATATGAACAACTCTCATACGATAGAAGTATGGTAGATGAATATTATTAAAGTATCATAGGTGTTGAGATGATGGAGCAGTTAATCCTCTCTATGGAGAAATCTATGAATGGAAGGCAATTGCTGAGCCTTGTTTTGAAAGATAGATATTCAGTGGGTGAGTAGGAATGCAAAGGGCATTTTGGACAGAAGGAGAAATACAGGCCATGTCACCATGGTGTCTACCCCAGAATACAATGTCTTGTCCCTGGAAAATAGAACTCTTACTTGGGAAGAATTGGCTCTGTTCATATTGGTTGAAATTGTGTTAGGACAGATGATGTAAAATGTTGATTAATGTGGGTAGATACTCTTCAAGACAAGAACATATATGCTTCTAGTCTTACCAGCTTTCTTTATTCCCCTTCTTTGTTTTAAAAACTGTATTTTAAAATCTTGATTTATTCTTTTCCTTTCATTGCTATTGTTTTTAAATGAAGTCAAATGATTTCAATCTGGAATGCAAAGTTCTCTTGTAGGTTGGATTTTTTTTTTTTTTTTTTTGCAAAAATATGGTAGGCAGATGTTGTCATGGAATGATTTTAGGGCCTTGTGAAGGATTTGTTCAGGACAATCCTTTCCTTCAATCAGGTGTCATCTTGCCTGGAGTCCCAGCCCACTCTAGGGAAATCCTGCTCGGCAGTCTGAAGTCAGGCTTTGGGATTTGGGCTCTGGGTGTTGATAATATCCCAGGAGCCTTTACTGAGGGCCCATTAGAAACATGCAGAGGCAGGAGCCGGCATCTGGTCATGATTAATCCTCTCAACACCCTGGCCTAATGCGGAGTGGCCTTGGGTTCCAGCCAGCTACTCCCAAGAAAAGCCAGCCCACTCTCTCATGCTTGTTTCATGTTTTGCAGAGGCTAGTTCTTTGCTTAGGCTTCCTTACTCTCCATTCTGTGTTCATTGGAACTTCAGAGGTAAAGGGACCTTACAAAAAATTAGCCAAAAGAGGTGGATTAAGCCATACAACGTCACCAGTAATCATCGTAGAGGTAGTACCCGGGCACCATTGACTACAACAGGTGCTGAAATATAAGGTCACTAGATGCCCTGGAAATTGTGGATATACTTCAGTGGGCATATGGAATATCCTACAAAAATATATGACTGCCCCCATTACAAAGAATTATCTGGTCCAAATGTGCAGCTGTGGAGAAGCTGTGGTGTAAATATTTTTAAGAGGTGAGAATCTGTAGCCTTTATTAGATTCTCAAAGGAATCTAAGAGTCCATAAAAGTCAAGAATCCCTAGCAAAATAGTTGTAAACATGGCCTTCACAGTGACCCAGTCCTAGTTCAAATCTGCTTTAGAATTGTGACTTGTAACAATGCATTTAACTGACCTAATTCTTGGTTTCTTTTTTTATAAAATGAGGGCAACAGTCCCCAATGTATAGGACTGTTGTAAAGATTAAATCATCTAGTGTACATAATGGGCTTAGCACAATGACTACCCAAAGAAGAAACTCATTAAATAATTATTGTCATTAATAATTGTAATGTCTTTAATCATCTCTAGAACTCTGATCTTAGAAGCAACATAGCATAACAGGTACATGTCTGACTCACAGACAAGGACACCTAGCCATGCCAATAACCTTTGACAAATCATTTTATCTCTTTGACTCTCCATTTCTACATCTCTTAAATAGTGGAGAATAGTATTTCTCTCACAGGATTGTCGTGAGAAAAAAATGAGAGAGCATATACAAAACATTTGCATAAAGACTGGCCTATGTTAGGTGCTTAGTAAAAGGGAGACGGTAATTCTCAAACATCTTGTCTCCTGGGCCACTCATCCTATTGCATTAGAACTGGGTTAGGGCTGATGAGATTTGAAGCAATCCCAGGACATGGAGAAGACCTAAATCTTGTACCAGTTTTTATTTGTCCTTAGGTGTCCTAAGGAAGTTACTTTTTATCTTTACTCTGTTCTCCTTCCTCTTTGGGGAACTTCCTTTACTCCCTCCTGCTTGAGGATGGATAGAGTTGGTTATGGGGTTGACCAGAGATGAAGAGTATAGTTGCCAGAGGTGAGGAGTCTTGTTAGTTAGGGGCCTGATGGCAGTAAAATAGGAAGGAAAGTGTCTTAGTCTGCTTGGGCTGCTTCAGCAGACTGCCATAATGGGGTGGCTTATAGAAAACAAGTTTATTTTTCCCAGTTGTGGAGGCCGAAGTCTAACATCAAGGCGCCAGCAGATACAGTGTCTGGTGAGGGCCCTTTTCAGATCGATAGATAGCCATCTGCTTTCTGTACCTTCACATGGCAGAGGGGGTGAGGAATCTCTCTCAGGCCTGTTTTATATGGGCACTAATCCCATTTATGAAGGTTCCCTCCTAATAACCTCACATATTTGAAACATATGTATTTGGAAGAGGGGTGGGGGAGGAGGGACACAAGCATTCAGTCTATAGCAGAAAGGGATTTTTTTTCTTTAACAGACACAAGCATGACCCAAATTACAAGGAAATAAATATTCTAAAATTACTGAGTTTTATCCCCAGATAGTTGAAATCACTTCTATAAAATGAGTTGATGAGAGTTAGCATTCTCATGTCTAAGTATGCACTTAAACATAGTATTAAAAGAAAAAGATAAAACCATAAAAAAGTGCTTTTCTTGGTCAAAATTATCCCAAAGCATACACAATGGGCATATACAATTGTGAAGGATATTTAATAAGTCCGAGTTAGAGATATTTAATGAGCTTCCCATTGAATCACTTTCATTTTTGATCAAGCCCAGACATGGGTATGCATTTATGTCCTTATGGCTAGAGAGGTGAACAAATTGTCTCCTGCTTCTGCAGAAGAAGACAGTTGTCCTGCCATCCCCCAGCACAAGCACCAGTCACCATATCTTCTG
Source organism: Mirounga angustirostris (assembly GCF_029215605.1). Lineage (NCBI taxonomy): Eukaryota > Metazoa > Chordata > Mammalia > Carnivora > Phocidae > Mirounga > Mirounga angustirostris. The sequence continues at coordinate 165,233,134 of NW_026991711.1, forward strand.
CCATCTGACTCTGGATTTTGTATCAGGCTCTCTTCCAGGAGACATCTGGTGACATATTGTCCTCGCCGGTTTGGAATGTTTCTTTCTTGAAGCGTTACTTCTTTAGGAACTAGTCACCATCATCTATGTAGCAGAGAGAATGGTTAGGAATGGAGAATGCTAAGAAGCCAGGACTTGGGCTCTCCTGATCTAGCTCTGACCCTAACTAGCTGAGCAAGTCCCAGCCCATGGGGAAGTGCCTTCTCTTAAGATGAGTTCAACAAATGGCTTTGCATCCTCTTTGAGCATCACATTATTTATCTGTACAGAAGAGGTTGGACAAGATGATCTCGAAGGACCTATCAAGCTCTAAGTTCTGTGATTATATTCTAAATGTTAGGACAACATGGCACTTACTGGCATCACCATTAATGAAATTACCCATCATTTATCTTATACAGAGAAAGCACACACCAAGAGCAACAGACCAGCCAAGCCTGAAAATGAGAGTGTGTGGATTTTTATCATGCCCACAGCTCTCCAGTGATGCTTGTGATAAATGTGTATGTCTTCCAAAAAAAAATCCCAACTGCCCCAGGGTGACCTGACCTGCCTTTTTGTTTGGGACTTGGATACAGCAAACATGTTCTACTTCAATGTAGTGGTCTGTGTGCTTGAGACTTCGAATGTAGCTAGAAATGAAAGTTTGTGCTTAGTACCTGTTCGTAAGAGATTATTTTATCAAAAAAAAAAAGTCCTTATATCTCCTTATCTCTTATTTACCTCTTCACATAGACCTTGCCCCATACTTTACAGACAAGGTTCACATGAGGTTACCAGGTGGAATCTCACTCAGATTTTATTTCCTCCATCCTAGAGATACCCATAAAGCTTCAATCTTTATCTTTCTTCATATCATAGAGGAAGAGGTGTTCTGCCAAGACTAAGCCTCTGCAAATCCAATGCTAGACCTCATTTCCTGTTAACAGGGCGAGGATCTTGATCCAACTCTTCTGCTTCCTCCTCCTCTTTAAAAATCTTACATCCGATTTTTAGTGACCCTCCCAGCCTCCTTCTCAAGACTCAATCCATTAGTCCTCCTTCCACTAAAGGCCAAAATAAACCAGAATGATTTCTCGAGTTGTGTCTCACTTCACATGACTAAACCATTAAGGTTGTTTTTTGTTTTACCCTGTTCTGTGTAACCTTAACCTCAGTCTTTCTGTGCCCCACTCAAAATTAGATCATAGAAATGGAGAGATTTCTTTCTTGTTTGGCCTTTCCTGTAAATCTCATTTCCAGATTTGTTCCAAATTAGGGTAAAGGTTAAGTGGAGTGGGAAAACAAGAGGAAGGGAGGGGACATCATGCTCTGTGGAGGCAGTCCACTCAGACGTTTTCCAGCTCTGATCGAACGCCCTTCTGGATCGATCTCGTCGCTTTGACATCCCACTTTCTTCACTCAGGAGCATCTGGTCCTTTGGGCAGCCTCTGCAAGCCCACGCGCCCTCACCAGCAGGTGGCACGTGCAGTGCGTCTCCATCACGGCATTAGCTCTCCAGAGCAGCTTTCACCACTCGCCCTTTCCCCTGCTGTCAGCGGAAGAACTTCCTCTGACCATCTGCTACCGAATTAGTCAAAGTTTATCAACTTGTCTGCAGGATTTCTCTCCCAAAGCTGCACAGTTGCTCCTATTGTTCATTGTATGCCTGGTTTTCTCATTTCTTAGGGAAGTTTTACTCTTTTGTATTTTATTCTCTTAACTTGAACATGGATCCCAGATATTTACTCCTATAAAAGCTCTTCAGTATTTTCCTTTCCTATTTTAGAGCTGTACAACTGTAGTCTAGAGACCAAATAACAAAGAGAATTCTAGTAGGGAGACCGAAGAGCCAAAGTGCATGATATCAGAACTGGGGTCATTGTGTCTCTGGTTTGCTTTTGTGACCTGGGCAAGTTGCAGCCCTTCCCTGCCTCAGTTTCCTTATCTGTAATGTGAATAAAAGCATTGTTCTAGTTCTTGAGTTCTGTGAGAATTACTAGAGATGATTCATGGAGGAATTCTCCAGGAAGGTAACTTGTCATACAAACCTCCCGGTATTTTGGTTAAGATTATTAGCTGCAGTGGCATCATAACATTCCTTTTAAAAAAAAAAAAAAGATTTTATTTATGTATTTGAGAGAGAGCGAGCACGAGCGGAGGTAGGGGCAGAGAGAGAGGGAGAAAGAAGCAGGCTTCCCGCAGAGCAGGGAGCCCGATGTGGGGCTCGATTCCAGGGCCCCGGGATCATGACCTGAGCCAAAGGCAGATGCTTAACCACTGAGCCCCCCAGATGCCCCTACATCATAACATTCCTAAAACTGTGCCTGTGCCTCGTAGTGAGAACTTTCTACCCTAGTGTGAAAACAGGTCTAAGGCATGTCCCTAATCTGACTGTCAGTATTTTGAAGATTTTTCCCTCAAGGCTGCCTGTGGGGGAAAGGCACTGTGGTACCCCCCCCAAGTTCTTTTGTTGGCAGAGATGGCACCCTAGTCTCTAGCTTGTGTGATGCTTCTGACTGAAGATGACTAGTGTCTAGAAGTGATTCAGACTGGAGTCCAGGCTGCCGATCCACATGTTGAGCTTCTGTGCACTTTGTAGTATGTGGTTTCCTGAAGATTCTGGGTAAAAGTACTCATCTGTCAGAGCCTCCTTGCAAAAAAATCTTGACCATCTCCTTTGTCGCGCTTTTTTTGCCAGAAGACATCATAGCCAGAAGACACCCTCACCGCACACCTCTGTGTTCTTTTGCAGACTAGCAGACTAGCTACTAGCTACAACTTTTTGGTTGTATTAGAGAAAATTACATGAGTTTTTTTGTTTTTTGTTTTTTGTTTTTCAGCACAGTTCAACAGAGCTAGCGGTAAGATCTAGGAGACACATTACCACAGTCAAGCATGCAACATTTAAGCATAATGTCTCTCTGTGCCTGCAAATGCAAGCCCTTGTTTCAAGTGATGTGACTACTTCCTTTTGTTTCCAAACCCCCTTTCCATGAGCCAGTATGGTCCCTGCCAGAGAAAATGGCAGAATCAGGCTAGGTTAGCATGCTTGCCAAAGATTTAGGTAAGAGATATTATACAAATGTCTAAATTATTGCAGCTTGGGACTCTGAGATTTCAAAAACATACTTTCACACAGTTCATTATTGTTAGTATTTGTGACTATTTGATAAGCTCCAGAACCTTGTTCTGCCATAGAAAATAAATCATTCCTAATGGCTAGGTTGTTTTTTTTTTTTTCTTTTTAAACTTGAACTTTTTCTGAAACAGCTATCCATCATCACCATACTTTTCTCTATTTAATACTGTTTTTCTTCCCTCTGCCCTAGGATGGTCGTCTGCGGATGAATGACCAGCTGATTGCCGTTAATGGGGAATCTCTTTTGGGAAAGTCCAACCATGAAGCTATGGAGACACTAAGGCGATCAATGTCCATGGAAGGAAATATTCGAGGGATGATCCAATTGGTGATTCTGCGGAGACCAGAGAGACCACTGGAGGTGATGCATATCTTTAGTTCCCTCAGCAAATTGCCCAAATGGCCACCTAGAATATGCAAATTTCTGTCCCTTAGTATCATACTTACTCTGAAATTTTGGAAAAATATGCCCCAGAAGGGCTCTGATGGATTTATGCGGCAAACACATGGTTGTATATTATAGGTGTAACTAGAAGGTATAAGAATGTGCATATAAAGGAAGAATTTTTCAAATGTAACAGGTCCATATTTTCCAGTTTTTTTTCCACCAGAAATTTCTAGAGCTTTGGCTTCATTCATATAATAAACTATTAAACTATGTAGCATCTTTATATACTTTTTGATTGAGGTGCTTATAGTGTCCATACTTTAGAAAGTTCTTAATCAGATGTATACAGCGCTTAATGTGAAGATTGTTATAATGCAGTACATTTTCCCCCAAAATGTTCACATGGATAATACAGACCTGGAACTTAACTAATTTAAAATTTGGTCTGTTAAGCAAGCTGCTTGCTTCATGTTATTAAATAAATGTTTTTTAATTAAATAAGTATTTTTACAGTATTTTATCATGATTTTTTAGGGATTTTTTTTTAACGTAAGAAGTATTTCTGCCTACCCATGAAGTGTAAGCATAAAATATTCTTGAATGCTGATATCCCTAAACATTTCACTTACATACAACTATACTACATTTATATTACACAATTATATTATTAAATTATACAAGTATATTAATATATTTATAATATAAAATATTCCTAAAACATTATTTTCTCTTATATATGAAAAATAATTATTAAATGCTCCTAAAAATATTTTAAGAAAAGATAAGAAGAAAACAGTTGATCATAGTTAAGAAAAACATGAGCACATTACACAAATATTCTCTGAGGACAAGTAATGTTTGTGTACTACAGTAAAAGGCAGTTAACATAGAATACTGTTAATAACACACTAACATGAAATATTAGTTTTAATAATATGTTCAACTTAAAAATAAAAAAAGAGAGGATTTTTCAAATTAAACAATAGTAGAAGGTAGTTGAAATTCATAGTAGTTAAAAGCTTAGGCTCTAAAGTTTTGGATTACTTGAGTAAAAGTCCCAGATTGTCCATTTTCTGGCTATATGAAGACATAACTGGGTGCTCAGTACTTGCAGATGACAGATACTGTTGTCTGTTTTATCCCTTAATGTATCCTCATTTCCCAGCACACAGTAGACACTTAATAAATACTGTCGAATGAATGAATAAAAGATGCATCTGAGACCTACTTTATCTGAGAGGGTCAGCTGAAGTAGTAAACTTATAAACTATATCTCACTTTGTTACATTATCAGCTATTGGAAGAGAGTAACTGTACCTTTTTACTCTTCTGTACATAACCTTGTAAATGTTAAATAAATGTAAATTGGCCAATTACTGGAGACTATATATAATGAGCCAACTCGTTTTCAACATTTGTGTCTGCTTAAGTGACAGAGAGGCTTCCATGAATATTTAATGGATTTTACTTATGTACATAGTTATAAAACCCTTATCTGTTGCTTCCATCCATGATGGAATTGGCTCCTTTCTGGTTTAATTTGATTCTTACTCTAGAGCCTTGGGATTCATGGTACCCAGTTGGATGGGATAGGTGTGAAGGATGGCCCGTGGGCCCCTAAGCCTCCCCTCTGTGCATCTGTGTATTATGTCTCCCTTAAGATTTCTTGGAACAAAGACATTTCAACTAAGAGAAAAGTCTGGACGGCACTGCTGTAGAGTCCCACACCTGTTGCAAATAGCAAAAGTTAAGGGATAAAGAAAAGAAAGAAAGAAAAAACGAACACGATTGTTAGGCATTTTATGTCTGCTACCCCTCCCCTTTCCTAATTTCATGTCTTTCTCTAAAGCAGGCGTATGCCTGGTGGGTAAACATTCTGTATTTGGGCTCATCTATTAGAGACGTTTTATCATTTACATTCTTCTTCATTGCACATATTTCCACTCTCCAACTCTGAGGTGGGTTGACAATTAATCCATCAGAAGAAAGTACTAAACTTTTGGTTTGTTGCCCATCTTCAGAAGCGTTTTATTAATACAGTTCACTAGGAAATTAATTGGGAATTAAGAAATGGGACAAAAAGCAATTTTGATGAGGACATTTAAACAAGGTCCCTTTTTAGTTTCCCTAATATTTACATGCTTTCCATGGGGACTGAGCAGGCACTTGATGCTCTCAGCTATCGGGAATCTCTGTGGTACCCACGAAGATTAAAGAGCGTTTTTGTCTTATGAAGACAGCAGCCTCTAATGTACAACTAATCTTTATTAAATTGGGAAAAAAAACAAAAACAAAAAAACCCATCTGCAGGTATATGATCTCCCAGTCTGTGTTTGACTGTGTCGAAGCGTATGTGGTGCACTCCTGCTTGTGATGTCTTCTCCTGTGGGGCCGCAGTCACCCTCAGGTACAATAAAAAGGCAGCGTCACCGAGAAAAAGGTCCCAGCACTGCTCCTACATGCAGGCAAATCAACTAGTTAGATTTGGCAAGAATACTAAAATGGTTACTTGAACATTATATTGATATAAAAAAAATTGAAGAAGCTACTTAAGAAAAGTCAAAATATATAGTTGTTGGAGTATTTTCCCACATTACCCAGATGTACAAGATACGTAAACAGTTTTGATGAGGACCTCGTGAAGAATACATAATGAGTCCTTGATGGAATCAAAATCATTTTAAACAGAACCATGTTTTTCAAAGGATGAGCTTGAGGTTCAATTGTAATTCTATTTGAGCCTAGAGACTTAGTATTAAAAAATGGGTTATGACCTGTTTTCTCCCCCCTTCCCCAAAACATTTCCCTCCCCGCTACAAGCTCATCTTGGTAGAAGCAGAATATGTTTAAAAATCCATTATATTTTTTATTGGCTGGGACACTAATGGAGGGCTCCACGACAGCCCTATTTTTACAGGCTGAATACTTTAATTAGGCTGGTTACTGATCAGTTGTTGGGATATCGATTGTGTCATTTATCAAAGAGCTGGGAAAGAGGAATTTTTTTTTTTTTTTTTTTTTTGTTCTTCTTGTTGTTGTTAAAGCACAAGGCTATGTGCAGTCAGTCCTACCTCTCCTGCCTGCCAGGGCTCTGGCTTTAATTTAGGAGTAGTTTGCTGATTCTGGTTTGACTAGCAGCACAGAGGCAGAGGGTAACACTGCGTGTGGGCAAAGTGTTATAAGCCTCGACAAGAAGCCAGGAGACCTTAAGCAGCTGAAAATATTTTAATTATTAAGAATGCATAAATTGAATGTTTTAAATATTTTGTTTAGCAGGATACCAAGTTTGTGGAACTGAGAGGAAAGTATAATAAAATTGTTTGGGCCAAATGCTTTGCTCCGAAGTGAAGAGCTTTTGGAGATCAGATCTGTGTTCTGTATGTGGCCTGTTCCTCTCACAGATGGTCAAGGGGGGGTGCCTGGGTGGCTCAGTACTTGTGTGGCTGCCTTGGGCTCAGGTCATGGTCCCAGGGTCCTGGGATCGAGCCCCACATTGGGTTCCTTGCTCAGCGGGGAGCCTGCTTCTCCCTCTGCCTCTGCCTGCCACTCCCCAGCTTGTGCTCTCTCTTTCTCTGTCAAACAAATAAATAAATAAATCTTTAAAAAACAAAACAAAACAAAAACAAATGGTCAGGGGCACAACGGTGAGATGGCTTCCACATGACTTCCTTGAAATCTGTTAGAAAGACACACAGTCTAAGCAAGAGCAGCCCCCAGTTCTGTGTGCCTCAGTCCTCTTGAACAAACACCTGGAGCCCTCTGAAACTGGCCCCCCGCCGCTACCTCTTCACACCCCTGCAACATGCTTTGTGGGCCTGTTACTCTGGATACAGCCATTTTGAGGACACTATGAATTTGTCTGCAGGCTGTCAACATCCAAATAGGAGGGGAAAATACCAAAAAGTGGGCAAAAGCTCAGGAGGACCACTGTCTGGTCTTGTCACAGAGTTTGTTTTAGCTTCTGGCCAACAGACCCAGTGTCTGCAGTGGGATACACTCATGGCATTTGAGTGGCAAACCTGCTTAGGTTCTGACTTGTCCTAGAGCATATGCACTTAGTCGCTGAGGGAGAGAGAGAGAGGAACCAGCTGGTTGGCAGAAAAACACCCTTGGCATGGACCGTTATTCTTGTATTGACACCGTCACAAGCTGTACTCCCAGATGGAAGAAAATTTGAAAGAAGCCATTTGTAAGTGGGGGAAAGAATAATAAAGTTAATCCTCTTTGGTGTTGGCTATGAGGACTCCCAATCCTTAGCACCACATTGCCAGTATTTTTTGTATTTCGTCTTCAAAGATCTTTTAACTGATAAGGCCATTTTGATTTTCCAGTTGAGTGTGTACATGCAGTAGACTTTTGGAAGATCATTCATAAATTGATCATTCTCCTACTTTGCTTTCATTGACCAAGTTCGAACATACTAAAAAAGCAAATGTAATTTTTATTTTTATCCCTTAGGAGCCTGCAGAGTGTGGGGCATTTTCTAAGCCATGCTTTGAGAATTGTCAAAACGCTATAACCACCTCCAGGAGAAATGATAATAGTTCATTGCATCCATTTGGCACTTACAGTTCACAAGACAAACAGAAAGGTAAGAGTCTGTCCATTTCCATCTACTGCAAATGGCGTGAGAAAACACAAGACTATCTTAAAAAAAAAAAAAAAAGGACTAAGGGAAGTTAATTACACTAAGTGCAGGCTTTGTTACTCTGAGTCATGAACACGGAGAGATGATGGGTGGGAGAGCTGACTCAGAAGTTGTGAAGCAGATTCCTGGCATCGCCTCCAGTTTAAGTGACAGTTTCTATGCTTGCTGCCCCAAACACGGAGGATGATGTGTGAAATAAGCCAAACAAAAACAAAATGGCAGAATGGAGAAACAAAATGGCAAACTGTTATTTTTTTTTTTAACAATCTTTTAATTATTGGAAGTTACCAAATGTAAATAACTATTAAACTTAAAAAAAATGTATGGACTAGTATTAAGCCATAAGATGGTCATAACATGATTCACAGATTCTAGAAGAGTGTGGTAAATACCATGAACCGAGACCATTGTGTAACAGTTGGAATGCTCTTATTATTCCCTTACTACATTGTCTTTCCCTTATTATCTTCTACTAGTGGTTGCATAGTGATCTGTTGAATGCAGGCACTATTTATGTAATCGATCCCTTATTTACATTTAAGATGTTACCAAAATTTAACTACATGGGAACAAGTTCTAAACTCTGAGAACGCCATCAGAACAGGCTTGTACCTCTCAGATTCCTCTAGAATTAAATTGTTTCATCAGAATGGGACGCCGTTTTTTTCCTCTGACTTAGTCCATTTTAGTGAGAGTAGCAGCAACAGCTGTGGCCATTTATTTATTAAGTGTTTACTGTCTGTTAGAGTCTGTGTTAAGCAATTTACATGCACACTGGAAGTGAGTAATACTATTATCCTCATTTTACAGATGAAGAAATAGAGAGTAAATAATTAACCCAAGACCACATTCTTGATCTGTGCAGAGCCTGGATTCAGCCCCTATCTCTCTGATTCAAGTTCACTCCTTAAAGCACAGCACAGACCTTGTCTTACATTGGTCTCTTGAAACTGTTGAAGTCCTTTCACCTGATACCAAGAGTGTCATTAAAAGCTCACTTGACTTTGTATCAGATAAAAAAAAAAATACTGTCTTTTCTCGTCTTCTTTAAGAAATTAAAATTTGTCTTGACAAAGCGAGATCTCTTTCTGAGACCTTAAATCACAGTAGGAGGAGAATCTGGGGAAGGAACAGCAAGTTTTCCACAGACTAGAACAGCCTTCTCTCTACCGTGCCCATATAGTGATCAAGAACATCGCCATGTGTATTAAAATATCTAGGCTTTACATAATTTGATTGGCGTTTAATTCTCAAGCAACATGTGATACAGTGACAATCCAAGTTAAAGGTTTTATTCCTAATTATACCAGTGACATCCAAAGGAGTAGTGGGCATGTTATCCCCTATCTTGTTTCATTTTTTTTAAAGATTTTATTTTTTAAGTAATATCTACACCCAGCGTGGGCCTCGGACCCACAACCCTGCGATCAAGAGTCACACACTTCACCAACTACGCCCACCAGAAGCCCCTCATTTTTAATAACTATAAAATATTGACACTGGAGTGGTAATTACATGGAGTATTTTTAGAGGACATCGAGATAGGGAAATGGGACAGTATCTCTAGAAGGACCAACAAAGGCCAAAATAACGAAACTATAGAACTAGTTAAAATGTAAGGATATACCCGGAAAAAAATTCAAGTAATAGAGTCCGGTCAAAGCACATGCTAAAAATAAAATGTCATAATTCTTTGAAACTTCAATAGAATGTTTTGAGTTTGTATTTCCACTGAACAGTTAGGTCCTTTGAGTACGTGTGGCCACAGACAACCACTGGGAGTCTCTGTCTGTTCTCTTCCTCTTGAGACTTACCTCCAGGTAGAACAACATTTTACACCAGTGAAAAACCATGCAGGTCAGCTACCTACAAGGTTCCTGCTGTACTTCCTCTCCCCGTGTCAGTTTTCCAAGGTGACAAAAAAATCCAGTTCTTTCAAGAAGGACTGTGCTGAACATTATTTTTCTTTAAAGCAGGAAAAATCTATTGCTGTTATTTCCTTGTAGATCTGTTATACAATATTCAGTTAAAGAATTAGGCCTACCAAGGTATAGACTCATTAAATTTTAATCGTAAGAGACCTGTAGATGAAATTCTCTTACTTTTATGTAAGCCTATTGACTTAGAGGTAAGAATATATATAATAGAATTTGTAAACATGATGCTGGAGAAAAATATCATGATCATCATCTCTTTGTCATACTAAAAACATTTAAAATTTTGGGAACCATTGAGAGTTTCTGAGTTTCAGTTGCACATGAGGTAGCAAGAGGCCAGTAAGCCTCGTGAAACCTGAGTGTTGACTCAACATGACCAAGTTTTTTAAGGAGCCCCTTCAGAAAAGCAAGACTGAGTTGACAAAATGTAATGTCTAGTGTGGAAAGGAACTTTTACAGCCAAAACAGTCACTTCTTTTTTCTTCCCTTTTTCCTTTCCTTTGTATATTTAAAAATCCAATGTTGATATGCTGGGTTCCTTCTATTTTTGTAATAATAGTACATACCACCCACAGTTCCTTGGTTATTTTTTTTATATATATATACACATACTCCTGTCAAGCTGTAACAGGGAAAAGGCATTTTTAGAACTAACGTTTGTAGAAAGTGTAACACCAGAAAATTCACATTTGTGTTGGAGAATTGCTAGCAATGCCTGCAGAAAAATGAGTGTGGTGCCCCAAGTGGTAAGGGGTCAGGATGGGGGCTGTGTCCCAACAGTTTAGTTATAAAATCCTATTAAGCATTTAAATGGTAATAAAGAATATGAAATACCAACACTGTACTTTCTGAAGAATTTTGCTGCTAGATCTCACCCGTGGCCAAGTAATGGTTAAGTAATAGTAATAAGCACCATTTGCCTCTGGTTTGTTATTAGTTCTCTTTTCATTGCTCTCGTCTCCCCCTTTTGTGCTCTATTCCTGCTTCCCCTCCCCTCTCAATTCTACTGCACCCCAGCCCCATGTGTGAGTCACCCATTGCCCTAAGTCTGCTCAGGATCACCATCCAGGAAGGGCTCCTGGAGGACTTCCATCCCCACCCCAAATCAAACCCCTTCGGTTGTGTGTCCTGTCTCACTGGATCCATGTTCCCTGGGGTCCTTTGGGCAGACACATAATGTATAATTATTCCTAATGTGCCTTCTCTGGGGAAACAGCATGTGTCCACTCCTCTGTAGCACGTAAGGCATTCCCTTTGGAGTGGAGTGGTGATCAGAAATTGAATTATTCTTTTCAATTTGCCTGATGTTTATTGGATACCTCCATTGTGTAGAATACACCATCAGGGTTTCAAAAAAGAATACAATGCTGTTATAGCCCTCAAGAATAGGCTTTAAAATTTTTTCTAATTAAAAAAAATCAAAAACAAGGGGTCATCAAATTTTATCTGTAAAGGGCCAGATAGGTTAGGGTTTGCAGGCCAGGGGATCTCGGTCTCAGCTCTTCAGCTCTGCCGCTGTAGTCCAAAAGCAGCCATGGACAGTAGGAAAAGAATGAGCATAACTGCTCAGTGAAACTTTATGTACAAAACCGAATGGCGGGCTTGTTTTGGACCAGGGCCATAGCCCGCTGAGCCCTTGTCTAAAGTTGCAGTCCCTTTTCACTCTTCTTTTCGGATCTGACCCTAGCAGGATGGAGTCTGTAAAACAAGTAACAACAATAAAATAAAATAAAATAAAAAGATTGAAATAAGGGTTATTGGGTCATGAAGTAGTTACTTGAGGCTGCACTGTCAACATTCACAGGCATATATATAGGATGACCATCAAAACTTAACCTTGTACATGTGATGAAATCCAGAAATATTATATTTTGGAGAAAAGAATTCCGTATTTTCACACTGATAGAGGGTTAATAGAGATGTTTGGGCCAAGAGAAAGAAAAATTCCTTATAACACCTGAACATGTTTAAAAATATACCATGGATAGAGAGTCAACAAAGAAGATATTTGCCTCTGTACCTATAGATACTTAAAAATATGTAGATTGTTCATATGGACGAAATAAAAATTAAAGGTAACAGGTACCTGGGTGGCTCAGTTGGTTAAGCACCTAACTCTTGATTTTAGCTCAGGTCATGATCTTGGGGCCTTGGAATTGAGCCCCATGTCAGTCTCCCTGCTCAGTGAGGAGTCTGCTTGTCTCCTTCTCCCTCTGTCCCCCGCCCCCCAGTGCAATCTTTCTCTCTCTCTAAAAAAAATCTAAAGGTAACAATTGTAATAAAACTTGAAGAATCCAGAGAAGATGCTGAAGAAGAGGAGGGAGAGGAGAAAGAGGACAAGGAGGAGTTTCTCCATAGTCCAGTAAGAGAAATAGATATAGATACATAGATGATAGATTGATAGCTCATTGCAATAGCAGCATGTGATAAATGTTATAAATGGAGTAATTTTCCATAATATTAATAGATAAACCCCAAATATCAGGGGATAAAGACAGTGAAAGTATTTTTCTTGTCTTAGCACAGCCCAGTGAGGTGTGGTAGCAGGAGGATGGGAGCTGTGCTCCCTGCAGTGATGGAGGACCTGGGTTCCTTCCATTGGTAGCTGGGCCATTTTCTAGAGCCTCATCCCCTCCTCCTTGCAGCTGGAAGATGGGACAGGTGGAGAGAATGCACCCTTTCGTAACCACTGATACTGGGGATGTCAATGACCAGAGCAACTCACATGCTATTGGCAAGAACAAGTCTAGGGACAAAGAAGGCTGGGAAATGGGGTCTGTATGTGCAGGAAGAAAGGAGGGACACAGATAGAGTGAGCACTAGTATTCTCTGCCACTGTTATAAAAATACTGAGGTGGATCTTGAGAGAAGGGTGGGACTTTGATGGTTGGGACTGGATTTTGCAGTTATGTAAGCAAACACACTGAGGCAAGAAGGCCCAGGCTTGTGGCTGGGGAACAGTAAGTAGTCTTGGGTAGCTAGTGTGTGATAAGGAGCTGACGTTGCCTGCCAGGGGTGTAGACCTTTATTCTCTAGGCTGTTGTGTGCAACTGAAATGTTTCTGAGAGGCCAAGGATACATGATCATGGCTGTGTTTATCACCAGTGTGAAAGATGGGCTAAGAAGTTGAGGGTAGAGAGATTAGAGCCAGTGGAAAATGTTGTCCCAATGTGTCCCTCGTCTCCAGTTTACAGTGTATCCTTCTATTTCTCGCAGCAAGTCTCTGGCTGCCTGATTGCCACTGTATTACCAACTCACTAGATCACTTGGGTGGGAGGCAGTGCAGGGGGACAGTGCTGACTGCCTTCGCTCACCACGCTTCTGTACCCTGGTCACCCTGCCTATCAGAACTCCTGCGTCCAGCCTTCTACCCAGGGACATGTCAGCACTGCTAGAACTACCTCCGTATCCTACTAGTCCCTGGAGCAGAGTGTGGAACAGGGTTCTCCATAGAAGAACCAATGGGATGCGTTTGTATTTATATGTATTTAATGTATAATAGACATTATATTATACATCGTATAACATATAATATAATGTATAATATATAATATATATGACATATATGTAAGAACATATAATAACTGATATAATGAGGAATTGGCTCACATGATTATGGAGCCAGGCAAGTCCCAACAACTGCAAGGTGAATGAGCAAAGCTAAAGACCAAGCAGAGACAACAGTGTAGTCCTGCCCTGAAAGCCAGCAGACTCAAGACCCAGGAAGAGTCAGTATTTCTGTTTAAGTCCCAAGGGCAGGAAAAAGCTAGTGTCTCAGTTTGAAGACAGTCAGGAAGGAAGAATTCTCTCCTACTCAGAAGAACGTCAGCATTTTGGTCCTACTAAGGCCTTCAACTGATTGGATGAGGTTCACCCACATTATGGGGGGACAATCTACTTTACTCTGTCTATTGACTTAAATGCTAAGCTCACCCAAAAAACAACCTCCCAGACACACTCAGAATAACGTATGATTAATTATCTGGGTACTTTGGGCCCAGTCAAGTTAACCATAAAAGTAACCATCACACCTGGCATGTGGGCAAATCAAGCAGGTTCTTTTACCAGCAACATTTCACAGGGGTAGGGACACTTTTCTCTTGTTCCAGCAATCAAAACAAATAGGGTCCACCTTTTACCAAATCTCTCACTGTAGTAGATACACAGTAGAGTTTAGGGGGTATAGAAGAATAATCTTTTAGTTGCTTATTAGCACTTTGCATTTATAAATCTGTGTGAATATGCACCATCTTATATAATTCTTATATTCCTCTAATGAAGCTATTCTCATTCCCACCTTATAGATTTCAAAAACTAACACTTAGAGAAGTTGAATTGTTGGGCCAAGTTCACAGAGTAGTGGGAGCCATGACTGGGGACCTGGCGGCCTTGCTGCACAAACTTGACTCTCCCCCAGGCTGCTCTCTCATGCTTTTCATACGTTCATTAGTGCTGGTAATAAGGATGAGCATCAGATGACATAATGTACATAATGCTTAGCACAATGTCTGGTACACGATAAGATCTCAACAAACCTGCTTGTTAGTGGTTGTAGTAAGATTCAGGATACATGTCTAGTTCTTCCAGAGTAGAAGAGATTGAAAAAGTGTACATTTTAAGTAGGTGAGAAAACCAGGTCTGACCCTAGTCTTTTGCTTCCAAGGCCTCAAACCCACGTATTTCCATTGTGGCACAGATGCAAAAAGAGTATTTTTTCCCCTCTACCATCTCTAAATGGTGAGTAGATATAAAGTATCTCATGTTTGGGGTTTTTTTTTTAAAGTGCTTTTTGTCACTAAGGCAAATACCTAAATCACCACATAACCCAGCGTATTCATGAGAGAGTCTTGTTTACAAAACCATTAAGGCATGAAAGAGATGGCTTTGTTAATCTTCCACAGAACACGCGTCATGAGCTACTGTCAGCCTTCCGTAGCTGGGAAATGCTATTCAGGGTGCACGGTTTTGACTTGCCTTGGGTTGCTGCTAATAGGGTAAAAACCTATTAGCAGGCTTAGATTTCCTCACCCAGGGCTGCCTTAGCTCCCATACAAATCCTGAATCAGTTCTGTAGGAGGACTTATTGATTTCAGGTTGGTTAATGTGTTGGTGCAGATGGCATCTGTGAGATGGACCGAAAGAAAGCCAGGCACCAAATAGCTCTGCCTCCCATTGACCACAGCTTCATTGGTTCTTTGTTTTTTAGAGCTATTCCTCCCCAGTGACGGATGGGCCGAGGCTGAGGTCCCGCCTTCTCCACCACCACATCCCATTCTGGAACTGGGCACTGAAGATTACAGCCACAGGTACTGATAAAATGCGAGCTCATCAACGTTCCCCAGTACAGTGTTTCTAGGAAAACCCAGCAACCTGATTTTGACTCTATTTCTTTCCAGAATGGAAATCTCATAGCATCTATAATACCTTTTCAGTGAAAACTCCTCATAGCTAAAATTAGTAGTTTAGAATGTTCATATTTTGCTTCCTGGAATTTAAGATTCATCATATATTATAAAATATTTGAGAAAATTGTTGAACTTTCTTTTATCATGTTGAAAAACCAGAGAACTCAAAAGGTTCTATGGGAAGGTATAAAACAAAACTGAGGGGACATAAAGCTTAGTTGATTTTTTTCTTTTTTCATTTGTAATTGGCAAACCCTAAAGATATTTTAAAAATAAATGTTCCAAGAAAGTTAATGGAATCCAAAAATTAAAGCAACACCATATATAATCTAAAATATTGAAAAGAGTGCCCAATATTATATCCACTCTGTAATAGAAACCAAAAAATCAATAATTTTTAGAATCTCACAAGCATGAGAGAGAGAGATTTACTAAGTGTACACACCATCTGACTAGTGGAATTCATAGATTTCGTTCTTCTGATGAGTTTTAAAAATCATTAACTTGTCCCTTTGCTATTTTCTGTATTTATTATGGCTGTTAAAAACTGTGTATTTTATTCCATTCTATGTCCCAGGATAATCCTGTGAAATTTTTTCATTTTTCTTGCAGCAATGCTGGTGTCATTCCTATTATGCTTTTTATTACAATCTGCTAAAAATAAAACACCACCAAAAGAGTATAGCTAACTCTATTAGCGGGAAGCTTACCTATATTTAGCTATCTCTGATTCCTTCATTTTTGAAGTCCGCTATCTGACTCAAATCCAATTTCACCAACTGGGTGGATAATTACAGTAATGTTCTAGATCAGTTTTCTAGGGGTTTCTTGAAAGAAAATGTAGACATATTTAATTTTGTCCATTCATTTCCATTGCCTGCCTCAAACCTGAATCAAAAATGGCAGTTTGGTGGCCATAACAAAATGCATTTAAAAAATAATTTCATTCATTCTACTTTACTGTTTATTCTGTGTATATATGCAAAAGTGTTGGAATAATGCAAAGATGAATCAGATATAAACCCTACCCTCAAGAAGATGGTAGGCAGTAGGTAAAACAATAACTAGCACGCAAGGGACAAAGTGGTATTTACCAGAAGGTATAGAGAAAATGCTGTGGACATCCAACACAGAGGAGATGCTTCCAGATAGAGGAATCAGGGAAAATTTATGGGAAAAGTGACATTTCAACTAAACCTCAAAGTATGAATCAGAGGTGGACATGAGAAAAGCCCAGGAAGGAGGGGAATTTCAGAGAGAGGGAAGGGTAGAAGGAACAGCATGGCAGCTGGGAAAGGAAGTTGATTTGTGCAACTTGTATCATGGCTGACTGGCCAGATGCTAGAGCGCAGAGTGCAAAGATAAGAAATGCAGACTTCCTTCATTAGATGGTCAAACCTTGTGGTAGGGTTTCAGCAGAGAGCATGATAAGACCTGGGTTTTAGTTGTGCACAACAGGCATTAGGGAGATGGAGAAAGGTTAACATCCACTGGAAGCCAGAGACTCTTTGGACATTTTCTAGGGCAGTAGCAGTGAAAGGTATTAAGGATCTGTGCTGGGGAGGGTGGGGAGAAGCTTTCAGATGAGAAACCTCTTCAGGTGAGAGAGGGTATCAGAGATATTGCAGAGATGGAATTATCAGGAATTAGCAATGGCCTTTTTGGCTTCTTCAGTGTCTCCACAAATTTCTTGGGGGGGTGGGGTGTGGCGGGAGGTGTTGATGACAGTCTCAGGTTGAGTGAGTTCAGTTGTGGATGCGGAAAGTCATAAACAAGGATAGGGACTGGCAAGAGAAGAGATTGGGCTGGCCAGAATGAAGAGAGGAACAGCATGGCTGGAGAGGAAGGGGCAGAGCCAAAGACATTTTTTAGATGGAAGGAACAAATGTAAAGCTTTGAAACTCTTCCCCCTGGGATCTTGTGACCTGCACCATCCTGCAAGCTGCTGCATTGCCTAGGTGACCAGCAGCAGCGAGGCGGGGGGGGGGGGGGGGGGGGGGGGGGGGGCGGGTTGGATGTGTGGAACTTGGGATGGAGGAAGGGTTGGAAGGGACCAGGAGGGCTGAGCAAGGGAGGCCGCCCTGGCTTTCAAAAAAAAAAAAAAAAAGTTAAAAGCCCTCTAAAAGGGAAAAGTGGTTTAGGGATGTAGCCAGCCTTCTGAAACAGAACACAACTATTGCATGAGAAGTGAGATGCAAACGTGATCAGACTTCATGCCTGTTACCTTGAACCAAAATGACATCAGGGATTTACGGAAGTTACCTGTAGTTATGATGTCATCAATTATGGACAAAAGTTTAGAATATATGTGTCTAAATAAAAAATAAATACAAAGGAAGTATATTTTCTACTGTGATCTCTCAGAAAGGGTTTAAGGCAAATTAGGAACAGACAGAATATATTGAATTTTATTAACAGTTTAGACAACATTTGGTTATTCCGTACATGATCATATTTTTTTCTTTCTCCATTCCCTCTGGGTTCTCTGGGTCTGTCTCTCCCCTCCCTCCCTCCCCCACTCTTTCCCTCCCTCCCTTCCTTTCTGTATCTACTCTCATTCATAGTAGCCAGTTGTTGAAGCCTATTCATGGATGGACACCTGAGATTTCAGAATTTTTTTTTTTTTTTTTTTGCCATACCTCTCAAAATCTTCTCCTTCCTTTTGATTTCTGACAGTTCTCCTTGAACATTCATGGCTGGGTCTTATATGTCTTTCACATTCCTGATTTGTCACCACATTCAGGATGCTGGCATATGCTTCCTGCTACCTTTATTGATTCATTATGCAGCATAATTTGACATTGAGTATCATTTCTATTTGATAGATCCCCTGGTTGTTCATGCTGAAAACGTGGCCTTTATCTAAACCGTGGCTTTGGCCTGCTGTCAGCTCGCAGCTTCCCACAGCCTCCACGGCAGCCCCCTGAGCCATGAGCACGTGCTGACTTTCTTCAAAATTAAAATATGTCAGATTTTATAGTTAATCACCGTGTCACCCTTTCCCTCCAAAAACTTCCAATAAAATTACAAATGGTCTTACTAGTCTCACTTACATGTCTAAAATGTTTTCACACTAACTAATTCAATACTACACTTTATTATTTAAGTGCACTGTATAAGTTCATAGACCAATGCACAGTATATTGGCTCTAATCCTGTAATTTCTCATATTACACTCCCCTTCTTAAATATCAGCCTTATCTTGCCTTATTTCTAATTTTGTACCATGGCAAAATGGGTCCTTCTCTCGAAGGTTTCAAAACGTACACTTGGTCATATTCAAAGCAATGGCAACTGGTGTGTAAATCGCTATCATCAATTTAACGGATATATTCAGGTATGCATAGTGTGTATACACACACACACTCACACACATATATATGAACATTTGTTACACTCATTTGTAGAAAGCGGCTTTTTTAGTTCTTTTATCAGCCTTCATTATATGTAAACATTTTTACCAAAAAATTCACTTTATTTAGACTGACCCTTACCTGACGTTACTGCATCAAGGGGCATTGCCACCTTGCTTTCTTTAAAATGGGGATGGGGATCATTGTTTCCCGAGAATTTCAAGAAATGTGAGTTCTTGTGTTTAATTTGTCAATTAGTGCCTAGTTTGGTAAAGTAAGACAATAAAGTGGGTTAACCAGTGTGTGCCTCCGTTAGGTAGATTCCCATAGTCTTCCTTGAGCAGAGCTCTGTAAATGCAGTGCTACCTAAGTTTTAATGAGGAATATTCATGTTGGTCCTAAACCCCCTCCTCAAATGGCTTTCGTTGTAACACAGGGCATCTGTTTGGGTTAACTCTTTGCTTTCCTTTTATTTCATGGTATGTAGCACTCTCCTGAAACACAAAGCTAACCTAAAACGCAAGCAGCATAAGAGAGGGAGTGAATCTGCCCCAAAGGGAACATTTGGATGTTCCTGGAGTACTTATCAGCAGCACCTGTGCCCCGGGCTGGCCACCATGTCAGCCAAAGCTTTTGTGGCTCTGAGAAAAGGCAACATGAAGAAACCACAGTTCGGGTCCTCACTTTGCCACTGGCCATCTGTGTGACCTTGGAACAGCAGCTCCTCTTTGGGCCTCAGTGTCTTATCTACAAGATGAGGAGTTAGATGAGGTGACCTTTAATGCCTCCCGGCTCTTAAATTCTCCATTCTCTGAAGGCCATGAGTCTTTCTGACACTAAAACCACATCATCACAAGAGATCAAAGGATGTGAAACTAAGTGCAAATAAAGGTCGAATACCACATTTAAAGGCAAGTGCTTCCAAAACATCTAGGCTCAGGGGGAAGCTCATGTTCACAGTAGCCTCTCAGAATTCTTCTTTAAAATGGGCTGAAACAATCCGAGCGATGCTGTTATGCAAGGCCAGCGTCCGTAGCCCTGTGGTGCAAGGAGATTTACTCACACCTGGCATATTCTGTCATCACTCCCTACCACATCTAATATACTCCATATAGGCCACTGGTTTTATCGATTGAAAATATAAGCCAGACACCAAGGAAGAAGCCAAACAAACAAAAAAGCTTTCTAAAGAGTAGATTTGAATTTCTTGAGAAACTTTCATGAAACCATGTATAATTTCTTCACTGAAGAGCGTCTCAGGCCCTCTCTAGCCTACAGAAATAAAGAAAAGATTTAACAGCTCACTTTGATCGAGCTCTCATTGTGTTCTAGGCGTTACTGTTAGCATATACCATACCTTCATTTCTTATAACAACTCTCTACATCCTAAAACTCTCTCTTGCGGGGACTAGTACACTGAGGCCACATGCCCTGGCTCAGGGCTCTCTAGCCCAGGTTCCTGACCATCACGGCACATTACCCTTAGCTCCACTCGTGCTGAGCATAGCAGAAGGGATAAACTTGTTGGAGGCACCATGTTGTATACTTGAAACTAATGTAACATCGCGTGTCAACCTTACCGCAGTTAAAAATAAATAAATAATATTTGTTAAAAAAAAGGAAAAAACCTGAAAATAAATAGAAGGAGAGAAGGGCTCTTAGTCCCAGGTCTACCGAGACCCTGACCAAAACAGAGAAAGAAAGAGACTGGAAAAAATCGTATAGATGACTCGAAAAGCAAAAATGTATGGTCATTTGGGAAGCAAAAGCGGGTCTATTTATTTACCTGCTTAAGTTGTTTCCTAAATGCTCCCACTGGCATTTACTCTGTGTCAGAATCCATTCTCCTGACTTTACAAATCTTTTTATTTTTACTTTACAAGCTCATTGTATCTCTCAAGAACCCCGTGAAGTAAGGAGTGGAGTTAGACCCATTTTATGCATCAGGAAATTGAGGCACAGAGAGGTTCAGGGCTGTGCGCAGGCCCCACAGCTAGTCAGGGGCGGAGCCGGGATTTAGAACCAAGCAGCACTGCTTTGGCATCCGGGCTCTTGAGCTCTGTGCTCTGCTGCCTGATGCGGGTACTTCCATAAGCCCCCCACCGTATTACAATAATGGGGATTCATTTATTCACTCAGCAGTATTACTATTGCTGCATTTTAATTTTAAAAAAGGCAGTATTGAATGTGCATAACTAATGAGTTTCAAGGAAAGATGAAACTTATTTTGGTATATTTGGTTAAGAAATTGAGATCCCCGGTACATTTTTGAAGGATTCTCATTCACGATGGTTCATTTTTTTTTTTATTGTTGCTTTACTGTTTACAGTGTCAAATCCCAACTGTTTGAAAACCTCAACCTCAGTACTTTCAGATTTATCGGACACTTGATTTGAGTTTCACTGTATTTAAGACTAAAGTTATGCTGAAATGAGCCACCATATTAACTTTCTCAATATATGAGAATACGAGGGGAGAAAGCAGCTGTAATTTAATTTACAAAATTTAAAAATTTGATTTATTTCTAGACCAAGAAATAAAGCATTGTCTGTAATTCCCTTGTATAATCCCCTCCATCCTCAAGCCAAATAAATAAAATATTTAGCAGAAATAGAGTTCTTTGAGATTGACTACAAGTACTGGGAAGCCCATAAGGGCATTTAATATATCTGGTGTCTAAACTGTGCTTTTCTTGTTCTTTCCTTTTTGTGTTATTAATGAGTAGACTGTGTGCTCGGTATGAATGTTAGTTTCAGGAAATAGGCCTAAATAAAGTCGGAGACCAAACCACTGCAGCCGGCAGTCTTTCAGCAGGATGGTCGTCTCTAAAGTACACAAGCCTTTACTTGTTTTTAAAGGAAGGGCATGCTTAGCCCTCAGAGATCTCTTACCCCGCTTCTAGGCTCTGTGAGTATCTGCCGACCTCCTCCAGTTCCTTCCACGCCTAGCTTTCCCATTTGAAGTTATGTATTGTACAGCAGGATCCCAATTAGCAGAAATCAGTGAAGAGGAAAACATGATATTAACCAGAGAATATTTTATTTAAATTGTGGAGTGTGATAAAGTACATAAAAATAGAGTTGCTACATCTCATAAAAGCCACCCAAGATTCCAGAATCGGTTGAAAATACATGGTTGGGAGCTGGAAAGGATATGAGGTGGGGCTGGGTTCAAAATGAGAACTGCTTCCTTTACCAAAAGAAAAAAAAAAATTTTTTTATTCCAAATCTAAATACGGCGTATGGCTTCTTTCCACAGCTCTGGGGTGGATTCAGCAGTATATTTTCCAGATCAGCACATCCACTTCAGATCTGTGACACCGGCCAGGCAGCCTGAATCGATGAATCTGAAAGCCTCCAAGAGCATGGACCTTGGTAAGTGAGGGTGAGTGACATCCAGGTCAGCGCGCCAGCCTTAAGCCCATCTGTCTTCCTGAATGTCCTCCCTTTGTTGCCTCAGCTCCAACCTTAGGGGGCGAAGTCGGCCCCAGGCTGGAGGAGGGGATATTGGTCTCACACATTTAATTGTAATTACCCCTCTTTAAAAGAGAGGTGAATGACATTTTTATAAGGCGGTCCATATTGGTCAGAAAAATACGATTATTCCTTCCGGATGATCTGGATGCCGTCAGCATCAGTGAATCACCTGCCTTTGTATTTGCACTCTCACTTCTATCAGTGACTTTGCCATTCTCGCGAACATACCCGCTGCGGGGTCTGGGAAGATAATAGGGTTAAATGAATCCTCTTCCACGGGGTTTCCTATCTCTATGTGCAGTGGACAGGGATGGCAGCAGTGATAAATCTTCCCGATTTATCTCTTGAAATGCCCATCTTCAGATCCTGTTAACACTGGAGGGGAAAGGGTTCCTTGAGTTTGCCAGATGGAGGCTGTCAAGGTACCCTGGGTCCATGCCTGAAGAACCTCACTGAGGTTCTGAGCTCCGCAGGGAATTTCAGGGTGACTCTTGGCTGCTAGTGCAGAACGAGGGCCCCCTGGAAACAATGTTCTCCAGGTCCTACGATGTGGGACCCCAGAAGACATTTCAGACACCCAAGCGTATTGCTGTGCTCTCACGGGCTGTTGGAGAGAGAGGACTATGAGGGAAGGGTGCAAGTGCAAAATAAATCCCCAGCAAATATTCATTGCTGCTGCGTGCTCACAGGCCGTGCTTTGCAAATGTTTTCTCTTGAGACGTATTGCATATTTCATTAGTTAGCAACAAGAATATAGAATAATCAAAACCATGTGCTCCACAGAACAATCTGATAAATAGTGCTTAGCTCTTACTCATTTACAGGAGTTCAGAAAAATGTTCAATCATGATGAAACAAGAGAAATTGATTCTATTTTCTACAAATTAACTAGATCACTAGGATACGTTTGCTCTGATCACCTATAGCAAGAGAGGGATAGAAAAGCTGAGCCCTGGTCAGAAAAGGGGATTTTCTCCAGCATGAACCTTTGACAAACCAAAGGAATCATGTGTGAGTGACCGAGGTTATTACTAATAATTTGAGGAGCAACTGATTTTTATAAAGTGCTTGATAAACATCTTTTGTTCTGTCTTCCCAATTACTCTATGAAGAAAACAAATAGATAAAAATCTCTTTTAATTTGGGGCAAGAATATATTACTATTTTCCTCATTTAATTAAAACAAAAAGTTCCAAAAAACTCTCTGCAAAAGAAAAAAAAATGGCACCCATTTTAAGAAAGAAAAGCTATTATCAAATCTGTAAAAATAAAGCCTAAGGTGTATCCAGAAACAGTATTTCTGTTTATATTTTTTTGTTTCTGAAAACTTTGTTTTGAGAAGTTTTCTATTTTTACATTGAAACAGTCCTTCCAAAATATGTATAGGTAGCAGTCACTCATTGCATTCTATTGGACTTACACCATAAGTGACAATAGTAATCGTTTGTTCCGTTTGCCTCATTGGGTAGAGGTCCCGAGCTGTTTTCAGGACATAGGTGCCAAAGCTGTGGCTTAAACGCAGCATACAGCAGAAGTGGTAAAATTTGGTATACAAATATTTTATACACCATCAAAGTTTGGTCTCTTCCAGGAAATGCCAGTTTAAAGCTAACAGTCTTGCAGAGGGCAGCATTCTAGAGCCATTCTGAACCCCTGTCCCCAAAACAATTGAGGGAGCTCAATAAACATGTTGATTTTCTTAGCACATAAGCTCAGATGATACCAGATGGTAAACATTTGGAAGTGTCTTTCCTGTTTGGTTAGGTGAAAAGATTATTGTGAAGTCATTTCATTTTCTATAAGTAGCAGTGGGCAACCTAAGGAATTATTATATTTACTAAAAAGGGTGGTGGCTATGCTTATAAAGATATCAGGGTCAAGATCCAATCTTCAAAAAGTAAAAAGTCAATCATCCATCCATCCATCCTCAGGTATTTAGGCTGAATATCAAATCAGTGCTTTTGACTATTTTTGGACCTGGAAAACTAGCAGTTTCCTATGGTTCAAAACTTAAAAAAAAAAAACCTTTTATTTATCTAGTCCTTTATGTTGGATAGTTCTCCTTTCCAAAGTCTACAGGAATCTTTGAAGGCTAACAGTCCCAATTAGTACCTTTGTTTTTGTTTCATTTTTGTTGCTGAGTCTAGGCTAGCATTTTAACTTGCATATTATGTTCAAATTATTTTAAAGGTGAGTGAGTTCCATTTACTTAATTTCACTTATGTTTCAAAAGATAGACAGCTCTTGTGAGAAAAAAGTATTCTCATCCCCAGATAGAAACATGATTTAAAAATAGTTGGCTATGTATACATACGTAGCACTTTATTTGCTGCACCATCTATGTACATATATCTATATCACATATTGTGTTTCTTTATAATAGTTGTACAGTTTTATGTGAATGAATCTGGATTTGCAATTTGCTTTTCCCCTTTTGACTGAATTTAGGATTGAGAGTTTAGGGTATTTTTTGTTTTTTTTTTGTTTTTTCAGGGGATCCATTTGTATTTCACATTCTATGATTTGCTAATTTATATCCTTTGCCAAAAATGTTTCCATTTCTTAATTCTTTTTGTCTTTAGAATGTTGTTATGGGGTCACCTGGGTTGCTCAGTCAGCTAAGCGTCCACCTCTTGGTTTTGGCTCAGGTCATGATCTCATGGATTATGAGATCAAGCCCCATGTCAAGCTCCCCACTCAGTAGGGAGTCGGCTTGAGGATTCTCTTCCTCTGCCCCCCCTCCCCCGACTCTCGAGTACATGCACTCTCTCCCAAATAAATAATCTTTTTGGGGGGCACCTGGGTGGCTCAGATGGTTAAGCATCTGCCTTCGGCTCAGGTCATGATCCCAGGGTCCTGGGATCGAGTCCCACATTGGGCTCCCGGCTCAGTGGGGAGCCTGCTTCTCCCTCTGACCCTCTCCCGTCTCATGCTGTTTCTCTCTCACTCGCTCTCTAAAAAATAAATAAATAAAATCTTTAAAAATAAATAAATAAATAAATAAATAAATAAATAAATAAATAATCTTTTTTAAAAAAAGAATGTTATTATTTATGTTGCAAAGAATTTCTTTCAATCCATTATTTGTCATCTTAGTTTGATTATGATATCCTTTACTGTGAAGAAAACTTCAGTCTCGTAATAAAAAAATTTCTGTCTTTTCCTTTATGACTTCTGGGTTTTATACTTATCACATTATTTTCTTCTAGTACTTTTGGAGGCTTTTTTTTTTAATATTTACCAATCTGTAATATATTTATCCACGGTGTGTGAGGTGGAAAAAATGTTTGTTCATGACAATAGGCAAATTATTAAGAACATTTATTGATTTTTACATCCTTTCCCCATTAAAGCAGAATACATTAACATTGAATATTAAATTTCCTTACATACATTGGTCAGTTTCTAGACATATTTGTCTCTTCCATGCCAATGTCACCTTGTTTATATTATCAATATGCTATTACACTCTATTTTGATAACTTACAGGAAAAACTTCCTCTGATTTTTCTTCTTTTGTAAAATCACTTTGGCTCTTCATATACATTTACTCTCCCACATGAACTTTAGATCAGCTCAACAAAATGAATTTAAAGATTAAACAAGAATGCTTCCACTGTGTGTGTGCATTAATTATGACTTCATTGATGGTTCTTGATAGAAGAAATGTTTATATCACGTTACATAAATGTCCTTGTACTCCTACCTTCCTAAAAAAGTTTACTCAGTCAGATTAATCAGATGTTGAATTTTATTAAGTGAGTTTTAAGGATCTATACAGAATGACCATGTGTATTTTGTTCATTATTAATATAATGAATTATAGTAATAGATTCCACAATAGTCAAACTTTGTTCTTTCTGAATGACTCGAAATTTTTCTCTGTACTCAGAAAAGGTAGAAATGAACAGTGCATTATCTATGTGCTGTAAAAGTAGGTATAAAACTTTGATTACAATTTTACTCAATCTCATTAATTCCTATATATCCATTATAGATTTTTTTTGAGGCCATTCTGCTTCAATATTTTGTGAATACTTTTGCTGGCATGCATGTGGCCACCTTTAAGACAGAACAGAAATGATTAAAATGATGAATAAAAGGAAATTTATTTTTAAATAATTGGATGTAACTATGCTTATGCAAAGAGGTTAGGGTGTCATTTTCTGGGTTTTCCAGAAAATCAATCTTTTCCTACTAATTGTAGACTTTCCTCTATTTATTTGAATTACCAGAATTACTGTGTTCAGTCTGGATCCCTTTAATTTGCTCATAATTGAGCTTGTGTGGGTGTTGAGTTGGAAGCTCTCAGGAGCTGAATAACACAGCTGCCTCTTTGGCCTTTGGCATAGGGTTTTCCCCCAAAGAGCTGCCCTTTTGGCAGTATGCCAGAGAGTTACATTCAAAGACTTTTTGATGAGACATAAACATCTTTAATTTCCAAGCCTGGTGTCTTATGACCCCGTTAATACTATTTAAGAATTAACCTGAATTATTCAAGGGACAGTGCTTCAGTATTTTGGCCCATTCCCTGACCTAATCTATAGGCCCATTGAAAGTTCAGTTTAAAATACTATTTCCCACAAGGTTGTTTTTTTTGTTGGTTGTTTTTTTCTTTTTTTTTTTTTGTTTTTACTTTTGTTTCAAATTGGCCTTCTCCCATTTCAGAAGGGCGTTCTGTAACACAGAGAAGACTGAGGACAGTGCAGATGGAAGCCTGGCCAGCTGTCCTGCCTGTTCAATGAGAGGAAATGAGCTTCCAGTGATGCATGAGGCAGTCACACAGAAGTTTAGGAAGTTCCCTGACAATGAAGATTGTTAACATTCCATGTCCCATAGTCTCTTTACAAAGTACATGTGTCTTGGATGACTCCAAGATCTACAATTCAGCAATCTTATTTTTCTGTTAGTTGCTTGTTCTAAATTTTTTTAAGATAGAAAATGTTTGCAGATGCCCACAGTTGAAGGAAATTATAAATAAACTGATTTCTAATATCAACAGAGGTAAATATTTGGGTCATGTTTTGAATATAACCTTTTCATATATGTCAGACATTCCTCTCAAAGAAGTTAAGTATCTCTAGTATTAGATCAAAGATGGACATGCAAAACGTTAACTAACCCTGCTCTACTATTCTAATACTTTATTCTTAAAATTACTTTTTGGGCATGCATGTGCAAGTGTCCACAGGGACTCAGGGCAGGCTCTGTCCCCCACTCCCTCACGAGGCTAGCTGCCTGGCCTGTATCTGTAGGTGCCCGGAGGTGGGGTGGAGAGTCAACACTCCCCAAAGCCTCCTCACCCCAAATCCTTGGGGCCTGCGTAACACGGCACCCACTGCCGCACAAAAAAATAATTTTTTGTGTAGTGGGGTACTTCTGTATGCATTCTTTGCAGTAAGACAAAAAGCCTGAATACTAAATACATAGAATCTTTATAAAACTATTCAGATGATTGTGATGCTGGTTTATCAGTTAATATATATTATGTGTGCCATGTAATATGTTAATATATATCTTAATATAAATTTGTATGTATATCCGCGGATCATCATTATTGTCCATCAATAAGTAATACCTCTGACGATAGTGAGAGCTGAAGGGAGTACTGTTGTGTAAGACATAACTGACTCACTAGAAGAAAGAACAAAAACAAAACTGGTTGGGAAAGAAGAATTAATGTTAATACTAACAGAAAGTGTCTATTAACTATCTCTAGAAGACAAGGAAGAGTACAAGGACATAGTCAGGTGTATGCCCTAAGCTTTAGGAAGTCAAAATTAAGGGATTGCAGATAATGTTTATCATCCATTAAACATGTTTATGGAGTGCGTATTGTGTACTTTAAACACTGAAGCCTCAATCAAAAAGAATGAAATCTTGCCATTTGCAACAACGTGGATGGAATTGGAGGGTATTATGTTAAGTGAATTAAGTCAATCAGAGAAAGACAAATACCATATGATTTCACTCATGTGGAATTTAAGAAACAAAACAGATGAACATAGCAGAAGGGAAGGAAAAATAAAATAAGACAAAAACAGAGAGGGCGACAAACCGTAAGA
Organism: Mirounga angustirostris; assembly: GCF_029215605.1. Taxonomy (NCBI): domain Eukaryota; kingdom Metazoa; phylum Chordata; class Mammalia; order Carnivora; family Phocidae; genus Mirounga; species Mirounga angustirostris. Next base: position 165,261,566 of record NW_026991711.1, read on the forward strand.
CACTCTTAACTATAGGAAACAAACAGTTGCTGGAGGGGAGGTGGCTGGGGGGATGGGGTAACTGGGTGATGGGCATTAAGGAAGGCATGTGATGTAATGAGCACTAGGTGTTATATGCAACTGATGAATCACCAAACTCTACCTCTGAAACTAATACACTATATGCTAATTAAATTGAATGTAAATTAAAAATTAAACAAACAAACAAACATGGAGGCTTCAACAGAAAATGAGAGAAAACGGTGTTTGCTGCATGTACCTAGAAAGGAAAACCCAAGAGTTAAGGGAAGATTCCCAAGAGGAAGTTGTGGCATGATGATGATCCCTTATCTCCAAGAGGAGCAAAAGGGAGAGGCATCTGAAGATACCAGCGTGGCTGCTTCATGAACTTACTGATAACCTTGGCTCTGTAGAAGAGAGGAAGAGAAAAGCAAATGGTTAAAAAGAAAAAGGAAAACGAGAGAGAGTAGCAGTCATCTAAAAGAATAAATGCAGGAAGAGCTGAACAGCTGCTTGAAGCTCGTAAAACCTGTAAGAGTCAGACAGCCAGACTATTTTTAGAGCACGAAAAAGAAAGTGTGTGAGGGGCCCATTGTTTAGAGCACCTAACAGCTGTCAGGTGGAACGCAGAGCCCCCCAGAGCCTGTGTTAATTTTACCTTCATGCACACAAGAGAGTGATGTTCAAACAGGAAGAGCAGGCTGCCGGCGAATGCAAGGGTGCCGTTTCTATTCCTGCACACTGAAAGGATCGTGCTTCTAGAACAACTGTCCCTGATCATTAGAAATTACGAAAAGTAGGCCTCACAGTGGAGAACAGGAAGCAAATTACCAATTTTCACAGAGATGATGAATTCCAGAAACAACAGGTGAAATTACTGATCTCAACACTGATCTGCAAAGAATTTCCATGTTTGTGAAATGAAAAGAAAAAAGGCAAAAAAAAGCAACCTCCCTGAGAGGGATATTCGGAAACAACTGAGGTCTCCTTTTCTTTTTGATTGCGTTTCTAGACTTAATTCAGGGAAATGTTAGAGTTTACTTTGATCTTTCTAACGTAACGGTATGTCAATTTCTGATGGAAACTTATGGTTCAAATTATACAGGAAAGTAGGAAAAAGCATTAGAATGCCTTTTCCCAAAATGTGCTAATTAAGGCCCATTGTCATCCTGAAAGGAATGAAATAACATATAGGACTCTGGACTGGGAGCTTCTCGTTGCATCCTGAACAGAATCTGATGAAGAGTGGAGGTGTGTGACTTGAAGTTACAAAAGGCATTCTTACCAAAGTTTCAGTGGATGTTGCCCCAGAGAACTGGGTAATATGTTAGATTGACAGAATTAGCATTCAGGTGATTTCTCCAGAACTGAAGAAGGCAGAATTTAACAAAGAATGACTCCTCCGTCTACCAGGCCTTTGTTGGCTATTCACTATATCCCAGGACATCTCCTCGGTGAAGAAGACAAAAGCTCCTCCCCTGTGGGGTTTTCGTTCATGTTGGGTAAATAGATGATAAAGTTTTACCCAAGTAAAAAAATCATAAAATTTCAGATAGAGGTGATTTCTCTGAAGCCAAATTCATGTAGAGATGAAGACTGGGGAGAGGTGAAGCTATTTTAGATAGGGTGGTGAAACATAAAGGTAATGTCCTGAAGTCAGGTTCAAAGAAATCAATTGTCCAAGTACAGGATTTAGGAGACCTGGTGTAATAACGGTAAGTGAGGATGCCCTGGTTTTTAGCTGCCTGCCCGATATGGCCAACCCCAAAGGTAGTTCTGTGTTGCCAGAGGAAGGAAGATGACAATTTCACTGGACTCTGGGCTCATCATAACACATCTATAGCACTGTATTTAATTCTGGATATGATATTTTAATAGAGATAAAAACAAGGTAGAATGCATCCAGATGACAGGCCTAGAAACCATGTCTGATAAAAAGCAGTTGAAAGAAAGATATCTTGCCTGGAAGAGAGATAGCTTAGGAAGCCTATGAGAGCCCTCCCCAGATATTTTCATGGCTACTACTGAAAAACTCAAATCTGGGAGCGCCTGGGTGGCTCAGGTCATGATCTCAGGGTCCTGGGATCGGGCCCCAAGTCGGGCTCTCCCTCTGCTCCTCCCCCCACTCATGTGCACACTCTCGCTCTCTTTTTCTCTCTCTCTCAAATAAATAAAATCTTTGTTTAAAAAAAGAAACTCAAATCTGTTTAAAATTGAATCTGCTCCTCAAGTATATCAGGTGATGATAGCCACACCAGAAGATATACCACATTTACAAGCTTTGAAATCTATGAAGATGATAATGCAAAACGGAATCCTGGTTTGTGGCATATTTGGTATGCAAGGAAAAAGTAGAAATATAAATTCAAAATTCACCAGAATTGCGGGAAAGGGACCATAGTTTATTTTTCAGTGTTGGATAAAGGATATAAGTTCTTTTCATTTTTCCTTAGTGCAACTTAACATGCTTATATAGTTAACCACACAGGTTTATAAATGAAGTGGGTGGCTAGATGAACACAAGTTAAGTGAATTTACAGAAATGATGTGTCAAGACTCAGGCTGAATTCTGAGAGATGTCGCTGGTGAGAAAAGAAGAACAAGTAAGGAAAACTTCGAGTAACTGACTTTACATATAGCTGACAGCACTGCCATCCAAAGCCGGCCTCTTTCAAAACATCAAGAAAACCAACATTTGGGTCAACTGAAACTTAACCCACATTTTAGATAATTGCCACATATAAGAATGAAAATGTACCAAAGACTAGTATTACTATCAACTGAATCATAGAGACATAGATCACTTCTCTATCCCTGTAATATAACTAGATCATGATATTCCATAAAGCAGAATAAGGCAGATTCCATGTAAAATTAATCAGAATAACTAGTTGGGTTGGAAGCCAAGTCATAAAAATTCTTCTCTATGTGAAGAATATGCTTCTCTTCTTGTAAGTCTATATATGCGCTTTCTTCCTGCTTTATTTCTTTGCAGTCCCTACAAAAATATATTTTCAAAAAGCATGCTCAAGAATCATTTGACGTTGTGTTCATTATTACTGTTAATTGGAAAACAATGCCTTTTGTGTAGCAGTATACTTTTATACTACAGGAATACCTCGTTTTATTGCACTTTGCCTATACTATGTTTTTTACAAATTGAAGGTTTGTGGCCACCCTGAGTTGAGCAAGTCCATCAGCACCATTTTACCAATAGCATTTGCTCACTTCATGTCTCTGTGTTACATTTTGGTCATTCTTGCAATATTTCAGGTTTTTTCATTATTTATGTCTGTTATGGGGTGATCTGTGATCAGCGATTACAATTTGCTGAAAGCTCAAATGATGGGTAGTGTATTTAGCAATGAAGCATTTTTAAATTAAGAGATGTACCCTTTTTTAGACATAATGCTATTGCACACTTAATAGACTCTAGTGTAAACACAACTTTTTGGGCACTGGGAAACCAAAACATTCTTTTAACATGCTTTATTGTGATACTCACTATATTATGGTGGTCTAGAACGGAGCAGCATTCTCTCTGACGTAGGCCTGTTCTTGATGTGTTTTAGACTTGTCTGGAAGCTGTGTGTGGCACATCCCAGGCCACCACTCTCATAAACTCTCCAACAAGCAAGTGCTCGCAAGTAACTTGAGCACAGATGCTCTCAATGAATGACTAGGAGCCCAACTCTCTCGTATGCCCCCATCCAGAAAAAAAAGAATCTTCAAAGCAAGGAGTGTCTTTCTTAATATAAAAATACATAACCTGAAGCCTAGGACATACGGCATTCAGTGCTACTTAGTATCAGTCACAGAGAGGGTAGTGTTAGTGGGGCATTACAAGCAAGCCCTTACATCTCCTACACGTTCTTCTTGTCACTGGTGATTGACTTGACCTGTTGATGTAAGTAAATTCTCCTCAGGTAAACATTGTGAATATCTGGGGGAAAGGTGGCCTGTGGATTTCGTGTGTAGATCCTTAATTCAATCACTAGATCACAAATGGTCTCAACTGTTGCCATGTAGTTTTACACAACACTCATATCTTCTTAAACGGGGGCATTGCTTGGTGGAATATGAGGATATAAAAAGTCAGTGTCTGGAAGAGAAACCCAAAGCTCTATTTTCCCACAAGAGATATAAAGAAAACTATAAAGTTTAGAAATGCTTGTAATTGAAACTTAACTAATGATATTATGCTAATAACCCAGGCAGATCTTTATTAAATTAGCCTCTATCTAGAGCATTATTTGCGCTTTGATGAGAAATCTTGATCAATGGAGAAACTGTCTTGTCCTTTAGAACTGAGATGTTCCAGGACCCTCTTAAAACTTGCATTAGCCCATGAAGTGCTTTCTTCTTTACATTTTGTACTTCAGGAGAGCCTCTACATCTCAGACACGTACCAGCATTTTAAACAAAGCCAAATATGAACTTTTTTTCTCACTTGCCTTTGTCTTCTAAACCGTTGTTCATATTTAAATGAAATTCTGCGTTCCTTTTTAAAGAACTTTTGTACTAATATAAGAACATCTTCATAAAAATATGAAGCAAAGAACACTATTCAAAGAATGGAACAAAACACTTAAATCTTCCTTACAAATATGAACTAAATCCATTTTAGTTGTTTTAAAGTGAGAGTTTCATTAGCTGAAAATCCTATATATAAATATACAATTAAATATAATGTAACAACATATTACATAAAATATATAAGTATATGTTAAATGAGGTTTGGCAGTTTCATAATTATCTCTTCTGAATGGTATTCAGAATGATAAATATTTGTTATTGACAATATTTTCTGTGGAGATTAGAACTACTGTAGGGAGGTATAACTATCTCATTTTTAGGTACAGTTGCAGTTTTTAGAAAGCAAAGCATTTTTATTCCTGTGTAATTTTATTCTCATACATACATATTCATATTTTTATATTCTAATTTTTCCCAAAAGTTATTGTACTAAACATACTAAACATGTGCTTTTAAATATGTGGCCTTTTAGAACAAGCTAGCATGAATATTCTCTTTTTTTTTTTAAGATTTTATTTATTTATTTATTTATTTGAGAGCGAAAGAGAGCATGACAGAGAGAGAGCATGAGCAGTGGGGAGAGGGAGAAGCAGTGTCCTTACTAAGCAGGGAGCCCGATGTGGGATTCCATCCCAGGACCCTGGGATCAAGACCTCAGCTGAAGGCAGAATGTTAACCAACTGAGCCACCCAGGTGCCCCTAGCTTGAATATTATTCTCTATGTCTTTGCTTCTATAATATTTTTTAATTGTAAAGTTTGCTCTTGAATAAATGTAGTTGATTTATCTGCCTAATATATTATTTGGCCATAAGAGTCATTTCCAATTCTTTGCTCTTAGAAATAGCAATGAATTGAGCCTGAAAGTGCATAAACTTTTATAAACAATCATGATTATTTTCTCATTATAAATTTCTATAAGTATAATTTCTTGGCCAAATATTATATAAAGATTTAAGGCTTTTGATGTATATGACCACTTGCCCTCCAGAAAAGCAATTTTGTTCTTATCAGTAGTATATGGAAGAATCTGGGAGTCATTTTTTTTACATTTTTACCAATTTTATAGGCTTAAAGGGGGCATTTTAATTTTACATTTCAAATTACTTCTGTGGCTAAACATTTTTCATATATTTTTTGACTGTGTATTTTCTATTGTGAACCATCTGAGCATTTCCTCTGTTAAGCCAAAAATTTCTAAATTAAATATCACTTTTTGAAAGTAAAATGTTATTCTACATTAAAGGTCAAATCTCAACTCTTGCTCATAGGGGAAAATAGATATTTTGCTTTTAATTTCCTAAAGCTAAGTATGTTATCCACTCCAAAGTACATATTAATACATCTGTGAATTTCATTAAATGGTTAGAAAAATATCTAGCTAAACATGAATCAGGGGCAAAGCCAGAGCTCACACTTACTTATAAAAACTGCTTAATCCAGGGTAAGTCAGTCTTCTAAAATATATATATATTTATGTATATTATTACATATTTATACATTTATTTATATATATTTTTACCTCTTCATTGGAACACTAAAGCTATTATACATTATACACAGTGGTTCCGGCTGATTTAGAATATATTAGTATAAAGCCTAGCATCACCAGAAAAACCTACTCTATTTTTTATAAGACTAAAAATTTGTTAAACACTTGGAAAAATAATTTCAGCCTCTTGTAAAATTCATCTGTCCATCTATTCCTTTCTTCCTTCCTTCATTAAATATTGAGTGCTTTCTCTTTTCCAGGTAATGTTCTAAATGGAGACATATCAGTGATGACAGTAATATGTTATTTCTGTAGGTTACGTCTAGTGGAAATAGTGTTATGAACAAAGTTTGAAAGATCAGGGATGTATATGGTACTAATAAAACAAGTGAATAAAGATACAGGAAAGGAAATAAAATTTAACCAAGGCGTGAAAGACCTATACTCTGAAATCTATAAGACATTGATGAAAGAAATTAAAGATGACACAAATGGAAAGATATACCATGCTCATGGATTAGAAGAATTAATATTGTTAAAATGTCCATACCACCCAATGCAATCTACATATTCAGTGCAATTCTTATCAAAATTCCAGTTGCATTTTTCACAGAACTAGAACAAATAATCCTAAAGTTTGTGTGGAAGATTCCAAGGAGCCAAAGCAATATTGAGGAAAAAAGAACAAAACTGGGATTATCACAATCCCAGGTTTCAAGATAATACTACAAAGCTGTAGTAATCAAAACAGTATGGTACTGGCACAAAAAGACACATAGATCAATGAAACAGGATGGAGAGCCCAGAAATAAGCCCAAGCTTCCAAAGTCAATTAATTTATGACAAAGGAAGAGAGAATATACAATGGGGAAAGGACAGTCTCTTCAATAAATGGTGCTGGGAAAACTGGACCTCTTACACCATACACAAAAATAAACTTAAAATTGATGAGTGACCTAAATGTGAGACCTGAAACTATAAAACTCCTAAATGAAAACATAGGCACTGATCTCTTGGACATCGACCTTAGCTGCATATTTATGGTTATGTCTCCTCAGGCAAGGAAAACAAAGGAAAAAATAAACTATTGGGACTGCACTAAAGTAAAAACACTTTTGCACGGCAAAGGAAACCATCAACAAAACAAAAAGGCATCCTATTGAAAGGCAGAAGATATTTGCAAATGGCATAGCCAATAAGAGGCTAATCTCTAAAACATATAAAGAACTTATACAACTCAATACCAAAAAATCAAATCAATTAAAAAATGGGCAGAGGACCTGAATAGTCATTTTCCCAAAGACTCACAGATGGCCAACAGACACATGAAAGAATGCTCAACATCGCTCATCATCAGGGAAATGCAAATCAAAACCACAATGAGATATCACCTCACACCTGTCAGAATGGCTACTGTCAAAAAGACAAGAAATAACAAGTGTTGGCAAGGGTGTAGAGAAAAAGGAACTCTCATGCTGTGTTAGTAGAATGTAAATTGGTGCTACTACTGTGGGAAACACTATGGAATTTCAACAAAATTAAAAAGAGAGCTACAATATGATCTGGTGTAATTACACTATTGGGTATTTACCCAAGAAAATGAAAATACAAATTTTAAAACATATATATGCATCTTTATGTTTATTGCAGCATTATTTACAATAGCCAAGATATGGAAACACCCTGAGTATCTATTGATAGATGAATAAAGAAGATGTGCTATCTATATAGATATAGATAGAATATTACTCAGCCACAAAAAGAAAAAAATGAGATGTTGCCATTTGCGACAACATGGATGGACCTAGAGGGTATTATGCTGAGTGAAATAAGTCAGACAAAGAAAGACAAATACCATGATTTAACTTATATGTGGAATGTAAGAAAATGAACAAAACAACCAGACTCATAAATACAGAAAATGAACTGGCAGTTGCCAGAGGGAAGAAGGGGGAGAGTATTTGTGAAATAGGTGAAGGGGATTAAGAGGTACAAATATCCAGATATTAAAAAAACACTGGCCAAGGCTATTTAGTATAATAAGCATAAACTACAAATTGTGGAGAGAGGGAACATGAGTAGAAAGGCTAATATTTCAGTACCCACTTGTTTTCCAGTGTGCATAAGGAAAGGTTACTAGGAACTCTATTCAATGAAAGTATTAAAATTAGAGTGAAAATTAAAACAGAGATCAAATTGGAAACTGACTAATCAAGAGTGATGGTTTCGGGTGAGCTGGGAATAGCTGATCTACCCTCTGCTGATCCCGCAACTAACTGGCATAATCCCCAAGCCCTTCAGAATTGTCTTGAAAGAAGCCTCTTTCCTTAAAAGTAAAATTCCTTAAATTCCTTAAAAGTAAAATTTTTACTTTACGAGCTGAAATTCCTTAAAAGTAAAACAAGGGTATACTAAGGAGTTGGAAAACATTTAGCCCATTTTTTTTTAAATTTGAGGAAAAAAAATGATCATAGCATCCAAATTGAGTGCAAACTAGGTTACATCAGAGATTTCCTATTTCCAGATTTAATAAATCAATGGATGCCAGGTAAATAATCTCAGTGCTTTCTCTGTACCCAGGAAGGTGAGCAGAAAATCACAAGTGGACAAGTCCTCTAGCTGTAGGCTAGTAATGAAGCCTTATCAAAGAATGAAGAAAGTGTTTGTTAATATAAAAGTAGATGAGCATGAAATATAATTGAAAATAAATAGCATGTCTTAGCAGTGATTTGAATGATACAGGAAAGAATGGTCAAGTAAGTTTGGAAAAGGCCGAGTTAAACAGGCTTCTTAAATACAGGATTGCTCACAATCTTTAACATATTTTATGTATATTGTCGGGTTTTAAGAGTCTCCATGGGTCTTCAAGATATAATATATGCAGCGTTTCCCAAACTCATTTGATCACAGAAACCTTGAGTCCAGACCATCTCCATAGGACGAGTCCTCTGGGGAGTGTCCTGGGCACAGAGAAGTTGTGTCTGTGAGGTTTAAAGGTGACGTGCAGCAGCCAGAGTAGGAGGAGGGGAGGGTCACCAACCAGCTGGGACATGTGGAGCGATGCTGGGAGGCGGGGTGCAATGTGAGGGAGAACCTCCAGGATAGAGAAGTGTCTACAGCTGCTAAATAGGTAGGAATTGACTGCAGAGCCACATGAGAGAACAGGCTGTGCTGTAACAAGACAGGAATGGACCTCTGATGGCAGAATGAGCCTGCCTGCGTGCAGTATGCAGTAAGCAGTAAGCACATGCCTCACAGAGTAACCTCAGATGCAGTACTGAACGATCAGTGGCTAGAAACCACGGACTTTGCTTTACACGTGGCAGAGAGATTAAACACCTCAGCCCCAGAATCCAAGATGATGGCTGTTAATCTAGAATAGGAAAAAGAGGGGAGGCATTAGCGGGAACTCTAATAGTAGTAACGACTATTTTTTGAGCACTGACGGTATACCAGGCATGGGTTTTTGCATGACCATTCTATTGCCGTTTTATAGATGATGTTCGTGGGACTTAAAGAGATTGGCTTGTGTAAGGTGTCATGGCTACTAAGTGGTGGAGCCAGGATTTGAACTCGGGTACATTTAACTTCGATGCTCTTCTGTTTTCAAGGGAGGCTTATTAATTTCCCGGTCTTCACTCTAAAAATAGAAGACACATCCTCCTCTCCTCCTTAAATTCTGTCTTTCACTCAGGACCTGCTCAAGTCTTGCCTGTTCCAGGGGGCTGTCATTTTTTTCAAGCTCTTTCTCTGAATTCCTAAAGCAGTTACCACTGGAGTGACTATTTTTAGCACAGAATTGCACACACTTTGGGGTACCTGCTGAGAGAGAATTTTTTCCCACTCTAATCAGATGGCAAGCCCCTCCAAGGCCTTGCCTCTTACTTCTTTAGCACCCCGCTCACCGCTTAGAACGCACAGGTGCCACACAAATCCAAGATGGATGGTATGGACAGATAGTGTCAGAACAATCTGGCTGCAATCTCTGAAACCCACTGATCTCAGTGATTAATTTGGCCGATCTCACTAACTAGGCGGGGCCCCCTTTTTTTACATCAAAAGTTTGAATAGTTGAATAAGAGTGCAAACAAATCATTAAAGGATAAATGAATGAAAGTGCAAATAAATGGTTTGGATGGCAACATAGAATGGGGTAAAGCTATTTCAGGAGGGTGCCAAACACTCTACACTCACAGTCACTCGCCCAAATGGGTTTTGTTCATTTGAAAGTGTTTGCAGAAGGTTCATAAAAATGAACAGATTTAAGGAGAGAGTCAACTCAGGAAATGTAGAAGGGCCAAGGGCTTTAACTTCATTCCATAGAAAAGAGTGAAAGCAGTTGTTTAAAACTTGAAGAAAAGGGCTATGTGCTTTATTTCCTAATTGGAGGAATCTATGAATAAATTAGGCAATCACTTGACATAATTGATTTAGATCATGTGAATTCACTTGCACTGCCAGAGAGGGTTAATTAGATCAGATTGTTTGAGGCCCTTTTTCATCTTCTACCACTGACATTCTTTTCCCTTTGTGTTGGTCTTTATCTTCCTTTTGTTGTTATTTTTTAAAATTCTATCTCAAGAAGTATATATATTTTATTTATATTTAATTTTAATTTATAGAAAGTTTTTCCTATTGTTTATAGAATTAGAAAAAGTTGAAGATAAATATTTTTGCAACACATCTGCATGCTTATTTATTAATCCCATTTTCATTTTCCATAAATCTTTGTGCAGAGGAATAGTGTAGTTTGTGCACAAACCTAGTGCCATGGGAATTATATTCAAAACATGCTTGAACTGCTTGCTTTTACCTGCAGCAACATGAAATTGAATTACATTACTATAGAGCAATTGGATTGCATGTGAGTTGTGACAAATATCGTATAAGCTGAATATTCAGAGATTTTGCTCACCTTGGGTCACACAGTACTAGTTGTCATGGCAAATATCCTGAAGTGATACTAAAAAATGCTAACTCAAAGAACACGACTCAAAATAAATTGAAAATGTCCTACATAGTTTAAATACTTGGTACAGACTCACCCATTACAGCATCATAATTTATGCACATTTTTATCCACAAAGCAATTTTTGTATTTAGGTTTAATCAAAAAATTTATTAATACAGGTGCAATCTACGGTAGCTTAGTATGCTAAGACAACTGAGGAACGTTAAAAAGCCCTATATTCATGTTACCTGATTTGTATAATGTCCAACATAGCTACTTGATATCGATAGATGTGTAAGTTAACTCTTAAATGGGCTAAATTAACAAACCCCTTAAATATATAATCTGTATCCTTTTATAAAAAATACTTAAAGTGCTTATCCATGACCAAGCCATATTTTAGAGATGTTGTTATATTGAAAATGAGGTCACAAGGTCATCAAGGGCAAGAATTTCTAAAGACAGATTAGTCTAATCATCCACCCCACTGGAAAAAACTGGTTATATGTTTCATCATTAATGGATTGGAAATATCTGTAAAAGAAGGTGATAATTTTGAACAGGTGTTCAATATATCATGACCATGTACTTTTCTAAGCATGTTTTAGAAGTTCATTTTGAAGATAAAATGCTGGTATATAAGAGAAGTACCTAAAGAAGCCTATTTGAGTGAAAAGAGAAAATATTTTTTCTTAAGTTGGAGAAGACATTAGCTATGGATAATATAGGTAAAACTGAGATGATCCTACAAGTTCACTTTGGATTACATTGTTCCTTTTTAAATGCACATCCTGAAATGTTAATTAATTTAGAACCTCCACATTCTTAAAATAGGATTAAGAGACACTAATAATCACTCCCTGTTATCCACATGTTCTTTGTTGTTCACGAGAATAAAGGAATAATTATAAAATACTTGACAAAGAATATCTTTAGTATATGAAGAGCTCTTAGTAGTTATTAGAAAATATTTCAATACAAAATTAGAAAAATATATGCTCAGTTCACCGAGAAATTCAGTTGGCTAAGGTATATGAAATATATTCAACCTCACAAGTCAGTAAAACAGTTGAGATACTATATTGGCAAACACTGGCAGATGCTGAAACATACATGTCTCAGTATCACAGTATGTGTTTGTTGGATATTTAAATTAATGCTACTTTACTGCAAGGCAATGTAATAATTGTATAAGGCACCACCATAGGGAATCTTAGCACTATTTTTATCTTTTATCCAGTAATTCCATTTTGAAGAATTATCCTACAAAAAAAAATTAAAGATTTAATCAAGATTTAAATTTAAGGATTTTTCACTGTAGTGAACTTAATTTCCCAGCAATTAGAGGGTTTGTGAAATTATAGGCTATTGCTCTAATATATAAAATAGACTATTATGCAACCAATAAAAATTTTAAGACTATTTAATGACATGAAAAATCTTAATGATAAAGTATCCGTTGAGAACAGTATTCAGATATGTTACTGCATAAGTGTATGTATAGATGTACATATATAAATGAGGTAAAGGAAATATATCCATTTATAAATGATGGAAGGAAATTCAGCAAAATGTTAGCATTGGTTTTTCTCATAGTGGTAGTTGCAAGGATAATTTTTATCTTCTTTATATATTCCTGTACCTTTTAAATCTTCTAACACAAATATGTATTACATTTACAATTAGAATAAAATCAATTGGCAGCAGTAAAATAATTTTAAAGTAGGACCAAAAATCATGTAATTCTGTTCATAGTAGAAAGAACTGTGGATATTGAACTCTGAAAAGGAAAAGGAGTGTAGAGTGTATTGGCTGATTTCCTATCATTGAGGACTATCACCTAAGAAGACAGGATAAGAATATTTATGGGCAGAATGATAATGTGTGTTAACAGATTTCAGGTCAATACAGAAAGTAACTCTTTACCAGTTGAAATGGTATTAAACAGGAGCACATTCCCCTGCAATGCTCACTATACCAACAGTGGTATAAGAAACAGGAGTTTATTGGTCATAAATAACATGAAATCCAAATAGGGCCAATTCAGTGGCTCAGTGTAGCCATCAAAGACCTATGCTCCTTTCTTTTTCCCCTCTGCCATTCTTGATTTTCTGGCTCTTGTCCCCATATTTGCTATGTCAGTGTCCAGTTCTGTGCCTTCAACAATCATGTCCATCTTCCAGGCAAAAAGAAAAAAAGGTAGGGCAGAGCAGAGAATAATAGCTTATGCCAACATTCTTCCCTTCATATCAGGAAATCCAACATTGTATAAGGAGTGCTGCCCAGCAAACTTCCAACCTGATCTCATTGACCAGGAGACTGAGGTTGTTGGTGGCACTGGGCCAGCCAGCCATAGTGTATGCCATGGCTTCCCTATGAGGTGGTGAGCTTCTGGTCACTCTAGTATATAGAAGGCCAAGAGAGCCTTGTATGCATTGGGCAGAATTTCTGAGTTCTTTTAGATGCTCATCTTTAGAGACTATTATTCCAATCCCATTTTGATAGAAATGTATAATCCATAGAAAAGCAGTAAGAAAGCAAAGACCTGATTCCCTATCCATGGTCAAAGTCAAGCTTGACTAATTATATTTAGGTTGGAGCAGGGCAAAAAGTCAGAGTTGTTAAGGACAGTGATGATGCCATTTCAAACCAGAGAATTCATGAAGGCACAACATGTAGGAAGGGGATAACCCAGATGGAACAAAAACAAAATATTATTTTTTTCTTCTTAATAACCTAAAGCAGTAGTTTTAAATTTATATTTTCACATCCTGAGTTATTGAGACAATTTCTGTGGTTGAAGCAGGCAAGGATTTTTTTTTCCTTGTTAGTTGCTGAAGGCACAGGGTCTAGAGCCTATGAGATTTACCAGAACCTACCAAAAATATCCAAGACATGAAAAAAATTATTGGCTCTGAAGTATGAAAATAAAGCCAGTAATTTGAAATTAATAAATGTTTGAATATCCCTAAAATGTAACCCTGTGGTGATTTACTAATTATTACACTTATCATTCATAAAAAAAATCATTACATTTGAAAACAGCTATTTGGGGATTTTTACTCCAATTCACAAGAATTTCTAGGTATTCACAAACATTGCTAAAAAAAAATCAGTCCATATCTATTAAATGAGTAATTCATATCCAAATAATTTAAATTAATTTTTCCAAATCTCTTAAAATTTTACAGCAAGAAAGTTTATTATAAGAATCAGGGCACAAGGGGAGGAGAGAAAGGTGATAGGATGGGATGCTGCACTTTCCCTTCTTTCATCCACAGTCTCTGAGGCCTCCAAAGAAACCCCTGGTCTAAGGAAAAGAGATTAAAAAATTGCTGCCTATGAAGTCACTTTGGATTCTGGGTCTATCAGCTTTCCATTTTTCCTATTAGTGTTTTCCATTAGCTCAACCTTGTTCCAGATTCTTAATATACCTCAACACCTTCCCAAAAGATAGTGGGTATTTAATATGTATGTGTAATCATCTGTTCTCCAAAAAAGGAGCCTGATTTAAATGAGCTTTTCTAAGAGATCAGTATAAAATACCGGATCAGTTCACTAGAGTGTGTGCAGACCTTTGTGCTTCCCATTTAAGGGAATGGTTGTGTTCTCTGGGTTGGAGAGACAGCACATAAACCTCCAAAGTTAATATCCTCTAATAAACAATGAATCTGGATGACAACTTTTCAAAATCCATTACATACTAGTAGCCCTGGTTTTGCACAGTTTGCATATTAAACAGATGATAGTCAATTCTGGGCAGAAATATAGACGGTATTATATACTTCAATTCATGCCAGAAGAGAAATCTTTTGATAGCACTTATTGTAGCCAAGAACAGAAGCAGCTATACAATCCCCAGCCAGAAACCAGGTGCCAAAATTAATACATGCAAGAATTAAATGGGTTGCTATCTTAGTGTAAAGTCCATAAGCTCTAGGAGAAATGCACGCATAAATCCTGAGTAGCTTGGGTTATGAGATCTTGAGGGTTACAGTTCAGTTCCCGGCTGGCCAGTTAACTTTACAAGAAGAAACAATGTTGAGTGATGGGAGAGTATGTTTCTGCCCAGCTGGCTCTCTCACACGCATGTGCAGAAGTGCCAGGAAGAGAGCAGGGATGGTGTTCAGTAACGTAAGCCTTGCACATGACCTGGATATAGCAGGCTTACTTGTCAAATGTGTAGGTGACACACAGCTCTGCAGTTTGCTAATGCATTGGATGACAGAATCAGGATTCAGGAAGATCTCAACAGAGAGAACTGATGAGCTGCAATTCAGAAGATTAAATTTAATAGGGATAAATGTAAATTCCTGTACTTGGGTTAAAAAAAAAAAATCACATCTGCCTCCTGCCTTACTCCCATCCAGCTCATTTTCCACATTACAGTCTGGGTGATCTCTTGAAAACACAAATCCGATCATGTCACTTCCTTGCTAAAAAGCCCTTAACAGCATCCCATTGCCTTGAGGTTAAAGATAAAACTCATTAATGTGGTTTTGGGTTCCTCCACGACTGACCCCTTTCTTTCTACTTCACCTGGTCTCCCACCCATCTCCCTCTCACACTGAGTGCTCCAACGCTATGGAAGACCTTTGGGGTCTATGTATGGGACCTGTTTGGGAGCTTTCATGTTTCCTCTATCCAAACATCATCTTCACGCTTCCCTGTACATCTTTGGATCTCTACTTAAAGCCCTCAGGAAGACCCAATCCATAAATTGGGTTAGTCTCTTCATTATCCACTTTCGAGGTTCCCTAATCATCCTTCTTTAATTTACAAATATGTAGTGAGTGCCTGTGATGTCCCAGGCACTGTTCTAGACCCTGGGGACAAAATGGTGAACAAAACAAAGCCCATGTCCGCATAGAGTTTATGTTCTGGGTGGAAATGATGTCAGGCAGGGATGAGTGTTTTGTAGAAAATTGAAGCAGAATGAGGAGATAGCAATGGAGAGCTAGAGTTGGAAGCCCTGCCATAGGTAAGGTGGCCAGGAGGACTTTTCTGAGGATGTATTGAATATGGAAATGTGAATGAAGGAGGACCGTGAGCTATGTGGCTCTCTGGGAGAATGGCACTACAGTCAGGGGCAGATCATGTCCCAGAGCTCTGAAGAGAGATGTGCCCAGCATTTGGGAAACTGCAGAGAGGCCGGAATGGGCGGAGTATGCTAAGCAAGGAGAGAGCGGTGCTGAATGAGGTTGGAAGCCCCCCAGGGATCAGCCCGGGTAGGGCTTGAAGGCTATCATGAGTTTTTAGATTTCCTTCTAAACGTAAGCAGAAGCTATTGGGAGGCTTTGAGCATGGGACTGTTGTGATACGATTTTTGTTTTGTTTATTATTTTAAAAAGGATCCCAGTAGCTTTTGTGTGGCAAATAGATTATAGGGAGTAATTGCAGAATCTCCAAGATCAGTCAGGGGGTTATTAGATCTGTCAAGGTGAGAGCTGAAGGTAGCTTTGAGTGGGAAGATTTGCTAATACATTACTCTCACTGTATTTGTGATTAGTTGTGTGAGAGAAACACTGCTGGTTCCAGGCTCAGACTGACTTGTTCACTTCCACAGTCCCAGTGCCTAGCATGATGCCAGACACACCATTGTCTCTCCATAAATCTTTGTGGGACAAAGACCTGGCTTAAGAGCAGTTAATACAAAAAACACTTCAGGATGTTAGTTGATAGTAGTGCACTTTGCTGCCAAAAAAGTTACTCTGGTCTTAGGTTGCATTAAAAAGCCAGGGGTTGTGGGGGAGTGAGGTGAAAAAGTGAGATATGAGTCCCAGGGCACTCCATGCTGCTTCTACTATTTCAAGACTATTGACTTGATCCTACACCATTTTCCCCCCGTCTTCTTTCTAGTTATGGCATCCCTCAGTCACAAGACCACACACTGGATTCTGTGGTTCTCTCTGTTACTTCATTCCTATGTTCAAGCAATAAATTCTCTATGATGTCACTTGGATTTGTCTCTTTTTATTCCCTTCCCACTGCTCTGATGACATCATCTGAACAATGGTCCACCTCTCCTTGGTAACAGTTTCCAGGTATATGAGGCTCAAAACAATTTAGGACAACTCTGTGTCTTCTGAGAATGTCAACAACCATTTTAAGAGACATCATGTGCTCTTTCATGTAGTTTGTTATGAAATTCTACTTTAGCAGGTAGTGGTGACTAGTGAAATATACTCTACTTGATGGTAAAACCATTAGCAAAATCTTACCTCTTAGACTCACATACTAGAAGGAATTTGTGCTTTGAAATCAGGAAATCTTCAGATTCCAGTTGCCCCCCTTGCTAACTTTATGACATAATCCTACTGAGCCTCAGTTCCCTCTCTGTAAAGTGAAGATAATAATGCCCAACTCACAGAGCATTTGTAAGGATTAATAAGATAACGTGTTAAAATGCTTAGCATGATTTCTGACACATGTAATACATTTTGGTTCCTTCCACCTTATCCCCGTTAAGGATAGAATCACTTTGTGGAAATGTACACTTATAAATAGTGAAATTACAGGTGTGTGGTTTTCCTGGTTAATAGTGTATAGTAATGGTTTATTATGTGGCTCACAGGGTAGCCTGTGCCCCCTTTTTTTCTGTAGTTTAATCAGTATCAATTTCTTGCTGATAATAGAAATATTTATCAAGGGTCTAAGAAACATGAGCATTTTTATAGTGTGAGTAGTAGAAATATTCCATCCCTGATAGATCCCAAGAATTCACAGATAGGTTTCCTAAGAGGGAACTCACACATGCAGTCTTTGAGAGACTCCATACAACTAATCTTTGAGGACCTTTGTAATCTGTAATGGTTTATCATGTAGTGATGAATAAAATATTATCTTTCCCTTCATTGAAGTTGCTCACAAATCAACATGATACAGAGTAGAAAATAGCACATTTGGACAGAGGAAAAGCTAAAGTATCTTCTGGGGAGGGGGACAGAAATGGAGAGAATACTCTACAAAGAGGAGGTTATAGTGGGGAGCTTGGCCCAGGAGAAGAAAGTGTATTTGTACATGTGAGGCATTTCCAACTGAGGTAAAGGCAGATGGGAATCACCCTGTATGACTCTGATAAAAGGTGAATAGAGTTCAAACCTTGAATACAGGGCTGAGGAGATTAAATTACTTTCTATGCAGTTTGAATTTAGTGAAGGTTTTGGGGTAGATTAGAAAAATAATGAAAATGATACTTAGCACAGATCAATCTGGATATGGTAAATAAATAATGTAGACTTGGGGAGAGGAGGTAGGTCAAGAGGAAATTGGAGGCGGTTGCCAAAGTTCAGCCATGGAATGGTTAAAACCTGGGGTCCAGTTGTGAGGACTCTTGGAAGGAAGACTTGTGACAGTTGCTCATAACGATAGCATGTGTACTGGGCGGGAATAGTCCTGAGTTTAGACATGGTTTTCTTTAGTCTACAACTGCATTCTCTTTGGTTATATATGCCAAAATTTTTTTTTTAAATCCTATTTTTCAGCACTGATTACATGGTATCCCTTTGTGGGAGAAAAGCGGGTAATGAGACTTCCAAAGAACATTGCTCTCAGTCACTGATCACATTCTCAGCTCAGTGTCTCCCCATTGTATTCTGGATGATAGCTAATCAAGTTGTCTTAGGGTCATTGGTTCTGTGATTTAGGAAGCTGTAGTTTCAAAAAAGGACAAAGATGTTGCAATTTTTTAAAAAAATATTAGAACTATTTTGCTACTCATTCCAGAGAAATTAAGCAATACTGTACCATGGAGCTGAAGAGTCCAGAGAAAGCAAGATGTTTAGATTGTGTAGAGTACCAGAGAAGAGAGAACTGCACAGAGACTGAACTCCAGGTGTATTTAGAGCTTCTGTCTTGAATATTACACAGAGTACTGATCAGAGCACTTATGTAAGAAAACTACCAAGGCTGGGAGAGTAACTCCCCAAAATATCCAGGAAATAGTACCCAGTGTTCGAACAGGACCAAAAATTGTACCTGTTCCCACCAACAAGATTGGAAAAATCTTAAAATCCATAAGACATTGGATAGGGTGTGCATAAGGGCAATGCCTCTGTAGTAGGGCATTATCAGCCTAGAGCAAACGCTATTCTGGTCCTACCTAGAAAATCTTAGAAGCAAACCCAAAAGGATGAACTCTTTCCAAGTAACTCAACTAATATCCCAAAGATATAAAAATATTTAAAGGAATATAAAAATGCCAAGAACCCAACAAGGTAAAATTTATGGTATCTAGCATCCAACAAAAGATTATCATGTATACAAAAACTATAGAAATATGACACATAATGAGAAAAATCGATCATTAAAACCAGAACTGATACATATGTTAGAATTTGAAGACAAGCACATTTAAAAAATATTATGACTGTATTCCATGCATTCAAAAACCTGGAGGAAAATTGGACATGTTAAGTAGAGGTATGGAAGATACTAAAAAATCATCTGGAAACAAAAAGTTTAACATCTGAAATGAAAAATACACTGGATGGAATTAACAGCAGATTAGACGTTGCAGAAAAAAAAGGCATAGCAATAGTAAAACAGAGAAAAGACACACAGAAATGAATAGTGAACTGTGAACTGAGGGACAACTTCAAGGTGGCCTGAGGTACATGTAATTGGAGTTCCCAAATGAGAGAAAAGGGAGACCAGAGAAAAATATATGAAGAAATAACTGCCAAAATTTTCCCAAGTTTAATGAAAGCTAGAAACCCAAATCCAAGAATAAGTCTCAAAAATGTTAAAAGGATTCAGGTCATACAATATATATTCTTTCATTATGGTGGAATTAAAATTTCAAAAACAGAAATAAACCTGGAAAATCTACAAATACTTGGATCAAGAAAAAAAACTAAGAGAAAACATAAAAAATATTTGAATTGAATGAAAATGAAAACACTGTGTATTAGGATTTGTGCAACAATAAAAAAAATTGTGGGATGCCACTAAGAGGATAATTTATAGAACCAAACTATATAGAAAAAGGAGAAAGGTCTCAAATCAATAACCTCAGTTTTCACTTTAAGAAAATAGAAAAAGTAGAGTAATTCAACCCAAATTAAGCTTAAGAAAGGATGTCTTAAAAGAGTAGAAATCAATGAACTGGAAGAATGTTTTGAGAAAATCAGTGAAACCCAGGTCTAGTTTCTAAGAAGGTCAAGAAAAATGGTGCCTCAATACCAAGACCAATCAGGATAAAATAAGATATGTGAACATTATCAGGATTGAGAGAAGGGACATCACTATGGATTCTACAGATAATAAAAGAATATTAAAGCACTACTATGAACAACATTCTTGACAACTAACATGAAATGAAATTTCAAATTACTTGAGGGAGGGAGACAAACTATCAAACACATGCAAGAAGAAATAGTCTGAGTATTCCTATAGCTATTAAAGAAATTGAATTATAGTTAAATGCTTTCCTACAAAGAAATCTTTAGGTCCAGATGGGTTTCCTGGTGCATTCTACTAAGCGTTAGTAGGAGGAAATAATATGATTTCTACAGAAACACTTCCAGATAAATAAAGAGGAGGGAATACTTCCCCAACTCATTCTATGAAGCTGGCATTACTATAATATGAAAACCAGACAAGGACATTAGAAACCAACCAAAACCAAAACCAAAACCAAACCAAACCAAACAAAACAAAACAAAACTTTAACTTGATATCCTTCATGAATTGATACAAAATTATGTTATAAAGTTGAGCAAATTGAACCCAACAATGTATAAAAAAAGATCATGATCAAGTGGGGTTTATTTTAGGAATGCAAGTTTGGTCTAACATTTGAAATCAATGTAAGTCACATATTAAGAGACTAAAACACAAATGTATGATCACATCAGTAGATACAGAAAAAGTTATTTGAAAGAATCCAATATCATTTAATGAAAGAAAAAAATTGAAGAATATTGTTTGGCAACATTTGTGGTAGAATTATGAAGAAAAGGAAGAAAATGATAAAATGCAAAATTCAAGACTGTAGTTACCTTTGAGTAAGGAGGAAAGGGAATAAGATTGGAATGAAACACCCATGTGTTTCAAAGGTAAAATAAAATTCTCCAACCTAGTAGCTGAAACACGCTATTTTATTGTCCTTTATATCTCACACATATGTTATGGATATTTTAATGCAATATTTAATAAAAGCAACTTTTAATTCTAGTGGGAGTTTTTGTTTCTGAAATTGTCATGTAACAGAAAGACCTCTATTTTCCATTTACTCTCTTTGCAGCTTTGGAAACTCATCACATTTGTGTATTGAAAAGAGTATCCTCTGTACCAAGCATTTCGGGTTTTTTGGAAATGTAACGTGATATTTTCTTTCTTTTTTTTTTTTTTAAGATTTTATTTATTTATTTGACAGAGACAGAGATAGCAAGAGCAGGAACACAAGCAGCGGGAGTGGGAGAGGGAGAAGCAGGCTT
The DNA here is from genome assembly GCF_029215605.1 of Mirounga angustirostris. Lineage (NCBI taxonomy): Eukaryota > Metazoa > Chordata > Mammalia > Carnivora > Phocidae > Mirounga > Mirounga angustirostris. The sequence continues at coordinate 165,282,982 of NW_026991711.1, forward strand.
CCCCCCGAGGAGGAGGGAGCCCGATGCGGGGCTCGATCCCAGGACCCTGGGACCATGACCCGAGCCGAAGGCAGACGCTTAACGACTGAGCCACCCAGGTGCCCCAATAACGTGATATTTTCTATAAACAGAATGAACTGCTTGTTTAAGTGTCATTACCATGTGAAGAACAGCAGTGAGATTAGTGATTAATTCCAGCAAGCCAAAAACTAAATATAGAAGCACTAAAACCCCAGTGGTCAGTTCCATATAACTCATTGATTAGAGAAGGACAATAAGGTATAACTAATCTATCAACTCTATTTTTTTCTACAGTTCACCACTTATAAGTGAATTGATATTTTTTCCAAACATTTCTAACATGTTTTGTTTTTTACCCAGACGTATCCCACAGTCGGACTCCGGTCACCTTTTTCTACCCCTTCCTTGCCAGGAACATGTCTGCAAAGAATTTTACTAGGTTTATAGACATGTGTGTTTCAACATTCATATAACCGTATACATAGCTCAATAAACATATGTCCCATTCATTAGTCTAGAACCCTATGGTAAAGGGACATATTCAAATTGCTGCTTTGTTTATTCTTACATATTCTGCTTCCACTCACTCCACAAACATTAATGAGTAAGAGATGCCAAGCATGATTCTAGGCTAACAAGGAGAAACAAGACAAATACCTTCCTTAAGGTGTTCATATTTTAGTGTACAACAGACTCATACACAAATAATTGAGAAGTTTACAAATTTTGGTCCCCAAGCTCAGCCTGGAGGCCTGAGAAGATGATTTGGAGAAAGTGACATTTAAATGGAATCTAAAACATATTTGCAGAGTAGGAGAATGAATGAATTTTCATTACGATTCAGAAGGAATTGTATGTGCTACTTGTATATTGTACCAAGGCATGAAGTTGCATAGCCTGCTCAGAAATATACTTCTTCTGTGCTGGAGTGCAGAGAACCTGTTACAAACCTAGTGATGTGTAAAAGACAATCAGAATCCATTTGTGAGCACCTGTCCCTGCTAGATTCCATGATGAGTTTTTGCCATGCTCTGAGTTGCCCCATGATGGAAGTAAGGGGCAGTATCTGCATTTTACAAATGAGTTCAGTAAGCTTCAAAAAGACTAAGTAATTAGTCCATAGCCACGCATGTAATTAGTGTCACAGTCCAGGTCCCTTTGACATCAAACCTTGAGCTCTTCAACTCTTTTCATGCTACTCCCTAACCATGATGACAAAAGATGCCCCAGGTGCTGAAAGTTGTCAAACAGACTAATTGGTTCAAATATTCAGTCACCTAAAACCTTTATTTACTTTTGTGGATCTTCATGTCTGTCTAACCTTCTACTGTATTCCTAAAGCTTATCCTTCTTCCTTTATTATACTAGTTATTGCATTATATTGTATCAATGTATTATTTATTTGCCTCTCCTCATTAAACCCCCCAGCTTTAAGTATCTGATTCTTTTGAGAAAGACAGTATTTATTGCATGGATTCAAAACAAATGACTTAATAAATTTATGAAGGAATGATTTGGTTTTTCCAATGTTCTTTAATGAGATCAAGACAATAGTGTAAAAACATATGAAAAGTGTTGGATTTTCCTAACTTTAGATTTAAGATCTCCTAAGATTCATGAAGAAAGGGAGTTCTAAAGAGATCCCTGAAAAGTTGTGAACATGTGCTAGATGGATAACTATGAGGGCATGGGTCCCTCATTTTTATCCCGTGGCACCATGGCTGGAGGATACCCTATAATATGAGGAGAAAACTTCAGCTGTTGAGCTCCAATTACCTTATTGTCAGAGTAGCAGCATACCCAGAGATGAGCATGGTGCTTCAGGGGAAGCTTGCTAAGAGAAATGGTGAAATAAACATTTGCATCATCATCTTGTACTAATTCCCTAACCCTCTTTTCAGCAAAAGCCTCATCTTGTTTGTTTAGTTTTGTGTTTTGTTGTTTGTTTGCTTCAAGAGATGGACGAATTTTTCCACACTTAAGTATTCATAGTGCTGAAAACTCAAAATGTCTCCCCAAGGAGAAACAGTATGCCAAATAGTCATTGATGTAAGAAAACACTATAAATTAATGCAGTGAGAGTTCATGGTTACTGAGAAGAGAACTTAATTTACAACTTGAAATTGGTTTGTATTTCTTAGAAATTCTGGAAATCAATCTGTGGTACAGAAATTGATCTACTAAAAGAGAAGAAAATTGATTCTTAATATTGGCAACTACATCAATTTTTTTTAGGTTCTGAAGGGACAGCTCTTGGAAAGAAGTTTATTAATCATCAAGGAATTACTTGATATTTAGTTTCCTAGCAAACTATCCAAAGAGAGCTATTTATGGCCTCATTAGAAGATAGATTTTTATTGCACCAAGCATCACCTTCAAAACTGCAATCTCTATTATGTTAAAGATATGGAAGTAAAAATTAAATGAAACAGAGCTCTGTATGTAAAAGACAAGCATTGCATCATATTTTAGAGGGATGCTTTGCACAAAGTATCTCAATAGGAAGTAGTGGGAATCTGAACACATTTGCATGTTCCCATTCATGACATAGTGTTGGCATTCTCAAGAGTAACAGTAGCTGATGGCAATTTTTATCTGAAGAGATTTGTGCATGTTAGCAATATACAGTCTTCTGTCAACTTAAGTAGAGCATATGGGGCCCATTAACTCACCAAATCTGCCACTGTTCTGCAAATTTTTATTAAGCAAGTGCAGTCCCTAATAGTCACTTATGTTATAGAATGTGTATCAAATGCTATCAATAAGCAAGAGAATTGTTTTCCCCCAGTGAGAATGCATTTGAAGTGTATGAGAAGGCTTGACAAAAGAATAAAATATTTTAAGTGATCACTATACTAGTATAAATGTATCCTATTGGGAATCCAATGTATGTATTATAAGCACTTTAATGTTTGCTGCTAATAAGCTCTCAGAGTGCCATCTTTTTCACAGATTTTTCTCCCCATATTTTCTTGGTTTATAGTTTCTCTCAACTAACAATGATCCTGGTTGAGATTAAATCATAAGACACTGTGTGTTTATCCACAGTTTTAAAAAAGGTGACATAAGTGTTGAGCAGTTCTAATTAGCTTCAAAGGGCTACAGCAAAGACAGCTAGAAACAGAGGCCATCAGGCTGCTGTTTCCCAAGCAAGTCTTCCTGAACCAGAGGATGCATCAGGGAATTAACAAACATCCAAACCAAAGAGCGTCCTCCTTATGAAGCACTTTACAAGAATTAAATCACTGTCCATCAATCTTGAGTTGAAGGCCAAGAAGCATGAGCTTAGTATAGAAATCCCATTATCTAAATAAATTCAGAGATAAGAGTAAGTCCACAGTGCTCTCTTAAGTATTTAATAACAGTTACAATAAAAATGTCCATGAATTTCATCTTCAGAAGGTTTCAACATTTCACTTATAATGCTTTGATTACTGTAATATCCCTTTAAGTAATCAAGAACAAGTAGTACCCGTCCTTGGGTAAAACTGAAGGATAAGAAAGGAATATAATAGGCTCTGGAAACTTAAAAAAAAGAACGAACGAACAAAAGAAAAAGGAATCCGTCATCAGAACCAGAACAAGAAACTTTGACTTTTGATCCATCAACACTCTCTGACTAGATGCTTTTGGTGCCTCACCATTTTAGAATGGAAGACCTTAACAACACCCAGCTCACTCATTTTTCAATCTCTTGTAAATAAGGTTTTAGTTTGAAATGACACAACTGTCATATTCCTACTGCTACTATTCCAGTCGCTGTGCTATCCAAATATTATGCAGTGAAATGAGTAGACTTAAGCTCCAGCCCCAAGAGATAACCTTAGAGTAGCTCAAAGGTAATCTGAGTTATAAAGGAAGTTGAGTATTAATTATAACACTTGTCATTTTTTAAAAAGTGGTGGTAGTGTGTGTAATTTTACCTCATTTTCTCATTTGCTACTCTTATTTAAATCAGTTCCCAGCACTAAGCATGTGCATAAAAGATGATTGTTCCCAGTTTAACCTTTTAAATAAAGTGTATTCTATTAATTAAGTCATTACAGTCCCCTCTCTTTTCCATTATGTTTATTCATTTATGTTCTAAAGATAGACATCTGTGTCACTGAATATTTTGGAGAAAGACCCCTAATTTTTATGCCTATCACCCATTTGGATTTTTTATACTGTTTTTTGAAATAGTGCTCTAAAGAATTTCAAATTGTCAATTAAAATAATGGTAAGTATTCCCACTAAGAATAATAGAGAGTGTGCAGTCAAAAAGTTAAGGAAGTACCATGTTTAGCCTAATATGGTTGAGGAGTTGGCAGTACTTAAATTGGCTTAGATTTAATGGGATAACTTATGTCCGTCACAGAAAAAAGACAAATGCAAAATAACAAAATATTTGTATGAATCCCTTTTTCAGATAACCACATAATAAGACCATACAGTCTGAATACTGTATTTCCTTTGCTTTTCTTCCACTACAAAATGAACTAGGAGACAGGTAAACTGAGAGGTAAAACCTGCTGTGGGTGTAGGATTATCCATGTGATAACAATTCAAAGTACCTGTCTGAAGGCATTGTATTCTCTCAAGTGTTTTCTCCCTCTGTTCCTTTATAATTCCAGGAAGTGAAATAAACACCACCACCATCATCAAATGCACAACCTTTACCATTCTCACAGTTTTCATTTTTCAAAAGTTTTCATTTATTGAGAACTATGTACCTGGCACTCCTTGTGGGGTGTTTTTATCTAAATTTTTCACACAAGAAAACTAAGGTTGAAAACAACTTAGTAACTTGCCTGGTAAAGCTGACGTTCAACTCATATCTATCTCATTATTAACTATCATGTTATTCTGCCTTTCTATTTAGGTTCCTATTAATAATGATGATTGTAGTCTGTATTTATTAAGCACTTACTATATGATCTTATAAGTACTGTGCATAAATTTACACATGTAATCTTCACTACAAGCCTATGGAGGAAGCAGTATTATCCTCATTGTATATATGATGAGATTGAGGCTCAGGGAGTTCAAATAAATTGCATATGTCTAGTAAGTTTTCAAGTCAGGATTTGAACTCAAATGATTTCTCATTTGTGAAATGGGGATGAATATTTTAGCTTAAACTCATTAGAATGCTAAATTTCCAAACATGTTAAACAAAATTATAGCTAACACTTGTTGATATTTATCACCACAGAAAGACTTCTATTAATAACATATTCAAATAAAAAGGATAATAGTTTTCTAACATATAAGTATTTGTCAAGTGTTTTCTTCTATTCATGCAACTGATGATTCAAAGAATATAACAAATTCTTCTATGACTTATCACAACTATAGTAGAGTGGTTAAGACTGCAAGGTTTAAGTTCTGGATCCTCCACGTTGGAGGTATGCTTCAGTTTCTTTATCTGTATAGTAAACATAATAATAATAATACCTATTTTTATAGGTCATCGTGAGGATTAAGTGAATTATTAGCTATAAAGTACATAGGACAGAACCTACACAATACAAGTGCTCTATAAGTTTTAGCCACTAGTGTTATTATTTTTAAATCATCATCATTGTTTTCCAGTACTTTTCTATTTATACTGTAGATTCTACTGTAAATTTTTTTAGACCTGAAAAAGCCAGAATTTGGCCCACAATTGGAGCCTGATGAGTATGGACTGACATATCCAACTAGAAATATGAAGAAAATTCTGATAGGATTTTTAAGAAGTTAATAAAATACTAGAAGAATCACAGACAAGTAGTGTTGTTGTCTAGAAAATAAAGAAATAGCTTAGAAAAGGAGGGATAGTGGGAGTGGAGAGATCTGTATATAATAAGTGGGTTGGTGAAATATGACTGAATGCTGTAGGCAAAGGAAGGAGGGGCATACTCCTCTGAGCCCTCTAGTGTTAGGAAGAATGGAAGAGGTCTTCTTTGTCAGCAAAATTCACTTCACATTGCTCAATTCTTGAGCACCAGATTTTTATAGACTAACATAGCCAATGGCACATAGCAAATAATGAACAGCTATTGTTGGATATGAAGTGATAATCCATGCAGACAGCTTAAGGATTAAGAACGTCGCATCTATGTTTTTGAGAGATATTGGGTAATAGCTTTCATGTAATGTCATTCCCTAGTATTGGTATCAGCATCATACCAGCCTCATAGAACAAGTTGGGAAATATTCCCTTCTCTGAATTTACTGAAAGAATTTCTGAGAATTGGTGTGATTTCTTCCTTAAATGTGTGGTAGAATTCACCAGTGAAGCCATCTGGGTATAGAGTATTTTTGTGTGTGGGAAAGTTTTAACTACAAATGCATTAAAAACAGCAACAACAACAAAAACTATAGGGTCATTCCAATTATCTGTTTCTTCCTACATAAGTTTTGGTAACTTGTGTCTTTCAAAAATTTATTTCATCAGAGCCATGTTAATCTAGGGTTAATTTTTTTTTTCACTACTGAAGCATGGTTCTTCATCTTCTTCTTCATGGTCCTGAATTATGAATCTTTACTCTGGCTATTAGGACTAGGCACTATTCTCAGCCCTGTGTGAACTTCAGACACTCTTCCCATTATATTTTTGGGTGGTTCTTTCCCAGGTCTTGGGTAGTTTCCTCACATGTGTGTGATCATCAGTATATTCAACTGAATACATAAGGAGATCCTCAGCAGATCTCAGCAAGAGTTCTGGATTAAGTCTTTCCTCTCTGGTTCTCTGCCTGCAAATGTCATCTGCCTTGGCTTCCCTGGACATCTAGGTCCATGTGCTCAGGCTGGGATGTCACCAGGCTCTGCTCTGTTTCCGTCCCTATACCACAATCTGGAAACTTTCTCCAGACAATAAGCTAGAGCAGTTATAGGATTCAACCCACTTGCTTTCCATCTCTGCTGCCTAATGTCTAATCCCTTGATTGCCACTGTTTCATGTTTTATGTATTTAATTTTTTTTCAAGAGAGATTGTAAATCTGTTCCCTTTTACTCCAGATATAGAAGTCCAGTCCTTGAGTATATATATATAGCTATTACACTCATAAAGTTTCATTATATATTATACATTTCTGGGCCCATGAGTTTAATTTCTCCTTTTGTAAGCATGAAAACAATAGCCCAATTAACAGAGCTGAAAGTACTGAAAATCAAAAGAAAATAAAATTATATTCATAGACGATCTAATGTGTGTGTGTATATTCAAGAAATATATACATATATATGTGTGTGTGTGTGTGTGTGTGTATATATATATATACACACACACACACACACACACACACATATATATGTATGTATATATACATAGCTGCCTTTAAAATACCTACCAAAGGAAATGAGGCACCCCAGGTAGGCCAGGGAACATTTTTTTCTCAATTTTTTTCCAGTAAAAGATTTAACTTCTTATGAATCTGTTTCAATTTATTGTTCAAAGAATGGCTGATTTACAAGCAGGCCTGATCCTTGTCTCTTTTATTTCTTCTCAGTGCCAGATGAAAGCAAAGTCCACTCATTGGCTGCTCACAAATCGGGTAAGAAACTCCTTGTAACTGACTTTATATTCTCCTTCCTGGAAATTGCTGGCTGTGTTTGAGTAGCAGTTGGAACCTATTTCCATCCACTAGTCACTGAAAGGCTTGCTAATTAATACATGAGATGTCTCTGACTTCCACAAAGATGAATTATTGCTTGGCTGTGTGTGTGGTGGCATAATGTATGCTGACTCAAAATGTTTGAGAGGAAAGGATAAAGGTTTCCAAAAAGTAATAATTATGAAACCAAAAATCTTAAACCTGTTTGCCAGATGAACACTTAAAACAACAAAAAAAATTATAAGGAAAATCCAGGGCGCCTGGGTGGCTCAGTTGGTTAAGCGACTGCCTTTGGCTCAGGTCGTGATCCTGGAGTCCCGGGATCGAGTCCCGCATCGGGCTCCCTGCTCAGCAGGGAGTCTGCTTCTCCCTCTGACCCTCCTCCCTCTCATGCTCTCTGTCTCTCATTCTCTCTGTCTCAAATAAATAAATAAAATCTTTAAAAAAAAAAAATTATAAGGAAAATCCAAGAAAGTTTGAAACTCTTTTCCATGATGACTTTCACATTACAGTGGCAGAACAAAGAGCTCCAGAACAAGAAAAATGTGATCATTTATCCTTAAAAAAGGAATATTTTGCTTGTCATCAAAGAGGATCACACCCAAGATGGCCGTATTGTCTTTCTTTAGACTGACGAATGAGCTCCCTCATTCCTAGAGGTTCTCCAGGAAGTCCACAAGGATCTCTGTGCATTTCCTGGGTCTTTCTCTGTTATGTGGGAGATCCCTTCCAGTCGAAAATCCAAGCTTTTCCTTCGTTGCCAAGTGGTTTGTTTCTCACCCTTTGCCCTTCACTGTTGCTTTTTTCACATTAGTTGAAAACACTTAAGAGTTACCCAGCTTACAAATACTACAGGGATCCCTTTCCTCTACAGGTGTATTATTTGGGGAAGAATATCCATTTTACTCTTAGGCTTGCCACTTCAAATAACAGAAAAGTTACAATTTGTTGACATCCCTCTGTTTCTGAAACAAAGAAAGTCTTTCCTGTCACCAAGTGTCTCCTGTGTTTATGTGCTAATTATGTCTCCGGCAGTAAGTGGCCTTGATGCCTCATTACTTCCATCGTGTTCCTGGGCAAGATTATGGGTTTTTTTCTTTTCCTCTTTCTCCAGATTCTCTTGTGATAACAGCAGGGAAGGGCTGGTTCACAACTCTTAGATTTTTTTTCTTTTCTGCTGCTCCTAATAAAGAGCCTAAGAGGTTAGATCACCGTGAAGGAAAAGATTTCTCTGAGAGTGATAAACTACAGAGTGCTGCTTTTCCCCATCATCCTTGTCCATTACATTCTCTACAACTGGAAATATTTTTAGGAATCTGAAAAGGAAGTTCTCGTGACCAAGGAGCCCCAAGGATTGCCTATGTTGTTTTCATCTTCAGTGCATCCTAAATGGTACTGCTTATTGTTAGTTCTGTTACACAGATTAACACTTGAAGGTTAAAGCCTTTTTATGTACTGGGATGGGCTTCAAGGTAAAAAAAAAAAAATGCAGTTTTTAAGACTGTTTATCAATATGGTTTTTGAAAATGAGCAAATGAACTTTCTGACTTTTTTCCAGAAAATCAAATCTTTTTCTGATCTTCATTTCCAAACAAGTTTCTATCAGCCAGTGACTAAAAGTTATTGGCACTCTTTTTAAATGAGGACATTGTTACCTTTGTATATTACTTCCGTATTTTACTAAGTTGAATGATAGGCTTTTATGTAGTGTGGTATAAAACACAGTAAAAAAGAGTGCTCGCTTTGGCAGCACATATACTAAAATTGGAACCATACAGAGAAGATTAGCATGGCCCCTGCGCAAGGATGACACGCAAATTCGTGAAGTGTTCCATATTAAAAAAAATAAAATAAAATAAAAACACAGTAAAAAAGAATTACCCTAAGTACAAAACTTAAAATAATTTCCAAATTGAAAAAAAATGACAAAAATGGCATAATTTTAAACCTGTCAGATAGGTTAATTTTTATATCATAAGAACCATGCTGCTTAAATATATCAGGTGTTTTAGGGCGCCTGGGTGGCTTAGTCGGTTAAGTGACTGCCTTCGGCTCAGGTCATGATCCCAGGGTCCTGGGATCGAGTCCCTCATCGGGCTCCCTGCTCTGCAGCAAGCCTGCTTCTCCCTCTCCCATTCCCCCCTGCTTGTGTTCCCTCTCTCGCTGTGTCTCTCTCTGTCAAATAAATAAATAAAATCTTTAAAAAATCAATCAGTCAATCAATCAATCAGGTGTTTTAAAGATTTCTGGTTCCTAATGAACTGCTAGTACAACATTCACCATTTTACATTTCAGAGTCCTCGTATACACTATCACAGTGTCATTGAGCTTTTCACTGGCCATCTGTGGAATCAGTGCAAATGCTGAAAACCAGAACTTTGCTCACTCTGGAGCAAAAATGGCATTTGAGAAAACCCAATCAAGAGGGCTAACCAATTACCTAAAACTCTACACTCTAGAGTTCTATTAATAATGTGAGATCACTCTAAAACTGTAGAGACCATCCTGAGAAAATACAAAGCAGCATTAAAGAAGAATTTACAACTAAGGTTATAAATTTATATATTCCAAGAATATACCCTCCCACATTTTTTATATTTATTTCTTTTGGAAAATTTATCTTGAATTATAATGTTCCTCAAAAAACTCATCACTCACGTAACATGCAACACGTGCGGCACTTAGGCAGAGCAGTTTCTGAGGAGGGGGCCGCAATGGTAAAAGAGGATTAAGGGTCCTTTCGCTTCTGGTAACGTCTTTCAGTTACACAAATCAGCTTGAAAATTCACCTAATCTATATAACCGTAGTCTCAATCTGCTACATCTGTGACCACTAAGCAAGTTACTAGCTGGACTATAATGTCTAATGGTCCATCATCATGCTTGTCTCACCAATGTTAAAAGAAATCATTCATTGTCTTTTCGTTTTACCTTTCCCTTCCCCAAATCTTTCCTTCAGAATATTTAGGTAAAAAGGTGATAAATCTTTTGCTAAAAAGGAAGAGTATCTCCCTCTGTCTCTTTTTAATTATAGAAATATGGGCAGCTTTCATACCATCCAAGACCATCAGGAAGTTAAATTAAATTGTATGTGCTGACCTGAATCTATCATCCATCTTATTTAGGATGATATTCAACATTTTAATAAATTCATCTGAGTTAAAGTTTCTTCCGAGTCAGCTTAGTGTATAGAGAGCCATTTCATGCCAAGTTCCATCTGTTGGTCTGGCTTGGGTACCTCCCAAATTTGTGACAATATTTTTGGCACCCTTTCCTTGGCTTGATCTTTAAATGGTTGATTCTTCAAAGCCTAGATCAAATCAAAGGCTCAGGTAAGATAAATCTTTCTAATATTGTTGGCATAAATTGTAGTGTCCCCTTACCCCTTCTGGAATCAGTTCAGTATTCTTGAGATTTTTCTAACAACCTACCTCAGGGGTTCCCCTGAGTGCATAGCATCTCATACCTTAGCTGGGAAGCAGGCAGGATGTTCTCTTGTCAATCTTGCAGTGTCCTCCTCCCTGTTTGAGAGGTATCAATGTCTCTGGAATGGTTGAGACCTACCCAGAGAGGTTAAGAACAAAAATACCTTTTAATTGGTTCCTTTAAGAAAGGAAGTTTCTTAAGCCTTAAAAAGTTTCAGAGAGCCTTAAAAATCAAAAATATGCCTTTCCTTATCTTGTTAATTGACAAAATCCTGACAAAATCCAAATCTTAGTAAACGCAGGGGGTTGAAAAAACTCCAGCAAAATATATATTTTAAGCAACGAAACCAATTTTTAATGATTTCAGTATCCTGAGGGGACATTAGAATCCAAAGAAAATGACATCAAATTTGGCATAGCTTTTTTTTTTAATTATGCTTTAATTTTGATTATACAGACTCATAAATTATATCTGAGAAGAAATCATTTCTTTTTTTCCCCCCCTACATACTGAGCTGACACCTAAACTAATAGTTTAATGCTCCTCCACATTTTAGTCAGAAAGGACTTATAAATTTTACTTTTTTACTATATCTTAAATTTTTTGTTTTGATTTACTGCTTGGGACTGTTTTAATATGTATTGACTGTCTGCGGAGATCTTTGCTGACCCAGCTCTTTAAGATGATGCAGTACTGAAGAAAGCCGATGAGTTCTTCTTTATGAGCTCTGACATATTAATTAGCAAAATGGACTAAAAAGCTTTCCTATTTCTCTTTTAATTTCTTACATTCTCAAACACCTGTCTATATAGCTGTAAAACAGGCGAGTCTGTAAAAGTAATGGTTGGCAGTAAGTCCGGACCCTTTTCTGAGATAAGTTTATCAATTAATGAGCACATATTCATTAACAGTCTAGGGAGATAGCTCTGTATAGGTGCCTTGCAGCCACTAAGTGTGTGGATCTCTTAACACATTTTACTGGTAAGGAGGCTGAAGCTCAGGGCATTTAAATACATGTTCTCTTAGCTGGTACCTAGTGTGGGTGAGATTATGAACCCAGATACTGTATGGTAAAGCCTGTGCTTTGGCCAATTCGTTTTCCACCAGCATGTGCCTAACACTTCAGTCCCAGGGACTGAGAAGAATACAATTCTAGGGGGGCCTGGGTGGCTCAGTTGGTTAAGCGACTGCCTTCGGCTCAGGTCATGATCCTGGAGTCCCGGGATCGAGTCCCACATCGGGCTCCCTGCTCGGCGGGGAGTCTGCTTCTCCCTCTGACCTCCCCCCTCTCATGTGCTCTCTCTCTCTCTCATTCTCTCTCTCAAATAAATAAATAAAATCTTTAAAAAAAATTAAAAAAAAAAAAGAATACAATTCTAGTTGGAAGACATGATACAGATATCAAAATATCCCATAAATTCTTACCTTTTGCAACCTCTGACTGAACAAGGAACACCATAAGTATAATTTCTCTAGCAAACGATTGCAACTCAATGAGCATGAGAGGGACATCTAATCCGATCATTCTTGACTTTGTTTCCCTGCATGTATGTACGCATGTGTGTATATATTTATATGAAAATGTGAGCCAAGTTAAGAGATGTATAAGAGAGAAAATATGTATGTGATGTGCATGTATTATGTATAAATTACAGCAAATGTGCATGTGATGTGTATCCTTATGGCAAAGGCTGAAAGTTTAATATGTAAGTTGCTAACTTGGCAGATCTTACATTCTGTTCTAAATGCATTGTGTGTAAACTTTATATTTAGAATGTTTGAGTGTGGCCAAAGAAATCTCTAGATCTTTCCAAAGAAATAGATCTCTTAAAAGCATAAGGTGATCAGATAATTACTTTAATACAAGAGCAATGTGCTATTAAATGACATTTCACAAATTTTGTTGAGTATGCATTTAAAATTGGGAGCACCAACTATAGTCATTTTTTATGAGTCTGAATTGGATTTTTCCTGGCTTTTTATTGTTACTGTGGATGAGGAACTAAATCTTGGAGTTAGTGGGTAGTGGACTTAAACGCTGTTTCTTTTCTCATCAGTTGGTTAAGGTAACACTATATGGTTATATGTTTGGACAAAAATCCTTATTAGGTATACTTTCTAAGCTTTTGTCACTTGTTATGTTGGATAAAATACAGCTTTAGACACAAGAAATATATACATTCTCACGTCCTCCAGCTTGATTTACATTTCCATAGGATTCAGGATGTTATTTAAAAAAATAGCAATATGTATAGGCTTCTTCCTATACAAACTTGATTATAAAGCAGATTATAAAACATAGTATTTCCTATGTTGTAAAAGGTTACTGAACACTCTGGTCTCTAAAATTCAGTGAATCAAATTGAATTAGAAACAAATACAGCAGTCTTTTTAGAAATGTGATTCAATTCTTTGCTACTCAGATATGGTGCAGGTGTGTGCATCTCTGAATTTCATGAGTCAATAGAGTCTACATGTTCTTACAAATCAAATTTCAAAATTAATTATTTTAGTTCCACTCATGTTTATTAAATGCCCACTCTGTGACAGGTGTTATATCAAGGTCTGAAGGTACAAAGTGACATAAGACATGGTCTCTGTCTTAGAAAACATTTTTTGAAATGGTAGGGGAGAAAGTCATATAAATGCCTAATTAAATATTGGTTTGGTACCTTTATGCTAAAGAGTACAGTGCAGAAATCTCACAGAGGAAATATTGCTTAATTCTGCTTGGAATTGGGGGATGGCTATCATATTTCAGAAAGGAAATGTTTCCAGAGCAGGATCTGAAAGATAAATAGAAGTTTAAGAAATAAAAAAGGTCAACGAGCTAACACATTTCAGGCATATGGAAAGTTATGACAACTTGAAACATCATGGTATGTTCCTGAAACTATAAGCAATTCAGTGTGGCACAAATGAAAGTGGACAGTAACAGATACCAGGTTGAGCCAGGAGACAGGAGATTAAATCATGAGGATTAAAGGAGCGGATTAGCCAGGTAGTACCATTACTCTGTTGGCTGTGCTGACTTGAAGGATAAAAACAAAAAATCAAGGAGAACAGTTAAAAGACCGTTGCAGTAGTCCAGATAAGAGATGATGTGGGCATAAATTCAAGTGAATCACAATGGAAATGGAAAAAAAAGTAAAACATACTTAGGAAATAAAGCTTGGAGGTTGTTGTTTTTTTTTTTAATTAAACTTAGTGGGTGAGTGAGGAAGAAGATCCAATTTGATTCTCAGCGTATCAGTCAGCTATTGCTACACCTATGATGCATAACAAAATCAACAGCAAACATTTATTTCTTGATCACATATCTTCACATAGGCAGGGATTTGCTGATCTCAGAAGTGTTTGGCTGGGCTTAGCTCCAATATACAGTTTAGGTCCAGGTTTTATACATGTCTCTAATTCTCCTTGGAACAGTGATTTCCTTAGGAAAGTATTTTTGATAACAAGAGTGATAAGATGGAAACAGGGTAGATAGGAAGGACCCATAAGCTGTGTGTCAGAGCCATGGAGTATTAAGTCACATGACAGTGAGGGTAGCAGAGGGGAATGAGAGGCAGGAGTAGAGGGAAGTGTGGCCGGATGGCATGAGCTGAGAAGGAGTAGGGATTTTATATGTGACTAGATGAGCATTGTGCTTGAAAGCCGAAGTGAGAAGTAAAGAGGTCACTGAACCCCCTCCCAACCCTGACCTGCGTGATATGGATAAGAATGAGAGGGCAGGGGAAGCAGATTTCTTAGTGGAGAGGTAGACTTCAATTAAGGCTAAAAGGCAGGGAAATTTTTAGAGAAGAGGTCAAAAATGAACAGCATCTTGTCAACCGTGGAAGGATAGTGGGGACTCAAAGAAGACAAGTGGAGGAGTCTGGGATATAGGGGAAAGCAGGAGAGTGGTCACATGGGAATATGGCCAGAGTGGTGTAGAGTGGCAGCCCAGAGGGCAATAGATGACCAGGGGTTCTACCTCTTGGGAAATGACTGAGGATGGCAGGGGTGATGGGTCTGGTTTATTTCCATAGCTCTGTGGTTGTCTAGATTATTCTTCACTCTTCAGTGACTAGAGAAAAAGGCTTGGGCCAGTTTAGACTCAATGGTGACCTGGATGAATTATTTCCTGTAAGAGATCATATCTCTGAAGACTGAGAAGATGAAAATTTCCAGGAGGAAATGGTCCCAAGGTTACAGAAGTTTTGAGAAGATGCCCAAGTTTCACTAGGTTTGGAAATTGAGAGATGGCCATTAGTTATCACTTCAGCAGCGCGAGTATTGGCAGACAGGAGAGCAGGAAAAAATGATGTGGCCTGAGGAGGAATGGGGGTGGAAAGGTGATCTATCTAGAAGTTTAATATTAAGAGAAAGAAAAGAGATATATCTAGAGAAGTGAAGTTGTTTTTATTGCTCTACTTTATGTTATCAGTGAGAAACACTGAACCATGTTTATAAACTGAGAGGAAAGAGATGTTTGTGAGAGAATGAAGAAAGGGGAAAGAGGGAGTTGTTAAAGGCATAGGATTAAGACTGTAGCGTTATAGCAGTTGGCCTTGAAGAAGATGAGCCAAGGTTGTAGGGAAAGTGGCAGTTATGCATGTGGCGTAGATAAATTTGTAGGTAATAGGGGTGAGAAATTAAGGATGTTAATGGTCTCATCTTGATGGTGTCCAAGTCTACTTGGTGGCATTACAGGATTGGTCATAGCTGGCCAAGAACTATAAGAAACACTATAGATAGTAGGTAACCTATGTTAAAATCTGTTGAAGTCATTGAGGCAAAATTGAATGGAAAACTATGAAGAAAGGTATTTACACTTACACATGCACACACACACTACAGTCAAGAGTTGGGTTGCAGAGGACCTGCAGCTTTTCTCTGAGCTAAAATGCTGTTTATCTCTTGCAGTTATATTTTCAATTCTCTATTTGTGGTGGGATTAGAGAATGTTAGGACTAAGTGGAGCAGTATATATCTCTAGGATATATACTCTTTTTTTAAAGAGTAGACTGAGGCCCAGAGAGGGAAAGTCACCCCCACCAAAGGCCCAGCTAGTCAATGACAGAACCGAGGCTCAGATCTGCTAACTTATTTCAGCAGTCTCTTGCTTTGTGAATTCCAACATCATTGCTACCAGTTTTGCCTGATTTCATAACCTAAAGTATCATTAAAATCCTCAGAATTTCCCCAAATTCAGCTTGGATAACAGAAAGATAGAGTAATTTGGCACAAGACTAGTCATTTGTCCTTTAAGCTTCTGACACTGAAACCCACCAGGATTGAATAAGCTTCTATATACAAAATTTCATATTGCATCCCAAGTTTATACAGACTGTCACAAAATCTGTGTTTATATATAGTTGCTATTTATTATACTCTTACTTTTATTATGGTGTTCTAGTTCTTTTTCCTATAAATATAAATGTACAGGACAAATTATTCTGAGCTCCAGCGGGTATTTGTTGATGTGGTATATTTCGGTATGTATTTTTCCCTTTGCCCTTATATATCCATATTTGCATTACAAACTTCGCAGTAACAAAATTCTTTGTTACCCTGTTTCTCTCATTATCCAGAATATGACAGCCTGTCTTTGGAGATAAAACTTAGTATGCTTAAGTATGTGTTGATTTAGACAATTTATAGTTTCTAAAATGTTTTGAATTGTTTGAACAAGTGAAAAGTAATTTTATAAAGAGAAGAGCATATTTCTAAATATGTCAAATCCTTCAAATGTGGCTGAACTCTCAAACTTCCCCATCCGTGGGGAATATGTGTCTTGTACATTTAGAAACAGTGGTTTGGAACTGACAGTTCTAATAGTGTTTCTGAATGCTAGAATGAACATCTGCACTGAAAAACGTTATTAGCTGATTACATGATGGTTGAGAAACACAAAGTGAATGTTTGACATCAGCACTGCACTATGGACCGAGCTGTCTGTGCCCAGCTTTGGATTAGCTGTGCAACCAGAGAGGAACAGTGAGAGCAGGAGCCACAAAACACAGCAAGTCACATGAAAAGTACAGTAAAATGCCACCAGGATCAGAATATTACTGTATGAATTTGATGTACCATGGGCAAAAACAAACCACATTCTTGAAAACATAGCAACTATACATTTTAACCTACAATATGAGCATGAGTTCTGTCCTCTTTATATTCAGCTTTAGGATGTCTTCAGTTAACTTTTTGCAAGGAAACCATGGCAATCAAAACACTGGACTCTGTGCTTACTAGCTTTAACTAATAGCAGCCCCTCATGAAGAGGACAGTTGGAAAGAGCTAGAAGGTTCAGTCCTGCATAATTATTTTAGAAAAGTCTACATTGAGACCTAGAATTTAAGATCACTCTTCTAAGGAAGGGATTTTATGTGTAAATTTATTGTGGAGGAAAAGACTGAGACTCTCTGACTCCAGTGACCCAGAGGGGTTTTCAACTTTTGTGCAAAATCTTCCTGCCAGTGTTAACTGAATGGCTACTCATTCCAGCAGTGATTTTAATTCTTCAGTTTTCTTGCTAAAAATCAGCCAGTGAGGATATTGGAAGGACAAGTTTAAAACCCAACCTGGGGAATTTAAAGACGAGCTCCTACATGATACACTACCTAATCTATGTTGAGTAATGTATACCAAAGCCTAAATTTTATCTTTAATATCTGATAAATTGTCAACTAATGGTGAGAAACATTTAGGATATATTGGCTTGATAATGTCGCTACTACTTTAAATTAGGTGACTTATGTGTATATGTTTATGTGTATACACATTTGAGTTTCACAAATGAATACTGTCTTATGCAGGTGAGGAAGGGAAGCATTAAAAGACATGTATTTCAAGCAGGGTATTGCCTACCTAGGAAACACTCATTTATTCCTGTATTTAGGCTCCATGGCCAGGAATAAATTTCAACCTCTTTAACAGGTCATACTATTCCCTCCATCACCTTCTCATGGCCTTCCCTTCCAGGCTTGGCTCTTGCCACCATCACCCGCCACCCCACCCCACTCGCCTCACCACACATGTTCCCCACTCACAGAGCTACTCACTCTTTCTTACTATTATTATTTTTTGGAGGGTGGGGGAGAGGCAGAGGGCGAGGGAGAATCTTCAGCAGTCTCCATGCTGGGGCTCAATCTCACAACCTTGAGATAATGACCTGAGGCAAAATCAAGTGTCAGATACTGAACCGACTGAGCCACCCAGGTGCCCCAAGATCTACTCACTTTTTTCATCAGACTATGTCTCGCTCTTTCACACCTCAGAGCCCCATCTGAACTCTGTCCTGAGGAGCCTTCCCCACCACCCTCAGGCAAGGGTCCCTTCTGTGAGCTAACCTTGGGTAACTTCAGTGTCTTCTAGGCTCTGCCTTTATACTATTTAACTTCCCTCAGCCTTTCTTGGCTTAACTCACACTTCTGTCCTATAGCTAGCTGGTCAGCCCCCAAGGTCTCCCGCAGGTTGTTATCAATCTCCTTTAATCAGCAGTTGTGTGTCTCCCTTACAGTATTGAGAATCCCACGGCCCACCTTTTCATATATAAGCAGAACTTGATTATCTAGCACATAAGGGGGAGTAAGCAAGGATAAGTCATTTACCAAACCAGTATTTAATGAACACCTGCCATGTGCCAGACACCACGCCAGGTACTGCAGATACAAAGTTGTATCGAACACAGATTCTGCCACTAAGGTGCTTACAGCTAGGTAGCAGTGATAGGAATGTGAACAGCAAAAATTCCAGGTTCTCACATATGAATGCAAATACATAGAAAGGGTAACAGAACTTGCCTTTACTGAGAGGAAGAAGATAGAGATTGAGGGACAAGGGAGACTTCTGCTTTAGCTACAGTATCTGAATTTTTACATTGAGACTAAGTTTATGTACAAATTGGGTAGTGAATAACTTATGGATTTAAAAAATAAAAACATTTTTAAACATTGTAAACCTTCACATGCTGAGTCTACTAATGGCAATGTTGTACAAATGGGAGGATTGAGCATGGGGACTGTCACCGAGTGTGTACAGAAGAAGTACAGGACAAGGGATGCTTTCTGGGAAGGAGAGATGAGGCTGAATCCCTGAGTCATGCTGGGAACCTGCTTGAGGCCCAGAAATATTTCAGGGTGACAGGAATGGAGAGGGGCTTATCCATGAGACACCTCATTTTTGGTTGCTAGAGAAAGTGCCAGTGAAAAACGTACTTAGGGAGTTTTAACCCCCCTTCAAGTTTTGGTATCCTAGATGGTAGAAACTTAGTCCTTGTAATTCATTCAGTAAGGCACCCACACAATGCCATATACAGAAAAGGGTCTTTTTTAAAAGTTCACGATGCCCCAACTCTGTCCAATAAAAGCAGAATTATAATAAAAGGACTAATGATGAATACATAAAAATTAAAGAGAAAACTTTAAGCAACCTAGATTACTTCTCCTTGCTAAAATAAGCAAATGCAAATTCATTCCCACTCTATTGATAATTAGAAACCACACACCCACACAAAACAGCTTACCAATTCCACCCCATCAAATACAACAAAGCTGTTCAAAGTTGCCTTTTGAACAAAAACCCTTTTATTAACCGGTCAGTTAAAAAACAAAACAACCAAAAAAGGGTGTATGCCTTTTTAAAGCAGGCAAAGCACAACTGCAAAAAAAGAGGGGAAGAAAAAGCAGGTAGTTTTGTAAAATATCATGATATGCCATCAGGGGATTGTTGGAGGCATTTAGAAATATTGGTGTCAAACTGGTGATGGAGGCTTCTTATGTGCTATACTGACAGACCTCAGAGAAAATTCTCCTTTTGGCTAGTGTAATGACGCACTCGTCCCTGAACTCTGGTAATGATTTATATGGGCAGGTACTTCTTATTTTTTTTAAAAGTATGTATCTATATGAGAATGTACTAGTAAAACAGTTTTTCCATTTATGGTAGTGCTGCATGTTTTTTAAATAAAATTTTTACATAAAAACTATGAGATTTTGAAAACTCTTGGTAAGGCAATGTAAAATGATAGGTGAACATGGCAAAATATTATGGAGCAGTGACACCAATTGCTAAAGTTTGGGAAACACTGATCGATGCTATGTTTCCATCAGCATTCTGCAGTTTCCATCAGCATGCTTGTTTGCAAAGCTCAAAAAACCTTAGTTTAAGAAAAGTATCTCCACTCTGATGTCCTTAGGCTATGTGATACGCACAGTCTGGGCCCCATTTCCTGTCCGTATGCAAACACCTCCAATTCCAGTTGAACACTGGCTTTTTCAGCAAAATAAATGCCCAAAGCTTCCACTATTTCTTACCATGGTAACTCTTAACCAAGTTAAACTTGAATTATATTTTCAAATATTCCTCCAGCAAGCCATCTTATCAAAGAAAGAAACCAAGAATGTAAGAGATACAGTAGTGCCCTTCCTTGTGAGTCTGGAAAAGTCTTACCAAATGCAGAGTTAGCCTTGCCTTTATGCTTTTCTTTAATACAGCAGAAAATCAAGTTAGACCCATAGGAATATATCCCAAAGCTTTACTTCCCGCCCTCACCCAAGCCACCATTACCTCATACCTTCAGGAGCCTCCTCACTGACCCACGCTCTTCTGCCCTCTCTACAGTTCTGCTCTCCCCACAGGAGCCAAAGGGGTCTTTGGAAAACATGAATCGAATCATGTCCCTCAAATGCTTAAAATCCTCAGTGGCTTCTCATCATTCATAGAAAATAATCCAGATTTCTTACCATGATTCCCAAAGCCTATCTTCCTCTGCCTGGCCTGACCTCATACCCATGCTTCCTCCTCCTTCTGGACACTTGGCTTGTGTTGCCTGCATTCTATCTCCGGAGCAGGCCAAACTGCTCTCTCTCCAGGCCCTTTGCACATGTATTTCCTCTGCTCAGAATGATCTCCCTCCACTTCATGTGGTTGGTTTTTTCTTATTCAGTTCTCAGGTCAAATGTTGTTTCCTCAAACATACCTTCCCTGACCACCCCATCTAAAGTAGAAAATAAGTCAGTTTCTATTGCTTACTCTCTTTATTTCCTAATAACACTTATTACAGTCTGTAGTAAGAGTGTACGTGTGTGTGTGTGTGTGTGTGTAATCTCCTATCTCCCTTCCCCCTAGAATGTAAGCTTTACAAGGACAGAGACCCTGAACCTGGGTCCAAGAGCTGTCTGGTATGGAGCAGGTGTCCTTTACTTAGTGTTTGCTTAGTCTTTCTTTTGATATGTCTTTTGCCTATTTTTACTGTTAAATTCCCATGTTCTTTATGCACATGTATTGTCCTAACAAATAGCTGGATTTTGTTCTTAATGTTCTGGCTGTCTGAATTGTGATGGGAGTTTAGCACATTTACATTTATTAAGATTACTGGTGTATTTAGATTATGTTTATCATCTTATTTTTATATTTAAGCCAGTTCTTAATGTCTCTTTTTCTTCTTTCTTATCCTCTGAGGATGAATTCCTGGTTTTTTTTGTTCTTATCATCCCACTTTTTTCTTATATTGAATTGGCAATCATAAGGCAAAAAGGCAAACCTTCTTATCATGCATACTTAACAAAATATAAAATTAATCCACACTAAATTCTTTTCCTAAACAATACAAGGAACTTAGAACACTTTAGCACTCCTCACTTTCTCCCAATTTCTATATATTTTCCATTTTATTTCTTAGTTATTGATCCCACAGGTTACCTATTAATTTAAATGTTCTACGTATTTAATATTTGTTCAAACTGACCCATACATTTACCAGTTTCTTTTCTTACTGTTCTTCCTTGTATCTCAGACCTTCCTTCTAGGGTCTTTTGTCTTCTTTCTGAAGTATGCCTTTAAGATATTCCTTTAATGATGGTCTCCTGATTACACTCTGTTGTTTGTCAAAGAGGATGTCTTGTTCTCGACAACTGTTCACGTTAGGTATACAATATTAGGCTGGCGTCACACTGACGATGTTGTTCGACTGTCGTTTGGCTTCTCCTGTGAAAAGTCAGCCATGGGTCTAATTGACATCTCTTTACCCGTGATCAGTCTTTTCTCTCTGCATACTTTTAAATTCTCTTTGTCTCTGATGTTCTCTACTGTCTAGGTCTTGCTATCCATTTCTTTGTATTATCCTTCTTGGTAGATGGTGTGTCTCCTATGGCTGCATATTAATGTTTTCCATCACCTCTGGGAAATTGTGTCTGTTAATATGCCTCTTCTCTATTCTGTTTTCTCCTTGTGGAACTCTAACAAGATGTATCTTAGACTTTACTCTTCAGCCATGTTTCTTACACACAACTTCATATTTTTTTATCTCCCTGATTCTGCACTTGATTGTAGGTGCTTTTTACAGACCTATCTTCTAATTCCAACTTGGTATCTAAATTTCTTTCATGTTTCTGCTGACTCTCATTCATGGTGACTTTCTTTTTTATGAATTTGGTCATTTCTGTTTGGGATGTCATATTTGGTTGGATTGAATGTGTGAGGGTCTTAAGGAGTCTGATTTGCATGTGCTTTTCTCTAGAGAAGATTTAGATTTGCTTCTTTTGGGGCACTAGAGTACTACTAACCTAGGACCACTGTCATATAATTTCTTGGCTGACAGCTTAATTAATTGGGAGAAAATAAATTTCATTTCATACCTATAAGGGGACAGCCCTGTGGTTGTAAATTCTTAAAGAGAATGGTGACTTTTTAAGCTGCTGTTTTTCTTATTTAAGTCAGAGTAAAGGCAGATTTTCTTGGATTCCCTTTGCTGAGGGAAGTGTATTGAGGGTATGAGCTTATTCAGCTCACTCTTCTATCAAGGTTGTAGGTCCTTTGGGGGATCACTGTTTAACTCTCCTACATTTGACTCTTTCTCCCATATCCTCTAAGGTATCACCATCATACTACCTCCCCATGCTTCAGATTCCTAGTATCAGCATTTACTTGAAGGGAGGTTTCAACTTGCAAATTTGGTTACATAGCATCATTCACTCTTGGTTTTTTATTTGTTATTTTTTGTTTGTTGAAAGGCTTTGCTTAAGAATTTCCCTTAATTTCCTGTGAGTTCAACAATGCATTTAGATGTATATTTGTTTTAATTTATCTAAGATCTATTTGTATTTTTATCATCAGGATTTTGGGAATTGATACATTACTGGAAGCAGAAGTCTAGAGTCTAATTGTTTGCTGAAAGAAAGAATAAATGAATGTTTGGGTTTTTTTAATGGCTGAATTCAAATTAACCAGTGGGTCCAATGCAGGTTGGAACATACATTAAGCCAGATATGGTTTTATTTCACTAGGTCTGGATTACTTTTGACAAACCAACTTAAAATATTCCTTAGAAATATATGGAAAGCCACATACCATAGGAATAAATTGGGGGATGATATCCATAATATGCCGAGAAGTTTGAAATGGAAAATTCCCTTCAATAAGAAACCACATAATAAAAAGTTCTGGTTATATTTGTAGTTACAAGCTATGGTTTATTACTCTGTCTAGAGATTCTTACAATGATTCATTGTTCTAGGAAGAAATAAAACAGGGTTCACAAAGGAGCTTTTATCAGATTATAATGTACGCTGCCATAAAGTGGGGAAGAAGAGGCTTATCTGGCAATTTGTTGTCACTGCCTACATGATCCATGGATCAGATACTAATTCTAATTCAGAATTCTTTCTGAACCTCTGGAATGCCCTTTAGATGGAATTCCTTGTCATGACCACACCCACAGAGTAGTACAGAGAAGGTGGTTTGATAGGTCCTCTAGGTACTAAAACAAATCAAAACCAGCCCTGTTCATTCTAACAAAAGCTGCCCTCCCATATGTTCTCCTTTTTTGCACCAAATGCTCTTTGTTTTTTCTTCTTTCTGAAGACCAGAAATTCTGATACTTTCACAGAATTTTTATGTAACTTATCAGTTACGTAAGACTCATGTTGCCATAGTGTAGGTGATGAGATTGGCCAAGGGAATGACATGAGAATCTGGCTGAAGTCAGCTCAGTCATAGTACGGAAGAGCTTTATTTGCTCTTGGAACCACAAGGATCAAGGAAACCCTATTCATTCTCTGGAATAAAAGTACTAGGTTGGTCAGCTTTTGAAAAACAGATGATGTGTTACTTGCCCTATAGCGGCTGACTTTTTATTTTTCTTCTCCTTTCTCTGTACCTTTTCATACTTTGTTTCTATGAATTAGAATTTCTGGGCATGGCATGCAGGCTGGCATGGTACACACAATACCCTTGGCTCCTAAGAGGTCATGAATTTGGATCATTTCCCAGATTATACACCTGCCCCTCTAGCTTGCATTTCAGAGCATGTGGCTATGGCAGAGGGGGCAGATTAGAAATCATCTTCCAAAGTGTAAGAAGGAGGAAGTTCCTTCTCGTCTGGTCATAAAGTTGTTACCTGAGTGTTAAAAGGGCATGGTACAACTGTTTTCTTGTGAATTGTTTTCAGTAAGTTAAAATGCAATGAATGCCTTGCAGTCATAGAAGGCATACTAAGTACTATGTAGTAAGACTACATCACAAGAAGAATCCCAACCTCTATTGTTGGGGAACTTACTTGTCATTTGAAATGACTACAGCAACACCTGTAAGGAGGGACAACTTGGAATGGCCCATTTATTGCTTTACATTGTATTGATTTCTCAAGTGCTGACAAATAATTTTCCTTAAAAATTTGACTTCTATATGCAGATACTTATTGGAGTAATCAGTTCATTTCAGAGAATATCATCCACTAGGGCTTCTTTTGAAATTGTAAAAATGTAAGATTCTGGAAACTATAGAATGCTACCAAAAGGCAACGTAGGGCTAAGTTGAGGCCCGGGGTTACCATCCAGCTGCTGAGAAGGAATGCTTTCGGATCAGAGGAAATATCAATAGCGAAAACAAATGAAGAAAAAGAGGTGGATATCAGAGGAGAAGATGTATCATTCTGTCTCGTAAGCTAATCTGTCACTTGTGTTCTGAATTTATCCCCAACTATTTCTTCTTCCTTCTTCAGTCAATTAATGGTTCTGTCTCTTCCATCTTCATATTATCCATCATCATTGGCTTTTCCCTTTAATCCAAGGAGGAATAATCAAGGTGAAAAAGAAATGGTGGGGTGGGAACAGTGGGAGTATAATGGAAGCAGGGGATAATGAAGGAAGGGGGCTCTAAGCAAAAGCAGTGGATAATAGTAAGCGCAGATGTCCTGGAGGCTTTTTTTCCCTTGCTAAGGAGTTTCACTTTATCATTTAAATAGCAGATAGAGTAGTCACGTTAAAATAAATATCGGCCCATGTCATTTTCCTTTTTCGAAGCCTTTAGTGTGAAACAACTAGATAACCACATGCAAAATAGAAAAAAAAAAGAGAGAAAAGAACTCCCATCTATTACTTTACACTATATAGAAATTCAGAATGGTTCGTAGAGCTAAATGTGAGAGCTAAAACTATAAAACTTCTAGAAAAAAATAGAAGACATTTTAGTGATAGTGGATTAAGCAGAATTTTTTCTAAGACACAAAAACCATGAAGAATAAAAGAAAAAAGTCAAATTAGACTTTATCAGATTAGACTTTATCAAAATGAGATATGTCTTCTGTTCAAAAGATGCTGTTGAGAAATGAAAATGCAAGCCACAGGTTGGAAAATATTTGAAAAATATATATCCAACAAAGGGTCTGTATAGACTATATAAAATTTCTGGACCCCAGGAACAGCAGTGTTTAAGCACAAGCAAAGGATCAGCTAGACTACTAAATTATTTTAGATAAGCAGCAATGAGAGATTGAAGAAGATTGTTAGAGAGAATAGGATAGAATCAATAAAAGAATTATGAAGATGTTGCAGAGATGGGGTATATAGGACTTGAGAATTTCTTGTATTTGGGGACAAGAGATGGAGGTACCCAAAACCTCCCTGACGAAAGGTCAAATTATGAGGAAGAGGTATTTGAAAACATGAGTCTGGAACTTTAGAGAGAGGTCAAGGTTAACAATGTAGATTTAGAAGTCATCTGCATAGAGGTGATAGTGAATCTTGGATTTGTTCACAAGATCGCACAGATTACATTAAGTAATAATTCTTTAAAGAGTTAGGAGCCATTAATTCCTTTGGTGAACTAAAACCCTAAAATGAAAGCGAAGGCAGTTACTAGAGTTAATAATCAATCTCATTTTTACTATTATCGTGTTCAGTGGCCTGAAATGACTAAGATTTTTCTCTGAAAATTAGCAGCTGTGTGGAAATGCAAAATTCCAAGCAGTTACAAATGCAATACCAAGTTAAATCAATTTACATGTTTATATTCACAAAGGATCCTAAACACATAAATGAAATCTTTGTTCAAGTTTTTAAATATTAGTGGGATGGAAGTCATCTTGCAATGGAGTTTGTACTGATTTTGCCAATATAGCTCTGTATTTTCTTTGAAAATGCAATTATATATCATATTACATAGTTGTCTCTTTTTTTGATCAACTGACAAAAGTCAGCTTATGCACATATTTCCACTTAGTAAAAATAAATTTGAATGAATAATGATACATTCTTCCTAAAGTAGTTAGTGATATAAATATACTGCTTTTTCTCTTTTTTCCAGTTTCATCTTCAGTGATAAACAAGCAGATTTTCTTATTATTTGGAAATTTTTTTTTACACACATACATAAAAGTACAGGTTTGCAAAGAGTGACTTTATTATATCTATTATAAAATAGTAATTCATATTACACACATGTAAAATCATGTATTTTAGTTTGCCTCCGCTTTATGCTTATGTTTGCTGGTGTTAATGCTCAAGTTTTCACAAAAATTGCTCTAAGTTTTGCTGTCCTCAGAACAAGCAGCACAAAAATATATCAACCTTGAAACTGGGTGGAAACAGCACCAATGGCTTACTCCAAGATAAATTAATATTTTATATATTTTTAGTCTTAAACAAAAGACTTCCATGGAATGAGTGTAACATGCCTGCTTACACATGGCCTTTGGGGAAGATTGGGGTGGTACACAGAATAGATGCACTTTCAAGAGTGAAAATCTGATAATCAGTCTCTAAATGTTAGTAACAATCTGGAATATTTACTTTTGAAATTAATGTGAAGGGTGCTGCAGCTTTTTCTTCGTTGAGTTTCGGATGTGCTCATGTAAATATGACTTTACTTTTCTGTCTACCAATGGGATAATGTCTAATATGTGCAGATTAGGGTGAAATCTCAGATGCTTTTTGATACATCATTTTCAGTATTGCCACTGACATACCGAGATTTCACTGAAGAGATATTCAATGCAGTGGAGTTATGTAGATGTCACTTTTCATTGTTTTATTCTCAAAAAAGGAGAAAAAATATCTTCTAGGGAAACCTTGATAACAAGAGAGAGATTTTTATTTTTTTAATTAATATTCAGTGCTCTTTTTAACACTGGATATTGATTAACTACAGTAGGTGCAAATCACATGCTAGTACAGAAAATTAAGAGATACTCAAGTCTTTGGATTTTCCAGAAGTAAATTCTACCAGATACGTATTTATTAAGGTAAGCAGGCTATCAGCTAAAGCTTCACACAGACTTTTGTCATTTGGGACCTTGCCAATGAAATAAAATGTAAATCTTGAGAGAAGGCCTTTTGATTTTTATTCCAAGTAACTCACACATCCTACAAGGCATCAATCAGAAGACTCATTAGAAACATCACACCAAAAAATTTAAAATGTTTTTTATACTAAGATTATAGCACTATATTCTTGAAAGCTCTTATCTGAATATTTGCCTTTTAGACTTCCATTTCAAGGAAGGAAAAGTAATTTTTGATTAAGTGCCTATTGATTTACTGTCTCCCAGACTCACCAAATAGAGTTTATCTAAGACTAAAATGCAGTTACCTCTAGAATAAATTTTGGCAGCTGAAATGGAATTTGGCAACTATTTAACTGGGCAGAGAAAGTTCACTGAATTTAGAACAAGATATAAGTGAACACTATTTTATCTCTTTCAAGATGTAGTGATATTTTAAGGAGGGATAAGAGTGAGATGGCAACCCAATATAATAAATAAAATAGAATGAATTAAAATCTTAACTCATAATCCCATGCAGTATTGTTGGTCTAAATATAACTGTTGGAGTCTTTATCGGTGTCATAAGGAACTTACCGCTTGATAGTTTCCCTGCAAGCACATTTGCTAACATCCAGCACTGAGAGAGTTAATATATGGGAGGTACTTAGCATAGCACCTAGAACACAGTAACTGTTCAATAAATGCTAGTGAGTACTATGGGTTTTGTTGCAATTTTCTTTCCCATCCTCTCTCTTCCTTCACCTGTCTCCCTCACTGCACTCTAATTTCAAAAAGTATGATTAAAAGCTTACCTAGATTTTTGAACTGATTTTATTCTTTTGACAATAAAAGTATTCTTTTCAATATCTTGCCCTATTTCAGTCATCATTGAGGAAAGAGGAAGAGATGGGCAATTATGGTGCTCTCCTTGCAGACTTATCTCACATGTATGGTTTTCAGAGTCAGGTTGAAGGACTAGAAGTGATTTTCAATGAGACATGCCACTTTTCAGGCTTGTTGTTGAATTGTCTAAACAACGGGGCTATTAATAGCTAACGGGGCTATTAAAAGCATTTTCAACAAAAAGAATGCCATTCTTAATCTTAATGGCACTAAAGAAAAAGAAGAAAAGACATTCTTCCCACAAGATTTAGAATATCTACAGTTATTTTTCTCATTTGTTTTTGGTTTTGGGTTTTTTTTTGGGGGGGGTTGTTTTTTACTAAAATCTAAGCTAATCTAACTCACTTTGAAACTTTACTAATGCCTACTTTGCCTGTTCAAAAGTTATAATTCATTCTAAGTTCCCCTTTTTCTTATATTTTTTTTATAATTTCAAAAATATTTTTCCGTGTCAGCCAACACTAATAACAGAACTCCTTTAACATTTATACACTCATGCAAATTATAACATTAAGTAGTAATTCTTGAGTTTTTGCTATGTCCTGATATGGCCTGGGATACCATGAGGATGCAAAAAAGAAGTAAAACATCGGATTAAATAGATGACTCTTCAGAGAAGGCAAAACTTATGCATACGAAACAATTAAGAACAGTGATTTGTAAATACTAAGCTCTGAAATAGAAAGTGCCAGATTGTGTGACACAGACAACATGGCAACAGGGCTTAGAGATGGTCAAGACTGCATGGGCTGTATTCATCAAGGAAGGATTTGGCCTGAGCTTTGAAGGATTGGTTGGATTTGGATCACTGTAGAGGAGAGGGGAAGGCATATTCCAGGCAGCAGAGAAAGCAAGAGCAAGCTCGGAAGCAGAAATGCCATGCAAATGTCATAGCATGCCCTAATTTCAATGATTCTGCAGTCCTATGAGGTGACTTTGATCTTATTGTAATTTATACCCACAGCAAAAGATTCCCATTTAGTAGCTGGCTTCATTTAGAGAGAAGGAAGATTGAAGCGTGGATACTGAATAAATACCTTTGACAAATAATCACAGTAAATAAAAATATGAAAAAGCTGAAATTTCCGTTTCCAGCTATTCTAAGCATGTTCTTTAGTCTGGGGCTTGGTTTTAAGAAGACAGAATTCTTAGGGCATCATAAAGAAACTCAAACATTCAAGATAACTAATCTAATCTCTAAACTAGAGGAAGGATGTTTTTTCTTAATACTGTAATAAAAAAAAACTGCCATCATATTTTATATGGCACCAACTCTGTTATTAATCAAACTCTTTTAAGGCTAAACTGCAGCCCTGCTCTCATCCCAGGGCCTTTAGTGAGTGAGCCTGAGTGAACATAACCATCATTCAACTCCTTGACTTCTCCAGTGAGAAAGAATGCTGACACCAAAATGTTTTAGAGTCAACTGCAAGAACTCATTAATACTGTGCCCAAGTAGGAACTGCTGATCATCAGGGATTTGATCACAAAGTAAATTAGAGGTTGTGCATCACTATGTCTTGTGACGAACACGCATTAGTAAAAGTAAATAAGCATGAAGACAGACTGATTAAGGTCTGCTCATATAATTGGTTCCTGAAAACACTTTATTCTAATATGTTAGGGGGAAAATTAACATCAACCTGGAAATCACACTGACTCTTATAACACTGAAGAGAAGAACTGTTTGAGGTTTGTGGTAAAAGATCATCACAGAAGCCAGTATTGATTCGCATTACTGATCAGCACTCTTAAGTGGATGTCCTTTTGTAGGTGTTAAAAATGTAGTGGGAAGGGCTCCTGGGTGGCTCAGTTGGTTAAGCGACTGCCTTCGGCTCAGGTCATGATCCTGGAGTCCCAAGATCGAGTCCCACTTTGGGCTCCCTGCTCAGCAGGGATTCTGCTTCTCCCTCTGACCCTCCTCCCTCTCATGCTCTCTGTCTCATTCTCTCTCTTGCAAATAAATAAAATCTTAAAAAAACAAATTTTTTTTAATTTAAATTAAAAATGTAGTGGGAAAATAAGAGAAAGAAAATTGAGTTTCAAGTACATAGAAACATTTGATTTGAAATGAGGTAGAAAGAGCCTTGTACTCTAATGTCACTGGTGTTATAAGGTAGTGATTTGCAGATAAAAAAAAAAAGTAAAAACATGAAAAGACAGGTCTGCAAGTAATATTTTAAAATTTTATTTCTGAGGTATATGACTAGTCCAAACTAAGTTAAAAAAATAAAACAATGCATAGTTTTGAGAAAAACAGGAGAAGATTGGCAAAAGAAAAGACCTTTTGACTCTTTGGGGAAAATTGTGAAGTGAGTGAAGTTTTTTCATACGATGATGACTGGAGCACAAGTTGTAAAAGAAGAAATCACATCATTTTAATGACCTCACTAATGACTCACTTGTGGACTGGAATTTCTCAAAATGAAGAAAATGTAACATTCTTATGTAAAAGATACGCTCAGGTATGAATTTCCAAGCAAGTGGTTCACCATATTAAAGTAGGTATAAATCACCTAGCTTCAGAAGATCTGCGAGGTTGGAAGAGCAGATATTATTCCATTTTATAAATGAGGAAATTGAAATGTTAATGCAAAGAGAAAGGGACAGAGTCTAGATTTGAACCTGAGTCACTCTCCACTTTATTTTTAATGCATAAATCACTCAAAACTTTTAGAACTTTTGCATTTGACTTCATATAAACAGGGTAGATAAATTCCTAGCTAAATAGAAATTTATTTTATTATAATTTTCTCATTCCTCAGAGTCAAGTTCTCAATGATTGAAGGTCTCTTGAGTGTCTTTAAATATAATTTAGATTTTGGTAGTAAAAACTTGTTGGTATTTAATTCTGTAAAGATAATGGCAGCTTTTTATAACTAAGTAGACTTCTAATTTTTTTCTAATTTCAGGGTGTTTTTTTTTTCTTCCATTTTAATATCGTTCAGTCATCATAAAGGAAGCCACAGGGGCTTTCTCAGGTAATGCTTCATGAGTAAGGAGAGAGAAAGCAATGTTGGCACCTTGTTAGAATTTCTAAGAACTTTTATGTTCAGGAATTTATATTCAGGAATTTCATTGATTTTTTTTTTTTAAAGTTCCCCCAGGGCAATTGAGCTCCTGGGCCGCTAATTCTCAATAACCAAAGTCATACCTGACAAACAAAAATGTATTACCCTGTGACAAGGTATAATTAGTAATTTCCCTCTGAACTGGAATAGTCATTTTAGCTGTCAGAAATATTTTTTTTCCTAGTAAGAAAATTCACTTGCAAAAACAAATTAAGATCTGAAGGAGTTCAGCAAGCAAGGGAATTGGATTACCTGAAAGGAAGCTATATGCCTCTCCACGACTGGAATGTACCAGAGACTAAATGTTTTCTAGGGATTTCTTCTGATACCCCCACCAATCTCCTAATTCACAAATGTCAGTAAAACATGTAATTTTTTTTCTCTGAAATAGAGGAAATAATAACTGATGATTTTAAGGGACATCTTTAGACCCTTCAGACAATAATGTTTTCAGTACAGGACTAAATTAATTCATAATACTACCTGTGTCAGTTAGGAATGTTATAGGCTAGAAGTAACAGGAAACTCTACTATTGGTAACATAAAGAAGAAGGGTTTATGTTTCTGACATAATGAGTAGTCTAATCAAGGCCCCTATTAGCAGGGACGTGAACAAGAGAGAGAGTTCAGGGGATATTAGATTGGTTGTGTTTCTGATTCTCTTGGCTTCTCCCTCTTAATCATCTTGTGGCAGCTTTGGCTATAAGGCCCATGGTGAGAACAGGAGGAGGTAAAAGGAGGGAAAAGATACTACTAGCCTTATCTATCTTACCAGTAAAAGCTAAGGCTTTCCTTCCGAAGGCTCCAACCCCTTCCACACATAGCTCATTGCCCAGACTTGCTCATCGCCAACCCTGACAGTAAGCCTTGGAAGTATTCAATTTTCTAGCCTCTACTCTGGAGGCAAGGAAAGAAAAGGTGGTTGGGAATAGGGATGAGGTAAGCAACCAACAAGGACTGCCATGCCACAAAAAATAAATAAATTCTGCCAATAAAATAAACTTTACCGTATATCACATCACCCCATTGCCGTTGCAGCATTCACTGGGAGCTTACCCAGATCTAGAAAATGAATTCCTATATATCCAAAGACAAGCACAGCAAATTTATCCTCCCAAAGATTTCAGAACCTGGACTTTGTGCCAGGTGCACTCTCTGCAAAGTGATTCAGATTTATGCCTCAGCAAAATATCGGATTGCTTCCAGACAAGGATCTTCAGAGTCACTTGAGAATATATGAAACTCCAGTGTCAAGCATTTGCTGCAGAGAGTGCAGGAAACCCTCAATACTCCCCATTTTTGAGGAATCTCGTGCATGACGAAAAGGCGCTGACAAGTAATAGTCATTGAATAATTGTTCAACTTTTCATTATTGGCATTTAAGTAAATATGCCAATAACTATATGTATATACTGCAACTATAATATTATATTATTAACTATAAATAATAATATATGTGCCCACACACATAATTTTGATATTTGGAAGCAATTCACCACATCCTTGCCCTGGTTGCCTACTATTTCCTTAAGGGCCCTCCAAACGTACACCAGGAACTCTAGATTGGAAACCACCCTTCCCGACTTTCCAGTGATATTCTCACATTGTATTTGAAGGAAAGCATTGTATCGATGTTAACGAAACTTACCGTAGTGATCATTTTGCAATATATACAAATACCAAATTATTACTTTGTACACCTGAAACTAGTATGTTATATATGTTAGTTATATCTCAATTTTTAAAAAAGAAAACATTGCATCAGACATTAAAGTTATTTCATCATAAATTAGCCACATTTTAAGAGCATATTAGCTCCTGTGATAAGATTAGTAAAAATGCTCTATTTTGTCTTATTCTCTGATGAAGGTAAAAAGTTTGATTCTTGTAAATTTTTGCTGAATTTGACTTCTCAGAATTCTGTACAGCAATATATATTTTACCATCTTGTCATCCATTTCCTTAGATAGTCCTATTTCAGATCATCTGTCCCCTCATCCCCATAATTATTTTCCCCCATAATTATATTTGTATTTGATAGGCCATACTTGCCATAAATAAATAGCACCAATAGCTGGTGTTAAAATGGGTGGACTTTAGTATATTGTATATTAGGACCATTAAATACTTATGAACAATTGGTTTAGCAGTTACGATGTGGTTGGCTGCAAGTCATAGATCGTTGATGGCAGTGGTTTCTCTGAAAAAGGGTTTATTTTTCTCCGGCATCAGGATGGGCAGAAGCAGACAGGCCAGGGTTGGTACACATGCTCAAAGAAGTTATCAAAGCACCAGCCTTCTCCTGGCTTCTTGCTCCTCCATCCATCACCACGTGGCTTCCAACCTCATGTTTGCAAGATGGCTGGTGCCTCTTCCTGTACTGGGAAGGAAGAAGGAGGATAGACGAAGGACAAAAGGCCTAAGACATACAGCTGATTCTGCCCCTTTTATCTGGAAAACAGTAGCTTTCCAGAAACTGACTTGAGATGCTTTGTTTACATCTTATTTATTCAAAACCATTCCTGGTAACCCAGAACTGTGAGAATATGTGATGGAAGAGATGTACATTTTTAACTAGTACAATGATTCTCCAAACAAAATCTACGATTTTCTCTTTTTCTAAAATTTATTTATTTATTTATTTATTTATCTCTTTTTATTTATGTTACTTTATTTAAGTAATCTCTTTGGGGCTTGAACTCACAACCCCAAGATCAAGAGCTGCATGCTGACTGAGCCTGCCAGGCACCCCAGGATTTTCTTGGAAGAAGGTGGAAAAAGATTTGAAGAGACAACAAATAGCTGTACATAAAACAGATGAATGGACCAAATAAAAATTGTCCTCCTTATTATATATTGTTTTTTTCCCCTAAATGTAACTGAAAATGCCTGAAGCCATTGAAAATAAAGCAGTTTTGCAACGTAGATACCAAGAATTATCTACTAACTAGTTCAGTGTTCTCTGAACAGCAACTAACACATACATTCCAGGAATTTAGTGAATATTAAATTAAATTGTGTTGATTACTTCAATGATTTTCCTTAGCCTAAATTTTCACTTTAACAGTTGCAACTAACTATTCATATATACAATCAACTCTCAATTACCAAAGGGTGAATTCTCTAAATTCCCATTATTGGAAAATCTGGCTTTCCATTTGTTCTGTGCATTGTCACCTAGTGGAAAGATTTTACTACTTTGTTAATTAACTCTGTTTCTCACTGTAGCAAAGCAAGGTTTGAGCAGAAGCATATGTTAGTTTCCTCTCTGCACTCAGGTCAGCTTCTGTAAAGAGTCTCTTTCCCATGACCTCCTCTTCCTCCAGCAAAGGTATAAACCCACAAGCAGTTATCTAAAAGGGAGCAGCTACTTTGGGGCCAGTCTTGATCCTGGCTATGAATCAAGGCGAGAAGTATTGAGTAAGAATATAAAGTGTATTTGCCTAAGCATTTACCAACTATTTCTAATTCACTTTCTCACTGGAAATGTTTAGGCTTACAGTTTGGAAGACACTCAGTTTGTTCATTCAGTCAAGCATATATTCGTTTGAGAAGCACCTGTTAAATTCCTTCTATGTGCTATATATCATGCAGAGCTCACAATGTATATAGTCCCACTGTATTCTGCAGCCAAACCAAATAATATTTGTACGTGTAGTTTGAAAAAAAAATGTGACTTTCATGAGTTACCTGTGTGTTTTATTTATTGTTGTTACAAACAAGTCCTCCAGGTTGTGCAGCTCTTTGGTGGGGATGGAAGGGAGTTACCGGTGTAGACTACATGTGAGTCACGTGAATGGTCCCCCCAGGGGTGGCACAGCACGCACCCACAGGAGTGTATGCAGTCACTTTAGTGCGCATTTGAGGATCGGTTCCTGGTTTGTGTTATCCATATCGTTAGCTTAGATCATTTAGATTTGGACAAATAAAGAGTTGTTGTTTTCTTTTCTTTTAGCCATTTTTTCCTCATCAGTTAATATTGCCTTTAATTTCCCTAAGTATTAAATTCTCTTAAGAGAATTTAGTATCTATGTTCTT
The DNA here is from genome assembly GCF_029215605.1 of Mirounga angustirostris. Classification (NCBI taxonomy): domain Eukaryota; kingdom Metazoa; phylum Chordata; class Mammalia; order Carnivora; family Phocidae; genus Mirounga; species Mirounga angustirostris. The sequence continues at coordinate 165,318,550 of NW_026991711.1, forward strand.
TATTCTCTTGCGAATAGACAACATGTCTACATGCTTTTGCGACAACACATTGGGATTATGATATACTATAAACTTCAGACTTAGAAAATGTCTAAGAGTATTGGCCAACTGATTTAATTCCCTGATATGGAAGAAGATATTCCATTCTTCAAGCCCTTTCGGAAACTTATATTGCAATTACTTTTGAGATTACTGAGAAAAATAACTGGCTGTCTTCTCACTAGACTGATCTAGTGAGAACTCTTTGCAATATTTATTATTAAGCAAATGTGTGGCATATCACATTGGTTTTCCTTTTTCTCCTTTTCCTATATTTTTTAGTTTATATAATATACTTTTATAGTGGTGACTTAGCAAGAAGCATTTCTACTTAACTTCTGTCTGAAATTAGGTAGGGATCATACACCTTTGACTTTTCCATCACACCTTTTCTTAGGTACAGTATTTGTCTTCGATTACTGCCAAATGCAAAATTTATCATGGCAACTTTTAAGTCATCTTTAGAAATCATATTTACAGATGATCCATAGCATTTTCTCTTGTTGGCTTCTCAACAAGTTGTCTTTAATATGTCTGTCTTAATGTTACTCTGTAATTTAAACTATTTAAACAATCTGTGGTAAACTGTAGAAATATCATTTCACTACATATTCTTTTAATATTTTAAAAGCAGTTCCCATCATTATCATTCCTTCAATTTTTGTTATCCTTTATCATGGACCTGCATGTTATTTTAGAGGGCTTTTCTTTTTAGTCTCCACTTGCTTCTAAATTTCAAACTGCCTGTGTATCTTTTGCATATACATTTAAACACAGGAGAAAAAAAATGTGAGTAATGCTTGCTAACTGTGGCATGATTGCAGTCTGAGAAGGAAGTGAATAAAGAGGTAATATAAAATCACAAATCAACCCCAAGGCCCAGTGTTAAGCTGTTTTCAGTACCCTATTGGAAAGGAAAAATCTCTTGAGTTTCACAGATGAACAAAAACTTCCTTGTATTTACCATGCACTGAAAATACAATTAACAGTGTGTATGGGGAGAAGAAAGATAATGAATAGAGAAATTAGTTTCTGAAAAGCACGTTCTAATGAGGCCATGAAACACAAGTTCATGTGTCTTATCTCAAAATATTTAAGAGATCCAGCGATAAAAATCAGGAGCCACCTGCCTCTTTAGATTACCCTAAAGAGGTGATCGTGGTTTCATAAAATATAAAAAAAAATCTGGGGTTGTCATTGTTTTTAATCCTGAACTCTGTATTTTGTCAATTGAGAGTAGCTATAGACAAAAAGTTCGGTGAGATGTTCTTAGGAGAGAAAAAGTTCAGCAAGGAGTTTTTCATATCAGTTCAGTTGTTCAGATACTAATGAAGCGTGCTCTTAATGGTTAGGAGAGCGGTAGCCCCAGAGGCTAACAATCTCAGGTGCTTCGGCAGTGTTGCATCCTTTAGTCTGAGGAATCTATTAAGACACAGTCTTGACACAAGAATGGAAGCCATTGAACCTGTTGAGGTATTCTCTTCCTGAAAATGTGTCAGGTACACAGTAAGCTCCACGTAGCATACATTAATTGCTGACTCAAGGATGTCCCATTCGAAACAAACAGAGGGCAGTGGAAGTCAGGGTGGGAGAGTATGGAGCAGCTTCCTTCCAGCCACCATTCCTTCCTTTTGTGGTGAGCCAGCAGGATGTCTGGTGCTGGGAGAGCTTTGGCAAACAACCTGGAGAGAAAACACACCTTCTGAAAAGGTAGTTAAATCTCAAAGACCTCCAGTTCTTTACTGTTTATACAGGATTTGTGGTATTTTCCTTTCTCTTTTCTTATTCATCCTTGTTCAAAGAAAGGACAGAAAGACCTGGTGGAAAGCTTCACCAAGAAAAGGCTTTTTGAGAGAATTTAAAAGAAGACAAAGGAGTCCAGCAAAGCATTACTGGGGAGGAGTTGAGGGAAGAAGAGGTTTGCCAGTAAGGAGCGGGAGTGGGGCGTGAGGTGGGGGGGGGGGGGGGGGGGAGGGCAGCACCTTCCAGCACATAAATGGCTTCTCTTGGGAATATTGGGAGTATGTTTTCTAGGGCAGCACGAGGATTCCAGAGTGTGGCTTGTAGCAGTTATCAGTCAGCATCTGCACGGCAACTTCTGCCTCTGGGCTCTGTGAAATCTCTGACAGGAGGAGACCCAGGGCTCTGACTGGTAGGGAGTTTGCCATCCTGGTAGGGAGACCTGTGGGTTGGCGGTTGGCCGCATGACCGTCACTGGAAGACAGCCCTGGGTTTGTCCTGGTTCCACAGCTGGCTCAGTGTGTCATCCTGAGTCTCAGCCTCTTCAGCTGTAAACCATGGATAATAATAGTATCGGCCTCATAGGTGAAGAGTTTTAGAATTTAGGACAACCTCCAAACATGGTCACTGTTACCACAGTTGAGTGATCCTCATATTTGCAACAACACGGATACAATGAAATCAGAATCCATGCTGTGAGCAATCAAGAGGGGCAGTCTTTGAGACCACAGTCAGGAAGGTTTGATTAATTAGTCAAACAACAAGTAATTATTGAGAGTCCACTGTGCCAGGCATTGATACAAAGGTGACCATTACTTGTCCCTGTCTTCAAAGAGCTTAGAGTTTAATAAGGAAAACAGATATATACACAGTGTACAGAGTGATGCATAATTCTGCTGCTGTATGGTGTTATCTGGGTCACTGAACCTGGAGACAGAGTCCTCGAGTCCAAATCCCAGCTCTGTTGCTTACTGGCTGTGTGACCTTGGATAAGATACTAACCTCTCTGTGCCTAAGTTTCCCCCTATATAAGTGACAGTAATAAGTGCACCTCAGTTCAAGAGTCGAGGTGAGGATTAATCTTGTGAAAACTGAATCGTGCTTAAAATAGTGCTTATTTAGCACTCAGTAAATTCTAGTTATGACATGGGAACAGAAATGAGGAAGCTGACCACTGTCTTCTCCGTCCTTTCTTTTCTGACATAAGGGTGGTTGGGGAAGGCCTCGTGGGGGAAGTGTTGTCTAAAGAAGTGAGGTTGAGGAAGAGCTGGTGGGAGAGGAGAGAAGAGAATCCTGACGGGGGCGGGGCATGTGCAACGTCCCAAACGAGGGAGCTCGAATACGGAAGTGCAGCAGTTAGTTCAAAATGGCTACAAGTTGGAATACATGAGGAAGAACAAAGGGAGGAGAAGAGAGGCCAGGTGAGATGTGGGGGAGGGACAGATCATGAAGTGCTTTGCAAACTATCCTAAGGCGTTAGAGCTTTCTCCCCAAAAGCAGTGGGGAGCCTGGCAGCATAATTTGATCAAGTCATCAGAAATCCTGGAAACAGATGCCCAGAGGGAGAACGTGAATAAAGACAGCATTGAGCCAAGGGTTAAATCTTGGAGCAGGCCCGAGTTTGGGGAAAAGGGGAAGAAAGGGCACCAGTAACGGAGCCTGACAAGGAACTGACATACCAGGGGAAGAACCAGGTAGCATGGGACCTGGACGCCTGGCCGCAGTGGGAGGATAGGGTTTCATCCAGAAGGGGTTAAGGAGAGTATGGAGCGCTGCGGGGAGATCAAACAGAATAAGGCTGGAGAGAAGTTTATTGGTTCTGGCAATTAGGAGGTAATTGGTGACCTTGGAGCATGGGGGAAGCATTGGAACTGGAAGCCAGATGGCAGAGGATGCAGGGACCAAGGGGAAAGTCGACTCCCCCAGGTGCGCCCAACTGGGCATGAAAAGAAGAGGAAGGGTAAAGAAGTTAGAAGACCAGCAGGGTCTTTTGAATAGGGGAGACCCAAGAGATGATTTCAGTGAAGAGAAGGAATTCATAGACTCTGATGGATGGAGAGAATCAGGGTAGCTGACAGGCTCAGAGGGGAGAGGGGTCACTCTTTTGTGGACATGAGGCTCAAGAGGCAGGATGGATGCAAGACAGAGACCATTTCTGAGGTTGACAAAGGAGAAAGTTAGAGGATTCGTGCTTTATTTCCTGAGAATGAGGGGAAATAGATAGAAACAGGAGACTTGATGTTATGGAAGGTTTTGTTGTCAACTGCTATGGGGGAGGCTTCGGGGACTTAATGAGAAATGAATTAAAGAGCTGCAGGGTACCCGGGAGGCTGGGTGCAACTCTTTCACAATAAATTAATGAATTTAATTTCTCTGTAAGCCCTCTGTCACTATGAGAATGAAAAATGGTGACCATTTAATTCCCTAAGAAACTTAAATTCTGAACTTCAGGAGGTGACAGAACTTCATAAAAGTGTTCATTCTCCAATTCCTTTAGTTATACTAACTGTTCCCCGAAATTCCACATTGCCTTTCAGAAGAACTGCCAGGTAAGTGGTCTTGTTGCCAGTGCATTCTCTCCTTCCACCTTAAATACAAGCTACGTGTCAGAATTCTTCACTTTTTCAAATGTTTCACTTAGATTTCCCAACATAGCTTCTATAATGTGTGCTAGGACCGTGTTTTTGCTGTTCTCACCACCACTAATGTTAACTCACCCCATGGAGGACTTGTCCTATTCATATTATTTCCTCTATCACCATCTTTTCTTGTTAGATTCTTCTGTATGTTTAGGGTTCGGTTTTGTTTTGTTTTCAGATTTTTTTTTTGCCTTTTTTTTTTTAATATGTACACTTGCCATAATTTCACAAGGGCATTATTAAAACGTCAGATTGTCCAAAGGGAAAACTAAATGGATGTCCATCCTTTGGTGAATTTCTTCTTAAATCACTGCTTTTATATGTTTTTGAAGCTTGGACCTGAGAATGACCTCAGCCTAGTTTTAGAGTCTTCTCCTGAAACCCTGAAAAGCTGCCGCTGAGTCCTTTCACGGTACGCAGGACCCTCAGAGGAGGGCGGGGGCAGCCTTCAGTGGCTCAGCCAGTCCCATTTCAGTGGAAGGACATCACTTCCCTAAAACAAACCCCCACTTTGAGAACAGTTCTTGTTTTCTATAGAGTCAATCCAGACCACAGAGAAGCACATTCTGGAAAATAAGTCCTCCAGTGTTTCTGACCATCAAGCTGGGTTTCTGAAATCCAAGATGATTCCCAGCAGGGAGCCTAAAGATGAGCCGAAGCTACCAAGAAAGAAGTATCCCTGTGATGTCTATAAATTGTGATCACTTATTTTCATTCCAGAGTCATACTTTGTGCTGAACCATGAAAAGCAAAAATACATTTAAAATATTAAACCATAAGCTATTAGAGAAGGGTAAAAGAGTCCCTTTGTGTCAGGATTTCTTCTGTCTGAAGGGATGAATAGCTGTCACCTTTCTCTGACATAAATAGCTTTCATATAATGCCTTCCAGAGGAAAAAAAAATGGCTTTAGGACAAAATACTCCTTTTCCCCATGCATGAACTTTTGAACAGAAAAATAACATTAACAGATTATTAAACTATTTGTCACCAAAGAAAAGCAGATGGTATTTTTGTACCTTGAATAATCTGTAGCAGAAAAAAAAAAATCATCAAAGGGGTAGCCTTTACTTGCCCTGCTTTCAAATTCACTAATTTCTCTCTTCCCAATGTAATTTACAATTGCCCTTGATTTTCAGACTTGTGATTTTGTTCCTTATTAAAATGGTTTAATTTTCTTTCAAAAATCTATATTAAATTTCAGAGTTCAGAGTGGGAGAAAAGAACTATTGAAAAGGCACTTTTTTTTTTTTCCTTTTCTTTTTTTCCTGGAGGGAGGCTTTGGTTCTCAGAGGATATCAAATTCCCATGTCAGTTTTGTAAGTAAGGATCAGAAAATCTGTTGTCTTTTTAGGCCAGGCTGTTTGTCTTATTTGTGTGTTTATAGTAAACTCATCTACAAGTGCTTCCTGATGAAGTTAACACTTAGTTAATTACCCAAAGCCTTGACACGTTCTATAATTGCCATTTGGCTAACAAACATTTGATACTTTTCTTGGGTGGAATTTGTTGAGAACTAGAGAAGCAAGCTTTTGATGAATGGGGAACAAACCAAATAAATACAGTATTTTATGTTCTTTTAATTCAGGGCCAAGTGGATTTGGATGGAGTGTTTATTTAGTTTGCTGGCTGTTTCAAGATGCTGTGGTGTATTGATTCCTTTTATTATGAGCAGCCGTTTAACCTGACCTCTTCCAGATCCAGTGTTTTAAAAGCCATAAATTTTAACTTTACTTATGAGCAAAGGCTGAAATGCTGTGAAAGCCTTTTTATTAGTTGAGCTTCACCATTCCTGATGCTCTTGTGTCACCCATGGAAACAATATTTAGGGCTTCTTAAATTAGAGTCGCTGCTCTACTGGTCGGGAGGGGCAAAGGCAGCTATAAAATGAAGTCATAAACATTTCAGGGGTATTGCATTCCGTGATGCGATAGCAGACAGGTGCAGGAAAGTAGGGGCAGGCTGAAAGAGAAAAGGATTTGGGTTGATCACGTTAAATAAACATTTATTTTAGCATCTCAGATCCTGAGCACTATTTGGAAGAGAGGGACAGAGTACCAGGCAACCAAAGAGCAGGACGGAGCCAGGGGCCAGTTCCCGAGACTAGTCTTAGACAAATCCGAAGGTCCCAGGGACAACCCTCCTCTCTGGATTTACGACAAACCGAGAAATCTACTTTTCTTCCTAAGCTGAGAAAATACATGCTTCTGATCATCGACTGATTTGAACATGATCCAGGGGAGAGTTTTTCTAGAATGTCAGTGCTTAACTTTTTGAAGGAACCATGACTGTCTTCTGAGGATGGGGAACTGTTTCGGGTTGATCAGCAAATCAAAACCATTTCATTTTAAAATAGCCCAGTAATGCATCTCCAGGCCAGGTGTATACACTTGAAAGGGCCTAATTTTCCATACAAAAGAAGAGAAGGAAATATACACAAATGTAGCCCTGAAATGTATACATGGGTGAGAATGCCTTGTATTTAGAGTTGAGGACAGAAGGAAACATTGTACTTGTAAGCCTTTTACTTATGCACATCTCACATCGGTAGCTTTGGTTTTCTTTGTAGAAAAGCAGAGAATTTCCCATCAGTTTTCTAATTATCAAGATGTTTGTTTAAACAAATTTTCTTTTCTCAACCTCTAGACCTTTTATTTGATCATGCAGCAAAACTCTGATACAGCATTAGTGAGGTTATATAAGCAAAGAATTATCATTTCACTGTAGGACAAAAAAATCCAAGCTACGAAGAGAAAAAACTCATACTGAAATAATTCAAATAAAAATGCCTACAGCCAAAGAGAAATATTGAATGAGGAGATCCCACTCCCATCTTTATATTTCTTTGCAGAGGAATTTAATCCAAAATGGCATGTGTTTGGACTTGGTTCGTTAGTTGACCTTAATAATCTCTTTTTTCTTCTCCTGATGATAGCCTACTGAAGAATCCTTGTACTACGTGGCCAGAGACTTCTGTCCCAGCATTTCAGCCTTTGAACATAACCTTTAATATTTGTCTCCTCTTTGAACATAACCCTTAATATTTGTCTCCTTCTTGAACATAACCCTTAACATTTGTCTCCTCTGAATATTTCAGTGACTTAAATAAGAAAAACAAGACATATTTAGATTTCTTGGTATTAAAATTAAGTTGCTTCCCTAAATTGTCATTCTTAAGTTGCTAAAACAGGAGAAACTTTCTTAATAATTTGAAAAAACAAATCAGTGTTAAAATAACATCAGAATTTTACCACCTTTCAGTTTAAAAATTGCCTACAGTCCATTGGTTCCACACCACCTGAATCATTGTTTGGTCTTCACTTAAAACCAAAGCCTTCAGAGGGTGTGAGTCCTTATGCTACTGTAGCCAAAGACTTCTGTCCTAGCATTTTTTTTTTAAAGATTTTATGTATTTATTTGACAGAGTGAGAGCACAAGTAGGCAGAGCGGCAGACAGAGGGAGAGGGAGAAGCAGGCTCCCCACTGAGCAGGGAGCCCGACGCGGGGCTCGATCCCAGGACCCCGGGACCATGAACTGACCCAAAGGCAGACGCTTAACCTACTGAGCCACCCAGGTGCCCCTCTCCTAGCATTTTAAGAAGCCAAGTATTCTTGTTAATTCAGTTCCCCAAATTCAGTTCCATTCACTAAACAAGCAGCAAAATATTTAAATGTTTACAGTGTGGTTTTTTTTCCTACACCCTTATTTGAATCAAGGTGGAACTACACTTTTATTAACCAAAATATCATCTGATCAATATTCTGTATCTACCCCTTTTTAGTAACCATGCTTTTAAAAAGAACCACCTTTAAAGAAGACATTTTAATTGTAGTAAAATATACATACCATAAAACTTACCATCTTAACTATCTTTAAGTGTATGGTTCAGTAATGTTAAGTATACTGACACTGTTGTGCATATAACTTTTAACGTCCAGATAATCCCAATAAATGTCCCCGCTCCCTGCAATGAGGCAGCCACGTCTACAGCCGGAGCAGCTGTGATGGATTTGATGATCTGGGGCAGAATATTCCCCTCTATAACCACAAAAGGGAAAGTAGTTGTTATCTTGGGGAAGTTACTCAGATTTCTAGAAAAACTTTCTGCCGGGGTGGCTGTCATGGTGTGAATTAAAAGGTTATGTCAGAGGTTAAACTATGCAATTAAATCAAGAAAGCAGATTATTCTAGTCGATGACATTAACTTTTGGAAAGAGACAGGATTAGCTGTACTTAGTCACATATAAATCGCGTGAAATGAACAATGGGAAAAAAAATTATTTCACCAGGTACTTCCCGTGAAAGAAAATCGTTCCATCTTGCACCTCTAATTTTTCATCTTAATTCTGTTACTTCACAAGACTCATTATCCTTTTCCAGATTTGCACAGTGACTGATGCATTGTGACAGGTTGTTTTTGTTTTTCTGCTTTAAAAAATATTCCCTCTCTCCCTAAATAATTATCTGCAAATTAACCTTTTCTCTTACTGGAATATTTGTTGGGATCGAATACAGAAAATAGAAATGTGTAAGCGAGGCTCTTTCGACAGGAGATAAATTCTTAAAGGCCACCAGGGTATCATTTAGTAACCGCCTGGTGCAGTCCACTGAATGGGCCCCCTTTTGACCTGAAAGAGTTAATGCTCTATTGAAAGTGTGTGGATTGCCCCCAGCTTTTCTCCCTTGGAATGCTCTGACCCATTAATGGCAGTAATAATAATAATAGAAAACAATCCCACTTTGCCTCCATTACTCTGAAACTGTTAATGGTAGCCTAATGTTTTTTATTCTGTAAGTGTAACTGAAAACTGACATTCTGCTCAGCTAAAATTTCAAATGTAGTATGTTTTTTTCATTGCCGTTTTTACATGCCGTGCAGGATGCTGAGTAAGGAATAAAGCAAAGGTTTATAATTGGTCTTTTAAATCATCATAAACATTTATTTTTCCCCCCATGGCTATTTCTAGTGCCAATAACTCAGTCATAAGATGATGGGAAAAACTATTTCATGATGCGTCACAGCTCCTTTCTAAATTCTTACCCAGAACAAGGCAGGGAGAATAACACATGACATTTGGTTTGCTCAAAAGTTGATATTAAAAGAAGAACAAAAATAGCTCTTTTTTCATGGGGGAGCATCATCAATGAACCCAATAGTCCTTTCTTTTTTGATATAAATACTTTTTAGAAAAGCCATACATTTTTGTGTTTTTATTATAATTAACTATCAAAAGTGAAATAGGGCTCTGCAATGTTTGGGGTAGAGTTGGGGCTTCTGTTCTGGGAGGCTGACTTCTATAAGAGGCGATTAATGATGATAATCCTTTCTTGGACTGTCCAAAGATTACAAGCATTTGGCACAAAGCCTGCCACATAGTAAGTTCTAAATAAAGATCAGTTTTGTTGTCATTGTTGTTGAGCCAAAACAAAGCAAAACAATCCATCCCAATTTTAGGTCCTAAGGTCACACACATGTGGGGCAAATGAGTCCCACCTAGTGCACGGTACAATTAGAAAGCCCCTGCCTTGGTTATCATCCCCAGAAATAAGCATGTGTATTTGAGTGACTGTGTTTGGACACAGTCGCAGACTTCAGAGGTCTCATATTGCTGGTGGGATCAATCATGCACCTGGTCATCTGGCTTCTAGAGTGGTCTTCGCTCTTTTTCCATCCTCTCTGTCCATCTTCGCCTCTGCGTGCCTCCCGCCCCACATGAACACTCCACAGTAGACAAATTGGTGGGTTTACCACCACTCATCAGGCCTCTGCTCTCCCCTCTTTCCCACTCTGTCTCTAGGACCATCTCTCAGTCTGTCCAGAGGTCCATTTCAGCTGAGAGTCTTCTTTTTCTCCCCTGACTCCTATCCCCCACTCTACATCTTACCATATTCCACCTTGTTTGGGGACGCCTTTGAATTCTGCATTTTCATTCTCCATAAGCAGATGTTCACAGAGAGATACCTTTCTGTATCTTTCTTGTGATCAATTAAGTCCAATGTCTGTAATGGCTGTGGAGGAAAACACCCCCCCCCCTTTTTTTTATTAGTAGCAACATAATGACACACATATATATAGTATGTTGCAGCCTTATGGCTTTCTCATTCATGTGTAATTTCAACTGATCACAACAAAAATCCATGAGATTGGCATTACTGGTAATTTAGATATGTTATTTAACTTATCAGTGCCTCAATTTCCTCAACTATCAAATGGGGATAATGATAATATGTACCTCACATAATTGAGTACAGACACCCAGGCACTCAGAACGTACCTGGACAGGTAGCTGCTGCTGGTGTTTTCATCATCATCAGTGTTATATTTTTCATTATTCCACTCTTACTGATAAAGAAATGAAGCCCAGAAAAGGTAAATGACTTGCCGGACCCCAAGTCTTCCAATGCCACGTCCACATAAAAGGTGTTTCTTACAGGGGTGCCTGGGTGGCTCAGTCGGTTAAGCCTCTGACTCTTGATTTCAGCTCAGGTCATGATCTCTGGGTCATGAGATCGAGCCTCATGTTAGGCTCTGTGCTGGGCGTGGAGCCTGCTTAATAAGATTCTCTCTCTCAGGGCGCCTGGGTGGCTCAGTCGGTTAAGCATCTGCCTTCAGTTCAAGTCATGATCCCGGAATCCCTGGATCGAGCCCCGCATCAGGCTTCCTGCTCAGAAGGGAGTCTGTTTCCTTCTCTGCCCCTCACCCTGCTTGTGTTCTCTCTCCCTCTCTCTCCCTTAAATAAATAAAATCTTAAAAAAAAAAAAAAGATTCTTTCCCTCTCACCCTGCCACCCTACCCTTGCCCTCTTTTCTCTTTTTCTCTCTCCCTCTCTTAAAAAAAAAAAAAAAAAAAAAAAAAAGCTTCTTACTTAAAAATGTGTATTGTTAGCCTATCACTTCCTTGGTTTTTACAGAGAAGTTTGGGATTCACATTTATTTAGAAATTCCATTAAAGAGAAGCTTGAAAGGAACATTCATACAACACAAACCCTCCTGCAGAAACAGACACCTCTTCCCTGTGAGGCAGCTCCATCTTCTCCCACATGTGAGGCCTCTGTTGAGTAGCCACGGGAATGCAATGGGAAGAACAGGCCCTTATGAGTGATATTAAGTTTATTCATAACTTTAAAATCCAAAGCAATGTATTTAACTAGTGCAACTGCAGATAGGTTGTTTGAACCCTTGGTTAACCATAGCAAGAATTCATTTTATTCTGCTTTCAAAAGCCATTCTATTTTTCCAAAGTGTATAGCAATTAGTTGTATGTCTACAGTTAGTAGAAATGATCTGGCAAATGGTCCCCTCTTCACAGAGGAGTCAGGGGCCAAGATGAGAAGATCAGTTTGATACAGTCTTCTCTGTTGGGGAATTTATCTCTTGAAAAACCCAATCAGTAACAGACTAGAACATGCTCGCTTATAGACTAACATGAGGGGCCATTCTAACTGCTCTGATCAGCTCTGTACTTATGATCTCTTCACCGCTATAGCCAAGGAACAACCTTCCCTGTTGCTCAAGTGTCTGTCTGACCTGAGAAGAAACAACTGGTGGGTTGGTATAGAGATGAAACATTAGAGAATAGGGTATTAGGTCAACTCGTTAGGTGACAATTGAAAATACCAATTTCAAACTGGCTTTTGCAAGGAGATAATTTGTTGACTCAGGCAACTGAAAAGTTCAGAGGAGCATCTACATAAAGACAAGGCTGGATCTAGGGTCTCGGTGTCAACAGTGCTTTTTCTCACAGTTCTGGTTCCTCTCATTGGACTTCATTTTCATGGAAAAGCAAGATGGCTATCAGCAGCTCCAGGCTTATCCCCCCAGCAACCCCGGTAGCAAAGAAGATGACTTTTTCCTGGTCACTCTACCAGGGTTAGTTCTAATTAGCTGTGTGTGGACCAACAGCCTATCCCTGAACCAACCAGGGGATGATATTTACTGATAAGTTATGCCTGGGTCATAAGCACACTTCTGGGTGAAAGTGGGGGGAGCATAGTAAACCCCCCCCCAAAAAAACAGGATACTCATTCCATCAGGAATGGTGAATACTGGGTAGAAAAAAAAATGAATGTCAATACCAGGGGTAGGTAAAACGGGCAGATCAGGATAGCTGGCAAGTTGTGATATTCTTCCCGTTCTTCCATGAGCTTCCCTGAGATGGAATATAGCAGTACCTCCATTACTCTGAAATTTCACTACAATCTGACAAGAATTTCAGCACAAGAAAGATTGATCATAGACTTCCCAGAGGGGAAGTTATTAATGGAAATGCCACCTTCTTGTAACCTTGTTTCCTGCTGGCAAGGGCTCCTCGGGCTGAGGTATAGGGAAATTCCAACATGTTGTCAGATTTCACAACAACATTAAGTGGGACTTCCTTTTCATATTTGCCACCTCATTTATTTTGTGTGCCCCCATGTTATTAGTTTTACTGCCTATTAATCATTATATATTACAAAATACAATAAAGTGTGCTTAAGAGGAGATAGCATCAGGTCTGGCCGCAGCAATCACAGCTTAGCCATGCCAGTAGGAAGCTTAAGGGTGGCAGGCGGTGCCCCTGTCCTACCCATTCACAGAGACACATCCAGGAGCACCTCTTGCCTCCCAAGTAGATGAGACCATGTTTCTTCAGCCTTTCCCAGTTGGTCAGAGAAAAGTCTAGGGCAAGTAGCTCCATTCACTGTAAGGAAAGATGACTAATCATACTAAAAATGTTTTAGAAGAAATTGCTTCACAAAGGCCTGAAGTTGGAATTGTTAAAAGGATGAAAGTAAAGACCAAGATATTTTATTTGCAGTGAGTTCCATTACCATATAATACAGCAGTCTTTCTTCTCCTTAATTTTTCCTATGTATTTCTTCCGTGTTCTCGTCTCAAAATACCAATATTACCAAGCCATTCTGCTGGTGAAAAACTTTTAAAGGATTTCCATTGCCACCTGCTGCAGTCTCACATTTTCAGCCAGATTTCGTATCTTACTTTACCCCTACTTATTTCCCACCAATCCCCAATACAGTCACTTTCCCTTACCGGTCACTCTATCCATCCTATACCCCTACCACCAAAGAGACGTGTCAGGTTTCTTCTCATGCTTTTCCTCCTTTGTGGAGCTCCTGCTCACCTCCTACTTTTCCTGCCTGTGTCTGATCCGTCTTCAAAGACAAGTCTTGCTTTGTTCACGTAGCCTTATCCAGTGACCGAAGATCAGGGTGCTTTGTCCTCTCTGGACTTTCACATGTCCACACTGCTCTAGCCCAGAACTATGCTATATGTCAGCATCCTTGGCTCTATAGTCTTCAGCACTGTCTATTGCCCTGTGACCCCCAAAGTCTGTGACGCTTCCTGGCTTGTCATTTTGTTGATGGTGTAATGGGTTGGTCTGGGGGAGAAGAGTCACCCAGCTCTTCACTTGGCCCAGACTTGGGTATTCCCAGCAAGTGATTTTAGAATTTGGTTTCTTTATGGAAAATACCTGTGTAAGAAACAAGGCTTTTGGGCTATTGAAAGAAGTGAAGGGTGTAGAAGATGATTTGAAAAGTGACGAAAAGTCTTAAACAATACAAAAAATAATTAGTTTTGAGTGAAGAGTGAAAAGTCAAAGCTAATGATGCCCCAGGCCCATGATATATGGCTATGGAAACAGAAATCCTCTTGGCGTTCTGTTGGTTGTAAAGAAATCCTCCTAATGAGTGTAAACATTACTCATAAAAGAAGACATATGGTACAAACTAATGTTTACTGAATACTTACATGTGCCAGTCATCATGTTTGAGCTCGGTATCAGATAGTCCCCCTAACTACCCGGTGAAGAAGGTGCAATCATTATCTCTGTGTTACAAATTTTACAAATTTGTCATCATAGCAAATTGTAAAAATCTGTAACAAATTTACCAATGAGGAAATTGAGTCACGGAGGGGTGAGAGCATCAGAGGTAACACCGTGAGTATAGAATGGGACTGGGAAATGAACCTAAGTGGTCTGACGCCAGAACCGGTGCTTCTTATAGCTATTGCTCTAAAGAGTAGATTATTACTGGATGCCAAAAAAGCAGTTAATTAGTGGAGTGAAGAGAAAACATGGCGCCCATTGGAAATACCACTACTGAAGAAGCCAGGAATCAAACATTTTTCTTTTCTAAGCTTTAGGGATCTATATATATCCTCAGATGGATATATTCCCTCACAAATGGGAAGGGACTCCTATTCATTATCTGGTGTTATCACTGCGTGTGTGTTCATCTTCGTTCAGCACATGGATTATAACATCTTAGAGGAAAGTAGGTACCTTATCTTTTATTTTGAGGCTTCAGAAAAAGTGGGAGGAGCTTAATTCCTGGGTTGTCAAAGTAAAGAAAGCCTTATAGAACATCCGAATGGCTTTGCCAAGTCAAAAGGCCAACATTTCTTTGTCAGCAAACTCAGGGAATTTTTAAAGGAATTGGAAGAGAATTGAGTTGAGTGGTTGTTCTGAGATTTACATGAGATACAGTACTGAGGTACCACCTCTCAGGAATGATTCTCAAGTCATCAGGGAAAGGGAAATCATAAAATATTATTGAAAATCATCCAAATTCACCTTAAAGTACAGAATTCAAAATTATCTGCAACAGATAGCTGTTTCTTCAGTCAAGCATCAGATGAAGTGATCAGCTTGGGTTTAAGCATGGGGACCCATAGAAGATAGAAATCTTGAAACTCAGGAATGACCCTTCCTATGATAGGATGCTTATGACATAAGCAGCAAGCAGAGACCGTCACCTCATACCTGTTACAATGGCTGTTAGCAAAAAGACAAGAGATAACAAGTGCTAGCAAGGATGTGGGGAAAAGGGAACCTTGTGAACTGTCAGTGGGAGTGTAAATTGGTACAGCCATTATGGAAAACAGTATGGAGGTTCTTCAAAAAATTAAAAATAGAGCTACTGTGTGATCCAGCAATCCCACTTATGGGTGTCTATCTGAAGGAAATGAAATCACTATTTTGAAGAGTATCTGCACTCCTGTGTTCATTGCAGCGTTATTCACAATGGCCAACACATGGAAACAACCCAAGTGACCATCAGTGAATGAACAGATCAAGAAAATGCAGTATATATACACGAAGGGAGTATTATCCTGCCATAAAAAAAGATAGAAACCCTGCCATTTTCAACAACATGGATGGACCTTGAGGGCATTATGCTAAGTTAAAATAAGTCAGAGAAAGGCAAATATTATATGATCTCATTTATATGTAGAATCATAAAAAGCTAAATTCATAGAAACAGAGCAGAATGGTGGTTGCCAGGACCTTAGTGATGGGGGAAATGTGGAACGTTGGTCAAAGGGTACAAACTTCTAATTATAAGATGATGAAGTTCTGGGAATCTAGGTGCAGCATGGAAACTATAGTTAAGAATTCTGTATTATATAGTTGAAAGTTGCTAAGAGAGTAGATCTTAAATGTTCTCGCCACACACACCAAAAAATGGTAATGATGTGAGGTGATAACTAACCTTCGTGTGGTAATCATTTGACGATATGTATGTGTATCAAGTCATCATTTGCACCCCTTAAACTTCCACAATGTTATGTATCCATTATATCTCAATTAAAAAGAATGTAATGTTTACCCAGGATAAAAAGTAAAAGCAGAGACTCACAGGAAACAGTTCATTTCTCCAAACTCCTGCCCTTTCTGAGATGCATTCATTCTAGAGCCTACTCTCCCTGAGGTGGATGGTGAGTGAAATTACTCCCATTACATAAGTTATTTAGTTCTGCCCGCCCACCCTCCTTCTTCATTTGAGCTCTCTCTGGACATGAATGTACAAGTGAATTTGGGTAAGTTCAATTGTGTATGATGCGATCTCATGTTGTATAGGAAAGAACTTTGTAAATTATAAAGCAACAAGGAAGTGTTTGTTACTATTATACTTAGCCTCTGTTACCTCTAGGACCAAGCACAGTTCTGAGCCATAAAACATACTCAGTAAACACTCATTGATAGCTGACTTAATTTTGGCTCGACACTTTAACATTAGATTGAAATCTTGCTTCAAATATATCCATAGAGAGATTGTTATTCATATTCACACCAAACCGAAAAACACACTTTCTATCAGTTCTATAAATAACTCAGTAACTGAGAATTTGAAGTGTTTTCTTTCTTTTAAGTACAGTCAGCTATCAAAAGGGGAGAAAATGGTAAAGCAAAAGTGCAAAAATAATATTTGACCCTAAGAAATACAGATACTAAATTAACATAACATCATGTAAAAACATCTTTGTGTGTCTTCATCCAAGAAATCAATCGGTTTGAACTTTTAGTTATGCTAATGGTTTTAAAGAGACTTATTAGAATTCTTTCTGTTATACTTTATTTTGAGAGTACTATAGTATACAACCACATAGGGCATAAACCACTCAACAATCAAAAGCAGAAGAAAGATGTGCTGCTGAAGCAAGCCGTACAGAGTAAATGGTAAAAGGAAAGGGTGGGGTGGCGAGTAGAATCACAGAAGCACTTTGTATTCAGAGTGAAAGCCTGTTCCCAAGGTATACAAGAAGGATCTGGAAGACAAATAGAGGTGTTCTTGGCGGTGGGAAAAACAAGACTAAAGTGCACTCAAGGAGATAGAAATGGCACAAAAGGTTAATATTACAGAGAGAAAAGTTAAGCAAAGGGAATGACTAATATAAAAAGAAAGGCAAAACATAGAGAAGATGAATGAATAAGTATGGATAGGGCAGAAATTATTAAACCCTTGAAAGTGACACCAAAGAACCTAAGGGCTGTATTAACAAAGAACAAGATGCTGTGTGAGTGCTTTGAGGAAGTAACACAACTCTGAGGTGTGTTTGTCCGGATAAAATTTGGTTGCCCCTCACAGCCCTGGAGAAAAGGGGCATCCACATGCTGTATACACCCTTTACCTTCACCTTCATTTATCCCTACAACAAATATTTATGTAGTGCTTCCCTGTGCTGAGGATACCAAGTCAACAGGACTAAGAAAATGATAGGTGGCATTTATCGATCCTATTGATCCTGTTTCACAGGTGGAAAAGCTTGCTACATTAGACAGTTTATTGGACTCTCAAGCAAGTGTTTTTTCCCCCAGTTAAATAATTAAAGTTGTTTTGTTTTGTTTCCTCTAAGTAGCCATATTCCCTTTTGGAGACAAGTGCTATTTATCCAATTTTTAAATTCATTATTATCTTGAATGCCAATTGTGAGTTTTTGTTATTGTTGTTTTTAATTAGGTAAGGGTTTTCCTAATAAGCTAGTTGAGAGGGTAAGCAAAAGATCACAACAAACCGGCTTTTGGGAATGGGTTTGTCTGAGTTCTTCAGTTGCCTTAACAGAATCTGCCCAGAAATATGGTTATATACACATATTTTTAAATAATTTACCCATTACTGGCTCAGCCAGTTAAGCATCTGCCTTCAGCTCAGGTCATGATCCCAGGGTCCCAGGATCGAGTCCCACATTGGGCTCCTTGCTCAGCAGGGAGTCTGCTTCTCCCTCTGCCTGCCGCTCCCCCTGCTTGTGCTCTCTCTCTGACAAATAAATAAAATCTTTAATAAATAAGTACATAAATAAATAATTTACCCATTAAATTGAACCAGGAAATATTTCCTTACCCACAAAATAGACAATAAATGAAAACAAGTGTCACAAGAATGTTTTTGGTGCAATAAATTCACTGTTCTTTACATTTATTGCACATAATTTGAGTCCAGGAAAGGCACCAAAATCGGGCATAAGATTTCGACTTTCAGTTTATCAAAGAAGGAACTTTTAGTAACAATTAGCTTGTGTAACAACACTTGGCAGAGATTTGAAGACTTCGGGAGGGCCATGCCCACACTCATCATCAAAGCAGTGTGTTGTATTTGTTCACCTAATCTTCCCGTATTTTCTCTAGATATTTTCACTTTAAAATAGACAATGTTTGGAGACAGAGGAGGAGAGATTATGCAAATGTATGAATCTTAATGAGAAGTTCATTACTGAACATTTGACGTGAATTTCAAGAAATGATAAAAGACCCTGGGATTTACGAGACTTAAAAGAAAAATCTCTGCTCCTGGAGAACTTGGAAATTGCCAGTAAAAGAACTGAGACCCATTTGACAGCAGATAATGTATAAACCAGATTACATTATGCCCTATGGTAATGAATAGGAAACGGGGCACAGTGATAAGCTTGGAATGATGATCAATATTTGGAATACTGAGATAGGCAAGAAGGTAATTAGGCCCATTATGGACACAGCACAGATAACATAATTTAGGAAATTATACATTTGGATATTATGGAGAACTTTTTTTCTAGGCTAATGGATTTGCAATGATATCTATTAAAGCACATAAGACATTTTCCCTCTAGGGAAACTACTAAAAAAATCAAATATACAAAATTTTCAGTTAAGTGTAATCTAAAATAAAAAGACAAAGCGGGATATATTGGAGAATAAAGTGGTGTTGTGACTTCCTACTTGGAATTTATGATAGTTTTTCATTCGAAGAGTTTTAAGGCTATTAATTTCACATCACAACTCCCCATGAAGCAAGTAAAGCATTTCTATTGTATTTGCCCAAGTTCATTGCTCATAATACAGCAATGCCAAATTGATAATGAAAGCAAGCTATCTTGCCGAATTCCCGGCCTTCTTAAGTTTCATGCTGTGACCCCTGAATAGCACTGCAATCATTTTGATCCCCAGTTTACTACTGGGCACAATTCCTTTATTTTAGAGGGAGGAGCACTAACTTAATTAATTTTCACTAAGTGCCTTGGGGGCCATTGATGTTATTGAAATGTGCAAATTAATACATTATTTATTCTTAATTTATCATAAGTATTTATTAATTATAAAGCCCTAGCTGGGAGAAGAACTTGCCACATATCTGAAAGTGAATACCTTCCCCAAAATAATTCCTTATGTTCTAATAAGAATGTATTGGAAGCAATTTCATCAATAATGGAAGATCCAATTACTGTTTTTCTGGATTAAGGTATTCTTTTATTGCAAGATTTTAATGCTACAATGGGAAGTTCAAATATTGCCAATGAAATCTCAGACTAATTAAATGATTATAGCCTTAAGGAAAGGGCAACCGAGACTCCACTCTCAGTCTTCCCAGTGATAGTCTCTAGATGCAGTGAACAGATGGGTACATATACCCTATTTCAAAAGAAAAAAAAAGTAAGGAGTTGTTTTAAAAAAATCAGTTCAACTTTTGAATAAAAAAGAAATGATGCTATTTCTTTAGGAAGCCCTTTTCAGCTTTTTGCAGAAGGAATGGTTGTAGTTGAGAATGCAGTGGTGGAGGGGCACCTGAGTGGTGCGGAAGCTAAGCATCTGACTCTTGGTTTTGGCTCAGGCCTAATCTCAGAATCGTGGGATCGAGCCCCACGTGGGGCTCACACTTCGCATAGTTAGCTTGATTTCTCTCTACCTCGTCCTCTGCCCCTCTCCCTGCTCGTGAGCACGTAGGCGTGCTCCCTCTCTCAAAAAAGTAAGTATAACTTAAAAAAAAAAAAAATGCAATGGTGGACTCAACCAACTAAATTGGGCTAGGCCTTCACTTATTCAGGTGTATAGAGGTGACACAAAAGTATAGTGGCAGTAATTATCACTACTGCTTTATGAGCATAGACTATGCGGCAGATACTCTTCCATGCTGGTCCTACCATCATTTTACACATAAGGAAACTGAAGCACGGAGGGGTTAATAACTCGGGAAGTAAGTGGCAGAGTGGAGGTTGTTGGGATGTTTCACAGCTTCCCCTCTTAATCATTCACTGTTAATGATACTCTAGACTTTTATTCTCTATTATCTGAATCACCTGCCTGTAGGGAACCAACAGCAGTTTGCAGTCATGGGGCGGGAATCCAAGACTGAGTCAGGGAAGCTGAGGTCCACATCCAGACAGTCCTCCAGGAAGGACTTTCTGTTTTGTGATACATTGACATGGGACTTTCTACCTAGAAGGTGGAGGCAGTGGTTTCTCAGGGTGTGAAAGGGACTTTCTACCTATGGAGGCAGTGGTTTCTCAGGGTGTGAATGGGACTTCTTTCTACCTATGGAGGCAGTGGTTTCTCAGGGTGTGAATGGGACTTCTTTCTACCTATGGAGGCAGTGGTTTCTCAGGGTGTGAATGGGACTTCTTTCTACCTATGGAGGCAGTGGTTTCTCAGGGTGTGAATGGGACTTCTTTCTACCTATGGAGGCAGTGGCTTCTCAGGGTGTGAATGGGACTTTCTACCTATGGAGGCAGTGGTTTCTCAGGGTGTGAAGGGTCAGTTCTGTAGTGGTACCTGTTGACCTAGACAGTAGCTCTTTGTGTCATGAGACCACCTCTTTCATGCCCATTCCTCACATGGAGAAGTCTTTAGTCCTTTAAATCTTTAATCTTGTTGTGTGCATCCATTCTCTCCATAACAATGTGTTTCTCTGGATGACAGGGAGTAGTGGATATGTCTGAGGGTTGGTGGACCAAAAGACATGATCCTGAAGTTCCCCTCTACTCTTTGTGGGCAAGGCTTCTGGGACTCAGTCACGCGAGACCGTCCTTCGTCTGGGAATAGACGAATCTTTGAAAGTGCTATAGCATCTTTTAAAAAAATGTCAGTGATATCTCCTTATGAGGCTTTTATTGTAAGGAAAAATTTGGCGCTGGAACGTTAAGAATATTTTTATTATATGACATTGAGAATCATTTTTATCATGTAAGATCCCTCTTTTAGCACCCTTGATAACTGTTATATCATTTGTTTAAAGAAGTTTGTGTATGTCAGGTTAGTGTTTCTGATGGGAAGATGAGTTTATCTGGATCTTAGAGAACATGGTCACTGGATGTAGAAGTCATAAATTAAAAAAAATAAAAAAAATAAAGCTTTGCTAATAAAGTTTGAAAGAAGACTTATTTCTTGGCATAGGCAAGTAAGTGAGGTTGGCCTGGAAATCACTGAACAATCATATTAAGATTAGTTCTGTAGACGCCAAAAATGGGACAAGTAAATGCTCAAATTTGGACAGAGTCCACCCACCCTGAGACTGATAACACATGGTATTCATAGATCAATCTCTCAGACAATTGCTTAAAATCAGCCCCAGCCAATATCACATCAACTGCCGAGGAAAATGTGAGGAGTCATCATATTTTGGGATGACTTCAATGGGATAGAGTGACTGAGGTTTTGAATTTGATTAATTACTTTACATTATCCCTTCAGAGAGACCTCTGTTTTTAATGGGAGCTTAGAAAAAATATAATTTGTGTAAATGGTTAGGCTAAAAATAGACCGTGGATCTTCCCATTCTAAAAGCTACAGAATTTCCTAGGTAATGTCAACCTAAGTTTGAATTGGTGAGGGTAAGACTAAGAGAAGAGGGATTAAATGTGCCCATTTATTGTACTCTGTACAATCTTTACGTGATGGGGTACTTCATTCTAAGTGTTTTGTTGGAATTTAGTGCTGATCCCCATCAATTGATATAATAATCCCTCCCATAACCAGTAACATGGCCTTGTTCTTCTGTCGGAAGCCCTGGGACACCTACAGGAGATGTGGAACCCTGGTCAAGGCCCACATCAGAGTCTTCTTTCACCTGGAACTTCAGTTCGGTGCCCCTGTGAAACCTTGCAGAGGCTTTCCTGATTTCAGATTTTCCTCTCTCACATCAGCCTGCCACTGCTACATCCTGTTGACTCCCCAGGAATAAATATAAACATTTTTTCCAAGCCTGAAAACCCCTGAGTTCACATTCACAACCTAGGACTCAACTAGTTTTGCTTTTAATTTTACCATGTACTACATCCAAGACAGCTAGGTTGTAATTTTGGCCAGTGTCAGTCGATGCTTCTAATTTGTGGCTTCTATTTATTTTTGTAAAGTGAATTAATTGCTGGCTCTATTAATCCAGCAAATCCATGAATCCTTAATGTTCAGTTTGCTTAGAATGAGTAACACTGTATTTGTTCCTTCTCAAATACGACTTCTTGCTGAGCTTTAGATGAGCTCCTCTTAGATAGCGTGCCTTATATCTTGGATGATTTATTCACTTTCATGTTCCCTAGAATTTATTGCAAAAGGTTGACATGAATACTTACAGTTTGGGCTCTAATATAATCTCCTGAATGGCAATTAATAAATAAAAATGGTTACTATTGTTGACAGAGGAACTAAGCTTTCTGAGATAGTGTTCTTCATCTTCTTGTTTTCACCAAACTTCATGTCAGACGTCCCTAGGGGTTGATGGTGTAAAACATTTTCTGTAAACTCCAAAGCTTTTACTGTTGCTTCAATACCCCAAACCTCTATGTTGCCTTTTGTTTTCTTGTCAGAAACAGTCTTATCCAATTTGTTTCTTCAACTTACCTTCCTTCCTGAGAATATTAGAAGTATGCCTCTTTGCGGATTTAGTAGTAACATAGTCTCAGTGTTTGTGACTTGCAAGTAGCATCTGAAATTTGTACCTGAAATTTCTTGTAATTTTTTTTCGCTTAATCTCATCTCTGTTGCGTTGATCAAAGATACACTGTCACCTGCAAAATGCAGTGTTTATTGTCATCATGTATATTGTTCAAAGTGCAAAATTGCCTCCTGTAAGTTAATGATGAAACTAGAATTATAGCAACATCTGATCTTTGTAGTTTGCCTGTTTGGCCAATCTTATCAGGACTAATCTAGACTAATGCTCTTCTTCTGGAGATGAGGACACGGTGGGCCAGTTTAAGTAGCTTGACTCATTAGAGTCATCAAGTAGAGGGCAGAGGCCAAGTTTATCTTTAGGCAGTACAGAGCAGAAATGCTGGAGTGAGGCTGCCTGAGGATGTTCCCGGTTCTGAGTGTGTAATTTTATACCAGTATTTCTCTGCTGTGTGTATGAGTTCGTCATCTATAAAATGGGGTTAATAATAATAACTGTTAGGAATATAGTAAGGTAATACAGGTAAAGCGCTTAGAACAGGACGAAGCATGCCATGCAATGTTAGCTACTAGAATTATTGTCATTATTCTGACTACTTTTAACATATTTAGAACATATTGAAAAGAGGCATTGAGTAAGGTAGTTTATGCACATAACCCTTAGTATGTACTCAATCTGTAGCTATGGAAAAACTGCAAAGTAATTTATTCCCAGAAATGCAAATTTAGCCTCCAAGTGGTAATAACCTCCTTCTCAACTGGAGAGGATCATGAGATTTCGCCCTGGTAGAAAGGGGCCCTGATAGAATTCCTTCCATCTTTAAAATAATCTTCGTGCAGCTGGTATTTAGAGAGCCTAATCCTGCTATAGACAACCGGAAGCCTGGCTGTGGCTGGGAATGGCGGTCGTGGCGTGGGGGAAGGGGACAGCTACACGGCCAAACAGTGCTAGTAAAAAATATTATATATCGGAAAACAAATTACTAAAATTCACTTGTTTTTTTTTCTTTTTGGAATTATATATTACATTTAAAAATTACCCCTTTTCTAGATACCCATATAGAAATGCAATTTGGAACAATAAGCACTGACACAGAAAAGTTGTTTACTTTCTTGCTTTGCTTTATTTATTTATTGACTAAATGAATTGCATTCATGATACAGTAATAGCCACTAGAGTAAAGTGTTTAATCATAAAAATTACAATCACTTCAGTGTTGATTTCTATGCATAGTATGTTACTCAGTAATCATAAAAATAGTCATGGAAACAGTCAAAGCTACAATGTAGGAGCACCTGGGTGGCTCAGTTAGTTAAGCACCTGACTCTTGATTTCAGCTCAGGTCATGATCTCAGGGTCATGAGATCAAGCCCTACACTGGACTCCACAATCAGTGAGGAGTCTGCTTGAGATTCTCTCTCTCCATCTACCCTTCTCCCCCCAATGCTTTCCCTCTCTCTCTCTCTCTAAAAAAATAAATCTTAAAAAAAAAAAAAAAAGCTACATGGCACCTGGGTGGCTGAGTTGGTTAAGTAGCTGCCTTCAGCTCAGGTCATGATCCCAGGGTCCTGGGATAGAGTCCTGCATTAGGCTCCCTGTTCAGTGGGGAGTCTGCTTCTCCCTCTGCCCCTCCCCCATGCTCATGCTCTCTCTCATGCTCTCTCACTCTCAAATAAATAAAATCTTAAAAAAGAAATTAAATTAAATTAATTATTTTTTAAAAAGCTACAACGAAGGTAACACTTGGGATGGGCACTGTGAGAGAAGCACTCGTCATCTTCGATGCCCTGTGTGTGTGTGCGTGTACAATTTCTATAGACTGCTAGAAACTTTCAAATTCATATATATCTGTGTATGTGCACATATACACACAGGCATATTTATTTAATATATGTTATCTTTTTTAAATCCTAACCACAACTTTACAAAAAAGAAAACTAAGACTCCAAGAACTCAAACCACTTGTTCAAAGTCACAAAAAGTTGGCAAAACTGGGGTCGAACCCCAAACCCTACTCACTCAACACCCCCTTTTTTAAGATGCCCAAACAAATATTTTTGGAACAACAGACTTTTCCACTACCCCACACCGTGCCTCATTAGGGAAAGGGTGACATTTTGCCCTTTCTTTTCCAGAATCTCCAAGCAAAGATTTTGGTCCAACCCTGGGTTTGAAAAAGTCCAGTTCCTTGGAGAGCCTCCAGACTGCGGTTGCTGAGGTCAGGAAGAACGAACTTCCCTTCCACAGGCCCCGGCCGCACATGGTTCGCGGCCGAGGCTGCAACGAGAGTTTCCGGGCAGCCATTGACAAATCCTATGATGGACCTGAAGAGCTAGAAGCTGGTAGGACAAAGTGCTTCTTTACCCACGTTCTTCATCTCATTATCATCTGCGAATCATAGGCAAGGATGTGTGCTTAACGACAAAGAAAAATTATTTAAGGATCACAAATTTTTGATATTAAAAGTAATTCATTTTCCTGATATGTTTTGCCCTTTGGCTTAACGAACATGGAACTGGCTAACATGATATGAAATTTATTTGACAGTGCAAATGCTAAAGAAATGTTCTCCTTCACTTTCCTACATGGACGGGTAGGAGCACTAAGTATGCATTTCTTGACATTCTTATTTGAGTCATTAGAAGCAGCCTCAACCTGAGGACTGACTGCATTAATTGGGTAGAAGCAGTTGGGTTACATGTGTCCTCAGAAACCTCTCCTGGAAATAAACTTGCCCTGTTTGTTTGCCAGCATATGGGCTTTCGGAGCCGATCGAGGTTCCCAAGCTGGCTTTCAGAGATATTCATGTTTTGCCATGTATCAAACATTTCATACCACCGGCTGAACCACCCACTTCTCCCTCCTCCCAACAGCAAACCTTACTTGAAGTAACCAGATTTAGGCAGTTGTCTCTTCAAAGGGTACAGGTAGCCACGTGGAAGGGTAGAACTCTGGAGTGCTTTATTCATTCCTCTGTATTTTACATTTAACTTTTCTTGATCTACTAACAGTGAGTGCCCCTGACCACACGTATTGATTTTTCTCTCCATACAGACCATCTGTCTGATAAGAGCTCTCACTCTGGCCAAGGAGCTCTGAATTGTGAATCTACCCCTCAGGGCAACTTGGAGCTGGAGGACGCGGAACAGAAAGCCAGGAAAATCAAAAAACCCAAAGAGAAGGACAAGAAGAAGGACAAGGGCAAACTGAAAGTGAAGGAGAAAAAGCTGAAAGAAGAAAATGAAGACCCAGAGAGGAAAATCAAGAAGAAAGGATTCGGTGCCATGCTGAGGTATGGGTGTGCTGTGAAGGCCCAGTGGGCTTTGTCTTGCTTTTTGGTTTCTCCTGGTGAAATCACTCCTCTGTGTGTAGCCAGAAAACAATGGCAAGCTTTCCCTCCTTTTTAGCTAAATGCGTAAAAATCTCAACTGTGAAGGCGCCTGTTCCTTTCCTGCAGAAGCAGAAGGAGCCTTCCTGGGTGGCTCCCGAGGCTCTTGGTGATTCCAGGAGGCTGTGATCAATTTGCTGCAAACAGAAGGCTAACGCCAGGTAGAGGCATGGGCAGTGCTCGGCCCTTGGTACCAAAGCATTATGCGCCTGAATTAAATGCATCTTCCATCAGTGTAGGGGAAGCAAGAGGTGAGGGAGTCCCCAACCATTGCGTCTACAACACCCCCGTGTGAGTTAGAGAAGACAGAGTAGATGGACCTCACTCAGCCGCCCCGTAATTGGAGATGCATGCATGGCCAGGCCTGTGAGCACCTGCAGAAGCTGGGAGCGGTCCGTGGAGATGTCCCTGGGTCTGGAATCAGATGACCCCGTTCTCAGTCTGTGACCCTCTGCACGTGAGCTGCCAGGCTTCATGTGTTGCTTAACTTCCTGAGCCTTCCTGTCTTCACTTTCAAAATGAGGCCAGCGGACCGCTCTCCTAACTCAGTGGGGTTGTGAGACAAGATTTCAGATGCAGCCAGCCCATCCATTGGGCATATCCCCTCAGGGCACGATCAGAAACCAACTTTGTCTCTTCTCCTACAGCTAAATGTGCTTTGTTGATGCTGAAATGGTGCCCCAACCAGCTTGGCATGTTCAGATTTCTCCAGGGCAGAGTCGAGCCCTGCTCTGTGCCTCCCCAGCTCTAGAGCCACGTGCCAAACCCAAGCTTGCACGCACGGGAAAGGGAGAGGGCCAGTGAATGTCTGCAGGTTTCAAGCAAACAGGGAGGATGACTGTCTCCTTTCATACAATTGCCTTCAAATCCTCTCAGGGGTAATCTTGACGCCTCCTTGCTTATTTTGTTGGGAGCAAGAGGGGAAGCACCCCTTTCCATTACTTTCTTTACTCCTACAACTTTGCGTTACAGAAAATCACTCTCTCAGTCTCTACCCTTCTTTTTTTCCAGGGGCTGAAGGTGAGGGATGGGAGGTGATGTTGGCTACCTCTTATTCAACTCTTAGGAGATATCTCTCTTAAGAATACTGGGTGGCATTTGTCATCAGATGTCTTTAGTTTGGGATTTTCTTTTTTTTTTTTTAAGATTTTATTTACTTGTTTATTTATTTTAGAAAGAGAGAGAAAGCACATAAGTGTGAGAGGGGGAGGGAGTCTGAAGCAGACCCCTCCCTGAGCATGGAGCCCGAAGTGGGGCTCCATCTCACGATCCTGAGATCATGACCACGCCAAATCCAAGAGTTGGACGCTTAACCGACTGAGCCATCCAGGTGCCCCAAGTTTAGGATTTTCAACTGAAATTCCAGACAGAAAGTTCTATTCCATATCTGTTATTCATATATGATATATGAATATAAATATAATCTGTTATTATATATAAATATGGAAAGAGAGAGAGACCTTGAAACTGTAAAATCACATTTAGGCAACACAGATAATATTGATTCCAGTAAGACAAATCTCTCAATAGATGTTGGTTTGTTTTTAACATTTTGAATGTTAAACATGCCCTTTTTCTAGGTAATCATTACGATTGCCAGAATTTGTGGGCTGTACTTTAAGCATCCCAATAATAATGACACACACAATCCAAATATATAGATGAGAATTGCCTTTGAATTTATGGAAGTCAGAGGCTAACAGTGCAGGCTGTGCATGTGAAATGCTAAATTCAATCCCAGCTCTTCTGGTTATCTATCTAGGTAGCATTTGGCACACTATTTAATCTCTGTGCCTCAGTTTCCTCATCTGAAAAATGGGAATAATAATAGAATATACCATTATTATGAGAATTACATTTGTTTAGTTACATGTAACATGCTTATAAAACAGCGCCTGGCAAGAAATACACACTCAATAGATGTTAATTATTGTGGTAAGCAGAATAAGGGCCCCTAAAGATGTCCATATCCCAATTCCTGGTACCTGTGAATATGTCATGTTACATGAGAAAGGAGAACTATGGTGCAGATGGAATTAAGGTTGCTGATAGGCTGACCTTAAGATAAAGGAGATCATCCTGGATTTCCCCCCATGGCCCAAAGTAATTATGAGAAGTCTTAAAAGTAGAAGAAGGAGGTGTGACTGTGGAAGAAAGGTACAGAGAAATGCAATGTTGCCGGCCTTCAGATGGAGGGAGGTGGCCATGAGCCAAGGAATGAGGGCAGCCTCTAGAAGTTAGAAAGCACAGAGGAGTGGATTCTGTCTGGAGAGCCTCTAGAAGAGAACCCAGCCTGCCACATCTGTAACATCAGCCCATTTCTGTTGTTTCAGCCACTAAGTTTACAGTACTTTTTTTTTTTTTACAGCATCAGTAGAAAACTAACATAGTTGTTATAATCACTAGTACTACTTCTACAATATCATAGTAATGTATAAGGAAACAATTTCCTCTTTAAGGTGTTAAAAAAAAAAGCCACGAAGATTTAACTAGAGTCATCTATAAATATAAAAACTATTAGAGCTTCACATGTCCCATTTTCTAGAATATTACTAAAGTAAGCCTTCACTTCATAGTTTGTTTTAGATGACTTGATGTGGCAGGTCCATGCTCTGTTGCCCATAACATAGAGCAAGCTATTCCTTTTGTTGTCCAGTGTAGGCTGTATTTGCCTGTGGTGGAAAGCACAGGTTCTAGATCCTTTAGCCAACTAGCAACTCCGTTTTGTTTCCTTCTACTGTTTTAGCAAAATTAAGATCTGAAAGGTGGTGTTTGATTTTATCTCCTGTGTAAAAATAGCAACTGTTTTCCATAGCCTTTTGCATCTGAGATTGCGAGCATATTGGAGTTGCTGCATGCACATTTTCAACAACAAAGAACCCAAAAGCTGTTACCATTAGCCAACAGATTTTGCTTTAAATTCTCATGTGTTGCTCAGATGCTATTGACTTAGTTTCTTTCTTATTTAAAAAAGATTGATTGCTTTAAGGTTCTCTAGGAAGTAGATGTGTGGCTTAAATATGTATTATTTTCTTCCATTATCTGTGTTTCACAGCCACTCCCCTGTCATGGGGCTTTAATGCAGCTTGTGCCATGGACGGTGGCACCTGGCCAAGGGCAGGAGCGGGGACCAAAGTCGTCTCCCTGTCCTCACCACGCCATGCGTCGTGGAAGTGCGAATGTGGCTTTGCTCTGGCTTGTAAAAAGCTAAGTGTTGTGTGCTTTTCTGATACTAGCCAGTCCATTCATGTTAATATGTAGTCACACAGTTTAGCTCATTAGTTAATTTGACCTCCTCCTGATCCTTTTGAAAACATTATGGGGATCTCGTTAATTCGTATCTTTAAATGTGTGGTCTGGTTCCAGTGTGCTTAATGCTTTGCTGATTTCAGAATTACCTCCTCATAGATTCAACTGTGGCTCTGACACAGCCATGAATTATTATGGAAAAATATGCAAGTCAAGAACCTACCTACTTTGTTAGTTTCCCTGAATCCTCTGTTTGCCTGCCTTTGAAAGAGGACATTAGGGGATCAAGACGCTTCCATTTTTCCATCATGCGTTTGGCTTCCTGAGGGCTTGTACTCTTCATGGCACTAGTGGGTAGAAACAGTGCTTGTGGCTTCTGGCAGCTGAAGGGTGCAGCTCAGACCCCCTCAGTAGACAAGCCAGTTGCTATCAGCCCTTGGCTCTTTTCCTGGGGTCTAGCAGATCTTTTCTAAGCACTGAAGAGAATATCCTTCGGCTAACGAAATTTTGCCCTGTCTAGAGCAGAAGGCCCAGCATTAAGTCCCTGATTTCTTAATTGTTTAGTAACCATGTGGATCTCTACATTCTTTAAACTGAATTCTGTCCCAGGTCTGTGTTTAAAATCTATTCCTTTATATCATATTTGCTGTTGTTTCCTTTTGATATTATAGGCCAGTCACTTCAAAGACCTTTGAATTATCAACTTGTGCTGGACCCTGAATGGAAAACCTTGATGTTGATCAAGTACCTTTTCTATATCCTTTGTGTGCTTTGGTACCTAAAGGAATTGTGCCTAGTAAATTCCTTTTTAATGGATTAACAATAAAGTGCTACACCTGCCAAAAGAAAACTTCATCTCTGTTTTAAAAATTTGTCTGCCCATAGTCATTGTCGAATGCTTACTCTTTGCCAAGCACCCTCATAATTAGACTTCATTTATTCCACATTATTGAATGCTTGTTTTGCATCAGGCACTGTTCTAGACCCCCGGCATACAGCAATGAAGTCCTTGCTTTTATGGGTTTTTGTTTTTGGGTTTTTTGATCTTAAAAAAGGAGGAGAAACTCAAAGACTTTTGAATTTCTTTTGGTGATTTTAAAACCAAGCAAGCAAACTATCACATAAACACGTAAACTGCTTGTGGCAGTGGATTTCCCAGGGAGAGGTGGGACATTGGCCTCAGCTACCTCTGGGACAAAGCACTACCTTGTCAACTTGAGGGAATCAATAGTCAATTTATTCGGTGCTGAGCAAGACATGCAGGCGGCAGCTCTCGTGTAATTTGCGTCCCAGTGACAAGAGAGAACAAACACTAACCCAAAATGATTGAGATGATTTCGGACTCTAGTAGGTGTTATGAAGAAGGTGAAGTCAAGAAGGGATGGTGTCCTCTTCTCCACAGGGACTAACTGCCTAACAGACTGTGCCTCTGCCCAGGCTACACTTAACATCAGCAGGTTCATTATCAGAACCCAGCATGCTGTAGTATTAATGCCAAATCACTTTATGCTTTTTTTTTGCAGCACATGAATATAAGGTTATTTTTTAAACCAGCTTCCCATAAAGCTATAACAAAATGCTAACCCAAATTCTGTCCTTTTTAGTACACAAAGCCCTGTTACACCTGAGCTAAACATTCTGAAGACACAGGGGCTTTAATCTAAATGGCTCACGTGATATGCAGCCGTTTTGGGTCCACTCTGTTCCTCCTGGCCCATCGGTTGGATGTTCCTTTTTTTGTTTGTTTTAAGTAGGCTCCACACCCAATGTGGGGCTTGAACTCATGACCTCGACCAAGATCAAGAATCACATGCTCTACTGACTGAGCCAGCCAGGTGCCCCAGTTGGCTATTCTTCATTGTTTCTTCCTACCTTAGCTAACATAGGTATACCTCAGTGATACACAGGTTCAATTGCTCCATAGGGAAGACTAAATTATGAACCCTAATGGCATTAGGGGTTTTTTTTAATCTAAAGCCATCAACTTTTTATTTCTAAGCTTTGCAAGTGCTAAAGCATCTATGTTTCATTTGTTTTATACTAAAACATACTATTTTATTGAAACTAAGGCAACTCTATATAATGACATCTTGCTGTGGGTCATTTTAAAAAGAACACTTACACACACACACACACACACACACACACACACCCCTTCCTCCTCCACCACAAACAACACAGACATCATCACCATTACATTTATACTTAACGTAGTGAAAAACCTGCCCCTTACAACCTCTGTGGCCTTCATGAATCCCTTTGAGTCAGTCTACTCAGCAGTGAATTGGGGATAACAACATACCCTGTCCCAGCTGTTGTGAAGTTGAAGTTAATTTACGTGAGCACAGCTGTCAGTACAGCGCCTGACTCGGCAGGCTCTACTTCTTGTCTTCTCAGCCAGCCAGCCAGCAGCCTTTGACTCGGAGCCCCCTAAATTTGTTTCAGTTTTTTAAATTTTTCCTCTAATTGCTATTTTGTATTTCAGGTGAGCATGGTATGTTTTCTTCAGACTGGACAGTTTTGCTTAATAAGTTGTAAGAAGTCATGACATGACTAAAATCATTCAATCCTTTCTATTTTATAAGCTTTGGGTCACTCCTTTCTAAATATAACCTTGAACTATTTTCAAAGGTTATCTAATCATTTGGTGGCATTGAATACAAATAAAAAGGGGACTCAGATGGAGGAACAGGTTTTTTCCTTTTCTATTTTTTTCCTTCATGTATTTCAGACCAGAGTGTATGGATGGGTTTTGGACTTGATATTCTCAATGCATGGCTCATAGTTATTTCACTGGGCTGCCTTGGAAGTTGTCTTATAATACATTACCCATAAAGATACATTTTGACTTGATTTTTAAATTAGGTTAGGTAGAGACTGAATACTTAAATCTCTAGGGAGCATGACATCTGTCGTACATTTCTCCTCTTTACCTTGATCCCATAACGGCTCTTGTAGGGCTCATGTACAATAAATGTAA
Source organism: Mirounga angustirostris (assembly GCF_029215605.1). Lineage (NCBI taxonomy): Eukaryota > Metazoa > Chordata > Mammalia > Carnivora > Phocidae > Mirounga > Mirounga angustirostris. The sequence goes on from NW_026991711.1 coordinate 165,351,010, forward strand.
TGTGGCTGTGCCTGTCATTACCTTTTTCTAGATAGTGGTTGTAAAATGTCTGGGTATCCCTTCAACTTTATGGGTATGAAGGGCAACCTATCTAATGTAGCCAGGCCAATGAAATTTTAACAGTCATTTCCCCAAAGGCAAAAGGCCAACAACAGGCTAGAGATAAGGTGCTTTGCTTCATGAAGTAGAGGCCAGTTTGAAACATGAAATTTCAGATGAAAAATGAAAGCCAAAGTAGGTCAAAGTTCTTAATTCAGCTGCAAGTGTATATAGAAATACATTGAAAACAGAGAACCTTATGGGGATCAGGGCAAAATGGCTGCATATATTGAGCCTGAGAGAACTATATGACTGGCAAAAAAATGAATTTGCATGTCAAAAGCTACTCACAGGTGCAACCATCCGTCCTTTTCCATGGCTCACTATGATTGAGCAGGAAAGGAACAGAAGCTGAAAACATATTGAAATTTTGTTAGGCTCCTTTTTTTGCCCTTTTGGTAACTGAATTTTCTCACCTCACAGTCCATCTTAAATTATTTACTTTCTCTTTCACGATATGAGCCATGAATATTTTGTTTCCTCATTTTGTTAATTTGCCAATTTCCCTCTGAGCTAAGTACCTTAGCAATTTTAATTTTTCATTCGAGTTAGGAAGAGCAATGGCCCCCTCCCCCCTTTTTTTTCATTATTACTATCACCGGCCTGGGCTCAGAATGCTACTTTTTATGACCAGCAGTGTTGAGCCCATAATGGAATTGCAAAGTAGAGAGTGTAATATACCGATATTGACTTCCATTAAATCCAGTGGTGTGATCGCTGATAATATTTATATATTTATGTATTATACATCCTAGCTTTTGTTCATTTGCAACTAAGCACCAGAGAGGAAAATTAGCATCATAATAGGAATAGATTGCAAACAGGAGAATGTAAAAAAGTGGAGGGAGAGCCTCCGTAAATAGGGCAAGTGAGAGAAAATGGTGAGGGTAGAGGCAAGTATGGTAACTAAAAGAGTATAGATTAAATTTGGATCAGACAAATATAGGGTTGTGTGGCCAGCATTTATTTCTTAAGTGAAGGAAGACCCAGAGCCAGACAGGCTGCTTGTCTGATAGGCTGAGAGGCTCAGCGCAGAGACAAATGAGCCGCCGCAGTGCCCAGCATCCAGAGTTTGTTTGGTGTCTGACTTTAATAATTTTTTCAGCTGTCATGCCTGTCTGCAAATGTTTGTTTATCATTCTATCTGTTTTCTTTGAGTGTATGTTCATAGAGGGGCGAGGGGCATAGATGGCGTTAATTAGTATACAAATGTATGGGTAGCTTGTTTTCTAAATCATTTGAAAAGCTGATTGCTGTTCAGCGCCTTTCCCTCCTACCATATGGAATCTCGCTTCCTCGGGAGCTCTGTTTATGGCTGTCCAAAGCAGGATGATTTTCTCATACTTTCCATAATAACAAATGATCACGTATAGTGTCAACCAGAAGCCTGATTTGTTTAATTAGGGTTCTCTTCTTCTCTTAATATGCGTGCACGACTCCCATTAACGTTAATGTGAATTATGAAAGAGCACCGAAGAAAAATAGACCCCTTTATCTCATTACTTTTCTTGGATAATGAGGTTTAGATTTGTTAACAGATCAGAACAAAAGTCCAGTGGAAAAAAAAAATTGGCTTAACTTTTTAAAGAAATTGATATGCTAAAAAGAACTTTCGCAGGCGCTAAAGTGGAAGATAGACATTAATAAATAAACTTCATTAGCATTTAAGGTGAAATATAATCATTTAAAATGCTGGATTAAGAAAATGCAAAGGATCTCCTAATGGACCTATTTGCATACTCATTTTAAATAACTAATAAAACATATTAACAAGTTTATTCATATATATAAACACTCACAAGTTCCTAGCTGAGACCGCATTTGCCTAATTTGCTTTGTACCATGTCCAGCACAATGTCATGTCCTTGTGCAATGTTTACTTAATACTATTAGATAATGACATGTATAGATTTAATAATTTGCTTGAGGGAAAAAATGAAATTAGTTCTTTGTTTAGCACCTTTTATCTGAGAACTTCAGTGTAATTTACCAACATCCATCTTTAAGATGCATGGGATATGAGGGGGGCAAATAGTAGCTCTACTCTGCAGGTAATAAAGAATGAGACATTGAGAAGTGAATCCGCCTGCCTAGAGCCAGACTTTGAACTGATAGCAATACCAAGTCCCCTCTTAATCATTGCTGCTACTGTATTAGCATCTAAAAATGCATCGACACCAGCCACAGTTTTGCATATACTTTCATACACCCTGTAGAACCCACACTTTTTTATTTTTGCTACTCACTGGATTTTCCTGTCCCAGGTCAATCTATGAAACAGCAATTTAATAACAAGAGATTATAATTAAGGGAAAAGACTTGAATCTTTGGCATAATAACCATATAAGAGGGAGAGGCTTCCCAGAACAATTACAGATAGATATAGGATACACAAACTGAAAAATGGATAAGAGATACACAAATATTGGACTGCACATCTAGGACTATTATCGCAACCATGCTAAATAATATCTAACAGGATTTTGGAGACAATCCAATTTTGCTTCTCCAGCCCGATGCTGATCATTTCTGCATGGTGGCCTTGCCTCAACCTCAGCTTCAACATGGCTAAAATCTAATTCGTCATCCACCCATCTAAGTCACCAGCTCATCCTGATGATCCTGACTCTGTAGGAGGCACTGCCAGGAATCCAGTGGCGTCTGTCCGGGATGCCACTCTCTTGCCCTTCCCTCCCTTCCATTAGCCAGCACCCCTGTTGATACTCGCAAAATGCTGTCTCTGACGTCTCAGCCTCCTTCTCTGTCTCCGCTGCCATTCGCTAACCACGGTCTTTGTTGTTTATAACTAGATTCTTTCAACAAACGCCTAGCTGCCTGCTTTCTTCCTTTTCTCATTCCAGTTCCTCCTAGGCATAGCCAGCATCCATTTATTCCTTTGGTTATCAGATATTCAATGAAAACCTCTGCACTAAAATGCATCATATCCTAGTGGCCAGGGACAGATCCTCTGAGGCCATATCTGCTTAGGTTCAAATCCCAGCTCCATTTCTTTGTAGCTTTCGGTCCCTCAGCACCTACTTAACTATTCTGTGCTCAGTTTCCTCTTCAGTAAAACTGGAATAAGAGCCTCTACCTGATAGAGTTGCTTTGAGAGTGAATTCGATGATATATGAAAAATGCCTGGCACATAGAATGTTCTTAATATATAACCTATTCTGCTCTAGGAGCCAAGACATTACCAATTACCAAGTCATTCCTAAAAATCCCACTGTCCTCGAGAGCCCTCTACAGAGCTTGTTAGAATTAGAGATCACTGGATCTTACATCGCAGATTCTAATTCATTAGGTCTAGGATAACGTCTGGGTATCTCTGATGATTCTGATGCAGCCAGTCCTGGGAACTCCCACTTGGGAGCTGTTAACTCCTAAAGTTCAAACTATTTAGGTCTGCATTCAATACCCTCTGTATTCTTATCCCAGTTTGGTTTTCTCTCATTGTTTTTAACTGTTCCCTTGGGCAAACTGACCACTCCAACCCGATGACTCACTATTACCCAAAACAAGCTTCATGAACGCTAAGATGGTGCCCTCTTTAGGATGATCTCCCTTCTCTTTCTTCCTCCCTCCCGCTCTCACATCTCCCTCTCTCTCTGAGTCCTGCCAGACTTCTGAAGCCCACTTTAAACCCCATCCCCCTTATATATCCTTCTTTGACCTGCATTTCTCTCTTTCTCTTCTCTCTTTCTCCTGAATCTTCTCATGTCAGACTTCCCATAGGCAGACTTGGGGTTTAGTTTAGGCTTTACATGTCTGTCTCCTGTCCTCAGTGGGGTCAGAAATTCCTCTAAAGAGGGCTTCCTCACAGTGCTTGGCACAGCGTTAGCCCTTACTAAGCTTGTGCTGACTGACCGATGGCTCGGATGACATGCTCATTGGAGTCAACTTGTTGTGCCCTTTAGTCCTTCTAGATAATAGTACTGAAAATAATGAAAACAGGGGAAGTGGTTCAAAAATCAGAAAGAGGGTGAACTGCATTGGGAGTTAATTATTTTTTTTTAATTTCTGCTTGAAGAAAAGGTTGAAGGATGAGTTAAGTGGTAATAGTAACCAACCAGCTGTTCTCCATCTCCACTGAGGACAGGGCTAGCGAAAATGGGCCAAAATCCTTATTAGAAAAAAATGAGGTTAGACATAAAAAAGAAGACAGTTGTTAAGCACTGGAATGAGGTTTCTGAACAGGTTGTAGAATTGACCTCCCAGAAGTACTTTAAAAGTAGGAAGGATAAATAGCCATCTAAAATGATATGAAAAAATTTGCCAATCAGTTTATTACTTGAATATCTATTAAATACTACTCTGGGGAAACCCGGAAAAAAATACATGGCATGAACCTTTTGCTTAGGCTTACTATTGAATTAAGAAGACCCATAAATACAAAATGATTAGCAATGAAAGGGGGATTTAAAATTAAGAGCCAAATGGTGAGATTATGACCATGATTGTGGTTAGAATTCAGATGTATGCCCTCTCTACTTCTTCACCTCTAAAAAAACCTACCCCGGGCCTTTTTTTAAATACATGGATTTTCTATATCTATTTCCAAACTGCTTTTCTAGGTTGACTGGAATAAACCTGAATCTTTTTTGAAATAATTTATTCAGTACTTTTGAGCAAGCCACCAGTAAGTATACAATAAGCATGTTGTAAGTATACGGCCAATTGTTTTTTCCCTGACATCCTCTTTCATTCATTCAACAAATATTGATGGATTGTCTTACAAGAAACAGTCTCAGTGCTCAGTTTGGAGGTAACCACAGTGAACAACTCAGATGTGTTCTCCTGGTACCTGCAATCTTTCCTTAAAGGATGGTAGGGCATAGAAGTTCTAATGTTAACGTAACATAAAATGTATTAAGTTCCTTTTAAATAAGCAGAGCAGCCATGGATCCCATAAAACTATGGTTAAACCATTTGCAGTGTACTTAGTAAAAATACTGAAAGTGGGACGTCTAAATCTAGTTGTACAATTGCCTTCTTGAATGGAAGTTTTCCTTTGCCTGGGAGATACACACCTTGTATACACTTGCAGTGTGTGTATAAATGATCGTTGTGATGATCAACTACTTGGCCATTGGCTGAAAATGATTACAGTGCAGACGTGTCTATAGACTAAAATAGATTAGGGCTGGTAATCTGAAAAGTCAATTTAACAAAGTGAAATGGCACTGAATTGAGAGAAATAGCCCAAGACTCCCAACATGTAACTTGCCAAAATAGAAAACCTAATTAGAGGCAAAATGAAAAATTTGGCCTTTAAACATATTCATGGTGTGTCCTTTGTTCTGTGTTAGCATAACAAGCTGGTCCCAGTTTGAGCACTAAAAGCCCCATGCCCCGGGGAAACTGCTCAGTTTTAAGCAAATCAGGACAGTGGATCACCCTAGTCTGCATTCTCAATTGTATCTGATCCTTCCGCTCCATCCCTCTCTACCCTTTGTTTATATTGCTACCACAGTCATAAAAATTCATTGAAAACACAAAATGAAAACTAACTTTATTTGTAATACCACAAGCTTAAAAAAAAGTATACTACAAATTAAAAGAACATATAAAACAGTGGAAGCTCTAAGAGAAAAGTTGAGTAAACTCTTCTATTACATTAATTTTTTTGTGTTTGCCTTAGCCTGAGCTGTCATATATTCTCTTAAGGCTTTCTTGGCATCTGAAAACACCATATAGCTCCAGGAATCAAAGTAGAAATGTCTCAGCAGAAATGACTAAAAGCAGCACCCCACTTACCAACAAAAAAATCCTTAAAAAAAATTATATAAATTCAGAACTCCAGAAAGAGAGAGCTAGAGGGCATATTGACCAAAAATAATGGTTGTAACTCTGATTGCAGACAAAATCACCAGTGAACAGTAAAAACCCTAATTCTAGGGCTTTCGGTATTAGTTCCTCCCATTGATAGGCTTCTTGTCCCCCAGGGACTATAATTTTCCACTTTAAATTTGAACTCTAGTCAATGTATAGTAGAAAATCAATATCATAGATTTGTTCTGCTTTCCTTTTGCCTCCTGGAATTTTCAAAGTATATGAAAGAACAGCTTTTATGATGAAGATAGACTGTAAAATGAAAGGAGTGGCTTTGACCAATTCCCTAGAACTTTGACCCATACACTATATACCAGACTCCCTGCGCCATGTCCTTCATGCCTCTCATGCCTCCGCCATTTCTGCTCTAGTAGAGTATTTCATGTCTACATTGATATGATTGCTGAAACATTTTTGTAAAGACTCTTTGACAAGGTTAATTGGAACTTGCTATCCGAACATTTTTTCCTATTTATCCTACCTTCTCCCCTTCATTTTGTTTTACTATATTCAATTACAGTTTCCTTCTCTCTATTGTGACGTGAGTAGAGGGAAGTAGAGGAAGAAATTTACACACACACACACACACACACACACAAAAGAATTCTCCAAAAACCTAGGCATTTAACATTTATACAGATAATAGTGCTTCCATTGTTAAAATGAGCGAAGATGCCAAGGCATTGTTGCAATAAATGCGGACTCGGGGATGTGGTAGGCCATTCTCATTCCTTCTGATTCCAGCTCACCCAGCATCTTCTCAGCTCAACATGTTCAGGCCACATAGAAAAGTCATTGGCCAGGCCTGATTCCACAAGACTTGCATTAGAGCTGACCTGGATCATCTTGGTATTTTCCACTGGTTTTGCACCACCTTGAGTATACTCAAGATCCATGTCTTATGAATTTTTGTGTTCTTCCCAGTATCTCTGTCTTTGCTTCATTTTTCTTCCCTCTACCTTCCCCTCATATCTCCTCATAAATGTAATCCAATTTTCAGGTTCTTCCTGGTCCTGGTCTCTTGAACTAAACACAAAAGTAGACTGACTTTTAAGCATCTCTCCCCTGACACTCTCATGAATAAATAAATAAAATCTTTAAAAAAAAAATCCATTCTAGAAATAATAACTAGCAGTCATGCTTCCATAGGCTGATTTGATTTTTTTTTTTATTTTAGTTTTTTTTTTTTTTTTTTTTAGGGAGGGAGAGAGAGCCTGCACATGAATGGGGGAGGAGGGGAAGAGGGAAAGGAAGAGAGAGAATCCCAAGCAAGCTCCACACTCAGTGTGGAGCCTGACATGGGGCTCGATCTCATGACCCTGAGATCATGACATGAGCCAAAATCAAGAGTCAGGTGCTTATCCAACTGAGCCACCCAGGTGCCCCTAGGCTGATGTGATTCTTAAATGACAGTTGATGTTTTAACTCTTGTAGTTTTTTTTTTTTATCCAAAGTATTCATTTTGTAAAACTGAAGTATTCTAAAAGAGAAAAACAAGTTTATTGAATACTGACATCTCTAAGAGAAGGAATTCTCTTAATTTTGAAAATATGGGTTAAAACCTACTAATAAGCTCCACTCTTTACTTTTGCATTTTAGTGTTAAACTTTAAATCTAACTGTCTGTCATATTTTATTCCATAAGAAATGTATCAGCATAAAGAGAAATGGTGGTAGGTTATAGGCTGTAATAGAAATTCTGACTGTTTAACAATAATATGGCAGGCAGATACCATTTTAATCACTATTGTCATTAATGACTATCAATAGAGAGGATAAGATGTTCTTGTCTTTGTGAATTATGATTTATGGCTGGCACAGCAGTCACACTGAAGTATATTTATTTTACAATACAGAGACATTGATTAAATGCACATGGCATCTCAAATACAGTTGACATTTTAAGTCAAAATTATTACAGACACACAGCCATTCATTTAAGCTGTTGCTTTAAAAATGTGTCTCAACTGATTGTTAATGGAAGAAAGTCTAGCTGGGCCAATATTTCAATAAGTTGATCCTTTATTTTACTGGTATACATCGCCTGGGGGAAATTTGCCTCCTTTGGGTAGTCCTATCATTTTGCTCTGGTGGGTAGACCACCAGATGAAAATAGTCCTTAATGTATATATACACTGGGGTTCTAGATTGCTCAGAAAGCATTCTCTTATTAGGATAAAATCATTTTTTGGTTCTCTTCCCAGTTCTCCCTACATTTCTGAAAATCTTGCCTTCTAGCCGACCAACCTGCTTAGGAAATAGGTCTTAAATAATTGATGGCAGCTGTAGCTGAAACATTAATATCATTTAGGGATGATGGTTTTTGTAATGTATATTGCTGCGTGTTGCCAATAGACCAGTGACTTTAAACAACGTAAGTGTTTGGGTATTGATTGTTGATTTACAAGATCGAGGCCAATAGTAATTGTGTCTGAGAGCATACTTATATACCATGTCTATAAATTCTTTGATCTGGTTTCTCATTTTATGTCTTTTTAACCTCAGAACTTGCTTAGATCTTTTTTTTTTAATTTTATTACAAGATAATTTTAGACTCACATAAAAGTTACCAATATAGTACAAAGAATTCTTATATACCTTTTACCCGGATTCCTCGGATGTTAACATTTTGCCACATTAGCACTAGCATTTTTTCTCTCTCTCTCTCTCTTTTTCTTTCTCTTCATAGGGACATATATACAGATACAGGCATCTAGTCCTTTCTTTTTTCTGAATAAATTCTGAGTATTTGCAAACCTGATACCCTAAACTTGCTTTAAAGCTAGGCTTACCTCATTGTATAATTTGTGTCCCATATTTGAGAAAAGTAAACCGGTGGCCTCAATTCACCCTCAAATCAGTAAAATTAGAAATTGTAAAATGAAGAAGGTGATGATTTCAAATATGATTACAAGTCAAGAAAACCAGTATGTGATATTCTTTTGTTTTCGTGGACGATACTGTCACCACCTAATCTAAAAACCTGAATTAAGTCAGCATTGACTTCTGGTAAATGAGTACACATTTCCAAGAGTGAGATGTATTTCTCTGACAGTTCATGAAACTTTAAAAGTAAGACCTCTGCAAAAAGGTGCAAATATCCATGTGATGAGGCCTCATTAACCATTGAATTTAGCCCAACGTGCTGGAACGAGATGGTAAATAGGAAAATGTCTTGCTGATTATTATTAAATTGTGCTACAGAAGGATTGTTAGAAATCCAATACTGTTTTTTCTCAGACTTATCCTTTCCATTTTGCTGCAGGTGATTTATTGATAAGACTGGAGGGGGAGCTAGAGAAGCAATACCAGCCTGATCACTGAGAGCTTTTCTTACAAATATCTGTGCATTTAAAAACACAGTTTGAAAACAAAAAGGTGTACAAAGATAAATGCAATCTGGTAGCCATAGTGGAGTTAAATTCATCCATGAAATTTATAATTGGCCTAACCAGGAAGAGGGATTTGGAGAAATAGGGTGTATCCTGCCACTCTTTTTAATAACATTTGTTAGGTATTTGGGATGCTTTATGTCGGAGAGCCCACTCCAAGGGTGTCTGACTTTAGTCAAGCTCCTGTGTCTTGAGAGACAACACGAGGTACAGTAATATAAGTGTGGCATATAATATGTGATATTACGTTATAGTAGAATATAATATATAGGTGTAGCTGGTAGAGGGTACGAGGAAGCACATCTGTTGGTAATCACTACTTAAATAAAAAATCCCTAATTCTCTGAACATTCAGTTCAGCTTTCACAAAGAATAAAGCAGCAATATCTGAGTGTGTTCTTCATCACAGGCCTGCCCCTAAATTACATGAATGTAGTGATAACAACCCTCCTATACATTGACCACATGTTGCTGAATTGATTCTGGGTAGGACAAAAAAGTAAGAAATAGTAAACCCTCAACAGAATCCTTTTCTTCTTTCTGCATGTCAGGGTTTAATTACTCAGAGCTGCTGAAATCTACTCTGTTCTTCTTGTCAATTGAATTTGTGTTTGAATGTCTGTGCACTGAATATCTTCCATGTAAAAGGTAATAAAACTTTATGAAGCACTGTGAAACTTTCAGCCAAAAGCTAGTTTGTGTATGTGTTGGTAGACCATTATTAACACCTCTTTTTTTTTTTTTTTAAGATTTTATTTATTTGGCAGAGAGAGACACAGTGAGAGAGGGAACACAAGCAGGGAGAGTGGGAGAGGGAGAAGCAGGCTTCCCGTGAAGCAAGGAGCCTGATGCAGTGCTCAATCCCAGGACCCTGGGACCGTGACCTGAGCCGAAGGCAGACGTGTAACGATTGAGCCACCCAGGCGCCCCTTAACACCTCTTTTTAACTTTTAAAAAATTAAATATGGTAGATGGTATTATAAATATTCTGTGAATGTTAATATGTCAGCATTTTTTTTACTCTATAAGTTAACTATATTCTGTCAAGGCTAATGGTAAAGAATTTCCAGAAAAGAAATCTTATGTTTCCATTTACATTGAGAATCCACATACAATGACATGGTATTTGTAAAGTGTGTGTATACATATAAAGTATGTAGAATTAATCATCAAAGGCACAGTCCTGGACTGTCTAAAAACTGTGTGCAAAATTTGGACTATAAGTGAGTATGCGTATTTTTATGGAGAATGAGCCCTTAATTTCCTTCGAATTCTCAAAGGGGTTCGGTTCTCAAAAAAGTTAAGAACCATTTCATAATGGAATCCAGCGTCTGCAAGGCCAGCCCTGTTCTCTGCCTGACAAGTGGCTGATATTCTTATTTCTACTCTCTGACTCCTTTCAGTGATGTATTCAACGTTGAACCTCAATGGATATAATATCTATCATTGGAGTAGGAATATAACTCTCTGTGGAAGGAATAAGGAGGTATAGAAGGACCATCTCCACACTTTTTATGTCCCAGGGATCCCCTCAAGACAGACCCTGGTTTGGAGATACCCATCTAAGTATAGCATCATGGGAAGCAACACGGTCCACCATGGAAAGGTGTTTATTAAAGATTGTCTTCTTTCTAGTACTCTTCAGCTAGGTTCCCTCAAGTGCAAACCAAACATAGCTCTCTTCAACCTAAATAAGAAATATGAATTTTTTTAGTGGAGGCTCTCTCTGTTTCTATTTACCTGTGCTTTTCAGGGGATCCTCAAATCTGAGATTTCCTCTCTGCTGTCACAACTCAGACCAAGAAAATATCAAGTATGCTTAGGTAGCTCCTTGCATTTCATATCACTGGGACTGTATCCCGCACCTTCTCCTATTGTTAGGGTCTTTACAATGTCAAATTGCCGGGAATGGCCTGTAATCCCTGTACGGACAGATGAAAGATGACTCCAAACTTTGCTGTGAAAGAGAGGAGAAGGCAAGGGGCTCAGAGACGAAGACCTTTTGCTCTTCTTTGCTCCCATCTTTATTGGTCCTTCAGGATAATTATAAATCTTTATCACTGTTTCTCAAGCATGTGATGTGTGACAAGGGGTCTTACAGGAACTAGGAGGAGTTGTTTAAGGGAAAGATACAATATGCTAATCTACTATGCTAATCTGTGTGTTCTTGAGTTCTGCTAACCATAGCCTAGGGGACAATGCATACATCTCTTAGATCACAGGGCGGCTGTTCCGGCTAAGAGAGCTTGAGGAGGGCAACTCCCTGGGGCATCGGCGATCCAAAGGCCTACGCCCTTCTCTGAAACCTTCCCTGCCCCCATGGGCCTCCCTGTTACATTTTAGCAAGCCCGGTATTATGGATGATTTCATGCTCTACTTTAACCCCAACATCTAATAGAATTAGGCTGTAATATCATATTTGATTATTAGGTATTGCTACATTGCACAATATACTCCAAACTGAAAAAGGATTATATTTGGGATTTATGAATCTATAAAATAAATTCTTCTATTAATTTATCAATTCTGTACATGTAAAATCTTTAACATGAATATACGTAAGATAAGTGGCTATAATAAAATAAAATGTATAGATAAGTTTATGCATATAATTTCAATGTTATAGTCAAATACTTATACTTAGCCTTGTAGTACAGTCAAATACTTGATGCTTAGCCTTGTAGAGCACCGCTCATTTTTATTAAAATAAAAAAAATGGTACTTCCTCAAAAAACAAGGATATCCTATTTGACACAAATGACTGTTCAAGAAAGTAATGGTAATTTCCTTTCATGAAAGGGTAGGCAATTAGAGATATAGGTAGAGTTCCTATAACGTTTGAAAAATGGATTGTTTCATTTCCACCTAGATCACTCCATCCTTCTTAACACTCTTCCTGCCGCTATATTCTGCGATGCTGCTCACTCAAGCTGTTGCTTTTGGCTTTCTGGCTGCCGCTTCTAGATCCTCATCCTAGTCTCTTATTAAAAGTTGATATCCTGGGGCGCCTGGGTGGCTCAGTCGTTAAGCGTCTGCCTTCGTCTCAGGTCATGATCCCAGGGTCCTGGGATCGAGCCCCGCATCGGGCTCCCTGCTCGGCAGGAAGCCTGCTTCTCCCTCTCCCACTCTCCCTGCTTATGTTCCCTCTCTCGCTGTGTCTCTCTCTCTGACAAATAAATAAAATCGTTAAAAAAAAAAAAAGTTGATATCCTCTGGACCTCTGTAGGCAGCCCTCTCCTGTCACCCTTCTCTCTCTTTCTATTCCCTCATCCTTCCCCCTTCTCCCCCTTCCTCCTGACTCCTACCTCCCCACCCAGCAACCTCAACTATAAACCATACTTTTCACCCAAGGGCTGGATCCATATACACAAAACTGACTAACCAGTTTCCCAGACGCCTCCATAGATACCTCAGACATAGTTTGTGCACTGGGAGACTGACTTGCTAGTTTATCTGTACTGAGGCTATCTAGGAGGAAAAGAGAGTGATACATCCTTTTCCCTCACCCCTAAATCCAGTCCATTACCAAGTGCCATGAATTCTATTTTCTAAGAATCTGAATTCTTTCTCTCCATCTTCATTGTACTTCCTTAGTTCAGATTCTGTCTCATTTCTTCCCAGATCGGAAGCAGTGGCCTTCTGAGCAGTCTTGACTTTCTCTTCCAACCCACCCACCACAGTGCTGCCCATGTGATCTTCCCAAATATAAATCTGATATGCCCACATTTCTGCAGTGGCTTTACAGTGCCTTGAAGTGCGTAAATTTCTGAGTTTTCATAATGATACCCCCCTTTATTATTCACTGAAGCCAGAGAGAAGTACATGCAGTTATCTGAATGTACCATGAGAACATTAAGCCAGTCAACAATGTTTTGCACCCTTCCTGTTATCTGTGAATAAAATGCCACTTGCCCAACTTTCAACCCACATTCCTTTCTGGCCAACTCTTGGTCATGCTTAAATGCTGAGTTCAAGGATCATCCCCTTGGGAAACATTGCTGACAACCACTCTCACCTCACTCAAGGCTGGCAAGGTATGTTCCTAATGTCATCCCACTCTTCTGAATAGTCAGACATCCTTTATTGAAACAAATTTTCTGGTCCTGCTTTGTAGCTATCTGGCTACAGAGGAGGTTGTTGAATTTCATAGTCCATTATTATAATTTACCTGTAATTATGAGGGTAAATAAACATGAATACATAATACCATCTTAGACTTCATTGCTTATATATCTTAATGTGAAAATCTTGTGGCATTTTTGAAGCTTTAAATCTGAGGGAATAGGATCTGTGAAAACTGCCTAATTTGTTGATTTGCATGTGAAGTGTGTTGTTCCCAGTGGGTGGTGGAAACTGATTTGGCATGTAGCTTACTAGCTCTGAGCGGGTAACTGGTGTTAGTTCCTGCTGCTGTAACAGAATGGATTTGGCCTTTATTGCAGCTCTTATTTGAAAATTACTATTAAGAACTGTATGCTGGAGATATGAGAGTGCTTTCCAAAGATGGATGCATTTACATAGCAAAGCAGGAAACAGTGACACCATGTCTTAATGACACTTTATATTCTGCCAATGTACTTAGCCACAGCTTCCTCAAGTGCATCATCTAAAACAAACCAAAATCATATTCCATTAGAGACACAATTCGACAATTGAATTTTTTGGTGAACCTTTCGGCATCCATTGAAAGAATTGGCTCCAACCCCAGAGAGGGGGTTAATCTTTTTAGGGCATCATTGCCTGGGAAGAAAGAGATGACCAAGTAAGGGAATACGAGTAAAAGCATTAACTCTAAGAGTTGGAATTAGGGAACTGTTCAACAGTTATCATTTCTATGACCACATTTTATTCAATAATAAAGAAACAGAAAGCATATTATTTTACTGAGGAAAATTGAAAAAAAAAAAAAATACAAGCAATCCCAGTAGTCTGAGGCTTGGTTTAATAAAATGAGGTAACATTTTATTTCTTTATTTGAATAATTTCTTAGGGTCTCAGGCCAAATCTATAAAGAACAGTGTTGACTACCCAGTATGGAATATTTACTGTAGCATCCACCTGGTTTGGAAACAGTTCTTCATTAGGGGAAATAATTGATACATTCTTGTATAGTAGTAAATACTTAGATAACTATCGGGTTAGCAAGGCAGAATAAAAATCAATATTAATGAAAGCAGACAAATGCTTCTACTAATAGCTGAAAACTCTCAAGCCCTAGGTGTTCTCATCAGTGACTTTCTTCCTTCCTTCCTCCCTCCCTCCCTTCCCTCCTCCCTCTCTTCCCTCCTCCCTTCCTTCCTCCTTCCCTCCTCCCTTTCTTCCCTCCTTCCTTTCTTTCTTTCTTTTGAAACATTTTCTGCTTCTGACATCAAAAGAGAGTATGAAACTTCTCTTTAAAGATCTTCAACATACCCATTGAATTTCATAGCTATTTTCTTTCCTGGGTATCTTAAGATAAGCTGATGGAAGAGTTTAGTACTGTTTTATTCTTGCCCATCTCTTTCAAAAACCTTGAATATTCAGTCCATAATTTGTTCCCATACACTCCATTGCCCTCTCTTTATGAAGACATGGCTATTAATTGCTTCTTCCCATTTTTATAGCAAATGGGGACACCCCTACTCCCACTACTAAGGTTGTGGCAGTCCCTGGTGTATTATAGAGTCTATGACAACAACTAACCCTGATAGTGCTTGCTGCTAAATACTGATATTGTTCTGAGTTCTTTACATCCATTAGTTCATTTAATCCTCACATGACCCTATGAAGTAGGCACTGTTATTATACCCATTTTACAGATTTGGAAACTGAGACCTAGAAAGGATAGCTTACCCATGGATGCAAAAATCCTAACTGGGCAGAACTACTGGGATTTGACCCCATCAGTCTGGCTTTATACTTCTTCTTTATAATAACTGCTTGACTTCTTGCTACATGGACAACTTTGGGCACCTTAAAGCTATTCAATTACTCAGTTTCCCTGTCCACAGGTTAGAAAAAAGGGATAAAAATAAGCTCTAGCTCATAGGATTGTGGTTAGAATTAAATGGTAGAACATACGTAAAGTGCTTAACTCAGTAACTGATACATAGTAACTATTCATGTTAGCTATTTGTCTTCTTACTACTATCATTTAATCAATAAATGTTAGATGAAAGAATTAATTAATAAGGATACATAGTTGATCACTGATCATTGATGATATACAAGTTGATCATTCCCAGTTCCATGATTTATTTGGAGAAGCTCGTTTAGAAGAAGGAGACTCAGTAGTCTACAAGTAGAGCTTGGGCTCTTTCTGGGGGATCAGACACCCTTGTGCCTTCTTCATCAGGCTAAAGAAAAAGATTAAATTTTTATTATACCAATTATACCATTAAAATAGAAATTTAAAAAGATGCATAGGATACTCCATGGAATGTTATATGTTGTCAAAACGCCAATATTTCCGAAGTATATACTCTAAGAAGAGTGAAAAAGAAACCTATTTTATCACATTTCAGTGCTCATGCCCTGCTTTTCTCTTTATTGCATTATGAGATTGACATCATATCATTATCTTTCATTGTCACCTTAGCCTTGTGAGCTTTAGATGCTGCTAATGTTATGGTAATAACTGCTACAATTTGCAATTTTCGGTTGTATTAGACCTTGATTCATTTTTTTTAACTACCTTGTATAACCATCAGTGATTTTTCTTGCAGATAATAAGCAACTTAATGGTTTTTATAAATGAATACTGGTGTGAAATTATCAGAGCAAGAAAATCAATATTAGAAAATTTCCTATACGAACGACAACAATAGAGTAATACTAAAGTAATTGTAAATATTCAAAAATCAAATGAATTCATTATTTTGAAACTAGTGTTCGATTTTATAGTTTAAAACTGGCCAGTTCACTATACTTTTAAAATTTCACTATGCTTTTTTAAATAGTAGCCTCCCCTTTTTAAAATTAAAAATAATGCATCTGGGATCACCACAGAGCTGGTTTTTCAGAGTGCTGCCCTATGTTTCACACAAACGGTCCCTTTCCCTGTAATTGGAACTCATATAAAATCAGGTTCTTGAAGGGAATCCATCACACACCTCCTGAAAGGTCAGTATATTTTCATTTGCTTATGTTGGCTAAATGGGGCCCTAGAGATTCATCAGCTACTAGGAATATAAAGTAGCACTTCAGACCCTGAAATGGTGTATCTTTTCTCAAACCTTTTCCTCAATGCATTTGCACTACCAATCACAACCCTACAGCCCCACCTCCCCTAGGATATTTCATCTGCCCTATAGAACCTTAACGGCAAAGCTCCTCTGCTTCTCATCCTCCTGCCCCTTTCCTGGCACACCATCCATTCACTTGATGAATATACGTTAAGTGCCAAGTATGCACAGGTACTGCGTACGGTGATGAATGAGATGTGGTCCTACCCTCATAGTAACTTGTCACTGACTAGCTTCTATCATTAGTTGTTTTTCACATGTCTGTGTCTTATATAGAGCAAAGACTGCAATTTAAAACCAATTTGCTTTCAGTATACTTTTTACCTAGCAAATGCTCAAGGCATGTTGAGTTGAAAGAGTGAAACAATCACCATCCAGGGGAGCAAAGCTGTGTTGCCCCACTCCTAAAACAGAATTAGCACATACAGGGCCTGGGAAAGACCACTATCATCTGCCACTGGGCCAGTTTCTTAGTTCAGACAGTGGATGACTTTTGAAATAAAATAAAATATATTATTTCATCATACACCACAAAGAGTTGGGCGTTAATTTCCAAACTATAGTTAAGTTCCTTAGTTTTTTCCCCAAAAAACAGACATAATTTTATCCAGGGCTATTGATAGACAAACCTAGACCAAAGCCAGTGACTTCTCCCAAATGGCATTTCTTTCTCTCTCCTCCTCCAGGAAGAAGAAAAGGGAGAGAGAGAGGTGGGAAGGGCTGAGCGTGCAGTCTCTCCCCTGATCTTGCTTCAGTGTTGGCAAAGAATACAGCTTCCTTCCACCCGCATTCTGTATACACACACAGAACACAGATGTGTCTGTACACACATACATAATTGCAAGCAAATATATGGACATATAAAAATATACGGACAGGCACACATGCGCATATGTCTTAAAAACACACACACCATAGCTGAAAGATCAGGTCTCAGTGTTTCTGGGCTCTTAAACTCTTGAGCAACAGGAGTCTTCCTGGAAACCCAGGCTACAATTTCTCCATGAAGCAGCCTCACCTGGGCTAAAGAGTGCTGTGTTCCCACGGGCTGTCTCCACCCATCTTCTCTGCACTCCGAAATCCCTGTGTTGATATTCTTGTAACATTAAAGATGTTTCCTGAAGACCTTCTCTGAGCCTCCAACTGTCACTCATCTTTTCAGCTAACATCCTTTTCTCATATGGTTTTAGCTACTTTCTAGAGCTGAACGTACACTAGCCAAACGTCCTCATTTACAATTTGCAATTATAACAGTCTATAGTCATAAACTATTTCTAAATAATTCCAGAAGTGGTACTGGAATCTTAATAAGAGCTGTCAGAGATGGATGGCTCCAACTAGTTAAGGATTTCCCCCAAACCCCTTGCCTGGGAGAAAGAAAAGAAAAGGGAGAGAGGAAGGAAGGAAAGGGGAGAGGAGAGAAGAGAGGGAAGAAAGGGGCTCTGGGGAGGATGGAAAGAGAAACAAGGAGAAATGAGACAAATAAAGAAAGGAAATAGAAGAAGAAAGGAAGGAAAATGTTTATGGTTCCCCACTCTTTATTGTTTTCTCCCCTTTACCCCTTCTTGCCTCTTATTCCATGCAAAGGCTTTAAGCAGAACTCTTGGAGGGTTTGGGAGGGGAGGTTAGGAAGCATTCCGGACCACTTGCCTCCTCTTCCCATTCCCGTGGACTTAGGGAAGTCAGGATACTGCGCAGGACCCACTTGCACTAAACAATAGCGCCACCTCTCCCTGGACAGTCACGGCATGCAAGATACCTGGCTAGGTAATTGATACGATTTCTTTCTCAACTCCTCCGCATGACCCCGTACAAGGGGGATATTACTACGCTCGTGGCAAATATGAGGAAATGTACCTTGGAGAAGGAAGGTGATTTATTCCTTAGTTGCTGTGTTGTGTAACAGGTTTTCTAGCTTATGCTTGTTGGCCGTACAACATTATTACAATGCTATTGACTCTATTCCTTATGCTGTACTTTTCATCTCCATGACTTACTCATTTTATAACTGAAGTTTATATGTCTTAATCCCCTTCGTCTATTTCAGCCATCCCTCTCCCCCCTCCCCTGCTCCCATACCCTCTGGCAAC
Organism: Mirounga angustirostris; assembly: GCF_029215605.1. Classification (NCBI taxonomy): domain Eukaryota; kingdom Metazoa; phylum Chordata; class Mammalia; order Carnivora; family Phocidae; genus Mirounga; species Mirounga angustirostris. Next base: position 165,369,648 of record NW_026991711.1, read on the forward strand.
CACCAGTTTGTCCTCTGTATTTAAGAGTCTGTTTTGTTTTCATTTGATTTGATTTTTAGGTTCCCCATATGAATGAAATCATATGGTATTTGTCTTTATCTGTATGACTTATTTCACTTAGCATAATTCTCTCTAGGTCGATCCATGTTGTTGCAATTGGCAAAATTTCATTCTTTTTCATGGCTGAATAATATTCCATTTTATATGAGAGTGTGTGTGTGTGTATACATATATATATATACATCTTCTTTATCCATTCATCTATCAATAGACACATGGGCTGCTTCCATAATTTGGCTTCTGTAAATAATACTGCAGTAAACAGGGGCACCTGTGTGGCTCAGTCGGTTAAGCAGCTGCTTTCGGTTCAGGTCATGATCCCAGAGTCCTCCCTCTCCCTTTGCCCCTCCCCATTACTCCTGCTCTCTCTCTCTCTCTCTCTCTCTCTCTCTCTCTCTCTCTCTCTCTCCCTCCCTCCCCCCCCACTCTCTCTCAAATAAATAAATAAAATCTTTAAAAAATGTTTATTAAAAAAATACTGCATCATTTAACATTTAAACATAAAGATGCACATATCTTCTCAAATTAGTGTTGTTTTTTTTCACTTTGGGTAAATACCTAGTAGTGAACTTATTGGATCATATAGTATTTATATTTTTAATTTTTTGAGGAACCTTCACACTATTTTCCACAGTGGTTGCACCAATTTGCATTCCACCAACAGCGCACGAGGGTTCCTTTTTCTCCACATCCTCACCAATACTTACTATTTCTTGTCTTTTTGACTTTAGCCATTCTGACTGGTGTGAGGTGATATCTCAGTGTGGTTTGATTTGCATTTCCCTGATGATTAGTGACATTGATCATCTTTTCATGTGTCTGTTGGCCATCTGTATGTCTTATTTGGAAAAATGCCTATTCAGGTCCTCTGCCCATTTTTTAATAAGATTTTTTTTTTTTTTTTTTTTTGGTGCTGAGTTGTTCTTTATAGATTTTGTTTCTTTAAAGTTCTTTATAGATTTTGGATATTAAGCCCTCTATTTTATTCTTTTGTTTAAAAGGTTCTACTTTGGGGGTAGTAAGAGGGTTAATAGAAATGAATAATAATTAACTCTTAAATATGGTTTAAATTTGCAAAACAAAACAAAAATTTTCCTTAGTTGGGGACTTTTACAAAAGCACACACTGCCCCAGGTAAACACAAAAAAGAAGAGGGACTGAGTTCATTGGGTAGGTGAGAGGAAAGTGGGAAAAATTATAGGGGAAATATTCCACACTTACACTGTGCAGTATGGTAGCCACTAATCACATGTGGCTTTTGAGCTCTTGAAATGTGACAGATCTAAATCAAGGTATGCTGGAAGTGTAAAATACACACCTGATTTCAAAGACTTAGCATGGAAGAAAGAACGTAAAATATCTCAGCAATTTTTATATTGATTATTTGGTGAAAGTATAGTATTTTAGATATGTTGGGTTAAATAAAATATATAGTTAAAATGATTTCACCTGTTTCTTTTAAATGCGGCTAATAGAAAATTTAAAAGTACACATGTAACTCACATTATAGCTCTATTGGCCAGCACTATTCTAGACCGTAGGTTTTCAAACTGGGTTCCTGATGACCTTGGACTTTTTCCTGTGGCAGCCAAGGATCAAGAAGGAGAGCCGCAGTCAATTACATCAGAAAAAACCCTTATTTGTTTATTTATCAAATCATATTTCTGGCTATGAAGTTCTTTGAAGCAAAGAATTCTTCAGCCAAAATGTTTGACAGCTCTAGTCTTGGAGTATTTTCCATCTACTCTGAAGATGTACAGTGAGAATAAATGCAAATACTTCTCTCCATCCCCTGTCACTACATCCCATGCATTAACAAAGGGGGCTACTAGATCTTTCTGTGATTCCCAATAAGATGCTAGTGGGCCACTTTTCTTCTTTGTTATTTTGGGAGTTCATCAAAGGTTTATTTATTAGTGAAATTATACCCCTTTTCTGTAAGTTGCAGAAATTTATTTGCAACGGAATGTCTTTTAAGTATTCCTAATTGATAGCATGGAGGGCCAAGCTACAGATGGTCTTTATTAAGAATTCTTTTTCTTCTGGAAAATGTAGACCTCTTCCCCCTACCCCCTTAGCAACCACGATTGGAGCATGATTGAGTGGTCTCTTGTGGAAATATGTATTTACCTCTGTAAAGATCAGTTTCAACTCAGCACATTCTTCTTAAACCAGTGAACTAACCTGTAACCTCTAAGGGGTGTTGACGTCTCTTCAGCTCATAACTGTGTGTGTGTGTGTGTATACACACACACACACATATTTTTTTAATTGTGAATCCAGCTGCTAACTTAGAGAAGAGCTTTTTAAGCTACTTTGTAAATTTTATCTTCCTAAGAATAAATTATAGTCCTGCCCATTTTATTTATTTATTTATTTATTTTTTAAGATTTTATTTATCTATTTGACAGAGAGAGAGACAGCGAGAGAGGGAACACAAGCAGGGGGAATGGGAGAGGGAGAAACAGGCTTCCTGCAGAGCAGGGAGCCTGATGCGGGGCTCGATCCCAGGACCCCGGGATCATGACCTGAGCCGAAGGCAGACGCTTAACGCCTGAGCCACCCAGGCGCCCCTTGTCCTGCCCATTTAATCACCCCCTCTTCAAAATAAAATTAACACATGGTCACATACCTGAAGGTACACTGTGAATTAAATTTGAGAGTGAGGGAAGTGAATAGAAGAAGGAGAAGAGCAAGTGGCATATTGTGAAAAAGCAATTGATTTCCCTGACACTAATTGCAACCAAAAATAGCAATGGCACCTCATGGGGTATTTGTATGTGTTTGTTGTCAGAGAGTAGATACAGGGACCCAGGATAAAGAACAAATGGTTTCCCAATTAGAATGTCATCTGTGCTGTTGGAAGGCTTAGAGTGTTTCTTCCTCCATGACCTTTCCACTTGGTCCTCCAAAAAACCCATTGATTTCGCTCCGATGAGTTTTACACATTTTATGGAAAGGAGGATTTCTGATATGAGAAAGTTTGTTTATCATTAGCTGAATTCATTTTCCTGTGAAATGTTAATCCATAGATCACACCAGAGTGAAGGATAGAGCATAAGTGAGAACATACTAGATCTGGTAATTTTCTCCTCATGTGTCTTTTTTACCTCAGGCAGATGTGCATACTTGGTGATATAACATAATTGACATGTTCCTCCCTCAAATGTGGGCTTTATACATTTCTCCGTGATCAAAAAGGAATGAATTCTATCTTGAAGTTACACATGAAGCATTTATTTTGCCATTCTTTTAAAAGCAAGATTTATCTGAAATTTCAAATAAGGAACATGCCCATAGCTTATGCACTGCCTTCTTTCCTTCCTTCCTATCTCCTTTCTTCCCTCCCTCCCTTCCTCCTTCTGTCATTTCCTCCTTTCCACCCTTCCTTTCCAAAGCACCAACAGCGCTAAATGCTATGAGAATTCTAGATGTAAGTAAGGCCCTCTCACGGAACTTATATTCTGTGGAGTTTTGGTCCAATCTGCATGTAAGCATTAGTAGCTCTGTCACTAAACAAGCCAAATCCAAATAGTTATTTCTGCCCCTCCTTTGGGACATGGTGGGAAGTTACAGGAACAAACAGCCGATATCTACCATGTCCACTTGCTCTTGTTTATCTTCAGAGATAACCACCATGCTCTCTGAAAGTCTCTGCTCCCAGGGACTGATTATGCTAGGTGTGGAATCGTCAGGTCTGTTAATAATCTCTTTACCGTGGATGTGTGTTTAGCACATAACATGACTAAGTCCTACATGCCATGTGAGCCATGTATGTGTGTTCCACTCAGGTACCGCGAGCTCTAGTTAGAAGAGCACTGGTAGGGGCGCCTGGGTGGCTCAGTTGGTTAAGCGACTGCTTTCAGCTCAGGTCATGATCCTGGAGTCCCTGGATCGAGTCCCGCATCGGGCTCCCTGCTCGGCGGGGAGCCTGCTTCTCCCTCTGACCCTCCCCCCTCTCATGTGCTCTCTCTCTTTCATTCTCTCTGTCTCAAATAAATAAATAAAATCTTTAAAAAAAAAAAAAAGAAGAGCACTGGTACCTAAAGGCAGGAGATACACATTCTAAACATGGCTATTCCACCAACACATGGAGGTCATCTCGTCAGGGTCACATAACTTCTCAGGTTAGACAGTATCAGATTTGTAACTATCTTAAACTTGGGTATCATTAATTCTTCTTCCATACCCTAGATATTTAGGATTCTATGAAAGATGGTGAACAGAGATTTCACTATCAGAATATATAGCAAGATGGTGACCCCTGAACTCCATCCTGCCTTTAAGACTGAGCTCAGAGCCCTTTCTCTTTGGTTAAGAATATTTCTTTAAGAACAAGCATTAAGGAATTAGTAGACAATTTCACATGAGTCAGGATATATGTGAAATCTGGAATGTGTCCATCATACTATTTGCCCATGAGTTTACTTTAAATATGTGTTAGTCTGGGTTTTCCAAAGAAACAGAACCACTAGGATATATCTATACAGATAGATATAAGAGATTTATTCCAGGAATTGGCTCAGGCAATTATGGAGACTGAGAAGTTCCTCAATCTGCTTGTCTGTAAATGAGAGAGCCAGTGGTATAATTTAATCTCAGTCCAAGGGGCGCCTGGGTGACTCAGTCTTTAAGCGTCTGCCTTCGGCTCGGGTCATGATCCCAGGGTCCTGGGATCAAGCCCCGCATTGGACTCCCTGCTCAGCAGGAAGCCTGCTTCTCCCTCTCCCACCCCCACGCCGCTTGTGTTCCCTCTCTCACTGTGTCTCTCTCTGTCAAATAAATAAATAAATAAATCTTAAAAAAAAAAAAAAAATCTCAGTCCAAAGGCCTGAGCATCAGGCAAGCAAATGGTGTACATCCTGGTCCTGGTCTAAAGACCTGAGAACTGGGAGAATATGGATGGCCCAGCTAAAGCAAAAAGAGCAAATTCTCCCTTCCTCTGCATTTTTGTTCTATGCAGACCCTCAGTGGATTGGATGAGGCCCACCACATTGGTGAGGGCATATCTTTACTCGGTCTGCTGATTCAAAGGCTAATAATGTCCTCTGGAAACACCCTCCCAGATACACCCAGAAATGTTTTACCAGCTATCTGGGCAACCCTTAGCCTAAGCTGATACATAAAAATGGCCATCACAATCTGCAAGTCAATGTATAGTTATTTCTTGGGCCTTTATCCTTAAAAACTATAAAAAGACTATGCACAAAATGAGCAGCTCCCCTTCTGATTCTTAAACTGGGCCTAGACTTTTTGCTCTTGTTGCCCTAACGGCAATGTTTATGCTACGAGCCTTGAATTTCTTCTCTGTGCCTGCCTTTAACTTCCACTTAAGCTAATAACTTGTTGCACAATTACCATTTTTTCTTAGCTCTCATGCAAGAGATAGTCAGGTCTAGGTACCGACTTCCACACCCTGATGAAATTCATTCATTCATTCACCACACGTTTACTAAATGCCTATTATTTCCTGGGAAATGTTAATTAATAATCTGCAGTCCTTGCTTTTAAGGAACTTATTTTCTGATGGAAAAGGTAAATAATAAACAGGTCATTGGTATAGTACACAGTAAGCACTATGAAGAAAACAGCACATGAGTGAGGGCCCCAGATCCCTTGGGGGTGGGGAAAGAACAATGACCGCTATGAAAGCCAAGATGCAAATTCAGCCTCCACGCAGAATTAGCGCTCAGTTCAACTTGCTCTTAGCTATTTTGTCAGTATCTAAAGGAATAATTTTAGGATTGGCTCTTTCTTTAGTGGAGCATTCTTATTAAACTGCTGTTAAAAAAATTTTTTTTTGATGCAACCTAAACTTTTATAAACTTAACCTAACCCGTGTCATTTAAAAAATATATTGTCCAAGAAAAAAATGTTGTCATTGGCTTCTTTGTGACTGTTTCAGTCTTTGTGAGGCAGTCATTTCCTAATTGGATAACTTGTGTGGACGATTCCAAGTCTAATAAAAGAAATCCAGATACGTGAGTCACAGTGCGAACACTAGTGGCCCCTTTCAGCCACACAACCAGGTGAAGACACATCTGCTTGAAAGTGTCTGTGTGACACGAGGCTCTTTTAATGTAATACGCAATAATAATTGGCTGACTTGGAACATTCTTGCACCTTTTGTATGCTTCCCTGTATTTTAAGTTCCTGAGTGAATGTTCATAGATGTGTTGGGAACATATTTCTTAGCTATTGTCTCAATTCCAATATGGTATTTATATCTTTTAGAAAGCATGTGCATTTGGAAAAATGTTTTGGCATCAGTTAATGTTTTCATAGACAGCGTATTGTTTATTAGATAGAGTTTTGTTAAAGTTGAAATTCCAAAGTTGATCTACTCTATCTTCTTCGACTTTTTGGTTGTTGGAGATCAAAGAGGTTTACTCTGATGACAGTACTAATTCCACTCAAAGATTTTGTGTGTTTACATAAGAAATATTCAGTCACTCTCTCCCAAGTTTTATAGTGGAATCACTTAAAAATTCCCTATTGTTACTTTCAAGTTAACTGTAGCTATGTTTTGTGTTGGTGTCTGTGACATGCATTAATAACCTTATAAATGACATGTATCATATGACCTCACTGATATGAGGAATTCTTAATCTCAGGAAACAAACTGAGGGTTGGTGGAGTGGTGGGGGGTGGGAGGGATGGGGTGGATGGGTAATAGACACTGGGGAGGGTATGTGCTATGGTGAGCTCTGTCAATTGTGTAAGACTGTTGACTCACAGACCTGTACCTCTGAAACAAATAATACATTATATGTTAAAAAAAAAAAAAAGAAGAAGAAGAAGATAGCAGGAGGGGAAGGATGAAGTGGGGGAAATCGGAGGGGGAGATGAACCATGAGAGACTATAGACTCTGAGAAACAAACTGAGGGCTCTTGAGGGGAGGGGGGTGGGGGGATGGGTTAGCCTGGTGATGGGTATTAAAGCGGGCACGTTCTGCATGAAGCACTGGGTGTTATACACAAACAGTGAATCATGGAACACTGCCTCAAAAACTAATGATGTGATGTATGGTGATTAACATAACATAATAATAATAAAAAAATAACCTTATAAATGAAATTAATGAGTGCCTATGTCAAGAATCCCTGGCTTATCACATTTATTTTGGATATAATTATCAAAATAGTGTTACACTTTTTTTTTTTCAAATAACAGAAGGCTTCATGAAGGAGTTTGTGGCATGTTAGACATGATGGATAAAGATTGTAGAGTTTCTCATTATACATTAACAGCACTTACCCAGAGATATAAAGAAGACCGTTGTCGAATTGTCATGGTCTTATATCAAAACTCTCTTGCCAATATGTGGTTATTGATATTTTAGTTCATTTTGTTGTTGTTTCCACGTTGTCATCTGCTCCCATTCTTTTATATGATTTTCATTTCCAGTTAAATTGTTAAACTCCAGATACATGGAAAATATTACCATGAGAAAACATCAGTTTATTTATATCACATTTAGTTCAGGCAATATATGATGTAGCTTCTTAGTGCTTCTAGTAATTAACTAGCTGTGATTTTTGAGACTAAGCAATCTACTCTAGATAATCCATTTCACTACTTTGTGTCTTAGTATCATCATGTCATAAGTCAGTTAATGTTAATTACTCCTGGTTAATTCCTAAGAATTCTGAAAAGATATTTAATAATATAATGTTTTTCTGTGGAATTTGTCTTTAATAAAGAAGTGGCCATGAGCAACCTATTCAAGTGGGAATAGAATTCTAAAGACCTAACTTCTAAGTAACTTCTCTTTGTTGAATTGTAGTAAGTTTTATGGCCCAGAGAACAATGCATATTGCATAAGAAGGGACACCATAACAAATTGAACAGGTGTTCCTTAGAAAACAAGTCTGGAAGGAATCCAGAAATTTGAAGGTGGAGGGATAAAATGTAACTAATGGTCCAGTGCAATATATATTACCCCAAATAGTTATGTATCACTGGTAACTTCTACCAATATGTAAAACTTATAAAATTACCTTGAAGTTTATTGAGCACTATTTGTTTCAAGTTGATGCACTAAAATCAAGCTTGAAGGATTTCTTGACACAGTAATAATTTGTATTTATACAGGATATTCTTCATTTTGAATGTCAGTTCATCATCTATGAGGTACCTTAAGGCAAGTATTAATTCATTTTACCATTGAGGAAAGTAAGTTTTTTTGTGGTAGTGGAGTCACCAACCATACAACTAGGAGGAATAGATCATAGGTAGAATTATTGAATCGAGATTCAAAAATATGAAACTGCGAATTAATTCTAAAAAGGAGAATTTTAATAGGATCAGATAGGTTTCCAAAAACAATCTGTGTGACTCAGCTCTAGGTTGCTGTGCTTTGACCTTAGTTCAGTTCTTTGCTACTGAAAGTGTGGTCTGTGGACCAGCAGCTGGGAGCATCACCTGAGAGCTTGCTAGAAATGATCTCTGAACCCACATTAGGTTTCTTGAGTTCAAATTTGAGTTTGTGACCAAGTGGTTTACATGCAATTTAAAATTGGAGAAGTGTTGGTTTGGTAAAATTTAGGGTGGCTTTTAATCAGTGGTGTGGTATGTCTGACAAGAAAAATGCAGTGAGCATAGACCATGTTGATAAGCACACGGTATCCAGAGGAAGAAGATAACCAGACTGGTTTTCCTGGTCAGTTTGTTCCATTACAGACACTGTACTTTAAACTCTATTTTAAGAATATATATCAAGGACACTAACCAGCATGATAAAACAGCTCAAACCAATTTCATCTAAGCAATAATTGAAAAAAAAAACTGGAAACATCTGACCTGGGCCATAACAGCGAAGTTCAAGTGTTCGAAGGGCTGTGCCTTGGAAGAGCATTAAGAAGGTGGCAGAAGTAAAGCAATTAATAGGGACAATAAATGGGAAGATAGATCCTTACTAAATATAAACATGAGCTTTGAAATAAACTACATGTGTCCTGACATAAATCTTCCTTTTCCTGTAAGTAAAGAGTTAACATTGTTAGAGGTTTCCAAATAAAAACTAGAACACCATGGACCAGTTATTCCCCCAGCTTAATGCTCTCCGAGCACCTTGTGCTTCACCCTTGTGACACCTGTCACATTGTTTCTGTAATTTTTAAAATATCTTTAAAAAAATATATATTCTCTGTTCCATGTAGGCAAGGGCTTGTCTGTTTTAGTCATTGACTGTTCAGTCCCTAGCCTCTAGCACAGTGTCTTACAGAAAATTTTGTTTTGTTTTATAATTAAAGGAAGGAAGGGATAGATGGGAAGGAGAGTCAAAAAATGTATTCATTAGTATATTTAATTAATATTTACTGAGTACCTTGGATAGGCCAGGCACTCATCTATCTGAGGGACATCTAAGTGAACAAAACATGTTAATATTCCTTCTCTAAAAGTTCATTTTCTCATGAGATTAAATAGCCCCAAGAACTTATAAGTAGTTCATATGGAAAGAGAGTGAAGAACAGAACATGAATCCGATGACTTTACTAGAGTAGCATGTCTCTGAAGAAGGTAACACCTTCAGCGTATATCAAAAACCAACCAGACCAACATGAAGCATTTAGAAGTTAAGATAAAATAGAGACCTCACGGGGCACCTGCGTGGCTCAGTTGGTTGAGCGACTGCCTTCGGCTCAGGTCATGATCCTGGAGTCCCGGGATCGAGTCCCGCATCGGGCTCCCTGCTCGGCGGGGAGTCTGCTTCTCCCTCTGACCCTTCCCCTCTCATGCTCTCTGTCTCCCATTCCCTCTCTCAGATAAATAAATAAAATCTTTAAAAAAAAAAAATAGAGACCTCACGTCATTATTTTAAAATTACCTTGGATATGAAGTTAAAACTCTTCAGGTGCTAGAAGGCTGGTGAAAAGCTTGGATAAATTACTAGAACTTTGGAGATTGCAAGGCTCTAAATGGGAACAATATGAGGCAAGGCAACATGTACATCTGTATTACCAGAGAATTTCTGGGAGTGTCCTCTGATTTCATTGTTGGTGTTTTATTTTGTGATTTGTTTTGATTGCAGCATGGTATTGTAAGTAATATGTTAATATTCAGTATTAGAACTATTTTTCACCTAAAAAGTTGTACTGAAAATATGTCATTTTGCATGACTTACTATACTCTTTGAGCCTTACTCCATCCAGGTGCCAACATTTTTTTCTCATCACCACGCATCTTTGATTTTATAATGTAAGTCAGTAGGAAAACAGGATTCATTTAACAGAAAATTGCTTTTCACAGTCTTCTCTGGAATCGCTGTTGTCTGTTACCGGGGTGATGTCTATATTATTACTTTGTCCTCAAAAGCTTTTACCAATTTGGCAACACAGAATGACTAAATCTCTTTTCTTTTATCTGGCTTTTCATTAGGAGAGAAACTCCCCAAATTCACTCCTATCAGGCCTTTCCTCAGTGCTAAATCTTGTGTGTCTCAAGTCTATTTATAATAAATATCCTCATTATGACTAAGGTCATTTCAGTTCTCTCTATTACCTCAGTTGCTAATGAAGGCGATGCCAAATGACCAAGTGGATAAAGCTACCCCTCCCACAAGCCCCGCACAGGAAAGCTTTCCTGTCAAATATCTCCTAATTGCCTTCAGTGAATCAGCTTCATGCTCAGCCTTATCTCTGGCACCTTCCCCAGCTCTCTGCTGATGGCCAATAACATGCGCTCCAAGCATGAAGGGGATAAAAGTGGTGTGACTCTTAGAAAAGCCAGCCTTAGAGTGGAGTTAGAGAGCTGTTTAGATTCTTTGCTTTCATGGTTCTGACATGATTTATTTTAACCAATTTGCCTTCAGACATGGTTTGCTCTTGTTGCTTCAAACATTTAACTTTGGATCCTACAGGGACACTTGTATTCCTTCAGTTGTTTCTTCTGCCTTACACATAGGTCCCGTGTCAGGACATCTTGTATTAATCAGCCTTCAGTGCTAACTCTAGGCAAGTAATATAAGCACTTTCTCTGACCATCTGTAAAATTAAGAAGTAACTACAAAGCGTCTGACACATTCCTTATAAAAGCATAGTCCAGCCACCCTGGCCTGGCTCACAGCTGTGGAGAACAGCATGCTTGTGTCTCAGCCTCCTAACGTATGTTTTCTTATCTGTCCCTCTGCCCCCTGCCTTCCTGACCGCCCCAGTATCTCCTCTTTCCTTAAATGGTCCCCCTCCCCATCCCCCCCCGCCCCCCGGCCTGACCCGACTCCTCACACCTGCTCCAGCTCCATATAATACAGGATGTTTTAATATACTATATACATGGAAGAAAAAGGAAATTGAAGTTGAAAGCCATGAACTTTCTTTTCTTCTCTTTTAAGCGAGGAAGAGTAGCACCAACAGCAAGGAGGCTATTTTCTTTGTGGCAGCGGAAAAGTGGTAGGGGGTAAGGGAAAGAACATTTAAGAAATTAGAGTCTCCAGCGGGTATACGGCGTTTGATCTTTTAATGGTGTTGCCACTGGGCCTACTATATTTTTTAACATGGGAGATGGTGAGAAATCAGAGCGTTGGAGGTGGGAAATGTGTTAGTTGGTTTTTGCTTTGTGTTGTAACATAGAGGAGACCACAGAGACGAAAAACTGCGGAACTGTCAAAAGAAACAGAAATAGGGGCATGTTGATACGGAATAAATGAGACACACAGAAACATATTAAATGAGGACCTACCAGTGATACTCTGAAGGGAGGAGAGAGGTAAACAGGCTCGATGCTGGAGGGAGAGTGACAGGAGTAGTGAAATAATTTCTGTGCCGCCTTCTCGTTCTGCACAGGCTGTGAGCAACTCACACGCTAGCAACTCAGGACATGTCCTTGGTGTGACTATGGACCGAGCACTCACAAACCAAACCACACCTGGCCAGATGGTCCTTGATGTTATGTCTGACTTCAGGCTTTCTCTACGGGTATTCCTAAGAAATACTGGACAGAGTCTTCACTATCTCCGCTGACAAATGCGCATTTCTGGTTCTCACTCAGTGGCATATCTGGGGAACCACCGTTCTGTTCCTGCGGTGTGGCCATTATGGTCTTCCTCAGCAGTGTTTGGGTCTTTACTGGAAAATCTCTGGGCGTTTTGCACTCATTTAAGCTACTTGAACTACATGTAAATTTGTGTTGGTATGTATATTGCAGGGAGGGGAAGGAGTGCCAAATAATAAAAATAAGAAAAGTATTCTAAATTCAGGAAATTTATCTCAAAAGTTTTCAATCAAAAGTTGAGTAATTGGGGCGCCTGGGTGGCTCAGTCTGTTGAGCATCATCTCTTGATCTCAGCTCAGGTCTTGATCTCGGGATCATGAGTTTAAGCCCCACATTGGGCTCCACACTGGGTGTGGAGCCTACTTAAAAAAAAAAAAAAGTCAATTAATCAAGAATTTTATCTTCTACCTCTTCCTTCCCCTTTTATAGCACTTAACGACTGCTTGACTTTCATATTCCAAAGGAACAATTTTTAAAATATTTCAAAACCACAGCTCTTAAAGGTATTAACTACAAATGAGAACCCACATCAGCATAGAGCTGAAAACAAATTGTTTGGTTGAAGGTTTCTGTATGAAGTTAGACACTCCCTCCCCCAATTTCAAGCTGCCAAGTGTCACCCCTCCCTCCATCTCTTCAGGAACCTGGAGAATTTGAACTCCAGGTTCAGAGAAACTGAGTACAATGGAAGCAGAGTAGGACTAAAACCAGAGAATCAAATGAAAATCTGGGATTTCTAGGCCCAATATATTCTCTCCAAAGAATTCTGTGGAAGAACTGAACAGTCATGGAGGAAAGAGCTACAGATCTAAGAGTGGGAGATGACACAACACAAACCTGCCTCACCACCCCATTGTGCTACAGTGAGGCTCACTAATTGAGATCCACCCATGTCCATAGAAAGTCTAAGTGGCCTTTTAGTGACACATTAACAAATTAGAGAACAACACTGGATCACCAGATAGTTGAGGAGGGCCTCCGACAGGAAAGACACTAAAATAAAAAACATAATAATAAAAAATAAATGAACAGACACATGAATTAAGAAGAAAAAGAGACAATGCCCAGTGGCCAAGGAAGTCACCATATAATTATAATGTTACCAGAAAGAAAAGACATTTTATCATTGAGCAAAACCTAAATGCAATTTAGAAGAATAATCATAAGTTATTAAGAAAATTTCATAGTAGGATTGGGACATAAAGCTGAGGAACTGTCCTAGAAAGAAGAACAAAAGGACAAAACATGAACAATGGTAAAACGAAGGTTACTGGAAGATGGAGCCAAGATGTCCTACCTCTAGTGGAGTAGAAATTTCAAAAAGAGAGAACAGGGAAAAAGAGAGTCAAAAAGAGAAGATGCCCAGCACAATTAAGGCCTATCCTCATACCATTCCAGAACACTAAGAATAAAGAAAAGAATCCTAAAATGTCTAAAAAGGAAAAAAAAAAACAAAAAATGGGTTTCCTAAGAAGGATCAGGAATACAAATGGCATTGGACTTCTCAGCAGCAGTCCTGGAAACTAGAAACCAGTGGTGAAATGCATTCAAAATTCTGTAAAAGCAATTTTTAGCTGAGTGTGCATTATTTGGCCAACTATCAATCAAATGTAGGGGTAGACTAAAAACATTATCAGACACGAGGAAGGGGGCACTTTCTCTCACATGTATCCATTCTCAGGATTTACTGGAAGATATGCTCCACCAGATAAAGGGGTGTAAATCAAGAAAATGGAAGATGTCAGTCAGGTCCAGGAAGCAAGGATCCAGTACAGAGAACAAAGGGCGTGGAAGGGAAACCTACCTGACAGCTAAGTAGCCAGGCCCAGCAGCAACCAAACCAGGAGAGACAGCACCGTGAGGGAGACAGTGATACGCATGCTCCAAAAGGAATAGCTCCCAGGCAAGAAGCGGAACTGACAAATTTTTGGATGCAATGGCAGCATCAGAGTGACCAGAAAGAATCAATAACAATATATAAAAACTATGCCAAATTTTGAAAGAGGCAACGACGAAGTCCAGGGAGGGAAATAAACAGGAAAGAAGAAATGATGGTTAGGACACTGTTTGCCTCAGGACTAAGCAGTGTTTATCAGGTTATAATAATATAAGCATTAAGTAATATTTAAGCCAAATTGTGGTATAATTGTATTAGAAGTCTGGGAGTATATAGGAGGGTGAAGAACACAGACGGTTGAATCTTTATTCTCCCATCACGGAAGGACACCAAATAATGACTAAAGTTTATTAACCAGGAAATCACTTTGTAAGCTCATTTTCTAGAAATGTGGGTATTCATTAAAAGATTTCAACATGGTTGCCTTAGGGGAGCAGGCCTCAGAGCGAGCAGGGAAAATACTGCTTTTGGTGCATTTTAACTTTTAAAATTATGAATTACTTGCATGTAGTATTTTGATGAAATCTTTTTCAAAATTTAAAAAACTAGGTTTCTTCTATTAAAAAATTAACATAAATGCAGATGCCTGCCTTCTCCTAGAAAATTAAACCATCTGGCCCCCCGGAGTCTGTTCCATCTGACAATATGGCTTGCTCCACTTAGTTGAAGCGCATGCTAGCCAACTTGTTACAGTCTCTACTTTGCCCTGTTGTCTTCCTGCAGCTGAGACTGTGTCAGGTGTCATTTTGCGCTGTGATTATGCAGTCCTTTTACTTGTTGCAGAGTTAAGAAGAAAGGGAAATAATTTTGTGCTCATGCCTCCATTAAAAGTAGGACAGTGAAACAGACTCCAAGAGGACTTTAGGTCTCTCCTGGCTTACTCCACTGGGTCACCTGCCTGGCTTTCCAGGCATTGAATTTCTCTGTCTAAAATCCCTGATGATCCAGTACAAGCTTTTGTTAGCTTTGTTAAAAGTGGAGATGCCATCCTTCATGGGGGTCATCTTTTTGTAAGAAATTTTGTAAACTTTGTCACCCTGCAGCTATTTCTTCTTCAGATTACTGTCTCCAAAGACCTGAGTCTTCATTTCTCTGATCATACCCACATGCTCTTGATTTCCACATTTTCTCTGTCCACATAGTGAGGGCCTGATCAACGAGGAATGACTGTTGATGACTTCACAGCTGTCGCCCAGGTTACTTCACTTCGTGCATCCTGGTGCCCTGCTTCCTTTTTAAAGAGCACCACTCTCCTGATGGCTAATTCTCAGTGAGTGGCCTTCTGTGACTCCTGTGTATTTTTCTCCTGTGGCCAAACACAGGGAATACATTTCCATCTTGTATTTATGCACTTGGATTTTCCTCCTGAAGTGCCTTGCCCTCCACTTATTTCCATTAAATATCATATTCTTTATTCAAAAACACTTTTCCAAATTGGTCAAGATAGGTTTTGATTTTTCCTACTGCTGCCAAAGGTGCTGGTTACCTCTTTGAATTGTTGTAATTATCATACTTTGTAATGAGACTATTTTGTCATTCAAATCTGAAATTACATGTACTATGAAATATGCAACTATAAATGTGAAATTATGAAGTAATATTGACCAAAACATGAAATTATATATAGATTCTATGGCTAATCTCTGTAGAATATTACAAAGTGTCCAACTCAAGATTACCAGTGAACCACTGAAAATTGTGGTTTAAAAAAAAATTTTTTAAACCTCTGAGTGAATTAACCAATTACTTAGAGTAGCTAAGTAGCCTGAATTAATTGTAATCTGTAATTTATTATTAAGTAAACATGGTTAAGGCCAACCTATATAAGAACACCTGAGATGTAAAAATTTATCATATTTACTATTCCTGGAAATACAAATCCCAAATAATCTGAAGTAAAAAGCCATAATAGAAGAGGGAAAGTGGGTAAGGAAGAATCCTAAGTGTATTTTACATGCAGCCCTTTGTACAAACAGCATAAAGGTAGTAGGATTAATGACAGATACTCTTGTCAAACTCAGGATAATCTGAGAAATGAACTGCAAGTTTTCCATTTCGCTTGATTCCCTGGCAAATATTATTAACATTTGGGTAACGTGTCTCTATCTCCTTATATAAAATAATATTTGTTACTAAGCCTATTGCCTGGTGATTTAGGGAGAATTTGAGAACTTAGTCTAAGCTAAGCTAAGGAAGCTTTCGGGGGATAGGTAATGATAATCAGAGGTTACCAGTTGGATCCCCCCAGATGCAATAGCTAACACAAAGTAGGAGTGCAAAAGGCTAATTAAGGGAGTAATACCTGTGAAAGATAAAAATGGGAGGAGATTGGGCAGGATTGGGTGGGGAGAGCCTCTACCAAGGCACGAGTCTGACAAAGTCTTGGCCAAACCAACTTGAGCTCCAGAGCAAAGATTGCATGAATTTTACAGTGGGCAGAAACAGGCTCTGGAACCCTACTGTGTTCAGTCACTGACCGGTGGCTACCTCAGAAGAGTGTGTCCTCAAGTCAAAACCTGAGAAGGCTCCTAAAAACATAAATCACTAGAGGCTATCAGTTAGATCCTTGTTCTGTGCAGCTGAATGACAGGTTATTTCTTAAAGAGACACAGGCAGTGTATCTCCAATGCTGTGCATAGAACACCCCCCCTATTATTTAACAACTAACTAGAGATGGTTTTGCCATTCTTGTCCTCTTATTTTTGATGTTTCACCAACCCATGAAAATTCCACTCTTCTGTACCAAAGTAATGTAGTCACAAGAGACATGAAGTTACCAAGACATGCAATAGTTCCCAAGTGTTGGGTGAAGGAGCAAGACTAGGATGGGCAAAAAACAGCACAGAGCTGGATAGGAGACAGACTCACCGAGCACTGACCCTACCTGAAGATGAAAAGGACATGGCTGGTAGATGACCAAGGAATGAGACGTGGACCGTGGTTGTCTGTTTTTGGTTTGAAAGGAAAGGAAAGTATTGGTTTTCCTTTCAGACACAAAATGACAACATTTGCTTTTTAAAAACAGTTAGTTCCCAACACTGAAAATCACAGAGAGAGTAGGCTGGGAGTTTTAATCTTCCAGAATCAACCCTAATTTTGAGAGACGTGCATGCCCACTAGTTCTCATAACACTGAATCTTGCCTTTGAACGTTGTCATTTAGCTGATAAGGAAGATTTTTATTTCAGAGTAGGAGAGATACAAAATAGTGAACGGCAAAGAATAATAAAAATTCTTAGGTGATGTTACAAGGTGACATCTTGAATTCTGGAAACTATAAACAAATTAAAAAGGGAAGTTCAGGTAAAATAAGAAAAAATGTGTAGCAGAGATAGAGAATAATCTTAGCTTTGATATTGTGTATATACTGGCTCATTACCCACCGCATCAAAGATCATAATGTGTTTATTATGCCATTTGCCAAATGATAGCTATTTCCTGAACAACTGGCCTCTCCTGCACATCGCTATATTCTGTCCTTTGTTAATAATGATGCCTTCACTTTGGGGCAGAAAGATAGAAGAAGAATATCTGGAAAGAAGCTGCAGGAAAGGAGAGACTTGGTAATCTCTTTGGCTTTGCTCTTTTACACTGTTCCGTTGACTGTTGGTTGGTCCAGGGAATCTGAAATGTATCGTAGGTGCTACAACTAAATCTTCAAGGTAGAATCCAGGAAAGGGGACAAGGAAACACCAAAAACAGTCATTTCATACATAATCTCCCTTGGACCTTCCTAGCCAGCCTATCCAAATTCTGCCAGCTTATGAGAGATCTACCATAGTCAGATAGTAAATAGCAACCAAGTTCATGTTTTGTGTTCCATTATTATTTTTTCAAAGCAGATAGTGAAGAGAAATCTACTTTCCCTGCATGACCCAACCATTACTACAACACAAGATTTAAAAAAATAAAACCTAAATTAAACAATTTTTAAAAAGAAATATGCCTGTATTAATTATTCATTTGTATTTAAGATTTTCATCCATTAGCATTTTACAGCGATAAGAATTGAAGATATAATTAAACTTCGAAATGAAATGAGGTTTAATTAGTGAGTAGGTAGCACTCAGCTACCTGACATCTTCCCAATCATAAAATAAATGTTATGAAAGAAATATTTTAGCTAAAAAGGAGAGAGATCTATTTTTTTTTTTTAAGGAAAAGGAGAAAGGTAAGTGTGATATTATGCTCCACAGTATTTTATTTGATTATGTCATCTGATGGAGCACAGACCTGTTAGAATTCTTTTACCCAAAGTGTAAACAAGCAGTAAAAATGGACCAAAATGTACCCAAGCCAACACCAAGCAGCCATGATTTGTGGTGGTTCAACTGGCTCCCCTTCAGCTCTATCCCAACATCTGAATGTTTCTTGAGTTAGGTCAGTAGTCTTTGTATGCCGCTGTTGAGTAGAAAGCCCTGGGTTTCTGGATTGGCTTATGAAGATCTGGGTTTAGGTTAAAAGCATATCACAAGCAAACATGTGTTGAACATTATTCTGTGCGTGTAGACTTTGAAGAGCCTCCCAGGTATATGTAGGATTTCGTATGATGAGGAGATGAATTCAATTCAACGTACTCAATCTTATTGCCAATCTTTTTCAATAAGAAACCATCTCTAGCCTCTTGGTTTGCACATCTGTGTTTGATAACACAAGAGAATGTCTTTGATTAGACTTTCAGAGTAATCATTCAAAGGCAACTTTCTCCTCTGCCTTGCTGCATCTCATAAAGTTAGATTTTGCACATTAGTGATGCACTTGATTGCACTGAAATAATATTGGCTTTATGAGACAGTATAATCTTGTTCAAAATATGACTCTCCCCTCCCTACAAAGTGCTGCTATTTTTGTTCAGGTTCCCCTCCACCATCACTTTTATGAGCACTTCCCAAAATACTATTTTCTTTTTGTTTCTTTTTTTATTGTATTTTTATAACTTTTAATCATGTTTTTTATGGTACTTAATAGCCTAAGGCAAAGTCACAAGTGGCCTTTTCTCTTCTCTAAGTCATTTTTTACTTTACTTTTCTGTAACCCTAATGCACTGTAAGAAAAAGGTATCTCTGGATTTTCCCCCCAAATACTCCTTTATATTTTTCCACAATATTTTTAATATTTCTAAGAATCAAAATCTCTGCTCTTAGGTTAAAGCCTGTGCACTATCCATTCTTGCTTAATTTCTGCAATTATTTGTCTCTAGCAATTATAAAAGTATATTTTTGGCCTTTCTCTTTTTTTTTTTCATTACTTATACAGTTAATGATTGTCATATTTTGTTAGAAACTATTTATTTTATACCTTGTTGGCCATAGCACTCTTATTAAATTTTAATGATTGTACATTGAGTTAATGCTAAGAGCAGCTTTTTAAACTACATTCTTGGTTCATCTTCCTGGCTTTCTCTTCAAAATGAGTGAAATTCTATTTGTTATTTTTCAAAGAGGAATATTATTTTGGGGAATAAAATATAGAGTTGAACTGGAAACAGGGCTATTGATGTTGGGACAATGGTTATTAAGCCATCACTCTCTGTTTTCTATACTTTGTTCTTTTCCCTCTGCCCCCCATTTATGATGTGAAATTAAATATATTTTTGAAACCAGTGTTTCTGATGAGATCTTTCCTTGGAGGAGTTGTACCAATGATTAATCTCTTAATCCTAGTTGGTCATACTCAAATTTTTCACCTTGCCTATTAATCTTGAGAGTTAAACCAAGATCATCTCCTTTGGCTTAGGAGTGGTGGGTTTTCAGAAAACCATGAAAGGATGTCCTCAGGCTAAGTACTGGTGGGGGGACAGTATTTACCAACTGTGCCTAGAGCTGACTGAGGGGCAGAGTATTAGGCAAGAGTGAGAGAGGAGGGAGGAAGCTACATCAGAAACTTAGGTTTTAAGAGATGAGGATCTACTGCACCCCAATGTTTATAGAAACAATGTCCACAATAGCCAAACTATGGAAAGAGCCCAGATGTCCATCAACAGATGAATGGATAAAGATGTGGTATATATATATACAATGGAATGTTACTCAGCCATCAAAAAATGAAATCTTGCCATTTGCAATGATGTGGATGGAACTAGAGGGTATTATGATAAGCAAGGTAAGTCAGAGAAAGACAGTTATCCTGTGATCTCACTCATATGTGGAAGTTAAGAAACAAAGCAGAGGATCATAGGGGAAGGGAAGGAAAAATAAAACAAGACATAATCAGAGAGGGAGTCAAACCATTAGAGACTCTTAATTATGGGAAACAAACAGGGTTTCAGAGGGGAGGGGGTGGAGGGAGGTGGTAACTGGGTGATGGGCATTAAGGAGGGCACGATATGTAATAAGCACTGGGTATCATATGAGACTGGTGAATCACTGACTTCTACCTCTGAAACTAATAATACACAATATGTTCATTGAATTTAAATTTTAAAAATTAAATTAAATTAAAAGAAAATAAGGACCTAGCTGACAGTAAAAAGGTTCCACGGGCAGAGATTTCTGCAGTTCTGCTGCCTACCAGGAGCTTTAAGAAAGGAGCAATTGCCTTGGAAATTGGAAGCAATTATTTCCAATCTGTATATGGTTTTAATTCTAAAATTACAAAATGTAGCTCTGTAAGTCTGGTTGCTAGTGTATCTCAAGAATATTAGAAGAAATGAAATGTAGGGCAGAAACGCGAGAAAACATTGATTTCCAGAGATCAGAGACTTCCTTTAAAGAAACATATGATGTCATCTTCTGTCTCTGTTTGTGTACGTAGCATCCTCATGTCTTTCTGTCAAACTTCCTGCCTCCCAGGTGTATGCATATTGCTGAGGAAACACAACCAAAGCCAACTGTTTAAAAGAAAATGATTCTTTATGGAGTAGTAAGCTCTTTTATAAGACTAAAATAGATGTGGGAAATTTTTAGATGAATAGTCTTACAGCTGCCAAATTCTACCCCGTTTGCTCTCATTACACAGATATCCATAAAAGCCTTGGATTTTGTGTCTGTATAAAGATGGTATTTGTAATTGAGCTTAGTACTCTTTGTAGGGTCGGCATATTATAGGTTTCCCTCATAATGATAACAGAATCCTACATCGAGTGAACATGTAGGAGTGAATATTTAAACCATGTGTGAAGGAGGGAAAAAGAAACATAGTAGAGCTTTTCTTTGCACTGTACAGTCATGGATTATCTTTGCCGGCTGGATATTTATTTCAGATTTTTGTGGTTTCTTGTGTCCTGGATTATAGGGAGTCTTGTAAATGGGTTTCATATGGTAGTTGGTGACCCTGAAGGACTCTATTTTTAAGATAATTAACTTCACAATTTTCAGTCAGATCTATGCCACTCACAGAATGAAGTAATTTTTATTTACTTATGTAGGATTTTATTAGGTTGGTTAATACCTATAGGAAAACAGAATATTTGCTTTGATTTACCTCTGTATCACCTTCACTGAAATATTTCACACACACACACAGAAGGATACAAGAGTAACCATTGGGGCTCATATACACAGGAGCATTTAGTCTCTGTCATGGCACCAGATGACCCTTCGGGTTCTCTGAGATGTTCGAGACGTACAAGTAGTACCAGACTTCCATAACCTCGGGGCTCACTCATCCCTTTATTCTGCATCACCTAAAGTGCATTCAGAACTTTGCAGCCATGTGCCATCCCTTTGCCATGCCCCTGACTAGTTCCCTGTGACTGCCGATTCATCTAGTTTCATTGCTCTTGTGAAAATCAGTCCGCATTTTATCATATAATTCAGAAGTACCCTATTCTGGTAGAAAGAGTACCCTCCCCCAGTGGCTACATCATACAGAGAAAAAAAAAATTTTTTTTTCATCTTTCTGTTTTTTAAAAGTCTCCCAAAAATGTATTGAGGCAAGAATCAACAGAATCCTCTTAGCCTTCAAAGCAGTAGATTTTGTGTTAGACAGTCGAATGAGGATTTGTCTGGACTAGCATCGTCGGATCCTACAGATTCCTTTAAACCATTAATACTTCCAGCCTGTGCCACCATTTGGGAGTAATGTGTTCCACAAACTATAAGTGAAAGAAATTAAGAGTACCACAAGGAACATATGCAAAAGGAGTACCAATGTGCTCCTAGACAAGAGCAACACTTGTTAACACTTATCCAGAAAGCTTTCCTTGAACACATCCCCAGCCCCAGCCTTGCACTAGGCAAGGTACACTTCTTTTCTGCCCTTACAGCCTATGAGTATGCCTCTATAGAACACATTGGTCACAGCATATTGTAATTTTCTACCTACTTGGCTATCCCCCTGCTGAGCTCCTTGAGATATAGACCAGATCTTAACTCGTCTTTAGTCCACAAGGTAAAGCGCGCTCTCTGGAACATGCTGGGATATCTAGTTAACTCCTTCAAGAAATGGCCTGTCTTTGTATCCCAAGGACTCTAGGTTATTACTTGGTATGTAGAAGGAACCCAATAAACGTTTTGTCAAGGAAGTAAATTGAATACAATTATGTTAGAATTGTTAAGACTCTGGGTGATAAGATTGAAACCTTGTTTCACGGATGAGCAGACTGGGGCCTGGAGAGGTGGACTCATTTGCCCACCATCCCTCAGCACATCATTAGCAGCTGGAATTAAAGCCAGATGCACTGATTTATGGCTCAATGTTCTTTTCACTCCAAATTGGTAGCTGCCTATAGTTTGCTGGCATTACAGAAACAAACTCATAATGAAAATCACCAAAATAGTATCTTATGTCTATAAAGCACTTTAGAGGTTACAAAGCATTTTAATAAACACTCTCTCACTTGCTTCTTGTGCTATTGCAATGAGATCAATAAGGAAGATGGTATTCCTGTCTAACAGATGAGGAAGCGGAGATTGCCCAAAAGCTAGGACTCAGATCCTTATTTTCCAATAAAGGCTCTTTCTTTCAGGCAGTTTGCTTCTGGTGCTATGAGAATTAACTGATATTTCCAATGAGGGTTTATTACAGACATTGCAAAGATTTTACCATTCTCTCCCCTCTCCCTCCCACAAAAAAATATTAGAACTGGGCAGGGCCCTTTCCAGAACACTCTAGAAATGAATCTCATGCAGGATTGGGTCGGCTGTGAATTTGGAATGGGAAGGAAGGAGGGCTACAGTGTTAGAGGAGGTTAATCTCCTGCGATAGAGTGGGGCAAAGTAAGGTAAGAACTTTTAAAATGGAAAAAAAAAATCCAGAGAATAGTCACTGAGAACATCACTAAGAAATGATAGATTTATATGATCAGTGTCCAAAGAAAAGGAGGCATCTTTGATATAAAATAGAATATGTCCTTGTTTAACATTCTTGAGAAGATACTTCTCAGCTTGGTGTGTTTCATCCTTCTCATTGGCCAAGAGCTTCCCTTCCATCATACCTTCAGAGCAGGCCTACTTTGTGGATGTGCAGACTGGGCATTTGCACGCATGGGTCCCCACACTTAAAAAGTCTCCACACTTAGGGCGCTGGGTGGCACAGTCAGTTAAGCGTCTGCCTTCAGTTCAGGTCATGATCCCAGCGTCCTGAGATCAAGTCCTGAATCGGGCTCCCTGCTCATCAGGGAGTCTGCTTCTCCCTCTACCTCTACCCCTGCTCGTGATCTCTCTCTCTCTCTCTCTCTCTCTCTCTCTCGGATAAATAAAATCTTAAAAAAAAAAAATCTCCACACTTAGATTAATGTCCTTCTGTTGATCTCTTGAAAATCTTCATAACCTTTGAATAACAGGCTGAATGTTTTCATTTTACACTAGGCCCCCAAATGATGTAGCTCATTTTAGTTAAGAGACTAGGGCTTTGCCAATTTTTTTCTAATTATGTAGGATTTTTTCCATCTTTTGCAGGTGATTCATTCTTTACGATAGAGGAATCTTTAAACTATGATGCATGCTTTCTATAAGACAAAAACTAGAGCAGATTGCAAAGATAGTAGCAGAAATGAAAACTAAGCAAAAATGGTAAGTCTGAAGTGATTCTGTTCAATCTTTAGGAATTTAATAATCATCGGCAAATGATCATGTGTCAAGAATTAGGATTTTTGAAATGATCAATTAAATCCTTTATCCTGAATCTTTGTGCTTTGCTTCAACTACGTAGAGTAAGTGATTGCTCTTTTCATATTGAGAAAATGATTGTGACTGAACAATCCTGAGAACTTGATGTGGGTGAAGATGCCGTTTTCTTCTAAAGCACTTGCGTGCTTACCCAGAAATTTCAAAGAGCCAGGATGAAATCATCAAGAGCCCTTGAGCCAGCACAGCTGCCCCTTCTTGCCCGATGCCTGGAAGTTCCTTCTCCTTCCCTTCCTCCTGCTGTCCCTTGATAGTGGAATCGTTATCAAACTTTATATCACTAAAAAAATAATACAGTGAAAACAGCTTTATATTACTGCTCACTTCTATCTTGAGACGATTTGGCAAAAAAAAAAAAAAAAAAACAAGCAAGAAAATTGAAAAACTGTGTATCTTCGTATTTTATCCACCTTATAGTAGATATTAGGATGATAATAGGGAAAGCGTTTGTTGGGATTATTTCTGAAATTGATGTGGATATTGTCCTTTACTGGGAAGCTCTGCTTAGTGTACACATAAGAGAATATCAGTCCATTAACAACAAACACAAGATACTTCTGGGGGAAAAGTTTCTCTTCCCCTAGACTGAAAGTATCAAATTTATTTGAGCAATAATCATATAGCTGCTTTGCACCTCTACTTCACCGTGATCTTTTCTTTTCCTACCTCCTGTAATACTGAACTTGGACCAACACATGTTCATCTGTTTACTTACTCATTGATAAAACAAAAGTATTGAGTACCTGCTAAATGTTAGTCATGGTGTGGAGGAGGCGGAGGGACGCACATATTTTACTACTTAATCATAATTAGTCTCGACAGTTCCCTGGGAGTTTCAGATGTGTGTGTTTGGACTTCTTTGGTGATACTGAAGCATTCAAAGACAAAATGTGTCTTACACACTTTGGATTGGGTATCGAGAACAAAATATGCTCCTTAAAAATTTCTTGGGTGGAATTCAGTTTGGAGGAAAAGTAGAATGACTTTCTGGCCCACAGACATTAAGATCTCAAAGCGGAAGAGTTAGGGAAGAAGAGGGGCTGACATGGGCACAGACGTGTGTTTAATAAAAGGTGGAAGAATTTGCTTGAGTGAGTGAAGCCAGAGGGCTGTTTTCGCTGGGCCCATAATGGCAGAGAAAAAGGAAGAAAAATACCAGTGGAGGGTAGAAAATGTTAAGCATGTGAAGTGAAAGATTCTGAAGTTCTGAAGAAAAGTTTTAGCTGTGCAAATGCAAAATCATTTCAGAGTTTAGGTTATTATAGGTTGTAATTATGCAGACAGCTCTAAAGGCAGACAGAGAAGGGAGATGGCGTCTCCAGTAGCTGTTAGAATAAAGTGTAAAGACCACAGTGTCATGTTCCCCTTTTGTTGGAGATGTTAGAAAGTTCTAAGAAAAGTTAAAGCAGAAGAAATGGAAATAAAACAAGAAGCCATAGATGCAGTGATGTCATTGAAAAAAAGAAAAATCATCCTGTAATTGGATCTTTGGCTTTGGAGAGGTCTTCATGCCTATTTAGCAATGTTCCCACATCTGGCTGAACTGCAGAATCACCTGGTGAACATTTGAAAGAGCTTCCAACATCCCTCACTTCCTACGGTGAATCTTTCAGAGGTGGAAAGGAGGTGAGTTTAGCACAAGCTGTTAGTAATGAGTCCTTTTGAGTCCGTAGCAATTACGCCGTTCTCATTCTTTTTCTCTGGAGTTACTGTAAGCCATCTATTTAATGATTTATCCAGCAACTTGAAATTCACTCTCCTGCTATTTTTTAAAATGTCTCTCCTCCCCCCACCCCAGCCACTCGGCACCACTCCTACAAACCAGGCTGTGTGTTGAGGCTTACTCTTCTGCCCTCCCCCACGTCTTCTGGGCTGGCTCGGAGAGCACCACAAAAGCTCTATGGCCCTATCTTCCTGTTCCTTCAGGGAACTTGGATAAGATTCATTTGGGCCTGGAGATATGAACCTCTATAAAGCAGCTAGATGGTCCCTTTTGGTTTTATCACCTCTCTCAGGCTTCAGCTCCTTCTTAATCTGTTGTTTTGTGGCTTGGTTGGAAGATGATTCTCACTGATAGGGAAGGTGGGAGCAAACAGAATGCTAACAGTTTCTGTTCTCTGTTACTATCATCTGCTAATACTATAATATCTGCCCCAAGGGGGATGTGAATCATTCCTTGCATTTATTCTAAACATACGTTAACAATTCCTTTTATTGTCCTCTGCATTTTTCTCAAGCTTGAGCTCATTCTCACATTTAACCCCTCCTGACAGGATTCTTAAGCCAATCCTCTTTGTATTGGTTTTTAATTATGTGCTTTACTCCTTCTCCTTTTGTATCATTCCTGTTTCATCAGCCACATGCCATTCTTTACATTCTCACCCCCTCATTGCATTTTATATTAAATTTTCAGTTTTACTGTCAACATTTTATTGTGGAATGCCTCCCTTCTCCCTTAAGCCATCTTTTTTTTTCTTAGACTCTGGTCATGGGAGCGTATCATTCTTTCCTCTAAACTTCCGGAAATTTGGGTCCCCAAATCTTGAGAAGTGTAGTCTGGGGCACAGCTTGCCTTAAAATTGAGGAAATGTCTGGGTCCTCCGTGGCTTGTGGAAGCTCCCAGGGTAGCTCCTGGGAATCTGGTGATTAGTACATTTGAAAGATTAGAAATGACTCTACCCGGCAGTCCTTTTTCTGACCCTTATGAACACCAAGTAGCACTTCCTTTCAAGTTTTTGATCACTTTAACTTTGCTTCATTGGGCCAGAGTAATTACTCCTCTCATTAACCCTCCAATCTCTGATAAAATTGTCAACAAATTAATAATTCATCTGTTGCGCTGCTTTTAAGAGAGTACAACTTTTGAAAGATAACTTGGATTTCTCTAAAACTACTAGATCGTGAAATATTCTGCACGTCCTCTGGCTGGCAAGGTTGTCTGTGATGTATTTCCATTAGAATCTACCTTAGTGGGACGCCTGGGTGGCTCAGTCAGTTAAGTGTCTGCTCAGGTCATGATCTAGGGTCCTGGGATTGAGTCCCGCATCGGGCTCCCTGCTCAGTGGGGAGCCTGCTTCTCCCTCTCCCTCTGCTTGTGCTCTCTCTGTCAAATAAATAAAATCTTAAAAAAAAAAAAAAAAAAAAAAAGAATCCCACCATAAGAGTTTGGTTTTGTTTCTTCTTCTTTTTGGACTGAGTGCAAAGAGGTGAGTGAGAAGTAATCCTCAGTTCACAGCTCTGTCACTTGTCTACCCTGCTTCTTTGAGTTTCTCTCCTCTCCTTTTATCTACACTCCACACCCCCATGCCCATCTCCTTCATGTATACTCACTGTAAAGTGCTTAGTCTATACCCATGAACAAACTTGTTTTGTATAGCTATTTTTAATTCACAGAAATGATATTTTGCTCTAAATCTTGTTGTTTCCTTCTTTCCACTCAGCATTGTTTTTCATGCCTATTCAAATAATTTTATATCAATCTGATTTGTTCCTTTAATTATATTTTATAGTATGTATGTTCTTTCCCTTCTGTATCCCCTCATGATCGACATCTAGGTAGCCCCGTTTCCTACACAAAGATAATGGGAAACATCCTCATGCATACTCCCTAATGGGCCTGAGGAAATTTCTCTGGCTCAGAATCATGAGTTGTAGAATGAATGCATCCTAGCTTTACTAAGTACTGGCAGGTTGCATCCCCAAAATCACAGTATTGATATATATTTCCATCTCCTAAGGTCTTCACCTATACTTGGTATTATCCACCTTTCTAATTTTTGTCATTCTAATACATATCAAGTTGTATTTTATTGTGTTTTAATATGGATTTTTCCCATTGGAAGGGAGTTTGGGCATCTTTTTGTATGCTTATTAACCCTTAAGGCTTCTCATTCTGTAATTTCTTTATTCTTTGGGGTTTTCCTTTTCCTTATTTATTCAGTCTTTGGAATTTGCCAATGGTATACCTCATAAAGCAAAAACCCTTAATTTTATGGTGGTCTAGTCCACCATGTCATTTTCAAGGGAGTTGGTTACAGTTTGGGCTTTTAGACTCTTAAGAAATCTTTTTCCACTCCTAGATCACAAAGATATTTTCCCTACTTTTTCTTTTATTTGGTTGATGTGCTTACCTTTCATACTTAGGTCTTTAATCCATTTACCTTCCACTTTGGTTTATAGTGTACTCTAGGGATGTGGTAATCAGCTTGATTTTTCTTTTCTTAACACAATAAGGACATTTTCCCAGCACCAGCCACTAAAGAACATTATTCATTTCCCTGGGGACTGTGATGCCCTGAGACAGCCTGCCATGTAGGGGTCAAGAGCATGGGCTCTAGGGCCTTGGGCGCCTGGGTGGCTCAGTTGGTTAAGTGACTGCCTTCGGCTCGGGTCATGATCCTGGAGTCCCTGGATCGAGTCCCGCATCGGGCTCCCTGCTTGGCGGGGAGTCTGCTTCTCCCTCTGACCCTCCCCCCTCTCATGTGCTCTCTCTCATTCTCTCTCTCTCAAATAAATAGATAAATAAATCTTTAAAAAAAAAAAAAAAAAGAGCATGGGCTCTAGGGCCTGACTACAGGTTTGAGTCCCAGCTCTGTCATACACCTGCTTTGTGACATAAGCAATTACTTCACAGTCTCCAAGTCTCAATGAGGAAGAAATGGATGTCCCAGGCATACTGAAAATACTCAGTTTTCATTGTCATTTATCAGTATATAATTTTGTTGTACATATTCTTCTATATACACGGGTCTATTACGTTTCTATTATTCTCTACTCAGTTTCATTGGTATCTTTTTTTTTTCTTGTGCCAGTATATGTAAGAACTGTGCCTTTCTACTTTCTAATATGTCTTATATACCTTCCTCATTCCTTTCTCCTTCTTCTTTTTTTTTTTTTTTTTTTGGTTTTGTTTTGTTTTTTTACTACCCCTGCCCAGGATTACCTTCTCGGTTTTGCAGACTGAAAAAGTTGATATTGTCCATATTTCCTTAATTGGACATAACTTGGACAACTGTTATAGGGAAGGAAAAAAATCTTGGAGGAAATTAATGCATAAAGCAGATTGCCAATGTAGTTTATTAATTTACAGTGAGATACATTACTGCCAAGCAAACCTGGGTACTTGGTTCTCTTGATGACCTGAACATTCTTCCCTGCAGGAGAGTATATTCGCAAAGCTTTTCAGAGTCAGGAGCTCATGGAACCAGAGAAGGTGGTAGATGGAAGATCTAATGTCATCACACTATATAGTCAGAGACACACATGCTATAAAATACAGCGCCCACAGTGGAGATATACTTAGCTGCCAAGCAGGGCAAAAAGTTGTAGAAGATAGTTCTTCTTTGTCCACTCCCTTTCTCTGCCCCCATCCTTGCATAGATTTCAGTAGATCACATTATTTCTCACATGTTCTCTCTTCAGGTTTATCGACACCATTGATAAAGCCTGGACTGCCTTCCCACATTCCAGCCACACACACCTTGATTAGATTTCTAGTTATTGGATTTCATCCTGCCCCATAAAGTAACATCTTCAGATAACAAATCTCATCCAATGTGGGTAGATTTTGCTAGTTTAGCTAGAAGAACAATCCCTTTTCCAAGTATAGGAGATTACCCATTGCCCTATTTTGCTTCTCTCCATGTCATACATCATGGCCACACAGAATCGAGTTTTGTTTTATCTGGCCTCTTTCCACTCTCCCCTTTAAAGTCTTCTCTCACCCACAAATCTCCCAAACACATTCTTTTGAGTGTCCTTTAGTTGCCTCTACCCTACTCATCTTCCCAGCCCTACGCACCTCTGCGCCCTCCCCAGACCTCAAGCCAGTCTTCCTCTATCTTAAATCAATGCCCAGTCTGGTAGCACTTTAGTGTCTCAGAGTTGGAAGGACAAAAAATTATGATCTTTAGAGTAACAATTTTTTTGTGTTCAGGCAGCTAGACCTTTTCTGAATGCATTCAAACCCATTTGCTGTAGATAACCATTGTCTAACCTATGCCCCTGGGCGTGTTTGCAGCATCAAAATTTATTATGATAGAAAAAGCTGGTGACAATGAAAAGCAGTCACTACTGATTCAGATATTTTATATCAATTGTTTTTCTGGCTTGACACACAAAATTGAGTCACAGCATTAAATATAGGTATTATTATACAATTAATGTCAGAACAAAATAATAGCCTGCTTTATTTTGATTTTCACATTGCCATTGTACTTATAGCTATTTATTTCTATTGTTCAGTCATAACTTACTTTGACTTCGTGTTCAATAGGTTGTGCAACAAATTTACAGTTAAATAACATTATGTCTTGTCTCAATCAGTCATGCTGCTGTAATTCAGGTAAACAGACAATAATGAAGTAGACAGGGCACAGAGTGTGTATTCTGTTCCTCAGAAAGCATCTTGAGAGGCCCAGGTCATAAAGGAAAATACCCCAGCCCCTTTTGTGATTTTTCTATGCCATCTATATTTGGACATTTATAATCTTGTAGGTAGCCTTTTAGGTGTAACCAGGGTCTGTAATTTTAATCACATCAGTAGCTTACACTTATGTACTTTTAACTTGTCAAAGTAGTCACCTTCATTAGCTCACTCTAGCTAGTTTATGTGACATTAAATCAAGAATGGATTATTATTGTATTTTGAAATTGGGAAAACAGAGGGCAGAGGGGGATAAATGGCCTGCCTTCGCTCACAGAGTGTTGAAATTAGAAGCATGCTCTTTGGACTTCTGCCCTCCCATGTGCCTCTACACCATATTCCTGATGGTGGCGCTCTTCTTTCAGGAAACGCTGTGATTCCCACGCACTGCAAGGCCACATTCATGACAGCATTAGAAAGGTCTAGAACCTTCCTTGTAAAGGCATATTGGTGAAGTAGGCTTCCCCCAAGTACTGACACCAGGGAAGTCAGGAGTCTCCCTAACCCTTGCCAAAGCTGTGGCACTTCCGATTCCCACAGGGCCCTGTCAAGGGCTGCATTCACTGCTAAAGCGGGTACAAAGAGCCCTCGGCAACAGCTAACAGCCTACCTTGTTACGCCCTGAGATTACCTCAAGCCCAGCTGGGACCTCAGGCACTAGGAACAAGGGAAGATTTAAGAGAAGTCCCGGCATGACAAAACTTCCAGACCAGAGAACTGTTTCCGGAAGGGCCACCACAGTGGGATGCCTTGACAGGAAACCCAGGCAGGGTGAGCATTGGAGAGGAGAGGGCTGCCCAGCTAACTTCATGGTTTTTCCAACCCTGGTCCTTTTGTGTACCAGCATCTGCCAAAGTAAAAAGAGTAAGATAATAAGGGTCAAGTTAAATGAGGTAAAACATATCCAGCATTTAGTATAGTGCCTAGCACAGTAAACCCTCACTTTCTCTTTGCAAGTAAGAAAGCAAAGAAGCACACTTGTACAGAAATTAGAATTCACCCTTGGGAAAAAACACATAGGGAAGGGCGAGAAGCAAAATGTGCCTCTTTTCAGGAGCCCCTTCTCCTCCCATCTCCCAGCCCACATGGTGAACATGATGCAGACTCCCTTTCTGAGAGTTAAATGATCTGTCAGTTCTTTTTTTTTTAAGATTTTATTTATTTGACAGAGAGAGGGAACACAAGCAGGGGGAGTAGGAGAGGGAGAAGCAGGCTTCCCGCCGAGCAGGGAGCCCGATGCAGGGCTCTATCCCAGGACCCTGGGATCATGTCCTGAGCCAAAGGCAGATGTTTAACGACTGAGCCACCCAGGCGCCCTGCATCTGTGAGTTCTAAAATGGAGCTGAAATACAGAATTCTTAGAAATCTTCGAGTAAATCAGCCATGCGAGAATAACAGAACAAGGAAGAAAGTGTTGCGTTTGTCCATTGACTTTGTTTCAGGAGTTGAGAGACTCATAGGTATTCAAAAGTAGTACACTGATCTTCAGACCAGGCTTCAAGATTCTGAAGTCCCATAGGTTAGAGATTTCCTGTATGAACTTCCTAGAGAACCATTCATTTTCAGCATCTCCTCTTCTTACATCTCTTTTTTGTTCATCATGACGTAAATGAGAGACCTGGCACTCCCCAGTGTACTGTTTTCTTTGTCCCCTATTATTCAAGCCTAGAAATTACATCTGAGTCCTTCTTGTTACAGGTGACAAACAGCATTTGTTTTACATTTTGATGCAGTCAGGTTCTCAGGCTCCAGCCTGTCAAACAGGCTCGGACTGGGCTGGTAATCTCCCAGACTTTAATCCTCTCCATCTTTTATTCGTATGGAGGAAGGTGCAAAAAAGGCATTAGCCCTCTCAAAATTGCAAAGACTCATTCTGTTTGCAACTCCTGAATATCGTATTACAAGGCAGAGTGTGATTTTTATTGTCAACTGGAGTATGCTTAAATGAAGTGTATGGATGTCTCAAGAGGGGCCACGAATTCCCTCAGCTCTTAACCTGGGCTCTGGTAATGAGGACACTTACTGTCTAGGTAGGAATGTCAAGTGGCCGTGGCTACACTGATGGAGCAGTACAATTAGTTTAATTATAGTTCTGACTCCTATGTAATCATTTCTCAAGAAGCATGGAAGGTTGCTCACTCCATTGGTAGTGTTAAGTCTTCTGTGCCTCGAGACCTCTCTTCGGAAGGCAGAGGTGGCCTGACAGGTGGTGACGTTCTTTTCTGCCATGGAGCATCAAACCAGTTTATAGATACAGTCCCCACCTTCCTTCCCTTCTCCCTGCCCTCCAGCGTCACCTCAGGGCCATATCTGCCCAACAAACTTTTTTTTTTTTTAAAGCTATAGGAAAAAAAAAAAACTAATATGTTTGGGGGAAAAAAACTTAACGATAGTTTGCTTTCATGAAATGTATCTTCTTTGGGGACTTAATCTTTTGCCCACATGTGTTAGAGACAACAACGGGCATTTGTCTTTATAGAAGGATAGGCATTCCAAGCACAGTATGTTGCTGCTTGTGTCCTTTATTATTTTCCTTTTATTATTCACACTGATGTAGTTAAGATGGTCTTTGGATGAATAAGTTAATAAACTCTGGTGAAGAAAAATGACTTTGGCTGTATTACCACACATATGAATCACAGGGTGCAAATTCAGTAATGTTTGAAATAGGATTTTTCTAGTCTTTTTGGAAAAGGGTAGAAGGAAAATGAGCATAATGGTTAACTCTTATGGGTTATACTCATTGGAAGGAAGTCAGTGACAAAATCAGCCAAAGCAAGCAAAACAAGAGATTATCTCTGCATCTGTCTTTATCTGTCTTTCTATCTATCTATTCATCTATTTTTGTTTGGCTGGAACTCTATGGAATTCCTTTAAACTGTTATTTTTCTTTCCTCATTATATTCAACTTAGGAAACATTAAAATTAGTTGTACATTCCATAAGCATGAATACACTGATGGAAAGGAAAGATAGCCATAGTTTTGGGGTTGAAGGAGTTAGAATTTTAAATGATTCCTGAATAATCCCCATAGGCTGATAATCAGATATTGACTCAACTCTTAATTTTGCTGTGCAGTGCTTAAATGGGCAGAGGTGAAAAATTCCCTACTCACATACAATGACAACCTAATGTTTTGTTCCATCAGCAGTTACTATAGCAGCTTATATTTGTGAAGTGTCTTTTTCTGAAGAGTTTAAACGATTCTGTAATTCACTGCATTTTATGCGCGGGGACCCAGAGGAATAGAAATGTCACATCATGACTGAGGGACAGAGCTAATGCCAGAACACAGCTCTCTTAACTTCCAGGTTATTACTTTATCTTATCGTGCTACCTGTCAGCATACAGATGACACTCAAATCTGTCTCCTCTCAAGGCTAAATTCACAGATTTTTTTTTTTTCCTACACTGTGCCTGAATCTCAGTGGACAGAGGCAACTAGGATAAGCGGCATTTAGTCACCAACCATCTGGATTCTACATCCTTTGAAGTTTTGTCTCTGCACCTGGGGGCATTTGAGGAGGCCCCAAAGCCATGTGCTTTCCCTCGCTAGTAACTGGCTGGTGGTGCTGTACTACCGAAGGTGTCAGCAACAATAACTGGGTCTAGCTTTTCGTTGCTGCCACAGATCTCCTAAGGGTGTGCAGAAGCTGAACCATCACGTTGAGTTCTGGGAAGCTGTTAAGATGAAACTTGTGGTTCCACATAGCCCACCCTCTCCTTTATTGTGAACATCCTCCAATATCTTTGTCCACCAACAACTGTGAACTCTACCAAAGTCCCTTCTTGCTGAAAGCAGGAGCTTCTAGAAAGACGATCTCTGTTTGTACAACCTTTACTGATATCTACATTTGGTGCCTTGTATCTTCATGGATGATTAGAGGTATGTCAAACTTGTAAACTTTAGAGACATTTAGAAGAGTTATCAGGAACTTGGTTAAATGTTTTGTAAGTTAATCACTTAGGACCTACAGTCCTAAAAATTGAAGGCACCAAGTTTATATAGTCAAAGGAAGAGAAAACCAAGAAGAAATATAATAATCCTCTACCGGTAGTGTTTATGATGAGTTACTCTGTAAAGAGAGGTGATCAGATCACCCCCACCCTCCTCTAAATGAGGGGAGGGCAGAAGAAGGGAATAGGTTTAAACTAAAGCATGGGGGATTTAAGTGAGATGAAAGAAAGAATTTCTTGACAATACAGTTCTCAAACTCTGGCACGGGTTATCAAGAGAGGTTATGGAATCTTCTTATCTAGAGAACTTTAAAAACAATGTAGAGTCCCATCTGTCTGGGATAGTTTGGAAAAGACAGCCCTAAATAAACCTCTCAATGGATTAGATTATCTTCTAAGGTTCTTTCTAGCACCATGATAAACAAGGGGAGCTGAGAGTATTAGTAAGTGGCCAATCAGTAAACATTGCATGGCAAAACCTATCTTGACCCTACAAATACTCAACTTCACAATTACCAGTTTAAGTGGGCTTGCACTGAGACATGCCTAAAAGTTTAAGAAATGCAACATTTCTGTCAGCTTGTTGTTCTGCTATTTATTTTTATGGGGAGTTTCTTATGTGTGTAGAGTGTTTGAGTTTATATAGTTAAATCAGTTGTTCCTTCCCTTTCTTTATTCCTTTTTTTTCCTTTAATGCTCAAATTTTCACAAAAAATTTTTTGTTTTATAAAATGATTTATAAATAAATAAGGACGGTCACTATGGTGTTTATTTATAGGAGCAAAAAATTACAAACAACCTAAATACCTAACATGAGGAGGTTTACCACAATAATTGTGGTATATCCAGATGATGAAATGTAGTGGAGCCATTAAAATTTTTAAATTTCAAGAACATTTCATTACCTGGATAAATGCTTTATATGGGGAAAAAATAGCATACAAATTTATATCCATGGCATGATTCCAAATGTCTACATACAAGGAAATAAAAATCTGGGAACAAAATATATCAGACTGGTGGGATATCGAGCTTTTGTATTTTCACTTGACACTCTTTTTGATCTTTCAAATTTTCTGTAGCATATATGAATGTCTCTTATTATCTTGTTACAAAAGTTGTAATATAAAATAAATTCAAATCTAAGCTCATAGATACAGAGAACAGATTGATGGTTGCCAGGGTGGGGAGCAGGAGATGGACGAAATGGGTGAACTTACAGTTATGAAATGAATAAGTCATGAGGAAGTAATGTTCAGCATGGTGACCATAGTTAATAATACTGTATTGCATATTTGAAAGCTGCTAAGAGAGTAGATCTTAAAAGTTTTCCTCAGAAGAAAAAAAGTGTTCTGACCCTGTGTGGTGACAGATGTTAACTAGACTTATTGTGGTGATCATTTCACAGTATATGCAAATATCGAATCATTGTGTTGTACATACAAAGCTAATATATGTCAGTTATACTTCAAAAAAAAAAAATTCAAATCTGAAAACTAAATCACATACTTCAGTACTTCAGGTACAAAACTAACATCCTCATTGTGGTCTTTTAATTATCTCTCTAATATTCTTTTTTTAAGTTTATTACTATTATTATTATTATTATTATTATTATTATTATTATTTCAGTAATCTTTTATTTATTATGTTTTAGTGATCTTTCCACCCAAAGTGGTGTTCGAACTCACAACCCTGAGATCAAGAGTCACATGCTCGGGGCGCCTGGGTGGCTCAGTCGTTAAGTGTCTGCCTTTGGCTCAGGTCATGGTCCCAGGGTCTTGGGATTGAGCCCCGTGTCGGGCTCCCTGCTCAGTGGGAAGCCTGCTTCTCCGTCTCCCACTCCCCCTGCTTGTGTTCGCTCTCTGGCTGTGTCTCTCTCTGTCAAATAAATAATAATAAAAAAATCTTAAAAAAAAAAATAGTCACATGCTCTTCAAACTGAGGCAGCCAGGCGTCCCTCTCTAATATTCTAAAGTATTTATGGAACATTAGAGTGTTAGGTTTTTTACTGCCCTCAGAGAGGCACTGGTATCTACCTTCTAATGCAAATTATCTAC
Organism: Mirounga angustirostris; assembly: GCF_029215605.1. Classification (NCBI taxonomy): domain Eukaryota; kingdom Metazoa; phylum Chordata; class Mammalia; order Carnivora; family Phocidae; genus Mirounga; species Mirounga angustirostris. The sequence continues at coordinate 165,406,104 of NW_026991711.1, forward strand.
CTATGCTCAATTCAGGGAGCGTGGGGAGGGGGGGACAAGAAAAACAATAACAACAGAAAACCTGTAATGTTGAAGAGCTCTCATAACTCTCCTTTATCACTTGTCTTCCTCTGGACTCAGGGAATGAATCAGAAGTTAGTATGCTTCAGAGCCCATACTTCAGTTCTTTCTCCTGGCAAAACACTCTAAAATGGAAGTTCCTGTGGTGTTAAGTTTGATGGGACTCTGTTGCATATTTCAAGTGTAGATATAGCTTTATTTACTCAAACGCTCGCCCTCTCTTCTGTGGCTGCAAGAGAAATTCCGTGGTTTAAAGATACTATTAGAGAGTGTACAGCTGTCTACCAAGAGGATTGTATAAAATACATTAGTATGTATAGCCTGTATTAACATGCATAGCCTGTGATGAAATTTATCGTGGACAAACTGTGAGTTTGGATTTGACTCACTGTCCAGTTCTTACCATTACATATACCTGATGTCCGGTCTCTGCTCACCACCATTACTCTTCCAATGCAGACACTTATGATCTCTCACCAGGACTAGTGTTATAGGCTCCTAACTGGTCTACCAACGCTCAGCATCTCTCCTCTGTGCTCCATCTTCCAGCTAACAGCCAGAATAATCTTTCTCACATTCCAGTAGTCGTGTCACCATCCTTCTGTAGCTCACCTTCACATATGGGATGAAATGTAAATTCTTTAGAGAGGCTTCTTCATGTTCTGATCCTGTCTGTTTGTCTCACCACATCTTTATTCTCCAGTTGTAAATAATGTTTCTTCAGTCTGGAGCTATCTCTTGACAATGGGGTTGAAGAGCAATGTGTTCTTTTTTTCCAAGACCCACATCAAGTCTCCCTCTGCACCCAGGGAAGTCTTATTCCACTTACTCAGTAAGACCTTAATGCTCCTACAGACAATCACAATGGAATTATTTGTTTGTATGACTTTCTCATTGTGGAACACTGAGCCTTTAAGGGTTTAACTTTTACATCCTTAGCACCTTGGACAGAGCCCAGAATATACCAGCTGAGAAGTAAATTTTTTTGTTGAATTAATACATTAACTAATAAAAAAGCCTAGAATAAAATAGAAATTAGACACTTTTAAAATAAATAGGCAATAAATGAGCTTTAGTCATTAGCAGCAAGTCATACCATAGACTTAACTTTTCCTGGCTCATGAGAACTCCTAGAGACTTTGTCCCCTGAGCCTTCCCTGCTGGACTGCTCCCAGGAACATCTTTTCCTCAATACCCCAAGGATGTACCTTCACAGTGACATGGGGGACCCTTACAAACAAGGAAAGAGTCTGTAGGGAGAAAAAAGGCGGAAGACACATCGTCATTTTCACCTTGCTCACTAGTTGTCTTAATGATGTGGTGACATTAGACTCATATGTTGTTTTCTGGAAGAGCAGCTCCCAAACTTTTCATGGGCTGACCAACTTTTTAAAAATGGAAGGTCATCATATGGCAACCAAGTGTTTATTTCATCAAGTAAAAGCATAAACAAATAAAAGCCCCCAACTACTATAACCATTGTTGCATAAAGAAAAGAACACTTAAATATTAACAAAATGGGAAGGATATAATTGCAGAATGTAGGAGAATTCCTTAAGCAAATGTAATGACTTTCATGAAGTGAAGTTGTACTTATTTGTCTCATTGTTTCGCTATTTGGTGAAAATTTATTCTGAACTAGCGTGGGATCACCTGCAACATGTAGTATTCTTGAAGAAGTGGGGAATGACCTGCAAACAGCAGGACAGCCAAAGGGCAGGATGAGTAGCAAGGAGTTTCTTCCTGCTGCTCCTAACTGACCTTATGGAACTGCCAGTTGCCAGGGGGGAGACACAGCTCATTCTTTTTCCTGATGCTTCCACTGTTAAGAAGTGCTCTTGGGTTGAGTAGGGGAAACCTAGAACTTAAAAGCTGAATTCAAGCCATTGCCTAAGAATTTCTAAAAGTATCAATGAATGACAGTAGCACTTTTAACTTTAAGGAAAAGAGCACTTTAAGTGCTTTCTGTCATCTTGGTTACTTACTGAAATCTGTTGATAGTGTAGTGGGTGGTAAGGTAATGTTTGCATTGGCATGGCAACCACCAACTTAAAAATAATTATGTCCGTGTATGGTTTGTCATGTGTTGCTTTTAGCTTGTGGGTGGTCTTGAGTCCATATTTCTTACACATGGCATTTCAACCACAAGCTCTCCTAGAGGATCATCTGTGGGCTCTGGGTATTACTAAAGTCCCCCCAGCCAACTTGTGTGGTGTTGCCTAGCTTTTCCATCAGCACCTTATCCTACCAAGAGCAACAGACATTCTTAGTTATAGATCAGTGTTCTCGTGATTTTGACTCTCATAATTGAAAATTATCTCATAAGAGTGGGAGTCTGTTCCATCACTCTATAAGCTAAGTATTGTTGTTTTGAGAGAGAGAAATGAATATGTGGTTTTAATATTTCTAACGTTCAGTTGTTTTAAAAATATCAGTGAAGTTATAAATAGCTCAGCCTTCAACTTGGCATTGTAAATTTTAACATATTGTTATAATAAAATATAAATAGCCACATGAAATGAAACTTATCATAAATGGGGCCTCCTTTCTCTGGTGGTTGAATTTATTAAATATGGTAGGTGGACAGATTTTTGCAAGGTCTGAGCTATGGCCTGGAGAATCCAAAAGTGACTTGTGATTGTGACATATAGACTTAATGTCTTTGTTTATTGATTGGTCACTGTGTGGTATAAAATTAGAGAATTAGCATCAGAGGCTGGAAGTTGTCTGACTTGTGTACTCCAAAATTATCCTCTGGAGAAAAAACCTATGTTCAAAGCACCAGCATTTGGAGTTTTTTTCCTTTGAAGATCTTAGAAATCCTCTTATCAACAGCTTAAACCTCACTGTAACCTGGTCATTCAACACTGGGGGAACAGTTTTCCTAAGATACAATTTACAGACCATATACTTCACCTATTAAAGTATATAATCTAGTGGTTTTTAGTATATTCAAATACTTGTGCAACCATCACCATAATCAATTTTAGAATATTTTATTACCCCAAAAAAAACCCCTGTGCCCCTTAGCAGTCACTCCCCACTCATCTACCCCCAACCTCCTCCCCAGCTCTGGACAACCACTAATGTTTCCTCCATCTATATATTTGCCTGTTCATATAAGTGGAATCATATACTATGTGGCCTTTTGTGACTGGCTCCTTTTACCTAGCGTTACGTTTTTAAGGTTCATCCATGATAACATATATCAATAGTTCATGTTTTTTTGTTGCTGAATAATATCCCATTGTATGGATAAACACATTTTGCTTATCCATTCACCAATTGATGGGCATTTGTGTTTACACTTTGGGGCTATTATAAGTAACACTGCTATGAATATCCATGTACAAATTTTTATATGAACATATTTTCATTTCTTGGATATATACCTAGGAGTGGAATTGCTAGGGTATATGGTAACTCTATGTTTAACTTTTCAAAGTTTTACAAGAGTGTTTTTCAAAGTGACTTTTTACATTCCTATCAGCATTGTATGAGGTTCCAATTTTTCCACGTCCTTGCCAACTGTTGTTATTACCTTTCTTGTATTATCACCATCCTAATAGGTTTGAAGTGGTATATCCTTGTGGTTTTGATTTGCATTTCCCTGATGACTACTGGAACAGAAGGATGGCCCCTAACATTGTGGGATATTTTATAGAAAAAATATGTTTATTAGAACTTTATGTCTAATAAATAGATAAATAAATCTTTCAAAAAGCGGGGGGCACCTGGGTGGCTCAATCAGTTGAGCATTCGACTCTTGGTTTCAGCTCAGGTCATGATTTCAGGGTCATGAGATCAAGCCCTGCATCGGGCTCTGCACTCAGTAGAGAATCTGCTAGAGATTCTCTCCTTCTCCCTCCGCCCCTCTCCCACTTGCTCTCTCTCTCTAAATAAATAAGCAAATCCTTTAAAAAAAAAAAAAGGGAACTCTGTCTATTAGAATGTTTCTCCACAGAAATGGATTATGATGCACTTTTTTGCTATGTTTCTACTAGTGCCTCCTCTGGGCCTTCTGCTGGAAGCAAGAGAGAAACTACTAGAATTCAAACAGATTCAGTACAACATTACAAAAAATTCCAAGTGAAAGAAAAAAAAAAAAAAGATGAATTAAACAATTAAAGCTCCTGTTGGAGTTTTATGACTAAAAAGTAAAGATATATATATATATAAAGAATAAAGAGGAAATCTTAATTCCATGGCAACATTTCTCACCCTCAGTTATACATGATAATTTTCAGCTACAGGAAGAGTTAATATCTAGTCCTAGAGCACAGTAATAATTAGTCTGGATTGATAACTGTGATCTTCTTTAAATCCAGTGATTACCCAGTAAAGATTGCCCTTGATCAGTGTGGTAACTAGGTTGTCTTCCCTTTGCTCTGACCATATAGAATCATGTAACGAGATTATCATTTCTTCATGCTAAAAGATGGAATGTTTAATCATTTCAAATTATTAAATTTATTACTGAGATCTATTTTCAGGGCACTGTTTTCTTACTCTGTCTTCTATAAACTTTCTCTTAATATTTACTGAGCATGTTCAGGTAAGAGGGCAGAATAACCATCAATAATGATCTTGATGAGAGTCTTTTTTTTCTTTTAATAATTTTTTAACCAAATATATCCAAAATATTATCATTTTTACATATGTTATGGGCTGAATTGTGTCCACTCATAATTTGTCTGAAGTCCTAACTCCTAGTACCTCATGATGTGAATATATTTAGGAATAGATTCTTTAAAGAGGTAATTAAGTTAAACGAGGCCATCAGGGGGATTTTAGTCCAATATGATTGGTATGCTTATAAGGAGAGGAGATGTGGACACAGACACACACACAGAGGGAAGACCATGTGATGACACAGAAATAAGCCAGTGAGAGAGGGCTCAGAAGAAACTAACCCTACAAACACCTTGATCTCAGATTTCTGGCATCCAGAACTGTGAGAAAATATAATTCCTGTTGTTTAAGCCACCCAGTCTGTGGCACTTGGTTATGGCAACCCTAGCAAACTAAAACAATGTGTAGTTATTATAAAAATGATTGAGTGGGTTATATTCTTTTGGGGGAGAAGGTACCCAGGCTTTGAAATTGGTGTATATTTCACACATATAGCACAACTCAGTTTGGACTAGTCACATTTCAAGTGCTCAGTATCCATATGCAACTAGTGGTGACTATACTGGATGGTGTATGTACAAAAAATATATAATATCATGAAAGTCTTGATGATAGGGGGAAAGCAAGATGAAGAAACCAGGAGGCTAAAATAGAGGTTTAGTGGCAAAAGATAAAGAAATGTCTGGATTTTTATTTTTTTTATTTGAAATTGATATAACCACATTACAGAAAGTTTGGGGAAAATAAAAAAAGAGAAAACATGACCGTTCCCCATAATCCCATAACTATAGCACAACCACCTTAATTTTAGTATTTTCCTTTGGCCTTTTGTTCTCTATATTTTGCCTTGTTTTACATATAATTTTGTTTTTAATATTTAATCTGATATCATAGCCAGTTTTCCATATTGTTACAGTCCTCATGCCCATCATTTTTAAAGGCTGTATAATACTCCATCAAGTCAAAGCAACAGAATTTAATTAGTGTCCTTTACTATGGCAATGTTTAGTGTGTACAAAGAAAGAAGATAAAGAGTATAAAAATAAAAAGAACCAGGGGCGCCTGGGTGGCTCAGTCATTAAGCATCTGCCTTCAGCTCAGGTCATGATCCCGGGGTCCTGTGATGGAGCTCTGCAGCGGGCTCCTACTCAGCAGGAAGCCTGCTTCTCCCTCTCCCACTCCCCCTGCTTGTGTTCCCTCTCTCACTGTTTTTCTCTCTGTCAGATACATAAATAAAATCTTTAAAAAAAGAAAAAGAAAAAGAACCAAACCAAGAAAATTAAGAGAAAGTTTTTAGAGCAGAATTCTTTCTACTTCAAAGGCTGAGCAGATCACCATGAGCACAAAGTACAGTAAAGACTGAGAGTAGGTGAGGGGCGCCTGGGTGGCTCAGTCAGTTGAGCATCCGACTCTTGATTTTGGCTCAGGTCATGATCTCAGGGTCATGAGATCAAGCCCCATATCAGGCTCTGCTCTCAGTGGGGGAGTCTGCTTGAGATTCTCTCCCTCTGCCCCTCCCACTTGTGCTCTCTCACACGCGCTCTCTCTCTCTAAAATAAAAATAAATGAATCTTAAAAGAAGACTGAGACTGGTGATAAATAGGATAATTTATAATCAAAATTTAAATGAATATGATACATTTAATTATAAGCAAAATTCTAATGGCCCTTTATGGTAATTATGCATAAATAGTAAATGTTGACATAGGGTGATATAATTAGGGATACCTTTTCATGACCAAAGAGAATTTTTAATTTTAATTTTCTCTCTTATTTTTCCAGTCCTTAAAATCAGTTTTAATGTCAAGTATTCCCCTGATACTTGTCTTATCCAACTGTCCTGATTTATATGTTCCCCCAAACAAAAATTCTTTATTTATTATAAATATTTTTAATACAGTGGAAAAAGTACTATTAAATGTAACATAAATGACACAGATAATATTGATCTAGTTCCTGATTTCAAGTGACCTTAGAGATGAGTACCTCATTCATTAATTTACTCATTCATTCATTTATTAAGAGAGTAATACAAAATAAGACTAAAGTGAGTTTGGGAGAGGTGGAGAAGGGCCTTGCATAACAGGGTAGAGTTTGAACTTGATTTCAGAAGCAGTAGGTTGCCCACAGAGATCTTTCAGCAGAGCTTAAATACACATACACAGTTATAAATGTTTTTAGGATGAGGACCATGTGGAGAATGGACTGGAGCAGGAGAGATCTGTGGCAAGGGTTAGTAGGAGGCTGATGGAAAGGCCTGGAGAGAAGAAGATAAGGTGTGATAGAAGGTGCTGGCAGAGGGAAGGAATTGAGAAAGAGACAACTCCTGAGTCTGTAATTTAGGAGATTGGCTATATGCTGTGATAAGCTACAGAGGAGGAAAAGGAAGAGGCTTAGGGGAAAAGGCAATACATTTTGCTTTTACTTGAATTTGAGGAGCTTCCGAACACACGAGTGGAGAGGTCTTGTTTTTAGATAGCAGATGGAAAGAGACAGGGAACAGGAAGTCCTTCTAAACAGTACAAAGGAAAAGGCAGAAATGCAGACATACCAAGAGAGCTTGCCCTGTCAGCAAGGAGAGAGCTTCACAGAGTATAGAGTGCTTAACAGTGCTCAACTGCAGCAGATTTACAAAGAATAATCTCCAAAAATGTACCCCAAAAGTCATCAGTGACCTTAGCAAGAGGAGTTTAAGAAAGTTCTTTGAGACAAAACTCAGATATTCGTAACAGATGCTTACTGGGTATTCTCTGTGCGTGGACACTGTTCCAAGCACTCGACCAGATGCTATCTCATTTAACTCTTTCCACAATGCCATGATATATTTTCTATAATTATCTCCACCTTACAGATGAGAAAACAGGTTTGGAGGGCTGAGGAATACAGAAGGCCAACAGATCATTAGAGATGGCTGGCAGAGCCTAAGCTTCAGTTAAAGTTAAAAAGTTGGAGTAAAGGTCTTAGTGAAGAGAAGAAACTGCAGTTTTAGAATTAGGAAAAAAAAAAAAAAGCAGGAATGGGTAGTCCATAAGTCGGTGTTTCCCATACCTGCTGGAACTAGGTATCACTTGAGTTCTTATTAAAATACGGATTTTTAAAATTATTTTGATTAAAATAAAATTTAAATTAATGTGATCCACTTAATCATATGCAAAATTTTAACAGTCCTGTATGGTAATTGGGCATAAAGAGTAAATGTTGACAAGGTAATGCCATAATATAATTAGGGATACCTTTACGAGATCAAACAGAATTTTCCATTTTCTTCCTCTCTGTTTTCCAGGACTTAACATCAGTTTCAGTGTCAAGTGTTACCCGGATACCCATGCACATCCTCACCACACTGAGTGATGAGCAGAACATGTGGGAGCTGAGGGAGCAGAGAAAACAAGATTTGGCAGGGTTGGGTGGTGGGGACTGGGAGAGTTGTTAGTCAGTAACTTCCCCTAGGAAGCATGGAGGCACGTGGGCAGTGTTAATGTCTGAGAACCCGGGGAGTCCAGGCCCCGTGAGGTCCTGAGGGGGGGTGGGAAGGAAGAGAGGGGTAGCTTTGGTGGTCAGCTGGTTGCTGTAGAAAAATCGAAGGGTGATGGCGGGGGGTTTAAGGGGAATCCTGGCTGATGAGCTCCAGCTCCACACGCGGTTGAGAGGGAAGTGATGTGCCTGCCGTTTGATGGCAGCGTAAAATCTGGAATCATTGCCACGGGGAATGTAAACGAGAGCTGAGGAGGAGTACGTGAAATCACCGCTGAGCATTTCCAAGTTAGGAAGAAATGAATGGGAGGCTGAACCTAGGTGGCTACAACTTTATGGGTGTGGCAGAGGGCCTGGGCGGATCGGGTTTGAATTCCTGCGAGTCCTGGCAGACTGGATGTCTGCAGTGAGAACGGTGGGGGCCTCTGTTACCTCGTTGGCTTTGTGTTTTAGTAAGTCTGGAAGAGCAAGCCCTGTATGTACTAGCCCCAGGGAAATACTGGAACAACCTCTAGGCTCAGAATGAAAATAGCAGCTACTATCAATTGCGCACTTAGGATATATTGGAAGTTTTCTATATGCTTTACGCAGCTCCCATTTGTGAGGGCCACAGCAAAGCCAAGCTTCAGTTACAATGAGAGAGTTGGAGGAAAGCAGTTTTAGTGACAAGCAATTGCAATTTTAGAATTAGGAGACAAAGCAGAATGGGTAGTCCTTAGGTCGGTGTTTTCCATACTTGTTGAAACTGGGTTATCACCCGGGTTCTTAGTGAAATACAGATTCTGATTCAGAATTCTGATTCTTGAAATTCTGTTTCAAAGTTTGCATGGGTCCTAGAATCCTTCTGAAATGAGCTGTCCATGATTATGGAGGTTTGGAAAGCATTACCATGGGTTGTAATCACCAGGGTTGGGAGCAAAGTCAGGAGAAGAGGATACTGGAAGTGAGAGATGGGATGGAAAGAGAGGAGAGAAAGAACCAGTAGCATGGTGAACCTAAGGGGGGGGGGGGCAGGAGGGTCCTCATTCCTGTGCTCAGAGGGAAGGGGCATCTCGTCTCGGCAGAAGCCCTCAGGGTCCTGGAGACTGGTCCCCAGCCAACCCCAGTAGCAAAGTGGGGTCTCTTGGCTCTGTTCTTTCACAGATGACATCAGAACCCTCAGCACTTTGGGTCTCTCTAATCAGTTTGACCTCAAGGCCAGGCATCACAATGGTATAATTCAATTTTACAACTAAAATATATCTGTATCTTAATTACCACCTTACCACCCCCACTGCCCCGAAAGACAACTTATACCTGCTTAGAGACATCTAAAGCCCCTTGCTGAGGACCAAGTTTCTCCCATACTCTCTCTCAGTTATAAGAGATTTAAAATGCAAAAGTCAGGAAGAGAGGAAGCATTGAAATGTATTGGCAGTACGATATAATCCATTCATTCATCAACCAGTATAAACAGCTGGCCTGAGTGTCCCCAACAGGCAGTGTGATGAGAGGGATCAGTACCGGGAGAGAGCCACCTCTCTTAGGAAAGAACGCTGGAAGGGCAAAAGGAAGAAGGTTGCTAATCTAAGTTCCAGTTTTTCCTTGTTTTACCTAAGAAGGCCGGAGACTGAACTGTTTACATTCAAAATAAAAAAGCCAAATGGACATTCCATGCTGGGGTGTTTTTCTGGTGCTAGAGCTCATCCGGGTGCAGCTTTTTGGGAGTGTAGCTTGAGAGTGCTAGGAGGACTGGAAGTCAGCAGAAAGAGACATGATTTTAAAAAATAATAAGAGAATAATCTATGGGCCCTTCTAAGGCAGCTGCTGATGGGTTCTAGTTAAGACTTATCAGTGGGTTCCTTCAAAGTCTTGAAAAGGAAGCCATGAAAAAGCATCCGAGGAAAAATATGGAGGGGAGTTTGAGAGGCTAAGTACTGATTCTTACAGACTTTGATTGAAAAATTGTAGTGAATTTGAAGTGTATGAGCAATGGTTGTTCTCAAAGGCTCCATAATTCAGTTAGTTCACTACAAATTCATTGAACCACCTCTGGTCTTGCTTCAAATCCCTGCCACCACCAAAAATGTTAGGGGCAATCAAATACACGATTATAATTTATAGCTGCTGTATTGACAGGCGGACAGATCCCTTCTCCCAGAGCTTCATGCTGTTGGCTTTCGGTAAACCTGAGCATTTGAAAAGCATTATTAAGTGAAATCTATACGTGCGTGCTGAATCTGTAGAGATGACTTTCAAATGTGTCCAAACTCTAGGATGGTGAAGTCTAATGTTATTTTTAGATTTTCTAACTTTTTTTAAGCAAACAGAGTCTGATCTTAACAAGGATATTGACAAAAAGAAGATACCAATGATTATCTTATATTGTTGTGTTAAAATACAATTTCACAAACACCTTCCATATGATTCCCTGCCCTTACTTCATGTGTCAAATCCTAGACATTGGGAAAGAAAAAAAATGGCAGCCTCGGACATGACTTAATTTAGCAGGTATTAAACTGAGACCTCATATTTGAATCCTTTCACTTTAGAAACAGTTTTATGTGTGGACATTTATTTGCTTGTGGCATACTGTATGCATAAAATTCAAAATTAAAATTTTGTCAGAATGACATCTGGTGTTAACATTTGCCTTTCCTCAATCCTTAACAGTCAAAATCAAGTTATCCATCATAGATTTGCTAATTACAGACGGCCTAAATAGAACTTCCTCAAGGAATGCTGTTCAAAGTAGGTAATACCAAAGCTCTGGAAGGTCGGAAGGTACTGAGTGTCTGAATATGTATGCTTGACATGCGTTTATTTAACCATTTATCCCCTTCCGTTTTACACATTTCTGCTTCTCATCCTCACCACATCTCTGTACTCTTTTAGATTGGTCCTCACATCTGATGTTAATGCCAGTGCTTACACTTGAGCTTCACTTACTTTTCCTTTGAATCTAGTGAATTTCAAAAAAAAAAAAAAGCCAAGGGGGAGGGGTATGCATTAGGAAGGCAGTTAAATAAATGGACCTGTTTCTGGAAGTCTCAGAAACATGTGGATGACATATCTACTCCTGTTGAGGGGAGGTCACCTTCCCTTAACTGTAGGGAAGAGGGGCAGTAAGAGGTCCAACAAGAAATAAGAGAGGTGAACAAAGCACTAGAAAAGTAACTATGTGTTGCCTTCTTCAACTTTTCCTCTTCATCCTTCACCTTCGGCTTTTCCTTCTTGTTTTAAAACTTTTTATTTTGAAATAATTTTAGACTTAACAGAAAAGTTACCCCTAAAAAGTATAATTCCCATACACCTTTCACCTAACTCCCCCCACTGTTAAGATGGTGTGTAACTGTGATCCAAAGAACTAAAATAAGAAATTAACATTGGTACAAAACTTCAAACCTTATTTGAACATCACCAGTTTTCCCATTAATGTCCTTTTGTGTTTCACGATCCAACACAGGATCCCATATTGCCTTAGTTATGGTGTCCCCTTGGTCTCCTTTCCTCTGTGCCAGTTCTTAGCCTTTCCTTGTCTTTCATGACCTTGACCCCTTGAGGGGTATTTGTCAGTTATTTTGTAGAACATTCCTCTGTTTGGGTTTGTCTGGTGACTGATCATGGTAGATATTTGACCAGAATGCTCCAGAAGGGCCAGGCCCTTCTCCGGGAGTCCATGATGTCAGTTTGTCCCATGACTGGTGAAGTTAATCTTGATTGTTTCATTAAAGTGGTGTCTGCTGGATTTTTTCCCTTCTTTAATTAATACGTATCTTGTGGGAGATATCTGAGACCATACAAATATCCTGTTTCTCGTCATACTTCACCCACTGATTTTAGTATCCATCTGTGTTTCTTATCACCGCAATTACTACCGTGGTGTTCTAGCGGTCATTTTCAGGTCACTCATCCCTCCCACATCCATTAATTGGAATTCTTCTATAGTGAAGAGCTGTCCTTTCTCCCCTGACCATTAATTTTTTATTCCAATTATTTGTATCATTTTAGATTCATGGATTCATAAATTATAATCCAATCCTATCATTGTTGCTCAAATTATTCCAACTTTGGCTATTGGGGGCTTTTTTTCAGGATAACCCCTCTTCCCTTTTGACTTACCTAGGTTTTTTTGAGAACCTTCTTACTTTTTGGCACCGTGAGGTGCTCCAGGATCATTTCATATTTTCCTTGCCACAGTCAAGGAATCAAACACTTTTTCAAGGAGACCTGATTTCTTTTATGGCAGAATCATGTTCAGAGGCCAAGAACTGGGTTCTAGCAGTGCTCACTGCCAGGTGTCATTGTTTCTAGACCCTCTCAGCAGACAGAACTTGGAAATATATGTGTATGTACTAACCCCATGCATACACACATATCCAGAGTTCTGAATCTCACATTTCAGATTCTCATTAAAAAAGCACGAGTTTATACTAATACCTCCAATTCCAATCCAATACCACAGTGTTTACTGTAGACTTCCCCTTTCCTTATTTGTAATTTTTCATTCAGCAAGAAAGCTGGCTCTCATTATTTACAATATATTTACTTATTTGTTCAACCCTAGTATATGCCTAATGTTTCAGAATTGCTAACCCATACCCTCGTGGAGACAAGAGTCTAGTTTGTGTACAATTCTTTTTGACTTTATGCTTATTGTATCTAGTTTTCCAATGTCACTTAACTTCTTCCCCAGGCCTTTTAATGTGGGATGTTAGTTATTTGTAATATAATTAGGTCTATTCTTATAGTTGTATTCCTATTTGGGGATCCCCCCACATGTTTATTGATTGTTGTTAACATACATACAATAAAATTTACTCTTTGTTGTATACAATTACAGGGTTCTTTGATAGTGCAGAGTCACATATCCACAGTCATCATACAGAACAGTTCCATGATTCCAAAATCACCCTACCCCCAACTCCTGACAATCACTGATCTGTTTTCCATCTCAGACAATAGCAGCCTTTTGGATCTGGCTCCTTTCATTTAGCAAAGTGCATTTGAGATTCATCTATGTTGTTGTGTGAGTAGTATTCCATTGTGTGGATGTTGTACTTCATTCTTATGACATGATTTGTGATCCTTGCCCATGCAACTAATGCCTACATTTGTAAAATTGCCCACTGGACTGATGCTTTTTGGGACCCTGAAACTGTGACTTTTAAAGTATGCTTTTCATCTTTTTTTTTTTTTTTTAGCATAGAGTTTATTTCACTTTATCTTATTTACTATGGTTATTTCCTATGACCATCAATCATTTTAACATTTCAAGGAGGGTTAGAGCCAATCTTTAATTATTTTGGTAAGATTGACAGGGAGAGTATGGATAATTGAAATCTTCACATAATCTACAAGCCTTGTAATAGCTACTTCTTCTTCCCCCAACTACTTAAAGGTAGCAAAATTGACTCATTTTAAGTTTTATATCCTTTCCCTTCCTTTACTTATCCTCTGGTAGAAGCACTAATGAGTCCTCAGGTGACCATAAAAATGGAAAGACAAAGAAAAGGGGGAAGCACAGGCTGTGGGTAATCTACATAGTAGATAAAAAGCCTCTGAGTCACTGAGAATTGATTGCACTCTAGTAAAGTAGATCTGATTAGGGATTATGTATCTTTGACATATTTTAGATTTCCATTTAATGCTTGGCACCTGTTGATTCAGTGATAGACTTGTGGTCTGTCCTAAAAGTCCACCTAAAAGAATATATAATCCTACATAGAACGTATCAATTTCCTAGCTCTATTGTCTCTTTTTGCTCTCTATGTGTGCTTCACTACAAAATACGGCATTAATTTGTGGCACTGGGAGAATCTTAACTGCACTAAAGAAGATATTTGTATTTTACATCCATGGATAGACATACATGGATAGTCTTTTGACAATCTGTTGACCTCTAGAGATTTTCTGTACTAATGTAGGCGCATTTCCTGGGAGAGAGGAACCTCATTTGAGTCAGATTTTCAAGACTGCAAAGCAAACAAAATTAAGACCCATTTACCAGAAAGATCATCTCCACAGCTCCTCTGATACTGATTAGCATGGTAACTTTGAAAACCCTCAGATCCTATCTCTTTTAGTCTGAGAGATCTTCATTCAGCCTCAAGAAGCATTCACTATGAATTTCTTTCTTTTTTTCCCCTCAAGATTTATTTAGAGAGAGAGAGAGAGAAAATGGCAGTGAGGGGAGGAGCAGAGAGAGAGGGAGAGAGAGAATACTCAAGCAGACTCCCTGCTGAGCACAGAGCTAGATGTGGGGCTCAATCCCAGGACCCTGAGATCATGATCTGAGCTGAAATCAAGAGTCAGATGTTCAACTGACTGAGCCACCCAGATGCCCCTAGACTATAAATTTCTTCAAACCTTTTTCTTTCTGTATCTCCAGGACCTAGCACAGAGCCTGATTTTTAATAAGTTTTTGATAACTACTTCCTGAATGAATTCAATATTTCAGGCTACTGATAGGACTTTTTGTTTACTCATATAAGAAATCTGATTGTTTGTGAGATGTATAATTTAATTAGTTTGCAGGAATTCATAAAGCCTTGTCATCTATCAATTAGCTAGTAAATCACTAACTGCTAATAAATATATGTAGTATGTTTTTCTGGTACTTTTTATATTTATATCATGTGTCTTCCTTTCCTAAATCCCTGTGGCCTACGTTGGTGAGAAATGATAATACATTTCCCCTTTCTCTTTTGTTGCCCAAGGGAGGGAAGGTTTGGCTGATTTCGAAAAGATCACTTCATAGTGTGAAATCTTAAAAAAAAAAGAAAGAAAAGTTTTATTTTAGTTTTATGGACTTTGAATAAAGGTCTAAAACTATGTCATTATGCAGGATTTATTGTTATAGCTCTCTTGGTCTATAAATTATTACAGAGGACTTTCTGAAAAAAAAAAAACATTGATAATTCATGTGTTTGGTATTCAAAACAATATACTTGGGCTGAGTTTTAGAATCCAGGTGTGATCCTATCCTTGACAAAGTGGTCACCAACAACCCTAGTCCATCATAATCTTTCTTTTCAGTCAAATAATGGCACCATTGAAAGTCAGCCCAACCCTGTTTTGGTATGTCAGTTCTGACTCCTGTTTCAACATTAGCTGAGGGTTGAGCTAGTAGGCATGGCTCAATGAATTATATTTACTTAAGGTCACTACAGCCATTAAAACGCAGATAGGTAGGTAGGTAGGTAGATAGATAGATAGATAGATAGATAGATAGATAGATAGATAGATAGATATTTAGAAATACATAGAACTTAGATATACCAGTGTTTGCAAACTGGGATTCCAGAGGCTGAATTTGGCTCAACAGACACTGTATGTTTAGGCCACAGACTATTACTTTAAAAAAAAAAAAAAAAGCCAATATTTAAAAATCAAGATATTTCACACAGGGAGACTAAATTTGCTAATTTTTTCTCATATTTTTGAAGCTGGTAGAAATCACTGGTTCATGCTTAGAACTTTTCCTGTAAATCTCAAATGACTGCTTGAATTTAAGTTTAACCATACACTTTCTTATTTTCTAAAAATTACTTTTAAAATGCTAGGTTTGCAAATCTGCGGTATTACAAAATCTGGAACCGTATTCTGTCTTTCACCTGTGAAAATGTTACTAGTAACCCACATATGTTCACAAAACTGGCATTGAGCTGTTTTTCCGTAGAAAGTGATGGATTTATGGTGCCCTGTCCGCACATTCTTGGCGAGCGCCCTTTTGACCACTGGCACGTATTTGTAAGACCATCTGCACTGGGGGTAGAGCCTGTGGTTTTGGAATAGGTCCAAGTTAACTGGCCCACACAGGGGAGCCAACCCATGACCTTGACCCCATTACCACAGTGTTCTAACCAATTGAGCTAAATAATTGAGTAATTGTTTCTCAGCAATCTGATCAAATCAGTGGGCATATATTAAGAGTCTGTCTGTGGACAGGGTGAGAATGTCAGTGAACAAGGGAGCTTAAGATAATGGGAAAGTTATCAAGTCCTTACATTGGTTGGCATGTTATATTTGGCCAAGTAGTCACAAAATTGGACTTTGTCATTATAGCTAATTGCATTTCTGGGCAATAGGAACTCACAGAAACACTAAACTTTTATTGAGTAGGATTCCTTTTTAAGGATTCAGAATTTTGGGTAAATAATTCATAACATATGTACAAACAATTGGGGATCATAGCAAGATGGAAAGAACTTTGTACTGAACTGAGGGGTTCAAGTCCCTGTTTGGTCCTGAGTACCCATGTGGCCTTAGGCTGGTCACTTGACTTTCTAAGCTTTGAGTAGGATTGGATAATATGCTCTCGAAGAGTTTTCCAACCCTAAGAGACTTTCTATAACTGTACAATTTTTGAGCCCATAAGAACACTTTGTGGGCGCCTGGGTGGCTCAGTCGTTAAGCGTCTGCCTTCAGCTCAGGTCATGATCCCAGGGTCCTGGGATCGAGTCCCACATCGGGCTCCCTGCTCTGCAGGAAGCCTGCTTCTCCCTCTCCCACTCCCCCTGCTTGTGTTCCTGCTCTCGCTGTCTCTTTGTCAAATAAATAAATAAAAAATCTTTAAAAAAAAAAAAAGAACACTTTGCATACAAATCTCTTTATAACAAAGAATGCCAATGAACTATTTTTCACAGATAATTAAATAAACAATATTTCAGAAGGACTTATTGAGAAAACTTATTTTTTTAAATATAGTGCTGGTGCATTAAATCAACATATAACATACATATTTCACATAATATAAATCCACATAAATCCAATGTAAATCCAATAAATAAATAAATACATAAACCATAGCTTTATATATTATATGATCAGTTCTTAATGGCATTTTATGTTCCAAAGCATTTATGAATCACCTTGAAAATTTTTCCACCTTATCAAAAAATTCTTATATTCAACACATCATATTAATGAATTGCTTTGTGTTATTATTTATTAATCTTCTGATTTTAGGTCCATTAATGTGGCCTTTTTATTTGTTTATTTATTTATTTATTTTTAGAGTGGGGGAGGAGCAGAGGGAGAGAGAGAATCTTAAGCAGGCTGCCCACCCAGAGTGCAGCCTGACATGGGGCTTGATCTCACAACCCTGAGATCATGACCTGAGCCAAAATCAAGATCAGACGCTTAACTGACTGAGCCACCCAGGTGCCCCGGGGCCCTTTTAGAACTACCTCTGTTTCCTCTAACTTGGTAAATTTAGATTAAACACGTTAAGCTCAGGCTTACCAAATTCCTTACCAAACTGTACATTTTTCTAGTTCTTTCTTACTAATGCACTGAAATATTATTTTTTTAGAACTGAGGTAAGAGTTGGATTTATTGTTCTTTTATCCAAACTGATTCTTCCACCACTGGATTAACTGGATTCCTGTGTCTACAGAGCTCAGTAGGATGGGTCATAGAGAGTGTTAGGGTTGGTGTAAAATGAATGAAAACAGCTTAGTCACACTTGAAATAATATATTGGCTTGGGTTTCCAAATAACCTTCCCAAATGAAAAACATAAATACTGTGGGTTTCTACAGAATCAAATATGACTGTCATGTTTATAAAAAGGATTAGTTACTGGAAGTCGCTTCAATATTAGGTGGCAAAGTTTAGAAATACCAAAGCGGGGGAGACCAGAAGCATTAAATCCAGAGCCAAACACAGGTTGCAGATGCTCTGGGTGATCATCGCCAACCCCACCCATCATCTGAACGATGCTGCTGGTACCCCCTCCACTGGCCATCCAGAGCCATTCAGAAACAGGCTGCCAGTACATTGTGGCAGATGATGAGACACCTCCATCATCTGACTTAACACATAGCTGGGCATAAGTAAAATTTCCAATATCATTCCGTTTATATGATGTGATTCAAAATTGATCTGATATTTAAAAGTAGCCCCAGCAATAAGGAAACACCCTCAGGTTAATTTACTTGGTTGAATCATCTACATTTTTTTTTAAAGATATACTCACCAAAAACTCCAT
Source organism: Mirounga angustirostris (assembly GCF_029215605.1). Classification (NCBI taxonomy): domain Eukaryota; kingdom Metazoa; phylum Chordata; class Mammalia; order Carnivora; family Phocidae; genus Mirounga; species Mirounga angustirostris. The sequence continues at coordinate 165,424,242 of NW_026991711.1, forward strand.
CTAGGATGTTCTACAAAGAGGCTCACACCTCTGATTCATTTCATTATGTACTTTATATGGCGTGCATTTAATTACCTACACACAAATTTTCTAGCATTGGTTTCTTTTATCATTCTGTCAGAACAATCACAGCTATTTTGAACTGTAGAATAGGACTAGGAATCTGCGGGGAATTATTCATCTGTGGTATTGAGGAAAGGAAAAATTAGCCATTGGTACAGGAAAGGGAGGAACAAGAAAATATACTTACATAGCAGAATAGTAGTTTCACAGTCTAGTGGACAAGCAAATAAGAGCCTGATGCCTTGGACAGACTATAAATCAATTTCTGATTTCTTCGGTCAAATTGTAAATCACCACTGTGCTATGCTACTATACATTTCCAGGGGAAAGCATACTTTTATGATTGTGTGTTACTAGTAATAGGCCTTTATGAATTATAAGTGATTAGAAAACCTTGTCAGAAACCAAGTTATTGTTGATGATGTTGTTGTTGTTTGATCCTGGATATATTTTCTGTAAGGATGTTACATTGTTGGAGAATGAGGTTATATCCATTTTATAAAATAAGGTTAAAATCCTGTGGGAAATCTAGTCCTATGAAAAAGATTATTGTCTCTTGCCCGGCCCCTTCTAGACAAAGGAGACATCGTTGATTGCTTGATGGCCCTTGAATGACTGTCACTTTGGCAGAGCTCCTTCAGTATAAAGTGCTCTGGGACCTGGAGGGTATGGGGACCATGCAGCTCAATGGATAAGCAGCAACTCTATCTAAAACAATAAATTATGCCTCATTTTGTAGTTGGCACCCTATCTTACACATGGGTCCCAAGATTTTAAATTCAAGAAAAGCTAAAGAAAGCGAGTTTTTAGACATTTAAAAAATGAATGGAGACCCTTGTAGGCAGCACAGGTTTTGAAAAATTTCCCAAGACTTGTGACTTCTGGGCCCTAGGAGAGTCAAAGTATTATGTAGAATGTCACTTGAGACATTCAGGATAGATATATTTTTTCCCTCTCAGCATATTCATAGTTGAGAATCAATTCAGTTTTATGGCCTACTCTTCAGGGACGTACTGAATAAGAAGGGGAATATTAGTTAACTTTAAATCTAACATAAAAGTATTGAAATCTGATCCCTTGCCTTACAAACTAAGTTAGGGCTCAGATTTTTTAAATTACCTCTTTTTCCAAAAGAACTCTTTTATGGAAGAGCACAGATGGAGATATTATCATTTGGAATTCTGTAAGGACAGGACAAACTAATGACAAAGACCAGCAGTGTCAAAGGAGGACCAAGCAACTACCTCATGCCTATCTTTATTTGATGCCTAAGATTAAAAAGGCCATAATTTCTGAAACTCTGAAATTAAAGGTCTAATTAGGAGATAAACATGGTGTCTTTTATAGGTGACATCTTGCAGATTAATCATCTCTAATGACAGCTTTAGGTTTGAATTTCATTCTAGAATTTAGCCTGGTGTTTTTGAACAGGGTATTTGTACAACATGAAAGAACTGGTCATCATGAGATAGAATCCTCAGGTGACTCAGTAACCCCCATGGCACTGGGATAGCCAGATGTTTTTTACCTTTACTAGGTGAATAACTGTCTGCCCCCTATTTGGTCTTGCTGTGGCAGTAGACATCCAGGGCTATGGCTAGCTTATAGCTACCACACCTACATTAAGCTAGTTTGGTGATTTCTGTGTCCATAGGGACAGTATATTCCAGTTTGGGAGCTTTATGGGAAGATAACATATTTGTTATGAGGGACCATTGGGTCCTTCTTCTAGGATAGAGGCCATGAAGAAAAGAGACAAGTGACACATCCCTGAAATCCCTACCTCACCTTTAATTCAGCTGAGCAATACTTGGTTGGATTTTTACTATACATCCATCACTAAGAATGAGAGTGGAGACCACATTTGACTAATTTACTTGGAACCTTAGCATCTACTAGATTTACAAAGTAGGTGCTCTGTAAGCATGTTGAATGAATGCATGTATGCATAAATAAGGGAAACAAGTAAAGAGTCTGTCGTGGCCCTTGAGGAGCTCACATGTAAGCAATGGTTAAAATAGTGCCCTAAAATACAGGTGCTAACATCAGCACAAACCCTCTTCATCTCCAGACTCCTCTGTGAATCCACTCTCCATCGCATCTTGGCTGAAGATGGATATGCTTATCCAAGTTAGTTTTCTTTAGTAAAACTGTTACACACATCAAAAAAAAAAAAAAATCAAATATGAGTTCTAGTAAATTGAGACGTCCCAGAAATTAACCCCCAGCAATTCTCCCTTATTCAAAATTGCTTTTTCTTCTGCAGAAAAAGAAGAAAAAAAAGAAGCCCAAAGTTAAGAGAGCTTCTACCTTTTAAGAACAGTTTCAAACTTAGTATCATTTATTAAGAATCAATGTAATAACTCTTTTCTATTGTTTAAGGCTCTCTTACCAGCTCTATCGTGCATTAATTATTTTGCTTCTTTTGTATTTGTACAATAAATCTTGACAAAAAAAAGCCACATAATTTAAGATTCTTATGGCACAATGGAAAAGTTTCCCACCCCCAGGAAAAAATATTCTGTGATGTTCTCATTGTATTTTCAGGGCAGATTTTATATATTAAAAAGAGGAAGAAGAACATGAAATGAAAAAAAGAATAAAGCCCTAGTTATACTTTGTGTGACATGCAGAAGGTTTAGTATATATAGAACATAAAAGAACATTACATGAGCTACAGAGGGATAGAGCTGTGTGTTCTTAATTTTAAATTTCAGATAAATATGATTTCAGCTTTGATCCTACATGGACTAATTCTTTTGTCACTCAACTAATTAATTCAGTATGCTAGAGAAAAGAGCTAATTTGGGCATCAAAGAAGTGATAATTTTTTTTTTGTTTAATCTGAGTTATAAAGATAAGTTTTACTCCCATTAGACTGGGTCTGGAGCTTAATCACTTTATTCTTGTTTAGTGCAGATGCATTCCGGAGAAAATATGCCATTTCTCTTAACTTCTGAAGATGGAGCAGTAATACCCCGATTCCCTTTAAAATGGTCCTTTGCATAGTCACTATACCCACCCCCCCAAAAAAATCAGCCATTTTTTAACATTGTCCTTTTGTTCTTTATACATGAGTTAGTCACCATTCTTTTGATAAGGGACTTTATAGAAAGTATACATAAGTTAATTTGTGCTATTGGAATATAAGTTGTATTTGACATTTTATTTAGAGACTAGAGACGAGATCTCCAGTTTCCATAGAACTTTTAATTAACCCTCCCTGGATTTAATTTCACTGACATGAGTCAGTTTTTCCCTTCGCAGGCAGTTTGCTAAAATGACCCCACTTGCCAGTGAATGAATCTCAGAGCTGTTTCCTGTGGAGGGACATTTCCTTCTGCAGGATGAATCCATGGTCATTGAGGAGTGAGCCCTGGCAGATTGAGCACGGGAAGGCCCCGGGTGTTGGGGAACCTCCCACAGTTGGTAGAGAAGTTTACACATGGGGTGTGATTTGGTCTCAGAACACTCCTTTCCTAGGGCCCAGGTTTCCGGGATAAAGGAGGTTGAGAAAACGGAAGAAGGGGATGCTGTGCGCACACAGATGAAAAGTCTAGATTCCAGCCATGTGCTGTTTGAGTCAGCATGTGTTTTAAGCACAGGCCATCAGCTGTCTGTGCACTCAAGCTGCCTTCAGAGATGCTCAGAGATCCACTTAAAAGCAATAAAAATAAAAAGGAAGAAGCCACATATTCTGCCTCTTTGAAATAAGTAAACATTTAATAAAAAATGCCTTTCTAACTATTAAGAAAACATAAAAATGCAAAAAAGATCTATTTTTTTAATGCTCCTGTTAAATATATTTCCCAGAAATCATAAGCATTTAGTCTGAATCACTAAGACTCTTGCCTACGTCTTAAAGCCAGTGAGAGCGTATGAAAGCAATTAATCAAAGTTCACTGTGCTCCTGAAGAGTATTTCTTCTTCTGGAAAGCAGGATAGAATAACTTAAAACCCAGTGTGGTCGTGACAGTTAATAAGCTTTTTATAGTCCCTGTGTGGATCTGAAAATCATACCTTATTAGTATCTTTATCTTTCTTGCTCACTCATTCACGCTTATTTTCATTTAATTTTAATTTCTGGCCTCTTTTTCATATTTTTTTTTTCCTCTTTCTCCTAACAGAGTGCTGCTTTAATAATCTTAGAGTGGAATTTTCATTTGATACAAAAATGCTCAGCAAAAGTAAATGTCCAGTGGCTCCCAGATCCCTTAAGTGATTCTTGCAAGTCAGTCTTCCCAATGCCCTTTTTACTTGTTTGTTTGTTTGTTTGTTTGTTTCTCAGAAGATGGGTTATTACTGATGTACGTTTTGCTTTACTTTGCTTTCTGGACCCGCTAGAATTATTTACAATATATTCGTACTTCCAAATCTATTGTGTTTCCTAGCTTCTCAGTCTGGGAAAGCAAATTAGCTCAAGGAATCCCAGCAGCTGAATTCAGAGCCAGAGAGCTGCTTAAGACTCTACCCAGCAGATGTTTTATCCACTTAGAGAGAAATCTTAGAATGTTATAGGACCTCCCTGCTTTTCAATCCTAAAAACAAATATCAACACATTTGAGATCTGAAGGTCCGCTGCTTTGGAATGAAGAGTCTCCATGACCACCAATATAGGAATCTCATCCTGGGAATGAGCAACAACCCAGAGGCAAGTAGCTGTTTAAGGATAGGTGGGAATGTTGGCCTCAATGGAAGTAGTAAAGATAGCAGTGGGATTAAACATGTTTGTTGTTTTCATATAGCTTGTCTTCATCTTGGAAACATATAAACATACCCAAAATAAGTGTCTAAACAATGTACCAGAAATTAAAATTTTAATTAGAAATCATTTTCAGAGCCTCAACTGCTTGACCCACTTAGTTAACAAGAAATAACAAGAAAGATTTTTTAATACTGAGTTTTTCTTCGGTTACTAAACCATCAACTCACTCAGCTTCCCCTTGTGAACATATCCTATAAAGCAAATCCCTATTTCCCTTTGCATGCCCTGGAGTGGGCTTATAGAGTTTAAATTACAACCCTTCTGTTATGGAAAGCATACAGAGTTTATAGCACTCCACCTCCCTCCTGAAAAATCACAGGCATTAGCATGGTAATCATATACTGTGGAAGGCTAAAAATAGAAAAAATTTTCTTAACATTAACAACAAACACAAATCTGTTCATTATTCGATTGATAATATTAACATAAAAATAAGCAATGCCTTAGGTACCAAAAAAAATGGGGGAAACTCTCTAATTGGTCAATTTTCATTGAATTTTTATCAGATACTTAACTCTCAAGTACAATGGGAGCCATCTCAGGTAAACAAGTAAAGACCTTTGTGACATACGTTTTAGAGAGAAGCAATCACCAAAGTGCACAAAACCATATGAGATTCAATACATGGAAGTAAATTTCATCAGCATACGCATATGCTAATTCGGAACCCAGCTTAGAATGCATCAGACAACAGAAACCTTTTATGGGTGAATTTCAAAATAAACTATGGAAATACAGTCAAAGGTCTGTGAACTTCTCTGCCCCTGTATTTTGCTTGAGCTATTTCAAAGTGTATAATTTACAAAATGGTAAGACAATATCATAACTTATAAGTCAGCTGGTTACAGGGAGAATGAACCATTATCAAAGTCCAGAACATATTTTTACTGTGAAGTTGGTGCATTTTCTTTTTTTGTTGTTGTTGGTTTTGTTTTGGGTTTTTTTTTGAAGTTGGTGCATGTTCATATCTGACATCATTCCATAGATATTCTAAGTGTAATATTAGTAATGACTGGATCTTGTAGCCTTTTCCAAATGCATCATTGACACCCAAAGGTATTTCGGGATTGCAGAAGGAAGAAATACATTGTTTCATACTTGCAGCTCTCCTTGGATTCATAGCTCACCACTAATTTGAAATAAGAGTGTGTGAACTTTTTCCTTGCTGGACTTTTTAGTCCTCTTAAACCATCACTCAAGATTGCTTTTATACAGTGTGTGTGCTCAGTGGAAGATGAGCAGATACTAACAGCTGCATAAACTGCCCAGTGGGACCTGGGAAGAAAACTGTAGACAGGCAGTACTTAGCAGAATGAAGAAGTGAATTAAATAAGAGACTAGACATGAACAAAGGCAGAGATAGAGCTATACATGTTGTTGAATTTGGATCATTTGTCAGGGTATGTGGGAATCTGGGAAGGATTCAAAAGTCATCATTACCTAGAAAACTCAAGGAAAGAAATAAAAACAGAAGAAAAACAAACAGAATTTGCTAAGAAATTAGGGGATAACTACTAAGAATTATATTAAAATCTTTATCATTTGGAAAACAATAAGATGCTGGGAGCTTGTTTAGCTGTTTAATTGGATTGAGGAGTTAGATATTTGCCTAACAATTGATGGTGTTAGTGGTTACATTCCATGTGAGTAATCCATGTGATGTGTCATGGCAGCTCAGTGAATGAATGAATGAATGAATGAATGAATGGACCATTATTAAATTCTACTTCCCCATATGGCCTTTTAGGGCCTCCTGACCTAGGCAAAATTACAACCAAAGAGGTCTGGTTTTGGTATTTTTCTGTATAACCCTTTATGAGATTCTTTTCAACCTTGTATAGTCCTTTTCCTTTGATTTCTCAATTTGTACCAAGAAGTCTCATTTTATGGATAGAATCCATTTCTCTTATACATGTTGCATCCTACTGACTAATAAATGAATTACCTGGAAACTCCTCAGCTGTCCATTCATCAACTCTATACCTCTTCTAGCTGCTGCTTTTCTTGAGTCTCCTCCTATCTAAGGCCAGTCTCTCTGGAGTTTCTATATATCCCTGTCCTCTTCTCTTATCAAGAACTTTGTTCTCCTATACGAGTGTTCATAGCATTATTCACAACAGCCAAGAGATGAGCATAGCCCAAAAGTCCATCAACAGATGAATGGATAAACAAATATGGTATGTATGTACAAGGGAATGTTATTCAGCCTTAAGAAAAGGAAATTCTGGCATATGCTATAGCATGGATGAACCTTGAAGACTTGATGCTAAGTGAAATAGACCAAACACCAAAGGACAAATATTGTATGATTCCACTTACATGAAGTAACTAGAGTAATCAAATTCAGAGACAGAAAGTAGAATAGTGGTTCCCAGGGGCTGGGGGAGGGAGAAATGGGGAGCTACTCTTTAGTGGATACAGAATTCCAGTTTGGGATGATGAAAATATTCTGGAGATGGGTGGTGGTTGATGGTTGCACAACAGTGTGACCATGCTTCCTGCCACTGAACTGTATATTTAATAATGATTAAAATGGTAAACTTCATATTATCAATATTTTAGCACACTAAAAGAGAAAATAGCTTTATTCTCCTTTCTCTTCCATTCCAACCTCTCACACTCTGACATTTCTTCCTCTCACCAAACAAAAGCCCTCCAGTATCAGCCAAATGGAAAATCTCCTGTTTCAACATTCCACCCAAACTCCAGCAATCACCCCACCAGCCAAACTTCTTGAAGTGGTTGTACACACACAGATGCATACTTTTACACTTATCTACCATTCACTCTCAAGATCACTGTCACCTGGCCTCTGCTCATAGCATGCCACTGAACCATGCCTTCAAAGTGCCAAATCCAGTGAACTCTGGAGTCCTGACCTCGGTGGATTTCTCAATGGCATTTTCACCTGGTGATCATGGCCCCTTCACAGTGCACTTCCCTCGTGTCTCTTATACCGTACTCTCCTGATTTTCTTGATCTCTCCAGCTGTTCTTCTTCTGTGTCTTTTATACACGGCCTCCCCGTCCCTCTATCTGGCCTTTAAATGTTACAGTTCCTTAGGACTTTGTCCTCATCCCTAGCCCATGCATTTGGATTTCCCAAAGACATACTAACATCATAACCATGTTTAAAAGTGAACTTTTGGTCCCTCGCCCTTGACCCACCACTTCCAAACTGTTGCCTTCACTTCTCCAGTCCAGGCCACCATTGTCTTTCACCCACACTCCTGAGGCAGTCACTAATTGGCTTTACTGCTCTAACTTGCTGCTTTTGACTTCAGCAACCAGGAAGCTCTTTTAAAATGTGCATCACATTGTATCACTTCTGCTTCAAATGACATGGTTACGCCTGTTTCTCCTCTACCAACTCTAAATGTACCAGTTTCCTTATCTAGTTTCTCTGTCCCTTGACTTACTAAGACCAGACCTTGTGCCACTCTTAGGCTAAACTCCAAGCCTCTCTGACACTTGCACTCCAGGGTCCTTGTCCCGCTTTCCATCTGAATCCTCTGTATCCCCTGTGCTCCCCTTGTTTAAGTGACACTGGCCTTCTTCCACCGCTTGGAATGCACCAGACCTTCCCCACCTCACGCCCTCTGTGTGTGTAGTATCTTCCTGCCATAAGGCTTATCTCCCATCTCTGCTTGTCTGGACACTCTTACCTGTGCAATCTCAATGTAAATGTCATTTCCTCACTGAAGACTTCCCCAATCACCAATTTCCTATTATTGTCTCTCCTAACACACTTCATAGCATTTTCTTTTGCAACTTATAATTGCATATTTGTACTTGTTTGATGCCCAGCTCCTCCATTAGAATGTAAATTCCATAGGGGCAGTGTCTGGTTTTGCATCCCAATTCAACATCAAACATGTGTTTACGGCAATGACTGACACAGAGTGATGCCTAATAAACATTTTGTAAACAAATGCATGTATGGAAGAAGAAAGAAGGACAGAAAGAAAGCTAGTTTTCCATAAAGCTGTTTCATGTAGTCTCTGTATAGAAATGAACAGGGACAGGTGTTTTAAGCCAACTTATAATTCATGAAAATCTAAATTTACATAAAGGGTATGTTGAAAGGTGATTTTTCCACTTTACAAAAAGATCCATCATGAGAGTCTTTAAACAGGCTTCCCAGGTACATGGAAAGTAAGATTTTATTGATTCAAACCATATGTTTGCACTGAATTCTGCAGGAAAATATCTTTTATATAAAGCAAGGTTGACCTATAAGCAATTTCCTCAAGGCACCTTGCCCGGAATGGCCAACTCTCAAATTTCCTAGGTAATAGATAATGGGAGGCCTGGAATGCAGGGGATATTTGAAACCCTAGAATGCAAAGCAGTAATTTCAGCCATTTAGAGTTCTTGTGACTTTTCTCACAAAAATAACTAACGGAGAGATGAATCAATGTATTTGAACCTCCCCAACTCCTCTTTCTCTATGTCTGTGAAAGTAAGAAAGGCTGGGAAGTGACCCCCAAAAAGGCTGAGATGGAAGGAGAACAAGGCGTACACAGTTCACCAAACTGATGTTTTTCTCCCAACTCCCCCTACCCTCCCATCACGGCTGCTCCTACCACTGATAATTAAGTTGTCTGATTGCAAAATTGGAAAAAAGAATTCAGTGTGTTAATAAATAAAAGCAATTAACTTCTCTGGGTCTCAATTTCCTCGTCTTAACAATGTGGGAGTCCTTTTGAAGATTATTGTTTTATAATTCTGTTCTTGAACCTACCCAAACTTTACAAAATAAGGTAATTTGTGACTGTTCTCTCTGTCTAATGAAATAAATTTCATAGCTATTTCTGCCCTCCTTCTTGGAAAGTTTAATAAATGATCATGAAGTTTAAATCAAAACATTTATATTATTTGTGGAGTTGGTTGATTTGACTGTTACTGATGGTTCTTGCTAAGAAGAAAATGCTTTGCAGAATTTACTTACAACTAACCTTTATCAGACATATTCCACTGTGATGAAAACACAATAAGCTGTTTTTGAACTACAGTACAAGTGAAATATTTTAGCAATAGGAAGGAAAAACAATTCATTGGTTGTGGTAATAAAGATCAGGGTAGACTCAGATATAGGTTAGTTTTGCCCTTCAAAAACAAGACTTCCTTCATCTCAGAAAATCCAAACCTTCAAATTTAGGAGAAATATTTGGAACATAGAAGAAAAACATGCTTAATATCTATGGAATTCTTGGCAACCTTTTTGCCCTCTTCAACTTCCTGAAGCATTATTCTATCCTCACTCCCCACAATTTTGATTTTTTTTGGCCCAATTTTACTATATTTAGTGACATTTTGAGGGAAAATTATTTCTTTAACTGATGTATGTAAAGAAACTTAGACTCTTCTACATGCGTCTGAAAAGCTAAAGAATGTACACAGGAAAACACACATTATATATCTGCTGCTTTGTAGGCTAAAGAGAGATCTTAACTATATCAACAAATCTGAATTATATTTGGAAGCTGGTGATCTTCTAGTTTGTCAGTATTTTTTCTCTTCCCTAGTCTATAAATGACACTAGGTCATTTCTTCAGTGGGAGAGAGGAATAGATTAGGAAAGAGGAGGGGGACCAGGAAAAAAAAAAGGCTGGGGATGATGGAGTGAAAATTCATAGTTGATTCACTAAAATCCCTAAATTAAACTGGATACGGCAAAAGAAATGCAATAGAAGCAAAGGCAGATGACGAGATGGCAATGGGGAGGAAAGAGAACGTTCGTGAGCAAGGATTTGCTCATTGGAATTGCAAATTGAAAAATTTACAGCAGAGTCAAGACTGGAAGAGGCTTTGAGGAAAGCAGGGTACTTTGAACTCTGGTAACAACAGAAATATGGGTATTAGCGATACCCAGTGCTGCCATGTAACCAACAACCTCGGCTTTGGATTGAAACACAATCCCAAAAGGACAAATATGTACTCATTTTTACAAAATCTGAAGAAGACAGGCGTTTCAAGCTTATGAGTCAGGTCTTCAGGTGAGGAGATTCTGACTCACTGTGTATGTTGGGAGGTTGGGGCCAGGGACAGGGATGAGGGGTGGGCAGTCTGAGCATGGGTAGGGTCCTCAGGTTGGATAGATGGATGGATACATAGTTGGATACATAGGTAGTTACAGAGGTAGAGTAAGCAAGCTAAAGATATACACACATAAACACAGAAGTAAAATTTGCAGCTATTTAATAAGAAACAAAAGATAAATGGGGTTTCCATAGTTTGACAAGAATCTTTAACTTAACTGAAGAATATGCATAATTGAGTTACTTTTTCCTGGTTATTAGCAGAGCATCAAGTTACATTCCTTTTTCATGTGTGTTGATACCAAGACCATAGGGGATTGCTTCTGAAGAAAATACCTGTTGGAGAAAATGCCTGTTACTTAAGAATGTGTCCTAGTAATAACCACAGCTTTATTATTATTATTTCAAATGTGCAGTTTTATTTTCCTAACAGTGCTAAGGAAACACAGTGCTCTTTTAAAGTATCATAATTGCAGGGAACACTAGTGCATTGTTGGTCCGAATGCAAACTGGTGCAGCCAATATGGAAAACAGCATGGAGGTTCCTCAAAAAATTAAAAATGGATTCAGATGGCCAACAGACATATAAAAAGATGCTCAACATCACTGATCATCAGGGAAACACAAATCAAAACCACAATGAGGTATCACCTCACACCAGTTGAATGGCTAAAATCAACAATGCAAGAAACAACAGGTGTTGGCAAGGATGTGGAGAGAAAGGAACCGTGTGCACTGTGGAGAATGCAAGCTGGTGCAGCCACTGTGGAAAACAGTATGAAGGTTCCTCAGAAAGTTTAAAATAGAGCTACCCTAGGATCCAGCAATTGCACTACGGGGTATTTACCCAAAAAGCACAAAAATACTAATTCAAAGGGATTGATGTTTATAGCAGCATTATCTACAATAGCCAAATTATGGAAACAGCCCAAGTGTCTATTGACTAATGAATGGATAAAGATGTGATAGATATAGATACATACACAATGGAATATTCCTCAGCCATAAAAAAAGAATGAAATCTTGCCATTTGCAATGATGTGGATGGAGCTAGAGAGTATTATGCTAGGCAAAATAAGTCAGAGAAAGATAAATACCATGTGATTTCACTCATATGTGGAATTTAAGAAGAAAAGAAAAAGAGGAAGGCAAGCTAAGAAACAGACTCTTAACTATAGAGAACAAACTGATGGTTACCAGAGGGGAGGTAGGTGGGTGGGATGAGTGAAATAGGTGATAGGGATTAAGGAGCGCACTTGCTGCGATGAACACTGGGTGATGTATGGAATTGCTGAATCACTATATGGTACACCTGAAACTAATATTACACTGTATGTTAACTAATTGGAATTTAAATAAAAACTTTTTATTTTTTTTTTTTTTTTTTTTTTTTTAAGATTTTATTTATTTATTTGAGACAGAGAATGAGAGACAGAGAGCATGAGAGGGAGGAGGGTCAGAGAGAGAAGCAGACTCCCTGCCGAGCAGGGAGCCCGATGCGGGACTCGATCCCGGGACTCCAGGATCATGACCTGAGCCGAAGGCAGTCGCTTAACCAACTGAGCCACCCAGGCGCCCTAAATAAAAACTTTTTAAAAAATGGAACTATCCTATGATCCAGCAATTCTACTTCTGTGTATACATCCAAAGGAATTGAGTTCAGGATCCCACAGAGATATCTCTACTCCCATGTTCATTGCAGCATTACTTACAATAGCCAAGATATGGAAACATTCTAATTGTTCATCAATAGGTGAATGGATTAAGAAGGTGTAGTGTGTGTGTGTGTATGTATACACATATACATGTATAAATGCATATACATATACGCTGTGGAATCTGAAAAAGACAAACTCAGAGAAACAGTAGAGTGGTGGTGACCAGGGGTTGGGGAGAAGGGAAATTGAGGAGCTTTTGGTCAAAGGGTAAAGACTTCCAGTTATAAGATTAACAAGTTTGGGATCTAATGTACATCATGGTGATGAGAGCTAATAAAAATGTATCCTATATTTGAATGTTACTAAGAGTAGATCTTAAATGCTCTCACCACAAAAAAGAAATAGTGACTACTGATGGGATGAACTTGGTAGCTAATACTATGGTGGGAATCATTTTGCAACTTAGAAATGTATCCAATCAGTAGTTACACACATTACATTTACACAGGTTACTTGTCCATCATATCTTGATAAAGCTGCAGGGAAAAAATGTATCATAATTGCCACTGTGCCCAATTAGCTACAAATATGCCAGGCACCGAGGGTGCTGAGAACACACAAACCCGAGGCTGCCTTAGGAAGATGGGGCTACCTGCGAAAGTGAATGTGGTGTGAAGGAGAGAGGGCACTATAGGAGACAGCCCAAGTTCTAATCCCAGCCCTTCCCTGAACTTGGGTGATCAAGGCCCAAAGTCTCATGTGCAAAATGAGAGTAGTGTAAACTAGGTGTTTGGCGAGGTCCCCTGAAGCACTATCATTATCGAGTCCCGTGAGTTTAACTTCAAAGGTCAGTGTCACTTGCAGCTCTGGAGGCCTGTTTAGAGGAGTTCGGTCAGTTTTTAGTTATATATTAATGGTAACCTTTCAGTTCTTTCATTTCTAGTGAACTAATGGTTTGAGATTTTTACTCTTTAACCACATGACTTTGTGCATGTTGCACAATCGATATCTCAGTGGAAAGATGGAAGGAAAGAAGGAAGAGAGGAAAACGAGGGGAATTTAGTGACTATTAGTTTTGCCCTTTCAGTCTCTTATTTTACTTCATTTTATGCAAAATGATCTTGTACTACTTAGAATAAAGACTTATGGTTTGATGAGTTCAGCTCATAAATATTTTAAATTCACCCTGAAAGAACATGGTTATTGTTTTTGGGGGGTTTTTTTTAAAGATTTTATTTATTTATTTGATAGAGACACAGCGAGAGAGGGAACACAAGCAGGGGGAGTGGGAGAGGGAGAAGCAGGCTTCCCGCCAAGCAGGGAGCCCGATGTGGGGCTCGATCCCAGGACCCTGGGACCATGACCTGAGCCGAAGGCAGACACTTAATGACTGAGCCACCCAGGCGCCCCAAGAACAAGGTTATTGTTAACAGCCATCTCCTCCTTCATGTTTTTCTAGATTTGGAAAGAAGAAAGATGACAGAGGTGGCAAGGCTGAGCAGAAGGGCGCTCTGAAGCATGGCGGCCTAAGGGAAGAAGAGCTGGAAAAAATGAAAGAAGAACGTGAAAGGTGAGCAGAACTGCTGAGCTCCTTATTTTGTTAGGGTCCATGGCCCGTGTTAAATTGGGTTGTTGCATCCATCAACCGGAGACATTTTATTTTAAGAAGCATAGCATTTCATATAGAAGAAAAGGTACCTGATATAAAAAGGAACCTGCCTTTCTGGGGAATTTTTATTATATTTGGGGAAGAAATTAACTTTATGTTTTTATTAGATCAGTACTTATAATTCCAAAATATGCTACCCCAGTTTCGACTATATCAGTGTATATTTTCCCTATGGTTTAAACAGTGAGTTTTTTTTTAATAAAAAGGTCATTTTAATGTTGATGTTTAGAACTATCAAATTTCCATAGTCTGTTCCTAATTTCTGTCAAGCTGTTGTATGCCTTCTTAATTTTATTCTGCTAAATCCATTTGGGGGGTGTAATTTGAGAAGTCCATGTCCTTCATTTTTAAAAAGCCTGTGTCTTTTATTAGGCTATCAGCAAGTTGCAAAGTATGTCGCCCATCTGTTAAAGGGCCGGTTTCATTTACTGAAATAATGACAGTTTGCAAGGGCTGAATTCTCCTGTTTGAGGAGCTTCATGTTCCATTTGGACAAGAGGCCCTTCACTTATCTTTGAGGTTAACTCTGGCACTTACCCCAAGTCGATGTGTAAATGTCTGATTTTGAAACATGTAATTGAATATTCATATTTCTCCTGAAAGTTCTTCACCTTCGTAACTAAATGGAGCTTGGAGAAAGACTGAGATTATGACAAAACTAGCATATCATTTTAAGTACTTGATTCTGACTTCACCATGCATGAAGTCACATTTGTCCAACTTGTCACTTGCTTATTGACAAAGACATCTATGTGGTGAGCCCACATCATAGATCTTTGCTGCTCCCCTGACTTCACTTACTGAGGCACCACAGCCTTGCCTCGTCTTCAGGAAACTGGGCTGTTTGCTAGAATGCAGACTTCACATTTTTTGTAGCTCAATACTTGCTTGGGGTTGGGAGGCTTTTCTCTTAGTAGCTAGGGAACTGTGTGCCAGCTAGAAAATTGATAACCCATAAAATAAGGTGGGTTGTCTTTAAGCAAGAGTTCATTTCCTTTCTGGTGTTGCCTTAAGGAAGCAGGTGCCTGAGGGAGTTTTGTTCTTAAAAGCAGGGCTGTAAATTCACCTCAGCTGGCTATATAGGCTTCAGGTCCAATTTTCTTAAAATATGTCTGGTCAAAATATTGAAAGAACTGTACTATTAGCCTCTACTTAGGCCACTTCCCACACATGAACACGTAAAACACATCTGAGATGGGTTTCCTAGAGACAATGTTGTCTCAATCCTGTGAGAGAGGAAGAAGCTGGAGGAGTTGATTTTATGGTTGGGTGCTCTAGAATTAATGACCAAGAGCATTTCAGCAGCTCGGAAGCAGAGGGCCACGGAGGGTAGAGGTGGAGACTCAGCATTTGGCATTCCTCCCAAACCTAGAGTCCCATTTCTTGGCTCTCCGTCATCCATAGGAAACCAGCTCACAACCCTTAAAGAACTCAGTGAGTGTATCATTCTTTGTGACATGGCCATGGGAAAAAAAATAGAATAAAATAAGAAACAGTGTATAAAAGTTCACCAAGTGGTCTTTTTTCCTAATGCCTTTAGAATTTGTTACCTTAAGGTGATTCAAGCTGTCCTGTTGCTTATTTGTTTCATCCTAGCTGTCACAGATATAATAGCGTTTCATTCACTTATCCCTTCTTCAAAGGATTTAAAGTACTTAAATAAAATATATTGTATAGTGCTGGAGCCAGCTCGTATCAGCTTGTGAGAAGAATTTTGGGAGCTGGTTGTTAAACCACTGGTGGATTGTCATTGGTCATGGTGGGAGTATTTACATCATAGAAATGGGCAAATGCAGTAAGTTGAGTTTGTTTTTTCAAAAAGCCAGTTAATCAACATACCACTGAGGGTTTATACCAACTCTATTTACTGTATAACCAGGAAGAAATTATCCAAAATAAAGGCTAAATAAAGAAAGATTCATCCAAGTCAAACCATATGACTTCCTCTGTGTTTCTCAAAGTGTAGTCCATAGACCACCTGCATCAAAAAAAGTCACACGGAGAGCTTGTTGAAAATAAGCTCGAGTCCCACACCAGACTTGCAGAATCAGAATCTTGGGATTTGGAGCCCAGGAACCTGTATTTAATAGGCAAGCCCAACATAATTCCTCAGTATTTTAAAGTCTGAGAACCCTTGATGTGAAGGGACAGGATTTGGTTGAAACATTAAACAATCCTTATCTTATGAAAAATGACACACCGATTTTTTTTCCCAAGAGGATTGAACAAGCCAGTCTAAAAATATTGTCATCTTTCTCATGTGCCCTCTCTGAAGTAGCCTACCTTACTGGCATATTTTTTTGCCAACAAGAAAGAAACCCTTGCCAGTGCTTACCCACCTAAGAGTATTTGGATTGCTTACCCCCAGTACCACCCATGCACACAACACTTACAAATACAGTAAATTCATTAAGAAAATTTTGGAGACATAAAAAAGCATAAAGAAGACTAACATTATCATGCATAATTCCATAACAATTATTAATATTCTTATGATCTTTTTACTATGTATATATTTTCTTTGAAACTTGATATCCATGCTGCATGTATAATGTCTCACTTTTTCAACAGCATTATGTTGTGAGCATTTCCCCATGTCATTAATGTTTTGAAAATATGCCATTTTGATGACTGTCTAATATTCTGTGAGATCAATATACTACAGTATACTTACTTATCTTCTGTTGTCAAACATTTAGTCTGTTTCCATTTTTCACTCTTTCAAATAATACTTTGATGAGCATCCAGATATAAAAGTCCTGATAGATGACCTCTTAAATCATATAGTTCCTGTTAGAAGGTTCAATTTCCTTGTAACTGTTTTACCCGAGGATTAATTTAACCTCAACTCCAAATTTTAGGATTATATTATCCCTCTTCATTCCTCCCATTATTTTTCTTATGATTTCCATATCTCATTTTAATGTATCTACATATTTAACTCCTGATAAAGAATTGTTGTGGTGCTATATATGAATAACATGTTCATAGCTATAGCTATGAAAAGGTAAAAAAAAAAAAAAGCCATAAGAATTATGGAATTATGGGACGCCTGGGTGGCTCAGTCAGTTAAGCGTCTACCTTCGGCTCAGGTCATGATCTCAGGGTCCTGGGATCGAGCCCCACATCGGGCTCCCTGCTCCGCGGGAAGCCTGCTTCTCCCTCTCCCACTCCCCCTGCTTGTGTTCCCTCTCTCACTGTGTCTCTCTCTGTCAAATAAATAAATAAAATCTTAAAAAAAAAAATCATGGAATTATAAGATTAAATTGGAGGAATGCAGAGCCCTCCAGTGGTTCTCAGGGAGGGACAATTTTGCTCCCAAAGAAACATTTGGCTGTATCTGGAGACATTTTTTATTGTCACAACTTCGAAGGAGGAACAAGCACGGGAAGGGAATTGCCAGGTGCTAGGTAGAGCCCAGGAATGCAGCCAGACCATTTACAATGCACAAGATACTCCTGCCCCTAACAGTGAGTCATCTCACTGAAACTGCCAACAGTGTGTAGGCTGAAAACCCCTGTTGTAGCCTCTGGACTTCACAAGTAAGGGTACTCTCCTGGACATTAGAAGCTCCTTGTCTCATGATATCCTGTGGATAACACAGAAAAATGTACACCAGATGACATAACCCTAGAAGGATTACTAGCTATTCAAGAAACTGTACCCAAAGCTTGCTAATGAATAGTCCATCAATATAAACTTGCAAGAAAAAGTTTTTCTTCAAAATTTATTTTTAACTCTGGCCTGCTGAGCATTGGCATCAGTGCTGTTGATCAGATTGTAAATGCCAAAAATCTGCAGGTGTTGATAATGTATTGATGACAGAATCATCTGGAACAATGGATTGAATCAAACATAAAGAAACTTAATAGGAATAAATGTAAAGTCTTGATTTTAGGTCCAAAACCGAACTGTACAAACACAGGATGTGGAAGGTTTGACTTAATACCAAATATATGAAAAAACTGCCTGATGGTTTTAGTTGAGGGTAAAGTTTAGCATGAGTCAACATGAGGATGTGCCTGCCAAAAAATCCAGTCCTAGGCTACATTACTGGAAGTTCATGTGCAAAATGAAGGAAGAAACAATAATTCCAGCTTTATACTACTCTGACCACACTTCAAATATCCCGTTGCCTCTCTCTCACACACACAAAATAGCACCAACTAAATCCTGTCTTTTGAAAAATGTTGAAGGACCTGGGCATACATAGTCTTAGAGGTAAGACTTAGTTGATGGCACATAATCAAAGAATTTTCACATAAAAGAGGAATTAAATGCATTTTATAGCATCTATTCTTTCTCTCTCTCTCTTTGCTTATTCATCCATTCATTTATTTTCTTGAAGATACTAATAGGGAGTCATTTTAAGAGAGGTAGTCTTCAGCTAAATAGAAGGGAAAATATCCTAACAATTAGAATGTCACATGAGAGTGAGTTTGTGGACACTGGAAAATGTCTAATAAGAAGCTGATGATTACAGTGAGAAAGGATTAGTGCATCAGGAAAATATTGGACTAGATCAGAGTTTCATCAACTTCAGTCATTGATATATTACCTTCATTGTCTTATTTGTATTTATATATTCAAATAAATAAAATATTATATAGATGCAAAACCACAGAAGTTAATGTAATTATCTACATTCAGCCACATATCACCTAAAATCATGTTGTGTATCACTAATGCTGCATTTGTCCTTAGGGGATCTCTATGGTTTTCCCCAGATCTCAGGGTCTAAGAAATAAATATGTTCAAGTATAGAAGCATTTACTTTGAATTGCCTAGAACGGCCTTTCTTGAATTTGCCATAGCAATGCTTCATGGTAGTGTATGCCCTATTCTTATCTGAGTGGAGAAGCCCAAGTTTCTTGCTCAAAATTGCATGCAAGGCTTTTCTTAGTCTCATATTTGATTTCCTGAGCTGAGCATGTATCCTCTCCTGACACAAGTCAAACAGCCCATTGCAGCAAAGCCCTGTTTTAAATAAACTCATCATTTAGTTCATGCTTCAGTGAGATTGGCCATAATAAAACATTAGTTCCAAATGCCTGTATCCATTGCTAGAAGGATGAATCCAATATTATATTCAAAGATTATTTCCCCTAGAATTTTTTAATCAAGCTAAATTAAATTAACATTTTCCAAATATTCTGATTATATAAATTAGTATGGTGAGCTGAAAGCAAGAGATTGTCTTAACAAATCAGTAAATGTATTGTTGTTGAATTCTAAGACTTTAACTCACATGTGTAACTGGCTCCAGAGTGTGAAATTAACCAGATTCTTGTACCTACAAAGAACCTACCTGCATGCATGTTGTACTTGTATTGTTAATACCTTCTCAGAAGTCAGGTGGAGATTGCTTAAAGAAAAGTAAGTGTCCCCCTCATTTATGTAGGATTACTGTACTGGGGGAAACATCTCCATTTACACCAAAAGGCTGCCTCCCATTAAAGTTCCATATTACTGACCCTGAAATGAAATTTCGCTAAATGAAACTGCTTCCTAAAATAGGGGAGGGCAGGTGTAGTTCAAAAACATACGAGTTTGTGCTCTAAGATCTTGTATTACTCTTATACCATGTCAAAGTTTATTTTGCAAGGGAGTTCATTTGCTGTGTGAATGAAACGTGTTTTTGTAGATCTTACTAGAATCTTAGCAGGATAAATGAGGAGATGAGGGGCAAAGAGGCAGCCTCCCCAGCTTCAGGACTGAGGAGCATGAAAACATATGGCTCTTGTTTTCAACAGCTGGCCTGCACGGAATGCTCTAAGTGAGAGTGGGGCTGAGATTTAGGCAAGCTGATTGGTTTCAGTGTCTGACTTGAGGGTTCTTAGTTTTCTTGCCTTCAGGAAGCCTTCCAAGAGCTGCAGAGGCTTCTCCTTTGCCTTATCAGCTGAGCTGCTTGTGGCCCGTTCCCTCAGTTTAAATCAATACATGTGTTTTTGATATTTGGCAAACCAAGATTTAATTATGCAGCTGCAAGTTCCCCACATAAACGAAATTCATCTTAGAGAAATAAAAACATTCAGAAACCATTTATAGTTTCAGAATACAAGTGGGTGAAAATCTATTCCCAAGCTCTCAGCATTTTATTTAATTATGGGAGATTTTTATGTTACTGGAAATTGAAATGAAAACCAGAATAAGGCTAGAGTTTGTCCAGCATATGTTCATCCTGAGAAATGAAGATGCTTACTGTATTCTAAGAAGGGAAAGGAAAGTCGGTTCTGAATTAATATTTTAGCTGCACCCTACATAAATAGGGCACTCCTAAATACATAGAGCAACAAATGAATTGATAGGATTGTCATTATCGTATCCTAAAAAGAGTGCATATTTTATTAAAGAACCAGAAGGTTGTTTTCTTTAATTTGCCAAGAGACTCTCTATAATTAATTATTTACTGAACTTAAACTTTGGCACTATTTAAACTGTTGAAAACACCCATGTTTTGGCATGATTACATACAAATGATTAATTCAGCATGGTTTTACTCCTCACTGAATATCCCTGTCTTTTGCAGTAGAATTTGCTACGTCCTGTGGTGTGGGCAAAATAAAATGTTGGAATGGTTCCCGGTCTTAATAGTCCCAATTTATTATTACCACTGAACCCTCGTCAGATCATGGACTGGATTAGATCCCAGTTTTTCAAAATGCCCCAATTTATGGCTCCCTTAGAATCCTGATAAAAATGTGTATTTGAATAAGGCTTTCGTTGGCTAAAAGAGATCCAGTTAATTACTTTTAGATTCTTATTAGATCATCACTGCATGGAAGTTATGAAAAATATTACTAGATGGTTGTTTCCCAGGACAAGGTCATGTTCTCATTTTAGGCCAACAGAAAGAAGCTGTCAGATTTTTGTTTTTCATAGTACTAATCATCTCAGTAAATGAAAAGAGATTACTATTGTAATTAAGAGATTACTACAGTAATTACTATTGATGCTTGTGTTGGGGTAAGGATCACCTCTCTTCCTAGAATAAGAATTAAAAACAGAGGGGTGGGAGATGGGGGGGAAAGGCACACCTACCACCCCTCATTCAGTGTCCATCTTTCCAAATTTGCCTTTTATTTAGAGGGATGAGGGAGTGAGACCCAGGGGAGATGCAGGTGGCTTTAATATCTATACATTTATTTGATCTTTGTAACACTCACCTTCTCAGAATGCTTGTGGTCACCGGCAAAATTTGGCACATTACTGTATTCCAATAGAGAAGAGATAGGAACACCTAAATCCTGATGCCATGCCAGCATTTTTTATGAGCCAAAATCCCTTTATGGAATTTGAATCAATGTTAGAAGTGCTGTATTAGCAACTACTTGTCAGCCGAGCTGGATTAATACATAAAATGAAATCACTTGACTGGCATGCTTTCCAAGAGTCGTTTAGACAAACTTCTAAGATTAAAGTACACCAGCTCTTTAAAAAGGTGTTTTAAAAGGATACTCTTATATTTAAGCACCCTGGAGTGACATATTATATTATTGCATTCAATTGCAGTGTTGTTGAAATGCATTCAGACAAGGAATTATACTAACCTCCCCACAGTGATCCCATTGAAATGTTTAGAATGCCTACTCTGATAAACACTTGGAAAGAAGCTCTAAATTCTGTTGATCTGGATGTTTGGCTTTAATATACACATAAAAATATATTCAACGTAATAAAAAAAAACTTTGGTAATTCACTGGATTTATGCCGATCAGAGATATAGATATACTTGGTTCAATGGAACTTATATGCTGTAGAAAAAGAACTTGAAGAGAGCCTTCGGCTCAGATTGATGTCCAGAGGAATCTGACCCCTTTCCCCGGCTCAGACTCCTGCCTCATTGTGCTTTGTGCCCTTTGCTTGATTTTAGTATTGAGAGTTAAAGAGGCTATGGCACAAACGCTTGCTTTTCCAAGAGGTCACTTAAAAAGAACCTTACAAAAAACAAACAAACAAAAAACAGCAGTGATAACAATTGGCTGTTTAGATTGAAGCTGTAAGCATTCATGTTCTTGGAGGAACTTAACAAATAATAATTTGTGAAATCATGACTTCTTGAAGCAGAGATTATTCAATGTGACAGGTTGGGGAAAGTGGATTAATGATAATAGCTTTGATCATTCCTCTCTCCAAAACTTTCAATGGCTCTCTATTGCCTACTGCAGACAATCGAAACTCCTTGGCTGATATCTGAGTAGAGCCTCGTTTTCCAATCATAATTTCTACTCCTGGCCCAGATGACCCATATACTCAGCCACTCTGGAATGTTCACTCTTTTTGAGATGATCAGAGCACTTTCTCATCTCTCTGTCATTCCTGATGTGGTTTCCCTTGTACTTGTCTACCCTCCCCCTGCCTCAGTTGGTCCAAATCACTAGAAAGTCAGTAAACCCTCACTTCTTCCATTACACCTTCTCAAACTACCTGAGTTAGAAGAAAATTCTTCCACTCAATAACCTGGGTTAAGCTACTTAATTTTGGTAATCTTTGGTTTTGTTGCCTGCAAAATGGCTATATAACCATCACAGCATCTTATACTGTTATGAAGATTCAATGAGACACTGGCATGAAGCATTCAGAATAGTGTCAGGCATAGAGACACTCAATAAATGATGAACTTACCATTTTTCTTAGAGATAGTAGTTATTTGGAAGAGAATGAGTATTAATATCAAATAACATTGGATTGAAAGCCTGATGCTTTTCTGTACTAGGGGTGTGACTGTGCATGTTTTGCCAAAACCTTCTGAGCCCCAGCTTGCTCATCTGGAAAACTTTTTTAAAAAGGAGAAATAATGTCTAGCTTCAGAGCTCCTGTGAAATTTACACATGACGAAATACTTAGAGCATGTAGAGCCGTGCTTGGCACATAGTAGATACCCATTGTTGTTATTGTTACTGTTACTTTGCTGCATTGAATTGTAGATGTTCATGATGACAAACATGCTCTCTCTCCCTTACTAGCTTGTAATTTCCTTGAGTCAAGGACCACATCATAACTGTTGTTCTATTTCTCTCGGCACCTAATAAATTATGTTTCACAGAGTAGGCATTCAATAAGTAATTGTTGAATAATGGGTGAATGAATGAATGTACTGCAGTGATTCTAATTTTATTTCTCAAGTGAATAATTACTGGAATGGAACCAACAGGCAGGATAGGCTAAATCAATGGTCAACAAAGCTATTTAGTTAGAAAAATAACACTTTCCCCTGAGCTATGAAATGGTGTCAAGAAGCATGAGATCATTTGTAACAGACAGTAGAACAGTAGAAATGGATCGTTGAGGCATAGTGGCCAGCCCATCAGAACTATCAACACCTGTTTTCCCTCACTGAACCAGATCCTGAGAGACAAGTAAGTAAGTGAAAATGAATGCAATTCATCCATTTCACAAACAAATGGAAATGCTATGGACCTAGAGAGTTTGGGGGTATTTTGATTGGGCTTTTGTCCTCATCCTCTTCCAGTGGCATAAATTTAACCAGTTGAACTTTTTTTTTTTTTAAGATTTAGTTATTTGAGAGAAAGAGAGAGGGAGTGGGGTGGGGGGCAAAGGAAGAGGGAGAGAATCTCAAGCAGACTCCCCACTGAGCGAGGAGCCTGACGTGGGGCTCGATCTCACGACCCCAAGATCATGACCCCGAGATCACTAACTGAGCTGAAACTAAGAGTTGGGTGCTCAACCGACTGAGCCACCCAGGTGCCCCTGAAATTATTTTTAAGTACCGTTCATGGCAACCTTCTAAAATGAAAGATTTGCCTTTATAGGGAATGCTGCATTTGATTGTATACATGAGACACTCTGTCCTTGGCTTGTTCTCCAGCAAAGGAGGATTTTTTCTGTGTTGCATGTTGAGCCAGTTCAATCAGAATTCACTGTGCAGATTATATTTCAGGGGCGAGCATAAAAAACTATAATGGAAATGGAGGTTCATGAAAAATGACAACAGCCATTTGTAATATACCAGATGCCATAGAGCTACTCTCTCAGGGAGGCAGTGTCACTAAAATCCTAGTCTGTAGTTAGGAGTCCATATTGGCATTAAATTAGTGTCTTTATCTTATAATTCCTTATTATATGCTCTCCTGCAATTTCATGGGTCTTTTTTTCTTGTCTAGATCCTAACTCTCTTGAGGCATAGATTGTAACTTCTACTTATTTCATTTCCTTACATCTCAGTAAAGAGAAGATATTTAGTAAAGTTGTGGGTTGACTTAAACATGTAAAATAATATCAGGTTTAAAATAGTTACTTATGTAATTTTAAAAATTGATAAACTCCTAGTAATCAGTGAGAAAATAATTAGTAAATATGTATTAAAATATCTTGCCTAAAATTCTTGCCTGTTTTTGGAAGTATTGTGCTCTGTTTAAAAATTACCCTGATTATAATAATAAGCACCAGGTTTAAAAACTAAAGAACAAATGAGTAGTAAGGAGTTGTTTAGACAAACCATATTTTAAAATAATAGTGAACTCTATTATTGACAGTATCAACAGCTAATTAAAAATTCTATTAGTGAAGATGTAAAAGATGGCACATTTCCAATTCAGATAGACACTAAGGACACAGACATAATTGATATTTGTTCAATAATCCTAAAATGTTTCCCAGTGTCTAATAGAAGCTGTGATGGCCAGAGAAAGTTTCAAGTGCTAAAAATATATATATTCCAGACATTTAAAAATATTTTCAGATCAAATGTGTCTTTGCAAAAAAGTATGAAGTTTTAGCTGAATGAGCATCAAAGGATGTTTTAATGAATTGACTTTGTTTAAGAAAAAAATCACTGAGTCAAGGCAATGTATAGTGTGTAATTCATATGTTTTTAATCTGGTCATAGTGGATGTAATAAGAAAGTCAAAGGAGGATAATTTACTAGTTGGACTTTTGAATTTCAAAGCTGCATTTTGTTAACACTCACATAAGTGAATACATATTTTTAAAAATTCTGCAATAAACATTAAATATTCCAGTATGGAAAAACAAGATCCCAGCTTTAACAAAATGCTTCAGTAATATAGTGGGCTGCTTTTGACATCATTAAACCCAAACTGAATATGTTCCTTCTTTTATACAGATTAAAAACTAGATGTAATTCTTCTAGTTGTTTTTTTTTTTAAGATTTTATTTATTTGACAGAGAGAGACACAGCAAGAGAGGGAACACAAATAAGGGGAGTTGGGGAGGGAGAGGGAGAAGCAGGCTTCCCGCCGAGCAGGGAGCCTGATGCGGGACTCCATCCCAGGACCCTGGGATCATGACCTGAGCCGAAGGCAGACGCTTAACAACTGAGCCACCCAGGCGCCCAATTCTTCTAGTTTTTAACCGTCAATTCTATTCATAATCGTTGTCAATATACCTCGCCAATTTCAAAGACTGGACAAGTAAGGCCTCACAAAGAAAGGTACTAAATGAAACCAGAACATTTTATAAATGTTAAGAAATGGGCAGTTACTAAGGAAGCATAATTATTTTTACCAGCAAACAAAAATTCAATGCCAAGAAAACTGACATTATGCTAAAATATTCCTTGCCTCAAATATGTATGACTTAAGATAAAAACAGATACCTAATATCAATGACCAATTTACATCATCAAATGAAAAATATTTCGAGGAAATAAACACTCTACTGGAGCTAGTCATGCAACCCTCATTGATCAATCCAAAATAACCTCCTGCCAATATCAATTACCGTGGTTCACACTACCGTAGCTCACATAGCTTGCCTCTGCCTAAGTTTAAAGAAAAAACATTGTGACATAATAAACTGATGTGATGTATGAATCAAGATGGAAATTTAAGTTATCAGAGATATATTTAGAGATTTTGCTTCTTAGTGGGAGAGAAGAACACATGTTGTTAAAAACGTGCCAATTAAGAAGGGAAAATTGAGGAAGGTCTCCAAATATCACAAATTAAAAAGTGTAGTAGGTGTTTACAACTTTCTGGAGCATTCAGAAACATATGAAACCTTATAGACATGTTTATGATCCTATTTATTTATTTATTTATTTATTTATTTATTTATTTATTGCATTGCCTTATAATCGATGACATAGGAATTGTTCCATCTAAAGATGGTTTCAGGCAGGGACTAGCTGAAGAGTGCTTAAGTTTTATTTTGTTGCTCTGTGGCACCTGAGGACATCTTTCTAGTATTACGAGAACTTAGCTGGCTGAATGTTTTCCTGGTTGTGGGAATATCTGTAACCCAGTGACTCCTGCACATAGCTGTGTGTGTGCGTCTTGGCAAGACTGACAGTTACTTCCATAGGTAATCTGCATGAAGGTTTAATAGTGCCCAGGACTACACTTCTCGGCCCCCTCTCCGGTATTTACTAACCATTCTTTGATTGATTGGAAAAGTAGCATTTTTCAAACTTAAATGAACTATTGCACAACATTGGTTTGTATACTATATAAAAGGATATTCATGAAGAGAATTGGGTACTTAGAGGAAGAGGGAGATGTTGAAAAGAGAAGGAGGGAAATGTCAGGGTGGGGGTAGCAGGACACCCTGTGGGAAAGACATCACCCCCTCTCCTGCACTTGAGCCCTGAAATGCCAGCTGAAGGCCTGGGCCTGCTGCTGGGCAGCACACACGGTAGTAGATTTGTTCATTTTGTTAAGTGAATACAGCTGGTCGGCTCAATGAAGGCAACACGCTAATAAGGTTAGTATTATATAAACTACCCCCCTTTAGGGACTGTTGATGCATAAAAAAAAAATCGGTTAAGTACCTGCCGTGTTCAAGTATTGTACTAGATTCTAAGGACTGAGAGATGAATTTTTTTAAAGAGATGAAGAAGGGATCTTTATCATCAAGCAATTTGCAGTTCCTATCAGTAGCCTAAAACTGTACTTCCAACCCCAGGTGAACAATGTATTCTCTTGGACAAAGACCTTCAAACTAAGGGAACAAGTGAACTCCTGATTTCAGGGAGAACAGCTAAGAGGGCACTGGGGCATGTCATCTTTATGTACAAGGTGGCCTTTCCTTCCTGTAGAGATTTGATTGAGCGCATCTCTTTGTACCCCTTCTTCCTGATCTTCCAGCCTGATCCTCACATGCCAGAGACCTCCTTGGATGATCAATCCAGCCCCCTTTACCTTCCAGTGAACCACAGAATCGTTCTGAATGTGGTCTGTGTTTGACAGTCTCAGGTACCATTCAGACAGGACGTAGGCTGGAGGCCAGGCTTCTAGAGTGGCCCTCAACTGAGGCCTTTGTGGAGTCCCCCCTACTTCCTGTGCATTTGAAGATCTAACAAGCAGGTCTCTTTCTAACTGGCAGTACTTGTTTGGATAAACTGCTAATCCTTGCCATCTTGTATTTACTTACTTTTTTTTTTTTTTAATTCTTTTCTTCTTTTTGATTTTTCACATTTCTCATATGAAAGGTCACCTTTACTTGGTCACTTCGTTGAAAAGCTCCCCATTTCAGTCTTACAAGCATGTAAGAAGATCTGTATTTTGATGAATTTTAATATTCTCCATCATCTAGAGAACTAACATAATCTATTTTACCTCCCTGGATCTTTTTCCTTGAGCTACACCATTATGCCTTTGAATCTGAAGTTAAACTGAAGTTATATGAAAATTTTCCTCTTAGAGGATTTGGGGTAGATACTTTTCTGCTATGATTCACTTTTGACTTTTTAATTATTTTTGGCCTGAACTCTTCAATAATTCAGGAAACATTAATTGGGCAGCTAGGCACTTAGGGGAAATAGCAAGGTAAGTAAAACACATTCTAGTCCTTGCCTTCAACAAGCTCATGATTAAGAGAGAGGAGAGAGACCAATACACAACTAATTATAATAAAGTTCAACTCTGATAAATACTGTAATGGGATATAAAAATGCTATATGATCTCAGAGAAGACAGCCATGAAAAACTAGTGTTATAGCTGGGACAGTAGAACAGAACTCGTTTATCATCCAATATTCCTAGACACTTGCAATGAAATCATTAAAATCAATTATAAAAGTACAAGTTAACTGTGCAGCAAATTGAAGAGACTTTTGAAAATTTAAATTCTTAATCCCATCAATAATATATGATATTTTTGCTGCTAACTAGAGAGGAATTTAAGAATCGGGAAAAAAAATTTATTTGAAAACCAAGGGATTTTCCAAGAAATCAGGGTGCTTTCTGTTACAGTTTCTTTCTCTAAAGCTGACAAAGGAGAGAGTTGAAAAGTTTAGGGCAAAACTTTCTGGGAAAACAGCAGTTTAGTTAGGCAGATAACTTTGGGTCATAAGTTTATATTACTGCCTATTCTGCAGAAAACTGAAAAATTTCTTTAAATATTTAACTATCGGGCGCCTGGGTGGCTCAGTTGGTTAAGCAACTGCCTTCGGCTCAGGTCATGATCCTGGAGTCCCGGGATTGAGTCCCGCATCGGGCTCCCTGCTCGGCAGGGAGTCTGCTTCTCCCTCTGACCCTCCTCCCTCTCATGCTCTCTGTCTCTCATTCTCTCTGTCTCAAATAAATAAATAAAATCTTTAAAAAAAACTAAAAAATAAATAAATAAATAAATATTTTAACTATCAACTATAATAATTTTAGTAGCCTGGAAAATTTTGCCCAAATATTTCTGTTGATAGGTGGGTTACGTACTATGTTTATAAGGTCTACTATCTATCTATCTATCTGATAATATAGCATCATAATCAAAAAAGGTAGAGCAAATTGAACTTTTATTATAAATGTTTTGAAAAACTAAAGAAACCAACAAGAGTGAAAAAAAAGACATTTTCCCCCTTTTGTCCAATGTATGGCCAAGGGTATAATGGACTCAGACTGCCTACAAAAGCAAGTTCCATATTCCATACAATTCACTTACCCTTTAAACTTTTTCAGGTTAGTAATTATACCAAAACTTCATTAATCGGGACTCAGCTAACCAGATTCTTTTGTAATTCTTTTGAACACTCTTAAGGGGGGAAAAAAAGGGAGAGGAGAATCAGGAGAAAATAAGACACATTCCCCAGTTCCATGCACATGGTAGGCACTCAGGAAATGTAGATTGAAGTGGATCAGGTCAGTTGACTACCTGTCAACTGGTTCCTCCGTCGTGACTCTTCAGTGTCTTGAGTATTACAGGGTAAATATTGGCGCTGAGAACGATGGTCTTGAAATGATGCCTGTTCCTCAGTCTTCTAAACAAAATTCTGTTTAGTGAGTTCAGTTAGTGCCAGTGAAGGGATTAGTATATTTCAGAAAGCTTCGCAACCAGCAGATTCAAACTAAAAGCATTTACCGCTTTGCTCTCGGTCATGCCGAAAATTCAAGTAACCGCAACACCCCCTGTTTACTGAGCGTTCTGGCCACTCCAGGTTATAGAGTATTTGTTCCAAGTGTCTACTCTCGGTAGGATTCTAAGTGGATCTGTGAGGGAGCCAACAGAACTATGTGTGTGCTTTTCAGTGCCTCTAGTTGTGTGTGCATGGGAAGACCGCCGAAAGATCTGTCTCCTCTCTTGCTCCCCTCGCCTATGTCAGCCAGCTATTACAAGTATTACAGTTGACAATTGTTTTTTTATGTGCCAACCACACTCTTCTGATTGCTTTAGCTGTATTGAGTTCTTTAACCTTCTTTTCGAGATGGGTACTATCCTATTTCTCATTCACACGTGACAGAGAGGTTACCTTATTTGCCCACGGTCACAAAAGTAGAAAGTGGCAGAGCTTGGCCCCTCTGGCCCCTCACGCCATCCTACTTCTCTATTTCTGCAACAGCAGAATGTTAGCATCTCTGTCAACAGCTGCTGGTCTGGTCCGGAAAAGGCCTTTCTTCAGTGGAACCGTCAGGACGAGGATGTTGCCTCCCATGAAGAGCTCAAGACAGAAATACAAATGTAAATTTCACTCATTAAAACCATAATTAATTTATTGAAAGTGAACTATTATTATTTCAGGGATGGATGCATATTGGAATATGCTGATTATTTTAATGAACCACGAACCTCCTCTGGGATGCTTCTACTGTATGATTGGCCGGCAGGTCACTGTAGATTTTCTAAGAGGGGAAATAAAAAGATTGCTGCTCATTTTCAAGTTTGCTCTATTAAAAATGCAAAAGAACATGTGTGCTGTATAATGTATTTTGGGGAGATGATAAGAAGATACCTTTGTTTAGGAAAGGCCCGACATCATCTGTTTGAAATCCACGTTTCTCCTTCTGCGGAGTCATTTCTTGTGTTACAGATCATCCGCTTCCAGGCCCAGTTTGTGTGTGTTGAACCCACAGCAGTGTCTCCAGTGTACTTGTTATGTTTGACATGTGGAGCCACTCATTCAGCCCTTTCCACAGTATACATATTCTTAATCTTCTTATGACACACGGTATAAACGCCTCCAGAAATCGGCCTGCTTTTTCTCTTTCTGAGCCATTGGGTGTGAGGTTGGTTTCATTGCTTATATCTCTACATTGCAGAAAAGATGAACATGAACACACCATCCCAGGCTCTGAAAAGAAGTAGGCCATTCCAAAACACTTTGATTTAGGTCCCACCATCAATTCCATTCCTTCATCACCCATATCAATTCCCCATTGCTACCGTAACAAATTATCACAGACTTAGTGGCCTACAACATATATTTATGCTATTACATTTCTGGAGGCCATAGTTCTGAAATCAGTTTTATTGGGATGAAGTCAAGGCATAGGCCAGGCTGATCCCTTCTACAGGCTCTAGGGGAGAATCCATTTCCTTGCCCTTTCCTTAGCCGCCTACAATCCTGGCTGATGGCTCCTTCCACCATCTTCAGAGTACGTCTCCCCAACCTCTGTGTGTCCATTGTCACATGGCCTGATCTCTCAGATCCTGCTTCCCTCTGCTTCCCTCATCACATTTTTGAATGCCTACCATGTGCCAAGCACCATGCTGGATAAATCAATACACAAGGCAAATGAGGTCTCTGTTCCTGTGAAGCTTACAATTCTGTAAACAGATATAAATGAAAGCAGTAAAGTCAGGTAATGAGAAGACTGTGAAGAAAATAAAGTAGAACAATAGAGAATTGGCACTGGGAAGGGTGTCTAAGATGCTGAGACTCAGGGCACAGTTATGAGCCAGCCACAGGAACACCTGGGGGCAGAGGGTTTCAGGCACAAAGAGCAGCAAGTGCTAATCAAGCCTGAGGCAAATGAAGCCACCTGAGAGGAGTTTGAGCACTGAGGCAGAGAACGGCTTGACCAAAGTCATGGAGGACTTGTGTCTGATGATATGGCCTCATGGGTCCTAATAAGGAGATTGGATGTTACCTCCATGTAAAAGGAAGACATGGAAGTGTTTTCAACAGAAAAGCAGTTAAACTTGTATTCTTTCTTTTTTTTTTTTTTAAGATTTTATTTATTTATTTGAGAGAGAGAATGAGAGACAGAGAGCATGAGAGGGAGGAGGGTCAGAGGGAGAAGCAGATTCCCTGCTGAGCAGGGAGCCCGATGCGGGACTTGATCCCGGGACTCCAGGATCATGACCCGAGCCGAAGGCAGTCGCTTAACCAACTGAGCCACCCAGGCGCCCCAAGTTAAACTTATATTCTTTAAGAGCTGATCCAGGCTGCTGTTTAAAGATGTCATTAAAAAGAGTCCACCTCTACCAGAACCCTCAGACCCTGGAGTTAGGTATTGTCTCTCTTAGCCAGCTTCTGTGGGAACTGCCTTTGATGACTAAAGAAGCTAAGGAGGGGTGGGAGGTGGGTATGAGGTCCCATCCACCGAGGTCAGACTGGATGTCCTTCAAAAACATCTTGGATTCCCATCTAAAGACCCTAGGAAGGTGAATCGAAACTTTTTCCCGTTGGTTTATTCTTTCCAAATTAATTTGCTTTTAGTTTTCTAAGAACTATAGACTCTGGCTATTTTACGTGTTCTCAGGGCCCCTGGGTAGACGGACAAAGCTTGATGATTTCAGAGCAGACATAGGCCAAGAAACCATGGCATTGAGTGTGCTGAGTCCAGACAAATGATATTTATATACACATCCAAATTTGAAGAGAAAATGTATTTCTTTGGGTTTCAAACACTGTACTAGATATAAAGCAAAAATAAAAACCTGTTGCAAAGTTAAAAAAAAAAAAAAGGCATCCCCTGCAGGGACATATCTAGCCACACCCTTCCTCCATTTTAAATTATATGCTTCTTTCCTGCTACTAGCTGGAGCCCGAGTAAAGATCTAAATCTCAGGTATGATTGAGGGAATTGAAGCATGTTTCCCCACATCTTAAAACCCAGACCACGGTAGTACCTTGCTAACCACAATAAGAAATGCCAATCCCTAACTTCTTCCCAACACTTTACACTTTTGGCAGTTTATGGTTCCCATAAAAGTAAACCAAGCCTCTTTACAATGGTAAGAGATTTTCTTTCTTTCTTTTTTTTAAGATTTTATTTCTTTATTTTAGAGAGAGATAGAGAGAGGGAGAGCATGAGCGGGGAGAGAGGCAGAGGGAGAGAGAGAATCTCAAGCAGACTCCACGTTGAACACGGAGCCTGAAGCAGGGCTCCGTCCCTCGACCCTAAGATCAGGACCTAACCAAAATCAAGAGTTGGACACTCAACCAACTGAGCCACCCAGTCACCCCTAGATTTTCTATATTAATTATAAATAAAACCTGTAGCAAAGGATCCCAGATGGACCAAGAAGGAAGGAGGCAAGAGTGGAATGCTGTGGTCAGAGCTGAGAATGAGCACTCAAAAGAATATGTGTGGCATAATGTCTGATGGTCCCTGTGGAGGGACAGAGGAGGGCAGATCAAACTTTAAAGTCCGATGGACAAGTACCCATTGCCTATCATAGCAAATAAAAATCCCTCACTGTAATTCTCAAGACCATGTGTATGCGGCACATGCTTCTTTATAAAGCCTCCCTCAAAGCCCCACAGAGCCAGGTTGGAACCAGTGGTTATGGTTGAACATTTCTCCTCAACACCCTTGATAAGGAAGGAGGTCATTGCTAGTAGTTGTCTTGTTATCTAATTGCCCAGAAGTCCTTGGAAGAATCACCATAAACCTTCTCTGATGGCTGCGTGATGGTGATCATCTCAGATGGTTTATTGGCTTTTTCTGTGCTCTGCCTTTAACATGTATATGGTGGGGGATCAGATGACAAGGATGCTCCTAGCACCAGATCATCTCAGGCCTGTCCCCTCTGGAAGTGAGAGGAGGTCTTTTTTTTTTTTTTTTTTTTTAAGATTTTATTTATTTGACAGAGAGAGATACAGCGAGAGAGGGAACACAAGCAGGGGGAGTGGGAGAGGGAGAAGCAGGCTTCCCGCTGAGCAGAGAGCCCGATGCGGGGCTCGATCCCAGGACCCTGGGATCATGACCTGAGCTGAAGGCAGATGCTTAACAAGTGAGCCACCCAGGTGCCCCGTGAGAGGAGGTCTTAATTTGCAGACCTGATGGTCCTTACACCTGGTGTTCAAGTGTCCCTGGCCTTTTCATGTACCTAGCACAGTTCTTAGTACCTGCTGAATACTCAGTAAATGTTGGAACCAAAGAAACCAAACTGACTGACAGGCCCCATTTTTTGGCATGTATCTGAACTTTTGAGAAGATTCTACAGTTTCTCTAGGACAAAGTCACATCTTAAAAACTCAAAAATGACAATCCTAATAAACGCTGCAGAAAATATAGTGGTTGAATAAAATACTTTTTAGGGGTGCCTGCGTGGCTCAGTAGGTTAAGTGTCTGCCTTCAGCTCAGGTCATGATCCTGGGGTCCTGGGATTGAGTCCCGCACTCCTGCTCAGCGGAGTGGAGAACTTGCTTCTCCTCCTCCCTTTGCAGTTCCCCTTGCTTGTGCTCTCCCTCACTCTCTCTCTCTCAAATAAATAAATAAAATCTTAAAAAATATATTTTTACTAACCTGTTTAAAGTATCTTGTATAAATAGGATAAGAGGGAAAAGACTGTATTTTCAGCTTCTTTTGAAACTCTCCGTCATGCAGGGAACATGACTTTTCAGAATGAGTGTGGCCCTCCCATGTTGGCTGGAGACATTAGGTATAGAGCATGTGTTCATCCTCGTCTGAGATATAATCATGCCTCCAAACCTAAAATGGTTTTCCCAAGCCCGGTGGAGGTCAGTAGTACCTCTAGAGCTCTTCATAAGCCCAGAGTTGTTTTAAAGATGCTCTGCGAGTTGAGGAGTGGACATTCACAGCCTTGAGGAATCTGGCACTCATGGCTGAGAAAACAGAGGAAATGGAGCAGCATCTGCCTTGTGGATGTCCACGTTCCCCATGTTTCAGCACATTTTTATTGTGAGCAAGCTTTTAGAGACAAAGATCAAAGACATGTCCAGGAGAGCACTGGCCAGGTGTGAAATTCCAGGTGACAAAGGGGAAGGAAAGGAAGAGTTTGATGGGAAAGAAAAGGAAATGTAGCTTGTTTCCTTTTATTCTCTGTATTTGTCCTGTTTCCTCTGCAGGAAGTTTATGTAGATTTACAATACCCCCCCAAGCAGTCAACATTAGGGATTTATCCTCATTCTTTCCCGTATGATGACAACCACCACCATGTCAAAGGCCAGTCATTTATTTTTGCAGATATCACTCCTAGCAGTCCTGAGGATTGATAAGTGCTCTATTCCTGATCATCTTAATACAGAAAACCTACTTCCCCTTCTGCTTCCCACAGCGCTACAAATAGGGGACACATAGGAACTGGGGGATATAAAGAATAAATCAGCCTAGTTTTGCTACGTATACATGCCAGTAATAATAAGAATCAAGTATCAAGTATATTAACAAATTATGAAGTTTATCCAACCAGCAGAGCCCGCTCAAAGGCAGATTCTCATAGCTCTTTCTTCAGTGTTACTTTGGCCAGCAATCTGGAGGATCTCTTAATGTCTTCACTGCCTAATGACACCATTTGTAGGGACACTGCCTAGAATTGCTCTAAGGGAACCATTATCAGAGAAGATAGTAAGTACCGTGTCATTTGTCCCCCTCCCCCCGACCCCTCTTTGGGGCTAATTTCCCAATGAAAGCTAAAGATGTTTACTAAGCATTTCTGAGAAATTTGTTCACATTACAAGAATACAAATTACAGGAACCCAGTACATTAGCAATAGAGAAAGTTTAATGGGTCTGGGAAAGGTATAAATTTAGGGTAAATGTAAATTGCAATAATAGGAGAGTCTTCACTGAAGGGCAAGTTTCTTGAAATGATAGTATTTAGTAGTAGTGGGAAGGTACTAAAGAGTCTTGCCACTTTGACGTTGTAAAAAATGTAACTGATGAGTAGGAATTGAAAATGACTGCCATGATTTTATACTATGAAATATACTCAATGTCAAATAGGCAAAGACCATTTGATATGGGAAACTCGGTTGGTTCTGGGTCACGTAAGATATGGAAGTCTTTTCTGTGGTCATCCCACTGGACAAAGAAGCAGGTAAGCTCTCAGGGAGCTCCAGAATTAGAATGTTCTGAGACCACACCTGACTCTCATAGCCTCCCCAAACCTCATTGCCTCGACCTGCTTTAATGAGCATCAGTATGCCCTTTGCCTCCTGACATTTGGCAAACCCTGGGCACAAACTCATGCATGCTATTCGGGCATAATAGCCTCAAGGCATAGCATCATTGGATTCTGCAAACCATGAGGGACTCTGTGTGGTACATGTGTGTGCATTCAAAGAGAAAAACATGAAGAAAAAGTCTACTTAAAAGATTCAATTGGGCGCCTGGGTGGCTCAGTTGGTTAAGCGACTGCCTTCGGCTCAGGTCATGATCCTGGAGTCCCGGGATCGAGTCCCGCATCGGGCTCCCTGCTCGGCAGGGAGTCTGCTTCTCCCTCTGACCCTCCTCCCTCTCATGCTCTCTGTCTCTCATTCTCTCTGTCTCAAATAAATAAATAAAGTCTTTAAAAAAAAAAAAGATTCAATTAACAGCATTAAAGAATTTGCATGTCAGTATTGTAGAATATAAAATTTGTTCTACAGAACTTTATTTATTTATTTATTCATTACAAGAGGAATGATAAATTATCCCATCAATCTAGTTCCCTTACCACATCAGGTCTGGTCGAGGCTGACAAGAAAAATGGACAGCACCAAAGAGGCTCATTTAGAAAATGTTACAGAAGCCCAGGCAAGAATGAGAAAGTGGCGAAAGATATTAACACAGTTAAAACAGTTTTGTTGAAAAGATGAAACATTGATCACAAAGGCTGAATATAACTCTGTATTGGCTGGTGAGAAGAATAATAGTAATAATAATAGCAATAATAAGCTGTAATTGTTATTGGCCAGGTACACTTGCGGGTTCGAAACAGCATTCACAAGGAAAAGCTGAAGAAGCTGGGCCTGGTCAGTGGAACAAAGGATAATTGTAGTGACCTAATTGCAGCTTCTATTATAAGAGCAGGAATGATAGCAGGACAAATTATCTCCACTGTCAAAAACGAAAGCTGTACAGCAGGTAGTTTATAATCTCTTTTAATGGTACTCCTTCTTTCACCCCATAGCTCTCCCCTGAAAAACCTTCTCTGACCCTGACTGCTGTCACCACCATAGGCAGCAAACCTCCTCTTCTCCTGTCTATTCGTCTCTGTCTCTGTTGTTTGGGTTCACACAGCAGCAACAAAGAGTACGTCCGCCCTGCATCTTCCCAGCGCAAGTCGGGTCAGTCAGGACTGTACTGTTGATACATTCTGCATGAGACAAATCGAGCAGGAAACAACGTGCAAAAGTAACAATATTTAATAAGGGTTGTGGGGGTAAAGTAGAAAATATGAAACACTGATCAGTAATGTTGAAGTGGACTCATGAAAGGCAAATGACAAGCTCGCAAAAAGACACGCAACCTATATCCCAGAGAAAGTGCTAATATCACTACTATACAAAGGTCTTTGAAAAATTGAGGGGGGAAAATGACAATCTGATAGACAAATCAGCAAAAGATATGGACAGCTCACAGAAGAGGAAATGAAAAAGGCTCTTAAACATAGGAAAAGACACTCAGCATCACACAAGAAGAGAAAGGCTAATTAAAACTTCACTGAACCATCACTTCTCACCTACGTTTATCAAATATCCCGAAGTTCAACAATGTGTTCTGTGGGTGACATGGTGGAGGAAGACATCCTCCTGCGTTACAAGTGGTAATACAGAGAGAACAAGCATAGAGGGAAATTTGTCATCATCTAGGAGTATTATATGTGAGTTTCTCTTTTAGCCCGCAATCCCGCTTCTGTGAATTCATCCTAAAGTGGCAATAGCGAAAATAAAGACTTGCTTTTGCATAAGATTTGTCATTATGGCATTATTTCTAATGATGACAAATTGGAAATACCCAAATATTCAAGAATATGGGACTCATTAAAGAAACAGAAGCGTTTCCACAGAGTAGACTATTATGAAACATTTTTTAAATGAGAAAGATCTCTGTTCACTAATATGGAGTTGTCTTCTGAACATTGCTATGGGAAAAAGCAACATATAGGGGAAAATGTGTGAGAAAGAAGGAACACAGATACATAACCATGTTTGCTTTCATTTGAAAAAATAAGTATAGTTATATTGCTTAGGATCGGGAAGACTATTGAAAGCTATGTAACTGTATGTTGTATATAGTTGAATTTGGAAATGTAAATGTTTTACATATTTAACAAATGAAATAAAATCAGAAGAAAAAGAAAAGGCAGTCGCTAAAAATTGAGAACAAACCAGAACAACCTAACTGTAAAACAAACTGACTGCCTAGTAGACTCAGGAAAAAGAATTAAAAAAATATTAGAATACAACATTTTGACTCTACCTATTTAGTGGAATATATTCTAACAAAACATGGAGCTATGAACATCTTAAACTTCATGCAATGGTCTTTTAGTAATATTGGCATTCTTTTAAGACGATGTATTTAAAATTATATATATATAATAACACAAATAATTTTGTCAGGGGTATTAAGAATCAAGATTTTTCATTTAAAGAAAACAAACTTATATAAACTTTTAAAAGTTAAGTAGAGATTCCATAATGTTAAATTTGAATTGGAAAGAACAGTATGAACTTGCGATTTTTTTTTTTTTTTTGAAAAGATGTATTTCCTAACTCTATCATAGAAAAGGCATGGAAGCAATGATAACCCAATGACCGTGAGCTTCCTAGAGGCCAGGTTGTGTGCTCTGAATATTACTTCCCACTAGACAGAAGAGTTCCTGGGTGAAATGACTGCTTCCAAGATAGGAACATGAGATACTCAACATGAAGCTGAGACAACTTATTTGTCAAAAAGCAAAGAAGCTATCAAAGACAAAAAGACAAGGGAGCCAACATGAAGCAGTTTCCAGTGACTAAATATGGGACAGTGTGTGCAAGAAAAAGAGTAAGGAATGCAATTGATTGAAAACCCTAAGTATGTATTTGTTTTTAAGATTTTATTTATTTATTTGAGAGAGAGAGAAAGAGAGACAGTGAGAGAGTATAAGCAGGGAGGAGAGGGAGAAGCAGGCTCCCAGCAGAGCAAGGAGCCTGGGATCATGACCTGTGCCCAAGGCAGATGCTTAAACAACTGAGCTGCCTAGGTGCCCCTATATTTTTTTAAAAAAAATACGAGTTCATGGGGTGCCTGGGTGGCTCAGTTGGTTAAGTGTCTGACTCAGTTTTGGCTCAGGTCATGATCTCAGGTTCATGAGATTGGGCTCCACACTGAGCATGGAGACAGCTTAGGACTCTCTCTCCCTCTGCCCCTCCCCTCCATTCATGTATGCTCTCTCAAAAAAAAAAAAAATAATTAAAAATTAAAAAAAATATGAGCTCATAATCATATTCATAACCTTTCATTTCCCCCCAAAAGATGTTTAATAAATCATTGGTCACCATTGGAATTACTAGGGCACTAACTCCTTACTCAGAAAAATCAGCAATTAAAAAATTAAGCATGTATTCTGCCTTCCCTGTACTGTATAAGTCAGGGTAATCACACTTCAGTATAAGGTCACATTAACAGGCTCCCGGTGGACACATCTTTGGGGGAGACCAACACTCAACCCACCACAGTACTCTTTCCCACCAAAAGTTGAGCCTGAAACTAAGTCTCCAGGGACACTGTCCAGTACAATAGCCACAGTCACATGTATTATTTATATTTAAATTAATTAAAATTAAAAATTTGTACCTTCATCACCCTAGCCACATTTCGAGTGCTCAGTGGCCACATGAGCTGCTGTGTTCAACAGGACACATACAGAACATTTCCATCATCACAGAAAGACCTACTGGGCATTGCGGTCCTGGAACTACTCTTCATAAGCAGGAAATATGGGGAGTGGAGGAATAAGTTTAATCACACCACAAAGGAGCAAACAAATCCAGCATGTGGGACCACCTACAGGACAATTGGCCTGGTTTCTGCAACAATTCAGGAGCATGGAACAATTAAAAAGCAAAAAAGAAAAAAGAGTACAGTTCTTTACAGGAAATGAGACTTAAGAGACATAACCAAATGTAAAGTGCAGATAGTTTTTCGGAGCCCGATCCAAATAAATCCACTGAGAAAGAGGGCATGTTTTAGGCACTTGGGGAGATTAGTTTATGAACTAGGTATTTAGGTGACATTAAGGAATAATTGTTAATTTTTAAGTGGATAATATTGTTATATAACATTCGTGATTTTTTGTGATATGTTTTCTGAAGTATATAGAGAATAAATGACTAGGATTTGCTTTTAAAATACTTAGCCAAAAAATTTTAAAAAGAAAAATTAGATGAAAGTGGCAACATCTTTAATGATTCAACACAGAACCAGATAATGGGTATATGGAGGTTCATTGCACCACATTCTGTACTTTGGGGTACCTGAAAGCTTTTACTATATAATTTTTTTAAAAACGATCATGCTTACATTATTTGTACTTAATATAAATGAAAGAAACATTCATATTGAAGTCAGGCACCTGGATGGAATTTAAGAATCCAATTCCTGCCGCTTAATACATACACGGTCTCTAACAAAACACCTAACCCTTCTGAACATCCATTTCCTTATCTCTAAAATTGAGACTTGTGTGCCTTGTGAGAAGTGAGTTCCGTAATTGTGGGAAAATTCATCACACAAAAATACTCGTGTCTGTTCTTCCTGCCGGACAGATGAAATACTAGTAGGATGGGCTCTTGTTTGTAGTACAACCTCCCTGATTTGGAGTGTCAGAAGGGCAGTGTTCATTACAGGATTTTTTTTTTTTTTTAATTCCAGCTTTATTTTTAGCTTTTAGATCCAACCAGTTCTCACCATGTCCACCGCTACACCTTCACGCACACCACAGACTTTCCCCCAGATTATCTTGATAGCCCCCAACTGGTCTCCGTGGCTCTTTTCTTGCCCAGCACCCCCACCATCTTCTCAGTAATAGCACTCAAAGAGATTCCTTTAATGTGTAAGTCAGATCAGATTGCTTCATTGCTTAAAACCTCCCATTGGCTTCCCACCTCGCTGAGAGTAAAAACCCAGATCTTTAGCGTGGACCTCAAGGCCCTACATGAGCTAGGCCCTAATTTCCTCTCTGGCCCTCTGACTTCTCACCCCCTCACACTGGCCTCCTTGCTGTTTTTGACACTTGCCTGCCTCAGGGCCTTTGTACTTGCTATCCACGCTGCCTGAAATATACTTCCCCAGTTATCTGTGAGCATTTTAGCCTCCTCCTCAAGCCTTTAATTAATATTCCCACATATTACCTTACCACATATTTAGAAGTATAACCCTCCCACTCTACCCCCAACACTCTAGCACCTTTGCCTGTTCTATTTTCCTCTATAGTGCATACTGCCATCTGACATCATTTTTTATTTTACCTAGTTAATTTGTTGTCTGTTTCCACCTCCCCTGACTAGAGTATAAATTCTACAAAGACAAGGATTTCTATGCACTGCTCAATCTCAGCATCAAGATCAAAACTTAAAACATGTAGGTGCCCAACAAATCTTTATCGAATGATGAATACAGAAACTTTTAATAGACTTAAAACAAGTTGTCTGGTCTTTAGAGGATGTGTTTCTGGATCAATAAGAATAATGTGTACTTAATCAAAATCAATAGCTGCCTTATAAATTGGTACTTCAGAAGTTTTCAAATTGCTTGAAAAGAGGATGTATTTAATATATTTAAAATATATTTAAAATATTTAAAATATTTAAAATATTTTCCCAGCAATCACACCCATTGTCTTAATTTGTTATAACAATTACTTCTAGGTAATGTATTTAAAAAGGAAAGAATGATATATAAGTAAACTTAGAATTGATTGCTCCTAATTTGTTAGATTCTATCACGTGTATTTTAAAAGGTATAAATAGCATCATTGGCATTTTTTGCTTTAATATTTGTTTTCTGTTTTAAGTTTTTTTTAATTGAAATATAATTTGCATACAGTGAAATATTTAGGTCTCATATAAACAGAAGAATATATTCTATTTTGATGAATGTATATCGAGATACAGAATATTTCTATCCCTCAGGAATGTTTCCCATTCTCATCCCCCTGCTTTTCCCCATTCAGTACACCCTCCACTCCAGGAAGTAACCGATCTGATTTCTATCACCACAGGATTGTTTTGCCTAATCTAGAATTTCTTATAATTTGAATCATGTAAGTTTGTGTGTGTGTGTTCAGCTTCTCTCACTGAGCATGATAATTTTGAGATTCACCCCTGTTGTTATTTCAGTAGCTTATTTTTTTTTGTCACTGCTGCTGATTTATATTCTGTTATATGAATATACTGTTGTTTGGTTATCCATTCTCCTGATGGACATCTTATTTCCATTTCTTGCTATGATGAATAAGGCCGCTACTAAACATTCTTCAAGGATTTTTGTGGGCCTCTGTTGTTTCTCTTGTGTAAGTATCTGAGAGGTGAATTGCTAGGTCATAGCTTTGGTGCATGTCTAGTTTTATAAGGAGCTCCCAGACCTTTTCCCAAAGGGATAGCATTATTTCATATTTCCAGCAGCAGTGTCTGAAAGTTCTGGATGCTCCCCATCTTTTCCAGCATTTGGTCTTGTCATTCTTCTTCATTTTGATAAGAGTATTTCATTATGGTTTTAATTTGCATTTCCCTGATGACTTATAATGTTCAGAATGTTTATATTTGCTTATTGGTCATTTCTAGATCTTCCCTTGTAAAGTATCTGTTTAAATCTTTTGCCCAGTTCTAACTGAGTCATTTTTCTTTTTGTTACTAAGTTGCAAGGATTTTTTTAGGATTTTTTCATACAAATCCTTCATTTGATATGTGTGTTACAAATGTTTTCTCTCATTTGACTGTCATTTTCCTGATGCTTTTTTTTTTTAAGATTTTATTTATTTGACAGAGAAAGAGAGAGATAGCGAGAGCAGGAATACAAGCAGGGGGAGTAGGAGAGGGAGAAGCAGGCTCCCCGCTGAGCAGGGAGCCCGATGTGGGGCTTGATCCCAGGACCCTGGGATCATGACCCGAGCCAAAGGCAGACGCTTAATGACTGGTCCACCCAGGCGGCTTTTCTTGATGCTTTTTAATGAGAAGGTTTTAATTTTGGTGAAGTTCAACTTAATAATTTTTTCTTTTATGATCCATACTTTCCCTGTCCTCTCTAGGAACTATTTGCCTACCCCAAGGCTGAAAATATTCTCCTTTATTTTGTTCTAGTAGCTTTATTGTAGACTTTAGTTCAGGCCAGTCTTCCATCTTGAATTGATTTTTGTTATGGTAGAATGTAAGAACCAAAGTTCTTGTTTCCCTTGTGGATTTCCCTTATGTATTTTCCAGCACCACTTGTTGAAGAGATTCTCCCTTCTAAATCGAAATGTTTTGGCATGTTTGTTATAAATCCCTTCACCAAATATGTGTGGGTATATTACTGGATTCTGTCTTCTATTCCATTCATCTACTTGTCTAGTCTTTGCCTTGATTACTGAAGATTTATAGTAAGTCTTAAAGCTAGTAGTATAAATCTTCCAACTTTATTCTTATTTTTCAAAATTATTTTGGCTATTCTTTGCCCTTCACTTTCCAAATCAATTTTAAAATCACATTGCTAATTTTTGGAAAATAAACCTGAGAGGAGTTTGATTGGAATGACATTGATCTGTTCATTTGGATGAAATGACATCTTGCAATATTGACTTTTCTGATCCACAAGCAAGCTAGAATTCTCCATTTATTTAGAACTTTAACTTCCCTCAGGAGTATTTTATTGTCTTCAGGGTAGAGGAAGTGTACATCTTTTGTTAAATTTATTCCTAAATTTGTAATGTTCTTTAATCCTATTTTAAATGGTATCATTCTCTTGATTTTGTTGTCTAACCATTCACTACTAGTACATAGAAATACAATTGACTTTTCTATATGCAACTTGTATCCTACAACATTAATAATAAAAACTATAATTCAAGAATATTGCCCTGTTCAAAAAATATACTTAATTTGTTTATCAAAAGTGTTATCAAGCCAGAATAACTTTTCTAAGTAAGATTACTGGACTTTAAAGAAAAGAATTTGATGAGATAAGCAAAAAGGGTAAGTTACTATAAGTAATTTATAAGAGAAATAAAATTAGGTTATCATCCTGCTTTTCAACAGCAACATTTTGTCATAAGAAAATGGTGTCACATATTTTAAATATCCAAGGGGATATTTATATTTATATTCAGCAAAAGTGGCTGTCAAGTATAAAAGGCATACTGTTATCAACTGAAGAAACCCTGTCCCATGAACTCTTCCTGAGGAATCTAGTAGATGACTGCATATTCATTGACATTAGGACTGTTGGTCTTTATTAAATATATATTTA
Source organism: Mirounga angustirostris (assembly GCF_029215605.1). Classification (NCBI taxonomy): domain Eukaryota; kingdom Metazoa; phylum Chordata; class Mammalia; order Carnivora; family Phocidae; genus Mirounga; species Mirounga angustirostris. Next base: position 165,468,235 of record NW_026991711.1, read on the forward strand.
TTTTATTTTAACATATTAAATATATGGTTACTTGTAGTGCTCAGATTAAATGAGAGTGGAACTGAATTCTGGCATGGAGCTGCGATATGTTTAACAATGTAGGTATAATACAACTACAAAAATGGAGGGATGACAGGAAGAGTATATGCAAACAGGAGTTTAACTCTTTAATAATCATTTTGTGAGTGGTAGTATTTGGTATTACTATTTTGAAGCTGTTATCTATGTAATACAGAGTAGAGCAAGTTGTAATCATAGGATATTTAATTCTAGCATTCCCTGTGTCTTGAGGAGCAGGATTCTTAATGTGGAAGAAAGGAGATACATATATAATATAGAAATATAGAGGTGGTTGCAAAGGAGAGAGACCCCCCTGGAGACTTTCTGGGGTATCCTGCAAAGTTCTATTTCTTGCCCTGAGTGATAGTTACAGACATGTTTGCTTCGTAGCCGCTCTTGGATCCATAGATAGGTTTTGCACGTATTTCTATATCTTTGTTTCGTTTTATAATGGAAGGGTAAACAAACAAATGAAAAAAGGTACAACAAAACTTTCAGTATTAAATTTATCTTACACAAACCTTACAGAAATCTGCCAATAACTTTTACAAAATGTGTTTCTTTTGCGGGGGAGCTGTAGGTGGGTGACTCAACCATTCTGTTCTACCACACCGGACTTGCACCCCAGCATTAAGTAAATCATGCACTCCCATGCCCCTTTGCTTGTGTCCCTCCTTCTGACTGGAGTGTCTCATACCGTTTCTACATCTCTTCCATCCTCCTGGAACAGGTGGACAAGTTCCTTCAAAACCCAGTTCATGTGGCACCACCTTCATGATTCTCCCTCAACAGCCCTAGGCTGAATTGACTCTGACCCTTTGTACAGGTAGTATCTTTGTCTTCCCATTGAGTTGTAGTTACATGTTTATACCTCCCTAATAGTGAGTCAGGGACTGAGAATTTTTCTTTTTTTCTTTCTACTATACAATATAATATCAGTATGAGTGAATAAATCGAGTAGCCAGAATTAACAGAAAGAAAACTCACATAACCCTCAAGGAGCTTGTAGTCTAGTTCTGGAGAAATAAATAAAAAATGTTTTTGTTTGTTTTACAAAGTAATATATAAAAATTAGAGATTAATAGAGAATTTACTGAATACATGGGTTGAATAGGAGAATTGTTGAGATCAATATGGAGCTGTGAAATTGCTTAAAATGCATTTTAAATGAGTAAAGTTAAATCTTTATTCTAGAAATCTAGTCAAATATTTGATAAATGGAGAATGGGTACTCTAGGCAAAAGCAGTTGTTTTGAAAGGGACCAAACAAATGTTCAATGAACAGTAATTTGAAGAAAATTGTCACAACTGAGTCGATAATGGAATCATGAAAAATCAGGTTTCCAAGACAAAGGCTGCCTGCTATTGCCTGTTTAATTTTTTTTTTTTAAGTTTTGATTCACTGTAATAGTCAATATGTAGTTGTAAGGGACTGTTCTATATTTTTGAAATTTTTTAAATTATCCTAAAAATATATGATATAAGAATTCAAATAGTGTACCTCCAATTCCACTTTCAAGAGGTCATCACCGTTTTGAATCTTTTTGTATCCTTTCAGACATTTTCTATGCATATGCAAGAATATGTAATACATCATACAAATATCTATCTCTTTCTTGGCCCATATGTGTATGTTATTTCCTTTTAGTGTGGGAATAGGATGGCTGTATTTTTTAGCTGTACCATATGGCTTTCTAGTCCCCTATTACTGCACGTTTAGGCTATTCATCATTTTTTCACTATTTCAATATCATATAGTATGTTTTTCTTTTTTATCTTATCTGGGATTCTTTAGTTACAATAAAGACATTTATTTCATTTTCATTTATTGTCATAAAAGATAAATCTGGCCATCTGATTTTATGTTACTTTTTTGCTGCTTCTGCTTTCTATCTTTTTTAAAGATTTTTATTTATTTGAGAGAGAGAGAGACCAGGAAAAGGGGCAAAGGGAGAGGGAGAGAGAGAATCCCAAGCAGACTCCCCACTGAGCATACAGCCTGACACAGGGCTCGACCTCACAACCCTGAGATCATGACCTGAACCAAAGTCCAGCTTAACTGACTGAGCCACCCAGGCACCCCCTGTTTTCTATTTTCTATATGGTTGGAGTTTTATTTCATACATTTCTCTCTGATAATTTGTTTTTTTAGTAGCTTTTCTGTAGTAATATTTAATATACTATACCCTCTGTTTCCTGCTTTATCAACTTTCAACAGTCACTACCAATGCCTGCTCTATAAGGTGAGGTAATGAATACAATTGAATGTTAATGCTTTCTCCTACACATCCGTATTGGTTTCTGATTTTCACTAATGATTATTATTTTTATATTGTCAGAGTTTATCATATTTATGTTTTTCCATAACTATGTTGCTACAAACGTTTAACCTTTATCCTAAGGTTAAGGTACCTCTCACCTTCACACCTGTCATTCCACAGCCTTATTAAGTTGAATTCCTCATTTTGATTCAATTTTTGGTTGACTGCTTTTAATTGTTAAGTAGTTTTTCACAGTGGGTCAACAAGCTCTATTCCCTGAAATGTTTGAGAATATTCTTCTTTTGGCTTTATTTATGTTTGAGGCTAGCCTGAATTTTTAGATGACTTGATTTTTCTCCTTCTCAAAACAAAACGTATGCATACTATGTGCAATAACCCCTAATATTTTTCTCTTTTATTGTATTTAATTTTTCGAGTGCTTGTTATGACCCATTAAATTAATTTCATGTTATATAGTGTTTAAAAATTTTTTTTTAAATCTGTGCTAGAGGACATGGAGGATGTAGAGATCTAAGGTCACCAGCAACTTCAAATCCGTATGTTCTTTCAAAATATCTTCTTGCTACATCTGCTGGGTGCACACCCTGGGGGCTTGTTTTCCATGGTTTTCCATTTTGGGAGAGCAGATCACGCTGAAAGAGATCAGCTTTGCTTAGTGAAGCCTCTTAGATTATTGGTTTTATTTTGATGAGTTTGTGTTTGTTTATCTCTGCTCTGCTAATTCTGCCTTTCAGCTACAAAATAGGTTGGAGCTTCTTTTCTCTTCTCTCCTTTTACTCCAAGAAGTTTCTTCAGCGGAGGAGGAACTATATCTGTCAGAGGAAATATCTCTCTTCTAGCTCCACCTCTCCTCCAGTCTTAAGTTGGAACCTCACAAGGATTTACCCCACAATTCCAAAGGATCCTAAACCTGCCTTCAAACTATTGTTTTCTTAATAGAAGTTTATTTTCTGTAATCTTGATCCTACTTTCCGTGAAATGTATACCTTGCTAGAGACGTAGGCATGTATCAACTCTTAATGAACTCCCCCTTTTGGGTTGAGTCCAAATTTCATTGCATGGTGTAAGATTTATGGTCATTTGCTAATTCCATTGTGTAGATGGAATTTTGTCTTCCCAATTTCTCAATTGTTTGTCCATTTAGAGTTTGAGGGAGGAAGTAGAGTAACCATACTCTTACTCCATCATTTACTACAATCTCTTGTTAGAAATCCTTGATCTGACAGATATGATGTAAATGTTCTTTGGGGAAGATTATCCAACAGCCTTTTAAGGTATAGATTAAAGTGGCACAAGGTGACATACCAAAAAATGTTAGAATAATCTAGGCCAGCACAATCCAATAGAACTTTCTTCAATGATGGAAGTAGTCTATATCTATCTGCATTGTCTGATATAGTAGTCATGAGCCACGTGTGGCTACTGAGCATTTGAAATGTGATTTGTGACACTGAGAAGCTGAATTTTACATTTTATTTAACTGTAATTAATTTTAATTTAAATGTATACAGCATCATGTGGCTAGTGGCCACCGTATTGGACAATGCACAGCTAGGCAATATGATGCCTAAATACTAGAGTTTGTCTAAAGAAATGGAAATAAAAGAAGATATCCAAGAGTTATAATGGAAAAAAAGAAACGACAATGCTTTTGTAAGGAAAGAGAGAGAAGAAATTGTGCTGGGGAGAATGGGGAAGCTGGTGGTACCATCCAGTAAAAAAGATATATTGTCAAGAGCTATTTTGAAAGATAGGTATTTTAACAGGTTGAGTTCCCAGTGATAAGAAGACCTTGAAGTGGAAAGGACTCTAAACAATTAGAATTCTCACACTGAATTGGGGCAAAGAGAAGTCCGAGCTACCAAAAACAAAAAAATCTATTTTCTCAACATTTCTCTCCGGAGAGAGTCTCTTCTGCCTCCATACACCCCTTTTCAGATTGCCTTGTCCTCCCCCACATGGAGAGACTCTGATATATGGCATAATAATGACGGTTCAGAGAAATTACTATTTCACCTACTGAGTGATTAATATGAAATAAGTTACTGAAACACTCAGTGGTGCAGAGAAGATCAAGGAGAAATTTAGTTTTGTTTTAGAAAGAAAAAAATACAAGATAAAATACTGCTTTGCATACACAGAGTACTTTTCATCTGAGAATCTTTGCATACCCAGCAAGCCTAATTAATGAGAAAACCTCTAAAACAGAGAAGTGATGAGATAAGGAGCACAGATACCGGTGTTCTATTTCTGTGACTTTTAAAAACCAGGCTTGGTGTTTTCTTCTTTCATTAATGCACAAGTGTAGCTTTATGCAGCAACCACGAGATGTTCATCTTTCTGCTGAATGATTTCTCATGAAGGCATCGCACTGAGGAGGCATAGTAACCACATAGAATCCCACCCCCTGACTTTATTGATGTCCTGCGCTCTCTTTGCCATGGAAATCCATCCCTATCATTGTAGTGCAGTGAGCGTTCTCTGATAATCCAGTCTGCACTGTCCCTGAAAGGACGGTTTTGTTGCAGAAGAGAGCAAGTTATCTTCTTTATAAAAAATTATTCAAAACAAACATCCGTGCATCTAGGACTAATGTGCACTGAACGGGGACAGGCAGGGCTTCTTAACAGGTACCCTACCGTGTAATCTTCCTTTCATCTTCATTCAAAATCCCTTGGAGATTCAAGCTCCTCTTTACAAAAATATAAATTCTTCTAATTACTTATGTGTAGGATACATGATTTGATTTAGTCAAAGAGATATGCGATAATGTATCCTGGCATTTATTTTCATCTTTTGTGACTTGGGGATAGATGCTGGATTTTTGTCCTATACCTTCTTCTTCATGCTTTTTTCCCCCTTCCTTCTCTCCACTTAAAAAAAAAAAAAAAAAGCCATTCTGGCAAAAGAGGAAATACCTTGAAAGATAAAGATGATGGCTTTTAAAGATTTTTACAAAGAGTTTGATGTTCTGTAAAATAAAGCTAGTTGCCTTGTGCAAAAATAGCTGTTTTTGCTTGAAGGGGAGAAGGTACTGAGAGAGTTCAGTTTTTGTTTTTTTAATTCATCCAAGGTCTCTATACATGTATCCAGGCATGTACAGATCTTTCACTTCTAGCCCACAACCCTCTTGTATTCTCAGAGCCCAGGATTCAGGCTTGTCCTCATCCTCTCCTGAGTTCTTCCTCTGGCTGCCAGAGCCAGCATTGCCTGGCTTCTCTCAGAGTGCACCCTGTTTGCCCAGTGATGTAAGGTTACTTCTTTCCTCATTAGCACAGAACACCTCCTGACACCATCACATCACCATTGTCCAATAAGGTGCCACAGTGACCTTTCCATTTTAACACTTAACTGAGAATTTAGGAGAGCTGATACAACACTTTCCAGATTAAATGTCAAATTCTTAAAATTCAGATGGATTTGGAATCCACCTAGGTATATTTCCTGCTCCCATTCCCAGCAGTCTACAGAGTACACTGATTAGCAGTTGCATTTTGTAATATCACTTAAGGCTTGAGCGCCGTGGAGTTCTGCCAGTAATGTTTAATTTACTTATATGTGCTAATTCATCTCTGTCAGGAGCCTATTAATTTCTTCACTATTTTACTCTGTCCCTAGCCCCTATATAATGAGACACCATGATCCCCATTTGTGTAACCAAAAAACTTAGTCTCTCATAAATTACCTCGGATCCCACTGCTTCCAGTGACCAGAAAGCCTCTGTATTTCTTTTTCATATTTAAATCAATTTTGCAAGCTCTTTCCTTTAAAAGAATACACTAGAACTCCAGGGTACCAAATAGTGAAATCTTAGCCAAAGTATGTGATTCTGATGGGCTCTTTAACATACATCCCTCTCCCAAGGAAGACTTCCATATTATCTTCCATACTAACTGTTCCCACAGGCACATCCATTTGTAGGAAGGGAATGTTAATAAGTATCAGCCTCTGACTCTGCAGTCAGCACAGTCATCTGTGGGCAAGATGTCAAAATACATATTCCATTGCTATAAAAGTCAAGACCCCCTAACAAATAAAGGTCAGAGATATAAAATTAACCCCACTGATATGCCATTGGCATCTCTGTATGGTGTGATCTTGGGTTAACAGGAGAGTAACAGCTAAGTGACTGGCTAGGAGAAATCAACATAGATTCAGGAGAGTCTGTCATTGTATTACCACATAAAATTCACATATGTCTCTGCTACCTGTTCTACATTTTTTTCAGGATTGGAGCAAAACATCAGGAGCTAAGGGAAAAGCAGGCAAGAGGTCTTATTGATTATGCTACTGGTGCAGCTGGATCACTGCATGATATGGACGATGATGAAATGGACCCCAACTATGCCAGAGTGAACCACTTCCGGGAACCGTGTACATCAGCAAGTGTCTATAGGTCACCATCTCCACCTCGGGCTGGACCCCTGGGTTACCATCGGGATGGCCGTCGTCTCTCTCCCGAGAGAGACCACTTAGAGGGTCTCTATGCCAAGGTCAACAAACCATATCATCCGCCAGTGCCAGTTGACAGGTAATATAACTTATTGAAAGACAAATATGGCTTTAATTCCGTAAGTTTCAAGTCATCTCTCCTGCTGAAGCCGATAAAAATATATCCTTTTAATCTATTAAAACTGAAATGAGATAGTCCCCTTGGTAAGAGCTAGGCTTTGACCCACCTGTAACGTATCAGCCATCAAAAATAAAACAAAAAACCAGTCATAAGGTGGCATGAATGAATGGTAGTCGTTGAGGTCATGGTGCAACAGGGAGCAGTTTTTGAAGCGATATTGTGGCGGAGGACTAATGATGAAGACTTTGAAGGAATAATGTCCTTTCTCCTACAAGTCCTACTGTGAAAGACTTATTTGAGAAGATGTCGTGACACTGGGAGGTGAGGAGTCAGAGAATGGTGGCTTCTACGTGGGTATAATGGAGCTGGAATTACAGAGAGCTACAGAGGTGCAGAGGACCTTGAAAAGCAAGGTTGGGATTTTACACTTAAGGAAAATGTGATCCTGTATAGATGTTCATGGATTATCAGAGGTAGAAAAGGAGATAATCTTGGCAATAGGAGTTTGATGAAGTAGAGAAAGATAAGAGGTGACAAGGCCAAGGATCTTTAGGCTTAGCAGCTAAGGAAAGAGATAATAAGACCATCTGTCAGTACCTTTGAAGTAGGTAGGGAACAAAATGATTTCAACCCCACCTCCTGCCACAAATAAAATGTCTCATCTCTTGAAAGGCTGATATAAGAGAGTTTTAGTCAATATACGTTGTTAGGTGACCCCTGGAATTACACACGCAAGGAATGAGTTGACTGACCTTGGCTTAATCTGGCTGCAGCTTGAATTCTGGAGGGAGGAGGTGAGGGGGAAGGGTGGCAGGCACAAAGAGCTCTCATTCTAGATGAAAAAAAGACTTGTTTTCCAGATTTCTTTTGGTCTTGACAACCACCCAGTCCCTAGTAGTAACCAGCTTTTGTGAGCTAGCATGATACATTGCATCCGCTTACCATTTACATTTCCCCAGCTGGGTGATATTATGCACTTTCAATTAGGTTGGGGAGAGGAAGGGAAATCATGGCATTTTTATGCAGACTGTAAAGTGTAGCTTCACAAGACTGATTACCTTTCAGAGCCTTTCCAATAACCAAGTGGGAAGGAAGGAGCAATTTTTAATCCTTACTGTCAAGCTTCCAGGTTGATAGTATTAAAGAAAGATGGTCAAGTTTTTCTTTGGCATAAAATGAAAATATAAATTCCTATGACTGTGTGAGACAGCCCCAATAACTAAACGGTTAATTCAAACGACTGATTAAGAGTTGGCCTTTTCTTCTAAGCCTTCATCTAGGGTTGAATTCTTATCATGTAAATGATAATACCACTCATGAGTCTCTTCTGGCCCAGACCAAAGCCAATCTTATTTTCCCTAAATCAGACAGGTCTTCATAGCAATCCCCTTTGCACATGCCCACTGCTAGAATCCCAGCACAGAGGGACTGTTTCTAGGAACCTCCAAAGCCAATAATTCCCTGTACTAATTCCATGGAAATAAACACAAGACATTCTATTTAAAAAAAAAAGTTCACTGGCCAAATGCATATGGAGAATTCTGGATTATGCCCCACCGAGCAGGTTTTCTTACTGCAGTCTTCATATCCCCAATATGCTAACATGCATTGTAAGCCTCTAAAAGGAGCATACAACAATCAGCACTATCACTTTCTAAATTTTTGTCACCTAACGCTTATTTTGTTTTTCCAGATCCTATGGTTATTCTTTGGAACAGGAGGAGACTCTATCCTAAGATAATTTTCGCCCATGTAGATTTGCCCAGTAAAGAAATTTCTTAGGGTTATGTTCACTGTAGCCAGTATAGAATGATATAAAAAAAAAATGTTATTTACTCCCCAGCCCAGACAGAGGTATAAGTGATCATCTTTCCTTTGGCTCCCATTGTATTAATAAATGGTCTGAAGCTCTGTCTTCAGTGGAGTTTTAGTCACTTGTCATATTTTTTGGGTAATAGATCAAAGTATGACTCTTTATGCCAGAATTATCTCTATTCTGTTCTTCTCTTTCATTATATTTGAAGATCATTCTGCTCCTTGTTCTTTAAGTCTTAAAATGAGCAGGTTTTGTCTCGGCACACCATAAGCGCTCGCTCATCATCATTGTTAATATTATTACTGTCCTTTATCATGAAATTCTCAACTTGCCTGGTATGCCTGGGAACAAGGTGAGTCTAAGAGGAGTGTTGCTGTGGGCATATCTCACGTGGTGTCTGTAAGCAGGAACCATGAGTTCCAAGCCTACCCTATGTACAATTAGAGGCATGTCATTCATTTTGTCATCTGTTTGGTCTTTCATTCAGCAAACACTCATTTGGCACCTACTGTGTTCTAGCTACTGTAGTAAGTTCTAGGGAAGATACAAAGGTGATTAAGAAGTGGCCCCAGTCCAGAGAAAGTTGTATTCTAGTTAGAAGGGGATCGACACATATGGAAATAGATCGTTGCAATATAATGTAAACAGAAGAAAAAGAAATTTTTCTAACTCTGCTGATCAGGAAGGATCTTCAAAAGGGAGCAGAATTTGGACTGGCTCTAGAGGGATTAGTAAATATTGACCAGATCTGGTAGAAAAATTGTTTTCCTTATGGTATAATTAGCATATACAAGGGTAAAGTGGGCTGAAACAGCATGGCATGTTGGGGAAGCTCTGAAGCATCCAGAACATGGAGTGTGGATGGGAAAGAAAGTAATAGGAATAGGAAATGTGTCTGGAAAGATGGTTAGAGCCATATTATGAAGGAAGAGGTTCCGTCTTATGTTCTTATATATTGATTGGTAGTAGCTGTCTGGAAATCTGTGCTAAGAAGAGTTCTGAAGTTATACTGAAATCATGGTGTCTACCCTGGGCTCCAGAGGATGAGTTGAAGATGTGTGCAATCGGCATTTATTTATATATTGGCTAATCCCATGGACACTGGGAGCCATCAAAGTGTCATAATTGGGGAATGAGCTGATAGTCTTGTATTTGGGGAAAAATAGCTTTGCCAGTTTGATGGCAGACAAAGAGGAAGATGATTAGACTATAAGACAAATTAAGATATGATTACAGTATTGAAAGATGGGAAGGGCCTGGAATAAGAGAGTGGCATTGGATACAGGAAAAAAAAATAAGAAATAGCCAAAAACTTTAGCAGAGCCACAGAGGTGAGGCTTTCAAATACTTCAGGGAGGCCAATAGAAAGGGAAATAAAAGGAGGATTTAGGATATAGCCACTAAGAGGTCTTCAACTAATTTAGAGAGAACAATTTCAGTAGCTAGATAGGAGCAGAGGGAAATTGCAATGTGAGGAGAATTGATCAAGTGGTAAGAACTTAGCAAGCTTGGTGATAAAGAGAGCATTGTTGTTACAGGATGGAAGAGGTTGCAACTTTGAAGTTCCTTACATAATAGTACAGTTGACCCTTGAACAATACAGGGGTTAGGAGCACTGACCCCCACATCCGCTCGTAGAAAACTTGCGTATAACTTTTAACTCCCTAAAAACTTAACTACTAATAGCCTACTGTTGACCAAGAAGCCTTACCAATGACACAAACAATCAATTAACACATATTTTGTATTTTATATGTATTATATACTGTATTCTTACAATAAAGTAAGCTACAGGAAAAAAATGTTAGGACAATCATAAAGAAGAGAAAATACATTTATAGTACTGTGCTGTATTTATAAAAAAAAAAAAGTCTGTGTATAAGTGGAACTATGCAGCTCAAGCTAGTGTTGTTCAAGGGTCAACTGTGTTTCAGAGTTAAAAAGAGAATTCCGAGACCATCCAGAATAGCCTTTTCATATTATTAAAGAAACTGAGGCCCAGAGAAGTTTGAGTGACTTGCCCAACGTCACATAGCATGGAGTAAGGACTTTATTCTAGATTCCTTTTATGTTATACAATCTTTTCCTTACACTACAGCATTATATAGACCCATACTCTCATTTCCTAGTTAAGGGAACTAGTACCCAGATAGGTGGATTGGCATCCATTTGGCTCCCAACATGCGAATGGCAGGTTAAATCTTGGACTTTGGAATGAGGCTGACTTGGGTTCAGTCCTCTTCCAGACATTACTGCATGACTTTCAGTAAGTTGACTTTTCTGAGATGCCATTTTTCATCTTCATGCATATAATTCAATAAACATTTATTGAATCTACTGAGTGCCAGGACATGAGTTCAGTGCAGAGCTCATTGGGGAACAAGGAGGGAGATGGGTACCTTTCTCTGGAGCTTTCAGTCCACTGGAGGCTACAAAGATGCAAACAGGTAGTGAGAACACAGTGCGAAAAGTGCTTTATAAGGGAAGCATAGGGTGCCTGGTGCAGCTGGAGCTGGGGGTGGGAGGCACAGAGAATGGCATGGGGGTGAGAGAAAGCATGGTGTGTTAGTGGAACTATAAGAAGCTCAGTAAAATAGAAACCTGAGTGAGAGAGTAAATGGCCAGAAATAAAAATGGGAGAGTCCAAGAGCTGGGCAAAAAGCAGAAGATATAGCTTTGGCAGGCTTTGATGGGGAGTTTGGACTTTATCCTGAGATGTGGGGCAGGATTGGGGTTAATTAAGGAAGGGCTCACTAATGTGACACATAATCCTGGCCTTCAGCCTACCATGAAATGGCCATTTATCCTCACCTCCTTATTTGCTAAAGGAGGATTATCATAATAGCCTTACATGTTATAATGGTCAAATACAATTTTGCATTTTTCATTTTTTGGTATCTCTATATAGAACAAATCTCTATCTGTCCATGTATCTCTGTGTCACAGGGACATGTCATATGTATGGCCCACAGTGGCTTCCCAACAGAAACAACTAATTTCTGCCTCTTAACTCCCTGCTTCTCGAGGCTTGGCCCTGAATCTGCAGGCTTTCTAAGAAAAAGCTGGCTTATAAAGGATTCCTCTGTAAATGATGGTGGCTAAAACCAATCCCTATCTCTATGACAGAATCATAGGACTGGATTCTCGTGGTGCTGGTTCTCCCAGGATTCAAATATGACAGCTACTTATGGTAGAATGTGCTCATTTGTCACTGCAATCCCAGCAATTAAAGGGCTCCCACAGCATAAGAACATGAAGGCTTTAGAACAGTCCCAACTAGGGGGAATAGAAGGTGTGTGTAGCACTTGACATGGCTGCAGTTTTGCATTCACTCACATGATGACTTGACATTCTTTACTAGAGGTCGCCAAATATATTTGATCACATACCCTAACTGTGAAAATGCTTTCGGGTGTTAACTCCCCAAAATATATGCCTTTGATTGTAAGTGACATACACTTACTTACCTTACTCATGATATTATTATATGCATTATAGATCATATTGTAAAATACAGAAGTTAATAAGAGAATGAGACTTTTTAAGCTGTGGTAATAGTTCTATTTTCTTTCTCCCCTCAAATGTGCACACAGCCCATTTTAGAGACCACTGGTTTCCACTTCAGGATCCACAGGGATAGGGACCTTGTATGCTTTTGTTCATCATTATCTCCTCAGTTCCTAGAGCAGTCCGTACTCAATAAATATTTTTGGAATGAACGAATGAATCATTTGACAGAATCTTAGAGCTGATTGAGACTTTAGGGGGTCGAGTCTCACATCCCATCCATCAGAGGCATCTTCTCCACAAAATCCCTCACAGGATGTCATTTAACCCGTGTTGGCATACTTACAGTGACAAGAATTCATGAGACATCCCTTTTTACTTTCAGATTATTCTAATTGGTACAGAGGGGCTCACTTTGTATCCACCCAAATGCTGTCTCCATGTAACATTTACTATAGATCCTGGATTGACCTACCTGGACACAGAATCTAAGCCTCATTAGTAGCCCTTCCTTTGGATATTTGAGGTGATTGCTATGATCACCTTCATTAACAAATGTTTACTGAACTCCAAATATGTACCAGGCTCTATGTTTAGACCTGACCTTACAAAGATGAAGAAAACAAGCACATAACCTTGAGAAGTATAATCATTTATTTAGTATTAGTACAGAAATCATTCATTTAGTACAGCTATAACTTCTAATATCACTTAAGTAAAGCACTTGGAGATGTGTTTTTAGTTTCTACCTTCTCTAGCAGTCCTAATCATTTAAATTATAACCCATACCTGTAGCCTTCGTGGTAGCCATATTCTGAATATGCTCAAGTCTATTGAGTTTATGATTGCCTTCTGTTGCATGGCATGGAGAACTGGACACCATATTTCAGATATAGTGTGAAAAAAAGGCATAGAAAATCAATGAGACTCTTGCAAATCTTTTGATCTTAATTTGTTATACTTATTAATGCTGCCTTAATTTTTATGTCAGCTGTCATTATTGATGTATACTGCACTTTTTAACTAAAAGCTCTGTTTTGTTGCTATCAATTTTGAGTTACTATCAAGCCAAATATTCCCAAATATATTGTGCAAAATCCTATATTTTTACAATTATCTCTTTAAACATAGGATATTCTCTTTATCCGAGTTAAATATTTGCTTGTTAGGTTTAGCCCATTGTTGTAGCCAATAAAGATATTTTAAAGTATTGATTTTTGTCCTCTAATATATTAGCTATCCTTCCTAGGTTTATACCATCCTCATATTTAATCATTATGGACTCATCCATGCCATTGATAAGATCGTTGATCAATGTCAAGTATAATCCCTGCAACTCATCACTCAAGACCTCTATTAATCAACATTTTTGGGGATGTTCAATTAACTATCAATCCAGTCTACTGTTATTTAGTGTGCATTCTCCAGTTCATCTGTGAACATTGTGGAAGACTTTGTCAAATACTTTAGTGATATTAAGGTACACTGTTTTTGTGAGAAACCATTGATTTACCAATCTAGAAGAAAGGGAATTACTTGTTCTTGGTGATTCCTGTAGCCTTTTTCTCTTCCTGATATTCACAAATAATGTGTCCATTTAGACTTAATTATGCAAAATAAGACTTTCTGTGGTCCAGTATAATACTAGGCACTTAATATCTGCTTATCAAATACTTACTGACTTACATACTACAGCTGTGAAATTAAGGTGGCCAACAGTAGACAGCTCCTAAGTATCCCTGTTAAGAAACCTTGATTCCCAGCAGGTATTCATCAATGTTTGTAGGAAACTTCCATTGAGTTGTATTCCACAGATCATACAAAGAAGTTTAGAAACTGTCCTTACCCTCAAGGAACTCAGTCTAACAGAGAAAACTACCTCATAAACAAATAATTACAGTATAATGTGTTCTATTAGAATAGAGGTATATAAAAGACATATTATAAAAATTATGAAATTGCATATGCATTTAATTTGGGAAAGACCAGAGACTGTGGATTACTCTTTCTAAGTAGTTGGCTCAAATATATTAATTTTTCGAAGCCTCAGTTTCCTCACTGTAAAATGGGGACAAGAGTATACCCTATTTCCTATGGATTGTTTGTAGAATAAATGAAATTATCCCAGTGCCTTGTTCAATAAATATTGACTGTAACAATTTAGGAAGGTCATTAGACTATGTATTATTGGACAATATTATATATTATTGGGCTAAGTATTAAGAAAGTTACTGAACTAAATACAACTATTTGGGAAGGCTATTGATTATATTTAGCTGCTGACCCTTAAAATCATGGGTTTGGGAACCTGTTAGATTCTGTTTCATGGTCACATAGTTGATGGTTAATTCCTAATTCTAGCCCAAACTCTTGCTGGTATATTTCAATCATAAGAATTAGAAGGTAGAAACAGAAAAGAAAATGAGGGTTTAAAAGGCATGAAAACTAGAAAACAGTTCAGATTCTTTTATATCAATCATATCATCTATATATGTGAAAAGCACAGTTATTACACATTTACCTACTCTGTCGATTGCTTGTTAAAAACCATTCCTACCTCATTAGATGTCCCTAAACTTATCATCAGAACTAACGCTGTCTTCCTGCCCCTTGAATCTCCATTTGGTTCAGGCTCGAGCTCATGCACAGTCCATAGAATGAACTAGCCCAATTTTCTGTGAGTCCCAGAAGAGCTGTCATTAACAGTAGTGTGTCAAATCATACCCTATTTGGCTGTAAACAACCAAAATCCCAACCGATATATTTGTCTCACCCTTTTAAGAATTTAGGTGGTTTGGGCCTCATTAAGTGACCTCTTTTCATTTTTCTCCTCTGCTTTCCCCAGTAGTTAGACTGTTTTTTCATGTTACATCATGATTCCAAGAAACCTGTTGCAACTCTAGGCTTTGGGTCCACTTTCCAAGGAGAAAGGGATAAATACGCCAGTCAAGTCCATCCCTTTGAAAAAAATCTCACAGAAGACCCTAACAACTTCTCCCTGGCAAAAACTATATTTAAAAGTCTCTTCTAGGTGCAAGAGGGTATTGAGAAATAGTATTTCATCTTCACTAAACAAAGACAAGGGAGAAAGGAGTTGCAAGTAGCTTGTAGGGAGCCATCCTATGGCATCCACCACAAATAGATTACCTCTAGATGACTTGTCTTCTTTTGTTTTCACTTCCATTAATAATGCAAAAGTTATAGATTAATGCTACATAGCACTCTGTTCAAATATATTATTAACTTCCTGTGGGAGGCTATCCTTATTATGTAGACCCTCTTTCATAGCTGAGACAGAAATATTTCAGTCTGAGTAACTTCTAATATCACTTAAGTAAAGCAGGTGGAGGACATACATTCTTAGTTTTAATGACCACTGAAAAGTATGTTTTGGAAAATTCTAAGATAAGGGTGATGAAGGATAGAAAAAGTGTTAATAGGAAAGCTTCCTAGCCACCTAGCTGTGTGAACAGCTGGGTGTGAAAATATCTTGTGCTATTTGGGCAATGCAGGATAATTGATACCTAGTTTCTTGATTTCAGAGATTTGGCACCTCATTGAGGCATGACTCTGTCATTCACTGTTCATGCCTCTGTTGGTATGTGTCCCCACTCTCTCTCTAGTGATTGTTCCTTTTATTTCTACTTCAGTTTAATGGCTTTCTGCTCTCACGTCTGACTCACAGTTTTGCTAGGCTGTGTGTAGGAAGTTTAACAGTGATGACTTGGAGATGTGTTTTTAGTTTCTACAAACAGAGCCAACGTGATCTCATTTCAGTTTGGGAATCCCAGTGATAAATGCCATTTCCATAGAGAGTTAAAATTCATCAGTTGAACAAAGCAATCAGTTTTTTTTTTCTTAGAACATATTACCATCAATTTTTAAGTGACTTTTAAACAATAATGAGAAATCTCTTAATGAAACCATCTCTATGACCAGATAAGTGCTAATAATAACTGATATACCATTAACTCTACTTTCTTCCATCCCCACTCTTTAAAACTTGATGTTCTCATTAATTTTTTTCTTTTCCGTCTTCTGAGAGCCCTACTCTTGGGATTATGCTAGACTTGTGTCTGCCTAAGTTGTCAGCTTCCAGGGTGACAAATGTAGATAACCTTCTCCTCTATTATACATGAGCTAGACAAGGAGGGTTGGTACTTAGTGACCATCCATCTGCAAGACCTCCACCCCCTTGCCATCTTCAGCCCTACTGGTAGTAAGTGGACATGTTTGAGGAGTGCTTGCCAAAGGATTACTCTGATTTCCTAAAGCTGTCATTTAAGAACTGACTGGACTGTTTTTCAAACAAATGACCTGATCCTTAAGGTATATTTATCTAACTTATCCAGTTTACAAAGAGGAGGTGGGAGGAAGTGTGCAGAATTTCTTTAGACATATAAATAACACAAAGAGAATAGAACTGAATACAGTCTCTGTCCTCCTGAGGGATACAGCTGATATTTTGGAATATTAATGGTGGCATGCTGTAATAAGGGTAAGCCAAAGATGCTGTAGGAGCTCCTGACAGGGCACTGAATGCAGATCTGGGTGGTCAAACAAGGCTCTTTGAAGGAATATACATTCTGACCTAAAGAACAAGCAGAAATCAGTTGTGCAGGCAGAAGAGCATGTGCAAAGACCCAAAGAGAAAACATGGTGCATTTAGGGTAGTAATTGCATATATCAGAAGATCTGGAGTGTGGTACATAAATTAAGCCAGCTGTAGGCAAGAAATGAAGGTCAACATAAGCCATATTCTTAGAGGCCATATCATCTAAGATAAAATAATTGGTGTCTAGCTCAAGAGCAGCAGGGAACCCTTGAAATGGGGCTTTAGAGAGGCAAAAGAAATCCTGTAGAGTAGGTATCTATTAAAACTCGATGTTCTCGTTATTTTTTTTTTTTTCTTTTCCATCTTCTGAGAGCCCTACTCTTGGGATTATGCTAAACTTGTGTCTGCCTAAGTTGTCAGCTTCCAGGGTGACAAATGTAGATAACCTATGAGAAACTGGAAGCTCAGAAAAATTAAGAAACTTGCCTATGGTGCCACAAGTAGTAAGTGATCAGAGCCAGGATTCCAACCCAGATATGACTCCAAAACCCATGTGTGAGCTTCCACCTATGCTAGGTTTTTTTCAAACTGCAGGTTGTAACCTATAAGTACATCTTGAAAACAGTGTAGTGAGCTCCATCAACATTTTTTTAAGAAAATAAGGTAGAAAAGATCATTACCTAGATTATAATAAGAATTATTTAATAATTTTTAATAAGATGCTATGTGTATGTAAAACATACATATGTGCATATCTACAAAAGGTATACATGTAGCTGAGTACTGGGACATGATGCAAAATGCATTTGTCACTATAGATTACAGTAGAAAATGGTGGAAGCCACTAAACATGTGCAAAAAGCATGCGTGTTGCTCCTTACCTGCCAGACATCCTACTGTCCCTCATTTATTCATTCGTTCATTCATTCCATTAAAAGAATAGTAGATGCCTATCATGTGCAAAGCACCTTACTCAAGACTATGGAGGTACAAGGACATATCAGAATCCTTGGGTTTTGACCAACTTCTCTGTAGTAGTGCTAGATTTGTGTTGATCTACCACACTTACTCCAGGCCTCTTGTGACCTGTGGTTTGCATTAATCTATTAGGCTAAGCCACATACCTTTTCATTACACAGTCTCTGCCGATGTTAAAGACAGATTCCAAAGTGCCCTCTTTATAAGTTCTATATTTAATGCAATGTGTAATCAGGAATAGGCCATTGTTAGGTCAATTGCTTTCCTGTATTTACCTTTTCAAACAATAAATAATCAGTGGGATGAGAAAGGGCAGTAACAAATAGTTTGAATGTTAGTACTCATTAATATCCAACATCTTAAAGAGATGTTTTAATATTTATATGCTGTGGAATACCCTCCCCTCCGGAGAGCTGACTGAGGATTGATATAAACCCATCCAGAAATAGAATTCAAGAGACGTAATCTTACACAGACTTTTAATTAATCCTGAGCAAGCACTCTGGATTCCCTCAAACTTGGCCATTACTCAGCTCCTCACTTTCCAAATCGCTAAGATCTCTGAGCACAAAGCTAGGAGGAATACTCTCTTCAATGCAAATGCAGTGGATTTTCTATATCAGGGTCAGTAGGTGGTCTGGGCCTGAGCCATACCCGTCCTTAGAGCAAAGCCTGACTGGATATTCTTACGCCACTTTCTCTACTGATTTTCCCACCTTCCCACTGGCTTAGTTTCCTCACCTCTAAAGTGAGCATAAGCATAGTGCCTACATAAGACTGTTAGAAGAATTTAACTGTGTGTATGTATATGTATATATATATATATAAGTATATATATATACAGCATACTGTATACATATAAATACAAAAAGCAGCATCTGTCAGTTAAGCATCATTTAAGTTAATATTATCTATGTTAGTATCTATGTATTTTATATCATCCTAACATTAAGATTACTATTAATCACCTAGGAATGAATTGAAGTTGAGTATAAAATTCTAAAATGTTCTTCTCCATTTAGTAGATTTTTTTTTTAATTTGGTGGAACATTTCTTGCCAACATGACTCCATGTATTTTTTTTCCTTTTTTCATAACCCTATGCTTATAGTTATTATATATGGTCCTATTTTATATAGTTAAAATTATTTTTAACTCTTTATTTTGAACTTTTTATAAAGTCACAAGAAGTTGCAAATATAGTACAGAGAAATCCTTGTACTCTTCACCAAGTTTTCTCCAATAGCTGCATCAATATAATTATAGTACAACATGAAAACCAATAATTTGACATTGGTACAGGTGTGTATAGTTCTATGCCAATTTTATCACACATGTGACCACTGCTGCAATCAAGATACAGAACTATTTCATCACCACAAAGGTATTCCTCAAGCTATCCCCTTATACACATCTTTCTTTCCTCCATCCCCAATCCCTGGCAACCACTCATCTGTTTTCCATCTCTGTAATCCTGTTATTTCTAGAATACTCCCAAAATGGAATCAAGTAAATGGGTAACTATGTGACCAGTGAGATCGGCTTTTTTCACACAACATGATGACCTTGAGATCCACCCAAGCTATTGTAGGTATCAATAGTTCATTCCTATTTATTGCTGAGTAATATATCATGGTGTGGATTCAATCATTTACCTATTGAGTGACATATTAGTTGTTTCCGGTTTGGGGCTATTACAAATAGAGCTGCTATAAATAATCATCTACAGATTTCTGTGTGAAGAGAAGCTTTGTTTATTCTTTTTCTGTTAGGCCTTTTATTTCCTTTTCTTGCCTTATGGCACTGGCTAGAATTTCCAGTACTATGTTGAACAGCAAAGGTGAGAGCAAATATTTTTTTTTTTTTTTGCCTTTTGTTTTCTTTTTATTTATTCTTATGTTAATCCCCATACATTACATCATTAGTTTTAGATGAAGTGTTCCATGATTCATTGTTTGTGCATAACACCCTGTGCTCCATGCAGAAATGTGCCCTCCTCAGTACCCACCACCAGGCTAACCCATCCTCCCACCCCCCTCCCCTCTACTTGTTCTTGATCTTAAGAGAAAAGCATTTGGTCTTTCCCCCATTGAGTATGATGTTGGCCATAGGTTTTTCTGTAGATGTATTTATCAAATTGAGGAAATTGTCCTAATTTCTAGTTTTCTAAGGGTTTTTATCATAAATGTATGTTGAGCCTTATCAAATGATTTTTCTGCTTCAACTGATATGATCATGTGATTGCTCTCTTCTAGCCTGTTAACATGTTGGATTACATTTATGGCTTTTCAGCCATTGAACCAGCCTTGCATCCTGGCATAAAACCTATTTGGTCATGGCATATAGTTCTTTTCATATCTTAATTTCATTTGCTAATATTTTGATAAGAATTTTTGCATCTGGGACACCTGGGTGGCTTAGTCAGTTAAGCGTCTGCCTTCGGCTCAGGTCATGATCCCAGGGTCCTGGAATTGAGTCCCGCATTGGGCTCCTTGCTCAGCAGGGAGCCTGCTTCTCCCTCTGCCTAATGCTCCCCACTGCTTGTGCTCTCTCTTGCTCTCACTCTCTCTCTCTCTGACAAATAAATAAATAAAAATCTTAAAAAAAATTGGGGTGGGTGCCTGGGTGGCTCAGTCATTAAGTGTCTGCCTTCGGCTCAGATCATGATCCCAGGGTCCTTGGATCGAGCCCCCCAATCGGGCTCCATGCTCAGTGGGAGGCCTGCTTCTCCCTCTCCCAATCCCCCCTGCTTGTGTTCCCTCTCTCACTATCTCTCTCTGTCAAATAAATAAATAAAATCTTTAAAAAAAAATTTTTTTTTTTGCATCTACATTCATGAGAGATATTGGTCAGTAGTTTCATTTTGTTTTCTTTTGTTTTGTACTGTCATTGGCTTTGGTACCACGATTCACTGGCTTCATTGAATGTGAAGGGAAGTGTCACCTCTTCTTTTTCTGGAAGAAATTGTATATAACTAGTGTTACTTCTTCTTTAAACATTTGGTAGAATTCTCCAGAGAAACCATCTAGGCTTAGAGATATCTTTTTTGGGACGTTTTTAATTATAAATTTGATGCCCTTAATAATTAGAAGATTATTCCTATAGACTATTCCTATACTATTGTGTGAATTGTGGTAGCTTTCACTTTTCTAGGAGTTGGTTCATTTAAGTTGTCAAATTTATGTGTGGAGTTGTTCATAGCATTTCCTTATTGTTCTCTTGATAAGATGTTCTCTTACTGAACTGCAGAGTCTGTTGTAATATCATCCTCTGTTTCATTCCTGATATTTGTAATTTGTCTCTTCTTTTTTTTTACTTTGTCAGTCTTGTTGGAGCTTTGTCAGTTTTATTGATTTTTGCAAAAACCAAGCTACTTTGTTTTATTAATTTTCTCTGTTTTTCTCTCTCCAATTTTATTGATTTCTGTTCTTTATTATTTCCTTTCTTCTGCTTGCTTTGTTGGGTTTTTTGTTTTGTTTTGTTTTGTTTCTTAAAGTAGGAGTTTAGATTTTATATTTGGGCCTTTCTTTTTTTCTAATGAAAGCATTTAATGCTATAAATTTCCCTCCTGCTCTGCTTTAGCTGTATCGTATATATTTGGTATGTTGTGCTTGCATTTCATTCAGTTCAATGTTTGTTTGTTTTTTAATTTTCCTTGAGACTTCTTTGATCCATGAACTATTTACAAGTGTATTGTTTCATTTCCAAATGGTGGGAGACTTTCCTATTATCTTTCTGTTGTTGACTTATAGTTTTGTTTTGTTTTTTTCAAAGATTTTATTTATTTATTCATGACAGACAGAGAGAGAGAGAGAGGCAGAGGGAGAAGCAGGCTCCCAAGGAGCAGGGAGCCCAATGCGGGACTCGATCCCAGGACCCTGAGATCATGACCTGAGCCAAAGGCAGACGCTTAACCATCTGAGCCACCCAGGCGCCCGACTTATAGTTTTATCCCATTTTAGTTAAAGTTAAAATAGCTTCCTATGATTGTGGATTTATTAATTTCTCCTTTTAGTCTTGTCAATTTTGGCTTTATATATTTTGCAGCTTGTTATTAGGTTCACAAAATTTAGGAATGTCATGAATTCCTGTGGGATTGACCCTTTTATCATCATGACTCATCTTACTTTATTCCCTAGTAATGACTAGTGCTTCAAAGTCTACTGTCTGATATTGTTATAGCTATACCATCTTTCTTTTGCTTAATTTTTAATTAATATATATTTTTCATCTCTTTACTTTCAACATTTCTGGATCCTTATATTTAAAGTGTGTCTTTTATAAGAGACCTATA
This sequence comes from Mirounga angustirostris, assembly GCF_029215605.1. Lineage (NCBI taxonomy): Eukaryota > Metazoa > Chordata > Mammalia > Carnivora > Phocidae > Mirounga > Mirounga angustirostris. The sequence continues at coordinate 165,490,299 of NW_026991711.1, forward strand.
ATTAAATTTGGTTTTGTTTTGATATCCAGTCAAACAATCTGTGTTTTAATTGTAGTATTTAGTCTGTTTACATTTAATGATACTGCAGATGTAATTTGGTTTAAACCTCTAACTTATTCTCCATTTTCTACTTTTCCACCCATTCTATGTTTATTTTTCTCTCCTTTCTTCTTTTTAAAGTGTATTAATCAAGAATTTTGTATGATTCAATTTTTTTTTTTTTTTTTTTTTACCTCTGTGAGTTTGTTATGCAATCTTATATTCTCCTTTTAGGTACCTTTATTACTCAAAAGATTATAATATACATTCCTGATTTATTGTATTTCAAAATAAATTAGTACTTTTTTTTTTATTCTTATGTTAATCCCCATACATTACATCATTAGTTTTAGATGAAGTGTTCCATGATTCATTGTTTGTGCATAACACCCAGTGCTCCATGCAGAATGTGCCCTCCTCAATACCCACCACCAGGTTAACCCATCCTCCCACCCCCCTCCCCTCTAGAACCCTGTTTGTTTTTCAGAGTCCATCGTCTCTCATGGTTCGTCTACCCCTCCGATTTCCCCCACTTCATTCTTCCCCTCCCACTACCTTCTTCTTCTTCTTCTTTTTTTTCTTAACATATATTGCATTATTTGTTTCAGAGGTACAGATCTGAGATTCAACAGTCTTGCACAATTCACAGCACTTACCAGAGCACATACCCTCCCCAGTGTCTATCACCCAGTCACCCCATCCCTCCCACCCCACCCCCCACTCCAGCAACCCTCAGTTTGTTTCCTACAATTAAGAATTCCTCATATCAGTGAGATCATATGATACATGTCTTTCTCTGTTTGACTTATTTCACTCAACATAATACCCTCCAGTTCCATCCACGTCATTGCAAATGGCAAGATCTCATTCCTTTTGATGGCTGCATAATATTCCATTGTATATATATACCACATCTTCTTTATCCATTCATCTGTCGATGGATATCTTGGCTCTTTCCACAGTTTGGCTATTGTGGACATTGCTGCTATAAACATCGGGGTGCACGTACCCCTTCGGATCCCTACTTTTGTATCTTTGGGGTAAATACCCAGTAGTGCAATTGCTGGATCATATGGTAGCTCTATTTTCAACTTTTTGAGGAACCTCCATACAGTTTTCCAGAGTGGCTTTTATCATTTCCTAAATAATACATAAAACTTGGAATACTTTACATTTAATCCCTCCTACTTTTTAGGCTATGTTTTCATATATTTTAAATATATATATGTTTTGAGCTGTAAAGTATACTATAATTATTGTTTTATATGGTAACTATTTTTTTAAGATTTTATTTATTTATTTATTTGAGAGAGAGAGCAGAAGGGGAGGGAGAGGGAAAGAATCTCAAGCGAAGTCCAAGCTGAGTGCGGAGCCCGACACAGAGATCAGTCTCATGACCCTGAGATCATGACCTGAACCGAAACCAAGAGTCAGACTCTCAACCTACTGAGCCACCCAGGTGCCCCACTATTTGTTTATTTTAACTGTTTCTATTTTTCTTTATTTCTTTCTGAATATCTTTGTTTCTGTCTGGAATATTATTCCTTTTATCCTTTATAATTTCCCTAGTGTTTCTTGTAATGTAGCAAATCCTCTCCATTTTTATTTCTTTGTAAATTTTTTTTATTTTATCTTTATCTTTTTGAGAATATTTTCTCTGGGTATATAGTTATCAGATCTTTTTCTTCTTTTAATATTTTAAAAATATCATTCCCTTATTTTCTGGCTTTCAGTGTTTTCACAAAAGTCTGTTGTTAGCTATTCCTTTGAAGATACTTTTTATCATCAGTTGCTTTAAAATTTTTTCTGTCTTTGGTTTTCAGCAGTTTCAGTGCAATGTGCCTATGTGTGTGCATATATGTATGTGTTGCTGTGTTTAAAACTGGGTAAGGGTTTGTAGAGCTTCTTAAATCTGTTTTTCATCAATTTTGGAAAATTCTCAGCCAATATCCCTTCAAATATTGTTTCTGTCCCATTTTCTCTCTTTTCTTTTGGTACTTGATGCAAAAATATTAGATCTTTTTGTACAGGGACCTGTTTCTTGCTTTCTTCTCCTCCTCCTCCTTCTTCTTCTTTTCTTCTTCTTCTTCTTCATTTAACCTGTAATTCAGTTGGGTTATTTTTGAATGCTTTGTCTTCCAGTGTACTAACCTTGCCTTCAGCTGCATCCACTCTTCTATTAAACCCATTTATTGAGCTCCTAATTTTAGTTATGGTGATTTTCAGTTTTAGTGTGTCCCTTTGATTTACCTGAGATTATACTTCTATGATGAAATTCTCCATCTTCACATCTTTTTCTTGAACATATTAATTACAGTTATTTTGAGAACCATGTCTAATAATGTAAATATCTGGATTAGCTCTGAGTCTATTTAAATTGTTTGATTTCCACTTTGTTTTCAGTCCTTTGGTCCTATCTCCTGGTATGCATTGATTGAATGCTAGACATAGTACTTGAAAATTATAGAAATAAACTCAGGCTGATGTTATCTTTTTCCAGAGGATTTACTTTGCTTTCTGACAAGCAGATTAGGGTCATATTGATTTATTCTAGTCTTAGAGTTAGATGACTAGAAGCTGGGTTTTAGTTGTTATAAGAGATAGCCTATTTATAGTTTATCCTTACTCCTGGAATGTAGCCTTTTTGTATTCCTAACTGTAAATCTGAGTTGTTTACTCAGACCCTTCTTTCTTAGCAGACCATGGACTCTAATTTCTGTCTTGCCAATCCTATGAGAATGTCAAAATCTCTTCTCAGTCTCCAAGTCTCTTAGCCTTTAAGTCTGCTCATTTTTTTTTTAGCATCTGATTCTGTACCATTTATGAATTAGCAAAAGACTTGCAGACAAAAGTGCTACAGAATATTAGGCTCAATTCAATGTGCTTATTTACTTTTCAGAATCATTCTTGGTCCCTCAAGTTCTGGCTCCTTTAGTTCTCCAAAGTCTCCAAGCAGGTTTTGGGTTTTTTTTGTTTTGTTTGTTTTTTTTCCCTCTCATCTCTGTCCAGCTATTCCTGTTCTACTCATGAAAGTGAGAATATGGCAGAGTCTCCCACCATTACCAAAAATAGAACTCCCTTATCCATTTTTAATGCTAAGAATTAATGTTATGGTAATGTAAATGTATAGTCAATAGACTTTGTTGTTAATGGGCTACAAGAACTAATATATATGAAAGCCACTTGTATGGGGCCTGGTATGTAGTAGGCACTCATAAATGATTTTAGATTTAAATTTAAATATATACTGATTTTGGAGAAGAGACTGGTCGTTAGCATTCAGTTTTTGTCATGTTGGTCTTTCTTGTTGATGCCCCACAGAACAGCAGTCACTCTCTGCTCTTGAGCATTGGTCTCACGAACCTTTACCTCGGTAGCATTTCCAAAGGTTCTCTCTCCTCCCATGCTCTCACTCAGAGACCCTGTAGGCCATCCTCACCATTTGGGTGACCACATTTAGCAAGAGGGAGGACAGGTTTGTTTTCTCCTGCAATTCATGCCTTGGTGTTCTTCCACAAAGAATAGCTAATCGGGCAGCGCTCCACTCCTACCACAGCTTCTCCCTGCTGCAGCTTTGTTCCTGCCTTGTTCTTTCAGCAGTGAGGCCAGTGTTGGTGAAAGCTGGCAAGCATATTAAAAACTGGCTTATCTGGGTACTTATGTGAGTGAAAACTAAGAAATGCCAAGAAAAAGAAGCAGAACTAGATCTAAGTGTCCTAGAAATTTGGGACATTATAGTACCAAAAGGCTTATGTGTGCTTAATTCCAGTCTTGAGTCTGGAAAACGACTTTCACAAGTGTATGTGATTTCCGAGTCTCAAAACTAATTCACTGGAAAACAAGAAATGTAAAACAGTAGACCTCAGTAGCAATTTTCAGATCATTTGAGTCTACATGCGGTTTTGAAGAGGCTCAATTCATAAATTTCCTTTTGGGTCATTTTTTTTCTGTGAGAGAATTTCTCCAAACTTAGCTATTTCAGATTAAGTATGCCCAGAGTCTGTTCAGATGTGAGTTTTAGTCTCTAGAAGCAAAATATTTATGAGGATTTTCAAGACTAAGGATGATGACAGTGATGACGATGGTGATGGTAGCTCATAATAGTATTTATTTAACACCTAATATATGCTCAGTATTAAGACATTTTACATATATTGTGTTGCCTCTTGAGCAGTACTTAACTGTCTGTTTATTACTTCTCTTGAAATTATTATCTTTCTCCTCATGTTTTCAAAGCATAGAATTTGAAGTTGGGTATAAATCCTAGGTGTATGTCTTAATTCTACCACTCTGTGGTCCTTGGCCATAGTATGTTAACATCTTTGAGCCTCTCTTCACCTCTAGGGTGAAAATGATTCCATGTCTCATAGGACAATTGGACACTTGAAGAGTTAATGTGTGTCATGCCTGCAGCATGGCCTCAAATTGAGTGCTCAAATTTTAGTCATTTTTTCCTTATTTTTCTACCACTATTGGTTAAGATGCCCTCTCTTTCACTAGATCAGTCAGGTGAAAAAGTAGAGAATAGAAATATCTAAAAATATAAGAAAAGGGGAATCCAGGAACCACTGATGATGTGTCCTGAACCAGTTTAGCTCCCAGGCCAGGGCTTAGGAAACATGATTCTTTAACACTCATGTGAGTTCCATAAAATTTACTGTTTAATAATCCCCATTCAGCTTTTCTGCACTACCTGGGGAGGGGTCCCTACGGTGTTGTTTTGCATTCCCATCGTAACTTAAAGGGAAACTTTCACAATGTCCAGAGCCCTTGATCCCCTGCAAATGAAGGAGGAGGATGTCCTCAAATTCCTTGCAGCAGGAACCCACTTAGGTGGTACCAGCCTTGACTTCCAAATGGAACAGTACATCTACAAAAGGAAAAGCGATGGTATCTACATCATAAATCTGAAGAGAACCTGGGAGAAGCTTCTGCTGGCAGCTCGTGCCATTGTTGCCATTGAAAAGTCAGCTGATGTCAGTGTCATATCGTCCAGGAATACTGGCCAGCGAGCTGTGCTGAAGTTCGCTGCTGCTACCTGAACCACTCCTATTGCTGGAAGCTTCACTAACCCGATCAAGGCAGAGATCTGGGAGCCGAGACTTCTGGTGGCTACTGATCCCAGGGCTGATCACCAGCCTCTCACAGAGGCATCTTACATTAACCTGCCTACCACCGCTCCGTGTAACACAGACTCTCCCCTGCGCCATAGGGACATCGCCAGGCCTTGCAACAAAGGAGCTCACTCAGTGGGTCTGCTGTGGTAGATGCTGGCCAGGGAAGCTCTGCGCATGCGTGGCACCATTTCCCGTGAGCACCCATGGGAGGTCTGTACTTCTACAGGGTCCCGAAGAGATTGAAAAGGAAGAGCAGGCTGCTGCTGAAAATGCTGTGACCAAGGAGGAATTTCAGCATGAATGGACGGCTCCAGCTCCTAGGTTCACTGCTATGCAACCTGAGGTCGCAGACTGGTCTGAAGGCAAGCAGGGGCCCTCGGTGCCTCTTCAGCAGTTCCCTCCCGAGGACTGGAGCGCTCAGCCGGCCACTGAAGACTGGTCCGCAGCTCCTGCTGCTCAGGCCACCGAATGGATAGGAGCAACTACCGAGTGTTCTTAAGCTGCTCTTCCACAAAGGCAAACAAAATGGAACTAAGGTTGATGGGAAATAAACCGTTTCTAAAAAAAAGAAAAAAATCCCCGTTCATTCAACAAATATTTATTAAGATTTGGACGAAGGAAGTCCTTACTGTCATGGAACTTAAGATAGACTGGCAGAGACAAATTTTAAATACTTAATTATAACCACTCCTTAATTATAAGTACTACTAAGGAGAGGCACAGTGTGCTATAAACATATTTGACATTGTGAAGGATCAAGAAGGGATTCACTGAGAAAGTGACATTTAAGTTGAGACAAGAAGAGTGAGTAGTTAAGAGGAGTTTGGTGGTAAAAGGGGAATGAAAGGCATTTCAGACAAAAGAGCAGCAGGGGGAGAAAATCCTGATGTGGAAAGGAGCTTGGCTTATGTGAAGAAGTGAAAGAAGTTCCTCTTACTGACACCAGGTAGAGAACAAAGAGGTTTAGTAATCCGATGCATTCATCAGTCTGCATGGTACCTTTCCTTCGTTGGACCAAGAGGTATGCCCTAGCACAGATCACAACATAGAAAATGTTTCCATTTTTTCCACCACATCTGAGGGTGCCCATCACTCTCAGCTTATTCAGGGACATGCGTCCTCACTCCCAGAGACCTAACCCATTTCCCACATATCACTCACTCTCAGGGCTATGAGATGCCTTATTAATCTGATACATGTATGCTTCTGCAGCTAAAGATCAACTTTGAAGCATCCAAGGTAATGGTTCTCAAACTTGAGCTTGTGGAATCACCTGGAAGACTTGTTGAACCACAGAGTTTCTGATTTAGTAGGTCTGAGACAGAGCACTGAAACTGACATTTCTAACAAGCTGCCTGGGGCAGTGATGGTGCTAGCTTCCATACCAGGTTAAGTCACTAGGTTAAGGTGTCGTCCTTCTTTCCACAATTTGCCAGTCACCTTTGGTTCCTTAACTCAAAGGAAAATTGCTCAGGGAGTTTTTGAAGTGAACATACTAAAATCAAAACTAAACTCTGGGGGTGACTACTACACCTGCCTAATGGGACTATACCTTTTTGTGAGCAAGACCGACCTGAAAGAACTGCATTCCCAGAGCTTAGCACAGAGTAGGTACCCAAGACCTGATTGTTCAATGAATCAGTGAAGGAATCACAGAATGGATGTAGCTTAGCGGATTTTATACATTAGTCTTTGGAAAGCTCTCATGATTCCTTGCAGCCTGAAAGGTCTTCTAGGAGGATAAACTGTCATTCTCTTGGAATCCAGCCTCAGAAATTGCAGAGTCAAGATATGCTTGTATTTTAAGTACTTACTTGGATTAAAAACTGAATTGCTAACAGGATTACAAAATGCCAAGTTTGCTGAGACTCAAATTGTTTATGCGCATGTTTGGTTCTAAGTTCTTTCGTCAATCAGTACATTTTTGTTTCTAATTACAGTCAATGTTTTTTTCTGACACCTGCACATGAATTCTCAGTCAAAACCAGCTTCAGTAATTTGCACAGGTATAATATAACTAAAGTGAGGCTCGTAACCACTGATGTGTTACCTACACTACGTGTCTAATGAATTCAGAGGTGTTGTACCTCAGTTCACATTGTGATTCAGAAAACGGTCTGCTATTTTTCCCATTTTCACTCCCACAATGTTGTAAAACATTTTTAATGAACACTCTTAACAATTTTCCTCATTCCAGGAGCATGGAGTTTTAGTAGATGATGCAACATAATTCTCATTTGTGATTCCTTATTTATGCCTGTCCTTGGAATCTCTGTATTTGAATACTAGAAAAAGAAAAATGCCCAAGATTACCATAATTCTCCAAAATGTAATGTCTGTTACTGCCACCAATCAAATCAGTTACAGACTCATAGTCTAGTCCCTGAAGTTTGAAGGTGGTTTTGATGGGGGCTAGCCATCAAATCTCAGATAGGAACCAGGCACTGGCTCACGGGTCAAAGCCTTCCATGTACTGTGATGAACTATCCTGAGAAATTCTGCACCCAGTTTTTAACTTGGTCCCTGACCCTGGCTGACACCTGTAAAATTGCAAGTAATTTCTCTGTGGGCTCTAATAATCAGAGGCCTAGTTAGAGAAAAAGTCATTTCAGCATCAGCTGACAATTATTTTTTTGCCCTGAATATCCTTCCCTGCCCTCTTATTTGGTTTGAACTGACTCACCTAATTGGGGTCAACCACTGAAAAAGGATGTGCTGCTGGATTTGTTGTTTCTGAATGCCCCATGCTAAAGCATGTCTTGGGGATGACATCTCTTATTTTTCTTAAAACATAAAAGTTGGAGAATTTGAACAATGGATGCAAAATATCATTGCAAGGGTGTAGTCAATAAGGAGAACTAAACTGAAATGGGAAGGTTCTCACACCTGTATCACCTTTGGGCATTCAGAGTAGTCGGGGCCTGGCCAGACACTGCCTTCAGGCGCTTCAAAAGGCAGAATGATGTCAGTGTTAACATTTCACTGCACATTAATTCTTTAAAAAAAAAACAAAACAAAAAACCCTGTCATTTAATTTAAGTGCTTATATGCATATGGTTAATTAAGAAGCCAAAATTGGCTATAAGCTTGGTGAGCTCTAAGAACAGGGAGAGAGAGATCATTATGCTTCTGCTCATGGTTTAGCTATTTGTGAACCAGCTGATAATGTGCAAAATTAAGATTTCGTAAGTGGCATTTTAAATGAATGGTTAATGGCTGAAGATTAATTAAACAGTCAGAGTTGCTGAAGAAAAGCTGTTAAAAAATTATGTTTATAGGCCAGTCACTTGCATGCTGAACTGCAATCCTGATAGATTGTGGCCCTTCTGTTTACCAAGAGAGCATTTTAACAAAGCAGGCCTCCTGAAGTAGGGGAACCCACCCCTCTCACACACCATGCAGCCACGCAGTGGCCTCAGGGATGTTCCTTTGGAATAAAAGCTGCCAAGATGGAAAACAGACTAGAAAAGTGTTATATTGAGGGATATTCATCTAAAACGTTCATCCCAGGTAGCCAGGCATATTTTGTTTTTCTACGCGTTGCATAGCTCTGAGTTAGAGTAGGCAGAACCCATGGGGTTTTAAAGAAGCTACTCTAATTCTGTAAGAGAGGCAAAGAATTGCAGGATATTGTTTTCAACCTGGAGTAGATACTTCTTTAAGTCTGAAACTGCTAGCCCTCTTGGAGGTTTAAAAAAAAAAATGCATTTTGTACCTCTCGCTCTACCATGGGTTGTTTGGGGAAAGGTTTACTTTGTGCATAGGAGGCATTGGAAAAAATATTTTTTTAATTTATTTGTCATAGCTCAACTCAATAAATATTGAATAAATGAATAAATGAATGAGCTACCTCAAAGTTGTGTGTGGGAGAATGTCAAAGGTTTTTTTTAAATGCCTTCCCGTCTGTGCAATTAAATGTCCACCCTCCTCGACTTCTGCACCAGGTGTCTGTATGTGCCTATGCAGAGACAGTGTCCAGCCTCAGGGACCATGTCGTCTAGCAAAGACACAGGCATGGCAACAAATAAATCACAGCCATGCTAAATACAGTCAGAGGGGTCAAGGAGGGGAGTTAGGAATCTAGGCAATGGCGGGTGGGGGGTGCACAGTCAGGAGTGTATTTTCCTATAAATTGGAAAGGAAATTACTTCTACCTATTTTGTAAAAACACTAACATCAAAATGTAATTTTTCTTTTTGAGTTGACTCGTTTCAATCCCCTGCTCCCAGGCAGAAGACCCACATCATGCAGGCCAGACAGTTGTGTCTCCTGTTTAAATGTTCCCTAGAGAAGGAAATCCTGCAGCCTCCCTGGGTATCCTGTTCCCAGTGTTTAATCACCCTTCCAATCAAGAAGTTAATCCTATTTCCTCTTCTCCAGCCTTCTTTGGCTTGGTGGACCCTGTAAAACACCCAGGAGACCCCTTGAAAGCCTTGAGAAGTTAATTAGTCAACCCTGGGCTGCTCGAGGTTCGGCGGTGCACCTTGTCACGATGAGGCTGTGTACGTGACCATTGCAATGGTATGATTTTGTTAGATTGCTAAGAAGTCAGAATCGTTTTCCTCCTGGTCTAAAGACAAGGAGAGCCACTGGACATTTTAGCATGTTTGAAAGAAGCTGTTTTATTATGTTCTCAGCTACCTATTGAGTTAGACACCACTGAAGTTTGGCCTCGTGTCCTATAACTCAGAAACTGAATGGTATATGTTGATAAGTAATAAAACTAAGGATGATTAGTAACAGCCAACACTAAACATTACTGAGAATTTGCTATGGCTGGACGCTGTACTGATGGCTTTGCATGGATCATTTCACATCCTGACCACTTGACAGGGTGGTACTACTGTCCCCAAGGTACAAATGAGGAGCCCAAGTTGCCGAGAAGTTGAGGGACTGGCCTGATGTCATCAGGGATGGGCCAGGATTTATACCTCGTTATAGGTATATGAGCCCAGAGCCTAGACACTTAACCACCGTGCTATGTTGACCACTCTATTCGTTTTTAAAAATTATTTTCTTTCCCCAGAGTTCTGTCTCATTCTGGACTCTTTTTTTCTCCCATGTGTCTGAGATCCAACTCTATAAACTTTGCTTGTGGAAGGTAATAGCACTGCTGAATAATAGTCCCCAGGCCAGCCACAGTCCTCGCTGCAATTATGGGCAGTTGAGTGGCAAGTCCCTTCCCCTTAAAAAAAAAAAAAAAAAAAAAGGCAGTAGTGGTTCGCTTTAGAAAAACTGATAATTCAAAGCTTTTCCATTCCGGTGAAAATCGAATTGATGCAAAAGGAAAGAAAACAGGTACTTCTGGGAGAAAACCTGTGCTGTTGAAAGGACAGGGTAAAAACTGTGTTCACAGACCAGAAGCATCCGGGGAGCAGTGATGTCCAATAATTGTGGCTAAAAGCTGCATTAATTGACCAGCGACGGGTTGGAAGCTACCTCCAGCCAGGATCCCTAACTCGCTGGTGCTCTTTTCATAAGCAGAGTAAGAAGGGGGAGGTCACCTTCCATGGGGTTTTCCAGACAGAAAGAAAGCAGCTGCGACCCAGAAGCCTGTTTCTACAAAGGAAGAGCTTGGCTTTTCAAACCACTGCGTTCAGATCACCAGGGGGTCTTGTTAAAATGCAGATTTTGATTCCAGTGGGCCAAGGTGGGCCTGAGGTTCTGCATTTCTAACAAGTTCCCCCCGGTGACGGTGAGGCTCACCCCGCTGGTCCCGGGGAACCACACTGTGATTAGCTGGGGTGCGGACTAGAATAAGGCAGTGCTTAATTGGTATTGATTTTTTAAATTCTGTAAAATAAATATGTGGCAAATCTCTTGAAAACCTTCTGAAGTTTCAGCTGTCCTCATACCTGTGAGTTGGCCAAGAAAGCTCATTCCTTTACAGGCCAGAATATTCCTTGTTCAGATTCCGTTTCTTGGAAGGGAGAGTATGGCTTTCTGTTTGTGTACTGGTATCGTAAATGCGGCCCTTGGCCTCAGTGTCCACGTGTTGACCTCTTGCTGGATTCCAAGAAGCCTCTCGAACCTTAGCAACATGCTCTGTCTCCACAGTTGTGAATAGGCATAAATTTGAATTTCTTTCCTCAAGTGCTGTTACAAACCTGCCCAGAAAAGTTTTACCACTACAAATAAGTAATCCATTGTTCCCACCACACCCCATTCAATTAAGAGTCTCCAGTGTTCTGCTTATTCCATCATTTGATTTAAAGGTAGTTATATTACAATTATGTATTATTTGTGGACTGGTAACATTTATAACTAAATTCTATCTTAACTCCTCTGATAAAGGATATCATCCTCATTGACCTGCACCCTGAACAAACACAAAAGTTTCTAGAGTATGTCCTTTTGGGTGTTTTGTTCAAATGCCAGTATTTTAGATTAAATTATGTATTCCTTTTTTTTTGAACAACAACAACAAAAGTTGACACCACTAGAACCGTTTATAACAGTGAAGAGAGAAAACAATTTTTTTTCTGGGGGTTGGGTTGCATTTCAGTGTATTTATTAATTATGGAAAATGCCACTGAATCATAATAAATGGGAAGATGTTCTCAATTAATGAGACTTTCTTCTCTATGTGGGAAACAGTCAAATCAAGAACAGAATCCCTAAGCCCAACCTGATGTCAGGACAGTGGGGCTGCTTGACCTTAGTTTAGAGCAGCTCTGTCCAACAGAAATATGTTAACCACATATTTAATTTTAAATTTAAATTTTTAGTAGCCTCATTTAAAAAAGTAAAATTAATTTTATAATATATTATATTTAACCAAATATATGCAAAATATAATTTCAACACATGTCCAAAACAGTTATTATAGAGCTATTTTACACTCCTTTTGTCATACCAAATCTTCAACATCTGGTGTGTATTTTACACTTTACAGCCCTTCTCAGTTTGGACTAGTGCATTTCAAGTGTTCAATAGCCACCTGTGACTATTGGCTGCCATATTGGACATGCCAGAATCCCTTCAGCATACTTCCAGTGGTGGCTGATGCTTCAGTTTGAAGTTTTCCAGATATGGAGTCCAGGGTAATGGGCAGACTCTCTCATTTAAGGCTAGCTCCCATGGCAGAAAACTCTTTCTTGTGTTAAACCCCAACGTGCTGCTAGGTAAGGACCACTTCCCCTTCTTTCACAGAGTTTACAGGCTAGAGTAAGAAAAAGACATGGAAACAATACATTTCCATTCCCAGGGAACAGACAAATCTGCAGCTCTACCTTAAGAGGTACCCCAACTTAAGTGTCAGCTGCTATGCAGTGAGGTAACCTCAAAATGGGCTCAGCTAGACAAGGCGCAAGTCTAATCATATCCCAGATCTGTCCTTGTTTTGCCTGGAAGGAAGACAGAACCAGTGATCTAGCTCAGCCTACAAGGCTCTACCTGCGACAGAAGAATGGAGCCTGGCCTTCAGACAGGAGTACAGGTAGTCCCCACTCATAAAGTTTTGTCAGCAGCTAACTCAGGCAGAAGGTAACTAATTACAACAGTATAACACCCATGCGATTCTCATTTAACTGCAATCCTTCCTCACCAGTGGTATTCATTCTAGCCAGGAATAGTGAAGAAAGTGCTTTAGAGCCGAACCTTCTCTTTCCTTGGGTTTAACTCTTATTCTTGTTAAACTGATCATCCTTTTGAGATGTCATGTCTCTAGGATTTCATAATGACAGACTTGGTCTTCCCTTAATACCCACTTTTAATTACAAGTCTTTCTTGCCTACTGTTGCTGCAATTTTGTGACTATGACACATCAACATAGAGCACCATTATTTACCTACTTGCTCAAGCTAGAAATCTAGGGTTCTTTCTTGAGGCTTCCATCTCCCTTAGCCCCACACCCAGACTCTTTCCCAGGAAGATCCATGAGAATGGATCTCTGGTAGCTAATGGTAGCTTTGGTTGTCATGTCTGTACTCTGCATTTCCCCAGTGAGAAAATGCTGTGGGGCCCAACATTCTTACAACCTTCTCTTGATCCATTGTGCTTTCCCTTTGACATGCTGCTCTAAACTGGACAAGGCTCAATCTGGGATGCTATAGTGGCTGAACTAGGGAACATTTTCTTCTGCTCCCGACATGCATTGCCTTCTACAAACACCTCTCAAAATACAACTCTCTATTTGACGCTCTTCTTGTCCCTATCCTCCCAACTTTCTAAGGCCCCCAGCCTTAGTTGGTTGACCCAAAACCATTGCTCTAATTGACCATAGTGCCATTTCTCTCTGTACCTGTTTGTATTGTTTTGGTTTTGGTTTTGGTTTTCCAGGTGAAGTCCTTTGTGTTATTCAGGATTTAGCCCAGACATCGTTTATTTCCTCAATGAGATCTTAAAGCAGGAACTATATTTAATTTCTAATCCCAGCACAATCCCTAAGGCATCTGGTATTCAATAAATATGTATTGAATAAATGAATGAATCCAAGTGGCTCCACTCTTAGCTGCATGACTTTAAGATCACAGAACTTTCTTGTCATACTCTTGGGCTGGCCAACCTCCCAGGCTAAGATGACTTGTCTGGCCTCCTGGTCAGCACAGCCTTCTTCTGGTTGTCTCTCCTCTCTCATCTGCTCTGATGCTTGAGTTTCAGTGATCCTGTAGGTTTCTCCTGGTCCTTGTCTCTCAAGATTGGGGTGCCATATCCTACTTGTGTTCTGTCAGAAAATGCCTCCTCACCAAGTTCCCCTAGTTGAAAGACTTCCCAGGACACACAAGTCACTGTTTCCTCCATCTGGTGTCTGCCTCAAACACTTCCTAAGGGCACAAAGAGTAGTTACTATTCCGAAGCTACAGTCAGCCCAATATGGCTGCTCCACCAAGAGAAAAGGCTCTTGTTGGCAATTACATTTTTGTAACTCTCTTTCCCGTACTTAATATTTGTCACTGACTCTTATTGATCTCTGGTCACCTCTACCGTTACATTCAGAGAATTTTGCTGGAAATGAACACCAAACTTATTGACCTGTAGTTTTGTAGAGTTTGCTTTGGCCATTAAAAAAAATTGGCTGTGATTCGCTCACCTCAAGTATCTGGACACTTCTTCCATGGTCTGTAATTTCTCAGAGATACCATCTATCCTTCTAGGTGCACACCTCCCAGCTCTTTCAAAGCCGTGGACATAATTTGTGAGTACTGGCAAATGGATGCCTTTAAAGCATCTTGGATCTTGTATTTTCCTCTCCCTCCTACCATCATTTTCTTTTCTGCCTCTCTTCTGCCTTCCCTTGATGGAGATGTCAGATAGTCAATGTCTCTGCATCTTTCCCCATCTGTGAAGATGGGAGGGTGGGACTAAGTGATCTCGGCACTTCTTTCCAGCTCCAAAATTATATGGTTCTGCGATTCTTTAATGGAGGCAAAATAGGAGTTCAGGTTGCTCTGCCTTTTCTCTGGTGTTGTTATCATGTCAAAGCATCTCCTCCCAGCAGTGGCCTGTCCTTTCTTATTCCTCTCCACAGTAGCTTTAATAATCAAATAAAAAATAAATCCTTAATGTTATTATCATTTGTTTTACGAGGCCCCTTAGCTCCCTTTGAGGGTCACTTCTCTGACCATCTCAGACCTCTTTGCTACCTTCTTTGTTAACCATAGCACCAGGGATCCATCCTCATGCTCCCTGTGCTCACTGCTGCAGGAATGCTTCACCCTAACCCAGATTTCAAGAATTAAAACATTAGTGTGAAGCTCCCTAAGCTCTCACACTGGAAATCTCTTTTGTCTGTTATCCAGGTGGTCCTGTCCTTAGATAATGAGAACTTGGGTTATGAGATTGTAAAAAGCTTTTGGCAATGGAATTTTAGACACACACACACTTTGTGATATTTCCCTTACAGCAATTGAATATCAAAATTTGTAACTTATGCTATTATAAACTTTACTTGTTTTTACAGAAATGTTCCCTTAAAAAAGATAAAAGAGAATCTCTTTCATTCAATAATAATATCAAAACTTTTCAAGGAAGGGCAAGGGCTATGGAATATAGGAATATAGGCAAGTCATTCTCAGTATTTCCAGGGCAGTCTCCCCACCCCTCCCCCTTTCCCACTTAGGTTCTCTGGCCTAGAATCTATTGAAGATGTACCCATAAAACTGATGAAGTTTCAAACAGCTGTGGGCCCTGCCTTCTGAGTTTATAGGGTCCTCTATGGGCCGAGGTAGAGAAGTTAATGTTTGGGTCTATACTAAATAGTATGAAAAATTGTATGGCATTTACCATCAAATCATGGGAAACTCTTACATAGATTTCTTAACACCCTGGCCTATAAGAGACAGGTGGGCATGAAAATATTCTTTAAAACAAAGTCTGTTGTGATTTTTCCAGCCCAGGAATGATGTGTATCAGATATCAGAAGGGAGCATTGACCCTTGTAGTCTGACATTTGACAAATTGCAAGTTGTATTCTTGATCATACCCTTTAATTCAGAGACTAGGAGTGTTGTTTACAGTTTCGTCTTTGTTGGTGGATCCGTGTGGATGCTTGTTGTTGGCCATGGTAAGGTTGCCCACATATACCTGTGGAGCCACAGGTATAGGAGAAACATAGTTTCTCATTTTACATTTACACACTTCATTTTATGTAACCAGAGCTAGGTTTTCAAATCCATATATTCAGTCTCTGTTTCTACATACATTGTTTTTCTTAAGTTACCAGCATTAGCTTACACAAAAAGGGCATGATCAATGAAAACCTACTGTTATTTTCTAAGTTTAAAAATAGTAACCAATGAGAAACTCCCTAGAAAATACGTTAACCATTAATGGGGCAAAACAGTAACATTTAAGGTAACATACTGTATCGTCCATTTGTGTTCCAAGTGAAATGAAACTTTATTTTGATTGGGACTGTCACAGATAATTTCTGCGTGTAAAATACATCCAGGGACAGCTTTCAAATGGAGTTGTCAGTTTTTGTTTAGCAGGCAGGAGACTCTCCATTGTTGTCAAACCCTCTCTACAAAAGCATCACTAACCCAGTGATACACAGTTGTAGAGAAGAGGGAATCGTCACTCAGCTTACTTGGAACAAAAAAGAGCAAGGTTGGTCTCTGTCAGCATTCAGTGTGTCTGAGGGCTCTTTTGTTTAGCTGGGCTTCCCTCTAGCCAGCAATGCTTTTAGAGTCTTGGAATTAGATTTCTTTCTCTTGTACTGGTTTTTGAAAGGTGTAAATAGATTAATGCATATTGTTATTCTCTGAAGGTAACATAGGATACGTAAACTGTATAATTTGAGTTGTCAACTCAACTCATGAAGTCATGGAAAGGTCAGAAGAAAAACCAAACCTTCTCTGGATTTACACACACACATCTCACACACACACACACACACACACACTTTCTCTTTAGTGCCTTTCAAATTTGTCCTCATTTTCTTAATAGAGCCAAGATGTTACCTTCATAAAGAATCAGTAAAATAATATAGGATAAATTTTGTTGTTAAAACAATGAAGTTTTGATTTTGGAGTACATAGGGGCCATCATACTGAGTTTTATAATAAATATTTTGTGTCATATAGAGTGCGATGACATATACTATATGATATAATCTGTATCATAAAAGGGAGGGTAAACAAATTACGTTGATTTCTATGTGCTTGTCTCTCTCAAGACCTCACCTATTACGTTCCCAAGGAATAATAATTCTCTATTCTTAAAACTTACTCGCTGCTTAAAATTCCCAGAAGCAGAAGCCAAGTGGGGCAAAACAAGATGCTGAAAAGTGGCCCCATAGTTCTCAGGTTCTGTGGAACACCATTTGAAACCTTGGATAGTCCTCAAACATATAGTGTAGCCACATAAATGGAGGGAAGGATGAGCTCTAGACATCCCTTCCAGTCCTAGGATTCTGTGATGCCCAGAAGGGGGAAGGGAGACGAGTGAGAGTATGAGAAGTTGAATAGAGGGAAAAGAAAGGGACAGAAATGAATAGAGAAATGGACAGTTCTTTGGAGTTGAGGAAATGGCAACCAATGACCAACAAGTTTTAAAAAGAAAGAGAATGACCAAAAATGAGAGTTGAAGTGACCCATCAGAGCCAGAAGCTTGGCATTTTTTACAAATGCCAGTTACTCCTTGAGAAGCTTATGAAAAAAAGAGAGTTCTGGGCTAGGAAGTCTCCCATGATAGTTTTCCCACTATATAATCCCCCCATAGTCTCCCATTATAATCCACTCCCATGGAAATTTTCAACCTCCAAAAAACTCTCCATTCTATTAATAAAAAGAGGACATCTTTCATAAATTTATCATATTACACACTACAATATTCTGCCTTTCAAATCTCAGGTTAATTTTTCATGAATCACTTATGAAAAATACAAACAAACTTAAAATTCTATTTATGAGTCAGATGACAAACAAAGTAATGAGATTCTGTGTTATGGTAACTGTCACATCCTGTCTCAGCCCTGTTGTGTCTAAATGTTCGCTCTCTTATTAAGCTCCATTAGAGGATTTTACAATACTAGATTGTTTATACGCTACTGGTTCTCTGCCGCCCGCCAGTAGGGCATGTTTCCCTCATTATTGCTGATGGTATCTTACACTGTTAGTGAGAGCTGGAATAACATTCAGCAGGAAGGCGGCATGCGCTCACTGAAATGCTTCTTTCCTATACATTGCCCAACGTGCCATTTTGAGTATATAGTTTTAAATTTGCGATTCAGTCTGACACCTTATGAGTGGGGAACTATTTTTCCCTTTGTTAAATTTAAATGACCCCTCCACTACCAAATTTATATTTCTGTAAACCTGATCCACAACCTCGCATAGTCCCCGGTGAAATGCTTTCTCTCTCTTCCTCACTATGTGAAATTTAAAGTAACTAGTATTTGTAGCTTTCTTTATGGAGTACAAAAGCACTTTCACAATCCCACTGTGTTATCACCACTGCCTTTCTTCCTAGTAAAGAAGAGGAGGAAACTAAATCTGATAGAAGAAAAACTCCTTCCCCAACTACCCCCTTAGTACATACCAAATTTCGACCCCAGGATGATCAGTTCAGTTCTGGCTCCAGTGTTATAAACCTTCCTTTTATATTTTTGTTAAAGATACACTGTTATTTTCTAAATTTTCTATAACAAGTATTTTTCATTAGATTTAGTAACCAAAAAGTTAAAGCAGAAAACAAAAATCAAATCACCCATTATCCCACAATCTAGACTTGACCATCCTTAACATTTTAGAGGCCTATTTCCGGTCTTGTCTCTGAGTATATCACTGTATATAAAATAGATAATTTGTGTTTATGCCTAGTGCTGCCACATTTATATACATATGTAATATTTACAGGCATATATAAATTTTGGTTTCTTGCCTTTTTGTCATTGTACTGTGCTCTTTTCTTGTGCCAGTTAATCTTTCCAAAACCATCCCTCTTACTGGTTACATAAAATACCGCTGCATAACTGTACCTTAATTTATGTAACCTTTTCCTTAATGCTGGACAGTTAGGGCATTTCAAAGTTTTCAGTGTTATAAATTACTCCCTGATAAGCACTTCTGTACATACATCTTCCTACACAGCTTGGATTATTTCCTTAAGATTCCTAACAGGGAACTGCATCAAGGGCTTACAACGCAGTGCCAACAATTTTCCAGGAAAATTGGAGCAATGCTTCCACCAGCAACATAAGAGAGACAGTTCATTGCACCCCATACCTGACAACATTGAATAGTATCTCTTTTTCCCCCTGTAAATCTTTGCTAATTGGGTGAAAAACAGCACCTTATCATTTCACTTTGAACTTCTTAGCTTCCTACTGAGGTAAAGCATTTTTATGGAAGCTCAGGTCTGTTCCAAATTACCATTAAAAGTTTTCATTCTGTCTCAGCCTTGTTCCATTACCAGGAGGAACAGTTATTGGAATCAACCTCCGTTTCTTCCCTCAAAAAAATCTATTTGGATTTATCAAGACGTATTTGGATGCACGTTTTTATACCCCTCTTGACAAAAATGCATGATTACACACCTGGGTCTTTTAAGCACAGAACTAAGCCACATCTGTTTGGATCTGGTTTTAATCGACTAACCCTTACCCCTAATAGAATAGCATCCCTCTGAATAGGCAGTATTAGAAAAATAAGACCCTCACAGTAGCTAGTGAAAGAAATGTCACCTCAGGGTCTGGACATTGCTATGACAACCCAGATTCCATCTATCACCACTGCCATCAGCACGTGTTGCAGGGGAAACCCCTTTGCAATGTTTAATCTGAGAATTTTAATATTAAATGTATATTTGACATTGAAAGCTCACACCTTATTTGCTATTGTCAGGCTTAGTTGATAGACAGCTAGGTCAGTCTCTTTTTATAGTCCATTTCTGAGATGAAACTATAAATTTTGAAGCTAGGCTTCATCATTGCAGAGAGAAAAGCTTTTGCAGCCTATTGTTGAAATATAACATTTTATAGGATTTATGAGGTCCAGATTCAGGAAGATCATTTGCCAAGCACTTAAGGCTGGTTTTGCTGCCCTCTGCTTTTCTTCCCCCCCCCCCCCCCCCCCGCCAAGCAAACAGATATGGGGGGGGAATCCATTAGAAAAGAAAAATTATGAAGAACTTACTTGATTCAATACAAATGTCAGCCTAAGAAAGAAAAGGTCCTGAGCATTTACTGTGAGGAGCCTCGACCATACAGGGCTGCTCCTTGGTGATAGGAATGCTGCTTGCTTCTGCAAATGAAGTGGCATCATATTTGTTTTGATATTAAATGAATGCCTCTGATTCTGAGCAGCCTTTTGAATTTATGCACAGAATACGAATCCTCTCCAACATGCTTCCAAGACTCTTTTTGAAATTCCATGATAGGACGAACTCTGTGATTTGGTCATATTCCATTTAGCTTGTTTTATTGCTGTTAATTTTACACCCAAAAATAGATTCTCTGAAACTTGAGATCACAGTAGCTGTCAGGTGGTCGAAAATGAAGAAAACCACCAGACAGTGTCAGATTTATTAAGCGCTGTAGAAGTACAAAATTAATTCAGCTCTTTGTCTTTGCAAGGTTCAGTGTCCACAAGCTGGATTTATCCTAATGGACAAGCAATGGAAGGAACAATAGTCAATTAGCTATCTCCTTAGCCAGACCACACGTTGTGGGAACGTGTGTAGGGTGAGCCACGGTGCACCTAGGCAGACCTCCAATTTGTTCATTTTGACTGCAAATGACTTAATTTAACATTTTTCTAACAAATGCATTAGGTAGAATGGTGACATTTCCTTTTTAGTTTTTTTCCCTTAAAAGAATCACTAGCGGAAAACCATGTTAAGTAGGCTTCTCACTCCATTTGTTTTCAATCACGGTCCTTAATGCGTGCATTTCTGAGTCGCCTGTGACTTTTCCAAGCACCAAACCCCAGCAGGATGAATGTGGAACGGAGAGTTCTGATGCTACGTCTATTGGACCTCTTTGAAAATGTTTTATATGCATCGCATAGTGATTCCAGCGCTGGACCATCTACCTTGTGGTCCTTTTTTTTTTTTTTTCATTTAGCATGACCAAATTTTGTATTATCGTCTTATTAGAGTTACAGTATGCACAAGACTTTGAAAGTAAAGTTTTGGTTTTAGGTCCCACGTGAACCATTTTTATCTCCCTGTAAAACCAAGGAATCATTTATCAAATTTATTAGCTGTGAAGTTCATCTCCTAATCGTGCCATTTGTCTCATGTTATTTTGTGGTTCCAGCATTAACATTTTTTCTCTCGAACATATTAACCTTTTGCCATGTGTGTTCTGGTGGCATCATGAAAACATCTGTTGCTTGTCCCGGGGCCACCATGTTTCCCCATTTCTGTTTATTTGTGGGTGGATTCCAAGTTGGTGCCACGTGAAGATGCACTTCAAACAAAATTCAGTAACTATATGTCTGGCCTTTGTTGGTCAAATTGCAGGGTGTCAAGCCTCAACATGAAGTCCTGTGGGAGGACTTAGTTCTGAACTCTGTAAATGTTCCCTTTTGCGCTTTCACTGCATGTGCCCCTTTAAAACAACAAGGAATATGCTTCAGGTTATTACGTGATTAGTTATCTAAACTATTTTATGAGCGAATCAGCACACCGGCACGGAGTCTGGCTTATGTATTTTTCCAGCGACTCTGAATATTCTCTTTGGTACAGAGTGGAGGATGTGTATGGAAACGTTACTCCTGAATTTTTTATAGGTTCACTCCCTTTGCCATGCTAGCTGCCGTCTCCCACAAAATTTGAGTCATACCTCAACTGTATGAATCCTCTTTTAATGTTCAGCTGCCCTGAAGTGTGCAGTTGTGGAATATGTCTAAACATCTCAAGTGGAAAAATTGGAGGCATTGGTTTTAACAAAAGCAATAAAATGGCTACAGCTGAAAAGCATTCCAGAGGTAAACAGACATCTTCCTTGTTGTCAGACTCTTGCTCAGTAAAAAACACTTTAAAAGCACATGATGTTGGCCTCTCTTTCTTGTTCCTGTGTCTAGGGAGGTCAGAAGGAAGGAATTCAATTTTTATGGTCCCTAAGATTTCAGTATAGAGCCCTCCAGTGTGGGAACCAATATCCATCTGCCTGAATTACCGTTGTTGAACTATGAGTGTGTTTGCAAGGAGGTGAGTGTTCGTAAAACAGATGGAAAGGGAGAGGCTTTCTGGTTTCTCTGAGGGAGGTTTCCTAATTTTGTTCTTGAACCTTGGTGCAAAGGCCAGCACTCTGTATCCAGTAGACACTCAATAATTCCTTTTGGCCATCAGTAACCGGTCTTCAGGACCAGAAATATCCCAACTCAGGGCTAGACTCAGAGGGGTGTTGTTTGGAAAGCCCCAGTCCACCTCACCCAATCACCTACCAGGTCTCCAAGGCCCTTAGGTTCTGCCATTTTCCCTCCTGGCATTGAAACTTGTCCACAGAGCATTAACTCACTTACAGAGATAGACATCCATACCACCCATGTTTTAAGGGAGATCAAAGCCTTGAGTTGAACTAGGGTTGAAGTTCTGGCATCAGCCTAAAGGCAATGGGTAAGTGCTAAGGGCTTCCCAGTTACCCTGAGAAAACCTACCTCCATGTCCTTCTTCCCGAGTCCCTAAATCCGTTTGCTAGATCCAACCAGTTTCTCCTGAAAATATGAATTGGCGGACTTCAAAATGGGGGTTGTTGGATTCTAAATTAACCTGGAGCATCAGGTTGAGAGCTAAGTTTTCTGCTGGACTGACTTCCTGGGAAGTGACTGTATCCCATTCATAACATCATAGTCCATTCTCTTTTCCCCGGAGCTGGACTTGACTTAACAACAAGAAGAATGCTTTTGACTTTACTGGATATAGAATGTAATATTTCCACTTGGCAGTTCTCCCTTTAGCCCTGCTCAAGATTTCAGCTACTTTGGCAGAGTACTAGCAAGTGATATGCTTATTAGAAAACTTTATTAATCAGAGAAGAGTGCCACTTGGCAATTAGGTTTTAATGAGAATGAGGAACTGAATTTAATTCAAAGTTAAAGGTCAGCAAATGGTGCTAGCCTACCTTTTTAAAAGGTCTGAGTTTGGACATTCTCTGCTTTTGGACAGTTTCACCTTGAAATGTGCATGCCATATTTAGTATGAAATAGCATGGAAAAGGTTTCCAATAGCCCCGTTTCAGCACAGATATATTCCATGAGCATTAATAAGCCAAGTGCATTGCCACTTGCCTAGGCAGTTCTTATGGGATTGGATGGCACCAAGATGTTACAGCAATTGCTGGCTGAAAATAGGAAGCCATGAAAATATGATGCAATGGACAGAACTTCAAAAACTTGTCATTTCTTTAAATAATGAGCTATCTGTGCAATGCCTAGAAATGGCAGAGTAGCTTGCACAAAACCATGAGGGATGGACTTGTATTCAGCTTATGAGCCTGGGAAGGAGGCTCCAGGCAGCCGCTGAGGTGCTGCTGAGTGGTCCCAGCCCTGCAACCTCTCCTGGACACATTCCCCGCCCCCAGGCCTATACCCTCCCCCACCCTTAAATGGCACCATGGTTTCTCCCTTTTCCTTACCACTTCTCCTGGCTCGCTTTGTCAAATCACTTTTTTGTTTTCAACTCCCACAAAAAAATTTGTTTGTTGACTACATTCCAGGTGAGGGCAATGTACCAAGTTCTACAGAAGGCACAAGAAGGATCATTGCTTAGACACGAGTGGTTGGGGATTAAACAAAAGATTTAAACTAAATAAAACATATGAATGATCATAATGCCATGAAGAGGAAGGTAAGGGCCATGATAAAGGTACCAAGTACCGTGGGGACTCCCAAGGCAGGAAAGACTGTCTTCTGCCAGGAAAGGTCCATAGAATAGCCTATGCTTGGGACAAAATGCTTCTGAATTCATCTGTTTCTCTCCACCTCCACGACCACCACCTAGGCCAGTCTCCCATCATTCCTCACTTGTATTTCTGCAACCACCTCTCTTCTGTCTCCTACGGAACAGCCAGAGTTGTCTGCTAAATATTTAAATTAGATATGTTCCTTCCTGGTTCAAAATCTTCTAATATCATCTCATTTCACCCGAAGTCAAATCCAAAGATCTGCCCAGATCCTGCAAAGCATGTATGATTTCAGCCTTGCCAATCTCTTTGACCTTGTCACTTACAACTTTATCCCTTAAGAATTTAGCTCCAGCCATACGTACTTTCTTTCTGTTCCTTTAGCTCATCAAAGTCATTCCCTCCTAATTTAGGGCTTGGGCTTTAGCTATTTTCTCGCTCTAGAATGCTCTTTACTGAGATGCTTCTGGATGGTTTCTACTTATAATTCATACCTTTGCTTCAAAGAGAGAGGCTTTTCTTGACAACTCAATCTAAAGTAGCCACCCAGTGGCTATCTTGTTACCATATTGTATCTTAAGAATCTGGGTGGCACTTACCACTGCTTGATATCTTTTCCCATTGGTTTGTGTATTGTCTCCCCTACTAGAATATAAGGCCCTGAGGTTATGCATCTCCCCTCCATATTGTTGGGTCTAGAAGCATCGTTAGTGAATAGGAGGTGCTCAGTAAGTATTTGCTGAGTGAACGTAAGAATCTTGAAGGATTTCCCAGGTAGAGATTCATTCCTTTAGTTGCTCTGCCAAGCACTGACATGGGAGAAACACCTGTGAACATGTCATATAAAGCCCCCACTCTCACACCTTATATTCTTCTAGAGGTAGGCAGACAGAGATAAAGGAACAAATAAATAGCGAAGATCTGTTCAGAGAGTGATCAGTGCTACAAGGAAACAGACAAGCTGACTGGGTAGGGAGTGACTTGAAGGGTCTTCAGACTAGGTGGCCAGAGAAGCCGCCCCTGGCAAAGGAGACCGTGCCCTGAAACACTTGAGGCAGAAGAGCTGTGACAAGCTTGGGCTGTCCAAGGGATAGGGGAAATAAGAAGGAAGCTGCTGAGCACAGTAGGGTATGGTCAATGACAGATGAAGCTCAGAGGGAGACAGGGTCCAGTTCAATGAAGAGCGACCACGTGGACCTTGGGGAGTGGCTTGAGACTGAATCCACACATAATGACAAGATAGTGGATGTTTTTAAAGTAAAGACTGCTATCATCTTAATTATATTGTTTAAGAAGGAGGAGACATAATTACAGGTGGAAAAGGTAGTATGGACAAAGGCATGGAGGAAGGGGTGTGGGTAAAAGCTGAGGGTGAGTTTAGGGAAGAATAAAAGTTTCCCTAAAAACCAGACTGCAAGTGGGGCCAGAGGGGAGGAAGGCTGGCTTGGAGATGTAGGCAATGGGAAGAGAGCAGAGAGGTTCTTAAAGCAAGAGAATGACTCAAGCAGGGCTGTGCCTTAGGAGGGCTAACCTGGCAGCTGATTAGAACAGAGTCCCAGCCGAGAAAATAGTTGCCAAGCATTATCATGGTCCAAACAATGAGTGTATGAACTAGGCTTATAAGAAGGAATGCTTGGGGAGGGGGCACATATTAGTAGAGGCAACTGATTACAACCGATCGGATGTAGTATACATGAGAGAAAAGAAGCTAACAATAATATAAAAAATATTGATACCAATGGTAGCTTGCCCATTGAGTCCTTCTCAAGTGCCAGGCATCATCCTGACTACTTTAAATGCAATCTCTCTAAGGTCTTACTATCGTTATCCCCATTTCACAGATAGAGAAGTTATATAACTTCCCCAAGGTAGCCTGTCCTCTGAATGCTAATCACTGTTTCAAGCCTGATGAGCATGAAGAAGGAACTAAAAAGCCAGGACGATAGGAGGGAAAGTGGATTTTAGGGGAGAGGTAAAGAGATTGTTTCTGGAGCAGTCGAGTGTTAAGATGTTGGTACATTTCAGATGCAAATGTGGAGCAAGGACTGAGCATGGTCTTTGGAGTTCCCTTGAAGTATCACAGCTAGGGATGCATATCTTCATGTAGGAAGGCTGTGTTGCGGACTTGTCCCAAGTGAGGCATTCCAGTGATCATCTGTGGAATTGATGGCTCAGTAAATGAGTGAACATGAGAAGGAATATAAGAATCACAGCGCAAGGAGTCAACAGTATCCCCAGGGGCGAAAATTTGGGTAAGAAGGGGTTAGAGAATCTTAGAGAAGACTGGTGTTTAGAGGGACATTGAAAGAAACCGACGAGATTGAAGAAGTAAGAAGGAAACAAAGAGAGAATTGCAAGAGACTTGCTGCCCAACGTCCAGTCCCGCAGGGAGGCTGGGGTCTTGCGCAGCCTCCAGAGAGCAGTTTCGGCAGTGGTGAAAGTGCACACCAGATTGTCATCAACCCAAAGGAGAGGATGGAGATAACAAAAGGAGACCACAGACCATTCTTTTCAAAAGTCTAGTGAGAAGAGGGAAAGAGAGAGACAGAAGGCAACAGCTTGAGGGGCGAGTAGGGGCTCCTGGACAGTAACACTTCGTAAGGGTTTTTGTTGCTATTGAGAGACGAGAATGAGGAATAGAGTCTTCTGGGTCCCTGCAGGAGTGCGAATGTCTATACCTGTGCTGACACGGGCAGTGGGGGCCCGATCTGTGTAACAGCAGGATTACATCAAGCCTTAGGCACCACTTAATTCAGAGCCATGCCCTGGCAGAAACTCTCCCAGGGTGGGTACATGGGATCATAGCCAGCTGGATTGACTTGGTGATACCCTCATTTAGATGAGGGTAGAAAGTACTGATGTCATCATGCTGCTGATTTTATAGAGAAGCAAGGCTTATTTCCCCACTGACAAGAATTTGTGGCACTCAGCAGCTGTTTAAAAAAAAAAAGAGGTTCCCTCCACCCCCTTCTTCAGACTTCTCTGGACTTACATCTGTCTTCCCAGCTGTGAGCTGCTGAATTCCAGGGTGCAAAACCAAGGGACATAAGTGGGAGGGGCATACAAATAATGATTACATGCTGCTTAAATATAAATCTTGGTTTATTGTGTGTTCATGGGCACACGCCTTCAAATTCAAGCGTGCGCCTCTCTCTCTCTCCATATCTCTCTGTAAACTGTGATGGTATTAAGCATATGTTTTAATAAATATTTTGTTTGCTCTATTCCCATTAATATTCATAGGGAATGGAGCACTTTGGGTTTTGTGATTTCTAATAAACATTGATGGTGTTACTAGTTTGTACTAAGCATTCAGTATGCTCCATCAAAATGGCAGCTCTAATTAGGTTCCTTGAATTAGCTAATGGATTTTGAGAAAGATGGCTTAGAAAGCTCTTACAGCTGTCCAAGATATTCCTGCCATGGCAGAAAGACAAAAGGCCCCTGGAAGCTACAGACTTCGGAGCTTTAGAAATGCAGCTGACAGTTAAAAAGATAAATTACATTCATATTTTTCCAGTGAAAGTCCTAATACTGAATTAATGTTATTCCTGTAGTGAGCATCCATTAAGAAGCTCATTTTATTATAAGGATGCATTTTGACCATTAGCTCTTTTCTTTGCCCCCTCCCCCTCCCCACTCTCCTTTTTCTCCCTCCAATTCCCCCGATATTTTGGATATAGTATTAAAACGCTTCTTTGAAGAAGAGGAGATAATTCCCCTTCTTTTTGTAGTTTATAAATTTAGAAGCTCTCTTAGATATACAGGAACATTCAGTTAAAAAAAAGTCAAGGTAAGTAATAAAGAAATAATATAGTGATTCAATTTAAGCCTTCTGGCTTATATTTTATGTAGAACTTGGGAGGAAAAAAAAGCTTCTAGCTAGTGGGCTTGTTTACACTTGGATAAAAGATGATTTTGTTGTTGAGTAGGAACTATCTCAAAGAAAACGTGATACCTCCTTCTTTCATCTTAATGTAGAATGCGCAAAATAATGCAATGCCATTCAACAAGTTCTTCAGCTTCCCTTCCATTTCTTCCTTTAACAAATGATGAATTGATGACATCTGAATGACTATACTCAATACATCTGCAAAGAGGGAGAAAAAAAAATTGTTGTTAGTGGAATGAATAGTAATAAAGTTCATGACAAATAGCATAATTCAAGAAAAACATACAGTCACCCACAAGCATCTTTTAGCTGGATATGTGAATACTCATTAACTCTCTAACTGTGCCCCACATAGCATTTTGCTTTCAGTTTATTCACTTGGAAAACCAATACCTGTTACTTTTTAATCTGAAAAGTTACATTTCTCTAAGAACACAGTAAATCCTTTGGGGGAATGTTTCCTGGGTCGTTAAGTCTCAACCATCCAAATTCTGTTTTCCCCCATTTGAGTCTTTGTAGCGCTTCTGTTTTTCTAAGTCCTGCCTGCCTTTTGGCCTTCTTTCTGCTCATTAGTACCTTAACCAAATGAGGGGCTGGGCATGGAATCGAATGTGCAACTTAAGTCAATTAATTGGGGGATTGTTTACAGCTCTGGGAAAACATTCACTGGGAAAGAAACTAAAGTTGTTGGTTTAAATGAGAATTTTCGAAGTCATCTGTAGTGCCTATTTTTCATGTCCTTCCAAACCTATTTCTGCAGATAACTGAGAGCTGACTAAAATACTGTTGCCAGTAAAGCTTTTGGAACTAGGGAAGACGTAAGAAGGAATAGAGTGAATACAACATATAGGTTACAGATCAGACAGGTGCTTTACCTCAGTATGTTATGAATAAAACAGGAAAGCATTATTATATGAAGTGCCGGGGGGGGGGAAGATACTTGATTATTCCCCACACGTGACTTTGCCATGATGGATAAAAGGCGTAATTGACATCATGTTTATTGAAAAAACTAGCAACTGTCACACTGTCAAGAGGCTACTGAAAGCTGGGGGAAGGCATGTTTTTTATTCATTTTCACTGTGGGTTATTTATAGAGTTCAATTGTCAGCAGCATAGTGCCTAATTTCCCCTCTTCTTTGATAGTCGACGACTCATTCACTTTTCAGATCAAGAAGACAGCTACAGATTGCTCCATGGCAGACCAGGCACTACCATTACCTCGCCTGAATGGAGCAATAGCTATTTATTAATTAAGATTCTGTGACTACTTTCCCTTAAAGTGCCAGTGAAAATAAAAGTCTTTGTCAACCCATAATGGGTTGGTTTCATTGGCTTTGTTTTGTTTTTTTAACTTTTTGCCCTCTGATTTGGCAGCCAGTGCCCTGTTCCTAATGGGAAATTTATCACTATATTAACAATGCGTCATGCTTCATCACCGGCTAATGTTCCTGGTTAAACAAGAGCTCTCTGGTTTGGGAATGTTCGGTTTTCAAGTTGGAAGAAAGGCACAAAGTCCCATTGCCTTGAAAAAAGTGGCCCTCCAGGCACAGTACCCAACAATCGGGGAAATAGACATAGAAGATGACTTTTGCCAATGGTTTGGTCAACCATGTAGCTTCAACTCTATACACACCCAAGAAGTGATAGAATATAAGTGAAAGAAATACCCACCGAGGTCAGCTGGTTCCTTTCACAGTGATGAGATGTGGGGTCAGAGACAGTAAGATTCTCCCAGGGTTATCCTGATAGAGAGAATAACTCTGATGGTGACTCCTACCCTATTTGAAATCCTCCAGTGATTCCCCATCATTGTCCCTTCTGGAAAGATTGGCAGGTGGAGCTGTTCAAGTCCTACCAGCTCCGTTTCCCAGAATTTCTCCCCCAACCTTCTACACTTCTGCTGTACCTGACCATGTGCCCTTTCGTGTTGCCATCCCTTGGGACCCGAGTTGCCTTCCACTGGCATACCCAGTCCCCCACTCCTTATCCTTGCTCTCTTTTTCTCCTTCAGGCCTTTCCTGGCCTCCACAAGCAGAGCTAATCACCTCTCCTCTGAGCTACTGCAGGACTTCATTAGCCTTCATGATACTTCCTCAGAATAATTGCCACATTGCACTGTAATTATTTACTTATATCTCCATCTCCCCCAACAAGACTATGAAATCCCTGAGGGTCGGGTCTGGGTCTTAATCACCATTACATCACCAGGGCCAGGGACACGGCAATATTTAAGATAAATAAATATAAGTTGAAATAAATGTACACATCTGAAAACATTCAGAGGATTATTGGAAAACTTTTATAAAAGTAGTTGATCTAAGTTTGGTACCAATTTATTACTTTCTATTCCATGCTGAAAAGAAAATCACCATGCTCCTAAAAAAGATTTGGAAGAATCTGAACATCTTTTAAAAACAACTGGAACAGTCCATAGGAGATAACAATATACATTGTCTCTATCCCATAAATCCCTCATGTCAGGAGGTCAACATGAGGTTAGAGGGTCACGAGAGCTCACTTTACACCCAGGTAAATGAGAGCTGTGGGATATTCTTGGATCTGACACCCTCTGGGACCTAAGTATATGTTAACTTTTCATGTGGCTCTTTGAAACTGAGAAGCTATTTGGATTGGGTAATTATTATAACCCTATTTAAAACTGCGGAAGAGCTCAGCATTCATGCTTATAGGTGTAAAAGGAACGAAAGGAATTAGGTAATATCAAAACATGTTCTCAATAAGTTCTTGGACTTAATTGCTTTTATGCTAATCATATCAGAATACTGCATATCGAATTCTGTGTTTATGAGCTCTTATGAGTTAGCACCATATATGTGATAATTAGGATCTGCCCCACAGTCACATCCGTGTGTGACCCATGCGTTCATGGTGGCTGTTTGGACAACTTATTCTATATGCCTTTACTGCGTATGAAGGGAAGGACTAGATTACGTATCGCATACATTTAGAAGGTTTTGTCTCCTGACATTTAGTATGAGCTCCTAATCATAATCTTCAGCTGCTTTCATTTGAAAAACGGGTTTTTTAAAAATATTTTTTTCTCTTTGTCACCTTAATTATTTTCTCAACCCCTTCTCTTGGAAGGGGAAAAAAAAGTCTTGTAATGTGAGTAAGTAATTACTGTTTTAATCTACTGACATTTGGTTACCACAGCATACAATAGCCTTTCCTGACTGATATTATCCTCTAAAAAAACCCAAAACACAAAAACAAAACAACTACCATCCATGCACTAAATCATTTAGAATCTCTAAAATTCTGTAGTCAATTAGGCTTTATTTCCTTATTGTCTGAAAGGAAAGGTCAAGATGTCCAGCTGTCAGGAATCAGTGGCCTTTGATGGCATTCCATGATCCCCTGGGAGAAGACAGACCTTCTATGTTGTTTCCTCTGAGGAGGAACGAATTTCACAGGGGCCTATGGAAGTCCCAAGGTTTTATGGCCTGCAGCCCACAAAGGCTGATTTTTCCCAGAATTGACCCTGAAAGTTTAATCCACATCTAAATGTCAGATATGTATTCCTAAAACTCAGGCTGTGTTTGATTTAAGCCTAGAATGTAATAATTTTATCTTGCCAGTCCTGCAATTATTGGAGAGAATTTCTTTGGGAAGGGGTGTGTGTGTGTGCGTGTGCATCATTAATTTGCTCAAGTACTGTATAAGCAACAAAAGTTTATTTCTATTTAAGTCATTTTCATCCAACTCAAGAATGTGAATAAGAGTCAAAATAATACAAGTTTTATAGGTTTCTTCCATTTACCTTTTTATCAATGTTTTGCTAATTTTTTTTTGGACCATAAAGCTGTTCAAGAAAACTTGTAATGTTTAACATGGAATCATGTCTCAAGGTTAGTTTCTAGAGCCATTAAAGGAGATGAAAGTTGTATATAGTCAGAATTAACCTTGAAAAACACTTTTGAAGAGTGCTCTATTGGACCCTACCTATAATCTTTCACTGTACCCATCCAACACAGTTTTTTTTAGCACTGCATCAGATAGCTATTCCATTGGTTGAACACCAGCTGAAGTGTTTGGTTCACGTACAAGGGGCCAGGTTGTATAAGTCATGCATATCTTAAAATACTGGAATCCTCGGGGCACCTGGGTGGCTCAGTTGGTTGGGCGTCTGCCTTCGGCTCGGGTCATGATCTTAGGGTCCTGGGATAGAGCCCCACATCGGGCTCCCTGCTCGGCGGGAGGCCTGCTTCTCCCTCTCCTACTCCCCCTGCTTGTGTTTCCTCTCTCACTGTCTCTCTCTCTCTGTGTCAAATAAAAAAAAAAAAAAATACTGGAATCCTCTTCAGCACAATGTGAAGCAGACAATGAGAGACACTTGGGAACTGACACCAACTTAGGGAAACCAATTCAGTTCATGTTCCCCACCACATGTTCATTATATGGAAGGGCCAATGGAAACACTATCACTATGTAAATTGCTGTTTGCCCCAGGCCCTCATTTTTGTCTAAACTTAAAGATTTGGTGCATCAGTTAAATACAGTTAAATGGTACAATGTCCCTATACCTCAGCCATGTAAGAACAGCTGTAACTACTTGAATTATAGTACAGAGCACGGTTTATTTATCATCTTTAACAGAAGACATAATGGATTCACAGTTCCAAACTGGTCCAAATGTATTTTTCTTCGCATCTATGCATGCTTGTTTTGCAAAGATGTAGAGTAGAAATGAAGGGCTACTTTTTCAGCCCTCCAGCATGAACTTTTCAACCACATTTTAAAATCTTTCTTAAGAAACAAAAATTGCCATATGAAACACTTGATAAATTCCTTCTGTGACCCCCACATACTTTGTGTTGTTAATAAAATTGGCAAAATATTTCAAGGCTTTGTGTATCACATGCTTATACATAACTTTGAGTGTGTCCAGTATTTGTGTAAACCACTTAAGGCTCAAAAACACTGCACTGCATTGGAAATATATTAGAATGCTATTCAAAATATGAATAACTCAAATGGGTATTTTGTGATTAGTGGCACAACTGGCTTCTGAAATTTGAACACAGCCAGAAGGTCATTGTACTGTATCAGAATAATGCAATTATGTGTTACGGGCTTCTGATGACGAGTTGAAGCTGTGAATAATAACTTGTGTGTTGTTGAATTGTGGATAACAGTGTCACTCCAACGAAATTTCCACTTTTGCTGGAAATGGGAGATAGAGAAGCAGAATGTTCTGATTAGAGAGGGGCCTCGCGTTGTCTCAAGTGATAAAGAGCAAAGGTAGAGCAATGCCTTTTATCAGAAAAGGAGATGACATTGATCTGGTGAGATTCTCAGTCACAACAATCAATCACAGGGGAGAAAGTTGTCCTTCATGCATCAGTGATATTACTTTCAACAGTAAATGGTAGATGTGGTTCGCGGTGTGAGCGGAAATGCCTACCATTATGCAATCAAAAGTGCCAAGGGAAGGGGGCCTTTATTTCCACTAAGGTTTGATTCATTGGGGTCAAGGTCCAGTCCAGGGTTAAGATTTCCAGGACAAATCTTCAAGCTATAGGAGTCGGAAGGTCAGTTCCACCAACCAAGGGATGGAAATACCAAGACGAGGATCTTAAAGGGAACAGATGCTAAAAGCAGAAAACATGTTGAGAAAGACAAAAGGTCAGACTCAGGTTGCCACGGCAAAATCAGGAGCCCAGGTAGGCCAAGTCACATTGTCAGATTGTGGCATCTGGGTCAAAATGCCACAGGCAGCCTCGGGATGGCTGGGGCAAGGACCACATTCAGGATTACAGGCTGAGCTAATACATCATTGCCTGTGGTTTTATCATTGTCTTTATGACCTTACTTGCTTATCAACCTCTCTGGACCAGTGTTTCAGCCTCTCCACAGGATCCAGGCATAAGGAGTAATTTTTTCTGAGCTCTTAGAAATGTATACAGATACATACTTTTCAAAGTTATGCATTAGCATAAGCACATTCTTTTTTCCAAATTCTGCCACCAGTTTGCTATGTGACATTAAATATTCTCTTAAGATGTCTAAGCATTGTTTCTTTACCTATTAAGTAGTATGTCAGAGATAATTAACAAAAGTAGGCCTCAAAATAGAGGAGATTCTGGATGTGAAAATTGTATTTTCTGTTAATATTATTTACCCTTTCTCTAAACTCGTTACTCTTAACATAGGAATTTTTAGGCAGTTGTGGTAAGCAAACGGTTCTTAATTTAGAGTCATTGTTTGATCAACAAGATAACTTAAATCTGATAGAAATTAAATGTCTGTATGAGAAAAGGCATACTCTTGTTATTTGGGGAAATTTTCTTGCAAAAATAATTGCAATGGGGAAACCATCAGACATAGTGATGGTGAATTTGGGAAGAAATTAGAAAGAATTCCCAAATGTTGTTTATGGGTAGTCAGATATGGGTCCCCAAATTTCACTGAACTAAACTGAAAAAAGCCTTACTTGTCAATGTACCTTTGAAAAAATAGGTATCCTTTATAAGAAATTGGGAGCATGGGAAAGATAGGGAAATTTACCTAATCATAATTTTCACTGGATATTTACACTGGATAATTTTCAGAACTATTCAGGACTAAAATATCACTTGAAGAATTCTACGGCATTAAGCCCCATTAAAAGCCACTGTTTATTATTAAATCTCCTTTAGTATATATGGGCACACTATATAAGTGTATGTTCATTGTAGAATATTAAATCTGTAGAGTATTAGTACAAGTGCTGTTGGGCTATAGTTTCCACAAATCTTCAAAATGCTTTTGATTTAATGATCCTGAGTGCATTTATAAGAATCTCCCAAATGTTTCATTTGACAGAAATCTTTATCACCAACAAAAAATAAGTAACAGTTGTGTCCATGACTATCTGAATTCAAGGGAGTATTCTTTTCTAGAACCTAGTTTGGGATTTAAAGTAAAATGATATTGCATATAGATAGTCAGGTTTTATTATATTTATATCATCAAGAGTGTGAATGCCACAGAATCTCAGGTACTTTGGGGACTGTGTTCATACTTTGAAAAAAATATACATATGCCCTGTTTTCTAAAGCAAAACTATGGTACTACTAAATTTGAAGTTGAAAACTGTGATGATTTTTCGGTCCTTAAATGCAAAAAGACAAAATGAGCAACCTTTCCCATTGCCAAGGGGGGTGGGGTGAGGGGGAATGGGAAAAGAATAGCATCTTGGCATTCTTAAAAGGGTATAAAGGTGTTTCCCTTTGCACCGTATTTTTGGGGAAACTAATACTTTTTAAGAAAACTTTTAAAATTCCACCTTATTGCAAGTATAGAAAGATTAACACCATATCTACGTAATTAAAATTTTTTTATGGTAAGCATCAAAATAACACTTTCACAGTAACTTCATACATAATTAAAGACTCTATCAAACCCCAAACTCAAAAACACTCCCTAGTGTACTGATTATTGTTCACATGCATTCATCTAATTTAAATCATTTTATTCAGTGAGTTTGTAAGGATTATCACATCGAGGTAGGAACATTCCTGTTAAGGTTCCATTCTATGAAGACTGTTTTCTTAACCACATCACCAATTCTGGACCCCAGGATGGTACCTACAAATGAGGGCTGTGCTTACTGTAGTCAAACACGTCTTCTTTAAAATGGAGAACCATATGTCTTGAGGCTATCTGAAAATGACACAGCTTTTTGGAATTAGTTATATACAATTTACTCATAGGGTGCATGTATTTACATGCGTGCCTGCTTAAGCATACACACAAAGTCATTGCAGATTAATTCGCAAGTCCAGCAATGGTTCATTGCCAGTGATCAACTCCCTCTCATGCAGCCAGTGGTGAATTTTACCAGGAGCAGCCCTGGATGCCTCTCAGTCCTGGTCTTGCTCCAGAGTTTCACTTTCATGTGGGATGTCTGTCTTATGTTGATTCTCTTTTGCACCCCATTCATTTTTATACCACTTTCCCACATAAGCCTGTTAGAGAGGTAATATTAATTACCCAGAAATCTCAGTCTGCAGTTGTTCCAACATCATTCTTTAATGAATACAGACTTCATTGCATGTATTTCTATTACTTTAGCTACTTCGATTTCTATTTTTATTGCAAAGTTCTGTGCAAATAAAAGAATATCAAACGGCATGGCTATAAATGTGTTCTGCTAAATTCCCTCTGCCTTGAAATGCCTGTGAACTTCTGCTACAAAATGCCTGCTGCATTTTAATGCCTTTCTTGCAAGGCAACGTGATATGGTAGAAATCACACTGGTCCTGAAGTCACACAACCCCTGGTCCACCATTCACCAACTGTGCTACTTAATTTCTTTGAGCCTCAGTGCCGGCATCTGCGAAATGTCACTAACTGTGTTAGCTTCACAAATTTGATTGAGGATTAAATGAGATGAACTATGTAAAGCATAAATACTAACTTAGGGCATCATGGGAGCTTAATACATGTTAGTTTCTTTTCTCCAGCCTGCAGCAATAATGGAAGGAGACCGTGGCATACACAAACAAACACTCATTTTAAAATGTACTTCAATTGAGGCACCCTTGGGTGGCTCAGTCAGTTAAGTGTTTGCCTTCAGCTCAGGTCATGATCTTGGGATCTTGGGATCGAGCCCCACATTAGACTCTCTGCTCAGCGGGGAGTCCGCTTCTCTCTCTCTCTCCCCCTCCCCATCACTCCTTCTCTCTCTCAAATTAATCAAATCTTTAAAAATAAATAAATAAAATATACTTCAATTGCGGTCACTGTAAACTAGAAGAATATAAAGAATAGGAAGAATAAGGTTAGATCTCAAAGTAGCAGATAATGCCTTACTGCAATGTTTATTGCATATGGAAATGTATTACTATAGGTTTACTGCATATGGGAATATATTACTATGACGAAAAGGACATGGTTTCTGAACTCCTTTAAACTCTGTCCAGCTCAGAAATGTAGTAAGAAGAGCCTGTTTAACTATACATCTACCTTTAAAGGCATAAGCAGTATCATTTACAAGAAGTCACTACAATATAAATCTGTTTTTTTATACTTTTTGAATTAATTTTACATAAAATTTCAGCACATTGAAAGAGTAGGAGGGGCGCTAACCATCTACATATGCATACAGGTGGAATAGGAATTTTTGTAAGAATGGCCAACCTTTACTTCATCCAGTGAACAAATAATACAGAAAGCCTGATTTTCAAAGTAGGAACTTAAAGTTAGGATTATTGATACTTTGACTGATTTTATATGGTTGCAAGGCTATTTGAGTGACATCATAATCTGATGAAATTTCTGAAGCTTCTAAGGAATCTTTTGGCAGATTGGTAGTGGCTTTCTGAAGTTCTGGGTTGAGAAGGATTCTAAGGCCATGTCTAGGTTCATCAGGAAAGAATGCTGTACTTGATTACTTAGGTCTGCTCTAAGCAGGAAGTGGAGGGAGTAACAGCCTGTATCAATATGTTTGTATTATAAGTGGTCCATAAATAAGAGCTATTATAATTATTGCTGTTGTTATGACAAAGGTGTTTTTATGTTCCTCTTCAAATTTCTACGTCTTCAACACAAAATGGGATCAGTTAACTGCTTCGGTCACAATAGCTGTGCATATCATTTTTATTGACTCCCTGGTAAGTGTGTGAGTACTATCTGCAGAGAAGAGCTGAAAAATGAAATCAGAATTCGCTCATTATTAAACACTTAATATAATTAAGGGGAAAATCTGATATAGTTACTAAGGGCAGGATGAGGGCTGGAGAGAAAAAAAAAGAGATAAGAGTGAGATGCAGTCCTGGGTCCTTATGAAAGGTTTGCACCATGTCCCACATCTTCTTTAAAATATTCACACAAGGGAGAAGATACAGCATGTTTTGCACTTAGATGGTCCATGACTTTCTAGACTTTTTTCCTGTTTTTTTTCTCTGAGGCCAGATTTCTTTTCTGGGGGGTAAATAGTCATGTTCCTTTCAGCCATAGGGGATTTTCTGAATCCTAAACAGCTGATTTTGTATTCTTGCCCCATTCCCTCTATTTGAGAACTAAAATCTGATCAAACCCATATTTTTAAATGTATGCATTTGTAGGCATATGGAAGAATAGTTTATAGTCTGAGTATGATTTTTTTTTTCACCACAAATGTAGGAAAATTGTGGAGAGTTTTAAAATAGTGCCTTATCGGGTTTTTTTTTTTTTTTCCTTTATTAGTGATGACTTCATTCCGCTTGAATTCAGTGCTTCAGTTTCTTTGGGTAAACTAATAGATTATGTATGCAATGTTTGCACAGTGTTGATTGAACTCATCTGGTGAGCTTGAGCCTGGCTCACACATTCGCGTCATCAGTGGAAGCCTGTGCACTACATACAGGCACCACAGGCAGCTCACGGTACTCAAGAGGAAGGGAAGCTGGTCCGCAGAGAGCTGGGCTGCCCCGCTTGCCATCCCGTGGTTCAGAAAAGCGTATCAGACCTTCCATTATTTTTCTTATTGTTGTCTTTTTCAAATGCTCAAAAACTTCTTTTTTTTTTTATTTGAGTAGAGATGTTACCTTAGTTTCAGGGGTACAACATAGTGATTCAACAACTCTATGTTGTGCCGTGCTCGCCCACAAATGTGGCTCCCATCTGTCACCATGCAATGCTATTCCAGTACCGTCGACTATGTTCCTTATGCTGTGCCTTTCATCCCCGTGACTTCTTCATTCCATAACTGGAAGCCTCTACCTCCCAGTCCCCTTCACCATTTTGCCCCTCTCTCAACTCCCTCTCCTCTGGCAACCACCGGAATGTTCTTTGTATTTATAGGTCTGATTCTGCTTTTTTGCTTGAAAAACTTTTACTTTAAGAAAAGCCTAGTAAAAAAATAGAACTGTCTTGAGAGTTTTTAAGTCATATTGGAGGAAAATAAAGATACGTGATCCCCAAGGGTTCGTCTTTTGTTAATAAAAGGCATTGGCTGCTTAGTGTCTGTAGAATGTGTAGGAAGCCCAGAACCCTGTGCTAACTTTGTAGCGATGTTGTAAGACATCACCAGTTAACTTACAATCTAGTTGGGGAAGAATGCTTTTCCTCCAAAAGATGTTCACTCACCATTTTCATTTTAGAGTTTACAAGTCTAATTTCAAAAATTTACACCAAAAGGTAGATGACTTCTTTCTGCCGCTTTCAGATATCTCCTTTAATGTGAAGTCTCATTTAAACTAAAACTCCACTCTAATACGGGGGGACCTTTTGGCATGCACAGCTCTTCACAAGGGGTCCTTTTCTCCCCTTCTCAGCCTCGCCTGTCCCTCTTCACCGTCCCCTCCCCTCTACCCTATCTACCGGAGCAGTGGTCCTTGCCTACCCATCAAACACAAGTGTCCGTATGATTAACCCGTTGCTATGAGTTGAATTCAAGTACCCAAATTTGCAGGTGATATACTTCTGTCATTGATTAGAGTAAATTCAAAATATCCCTAAAATCACCAGCACTATTTGCATTCTAACTTGCTCCCTAAATGAGAAAGGGAAGGGAACATGTGTTGCCTGAGATGTGTGTGAGCCAGGACAGAAGAAGTTGAGGATCACTGCTTGCCCACATGGACTTATTTGCATTGGTTCCCCCAAAGCGAGATGCTTTCTCATTGCTGTCCTTTGTATCGTCCTTCTCTCTACCTGAAATTTCCTCATCTCACTTGTCCAGCTGTTGAACACCTATATATCTTTCAAGACTCAGCTAATGTGTCACCTCCTCCATGGAGCTTTCCATAATCTTATTTCATGGCCCTGCTCTCCCCCTGTCAGTTTAAGCGGTCTTTGTCCCCATGGTCCCTTATTAGACTGCTGTTGTAGCACCTGGATTGTAGCCTTCTATATGCCTTTCGGTCCCCTCCCTCCCAGACCATGTGCTTTTTCCAGACAAGGACTATGAACTGTTTGTCTTCACTTTCCTAAATCTTAACATAAGATCTGGCACAATAGGACACTCAGTTATGTCTCAGATGAACCAAAGAAGTTGAATGGTTATTGAAATGTGCCTAGCATTCTCCTCTTATTTCCTGGCCCTGAATTGTATCCCATAATGTCGGTTCTGTTGAAATGTTCGTGACAAATCCAAGCTAAAATGGAGCCACTGGCTGACCAGTTTGGGGTTGCACAGATGAGTCACTGGAGAAACTGTAATTCCTGAGAGAAAGAAGTGACTAAAGTAGAGAGAGGAGAATCTTGGACAAGTAACAAAGATGGCACATCCTACTATCACCCATTTTTGTTTGTTTGTTTGTTTTTAACTTTTATTTTTACTTCTTGATGTGGCTTCTGCCTTCTTCGCTTTCCCCATACCCTGTGGGCCTGAATGCTGACATGTATGCGACCCCCCACTCCAGAAATCCATCAGTGTCACTGACATGAAGAATGGCACACGCCAACTTGGTGCCACGTCCCCTCTTCAGGTCAAACAACTGGTCTCAAATTGGCAACTTCTTATTGGAGAAAATGAAATAACTGCATTAAAATTTAAACAAACTCTATGGAGATGATTGTAAGAAAAAAGGGATGGCTCTTTTAATTGCTCTAAAAGTCAGGACCTTATCTTTCCTTTTCACTCAAAAGGCATTTATTAATCCCAAGTCAGATGTTTTGGCCCTTAGAGCTAAATGTATTTACATAAAGACCATTTTTTGTTCACTTTTATTACTGATTTTACGGTTTTCCTAGCATATTTGAATTACATTATTGAATCTTCCACATTTAGATGTCAGCTCCTTTAATAAGATCAAAAAGTGACTTTCCAGGATGATGTACACTGTGTGACTGTGTTTGTTTGATTATGTCCTGCAGTGGCCGGCCTGCAAGTGGGAGCACGGACCGCATCCAGAAGTTGCGGAAGGAGTATTATCAGGCCCGGAGGGAAGGATTCACCTTGTATGAGGATGATGAGGGAAGAGCGAGGCTAGATTATGACCTTCACTGGGTAAGCTTGGGCCTCATTCTAATCATTGAATTCATCTCGACTGAGATAGTTTCTAGCAGAAG
Source organism: Mirounga angustirostris (assembly GCF_029215605.1). Classification (NCBI taxonomy): domain Eukaryota; kingdom Metazoa; phylum Chordata; class Mammalia; order Carnivora; family Phocidae; genus Mirounga; species Mirounga angustirostris. Next base: position 165,530,638 of record NW_026991711.1, read on the forward strand.
AACATGGCTAAGAATGTTCTAGACATACCAAGTTCTATTTAGGTTACTTGAGTTTCATGGATATGAATGTTACCCAAACCACAGCCATCTTGTTCCACAGAAGTTGTTTACATAAATCAAACCACACTAATGCACAGTAGTTTATTTTAATTGCTTTCATATTTACTCTCTGTTGGACTTGTATACCAACGTGTTAGGGTGGAGCAGATGGTCGATATTTTAAAGAGGACACAGAATCTACTGAGCCTTAATCCTTGCCTCCCATTGCTTGGGTTTCAGAATCTGGGCAAGCATTAACAGACCATGCAACACAAGCCATGGGTTTCCTTTGGGAAAGGATATTAGAAGTAAATTTCAGAATGGTCATCTTCAGAGACATCAGTTGTGTGTATACCGCACCTGAATAATTCCTATTTTGCCGATCTTACCAGTACACTAAGAGAAGTTTATTTTGGGATAAGAACAGTTTGTATTAGAGGGTTCTCTTTGCCAAATCCTTCAACATTTGCGAGCAGAAAAGAATACTGTGACCTCTAAAGAGATTCTGTGGGTTTTTCCAGGATGGCATGATTCATTCTCTTGTCTTTTTCAAGTAGGCATGGCTGTACCAACAAAATACACTTAACTTTTGAGCATCCACAAAAATACCAGAGGAGAGTACTCAGAGTTGCATTAAAATACATCACGTACTTAGAGTAGGTGCCTGCCACTGAGTTGGTGTTCAGTAAATCTTGGCTCTCGTTACTCACATTATTGGAGCAGAGCTGTCCATGGTAATAATGATGTCCTTGCAGTGAGGGCAGCTCTCACTCACCATCTTTGATGGTTACCGCCTCCTACTATCGTTTTTAGTGCTGCTTTGAGAACCACCTAAGGAACTCTCTTATCCCTGGTGGCCACTAAAGACACCAGCTCTTGTGAAGGACAAATCTATTAAAGGAGAGTTTCCTTTCCTGATTTTCGCACTCATGTTCATGCTCATGAAGTCAGGGTTGGGAAAGTAGAGTCCAGCAACCAAGTGGATGCCTTCTGTTTCTCACTTCGGTGCTGTGGCATGCAGGTGTGGCACCTCGCACTTGTATGCTAGTGTTTGAAAGCCAGCTGCAGTACCTACCATGGGCGTGCAGAGCCCCTGAAATTCCTCGGCTCGGTAGATTCTTCCTGGCACGATAGAATTTAATCAGAAATGCAAAGTAAGGATTGGCGGTCTCCAGCCAAATGGCTCTGGCCTCTTCCAGAGATAGGCATTTTGTAACTGCAGATCAGAACAAATAGCTTTTTGTTGGTTTTATTACAGATGTTAGGATTAAACAGAATGGCATTTATAGTGATGGGGAAGCTGGTCGCTTAGACTCTCAGTAACGGAAGAGAAAGATTTCCACAGAATAACAATTTAGATAACAATTCACTTCATTTTAAACTTAATTGAGATCAACATATTAACTTTGATGAGAGACTGTATACATAAGGCTCTGCTCCCTCTACCAAACAAACAAGCAATCAAATAAAGGGAAGCTGTTTACACCATAACCAAAACAGACCACCATGTGCAGGGCATTGAAAAGTTCTCCATCTCAACATCACCATGAACTCCTATGAGCAAAATAAGACAAGTAATTTTAGATTAAGCAGTCCTGGTTGTTTTGACTTTATTTTATGTGATCTCCTTAAATCAAGGGGAGAGGCTGAAAATGCTTAACCTTCATGAGACTGAAAGTTTTCCCTGACCCTCACCAAACCTGAAATAGATAACCCATATACTCAGGTCCTCTCTATCTTAAAGATTCTATCTTTATTCCAAGCAAATGTGGAACCAGACAATCTAGTGAGTAAAGAAGTATCTCTGTTTTAATTTGTGTTTCCCATGCTCAAGTGTATTAAGCATTGCCAAAAGTGACTGATTTTATGTTTCCCAGATGAGCGGGGACTAAGGCTTCCCAAAGGGATGCTTGCAAAATGCACTGTCATAAACGACTAGTGCTCTTTGTGATCGCCTGAGATACTCCAAACCAGGGATGAGAATCTCAGCATCCTTTCCCCACCTCTCCGCAAGCCAAGGAAAAACACTAGTATTTTTTGCCCAGCGCAGGCCTGAGAAATTACACTGTTGTCTTGCTACTTTTGGATAGACCTAGGAAAGCAAGTTTAGAAAGTTAACATTTCATACCTGCCAGTCAGCCAGAACTAACAAGGCAGCTTTTATTGAGACTGTGGTTCCTAATCAGTCTGGTCTTCGGCATCACGGAGGGTGCTTGTTAAAATTGGATCACCAGCCCATGAAAGAGAGGGGTGGGGCCCAAGGGAGGGCTTCCAGGTGCTTCTCCATGTGGTTATCAAAGTTTCGGACCCACGATTCTAAAAATAGGACATTGATTCCAATCACTGCAGTAATAAGCAAAGTAGTTCAACTTCTCTAACAAAATCACTACATGGGTCAGCATCATCAAAAACCACTTTCAGGACTCAGAACTTCCCAGGCCTAGTACTTCAGCTGTAGAGGCCTACAAATATTCCCTGGAGTCACTAGACTGGGAAACTTCCAAACTGTCAAGAAGGAAATTAGGAAGATAAGTTACCTAAGAACTACTTTTAAGAGACCAGACAGAATAAAAGTAGGCTCACAGAAGTCTCCAAAGCCAAAATTAGTAAAGCAATCACTGGAAGGATTACTAAGATCTATGAATATTTTAAAATATATTGTCAGTGGGACTAATAATTCTTTCTTTGGCTTGCCTCGGGCTTTCTGATTTTCCCAGGCTATCCTGTAGGCAGTTCTCTGTCCGGCAGCTTGGAGCTGAAGGCTTTTCCCACTGCTCTCTTGGGTTCTCACTTGCTCCCACAGCACTTGCTTCTCCCTGTCTTTTCTCTATGGCTCTGATCTAATTTTAACATAGGCCAGGTGTCAATCCAAGAATATAGTATTATCGCTACCTTGGAGGCACTCACAGTCTAGCCAGGAATACAGACATCTGAGACAAAATGAAAAAAAAAGGACAATAATATATGTAAGAAATTCTGTAGTATAGAGAGGTCTTAGCTTCTCAATGAGCTTAGCAATAGCATTTCATTCCACTGGAGGCAAGGGTGTGCAGCCAGGACTGTGGGGGACTCTATAGTGATCATTTAGGACTTGCCTCAGTGGACAGATTTGGTTCCTTTTCTCGCAGATTCGGTGGTTTTCTTTTTCCCAAAGGAGCCTCTGATTTATTCACTTCATGTGTGTTAAAATAAATGAACACACACAGATTGCAAGGTTTGTAAATATGGACATGAGACCTTAAGAATCTTTTCAGGCAGCCTGTTCTGTAGCTGTTTTCCCATGGAGGCTCTGAAAAGCTGTACAGAACAAGTTGAGAGAATTTCAATGGCGGGAAGTGAAATGGCCTGGCGAGCTTTTATAGGCCCAATTAAGTAAGCAAGATATGCTAGCTGTGAAGTGTTAATATTTGCCAAAAGAAAACATAATACCTGTTATCTCCCGGTATGTTACTTTCTGTAAAAACTTGTTAAGACGATCACAGTCCTCTGGCAACAGGCTGGGGTATTTTTTATTAACAGATAAAGATGAGCTGCTTATTTAACGGCAGCATGAAGATCCTGTAAGTAATTGCAGAAATGGGATGGCTCCAGAGTTTTCTAAAAATATCAGTACCTTTATTATTGTCTTTTTTCAAGAGCTGCATGGCATATACCATACGCTTCCTCCTCTTTTTAACTCTCTGGCTAAATTAGAACTTTTATCTGTGAAAGGGGTTTATAGACACATAGATGGGAAGGAGGTACTGGAATTACCTGCTGTCATAGAATACATGGTAGTGTATCTTTCTGGCAAAGGGGATTGGTTCAGGTGATGGTTGGGTGAATAAATGAAAACACTCTGAAAGATTTGCTCACCCTATTATGAAGATGGCCTAGGAGCCAACTTGAAGAAACATGGTTGGCAGCTATCTAGACAAGAAGGACACATCTGGTGAATTCTGCAGTCAGAGGAAAGAGAGAGCAAGATGCTGAGGTCATGCTAACCATCTTAGGAAAGGGATTTAAGATGGAATGCTTTATCGCCACACAAGTGTAAAAACTATCAGAAGGTTATTTTCTAAATATGAGGGATAAGAGAAATGAGCTTCTACTGTCAGTGGTCCAACACCAGAACTGAGTTGTCTGTATTTTCCCTCTCTGCACCTTGAAGACATCTGAAAAAAAAACAAAAAACAAAAACAAAAACAAAGGACACTGATGACAACTTCTAGATTAGTCAATGGCTCTTACGTCACAGAAGAACAGAAATCTAACTCAAACTGCCCTAAGCAAAAAGGGAAATTTTGTTGGCCTGTATAACTTTCAAATCCATAGGTGTATCTGACTTCAGGCAAAGATGGATCCAGCTCCATCATTATTCTCTTTGTTAGCACCATTCTCAGGGAGTTCCCTCATATGGTGGTGAGACAACTAGTGGCAGCTCCACCAAACACCTTTATAAAAGGAGATTGTCTCACGCCCCAGTACATCCAGGAAGTCTTAGAACTGATGTTTGATGCAATGCTGAATGGCTTCTTGACTCAGCCTGGGTCACATGCCCACTTCTGAACTCCCTTGGCCAGAAAGATGCAGTATTTTACTGGCCAGAACTAGGTCACAAGGTCACCCTGGAACCAGAAAGTAGAATCAGACCCATGAATGAGTCTAGATGAAGAGGTAGTCCCCATAGGAAGATCAAAGTGGTGCTAATTAACAGGGGAAGGGAAAATGGATGTCGGGCACGATTCAGAGTTGTCTACTATAACTTCTGGTTTTAATAACAATATAAACTCTCTTCATCTTAGAGTTTTAAGGAAAGAAAAAGAAAAGACCTTTCTCTTCATGTATTTTCCTCTTTATCATTAGAAAGAGCAGACCTATTATCAATCTTAAATTTGCTGCCATTATTGGTAAAAGGAGAAAGATTTATTTTTGTCTGCTGGTCCCGGATCTTTAAGCTATCCCAGGAACCCAGATGGCTTTACTGCGTTATTCATGAGAAATTACCAGACCTCTGGCTACTTATTTAGAGAGGCAAGTGACATTTTGATTCACCCCAGACCTAGGAATTTGCCCCGGAGGGAAGCAACAGAATTCTTTGAAAGGACTAAAAGTGACTTTCTTTGGGTAGAATTGCTCTATATATAGCCTCATGGATTGTTGTTTTGTGATAAGAATATAGTCTATATACATATGTCAAATCATTATGTCGTATACCTAAAACTAATACAATGTTATATGTCGATTATATCATAATTTTTAAAGAAAGGATATATTCTAAAAACCTTCAAAAGATGGAATGAGATAAAGAATTAGAGCCATCAAATGTATGCATCTAGTAACTATCGTAATTTAGCTTCTACCATAGGACGACCAACCCCTTCTCAGTTGACGAGCCCTCATTAGCTCCATAAACAGTTCCTTCCCAGTGTGCCCTTCCATCAACAGATTAGTGTTTTCCCTGATTTCCTAAAGCAACTGAACTGAGGAGTGGAAGAGGTACTAAGGCAGAGAAAAGAGAAGAACATACATCATGTTTATGAATTAGGTAGATATTGGAAGGGCATGAGGTTTGATCAACTTGATGTTGGTGAAACATCAAATACCAGCTGAGTGAAAATTTGAGGAAAAAAGAGGACAAAATAAATTGAAGATTTTGGGGGGGTTGATAGTTTTAGTCCTTTGTATTTCAGTGTGGCTTTCATGGGAACATGTTGACATATTAGCTATATGGGGGATCATATCAGTGAATGTCTAGCTTTTAAACGTGGTGTAAATCATTTTGAAAGAAGGCAACATGTTTATAGGCAATCCCCAAAATTGAAATAAACTGTGTTTCAGAAACCATTTAGAAATTGGCAATTTGGCACTGGGAATGGTTTTCCCATGGGGGAAAAAATGATTGGTTGTTAGGGTCCCAAGCCAGTCTGCAAAAGCCCACTACAATCCAATAACCTGCTGCTAATCAGACAATAACCAAGGAGCCCAGGAGCAGGGGGCCATCTGAGCCAGGGGGAAGAGAAGGAAATACCTTTCTTCCCTCTTTCCTGGATACACCTTTGAGATGTTCTCTAGCCCCTTCTGATCTGCCAGTCTTTAGGAGCGTCTCCCCAGGTTTCCTGACCTTTAATCCCCCCTACTCCCCATCATGGCACCCCACTTAGACCTACCTTTTCCCTGAGAGTGTTCAGGAATCCCGAGTTCTCTCTCTGCCCCATCCCCTCCTCCCTCAAAGTTCCTTTCTTTCAGTTCATCTCAGCTACACTTTTGGGGGGTAAGAGGTGCAAATAATCTACCCCATAAAAGCTCTTAACATTGTAGTCCTTCAAAACCCACCGATGTCCTGAATTTTACACCTACTAATATAGCAGGTATGAGAAGCATTTTAGCATGATGTGTGAGAGCACGGACCCTGAAATCAGATTGCCTATGTTCACATCCAGGCTAGATCACTTACTAACTGGGTACATTTGGGCTATTTATTTCACCTCTCAGTCTTTTTTAAAACTAGGATAATCATTCTCACAGATCTCATATAAATATTGTGGCGATTAAATGATTATTCCATGTAAAGCACTTAGAATGGAGTCTGGCATGTAGTAAGCGTTCAACAAATGTGAGGGTTTTCTAAATGGTGCACATACTGAGGTTTTTAGAAATCATATATTCCATTAGCCAAACACCCATTCTATCTCAGTCATTACTGGAGCTTAACCTCTTCTGTTATTCCAGAGTCCTGGGACATTATACAACACACAAAGCATTTGGGAGGGAGGCCTTCCGGTCACGCACACTCTGGTTACCACTGAGGTACCCACAGTCCCTTCAGGTGGTGACTGTCGGGCCTCCTTGTAAGACACTTTTGGCAAAGTCCGTTGGTCAAAAGGTCAATAACTATTTCCCTCTCTCCTGCACGCAAACTTTTTCTTCAGAAGGGCACTCCTTTCATCCCTGACCCTGGGGGCACACCTAATCTCTTTAATGAGCTTATGCTAAAATCAAAGACCAAAGACCAGAAGAAAGAGGCTTCTGCTTTCAGCTCTGCAAGAACCCTGAAGCAAAGAAATACCAGGGTCTAGTTAATTACTTAAAATAGGAGGCACAGGGGAATACAAAGAGAATATATGCAAATTATTTACTCAATAAATTAGGCTACAGCCTGATTAAGAACAAAAATGACATCACTTACTCAGTTCTGACTCTCACAGATATGTGTGAACACCTTATATGAATTATTCCAGGCAACAAATCCATGAGGTAGGTATTTTTACTCCTATTTTACAGATGAGAAAATTAAGGTTTTAAGACTGCACCATAGTCACACAATCATTAGCAAAGCTGATATTCTAACCTGGGCTCCCAACTCCTGGTGGCAACAGAAGGAAAGGAGCATTGCTGTGGCAGCTGTTTACTTTTTTTTACATGAAACGTTTGAAAGAAGGGAAACTGAGTATTTGTTTATAAGCACCATACAAACTTTGCCTCTGTGGAACTACTCTTTAATTAGCACTCTGACTTTTTTTTTTAACCCAATAGTAAATAGTATGAGTTCTCTGTGAAAGTCAAAATGAAATCATTCTTTTTTTTTGCTATAATCAAATAAGCTAGCCTATCTCTGGCTTAAACCCAACCCTGAATACCAAGAAGCAGAAAAAGAAAGTTCAAAACCACATTATTTTTCCATAATATGTCAAATAACCCTATGCTCTACTTACATTAGAGTGAAAACAAGAACTCTTTCTGCTTCTAATGAACAATTAATTCCAGCTCAGAATGTCGAGTTTAGAATAGGTTAAGTTCCCCCAAACCACAGCCGTTTGTGTTGGATCATGGTTAAAACCCAAAATTCCAACTTCTACAATAATCACATTCTTTTCTTCTACTGCAATGGGAGAAATGACCATTTTATGTAATATAGGAAAAACCATAGCAGAAACTCCTATGAATTCCAGATTTCCTAAATGGTTCTCAAAGCTGTTTAAAATCAGTTGGATATGTTTTATTTTAGCAGACCTCAAAAATCCTGAAACTAAGTGTGGGTACCAAATTTTTTTAAATGAAGATGTTTGGAGTAGAAGATATGGAACTCCATTTAAGTGGCATTCATAACACATGTATCACTTAACCTGGATGACAATTAAAAGCCCACAGGAGCCGTGTTTGTGTTCAGATCCCGGAGCCCAGAACGTGCCCCGCGCGCAGGTTCCGGGGTAATTAGCCAATCAGGTCGCTGCGGCGGCCATCTTGTTCTTTCTGTTGGAGAAAAATTTCGACCCAGAGTTACTCAGGCGCTTAACATCATGTGGTTCTTACTGAAGAGTAACGGGTGTGGTGTTATGGGGAAAAGAAAACTCGCAGAAACCTCTCCTCTGAAATGCGAAGAACACCTGAATAAAAGAGACCCTAAAATGATAATAATCACTACAGCAGTACTGAAGTTGCCATTCTCCGCAAGAAGAATGACCACTTTTGAATACAATTGTAACGACACATATCGGAGTCTGTGACTTTACAGTTCAACTATGGACTTCATTCATTTCTTTGTGTTTCGTTCTGAGGCTTGAAATCACAGTGCTGGTTTTCAGAGTGTCTATGAGAAAGTGCAAACGTTGATACCAGTGATTTCATCCAGGCACAGGAAAACTCTCCATTTATTCAAGTAGATGATCTAAGAAGAACGGGTATAACATTGTTATTATAAACAATTGAGAAATAGTTTCTTTTCCAGCTTCAAGATAAGAATTTTGTAAAGTAATGGAGTTCTTGGGTTTTATCTCCATGAAGCTTTCTTCAAATGATGTAGCTCATTCTGTGTCATCTTTCACTCAGACATAGCTTCATTCCCTAGGCAGCAAAACCAAAGCAAAACATGAGGGAAATAGATTTTCTGCTATCATTTATTCCTTTGTTGCTTTATTCGTTCACTGAATACTTAGCAACTGATAGTAAGCGTACATCAAGCCCAACAGTTGCATCAAGCTCAACAACAAAGAAGGAAGGCCTGACGTTTGTGTGTGCGCGCACGCGCACGCGCACGCGCACGCGCACGCTCCTGGGGTGTGGGGGGGGTGCACGCCCGAAGACACTGTAGAGAAACAGTAGGAAATGTTGTATGAGAAGGACATTCCCTGTCATGATCTGATGGCTTTCCTCTAATGAACCTTCTGGCTCAGTCTGTGATTATGGATGCCCCCAAACGATGTGGAGAAATCTCCATTTTTCAGTTTTGTTTTCCCTACATCACTAATTGCCAGAGTTCCAGATTGTGTCTGAATAGCAGATCTATTTTAAGTATAATCTTTTCTATGTATCAGCTACTTTTCCTTTCTTCATCTATTTAGTAGGGACCAGGTTTCCTGTTTTCCATGCAGTTCCCTTTACAGTAACTTGCCAGGTTTAAATTGTCAGGCAGCACTGCGGCAGGGATGTGTATGTGGCTATAAGGGAATCAGAGGCTCACAATCCAGAGGAGGCGCTCATGGTCTCACAATTCATGTGAATGATGGCCGGAAGAAATCTTTTAGCATAATACTTAAATCGGTGATTGGGGGGAAAAATGCTATGGGATTTTAGCAGTTTGTGGTTTATGTGTGTTCTAGAACTATTTTTTAAATTTCCCAGTTTCAGAAAGTGGATAACCTGCTCCTTTCTCTACATATGTATGTGTATATGTAAGGTTAAAAAAAAAAAAAATCTAGTCCTCAAATACACGATGATGGTGGAATAAAAAGATGGCAAGCAAATAGGAAAGAACTGCAATTTTGTTTTAAACATTCAACATTTCCACTTAATTAATTCATAAATTTAATTTATCAGAAATCTGAGTACTGTCCCAACGAGAAGCTCTTACAACTTTCCTAACTTTGTTGAGGATCTTATCTCCAAAATAAAAAGAAAAGCTGTTAATGTCCTATAATTAATTATGGAAAAGAATAAACCCATTTTCACTTATGTTGTGCCACTCTGGCCCCAAAATTGAAGAACAAAATTTCAAAGCATATGGTTTCTTCATTTATTCATTTATCAACTAATTCCTTACACCTGAATTTGGTGGCAAGTTTCTGTCTTTGTGCCAGGAATTTACTTGACTCTGAGGATTCAAAAGTGAATAAGGAGTTCATGTCTGGTGGGAAAGGCAGACAGGAAACATAATTTAAAATGTAATGAGATATTTAGAAATAATTGTACAGGAAAAAAACTGATAATCAAACGCTTAGAAAAGAGGGACTAACCAATGAACACAGTAGATTTGCTTTTATCCCCGCAAAGTTGCCCCTGTGTGTTTGGGCTTCCCTTTTGCCTGCGTTTCGGGCATTCTGCCTCCATGTAAGCTACTCCAATTGTCCTTTGTAATTTCTAAGCAAATATAAAGTGGCTTTTATTGTTTCATGATGATACTTCTCTTTAGGCCCAACCTCTCGTTTTGAGGATGTGAGCATTTGTGCATCCCGTCTGTCCCAATTACTGAGTGAGACCTGCCCTAGAGGGTTGTTTTTCAAACTGTGTGTCACAACTTATTAGATGATCATAAAACCAATTAGTCACAATTGACATCTTTAAGATTTTGAAGAGAATAGACTATATCAGAGGCCATGGCAGGTAGTAAAGATGAGTGTTGGTTGGTGAAGTTCTTGTTTTATAGCCAATCTGTGCACACATACACATATCTGCTAGCTCATAATGTAAACTACATTCCTACAGATTATGATTTTAAAAGGTCGAAAACCTGTAGTCTAGACTTTAAGTTCCATATCTAGTTGGTTTACCATTTCATTTATAAGATTTCACGTGGGATTTTTGTTTCAGACTAGGGGCTCAATCATTTCTTTGAATAAATAATGTTGAATACATCCCATCTGAAACATTATGAATGACTTTGCTTTTCTTGATTATATCTGTATATCAATATAGTGTAGACATATATATTGATAGATAGATAGATACACAATTTGCACATATTTTAATTAATTTTAGTTTAGCAGTCAGTGGTTTATATAGCTATTAAATAAACATCTTAAGCAAGGTTACAATTATATAGACAAAAATATTTTGAAGACCAGGTGAATATATATAGTTGCCATACTCTAGTCTTTCTCGTTTTCCTGAAATTACAATTTTTTTCCTTTTACATTAAACTTTTTTATTATAAATGTAATACATGCTCACTGTAATAATTTACATAATGGTAAAAGTGTTAAAGGAGAAATGTAAATCATCTATCATCAAACACGCAATAAATGAACACTTTATGCTTTGGCATATTTTATAGAGACACATACACATACATGCATATCACATGTAGTAATTAAATTGGGAGACCCTACTGGATATACTGTTACTTAAGCTACTTCTTTCACTTTCTATTATATTGTGAGCATTTCTCCTGCCTTTAAGTAATCTGCAAAATGTGACGTTAAATGTGTAACTTTTAACTCACGAATTCATTAATCCCGTTTTCATTGTTGGATGTTTAAATTATTTTCATCACTTCCTGTAATGAGGTAATAATTATAGATAAATAATCATCTAGATAAATCTTTGCATTCTTATGTTGTTAGTTATCATAAATCAGTATAAGATATTAATTATTTAACAGGGCGATGAAAAAAATTTTAATTGATACAAATTACCCAACATGCCCCTAGAAAGGCTAGGAAGTTTATATTCTCCCCAGCAGCATATTTATTAATGCATTTAACAAATCTTAATGGTCTGTTTTGTACAGGTTTCATACCAGACCTATTAAAACTGAGTGTTTTCATTTTTCTTAATTTTTACCAGTTTAATAGCTCATATCAATTATTTTGTTTTCATTAAATTACAACTGAGATTTAGCATTTTGTGCATTTATTGGTCATGTATATTTCTTCTTTTTCATGAATTTTCCTTTTTTTTCTATTACAGTGTTTGCCTTTTTTGCTTCCAAATTGTAAATGTTCTTGATATAGAAAGATTACTAAGCCTTTACTGTCAAATAGCATTCAGAATTTTCTTTCTAACTTTGTCAGTAGTCTCTTAACTTTATGATACTTCAGAAAAAGGGAAGCTTTACTTTTTGTGTAAGCAAACCAGAGATTCTTGTTAGTTTTTTCAAATGGCATTTAAACATCTATCAAGATGTTTATATGATTTTTCTTCTTTTTCTATTAATGAGATGATTTATATTAATAGGGTTTCTAATATTGAATGGCCCTTGCAATTCTGAAAAAATAAATCTACACTCACATGCTGTCTGTTTTTTCTTTGAAGATAAAGCCAGGCATGTATTGCAAGTATTTCATTTGTGATTTTGTACCTCTATTTGTTAGGGAAATTGATATATAAGGATTTTTTCCCCCTAACTTCAGCAGTTTTACATAGAAGAGTTACATAACCTTTGTAAAATAATTTAAGTAGCTTTTCATCTGTTACTATATGTTATATCAATTTCTATCAATGACAAAGGAATTATCTCTTTGTCAGGATTTAAAACAACTCATCCATAGAACCATCTAGCCTGGTGCTTTTTTATGGATAATTCTTTGACACCCTTTTCAACTTTTCCCATGGATGGAAATCTTTGAGAGAGGAGATGTTTCCTCTTTTACTGAATTTTGGAAATTCGCTATATTTTTCTATAACATCATTTATTTCATTGAGACTTTCAACCTGTTAGTATATTTTATGTTTTTTGTCACTTAATATATTTAATAATTCTATTTCTCTGTTCTAACATATTTATTTTTACCTCATTAACTTAATATTTCTTTTAAGAAGGAGTAAAGCAAACTTTTTGAACTATTTAGCTTATTTATTTCAGTTACTTTTTAATTATGTTCGATGACAATATAATTTGAGGCAATGAGTTTGGTTTTGAATTTAGTTTGGTGTACTTCCAGAAATGTTCATATCTTAATGTTCTTTTTTTTTAATTATATTTTGAATTATATATATTTTGAAATTTAAGATTTTATTTCTTCTTTGACCAAGAATGACTTATATAGTCGTTATTTTAATTTTTAAGGATTTAGGCTTTTTCCATCTAAAATTTTATTATCAATGTACAATTTTAATATTTTGTGGTCAAGGATAGTGAATTCTACAACTTGGGGCATTTATTGAAAATTGACATAGTATATGTAACTTTGTCATTTAAAGTTTTAAATTAAGTAAATTAAAACTAATGATTCTTCTAAAAATGTTTATTATTGAATAAATATTTATTGAGTGCCTATTACATTCCAGGGTCTGGTGAGATGCTGAGGATGTAGGAGAGAGCAAAATGGACAAAAATCTCTCCCTTGTAGTATTTGCATTCTAGTATATAACACACGTATATAACTATATTTCCTTAAATGCAAGTCAGCAGAGTCATTATACACACTACAAATTTAATGACAGCTTTTCAGGAAAAGAACAAAAAGAAAACATCACCAATGCAAGCTTTTATATGAAGAGCCATCCCCATGCATATATCAGATGTTTAAGTGTGAATTGGTAAAATAATCTCATTAATTATATTATTTTCGATACTGTATATGTTTATTTATCATTTCCTTGATCTGTCAAAGACAGACGAACATGAGGCTAAAGTCCCCAGAAACAAAATGTTTCTGAGGCTTTCAGCATCATTTTTTAGGTCTATCTCTCAGAAAAGGTTGAAATGTAATGTTTGATTCATTCTGAGGCTTTTTCTTCCAAAGAAATGTTTAGCTCATTTATATCTGTTATCATAACTGTCATCCTTATTCTTTCCGTCATTTTGGTTTAGACTTTCTGTTTTGAACACCTTTTTCTGTTTCCTATTTTATTCCCCATGTGCTACAGTTTCTTTGATTATTTTATTTAGTAATTTCCCTCATACGGACTTTATAAAAACATTTTCTATCCTGTTTTTTCTATCAACATCAAAAATGAAATCATCTCTGTTGAGTTCCTTCCATGTAAAAGGAACAGAGTGACACGATTATATGTCATCACAACTTTCCCTCACACTTTTAACCTGTGCTGTTTTAGATCCAGTCTTTAAAGAAGAATGTGTGCCTTCTCTTTTAATGGCATCCAGGGATTACATTTTGTGTCTAATGCCAGCCCCTCTTTGCTACAACATCTCCAGCACTGAGTTCTTTATCTTGATTCATCTCACTGTTAACAGGCTTACCTTTTTGAGTAATTTCACTTCAGGAAGGATATGGAGTTTGTATATTTCTAAATCCTTGAAATCTGATAGTATCCTTTATGTATAAATCTCAACACAACAATGCCTGGTGCTTTGAGGTATATAATAAATATTTGTTAAATGACTGACATACTTGCTTCCCAAGGTTTTTTTCCTAGACATTCCATTGTCTTTTGGTTTTTAATATTGAGGAAGAAGAACTCTGAGGCCGACCTGATTTTTCTTCTTTGTAAGTGACCTGTTTTCCCTATCTGGATCTTATGGGAGTCTCTCTTTATTCATGATATTCCAAATTTTCACCCGAATTATTCTAGCTGTTGGTCTCTTTTCATTCATTTTGCCGAGTTCTTACTGAGTCCTTTCTGTTAACAGTTTTGTGTTGATTTCTTTCTGTTTCTTTACTTGAAAGCATAGATGTTGTTCCTTAGACGAGATGGTGGAAGTCTCCTTGGTTCTCCTCTCCTTACAGCGAACTGTTTGTGGAGAAGTCCTCTCATACCTCCACGATGGGCCTGGCTGATATAAAGCCATGCCTTCCGTTTAGAGGTTTGGCAGCTTGAAAAGACAGGAAGGGAACCAAAATCCCACGCAATACCTGGTGGAGAACTTTGCTTCTGCTTAGTTTCTCTGCTGGTTTCTCTGAAATCATGGGCAAGGGGTCATCTTTCTGTGCCCTGATTTTTGTTTGTCCCAGCCCTGCCATCCTGTATTACCTGTGGCTGTGTCTACCCTTCATCCTCATGCTATTGCCCATCAAATCAGGAGGGAACCCTTTCTAGTGCTTAGGTTTGCTTCCCCTCCTAGAGCCACCTTGAGAAGCCCCTGCTCTCCAGATGGACCATTTGGAAAGGTGGCCACTCCAAAGACAAGAAAATCTCCATGCTAGTCTCATCAGCCCTATACCCTCCCCTCCATCCTCACCTCAAATGGAAAAGTTGCAGCTTCCTCCACCAGCTCCCCAGTAAGATTGGTTGTGAGCGGGTGCCATGTCCCCCTTTCAGCTTGGTCTGTGGCACCATTTCTAGCAGATACTCCTCAATACCTAGTCTGGTTCACGTTTCACCTACTGTAGATGCTGCTGACCATTTCAGTGGAATCTGGGAGAGCAATGGTAAATGGCCTGCACTCACTCACATTGTCACTGAGTCCAGAATTCAATACCCATTTTAACGCTTAACCTCGCTTTAAGAAGGAATTTCTTCATGGTGAATCAGAGCAAGCTCCGGGACAGTTTTATCGCTTCACAGAGGCCATTTTCCTAGCCGCAGCTTCTACTTATTCACACACAGTAAAACAATGCATATCTAGTGGTATGACTAGAAAATATGATGGCTTTTTCCCCCTCCTGCACTAACTCCTAATTTTTCTTTAAATGGTCCTGCAAAAGTGAGACATGGTGTAAAACTTCCAAATTGGTTTCCATGCCATTCCAAGGAAAGGCTGCAAAATGCAGCCAGAGAGCCGACTTTCTGTTTGCCCGTCAGCATAACTTCAGTAGGGCTAAGGCAAAAGGGCCACGGAAATTCAGAGGGTCGAGTTGTGGGTTTTCTTGTTTACACTGAAGTTGTAAAAAATAATTAGAATGTAATGCAAAGTGTTATGGATATGCAGTTACCTCTGGATATATAAACATCTTACTGCCTCTGTCAAGCTGCATTGTTCTAATTTCCAGCCACAGACATAGATACACTGGTTGCATGACTTTATTAATTCCTAGTCTGAGGTCTGTAGTGTGGATGATAATCTAATAACAGAATCATATTTATAATATAGTAGAAAATTCTCACTAGGGGTACACATGAACCCCAGCATTACTGAAGGCTTGTTCTTTCTCACATCAAATTGATATTCACTCTCTATTTTGGTGACAACTTCATCTTAATGAAAATTTCAAAAAGGGCGGGGCTGACTCCCTGCCCCCTGGCTCTTTACCCCTGCAAATATGATTACTTGGTTTCCTATAGGTTTATGATCTGTGCCCATTATGGGAAAGTGAAGGAAAATCTGTGGGATCCTTTTTCAAAAGTTTTCTTAGAATCAAGCCAGTCCTACTTTGATTTTTATGACCTCTTGTCTCTCAGGGTCTGGGGTTCCACCTCCTCATGAGGATCAGATTTCCATGGAGGCTGATACCTCCGGTACCCCTAGAACCTTAGAGATGGAGTTCCTATTGGAATTCCCTGCCCTGGGCTGGTCACCGATTTCAATTTGATCCTAAGTGCTTGCCATCCTATCATGGACAATCTTGAACGTAGATTCTGTTTCACAGTTTGGTCTAATCTCTCCTTTCCTCTGAGACCCATCTTCTTATCTCTTTCCCACTGTGTACTCCTTGCTACACTTGGGTGTTGGTTGTAGGCTTGTGGGTGTGTGCTTCTACACCCTTAGGTGGCTATCACTGGTCTGTCCCATTCAACTGCTACCCTTCTATCTGGTGGTGACACAACCTTGACCTCAAAGCAGAAGTGGTGGTGGATGCAAAGTTCATTCCAATATCGCAAGGTAGAGTTCTTTAAAAAGTGCTTGACTTTGATGGCTTCCTGTCCTTAAATGTTGGTAAGTGTGTGCATCCAGAAACATGCCAGTCAGAAAGCCTGCAGGAGGGGCGCCTGGGATGGAGCCTCGCGTCAGGCTCCCTGCTCTGCGGGAAGCCTGCCTCTCCCTCTCCCACTCCCCCTGCTTGTGTTCCCTCTCTCGCTGTCTCTCTCTCTCTCTCTGTCAAATAAATAAATAAAATCTTTTAAAAAAAGAAAAAGAAAAAGAAACCCTGCAGGATCTCACGGGTTTTAGTACCATAAGTGAGATTCTCCAGTTTGATACCAAGCTCAACTTTGATGTCAAACTGCTTGTCTCCTGGTTATAGCACTTACTGACTAGCCATATTTCCATTTTTAACTAGGAAACAAACTTGACAGGTGCCACATTCCATATTACTACCTTTTTAATTCTAGTGAGGAAAATCATGCAAGATGCTCAATTGATTGACATGGAAAAGTTTTAAACTTACAAGAGTACTACTGAACTTCCGCTTACTGCTTTATCCTTTAATGATTATTGTAGTTTCGTCTAGTTTAAAATTCCTGAGGTATGCAACACCCAAAGTGCAACATTGCTGCCTTTATTCACTACTGTTTAGAAATAGCATCTGGGGGTAGTGTGGAGTGAGGGAGACCAATCTTCATCAATAATGAGTAGTGATTGAAAAATAATTTTAAATGTTTCTTGTACTCATATGTCCACATCGCTTTCTATGTAAATTCCATTCAGGGACACAAGTGGCCACTGAGACTCTATTTGGCTTTCAAGATGGTGGAGAAGTCAAATGAGAGATATGTAGCTATAAATAAGACAGCACAAGTGTAGAACGATCATCAGACATCTAAGTATAACTACAATGAAAGTTACCTTGAACAAATCAGTTCCCAGGTGGCATTCATTTCTTATTGATAAATATGCCTGATACAAAGATAATGGAGCAGATAATTAAACCATCTTTTTGGAAACATAAACACACACATACACTCACACACACATTGCAGGGAGACAAGGAGCATTGGTTAGCACAGATTCTCTCAGTATATCCTACCATCTTTCTCTAGAAGACTATTTGTCCTCTGACAGGAAAAAGATAGGAAAACATTTTGATTACAGTAAGGCTTTTGATTCTGTAGTATATGACCGAAAGAGCCTAGCTCTTTCTTCTTTTATATAGGTGGACAATGGTCTGGGGAGTCTGGACTCTGGTAAAGCAAGTCATTAATGTTTCAGTTTTGGTTGGCTACAGCATACCAAGTATGTCTTCTCTGTGGTAATAACTGACCAGGGAAGTTAAAGATAGGGCTACTCACTTCTCCTCTGCCATGGAGAACCTTATGGAGATCAGCCCTGAGACGCCCTCTTGCCTCTGCTTCAGTGTGGAATCACAGTCTGTTGCAACCTCCACCTCTACCTCCTTTCCACTTCTGGCATCCCATTATGCTGGTCTTGTGGAGAAGATATACTTGATAAATGCTTATTGAATTGTGCACCCTGTCTCTGGGTCTCTCTCGGGAAACGGAGGAGGATCAAGACACTCCTGTAAGCATCTTAGGAGTAACACACAAGATTCCATGGATATGAAGTCTAGTTCCCTCTACTGTAGAGCATAGGCTTCATCTCACTACCTTTCTCAAGTCGCTGATGACTACATGATGCTGTCAGAGATGGGTTGGTTGCTTTTGAGGAGAAATTCCTCTTGGTCCACAGTGCACAGAGATTCCTACTCGGACAGAGTTCCTCATAAATAGCCAGCTATGATCACCAACAAGTGGTCTACACGAGTGATCCAGAAGATGGGTTACACAGAAGTCCCATTACCCCCGGGATTATGCCATATGTTAGTGTATGCCCACATTTTGTGTATCTACACTGTCACAGTAATCTCCTTTGCATAGTCTTCTCCAGGTGCTCCAACCACATCACCCTTCTTCTGTCGCGGCATCTCTAACCACTCCTTGTCTGTGCCAGGAAGTAAAACTTAATCACATCCTACCTGGTGCCATCACACAACTCAGTTGAAAGCTTCTGCATGTTTTAAGTCTACACTGTGTCCAGCCTGAGCACTTTGCTGCCCTTAGACAAATGTTTGCCAAATTGAAATCTTGGTGGCCCAAATGGGTAAACCGAGGCACGGTCATCTAATAATCTCTAAAGACAAAGACCTTTTGACACCTGTGTTCTCATCTCCAGACTCTTCTATGTCAGAGATGACACAGACTTAACTATCTGACACATTAGCATAATGAGGAATGCCAGCTAGTGGATCACTGTCACATTTTCTTTTGCAACAAAAGTTAATTTGGTTAGTGTTTTTTACAGTGGTCCAAGTAGCTACCTGACATGCAGGCAGTTAAACCTATAAGGTGAGCACCTCGTTCAAGTCTTTTTATAGATTAAATCAATGTATGCTCATGGATTTTAAAATAATAGATCTGGATATGGTGGCATGACCCCACTTGAGTGTTTAAAAAAATTAACTTCCAACGTATTTTAATGCAAATGTTACCTTTGTAAGTGGATGACCTGAAAAGAAAGTGTTTCCATAGTAACCTAAGGGAACACATAACCTGTTTATGATAACTTCTGCATGAAGAGAGCCAGGCATGGATTGGGAATATGCTTTGATGTCTGCTAAAAAAAAAGAAAAAAATCACTGACAGACAGCATTGTGTGAGTGAATGGTTGGAAGATTTCCCTTTATTTGTAGTTAATTTAGAAAATAAACTTTCATAATGAACTGCTGAAATACACACTTGAAACAACCAGATGATCTGTCAGGATATTTTTTTTTTAATGTAATTTGTCCTAAGTGACAACCGAGGCATCAGTTTAAGAGAAATCGATTAGGGATGAGTTCTTACTATAGGTTTTTCCCATTTTGTGCATTTCTTTTTTTTTTTTAAGATTTTTTATTTATTTATTTGACAGAGAGAGACACAGCAAGAGAGGGAACACAAGCAGGGGGAGTGGGAGAGGGAGAAGCAGGCTTCCTGCAGACTAGGGAGCCCGATGTGGGGCTCGATCCCAGGACCCTGGGATCACGACCAGAGCCGAAGGCCAACGCTTAACGACTGAGCCACCCAGGCGCCCCTTGTGCATTTCTTTTTATCTCTACTCTGTGTTCTTCCCTAGGACTCACTGAGGCCTTTCAAAGCTCTTAGATTTCTCTTTTTTTTCTTTTCATTTTTTGCCTCAGAACATGTCATGTAGAAGCTGCCCTTCTGGAATTGAGAGTCTATATTGTGCGGATATCACCAACAAGGAATATATTGATTATCCTTCACTCTCTCTACTGATGTGGCTAGTTGAGTTGGTGGCATTTTAGAGGTGCCATTAGCTAGAGATGAGTTTGACATCCACAAGCCCTTTGTGGTTATTTTCCCTTCTTCTTACAGATGTAACATCTAGTTAAAGAAAAGCTTGTCTACGAGATTCCTTTCTTGCTTTCTTCCCTTGTTATTATTATTATTATTTTTTTCTTTGAGGGTCATTAGCGCAGGGGAACAGATGCATACAGTTTTAAGGAGTATTTCTTGGAAGCGCCGTTTTAGAGTCAGCTCACTGACAGGTCCATGCCCATGGGCTCCGGTGTGGACTTGGGGCAGGAGGCCCTGGCTACAATTACCCATCTGGTATCCATCTGGTAGCACGAGTGAAAGATAATACCAGATCATAGAGAATCTCTACCAACTGCCAACTGGGTATAAGCAGGCAAAGAAGGTGCCATCCAATAGCGCTGTGAAGAGGAAGAAGTGTTGTCCGTAGGGTATGCACATTTCCAACACAAGATGCAAAAGAATGGCATGCGAGAGCATATGGAAAGAAATTGCTGTACACATCTAACCTTATAGCTGCAACTTGTTAAATATTAAACCGAGTTCTCTGCCACATTTAAGTTGCTAGTGCAGTTTGGGAGAAAAGATATCCTAATATGCTTGAGACATGTATTTTGCTACTCACACCCACCCACAAGAGGGTTAACAGGATTTGAGGACTTCGGGGTGAGGAGTAGATACCAGCATCATAAAGGCATTGATTTCATTCACGTGTAATGCCACTTTGCAGTAGGCCGTTCGGTTGGAGCAAAAATAAGGATTTTGTGGTTGCTATAAAATGGTTTGGACATTTTATCAATTTATTACTTTCTCCTTGTTTTTATATTCCCCTTTTCTGCTTTGTCTGCTTCCTTCCGAATGCAGCATGCTCTGGTTAGTGCCATGGCTAAGTATTGAGACTCTGTTAATATAACCGTCAAGGGATTTGCTGTCTTCCTACAGCACCATCCCCTCTGAGGAGCTCCAGATGGAAGCACTGGTCCGGGATGGCAAGGCTGTGCTTGCCTACGAGGCTGCCCCTCTGTGGGAGCCTTTCCGGTTTGTTTCCTCCACTTACTGTGTAGTCTTGGGGCCTGGCTTGTCTCTGCATGACCAAATAAAGTGAGAAAATAGAGTGAGAATTTAGCTGCATTGTGATCACCTAAGCAACAACACGCTCTCGTGGGGTCTTTTTTTGTGCATTAAATGGGTTGTCTTCATGGTAACATCTCATATATGTATATATGATACTTTATATACTGCCATATATTTTGAAAGACATTATCATTATCATACTCATTACATCTAAGCACTTCACCAAAGACAGGAACCCATTCTTAGACAGGAGAAAACCGAGGCTCAGAAAGGTTACATGATTGTTGACAAGCACATCATTAGCTTTGAACCCAGATCATATGACCCAAAGTTTGAAAGTGTCCCACCAGATTTAGGTAAGGGGTTTTTTGTTTGTTTGTTTGTTTTTGTTTTAATCTTTGAACCTCTCTTTCCTCCTTATAAAAGGAAGCATTCAATTCCTTAAGGACTATTGCAGTTTCCCAAAGAATGAGAGCTAGAGTCAAGATAGGGATCATGGTAGCCCCAGAAGTCCCTGCCCTGTGGGTGGCTAGAGGGATGGGAGCTGAGGTGACTTCCTTTCTTCTGTAATCTCCAACAAGATGTTTCCCATATTTCCACTGAGAGACAACGTGAAGAAAAATGTCTTCGCAGTTGGCCACACAGAGACCATGCTGGATGAAGTCGGGAAGAAAGAAGGGCTGTAAGTCAGAGGCATGAGTCATCTAGATAAGAATCGTGAAGTAATTATAGAGTGCAGGATCACTAGCAAAGGGCCAGGATGGAGGTGGGTGAAGGATGAGATGTCAAAGTAGAAGGGTTATTATCAAAAGGTGAGATTTCAATATTGATGTTGACCATGACTGGCATAAAAGAATTTATGGAAAAGCCAGAATGAACTTAAACCCGATTCCATGTGGAAGATTGCACAAATTGCGTATTCTGTGCAAGAAGATATAATGCTGTAAATTCCCTTGCTTTTCTTCTTCCAACTCATGGGACTGTAATTCTTTTGCCATAATTTATACTAATTAGTCTTTCCACTTAAATCAAGAGGGGAACTGCGAATGTAGCCATCCCTTGTCTGCTCCTCATTAGAAACAATTAAGAGTTAGAAGAACAAAAACACATCACAGAAAAGATGGGAAAAGCCACCCAGAGAGAAAAACATGAGGCAGGAAATGATTGTATTGAACTGGACAAAGAGGAACTGATAGCCTTCAAGATCCATCGCTCGTCCAGCTAAGGTCTGCACAGGGTCTGAAGTAGCACGGCCCGGTCATACCAGCCTCCCCTGCGGTAGTCTCACCTGCATTTTTCATATCTCCTGTCATATTGCATTTATTAAGAAATGTTCTCACTCTCTAAATCCAATTCATTAGTTTCCCTCTGTGGATAAGAGGTATGGCATTACTGATGAGAGAAAAATAAGTCCTAAGCTAATCAGCCTTGGTAAATTCCAGTCTTGCACATTATTGTCATGGAAGCTTTCTCCCACAATTCAGACAGGACACAAAGACGCAGAAGAGGGACCAGGTGTGAGATGTCCTAACACCGCTCTCGGAGCCCTGCTGTTTATATCACTTTATACTTTCCCAAAGGGGGAAGGAGAGGAGACCAGGGAGCATTTAATTGCCTTATAAACTGATTGACAAATCGGTGATCTGATGCATATGGATGATCTTTTTAGTGAAATGGCTCAGAAGCTGCTAACAGAGATCATCAGGAGCCATGATTTGCACACCCTCCGCGGGGTTATTACGGAGAAGCGGAAGGATGGGTTGATTATTATCTTTCCTTCTTTCTGTTTTTTTTTGTTTTTGTTTTTCTTGAATGTTTTCTTCACCTCCAGGGAAATGCATCCTAGCAGCGTGAGCACCACTATTAATCAACACTTGTAGCAATAATCAGTGAGTGAAAAATGGTGACCAGAACCTGTGAATGCACTGGCATAACTGTCTTCTGAGTTTTCCTTTGTGATCATGCCTTGGCATTCTAACATGGATAATTTATACAAAATTAATGTTGGCACCTTCTGAGGTGCAAAAATTTATAGAGGCAGTGCTTACTTCTTCATCCATTAAAAAAGAAAGAGAAATCGTTTCTGGTCATGATGAATAATATTTTAGAGCCTTTAAAAATACACTTGCTATCTTCATGTTTCTTTGTGTTGTGTTGAGCCAGCGAGTCCCTTTGCTTTTGAGCATGGGTGTTGTGAAAGGCAAACTGTTATAGGTTCTTGCTTCCAGTTTTCCCAGAACTTTCACCAGGAGGGGGTGTGAAAAATAATCAAGAATTCAAAAATACCTCAGGTCCCAAGATCCTTCTGAGAGCTGTCTGGCATTATTGGAAATGCAGGGAGGGGAAGAAGAAAAAAAAAGGCTGAGTTACTGGAGTGGCAAAATGCTGTTGCTAGCCACACCTGAGAGAACATGGTTGTGAAAATAAAGTGAGTGGGGGCTGGTGAGGACACTATACATGAGGGAGGCCATTTTAAAGTTCAGTTGCCGCTTTCATTCCACCAAGCTACCTTTCAGTTCTTACCAGCCTCTGATCAGTAGGATAAATTCTGATGTGTCCACACTTTGAGACTTTCTCTGAAATTTCACTTCCTTGGGATTGGCTTGCCCGGAGCGTAAAGAAGGTCACAGAGGCACAGGACCACATTTTAGAGAGTGATTGATAGACCAAGACTCATAGGGGCATATGACACCACCCCTTGTCTGAGGATCACTCCTGTCATTAAAATCAATGCAACTTAATTAAAGCAAATTACAGATAGATACATCTATAAATAAGATATTAAAGTGTGCTGCTGAATATGATAATTGCTGCATATTTAGCAATCAGTGTGTGTGTTCTGCTCTTGCCAGGAGGAATTCCTTTCAGTGGAATCAATCGAGCTTTATTAAAAACCATCCAAATTAGAGGGAGAAATGATGAGTGTTATAATAACACAAAATCACTGTTTCAACTTTCACTGCAAAGAAAGGAAAGCAAAATATGCCCATCCCTCTTTTTTCACTCAAGGAAAATATTAGACATATTCTCTTTAAGATGTGGATATTTTGAATTTATACATTTTAATTTTTGTATTCTCTTCCCACAAAGGAAGGCAGAGAGAAAGCAACAATCATAAATAAAACAATTCAGCAGTGAGACTGAAGTGTGAGGAACACTCCAGTGCCTGGATATGCTAGTCTATACTTTGATGACAGAAGACAAATAAATGAAGTCCATACTCTAAACAGAGCTTTAAGTGACTTATTTTATTCTCCTCGTCACTAGATCTCTGTGTGTGGAAGTTTTCATAGGTTAATTCAAAATAATGAATGTTAGAAATAAAAACCCATTCTCATCACCTTCCTGACTTGTCTCACTACTTTACCCCTGTCACCTTTTATCATACGTAAGAATTAAGCTTATGGCCAGGAGACTTTTTTTCAGGTTAACTTAAAAATACACATTTTAAAAAAGATCATTCATCACCCAATTTCAGAATCAATAACAAAACATAACGGTTAATTAAATCACTCCCATGTGACCAGGATCATTTTCAAATTTAAGAAAATAAATACTAAAATTACAAGAAGACAAAGATTTCAATGACGAATGTTCTAAGAGACAAAAAAAGGAATCACTAGACAATCAGCCACTTCTAACAGACATCTAAAAGGCATTTACGAAGACTTCTTACATTGGGACAATCCATGCATTTATTGTTTGGAAAGAGAAGGAAAAAAGAAAAAATGGGAAGAAAACAACGAAAAAGGAAGATAACAAGAGAAGAAATGAGTGTGTAGAAAAGTACTTAAGCAAATATTGATTTAAAGATTTTATTTATTTACTGGAGAGAGGGAGTGTGTGTGTGCGCAAGCGAGCAAGGGGAGGAGCAGAGGGAGAACGAGAGGGAGATGATCTCCAGAAGACTCCAAGCTGAGTGCAGAGCCCCACAAGGGGCTCGATCCCAGGACCTTGAGATCACAACTTGACCCAAAACCAAGAGTCGGACACTTAACCAAATGAGCCACCCAGGTGCCCCGCAAATATTAACTTATTGAATGTCTTCCAAGCACTGGTCTAAGCAATGAGGAAAGCAAAAAAAACCCTTGTCCTCATGGAGCTTATGTTTTTGAGGAGAGAGAGAGACAGTAAATAAGTGAAGAGTCAGTATCGTGCCATGATGATTTCCGCAAAGAAATACACAGCTGTGCTAAGGGGCTAGAACATGTAGCTGGGCGAAGTGTGCTGTTTGATATATGGGGGTCAGGGAACGTTTCTCTGAAGAGGGGACATTTAAGCAGGGACACAAAGTGAGGGATGAAAGCGTGTGGCCATCTGAAGCACCCGCCAGGGAAGAGGGCAATGTGAGCAGGAAATCCGTGAGCAAGATACCCGGCACGTGGGAGCAGCAGTGAGGAAGGCAGCATGGCTGGACCAGTGGGAACAAGGAGGACGGGGAGGGAACAAAGCAGAGAGGTTAACTAGTTCAAAACCGCAGGAATCTTTAGGAGCCAAATTATTAAGTCTGCTACCCACCCGTCCTCCCTGATGACTGTTATTTCTGATTTTCTAAGATGCACATACAATGCATCCTACTCTTGCTTAGAAAAGAGTATAAAGGGTTGGCAATGGGTGCAGTTTGCTCTTTTCTTTTGAAGGGCCACCTAAGGCAAGTGATTTTCAGGAGAGATGACCTATGATTTCGCTCCAGATTATCTATGCCAGAGACCATTCTGCAGACAGATTTGTTCCTAATCGTGACACAGAAGTTTTCCACTCTGCAGAGGTTGCGTGCAGATGAGACTAGAGTTCCGCCATGCATTATTTCCTAGCTCCATGGCTAGCATGCAGACATATTGGCCCCATCATCACATTTTCTCTACTTCCTTCTGATGTTACTACCAGCAGTACCATGGAATGCAGCCACCTCTAAATTCCGTGGGTGATGGAAAGAGGAAGTAGTCATAGCCACTGAGCATGCACATCACACACATCTAAGGCCTGCCTTTCCTTTCATACGTGCTCCAACCTTGTGTAACTGATCCTCAGAGTGGTCCCCCTTCCACAGGGAGAAAAGGGGCAGAGTCGTGGTCTAAGACTCCTTACCGTGGTACTTTTTCCATGCCTAAAGATGTCATAGGACAATTCAAAACTAAACTATCCTTTGAGATACGTACTAACAGTAGCTTGCAACTCTGTTATTGGTCACACAAAGCATGGCCAGTGTGGTTCATTGCAACTTGTAAGTAACTATTCTGTTCGAACTGAATACTAGCCTTCTGGTTATACAACACCACTGCTATTATTGGGATATGTGTAACATAAAAAGAAATATATTTGCTTCAGAAGTCTCTGAAAATACTGATATAGGACCTGACTGAATGGGTCTCTTTAATTCACGTATTTAAAAGAACAAGAGATTGAAGACTTTACCCAGTGAAAGGGTTCCCATCCCTAGAGATAGGTGAGTCCACTCCACCACCTGCACAATTACCTCTTTTATACCAGGTGGGTCTGGCCACCCTTTCTTTGCTATAACTCCTCACGCAACAGCCGGGTGCCCATGTTTGAAGGATCCCAGATTTCCATGACTCAGAAATTAGCCATTAGAAACATGTTGCAGTGTTGGGACATTTTTCTTTGGGGCCTTTGCTATAGAGAATTTTAGCCCAAGTTGCATTTCTTGGTATGTTATCCTTTCTGACAGTAAACATGGCCAACGGTGCTATATTGTGTTAAACCACAAGGGTAGGTTGAGGAGCAATCAGGGTGAGTCTAATAAAAACTTGGCAATAAACAAAGAAAGAAAGAAAGAAAGAAAGGAAGGAAGGAAGGAAGGAAGGAAGGAAGGAAGGAAGGAAGGAAGAAAGAAAGAAAGAAAGAAAGAAAGAAAGAAAGAAAGAAAGAAAGAAAGAAAGAAATTAAAAAAAAGTAAAATAAAAAATAAAAAACTTGGCAGCAAGCCTAATGAAAATTGGAGTGGACCTAAAACCCTTTAATAAGATTGTTCTCTTTTTCATAGGTTCTTACAGTGTGCTTTCCATGAATATTGGGCAATTGGGGATTTTTAAAGGTATTTACTATGGGCAGGTACTTGAATTCCCATTGAGTAAGAATGGCAAGGTAGAGCAAGTGTGGTGGCTGGTAACTGAGTTGAGCACCATTGAACCTGTTGCATGCTGAATTGAATTTTGAGCTTCTAAAAAAACGACTTGGTTAACTTTCAAACCACATGCTCCTATGTTTTCAGGAATGGCATGAAAAGGGCTCCATGCCTTTTCTTTCCAAAGCATTGAGTTCTCCTGCTCCCACTTGCATTTTGCTGCTCTTTGAGTTATGGTCTCTGGTCTCTGATCCTAAGGACAGATGATTCTACTCGTTCTTTGTTTGGATGAGTTGCTCCCAGTGGATGACCCTCAAATTGAAAATGATGTTTCCCCTGTGAACTTCCAAAGCTTAAATTCAGTGTTCCTCATATGGTCAGTAACTCATTTGTGGATTGCTAGCATAATTTATGTAGTTTTGCTGTCTACAGAGTAAAAGTGAGTTTCCCTCATGAGTTCCCCATGGCCCTTGGGGAAGATGCTCAAAGAGACCCAGCCCCTACACTATGCTGGACCAACTGACAGAATTGGGAGATGAAACTCTCTCTACTTCCTTCCAAGTGACTTAGATTAATACTGGTGTTATTTTCCATACCAAAGTCCAATTATATAATGGAGGATTTTTAGTAATTGGGCCCTTTGGATTTTAAATCCTCTCAGGTCAGTGCCCATGAGGATAGCCTTCAGTAAGAAGGACTCTGGGGCTTTGCACAGAATGCAAATCTGATTTATAGATGGACATGGCATTACGTCTGTCACAAATACATTATGAATGGGTGTTATACATTTTCTAACATACAGATCAACCCCCCCTTGGGAAATTATCCTTCATCCTAATGGATTACACCATAGTAGGTTTCTTGTAAAATTCATCCTAAATTTTCACTTTCTTAATTTCATTACATTGATGAGTCAAGATTCCTGTTTATCCTTTTGCCTACATCTGAGGGATGTTAGAAGAATTAGACTAAAGTTTATAAATCACCTCACGATTCCCCCAACTGAGCCCACAGAAACAGTAAAAAGCAGTCGTAGATAATAAATAGGTGCTGATTTCTGCTCAACCTGCATATTGTACTGGGGCACAAGGAGTGCTCCCTCAATTAAGTAGATAAACGTTTTTCTTCTGAAATATGGGAAGTCATCTAAATGGCGCTCAACTGGCATTTCAAATGCTTAGCTGCCAAAGTTCGAATTTTGTTTCTTCACCTGGAGAGAATCATGTCGAGTGTTGGCTTCTTTTCTTTTTTTTCTTTTTCTTTCTCCTGTCTGCTGCCCTCCTGCTCCATGATGCTTCCCTTCAGACTCTAAATCTTGGCTTCTCTGAAAGAAAGGCCTTCTTCCACAATGTGGCTCTAACCCTGGGATTGCACTCATTTAGGAAAAGCCACCAAAAGAGTGTGGTAGGACTTGGAACAGAATGACTGAGGTCAGCAGATGAAGGTGGGCTCACTCCCTACCCGGTGCACAGAGCCCCTTCTGCCCTGGGAAGGGATCCAGCTGTTGTTATGCACTCCCCACTCAGTCAGTAGGGGTACTGGTACTTATGTTTGATCCCAAACAGTTCAATAATGTAATAAAATGCACACTTCACATCTGTACTGTTAAATGCCTAAATCACAATGAAGATTGTTTCTTGACTTCACTCCATGCAGTGGAATTAATGTTCCCCATGAATTGGAGTGCTGTATTCAGTTGTGAATAGCCTCTTGAGGTAGGCCAGCTAGGTTAATTCAAGTTTGTTTTCTCTGGTTAGTTTAGGATTATGTGTTTCTCTGCTTGCCTGTGTTACGTCTCACCTTCAAGATTACTTTTTTCATTTAAATGGCTCATTTTTTTAATCATCCAACATTTACTGAGCGTGAAATGTGCTGGACAACAAGTGTTAATAAATACCATCATAAAAGATCATTGTAAGATAACACTCTAAGTAAGTATGTAAAAGATATACTCTAGGCTCTCAGAAAATAGGAAGTGAATAGGTCTGTCGGAAGAGTTTCCCAGGGTGGTGATGGGAAGGGCAAAGGACGAGCTGAGCAGGATGAGAAAGTGTGCAGGTACATGGGGGTCAGGAAAGGACCCATGGTTCAGAAGGTGTACACAGGGTGAAGTGGCAGGAAATGGAGCTGCAAAGATGAGGCAGGGGAGGAGGATGACAACGATGATGACCACAGTAGACTGTGAAACTGGATATCACATTGGGGAATTTAAGCTTTATTCTAGGCATTGAATAGTTTCTGTGAACCACAGTAAGATGATTGTGTGTGTATGTGTCTGCATAAATCCATATACATACATCACACATACATAGACATGCATACATGTGTACACACAGAGACATATGAATACATATATCATCTTTTAAATATGTCATATCATTCCAGCCATTCATCTTGTATATAAAAAGCACAGAAAATAGGCTCTTTTATGAGAGAAAGTAAGAATTCTCTCTCTCTCTCTCTCCCTCTCCTCTCCCTCCCCCCTCCCCCTCTCTCCCTTATCCTTCCCTCTTTTCCTCCCTCCTTTCCTATTGCTCTCTCTCTCCCCCTCACTTGACCCTACCCTTTCCCTCTCTTTCTCTCTCTCCCACCCTCCTTCCCTCTCTCTCTTCTTCTCTCCCCCTCTCCCCCCCCCCTTCTTTTTTTCTCTCTTCACTCTCTTTCCCAGGACTGTTTTTAGAACAGTATCGCTGAAGAAGCTTCCATTGGCTTAGCCAGGGCTAGGCAGAGGGTCATAGAAATAAACTCTACAGAACAGGAAAAAAAATTCTCTCCAGGTGTTTTCCTTACTAAAAGAAAGATTAGATTCCATGTAACTGCAGCAGCATTGGCAATGACTCGGATGGACTGAACATATAAGTACACTCTATATGGATGATACACACTTTGTAGTTTACATGCATCGGACCATTTAATCCACACAACCACCATCTGAGGTAGGTACTATTATTAACCACATTCATGATGAGAACTGAGATCAATGAGGGGAGAAGACCAAGGCTCAGAAGTGACCTTGCTCAAGGCTACACAGTGGGTGGGCGATGAGATTCGAGCCCAGCCAGTGTTGTCTGGAAGAAGCGCTCCTAACCTCAGTGCTAGCTCCTTGTGCGGGCCAGAGACCACGCCACTCAGTGTCCAGTTAGAAAGTCTGCAAGCAAGTCACTTTCCAGTTAGGATGGAGGGACCCGGGGCTCTGCAGGAACAGTGGTGCTCTTCAGGATCATCTTCCCATTGTGCCTCTCTCTTTAAACAAAAGAGCCTTACAAGGAATTTATAACACTTGCCTTTTTCCTGGTCAAGGAGTGGCATGAATGTGTCAGATAATGTAGGAGCACAGACTTTGATCATTGCAACATCCTTTGTGAGTATCGTATGTAGTGACATATCATTCATCCTACATGTATGTAGGAACTAGACAGTGAGCACTTTTTAGAAATGACAGATAGTTTGCAAACTGGCATTGACCCCTTAGGGGTCGGCCTCTAGAGGAAGCCTATGTGCATGCTGCTGGCTGCATGGCTGGGTGCCCGTGCATCCAAGCCCCGAAGCCAGCCCATGCTCATGGCCCTGTCCTCGCCTGCATCCCCACCAGATTTTTCACCAAGTGGAAGCACAGCTGTTACAATCAATGACCAGCTGTGTTTTATGTTCACAATGGCTATTAAAACCCATGCACAAGCATTGTTTCTGTACTCTCTCCTCAAGAACATAGGGACCTGGCTTGCAAGCTTTAATCAGGTCACTGAACACAGTCTCCAAAGCTGAAGCCACCACCTCACCCCAGGTCACTGTCCAGAGCAAGCGATTCCTGCTCAAGTGGCGTCATGATGAGGCCCATGAGGTTAGAGGTGTTTTCAAAGCATCTGAGGCAGAGAAGGAGGCTTTGGTGGAGACTCACAATTTGCAAACCTGCTCGGGAACCTAGGGGAGACTCTCGGCGCTGGTCTCCTTGTGCCCGTGTTCCTCATTTAAATATCAGTATTCAGCTCAGTATTCAGCTTAGAGGGGAAGTCCAGGACGGCATTTCTAGACCCCGTTAGCCGCAGCTAATGGCACCCCTCCCTGGTAGGGGAGACAGCTACTGTGCCATTATGCTACATTCATTTCTTGGCTCATATAAGAAACTTGGGCTGATTTTTGTTGTTGTTGTTGCTCTTGGTATATTTGCATAATTTTATGTCCTGAACGGAGTTCTTGATTTTGCAACATCATAATAAAAAACAGTGTGAATTGGCAGGTTTAGGGGTATGATTTGCAGCTGGTCTATCACTTCCGCTACTGGAAGCTTCAGCTTGAAGTATTATACAATTATCATATTTTACAGGACTTGAGCTTCTGTTTGCATCGGCTCATCTTTTGTTGTTGCTTTTTTAAAAATACTCTCTTTTGGGCGCCTGGGTGGCTCAGTTGGTTAAGCGACTGCCTTCGGCTCAGGTCATGATCCTGGAGTCCCTGGATCGAGTCCCACGTCGGGCTCCCTGCTCGGCAGGGAGTCTGCTTCGCCCTCTGACCCTCCCCCCTCTCATGTGCTCTCTCTCTCATTCTCTCTGTCAAATAAATAAATAAAATCTTTAAAAAAAAAATACTCTCTTTTAACATTTTTGGGGGTAGATGGATTGCCCAATATACTCGCTTAATACACTCTTCTCTTCATGGTATAAATTCATATAGTTCAGTGCTATTGAAATCAAAACACCAAGGTCTAATTGACATAATAACACGATGAGCTCTTTGGACAGGTTTTGGAGATTGAAAACAATGATGAAGCAAATGCAACCCAGGGTTATAGCAATATCTCTAACCGTCCCCTTTTCACTCATTGCCATTATTTTGATTAAAAGGTCTATAGAAGCCATGGTGGTTGTTCAGGATGCAAAAATTATTGCAGAAACTTCCTCTATTAATGGAAATTATTAGAGGATGGGAATGGTACTCGAACAGCAAGAATGACATTAATTATGCGAAAAGCAATCATATCTGGCAGTTGGCAGGCATGCATTATTCTTCAACACTCTTCCATGGGTTTGTGTCCAGCCAGCACTAGAAACCTAAAAGCTTTTTATTTGGCAAAGTTTTCAGAGCATTTGGACTTCTAGCTTATAAAAGATAATTTGGAAGGGAATTTTGTTGGTGAAATTGAAGAATTCAGTAATGAGTTCTGTGTAGATGAATCAATGCCCAATTAAATGATTCTATCAAATCCAACTTTAAATGTTGACTTGAAAAAAAAAATCACATTTTAAAGACTTTGAGAACAAGATGCTATATATACACATCTCACCAGATGAACAAAGTTGTATTACCAGCCTGGTAAAGGTAGGGAGTGTTCCGAATGATCCCAAGAGTTTGATGAATGGAGAGCTACTTAGGGCAGGAATTATCTGTATACTAAAAATTAGAACAGATTGCAATAGCCTAGCTTATTTCGTTCCATTGTTCCCTTTCTCTTTTACAACACTTCTTTGTTTCTCGGGGTTTTTATTTCTCTTTCCATTGACACCCCTCTTTCAAGGCTCCCTCCTCTGTTCACCACTGTTTTGATGTTCTCACCGCCTTCTACAGAATCTATTTTTCTTATCTACTCCTACTTTTGCCTATTCTTGTCCCTTCACAGTCAGTAAATACAACCAATCAGAGCAACATTTGTTGCTTTATCATTCACACGATAAGCATTTATTGAGCCCTTGATATGTTTAGGGCACTGACCTGACCACGGGAAGAGTTACCAAAACTGCAGGAGCCAGCATTCTGGAACGGGCACCAAAGTGCATGTTTAGGAGCTATAAAATATCCAGCGGGATCAAGTCATTGAATATGTGTGAGAGAGATGAGATAAAGCTGGAAAATTCGGTCGCTACAGGTTACCGAAAACTTTTATCTACTAGTTAATAGAAAATCATTAAATGGGGACACCTGGGCGGCTCAGTCGGATAAGCGTCTGCCTTCAGCTCAGGTCATGATCTCAGGGTCCTGGGATGGAGCCCCATGTTGGGCTCTCTGTTCAGCAGGGAGTCTGCTTCTCCCCCCGCCACCCCCACCTTTCTCTCTCTCTCTCTGTCTCTCTCAAATAAATAAATCAATAAATAAATCTTAATAAAAGAAAGGAAGAAAGAAAATCATTAAATGGACATGGGGGTTTGGTTTTTCAAACCAGGTTCTGATACAAGAACATCGATTTTCAGAATGTCATTTGTTTAATTCTCTTTTTCTCTTCCTCTTGTCTTCATTCATCTTTCTAGAACTTGACCTCTGCTGATACAATAGTCAGTTGCAAACTAATTTGGTTAATACAAATTTCAGATTAACATGTGTGTGATTTCAGCATTAATGGTAGCATGGTTGGGTTACTTTGTGACTCCAATGGGTGCTACACACTGAGGTAGCTCTTCAGATCAACAGTGGCTGTGCCCACCGGACACAGCAATCTATCCTACCTTGTAAGGCTCTCCTATTACGCTACTATTATTTTAAGCTCTTAGGAATCTTCCCTCATTCCAAGCAATTACACAATTGAGGTTCCTAACGGTTTGACTTACGTGCCAGATCCAAGTTTAAATCTAAATTGTTAGAATGTATGTTTTAAAAATTATTTTTAAGGGAAAGGGAAAAATCAGAACTATGTAAACAAAAGAGCTTGAAAATGGCAGTCTTAATAAGACTGAACCATAGGACAGATGCCATAAAAACCTTAAAAAAATGTTGATGGGGCGCCTGGGTGGCTCAGTCGTTAAGCGTCTGCCTTCGGCTCAGGTCATGATCCCAGGGTTCTGGGATCCAGCCCCGCATCGGGCTCCCTGCTCGGCGGGAAGCCTGCTTCTCCCTCTCCCACTCACCCCCGCCCTGCTTGTGTTCCCTCTCTCGCTGTGTCTCTCTGTCAAATAAATAAATAAACTTTAAAACAAAATGTTGATGATACATGTTGTGCTATTTAACAGGTCATGTTCAAAAAGATAGCTAGCCATTATGGAAGCTGATTCTCTCTGTTAAGTGCCACTGAGTAGATGTGTGAGACTTCTGTTTTATGGGCTCAGTAAATATTCATGAACAAGGTGAGGTGTCAGGCTTTGAGAATGCAGTGGCTCAAGAAAGCAGAATCGTCCCGACTCCAGTGAAGCTCCCTTGTCTTGTGTAAACCAAATTAATAGACTGACACAGTGCATGAATACTGAAAACAAAACCTGTACATTATACAGCCTGTTCTTGTTTATAAAACATGATTTTTTACTAAAAATTACTTTTGGTGTGCCAAAAGTTAACATATAGGCATATATCAGTGCCTCCAGCTATACGCAATAACTATTCCCGGCAACTGGAGTTCAGCGGTCTGGCTGTGATGACCGTGACCATAACAATCAGCAAAACTAAAAGGCAACCTACAGAATAGGAGAAGCAATTTGAAAATGACATATCTGATAAAGGGTTAGTATCCGAAATATATAAAAAAACTTTTAAAACTCAACACCCAAAAAATGAATACTCCAACTAAAAAATGATCAGAAGACATGAACAGACATTTTTCCAAAGAAGACACAGTGATGGCCAACTAACACATGAAAAGATGCTCAACATCATTGATCATCAGGGAAATGCAAATCAAAACTACAATGAGATATCACCTCACACCTGTCAGAATGACTAAAATCAACAACAGAAGAAACAACAGATGTTGGCAAGGATGGGGAAAAAAAGGGAGCCCTCTTGCACTGTTGGCGGAAATGCAAACTGGTGCAGCCAATGTGGAAAACAGTATGGAGGGTCCTTAAAAAGTCAAAAATAGAACCACCCTATAATCCAGCAATCACAATCCTAGGTATTTACCCAAAGAATACAAAACTACTAATTCAGAGGGATACATGCACCCCGATGTTTATAGCAGCATTAGCTACAATAGCCAAATTATGGAAACAGCCCAAGTGTCCATCAATTGATGAATGGATAAAGAAGATGTGGTATATATATACATATATATATGTATATATATGTATATATATACAATGGAATATTACTCAGCCATAAAATGCTTGCAGACAGTCGTGTTTTCACATGTCCCACCCCACTGCCCCCATAAGCTCATCTGAACGTTCAAGTCTTTTGTCTCTGTTCTTTGTTTAGGAACTAGAGCTACAGTAACTGGAATGATCACTGCCAACCTATGAGACGGCATTGAGAGTGGACTGAGTTCACATCTTGGCCTTGCCACTGTATGAACTTTTGGCAAGTTGCTTTAACTTTATCTGAACTCTCCTTCTCTTGTGTGTAACGTGAGGCAGAAATGGAAATGATAGCATTAATTCTAGCTCATGATACGGATCACACAGTGTTGCAGAAAGTCATTTCTTTCTAGTCATCTTTTTTCTAGTAATGGGACTGACTGGAACCTGCCCACGGACTGAACTAGGAAAAGAAAACATTATGAGAAGCTTGAAATTGTATGTATGTTTACATTGTTTAGTCTTTATAAATGTAAGTATATTTTAAGTATACTAGAGAGCTTTCATCACTAAATATCCTTTATAAGACCTATTAGTTAAAAGAGATAGTATGAACTCATAAGAAATAATATGAATAAACTGTTATGTCATTTTATGATTTGGCATATTTTGAGGGTCAACTTTTTTCTTTTAAAATGAGTAAGAACACTGACTGTCACAGAGTATAATAAAAATAAAACAGGGGCGCCTGGGTGGCTCAGTTGATTGAGCATCTGACTCTTGATTTCGGCTCAGGTCATGATCTCAAGATTGTGGGATCGAGCCCCGCATCAGGCTTCATGCTCAGCATGGAGTCTGCTTGAGATTCTCTC
Source organism: Mirounga angustirostris (assembly GCF_029215605.1). Taxonomy (NCBI): domain Eukaryota; kingdom Metazoa; phylum Chordata; class Mammalia; order Carnivora; family Phocidae; genus Mirounga; species Mirounga angustirostris. The sequence goes on from NW_026991711.1 coordinate 165,566,649, forward strand.
TCTCTCTCTGTCTCTCTGTCTCTCTGTCTCTCTCTCTCCCTCCACCCCTACCCTGCTCACGCTCTCAATAAATAAATAAATAAATAAATAAATAAATAAATAAATAAATAAATAAATAAATCTTTTTAAAAATAAAACAGCTGAGGCATAAATAACTCACACATAACATCCAAGAAATGAGTCAAAACCAAATTCAATAAATATTGGATACTAGCAGCTGGTGATTAATGTTACTGACTGAGACCCCACTAAATTCCTGTTTACTCCATTCCTGGAAAATATAGGACACGTAAACAGATTTATTAGGGTAATGTTCTTCCTAATACCTTCTCTTCATTCTTTTCATCAGAAATTGCCTTCTCTCAAGTAAAAGTTTAGATTTCAGCCAGTGTTGCAATATCTCTATTTGTAGGTGGACAGATGGGGAAAGGAAATGAGATGGTGTCTGGCTCTTTAATTAAAGATGTAGAGCCAGAGTGTGCTCTTCACGCTCACTGGCAAGACACATATGCACATGTGCGCGCACACACACACACACACACATACACACTCACTCACATGCAAAGTGCATCTGATAGATGAAGCCAAATTTGTAAAATTGTATCCATAATCATAGTTTCTATGGTAACTGTATCTTAGGCCCAGGCACAAACAGAGCTGGGCAGGAGATGTCTGATTTTATTTTCTCTGAAGACAATCAGAAGAGAGGGAATTCAGGTTATCAAGACACCATGGCCCAGTGTACATATGGCTAGTACTTGGGTCATGCTAGCATAAGATTGAATGCTGAAATCCCAATGAATGTGTTATAATTTTATAATGTTGCAGATTACTTTGCTGTCTGTCATTCAGCTTTAAAGTAATTATGTTACAGATGTAGGGTTACCATATTAATGAGGTGGAAGCAGTTAACTTAATGTAGAAACTATATGCAAAATAACTTTTATAAATGTATGTAAGTTAGAAGGGACTTTAAGGATTTATTTTTACTCCAGGATTTTCCAAGGGAGGAAAATATAGGCACAGAATGGTTAAAAGGCTTCCCCGAGAGTTATTTTTAAAATATTTTTATTTGGTGTATTTTCTAAACTAGCAGATGTTCTAAACTAGTCTATAAACTGAATACCCAGTTATTTGACAAAATTACTGAAATTAAATTAGAGAAAATAAACACTTCAGAAATAATGGTTTGAAAGAGTGTGTGTACTTTTGCTTCTCTAGACAGCATATTTCTAAATACATATCTCCAGCATAATATACTTCACATTGCCAAAGAGAAATCATTTACAACCTATTTTGATTAGTTTCTTTTTGTTTAAATGAAGTATGGTGATTTTTGCTCCAAATATGTAGCATTTCAGCAGAATGTCTTCATATTAGAAGATGCTCAAAGACAAGTTCCTAAGTTTTTTAGACATTTTCATCATGTTGTTTCCTTCAAAAATCTTCAAGCCAGACCTATAGCTAAGTAAGAGGAATGTAATTAAAAGAAAGCTTCTGGAAACTGCTTAAAAATATCTGTCATGTTACCAACTTGAAATGAAAGGCGTGTTTCCTAAAATGGCATCTAAATTTTTATACTTTGCATCTTAATCTTATGATGGGTCTGGCAGCATGCAACGCACTTCTGTGTGATGGATCCGAGCAGGACCTATTTGTAAATGAGGATGTCGCATACAGGTGAATCAGCCAGATTGCAACTTTGCAGCACGTTTCTGTCACAGCAGCTTTTAAACTTCCTCAGGAAAACTGACTTAAGGGACATAAATGACAACATTGGCAAAAATGTGTCCCAACCTGTGGGAACTGGGAAACATGTTAATTTTGAATTGTTTCCACTTTTTATCATCAGACATTTGCAGAAAATCTTGTGTGATTTATTCTTTTATTTGTAATGAATTGTTAAAACATGTTTGAAAGGGCATTAAATCTTCCCCTCTGCCATTAATCTGCAAATGGGAGAAATCGGGGGTTAAATGGCCTCTTTAGTATATTGCTTTGTGAAACTGCTGATTCCAGCAATACTGAGGTAGAAATACATACTAATTTAAGGAACCCTGAATGTAACCAGCAAGCTCCTTGCTTTTGTAGAGAAAAGACTAATAGCTTTATATTAACAAGACTCTTAACATCCCAGCCAGCAGGCATTGAGTGAATGAAATTGGGAGAACTCCCATGGACTAAAAGCATCTTAATTCAACATTCTGCGTACACCAGACCTTCCTAATAGGCCGTCAGAGGCTGTCATAAGCCAGCCAAACAGGATCACCACCGCAAGGCACACCAAGCGTGGGCCTCTCTGGTTGTTTTTGAATAAGCTCTCTGAAGTTTCTCTTCCTGAGCTTTATTAGTAGAGAAAGATAAATATGCCCCAAATCTAAGCGTAAGTTCTAACATTACATTGTTTTGGAAAAGACTAGGTTTCCCTTATGGCTTAAGTCAAAATTATTTCTATCAGACATATATTTAGGTCATTACATTAAAAAAAAAAAAACAGCCTGCTTGATACCAAGTGGGATAAAGGGCTTCTTTAAAAAAATTAATTGGATCAAAGCCGCTGACCTTATTTTTTTATGATGAGGGAAATTACCTGATAAGGAGTGCTGGAAGCAGGAACATTTCTGAGTCTTACTGCACACTGAGCAAAATGAGAAATGAGCTTATAAATGCCTGTGCCTGTTCTCTTTCTCATCACTCCCTCCTAAAGTGACCTGACTTCCTAAGGACCTAGCTACAACTTATAATTAGTTTCTCTTTGGCAATCCTCTATCTGCAAATTCCTACCCTCAATTCACAGCTATTTGCAAGAATCTTGGTACCCGACACAATAGTCCGTATTGCTACTATTTCTGATTAGGATATAAAAGTTGATCAAGTTATAGGAGGAGATTAGATAAATTATGACTTATCCATAAATGGGATGTTATGTAGCTATTAAAATTTATGTTTGTGAAATATATCTGGTAGCACAGCAAAATACCAATAATAAATAGTTGGGGGAGAAAACTATATGCCCTTAAAATATGTATATATTAAAAATGTTAACAGAGGTCATCTTTCAATGATTTAGGGAGAAAAATCAGTTCAATGTGTTTTTTAAATGATGGAACACAAATTTATTCCCATCATTTCCATTAACTAACACCGTGTCCCTGAGGGAGAGGACTTTTTCTCATCTCTCTGTTTTAGAGTACATAGCAAATGACTCCACTTAGGAGATACTAACAAATGTTTATTTCCTTGAAAGTATTAATCTTATTTTCTCAGCGTGATAGCATAAGACAGTACAACCAGTGTTTGGTTTTGGTTGTTTTGGGTTTTTCTTTCTTTTTAGGGGGAAAGCGATAAAGATTTTCAATACTGTGGAGTCCTGCCTTCTCTCCCCATCAATCCACAGAAATCACTCTTGATAAAGCACCGATCACCATCTCATTGCCAATTCCCACAGACACTTCTGCAGAACTTACATTAGTCACTGTTCAGTTACAGAGAACAATATCCACTCTAGCTGGTTTAAGCAAGAACAAATTTATTATGCCATACTAATGGGCTTACAGAATCTCAAGGACAGATAAAGAAACATAATCTTGGCTAAGCTTTCAGGAATGATTTCTCAAGCCATGCTACAGAACCAGGCTACCAAGGGAGCTGCTGCCACCTCTCTAAGAAAGCTTTTGGTTCCAGAGCCACACAACAATGCCTGTTTCAGGAGCCACCATAATTGGGAAAGTGCCACAATCAGGAAGCCATCTTTAGTGCTGCCAACTCCAAAGCTAGCTACAAAAGCTACCCTCCACCCCAGAAACCTGCAATGACACATCTGCTAAAACTGCCAAGGAAACCAAACACATCTTTGGTCACTGTTGTCAGAATAAACAGTGGAAGTGTGGCCACTTGCTCAATGGCCCATCTTAAATCAGACCAGTACACTGACTACAAGGGCATTCTGGGAAAGGCCGGTCTAGCTTTCTGAGCCCGGTAGTTCAGGGTGACGCTCTGCAAGGGGGGGAGGTTTGGGTAAAGCCTACCAACATACCATATTGACTACAGACCTTTTCTTACTGCAGTTCTTTTTTTTTTTTAAAGATTTTATTTATTTATTTGACAGAGAGAGCGCGCAAGAGAGGGAACACAAGCAGGGGGAGTGGGAGAAGGAGAAGCAGGCTTCCTACGGAGCAGGGAGCCCGATGCGGGGCTCGATCCCAGGACCCTGGGATCATGACCTGAGCTGAAGGCAGACGCTTAACGACTGAGCCACCCAGGCGCCCTCTTACTGCAGTTCTTGACTGCTTTTGACACTGTTGGCCACACCCTCATTCATGGAATGCTTTTTCTCTTGATTTCTACGATAACACTCTCTCCTAGTTGTCTTCCAGACCAACTACTGGTCTAGACCTCCTCAGATTTCCTCCTGCGTTCAACTTGTGTTTGTCTGCCCCTTAAATTACAGTGTTCCTAAGAGTATTACTGGTATTCTTTTCTGTTTCCATTGCGTGTCTTTTCTTCTATTCTGTGTCTACAGATTCTCCCTGGGCATTCTAACTCTTTCCCAAGGTTTTAGGTACCATCCATAGGCCCTGTATTTCCCAATTCTCCATCTCTAGTCCAGGCTTCGGTGTTGCAAACTTTTACACTCATTTATCTATGAGACATCACCATCAGATGGCCCATTCAAGCTTGGTATATCTAAGTATCCCCTCCTCCCACTGTACCCTTGCCCCTAAATCTCATCCTCCCTTATTCCCTCTTGGTGATGATTACCAAGTCCACCTAGTTGCTAAGCTCAGAAAATTGTACATTATTCTAGGCACATCCTTCCTATTAATCCTCAGTCAGTCCTACTGAACCTGTCCCCCTTAATTCTTATATCACTCCCTTGCCTTTATCTTTTTTCTTTTTTTTAAGAAACTGTTTATTTTCTGTCAACCTTAGTTCCATTTTGTTTGCCTTTGTGGAAGAGCAGCTTAAGACCACCCGGTGGTTGCTCCTACCCATTCAGTGGCCTGAGCAGTGGGAGCTGTGGACTAGTCTTCAGTGGCTGGCTGAGTGCTCCAGTCCTCAGGAGGGAACTGCTGAAGAGGCACCGAGGGCCCCTGCTTGCCTTCAGACCACTCTGCGACCTCAGGTTGAATAGCAGTGAATCTAGGAGCTGGAGCCATCCATTCGTGCTGAAACTCCTCCTTGGTCACAGCCTTCTCAGCAGCAGCCTGCTCTTCCTTTTCAATCTCTTCAGGACCCTGTAGAAGTAGAGATCAGACATGACCACCCATGGATGCTCACGGGAAATGGTGCCATGCATGCGCAGAACTTCCCTGGCCAACATCTACCACAGCAGGCCCACTGAGTGAGCTCCCTTTTAGCAGGATTCATCAAGGTGCTCTGAAAGCAGAAAGGCCCAGTAATACCTGAGAGGCCCAGGCAGTTAAGAAATATGGAGAAAAGCAGGAGAAAACACAGGTCATTTGAAAATGTTTTCATTTTTTCTTAAAGTTCTGACACATTTGAATTGTACTTGTAGCCGGAATTACTATGGAACTCCACCCATTGGGCCAGAACCCTTGGTGGTGTTGGTAAAAGATTCACCCCTCATGTAGCATGCTGCCTACATTTGTGAGTTCATTGGCCAGCCAGTGGCCTCACTCCAAGCTCTAACAGTGAGTGGGCCTTTATCTTTTTGTATATCCCCTAGGTTAGGCCTTCATCATCTCTGGCTCAAACTATCACTGGAACCTCCACACTATGGCAAAAGTAATCTCTCCAACCTGTAAACATGTCCCATCACTTATCAAGTAGTCATTCTCAATGACTTCACCATCACCTAAGGGTCAAACCAAGTTCCTTGGCATGGCATATGAGCTCCTCCAAGATGTGGCCCATGGGGGTATCTCCAGAGCTTGGACTCTGGGTCAGACAGACCTGATCTTTGTCACACATTTTCCATGCACTAGCTATATGACCTTGGGCAACCATTTAGTTTTCTCATTTAAAAAATGGGCCAACCATTGGGGTTATGGGAAAGATTGACTGGGCTGATGAAAATAAAACATTTAGCATTTTGCCTGACAAACAGTAAATATCAAGTAAGTGTTAAACTGTAGTAGTGATCAAAGAAAAACCAAATAAATGGATGGATAGTTCATGTTCATGGATAAGAAGACTTAATATTATCAAGATGTCAGTTCTTCCCAACTTGATCTATAGATTCAATGTGCTGTCTGCCAAAATCCTAGCAAGTTATTTTCTTGATTCTAAAGAATCTTAACAAACTGATTCTGAAGTTTATATGGAGAAGAAAAAGACCTAGAATAGCCAACATAATATTGAAGGAGTACAAAGTTGGAGGGCTAACACTACCCAACTTCAAGACTTATTATAGACCTATAGTAATCAAGACAGTGTGGTATTGGTGAAAGAACAGACAAATAGATCAATGAAACAGAATAGAGAGCCCAGAAATAAACCCAAATAAATATTTATTTTTGCATCTGACAAAGGTATAAAGATGATACAATGGAGCAAAGATAGTCTTTTCAAATGGTGCTGGAAAAACTGGACATTCAACATGTAAAAAAAATGAATCTAGGGGTGCCTGGGTGGCTCAGTAGTTAAGCGTCTACCTTTGGCTCAGGTCATGATCCCGGGGTCCTGGGATCAAGCCCCGCATCGGGCTCCCTGCTCAGCGGGAAGCCTGCTTCTCCCTCTCCCACTCCCCCTGCTTGTGTTCCCTCTCTCAGTGTGTCTCTCTCATCAAATAAATAAATAAAATCTTTAAAAAAAAAATGAATCTAGACACGGACCTTACACCCTTTACAAAAATCAACATGAATCACCGACCCAAATTTAGAATGCAAAACTATAAGACTACTAGAAGATAACATAGAAAATAAATCTAGATGATCTTGGTTTTGGTAATGACTTTTTTAGATATGACACCAAAGGCAAGATCCATGAAAGAAAGAATTGGTAACCTGGACTTCATTAAAATTAAAAAGTTCTGCTCTGCAATAAACACTGTCAAGAGAATGAAAGGATAAGCCACAGACTGGAAAAAAATGTTTGCGAAAGACACATATGATATGATAAAGGACTGTTATTGAAAACTACAAAGAACTCTTAAAACCCCATAATAAGAAAAGACACAAACCAATTAAAATATGGACCAAAGATACCTTAACAGACACCCCAACAAAGAAGATATACAGATAGCAAATAAGCCTATGAAAAGATGCTCCACATCATAGGTCATCAGGAAAATATAATTAAAACAACAATAAGATATCACCACACACCCATTAGAATGGCCAAAATCTGGAACACTGACAACCCCAAATGCTGGTGAGGATGTGGAGCAACATGAACTCTCATCCATCACTAGCAGGAATGTAAAATGGTACCACCACTTTGGAAGATAGTTCAGCAGTTTCATACTCTGACCATACAACCCAGCAACTGTACTATTTGGTATTTACGTAAGGGCATTAAAAACTTATCTTCACACAAAAATCTGCACACAATGTTTATAGTAGCTTTATTATTGCTAAAATTTGGAAGCCACCAAGATGTCCTTCAGTAGATGAATTGATAAAGTGGTATATCTGGACAATGCAATATTATTTAGCACTAAAAAGAAATGAGTTGTCAAGCATGAAAAGACATGGTTGGAACTTAAATACATACTACTAAGTGGAAGAAGACAATATAAAAAAGGCTACAGACTGTAAGATTCCAACTACATGACATTCTGGAAAAGGCAAAACTATGGAAACAGTAAAAAGACCAGTGGTTGCCATGGGTTTGGAGAGAGGGAGGAATGAGTAGGCAGAGCATAGAGAATTTTTAGGGCAATGAAAATATTCTGTATGATACTCTAATGATGGATACATGTCATACATTTGTTCAAACCCAATAGAATGTACATCCCCAATAGTGAGTCCTAATGTAAACTCTGGACTTTGAGTGATGATGTGTCAATGTAAGTTCATCTGTTGTAACAAATATAGCACATGGTGGGGGGGTGATGATAATGGAGGAGTGTGTGGGGCAGTGGGATAGGAACTCTCTGTACCTTCCTCTCAGTTTTGCTGTGAACCTAGAAGTGCTCTAAAAAACCAAAGCCCATTAAGAAAAAAGTTGCCATAGTGGCAATAATGGCTATAGCCCTAATAGTCGTGGTGGTGTTGCTATTATTAGTATCCTTTTCCTTAATAGGCTCTGTTTCTTCCTTTACCAAAATCTTGACTTTCCCTGAAAACACAGTGCTTTTCTTTTTTTAAATGCCTCCATATTGTTTCATTTTTGTTCTTTCTACTTAGAATGCCTTCTCCTGCTACTCCTACACCTTCTCCCCCCAAAAACTTCTCCTCATTCATATTCAAGTTTTCGATGAAGCTTCAACACCCATATGAAGCTGTCTTCAACTCTGCCAAGTGGACTTTGGTATCTGTTTCTTCAGACTCCTACTGCCTCCTCTCTCATGCTGACACTCTAGCAGTGATCTCATTGTACCGTAATTGTTTGCAGGCCTGTCTCCTCTGTATTCAACGTGAAGAAGAAATCCAGCCCTTGTTCATTCCTTTAAATATATGGCTAGCATGGCATTGGGATACAGTAGGTGCTCAGTAATCACTAAGTCCATGATTGCATTAAAGATGTCATGTTAATAGAGAAACATGATATATGCACAATATAAATATAATAATTAAATATCTACACATTTTGTGAAGAAGAGAGTAAGTTTTGATATGGAAGCATGCCACCCATCTTTGGTCTATGTTCTGCTACTTCCGTGAAGTTTTTCCTGACACCTCCCGCTGTCACCTGTCCTCCCAGTGTCACCTGTCCTTCTGTTAGTAACAGCCTGAATGGCATGGGATCACACGTTGTCCTACATCATTCTTTAATTATTTCATTTCTGATGGCTTGTTTTCCCAACAACACTAAAGCTTCCCTAAGATAGGGATCATCCTACGTTTCATATAATCTCTTATGCTGGTAACTCACCAGAAAGAAGAGGCACCTGGGTGCTGCCTCCTAGAGACACCAGAATGTGGATGGCCGCCAGTGGGCCAGGCCAGTTCTGCCTAACAGTGCTGAAAGTATTAACTTGGAGTTTTGTGGCCACCAGAAAAGATTACTTGTAAATGTCTAGAGCCATACTAGGGATACATACGCATAATGCCCAACAACCACAATGAAATGATCGTCAGCATAGTCTTGGTATTCATGCTAATTCTTCCTACATAACCAATAGGTTAAAAACAAAACAAACCTTAGATAGAAGTGGCTGAGGACAGGAACTCTATCCTTCCCTTCTTTTTCTGTGCCATTTCTTTATCCCCTGTTTGTCTCATACCATCCTTGTCTCTGATCTTTGTTAGAAAGGTCAGTGGTTTAAATCAGGGCTTTTATCCTAATGCAGAGAATTCTCAGTCTCCCTGCATTTGCTTCTAAGTTTGTATGTGCAATCTTCATCCTTACCTCAGTAATTCACTAGACTCTTGCCCACTCAAATAATTCCAGCCATTCCTGTTCCATGTATTGGTGAAATATAAAGAAGTTTTGCAGGACACACTCTGAAGAGCCTCCTCTAATAATTTGACACTGGAAATAGTCTTTCTTACTCTAAATGAGTGTGTATACTTGTTTTGTAACACCTCTCACAATAAACCCTCCCTACACACACCACCCAAGCTGGGATGGTGGTTTCATAGAGAGCTAGAACCTTTGGCAGGAAGAAAATAACTTGCAAGTTGAATACTCCCTAGAAAAATTTCCCTCACTGACTTCACACCATTTCTTCCTGTGCTTACTAGCAAACTTTCCCTTCCCTCTTATAATGGTCCAGGTGTTCTGTTTACCCTGTTTACCCTGTTTATAATTCCGTGAGGGCTAGCCCAGCATAAGAGCCAGCACATAAGCGAGCCACAAAACCACGTGTGTTGACACGAACAGGTGATGAATTGACAAGTCAACAGTACTTTTAAATACCTGGATGCGTTCATCCTGTTTTTGATTGCTATGATAGATGCAGAAGGACTACGTATAAAGTCATTACATTCCCAGTACTAGCACGCTTTATTGAGAACTTACTGGGGCCAGGCACTGCTCTTCAGAGTCTCAGAGGCTGATGGAGGAGACCGGACGAGAGGTGAACACAGGAAGTACAAAGGAAGGGAAAAAAATACTAAAGATCTACCCTAGTTAGAAAAGAGTCAATCACTTCTCTGTGGTAGTTCCTAAGGGACAGAACTAAGTGAGGTTTGGGTGAGGGAGGGCTTCATGGAAGCTGCGGAGTAAAGAGTTGTTTGTCACTAAGCCCTGTTAGTAAAGAAAGTTTTCATGGAAAAGGTACTTTTAAAAAATACGGTCCTGGGGCACCTGGGTGGCTTAGATGGTTGGGTGTCTGCCTTTGGCTCAGGTTTTGATCCTAAGGTCCTGGGATGGAGCCCTGTGTCGGACTCCCTGCTCAGAGAGTCTGCTTCTCCCTTTTGTGTTGCTCTCCCATTTGTGTTCTCTCTCTCTCAAACAAATAAATAAAATCTTAGGGGGAAAAAAAAAACACTGTCCTTGTCACAGCCAAGAGGAGCCTAAAGAGACATGACTAAATGTAATAGGGGATTCTGGAACAGGAAAGGGGTTGGGTAAAAATCCAAATCAACTGTGGGCTCTAGTTAACAATAATGTATTGATATTAATTCATTAATTGTAAGAATTGTATGGGTACAATGTTAGGAATAGGGAAATTGAGTTCCAGGAACTCTGTACTATTTCTGTTTTTCTGTAAGTCTCAAACTGGTCTAAAAACTAAAGCATATGTAAAAGGAAAAAAAATGGTCTTATAGCCTACAGAATCTCCCTGGCTTGGTGACAGGAAGGGGTCAGCTTGACAATGACCCTTTTTGAAAGAAGTGACTTTGTTGTGAAATGCCATGTTTGTGGCTTGATCATCAGTTCCTATAGCAATAGTGAGATCTTGCTTGCTTTTCCATGGTTGATTTTTGGCAGGCAGTAGCAGCTGATTATAACTTTGTAATGCATTGTCAGTAACCAGGGTGTATAATGGATCTTCATCTCTAATTACTTTTCTCTCCACAGGTGTCTGGAAAGGGTCCAGATGGGAATGCACACAACGTCCGTTTTGAGGGGATGGAGAGACAGTACGCATCCTTACCCAGGTAGATCACTCAGGGGTCTCCTATCACCAGCTTACCTACAAATAATGTCTTTAGAGAAATCTACATAAAATAGAAATCTGGCTTTGAAATGAGGAATATGTTATAATTTCCCCCGCTGCCGTCTGCGACAACCCTCATGCCATCTTCACAACTGTGCTAATAATTGGAACACTTGTGGGTTATTTTTTAAGGAAGCAAATAGTATATCATTGCAATTGAACATGTCAGCAAGAATATTGGATACAGAATGGAAATCCTAAGCCATTGCTATAAAAATAGTATTGAACATCCTGCACCAAGCTGAAGGACAATAAAATAGTAAATCCTCTGTCCTAGCAGTTACCTCCAAGGAAGGGTGAGCCAGCCTTAACCTTGGAGCTTCGTGTGGGTGTTAAAAAGCTGGAGAGAAATGTGAACCCGGGAAGATGTTCTTTGCTTGATTTAGAATCTGACCAGGTTCGCTAGGCAGTCAACAAATATTGCTGAGAGGCGCAGACACAGTGGGGGAAGGAAATAATCGCGTGGGAAAAGTTCGCTTGGTGATTCTGGCCCAACACGATCCACTTACACTGTAACTAGACACCCCTGAAAATGAGATACAATTCTCAAAGGCCTGTGCTCTTATCTCTGAGATGAAGAATAATTTGGGTCTGCTATCAGTAGCCCATGACAAAGAGGAAAACTTTCCAAGATTATGTCTAGTGCAGCTACTATGAGAGTGAAGCAGGAGTGTGAGAAATCGTGAGTTCGGGGGGCGGGGGGGAACCAAACAAACAAAGAAAGGTTAATGCCAGCCAGAAAACTGAAATGTTATGGAATATCTCCTTTTAAAAAGAGGGGTGAGGATCTTAAATAGAGCTTTTTCATCAAAGTGGAATTGTTGAAGCGTTATCCCAGTGGGAGTTACTGTGTTGAGTTTCACATTAGCTATAATTCTGTGTGTGAATTTACAAAAATACCATCCTGGATCTTGCAACAGGCATAGCCTAAGTGACCATCTGCTCTTATAAATAGTATGTTGGTTTTCAAAAGTAATAAAATCTCAAATCTAGTGGAGAACCAATTGTTAACACTGATTGGGTGGGATACTCTAACTACAATATTTTAAAAGCCTCTATACAACTGTATCTTATTTCTCTCCCTGTTTTCTTTTTTTGTATGTTGTCTTATAGTCTTTTCTCATTCTTGATTTCTTTCCTCTCTTTATTTTTCTCTGGCCTAGTATTTTGTTTTCATTTAAAAAAAAATGGAAGTCATCTCCAAAATTTGCTTTAAATATAACATTTCTGGCTCTCAGTGTTGAAGTGTATGGAAATTGTGGTTAAGGCAGATGGAAAGTAGTATGTTCTTATGAGAGGGAAGAAAAAAAGAAAAAACTGGAAACAGTTTACCGTCTTCCTGGCCAACTTGCACCAGACTGCGGAAATGGATTTTTTTTTTTTGGTACAAATCAAAAGCACAGAAATAACATTGAAAACCCTATAAACTTCACTCATTCATTTCCCATATATCTATTAATCATCTACTCCATATCAAGCCCTGAGAATCTGGAAACCGGAGACATGGTACGAGTCCATCCTCAGGACCCTACTCTCTCAGACAGGAGGCAGCAAATCAACTTTTTATGACAATGCAACAAATGCTTAGTTTAGTAATTATTAGCAGAAAGTCCTCTGAATTTCCAACTCCTATTTATTTTTTACTAGTAAGCCCTGAAATGCTCAATCGTAGCTGACTCTCAACAAGTCTATTTTAGGATTAAACATTGCAGAGGGAGTTTTCTGACAAAGGCAATACATTTATGCTGTTTGTGGCTCTGGAGTTATCATCACAATGCATGAATTGACAAAACCCTGCCAGCCCCAAGATTATAACTGTAGCTGGAAGGGAAGCATCTCAGACGAAAAACAATTTTGACCAACAGTGCACTCGCACATGCACGTGGTGGTAGGCATCGTTAGCTAAGGTTTGCTCCTGCAAAGGTAGCTGCAGGAGCAAACAGACCTTTGTGGCTACCTGACAACCAGCAGTCACCATGATGGACAGTAAATGGAGCTCAGACAAATGCACGAGAGGTCCCTGCTACTAGTTTTCAAATGGAGGAGTTCCACCTCAATTTTCCATCTCAGCATCTCAAGGGGAGATGCAGAGCATCCTCACCGATGTGCCTCCAATCCATGGGGGGCTCCATATTTACCCAACAAGATGCAGAATGCAGAGGCAGGGGACCCACTGCTGATCCAGCTCTGTGTGCCAGCGACATTTACCCTGGCTTTCTAGTCTCCCCCACCCTGGAGATTTTACTGTTCACTAGACTGAATCACAGCAACTCCACCGCTCTCTCCCTCTGCCAGAAGAGGGTGGGGAGCGTATCTCTGTAGGCACCGCATCCCCACTTTGTCACAGAGGCAGGGAACTTTACGATATTTATGGAGTTAGATTTTTAATTAGAAGTAGGAATAATTCAGGGGCGCCTGGGTGGCTCAGTCGGTTAAGTGTCCGGCTCTTGATTTTGGCTCAGGTCATGATCTCAGGGTCGTGGGATGGAGCCCTGCACCCCGGCTCCGTACTCAGCAAGGAGTCTGCTTCCCTCCCTCTTCCTCTCCCTCTGCCCTTTCCCCTGCTTGTGCTCTCTCTCTCTCAAATAAATAAAATAAATCTTAAAAAAAAAAATAGGAATAATTCTATCTATGGGAAGTTGGTGGCCAACCTTACAGTGGACTAAATGTGCTCCTACCTGATTTGGTTCCTATGAGGTTTGTGGAGAGCATCACAGGAGTTTTTAAGTTAACTCAGTAATGCTGATTTGTATGCCAAATTTGGAACCATTGACACACAGAAGATGTACACACACCCCTCCCGCGCCCCCCTCCCCCAGGCAGGGAGTGAGCTAGTAGCCCGGGTCAAGGAGCCCCCTGCTCTGCTTTCATGGAATTCAGCCATCTTTAAAGTGGACTCATGCAACCTGCTGCCAGGCTAAAAGTCACTTCCCGCAGTAAAGCCAGAGCCCAAGCCAGCCCCGGGAAAAAGACAATTCCTAGCACTTGGTAGTTAGGATGTTGCCTAAGGCTAAGGGCTAAGGATGTTAAGTATTATTGTTAAGCAATGTTATATCTTCTGCCTCTGAAGAAAAATGACTTTATTTCTTGTCTCCTGAGGGTGGTGTTTTGGAAAGCAGAGCGCGGTTGTAATACAACCTCGCTAGCGAACACCAGGCTTTTACCAGGACCGATGTTTTACCATCCTGTCCAGCCCCCCATGCTGTCTGGTAGTAAACACAGTGAAATCAGCATTCCCTTCTTCTTGCCCGACACAGACGATGACTCACTCTGAGTGAGTAGGGAAGCGGTCGTCTCCTAGGCTGCTCTAATGTGTGAACATCAGTGTATGTATTTTTGCAAGCAGCTGCTTGTTCACTTCAGCCTCCCAGCCCCGCTCTGTTTTTACAGGCCTCCTTGTGGTCAGTCCCGCCAGCAGAGAACGTGCTACTCGCCCATCCCAAGCCTCCATTGTTCCCACCTGGCCCATCCCTGGCCCCACGGGATCCCATCATTCCTTCTCTGCAGATGGTTCAGTGCATCAGCACATGATGTTGCTCTTCCGGGCTTGTAATCAAGTGTTGAGTCCTAAGGAGTGAGCAAAAACATCTCTTCTGTGGTCCTATGTATGCAGGCGGTGAAAGGTTGCTGGAAAAACTCATAAAAATGCCTTCATTGGTTCCACTACAAACTGCACATTATGCAGCCCCAGCTGGGCCCCTGCTGCGGTCCAGAATTCCTTTTAGTCGTGCTGTCGGCTCCGTTGACTATCCCACAGTGGCCGTTCCAACCCTGTTCTACTCCCGTTAAATTCTGTGAAGATGACTAAACCCCCCAAGCCCCATCTCTAGAGATGACCTCACTTCCTCTCCTTTATGACCTTGAGACACTCAACATGAGCTCCTCCACTTCTGCCCCCCACAGTTCAGACTTGCTGTCCTCACTGACCACACTTCCTGAGGACAGATCACGAGGGCATGAACTTGGAGTCAGGCCATAATTACAGCCCCAGCTCTGTCACTCATCACCTGTGTGACCTTGGCCAAGGGATCTGACTGCTCCAGTCTCAGTTTTTGCATCTACGAATGGGGATGGTCTTAGGGCCTCTGTATGGGGCTGGTATTGAGTAGTAAGTACAGTAACATAAGCAAAACCCTTAGTGAAGAGCCTGCCCGACATATTTTAGGGATTTTTTTTTCATAGTGTTAGCTCTTTTTAATTTTATTTCTGGGGAAGACGTGTTTCTTGAGTGAGTCAGTCTCATATAACCAAGCTCATTCCTGCTGGCTTCTCGGAGATCCTGTGCCATCAGCTACCCCTCTGTTGGCTGCATCTTGAAGTCCCTTGGCAGTTGCCTCCCCCAACCCGCCGCCTACACTGTAAATGCATAGGTTCAGGTGCACAGTTCTTTGAGAGCCCGCAGCATGGACAAGGGGAGAGCCAACACCTGCGTGGCGATACGCTGGGGGTATAACTGAGACCAAAGGATTAGCCAACTCTGGGGAAAGACCAGTGGTCCAGATGGTCAAGAGCAAGAGGACATAGCAAACCAATCTGATCTGAGTAACAAGCTGTACTAATGGACATGCTGGGAGACAGTAATTCCTGTGGGTAGGGAGTTTCATATAAGGCTCAGGTGGCAGGACGACCCCATGCACTTGACTCCGGTCCATCAGAGAAAACAAAGACCTCCCCTCCACCCTCCTCCTTCCTCTAGGTCCCACATTTCCTACCTTAAGAAGAGTGGCTCATCCCTACCGGCTCTATTTCCACACCACCCACTGGCACGGTAGCCTCTTGCCCCGGGCTTCTGACACTGACGCTTCTGGCTGATTCTGCCTCTATCCCTCCCCCCGTTGCCAACACCCACCGTGTAGATTCTCGCTGAGCAGCTGCCTTCATTCCCACAGATTCAGTTCTCACCACTCTGATGATAATTCCAAAATGAACCTGGCTACCCTTCCTATCTCACTCTTCCTGAGACCCCAGTTACAACCGCCTGCTTGACACCCTCCATCCTTCTACCTCCAAGACAGTTCAGAGTTCCCATGTCATGTTTCTTTAGCTCCTCGTACTTTTAACTTCCATGACATTTGTTTGACATCTTTCTAGTGCCACTGAAAACCGCCTAGATTAGATTATGATGCTTTGCTGTCCC
Organism: Mirounga angustirostris; assembly: GCF_029215605.1. Taxonomy (NCBI): domain Eukaryota; kingdom Metazoa; phylum Chordata; class Mammalia; order Carnivora; family Phocidae; genus Mirounga; species Mirounga angustirostris. The sequence goes on from NW_026991711.1 coordinate 165,583,019, forward strand.
TTTCCACCCCTTTGGATTATAAATTCCTCAAAATAAGGGATATTGTTTTATATCCACCATGTTTTACAGCCACCGCCAGGACCTAACACAGGACCATGTATATAACAGGTTTTTAATACATTGGCATATGGATGAAAATAGTAAGTGATGGGCAAGAATTTCTTCTGAATTTTCTTGACCATTTGTTTCAGGATGCTGTTTTCTAATATAACACTAATTTTTCATGAGAATGTCTCTTTTCCCTGGAATCTGTAGAAGTCCAGACTTCTAAATAGCCAACTCTAAATGAGCATTTAATATGTGCCAGGCACTGTTCTAAATGCTTTATGTCTACTGACTTACGTAATGTTCACAGCAACCCTGTGACTCCAAAGCAACCCTATTATTATCCCCATTTCATAAGCAAGAGCACAAGTACAGTGGCCCAAGTTCAAGAGCTAGAGATGGCAGAGGTGGGATTTGAACGCAAGCGGTCTGGCTGCAAGTTTGTACATTTAGCCTCTGGAACTAAGGTTATCCAGCTCAGAATCAGAACCAAACTCTGTGGGGGTGCATCACTGACTCAGTCAGTAGAACATGCACCTCTTGATCTTGGGGTTGTAAGTTCAAACCCCACATTGGGTATAGAGATTACTTAAAAATAAAATCTTAAAAAAAAAAAAAGAACATCCTTGTTCTGTAGAATTACATACTGACTGACATATTTAAAGGTAAAGAGTCATGATCATGCAGCCTAAGCCCAAATAGTTAAAAAATATAAAGTTTACAAAAAAAAAAAAAAAGGAATCAAACTGTCATTATCACACTCCCTTGTATCATTTGCTCACCTTCTTGTCTTTCTCCCTCAACTGTAAGTACCTTTGAGGACAGGGACTATGTCTTACTCATCTTTGTATATGACAGAGAACATTACTAATATACAGGTTAGGTAATGCCTTTCAACCATCTCTGTAACGCTGTCATAAAATCGATTCTTTTCCCATCCCCTTGGGTCCTGCACTTGAAATATGAACAATTTAATGCGTAATTGCTAGATGAACATTAAGCAATATACTTTGTCTACCAAAAAGAGAATCCTGTTTTGTTAGAACACTCCCCAGAGTTGAAAAAGCAGTATCTGCAAACTGGTACTTTGGTTCTTTAAAATTAAGAATAATGTCCACCCAGAAGGAAAAAAAAATGATAAGACATTTTCCGGTAGAAAGCTGCGTGAGCATTCCCGAGGACAGAGAGACTCCCTTTCCCGAGATTGATGCGGGACAGAGGCCTGCTCAGGCTGTACTTGGCTCCCAGTCCTGATGTTGCTCTAACCCATATTACATAAATTACTTGAGGGGGAGAAAAATGTGTCTCCGATTGTCTCAAGCAGCTTTAACTTGGCTGTGTAATGAGAAGCAACATACTAGAACTGATTTCGGGTAGAAAGAGCAACTTTAGAAGGAGCAAACAGCTTATGCTTGCTTCCTCGGAACCCAAAATAAACTTGCTTCCTAAGTGTGTTCCCAGTGTTTTCGTGTTGGGTAGGATTGTGTTCAGATCAGAAGAACATGCCATAAGAACATACTTCTGCTTTAACATTTCAGTTGGTTCATTTTGTCGGTTTCAGCTTTCCTGTCTGCATATGCTTTTGCCCACCCAGTAAGACTCAGTCACAAGCATGTAGCTAATTTTGAAGCTTGCGACCTGCACCCCGCCCACTACATGTATTATCCCTGACAGCATTTTATCTGGGCCTCCTCTATGCCCTCGACTGTCATTTACCTGGCTGCCTGAAGACCTTCTCCCTCCCTGATTGCTCTGGTTCTCTTCGAGGGAGCTTCTGCTCTGCTCACAGCTACTCAGTGTTCCTTTGCCAACCTTGCATTGTTTTATAGCACTTGCCAAGCAGATGGCAGTGACATTCGAGTCCTGCAAAGATTTCCACCAATGCCATGGGACTGGTCTTTGCTGAAGCTAAGCTAGGGATTGAGTCAGTGCAATGAAAACATGAACGATCGGCACATTAGGTATATATGTGTGTGAGTGTGTGTCCGGTGTGGGTGGGGCCTCAGCCATCTGGGCCTGTGGAGGTAAACAAAATCTCCATGCTGCCTAATTGAGTACTTTTCTCTGCCACAGAGCCAGTTTGTCAAATAAGAGTTTTCATGAGCATATATGCATTGCTCCCAGCCGGCATGGCAGCAATCAGATGTCCAGCCCGGGTTTGAAACCATTCCAGGGACTCCTTCTCCGCAAGGCACTAGACAGGGGCCTGGTGCACATCATCTAGATACAGCTAATCATGGCCCGTCTTTCTGACACCTTCCTGATGGCACAACTTTATCTGAACTGCCTTTCCGCACGTGAAAGGCCACCTTTTAGGGCTCAAGTCTGTGATCACTGCCCTGACTTTGGAGAGAAGCTACGATGAGCTAAAGAACCTGTCTAGATCATATCTCTTGCACCTGCATATGACAGAACATAATGCCTTTTGAAAATCGGGGAAGGCGCTGTTACCCCACCAGATTCCATCCCCTCTCCTCTGGCTCCCTGCGCCGAAAATCTAGTCTCTGCTTGTCCTGCTATGCCGAGTCAGCTACCTGTTTGTCTCGTCGGACACCGCCTCACTCCATGCAGGGGACAAAATGAGGAATTAGTGGCGATTTAGTTCTTTGTGAGATGAAGGTATCTCCATTGTCGACTCAAACTTCCTGAAAAATGCAAAAAACCCTAGCCTGTAAGACCGCCTCAAGATGCCGAACGGCTGAGATCAGGGGGTTAATGCTACTGCCATATCATTTTTATGTCACTTAGTTTCTCTGATAAAAGTCCATTTTAATCAAACTTTTCATCATTTCCTTGTAGCCAATATATCCTTGATGCCAGTTAGAATATTTAATATTAATTATTCAGTGGAAGGCCTCCATTATGAGTTTAGTTAGACGATTAGTGATTTAAAACACGTTAAGGCCCATTACGGTATTGATGTCCCCAAAATAGTTTTCACTGAATCTTGATGGACCACATATATTAAATTCCACAGATCTTTCCTTTTCCCTCCTTGTCCCTAGAAAATTCTAAACTATGACATGTCTGTTCGTTCAATACTCCTTTTAGACAAGAAGGGTGTGCCTGCTATTTCAGCGGCGCCAACTGTGATATTACCTTGAACTTGAAATGTGTTAAGCTTGGTAAACGGACCTCCATGTTTTCCCTCCTACACCTATCTGAGTTTTAGCATTTATTTCCCACTTTTTCAGCCAAAAGAAAAGAAAAGTTTATTTTGCACCTAGGTAGCTGCTCCATGGAGACGGTTGCTCTCTGTAATTTCTCATGGTCTTTGGTTATTCTTGATGTTTTCCTATTGTACTGTCTCCACCATCTGCCGCCAGAAGCTTGGATGGCCCTGGATGACTGTGGTGAGTTTCCTGACCCTGCTGACGGGCTTTGCATGACGCTCTCACTCTGCACCTGCCTCCCTCTGTCCTTTGCAGCTCTCCAGCCATTTGCTGCCGTCCCCTGGCCCAAGTTCCTCAGTTTGTCCTGGTGTCAACCTACCACAGGCAGAGATGCTCTGAATAAACCAAGTGTATTAACTCATTACCATATCCGGTTTGTATGTGTGTGTGAGGGCCATGTTTTATGGTTCTTTAAAATGATATCACATCGGGGCGCCTGGGTGGCTCAGTTGGTTAAGCGACTGCCTTCGGCTCAGGTCATGATCCTGGAGTCCCGGGATCGAGTCCCGCATCGGGCTCCCTGCTCGGCGGGGAGTCTGCGTCTCTCTCTGACCCCCCTCCCTCTCATGCTCTCTGTCTTTCATTCTCTCTCTCTCAAATAAATAAATAAAATCTTTAAAAAAAAAACACAAAAAACAAAACTCAGATACAACAACCCATGAATGAAAAGATACCACAGATTTAGAGAAGATATTTATAAGCCATATAAAAATTATTTATATTCAGAATACATAAAGAGCTCTGACAAAAAATCAGAAAAAGACAAAAAAAACAGTTATAAAATGGACAAAGGCTACATACAGGCAATTCACAAAAGGTAAATCTGAATGGCCAATAAGCATATTACTAGCAATGCTCAACTTCATTAATAATTAAAATGCTAATTAAAATTAGAAGATATTGGGCGCCTGGGTGGCTCAGTTGGTTAAGCGACTGCCTTCGGCTCAGGTCGTGATCCTGGAGTCCCGGGATCAAGTCCCGCATCGGGCTCCCCGCTCGGCAGGGAGTCTGCTTCTCCCTCTGACCCTCCCCCCTCACGCTCTCTCTATCTCATTCTCTCTCTCAAATAAATAAATAAAATCTTTAAAAAAAAATGATATCACATCACTCAAACGTGCAGGCATCTTGGATAAAAAGCGAGTGCCTCCCCAAAGGCATGAACACATGATGTCTTCCGCAGGCATAAATAAGAGTAAAATCAACAGGTTTAGTTTCCATTTTTATTCACCAAAATCTGCCTGCAGATGGTTTCAAAGATGCCATACTTACTCCTAAGCTGGCCAATTGTGTTTGAAAAGGAAATCAAACCAAGAGCAATGAAGGCGAAGGCAGACGGGGCGTGATGTGAGCGTGTACAACGCCTACCACGCACCATGTACTTTCTGTGGGTTGTCTCACTTTCTGCTCACCATCCAACTGGGTGGGAGTCATTAGGATGCTCATTTTGGAAAAGGAAAAAAAATCCATCCTTGAAGTGGCAAGATCAGATTCAGGATTCAAGCTCAGTTCTTTCTGGCTTTCAAGATCTTTTGTCTTTCAATTTACCTGACCACTAACACTGACAAGTTAGGGAGAAGGCGGAATACAGCAGCTTTTTTCTCGAGTAACATAAGTTCATGGGAAGGAAAATATCTGGGGCCATATTAGAAATGCATTCGTTGTTTCTTAGGGCTCCAAAGAACATGGGAAATGTTGAAACCTGCAGGTGGTGAAAAAGTAATAAAATACAATAAGACAAATAATAGGGAATTTATGGGGAAAAAGAAAATTGCTTTTGAAGCATACCATTTTTCGTCTTATATCACCGTTTTCCCTGAGTAAAAACAAGATAGCCACATTTTCCTTACAGCAGTTATTCTGTTCCTATCAGGAGCATAAATAAGGATGTAAATGGCTCCACCTAGGGCTGCACGGGCACAGAGGCTGAGTACCCCAAGTGCAAGTACCCGGGTGGCCCTTCCACGGAAGCACTTGTCATGGGGCATTGGGGAGGAACCAACGCTTGCTAAGCATTCATTGTGCTCTAAGAACTCTGGTGCATACTTCGAATCTAACCGCATTTATTTCTAGCAACAATCCTGAAATAAATTTTATTATCCCAATTGATAGATGAAGAAACTGAGGCTCAAGATCCAAAGTGATAGGGTCAGGGTGGCACATAGAATAAATGGCAGGCTTTGGATGTGGTCTAGCTCTTTCTACCTCTGAAACCTCTAGAATCTTTACAAATCAAGTTGTCTTGTGCTAGGCTGGCTGAAAACAAGTAGGAGAAAAGCATTCGATGGCCGTCCCTTACTGAGGCAGCCCTCGCCGTGCTGACCCCGTCCTAAGTCACTGCTGTATGTAACTCTAAGACGTGAAAATGAACAAAACCCTAACAGGCATTCAAAATTACGAAGAACAGCAACCATGAGCCAAAGAGCTCCCCTTAGTGTATATGAACACCCACCTCCTTCCAGCTAAAAAAAAATCTTTTAAAAAGTGCTCTTTGTTAAAGACAACCTCTCTGTTATGCTCGTGTTTAAAAAATAACCAATTGGTTCCACGTGAGCAATTTTCATAGCCAGGAAAGTATTGTTGCTTCTTTCACGGCATAGGCCTGGCAGCTCCTCAGGGGACATGGCTGCGATGTAAATGCCAGATAGGGATGGCATCAATTGACTGTATTGCTTCAAGTCCAGAGAAGAGAGCTTTGGCAGTCAGTTACCACAGAGGTGCCACACGAGCCCATCTGTGCCCTGGATTTCATGTGACACAGGCCCCCTAACCTCAGTCATTGTGCCAGGAAACACCTTGGTCCAGCTCCATTATTTCTAGCAAAGGCAAACATTTGCAATACAAATGTGGAAGGGGTTGGTACAAAAAGAGCAGCATCCAGAATGTGTTCTTGCTTAGATTCCAAGGCTTCAGTTAAGCCTGGAGAGAAGTGGTTCAGGCTTGTCCCAGTAGAGGGTTGTCCCACTCAACAATCAGCAAAACTGCCCCTTGTGGTTGAATATGGAATGACATGTCAAATAGGTAGGAACCTGGCAATTCTCCCTGGCAGCTCTCCACCGACAATATGCTCTGGGGCATGAGAAGTCGCCTTTGAACCTCGCCATTGCTTGAAAGTGAAGACAGGGTGGTGACTGCTCAGATAAGGTTTCTGCCCACTAATTGCTTGCGTGTAGCTGAGGCAAATGCACGCCCATTTCCAGAAATGATAGTGTCTGACAGCCTGGGTTTTACAAGGTACCGGAAAGAGCTGTAATTGTTGCGGGAGAGGTTTAAGATGGAAAATAAACATGTTGAGCTATTTTAAGAAGGAGCTTGCCACAATGAAGTTTTTCTTCTGGAAACAGTCCTATAAAATCAGGATCGGAGTTTGTGCTTGCTTGATCACTTTCCCCTGATATGTTGGTGCCTTTGACAATTTATGCTAAATGGTCTAGACTGTGTGACACCCTTTTACGCTTTTACATTTTGGGTTTTTTTTTTTTCTAACATCCAGAATCAGGTCCGTATATAAGCCAGAGCTTCTAGCCAATATTCTATGAGTAATTTCCAGATGTGCCACATGTAATGTGGCCAAGATAACGGGAGGACTGCTTTCTGTGGATTGGTTATAGACAAGTCGCTTACATTATCACCTTGTCAACAGCTTGAATTCCATAGTTTGTCCTTTTTCTGGTCACTTCCTTCATATCTGATTTTTTTAAAAACCCAGTTTAGTCCTGAATTGTTCAGAGCTAACTGTGCAATTTTATTAGCCTAAACAGATGAGCTTAAAAAGTCATCTATGCTTACTTATTCCTTCATTCAACACCTATTTGCTGACTACCTACTAAGTACAATACACTCCATAGGGCTTGAAGATATAATAAGAAGCCCACAAGACACGTCCCTGGACTAGGAAACTTGTAACCAAGGGGAAAAGATAATAATTGTACAGTCATGAAAGAAACATAAAATTTCAACTCTGCCCCTTATGAAAAACAAGAGATACGTGATTCCAAAAAATATGGCAAATTGGACTGAATCAAAGGAGGAAGTGACACCTGAGCTGTGACCTGAAGGAGGTTAGAGAGAAGACATAAGGAACATTCCAAGCAGGGAAAACAACATGTGCAAAGGCCTTGTGGTAGGAGAGAGCACAGTGAACTGAGAGACTGAAAAAAGGCTGGGAAGGAGACTGCAAGAGCCAAGCAGGAGAAGCAGGTAAAAGTCAGACCATGAGTGGTTAAGTATGTTTATATTCATCCAAACACCCATTAGAAACCATTTATGGGTTTTAAGCAGGAGGAAGACAAAGATTTGTGTATCAAACTTTTTTTTTTTTTTTTTTAGCTGCAGGGTGAAGAATAGATTGGAGGGAGGTAGGATGCAAACCAGTTCAAAGGCTATTTGCTGTGGCTCAGCTGAGAGATGGTGGGGCATCCAGGGGTGATGGTGATGATAGCGGAGATGGGAGGAGAGGGTGGGAAGAACTGACAGAACGTTCTGATGGATTGCATGTGGAGGTGTGGGGAATAAGTAAAGCCAGGTGTTGAGAACGAATCCCCACACAATGGCATGGGTGGTGGTACCACTCTCCAAGAGAGGAAGTACCGGGAGAGGACCAGGTTTGGGGGGGTGGGGGCAGATCATGAGTGTGAGCTGAGACATGCTAGATTTGAGGTGCCTTTTAGACTTCCAGAAGGAGATCCTGAAACACACAGCAGAGATAGCTCAACAAGGAAGGGAAGTGCGGTGGCTAATCCAGGATATTAGACCAATGTGTGCACTTGAGCACAGAAGACCCCAGGGCATATCAAGGGTGATGATGTCATGAAGCGCAGAGTCTCCTACTCAGAAAGTACACAAAGAAGCAGGTGGACGGTGTAAATTGCATAGGCCTGGCCTCCAGTCTGTGGTTGTAACGTGTCTTCCCTGCTTATATGGACAACAAAGGCTTATCTATCACTGTCTGTGTAATTTCATTCTGGAAATTATATTTTTCTCAAGTAGTAAGCATTGGTGACTTAATGCCATCTGGCATTCTGTGACTTAGCATAGCTCTGACCCCATAAAGTGTAGGCATAAAGATAACAAGAAACAGCGGAAATCATTTTGGTGACAGCGCTGTCCTTAAAAGACAGAATATTCTTATTCTTCAGAAATACGCACTGAAATATTTAGGGATAAAAAGACACGAGTCTCCAATGTACTCTTAAATGGATCCAGAAATAATAATATGTATATATAATAATATGTGTATGTACATGTTTATAAATATGGAGAGAAAGAGGGCACGTGGAGGGGAAGGGAACAGACCGGAAGAAAAGAGAATGAATGAAAAAGTAAATGGGGCAAATGTGAAGATGTCGTAAATCTGGAGAAAGGATACAGGGAGTCCCTTTTACTATTGTCGCAGCAGCAAGAACACCAATACAAGGAATGGTGGAAGTTCCCATAATTTTCTAGTGCCAACTCAAAAGTAAAAAATGTCCTCATTCTAAAGTCTGAGGCTGGGTTTGCCCCAAAAGCAGACCCTGAGACAGAGATTTGAGAGCAAGTGATTTTATTTGGGAAGCGATCCCAAGAAGTATTGGAAGGAGAGTGAGGAAGAACAGGGAAGGAAGCCAGTCTATACTGCATTCATGAGCAGGTAACTGCGCAGGCCATGGGGATCAGTTCCGCTAGGGCCCTTTGGAAGTAGTACCGCGTGCATTCACACCTTGTGCCACCCGAGGGCAAGGATGTTGCAGAATTTATCTTGCGAGTCCTATTTGTCCTTGGCTAAGGATTGCTCCTGAAGGAGCCAGCTCCCCAACACTTCTGCCTATCTAGAGCACTGGTACCAGGAAGCCTCAAGCCAAGAAGCACACATATGTGGAGTCAGTCCTGCAGTGGACCGGAAGTGGGGAGAGCCAGGTGGGACCGAGCAGCGCTGCTACAGCAAGTGAGCCAGAAGTCCCAGGGTCAAAGTGAATCAGTCCTGACATCCTTTCACAAGAGGAAAATAGATGGTTATTAAGTAGGTCCAGACAATCTTGATGCATTCATTTTATTTTTGAAGGAGGTGTTGTACGAATTGGTCATGTCTTCTATGGAACACAGTGAATAATGATAGAATTGACAGAGCTGCCCCAGAGCAGAACCTCAGAAGAATGTATTTCCGGTTTCTCTGTTTCACTCAAATATACAATTCATCAAAATGATGGAAAGTCTTTGATGAGTTCATTTTCTCTCGAGTCCAGGTTCAGAACCTCACTGAAATACGGCAGCACTTCTGAGAATGCCAGAATATGAAAGCCTCAGGAAAATGGGAATTGGGTACTTAGGTGCCTAACTCAAGCATGCCCATTATTGCATGATGCCAATTTGAGGATCTGCAGTGACTTGACTTATGATCATGGCTGTAAACACATACCTGGTCAGGTTTGCATGGATTTCAACAGGCCACCTTTGCTCCAATTAAGAATAGCAAGAATTTAGCCAAATGCAAGTACTAGTCATAGAGCTCTAGTCATACTGCACCTGTGGTCTCACCTTAGTAAGAGACTTTATGTGGATATCAGTGTTGCATCCAGGAAGCCTATGCAACTGGATCAATCACATCCAGTCAATTAAGATGCTTAAGCTCATCTTCCTGAGAACAAAATGTATAGGTTATAAATCAAGCAGACCACAGGATAAATTCCTAACATGTAATTATTAGAACAAAGAGTGAATATTTTTAAAGTTCTTGATATATATTGCCAGAGTGACCTCTAAAAAGGGTATCCCAACTTACACCTCCACCAGCAGCAAATATAAAATACTTCTTTAACTTGCATCAATGTAATCGATTAAGAACTACCAATTATGATCACAAACTGTTTTAATTTGCAACTCCTTTACTTGTCATCAAGTTGAGTGTTCCTCACATATTTATTGGAATTGGTATTTTTTTTTCAGTCTATGGTAGCTCATCTGTTTTCATATCATTTTTGTCTAGGTGTTTAATACTTCTTGATTTGCTAGAGCTCTTCATATATTAAGGACATTAGCCCTTTGTCATATGTTAATATTATTTTAATTTAACTTTAAATTATACTTACGGTAAATAGGAGTTTATAATTTTTATAAGTTAAATCTTCAACCTTTTGGCTTATTATTTATTCTTTGCTTTTATATGTAAAAAGTTGTCTTCCATAGTGAGACCAGAAACATTTGCCTATTTTTCTTCTAGTTATGATTTAATTTATTTCTTAATTATTTATTCTACTGCAGGAATATTTTGAACACACATGTCACCCTAAGCAGTAATGTGCTTTCATAACATAGTTTCAAGCAGTATTAACTGTGATATGGTTGTAATCATAAAAAATACATGGTGGTCTAGATACCCATGTTAAGTGGCTTTGTACAGATAATGTGGAAGATATCCATGCAGTTTACTGACATGCATCAACCAGCCAGTTTTTTTCCTTGCTCTCACTGCAGTTGTGTATTGTGTCAGGATACACCAGGTCTTCAGTGTCCTGGGAGTAGTCAGGATCACCCAGATGGGTTCTTTCTTAAGGTGGCACTTGCTCTTGCAAAATATGCACTCCTCTCTTTGACTCTCTGCCAGCTGAGGTGACCCTCTGTGGCATGAACATAGTGTGACGGTTGAGCTGACACACACGCCCTGCATCCCTTGGAACATGCGTGCCTCTGTTCTTCAGATCTGCTTGACAAGACCTCCAAGTGTGCTCCCCAAAGACAGTGTTTATATCATTGGAAGTTTCTCTTTGAATTTCTCTGAGAAAGATGCAGATCTACTGGCAAGAGACTTAGCTTGAGATAGCACACGTATCACTTTGGCGAAACCCAAAGGAACCATGAGAAGGGTCTTGATCTGGCAAATTTAAATTGTCCACTGGTTGGTTTCAGGGGACCCTCAAACTCCCTGAAGTGACGTGCTAACTTTTTAATGAATAAGATTTCATTCATATTTCTGAGGGAAGGGGTGAGTGAGAAAAGTTTTACGACTCAATAAGTTTAAAACTTACTGAATGCGAGGAATTTGCTGTAAATGCTTCTTAAAGGGGTCATTCTAAAAAATCCTCCCCTTACAGTTTCTATGTGGCCAGCATTTTTCTTTCAGTAAAATAATAATGTCTTCATAGAGAATATTTCATTTGTAAAATTCATGAGAAAAAATACCCGAACAGTAGCTTACTGTGTTGAAGGGTGTCTTCAATATCGAAGTGAATATAATAGTTCTAGCAAGAAAACTTATTTTGGTCTCCTTTCAGCCCCCCACAGCATAATGTGTATATATATTTCTATTTTAAATCCTGCCTTTTGTGTGCTTTTAGAAAGAACAAAACCTTCCCAGAATATAAATCCCAGAAAATGGGATGAATGGCATCAAACTCTTAAATAGGAGCCCCTGTTTCCCTCCTCCCCATCACACCCACCAGCAACATGAAACACAGGCCCAGCTCACCAGTGCTACCTAAGGAAGGATTTACACATCCTATCTTCCCAGCATTTGAAAGGTAACATTCTGTTTCATCCCCTGAGAGTAGAGAGGAGAGGAAACACTATGAGAAGGAACAACAGCAACCTTCTTTGGAACACAAAATACTACGTTACGTCAATCCCACTATAAATGATAGCAGCATAAAACCACAGGAAACCCCAAAAAAGTAAAATACTAACATGAAACCATAGCCACCCCACCAGGTATAATTTAGATAAAGAATCCGGTTAATGTATGTAGGATGTTGTAACATAGTTGTTCATGAACCACCGGCAACAGTTTATACTGGAAAAGAATAGAGACATTAGTTGCTAATAGATGACAAATATCCTTTATTCATTCTTATATTTAAAAGCCGAATGTCCTCAAATAAAATACCAATCAATGGCTAAAAATTTAAGGGCTGCTGTATCTTTGTCTCGTAATATGGATTTGTGGCCTAATCTAGAATTTTCTTGACCTTTTTGTCTAATGGTGGGATATAAATAAGAGAAAGATGGTTGCATAAAACATCCTCTGCATGTGAATGTTTTTTACATATGAGTAATTTCAGGCGGCTAAAGATGGAATGAGCTAACCTGAAAGTAACAAACTGCTCACTGTCTCAGCCAAATTAGGCTTCATGCTGAAAGGCATTCCTTAAGAAGTCAAGAAGGCCAGGGGTCAAGCCATCAGGCTGGGACTACAGCTGTCAAGCCACCTTTTGCAGTCTCCATGGGAGCAACCAAAGAAAACCCAGCAAAGAAAATTTCTCAAAAAATCAACAGCAAGAGTAAAGCAAAAATAAGCAGATGTCCCAGAAGACTCTATTGGTATTATGAAGAAGGCTAGAGCAGGGCTAACAGGGTTTGGATTTTATCAACCTTGCTAATAAAAGTCACTTGGCTCTCCATCGAGAAGAGCAGTTGGTACAATATGGAAAGGTTTTAAAGACCATTAATTTCTTGAAATGAAACAGCTGGCCTTATTGGCTATTAAATAATGAGCCAGATTCTCCCCAGTGCCTAAGTCACTTTCTAGTAGTAAATTAGTCATTTAGGGAGGCACATTAACTCTTTAAGAAGATTAGGGTCCGATTTAGTGCACTTTATGTGTAGGAGGAAAATTGTAGGGAATCTGGCTGAAGCTGAGCAAAGAAAAGATGGAGACAAGATGGAATCTGATGGAAGGAAGCAAACCTGTGTCTTGTGTTACCATGACCGCTGAGATGAGCATGGGAAATTTGAGGAATTGAGTTGTTGAGGAACATTTAATCTAGTGTTCTGAGGTTGGATGAGATCGTGACAGTAGAGAGAGTTGACACTTCACTCATTATTCATTTATTCATTCACTCAGTCAGTCATTCAGTCAACTTTTAGTTGGACAATACTGTGTAGCAGGCACTGAGGAGATATTCTTCAGTGAAACACAGTCCTTGTCTCCAGGGCTTTACAGTCTAGTCTCTGGTGCCTTAGGTAGGGAGTGGAAGACAGACAAAGGGAGATTGCAGTAGCGTATATCAAATGCTAAAATTGTATTTACATACATTGAATTTGAGGGGAGAGGGTGGCAAGACATGTAGTTAGGAGCACCTTGTACAACACGCTAAGATGGTTGACTCCACTCAGAAACCCTCTGGCCTTTGAAGCCTTTTACACGAGGGAATGGTTTGATCAGATTTGCGTTTTAGAAAAAGCCCCTTGATAATTTCATGGAAAATAAATTGGAAGGACAAGACTGGAATAAGAAAAGACAATGTGAAGCTGTTGATATATTCCCTATGAGGAACGCTGAGTGCCTGAAACGAGGCTGTAACAGTGGGGAATGCCAGCAAGAGAAGAAGGGGGTGTGCTTTTAAGGAGATGACTTGACATGACTTGATGGCTGAGTAGATATGGTCATTGAGGGACAGGCTGGTGACAAAGGTGACTCTCAAGTCCCAGGCTTGGGCAGTTGGGTGGAGGGAAGCGCCATTCTCCTCAGCAAGTAAGGACAATGGGATGCACGTTTTGGCGGAAAGGCAGTGATGGTTCTGGTCCCTAGGGGGATGGTGAGCTGGCAGAGAAGCAGAAGAAGTTATCCATGGGAGTCACCTAAAGAGATTTGAAAAGTACATGCTAAAAGGAAACTGTGACTTATAAAATTGCATAATTCCTCAAGTTTAAACTGAATTGCTGAAGGGTATTTTGGTTGGTTTTTCTGCCACAGGAAGGGATTTCAAAGATGCAGATGTCTCCAAACTGTGGCTGTATCATTGCTCACTGTTCATAGTGTTCAAGTGATTGGAAAGTGACAAATCGGAAATAATCATCTTTGGAAAAGCCACCTTTTTTTTTTTTTTTTTAGCTCAGCACATCAATGGTTAATAAACATCGATATGAATATCGGGAAATTTATATTCTATGTAGAAAGTAGAAAATTGCACAGGTTGCAGACTAGGCAAATTAACAATTCTTTCTCTGTCAGCACTTAAAATCTGTTCTGTGGTTTCTCTCTACGGTATGGGGTGAAAGGTGCCAACAAATTGGTTTCGATGATGTAAGTATCTGAAAATATGGAAGAAATTATATATTGGGGAAAAAGAAATTCTTATATATTGAAAGGTGTTGACAGCTTCACCACAGAAGAGCAAAAAAAAAGTCCTTAAAGATAAAACATTATTTCTGAATTTCAGTCACCACAGTAACAATGTTATACTCTGTGCAGCAAAAGTCATTTTTAGAAAGAAAGTTGACATCAAAGTCTACTAAACCAATAACCCTTGTGGCAACTTCACGATGAGAACCTCATTCTTTAGGAATGCGAAAAGCATAAAATGAAAAGGGTGCAGAGTTCATAGATTGCCTAATGAGAACGTAGCAGAAGCAGACGACAAACAGGACTACACATGGCACTCTTTGTAAATCAAGGTGTCGCTCTGGTGCTAGTTGTATCATGGTTCCAGGAAGAGGTGCCCAGGTACATGGCCCCAAACTATCCTGTCCACATTCCACGTGAGCATGGATTTTCATTGTTCTTCACACACTCCGGCTGGAGCAGACAATTGCTGCTCTAGAAGAATCCCCCCAGAAAGATCAATGGTACTTCTTTGTGCCACCTGTTTTACTCAGAGACCCACCAGTCATTCCTGGTAGTAAAGCTGCCCCCTCCGTGTTCTAGCATGTACTGAAATCCGTAAACCCACTGACGGAATGCTCTAATTTGGTGCAACGTCACATCCTTTCAGCATGTGTCCTGAAGCTTTAACAGGACACAAAGCCTTTCCCTTCACAGTTACATGAATGAGTTTAAAAATGGGATTCCTGGGCTGAAATGTATAGGATAATACCCTATTTTTTCTGTGTTGATGAGGAGAGGGAGCTAGAAAGTAGAGAACCATCAATACCTAAAGGAGCTGTAAGGGGACAGAAGCCCCTGAGGAGTGAGAGAGAGATGCCATACTGAAGGTAGCATTTACAGACTTAAAAATAGAGCCTGTGGCTTCATCTATTGCACAAAGAAAGTTTGTGCCCTCTGTCAGTGGCCCATCTCACAAGCGACATTATGGTAAGAGGAAAAGCCACCGGCCGCCACCTTAACTGTTTGTTGGCTCTAGCAAGAACAAGGCACGTTCCACATCAGGACACATTTTTGAGTATCCCGTTTGCTGTTTCAAACCCAAATAAACAAAAAAATGTCAGTTGGGGCCAGGAAAAGCAAATGTTTGAAAAAAATAGTTTTCAGACTTGTAGGCTTGTGATGTGGCAGGGAAATGGGAAAAGATTGTAAATAGGTACTAGGCCAGAGGATTTGCTATACAGTGGGTGATGGGTGAATTTTTAAAGGAGAAAGCAAATGCATGCCGATTTTAATTTAAATTCCATCTGGGCCAAATTGCATGTGTATGTATACACAGACAAACACACACATATGGGGAATATATATATGTATACATATAGGAGGGGTAATATATATGGGAGAACAAAGAATAACAGTAAAGTAGGTAACATATATTTAAATATTTCACAAGGATAGTTTAAAGATAAATAACGTTTGCCAAGTTTTTTTCTTCCCCTTAGATCAGAAATACTATGGAAATAAATATATCTTTTGACGGGATCTTTAATATATCTTACGTGTCTCCAAGAGTCCCAACAGCTGCCCCAAGAGTTTCCTACAGACTGTTTTCCTCTCCCTTTCCTCTTCTTACCTTGACAGGTATTAGAGCAAATAAACTTCTGTATGTTGCTTGACTACAGATAAATGCCAAATAATAATATGTTAGGTAGAGTTTCATCCGTACATGTCATTTATAGCAAGAGTTTTAAATCCCTTGTCGACTCTATATCATGTGCATTCAAAGACCAAAATCCCCCCAGAAAGCAAGACTGTCCCCTGGCACATGTCTGTGTCATGTAAGAAGGTAGGACAGACACATCCATGACCCTTACAATCACTTTGGCACTGGTACAGAAAGCTGTGGTCCAAGTATCAGCAAAGTAGCTAAAGCCAATGAAGATGTGCCTACTCTAAAACATAAAGCATATAGCCTTACAAGGGGGATCGAATACTATAAACCAGGATCATAAGAATGGATGTTAAAAGTAGAATAAGAAAAAAAAAAGTATTGACATGGTGATGTCAAATGGAGTGGCCCAAAATTCATGTTTCAAGCTGATCCCATCAACCTCCGGATTTTACTGTTACATGACAATTGCGTAATTTAACTTTGTAGTTAAGTCCAAATCTATGCCATCTGACGTGGATTCTTGCATCGAAGTAGCCCATCAAATTATCTTTTTATTTATTTTTCTAAAGATTTTATTCACTTGTCAGAGAGAGAGAGAGCACAGGGGAGCTGCCAGCAGAGGGAGAAACAGGCTCTCCGCCAAGCAGGGAGCCCGACATGGGGCTCGATCCCAGGACCCAGGGATCATGACCTGAGCCGAAGGCAGACGCTTAACCAACTGAGAAACCCAGGCGTTCCAAATTATCTTTTTTTTTTTAATGCTTTTTTAGCTCATCTCCCCAACTAGAAAGTATGAGATTTTTGAAGGTAAAGACTCTGTCCTAAACTTTTCTATATGCTCTGCAGTACCAGCTAGACGGTATATAGGTGGTAAATATTTGGTTTTTACAACTGATTATAATGAGTTATGCTCTAATAAAGTTCATCTGCTGTAAGAGTACAAGTGAACAACTAAGTAAATCAGTAAAGTGTAAAAAAATAAATATTTTCATACAAAAAAATCAGATTTTTGAATCTGCAAGAAAATATATTTCTCTTTCCCTAGCATTCCAGTTGTTCATTTTTGCAGGCCCAGAATTCTTTGTTCAAAACAGTGAGAGCTGTTATTCTTATACCCAGTTGTTCAGAGCCTACATTTTGGGGATAAAAATGCGGCTTAGGGGGAAAGGGGAGGCTGAGAAAAATGTCAAAGTCAAGGAATTAGAAAAATCTGAGTGACCCACGTAAGGGAGAAAAAAGCCACTGTGGCTTGGTCAGTTTCTCCTGGCCTCTCTTGTCCTCCTCGCTGGGGGTGAGGGCTCCCTTGAGGCCCCGAGGTACCTTTGCCTTCTTGTTTTGTGAATTCCAGCTGACAAGCTGAAGGGGCAGTTACAGAGCAGCCACACCAGAGGCCCCCAGGCTGTCAGGCACTTTCTGTGAATGGATGACAGTTTGCATTTCACTCCCCAGCAGAGGTGGTATCCAGCCAGTGCTACTTCAAACCAATTCGGCAAATCACATTTTGGGCTGAAAATTGGTTTACTGCGCCCACTGTGTCTTGGAGGCCAAACTGCCCTGGCTGAGGGTGGGGCTTTTGCCGAGGTGGGACAGCTCCAGAATGATTCTTTGTCCTTCAATTGAAGTGACAGCATATTTTTTCACAGATTAATTTTAAATTACCCATGTTTATATCCTTTAATCAAGATGATAAAAACAGCACAAATAATTTTCCACACTATTCTTTTATTTTTTTATTTTTTTTTTTGAGACTAATAATAGCTGATTGGCTCTTGACATTTACTGCCTCGCAGAGCAGAAGTTTTACTCCCGACACACGAGCTTGGACTGTTTACCACTGAGTCTTAATTATTTTTCACCTTGCTTTTGTCTCATATTAAAATAAATGAGGAATAAAGCTCAAATCATGGTGCCACCAAGATTCCTTCTGCGAACATAAAGAGGATGCTTTCATAAAGAGATTTGTCCCCTGGATTATATCTCACGCTGAAATAAGGGCCTTCTTCCTGGAAGAAATATTTCTTAAAAATGAGTACTTGCAAGAAGTGTTCATCTGTGAACTTTTACCAATTAGAAATGGCTCCATACTTAAGACTCTTTAATAATGTCTGTTAAGCAGCATTTTAGCTCATTTTTATAACACATTTAGGTTTGGTGATTTATATTAAACATTAAACGTAATAAATTTAGATCTTTTTTCAAGTATCAGGCGCAGCATCTCTGAATCACCCATTTTATCGGCATGCCCCTGGAAAGGTCCAATCTCTTGCCATCATTCATGGCCGTAATAAAACAGGCTTCTCCTGTCTCTTTCTTGACATCTATAATAATGGGAATGACATGTGTGTGGAGACCCCGTAACAAGAGGGTGTGTTGATACTGCTTCGTGGCAGGGACTAAAGGTCTATGACCAGAGGGTGAGCTGAAAACATGCATCAATGACTTCCGTCCCAGTTTGGTACCAAAAGCTATACTTATGCCTATGTTTTAATGAACAAGGAATAAGTTTCAGTACCAAAAAGAAAAAAAAAAGAGAGAGACATTAAATGTCCCACTCTACATGACTAGAGTTTGTAAAAGAATTAATCGCAAAGAATGGAACTTTGAAACACAAATGGATCTACTCGTGACAATCAGAGGAGAGATATAAAACCTTCCTATTGGTTCACTCTTCACTTGCTGAATCATGGGAAGGCATAAGATGGTAAAATCCCTTGGAAAAAGCTATTCTCTTGGATGCAGCAATAAGTATAGTAGCCTTCTTTAGAATTATGACAAGTTTAAATTATTCTACTTCATACTGAAAGTTGCTTATAAGTTTTTATTGCAATTTGAGTCTAAAATACCTACCTACTTTTGGAAATATATATTAAATTGAGAAAATGCTCACATTCCAAGCCTTTGAGTAGGGTTGAGAATTCACTAATACTTTCAATTAAGGACACTGAATGGTCTAAAAATTTTAATTTTATATTCTTAAGATAAAAAGATGTTGGAAGAAGACATAACTCTAGTTTTCAGGCATCACTCACTCGGAGGCAGCTTTCATGGATTGGGTTTAGGGCTGGTCTTCGCAGCCTGGCTGGGTCCTGGCCCCCAGATGTGGATCCTGGGCCTGCTGTCTTCATGTCTGGTTGCCATTTGGAAATAACTAGATGAGAAGACACGGGTGAGCCAGCACAAATCCATCCGTCATGCAGTTGGCCCTCAGTCTCAAATGGGCTATGTTTCTACAGTCTGTGTTTATACCAACTGTCCTGGAGCTCGGAATGCATTTCTCCTAGAAAGGATGCTCTATGCAAGAAGCTGCCAAGCTAGTAGCCACACAAACCTATTTAGCCCATTACATAATTGGAATGCTGTCCACATGAAAACCACTTTTAAAATATTGTTGCTGTGGGACATTGACACACCTTCCCCAGAGTAGGCATTCTCTACAGATAAGGGACTCAGGAGAACCCTCTTGCCTTCTGGAGTCACATACTAGAGTCTGAACGCAAAGCTGAGACGTAATGAAAGGAAACAGGATGAAGAATCATGACTTTGAAGACTACTGTGACAATGCTGGTAACTAAAGCCGAAAAATATGAAATTGAATAAGAAGTCATGTTTCATCTATTTGAATAATTGTGTTTGAGAAAAAGCAGGTTCCATCAGAAAAGGATGAGGAAGTAGCTAGAAGCTGTTGTTGAGGTTCTGAAGGAAGCAACTGGCCACTTTCCAGGTTGATGGCTTTGCTTCCTTTGCAATTTTTTTTTTCCTAAAACATTCTGTATACTAGCCTAGATTATTGCCTTTTTCCTCAAATATTCCTGCCAATGGACCAAAGAGCAAATGGCATTTTATTGAGGTATCTGGAAGGAGTGAGAGAGGAGGAGGTCGGTAGCCATACTGTTCTGGAATGGCTTGAGAATAAATATCACAATAAAAGTCAAGAAAGTGGTGTTGCCTCGGATGGAATTAAATGGGGTGTTTATTCGTGGCACCCAGAGGAAAACTGGGCATACTCAAGTCTCTTGCTGACTGATGCAGGGGCTTTAAAAAAGCGGGGTCAGGGGGTGATGAGGAAGAACTATTCTAACCAGCATTTCCTGTGACAACTAGTATAGAAGGCGCAGAACTCAGGACAGCTGGGTTGGTAAACTGGCTATTCTCAGGTAATCAGGAAAGGAAGAAAGAATGGGTCATGGGGGGGCAGGGTGGTGTGGGAGTAGGCGTGTGAATATATAACCTAATTGTAAAAAATATACTTTTTAACTGTTGCATAAGTACATGAAATTGGTTGTTCTCGATTCAGGGAGTATTTCTACCCGAAAGAGAAGGCACTCTACATGCTCTCCATGGATTCATTACATGAAATGAAACTTAGAGCATTACGAGTGGCTCTGAGCCTCGGTTTAACCAATTATCAGGCAATGCCTGTGTCATGAGCTTGACATCCACTAGGAATGAGGCTCTGGAGAACCAGAGATGTTCCCATGTGATTCCTGCATTCTGAGAATTTACCTGAGCGTGTGGCGATGATGGCTGAAGGAATTAGAAGACATTGGAAACAATATGCAAAGGAGAGGTTAGTCATCTCTCCCTGCAACTCACTGTGTGTGTGTGTGTGTGTGTGTGTACATACATACTTAACATACACACCTGTGTGTGTGATATCTATGCATACTTTCTGGAATGGCTTGAGAATAAATATCATGATAAAAGTCATGATGACGGTGCTGGTGGGGAGGGTGATGACAGCAGCTGATACTCACTGACGGCTTCATACGTGCGAGGCGCCCTTCTCAGTGTTTTACCCGTTTTGACTCATTTAATCCTCACGACAGTTCTATCAAGTACATACTGTAATTTCCCCATGCTATAGTTAAAGAAAGATAATCTCCTGAGTTCTTGCCAAATTTTAATTTAGCGATTCCCAAACACAACCAAGATGAATCAGACTTTCTGTTCCAATGCTCTTAAACCCACACTTATCTGGATAAATTGGAACAACCGTTCACATATATAATAAGGGACGATGCAGAGGTCTGCCCCGATCTCGGGTCCATTCCCTTTTCCTATCCTAGGTGCCCTATTTCCACTTCCCTTCCAGTTCTGGCTACCCCTCTTCTAACTCTGTCTACACAGCTTGTGGTTGTCACTTTTGAACCCAGCCCCACCGTGTTCCTCATAAACGGTAATACAAAGAGGTAGGGAGAGATTTTCAACATCTTACTTTATTTTACTAGCAGTTCTCATTATGAAGGGCCATGTTAACCAATGGCAAGCCTCAGACACCAAGTGGCATTTTTAGATGTTCTTTCTTTGAAATCTGATTTTGTAAATATTCAGGAAAGTGCTTAAAGGATAAAAATCCCAAGCATTTAAACACAACTGAAAACAATGTTTTGTAGTCCTGCGCTTTCCAATATGGTAGCCACTATCAAATGTGATTCTCAAACACTTAACAATGCGACGAGCCTAAATCGTGATGTGTTTTAAGTGTGGCATCCAAACCAGGTTCCAAAGATTTAGTACAACCCCCTCCCCTAAGATGGAAAATATCTCATTATTTTTTATATTGATTACATGTTGCAATTATAATATTTTAGCTATGTTGGGTTAAATAAAATGAATTATTAAAATTGGTTTCATCTCTCCCATTGTACTTTGTAATGTGGCCACTAGAAAAAATTTAATTATATGGGTAACTTGCATTATTGTCTATTGGGCCGCACTACCATAGACCCTAAAACAAAGAGACACCATGCGAAGAGAGTGGTGGAAGCTTCCACTGGACCACCCCGGTTAAAGTCTGAAGGGCACACGTTCAACCTGAGCCTTCTTTTTTGGAAAACATTCTTTTTTTTTTTTTTTTTTGCCCCTTAAATTGTGCATAATACCAGGCACACCTGGATTTCTGGGTAATTGCACCCACAAGTGGCTACATGCAGACACAATTAGGTGCTTGCAACTTGTTTGAAGGCACAGGTGTCTAATTGCGCCCACAAATGGCCATTTGGCAGGCACCGCTCGTTGTGCACAGAGCTGATTATAGGCAGAAAATGGCAACAACCAAAAAGGAGGCTTGGATAACGGAGGCATGAAAACAGACCCTGCGTCACCCCAAGGCCTCTGTGTGACCGCTCCTTGCAGCCTTTTCTGTGCACTGCCTAGGTGTTTATGGCGAGAGGCATATTTGGAATGCACAGGCTGGGAGATGAAAATGTGTATGCCCCATCTCACAAAGTAAATGCTGTCTTGAGCTTTTAAGTAAATTGGGGCTAACAAAACCCACATTGTCAACCTGAGTAGCCTTAAAGTGGATTCTGCCCTGCTGGGACCGGCTGTTTATAATGGCTAAAAATGATGGAGTGTGTGAGAAGCCCCAGGGACCCTTTGGTAAATAGTAGTGTTTAAAGGGTTAATCCAACCTAATGAATCATTTAGTGGGGATGAGCAGGCTGGAGTGGTGGCCTCAGGAAGACTCCAGGCAGGCATTTATTGAAATGCAGAGCGGTTAGAGGAGGGGAGCCTGGAGCTATTGCGTAGGTCAGTGTCTCCGGGCGGGGAGTAATGGATATCCCCAGCTCTTGGAACAGCTGAAACAACAAAGCTGGACATGGAAACGCGTTCACTTACACAAATTTCAATGTCCAGAGGAAATGTGGGGAGGCACTTTGGCCCTGCCTCTTGGACTTTTAAGGCAAATGCAGGGAGCAAGGAGTCGGCTTTCTCCCCTCGTATTTCACGAAGGGCTTTGTAGTAGATGTCAGTAGCTTTGCAGTCTGTTGCAGAAGACTAGCCTTCTCGGCACTGTTGATCATAAGGATCCACCCTTAGGCCACGTAGAGTTGGTGCTCAAGGAAATCCACACCTTTTCTTCATTGGAGTGGCCTATGTGTGCCCTAACACGGAGGGACCAGCCTCGGTCTCTGAGTTCTAGGACGACCAAGGATTCCTTGGACAAGGTTAAGAAATCCAAACTGGGGCAGCTTGACTTGGTTTTTTTCAGGAAAGAAGAATAGATTTTCCCCTAATGAGTGATGGCTTTAGTCGTGTGTATTTATTTGCTATATAAGTAAGTTCGTGATTTACCCACCTTGACAAATTCTCTCTCTGTCTTGGATCTTCACATCCCTTTGTGTCTGCTCTTTATTTATGGTGATGGAGACCTATTCTTGAATGGCAATGCTATTGTAATAAATCTCCATAAAAAGCCAATTCTCAGTTCAAGTTACTGCAGGCTGAATATGAGGAAGACAGTATAAAAACACACATTGGTTGTCATCTTTCTGAACCTCTGTGACAGTCTGGGCTCAGAACTTATTCCATTTTGAAGGGACCGCAGCTCAACCTAATGTCAACATACCATAATTCTTTTATGTGGAAGGCTATTATTCCATTATGGTCTTCCCTTTTGTCGCCTGGTATCCAAGGAGGATTGGTGAGAGATGACTGAAGAATTTTCTTCATCTCAGACACTTCATCCCATATGATTCGTCTTTCTTTAGTTTAAAGGCACAATGGAAATGTTCTCTTTCCTATCATTAACACTCCTTCTATGTAGACTCAAGATATCCATGAAAATATATAATTTCTTTAGGAGTTTTGTGTAAGGATAAAAATGATTTCGATTTCACCATTGTATCTATTTTAAGTCAAAATTTTCCTCTACTTAACTCCTTCTGCCTTATTTGCTGCCTAGTTATTGGAGACAATGTAGCAGTGGAGGATTGGCATGGGATGATAGTTTGCTGTTGTGCAAAAGGATTTGCAAGTTTCCAGTCAAGTATCCCTGTACTTTCTTATTATTTAAAAAAAGGGGGGGGGGGGCGGGGAGGAGAAGAATCAGAAGAGGAGGAGGAGGAAAAGGAGCAAGAAGAAGTTTTCACAAGTTGCAAACTTTGATACCAAATAACAAGGGGGAGACTTGAATTTTCTGGTTCTGCACGTAAGGAGCTTGGACGTCACAGCTCCATCCTAACAAGTAAAAATCTAAAAAGACTGAAAAATCAACAATGCTTCTTGGATCTGCAAGAGAGGTGAAGACACAGAGCAAGCCACTGCCCCAAAGATTGGAGAGACAGACAGGCAACTACAAAGAGTCTCAGCTTACAGGAACAGAGACTCAAGAGAAACCACTGCAAGGACCAGTGCTAGGGTAGGAAAAACTTGACCTGTAATTAACGAATTGCTGGAGGCTCAGTGGGGACAACTCTGAGAGTTATAGACTCCAGGTGGACCCAGTCATAAGGAGGCCCACAGCATTGTGAGATTTACATCCAGGAGCTCAACCAGATCCCCACAGCACATATGGAGGGGGGATGCCCTTCTGTCTCCAGCAGTGAGAGGAGGACATGGCCTATTTTGAAATACACCAGGCAGATACAACATATGCCTGTTCTTAACAAGGCATACCCTCAGGGGAAACTAGTTAACAAAGCCTAACCTGCTGAGGGTGTTATCAGAACCTAACTGACATGAGGAAAGGGAAATAGCCAATTCCAACAGGTTCTAGCTTTCCATGTGGGAGAAGGGAAATTCTCAACTTCAGGCCACTCTGGCCATCCTGTTCCACCTAAGTAGGGAGAAACACTTGCGCAGTTCACAAACCGGAAGCATAGGCTCACTGAAAGACTGAGACCTTATCACAGGACTATAGAATGCTCCCTCCCCCTACACCTCACCACCACATTCCTTGTACTCAGTACCTTGTGTATAGCTAGCAAGAAAAAACTACAAGGCATACTAAAAGGCAAAAACCAGAAACAAAACAAAACAGAAATCATAATTTGGAGAGATAGAACAAGCAGAACCAAACCAGGCAGGGATGTTAGAATTATCTGACTGGGAATTTAAAACAATGATGATTAATATGGATAAGGTAGACGGCACAGAAGAACAGATGGGAAATATAAGCAGAGAGCTGGAAATCCTAAGAACCAAATACTTATTCACAGTTATAGGGATGTACCCTTCATCTGTTTTAATTTCTGATAACAACCTGCATTATAAATTTCTTGAACCTTTTCTTCCAAGAAGCCAACAGCAGTGAGCTTCTACATCAACACATCCGCTTTCATCCTTTGGTCTCAAGAAGAAAATCTCACATTAGTGTTTCAGGAGCCACATTCTTAACCGCAGTTAAACCAGAAGACCTGCATTACTATCAGGTGCCCTGTGGAGTCAAGTCTAAGATGCCAATATAGAAATCATGGGTCTCAAAGAACCAGGGGTGATGTCCAGATGAGTCATTGCATCTTGGAAAATCACAGAAGTCACTGGTCAAGAAGTAAATGTCTATTCTTACCAACTAATTTCTTTATAAACCACAATTATATTTGTGGTATAAATCTGGTTTTACTTCTTAGTGTTTTCATGAAGAAGCTACAAAAAGAAAAAAAAAGAAAAAGCAGGAAAACCAGCAACTTCCCACTGTCCCAAGTGTGATAACAAGGGAGGAAGGAAAGGTAGAATCAAGGATGAAAGAGGAAAGTAGAAGCTCCTGTTACACACTCATAAAAGGAAGAATGAGTGCTAAACCCCTAAAAAATTATCCATCAGACCAGTGCACCAAACCATTTTCTACTTCCGGATCTGCTTGTCATCTAACCCACAGGCTTCAGGAATGCTTCCTCAAGTAAATATAATCCAGTGTTTCATCCCTCCAGATAGTCTGATATTAAAGAAAAGGACAAGAGAGATGGAGGATATTATGTCTTTTTCAAGACCATGCTTGATGGTCTTTTGGCTGCGGCCCAGCTTCCTTTGGCTTTGGGTGCATGTGTCTATAACTTGTGTTGATCCTTCTCAGAGACATGGACAGCCCACAATCCAAGTCCTCCAGCAGCTCTCCAAGAGGTGGCATCAGTGTGGACACACGAATAAGTAGCAATAAGACATAAAGGATATAACCAAGACTACACAAAAAAGAACAACTGTTTAGAGAGTATATATTTCAGTGTATTTTGTTATCTTTTTTTAACGAACATAGTCCACAAGTTTTGGGAAAGTGGTGATAACTTGCCTCATTTCCATCTGGAGAAAGCAGATTTTTAGAGAGAAAAAGGCCTCTAGACATATTTGAGTATTTGGAAGACTGAGAAAAGCATGCAAAACATTATGGAATAAGGAATAAGGAATAAAAAGTTGGAGCAGAGAGAAAAATAATAATGATAATAATAGCCAATCTTTACCAGTCGCTTACCATGCCCAGGTAGTGTGCTAAGTGCTTTCCAGTGCTTTTTCTAACTTAACCCCTCTGACTAGCCAGTGAGACAGGTAACCCTTACAGTTCCAATTTCACACATGAAGAAACAGACTATCATAGAGGTTAAGCAACTGTCCTAACATCACATGTCCATTAAGTGAAAGGCCAGAACTATAAGCACCTAACTCCCCTGCTGTTGCATCTCTTGATGCTCATAGCAGGATCTGTGTTGATGGTCAAGGCTGCTCAGCTCAAAGTTAGCTGAGACCTGAACACAGACATCCCTGGAGATAGAAGAGATCGGGAGAGGCCCCGGCAGAAGGAGAGAAGGCAGAATTGTAGGTGATTGTAGCCAGAAGACACCTAGAAGTCTATCCAGTTTGGACAAAAATTCAAGATCCCAACAAGCAGAAAGGAGCACAGCCTGAAAGATGGCAAAAGACCAAAGACAAAGACTCTATTGGCATTAGGAAGGGGGCAACAAATGAAGTCACCCAGACTTGAATGTTAAGATTCAGGGCTAGGACCTTATTCCTTGAAGGATTTTAATGGGCAGGGCACAACCTCAGGCCTGGAGAAAGTGAAGGGGTACTACTAATACTTATGATATCTTACAACTGAACAGGGCTTTGTCAGTTACACCATGCTTTTCCACACGCCTCTAATGATTGATCATCCCCCAACCACCCTATGGGCTTGGCATTATAACCTCCACTTTCGAGCGAAGAAAGTGAACATGGCCATTTTCCACTCAAAGCCAGTGGCCGAGCCGGAACTTAAAACCAGGAGTTTTGACTCCGAGAGCAGTGCTCTTGTTGACCATAGAGAGGCTGAGCCCACCATCACGCTGGAAACCTATTTACAAAAGTCGCGTCCAGACAAGTGCTTGGTCACTAGGCAACCAGCAAGATGTCAGCTGCCAGGAGAGAAAGATACAAGGCTGAAACTCAAATGGGCATGGTGTTATTCCTCAGTCGGCAAGTCTAACGCCCACTCACTTTAAAGAAAAGAGGACCCTTTTTTCCACCCCAGGAAGCACCAGAGAACATTCATTTACTAAATATTGCAGTGAGGGCTTATCATGTGCCAGGCACTGGGAAGTCAACAATGAACTCAATAATAGCACCTACCATCATGAAGCTCAGTTTATTGGGGGTCAAATAAGAAAACAGGTACTTAGTTATAGTGGTCAGCAATTCCGTAGAGGCAGAACTTTCCCTAAGCAAACATAAAGTCTGCACTATATTCAAGATTTTCCGTGACCTTATGTAATCTTACCATATACATTTAAATCAATCATGACAATTTTCTAACAACTGACATTGCTCGAGAAGTTTACAAGAGGGGCATCTGATTCAGATATAAGGGATCAGGAAGAAATGATAGCTAGGACAGGTCAGATTTGACACTTAAAAACAAGAGCACTTTCTTGGCCTCTGAGAGTTTCTGCCCAGCATCCTGCAGGTTTTCAGCGGCCTCCTGTCATCAGAGAGGGTCATCCTCTCTCCCTGTCCCCATCTCTCTGTCGCTCATACCCAGCTCTTCTTCCAGATTCCTCCAATGCAACAGCTCATCAGAACCCTTTGCTACAGCAGGTATCCCAAGGCACTTCCTCAGCATTGAGCATATGTGCCCCGTCTCGTCTTTCATCTGTTTCTTTGTCCCCTCAGTTGGTTGGTAAGATCCCAGATGATAGACATTGAGGCTCATAGCTTTCTGTAGGTGCTTGATGTTCGGGGGATCATAGAGCACTGTCACCAACTAACGTGTAAGATGGCCCTCTGGGCTAGGTTAACGTTACAAGTTTCGTCTGTCCAGATTTAGAACTACAGAGGAACGATAAGAGGATTATTTCTTAAGTAAGCATTTGGCTTCTAAAGGCAATTCTGAGTGCCTGTCCCTGACAAATGAAATTTTCCCCTGAAGCTATTTCTTTCTATGAGAAATAGTACCCAGAGAAGAACAAATGGATTTAAATTTAGTTATTTTCCACCATCTTGATTTTCCAGGTTATTTTTTTAATGGTGGTGATGGAGGTAATTAACAATTTAATCCATTAGTTGTTGTTGCTGTTATTGATGATACTTTTTTTTGAACGCCCACCGAGTGTTCCACACTTACTTACCAGTTACTGTAAAATCGCTAAAATCCAGCAGGTATTTTTCTGTTTCTGGTTTTACCAAATTGTAGTTCACTAAACCTCACTCAACTTAATCAACTAAGTAGAGAATTCCCCAGTGAGATGTTAGGGCAGGATAAGTATGTTGTAAATAAAACAATTAAAGGGCTAGTTTACACCTCATCAACTTGCTTAACCACCTGATAACAGTTAACTGCAGATTTTCCTCATAAAATGCATGGAGCAAGGAGGTAAGTTAGAGTCTAGGTTTTCAGAAAGGGGACACGCCTCCCCTTTCTTTACCTGAGATCTGGTATTCTCTGCCAAGGCTTTGCACAGTCTCACCTTGTGGGCCAGGACGATATCTGCATAATGCCTCTCGTGGGGAGCGTAAATTCTGATCCAGAAATCCCATTAGGCAAGGCAAGTTTCCCTTCATACCTATAACCTTTGAGACACCAGCATCACATAAGATCTGAGATTCTTTTTACCCCAACTTTCCTCCAGTGTGCTTTCACTCGTATCATTGCCCTCTCTTCTGTGAGAAGAAAAGCACATATTGCTTTACAGATGGAGAAACCAAGGCACAGATAAGTGAAGAAGTCCAGCCAGGGTCATAGGCAGAGGTCAGGCTGAAATGCAGCACTGTGACCTCGGGTCAGTTTGGACTGGAGCCTGTGTGGTTTCCTGGAAGGGTCCTGAAATTGTAACCCTGGGTGACTCACTGGGGGGCACCTATTCATTTTACAGCGTTGAAGATAAGGTCTAGGAAAGTAAAATGACTTGTCTGAAACCCCCTGGGATATGACCCAGTCTTTGCAGTTCCGACCCGGGGCCCCTTCTCCACGCTGCAGCTGTCTCTTGCACAGAGGTCTTTTTTTTTTTAAGATTCTATTTATTCATTTGAGACAGAGAGATACAGAGAGAGAGCATGAGCAGGGGAGAGGCAGAGGGAGAGGGAGAAGCAGGCTCCCTGCCGAGCCAGGAGCCAGACGTGGAGCTCCATCCCAGGACCCTGGGATCATGACCTGAGTCGTAGGCAGATGCTTAACCATCTGAGCCACCCAGGTGGCCCTCTTGCACAGAGGTCTTGATGGAGAACTTATTGTTAAAGATTTACAGGTGGACCAGGTATGGTAATAGACAAGTCAGTGTACTTCCCAGGACACTTTTGCTCTTCAAAGTGGGGAATTTGGATAACATACACATGTCAACTGGAGGCTGTGACCCAAATCCGGTGATGTAGAAATGGGGGTGGGGTCACAGCCCTAAGAGCTACAGGGGCAGGTGGGAGCCTTCAAGGAGAGAAGCAGGCAGGAGGAGAAACTGAGGGGGACTAAGCCCTACCCCCAGGGGCGGCTCCAGCTGAGTATCATCTTAAAGGAAGGCAGGGCCTGAGTTTAAAGAAAAACAGGAAAGCTGAATATTTATGTGAAAGCCCTCAATGTTCCAATGTCAGCAACTAGCTGAGTTTTTTAAAAATATGTGAGCCTCTCTCTCCACATATATATATGCTATACAAGAATATTGAGCATATATAGTGACTATATGAATTTATGTGGTGCGTGTATATATATTCATATATATATATATTCATTGTAATGACTTTTAAGTTGCAATGTCTGATGGAGGGTTTCCTGCACCGTTGCATATTAATATGGAGTGGGACACAGAGGGTCCCTTCGCAGTCCGTCACAAATTTTAGATTTGCTTACGAATTTACTTGCTCATTCTAGGTCTGGACAGTTACCTTAAACTCCCTATAGAAGATGCAGTTTTCTTTCTTGTAAAAACGACTGAATGTAACTTCAAACTCAACAAGTATTGAGGATCTCAGTGTAATTGGTCTGTTTGTTCTTACTTAGTTTCTGCAAGGGGAGCAAAGGAGGTCCTGCTATCCCCAATTCATGTATGAGGTCATTGAGGTTCAGGAGAAGGCAAGGCACCTGGATGGTATTTCTGTGAGGTGCCTTGCCTGGTCCAAGCCCAATTTCTGTCTCGGTCTCTGTCTCCGCTCTCCCCGCGACCCTGAAGTGCATCCTGAGAGCGCCTCCCACCCTCACAGGCGAGTGAGATCTAGTTCCAAAAAGGCTGGCAGCCTGAAGCCTTAAAAAGTCCAAACAACAAAGATTGAGCCTGGAATCCCATCTCTCCCCAAGTTCAAAAACAAGCTGGCGTGGGGCAAATGGTAAATAACATTTTATTTGGTAATGGCTCTTTAGTTTTAAATCACTTCGGCATTTATTTTTAATGAATTTCTTTAAATTAGACGACTCAAACATGTAAATATTTGCTTTTCTATGATAAGCTTTTATTTAAATTATTAAAGCTTCAGCTTCGTGACTGGTTGTAAGAAATGAGGTTGCCGCCGTGCTGATAATAGAATGCATGTGCTAAAACAGGGGGAAATCACTTCATTTGGCACATATGCTGGCACCAAATACCGCTGAGAGCGAGGCAGCGCTCAGAGAAATAGGAGCCAGGGTAAATTTACAGTTTTCTTCAAATTGCTCAAGGAATAAATCAATAAATCAGGGAGTTAGAGAACAAGTGTAGGATGAAATAACATCTGAAGGAGCTCACTCACAATAAAAGCTTATCTTGCTCTGTCTTTTTTAAAAGCACTCATCAATGGCTCTGGACCCACATACTAGTTCACTAAAAGGAGTGGAGGCGGGGGCGGGGGCTTGTGGAAGGGCTCGGGACAATAACTGTACAAGAACACTGGAGACAAAAGAAGAAGAAGATGATGATGATGATGATGATGATGAAGACAGAGTCATGATGAGAGCAATTTCATAGCCCCAATCAGTGTGAGCTATGATAAGCCTTGATTGGCTAGCTGCCCAATTTTACCAGCATCAAAGGCAAGCATGGAACCCGCAGAAGCTGGGCTGACAGCCGGGCTATGCTACCGCAAAAAGAGAAATAACAAGAATGCTCGGATTTCAATAAAAGGAGATTTGAAAGTAAAAAGCTTGTAATGACATTAATAACCAGTCTTTACCAGCCATGTAATGATCAGTCCGAGGATGAAGAGACCAAGGCCAGCTGGGCGAGCTTAGCGCTAGTCATTGGCACCTGAGACTCTCTTAATAACTTATTATTTGTTGAAAATCATTTCGACAATACAGTTCAGCAGCCTTTGTGCTATAAGTCCATTTCATCTGCAAAAATGAAAGCTGAATAGAATGTGATATTATAGAGAACCTATCATGCAGGTGCCATCTCCAAAGCTCTCTGCCAAATAATGAGCTGGATTCCAGACGGGCAGACTGAATGGGGGCCAAGGGCTGAGCCGCCTGCATGCCCAACAGGCCCAGCCTTGGGCTCTGGCACCTGCTCAGCACAGAACAGGAGATGAAGGCCCAGAATTACCCTCCGCACTTTGGTGAAAATTGTCATGAGGCGCTTCAACTCCACATCAGAATTGCCACGTAGAGGCCAAAAGCGCTTCCATTGATTACCTGGTGGAAGTTGGAGGACGGGCCCATAGCCTTGGTGCTGGGCATCAGGGCGATGGTGAGACTATACATTTCCAAAATATACCCAAATACAACTGTGGCTGAATCCATTACCAAAATCCAGCCTCCCCCTGAGTGGAGCTTGGGACCAGGCCGTACCTCCTTCGGTGTGCCCTCTCCGATGGAGGGTGGGACCAAGAAGCTCAGGTCACTACTGAGAGCAGGATGAGGGAAGCCTTTTTCACAGGAAGCCTGTATGGAGATGAAATCAAGGCAGTATGTGGAGGGGCTGAGCTCCAACTCGTCCTACCCAAAAGCCAACCCAGCTCTCCTCATCTTTATATTGGTCCCTGGTCCATTTGTTGCTTCAACTACCTTATAAATTAAACACTAATACCAACATGCTCATTTCTTTTTTTTAATTTTATTTTATTATGTTATGTTAATCCCCATACATTACATCATTAGTTTTAGATGTAGTGTTCCATGATTCATTGTTTGTGCATAACACCCAGTGCTCCGTGCAGAACGTGCCCTCTTTAATACCCATCACCAGGCTAACCCATCCTCCCACCCCCACCCCTCTAGAACCCTCAGTTTGTTTTTCAGAGTCTATCATCTCTCATGGTTCGTCTCCCCCTCCGATTTCCCCTCCTCCATTCTTCCCCTCCTGCTATCTTCTTCTTTTTTTTTTTTAACATATAATGTATTATTTGTTTCAGAACTACAGGTCTGTGATTCAACAGTCTTACACAATTCACAGTGCTCACCATAGCACATACCGTCCCCAATGTCTATCACCCAGCCACCCCATCCCTCCCATCCCCCACCACCCCAGCAACCCTCAGTTTGCTTCCTGAGATTAAGAATTCCTCATAGCAGTGAGATCATATGATACATGTCTTTCTCTGATTGACTTATTTCGCTTAGCGTAATACCCTCTAGTTCCATCCACGTCATTGCAAATGGCAAGATTTCTTTTTTTTTTTTTGATGGCTGCATAATAGTCCATTTTACATATATACCACATCTTCTTTATCCATTCATCTGTTGATGGACATCTTGGCTCTTTCCATAGTTTGGCTATTGTGGACATTGCTGCTATAAACATTGGGGTGCATGTACCCCTTCGGATCCCTACATTTGTATCTTTGGGGTAAATACCCAGTAGTGCAATTGCTGGGTCATATGGTAGCTCTATTTTCAACTTTTTGAGGAACCTCCGTACTGTTTTCCAGAGTGGCTGCACCAGCTTGCGTTCCCACCAACAGAGTAGGAGGGTTCCCCTTTCTCCGCATCCTCGCCAACATCTGTCGTTTCCTGACTTGTTAATTAGGGAAATCTAAATCAAAACCTCAATGAGATACCACCTCACACCAGTCAGAAAGACTAATATGCTCATTTCTTAAGGCAGAAAGCGAACCCAGAGTTTTATGAAATATGTTATATAAGCCTCACTTAGTCTTATAAATTTGGGAGAAAAGACTACCTGATGTTAAGGAGAAAAAAAAAAAAGCTTACGCAGACCTTATATTCAGGTACAGGCGAAAAATTCTTCCCCGGTGTCAGGATTTATATTTGAGAGTATCCTGTCCAAAAAATGCAAATGATCACACAGTCCCCAAAAGAAAACTAATCTCGCCCGCCTTTACAAACTGTGCCATGTTTTCATCTGAGAGTCAGTATGACGTGCTCCAAGTTGCCTCAGAGTTGGTGGCAACCGGCTTGATGTGCACAAAATCCAACTGTCCTTTGGATTCACGTGCACCTGGCTTAACGGCGGTGAACTGCTCTTTGGTGAGGCTGGCCCACAGCTCCGCCTGCCAGTCCGCTCACCCTAACGTACTATTGCTCACCCTAACGTTCTATTGCTCGTCCAGCTGAAAGGAGCTCTGAGCTGAGAGTAAGGCTGAGCAGTGAGAATGGACAGCCAAGAACATTTAAGAGAGCATTTCTAGAACCCAGTGTCTGGCGGGAGAGGGGATGACAGGGAGGGAGTCTCCATTTCTTGGTATAGCTGACTGTGTAGATTGTCATTCTCCAAAGGGGTCACTGGAGGGGCAGCGGATGTGGAGGGAGGTAATTATTTACTTTTGCACCTGGAAGGTTTGAGGTGCCTAAGGAGCCTCCAAGTGGAGTCATGCCACCCCATCCCACAGGTAATTCACATCACTCCCCTGCTCCAAATCCTACTGAATGAAAATCACACTCCTCATCCTCCCCACACCACCTCTGGTATTATGATCCTCCATGACCAGGCTCCAAATAGCCTCTCCACACTCAGCTACTTCTTACTGACCCACGGTTCCCCAGGCAGTGTCAGCAGAATGTCTATGATTCCTCTCATCTGCCTCCACTGGGCACACTGTGAGCAGTGAGGAGCAAGAGAGGTTAGAGGCTGCATGGGCTAGCTTAGTGGTTAAGCATGCAGCCTCCAGGTCGCTACTTCCTGTGTGACTTGGGTCAAGTTACTTAACCTCTCTGTTCTTTAGTTGCCTCATCGGCAAACCAGGGATGATAATAGTACCTACCTTATAGAGCTGTTGAAAGGAACGAACACATTAATGTGGAGAAAATGCTGGGACAGAATCTGGCCTGCTGGAGGCCTTCAGGAAAGTGCTCCAGGGGCTTCAGATCTCTGTGATTCTAAATCAAGCTTCTGAAGCTTATTCCTGAGCTCATCAAGGACGGTAGGAGCACCCTTCTCAGCACTTACATTTCTGCTTCTGAATTGCAGGGGATGAGAATTGCGGTGGCAGGATTCTCTGTGGTCTTAATAAAATGATATAGAAAGAAGCCCTTCCACACACACACACACACACACACACACACACACCATGAACATGGAAGTATTTAAAACTCCTTCACTGTGGTCCTTGCCCTTAGTGAAGAGGGATTCTGGTGATCTAAGAGGGATTCTGATGATCTAAGGGGATTCTGATGATCTAAGATCTAAGAAATAGGTGGTTTACATCCAAAGTCTTCCTATTGCCCAGGCTTTAGAAATCAATGGCAGAGGGACAGGGGGCAGGCGAAGATGTGGCAGTGATATGAATATATGACTCGCTTTGGATAAGATACATGAATATCTTATCCAAAAATTGCATGTATGACTCTGAAAATAGATATGATCTAAATTGATCAAGAGAAAGCAGCCCTCATGAACAGTGTGTTTTTCCCCTAGAATGTCCTTTGTCCGGGCAGAAACCGTGAACAAGAAGCTGCATAGTGCTTCTCCTAAGGGGCAGGCGAAACTGTCTTTAGAATTCTGGACCTTACACTCTGGCCCTCCAAGTCTGACCTTGAAATTGTCTCTTGCATGACAATTGGATGAAATCCTCAGTGTTTGATAATGAAATTCGGAGACTACCATTAAAATAGAGAAAGATGATTTGAGTGGCCTAACAAGTTATGATGACTTGTTCCTTTGGTTGCCATTCTCTTTAGATAAAACCTCTTCGGTGGTTAAAAAGACCACAGGGTGATTATTTGCAGCTATTGCTCAGATAGATTTCATGACTTTTTTGTGGCCACTCACAACAGGCTGGCTTTCCACAGGATTCCTTCTCCTCCTATGCTTTCATGCAGCCCTTCCTGATTGTCCTCAGCACCCACTAGAAACCTCACACCCTCTCATAAAGGAAATTATTTGTGCAGGACCGTTTTTAGGGAATACCTCCCACCATCTGGTAGGATGAAACACTCTTATGGACCCTTTCCCAGATAACATCTGCTACAGGGTTCCATCAGATCCCATCTTCGTGGCGCATGCAGTTGGGAAATAGCTAAAATCATGTGTTTGCGGTCATTGTTGAAAAATGCACCAAAAAGGCATTAAATGTGGGCGATCGAAATCACGGTCTTAAACTGTTTTAGACATGTCTTCTGAGCCCTGAGTCATTATCATTCCACCTTCATTTTCTTCGCAAACATTTCCTTGGTGTTAACCAGGGCCAAAAGCATCTACTGATCCTTCGATTCCCACTCCAGTTCTTAACAAAGAGTAAGAGCCCTCTCCTCATAACGCGATGGGAAATGAGAGTGATGAAAAGGAGATTTTTCTTCCCCCAAAATCATTTCTACAACACCGGCCGTCAAATGATCGTTATATTTTATGATTCTGTGAAATCTGTAGAAATCAAAGCTATGTAACACACATCGCAGAGGGCTCTGCTAATCCTGGCCGACCACATTCATGCCAGAATGAAGGGTGAGGGGCTGGTAACTAGAAACCTGACACTGAAGGAATTCCAAACACAGACTAAAAGCATCTCTGGCTACATCACATGGGCAACTCAAGTGCCTACGAGTGTATTAGTTTGTGCTGATTTCCTTTTAGCTTTACCATATTTGTAGAAGAACTACAGAACAAAGCCTCAACCTCAGCTCAGCTGCTAAATAATGCATGCGTGGCATGCTTAACAGGAGGATGGCTTTGCCAGATGTCGACTTTCTGCCGAGGGGTACAGGTACCTCTCGGAGCACCCAGAGTTCCACGTCATGTTACTTCCTCCCATGTGAACCCCAAATTTGGGCACAGCCAGTTATTACCAAAAAAGGAAATCCACAAAGGCTACCTTGGAAAAGTTAAGAAATTGTCTTTGCGTTAGCTGCTAATAGCAAGCATGGTATTTTACAGAAATTAAGAGGAACAAGATTCTGCCTTTTGGAAGCTTCTCCTTGAGTGAGAAATCCCATGCTTATGCCAAAGGTGGACGTACTCACCTCTTCTCATAAATTCTTTATGACTTTCACACTTTTTACTGCTTACCTTATTTTTATGCCTGTTAAACGTATCCCTTCCTTCTTGAAGCAGACTCTCTTCTAGTCACTAAATGTGTCTCAAGCTCCGTTGTTTCTCCCTGTTGTTCTTCAACCTCACCTGCCCTTCCTTCTCCTAAAAGGAGCTCATTGGATGAGAGACAGTGATGGTTCTTAAGCTCAGCACTGAGACACATCAGTGAATTAAGATCAGCTCTGTATTGCAGGGATTCGTTACTGATACTTGAACTGAAGGTTGCAAATAATTTATTTTGATAAATTACAACAGACTTGAGTTTCCTCCCTCAATAATGTTGCTCCCACTCACCTGAGTCCCCTTGTTCTTTCTTGAGTGGGAGGGAAGGGCGTTGTGTTCCCACAGGTGGTAGGGAAGTTTGCATAATCCTAGCTTCTGCCTCTCTGGAGCTTGAGCGGCTTATATGAAAGTCATCCATCATGTGTATTCTGGTAAAGAAAAGGTTGGGAAGTGCTGTGACAGATGGGAACTGGACATCACCTCTATGCTCTGGTTCGTGTTCATCAATCCTCAAGTCCAGGTACTTGAAACTGGTGATTGCACCTGGCTGTCACCTTTGACATTATCTCCCTAAGGCCTTTATTTGAGATCCTGTGTACTGTATTTTTAATTGCATACATTATAGTGTTCCTAGATTACTGTGTCTATGACAGAAACAAAGAAAATTTCTTTGCCGGATGATAATAAACACAGTCCGTACCTGATTCTTGAATAAATAGACTTAACCTGTATTACTTAGACATGTTGACCTCACATGACTGGCAAGTCAAGGCAATTAAATGTGAGCCCAAGATTTATAAAGCACATACGATGTTTCAGGTACTATATAAGACAATGGGGTATACTTTTGTTCTTGGCAAACAAGACAAATGTAAGAACCCATGCCCTGATAAAGTTTATAGTCATTCCATGTTGGA
Organism: Mirounga angustirostris; assembly: GCF_029215605.1. Lineage (NCBI taxonomy): Eukaryota > Metazoa > Chordata > Mammalia > Carnivora > Phocidae > Mirounga > Mirounga angustirostris. Next base: position 165,620,407 of record NW_026991711.1, read on the forward strand.
CCCAATCCAACCCTTTTTTTCAGCCCACCATCTTTTTCTCCATCCCTCTTTCCTTCTTTAAAAATTAGAGACCATGTAATGTACAACATGATGACTACAGCTAACCCTGCCATATGATATAAGGTAGCTTGTTAAGAATGTAAATCTTGGGCTCCCTGCTCTGCGGGGAGCCTGCTTCTCCCTCTCCCACTCCCCCTGCTTGTGTTCCCTCTCTCGCTGTGTCTCTCTCTGTCAAATAAATAAATAAAATCTTTAAAAAAAAAAAAAAGAATGTAAATCTTAAGAGTTCTTATCACAAGGAGAATTTTTTTCCCTTTATTCTTCTTTCTTTTCTTTTCGTCATGTTTATATGAGAAGATGGATGTTAGCTGAAACTACTGTGGTAATCATTTCACAATAGCTGTAAATCAAACCATCATGCTGTACACCTTAAACTTACAAAGTGACGTATGTCAATTATTTCTCAATTAAACAGGGAGGAAGGAATAGAAACCAGTTTTACCTCGACCTTTGCCAATCTCTGGCTCTCAGTGAGAGTCTGCTACCTCCTTTTATTTTTTTACTCACGGACCTATCTCTACCCCTTCCACACTTTTGACCGTCTGTGGTTATGGTGCATGTTTGTGGGTTTTCTCTTTACTTTAAACCCTCTTCAACAAATTCAACACACGTCTATGGAGCACCTAGGATGTGCAAAGCCGTGTGCTAAGCTCAGAGGGAGATCACTAGATATATAAGACTCAGTTCGTTCAAGATGTTTGTGCTCTAGTTCAGTATATAACTAGTCTTTCACCCACATGAGGTGAGAATGACCTACTGTGGTGAATGCAGAAAAAAGAGTTTTTTGTTTTTTTTTTTTTTTTTGTAATCGAGGAGGGAGGTCGGGGGGAGAGCAGGGGCAGATCGGAGGATTCACAATTGCTCATGGCCTGTCTTCTATTCCAGTAAGTATAGCCACCTCATTCCCAGCTAAAAGGTTTTGCCAGTGACTCAGTCTTCCCAATACTGATCCCTTTCCCCATACAGGATTGCCTTAGCAAATGTAGAAGCTTGCCTTCCATCCTTCCATAGAGTGAAGACTGTTGGTACCGGGGGCTGGCTATCTGACCTGCTTAGCCTCTGGTTTTCAGCCCCTTTTTTGCTCAATGAAAAATAGTGACATACTGAACTGGCAAAAAGAAGAGAATCTCATGTAAAGAAAGTGATTGTTATTGCTTCTTCACATATCAACACCATACAACCTTGTCATGTTTAGGCTTAAAGGTTAGCAGTCATTATTGCATGCATCTGCACCTATGTGATTGGAAACCGCGTAACTGAGAGAGTTCCTATGAGTTTTCCAATCAAAAGCTGAAGCCTTTTGGCCTCCAGAAATGAGCCTAATCAAGAATAAAATAGGAAAAGGAGTAAACCGTGAAAAATGTGGGAAAAAAAAAACAACAAAATTTTAAAAGTAAAGATATTTTCATGATCGCCTCCTCAAAGAGGTATATAAAGAAAGCAAACACAGACTCGTTCTTCTTCTGTAGGTAAATATGGTTCCTGAGTGAGATGTTTCAATTGAAAGTATTTTTAAGAAAATTAGTAATACATACAAATAAAACTCATGAGGTCACCTGCAAAACGAGGGGTCTGGAAGTACTGATACATTTGCTGTTTGGGTCCTTGTTTTCATCATAGTCTCTGGAGGAAGCTGCCCCTGGATTTCTCAGAGTTGGCCGGTAACGTGCAACACCGGTCGCCATGATAAGCATTTCTTAGGACTCAGAATGGACTGGTTTTTGTGCTTTCCTACAAACACTAAATTTCACCCAAATATACAAAAGGGAAATTCAAGATCAACAAAGCTAAAATTTCAGCTCCTTGTTCTTCTTTCTATATCTTAACAAGTTAATGAGGAGGACTTTATTTTTTTCCTGTTTAAAAATCATTCTTGTGGGTGTGTGTGTCTCTGTCAGGGGGTCTGTGTGTGCGCACATACACACACACAATATTCACCAGCCCTTAGAAGTTGCTGTGGCAGGGCGCCTGGGTGGCTCAGTCGGTTAAGCGACTGCCTTCAGCTCAGGTCATGATCCCAGGGTCCTGGGATCAAGTCCCACATCAGGCTCCCGGCTCAGCGGGGAGCCTGCTTCTCCCTCTCCCACTCCCCCGCTTGTGTTCCCTCTCTCGCTGTGTCTTTCTCTGTCAAATAAATAAATAAAATCTTTAAAAAAAAAAAAAAAAAAAGTTGCTCTGGCAGAAGTCTATAGGAAATGCTCAGTTTTGAGGAAAAAGTTATTATAAACAACTGCAGCGCCCCCCCCATCAAAGAAGGAAAATTCTTCTAGCACTCTTTGAACCTTAAACAGTGTTTTTATAGGCCAGTTCATTGTTTTTCTTCAGTATGAAAAATTAAAAACAATAACTGTTTTGATGAGTTCTCCGGGAAAAGACAGTTTCCATGATTTCATTTCTTGACAAAGAACAGCTACCTCACTTGGTTTCTGCCACATGTAAGCAAACTCCCAGCCGTAAAACCTCCCGTCAGAGGAAGGGATATGGGTCCACAGAACTCTCAAGAGTTCTTCCCCATCTGCCCAGGGGAAGAAGCCTGGGAGAGGTGGTTGAGTCTCAGGGGTGAGGTGTGGGAGAAGAGATAACAACTGCCCCCCCCCCCCCCGTGCTGTCACAGCAACATTCAGGGTGGATTCTGCCCCGTCACCACTTGATCTGGGTTGTCTCTTCAAAAATAAAAAAAAAAATAAAAAAACAAGGTGTGCCTGTCTTTTATAATGTTCTGTTTTAAAGGAGAGAAATCTCCATGGAGAGCACAGGACCCTGAGAGTCCAAGGCCTGGAATTCCTCCTTTCTCTCTTTCCATTTTAAACAGGAAGCAATCCCGCTAAGAGGGTCCGGAGGGAGCGTTGGTTGTATGTTCATTTTAAGGCAGATAATGTCTGTGTGTTGCAAGTGTCCGTGATTTATCCCAAGGGCTTAAAATGAGTGCAGAAAAACCACATGTTTCACTTCATGCAGAGAAATAGCTTCAGTAGGCTTCGAGAGAAAGCACGGGTTTAGGGTATTTTTTTAAGTGTTTCGGAAATCTCTAACATGAACCAAAAGGAAATAGAAATGGGGGGAGGTCTTAAAATATCTTATGGCAAAAGATATAATGAATGCTGGAAGTTTTCTAAATCAAAAATAAAATTCTAAAGGAAAGGGAAGCTGTAACCCTGATCCTTTACTTCCCAGGGCTGGAGTGACAGATTATACGTTTGTGCTGTATTTGTCATGGGCAATTTAAAATAGAGCAAAGCAAATTGCACTGAATAATAGCGGTTGATGCTATAATAACCTGTACACAAACAATTTAATTTTTTTATCTGAAAACTCTAACTAAATTACCCCAAGCTCGAGGATCCTTCATTATCATACATAGCCAAATGAAGACATCAAAACGGAGAGAGTGCTATTGTTCATCGTTACGAATGTGTTCACAAGCTACTTTCCACATGTACCAGAGCTTGGAGCCTGTCAAACCTTCATTGATTTGGGGAACTTACAGAGCTGTTTTAACATCAAACTCTGCAGATTACAGGGTGATTCTGACCCTCATCGACAGTGCTTGATTAACCGCAGACATGGTATTCTTACAGCTCTGTCATTTCTTTCAAGTGTTCTCCCAATTTGTACTCTGACATTGAAGAGCTTTTCATTAATTATTGTTGTTGCTTTTTCTTTTCCTTTAAAAAGATTATAAACGGGAGAGTAGTAGAAAATGGGAAGGATCCGGCGAATATGCACACAGAAGGTTTATGGGATTTTAAGAGCTGCAAACAGAACTCATCTGTTTAACCCCAGGCTAGATAAGATGCAGTCATCTGTACGTTGTTTAAAGACGTATTGCTTCTGTTATAGCAAACAGATCAGAGGATGCTTGTTGTCTTAGTAGAGAGATCCAGACAGGGTCACTTTCTGTGAGTGTTTCTTCTTGCCCTGGACCGTTCTGTGTGCCTACTCATTACACAATGCAGCTTCCAGCTGGCTCGGCTCTTCCCTCTCTGCTCCTGGCCTGGTGGTGCTTCTTGGCTTACTGATAGAATTGCTTCAGATCAAGTTCTAGGTGGATAATTCCCAGCTCTGGGTTAGGACTTTCTCTAGGAACTGTAGAGAGGGGACGGCACATGGGGAATGTGACAGAAGCTAACCAGAGTTAGACCAAGACCGTGGCCCATGTCAACAGCACCCCACAGACCGAGCAGAGACGTGAGGACAGTCCACAGGAACTCTGTAACTCTGAATAACCTGTAAACTTCTACCACCGTGTCTGTGACAGGCTTCCGTCATGTAGGGAAGAGTAGAGGCGGGGTCAAATCATCGCAGCTTTAGCAGAGCCCAAGTCTGCCTTCTTTAGAAAACCAGCTGAGCCACTATACTGAAGGCCACCACCCGGTGGTATAAACCAGGCAGAAGTAGCTTTCTCTCTCCGGCACCAATCTGAGTATAAGCAGTCCTGGCTGACAGGGGGCTCCGTGATATCAAGGACTTGGGCCGTTGCCCTCTTGTTGTTCGACCTTCCTCAGCATGTGGCTTCCTCCATGCGGTTTAAAATGGCTACTCCGATGGCCAGCAGGAAGGAGAGGGGAAGAAGAAAATTCACCCTCTTCTTTTCAAGGGTGCACATCGTTTCTATTCACACCCCACGGGCCAGCCCTAGTCTTTGACCACACCAAACTACACGGGAGGCTGAGGAGTGGGGTCTTCAGCTGGGCAGCCAGCTTAGTAGCTACTGATATGTGTCTGTTCTTCTCTTTCCAGGGGAGGACCAGCTGATCCTATAGACTATCTGACGGCAACACCTCGAGCGCTCTACAAGGAAAGGGAGCTTCCATATTACCCAGGGGCTCATCCCGTGCATCCTCCCAAGGGGAGCTACCCCCGCCCCCCGGATCTGAGGGTTGCAGACCTCCGGTACCCTCAGTATTACCCTCCTCCGCCAGCCCCCCAGCATAAAGGACCCTTCCGACAAGATGTCCCACCTTCCCCTCCTCAGCACCACAGAGTGCCAGCCTATCAGGAAATGGGTAGACCAGGGCCCCGCGGGGGCAGCCCAGACCAGTACCCCTACCGAGCCCAGGATCCCAGGCAGAAGAACCCCATGACTGCAGCCGTGTAGCTGAATACCACCAAGCTCAGCCCAGCCCAGAAAGGGAGATGGGTGACATCACCTTTGCCCTTCCTAGACTTTCAGGCCTTCCTCTGTTCGGAATTCTCCGTGGTATAGATAGGTTTTTCTCACCGAGGTTGCAACACTGGACTGCTGACCAGAGGGGAAAAGGAGGGGACAGGAGGGCAGGGGGATCACAAGGAAGAGAGAGGACAGGGCTCATAAAGACAGTACTGCCAGAGAGTTGAAGTACATTTAGAATTGTTCAGATCAGTGAGAGCGGACGGGCAAATAACAATGGAGACACCGCACCTGGGGCCTCCCTGGTGCACACGAGCCTCATCGAATTGGCAGTGCGGAGGCCATCTCAGAGGCTCCGCCTCGGCCCCCTTACGAAAGCTGTTAAGTCTGCAGAGTGGCTGCGAACACGGGCATCTGAAATGAGTAGTTTTTCACTGAGAAAACAAAGCAACAGCAAACGTGACTCGTGATCTCCTTGAAATGTTTATACCCAGAGGAAGGCTGCATTTCCCTATTTGCAGAATTTCTCAGGCTCCCAGTACCACTCATTTGGTATAACTATTTTATATTTCCTTGCTTTTTATATTAAAAAAAAAATAAGATATGAAAGCAGTATTAGTGTCCTGGGAGAATGTGCAAAGCCAGTCAGGGCTTCCAGAAGGAATATATTCTGAGGACCGGGTTAAGAGGGCCAAAAATTCCGTGGTCCTCACCTTCCTTCCCCGCAAATCCCAGGCACGACAGCACAGAGATATCCAGTTTCAGAATCATCCCCAAATCTCCTGCCTGTAATTATCATAACCGGGGCCTCTACTTTCAGGATCCCACTTGAGGGCTAAAATGTAGTTGGGAAAGAGAGGGCCCGCTGCTTAGGTCACACAGGAAGCGATGCTCTGGAGACGCCAATTCACGGCACAGTCAATGCCAAACCGTGCCATCTGCACTGGGGACAGGGAGGGGCTGACTGTGGCCTTTGGGGTTGATAACCAGGAGGCAGGAGGTGGCAGTGACTGACCGTGTGTGTGTTTGTGCTTGCGTGTGCAAGTGTGTGTGAAGGCATGTGATGACTGGTATGGAGAATGTAAGATAAAAATGCTTTCTGAAAAGTTTGACGGGGAAAGCAATAAAAGGGGGGGGGAAATCAGAAGGAAAAGGAAAAGAGGCATAAAACCAGATCATTAATCTATCTGCTGTATTTCAGTAACAAAAATCAGGGCAACACCGAGGTCAGCATCTCCAATTGGAATAGAAGGTCTTAGGGCTTTGAAAAGCTGACACCCCACCCTCCAAAACCCATCACGTTTCCTTTGAGTTTTGCAGTAATTTCCTACTTATTCCAGCAGGACTTCTAAAACGTCCAAACTGCCCCAAATGAGAACACAACAAAAGACTGAGGACCAGCAAAACAGCAAGCTTGAATTGTTCAGTGATGCTTAAGAGACTTAAAGCCTTTACTGCTCCTTCTCCATTCCCTCCGGGGGGAAAATAAATAAATGAAAGTCTTGAGTTCAATGTAGATATATTTTGGCTGAGATTAGAATACCTCTGACTGACAGGGTTTAACAAATTATAGTATTATGGAATATACAGAGTATCCAGCCCAGTTTAGTCTTTTATTTTTTTTATTTAAAATAGAGTTGCGTTACCAGGAATGAAGCAACTGCTGGTTTTAGACATAAATACTTGTTATTTACTGGACTTTAAGAGGTATCATTTTCTAAACTACAATTTACTTATGGCCCTCTTAAAAAATAGACTTGTCAAGTTGGTTTGGGCCATCTGCCATCTCTCTTGAGCCAGCACCTTACGCTGTTCGGCAGTTTGTGCAAGGAGGTTGACGGTCTTGTGCCCTGATCACCCAGAGGTGAGTGCAGGTGAGCTACGGGGCTTCTCTGCCAACATCCTGAATGACACTTTCCCCTCAGACTGAATAAACTTTCCGGAAGAAAATGATGAAGTGAGGGAAATGCAACGTGTTGGGGAGCATTAAAAATCAGCTCTTCGGTCTGTTGCATAGTTGAACCAAATTTCTCTAGGCTATTGGACGTAGCCAGTCCAGAAGTCTCCTTCTGGATTAAGGCCAAGACCACATGAGGGTCAGCCAGAGGCAGTGCGAGAAGGTGAGATATTCTGTGCATGTTGGAGCAGGGGCTCTTGTAGGAAGAACGCCCATGTTTTCACCACGTTGCCACCTTGGGAGCACAATACCTCCAGCTTCCAGGCTCAGGGCAAGCTGCTCAAAACATGGGTTCGTGTTGTACACAAAGTCAATAAAACACTTGTTAATCCTGAGGGGGCAGCCAGGGATGCGAAGGTACTGTTAAAGTGGACAAAAAATAGATGAGAGCAGTTTTCTTTTCTTGCTTGAAGTATAACACATGCCCAATGTGTATCACAGAGGCGCTGTCAAGCCAAGCCACAATGAAGAGCAGTTTGAATGTAAGCTTTATAAATTCCTGTGTCCCAGTCCCCCACTGTCACCACCCAGAAGTTGTAGAACTCTTTCCCAGGCTCTAGGAGAACAGGTTGTTTAGAGTATTTAGAAGATCAGGCTGTAATCAGCAGGTGCCCAGTAGCAGGAAGTAGTTCCTGGTTAATTTATGGTCTTGGAAAGACACAACCAGGTGTCTGCTTGTCGCCCAGAATATAATAACCCCCGGAACAGAGTGACATCGTGAGCAAGCGGCAAACCCCCCAACATACACCCACCTGGCTCCTGATCTGACCGCTGGGTCACTGGGGACTTGAAATGTTTTTGGTGATGATGTTTTGGCCTTGAGTCACTAGATATTTGATGGAGCTCTGTTTTATCCCTTTCTGCAGGAGGAGAAATAGGAAAACTTTGAGGTGCAGGAGAATTCAGTCCTCTGCCAGGGAGGGAAACACTGCATCTCGTTAACCCCATGCGCCATTGGACTATGGCAATATCACTCTTGGTAGAAAATTGTTTCCCCACAATATTAATCAATGGATGAAAGGCAATCCCAAAGACAGGAGCACCTTCTTAAATCATAATTGAGTAACAAACAGAAATTGGAAAATAAAATTACCGTGAAGCTCGTTACTCTTAGATTTGTAGGTCAACGTGCATTGACCCCACAGGACAGCATGGAGCAAAGATCTTATGATCAAGAGTGTGATGAGACCCACAGACCCACTGTCACCCCATGGAGCAAACTGCCTGCTGCCCGATAAAGGAGGTGTGTGACTTCATTGTACCTTTATTTGTGCCACCAACTAAATAAAATTAAAACATGGTTCATTATTCCCTTTAAAGATTCGTGAACTTGTTGAACTATCTTCAGAAGGAAAGGTACCCGACAACATGCATAGAGTCTATATGCATAAGGATCCAGCCTTCAAAGAGCATTTGTTCCCCTAACCTATAACCCCAGCATTTGCTTTCTTTGGAGAAACATCTTAGCCTTTCAGGGGTTAGAGAGGTCTGCAGAGTTTGGATCGGAATGTGTGTCTATAAAACTCCCATAGACATTAAACTCTGAAATCCGCAATGAACCGCCTTCAAATTGGTGCTAAATTGGGTAGACACCCTACTGCTTTCTGAGTCCAGGAGCAACAAAAAGTCCAGATTTCGTGCAATTAGGTGGGGGGGGGGGGGGAGTTGGATCCAGAAACAGCCACAGGAGTATTTCTCTGCACTACTAGTTCACACCGACTTAGTGGGAAATGATGCCACAATGAGACCAGAAAGAGGAGTCTCCATAAGGTATCCCTACAAAGTCACCTCTCTGAAAAAAAGAGGAGAATAAAAGGTAGATATCTAAAATAAGCCTAGAATCTCATATGCAGCTACTACTTCTAAGGGAAACTCTTTTCTCCCTCATGTCCTTAAATAGTAATAGAATCACACAGCGCCTGACTTTTAAAGATGGGCTTAACTCCCCAGCCTGGAGTGCCGAGTGAACTAACCCCAAAGACTGCTGACTCAGCTCTGGAAGAGTGTTCTCTTCCCTTGATGCAGACTGCTGTGCTGTTTACTACTGGAACATAAAAACAAACCCCACTGTGTATACAGTCACTTCTTCTAGTGTTTTCCTGTGCTTTTATGACACCAAGTCTGTTCATAAGTTCTGAAGATAAATTATGTGAAATCATATTTTGGCATACGGGGGCGGCGAATGAATTCTTTACAGACTTTTTAGGATGATCCCATTTGTACCACAGAAAACATTTTGGATGTTGTTATATATGAATATATAAATTTTTCTCATTTTATTTTGCATTAAAATAAAGCTTTATTCAGTCAGTAAGACACCAGAGTGTTGGTTTTCACTCCCCACATGTTTGTTTTAGGATGTGATGAATGAATAGGTTGGCATGGTCCTGATCACCCTTGAACAGCAACGTCACAGGGCAGAGGACATGAGGAGAAAACCTCTGTCATATGCCAGGCTCCCAAAAAACACGTGTAAGATGGAGATGAGAAAGCAGGCTGTTTGTTTGAGAGTGTACTTGGGCTCAGTACCCACAGAAGGCAGAGCAAGAAAGCAGGGCTGGGCAGAGGGAGAAGCTGAGCAGTGATGTGCTCCCAGCTTAGGCCTCAGCCAACTCCACAGGGAACCCTGGAGCTACAGTGGCCCTTCAGACTTGTCCCAACTTGGGACCAGGAAGCTGGGCCTTTATACCACTGTGTTGGTCAGTGGGTATCGGCTACTTCCGGGAAGGAGGTGGGACCCAGAACCGGGCAGTTCTCTTCAGGTGAGGCAATCCCCAAAGGGGGCTGACAGCTGGGGACGATCTTTGAGAGGTATTCACAGAGGTTGGGAACATTGTTCTTTCTTTCTTTCTTATTTTTTTTAAGATTTATTTATTTGTGGGGCACGTGGGTGGCTTAGTCGTTAAGCGTCTGCCTTTGGCTCAGGTGGTGATCCCAGGGTCCTGGGGTCGAGCCCTGCTTCTCCCTCTCTCGCTCCCCCTGCTTGTGTTCCCTCTCTCGCTGTGTCTCTCTCTGTCAAATAAATAAATAAAATCTTAAAAAAAAAGATTTATTTATTTATTTGAGGTAGGGGAGGGGTAGAGAATTCCAAGCAGACTCTCCACTAAGCATGGAGTCCAACACGGGGTTCGATCCTGCGACCCTGAGATCATGACCTGAGCTGAAATCAAGAGTTGGATGCTTAATTGACTGAGCCACCCAGGTGCCCGAAATTGTCCTTCATTCTTGAGGTGGGATCTGGGCATCTCATCACAGCATCCGCCACCGCTGACCCCTCCTCTCTCATGCTGGCAACACTCTTACCTTGCCTATGGAAACATGATTCTGAGTGGGTTCTCCTTGTGACCATCCCTGTTTCCCAAGCTTCTTTATTGGCTTGTTCTCAGACCTCCCCAGACTCTCTGGCAAGTTCATTCACAGCCAAGATTTCAGCTACCATCTCTGGAGAGATTTGCTCACAGTCTCCAGCTCAGAGCTATCTCCCAGGCACATGCATTTCCATTTTCCCACTGCTCATGCCCACTTGAGCTTTCCACAGGCCATTTGGACTCAACACACTCCAACTGAAAGCAAAAGCTCTCTCCAAAGAAACCTGCCTCTCACGATTCTGTCCTGGCCAAAATTCCCCCCATGTTCACAGCTATAAACCAGAAATCTGGAAATGATCCTTGACTTCCTATTTACGACTCCGCCCCTTCCTCCCACCCATCCCCATCTGATACGTTGGAAGGCCAGCCATTGAACCCAATCTGTCCATGCTTCCTGACATCCTGCCTTGGCTCAGCCTCTTGCTTCTCACCCAGCCTCTTCACTAGCCTTCTCGCTGATCTCCTACTTCTGACCATGCTTCCTTCCCAAACGCCTCTATACTATACAGACTCAGCACCTGCATTGGCGAATACAATTTGATTGGAACACGTACATACCCATTTGCTTATATACTGTCCAGAACTCTTTCATGCTACCGTACCAGCTTCTGCTCTAGTCTGCCAAAGGACTTTAGTGGAAGTGGAGATCAGACCACATATGCTATTCTTCCAGAGGCAGCATAGGTTTATTGAAAGATGTTGGTTTTGAAAACAGGCAGACCTGGATCTAAGACCAGATTCAAGCGCTAATTAGTTGTGTAAATACTGATCTCTTTAGGCCTCGACTTCACCATTTGTGAAATGGAACCCCTCCACAGCTTAGGGGCTTGTTTTGAGAATTAACTCACATGACATATACAGGGGTTCCAGAATCCGTTTAAGCCAGCTCCCGAGAGCCCACTGTCCACATCTCTCCCCAACGCCATGTCAAGTGATGCCACCTTGGTAGTTTGACACAGGCCGTGTGGGAGGCATTTACAACACAGTTATCAGCATGGCCTCAAACGGAGACTTTTTCTTTCCCCTCTGGAGAGGCCGTTGTTCAACGTTTACCAGCGCTCCACTGTAGATACATACCCGGCAGTCAAGGAAAATTAATCCTTGCCCCACATTTGCACGTATACTCATGCACACAAATATGCTCACACACACAGGTACACACTCGCTCCTTAAAACCTTTCTGTGGCTCCCTCATACTTACAGCCTAAAGTTGAAAGACCCAAGCCCTCCAGAATCAGTCCCCTGTGCCACCCCTTCACATCTTGCTGCTCCCAGCTTTATATTCTGTGCTACTGTTATTTCCAAATTACTTTTATTTATTTGAGCCACGTGTGCATTTCCCAGCTCTGTACCATGGCAACACACAATAAACATAGCTGCTCAAAGTGCCCTTCATCTATGGATCCTCATTCATTCCCTCGAGGCCCGGATCCAGCAGCTCTTTATGAAGACTTCAAGGCAGGAACAGGAGATTGGCGGCCTCACATCCCTCCCACCCTCTTGTAGCAGGACCTACTGCGGGGCCGGGCTACTCGCCCTGGAGACCACATTTCCCCGCCTTCCCTTACGGCCGTGGTTCCATGTGAGGCCCAGCTCCTATGATCAGGCCAAACACTCCAGAGGATGGAACCGAGGACCAGGCATGCTACTGCTGGCAATCAGGGTGACAGAGGCATCTGATTTCCTGTAAGAATGTCCGGCCCCTCGCTTCCTGGGGGTCGAGAGCCTGTATGAGGGCCACCCATCATGTGAGCATGGATCCCCGCTGGGGCAATGTGATTCTGTGCCAACGGTCGGGCATCTTCCGACCTTCGAAAAGGTCGCCACTTCCTCGGTGAGCCAGTTCTGTAAGGCTGTTCAGAGCTGTCCTCCTAGAAGGCCCGCCTAGAGCTGGCTTCTCTAGCCCTTCAAAGAATTCTGCAAGCACCTAACTTTCCACATTAAGTCCCTTTTCGGTCCGCTCGAAGGGATTCAGTTATCTGCAACCAACCTCGCCACAGCCCTCCTCCTGAGCCACACTAGGCAATTCCATCCTGAATGACACCGAGATACTTTCCTCAGATCCTCAATAAAATTTTTATTACCTCTATTACGATGATTACTTTCCATGTCTATGTGGCCTTCTGAAGAGTATCGTACTTGTAACACATTGCCTGGGTCTCGAGACCTGGGTCTCAATACTCGAGAAATATTTGCTGAATTCATTTGAATGAAGAAATGAGGTGTGAGGGTTCTTTTGCTGAATTGCTGTGCGTCGCTGACGGTCCACCTGGCAGCCCAAGCCATAAATCTCCAAGTGTTGTTGTGAAAGATCGCCCAGTATGATTCCTGAGGTAGAAGGTGTTAGTTCACATGGGCAGGCCAGATTCTAATTTAAAACACGAAGCAGCCTAGGAAATTGTAAATGCAGTGGGTAATGCATTATTTAGAGAGTAAAGAGAGACTTAAGTAAAGAGAAAATGTATTACTTGCAACCTACTAAGATGGAAATACTTTTAGTGACAGATGATTACTATTATTATTGTATAATTCCTTGGATTTTAGGCAAGAGCTTTGCATTACTTGTTCCTTTCAACAACTGTAGGTGGGGAACTGGAGGGCTCCCTGACTCTGTAAGGAAACTGAGTCCTACCTACAATGGTACTGAAATAAAAATTTAATGAACTCTCTTCAGGCGTATCCAAAGGAACCAGAGATTACTTTATAAGTGTCTTGACGGTTGAGATTTCTTTGTTCGTGGCCATGTTTATTCTCACTAATTACTGTTTACAGTGCATGCTGAATATTTCATGATCACAGTCATTTTTGCTTCTCATGGAGTCAAAGAACATCAGGTTCATACTTATTTTACACCTGGAGAAACTGAGGCATGAAAAGCCAACCAGGCAATTGAGGGCCACCCAAAGGAGAAAGCTGACTTTCTCTTTATTCATGAAGTATGTTTTGAGAAACTCCTATGATGTTCCTGGCACTCGGTGGCCACCTCCTGAGTGGGCTCTCTGCTTTGCAGTGTGGGCGGGTGCCTCGCCTCCTTCCTGGGCCTGTGGCCCAATGTACATCATACCTGTGCCTTCCTAATCATGGGCCTCTCAGAGGTCATCAGGCATGGCCCCTTTCCTCTGGAAGAGGAGGAGAGGTGCTTCCGCAGTCAATGTTTAACGGTCAATGATCATCCTTTCCACCGAAGCTTTATCCGGCTGCTTGTAACTGCCTCTCCCCAAACAAGCCCACATACCTAAGTTTGCTGCACAATAATCAGTGTGTGACACCATAGAAAAATAGTTTTAACTGAAACCTAACAACCCTGGACTTTGTAGCTCTTCTGTCTCATCCATGAAATAAGAAGTACAAAAATAAAGTGAGATTCGATTGTAGCCCAACAGCTACTTCAGGTCAAACATTGCAAAACGCTGCAGAGGATCCCAGACGTGGACAGGGCTTGGATTCTGCCCTCGAGGACCTGCGTGTACACAAAGGACCAAAACTCAAGGCTGACGGTGGTGAGCGCTCATGGGAGGTGTCTACTACAAAAAAAGCCTGACTTCTGACTTTGGGTGTGCACAGGATTGGGTCAGTTTTATGGAAGACATGACATCCGAAGCGGCCTAAAGGATGCGAAGAATGTCAACAGGCCCGACAAGGAAGGGTATTGGCATTCCAGCTACAGAAGAGAACACAAGCATCCGCACAGAGACAGGAACCCTCCAACTATGTGTGATTTGGGAGCAAGGAGGAATACAGGTTGTGTGATGGGGGTGGGAGGATGGGAGGTTAATACTGATAGTGACTAATATTATTCAGTGCCTAGCAAGTGCCAGATCCTGGCCTAAATGATTTTCATAATTTATCTCATTTCATCCTCAAACTCCATGAGAAAACAGAGCCTTGAATCAAGAACTTGCCTTTGGGATTTCAGACCCCACAAGAAAAAGTGACTTAGGGACTCCAGCGACTTCGGCACTTGGTGGGGGGGGGATCACTTCACAAGAGTGTTTACCTAAAACCAGCCCAAATGAAAGCACTATGCAAACTGAACTGGAAAATTCATCAAATCAGCAGCTCTTACTAAAGAGGAGAGAGCTAATATTTATTGAGTGTCCAGGAGCTGTGATAGTTGCTTTCCCTACATTCAGCTCATTTTTTCTTCACATCAGCAAAGTGCGCACTCTAAACCCATTTTACAGATGAGAAAACTGAGGCCCCAAGAGACTAAGAACAGCTGTGGCTAGTCAAGTGGCTAGTAAATCCAGCTCTGGGCCCACGATTCTCCTTGCTACCCCCATGGAGATTAAAAGCAAATCTCAGTGCAATTTCTTTTAATTCTTCAAGGCCTCCATGGTGATTACTATCTAAAGTGTGTGCACCGTTGAAGAAAATTCAGAACATGTAAATGCAGATTTTGACATTTGAGACTCAAGAAACAGGCAGCCTTGTGTTGTTAGTTCCACTATATATTAAATTATAATCTATGTAGACAGCAGTTTTGAAAGGTATCCAGGCAAATCAGTTGTACTTCTGGCTGAAGTCAGACAGGTAGATGAAACTTTGATGACTTAATTCCCCCAACTACTAAAGGTATAAACAGACCAGGACTCTGAGGTGGAAGGAGGCTGCCAGGAAATTTATTAAGAGCAGTGAAGTGCAGGGCCATAATTTCAACAGGTTATCTTGCTTCTCCGGCTAATTGTTTTCCAAGGCTTCTCGGCTCCGAACCGCTCAGCATTCTTATCACCTGGGAAATGTGCGTGCTCCTTAGGATATTTTCCAGCATGCAGCCACCTCCATCCTCCAGTCCCCGCCGTATTTTAGCTCAAAGAGCTGTCGATTAGATTTAAGAGCCGCCCCAGCCCCACAATGCATTGTCTTGCTGATCTTCAGAGAGAGCCATGGTGTCGCCCTTTGATTTATGGAGAGTGAAGCTCAGACCCAGCCCTGTGCTTTATTAAAGCAGCTTTTAGCCATATTATACCTTCCCCGTTCCATGCTCCCTATGGCTCTACCACCTCGGAGTCAAAATCCCTTTGATAAGCAGCATTTGGGGTGATTGGAAAGTGGAACCTTGGCTTTGTCTCCTCCCACCATCCTGCCTCCCGACCCCCCAGGTGCGAGATGGCAGGGTGGGGCGGGGTGACAGGCAGAGCCCTGCTCTCCAGGTGGCCTTTCAATATCCGTTTTTCTCCTGACCCTCTCTTGACCTTCGCAGTGTGACAGTGTTTGGCCTGGGGCTGTGCCTCTTCGCGGTGATTTTTTTTTTTTTTTTTTTTTTTTTTCCCATCCAGGCTTTAAAAGGGAAGCCTCAGAGAAGTGCGGTCCCACTTTCAAAGGCTCTGTTCTCTGGGCTGTAAAATCAAGGCTGTGTTCTGCAAAATCACAGGATTCAGGCCCCCAGAAGAGACCACAGTAGAGCAATGGGCATAGGAGTATCTGCAGGTGAACCGACTGTCTTATAGATGTTGGATGTGTGAAACTTGGTTTTGTTTGAAACGTGGAATGTTTCCTCCACGGATATTTCGCCCCCCACCCCAACACACAAACCGGGCCTGTGCCATGTAAGGCTGGAGGGTGGGGAAATTAGAGTATTCCCCGCTGCCAGGGCCTGCCATGCTGTGTTGAGAAGCAGTGAGGTCCTTCCCAAGGACCTGGCATTAGGACATCTTGGTCCCTCCTTGGCGGTACATCCCCAGCTCCCTCTGGGGCTTTAGCTAAGACCTTACTGCCGTCTGTCACTCTGATCCTACACCATCACCCTGTCCCAGCGAACTCCCTGGAGTGGGGTTGATGACGGAGCCATGTTGGGCCAAGGTTGGGGTGTGATAACTGGCAGGCACACCCCCTCCACCCCAGTTTTCCATGGGAGGATACCCCCTCCTAGGGCCGGCACTGTGGTAGGTGAATTACAAGTGGCTCTTGGCATTGACGAGCTGGGTGAGCCAGCTGGTTCCTGAGTCCTCAGCTGCCGCCTCTGCAGTATGATGATCACGCTGACCTCCTAGGTGATGGGAAGATGACATGAAATAATGTACATAAAGCATTTATTATATCAGCTGAAGGAGGATCGACGTTATTTACCATTATTAGTCCTGATTTGCAAAGAATCTGTCTTTAAGTGGCAAATAGCACACGATCACCATGAGAAAGCATTTTGTTTCTAAGTCTCTGCTTCTTACAAGAAGAAAGACTTGGTCAATTGCTAGTACGTCTTCAACACCCCTCTACAACTTGCTAATCTCTTTTATCGACAGAGAGCAGACCTCAGACTTCTGCAGGCTCTACCTTGAATTTAATAACTTTGTTTTGCTTTCATTGTATTAATGAAATTGTATTAATTTTATAATTGTCTTCTATTTAGGACAAAACGTTCCTGGCTTTTTTTTCACTTAGAGTAGTGAAATAAGTTTTCATTAAAAATAGAATTATTTAGGTGGCGCCTGGGTGGCTCAGTCGGTCGGGCGTCTGACTCTTGATTTTGGCTCAGGTCATGATCTTGGGGTCATGAGATTGAGCCCCACATGGGGCTCTGCGCTCAGCAGGGAGTGCACTTTTCCTCTCCCTCTGCCCCTCCCCCTGCTCGCACTCGCTCTCTCTCAAAATAAATAAATCTTTAAAAATAAAATAAATAAAATAAAATAATTTAGGTAGATATTAAGTAAATAATGATACAAATGGATATAGTAACAACCATGGCATGGCCAAAAAATGAAGTTCAGAAACACTGTGCTAAGCCAGTGGAGAGGTATCCCAGGGATCTCTGAGGCTTCCAGAAGGCAGAGTAACTTCTGGAGGATGCAAGCTGTTTGTCTGAGCCCTAGGATTCCAGGGTAACCTGTCGATGAATGAAACAAGGCCAGAATTTTCTAAGAGTAGAGATTGTGCTGACCAGGTAGGTTTCCCCAAGGGAGGATCTTGCCTAGCCTTTTGCTTTGCTCCTGGCTGGAGTTCTGCCATGGGTCCATGGGTCCTTTTCTTGCTCTCATCCCCAGCAATGGGTGACTGCAGGGATATTTGGCTGATCCTCCTGCTAGAGCCAGAGACAAGCCAGCCTGTACCCAAGTATGACAAGCATCAGATGGAAGCTTTACTGTCCCCAAAGCCTTGGAATGACATTAGCTTTAGTGCAGACCTCAATCTGCCTCTATCATCACATGGCATCTTACCCGTGTGTCTGTGTCCAAATTTCCCTCTTATGAGGATGCCAAGAATTGGACTAGGACCTAACCTAATCCAGTATGACCTCATTTTCCTTTGACTGTATCTGCAAAGAACCTATTTCCAAAGAAGTCTCCACTCACAGGTCTTAGGGTTTAGGATTTGAACATATCTTTTGAGTAGGACACAATTCAACCCATAACATTCTCCGTTGTCCGGAGGCTCTCCCCGATCTCTGCATCTCCCACTAGCCTCCCATCAAAATCTCTGCCCCATGTGCAGCTAAGACTCCTGCACACTGACCAATGTACCCATGACCAACCATGCAGATCCTGCTGGTGTCTTCTAGCACTTGTTTTCCTTCTTTACTGAAAAGGTCACCCTTTTCTTGGGAGACTGGGGAACAGTGACCAAAGGACGGGGGTAATGGATGTCTGCCCATCCAAATGCCTCATTATATGAAAAAAAAAAAAAAGCTTGCTTTCTCAGATTTTCCTTCGATAAAGAGAACGTCATGAGTCTCACTTGCCTCGCCAATGAGAAGTAAGAAGTGGCCGGGGATTTCTGAGAAGCTTTTGCCTTCCTGATACAAATAGCACACCCTTCTCTCTCTTTCTCACTTGTTCCTTTCTTTTCCTTCCTGTCATAGCTAGAAGTACAACAGCCATCTTGCTGCCACGAGGTGTTAGGCATAAAGATATGAAGCCAAAAGCCAACATGCTAAATAACATATAGCATGCAGAAATAATTTAAAATAGTCAACACTTATTGGGCATTTAATACGCACCAGGCATGGTTCTGAGCACATTAAATGCATTAACTCACTTACTCCACCAACTGCATGGTCTGATTATATTATTATTCCCGTTTGTAGAGAAGGAAACTTGCGCAAACCCATGCAATGGGCTGCAAGGTCCATGCTAGTAACTACTACGGTATTCTACCTCTCAGCAAAGAGAGAGTCTGGAGATCCTGAAGGCATAACTGAGCTGCTATATAACTCCTTTTTTTAATTTTAAAACAATAAAGTAGCAGTGGTCGGGGCTTCCATTCTTTACAGCTAATTGCACTCTTGGTTGACACCAGTGTTACCTCACAGGGTCACCGAAAGGATTAAATGAGGAAATCTAGGTCTATGGATGGAGAAAAGCAGTAACAGTTAATATTGTCTAAAACACAGTAGGTTCTCAATAAATAATTGGTTTTATTGTTTAACCAGTTGAAAAGGCCAAATAATTAAATCAATAACATGGTAGGCAGGGCACCTGGGTGGCTCAGTTGGTTAAGCGACTGCCTTTGGCTCAGGTCATGATCCTGGAGTCCCAGGATCGAGTCCCGCGTCGGGCTCCCTGCTCAGCGGGGAGTCTGCTTCTCCCTCTCCTGCTCCCCCCTCTTGTGCTCTCTCTCTCTCACTCTCTCATTCTCCCTCTCAAATAAATAAAATCTTAAAAATAAATAAATAAATAACATGGTAGGCAGAAGAATGGGCTCCCAAAGATGTCCTCATCCTTATCCCAGGACACCATGAATATGTTATGTTCCTTGGCAAAAGGGAGTTTACAGATGTGATTAAGGTTAAGGACCTGGAGATGGGAGGATTATGTTGCATTACCCAGGTGGGTCCAATCCAATCACACGAGTCCTTAAAGCAGAGGACTGGGATGAGAGAGCAAGTCAATGGCAGAAGGCCAGAGAGACGGTGGCGTGAGAAGGGTTCGATGCTCTGTTACTCCCCTGAGGTACAGGAATCTATGTGTTAGGACCAGAAGAGACGTCTAGGAGAAGACAGAATGAGAAAATGGAACTCTCAGTCCTGTAACAGCATGGAAGTGAGTTCTGCCAATGCCTGAATGAGCAAGAAAATGGATTCTCCTCTGGAGCCGATGGAAAGGAACACAGCCAGCCTACACTTTAGCCTGGTAAGACTCATCCCAGACTTGTGACCTACAGGACTAGCAGGTAATACATTTACATTAAGCTCTCAAGTTTGTGATCAATTGTTATAGCAGCAATAGAAAACTAATGCAGTTCATAATGGCGTTTGGCGCGGCATCCAGAGGTGTAGCTTCAAGGGCTTTAGAGAAGAGTTGAGGACCTGCTTACCCAGGATGGTGAGAATCCCCCCAGGGCGTAGAGCCGC
This sequence comes from Mirounga angustirostris, assembly GCF_029215605.1. Classification (NCBI taxonomy): domain Eukaryota; kingdom Metazoa; phylum Chordata; class Mammalia; order Carnivora; family Phocidae; genus Mirounga; species Mirounga angustirostris. The sequence continues at coordinate 165,640,188 of NW_026991711.1, forward strand.
GAAGATTTCTGGAAGAAAGCTATCTTGCCCGTTGGCGTGACTGACTTTGCGTTAATGTGGCAAGTAGCACTACTCTGATACACAACTCGGGAGGCAGCACTCGCATAGGAGTGCCGTTCCCCCACTTTGTTGTGAACAGTGCCTCCTACAGTTGTGCAGTGCAATAGCCTTGCTAGTTAGAGGGGTCATGTGGCATCTATGATGGTAGGGGCTAGAGCTTGGCAGGGCAATGTCTGTACAAGGTATTCTACAGCTCACCTCTATCGAAAGCATCTATCTTGCAGTCCCAGGATTTTTGATATTTGATGAGTGCAAAATGCGATCTCCTAATGTCAAAAATTCTACTTAAAAAGACAACAAAAAGGGAAGCTTTGGGGTTACCTCATCTCAGTCTACAGTCAGGTGAGCTGGGGTCAATGTGAGCTTGTGTGGTCCGGCCACTCTCTATCATGGCTAATGGGGAGCACAGCCTTATCAGGAAAACAGGTTTAAGCCTGAAAGCTAAGTCAAGGACAAAGATGACTTTCAGGTGACAAGGGTCTCTATTTTGAGTCAAAATCTGGTGAAAGAAATATTCAAGATCTTGAGAAATGCCTGTCCATTTTACCTTTTTCCTGGGAAAGGTGTATCCTCCTAATGAGAGATTTGGAAACCCACCACAGCCCACTACTTGGCAAGGATAGATTACAGGACTGGTTTGTCAAACATAGTTACATTTGCTGACAAAAAACCAGGTATGTAAAGAAGGGAGAAATGGAAATGCTGCACCATCTTCCAGAACAAAGTCTGCCTCTAAAAAGGTGTAACTCCCTGCAAAATGTGCTTCATCACTTGAATAACAAAATAAGATATGCAAAAAAAATAAGACTTCTCAAAGAGTCTGCGTTTAGGTTGCAGTGAGTACAAGCAATATGATGAATATTCTTTGTGCTATAAATGTTTTGTGAGAAAATAATGTGTTTTAGAAACAGAGCAGAGATAATACTAGAGACTTTGCTTTAGCGACTATCAAGTAAGTTTCCAGGCAGGTTTTCCTGTTTCTTATGGATTCCTGGCGTTCATGGTGAAAGCTGCCATTAAAATTCATTAGATGAAAAGTAAACTTATATTACAATTGATGACATTCTCTTCTAAATTGTTAGCCCTATTAGTGAGAAACCTCATCTGCCAAACTCTATCTATAGTGTGTGCTCTTCTCTTGCATTTTAATCTAAGAAATGTGCCTTAAATGTTGATTTTTTTTTTCTTCACGCACCACATATCACACAGGGCATTCCACAAACTATCCTGAGATGCTTCTCGACTTTTAGAAACAGGATGCCGAGGTTGCAAGGAAATTCTTCTATTCCAGGCATCAAGGTTGGAAAAATTACTTAAGGATGACAGGAAAAGATTTTTTTTTCTTACATGCCCTGTTACCAAAGCCTGAAACAGCAGTTCATTCAGCTGAAAAAAAATCCCTGCGAGCTTTTCTTAGAGTCCCCTGAAAAGCCTCTGTGAGGCCTCTCCTTAGGTTGAAAGCAATTCAAGAGCAGCAAAAATGGAGGGGAAGCTCTGTCTGCTTGCTCCTCAGATGCTGTTCCTTTGCAGTCAGACCCCTCCCTGCCATGCCTCCTGTGGATTAGATCGGGAGAACAGAAAATGGCCAACCTCCTCTCATTAATGCCAAGACTGAATCCCTGGTATAGATTGAATGTCTGTGTTCCCCCTCCCTGGAATCCATATGGTGAAGCCCTAACACTCAATATGATGGTATGTGAGGGTGAGCCCTTTGGGAATTAATTAGGTTTAGATGAGGTCATGAGGTAGGACCCTCAGGATGGGCGTAGTCCTTACTTATCCTTAAAACTGATAGTGCTTCTAAGAAGAGGAAAACAGACCAGAGCTTGCTCTCTTTCTCTCTGCCATGTGAGGACACTATGAGGAGGCAGCCAGGAGGTTCCTGGTGAGAAGAAGGGTCTCACCAGGAACCAAATCTGCTGGCATCTTGATCTCAGGCTCTTAGATTTCAGAACTGTGAGAGATAAGTGTTTGTTGTTTAAGCCACTCAATCTGTAGTATTTTTATTACAGCAGCCGGAGCTAAGATATCCGTTCATCCCACAAAATATGGCATGACCATTTCTTCTTTGTGAATTAGCCCCTCTATGGTAATTTTTCTTGAATGCTTGTGCTATGGCAATCTGCAGGGTGATTGGCAAACCTGAAGAGTGCAGTTTGGCGGAAAAAAAATTCTACGGGTCAGAATTTTTCTCTGAAACACAGAGCTGGCTCACAGAAGGACATCATTCAGCTTGGCAAGCTCTACACTAACCTGCTTCCCTCATGGAAAAGCCAATTTCAAGCTCTCCTGAGAAAGGCAGGTGACATGAGCTCCTCTTCTATTCCCCAAACCTGGCTGCCCCAAGAGCTGTGGGAACAGAAATGGAACAGAAAGACTCTTTGCAACCTCTGCCCCCTGCCTCCTGGCTTCTCCCCTCACCACAGTGGCTGGAGGTGATCACCTTGGCAGGTACCAGTAGATAGGAGAAGGCTGGGCTTCCCAGTATGACAGGCCTGGGTTGACGAATTGTATGACCTTGAGTGGATCATTGAAACTCTCTGAGACAGAGTCTTCATTTATGAGCAGGTAGCAGTAATTCCTGCCTCACAGGATGTTTAAGAAGATGAATAAGATACCTGTGTAAACATACCTAGCACAGCGCTCCACCAACGTGTTTCTCCTGCCCATCCCTCCCAATCTCTCTCAACAGTAGATTAGCAACTCTCAAAAGTAACGGGTCATCCCCGCCTGTATTACCAACCTCACTCTTCTGGGCTGTATCTGAGTGGGTCAGAGTTTGAGGATATGTTGCAGAAGTTCACAGCGGCAGAGCTAAAAAGCCTTGATAGCCAGCCTTCCCTGAGGAGAAACCTAATGTTCATGGTGGGACTATCATGGGAGATCTACTAGCCTCCATTGTCCTTGGGCTTAGCCCCGGAGAAAGCAGCATGCACCTATAGTAACAGGAACAACAGTTGGTCAAACCAACTGACGAGGAAAAAACCTCCTGAAGCATCTGGCTGGCTCAGTCAGTAGAGCATGCGGTTCTTGATCTTGGGGTTGTAGGTTCAAACCCCACGCTGGGTATAGAGATTACTTAAAAATAAAATCTTAAAGAAAAGAAAAGAAAACCTCCTAAGCTCAGATTTTTTTTTCTATCTTTAAAAAACAGAAAGTTGAATATGGGTGAATCATGCCTGCAAATTAGAGCTTTGAGATAGTACTTTGTTGTCTTCCCACTGAGGCTGTTAGAAGTTTGGGCCCTTGGTATCTGCTTCATCCTGGAAATGAACCTGACTCACAATTTATTCATAACCCAGCTCTGAATCTCTTCCCCTCAGAACTTTTGGCAATAAAAAAATAACAATTAAACCAGGGAGGGAAGGATGAAGCAATTCAACTTATTTCATTATCTTGGATTTTACACTTCTTGTTTGCTAGCTTGATAAGGGATGCTATAATCTTTTATGATATCAACATCCTTTTTTATTGCACTAGATGGTAGGGGAATTGCCCCCAAATTAATAAAAACCATATGTTGGATTTGATTAAAAATCACTTTGGAATAATGATTGATCTAGCTTGGGAATGAGACTAAGCTTCACCACCCCCCCCTTTTCTTTTTTTTAATCATTGCCTTTCAGAGTTCCTTGGGCTCCTTTCCTCCCCAACACTTGCCTTTATCTGCAAAACCAGGGTAATGAAAAGGTCTTATAAATCTCTGGTGTATATATTTGTTACCAAGGATTGCATTGTAATATGAACTCTTGGTCCATCCAATGCTATCTTTATTGCAATGGGGGTAGTAATATCAGCATTTCATGGTAGTGTCTGGATGTGTCAGGCAACTGGTATATATGATGAGATTGGTCCTCTGACCATGTGATACGTGGCTTTGGTAGGGTCCCATTTTGCAAAACCCTATGGGAAGAGGGAAAATTCTGCATGAAGAGCAAACTTCTCTAGTTAGCATAACCTATTCTCCGAGCAATGGAAAGCCTTCCACCTTGTTAGCCCCAGCCCATCTAGAATGCTGTTCTCCACATTTGACAGTGCTTCTTTTCAACAACATGAATAATTGAAACCTACCAACAGCCAAGATGATCCATCTTTGAAAATCCTTTCTTTTACTCCTACCTCAGAATTGCTCCAAACGTGGAATATATAAAAAATACCTAGGAAGCTTGTTAAAACTGATGGATCCTAGGTCTGTCTCTAAAGATGCAGTTTTATTAGGTGTGGGGCTGGGCCAGAAATCTGCATTTTTAACATGAACAGAAGTTCATTCTGATATAAATGGCCTACAGATCACCCTTGAAGAAACATTACTGTTTTAGGAACCTTCAAAATATCTTAGTTGTGTTTAAGAGCATTGTCTTTGGAAGAAAGTTACACTTGGCACAGAACCCAGCTTTGTCCGTTCCTCCTAGCTCTGTGATCTTGGGCAGTTAAGTCAACCACTCTAAGGTTCTCTTTCCTCACTGAGAGAATAGAGACAATAATACCTATATCCTAGGGTTGTCATGGGGATTAAATAAAATACTACGTAAACGACATTAGGCACTGGCCCTGGTAATTGTAAGCGTTCCATGTGGACAGCTATTCCTAAGGAAAAATACTTCAAGGAGAGCCATCAAACAGGTTGGTTGCTGTCTTATTTTTAAGTTGGCTTTCTGTCACAAAAACAATAGAAATGAACCAAGAGGAATATTGGCCTTGGAAAGATCAGTGGTAGGGATTTAATGGAAGTGGAGGTGAACAAATTATGAAGGAGTGATAGTAAGAGCATGTGAAAAAGTGGTAGAGTGGAAAGTGGTAGAAACAGTGGGGGGGGTGCAAATTTCACAGCTGTTTTCAGTTGTGTGCTGGATAGTTGTACCATGTTGGGTGAAAGTAGGACTGCTTTATTTGGAGACTAAGTGTAGTTTAAGGAGATGTGTGTGGGTGCCAGGCTGACAAGAAATGAACTGTGATAGCTCTTTGATGTGTCAACTTGGCTAGATGACAGCCCCCCACTCATTCAGTCAAACACTAATCTAGATGCTGCTGTGAAGGGATATGGCAAATGTAATGACCTTCTCTAATCAGTTGACCGTAAACTAGAGAGACTGTCCTGGTGGCCCTGGATGAATCAGTTGAAAGGCCTTAAAGGCAGGCTTAGACTTTCTTCAGAGAAAGAAGACATTCCCGCCTATGGACAACAGCTTCAGCCAATGCCTGTGAAGTTCTAGCTTACCTGTGAGTTTCCCTTCCTGACAGCCTGCCCTATACACTTGTTTAGTCACCTCCCACTGTGTAAGCCAATGTCTTGTACTAAATCTATATCTGCACATATGTATATGTGCACTTATGTATAAACACATATACCTATCACATACAGAAACCTACATAGATATAGCCCAGATATCTAAATCAACCCATATATATAAAATCTGTCTATCTACCTACCTACCCGGCTATCAATCATCTCCCATTGCCTCTTCCTTTCTGGTTGTACCTTGGTGATACAGCTCTTTATCTTGCCCATGTTTTAGGAAATGGATTCAAAATAGAATTAAATTACATGGCTTATACATAGGCCCCCTTTGCAGCCAGTGTCATGCCCATGTCCAAAAGGAGAGATGAGAAATGTATCTTTTGCAGAAGTGAAGACCTTTTAAAGTGGCTCTTTTTTTTTTACATGTTCTATAGGACATCAGCTGGTAATTCTGTGATAAGTACTAAAGAAATCACAATAGTGTTTTAGATTTTCTTATCGTCCTCTCTCTCAGTAATCCAAAGGGATTTACAAAGGGATTTACAGATTTTATCCTAATAAAACTCTGGAAATTCATCTGTGAGTGGGTTAAGGGCAAGCATTATTAGTCTTATCTTAGAGATGCAGAAACTAGAGCACAGAGAAGGGATGAGCCTTTCTTGAGGTGACTCAGCAAGTCAACAGGTGAGACACAACAGTACCTGGGAAACTAATTTCAAAACTCTCAAACCTTGGTTGTCACCTGAACTGTAAGGGAAAGTTAAAAAAAAAAAAAAAAAAAGGTGGTAGGAAGGAAGGAAAGAAAGGTACTTCATTTTGCTTAAGGAAACACTGTTTAAAAGAGATCACTCATAGAGATGCCTGGGTGGCTTAGTCGGTTAAGCGTCTGCCTTCAGCACAGGTCATGATCCCAGGGTCCTGGGATCGAGTCCCGCATCGGGCTCCCTGCTCGGTGGGGAGTCTGCTTCTCCCTCTCCCACTCCCCCTGCTTGTGTTCCCTCTCTCGCTGTCTTCCTCACTGTCAAATAAATAAATAAAAATCTAAAAAAAAAAAAAGAATCAGTTGGCAAACTTGATAAATGTCAATTCCTGGGTCCCCCAACTGCCCAGCCCTCCAGAGCTTCTAATTGAAGAAGTCTGGGAAAAGCCTCAGAAACTATAGTTTTAAGAAGCTCTCGAGGTATGTCTACGACAGCCAATCCAGGGACAACACTTTGAGAAACACTGTGATATGCATTACTCTTTATTGGGAAGAAATCTCTTCTAAGGTTATAAAACACCCAGTGTATTGGAGTAAATGTGGGAAAACCAAGTGCCACCTTGGGGTCTGCCTTCAGATAACTAATAGCATTTCTAATACTTGTGAGTAACCCTTGCCCTCACTGCTGTGGCTTCAGGCCCCAACCCTCCCCTGTGGACCCTCTACATTTGTGCCAAGGACACTGGCTATCCAGAGTGTGGTCCACAATCAGCAGCATCATCATGACCCCGCAGCTTGTTAGAAAAACAACATCTCGGATCCCACCCCAGACCAACCGAATGAGAACCTACATTTTAACAAGACTCAAAAGCACTGGATTAGACACCTACAGATGCCGGAAATGATGCCACAACCCCCATTTACCAATTCCCCTTCTCGAAATTCCCCTGTAGACAGAGTCTCAATGGGCACATCTAATGCTCCTTGACCACCAAATGGCAAGCCTGCAGGAGCCCATCCCATGATCTGGGATTCAGAGGCCAGGTTAAGGACATCCTTCCTCTGAGGGATGTGCCTGTTGTCTTTGTCTCAGGCCAGCCAGCTTCCTCCAGTGACCTCCCTCACTCAACCAGCCAGAGCCCCAGAGCCTAAGGACACCCTTCAAAGCACAGTTCTGTGACTAAGCAGGGGATAGGCTCAGTCCATTCATTTCCCAAGCCCCCTCCCTCCCGCCTTCTAGAAACACTCAGACAGTTTAAGTCATCCTTATCACCATATTAATAAATGTGGCAGTGTGAGGGCAGAGAGAGCGGAAAAGACCAAGACAAAAAAGAAACAAACAAAAAAACCACGCACACACAGGATATTTCTTTTTCTTGCCTTGCAGGAATGGCATCGCCAGCATAGTTTTTCCTCCTAGTTGTGCTCTTTTCTCCTTTTTAAATAGACGCATTTCAAATGTCAGTGGGTGATAGTGGGGCCAAGTCAGATTGGATTTGGGAGACCAAATAGCTAAAAGGTTTGATCTTTGCAGCTGCTTCTTCAACGGAGGCTCCAGGAGCCAGACCAGTGGGGGAGCGAGCCCCCGGTAAGTTCAAGGCGGCCTTTATTGTGCTCACCCCGGGTTCCCTCTCAGTTTAACCTTTATTTACAGACTTGAATCCAAGTGGTTAAGGGCTTGAAAAGAAAGTACTCTTTCCCCTTCTTCCCCCCTCTCCCCTTCTCCTGTCCCCAGAGGGGAAGGAAAAGAAACCAGGCAGAGGTTAAGTGAGAGAGACAATGAAAAAGGAAAGAGTCCTTATCTCAAATGGCAGTGACTGACATTGAGTGGTGGCTCCGTGGCCAGTTTTCCTTTTCTTACACCTGCCTCCAAACATCCCGAGAGACTTAGCCAAATTGGTCCCCACCTTTGCAAGCCAGCCAAATGGAAACGACACTCGAAACATCTCCCTGCCCCCCAGACGAGCCAAGGCTAATCAGGTGTCCTCCTGGAGGGGCTGAGTGTCCAGGGACAGCCCATATTTTAGCCGAGTAATTCAGACTTACTTGCCTAATGCTTTACTGACTCTTGTCATCGCAGCAGCCAAGTAAAAATTATAACTGCATGCCGTGCAGAGCCATAAATCCTGCGGCTGTATTCTCAGTCATTCCATATTTCAAGACAGGGAAGCTTATTTCTACAAGGCTGTTAATAACCAAAGTGACTGGACAAGTAAGGGGAAAGTTGGTGTCTACCGTTGGCCCCCTCACAGATGCATCCCGGCCAGGGGAGAGTTTCCGTGGGATTTGTGGCCGGTGCAGGGCTGCGCTCCCCCAGAATGCCCATGAAAATAGGTGTGCGTGGCCCTTTCTGAATGTAAACAGGAGGTGCCTCTTTGTTCTCTGGGAAAGGCTGCATGGTCTTCCAGTGGCAAAGTCACCTGGGAATCAAGGCAACCTGACTGCGAAGGGAGGGCAGGGTGGACTGCTGGGCCTGAGCGCTCCCAGAGCGACAGGGAAGAGATGAGCTGTTGGGATCTGAGGAAGGCAGGAATTTCTTGGGCAGAGCAGTGAGGAAGCCCAGGTGAGCCCGGACCCTGGACGGAAGGAAACGTCTGGTGTGCCCGGAGCCAGCCTTCCCCAGAACCTGCGTGGAGATGAGGCGGGGCCCTCCCAGCTGAGTCATACAGCCGTGCCCCAGGGATCTACTCTCCCAGTGACCTGATGCTAAAGAGAACAAGAAAGACTAGAAGAACAAAAGAAGGAGGATGGAAGGGGGAGAGGGAAGGAGAGAGAAGCAGAGGAGGAAAAGAAAGAAAAAAAATCTGTTTAACCTTTAACTGTTTAACCTTGCTTCCCCTAGTATTTTCCATTTTCTTAGGCCATGAGATCATTTTCCCCTTCATGAGATCTGTCATTGCACTGAGTTCTGTGGGGTTCCAAAGACCATACTTTGGGAAATTCTGCATCGTATCAATATTCTTTTTTTTTTCACATCTGTACCAAAAAGCATAGTGGAGGGCGCCTGGGTGGCTCAGTCGGTTGAGTGTCTGCCTTTGGCTCAGGTCATGATCCCGGGGTCTTGGGACTAAGCCCCACGTTGGGCTCCCTGCTCAGCAGGAGAGTCTGCTTCTCTCTCTCCCTCTGCGTGCCGCTCCCGCTGCTTGTACTTTCTCTCTCTCTCTGTCGAATATTTATTTGACAAAGAGAGAATGAGAGAGAGCACATGAGAGGGGGGAGGGTCAGAGGGAGAAGCAGACTCCCCGCCGAGCAGGGAGCCCGATGCGGGACTCGATCCTGGGACTCCAGGATCATGACCTGAGCCGAAGGCAGTCGCTTAACCAACTGAGCCACCCAGGCACCCAATAAACAAAATCTTAAATAAATAAATAAATAGCATAGTGGAGTATGTCACATTTATCTTAAGGAGTGTATGTATGCATACTTCTGTGTTTACCTTTCTTTGGGTCACTTAGCTCCAATATCCTCAAAAGTGTGTTAAATTTTCCCATAACAACTACTCAGTTAAATATCAAGTACTGACCAGTTTACATTAAAGTGTGAAACACATAATTCACATTAAGGTGTAAAACATATTAATTAATGTTTCTACCTGCCCCATCTATTCTGTGTGTAGGCTATTTTCAAGGTTAAATATTTAATTAAAGCCTTCTGTATTGACTAGAGGTATTCCTCCTGAAGATGTTTGGATAGCCCGGGATAGCAGACCTTGACAGCTCAGGCCTAGCTTTTCCCACTTTCAAGCTGTGGGAAAATCCGTTAGCTTCTCTGGGCCTCTGTTCCTTCAGTGATAGGATGAGAGTGTTGAACCAGATAATCTCTGAGGCCTCTTCAGCATCAACATTTATATTTCAGAACTCTTGCCATAGCAAACCTCACTAACCATTACTGTCTCTCTATGATCTAAATATGAGACTTATAAAATGTGAACAGATTTAATTTACTAAAAGCCTCTAATCAAGACCAAACCTTTTACTTAAACAATTAAAAAACAATTAGCTGGGGAAATAAAAACAATTTTAATTTGCTAAATGGGCTTCCTCGCTCCTAATAGATATGGACAAGACCCTCACTAATGCTTCTGACCACACGGAAACCACACAGGCATTGCTGAGTCTGTGGGCAGAGGCAAGGGGTGGCTCCATTTTCTAATAGGGAAGTGAAAGGCATTCACATTAACCTCAGCCTTTTTGCAGTGACTCATGTTTAAACATATGTTTAGTGTTTGCAATGCTTAGTGGCTCCCAATCATCAATCTATCCTTTTGCCTAAACACGGGTGGATCCTGCTTGAGCCCCACACCATGCACACCTTTGTCACCATCCTCCCAAACTACCATGAACTTATGTGCCTTCCCTCAAACACAGTTCTGAACGTATGTGAAACACCTAGTAAGAGCCTTTTCAATTAATGAAAAGTGAGGGCATCTGGCCCCAAATTCCAGTAGATTCCAGCTAGAAAATTGTTCCATTTTACATGACACTCAAAGAGATCAATAGGTAAATCTTCCATTCTCACCATTACTCAATAGCAGTACGGACAGCATATTTAATATAGTGCTCATATTTCACAGTAGTTTTTCTTTCAATTTATAATGCACAAATGGAGTAATCTCCATTCTAGAAGCTCGTCCAAGCTGGTTTCTCTCACTCTTTTGGTTCCGTTTCCCATCTATTCTTTGACACTCACATATTTTAATCTAATCGTGGGCAAGTCATTTCTCCCTGTGGGCCTTTATTTTCCATTCATAAAGCCACACAAAGGTTTGCACCATCTCCATTTTAGAAGCTCTTTTAGTTTGCCTTCCTTATCCTCTCAGAATATGTATGGCCACTTTTCCTTGCCTTACACCTGGTGTAAGAATTTTTCATGGTGGGCACATTTCTCGCAGCTCTGGATCTCAGCTTTCTCTCTGGTGAAGTGAAGACGGCTTCTCTGAGGTGGCTTCATGCTCTTGACAACACAGTGGGATGGAGTGATTGCTCGTGCAAACATTGGGAGCTGGGCACCTGCTTATTTTTCTCTCTTTTCATTTTTACTTTCCTGCCTATCTCCAACTTCCCTTAAATTGTCCTCTCCTTTTTTTCTTCCTCTCTGGCCTACAGCACAGATGTAATCCAAGGAGAGCTGGGAGGGCTGGGAGGGGTGGCTTTGAATCCTGACCACCCATACGTGAAGAGTGGCTGTGTATCTGTCCAGGCTTGTGATGTGGGGCCAGTTTCTGTGTCTATAAAATGTAGATAATGATAAGAGCACCTACCTGGCGCAGCTGTTGAGAGGATCCAGTGCTTACTTTATGTGGAGTGGTTAGAATCAGGTCTGGCTCTGTCAGTGTTGACTTCTCATTCAGTTTGTCTGGACAGGACTGTTGGATCAGCTGTTGAGATCTCAGCTTGCATGAGTAGAGATTCATGAGAAGTTCGGGGAGAGAGAGAGGTTTAAGAGAGTGTGGGATGGGAAAGACGGCCAAGGGTCCACGTCAGAAATGAGCTCCTCGGTTGAGCCCCATGGAGACCTGTGGAGAGAGAGGATGTAGCCAGCCCTGGAATGTGAGCACACATAGAATTACTCTGGGGCTAGACAAAGCAAGACCCAGAGGGAGAAAGAAAGAAGTCTTCCTGATGCTTCTGCCCAGAACACAAAACTACTTTTGTACAGTGAGGCCTGAAGAGAACCCAGCAGAGCTTAGTCACCACAACGATGGGAACTTGGGGGGCATCTGAACAGAGTACCATCAGTACAGACATCAGCTTTCCCAGGGAGGACACAAGCCAGGGATGTTGTGGAGGAACTACATAAGCAGTGGACATTATCAGGTGGGCAGAAGGCCCTGAGTGAGAGCAAAAGAGATGCCCCTTAGGTCTCCCTGACTTTCAGGGAGGGACATTTTGCACAGGACTGAAGTCCTTACCATACAAGTAAGGGAACACAAGCCAGTGAAACAGGATCATCAAATTCTGTGAGCCCATGGGTATACACACATCCATGAGGCCTGGGGGATTTCAGGTAACACTTCGGGGTAAGAAGTCTGCTGGTCCAAAGCTAGATACTCTTAGCAGCACATATAAACTGCATCCTTCACCTTCTGAACCAGATATCAATATCCCTGATGGATATGTCAGCTTGATCACTGATAAAGTCAACTAAGAACCTGGCTTGAAACTGCACCCAAGTCAGCTTGCTAACATTTCACCCCTAAATTAGGTCAATGTGACCTCCTGGGTGCAGGCAGTGATGGACAACCTCGGTGGTCTCCTACGGAGAGAGCCCTCCCCTCTGGGCGGGAGCAGAGCCATCAGGCATCCTCCTGTAGACAGGCAAGTCTGAGGATGGAGTGACTGAGCGGGGCACACTGGTTCTTCTTCCAAACTTGCCAGGTGAGGGGAAGGAGAGAGGCCAGGAGTGATACTCAAATGAAACTTTCTCTGCATAGAATCATGAAAGGGGGAGACCAGATGCTCCCCCTATGAGCCCCAGCTGCAGTCACCAGCTCAAATGCTCCAGGGGGAATAATGCAGCTATGTGAAGAGTGCAAGAGTGTAAGAAGATCAAGAGCAGCATTGGGAAGATGTAGGATCTGGGAGAAGATGAGGAGGGACAGAGGCTGTGCTTGGGACACTGAGGGACCCATGTCCCATCCAAAGTGGCAGCCTCTACTCAACTCTGGCCAATTGTAGGGCATGGTGCTGACCAAGCTTCAGAATTAGAATTCTCTTTGAAAAGTGAAATCCGATGGTTAAGTGATGGCACAGAATTCAACCTTCCACAGCTCATCCAAGGATGGCCAGTTTGTGGCCTATTTTACAGCCACCAAGGAGTGACCTGGGAAGGGGTGTACTTTAGGGAAAATGGAAAGCCAAGTCCGAAGGACTTTGCTCTCTCAGGTAAGGGCAGAGTAAAGAGACAGGGAGATTTCCTCAGCAATAAATAAGGAGGCGTCCAGGATGCTGGGGCAAGGAGAAGGGTCTTCCAGGGACCCCAAAGCCAGGGGATCTGAGAGATTTCTTCATAGCCCCAAAAGGGGGGATGATAGCCTTTGATCCATAAATACAGGAGGATGAAAGGGCTCCCATCTGGGAAAGAGGGAGATCTTGCCAGAATCTGCCTTGTTCTCCAAGCTCACACCCTCTACTGTCCTCAGTCCGTTCAAATGCCTAAGGAGAGGCAAACCCAGAAGCCAATGAGTCACCCAGTCTGGGAGGACTGTCCTTCCGTCCTGGCTTCCCTTCTGCTCCCGTCCTCTCACTAATTGTTTCCAGGGCTAGAGCTGGGGGCAGACGCCCTCCAAAGGCCTGCTCTGTTCCTCCCTTCCCCTCTTGAAGAGGCCTCACAGGCTGCCCTGTGTTCCTAGCGCCCATGCATCTGGAACTGGCTGTTCACAGCCCCGGCTAAAAAAGCCTTTCATCCACCCATTATCCCTCCACCGGAACCTCAAATGGGAAGAGACATCAAAGTGCCCCAACCAAGTTTGCTTTCCAGTCTTAGGCAGCTCTCCCGCAAGCAGAGGCAGGAAGGAAAAATAGCCCCACTGTCCTCAGGTTCTATCTCTGCCAGCGAAGTTGTCCTCTGCCCATAGTAATTCCCAGCCTGCTGTGTTCCTTCCCTTTTTGGATCCTTCCATTACGGTGTCTATTAGAGACAGAAAGGCTTCAAAGGAAGACTCCTCCATGATTCTGAATTGCCCCCTTGCTCCGGTAAGAATCCCCTATTAGTAGCATAAGCCGAAATGCGCCATCTCGGAGCAACAGTGGGTTGGGTCTTGAAACCAAGAAGCCCCTGGCACAGCTCCTGGATTTCTCCAGCTTGTTATCCTCCTCCTATGATTTTATTCCTGATTAGAACCACATTTCTAAAAGTAAATCTAAAGTGAGGCTCTGAACAGCAACTAGAACGGCAAAGTGGCCATTTCCCCATCTTGATCTTAAGGGTCATGCTAATGCCGCCTGGTCCTTTGTGTTCCTCTGGTTTCGAGACTGAGATTGGGATGAACTTCCACAGTTTATGGATCTTTGAAAATCTGTAGTGTGGTCCTGAAGTCCTATCAGAAACAAATATAAACCAGAGTTTCTTCCTTCCCCCTCACCACCATCTCATTTTCTTGAGTGAGAGATGCCCAGGTTGGTTGGACAATATCCCTACACAGAAATACATTCTTAGCCTATCATCTGCTTAGACCAAGCATTAGTGAAAAGTCTTGTGAAGCTCTGTGCATGTGCATACAAGGGCACAACCTCAGGACTGCTAGAAGCCTAAGCAACAAATTTCTGACCTGTTTGGAACCATGCTTCCCAGCACAGGTAAATTAAGACTTGAAGGTAGCTAGTCACTAAGAAGAATTTACCATCTGCCTCAAAAGCCAACCAGAGCCTGGAACACAGACTCTTGCCTTATTTAGTGTATTTGTTGCCCTCCACTGCACCCCCAGCTCCCCGCCTCCCCAAACCCTGCCCTAAATCTGCCCCTAACAATGTCTGCTTGGGAAAACCCACTAAACTTGAACCAAATGATCTGGCTCTCCCTTGCCATACAACAGTTGCTATTTGCTTCTAACACAAGCTAAAAATCCCTCAAATCCTAAGGGAATTCAGCACCATTGCTCTCTGCCCATGCCATCAACCCTTAGTGCCTCTCTATTAAAAGCAGCAGTTCTGTCCCCAGGAGCCCAGCCAGGCCCAAGATGAAGGGAAGGTCCTGATGTCCCCATCTACCGCCTCTTCTGTCACACCAATTGGTGTGCAGTGATTCTAGAAGTAAGAACTCAGCTCTTAGCTCAAAGACTTAGACAACAGCATCTTATGCATTTCATGAGCCGACAGTTGGTGCCTTTCTGCTTCCCAATGGATTGTGTCCAAGCCCTGTCTAAACCGTCATTTGATAAGTTTGGGGCTTAGACTCATGAGTAGGTGGGGCTAGAGTCTCTGTTGTTTAAATGGGTGTGGAAATTATGTGTTCAGCTGTGAGGTGGGTCTGGGGGACACTCAAAATCACCAGCTATATGTTGCATAATATTCTGATAATCTTATTCAAAGATTTATTTGAAAAAGCAGTTCATTAACAGAGACATTATAGGTTTAGAATGCAAAATGCTTCATGAATTTTTAAGCTAGAATTTGAGATGTGAAAGCCATTTTCTTGCTTGAGGCAGGAAACCCAGGCAAAGCATTTGAACCCTCAGGCCAGCTCAGCTACTTTCCTTTGCCCCCAGGGTTAGAAGTTTAAGAAACCTTGATGAGCAGGATAATCATCAAGGTCTGTCCCAGCTCGTGGATTCTAAAAGTACATCTTCCTTTATTTCCTGGGGCTCGTTCTTTCCAGAGGTGATATAAATACATTCCACTAGGTGAAAATTACTTCTGATTTTCACGTTGCACCATCTAAAAAAAGAAGCCACCCTGATGGACACTGAAAATTTTGGATTCAAGGACACAAGAAGCCCCAAGTGGAGAGTGTCGAAGGGTGGCTGGAACAAAGGGTTCGGCTGTTCAAGATCATCAAATACCATCTCACGAGGAGCTGCCACTTGTAGCTGTATGACCTTGGGCATACCCCTTAACCTTGACTGTAGCTCAGTTTTCTCATCTGTAAAATGGGGATAATAATCACTGAATGCATTTCATGGGATTGTTAGAAGGATTGAATGACCATGAAGTGCTTAGAATAGACATCACATACCTCAAGTGCTATAAAATAAATTTTGGACCTATTCCTTTCCCAAGATATTTTAACATTCTTAGTTCCAGCAAGAATCTTCCCTTACTGCCCCCCCCACCCCAACCAGAATTCCCATAGCCATTATTGTATGGATAGGGTTCTCATTTCCCCTCACCATTGGCATTTTTCCCCTCCTTACTCATAGCAGAGTGGAGAATTTGCATAATAGCTCATGTTATTGGTCTAAGCAAGGCTGCCCATATTAGCAAGAGAAAGATGTGTTTGAATCATAGATACTTATGATAGGCTGAATAATGAATGGCCTTCTAAAACTGTCCACATCCTAATCCCTAGAACCTGTGAATACATTACCTCAGATGGCAAATGTGACTAAGTTAAAGAACTTGAGATGTGGAGATTATCCTGGTGGGCCCAGTGTAATCACAAGGATCTTTATAAGAGGGAGGCAGGAGGTCAGAGAGGAGAGAAGATGTCACACCTGCTGGTTTCAAGATGGAGAAAGAGACCACCAGCCAAGGAATATAGGACGACTTCAGAAGCTGGTGAAGGCAAGGAAACAGATTCTCCCTGAAACCTCCAGAAGGGACACAACCCTGCCAACACCCTGATTTTAGACTTCTGACTGCCCAAACTGTAAGATAATACATTTGTGTTGTTTTAAGCCACTAACTTTGTTCATTGCAGCAACGGCAAGATAACACAATGCTCTACACCAAAGACTTTCTCAGGATGGAACCTGGAAAGTTCAGAGGACTTGTTGATCTTGCAGCAAGATGCCAAAAGCAAACCAGAGCCCAAGTGGAGAGAGGACACAACACTATGTATTTTTAAAGAAATACTTGGCATCATCCTCTGGACTCTGCCTTATGATCAACTAAGAACGAGATCACTTGCCATCTGGCCACGAATTGTACCTGCGTGTGTTTCCAGACATGGCAGGAAATGTGTTCCTTAGAACATTTTGAAAGTTCTCATTTTTGCTTTGTGCCATTTCTTCCATCATTTTTATTGACCATTATGAAAATCTTTTATCTACACTTTTACGTGTTTTTATAATAGTACTGACAACGAACACTTACCACAAGCCTTCTGTGTATTAGGCATTGTCTAAAGTATTTACACGCACTCATTCATTTAATCTTCATGATAACGCTTTGAAGCATATACTGCCATTATACTCATCTTAGAGATGGGGAAACTGAGGCACCGAGAGGATAAGTGACATCCCTGACGTGATGCAGTTCGGAAGAAGATGAGCTGGGCGGTATGACTCCAGGGTCCAGGAGTGTAACTGCTGTTACCTTGTCTTTCATTCCCTCATGACCCTGAATCTCCTAAGGGCCAAAGACCTAGTGTTATTCTTGTTTTCAGTTCCCCGACTCCCACCCTACCATGGCTCCCACATTTCTTGAGCACTTGTTTCTGCTAAGGCAGAGGCAAACACTTCCACATGTAGTATTACTTCATATAATCTCTGCTATGACCTTGAGTGCCTTGTCCAAGGTCACATGAGTACGAAACTGGAAGAACCCACACCCCAAGCTCTTTCCAAACCACCATGCTGAATTATAGAAACGACAGCATTGGAGTTGGAACCAAAAGCCCTGGTTGGAGCCTTCACTCCTCCACTTATTACCAGTGGTATATCTCGCACCAATTTCTTCACCATTTGGGCCTGTTACTTCACCTCTAAAGTAGAGGTGATAGAACCTACCCTGTAGAGACTTCAAGCTCCTGCTGGTTGGGGCTGGGAGACAGAGCTGGCTTCCCCCAAAGCAGCAGCAGGTGTCTGAGACTGGCTGTTGGAGTGGAGCTGTGGTGGGCTCTCGGCCCTCCTCCCATGGAGGGCTCTCTGGTCTCCCCTCCGTGCCTTCTCCAAGAGGAGCCATCATCTGATTGGAGAGGCTGGAGATTACTTCCTCCCTGGGAGCAGCATTGCATCACCTGCCCCAACTCCCTTCCATTCCATAGGCGTCAACACTATTCCTCCCTCTGTGCACCCCCAACTGGGGTCTCACTGCCACAGGCATTGACAGCAGCTTAGAAAACCTTGCTGTCAAATGGGGATAGGGGCATGGACTGAGGCCCTACCTGACCCCTTTGCTTCATCATGGTTCCAGACACCTATCCAGGCACTGAGGAGATTTGAAGACTAAAGGCCTATGGGACCTTGTTGTTGGAGGTGAAGGAGAGGGTCCCTGTGCCTGGGAAATAATCCTACCACAGGGTTCTACAACTTCCCCAACCGGAGGATAGGGAGGAAGGAGGCAGCCCAGAGCAAGCTCCAACCCCGGCTCCAGGAGCCAGGGAAGCTTGTCAGGTTACCTACCAAATTACTGAACACATAATTCAGGATTTTAAATTGTTTAGTTCTCTGTACATTAGAATATGAAAGTCTATGGCTTGCTTTTTGGACTTTTTTTACTTTCAAACGCATTTTCTATTCTCATGATAAGTGAATGAAAATTGAAGATTGCCTCTCCTACATCAGGTAGGTGATTCATAGCTCCTCACTGACTTTTCAAGGGCAACTATGATCCCTCAGTGACAAGTGCTAGGGCAGGAGCGATGTCGTGTGGCTCCGTGTTTTGCAGGACTGCTGCACATTAGGCTCACTGGCGGAGACCAAGGAAATAGCAAAGGCCAGATCCCACCCTGATGAGTCAGATCAGAATCCCAGATGGGGCAGGGAAGTGGAGCTGGCTTCCCCCAAGGCATAGGTATTTTTTAAAGCTCCTCCACTGGTATTAAAGGGCAGCCAGGATTGGGAACTCCTAGAATAGTGGTTGAGAGTTCAGTCTTTGGAATCAGTCAGACCCGCATGTATTACTCACTGTATAGCGATGGGCAAGTCACTTGAACATTCCTTGACTCTGTTTACTCATTTATAATGCCAATAAGTAGCATAGCACTTCCCATTTTTTTCATGTCACAAAACCCAGAGAAGATAAAAAAAAAATTTTATAAAGCACTCCCAAATGAGGGAAGGCAACCTTCTCGGGTACTCAACCATCCCAAGGGCTGAGGGGATCAGTACCTGTCCATCCTACTTGCCTCTGAAGCCATGCTGGCAGGGGTGCCTTGCAAGGGAAGCAAGGGGGGCATTTTACCAAGTCATCCCACCATAGACTATTAGAGCTAGAAGGGACCTCAAAAAATGGTCATCGGTTTCAGGGATTGCCTTTGGTCAAAATCCAACACCTGACCAGGATGTGCTTACCCTCCCTTTGATCAGAGGGCAGCCTGGAAACAACAGTCCCATCCCTTGTTGGGGGATGTCCCCTACATCACGTGGGATGACACGCTGATTCATGGGCCCCATGCTTTCCCTGCAGCCCAAGAGCCCGGCTGGGAAACAGCTACCTTTAAGTGTGGCGCCTGTGCGGAACAACAGCCCGCAAGCTTCTTTGCTCTTTTTCTTCTCTGCAATCTGAAAAGCTGCAGTCAGTGAATGTGTGCAGAATTAGAGCCAGGAGTGTGGCAACAGAGGCCTGATCGGAGAGCCACTCAAGACTGACAAGTCGACCACTCGGCATGTTGAAGTCATTTGTCTAGCTGGAGGATTGTGTCTCCTCTTTAGGTTTATTTCATTTGAGGAATGGTTGGGGTTTGGGGGAGCTGTTTGGGTCCTGACACTTGAGCTGCTTCTGCACCACTGATTTAGAACAGACTCGTGATTCTAGAAACGCTGGTTGCCCTGTTTGCCTGCCGCCCAGAACTCCCTCCCCCTCCCACCTCCTCAATTCCATTTCCCCCTGCTGCATGAAGATGAAAAACCAGAATGTAAAATGTAAAATGCACTGGTGACAAAGAAAGGCCAAGAAGCCACTGGTGACATGGGCTTGAAAGTGGAAGCCAGGCTCATTCTCTCCAGCATTGCTACAGACCATCTCTGAAACAGATGTCCCCCACCCCTCCGCCATTCTCTTTTCGCGAGGGAGGCGCCGAGCTCCAGAATGGGAGACAATAGGCATTAATATCCATCGGAATGACAGCTGTTTATGACTCGCTTTGCACAGGACACGCGTCCCCCAAGCAGAATGATTAGCGCTCCAGCAGAATACGATATTTGTGGGTAATCAAAAGCGAATGGCAAACCATTTGGACTAATGGGAAGCAGGGTCCACATTAGCCTTTCCGGAAGTTCCCACCAAGAATAAATAATAAAGTGAGCGCAGAGCAATAGAGCGGTAGCCTCCCTCCTACTCATAACATGGTGGATTTGCTTAGTGTATCCTGGGAAAACTTACCTGCCTCGCCAGGGTGTTATGAGGATTAATTAATGTTTGTAAAGTGCTTGGAATTCCACTGAAGAAATGTACCTTGTCGATGCAAATTATTATCATTCTATAGTGCCTTTCATCCCAGCATCTCAAAGTGCTTCCCCAACAATTAATTAAGCCTCACTACACCCCTGTGAGAGGAAAGCATCATTCTGCCCGCGCTAATACAGCAGAGTTTTTGCACCTGAGTCACAGAGTCTAATGTTCAAGTCGCCCTCCAGGAGGGAGAGAGACCCCATTAACGAGCATCCCTAAGTGCTTCATAATACATGAGTCGCTAACAATGCAAGGCAAAGCACTATACCCGATACCTATGGCCATAAGGACTTGTTTAATTTTGTTTGGTCCCTAATTGTCTGGGCTGCTTGTTTTATTTTTCTCCCTCCCCTGTAAGGCAATAAGGTGCTTGTCAGATGAGAGCCCAATTAGCAGCTGTAACGAGTTACAGTGTTCTGACTGCACCCTCTAATCCTATTCCTTACCATCTGTAATGCCAGGAACAGGTTGCACCCCTCTCCCACTATGTGCATCCCCAAAGAAGTTAACTTACCTTTCAGAAAAATTTTAATGGCATTATTAACAGGATGAGCAGTTCGATGCTGTGTTAGCAACCTAGAAGCTCCGCACACATCTAACATGCGAGCATCTCAGGCATGTATTGTAATTCTTTTTTCATTACAAGTGCAATAATTCATAAGCACAAATCTCTTGTACTGGCTCCTTTTTAAAAAAGCCTGGAAATCAAGTGAGCATGTGTAGCATTCCAGTGTGTGCTGGAGACAAATCAGCCTACAGAGTCCTCACCAAGCGCACTTTGAAACGGAAATTTTTGGCATCGTTTCTGGACAGGTTTAAGACAGGCTCAGGAGGCCAATGTTTTAGTCATGAAAACCTGGAAGGAAGATCATGGTTTCCAACTCCAATCCTATCTCAGGGGCTGAGTCACTGTGCGATCTCAGAAACATCCCCTCGGCTCACCTAAAGCTTCCGATGTCTCTTGTGTTCATCTTAGAGCTGGAAGACCCTGCTTTCCAATTGGGTTGGCCACTTACTGGACAAGCCACTAGTGATTCTGAGGCCCCACTTCCTCTTCCATAAAATGGGAATAACAATAGCTACCCTACATACTTTCCGTGTTGCTGTGTGGCTGGAATGAGATCATTTGTATGTGGGAGTGCTTTGTCAACCATGACAGCTAGACAAGTGTAAGTGGCTACCAGTAGCAAGGGATGAGTCCTCATAAGAACCCTGCAAATGTAGGAAGATACATTTGTTCGTAGTCATAAATCACACCGAGGTAGCCATCTCTAGGTATGGCATACTTAGTCATGCTAAGGAGCGCTGATAAGAGAAACTGAAGAGCTCCAAGTTTTGAAATTCTTAGGCATCCTCAGATGGGTTGTAGCAGTTGTAGTTCTGTGGGTCTAGCTTCTTTACCACTCCCTCACCCTATCCCCATCTCCTAGTCTCCTTGTTCTGGTGATGATTCCTCCCCCAACACCATGTAGTCATGGTGGGGCTTTCATGTATAGAGTCTCATCGGCACCTCACTCTGAGAGTGGGCACATGACCCAGGTTGATCAATCAGAATACTCCATCCCCTGGACTAAGAGATGGGCACCAACCTGGCCAGGTGGGAGTCTTTTCAATGACTGATGTTCAGATGTTGGGATAGAGAAGTCCTATTTCCACTGAAGTTGTTAAGGGAGGGAGGATGGATGTAAGTTGCCTGCCCCTTGAACAAAGCCTGCCTGGGAATGTCAGAGACATTCTGAGGCAAGAGAGAAATGATTATTTGGGGCACATGTGTTACTATGGGGCAATGAGTTAATGTCTTGACATGATTTGGGTTCCTAGATCTAGCTTTTCCTAGACTTCTGATTTCCTAAGTATATGAGCCAATAAATTCCCTTTTTACCTGAGTTAATTTGGATTGAATATCTGTTTCTTGTAATAGTAAAAGATTTGGTTAATTCAGGCATGAACTTAGCAATGAAGAATAGACAAGATTTATCAGTTCATCTTTGGGGGAAGGTGAGTTACAAAAGTCCAAACCCCATGATTGGATGAAACAGTTGTTTTGTGAATCTCTTCATAATATCTATAACAGAGAGAAAAGGTAATGTGAAATGACTTATGTTTTTTTTTGAGAGAGAATATAGTCAACCTCCTTACAAGTCAGTTGGGCGTCATTAGAAGTTTGTTGTCCATTCTTTGTGCCTGCTCCTTGTAATGCAAACCGCATTGTCAACCAGTAACTGTTCTCCTGATACGAGGTCCTGTGTTTGGGTTCCCCCCTCTCTTCTGCACGGGCCTCATCAGAAGCCTTCATTCTCATCTCTTCCTTTCCATTTGCATCCTATTATTCTCAGCAACTCTTCCGTGGGGAGATTGAAAGCTCTTTGGGGACAAGGTTTGGACCTCTGAAAGTATAGCACACAGCCTGATACATAGTGGGATCTTGAACTTACTAATTGAGATTGGCTGTGATATGCTGCTCCTTAGATTTAAGGGAAAGCCAAGGCACAGAAGAATGACTTGATTTATTCTGAGAGCAACCTGGTCAGGCAATCAAAACATTTAAGTGTAATTGGCATGTGCGCATGTGTGTATGTTTTAACTCACAGGATGTTTGTTGACTGGTTTGGGATATATGCATACTTGCGTGCATGGATGATGAGCTCCAACTCTGGTTCCAGATGGTCTGAGTTCGAATCATGAAACGCTGTGTGACTTTGTGCTAATCATTGCCTGTGTCTCATTCTCCTTATCTGTAAAAATGGGCAAAAAATAAAGCCCAGATCATAGCAAATACTCAAAAAACATAAGCTAGTTTTCTGAAGGGTGAAATCTGCCTTATTGTACACATTCAGCTCTGGGTGTACAGATACAGAATCCATCCGTCCTACAAGGCGCACTTCAGAGTTTTTCTGATTGTTCCACCTGTGGAATCAGGTGTTGCTTCACCACCTGCGGGGTTGGGCAGCACGTGGCTCGCTCGTGAAAGCCCATGATGGTGTGTCACCACCACGGCGAGTCACAGATGGTGTTCTGAGACGCTGTTATGAAAACGAGGGAGAGGAGACCAGGGACACCCATCAAGCTTCAGTTAAGAATCACAGAGCTTGGGCGCCTGGGTGGCTCAGTTGGTTAAGCGACTGCCTTCGGCTCAGGTCATGATCCTGGAGTCCCTGGATCGAGTCCCGCTTCTCCCTCTGACCCTCCCGACCCTCCCCCCTCTCATGCTCTCTCTCTGTCTCTCTCTCTCAAATAAATAAATCTTTAAAAAATAAAAAATAAAAAATAAAAAAAAAGAATCACAGAGCTCTTCTCTTCATTCTTGTCAATGTTTTTTCTGGCTTGTTACCTTAGTGAACATTTATTTTTCTTTATTGTGCCCCAATGGTAGGTTTTTGCTGTCTCTGTTCGGACATAAACTTTTACGTTTCGCTGACTTCCTTCCGTGCTAGCCCTCATCTGATCTATATTTGCATCCCTTTGCTTGAGTGAGAAACGTCGTTGTTCATGAGTGTCAAATGGATGAAACTATTCTCATGGTGAGACAAGTTTATAAGTCTTCTGAGGCTCCCATAGGGTAACTTCTGACCTACATGCACTTCATTCACGGAGCTTTGAAATTTGTTCAACTTGCTAACAAGTCAGAGAGTATTTACAGAGGAGGGATGAGTCAAATGGGGAACATGAACAGATGGAGAAGAGCCCGTTGTTAGGCTTCAAGAGTGCATTTCCCACATTGGAACGCATCAAAGCCTGGCGGTATATACTGCATGCAAGTCACCCACGTAGTATAAAACTGATTTAATTTACTACCAAACGCTTTGTTTTGCCATTACATAATCACAAATGTGCCCCCAAAGAGGCAGTATTGGAATGTAAGCCAGGGCAAGGAGCCAGCCAGACATGAGTTCTAGTCCTCATTAGAAAACTCCTTCCACTTTCTTACAAATCCTCTGTGGCCATTCTGACAGAGACATACCTGGACACCACTCTGGTCTCTTGACTTGTCTTCCATTTACCTCGTTGTGATGTGCCATTTCCCAGGCAGATTCTAAAGCATGCTGAAGATACACCAAGGGTAATGGACCTCGTGCCTTGGGGTGTTGAAGTGACGCCCAGCTCCACTGCCCCATATCCTGCCTCCTCCGTTGTGAAATCGCTGCTCTGAAAACAGAACTGAGCGCAGCTAGAGAAGGGCCTGGACAGGATGGCTCTCGACATGTTTCCCCACAAGGCCTTGCTGTTAAATCTCCCACAAGCTCTAGGAGCAAATTGTCAGCGATCCACTTAGCCGGCCCTAAACACCTCAGCCGCCTCTACTGGATGAGGGAAATTGCTTTCAGGGATAGATACATCTCAAGAAAGTTGGCTCCAGGGCACCTGGGTGGCTCAGTTGGTTAAGCGACTGCCTTCGGCTCAGGTCATGATCCTGGAGTCCCGGGATCGAGTCCCGCATCGGGCTCCCTGCTCGGCAGGGAGTCTGCTTCTCCCTCTGACCCTCCCCCTTCTCATGTGCTCTCTCTCATTCTCTCTCTCTCAAATAAATAAATAAAATCTTTAAAAAAAAAAAAAAAAGAAAGTTTCTTTTTAGAAGAAGGGAGTCAAAATCAAATCAGTTTGTTTATCCTTCTAATCTAACAAAGATTTAATTGGAAGATTAAATTGAAACTACACCTAAAATAAAAAACTTTAATTATGGATTAAAATTATTCATTACTGGGGCTCCTGGGTGGCTCACTTGGTTAAGCGACTGCCTTCGGCTCAGGTCATGATCCTGGAATCCAGGGATCGAGTCCCTCATCAGGCTCCCTGCTCAGCGGGGAGTCTGCTTCTCCCTCTGACCCTCCTCCCTCTCATGCTCTCTGTCTCTCATTCTCTCTGTCTCAAATAAATAAATAAAATCTTTAAAAAAAAAAAAAAAAGAAAGAAAGTTGGCTCCAAAATGGATTTCTATAAAGAGAATTCCATTTTCTCCTGGCTTCCATTACAAAATTGGAAAATTTGTCACACCGGGTAGGGGGGACTCCTCTCAGGAGACTAAAATGAACATTTGGGATGGAAAAGAAATTAACGTAAAGCACGTCTCTTGTTGGAATGCACCGGTGCCTGCTGGGAACCACCTAATGATTCACTTTTCTTTTGAACCATTTCCAGCATCTTGGAGAAGTGTTGGAACTCACGAACCTTACACACACTGCCAGTCCTTTGCCCTCCTCACCCAAATCTTAGAATGTTCCCCATGGTTGAGGGTTCCATTTCTGTGGTCTTGCACCTCTCAAAACTTGCTAGTGCTCACTCCTACTAGCCGAATGTGGCGTTAGGCAGCAACCTAACATTTTATTCATTCATGCACTTGTTTATACCCTGCTTTATTCCTATAAATCATTTGATGTGGCTTACAGGGGTAAAGATAAAATGGTATGTTTGCATTTCAGATTTAATTCTCTTTGTTTGCCCTAATTAAGTCAATTTTGACATTTTAATGTCATAAGTTATAGCACTGAATAATAAATATTAATCTGTTTGAGTTGGAAGAGTTTGAGAGGTCATCTAGTCCTACCTCCCACCCCATAGAGCTTCTGTCATATCCTGTCCGGTGAAATGGAGATTTCTACTTCAGCTCTATCACAAGTTATTAAGAAACCGCACAAAATTCTTTCATGAAATGGTGCCTGAGAAGCCCTCATTGGTGACGTGAAGCTTGGTGAGTGTTCCACTGAGTGGAGAAAAGTTTGAGTCTCTGTGGGAAGACTCTGTCACAGGTAACCCGTTAAGTTCCCACTCTACTATCTGACAACAGGTTTTTTTTTTTTTTTTTTTTCACTTGATAGGAAAACCTGAGGCATTTCTATCTTTTTCAGTTTTTCTCCCTTTTAAGCTTCCCGGAAAAGCAAGAGTCTTTGTTCTCTGAACCCCAGCTCCCTCTCTGCCCACGTCCACCTCCAGATTGAAACTGTTCATCTCATGATCATCCACACTGACTCAGCGGAATTTCCTGCACTCTGTCCATGGAATCCCTCTGCCCCAACTTCCCCTTTTCTGGGTCAGTTCCCCCAGTTATTTCCTCTTTAAAGACTTTGTGAATAAGGCACAGAGTCCTTCACTTGGTCCCACAAGATGTGACTCCCTTGGGGAGAGGAAACATGGGCAGGAACATTGATCTGACAGCTTAACTGGTCAGGTGATTGTCAGAGACCTCCCCTCATCTCCCTACTGATGCTGCAGGGCCAAGGACACGTCCTTCTGGCAAGGACACACCTCCCTCAGAGTGGTCTAAGTTCCATTCCACCTATCACGTTGTCCCAGGATCACAGGGAGCACCCATACAACGGAAAGCAGGTTTGCATAATCCTCGTCCAAGAGATTATGCTGTCATGACCCCAAGGTCGCAGTGACTTACATGGGAAGGTGTGTGTCTCACTCTCGGCACACATCGGCATGGCTCACCTGCAGCTCAGCTCTGCTTTTTGTTTCTCCTCATGCTGGGATCCAGGCTGATGGGCCAGCCCTTGGCTGGCACCGGCCATCCTCATGGCAAAGGCAAAGGGCAACGGCTGAACCTCACAATGGCTCTCCAAGTGTCAGCTTGCAGGTTACACTATGTCACTTCTGCTCAGATTCCAATGGCCAAATCACATCACATGGCGAAGTCTGATGTCAAAGGGGTGGAGATGTCCACTGTGCCTTAGAGAAGGCACTGCACACCGCAGAGCAAAGGAAGGATGTATCATCCTTTTGCAGTTAATGGGGTGAATAATTGGGACCAATAACACAACCTATCTCAGCGACATTAAAGTTTGGGGAAGAGTCCCACAGAGGAGCTAACCTGCTTATTCCAACTATACATTAACATGGAGTTCCGCTGTCCAGGTTTCTGGGGCAACCCCTCGTTGCTATTTCTTCAGGTGGCACTGAGTGTCCTTCAAGGAATTTCTTATCCCTTCTTTATGCCACATCCTTCACTTCTTACCTCCCTCCTCATCACACACACATACACACACACACACACGGTGACTGGGTCTTCCTTGCTCTCTCAAATTCCCTAGATCCCCTTCATCCCCAGGCTGCCATCCTTCCCAAAGCCTCCTCCTGTGTGCCTTGGAAATCTTTAAGGGCACGAGGGACAGATGTTCTTTCCTGTTCCCATTTTCTCTGCTTGGTAAGGCAACGGGAAAGTGTCCAGTCCTTGTGGTGAGAGAAGGAAAGAAAGACGTAGCTTGGGCTTGACTCTAACAGACAGATGGCTATTTGCTCCCCGAATTCCTTCACTTGTGGTCACCTTCTAAGTAGATCAGGATTCACACTGCAAGAGTTTATCTTCTGCCTATAGGTTTCCAAAAATTTATAGATGGGATTCATATTCTCCCTGCTAGCAAGGCTTTTGTACCTTCTTCGGCTAAAAGGATATCTGCCTCCTTCACAATCTTTGGTTACATACAAATTACTTTCTGTTGACTTATCCTTCAGAGATGTGCCCCAGGGTGGCACTTTTAAGATGTCTCAGTGTATGTGTGTGTGTGTGTGCACGTGCGTGCGCTCTGCTTTTTGGCTTTTTGTTTATTGTTTTCAGTGCTAAGTAGAATCACTTCTGCCACCCAGTCACACGGACGCCAGACACAGGGCACCATCCACATCCATTGAACAATCGCACCCTCCCACCACCACCACATTTTCTTCTCTCTCCCAACAGTACCATTATTTCTTTATACTCCTCAGGACCTTCCTCCTGCCCAGAAGGTGCTATGTACAGATGAGCATTTTCAAAGTCCTCTGTCCGCGTGTGCTTCTCCCAGCATCGCAGGATTTCATAGCACTGTTTAATCTCCATACATTTCAGGGAAATAGCCCGAGTTTGCTACCACACACTGACACTTCCAAATTATCTCCAAAACAACACTGATGTGCACCAGAACCTTCACTTTTCAGCTTGCCAAGTTGTCTTTCTATAGTCAAAGAGCTCCAGCTGAACCCTGCTTCCCTACCCAGTCTCCTCTGATGATGAGCACCTCCGCCCAGGGTCGGGAACAGAACACTCTAGTGGAAAATACCTTACAACTGGCCAAAGCCAGACTCTAATGCCACTCAGGTATGCAACTGTCTGGGTTTTTACCCAGAAAGGTCATGACCTTTGACCTTCATGATGTTTGTATTCCTGCCCCTGTGCCTCACCCTGCTGCTTTGGGACAAAGGGCGCTAACCTATAAATGGCCAGGCTCTTTCTTCTAAAGTATGGATGACCATTGGAAATCGTGTAAAGCTAACCACCTTTGAAAGAACACACATCGAGAGAGGGCTGTTGATACAAATATCCAGTGAACTGACACTTCATAGAACCACGGAGTAGACTCAACTTCCAGGAAGACCTATCTACCCCCTCATTTCCTAGAGGAAGAAACAGAAACCCAGAGCATTGGGTACAACTTGCTTGCAGAGCTGCTGAATGACAAAAAGTAGACTTCCTATCCCTTAAAAGAATGTTCTTTCTGGGGCGCCTGGGTGGCTCAGTCATTAAGTGTCTGCCTTTGGCTCAGGTCATAGTCCCAGGGTCCTGGGATCGAGTCCCACATCAGGCTCTCTGCTCCGTGGGAAGCCTGCTTCCCCCTCTCCTACACCCCCTGCTTGTGTTCCCTCTCTCGCTGTGTCTCTCTCTGTCAAATAAATAAATAAAAATCTTTTAAAAAATTAAAAAAAAAAAAAAGAATGTTCTTCCTGCTTTACCATGCCCCCTCCTTGGGCTAAGCACAATAACTTTATTTCAAGCACCAACAAACCAACAAAAAGATATTTGAGCTATTCCTCTTTTTGAGAACGTTACATGACCAGTAATGACAACTTGTCCCCATTTGGATAAGAGTCGGTTTATTTAACTTAGTTCCCATCAGAACTAGTAGAAAGAACATTCAGTGGTTCTCCCTCCCTAAGCACAGCCTATCTGCTTGTTCCTGGAGAGGTCCTACCACACCAACAATAAACAAGTTATCACTCGGGAGCAGATATCTTACTATCCAGACACATCATGCCTGGATTTTTCCATCTCGAGGACGGTCTACCTATGGGATCTGCACTCCCAGATAGGTTGAAGGAGGAACTGTCTCTCTGCACTGTCCCAACTACCCCCAAAAGCAATGAGGAGTTTAGTAAATGCTATTGTAAGATGACATGTTTCTACTACAGGGGTGATAACTGTTTTTTTTTTAATCAACATCCTCGTGACAGACCCCATTTGGACCAGCTGATGCTGATTTGTGGTATATTGTAAGATTTCTCTTTGGGATCTATTACCGAGTTCTTTTGTCGGTGCATGAGTAAACAGACCCTGTGGAGTGGTGGGGAGAGCTGGAGTTTGAAGTCCGAACGTTGCCCTATAGTAAAAGACAGTACTTGGTTTAGAGTTTAATTTCCTCCTCAGCCAACAACTCTTTGTGTGATAAATAAGCTAACATCCCTATACCTATAGGCAGAAAGACAATCTGCACAACTCTGGAGCAGGGGAAATCTGTTTAGGTTGCAATTAGCAAAACGTAAAGGGTCTCGTCTGAAACATTTTGTGAGGCTCCCAGACTTTGGCACTCCTTCCACTGACAGTGGGCATCTGCCTCCTCTTTAAACAATCCTCCTGCCACCACATTTTAGGAGTCTGAGAATTTTTTTTTTTATTAACTCTATAGCAAACAGCACAGCAGCATTTGTTCAAATGGACTTTTTCAAATTCTTTTCAAGGAATGTGGGGTTTCTTCCACATGTTAATCTTGAAAAGAAAGGATCAAAATACAAAAGCTGTCATAATAGTATTTCTGATGGAATTGCCCTGGTGAGTATTTTAAAAATAGCAGCAGAAGATGCTTTGATTTCTTCTCATCATGATGTTGCAAAAGAGCCTAAATACAGCTTTGCATTTGTTTAACTGAAAGCTGCCATTTCTCAGTGTCAGTTGGATGTCGAGTCCCAAAATGATGAGCACAGTTAACTTCAGCTAAAAAAAAAAAAAATTATGAGTCTTAGCATATCTTTACCAGAGTGTCATTGTTAAAATGATTCTATGAGAGATTCTGCAAGAAGAAAATCTACACAAAAACTAGAATTGGAGAAATACATGGGATGGGTTTGGATTTGATGTAGCTTCTATTTGTCAATGCAAAAATATATATATAAACGTGAATACATTGAATTTCTCTGGCCTGGGCAAATTCATCATTAGTAACAGGAGCAATAATAACAAAAATAATAACACAAATAAAGACCATAAAATTGTTCAAAAGCCTTTCATGGTTTTTATACATTTTGGTCTAAACAGTGGTTTCAGAACTGATTCCAAGCAAATATGCTTTAGTTAGTTCCAGATCAATCTACACATATAGGGCAGATCAACCCCGGGATCCTTATTCACTTCAAAAATACATGCTTTCTTCAAACAGTGCCTTCTTTTAGATTATTTATGATATACTTCGACTCACAAAAATGTGATTTTTTTATGTCATAGCTCAAGAGCACATTTTTGCCTGAACCAAGGTGCCCTTAATGGAAGCACAGCCATGACCATTGAGTT
This sequence comes from Mirounga angustirostris, assembly GCF_029215605.1. Taxonomy (NCBI): domain Eukaryota; kingdom Metazoa; phylum Chordata; class Mammalia; order Carnivora; family Phocidae; genus Mirounga; species Mirounga angustirostris. Next base: position 165,670,706 of record NW_026991711.1, read on the forward strand.
GTCCTGCACTAGGCAAGGAGTTGCAATGTGACTGGGCTACCAGGATGCTGATATTTCTTCTTTGTCTATGTGTGTCTGCTTTGCTTTGGGGAAGGCAGGAGGGCATGGATACAGAAGGTTGGGTGTAGCAATCCTAAACTCTGAGTCAATTTGCCTGGCCATGGATTTTCAGGCAATTAAGGAAATGGACTTGAAAATTAACTCATGGGTATGTGCGTTGGGCCTTGAGTGGGGTCCATTGACTCTTGCCTTTCTTAAGGATGATGTATCATTGATTCCTCAATGGGATCGCCTCAGTCTGGTTCTCCCATCCCAATGGACGTCAACAAGGGATCCGGTCAGGGAAGGATGGAAGACTTGGATCATCTATTTCGAATCAAATGTATAATTTTTAAAAATGATTCTGAGACTGAGAAACTTACTATTTAAGCCATAACTAAGGGGAAAATCTGTGTTACAGTAAGAATACTACTGCTTTGAAAAAGTTGTCTTAAGAAATGAAACCTCACAAGACCAGTTTTAGGAAGGCAGAATTATCTGGATCCCCAAGGATAAGAAATAGAAAAATTTCCCCACTAATTCTTTTCTTTCTTTACACATTCTAAAGCTTTATTGAATTACAGTTATAAATGAGAAGAAAGCAGTTTACCCTACTTGGGAGAAGAACATGTTAAGCTCTTTTTTTTTTTTTTTTTGAAATTTTAACAAAGTTTCTGAGAATTCTAAGAAAAGAGAGTTCTTAGCATCACAAGGACAATATAATTTTGAATTTGGTTTGTAAGGCTGGCATTTGGGGAAATATAATAAATTATTTTGATACTTTGGTAGGTTACTTGGTAATTCATATTAAGTTGCTGTATTTAAGACCTAGTGCATAAATCTCATGTTTTCATTAATTCAAAAACATTTGTCAAGCACCAATCACGTACCTGAAACTGGGTCAAACACTAGGATTCTCTGATGAGAACAGACAATAAATAGTAGCAATGCTACTGTTTATTCAATAATGAGTAAAATCAGGCAAGAACTATGCCCCATTGAGCCCCTGCTATAAAAATTTAATAGAATCATAGAATTTGAGAGTTTACAAATATTTTAGAGATCACCTAATTCACTACAACCCACAGAAAGAAATATATTTTCTTGTGCCCCAGAACACTTGTGTTTATGTGTATATGAAATATATATGAATGGAAACCAGTTTCATGAACAATATATACTCTGATTTTATTCTGATCTGTTGCATTTTTTTAAAAATGTTGATCACAAGCTTCTAAGTTGATTTTGTAACTCACTAAGGGAACTCATCCTCAACTTTGAAAGACACTGATGTAGTACAACCCCCTATCTTAAAGATGAGAGATGGAGCCTGAGTTAGATCACTTGCTTATGGCAGAGGCTTGGTTCATGGAAGGGCTAGCCCAGATTTCCTGTCTGTTGGTTTATGGGTCCCTATCACGTTATCTTATTCTGTTTTCTTCTTAGAAACTCACTATCACCTTCTGAAATGATCATGCTTATTGTTGACTTGAGTGTTACCTGCCTCTCCCACCAGGAGAACATCCATCTTCAATGATTACTCACTATTATTCCCTGCATGCAAAGTTTGGCTTATAGTGTGTGCTCAGTACATATTTTTTGAATCAGTGAGAGCTCTAAACTGACCCTGCTTTCTATCAAGTGTGGACTCAGCTGAATGGTGTGTAGGGCCATTGCTTTGGAATAATAACATGCCTTGTATGAGTGAGGAAACAGCATCACAAAGAGAGAATGGATCTTGTGACACAAGGCACACACAGCGCCAAGGAAAGAACTAGAACCAGGAACTAGGTCTCCTGACCCCAGTTTAGGGGCCTGAGTTAGTTCCCTCTGACACGCCTGTCTTACATTGTTAACCCAATTATTAACGTTATCGGGCTAACTTGCCCTAGGATACTCCTCACCCCCAAAGTGCAACTTTCCAGTTTTGCAAGAGCTGGGGATGCTCGGGGCTGAAGAAGCCTCGGTGTTGGCGAGAACACCATCAGTGGGGTATAACTATGGGCACACGGCCAGATGTGTTGAAAGGTCAGAAATTACATTTACTTCTTCTAAATTATGATCAAATCAAATGGGAAATCAAATGGGAAGTGTTTTCACATCCTAGCTCCTAGCCAAATTCTAATAAAGAGACAAACTTGCTTTGTAATTTAACTTTGGGGGACTTGTTTAAAGGAAGCAAACTGCGTCTGGTCAGAGAGGTTTTTGTTTGGCCAGATTTCCTGTTTTGATTTTTTAAACTTCTTAGAAACTAAACTCCAGGACTCCATGTTAAAGAAAGGAAGAACGAGAGTGGACTAGAGAGTGCTTGTGACGTTAGGCTACAGAGGAAAGCCAAATTCTGCAAAAATGACCAGGGTTTGGGATAGCTCATATTGCGACTCAAGCCCAATTCATCAAAACTCCAGTACCCACTTGAGAAAGCCCCAGCTTTATCTGGCACGAGGTTTAGCGGGTCCTTACGGCAAGTATGCCTTGGGCTTTTTCTTTCATAGCCCAGCTTGCCCAAAATGTCCCCTGCCCCTCCTGGGCCTTAGTAAATGTAGGAATCTAACAACTGTGATGGAAGATTGAGAGGAAGTGCCTTTGATTCTAAAACAAAAGTTTTCACTGGATTTTGCTCAGTGACGTTGGGTATTTTGCTTGGGGGTATTATTCTGACCTCTGAATCAGATTTAGCAGATAATAATTACAGGATGGCCAGGCATTCCCTACCTTATCTGGTGACCCTAGACCAGGGCTTCCTCAAGTTTCTCCTGTCTAGTTTAGGAAGTTTGGATTAGAAAGGGAAAAGGAGACTAAGCTAAAAGTGATCATATTTATTGTGCTCTAGAAGCAATTTTCCATTTCATATTATCCCAGCATAAATGTTGCCCCTGCATTCCATTCACAATGCAAAACATCAGGGTACAGAACTCCCATGAGGGCTTGTTTCTGCCTAATGTACCCAGGGGGAAAGCCTAGAAAACATTAAAGCAGTAGCTAGGAGCTTTAATGAAGTTAACCTGCTGAAACCAGGGGAGGTTTGCCTGCACTACACCTGAAAGCACTTTGATTACGGCATCGGCTTCAAAAGAAACCCATTCCCTCATTTCTGAGCTCTGCTGCATTGAGAAATAGAATTGCACCTTTATATTCAGGCTAATTTTGCTGCCTTGCTGAGGGCCGAAAGCATTCTGAAGCATTCTAAAGATGTAAGGGAGGCAGACTGCTCCTTCCCGTCCCCACGCCCCACATCACAAGCCCAAATGGACAGAGGGTGCTCTCAACCCTCTAGGTCCTAAGAATGTAAAATCTAGTATGATAAATGCCTTCCGGTTCAGAAAAAGATAACCTCCCACTTTCTGCTAACACTGAGCCAATTCAGGCTCTACAGGTTTCCTAAAAAAAAAAAAACCCACCACCAACAACAACCTCAATCCCTGGCCTTGTAAATTTCCCCTCCCTTTACACTTATTCTTCCTTTAGCTTTTTAATATGACTTCCTTCTCCATTTCCTTTCACTTTGTAATGCTCTGCTGTTGTATATTTCTGCTTTCCTTTTCATTTTTTTTACTTTTGCTGATGTCTCGCCTTAGCGTTCCTTTTTCATTTCCTTGTGCATCTCTTCCTCTTGGATTTTAGTTCTGCATGTGCTCCTGCTGTTTTCTTTTCTGGTCCCAGCTGCCCCCTAATGGTTTTCAAGATCATTACTGCTTAGGGGTAGAGAGGGAAGAAAAGAGAGCTGGAGAAAAACATAAAATGTGTTTTTGCTTGTAAATCGGAACATAGTATCAATAACTCTGGAAGGATATTGACCCCCAACGGGTATCAATGGGGAGGTGAAATGGAGAGGTAAATTACAAAACTGGGGGATAGGGTGGGAGGGCAGCTTGGGTTTTCATTGAGTACTTTTTGTGTTGTTTAAATTCTTTTTAACGATCTACACCTTATCACTTAAATCTTTTTAATTTAGAAAACAAATAGAATCCCTGTCTGGAGATGCCTCTACAAATTATCTTTCCTTGCAGAAAGCAAGCATCATTCTAAGCCCCCCACCCCACCCCCATCAGGGATCCTATCCTGATACTAAGGTTGATTGGCAGCTCAGTAAACTGCGTAGGAGTAAATATGAAGGAGGGGAGTGGGAACTAATGACTAGGGTGGGTGTGAATTAACCCACCCTGAAGTATCCTCAATTGCGAAAGGTCAGCTCCCTGACTCTTGCCTTTCCATCACGACTTTCATGCTCAAATTAGCAGCTATTGCCATCATAATGTAACAATCACCTGACATGTAGATGTCTAATTAAGGCACCATAAGTCACAGGTTACAAATTCAAAAACAGCAATAACCAAAAAAAAAAAAAAAAAAAAAAAAAAAAAGAAAGAAAGAAAGAAAGAAAAAGGAAAAAAAAAAAGAAAGAAGAGCAAGATCCCTTGTAAATCAATAGGGGTTTGATAGGATCGGTCTGCATGGGAACGAAGGAAAAGCATGTGCACACATGGATGGAAGATTCAAGCTTCCAAGAATATTAGTCTATAAATTTAGTGAGAGACCAGAAATTTTCAGTCCAGAATAAGATTTTCCTGAATGGGAGAAAATTTCAGATCATAACCCTAAAATTTCCAGTCACATCACCTATAAATGCCTTGAAGTTATAAATAAGTTCTTGGTTTTTGTTTGTGATTGTCAAGTGGAATCTCTTTCTTGTTTTGTTTTGTTTTGTTTTGTTTTGTTTTGGTTTGGTTTGGTTTTCTTGAGGATCTAGAAAAGGGGTTTGTCCCAAAAAATCTCTCTTCTGAAAGCCCTGTCAAGATACCTAACATACTATTACTCATTCTTTGAGAAGATGTACTCAATGTAAATACTGTGATAATGGAATATCCAGTTAAGCCCCATCCATGCATTAATGTCTTCTTGGGGGATAAATAGCTATTAATTTTAATTACTTAGGGTGGCTATGAAATTAGAACTAGAACAGTTTTAAATTTATGAATGAGGATGGAGTCAGGAAATATTCCTAGCCAAAATTCAAAACTGTAAAGGGATAGAAGCCATTCAAACTAATCCCTTCATTTCTACAGGTGAGGAAACTGGTCCCAAATTAGTTAACGGACTTTTCAAGGACACTCAAGGGCAGTAGAGACCTAAGGTCCATCTGTCCTGACCTCAGGTTTCTGCTGCCCCAACCTGCTTCTCTATACCGAGGCCTGGAGTTGAGACCAGGAGCCTGGGGAGCACTGTGGAGTATCTGATTCCCAGTGAGTGCTCTGGAAAAGTCATCCAAGAGAGCACAGACGGAGCACAGGATGATAGATAATAATGTGATCCAGCCCTTCTCTCCTTGCCAAATAGACACCAAACATTTTCAAATGATGCTTCTGCCCATACTAGGATTCCCTTTTTGGTGAACAAGTAAAGTAGCCCATAGACATGGGTGTGCATGTCTATGGGCTCCCATGGGAAATCTCCAGCTCTGGTATTTGATTATCTAGAGCTGAGCTGTCCAATGTGGGATCTGTTAAACACAAATGGAATCTGTATTTTTTGAAGGGATCAGAAACATGTTTAATAAAGTTAAATACAATTTAAAATTCAGTTCCTCAGTCACACGAGGCACATTTCAAATGCTCATTCGCCATGTGAAAAGCACAGATATCTCCTTCACTGCAGAAAGTTGTATGGGAGGATGCTGCTCTAAAGAGAAGGGTTGATGGGGACCTCTTTGAGGCACCGATGTGTCAAATGTACAAAAGTCAGTGTGGCTGAGGGAGATCCACCTCATGCTTGAGCCGAGCAGAGTAGAGAGAGCAATGTACCTCCTTTGGTTTCCTTTGCCAAGGATTCCAGGGATATTTGAATGAATTTTGCACATTTTGCTCTTTTTTTTTTTTTTTTTTTTTTGTCCATAAGGTTCCTTCCTACCTGATCTAGTGTCCGTGTCCGAGAAAGAGATGAGAGATAGACGCAATTTAGAGTAAAGGAGATTTTGATATTTTATGGAAATCTGTAAAGATTCTGGGAACCCCTCACAGGTCAGATCAAGTAGAAACTATTAAGTAGTATTCAAATGTATTGAATAAAAGAAAAATGTTGTTTAAGGAGTGGCGGCGGGGGGTGGGGGGGGGTGGAACTCTACTGACCAGAAACCTGGACTTCACTTCAAACAAAAGAGAGGATAAAAAATGAGGACTTATTAACTTTTAACTGAAGCTTTGCCTCTGAGACAGATGTAGCTAAATATTAACTAGGGCAATGTAGTAAATTACAGATTAAGACGCAATTATGGCTCGTATCTCCCCCTTTCAGGGTGAGAGCTTGTCGATGGTAGTGCTCAGATAAGGGGAAGCACCATGTGACAGGTGGCATCTATTGCGGAAGCATGAAACTTCTGGAGCCTTTAGATTCCGTATTCCCAGGAGGCAAGACCCAAATGTCTTATTTGCTTGCACACCTCCTGCATAGTCATGCTTCCATGAGCATTTAATAAGTACAATGTGATGAACACAGATGGAAAACCATACCTGAAACAAACCTCTAGTAACAACCAATGGTTAAGTGGGTTGGTGCTGAAAGGGCTGGATCCAGCTCCATAAACCCCATCAGCTGGCCCTTGGAACATGTTCCCGCAAACCTCCCGCCCCTGAGAGGTAGAGGCTCTCGGTGTTTTCAAAAGGCTCTTGGCTGTTGCTGCTAAATAAATGTCACAAGGTAAAGCTGGGAATGCCACTGCTCTGGCACTGTACGAGAAATGCTCTGGGAGGCTTTTCCCAATGTTTTCCTTGAAACATCTGCCCCCTGTCTGACAACTGCCTGGAGAAAAAATGTGGAGGAATACTTATCCAGGTATCCTTCGCTGGAAGTGCATACATCGAAGGCTATGTGTAAATATAACACCTCAGAACAGAGGTTTCCAATGGCTGGCCTGTTGAGCATTTGCAGCAGAATCACCTAAAATGTGTCTTAAAAATAGAGCTTCCCGGGGCGCCTGGGTGGCTCAGTTGGTTAAGCGACTGCCTTCGGCTCAGGTCATGAACCTGGAGTCCCTGGATCGAGTCCCGCATCGGGCTCCCTGCTCAGCGGGGAGTCTGCTTCTCCCTCTGACCTTCCTCCCTCTCATGCTCTCTGTCTCTCATTCTCTCTGTCTCAAATAAATAAATAAAATCTTAAAAAAAAAAAAAAGTAGAGCTTCCCAGACACCACCCTAGATCCAAGGAACCTGATTGGCAGGAAGATGGTGCCCAGAGATCTGAATTTTTAACACTTGCTCTGGGTGATTCTGATGCGCCCTCGCCCTTGGGTATGGGGCTGTCTAGCTGGGAACACCCATCTTTCCACTGGGGTGTGGCCAGGTTACAGCTTTCTCTTAGCATCTTTTACAAATTTGTTTTATGTTCCCCACATCCCTTCCTGTCAAAGGAATGGAATGTAGGATGGGATTATCTATTATTATTTCACAATTAAGGATAATGATGTGCAATGTCCCAGGTGAGTCAGTGACGCTGACAGGAATCTCAACCTCACTAGTCAGCTGTTTTCTGGTTGGTTCCATGTTTCTGTTAACAAGCCCATCGTCTCTATCCATGCTACTTGTCCTTTAGTAGACAGTGTTTATGGACTCACAAAATAATGAACAGTATGGAGCCTGGCTCCTCACCCCTGAACCTCTGGTAGAAACTGAACCAACTGCTGCCAAACCCCTGAGATTCTAAGTCTAGACAAAAATGGGCTGGCAGGTCTGAGCCCGTCCCAGTCTGGAGAATTTCCCCAGAGGTTTATTTTCCATCAGGCACATGTGGGATTTGTGTTTAGTTCCTGGTTAGTCCTGGGTTAAAGAAATTCTAAGTGCTCCCTGGGCCCGTGGGCTCTTGTTCAGAGTGGGCTGGGGAGATCTGGTCTCACTCTGACTCTTCCCTGGTCTGATAAAGGGTTTTGAGCTCCGGGGAGTAAAAGCACCACAGCCCGAAGTGCTCCTGCAGGTAGGATTTGCATTATTTATTGAGTGCTGCCCCCTAGAGGGTTACAAATGGTCCGGCAGCTTGGAGTCCCCAGGGCTCTGAACCAGACTCACCTGCTACCCAACTGCCGGAAATCAGGACTTCACTCAAGGGGATTGATGAGAAGTCTTGCAGAAGTTGTACTGAGGACTGCCAGGAAGTAAGTTAGCTCCCTCTTTAGGACACCTCTGAAAAAATTAAAATCCATAATGCTGGGAATCAGGTCCAGGAACAGAACACTGAAACCGACCCTTCTCCCTACCAAACTGAGGACGCTTGAAGCTGCCTGAGGGGGCCCCCCAATCCTAAGATGCCAAGAGCAGGAGCCCAGAGTTGACATTCTTATGGTTTCCCAATGGGTTTCGGTGTAACTTTCTCTCTCTCTCTCTCCTCTTCCCTATGCCATTCACCTGAACTCTGGCTGTAATGCTTTCAGAAACAGGATTCTTTCATGTGGGGCACTTGCTAGCATGAATGGCTTGGCACGTCTGGTGAGTCGTGGGAGGAGGTGATACTAAATGATTTTCTTCATCTGGGCTGTGTCACTAGAGATAGTAATGTTAGTTGTCCTTAGGTTAGCATCTTGGCAATGATAGAAGCCGGGATCTCTGCTGAAGTCCCATTAAATACTGGGGAGGGGCGGTCTTTCTTTATGGTTGATGTTTAAACGGGGGGGGGGGGAGTAAATCTGGAGTTTTTAATAATGTGGATGTGCTCTCAAGCCAAGGAAAGAAGGAGGGCGAGAAGAAAGAGAGAGGGGGTGGGGATGAAAGGAATGAAAGGTAGCCTTTAGGCCAGCCAGGGGATATGCTCCCTGGAAGAACTCACTAGGCCTCTGTTAAATGCCCTTTCAAACCAGGCATCTAAGATTAACAGTGTGATATGCTGCCCGTGGATTTACACAGCACTGTAAAATCCCTCCATGGCTTGGCTCAACTATTTGCAAATCACTTCTGATTCAATTTTGTTTTGGTTATCTCAGTGTAAATAACAGTTAAGTGGGAGTTACAGATTTTTCAAACACTAAAAGTGATAAACAAAGCTAATGGCAAGTCCAGATAAGGAGGAAAACCACCCAGAAGAATCCACAAGTACAAGCAAAGAAATAAATGGGATAGTCAGATGTGTGTGTGCTTCTTGTCACCAAAACTTTATTTTTCTTAATCTGCAGAGTGGCAGAGAAGGTATATGCAGTGTTATTTAGACTGTTGTTGTTAGAGCCTTTATGATAATGTAGTAATAGGTGCTTAGTGAAGCAAGACAGTTTGGAATCCACAAAGCCATCCTCAGAAACAAAGATACAAGTGTTTCCCCAGCTGTTAGCTTACAACTCCCTCTAAACAGTTTTCACACCTCCATTTAAAAATAGTTGGCATAATGCTGTTTTCTTTCTCTGCGCGCTGTGACCACATCTCCATGGGGAAAAGGTGAATAGAAGTAGTTACAGTAGCATTTTGAGGAGAAGCCTTCACGTACCCGTACTTTTGGGGACGGTTGGGGGGTATCCAATTTAATTACCTGAAGAAATTCTTTGCAGAGAGACTCTCTCTTCTTCTGGTAGTTACAAGTTAGGTGCGCCGGGAGAACGAAATCCTTACCCAGCGAGGAGAGGAGTCTGTTTGGGACACAACAAAGGCCCTGAGGAGTAAACGCACGAGTGTTTGGGGTTTTATTCAGCCGGGGCTGACCGCGTGTGTCGCCGCCACGCACTGCTGCCTGTGCGAACGCATGGCTGAGCTGCCGCCTGGTTCCCTACACCGAACACCGTACGCCACCCTCTTGTAACGCCCTTGCGCGTGGCATTGTGCTGGCTTCTACGTGTGTGGCCTCGGAGCCCGGGAATTTGGGGGGGAAACAGGGATTCCCCCCCCATTTCCTGCGGAGTCTCCCGCGGGCGGGGACGACGCGGCCAAGGGCAGTGCGCCCCGGAGGTGCCCCGGGGCGCTGCCTCTCCCGGGCATTGCGCACGGGCGGCCGGGCGCAGCCAGGCGCGGAGGAGCCCGGGGTGGGCGGGAGGTGCGGGTGGGCGAGGAGCGGCTGGACGGGAGCCGCCTCAACTTTGATCGGGCCGCGGCTGGGGGGGGGCCGGGGGGGAAAGCCGCCGCCGCCGCCCCGCCCGAGCCGGGTGCCGTGGCGCTGAGCTGTGCGCCGCGCGGCTCCGCGGCTGCCTCTTTAATCAGGAACACAGAAGGGGCGGGCCCTGAGCCGGCGCGTAATCGGATAGCTCTGCCGCGGCTCTGACATCCACATGCTGCTCGGCCTGAAAAGGCTGGGGGGAGCCGGAGGGGAAGCAGAGAAGGCGAGCGAGGCACCAGCCCGCAGCCCGCCCCCGGCACCTCCTCAGACGCGCAGACCTCGGCGAGGCGCGGGGCGAGGTGGAGGTGAGGGCGGGCGCGAGCGAACTCGGAGAGGGGCTCGCTCGCTCCCAGGCAATCCCAGCCGCCGCCGCCGCCCCGCCAGCAGCAGCCGCCGCAGCAACAGCCGCCGCCGCCGCCGCTTCTTTCCCCTGACTCCCCTCGTCAGGCTGGCCGAGCGGGGGTAGTCGTTGGGGAGGCTCCCGCTAGGGGAACCCGGCGAGGGCAGGAGCTGGGCGGCCGCCTCGCACTCCGGCCGTCCGGCGGCGTTGGGTGCCTCCGCCCGCGTGTCGGTCCCGGGTGCCGGGGGATGTGTGTCCGTTTACGCCTCTGAGATCACACAGCTGCCTGGGGACGTGTGATGCCCAAGGCAAGTCTGGGCTTTTCTTTTTATTATTCTTATTATTTTTTACGCTTGGCTTTCGGGAAATCTTCGTGATGTTGTAGGATAAAGGAAATGATACTTTGAGGAACTGGAGAGGACACAGAAGCGTTTTGTTTTTTAAGAGAGGAAACCCGTCCCCTCTTCCCAGCTTGCTCCCGCTTTGCTGATTTCAGGAGCCACCCTCCTCTTAGTGAGGTGCGAATCCAGCAGGAATAAAGGTGAAGACGGGCCGCCAGGACCCAGGAGGGAAACACTGACCATTAGAAACCTTTGCAGAAGACACTGTAAGGAAGAACGCAAGGGAGAGAAACACAAAGACTTAAAATTATACAAGAAATCTACAAACCCAGTTCTGGAGAAAGCCTCCTTCTCCAAAATGGATATGTTTCTTCTCACCTGGGTTTTCTTAGCTCTCTACTTTTCAGGACACGAAGTGAGAGGCCAACCAGGTAAGCCCCTGAAAGTTTTTTCTGTTCATCTCAACATGCTTTTCCCTTTAAAAGCAACGGCTTATACGGGCCCCACGGAATAGCATAGAAGGAGGCTCTCTCTATACTAAATAATTTAAAGAGAGATCCCAGCCGGCCGGCCCTACACCACCACCGCTCCTAAAACCCAACTTTTCTCTCCTGCTAGGAGTGTGTGTGTGTGTGTGTGTGTGTGTTTTGAAACAGAATTTGGCGGTGTTCAGATGTCACATATGGACTGAATCAAAGGTTTAAAAATACTACAAAGCTTTTGCATTACAGTTTTTGGGATTTTTTTCCCCCTGTCTTGAAGCAGAACACATCTCCCTTGAGTTTCTTCAACCTAGCCAGTGAAATATAAATCATTTGCATTCTCTCCACTTAGCTACATTGAGCAATGTTAACTGAAGAGCTTGGGAAACCCAAGAGTCTAGTTTTGGTTTTCCAATGCTGTGGATTCTTTGCAGAATGCGTGGATACGCCTCAGAATCCTAGGGTGCAGGCTGATGGAACAAGTTGGCCTGCAGCTGAGCTAGGGGCTTGGGGCTGGGCGCTGCTGGCCACGGAGGCGGCTGGTCGTCCCCGCTCTCTTTCTTGCATCCATGTGTTTTCTGGGAAAGTAAATCATATTCTTTTAAAAATTATTATTAGATAAAACAGACTGCATGGCCTTCGAAGGTCTCTTACTCTTGTGAAGTGGTTAGAAACTTTTGAGTGGAATTTGTTCTCGACCACTGCCAAAAAGGGTGTGTGGACATACTGCAGAGATAAGGACTGCAAGGCCCAGAGCAGTCTAGGGCCGGTATTTGGCAGCGGGGAGGAGGGCTGGCAAGGGGCACACGGCCTGAGAAGGGATTTCTGGATGCAGGGAATCCAGTGGGGCTTGTCCTTCCTTCCCCACACCACTCTCCCCAGAGTGAGCCTCTCTCCCTCTGAGAACAGTGTCGGGAATCCGACAAAACTCTTGGAAGCTGCTACAGGTGATTGGGAATGGGGAAACCATCTCTGGAGGAAACAGGGAAAAGAGAAAGAGGAGAGATAAAGCCTTCGTGAAGTGCCCTTACCGGAAGGCACTTACAAGGCTAAGGCTGGCCTGCGGCAGTGGTAGGGCTAACCCCTTGCGGCTTACCGGGCACCTCCCCTCCATCACTGCGGCCTCGGGGGTCCTGTGGGAGCCCCAAGGGGAAGCTGTGCGTCTGGTGCTCTGGCCCTCACCGCCAACACTCCCCATTTAAGCTTGAGTGTTTATTTGAGGGAAAGGAAGACTGAGGAATTCCTTTCCTATCCAAATCCACACGTTTGCTGCCCCTCCTCCTCTGCCAGAACTGGTCTTCAGGGCCGCTGCAAATCGTGTCGGAGAGATGGGCGCAGGTCTCACTTGTGTCCCCATCCCCTCTTGCCTTATTCTAAGTTCCCAGCTTGAAGCGAAATTAAATTACCTCCCACAGACCTAGATGCTACATAAATTATATATGTTTGTGTGATTCGCTGTGTGCGTGTGTGTGTGTGTATGTGTGCGCGCGCGCGCGATGAAGATGCCCACGGTATATTATGTATTCAGGCACGGACTCTAGTAGGCCCCGGCGAGCGCGCGCACACTGGGGCACACACCGGCCCGCGCGCGCGCGCTCACATACACACACGCGCGCGCACACACACACACACACACACACCGAACTTCAGGTTCCGTGTGCTTTGCGAGCGGGAGGGGTCGTGAAGACTCAGGGGCTATCTCCTACCCCAGATGTTCGCACATCTGTCCCCGAGCGCTACGCGGAGTGTACGCGTGTGTGCGACACCCGCTCGAACCCACTCCCGCTCTGCCACCTGCCTTTCGCGCTCTCCGCAGAGCCCCCTCCCACCCCAGCCCCGGGCCGCGCTGCGTCACTTCTAGAGAAGCCCCGAGGCGCGGAGCGCGGGGCCGGTCACCCACTACGACGCCGCAGGCAGCCTGGCACCCGGGGTGGGACCTCCTTGTGAGACGCGGAGCTGGGACCCGCCCTGGGTGGATATCCTCCAGGCCCTCGAAGAGGCGATCGCAAACCGCGGGGAACTCCGGCTTCCCGTCGGAGCCCCGGACTGGCACCCGGGGAACTGGCAGCGGGTGGCAAAGGGCGAGGCCCTACTAGACCTCTGACTCACCCGGTGCGCGCCTGCCGGGAGGGGGCCGAGCCCAGCCGGCCGCAGCGGTGGCGGGAACCCGTTCCGAGAAGGAGTCAGGGGAAAGGGAGGGCGGAAGGTGCAGGAGGGGGAGCGACTGAGCAAATAACTCCGCGGCCTCGGCGGCAGCCTCTCGCACTAACGGGCGGCAGGGAGGCCGCCTGGGCTGCGCGCACCAGGCTCCCCCACTCTCTGCCCCGCCGCCTGCCTGCCTCCCTCCTGCCTGGGCTCGGGGACTCGGGGCCGCCCAGCCGGCCCTGCCCTGAGCGCCCCCTCCTGTCTCCCGCGCTGTGCGCTGAATTCCCCCCGCCGCCCCTGAAGGGCCGGCGCCGAGGGGCTGAGGCCCGGGGCCGGCGGAGCTGGGGATCCGAGCGCTGGCCGAACTGGGGGGCAGGAAGTCGGGGTGGGACTTCAGAACCGAGGGCGGAGGGGGCGGAAAGGAGCCAGCTCTACCCTCGGGAATGCGCGCAACTTGCACCGCCTCTAGCAGCGCCCAGCGCCCGCCCGTGCGCCTGAGCAGGTGAAGAGCACGCGGCGCGCGGGCATCCACGTGGTGGGGACGTGGTGGCCCCCAAGGCTGCCCCACCCCTCAGCGCGGTCTCTAACACCGCATCGATTTGTTTGGGCTACGCAGCAGAAACAGAGCCGAACGATCCATAAACATTCTATTAGGCACAAATATGCCCAGCGAAAGCAAAACCGAGGCTCAAGCCTGGGAGAAGTTGGCCGCTTCCAACAACTCCAGCCTTGTCCCCTCCTCCTCCTGACTAAGGACACCCCCAGGGAGAGGCTTGCGGCATTTCCTCCACGCCATCCAGTGCCAGAAAGTTAAGTCGCCGCTGCGGTTCTCCGCTTGGGAGGAACCTCTGCAGTCGCCGGCGCGGTCCGCCTCCCCTCCCCCGCCGCCTCGCTCCTTGCTTTTACACGTGAGAAAGAGAAATATTCACGGCCAATGCTTCATTTTCACTGATTGATTTCTTTTTAATATCAACACAAGTTAATGGAGGCGAGGCGAGCTGTGATTAAACGGCTGCCCCCACCCTTTGCCTCGGGCTCACTGCACCGCAGTTTTTCCTACCGGGTCCCAGGCGCCCGGCGGCTGGGTGGGGGGCACCCGCAGAGCAGAGCCAACGTCCAGGGGCTGGCGGGGCCGGGGGCCGGGGGTGGTGGAATGAACCGGTCTCTCCTCTGGGAGCCGTGGGGGTGGGGTGGGAATCAGCTTTCCTGGCAGGCTTAGGGGATCCGGCTCATCCGTGTCGCAGCTTCTGCGGCTCCGGTTGAATTTCTCTTGAAGGGGAGGGGATCCACGCTCCGGTTTACTGGCTTGTGCTCACCGCTCGCCGCCCTCCCTCCGCCCCCCTTCCTTTCGGCTTCAGACAGAGAGGAGAGCCCCCTGGCGCTATCCACTCCTCATCAGCGCCTGGTCACGAATCTCCCCTTTGCTCGAGTTAATCGTGGTGGGGGGGGGGGGGGAGGGAGCGGGGGGTGGTGGTGTCTAGGGTTTGCTCAGGAAATTATTCTGGCCCTGACAATGGGTTTCTAAAGATGGTGGCAACTCCCAGCCCCACCGTCTCCACCTCTGGGACACGCCGCTTGGGGCCAAAAGAACCCGGACCCTATAACCAACAACCTTCTCCCCCCCCCCCCCCCCCCCCCCCGCCTCCAGAGCTTTGATCTATGCTTGGGTTTAAACACCATTGCCATGGACACGGGCAGACGCGGTCAATCAACCTTGCGTCTGGAGTGGATGATCAGATAAGAGATGTAAATTGTCTGTGGGAGACAGGTCTGCGTTCAAACAAATCCTAAAAGAGAAGCAATGACGTTCTAGGCGCCTGATAAGGGTTTCCTTTTTAGCCCCTCTCCCCAAAATGCAGGATGACTATGGGCAGGTGTAATGATTTGCAAGCAAAACTATGAACTCCTAGATTGTACACAGACGGCCTGCTCTAGGCTCTGGGGACTGGTCTCATGCCCGCATTCAATGCGTGCCCAGTAAACTTTACCCCATAAGCAGCCACCCGAAGTAGTGAAGCTGTTACCAGTTGCCAACAGAGCACACAGTGCAAAACAGTGGAAAGAGGAGAGCTCCCCATGAGTGCTCCAGGCAAGCACCTTCTTGTCCAAGATGTGCCTGGTAGAATTGCGAGTGCCCGGGCAGCACTGCGGGGTTGGACTTTTATGTCAATCTGCCCTCAGATTAAGTCACAGAGCACCCAACTGGCAAAATGTAAGGTTGGAAGGCTGCAGTGACTGGAACCCCAGGCTATCTAGACAGGACTCCTGCTGTCTACCAAATGGCTCTCATCCCCTGCTGTTGAATGTAAAGTCCACATTCTGCAACAAGAGAGGTCAGCTCCTATCTTCCTTAGTATAGAAAAAGTTAGAGGAGTCCAAATGCCAATTCACATGCAGTAAGGCATGAATGTAAACAAGGGCTGGGAGGGGTCTGGGGGCATCTGTGGGGAGAAACACCGGGGGCTCAGTGATCGTGAGGCCCTTGCCTGGTGTTCATTTCATTCCACTGCTCATTAAAGTAATCAAGAGAATGAGCTGACTTTGGGTGATCAGAGTGTGGGACAATTCTTGGTTGATAGAATTCAGAGCCAGGTTTATTGGTAAGGGTTTTCAGAATGTGTTCCCCAAAAGTCCAGCTGGGAAAGACGAGGAAATAGAGATGAGATTTTCCTTTTTTAGAAGTTGGAGCAGAAGCATGATACCTTTCAATTTCTAGCGCTGTTGAGAAAGGACTTGAAACGTGACATCTGGGCAGTAGTTTATGTTGTCATTAACATATTTGAAGTAATTTATCATCTGACCGTTATCTGCCACTCTGTGATCTTTGCGGCACCCTCCTTGAGTGGCAAACATGAATTTGATCCCAGAAGTTAGTCTTTGTACCTTTCCTTCCAGGTAAGGAATTCACTTTTTTTTTTTTAATTAACCCATTCCTGGAAGATACTGTGTAAGTTTGTCCTAGAGAGCCTACAGCGTTTTTCAAAGCTTTATCTGCCTTGATGAGAAATGGCCTCGGGGCTTAATGGTTTCATTACTTAACAGGATTCAGTGAGGCTGGATTCCTGGACACAGTGGCCTTGTAGCATGGCTGGCCCTCCAGGAGAAAGCATCTTCTGAAGGTTTAGGAAGCTGTCAAGTTTAGATAAGGCTGAGCTCCGATCCTGTGGGACCTTGGTTGTATTAATAAGAAGAAATTAATTTTTAACCACTGGGAACGTTGCCAAATTATGTGACCTTTGGCAGACCAGCTGTGCTATAAAAATAAATCCCCCATTTCTGAAAATGCTGCTCCTATCCAGTAGAACAATAACAATGTGGCATTTAGGATAGGGATGAGTGAGGTTGAGGTGACAGGAGAGAAATGGGAGTTGGCCAGCAAAAAACCGTCCATGTTGTGACACATGGTTTCAGACTTGGACATCCTATCCACACCACCCTCCCTCCCCCAAAGACACACCTTGGTTTCCGGTACACAGGAAAGAGGGCCAGGATGACAAGGAGCACGGTGCCAGTGTGCAGGGAGGGGAGAAGATGCTAAGTGCTTCCAGCCCTCCCCACACCCCAGCCTTGAACACACCTCTCATTGTTCACACGGACAGATTACTGGCACGCGGGAAGAGCAAAGGGAGTTTTCTACACAGGCAAAACGTTTGTCTTTCCCTAAATGCCACTAAATAAGTTTGTCACGTAGGAGTTTTGGGGGGCCCTGCCTTGGGCTTCCCAGCTTCTGAAGCACTGAAGCCAGTCTGCCTAGGTTGAAAATCCAGCTCAGCCATTGGTCAGCTTGGCAGTCCAGAACATTCCATCTCTCTGTACCTCAATTTCTTTATCTGTAAAGTATGTTTGATAGTAATACCTACCCCATCGGGGTTTTCTGTGCTTTGGCAGATTACACAGAGTACTGTTTGGTCCAATTCTGAAAGCATTTATCTTCAGAAGAGCTTCAGTGAGGTTAACTGTATCTCGTGATCATAGAAAGTACATTATAACCATTGTGATAAGTTTATGCTATTTTTATGAGTTTTTGTAATAAGTAAATAATTATCATTCTCAGCTCTTACCCCACTGAACGTTTGTCTGTGTTTTATAAGCTTCAGATGATCTCTCAGGACACTGTTCTTCAGAGAGCAATATTCTTTGCTGGATTTTCATCTTAGATTTACGTCTCCTCCTTGCATTTTTTTCTCTCTCTCCCTCCTTGTTCTTTTGCTCTCGGTGTTCTTGTCTCTACTTACTTTTTTTTAAATCTCTCCCCCTTTCCTTTCCTTATCTCCTCTTCCATCCTTCATCACTGCAAGTGTGCTCAGCAGGAAGCACTGTGCAGAAGGTGCTCCCCCGAAAGTTATTCTCCTCTGGCATCAAGGCCCCTCAGCAGCTGAACTCAAGAAAGTCATCATAAAGACAAAACAGCTTTTACCCAGCAAGACTCTTAATAATCCCATTTTCCTCTGGGTCTTCATAAAAGAGTCATGATCTAATCCAGGAAAAAGGGAGGGGGCTGGGAATAACAAAAGGAAAGCTCTCCCCAGTAGCACACAGTGGATGGGGCTGCCGGCCAGCCTAATGCACATATCCAGTGAATTCCTGCTCACCGCCTCCAAAGGTCCCAATAACCAATGATCTGGGCTCTGGCCAGTCTTTCAGCAAAGAAGATAAAGGGAATTGCAACCTACTGGGCCGGGCAGTAGTAGTAATAATTGTTTTTGATAAAGGGGAAAAATAAAACAGATGTGCCCCAAAGGCATACTGGGGGCCAGGGGAAGGGAGATGGGGAGGGAAAGGTAGAAGGAAGAGATCATCCATTATCAGCAAACAGTTCAGTGATGAAGTAGTAATGTGCACCTTCCTGGTGCTGCTGATAACAAATATCTAGAACTCACCTTTGGGAGGGTGAGAGAGGGAGGGGGTGAAGAAACCCTCAGATAAATTATTTTTACCATCACTAGGATTAAAATGTAAATATCCATTGAACTGCATCATTATTATCCGAGGTTTAGAATGTCTTTGGAGACCTGGTTCACATAACTGAACCTTGACTTATGACCAGGTATCATGATCCCAAACACGTTAACTGAAACTCTCAGTTCGCCACTAAAAAATCTTCACATTTAATAGCAGCTATGGGTTGGGACGGAAGGGTAGTACTAGAGAAGCAGAACAGTTTGAATAAGGCTTCCTCAGAGTTTGTGCTAGCTAGTAATACTTTTGGTGTTATGTTAGTCGACTAGTAATTGATGAATTCATCAAACCTCAATGAGTCTGACTTGGGCAAGGCTCTGGGTTTGATCCTATAAAGTTCACCAAAGATGAATGAGGAACGAGTCATGCTTTCAAGTTGCAGTGGTCCAGCGGAATGGTTAAGGCTGTCCGGAGCCCTCGCACACCTTAGAAGACGTTAAAGAGCTTCTGTCTTGGAGGTTTGAGATACGGAGGCTGGGAGAGTACCCTTGGTGTGGGAGACCAGGGAGGGTGGAGGTGGTATGTGAGCCTTGACTGAGAGTATAGATGGGCTTTAAAGCTGGAAAGGGGTATCAGGGGAAGATGAGAGCAGAGAAATGGACACTGGGTTTATTTGGGGAATACTCAGAAGCTGCAGTTTAGAATGTGTGGAGGGAAATAATTGCAAATAAGGTCAGAAATGATTCATTAGGCTAAATGCAAGGCCCCATTGCTAGGCCAAGGGGTTTGGATTTCATTCACTAACCAATGGGGAGCCCCTGACGTTTCACCATAAGCCTTCGGTTCAGTTAATCAAAATAAATGAAAAAAAAATTATATTACCTTTTTTTCTCCTTTGGTTTTTGGAGAGACCTCAAAATTATTCTTCCTCTATTTCCTTCCCCAAATGTCTGTTGAAATGGGCAGGAATTGTAATCCCAGATCTCTCATCAATGGCATCAAAATTGCATTTGCAATGAGGGCTGGAAAAGAGTGGACATAAATATAAGCTAATGATATTATATTGGCTGCCCTATTGGAATTGCATTTGTTTATGATATAAGATGACAAATAACAAGGTTACCACAGGTGGCATGATTCGAGGTCAGAGGAGGTAATCACATCAAACTTACGTCTTAACGATTAAATGAAGGTTCATTTTTAGAATCCAGATTAAAGGGAAGTGATTTTCCAAAGGTCCCCTTTCCAGACCCAATTCCCAGTTCTGTCCTCGGTGAATGCACTGGAGGTGTTTTGGAAGAGGGAGCTTGCCTGGTTCCTACTCCTTTCTCCATGCTGATGTGCTGCCCTCCTCTCTCGCCCTCTCTTCCCCTCCTTCCTGCCCTCCCAGAGGTTCTTTTATTCAGATTTTGAACTTTATCACTGCAAAAGTTCACAGGGATTTCCATTTGCTGTGCGTTCAGGAGTGCATCCTTCACTGCCACCCGGACCCATAAATTGAATAGATTGCATCCCTTCCCGGTTGCCTTAGGAAGTGGTCAAACAGCCGCATTCCTGGGCTGATGGATTGGCTCATTTCTTCCCAGCTTAAGCCAAGATACAGATTTTATGAGACTGTCTTGTGACAGACTGAAGTCGCTTTGAATAAAACAAAATCCAGCCTCAGCTCACAGAAATAACTCTTTAAAAGCAGCTTATCCGGGGTTAGTGAGCAAACTTTGGTTCAAACCCCGAGCAGGGGACTTAGATGATTCAGGCAAGGGATTTCAAGAAACTTTTTGGTTTTCCTTTCTATGCATCAGTGTTGCTCACATGCTCACACACAGAACTACATATCCACAATATTTATAAATATGCAGCTACAGACTCGGTTAAGGAAAGAAACTCACGTCAGTAGGGCTAATGTGATTAAACGACATTTGAACTCTCCGTCATGCAAGACAGGCATGCTCATCGGAAAAATCCTAGAGGTTGTTTCAAGGCTTAACAAACAGATGAAACAGGAGTAACACCTTGAATAAACATCTTGTTCTCTAGGAGGGGAGAGAATCTATGGGTTATAGGTATAGGATCTTTTCCCTACCTCATTATATAGGCCTTGAACTTAAGAACTGGAACTGACCTTTAGGATCACTCCTCTCGTTTTATGGATGAGAAAACACAGTCTCAGAGATGTTTCCTGACTTACCCAAGGCCGCACAGCTTGCCAGTGGTGAGACCATGTTGAAGACAAGGCTTCTTCTTGCTAATGAAGTGGCAAAGTGACAACCGTCTCTCTTTTTAAGCAGGAGAAAGAGCTGCTTCTTTACCTTGCTGCTAATAATGAAATGAAAGCAATGCCCTGGAAATAGGAGCAGGATGGGATTGTGCTGTGGATAAAGGATAACTTATAGAGGAAATAAAGTCTCTTATTTTCAGGGAAAATGAGACCGACTGCTCTCCACAGGACCCTCAGGGATATACAAGAAATAGATGTCTACTAATCCTTCTACCCCTTCTCTTTCACGAAGCATTTTAAAGTAACAAGGGAACAGAGGTCTAGTTCAGTGGGTTTCCAACTGTGCTCCCCAAAGCCCAGCAGAGTTGACAGGGGAACTAAGGGGCCCAGAATCTACACCCCTTCTCGCCGCCCTACCTCCTGCACCCAAGAGAGCTCCACTTCTTTCTACCTGCTTTGGACATCGGAGTTCTGGGTAGAGTTTTGTTCGAAGAGAAAACAAACACTTCTAAGAAGAAGTTTGAAAACTCCATACTTGATTTAATCCACCCATTGAATTACAGTGTAGGAAGCTGAGACCGAGGAAGGTCATCGAGCGAAGAATCCACTGCCCTCTTCTTGTTACTCTGGGACCCCCCCCCCCCACCTTCCCTTTCTAGCAACTCGGTCCCGTCATCCCAGACCCACCTCTGACAACAACCTAACTCTCCAGTCCCACGTTCAGCCAGTCCTAAACTTCCCTGTTTGGGCCAAGGCCATTTTCCTTCCGTTCAGCTAAGCGCAGTGATGGGACTGTTGTTTTGCTGAGGGACTGCCAGCAGGCTGTTGCCCAGCGTCACCTGGTGCCCTCGCCTGGCCGGGAGTGAGCCATTGTCATTCTAATTATTTAAAAGTATTCACAGCAGTCAGGGCTTCCTTTTAGTGAATGTTAGTGTCAAGTGCAGGCCATACAGTGTTCCTGTAAAACAACTCCGGTTGAATTTCCTTGGAAGGCGGACCAGATTTTTAGGTTTTCTTTTACTTCTTCTCATTACTTCCTGAAAATCAGCTATTACCAAGGAACTGGTGGTTTGTCTTCAGTTGGGTTCTGTAGAAGGGTGAGTTCCTTCTGAAGCTGGCAAAGAGCCTCAGAATTGTGAGTGGGTGGATACAAAATTGCTTTACCTTATCCAGAGCCGGGTTACCTCTAGGCCACATCAGATGGTGCTTAGGCCTCCAGCAAAAGGAGGGCTCCTGAGGAGGAGGGGAAAAAAAAGAGAGAGAGAGAGACAGAACGATATAAATGTCAGAAATAATCTGACATTGACCATGTCCAATAAAAACACCGAAATACTCATCATGGGGGGAAAAAATCAGACCTTCTTGACTTTAGGACTTATTATTCCCTTTCTTTCCAATTAGGTCTAAAGGTGTCACTTTAATCCTTTTATTCTTGGGCCTCTGAGGTCTATATCTGGCTGGAGCTGGCTCATCCCTCAGGCTGCTCTCCCAGATGTAAGAGAAAACCGGCTCTGAACAGCCTGGGGCAGGGTGTGCCTGCTTCTCTTTGGGAAATGAATTTGCCCCAGGTGAAAGGTATTCACAAAATAGCTGGAGAAAGAAGTCCCTTGTCAACTCACCGAACAGGGTCAGTAGCTCCAACTTCGGCAGGGTCAACTTCCCTTCTGTATGTGGAGATTGGCCTAAAGGGGTTTGCCCTTGAGTTCAACTCTCTTTTGGCTGGGCTGGACTCCTCTGACACAGGACAGGGCATTTATGCTGTTCCTTCTGGGACACAAGCCAGGCCTCCCGAGTAATGGATGGTAGAGCTCTTCAGAAGAAAGTCTAGTTCATTTCTCCTGGGGGCGTGTTTGTGTTCAAGAAACGAAGGGTCCCCAAACCTGGAACTGAAACCTCAATGATCAAGAAGAGGTGTAGAAGGATTAAGTGTGTTTTCTTTACAAGTTTTACTGATATCTTTCCAGGATTCAGTCCTCTCCAAGAAAAATAGAGGCAGAAATTATAGTATTTATCTTGGTGGCCATGTGTCTGTGCAAACGATGTGTGATATTTTACGAGTGGGTGTGAAAGTGTGTGCGGGGCTGAAGTGTGACTTTGTAATATGTGTATGTATCCAACGTCTGCTCAGTATCTATATAAGTGTGAGTGCCATGCAAACAAGAAGGTGAATTTATACATGCTTTGGTATTGAAGGGGTTAACTACACCAAAGCAAAGGCAGAGGTTCTAATGAGTTTTCAAAAATTTTAATAAAGTGCCTTAATTTTCTTCAGATAAAGAAAGGACAGAAAAAAAGAAATGAGTTACTCTTTTTTCTTTCCGTTAAATTTTTACCATGGAAAATACAGACTATCAGCTATGGATTATATATAGTTTCAATTTTTTTTGAGTGGGGAAGTGATTTCTCTTGGTGTGGATGGGAAATGAAACCTTCCTATGAGGAAGTTTCCTGTCTTTATTGCTGATTGTGTGTGCCTGGTCTGATTCCTAAAAGCTTGAACATGGTGGGGTGGGGGGAGTTGAGGAGGAGAAGTTCTCCTTTTGGGAGTGGCTGGAGAGAAGCAGAGCAGGGGTGGGAGGAGGGAGAGAGCGTGGATGATGTAGAAACCATCACAATTACTGAACAGGAGCTCTGCTCGGGGTCCCTCTGGTGAGTTACAAGGCGAACAGTGTGGTTTGGGGGTGAGTGTGAGTCAGGGCTGCAATTTTCAGCAAAAGAGCGGGCAGAAAATCCCCTCCCCTGCTAGCCTGGTAAGAGCCGCTGGTGAGCTAAGTCCCCACACCTCTGCTTTCTCAGAGCGTCCTTCTCAGCCCGATCGCATGTGCCTGAGCCAGCACCAGCGGGCCACAGTTCGACTTGCTGGAAGGTGCTGGGTACCTGGCATGGCAGTGGCGTGGGCAAGGCTGCGGGGATTGGCTGCGGAGGGATGGGCGGTCCCGGGCCTCGTCCTGCGCCTCCTCTCCGGCCTCCTCTCTGTCTGCGGGAGGGCTGGGCCCATTGTCCTGCTGGACTGGGGAGGGTGCAGGGTCATTAGTTAGAGGATGATGTGGGCTCTGCTAGCCAGAGGAAATGGCCTGCTTTTGTTTTCTACCCGGTAGGAAATGGAACCTGAATCCATTAGATTCTGGGCAGTTCAACACGGCACAGTTTGAGCACTTGGAGGCACGATGCCTAAAAAGCTACTTGTGTGGATTTGTGTGTCCCAACCACCATTGTGCGGCATGCCCATCTTTTATGCATTTAAAGCCTGTCAGGCTGGTAATCTAAAGCAGAGGTCTGGAAGACAGTAATGCCAACAGACATGGGGAATAGTAAAGTGCACCTGTAGAGTT
The DNA here is from genome assembly GCF_029215605.1 of Mirounga angustirostris. Taxonomy (NCBI): domain Eukaryota; kingdom Metazoa; phylum Chordata; class Mammalia; order Carnivora; family Phocidae; genus Mirounga; species Mirounga angustirostris. The sequence continues at coordinate 165,694,557 of NW_026991711.1, forward strand.
AAAAAATGCATGACCCTTTCCCTCAAAGAGCGAACACAGGAGAAAGACCCCGTCCTGTAGGGTGGCTGCTGAGCCGTAATGCATAATTCACAGGCCCGTGCTGCTCCATGCAGATGGCGATATTAAATTGTGATTGATGCTAAGAAAGGCGCACATCTCAGGAAGGTCTCTGGGAGGCTTCTGAATATTTCCAGGTCTCTCGTGCCTTCCCGTCCTCTGTTCTACTGCGGTATTAAGCAACCCCCCCCCATTTCCCAGGAACCCCTCCTGGGGATTCCAGAACTTTGCTCCCAAATATATGAGATTCTTCAAATGTCATCACCCACCTTTTCTGCCTTTGAAGTCGCCCCCTTGCCTCCTGGCCCACAGGAAGCTGTTTACCTCCAGCCAGGCCCTGCTGGGAAGGAGGGGACAGCTACCCCCCCTGCAGTGGCCTTTCAAATGGCCGGGTCCCGGTTGCTGCTGGACAAAGCAGCACACTCTGGTGGTGGTGACGAGGCAGGAGGGACGGCGGGTAGAAAGCAAGGGAAAAACACAAAGCACTTTTGTCGAAGCTCTGAGGTCGGAGCCGGTGAATTCTCCAATGCAGATTTTTTCCACTCGGTGTATAATGAAATAATAAATCAAATTTGTGGTGTATGTAGAATTAAATGTTTGGGGTTTTTGCTTTTTCTTTCTCAAAAAAAAAAAAAAAGAAAGAAAGAAAGAAGAAGAAACAGCAGCTAAAATCACCCTCCAGGGCCTATTCTGGCCCAAAGCTGAAAATGTTTCCTCCACATCACATGTAATTGTTACCAGGCTCGCTTGTGGGTCGGCACCACAAAACCACTATTGTCAGTTCCCGGAGCCCTTACTTCTGGCGGCCTGGGCTGGGCTGGGAGACACCCAATGAAATGAAGGATTTATGAGATAAAGATGGAGATGAGAGGTTCGAACAAGAAGATGGGCCAAGAAGAGGAGACAAGAAAAGGCAGGGGGCAGGTTACGTTTGCCGCTCTCTTGTTTGTTTCATCTCAGGCCATGTAATTGGGAATGTTTATGATCATTTTCTGGAATATTTTGATTTGGGGAGTGTGTGTGATTGTGCACGTGTGTGTGTGTGTGTTCAGTTGGGTGAGTGCGGGGGGATGAGCTGAAATAATCTCTTCCACTGAATGAGTAAGTAGGTTAGTCTTCTGGACTGCCATAAAAGGTCTGTAAAACAGTTTTAATCAGCCACTGGTAGGGAAGAGAAACGGAGAGGGGAAAAAAAAAGAGGCTGTAGCATATTTGAAGTTCTTTGGGTTCTTTGCCTTCTCTTTCAGACTCACCCTGTGGAGGTCGTTTGAATTCCAAAGATGCTGGCTATATCACCTCCCCAGGTTACCCCCAGGATTACCCATCCCACCAGAACTGCGAGTGGATTGTTTATGCCCCTGAACCCAACCAGAAGATTGTCCTCAACTTCAACCCTCACTTCGAAATCGAGAAGCACGACTGCAAGTAAGCGCCTGATTGTACATCCGTGAGCCACACACTCCTACCCACTGCCCTGGCTCCTGCCTCTTCTGCCACCTATTGGCAGCACCCCTAACCCACCTGCTGAACAGTGGCCCCCAGAGGGAAACCTCAAGATGACGTTCTCTTTCGGGGGAAATAAAGGCCTAGGGGATCCCATAGTATGGAGGAAAGAGCCTTCTTGAGTGAAGAGTGTAGAGAATAGCGCCCTATCTTCAAAGCGGGCAGTGGAGGAGAATTCCATCTAGGGGCTGGGGGTGGACTGCAATATACCAGCTCTTGACTTTGGAATTTCCTTTCCCCCTGGAGATCTCCCCATTTGCACCGCCACCACCACATGTAGAAACCCCACCAGCTTCCTTAATGAACTAGTAGCCAGATCCCCACGTGGAGACTTCCTCTGCATCCAGCCCTAGAGGATCAGCCTGTTATTTTATGAAGCAGCAGCTGGTTTCCTTACAGAAAGAGAGTTAAAAATCTGAGTCTACACTGGTAGGTCTAAGATTCGCAATGGTTCTTGTTACCTGTGCTGTCTCAAAGCTGATGTTACAGATTTATTTCACCGACACCCTTCTAACTGCTTTACAAATATCACTCTATCCAGTCCTCACAGTGGCCCTGGGAAGTCGGTGGTGTCAGGACTAGCATTTTGCAGATGAGAAAACCGAAGCCCAGAGAGCTTGTCAGTCACCCGAGGAGGCTCAGTTGGTCTCATAACATCAGTCCTGCCACCTTGGAAATGTGCAGCTTAGGAGATACCAAGTGGGCATTTAGACAGCCCTGGGTGCTTTAGAAATGCCTTCTTGACACCAGAGTCCCTTAAATTAAGGTGAAGGAGCAGGTAGCTTTGTAATGTCAAGAATTCGTGAATGTGCTTTGTACCATCTAGTGGACTCTATCTGAAAGTCTTTGGTCATTGAAACAATAGTGCAAGTTTTCTGTGCAGAAAAGAATGTACCAGTGATCATGTCCTGTTCCAAATGTGCCCCTATGATGTGCCCTACCACTGGGTGTTCAGTGTCCCCTTATGATTCCTAAACAGTCTGGACATTCCTTGTGACCAAGGCGTTGCAAGTACGGAAAAATTAATAAAGGGGCCAGCTGGTGAGAAAGGTGCAAGGGAGCAGGCCTACCTCCAGGCCAGTGCATCCTCATGGAGGAGACAAGGCCCCCCTTGAACCAGGGCTAGACTGTGAGGCGGTGCATTGATGTCACTGTTATCCTCCTAGGACTACTTCACACCTACGTAATGGTTTTCTCCTAGCAAGAGGTAGTCTGCACTGAAAACCAGAGGGTTTCTGGGATGGCTGCCTCATGTGACGAAGAGTCATAAGACGGATTTTCTAATCCCAGATCTACTCTTGATCAGTGGATGACATAGGGTAACTCATCAGTTCCTCTTTGTCTGAGTTAAATGCACAGCCTGATACACTCGTACAGCATCTCAGGTCTGCTGAGTCCCTGCAGTGGACTTTAGCAAGAGTTTCTGTTCGAAGAGCTCCTATATTGGATGTTTTTGCTCCCAGTGCCTTTGGCTGGGCTGTAGACGGTTGGCACAGACAGCAACGTAATGCACAGAGAGCTTGCGTCTGAGCTCCGAGAAATTCAACTAAGCACCTCTGTCGACTGAGGGCCAAATTCTGTTATGCTTATGCCAGCAAATCTCCCAGGGAAATTGCTAAGGGGTCATCTTATGTATATTCATATTGGAAGTAGAGCAAGGCATGGCTTTTGGAAGGAAAAACTCAGGGAGCCATGTTGGGAAGTATGCAAGGCCAGGAAAACATGCTCCTGCCCTGTTTGGGGCCACGGGGGCCGCCTTCCCCCCGCAGGACTCAGCCCCAGGGGTGGGGAGAACTCAGGTTGCTGGAGTCTCTGGCAGCAAAAGAGGACAAGAATGTTGCCTCTTGCTGGACTTGAAGTAGGGGAAGCAGACAAGTTACAGGTTATCTTCTGGCTTATCATCCTTACTAAGTAGCTTCCTGTTTTTCTCCCCACTCCCCCATGGATGCTTCTAGCTTGAACTGAAAAGATCAGGAAGGTCAGAAAAAAAAATCTTTCTGGGGTCTCTTTTCCCCAGTGCCAAGTTGTCAGAAAGGCTCGGCTGGGGTCAAGCCTCCACTGCTTAACCTCGTCCTTAATTCTCTCTCCCTCGCCCCCCCCCCCCATTTCCCCTCCATTCCCCATTTCTCTGTCATTCTTGTTGATTTTTTTTATTTAGAAAGACACATCCGGTTCTCTCAATCTCTCACCCTGCAAGGTATTTTTAACATTCTTCCCCGGCTATTTGCATTCAGAATAAATGAGCTTCTCCTCCCCCACTGCCTTGTTCCACTAACTGGTGAGAGGAACAATTTACCTAACTGAAGGGTTCGAAGTTCTGTCTGGTTCCCCGTCTCTCCCACTCTGTCCAAGGGAGATCCTGGGTTTGGAAAGCACTTACTACCAAAGGAAATTAGACTCCTTTCTCTTTTCATTTCCGGTGCATGTTTTGAATTGGCCTTGACTCTCCGGGCCCAAAGCGTGGATGGACGCTTACCAAGAGAATGCCTCCTGCACTGTCCTCTCCCCTTGACAGGGCATAGCAGCAACACCCCTGCAAAAAGGAAAAAAAAAAAAAAGGAAGAAGATAGCAGGAGGGGAAGAATGAAGTGGGGGAAATCAGAGGGGGAGACGAACCATGAGAGATGATGGACTCTGAGAAACAAACTGAGGGTTCTAGAGGGGAGGGGGGTGGGAGGATGGGTTAGCCTGGTGATGGGTATTAAAGAGGGCACGTTCTGCATGGAGCACTGGGTGTTATACGCAAACAATGAATCGTGGAACACTACATCAAAAACTGATGATGTAATGTGTGGTGATTAACATAACAATAAAAAAGTAAAAAAAAAAAAGGGAAAGTGAGTAAGAGCAGCAGGAAAAAGCCAGCCCCACCGTGGAGGAAGGGCCGCGGTCAACACCTCCCCGTCCTCCCATGTGCAGGAGTAACTGCAGAGGTTGCCCCGAGATCCAGGAGCAGGCCCGGCCTGGTGGCCCCTGGGCCCTTGGCTCTCTGTGCCTTGAAATCCACAACTCAAGGGTTGAGCCCGTTGAAGAATAAACCCCAGACAGACCTTTTCCCTTTAACGGCCGCTTGTTAATTTTGCTTGGAAACTTTCACTCACAGCCCCAGCTTTGCCTGAGTCAGCCATCTCAGGCCACCACCATCTGTGGGGAGCTCTCCGACTCCTCCCTCGGGCTGTGAGCAGGAATCCAAACCCCCAGCACCCGCAGGCTGCTCTGTGGGCAGAAACCAGAGGCCCCCGTGGCCTGGCCACACAGACGTGGCCGAGGGACCAAAGGGCAGGACTCAAGGCCCTCTGAGCGAACAGGGAGAAGCCACTCACTCCCTGTGGTGAGGAAGAGGGTACTGCTGCTTTTCACCTGAGTCATCCGGCAGTAGGCGGGACACTAGGGCTTTAGAAACATATGTACACAGACTTGAATCTTTTTCCATTTCTAAAATCTAAGATATATGCGTTTTTTAAGAACACCCACCTGCATATGATACACAGCTTATTCATGAGTCCTCAGACCGGCATGGCATCCCTCCCCATCCCAGAGGCCCAAGTAAAACCAAAACCAAGAGTCTGGGCCCTGTTAAGAATTGGTCATTTCCAGATGGGTGTCTTGGAAAACGTGCTTCACAAAGTGCACAAACCACTAGGAAGACCTGAAAGAACATTTCTTGGGCTAAAGAACCCACACGAAGTTTATAGGAATGATTTTATGCGTGCATTTAGTGCAGCTTCATCTCATTTACCATGGGAGAACCGCGCTCCATCCAAGGGAAATGTTTAGATACTCAAACCTACTCCTATTCAGAGTTCCAAAGGTCTTTTTTGAAAGGATTTCTGATAAAGAACATTCTAAATCCCGTGCCACACTTCCCTGTCTTCTTAAACAAAACCAATAGTAAGGGGAGTCAACTTTTCCTTGATGATTCAGGCCTCTAATTTTAAACTTCAGTTTTTGAGACCGAGGCCGAGTAATGTCCAATTTGGATCAGGGAGGTTGAGAGTTGAGTTTTTGTTGACCTTTTAAACTTCCCAGGCCTCAGTTTCCTCACCTGCAACACTGATAAGTACTTTGCAAGATTGCTTTGTCTTGTCTATATGGATTCACAATGAATTAGCAACCGCATTAGCATCTTTGTCCTTTGTCACGGGAAATTCTGCGACTTTTTTCTATCAATACTCTTGCTGTCACTTCCTGTTAGGTGTATGCCTGCTTCCTGGAGCCTTCCGCTTCCGACTTGTTTTACTCTTTTATTGTGTTGTACGGATTTTGCTTCTGGAGGTCTTACTGTCCATGGGAAGTGCTGGTTCTGGGCTCTCGGCTCTGCCCCAAGCCAGCGTAACCCCAGGGCCAGCATGTCTGCTCGGCTTCAGTCGGCCAAGCTCATGGCCGAGCAGGCTCTGCGACACACCCTCAGGGACAGAGTGTGAAGAGCATCAGTGCACAGAGTCCCCTGCATCAATTGAGGTGCTCAAGGTCTTTTCTTCTGAAACCCTCCCCCCAAAGCCCACCCATGTTCTAGATATTGGAGCTTTAGGGATATTTGGCCTCTAGCTAAGTGTCCTGGATAAACAAGGTACTCTTGTATTTATGGCCAGAGGAGCTCTCTAAATCGTAGTTGTGTCTATTTCCCCCAAAGTAGGGGATAATATCTTAGAGAGGTAGCAGCTTCCCAGGTTGATAAACTGACTCCAGTCAACATAGGGAACAGACCAGACCTCAATAATCTAGCCCCTCCCCACCCAGTCAGTAGTGACTTCCTAAGCTCAGTGAGCACCCTCCATTCCAGTCAAACAGCCAAAGACAACCTTATATCTGCATGAAACCCTGTGAGTGCCCAGTGCTTGGACCTGCCTCCCTCTCCCCTCCATAGGGACCAACTGAACACTCCCCTCCTCCTCCCCTCTGTTTCCTTGATTCTTCCAGTTATGGGTCCCAATGCCGAACTCCCAGAGCATTGTGTATTGCCTTGATTTGCTGGCTTGCCTTTAGTTCATGGGTGGTCAATGTTGTATTCTGAGCATGTACATTCTCTAAGGGCATGGACTACATATTTCATTTCTATACCCCCAGGACACCTGGTCTTGGAGTATTAAGCAGGTGCATGCATATGATTGTTTCGGTGGTATTTTTACATTTGAGTTACCAGGACATAGGTCAGCATGGCATGAACCTGCACTGGAAGCAGACGGAGCTGTCTTCCCCATGCGTCCATCTTGTGATGTGATATAATGAGAGCAGGAGGATGAGACACGGGCTTATGGAGCTCACTAAGCGCTCTGTGACTTGGCCTTTCACCAACAAGATGGCAATGGTCCATGCATTCATTCGTAGTTACTAAACACCTACTATGTACCACACATAATGATAGCATTGGGAATGCAGTGGTGAGTAAATCCTATTCTTTGTCTTCATGGAACTGAGAGTTTAGGAGCAAGTTTGGGGCGCCTGGGTGGTTCAGTCAGTTAAGCATCTGACTCTTGATTTTGGCTCAAGATCAAGTCCCATGTCGGACTGAGTATAGAGCCTGCTTAAGATTCTTTCTCTCTCCCTCTGCCCCTCCCCCCCTGCATTTGGGCACACACACTCTCTCTCTCTCTAAACAAATAAAATAAAATAAAAAATTTAAAATATGGTTATTGATGATAAAGCTACCACATCTAGAGCATCACCTCTGAGACCAGCACTTTGCTAAGTGCTTCACATATATCATCTCATTGATCCTTGAATCAAAACAATGCGAAGTCATTGTTACTCTTCCCATTTTACAGATGAAGAAACTTGGACTTAAAGAATAACTTCTGGCCCCAGGTCCCACGCGTGGAAATGGCAGAGAAGGGATTTGAAGCCGGAATGCCCTGCTCTGCAACCTGTGCTCTTTACTCTTATGCTCTTCGCCTCCCCCCGCACTGTGTATGTCCACTGCGCATATGCTCCGGGCATGATATGTGAGCTCACAGCACTGAGATCCAGCCTAGGCTGGGGAGATCAGGGAGGACTCCCTGGAAGAAGTGATCCCAAAGAAGTTAGCCAGGCAGAGTGGAGGTGTACATCTCTGGTGGTCCATGTAGAAAGCATCACGTCAAAGACAAGACGGGGAAATAATCTGATGCCTTAGGGAACCACAGTAAATGAAGGGCCATCCTTGTGACTTGCTGATCAGCAAAACTCCTTTTCAGTGAAGAGGTGCCTGAGCAATGCTATTGAATTTTGTGTCCTGGCCCGGTGACTTCCACCATCTTAGAGAGGGGCTGTGGTCAGGAAGCAGGAAAGACTAAGATTTTAAGGACTCTTTGCTGCTCCCACCCTCCCTGACCAGGCTCTCTACAGTTTCATACCCTATGTCCAGGGACAACCCCCCTCTCAGAGGCCCCCAGTTTAATGCCTGAACCTGGGGTTTGGCCTGGAAAAAACCAGGTAACACTGGATTAAGCTCCACCTGTCAGTATATTCCTACACAGGGCTCTCTCTGAACACATGTCTCTTTCCTAAGAACAGAGAGCAGGAGGCCCCATTGCCCAAATGGAGGTGTGGCTTCCCCTGGTGTCCACCTGAGTCTCTGGAAACTGAAACAGAGTATAAGTTCTCTGGTTCAAGAGAGTGTCTTGCACTCAGGAGAGAGCCTCAGGTTGATTACTCATGACATGGTTATAGGTTTACTGCCTGCCCAACCACAGAAATATTCTGATTCCCCCAAGGAGCCAATGAGCGGCAATATTTTTCTGTATTGCAACAACCCTGCTAATGACAGAAACAGATCCCCCTGCAGGTACATGGTGCCATAAAATGGGACAGCCCTGCTGACTCTAGCTTAGCTGGCAGCCGACCCCGGCTCACCAACCTTGACCAAGGCCTCCACCCAGCAACTTCACTTGCTGAAGAAGTGGGGCAAAAACATCACAGATTGTTCTCCTCCTCCCACCCAGGTTAAAGAGCAGTTGGGAAAACAGTTATTTTTGGCAGTTTGTTTTTAAATACACGATGTTGCAATCGCAATGCTCCAAAGGGAAGCTTCGCCGTGGATGTCCTTCTTAACATTGCATTTTATCTCCGGATTGAGAAAATCACTTGAGGTTTTCTAATACACAATCCCACTTGTTCTGCCTCTCAACCCTGGCACCTTCTCTGAACCCAGAGGTCCCAGAGGGCCAGCATCTTACCCCATGTAACTGCATGTAATTCTCCCAGCTAATTACACCGGGTGAGAGTCTGTCTTCAGAAATTCAGTGGGAGCTCAGGGTGGGGAGGGGATAAAGAAGAGAAGGAAAGAGACCAAGTAAAGAAATCAGATTTTTCTTAAAAAGCGATTTGTGTATTTTCCTATAGTCATGTGTCCTATGGAAAATAAGATGTTCTCTTTGTTTTGTCCTGTTTAATGGCAGGCGGATTGAAACCTTAGGATTAAGAGCAACTCAATAGATAATTTAATTCCATTCTTCTACATCTGCCTGGATAAATCATCCCGGAAAAAAATATATACATATTAGCTGCCCTTGTCTTTCCTTCTAGAAAAGAGCTTCCATAATCGACCTTCATTATAAAACCTAGGGCCTCACAACTCATCTCAGTGATTGCAGAGTAGATGGTTGTATTTAATTTACATAATCAGAATTTTTTTCCCTGGAAGGAAAATCCCTGAAAAATGTTAGCTGGGTCAGAATAAAATTTTTAAAAAGAAGAAGAAAGAAAAACATGTGAACTGGGCTTACGTTTGGAAAGCTATCAAAGGACTTCACATGATGAAAGAAATCCACATGATTTTTTTATGCTTTTTTTCCTACCTTTGTAGCCAAGCATCTTGGCATTCTCTCTCTTTCTATATATATATACATATATATATATGTATATATACATACATACATATACACACATGGGACTCACGGGACTGGGTACTACTGTTATTCCCATTTAACAGATGGGTACACTGTGAGAGTGATCTCACAGATAGTAATGGTAGGGCTGGAATTGGAAGCCCACCACCGAAAGCTGCCTTTATATGCCTGTATCCTTGTACCTAGAGCTCTCACCCACTGTCCCCAGGCTTAGGTATTTGAGACCTCTCTGATTTCTTTAGATATCCTTGACAAGTCTTTTCTTTTCCCCTTCCGTCTCTTATTCCTTTTCTTTGCCTCTTCCTGCCATGGGGTCATCTCCGGATGCCGGCAGGGCAGTCAAGGAGAGAGAGGTCTTTCTGTGACGCTCTGTCGATGGTCTCTGTCTGCCTCCCTGTCATCTACCTCCTACTCCCCGGGTCCCCTCCAGCCCCCCTCGCCATCCTCTTCAAATTCCCTGCCATCCCATCGCCTCCCTCTGCAGCTGGAATCCAAAGATGTGAGGGCTAGTAATAGAGTGTCAGCGGAAGTAATTGATTCCTCACACACAGAGAATTCTCCTGCCTTCAGTGTCAATGGAGCTGAACCAGAGTCTTGGAGGTGAGCGAGACATGTAAACAGTCCATGGCTGAGCTGTCAGGGTGAAGCTAGACACACCGAAGAGCAAGCGAGAGGGAGAACGATGGAACAAATAATTGTTTTATTGGGAAGAAAAGGAGTAAATAATATTTCAGCCCAAGAATTGGCAGTTTGAAAGAGATGGTTGGAGAGAGCGAGAAGCAGAAGGAATCACGACACAGGTTTTAATGGAAGAGTTTTTCTTTGTCTCAAGGTAGGAGGTTTCGTCCTCACCCCACCCCCCCTCCCATTATCATCATTATTATCATTAAAATAATTACCGTAACAATTACAGTTGATGAGACCTCGAGTTTATAGAGCACCTTTCATCTAAAAGTTCAAAGTGATTTATCTATGTGTCATCCCTTTGAGAGTGGTAGGAGGGTAAGAAAGTACTTTCTTTTTTTTTTTTTTTTGGTCTTATCCGCTGGGAAACTGAGGTCCAAGCAGATACAGGATTCCGTCTAAGCCTCGGGGCAGGCAGCTGGGTTACATGCTGGGGTGCTGACCTGGGGGGTCTCTGCTGCCCTCCTGCCCACCAGGGCCCTTACACTTGTGCGGCCCTCACAGCTCACCCCTGCCACTAGTGCTCCCTCCCCCCATGCGGCCCCCCCCCAGCTATCCCCCCCCCCAGTCGGTAGCTGTGCAGCCAGGCAGCCAGCAGTTCTGTGCACAAAGCGAACTGTCTGCGATGCTGTGGGATAGATAAAGGTCCTTCAAGGTCTGACTCACACTGCTCCCATCCTGCTAGGAGACTTCCTGCAATCTGGTTCCCTTTCTTGTAGAAGCTGCTGTCCTTTCTAGACATATTTCTTCCTAGTCTTAGGGAACCTCCAGCCAAGAGAACCCAATATTCCTGAACTTTTGCTGCTTCCACCGCCCCCTCCCAGCACCAACCCCCCCCACCCCCACCCCAGCCAGATGCTGGCCAGTTCTTGCAAAATACAGGGCCATTTCTGTGATGAGGAGGGGCAAGTGCTTTAAAATGCTCCCAGCGCAGCCATCAGGGAGTGCACCGTTCACCCAGTGCTGGTTGGAGAGGCGGAAGCTGTTCTAGCTGACTGGCCACTGAGTGCCATATTCAGAATCTCCACCCTGGTGTGGCAGCAGCCTTCCTGCTTGGACAGTAATGCAGGCCCATCATTTCCACACCAAGGTGCTTTTTGCACGACCGTGAGAAGTCTGCCCCTGGCGCCAGGAGAAGCCCTGAGCCCTTGTAACCTGAGGCTTGCAGTGAATGCAATCCAAGGACAAGGCCCAGCACACCAGCCACGTACTCTCCAGTGGTCCCCTGCTTAGATTTCTGCATGGTACATTTTTCAGGCAAGCTTTGTATTTTCTAAGTTTTGTTATGGGGGCCAGATGCCAGCAAAGAGGGACAGAAACACGACTGGGAGCCTACACCCCTAGAAAAACGTTTTTCCGATGCAGTGATTGATTCCCTGGTGCCCGGTACGCCTCATTCCCAGCAGGCTCCCATTTTTCGGACAGATGGGAAGGTTATGATTTGCTCTCACAATTAGACCCTCTGGGAGCCAGGGTTAGTGAGTGCCCGTTTCAGAGGGAACCATTTGCCTGGCCAAGTGCAGGGCTGTGGCTGCCAGCGCACCCAGGCCCTGGGATGGTATACTCTGATTTCCCCTTAGTGGGTGCCAGTCACTCCCTGCCCTTTCCAACCAGTCCTAGGAGGCACAGAGGCATGATCCCTGTTCCCATTCATGAGATGAGGCACACCGAGGCATGCAAGCTTGATTCACCCAGGCCAGTATAGGCCCATCTGGCCTTGCTGGGTGGGGTTCCCCTTCACATCCAAGTGCCAGCCTGCTGGTGAACAGACATGAATTATGGGCTACTCTTACCTACTTCCTACTCTGCTAACCAGGGGCCCTTTGAGCTAACTGCAGAGGGTGAGGATTTTTTATAGATGTGTATGGCTGACGGAAAAAAGGCCCAACCGTCATGCTGAAAACTGCCTGCCCAACAGCCTTAAACTTCCCATTGGCTCTGGTTGCCGAGAAAACCCTTCCTTACATAAGCAAACACGTTCCATCCAAGCCGGCCTGCAGAGTGCTCGCTGGTCCAGGAGTGGAACAGATCTGTGGCCATACAGCCTCAGGAATGCGCCTTGCTGGGGAGCCAGGTCAGTGGGGGAAGCGGTGTTCAGCGAGGGGGCCAGGGGACAGGTGCTGGAGGCTTTGTTGTGTGCCCTTCATTCTCTGAAAGTTCATCCACAGTGAGACTTATCAGACACCCTGTCTGCAGCGACCTCCTTCCTCACGTTGCGAGACGTTCTTGGCAGCCTGCTCCATCAGAAACAATGAGATCGGCAGGGCCCTCTCCATCATCCCGGGGCTTCTGCGGAAAACAACCAGCAATTATAAATAGATGTTATTTGTATTTCCATTTTCTTGCCTTCAAGGTTTTCTGGAATAATTCCTTCGGTTTGTTTAGGGTTATTTTCTTCGCATACTTCCTTTGCCGGGTGGTCAGATTTCCTCCTTTCTGAGGCGCTGTGAAGACCCTGGCTGTGTGGGGATTGCGGATAAGCTCCAAATATCAGAGATGGGTGGTGGGAAGAAATGAGGGGAGAAAGGGCAACTGCCAGAAGTCGCCATTAAAAGGGCAGAGGCACCAGCCCAGAGAGGCAAACAGATGGTGAGTCTTGGGTCCCTTCGAGTCCTTGCAGCTATTTAGCAAAGAAAAACAATAACAACAACAATAATAATAGTAATAATGCCTAACATTTATTTATTGAGGACTTACTACGCGCCAGGCACTGTGCTAAGCTCTTGACACGTGTTAACTCACCACAGTGAAGGAGGTCGAGTCCCCAGTTGTTCAAGACCCACCAACCGGTGGGAGTGCGGGGTGGCAGGGGCTGGGGGGTGGGGTGGGGAAGGCATGGGCTGTTCTGAATCCGGCACGACAGGCTTGTTCCGGAGCTCAGAAACACGAGATTGAAAGGAAATCTCAAAAACTCAGGTGACTGAAGCGCTATTGATGGATTTGTACAGGAAGAAGATTTTTAGAAACCGCCATCCCTAGCATTGAGGTTGGGGGGGGCATCGAGACCATCTCTTACTTTGTGACTTTTCATCCCTTCCTCATGTGTTCGGTTCACGTGTATGTAACCCTTCTCTCCTCCACGTCTGCCACCCTGCTTGGTAAAAACACGAGTAATGGTAAAAATAGCCAGTGTCTCCCAGGGACTTTTGCAGGCATCTAGCACTCTTCTGGGCTCGTATATACCTTTGCAGTCCTTCCAGCAGTGCCCAACAAGGTGAGGACCGTGATTATTTCCACTTTATAGATGAAGAAACTGAGACTCAGAGAGGTTCAATGCCTTGCCTGCACTCATGAGTGCTGGAAACAGCTGGGTCTGCCTACAAAGCCCGTGAACCACGCTTCTCAGAGTATACACACACTCATCGACAGATATGTTTCTGTATCACAGTAATTTAAGATTCTTTTTGTCACAGACCTAGGAAAATGTGCATACACACAAATGCACAAAATTTCTGCATTTGACTATAGGGGTTCCCTCACCTACTGAAACTCATCTGTGGACCCTACTGGAAATCCATGGGTTTAAGAATATGTGCTCTAGATGATACTTTAAGAGCTTATAAATACACAGGATACTGTTTTCTCACTCGATGGACCATATGTTCACATATGGGTATATATGTGCTTATAAAAATACTTCACTTGCAAAAATTAATATGTTACCCCATCTGAACACTTAAAAGCTGGATTTCAACTGGGTGAATCTTGAAACCCTGAATTCCAAATCCGCTCACTGCTTCTATCGGTGATTTGTCTAATAATTTTGGCACGTCCTATAGGCTTTGTTTAAACGAAACAGCTAAATAAAAAGAGCAAGATTCTGCTAAGTCTCTAATGGAAACCAAGCGGTTTCTTTATACCCCATACCTTCTACTGCTATTGTACCGTGGCAAACTGTTATTTTCACGGGATAGAGGTGAGGTCTGTATGCCCAGGAGTGAGACTACCTGGGTCTCAAGTCTGCCTCTGACCTATCCTTCTCATGGGACTTTGAGCTGGTCATTTAGACTCTCTGAACCCCAGTTTCTGCATCTGTAAATGGGTGGGAACCGTAACAGAACATGGTGTGTATTCAATGAGGATTAAATGAAGTAATATCTAAACAGGGGTCTGGCCCATAATAAACGCTCAGTAGATGATTGATATTTCTTCCCACTGATATTCCCATCGATGTTCCAGCTTCTTCTTAAATGGGTGGCCCCGATGAAAGGAAGAAATTCAAGGAAATGAAATTTGCTTTAAAAAATCTGAACTGACCGTGAACTGATTTCTCCATAAAGGCTGGATTTCACTATTGAGGCAGAGACCAGGTGACCTGGCCGTGGGCCTGACTGGACCAGAGACTTGGGCCTCGTGCAGACCTGCCCAGAGCCTCTTTGTGTCTCAGGCAGCTTCTTCACTGGGAACTTATACGTGACAGTGTTGTGTTTTCCTCCTCTTTTCTCTGCAGGTTTTAATGTAAGGATTAATAAGACAGTGTTTGTAGATGTCTTTGAGCTTCCCAGAAGAAAGGCACTCCAGGAGGTGGTAAATTCTCTGGCCTCCATAATCTACTCATGAAATATGGAACTTTGAAAGTGTGAGAAAAATCTCAAATCACTTTGACAGCATTTTAATTATAGTTGATTTGTTTGCCGCTAATAGTGAAAATGCTGTCAGCATGATTTGAGATGTTTCTTCCACTCAAAATGTTATATTTCGTGTTTTCGAGTCATGAGGCAACATTTTGGTTTCCAGATAAAACCAGAATAGCTCAGTGAATGTGTTGGAGCACAAAGGCAAAGAGTATAAAACGGACCAAATGTATCCAACCCCTTGGGAAACGTCGTCACAGAGTGAATTCTTCCTGAACTCACCAACTGTAGGCCCCTCATTCATTTACTCACACCACACAAAATAGTGAGCCCTGCTCTATGCCAGGCACCATGCAAGCAGTAGAAATATACAGCAGTAAAAAGGCAAGGTCCTTGCCCTCCTGGTGCCATGTAGTGAGGACACAGATTAACAATAAACAAGTATATTGACAAGACCTTTGCAGATTATAATAACTATAAAAGCAATAAGACGATGGCAAGGCAGAGAATAAGGGCATGCCGTCTGAAATCAGGTGGTCAGGACAGGCTTCTCAGAGGAGGCGACCTTTGCACTTAGAAGAAGGAGATGGCACCAGCCACAGAAGAAGGTCACAGAGTGTCACAGGCAGAGGGAAGAGCCAGTGCAAAGGCCCAGAGGCTGGAAAGAGCTTGCCATGTGCAAGGTGTGAGGTCTTAAAAATTTATGATACCAGTAGCATAAAAGGAGACATTGACTGGTTGGCAAAGGTTATGGCTTCTGGACTTGGGCGGGCACGGGTGCTGTGACGTGTAGACCCAAGTATCATAGAATGGGCACAGCACTCTTCCCCAGAGCACCTAAGTACTCCACCTGTGACAGAGAAATCTCCTCACAAGCAGTTCTCGGTGGCAGTCCTCCGGGGGTACTCTGGCAGGCTGGACACGATCTGGCCATTTGAGAAGAGCCTGGGCTAACCCAGCCTTTGGGGGCCTGCTGGGAAGTGTCAAGCGTGGGTAGAGTTAGGGAAACTAGAAAGCCTCTTTTCATGTTTGCCTAGTGATGGGCAGAAGAGATGAGACTGTTGCTTTTTCATACCTCTCCCGTGGACTCTGAAAATTAATTCCACCGTCAAGATTCCCACGCCCCAAATGGGGGTTTGGGGAGAGAAATTAAGACTTTGAAGTTGAGGAAGAATGTACAGAAAATGTTCTCTAGACAAATGCTCGACATGCAGATGTCGGAATCTGTGAGGAGAAAAGTAAAAAGGCACCCGGGAGCCATTTTGGAGAGAAAGGAAAAAGGTAGGAGTGGAAATGGCTACTTCAGCTTAGGAAAGTAAGTAGATGAATAAAATAATAAAAGGTAGTGTTAAAGCTTTGGAAGGAATTTTTTTCATTTGAGGGAGATTATGAATAATGAAATGCAAACAGTAGTTAATATGTCCGTTGGCTGGTTCATGTTTTCTTCTGGAAAATGAATAATGTGTTCTAAGAGGAACGGCCTTTCAGATTATTCTCCTTGACTGTCCTTGGGTGAGTCCCGAGTTTGGACCCCAGATTCCTTTACCAAACAAATGCTGGCCATCAGATGCTAGATGCGGAGCTGTATTTATTTCAAGGCCACAAACTTCCTAATCCCCCACGAGCTCTTCCAAATGAACCTGACAACACTGAAATTTCTAAGGAGATTTACTCCAGCTGTAGCAAATCCCTAATAATAAAAAATTTCCCCAAATGAGTCAGTCACACAGGACGTAAATGAGCCGTTCTCTGTGAAGTCAGCATGTCATTCGGTGTGTGCCCTTTATACAAAAAACCCAGCCAGAAGACCTGCTTGTCCCCAGGGCAGAGCCCAGGCAGTCCCGGGGGAGGGGGTGGGAGAGAGGGAGGGGTTAGCCACCAAATTGTAACTTGGGGTCGCTTTCCCCTCAAGCAAACCTGATAGGAAAAATCCAGTCCTTCTAAGAAGTTTAAGTAAGGGCCGGTTATTTGCTTCACAAAAGGATTCACCAGAGGGGTCCTTTAAATAACAAGCCCAGAAAGAAAATTTATAATACGATTGATGTATATGGACCTTTTTCAAAAATGTATCCCTTCACTGTGTGTGTACATAAATACGTAAGGATGTATTTGTAGCTGCCAGCATTACAAAAAAAGGATTTGGGGTGGTATATCCACTGAGTAAATGGAGGCAAGTGTACAGCTATGGCATTTGCTAGGGAGCCCAGCTTCATCGATGATTGTGTTAATCCCCTAAATTACTGCACGTGTGATTAGGCAACTAGACAGAACCCTCCCCTTCTGATGATCCAGCCAGTGAGATGTCTGGGCCTCTCTTTGTCCTTTTCGGAGAAATTGGCAACACAAAGATTGGAGATACCTGGTTATCTTTTTTAAAAATACCTTTAAGTATTTCCTGGGTGTGGGCCACGTCCCTGGCACTGTTCTAGGTGACCCAACGCTGTGACTTATTTAGTCCTCACTACACTTCTGTGAGACGGATGGTGATGATGATGATGATGGTAATTACATTTTCATCTGCTACATTATGAGAGCTGGGTTCTTCTTCTCTGCTCTCCTGCTTTGAAAAAAATCCTTTTTTCTCTTATTTTTTCTTTTATTCTACTGTGTATTGTTTTATTTGTTATTGAAGTACGGTTGACATATAATGTTATATTAGTTTCAGGTATAGGACATAATGATTTGACAACTGGATACATTCTGCAGTGCTCACCACGATGGTGCAGTTACCATCTGTCACTGTGAAAAAAAAAAATTCTTAATGGAAGCAGCTTTATTTTATATATTTGTGGCTTCTTAAGAAATGCAAGTTCATTGTAAGCGATTCAGATAATAGAAAAGAACAAAGAACGAAGTAGAAATTACCAATTTCCACCACCCATATATCTCACTACTGTTAATATTTTAGTTTATGTAGTCTTTCAGACTTTTTTCTCTTTGTATATGGCAAGAATATAGGTATTTTAACACATTCCTTTTTAAAAATCTGTTTTTTAAACTAACAAGGTAGCATGGCTATTTTCCCATAAAAACAAAATATCTAGACCTACAGCACTATCCATCTACTATAGCAGTGGAGTATTCCATTTTATAAATATACCAAAATTGATTCACCCACCCTCTGTTGTTGGACATTTAGATATGATGCTGTTTTTTATAAACAAAGCATCTGTTCACTTTTCTTATGCTTTTTTTTTTTTTTATTATATCTACACTCACAAAGATGCATATACATCTTTGTGCAGTTGTCTGATTATTTTCTTAGGAAAAATTCCTAGCAGTGGAATTGCTGGATTAAAGGGTTTGTCACATTTCTGCCAAAATGCACTCCAAAATGTTTTACCAGATGTTCATTCCACTTACACTGCACCTCTACTCACTTGCTGTGTATCTTCACCTCAGAAATGGGTGTGAGGATACGGCAAATCATGGCTAACGTTTATTAAGCAAACACTAACGACCAGGCTGAGTACTGACACTTCATATAGATTACGTTCGTCGTTTAAATCTCACAACAACCCTAGGAAAAAGTTCTAATATCCCTATTTTGCTGTCATTTTCCCCATTGCTAAGGATCAGAAAGGTTAAGTAACTTGCCTGAGGTCACCCAGCTAATAAGGCTAAACTGGGATCCAAACCTAGTTCTGTCTGCTTCTGGGATTGGCCACAGCCTGGCAGGGGGCGGGGGTTGGGAGGGGTGGATGGGACTCTTCCATCCAGGTTCATACATTCACGACTCCAGGTGAACTGGGTAATATCAGCTCACTGAACACAGCTGGCTTCTCAACAGTTGTGCACCCTGATGGGACATCACCATTACTCAGCTGAGAGTGACTGACTGCCCAACACTGCTTACCTCAGTGTGGAAATACTAAGGAGGGATTTTCCAGAAGGTTTGGGGAATTTCCTTTGAGAACAAACTAACTGTCTTTCCACTTTTGTTTTGGAAGTGAGGAAGCACATTTTCAAAATCAACGTCATCTCCCAAACCGAAATCTCAGATTCCCCCCACCCCCACTGCCTTTCTCAATCTGTGGCTATCTCTCCAGAGCTCCTGGGGTGGGGGAGATCTTGCCATCTTGGGTTCTCCAGACTAACCAGCTTCTGTGATTCTTTTGACCGTAAGATTCCAGCCCTCTGGGGTCTAAGATTGAACTAATCCTGGTCCACTCCTTACACTTCCTTCGCAGTCCTATTTAAGTGGCTGTGCAATCTGAAATATGGCTCCTGGGGGCTGCAGTGAGGCCTCAGGCCACTGCGGCTCAAATAAGCCGCTTCTGCTGGCAGCCAGCTCCCACAGACCCTGTGTGTGTGCCAGGAGCCTGCAGGCACATCCCAGGGAGGGTAGCTTTTCCCTCTCTTTACCCAAAAAAAGAAATTTCTTACATGTTGTCTTAACAGGTTGCTGCAAAATAAACAACAGGGAGGGAGAAGGAAATGGATGGTTGTCGGTAAATAGTGGTACAGTGACCAGCAGTTTGCAGGGAGCTGGTGGGGAAGGACTTTCCCACCTCAGCAGCTAAGACCGCGGTATTCACTGGGAGCCCAGGGAAGGAGCACGGAGTCAGCACAGTGAAGACCGCCAGAGCACACAGCAAGGCCCAGAATGTTGCCTGTACAGATAAAACGGCGTCCCGCGGTGTGTACGCCATCCCAAGAACCAAGCCAAGGATGTCTGTCTTTGATGAGTCTTCCCCGACCTGGGGCCAGGTTGATTCCATTTGAAATGAGCTCAGGCCTCAGTGCCGGGACGGACGGCAACCTGCTCTGCCTCTTGCCGAAGCTAATAGTTATGTGCTCATAGACACTGGGTCCCCGGGGGTTCACCCCCTGCTTTTGGAGAAAGGTTTTTATTGCCTTATCTAATATGATGCTGATTCCTTTTAAAAACATGCTGTTGACTAGATGCTGCAGAGGTGAACTAGGCAGAGTCCTGTCAAGAGGGAGGGGGCCCATGCATGGGAATCTTTGTCACCAGCGATTAAAGAGAAGGGAAGAGGGGGTGACCCAGGAGGAAACTGAAACATGGGGGAGAGGGTGGGAAAGTAAGCAGATCTCTCAGGAACGTCCCCAGTGTGCCTAGCTCGGTGCCTGGCACCTTCCTTATATCTTTCATTTCATCTCCAACCCAGCCCTCTGAACTGGATATTTTTATCTTCATCTTACAGATGAAGAAATTGATCTCAGAGGGGTTAAGTAACTTGCAGTGACGCAGAGCTAAGAAGAAAAGATGAAGATCCAGAGAGATCATGGTGGAAATAAAAATGGTGCTATGGAAGGAAGGAAAAATGCTTGTTTGGAGATATTTGATAGAAGGATGCTACTGCTCTTATGTGGGCAAGAAATTAGGGCTTAAGGGGCGCCTGGGTGGCTCAGATGGTTAAACATCTGCCTTCAGCTCAGGTCATGATCCCGGGCTCCTGGGATCAGTCCCACACCGGGCTCCTTGCTTGGCGGGAAGCCTGCTTCTCCCTCTACTGTTCCCCCTGCTTGTGCTCTCTCGCTCTCTCTGTCAAATAAATAAATAAATAAAATCTTTAAAAAAACCGGATTATTAAAAAAGAAAAGAAAGAAAGAAAGAAGGCCTTAAAATCTAGCCATCCACTAAGGTGCCCAATCTCTCTTTGGCTTCAATAGGGCAATGCAGCTTCCTACATCTAGGTGGGCCAGTCTATACAAGCAAACCTAAGAGCCCTTTGTTTATCAATCTAAAACACCTGAACGTCTAGGAAGGGCGAGCGCAGGAGCTGAGGTGAGACACTGGTCCTTTGCTCTCCCGAGAGTGATCTTTGCTGATACGTGCCCCTTTGTGCCATCCTCACGTAGGTATGACTTCATCGAGATTCGGGATGGGGACAGTGAATCCGCAGACCTCCTGGGAAAGCACTGTGGGAACATCGCCCCACCCACCATCATCTCCTCGGGCTCCGTGCTCTACATCAAGTTCACCTCCGACTACGCCCGGCAGGGGGCAGGCTTCTCCCTGCGCTATGAGATCTTCAAGACAGGTCAGTGGGGTGATGGGTGGAGAGCAGGGTGCTGGGTGCCCCCAAGGAGACCCACCGCTGCCATCGGTGTGTCGCCGTGGGGCGCTGTCCAAGGGAACTGTGTGATGGTTATATGTGCGTAGATGGAGCCCAGTGAGACAGACGGGAAGGGTTACAAAAGTTGTTGGAGTTGGAAGAGAGACTCACGGTGACCCTGGACACAGCCTGAGATGAAAAAGCCGGTTTAACTTATGATCCAACTTGAGAGGGCGCCTTGCATGGTTAGTGCTGGGTGCTGCCCGCCAGGCAGACAGGCATTGTTTGTGGCACTGAAAGAGGAAGGAGCACCAATTAAATAGAGCAACAATTCTTTTTGTTTTTTTTTTAAGATTTTATTTATTTATTTGACAGAGAGAGAGACAGCGAGAGAGGGAACACAAGCAGGGGGAGTGGGAGAGGGAGAAGCAGGCTTCCCGCAGAGCAGGGAGCCCGAGGCAGGGTTCGAGCCCCCTAGAGCAACACTTTTGAAAAGAATTCGATTTTTGTGTGTTTTTAAAAATCACAATAATCTTCATGGGAAAAAAAGCAAAACTTGGTCGAACTTCCTCCTAATTACTTCATGGTTTAATGTTGCCTTTATCTGGAATTTCATGGGCAGAAGGACATAATCTTTTCAGTGTTTAGAGTCTCTAAAAGATCTTACCAGTGGGGTCATATAGTAGCTTTTAAATTCACATGTGGCTTGTCAGAATTCCCCTCACTGACCCATTTTACCTTTTCCACCTGTTGACCCCCTACTTCCTAAATGCCAGGATAACCGCCTCCTGAGAAGCAATCAAAAAGATAGAAAAAGAGACAGAGAACACTGCACTTCTTTTAAGGTGATTGCCCGCTTTCCGTTAGGCCCCCCTTTGATTACTTTAGGCTCTGAGAACATGGCCCCATCCTTATTTCCATAACTGGATTGATCTAACTTTTATTCACAAATTGCTGGTTCAGTATCTGCACTGACATGCTCCAAGCAGCATGCCCTTCCCTCCAGGGTGAGAGCTCATTATCTTGAGGCTAAGCGAGGTACACCCTCCAGGTCTCCCCTCACCCCCAGCCTGCTCCCCCACCTCACAGGCTCCCACCCCATCTACCAGTGCAGCCCCTCCGAGCCTGTGTTTTACAACTCGTGGACGGAGTCTGGCGCAAGGGGAGGCTGTCCGCCTTGTCATCGAGAGGCCCAAGTCCGGCGCCTGTTGAGTTCAGTGTAAGGGGACCTATTCATATATATTTTCTTTTCACTAAACAGTTCTTGAAAGGAAGTGGTAGCTGCTGAAAGCACTTTTTATATCCACTCTGTCTAAATATTTGTCAGATTTGTCTGCCTGAGAGCAAGAATGTAGAATCCAATGAAGGGGCGGGCCGGGGGAACTGTGTCAAGCCATCATCGAGCCAGAGTGGGAGCACAGACTGTCCCGGGGCACAAGTCCCAAGAAGGTCTGTCTGTCATGGGTCATCACGCTCCCAGCCACATGAGATCATAGGGACCGACAATCTGTGTGTCCAGTGTCCCAGGGGCTGTTGTGAGGCTCCTGAATGCCTCGATCCATAGTCCCTAGAGTCCTGCGCAAGATTCCAATCAGTCAGTCCACCAGCTTAGCTGGAACATTCATCATACCCTCTTCGGCTGGGGAGCAATGAGGAGAAAGAAGATAGAAAGGAATAAAACAGGATGTTTGCTCTCTTCTAGTGAGCAAACAGGTATGTAAACCCTCACACGTAACAGACGCGCAGTGGATGTCGTTGGATGAACATAGGTAAATAGCTACGTAAATTGAGAGGAAAACGATAATATGAGGCAGTAGGAGTCAGCACTGAGTAAGAGTGCGATTAACGTGCTCTGCTTATGAAAACGAGGGCTCCATTGAGTGGCTTGGCAAGCGGGGCATCTGGGAGGTCAATTCGATAGCCAGGTCCCCAGTGCTAACGCCATCACTCAGCAACCCTATGCTGACAGGAAAAGGAAAGCAGCTCTAAGCAAGGTCTTCCGGGGAGCTGGCCCAGCGAAGTCTCAGCAAGGGTGAGCAGGACCATTAAAGCTCATCTCTGTTTCAGGCTTCTGGACTTAGTATTTCCCAAAGGATGGTGCCATATTCTCCAGAAAGCCGCACTAGGAGTGAATGTGAACCCTATCCATGATGCACATTGGAAGGGATGAGGTTAAAAGTTAAGACGCCCAGGAGGGTAGCAGAACAGAGCACTACTATTTTGAGACCGCTAGTCTGTGGATGCCTAGACGCAAGAACGCCAGCCCATGGCAGGTGGCTTGGGCGTGGAGCAATGGGGCAGCCCACTTCAAGGACCAGGATGGCCTAAAGAAGGAGGAGAGAGATTCCTGCAGTGGGAGATAGCCCCACCGACAACAGTCAAATCTCTGGGGGACCATAAGAGAGAAAATGAGAACCCAGTGGTCTTCTTGGGGGCCACTGTCTCCTCCCATCATGCCTGCCTGAGAGAACAGCTCTTGGCATGAAAATCAACCCTGTATACAACACATACGTGTGCGGGCTACAAAATTCAAAGCTGAGAAGTCTAGGAGGATGAGCATTCCTCCAGGTGCCATGCCCTCCCTGCCCCCACATTTTCACTGTCGGAGTCCTGAAAGAAAATACACAAAGTTTACATCATCCACAGAACATGAAAGAAATGCGTGAACATGCTGAAGAAATCCAAACAAACACAGCTATGTTTGCTAGTCAGATTCATGAAGAGAAAGAAGGGGGGGCTGTAAACATAGACACACAAAATAACCATACCGAGGACCGTGGAAGCCTGCGACTGCACATTGCCCTGGCCAGGCTCAGCTGCAGAATTCTACTGACAGATGCAAACCCGCAGCTCAGGTACAGACAGGGGGCATGTGGCTAGAGTGGGAGGTTCCTGTCTGCCCTGAATGAAGTGGTTTATAAAAGAGTCGATGTAATACCAGACTGTCCACATATAAAAGAGCAAACCAAAACAGCTCTCACACTTAAAGGATCTCAGATTGTCCAATCATGAGCATAATAGAGAAAGGAATTTTAAAATAACTTTAAAAGTAACACTGGATGCTGAATCAGTGGAAAACGTGTTTTTTTTTGTTTGTTCATTTTCTGATACTCTTTTGACCAAAGTTCAAGATCAAGTTTTCTTTTCCGGTATCCAGTGACATTTCAGAAACTGAAAGCCCTGGGGTCATTCACAGATAGAGAAAGCTTAGAGAGGGCCCCTTACTCCTCCCTGAACTGAATTCACTTTTCAAGGTCAGGCCAAGCTCCATTGGGATAAATCCACCATGTTTTAAATAGCTTTATGCATGCAGATTCTTCTTTCGCTTGCAGAGTTATTGTAACATTGACGGTGGAAAAACATGGAGTGGGCATTTTTCACACCAGAGTCCTTTGGTACAAAATCATTCACTGCAGCCCAAATCCCCCAGCTTGCGTGGACAGTCTTAGCATTGAGTGAACTGGAGTATTTGTTGACTGAGCTTTTTTTTTTTTAACCTTCAATTCTTTTAACACATGGCAGAAAAGGATCTTGGATGAGCTAGAAGTCTACAAGACTCCACTTTTGTCCCAAGAGGGTCCCCTCTTCTGAGCTCTCCTCTCCACAGTTACTATTCGGCTTCCTGCTTTCTGACACTTTGCCCACAGTCCAAACTGTGAGTGGCATGATTACAGATGAAGGCACCACTGTAATGGACAAGTTTGATTATTCGGCACAGAAAGGATAAAACTGGTTTTCTTCCTTGTTTAAAATAAGCCAGAGGATATACCCACGTATAACCATGTGGCAGAGAGGGATACACACTCTTTTTGGTGGCTTCTGTTTGTTTGATTTGCCTTAAGAATATCATATTGAGGGGCACCTGGGTGGCTCAGTCGTTAAGCGTCTGCCTTCGGCTCGGGTCATGGTCCCAGGGTCCTGGGGTCGAGCCCCGCATCGGGCTCCCTGCTCAACGGGAAGCCTGCTTCTCCCTCTCCCATTCCCCCTGCTTGTGTTCTTGCTCTCGCTATCTCTCTCTCTGTCAAATAAATAAATAAAATCTTTAAAAAAAAAAAAAAAGAATATCATACTGAAAATCTCTGACCACTCAAGTGCAGGACCTCAGAACCCTGGAAACTGTGGAAAAATCGCACAGGCTTCAGACGTCTCTCGGGCTTACTGGGTGTCCATGGTGGAAAACTTTGTCCCCCGTGGACGGGAGGAACCAAAGAAAGATTCCACCAAAAATTCCCCACCCCCGGGGGGATGGGGATTCCGCTGGCCTTGAAAGGGAATGACAAGAGAGCAAACCCGAGGAGGGAATGTCAGGATGCCTTTTCTAGCTCTGAAAGCAAGTCGTGGAGAGAGAGTTAATTTCCTCTGGCTAAGTGACCCACATGGAGGAGGCCGCACAAAGGCAGTACACACTAACCTTTTCAAGATTCCTCTCAGCCCCCCAGACACCTGCCAGCTGGCTTGGCTTTACCCAAGCGCCTCATCCTGGACCCTCGAGGAGGCCCTCCAGAGTGTGGGGTTAGACAGTAAACAAAGCTGGGGGCTCGGTGGTAAACAAACTGGGGAAAGGCCGTCCCCGCTCAGCCCTCTGGCCCTGGCTGCCCACGGGGCTGCCCTGCCCCTGCCGGAGTGCAGAGCCTCCAGGATGCAGATGTGCTTAGGGAGTGTTCAGAATCCTGAAAAGGTTAGTTCTCACCCCAGCTGTCGCGGGTCCCCACGCTGCCAGGGCAGAGCGCTGGTTGCTGGTGGGAAGGGCAGAGGGGACGGATGGGCAGGTAGGGATGTTGGAATTTCCCGTCTGATGCTAAAGGAAGTTGCAGGCCCCCTTGTCCCACTTATTTGCATGGCACCTTTTCCAAGTCAGACCTGTGCACTTCCCAGAGAGCCATCGTCAATAAAGAGCCCCATGGAGGGACCTGCTCCAGGAGCCGCCGATGAACACATCGCTGCAGGCAAAGATCTGTGTATTGACATCACACAGTTCTATTTCAGCGGGATCCCCAGAGGACACTTCCTGCCAGTAAACACCTGGTTTATCGAGTATTTCTTTTCTTTCTTTTTTTTTTTTTTAATTCATGAGAGACAGAGCGAGAGAGAAAGGCAGAGGGAGAAACAGGCTCCCAAGGAGCAGGGAGCCCGATGCGGGACTCGATCCCAGGACCCTGAGATCATGACCTGAGCCGAAGGCAGATGCTTAACCATCTGAGCCACCCAGGCGCCCTATCGAGTATTTCTGTATTTTTTCTTCATGCTTAGAGTGCCTATTATCCTCCTCATGAATCCTGCTACCTTTTTTTAATTTTAAAATCAGAACGTAGTGAAATCAGTTGTGGTTGTCTGGCCTTCACATCCGCAGCATTGACTGGTATCACCTCTGGCCCGGGGCTGCTCCGTGGGCCCGTGGCCTGGGCTGCAGTGTCCCTGGACTGGCCTGAGGCCCGCCCTGGGTGAAAACCCATGAGGGCCCTTTTAATGTGACTCCACCTAGAGGCATTCGCAGATCTGGTGGCTATAATCCTCTTAGAGCTCCCACTGCCGTCCAAGCCCGCACAGGGATGCGAATGTGTGCCGCATTTAATAGGAACGCCTCCCCGAGTCCCAAGAAAGCAGCCACAAGAGCTTTGGAGAGAAACAAGGCCATCCCCACCACAAAGGGACCAGAAGCCTTCCAAATGTTAATATACTGCCGCATTTTTTTCAAACTTGCTGCTGGAGCGGCCTTTAACATCCCCAACGCCCTGCTGTGATCCACCAGCTACAAAAGTTGATTGTTAATTGTCTGGCCACTACAGAGCAGCTCGTTTTAATATAGTCATGACATGAATGAGACCCAAGCTCCCCTTTGCCCCTCCCCTGAGGCACCTTGGATCTTGGAGGGAGAAGGGGGCACTTAGTTGGCTCTGGTACAATAGGGGCTAGTGTTGAGGTCAGCAATAAATAAGGGGTAACATTGTTTTCCCTGCTGGCAATCAGCAAGCCTTCCTTAAGGATTGAAATAACTTACATTTCTGGAGCAAGCAGCTGAGTAATTGAGAAAGAAGACTCTGTTCCTCTTTTCAAGAG
Source organism: Mirounga angustirostris (assembly GCF_029215605.1). Taxonomy (NCBI): domain Eukaryota; kingdom Metazoa; phylum Chordata; class Mammalia; order Carnivora; family Phocidae; genus Mirounga; species Mirounga angustirostris. The sequence goes on from NW_026991711.1 coordinate 165,721,281, forward strand.
AATCTCTCTCTTTCTCCCTTTCTCTCTCTCTCTGAATCTCACACACACACTTCTTTCTGACCCCCCTCTACTCCCCAACTCCTCCATTGCTGCTCATCCTCTGTTATGTAGAGCACGCCATCTCTCCTCCCCTAATTTCTCTCCTAAAGGGAGTCTGGCTTAAAGGCTTGAGATGTGGATGTGAAGAGTATATTGCTTCAAGGGCCACTCCAGTGGAAACAAAAACCTTATGAGGAGGGGGATCGGGGCTCAAACACTTAACTAACCCGTGTGACAGAGGCAGCAAAGAAAGGCATCTTCTTCTCTTTCCGTAATGCTACAGTTCTCTTTTACACACAGGCTCCGAAGATTGTTCCAAAAACTTCACAAGCCCCAATGGGACCATTGAGTCCCCTGGATTTCCCGAGAAGTACCCACACAACTTGGACTGCACCTTTACCATCCTGGCCAAACCCAAGATGGAGATCATCCTGCAGTTCCTGACCTTTGACCTGGAGCACGACCCTTTGCAGGTGGGAGAAGGAGACTGCAAATACGATTGGCTGGACATCTGGGACGGCATTCCGCATGGTGAGTGATGTCGCAGTCACGAGGCCCTTCTCAGTAGCTTCATCTTTGCCTATGGATTGCTTTGGTAACGATAAAAAGAGAGAACAAAGACTTCAAAGCTCCTTAGGGTTTGTGTATGACCCATGATGACTTTCTTTCTTATTCTTCACCAAGGATGATTTCAGAGAAATTGCAGAAAGGCAGTTTCCTTTCTTGGAAATATTTCTTTGGAGAAGGATAGGAGGAGACTGAGTAGATACTTGGGTGAAGATGAGAAAGCCTATGGGTAATGTTCTTTTCTGCCCCAGGTTGTCAGGATTTCCATGGAAAGTGACTCCGTGACCGCCGTCTCCGCCCAAATAGGATGCTAGAGCCAGACTAAGTCTGGTTCCTGGGTCTGCTATAAGGCAGCTCTGCAATCCTGGGCAGCTCACTTAAACCCTGTGTCCTATCCGTATAAATAAGCTGCTTTCATCATCATTATTATTACTCTGACTTTACTATTATTAGAACAATCATAGATGTCAAAAAGGTGTATCACCCAAGGCCCAGTGGAACTGGTACTTCTCAGGTGGAGACCAGCGTAGGTCTTTATAGTCAGTATTGGTGAGAAAACCAATCGTTCACTTTTGTAGTCAGCCTCAGCGTTTTGCTCTGTGAGGGAGGCTTGATGACTAAGCAGTTTCATTTCCTGAGAAGAGCATAAGACTAAGTCCGAAAACTTGGGTGTGAGTCTCAGCTCTGTTATTTCCTAGCCGTATGAACGTGGAACAGTCATGTGACCCTCCCGAACCTCAGTTCATTCTTCTGTAAGACGGGCATTATCATGATAGCTTTCCCGCCCGTCCCCAGAACAGAGCGAGAGAAGAAAATGAGGCCAGGTCAGGGAAAACACAGTTGCCCCTTGAACAGGGAAAAAAGTACAGTTGCCCCTTCAACAACGCGGGGATTAAGAGGGCCAGTTGCCCATGCAGTCGAAAATCCACACGTGATTTCTGACTCCCCAAAACTTAACTACTAATAGCCTACTGTTGACCGGAAGCCTGACCAATAGTATAAATAGTCCATGAACACATATTCCGTATGTTATATGTATTATATACTGTATTCTTACAATAAAATAACCTCAAGAAAAGAAAATGGTATTAAGAAAATCATAAGGAAGAGAAAATACATTTACAGTACTGTATTTGTCAAAAAAAAAAAATCCATGTGTAAGTAGGTCCATGCACTTCAAACCTGTGTTGTTCAGGGGTCAACTGTACTTTTTAATGTACAGGAAAAATGTTAGACATTGTTCTTAAAACCTACCTTTGGTCGTTCTTTTATGCCAAGGCATACCCGAAGGGTGCTCTGTGGAGCAACTTGGTGATTGTGGCAAAGGGTGAATGTATTGAAAATGGTGTTTGACATTTCCATTTCTACTGACCTGCCTTTGTCCTGCCTGTCCAGTTGGCCCTCTCATTGGCAAGTACTGTGGGACCAAAACACCCTCTGAACTCCGCTCGTCGACAGGGATCCTCTCCCTGACCTTTCACACGGACATGGCGGTGGCCAAGGATGGCTTCTCTGCACGCTACTACCTGGTTCACCAAGAGCCACCAGAGAGTGAGTTGGCGAGTTGGGAACCTCTGTCGTGTCCTTCCATCAGGGCTGTGAGATGTACGGTGGAAAGAGGCTGGCCTTTGGGAGGAGAGGGAAATTCTCCAGAATTCTTAGTAACCTCTGAATTCCGGGAATGGGGGCTATATCCTCTTGCTAGGCAGAGATTAATAAGAGTCGAACCCATGTGGGCCAAGTACTCATTTCTCTAGAAAGTAAGTATGTGCACCAAGAATTAGTTATTCCCCGGGTAAGTCACAGGACCATCTCCCACTTCAGTTTTCTCATCTGTGAATGAAAGAGAGGTGAGTTAGGATATCTACATAGAGTCCCCACCCTGGGCTAACATTTTTTGAGTCTTCTCTCCCTCTCTAAGCCTCAGCGGCCATTGTCAGAAAACTGAGCAATTTGTAAACCTCCTTCATATATGTATTTTACATTAAACATCTCTGGCCCTGGATAGAGTTTCTCTCACTAGACTGGTATATGCTTGGACTCCCACGTCATGCTTCAGTATACATAGTTTCCAAGCTTCTACCATGTGCCAGGTGCTGTGCAAAGCCTAAAGTGTAGCTCCGACCCCAGCTGTCCTGGAAATGCCCATCTAGACCTTGAGTCTCCTGCTTCCATCCACATCTACTCTGAACTACATCTTCAGATCAGCTCCTCCAGGACACATGCTTCAGATGTGCTGCCATTTATACTTAGAGACCCTAGTGAAAACTTTAAGTCCCAAAGAAATACTTTAGGGAGGATTGGAGCTGGGGAAATCTTGCCATGGTTATAGACAGCTTACCATGTGCATACCCACAGACATGGCAGCCTGGCCTACTGGAAAGGCGATGGGTCTTGTTCTGGGTTTTGCTTTTGTTCTTCTTCAAAGAGCTCATGAAGATTGGGTGACAGGAAAACAGTATTGCACATTTGCACCAAGTGCTGCAAATGGCCAGCGCAGTCACGGAGCTCAAGAATGGGTTTGATACCCGAAAAAATTGCTAGTCTCTGTCAGACACCTGCACACGCAGGTACTGACCAGTGTGTCTGCAGTATCCATGGGAAGGACAGCAGTTGAACTAATGGTGCGTAGCCAGAGTCAGTGACTTCCGGGTCCATTTGCCGAGGCAGGTGGCACAGGGGAAGAGAGTGATGTGCCCGTGCTCAGGGAGAGATGTCCCAAAGACGGGTATTCACTGCTCTGTAATGTCAGTCTTCTGTGCCAGAACTCGAGACAGTTGAGTGAAAGAGAGAAGCAGAAGTGCCTCCTGGGTGTTTATGAAGAAGAAAGCAGGCTTCCCACGATGTATCAGCCCACCCAGATTGCCACGAGTCTATCATACATTTACCTGTATTTCAATAACGGTGCATCTGGCGTGCGTCAGCATCCGTAGCCTGCAGCACCAACAATTCTATGCTTTAGATTGTATTTTTAATTTGTATGATGATTCTTATTTACCCACAGCCTGACTTCTTTTAGGTCCAATTTAGTTTCTTTCAGACCCAGAGGGGTTATCAAGCTCTATGACTTGGCAGAGTTGTTTTCAAAATGTGAGTGTATAATTAGGTCTTTAAGATGAGGGAGTTCTGCAAGGACTTGTCCCTAGAAGGCAGCAACATTTTGGGGGTACCAGGAGTTTGAGGTTAAGAGACATAACTCTGCCCTTGACCCTCTCCCGTCCCCAGACTTCCAGTGCAATGTGCCTCTGGGAATGGAATCTGGCCGGATTGCTAATGAACAGATTAGTGCCTCATCTACCTACTCTGATGAAAGGTGGACACCTCAACAAAGCCGGCTGCATGGCGATGACAATGGCTGGACCCCCAACTTGGATTCCAGCAAGGAGTACCTCCAGGTACTTACTCCAATACCAGAGGGTGTGCCGAGTGTGAGTGTACCGGTGGGCGAGGGAGGTGGCTCGGCTGGAGTGGACAGAGGACACAAAGAAAATAAACACAGCATACTCGAGAGCTCCATTCATTCATCCATCCAAACACCCACATGTACCAGGCACAAATAGACTCAGCCAGGCGCCGTGCTAACTGCTGGGATAAAATGATGATAAGACAGATACTGCCACCCCTTGTGAAGATTACCAGGCCTTGGAGAAGTTGTTTGGCCTGGGTGCTGTTTGCCTCTTAGTATAGATATCCAAGGAACATTCTATAAACAGTTCCAGATCTTCCTCATTTTTGGCACAGGGAGGCATCAGAGACTTGGTCGGGGGAGGGCTTTTTCCTGAGGGCAGACTTGTTGAGTTGCTAGCTGAGCATGGCAGCTTCTCATGATCTTTGCTGTTTGGAGGGAGCCCTGCCAGGAAGGTTTTTCACATAGCTATCAGAAGAACACATGGGAAAATGTCACTACCGGGAACGAAGCTCTAGTTGCCCAGATGCTCTGCAGCGTCTATTCAGACTATTGTTTGCTTTCCTTCTGAATAAGACTTGCAGTGTATGTTGAATAACCCCCCCTAAAACTATAGACTGGTCCGGTTCTCATCTCCGGGGAGGAGCGAGCTGCTAGGTCCACGCTAGGGCAGTGACTGCTTTTATGACACACACCGGACAGCCTTGTGACCCATTGACAAGCCGGTCCTAGTTCTGATGTGACCCGATGACCTCTGCTCCGAGAAGGACATGGTAGAGCAGACAACAGGACAGGGACAAGTACCACGTGGAAACTTCCCGGGAGTCCACAGAGGTCCTAACAGCACAACCCTAAGGCCATTTGTCACTATCTCTTCTCTGCTGCTCCCAAAACCCTTCTCATCCTTCCTGCAAAGCTTCCAGAACGTTCTCTTTTATAATCAGTGTTCCACAGATTCTACTTCTTATTTTTGGTCCTCAACCCTAAGCTTTCTCGTATGGCCTCCAGCTGTTTATCGTGTGCATATACAGTACTGCATGCTTCTTTTGAATTGCGTAATACGCCGAGCACATATCAAGTACCAATAAATGCTTCCTGAATCAAATTTGGCCAGTGAGCGCTGGCTAAATTTTGATCACACGGAGGTTGCCGTTAAGAAACACTGCGGCCAGCAAAGGAATGACATCCAGCAATTTCCAAATGGGTTTGGTGTTGTGGGAAGAGAGGTGCCTTAAAATGTGGGTCATCTTCCTCATCGAGCCAAAGGTTGGGATTTGGTGCATAAGCCTAATTGCTTGGGTAGACTCTGGATGCCCTTTGACCCTTTAGTGACCTGAGGGACTAAATACACAATGGAGTGAGGGACCGAGCGGAGGGGAGGCGAGGCGAGGGAGGCAGCCCCGAGCTGAGACATTGCAACTAGGGCATCATAAGTGAATTGGCTTGGACTGGACTGGAGTGGGGTGGAGTGGATTTAGCCATTGTTTCTTTAAACAGCATCTGCTTTTACTATGCAGGGCAGGCTGTAGTTCAAAAAGAAGAGGTCACAGTTCTAGATGTTCGAGGATCCCTTTAAGATAAACTGAATACTGTCCGTTCAAATTTGCAAAAAAAGAGAAAAAAAGAACAATCATCCAGGTACAATTTGAAAGGTGTCCAATTTAGGGCCAGATAAGTTGAGTTTGACCATCCAATCTGGAATTGCAGACTGGTACTAATCCCTCTGATTCTGGTGGATCACAGACATGAGTCGTAAGCTAAGTACGACAGTTCTGTCCTTGGAAGGAAAAGCAAGAGGTTGCTGCCCTCCTGTCAGGAGCCGTGGGTCCCTTATTCCTCCTCCCCTCTTCCTCAGGTGGACCTGCGCTTTCTAACCATGCTCACGGCCATTGCAACACAGGGAGCGATTTCCAGGGAAACGCAGAATGGCTACTATGTCAAATCCTACAAGCTGGAGGTCAGCACTAACGGGGAAGACTGGATGGTCTACCGGCATGGCAAAAACCACAAGGTAATCCCATTTCCCTCCCCGCCTCGCAGGCACGTTGGGGTGTTCGGGTGTGCAGGAGTCTGGGGACGAGAGGAGCTGCCAGGCGACCCCACAGAGGGGAGGAGGCCTTGTTCGGTGAGGCTCAAATAATTGATGGAGGCATAGGAGGCGGTGGCCCTGAAAATATTCTCTCTTACACTAAAGCGATTGGAAAACACAGTTTCTCTGACAGCCTGGCTTCTGTGGCGTGTGGCATTGCAGAGAGAGTGAGCGAGCGAGCGAGCGAGCGCGAGCTTGCAGAGTGCTCTCTGACTGCAAATGAGGGAGAAAATGTGTCCCCAGTCCGCGCCTCCCGGTACAGGATTCATTGAGCATTTATGGCCTGAGTCCCTTCCACATGCTGGGTTAACAATCACAAAACCACATGAAACTGTGGTTCAGGAGTTACCGAGGTCTAGAAATGAAAGGGCACAAATCCTGGGAGGAAATCACAATGTCCTGAAGAAGAAAGAGGACAATAAATAATGAGGAGAAATTCAGTTTGTCGGGGATGGGATCTGAACTGGCAATCATGCTTGGCAGCAAGGCATTGAACTCTCCCCGCTGGTGCCCTCAGTGTCTGTGGTCCTCGGAGGTGTGTCCGTGTGGGTGACGTGGGGCTTCTGTTGTACACATGGATGAATGTGGGGCGCTTGGCTTTCGTAGGACACGCGGCATCCTGGCGGTGAGCAGGCCTGCGGCCGGCTCCGCCAATCCTGGTTATGGGGTGCGCCCGGCACATGGGGGGCTCATTGGGAACGGCTGGTGGTCTCGCCCGGGCAGGGGACGATCTCTGTCATGCGCTGGCTCTCCGCTCTGGGAGGACAGTGCCCATCCTTCCCTGAATGGAAGCGGGGACAGGCAAAGGGACTCTCCTCTTTCTGCCGGGGCCCCTGGCCTGTCGAGCTGCGAGTTGTCAAAACGGGACGCATGTGACCAACCCAAGAGAGGCCAGAGATCTTTTCCAAACACGGCCTCCTCGGCTTCTGCCACTGCCCCGAGGTTGCTTGCCCTCGCTGCCGAGACTGGAAATGTTGGACGGAGAAGATGCAGAACTGTGATGTCGGCAATGATTCACTCAGGAAGTGTGAGTTTTTAAAGCAGTGGATTTTTTTTTATTATTATTACTAAAATCGCCATAGTAACATGGCACCATTCATCTGGAAATCACAGCTTCTGGATATTACCAGGTATCTCTCTCTCTCTCTCCCTCTTTCACACACACACACACACACACACACACACACACACACACACAATGTCTTCATTTCACAGACCAAGAAAGTGAGGTATTTAGCAGTTAAAAGACCTCCCCACCTTGACATGGTCAACCAGGTCTGGCTTCTCCTTGACTTCTTTTGTTTCAGTTGCAAATATCGCTCGGAAAGGGCAAGGCTGAGTTGGCCCTGGATGCTCTGGGCAAGGGACTGAGTCCTCACGCCCCTGACGAGCTTGGCGCATGGCAGTATCGTAGCCGATGAGGTTTATCCGAGGCGCGATTATTGCTAATTGAAAACTCATCCCCCTGACACTTTCCCATGCCTTCTCTCCTCACCCACCCTTGTCAGTACGAAACTGGTAGAAGCTGACAGCTCAGCCAGGCAGGCGAGGGCCAGTGCTGAGTAGGAGTGGGTCCTGGGGGAGAAGGAGGAGGCTCACCTGACTGCCTCCCTGTGCAGGCTCAATGACTAAGCAGCGCTGGCCAGAGGGATCCTGTAGCATAAGCTGATTTTAAAAGCACGCAGATGGACTGGGATGCTATTTAAAACACTATTTGTAGGAAATCTGCTTTTGGAAATACCTTAGCACTGCACATTTTGACAGAATGCTGTCCTCCCTGGCTTTATCCCTGGTATTCGTTCTGCAGGGAAGATATTCCTGGGAACTGAATTTAGCTTGCTGGGCTCCTTTGGAATCATTCTCAACTTTTTCATATTGGGTATATCATTCTCTCTCTCTCCCTCTCTTTCACCTCCCCTTCTCACCCTTGGCTAGATTTCTTTCCGCAGGAGCCAAAGGGTAATTTCATTTTTGTTTTGTTGTTGTTTTTGGCTTTTTAGTGAATCAGTCCTGCCCGCATAAAAAGCACTGGGCAGAGGAAAAAACCCTTTCTCTCCCCCATTAGATATTCATTCTCTGACTACCTAGAAGGCGGCAGGAGAACGTAAGGCCTGCCAATTAGGCGTTGGCCCCTCCCCTCGCTGCCTTGCCCCACTGCGGGTGCGGTGGGCGACGAGGGAGACCTGCCCTTCCGCCCCTCCCCTCCGGGGTTGATCTCCGCTCCGGTGGAAATAGTTGAGTGAACCGTGTGGAATAGATTTGTCAGGTCTGCTGCAGTTTGATTTGCTGCCACGAAGGGGAGGTGGCTGAGGAGGGGAGTTGGGGGCAGGGGAGGGGCGGGGAGAGGCTTCGTCTGTGCCGCGTCTATAACGGCCGCCGCTGAGCTGCTCTCTGTAGCCACCGGTGGGTGGGCGCCGTGCCAAGCTAACTGGGGCTAGGTGGTGGGCTTGCAAGCACCATTCAGACAGCAGGACCTGTGAGCAAAGCAGAGCAGAGGTAGAGGCGGCCGCGCGCTCCGCTCTGCGGTGCAGGGGGAGGGTTTGCAGACGCAAATCCGCGCACAGGGTGTGAAGAGGGGATGGTAATGTTTGGGGCAGAAATGTGGGAACTTGATTTCAATTCCCTGGTCACTGTCAACACCAGTGCTATGTACCAAAGACCAGGGAATTGGGGAAATCGGAGAAAAACAAGATTAATGAGTGCTGAAGGTGGTGGGCGATGGCTATGCTGTTTCCTTGCAATACAGGATTTACGCGGTGGACCCAGGCTGGGCCGAGGCAAAGCCTGGGCCTACGGGGGAATGACTTCTTGTGGCCAGGAAGTGAGGAAGACTAAGGAGCTCTTTTCCAGCTTCCCCCAGCCTGTGAGCAGCCTCTTCTTCGTCTCTTTCTACCTAACAGGTCATGGTGAGGTTGCCTCTGACGGAGGCATTTGACTATCGTGGGGGGTATTGCAAGCATCCTCCTGGCAAAACACGGCCCATTTACACAGGCCACACATCCCCAAACCCTTATCCAATTACACATGCCATAAATATGGAACCTATGATTTTCCTATAGGGTGGGCCCTCCTTATGCATATTTATGGCATAACCACAAGGCAGAGCACTTGTCTGGCTGATGGAGCCCATAGCCAGCCCATGTGCTCCCTTAGATTATACAAATTGCTTCACATCTATTTCTTCAGAAACCACAAGCAGAAAACTATTGCTTTTGGTTTCACCAGCCATATTAATAACACCCCTAGCATAGACATGGTGTTGTAAATACAGTATTAGAAGGTTCACGTATGTGTCTATAATTATGGGCACAGTTATGTACACACAAGCCACAGGAAGGGCAGGGAGAAAAATGGCAGTAGCTGGAGGCTCGAGGCCTTGGCCAGGACCCCGCTCACCTCTGAAGACTAGTTCTGTGGGTGTACACTGGATGGGACATGGCCAAGACTAGTGTCAGGATGTCTAGGCAAAAGGCCTTGTCTTCATTTCTCCCTTATTTGGTAAACGTGGGCATCTCCTTGTTGACATAGCCCTGGTTACCTTGCTGTTAGTCACAGTGCTGTTGGCTGTTCTGATGTATTTGGAAGAAATTTGGGCTCAAAGAGAGAGTCTGTGGAGGTGCTAAATATATCTTAATGGCCAGATTGAGGATGGGAGGGTGAGGACAGGGATGAGGTCCAAGAGTTTTCAGAATTACCCTGTAATGAGTGGCAGAAATGTGCTAAATAAGCTCATCCCATTAAGGCAGTGATGGCCTCCAAGGGGATCAGAGAACCTCCAGGTACCACCTCATTGGCTTCAGAATGGAACAGTTTCAAAGACTGGAATTGAAGCTCTTAGAGACAGAGTAATTTGCCCCGGGGACACGGGGAACTGTGGAGTCCCCTTGAAAGGCACCTGGTCACAGGGCTTTGATCTCCAGGAAGATGTTCCCAAAATCTGATCCAGGCCTTGCTGTCATCTCACATCCAGAGGGAAGCCGGCTTCCTAGATCTTCAGTCTAGGGGTCTAGAGGCATGCATTTTCCTGGAGAGCCTCCATCATTGTGGAGACCCAAGGGCAAAGCTGTGCTCGGACAGCATGGATTAGCGTGCCTGGCTCATCAGTTTGGAGTTCGGATTCCTAGAATCCCGAGGATGTAGAGCTGAGAGAAGTTGCTTCGCGTTTGATTTGGCCACATCCCTTCAAAACACATACACACCCCACTTCAAAACATTCTCTGTCCTATATTTATTTTCTAAATTAAAACAAATCACTTTGAAAGCCATTGGAGAATTTAGAACCCTCCTTGAAATTATCAGAGACTTAGGAGGAGAGAGAGCAGTGTCAGAAAACCAAACCCCCCAAGTCAGTCAGCTAACAGAACCATGTGGCGTCTATTTTCAGATCTTCTTAGAGGATGCATCGTGTGACCCTGGAAATTTCTCTTAATAGCTCCGTGCCTCAGTGTTTCCGCCTCTGCCCAAACAGAATGGTGCTCTAGCTTGTGTTGGCAGGGCACCTTGGGATCTGTAGATGGAAGGCTCTCTGCAGATATAATTAATGTATTAGACCCACAAAGCTCTTCTTGAGCAGAAGCAAGTTATCAATTTAAAAAGTAACAAGGCCCCATGGGATATTTATCTGCCTCTTTTAAAATCATAGGTCTGGAAGGGACCTGATAAGTCATCCAGACCTCTCTCTGCATCTGATGGGTCCTGCACTCAAGCTGCCTCAGATAAACATTACCCTTCTCAGTTTCATTCTTCTGTTAGGGATGCAATTATTCCTCCAATTAATAACTTAGAGTTTCCAAAAAGTACTGTGTTTTTGTTTTTGTTTTACCTCCTGGTGGATGACTGGTTTTCCCCTATCCTTTTCACTGCAGTTTAGTTGACTGTATATAAGATTACAACAGTGACTCAAGCTGTCAGCTGGGAATGGGCATCAGACTTCAGAAGTCATACATCTGATTGCATCATCGAACTGGGGTTCTATATATTCCAAAGAGAGCCAATGCCCTTTTGAAATTCATATCCCCCAGTTTTTCTGCCCCCCTCAGTTATAACTAAGAAGAATCCAGGGCCCTAGGTAATTAAGTTTGTCCCTTATCCATTTGCCATGGGATGAGCTCAGACCTTTAGCCTCTCCACTTAGGAAGCCCAAGGGAAAATGTCATTATACATAAGCTTGGAACCTTTTCTCTCTCAGGCTCCCATGGCTGGCTTCACCCAACTCCCATGGGTGCCAAATCGTCTCTGGGAGCTGAGGCCAGCCTCCCTGGCGCTACGGCCTCGATGCCAAGTTCCCAGTGCTTTCCATCTCACGGCTGTGCACTGAGGCTAGTAGGACAGGGCAAGTGAGCAGGGGATGTCGAAGGGCACAGTGATCTTGCTTGGGCTGCAAACACTCTCTTTGCCCTTACTCCAGCATTCCTAGATGAGCCCTGGGGTGAACACATCACCATTTCCCTGCTCTGTGATTGGCTGAGATTGCACCAAAGAGGAATGCAGATGGCAGATAGGCTCAGGAACCTTACTCCCCGTACCCTTCTGCTCCCCCTTCTGCCCACCTGCAAGTTAGAGGTACCTTCTCAAAAAATGTGACAATGTCACAAGAGGTTTTCAGTATGGAGAACCCTGCCGACCCGGTGAGAACATCTGTGTTTCTCCCCCGACCTTTACAGAAGGACATTGGCCATTCCCTTCCAGTGCTCTGATGTCCCATCTCTCCTCCAGCCCCGAATCCCTGAGCTTCCCTCCCCTCTCCTCCTCTGCTCTCCTCCCTGGTGCTTTCCTGTCTCCAGTCCCGAAACCCTAATCCTGTTAGTATGCTATGTTCCAGGGCTCTACGTCTCAATGGGGGTAACATAATCCCGCAGTAAATCTAACAGGTCCCACAAGGCACACACAGATGGGATGTGCACATCCCACCCATCTCCACCGGCCTCCCCCGCCCTACACCCCATGACACGTTCCTGCTCCTGTCTCCTCCGCATCAGCAGAACTGCTTGATGACAAAAACAGCCCTCAGTAAAGGGGCAGGAGACAGGAGGGCATCATGGTCAGAAATGAGCATTTGGTGGTTAGGGAACTTTCTCTGCCCTACCCCCATTCTCACCCTCCCTTAAGTTCCCCCCCACTGCTCTCTCTCATATATGTATATGTATACACATATATATGAGACACAGCCCTTCTGACTCTGTGTCTGGCTAAGTTCCCACATCCACTAGAATGAAAGCAGCTTTAAAAAAATTTTTTTATAGTCTTTAAGGAGGAGTTTTAAGGGAGAAATGTCAGGGCCATGATTTACAAAAAAGAAAAAAAAAATGTCCATTACCTTAACATCATTTTCCCCGTGTGCAACGCACCCCTACCCTGCCCCCCACCCCTTGCCTGTTTGGTGCAACAAATTAATTAAACAGGATGGCGTCCATTGATTAATAATTTAGTTTTATGTATGGACGCAATAGCTGGTTTTAGAGAAAATGCCGGGGAAGGGGGTGGGGGAGAGAGGACAGGCATTTGGTTCTGCAATAAGGATGAGTCAGTTCAATTGTTTCTGAGAGAAATTTTTAAAATGTGCTATTGGTTTCCCCAGTTTCTGCCCTCTGTTCTGCTACATCTCTTTTCTACCTGCTTTGTTCTCCTCCTCCTTGAATGTCTGTGCCAAGTAGATCGAAAAGGAGAACTTTGGATGCAATGAAACATTTATTAGTGGAGAGAAATATTTATTTAAAAAAAAAAAAGAAAAGGAAGAAGACCGTCTCCTGCACAATTTCTACCTCAGGGCTCCAGCACTATATTGTCTTTGAAAAATTTCCTGCTTTCTTTGCAGTCCCTGGAGCTGGCCACGTTCAGATATTTACAGCAAAATAGGAATAAACCATAGGTCACACCGTAGGTAATGAAGAGACAGGCGTGTGCAGACTGCATACCAAAGCCCTACTCAAATGGGAGGCGGTGCACATAATGAGAGCCTGCATCTGTCGGGTGAAGGGCCCGCCTGGTGGAGGAAGGTTACATATAGCCAACTCCCACCACGAGCCTGCACCGCAGCTCTGTGCCGAGGAGCTCAAAGACTGTGACGGACATGGAGCGTCCACACCATCCTGGGCACCTAGATGCTGATGGCAGGGATTACTGGTGTACAGGAGAGGAACTTGGGCTTGGCGGCAAATCCCCCCTGCCCAGAGGCCTCCGAGATAGGCAGGCCAACACTCAGTGCTAGAGTCACTGCATATTCTTTTTTTTTTTTTTAAAGATTTTATTTATTTATTTGACAGAGAGAGAGATAGCGAGAGAGGGAACACAAGCAGGGGGAGTGGGAGAGGGAGAAGCAGGCCTCCCGTGGAGCAGGGAGCCCGAAGTGGGACTTGATCCCAGGACCCTGGGATCATGACCTGAGCCGAAGGCAGATGCTTAACGACTGAGCCACCCAGGCGCCCGAGTCACTGCATATTCTTCCAAGAAGACTTAAGGACAGGGCGACAGGGACGGGTGGCTGTGACAAGAAATGGGGTGGAAAAATAGAGAAAAGATGACCCCAAAGCCATCAGGGATGCTTTCGGCCTAGATGTTTCCTATTAGATCACATGTTTTGTCTTCTTTTATTTTACATAGTACTAGAGGAGCTCATAGGTATGGTCAAAACATGTTGATTTTTTTTCTTTTCCTGGGTGGGGTACATAGATAGTCACCACACTGGGATGTTGGATAGCAGCCAAGTTAATTGGCAGATGTCCCCTCCCCCCCAGAGGTGCAAATCAGAAAATCTTTGAAGTGCTGCCGGTTTCAGATTCTGTCTTTCTGAAAATAAACCAAAGGTCTCAAGAATCAATTGGAAAGTGTTGGATTATGTTCAGAATTCAGCAAGGCACCAAATGGATTATCCAAACCACTTTGTGCCCTGAACTGCTTTTTAAACTTGGTTTGCAGAGATGCATTTGAAGAAATCTGTGTTCAACATAAACAAACACACACACACACACACACACAATTTAATAATTACATCGATCAACACTATCCTTACCTCTTAAGAAAGCTAGAGACAGGGCACCTGGGTGGCTCAGTTGGTTAAGCGACTGCCTTCGGCTCAGGTCATGATCCTGGAGTCCTGGGATCGAGTCCCGCATCGGGCTCCCTGCTCGGCAGGGAGCCTGCTTCTGCCTCTGACCCTCCCCCCTCTCATGTGCTCTCTCTCTCTCATTCTCTCTCTCAAATAAATAAATAAAATCTTAAAAAAAAAAAAAAAGAAAGAAAGCTAGAGACACCTTGAACACACTTCTGGGTTTTTTTGGGGTGATAAAGCAACCATATTAGCATTTTGCTTTTAAAAATTAACAATCCAGCTTTTAAAGCAGATGTTATAATGTGAATCATCACATTTGGTGTATGCTTCTCGGGGTGTACCATACGCTGACGACCCGCTGAGTTTTCTTAGCATCAGGGACACCTCACTGATAACTTTCAGGTCAAGTTATGGCCTGAAAATCTGGGGCTTGGGAGTCAACGGCTTTCACAATTTGAAGCGTCCCCATTGAACAGAGACCCATGTGTTACTGGCTTCCACTCTAACATCGGTCCTGGGTGCTCTGCAGGCACTGGAGCCAACAGGGAGGGCTTAGTGTCTATCTGCAAGCCTGCTATCGACTTCATTTTCCTGCAGGAGAAACCAAGGTATCTAAGGATTATTGATTTGCCTATAGTGATTCAGTGAGTCGGCAGGGAATAGGGAATAAAACCAATTTCCTGGCATCATTTCCCATGCACACAACCCCTTACCTTGCAATGCCTAGACTAGAAGCCAAGAATCCATCTCTGAGAATTTGATCAGAAAACATATGAAGGGTGATTCTGAAACCACAGAAGCATTGAGAAAGTCATAAAGATGTATAATATATGATAGCATTTCCCAGCTATAAATAGGAAGATGCAGGGAGAAAAATAGAGACCTTGTAAATCCATTGGGTCAGGAGAAATAGAAACTGCTTAATATTTCATTAAAAATGGATTTTCATAAATTGCACTTTGATATCATTGGGTGAAAGACAGTATGTAAGGACTAGGGTGTTGTTATTCATTACTTTTCATTATTAATAATTGGGACTGTTACTGAGCGAAAACATCAACAAGGTGTACTCTCCCTCTGAGTGGGGCACTCACTGTGTGTCCCGGGCACTCTTTGAAGTGTATTAAAACCCACAGCCCTCGTCCACCAAAGCACTTAGTCTTTAAGGGACCCTGGACAATTAAAATACCCTTTACAAAATGAGCGCTGCTGGGGCAGTTCTAGTTGGAAACTCTTACGCGGAAAGCCTTAGAATCTGGGGGCCAGAAAGGACCTGACAAATCAACTCATTTAATAGAGGGAGAAATTGGGGCCTGGGGGAGGTGGAGACATTTGCCCACACTGATGAGCTCAGCAGCAGCCTGTCTCCCCAGGTGCCTGGTTCAGTGGTGTTTGGGGGCTTTTTTCCCCACTCTGGTGAGAAGTGTATAAAGAGTTTAATGAAATAAGCTGGTACTCCGTCAGGAAAGGGTCCAGAGAGCAGGGGCAGATATGAGTGCAAAGTCGAGAGCACACAAGAAACCAAGAAGGAAGCAGGCTCAGAAACCCAAAGGACAATTTGAGGCCATGTTAAACGAGCATTCATTTGGTTCCGAGCAAGGGTAGGAGCAGAGTGAGCAAAACGGGATGGCAGAATGAAGCTTGGGGGGGGCGGGGGCGGGCAGCCAGGTAGGTGGTCTAAGCAGAGAGACCGTGTCCTCGCCTCCCTTTCTGGCAGGGGTCACTGTGATCAGGGGGCTCACCCAAAGCCTGTGACCGTGTGCCTCTGTGGGAAGACCAGCCCCCTCACCGGACAGGTACACACGTGTGTGCGTGCACGTGCACATGCCCACGCACAGCCACACTCACGCCCCTGCCAGCCTCCCAAAGGGAGTCCAAAGACATAGTCATTTCCTTACTGGGGGGGGTGGGGAGGGGGAAGAAAGGTTTCTTAGTGTTGTCTGCCAAGGCTGAGAAATGAAGGGGTCAGATAAGATAAAATTGGAAATTAAAAACACATAAGACGTGCTGTGTTTCTAAACGGTACCAGCGTGGCGTATATGCTGTGGATTAGCGGCTGTGTTAAAGTTCACATCCACTCAGCGCTCCAATTATGTATTCACGTGACCAGTCCAGCTCCCCGCCCCAGATGAACTCCTTCGCATCTCCTGATGGCACCCACACAGTCAGCCTCACCATCCTCAGGGCGCGGCCGGTGGCGGCCCCCCATGGCTCACAGCACCTCCCCAAATAAGCAAAGTGCTGCATTGGCTTCTTCCTTGCCAAAACAAAACAAAAAACAAACAAAAGCCTCTGCCTCGTGCTGAATTCTAAGAGAATTGATTAATCTCTTTCCCTTGGATTCAGTGCCTTCATTCCTTGCCTCAGAGCTGAGGAGCTCTTTATAAGCTCCCGAGAAGCCGTGGAACGGGCATGGCCAGGCCGGGGCCTTCCTGGGCCCTGTCCCCTCCCTCGGTCGTCCTTCTCCAAGATGAAGATCACAGAGGCTTGGGCCCCTCTCTCCATCAGCCTCCCCCCAGGTGCCTGACTCTAACCCTCTTTCCTCCTGTTTGCCTGGTCTTTCTTCCCTTGTTTTGTCTTCTAGCCCCTCTTTGTCCCCAGTCACTAGAAAGGAAGGAGCCAAATCAGACCTGGGAGTGATGGGTGGTCAAGCAGTTCTGCCCCTTGCCCCCTGCAGTTAGCAAGGCAGCAAAGGAAGGAACTTGGCCTTAGGATGGGCGGGAGGCTCCCTAGTGAGGACAGGGAGCAGCAAGTGGGGCAGGCTGGGTGGAAGCTCCCCTGGCTTCGGTGCGCTTAGCACCAGGCATAAGGGGTTTAAACTGAATATGGTGGGCCAGTGAAAACCTGTTTCCTCCTCTCCTTTGCTCCATCTGTCTTAAGCAAGCCACTTCCCCTGATCTGATTGCAAAGGTGTAATGTCTCTTACCCTTCACCCCCACCATCAGTGGTGTGCTATTTAAGGGCTCTAACTTTTGACCTCAGCAAGTGGGAAATATGGAGGGTTCAAGGTTGCCAAATGGCAGAGTTCCTAGTTACAGTTCATGGGAAAGAAAGGACCACGTTGTTAATTAGCTCTAAGCGGCTTGCAGCTCATTGCTGTTATCCAGAGCTTTCAAGTCAGGATTATAAACACACATCCCTGAAGAGTAACCCCACCTCCATTCAGCCCAGGCTCAGAGACCTTAAGGACTCCAAGACTCCTCGCCACCAATATAAACACTGCGAATTTGTTAAAAGAGGTGAGAGCCAACGTAGGAAACCATAAACCTACGATCCATCTCCACAGGGGCTTTGGATCCAGACGGACATCCCTGAGCCTCCGTTTTCTCATCAAAAAAGCAGAAATAATAATACTTACTTGCCAAGGCATTATAGATGTAATTGTGTTTACATGGTGTCTATCTCAGGGGTACTGGAACAGACCAGTTTCCCCATCCTCTGGTCGCAGCCCTGTCAGTGTCCACACACCTGGCCTATTCTAGGTATCATGAGCTGAAGTGTCTAGTCCCTCGAGTCGATTTGCAGAGTCTCTTGGTTGTTATAGCTATGACAGGTATGATTTAGAAGTGATGCTTGGTTAGTGGGTCTTTCCCCCAGCCCTTAGCAAGGAAACCAAGAGAAACTCACATATACTTGCGCCAGCTACTTTTTTTTTTTTTTTTTTAATTTAATGGAGAGCACAGGAAAGCATAAGGTCCATATGGCAGTTATTGATTTGGGCCATCTGGTAAACTAGGACTTGCTCCTACCATGTTGGCTTAGAAGCTACTCCGAAAAGCCTTTCCTCCCCTAAGAGATGCACTGGTCAGATGGGGACAGGGATGGATTTCATTACAGGGTGGGACCACAGTGAGAGGAAACCAGGGCAGGACTCTGAGAGACTGTCTGCAACCCTGAACATCCAACAAAGACCAGAGGGAACCAAGAAAGTGTTGATTGACACAGGGCCCCGAGGAGTAGATGGTGCTGCCAACCCCCCCCCCTCCACTCCATGCTCTCACCCATTCACGGAGCAGGGAGGTCTCTAAGTAACTAACAAAACAACTGTGAAGCACTTTATAAAAATACCTGGCAAATATTCCTATATGCCTGCACCGTGAGGGAGGGGGAGAATCAAGTTCAAGCTAATGAGGTCCACTAGCCCTAAAAGATGACCCTTCTGCTCCAGATTTAAGGCGCCTTCTTCTGCTTGCTCTCAGCCCAGAGGCAAGATTTTTCTTTCCTCTAAAAGTTTTTGTGAAGACCAGTTATTGTTTTCAAGTTAGAGCAGTGTGAGAAATTTAATTTTTTTTTCATGGTACTTCTAAAAAAGCCCCAAACAACAAACACACTGATTATTACAAGCTTGAGGGGAAATAAGGTTCAACAGAACTTTTGCACCCCCTTCAAAGGCTGGGTGAGCGGCCGCACTACAAGCCGGGATTTTGACGGTGGTTTCTCATCTGACCCTACAGGTCTTCCAAGCCAACAACGACGCAACGGAGGTGGTTCTCAACAAGCTGCACACGCCCCTGCTGACCAGGTTCGTCAGGATCCGGCCCCAGACCTGGCACTCGGGCATTGCCCTGCGGCTGGAGCTCTTCGGCTGCCGGGTCACAGGTGAGGGGGGGGGGTGACCTTTCCAGAAGGCTCACTTTCACCTGGAGCTCTGTTTAGCAGTAGCTAATGCACCCTGGCTGCAGACCCCGTCTTGCCGGATACCATTTATCTGTGCATCTGCTCATTGGCTACACAAGTAATCTTGGAGGCCTGCTGTGCAACAGGCCCCACACTGGGAATGGAAGTGGACAGGGGAAGTGACAAGCAGATGGGGTCTCTAACCACATGAAACTTTCAGGCTGGTGGGCAGCATGGATCATAACCAGATCAAGTACTGGATAGTTTAAACTAAGATGCGTGTATGAAGGAAAAGGACAGAGTGCTCAGAGAAAGAGTGGGGGACCTAACTGACTGTTGTTTGGAAGTTTGGGGATGGCCTTTCTGAGGATGTGATACTTAAGTAAAGGTTTGTCTGATGACGATAGAGGGGAACAGCATTTTGAGCAGCAGGAACAGCATGTGCAAAGGGCACAAGGTCGTAAAAAGCTATGATAACACATGTGCAAGCAAAGACCCCAGCAGAGTTTCCATGCTTGGGAAAACAATCATCTAGGAAACAACTCAGGGCTCAGCTGAGCTTTGCTGCGCTCATAGCCCTGGGAGGCTCCGGGGGCCCAGGTGTCACCCACAAGGATTTGCGAGTCCTTGGCCAACAGGGTGGGATGCTCAGATGTGCCAGGCCCTGTGCCATGACCGTCTGTGGAGTAGCCGAAGGAGTCCTTGCAATAACCCCTAAGAGGTAAGTTCTGCCGCTAGCCCTCTTTCAGACCTGGAGACAGCAGTGGAATCATTTGCCTAAGGTCAGACAGCTAGTAAGGGACAAAGCAGACATGGACCCAGGCAGTCTGGCTCCCAGTCTGGGCTCTTAACCACGGTGCTTGAAACGCAAAGAAACCAGTGCTGACTTCCAGCGTGTGGTAGTCGGGTTCTTTCACAGCTCACTGCAATGGGAGGTGCTGTCCGGTAAGCTGGGTGCGGCCATGAGCTCTTGCGTCTCCCTCCCCTCCACAGATGCCCCCTGCTCCAACATGCTGGGGATGCTCTCGGGCCTCATCCCTGATTCTCAGATCTCGGCCTCCTCCACTCGGGAGTACCTGTGGAGCCCCAGCGCCGCCCGCCTGGTCAGCAGCCGCTCGGGCTGGTTTCCCCGGATCCCTCAGGCCCAGCCGGGCGAGGAGTGGCTTCAGGTGGACCTGGGAGTGCCCAAGACGGTGAAGGGCATCATCATCCAGGGGGCCCGCGGGGGAGATAGCATCACTGCTGTGGAAGCCAGGGCGTTTGTGCGCAAGTTCAAAGTCTCCTATAGCCTAAATGGCAGAGACTGGGAACACATCCAGGACCCCAGGACCCAGCAGCCGAAGGTAGGCCATTCCTGGAAGACCTCTCTAACCCAACCGCAAACGGGGAAGTTTAGTTTGGGGGTGCTCACTTCCTAACTAGACAGGCGTCACCAGACCCCCTGTATTCTAATAAACATTAGCTGAGAGATTACTTTGTGCCAGACACCCTGCTAAATGCCATATTTTAATCCTTCCAACATCTCTAGAAGGAGGATCCTTTTGTCGCTCCCATGTTAGAGATGACAAAACTGAGGCTTGGTGTCATCCCCGGGGTCACGGTGTATATCGTGGAGAGCCACGATTCAGACACAGACACAGTCTGACTCCAGAGCCCAGACACCTACCTCCCACCCTGCACTGCCTTTCTGTCAAGTTTGACACCCTTTACACCCTCTTGCAGATGATGTTTCCTTGGAATTGACCAGACGTCCAAAAGGGGATGTAGGTTTTGGAGGCCTAAGTATAGAAACTTGGGGATTACTTCCAAAAACAACTGTATTTTTGAATGTCGCTGCACTCCTTTGTGTTTTCCCAGTCTGGACTCTGCTTAGATCTTTCCCACCTCTCATACTGAATCTGGGAGAGGCAGGAGAAACTTCCCAGGCCAGCACAGCCCACCCCTCCCGCCATCAAGGAGTAAGGGTCAGCCCTCAATGCTGGGTATGGAGGAGCCCCCAGCAAGGGGAAAAGACATCATGCCTGTCCCTCTCCAGGTCAATCTCAGGGGGAGTCAGGCATTCTGATCCTAACTGCTGAGTTACCCTCGTTTAAAAGCAGGCCTCTTTTACCAAGGAAGGGGGAATTTCATGTCTCTGTTTGGTCCCTTTTGCTCAGCAAATGTTTCCATTCTTAATGTAGAGGCACAGGCTGGGTTGGAGGCTTGGCAATGCTGATGTGAACACCCAGTTCACACTTTAGGGGCCTGGAAAGACTCAGGACTTGGTAACTGGAAACCTCAGTGGACAGAGCAGAAGTTGGACCATGGGTTTTCCCGGGGAGAGCTGACCCTGGCTCTTCTTGACCCATTCTGGGAGCCTGGGAGAGGAGATGATCTTAGCCAGTATCAAGGCCTACCCTCCCCATGACAGTGCCCCCTTTTGGAATTGTGGGCATCCTGCAAAGGAGGTAGCCCTGCAGCATCCCTAGGTGCTGATCAGCCATAGCCCCTGGCACGTCTCCGCACCAACATCGCCCTAATCAGTGGCTCCCACATGTGCTCTGGGTTGCGTCCCCCACGTGGCTTAGACCAGGAGAGCCGCACTGTCCTCAATTTATGTCCTGGGGCTCTAAGTGAGCTTTGTTTTGACAGAATTGGCTCTGCTAAACAAAGCTTTGGGGGGCACGGTCTCAGACTATCAATGTATGATGAGAAGATGTTGTTATTAGCCTGGAGAAGAGGATGGTCACTCTACCTTCAGCCTTTTGGTGACCTGTCAGTCAGCTGGGGCTTTCTACATAGACTTTTAAGCATTACAAGAACTTCTTTTTTTTTTTTTTAAGGTTTTATTTATTTGAGAGAGAGCATGAGTGGGGTGAGGGGCAGAGGGAAAGGGACAAGCAGACTCCCTGCTGAGCGGGGGGAGGCCTGACATGGGGCTCCATCATGACGTGAGCCGAAGGCAGACCCTTAACCACCTGAGCCACCCAGGCGCCCCTACAACAAGAACTTCGAAGACAATGGGCAAAGCAGCCTGAAATTCACTTGTCTTCTCTCCAGCCAAGTCCATTCAGAGACTAATTCTTTCCCGAGTCCACAGTCTCCAGTCCAATGGTAGAAGACAGAACCTAGCAATTGCCACTTCCATTTGCTCCCTCTTTTCTGTGTTTCTGGGACCCTAACCATCTTCCAAATGAACCAAAACTTTGGTCTGAGGATGGAGTTCCTATGGGTTGTAATGTCCAGTGAGTCAACTATGAAGCTACCTTCTGGATAGATGTGCAGAGCAGGGAGGAGAAGGGGAAGGATAGGGAAGAAGGGGAGGGGTGGGGATGGGATCCCACAGAAGAGGGGCTGAGTGGCCTGTCTCCCCTGCAGCTGTTTGAAGGGAACATGCACTATGACACCCCTGACATCCGAAGATTCGACCCCGTTCCGGCACAGTACGTGCGGGTGTACCCCGAGAGGTGGTCTCCAGCAGGGATTGGGATGCGGCTGGAGGTGCTGGGCTGTGACTGGACAGGTAAGGCCTGCTTTCCCACTCCAGGTCTCACTCACATGGTCGTGTGACCCTGGCTTCCTGGGATGCCCTGGGAGGAGGTCAGACCATGACATTGTGGATGGGCAGAGGGGGCAGCCTTCCCCGGTGAAGCTCTGTCAGCTCGAAACCCCACCCACCCTAGGCCCTGTCATGTTCTCCTGCCCTCAAACCCTGGGCACTCCAGCCTCTGGACAGGGGATAATTTCTCGAGGGATGTGCTTTGTCTTTTTTAAAGGATCATTTCAGTTCCCCAACCCCAGTCTCTCAAAAACAAATCATAACCACACACCACCCACCCAAATTCAATTAGACCCTGACTCTTCGGGCCAGGAGGCTGTGGCTGTTGATTTAGGGAAGAAAAAAACCCCTCATGATAATAAAGTAATCGGTTTATGTCTGAATCTGGCCTCCAGATGTCAGTGGCTAAGAGACTTCATTTTCGTTGCGAAGCCACATCTGTAAAAGGCATTTATTAGCTCAGGAGGGACCCTGTTGTAGGGGAGCTGCCGGGAGTAGGACTTCTTCCCCGTGCGCAAGGGGGAGTCTTGCTCATTCCTTCCCCGCCTCCACCTACCCCCCCACCACACCTCACCTCGCCATCCTCGGCGGCCCAGGCCCAGGGAAGACCTCTAACTCTCCTTATTGCAGGTAAGGCCCACTGCGCATGCCCACCCTCCCTGTTTCCAGGAAGCACCCTTTTCTTCTGAATCAGGCCCCCCCCTTCTTCTGGGCACCTCCTTGGGCAGAGCTGGCGCGAGATCTCACCTGAAGCTGGCTCCCTGCCCTCCAAAAGGAGCTCAGGGGAGCCACCTGAACCCAGTGCCAGCAGGAGCGGCAGACAGGCCGAGCTGCCCCGCCTCTGGCCACCAGGCCCCCAGGTATCTCCATTTTCCTGTCGGTGCCCTACCGTCTCCAGCTCCCCCCACAGGGCATCGGGAAGGATAATAAGGGCATGTCGGAGAAGTGCCTCTGGCGCCCAGGGGGTTGCAGGCTGCGTCCGATGGCTCAGAGGAGGAGCCCCGTTGAGGCACGCAGGCTGGAAATCGGGCCCAAATTAGCCTCTCACCTTTGGATTGAAGGCAGCCCCAGCGAACACATTTTAGAGGGAAGATACTTTACTCCCCCTCACGTAGGGGAAAGGCCAAGTTTCCCTGCAGCCTGCTGAATGTGAGTCACCTGTCTGCTTGCAGGTGCGGAAAACTGCCCCTCCAGAGTGATACAAGCTGGCTTCGTTTATGGCCTCTTCGAAATCAAAGGGTTAGAGCTGCAGGGGACCCAGGAGCTTCTAAAAGCCAGTGGCTTTCAAACATTTTTGACCATGATCCACAATTTAAAATAAATTTATATCACAATCCAGTTGGCTCGCAAGCACACACTCACACGGTGTGTGCATACGGGTTACGGTGTATTGTTAAGTGCTGGACCCTGGGGACAGATTGCCAAGTACAAGCCCTGCTTCTGCTGATCGCTGGCTACATGACCTCAGACAAGTTCCTTAGACTCTCGGCATCTTGGTTATCTCAGCTGAAAAATCGGGATGATAATAGCATATCTACACCCCCTAGGTTGTTATGAGGATTCAGTGAAATAACGGATATAAAGTACTTAGACTGCTGCCTGGCACCTAATAAACCTGCAATAATAGGTAAACGCAACTGGAACGAACGGTCCCCAGATCAGTGCTCATTTTCCCCATGTGAGCACACTCTGACATATTACAGTCCACATTCAAAAATTCTGATCATGACCCATCACATTGATCCCACAACCTACAAACGAGTGTGGCATACACTTTGGAAAAAAAAAATCACAGATCTAGGCCAACGTCGCTATCACAGATGGGGAAACTGAGTCCCAGAGAGAGGAAGCTACTTGTCAGAGGTCTGCCCTTCTGTGCCACGCCTCTCCTGGGCTGGCCCTGCTTTATGACCGGCTGGACAGTTGCTAATGTCCTTTTCCTCTTATTGCTCCCCCGCCCCAACCTGGTCCAAATTACCCTGGCGATGGTCAGCAACAGGTTTCTCATTTCAAAGTCCTGCCTGGCCATTCCTTGGAAGATCAGAATTGGGGCTTCTTAGCCTCCGCCCAGCCTCCTTCCCTTTGAAGTTGCTGACATCTGGTTTCAATTGTAAGGGGAGCGTTGCAGTTTGATGGGCAGTTACCCCTGAGCTCCCAGGAAAGCGCAGCGGACATGGCCTGCCTTCTCACTATCCTTCACACACCCTGTCCTCTCCTTGCCTCCTCAGACCCCTGTGCCCCCGGATTTAACGTGATCTTTACCAACCAGCTACCTAACCTCCTCAGAAACTGCTCTTGTGGGCCACATAGCTTTTTTGCTTTTCAAATTCCCATTCCTTTCTGTGACGCGTCCCTGGTTCACTTCGTTCCTACCCCAAAAGGAGAGCAGGAAAAAATAACAGGGCTGGCCTGAGTCACTGCAGCTAAATAATTTGACAGGGCTGCTTCACTTGTTAGTTTGTGTTCCAAATGATTACTTCTTGCTTTGCTGCCCATAGTTTGCTTTACAATTGAGTTTGAGATTCTATGACACAGTGACAAATTTGAACTTACAAATTAAGACGCTTTGAGGTTATTTGCTATTTACTGTGAGCAAGAGGCAGACACGGCAAAGGGAAGTATGAAAGGTTATGTGCATCGTATTTAATAGCAGAAAGATGGGAAGTCGACCGTGAAAAAGCTATTCAGCGTATTTAGCAATTTCCTTCAGCTCCTGGCTTTATTAAATGGTATCCTAAAGTGTGCCTGACAAAGGCACCTAATCATAGGAACATGTATAGAAATGGGAGGAACAATGCACCAGCTTATTCGGCGAGTCTCTCGTTGGAGGGCAACTGGGGGCTGAAGACCCCACCCCATGAGGCACGGACTTGAATGCCAGTTACCAGAACCCCTCTTCGCCCCACCCAGGGCGTGACTCACTGTTTCATTCATTTCATAAATAGTTGCTGAATGAATGACTGGCGTGAGCAAATAGACAAGTGAATGGATGGGGGAATGAATCACCTAGAGCCTAGGTCAGAACTGACTGCCTGCAGCCAGATTTGGCCTGGCCAAGCTCTGTTGCATGCTCCTTGTTACAATACTTTGAATAAGTTGCCAACATGGACAAGTCTAGAGATCTTCCATGGGAATGGAATTGGCTTCATGTTGGAAAAGAAATTTTTTTTTGCAAGATCTGGCCACGTTGGGCCCCTTCCCTTCAGGCCTTCAGTGTGCTGGAGCCCGTTTGGTGGCCTCCCTTGAATCAGGGCACGCGAGTTGCCCTCTGCCACCTTCCGTCCC
Source organism: Mirounga angustirostris (assembly GCF_029215605.1). NCBI lineage: Eukaryota > Metazoa > Chordata > Mammalia > Carnivora > Phocidae > Mirounga > Mirounga angustirostris. Next base: position 165,746,869 of record NW_026991711.1, read on the forward strand.
GCACTGAACTCTCCCCAGCCCCCAGTCAGCTGTCTGGCTTATGGGAGCTGCGTGCATCCAGGAAGCATTTGAATTTGCCACACCCTGACCTAAAGGCACAGCCGAAATTACTTCTGGCAAGTGGAGTCTGAGTCCCTTTGAGTCCCTTTCTGTCCAGTTTTGTGCAAACGCAAACAACAACGGCTGTGGTTGTCTGCCTTCACTCAGAGCTTTGGCTCTTGTGCTTCTGATGATCTTGTTAGAGACGGGCCTCCTAGGTCAGTTAGCTTTGGTTCAAAAAAGTTCTGAGACAGAGAAGGCTGAAAAGAGAACGTCTCTTCCACCTAAGAGCACGGGGTGAGCCGGCTGAGAAGGCACGTCAGCAGCCGCCTAAGGGACAGTATACAGGAAGCTCCCGTCATTAGGCACTGAGACTCTTTACTGTTTCAGATGGGCACCACTCACTGTGTGTGTGTGTGTTAGCCTGCCTTAGGGTCCGCTTCGCCCACATCCCTCACGGTCCCACCTGGCCTTTTGTGCTGGCCCCAGGGCCTTTGCTGTGGAGTCTGCGGCAGGGACATGGGTTTGTGTCCCTGCCTGTGTTGTGGCCGTTCCTGCAGCTTAGGGACTATTCTTGTTCAACTCAGGCCGTGCTTCTGACTTCACTGACAGCACACAGAGGTGACCCCAGGGCTGTGTGTGTGCGTGTATGTGTATGTATCCATCTTCATTCATTATCTTTTCTTCCTCCTTTAAAAGCCCACACTTAGAAAGGAAACTGAGTGTGGGGCATCTTCCTGCTGGGTTTCAATGCAGGCTGCCGCGTGCAGCATTCACTCCCCCCTCTCTTTGCCCTTATGCAGACTCGAAGCCCACAGTAGAGACACTGGGACCCACGGTGAAGAGTGAAGAGACCACCACCCCATATCCCATTGATGAGGAGGCCACGGAGTGTGGGGAGAACTGCAACTTTGAGGATGGTGAGTCATGGTTCATCTGGGATGGCACAGTGCTGACAATCAGAGGCGGTTGGCCTGTGGCTCGGGCGGGGACCTGGACGTCCCCTGATCAGAGGTCAGGGAGGTGTGGGTAGTCAGGAGCTTGGGGCAGTGGCCATTTACAGCCAATCTAGAAATATTCACATATTGGAACAACCAACCAGGGACAGCCTACAGGCATGAACCTACTGGTCATCAGCTGAGATAAGGGTCCATCCAGAGAGGACCCCTCATTTGAGAAGTCTCCCTTTTTGCCCTCACTTCAAATCATTAGAATCCTCAGCCTCTTTGTACCGAGCTGTGTCTCCACCATAAAGTCAGGTGAAGATCTGGTGGTCATCGGGGTGACTTGGCCCATGGAGCGCGGCGGTCAGGTTAACTCAGCAGTTAACCGTTCCGTGACCGCATTGCCCTGTGTCTTTGCCCACTGCTGATTGAGAAAGTGTAATAATCATGGCTCCAGAAAATGACGCTTTCCATCCTCCATGGGGCGGGAGCACAGGTCAGTGACAAAGGCACGTCAAGTCTTCCTTCAGATCCCAGGGGCTCTTCGTTCCAGATCAGCCTCTTCACATGGGAGCTCTGTATCACCTTCCTTTCATCTTCTGAACGCATCCGGGTTAGATAAAAACAATAATTGGCAGAGCCCAAAAGGACGTCACCTTACCAAGTATGAGGACATTCCTAACAAGCCACAAATTTTGGAACACCTGGCATTTGGGGCTGGAATTTAAGGCTCGACAGTCTCCACTTACAGTAAATGACTGATCCCTATTAGACGTTCATTAGACAAAATGAGGGGAGATTGGTGGAGAGACTTGGGGAGACTTGGAGAGACTTGGTGGAGACACAGCGTAGCACCGACTCAGTAGGTAGATGGCACAGTCTGTGAGGTCCTGCGCCCCACGCATGCACCAACACCACTCCACTGATGGAGTGGCTGCCTCCAGAAAGTGGCTACAGAGGAGAATGGGAGGGAAGCCAGACAGAAACGCTGAAGTTGTGTGACTGAAAAATGATAATTTAATGCATATGCTTTCAGGAATGTGCTTTTGTATATTGTGTGGGCGGGGCAACACTGTTGGTCAGGGTGAGCTGAATACAAGATTCTGACATTTTAATGAACTTGTTTTTGTTTTATGAAGAGGAGAAAGAGACTTGGAGAATCTTCCAAGACCCGTTTAAGATGGTCTGCAAGCTCACGGTGGAATGCGTAGGGAGTAAATATATGGCATCGGATTAGCAGAGCTAGCTTGGTGGAGGGCAGGAGGAGGGGGTTCTATCCAAATGGTGATCCAGAGGAAAACGTAAGAGTTCTGCTGTAAACTTTCAGAAGTTTAATGTCATTTCCCCGTTTATAGTGGTTTGTTTCATTTGAGCTTTCTTTGGTGGCTCCTCCCTATTTTTTTTCTTTTTTGCAAAAGGTTTCTTTGTGGAATTTGGTTCCTGAGACAGAGTATGCGTGTAAACATGAGAGAGGAATTATGGTATATTGAATTACTCCATATTTTTTAATGGAAAAATAGAAATTGAGAAATTGTCGGGAGCAGGGGGGTGAGGGCTAAGGGCTGACTTTTCCAAGCCACAGGTTGCGGCTTCTGTAATCAATTCCATGTGTTTCTCCTCGCCTTGGGCTGACTTTGGCCAAGGGTGGGCAAACATGAAATACTCCCTCTTGGGACGGGGAGGCACAGCCAGGGCCCAGGGCCTGGTGGCAGTCTGCCTCTGCTGCCAGGAGCGCCCTTCCCCTCGCCCCCGTGGTGTGAGCAATTTGTCTCCACCAGGCCGTTGTTCCCTGTAGACTTCCTAACCTGCATTCTAGGCCTTCCCCACGGAAATTCCTCTCTGGGAACCCTGGGAAGGGAAGTGAGAAGGCCAAAGACCCCACTTCCTCCCGGCTACTAGCGTTAGCCAGCACTTTTCCGCTGTCTCCACAGCCGCTGCCGGCAAGCATCCAGATTTGGCTTCCCGTTTCCTTTCTCCCACCTCCACACGCCCGCCCCCGCTTCATCACATCTTTGGCACCAGCTCATAGTGGATTTTTAGAGCTGACTGGAGCCTCCAAAGAAAGTCTTTGGGTTCAGTCTTCCGGCTTAGACATGGGACCACCGAGCAGACAGGGACGAGCCATTGTGCAGTCACTTCTGACATTTCCATGAGGAAGGCACTCCCTGCTGCCCCTGAGATCTTGGCCCGCAGACACTCGGTGCCGTGCGAGATTATTTTTGCTCCTGGCCAATGCTGAGCGAGGCGGCCGGCTGCTCTGGCCCCTCGCTTTGCCCTACTGTGCCAAGTCGCCCACCTGGCCGTGCCGCCCCACGGGGAGGCCGAGCTGACCCTGTGTCCTGGCATGGAAGACCTATCACAGGAGGTGAGGGGGGACAAACAAGCCTTCCTTGTTTTGGAGCTCACTCTCTCCTCCCTGGCCAGTACCTCCCCAGCACGCCAGCCTCCCTGGATGCTAATGGGCTGCCCCATCACTTGTGAGAGCCAGGTTGTCAGGAGCCAGCCTTCCACTGAGGCACTGGGGAGACATTCTTCTCTGGCACTTAGGGAACAGCAATTTTCACATTTGTCTGCTCTCTGAGGTGGACAGAAGAGCCTGATTAGAGCCTGAAGCCATTTGGTGGCCTCATTTATAATTGCTTACTATGGGAACCACTGGCAGACTTGGCTTTCGTGCCTGGGAAGGATGAGACCAAAGGCTGACCTGAAAGCCAACGATCGCCAAGATGAGTTAAATGAATCAGCAAAGGGAGCCACTTCTTTCTCTGCCCTCCACTGAGGCCTTGCCAGCGTTTTGAATAGCACCGCTGTGGCTGTTGTCCCAACCCACTTCATTTGCCTTCTTTGGGTTATCCTCCCCCCCTTTCAGACAAAGATCTGCAGCTCCCTTCAGGATTCAACTGCAACTTTGACTTCGCCGAGGAGCCCTGTGGTTGGATGTACGACCATGCCAAGTGGCTCAGGAGCACCTGGACCGGCGGCTCCAGCCCAAACGACCGGACATTTCCAGGTAAGCCGGCGGCAGATTCGGAGAGGAAAGAGTTACGACGGCTAGCCTGCTGCCCGTCTCGCAGCCCCAGATGCCCTGACAAGCGTCGTAACTTCCCACCACGGAGCAATCCTCTGCTCTGCGCCCACAAACCACCACAGTCTTTGCTCACAGCATCTACCCTGCAGAAGAGCTGGGTCGTGGTTCCTAGCCCTGTCTTGTGATTAACAGTGCAGCCCGGAAGCCGGGAGGGAGCAAGAGAGGCCAAGAGGAAAGAAAGAAAAAGACGAAAGGAAGAGTAGTTGGGAGGTTTCGGGAGGCGGGATGAGGCAGTGCCCCCTTGTCACCATAGCTGTAGCGTTCCCGGCCGACATCACAGAGCCTTTTGTCCACTCCTAAAACCTCCTAAAATGCCTCCTTAGGAAACCACTGGCCTCCAGCCCAATGGATACTTCTCTGAGAGTATCCTCACGGCGGTAGCAAACCAAGCTGAGGGGCCAAAATGCTGCCGTGCCCATGGGGTCTCGCAGAGCTGCCTGGCACTTGGCTTCTGGAAGAGTGTTGCTGGAAGACAGTCCCCGACACACTGTTCAGCTGCCCTTTCTGAGTGCCGGCTTTGGGCAGCCTCCTGGGGCACCGTGGATGGAGAGGGCTTGCCTTGAGCCCTCCTCAGCCTGCAGGAGCAGGAGGGGTCTCCTCTGTCCACCGCAGCGTGCTTTCACAGCGGGGTTCTGGCCAGCGTTGAACCACCACCTCCCCGGGGATGGGGAAAGAGAGAAACCCTGCCTTGTAATGTTTGCCGCTTTCAGTGGTGTCAAGCCACCCCCCCCCCCATGGTTACGCTGCCGACACGTCACCAGAGGCAGAGGTGGGAAATGCAAACAGCCTTAGATCGTTTCTGCCATCAGACAGCTCGGATAGATAGGAATGACTTCAGGAGCATAGAGACTGGCAAGATGGATCCAAATACTGAGCAGGTGTTGAGTTCTGAGAATTTATGACCTTTCGTTTTTAATGTAACTTATTTAATGGTAACTTTGTCATTTAATTTTTAATAATGACCGCGCTTAACAACTGCCTCGCAAAATTCCAGAAAATTTAACAGCCGGCCCTCGCAAGCCAGCACACGTTGGCTCTAGCCCACCACGCGTTAGGTTTTCACTGTTCTGCACCCCAGGCCTGGACCTCGGAGCCCCATAAGCTTTTGAGAGCAAAGGGGTCCGTTCTGGAAATTGGTAGATCAAATGTTGCCTGACTGGAGAATTAAAGGGGGATGAGGCCCCCCCTCCTTCTGCAGGGTTCCCCAGAGCAGCTCTGCTGCCCCTCAACCCCAGGGACTGGCGGTGTCCCCTGCCCCCAGGGGACGGCAGTGGGGGAGATGCCAGGAGAGTTTTGCGGGCCGGCCTCCTGACACAGACTGCACTTGCTTTCCTGGAGGGTCACAGCGTCTGCTCTGGAGAAAAACATTTTCATATTTCAAGTGTTTATCTCTTCAGCGTTTGAGTGCTCGGAGAGATTAATATCTGAAGATCACCGTGGCCTCGGGCAACAGGAGAGAACACTTACCCTCGTCCCAGCCTTAATCACCCTCCCCCCTCTCGTTCACTGCAATAATGTTTAATTAATATAATGAGCCTCCTGCACGTTGGAAAAAAAAAAAACAACTTATTTTTATAACCCAGCCCGGATTTTTCATTTCATTTCCTCTCCTTTGAGACCTGGCCCAATTAATTGGTTGTTTTTCCCAACCTCCACTTTGTATCCGAACATAAAGAAGGTTTGTGGGGTATGAGTCAGCGTGTGTAGGCCCAGTGTGTACTTGTGGGTTATGGGTGTCTTTATGCGTCAGCATATGTGTTTCTTTCTCAAGGTCTTTGTGGGTTGTGTGTGTGTGTGTGTGTGCACATGTCATGCGTTTTATGTGTAGATGTTGGTGTGTCTCTGAATATGTGTGTGCATGCGTTTGTATGCATGTCTTACATGTGAACCTCTGTGTGCGTGCGCATGGTTGATTGTGATTGCGGTGTGTATGCGTGTCGTGCGCGTGCATGCGCATTGCGTGAGGTGGGTATGAGGGGGCAGCTTGGCGGAGGCACTTTGAATGAAGGGACATAGATGACACAGCATGGGGAGGTTTACTGGCTCTTACTCAGCAACTGTCTTGAGGTTCTCCCTAAGAATTCGGCCTTCTCCCTTGCACTCTTCTGAGCAGATTTTCTCTTGGAGGCCAGCCCCGTCCAGGCTACAGGGCCACCAATTAGCAAGTGACACTTCCCAGAGAGCTTCCGTTACTCTCCATCTGAGCCTGGCCTTCACCTCTGTCCCTCTGCCCGTTCACCTCCACCGCCCCCTGGTTCAGGCCTCGCCCTCACCTTGAGTGCCCCTTCTGCCACCCTGGCTACCGGTTGGAAATTCTAGCTCTTATCCTCATTCCAGTTGATTCATTACACCCTGCGGTTTGGGAGGGCTTTTCAGAGCAAGCTCGCAAAGCAGGCAGAATTCCAACCGTTGGCTGGATGGATGGGGACAGAAAGAAAATTAGGGCCATAAGGAACTCCTCGATCTAATGTTATTTCTCCCTGAAGATATTGAGAAGGAAAATAATTATTTTCCTCTTCCGGAGGAATCCCTGAAGTTTGAAAAGGTGGCTCTTGTAACCTGCCCCCAGAAAACAAAATCATACTGTTGGTTTCAGAACCCTTCCTTCTATCCTCTGATTTTAAAAATCACTTGCTGTATTTGCCACTTTCCTTCTCCTTACAAGGCTCGATATGGGGCTTTAAGCAGGGGAGGATAGAAAGCCCTTTCTGTTCAGGGTGGTCCTTTCTTTAAAAAAAGGGGGGGTGCCTGAGGGGAGCAGTTGGGAGAGGGGAAACAGCTGTGCCTGATCAAGGGCAGGGCAGATGGTGGACCTTCCAGTCAAACCCAAAAGCCCTGTGTCCCCCACACTTCGCCACTCCACAAAGAGGAGACACTCTTTAAGAGAAGTGTGCCATATGTTTTATCCCCTTATGGGAGAGCTAAGCAAAAGTAATTGCGTGTAGGAAAGGAGGTGTCTTCATCGAGCATGGGGGGTGTCGGGAGAGCCGAGGGGGGAGGAAAAGGACAACAGAATAGCCATGTTGAAATATCATACACAGCCTATTTGCTCAGAAGTGTCTGTGGAAACAACTTACATTCCTTAGATATTTTCTGATTTAGTTCTTTTCTCATGTTTTGTTTTGTCTTTTTTTTTTTTTTCTTTTCCTTTCAAGTCAGCAATTAGTTCTGTTCTTTTGGCCAGTGGTAATAGTTGCTTAAGGCTGACAAGACACCCACTGGTTTCATGCCACTGTTTTTGTTTTTCAAGATAGTCTTTCCAGCCGCTCAGAACCCCTTCTTTTAGCTCTTTGCTTGTGGCTTATAAGCCTGGAGTGTGTGCTCACACCAGCCCCTGGGGACCCTGTCCCGAATCCAGTGACCCCTGGTGGTTGCAGAGGAGCCGGCCCCATGTCCTCTGAGAAGCCACTTCTGCCTTTTCTCTGCAGCTACAGCCTCACAGAAATGTCTTCCCTTGTGGGAGCCGTAGTATTTTCTAGAGACATTCTCGAGTGCGATGATCGTAAACCCAGTTTTGAGGATGATCAGATTCTTGTGTTTCAGGGACAAGGTAAAAACTCTGAGATGCCGTGGTGAGTCCACGTGTCCAGAGCTGCACCGTTTAATATGGTAGCCACTAGCTATCTTAATTTTAGTTAATTACAGTTAAATACAGCTATAATTTTAGCTCCTCGTCTCAGGGGCTTGGTAGCCAGGATATATCGGACGGCACAGATGTAGACCGTGGCTATCATCACAGGACTGTCTTGGTCAGACTGTGTAGGCATCTTTTGGTATTGACGTGTGCGTGATCTCTGGGGTCCTTGCTGATGCTGCTTCTGCACAGAGGGGACCGAGGGCCGTGTGAACCAAGAAGTGAGTACTTAGGTGGACGTGCCTTCTCTGCGGTCCCTTGGTGGGAGTGTCCAGTGGCAGGTACTTTCGTCATTGTGTAGTTCAACCTCAGTGAGCAACCACGGTAAGGTAAGCGAGTAGCATAGCATTAGATAGGGTAGGAACTATTTCATTTGACCAAAAAGAAGTAAATACTAAGTAATACCAATAATGGTAATAATAGTGGTAATGATAATAATAATAGTTATGGTTATTATTATTATCATTGTTATCAGGAATGAGACAAGAAGACTAGCGAAAGAACGGACCTTGGCAGGTCAGCTGCAGAATCCTCAAGTGTGTGGGCTCCCTACACGTGTGTTCTTGTACGTTTGTTGGCCTCGTGAACTATGGTGACGGTAGTACTTCATTCCAGTCCCTCCAAATCATGGAAGTGATATAAAGGAAACAGGCAGGGTGCTGCCTGGCTCAGCTGGTAGAGCATGCGACTCCTGGTCTCGGAGTTGTGGGTTCAGGCCCCACGTTGGGCATGGAGCCTACTTAAAATTAAATAAGTAGGGGTGCCTGGGTGGCTCAGTTGGTTAAGCGACTGCCTTCGGCTCAGGTCATGATCCTGGAGTCCCGGGATCGAGTCCCGCGTCGGGCTCCCTGCTCGGCAGGAGTCTGCTTCTCCCTCTGACCCTCCCCCTCTCATGCTCTCTGTCTCTCATTCTCTCTCTCTCACAAATAAAAAAAAAATAATAAATAAAATTAAATTAAATAAGTAAATAACAAAAAATAAAACAAAATAAAGAAAACAGGCAATGCCTACTTGTAACAGTACACCATCATGAAAAGACCGAGCTTTGGCTGCCTAGCGCTTGTATGTTTACTCTGGATTCAAAAACAAGCTCAAGACAGACTGAGAATACGATGTTCTGAAATGTTTGAATACTGTTAGTGTAGCTATTCCATCACATGTCAGTGGTAGAGCTATTAACATATCGTGGGGCTGTTTTGATGCAGGTTGGGCCATTTATAAACTCCATGGGAGCAGAGGACCAGAACTGTGATTCACTGGGGCTCAGCTGCGAGAGCTGGGGTGTTGGTGGGGGTTGTGGGCGGGGGGAGGTAGGTGGTTGCAAATACATTGCAGAAAAGAATGATGAGTGGACTTGCTCATGATGGGTTTGGTATTTGACCGGGAGCTAGTAGTGACCCTGGGAATGAAAAAGCAGCTCCCTCAGAACTCAAAGGCCTCCCCTGTAGGTGGGACCAGGGCATCAGAGGGTCCAGACTCTGCATTGGCATTAGCTTGAGTTGCCGTTGGAAAGAGGACGATGTGGCGGGACACAGCCACGGCTCACAGCCAGACGAGAGCTTCTCGGGCTCAGACTATGGGGGACAATTATTATTATTATTATTTTTTTTTTTGAAAGAGAGAATGAGACAGAGAGAGAGAGCACGAGATGGGGGAGGGTCAGAGGGAGAAGCAGGCTCCCCGCCGAGCAGGGAGCCCGATGCGGGACTCGATCCCGGGACTCCAGGATCATGATCTGAGCTGAAGGCAGTCGCTTAACCAACTGAGCCACCCAGGCGCCCTAAATTATTTTTAAAAGCATGCATAATGGGATCCTATTACTATAAAATTATTTCATTTTTTTAAAAGATTTTATTTATTTATTTGACAGAGAGAGAGAGAGACAGAGAGAGGGAACACAGCAGGTGGGGTGGGAGAGGGAGAAGCAGGCTTCCCGCGGAGCAGGGAGCCCGATGCGGGACTCGATCCCGGGACTCCAGGATCACGACCTGAGCTGAAGGCAGTCGCTTAACCAACTGAGCCACCCAGGCGCCCTAAATTATTTTTAAAAGCATGCATAATGGGATCCTATTACTATAAAATTATTTCATTTTTTTAAAAGATTTTATTTATTTATTTGACAGAGAGAGAGAGACAGAGAGAGGGAACACAGCAGGTGGGGTGGGAGAGGGAGAAGCAGGCTTCCCGCGGAGCAGGGAGCCCGATGCGGGACTTGATCCCGGGACTCCAGGATCATGACCTGAGCCAAAGGCAGTCGCTTAACCGACTGAGCCACCCAGGCGCCCTATGGGGGACAATTAAAGACCAGGAGCAACTTGGCTAAAAGAAAGCCAATATTCAAAGAATACCTTCAACTGGAAAAGGAAAGCATAGAGGCTCTTCTTTAAGGAAAACAGGAAGGAAAAAAACATCTCTGACTTTATAGAAAAGACAGCAGTGAAGAGAAGCTATTGTTCCTTTTTTTAAATTTTTTTATTTAAATTCAATTTAATTAACATATAGTGTGTTATTAGTTTCCGAGGTGGAAGTCCGTGATTCATCAGTTGTATATAACACCCAGTGCTCTTTACCTCAAGCGCCCTCCTTAATGCCTGTCACCCAGTTGCCCCATTCTCCCCCACCTCCCCTCAGTTTGTTCCCTGTACTTAAGAGTCGCTTATGGTTTGCCTCCCTCTCTGTTTTCCTCTTATTTTATTTTTCCTTCCTTCCTCTCTGTTCATCTGTTTCGTTTCCTTTTTTTCTGAAAGTCATGATTGGCCGAGTTCCCCAGCAGTGTGCAGATTGATTATGAAAGGGCAGAACGATGACAAGACTGCCTCAATTGTAAAACCTTCATGAAAGCTGACATACAAAAATTAAAAAATAAATTAAAAAAAAAAAAAGAGCCAGCTCTAGGAAGACCAGACCTGAGGCCTCAAATGTCCACAAAATGGTCAATTGTAAACCTTGAGAACATCCTGCTGAGTTCATCCAAAGTCAATGTTTCCCTTAACCAGTTGTTAATTTGAGGACCTTAGCAGAGATAGACTGACCTTGGGAGGCCAGCTGAGGGGCTGACTCATGGTTTAAGCATGACCTATACAAAGAGATTACATCTCCTGCAGCACTAAATATTCTTTCAGATGGTTGTTCTAGTAGGAGGGCAAGATGCGAGCCAGGAGATGTGTGTGTCGGACAGATGGTGCGTTTGGCTTTGCGGTAGCCAGGACGATCAGACTGTGATGTACTTCAGGGTTTGGTAAGGTGTGGACACAACCAATTCCATTGCTTTTGGGCCAGCCACAGTCACGTGCTCACATAGCACTCCTGCGGCTGAAGCCAGATGCGGCCACAAATCGCCAGGTGAAGTATCAGGAGATCCTTTCTAGAGACAGTGGCAGGTTAAAATGCCTGAATGACCCTGTCCTCTGCATGTCCTCCCTGCCCTTTTGAACTCCTGTGGTTGGTTCCCATGTGATTATTTTCCCTGTGTCATGGGCAACAACAGATGTTTCGAGTCAAGGACCTAGTCGCAAAATGCCTCCCAAATATGTCACGTCCAGGAGGAGAGGGATTGTATCTCTGGGACATTATTTCTTCCTTCTCTTTCAGCAACTGAATGTATTTCCTTTCTATTGTCTTTTTGTTGGAAGCTCTCCATGGCCGGCATCACTGCCCTGGGCTACAAGAACAAGAAGATAGTCAGGCAGAGCTGGTTTTGAGCTGGTCAGTCGTCATGTCTGGGGACCTCTTAACAATCCAAAGGGCTTTTCCTTGAGGTCCAAGTCAATAGCTAAAGCCCTCCGCCCCCCGCGTCATGCCAGCCCACTGCGTGCTTACAACTTTCCTCTGTGTTTGGCAGCGGTAGGCCATAAATTAGAGCGTTCTACGCGAACAGACTTCACTCACAGCACATACATGGGTGCCATGACTTCAAAGAACTGAAGCACTTAGCTTAGAGGAGCATTAGTGTAGACCTACCCCCATGACTAAGGCCCCCCAAAGTGGACATTTGAAGAGGCAAGGGCTGAGTTTTCCGAGAAAGCGAAGACTCAGGGTCTGAATTCTTCACGAGTGAAAAGGTTTCTGAGTCAGAGGACAGAAATTGGCAGTGCTCCATCAGGGATAGAAGGAGGACATGTGTCTCAGTGACAGCAGGAAAACTTAAAACTGAATTTAAGAAGTTCCTGACAGTTAGGGTTGTGACCCAGAAAACACATTGCCGCTGTGGCCTATGGAAACTCCTGCTCTGGAGAATTTAAAGCAGAGGGTAGACAGCTGTTCTGGGGATGTTTTCAGCGTGGTTCCTCTGGGCAGCCGGGCTGACCTGATCTAAGCTGTCTCTTGAGGTCCCACTCTCATTCCAGAATCATGTAGTATTTTATTTCATCTCCTATACAGTGACAGGAAAGACATGTGGTAAGCAGTGCATTATGCACAAGTAAGGGCCGGCTGATTGCTGGGGTTGGAGCACCTTCACTGCCCTCCGGCCAAACCATACTTCCTTGTGAGTCTAGGACTGGTCTTCCCAGGTTATTGGTGCTCTTTTGGCCCTTTTTCTTTCTAAAAAAAAAAAAAAAGGCAAGACATAGGGGTCAGTATATAGTGATAAAGATCAGAGCTTTTATTGAGTGCTTACTATGTCCCTGTTACTACTGAGTGTTACTATGTCCCTGTTACTACTGAGTGTTACTATGTCCCTGTTACTACTGAGTGTTACTATGTCCCTGTTACTACTGAGTGTTACTGTGTCCCTGTTGGCGTGCAAAGCATTTCCCATGGCCTGTTCCATTTCCTTCTCCTCACAGCCCTCTCCAGTAATGTTCTTATTAGACCCATTTTACAGACGGGGAGACTGAGGCTTTAAATGATGGGTGAGTGTTAGACAAGGGCTCCAGCCCAGATGAGCGGCCACGCTCCGGCGATTCTGCTCCTTTGTGCGGTGCTTTCGGCTAGCAGCTGTCTCAGACACAGGCCTTCAGTTCTCCGAGCCTCTGCTTCCTCTCTGGTAAAAATGGAGAAAATGGTACTTGCTTCACAGACCTAGATTTCACAGGGAAGATTATATAAGAAAAGGCAGACGGCGCTTCCTGCACGACTTCTGGCACACAGTAGGTGCTCAGTGAACACCAGTTCCCTTGCCCCTGCCTGTCCCGTCCCCTCCCTGGACCCTGCCCGGTCTTAGCCTTCCCTTCATGACGTCCTGCTTCTAATCAGGCCCCCTCAGCGACAGGCAGGGACGTTTTGCGGCTCAGCGTCCCTCTGACTGATGTCTACTGCTAATTCCTTAAATTTACATATCATCTCTCTTCCCTCGAGCTCATAGCACTTAACAGACAAGTGGGGCACAAATGATTTAACTAAGTGAAATCCAGAGGCCTGCTTGTCTTGAGATTCTGCAAACTAGTGGATTAGCTTAGATGTCAGCACTGAATTATGATCCTTCAGCTGCTCGTGCTTAGCACACCACCAGCATTAACTCCCCGGTCTTCCAGTGGTCCTTTAAATCATGCGGTGTGATTATCGTCTTACTGTGAGAGAGAGAGCAGAGGAGGGGGAAGGAGGGGAGGAGGGGGCTAGCTGGGGTCCGGGGCACAGTAGCCTGGGAGACCTTTGGCCTGATGGTGCCTGAAGTTTTAGTACCAGGATGGGTAAACAGAACAGACCCAGATAAAATCCACCTCCACACACATTTCACTTACTAAATTCTAACCATTATGCTATGAATCCCCTGCCGCTTAAGAATGTAAATTCACACAAGTGACAGTATTTCTGCCAAGCAATTTTCAAGCAGCAAGTGGGTCTTATTTGTGAAACTGTGAAGGAAGGAGGCTGAATAATAAATCTCTGAAATCTGGTTTCCTTTCTATCTGAGGTGGAAGCAGTCAGGGCTTGGAAATTATTGGAGCACGGGAGCATCGGAGGGTGGGGGCGGGGAGGGTCTCACTGGTGGCTCCACGGTGTGTCCCCAGGTCACCCTGTTATCATCAGCTCTCCTCTCCTTTGAAAGGGGCGTTGGCTCAGGAGAGTGGGAGGGAATTGTGAAGAGATTATCTGAATCTGTGGGATTAGCAAAGGCTAGCTGATTCTTACTCGGTTCTTGTGTCTCGTGAGAATATAGAGCCTCCTATCGTTCCTTTATCTGTGTGTTTGTCATTCATTCATCTGTGGGAACAAAGTTTTCTTGAGTAGCAGCATCTATATATCACCGTTGAGGGGCAGGGAGAAGCAGCAGAGTATTAACCCTTATATGTGTAAGCCTGGGACTCTGTCATCTCACTGTAGCAAGGGGAAAGACCCACGCGAACCAGTTAAATTACAGCGTGAGGCAGTGGGTGGTTACCTGCTGAAATGCATGAGAAATGGCCTCGAGTCTTTCTAAAAACAAGATCAGTGGTACAGTCAGTAAAATGTTCGAGTTGTGGAGACTAAAGAGGCATTAGCTAGAATGTGCCAGAATGGGTAGGAGAAGAACTAGCGAAAGAGGTGGGAGAGGTAGAGTGGTAGGGGAGGGAGGGGTGGCAGGAAGGAGAAGCGGGAGCAGGGGCGGGGGTGTGGGGGGGGGGGAGCCCAGTTTACCTTGAATAGAGTGTGACGATTGCCCGGATGTGGGGCAGGTACCTGGGGCACAGCTGAAGCGAAGAACCCACTGCAGAGGTGGAAAACCTGACGTCAGGTCCAGCTGTACTCCTTACCACCCTCTCTACTTTGGACAAGTCCTTTGAACCTTTCTGACCTCCATGTCTTCGTCCTGTACAAGTAAGATTCAGAAGATAGAGCTCTCACAAGCATTTAGGAAGGATTAGACGAAACAATGCATGTGAATGTGCTTTGGAAACCTGCAAAGCATTCTGCAAATATGACTTATAATTATTATCATTAACAGTGGTAGTAATGGGATCTGATAGGAGAAGCGTAGGTTTGGAAGACCTTGGAGTGTCTGGTTGCAGACCCGTGTCTCCTCCCTTGGCAGATCACCACCTTTGAAATGTGTGCTGTGGACAGCTGCCCGGTTATCTGTGCTGCCTCTGGCCTTGAAGGGGTCTCCTGTTGTGGGGCTATTAGACATGTGGTTCTGGATGGTTAAGGAGACAAACTGGAATCCCAACTATGCATCCTGAACTGGTCTGATTTGACTTCAGGGGAGGGTAGCTTCTGGAGCAGTAATCCTAGCGAATCTAACTGGAGGGGCTTGTGGGGGGCGGCCAGGAAGGAGGGAGAGAGATGGCTGTGGGAAAGAAGGAAGGTGCTGTTTTGGGGCCAGTGACACGCTCATTGCTAGAACAACGATGTGAGCAGGGGTAGCAATGGTAACCTGTTGATTCAGGGCTCTGAGTTCTTGCCTGTTCTCCCCTGACAAGCCCAGGATGTTCACGGTCCCTGGTGAATAAGAAAGCTGGGTGCGTGTGTCTCAGATTAACATGATCCACAAGGGTCTGATGTGCTGGCTGTGTGGTGTGAACATCCCCCGCCACCTTGCGGAAGTGTTGGGCATAGGATGTTTCGGGGCCAAAAGGAGGCGGTGAGATTGTCTTCTCAAATGCCACCCTGTTTTCTGTACAAGTGGCCAGAATGCTCCTGTGTACGTTGGGTTTGCAGGCGCAGGCCCCCATACCCGCGTCTGCAGGGCATGGGGTCTGCAAATGGCAGCAAGACCTCCGTCTTCTGCACGGTGTCTGATGTATTTGCAAACTAATCAGCCAAAAGGCCCATCCTCCAAACATTTGGATGGGTGAAACCTTCATTTCCCATCCAGTGTATATTCTCTATTAAACACGTAGCCTTCATTAGTGATGATGACTGTGCCTGTTCTCGGTGGAGCTGTTTGCCTGGCTTTCTGAAAAAGGCCAATTCTAGCCTCCCCGGGCTGGACAGGGAAGGGAGTAGGGTGTCCGGCCCCCCTGGCTCACCCCCACCCCTCCACAGCCACCATCCCTTCTTCCGCTTGAGGTCGACGCTGGCTTCTGACAGTAGCTAGAGTCCAGGTACCACCTAGGAGCATGGGTGGAGACAGACGGTGTTAAATGTCTTCCATTTGGCCAGTGCCCAGCCAAGATGACAAAGGCCTGAAGCATAAGCCACTGGCTAGAATCATCTTCCAGTCTAGCAGCCACCTCGCCCCCTTAGAATTTAGTTCATCAGGATGCATTGGCCCTTTGGGTAAGCCAATGGTGAATAAGACATGGGTCTGGCATCTTCGGTTCTAGGGGGGGAAGACAGGCACAGACACCACCAGCCAAGACGTAAGGCCAAAGGCACCAAGTACCGTCTGTACACAAAGACACTGAGAAAGTGATACGGAGAAATAGGCAGGAAAGACAACCTGACCTCAAGGCTCCCAAAAAGCCTTCAAAAGGGAGCAGCTTTGGAGCCCAGCTCTTAAGCTTGAGAAGAAAACACAGGGCCTGGAGAACAAGGACATGAATAAGCAAGACCCCCAAACTCTGGTTCCGGCTTTCTCCGGGCGGGGAGGGGGGGCCACAGCCGCAAACTGGTCTCTTTCCCCAGGGTAATGGGAACCTCTGGGTTTCTTTCCCACAGATGACAGGAATTTCTTGCGGCTGCAGAGCGATGGGCGGAGAGAGGGCCAGTATGCCCGGCTCATCAGCCCTCCCGTGCACCTGCCCCGAAGCCCCGTGTGCATGGAGTTCCAGTACCAGGCCACAGGCGGCCGCGGGGTGGCGCTGCAGGTGGTGCGCGAGGCCAGCCAGGAGAGCAAGCTCCTCTGGGTCATCCGCGAGGACCAGGGCAATGAGTGGAAACACGGGCGGATCATCTTGCCCAGCTATGACACGGAGTATCAGGTAGGGTGGTGACGGGAGGTGGGTGCAGAGATCCCGGGGATCTTTGTGATCCATATTTCAATATTGCAAAGGGCCCTGCCCATTCATCATTAGGGAACGTGGTTAAGCGCCGCTGTTTTCATTGTGTTTCTCACATTGCCATGGCAACTAAATGACACTCTTATTTGTTATTCAAAATGTGCCTATCTCTACACCCAGACTTGGTTCTTTGTTCCTCCTATTGCCTTTTATATTGCTGAAATCTTCCCAACAAATGTTTCTTCTCTCCATTGTAGTTTAGATTGCTATCAGGTAGGCTGACAAAGGGACACAGAAGCCAGGGAAATAAACCCAAACCAGCCTCCACACACGGGGGAGGAAGGCTGCCGAGCCCCCTTGCACTCCAAGAAGAGGGGAGAATCCCGCCAGACCTGTCCCGGGGCACGTGGGCGAGGGAAGGGGAGGGTGGCTGTTTGCACTCAGTGGCCAGCAAACCAGAAAGACTCCTAAATGAACGGTTCCTCTCCCCACCGCTCCAGGAGTTGAGGTTTATTATCTCTGCCCCACAGAGCGAAAGACTGAGGCACAGATGGGTATGCACAGCTGTGGCTGAGGCTTGGGTAGGAGTAGACACACTGTGGAAGAGGTGACTGAGAACCAGCCAAGGCATTAACCTGCTCCTCCCCAGACGAGAAGCAGCAACAGACGGCTGGTGAGGCAGCCAACTGCTCGCTCAGCTTGCCAGAGGACATGTGCTCGTTTGCAGAGAGAACCTAGGGAGGGTGAGCACGAGGAATGATTGAAGACCACAGAGCAGAGGGGCTTCTGCATGCAGCCGGCAGTTGCTCTGGAGCTTGTAAGGTGTCCTGAGTTCTGCCCCACCCTGGCCTGCGTTCCCATTTATAAACCTTAATGCACTGTATTGTAAGGACCTGTTTGCATTTTCGTCTCACCCGTCAGATGGTGAGGATCTCTGGGCAGAGGTTGGACTTACGAGATTTTGTAACCGTCCGTGTGCCTGGCACATAGTAGGTGTTCCGTCAACTACAGTGAAGGAAAAAATCCTTTCCCTCCTAGTTGTAATAATGGAACCATAAGACAATGCTATGCCCGAGGCAATCCAAACCCAGCGTACTGTATTTCTCACCTTACCCCACCTGTCATGTCCTCTGAGTTACCAAATACCTGGATTGGGCATTTGAAAGATTTACGAGAAAGGAACTTCAAAAATGGCTAGGGACATTTCAACCCTCCTTTAAACATGGCCTGATTCCGGTCCTTTTAATCAGTATGTTCCAGTTACTGGACAACACTGTCCATCACCTTGTTATATGTATTTTTAATCCCTTCAGATATGCATTTGATTTGAACCAACTCTTTTTAAATTAAGATTTCAAGTACCATAGCCCTGTGGTCAACAGATGTGTACCAGGTACAGTCACACACACACACACACACACTCTTTAAGCTGCAGTTAACAGAAAACTGGAAATCTTTGCACTCTTTGAACCAGGGAGCTCGGTTAACATGGCCCTTGTTCTTCTGGCTTCTAGATTGTGTTTGAGGGAGTCATAGGAAAAGGACATTCAGGAGAAATTGCCATTGACGACATTCGGATAAGCACTGATGTCCCACTGGAGAACTGTATGGGTACGTGAACACCTGTCTCTTTGTGGCTCTTCCAAACAAGACACCGGGGGCTGGGATATACAAGAGGAGGCAGCACGCCATTTTCAAACCCGGTTGTACCCAGTGGGTAGAACAGCAATGGTCTATGCAGGAGGTGAGGAATGAATGTAGTTGTAGCTTAGGCTGCATTCAGGATGGGAGGGGTGTGAAATGAGGTGAAGTCTTCTATCTCCTGTTCCCATTCAGAAATAGACATGCACTAAGTATATGGAAACTCAGGGTGGCAAGACCCCATCATCAGACTCCAGCTTTTAGCAAAGAAAATGCTAGAAGATGAGCACAGCTGCCAGTCAGAATTACATGCTGCAAAGCTTTGATGTTTTTAATGGAAGCCTTCACTGGTGAGCAAAAATAGTACATATGTTATATCTGACTGATAACACAACTACCCAGGTTGTTCCTTTACATGAATGAACTGCAGGGCAAACTATGGCAGGTGAGGTAAGATTTTAGAGTTTGCTCCGAAGCTAACAGCTTCAATGCCCAAGATCCCAGAGCTGTAAGATTCAGCATTGCATGCCAGGTGACCAGCACAGGAAGGACAGCATGGCTGTCCCTTTGGACAGAAGTGCTGAGCAGCCAGCCCACAGAAGATGCACACATTTTACCCAGGTCACCCCCAAGGGCATCCTGACCGTCTCCCATGGGAGACATGGACATTTCCAAAAGCAAGAGGGAATCCTGAGAAGGAACGGGACCTGCTTTTACTAGGCAGAGTGACTGTAATCACTCACCGAGAGCTTTTCTTGGCACATGGGTCCTGGATGTGTGTGTGCCTGATGATGTCAGAAGCACCTGGGACCATCCCAGTCCCTTTAGGCCCCAGGCATCTAAACGTACTCCAGGCTCTGAGAAAGTAATCAGTGGTAAATGACTGATTACAATGCTTTAGAGACCCATTGCTCTATAAAGAACTTTTTGTTCCAAAGCAACTTTGAGACTTTCTCACCCCCCTCCCATCCTGTGATGATGATGTGTTAGACAGTCTAGAGCATGAGGTGGACATGGGGACATTTTCCATGGGGTATTACAAAAAGTCATCTTCATCATACCTTACACCTGCCCCATTATTTCTTCCCCTTATCTAACTCAATATTTTTTCTTCTCTTTTCCCCAGAACCCATCTCGGCTTTTGCAGGTGAGAATTTTAAAGGTAAAAAAAAAAAATTTTTTTTTTGCATGTCTTTTTCTTCCACCCATGTGATGTGAATTTGGTGTGGGGAAGGAACCTCCAAACTTGACAGATCTCTCGAGAGAAAACAGACACCACACCTTCCCGCCACTAGATGGCACCAACAACACCTGTAGATTCCCAGAAAGAGGATTGAGATCTTCACTGTCTCTTGTTTAATTAAAGTTTAGAAACCTATAATAGAGACAAATAGGTTACAGATAAACCTTTCAGCCTTGCATTGTCCAACAGGGAACAATGAGGCTAAAAATGCATGAATGGTGAGAAAGGAGAGGCTGTGGGGGAGACTGAACAACAAAAATCAGTAGTAAATTAAAAGTGAAACGAGGTGGCAATGATTTATTTTCGCCTGAAGATGGTTTCTTTCCAGCTGCAGGGCACCAAGACAGGGGTCGCAATGAGCCCCCAGTGAGGTGCAGTGGCAGGCGGTTTTGCGAGCGTAGAAAGTTAGGGAAAAGACACAAGGAGTGACGGTCCTGAGGAGAAAGAGTTGCAGAATTCTGGAGCTGGTGTCCGGTGAAGGGGACGAGGAGGCATGTTTGTCTCCTGGACTTAGAGCATTTAAATACAGGACTGAAAACCAGAACAGGACATTTGCTCCCTAACAAAGAGCAGAGCAGAGAGAGACAAATCTGGGATGCTGCCTCGTGGTCGGAGCGAGGGTGGTGGTGACGGTCTGTGCTGCGGGGGGCGGCGGGGTTCGCCTCCTGCCCTCCTTGAGCTCCAGTGCTTGACACCGATGAAGTTTCCACCCAGCTGTCCAATGCTGAGTGTCTAGAAGGCCCTCGAAGGGCTTCCATTCTGTTGCCCGGGTGGCAGAGCACACACCGACACTCCCTCTCACCTGACCCCTGAGGGTTTTCATACGAACAGCAGCGAGGCTTGTTGTGCCCTCTTTGTACCAGCTGGCCTTCACCCCAGGGGTGACAGCATTCCAGAGATAAGGAAGTCATTTTTATATCCGAAGTCTAGACTCGTTATCTTCGCTCTCATTAATCTGTCCAGCTCCTGGCTAGAAAGAGATGAATTCCCGGTTTGCCACCTAGATGTGCTTTTGACTCCAAATCATCTGGCCCAATTTTCCACTCATCATCCTCTAAGACAAGGGGAGGGGTGGCGGGAGGAAGAAAGTGGCAGGAAAGAGAATGACAGACCGACACAGAATACAGTTTCTTTCTTTCTCCCCCGTCCGTGCCTCCCGAACGCCATCCCCGCTCCCCACGGCACATGTGAAGTATGGAGTGTATACCTGGGCCTGTGTTGATGCTCTTCGGTGTGTGAGATTTATGTTAATGCGGGTCCAAGTGTGGGGAGGGAAGCTGAGATCCGAACTGACTCACTTGGATCACAGTTGAATTCAAGTTCTTGGAATTCCAGGACCCAAGGTAATGTTTCTGTGGGGCAAGTCAAACCTGCTCGTTAAGACTCCAAGCTCCCAGGAAGGCTGGCTAAAGACTGACAACGGGCACGCAGTGTTGTGTGTGAGCCCGCATGTCTGAGTCCATGACTGACAGGTACAGGGGCTAAGTGCTTTGCTTCTTAAGAGATTCAATGATGCAGGGCACATGTGCTGTTCTTGAGGCTCTGTTTACCGTGAGGCTTCACAGTCTGGTCATGTTCCCTTGTACAAAATATATAAATAAAATATCATCAGAGCTGCAGTGCTCACTTAGCCAAAATAAACACAGGGCTTAGTGACTTGAAGGTAAGCATCTCCGGCACGCTCCTGATGGGCTGATTCGGGGGTTAAGCAAAAGCAGCGCATGGGAGGCATGGATTGGCCCCTGACTGTTGTCTCTGGAGAGAGCAAGTGTTTTGGAAGAAGGAAACTAAGTCTTGAGGGGCAGAGACTTGGCCAAGGAACGTAGAGTCAAGGGCAGGATTGGAATTGAAAGTGGACAACTTCTATCACGTTGGCAAGTTGTACGCGGAACTCGGAGGCCGTAGCAAGGTGAACTCAGGGCCGGTCTTCTTTTGGGCCGAGGCCCCTTTGACCTCAGCATGCAAATCTGGGTTTTGACTCAAGGAGAGCCTTCTACTGGGGAGAGGAAAGGGGATGGCCATTTGCTCTGTCTAACCTAGTGAGTGACCGGCATAGCGTACCTCTCCTGGTCAGTGGCAGCCCCAGTGGGGGCGTGGGTGTCCTGGGATTAAATCAGCCTTTTCACTCAGAAAGGCAAACAAAGAGAAATCAGGTTTGGGCAGGCAGGATGTGGAAAGTTGATGGTGTAACGCTAATAACAATAGGCGGTTACATTGTTAGTATGGCTTTTTTTTTGGAATCCCGGTTGTTTTTCTTTTCCATTATAAATTAAGCATGAGACAGAAGCAATCTCATTCTTTAGGAGAGACCGATGTGTACTAGGTAAATCTTTAAGGAAATGCAATAAAAGTGGCCTCTGGGCTGGGTCTTATGAGGTATTCTTGATCTTTTATATTTGAAAGTGTCTTTTATTCTCTGCCTCTTACTCATTTCTTGCCATGAAACATTTTCTTTTTATTCCAGTCACCTGTGTGTTCTGCTTAGTGTGTATACTTTGATTGAAAACCAGGGTGTGAGTCCGTAATGAGGAGAAACAAGCCATAGAGAAAAAGAGAATGTGTAGAGAAGGAACAAGGAGGAGAGAGAATGAATAAGCTGCGTTGTCATGTGATTTGTAAGAAGACTTTTGTTGTTGTTGTTATGAGTCACATTTTAAACAATGTAGCCTGGGTGTGCATTTTTTTTCTTCCTTTCTTTTTTTTTTTTTTAAGCAGCGGCTATAACCATAGTGCCGTCATGTATCTTTTTCTAGAATTTGAGTTTTAACAAATGAAAAATTGTATAAAGGAAAAGAAAAAAAGAAAGAACCAAAAAGTGGTATAATTAAGATGATGGATTATTTCCTCTTAACCAATACTTTCTTTTTTCAGTAAAAGACAAAAGAATAATAAAGAAGCCAGTAAAAATATGGAAAGCCCATGATCAGAGCTCTGTAGTTGTTGACCAGGTGGTTATTTTTAGCAGCTCACAGTAGAAGCAAGAGGTTTTGTTCATGTTAGAGGCTGGGGACTTTGAACAACGCAGGAGCAGAGAGACTGGGTCTGGTACCTTCCCCGCTAGAGACCCATGGAAATCCCAGGCACGGGTGCACTCAGGAGGGGTGGTTGTTACAGTAGAGGATTCAGAACCTCTGTGTCTACCACTGGTGGATGCTAAAAGGAACATCAGTATCTCTTACTAATGGCTGTGAGCCTGGGTTTTATGTGTCAGACCAGTTCTGAGAGCTATAGGGCCCATCTCTGGGTTTCACGCTCCACAGTCCTGCTCCATTTTCCTCCAGGTAAAACCAGGAGAAAGTGAACATCTCAGTCATGAGAGAGACCGTCCGGGGGTAGCGACAGAGCTGGCTGGGGTTTGCCTCGGGGTTTAAGTTCTGTTTCTTTGGTGCCAACTGGTCCATCTCTGCCCATCTCTCCTCTTTTCCCCCCATCCTCATTCCCCCACGGGTCACCCCCCAGAGGCATCGCCTACCAACGTAGTGTCCCTCACCCCAGGGCGCAGGACCTGGGGTTGGCCTCAGATTCCCTCTCTCCTTGGCTTCCCCGCTCTTCTCTCCTAGAAGCACTTCCAAGAGGGGGTGCGGTACGAAAGGCAGAGAAGTATTCCTGAAGCCTGCCAGGGTTCCCGATAGGCAGCTGTGGTGTGCAATTCTTTCTCCTCATCCCCAACCCCCCCGCCCCTGACGTCTCCAGCTGCCAGATTAAGGCTAGGTGTTGCTGAGCAAGGGAGCATGGAGATGAGATGTGTGTAAACCTCGTCACTGCTTGGCTGCCATTGCTTGCCTAAGGGGACACCGAGGCATTCTTTGTGAGGTTTGCTCGCGCAGACTGCCTCTCCTGTCACAAAGGGGGCTGACGCGCCCCTCCCCGCAAGCGTGCCTTCATCTAAACAGCTGCCAGCATCACTTTCTCTAAGGGGAGAAGAACAGGTTTTTTTACCGACTTTCCCTCTCTCCAAGAAGTGAGTGCCACCGAAGAGAAGGGTCCGAAACTGGCAGCCACCAATCTGAATTTAGGGCATTTTGGAGAGATAGGGGAGCTCAGTGCAGCGTCTGCTAGCCTCGTGGAAGCCTCCCGAGGACCCACCCCGCCCCAAACACTGCTCATAGGCAAATCGAAGAGCCATTTCTCAGGGAGATTTTGTATTTTAACATTCTTCTTCCAAACAGATCAGTAGGCGTGACCACATTCTTCTACTATCTTCTGTAAACTCTTCTAGAGGAGGCAACCCATTTTTTTGTTGTTGTGTGTTTAATCTCACAAACTAAACAAGCCTTTTATCTGAAATACTCCTTCCCTAGCACCTCATTTTCAACCTGTGCAGAAAGGACTCTGCAGACAGGCCAGGCCTAAACAGTTCTTATTTGCCCTGAGCCTTTTTTCTTTCTTCTGAGAGAGATGCCTCACTGTTGGTGTCCTTCAAAACATTTCTTTTGGAGACCTGGGGGACTCCTCCAGGTCCTGAGGACATTTGATGGGCTTAGCTGTGGGAGATGCTTTCTCTTTACCATGATTCAGCGGGAACTTGACTGAGACAGTCGAGGGAGAGGACTACTTCTGTCCCTTCCCAGCTTGGTTAGGACGGGGCTCTGCATAATTCTGTAAAAGGAGAGACCGTCAATGTGTTGGGTTTTAGGAGACTCTGTGTCACAGGTCCTCAACTCTGCCCTTGTAGCACCGGAGTGGGCATAAGCACGAGGTAATAAGGGCGGCTTTGTTCTAGAATGGACAGAAATAGGCAGTGGGCCAGAGAGGTTATCTGAGCCCTGGGTTCCCGCGCTGGTCGCAGATTCGGTGCATGTGCTTCTGGTCCTGACCCTGCTACTTATCAGCGCTGTGAACTTCCTCCGAGGACTCTGCTCCCTCTGAGCATTTTACTTTGTGCTCCTCTGCCCTCTTACTCAATTTTCCTCCAGATCAAACCAGGAGAAAATCGCTTGTCCTCTCAGATCCTCAGGTTTCCCATCTGAGGATCACGAGGAATAAACAAGGTGATTCATGGGAGGCCCAAAGCCCCACACCCAGCACTCAGGAAATGACCGCTCACTCTAGCTGCTGTTCTGGCCACGTTTCCCAGTGGTTATTAATTAGTAACCCTAGTTGCACAATAGGAATGGAAGGAGCACTACCCACTGTGTCCTTGTTCCCCCTTGGTCTCCTCCTATGCATGGCTTCTTACAATGTATTGTTTGTCACAATTCAAATTCTTTGCCTTTGCATTGCCCCCTTTCCTCCAGGGAGCTTAGAACTGTTACAGATGGAAGCCTGCTCAACCTTGCAAATACACTTGGCGTTATTGACTGTTTAAATATCTGTTTCTCATTATCTCACACAATGAGAAGACTTTGTGGAGAATTAGAGGATGGTAATTAATGAAAAATAGTTCAAGAGTTGAAAGCATGTTCCAACTGGGGCGGGGTGGGGGAGGGGATGTGAGTAAGTGGTAAGAGTTAGTGCAATCCAAAGGAACGTTCAGGTTAGCATGTGGCCAGCTTTGGACAAGGCTAGAGTCTTCCCCACACTCTTTCTCCCATGTTGGGGGACCAGCCCAGGCTCCTTTGTTGCAAAGCAAGGGCCCAGTCACCCCACGTGACTGAGGGGACAAGTGGGGCCAAAATAGAGCCAATCACCAACCTAGGGGCCTGGTACAGGTGACATTTGTCTGAAGGGGGCCCCTTTCTTGCAACTTCACCTAGAGCCACAATATGAGCCAGCCAAATCACTAGCACTTTCCGAGGATAACTGCTACGTGAAGTACCAGTGGGTCATTAATGTTTTCCAGGGAATCTGGATGTTGTTTCAAATACATTCCCCCATCCATCCGTCCGTCCGTCCGTCCGTCCGTCTGACATTCATTGGATTGCTGCTTTGGCAGGACATTTAGCCCCTACCGGTCTGTCACCTTTCCTCTATCTGGCAAAGCAGAGCCTTAGTATGCAGCCCTCGAAGGCTGCCGCAGAGCCAGATTCCACACCAGCGACCCGCCTGCCTGTGGGAGTTGAGTCTCTTTAGCTGGAGAATGTTCTGAGAAACTCTGGCCCCAACTACGGGTCCCCCAAAATTGCCTGCGAGGGATGAGGGGAGAATTGTGAAATGGATCCTCTCTTTTCTAACTCCCTTAACATTATAAACACAAACTCATGTAGCATGTTTTCTCATTTCTCAAAACAATTGTCCAAGGAAGACATTTAAGGAGCTAATATACTGTCCATCGCTGTCTACAAAATGGCTTTTGTCATGAAAATTTTCTTCGTGTTGATAATGTGGGGGGAGAGGAGCATTGGCAGGAAAGGGGAAGCGGGTCTTCTACCAGATGTGGGGTGTGTCTTGCAAAGCAGAGCAGAACTCTGAGGCCAGAGGTCTAGCTCTGACTCTGAACACGTAACCCACGTATTACGATTTCCCCTCCCTCTGGTGGGCCCCCAGATCCTCCCCACCATGCCCCAACATTGTCGCTATCACAAGAAACACTCTAGGAGTAGCATTAAGGCCCAGCCCTGGCACTCTGAGCCTGGGGGGGAGGCGGTGTATTTAATGTTGAAAAGCAGCATCTCGACTGAAGGAAAGCAAGCCTTTGAGCCTGAGACAATGTGATTTGGAGGGAAGGTGGGCAGTTACGACTTTTCCACTCGACGAAAATGTGTGCTCCTACCTCTGGGGTCTGGTCAGGCGCTTTGTTCAGGTGGGGAGTTAATCCCTGGGGGCGAATCCCCTTCCCTTCTCTCTCACTGTGGAACCAAACTGAAATCAGAAATCAGAGGCAAACCCAAGGACGCCCTTTGGGGAGAGGGGGGTGGCCCCGGGGAACGTCAGCCCGTCCCCACACACTTTGCTGTTTCTCGTGCCTTCTCCTGAGCCCACGTGCAAATCCAACAGTAGGACAGTTGCCAGGCAGCAGATACTCTTGGTGACCTGAATAATGCGTTGACGCCAGTTCACTGTGGCTCGCAAGCTGGCCATTTCAAGGAGCCATTTTCAGCGCCTTGCTTTCTCTGTTTCTGTGCATAATTTTCAACATGGTCACAAAGATTGACAGAAAGAGGGAGGGGGAGGGAGGGAGATAAAGAGCTTCCTCAGCTACAGTAATGAAATTATTAAATGACAGAAATGATGTGGGAATAAAGAAAAACAGAGTAGGTGGTCATGAAGAAGACAAGGTAGAAAGGGGAGAGTGGGGCTGTTGATGTGGCCGCCGCTATGTCTGCGGTGTGACACATCCCTGTCAAAGCTCTTCCAATACCGCGGCACTCCTGAGGGCCCAAGAGGCACCGACAGATCCTGCACCTTAGCGGAAGAGGATCCCTCACACTGGGGGAGCCAGTGAGTAAAGCCTGGGGGGGTGGGGAGACTCCAAAAGATATTCCAAGAAAAAGGTTCTCCTGTTTCTCCCACTTCTGAGAAAACATCCGAAGGTCTGACCCACCCCTCAGCCAATCCCCAATCAAAGAGAGGCATTCTGGTGTTCAGGCTGAGGACTTGGCCAACACTGACCCCCACATACGAGTCTTCACCTCAGAAGGTCTTTTAGTCATGAGCACCTTCTTTGTGCATACCCTGAGGTAGAAATCAACGGGAGAGCGAGTTCTTCTGCTTGAGGGGCTCCAGGTCTCGTGGGGGAGGCATGGAAATATAAATCCGCCCTGGCTGCCTCTTGAGCAGAGAGATCCACCCACAGCGTAGGACCAAGGATGGATGAAGAAGGCATCGGCCCCTCCCAGCCGTGGCTCTCCCTGGGGGGATCCCAGGGATAGAGAGGATGCATCTTTCTGGCCACCACCAGTTGATGTAAGCAACTAGGGATGTAAGCTTTCATAGGTTAAGCATTCATCATTTTTCAGAAGTAAAGATCATGTCTGGTTTTGGCAAGCTCCAAAGCTCCTAGTCCCGTTCTGGGCCAGATTCTTATCTGATGTAAATCTTTGGGAGAATCAAGTTGTAGCACTGTTTTGCATCAAGTGGGACTCTAGCCAGTCTTTCCCCAGAGTTACCCTGGGCTTACATCTGCTATATCATCTCCATGGCAACCAGAGGCTGGCCAGTGAACGTGGTTGCCTTCGAAATCCTCTGCTAGCTTCTCTTCCCTCCTCTGTCTTTTCCGTGATTAAGAATGATCTCCCTGCCTTGGCTCTCACTCACTCACTCTCTCTCTCTCTCTCTCATACCCACTGTCATTTGTGCCCACATTTTTTTTGTTGCAGCGTCTTCCCAATCAGGTTTTAAGATCCTCTATCCAATTTAAAAAAACAAAAACAAAAACGAAGATGTGTTAGGCATGGCTTGACAGTGATAACTGACCTGTTTAGACAAGACCAGGCTGATTTCAATGGGCATGGAAGCTTTGGCAAACCAAAGTGGAATTCACCTTTAAGTCTAGCCAGCCTAATTAATACACTGTCTAAGAATGCTGGCCAACCAGACCAAAAATTTCCACCCATTCAGAGAATCAGCCTTACGGAATCCCGGAACTCATTTCAGCATCATTTACTTGTGTGCATTCATGTGTGTATGTATGTGTGTGACTTAATAACACTTCTATCTATGATAGAGTAACTGTGGTTTAACAGAAAGAAGAAAAGAGCCTTGTAATCACACAGCTCTTGGTTGACTCCCATACTTACCTACTTACTTGCTGTATAACCACTGTTCATTTAACCTCGCTGAGCCTCTGTTTAGAACTGCATCTGTGAAATGGGCCCGACAGTACCTATCTCATACGGTTGTGAGTGGGAAATAATATCAATCATTTAAAAGTGCTTGGCACGAGTGAGATACTCAGTACCATCTTGTTCCCCTGTCCCCTTCCCTATCCACTCCAAAGCATGTATGTGTTTCTCTTTTTTTGTTTAATTCGTTTTTTGATCAGTCTGCATGCTCTCAGCCTAGCAACACTCTTCTGTGTCTCTCCACCAGGGGGCACCCTCCTACCAGGGACCGAGCCCACAGTGGACACGGTGCCCGCGCAGCCCATCCCAGCCTACTGGTATTACGTAATGGCCGCCGGGGGCGCCGTGCTGGTGCTGGTCTCCGTCGCCCTGGCCCTGGTGCTCCACAACCATCGGTTCCGCTATGCGGCCAAGAAGACCGATCACTCCATCACCTACAAAACCTCCCACTACACCAACGGGGCCCCTCTGGCGGTGGAGCCCACCCTAACCATTAAACTAGAGCAAGACCGCGGCTCGCACTGCTGAGGGCCGAAGCAAAGGACAGCACCCAAAACAAACGAGAAAGACTGCAAACACGTTGCCTCGATTTTGCACTTTTTTCTCCTCGCCTAGTCTCTGTGTGAACTCTCAGACATCTCTCTCTCTCTCTCTCTCTCTCTCTCTCGGCCCAAACCCTGTGTGCTTTTATTCATCCTGACCATTGTCCTTGGGTCCTTTTTTTCCCCCCCTTTTGTTGATTCCAAACCAACCACCCCCAACTCTAATGCTGCATCTTGGACTATGAGAAGAGATACACCCCTCAGCACTTCGCAACTGAAGGCTCAGCTGGTTTTCTTTCAGAGACTGGTTCCCTGTTTCTTCCCCTTGCCTTATCCCCTACCTCCTCTCGGTGGGCAGTCTGCCAGGAGACTCGAGAGGAAACCTGACTCTGTGTGTTTGTACATAGTATACATTTGTGTGTGAATAGCTCTGTGTGTGTGGGGGGGGGTGTGGGTGTGAGAGAGAGACTGACTCATTGTGGGGAGTAGTGTGTGTGGGTGTGTTCAGAGAGGACCCCCTTTAATTCTTGTGTTACTTCTCCGGGGGTACATGTTACAAGAAAATAATATACTGTACTAGTTTTGTTTACTTGGAGAAGAGATTGAAGCTTTTTGTTGCCTTATCTAGCCCTGGCTGGGTTTCTGTTGGCTACCATTATCATCTCCAGGTACCTAAAAATCTAGAGGCCACATGAGATGAAATGTGGCCCCTCCCCTCCCTGTCCCATTCCCAACCCATCTGACCCAAGAGGAAAGTCCCCCCAACGCACTCAGACATGACCCGTTGTCATGTCTCCTGGAGTCTTTGAAGTAGCAAGATGGCAGGCCTTCGGGTGTGTGCAGAACCATCTCGACTTCCAGCCCTGAAGCAAATCTGTCTCATGTTGCCTTATAAAAGAGAAGCTCATAATGAATGTTTAGCTTTTATCAGTTAAGTCCAATCTTGGAATAAGTCATAAAGAATAACAAATCTGAGACTGGCGTAGGAAAAGCAGTAGCCTGTTTTAAGTTGGGAGCAGGAGGTGGAGGAGAGAAGGGAGGAGAAGGAAGGACTGAAGTGTGGTCTTTTAAAAGTCTCCTTACTCGGGGGGGTTGGGGGGCTTATTGTGCCCGATTTGGGATGGCATTGAGGAAGAAGGTTAAAAATCATATTCTTTGGTATTCTATTGGTCACTGTAATAGCATTTGTAAAATATGGGGGAAAGGGATCATTTGCTTTCCTTTCGTGGTGTTAATGTGTGCCTGAATCTATAGCCACTAAAACATAAGACTGTCCACCTGACTTATTTAAATATTATGAGAATATAAAAAAGTAATCATTTTTTTTTCACGCGTCAGTATGCTACCCCTTAAAGCATTCGTAGCATCTGGCAAATACACCCTCATAGGCTGGCCTGGCATTTCCAGATGTTGCTGCATCAGGAGAGGATATAATGAAAATAAATCTGTTGCTGCCCATGTGTCTTCTCTAAGCAACGCAGGGAGAGGGATGTTGGAGATAAATTGCCTAATGATATTGCACAAAGGATAGATTCAATAATGAAGTCAATTTCATTGATAGGAAATGTGTATTTTAATGAGATGCTCAGCGAACTGGGGCTCAGCCTTGGGGGTGTTGATTTCTCACCCTCCTGCTCGGAATCCACCGGGGAAGGATAAGATTCTCTCCAAAGATGGTTGCCTGGGCTGAGAGCCTCCAGGTACCTTCTGAGAACAAAATATTAATTTTTTTTGACTGCTTGGGAGAGAGAGACTTTTAGCATTCTTTCAGAATATACTGGTAGATCCCTCCAGCACACACTCACTTTCACATCTGGCTTTTTTCATCCTTCTGAAAGAAAGGTGCTCTCCCACTCTTATTCTATTTCAAAGAGCTACTCTGTCTCAACCACAGCAGTGCTGCCAAGAAAAGAAAAGATGAAAGGCCAGAGCATGAGCTACCTTGAGATTTCAAGTGTCCTACCCCAGCCGAAGATGGAAAAAGAAGCCAGGAGAGGGGGAGGGGCAAGGGCCCAGCATACCGTGTGATGAATTCCATGCCAGTCACTAAGGGCTTTTTATCTCAGGTGTCCACATCCAGTTGTGCATTTGGGGCCAGGCGTTCCCTCGAAATGATTGACATCCCTGTAGGCACCCTGTGGAGGGGCATGGTGTCAGGAAATTACACCTGGAAAATCCAGCCAGTGTAGCAACTGTCTGAGTTACTATATACCCTTGAGGATTTCCCTTCTTTAAAAGAAGATGACAACAACTTTGTGCATTTGCTGTGTCTTTATCTGATGCCCCATGTGGCATCATCTTTATGTACATGCCATAGTTGAAAATATGGGACTGCTCAAATCTTTGTGAATCCCATGATGCAGTTCAGCTGGGGATGTCACATCTCCTCTCTCTCTCTCCCTCTCTCTCTCTCTGTGGCCCAGCAACTTTCATAGTATTATCCAGGTACTATGCTCAAAGGGCAGCTCTTCTATAAAATCATGCTTCGCAGCTTTAGAAAGCAAAATTCTGTATTTCATAGAGGGCGGGGAAGGATCACTCTCTTCTAAGAAAAATAGACTGGACAGGTGAATGCATGCATGCATGTGTTTAGAGTTGCTTCTCAGAAGACAAAGAGGTGATAGCAACTATTAAAATATAAATGAATGAATGAATGAATTGAAGTTCTAACTTGGGCTGGTAATGTTTTTGCCTTAGTAGAGGTTCCATCTCAACAGCTCCAGGAGGGAAACCCTTATCTCTGGGGTAAAAAAAAAAAAATCCCTTCCTTGATATTATGCTAACAACTGCTATCCCCCTAATTGCTGGTGAAGGCAGAAAAAAGAAAAAAAAAAATCATAGCATTGTCGTTGACAAAACAGGACACTGAAAATAAAGTGAAATTGTCTTTTCCCTTATCCCACATTTTTGGGATTAAAGCCAGAATAGGATAGGAAATCCAGTAATATTTCCAACATTGATACCCCATCTTTAAAAAGACCCTGTCTTTCAAATGAAACTAGCAGGCAAGCAAACACCTAAGTAATCGAAAATTACCAAAGAACAACAACAAAACAAGAAAACTTAAAGATTTTTACTTTCTATTCTTATTCCCTCTTCCTATAACTGTGACATCTCTTGCATTGCTCAGTTGCCTGTGTGTCAAAATAACTTGTGGACATTGGAAACTATTTGAAAATGTATTGTGTGGAATGTAATAAAATGATGATATTTTTATACAAACATCTGGGCTTTTTTTTCCACTTTTGCCTCTGAGAACAAAGTTGAAATGTAGGCTTTGAACAAATTGATGTTTCCAAAGTTTGCATATCGCCTTCTGAGCTGCAGGGCTTTGCTGTGGGAGGTAGGTGGGTTTTTCTCCTTGAGGCTGAATGCCAGCTTTTTCTTCTTTTATTTTTATTACTGCTTGTTAGGAGTTTTATTCAATTTGAGCAGCTGAGCCAACTTTTATGATTGGTGTGGGATTTTGCAAAAGTTGCTAAGTGCTAAATTGCTCAGTGTGATTCCACAAAATTTCTCTTGACGGCAAATCCCTGGAGATTGGACTCTCCTGTCAAGGGGCCCCAGGGGGAATGGGACCAGTGGAGCTGAATCATGTTCTCGGCCCTATGGAGACAGATAGCTTCCCCTGGAGAGGTAGCAGTGACATCATACCCCTCGCCTACCAAATTATTTCTTCCGTGGGGACATTGATCTCCAGTTTATGGAGATCTCCAGACAAAATGGGAACTTACCGCATGTTCAAGGCTCCAAGATATTCCAGACTTCATTTTGGAGCAAGTAATGAAGATAATTATATGATGACTATGAACCTGGAACCATCAGGCTGGAACAGTTTGTAAGAGGAACTTTCTATAAAAACTTCGAGAGGGGCTTGGGGAAACTTATGCAGAAAGCCAGATTGTGTTGACATGTATTTTTCTTCGCTTCTCCTTTCTGAGTAGTTAGTGATTAGTTATATAAAATATTTCTATCAGTGGGGGGCTGGGGGGAAAATGTAGGAAATACCACCTCCTGGCTGTTTAATGCTTCTAAATGGTGGTCAAGAAGAAGTCGTAGAAGGATTTTCCACCGCCGCCGACTCATGGGGTGTATTAAGAGCATTCCATCAACCCAGGAGCCTTCCTCAGGGGTCGAAGAACCATCCTTAAAGGTCCTAAGGAAAGGGACATGTCCAGAAGACCCTCTTTCCGGCAGAGTCCTGCTTTTTCCCCTCAAAACCTAGATTCAGGAAGGAGTATTTTTTTTTTTTTTTTACATCTGTAAACCTGTCCAAGTGGTGCTGAAAGGAAGCAGGCTTTTGGTTTTCAGATCTTACAGGAAACTCTGTTCGTACAGATGGCTCAGTATAAATGTTGCGATCTGTCCTCTGCAGGAGAATAGAGTAGAATGCCCAAGCGTTGTTTGTTACTCTAATGACAAAGCATAATTACCCTTTTTGTCTAAATAACCCTTGGCTTTCCTTAAAGCCATTTCTTCCCATTAGTAAAGGAGAAACGGAAAGCATCTCAAAAGTACTTATGTCAGGCAAAGACCCAGGCTCAGTCAACATTTTCCTGAGCTCCAGGACCAAATTTGCCAGACTAAATTAAACTAGCCATCCCTTACGCTTCATTAGCATTACCATTTTTGGAATCACCTTTGAGCATTTCATCGTTGCTCTTCCTGCTTTGGGTCTAGTCCCAAGGCTTATTCTAGAAGTATTCTGTCTTCCCCAAAAGGGCAGAAGACTGTTAGGACTCGAATCTTAGGCGTCGAACACAGCCCTGTTACCAGTGTGGCCTTTCAGACCGAGCTCAAGCATAAATGTTACAGACATTGTGTTTCCATGGATCATAAGTACCAGATGTCGAGGCCCAGTATGTCTTTTTCTGGCTCCTGCCTGGCCCTTTACGACGGCTTAAGTGTGTGTTCTCACTGTTGAAGCAAGACACTCCCGCCCCACCCCCAGCCCAGATCACCCAAGCCCGGCCAGTCTGCGGCAGCATTGCGTTCATTTTCCTCAACCCTGTTCACTGACTTTGCGATTGCTTTGCACAAACACTGTGGCCTTTCCGTAATCTTTGATGAAAAGAGCTTCATTTTTAAGTTTTGATTTGTCTGCGTCGTGGGCTACCCATCTGAGCCAAACTGCGGATCTGTAGGTGCGGCTTATTTTCTCTCTTTAATTGTGCACATCGCTGGGGTCCTCACAGCTGTAATTTGCCTTTCATCCACTTCAATGATGGCCCAAAGAAAACACAAAACAAATCCAGCCAGAGCAGAAGGAGGGGAGAGGGGGATGCCAGCTGATGGTCTTACAATCGGCAGGGAAAAGAATCGCCTTACATAAATAAATTAAAAGCTAAGAATAGTGTAGGATTTAATTAAGCCTGACATAGATCAGTTGCACTGAAGTATGTCTAGAGGTGAGATCTAATCAGAAACCCGCACCCTTAAAAGGTGTCAGGCCACATGCCTCAGCTAGAGTACGCTTGTGCTATGTGGGGGAGTTCCGTTTGGCCCCAGACCTAAGCACTGAAGAGATATGAAATTTCCAAAAAACAAAACCCCTTTTAGCAGAGTATGGCACCGTGGAGAATCTAGGCGCTTCCAGGCAACCAGCAGAAACCATTCTTGCCCCTAGCCCAGTGGGCAGAAGACCCAGAATCATTCTACTCTCTTCTGGGTAAAGTGATTGTTCTTGGGCTTTGCTGTCACTGACCTCCAAGAGCCAAAAAAACCTAAAGGCCCGTGGGCATTGGACCAAGAAATAGGAGAGGCTGTTTGAAAAATCAGCAATGGACATTCTAGTAGCAGTCTGAGTGTCGAGTAGGGAAACATCTTGTTTTGGAGGCTTACGACCAGAGTGGTTATTGATCCTGAAAGAAGTTGCTGGGGAAATTTTAGGATAATAACTGCCTGGATTTCTCACTCTCTCTTTAACTTACAAGTTATACACAACTACATCCTGGAAACATGCAAGTAACACAGAAGAAGCAGAAGTCCATTTCATTGCTAACCAGTCTCACTCTCTTCTCCAAAGAGAGTAATCACGAGAAACAGTTTGAGGTATCTCTTTCCAGGCTTTGATTTATACCATGACAAACATGTATGTTTGTGTCCAGTTAGTGTGGTTTGGTTGGATCGTGGTTTGGTTTTATTCTGCATAAATGATTTCACAGCATTTCCTCCTTTGTTGGACAACCTTCTTCCCTTTCCTTTAACAAAATCTTGACAATACTTCAGTCCACACCTCCAGACTTACCCCATCCTTCTTAGCTCTTGCATAGCATCCCATATTGTGTCGACGTACCGTATTTTATTAACTGCTCCCCTACTTGTGGGCATTTGGGTTGTGTCTAGTTCCCTTTTTTCCCTATGATAAACAATACCATGATGAACATCTTTGAGGTTGCCTCTTTGTGCACGTTTCTCTCCGACAGAATTTCTGGGTCAAACGGTGTGCCTAGTTTCACTTTAAGGGATGCTGCAAATGGCTGAGGCTTACCTTTTACAGTGCGTCTGTCCCATATGCAGGATAGTGGATCTCTAGTGGACATCCTGGGTTCTGTCCCCTGCCCCGTCTGCACAGGCCATGTAATCTCTGTGACTATCTCTCTTCCCTAAAGTGGGTGGAGTGCTTGCCAGAGGAGACTTTAGATAGTTTTAACTGCAGGGAATTGTAGTTGTGGGGACTTTTTCAAAAACTGTCCATTGGTGGAGGATGTGGGCCTGGCGGTATGTGGCAGCTCACTGGAGCTGTGGCCGCCGTGGCACAGGAGTTAACTCCATGCCTGGCTTCTGTAGGCAGAGCCCTATTCTCCATGATTAATGAGTTCCACTTGGTTTCTTCAAAGAGGGATTGTGCTGTGCCTTGCTCTTATTTATTTATGTTTTCTACTAAAAAATTCATGTAAAAAACATCCTTTAAGGTCAGTGCACAGTATTGTGCTGCAGACTAAAATATTCCAGCAGCCACAAGCAGGCCCACGAGCCGACAGAAAGTCTCCAATCCTTGTGGCCTTAGGACCGAGGCCCCCACACTGGGCCTGAGCGGAGCAGGCTCTCCGGGCCAAAAGGTGGCGTCCAGCTTTCTTCCGAGGAGGTTCGGGGCTGATGTGACCCAAGGAAAGTCATCAGGGGGGGTGAGGTGGCTTTCTAGTGGGAGGTTTATATGTGCAGGCCAAGCTGCTGGCCCCAAATGGCTCCAGCAAGGAATGGCAAGTAGAAGAGAAGCCAAGGGGCCTGTTTGTTCAAAACAGTTTCTTCCAAGAGCACCACCCTGATTTCTACTATGCGCTAAGACAAAGGGTTTAAATAATAGGACTTTGACTCTGAGCATAATGGACAGTGTCTACTGTCATATATGGGTTTTATGGGCTTTTTTCTCTGACCTGCCAAAAAATCCAGGACTTCTGCCTCTTGGGCATGGGGTTCAAGTAGATAA
This sequence comes from Mirounga angustirostris, assembly GCF_029215605.1. Taxonomy (NCBI): domain Eukaryota; kingdom Metazoa; phylum Chordata; class Mammalia; order Carnivora; family Phocidae; genus Mirounga; species Mirounga angustirostris. The sequence goes on from NW_026991711.1 coordinate 165,782,893, forward strand.
CTCGGGGTGGCTCAGGAGAGAGAGCAGCATGAGCGTGAGGTATGGATGAGCTAGAGATATGTTACTGCAAACACGCACACACACACACACACGCCTTGTTTTGTCTTCTAATTGTGCAAAATTGAACTCTTTAAAGATCATTAACCAACATACCCCCTAAGCAAGGGCTCCGAGCCAGAACTGGAATGATAGTATACCATGTCTTGGCTGTCAGCAATCACGCTTTCTTTGTCAGGTAGCGGGACTCATTAACACGACGCCTGGACTGGAGTCCTCTGACTTGCTAGAGAGCAGCCGGCTCCAGTGATGATGGGAGTGCAGAGAAAGCTTTGAGCCAGAGGGGGCCTTGACCAACGTCCTATTCTCAGCCAGCCCGCCAGTTATTGAGGCTGCATTTCAGCAGACTGTTAAAGAACCATTTTGTCCCTTTGTGTTTCCTAACTGCCACCCAGGGGCTGGGAGAGGGGGTATGAGGACCTCAGGGGCCCGTGTGGACTCCCCATTGCTCCGCGTGGGCAGTTCTGACAGCAAGCACTGAGATGCGGAGAGCAGCATTAGGACCTAGACAGGGGCTGACGTGGGTTGTAAAAGCAGCCCCCCGACCAGGGAACCTCATCAGCCTCGGCCAACTGTAGACCAAGCGGGTAAGCTCAGGAATAGTGTTCATGGGAAGTCCAGGCCCACCACACTGTCATGGCTGTCTGGCTTTGCAACTCCTCATAGGGCCACCATCCCCTCCTCTTTCCCCGAGCAGGACCTGTCTCCGCCCGTCTGCCTTTGTGCCAGATGTTGCTCGTCTTCAACCTCCAGACTCCCCTTTCTGCATCATCCCCCTCTCCTGGGGCCCCCCCTCCTCCTCTCCTCTGTCATTGTCACACCATCACCAAACCCTTTCCCAGAAAAGTGTGGGGCAGATTCCCTCAAAGCTCAGTTGGTTACTTTCCTCCAAGGAGTTGCATTCTTACTGGAGACTAAATTATTCTCTTATGTGATAATTACAGTCCTTGGTCACCAGCAGGCTTCTGGGGGAAATCACCTCCTGAATGGGTAGAGAGAGGCACCTTTATGGAGCCCTTAACATCTCACAGAGTTGTCGATTCTTATGTTCTGAAGAAGAGCCTAGCTTTTAAGTATAACAAACTCCCTTGGTGAGATGCATAGGGTGTTTTCTTCAGGGACTTATGAAATATGAGGGGAAGCTTTAAGAAGGCATCTTAGGTCACATGGGGAGTGAACGCAGTTTTGTTTCTTCAGCTCCATCCTTTTGCTCACCCAGGTCATAGGGAACTATGCCACCTGAGTGCTGTTCCCGGTATGCACCTTTCCTGAGCATCAGGATTGGAGGAGAGGAGAAATGTCAAAGCCCACCGGGGGAGCTCTCTGAAATGTGAAAATGTAAGACTTTTATCTCAGGAAAAAATAAGATTGGGGAGAGACCCCTCTACCCTGAAATTTTATAGTTTCCTCACCTTCCTACTCTAAGAAGGTAGCCAACAAAAGAACAGCCTATTTCTTATTGACATATCTACTTATAGTCATGAAGAATGTCTCTGATTTTTCCAAGACTTAGGGTGGAGGACAGATTCCAGAATTTTCCTCCATCACCATAGCGGGGTTTTTCCAGCCTGCACAACTGTGAATCCCATCTTTACAGCAAAATATTTCTCTGGCTGCATTTTTCTTATTTTCACACCATTGTTGGGGCTCAGTGGAGCCATTCTGGCCTCAGCTGCTCATCCGCCTCCACACTTGAAAATATTAGTAGGTCATTTCAAAGCCTTCTCATTTGCAGTTGGTATTTCCAGGTCTTTTTAGTGTTTTCTCCTAGTTATTCAACTAAAAATAATAAAAAATAATGGCTAAATTCAAGTTCAGACTCCAGATATCTCAAACCAAGGCCCCCATGTTTTCCAGCTTGAAACCATTTGAAAACTCCAAAAGATATTTTTTCCATGACTTTGCATATATTTGGCTATCAGCCCAAGAGATAAAAACCCATGATAAAGGATCTTCTGATGGTGTTTCTAAACTGAAGCCAAACCCAGCAAGGGATAAATGGCTCTCAAGTACCCTGACTCCCTAATGGAGGAGCTTTGGCAAAGTTTTCATCAACATCTGAACTCTTGGCTCCTTGTAACAACTGGGGATGAACAAACTGACTTAGGGAAATTAAGTGTGGTCGGGCAGGGGGAGCTTCAGCCAATACTAAATGTTAAACTGAACTAAACACTTCGAAAGGCCAAGAAATATCTCCTGGTCCTTCATTATTTCTCATTTGTTTCAGTCTCGGTGTTATATCTCCTGCTGGGATCAAAACAAAATGGCTGAGAGAATTTTCTGAAGACTACTCCCGTCGGAACAGTCCAGTGATTTAGCTGGCTCAGGGGTTTCAAGAACTTGGAATCAAATTCAGCAAGGGTTCTAAGTAGCCAAAGAGCTTATCCCACATAAATCACCGCCCCAAACAAGGTGTCGAGAACGTGGCTTACGCACTTCACCACTGATCTGTTCAATGACTTACTGCATTTTTTGACCCTCCTTCCTCAATTTCTTCCTCTTTAGAAGTGTTGACACCTGTACCTGTGAAAATGAATGATTTCGATGATCCCCTGTGTGTAAGAGACTCTTCAATCCTTGCTTTAAAGGCCGGTTGCAGTTTGGTGGGTTAAGTGGCCATGTTATCACTGGTTTTATCAGTTGAGGTGGAGGCTTAACACTTGGGGCATAATTTACCCTCGTACTTCCTTGATTGCCAGTTAGCAGGGCTGGTTTCTAAGGCAAATGAGCAAGTATTGAAAACAGGGGACCTCGTGGCTTCCCCTTTACCTGTCCTTTTCGTGGTCTTCTCTTTCCACACACACCTTAAGATGGCTGCCTTCAGGGAGCAATGACCCAGGAGAAGACAGACCTGGGAGGAAGACTGAGGCAATGAGTAGTGTGGGGCCCTTTTCTGTGGGAGTCACCTTGTCTGCCTCAACCAGCAGCTTCTTGAGGGAGTCCTCATCTGAAAGGCCCTCTGACCCTTCTCATTTTCTTCCTGTAAGACACAGAATTCTAGAGCAGGGAAGAACGCCAGTGGTTACTTGGCAGAGGAGCAAACTGAGACTCAGGGGGTCTCACCCAGGCTCTCACACCTGGGGTGGATCGCCAAACTCAGACAAGAAGTAGGCAGCCTGTTCCCAGTGTAGTGCTCCTCCATAGCCCATGCTGCTTCCCCTCAGATACACAGCAACCAGGTCACTTAATCCACTGCTCCGAGTTGGCATGGAAGGGGCTCTTCATAGAAAAGTATGTTAGTTATCCTGCAATGATCCACATTCAAGTGACCCAGGAATGGGCTGTCCTAAATAATTTATCTAAAAATAGCCAGTGGTTTGGGGCAGGCTTCTCACTCCCCGAGCAATCTTGCAGAGCTCCTTTTACAATGCAGAAAGTAAACAGAACAACGTCAATGCCAATACACTCACAGGAGACCACAGCCTAGCAGAAGTTGGGAAAGTGAAGGTGGAAAGTTTTCTAAGAGTACTTGCAGAAAAGCAGTCTAACCCCAAAGAATCTTCATGTAAGATGGGGGGGGGAAATGGAAGAAAATGAGGGACAGCGGAAGATAAAGCGTGTGTGCATGTGCGCGTGCGTACACAAGGTGGGGAAGGAGAGAATGGGAAGGAAAGACCGAGAGAGAGCATTCCTGTTAGCAGCCTAAAGCATGCTCAGTGGGGAATTTCCCGGCTGCAGGTTGGAGTGTTGGGGGTGTTTCCCCTGCATAGCATGTGTGGTCTGACCAGGCAGCGTTCCAGACCCCACAGGGAAAAACACATCTCCTTAGAGTAGGTTTGGTTTGTAAACGGGTATGGCCTTTCAACTTTCGTACCATAGTGTTGCAGTTTACTGATAAGGACACTTGACAGTCTGTGACTCTTCTAGTGTGGAGGGAGTTTCTGGAACAGTGAGTGAATGTTTTCGTAACTAGCCCCTACAGGCCCCTTGCCCTGAAAAATCAGGACTAGAGGGGATGGGTAAGAACTTGAATCACTCTTCACTGTGTACCTAACCCACCTCTTGATGGTGCTAAGGGGAGGGGCTCCTGGAGAAACGGGACTTTGCAGCCAAGGCTTCTATCACAATATGAAAACGACCAGATTTTGTTGAATTGTGTTGTTTGTTTTTTAAGTGGTGGCCACTCTGCTCACTTGATGACTTGAACTCTATGAAAGTCCTTTCCAGTCCTGCATGAGTTCACTTCTGCCTTTCACCCTGCTGGCTCACAGCAGCTAGTCGGGGGGAGGAGCAGAGACCTGACTCTCGCAAAGGGAAATCCAGGTGGAAGATCTGTAGTCAGGCATGGCAATCTCTTTGAATTCCTTAATGGATCAGGTAGAAGTGAATTCAAGCCAACACCAAGGGATCAGTATATGAGTGAAACGACTCAGGTGCTATGTTTGGAACCATTCCTTTCCATAGATAAAGGAGCTAGAACTCCCCAACCCCTACCTCGCAGCAGCCTCGGTTCCAAAGCATCCTCCTCCCCACTCGCATGTTTCCCTTCCTGGCAGGGGCCCGGCCTCATGTGTCCAATCCCCACCCTGGACACCAGCAGCACTTGGAGTCCCCTCTACAATGCCCCGCTTTCTTTTCTGCTGTTTTGGCATGGACGGGTCTTTGCTTCCCAACCATGGTGAAGGGCCTTGATTGTAGATACCTGATCCCATACATCTTCATTTTTCAAAGTCCTCAGTGTGGTTCCCGGGCACCTTGTAAATCCCCTTTGTAAGTGATGGTTGGTTGATTGGTTGGTTAATGAAGACGGCCCTTGGAAGAACAAGGTAAATCAGGCTTCCCCCCTCTGAGTAACGCCTATCACAGAAAACATGAGCCTCAAATTTCAAATCAGATTTTCGCATTCGTGAGAAATCCTCCTGAGTTCCCATCAAAGTGGTGAGCTGACGATGCAGGCAAACAGCCAGAGAGTGTATATCCAGTCAACTAGGATCCATTACTAGCCTGTTAGAAGAGGTTAGTGATGATATGGTGGTAATTGCGGTGTCCTGTCTATATCCAAAGAACTCGCTGCTTGAGGGTGGGAGGCCTCCTCTGGCCCTAACACAGTACTAAGAGTCAGAATTCAGGCTTTGGAGTCAAACTGGCCTGAGATTGAATCTGCACAGGGTCCCAGAGGAAATCGGGTCATAGGAGCACAAAGGTTGAAAGTGGAAGTTGTGTGGGTGGTAAGATCTGTTCCTGATCTGTGTTATCCTATAGGTGTGGCCCATTCCACTCTCCCTCATCCATCTCCCACTCACAGATACACCCACCCACTGAACCGGAGTCCTAAAAGGTCCTCTCCAAGTTTGTCCTTTACAAAAAAGAACAATTCAATTCAATTCCGAGTCCCTGGTCCCTACATGCTTTTGCTGTCTTTTGCTATCAGGGCGGTGCTGCCTCCCCTCTGTGTCTTGAGCTCACCATTTCTCCCTCCTCTCTACCCTTGCCTTTTCTAGCTAGAACTACAGGGACCTGGCGGGAGAGCCACACTCCTTTCCTGCCAACATCCTGAGGAAACAGGCTCAGGTTTACCTATTGGGTTTAACAGAAAAGGAAAGTGGCCCGTGAAGGGCAAAGGGGCTTTTAAGAAAAAAAGCTCTTTATCAAACACAGATATCAAGAATATTAGCAAGGGGACTAGAGAAAATTGCTATCAAAGTAAATTGCTTTTTGTACAAATGTTCCCTTTATTTGGGTTTTCCCCAGTGTGCCATTCTTTCTTTAAGGCTTGGTGAACAGATGCGCTTTTGAAAATGTTGATTAACTTATCCTTTTGTCGACCCCTTCCCACTCACCTAAACTCCTGGGAGCAGTGATTATACAAAAAGCCAAGTCAAGCCTCTACAGTGTTCTTCTTCACCTTGAGTAGCCTTTCATTCTCCAGGTGCAGAAATCTCAGCCACATCTGGGCAATCAATTTCAGAGAACCTTAGAAATGGACCGGTTCTTGCGAGGTCATCTCATCCAGTCCTCTATCTCCAGAGACAAGAGGCCGTGATCTCCTGGGGCGAAATGTTCTCATACTCATTACCATCCTTTTACCCTTTATCCTTCAAGATCAATGCCACATACACCCCTTTCTAGCCGTGATCAATAGTGTCCTAAGAGTTCTTCCCTGAGGGTATGAGATGGAGCAAAATGGCATTCTAGCCTCCAAGAATCTGTCACATCCTTGGCAGAAACCAAATCCCTAAAAGCAAGAACAGGATTTGGCCCAAAATTCACTGGCAAGAGCCCCACAGTTTTTGTGCTAGGCAGATTCCCATATTCTTATCCAGTGTTCTGCATCTTTTAACCGTGAAGGTGTTAAGGCTTATGAGCATCCCGTCAAAACAATTAATTGTTGGGAATGTGATGGTTTTCGTCCATGTTTGTTTGTTTCATACGGTTAAAAAAAAGTCTCCAGGGGCGCCTGGGTGGCTCAGATGGTTAAGCGTCTGCCTTCGGCTCAGGTCATGATCCCGGGGTCCTGGGATCGAGTCCCGCATCGGGCTCCCTGCTCCTTGGGAGCCTGCTTCTCCCTCTGCCTCTCTCTCTCTCTCTCTGTCTCTCATGAATAAATAAATAAAATCTAAAAAAAAAAAAAAAAAAAGTCTCCAGGTTGACTTTCACAAGCTCGGTTTGATCCCTATGACGGACACCACCTGCCTCTTGTTGATTCATATTCACATCTTCATTTCAAGGAAACAGCCTGCATCGTAGGGGTCTGGAGAATAATGCAGGGATGGGCATTGAGGTGGGGAAGCTGGCGTGACCTGCAGGTGCCAATTGCTGGGCTATAAACATGCCAGAAACAGGCTGGATTTATGGCAAATCAGTGCCACATGGCATTGATCCTTTCAAGTGGGGGTCTTGGCAAGTTGTTTTGTTGCATCCCTTGCTGGTGACCAGGGGGATCAGAATGTGCTTTAGCACTTTGGTCAGGAATGAGGAAGACTTCTATCTAACATGATTAAAAACACGGCCTCCAGGAAAAGACTGAATTTCGAGCGTGGTAGTGATAGATCAATCCTCAGTTCGGGTCATGGTCAAGTAGATCTTCTCTGAGATGTGCTGATGAGGGAAAAGTTCAGGCCGGTCTGAAGTTCTTTCTTTTTTTTTTTTTTTCCTCTTGTTTGATAGTTTTAGCTGTCTGGAATTTGGGCTTGGCTTAAGCCTGGGTTTTTAGGTATCAATTTATAATGCTGACCTCAAGGTTGTTCACCTGACTTGGGGTTCAATAAAACTCCTAAAGGGCCCATATGCTCGCTGGTGCCATCCTGAGCTGACGGCCAGGGCAGGCATAATTAACTTGTGAGAAAGAAAGAAATGATAAATCACCACGTTTTGATTCTCTTCTTTGATGTTTTACCATTTTAGACAGGTAATTTTCATTGGCTCTGATTTCTATAAGATGGACAGCATAGTGAATAGAGAGACTATCTTTCCCACCTCCCCCCAAAAATTATCATAAAAAAAGAAAAGATAGACAGCGATAACACTGGAGAAAATTCACAGTAAATTAACTTAGCTCTATTCAAGCCTGGGCTAGTCAGATTGGATGCCCGTGTTTGACCTATTCTAAGCCATAAAGAAAGCCAGTAGGAAAAGTAGACTGAGGAGGAAAGACAAGAGAGATTAGCACAGATATGTGGAAGTGGTCAGGCATTATGACATTCTTTGCAGTTCTACTTCTACATTAAAACATAAGATGATGAAGTGTGACTTTGTTAAATTGCCATACATTTATTTGAAATCCAGGAGAAAGACCCTCGTAGTATATGTCTGCTTAGATGCATGCATATGAGGAGGGTCAGTTATACTATATAAACATCACAGTAATGGCAACTGATGATGGGCATGCCATCCAGGTTGCCTTGGATAAATGCAAACCTATATTGGCAATGAACTACAGTCATTACAACAACACAAGTGAGGATTTTCTTGACGCGAAAAACCTTTTTTGTTTCTTTTCTTCTGGTTGCTGTTAGAAATAAAGACAAATCGTTTGAAGGGGAAAGAATCCAGTAATGTACGTACTAAATGATCTAGAAGCAGATGTGATTCTTTAGCTGCCTACTGTACCAGAGAGTCACTCTGAGGAAGGTTGCATCTCTGCCTGTTAGCCATGGCGATAGAACTCGTTATAACTTGATTTGTTTGTTTTCTTTTTCATTATAGTGGACATTCCAGAAATACATGGGAGAGAAGGCTATGAAGATGAAATTGATGGTGAGTATTGGTATGATTTAGCAGATAATCATGAAATTCAAGTTTGGTTATAAAGACGTCAACAAAAGTAATGCCCGGGGTATTGGAAGGCCAGGATTTAGAACTACCAGTCAGAAATATAAGTGAAAAGAATCCAGAGAGGAATGACGAAACCATCCATTGCTTTGTCAAGGTCAAATTTAGAAATTTAGAAAGTTTATTGAGTTCCCTCTGCCTAATCTGAAACAGGTCCCCTACGTAAGGCAACTTTTGACATTGATGGACTTCAAATCTGGATAAACCCTTTAGAAGTAAAAGCCAGGTTCCCCTATACGTGTCGCTGCTTGAACCCATTGACCTCTTCCCCAAAAAGGACTTGAGAAAATGAGTATAAATGTGAATATTCTCCTAGGCTTTCTGTGGTTTCCTGTTCCCTGGCTTGAGAGGAGCCTTTCTCACACTATCCAAGACTCCAAGTTGGGGCCCACTGCAAGATTTAGGTTTCCTTTCTACAATGCCCATCTTGTATTTTCATACTTATTAGAAGCTCTATTCTCCCACTTCAAATACACATACTTCAGGGGGCTGAAGCAGGGAGGGCCACCGAGCAAACATGTCGATATAATTTCTCCCCTTGACTCAGGGCAGCACAGGTCTCTCTGGGCTTCTCTGAGTGCCAGAACTGATCTCCAAGACAGATCACCAAGGTTTCCCTCAAAGAACAACTTTAGACCAAGATTGATGCATTTAAGAAGAGCAGTTTATAGAACAGCTGCTTTTAACCTGACCTTAATCAAACACTTCAAGTGCAGTTATAGAAACAGAGTGACTAACCCAAACAGCACCTTGTTAACTCAGTGCAGACTCTCCCGCAAAACCCCATCCAGCACTCCTTTTATGGACAAAGCTGGGGAACTGGCCTACAGGGAGAGGCTGCTGTACGTCAAGCAGCTGAAGCTCTATGAGGCATAGAGAGAACAGGGCGTGAGGATGCAGAAAGCCTGAGTCCTATTCCTAGTTTCACTGCTTGCTAATTCCAGGACCTTGAGGGAGTTACCTAGCCACCTACTTTCTTTTAAGAAAAACCTGAGTTTCTTCATCTATTAAAAAAAAAAAAATTATAATAGCACCCTGTCTTCTTCATGGGATTATTAGGAAATCCCACAAAATGAGCTGTGGATATGGTCATGCGTTGGCCACACTATGGAAACCTGAGTATATTAGTCTGCTAGGGCTGCCATAACAAAGTACCACAAACTGGGCGTCATAAACAATAGAAATGTATTTTCTCACCTTTCTGGAGGCTAGAAGTCCCAGATAAGGTGTCAGCAGGGTTGGTTCCTTCTGAGGACCATGAGGCTTATAGATGGTTATCTCCGTGTTTTCAAGGCAATCTCCCATCTGTGTCTGTCTCCAAATTTTCCCTTTTAATATGGACACCATCCATATTGGATTAGGGTCCACCCTAATGAGCTCATGTTAAGTTGATTATTTCTATAAAGACCTATCTCCAAATAAGGTCACATTCTGAGGTACTAGGGGTTAGAACTGCAACATATGAGCCTTGGGGGACGTAATTCAACCCATAACAGTTAGGTAAGATGCATGTCAAGTGAGGTGTGGTGGCTCGGAAAAAAGTCTGCAGCTCGGACGGCCAGGGATGCTACATTGGGAAACTTGCCATGTAAAAAATAGTCTCAGCCTGTCCTTTGGTTTAACTTGGAGCAAATGGAAGTGGGGGGTGAGGGGGCAAAGAAAGAAGCGTGCCCAGAACACAGGACCACCCCAGTGCTCCAAAGGCACCCCGAAGCTTCGGTCAAAATCCTAACTTCCCTAGTAGGAATTAAGTTATTTAAATATCAAATACTTAGACCATACTAGGTATGTGCTGGACACCAAGAACTTTACAAATATTAATTCGTTTAATTCTCCTAGCAACCCAGTGAGGGATACATAAGAGTACCCCCGGTTTATAGGGGAGGGGACTGAGGCAAAGAGGGGTTAAATAACATGCCCAAAGTTACACAGCCAGGATGTGATGAGGGTGGGCTTTGACGCCAGCCAGCATAGTTCCAGAGTCCCCCCGATCGTCCCGGTGCTCTGGAGACCCTGTCAACCGGGCTGGGGAGGTTCAGTTACTTCACCTTGAAAGGGGCAGCGCCCGCAATCTCTCGTGTGCTTGATGTCACAGATGAGTACGAGGTGGACTGGAGCAACTCTTCTTCCCCAACCTCAGGGTCTGGGGCCCCTTCGGCCGACAAAGAAAAGAGCTGGCTCTACACACTGGATCCCATCCTCATCACCATTATCGCCATGAGCTCCCTGGGCGTCCTCCTGGGGGCCACGTGTGCGGGGCTTCTGCTCTACTGTACCTGCTCCTACTCGGGGCTGAGCTCCCGCAGCTGCACCACCCTGGAGAACTACAACTTTGAGCTCTACGACGGCCTCAAGCACAAGGTCAAGATGAACCACCAGAAGTGCTGCTCTGAAGCATGACAGATTGCATCCAAATCACATCTGACGTTTCATTCCAGCAAGAGGGGCTAGTGGAGATTACATTTTTTTTTTCCCTTTGGAAATTGAATGCCATAATCTCAATCAAACCGATCCAGAATACCGAAGGTGTGGACAGAATGGACAGACGAGTCGAGGGAGGCGGGGAGATTGCAGCCACACAGGGGGCTAGGACCCACCTGGGAGTGGCGCAGCTGAGTCATTGCTGGGACTAAGACGGGAGCTTATCTCTTGGGGTCACAGTTCTGTTTTGTTTGTGAGTTTGTTATTATTATATATTTTATTTCTTTGGTCTGTGAGCAACTCCAAGAGGCAGAAGAGAAGAATGACTTTTCCAGGATGGAAGCAGAGTAGTGGTCAGTGGTACTCTGCTCTCTCATTCTAATCAACACTTGAAAAGCAAAAGGTCTTTTCAGACTTTTCATCTTTTAGAAAAAAACAAACAAACAAAAAAACCGTCCGACTTATCCTGTCCTCTGATCGTCTTATGACTCCCGGGATTTGCTGTGGTGTAGGTCCTTCCAGCCAATCCTACAAGCTGCCGTTTCCAGTCCTAGCATTTAAGTAGGATGTTGTTGCCTTTAACTTTTTTTATCCAGGGGAAAATTGCCATTTTTGGGTCAGGATGAATAGCTCTTTCTTATATGTGATTTAAAACCAGAAAGGAAACTTCACACGTCAAAATCCATAGAAGCACCTCCATGTTAGAAGCGGACAAGCCTTAACATGCTTCGTGACTAGGAGCCATTCATTAAATCTAGACCCAGAATTTGTGGCTGTGAGGCCACTGCGTGGGGCCTCTGGTGGTGGATTTGCTTTTTCTTTTGCCTCCTCCTGGTTCTTCTAAAACATATACATACACATACACATGCACACACACACATTCATCAGGTGTCTACTCCCCAAGACGTAGCATTGTTGGATATCTTCAGAGATGGAGGGAGGGTGCAAAGACTGGCTGTTAGTATGTTTTCTCCACCAGTGAGATGTAACTGGTGACCACTGGACGAAAAGGAGAACAGTGGAGAGGGAAAAAGAAGTCCAACTTCTGTGATTGTGTCATGGCAAAGGCTAAGCAGACTCTACAGAGACATTTTGATGAAGTAGTCTCTTCGATAGGCTAGTAAACATTGAGTTTTCCTTGGGGTAAGAGCCCCCACCTCAGCATTTCAGGAGAGTCAGGTAGGATGTTTGCGAGCTGATTTTAACCCGAAGTGTGCAAGTACTATGGACCAAAACACTAACAACACCGCTTCAACCCCAGAGAGATCTATGTTCTTACACACACACACACACACACACACATACACACACACAATTTATGTGTTTTTTATTAAGTGCCTTGAAACAATGAAGAAAAACTGTATTTTCCCTCTATGTAGAAATCAGTGAATATCATAAAAGTAAGGCATTCCTTCTTCCCAAACCCCCGTGACTCCACTGCCAGTTCCCCTAGCTCACCGCTGATCCTATTAACGGATTGAGCCCTGCTGCCGGAGAGGTAGGCATGGCCCTAGATGACTCTCAACTACTCCAGGACGGGAGGCATCGAACTGTGTGAAGGATAAGATTGTCCACGTCAAGATCCAAATCTTGATATCGTAGTAATGCCTAAAGATTGCCTGTGTGCTGGAAATACATTTGAAACCCAACCAGTACGCCCAGCCCATTGCTTATCAGTGGTAAACTGTCAGACCATTTTTGCTGCTATGGTCACCCACAATTTCATTTGTCTCCTACCCAGGTGAAAGGAAAAGGGTGAATGGGACTGGCTGGTTCCTTTCAATGTTAACTTATGGAAATGCTAGTTCAAACGGTAATGTCACAGTGTTTCGTATGCGGAGAGGGCAAGTCCAGACCAACAGCTATTTATTCATATGTGTGTGTGTCTTTGCAAGCCTTTGAGTTCTCTGTATCTACTGTGTATGTGAATGGTCATGTGGGACTCCGTGATGTTGTTGTGACTTTGACCTAGGGCCCCGAGTATAACTGCTGATCTCGGCACTCGTCGGCACAGGGGTAGTTAGAGGTGAAAAGTAAAGCTGTCAAGCCCAAGGGCTTAGCTTTAGGACCCACCCCCCCCAAGCTGGGCATGCAGCAGAAGCAAGTTCTTAACGCTTTATCGAAAACAAGTTTTTAATTAGCCCACCCTCCTCTTCGCCTTCCCACGTAGCTCAGTGTTCAGGAAGCTAGCAAGTCTTAGGGATTTCCAGAAGTTGCCTGCAGAAGAAGAGAAGTTCAAAAGCTTACCCTGGGGGTCCGGGCCCTCTCACGCTCTGTGGGTCCTTATACAGTGCCCCCCACCCAAGACCAGCCCTGTCTTCAGCCTGCAGTTCACCTCTAAGTTACGCACAAGCCAACCTGCATCCCCATGACAGTCCTCCATCCATACTCACCATTGGCTGGTTTGAAGCCCTGGGTGGGCCCTGCTACAGAAAAGCAGGCCACCCAGGGCTACGTGTAGATACCTCACCAATACTGGAGACTGGTCTATTGTAAGACAGAAAGACAGTGGGGCCTGGTTCTAACTCGGCCAGGGGGCACCCTGGTGCATTTGTTGTCTCTATCTGCAGGTAGGCTAGCTGACCCGTCTCCTTGAGTCATTCCCTTTGGGAAACCCAACTTACAGTATTGATCTATTTTGCCTTGTATTGAATGACACATTACCTCCACGCTCTCCCGGACTAGGCAGTCAACAGGGCCACAGGCTTGCTTTCTCTCTCCGGTGGGGATGGGGAGTCAACAGGGATGAGGGTCCGAGGAATGAGCATGAATGCAAGAAAACAAGGAGAAAAGTTAAACGGTCACACAGAAGGTTAACTTTTCCAGGGTTTGCAGTTAAAGATATTCGACCATTTGCTGGCTGAGCCAGATCACGGGAACTTGAGAGCTTTTACTGTGATTCTTCAATGTAAAAAATAAACAACAAGGTCAAACTGTGTTTATATGATTTGTATAAAGCCTTTTTAAGATTGCTATTTAAATAAACATTATACCAGAGATATTTTCTGCATGTTTTTTGTTGGAGACAAAGAGACTTGGGTTTAGGGTAACCAAGTCATCCCAGTTTGCCCAAGACTTTCTGGAGTGTTAGCTCTGAAAATCCCTGGAAACCCCTCAATCCCAGCCAAACCAGGATGTTTAGTCGTTCTCCTGGGACAGTGTTTCTTAACCCTTCTTATGGAGTTAGTAGGTTGATTGGCTGGCTGGCTTTTTATAAAATGAAAATATGATGGGGATGGGGGTTGGGCTACCTGGCCAGGTGGGCTGCTTTAACTCAAAGGCTTGGCTGGTAGATTTCTGAGACTGTCATCCCTGTAAAACCTCTTCCTCCTAAGACATCGCCAATGCCCTGCAACTTTTGACTCTTCGCTGCTTCCTTCCTGTGCAAACATTTGCTTGTCAATATCTGTGGTGATTCTAAGGTCTGTGGCCGTGCTTCTCAACGTGTGGTCCCTGGACCAGTGGATTAGCATCACTTGGGAACTTGTCAGAGGTGTACATTCTTGGGCTCTGCTCCAGATCTACTGAATCAAAAACTCTGGGAGGAGGGCCTAGGGCTCTGTGTTTTAACCAGCTTTCTAGGGGCTTCTGGTATACTTTCAAGTTTAAGAACCTCTGGTCTAGGAGAAAGGAAAAGTAGCCTGGCCTCCCAAAACCAATAGGGATCTTTTCACCTGTGGGGTTTGGATTCGAAAAAAACTAGACTTTGGCCCAGGAAAGCTAAAGGAGGCCGTTCACTTCTAGGTAGTACAAGTTCCCAAGGGAGGAGGAAGGAGAAGCTTTATTATGAACTTCCCACACATACACACATGAATAGGAGTCAACAACCAAATTTGCCCCCATCTGGGGTTCTGTTCCCCCTGGAAAGAAAATTTGGCTCAATCATTTACTCAGGAAATGTTTTTGAGCACTTCCTGATTCTGTAAACTCTTGGAGCTTACACTCCAGTGAAGGGGACTGAGAGCAAATAGCCAAACACATAAAATAAGGATTGGTTACATAAATGTGGTGAAGGCAGTAAACAGGTAGCTCTGATGGAAAATTACTAGACAGTAAAAGTGTAATATTTGTGTTACGTGAGTTTGTATTTGCAAAACACGTCGCTTTGATACTGATGTTACAGGATTTGCTGTAATTAAATACAATGGTCTTTTATAGTCAACAACACTTGCCATAATGAAACCTAATGAATCTGAAATCTACTACAATATAGTTCTTTAAAACTCCTTTTAAAAAGAATTACTAGGGTTACTCCCACTAAATGGTTGACCAGGGAAGGCCTCTCTGAGGAGGTAATATTTAAGCTAAAACCTGAAGAGATAAGGAGGAGCTGGCTCAGCCAAGTGCCTGAGAGATGCTTTCCAAATTGAAGGAACAGCATTGAGAGATCCCCACTGTGAGAAAGAGTTTGCTGCACCCCTAGGAACTCAAAGCAGTGGGAAAAGTGTGGAGAAGAAGCTGGGGAGCAGAGTAAGACCCTTTCAGTCACGGGGCGGTGGGGGGGCGGAGCACTGTCTGGTCCATATCACTTTTCGGCTTTCCTTAGTTTATAGAAAAGACAGCTCCCCCCCCACCAGGCCCCTCACCCCCACCCCCACTTTCTTCCCACTCCTCACTGACCAGTCAGGTCACCACAGTCAAATTGCTGCAATTTCCCTCTCTGCCCCTCTGTGATCTTTATGATATCATGTGTCTCCTGAGATGCCTGCTTCTATCATATTACTGACCTTAGCAGCAATAACAAAGGTTAAAATGAAAGCAAATTTTTACTTTCCTTTAGTTGAGCTTTTGGGGATTTTTAAAGCCCTAATAAACTAATAGTATCTCCTGATCCCTAGCCATCTAGTGTTTACATAAGGTCTTTTTTTTTTCTTTTTTCCATATCTGCATCCTTCTGGAAATGTTTATACAATCCTCAGGGGAGGGAGTGAAATGAAGTTGGAACAGGCCCATCCTTGAGGGAAACAGGACCCATCTGGATGCTGAGGTGCCCTTGTCTCTGCAACGTTGGTGGTAGCGATGGGGGAGGGAGGGGAGCCTGAAGAAGAAATGGAAAGATGACTCCATTCCAGTTCTTACAGGCTTCCGTCTCTAATCCCAGGCTGAGCTAAACAAATTCCTGGGGAAGTGTTTCTCTCCCCCCACCCCCGGCCCCCGCCCCAGCCCACCAGGAGACTGGGTGTGAGATGAGGTGATGGTCAGGCTAGGAAACGCTACCTGCGTGGGGCCTCGGAGACTCCTCCCGTCCACCGTGGGCTTCACAGGAACTGTAACTCTCGCTCCCTGAGAAGCCTAAGAACTGAGAGGCAGAGGCACTGCTTGCTTCTGAATTTCCACCTCTCAGAATGTCCCAGGCCTTGCAGCCTGCAAGGCTGGGCCTCCTCATTCCTTCGTTGGACCCTCAGAGGAGCTCCTGGAGGAAGAGCATGCCTTCTGTGTTCTCCCTGAAGACTGAGGTGAGAGACCTGTGAGGGAGGTTCTGCAGTTGTTTCAGCCGGTTATCCAGAGAATAACACCTGTTTCCTCTCTCTTCCCTGCCAGAAAACCCCATCCCACACCTGTGAGCCTTCCCTCATCCCCCCCTCTGGCCCTGTGGCACCAGGTTAGCAGCCCCCCCGCCACTTCTCCATGGAGGACCCGGCCCAAGCAGGTCCCACACAGGGTGCAAAGAGCCTGAGGTCTTGAGGGCCAGAGGCCCCACACAGAGGGGCCCAGAAAAGCCCTCGACCAGCAGGGAGGTAAGGCCCCGGGCCAAGGACCTGGGATGTGAGGATTTGGGGCGCTCTCCTCTGGGCCCCTCACCAAACCAGCAGGCCTGGGCAGCTGTGGTCAGGCGTGGACCCTCCTCCACCCCCATTCAAACCCAGTCCCCTGGAGCCCCGTGTAGTTCTGCTTGCAAAGTGCAGGCGGCAGCCTCCACAGCCCCCACTCAGCACCGTCTGCGGGGCCAGGTTGCCGTGCTCTGGAGCACAGCTCCGCCAATAAATCTCCATCCTGAAGCCCTTGACTGCCTCCGCTGGGAACTGAAGCGCAGCCTTTCCGAGCGCCCCGCTGGCTGCCCCACCGCCTGCCAAGCTTCTCACATAACCGCATAACCTCCCTGCCAGGGCCTTGCCTCGGCAGGCAGGCAGCATTTCTGGATGTGCCCTTCTTCTCAATCTTTCCCACCCCCTGCCCTCACCTCACAGCTCCTGAGCGCTCACATTTCTATTCCCAGCCAACCATGTTTCAATCCTGTGGGAGTTCAAAGAAACCTTTAGAGGATTTTGAACTTGGCAGTGCCCTTCTCCCCCTGAACGTGGCCACACCCAGATGGTGGGAGAGATTTGGTCCCCGAGCTTGGGAGACCAGGGTTCTCAGTTCCACCTCAAGCTCTGTGACCCCGGGGAGGTCACACACATTTTGGCTTTCCCACCTGGGAAGAGGACATTGGGCTAAACACACACTGAGCCCCGAGCTCAGACATCCTTGGCATGGAATGGCTCCATTTGCTTGTCTGACTGTGTGTTGTACAGCTCAGTGAGGGCAAAGCTCTGCAGAGCCTCCCGTCCCTACCGACTCGCCGGTTCCCTTCCGCAGAGGCCCCAGGAGCATATCCTCGGGCTTGATTCTACCGGAGCTGGCCCCAATCCAAGCTCGTCTCAGCAGAAGTGCTCTCTCTCTTTGCCAGAGCCCCTCACTCATAGCAATTTATGTAGACATGGATGTGCTTACTTGTCTCCCATTAGCTCTTGAGAAAAGAATTTATGCATGGCTTCATTCATATAGTCAACACATTTTATAGTAAATGCCTACTATGTGCCTTGCTAGGTGCTAGGTAGGGGACATGGTCCCAGCCTTCAGGGAGCTTACAATCTAGAGAGACATAAGTGAATCAAATAACCACACAAATCCATCATAACAACCGTGGCAGGAGCTATGAAGTGACGTGTGGAGAGCTGTGAGTGTGTGAGGGGTCAGAGAAGCCTGAGCACCACAGCCAATGGAGGCTGAAATCCCAGGGTGAGTCAGATGAATGGGAAGGGCAGGGGGAGAGCATGTCTGACAGAGGGCCAGCATGTACAGAGATTCGGAGCCCAAAGGAAACCTGGCTGAAGCAAAAGTGGAGGGTAAGGAGAAGCGTCTCATTCACCTTTGTGAATCAGGACCTCGAATACTTGGCATTTACCATCCAAACACAAGAAATGTTCATTGAATGAATGAATGACTTGTATAAATTCTCCTTTCTGACAGGCATCAAGCTCCCCAGTTTGTGCAGACTAGAGAAGCTTTTTTATTCTTCCTCATTGCTACCCATCCTTCACGATAGAGGAAACCGTGAAAGTAGGTTTCCTAGAGTCCACACTGGGAAATTATGCCCACAAGTTCCAACATGGAGATGGGCACTGTTTCTGTTTAAATATAATGATTTAGGTTAAGTATATTCAGATTAAAATGCTGTTGAAAAAGTTGGAGGCTTGCCAGAGTTAACAAATTAAAATATCCCATGCAGCCACTGTGGAAAACAGTATGGCAGTTCCTCAAAATGTCATACATAGAATTACCGTGTGATCCAGCAACTCCACTTTTAAGTACATATACCAAAAGAATTGAAAGCAAGGGATCAAACAGATACCTGTGCACCAACATTCACAGCAGCATTATTCACTACAGTCAAAAGGTGGAAACAATCCCAATGTCTACCAACAGATAAGTAAATAAACAAATTGGGTATAGCCATACAGTGGAATATTATTCAGCCTTAGGAAAGAATGACATTCTGATACATGTTACAACATGGGTGAAATTTGAAAATATTATGCTAAATCAGACACAGGAAGACACATCATATGATTCCACTAATATGAGGTACCTAGAACAGGCAAATTCAAAGAGACAGAAAGTAGATTGGAAGTTACCAAAGGCTGGAGGAAAGAAGAATAGGGAATTACTGCTTAACGGGTACAGAATTTGGGATGATGAAAAAGTTCTGGAGATGGATAGCAGAGATGGTTGCACAACATTGTGAATATATTTAATGCCACTGAATTATATACCTAAAGATGTTTAAAACCATCAATTTTTTGTTCTGTATATTTTACCACAATTTAAAAAAGCAACTTGTCTTTTTTTTGAAGTCCCATTTTTTTTTTTTTAATGTCTAATACTTGGGACATACTTAAACTGAAAAGTTACTGATCGTTTATCTGAAATTTCAATATAAGTGGGTATCCTGTATTTTATCTGGCAACCCTAAATGAGGGGCTTCGTCTTCACCATAAGCTTCCTAGAATCTTCCCAGGATCCAGAGACCATTGTTTCAAAACCAAACTCAGTGCTTGTGGTCTGATAAGAATGAGTGTACAAGATAGGCATAGGAAATCAGGAGGGTGCCTGCCCTAATTATAGACTCAGCCCTAGACAGAGGCCACAAAGTGACTCCCTCAACCCTCACTCGCTCCATCAGTGAAGAGGTAGAGATTAAAAATCTTGGTTGGGTTTCCCATCTGTTGTTTAATCATCATGATCCACAAATGCAGTAAAAGCTGGTTGTAAACCCCTTCTTATGATTGACCACGTGGCTAGAATTACAGTTGCAGATGGCGACGCTCATGCAGATGACTCAGACGATGGCCTTGTCCCCTGCCATCAATGCGTCTTCACACCAGAGTTGGTAAGAACCCATGGGGTGCCCAGATGCCTAATTGTACCACCGCTTGCACCCATGTCTTCTCGACGAAAGAAATTGCCTGCATAGCTCATCATGCCGCAAGAAACAACAGGTGCAAAAGGCAAAGGCCACTTTGGAACCATTTGGACCAGAGAACATGGCTCAGTATAACAAGAGCGCCCACAGACTTGGCACGCCTGCATTAATCTGCCTGCGAGCCGGGCCTGGAAGCAGACCACAGCCCTGGAGTCCACGGCTGCCTTTCCAGGTGGTCCCACCTACTCCTTCTCTCAACCGAGACGAAAGGCAGCTGGGGAGGGCATTTCACGAAGAGATGGGTCGTGTCCAATTCATTTTTACTAGGTGCTGACAAGTCACTGTGCAAGTCTGGAAATGTGTAGCACAGCAAAAACACACGGGTCACAATGCACTGGTGAATGATTACCAGAGGAGAAATTCATTACAGGCTGCTCTCAGCTCCCATCACATAAGGAAGCGTTACATTAACAAGATGGAAGGTCCCTCCGCGTCTCCTCCCCACCACAGCCCCCACTGCCACTGCCTGCCACCCCACTATTTCAATTTGTGTTGCATGGTGGGAGCAGAGCCCCAAGGCGGGGAAGTTAATTCAGCTATCCTCATCAAAAAGGGGGCCACAGTGGCAGCCAAAGCCAATTGAAGCAGATTCATGCACGCTCCATGAAATTATTTATGTCCAGCTTGCACCAGCTATGACCGCTGTAGTCTAGCGCCTATCTATGCCATTAAAACAGGATGAGGATTTTTTTGGGGGGTGGGGGTTGGTCCTATATCTTGCTTTTCATCCTGGGTGCACCTGCGTGCCTGTAGATGTGCCTCACCATCGTCCCTGTTGGCCCCCAGGTTCCCTTGCATGTCTAACCTTCCCTGACATAGACACAGACAGATGGAGGACTAGCAGGTACTAGCACAGAGCCCGTGCTGGAGAAAGCTGAGTGGCCAAGATGCATAAGACACGCTGGGTTTGGAGTCGCTCTGGACCAACAAGTTCTGGGGCAACGGGAACAGGGAGTCTCCATTTTGTGGTGGCCAGGAGGACGTGACAGATCAAGTGGCCTTCAAGTCCTTGCTGTCCAGTGTCACATGCAGTCACTGTCTAATTCCTCTTTCTAATCTCTCTTCTCCAATTAGCACTCCCCACATGAAAGAATCACAGGCCACAAATGGAAGGTTAGCGGAGAGTCAACAGCATGCAGACCGATGGGTCAATAGTTCTTCAATAATGGGATTTCTGCTCCTTCAAGATGCCATTCACGGGCGCCTGCGTGGCTCAGTTGGTTAAGCCCACTGCCTTCGGCTCAGGTCATGATCCTGGAGTCCCGGGATCGAGTCCCGCATCGGGCTCCCTGCTCGGCAGGGAATCTGCTTCTCCCTCTGCCCTCTTCCCTCTCGTGCTCTCTGTCTCTCATTCTCTCTCTCTCAAATAAATAAATAAAATCTTTAAAAAAAAGATGCCATTCACATGCCCAGGGGCCAGCCAGCTGAACCTGCTTTTAAAGTCAAATGCACAGCCAGGCCCAGAACGGACAGACTCTGCCTGGGAGGGGGCTCTCCACAGGTGCCTTCTGCAGAAGCCCGGAAAGCACAGTACTCTGGTCTCACCCCTGCGCCAAGCTCCTCACTACCAAGAGGCCAGGTCAAGCTCCTGTGGCAAATGTCACCCTCCAGTGGCCGAGCAAACCCCCAGCACGCTCGCCAGCCAACAGGATGCCGCGCATTCCACCTCCCTTGCAGGGGCCTGGGCTGAAAGCGGCCGTTTCATCACGCAGCTTTCTCCGGGCTGAAGCAGGAAGAGTGCACCTCTCCCAGGAGCGCGCCGTGGACACGTGCCCTCAGCTTTCCCCGCCCTGGGGAAACCTTCAAAACCATTCAATTTGTCTAAGCCCCATTCATCTTTAATGTCAGAGTCTACATTTTCTCCTCACTTCCTTTTTCAAAGCAGCCAAGAAAGAAAATGTCACTGCATTTGGGGCCAATTCAAAAGCCAGGCTTAGACAGATGTTCGGTTTCATTCTACCCCCCCCCCATGTTTTTATCTCCCGTGGAAACTTCGGGGGCTGCCCCTCCACCCCCTTCATTCCTCTGTTCACTTGGCGTCGTTTTGTGTCCCTCTGTTGCTCGCTCCTCACATGCATTCTTGTAGAGCATCAGCCTTAGAACTCACAAAGCTCTTGTTGACTGCAGCCCCAGCTAAGGGGACATGATGCTGATTTTTAGTCGGGGAAGGGGCTTGCCCGGTGAAGCTGTCGCCACCCCCATCAACACCCTGACAGGGATTCGGAGGTTGAACAGCAGATGCAAGTAAATGTCCCCTGCACTGCCTCTTAGAAACCATATTCCCCAAATTTGTCCAAAACACGTGGAATCATCCCGAGCCGTGGCCGGTTGGTTGGGAAGAGTGTACGCCTCAAACAGACTTTAAGCCGTGAAGGGCAGGTGGCAGTTCAGACGAAGATGACAGTTCGAATGCTTCCCTGACCGCCCCTGGCTCACCCACAAGGAGGGAGCTGATGCCCTGATTGATACCTGAGGGGGAAGCTGTCAGCAGGGAGGACCGCGGGGCGATCAAGGACTCAATCAGTGTCAGACCCATCCTGACACACACGGTGGTAAATCACCTTGGGTAAAGATTCCCAGCTGCTAGAGTGAAGAAGGGCGAGCAGGTAATAGAAAAACAGGGAGACAAGCACCTGCGTGGGCCCGGGGCTCTGGGATAAAGACACTTGGCCCGGCCTAGCTAGAGATGCACAAACCTCAGAACTCTGTCCACCCCTCCTCTGCCCAAGCAGAGGTACGGCACTTTCCTGAGTCAATGGCAGAGGGTTAAATACAACCTAGGGTGAACTTTAGAGTATGTAAATGATGTCTCCAGCACGCTGTTATAAATACATATCCTCCAACCAGCTGCCCAGGACGACTGCGGTGGAAAGCCTCCCTCCTCCCCTCCCCTCCTCCCCACCGCAGGAAGACGGAGGAGATCGTTGTTGGTGTGCAAGCCTGTCCTTGCCCGCTGATACCTGGAGTGAGAAACAGCACATGGTGAACTGTAAGGAAAAGAGGCCTCCAAGGCTCAGCGTTTTGATGAGAAAAGATTTCTCCAATTCCAGAAAGCCCCAAGACTGCACTTCAGCAACTTCCAGCCCTATTGCAGATGAGATTAGCATTGGCCAAACCCATTTCAGAGATTCTTTCAACCTGTTTTAATTAGACATTTAAAAAATAATCTTTTTTTTTTTTTTTTTTTGTCCAGGGGACAGAGATTCCTACGTTGGAAATAATGAACGGATTAGCGATTAATTAATTGCTGGCAGGTGCAGGGAGAAGCCATCTACGGCTTCTTAGCAATTTTCCCCCTTTCTCTCTTAAGATCATTCTTTCTTATTTTGATTAATTTTTTGGCACCCCAGCACTCCTCTTATCAAATATTCAAATAAACTAAACAAATAGAGTGTGCCGAGACCGAAGTGCTCAATACGGTGTTTAATTGGAATTGTAGCCTTGTTTTCTCCCGGTGGAGTCTCGGGGTACCTGGAAGCCTTCCCTGGCAGCCGGGTTGGACTCCAAAAGTGCATTTTTAGCATCTAGTTAATCTTCCTTTCAGGTGCCGAGGGTATGGCTTGATGGAAACACGGAGCAGTAAACCACCGGGTGGTTTGTGGTAAGGAACAGAGGCGGTGACACAGCGAGGCTGCGGGCTTTGTCGCACCCGCCCGTTCCACCGCTCACTTCTGCGGCGTGTCTACACGGCGCGAATGCGTGCCGGCCGTTGTGCTAGCCAAGGCCTCGTGGCCGCCGCCTGCCTTGGAGGCCCGCACCGCCGCCGCTCTGCGGGAGGGCGGCCACCCCCGTTGCGCACCTGAACAGCTCAGTCCGGCACAACGATCCAAATCCACGTCCTCAAACCCAAGCTACGGCCAGAGGAGGGGTGACGGGCAGGACACGTGCTCAAGCACAAAGCCCTGGCACTGGCCTCCCAGGGAACGTGGTCTTCGCATAGAGCTCTGCTCTCCCCGGAGGGACGGCTGCTCTGACAGCTAGGGCGCAGTACGCTTCCTCCGACCCGCGATTGTTCCTGAATGAGCGCCGGGTCCTATCTGACTCCGAGAGAGGACTTCAAGGACGCGGGTCTGCAATGGAGTCAGGGCTATTGGCTGTTTCAGAATGAGTGATGGGCTTCAGGACATGACTCTGGTGCCTTGTAACAGTTGGGAGACTCCTTAGGAGGGAGGGCTTGGACTGTCTTCTGAAAAGCAGCCACATTGTGGAGCCATGACCATAGATTTACCCAGAAATAATGATCAGGAAGAATAAAGAAGGAATGGAAGGCGAGTTTTAAAAGTGTGTCTCTGGTGACCACTATGTCCTTCAGCCCAAAGTATTTGTCTCCAGATCCAGGCAGAGACAGAAGTAGTTTGCTGCGACTGATGGAACCCAGACGATTCCCTGTCAAGCATTTCAGAAACTGTGCATTGAAAGGTAAAGCGGGGTTGGGGGGTGACAGGGAAGTCGCCCTGGGGAGTGGGGACACTGCTGCTCAGGAAGCTCAGAAGGAAATGAGAGTTGCTTCTGAGGGCTTCTAAAATCATGCGGGCGGAACGAGGGATCCAGCCAGAGGGAAGATTTTCTGGTACGTCTCTCAATCAATCTTTTGCTCTCTCCCAAGTTTGGAAGCATCGAAGGACTGGAATACAGGGATTCTAAAGCAGCCATGTATATAGTTGTTTTGGTTTTTTGTTTTTTTTTTTAAAGATTTTATTTATTTATTTGACAGAGAGAGACACAGTGAGAGAGGGAACACAAGCAGGCAGAGTGGGGGAGGGAGAAGCAGGCTTCCCGCCGAGCAGGGAGCCCGATGTGGGACTCGATCCCAGGATCCTGGGATCATGACCTGAGCTGAAGGCAGACGCTTAACGACTGAGCCACCCAGGCGCACTATAGTTGTTTTGTTTTGTTTTTAATCCTCAGGGACAGACTATTGGGCAGTTGTAAAAAATCATAATAGCAAGACAGTTCTTTTTATATAAATATGAAAAGATCTTTAAGGCATACAGTTAAGCCAAAAAGCAAACTGAAGGACCACGTCAAGCATGCAGCCCAGGGGCGCCTGGGTGGCTCAGTTGGTTAAGTGGCTGCCTTCGGCTCAGGTCATGATCCCGGAGTCCAGGATCGAGTCCCGCAGCGGGCTCCCTGTTCAGTGGGGAGTCTGCTTCTCCCTCTGACCCTGCCCCCATCTCATGCTCTCTCTCTCTCTCATTCTCTCTCTCAAATAAATTAATAAAAAAATTTTTTTTAAATCTTAAAAAAAAAAAAAAGCATGAAGACCAGACCATATAAATTGCAGGGCCCTGTGCAAAAATGAAATAGAGGGGCAGGGGGGTCAACAATTACTAAGAATTGCAAGACAGCAATAGCAGAACATTCAATCAAAGGCAGGGCCCTCCTGAACGCAGGGCCCTGTGTGACTGCACATGCATTCTCCACACCCACAGAGCCAGTCCTGCTGGTCGGCTACCATGCAGTGAACCTGAAATACTAAATAAGTAATAAGTAATAAGCTGTACCTACAGAGGGGTGGGTGAGAACTAGGTGAAAGGAGAAGAAGGTCCACTATACACCTATTTCAATTTTTTAATGTTTGAGCCATGTGGATGAATTACCTAGTCAAAAATTAAAATAGTTAAGAAAAAGTTTTCAGGACTCTAAAAAAGTCCACGGAGACTATAAACAATACATAGGTTTCCATTCACTTTTCTCAGTGATTCCATGTTGCTCCATGGAAGTCCTAGGAATGGGAAGAAGCTCAGAGAGAGCGGCATCTAACCGAAATGACAAAAGCCGCAACTGTCCTCTCTTAACACTCACTCACTTGCCATTGGACTCGGACTTCCAGAAGCCAGATAAAATAGAAAATGTTCTCTCTCTCTTTCTCTCTCTCTCTGTGATCTCTGTGAGGATCTCCTTGGCCTCCTGAACTTGGGCACAGGGGCCAGTGTCTACTTTCGAGGCCATCCTCCAGGCTAATAAGTGAGCAGAGGGACTCCAAATCTCATTAAATGCATGGGTTGGATGAATGTATCAGTAACAACAGTAATAATCCCTAATAACAAGATGTTTCAAGTTTAACTAAAAAGACACATCCATGTGTCTCCAGAAGGGTACAACCCAAAGAAATGGAAGCAGAACCTGAGATGCTCCTGAACTACAAATACTCATCATAGTTTACACATATCGAGGTCCTACCACACGCTAAATGAATTATTGATTTCATCCTCATGATTCCCCACAAGGCACATTCCACTATTTTTCTCATTTTGTGGATAAGGAAACAGAAGTCTGAAGAGGAAAAGTAACTTGCCTGATATTACCCTATGAGTGAAGGATAGAGCCAGGGTGGAACAAAGACACCCAGGCTCCAAAGCCCACATTGTTCACCATGAACCACATGTTAATGTAAATGATCTATATGATGTCGAACTAAAATATAATAATACTTCTCAACTGTTCCACTTAACAGGCTCTTCCATCCAGACACAATAGGGCTAATTTGGAAGTAAGGGCTGCCAACTTTCATTTGGGTAGATTTGGCTATGAATTCTTTTGCGCCATCAAGTCAAATGAACACACGGCTCACCATTCATTGTTTGAGGCCCACGTTGACTGTTAGTATGGCTCTGGATTCCCTTTTTTTGGGAAACAGTTCTTAAATTTTAACAACCTGACACCTCTTGGGAGCAACTCTCTCAAGACTTACCCATAAGCTCTCCAGGTGACGTAAGCAGTAAGGCAGTTAAAAAGAGTGAGGAAGAATTACTTCCAAGAGTATAGATAAATCAGTAAAATAATCAAGAGTCACAGAAGGTGGAGATCAGAGGCAGATGTTAGCATCCCTTAGCTGAGGAAAAGAAGACTCTAGGACTCAATTCAAACAGGCTGTAAAAATATTATACAGGTTGGACCAAACCACAACATTCCTTTGGGAACGTTACCCCTTCTGAACTGCCTGGGACACCAGGAACAAGTATCTATGTGAGAAAATCGTACATACATCGGTGCCATCTACATTGCCATGCATTTCTCCTCCACTAAATTGTCATGACTACTGGAATGGAAAAGCCAATTTCGGATAGCGTTTCAGCACCGGAAACACGACAAGGCAGAAGATAGGTTCTTGATATGTTTGTGGAAATGGTAATGAATGAATGACTCATCAGTCAATTGACACACTATCATCACCCTACAATGGGTTAGACAAGAAGTATCTCATGATAACAATCCAACCCCTCTCTGCAGCCAACCAATGAAATATTCAAATGATTTTTATTCCATTGACACTTGGTGATAATTGCTAGAAATTCTATTCCCAGTAGGCAGAAGCTGGAGATGAAACAGAACCAATGTCAAATTTCTTCATCAAGAGCTGGAAAGTGAGAACAAAATGTCTTGAATGTAGTAAAAGAGGAACATTTTGCAGATCAGCTTAATATATTGCCCTTGAGTGTGCCTAAATGTATTTGTGCGATATTGTCAAATAACGACTCGATAAATGCTTTAAAGCTTGTCTGGCTTGTTTAAATGTAAAATATTAAGAGAGAAAAGAGGTTTGGCTGAGTTTTACAAATTCAATACCCAAGGTAGTGTGGAAGGAAATAAAAACAGCTGAAATTTGTGTAGTTGCTAATTTAGTTGAAGAATAATCATCCATCTAAGCAAAAAAAAAAAAAAAATCTCTCTGCCACATCTGGAGGAACCAGTTATGGATGGGAAGGTGTGGCTTGGTTGCCAGAACATTTTCCTTATTAAAAAAAAAGAAATCTTAATTTTATGCAAATTGCCATGCAGTCTTTTTTTTTTTTTTTTCAGATTCAGAGCAATGAAACACAGAAAGCAGGAAGGTGGTTTGGGGACTTTTATAAGACTAACAAAGCCAGGCTTTCTCAGGAAGGATACTAGTTGAACTTCTCAGCCAGGTGATGAGGCCAAAGTATTAAAGGTATCCAGTAACAGCTGTAGGATGAGGAAGACCCCCCAGCAGCTTGTGAGGAGAGATCAAGGAATTGGTCTAACACTCTACGAATAATTGAAAATTGGGCAGTTTTACTTAAAGGGAAGAAGGGAAAAGTAGAGTCACAAATAAACCCTGTTTGATAATCAAAGTCTAGTGAGACAAAGAACGTATGCTGCACATAGATTCTTGTACACTAATTCTTGATATGCCTTTTTGAGTATCACTTTTTATACTATTCTTACTATTTTAAAAAATTATAATGAGATTTTCTTATTTTTCTCAAAACGAGTGACTCTCAAAACTTATCTACATCCGAGTCACCAAGGAAGCTCTTGAAAAATGATGATTTCCTGAACCGAAGGCCCCAAAAAGTCTAATTAGGGTACATGAAGCATTGGAGCACAGGAATCTGTGTTTTAACAAGGGACAGGAAATAAGTCCTAGGTAATTTGATGCAAGGATTTACATCTCACTATTGAGAAGCTATTCTTATGATTTATGTACCAGGTAATGTCCTGGATCTATGCAGCTAGAGCAGAGAATCACCACCAGGTGGAAATTTATCACAATTACAGGCATAATGGAAAGGAGAGCTCTGAGAGGTCAGAAGGTGGTGATTTTGTCATTTAAATGTGATGTAGTCAAATAACTACTCAATAAATGTTTCAAAGCTTACTTGGTTTGTTCAAATTTCAAATATTAAGAGAATGATAAGAGGTTCGGATGATTTTTACAAGTTCATTACCAAAAGTAATGTGCAAGAAATGCAAGTACTAGATTTGTAAATGGCTAATATATTGTAGAGTTTCGGAGTCCAGGACACATGGAAACAGGAGTCGGGAGAATGGTTGGAGAGCTACAGAAATAAATTCTATCTACTTTTCAGTTCCACCTGCCTCTCTCTGGAAGTAATGACCTGATAATACACTTCAAGCTAAACTGTTAACACCTGCATTATGAAGTCACCATTTGGTGGCCAATCTCTATTTTGACCTATTCACCCACCTCTCCAGGTGAGGCATGTCCAAAACTGCCTTCCCAGTACAAAGCATGTTCTTCTGATTTAATTGCAACCTTTCCTTCAACTGAGAGGGCATTGGGGGAGGGGGGGTGAACTGAACTGAATGTTAAAGAACTCTGCCCAGAACAGCATTTTGATCCCTCCCAAATATTCACATACCTCCTTCTCTCTCTCCTTCCATCACTATGAGAGTTCCATGGAGCAATGTGGCCCTAATACCAGGAACTTTTGTAATTTCCCTTTGTGGAAAGCCTGTGGCCACCATAGGTCAATAGAAAAGTAAGAGGAATGACTTCTTACCTGGATCCTACAGAGGAAGATCTGTTTTTCACCGACCCATCGTGGCACTCATTCACTCAGAGAAGAAATATGAGCTGAGACATACTAAGACACATCCTCTCTTAGAGAAGTTCAGCCCATACTGGCTCAGGAGAGCCAAAGATTTGTCAGAGAGCACATTTCCTAAAGCTTTCATCATTTCAGAGGCTCTTCCAGCCCTTTCCTCAAGGTCCCTACCTCAGTTACCCAGTTATTAGCACCATGACAACCATCAAGGACTACAAGGTTTGGGCAACGCGACGTCCTCCAGTGGGAAGTGTTTGACTCGCAAAGTCACAGTCTTCCATACCAATCTCTCATCTTCCCTTTCATCAGTAACAGCAGCTTGGACGAGACATCAAATCTGTGCAGGAGGCCACTGGCCTACAGTGTGGTAGGAAAAAGCACCGAGCATTTGGCATCATACACTAATTTGCATGACCAACGACAAATTACTTAGCCTCTCCAGGCATCATTTTCCTCCTCTATCAAAGGGCTATTCCTACCTTCTGGGTTTGTGAGAATGTGAGATAATGTATTCAAAATGCCTGGGATATAATAGGTGTTCAATAAATGGTAGTTATTATTTCATGCATGAGCCTCAGGCTAATGTATGTGTGAACATTTAGTTATTAATTAGAAGGTAAATGAAAGCTGGCTGGAGGGGATTGCATTTGACCTTTAGCAAATTATTTCATTTAGATGCGCTGACGCAAAACTATCACATCCTATGAAGAAAGACGAAAAGAAATCTGGCTGACAAAAGATATTTTAATAAATACTCAATTTTTCTCCAACATCCTCTCAGTCTATGACCACCCCACTATAATTTGTATGCCATTTGGGAAAGCTTTGTGCCTTTCCCTCTCTTGTCATAGTCAATCACTAACTGATCAGAGGCCAGATTCAGCTCAAAAAACCTTTCTTGAGTGCGTGCATCTAGTGATTGCTCCAAAAAAAGGAATTCTTAATGCTGTTCTCCCTCCAAATAAGCTTGCTACCAAGTAAGCGTGGGTGTCCTGGGGTTGATAGTCTCTCTAGATTATTCCTAGGCTGAGATCAGCTCATCTGGTAACTGGGATGCAGGAACCTAATGCATCCATCCTGCTATGTGCCCCATGTTATTGACAGGCAAAGAGAACCTGCTGCATGAAGAACCTCGTAACATGGAGGCCATGGTCATTACAGGAAGAATAGGGTATGTGTTCCAGCTGATGAGAGAAAAGGGTAAAGGGGAAAAGACCAGGGCTCACCACAGACCAGGCAGAGAAGAAATACATAGGCGCACCATGACCTTATCTTGGAGATCCGTGAAGACTCCGCCAATAAATGGGAAAAGGAGGCAAGAGTGTTAAGGGGGAAGGGTGAGCATCCATAAAGGCATTTCTGGGGTGGAGAGCAATGCACCAGACCAGCATAGGCTGCAAGAGTTTGAGAAGGATGAAGAAGCTAGAGTAGCCATTTTTTGCAGAGGAGTTAGTGACAAAGAACTGGCTGGCAGCCCCAGGGAAGAAGAGAACTAAGACTACCAGACTTTAAAAAATAAAAGAACTAGAAAAGAAAAGGAAGGAGAGCCTTAAAAGGAAATCAATTGCTGACACTACCCTGTTGGAAGAGATTTTGGATTCCACAACTGAAAGAAAAGAGATGTGTGTTTATCACGTGTGATTCTCGCAAGCTGCATCATACATAAGTAAATGGTGCTCTCAGGGGCCTCATGTGGAGTTTCTCTGCCTCTTAGCCTACCTGGGATGAGGATGTGCTAGAAAGTACAACCCAATGAACTTTGCAAAAAAGCTGTGACTAGTTTCGGAAGGCTCCATCTGTGAAAGCAGCCAATATAATAAGCTCGCATGTTGTGACTGATTACGCCCATTACAATTCCTGCATATTCCTGCCTTGGAAAGCCCACGGAGGAGCAGGAAGGAGAGTTAGGCAAACATCTCCGGGACTGGTTTTATTAAGCGTATGTGCCAGGCATTGCCTCTTTTGCATCCTGAGAAGCTATCAAGCCCTTTGAACTTACCATTTTCATCAGAAATCATCTATTTTGAATAATGATACAGCAAATCCTTGGAGTGCTTTTTATCCAAGGTCCTCAAAATGCATTACTATTACTGCTGATTCTTAGCATTTGGTAGCTAGTGTTACATTAGTTTTCTAGATGGTTAAGCTAAAGCATTTAATGGCAAAATGCAAAATCAGTTGCAAAGGTAGGAAAAGAGTTTAGAATACGCTGGGTCAAGCTCTGACCGCTTATCTACGTAACTATGTTTATTGGTACATGCCAACACCCAGATGCACAATTATGAGCTAGGAGCAGGTGAAGAATTTATTTTATGACTGTCCATTTGTAGAGGACCTTCGTCATGTTGGTGGCTGCCTGACATCTTTTACATATACTTCTTCTTTTTAAGATTTTATTTATTTATTTCAGAGAGAGAAAGCGAGCACACAAATTGGGGGAAGGGCAGAGAGAGGGAGAGGGAGAAGCAGACTCCCCACAGGGAGCCCCAGGTGGGGCTGGATCCCAGGACCCTGAGATCATGACCTGAGCCGAAGGCAGATGCTTAACCAACTGAGCCACCCAGGTGCTCCACATATGCTTCTTATGTTTGGGGAGGATCTCACTTCCCTATCTCCCTTGCAGCTGCAGTGCAGACATGTGGCCCGGGCTCCTCCAATCAGATGCAACCGAGGGAGCAGCAAGTCTAGTTCCTGGTGCAGAGGCTGCAACAGAGCAAATTCTAGTGCTAAGTCCATGGCGGTGGCTGCAATGGCTTCCCCATCAGACCAGTTTGCATAGTTGTAGGCATCTTTCCCCATCAGACCAGCATAGTTGTAGGCATCTTTCTATAGGTTTAGCCTCTAGCCTGGTTCTTCAGCTCTCTCAATGACCTTACGAACTCCTCTGTCCCCTTTGAACAAACCCTTCTCTGCCCAGTCAGCCAGACACAGCTTCGGTCACTTGCAGCTAAAATTCCTGACAAGTATTCCTTTACATCCCATGGAAAATAGAGCTTCACAGACTCACTTTTATAGTCTTAGATAGGCTGATAACTGCATATCAATCCATTTTGGAACCTGAAAGTCAATTTGCTCAATTTTTATTTGGTATTTATAAATATCTAGTATCTACTGAGCACTAAGTCCAAAACTCCGGGCTAAGCATTATGGAAAATATGTGCTGGGTTCCAGCTATGTGCTATGTATCACACTGAGGGCTGGGGCCTCCGAAACGTGAGGAAAAACAGACATGGCCACCACCCTCCGAGAGCTGACAATCCACAGGGAAAGGCAGACAGTAATTGAGGAATCACACTCAGAACTGTAAAATTGCCACTGTGATTAGTGATGTGAAGGGCAGAGAAAGCATCCCTGAGGGAAAAATATGTTAGCATGAGATATGCCTTTGAAAAGAGCACACGAGAGTCAGTTGGAAAATTAACTGGAGGAAAATCAAAATAGATGGAGACAGACCAGCGAGGAGGCCATTTGAGTTATTCAGGAGGGAGTTGATGGTAGCTTAGACTAGGGAGGGAGGGGCAGATAGAGAGAAAAGGACCGACTCAGGAGACATTTAGGAGAAAAAATCAAGAGGACTTCACGATGAATTAGGTGTAGGGAAATGAGGTAAGGTCATAGATGACTCCCAGGTTTCTGACTTAAGGCACTGGGTAGATGGTGATGCCTGTCCCTGGGAAAACACCAGGAGAAAATCAAGTTTTGTAGGGACATGGTAAGCTCAGTCTCACATGTGCTAAATGAGTGGCCTTTGAAGCATCCATGAGGACTGGAGCTCAGAAGAGAAGACTATGCCAGAGGCACAAACTAGTTCTTGTACAGCTGAAGCCATCATATGAATGGGATTTCTTAGGGACAAACAGCCTCAGAAGAAAAAGAAGGCCTTGGGCTTATTCTTAAGGCATGTAAAGCATAGGTCTAAAAATCAGGGAGCCACCTCTCAACAGCTACCAAAAGGTAATGATAGTCTGTCTGTAAAACATCAACAAGGCAAAATGCTTTAATCCAAGAAACAGATCTTGATTCTGTTGCTACAAACTCCTCTACGGTCAGGATCACACACTCAGGGGTCTAGCCAGCCTATACTCAGTTAATGGGCGAAACAGGGACTATGGTATGAAGCAAAGTACATGTCCTCTCTAAAGGGTGTAGTGGGGGCTCCTAGGTGGCTCAGTCAATTGAGCATCCGACTCTTGATCTCAGTTCAGGCCTTGATCTCAGGGTCATGAGTTCACGCCCCACGTTGGGCTACATGCTGGGCATAGAACCTACTTTTAAAAAATAAATAAAAATTAAAAAATAAAGGGTGTAGTTGGTTCCAAGCTCAGGCAAGTTATTCCCAGATATGATACTTGTATCCATGTCTCTCTATTAAGTCTCCCACTGTTTGAAATAACTACTGTGGTTTACATTAACCTGAATGGACCTTGACTGAAACGGTATTTAACCCAGATTTCTAGAGTCAGAACCCAATTCTCCGCTTCTGACTTGGAAACGATCTTCAACTACTGTAAATCATTTTCCTACTAAATCCCCTGTTTTTCTATTTCCAAATACCTCCAAAAGACTACTCTTCTACCCCAAACACTTTCCCTAGCTATAAATACTATCCCTGGGGTGCTTGGGTGGCTCAGTCAGTTGGGCATCTCCCTTCGGCTTGGGTCATGGTCTCCAGGTCCTGGGATGGAGCCCCACCTTGGGCTTCCTGCTTGGTGGGGAGTCTGCTTCTCTCTCTCCCTCTCCCTCTGCCCCTCCCCACCACTTGTTCTCTCCCTCTCTCAAATAAATAAAATCTTTAAACATAAATAAATAAATAAATAAATAAATAAATAAATAAATAAATACTATCACTAAAACTATTTTCCAATCTCTAACACTCTAACCACAGTTGGCCCACCCTAAAACCCCCTCTATTATTCGAATCCACCCTGAAGACAAGGGAAACACTGGCATTCAAGCCCCACAGTGCGCCAACAGAGGCTAAACCATCTCCTGGCACTATAAAATAATTTGGGTTAAGAACCAGGAAGCTAGGCCAGCTGAGGTGAAGGGACAATCTCTGGGAGCCAGCGGCAGGAGTGAAGACAACAGAGTTCTGGAGTAATCCTGAGGATGGCCTAGGGCTGAGAAAAGAAAGTGAGAGAAACTAGAAAATAATGAGAGGCACTAGGTCTCAATGTTAATCAAATCTGGTCTCCAATTTTTTTTTCTTGCCAATCAGTACCAGTATATTTGCCTGCAGGTCTGGAAGATATTTTCCATTTATATGCATTCAGTTTTGTTTTGTTTTGTTTTGTTTTGTTTTTTCATTCTCAGTATTCCTCTGAAGTAATACATTGCGTGTACTAATTATAACTGCCAGCTATTGACTAAATCTGATATGTGGTTGAACTGGATTTATTTCTTAGTTTAGTATTACAACACACACAAATACTCACTCACTCACTCACACAAAATCAAATTCTTCCTCCCCCTTCCTACTCATCCAACCCCAAACCCTAATTATTAAACAGAGGCATGAAACAAAGCAGACCATCAGTGCACGTTGAGGTAAAGCAGCTGTTGGAATTTGCTCTGCCTCAGCCTACACCAGGTGAGTCAACCACACAGCTCACTGTGTTGCAGCTTCCAAGGCAAACATCTTTGGGAGACATTACACAGCACCCAAAACCAGATCGCTGTTAGTATTTTCCATACAATCTTGGTTAGCGATGGTAAGAGCTTGCCCCCAAATTCCCTTTCTGTTGACATTAGGCAGGACTTCTGTCAACAAACATTACATCAACCAACACCTAGCAGAATGTCTCACACATGGTAAATACTCAATACTTGTTTTAAAAAAAAATCAGAAGAAAATCAAATGAAAATGAGCCATCCTAATCTAATGAGTGAACGCAGTAAGGCACTGAGTGTCATAGCAAGCATCATATAAATATTAACAATTAGTATTATTATCTGGAGTCCCAGTTGCCCTTTGTTCACATTCTGGGAACCCAGAAGAACCTCTCCCACTTCCTTCTCTCACTCCACCCCTTTATTTAAATACTATCACAACTTTCAAAGAAATTTAAACCACACCTCTCCCCACCACCCACCCACCCACCCACCCACCCACACACACACACACACACAGTATGGTCTCTCAAGAATCGCTGGTGGGAGCGTAAGCAGCACAGCTCCTACAGAGGGCAATTTGAACACATCTATCAAAATTACAAATACTTTTCAACCCAGCAGGTCACACTGGAGAATTTCTCCTACAGATTAACTCACAACCATGTGGCATAGGATAAGTACAAGGTTGTTCATTGCAGATTTGCTTGAAATGGCAAAATGGAAACAAGCTAAGCATCCATCAGTGGGGAACTCATTAAATAAACCTTGGTAGAAGCATAGCATTTGAATACTATACAGGAATGAAGACATTTTCAATGAGGACATTTTCTGTGTACTTTTATGTGAAGATCTCCAAGATGTATTGCTAAGGGTTTGTTTAAAGGCACAGAATAACAGTGTATAAAACATGCCAGATTTTGTATAAAAGTGGTGATGGGGAGGGGATAAGAATAGGTAGTTGCAACTGTTCTACATTAAGAAACTCTGGAAGGAAATGACGGAAACTAAGAAGAACAATTACCATGGCAGGGAATGGAGAATTCTTACCTTCGGGGGAAGGTAAGGACTGAAGGGAAAACTTTTTACTGTGAAACTTTAAATTATCTATTCAAGATAGATCGATAAACCCACCTTGCTTTCAAGTAAAAAGAAAACCTAGTCTTTGACAATCTAAAGAGCGTGTTCATCTGCCAGTGCTCTATACTGGAAGTCGATGCCCTGAAAGTTCAACATTTTGCCCAGTCGGTACCCTATCCTCCAGGCTCTTCCCTCACCCACTGGGGGATGATGCAGACTTTGAGATGAGCCACTGTGCCTGGAAAGCTGGACACTTGTATCAGCTAGCTTAACACAGTCTGCTGGGCTATGGTCTATTCTCATATCTATGTATTCCTTCTGGGACACAGGAGGATAAACTAAGAAAAATCTCTTGGGTCAGGGACTCAATATTATAACTCTTTATTTCTTTGCTTTCATCAGTTTAAATCCAGACTTCTAATGTGATTTGCAAATAGCTTTGTATGATATGATAAGAGAGGTCAGAGGACTTCTTAATCCATCTAAAAATATATAAACGCACCACAACAAAAATCCATTAAAAGTAGAAATAGCTAATCCTTTACATGAGGAGAATAAATAATTCACCTCCAGGTTTTCCCACCATAAATCAGTTCTTCCATAATCAGATGCCAGCCCTGGAATAGGAAAGCAAAGCAGCTGTATTAAACTTTGACAATTAAAAAAAAAAAGGAATGGAAAAAGTGGGGATGAACCATTTGTTTTCTTTCCATGTAGTTCTCTAAACAAACTGCATAATGAATGAGCTGGGGAGAAACCAGTGTCTTAATTCTATTTCTAAAGAAAACCTTTCTTTTGTTTTTCCCTCAGGTAAAGGATGTATCTGACTCACTTTATGGGTTCCAACAATGCCATAGGACAACCCTCTGATGTGATTCAGGCACCTGCATGGGCTCATCCCGACTCCAGTGAAAGACCTACAAAGAAGAACCTGCCATCTTGGCTTCAAGCTCGGTTGGAGGAGAAAGGGAAGGCTCAGGGACAGAATAATACAGAATTCATTCCACACCACAAAAGGCCATAAGGAAAAGAACTACCCCAATGCCTCCTGGAGTCAGGAAGAACCAGAAAGGCTATGGAAGAAGTTTAAGGAAGAAGTCAGGAAATGAAGCTCAAGCCAAGCCAGCCACTTCAATGCAGATGACTCCTATCACAAGGTTTTTTAAAACTCAGCTAACAAACATTTGCATGGGTCTTGCTCTGTGCCAGGCACTGGTCTAAATGCTTCAAATACCAACTCTTCAAAGCCTCACAATGTCCCCCTGAGGTAGGTTCTATTGTGCTCTCCATTCTACAGGTGAAGAGATTAAAGTGCAAAATCATTAAGAAATTCGCCCCATGTTATTCAGCTGTGCATAAGGATGCCCAAAGATGTTTCAGTTAGTCACCAGCTTTACAAAGGGCTGGCACCACCATCTTCAGTTCTGTTCTGGGCTCTGGGCTGCATGTGGGGAAGGAAGAGAATACAAGTGGCCACAGATATATTGCAAACTGGCCCAAAGGTTAACAGAGCTGCTTTTGCATCCTAATAATTATCATTATATAAGGAATTTTAATAGGGCTTACTTATCTTAGCATTCTCAAACCTCACCCACATCCAATTGAGAATCACAGTGAAAAACATTTGCAAGTCAGCTCTTCTCCAACACCATTAATAACATGTATGAGGAGGGATGTGGGAGAATTCTCAAGACAACTACACCTCACTTCCTCATCTGAAAGGAGCCCCCAAAATGTGAACTCAGCATAGTACCTCAGAATGTGGTATATGCAGGAGTAAGGATGTGTAAAATGTGAAGTAGAAAAGACAAACTTTGTATCAGTTAGCTATTGCTACAACAAAGCTGTGTACAAATAACTCCAAGACTTAATGGCTTTTTCTCAGACAACTGGATATCAGCATGGAAAAATAATATTTGGACCCTTACCTCATACCATATACAAAAATTAATCAAAATGGATCAAAGACACACCTATATGAACAAAAACTATAAAGCTTTTAGAGAAAACATAGGAGTCAATCTTCATGACCTTGGATTTGGCAATGGATTCTTAGGTATGACACCCCAAAAGTACA
Source organism: Mirounga angustirostris (assembly GCF_029215605.1). Taxonomy (NCBI): domain Eukaryota; kingdom Metazoa; phylum Chordata; class Mammalia; order Carnivora; family Phocidae; genus Mirounga; species Mirounga angustirostris. The sequence continues at coordinate 165,820,469 of NW_026991711.1, forward strand.
AGTGACAGAAGAAAAAATGGATAAATTGGACTTCATCAAAATTAAAAACTTTTGTGCAACAAAGGACACTATCAAGAAAGTGAAAAAGCAACCCACAGAATGAAAGTATTTGCTAATCACATATCTAATAGGGGTCTAGTACCCAGAATATACAAAGAACACTTAAAATTCAACAACAAACAAAACAACCAACTCAATTTTAAAATAGGCAGAGGACTTAAATAGACATTTCTCAGAAGATATACAAATGACCAAAAAGCACATGAAAAGATGTTCAACATCATTGTCATTAGGGAAATGCAAATCAAAACCAAAATGAGATACTACTTTATACCCACTAGGGTGACTATTTATAAAAAATTCTTTTTTAAAAAAAGAAAAAGAGGTGGGGGAAGGAAGAAAGAAAGAAAGAAGATAAGTGTTTGTGAGGATGTAAAGAAATCAGAACCTTTCTGGGGCACCTGGCTGGCTCAGTCAGTAGAGTGTGCAACTCTTAATCTTGGGGTTGTAAGTTTGAGTCCCATGGTATGTGTAAGGACTACTTAAAGAAAAAATAAAATCTCTATTCAAAAAATCATTTATACTCAGTCATTCATCTGTAGGTTACCTATGGGTAAGGTGACCTAGTGTGAGCTAGTTTGAGCTTTGTTCTGGGATACAGGCTGGAGCCAAGTCTGCTCCCGTGTCTCTCATCCCCCTCACACTGGTAAGCTAGGCAGAGCATCTTCTTCCCATAGTGATGGCAGAAGCACAGGAGGGCAGACCCAATATACTCCAATGTATCTAAAGCCTTGGTCCGCATAATGCCTATTAACATCTCATTGGCCAAAGCAAGTCACACAGCTGAGCTCGAGGACAAAGGGCAGGGAAGCACACTCCAGTATCTTCAGTACCGGTGAAAGGAGAGGCAAAGTTGAGTGATGACATAGATGAACCTGGAGGACAATATGCCAAATTTAAAAGCCAAACACAAAAAGACAAATACTGTATGATCTCACTTAGATGTGGAGTCTGAAAAAGCTGAATTCATAGAACCAGAGACTAGAACAGTGGTTGCCAGGGGCTAGGGGTGGGCGGAAATGTGGAGATGGTGGTCAAATGTACAAGGCTTCAGTGATCCGATGAATAAGTTCTGGGGATCTAATGTACAGCATAGTGACTATACTTAATAATACCATATTGTATGTTTGAAATTTCCAAGAGAGTAAATCTTAAGTGTTTTTAACACACACACACAAACGTGAATATGTGAGGTGACAAATGTGTTAATTAACTTGATTGTGGCAATCATTTCATGATATATACATGCATTAAATCATCACATTGTACACCTTTTAGAAATCATATTGTACAACTCAAATATATATGATCTGATTTGTTAATCATACCTTGATAAAAAATGGAAATACATAAATGCATAAGAATAATTTTAGAAGTTGAATGATGAAACACAATGACAAAGAAAGGAGTAAAGAATTGGGAGCTACAATCCAATCTATCACAGCTCTTTCTCTACACAGACCTTTTCCTTCTATTCTCCTAAATGGCAAGAATTGCTCCATATCTTTCCCACCAGCTTTTATAACTCTTTAAAGCAAAGGACCTCCTTCTAAGGAATGTGACCCAATTCACTCAAGGTAACTCTTATTCAGTTGTAGAAAACACAGATCAAAGTGAATGTTTATAAACTTAGCCAAGCTTCACTAATGGGCAGCAGGTGGAAACGACGGGTTCCAAGGCAATTACAAAGTCCTTGCTATCATATTACACATTTTCAGGTGTGTAGGTCTTCCATCATCTTCCGTGGCAGGTTTTAATCTGACCATCACTCAAGGGAAGAGAGAGGACCTGGAGGACCGGGTAGGAATTTCATGGGCCCGTTCTGGAAGTAGCAGACACCACTTCAACCTTCTATTGGCCAGAACTGAGTCATGTGGTTGCAACTTTCACAGCTGCAAAAGAGACTGGGAAATGCAATGGAGCTGTGTGCCCAAGAAGAAAAGGGGGCCGTTGAAGGGAATGGTTAGCTAGTCTCTGCCATATTCTGTATTAAGCTGCCTTTACTTGAATGTCAAGCCATCTAAAGTTGGCTCTACAAAGTGTGAATCTTTTGTTGTTGGGAATTTAGGGGACCATTCCTCCTGGCTGGAAGAATAGAGGGGAGTCCTGGCACTAGATTTGAGGACATTGAACAGTTGGAAAAGTAGCGACAGCAATAAAACAGACCCAAATCAGCTCAAAGGAATGGAAAGCTACATCAAAACTTAAAGAAAAAGCATGCGAAGCATCAGTGACCCACAGGATTCCAATGCCTGGAATCCAAGCAAGAAAACGGAGTGAGTTCTTAGAGACAGGCACCATCAAATGACAAAAGCCTTGACTCCACTTAAGTCTGGCCTGGGGAAGCAAGACTTCCATGTAAGTTACATAATTCACCGTTCCATTAATGGCTTGCTCCCTAGACTTTTACTGTCACCTTGAATAAATTTAAGATTGAACAAGCAATGTAATCAAAGTGATTTGGACACAAAAGTCTTTCTCTCCCACTCTTTCTCCAACCTTCCCCTCATTACAGCCGCCCTGAATGGGAGTAGAGGAAAAGTGAGGCCCGCGAGGCTGTTAACACCTCCAAGGCCAACGAAAGACAGAATGAATACAAAAATCCTACTTCCAAAGTACTCATTGTGCTTCTCAGAGCTGGCAAGCTCTTTCTTTCTCTGCAGTGACCTAGTCTTCTCCCCTGAAATTTCAAGCCCGTTGCCATTTCCACCTCTCTCAACTGGGGGCTTTATTATCTTAAGGTGAGAAAAGTTTCTTCAGCAGAAGTCTGCCTGGGAGAGAAATCAGAGTGATTTAAGCAGTGCCCATGTGTGTTGGAGAAGAGAATCTCCAGCTGACACATCAGAGAGGAAAAATGTAAGCTCAGATGCATTTATTAAGGGAGGTTGGATATCTGTTCAGCCAAGCCTCCTTTTTTTTTTTTTAAACTCTCAGATACTATTTTAATGAAAAGCCACCACAAGTCCTCAGCAAATCACAGCTTTGAAGGAAAATGTCAATCCCTATCAAACCCCGAAGAATTGTTGGAGCTGATGGAAATCTAAACTCATCAGCTCCTTTCCCCATTTCCCCCTCCATGGGCTCCAACCGGCCCCCTCCTCCTGCAGCTCTCCCCGGGAGTGGAGAAATGGGGCTACAAATCAATGCCCAGGGGACATCCCATCAGACAATGGGAAGGTCTAAAGAAAGGTTAAAGCAGAAAGGAAACGAAATTTATAGACTTAGCATTAAAATCTTAAAGGACCTTAGGAACAGCAATGAATCTGATGTTAGGAAAGGCAGGGGCTGTCAGAGGCCACAGCAGGAAGGCCTGACAAGGGCCATAAATCTAAGCTGGGAGCAGAAAAAATGGGCGTGATGAAAAGAGTCCAACCTGGACTTAAAAGAGAGGCAAGGCCGGCCGCAGAGGCATGGTGGGGAAGGAGTGCAGTGAGGACTGCAAATAAGGAAGGCAGTGCGCACTGCAGATTGTGGGGGCGGGAGAGGGGGCAGCTTACTGGCAGAGGCCACCAACAAAGGCACCAGCGACACGCCTTTGGCTGTGGGGGGGACCTTTGAAGCTGATCCCCAAAGAAAGGAAACAGAAAAGAGGTGGATGCTCCTGGTTGCACAGATGAGATGGGAGGTGGGGGGCTGAAGAAGGTCGTGGAGGGGGAGCTGGGGAGGGGCAGGAGTTTCCACTTGGTTACAACACAGGCTGGGAAGCCAAGAATTCCCAGGATTGTCTTTAATTTTCACTCCCTCATTCTGTCATATTTTGGGGTTTGGGGTTTTGTGTGTTTGGATTATTCCTTCTGGGGCCCAAGTAAAATATGTGAAGACACTAATTAAAATACATAAAACCACTGCAACTGAAAATGACATACCATGAATTATCATTAAAATGCCAAGCTCAGTGGCCTTTCCCTGGGGGTAGGCCTGATTGGAAAAGCAGGACTGGCACTGGGGAGTGGGGGGGTCACCAGGGCTTGTGCCAGCTTCACCCATGTCCCAGAATGAAGCATTGTTGCCTCTGTCTTGGTGTCCCCCACCCTTCCCCCTACCGTGGAAGGGAAGTTGGTGGATGTGTTTCACAATTGCAGGAGAGGATTAACTGAGTGAATAGCTCCATGGTATACTTCAAACCTTTGAGATTAAGATTTAATTGTTGACGCAGTGGTAATGGGGCTGTATATGTATACATCTATCCAAGCATTTACGAAATGCAACTTTTTCAGTTTTTTGAAATATGAAAATCAATATATCTTCTCCCTGCTTAACATTCTTCTCCATTCCTTTCATTTTCTACATTCTGCATTTCTTTTCTTTTTCCTGGCTGCTCTTGCCTTCTTATCAAATTTCTGTCCACTTTTCTCTCCTGGCTTCCATCTTTTCTCTTGTCTGCCATTTTGACTCTCCTCAGTTTCTCACACCTCCCATTTGTCTCAGAAACTAGAGTGCATCTCAAATGCAATGTCATTTCATAGGTGAATACATATGGTCATTAATATTCATTAGTTTTCTTAATCTGTAGTAAAAATAGAAAAAAAAATGCTACTTTTCCATGTGTCAGACTCGTTGATTAGCAGACTGTACTTTTAATATGAAACTCTCATTCCATGGAGAACCTGAAGCCTGAAAGCTCAAGGGCGGGGAGGGGGTTGAGACTTTCCTTGGACTAACTAAGGAAAGGGGGGATCAGCAAAGTTAAGCAATAATCTTGGGGAGGAAATTTCAGCTTCAAAGTGATAAGCGATACAAACCTCAGGAGTGAATTCATTTCCCAAAGATAGTGATCATCTTTTCACATCGTGGACTCATCAGCAGATTAAAGGGATTTCCACAAAAAGTTAAGAATCTTACACTCTAGAACCTAATAAATGCCTTAAGGTGTTATAAACTCAATGTGGATCACAAAAAAACTGACTGCTGTGACCCAAACCTAGCATGTACTATCTTCAAATAGAAAGAAGCCAAAAAGGTCTCTGAGGAAGGTAAAGGTGTGTAAAAAGTTAAAAAAATAAATAAATAATGGAAAAGTAAACACCACCTCATATGTAAGGAAATTCTGATATTAGGACCTCCAATAAGAAATAACTTTTTTTTTTTTTTGCTTAAGTCGATGGATCCATAAATAAATGAACTTAATCTGACTCCTAACTAACTCATTTGGTGAAAAGCTGGTAGACTACAAGTTTATTTGCAGAACTGGGGTCTTTCAGCAACTCAATAACAGGCTTCCTGTTGGACTTTGGGCAAGTTATTTAACTACTTGATATCTAAAGTTACTCATCTGTAACATGAGTAAAACAAGATGATAGCCATGTTAGTTTTGGCTCTTGGGCTGCTTCCAACCTTGAATGTGTAACTGAATCTCACAGAGGAACTTCACAGAATTAATGAAGATCTGCAAATCCTAAAGGGCCTCAGGTTGAATGTTGACTTCATGGTATTATCATTATAGAGTAACTGTTAATACCCCTGTACTACCACCCCTCTCCTAAGTCATCACTCTCTTGTGTCTGGTCTGATCCCTCTGTGCTTAAGGACACATCTAATCACCGACTCCTAGAAGGCCGTCCTGTTGTTCCACCATCCATTAGAGCCCCTACCATATTGTTCCTCTAGAATGCACAGAGAATCTTGTTGACTTTGATTTGTCTCTTCTTCCTCCTTCCTTAACACCTTATAATCTGGTTCCTGTCCATCACCACATATGACTCTTTGTGTCAAACTCAGTAGTTTCCCTATATACAAATCTTTCTAGAAATCGTGTTCTTCTTATCACTTTTTCTAGTACTGTGATAGTTTAAATATAAAGTTTAAATATAAATGTCAGAGATGCATCCATATAGCAGATCATCTCCAACTTTTCTGATAACTCCTTGGCAGATTCTTATATCTCCTCCTGCCCAATGATCATCCCTTCTAACTCTTCTCCATGTAGCTTTTCCAATAAGTGTTTCATCTAATTATGTAGATTTCCTATCAACTACATGTATGATCTCCAGCTGTTATTCCTTATCTTTTAGATCTGCAGCATAAATTCTGTCCAAGATACATGTGTCAGTTATCCATTGTCAAAATAATAGTGCGTAACAAACTACCTTAAAACTTAGTGGTTTAAAACAGTAACCAATTTTTATTGCTCATGAGTATATGAGTGCTCTGGATAGTTTTGTGATGTGGGCCTGACTTGTTTGATCTCAATTGGGTGTTCATATATCTGCCGTTTTCCCAGTCAGTCTATTACACCATAATTATCCTGCCATCATATAAGGCCAAGCAAAGAAAAAGCTAATGTTTGTGCCTGACTTTGTTGGTAGTATTAACAGCATCCCTAAATTCCCTAAGCGTAGGCATTTAAAACCATCATTCAGCTTACTTCAAAATTCCAGCATTTTCTGAATCTTTTTTTCTTCATATCACATCCCACCCAGGCTCTTAAAGTCATTTCCTCACAAGCTTCCACATTTCCAGGGATCTCTCACTCCCTATAAGTCATCTTAAATGGAGCCCTGCATTCCCCTTCTATGAACATCATTTGACCCTCTCAGCCGCTGATAAAAATCTCTGCTCCTGGTCATGTTCCTCCACAAACATTTGCATATCTATGCACTGGGTTGGTGTGTCACATCTTAAAAATTAAAAGAAGAAAGGAATCAATAGAAGAATAATTTTTTTGATAGAAAAAGAAAGAAAAGGAACAACTAAATTAAATGGCACAAAAGTTGAAATCCAGTTTATCTATTTCCTCTAATTGAGCCAAATCCTGGAAGACTCTGAAAATGACATATCAACATCCTCAATCCAATCATCATGCTGTATATCCATCTCTACTTAAAACAAACAGACATAATTGTTGGAAAACTCATTAATCCAGATCTTACTGATATAGCTACTGTCAAAATTAATCATCTCTTCCCAAGCAAGATGGTTTTCCCTTTGTTAAATTCACTGGTGCCCATGAGGAAAATAAAATGTGCCTGGATTTTCAAAAGTAGGTTTGAAAAGATCCAAACACAATGAATAATTTCTAGAACTAAAAGCTGTAGTTGGAGTATAATGTCCTATTTGGGCTAAAAAATGGAAACATCTTTCATGTATTTGCTCATTTTTATTGTCAACCCTTGCTTGCTGTTCTTCTAAAAATGCCCATGTCTTTACCTTATCTCTTATTAAACCTATTTCTAGACGCATAGGTCTTGGTCCCCACCACTGTTCTATTCTCCAAGCTTGCCAACATTGCTTGGCACATAGCTGAAACTTCACTATTTATCCTTTATAGTGATAGTATGAGACCCATTTCAAATGGACCACCTCTTTGTCAGTGGACTTCACAAAGACACAAACTTACAATGAAAATGTGCAGCCTTTTGAACATCTGGAATACATGCCAAGACTTTGGTCTGAACACTCTTCCCTGGAGATTTCAGATTTGTCTTTCTTTTGAATTTGAATGTGTGTGGTTATAACAATTGTTCTCAAAAAACCAATGTCTGGTGCCTTTTCTTTGGATTAGTTTAGACTCATAGCTTTAAACTAACTTCAATCCATTAACAGTTACTTTCTATTCTTTTTTTTTTTTTTTGGAATTTGGTTGTCTTTATACTCTCCTCACCCTGTGTCTTTTAGAGCCTCAACTTCTAGGTCTCAGGGCCAACACTGAAGACCCTTGGAGGGAAGACTAATCCTTCTGATTTTGTTTAGCGTAAGTTTAGCCTTTTTCCCTCTCTGTTCTCCATGGCTCAGCAATTATTAACAACCATATGTAATCTCAAACATTGCTTCCATCGATATATGTTCAGGTATCCTATCCTATGCTCATATATGGGGAACCATTAGATCCTTTTTGGTTTTCTTCAGTTACTGAATTTGAATTTCTAATTTTCCCTCCTGTCTTCAGTATAGAATCAATCAGACCAGAGGTTCACAGTAACCAAGCAAGAGGGTAGGACCAGGGTTGAAGAGGGCTAACTTTCCCAGGTGGTTTTTCTTTTATACCTTCCCATTTTTGAAGGATTGTTCCCTGTAAGTTGACTTCAAGCCCCATATTTTACAAAGCTCCTTCTCACAGAGTTCACCTCAGCTCTTTCCTCTTCTCTCTCCCAACAAAGTCTTGAGGCCCAAGAAAGTCTTCTTTCAATCCATACAGACAAGCAGTTCCACTTATTAGTTTGATTCAATGCCAAGTTACTTTTCTGAAACACTTTCAGTCTGTACTATAAGCCAACACTCCCACGAGAGCTGGCTTGCTTCCTTCCCACACTGATGGTGTGAGAGGGGAAAATAACACCCCACACATCAAAGAGCAATCCTGCTCAGGGCTGTGATTGGTTGAGAAACAATGCAGGGCGCGGTTCTGGGTCAACTGTCCAGCTCTTCTGCTCATCCTCTTTAACTTACAAAATGGAATAAATGATGAACGGGAAAATTAAGCAAATCAAACAAGATTAATTAAGTGAGCTTCTCTTTCCACATGCTAATCTGCATAGTGATGGGGAGCAATTTCAAATCAAGATGTGAGCAGTAGCCAAAACTATTAGTAGGTTGGGAAATGGAGTGCATCAAGGGTCAGATTTAGAAAACAGTGGTCTTTTGCCAAATCACTGAAATTCTAAACAAAAACAACACTCGGATACATTGAAAAGACCAACCCAAAGCATCTGGTTTCCTTAGCTGGTGCACATAGCAGGAGAAATGTTGGCAGAACATTTGATTACCATAAAAGAGAGAGCTATGCAGAAACCACATTAGAGTAAACTCAACCAAAACAAAGTCAAATGTTTGAACTGTTTTGAATAGATTATGGTGGAGACTTGAAAAGGGTCTAGCCTGGATTAATGAGAAATGCAAATGAACTGGCTCAGAAGCAAACCGGCTTCCCCTGTGATGTGACCCTTTGCCCCACAGATTTGGGGGTGAAATAAATACCTGTCATCTACAGAAATTCTCAGAGGCCCATAACATCCACATGACGGGTGGTTTGAGCCAGGCATGTTAACCATTTCCAGAGAGGAGATAAGTCAGCCTGATGCTGAAGTGTGCCTGCGGATCCCCCTGAACTGCCAGGTCCACCCCTCTATTCCCTGCAATGAAGAATTACATGGAGCAGCTGGTTTTGATCATTTCAGCCATGGCAAAGACTATGAGAAACACATTCATTTTGGTAACACACAGCAACATATATACACTTACAAATACACATTTGCACATGTTTTTTCTCTGGGTTGTATATATATCTACTTATTGTCTAGGGTTGGCAATAACCTTCAATCAGTCTTTCAAAGTGTCCTCTTATGAACTGTCAACAAAACCTTCCCTAATTTGGGTTCTTGGCAGCTGGATCCAACCACCATTGGAAACCAAACTGCTGGGCTTTGGAAAGCCCAGCCCATCCATCTGGGCAGCGCATTTTCTAAGGGCCTCTGACCTCCCCTGGAGACCCTTTCCTCTAAGCCCCTTTTAGCATTATTGTGCTAAAAGAGACTATTAAGAAACCAATACTATTTTAAGAATACATGAGTGGTTCTCATCACACTCTCCAGAGCCTGTCTAGAGTGGGAGCAAAGACTCAATGATTTGTGGGCTTGGAGATTCAACGAATCAGGAAAATTTTCCCTAAACTAATGTTAACAAAAAGAATAGAGGGGAAGTATACAATTAGGTTGACAAAATGACTGGGAGTATTGGTTATGGTTCTGCTTTGCTGTCAGGGGAACGAGCTCGGGTAATAACCTTGCTGATAGTGAGTTATTTTCATAAGGGCACTTTAAGTGAGCTGCTCTCTCTCCCTAGATAACCAGACTGCCTCATGCCAGGGAGCCAGCACCACTCCTGCTACTTTGGCTGCCCAGTGCCTGGGGTTGAAAAATGTGAGGCAGCTGTGGGAGATGAGAGCCAGGCATCTTTCTATTTATTTAACTACTCCTCTGGCCTGAGTACAATCATGTGGTTTTCCATTTACATGACCTGCTAATTGGATATCCATACCTGCCCAGCTTTGATCCATGGTTAGAGGTCCTAGATGCTAACCCTGGCTATTTCATTCCAGATATGCCCTTGATGCCAAGAGTGGCCAGGAAAAACACTTGAGAAAAACACATTGAGAAAATGTTCTCAATCTTTACCATGCATAAGAACCAACTGGTATAAATTATAAAGTGCACATTGTTAGGCCCACCCCAAAAGATTCTGACTCAGCAAATCTGGGACAAGGTCTGAGAATCTACATTTCCAAAAAGAAGTTGCATTTCTGACAAGGTAATGCTGATGTTGTTGGTCTGTAGATTACACCTTGAGTAAGACACCACCTTTAATAAAACTGCTATCAGGAGAGTTCAAGTCATTACTCTTTCTTCAATCAAGTCAACAATACATGTTAATTGAAAACCAATTTTTGGGGCGCCTGGATGGCTCAGTTGGTTAAGCGACTGCCTTCGGCTCAGGTCATGATCCTGGAGTCCCTGGATCGAGTCCCGCATCAGGCTCCCTGCTCGGCAGGGAGTCTGCTTCTCCCTCTGACCCTCCTCCCTCTCATGCTCTCTGTCTCTCATTCTCTCTGTCTCAAATAAAAAAAAAAAAAAGAAAAGAAAACCAATTTTTCCCAGGTAAGAAGAAAGGAATCTGTGGTCCTTCAGATATTTATCTTTCCCTTTTACTGCTGAACTAATCCTACTCATCCTTCAAGGTCCGGCTTGAGTCCCTCTGGAGCCTCCACCAAATTCTCCAACCTACACTAACATCTCCTTTATCTGAACTTCTACTGCACTTCAACACAGGATTGCCCACTTTTGTTCTTAATAGTTCACTAGTTGTTCCTTGCATGTGAATTTTTGTCATAGATCTAAACTCTAACACAACTGGACAAAGATCCTCTCAACACTCACAGAGTGAGGAGTAGGCACAGAATGCTCTTTAAAATAATTTTCAAAGATCAAAGCAGAAATAAATTAGTGTGCCTCTAAATGTAAAAATAGGTAACACTGGAGAGCTATGATCATAAAGGAATCATCAGATTAATCCATCACCCTGGCATTTTGGTTGTGGTTTTAAATTTTTTTGTTTGAAGTGGCTGGCACAAGATAAAGAGAGACTCTACTGTGTGGAATAGTAAATGACTTAACCTTTTCTGGTATTTTTTTCTAGACAGGAATCAGTTCAAATTGTGCCCAAGATGTTTCCAGATTGGATGTTGCTGCATGAAACAGATTTAAAAGTAGTAAGGTGCAGACTGATTAGAGAAAGGCAATGTAAGGAGTGCTGAAGACCCTCTCCCCAGGTAAATACCATTTAAGTACTGAAAGTTATAAAAGAAAAACCATTTAAAGTCTCTGGAAATTTACCTAAGAGATACATCAAATGGAGAAGCATTCATTTAAGAAAATCTAGTAAATCGTGGGCGCCTGGGTGGCTCAGATGGTTAAGCGTCTGCCTTCGGCTCAGGTCATGATCTCAGGGTCCTGGGATCGAGTCCCGCATCGGGCTCCCTGCTCCTTGGGAGCCTGCTTCTCCCTCTGCCTCTCTCTCTGTCTCTCATGAATAAATAAATAAAATCTTTAAAAAAAAAAAAAAAAAGAAAATCTAGTAAATCTTAATATATGTAATATGTATACTGAAAGCCCTAGAACAACCACTAAGAAAATTTTAAAAATATAGTTAAAAAATATAAAATATAAAAAATATAATATAAAAATATGGTTTAAAAATAACTAAAGGAATTAAAATGTTACACTAGAAAATATTCAATTAATGCAAGATAAGCAGCAAAAGAGGAACAGAATCAAAAAGATATGAGACATACAGAAAAAAAGACAAACTGTTAGACATAAATCTAACCACATCAATAGAAACACTAAATATTACTGGAATCCAGTCGAAAGGCAAAGGTTGTCAGACTGGATAAGAAACAAGACTCAACTATATGGTGTCTAGAGGAAACACATCAGATTCAAAGACATAAATAGGTGGAAAGTAAAAGGATGGAAATAGATATATTATGCAACCAGAAACCAAAAAAGACCAGGAATGCCTATACTAATATCAGACAAAATAGACATTAAAACAAATAATGTCACTAGATTATAAAATAAAAAATACATTTTATAATATCTATGATTTCTAAAATAAATGGGATATTTTATAATGATAAAATTATCAATTCATCAGGAAGCTATGGCAATTATAAACCCATATGCACCTAACAACAGAGCCTCAAAATACATGAAGCAAAAGTTAGCAAAACTGAAGGGAAAAAGATCAGTCAACAATAATAGTTGGAACTTCAATACCCCGGTCTTTTTTTGGGGGGTGGGGGAGACTTAGTAGATTTTATTGTGATCCTACATTAAGATACTGTTTTTAAAAACTTCGCATATTGGGACCCCTGGGTGACTCAGTTGGTTAAGCGTCTGCCTTCAGCTCAGGTCATAATCCCAGGGTCCTGGGATCAAGTCCCACATCAGGCTCCTTGCTCAGCAGGGAGCCTGCTTCTCCCTCTGCCTGTTGCTCCCCCTGCTTGTGCTCTCTCTCTCTCTGACAAATAAATAAATAAAATCTTTGAAAAAAAATTTTTTTGCCTATGTATACTCCAAATTTAGGCTATGAGTATACTCTTACAAAATTGCTGTTTTTTTAGTTATACTTCTTAAATTTATTTTATTTATTTTTAAAAATATTTATTTATTTTCATTTAAATTCAGTTAATTAACACATAATGTATTATTGGTTTCAGAGGTAAAGGTCAGTGATTCCTCAGTCTTATATAATACCCAGTGCTCATTACATCACGTGCCCTCCTTAATGTCCATCACCCAGTTACACTATCCCTCCACCCCCCTCCCCTTCAGCAACCCTCAGTTTGTTTACTATGATTAAGAGTCTCTTATGGTTTGTCTCTCTCTCTCTGATTTTGTCTTTCTTTATTTTCTTTTTATATTTATTTTTATTTTTTTATATTTTTTATTTTCTACCCCTATGATAAAGAGAGACTCTACTGTGTGGAACAGTAAATGACTCTGTTTTGTTTCTTAAATTCCTGTTTTGTTTCTTAAATTCCACATATGAATGAGATCATATGATGATTGTCTTTCTCTGATTGACTTCACTTAGCATAATACCCTCTAGTTCCATCCACGTTGTTGCAAATGCAAGATTTCATTTCTTTTATAATATCCCAATTTTGATAATGGATATAACAACTAGAAAGAAGACTGACAAGGATATATAAGACTTGAACAACAGCATAAACCAGCTAAATGTAACAGACATCTAAAGAACACTCCTCCCAAAAACAGAATATTTATTCATCACTCAATCACAGTGGACTGGAGAACAGACTCTCTGATTGATCTGACCTGGATGCCACACTCATCTCTAGGTGGTTGATGGGGAGACTCACCTGAAACATGGACTAGCATGTGCTGTGGTCCCCCTAAGGAATTTCAAAATGCCGATAACAGAAGTAGGTATGAGTGTTGGGATTTGCCACAGTGGTAAAAAGTATAATTAGAAGCAGGTTGTTGTTAAAACTTCTGAGCTTAAGAAAGGAAAGCTCTATTATGATCATTGGAAATTATTTTAAACCAATCTGAAAAAAAAAAGGGTGTACCCAAGGTTGAATAATGAACTTTAATTAAATATCCAACCACACAGATGGTGCCTTTTGAAAAGTTTCTAAAATGACAACAAACAGCTGAAGCTCTTTTGGTTTTGATGATTCTAGTCCTTATGATTACATAGCTGGATTTGGCACAGTTTTGACATATAGTTCCTATTGCAAGCTTTGCATTTCATTAGAGTATAAACATACACCTGACTTCTACTGGTAGGACCAGTGAGGTAGAGCAGTCCAATCTCTGCCCTCACTGGAATGCATGGGAGGCAGACTGCAAACACAAGTGTTTTAAAGGATATTGTATTACAATATTTCCTGGCGTGTGATCCTTAGAGCAAAGCAGGCTCATGTCTTTATCTGCATCACACTGAAAAAGTTGCAGCTCAGGACCAGTCCAGAGTCATTTTCAGGGTGGTAGAATTTCAGTTTGACTTCTGTGATCTTTGCATCTGTAATCTTTCTCATCTTAGCGTAAGATTAACAGGAAAGTTGTTTAAATTAATATTTTATTAATAACATACACACAGGTCCTTAAATAGTCTACTACTGATTGACTGTTTGGGGCTTTTCCCTAGCTTTGCATTTTACACGCATTAATTTTTCTTTGCAAATAGAGGCCAAACACTGTCCTGCAGAGTTTGTAGCTTCAATAGCAACTCTGCAGAGTATATGTAACAGAATACTTTTAAAATAATACCAGCTTGATTACTGAGACTGTGATCTTGCATGAAGATGTAATTACTAAGAAGAATAGCACTTATTATGTTAAATATAATAGCATTTATTAGTCACATATACTAATTTAATTTTCACAAGACTTTAAGAAGATCATATTATTTAAACAATAAGGACACTCAGAGAGGTACAGTAACTTACCCAATGCCACACAGCTAGTAAGGAATGGAGCCAGAACTTAAACTTAGATTCTAGTCCGTGCTTTTAACCACCTTGCTGACATTTTGAAGGTAGCCTCTAAGTTATTACACCCATCAGAAACACCGGTGACTCCAGCATGAGGCCTACTTACTGCAATGAATAGAAAGACACACACATGAGACAACATACACAAAGCATATACACACAAAACATATACACACACACACACGCATGCACACAACATGTGTACCCACAACCCTCACACATACACATATACTGCTTCTTTCCTGGCCAATCTTACCTCCCTCTCTCACCTTCTTACTTCCTCAGAGAGGTAGCCAGCAGAATCAGATGTGAAGCCAGAAACTCCAAGCCATTTACTTATTGGGTGACCATTGGTAGAACACATCAGCATGCTGACCTTCAGTATTTGTGAAATATCCTGTCTCCCTCATAGTATCCTGTGAGGATCAAATAAGCTAATGTTGGGGCAGGTGCCTTTGACATACAGCAGTAGAATTTGTATTGAAGGAAGATGTGACAAGTATTTGCCTTTCTCAGAGTAACTAAAGAAACTAGGCCCCAGGACCTCACTCATTACCCTCAGGAGCCCTAGATGTCCAGAGGGTTAGCTACATCATTTATTCATTCTCCTTATCTCTGAGGGGAAAAAAATGTAAAGAGGTAAAAAAGTCCAGTGCTGTGTCCCCTTAATCCCCTCTATGTCAGCCTAAACGGGCATATCCCAGGTTCTTTCCACTCTTTCATGGGTATTCTGGATCTAAAAACTGAAAGATTTCATGGCAGCCAGCTTTCTGAAAGTCATATAGTCACCTATAGTAAGCTGGTGTGAGACACTGATTGGGGTCTTCTCCCAACCAAAAATGATACCAGACATAGAGAAATCCCTACTGAAAGAAAAAGTTCCACATTTTCCAGAGTCTCTGGTGCTCAGGAGCAAAAGGGATAAAAGAGAAGGCAGGGAAACTCAGAGAGGCTGTTAGAAGAGAGAGGGTTCCCTCTCAGGGCCAGGGAAGTGGGTGCCCTCAGAGGTTCACTCATCACATTTAGGGGTATGTGTAAGAAAAGGAGGCTGGCATTTTGATTGGTTGACTTCTTAGCCCGTGGACTTCCTGACTAACCCTAGTAGCAGGAAATGAGAACAGATGGCTAGACTGAAAGTGCCAGTTTCCAAAAGAACTAAAGATGGATTTACCCCTGCCTACAGGCCCTGCAATGAGGCCACTGAGTGTAGACACTGAGCTGCCAGCTTACCTGACACCACTAAGGCATGGGCCAAACTGGGACAATATCAGGGGAATGTGGCTCCAAGGTACTACCTGGGGAATGTCTGAAATATATAGTCCAGGATTCCAAAGCTTAGAAGCTGCTGAGCTCCCATCAATAGGCCCTTGAGGGCTTGTTGGTGTTTCCACTTCTCCATACCAAACCCAAGGTCAACAAGCTGCACCAGTGTAATGATCTCCTGAAAGGAGAAAAACAAGCTCCCCATGGGGCAATCAGGTAGAAAGAGACTACCCCCATCCCTCCCAGCCCCACTTCTCACCACAGAGGGAAAAGCATTGGAAGAGAGGGTATACAAGACAGCTAACCACACCTTTCCCTCCTCTCTGAGCCACTGGGGCCGTGAACTCAACCAGTGCTGGGAGGAAGACAAAGAGCTATGAATAGAATCTGAGGTTGAAGTTGAAACTGCAAAATGAATGAGGGCAAATTCTAACAACTAGAAGGAGACTGTTCTAATAAGCAGAAATGAGTGAAAATTTATGGAATCCAACTGAGAAGTTGCTAAGGGAACCTGCTGCTCTAGCAGGTAGGGAGGGACTCATGGTCGACAGAGTACAGCTGGCCGGAGTTATTGGAAGAACAAAGCTGTTTTCAGGTATATTTGCCAATAAGGTGAGACCTCTCAATCTAAGCTCTAATACAACAATGGTGAGTTTAAAGCACATCCATCTTCATCCACATGGGCCAAGAGTCAAGACAGTGAGGGTCGAGATTAGTTGTAGATCCTCTGGAGTCAGCAAGAACCAGGTGTGAGACCTGGCTCCACTGCTTACTAGCTGTGGGGTCTTGGGAAAGCTCTATGCCTCAGTTTCCTCATTTATAAGAAGAAGATATTATAGAGTTCTTGTGAAGATTCGCCAGGAGAAGTCATGTGAAGCATTTAGCCCAGTGTCTGGTAGACTATGAGTCTTTAAATGTTCATTATTGTCCTTACTACTATTCTCTGCTCAGAAGCCCATAGTAGGTTCCAGATGCTGCCATCTTCCTTCTCATTAAGCATTCCTGCTCTCTCTTCTCTTGACTTTCTTGCTACCATCCTCCCTGTCTCCCTTCTTAATCTTCTTGTTAACACCTCCTCATCTACTGAACTCTCTCTGGGCTCAGACCTGGCCCTCTCCTCTCTCACCTGCACTGTCTCCTGCGCTTACCTACAGGCCCACAGCTCAAACCCAGGTCCCTTTCCTGAGCCCACTTACAGGCTCAGACTCACTGCTGACTGGACATCTCTCCTGTTGTCTCATGCGAACCTCAAACTTAACTTGTCCAAATATGGGCTCTGGGTCTGCCCTCCCCCACCACTCTGTACACTGGCCTTCCCACCCAACCCAGATCCAGGCCAGCTAGTTGGGTTCATGCCAGAAACTTGGAAGTGGTCCTTTAAACCTCTCTCTCCATCGCTCTCCACCACCAATCCATCACCAAGTCCTCTTAGTTCTTTCTCCAAAATATTAATCTATTCACTTCTCTCCCATGTCTACTCCCACCACCATGGTCCAGGCCATCCTTGCTTTCACAAAGACAGAAGCAATGGATTCCTAACTGGTTTCCTTGCTTTCATTCTTTTCTTTTTTTTAAACCTTTATTTCATGATAAATTTATTTATTTCACCATTTTAACCATTGCAAAATGCCCAACTGAGTGGTATTTAGTACATTCACAATGTTGTACAACCATCACCACTATCTAGCTGCAGAACATTTTCATAACCCCAAAAGGAAAGCTCATCTCCATTCAGCAGTCACCTCCCCTCAGCCCCAGGCAACCATTCATCTGCTTTCTGTCTCCATAGATTTATCTATCTGGACACTTCATATAAATGCAATCAAACAATATGTGACCTTTTGTGTCTGGCTCCTTTCATTTAGCAGAATGTTTTGAAGGTTCATCCATGTTGCAGCACGAATCAGTATTTCACTCCTTTTTTATTCCTTGCTTCCACTCTTGCCCCCTATTTATTTTCACAAAGATGCCAAAGTAATCTTTTAAAAGTATATCATTCCCTTGCCTAAAACTTTTCATCAGCTGTCCATTGTGCTTAGGATAAAGTACAAAATCCTTAACATGACCTTCAAGGACCTGCATCACCTGGCCTTTGCCTATTGCTTCACCCTCATCTTGCTCATCATCTCCTCCTAGCTCACTTTTTCCAGATGCAATGATCTTTCTTGGCTCCTTTTGAGGCTTTACCCTGTGCACATGTTTCTTCTGCCCAAGATACTCTCTCCTCCCCTCTTTGCCTTCTCAGAGAAGCTTTCCCTGACCCCTCAATCTAAATTACATTGCCCCATTTTCTCAGGGCACGCTGTTATTTTGCTTTATAGCACACATCACAATTTGTAATTAAGCAGTTGAGTCTTTATCTGGCTGACATTCACCTTCCCTGCTAGACTGTAAGTACCATGAAGTCAGGAGCCAAATCTGTTTTCTTTACCAGTGTTATCTCAGAGTCGAGCTCTAGGCTTCCTACATAATAGTTTCTCAAAAAAATATCAATGGCTGAGTGAATGAATGGATGGATCTTCCAGAGCAGAAGGAGTGGGAGACAATAACTGGACCCTTCTGCTATTAGAGAGCCTCGTCTAAAATTGTTCAGATGAGCCGAAGCACTCATTTACCCTTATCATCACCACTATCATCAACAGCGGCTTCCTGCTGACCTAATGGTGGCTGCGCTGTGGCAGTCTCAGAAAAAAACACACTTTCTGGGTAATTCCAGTTCTCCTCCTACAATTTGCACTCCAGGCAGCTAGAAGCTAGAGGCTAGCAGCCAGCCCCATGAAGAATGACTGCAGGGCAACAGCGAGAGACGTGGAATGATTTCCTGGCTTCTATCCCTTTGTTGGCCAAGTCACTACTCAGAGCCGTGCTTCTCAGACTTCCCTGCTCACAGGGAGACAAAGATCGCACCCTCGCAGCTCCCACTCACCAACCTAAGATAAATGGAGAATTCAGGAGAAGAATGGCAGTGCTTTGACTGAAACAACAAAGGACGCCCATCATAAACACTTACTAATTTATACCAGCAACAAAAGCCTAATGTTAACATTCACCCGACAGGAGACCAGCCTTGCAGACCACCAGGGAACCTGGACCACACTTCAAGAACATCTCTCTAAGAGGATTTGAGAATTTCCTGCTAACCGCCTTGACTCTATTATTGTGGTCCCAGATGAAACCCAGTCCAGTTAAGTTAGCATCATTTTTAACCAATAGCAGAGCCAGCCCTGCTATGGGTAGCTCACCACTCTCTGTTACTCTGTCACTCCACCATCCCTGCCGTTGGTGCCTCTGTCAGCTGGTACCATCTTCCTCCTTTTTTGATGTGGTTCCCCATTTGCACATGTGTTGGCCTGAGCACATCTGGAGCTAACAAACTAGGTCCATTAGTTCTGATGCTCTGGGGCTTTAAAACAATCAGAGGCCACAAGTGGGCTTTAAAAACAATGAGACCACAGATAGAGCTTTTAACATTCTTCCCCCTGGCTCAGCCCTTCAAAGGAGCCCCAAGTCCCAAAAGAAAATTTGGTAATACATCCAGCCAGTCCATCAACAAATATTTGCAGAGCATTTCCAAGTGCCAAGTTCTGGGTTGGGGACTGATGTTAAAATGGTGAACAAGACCGATGTTAATCTTTGTCCTGATAGAGTTTACAGCCTAGCTGAGAATAAATAACTCAATCACTATCCAGTTTAGTAATTGCTATGATGAGGGAGATAAAGGATCCTTAGGAGCCCATAGGAGGGACCACTCCCTCCTATAAGGGGAAGTCAGAGAAGGCTGCCTGGTAGAAGTGACATCTAAGCAGAAAGGTGAGGATAAGTAGAAATTAAGAAGTGAAGTGAATGGAGTAGAATAAGAAGTGTACAAGATAAAGGGAACACATGTTCAAGAGACCAGCAGGAAAAGAACGTGAAGAACTAAAATAAAGTTTAAACTGGGTTGAGGGGAAAAGAGGGTTGGAGAGATGATGCTGGAGAGATACGTAGCAGACAAACCTCATAGGGCTGTGTAAGTTACTTCACAGAGTTTGACATTTATTCTAAGGGTATTGAGAAGCCAGAGTAAGATCTGAAACAGGAGAAAGGGAAATTTGCATTTTCCAAAGATCTCTTTGACTGCAGTGTGAACAGTGTGCTACAGGAGAGCGATAACAGAGATAGAAACCAGCTAGAGGCTATTTCAAAAAACCAGATGGGTGATCATCGATAATTGCCTCAACTGGGATAATAAATGGCAGTGGGTATGGGGAAAGAGGACAGAGTTCTTTTGGAGCGAAAGGACTTGATAGTAGGGTGAATGGGAGCCTGGGGGAGAGAGGTAATGGTGATGCTCTGGTTCAAGCAAACAAGTGAATGATCATGTAATTCATGCACACAAAGAAGCCCAGAAAAGGAGCAGATTTAGAAGGAAGACAAGTTCAGTTTTGCACAGGTTGGTTTATAGGTGTCAGAAGGACATTCACATGTGGTTGTTAGGTAGGTAGTTGAACGTGTAAGTCCACAGCTCAGGAAAGAAGTCTGGGCTCTATAACCACATTTGAGAGTCAAGAGGATGTATGTGCTTTGTGAAGCCATGTTAGTTAATAAATCCACTTAGATAAACCACTTCCTGCTGAAGGTTACAAGTAAGCAGAAGCGAAAGGATAGAGAGAATTACCAAATGGAGCAGAAGGGTGGAGAGGAGAAGCATTCAAGACGAAAGGAGCAGCACATTTACAGGACCAGAACTGAGAGAATTTGAGCATCTAAAATACATCTAGGACAGTGAGAAGATTTGAGGGCCCCTAGGATGGACTTCACAGGAACATCAATGTTTTAAGAATGGGCAGAAAAAAGTCTGAAAAAAAAAAAAAAAGACTAAATACTAGCTAAAATCTAAGAGAAAAACAGAGGTCAGGGAAAATAAATAATTTAAGAGACATGTCGATAGGGTCCACTGGTGTCAGGAGACTGTATCTTCAGTGCCCAGAACAGTATTCCCTAAATGGTTGTTTAATGAAAATAAGTGAATTACATGAAAGAAAAAAGTCTACTGAATTTAGCAACAAAGCTCGTAAGTGATCTAGAAAAAGGACTTTCACTAAAGTGGGAACCTGGTGTGGTGGGATGAGCGAATATTGGGTGAGGAAGTGAATGCTGAGTCAAAGAGTTTGGGCTAAAATCCCAAGTCCTTACTGGGGCCTGCAGAGGCCCCTGCCCATCCCTCTAACCAAACACAAACTGACCTGGTGCCCCCACCCCCTTGTTCAGTATAATTCAGCACATGGTCTTCTTTTTGGCGCCCTTTCAAAATCAGGGTCAGTCACTCACAGTCTTCCCTCTGCCTAGAGTTCATTCTACCCTCTGCCCCATCCCAATCCCCAGACCAACCAACTTCTACTCATCCTTCAATGCTTAGCTTAAATGGCGTGTCTTCCGTGAAGGCTTCCTGATGCCCCACCTTTTCCTCCAATTCCCCATGAAGTTAGGTTTCTTTATTACACTTTCTTCTTGTCCACTGTACTTTTCTTCTGTATCACTTAGCACAAGTGCAATGAATTATTTGTGTGGATTTTTAAGGATGATCTCCCCAACTTGACTATAAACTCCCAACTAGGCTAAAAGCACCCTGAGAGCAAGGACTGAGCTCCTGAGTCTGAAACAGTGACTGACACATAGTAGGCACTCAACACATATTGAATGAATAAATAAATAAATGGGTAAGTAAAGGAGGACAATAGTAGCTTGAAGGAGCTGAGACATCAAGGAAGGGCTTTTTTTAAAAAAATGAGAGAGGCAAAGTTTTGTTGAAATGTTCATATGAAGGGGCCAGAGGAGAGGAGATAAAAAGGAAAGTGGAATAAATACCTGAGGAGGTTAAGAGAGTGACAGCAGGTGAAGAAATGGTTCTCAGGTGGGAGGAGAGCCAACCTCTTGACTGAAGTAGGGAAGGAGGGGGGATGGGTGTGGATTCAGGTTTAGAGGCAGGAAATTGACAGGGCGCCTGTCTATGGGCTTGTTCTCCTTCTGAAATCTAATCTTATTTTTTTAAAGATTTCTATTTATTTATTTGAGAGAGAGTGAGACAGAGAGAGAAAGAGAGAGAGAGAGCACGAGCCGGAGGGGGAGGGGCAGAGGCAGAGGGAGAAGCAGACTCCTCCCTGAGCAGGGAGCCCAATGCGGGGCTCGATGTGGGTCCATCCCAGGACTCTGGGATCATGACCTGAGCTGAAGGCAGACACTTAACCAACTGAGCCACCGAGGCGTCCCTGAAATCTATTTTTAAACCTTGGTTTCTCTTGATTTTAAATTGTCACGTACTTATTTGAATAGTCCCTTCAACTTTCCTTGGAAATACACAAAAGTTAAAAGAGCCACGTAAACAAAAGAGACGGAAGAAGAGGATGGATTTGAAGTACATTCTGGAGATATTTGGTGATTGATTGGATATGAGGATGATAGAGAAGAAAGTGTTTCCTTTCTTTTTAATTTAGTTTTTGTCAAGGTTATATGGGCACAAAATTTAAAGAGTCAAATCGTTCTGTAAGACTTTTTGTTGCTACAAATACCAGTCACTGCCCCCTTTATCCCTTCCCCAGAGGCAACTAATTTCAATTCTTTCCATGAGTTCTCTGGGAGTTTATGTCCATATCAGCAAATAACATGTTTGTATTTCTAATATGTGATTGTTCTTTTTGAGGCATTATGCACAGACTTCCCACTATGGAACGTGAAGATCTAGCTCTTTTTTTGCCAAATGTCTTCATCCCTCCCACACACATGCACTCCTCCTGCTCCTACCCTCAATTCTCCAAGACATTGCATCACATTTTTAGATAGATTAATATTCTATGTTTATATCTCTAAGTAAATTTTCTTTACAGATGAGCCATGAACTATCCTATGATTACTTTTTCTTGCCCGTGCACATTTTTTGTTTTGTCTGATGTTAATATTTTGCTTTCCTATTATTAGCATTAATTCAACTCCACAGGCTCCTGTTTTCCATGTGTTTGAATGCAACAGAGAGACTTTCAATTTCATCTTATTGAATAAACCCCTGTTGGGTCCTCCTGACCCGTTCCAGATGCCCTCAGCACCTCGGTACTGGGTGCGTGGCTGTCACCAGGCTCCTCCTCTTTTCTTTGTTGAGTCTTCTGTTTCCTGTCTCCCCTGTCTTCCTCTTTCTTGGTTTACATCCTCAGTTTGTTGGAGAATATCCTCCAGTAGCTTCCTGAGAGAGAACTGATGGCAAGTAAAGTGATTGAGACCCTGCATGACTTGAACTGTCATTCACACAATACAGTGTAAAAGGCAATACATACACATGATCATTTCAACATACGCAAACAAAGCATTTATAAAATTCAACATAAATTCATGATTTAAAAAGAAACTTATTAAATAATTATTTACAATAGCTAAAAGGTAGAAAGAATCCAAGTGTCCATCAACAGATGAAGGGATTAACAAAATGTAGTTTATACCCAGAATCACAGAATGGAATATTATTCATCCAAAAAAAGACTGAAATTCTGATACATGCTACATACATGTTCTGAAACATCAAAACATGGTATCAGGCGGGGGCTTCTGGGTGGCTCAGTTGGTTGGGCATCTGAGTCTTTTTTTCTTTCTTTCTTTTTTTTTTTAGAGAGAAAAAGAGAGGAGAGGAGCAGGGGGAGAGGAACAGCAGACTCCACACTGAGTGGGGAGCCCGATACAATGCGGGACTTGATTCCACAACTCTGAGATCATGACCTGAGCCTAAATCAAAAGTGAACGCTTAACCAACTGAGCCATCCTGGTGTCCCTCATTACTTTTAGTAGCTTTAATCACATATGTTAATTAGAATTCTTAACCCTTAGAAACCTTAGTTTCTGGTGAAAACTAAGGAGCAAATAATTGTGGATTGTCTGTTATACTAGTGTACTTTAAATTTGCAAATTTATGAATATGTTTAGAAATGTCTAGAAGTATATGCCTTTTTAATTTTCCAATGGAGCATTAATATATCCACATATCTTTAGTTTTTCTGTAATAAGAAGCCAAAAGTAGATAATCCTATGTTTAATAATTAATGATCTAGTATTTTGTCTCAGTTGGAAATGATTTAGATATTTAATGAATTCAACTCATCATTTAACTTAACAAAACTTTAAGATTTTAAGTTATCAAAAAGACTTAAAGCTATTTTAAATTTTTACCCAAAACTTTTTATTTAATCTATTTGTTCTTAACACTTACATTCTCACTACCTATAAAAGCTTTATTATACATTAGACAAAGTCAGTCATTATCCTAATCATTATATTTTGTTGACAGAGCTTATAAGAGAACATGAATTTAATTGGCTAGTAAACTTAGGTAGAATAAAAGTTTTATACTTAGAGTTGCTAACTCTAAAGACATGTTTGTTTTAGTTAAACCATTAACCTTAAACTAGCTTTTATAATGTTACAGGATCTTTTTCTCCATTGGTGCCCACAGTTCTTGGTCACGCCACTTTGAAGAATGAAGAGGTAGACCAGACAGAGTGGTTGGTGGGCAGCAAAGCAAGGTCCATTGAACGATAGCAAAGTGATAGTACAAAGCTCCCAAGGAAGGAGGGGACCCAAAGGGGTTGCCTGGGCATCTGAGTCTTGATCTCAGCTCAGGTCTTGATCTCAGGGTCATGAGTTCAAGCCCTGCCTGAAACACACACACACACACACACAAAGATAAAACATGATACTAGCCAAAAGGATCCAGACACAAAAGAATAAATATTGTATCATTCCACTTACATGAAATATCTAGAATAAGCACATTTATAGAGACAGAAAGTAGAGTAGAGGTTATCAAGGCCTGGCGAGGGAGAGCAGAAGGGGTATTATTGCTTCATGGTTACAGAGTTTCTTTCTGGGGTGGTGAAAAAGTTTTGGGAAAACATTGTGGTGACGGTTGTATAACAATGAAGGTAATGCCACTGAATCGTACCCTTAAAATGGTTAAAATGGCAAGTTTTATGTTATATATATTTTACCATAATAAAAATTTTCAAAAAACCTCAGCAAATTAAGATGAGAGGAAACTTCCTTAGCCTGATAAGGAGTACTTCTAAAATAACTTTAAAACATCACCCTGAATGCGAAAAAATTAGAATAATTCTAAAACCAGAAGTGAGTCAAGACAGTCTAGTCTTATCATTTCTGTTCTGCATGATATTTAGGGCCTCAACTGGCAAAAAAAAAAAAAAGAGAGAGAGAGAGAGAGAAGAAAAAGAAAGAAGGAATGAATGGAAAGGAAGAAGTAGAACCGTCATTGTTTTCAGGTGACATAATTGCCCAGAAAAGCAAGAAAGATCTATGAGCAAATTATTAGAAATAGTAACCAAGTTTAGTGAAAATCAATTGCATTTCTGTACCCTTGGAATAAAGAACCAGAAAATGTAATTAAAGAGAAGACAAAATTTACAATAATTTCAAAGTATACCAAGAACCTAGAAGTAAATTTAAATATAAATGTAAAACCTCTACAGGGAGAATTATAAAACTTTATTAGTAGCCAATAAAATGACCCAAATAAATTAAAGGATAAATCACATTATGAATAGGAAGACAAGAGCAGAGTGTTGTCCATCTCCCCAATTCAATAAAGTTCCAATCAAAATACTAACATGCACTTTCATGGAACTTGATAAGCTGATTTTAAAATTTGAAAGGAAGAGTAAAAGGGAAAAAAATACCCTGTGCTTTAATGAAGAAGAGAGCATGCAAGGAAGAATTGCCCTACCAGATATCATGCTTTTTTGTGAAACTTCAATAATTAAGACAGGATGCTATTGGTACTGGGTCAGACAAACAGAGCATGGAATAGAATATGGAGCTCATGAGATGTCCATTGCCAGATGAATGGATAAGGAAGATGTAGTACATATATAAAATGGAATGTTACTCAGCCATCAGAAAGGATGAATACTTACCATTTACATTGCCATGAATGGAACTGGAGGGTATTATGCTGAGCGAAATAAGTCAATCAGAGAAGGACAATTATCATATGGTTTCACTCATATGTGGAACATAAGAAACAGGGTAGAAGACCATAGGGGAAGGGAGAGGAAACAGAATGGGAAGTCATCAGAGAGGGAGAAAAACCATGAGAGACTCTTAACTATAGGAAACAAACTGAGGGTTGCTGGAGGGGAGGAGGGTGGGGGAACGGAGTAACTGGATGGTGGGTATTAAGGAGGGCACTCGATGTGATGAGCACTGGGTGTTATACGAAACTTATAAATTATTGAACACTACATCTGAAACTAATGATGTTCTCTAAGTTGGCTAATTGAATTCAAATTTAAAACAAAGAATATGGAGCTCTAATATAGAGCCACACGTGTATGAAACTGGTATATGACAGGTGGCCTGCCAGATACTTGTTTTGAAGTCCTCCCAAAGGACCTTTCTAGAGGCACTGAAATTTTCTTTAGGAGAATCACTTCCTCTTCATTGGATCTGCTCTCTGGGACTATTATCAGGTACCATGTTTTCCCCTAGCCAAGGAGCTAGCAAGAGACATGTCTTAATTTAGCTCATGCAAAAGTAAACTGAAAAGTCAATAGAGTTACATAAGACTGAAAAAGTTGAGGCCCATTTCCGCCCTGACCAGATTGCTCCTGATAGCAGATGCTCCTTAGGTGGCTCCCTTCCTAGCCTTCTAGAGATGCATTGTTTTGAATCCATTTCTAAATCTGGTTCTTTAGGTTTCTTGTTATCTTTGGAAGCTTCCAGTATCCTTCCAAATAAACTTTCAATAAATTTCCAGTAAAGTTTCCAGAGTTGGTTTCCGTTGTTTGCAACCAGAAAACATAATTGGTACACCTGGAGATTCCATACACCTGGATACCTCATACACCTGGATACCTGATACACCTGGACATCGCTGCCACTGATCTGGGTCTTTATAAATGTAAGTCATCTCTCTGCACTTCAGGTTTCTCATCTATAACATGAAAGGATTGACATAGATTTATTTCCAAGTTTCCACTCAGTGTTAAGATTCTATGATTCAATTTAAGCCAATTAATGATCAAACAAGGGAAACTATAAACTCTTTTCTATAACCTGACTTACAGACTCCACTCTGTGCAAGTGTTGCCGCCTTCTATAAATAGTAATAGGCTCCAGGATTATTGCAGGTTGAGTCCTCCAAAAGATAGAAAGACCACAACAAAAGCCAGCTCCCAGATTTTACCCCTACCCTACTGTGAAAAAGAGTGATTCGTTAAAAAAAAAAAAAAAAAGTGTTTTGCTTTTACCCAAAGGAATTCTGGGCAGATAAAGCCAGGCTGCCCACAGAATTCCTATTATATCAAATTCCTAGTGCATGTGTAGTTGAATTTCTCCTTCTCACTGCCATCACCACTATTTCTGGAACAAGGCATGTTGAGGCGTGGAAAGAGTGATGTACATAGTTCATTGTTCTCCTACCTGGATTCCATAAACAAATACCCAAGTTGGAAAAATGATGAGGGCGCCTGGGTGGCTCAGTTGGTTAAGCGACTGCCTTCGGCTCAGGTCATGATCCTGGAGTCCCGGGATCGAGTCCCGCATCGGGCTCCCTGCTCGGCGGGGAGTCTGCTTCTCCCTCTCCCGCTCCCCCCTCTTGTGCTCTCTCACTCTCTCTCTCAAATAAATAAATAAAATCTTTAAAAAAAAAAAAAGGAAAAATGATGAAGCTGCAGTCAGTTGTCATCTTCCAGCTAATAATACAGTTGAGCAAATGTAGCAATATTGCAGAAAACGAACAGATTCAGAACTCTACCTATGAAGTTATGATGATTTCCCAAGATGTCCAGGGGAGAAAAAGAGATGCAGCTGATAAAATGCATGGCATGGATTGAACAGCATGAAGAAAGCAACTGACTGCAGCTGTCTGTGCAATTTGGCAACCTGCGACTATTCAGACAAATCTAAACAAATCACTACCCCTGACTTCCTGATGCCTCCAGGAAAGTCCTGTAATGACTGCTCTGTGCTGGCCTCCTAGGTAGGGGTGAGGGAAATATGCAAATTCCACAACTTTAGGGTTTTCCTGAGGCTTTAGCTCAATGTAGCAGCTGCCACCCTTCCACAGATTTGGCTGTTTTCTGCAAAATCCAAGTTTTCATTAACTAATCATATGTTTGCAGCCCTTCCCACTGTGGTGTGGTATCCATAGCTAGCAGGGTAGGCACCAAAGCCCCATTCCCCCCATAGCCCAGCTTTATGGAATCCCAACACCCATCAGGTAGCCCCAGCTGGGGAAAGCTGAGGTTTGCCCTCTGCCCACCTAGCCATGCCTTTCTAACTCTATTTCCAAGGTTTAAGTAGAAGCATTAGTAACTGTGTCTATGCATGTGGCTGTCACCTAGAGGCACATGTCCAGCCCTGAGTCCTGGCAGCTGCCTCCCCTACCCCAATCTCTCCTGCAGTGGCCAGGACGGCTACTGCTCTGCTTGGCAGCCATGGTCACCTAGTTAAACACATTTCACTGGTGGGAGAGAGATTTATCAGCTCTGACCCAATCTAGAACATGATGTAGAATGGGTGGGTGGGAAAAAAGTCCTACCCACTGAAGTCTCCTCCCCTCAAAAGAAAAAGAGAGAGAGACAGAGACAGAGAGAATTTTTTTTTAAGATTTTATTTATTTATTTGAGAGAGAGAATGAGAGAGAGAGCGAGAGCACATGGGGGTGGGGGAGAGTCAGAGGGAGAAGCAGACTCCCCGCTGAGCAGGGAGCCCGATGTGGGACTCAATCCCGGGACTCCAGGATCATGACCTGAGCTGAAGGCAGTCGCTCAACCAACTGAGACACCCAGGAGACAGAGAGAATTTTTAAAACTTTGCTCTTTTCGCTCCAACAGCACTTCAGTGAAGCAGCCCGAAAGGAGGCTGTGACAAAAAAGCCTGATGAGCAACCGGCAGAGACTTCTGGGTCCCGGCAGGGAGAGTTGTGGCCCCATCAGAAATCCATGGCTTAGGAACATTGAGGAGGGGGAGGGTAGGGCAAACCTATCTTGACAGGCCCCACAGTGAAGAAGAAGGGCTCCCTCCACTCAGCATGCTTGGGGGGAAGGGCAGTGAGAGGGGTCTGAGTGCAGTAAAAACAGCCCAGGTGGTGTAGACAGCAGAACAAGAAGGTTCCTCCAGGAGATCAGCTCCCCAGAGGAAAAATGGAAAGAGAGAGAGAGAACAGAGTTACTCTATATGATGATTATAAATCAACATAATCACAGAAGAAACATCTGAGCACCTAGTTAGTTGCCATGTACACAGCAGGTGCTCAATAAAAACTTGCTGATGATGGAGGTAAGTGTGACTTACTAGACAAAGCCTGCTTTACTGTCAGTGAAATAAATACAGTATCTACTGAATCAAATTGAAGTGAAGTGAAGTGAAATGAATTGAATTGAATTGAATGAATTGAATTGAATTGAATTGAAATGAATTGAACTGAATTGAATTGAAAGGCAGTAGGTTAGTGGTATAATCTGAGGAGCAATGGAATATGGTCTCTGTCCCAAATCTCTCTTCTACTGGAGCTGCCACTGTGCTAGAAATTTCCAGATTCCTCTACTAGATTAATGGAGTAAAGAGAAGTGTTGGAAGGCAAATATTGTCCACGAGAGATAATCCATGAAGCTACTATGATCTACCGTTCATCCAGGATGGCAAGTTGAATCCAATTCAAGAGCCAGCACTAATAGATTCACAGGCGCTGCCTGGGACTCTGGCCTGAGAAGGCTCTGAGGCCCCACTGGCTCAGCAGAAGGTAGTGTGTGCCCAAATCACTGATATCTGCAGGGATGTGGAAAGGGGCTTGGTATGAGAAATGACACATATTTGCCATCCCTGTCACTTAGCCTGAGTTCTTTGGACATATTAGCCTCACCTTACAGGCTCCTAAGGGAATGTAAACCGGAATGAATATTCACAAGTTAGGAAGGGTCTAAAACATGAGGGTTTTGCCTAAAAAGCAGGCCAGGGTGTAAACCACTGATAGACAGTGTGAGCCATGTCAGTTTGGAGGTAAAGGACTGGAGAAAGGTTACCTGAAATCTAACTTCCCCTACTTCAATCTTGCCTTGAGTCAGTATGTACTACAGATTCTACAGTCTAGAGGACAACCACAGCTTTTACTCCCCCATGACATGAATTTGTCTGGTCCTTGTCAAACTTTCCCACCAAGTTCACCCAGCAGAGGAAAGTGAATGTGTCACTCTGTAGGCACCAGGGGCCAACAGCCTGCCATGAGCAAAATAGGTCTTTGAAGCCTCAGTTTTAACTTAAGAATTCATGTAAAGTTTATATTCTATTATATGACTCTTTGCTTTCATGTAGAAATATTTAAATCACTGCTCAGTTCTATGAAAGTAATGCTATTGCTGTAACAAATCGAGCCCAAACACTCAGTGGTTTAATGCTTTAGACATGGATTCACTCACAGAAGTCCATGTGGGTGTGGCTGGCAAGTGGACAGCCTGCCTCGTGGTCTTGTGACTCTACCCTCCTTCAGGGTTTCTGTGACCTCTCCATTCAACTGTGAGATGAGGAAAGGAGTGCTTCTTACTTGCTTGAGCCCAGAATTCATAGCCATTCTCCCTACATCCCTTGAGCAAAAAGTCATCACATGGCCCCACTTAAATGCAATAGAAGCCAGGAAATATAATCCCTAATTACCTAGCAACAACTCTGGGTAAGTTTACCTCATTAGTTAATGTCTTAATTTCTCTATCTCCCCAAATCAGGGAGAAGAGTTAATCATCCAGAAAGTCATGCTGAGTTTTATCTCCTATCTTTACTCATCCCAAGAACACTGCTGCATATTCTGAGAAGGGTATCTATCCCCATTTAAGAAACACATAAATCTATTTTCAATAAGATTCCATTTCCATCTGTAGCCTCGATGAAAACCAATTTGAATGGACTACCCCACTTACCTCCTCTCCTCTCTGCTCCCTTTCTCATCCTCTCAATCCAGTTAGGTACCATCAGGATTTTTGAAAGTGGGCCCAAAGCCATGTTGAATATTACCAGGAAATGGCTGGCTGGCAGTCTACCAAGAGGCTTTCCAAAGTGGCATTATCTTAATGAATTTTTCACGGTCCAAGGTCTGGCCAGAAGACTTACAGGTCCAAAAATTCAATCTTGTTAGTGTTCCAGGATTTGCCTGACTTAGGAGGGCTGACTTATGTGAACTAAACTCAAAAAACACCAAAACTTCTCACTAAAATGTCAATACCTCTATTGACAAGGGGATGTGCAGCTGTCAGAAAGATCAAATCCTCACACTCTTCTCCCCAGCACTTTTTCTCCCTGAAGAAAATCTACACAGGAAGTCAATTATAATTGGAAAGCTCCTTAGTGAGTCTGGAATCAGAGCAAGGGCAGTTTAGTTAGATGACTTGAAAGCTTGATGGCTTCACACGGCTGGGACCTGATGAAGCCATCACCCCTGGAACATTCACACCAGCTTTTCCGGGCTCCCTCTGGCCTGTCCTCTGAGTTCCATGCCCACCAATTCCCTTTCTGATTGACACATTCTCTCTTTAGACCCATCCAGACCATCAGTGGGGTTACTGTCACATCCATCATCTGCCTTCTTCTGACATGGCCAACTTTTTGTCTCTAATGTGCATTTGTGTGTGTATGGTCTCATTCATTGTGTTAATTTTATAACCTACCTCTCAGATCTTGGAAGAGGAGACCAGGGGAAAGGGCAGGTAGTTCACGCTCCTCTCTGCCTACACCAGTTGATATTTTCCTAAAATGGAATGTAAGAACTTACTTGGAATATGGAGAGATTTGATATTTGTAAATCTCTGACTGAAAAAAAAAAATGCTTCTCTCCTCTTTTGCAGAGACTGAGGCACACCCAGCAAGATACTTACAGGCTTCCCTGTCAAGGTCATAACCCAGAGCTGCTAGCAGCAAATACACACTGAAAGATGAGTCCTAATCAAAGCCAAGAAAGTTTGCCAAGTTCAGCACCAGGGAAAGGGATTGAGTTTCATTTGCACTGGGCGAGAACCAGGCTGTGGATGGAGGGTCAGATAAAGATCACTAGCCATGGTGCAAGACAAACGCCTCGAAACAAATAGCAAAGAGGTTTCCAGTGAAACAGAACAAGGTGGAAGCTTGAAATAGGATACCAAAAGGCTCCTTCCTATTGGATATTGTCCAGTTTAAAGGCCAACACTGAGCTGGGCACCAGGCAATCTGGGAAAGTAATCTTTAACTCAGTTTGTGACATCAACAGGCAATCTCATAGGGTGGTAAAGAAAGGGCCTCAAGCATGGGGAACCATGAAAGACAGTCCACAGCTATTCTGCACTCACATTTAACCAGAATATACAAGAGACCTGCTTTACAGTTTCTACTCTGTCAGTAATTGGAAGCTTGACTTCTGCAACTCACTTTACCTCCCTGAGCCTTTCTGCAACTCCGTTTGCCTCTTCTGTTAAATGAGGCATTTGAAATCAGTGTTCTCCTTTCCTGATGTATGATGACACTGTGTCTATAAAGATAATGCCCCTCTCTGAGCACACATCTATCAATA
Source organism: Mirounga angustirostris (assembly GCF_029215605.1). NCBI lineage: Eukaryota > Metazoa > Chordata > Mammalia > Carnivora > Phocidae > Mirounga > Mirounga angustirostris. Next base: position 165,852,868 of record NW_026991711.1, read on the forward strand.
TCATGTGCTGAAAAGATCACCTGTTAGAAAAAAGGGGGCTTTTTAAAAAAATTGTAAATTTATAACATACATACATAAAAGGGTGCAAAACAGTCCTGTAACCAGCTCCCAGATTAAGAAACAGGACATTTATCAGCACCTCAAAAACTTCCCTATGTCCCTTCCCTGTCACTACGTAACCCCAAAAGCAACCACCATCCTAAGTTTCAAAGTTTGCCTGTTTTAGAACTTTAGGTCAATTGAATCATAAAGCATGTACTCTTTTGTGTCTGTCTGGCTTTTTCCACTCAATTATTTGTGAGACTCACCCATATTGTTGCAGATAGCTAGAGTTGGTTATTTTTGCATTGCTTACAGTTCCACTATATAAATATACTGCAATTTATTTATCCACCTTACCATCCACAGACTTTTGAGTTGTTTCTTATTTTGGTATTATGAAGAATGCTGCTATGAAAATTCTTATACAGGTCCTTGGGTGCACATTTGTAAACATTTCTGAATTTGTTATATATTGCTGTGTAACTAATTACCACACAATTCAAACGGCATACATTCTCCTACAGCTTCTGTGGGTCAGGAGTCTGAACATGGCTTAGCTATATCCTCTGCTTCAGGGTCCCTCACAAGGCAGAATCAAGGTGTCAGCCAGGGCTGGGATCTCATCTGACATCCCAACTGGGGAGGGATTTACTTCCAAGCTCCCACTGTGGTTGGCATAATTCAATTTCTGGAAAACTGTTGGACTGAGGGCCTCAGTTCCTAGCTCACTGTTGGCCAAAGTCCACATTTAGTTCCTTCTCATGGAAGCCTCTCCAACATCAAAGCATGGAAGCCAAGAAGGCAATAGAGAGAGTCTGCTAGCAAGACAAGTTACAATTTTAGGAAACGTAATCATAGAGGTCATATCCCATCATAATTGTTGTATTTTACTAGTTAGAAGAAGGTCATAGGTACCATTCACCCTCAAGGGGAGAAGATTTCACAAGGGCATGAATCTCAGGAGGTGGAGTTCATTGGAAGCCATCTTAGTGTCTGCCTACCACAATTTCTGCTGGGATTATAACTGGGAATGGAGTTGTCTGTTCTCAAGTCCAGCTTCAGTTATGGAAATCCACTGGTTTTAGTAATTTTACCAGTTGACACCTTCACCAGCATGTGCTCCACATCTGGGATTGGTTTTGACTTAGGTTTCTTTCTGGTGTGAGTTATCAAATTGGTTCTGGCAAAGTTAAAAAATGGCTTTCTGCACCATGAGATGTGGTACATTGAGGATGGTGCCTTATTTTGTGACTGAATTGAGAAGGCAGAATTCTAAAGTCCCCACCTCAGACCTACTCACCTCCTTTCTCCACTATCCCTGGAGGCAATGAATCTCTGTTAAATGCAAAGTCAAAGAAGGACCAACTGGTAGTGCTGGTGGCCACCATACTGTAGGGTGAGGGGTCTGAACAAAGAGCCACCAACTCATCTACCAGAGTCCTCTGGTAATTAGTCAGCTTCCACTGAGCCTGGGGTGAGCCACAGGAGTGACTCTGATTGGGTCCTCAGCTGGCAACCAGTCCTGCATTGATTCCCAGCAGCAGGAAAGTTGTCCCTTGTCATTTCTCTCTTCCCAGCAGTGCATACTGTGGACATTCCAGAACTGATTGGAACACAATAGGAGTAATAACACTACTAGGAATCTATTCCCAAGAAGTGCTTTCTAGATTTCTCTGTTTCAAATGGAGCACAGACCTCAAATGTAAAAGAATTTGGGGGAAAAAGCAATGAATGGGCCGAGAGCATTTTTAGGATTTACATAAGTATAATTAATATTTCTGCCCATGCATGTCTAGCAGGGTAGAATCCTGAAAGCCATTAAATAGTGGTAGTAACAGTAATATGAGCAAGCTGCCTGAATTTGAAAAACTTCAAAATGTCTTCAAAGAAGTTCTTAAGAGACAATTGACTTGAGTATGTTCTGCATAAAAATACCCTCCTGCGGACACCTGTGAAATGTTGAGGCTAATTGGGGCTTCTGATGCTGATTGTGAAGGAGTCTGGGGGTTGCTGTTTTTCCTCCATCAAATTCCATCTCTTTTTCTACTACTCCCTTTCATTGGGGCTGTTAGTGTATCAGATGTAAAGAGTATTAAATGGAAGCGTGCTTTTGTGTGGAAGTCATTACAGTGAACACCTGTTCACTGTTGAGTTTAATTGGACTACAGCTGGTGCTGATTGTGAGTGAAGGGGGGCTGCTCCTCTCGCCCGCCGAGGAGTTCACTGTCGGTGGTAACAGTGGGGAAGTCAACGCTAGGAAGTTGAACATGCCCATGCGAGAGCCAAGTACCCTGTGTCCTGTATGGCTAGTTGCCTCTGAGGTATCCTATGGTAAATTTAGCCAGACGAGAAGTAAAAAAAGGTATCTGTATCTCCGGTCTACTTTCTTATATCAGCTCAGCTCCATACATGAAAATTCAGGGACATATGGGGGAAGTGACTGATATAAATTTAGCATAATTATTTACAAAGGAAACAAAGAAATGGGAAGTTTGTTCAGAGTGATAGTCTTAGCAATATTAGCTGCTCGCCTATGTCCAGAGATAACAGGCGTTGAACACACATACAAATAGGAAGCCAATAACAAGTCAGGGGTAGGCAAATAGTGGCAAATTCAGATTACATTCCTGATTGAAGCAGAGAAAAACACCCTGTCTGTAGCCTTTAATAGTAATAATAAGTTCAAGGTGTTGACTTAAAAAGAACAGATGCTGACTTGCAGATTTGGGTAGTTTAGATGTAATTCACATTACTTATTCATTTAATATCAAAATGCATTGAAACAATAAAACACTGAGTCTACTTTATAAAGGCCTTTGCTTCATATTCATATTTATATTCATATTGTTAACTTCCATGTTTCTGAGGATGACCTCTGTGCCCCAGGGATGGTAATGATCTCCTAGAAACTATGAAATGTCCATGCTGAATCTATACATTCAGTGCAATCCCTACCAAAATACCAACACCATTTTTCACAGAACTAGAACAAACAATTCTAAAATGTGTAAGGAACCACAAAAGATCCTGAATAGCCAAAGCAATCTTGAAAAAGAAAAGTGAAGTTAGAGGCATCACAATTCTGGACTTCAAGTTATATTACAAAGCTGAAGTAATCAAAACAGTAGGGTACTGACACAAAAACAGACAGATCAATGGAACAGAATATAAAACCCAGAAATAAGCCCACAATTATATGGTCAATTAATCTTTAACAAAGCAGATTTCCTAGATCCAATGGGAAAAAGTCTCCTTAACAAATGGTGTTGGGAAAACTGGACAGCCACATACAAAAGAATGAAACTGGACCACTTTCTTAAGCCATACAAAAAAATAAATTCAAACTGGCTTAAAGATCTAAATGTGAGACTTGAAACCATAAAAATCCTAGAAGAGACCACAGGCAATAACTTCTCTGACATTGGCTGCAGCAACTTTTTTCTAGATAGGTCCCCTGAGGCACGGGAAACAAAAGCAAAAATAAACTACTGGGACTCCATCAAAATAAAAAGCTTTTGCACAGTGAAGGAAACAATCAGCAAAACTAAAAGGCAAACTTTGGAATGGAAGAAGATATTTTCAAATGACATATCTGATAAAGGGTTAGTATCCAAAATATATAAAGAACTTATAAAGCTCAATACCCCAAAAAAATCCAGTTAAAAAATGGGCAAAAGACATGACTAGACATTTTTTCAAAGAAGATACACAGGACGCCAACGGACACATGAAAAGATGCTCAACATCACTGATCCCCAGGGAAATGCAAATCAAAACTACAATGAGATATCGCCTCACACCTGTCAGAATGTTTAAAATCAACAACATAAGAAACAACAGTGTTGGCAAGAATGTGGAGAAAAAGGAACCCTATTGCACTGTTGGTGAGAATGCAAGCTGATACAGCCACTCTGGAAAACAGTATGGAGCTTCCTCAAAAAGTTAAAAATAGAGCTACCCTATAATCCAGCAATCACACTACTGGCTATTTAACCAGAGAATACAAAAACACTAATTTACCCCCCTATGTTTATAGCAGCATTATTTACATCAGCCAAATTATGGAAATGGCCCAAGTATCCATTGACTGATGAATGGATAAAGACAATGTGGTATGTATATACGATGGAATATTATGCAGCCATTAAAAAGAATGAAATCTTGCCTCTTGCAATGACATGGATGGAACTGGAGAGTATAATGCTAAGCGAAAGAAGTTAGTCAGAGGAAGACAGATACCATATGATTTCACTCATATGTGGAATTTAAGAAACAAAACAAATGGGCAAAGGAAAAAAGAGAGACAAACCAAGAAACAGACTCTTAACTATAGAGAACAAACTAATGGTTAGCAGAGGGGAAATGGGTGGGGGAAAGGGTGAAACAGATGATGGGGTTAAGGAGTACACTTACCGTGAGGAGCACTGGGTGATGTGTGGAATTCTTGAATCACTCTACCTGGAAATAATATAACATTGTATGCTAACTAACTGAAATTAAAATAAAAACTTAAAAAAATGAAACCTCCACACTAAAGCAAATCTGCTGATAGTTGTTTGTGCTGTTCAGTGGGGCTCATCCCTCTTTGTATGAACTAACAGGTACTGGGGGGCATGACCCACCTTTGGGGAGGTGAAACAGAATTGCTCCTGAGAGTAATGAGTCAGATGAGTGGTTGTATTTAAAAACTATTCCAGGAATCCATTTTTTGTTGTTTTGATATTTACACAATCCCTTTCCCCGTAGGATAAGAAAGCCCACTTGACCCTTTCTGCTTGCTGAGACAGATCCATGTCGCCACCCTCAGCCTGGGAGGGAAAACGAGGCTGAGAGTTTCCCTAGACCCCAAATCAGGGCAAGGAAAAAATACTTTACGTGTAAAAAAAAAACCACGTAAAATATTAACATCTCTTATGTCAAGTTCAACAGCCCCCCACCCCCAATCGCAGCTGCCTTGGTCCTCGAGATCCAGCTTCCCCGTGAACTTAACGAGGCCTCGTTGGAGTCAGAATCCAGCCCCACTCTGCCATTCTCTATCTGTGCGGTCTTGGATTAGTCACTCCACCCCTGTGGGTAGGATCAAATGAAAAAAACTCTGCAAAAATGCTTTGTCAACTGTGAAGAGCCTTACAAATATAGAGACGTTTATGACTCACGGGGCAGTTTTTCAGTCCAACTGAAAACAGATTTTTCTGCGTGAGAAACTGTTCCTGTGAAAGGCAACAGTGAGAGATTTAAGGGCGGGAAGCGTTTGCTCTCTCCTCTGTTCTCTTTTTGACTACTTTTGATGAATGATTCCTTTCAAGCCAACACCAAATACAGCATTACGGCTGATCAATAGATGGTCTTCCCCAATTGTTTGCTTTTGTTCTCTACTCTTCAGCCGAATATTACAGTTGTGCTTTTTGGGGAGACACACGCACACGCACGCACATGCACACACATCCTGTTCCCCAGCAGAGATGGTAAGCAGTTTGAGTTCGTATAAATGAGGTCACAGATTCTTCCTTGTATTTTGGTGTGGTCTTTCCATAGCTATGCTAATGCCCACCAACATCCTGAGTCGTTGGAAAACATGAGATGTCCTCCATCAGATGATGTGAGTGGATCCTGGTGTTCAGCAGAAAGGTCCTGAGGGCTTATCCACCTAACACCTTCAACCCTGGGCTGACTCAGAAGCCACTCGGGTATCATCCAAAGACTGGCCTGTGCTGGCTCAACTGTTTTTGCCTTTATGGGATCAGGCCAGAAAGAAAGTGATTGAGGGACATTTTCCTGAATTAAGAAATAGAGCCACACTCGGAGCATTTCCAAACTGGGACTCAAACTATAACACATGCAGTGACCCAGGCCTTAATGAAAATGCACATTCAACGGACCGCTGCTCAGAGCAAAGGCAGAAACTTGACTTGTGGGATGCATGGAGAGCACGTCGGCATCTGCCAAGAGCAGCACAATAAGGCCCCAGCCTACTTTTGGTTGGGGGGAGCATGCCTGCACCACCTTCAGGAGACTGTCCCAAATAGGGAACTAAATGAGAGCTGAGACCACCAGTGGGCCCAGGGCCACCCCACCATGGCAGCACCCAAGAAAATGCCTGCAGGATGTTGGACATTTAGACCCAGGCTGTGTGCCACGGAAGACACAAAGTCTCCAGGTTGGTATATCACGTCGGAGGTCAACCCTATCTGTAGAAAGTTAAAGACACCTCACTTTTGGCCACTGGACGTCACAAGCCTGGGGGAGTTCCCAGGGCCACACACTTGACACTTGCATGTTTCTATCTCCCCTCTCCCAGAACCACGGCCTGCAGTCAGCCCTGCCCATCCTGCTCGCCACGCCACTCCCACATAGCTGGTTCCAGCCCTCTTCCCCACTCCCCCCCACCCCCACTGAAGGCTGCACTCTTCCCTAACTTGGCAGAGCAGCCTGATGTCCCTCAGCCGGCGCCGCCTCTCTCTCGGTCACCACCAGCACGGCGATCTTTCTGGGCAGCCTGGCTCATCTGCTCTGCGCGCCTGGTCGGATTGCACACAGGGAAGGGGTGAGCCCGCATGCCTCCCGTGGCTCCCTCCCCGAGCAGAACCACATGTTCCCTCCCCAGCTGCTTGGCTTCACTCAACTAATTTGAAACAGTGATCTCGACACCAGAAAAATGCTCTAATCCTGCTCTGTGGCCCAGGCCGCTCCACCCATGGGAGGGAACTGCTCAGGGGCGGCAAAAAATTATCTACTTGATTTGCTCATTAGTCACAGCCTGTCCTGGGTTTGGTGGCTTGGTCTGTGTCCTGAGGGAGGTGACACTCTGGCAGGAAGACCTGCACACTTCTGTCATCTCCCTGCTCCAGCTGGCCCATCAAGCCAGTCTCCCACACCTTGTCCTGGGTTCTTCGTGTTTCCTCCTAAGCAAAAGGGAACTTTCACTCATTCTCTGAGATCAGTGGTGCTCGCATGTGATGTGCATTGGGAGATTTCGTTGGAAATGCAGGTTCTGGGGCTCCGGATCTAGAGATTCTAATTTAGTCATCGGGGGCGAGTCCCAGGGATCTGCATTTTTTTAATTATTATTATTATTTTTTTTGACAGAGAGAGACACAGCGAGAGCAGGAACACAAGCAGGGGGAGTGGGAGAGGGAGAAGCAGACTCCCCGCGGAGCAGGAAGCCCGATGTGGGGCTCGATCCCAAGACCCTGGGATCACGACCTGAGCCGAAGGCAGACGCTTAACCATCTGAGCCACCCAGGTGCCCCAGGGATCTGCATTTTTAATAGGTACCTACCCCAGGTGATTCCAGGACCTGCGTGTGGTCCATTCCAGTGTGATGATCCAAGACCACATCTTGAGAAACCACAGAAATTGGGAGCACCAGGAGGCCAGGGACCAGGGACCAGGGCCTGTGTCTTGTTTGCCACCATTCCCCCAGCGTCTGGCTGTGCCCAGTAGGTGCACAGCAAGCACCCATGCCGATGAATGATGGAGTGATGGCAGCAAGAGAAATAGCCTGCTTCCCTGACAGCAGTGAGTATTGGGCCTGTCATCCTGAAATAATCTAGGAGCATGTAGATGGAGCAACAGAGTTTATACCATTGAACTTGGCACTTCCTTTTGGGAGGACTATGCATTAAAAGCATGATAGAGAAGGTTAACAAGTTGTTATTTACATGAAAGGAAATTTGGTATCTTGAGGCAGCATGCAATACATGAATGGCCAGGTTGTGATGTTTTCTCATGAAAGAGCCCTACCTGGGCACCAAAATGCAAGTGTGCGAGCCAGGTGTACATGAAATGATGCAAAATGAATGAAGCAGAGCCCCACACAGTCTGTTCCCCCAGTGCGAGCGTGTGCACAGACGAAGCTCGAATGTGCACATGGAGGGTTATGAGTGGTTAGCAGTTAATGTTCCTTTGGTTCTTTTTATGTGCAAAACAGCTCAAATTCATATGAACTAAATAAAAGCAAATGAGGCCGCTGCCACGTGGCTGGCCTAGAGCTCCTGGTAAACATCTGAAGAGACTGATGGCAAGAGGCAGAAAGCTGCGCTCGGAGTAAAAACATCTGAGACATGCATTGGTTCTGACAGACGGAGGAAATCATTCCCAGATGCCTGGATGTGGTCCTCCCCAGGTTCCTCCATCATGCTGCACCGGCAGAATCTGGACTGGGCTGGGGTCCTCCGTCCCCACCATCCCCTCCTGCCGGCATCCTCTCCACGACCCAGGGTCCCCTTGACCTAGTCGCAAGGGAACAACACAAGGCCTCTGTCCCCCAGAGGAGCTCCCATGCCCAGCCCTTCCCAGCCTGGCCCTTCCCAGGGTCCCTCAGACAAGCAGCTAGAGAAAGGAACAGGGAGAGAGTACTCGTAAGGGGTACCCTAACCTGACCACTTAGACCCTCCATGTTCCAAGCTGTTCTCTCCCCCACCACCTCCACTTTGGTCATTCTTCCCCAAATGTCTGTGGTTAAACAAGGTGACCTTACCAGAGGCGAACTGTCAGGGGGCTGTCTTGCTGTTGACCCCAGAGAAGGGCTGGCCAAAAAGGTACAGTCAGGGGAGTAAAGCAGGAAAAGCAAAGAGCAAGTGGTTTCTAGAAGACCAGACAGCCAGATCAAGCCAAACAGCATTAGCTTCAGCATCTCTCCCCAAAGCCAAAGAGAAAAGGAGCCAAAGGAACAGTGAATTTAAGCACCATCGCTTTGGCACGAGCGCTTTAGAAAACAAAACCAAAATGTAACAACATCTCAAAGCCAAAGGTCTGCTCACAGCACTAGGATTGACAGCATAGGAATAAAGTACCGGGCTTTCTCTTTTAGAATGAGGAGAGGGTAGAATGCTTCCAACATTGTCCCACAGGTCTCACGGTGATTCCTTTTAAGCATTCCTGGAGTAGAACAGTGAGGCAGCATGGAGGTACTGGACGCAGAGACCTGGCAGGTGCATCCGTGGACCACGGAAGAACAAAGACACAGGACGCTCTCACTCACCCCTGGGCCTCGGGCCTCGGCTTTCCCTCCGCCTACGCGGTGAGGTTGCTTTGTGGTTGCGGATTCTAGACTTTCTGCCATGCTTCGAAGGGGCTATCCTGCTCAACAAAATCCTATCCAACTTTTGAATGTCTCACTACACAGTCGTGTAGGAGAAAAATCTATTTATAATGTAGTTGAGCCTGGACCCTAACTTGGATTTACATATAGACATCCAGCATTTTTTGCATGGTTTTAGTATTCGCTGAATTCTGAAAATGCACTTAGCATGTAAATCTAGCGGAGATTGTACTATTTTTTTTTGAGCTGAAATTCATATAACATAAATGAGCCATCTTCAAGTGTACAAATCCGCACACTAATGGTATAAATGTATGTTCACATTGTTGTCCCATAGAGTTGTATGATATCGTGATTTGTAATGAGAAATATATTTATATTTTTGGTCTTCCTCCCCACAGAGCTCCAAAAACCACTGGAATTTCCTAAGCAATTGACAGCAACAATGGTGTAATGTTAATGAGGTGACTTTGGGGCTGCACCTAGGTTAAGGGCAGGTTACCAGGAGAACCAACCATGTGATTAGAGTGTTGGAACTTTCAGTCCCACCCCCTGACCTCCAGGAGGGGAAAGAGGCTTGAGGTTGAATCAATTGCCAATGGCCAAAGATTTAATCAATCATGCCTCTGAAATGAAGCCTCCATAAAAACCCAAAAAGATGGGGTTCAGAGAGCTTCCTGGCTGGTGAGCACATGGAGATTCAGGGAGAATGGCATGCTTATTCAGAGGACAGGAAACTCCACACCCTCTTCCATTCTTTGCCCTCTGCATCTCTTCCAGCTGGCTATTCCTGAGTTATATCCTTTTATAATAGGCCAGTCATATAGTAAGTAAAATATTTCTCCGAATTCTGTGAGCTGCTCCAGCAAATTAATTGAACCCAAGGAGGGGGTCGTGGAAGCTGCAGATTTACAACCAGTCTGTCAAAAGTACAGATAGCAACCTGGATGGGGACTATCATCTGACGTTCAAGGAGGGAGACAGCGGAACCTCCAGTCTCTAGCTGGTTGGTCCGAAACACAAGTGATAACCTGGACTTGTGCCGAGCATTGGAAGGTAGGGGGCAGGGGGAGGGTGCCGGGGGGGATAATCTTGTAGGACCAAACTCTTAACTTGTGGTGTCTAAGACTATCTCAGGTAGATAGGCATCAGAGTTGAATTTCAGACACTGGTAAGTGTCAGAAAATTCTTCATTGGTGTGGGGAAGCCCACAGGCACACACACACTGAATTGGGTCCAGGAACCCAAAAAGAAGTTCTTAAAGATTTTAGTCACCTCAAAAGAGAATTCCATATGCATTAAGCAGTCACTTTCTAATAGGACAAAGGCAGAGAACCTGGATAGACATTTTCCCAAAGAAGGCATGTTGATGGCCAACGGACACATGAAACAGACACTCATCATGAGGGAAATGCTAACTGAAACCACAATGAGATATCACTTCAAACCAGGCAGAATATCTATTATCAAAAGACAAGACATAACAAGCATCGGAGATAAAGGAACCCTCGTGCAGTGTTGGTGGGAATGTAAATGGTGCAGCCACTGTGGAAATCATTATGCAGTTTCCTCAAAAAGTTAAAAGGAGAAATATTACATGATCCTGTAATTCCACTTCTGGGTACTTACCTGAGGAAAATGAAAACACTAATTGGAAGAGATACATGCCTCCCCATGTTTATTGCAGCATTGTTCACAACAGCCAAGATAGGGAATGACCCAGTGTCCATCAATAGATGAATGGATAAAGAAGATGGGTATGTATACATACACAATGAAATATTACTCAGCCATAAAAAAGTATGAAATCTTGCCATTTGTGACAACATGAATGGACCTACAGGGTATTATGCTAAGTGAATAAGTCGGACAGAGAAAGACAAATACCATATGATTTCACTTGTATGTGGAAGCTAAAAAAAAAAAAAAAGAAACAAATTCATAAATACAAAGAACAAACAACTAGTAGTCAGAGGGACATTGTCAGGGGGGAGGAAGGGAGAAGTAGGTGAAGGGGATTAAGAGGTACAAACTTCCAGTTATAAAATACGTAAGTCACAGGGATGAAAAGTACAACATCAAAAATACAGTCAATAGGGGCGCCTGGGTGGCTCAGTTGGTTAAGCCACTGCCTTCGGCTCAGGTCATGATCCTGGAGTCCCGGGATCGAGTCCCACGTCGGGTTCCCTGCTCAGCAGGGAGTCTGCTTCTCTCTCTGACCCTCCCCCCTTTCATGCTCTCTATCTCATTCTCTCTCTCAAATAAATAAATAAAATCTTTTAAAAAAATTAAAAAAAAATACAGTCAATAATATTGCAATAACTTTGCATGGTGACAGATGGTAACCACACTTAATGTGGTAAGCATTCAGTAATGTATCGTTGAATCACATCAGTGAAATGCCATCACTCTGCATGTGTGGAAACGAGATGACATTTGATACCAGAAGTACTGGCCAGGACTGAGTTGTTTACACATACGTGTTTTCCAGTAGAGCTCTGTGGTTTCCATACCTATAGCTTAAAAGTTACATGTGTAGTGGCCTTGAAATAATCGAGTACTAAATCCCGGCTAACATCCAGGGTGAGGGGTGAGGGTCTGGACCACACAGAATGGGACATAACATTGATTTTGCTCAGTCTTGGAGATATTTGCAGGGAGCCTCCTCCTAGAAGTAGTTCTCGTCCACCTAGGTAAGAACCCTCTCGCTAGCACACTATCTAGAGTGAAGCTGGTCACAGATGATAAAGCGGCAGAGAATTTTGAGAGGGTCAGCCTCCTTAAATGTCAGCTACATATCTGCAGAGCTGTAAAGTAGACAGGGAAGGATGGATGGAACTGTAAAATAGTTGATGAAAACACTATTCTTAAAATATCATCCTACTCACTAAATTCATAATAATGGTTGCCTCTGGGGTGTGGGGGAGGAAAATTTGACCAACTTTCTAATTGTTTTTTCCTTTATTTCCAAAAAAATTACAGAAAATTGATTAGCATGTTGATATTTGTCAATTCTAGGAAGTGAGAATAAGGATGTTGGTTATATATTCTCTGTAAACTGTATTTTTTTTCCTCAAAAAATACAGCAACTCTAGGCAAAAACTGAGAATTCTCAGAAGTTTATATAAAACCCTTAAATGTGACCAAGCTAGCCCAAACTAATGAAGATCACAGCAAAATAGATAGATGGGAGCAGCATGTTAGGAGAGTAGAGAAGGCCAAATCTGAGGCATTTCCCAGGATTCCTGCAGTTTGGAGAAAGTTTCTAGCAGTTCATCCATCATACAGGATGATGGGCCTTAACACCAGAGCCACATGCAATAGTAATTTTGTTTGTTGTGTTTATAACATTTAAACTACTGTTTTCCATTCTGTGTCTAGCTGGGTTGGTCATCTCAATTTTTTATGTTCTCTAAATGGCATCCTGAACTAAAAGAACTTTTCCAGGCATTGCTTAACATAAATCGGAGACCAGGTGGAACCCAACTGTCATTTCAGCTAAGAGTCTGACACCTGAGAGAGCCAATCAGTAAGATGCTTGTGGTAAATTAAAGATAACCACAAGTCCTTTGCTTCTGCTCCCGTCAAAAACGTGGAGTGTATTTCCTGGCCCTGGAACCTGAGCTGGCCGTCACTTGCTTAACCAATAGAATTCAGAGGCAGTGTTATTCTAGAACTTCCGAGGCTAGGTCATAGCAGCCTTGCAGCCCCCACCCTGACTCTTAGAACACTGGATCCGAGACAAGTCAGCTGCCATGACAGTCTGCCTCCTCTGGGACTGCTGTCCTGTGAGGTAGCACAGGTAGGTGAGCAAAGATGGCACCATGACTGGCCAATGCAACGTGCTTCCATGTGTCTCGGGCACCGGACACACATGGAAGTGAAGAAGCCATCTCGGACATGTCATCCCCAGCAGATGTGACATGGAGAAAAACTGGGAAGCCGGCTGACAGCTGAAATCACAGCCTCAGATATACGAACCCAGCTGAACTGGTCAAAAAGTTCCCAGCCATGTGAGCGATCCCAGTCATCACAGAACAGAGATGAGCTATTCTCACTGGGCCTTATCCTAATCCCTGACCCCCCAAAAATCCTAAGCATTATAATGTCATTTACTGCCACTTTGCCCCAGGGTTGTTTGTTCCTCAGAAACTGATAATCAGGGGCACGCCTGGGTGGCTCAGTCAGTTAAGCAGCTGCCTTTGGTTTAGGTCATGATCCCAGGGTCCTGGAATCAAGCCCTGCATCCGTCTCCGTGCTCAGCGGAGAGCCTGCTTCTCCCTCTCCCTCTACTTGTGCTATCTCCCTGTCAAATAAATAAATAAAATCTTTAAAAAACAAAAAAAGAAATTGATAACCAGAATACTACTTCTAGCTGAACAGTACCTCAAAGTCCTGGATGGACAGGAAATCATGGAGACCTTAAATACCCAACCCAAATCCAACATGAAAATAGATGTTTTCTTGACTTGCAGATGGTTACAGACTTTTGCTATTTATTTGTATCTTGTCTTAATGTGTTTATTTTATTTATGTATCTGAGGACAATGGCCAAAGTTTGTCCCAAGGACAGGTGTTCCTTGGGGTGAAGGAGAGCAGGAAAACTCCATGATAGAAAGAAAGAAATAAAGAATGAGAGAAAGAGAGAAAGGAAGGAAGGGAGGGAGAGAGAGAGAGAGAGAGAGAGAGAGAGAGAGAGAAAGAAAGAAAGAAAGAAAGAAAGAGAAAGAAAGAAAGAAAGAAAGAAAGAAAGAAAGAAAGAAAGAAAGAAAGAAAGAAAGAAAGAAAGAAAGGAAGAAAAAGAAAGGAAGGAAGGAAGGAAGAAGAAAGAAAGAAAGAAGAAAGAAGAAAGAAAGAAAGAAAGAAGAAAGAAGAAAGAAAGAAAGAAAGAAAGAAAGAAAGAAAGAAAGGAAGGAAGGAAGGAAGAAAGAAAGAAAGAAAGAAAGAAAGAAAGAAAGAAAGAAAGAAAGAAAGAAAGAAAGAAAGAAAGAAGAAAGGAAGAAAGAGGGAAATGCTGGTAAATCAAAGGATTTTATTCTTGCAAGATTTCTCAAAGCTATTAGCCCATAAATGTTCATTGTGGATGGGGCGCCTGGGTGACTTAGATGGTTAAGTGTCTGCCTTCAGCTCAGGTCATGATCCCGGGGTCCTGGGATCGAGCCCCACATCGGGCTCCCTGCTCCGCGGGAAGCCTGCTTCTCCCTCTGCCACTCCCCCTGTTCATGCTCGCTCGCTCTCTCTCTCTCTGTGTCTCAAATGAATAAATAAAATCTTTTAAAAAAATGTTCATTGTGGATCACCAAGACAAAAACAGAGGATGAAGCATTTCCCCAAGTCTATTTGATAATGAAAAAGCATTTTTGGTCTCACGCACTGCCTTGCAGGATTCGTGTTTCGCGGAACACCCCTCAGGCCATAGCGACCGAGCCACTTGTCCATACCACTGTTGCCGTCTTGGTTTACAGCTGTTCAGTGGACAGTGTGCATGTGTCCTGGAAATACAGCACACAGCAGGGTGCTCTGGGACTCGCACACATAACATGAGGCTTTGAGAAAGAAGCCCAAAGACAATGCAGAGATGGCATACAGTGAGGCCCCATCCACGTTACACCCCACCTCTCTTCTGATTTGGCCCCACTGCCATACTGATGGTTATATATATATTTTACCAACCCCTCTGGGAATATAAAGAATGGGAGGAAAAACAAAATGAACAATAGTGGAAATGATCATGCAGCCCACTCTGTCATTGCTTAAAAAAAAAAATCATTTTGCCTTTGATTCTGGGAAGCACATGCCTGAGAATATTCCCCAAGCTCCTCACTTAACCCTAATGGAACTGTCCCTTTTATGCCACCAAATGAGCTTCGTGATTAGTCATGCCTGCTTCAGCTGGCAAGTACCCAAGCAGGGCCTGAGGCTGGTCCAAGTGTTTCTTCCACCAATTTGAGCTGTCAAATCCACTCATTTTCCTAGGTTAGTATAGCAGTTCAATCATTCTCAAAAGAGACATTTCCTAAGGGCCAAGGGTCACATGCTCCCTAGAATCACATCCGAGTTGGGCTCAGCGCTGCTCTAACACACGCTGGCTGGCCATGTTTCTCCAGGTTCCTCATTCCCAGGATTTAGATAAGCATGAGGAATGCTCCAACACTAGACATCAACTTTATAATTTGGGAGTTTCCATTTTAAATTTGGAGTGTTTTTTTTTTCATGGTTCAAGCCTCATATTTTACTTCCCCCCCTTCCTATTACAGGACTCAGGATATTGGGTTGTGACTACCCATCTACACATTTGTATGTTCCAGTAGAGCGCCACACTAGAAACCCTCTTGTTTACCCCAATATGCCCAGCACCTAGCAGAGCGCTACCATTTGGCTGCCTCACCCTGGGTATCTCATCTGTTTTCAGGCATAAAGAGGAAAAAGGAGCAAAGATAGGAGAAAAAAAGGTATGCGCCAGCTAAGTTCACCCCCTTTTATCAGGAAAAAAAAATACTATCTGTCAATTCTAAAATATCCACCCAGTAAGCTACCCTTACAGCAGCTCGTTGGCGAAAGCTGAGTCACTTAGCCATCCCCTGAGTAATGGAATCCATGTTGGAAAGGGGGAGATTTTTAACTAGGCACATGGTTGCCCCAAACAAAATAGGGTTCCTTAGTAAGGAAGAAGGACAGAATAGATGTTGGATCATTAACCGCAGCGCTTGACATTGATCAAAATGAAAAGACCAGCCTGTTTTTATTCATAGAAATAAATAAAGTTTTAAAAAGATGTGTTTGGGCATTTCTAACCACAGGTGAAGACATGACTTAATTTTGTTTACATAAGAACCTACAGAGAAATTCTCTTACTCCTCTGGCCAGTGGAAGTATCCAGTGGGGGAGGGAGAGTTCTTTTTCAATAAATCACTCAGCTGTCAGAAATTGAGCACCGCCCCTCCTCCTTCATGAATCACCAGACCACATTCCCTTCCATTTATTTGCATGTGTTGTGTTGCAAATTAACTTTAAAAGACACTTTTTTCCCAAAGAAAATTTAAAGGATAGAGTCCCCCACAGCCACCACCCAGGATAATGAACTATAGCTGCTGTCATCCCGAACACTTAATGACAGTGTTCGATGTGTGTGTGGACAGCCAAAGCTCCCTTCAAAGTTGCCTCTCTGAATGCGCTTCAAGATGTTTTGACTATTATCTGTTACAAAGAAACTCACTATTAATTGCATATTGTCATAGCTCTTAGTCCAACATAACTGTTAGCCCAACAAAGCATTCTCTCCTCAGGAGAAGGGGATGGGGACCTGGCCTAATCTTTTCCCACTGGTTAAGTGGTTCCTCCTAGTCCCTCTCAGCTCTCTGCCTTTAGTTTTCTTGGAGAAAATCAAGGGAAGGCTCTATTCGTCTCTGTGCATGACCTTAACTCTTTTCCAGCCAGATGTCAGGACTACTCTCCATCATCCCAGAATCCACCAGGAAAATGCAACCACAGGAGCAGTATCTCTCAACAAGGTTCATGAAGGACAACCAGGGACGCAGAGGCATTAGGGCTACAGAAGTCTCAAGTAGCTCAGGCAGTGGGGGTGGCTGCTTCCTGGCACCTCTCCCATCTCCCATCCACCTTTATGTGTGATCTGATGCTGGAGAAAATGTGGTTTACTAGGAGGCTGATGGGTATGGAGGTCAGGAAGGGAAGGGGCAAAAGTAGGATGGAAATGTTGAAAATTCTTAGTTGGAGGGATGTTAACTATTATTTATCCCCAAGAAGAGAGCAGCAATATCATTACTGTGCCAGGTTTGGGAGCTTCACTCCATCTTGGACAAATCCAGAGAGTTGAACCAACTGTACCCATAATCCATTCCTTACATGCTCCCATGGATTGATCTTTTAAAAACACAGATCCAGTCATATCCTTCCCCTCCTTAGCCACCACCAAAGCCCTCCATTGTCTGCTAAATAAAGCCCATCCCTCTCAACCTGGCATGCAAGTTCTTATATAGATGGGCCCAGCCTACTCTTACAACCTTGTCTCCTACCATGGCTCCCACAACCACACTGGAACCACAAAAGACTACTCACCATTCCCAAGGTCAGTGCACTTCATGCCTTCATACCTTGGCACATGTTCTTTCCTCTTCCTAGAATGTTTTCTCCTCCTTCTTGCCCAATAAATTCTTGTTATCCTTTGGGACCCAATTTAAATGTCACTCCCTATGTAATACTTACCCCAAGCCTTCTCGAAGAATTCATCCTACCTCCTCTGGGCTCTATGCACTTGGCTCCTACTCAACTATAGCACGAATCATGTTGCATCATCATGTTTTCATCTCTTCTGTTAAATCGTAAAATCATCCTCTCAGCAGGAGCTGTGTCCTACTGATTGGTATAGATCCAACAACCGGTACAAACAGAAGAAGAAGTAGAGTATGTTGAAGGGTAGGAGGAGAAATGGATAGACAGATGGATGGGTGGATGGAGGGATGGATGGATGGATGGATAATTTGTATTATATTAGGTATCTTGAGCTGTTAAAGAGGCTCCCATAAGCCTATGAACTATAAGAAATCTGTAGGGTGCCTGGGTGGCTCAGTTGGTTAAGCAACTGCCTTCGGCTCAGGTCATGATCCTGGAGTCCCGGGATCGAGTCCCGCATCAGGCTCCCTGCTCGGCGGGGAGTCTGCTTCTCCCTCTGACCCTCCTCCCTCTCATGCTCTCTGTCTCTCATTCTCTCTGTCTCAAATAAATAAATAAAATCTTTAAAAAAAAAAAAAGAAATCTGTAAACAAAGAATCATTGAACTGAGACTCAGGTGATCCTGGACCTAGTAGCTTTATAGGTCCCAGTGTCCCTACCTAATAAATAAGAAAGGCATTTTCTGCTCTAATGTTCTATAAGTCAGTGACAGTCTAAACCATTGCCATCCAGTTGAATTTTCTGTAGGAATGGAAATGTTCTATAATTTGTTCTACCCAATAGAGTAACCATTAGTCACATGCCACTATTAAGTACTTGAAATGTGATTAGTGCAACTGAGGAACTAAATTTGGAATTTTATTTAGTTTTAAATTAATTTTAATTTTATATTTAAGTAGCTACATGTGGCTAGTGGCTACTATATTAGACAGCACAGGTGTAAACCACTGTGCACAACTCTACATGATACCTCAGGGTACTGCTACTTAACACCATCAAAGACGTTACTATGCAGGCTTGAACTGCACAAATTCTTCTTGTCTAGCCTATCACACCTACCTGGCCTGAATTCACCCCATTAGAATTATAAGAATCAGACTGGAGATGACCAATCAAAAATCAAAACCTACTGATGAATCTGAAAGTATGACCTCATACATCTCCAATCCCCTTGCCCTGGTCCTCAAAGTTGTCACCCCACTGAGGGCAGGAATGACGTCATGATCATCATCCTATCTCTCATAACATCTAGAATCATGCCTGGCACTAAGCAAATGCTCATTAACATTTGCTGAATTAATTTACCAGGATTGCCAATGGGAAAGAGCATTTTAGCTATAGACTTGAACTCTAATGACCAACAACTGCACTCCCAAAAGCCTATCAGCCCATCCAAGGTGATCAGTCATAAAACCTCAGTCAATATTCAATAACAAACACATCTTAAATACCTGCTTGTGTCTAAACCTAAGCCTTTTACCATTTACTCAGGACCCAGGATACGGAATACTGAAGACAAAGTTCCTCCCTTCAAAGAAATCAGTTTAATGGTAAACAAAGAAACACACAATCAACTCTAATTCTAGAAGCCACTGACTCCAATAGAAGTGCATGAAAGAAGGCATACAATATCTCTTCATTTTCACAAGTTTAAGAATCTCTGTTCTTACCACAAGAAAAAAAAATTGTAACTATGTACAGAGACAGATATTTGCTAGACTTACTGTGGTGATCACTTAACAATGCATACAAATATCGAATCATTATTTTGTATACTTGAAACTAATTTAATGTTATATGCCAATCATACCTCAATAAAGGTATGATTAGGTACGATAAGGTATGAAAGGTATGATAAAGCTACTAGGTCTGGGATCACCTGGATTGGACATCGTGGTGGACGTAGGGTTACACCTCCATCAATGAAGGACTTGTTGCCCCAGTACTAAATACCATTGCAGACAGTCTCCACGTAACAGTCCCTCCTCATAGTCCTCATCAAATGACTGGACAATGCATAAGTATAGAGGCCCAGCCATCTAGTATCAGTTCTAGATAAGTCTAAGAGCCATTTAGCTGCAGAGACTAACCAGAGTTCAGCTGAGACTGCCCTATGGCAGCATGGAAGCTTGATTTCTCCTTGCATACACATCTTTGTTCCACTCCCCTCCCAAGGGCCTCCCTTAATAAACCTCTTGCATGCTAAACTCAACCTCAGAGCCTCCTTTCCAAGGAAACCAACCTGCAAAAATTAGTAGAACCAGTGGTAAGAGAAAGCAGGGGATTCATTAGGGGCCTGGGTGGTACATCATTTCCCGCCTGGCTGGCAAAAAGACCCCGTCACTCACTGGCAGGATTTGGGGCACTGCTAACCCCTGGCACAACGGAGCAGTCCAGTCCCATTATAAAAACAGCCGCTGGGGGTGTATTAAGATGGAAACCAGTGGAAGGGGATCAGGTGTTTGAGAAATATGGTGGTAATAGTAATTATAAGGCCAATGTTGGCTATTATAAGACTTCACTGATATCCTGAAAAAATATAAGAAAAAAGCTGAGAGGACTAATCCCAACTGAAATCTAAGCATGAAAGCCAGAAGACCTCCTTGGTAGCAAATAAAAAGA
This sequence comes from Mirounga angustirostris, assembly GCF_029215605.1. Classification (NCBI taxonomy): domain Eukaryota; kingdom Metazoa; phylum Chordata; class Mammalia; order Carnivora; family Phocidae; genus Mirounga; species Mirounga angustirostris. The sequence goes on from NW_026991711.1 coordinate 165,872,768, forward strand.
ACCTCATCTCATGTAGGGCAATGGCAGAAAAGGCGGAAGGCCAGAAACAGAACACAATGGTCAGAAGAGCTGAGCCCAAACTATAAATTTCCAGCCAAGGAAGATCTGTTCTGTCAAGGTCAGGGCTGTGGGTAGGATAAAATTTAAACCCTGACACAGAGGTGGGAATGGCCGAGTTATTTCCTCTCCCCTCCCCTTACCACAAACTTTGAATCCACGGATTCCCTAAACTTTCTGAGCCTACAGAAGTGGCCCACCCTTCCCAATAAGAAACAGTACTCCATCAGTGATTGGAGATTATGAGAGTCTTCACTCCTGCAAAGCCACAAATGTCCCACTCAAGATCTGCCCCCACTTCCCTTACTGATCACTAATCTTACAACTAGGTTTAGTTAAGTCATAACATAACTTTGCTGAGGACATGCCATGCCTGATAAGGAAAAAGCAGCTATACTTTTGTGTGTGTATATGTGTATGTGTGTTTTAAGGAGGCTCCATGCCCAGCATGGAGCCCTATATGGGGCTTGAACTCACAACCCTGAGATCAAGGCCTGAGTTGAAATCAAGAGTCGGATGCTCAACCAACTGAGCCACCCAGATGCTCCAAGGGAGCTATATTTTTAAGGAGCTCCAAGACCTAGCTAGCATGCACCAGCAAAAGCTGGGAGAGTATTCATGGAACTGTATTCTGGAGGTTCTTAATCAAGAAAATTGGCATATAAGATTGGATAAATAAGAGTTTGTCAATTTGAGATCCTCTCCCAGGATGAAAGATTTAACATGTTGGCAAGAACCCTGGAAGATGGTGTAAGCTTACAATAAGATGGCAGCTGGAAGAATGCAAAAAGCAATGCTCACATTAAGTGAGATTGAAATGCCAGAACTTCCAAGGCTGGTGGTGGAAGAAGGAAGTAGAAGACTCAGAAAAGTGGAGATGCTAGAATGGCTATACTAAGAAAGGCTGGAAAATCTACAAGATGATTATGTTCCCAGGGAAGACTCCAAAGAATGTACTAGTAGGAGGGTCACCAGTATCCCGAAGAACTGCAGTGGTAGCTCTCCTCTCTAGGCCTAGGCTAACAGTAGGAAAGGTCATGGTAGCATTAGACCCACTGATAATAAGGGGATGAAAGGACTCCAAAACAAGAGGGGCAAGTTGGCAACGCATAACCCTTAGGAGCTAGGTGAATTCATTTGTCATAATGAGCAGCAAGATTGCAGGGAGGCAGAGAGAGGGGATAGCCCAGCAAAGAGTTTCTGCTGATGGTTCATAAAACATGAAGCATCAGGGGCAAAAAAGACAGGCAGCCAACAAGGGTACTACTCAACTTGTACCAACTAAAGAAATCACACAGATGATTAGGAGACCAGGGGCAGTTATTTTAATATCATAATCTCTTGCCCAGTGTTATGACCCAGAGCCCAATGACTGAAAAAGAGGCCAGGTCCCCAAGGAAAACACCCCACAATACCACAGCAAGTACACACTCTTCTGATTCCGCCTCCCCTACCCCAGCCCTGTTCTTCAAAATGATCTTCTGCCACTTGGTCAGGTAACTATTCAGGTTAGAGAAGGGGGCATACCCAAACATTTTGAAGACTATTGAACGTAGGATCCAGATTGACAATGATACCCAGAGGCCTGTTATAGTAGGGGCCTGTGGAAACTAGGTAACAAATGGAATCTTGGCCAAAGTTGAACTCAAGAGTGGGTCCACTGAGTCTGCAAACTCATCTGGTGGTCATTTCTTCAGCTCCCAAATGTATAATCAGCACAGACATCCTCAGTGATGAGCACCACCCCTACCTTACATTTTGGGACTGAGAGATATGAGCTGTCGTAGTGGATAAACTTCTACCTGCCACCTCCCAGATAAGAAAAAAAAATAAAATAAAAGGGGATATGCCAAAAAATGGGACCTCTCCTAAAGATCTAAAACTGCACTATCTTATTCTTATCCCTAAACACTTGTGGTTACTGAGGACTTAAAATGTTGTTAGTGCAACTGAGAGACTGAATTTTTTATTTTATTTCATTTTAATTAATAAAATTTTAAAACATACTCAAATCAGTTATTGGAAAATGTTTAAATATGTTTGGAAAAACTTGAGTATATGAGTCTACTTTTTCAACTGTAAATTTTATGAAACCTAAATATAGATCAAGTATTTCTGATGAAACCTTAACATCTGAATTGGAATGTACTGTAAATATAAAATACTCTTAGTAACAAAAAAGGACTGTAAAATATCTCAATGGTATTTTGTTTATTACATATTAAAATATTGTTAATAGATTGAGTTAAATAAAATATATTGCTCAAATTAATCTCACTGCCTTTTTTAATGTGGCTATTAAACATTTTTAAATTACATATGGCTCATATCATTTACACAGTGGAAAGCACTGGTCTAAACGATGCAGAGACTGTGGTTCCAATTATATCTCCATTTAACTCAGAAGTCTGGCTCCTGCAAAAAACAGACAGACCCTAGGGTTCTACAGACTACCACAAACTCAACAGGTAGAGACCCCAAATGCAGCCATCATGTCAGGTGTGATTTCTTTTCTAGAGGAGATTAATGGTGCCTTACATCCGTGTTATGCGACACTTGATTTGACAAATGTGTTCCTTCCCATCCCTATCAGAAGAGAGGCTCGGAGATAGTTCCCTTCACATGAAAGGGACAACAGTACACATTTCCAGCTTTGCCTCAATGGACTCTGAACTGGGTTCAAATTCCCCATGTCCCCCGACCCCTTGCCTTTAGCAAGAAGTTAACGTCCCCAAGCCTCACATTTTTTTCCCACATGTAGAGTTGGATTTATTATGGTCACCTCATAGGGTTGCTATGATGACCAACATGGGTTCATACGTACAGAGTGCCTGGCATAGAGTAAGCAGTCAGTAACCATAGGTCTCTCTTCCCCTCAGCATCCAGAGAGAAAAACCTCGGATGATAAGACACCTAGGATACATAAGTTCAGATCAGTAGACTATTACCTCCATGTTGTTGTGATACATACTGGTAGGTTCAGGGAAGGCTGCTTGCTTAGCCTATCCACAGGGATATATATTAGTGGCTCTCGACACTGGTTGCAACTGAGGCCACATAATGGAATTATCTTGGAGAGGTTTTTTTTTTTTTTAAGATTTTATTCATTTATTTGATGGAGAGAGAGAGAGCACAAGCAGGGGGAGTGGCAGGGGGCGAGGGAGAAGCAGGCTCCCCGGCTGAGCAAGGAGCCCCACGCAGGACTCGATCTGAGGACCCTGGGATCATGACCTGAGCCAAAGGCAGACGCTTAAGCAACTGAGCCACCCAGGCTCCCCTATCTTGGAGAGTTTTAATTCAGTTACTGGAAAAATTTTAAATATGTTTGGAACAACTGGTCTGGATAATATTCATGTATTTATTCATGTATTTTTTTAAGTTCCCCCAGGAGATTCTAATATGCTGCCAGGGTTTAAAGCCACTTTTCTATCTTGTCTTCAGTCTTGGATAAGTGATCTCCCCTCCTGGTCGCCTTTTTAAATTAAAACTGAATGCTCATCAGCCATAGGTAAAGATTAATGAGATAATGGCATCTGGTATGTTTGAGATCCTTGATAGGGGAGAGGAGCTGCAAGATACAATTAGGGCCATTGTCATTATTAGTGCTTAAGTTTAAAGGAAGGAATTAGAAGAAGGCAGACCCCTGCTTCTACTGTTCTGCCTTCCCTACCTACTCCTGGATTTATCATTCTGAGTGTGTTGTGGTGTTCACAGCCCGAAGAAGGTCCTAAAGCCTATTCATGTGGGAGGCCAGCCCAGGCCAGGTGTAAGCTGGAGTCTGATGCTGTTTGCCATTAAATGCACCAACCTCAGCGTCAGCGTATTTGCAACACATTTTGAGATTGGGTCAGGAGGCCAGGAGCTGATGATGGATTTATTTATTTATTTATTTATTTTGCTTACTGGCAAATTTGAGATTTGTAGGGTTCTCAAGCAGCCACTGTAAAATGGTCACATTACAGAGAACAGGCACCCGTGGAGAGGGAAAAAAATAAATTCTGGATCTGACAGCCGGTGTGGTCAGCTCATCCCCTCCAGATTTCCCTGTCCCGTGGTGGAGTGAGGCACCCGTGTTTGTCATTGGCCTGCCGACTGGGACATTGGCAAGGGGCCACCTCTGCAGTGAGCAGCAAATCAACTTCCCACTTTATGTTAATTGTTCAGCTGAGTTATCACAGCTGCCTGGCACCCCAGAGGGGTGTGGTCACTCCCAGGGCCTAGAATGACAGAGCACATTCTACCTTTCATTGCCAAGTCCTCCTCACTAAGCCCACGGATAGGGTTCGGGAAGGGAGCAAGACCTTCAAGGGCAAGGACCAACCTCCCACTGTTAATGTATGGTTAACATATGTTGCCCCCACTTTGGGGAAATGTTTAAGTCTCATTATTTCTAATCTCTATATGTTTTCACTGAAAATAGAAAATGCTACCAATTTTCACTAGAATCAGAAAATCTTGGCATAGGAAGCACCTGAGAGGTGAACTAGTCACACCTCCCATTGAACATCTTTCATGCCACCCTTTACCCCCCGTGAGACATCTGCCTGTCCCTGCTGGATGGTCCCCTGTGATGGGGGACTCCACTGATTGTCCAACGCCCATCCCCAAACTACCTCAAGTGAACGTCTTTACTGCAGCTCTGGAAGATAATGCACCAAAACCCTGTTCAGGGTCCTAGGGAGTGAAGGCAGACATTGAGTAGCCTGACTCTAGCAGGAGGACGCAGAGTGGCAAACGTAGGGTCCACCATACCTGGAACCCTTCAGCACTCGTACTTTTCAGTGAGCTGGAAAGTCACCTTGGAGTGCAGAGTAGCTAGCCCTTTGCTTTCTTCTTTTCCTAGGCACTTCTCTTACCCTCTTTTCTTGTTAACATTTGCAAATCTTTTTTTCTCCTCCCCCTCATCTGGCAGCCACTGCCAGTCGAATAGCATTAAAGCCTTTGAGGGCACCTGAACCCACAGTCCATCTTGCAGAGGCACCTTCTCCAAGCCCTGAGATGACACCACGTGCCCTCCGCTGAAGAGTATCTATAAAGACCACGAAGTTTGGCGTGACCAGGGCTGGACTCCAAATCTAAGCCTACCCACTTACAGCTTCAAGCCCTTGGGAAATGATTTAACCTCTTGCACCTCAATTTTCTCATCTGCAAAGGGAGGTTAATACTGATCTTTAAGAAGTTGGGAAAATGGGGGCGCCTGGGTGCTCAGATGGTTATCTGTCTTCAGCTCAGGTCATGATCTCAGGGTTGTGAGATCGAGCCCTGTGTCGGGCTGTCTGCTCAGCGGAGAGTCTGCTTCTCCCTCTCCCTCTGCCCCCCTGCCACCCCCCACCTGCTGGTGTGTGCACACATGTATACTCTCTCTCTCTCTCAAATAAATAAATATATAAGTCTTTTTTAAAAAGATTGAGAAAATGAAAAAAAAAAAGTATATGCAGAAAACAATACCATTTAATCACATTCACAAACCCAGGAAGAAAAAGCCTCCTAAGTAAGATGGAAAAATATTTTGACAAAATGTAACACCCATTCACCCATTCATAAAAAAAAAAGTACAATGACAAAAGAAAACATAGCGAAATATACATATATATTTTAAATGAACACCATTCATGATAAAGCGTAAAGGCAAACTAGGAATAGAAGTGGGTTTCTCTAACTGACAAAAGGTATCTGTAAAACATCTATAGGAAACACTGTCCTCAAGGGTGAAACGGTAAAAGCATGCCCATTATTACCGAGGTTATACAACACTGTGTTGGGAGTCTCAGCCAGAGCACTAAGGCAAGAAAAAGAATAAATACCTGAGTGAGAGAGGAAGAAATTTAACTGTCATCATTTGGTTAATATAATTGTCTACATAAAAACCCTCAAAAGATGTTATACATAAATTACTGAAATTTATTTATTGAAATAATTTATGTATTAAAATTATTAAAACAAGAAAATTTAACAGTGTTTCTGGACACACAAATCAAAATGCAAAAATCATTGTATTTCTTCATATCCAGAACAGAGAAAAAAATAGTTTGAATTTTAAATACCATTTAGGGGCGCCTGGGTGGCTCAGTCATTGGGCGTCTGCCTTCGGCTCAGGTCATGATCCCGGGGTCCTGGGATCGAGCCCCGCATCGGGCTCCCTGCTTCACGGGGGAACTGCTTCTCCCTCTCCCACTCCCCCCGCTTGTGTTCCCTGTCTCTCGCTGTCTGTCCCTGTCAAATAAATAAAAATCTTTTAAAAAAATAAATAAATATCATTTAAAATAGAAGCAAATACACAAAGTATTTAGAAATAGATGTAGGTGTTCTTCATCCTCCTCCTGGGTTTGTTCATGGCCCCACCCATCTTACTCTGCAGCCTCAAGTCATGGAAGGTTCTGCGTAATTCCACCCACACACTGCAATTTGCTAATCATGGCCACGAGCTATGCTTGAGAAGGGACAAGAGAGACACATATTCACCATATCATGTTTCTGCTTCCTGGTTCCGTTTCTCTATCATTCAGCTCTCTCTCCTCTCAGGTTGACACTATTTGAGCTCAACACAAGACCCAAGGTTTGGCCTGGCAAATTCTAGCAGGAAGGGAGGCCGGCAAGGTGGTTAAGAATAAGAATCAAACCCCCAAGGAAATTGGGTGCAGGCTGAAAAAATTAAAAAGAATATTAGACAAACGTGGATCCAATTTCCAGATTTGCCTTTTACCACCTCTGCAACCTAGGGCAATCTCTATAATGCCTCCTCCAAGACATAACGGAAGCGATACCTCCTAGTGCTTGACTCAAAGTAAATGTTCAATAAACATTAGCAATGAGGATGGTGCCCCCTAGGGGTTAAAAGTGGTGCAGACATGGCTTAAAAATAGATTCCATATCTAGAAATCGAAACTGAACCAATGAGATACTATTTTTTTTTATCTACTGCCACTGACAGACACTAATAAATGTCTAATTCCTAGTATTGCTGAGAAGAGGTCCTTTTGACGTAGGAAAGCTGAGGGGACTCCATTTTAGAAAGGCTCCATCTCTGCTGTTTTGTGCCAGGCCCCATTTATTCATGGTCCACATTTTGCCTCTGAATAAGCCAAAGAAGCTATATTCCCACTTCAAGAAGGAAGCAGGAAAGTGAATCATTCTGCGAGGTTTGTTCTAGGCCCCAGATACTGGATAACAGCTAAGAAGAGCCAGATCGTGTTCCAGGACATCAGCTCCAAACAAACCTTGGCTGGCACTGACATCAATATCACCTACCTTTGGCAATTTATGGAATAACACCTATTGTTCACCGACACTCTCCTTTGATCGGACCCTACCCTGGATTCCTGAAGGAACGTGTACCCTAGACCCTTTCCCAATATAAAGCCCCGGCCCTAAGCAATGACGAGACTCGCTCTCCTTTCTTTTCTGAGTCTCCCAGACCCTCTGACTGCTCTTCTCTGTCACTCACCCCATTCAATAAACTCTGCTCTCACTTCCTCCGGCTCTCATTTGATTTCTATCCTGCAGGAAGCCACGGGCCCTCCTGGCTGGTCCTGTGGGACCCTCCCCTGGGTTCTTGGACGCAGCCTGTCTGCATAGCCTTCATACAAGGATAGGACCATACATTGATGCAAACTTTCGGAAGCAAATTAAGGCAACTCCTATTAATGACCTTCAAAGCATACATATCCTTTCACTTACAAGAAGGTACCTAAGGAAATAATTATGGACATGTGCCAAGACATACACCCAAGTATGTTAACAGCAACATTGTAAATAACTAGCAAAAACTGAAGAGAAGGGCGTCTAAATATCCAACAATGGGAATTAAAGAAGGGATGACAGGGGCGCCTGGGTGGCTCAGTTGGTTAAGCGACTGCCTTCGGCTCAGGTCATGATCCTGGAGTCCCGGGATCGAGTCCCGCATCGGGCTCCCTGCTCGGCAGGGAGTCTGCTTCTCCCTCTGACCCTCCTCCCTCTCATGCTCTCTGTCTCTCATTCTCTCTGTCTCAAAAAAAAAAAAAAAAAAAAAAATCTTATAAAAAAAAAATAAATAAAGAAGGGATGACAGAATCCTCTGCAGTCATTGGCAATTAGGTCATAAGAACATCCACGAGACAAGGCTCACAACATATTTTAAAGTTTAAGAAGCTGGCTTCAGAACAGAGGGGAATTTTTAATATTCTATATAACAAAGATGCTGTAGATTTACTAAAATATTATGAGCAGTCATCTCTGGGCAGTTGGGAAGAATAGCTACAATAATCTCTTGGTCAATAAATGTGATTTACATATTTTGAAATGGTGCCTTGAAAGAACTTAATGCCATTTTTCAGAATGGCTGAGCAACTTTTGGGAATAACTAAGAGGATAGGAAGGCTTTTCTTAGCACCCTGCTGCCAACCCACTCCCCGGGGGCCTGCACCCTCCAAGCCTCTTCTCACCCCAGCGCGGGGCTCAGGCTCACGCCCACCTTTCCTTCTCTGCTTGCATTCCAGGCAGTCTAGAAGAAGGTCTTCTCTCTGTGAAGACGGATTCCGAGGAATGTGTATGCAACAACTCATGAAAATGCTTATAAAAATTTTTTTTTTCAAATATGAGTGTACTTTATCAAATACAGCAAAGCAGGAAAGCATTATTTTTGGAAACAGATGGAATGTAATGAAACAAAATGAAAAACGTAGACTGTAGTGGTCAAAAACAAAAATGTTCCCATCTCTGTGCCCCCATGCCCTGTGACAACGTTTGCCAATGAGGGAATATTTTTTTTCAGTCTCAGAAAATATCATTGGTGGGCAGAGTGACTTGTCTCAAGCGAGAGACTGGACTCCAAGCCCTAGGTCTGCACTCCAGCTAGAGAGGAGTTGGAGGCTTTTCTGTTATGTGGATCATCTTTGCTTAATGCCTTCTTGCTACACTCCCTGTTTTGGAGAAACTAAAGATGTTAAGCTGAAAAGAGTTGTAATTTATTTCCCTCTTTGTGCTTTTCGGTATTTTCCAAATTTTCTATAGTGGATATGAATTGCCTATGTGACCAGGTCATGACTCTCACTTTGAGGAGAGCCGTGAAGTCACATGGCTACCTCCACAGCACCATCTCAAGTGTCCCGGAAAGAGCTCCTGAGCCTCCTGAAGTCGCCAGAAACGCTTTGAACTAAGGGTAGGAACATTCATTTCAATGAGATAAAGCTTAAGATGCAAAGTTCTGGACCAGAGGTGAGGGGGGACAAGTCTCCATTTTCACACCGTGGTGTAAACATCAAGGATCTTAGTGGGGTGCTCTGGGAGGGGGCTTTTCCATCGAGGGGTCCACTATTTAGTAGCTTAGTCCTCCTTCCTAAGTCCTGCCCCACAGACAACCCTCGGGGTCCCGTGGGTTGATTCCCTTGTCCCCTGTCTCCCCGCCGTCAGTCCCCCGCTGGGCGCCCGATGCCCTGCGCTCACAGGAATGGCGCTAGTATTCAGCACAGCTCTCTTAACTCCAACAAAGGCATCACCTGGATTCCCTCTGCGGCAGAGCCTCCGCAAGGAACCAAAGCCTTGGACTCACCTGGGTCCTCTTGGACCTTAACGTCCCACAGGAGCGACCCCAAATCTTCTTTGGGGAGCTGGCTGTTTATAGCTTCCTAGCCCTCTCTGATCCGCACATGAGATGCAGTCACGCCCCCATTCCCAGAAGAGGAGGAGAAGGAGGCAGGGAATGGGCTGAGTCAGGAAATCAGGATTTCCTGCTTGAAACAGGCCTCGACTGCAGGTGTGCGACCTACGTCAGAACCACCCTTTACCTTACTTTGCTCCAATCTGAAGGGGACTCCCAGACCTCCCGGGCCGGACTCACTGCCCAGGTCTGAGCACCAGCCTGGCCTCCCGGGTTGTTTCCAGAGCCACCCAGGGGACAGGCGTGGAAGCCGCAGAGACCTGGCATCAAATCCCAGCTGCACCCCCTTCTCGTCCAGGCCCCCCTGGCCAAGCCCTTCCCACTCACGGAGGCTCCTGTTCCTCACCTGGAGGGCGGGGACCACGGGAGAAGACAGTCACACGCTTCGCTCCATACACCCCAGCTGTGCTTTATGAATTAGTTCACCGCCTTATTTCCACCCACATGCAGATGTGCTTACAGCCCTTACTGTAATGAATCAAAGACCAAGAACCTACTGACTATTGGTTATATTTCTCATCTGTTTTCCCCTCAGCTCCACGGAGCCACAATAAATAAACAAACAAACAAACAAACAAATAAATAAATAAATAAATAACAAGCAACCAGGGACCTCACATAAGAGGGAAAAACTTAATCTCAGTTTTGTGTGTCTCTGTTCACAGAGGAAAAACGAATAAAAGAATACAAAGACATCAATTTTCCTACTTTTTAAAATTTTAGAAGGGCACCTAAAACTTACATTAGGTACACAAACAAGACTATACTATTTTTATAATAATGTCTTCTGTATGACAATATATTTTGATTATAGCCACTTAAGGATGAAAGGGGAAAGAAATCCACAGGAAGGAGGGACAAACGCCTAGAACAAAGAGATGGAGCCACAGATGGGGCCGGGCTGACCCTGCGGCGTCCCAGAGATACCCAAGAAAAAATGTGAGGGGTGGAGTCACTGAGAAAGAGGAGAAGCTTTGAGAAGGAAGAGAATGACAGAAAAGACAAACATGGCCCCCTGCCCACCCGCGACCTCTGGCCACCTCTCCTCACCACGCGCTAAATCAGGGGGCCCTCGGGCCAGCGACGCCAGGACCCGCCCAAGTCCTTTGCGATGGAGGAGCAGCGCCATCTTGTGGGTCATTGAGTTACTGGCGCTGAAGATCTTTGGAGTCCCGTTGCTTTTTTACTACCAGGGACACACTTTTCTTTTCAGCAATTAAGAAAGAGGAATCTGAAGCGTCTTCGTTTTAGAAAACTTGGTGAGGATCAAACAGAATTAAGGAAAGGGCTGGCGATTTCCCTCACCAGCCTCATTCACCTGCTGCATCTACCACATCCAACAGAGAGGGTCGCCTGTAGCAATCCCAACCACACACCCAACAGGATAAAAAGTGTTCATACTTGGGCAGAAAGAAGTTGGGGCAACCACTGGATTCATGCCCCAGAAGATGGTATTCATTTCAAAGACGGATTCAGATCTAGCTATACCTCCATGGCTTCTGGTGTTGCTGAAAACCGTCCTAGAAATGTACCTTCTTTGTGGCTTTATTTATTATACGGAAATTTTGGAAACAGACTAAAGGGACAATGGGAGTGAAGTGATCAAGTAAAGAGCCATGTCACCAATCAGTGGAATGGCACAGAGTCATTAAGAATGAAACTATCAAGCCATTTGCTTCTAATCTGTGTACTTTTCTGTGTTGATATGTTCTACTTACTTTAAACGGATTAATTTTAAAATGATGCTGTGGAATATTTAATGGAATAGGCAAATATTCTGGGTGCTATGTTAAATTTTTAAAATGCAAATCTGGGGTGCCTGGCTGGTTCAGTCGATAGGGCATGTGACTCTTAATCTCAGGGTCATGAGTTTGAGCCCCCTGTTGGGTGTAGAGATTACTTAAAAATAAATAAATAAATAAATCTTACCTAACAAAAATTTTCTTTAAAAATTACCAATCTGTATTATATACTTGAATCCACACTATATCATATACTGTATTATATACCTGAATGTTGCTAAGAGAGCAGATCTTAAATGTTCTCGCCACAAAAAAGAAGTCGTAATGCTATACTTGTCATCATTTGCAGTATATAAATGTATCAAATCAATGTGTTGTACATGATATTATGTCAATTATTATCTCAATAAAGCTGGAAAAAATACACATCTGAATATGTCATGTTACGGATTTTTCTTTCCTCGCCCCACTTTTAATTTGTGCTATCATGTCACATTTTGTGCATCCTTGTCAACCATGTTAAATCTTTGCTGGAAGAAAATAGAGAATAAATAAGGGAAATAATGTTTACAATAGATCCCTCATTCCAAAATTTATATATGCATGTGGAGAGAAAAAGAGAGAGAAGAGCAAGATACACAACAATCATAGACATTGGGACTACCTCTAGGTGAAGACTGCTGGTCATTTTTGTTTTATTTTATTTTATTTTTGCATTTTCTACACTGAATGGGTATTACTCCTTAAATCAGAAAAACAGTAAATTTTTTAAAGGAAATGAGTTTCTGCGCTAGCCCTGCCATCCCGCCTCCCCCCGCCCCCACACCCCCTTTCCAGCACATATCTCATGGGCCAGGTGGGCCAGGCAGACCCTGGAAAACCAAATCAGAGACATCCTGGGAAGTTCAAGCTGGTTGCAAAAAGTACCCCTCGTTTCCAAGAGCTTCCAGTGCCAGCGTTAGAACAACTCCCTAATGAACCAGCCCAGTCCCGCGGAGGAGGTGACATTAGAAGCTGTTACTAATCAATTAGATATTAATATAAATGTGTTTATCAGCAGAGTGTGATGGTTCTGGGCTGGGCCTGGAGTCAGGACGCTGAACAGACATCCTCACTCTGTGGTTTACTAATGTACGATTTAGAGCCAGTGACTCAACGTCTCCATTTCTTCATCTGTAAAGTGGAGATGTCATTATACTTCCCAAGATGGCGGAGAAATGAAATATGATGGCACGATATGACATTGCTGTTGATGCAGGTCAAAAATGGGCAAACACCGGCTATTTCTCGGGGTTCAACCTGTGCGTGGGAAGTGCTCAGCACAGTGCTGGCGGGTGGCCAGGGCTCCCTCAACCTCAAGGCGATTTTATCCCCATTTCACAGATAGGGCTATAATGGTGGAAAGTGGGGGAGCGGGGGCTGCAGGAAGGCATGGGGGCCTATGAGGGAGGCCGAGGTGGACTGAGATGAGAAGCCTCAGAATGGTGCTGAAGGCTCTTAAAACACAGCATGGCCAAAGGTTGGTCCCCGCCTCCCTTTTGTCATTTTAAAGCCACTTCCCGACATCTCCCCCACGCACACACACGCAGGACCCTTCTGACCTCACCAAATCACTTTCATAAGGCAGCACTTCTCCCCTGAATCTGAACCCTGCAGGATTCACCTCTTGATCCCAGAGAGCTGACGTCAGGACAGGAACCCTGATCCCTCCCTTCAGCAGCTCACTCTGGACACAGGCTTGTAGGCAGGTGCCTCCCACTGAATGGAAGGCACAGAGCCTGCAATTTAAGCAGCCTGGTTGTGGTTCTTCCCTCGGTCCTAATTAACTCAGTTGCTCTAAGTTCCATTGCACTGGATATTGAGAGAGCCATGTCCAAAGAGTGGGGAGTCATGACGGTTGGGGAGGAGCAGAGGCAGAGAAGGAGAAAGCCACCTCTAGTCAACTTGTAGGGGAATTTCATGGGGGGTAATACGCAGTTGGGTATTTCCTTTAGATGTCAGATTCTGAATTAACTTTCATCTCAAACAAAAGGTCTGCCCTGCTCTAACCAGAGCTGCCAATGCCCCGTGCCTTTGATAAGGACTTTCAGTTTCCTCAATGCCATCTTTCAAACTCAGATGTGTGGGAACACACAGCTGGTGGCTTGGGGGGTACATGAGAAGGGAGTTGGGGAGGACAGGAGGAGGAGTGAAGGTGTTAGGAGCTCTTTTATCCTTGGGTTACTTACTCCAAGAATAACACCTACAATTCACATTAGAAGGATCGACAAGGCTTGTTCCATTTAATGCTCCAAACAGCCTTGTACGTAAGAGTTTTAAGTGAACACAGGGGCTCAGAAAAGCCAAGGGTCATGCCCAAGTTCACACAGGAAATACGTGAGAGAGCCAGGACCCAAACCCACATCCACTGTCTCAAATATCCATTCTCTTTCCAAATTGCCACAATCTGAAGGAGAATAATTGCTCTAGAATGGATATTCCCGAACGAGGGAGTCAGAAACCCAGTTATGGCAAAGAATACAGACAAGTTATGGCAAGAAATCTAATTCAGATGGGACATCAAGCATGGTCCAAACACTTGGAAAGACAAAAGTATGACTGACTTACAGAATCATCCATTCATTCATCAGTCCAACTGCCATCCCACTATTTTTCAAACACCTGTAGATGTTAAGATGATTAAGATACAGTTCATTGTATTGTTGCTTTCTAGTGTTGCTTGGTTGCTGTGGTAACAAGCAACCCCCAAATGTCAGTGGCTTACAACAACCAACATGTATTTCTTACTCGGACTACCCGTGGGCTGCAGGTTGGTTGAGGCTGAGTTCTGCTCTGTTCCGTGTGTCTCCTCATTCTGGGAGTTGGGCTGAAGGAGCAGCCCCTGACTGTAACAAGCTGCAAGAGACCTAGTCAAGTTATACAGTCACATCTGGCGCAACTGTGGACTGCAAACATCCACAACCCTCACAGAAGGCACAGGAAGGGCAGGAATGTATAAGCCTCTTACGAGGGGACACCTGGGTGGTTCAGTCGGTTAAGCGTCGGCCTTCGGCTCAGGTCCTGGGATCCAGGGTCCTGGGATCCAGTCCTGAACCGGGCTCCTTGCTCAGTGGGGAGCATGCTTCTTCCTCTGCCTGCCGCTCCCCCACACTTGTGCTCGCTCTCTCTCTCTTTCTGACAAATAAATAAGAATGAAAATAAAATCTTTTTAAAAAAAATAAGCCTCGGGCGCCTGGGAGGCTCAGATGGTTAAGCGTCTGCCTTCGGCTCAGGTCATGATCCCAGCGTCCTGGGATCGAGTTCCGCATCGGGCTCCCTGCTTCTTGGGAGCCTGCTTCTCCCTCTGCCTCTCTCTCTCTCTCTGTCTCTCATGAATAAATAAATAAAATCTTAAAAAAAAAAAATAAGCCTCTTATGAGAAGGAACATCATGAACATGAATAGCAACCTACCACTTTGTAGACTTTCTCAATCAGCAAATACTAGAGGGAGATATAATAAGGAAAGTTTCAGAATTAAAATATTGGGAGGGTCCTGCTGAAGGAATAACTTGAAGTCTACTCCTAAAACCCCAATACTACCCTGCCCAAGCTCCATCAGCAATTTGTTACACGAACCAGAGGGGGAGCCAGGGTCTCCAAGATGGAATTCAATATTTAAATACTGGTTTTAAGGTTCTAAGGTCAAACTTCAGTTGTCTCCATTTGCATCTGCCCTGAGGAGCCTCTGAAGTGGCTTCAGATGATGGAAGTCCATGGGAAACGTCATTCACTGCCCACCCAAACAGGATGGTGCCAAATGACTTCTATTCGTCAACTCTGGGCAAGCATCTTATAGAAAACGGGCAGAATCTTGGGTATTCAACCATTCAAGACACAGTTAGATCTTGCTGACTATGTACAACGAGAGACAAAAGAGTAACAGTGATCATCAGAGAGCTTGAATTTGAGTAGCATCAGCTTCCCAGCCTCATATGATGAGCAACACCAAGACTCTGAGGTTCCATGATTTGACCAAAGTTGTGCGCACCAAACGAATGACTGTAAAGGGACTAGAAATCGGGTGTCCTGACTTCCTAATCTCTTTTCTCTACCCACATGCTTCCTTGATTAATGTATTTTCCATTCAATGCGCTGTTTTGTTTTAACTTTCCCTTCCCTACAAGGCAGTGTGGGGCCCACTCCTTGATAAGAAAAGAGAAGTTATAGGAAGAAACAATGTGCACCCAGAAAGCAGGTGTCAGCTGTCCATAACCCAGAGGCATCAAACAAGGGACAAGAATCCAGGCTTTTTTTTAAATTATGTAAATGATGAAAGCCACCTTTTGCTACATCCTTTCCGTCAGAACTCGTGGAGCATTTGTGGCTTTGATTAATGAGGTTATATCCAAGAATGATATTTATGTTACCCGATAAAGACACCATGGGGTTGTTCCGGGCTCAATTTTGGCAACTTGCTCAATAGTCAAGCTGGGCTTTTTTTTTTCCTTCTATCTTATCGACCAGGTACAAAAGGATGTTGTTTAAATGAGAAAATCTCTTCCTTCGTGTACTGTTCTAAACTCAGTGGGTTCTCTTTGCAGCCAGGTGAGAAAAAGTTGCAATTTCAATGCAGAGAGCCCTTCTGAATGCCTGCGGCCTGGGAGGTATAATGAACAAGCTTCAGTCTTGGATCGGTTCCCAGACCCACAACGCGAGAACGCTGTGGTGTCTAAACAGAAGTCCCTGGCTTTCTTTCAGTCCCTAGTCTTATTAGGTTTGACGCTTCTTTATTATGTTTTGTTCTGCATCTCTAAATCCCCCTTCTGAAGCATAATGCTGCAAACATGGGGTCTGCACGCCCAAGAGCATTGTCCCTCAGTCGCCATGGTAACCCAAGCGCATCCACCAAGCACTTTCCTCCAAATGAAATAGCGAGCTCAGGATCTGAGCATGCACCTTGCATGCACCCACCCCAGCCAGTGAATATCCCCACAGGGGTTTCTGTTTATGAGAGAGGGTTGGCAAGAGCCGAAAGGGCCAGCGCAACTGTGTTTTATCGACTTTATTAAAATACCTGGGATACACATTCAATTTCTATTTATTGTTGTTTCACCTGTGCCGAGACGGGAAGTACTGGCACTTGACAAATGGGCTGAAAGGCTGTCGAGTTTCACTCTGGAGTTGGTGGAGAACAGATGCCGAAATGTGGTTTCCTAAGAGCGTAATGAGACTTTGTACTTTTACAGTGCCTTTCATCAGTGACTCTCAAAGGCTCCCTCATTAGTCCCATAAGCCCCCTGGGAAGGAGGTAGGTGGTGAGCGGGTCCCCCCACAAGGCAAGCCCAAGGCAAGGGGAGGCCTCAAGCTAGTTGCCTAGACATAAACAGGACACGGATCCACAAACAGACCACTGGAGCCCCAGTCTGACGGGGCCGCTCTAATCATGTAATTACCCAGCAATCGTGCCCTTCATTTGCATTTTTAATTCCACTCATTAAACTCACGGCTTCTGTTTAGGGAGACTTGTCTCCACACATCTCAACCGTCTGAATGCCTGTGGCTGGCCCTTTTATGCAGTAACCAGGCATCCCCATAGAAAGGTTGAGGAAAACATTCGCTTGCGCCCGCCGCAAAATAGCCCACAAACTACCCACGCGGAATGGCCCAGGAAACGGTCGCCTCCATGGAAACACAAAGCAGTCCGTTCTGAACGTCCCCATGTGCCCAGCTGAGAAGCCCTCGGTAGGCCTAAGGCACCTAAAACCTTCCTCCCCATCCCAAACTACATCTCCACGTTGTTCAAAGTGGGTGGGGGCCTTGGATGGTATCTAACTCCCAGAAAGGCCAACTTCAGATGAAGAACTCGAGCCCCAGAGAGATTTGTCAGTTAACTCCAAGCCCCCCAGCGAGGCAGCGGCAGAGGGAAACCCAAATGGCCCACCCAGTGGTTCACCCGCCTTCCCTACGTTAGCTGGACGATCCCAAGACAAATTCATATGGAAAGCTTTGTCCTGCATGTGTTGCCCTTGAGTATTAGCAATATGAGCTCCATACTGACAGGGATTTTGTTTGTGTTGTTCTGCTGTATCCCTGAAAAGAGAGCCTACTATTTAACCAATTCTCCATAAATGTTTGTTGATGGTCAAACATCTGTGCTGATCCTACCCAACATGGTAACGTCTGAAGAACAAGGAACAAGGACTCAGAAAATCCATTTGAGCCTCAGCCTTTTCGTGTGTACGTTGAGGGACCATCTATGTCCCACCTGATTCGTGGGACGGTTGACCTTGCCATGCCCTCTGCCTAGACGTATTTCCTTCATGGAGAGCTCAGCTCGAAGGTTGCCTCCTCAGGGAGGCCTTCCTTGACCTGTGTGTTTATTGTTTATCTCCTTCATCCCAGTCACTCCTTTCCATTTTACTCTATTTTATGCCCTTTTTTGTTATTGCTGGTATGGCAGTTATGAATAGTTGAAACTCATTTTACAACTCTCTCCCCTGCTCTGATGTAATCTCCATGAGGTCAAGGATTTTTGTCTGTCTCATTCACCACACTATTCCCAGGACCTGGACCAGTGCCTGACACATGGAAGATGCTCAATAAATGTCTGTTGAACTAATAAATATAGAATGAAAAAACAATGAAAGAGAACGTGCTAACGATCATAAAATCCAAAGTATTTGTTTCAAAACTAGAAGTGTTTAGTGTTCTGGTGTTACTCATATTTATCAACATTAGCAGCAACTTGGAGCTTCATTAACCCTCTTAGGACTTGAACAAATTTCCAGAGTTGATGTGTGTGTACAAAACACATCCATACAACATATCATTATCTTCCTGGTTCCAAGTGATCCCACAGTTGGTGTTCTCACTATTTGTCTCAGCCTCTGGGGCTTCATTAATGTAATTATAGACACAAGTCACCAGTTGGGTATATAATTGGGATTATCTATATAGAGCTAATCACTGAAAGGCAAAGCCAGAGTCACCCAGGAAATCAACTGGTCCAACTGGTCCATTTTACAGATGTAGAAACTGAGGCCCTGGCAAGTTGAGGTACCGGTAAGAATCAACCTGAAGAAAAACCATCCCCAAAGGGGACAAGTCACATAGTGTCATCCAAAAGGAACTCAGGAACAGCAGCAAACATTGCATTAAACATCCCACGCACACTCAGAGCCCTTCCCACTCTGTCACACTGAAGAACTACCCTGCAACGGTCCTTCGCTAATAATCTCTCTTTACTGTAAACAAACACACAAAAAAATAGAAGCGTCACTGGGCCGATCAAAAGGGCACCATCAGTATTTCTTGGGTTTGGGAACAAAAAGCCAATACACTACTCAATTATGATGTATCTGTCTTCTGTTAGAGGCGTTCTCTGTAATTTCCCCCTTTCTCGGCCACCTCACGCCCCAGGCAAGGCCCAGGCCCCACAGGGCCTTGATATGCATCTGGTTTTCTCTTCCTGGCTGGCCATATGAACCTGCTCCCATCAGCCCGCACGCACCCCTCTCTGTGGGAGGACTCCGGACACCGGCCCACTGCGCTCAGTGGCTATGTGCGTTGCTAAGAGGCAGCGTAATGCAGCCGGTGGGTGAGAGCCTTCCTTGGCCTCAAGCCAAGAGTCGGTGTGATTCCTTGACTGCTCTCCACACCGCATCTCCCTCAGTCGAATGTCCGTCTGACAATTTTCTCAAAACTAGCTGCCCCTTTCCTAAATATTCCTGACACGTGCAGCTTGCTGGTGCCTCCCTGGGTGGCGTCGGACAGCTCCAAGATGTGCCTCACTATCCAGTGGCTTTGTCCCATGAGGATACACTGGGCTAGACCCTCAGTTTACCACTGAACTGATAGCTTGGAAAACTGCTCTTATGAATGTTCCATCACGTTTCCGTTACTTGGCATTTTTGAAAGCACAAAGTTAGCCCCGAAAGACTGATTAATTCCTCTATGGCATTCTGAGCACTCACAGGGTCTCCGAACCCAGTGGCCGTCACCAGTGACTTAGGTGCTGTGGGCTGGACAGAGAGCTGTCCCCAGGCAAGCAAACAGCTCTTGATTGTCCCTGTGGCTCATGCGCCTGTCTCCTGCTGCGACATGTGTGAGTCCCTCGAGGACGGGGACCACGTCTTACTTGCCTTTCTATTTCCCAAACCGAGAGCAGCGTCTGGTCCATAGTGGGTATCTCTCTGTGAAATGAAATGCAGAGTCTCATTTTTGTTATCTGTTATTATGGTAAAATACACAGAACCTAAAACTGATCAGCTTAACCGTTTTAAAGTGTGCAATTCAGGGCATTAGGTACATGCACAGTGTTGTGCGGTCACACTTTTTTAATTTTAAAATCTCTTCTTAATAAAATAACTTTAAATAGGTTAACAGCTTTTCCTAAGAAATGAATAAACAAAAAATAAAATAAAATATGGAGACTGATTTAAAGGGAATCTAGGCAACAAGGTATGAATATTGTCTCCTACTAAGTACAACTGTCCTCGCTGCTCAGCTCTTCCGTGACCAGCACTGAGGACACGTTCGGGACGCAGCTGTATTGAGCACTCTGCTGGACACTGGGAATAAGTAGATGGAAAGCCATGGCCATTGCCCGAGAGGGGCTTAAAGGCCAGGAAAAGACAGCTGCTTCTTTCTAATTCCACACACCATCATGCAAACCTCACAAGGCCAGGGATACTTGTCAGTTTTTTCCCTCCATACCGAACAGTGTCTGGCATCATTTTAGGCACTTAACGAATATTTGTTGAATGAATAAATAATGAAAGTCTTTCTGGAGAAGTCGGGGAAAGCTTCATAGAAGACATTAGATTGAACTTAGTCTTGAAGGAATTGTTTCTTGAAGAAAGTACAAACATCCCTCGTGGGAGAAGAGGGTCTGCTTGGAATGCTGGGGGAGCAGGCAGGTGGTGTGACTGGATGCTACAGGGAAGGCCATGTAAGCAGAGACTGGGTCGTGAAGGGCCCTGTATGCCTTGTCGAGGAAGCTGGAGTTTTCATTTTTGTCTTGCAGGTGAAGAACTTTGAGCAAAATGTTTGCATTTTGGAAAAGTCCCTGGATAGTGTACCACATTAGCAGTGCTTGCCAAGGCTCACCATTCGGATCCCTTCCCCATGGGGAGCCTTCAATCATGTGATATGCCCAGAGAGCCCTTCAATCATGTGATATGCCCAGAGAGCCCTTCGTATTCCCACCCTGTCAACCCGATCCCTGATGGGAAGCTCCCCTGGCCTCTCCATCCCAGCCTTCCCACTGAACTCCCTGCTCCCTGAACCATGTTTTTCTCCTGGTGAAGAGAAACACAATGAAGAGATACCAGCACGAAGCCATTGGGGGGCTCTTCCCCATAGGATTACTCTTTCAATCAGCTTTTAAATTCTTCCCATCCACCCCGAGTTTAGGTTCTCTTGGAAGCAGACGCTGGGACAAGGACTTGAGAGGGAAGGGGTTCTGGGGAATGATGCCGAGATGAACAAGTGAGCCAGTGGAGAACGTGGGGACACATGCAATAAAGAGCCAGCTGGTGAGTGAGCTACCCTGGGAGGACTCTGGAGCTTGAACTCACCATAGAACTGTAGAGAGTACATCTTGCAGTTGTCTCTGGGGAGGCCAAGGAAGTTGGAGTCTTTATCCACCAATTCCTAACCCTTTGGCTAAGAATGTCCCCGGAGGGCAGTAAATCTGGGACACCTGGGGTCTGCGCTGTGCTTGGGTTGACAGAGCCTCAGACAGAGAAGCAAGACCAGGGCATGTGAGTGTGGAGGCCTTAGTGTGCACGGGCACTGCCTCTCCCCTGCAGGGGAACACGGAGGTGGCCAAGGGCCCGGGAGCCAGGCATCAGCAGCATATCACCTGCCCCACTGGAGGCAAGCTTCCCTTTGAAAAGACTGTGGCAGAGCCAAGGCTCTGTGCTCGCCATACCATCTCTCCTCAAGCACACAGGAAGACCACACGTCCCCAGCTCCCTTGTCGTTAAGCCATCTCATTCACAATTAAGTTGGGGAAGGGGTTACCACTGGACTAAGTTCTGCCCAGGAGAATATAGAAAGAAGTGACCTAAGTCCCTTCCAGCCTGGCCCTTCAAAACATCCGGGGTGGTCCACCAGTTCTCGTTTTGCCTTCCTCGACTACCTTGGAGGCCATGTGTTTTAAATGGCATGTTGTGACTTTGTTAAATTAACGTGTCAGGTGGAGCACAGGGCGCCGGATGGGGAGCTGCGGTCCGACCACAGATCATAAGAGAAACTGACATAGAGATGTTCATATTCACATTTCCTGGAGGAAGTACATGGCGCACCTTGAGGGGCCACACGGGGAGGTCAAGGCAGAGGGGAGACAGAAAGGGAGCAAGGGCACCTGGGGCACATTCCTTCACGAGGGCCCACAGGTAGAGTGCTTTGGGGTTCCCCAGCCGGACCCAGATCGGTCAACTCAAATCAAAAAGTCAGGTTTTAGTAAGCGTAAGGCAAGCAGATGCTGGGGGTAGGGAGACCGCCGATCACAAGGACGGTCGAGGAATTCACAGCAGAAACTTAACGTGTGTTTGTGACACTCGGGCTACTGTCCGGGCTCGTGCTTGCGGGTCACTGGGCCAAATAAAATGGATGGCAAGGCAGCAATACCGTGGAGTAGCTGAGCTAAACTCTCGACATGCTAGGAACACAAACTAGGAAGAGTGTTTATCCCTGAGTCCCTGCATGGAGGAGCCTACCAAGGAAAGCCACTCGGATCACACCAGACTGAGAAATAAACAGTTGAAACAAGTTGCTTGGGTGGGGAGATGTATTTGTTACTGCCGTAGGGCCCAGCCTAGCCTGACTAACACAGGGTACATGTGGACTCCGCCTTAGCGGAGTCTCTGCATGCCTTAGCAATATGCTCCTTTCCCCCTCCTTCCTTCAGAACTTGAAAAGAATAGTTTAATGCAATTTTAGGACTTGAAACAAAATGCTTAAGTTTCAAAGAACAAATATGCTCAGTTGAGTGATTGATATTCTCGCAGTCTGCAACGAACCTACGAAACCCAGCTGCTATAATGTATTTGCTAGCTTCTCTCCAGGCCCCCTGCCCACTGGAAGACCTCAATTTCAGCAGCAAGGTTCTGCCTCCCACCCCCTCCACTTAACAGATCTAGAGAAACTACCAATTACTACTCAACAGCCTTGTGTGGAGCAGCCCTCGGGGTCAGAGGACGACATCCTGGAGGGCCATTTGCAATGATTATGTAATTAATATTATCATGATATATAACTGCATATAATGGTTTTCAGAACTGGAGACCTTTTCTTCCTTGGCTATCCTTCAGAACAAGGAGGTTCCTTGTTCTACCTGTATGACATTCAGGAGCATCCTTCGGCAGCCTGGTTTATAAGTTTTACTGTACATCTTGAAGTCCTTTCTTGAAAACCCACAGATCCTGGAAAGTTTTGAACTAGGTCGCGTGGCTCTCCATCACCTTCACAGTCTTTAAAGGCATCAGTCTACACAAATGCTTGATTGTGGCCATTGACTCCTCCCAAAGTCAACACTTATTTATTGACTGAGAAAGACATAACTGACCAAAACTTCACCCAGCTCAATATTTGCCTAGAGACAATAAATCTCAACACTGGCCAGAACTGAAAGTCGATGGCTATGTATTGTTACCTACTTTCTTTTGGCAAGAGCAATCAATTGGGTATAGATTTTGAAATAATTTCATTTTGATTGGAGTGTGGGACTAGCCTGACTGTGCAGGCAGAAAATGAAGGGTGGAAAGTATGATAGGAACAGTTGCTCCTTGTAGTCCCGTGGTTAAATGTAGTGCTGTGAGCAGCACTTAAATAAGAAAAAAAGACCCCTGTCATCTATCAAGCATCCAGAAGGGCTGCTTTATGTGAGATGATGTCATCATAATGGCAAAGTGTGTTAAGCCCTCTGTGAATCCCCACCGGGTATTTGTCCTGCATGAGAATCAATTACAGAAAAGATAAATGGTACATTAGAAGTGTCTTTTGGCATATATTTCACTTCTGATATATGTTGTTCTGCTGAGCAACAAACGATTTAGATAAACCTCAAGGTCATGTTTGGACCAGAGAGATGTTTTTCATTAGCCAGAGAGTGACCATCCTGATAACAGAAAAAGCAGCTTATGGAAAACTGTAGAACACCCACCTCCTCGGGGGCAGCCCCAGAGGCCTCCGTGGGCTGCCCGGATCGTGCTGAATGCCCTGGATGCTGCCACACTTGGAGGAGGGACCGTGGACTGTGCATCCCCCCAGCTCAACTGCTCGTCAATGACAGATCTAAAAACCGGCTGAGTTGTGACTTCTTTCCCCCACGACAGCCTATGGTCCGTGTTATCACAGTTGATTTCCTATTTTGGCCAAGCCTCTTGTTTTTTCCTGTGACTTTTTCACAATTCCACTTGGGAGAAGGGAGTGTGTGTTCATGCCTCCTTTGGGTCACCTGGGCGTCCATCTCCTTGTCACGAGGTCTCAGATCCATTGCACTGGGATGTTTGTACTGCCTGTCCTACCCTACGGGTCCAGCCTCAGTGGGCTGCAGCATAGTCACCCTAGGTCATTCGGTCCAGTACCCGCGGTGGGCCCTACCTGAAGGGCCCATCCTCCCAGGACTTGGCTGCATCCTCAAAGGCCGGTGAACGCCACTCTGCTCCATGTCTTTGTTCCAAGTTCTTAAGTGTTACTAGGGGACTCAGTTGCTTTCCTTGTAAAAGGTTGCCCATCATATTTTCATAAAGAAAAATTTAAGGGGTGCCTGGGTGGCTCAGTTGGTTAAGCAGCTGCTTTCAGTTCAGGTCATGATCCCAGGGTCCTGGGATCGAGCCCCGTGTCGGGCTCCCTGCTCAGCGGGGAGCCTGCTTCTCCCTCTCCCTCTGCCTGCCTCTCTGCCTACTTGTGCTCTCCCTATCTCTCTGTCAAATAAATAAATAAAATATTTTTTAAAAAAAAGAAAGAAAGAAAAATTTATTTTCTCAGAGTCATACACTAAGAAATTCCCTCCGACTCCTCAAATCTCGGGTGTCTTCTCCATTCTTCCCTAGCCCTCTCTAGATACAAAGAGCCCATATTGTAATCCCCTGGTTATTTTTTTGTCATCTCAGTAGCCTTAAGCATTAAGCGCCATGAGAGACCCTGTCCATCTTATTTGCCACCTTACTGCTGATTATAAGCCTGGATGTTGGCACATAATATATACTCAACAAAGATTTTTGAAATAAATGAAAAAGTCTTAGGACATCAAAAGTCTGTGCCCATAGTTTTCTACCAGGGTCTGTTACAGCAGGACCAAGAACTCCAGAGGTTAACCCTCTGTTTTCCTCATTCCTCAGACTATGGGCAACGGAGGCTCAGCGAAACGAAGGGACTACATAAGGCCCAGCACTGCAGGCCTGTTCACTCTCTCAGGAGCGTATGGGCTGTCAGTGGGTACGAACCAGTTAGAAGGGAACAGACCATAAGGGTCACTACTGGTTCCGAGCCAACGAGCACTGCTTCCTGGCTTGTGAATTTTTTCCCTTCTTTCCATGGAGAATGTGGACCTGGCCAGAGACAACAGTGAGTTCAGCAAGGGGAAAACGATCCTAAATCACAGGCACACTAGTGTGTGTGAGCTCACCCTCTGTCCCCACAAAGCTGCATTGGAGGTGCCTCTCTGCCCACGGTGGCTCTGCCCCAGCCCTCCCCACACCGCATTATGACCTCCCGGTTATTTCTCTGATCCTTGCTTTCCCCCATGTGTAAGCCGCTGATCTTCTAAAGCTAAGGTTGGGATTTTTTTAATAGCTTGATTGAGTTATAACTGACATACGATGTCACACGTGTTTGAAGTGTACAATTTTGGTAAACAGATACTTTTTTTTTCATCCACAAAACCATCACCACAATCAAGACAGTGAACATATTCATTAGCTCCCAAAGTTTCCCCACTCTCCTGCGTTAGCCGCCGACCCCCTTCTCCCAGCCTATTTCTCAGGCAACCACTGATCTTCTTTCTATTACTATAGATTAATTCTCATTTTCTAAAATTTTATATTGGAATGATACCACATGTACTCTTGTTCGTTGACTTCTTTCACCCAGCTTCATTATTCTGAGCTCCATACATGTCACACGTGTTAATAGTTTATTTAAGGCTAAGAGTTTTTAAATTCTTATCTTGAAAGTTTGAGGGCATCCTAAAAATTGGAAAAGATTGGGTTCTTATAATATATTATAACACAGACTGTCTAGATTTGTTCTAGAATTAGCAACCCTGATATCAACAGGAAACCCACCATAAGGAAAGATTCAGAACCGGAAAGGAACAAATCACAAGTAGAGATAAACAGCTAAGAGAACAGAGAAAAAGAGCTGGAAATAGCTCCTGAATTTCCTTCTGTCTCTAACTCTCTCCCCCACTGTGCTTCCCCAAGACCCACTGTCACCAATTCATCTTCATCTGTCACTGCAAGTACTTACTTTGCTCTTCTTCCAAATATCTCACCTCCACTATAAATAAAGCCTTTTTTTTTTTTTATCACCTACCTTCGGCTGAGCAAGAAAGAGTGAAATTACCTCCCACTCAAACATCTCACTGGAAACCCCACCGATTCTGGGTTTAGAATTTTGAATCCACTGTGACTTGAGACAAATGTTTCCTTTTCAGGGTTCCCACATAAGGGTCCCAATGCCTGGCTTCATCTGCCTCCCCCACCACATCTCTGAGACCTCAACCCAACCAGGGGACGTTACCCACTGATTATAATGCAAGCTGATTTCAATACGTTATCCAGGTAGCCCAGGACCGATGCCTTTTCAAGTGGGAGGCTACTTCCATGTCTTATTCTCTATAATGAAAGGACTATACAGGTATACTTCTCTTTGCTAAAACAGCTGAGCTCCAGGGGCAAGCACCGTGTCAGCTCGTAGGCTGCTGCTTTTCCAGACTCAATCCTTTCAGCCCAGAATAGCTGGCTCTCATGCCCCAGTCGCCTCTTTGAAACCGTTAAATGTGTAATGCCTTCCCTCCTTGACTTCTGCACGTGCAAGCGCCTAAATCCCAGAAGGCTGACTGCGGTGAGAAGTCCAACCTGCCGCTAGCCCTTTGAGAGACACTGGGTTTGCTATTTGCTTTGTAAAAAGTCCATCTATCCTCCATGTGTTTTTCCAGAACTCCTAGCATAAAACTTACCTAGTTAATGGTCAGAGTTTCATGCATTAAACAGCACAAATTCTAAAGCTATGGCTGAAGGCAGGGCAAAATGATTCCCTTGCAGATAAAGAAGGCGCCATTCCAATGACTGTAAACCTGGCCACAAATTGCCAGCCCCAGAGCAATCCTTTATCCAGACTGGTGGGGAATGTCTGGCCATTCCTTAGCCCGACACTTTACAAGTGGAAGACTCTTTTTCCCCTCCCACTCCACAAGCAACCTATGCCAAGAATTTGCTCATGCTTCCAGCCAGAGGTTTAATTACTTGGGATTTCATCAGTCATGCTATTGTTATGTAGAGCTGCACATATTCTGAGTCTTCAAAGACCCTTCCCTACCAGGCCTGACCTGTCTTACCTGCCTGACCTCCTCTGTCCCTCGATACATCCTTCCAGACCATGACCACATCCTGGGCTTTTTGTCACTCAGACCCCTTTTCCACAGTGTCTCCTTTACCTAGATGGTCTCTGGAGGCCCCACCTCACCGATCTTTGCCTGCCCATCCTCCAAGTCTAGACCTAAATGCCCCTTGTCCTTAATGCTTCCATTAATCCCCCAACCAAAAGTGATCTCTTTCCCTTTCTTTTCTTAAAGCACTTTATTCAGTCCATAAATATGGAAGATGTCCGATTCTGCCTTGACTGTAGCTCAAGCAATCTAGAGAGCCATCAAGCCATCACTGACGTCTGACATTGGAGATAACTTCGGGACAGACACTCTGCTTCCACATGGATCAGTGCACTTAATCTTCAAAGAACTGTCTAAGTCCCAAAGAAGTTATTTAACTTTTCTAAGATCACAAAGCTCGTAAGTCACAGATTTGCACATAAGTTCGAGAGACCCTTGCATTTAACCAAGGTGCTAGACGGAAGGTCCTAAGGAGAACAGCTCCCCAAGTCCTCACAGCGTGCCTGCCTACAGTCACAAACACAACCCACACACAGACACCCAGTCTTTTGTAAAGATTTCTTTTTATTTCTATTAATATTTATATTCATATTTATGTTTGTATTCACACCTACATATGTAGAGCTGTATCTCACATAAATGCAATGAACGAATAGGGTTTCCTGTGGCTGCGGGAGCAAATCACCACAACGTTGGTGGCTCAAAACAACTGAAATTTCTTCTTTCACAGTTCTGGAGGCCAGCGGTCTGAAGTCATTGCCACTAGGCCAAAATTAAGGTGTCGGCCGCTCCCGCTAGAGGCTCTGGGAAAGAATCCATTCTTTGCCTCTTCCAGCTGAAGAGCTGGTGTCTGCCCACTTTCCTTGGTTTGTGAGTGCCTCACTCCAATCTCTGCCTCCACCTCCACATTGCCTTTTCCAGGTTTGTTGGCCTCTCTCTTACAGGACACTGGTGATGACTTTTAGGGTCCACCCAGATAATCCAGGATAATGTCACCGGTCAACATCCTTCACTTAATCACATCTGCAAAGACCCTTTTGCCAAATAGACACAAGGGACTAGAACCTGCTCTTCCTGGGCCATTGTTCAGTCAACTCCAACAACCAACCTTGACTTTTACTCCTAAGACACGGGCGTCCACTGTCAGCTGATTTTATAAATTAACACATTCTAAACAGTGAGATAAGACTCTGTAGGAACCACTTCCTCAGTCCCTGATAAAGAAGTGACCAGAATTTCACAGAAGACTTCTTTTAGAAGCTGGGTTCAAACATGAAGAGTATGTTCTTCAATAGAAAAAAGAAACAGAGCTCATTCCCCTCAACATATTGCAGGTCAATTTTTATGGCTGAATCAACAAAATGCTCTCCATAAACTACAATTTTGTGCAACACAAACTGTTTCAGGAACACTCCTGCTGCCAAGATGAGAAGTAGATGTGGCTCGTTCCTTACCCTGGTGTCTCTGAAAATTCTTTCCCACGTATCTCGAGGTTGCCTGTGCTAACAACAGGGATAGTATATCACCCTCCAGCGACCAGCCAGCTACCCCTCCGTTAGGGGCCCAGGGACTCTCAGAGCACAGAGCATGAAACACTTCAAGATTCTGTGGTAGAAACCCCAGACAGCTGTTGTCAGAGGAAGTTACATAAGCATATTAACAAGGGCCAATGTGAAATCACACGCTTATGTCGAGCCCACCGACTCTGACAACTTCGATGGGTGAGTCTTTGCTAACAATTCTCTGTTAGGGAAACAGCCTCGCTAGACGATGCTCAGATGTGGAGAATGCCCAGAAGGCCTTTGGTCAATATGATTTTATGGTTTGTTTAAAAACGGTTAAATAGCTATTAAGCTTCCCTCTCTCTGGCCTGCCTCCCTGCCTGCATATAAGTCATGCGTGCGTTTGCTCTCCCTCTAAATCTCCGAGACACATAAACGCACACACTCTCTGTAACTTGATTGCTCCATTATGGGGAGGAGACATCATGATTTTTCCACCCCTGTTGAAGGTTAAGAATGCAGTCACAACCATGAACGTGAGCTCACCAGCCTTCAGTGACAGGCTCGGTCACTTATGAGTCACAAGAGTTCTCTCTGCCCTGAGACGCAGCCAAGGGTGGGGGTGTTGGCGGTGGGTGGGGGGTGGGTGGGGGGCTTTCTGATCCATTCTCTGTTTCAAACAGCTCAATACAATTGATAGAATTAGACAGCTTTCTTTTCCTGGTGATAGTTCAGCCTACCCTGTTTTATTTCTGCTGGGTTGGCACTAACCAGCCAGCCAGGTTGTTAACCACGTTTATTACTCAAAGCCAGAGAGCCCACAGCACGTGCTCCCTCAGGACCCTCTGGGTCAGGCAGGAAGTCCCCTCCAGAAGCAGATTTCAGTGGCTGCCAGTTGGATGGCCATTTTGATCAGGAGCCAGGCCCAGTTTCTCTTCCAATGTCACACTTGGGGGAGGCTCAGCAGCCGTGAAGCCTCTCCTGGGACTCTCATCCAACTGTTACACAGAACATGGATTTGCCTGACAAGCCCCAAACAGCACAAGCTATTTTCCCCAGCCCTTTATCTATGCATCCCAAGAAGGATTCGGTTAGGATAGAGCTATATTTTATACCACTCGGCATGTTGGCAGTTCTCTCCTTCCCTAACATGTGATTTAGAATAACAGTATGTAAGGATCCGGGGTTAATACAATAACGAAATCTAATCTTAGCACAGAACAAGGGAGAACAGAGATGAACATGGTCTATGCTATGGAAACTCCCAAATTCACCAAATGTTTACCTTTTGATTCACAGAACAAATCCTTACTATAAGCTAAACAGATCATAAGAACAAAGGTGATATTCTCTGCAGTTTAAAAATATGACATGAAATTCAGAGCTGAATTCAAAAATTAACATTAATTTCTTCACTCACTGGAACTGGAGGAAACAGGGCTTCATCCATCCCTTGGAGAACTTGAAACCTCAGTCCCTTCTTGATCGCATCTGTTCATCGTGGAAATAAAGGAGGCTTCCGTTTCACCAAGAGTGGAAGATGGCCGTGCTAACCCTGCCACAATATTCCTTCAGGGACTCCCAGGAAAGAAGAGAAGGGAGAGAGGGATGGAAAAGCAACAGCCGGAGCCAAAAGAAGAAAAGATCCAAAGTCTCCAGGAAGCTATGGACATAAACACATTGCCTCTGTTGGAGAATTTTTCTCATCCTACGTTTTTGCACATGTCTACAGAGAACACACCCTTTTAAGGCTAGGACACAGGCCTTGTCTTCTAGACAGCATTTGGTAGCCTCGAAGAAATGCAGAAAAGGAAGGTCTGCCCCTCAAAAACAAAACAAAACAAGACAAAACCTCCCCATGATGCATCAATTCACCTCTGTGTGTTGAGAATGGCCTTTCCCCACACGTTCCTCCTAGAAGAAGGTATATGGCGAGTCCCTTGCTCATTAGCATGGGTAATACTTGCAAATTCTTCAGCAAAGGAGAAATCAAGAAGATTTAAGGATGCAATGTGAACTAAGAGCAACAGAAATGGAGGTCGGGAGTGGGGTCCCTGCTGCTCTGTGTGGAGGCTCTACCCAGATTTGGACAGGTGCTCAGGCCACAGTCCAGGGAGCTGCACTGGGAGACCAGAAGGCAATTTTGTGGAATGGGGAGAAGCACGCCTTCCTCCTGGCAAACTCAGAGCCACAGCAGGGCGTTCAGCTTGGCCATCAGCTCCCACTCTTCTCCTCCGCCAGGCCCTGTTTAGGGGTACGCAAGCTGCACAGCCATGGGCAGGGGCTCTGGCAAGAAGACAAAACCTCAACTTCACAGTTTCATGTGGGGACTGACCCTGAAGAAGAACTTTCATCAAGAGACAAAAGGAAAAAAGACCTTTGGGCCATTTTTATTATTACTTGAATTCATGCTCCCAGATATTACTCCAAGTACCCCACGTGTCTTCAATCCTCTAATGGCTGAGAGACACTGGCGTGTGCACTCACCATAACTGTCTCGAAATGTTCTCTACACCTTTTCTGTTTCTGTACCCAGAATCTACCATTTTCCCCATCCCTATCTCCCCCATTGTTTCCCTGTTCTCCTGACATAAATAAGAAACAAAATGACGGATGGGTTTGTGGCATTTGCATTGCTGAATTACCGTTCAAGAAATCATTCATGAGCTTAGACCATTCTAGACCTAGAGCATGCTCTCTGCCTACATCTTCAAAATCCTGGCAATCCCAGAAAGTCTAGCCTCATGTATAAATCTTTACACTTACTTCCATGAACGGAGGGCAGAATCAAATATGTGTACCTCTCATGCCCAGGAATCTACAGGTAGAAAGTGGAGGGGCTGGGATTGGAACACAGGAGCCCCAGGGTTCATGACCACCATGCCCGCACAGGATCCCAGGGAGGGTACAGTGAAGCTGGGGATGTCTAGGAATGCTCCTCCTGATTTAGATTCTGCCTTTCAGATTTGGTATCTGATTTCTTGCTCTGCACCCTACTAACATGTCTTCCAAATGGAGATGGTGCCCATGAGCAACCGGGCAGGGCCTGAGTAATAAGCCCCTAGGTACGCTGCCATTCAACCAGCACCAAATATTACTGAACAAACGGGATTCACTCTAGGTTGGCCAGAGGCTCCCTCAGACTGGATTCACATTTCATGGCCAAAAGGATAAGCCCTCAGGCTAAGGAGGACAACCATAAGCAGCTTACGGGTCGCCTTGCTAAACACGGTAACTACGGACTGGGAGACAGGAGACGGAACAACAAGTATCTTTTACTTCCATTATCAGTAGGGGCTACCTCATTAGTGTTTTCTGTTGATAAAAGTAATGGACTTTAACTCAAATCATTGTTGCTATACTTGGAAATGTTCATATATTAGAAATATTTGCAAAATTCTTATAGGTTTAAAGAAGATTCTCTCAACTCTTAGCTAAATTACTAAATGAGGAGGCAGATCATGGGAAGGACCAATATATTTCCCCTCTAAGTCATAGTCTATATTTGATTTTCCTCTTTCATGTCATTAAATTAATACCTTGAATTTTTATTATATTATTTAAATAGTTGTAAAAGATATGTTTTCCAGTATATTAGAAGCATACTTTAAATATGTTTTAATCATAATCTTGGAGCTAAGAATTTAAGTCCAATTTGTGGAAAATGTCTCTCACCTAAACTGTTTAGAAAAACTAAATCTTATTGTCAAACCAATTATCAAGTCAAACTCACTGTAAGTCAGAAAAAAGTCTAATTTTACCTTGTTAACTCAAACAAATGTGTTAATACAGGATCCCATGACTATTTCCTTTGTTCTGGATCTAATTCCAAAATGGATGCATGGTGGGTAGATGAATAGATTAGAGCCCTACGGTGAGTTTATCACCTGGATGAAATAAGGTGTCCTCTCCCTCAATATTTCTTTTTTTTTTTTAATTGTGGCGAACAGCACATTACATAAAATTTACCACCTTAACCATTTTTTATTCTTTTTTTATTATGTTATGTTAGTCACCATACATTACATCATTAGTTTTTGATGTAGTGTTCCATGATTCATTGTTTGCCTATAACACCCAGTGCTCCATTCAATACGTGCCTTCTTTTTGTGTGTGTGTGTGTTTTCATCTATTCATTTTTTATTATTATGTTATGTTACATTATGTTATGTTATATTACATTACATCATTAGTTTTTGGTGTAGTGTTCCATGATTCATTGTTTGCGTATAACACCCAGTGCTCCATTCAATACGTGCCCTCTTTAATACCCATCTGCAACAACGTGGATAGAACTGGTGGGTATTATGCTGAGTGAAATAAGTCAATCAGAGAAAGACATGTATCACATGATCCCTCAGTTTGTTTCCTGAGAGTTGCTGGAGTGGTGGGGGGTGGGAGGGATGGGGTGGCTGGGTGATAGACATTGGTGAGGGTATGTGCTATGGTGAGCGCTGTGAATTGTGTAGGACTGTTGAATCACAGACCTGTAGCACCTTAACCATTTTTAAGTGTACAGTTGTATACTTAACCACATTCACATTGTTACACAACGGATCTCTAGAAATTTTTCATCTTGCAAAACTGAAACTCTATACTGAGCGAATAACAACTCCCTGTTTCCCCTCCCCCCTGCCTCTGACAACCATAATTCTACTCTTTTTCTATAAGTCTGACTACTTCAGGTCCCTCATATAAGTGGAATCATGCAGTATTTATCAATTTGTGGCTGGTTTATTTCACTTAGCATAACGTCCTCAAGTTTCATCCATGTTGTAGCCTGTGACAATATTTCCTTCTTTTTTAAGACTGAATAATATCCCATTGTATGTATATACCACATTTTCTTTACCCATGCATCCACTGATGAACATTTGAGTTCCTTCTACCTCTCGGCAATTGTAAATAATGCTACAATGAATGTGGGTGTGCAAATATTCCTTCAATATTTCTTTTTTTAAAAGATTTTATTTATTTATTTATTAAAGATTTTATTTCTTTATTTGACAGAGAGAGACACAGCAAGAAAGGGAACACAAGCAGGGGGAGTGGGAGAGGGAGAAGCAGGCTTCCTGCAGAGCAGGGAGCCCCATGCGGGGCTCGATCCCAGGACCCTGGGATCATGATCTGAGCCGAAGGCAGACGCTTAATGGCTGAGCCGCCCAGGCACCCCAGCTTCAATATTTTCTTAAGAAAACTCTTTTTTGCATTGGTCTCATGAGAGCCTACGCTCAACAGCAATACGCTACTAAATTTTCTGTTTTAAGGGTTGTCCTGGGGGTATTCTATCCCCCGAGAAAATACACCATCATAAAATCTAAGATTGGTGAGAGGAATTCTTTTCTTTTATAATGTGGGGAGAAGGTGATTAGAAAAAGAAAGTCAAGAACCTGGCAGAGCACAGACAGACTTCGTAGAGCTGGGTTAGCACGGAGGATTATGGAACTTGGGTTCCAGAATTCTAGGCCCTTACAGCTATCCCTGCCCCTCTAAAGTTTCCACAGACTCCCAGAGGCATACATATCCCGGTTGAAAGACAGCTGATGACCTCACACAGTCCCTGGAACCCAGTACAAACCCCACAAATGTTAGGTTTCAGTGTTGCCTAGCCCTAGAGAATGCATTCCTACAAATATACCTACACCTTCATTCCACTCCTCCCCCCACTGCCAAAAAAAAAAAAACCTAGGTAAAAAGACTAGAACATGACCAGGTAACAGGTGCAGTGAAAAAATATACTGAGCTGAAGGAAATAGATGTATTTTAACCCCCTAGCAGGGAAGGTGCTCATTCCCTGCTCCTTGCATGCCTTATTAATGATGATGACTGTTTAATCACATCCCCCGGTGGTGGGGGAAACATCTTGTTCCCATTCGTTAGGTCACAATAACTTTTTTGTTCATCCAAAGTGCTTAGGATAAGGTTCAGTGCCTAATGTCACTGACAACACTTCTAATTGAAATCCCATCTGAAACACTGCATCTACATAATGGAGACCAGCCACATAATTCCATGCCTTTCAGAATGTCTTCTTCCTGCTCCTGCGCTAAGCTCTTGTACCTAATTCAACGGCAAGCCCATTTTTTGAAGTGTTTAGACTGCTCAGCAATTGAGTGCCACTGTAACCCAACATCTGCAGTGCAAAAGGAAATGTTTGTTGAATGAATGCATACCGGCATGCATGAATGAATGGATGAACAAATGAATCGAGAGTGTAAGGCCACAAAGGATTTGATTCCGTGGTGCCAAAGAAAATCAGGAGCACACTCCTCAAGTGTTTTCATCCTTCTTGCTAAGCACAGCCTTGACTCGGTTGACACTAATTAAGTCCTCAGCAACAGCTAACGAACTGTTCAATAAAACTAACCAACCTTACATCCTGACCCCAGAAAAGGTCAAATGAGTCAATGACCCAACTCCAGAGCCAGGTAGCAAGGTCCTGCGAGATTTCCTTCAGATGTCCCTCAACCGGAAGGCTCTGCCACACAGCGCCCCTACTTCAGGCTCGGCGATCACTTGGATCCATTGCTT
Source organism: Mirounga angustirostris (assembly GCF_029215605.1). Lineage (NCBI taxonomy): Eukaryota > Metazoa > Chordata > Mammalia > Carnivora > Phocidae > Mirounga > Mirounga angustirostris. Next base: position 165,907,833 of record NW_026991711.1, read on the forward strand.
TCCCACCCTGTGGATGGACGCACACACCCATTTTCCAAACCATGCCATCCTTGGGGAGTCTGATCTACTGAGCCTTCACTGAGGGTCCTTCCACTCTGCCAGGTCCTTCTCTTTGCTCAAGGAAATTCCCCAAACCCCACACTTTGACCTCCCAGCAACACAGTGATTCACTGATTTTGACAATTAATCTCATCTTAAACATAAAGAGTAAGCAGGTGCCAATGAGAAATAAACATGGTAAAACTTTCTGTACATTGTAGAGAACCACGATTCTCTCAGAAAGGTTTTGTCTCTGCCCCCTCTGTCCCTGGCTGTGAAAGTGCATCATTTACTCCTCTTATCTTAGGATACAACCCAGGCAAGCAAGTCATTCTGCAATCAACCAACTTTCAGCAAACTCGGAAATGTGGACTGTGTCTGGAGATTGCGCTAGTTTAGTTATTTTTTAGCACTTTGGCCTGTCATAAAAACATTCTCTCAAATCCCGGTATTTTTCCTACACTCCCATAATAACTTCGAAATGTATTATTGCTGAGAAACCGCATTCTCCCTGCCAACAAGTCCCCAGAGGGAAAGCTCTAGCAGAAGAAAAGAAGTTTTTACAATCATTTCATGAGAGAACGTCGCTCATCCCCTGGACCTAATCAAGTTTTCCAAGACATGGGCCACAGCTGACACCCAGAGCTGCACTCTTTGTGTGTGTGCTTTTTTTTCTTTTCCTTTCCTTTAAAAAGAAATGGCCAAAAAACGTATGCTTTTTCTTCCACAGCAAAACATAATGGGCAAAACGAGCAACTACCGTTCTGGGAGCGCTAATAGAGATTCTGGCCTGTAACTAAAAGACTTAGCGGGACCAGAGGACTAATTAACAGGTCAGCCAGTAATTCACTCACGCAGGAGGAAATGTGTATTTAAAAACCCAGGCTGAATGTGGCCCCGTGGAAGAGCGTTAGCATGGGGTGGGGAAGGGGGGCGCCTTCAGTCCCAGCCCCGATTAATGCGCCCGTCTCCTCCATAAATCAAGGGATACGGATGAAAGGGAAGCCCTTTCAGAGGCCTGTTTTTGGAAACAGGGATCTGCTTCTTGAAAGTTTGATGGACACTTGAATGAGCATCTCTGCCACTTGGTGGCTTTGTCTCAAGAGACACAGGAGATGATGAGCTTGGCTTCCCAGAGCTTGGGCTCCAAGGCAAGGGACCCAGTGGCCACTTTCTCTGTGTGTTTGTCACTCTTGCGTGGAAGGTTGAATCAGGGGCATGCGTCGGCTCGGCTGGCATCCCTTCAAAAAGAAACTTCTGTGAGCTGGCAGGCTTGCCCCACTGGCTATCAATGCTCTTAAGGGGGATCCAGGGACATCTAGAACCTGCCAGTGCCTTCTAAATTAGCGAAGAAATATTACCAGTGGGCTTGTTTGAGTATTATGTATTTCACTGAAGCTCAAAACATCAGAGGACCCACCCCATTTTTCAGTGGAAGTAATTTGGACTTTACAGGGAGGGCATATGTAAATGACTGACGTCAACATTCTCAGTGAGGGGCCTGAGCAAAACAGTGAGCTCATGAAAGTGTGTGCGCGTGTGCATGCACGCACGTGTACGCGTGTATTCGTTTCCTTTTACCACTGTAACAAATTACCACAAAAGTGCTTCAAAACATGTGGATTTATTATCTTACAGCTGTGGAGGTCAGAAGACTAACATGGGTCTCTCTGGGCTAAAAGGGAGGTGCTAGTCAGCAGGGCCGCATTACTTTCTGGAGGCTCTACAGGACATGCCATTTCCTTGCCTTCTAACTTCTAGAGCTTGCCTGCATTCCTTGGCTCATGGCCCCTTCCCCCATCTTCAAAGCCAGCAGCATAGTGTCTCCCAATCCCTCTCTTACCCTGACCTTCAGCCTCCCTCCTCCACACTTAAAGGACCTTTGTGACTGCCTCGGGCCCATCTTTATAATCGAAGATAATCTCCTTATTGAAAGGTCAGCTGATGAGCAACCTTAATTCCTCATTGCCAGGTAACATAGTATATTCAGAGATTCCAGGGATTAGGACGTGGACATCTTTGAGGTGCCATTATTCTGCCAACTGTGGTGTGTCTGTAACGGCCCCTTTCTTCCCTCTGTTCCCTCCTTGGCAGCATTTCCTCCTGCCATCAGGGATACTGGTTATTCGCATTTGGAGAGCGCAACAGTTTGCCCTACTTGATGGTTATATCACAGGGCTCCTGACTTCGCCTTCATTTCCTCTTTGTCTTTAATGGAAATTCAATTTACCATATATGCTTGCTTTTTATTCTACCATCCATTCCATCCATTTTATCAGCCGAACTGTTTCTTCATTCCTTCTCTACTCTTAACTCCATGACTTCTTTCATGGAACCCATGGAACACTAAACTAAACTGTGTACAAAGAAAAGACCCTACAAAAGAGGTCCCCCCAGCTGCCCGCAGGGGCGGCCACATGTGGGACCCAAGTAGGACTCGGCACAAGCCATCTGACCACAACCTTGGAACTGACAGCCCAGAGGAAAAAAAAAAAAAGAAGAGGTCCCCTCACCCCCAGACCTGTTCCTCAGCCCAGTGGAGGAGGGCTTACCTGTTGGAAATGGTGGCCTGGGACCTGCCACTGACTTTCTCCATCTGAAGAGTGAATCTCTCTTTGATGGACTTTCTCCCAAAAGCCTGTCCTGGACGCACACAGTACCAATACTTACTGTCACCAGTCATCTCGTTGAAGATTTCAGAATAAAAGGCATTCATGTCTACAAGGCCAGCCTTTAGAATTGCTGGGGCAATTTTAAGGTTTCATTGCCTGAAATAATACTTCTTTCACTGAAGAGTGCCTAAAATTCACTTCTAAGATTCACTTATTAGAGAGGCATTCCTGTAAGGTGAGGCTTCCTTCGGAAATTAAAATGAAAGATGCTGTGGCTGGGTTTATGCATGAATACGATCGATTGTATCTCAGTGTGAATGAGTGTGGGTCGGGCCTCAGCGAGCATCTGAGAGGAAGTGGAGGGAAAGAGTCTGAATATGGATGGAGATTCTCATACCGGACTTCGACCCAAGTCCACTTCCTCAGAGTTAAGTCAAGTGGCCCGTGGTTCAGCAGGACCCTGGTCCTGTTACAGGCACCAGTTCACTTAGCCAAACACCTCCCATGGAAAAGCGGGACACCTTCTAAAGCACCTTCTTAAGACCTTCTTCCCCCACATGCTTCAAACTGCTTAAAACTCTCAAGGCTCTTCTGCCAAAATCCACCGATCCGGCATCTCAGAAGCGTGACACGTGGTGGAGATGTCCTGTGGGACATTATTGCATACAGGCCCAGGGCATTTTCCTCAGGAGTAACCTGGAATAGTAAGCACCTCCCAGTTGGTGAGGACTAAGTTAGAATCGCACAGAAGGTGGTGCTCCTAGGGGGCCTCCATCCACAGGAAAGGGGGGAGGTGAATGGGGTCAAGAGAAGGAACAAGAAGTTAGCTTCACAGCTTTTCCCCAGTCTTTGAAATGGAGCGCCACCAAGTCCCAAGCACAGAGCCACCTGCTTCTACGGATATCACCTCATTTCATCCTGACGACGGCCATTTTTCTAGGGGAGGGCATGAGGCTGAGGGAGGTGATGTGACTTGCCAAACTGGCAGGGAAGTCAGCGGTAGAACTGGGACTCCTGACTCTTACTTCCGAGTCTGTCTCTCCCCTTGAATACATCAGCCCGGTTCCAGAGTAAAAAGTAAACACCTCTTTGGGTCTGCCTATTATTGCCATTTTGATAGCAAGTGAATATTAAGAAGTATCCTTGCAATGTGCCAAGCCCTCTGCTAAGCACATACCACACTAAATACTCACAACCACCCAGTGAAATAATATCAGTCCCACATGGCAGATGAAGAACTTAATTCTCAGGGAGGTTAAGCAAGTGTCTCAAGATCACACAGCCAGTAAAAAGGAAGAGTTCTAGGATTTCAACCCAGGTTGGTCCAATTTCAAGTAACTGTACATTTAGATTGATTGGGGTAAAGATAAAAGGAATAATCCCCCACCACCAGCACCGGGTTTGTTTTTTCTAAATTCACCATAACGCAGCATGTAAAAAATTAAGGAAAACACTTTTAGAAAGGGACTTAAAATTGTAGAAGACTCTCAGTTTAGAGGAAAATCCAGACACCAGATTTGAAAGGGCTATGATATTTAGAAATGATATTTAGGAATGAACAAGCAGTTTTTCAGGGCAATTCAATTTATTTAATTTTTAAAAAGAAAGAAAAAGATTAAAAGAGAAAGGAAGTTAAGGTTTTTTTTGTGTTTTGTTGTGTTGTGTTGTGTTGTGTTTTGTTTTGTTTGAAGAGCAAAGTACCCAACCAGGGAATGTTCTCTGCCCCACACAACATCCATCATGTAATGCTGCAGACTTTCTGAAACCAACTGTGTATGTGTGTGGAATTATTCCCTCAAGGAGAGTGGCCGAAACTCTGTTACATGAGACTCCGGTAGTTACGGGAGTTACAGTGCTGGACAGAAATGAACAAAGACACTCTGGAGAATACTCTGCCCAGTGGGAGGGGAGACCAGATGACCCAAGAGTGCTGAGACCTGCAAGCCAGCCACATGTCTCACGTTCACATTCACAATCAGCACACAGCAGCAGGGGGGAGAAACGCCTTGCAGCCGGCAGGTGCACAAAGAAGAAGCCCGAGCGCACATGAGCCCCAGGGACTGGGCATCACTTAATGGCATCCCTGGCTTCTCATCAGCCTGGCAGGCCCTGCTGACTGAGCCTGGTGAGGCAACACAGGCTTCTGCCCGGCACAGCCAAGCCCACCCATCCTGGCCACTGTCGTGCTCAGAGCCCTTCCCTCGGCAGGCTGCCCGAGCTGATGGATTGCATCCTGTCAGGATATTGATCTTGGTGAACCAGGGGACCCTTGGTTGTGATTAAAAGAACCTGAGCATAAAGAAAAGTCTTGAACTATAGATGATACCAGGCCACGTGGGAGACATTGCCAGAAAATCAACTCCGAATGGAATGTGATTGAGACTATACGCATCTAGGGAGTGGGGCAAGAGAAAGTTCTACACAGCCAAAAGGTCCTAGTCTCTTGTTCTACAAATGTTGTGGCCATGTGCCTCGGTGTGGAAACCAGACCGCCCACCAACCTTTCTGCATGATGACCTTGCAAGAACAAATCAGCCCCCATAGAGCCAAGGGTCCAAGAGTGGAAGGGGCCCGTGGCCGCCATGCAGCTCTGATCACAGACTTGCCAGCACCTCTTCCATCCCAAGTCCACAGCTGGACAGAAAGGGTACCTGCACGTCCAAGTCTCTCCATATCTCCCACCTGTCTCCAGGTTCAAAGTCTCCACAGAGTTTATGAGCTTCCTTTCTACTTTTGTGCTCTTTTCTGCCGAAGTCATCTGCTAACCACGTTGGGTGTTCCTGAGCAAAGCAATCTGGGCCACTTCAAGTAAATGAAGGCACTTGTGTCCTTTGAGAGCCGAGGCTGAGCCATAAGAAACAGAAGGGCCCCTCAGTGGCTCCCAGGCACGAAACAGATGTGAGCGGAGGTAAACAGGAAAGCGGGTACCATGATGCAGCTCTGCAGCAGGATCTGAAAATCTGAGTAAGAGCCGAGTCAACCATTCACTGCATTTGGGTGTTGGTTTTCGAGATGTGTTCCCACTGAGGGCAGTTCCATGTCTAATTCGTCTTTCTGTCCCTCGCATCAGGTACCCCACCTGACAACAGTAGGCTTTCAGTTGAACTGTGTTTCATGGTTGGCAGGGTCCTTCCCCTCCAGTCATTCTCTGCACCTTCAGCCAACAGCCTCTGAGCACCTAGTGTGTGCCTGGCACTGTTCCAGGCCATGGGAATGAACGACATCAGAGCCCCTACACTACCCAAGCCGTGAGAAAGAAAAACTGGAAAACAGCGTGACAGATACAGTGACAGAAGAGCCCCTTCTCCATACCCGGAAGGGGACAGAGGTCGGTTGAGGAAGCATCCTGGTGATGGTGACCCTGAGCCCAGTTGTGAGGGCCAGCGTGTGACTGTGAGTCAGCGAGGAGAGCTGAGCTCAGAGGAGTCAGGTCGCTGCTGAAGAGTGGTGGGGCAAGGTCAGCAGGGGTTGGAGTTCACAAGACTTGTGCTCCAGGCAAGGAGCTCATTTTTATCACAAAGATCACAGCAGGATAGCATCCACAGTTGAGAAAGGTCTTTCTGACTGCAGTGGGGGAGGGGTGGAAGGGTGGCAGGGAGCAAGGAGGCTGGAGGCAGGGAAAGCAGGTGGAGAATTCGGGGGAGGGGGGAGACGGGCCACACCCTGAGTGGCTGGAGGGAGCTGGTGAAGGGTTACAGATGGAGAGCGGGTTAGGAAAATCAACAGATCTTGGTGACCCATGGCCAATGGGAGTGAAGGAGAAGGACTGGAGCATGATTCCCAGGGTCTGCCTTAGAAGCCTGGTAGAAATGATGTCATTTGGAAAGGTGGAAATTCGGGAGCAGGGGCAAAGAGTCAGAGAAGGAAGTGGCCATCAAGTCAGGTTGGGGCACGTGGAATACCCTCGGGAGGTCCGTGTGGACAGGTGCAGTGGTGCTGACCTCTGGCTCTGGAGCCTGGACACGGGCTAGAAGAGTTGCTGGGGATCCAGGAATTCACAGGGCAAGCAAAATCCTGGTGGGCGATGTTACCCAAGGAAAGCACACAGGATTGTTTAAAACAACCACCACAACTGCAAAAAATGGGCATGGACAGAACCCAGGAGACACCAATATTGAAGAAACTATAGAAAGGGAGAAAATCCAAAGAAGACTTTCAAAGCTTGTGAAAGAGAAGAAAAATCAGGAGAGTTCTATGTCAATGGTATCTCATTTAAAGTAAGAAAATGAAAAAATCAGGAGAGGATGGTGTCATGAAAACAAAGGAAGGAGACAAGGAGGCCCCGAGGACACAAGAGTCCGATTTGTCCTCCCCTGCAGCATTACTGTTCCCATCTTACAGAGAAGACAGCTGAGGTTCAGAGACTCAGGGAGATTAAGCAACCTGTTCAAGGCTTTTAGTTTGGAGAACAGGCTCAAATACAAGTCTTTGGGGTCAGCGCAGCTCAGGCCTTACTCCCCCACGGCTGCCGTCCACAGAGCAGGCTCTTAGGTTCGTTCATTCATTCATTCATTCATAAAAACTGTAATACTTCTTACTGTCAAACTAAGTCTTTGGAGGTGGAGTGAGTGTTCCACACTAACAACGTTGATAAAGGAACTGAAGAGGGGTTCTTCAGGTGCGGAGCAAGACCGACATTTGCTGACATGCTTCCTGCCAGCTTCAGCCCATGCGTTCCTCAGTCCTGCAGGGTTCCTGGCAGGTCCGCATGGTTGAGGGTATGAGAAAAGGCGGTGGGAAGAAGCTGGCACCTGAGACACCCAGACACGGAGTGTGGGGCTTGCAGCGACGGTGGTGGGGTCGGGGCTGGGCACAGCTGCCCCGCGGGCCAGCCGTCCTCCCTCCGGTGCGCGAGCCTGGAGCGCCCCCTAGTGCACGTCACAGGCACACACACGTCACGGACACACACACACACACACACACACACACACCCGCGGAGGGCGGCTGGAGACCCGAGCGGGGCTGCGGCGGTATTCTTCAGGAGAGACCCGGGGACATTCTCCAACCCTGGTTTCTCCCAGATCTTCAGGTCCAGTATGGCCAGTTCAGATGATCTTCAGGAGAGACCCGGGGACATTCTCCAACCCTGGTTTCTCCCAGATCTTCAGGTCCAGTATGGCCAGTTCAGATGATCTTCAGGAGAGACCCGGGGACATTCTCCAACCCTGGTTTCTCCCAGATCTTCAGGTCCAGTATGGCCAGTTCAGATGATCTGAACAGGTTTCCCAAAGACGTCTTCGGTGGCCTGAACACGTTCGCCAGCACTGTGGTTGACGACGAGCAAAATAACTACTGCAAGAGTTATAAAAACCCTTAAAAGGCTGAAACCATTGGACAGCCCCCGAAGAGAAACCCGACGTTTCAGGAAGAGCGAGGCAAAGTGGATAAAGAGAGAGAAATGTAAACCTTGGAACCCAGCTACTCTGAGCACACCATTAATGCCAACCATACTAAATGATACATCCGATGAACAAAATTATTTTCCCGTGGGGGAAAAAAAGGAAAGAAAAGGGAGAGGAGAGGAAAGAAAAAAGATACATGTGTGCCCATGAAGGATTTTTTAAAAAGGGCAACAACAATACGTGAAAGAGAAAAATGCAGCCTCCTTTGTAGCAACAGGGAGGAGGCCGCCTGATTTGGGATTCACTTGATGTGGGAATGATGGAATTTCCCTCTGCACCCAGCTTAAGAGTAAATCAGTCTTGAAATGTACCAGAGAAACCAACAAACAAAACGTTCCCTTCTCCCTTATCTCTCATGCAAAGTGTCCCAAAGAGGCTCCGCAGAATGGAATTGAGCCGAGTTCTGCAATGAGAAAGCACATACACTATAAAGGAACATTCTATATAGAAGCAATCAATCCAAGGTGATTCATGCAATCAGTCAGTCAGAGGTGTAAATCCCTCGGGGCGCATGAGGTATGCCGCAGGCCTGGATGCCTACTTTCTGGGGGCAATGAATGAATGGATTTCTCCCTCCTTCCCAGGCTCCAATGCTTTTAGCAATTGGCACTGTGGCAGGATTTATACTACGGTTCTTGTAAATTGTACCTTCTCTCTCTTCTTTTCAAAGGTTTCTTTCAATAAAATGCAGATGGAATTGTTGTAGAGCTGCTTTTCATGTGTTTATAGGTTACTTCTGCTCTGCTGCTTATGCAGGTGCGTGTCTCTAGGCCTCTTTGTTTTTTATTTTCTCTGCCTATTAGGGAAATGGAAACATATGGATTCCTTGTTTGGGCCCAGCGGACCTTATAGAATGGTATCCCTGTTGCTTTCCTCACACATCTTCCTGTAATCACAGGGCTCTGAATTAGCCTCTTAATCCCCAGTGGAAAAGCCATAATACGGGGAAATTCAATAAAAGGTATATGTGGTGTGAATGCCAAAGCATTTACAAAAATAGATGGGAACGTGGTCATTTATACACCTGCATTAGGAGGGCCTTAGCGGGCGTTGGTGAGAAGGCACAGTGTGTTGAGAAGCAGACATTCAAGATGGCAGACGTGAGCCTGGTGTTCAGGCAAGCTAAAATTTTAAAATCTACTTGGGAAAAACAAATAGTACTCAAGTGCAAAGAAATTGGAGGCTTGATTTTGGATCTGAACGTCCAACATAAATATTTCCAGGTTACATGAGCAGTTTAATGCAGAGATGCTTTACCTGGAAGATGGAGTCCAGAAACATATGCAGAGTGTTCCCAGAGATAAATGGCAAAGCTGGGCTATAGGCAATATTCCCATGTTATCATTTTCATCGTAAATAAATAACTCATTTACCGAAGCCTGCATATGTTTTGTTAAAAGGTCCCACAATAGTCCTTTAGGAAGAGGAAATATGTAAATGTCCACTATCCCCAGCAGAGTGTTTATTAAGACTAATGGGAATACAGAGTGTCTATGATGTGGGAAACAGGCAAAAAAAAAATTAAATTTCCTTACTACCTACAGCCCATCGACAAGTCCTTGAAACAGGCGGAGTGACATTCCTCCAGGAACTCAGCTGCCTTAACTGTTATACTTTGCTAAGGGCAAAAGGTAATCTTAGCCCGACCCCTAGGATGCTGGAAGTCTACTTTAACATATAAAAAATGCCTTTGGAAACTTCCTTTATCTCCATCCCACAAGATATGTGTTGGCAGTCATCCCCCAAGCATATGACCCACCGATATACGTCTGAAGGGTCTCATGACTAAGGTTTTATTAGACAGTAAAAAATGACCTTTTCCTAAAAATAGCCAGCCCCCTCAGGATCTTGGAAACCTTGCTTCAAAGTTCCTTAGAGACTTACGCTGTCCCTAACCCCCTCCCAAAGTATACAATCGCCACTCCTCATGACCCCGGTGCAGTTCTTTCTGAACTCCCCCGCCCCCGGTCCTGTCCCCGTACATTCATAAAACCACCTTCTTGCACCAAAGACGTCTCAAGAATTCTTTCTTGGCCATCAGCTCCAAACCCTAACATCTTTCCTACATCATCTACACTGCTCAAGGCATCAAGTTTGCAACACTTTGCAACCGGGGGCTCCAAAATGACTGGCGGAGGTTCAGGCCAAATGTGGCTGGATTCCACGGGCTTCCCTGAGCCTTTGGGGAACATTGCCCAAGTTGCTGTCCTGAAGGAGTCACACCGCAGAGCCCTGACCGCCTTCCTGACACAACAGGCGGGAAACCTGCTCTTCTAAACGGACCCATTCCACTTGGGTGGGACAGAGGCATAAAAACCTTCACCAGCCGTTCCCCGGACCCACTCGGGAGTTTGGAGAGAAGGCTGCCTGAGGAAGGACATGGAGATCTTCTCCCCCTGGTGGAGAATCACTGTATGTAAGGAATGATATCTGTGGTGGAGCCCCTTGCTGGGTGAACAGAGTGAAAGCAGAAAAGGGAGTCACTGAGAAGGAACTGCTTGTAACATTCTTGCAATGACCCTCATGACTTGAATTTGATTTTTTTTCTCCTTTCAAATTCCTGAGTCCAATTCCACAGTAGCTTTTTCTTTAAAGAAAATAATTGGGGGCGCCTGGGTGGCTCAGTCATTGGGCGTCTGCCTTCGGCACAGGTCATGATCCCAGGGTCCTGGGATCGAGCCCCGCATCGGGCTCCCTGCTCCATGGGGAGCCTGCTTCTCCCTCTCCCACTCCCCCGCTTGTGTTCCTGCTCTTGCTATCTCTCTTTGTCAAATAAATAAATAAAATCTTTTTAAAAAATAAATAAATAAATAAATAAATAAATAAATAAATAAATAAATAAATAAATAAATAAATAAAATAATGGAAGGCCTAGCAGTGGGGTCCCTGATCTGGGCTTGCCATACACCCCCGAGTAGTCCCAGTTCTTCCTCAAATGTATAACCTCGGGCAGAGTGTATGACATCCTGAGACTCACTTTCTAAATCTGCAAAATGAGCAGTTTGGACAAGATGATTTTTTTTTTTTTTTAAAGATTTTATTTATTTATCTGACAGAGAGAGAGCGCGCGAGAGAGCACAAGCAGGGGGGAGCAGCAGAGGGAGAAGGAGAAGCAGACTCGATCCCGGGACCCTGAGATCATGACCTGAGCCGAAGGCAGATGCTTAACCGACTGAGCCACCCAGGCGCCCCAGACAAGATGATTTCTAAACTCATCTCCAGGGCGCCTGGGTGGCTCAGTTGGTTAAGCGACTGCCTTCGGTTCAGGTCATGATCCTGGAGTCCCGGGATCGAGTCCCGCATCGGGCTCCCTGCTCGGCAGGGAGTCTGCTTCTCCCTCTGACCCTCCCCCCTCTCATGTGCTCTCTCTCATTCTCTCTCAAATAAATAAATAAAATCTTAAAAAAAAAAAAAAAAACTCATCTCCAGCCTTAACTTCTAGAACTCTACATATTAAGTGTTCACAATTAAATATTAAAATGTGCTACCCATACCATGCAAATACGATGATGCTTGTGACTTAGGTAAGCCCAGCAGGGATCCCTCAACAGGGCCGAATTGGTCCCTCCACTCTCATGTGGACTCCCCTTCTGCCCATCAGCCCTCATGCAAGAGATGGCTGGTCAGAAGAAAAGGACTGTATGGGTTTTGTCACAGGAATTTTCTCACTTGGCGCATTGCCAGTAGGAAGACGTAATAAATACTAATTAAAATAACCTGATGCAGCATCTTTCGTCCTGACAAATACCTCCACCCCCATCTTTACATAAACAAATCTAAAAAACCATCTATGGATCTAGAGAGAGTGAAAGAACAGGAGTCACACCTCCTCGCACACTGTATATGCACAAGTTCCAGTGTGAGCCTGTGAATGTAGCTATTTCAAATGTAATTACTTCAGTCACCCCCCACTGGGCAGGGACTCTTAAGGTCCGCTCAGCTTCTAGTGCATGGTTGCTGCTCAATAAATGACAAATGCAATTATAATAATTAATAATTCATATATTAATAATGCAATCCCTTTCCCCATGCTCAGTAATTGCCCGCCGACATGCGGTGCATACACGCAAGAACGGAGGCTGCCAGGCGTCCCAGAATTTCTCCACACTTCCCTAAAGCTGTGTCCAAAGGTCACCTTGGAGGAGGCCATCTGAGCCATGTGTGAGTCTAAAAACGATGGCCGCCTTCAGTATTTCATTTTCTTTCTCTCTCCTTCCCATTTCAAAGATTTGGGACTGTCTTCGAGGCCCAGGCCTGAGAAAGAAATGCCATGCAGGAGAGCTGCGTGGGACCCGCCTCGTGCCCACTCCCACCCCCACCTACCCCCCCGGAGGCCCGGCAGACACGATGCCTCGCTCATCTCCAGAGCCGCCTTCCTCATCCAAAAACTGCACAGAGCTCGGGCCAAGGAAATGTCCATCCAGACCCTCCCCCGTCAGGGCCTATCCTGGGAGCAGAGAGCCTTGAGGCGTGCGGAGCTCCTTATCTGGGGTGAATTGGTGAACTCGGTTTGCAAATCCTTACCCCACAGTGAACAGATTGTTCATTTCGGAGGCAGTCACAAAAATCAAAAGCTCCAGCAGGTTATTAATATCCTAGCAAGTCTTCCCAGAAGAGGGCTAATGTTGATCTCTTTATCTCATCTGTGTTTTCTTTTTTCCTGGCATTCTTTGATTTTTCACAATGCAGGTAATTCTACTGTTTGATCAGAACTCACTCAAGTTGTCTAATGAATTTCAATTGCCCGTTTATTTAGTTTTCCAACTGGCCTCTCCTCCCCGGACATTCCAAGCAATTTCCAAACTAGGATTAAAACCCGGTGGTTCTAACCCCCACCCCACCCTAACCCCACCCCCACTCCCCTTTGGCTCCCCCCACCCGTCTGCGAGCTCTTCCCCCAGACCTGGCTGCTTTCTGCTTTCTGTAATATTAAGGCCTCTGTCAGCAGGAAGCTGAGAGGCTGACGTCATCAGACAACTCTGTAATCCTTCTGGAGCCCAGAAATGACTGACCTTTTGTTATGCATAACATCTACTCCTACACCCTAACTCCTAGGGGCTGGAAAGCAAAGGAGTCCTTTAAACTGATCATTTTGGTTCTTACAAATTGCTTTCCCTCATTGCTTTTTTAGCTTTACTTTTTTCCAGGCTCCAAGTAAAACCAACTAAAACACAGCTTCTGGCTTCACCTTCAGAGGATAAAGTAGCTATGACACGAACTTTCAGATTTACTGTTCTGGGTGTTGATGAGATCTCATCCATCAAGATCATGTTGAATTAGAGAGCTCTATTAAGCACAGCATTGGCACCGAACCCGCCTCACCAGCTGCTGCTGCTGAGACCAGGCTCCCAGTTCCCACATCTGCATGACTGGGGCTCACATCGGTCTCGTCTTCCCGGAGAAAGTGCTCTGCGTAGGTTTTTGGTTCACTTTATGCCTCAGAGCGGGCTGAGAGGGAAACCCTTTGATATCAGGTTTTCTCTCTCCCATGCTTCTAGTTCTGACCAGAGCCAAAAGTATCTGTCTCCGTGTTAACACTCTCCTTCCAGACCATTAAAAATATCTTTGCCTTCAGTTCAGCTCTTTGTTCTACTGAATTTGAGATTTCTCATTAAACAAATACATCGCTCACTTATCTGTAAGCCCATCTAGAAGAGAAACCCAACATAGCAAACCCATCACCTTTCCCTATAAATCTGTTCTTCTTCTCATATCCTTTATACTTAATTCGAGGACACCACCACTCCCCTAATCCAAGGGTTGGCAAACTTGTTCTGTGAAGGTCCAGATAATAAACACTGTAGGTCTTAGGCAGTATGGTCTCTGTCACAACAACTCAGTTCTGTGGTAATATGAGAACAGCCATCAACAGTACCTAAGGAATAGTGTGACAGTGTTCCAATTAAACTCTATTTACAAAAACAGGTGATTCCCCAGATTTGGTCCTTGGGTCATAATTTGTCAACTCTTTTGACCAGAAACCTGGGAACCATCATGTCTCCTTCTCTCTTTAACCCCATACATTCAGTCAATAGATGAGTGCCAATCTCGCCTCCTAGGTATTTCTGCAATTCTGCTCTTCCTAACCAGCTTTACGTTCTTACTTCACTTTAAAGAAGCTGCAACTGCAAACTATAGAAGATGCAAAAAAGATGATGCCTGGCTGGCTCAGTCAGCGGAGCATGCAACTCCTAATCTCGGGGTTGTAGGTTCAAGCCCCACACGGGGCATAGAGATTACTTTAAAAAAAAAAAATCTTGGAAAAAAAAAGAAGAAGAAGATGGGAGGAAGACAATAGGGCACACCAACCTATGTTCAAAGGAAATTGTTCATGAAATAGAAGATTGGAGAACAAATTTATGTTCACTGTATTTCATGGAATCTAAGATACCATTGATTTTATTTTATGCAAACTACTAAGAAAGAAAAACTATAGCCAAAACTATAACCAAAGCTTTCTTATCATTTAGAATGTTTATTTTATACTTCTTGAAAAAATTATTTTAGAGAAGACATTGATTTTTGTTATCAGTCTTGTACCTATAAAATATACATACATATGAAAAGAAATTAGTTAAACTTCTTGACATGCAGAGCCTGATACATACATCATTTTCTTTCTAGAGTCAAGGAAGTCTATATCTTTCAACTCAGTACCTTCCCCTACGCCATCATATTCACACATATTCAGCCAACTTCAATGCTGTCCCTCCCTTGATCTTACTAGAAGGTGTCAAAGGAATGTTTGCCAACAACAGCCAGGACTCCCGTTCCTTCCTCAAAGGGCCCTTAAATGGTTTGTGGCTCAGAACATAGAGGATCTGCATTGTCCAGTGGTGGCACCAGGAATAGCAGACTAATATGTTTATGCTGGCAACGAAAAGGACATCCTAGGGCGCCTGGGTGGCTCAGTTGGTTAAGCGGCTGCCTTTGGCTCAGGTCATGATCCTAGAGTCCCTGGATCGAGTCCCTGGATCGAGTCCCACATTGGGCTCCCTGATCGGCAGGGAGTTTGCTTCTCCCTCTGACCCTCCCCCCTCTCATGTGCTCTCTCTCATTCTCTCTCTAAGACTAAATAAAGTCTTTAAAAAAAAAAAAAAAAGAAAGAAAGGGACATCCTGAATTTTGCCTGGCAGACAGTAATTACAAAACAATCCTGATTTCAGAGACACTAATGTAATAACATGTGCATCTTAGCATCCGTGAAATGTGGTATATATTTTAAGTTAGAACAAATGTTTTATGGCATGTATGTAACATTTTTATGATCCCCCCACTTCAACTAGTTTTTTAGGTGAACTACCATTGTTACCTATAAAATAATAAGAACGCTTCGGCTGTACATGCCAAACGGTAATTTTTTTAAAGATTTGTTTTACTTATTTGAGAGAGAGAGCATGCATGCATGCACAGAAGGAGAGGGAGAAGCAGAGTCCTTGCTGAGCAGAGAGCCCGATGTGGGGCTCGATCCCAGGACCCTGAGATCATGACCTGAGCCGAAGGCAGACGCTTAACCGACTGAGCCACCCAGGCGCCCCTGCCAAACAGTAAGTTGACAAGATCAGTCTCTATCAGAGACAAGGTTTGGAGCTTCAATAACGTTCTTTGGATGGTATGTCACTAGTGCCTAGACTGTCACTGGCAATACTGGTAAAAATTAGGAAAAAAAGATATTAGTTGGGGCACCTGGGTGGCTCAGTCGGTTAAGCGTCTGCCTTCGGCTCAGGTCATGATCCCAGGGTCCTGGGATTGAGCCCCGCATCGGGCTCCCTGCTCCGCGGGAGGCCTGCTTCTCCCTCTCCCACTCCCCCTACTTGTGTTCCCTCTCTCGCTGTGTCTCTCTCTGTCAAATAAATAAATAAAATCTTTAAAAAAAAAAAAAAAGAAATTAGTTTTTTCCCCCAAAACTCCTCCCAGTGGGCTTGAACAATTCTTATTTCCCTACTGATTTGGTATGAAAAAACTCAGCCATGGTGACAGAATGAGCAATAAGATTCTTGGGCCACAGTCTTCTAGTACAAGATTATACCGTGACCTCAAATTTGTGAAGTCTTGTGGGACTCACAAGATACAAAAGGAAGGAGCTAAGTTTCCCAGGGAAAGCTCTCTGACCCTGAGAGTTTGGATCATTCTTCCAGACTCATCCCTTGGAAGGCATGTGCACCCATGAAGGAAAAGTGTCTGGGGCATTCGGGCTTATATAGGACAGCTCCCCATCAGGAACTTGGGCTGGCTCCAACTTCCCCATAGAATGAGTTGCTAGCTCAGCTTTTGATTCCAGAAACAGTGCCACTTATCAAATTGGAGAGCTAGATGGGATCTTGAAAAGACACACCCCTAAGATTCCATCTGGGAAGAAAAGTGGGGGAAAAATGGATCTGCCTGTGGGACCACCCCTGGTCCAGGGCAGAGTGTCCAAATCCTTTAGCCAGCGTTCTACTCCCACATCTTGCCAGCAAATTCCTTAAAATCTCCAGACAGAAGCTACCGGTAAGACAATTTTTGGATTATTAGCATAAAATGCCACCCAGCCCAAGCCCCACGATCAGAAATAATCTTTTCTTCCCTTTGAAATGTGAATGAGAAGGATACTGCCAAAAATCCTGTAAGACCTCTTCTTTTAAGCTTTAAATGGAATCAATTAAAGCACTTGGGGAAAAAAAAAATACTATCGTTTGATTTTCTTGTGAGGTTTTCCAAAGAAAGGCAGCATGGCGAGGAGAATGCACCCAGGCCATGGCTGGATGAAGCAAGAGAGTTTCCACTCCTGACATCCAGCATCTGAACTGCTCCTGATAAAACAAAACAAACGAAGTTAAGCATGAGCGCTGAGCCCACACCACCCTTCTTCCTGCGCCTGGATAACCCTGAGCGGAACCCCCTGGGTATGCCTGGGAGACTGGCCGATAGGTGTGAAGTGATGGGGGTGAGCCAGAGGCAAAGAGGAAGGTGGGGTCACTTTTCTCTGTCTTATTTCAGCTGTAAATTTTCTGGGCAATATGACCGTGACAATTGATTTATTTTTCATTTAATACAGATTTATTCTGTGAAGGTTTGAATACTCGCTGACTCAGAATGGAGAATTTTCAGTTTAGCAAAGCAAACGCTCAATAAACATTATTGGATATGAAATTTGTTAATCCACACTTGCCCTGTTTGGAAATAACCATATTTTCTGCTGCCCCACTTGACAGATCTCCAACCCCTAGCATCTCAATGTTAATCTGAAATGATAAGTGATCAAGGCTCATCACCTATTTTCTTTTCAGACAAGACTGACATTTTTGTTTTTTTAAATCACCTTCTTAAAATCGCCCAAAGAACAAGTCAGGAATCCCTAGGGAATCTAATCAGCTCTATTATGCTAACTATGAAGACACTCCTGCCCCCAAGCCCTCAAGAAAGGATCTTAAGGAAGTAGAAATTAAATTGCCAAGCCTAATGGATTCCCTGTGTGACTAAATCACTGTATTATTTCTCATGTTTGAGGAGATACACAGATTTCACGGGCAGGCCCACTCCCAGCTTAGATAGTCCTGCTTCCACAGCTGTTGCCCTGCACTGTGTCTAAGGTCAGGTTCATCATTGGTGGAGCCCAGCGTTCCTACTCAAGTGGGCTGAAAGCATGAAAGAGTTTTCTGTTGACTTTACTCCCATGCTTCCAGGAGACCCCTCCCCACTCTGTCCCAGGGAAGATCCCACCTCTCCTCCTTATGATGGGAGGTGACAGCGATTAAAGGAAGGGGGGTAGCTGAAAGTGCTTTCATCTGAGTCTGAATAGCACAGGACGGGTGGGGTCGCCCAGCTGTCCCACAGAGGCCCTGCCCCTGGTGGCCTCCATCTTTCATCTTTAGCTGCAACAACTTGCTTCTTCTTGGTCCCCATTTCTTACGCAAACTCCAGAGAGAAAACTAAATCAACCATCTTAAATCTTTTGGGGGAAAGGCTTGGTATAAATACATTCGACAAAGAATACTAACAAACGTTTGACTTCTCCTTTTGATCAGCCTGTTTTCCGGAGCAACCCCAATAGTAAAATCTAAAATAGCCCTAAAGCCTGTGCATCAAGACAGCTCTTTACCCTCACTTCCACATACTGCATTCACATTTTAATATGGTTTAGATTTTACATACATTGGAAATCACCATTTAGGATATACTGAATAACGAAATGAACATAATCGTACAGTTCCCTACTAGCACACGTGTTTGTATGCATAATCTGAGTAGTACAACATGGAATATCATTTTTTTCAAATGGGTTACAAATAAGGTTAATATCTTTTTTAGCTCGATAGTGGGCCTCTTTATCCAAACTCAGACAGGAAGCATATCCTTTTTACAAATCCTAAGCTTAGCAAACATGAAAAATAAGGCGATGCCTAAAGTTTAAAGTTAGCTCCTCAGGGAGTCCTTTGCTCTGATCATTTTTAGCAGTTTCTATCCAATGATTTCCCTTCTCCAACATCAGTTTTAGTTATGCTTAAATAGGACCTTCCCGGGCGCCTGGGTGGCTCAGTCATTAAGCAACTGCCTTCAGCTCAGATCATGGTCCCAGGGTCCTGGGATCGAGTCCCACATCGGGCTCCCTGCTCGGCGGGAAGCCTGCTTCTCCCTCTCCCACTCCCCTCTGCTTGTGTTTCCTCTCTCACTGTGTCTCTCTCTGTCAAATAAACAAATAAAATCTTAAAAAAAAAAATTAAATAAAAATAAATAAATAAATAAATAAATAAATAAATAGGACCTTCCCCCCAAAGTGTATCTCCCTATTAGAGAAAGAAAATCAGAAAACACTGCGACTACTTATCAAACTTCCTCTTTCGGTTGTCACTGGAAACGGGCAAAGGGAGGAGCTTAAGGGGGTTCGTTATACCTCCTCGGGAGGCAGGAGGCCTGTGCTCAGGAGGGCAGGGAGCACTGGCCCGCACTCAATGGCAGGGGGGTGCCCCCGAGCCCTGACCGGGACCCACGAACACAGACAAGGCACCAGACAAAGAAGGTGGAGAGAGAAGAGAAGAAAGCACTTCCAAACTTTCATGCATGCATTCACAAAAAGGCTAAGAGCGTGTGCATCAAACGTGGAGGAGCTTGACTCCAGGAGGCGCCTAGGACCTCCCTAGTCCGCCCCCTGAGTGCTCTGCTGTGCCCAGCTGCGTTTGCTCAGGGTATCCATTTATTTATTTATTTATGCATGGAGCCCAACCGGGGCTTGAACCCACGACCCTGAGTTTGAGACCTGAGATCAAGAGTTGGGCACTTTACCGCCTGAGCCACCCAGGAATCCTTGGTGTCTCTTCTTATGAGGTTACTAATCCCATCAGACCAGGGCCCCACCCTGATGACCTCACCCAATCCTAATTACCTCCCAAATGTTCCCTCTCCAAAAGCCATCACATGGGAGGTTAAGGTTTCAACACATGGCAGTTGGGGTGGGGGTGGGGGGGCATGCACACAAACATTTTGTCCATGACATGACTACAGGCCCTGAAAGAACCTACCACAAAGCTCAAAGCCACGCAAGAACAGCCACTGATTTCTCACACATCCGTGAGGTTCACTGATTTCATGTGGAGGCCCAGCTTCTGTGTTTGAGGTCCAGTGTGGGGTGGGCTGATCTAGACCGGATCACCTGGGGCCCTGTGTCTCTTCCCTCCCGCAGGCTGGCCTGGCCCCGCGCTCCTGGAGGTGGTAGAGGAGCGAGAGAGAGAAAGCAAGACTTTGCCCTCAGCTGGTTGCGCCACATTCGATACCACTCCATCGGCCCAAGCCAGTCTGAGCGTCTGAGCCCAGAGGCAGCACTGGGGGGCGCTATAAAGTGACACTCCTCAGCGGGGTTCAGGGAGGGGGTGGAGGGCTGGGGCCATCCTTTAATCTTGCACAACCCCTCCATAGTTGCTCACACTTTCTTACCTCTCTGCAAGGTCTTCTATTTCCTCTTCTGAGGATCATCAGGATATGTATGTTAGACCGTTTTCAGCTTTATTCATCTGTGATGAGTTTAATATTTCGTGTATAATTTCATCCTACCAATGAAATAGTTAAGTAGTGTTTGAACCCTAGTTAAACAGTATTTTAAGCAATATTTTGACATATGGGAGGGGGTGGGTTTTAAGTCTATAATGTTCATTTAAACCAAGACTTTTTGATAGCGTTCACCAGAATGTAATACCGCTTGGGTTTTGTCTCTCCCCTCTGCCACCCCTCACAGAGTGTTTTTCCCTGAAGAGAACAGGGGACGGCTTAAGCAAGTGAAGTATCCAATGGGGCCTATTTGCAGCCTGTTCAAGTTTGTGTGAGAAAGATAACACCACATCCTGAAAAGTTACTAGGTGTGCAGAAAGAAGAAGACAAAAGAGCCATTGTACAGACATCTTGACGAATTTAAAAAAAAAAAAAAACTAGAAGGAGATTTAAAAAGAAAATCTAGGACTATGAGCTTATGAGTTGTCAGGATAATTGAGAACAGGTAATTTCCTAGGCGATAATGAACTAACGGAGAAGAAATGTATTTTTTCGGCACTGGAAACAGATTGTACCAAAATAGTGAATTTAGGGAGATCCCCAAGAGGCAGTCTGACGCATGTGTTAGTGGGAATGGCATCCCGACCCTGCAAAGCCAGGCTCCTTAGGGGTCATACCGCTGTGGTTCCCTCCCGAAGGAGGCCGAAGCCTGCAGCAGGACTCCCGCTGCCATAACCAGCCTGCCCTTTCTGCAGGGGCCCCTGGGAGTCAGCCCAGGAAGGGACCCAGGTGGCATAAAGCAGACCCACCCTTGTCCAAGAGCAGCCAAGGGTGTGGGGCTTTGCGGTCGGGGAACACATACCTCATTGCTCTTTCCTGAGCCCCCGGAGGTAGGACTCCACTAAGGCCAGCCCCCAGCAAAGCCACGCAAGAACAGCCACTGATTTCTCCCACGGATTTCATCTGGAGGCCCAGCTCTGTGTTTGAGGTCCAGTGTGGGCTGGGCAGACCCTTTGGCCTCAAGGAAAACCCTGTGTCCGTTTCTCCATCTGTAGAACAGAGTCATTCAAGCCAGGCCCGCTGGGAGCAGACTGTTAGGACCAGAAATCACTGCCCTGTGCCCCCCACCATGCCAGGCGCCTTGGTAGCCCCTTCCTACCCATCAACTCACATTCTCTGGGAAGTGTCAAACCCCACCTCCTATGAGAGCTGGCTCCTCACACGCTGACAAACTAGCCTGGGAGCACTCATGGGGCAGAAACCAGCCAAAAATAAAAGGGGGAGAAGCAGCTAGGATGTGATCAGTGGGCCCAGGGCTGGGGTGCTTTGAGGGAGGATCTGATGTCCTGCCGGGTCCCACGTCCCCATGCACTTCCGCCCTCCTCCCACAGGACGATGCACACGGCCCTGGGATTGGACTCCGTGGATGGGTAAGTCCAGACTCAGCCTACGTAGTGACTTGGGGACGCCCGCGAGCACTGCTGTCATGCCTGTCACCACCACCAAGCGATCTGGTGAAGTGCCTCCCAGCACTGTGGTAAAACCGTGGCTTTGTCAGCAGGGGATGAAGGGCTTGGAAAGAGGACAACGAGAGACTCTGAAAACCCAGGCCTGGGAAATAAAGAGGACATGAAGTTAGACTTTTTTTTTTTTTTTAAGATTTTTTATTTATTTATTTGAGAGAGAGAGAGCACAAGCAGGGGGAGAAGCAGAGCGAGAGGGAGAAGCAGTTCCCCGCTGAGCAAGGAGCCCGATGCAGGGCTCGATCCCAGGACCCTGGGATCATGACCTGAGCTTGAAGGCAGACACTTAACTGACTGAGCCATGTAGGCACCCAGAAATTAAACTTGAAATAAGTCATCATCTGACATGCGTTCACAGTTTGATTCCAACCCTGGATTTCTGAGAAAACTATAAGGAAATGAAGGTTTTATCCAAAAAAAAAAAAACAAACAATAAAAGCTGCCTTGATGCTATGTTCATTCTTGTGCCATTTTTGGTCACTTATTTGATTAATAGAGACGATTCAAACAACAACAAAAATGAAACTTAGAAGATACCCTTCAGCCCTATCAGAAAATCGCCATAACCTATAGAAAACCACAAAGGGAACAGAATAGGAACTGAGAGATGCAGGAGTGGCCCTAGCTCGGCATGGAATAATCTCTCCCCTCCACCAGGCTTGCCTCGCCTCCCCCTTATCTGCCTCTGCCTCTCAGCTCCCACTCAGCGCATTCTCTCTGTAGATGGACATTGTACTGAACACGACAAAATAGGCTACTTTTATACTAAAAGGAATTCAATAAAAGTGAAATACATAAAAGCCAGTGCTTATAGATTTTTATTATGATTCTTTTCAGCCAGGCCTTAAAAAAGTCTCTGATGTTGGGAGAAGTATAACCAATGTATCTTGCAGGAGGAGACAAGATGTCAGGAAAGAAAGCTGGCACATTGGCGCCTAGGTAGCTCAGATGGTTAAACGCCTGCCTTCGGCTCAGGTCATGATCTCAGGGTCCTGGGATCGAGTCCCACATCAGGCTCCCTGCTCCTTGGGAGCCTGCTTCTCCCTCTGCCTTTCTCTCTCGCTCTCTCACGAATAAATAAAATCTTTAAAAAAAAGAAAGAAAGAAAGAAAGCTGGCACATCTGCACAAAGACAATCCCAGCCCCAAACAAAACCCCCCTGCCCGCCACAAGAACCACTTTCCAGCTTCACCCTCCTCGTCCCCACATGCTTTGGGACAACTTGCTTTTTTGTCTGTCCTCTTGATGGTTCCAAGGAGGTGGGCCCCATGAACTGCATCTTTATATGAATCTTTCCTGCAAGCACTTTTTTTTTCATAAGCGGTGGGAATCTGATGTTCATAGAGATTGATGAGGGGCCTGGGTGTCAGCAGAGAATCAGACAGATGGCAATTGTGACAATAAATAATCGTAATGCTTTTCACTCTCTTGACCTCAACAATTCAAGGGTCTCAAAACACAGCGGAAACTTAGAATTACAAGGAGGGAGAGACCTTGGGGAAGGGCACCCTGATTCTCCTTCCAGCTTCTCACTCAGGGCTCAGACTCAAGGAGATGCACTCGTCGGCGCGTGGCCTCGGACCACCTTGCGGACTGCTGTGTTCCTGGGGAGGACACGGGTGCAGCCCGTGTGTTAGGGGACGTGCCTCCTCGTTGCCAACAGCAAGGGGCACAGTGAGCCCCAGAGCGCTCCTGGTGAGATGGAGAAGCTGAAGGGCAGCAGCTGGTGGCCGACGGCTGTTGGGGCCGTGCAGAAGGCAGCAGTGGGGCTCCCAAGGCCCTGTCCTGGCAGGAGACGGCCGCTCTGGCCACCAAGTTTGTCTCTCTGCTGCGCAGCGCGGCAGTGAGACAAACCAGCAGGACGCCGTGGGTAGCCCTGGCTCCCTGTTCTTTCCTGGAATACACATTCCACGGGACATGCCTCTTGGAGCCCAAGCCAGGGCTTCTTCGTGGGCTGTTAATCAGCTGCCGAGACAGGATGCGGCCTGAGATGCCGAAGAGCTCCTCGCCTCACCTCCCCCCTGCCGGCCGCCGTGACAGAGCGCTCCATGCACCGCAGGGCACTAGCATCTCCAGATGCGCCAACGGAGAGCCGCAGGGCCGTGCTGCCCAAATCTGGGTGCTGCACAGAAAGGATGCAGGCCAGGGGAGGGGAGGAAATGAAGTCTTGCCTTCAGCTACTCACGTCCACACATACCAATACCAGGGCCACCGGCACGAGGGCCCGGTTAACGCGAATGCCTGGCGCATTGGTTGCAAATATAGCGATAGTTAATTTGCCCTCATTTCATAAGGTTCAAGGCCTCTTTATTTTTATTTTTTATTTTTTTTTTATTTTTTAAAGATTTTATTTATTCATAAGAGACAGACAGAGAGAGGCAGAGGGACAAGCAGGCTCCCCGCTGAGCAGGGAGCCCGATGGGGGACTTGATCCCAGGACCCTGGGATCATGACCTGAGCCGAAGGCAGACGCTTAACCATCTGAGCCACCCAGGCGCCCCAGGTTCAAGGCCTCTTTAGAACTCCCTCCCTCGTCATGGGCCCCATAATCGTAAGTATTCCAGCCCAGCGGCTCAGGCCTGTCTGTGTGGGGATCTCTCCTGAATTTTATGTGTATCTTAATGCTCATCTCCTTTGAAAAAGTTAATCTTGTCTCTGACTCAAAAAGCAGAAACTATCCTCACCCATAAAAATCTATAACAGCATCTTTGTTCTTGAGAGCCAAATTAGAAAAAAAAGTGGAAATGATTTCGGGTCCTTCTGGCCCTCTTTATAAGGTCCAACCTCTGAATTGGAGGAGTTTTAAAATTTGACAAATTTCTTAATTTACTTCTCCAATTAAAAAAAAAAAATGTAGTTGCTGGAGCCTTCGGAAAAGCGACCTTGAAACAACGGATGCCAGCAAGTAAATTGTGGGAGCGGACCAGTCACTAGGAAAAAACGAAGCACTTTTTTATAAAAGTCCTGTTTACGGCTCAATTATTCTAAGTACCGGCAGAGTCAGGAAAAGATCCAGGCATCATTAAAGCAAGTTGGAACTTAATGTCCAACGTGTTCCAGAAATACAACTCTTCCTCAAAGGCACCCGTCCACAGCTACTCTTCTCCGGGTTGGCCGCGTAGACCTGCCGCAGGGAAGTCCAAGCATCATAGCACGGCAGTGCGCTGCCATCTGGTGGCCATCGGTGAAATGACCCCGAATGTTCGGCCAAAAGAACAGATGAATCCTGTGAACCGCAGCAGGGAAAGCTGGGATCCCCAAAAAACAAATTAGATGTGGAAGGATCTTCTTCTCTAAGCCTCACATGTATGAATGAAACGCTCTTAAATCGCTTGTTTAGCTGAGCCTGTCTAGTTACCAAACAGAGGTGCAGAAAAATAGTGGTTATTACGTCTGCAAACCCCTTTGGTCACGTGTGTACTCCGACCACCTATCTGTGCTGTGGACACCTCTGGCGGGGGTCAAATGGAGAAACAGGTAGCTCGTTTGGGTGATACGGGAAGGGGGACCTGGGACATTTGAGAGCACCTGTGAATGCATTTAAATAGTTACTGTCTGCATGAGCTGGTCTATGAAACACCAGTCCTGGAGACAACTTACAAAACTGGTCACAGATATTTGGAAAATGGGCCCCCCAGCCCCCCCCTCCAGCACATCTGTCATTTCTCCTTCCTTGGTGATTCATAACTTACTTTAATATGGGAAAACCTCAGAGAAGTCCCGCAGAAAATTTGTTTAACTTGCTTAACTCAGAATAGTCTAAGTTTCTGGGACCTCTGAATAGATTTTATTTGTTGTTGTTTATTTGGGAATTTTTCTACTTAGGTTTTTGTTTAAGGATCCTTTTTTAGAATTGTTGTTTTTAATATGACCCAGAGAATTTGAGAAACTCGAGTCTAAATGCAGTCTCAGCTCTGCCGCTAGCTGAGCAATATTTTGGAACGTCACCTCACCTCTGTGTGCCTTATTTTCCTCAGATGGAAACCCCGAGTGGAAAAGGAAGAGAATAGAAAACATTTTACTTCTGCCATCTCTAAGCTCTACCATCGTTCCCCATCCGCAATCAACTTTCAGCAATCTACACTGTGGATTATCTGAAGCCATTGCTTACATCCTAACGCGCAGCAGATTGTATTTTCCCCAGATGACCACTCATTTCCTATCTCACGGGTTCTTCGCAGTGTGACCTCGCCACTCTCCCATCAAGAGGCCTAGTCTAGTTTCCCTCCTCCTTGCATCTGGGCTTGCCTTAATGACTTTCCTGTAACCAACAGAAATCTTGCGGCTCTGCCTTTGGCCTCTTGGAGAGCCATTTCCCAAAACGTTCTCTCTTGGATCCCAGCAGCCATGCTGCGAGGAAGCCCAAACCACCTGAAGTAACACCGTGTAGGCACTCTGGTCCACAAGCCCAGCTGAGCTGAGGCTTTGAGTCATCCCAGCTCACGTGGCAGACAGGAGAGCAAAGACGCCCCAGTCAGAGAAGCTTTCCTGGGCTACTCTATCTAAAATGACACCCTGATCCTGCTTTATTTTTACTCATAGCCATAATGTCATTCATTTGTTTATTATTCTCCCTTGCTAGAATATAATCTTCATAAGGTCAGGGGACTTGATCTTATTAACCACTATATCCCCAACACATAGAACAATACTTAGCACATAAAAGGCACTCAATAAATATCTGATGAATAAGTAAATGAATAAAACAATCAGAAAAAAAAAAGAGGAAAATGCAATCAATGCAAAGAACAGAATGAAACTTCAACAGGTATTAATATCTGCAGAGAGTTATGGAGCATCCACATAAGAAGAACTGGAAGCTATTGGGGTAGTGGGGCAAATAAGAATAAACAGAATAAGAAACAGCTTGTACAAAATAAACATGGAGTCACTGAAATAAAAAGTCCAATAGAAGGCTTATTAGATAGGACACCTGGGTGGCTCAGATGGTTAAGCGTCTGCCTTCGGCTCAGGTCATGATCTCAGGGTCCTGGGATCGAGTCCCACATCGGGCTCCCTGCTCCTTGGGAGGCTGCTTCTCCCTCTGCTCTCTCTCTCTGTCTCTCATGAATAAATAAATAAAATCTTAAAAAAAAAAAAAGGCTTATTAGATAAAATTGACTAAATCTTTCAGAAAGCTGAATCAAAAGAAAATGAGATGGAAAATGAGGGGGAGGGGGAGAAAATTTGGGGACCAATCAAGGAGGGTTCACATCTATGACGAGATGTAGACAAAATAAGAACAGAGAAAATGGAACATAGCTGAGCAGCACAAGGAAATCACAGGAAGCCGTGTGCGCACCAAACCAGAGAACACCCCACCAAGTGCCACAGACCACAGAGGGCAGGGGGCCCAAGGGAAACACAGGACTAATGGATGCATTGATTGTATGATTTGTTTGAGCATTTGGAGAAGGCTTTATCAAACATTTTGTTGGAAATTTCTGTTGAAGTATTTAGAAGAAAATTTAGTGTATATAGTGGTAGATCCATAGTAAACTACAAAACTAAAAAATTAAGGTAATGATTAACTCCAAGAAAAGCAAAACATTATACAATTTAACCCAGCAGTAAAAAGACACGGCTACCAATCTAACCCCCAATTGTGAGGTCACCATGTTGGAAGATGGGCGAGAGAAAGGCAGAGAGGAAGGAGAAAGGTAAGTAGCTAAATCCTCCACTGCCAGGAAGCCAAGAGATCATGTCCAAAATGGATAACTAACATGTCAGATGATAAGCATATTATTTAGGTAGATGGAGTAAATACAGAAGAACCATAGAGTCCTCAATGGGGACCTATGCAAAGTAGAGAGAAATGAGAAGGAAATTAATGTTTTTCTTTATAAGCCCTTTGACACTCCTTGTTTTTTCAACTATGCACATGAATGTCCTTGATATAAATACATACATGCATAGAAAAGACAGGGAATTGACTGGAATATAAGAAAAAACAGAGGCGGGGTTGTGGCAGGCCTGGATGGCAAGATCCTGGACATTGTTTTGCCTTCTTCTTTTTCAGATTTTCCAGATTTTCAATAATAAGACTGTAATACATTTGCAATGGGAAAGTTCCAATAAACACTTAAAAGAACGTGCTGCCAATATTTATGCCAAAGTGATACTCCCACAATGTTGCTATGCCCTGAACTTACCTGGGGAGAAACTTAAAGTGTAGAAGCCCAGGCCTCACCCCCTGGGAGTCTGGACTTTTATAGATGCCCTAAATATACCAGAAGCGCCACAGCACTCCGCTCCTCCTATAATTCAAAATATATGAAACCCAAGCCAGGAAATGTTCTTTTCATTTCCTAAGTTATGCAGTGCATGATACATATACGACGGATCGGAAGTTTAGTGTCTTTCTAGGTTGAACCGTTTTCTGATGTGTGCGGGCACGTGTTTGTGCCCACGCCCCGGCGCTGCCGGCACCCCAGCAGGTGCAGGCTGGGTGCAGGGTTGCGCATCTGCAAGCACGCTCTGGGGGGATGTGGGAACCACTGCTCCAGGACCCTGCTCGGCAGGGGGGTGCTCTCCCCATCTGGTCCCCATACCTCTCAGTCCCTGCCAACAATTCCTCCCTCCACAATGTCTGGGGACACTCTGTGACCACAGTGACAAGAGTGACAAGAGAGGCAGCAGCAGCTAGTAAATTCAACTGCAGAAAAGTAACCATGGTGAAGCAAATTCCCTCCAGCTGCGGGGGTCCCAGCACCACTGGAGGTGTTCGAGCATCAGTCACCCCCGCCCCTAGGGGATGGCACAGCAGGCTTCCCACAGCCGGGAGGCTGGACTTCCAAGTCCCTCATAACCCCAGTGTGGTGATTGCCCAAAGCAGTTCTGCCCACCCACCTCCCCCCGTGAGACATTTAACGCTGTTTGGAGACAGTTTTGCTCACTACACCTCTGTGCTGGTGGTGGGACGCCATTGGCATCTAGTAGGGAGAAGCCAGGAATGCTCTAAATACCCTACCATACACAGGACAGCTCCCCTACCCACTCCAATAAAGTATTATCTGACCCAAAATGTTAATAGTGCCCAGACTGACAAGCCATGTGCTAGAAACCATGATACGATAATTCAAATGAGCTAAAAAGAGTAGCTGTTTTCTTCTTTTGCCTCTATTATCTATAAATACTCGGCTTGATGGAATGTGTTCCAGGCCATGTGCACAAGTTGGGACCATTTATAGACAGGTGCATTTGCAAGAACACCAGTCAATCTTTCCCAAATAAGATCAAAACACACACTATTACCATCTCTCCTTAGCAGGCACGGACACCTTATAAAAGACGCCTTTTTTTTTAGTCTTATTTCCCAGGGGAAGCTGGAAATGGTAAAAAATAAAATCAGTATACAAAACTAGTGAGAAAAACAATTTGACGAGCGATGTCCAACGCTAAAAATAAAGTGAGAGGTGTTAGTTTCCTAGCATCAAGGAGAATGTGAGATGCTCTGAGGCCAGTTCAAGGTATCAGCATGACATTTGTTGGAATGAACGGACATTATTTACAATGGCGACATTCACCCCAGAAAGGAAAGGTCCGGCAATATGCTAGGGAAGAAGGTACTTTGTTAGGTGTAGATATAATAAGGCGAACCGATCAGGAGATGACTATTCCCAAGAAGTGCATGCCATGCCACCCATGGCCACGTGGGGAAGCCCCAGAATCAGGTAGGAGGCAGAAGGGAGGACATGAGCAGGAGTCTGTGGGAAAGAATGGGTGAGACAGAGTAGGCAGGCTAATCTAACCGGGTTTAGGATTGGCTAGTTCAGATAATTTCAGCAGGCTCTGGGCATGGGGGCTGTTCCTTGTTATCTGGTCCCTGGTCCCAGGGTGATCAGGGTAGGTGGACAGGGGCCCAACAAAGGGTGGTTGTGGCTGTGGGCTCTGGATTAGTTGGTGTGTGTTGAAAAGCACACTAGAGAGCAAGCCAGTTATTATTTCTAGAAAATGGCTAACACTGGGAGAGGCAATTCCTCCAGGGCCTTGAAGGCCCCAAATAGCAAAGCATCAGAATGCAGAAAATAAAAGCCAGGGCTGATACACCAAAGGAATGTCAGAATGAATAACAAACTATGGAAAATAGTAAACTTATTCTTGCTGAGTGTGCGTGGGTCCATGAAAAGGAGATGTACGTCCAAGAGAGGTGAACAGTGCCTAACAGAGTGGGGTTTTCTCCTCTGCAGATTGGGTTTAACTCCAACAGTTGGGTCACCTAATGAGGGAACAAAACCAAACATACACCAAATGCACATCAGCTGATGACTGGATGGCTTATCTATAGAATGGAATATTATTCTTCAATACAAAGGAATGAAGTACTGATATATGCTACACCATGGATGAACCTTGAAAACACGCTACATGAAAGAAGCCAGATACAGAAGGTCACATATTGTATGATTCCATTTCTGTGAAATGTCCAGAGTAGGTGAATCTATAGAGACGGAAAGTAGATTAGCGTTGCCAGGAGCTGAGGGGAAGGGGCAATGGGGAGTGATTGCTGATGGGTGCGAAGTTTTTTAGAAGCTGATGAAAATGTTCTAAAATCAGATAGTAATAGTAGTGATGGTTACATAAGTCTATGAACATTCAAAAGAGAAAACCATGTTGAATTATACACTTTAAAAGACTAGACTTCAGGGGCACCAGGACAGTTCAGTCAGCTGGGTGTCCGACTCTTGGTTTCAGCTCAGGTCATGATCTCAGGGTCCTGGGATCGAGCCCCCACATCAGGCTCTGTGCTCGGTGGGGAGTCTGCCTGAGATTCTCTCTCTCCCTCTGCCTCTCCCCTCCCCTCCCCTCCTACTCTCCCACCTCTTGCACACTCTCTCTCTCTTAATCTTTTTTTTTTTTTTTTAAATTAGAAGAGTAGACTTTAGGGTGCCTGGCTGACTCAGTTGGAAGAGTGTATGACTCTTGATCTCAGCGTTGTTGGTTCAAGCCCACACTGGGTGTAGAGATAACTAAAAATAAATAAACTTAAAACAAGGTATTTTATGGTTTATGAATTACATCTGAATAAAACTGTTACCAAAAAAATTTTTTAAATAAACAAGCTGTGCAAGGCTCCCCCTAAGACAGAATGATGAATTAACAGAGTGAGTAGGCAAGAAAGCAGGGCTCAGGGCTAGTGGTCAGCCCTGAGGAAGGGCCTCTGGTACAAAGGTAAGTTTGGTAGGCCTGCCCCCAAACTACCTTCCCCACTGCCTGGCTTAGTGAATCCTATTCAAACTATTTATTCCTTTGACACGTGAAGGCTTTTGATAATCAAGAGCCTCCTATTAACATGCAAAGACTTCCAGGAGAGTTCTAGAATAGCACTCTCTCTTCAAAGTGGAAGGCAATCTTGCAGGAGAAGCTGCTGGCCACCTGCGTTCAAATGTGTTAGCACAGATATTGCAAAAAAAGCTGAGACTCAGCTGAGCCCACAGCCACGGGGGCAGGGGGAGGGGGTTGCGACAGGGGCCGTGGGCCTGACTCTGAAGAGACTGATGGCAGGTGAGAGCAAGGGCAGGATGGATATGGGACAGAGACAGGAGGACATGAAGTATGGGGAAGTGTGGGGCTTTTCAGTGCGTCATGGGAGGTGAAGGGAGGGCATGGCAGAGACAAGCCTCCGCATCCCACGCTGAGGTCCCAAGCCCCCTTCACCACACCGCACTCCGGGAGGTGACAGTGCGGTCACCCACCCAACAGGATGGGCCTAGGGTAGAGATTGGAAAAGACCTCTAGTAGGTTTACAATAGAACAGGATAAGATGTGAAAGAAATTGGGAGGCATGGTGTCACAAGCCAAGGTGGCATGGCAGGGCCCGGGTGGCTTCACGCCAGGAAGAAGAGGTCGCTAAGGACCGGGGACAGGGCATGAGCCACAGTAGCAGGGCCAGCGCGGTAAGCCTCGGGGAGCTGAGTATGGGTTGGTTCCGCACAAACTGAACACAAATGATGTTAAGTACCACCGCCAGCCCTCACTTGCCTCAAGAGAAGGGTCTGCATGAAGAAATCTGTCAGTAATCAATGGATTGCCATTCCTTCCTCCTGTCAGTCACTCCACGGAAGGTCTACCTGGCACAGGACCGATAGCCGCCGACCCTGAGCTCATGCAGAGATTGACTCCTCGTCCCTGCATGCGGTGTGGACAGAGTCACATCCAGAGTCAAAAAGAAGGCCGAAGATGCTCCTCCTGTGGTCCTTGCCAGAGAAGGCCATTGTCCTTCCAACTCAGAGGGGCAGCATTCATTCAGAGAACCAGCTTGGGGCTGGGGTGTGTAAACTGTGTTGCTCCCTCTTACTTTGTGAGCAGGTATTACTGGACGGGCCTGGAGAGAGAGCATCCGGGAAGGGGAGAAGGAAGGCACGCCTGGAGAAGCTGCGGCTGCCCGGAGAAGCAGGAAGGCCATCCGGCATCAGTGACTCGCAAGCTTAAACACACCGGAATCACCTGGAACAGATTCCAGGTCCCGCCCCAGCGTTTCCCAAGTAGTAAGTCTGGGTGGAGTCTAATCTGCATTTCTAGTAAGTCCCCAGATGGTACTGATAACAGATACTGCCAAGGGCCACCTCCCTAGATAAACTGTCTCACCTGTTTTCCCAGGTCATGTGAGCAGGTGGGTCCTGTGAAGATACACAAAGAAGGCTAAAAGGAAGGGCCCAGCATCAAACAGGCTGGCTGGCGAGAAACGGGAGAGAGTCCATTAAGAAACACAAACAGGGGCACCTGGGTGGCTCAGTTGGTTAAGCATCCAACTCTTGATCTCAGCTCAGGTCTTTTTTTTTTTTTTTTTAATTTTAGAAAGAGAGAGAGAGAGAGCCCAGGGGAGGGGTGCACAGAGGGAGAGGGAGAGAGAGTCCTAAGCAGACTCCGTGCTAAGCAGGGAGCCCTACACGGAGCTTGATCCCAAGACCCTGAGATCACAACGTGAGCCAAAAGCAAGAGTCGCCCACCCAGCTGACTGCGCCACCCAGGTGCCCCTTAGCTCAGGTCTTGATCTCAGGGTCCTGAGTTCAAACCCCGCATTGGGCTCCACACTGGGTGTGGAGCCTACTTAAAACAAAAAACAAAACAAAAAACCCTAGTAGTAGAATACTAATAGGAGCTCATTGATTTCTTGTGCACTTACAATGTGCTGAGCACACTCTATGTGCTTTGTAATTTATCTCATTTATACCACAAAACAAGCCTCAGAGGTTGTCTACTCGTATCCCCTATTTATATGTGTCAGGAAATCAACCACAAGGAAGGTAATAAGTCCGGGGGGTGCCAAGATTCAAGTCCAGGTCAAGTGCCCTCCCCCTTAACCGCTGTGCCCTGCAGCTAGCAAAGGATATAGAACTGACACCGGGAAGAGAGAAGTTAGAATTTTCTTTCCCTCATGAATCCTCCCGCCAGGCCTTCAAGTAAGCACCTCAACTCTACAAGCCCTTTTTTTTTTTTTTGGAAGAGAAGTGAAAAGGGAAGTGTGAGTTTGCTAGGGCTGCCAAAACAAAGCTCCACCCGCTGGGGGTCTTAAACAACAGAAACATATTGTCTCACAGCTCTGGAGGCTGCAAGTCCAAGGTCAAGGTGCGGGCAGGGTTCATTCCTTCTGCTGGCCGTCAGGGAGAGTCAGTTCCGTGTCTCTTGCCTAGCTTCGGGCTCTTTGCCTGCTGTCTTTGGTGGGTAGACACACCACCCCGATCTCCGTCTTCTTATTCACAGGTGTTCTGGCAGTCTGTGTCCAAATTTCCCTTTTATAAGGACACAATCATACTGGGTTGGAGGCCATACTCCAATATGACCTCAGCTTAACTAATTACATCTGCAATGACCCGAATTCCAGATAAGGTTGTATTCTGAGGTAAAGGGGATTAGGACTTCACTATATGAATGGCAGGGTTGGGGGTGGGGGGGGCACAATTCAACTCATAACAGGAAACAAACATCCTCCTGGAACTAACTACAAATGCTCCGATCCTAAGGATATTAAAAATACTTCCCTGGGCAGGGCCAACCTGCCACACCATCCCCACTAAGTAAGAAGTTCCACTTTCCTCCAGGACTTGAGAAACCAGCATGTATGACGCAGAATCAACTAGGAAAAAGGAGGAGTGTGGTAAGGGAATTTTTATAATGAGAATTCTCTTTTTTTTCCCTAACACTTGACTTCAACTTTAAAGCCACTCTTTCGGATACATGTACCATCCAATTATAAGGTAGAAATGCAGCAAGGCAGGGGGAAATGGTCTTTTGGTACCTGCCACTAACCAGTGTTTGAACCTCTCCCCTTGGAATAGCATTTGAATAAAAGCTGAGCTCATTTTTGGAGAGCAAGGTTGAATTAGGGAAGATGGATGTGAAGATTTCTCTGAACAAAGGTCTACGAAGTAAAGTGAAGAGAGCGGATGTTCTGTATCAAACTGCCTGGGAAAGACAGAGTAATCTATTGATTTCGTTATCAGAGATTTCCCACATCCTTCCACCAGTCAGCGTGGGCTGGGCCAAATGGAAAAAACCCCAATGTCTGAATCCTACAAGAAGTTCCTATAGTGAGGGATGGGAAGAGCAACCTTTCTCTGGGTACTTTTTATTTTATTTTATTTTATTTTATTTTTAGATTTTTTTTTTTATTTATTTGCGAGAGAGAGAATGAGAGACAGAGAGCATGAGAGGGGGGAGGGTCAGAGGGAGAAGCAGACCCCCTGCTGAGCAGGGAGCCCGATGTGGGACTCGATCCAAGGACTCCAGGATCATGACCTGAGCCGAAGGCAGTCGCTTAACCAACTGAGCCACCCAGGCGCCCTGGGTACTTTTTATTTTAGACAGCACCCTAATTAATCAGAGAGAAAACAGTGCGGACATTCTTGAGAATGCCAATTCATATGCAATGCAGAATGCAATTTGGTTGAATGTCCATCATACGGGGCAAGATAAAGAGAGTCGGATTCCAGCCTTTACTATAAAGCCCTCTTCTTCCCTTTATTTGGTGCCGACTGGACTCCCGTGATGTGTCAAGCATAGTGAAAACAATGAGTGAGAAAGTCAGATGCACCCGGCAGCTCATTTCAGGGAACCAGCCCTTTTCCTCATGGGTAAGTTTTGATCAGTAATGTGAAAATAGAAAATTGGATTTTCCTAAGGACTTCAGCTCCACAAACATCCACCCAGTCCTCAGCGTGGGGCCAGTGTGTTCAGGGCGAGAAGGCTGGAGAGCAAGACAGGGGGATGGGATCTATGGTGAGTTGGTTGGGACCCCTGCCTTGGAGACACAGAAATAGGGCGGGGAAGACAGACCTGTCAGTGACTGAGACCTGGCAGCTCAGCAGACACCAAGCAAAGAAGGGACTTACTCTGAGGGTAATTAGAAATTAAAAGGCTCAAGGGAGTGAGCTGCACCCTTTAGGCTGGGCCCTGAAGAAAGAGATGCTTTCGGGGCGCCTGGGTGGCTCAGCTGGTTAAACGACTGCCTTCGGCTCAGGTCATGATCCTGGAGTCCCAGGATCGAGTCCTGCATCGGGCTCCCTGCTCGGCAGGGAGTCTGCTTCTCCCTCTGACCCTCCCCCTGCTCGTGCTCTTTCTCTCTATCTCATTCTCTCTCTCAAATAAATAAATAAAAAATCTTAAAAAAAAAAAAAAAAGAAAGAGATGCTTTCTTTGGTAAATAACTGATGATGAACTACAGGCGAGGTTCAAGGTAGTGTGAGCAAAGGTCCTGGACATGAAAACACCACGCTGGGAAGAAAGGCATGTAGCGAACGCAGTCCTCCTCAGTGATAGGGCTCGTGTCTCCCAGCGCTTTCATCCTCTACTAGGGACCCAAGCATGCAGTTCAGAAGGCGGCCAGGAAACAGCCAGGCTCCAAGAGCCATCAGATGGACTCCGGTGAGCCAGTCATTAGAAATTAAAAAATTGGCATGGGGCAGGGGTGGTGACAAAGAGCATGTCATCTAATGGGGACAGCCCCTGCTCAGCTTGGCATGCTGTAAAATTAAAGCAGCCCAATTCAGGCATTTTTCAGAGAAGCCAGGAAAACACGGAGTGTATGTTATATGCACTCACACACACATACATGTCTGGATATATACATATGCGCACACATTCGTACCATTATCTATTTCTATATTTTAAAAAATATTTTTTCTTAATTTTAAATATCCTTGCTACGTTGTGCAGGACAAATAAAATGCATCTGTATCTGGGCCAAATTCAGACCCACTGGCCACCTCAGGGCAAGTCGAAAGGACACGGAAGTTCGGAGAGGATGAGTGACTTGCACGAGGCCACGTGGTAGGTGCGGAGGCAGGGGCTCGGCTCCGGGCCATTGGGGCCCAACACTGAGCTTGTGGCAGGGCGGGCCTGGGAAGGAAATCACTCGGAGGCTGCAGCTGGAAGTGGTGGAGAGAAGCGGAACGGGAGCCCGAGGGCACAACGGAGGGACTAGCTGCTCATCCCAGCACAGGAGTATCTTCTACGTGATTAGGAAAGTCTACACACACACGTGCACTCACAGGTGAGGAGGGGCAAGAATGAAAATACTAAGACTGGAAAAGGAACAAACCTGGAGTCACCACAACTGCGGATATTAAATTCTAAGGGCCGGGGGGGATGGTGCACCTGGGTGACAGAGTCAGTTGGGCGTCTGACTCTTGGTTTCGGCTCAGGTCATGATCTCATGGGTTGTGAGTTTAAGCCCCATTGCTGGCTCCCCACTCAGCACTGAGTCTGCTGGTCCCTCTTCTTCCGCCCCTCCCCTCCCCCCACTCACACATACTCTCTCTCTAAAATAAATCAATCTTTTTAAAAAGATTCTAAGGGGGTTAGTACTCAATAATGGTTTCAAATACTAAAATGAAAATTTACTACCAATTTAAGAAAAACACCAACCTGCCCAAAATAAACCTGAAAAGAGAAACTGAATCCTGGACTCTCCAGCCCCTGCCTTCCCTTCCGGCCACAATTTCTTTCCATCAGTAATCAGAACAGCCTCCTCCAGGAGCTAAGGTCTGTGGTGGGACCTGACTGGCTGTTTCCGTAGTCGGTGTCTCCCTGCAGGAACTAGATATTGAGGACGATGTCTGGAAGCTTCTATTTTGTAGTTGCTGGCCACCATGATAATCCAGTTTTTTGAAAGGGAGTTTTTGCCAGCAGGAAAAGCAGAGTCCAAAGATGATCATTGTCATCTGAACCAGTCCGTAGCTCACGCTGCTCTTGACCTCGTAGATGAGAATATGTGGCTTGTCGAACAACATGCACTTGAAAACCGCGGACAAGTTCAATGAGGGGTTTGTTTCAGCATTTGTTTCTGCAGGTCATGTGAGATTTATTGCGCTTCATGACAGAAGGCAAGAACACGGAATAAAGAACTTCTTTACTGATGTCTATGATTTATACATAAAGTTTGCAATTAATCCATTTTATGAACCCAATTCTCCTATGGGATCAAGCGCATTTAACAGAAAAGTTCAGTTTCTTGGGAAGAAACACCTTTTAGGTTGAATGCAGAAAGAAATTGGAAATAAACAATGTCACTACAATGGGGAATTCTCAGGAATGAGTACATTGTAAGTAGCTTGATTAAATAGCCTGGAAACGTGAAAGAAGGAAGGAAGGAAGGAAGAAAGAAGGAAGGAAGGAAGGAAGGAAGGAAGGAAGGAAGGAAGGAAGGAAGGAAGGAAGGAAGGAAGGGCAGGAGGGAGAGGGCGGCAGGGAGAGAGGAATGGTATAAAGCCATTAAAGCTGAAGGCACAGCAGGACATACCATATTGGGTGTGAGTGTGCCAAGGAAAGCTTCGTCCCTGTCCAGACTTTACCATAATTACACACACCCTTCGAGATTTCAGTGGAAATGAAGCTCGGAGGGGTTCTTGGGAAAGACTCACAAAAGCCACAGAGCAAATCTCTTTGACTCAGACTGGTAAACGTCGGGTGGTAAGGGGCCTGATTGGTGGGAAATAAAAGGGGAAATGAATTAATCCCTGGTATTTGTGAAAAGTGAGGACTAAAAATCTGCAAAATCTCCCAGGACAACAGTCTGACTTCCCTCTACGGGTCTCTTCCTCTTCTACTGAGCGATCCTCCCCCCAAAGCTGATCTGTATGAAATGCCGAGGCAACACTTCATTCAGAGCAGCTCTGGGGGTGGGGGGGAAGGGAAGAGGTCAGATGGGTGGAAGGAAGGAAGCGTTGGACCCAGATGACAGACAAAAGCAGGGGCGGTTGGCAGCCCCGCGCTCCCAGGGTGCTTCCCCACTGAGGCCAGGCACACAGTGTCAAGCTGTCCCCCAAGATCTCAAGGGGGGGTTCCTTCTTTCTGCTTTTGTAAAGACTTTTTTCTACTAGACACCTATTTTTAAAGCTTCCCCCGCCCCCCCCCATACACTCCATGCTGAAGGCAAAAAGGTCATTCCAGCAACTCTCCAAATACCTTTGTGGTGCACCTGCCTGAGCGGCAGCCTCAGGCACCAGATGCCCAAGCTTGGCAATACTAAGGCCTAAGAAAGGAATGTGCATGGGAGGGGGTGGTGGAGGAGGGCAAAGCCCCCACTCCCCAACGGAGAAGGACAGGAACATCCACAGCCAGGGACCTGGTTCCGCCTGGCGCTTCTGGAATCAACAGCAGACTCCAGCCGCTTGGAGTCATGCGAGGCTCGATTTCACTAACCTCGTATTTCTCCCTTTCCTTTCTGCCTGATGGCTTGTGTGTGTGTGAGAAAGACAGCTCATGAAAGTCCTGTCAGAAACAACAGAGTCCCATACATTTTGTTCCAGCTCTGGGGTCAAACGAATTTGAGTTCTTACCCTGGTTTTGTCACTTCCTACCCTCATGAACTTGGGTGCATCAATGGTCCTCTCCACGCCTCTGTTTTCTCACCTGTAAAATGGGACAACCTAATAAAGTCTGTGTCTGGAAAGAGAAAATGGAGAGTCAGCGAGGCCTGCTCTTTTTTCATAATAAGCCTTATTGAAATACCTGAAATTTTAAACCATGTCCATTTATAATTTTGGTTAAAAGGTAAAAATGATTTTTTTTTTAAGATTTTATTTATTTATTTGACAGCGAGAGAGAGAGCGAGAGCAGGAACACAAGCAGGAGGAGTGGGAGAGGGAGAAGCAGGCTTCCCACAGAGCAGGGAGCCCGATAAGGGGCTCGATCCCAGGACCCTGGGATCATGGCCTGAGCCGAAGGCAGACGCTTAACGACTGAACCACCCAGGCGCCCACGGTAAAGATGATTTTAAAATATTAAAATACTTCAGGAAATAAAAAGAGAAAGAAAAAAAAAAACAACCCTGAAGGCTGGGATAAGACATTTCTTTCTAACCAAGAAAAGAATATACACAGATACATATAAATGAAATGGGTATTTGTATCCCTCAAACATGTATTTCTCAATTATGTTATGACGAAAGTGAGAGTAGGAGATAAAATAGAGTGTTAATATTCACATTTCATTTTCAGCCTGAGGAGCTCATTGGGCATGAGCAGCCTGGGTCTGCTACTTACTGTGTGCTGGTTAGTCATTTCTCTTTTACATCTCTGCTTTTTATTGCATGTATATTTATTTTCTTTATGAAAATCATAATTTCTACACACAGCAAAATATCCATTTTAGTTCTCCCTCAGGTCTCTTAATTCTTTTTTTCTGAATATTAAAAAATATCTTTATCAGAAAAAGTTGATTAGATTTGCTTATTGGATTAAAAAAAATCCATTTTCCAAGTGTAGAATGAACTATAGTATGAAAAGAGTTATTTGTAAACAATAGAAATATCAAATCTAGATTTGGGTAAAATAGCTTCTACTGCAATTTACTGTGAAGAGAGATTTAAAATATGGAATAACATCACACTAACCGAAAATTTCTCTGGGAAAATATTCTCCCGTTCCAAAAGAATTTTGACAAACGGCATTTCAGAGGTAAGTTTGAATCACATTGTAGGTCAAAAACAGTTAAACATCTGCAATTTTGTGTGATTGAATCTAATGAAGGAGGACTCAGGAAAGTGTCATTATTTTCTTCTTAGTTATAATAAAAATTCTACTCAGATCATACACTTAAAATGGGTGAATTTTATGGCATGTAAATTATGTCTCAGTGTTATGGACTGAGTGTCGGTGTTTGCCCAAAATTCACCAGTTGAACCCCTACCCCCTGAATGTGGGCTTTGGGAGGTAATAAGGGTTAGATGAGCCCATGGGGGCAGCATGTTCATGAATGGGATGAGTGCCCTCAGGAGACAGAAGAGAGACCTTGCTTCCCTCTCCTTTCTGCCCTGGGTGGGTTTGAGAGGGTGGGCATCCGCAAGAGAGCCTTCCCCGGAACTCTGACCCTGCCGGCACCCTCATCTCAGGCTTCTAGCCTCCAGAACTGTGAGAAATAAATGTCTGTTGTTTATAAGCCACCAGTCTATGGTACTTTGTGATAGAATCCCAAACCAACTGAGACATTCAATAAAGCTGTTCAAAAAAAATCAACTTGAGTCATTCATTCATTATTATTTTCAAAACCCTAATCCGTAATTTATTGGTGGGAGATCTCACCGAGGTTCCACGAAGCTAATTGACTTGTCTGACTCATTCAGAGACAGGGAGAAAACCAGGCCACAATGAAAAGCTCAGACCTTGTCCTTCTTGGCTCAATCCCCTCATTCATAAGACTTGGAAATAAAAGGGCCCAGCCTATTGCTAGTGTTTGCAGTACTCCAAGACAGGAGGATAATTAAACGAAGGCCACGGAAGTTTGTAGAAAAAGAACCAGAAACTAAAGTCCATGGTCTCAGTTGTTTCTTCCTCCATGGTAAGTTAACCATTACCTGGAAGCCAAACAAGGATCTTTGATACCTCCCTCCTCGACTCCAATACACCTGCATTTCCCCAGCCCACCGCGCTCCGTGTTATCAGAGGACAGACAGCCTCACTGTGGAAGTCCAGCTCAACCCAAACAGTCCATGCTGGGGGACTAAAAAAAAAAAAAAGAAAGAAAAGAAAAGAAAGAAAAAGACAACAAAATGTGGGTAGCAACATTCAGAAAGCCTTTTTCCGTGTTTAGCAGCCACAGTGCAATGCTCGAATGCATTTCTGGTAGCAGAGAGGGCCACTAAGCCTACAGGAAAGCCTGGGGGAGGTGCTTCTCAGACTTGAATGTGCACCTGAATCACCTGTGGACCTGAATAAAATGCAGAGCCTTACTAGTCTTAGGTCTGGAGTAAGCTCTGAGATTCTGCATTTCTAACAAGCTCTCAGGAAACGCTGATGCTGCTAGGACTGGGACCACCTTCAAGTAGCAAAGGTCTAGAGCGGCTCTGTTCAGTAGAAATGTCGACTGCTGCAAAAATGCAAGCCACATACGTGCCTTTAAATTTTCTGGTAGCTACATTAAAAAAGTAAAAAGAAGTAGATAAAATTAATTTTAACAATATATTTTTATTTAACCCAATAATTCAAAATACCATTTCAATATGTAATAAGAGGAGAATTTATTTATGAGATGTCCAGCATTCTTTTCTTCGTACTCAGCATTCAAAATGTGGTATGTATTTTGGACTCCCAGCACATCTCAATTTCAACTGGGCAGGTTTCAAGGGCTCGGTAGCCCCGTGTGACCAGTGGCTACCAGGTTAGGACGATACAGCTCCAGGTTCCCCCGCAAGTGGCTCTGGATTGCCTAGATAGGCACACCACAAGCAGCCGACACTGAGGGAGATTATTCTCATTCTACTCTATTCTTTTCTAGTGAGAAGTCCACCAAGGGGTCTTGCAGACTGAGAAATGGAGACTAGAAATGTCTAGTCTTTTGAGGTCTACTTATCAAAAACAGGAAGGGGCACGATTGCAAGAGAGGAAGAAGTGCATTTGCAATAAGGAGCCTTCCCACAGGGAGTGTAGCCAGCACAGTGGGAAGCTGGGGAGGCCGATTCTGATGAGTGAGAGGCAGGGCAAGCGAGAGGCCCCAGGGTTCCTCAGCTGCTTGCTCGTCCCTGACCCCTCACCATCCATCCTGGACCCTGTGGCCAAACTCACCAACCCCGTGGCTTGCATTTAGTATCATTTAGTATCAAAAATGAAGTCAAAGAGGGAAAGGAAAAAAATATTTAAAGGATAAAGATTAAAAAAGATAAAAATGGAAGGTGAAAGTGGGGTGCCTGGGTGGCTCAGTCGGTTGAGCGGCCAACTCTTGGTTTTGGCTCAAGTCATGATCTCAGGGCTGTGAGATCAAGCCCCGTGTCAGGCTCTGTGCTCAGTGGGGCGTCTGCTTGAGATTCTCTCTCTCTCTCTCTCTCTCTCTCCCTCTGTCCCTACCCACCCTCACTTCTAGAATAAATGAATAAATCTTTAAATGGAAAGTGAAGTTAGCAGGACATAAAAGAATTCCAAGAAAAAGAGGGTGCCTGGGTGGCTCAGTCATTAAGCGTCTGCCTTCAGCTCAGGTCATGATCCCAGGGTCCTGGGATCGAGTCCCACATCGGGCTTCCCGCTCTGCGGGAAGCCTGCTTCTCCCTCTCCCACTCCCCCTGCTTGTGTTCCTGCCCTTGCTATGTCTCTCTCTGTTAAATAAATAAAATCTTAAAAAAAAAAAAAAAAAAAAAGGAATTCCAAGAAAAAGAAAAACTCTTCTAAACCCTTAACCCCTATTGGATTTCTCACTCTTAGCTCCCAGGCTATGCACGGAAAGATGAATTTTGGAACTGGGTTGTCCTGCCTTCGCCTGGAGACAGGAGGAGCCCTGAAACCACTGCGTTTAGCCCCATAAACCAGCGCAAGAGGCTCACTCTTGACTCCTCTACAGATTCTGCTTATGGAAGTCACAGAACTGGAGGACTGTTGACTCCCAACTCCCTTCAAAGCAGGAATTATTTCGGAAACCAGGACAGCCAGCCTGTCCTTGAAACTTCCACAAAGGGTTTACTAGCTCAAGAAGACAGTCTTTTCCATTTTTAAGAAGTCTTTGTTTTTGTTTTGTTG
Organism: Mirounga angustirostris; assembly: GCF_029215605.1. NCBI lineage: Eukaryota > Metazoa > Chordata > Mammalia > Carnivora > Phocidae > Mirounga > Mirounga angustirostris. The sequence continues at coordinate 165,950,312 of NW_026991711.1, forward strand.
GTTTTTTTTTTTTGTTAAGATTTTATTCATTCATTTATTTGAGAAAGTGAGAGAGAGCACATGAGAGGGGGGAAGGTCAGAGGGAGAAGCAGACTCCCCACCAAGCAGGGAACCCAATGCGGGACTCGATCCCGGGACTCCAGGATCATGACCTGAGCCGAAGGCAGTCGCCCAACCAACTGAGCCACCCAGGCGCCCCATTTTTAAGAAGTCTTAAAACGTTGTTTCTATCAAGCTGAAATTTACCTTCATTTAAAATTCAACCACTAAAAAAAAAAAAAATTAATTAAAAAATAAAAAATTTTTAAAAAATAAAGTTAATCCACTAATCCAAGTCCTAGTTCCAGAACTACACAAACCGCTTGTCATCCTTATTCTTTAAATAATTGAAGACAGCTGTTCTGGCTTGCTTGTCCTAGATCTCTTGCTGTTCAAATCTGCCAACACCTTTATATCAATTCAGAACCGATATGTATAGGGTAATTGTCCAGAAAGAGGATTAGTTAAATAAACTGCAGTACATCCACACAATGAATTATTATGCAGCCATTTAAAAATGATAATGGAGATGCAGATTTATCGACACTGGAAGACTTTTACCATATGTTAAATAATTAAAAGGCAGGCTAGAAAACCATATGTATAGTAGAATCTATTTTTTTTTAATCTGTAAGTATAGTTTTACAGAGAGAAAAGTCTAGGAGAATACACACTAAAATGTCACAGAGGTTATTTATGAATGAAGGCATTACATTTTGCTTAACCACTTTTTCTAATTCTATGCGAGCATGTGGCACTTTATAATACCGTTAAATAATGTTTTGTATAGATAAGTATAAATTATAACCAGTCTCCATAGCCTATAGGGAGCAATGACAAATCATTCATTTGTTCCCTCAATGAATGAATACTTACTATGTGTCAGACACTGTTTTAGGTGCAGTTGTAGGCACAAGACAGACCAAAATCCCCGGTCTCTGGAACTTACATTCCAATGAAGGAGACAGACGTTAAGAAATAAATTAGTAAAATACATAGTATATTAGTAGCGACAAGTGGTAAGGAGAAAAAAATCTAGGCAGGGAAAAAGTAGCAAGTGTTGAGGGAGATTGAAATTTTAGGTAAGATTGTCTGGGAAAGTCTCACAAGAAGGTGCCATTTGAGTAAAGACCTGAAGTAGGTACAGGGATGAGCTATATCTAGGTATCTGTGGAAAAAGGGTTCCAAGTCAAAAAGAGATTTATTACAAAGACCCTAAGGCAGGAGCATGGCCCACATTCAAGAAGTACCAGAGAACCCAGCATGGCCAGGGTGGAGGGGGCTGAGGGAGGGTACAAGGTCAAGGTGTTGGCCAGACCAGTAGGGCCTTGCATCAGCCTAAGACGAGCAGCCACACAGGTTTCTGAGCAGAGGACTTACAGGATCCCACAGAGGGTCTAAATAGAATCACTCTGGTTGCTCTGTTGAGAATAGACTGAAGTGGGACAAGGACAAAAGCATGGGCAAGTGAAGGCGGTGGCTTGGACCAGTGTAGTAACCAGTGGAGATGGCGAGTCAAACCAACCACTCTTAGTGGCCAGAGTATATTGTGAGAGCAGAGCCCTCAGGATTTGCCCATGAACTAGACATAGGGGATAAGAGGAAGAGGGGAGTAAGGATGATACCAAGGCATTAGGTGGGAGTAATTGGACAATGAGGAAGACTGTTGGAGGGTCCTATGGGGCAGACAACAGAAGCTCAGTTTTGAATACTGAATTTGAAAACCTCTTGGACAATCAAATGCAGGTGTCAAAAACACAGGTATATATGTCTGGAAATCAGAAGAAAGGTACTGGATAGAGATGTTAAAAAACAAAATCCAACCGAATAAATCTTAAAGATCTTACTGGCTTTATTCAATGACTCATGAATTGGGCAGCATCCAATCTAGCAGGTAGAAAGGAGCTCCAAGGAGCTGTACAAAATGAAAGATTTTATAGGCATAAGGAGGCAGGAACAAGGAAGTTATACTAGGCAAAACAGTGAATTGGTTATTAGAAAGTTACTTTCCTTATAGGGAAGAGAAGGGACCTAGCAGGCAGATGACCTAACTCGTACTGATCAGGCAACTCCTAATTGGTTTAAGATCCCATTTCTGAGAGAGCCAAAACTGTAATTAAAGTAAATCTCACTTTGGTGATATGGGCTTAGCATAAGCAACTCCATTTGGGGCCTGTTGTCTTGTTTTTTTTACCAGATATAAATCATGAGCTATCAAATAGATGGAACTTAAAGCCAAGAGACTGGAGAGGTCACCAGATTGTGAGTGTGGAGAGAAGAGCTGCAGGGTCTGAGCCCTGGGGCACCCCGTGTTATAGGAGCAGGGAGAAGAGGAGAATCCAGAGAGAGACAGAAGAACCAAGTGAGGAAAAAAGCCCAAGAGAATCTAGTGTCCTAAATGTAAGTAGAGATAAATGTAAAAAGAGCTGTAAGATGGAGGGCGTGGTCAACTGTGTCTAGTACTATGCTAGGCTAAGTAAAGTAAGGAGCAAGGGCTGATTTAGCAACACAGAGGTGCCAACGACCTTGAAAGGACAGTTCTGTGGCCCATAGGGGCAGGAATCAGTGGTGAGGGTCTCACAGGAGTAGCTTCGACAGAGAATGGGAGAAGAGAAACTGGAGACTTCAAGGACATATGATTCTTTCAAGATCTGCTCCAAGGGATAGAAGAAAAATGGATTAATAACTAGAGATGAGGAAGCAAGAGAGGCTCTTTGGTTTTTTTTTTTTCTTTTAAGATGTGAAACATACAGCATGTTTGTGTATAAGTGGAAATGATCCAGTAGATGAGGAAACAATAGGGAAGAGAAGGGTAAGTTACCGGAGCAATGTCTCTGGGTAAATGAAAGGGGATGGATCCAAGCCCAAATGGAGGGGGAGGTCCTTGCTGAGAGCACAGACACATCGTCTACAGTACCAAGAAAGAAGGGGAAGTAAATGGGAACAGAGACATTTACCAGTGAGAAGTGTCACGGGAGAGTGTAGGACTTATCTTTGATTACTTTACTTTTCTTAGTGAAACAGGAAGCAAGGATATCTGCTCAAGGTGAGGATGAAGTATGAGGTGAGGTTCAAGGACAGAGGAGAAAGTATGAACTTGGCCTCTTAGGAAAGGGAGAAGAGTAAAGGGAATACTTGTTTGCTAGGCAACATTAAGGGTACGCTTGAATTTAGTGATCATAAATCATGTTTGAGACCTACTATTTTGATTCCATTTTTTTTCTTGTTAGCATCATTTGTTTTATTTTTATTTTTTTTTAATTTTTTATTCTTATGTTAATCCCCATACATTACATCATTAGTTTTAGATGTAGTGTTCCATGATTCATTGTTTGTGCATAACACCCAGTGCTCCATGCAGAATGTGCCCTCCTCAATACCCATCACCAGGCTAACCCATCCTCCCACCCCTATGATTCCATTTTTAAGAACGACTAGGAATCAATAAATGAAAATATTGACTTTCACTACTAAAATCAGAACATCCTAGACTTTCTGAATTGGAAGCTACTTTAAACTACTATCATTCGACTTCTTTCTTTCATAGAGAAGGAAATAGAAGACCAAGGAAGTTAGGACTTTTGCTAAACAAGGTCCCTAAAGAGGTTAGTGGCAGAACCCATATATTTATTGTGGGGGAGAAAATGAAAACTTGATAGGCGTGTCCCCCAAGTACAGAAGACACACCAATGGCTGGAATGTATAGGGTTCAACTACGTATGAAACTGTCTTATGAGAGATGTACAATAATAGGATGGGTTACCTGAGAAGGAGTAAAGGTGGAAGATATCTTTTAAGTGTAGTGAAGAGTGGTTCCTATATTAAGGAGTTAGTCTAAATTACCCTTCCACTTCTGATATTCTACACTTCAAAAGGAGTCTTCAAGAATATTGTGCAAAGGGGCAGCTGGGTGCCTCAGTCCGTCAAGTGTCTGCCTTCAGCTCAGGTCATGATCCTAGGGTCCTGGGATCGAGCCCTCCGTCGGGCTCGCCACTCAGCGGGGAGTCTACTTCTCCCTCTCCCTCTGCCATTCCCCTCCCACAACTCGTGCGCTCTCTCTCTCTCTGCTCTCTCTCTCAAGTAAATAAAATCTTTAAAAAAAAAAAAAGAATAGGGCGACTGGGTGGCTCAGTTGGTTAAGCGACTGCCTTCGGCTCCGGTCATGATCCCGGAGTCCCGGGATCGAGTCCCACATCGGGCTCCTTGCTCGGCAGGGAGTCTGCTTCTCCCTCTGCCCTTCCCCCCTCTCATGCTCTCTCTCTCTAATAAATAAATAAATAAATCTTAAAAAAAAAAGAATATCGTGCACAGGCTACAAGAAAAAGAATATCAGGGGCAGCGTTGGGACTACTAATAACTAAGGCCCACAGCCCACTTAAAAAGCCTCTTCCCGAGGTGCCTGGGCGGCTCAGTCGAGCATCCAACTTGGTTTCCAATCAGGTCATGATCTCAGGGTCATGGGATAGAGCCCTGCATCCTGCTCCACGCTCAGTGCGGAGCCTGTTGGAGATTCTCTCCCTCCTTCTCCCCCTGCCCCTCCCCCCACTCGCACACTCTCTAAATAAATACATAAATAAAATCTTTAAAAAAAAAAATATCCTCCCCTTAATTCTTCAATTACAGCTCTTGAAGTATCAGAACTAACTGAAGGTCCTTCTTCCCCTACCCACACTGTGGCGCATGTGCTTTTACAGCACGAAATGCTTACGAGGCAAATAGCCGAAGGAAGAGTAGGGAGACCTCAGGAGCTTGGGTAATAAACAGAGCAGATAATTAGTCCTTGAATAATTGATGAACTTGGGCTTTAAGGCTATTACTCCAACAAACATTCTTAATGGCACTAAAACTAACCCAAACATCTTCCCAACGCCAACCAGTGAATGGATTATAAGTTTGCTCCAAAGGAAACACTGTTTAGAAATGATGCATACATTGCTATTCCAACAAGTGGGAATTGCCCCAGCAGAGAAGGTGCCTTTAAAATGCAATCCGGAAAAAAACATTCTCCAATCTAGTTTGTGCCACAGCACGTTTGTGCTTTTTAAATTCTTCTACAGCATATTTGGGAAAGAATTGAGCGACTAAGCAAGGACAGATACAAGGTGTCCACAGAAGTAGCTGTCATGTGTCAAGCAAGGCCAACCGAGGTGGCCAGTAGAGAAAGGAGCAGTCCCGTTAGATTCAGTTTGTTGGTTTATATAGACAGCAAAAGAAAAATGAGCACAGTTGCCAGCACCCCTATGTCCTTTGTCCCGCAAGGCAATACCAAGACAGAAGGGGCCAGAGAACCTACAGCATGGATGGCTGGACTTTTTTTTGCTGAGGAGCCAGTAACCTAGCCTGCAGCTCAAAAGGTGGGGACAAGACCTCACACCTCCTGCGAAGCCAGGAGGCAGCGAGAAACTCACATGATGACTTCCTGGGAAGACCAGGAGGCAAGTGGGGAATGACCCTATAGCATCTCTGCACTCGGCTCTCGTGTTCCGGGACAACTGTGAGGCCTACGTGGAAACGTACCCGGGTCGCCGGGGTGTCAGGTGGAGCCATTCCCCTGCACCATCGTGGGTTTAAAGAGTCTCTTGGGAAAGATTAGGAAAGAGAGGGATGCAGACATCAGTAAAAAGAGCCAAAAGGGCTCTGATGAGGAAGCCGGGGCACTGATTAGGCAGCAAGGGAAAGGGCTCACAGCGGCTGGATTGGATTGATGAGGTGGGATCTGCCTAACGAGCTAAGGGAAAACCCACTGGACACAACGTAACAGGGGAGGCCATAGCATCCCCAGCACAGGGATCCAGAAACACTACTTTAGATCAACAAAACCAAAAGCAGAAGGGTTTAAGCTTTTCAGAACAAGGAATTTTTCAAGGCTAACCAACAAAATAACAAAATCCTTCGAGAATACTATCATATTACGGTACATGAACATGCATTTGAAGAGTTTCCATCAGGGCCTGATGATCCCTAATTACCAGACTCAACAGACTTGGTTAGAATTTGGATCTTCCTAATCTTCAAGACCCTACAAAGCTAGAATCTGGTGGCATAAAGAGGGAAAAGTATGATTTTTTAAAAAGGAATCCAAAACAGTTAGCTCAGCATATCTGTACTTCATAGGAAAGACATTATTTTCAAAACAAAAAATAAAAGTTCTTAGAATTTCAGATCTGGAAGGAATCTCGGAGATTGTATAATCTGAAGATTTTCAGACATTTAAAATTTCTAGCTCCAGAACTCACTGGTCACACAAAAGCCCATGAAAAAAGGAGGGGGAGCACAGAGCCTGGACTGTCCGTCCCACTCCAGTTTGCTGTCGCACCCCCCACTCTGAGGGGCCTCGAGGACCTCACAGAGCAAAGTTTAGCAACCACTCATCTAGCCGAGTTCTCTGTCTATGGACGGGGACACTGAGGCTGAGTTTATTTTCCCAAGGTTAAACTTCTAGTTTGGAGAAGCTCGGACCCCTGAGCACTCCCTCCACACAGTGCTGTTTGTGTGCTCAGCAAAGAAAGTGGTTTCCGGAGACAGAATCTTTTTTTTTTTTTAAAGATTTTATTTTTTTATTTGACAGAGAGAGACAGCAAGAGGGGGAACACAAGCAGGGGGAGTGGGAGAGGGAGAAGCAGGCTTCCCCCCGAGCAGGGAGCCCGATTTGAGGCTCGATCCCAGGACCCTGGGATCATGACCTGAGCCGAAGGCAGACGCTTAACGACTGAGCCACCCAGGCGCCCCTTTATGTTTTTTTTTTTAGATTTTATTTATTTGACAGAGAGAGACACAGCGAGAGAGGGAACACAAACAGGGAGTGGGAGAGGGAGAAGCAGGCTCTCTGCCGAGCAGGGAGCCCGATGCGGGACTCGATCCAGGGACTCCAGGATCATGACCTGAGCCGAAGGCAGTCGCCTAACCAACTGAGCCACCCAGGCGCCCTCGGAGACAGAATCTACTCCTGGTGAAGAGGCTGTGAAGATTGCTGCAGTGACCACAGAGGATTTAGAATAGTACAGAAACTCCCTTGGTAAAGCAGCAGCAGGGTTTGAGAGGACGGACTCCAATTTCGAAAGAAGTTCTACTGTGAGTAAAATGCTATGAAGCAGCCTCACACGCTACAGAGAAATCATGTGTGAAAGACTCCGTCGATGTGGCAAACTTCACTGTTGTCTTATTTTAAGAAATTGCCATAGCCACCCCCAGCTTCAGCAACCACCACCCTGATCAGTCAGCAGCCATGAACATCAAGGCAAGACCCTCTGCCAGCAAAAAGATTACGACTCACTGAAAGCTCAGAAGATGGTTAGCGTTGTTTTTTTTTTAGCAATAAAGTATATTTTAATTAAGGTCTGTACATTGTCTTCTTAGACATAAGGCTATTGCACGCTTAATAGATTTCACTATAGTATAAACATAACCTTTATATGCACTGGGAAGCCAAAAAATACACTTGACTCATTTAATTGCAATATTCACTTTATTGCAGTGGTCTGGAACTGAACCGGGAATATCTCCATGGTACGCCTGTATGTGATTTTAATGTTTCATTGTGTTTTCTTTTTTTTTTTAATTTTTTTTTTAAGATTTTATTTATTTATTTGAGAGAGAGAATGAGATAGAGAGAGAGAGCATGAGAGGGGGGAGGGTCAGAGGGAGAAGCAGGCTCCTCACCGAGCAGGGAGCCCGATGCGGGACTCGATCCTGGGACTCCAGGATCATGACCTGAGCCGAAGGCAGTCGCTTAACCAACTGAGCCACCCAGGCGCCCTCATTGTGTTTTCTAGCAAGGTTTTTATTTAGTCTTAGACCCAAAATACTTCCCAAAGGAGAGCATCTCCAATTTGGTAATTTATGTCAACAAGAAAATATGATTAATTAATATAGATCAGATTTACTGCCAACTTTTCAGGAATAAATTTGTTTTGTCAAGGAGTCTATTAATTAAACAGAAGTACGATAAGAGAAACAAATGATAATAATACAAATACCAGTCCCAAGTTTCTTACTATTTTCAGAAAGAAATGTTGTAGGTAAGAGCCAGGAATGGAAAAAGATGTTATACTTTATTTATTTATTTATTTATTTATTTATTTATTTATTTATTTATTTATTTATTTATTTATTTATTTAAAGCACGCTCCATGCCTAACATGGAGCTTGAACTCACAACCCTGAGACCAAGAGTTGCATGCTCCGCTGACTGAGCCAGCCAGGCGCCCCGAAGATGTTATACTTTATTTATTTATTTATTTATTTTTTAAGATTTTATTTATTTATTTGACAGAGAGAGACACAGCGAGAGAGGGAACACAAGCAGGGGGAGTGGGAGAGGGAGAAGCCGACTCCCCTCTTCGCAGGGAGCCCAATGCTGGGCTTGATCCCAGGACCCCGGGATGACCTGAGCCAAAGAACACAGACGCTTAACCGAGTCACCCAGGCACCGGACTCTGCACATATTTTGAGGGAGATAGGACATGGATAAGTGAAATGCTGACAATCTAGCATATGCTGCGACAAATTACTGTTAGAACAAGATCACCACTTTTAAATATAAAGATATATTTGAAGGTTCCTTGTTTTCCCCCTACCCAAAGAAATCAGACGTATTATTTAGCTTCCATGGGCATCGTAATGAGCTACAACTTATTGAGCAAAGAGACGGTCTACACAGGGGTGTAGGTGTGCACAGAAGTGTGTGCAGAGAAGTTTGGCTGGAAGAGGGGCTGTGGAGGGAAATACATTTGCTATTGATGATCCCACAACAAAATTTGGTTCAAGCACGTTATAAAAAATATTATGAGGAGCCTTGAAAATCAACCCATGTTGGGACCTTCCAATGCGGGATGGCAGGAGATTGAAGGAGGTTCAGATCTGAAATCATAAATTAGTCCTGGCCAATTGTGGAGTGTCCTGGGAAGATCAGTCTGGCAGGGTGTATGTAAAGGGCCGATGGGAGGGAGGAGAAGATACCAGCTAGGAAACTACTATGCTAGTTTAGTCACCAAATGATGGAAAGCTGGGAGACACTGAGAGAAATCAAGATGACTGGAGATTCTAGTGTGGGCAACTTGGGAGTCTTTATGTTTGCTGAATGACTAAGTGAACGAATGAACAGGGCAAAAATTCAAGGTGAGAACTGGCTTAATAGGGAAAGATGAGGGGCACCTGGGTGGCTCAGTCAGTTGAGCGTCTACCTTCGGCTCAGATCATGATCTGAGTCCTGAGTCCCACAGCATTATCTACAATAGTCAAATTATAGGAACAGCCCAAGTGTCCATCGACTGATGAGTGGATAAAGAAGATGTGGTATATATATATATAAATGGAATATCACTCAGCCATAAAAAAGAATGAAATCTTTCCATTTGCAAGAACATGGATGGAGCTAGAGAGTTATTATGCTAAGTGAAATAAGTCAGTCAGAGAAAGACAGACACCATATAATTTCACTCATACGTGGAATTTAAGAAACAAAACAAGCAAGCAAAGGTGAAAAAAAAAGAAAGAGAGAGAGAGGCAAACCAAGAAACAGACTCTTAACTACAGAGAACAAACTGATGGTTACCAGAAAGGGGGGAGGGGGGTTAGGTGAAATAGGTGATGGGGATGAAGGAGGGCACTTGTGATGAGCACGGGTGATGTATGGAAGTGTTGAATCACTATATTTACACCTGAAACTAATATTACCCTCTATGTTAACCAACTGAAATTTAAATAAAAACTTCAGAAAAAAGGAAAGATAAGTTTGGATTTAGACAAATTAAATTCATAATGGTGGTCAACTATGAAGGTGGAGGTCTTCAGGAAGCAGTGGGAGATGTGAGGCTGAAGTTTGAGGGCATCAGAGCCACAGACATAGGTTTGGAGTTCATCTCCAGGGAGTCAGTGTTTAAACCATGGGAGTAGAAGGATCTGGCAATGGGAGCTTGTGTGCAGAGGAAGAAGAACAGGAAAGCCTGAAGAATGGGTTTGAGACATGTTCAAAATGAGGGAGAAGAGAGTTGGAACTAACAAAGAACCCAGAAAAGACATGTGAGAATTAAGTGGAGAACGGGACAATGGCAGATTGTCAGTGCTGACTGTTTCGGAGAGGTTAGAGAGAAGGACAGCAAAGGTCACTGGTGGCCTCGGCAAGAATGGCTTCAGGAAAATGACAAGGTGAAAGCTAAATTGCAGTGGAACAAGGAGTAATTGTGGAAAGAGCAAGTATAATGTTTAGCAGTAAAAAGAAACGACAGCAGTTGAAGGGAAAAGAAAGTAGAGGGAAGATTTTAGTCTTAAAGAAATATCCATGGTTAAGAGGCTAAGTACCATGGGCACCATGTTTGGCCTCTACGTCCGTGAAGGTGGTATATGGTCTAGCTCTTTAAATTTGATATCAATTTTTTAGTTAAGCAGGGAACATGCACAGTTTCTGATAAATGAACTTCTACTAATTTTTTTTTAAAGATTTTATTTATTTATTTGAGAGAGAGAGAGCACAAGCAGAGGGAGAGGAAGAGGGAGAGGGAAAGGGAGAAGCAGACTCCTCGCTGAGCAGGGAGCCTGACATGGGACTTGATCCTAGGACCCTGGGATCATGACCTGAGCCAAAGGCAGATGCTTAACCAACTAAGCCACCCAGGCGCCCCTTCTACTAATTCTTTTTTTTTTTTTTTTTTAAGATTTTATTTATTTGACAGAGAGCACAAGCAGAGGGAGAGAGAGGGAGAAGCAGGCTCCCTGCTGAGCAAGGAGCCTGATGTGGAACTCGATCCCAGGACCCTGGGATCATGACCTGAGCAGAAGGCAGACACTTAACCCACTGAGCCACCCAGGCATCCCCTACTAATTCTTTATACTTTTATTTTCTTAGATACTTTTTAACCCAACACATATTCTCCAAGTCAGGATACAATGATACATTTTGTCCCATTAAATGCTTCACTATGTAAAGATGAAACATAGGAGAGTTTTTTCCCCAAGTGTTTCTTTTTTTTTAAGATTTTATTTATTCATTTAAGAGAGAGAAAGAGACAGAGAGAGAGCACAAGCAGGGGGGAGAGGCAGAGGGAGAAGAAGACTCCCTGCTGAGCAGGGAGCCCAACGTGGGGCTCAACCTGAGCCTCAATCCCAGGACCTGGAGATCACGACCTGAGCCGAAGGCAGACACTTAACCATCTGAGCCATCCAGGCGTCCCAGAAACAGGAGAATTTTTTAAAGTTACAAAGCAGAAGGCAAAGTTGTATTTCAGTTAACTGGATTTTAGTAACTGATTACATCCTAGAATATTTTGGAATGTGATTGAGTAAAAGTAAACCTCTCTGTTGGTTATTTAGGTCCTCCTGTATTATAAAAATCAGCACTCCCTCATCAGAAACTTCTTGCCTAAGCTCCTTATCTATCCCCACCCTCCCCCTAATCTTTGTTCATTTATTCGTTTTCCCCTAGACACTTATTTTAGGAAGGGGCCTATGTTGTTTGTATCTTCAATCATTTTCTCTAGTTATAAAATGAGCATAACTAAAATTTACCAAGTGCTTAGTAAGTGCCAGGGACTATTCTCAGTGCTCTCCACGGGCTGTGTCCAGTCATCCTCCGGATGCATTTTACGGAGAAGGAAACTGAAGCAGGGAGGGGGTAAGTGACTTACCTGAGAGCACACAGTTCTTAAATAATGGAGCAATGTTAGAACCAAGGAAGTCTTGTCCAAAGTCCACAGCCATAACCAGTCACAGCACTGCCTCTCACCAGATGCTCTAAATCTCCTGAAATCTGCATTCCTTCTATTCACAAACGTCCTGAGATTACTGACTTCATTCAGTAACATGTACTATGAGATTGGTGCTGGCGTTTCAAGAGCTAACAAGGTAGACACTGGAGCATACTGTCTGGACGGGGAGGCAAACGAGAAGTCAACGGTTCAAATGGAGTGTGGGGGTCAGTGCACACCCGCAGGCTGGGATCGGGGGGTGGGGCTGATGTTCCTCAATACCATGGCTCCCAGGGGAATGGGAAGGAGGCGAGTCAGCCAGCTAGCCTGTGAATACCAGCTCCATGTTCCCTGGGTGGGAAACTCTAGGGAAAGTGTTTGAGCTCTTTCTGGGCCGTAAATAAAATGCAGTAATAGATGGCATAGAGCTGCTCTCCAAAACCTGTCCTTCACTTTCTTCCTTGATCATTTACATCTCGCTTCCACAAGGAACTCTATGCCCATAGCAGAATCTCTATCTCCAGCTTGAGCCTCTCTTCTGAGCCCTAACTGCACTGCTGGTTGCCCATGCCCACTGGGTGCCCCTGCTTCCAACTCTGACCTCATAAATCTAAAACTCACTGGCTCAGGGCGCCTGAGGGGCTCAGTCGGTCGAGGGTCCAACTCTTGACTTCGGCGCAGGTCGTGATCTCAGGGCTGTGAGGTTGGGCTCCACGCTGGGCGCGAGGCCTGCTTGAGCTTCTCTTGCCCTCCCCACTCTCTCTCCCTAAAAAAAAAAAAAAAAAAAAAAAAATATATATATATATATATATATATATATATATATATGTATGTATAAACTCATTGGCTCTCTCAAAACCCTTGGTCTTGAGCAGTGCCGCCCACTTCTGCCACTGCCAGCAGCGCTCTTCCAGAAGCCTGGGTGAAGCCTCTTTCGATCGTCCCTGCTCCATTGCCCCAGCTCCATTGCCCCACCATCTCATCAGTCTGTTTCCGAGTCTTCGAATTCCTCCCTCCTTTATATTTTTACTGCCACGACTAGCTTCTGCTTCATCAAGTAGCCTAACCATTCCTCACCTCTCCGCCACGAGTCTTCCCGAATCACAGCTGGCCACCCGTCTTGTGCCCCTGCCTGTTCTGCCTTCCGTGCTCCCTAGGCAATAGCCATTGGCTTCTCCCCTCCATTCCTTACCACTCTCCTTCATGCATTTCACACCTGTCAAGTTCAGCTGCAACCTGCTCTCCCACAAACCGCTTACACTGCTCCTCCATCTGGAACACTCTCCATTTCTCAATGTCCCAACATTGCCTGTCCTTGAATGTGCACAGGCACCATGCTCTACACATTTTTCTCTCCTTTGGTTGGAAATCATCTCTTTCTGACATGAACTTACAAAGCATTTTATCACTCTTCCAAGCACTTGGCAATTTCTACCTTGTTTGTATAATGACGCATCTTCTCTCTTCCACTACATGGCAAAGCCTTCGGGTGTAGAATCCAGGTGTGATTCATTTTCAGGTGTCCCACTGTCTCTAACACCAAGTGCTCAAAAATATATAAATAAGTGAATATGAAAACGAACGGAAGACCTGAAAGAAGATTGGCAAGATCCTAGAACAGAAACAGCGCTCACACGCTACCATGGGCTTGACTGAAAGTGGAGCGCTAAGCAGTAGACATCTCTCCATCACAGAGATTTCAAGGAGGAAAAATAACTGACTACAGTCACAACATGTCAGTTAAAGAATTTTCCAGGAAGCCAGTTAAGGGAAAGGAACAAAATATACCACCTTAACATTCAGATAGATCCACACATTGCGGAAAGGTACAAATTAATGCAGGTAAGCAGATTTTTAAAGATTTATTTATTTATTTGAGAGAGAGAGAATGAGAGACAGAGAGCATGAGAGGGAGGAGGGTCAGAGGGAGAAGCAGACTCCCTGCCGAGCAGGGAGCCCGATGCGGGACTCGATCCAGGGACTCCAGGATCATGACCTGAGCCGAAGGCAGTCGCTTAACCAGCTGAGCCACCCAGGCGCCCAAGCAGATTTTTAAATAATATAAGCTCCCCCCCCGCCCAAGAATTATTGTTGATGGGGCGCCGGCTGACTCAGTCAGTAAAGCATGCAACTCTTGATCATGAGTTCAATTCCTATGTTGGGCATGGAGCTTACTTAAAAAAAATTATATATATATATAATGAAACAGAGGAAAGAACAAGGAGGTGAAGACATACCAACAACGAGTAAAGAAAATAGATTCTCTTCTAAACTCTATTTTTTGCTTTCACTTGGTGACCACAGGCTCTCAACATCAAGCTCTTAAAGATGTGGCCTCAACCCAAACGTTGTACCCATAAGCTAGTCTCTTTAATCAATCAAGTGGGGTGCCTGGGCGGGGGGCTCAGTTGGTTAAGCGCCTGACTCTTGATTTCAGCTCAGGTTATGATCTCAGGGTGGGGAGATGGAGCCCCACATGGGGCTCCATGCTGGGGGTGGAGCCTCCTTCAGATTCTCTCTTGCTCCCCACCTCCACCCCTCCAAAAAAATCGGGAACTGGGCCAGCACAATCTCAAAAGTTTGTGATTTGTGCAGATATTTAGAAAAGGAGCATCCTTAATAAACATGAACAAGAGTTTAAATCAACTATATTCTTCATACATTGTTGATTTCAGAAGCTGAGCCGGGGGATGGAGGCAGTTGTCACCACAGGCCGTTTTACTAGGACTGTGAGTGGGCATCTGCTTCTAGTCTCAAAATGTTAACTTCTTTTCGAGAGGCAAAACCAGTCTAAATGCTCCACAAAAAATGAATAGTAAATCTCTAACAAAAGGAATGTGTGATTAGATTACTAACTCTTCTTTATGAATTTTATCCTAGCCTCCATGCATACTACAAAATCCTTTGGCAACAAGACAGCACAGGAAATGAAAACTTCCAATCTGCATATTAAAAAATACAGTAACAATTCAATTCCAAGGAGATACAAGGAAGACACTTGGCAATGCTTTAAAGGAAAAGAACGTTTCTTTGAGGTGTTTTTTTTTTTCTTTTTTTAAACTTTCGGTTATACAGCATGAAGTTCTTCTTATACTTGTGAAGCTATGAAAATGAAAAGAGAAGCAGCTTCTGATTAAATCAAATAGAAAATGGCTTGTAAGACCTCCATTATGACATCTAACAATTTCAAATGCAAATTCTGGTTGGATTTCAAGGTTCTAGATACCACATTAAGCTCACCTAGCATTTAATCGATCCATAGCTACTACAAATATTGTTGTTGGTCTCACCATAAAGAACCATGAATATATCTCCCTAGAGTTCTTAATAAAATGTAAGATCTATTTTTTTAAATTACTCTATTTAAGTGACAAAAGGGGGAAATGGATTTGCAACTTTGATCTATATCCAGGCAGAGGAAATTATCCCCAAAACAAGACTACTTCACAGCAAGATTTATTAATACATCCAAAAGAAAGAAAGAAAAATCATTTTGTCACACTATATACAGATAATACATACAGTGTTTTATACACATATTACATCAGTTTTTACACAAGAAAAATATACATAAAAATGTAAACTTTTGTATACAAAAACCCTTAAACAAATTAAACAAGGACCAGATAACAAAAGGAGACCAATCCATTATTATTTCATCAAATTTTTAAAACAGTAATACAGTACATTCATTGAGATATATATGGAAAATGTGAGCCATCTCTTCATGTTTAAAGGGAAATTACAAACCAACAGCCCATCGCCTCCCAAAATGTGGTCCCCCCCCCAAGCAACACCACACTCGATGCCACAGACACGCCTTTCCGTCACAACTGGGGGGCTCTTAACCAAACCTGCCAACCTCCTCATCTTGCTGCTATAGTCTGTGCAGAAACGGGTGGCCCCTTAGCTTTTGTGCATACAACTAAGCTTCTAGCCACTATTCATGTAAAAACAGACAAGATTCTCGGTTTGTAAGTTCCCTTTAAGCAGGTTTTTTTTTTTTTGTAAATATTTTTAATGTATGGCCTGTTAAACATACTTGTGTGCCAAGGTGAATGAGAACACTGAAAAAGAAGGGCTTTGAGAACTGCTAGTCCTTGCTACCGTGCAGTTACTTTGTAAGAAGAGATTTTAAAACTGTGCAATGCGTCTGTCCCTTACTGGATCCAAAGAAGCTACCACCTCACCTTGATTTCCCACTGCAACTTGGTTTCAATTTACACCTCAGTACTCCAGTTAGTACCATACAACTGCCAAGAGGCTTTGTTAAAGGCTGCTCCTGATATCAAGTTCCAGCTAAACTACTCTGTGAAATCACTCAGACCCCAACCTCTCCATTCTGGTCTTCAGGGGGGGTACTCTTCCTTCACTGTTTTTTTTGGTAACATCTTAAAATTTAGGATTGTCCATCTATGTTCCTTTCTCTGTAAGGTCTTGAAATGTAATCTGCTGCCAACTCATCACAAAATAAAATCTCATTTTTTTTCTTCATAGTCTTTCAGTGTGTCAAATTGATGCACTAATGAAAACACCTGAAGCTGTGGGGACTAGGAATTAAATCTATGGCAAGTGCATGCAGACTTCGAGTTCTTTTAAAAAGAAAACAAAAAACAACAAAAAAAAGACGTCTGGGAAGACCTTTCACTAAATAAATGCAAAACATGCTTAAGACAGCTTCATGAGAGCTGCCTTCTCTCAAAGTTGAATTTTGAACAAGGCAGAATAACAATTAGGTGATATATTTCCCTGCAGCTAGAGAGTAGTTAACTTCCCCCAGGCAAAATGATCTCAATGATCATTATTTATTAATGAAAGGAAGAGGCAGATTGGTGAATTAAGTTGATCTAGTAAGATGGTGGTTGACATACACTAATGGACATGTTAGGATTGCTTTATAACTGAAATAAACCGGCTGGTTTGTGGTACATCTCCATTTTGGAGGGAGGAAAAATGCACAGGGTTCCTCAAGTGAATCCCCAGCTCTCTCTCTTTCTCCCATGGGACAGATGGCATTTTTAAAAAATGACAGTCTCCCTTTCAGTTAGAACAAAATGTAACAATAAAAAGGAAAAGGAAGATAAATAAATAATGTGTGGATGTCTTTAGATGAGACTTTTAAATGTTCTTTAAATAATCTTCGATAATGTATTTTTAAATCATTACATACAACGGCCATGGCAGTGGACCACATTCCAGTAGGGGCAGCATTTTGCTCAATGTAGAAGATTGCCATTTAAAACTCACACATATACATGTGTATATACAGTATATCAACACGATTTATATACATATATATCTAGGAAGCAACATTCCATTGCCTTTGAGTATCTATATATTCACTCCCACAATATATACGAGACATACTGTGTGAGTATATACGAAAGTATATGTACACATGCTCTGACATGTATATATACACTTTGTGTGTGCATAAGAGCTTTAAAGGCACAATATATAGGGGATGCCAGTTTATGCGAGAGAGCTGCAGCAAAGGTAAAACACAATGTCACAAGCGTGAAAAGTCAAAAGGAACTACAGCAAAAGTCATCACGTAAGGATTCGTTGAAGCAGTGTCATCATGAGTAAAATGAGTTAGTTCTAGAATTCAAGAGGCTTATGTGTGACTTAGTATGCTTTCCGTTAAAATGAAAATGGTAAATTTATGATGAAGACAGAAAGTAAACCACATTTTTAAATGACAAATTGATGACAATAAATGAGAAAATAAACCTCACACTGTTATCAATACTAAAATCATAATTACGTTCTTTTCCAATGTGAGTAAAATGTCCCCAGATTATCTAGGTAAACCTTTAAAATTAGTCTTGTTTGAATGTTGGTTTCTATTTGTTTTTGAGACAAAGGTGAATGCCCAATCCTCAAAATTACTATACAAAATATTACCCAAACTGACATCTTCTGGAAAATTTCAGAGAGAAAGATCTTTAAAAGAAACGACTGAGAAGTTACTGAACTATGCTTAAGCCAAATGCTTCTGGCTAGAGAGGACATCATAAAGGGGAAAAAATACAATGAAGTGTGATGAGAGATTGAGAAGGCAGTGAAAAGAATCGTGGAACTGGCAAGTAAGAATAGTTCTAGCAGGAATTCACTTATAATAATAACCATAAACAAGACTATAATCCAAAGGACTTCCATCTTGGTATGCACTGATAATGGACTCCAGACTGTCACCTCCTCTTGCTTACAGAATAATTGAGTTTTCCATAGACGTATAATCTTGCTTAACAAAGGCTGTTTATCTATTACACACACACATTTTTTTAGGGAAATATATGTATATAGCTTTATCTATACACACACATATACATACGTGTATATATAGATTTATACAAATGTATAAATAAACATAATACTTTTCAATCTTTCAATTGACAAGGCAAGTTCACATTCAGCAAAGTGCCACCACATCCCATATACACATCTCTGTACAGATATACACAAAAGGGTCTATTTTCACCCTTCGATCAGGGGGAATTTATTCTAGCAAATCCCATTAACCAGTAACTGAAGGGAGAAATGGCACCAATACAAACTCCCTTCTTTCATTTGCATGCATATGTACAAGAAATATGCAGATTTTTAAAAAATCCATAAAGCAAGAGTGAATGAAACTGGGAGATGCAGAAATACAGCTATAAAAGGAACGATGTGGAGCTTTCCTAGGTCTTGGCCATACCTAAGATGAATGAGGCTTCAAAGAGAACTACAAATTCTGGTGTATTCTCAGAAGTTGTTTTGACATATATCAAAGTACATGACCTTTTGATACTAAAAATAAATGTGATCGGAGCATTTAATGACAACTTTAGTTTTGGCTATGTTAGACCACCAGATACTCCAGTAATGAATGTATAGCAAAATGACAAAACTCAAAATATAGGAATGTATCTTTTTTTAATTCCGTATGAATCAGGTAAAAGTCCAGGGTAGCATAATTGTTCTTATAACCAAAATACAGAGGTCAGGGGCACGCTAACTTCATAAGTAATAGCACAACTGAGTAATTTTTTTTTTAATTTTTAGAAATAACTGAAATCATCCCAGCTTTGAAATATGCATGGTGAAATGATCCCCCCAACTCTTCCAACAAAGCAGTCCCTTCAAAAAATGGCATTTATAAAAAGCCTGTAATTTTCTTAACTTCACCAAGAAAAGATGACCAATAAGATTTTCTAACTCAGAATAAGAAGAAATGTATTATTAACATAAAGAAAAGTTGTTTCAACTGATCTGGTCCCATCACCCCAGTAGATAAACACAGCTCATGTCTGGTTTGTCTCTCTCTCTCTCTCTCTCATATTTTTATGCTCAAAAGTGAGAGGCTGGTCTTAGAACCTGTTTCTCATGTCATTTTAAAAACATAGCATAATATAAGTCAATCAAAAGGTTAAGATAAAATGCACATGATATCAGAGCTAGCCTTTTAACAGAAGAAAGCATAATGAAGAATTTGGTATATTTATACTACAGAGACAATGAGAAAATAACTCTGATAGCCTCATCTAAATAAATCGTATTTCTACAATACATTCTGTTACCTTCCTCTATTTTCACCTAAGCACACATTCATCTCTCTCACACACGTGCCCCCAATGTATATTTTTGCATGTGTGTAAAACCACAAACAGAGACATGCACACAAGTAATTTAATTCTATTTTTAAGTCACAGTGGGAATTCCTTAGTGAGGAGGGATAAAAAGTTCCTGAATAAGACACTGAGAACATCTAGATTTATTATTTTCTCTATTTTACTTCCCAACTTACAGAATAAACTGTAAATTAAAGAATAAATCCATAGGAAATAAAAGAGGTCTTAAAAACTTAGTTTACAAATTCCAGCTACAGTAGTTGGGAGTTTTGCTTGATCTATGTATTTCTATTTACCCTGTAACTAAGCTTCTAGCCATCTTAAGTGTAAACCACAGATCATTTACTAAAGAAACACAATTCCCAACAGTTCTAATGAGCAGTAATAAATGGTCTAAAGGTGTACTACATTTTGAGGCCCCAGGATAGCCTTTTATTTTATATATCTGCAAGGTAGCAAAGGATAGCTATACACCTTGACACGGCAGAGATCCAGTGTAAAAAGGTGCTTCACTAGTTTGTCAAAAAAAAAAAAAAAAAAAAAAGCTCATATATAATTTTTTAAGCTATTAAAACACATAGGCAACATAATTCATTACACTCAATACAGCTTTAGTATAAAACTTATAATTTATGAGGTGATGTTAATAGTATAAATTAATATACCTTTTCTCTTAAAATCTACAATAAGTATTCTGAAAGCTCATTGGGGAAGGAAATTTTTAAATAAAACTTTTAAAGCTGTGCGTGATGGGAAAGGATTCTGTTTGCTGAAGCAGAGATGAGAGCCTGAAGGAGAAAGGAAAAAAGTCCTACGCAAGACACGGTGGGCTACGAAACTGAACGTTTTCTCTTTCTTGCGCTCTCTTTAATCATGAGTCACCTTTAGTTTCTTTTTAAAACTATTTTCTTACTTTAAAAACTGCCCTAATTTCCACAAGGAATCCCTGAGACATACTCAACACTATACAGTGAGAAGAGTAATCACTGTGAAGAGGGACTGATTTCAACCCTTCCGAGCAGATGAAGACAATGTCACAAGCATCCAACTTCCCATCACTTGCACACTCATGTGCCGGAGCCGACGGGGCCTTAACGATGCAGGGTGGAGTCAGTTCAGGGCAAATCAGTCTATTCCCCAAGCAAAAGCAATGGTGTGGCATTTTGCAGCACTGCATGTTGAACATTTTCCAAGGGGAACTTTGGGTGCATACAGAGCTTACTTCCGTGGTCCCCAGCTCAAAAAAAAAAAACCAAACAAAAACCAAACAAAACCAAACCAAATCGAAGAGGCGGCTTTTATTACTCTTAGGCCAGGATCAGGGCAGATCAGGGGTGCGTGTGTAGACTTGACGACCGGGGGGGGGGCGCTGAGGCCAGCAGGCAGGAGGGAAAAGGGAAGGAGAGCTGGGCTGCCCAAACAGAGCTTACTAACAGACAGCTTTTCTCTTACAACACCGTTTTTCAGACTCAACTTTAGATCCCCCAAAACTCTGCCAAAGTAGTCAAACATTCCCAACATGTGGGAACCTAGTTTCTGGTACAGAAAGCCATACCAAATTTGCTCTCTCTCTGAAATGCCACCCATCCTTTATTGGCTCTGTATCACAGTGCAGAGAGAGGGATGCTAACAGAAATTAGAGCTGAAGGGAAAGAGAATTTTTGCTATTTAGAAATGAGGCTCTCCAAGTCGGCCCCATGGTGTTTGCATAATGACACTGACTATTAGGAGACATAATTATTCACTTGTATTTTAGGTTTTCTTTCCCAACTCACTGGTCAGGGGGAAATGCTTAACAGATAAGATACCCAAATAGGTCCTTCACTGGTATTTTATTTCAAATCTTCTGAAAGATAGCATTTAAAGTGTTACTTTAATCTACTAAACATGGATTCTGGTTCCCTCCAGAATAGGATATTGGAGAGCTCATGAGGCTCCAGATATTAGGAAGTCATTGTTTAACCTTTCTACAGAATGCCAGTGAAGATTCCATATTTCCAATGTATTGTGAGAGGGAAAAAAAAAAAATCTATGTTCTATGACATATATATTTCCACCTCCTACCTCACCCCCAAGAAGTGTATTTCTCATCAGGAAAAAATCCTTGGAACGACGTAGGTGTTGGTGATGAAAGAGATACAGATGAAGACTATTCAGTATGACTACATTTTCTTCTAAGGAATCCTTGAAATCGCCTCATTCACCTGCAGAGTTCTGCTGACCATGCAGAAGACCACTGTATTAGATTCATCTATATATACCAGATTAAAAACAGAATTTAGTAGAATGTTAAAAGGCTAAAACGAAAGAGGCTGAAGAATCTGAAAACTAGATACCTAAAAAAAATTTTTTAATGAATTCCAAACCTATTAAATAATGAGTTTAGTGTTATGAATATCCTCATCTTTTTGCAATACCAATCCACAACCACCTATGGAACTAACTTGCAGAGAAGGTGATTGCCTCACACAAACATTGCTGATGCAGCCTACGACCGCCACCACCACCCCCATGATGCCAGGGCGCAGGAAGGACTGCAGGCAAGTAACATGAGCTGATGGCGTGGGAGTTACCTACATAGACTCAAAAGTCGAGGGCCAACTGGTAAAAACCCCGAATGGTACAGGGGCATGTGACTGGCTCAGTCGGTAGAGCATGTGACTCTCGATCTCAGGGTTGTGAGTTCAAGCCCCACACTGGGTGTGGAGCCTACTTAAAACAAAACAAAACTGAATGGTACAGGTCAATAGAAATATAAATTCTTTCACATAAGAAGAAAGCTTACAGATTGGGCATGGATCACAGACACTGTTTCCTTCCAAATCAAAGCACTGTCTTTGCCTCTGGGTTGTGATCAAGGACTGCGAATGAGCTCTCATAAGGAAAAGCTTTAGTGTTAGTCACAGAAAGTGAGGATTCTTAGCTTGCAGTTGAGAGACTGGGCTTGTTGAAGAAATAAATCTTATAAATAATTATTTGGCAAAGATAAAGTATTAGCTTTCTTTAGCCTGACGCCACTCGAGACGGTAACTACAATTTTAAGGAAAAGGGGAAAAAAAAAAAAACCCCACATTTTCCAACTTTATCTCCATACCTACTATTTGCTTCTCATTAAATTATAGTCTTTTCGTGGAGGGTCACCAGACACACCGCAGTGCCTGCCAGCATGAAATTGCTCAGGAAGTCATTTATAAAGCAGTTCTATCTCACATGGTAGGTTACTAGAGAGGGAAAAAAAAAATCCTTCACCGTATAAGCTATGTGACGATAATTACAAAATTTTTCCATTGCATAGTCTGTCATTTGGTGGGTTAAGTGTAATTGCTATTTACTATTGTGAATTGTTTACTAGCTACATAACCTACGCAGATGTGCAAATTACTAAGCCATTTTTACAGAGGAAAAAACAATGTCTTAAGTACTTTAATTAAAATAATATTAACAATTATGCAGAGAGAGTAAAGGAGAGAAAACACATCTTTTTTTCAATGCTATAAGATCACAGCCAGTGAGTATCATTCCTTAGAATGGAATTCAGATTCTCTGAGTACAGAATGTATCCATGAACTGCAGCAACTTTGTAAATAAATCACATTAACACAATCTAACTGGCCTTTATAAATGGTCCCAAAGAACTGCAGAAACAGAGTGAACTTCTCTGCCACCATTTCTCATGAGTTTCACACTAGAATAAAAGCTAGTTTCCACCTAATTAGGACCTTACATAAAATTTGTTTTTGATTCCAGTATTGCCTTATGATAGCGTAAGCGCTATTTGAAAGACACAAATTTTCATATTTCTGGAGTAAAAGACACTTCATTCCTTTCTCTACACATGAACAGCAAACCTACTAACAGACTAGAATTGCTCTCCATTAGCTAAAAGAAAAACCTAACGGGTTATCTCTGGGTTCACAGATGTTCTTCTCTCTTCCGAAAAGGGACTCACAAGAAGCCGCAAGAGCAAAGCAAATGGCAAGCTTGGATGTTGGTTTTGAAGGAGACGAAATGAAAGGACAAATTTGTTGGGGGGTTTTTTTGTGTTTTTTTTTTTTTTTTTTTTTTCTAATTCCTCAAACCTACACTGGTACTTCCTACGGGCGCCCCTTCTTCAGCTATCCCTGTGGGCATCTAAACAAAAATGAACTGACTCAAAGTTTTTGGTGTGAAGCTGAAACTGGCAACATTCCTGATCATTTTATGCCTCCTTACCAGAAAGCAGGAAAGGGCTTTTCAATGCACATAAAACAGAAAATTGCGAACAAGAAAATGTGCAACTTACTGCAAACTCAGTTTGGATAACTGAAGAATTTTAAGCAGCTACCACGAGGGACAAAGAGCCAGAGAAGTTCAAACCGACTGCCCATGACTTTCCCTTTGCTGTCAGAGAAGGGCCGGTAGATAAGATAGCCGGTGCGCTGCTACAACCTTGGATGAGTACACGATGGAGACTAGAGCGATTGCTGGGAACAGACAGTTATCTAGGGGTAATCTGAATGGGAAGTGAAAGAGTAGAGCAAATGAAGTGATACTTTTGAGCAGAGGTAACTACTCGTCATCATTTCATTACAGTACATTAAAATAAAAAAGCTTCCTAACATAGGTTCACAGGTGAGAGATGCTCAAATGATCTGTCCTCACCATTCAGAATAGAAATTTATGGTGATACCAAATATAATTTTGCTTTGTGACATAATTTATAATTTAGAAATTTCTCAATCTGCAAAAAAGGCAAAGCTATTAAAAAATAAATCTTCCAATCAATTATCATGATTAAAAAAAAAAAAACTAAATATATTACAAATGTATTTTTGGCCCACAAAAAGAAAACTTCAATAAATACAAAATAGGGCATATAATGATTTCATACAGTCATGTGACATTTCCCCTCCATAATCTCAGGCACGTGGTATCTGCATAATGCCTGCTGATCACCATCATTCCTTTAAAAAGCAGAGAAAGAAAAGCTTTCAAAAGAAGGGACTGGTTAGAATTAGCATGGCATAAAGAGAATACATACAGGAAGTAGGAAAATACATCCAAATCTTTACCTATTGAAAAGGAATTAAGATCAAATATTCCCTGACAAATGAATTATTATATCACATCATTAATAGATATGTTCTTTCTACTCATCTTTTAAAATATATATATGTAAATTAGACTAGACTCAGGTACAAATAGCCAATGGTATCTCAGGGGACAGTGAAACTTCTCAGCAAAAGCAGAGCACAGATGCCTTTAGAATCTAGTTCCACCCTTGGGGAGGGGGCAGGGGAGAAGGCAGGTAAAAAGAAACCTCATAGATTTATTTCATAGTCACCAACTCACTAAACAATATGATTTTTAACCCTAAAATCCTGGTACTTTAAAAAAAATTTCCCCAAACTTAAACCTAACTACTTCAATTATTTTAAAAGTACCAAAGGGTGGGTACAATTTATGTCTAATTTCCATATTCTGCTCTGAAAGAAACTTTAAAATGTGTATCCTTCAGATATTACACATCACTTCACAACTGGTACATTGATTCTACAAGTGTCTTCAACATTTTACAAATCTTACCGAAGAATCACTACTGTAAACATGAAAAAGTCAAAAGTAAAAGACGGATCAAGGAGTTCAGAGATCCCATCTTTCCAAATCTAGCTGACCTATCCTGCTTTTCACATCAAAATACGGTCTTTTTATAATTACATCTCGTGAACGTATTCCATGAGAGAGGGATGGAGAAACAAAATGCGCATCTAAAAAGGCAAAGTAACCACCGGACCTCAGAATCTCAGCAACCCTGCAGTCACTCCACATGAGCTTTCTGTGGCGTCCGCACGGCCCTGACGTGAATTCGGCTTTCTGCATTCTCGGATCACCAAGCAGAACGGGCTTGTGCAATTCGCATCATCAGCCCACCACCCTCTGTGCGCGGGAGACTTTGCTAATTCAGGGGGAATGACCAACCTGATAAGGGTTCTGAGATGTGGGAAAGGAGAAGTCAGAGCCTTACGCTCGTTAGGAAAAAGAAATAAAACAACAACAACAACAACAACAACAACGGGACAGCTGCTTCCTGCCCTGCACAAAAACACACACATGGGCACACACATACACAAAGGCGGTCAAAAGACTAATTTTTTTCTTTTTAATTGAACATGATCACGATTAGGGATGGAATCCTGGCCTCATGTGGTGTCTAGCAGTTGGTGCTAAGGCAGAGCCTCGATCTGCCCGCTATGCACCACCGCTACCGCTTACACAGGAACTCAATGAATAGGACCATTCTATCTAGAACCACCTCCGTAAAGACCTGGTCATAGAATGGAAAGCATTGATCTGAATACTAGGAAATAGTAAAGGGCACTGGTAATCTGAGGTATCTTCCACTTCTAGGACTTGCTGCTAAAAATCAACTCTAGCCAGTCACTGTGCTGAGCCACTAAGGAAACCATTGGGGTAGAGAGAACCCGCCAGGAGGGAATGAGCACCAGTGCGAAGGAGCACGCGTGAACACTGAAGCAAGGTCCGCCGCAGGCTTGCTTGCTGAACCGGGAAAGGGAGTTCCCCTTTAGTCCCCATCTGTTATTTTTAAAATCTTCTTTAGGAAAAGGGGGAAAGGGATGCTAAACAGGAAACAAAGATAGAAAACACCAGGTTCCCCACCTGCCTGCAAACACACAGACACGCTCAGTTAGGGGAGGTAAAGGGAGAAGATGCATTATTGGTACTTGTAGCTGTGGCACCTGTTACTGTGAAGCCTGTAGGAGGGGCTATCGAGCTGTGGCTGGGCTGCAGGTCCTTAGGAATGCCACTGTGAGAACTCAGCTGGTGGCCGAAGGCTGCGCTGAACTGAGGGAGTTGCTGCTTGGGAGAGGTGGAGGCCATGAGTTCAGCAGAAGGCCCCATGCCACTGAAGCTGGTCTGCGGTAACCCCGGAAGCACACTGGAGCTGCTGGGGGTCACGGTGGCGAAGGCAGGCTGTGTGGTCTCTGAGTTCGACGTGGTGGGTGGTGTGGATAGGGAAGTGGAAAGAAGATGTCCATCTGCGCCGAGAAGGTTGCTAAATGGAGAGGGATCTCCAAGGTTGACAGGGAGATTGCCCCAGTGAGTTCTGGGGTTTACGACTCCTCCAAGTGGCACCTCAAGTTGGGTTGGGAGCAAGTGCTGCGCCATAATGGGCATCTCTGCTGAAAAGGTAGCTGCCATATTATCACCAGAATAAGATGCTGTGTGGGGAGAGGTGATATGGTCACTGTAGGGAGACGGCACGTGCTCGCTATCGTAATGGCTTCCATGGGGCGAGGAGTGTGAATGATCACTGCTGTATTGCTGTCGTGAGGTGATGAGGTCATCTGCCTTGCTCAGCAGCTGGGCAGGGTGTGGCCTCTGGGAGGCATGGCTGCCGTCATGTAGTCCATGAAACTGTCCTGGGAAGGCTCTCTCCCCAAGTGCACTCTGGCTGATCAGAGTGGCAGAAGTAAGGCCAACGTTGGCTGGGGCAGAGAACTGCCCCTGGATCTGCCCTGCCAGGGGTGTAGGTGGGTTAGACAAGGTAGCAGAACGGAGCAGGTTCTCATCCAGCTCTAGACTAGAGAAATTATCATGTACTATGCGCCCATTCAATAGCTCCCCTAGGTCCGTGTTAACTTCTCGGCTCAAGGACTGAATTCCTGAAGCTCCAGTACCTGTGGAGAACACCCCTATTCCTCTATCTGACAACTCCTGGACTGGCACACCATCTGACTGGGTAAGTACCCCAATGGTACTCAGGCACTCAAGAGAAGTTACAGCCTGCAGGGCCCGTTCAAGTTCCTCGGCCTCTTCGGTAGTTGGAAGGAGGTCTCCATTCTTTCCTGAGAAAAACAAAAGCCATCAAGAATCAGCAGAGCTTTTACTGGTGCCATACCACAAAACCACACATCTGAATTACTTTTTAACAATATTCTATTAAAGGGGCGCCTGGGTGGCTCAGTCGGTTGAGCTCTGACTCTTGATTTCAGCTCAGGTCATGATCTCAGCGTCGTGAGACAGAGCCCCAAGTCGGGCTCCATGCTGAGTGTCCCAAGTCTTCTTAAAAGTTTCTCGCTCCCTCTGCCCCCCCCGCCCCCGTACACATGCTCTCTCTCTCTCAAATAAATAAATCAATCTTTTAAAAAATGGGCGCCTGGGTGGCTCAGTCAGTTAAGCGTCTGCCTTCAGCTCAGGTCATGATCCCAGGGTCCTGGGATCAAGTCCCACGTCAGGCTCCCTGCTCGGCAATGAATCTGCTTCTCCCTCTCCCTCACCCATGGGCATGCGCTCTCTCCCTCTCAAATAAATAAATAAAACCTTAAAAAAACAAAAAACAAACAACAGCAACAAAAAAAACCATGGGGGCCTGTGTGGCTCAGTTGGTTAAGCATCCAACTCTTGATTTCAGTTCAGGTTATCACCTCAGGGTCGTGGGATCAAGCCCCACGTTGGGCTTCACGCTCAGCGAGGAGTCTGAGATTCTCTCCCTCTGCCCCTCCCCCCACACATGTGAGTGCTCGCTAATAAATAAGTAAATCTTCAAAACCAAACCAAATCAATATTCTATTAAAGAGAATCCCTGTGGAATGGAGAATCTTCCAAGGACTGGATTGGAACGAAAGAGTGAATATGAATCCATAGGACAGGCCTGAAAGGTCGAGCTGTCTTGGAACCTGCATCACATCTTCAGTTTATTCACAGTACTCCCTAAACCCAACTCATCAAAGCATTAAATTCTTAAGGATTGTAAGCAATACCAACTTAAAAAGCACGGTGACCAGTCTAATTACACATACGGTTTTACGTAAACTTATGTTAAAATCATAAAAATAGGAAACATATCATATTGGTTCAGACTGGAGACAAAAGGCTGTGTAGGAATCCCCCCTTGGTTCTTCTGCTCTTGAACTCCTTCCTCCAGCTGGAGGGCGGCTGCGGAAGACTGGAACAGAGAGACTCATGCTTGCATGTGAGCACCCCGCACTCCCCTCCACTCAGACATTATCTTTTAAAATGCTTTTGTGTGACCTGCTAATCCTGCTCCTTTCGTTCTATTTTTCGTAAGATGGAAGCCCATGGGCTGCTGCTGATTTCATTTCCAATATAAAAAATCTAGGGATGCCTAGGTGGTTCAGGTCATGATCCCAGGGTCCTGGGATCGAGTCCTGCATCGGGCTCCTGCTTTGCAGAGAGCCTGCTTCTCCTTCTGCCTGCTGCTCTGCCTGCTTGCGCTGTCAAATAAATAAAATCTTTAAAAAAACCAAAACTATATAGTGGGGAACTTGACTAATCACCACAAAAATACCCAGTTTTTAATGGGGAAAGAAACATTCTAAGAATATAAAAGGTTTCCCCTGAAAGCACCAGAGAACTGGTGGGATTAAGCAAACTTAGTTTTGGAAAAATGCACTTCAACTGACGTACAGGTAATTAAGATTAGGACAAGTTCTAAAAGGCTTCAATTAACTCAAGTTTAAAATGTTTCCATTGGGACACCTGGTTGGCCCAGTCGTTAAGTGTCTGCCTTCGGCTCAGGTCACGATCCCAGGGTCCTGGGATCGAGTCCCGCATCAGGCTCCCTGCTCAGCAGGAGGCCTGCTTCTCCCTCTGCCTGGGGCTCCCCCTGGTTGTGCATGCTCTTTCTCTGACAAATAAATAAAATCTTAAAAAAAAAAAAAAAAAAAAAAAAAGTTTTTGTTGAAAAACAAAGTAAAATGACTCCTTTTTAAAGCAACAAAGTTAAAAACCTAACAACTGAATGATCAATTTACTAAGCCTACAGTATGGTGAGAAAAACCACACAGCCCTTGCCTTCTGGAACGGGGAAAATAGCTTTAGCGGTGCTGCATTTTCTATCCATGAGGAGGGGTACTTCAAACACATCTCAAAAACACGATTTCCCTTTTTAAAAACTCATTAAAAAAAAAAAGTCTTGAATCAAAATGTTGACCACACCTTCAAAAAAATCAAAGTCTTGTAAGTCATCAGGTAGCCGTGGCAGGACGTCTGAAAAGTCCTCCTGGTTCAATTCCAAGTCATGTGGAATGTCAGTGATCTCATTGGCAATGTCATCCGGCAACTCATCAGCACTCAGCTCCGGCGTGGACGGGCTCCTAGGGAAGAGGACATGGTTGGCCCCACCACTCCCCTTTTCCCTTCACACTAGTGTCCCCAAGACAAGTTCATCAAACACGAAGATGGAAAATCCTAACTCAAACTGTCTCCTTTTCCTACTTTCAGAGAAGGAAATGTGAAAGCAAAAGGAAGACCTCGCCATCCAGTCACACTTTTCTGCAGCTTTTAACCAGGTATTAAGAGAAGGCAACCATTTCGAGATGGTATTTCTAACTTCAAATTAGTAGCATGAATTAGTTTTGTGCACTGTGTCTTCATACTTTTTAGTAAATTACAAATCTAGTCGAAATTATAATTTTTAAAAATGACATAAACAGATAAAATGGAGATGCTTAGCTGAAACAGAAGCCTCATTCATCTGGTGAAAATGCTAACCCCTGCCAAAATTAGTAATGCATTAGAATTCTGATGCAATCTTTCTGTTGACACATATATGAAATTTCTGTTAAAACAGAAAAATCTGAGAGTAGACAATTAAATTCTCAATTTCGGCATCTGCTTTCTGTGTTATAACCAAAAGCTTTATTTCAGATCTCACTCAGTCAAGTACTGGGTAAAAATTACACTGAAATCTACAAAGCCTAGGCTGATTTATCGAAATGGCTTCTGGAGGCCGGCCGCAACGCTAGAGAAGAACGCAAGCTAGATGTTCTGAGAACCATCGAACACAGAAAGGAAACGTAAGCTTTGGCACCGTCACTGACCGGATCTGAGCAACCTCCACTGGCAGTGAGACGCTGGTGGGCATGCTGAGGTTCCCTTGGGGTACTGCAGGGGGAATGGGTTTTTGGGGTCGACGAGGTCCACGCCTTCTCTTCTTCTTGTGTTTTTTGGTAAGTGCAGGAGGCTTGGTTTTTTTCCTGGGTTTCCTCTGCTGCTGGTGCTGAACTTTACGGGAGCTATCTCCTCTCAAGAAATTATCCTTCGGAATGAATAAATGGGTACTTTTAAACTGAGACCGTTTAGGAAAAACCTAACAGCTACCTGAAAAAAAATATATCTCTTAACATTC
The DNA here is from genome assembly GCF_029215605.1 of Mirounga angustirostris. Taxonomy (NCBI): domain Eukaryota; kingdom Metazoa; phylum Chordata; class Mammalia; order Carnivora; family Phocidae; genus Mirounga; species Mirounga angustirostris. The sequence continues at coordinate 165,980,800 of NW_026991711.1, forward strand.
TGTGGAATGCCTAAAGCATACTGCATGCCTACAACTATGCAGAGCAATGAATAAATGAATAAAGACTTCATTTTTTAGTTTAATTCAAATCAATTCAATATATACATACAGTTCATCCCATACTGTGAGACCATGGCAGGCCAAGGGGGTGGTGCAGGTGGTAGAAGGGACAGGGGGGAAAAAAAAAGACATCGGGATAGGTGCTGTAGTATAAAAATATAATGAATGAAATGTAATTGCACTCTCAAAGAACTTACTCTTCCATAGGAAAAACATGAATACAAGTATACATAAATACAGTACAGAGAAAATAGGGTAATAATGACCTTCTATGGGTACACAAAAGGAAAATCAATTATTTGTAATTTTGCTTGATTAAAAGGAAATGGCACAAACAAGACAAAAAGAACAGCAAATAACCAGGTATGATTGGTGCTTGGGGTGTGGCGTATGGAGGATGGAATATGAAAGTAAGCTGTAAAGTTTAGGACCAGATCGTATATGACTTTGAATACCCTGTTAAGGATTTTCAACTTCATCTTAGAGGCAATGTGAAATGATTTTTGATGAAAGGATTAACACAACTTGACATGTTTTGAAAGGAGTAACTAGGCTGGTAGCAAGGGGAAGTGGAGGCATTATTTCCAATCAGAGGGCTACTTCAACAGTCAATACAAGGTAAACGACTAAGGCGATATGAGTGGGAATGGAAAAGCAAGGCCCTGTAGGGACAGAATTCTCAAGATTTGACAGCTCCTTGGATGTGGTGAGGATGAAGGGAAGAGAGCAGTCGAAGACGCCTCTAGGGTTTCTAGGGTTGACTGTTAGATGATATCATTAGTTGGAACAGAGCACACAGCAGAATAAGGATTCAGAAGAAAAGTTAAAGAATTCAGTTTGGCTCAAAATTTGAGGTATGAAGATGTCCCAGGAGATAGGAGAAAACGGTATAAGGGATAAAGAATGGGGTGGAGATGTAGCCTCAGAAATCATGACACAGTAGAAGTCCTTCCAGTCATTGACCCAGGCCAGGGAGACCGGTAAAGAGAGACCGTGGGACTTCAGTGTTATAAAACTGTTCCAATTAAGTGAGCAGAGAGAGGAAGAACCAGCCAGGAAGAACAAGAAACTGACCATATAACCAGACTTCTTCAGTGGCCACCCTTCAATCTGAATACTGTGTTTCATTAGTTCCAAGTTACACATTGTAGCATCTCTGTAATTGAGGTCCATCTTACAACTGCTGTTGGCCTGGTGATGGTCATGATAGTTGGCGTTGCCTACAGATGTGCGTATGTTCTTGGTACTGTTGCTGTTTTGAGTCGAGGGATGTGTGTTATTGGTTTTACACGAAGAGGAAAAGCTGAGTGTGCGAAAGCACAAAGAGAAGCAGCGTATACAACTGTCATTAGTGAAGCAAATACTCATTATTGAAGATCTGACCACAATTCCTTTTTTTTTGTAAAGCAACAACCAAATGAGAAAGGAACACAACCACGAAGTAAACAAAACTGTGTTACAGTTGATGTACACAGAAAACACTGCCTTTCCCGCGTCAAGTAATTCAGCGGAAACCAGGAGCTTTAGAAAAGATAAAAATCTATGCCTGATTAAGTCTAAAGAAGCTATTTTGATAAATATAAAACAAAAATTGTTAAGTGGTAAGAAATGCACCGTGCCCCATTTTTTAAATTTCTTGGTGGTATATAAAACAATTGTGGTTTTTACAATTGATGTCACTTTTGATTTAGTGAATTCATTAATAACTCGTAACTAAAGACATAAAATGAGTACAAAGTATTTGAAAACTAATAACTAAAACTAGTTATTAATACTAGCAAACAAATTCAAGACAAGAAAGAATAAAATTAAATTATCAATTCAGGAAATGCAAAAGAAGTTTAATACTAGCCAAATCCTTGGATCTAAATTACAGACTCAAGTCACAAATGTACAAATTTATGAAACAAACAAAAAAAGAAAGGCTGTTTCCCAGCATCTGTAGTTCTTTGGCTCAATACTTGAGGTCTACTTTTATTATTATCAGCTATTTAATTCAACAAACAGTGTCTGAGCAACCACTGGTACCCACCAGGGTGCTGGGCATCCACCCCAGGCTCTCCCCCTAGGACCAGTGTGGATGTTAGGCAGGAGAAAGGTTATGTAGCCCAAGATCTACACGTCCTACTTGTAAGACACTCCGGTACCACCTAGTTCTGGTTCTAGGTGTATGTCTTATCCTCCTAAGTTTATGCCTTGTAGCCCAACAATGTTGTTGGTCATGTGCCAGGTACTCCACACAGAACTGCCCCCGCCTGAGGCCCTGTGGGCTCTTGGTAGTCCCCTACAGAGCTCCTCCGGAGCACTGGTGCCTCCAGGCCCTAGAGGCTTTCCTCATGCCATCCATCCATTGCCTACACTATTCACTCCCAACTTGCTCACTGTCTCCTACTTACGTGCCAGGACACTGCATTTACCCATCTGTCGTATGGGTTCATACTCATCGAATACCAAGTTCTGTGTATCAGCCTGGACTTCCTGTAGCTTGAGCTGCTTCTACCAATGGCTGTTCTGTCCAGTGGCTGAACCTAATTCCGAATTTCAACATTTCCCAGCCATGTGCCCAACTGTTATTCAACAATGACTTACTGAGCATCTTTGTTCTAAGCACTGGGGATATAGCAATGAACAAAAAATGTTCCTGCCTTTGTCAAATTGACATTCTAGTAGAGGAATACTGGCAATAAACAAACTAATTAATAGATAATATAGTATCAGGCTGATATCACTGTTAGGAAGAAAAACAAGGTAGAGTTTTGAGGATAAAAAATGACAGGGGCGGGGGCACCTGGGTGGCTCAGTTGGTTAAGCGACTGCCTTCGGCTCAGGTCATGATCCTGGAGTCCTGGGATCGAGTCCCACATCGGGCTCCCTGCTCGGCGGGGAGTCTGCTTCTCCCTCTGACCCTCCTCCCTCTCTCATGCTCTCTGTCTCTCATTCTCTCTCTCACAAATAAATAAAATCTTTAAAAAAAAAAAAAATGACAGGGGTGGAGAGGAGGTGGAAGACTTCTTTGATGAAGTGACATCTGATTGGAAACCTGAATGAAGGAGTGAGGCATGCAGAAATGGAGGAAAAGGGACAAACAAGCACAAAGCCCATGAGGTGCGAGCAAGCTTCGAGTGCTGAAACAGCAGCAAGAAGGCTGATGTTGCTAGAACTCTGAAAGTGAAGGGGGTACTATATGCAGCTGGAGAGACGGCAAAGACCAGATCAGCAAGTCTCGTAGGCCAGGGTGAGAATCTTGGATTTGATTCAGGCTATGATGGAAAGCCACTGGAAGGTTCTGACCAGGGAACTAAAACGATCACATGTATATTCTCAAAGGCCTGCTGAGATGGCCACATACTGTAGGATTCCAATTATAAGACATTCTGGAAAATGTAAAATTGTAGGGGCAGGAAGACTTCAGTGGAGACAGAGGGAGGGGTAGACTGCAGGGGCTGGGGGTAACACAAGAGAATGTGGGGGGTTAATGGCGTATCTTGATTACGTCGGTGGTTACAGGACTGTGTGTATTGTGAAACTCAGAGAACTGTGGAGCAAAAGGAGTGAATTTTACGGCACGTGAACTCAAAGGGAGTGGAGCCCATACAGCCTACTCTAGCTGCTATGTGAACAATACGTCTGGGGGTAGGGGGCACGGCTAGAGCAAGGGGGACCAATTAGGAAACTATTAGAGTCATCCAGGCAAAGGTGAGGACAACTGAGGCTAGAATGGTAGTAGCCAAGCTGGTACTACGTGCTTGGATTCAAGAACGTTTGAACACAGAGCCAAGAGATTTGTATGGTTTTTATCATCCAGTGTGAGCCTCTCACTGTGGATTGATGGCTACAAATGTTTGCTACACTCAGCTGGGATTTTTAACTTAAAACAGTCCTTGCTACACATTTTGCTGGTGGCAACACCAGGATCACAGCCTTATATTATTAAGTCCTGGTCCAATGGCCATGCAGTTACCCTGGTGCACCCTTAGAACTACAAAATGCTTACAGAGGGAAAGATTGGTCTTATTCAGCTTTTTAATACATATACCTTACATACTACCTAGCAAAGAGCCGAACTCAGCCAAGTATCTGGGTAAAAACAATAAAAATGCACTTAATTACAGAAAACATTGGCTTGTGGCTGAAATGTCATCAAATATCTAAGACATTCACAGAATTGTATATAAAAAAGCAAAAATCTAGAGAAATGGGGCAAAGAAAGCTTGAATAATCTGTTAAGTACAAGAAAATGTACCTTAAGGAAAAGGGAGGTATAGAATAGGGATAGATAACAAAATAACCATATGTAAGTAACTACTAAATACCTTCTAGAACAGTTTTTTTTTAATTAGCTATGAAATTAATTCAGTGGATCATGACCAGCACATATATATCTATATATTAATATTTATATACATATTTATATATTAACATATATTTACATACACACACAGTTTGTACTAAGTCAACAGATACTTTCTACTATGGATTGCTGTCCATTTGAAAGTCTCTGCTGCAGAAAATAAAATGTGAGGGCGCCTGGGTGGCTCAGTTGGGTAAGCGACTGCCTTCAGCTCAGGTCATGATCCTGGAGTCCTGGGATCAAGTCCCACATCGGGCTCCCTGCTCAGCGGGGGGTCTGCTTCTCCCTCTGACCCTCCCCCCTCTCATGTGCTTGCTCTCTCATTCTCTCTCTCTCAAATAAAATCTTAAAAAAAAAAAAAAAAGAAAAAAAAAGAAAAGAAAATGTGAACTCACCATTTTTTTGGCATGCTCTTCACACAGAGGGGTCTGGTGTGTAATGTCGAACACGGGCACAGAGCACTGCTGTCCGTCTGCAAACTTGGCCGTGCAACTTGAGAAAAGCTGCTGAGAGCGGTTCAAGAGGATATCTGTGGTTTTCAAAGTTAGGAATATAATGCACTGAAACTCAAATTACTTAAGTTTTCAATTTTTATATAAAATTCACTTCTGGACCCCTTTGGGGGCACAGTTGGTTAAGCGCCCAACTCTTGGTTTTGGCTCAGGTTGTGGTCTCAGGGTCATGGGATCAAGCCCCGTACGGGGCTCCGTGCTCAGTGGGGAGTCTGCTTGAGATTCTCTCTCCTTTGCCCTCTCCCTCACCGCATGCACGCACGCACTCTCTCTCTAAATACTTTAGTCTTTAAGAAAAAAAATCTGCTTCTTTCCTTATTTGTGTTTACTAATAAATTTTCTTATCCATAAAAGCTGAAGAACCAAGCCAAATACTGATATAGGAAATGAGAATTGCTGAATTTATCAGAAGATACTTCTAAAGGAGTCTATTTTGCTAAAGGTCTCCTAATAGGAGTCTCCTTTACGGACATTCTGATTTTTGTTATTTGGAAAAAGCAGGGTTGTCTCCTTCTTAACACACTAAAACTCCTAGAAGTCCCACTACAATGGTTAGAAAAAAACACTTTCTTTTAAGGAAAATTTTCACATATAATCCACATCAAGAAGAATAAAAATTTTAAGATGTAATTATAAAAACTCATCTATCCAGGGTGCCTGGGTGGCTCAGTCGTTAAGCGTCTGCCTTCAGCTCAGGTCATGATCTCAGGGTCCTGGAATTGAGTCCCGCATCGGGCTCCCTACTCCTCGGGAAGCCCGCTTCTCCCTCTCCCACTCCCCTGGCTTGTGTTCCCTCTCTCGCTGTGTCTTTCTCTGTCAAATAAATAAATAAATAATCTTAAAAAAAAAAAAATAAAGTGGGCGCCTGGGTGGCTCAGATGGTTGAGCGTCTGCCTTCGGCTCAGGTCATGATCCCAGAGTCCTGGGATCGAGTCCCGCATCAGGCTCTCTGCTCCTTGGGAGCCTGCTTCTCCCTCTACCTCTCTCTCTCATGAATAAATAAATTAAAAAAATCTTTAAATAAATAAATAAAAAACAAAGTGACTTTCGAACACAGTAAAAAAACAAAAAACAAAAAACCTCACCTATCCAAATTTGATTTTTCATTTCCAACACAAAACTCTCACTTAGAACTTACGAAGAATTACTTTTTGATCAAAACTTTATCATTAAAACTGGAACATCAGCTTTACTTCATCAACATTTTTAAATGTCCAAACTTTTAGCCCCTAGCAACATTTCCTGAACTCGTAACTTCATACCTGTCAAGGAAGTACCTTTCTGTTTTTCCTTTATACTCTAATAGTTAAAGCTATTTATAAAACCTTTACTGCATAGAAAGTGCTGCTGAAAAAGTTGTGGAAATTTAATGCCAGGAATAGAAAGGAGGGCAAAAAGTCAAAGACAATAAAGAAGAGCAAGTAATTGCTACTATATAAATTTTTTAAATGCTACTCAATTTTAAATGCTTAATAAAAGTGAGAGTAGTAAGATTTCATAACCAGCCTGAAGCCCTTTACCACAGGTTTTCCTCAAGTATATTGTCTTAATGTATATTCTTTCTTAGTCAGTGATGTTTATCTGTCTCTCATTTCAAATCAGCACTATGCTCAATACAAATAGCAAATTATTCCCAGAGCAAAAGGCACACTGTAAAACTGTGTAACTTTCCTGGAAGACTAAAATCAGTTTTTGAATAATATGATTTGACTTCTCCATCAATGAGTGTTATAGTTGCTTCCTAGAAGCTACGCAGAACCACGTAAGAACCAGATTTCTTTTAATTAAGTGATGGCCACCAGAAGAATCTGCTACTTGCTATCAATTTTGCAGATTCTGATATAATTCTTGAATAGAGAATCACAATGATAGAAGCGGAAAAAAAATTATTCAGAAGACATCATGAAAATGAAAAGTTATATAAAAATTATAAACATGAAATGTTAGGATTTCAAAAGTCATCCACTTGGCTTAAGAATGAAATACTAGCCCCGAATGAGTTAATACTTTTCAATGCACACTCAATTCAGTTAAGAGGATACGCTGGAAACAATGTCTGGTGAATGGAAGGGCTTTGTTAGGGCACCGTTCACCCTTCACGGTTCCACTGCACGCTGCTGGCTCCGCCTCCCTCAACTTGGTCCGGCTTATGCTAAGAAAGCAAAGAGACAACATTAATTTCTAAAAAATGCTTTAAAGACCCAGGGCAACTTTTCAACACTAGGCTGGCAGGTTATAACACCAACATTTCACCTTTCTACATTCTTTAAATAAAAGGTAACCATCAGGTACAACGACAAGTTCCAGTATTTCCTCAATCTACTGACAAAACAAGTAACTGTATTATAATTGATTTCAACTATGCCTGTTTTTTCTTTTTAAGTGATATTTTGGTTCCTTTTGGGACACCTGGGTGGCTCAGTGGGTTAAGCATCTGCCTTCAGCTCAGGTCATGATCCCAGGGTCCTTGGATCAAGTCCCTCCTGCGTTGGACTCCTTGATTGGCAGGGAGTCTGCTTCTCCCTCTGCTTGTGCTCTCTCCCTCTCTCACACACACAAACACACAAATACTTTTTAAAAAACCCAAAAACAAAGAAAGAGATTTAAAATAAGTAAAATTTAAAAAAAGAGTCTCCTTTCTACCTACCCTTATCCCAATTTGCCAGTTCCCACTCTCTCTGTAACAAGTATTCATTTTATTATTTTGTGGATGTTTCCATAGTTTTAAACAAACATTACAAAATAAAAATAAATAATATTCAAGTTCTTAGAAGTACAAAAACTGTCCTGTGTAATTTGATTCTCTGAAGCATCACAAACTGGTAGGACTTTACACCTATCTGAGGGTAGAGAAAGAATCTACATAATATACTGAATCACACATCACGCATTAAAAATAAAATTATCTTTTGAATTGTTTCTAAGTCTAAGGACTTCAATAGGATTTATACTAATTAGAAGGTCATACAGAACCCAAATTACATATGAATTTACAGAAAATCTAAGTAAAATTTCTACTCTAACTTTTCTATAAACAATCCATGCAAATAGAGAACCAGGTGCTGCCATCGAAGCTGCTTTAATTAAGGTTCTGCAAGATGTGTCAGAATCACAAGAGTGGGGAAGCGGGCCATTAACTTAGGTCTGTAAAAAGGATACACAATTTCAAATAAATGAAGCTGTACTATTTCGGCAGCTTACCCCAATTCTCTTGGTCTAGATTTAAATAGAAAGCAATTCTCTATACTGAATGGATTATTTTTGTGGAACACTTCAAGAATCTGCTCAGCCATTTACCAAGCCTTGAGTACCACACATTCCCTCGTTTTCCTTTATCCTAGACTTCGAAGCGCCCGGTTTCATTTTGTAAAATTGGTGATACGTTCCAACTCACCCATCTATCTCTTAAACAGTAAAATAAACTCAAAGTCAAAATTTCAATACCTCCCTGGATAATTAAGGTAAAAATGCCTGATGTTAGACAGATTTGTATTATCCGAATAATCCCAATAAAACAAAGGGAGAATTACCAAAACATTTTGATGTTTTTAATGTGAAAACACCTACTACAAGCTTCCCTTTTGTATTATTAGATCCCCCTTTTACAATAAAGTTTCTACACAAACACTAGTCTCCGTAGGATTGTCGGCTACAAGATACTTAGATGTGAGTCTACATAGTTAAGCTATTTCAGTGGTTTATTCCATATATTCACCAATATATACGACAAAGCTATTAGATGAGAAAGAATAATGTTACTCAGTTTAGATCCAAACTGTATGTTAAAGGATACCTATATTAAAAGGCAGCCATTAAAGTTTTAACCTCTAAAACATTTAAAAGCAACTCTTTAAATGTCTTTGTGGAACTAGTCTTTGAAAGCAAAAACATCAAATAGTGGGCATTGTCCAACTGACAGCTGATTTTTGTGACCCTAAAATATAATGTAAAGTAGTAAACTACCAATCAACAACAATTGATTATGGCTCATTGTTAAAGGATTATCAGTGAGGCACTGAGCAATAAACTTTTTACTAATCATGAGTGACATAAACAAATGACATTAAATAAGTTTGAGAACTGAATATTAAAGTTCATCTTGGTATTTGTTTAGTAATATTTAATTATCACAAAATTTTAAAAAAAATCACTAATGGTGGTTTGGGAAATGTTTTTTTTTTTTTTTTTTTTCAAGATTTTATTTATTTATTTGAGACAGAATGAGAGACAGAGAGCATGAGAGGGAGGAGGGTCAGAGGGAGAAGCAGACTCCCCGCCGAGCAGGGAGCCCGATGCGGGACTCGATCCCGGGACTCCAGGATCATGACCTGAGCCGAAGGCAGTCGCTTAACCAACTGAGCCACCCAGGCGCCCGGTTTGGGAAATGTTTTGAAAAAAAAAGGGGGGGGGTTGATTCTGCCAGTTAAAAATCATAGATAAATACAGTTTTCTACACAAATATCGAATTGTCCCAAACTCAGAGTACAGTCCTTACTTACATCTTTGACAAGGTCATAATAATATACTAGATTCAATGTATATAACACTCTACACATATAGATTGCTTCATTGCTGGACAAAACTAAAGTCTCCACTGAAATCGTACACTTGAAAGCATTATCTAATGCAAATGTTAGATATCATTATTTTAAAACCTATGTCAAACCAAGTGAATTCTTTCAACAAATAGAGAACAGACGTCTCTTCACTTGTTTAATTCTATCCATTCGTTCATCAATACCGGAGATTTATGAACAAAATGTACATTGTTCCTGCCCTCACAAAAATGACTGTCTAGCTTGGGGCGCCTGGGTGGATCTATCGGTTAAGTGTCTGCCTCCGCCTCAGGTCATGATCTCAGGGTCCTGGGATCCAACCCTGTGTCAGGCTCCCTGCTCAGCAGGAAGTCTGCTTCTCCCTCTCCCTCTGCCCTCCCCCTGCCCGCTTGTGCTCTCGATCTCAAAATAAACAAAACCTTAAAAAAAGAGACTGTCTAGCCTGACAGAAATATTAGTATACAATTCCACAATGAAGCAGAGTACGGAGCACAATACACATACATAATCGGGGGACCTAATAGTGGAACACTGGGAATGTTTCTCTGAGAAAAGTTAAGTCTCTAGTAACTTAAGACTTAAAGGATGTTCTAGAACAGACCCTACCTTCCCCCCTACACAGGAATCGGGGCTCTAAGAGTGAGGTAATATGCTGCAGGCAGCAGTCATTAATGTGGGTGTATTAGACACACATACAAAGTTTCAAACAACTCTAAATATCCCAAGCAGCAGAAAATTCTCATGGGCATACTATCTTTCTGATATATGCAATTGAAAAATCAGTTATTTTTTTTTATAACAAATATAACGAAAACCAAAATACATTAAAGTAAAATGAAATTTCAAAAAATATATGGGTATGTAAAAAATACGATCAGGCTATAAAGCAAAAGATTTTTTAGTTTTATTTTAAACTCCTTTTTTCCTCAGTGACTCACGATCACTATAGAAAAATTAGAATATACGTAATACTAATTTTTTAAACCTTAATTTATCAATAATCCCATCCTCTAGATAGCCACTGCTAATATTTTGTTATATAAACTTATAAAAATGTGTGTGTGTATCTCAAGGTTGTTATCTGAAAAAAAACAGTAACTAAAAATTGTGAAATAATAAACTCCATAAAAAACTATGCCTTCCAGGGTGCCTGGGTATCTCAGTCAGTTAAGCACCGGCCTTCGGCTCAGGTCATGATTTCGGGGTCCTGGGATCCAGCCTTGCATTGGACTCCCTGCTCAGCGGCGAGCCTGCTTCTCCCTCTCCCTCTGCCCCTCCTCTCCATTTGTGCTCTCTCTCAAATAGATAAAATCTTAAAAACAAACAAAAAAAACTATGCCTTCGGGATGCCTGGGTGGCTCAGTCGTTAAGCGTCTGCCTTCGGCTCAGGTCATGATCCCAGGGTCTTGGGATCGAGCCCCGCATCGGGCTCCCTGCTTGGCAGGAAGCCTGCTTTTCTCCCTCTCCCACTCCCCCTGCTTGTGTTCCTGCTCTCGCTAACTCTCTCTCTGTCAAATAAATAAATAAAATCTTTAAAAAAACAAAACAAAACTATGCCTTCTAAATTTGAAAATTATTTCCTTAAGGCAGACATTTAACAGACTGAGCCACCCAGGCGCCACTTAAGCTAGTATTTTTAGAAGGTATATAACCTAAATAAGTAATTATGATAAGTTTTCACCACCTAAACTAATTTCTGAAATGATAATAACACCACAATTTCTTCATTGAAACATCAGATAACTTCCACATGTCCAATTTATGGACTTTCTGTCAATAAAATAGTACGCACACATATAAACCATGTTTTCAAAACAATTTTTAAGAACATAGGGGAATGGCAATGATTTATTTTTAAGGGAAAATAATTGGACACACAGCTCTTAAACAATATAGACCCAGTTTTACTTAAATACATACAAAAACCAGAAAAAGTCCAAGGACTGACATCCATATTACAAAGCCATTAAAAGCCAGGTTTTAAAGAATTAGTGTTATGAGAAAATGGTCATAATCCAATGTTCCATGGAAAAAAAGTAGGAAATAAAATATACACATGGCATGATCTCAATTTTGCTTTAATACAAATATATGGCTCACTGGAGATTTCATACACACACATGTGCACACGCACACACACAAAGAAAATAGACTACAAGGAAACAATCAGAATGTTCACAGTGCTCATTCTCTGTTCTGTGCATGGTGATATTATGGAAATCCCCCCCCTTTCCTATGTTTTTCAAATTTACAATAAGCAAATACCTGGACTATAATATAAAAAGAAAAGTTTTTCCCCGAAGAAATGCAATGTAATAAAGTATTCTGAAGACCTAATATGTGGGATAATGGAAATATCAACAGAAAATACGCTGGAAAGAAAATTTTTAAAAAATATTAAGTAAAAAATGTAAAATACTATTTCTGTAGTAAAAAAAAACGGCAAATATCACTTTTAAATACATGAAATTTCTAAGCACTGGTTTTTGTTTTTTTTTTAAGGCAGGTAGCATTCTCAAATACTTTACGGTGTAAACTCTAGTCAAGTTCTGGCAAACCAACAGCAATGCTTTTAGACAGCTCGTGGCGATGTTCTCTCGCCACGTGATGCAAAACTTTATCTGAGCAACAAAAGCAAAATGCAACGCTTCAATGTTTCAGGCTTAAACGCCCACTGCCCACTGTGCTGTAACTATCCTGTCAAAACACAGACAAAAGAGAGACAGGTGGCTGAGGACCAGGTGGCTGCCCGGGGCTCTCACCTGGTTCGGCTGCATGCAGCTCTCTGCAGTTCCTGCATTAACTGACCAGTACACTCCGGCTCTCGGCTGGCCGCCTGCAGCAAGGCTTTCCTAAACGTGTGCCGGCATTTCTTTTGACGAGATTCTGCCCGCTCCAGGCGGCAGAGGTGCTTATATTTCTGCTGAAAGTAAGTGCAAAGTTGGGTCACCCTGGAGCTCCTACTCTCCGTATCATCGTCATCTGACCTGGAAAGTGCACAAAGAGAAGGGAGAAACTGATTAAACGTCAGGCTCGGTTTAGAGATGGGGCAAAGTGGGTCAATGAGCTACTCGGATGCACAAGGGTCCACATTTGGGGCAGGTGAGCACATACTTCACAAAATTAGAGAATTCCAGTAGAGTTGAAAGTAAATACAATATTTCGACAATAAATAAGGCAGCAGACGCCACCCAGTGCTTTCAGATGCTTCACCTTCTCAGCATGTCAAGAGTTAGACAGAATGCATCAGGGTCTTCTAAATTTTAAGTGACTAGGGGTTCTCGGGAAGAAAACAGTTTCTTTACCTTTGCTTAACTAAAACGACTGAGTAAATGACATGGCAGTTATGAGGAAACACTAAGCATAATTTCATAAAAGATAGGTCATACCAGAAATAGAGCAGTGAATTCCAACAGTGCCTTATCAAAGACCTGCCCTTTTAGATGTACTGGTTTTCATTCCCCTTGCTAAGCACTTACAGAATGTTAATTGTAGGGGTCACAATCATTCTACAGTATTTTTTATTATTTTCTTTTAACACAGGAGATATCCTTTTTTTAAAAGGTTTTTAAAAAAATTTGAGAGAGAGAGCAGCAAGCGAGAGAGAACACGAGTGGGGGGGAAGGGCAGAGGGAGAGGGAGAAGCAGACTCCCCACTGAGCTCAATCCCAGGACTCCAGGATCATGACCTGAGCCAAACAAAGGCCGACACTTTAACAGACTTAGCCAGCCAGGAATCCCTACTTTGCAAATTTCTGGTCTAAGAAATAAGTCCTAAGAAACATGTTCTCTTCAGTATAGTAGCTACTACAAATATACCAATTGAAGGATCTTACTTCAATCTTTTCATTTATTTAACATTCAACATTTGCTATATGTCTATTACGCTGAGTCCTATAAAGGAGAAAATAATTTAAGCAGTTTGCAATGCAGTTTAGACAAGATAAACACATCCCCAAAGTTAACTCAAAAGATAATCGAATCAGTAACTAAAACCGTGGGGCAGGCTGACCAATGATTCAAGTATCTGACCTTCAATTAGAAAAATCTAGGAGTTTTTCACAATTTGAGATCCCAAGACCTACCCTAGATCTACTGAACCAGAATTTCCATGGAATGGGGCCCAGGAATCTTTATTCTGAATTGTTCCCTGAAGTCCCATAGCAGGTTTTCATTCGGGAGTTCTAGTCGAGCCGGTAGGTACTATAAATATCTTCAATGTGAGGCAGAGAACATCGAGAGGTCTAGATACGGCTAAAGTGCTATTAAAGTTCACTAGCAAGATTGCTGGATGAGAGGCTTCACAGAGGAGATGCCAACAGAACTGAACCGTGAAGAAAGGGTAGAATTTGAAGAGAAAAAAAAAGGGTACCTCGCCAGGATAAAGGAATACAAGTCAGGCTTCAGAGATGGACAGGACAGAGAACAGCAAGTACTAAGCAGCTCACTCTGGCGAAGATGTGGCATACACAGGGGAGTACAGTGGGTGAGGCCAACTTTCTAAACCTAAACACTAGATTCTACTGGCAGTGAAGAACCTCGTAGAGTCTGAAGAAAATAGGCAACAATAATAGAGCCGTGCATGAGAAAGGTTACACCGTCAGCAGGCAGAAATGGGAAGAGACAGGGCAGAGGGCAGGGAGGAAATTATTAAAACACTCCAGGTAACAGGTAACAAGAACCCACACCAGGACGGCGGCAGTGGGACTGCAGGAGAGGAAAGAGATCCTGCACGCATGAAAGGCAGACCTCCGTCAACTGGGAAGGGAGGGTGCGAGGGACAACAGTCGCGCGGCCCCTTCCCTCAGCGAAGCCCAGGGAAGAGGAACACGAGCAGATCTGGGGCAGGAAATAAATTCCATTTCAGACGTAAAGAATGTAAAGTACAGATGAGGTATCGAAGGCAGCAGTGGGAAAAACCGTTAGAAACGATAAGCAGGAGCACAGCGAGGGAAGAAATACAGATTCCATAGCCAACAACTAGCAACTGAGGGACAGGGGAGAGCCTGTAAGTAAAAGGCCACGGAGATAATAGAAAGAATGAGACCTGTAAGGCCCATTATCACAAAAGAATTAACTCAATTTGGTGACTGGATATGAAGGATAAGAAAGTCAATAATGACTCAATGACTTTGAACTTGCATAAGAGGAGAATGGAAGGGCTATTAATAGAAAAAAGAAAGAGAGGAGAAACTGCAGGTCTTAAAGGGAGAGTTAAGCTCAGGTAGATAATCACTTGCCAAAGCTATTATTTGAAAAGACTCTGTTATGGCGGGGAGGACAGACCAGATCAGCAGTTCTCAAGTTGACAATGAATGGACAGATGCACCTGGATGTTGAGGCATGTTTCATCATTAAAATAAAAATTTTCAAAGCTTGGGGCGCCTGGGTGGCTCAGTTGGTTAAGCGACTGCCTTCGGCTCAGGTCATGATCCTGGAGTCCCTGGATCGAGTCCCACATGGGGCTCCTTGCTCGGCAGGGAGTCTGCTTCTCCCTCTGACCCTCCTCCCTCTCCTGCTCTCTGTCTCTCATTCTCTCTGTCTCAAATAAATAAATAAAATCTTTAAAAAAAAAAAAAATTTTTTTTTCAAAGCTTATCAGAAGTTCCATGCTGACTTGTTGTGGGCCAGTGACAAGTAGTTTGCAGACCTGCACAGTTCCACGGGCCATCCCCAGCATGGTCCTTAACCAGAAAATCTCCAACATGCCTCCCACTTCCAAGATGTTCTAACCCTCGTGTTTCACACCTGGCTGTGGAGGAAGAGTGTCATTCCGGGCACAGAAAGGCCAGCAGCCATTATTTACCAGCAGAGACAGGCCTGCCACCTACTGCATTCTCAGTATGTGGCTTTCCTCACCTGTGAAATCAAAGAGCTGGCTCACCCAGCTCCCAAAGTTGTGAAGAGAATGAAAAGAAATGACCTATTTAAAATCACAATATAAGTACAGGTATTATTATTAGATAATAACCTATATCCATCTAATAACCTATATCCATTAACTAAAATTAAATCACTTATTAAATACACACATGCAAAAAACTCCTGGCCTAAACAGCTTTACCATGAGCTCTAGCAATAAAAAAAAAAAAAATAAATAATAATAATAATTCCAATCACACACAAAATATCCCAGATATCAGGAAAGAGGGGAATATTCTTTTTTTTTTTTTTAAGATTTTATTTACTTATTTTAGAGAGAGATCAAGCACACAAGCAGGAGGGGCAGAGGGAGAATCTCCAGCTGACTCCACACTGAGCATGGAACCCAATGCAGGGCTCAATCCCATGACGCCAAGATCATGACTTGAGCCGTAATCAAAAGTCTGACAATTAACCGACTGAGCCACCCAGGTGCCCCAAGGGAATATTCTTTTAATAAAGCTAACCTAAACTTGACACCAAAAACTTATTAACAAGGACAATAGGACAAAAGGAAAATCTTATTAATGATCTCAAAGGCAAAAAATATTAATAAGTTGAATCTAGCAGCATATAAAAAAGAAATACCCAATCTGGGTTAATTAATGTAGGAATGCAACAATTATTTTTCAATCTGATCTTACTAGACCTCTCTTCTGCAAAAAACCACTTTATTCTTCTTTTCCTTTCATCTTCAAACTTTCTATTTCCTTGCTTCCTTCTGTTATTTTTCTCATTTTCTTCTTTCTTCTTTCTCTTCCCAATCCTCACATCATGTATGAAAATTCTTCATTTTCAAAACTTCAACATCACTTAAATACTGAAGACACAAGTCTGTTCTCTAGCCCATACCTCACAATTATATTGCAGAGACAAGATATTTATTTGGCGTGCTCATCTACATATAAGTAACCCAGAAATGCTGGAATTAGGACAGAGTACTGGGGAGCAGAGAGGTGCACAGACAGAAGCACTATGAAGATCTACAGAGGGTTCCTCTCAGTTTTTCACTTGAGTACTGATCAGTGCAAGGGTGTGGAAGAATACCCAAAAAGAATCTGAAAAGAGAAGGCCAGAGAAGTTCCAGCAGCTCACACAGGGCAGGCGTAGTTTCTGGTCCCACCACCCAAGGGGAAAAACGTGCAATCTGCAGGGCACTGGGTAGACCACTCAGGAGCAGACTGCCTCACTAATGGGGGTAAATGAGCCCTCAATTAAAGGCTGCCATGGCCCCATTTCACGAAGTTTAAAAAGCAAGCCTCAAAAGCTGTTTCAAAGTAACATAACTATGTCCCCAGACAAAGATCTTAAAGGAAGACAAAATACCAGAATCAAGGTAAGTAAAATTAACCATGCCTGGCATCTAATAAAAAATTATCAGACATTCAAAGAAACAGGAAACTAGGACCCCTAAGAAGGAGAAAAATCAATCAATAGAAACAGATCTAGAAATGATACAGATGACATAATTAGTAAACCAAGAATCAAAGAACAGTTATTACAACCATATTTCACATTTTTGAGAAGGTAATCATGATCACGACAAGGAAAGACATGGACAATAATTTAGAAGACCCAAAACAAACTTCTAGAGATGAAAAATACAATGTCTAATATGAAAAATGGACTGAATGGGATTGATGGCTGGTTAGATGCCACAAAAGATTAATTAACCTGAAGACCGCAATAGGAACTTTCCAAACTGAAACACAGAGAGGAAAAAAGTGAATGGAACATCAATAAGCTGTGGAGTAATTTCAAGCAGCCTAAAATATGTGTAACTAAGTCTCTCAAATAGAAGGGGGAAGAAAAATAATTGAAGAAAACTAGGGTAAAATTTTTCTAAATTTCATGAAAATTATAAACTTACAGATTCAAAAAGTCAATGAACCCCAAGCACAAGAAACATAAAGAAAATGAACTACACAAATGGTTTAAAATTACTGATAAAGAGAAAAATCTTAACAGAGAAAAAAAAGACACATAATGTTGGACAGTTGACTTCTCATTGGAAATAATGCAAGACATGTGAGCAACATCCTTAAGTACTGAAAGAAAAACTGCCAACCTAGGATTTTATGCCAGCAAAAATATCTTTCAAAAATGAAGGCATACATCTTTGAAACATGGATGGACCTAAAGGGTATTATACTAAGGGAATTAAGTCAGAGAAGATAAATACCATATGATTTCACTTATATGTGGAATCTAAAAAAAACAAAACAAAGCAGAAACAGACCCATAAACACAGAGGACAAACTGGTGGTTGCCAGAGGGGATGGGGGTAGAGAGATGGGCAAAATGGGGTAAAGACAGAGGGAGGTGCAGACTTCTATTTATGCAGTAAGTCATGGGAATAAAAGGTACAGCATAGGGAATATAGTCAATGGTATGAGGGTTGTATGGTGACAGATGGGAGCTACACTTGTGGTGAACAGAGCATAACATATAGACTTGTCAAATCACTGTGTTATATACCTGAAACTAATGCAACATTGTGTGTTGATTATACTTCAATTAAAAAAAAAAAAAAAAAAGGCATGGGGTGCCTGGGTGGCTCAGTCAATTAAGCATCCAACCCTTGATTTTAGCTCAGGTCATAATCTCTCAGGGTTGTGAGATCGAGTCTCCACGCCAGGCTCCCTCTCCCTCTGCACTCCTCATCCCCCCCAAGCCAAAAAGGCATAGTCAATTATACCTCGATAAAATTTTTCAGACATAAAAGCTAAAAGAATTCATCACCAGAAGGGTGGCACTACAAGAAATGTTAAAGTGAACCATTCATACAGAAAGAAAATAACATCAGATGGAAATATGGAACTATTCAAAGAAAAAAAAACCTAGAAATTACGTGGGTAAATACAAAGGATTATTTTTCTTTTAAATCGTCTTAAAAGATAACTGCTTGAACAATAGCAATGTATTACAGGGATTATAACATACGTAGAGGGAAATGTATAGCATCAAGTGTCTATGTCAGAAAACAAGGAAGATCCCAGGTTTAAGCTATCACCTTAAAAACTTGAAGACAAACAAATGTATCCAAAACAAAGAAGGAAAGAATAGAAGAACATAATAGAAGGAAATTACAGAGATAAGAACAGAAAGCAATGAAATAAAGCTGAAAGAGAATCAATGAAACTAAAAGCTTGTTCTTTAAAAAGACCAATGAAAAAGAACAGAAAATGAACAGAGACATACACATACATGCCAAGGGTTCCAATGCAAGATCAAGTGTTTTCAATAGTGTTGGTTAAATAGAAGATCCACGCGGAAAAAAATGATCCTTAGCACTGCACCTCACATTATATACAAATTATACAAAAATAAATTTCCACAAAGACTGTCAGGAAAACAATAAGGCTTCTAGAAAAGAGTATTAGAGAACAGCTTCATGACTGTGAAGCTGTGGGGTAAGTAATGATTTCTTAAATGGGTCACAAATACATTACCCATAAAGAAAAAGACCAATAAACTGTACTCATTAAAATTAAGAACTGGGGGGCGCCTGGGTGGCTCAGTTGTTAAGTGTCTGCTTTGGGCTCAGGTCATGATCCCAGGGTCCTGGGATCGAGCCCCACATCGGGCTCTCTGCTCAGCGGGAAGCCTGCTTCTCCCTCTCCCACTCCCCCTGCTTGTGTTCCTGCTCTTGCTATCTCTCTCTGTCAAGTGAATAAATAAAATCTTAAAAAAAAAAAAATACATACATACATACAATAAAAGTAAGAACTGGGGGGTGCCTAGATGGCTCAGTTGGTTAAGCTTCTGACTCCTGATTTTGGTTCAGGTCATGATCTCATGGGTTATGGGATGGAGCCCTGCATCAGGCTCAAAGTGGAATCTGCTCTAAGATTCTCTCCCCCTGTCCCTGCCCCCACTCACTCTCATGCGCTCTCTCTCTCTAAAAATAAATAGGGGCGCCTGGGTGGCTCAATCGCTAAGCGTCTGCCTTCGGCTCAGGTCATGATCTCGGGGTCCTGGGATCGAGCCCCGCATCGGGCTCCCTGCTCAGCAGGAAGCCTTCTCCCTCTCTCACTCCCCCTGCTTGTGTTCCCTCTCTCGCTGTGTCTCTGTCAGATAAATAAAATCTGTATAAATAAAATAAAAATAAATAAATCTGGGTTCCTGAGTGGCTCAGTTGGTTAAGTGTCTGCCTTCGGCTCAGGTCATGATCCCAGGGGCCTGGGATTGAGTCTTGCATTGGGCTCCCTGGTCAGCCAGGAGCCTGCTTCTCCCTCTGCCTCTGTCCCTCCCCAGTGCTCATGCTTGCGCATGCGCTCTCTCTCTCCTCTCAAATAAATAAAATCTAAAAAAAAATAAAAAATAAAAATAAATAAATCTTTAATAAAATCAAGAAATGTTCTCTATCAAAGACACAATTAGGAATATGAAAAGGGGTGCGCCTGGGTGGCTCAGTCGTTAGGTGTCTGCCTTTGGCTCAGGTCATGATCCCAGGGTCCTGGGATCAAGCACCCCATCGGGCTCCCTGCTCCTCGGGAAGCCTGCTTCTCCCTCTCCCGCTCCCCCTGCTTGTGTTCCCTCTCTCGCTATGTCTCTGTCAAGTGAATAAATAAAATCTTAAAAAAAAAAAAAAAGGGAATATGAAAAGGTAAGCAGTTACTAGGAGTAATTACTGTTAATAATACATTTAAGGGACACCTGGGTGACTCAGTCGGTTGGGCATCTGCCTTTGGCTCAGGTCGTGGTCCCGGGGTCCTGGGATCAAGCCCTGCATCTGGCTCCCTGCTCCATGGGGAGCCTGCTTTTCCCTCTGCCTCTCTCTCATGAATAAATAAAATCTTAAAAAAAAGTAATAATACATTTAAGAAACCAACTTATTTCTGCTCTTGAGATATAAGTAGGAGCCTGCGAGATCTCCTTCAGCACATGCATATACAGCTAAACTAAGTAACCAAGAAATCTTTCCCAAAACAAGGCCAGGGGTACCTCTGTGGCTCAGTCGGTAGAACATGTGACTCTCTATTTGAGTTGTGAATTCAAGTCCCTTGCAGGGCATAAAGCTTACTTAAAAAAAAAAAAAAAAAAGGCCAAACTTTCTCCCTAAAATTTCTTCAAGCATAATCCTGGTTTAGCAAGAAAACTCATGGAAAGCAGGTTTGGGGGGAAGCAGGTGGACGGGCAGCACAGAATGATGATCAGGCTACTATCAGTTTTTCTTCCAAAAGAATCTGAGAATTCCAACAGGAATCTTCACTATCATTTATCATTCATTGCCCAGGTACCAGGTATTGTGCTTAAGCATTTACTTATGCTACCTCATTTATAGCAATTTGTAAAATTAACTCAAAATATCCCAAATCAAGTTAAGCTGACATGAACATCCACCCGAGGAAGCATGACTGATACTATCTGTAACTGTCAGAGTATTAAGTTCAACTGTACTTTATCTGAAAAAAAGAATATGCTAATGGTAAGGAAGCAGTCTTGAATGATATATAAAATGGAACCTTGGAGAGAGAAGAAAACTACAGCATTCTCCAATCCTATCTAGGAGATAGGGGAGGCCAGGACAACTGGCCATTAATAAATCCAACTAACTCTCCTTCCAGGCCCAAATAAGCTCCCCATGTAGTTTTGCTTAGTGAACATTTGTACTATTTAATGATTATTTCTCACTTTAAACTGGCATTTTGGTTTATACATTAGACTCTAGAGAATCAGTTCCCTGAGCCTAATCACCTCTGGGTGTACTAACAAATCATATTTTAAGCCTATAAACCAGAAAACCAGGTTCTAGAGAATATATGTCCATACAACGATACTGTGAGAGTCTAGGAGTCGGCCTGGGGCAGATAGCTGGTCTCCCCTCTATCTTGTCAAACATCTATTCAAACCACAATACTTAAAAAAAAGAAAAAAATTAGCTGAGTCTGAGAGCCATCTTTTGGCTCCACAGACAGGGATCTATCTCGGAATGGCCCCACTGTACTAAGTGAATCCCTAAAGCAGTCCCCTGAAACAGAAAGAGCTTTCTCACTGTCCTGTGCATTAATCAATCTACAGCTTTCTGAACGCAGATACCAAGAACCTCTAATGAGATTATCTTGAAAACCATTTTAGCACATTAGAAATACTCGGTGCTTAAGGAAGATTAAAGAATGGATCAATCTTGTAGAAGACAGAGCTGAAATAAACTGTTCCCAGCTACTGCAGGGATCAGGCCAAAGAGGATCCAGAGAAGTCAGGCAGCGGAACTCTGAGAAACCCTGGGACCTCAGGCCAGTTCCTTAGCTTGCCTGGGCCTTGGTCTCCTCTTCTGTAAAATGAGGGGATGGGACTAGGTAATCTGGAAGGTTCCTTTTCATCTTAAATTCCATTCCAATTGGTTCCTTCAGTGATAAATGGGAAAGGTACAGAAACAAATTTACCAAGAAAACTGAAAAGTAGCTTTATATAGTACATTTCTTCCCAAGTGGAATCTCTTTTACCTCCATTACAATAAAACTAGATCCAATGAGATAAAAGAACATTAGCATATAGAGTGAAACATCAGGTCACTACAGGGGTAACTGAAGAATGAAAACAAAAAGGAAGACTTACGTGTGTCTTTCGTATCTGAGGGTTTCTCGGATGGACCATGCCACCTGGTATGGCGAGGCCTGCTCTGAGTCCTCTAGTTCCTCCCCGCTCTCTTCGGACCAGTCCAAACCTGGGACATGTGAGAAGATATTACAAGTTAAAAAAAAATGTTTTATTTAAAATTTAGAAAAAAAGCTACCAAAAATGCATAACCCAAAACTTATAGCACATACTATCATCACTGTATGAATAAATGCCTCTCTATTCTGACAAAAATATTAATAATGACGTATGACATACACTCAGGTTTAAAATAATGACACTGTAACAAAAAAAAGCTATATTCCAAGGATGAACTTCTTCGTCAGACTCTTCACAAATGGAGCAGAAACATAAGCAGAGATTCCAGTCCTTCCCCCCACCAAAACACCATACATTAAACATCATACATAATGTCAGAAAAACATAAAACAAGGCTAATGTATGTTCAGGTAAGAAAGAAGTCAAAATGTACTGGTGGATTCACTCTACACTTCCACAAAGAAGGGCCCTAGGATAAACTGTCAAAGGCAGACACTTCATCCCCTTTCCCAACCCCTCTGGAGGAAAAGGACTCCATCCACTAGGCAGAGCCCTGCCCTGGCTCTTACCCTCTGCAGGAAGAGGAAAGGGTAAGAGGGCAATACTCTATTTCTAATGTGGCTTGGGCTTTCTTTTAATTCTTTTAAACAACAGCTGCCACATTCTGTGGCATTCTGAAAAACAAGTTTAGAGAGGACAATAGAGAAATACAGGATGAACAATGCTTACTTATTTTGTTAAATGCTACTAATTTTAATGATTGGATAATTATTAGCTTCCAACATAAAGGTTTTACCTTTTTAGAAGTTTTGCATCTTGAAAAGGTCTTGATAAATACTGATGTTGCACAGTCTAACGTGCATAACTTTAAATATACTCATACCGCTATGAGACTTGAATTAGATACCTTGATAACTAGTATTCGGTCTTCCTTCTTGAGACCCTCAAAAATCAGAAGACCACCTTCATTAGACAGTTATGTTAGAAAGGACCTCACAGGTTGCTTCTATAATTTAAGTAAGTTTACAAGTGCCAAATAGGGAAATTAAGAAAAGGTTAACCGAAATGCAAATTATAAATGCTTAAAATTAAGTAACACATTACCACTGGCATAAAGAAACCTCAAATTTAGTTCCAAGATGACTATCCAAATGTTAGGTCACCTTAAAAAGTAAGTTACTTAAAAAAAAAAGTTAAAATAATTAGTGATTAAAAAAAAGTAAAAAACAAGTAATCACAATAGCATTAGCTTCAGGATAGGATACTGAAAGGCGAGGTCTTTCAAACACAAAGTGACACGTATGGTATCTTTTAAAATGAGGACATAAATTATCTTTTATTGTTTTTGTATAATTCATAATAATTTCTACTAAGTCACCTATATCTTCTCTGAAAAAGTCAAGATCTAAGTTGTAAAAACTAAGATGGAAGTGTTTCTCTTGTGAAATTAACTGTCCAATAAAGCAAACCTTTGATCTTGGCTTTATTATCACTAGTTTTAATATAACTAACTGAGATAACCAGGCCAGACGAGACTGTAAAGGCTGATTACAAGATCGCATTTTTCTTAAAGTATACTTTGGCTGACATGAATGCAGACTATACTTGGTCATAACAGTGCACTACAATTTCTGGCTTCTCCAAAGTAACCTTTGTTTTGAAACCTAGGACCCTAATATGCTTGAATTTAAAGAAATGAAATAAATAAAATAAATAAAAATAAAAGGGAGGGGGGTGCATGGGTCGTTTAGTTGGTTAAGCGTCTGCCTTCGACTCAGGTCATGATCCCAGGGTCCTGGGATGGAGCCCTGCATGGGGCACCCTGCTCAGCGGGGAGCCTGCTTCTCCCTCTCCCTCTAACCTTGCGCCCTGCTTGTGCTCTTACTCACTCTCTCCCTCTCTCTCAAATGAATAAATAAAAAATCGTTAAAAAAAAAAGACAATACTTTTTCTGTAAATTTTCATTCTGTTCAAAATGACAAAAAACCAGCCTCTAACACAACATAGTTTGTTTCAAAAGCTAAAAAAATTACCAGCATCCATAAATACATAAAAGTATAAATAAATATTTAGTAGATAACACAGGTACATTGTGGAGTAAGAGGCAAACATTTGGGAAGAAATAAAGTTAGATTTTGCCTCAAAACTAATTCCTAATGAATTCCAAATAGAGGACTACAATGTAAATAAATCAAACAATAAAAGGACCGAAAGAAAATATGGGTGAATATATTACATACTCTTGGAGCCCAAACAAGTAAGAAACAAAATAAAACAAAACAAAGAGTCTGATTCAAAAGGAAAAAAATTCTAAAAAAATAGAACACATCAACAATTTTAACTCCTAAATTCCAAAATAATTATATCATAGATATTTAAAAGCAAATAACAAATGGGAAGAGAGGCTTTGCAACAAACATGAAATATGTATAAAAGATCATACCAAATCAATAAAAAAAAGAAGCCCTTCAACAAAAATGAGTGAAAAAACTCAAAACGTAAAATAAACAAGAAATACAAATGTCCAAAAAGCATATGAACAAATACTCAAAGCTACAACTACTATCTCAAAACAGCAGTTCTCACTTAAAGAATGGTCCATAGATTCCCCAGGGGTCCCTGAAACCCTCCTTAGGGAGTTCCTTAGGTCAACACTATCTTCAAAATAAGAAGACATTATCTGCTTTTTTCACCGTGTTGGCATTTGCACTGATGATAAAAAACAAAAACAAAAAACATGTAGGTCAATCTGCTGGCGCCTCAGCATGAATCAGGGTGGTGGGACCAAACTATACGAGCAGTCTTTCTGTGTTTCACACCACGATGTGTAGTAAAATAAATAAATACATAAATAAATAAATAACAGTTTTAAGAATATCCTTGGGGCGCCTGGGTGGCTCAGTCGGTTAAGCGTCTGCCTTCAGCTCGGGTCCGATCCCAGCGTCCTGGGATCGAGTCCCGCTCTTCGGTGGGGAGTCTGCTTCTCCCTCTGCCTGCTGCTCCCCTGCTTGTACGCACACACTCCTTCCCTCTCTCGGACAAATAAATAAAATCTTAAAAAAAAAGAGTATCTGTGACAAAGCTCGGTATAGGTATATTAAAGACTGTTTATTAAATCTTAGTTCTTGACTGCGCGTCTTTACACCAGTGTCTGTGACTCCATGTGGAGTCAGAAAGCCCCTGTGCGGCACACCGCAAACATAGGGTGGTTGTCTTGAGGAAAAGCCCTTGCAGCACCTGGTGTAACTGTGACCTCAACGAGCTGCTTTTTTTCCATTCGACACCATTTTTATTTGAAGGAGTGACCAACAAACTATGGTTACTAAGACCTGGATATCTGACAGTCATTTTTTCTAAAATGAACACAGTGAAACTGTCACCTCAAGGAAAACAATGGACAGGACTTGTTGCCAACAATGAAATTCAGATTTTCACTTGAAAGCTTGATTTTGGTTTTTTGTGAAAACTTGGAAGTCATCACTGAGTCTATGACAACTTTCTAACAGACTATTCTGACGAGATTGGTGGTAATATTAAAGAATGTGATCTTGTTTTGTTTTTAAGTAGGTTACACCCCCTAGTGTGGAGCCCAACGCGGGGCTTGAGCTCACGACCCTGGGATCAAGACCTAAGCTGAGATCAAGAGTTGGATGTTTAACTGATTGAGCCACCCAGGCATCCCACGAGAGTATGATTTTTAAATTTTGTATAATGAAATATGTCCACATTTGGGATATATGTTTAACTAGGTAAACCAGTATTTTCTAAATGACCAATATATGATGTTACAAAATCACGCATGGGTAAAAAGATCCCTTCAAAGTGCAAAGCAGGGCGCCTGGGTGGCTCAGTCATTAAGTGTCTGGCTTCGGCTCAGGTCATGATCCCAGGGTCCTGGGATCGAGCCCCGCATCGGGCTCCCTGCTCAGCGGGAAGCCTGCTTCTCCCTCTCCCACTCCCCCGCTTGTGTTCCCTCTCTCGCTGTCTCTTTCTCTCTGTCAAATAAATAAATAAAATCTTAAAAAACAAAGTGCAAAGCAGATCAATGGATTTTAATGTAATGATTTGCAAAATTCCTTGATATGGTTTCAGATTTCACACTGCAACTAATCTTTAAGAAACTACCATTTGTCAATTTTCGGTATAGGGTCAAATAAGAATATCCACAATTATTTTTAAAAAGCTAGTAAAATATTCTTCCCTTTTCCAACTCCAAACGTGTAAGCCATATTTTCACATACTAATCAAAACCACATATGATGACAGCAGACAGGAGAATCTAACTGTCTTCCAGTAAACCACACATTAAGATTTACAAAACAATGTAAAATAATGCTGCTCTTCACATTATATTTCTTTTCTTTCGGGAAAACATAGCTATTTCATAAAAAGAATATGTTAACATGTGGTGTTATCTTTAAAAATGCATTAACATTTTAAAAATTTCTCAGTTTTAACTTCTAATTCAGTAAATATCAACAAATGTGACTCACATACATAAAGGCTCTACAGTGTCCTCAACCATTTTTAGATGTAAAGGGATTCTAAGGGCTAAAATTTGAGAAACACTTATCTAGAGTTATGCAAATTAAAGCAAATTTTCTATCAAATTTGCAAAGGCACAATAATAACCAATATCCAGTACTGTAAAGATAGAGAGAAACTCATCTCATACCCTGCTGAAAGAAGGGTAATGTGACAAAATAGTTCTGAAGGAAAATTTGACAACATGTATCAAAAAGCTTTTAAAAAAATGCAAAAGCTTGGAATCAGCAATTCTGCTTCTAGGAATCTGTCTGAAGGACAAATTAGAGATGTGACAGTAATTATTTTAGTATGAGGTTATACAGCTACACTTTAGAATAATATAAGCTGGAAACAACCTAAATTAGAGAAAGAATTCAGCTGTGACAAATTATATTGTATATGAAAAATTACTACCTTCATAGTACATTGTGAAAAATTTTAAAACAGGTTATAAAACTGTATGTACAGCAGGAACCCAATTTTACAGATATGAAATATACCAAGGCATTAACAAATGGGTATTAATAAGGTTTGGGTGTTTTATTTTTTTTTTATATATACCTTTTCTTTAAGTTTTATTAGTTGTTTTAATTACCAAAAGTCATACATGGCTTAGTAACAGGTGAAACAATATAAAACTCTAATAAAGAAGAGATGCCATTCCCATCTCCGTAAAAACACATCCTATCCAATTCTGTCCTCCCCTTGACAGTCAGTGTTAACAGCCTGGTAGTGTATAACCATTCACACGTTAAAGACCCATGCTTACACCCCAATAGGCAAACATCTATCTGTCCATATGCTTAATCAACAGACACACTGATGTCCCTTGTTTATTTATTTTTACAAAAATGGGGTAATACAATACCCCTGGATTTTTTTCTACTTGCTAATATAAAATAGGCACATCTACTTATAAAAGTTGTTTGAGGATTTTTAATACTGCAAGCAACGCTGCAATAAACATCCTTGAACACATATCCTAACATTCTGATATTTTTTTCACCCATAGGAATAGAGTCCCACAAGTGAGTTTGCTGGCTATATATACACTCTTAATTGGTAAATACTGCCACATTATTCACCAGCAATGTAGAAGGCTCATCAACACTGGATAGAATTTTTGCCAATCTGATAGAAATTGTTATTTTAATTTGCATTTCCACACCTGCTATGGGGACTGAGGTTCATTGGTTTACTAACCATTTATATTTCTTCTTCCTCTATTCCTCTTTTCCTATTTTTCTATTACTATCACATCATGCAAATGATTTTTCCTAAAGTTAGAATCACAGCTCACACCATATTTAAGACTATATTCCAAATGAATTGAAGGTTTAAATAATCAAACACAGAACAATCAAATTATCAATAAGAATATATAAAATACCTGTATGAACTTGGGATCAGAGAGATTTTCTTGAGCAAGAAAATTCAGAAGCAATAAAGGAAAGACATTTCACTACATTAAAGTTTTACCTGTAGTTTTTCACTTTTAAATCATGAACAGGCATCGCTTTGGGAATTTTTTTTTTACAAGGTTTTTTGTTTGTTTGTTTTTTAACTGTCAGCAGATACTAACAATGCTATCATTATTCCAAAGTCCTACGATAAGCCATGTCGAAAACTTCATCAGACACAGGTGCTGAGCTCACAGGGGCAGAGAACCCAACACAACTGCCTTTCGATTGCTGTCGCTACCACAAACTAGAAACTGTGACTGCCATTCCAAATTTGCCGACTCCTACTTCCATATCCTGTCCGCCAAGGATCATCCCCTCCACTAGCCTATTTCCTTGACGACGGCCCCCCTAAACACAGTCTTGCACTGGACTCCCCGGGTCCCAGGGCCCCGCCACCCGCATCACAGACGCGGTGGGTCTGAACACTGAGCCTCCCCTGCAAGCGCACGCTGTGTTACAGTCCGGGAAACGAGAGAACTCACCTAAATGGGGAAAGAGATCAGTGTCCAACTGATGTTTCTGGGTGCACAGTTTCACCAGTCTGTGCAGGCGACTTATGCAGGAGAAGTGTGGAGAGAAGGCTGTGGCTTTCATGAGGACCCGGTCAGTCCGGGGCGGGTCCGCGGCGGGAGCCCTACTGGATGGCCGGAGGGGCAGCGGCCTCGCTTGTGCTACAGTGTGTGTGGTGGGGGCCACTCCCTGCATTGGTAGGCTGGTGCTCGGAGGTGGAGGGGACTTGCAGACTACACCCTGCGGTGGCGGTGGCGCTGGAGGTTTCAAGGACGAGGCTAAAGGTGACAGGTGGGAGAGCTGCGGCGGGGCCTGCTGCTGTGAAGGCGCAGGAGGGGGACTAAAGTGCTCTTGTCGGACTTTTAAAATCTCCGTCTCTCTCTGGCGCTGCCGATTCTGGGCCAACTTGCTCTGCAACTTCTTTCTCACAGTTGCCCCTTTCTTTAGGTCATCATCTTCCTCGTTGAAAGCGAATGGGTCTTCCAACTCGGTTTCCAGATAGTGGAGAGGGACCCTAGCCCCGGGTGGAGAGAGGGACATTCCATCCAGCCCGTTGGGCATCTTCAAGGCCAACGGGGGCACCGTCAGGCTAAAGGCCATGGTATCCATCTGGTGCCTGACCTTCACCTCATCTATAGGATCATTCTTTTTCTTCCTCTCTTTTTTCGGGATAAAGCCAAGTACCTGCAAGTGGCTGTTGCAGTACCTTTAAAAAACACACACGGGGAAATGTTTATGATATACACTAAGAGAAGCTGAATATAAAACTACATAGTATAAAATGTGAATCCTACCTAATATATTATAATGCATGACTATAGGAACTATTGGCATTCATGGATTTAACATAAACAACTTCTACTACTCTCAAGCACGCCTCAAAGTCTGCAATTTTCCTAAAGCAAATAGGTGAGTTGTGTGTGTGCAGAGGCTGCCAGACAGCAGCGAGTCATTCCAACACTGAGTGGCCCCGGATGACCATCCAGCTATTGCTTCTCACTCTGCATTGTTATTTTGTATTCACAGCACAAAAAGAACTCATCAAGTCTAAAGGATCTCTAAAAACTCTGTTATGGAGAGGAAAGAAAATCCTGTCTATATATCTATATATATTCCAATGTCATTCGAGTATTTGTAGATCCACAAAGATCTTATGACATAATCCCTAAAAATACCAAGTGCCTACAGTGTATTCTACACACACACATACACACACAGATTGAGAGAGAGAAATAAAGAATACAGAGGGAAGGAGAAAGTAAAATAATAAAACTAGTTAGAGGGATTATAGATGAAATGAGTTCCTCAACAGCCAGAGAAGTATGTTTATACCTGCAGTAGGTACTAAAATAATGCCCTTTATACAGATGAGGAAGCTAAAGTTGATAAAAATTAAATAACTTGCCCCAACCCCCCGCTCTGGAAACAGAGCTGAGACTCAAACGAAAAATCTAAGCTCAGGAGACTCTCCATAGTCTTCAGCAATGAGGTTACTTTTGTAATGTAAATGGTATTTTAAAAATACTAAAAAGGACAGAATCCTTCTACTCAGTAAGAAAGAAGAATGCATGTTGTTCCCATAAACCACACTGAAAACCTAGAGGCGTTTAACTGGTAGTAAAGTAGTGTTTCCCAGACTGGGATTCCTCATGCAGCTCAGAAGATTAGCAAGTACGCCACAAAAAGAGTATTCCATGCTTAAATAAGTTTGAAAAATGCTGGCTTCAACAGAATTAGACAACGATTTTGTTGTCTGTTTCTGCTGAACAACTTCTCAAAGCATTTTGTATGAAAACGTGCATTGCGCTTCAAGGTGGCAATGTACCCATCTGGCAGGGTTTCCCAAACTTACTTGAAAAGGGCATCTATTTTTATTGTAGTGCACTTGTGCTATCTCCACAGAACACAGTTTGGGTAAAAATGGCAATAAAGTAATTAATGTCAATCTTGAAACTCACTGGGCCGCATCAGACAAATTTTTAAATAACTGTTAAAAATACAGATTCACCAAATCATCAAGAGACATGGTTTTGTTGGCTTGTCTTAGAAATAAATCTCTCAGAGACACGCCTCCATTTTAATAGGACTATTAAGAAAAAGCTTTCCGGACAGTAAAAAGAATCTACACCGTGTGTGTGTGTGTGTGTGCACGCACACTCGCACATACACACCTAGCAGGTTTAGGTTGGGTCTCACATAGACCTTAAACAGAATAGATTTATAAAGCTGTGGCCAAAAAGGAAAAAGTTTCAGGGATAACTGCGTGATTTTTGTTACTGTTTTCAAGTCATTTTTAAATTAACAAAAGGATTAGTGGGGGAGAAATGAGGTGGGATAGTTTTTAAATTTGGAAATGAAATTTTTCTGCTCATTACACATGGGCAGCCTGAACAGGTAACTGAGCCTGCTCTGTGCCACCTCACGTAACAGGGCAGAGGCTAATCTGCACGTCCAGCCCTCCTTCAACCTCACCCTCAACTCCTGCTCCAGCTACTCTGTCAGCACTACCACAGAGTCTGAACTTGTAAAACACTTCCTCTTCTAGAAGGAAAGAATTTTCATAGCTAGAATTACAACAGCTTACTTCGTTATGATCAGTGTTTAAAAGAAGTATGCAAATATGAATTGAATAACTATATAGGGGAGTGACTGCTAATGGGTTCTTTTGAAGGGACGAAAATGTTGTAAATTAAACTGTGATGAAAGTTGTACAACCCTGTGAATATACTAAAAAATACAGAATTGTACATTTCAAATGAGTGAATTGTATCAGATGTGAATTATGTCTTAATTAAGCTATCTAGGAAAATGGTAAACATATAGGAAACAAAAAACTTGACAAATCACTACTAAAAAATATATAAAATTAGAGTAAACAAATTTAAATTATATAAAATAACCAATTTAATAAAACCACTTACCTCTGAGAAACCAAGGCTACAGTAATAAGCCTTATTAGCCTCCCATTGCACAAGTACATTAGAAAATGAACTTTACTTTTTAATTATACCAGTACTCCTACTGAACATAACATTACTCTATTTCAAAGAGGTAGAATCCCTTAAGTTAGCATTTTTAATACATACCAGAAGTTAGACACCAGAAACTAAGAAGCTTCCTTTAGCTGACCACCAATCAGATAATTTTATCAATTAAAAGTCACTGGGAGTTTGTTTTCTATAATAATACATAAAACCATCTCAAATTCCTAAGTGTCCAAAGAACAACTGCATTAATAATGAAAGCTTATTTTCAAAAGAATATCAATCTTTTCTACATTAGGTCATATAATGTAGTTATTAACGATCAATATTTATATACACGTTAGACTTTATATCAATTCAACCTGGATTTCTTGAGGCAACATAAGAATATTACCTCCTACTGATGTCTACTTTATCTCCAAGCAACCCTACAAATAATAAAAATATTAATACCATTTGCATTGGTTTGAACCAATTTGAAAAGATTTATGTAACTTAGTACTTAAGCTTAGTTTCTTTTGATACAGCCACACAAGTCCTTCCCCTTCTTTTCTTGTTCTAAAAAGAGGAAACTACTTTGAATATCAAGGTGAAGACCTATGATTCAGAGAATTAATATTTTGGAGAAATTCAGAGCAACTCTTGTTTTACTTCTCGCTGCTAGCTATTAAGATAGTACTTGCTTCCGCTGAAATGGAAAAAAAAAAAAAAATCCAATGTGGACAATTGCAAATGTGGTAAACTGAATTTAAGACAAAATTACAGGGGTGCCTGGCTGGCTCAGATGGAGGAGCCTGTGACTGTTGATCTCAGGGTCATGAATTTGAGCTCCATGTTGGGTGTAGAGATTACTTAAATAAACCTTAAGGCGCCTGGGTGGCTCAGATGGTTAAGCGTCTGCCTTCAGCTCAGGTCGTGATCCCAGGGTCCGGAGATCGAGCCCCACATCTGGCTCCTGGCTCAGGAGGGAGCCAGCTTCTCCCTCTCCCTCTGCCTCTCCCCCTGCTCATGCTCTCTTCTCTCTCTCTCTGTATCTCTGTGTCTCGAATGAATAAATAAAATCTTTAAAAATAAAATAAACTTCAAAAAAAAAAAAAGGGACAAAATTATAGATGTGTTTATAGTGGAGCTTGGAGTAAAAACTGAATCCAAGTTCATCAATTCTTCAAGTTAAAAAAGGCCAGGGGTAAGAAACGGGCATGGTAAGTCTGCTAGAAGCTGGACAGCTTATGTTTAGCCAGGTACAGTGGTCCCTTTCTCAACTGAGATTAAAATGTTATTCCTTGCCTCACTGAGCAGCTGCTTCTAACTTTCAGGTATTGTAATGTGAAGCTTTAAGTGCGCATTAGAAATTCCAAGGGAGTATTCCCAAATCACCACATGATGCTATATTCATTTTGGTGGGAGCTCTATCAACACAAATTATTTATTTCACCATAGAAGTGTAAAAATTGCTCACCATGACATATACAAAACATGACTTCTTTTCAACCCATTTATGCAGGTGACATCTGTTTATGCATAGAAACAAGGATGAAGGCTGTATATACATATTTTAAAGATTAAAGTAAAAAGTTCACATTCTCTACCTAAAGTTAACAGTATTTGAAACTTTTGGGGAATAATTACACATCTCTCTGTAATATCCGACAATGCCCACACGGTTTCTGGAGAACCGAAGAAAAAGGAATGAAAAAGAGATTATATATGAAATAGTCTGAATTTTCCTGAGACTATGAAAGATGAATAACTATCCTAAGACT
The DNA here is from genome assembly GCF_029215605.1 of Mirounga angustirostris. NCBI lineage: Eukaryota > Metazoa > Chordata > Mammalia > Carnivora > Phocidae > Mirounga > Mirounga angustirostris. The sequence goes on from NW_026991711.1 coordinate 166,014,069, forward strand.
CTTTCTCTAAAAACATCTCCATGTTTTTTAATTCAGCCAAGTAAAAATTCATAATCCTAGTGATAAAGCCTACTCTTACTATAAACATACCGTTTCTCAATTATGTTAAACATACTTTACATGGAACTCTTTTAACCAAAAGAGGCAAGATTACAGAACAATGCCAAACACTGCTTAGAAGTCTGAAAGTACATCTTCTCAATAATTCAAGTAATCATTCTTTTGAATAATTCTTTTTCAATAAGTACATACCCTTTGCTACCTTTCCAGCACAGATTAAAAAATTCCAAAATTACCATTAATTACAACACCTAAATAGTTCCTATAATTTCTGTTGTTTAAGCAGATTTCTATCATAATCAGGAACTACTTTACAAAAGACTGCAAACCAAACACAAGCAACGATTTTGAGGAAAAATTTCTTTTAAAGTCTATTAAACCAATTAAAAAAAAAAAAACCAAACACACTCAAACATACTTTTCAAATAATTCCCCACTCCTCCATTTTCTAAAAACTGCCAATTCTTGTCTTTAGAAGCATTCCAAGGTTTACTTAGATTATCCCAGAACTCAATGCTTAAATTCACATTTAAAAAAAGAAAAAAAGAAAATTCCAGGCCTACGAATGAAATCAAAGATGGATTTCCATCATTAGCTCTTACCGACGATCCTCTGATTTGGGGATGGGGTTGGTGCAGCGTTGGCTGTTATACTTGGCCACATATTCACATTGCTTGAAGGGGGCAGTCTTGTCCTCCAGAACGTGTCTGATACAGAAAGCGTACCCGTTGAGTCGCCGCTGCTTGCACAGTTTGGGGCTATATGAGCACAAGGGCTTATTGTCAACCTCAGAGAAGTGTATATGTTTCCCTTCATACATCACGTGACTCTATTCCTTGTGAACATCAGCTAAAAGACCACCACAAAAAAAGAAACCCAAATGATAAATCAGAGAGTATAAGGCAGATTTAAGTTGAGAATTTCACTGAGGGACTTCTGGCCCCACAGCCATACCTGATTTTAAATCTTCTGCACCATTGCAATGTTAAGAGAACCCCAAGGATACCACAGTTTGGAATGCTGCAGAATCAAGATGAAGCAGATTGTCTACAAAAATATCAAAAGGCCTAGTTAACAAATAGAAACGAGAAAAGCTTGCTTACCTGGGAAGTCAAATACTAGGATATCACCCTTCCTAACAGGATGGATTCTCCTTTGTAATCCATCATCCCAATATGAAATTAAAATAGTAAGAGACATTATAAAATACCAAGTTACCTCCCCCCTCCAAATTGAACCAAGTAATTTTTACTCTGGGAAGGTTCTTTCAAGTACCTCAAACCAGCGGGGCTCTTTCAAACAAATTAAGGCGGCAGGTCTTTGTATTTCATTACTGGTGGTTGAATGCTACATCTATTTTCAGAATGCAAATCTCTTCACAATACCAATGGAATGAACCTGTAGACTTAAAACGTCCCTCAGAAATTTGACATATTGATATGTTGACAAAATATTTGGCCATTTACAACAAATGTTTCTATGAAATACAAAAAGGGGGGGCAAATTCCTGTTTTAGAAGTCATTTTCCCCGGAATTATTTCCCCACATTTATCCCATCCAAAATGTAAACTTCTTGAGCCCAAAGAGTAGTCACCTAACTACACTTCCACCATCCAGGGCATGGCTATATACCACATGCTGCAGCCAATTACAGTAAATACGGTAAGAATCAGGACTTAAATGTTTGGAGTTTTAGTAACAAATGGAAGGAAGAAACCACGTAACACCCACTACTTCTCTGCACACAGAATGGCCAGCAGTAACATTTCCATATTATAACACCAAGACAGTCTACAGTGAAAACAGATTTGTCAAGTCAGGCTGTAGTGGGCCCCTGTGGTTTAATCTACTTTCTCCAGAATCTACAAGTCATCCAGATGGGCTGATGGAATAGCTTGAATACTAACTACAAAAAAACTCCAGAACACGCTCTTCTTTACAAAACTGAGCATGAAATTCCTTATACCCATAAATGTCAAGACACATATCTGCTTAAAGGAGTCAGAAGACACGTTTGCCAAAATCTGCCACTTAGTGTTACCTTGAATAAATAATACAGCCTCAGTTTTATCATCTGTAAAATAGGGCTAATAATAGTAGCTATGTTATCATCAGGTTGCTCTAAGGATACAAAGCATGCAACACACCAACTACCTTGCTTAGTGCATGTTAAGCACTGAACAAATGAGGTTATTAAAAAATGTCAATGCTTCTTATTACTTACATTCTACCTGTTGGTGATAGAGAATTTCTATTGCCCTTGAGTATTTCACTGTAGCAGAAAAAACAACTGAAGTATTAGCTTAGTTAATAAAAATCACATTCATTGCTGAGTAAACCTAATTAGATATCAATGTAAATCAAAAATAAGAGCTTTCGGGACGGCTGGGTGGTTCAGTCAGTTAAGCGTCTGCCTTCGGCTCAGGTCATGATCCTAGGGTCCTGGAATCGAGTCCTGCATTGGGCTCCTTGCTAAGCAGGGAGACTGCTTACCCGTTTGCCTGCCGCTCCCCTCGCTTGTGCTCTCTGACAAATAAATAAATAAAATCTTAAAAAACAAAACAAAAAACAAAAATAAGAGCTTTCCCTTTTTACTTTATTAGGATACAAGGAGAAAAAGTTGTATTAAAAATTTAACTGCCCTAAAGGTCTAGATGCTCAAAGACAGGAAATATTTCAAAGCAAACCCATGCTTTTTTTTTTTTTAATAGAGAGGGAGAGAAGGGGAGGGAGAGAGAGAATCTTAAGGGGGGGGGGCTCCATGCCCAGCACAGAGCCTGACGTGGGACCCGGATCTCACAACCCTGAGATCGTGACCTGAGCCAAAATCAAGAGTCGGACACTTAACCGACTGAGCCACCCAGATGCCCCATGCTGTTTCATTTTTATACTCTCTTTGGCTTGCTCATCCACCTGGTCAGTATTAAATATTTCGTAAATTAGTTCAAGTAAAACTGTATGAACTTTGGGGAAAAAAATACACTGGATATAAGTGAAAAAAGTAGCCAATATATCTATCTTATGAGAATATTTTATAAATCATAGAAAGACTGGGGGCAGGGATGGGAGGGATATGAAGGACAACCTTCACTTTTAAGACCTATTCTAGATCTACAATCACATGTGATGTATCTAGACTGATGATTTCCCCTTTCTTTCCAATTTTTATACATCTTTTTTTCCCCCCATTTGAATTGGCCAGAACTGCTGGAATAATGTTAATAATAATGGGGACCACTGTTATTCCTACCATTGCTTACAGTCAATGGTAGAAATAACAGAAGCTTTTACCATAAAATTTATTTCCTGTTATGTTAAGTAAGTATCAAGTAATTCCTGTTTTATTAAGAGTTGTTTCTTAAAAAAAAAAAAAACTCAGAATGATGGTTAATTTTACCAAATTCTTTTACAGCTTGAGAGAAAATCATGTTTCTCTTTTGTACTGTTAAAAACATGGCATTTAGTATTTCCCAATACTGATGTATTTAGTATTTCCTGATACTTCATACTGAGAACTTGGTCATCGTGTATTACTCTTTGCTAAATTACATTTGCTAATTTTTAGGATTTTTGTAATTTGAAAATGGTCTAGAGCTTAGGGGTTTTTTAAAATATTTTTTCAGAATTTGGTATCAAAATAATAGTTCCAAAAATAACTTAGAAAACCTTTCCCTTTTTCTATATTCTGAAACAAGTTAAAAAGCACTGCAGTTATAATGTTCCTTAGAAGGTTGCCTGGGCCTCACAGTGCTTTTTTGTGCACATCAGGTTTTGAAATTTACCTGCACACAATTTAGCAATATGTCCACTTACATTTAATTTCCTGAATACCTGGGATTCAATCTCATATTCTGTGTGCATTCATACACAGGTGACATTTGCAAGTTCTCCCTTTGTTCATGATTAGGCTCAACAGGAGTTTACCTGCTTAATATTGTTATCAACATCTTCAAAAATACAAATAAATAAAAAAGCCAGATCTCTTGGATTTATTAGTACCTCCATGTATGTTTTCTAAATTCATCAATTTCTGCTTTTATATTTGCTAGTATCTTCTTTCTACTTTCTTTGTTTTTTGTGGGGGTTTTTTTTTGGTAACTTCTTGGGCTGAACTATCTTACTATCTCAATCTTTTCTTGCTTAGTACTTTATTTTTATTTATGACTTTTCCTCAAGAGTACTGCTTTAGTCATATCCCAGAGGTACAACATAGAATTTTGATTATCAGTACTTTCTAGTTGATTTGGATTTGAGTTTTCAGTTTTTCCTTTGGCCCAAGGGTTACTTCATTTTCTCAGACGGCAAAGTTTTATACTTTCTTTTGCTTTAGTTCTTGTTAAGAATAAAGAGCATAAAAAAAAAAAGCATAATCTGCATATATCTCTGCTTTTTGGATTTGACAGATATTTTCTTTGGGGTCTAATAGGTATGCTTGAAAAAGAATGTTTCCAAGGTATGTTGTTATTCCATTATCATGCTATTAACCTTTTACTTTAAAAGTCTTCTGATCATGGGTCAGCAAACTGGCTTTCAGGACAAATGTGGCCCACTACTAGTTTTTGTAAATAGTTTTACTGGAACACTGTCCTGTTCATTCATTTACATGTTATCTATGGCTGCTTTCACATCGTTGTCAGTAGAACTGAGTACTTGCAAAAGAGATTATATGGTCACCACACCTAAAAAATTCACTAAATAAGTAAATATACAATAAACTTACTAAAATATTACTTGCTGGTCCCTTTTCAGATGCCTCTCTTAATGGATTTAACTTTTTTGCTCCAATCTGTCATTTTCTAATAAATTAGTTTATCCAATTTATAATTTTGTATTTGTTTATGACAAATAGTTTGTCATAATTTTATCTTTTTTAATACTTTTAATTTTTATTACATATTTCACTATATAGTCTGTTTTCTTGGAAGATTTATAGTCTATGTCCTTTAGATAACATCTCTTTACTCCACATTAAGAAAATTAGTATATAGTTGACCCTTGAATAATGCAGGAATTAGGGGCACCAACACCCTACTTGGTCAAAAATCCAAGTATAACTTTTGACCTTACTTACCTACTAAGAGCCTGCTGTTGACCAGAAGCTTTACTGATAATATAAAGAGTTCATTAATACATATTTCTCATGTATACGTCTTACATACTATATTCTTATAATAAAGTAAGCTAAAGAAAATATTAAGAAAATCATAAGGAAAATACATTTACAGTACTGTATTTATAGAAAAAAAATCTAGTTTGGACCTGCACAGTTCAAACCATGTTGTTCAAGGGTCAGCTGTACTTAGCATTATTGTGATTGATCTCATGTTATGAATGATGAGAAAAATTTTCATTTTTGTAACCATCTACCCAATCCCCAACTCTTAATTTTTCCCTTATATTTCTACATTGCCACAATATTAATATTAGCATTAATATTAGTTATACATTTAAATTTATTTAATGCTAATCACTAATCCTTTTAACTCAGTTTTAAACTCATCTCTTGATTCAAAAGTTTCCTCCCTTCTCCGGCCCTGTCCCCCACCCTCCCCTGACCTGCACGGCTAAGTTAATGAGAACTAAGCCGAAGTTTTTCTGTTTGGAAACATGTGTCAATTGATATTAAACTATAGCTTGCCTGGATGTAAAATTCTTGGGTCATATTTTTTTATCTAGTGACTGCGTTTTTTCACGTGTTACAGAATGGAAAAGCTTGTAAGGCCAGCCTCTTATTTTATAGGGGGCTGGACTTTTTTTTTTTTTTTCCATTTTGACCCAATAATAGTCTTTACATTTAAAGACTAGAAACCATTCTAAAATGTCAGGTCTTTTATTGTGGGAAACTCCTAACGTCTTGACAAATTCTTTCTGCTTCAAGGATTCTATATGTCAGGGATATCAATTACTGGTATGCTAAATTCACTATGTTTCATATCTATTATTCTCTAGTCTTTCTTAATTTTTACTCTTTTCCATTTTGGATTGCTCATATCTCTCAAGCTTACCTCCAGTATTCCCAGCTAGAGTGTGTATCTGCTGCTTTGAAAGTGACCTTCATTTCTAATAATGACAAGAATCTTTTATTTTGTAACCTGGTTCCATCAGTTCACTCTTATCTCTTCCTGTTGTCTTCTCATTGATTTCTTGAGCTTTTGTGTCTCATCTTTAGACTCCTGCCTCAGAGGAGCTATATCTCATCCTCAACTTCACATGCCACCTCCCACCATAGGGATCTCTGTTCATAATTTTCACTTGCTGTGCTGTTTCTGAAAATGATTATCACCAACACTCTTCCCTTGAAGCTCAACTCAATGCTGAACTCGCCTCCCCAACTCACAGAGGCCCACATGCCATAGATTTTCAGGGGATGATAATGTAGGCTTTATTCCTCTTCAGTTGACCAAGATCGGCAGCTGTAAGGCTGCTTGCTGCCAGTTTCTCCTCCACTCTAAACTTCTTGAAAAAAATAGTATGCACAGTCCGTAATTCAGCCTCACCTCTTGCCACTCAGGGAGCCCAATGTACATACCAACTTTGTCATTCCACATACGCGGCTTATTGGTTTTGTTCCCATGGTGGGTCAGCCACTTGGCAGAAGGCTGTGCCCTCACTTTGCCTGAGTTCATGCTCTCCTGTCATCCTTCTGCTTTGGTTCAATTTTCACTGCACTTACCGGCACTAATTCACAAATTCTGGTTACAAGATTTTGTTAGTTATCAAAGAATGAGCTGCTTTTCTGTTTCTCATGCTCCTTATTATTTCTAGTTGGTTTAGAGAGAACAAAGATGTCAGTATTCCACCATCATTAACCAGAAATCTATTTTAAAATTCTGCATAGTGGGGCGCCTGGGTGGCTCAGTTGGTTAAGCGACTTCTTTCGGCTCAGGTCATGATCCTGGAGTCCCTGGATCGAGTCCCGCATCGGGCTCCCTGCTCGGCAGGGAGCCTGCTTCTCCCTCTGACCCTCGCCCCTCTCATGTGCTCTCTCTCTCTCATTCTCTCTGTCTCAAATAAATAAATAAAATCTTAAAAAAAAAAAAAAAATCTGCATAGTAAAATATACCAAAATAAAACCAAGATCATAAATGTATTATCTAATTTTTTATAATAAACACATTACTTTTGTAATCTATTTTTAAAGAATCAATATGCTATTAAAAAAGTTAATAAACTTGACTCAATTCATTTCACTATGTGAAATCCACATGACTCTAGCTTTAATGGCAAGTATTTATTAAACACTTGTGAAAAGCCCATCATTTTCTCAGAAGCTGTGGAAAATATAACAGCAAAAGATGCAATTTTTAACTAATATAACACTGTGTGTTAACTGGAATTAAAATAAAAACTTAAATTAAAAAAAAAAGACAATTTTCACCTTTAGAAGATACAGTCTCTAAGATGAGATGGGTTCAAAAGGAAGTGCACAACTAGAGGACCTCACCCACAGCTCTGAGCACCCAGGCTCCTCTAGTCTCCTCAGATCTAAAAGGCTGCTCCCTTTGCCCAGAGCAGTAGACATCTTCCCTCTCTGTGTGCCCCCATCTCCGGCCAGCTGGAGGCCAATGCTTCAGGACTCAGCTTAGTCACGCCACATGCAGATTACCAAAGGCTGAGTTAGTTACGTGCTCCATGCATTTCCCTGTTTTGGCAGTCATCACATTCTGTAACTGCTTATTCTTCTGTTGTCTTCCCACCTAAAAAATAAAGTTCCCAAAGAGACGAACAATTTTCTGTTCATCATTATACATCCCAGGACCTAGCACAGTGCCCAGAAGTTAATAGGTGCTCAACAAATACAGCCACTTACATCAACAGCTTCTGTGACAATAACTCTTAATTCCTGGTGGTCTACCTGAAACAAAGGTTACTAGATTCACCCAGGGATCATTAAATAATTCTTTTAAAAATCACTAAATCAGGACTTCAAATAGTCTATACAATAATTTCTAATAGCCACAGTCATACAGCAAGAGAAAGTGTAATTTAGAAACGTGAAAGTTTTTGAATATTCCAGAATATCTCATGAACATCAAATAGATGTCATATAATGTGGCACCCAATGTCTATTCAGCAAATAATGTTTAAAAAATACGCAAGAATGCAGGGGTGCCTGGGTGACTCAGTTGGTTAAGCAACTGCCTTTAGCTCAGGTCCTGATCCCAGGGCATCCAGCCGGCTTCCTGCTCAGCAAGTCTGCTTATCCCTCCGCCCGCCCCCTCCCCATGCTCGCGCGCGCACGCGCGCGCTCTCTCTCTCTAATAAATAAATAAAATCTTAAATAAAAGAATGCATTAAAATCTGCCTATTCAACTTTCTAACTCGAAGAATTCATTAATCTACCCAACTGCCCTCCTTCAGTATTTGCCACAAGGAGCCAAAACTCTCACTAATCACCTCTATGACATTATAAAAAGGGGTTTAATTTCAACATTTTATAAACAACTTCTATTGAACCTTAATTTTTTTCTATCTACCTGTGATTTTTTCTTCCCATTTCTTTGACTTTTAGTATTTTAAAATCCTACTAAAAGCCAACTCTATATCATTCTTTCCATCTTCCTTTTGAACAATCAACACTTCATTTTCAAATCCCTCTTTTAAATGCTCAATTTAGGGGTGCCTGGGTGGCTCAGTCAGTTTAGTGACTGACTCTTGATTTCAGCTCAGGTCATGATCTCAGAGTTGTGAGATCAAGCCCCGCACAGGGCTCTGTGCTAGGCGTGGAGCCTGCTTAAGATTCTCTCTCCTTTTCCCTCTGCCCCCCTCCCTGTGTTCTCTCTCACTCTCTCTTAAAAAAAAAAAAAAGTTCTCTCTCTAAAAAAAAAAAAGGCTCAACTTAATCTTCATACTTAGTATTTCCAATCCTCTAATGTATTCAGACTCACTTTGTATACCATAAAAAGTAACAAATGCTGGAGGAAAATGGCCCTCTGCTTCAAAAATCGAACTTCCTACTAAATGAGTATTAATTATATCAAAATCACTTCGTCTATTAACTGGAAACAACTATTCATCCAGTCTTCTCTACATTTACAGGTTTTTCTTTTTAACTAAAGAAATCATAACAAAAGCACTAAGGCAGATCTCAGGGAAAAAAGCCTACTTTTTTTTCATTTTTTACATGCAGCCGTCTACAATTGAAGTTCTTTACCCCAACTCCAAAGGTGAAGTTCACATAGCCTTCACTCCTTAACATTTGTTGTAAGATATAGAGGAGGGGCATCTGGGTGGCTCAGTTTGTTAAGTGTCTGCTTTCATCTCAGGTCATGATCTCAGGGTCCTGGGATCGAGTCCTATGTTGGGCTACCCACTCAGTGGGGAGTCTGCTTCCTCCTCTCCCCCTGCCCCTCCCCCTGTTCATGCTCTTTTCTCAGATAAATAAAATCTTAAAAAAAAAAAAAAAGATATATTGGGGCACCTGGGTGGCTCAGTCAGTTAAGCGGCTCCTTTAGACTCAGGTCATGATCCCAGCATCCTGGGATGGAGCCCCAAATCACCGAATGGAGCCCTGAATCGCCAAATCTGGATCCCTGCTCAGCAGGGATTCCAATTCTCCCTCCCCCTGCTCTTGTGCTTTCGCTTGCTCTCTCTCCCTCTCAAATAAATAAATAAAATCTTTTAATAAATAAATAAAATAAAAAGATATATAAAGTCCACATGATCTTAATCAAATTCTTACAGACCCTAATATTTAAACACTACTGCATGGTCTAATCCATGAAGAAGAAAAGCTATACCCTAAGCTCTACTTTTTAACACATGATCAGTATCACTTCAAAAAAGAAGAAAAAAATCCCAACCATACTCAATTTATTAACAGCAACTGTAGATATTACCTTCAGCTGTGGAAATAACTTGTTTGGAATACAAGTGGATCTATGCTTCCGTAAAGAAGAGAATGCAAGTAATTAAGCACTTCTTAGAGCGGCAGTAGAATATACACCCTTATTTATTACCCAAAGTCAAAAGTAATCATTACTGAGAACAGTCTCACAGAACCAATATTTTCATGGCAAACATATCCATATACTGGAATTCAAGAGCAAAATAACGGTTAAGTGTAAAATCTTAAAAACACCCTCTTAGGGGCTCCTGGGTGGCTCAGTCGGTTAAGCGTCTGCTTTCGGCTCAGGTCATGGTCCCGGGGTCCTGGGATCGAGCCCCGCGTTGGGCTCCCTGCTCAGCGGGAAGCCTGCTTCTCCCTCTCCTGCTTATGCTCTCTCTCTCTCTCTCAAATGAGTGAATAAAATCTTTAAAAAAAAAAAAAACCCTTCCTTGATATTCTATGCTGAGTTTAATTAGAAAATAAAATGTTTTCTTTCCATAGTTTCTTCTTTACAAATATAGAGGAATAAGACATTAGCAGGGAGAAAAAGACAAGCTTTTGACAAAAGCAACCTATGGCCCTTTCAGTCTCCCCACAGCAACACATAAACCAATCTGACCAAAATATGAACATTATTCTCTTTGGGACTGCCATGTACCACATCCATGTGGAAACTCTGTATGTCATTACTGTTCTTTCGAGTCTCGTGTTTCAGAAGCGTGTTCATTCCACTGCCACAGCATTTTCCCCTAATTGCTATCTGTAATTTTATATTCTACCCCCTTTTAAGAGCTAGACCAACAACATACCTTACAATTTTTTTAAATCAGCACCTAAATTCCCAGAATGTTAGCTTTCTAATATATTTAATACAATGAAAAAAAATTTACTTATCCCAGAGTCATATACTTTCAGGTTTTAAAAAACTTTTCTCCCCATTTTAAGCTTTTGTTGAAGTAAGTTTTAACTCAACTTCATGGAGCTAAAAAAGGTAATGAGATACTAAACAGTTGAGTGTACTCACTAAAAAACAAAAACAAAAAACTAACATCCCACATATAAATGTGAAAAGTGGTAAAACTGGACTCGGAAATGATGAAAATCTGCCCAATGATGTGATCTGAAGAAAAAGATCAGGGGGAAAAATTGTCTATCATCTCAAAACATAAATACTCCTCATCATAAAGTTCAAAATTAAACCAAGTAAGTGCTTACTGAATATCTATGCTCAAACAGCACTGTACAAATAAGTCTGCATAATGAATTTAAATAAAAAATGGCCTTTACACTAGTTGAGTTCCTTAGCTGATTCATTTAAGCATAGTTTACGTAGCAGTTGAGAGCACTCTTCGGCTCTAGCGGGTATCAGAGATGGTGCTCCAATCTGGTTCTGCTAATTACTAGGTGTGTGACCTTGGGCAAATTATTTAGGTTCCAGTTTTCTCGTATGTAAGGAGAGGACTATAACAGCATGTACCTCACTGAGTTGTTTGGGAGAATTAAATTAGGTATTTCATGAACCATACTTAGCACGGTACCCAGCACGTAGTAATCACTTCATCTTAACTACTATTAGAAGCAGTAAGTAGTAGTTTATTGGTATTATCATTTTAATCTAGAAGCTGCAGGGCTAAAACGCACTCTGCAGCTGCTCGTGCTTTTCTGAATGGTACAGGGTTATTCTCCATTAAGTCAGGCCCTCCCACCTTCTTGGGGCCAGGGTAATAGAATCCGCTAAGAATTGTTTCCTTTAATCTATATTAAGAATCCAACGTTAAAAATATTTTTTACCTTCTATACAGCATCTATATACTGATATTCTTGTGGTGGAAAATACTAATGAGCAGTGCTTGATCTGGTTACAGCACTGATGAGCTCCATATAACAATCCTTTACAACAAATGCTGAGTTCCTGTCCACGCCACAGTCACTCTCGATCGTTACAGAAACCCTATACTGTAGGACCATTAGAAAAACTAAGTTATAACTATAGTCCTCAAAGTTCTTTTGTTCTAAGAATCTGAAACTAAGGATGTCTTTGTTGCTAAATTTCACATACACTTTTCCATCCTTATCTTACTTAACCTCTGCAGCATCTGACACTGTTGACCACTTTCTCTTGAAAATCTCTCCTTTCTGGCAGCTCAGTGGCTTCCTTTTTCTTGCTCCCACACTTAAATGTCAATATTCCCCAAGATTTTCTTCTTCTTAGTTTGTAGGGATGCAAGATGAAATGCCTAAATGCGCCACAAGGGCGGGCCAGGGACAGACTGGCAAACTTTGCTCATCTAAAAGGGGCTCACTCAAACCAGCTCCAGCAAGTTGTTGTGATTTTTTAAAAAAGAAAAGAAAAAGGGGAAAAAAAACCGCAGACCCAAGGTTTCTAAATCTTAGCGACTTTTCAAAAGGTCAAAATCCAGGTTTTCCCACAAAATGTTAGCAGCCCATTAAACTGTTAAAATAAAGATGCCTGACTGAACTTGAGCAAGTAAATCTATTTCCTCATCTATGAAATGGCAGTGATAAAGTCACAAACACAAAAAAAATGAATTAAACGAAACATTTCTACAGCCTTTCATTTTACCTTCCACTCTACATCTCCCCCCAGACTACAGGTTATGATCCCAAGTTTCAAGCCACATGCACGAACTGTAAACATGCATAAATACATTCTTCTGGAGAAGAATCCACAGAGTTCATCAGATTCCCCCAGAAGATTAAGAACCAGACTAAGCCAAATGTTTCTGCTTCTACAGCCTCAGCTGTCATCCCCGTGCGGATGATCCCCCAATCTACGTCGGGCCAGCCTATGCGGACCACTTTACCTCGGTGAGCAGTCTCTCCACTGACTTCTCTCCATTTCCACTGTCAATGCCAAGGCCTCAGTTCCAACCTTCCATCTCTTCTGTGCAGCTGCCTCACTGGCCTGTTCCAGTCTTGCCCTCCTTCACTCCACTCTGTACAACTCGGATCCTCTAAAACGTAAATAATTTACTTGGCCAAAGGCCTTCAGGGTCTGCGTAGGAACGTAAAAGGAATCCAAAATCCAGAGGCCACCACGTAAACTCCTTAGGACCGGGCCAGGAAGACCTCTCCCCCTCCCACTATTTATTCCTATTCCTACTACTCCTACAATTTGCAACACAGAATACTCTTTTGTCCTCAGGCATTTATTCATAGGAGCAGGTCCCACCTCTTGGAATGCCTTTCTAACTCCTCCCATTCGCTTAGGGCAGAAACCCTAGAAATCCTGGAAAGTCCTTCTTCTCTTTAAGGCTTACCCCTAGGCCAGAATAAATAGGTTTTCTTCCTCCAGGCTAATCTATCCCTTATCATTCAATGTGGTGAATGTCAGCCTTTTTTTTTTTTTCCACTAGACTAAAAACTCCTCAAGGGCAGAGAATGTGTCTTTGTATTACAAGGCCACAGCGACCAAGAGGAAGCTAATCCGGTAAAGTGAATGAGACGACACTGGTTCTGGCAACTCCCATCATGCCTCAGGTACACATCCCACCCTCCCAAGGTAAGCCCACCAAAATCACAGACTAGGGCTTCCTCAAAGCTATGCAGGACACACCCAAGCAGGCCGAGAACTGCAAGAGCCTCAAAGGAGCAACTAGAAGTAAACCCACTTTGCCCGCTGGTGCACTTACCAATCCTTTACATCTGCCAACTCACAGAATTCAACAGCTAGACCACCATCGAGCTGCTGAGACTTCTAGGAACACACTGCCAACTTTTTACTGGCACAAAAACAGTTATTTGCCCCATGAAGGTAATTATACTATTCTATCTGTACTCAAATACTTACTAGTATTAGTAATATCTGCAGAGCCAAGAACTTACTCACATTGAAAAAAATCTCACATCCAGAATAGTAAAAATCTTTAAAGGAAAATATTATATAAAAGTCATGCACCAGGCACCATTCTAGAAACTATGTGCGATTCCTCATTTAATGGCCACAGCAACCCTATGGAAAAGGTATTATTATCACCCCTTTTCACAGATGAAGAAACTGAGACTTAATGAAATTAAGCAATTCGTCCCAGTCACATGAGATTCGAGGCCAGTTTGACGTCAGAGCGCAAATGCTTAGCCAACACAAAACTACACAAAGCTGTTAAATGGAAGATCCTAAGATTAAGTTCCATGTACACGCAATCACACAAGGAGAGAAAACACAACAAAAAATGTTAACAGTGGTTAGTTACCTCCTGAGCGTGAAAAATAGGTCTGAGTGGGATGAAAATGAGCACGTATAACTTTTAGTCAGAAAAAAAAGCAAACAAGCCAATAAGAGAGGTGGTATTTAAATGGTTTTAATAAAAAAAGGTTAAGGTGGGTTAATAGATAATAGATAATGAGGACCTACTAAGAGCCAAGCACATAGGCTATCTTATCTAATCCTTATATCAGAAAAAGTTATATTTCCATTTTACAGATAAAGAAACCAATGATTAAGAAACCCACCCCGTGGAAGAGCTGGGATCAGAACCCAAAGCCCAGTCCAAATGTGTCTGACTGCAGGATACCACGCGACAAATAAAATTTAACCGAGAAGCTGTTCAAAAACAAACCACATTCTGGGAAAGAATCAGAACCAAGAAGCCTGGCATAGTAAGTGAAGGTGGGAAAAGATAGAGGCCTACGGTTTTTAACTTTCAGCTTTAGTCAATAGTTATCTCTGCAAGTGTCTCAAAAGAGCCAGAAGCATTATCTCTAAAATCAGCCAGGACAGCGAGGACTCTGGGACAGACCCATACCTGAAGGGAGTGGGAAGGAGACTCCACTGCTGTTTGTTTTGCAAAGCAGATGGCATTAGCATAAGTTACAAGGACTTAAATGTGACTCCATTGTATAAGCAGCAGAGTATCTGCTTTGGGGACAATTGGCTGCCTCCAACCCAGTCTCACCTATTCATCTATTGTTTACAAGTTACCAGGTGTATGGGGGGAAAAACGGGGTGTTACGTGTCTGACAATATTGCTAACTGTATTCAGATATAAATGACCTCTCATTATTCATAACTACTGTTCCGAACCTGGATAGTGAGAGCTGTGAACCCTTGGGGAATATCTCAGGTAAGAATGAATGGATCAGCACTTTTTTTGAAACCTCATGGTTAATTTTGAGTGCTCTGACTTTGAAATTTTAAAATCCATATAAATTAAAATTTCATTTCTCTAAAATAGTAGTATTTCGTTTCTCTAAAATGATTTGCTGAGGAAAATAGCTGGGGTGGGAGTATACAAATTTCCTTATACAATCTTTCAGAGGAAATAAAATGTGATTATTTCAGACTTACAAATTAAAATAAACATCTACTTTTGAAACTAAATATTTAATAGTGAAAAATACATTACCTTCGCAATTTAAAATTAATTCAATTATTTGCCCTGAAAGTCTTATTAGTTTCCAATAAAATGTAACTTTGAAAAATATCAAAGCCTCCATTCCCTCAGGAATAATAAAGTAGCCCACAAGGTGATTAGATTAGGAAATTTATGTAGGTTTGGGACAGGAGGGGAGAAAGTAGAAAACTTTCAGGATTTGTATTACATAAGGCTTTTGAAAGCTTAGAAATGTAAAGTCGACAATATACCTTAAAGATACCAAATTACGGGGCAAAGAGATCTTTTTAAATCCTAAAATGTTCTAGGAAAAAAGACTCATTGAATGATTTCTTCCATCCAACATGCTCTAAAAATAAGGGGAAGCTATAATAGAAGTAACAATTCCAGGTACACAGGTCTATGAAAATATCCGAGTCAATACGCAATTTCAATTCATCAATAAAGTTAAACAACCATTAAATGCAATTTGCATTTTTGTATGAAATCCATACAACCTCAAATATCAAGCTTTCCTTAAGTAAAATGCTAGCTGGCTGGGTATCTATCATTGTGGAGAAACAGAAGGAGTTTTATTTTAGGCAGACAAAAGGAAAAGAAGCCACACTTAGTAAGAATCACAGAAGGAGTCTCACTTCCACGCCTGACAGAAGTCAGACCAAGTCATGGGTTATCTATTGCTCTGCAAGTGGTAGCTTTTCACTAGGTAACAGTGCTCTGGGGGGGGGGGTGTGGTCAGAATGTGGAACACCTCTGCCTGTGAACTACAGCCTGATACCAGGCAGGACACGCGCACATACACAGCACATAATGCCCGAGGTCCACTAAAAAAAGAAGGGGGGGAGGGAAGAACAATCGAAAGAGGAAAAATAACCTCCAAACTTGCCCACACCAGGGGCTGGTCGCGGGGGGGGGGGGGGGGGGGGGCAGGGGACATTAACATTTCCACTTCCATACCAAAGAACAACCAGAAGGAGGTTAAGTGTAACCACAGGAAACATCCTATCCCTGAAAACCAGGAAATCTAGATTTGGAAATTTAAGTTTTTGACTTTTTTTTTTTTTTTGCAACTTTCAAAGCTCATGGCACCAAAATAAAGCTAAAATTAAATCCGTTTAAACATAGAAAAAAAAAATTACCAAAACCACACTGTGTCAGCTATGTTCAGTTCCCTGAGGGCTCTTCCACTGACCCTTCCGAGTTGTGGCAATAACAAGTTTCCTTAAAATCCCCATTTTTCTATCTCCAGGGTCGAACATAAGAATATCACATAAATCCAAATAGTTATCGTCGGAAATAAATAAACTACTCGTCCTTAAACTGCAGACCCTGTTTCAGGAGCTGCCCTGCCCACCTCCTCTCCCTCCTCCTAATTTTTAATGCTTCCAAGCGTTCTGACAACTAGGGTCTCCCCCTTGGGTTCTGTTCATGTGTCTGATTTACCAGACACTGACCAAATAGGGCAGGAAACTCCTACGTCTGGGGGCTGCTCCAGAAATCCAGCCCCCTCTAATGACAGTCTCCCTACGTCTTTCGCTCTGCGGGGACCGTCCAGAAAAGGGGGGCTTGAGACCCAAAGGAGTCCGGGAGGAAAGGAGGGGGGGTGCTTAATCTGAAATGAACACCCCCGGTTTCTGGAGTAAGGGCTAAAAAGGCGATTAGGAGAGCCTGCCCAGTAGAAATACCACCTGAATTTACCTCCTCCTTTCTCACAGCAAAAGCCCAGTCACTAACTAATAAGCTAAGAAAAATCCCTGGAAAACTTTTCCAAACGGGCAGAGAAGGCCCTCTCCCAGCCTGTGGGGGCTCCGGGGGGAACCGGCTGGAGTTTGCAGCCCAGGAAGGGCTCGCCGGGGAGTGGGGTGGGGCGCGGGCGAGGGGTACAGGGGCGGAGTACCTTCAATGGACAGGAACTGGCAAAGAGTTGCAAAATAGCCGAGTGCTCTCCCCCACGCCCTCGGGGGTCGCGGGCGCTAGGACCAGGGCTCCCCGAACGGAGGGCAACCCCCAATTCGGGCCTAAAAGGAAACTTTCCGGGCCGCGGCTGCACCTGACTCCTCACCGCCCCTCCACCCCACCCCACGCCCGCCAGGCCGCCCGCCCCGCCCCGGCCTGGCCGCCCGGAGCGCAGAGGGGGATAAATAAATTCAACGATTACCGGAATCGAGGGGGGTGGGGGGCGTCTGCGAGCGACTAGGGGGAAGGGGCGGGCGGGTGCCCATTCCCCACTCCTAGGCCCTGACGCCCCTGTCCCGGCAACCCGGGCCTGCCGCCCCGCAGGGGAGCCTCCCGGCCGGCGCACGATTCGGCCCCGCAGCGCCGCCGTCCCGCCTGGAGGCCCCGGGGGAGCCGGAGGGGCGCGGGGAGGCCCGGGGTGCCGGGGCAGGGCGCGGCCGCCGCGGGGCCCGCCGGCCCGAGGCCTAGCCGGCTCCCCCCACCCCCCGCCCCGGCCCACACCCCCACCCCGGCCCGCGCAGGCCGCGCCGCTCGCCCGGCTCGGGCCCCGGCTGGACCCCCGCCTGCCCGCCCGCCCGCCCGCGCGCCGCCGCCGCCCGTGGGCGCCCCCAGGCCCCGCGGCCCCTAGCCCCCGCCACCCCGGCGCCGGCCCCTCTCACCCTTTCATTCTCTGCCCGGGGCCTGACGCGGGCCGGCGAATCCCCGGCCTCACGTAAGCGCGCTCGCCGCCCGCCCTGCCTGCGCGGCCCTGCCCGCCGCCCTACGGGAGCCCGGGGATGTGGGCCGGGCCTGGGGCCGCCTCTGCTTACCTTTCAGCTGCTTTTTTTTTTTTTTTTTTTTTTTTTTTTCCTCCTTCCCCCCTTTTCCCTCGGCCGGGCTGACAGATCAGAGTGAGAGGCGCTGGCAATGGACTCGGAAGCTCGGCTGCCGCTGCTACTGCTCTCCCCTGGGCTCCGGCGAGAGCCTTTCCCTGTCAAGCAAGAGGGGTGAGGATCATATTTTTATTTTGGAAACTAAAAAGTGCTCCCAGGGTCGGTGATTATTAAGGGGAAATCCCTGAATATACTCTCCAGCCAAGAAGGCAGGGCTGCCGGGGCTGCACAAGAAGAGGCAGCAGCCTCCTATAGCACCACTACAGGCACTGCGAGGACATAACACCAGAGAGCCGCTCCTCTGCCCTCCGAAACGACAACTTTCCTACCATCTTGGAGGCAGAGGAAAGGGGGGCCGGGGGGAAAAGTGCACCCGCTGCCGATAAAGTACACACTTCTACTTCTCATCTCTGGAAAAAAGTCCACACCGGCCGTCTACACCGGCGCCTGGGGGAGAAAGCAGGGAAGAAACTGGGGGCGCTTGAGAAACGTTTTCAGTTGCTCCACGGGGAAAAATGTTTCTGCATCTTCTGATGGGAAGAAATCTTGACAGGACACAGGTTTTCCGGTGATTATTGTTTTCTATTTTCTATTTAATTTTTTTTTTTTTCCCATGTCGGGGGCAGTGGTATTTTCTTCTCTTTTCTTTTTTTCAGGCTAATCATGATTTTTCTCCATTGCAGGTCCAAGTTCTGTGTCTGGTGGTCAGTTTATAAATTTGTGCTTCAAGAGACTTCATAGCCACTCTGTGTCCATTTGTCTGTTTATATGTTTTTACAGGTATATTTACAGGTTGCCTTCTGTATAAAAATGGGGATTATATATTCCCCTCAAAACTGAGATTGCTGAAAGACCATTGTAAAGGGATGTCTTTTGTCTCCTTTTTTTTCTCAAAGCAATGTAAATAAAACCTACTGACTGTCCAGAAAGGCATGATACAGCTGTTTATTTTTCACAGTGCAAATAAAGGCAGAGATCACGGAGAGGTTAAATACAACTTAGGTATAACTGACCAGATTCCTGGAAATGATTCTAATTCTGTTAGGGTCTCCCCAGGAAGAAAGGTTACTGGACAACTGGAAAGAGATTTGAAAGACAGCTTTAGGTTTTCTTTAAAACTGCTTATTAAGAAACTTTGCTTATTATACCCAGATACTGGCTTTTCTAATTAGATGCTTTAGCTCTTTGGTGCCTTGCATGTGTTGCTGCCCACTTTCTGTGTCACAGAATGGAAAAATGTGTGTTTTTGTTAGAGTTGCTGTGTTGTTGGTTCATAACTTCCAGTGTGCGGCCCGCCTCTATAAATTACTTTTAATATATTGCAGTGGATGTCACGGGTCTACTTTTTTTAATGAGCAAAGCTTAGTAGATGAGAGGGATCAAAGTTACACAAAGCTGAGGAAGCACAGAGGTGAGAGAAGCGTGCCGCCCCCTTGCAGCAATTCCCACAGAACTCTTATTGGAGGAGAGTAAATTACAGAGATGTTTTTCTATTTTTGCGAAGAGAATACCAGAAAATGACCAGAGGATCTTTTTGTATGTTCTACACGGAATGATGAATTGAATCTTGAACTAAAAGTTATTTTTCTGACATATGTTGGCTAACCTAGTGGGAATGGATTTGTAATATTAGTGCCTTGAATCAGCAGAATATTTCTTTCATTTAAAATGTATTGTAGAGCCCTTAGAAATAACTGATGACTCCACTTAAAAATGTCTTTCTTTGAGCTTCCAAATTTAGAAATTCCCATAATGTTAAAGTGAGTTCAGATAATGCGTATATCAGATACTTATTATTTTCATGTTGACCCCCATCTTTATCATCTAAACTTGGATACAGTACTCTCTCCCTCTGCTCCTCCCCCTGTTTATGCTTTCTCACTTGCCCTCTCACAAATAAATAAAATCTTTAAAAAAAATCTAAAGTAATTAAAGTAAAATTAACTGATTCTGATCATCTTGGAAACCTCAACTGTGAAATTGTGTTCTATTTACAAGTTTTTAAAAAACATTTGGAGATCAAATTGGTCATAACAAGGAAATTACTTCCCTTAACATGGAACCCAAGTGGACTTGAAAAACGTGTTTCGAACTTGTTCTTACATATGATGTGACCTTATAGGTATGCTTTGCATTTTTCAAGAAATTAAGATGTGTTCACTTTAAGCTGACTGCACCCTTTTATGCAATCCCTCTTGTGTCCCACAAACTTATTTGCATGATAGGGATATGGGATATGATGCATAATCTTAGTATCTCAGTGTCTTTCTCTTTATAAAGCATGACTTACTTGTACATGGCTATAATCCCAGATGTTTATCCACCAGCTGAGCTAAATAACCCAGACGGGGAATTACAGCCTAACCAAGAAAGAAATCTCACCACGTTTGCAATATTGGTGAATTTGATTGGCCAGTATTTCGGTTGATGATTGAACTCATATTAGGTGCTGTGTCTCCATAATTCCTAGAAGCTGCAGGTGGTAACAAAACTACTGACATAATTGGGGTGCCTGGGTGGCTCAGTCAGTTAAGTATCTGCCTTTGGCTCAGCTCATGATCCCAGAGTCCTGGGGTCGAGTCCCGCATCGGGCTCCCTGCTCCTTGGGAGCCTGCTTCTCCCTCTGCCTCTCTCTCTCTGTCTCTGTCTCTCATGAATAGACAATTAAAAAAAAAAAAGAAAATACCACCTATATCGTTAAAAGGTCTCACTCATTGATTGTGTGGATTTAAAATGATTTACGTATGTTTAATATATTAGATGTCTTTAAGCAACAAACCCATGCCTTTGTTGGCAAATGTTTGCTGACAGAATTGAGTGTTTAAAAAGACACTGACGGCAGACATGGTTATACAAATTATACATGGAGTTTTCTAGGGGGGATAAGGGTACGGGTATGAACCTTCCCTAATTATACATTTCCAAAGACAGACTCTAAAGTCTTATCAGGAGTCCCTAGCCAGTGTAAAAACTCCCAAGGAGGTGAAAAGGTAGAAGTAGGCTGTGTGTACAGAGCCTGAAGGTTTTCAAAACCACACTATTATGATGGCCATAGACATAATTGTTTTTCACTTTACGCATTTCTGTTTTGGAAACATTTGTTGGTAATGCTTCTATCTAAAACAAAGATTCGGTTTTATCGTGGTTACGGTGCCCTGCAAGAAAATGTTCCTGAGACAAGTGTATTTGGCAGACATCCATGTCATGGTTTTAGATTATTTGAGTATGAAATTTCTGTAATATAGATTCAGCTGTAGTCAAAACACACATGATCAGGTCATCTCCACATTCTAACACCTAACCCAGGGGCACTGAGACCTGGGAATTCCTACCTGATGCCATGCCAGAAACCAAGAAAATCTTTTTTTTTTTTAATCCCCATAAGGGCCAAAAGATATCCTCCAGGAACCCGCTGGTCACTGGCAGCAGCAGGGACGAGACGTGTCCCTAGGGCCATTTAACTGCCTTATCATGCTTTCGGCAGAAGAATGTAACCTAGCCTAGGCTGTCGGCCTTCTGGAGATGTTCTGTGGACTACCAACCTACAGTAAGGAAAACAACTGTCTAACCGAAGTTGTGGTTTAAGTAATGATTAGTAAAAAGAAACACCCAAAAGCAGTATTAATGATTGGAATTTGAGTAGAATTATAAGTGATTGCCAGCCTTTTCTATAATTTGTAATGAAAAACTGTCCCAAAAGTGGTGGTTTAGCTAAAACATTGTAGTAGGAAGAGAAATCCATAGAGCCCTCAGAATAACAGGCAAAGGTCAACACAAAGATCACAGTGTTCACTTCTGCTACATTCCTGGTGAAGCGAGCTTTTTGTAGACCCACTGGGAACTTAACCACTATTTCCATGGGAAAATAAATTCCAGGTTCCAAACAGCTAATCAACAGTGATGTTCCAGAACACGTTCATTAATAAGTTTGGACTTCCTGTACTGTAACGTCTTTGCCATGTATTTGTTATAGGTGGCCAGAATTCAATAGTGAGTGTGGGAAAAAGGAGGAAATTTATTCAATTAAAGTAAGGAGTTACTGTTGTTTTAAAAAGATTTATTTATTTTAGAGCGAGAGCATGTGCGGGGGACAGAGGGGGAGAGAATCTGGAGCAGACTCCCTGCTGAGTGCAGAGCCCCACACGGGGCTCCATCTCACCACCCATGAGATCACAACCTGAGCAGAAACCAAGAGTCAGTCACTTCACTGACTGTGCCACCGAAGGCGCCCCAGTAAGGAGTTACCTTTAACACAATTCAAATAGGGGCGCCTGGGTGGCTCAGTCATGATTCTGGGAGTCCCGGGATCGAGCCCCGCATCGGACTTCCTGCTCAGAGCGGGAAGCCTGCTTCTCCCTCTCCCACTCCCCCTGCTTGTGTTCCCTTTCTCACTGTCTCTGTCAAATAAATAAATAAAATCTTAAAAAAAAAAAAAAAAAAACAGTTCAAATAGCTTGATTCAAATTCAGGCGAGGAAGATTATCAAATTATAAAAGGGTAAGGCCAGTTCTACACCAGGAGGGAAGACCTCAGTAACCAAAAATTACACTTTTTACCTTAACTATACATTGGTATTTCTGTTTTACGCATGTCTGGGTGCTTATATGAGCTTACAAGTAGGTATTTGCATTTTGTTTTATTAAGGAAAACCAGAAAGAGAAAGAAATGAGGGGATAGAAGTCAGTAAGATTCTACTAAAAATGATCCAACCTCATTCTTCTGTTAGGCTGATGCTGTTTTTTGCTCCACACAGCAAGTCATGGCCATTTTTGTCTTGATGCCCCCGTTCCCACTCTGCTTTGATGCCTTGCTCAAAATCTCGTCCCTGAAGCTTTGCGGTGCCAACCTGAGTCTACAGTGACCTTATTCTTACTCTAATGCCTTGAGTTGTTTTCTAGGTTTTTGGGGGGTTTTGTTTGTTTGTTTGTTTCCACATGTGTTCCTCTTGTGCAAAAGAACGTGAAGTGATTAGGAGCTCAATCTCCAGTCAAGGCCATCTGGTTTAGGAACTTGGCTTTACCACTTTCCTTGGTAGTGTGATCCTGGGCAAGCTCTTTAACCTCTGTTTCCTCATTTGTCAAAATGAGAGTAATAATAGTACCTAGGTTACTGTATTGTTGTAAGGATTAAGTGGCATAGTTCAGGAAAGGCCCAAGGCAGGGTCTCCAGCACGTAGTAAGTGCTATGTAAAACTGCCCTTTTTGGTTGCTTGCCAATAAACACTTTACAGGCAGTATGGCTCAGGGTCAGGGAGGACTGTTTTGTTTTTGTTTTGTTTTGAAACACTACCAAGACAGTGAGCTCAGCAGCACTAGTCACAAGTTGACCTCAACACAGAAAAAGATGAAAGGAGATTAAGATTATGGCATACCAAATATCTACATTAAAACAGAAACAGTACATTGATTTTTTTTTCCAGATAGTTTTTTTTTTTTTAAGATTTTATTTTTAAGTAATCTCTACACCCATCATGGAGCTTGACCTTACAACCCCAAGATCAAGAGTCGCATGCTTTACCGACTGAGCCAGATGGGCACCCCTTCAGGTAGTTTTGAATACCCAGATAGTTGACAGTCTACAATAAAGAATATTAAGTTTAGCTGAGATTTTGGTGTCCTTCAGACTCAATCAAGGTGTTAAATATAAAATGGGGTACAGGGAGAGTACCCACAGAATGCACAGCAGGAGAATATTGTGACCAGTTAAGCCCTCTTTCATTAGCCATTCTAAAGAATGAGAAATGCATTTAAGTTTCAGTATGAGGTATTGAAGAAAGATTTTTCTGACAAGGAAGCATAAAAATGATTATGAATTTTTTTTTTTAAGATTTATTTATTTTATTTGAGAGAGAGAGAGCACTTGGCGGGCAGGGACAGAGGGAGAGGGAGAGAGAGAGAGACTCATCAGCCGACTCCACGCTAAGCCTGGAGCCCAATCCGGGGCTCGGTCTCACGACCCATGAGATCACGACCTGAGCTGAAACCAAGAGTCAGATGCCCAACCAACTGCACCACCCAGATGCCCCAGATTATGAAATATCTTCAAAAAGAGCCATCCCACAAAGAAAATAGTGGATGTTTGACACGTATAACATTTCCAACTGTTTTATCAGACAGGTATGAGTTAATTGTTTTAAAATGCAAATACAGTGTTAGGTTAAAGTGGGGTTTAGAAAACCATGTGTGAATCCCATAGCTAATATTTACTAGCTATACAAATGGGCAAGTTCCCTAGACTCTCAAGCCTCAATGCCCTCATTCTTAAGACCACTGCTTGAGTAAGATGATTTATAGGACCATGTATAGTATACTATCTGAAACTTAACCGCCACTCCATAACTGAACATTTCTATTTCTTTTCTTTTCTCTGAGCTCATAGAAAGTGACTGGAATCAAAGTAGGACTTGAATTAGAAAACTGAAGAGGGGCCTTGCCCTAGAATCGATCTCCAAAGTCTTGAAGAACAAATATCATATCAGTTAAAACCCTATTTACATATTTACAATTTCCTTGGAAGATTTGTGTGAGATTTCTCTGTGATTGAAGTTACTAGTACTTCTGATTAAATGAAAATTAATTTTGAAACATGTGATCAAACTATGTATTTTCACTGTAAGAACAGCCTCCGCCAACACAAAGCCAGGAGCATGTACCCACTCCGTCATGTGCCGGGCTGCTAGCTGGGCATTTCCCTAGCACTTGGCTCTAACAGCAAGTGATCACAGGGGTCTCCTTGCTCAGGGTACTAGGTGATACCCTGCCCAGAGAACGGACCTCAATTCTGTGGCGTTTTGTGTTTGAAACAGGGAACTTAAGACATCAACTCAGCAGCTAATGACCTACTGAAAAGAAGAGAATGCTATAAAAGAAAATATCCAGAGTCATTGTGGTCCAAGTTTATTTCATCAAACAGTTCTCTTCGGTTACAAACACATGTATGTATCTTCATGGTGGATTGGGACAGAAAGTTGAAGAGCTCCTGCTACATATTATCAGGCTGAAATTTGTAGGGTCCTGCAGTGGTAAAGGAGTAAACCAGACAGGCCCTGTCCCCGCCTTGGCTTTACAGTTGAGGTATAGGATAAAGGTCTGAACTGGCCTGGTTGAAGGCAGTAGGGAGAGGTGGAGCCCGAGAGGAACTCGAGACCACCGGGCTTAAAAATATTAAGTTTCTTATTTTTTTCTCAACTGCTGGCCAAGCTAAACATGTTGAGGGCAAATCTGTTGGCTCATGAGAACGCGTGATGCTGGATAGGTTATCTCATGAAAATGCAAGTTTACCTTGTCATACCTCAAAGACGTGAAGAGGCCATTGTGTGGTCAAAGAATGAAAGGAAACCTGGAAACACTAGGACTCCTGTGCTTGGAAAATAAACTGAACAGGGTTGTGATTAAAGTCAATGAAGGAATTAGATCAGCTGAACCTTAAATTGTTTACCAGTAAGTCAAAGATACTAAAATCTCAGGTGAGGTTTTTAAGACTAAAAGGAAGTGGGGTGCCTGGGTGGCTCAGTCATTAAGTGTCTGCCTTCGGCTCAGGTCATGATCTCAGGGTCCTGGGATCAAGCCCTACATGGGGCTCTCCACGCTACAGCAAGTCTGCTTCTCCCTCTCTGTGATCTCTCTCTCAAATAAATAAATAAAATCTTAAAAAAAAAAAGACATGTCTATTCTATGGGTTAAATGAGAAGGGTTCTGAGGAAGCAAATGTGGACTTCCTGTCAATCTCACTAAGAGTCCAAGGTGATTAATAAAATAATATCTGTACAATTCTAACTATGCCAGTCTCTTGAGGATTATATTCCAATTGTCCATATTATAGTCTAGCTAAAAAATCTGAGAGTGGTGCTAAGTATGCTACTTTTTTCTCTTAGCTTATTTCTGTTGTACAGTCTTTATTGCTAAAATCACTTAAAGTGTGTGCACACTCTATTTTCAAATGACTACAGGGGCACCTGCACAGCACAGTCGGTTAAGCATCTGCTTTCGGCTCAGGTCGTGATCCCAGGGTCCTGGGATCGAGCCCCATGTTGGGCTCCTTGCTCAGCAGGGAGTCTGCTTCTCCCTCTCCCTCTGCACCCCGCCCCCCACTCATGCTTGCCCTCTCACTCTCTCATTCTCACTCTCTCAAATAAATAAGTAAAGTCTTAAAAAAGAGAGGAAACTCTACAGGTTAAAAAGTAAAAAATGAAATATAAGAGAATCACCTGAAGTAAAAACATACAAGAGGAGAAAAATAAAATATGGTTTTGTTACAGCCTTTTGTGTGGAAACTCTGTGGCATATTTGAGGAAGTATCTTTAAGTATTCCCTTCCCCCATTTTGTAGGACATGATCAATTATATCATCTGCTCCTCTAGGTAACTTGGCAGCTGTTAATTGACATTATTCCCTGAGTTTTGCTGTAGCCATAGATGGTTCTAGAACATAAAAAAAAAGATTTGCAAGAATAGCTTTCATGGGGAGGGGGATGAGGGGAATGGGTGAAATAGGTGATGGGGATTAAGGAGGGCACTTGTGATGAGCACCGGGTGTCGTATGGAAGTGATGAATCACTACATTGTACACCTGAAACTAATATTACACTGTATGTTAACTAACTGGAATTAAAATAAAAACTTTAAAAATAAATAAATGGGGGAAAAAGAATAAATATTGACCAACTGGGAAGAACAAAGTAAATATTTACATAGTCATAAATCATTTTCGTTTTCCCAGAGGTTTTATGATGTTCTACATATCTGAATATTTTAATGTATTGATGTATAAAGCAGAAGCAATTAAGTAATTTAATACCAACAGAATTTATACTTCAAATGGCGAAAGAATGATCATCTCAAGTTTGTGGTAAGATACCCAGATGCTTCCTGTTACTCTGTCCAGAATGATGTTAACATTAACCTCAGAGGAGGCCGTTAAGCCAGTCTTCAGCTAGAAATGGTAAGCATTATGTTTCTATCTGTGGAGGAAGGAGGGAAGAATTATGTTACCTAAAATGTATGAGCAGCAAAGTTAGAGAACGTTATACAGTAATCACTGATGATGTGATAAAGTATCATTCATTCCCTACCATATATGTCCATCTCTCTGAAATAAAGCTAACAAAAAAATTATAGGGAAAGAGACTCATGGTATCATTCTTAGAAAGCTCAGGTAAATACTCCATGCAGGCCTTTTATCTGGTTTTTTTCCTTCTATTGGAAGAGGGTTTCTATCTTTTCTAAATCAAACTGTTTGAACAGTGTGTTACTGAATTCTCTTTTGCTTCCCTCTCTTTATCCTGACTTGAGTTCAGAAAATTCTGAAATGTTCATTCTTTTAAACTACAAAAGGGGATTTTGTGTATTTGTTGTTTACGCCAACTCCTTAATTTGAAAAGAAAAAAGCAAACAGCAAAGCAGCAATTACAAAAAGCCTCCACAATGTACTAAGTTGTCCAGATTTTCATTTTTGGATTATATCCATTAATAGTATTTGGTTTAGGGGCACCTGGGTGGCTCAGTTGGTTAAGCGTCCAACTCTTGATTTCGGCTCAGGTCATGATCTCAAGGTGTGAGATAGAGCCCCATGTTGGGCTCTGTGCTGAGCATGGAACCTGCCTAAGATTCCCTCCCTCTCCCTCTGCCCTTCCCCTGCCACTCTTGTGCATGCACCCTCTCTCTCTCTCTTAAAAAAAAAAAATAGTATTTTCTTTCATTAATCTGTAACACTGCATCAAATAATACTGAAGCATACTAAGTCTTCCAAAACATACCAACTCTTCCAAAATTGAGCTATCTTAAAGGAAAATAGAATGTGCTTTTTTGTTACCTAATAATTAGAAAAACCAAGTTCTAGGCAAGTAAATTGCTTACAGTTACATAGACTAGCCCAATTCTAGAGGGAAATAGTTCCAAGTGTTTTGTTGTATTTTTTGTTGTCGTTAACTAAACTACAGACTTTATTCAGATTTCATCAGCTTACCACTAATGTCCTTTTTCCACTCCGACACTCAAGTCTTTCCTTCTCTTTCATGACCTCAACCTTTATGAAGAGTACTGGTCAGTCATTTTGTAGAATGTCTCCCAATTTGGGTTTCTCTTATGTTTTCTCATGATTAGATGAGGTAATGTAGTTTTGGCAAGAAAATCTCAGACGGGATGTGTCCTTTTCAGAGCATCCTATCAGGCGGCATGATGTTGAGATGTGTTATGGCTAGTTGTATAGTTTTCTGCTGCTGCTGGAGTAAATCACCACAGACCCAGCACCGTAACACCATCCATTTGTTATCTCTTGGTTTCTAGAGGTGAGAAGTCCAGGCAAAGTGTGGCTGGCTCTCTGCTCAGGGTCTCACAAGGGTGAAATCAAGGTGTTGCTGGACTGCATTCGCATTTGGAACTTGTAATCCTCTTGCCAGCTCACTCAGGGTGTTGGCAGAATTCAGTTTCTCGGTTATAGGACTGAACTGTTTTCTGGCTGTCTGGCAGTGAGGGATCACTCTCACTTCCAAGAGGTCCCTCTCCAGTTCTAATTGATGGCACATCCATCTATAAGGGCAGCAGGAAATCCTCCCAGACAATCCCTCTCACACCTCGAGTCTGTGACTTCTAGGCCCAGGTGTAAAAGGCCCTTATGGGACACCTGGATGGCTCAGTCAGTTAAGTGTCTGCCTTCGGCTCAGGTCATGATCCCAGCGTCCTGGGATCGAGTTCTGCATCGGGCTCCTTGCTTAGCAGGATGCCTGCTTCTCCCTCTGCCACTGTCCCTGCTTGTGCTCTCCTTCTCTCTCTGTCACATAAATAAATAAAATATTAAAAAAAAAAAGGTAAAGAGGACAAAGGGAGTAAGCAGGCATCTTAGAATTCTGCTTGCCACACTAGTGATTATTAATCTTGATTACTTGGTTAAGCTGGTGTCTTCTGGGTTTCTCCACTGCAGAGTTACTGTATTTCCACTTGTAATTACAAAGTATCTTGGGAGACATACTTTGAACTATGCAAATAGTCTGCTTCTCAAAATTTCCCATATTAATTTTTTTAATGATTTTATTTATTTGAGAAAGAGAGAGAGAGCATGAATCGTGGGGAGAGTCAGAGGGAGAGAGAGAAGCAGATTCCCTGCTGAGCAGGGAGCCAGACTGGGGCTCCATCCCAGGACCCCAAGGTCATGACCTGAGCTAAAGGCAGACGCTTTACCGACTCAGCCACCCAGGCACCCCTTTCCCATATGAATTTTAACATTCTTCAGTGGAATTGTCCATTCTCCATGTATGTATGTATTTATGTATTTATTTATTTCATTGTGGACTCATGAGAATACATATTTTATTTAGGGAGTTATAATCCATCATTATTTTGTTGTTCAACTTGTTCCAGCTTTAGCCGTTGGTAGCCTTTTCAGGTTAGTGTCTGTACCCTTTTGATATACCCCCAATCCATTTTGAACACTTCTTCACTTTCTGATACCAAAAGATGCCCGGTATTCATCTTATCTTTTTTCCTACTCCAAACCTAGAATAAATCACTTTTCCAAGGATAACTCCAGTTGTAATCCAAGAGAACTAGAAGTAAAGTTCTGTTTGTATTGACTTCAAATTAGTGTCTCCGTAGGCTAGGTGCAGGTATTAATGGGAACTTGTCCTAACAAAGTGCCACAAATTTAGTGACTTAACACAGTTTATTATCTTACAGTTCCACAAGTCAGAAGTCTGAAATGGGTTTTACTGGGCTGAAATTAAGCTATCCGCAGGGTTGCATTCCTCTGGAGGCTCCGGGGGTAAGCTGCTCCCTTGCCTTTTCCAGCTTCTAGAAGCTACTACCTGTATTCCTTGACTCATTATCCCCTCCTACATCTTTAAGACCAGCAGCACAGTGTCTTCTAATCTCCTCTGATTCTTGTCCTCCTGCCTCGCCCTTATTACGATCCTTCTGATTACATTGTCCCCACCCAGTTAATCCAGAATAATCTCCCCAACTCAAGATCCTTAACTTAATCATATCTACAAAATCTGTTTTGCCATGTAGGGTACCATATTCACGTGTTCAGGGAATTAAGACATGGACATATTTGGGGGCTATTATTCAAACTACCACATGAATATATTTAGACTAATATATATGGACATTTTCAATCTTTCTTTTTAAAGGAGAAAATAACAACTAACACTAAGCACTTATTCATACTTAGTGCTTTACACATATTTAGTGAACTCTAAGAGGCAGGTGTTATTATCATTATCCCCATTTCAACTGGTAATAGTAATGAGATGACATAGCTGGTAAGTGATAGAGCCAGGATTTAAATCTGGGGAATTGATTCCAGAACTTTCTCCCTTAACACACAAGTCAGTGTGTACATTATCACATGGTGTTGCCGCTCAGTAAGTAGTGTTGGATATAATAATTGCCCCAAATCCTTCTCATAACTTGATCATTTTTCCCAAATTTGGAATAAAGTTAAAAAATTATAATCTCAATGGACTGTGATATGTGCAGTGAACAGAAATTTTAGGAACAGCCTCAGTGCTGCAAAGACTTAGTAAAGGTGCACATACATCAACTAGAACCTGGGACCTGGCCAACTTAGGTTCATCATTGAGTTCATTTTCTCTTCGATAGCATGACTCAGTATAATTTAGGTATTTGTTATGATTTGAATGTCTGTGTTCCTTCAAAATTCATATGTTGACATCCTCATGCCCAGTGTGATGATTTTAGGAGGTAGGACCTTTGGGAGGTGGTTAGGTCATGAGGATGGAGCTTTCAATGAATGGGATTAGCGCTTTTATGAAAGGGACCACACGCAGGAGCTGCCTACTCCCTTCTATCTTGTGAGGCACAGTAAGAGATGGCAGCGTACAACCTGGAAAGGGCCTCCACCAGAAGCTGACCACAACGGCACCCTGATGGTGGAGTTCCTGACCACGATGGCACCCTGGTGGTGGAGTTCCAGGCTCTGGAGCTGTCAAAAATAAAGGCGCTTATAAGCTGCCCGGTTTGTGGTGTTTTGTTATAGCAACCCAAACAGCAGGATTTTCCCAGTTCTTGGAAAAATCCTGAAGGGAAACTCATCAGTAGATAAATTTTGGCTGCCCAGTGATAGATTCTTAAAAATATATTCTAGTCACATCTAATCAGAAGGAATGTTTTTCATGTTTACTTTATTTCTATATTTGAGTATGTACATGTGTCATTCATAGAAAAACATGTAGTTTTTCTATTCCAGGATACCCAACACTAAAATATTTTCATGTTGAAGTTTGTAGATATTTCCCAACCAAGTTTAAAAAATATATAAATCTAGGGGCATCTGACTGGCTCAGTCAGTAGAGCATGTGGCTCTTGATCTCAGGGTCATGCGTTCGAGCCCCATTTGGGTGTAGAGATTACTTAAAATATATATATATATATTTTTTTTTCCTAACATATATATGTTATATTTTTTTTTTTCTAAAACACACACATATATATGTATATGTGTTAGAAAGGGGGAAAATGGATTCAATTTATGTCCACATTTGTGTAAGTCTTTGAAATATGGGTATACTCAAGAAGAAGGGGCATTATTCAAGATAATTGAACGTTTTGGAATAAAATAGATAAAATTTATGAAATGTGACTTATATAGTCCAGTAAAATACTACATCATCTAAAATATAATTTCAAAGTTTTTGTCAGCATATATATGACTACATATGACTAATTTCTACTGAATTGCTAATCACCTGGAAGTGATTCACAAATAACAGTGTCTATCAATAACTTTAAAGAAAGAGAAGATAGTATCTGGAAGGACCAATAAATTATACAGCATAAGGGTTACTAATCAATAAGTGGATTATTTTTCTACATTTCTGTATTTTCCAAATTAAGAGAGAGGCAGTTACTCAGCATTTGACAAACTAGATAACTTCACACTCTGCTCTGGGTGATTTGCTTTTAGTTTACCCAAGATCAAATTTTAAGACCTTAAGCCATATTATGTACATAGTTCTAAAGAAGACATAGATATTCCTTATTTAGGGGAAAGACAAAGTGCTAAAAATTATCTTTTTTTTGAGAGAGAGGACATTAGTCTTAGCTTTGGAAAACTGATGAGCAGCCTTGAAAACTTTGTTCATTCATTTATTCATAAAATATTTATATTGAGGCTACCTGCTGAAAGTATACTAAGACTTATACAGATGGACACACACAATAAGTGCTTGAGAAATTATTGTCTCAACCAGAGTTTCTGATGTACATCTATGAGTAAAGCACATGTACGTATTTAGTGACCAAAAAGATACCAGATCTCAATTCCCTATTGGGCCCCCCAGTTCTTTCCCTGGTTCCTAAATGGGTATCCCTCTATTACGAGTGGTGTCTTTGTTTTGTTTTGTTTTTGTTTTAGATTTTATTTATTTATTTGAGAGAGAGAAAGGGCACGAGCAGGGGGGAGAGGGAGAAGCAGGCTCCTTGCTGAGGAGGGAGCCCAATGAGGGGCAAGGAGCCTGGGATCATGACCTGAGTCAAAGGCAGACGATTAACTGACTGAGCCATCCAGGCACCCCTACAAGTGTTCTTAATGATACATATGAACAATGTATACATTCATAGTTGTGTCTCTAAACCTATAGGTGGTAGATAAAGTAGGTAGTACTTAATATCCTCATTTTACAGATTAAAAAAAAAAAAAAAGACCTAGTCATTTAATTCAATCATTGAACTACCATGATCCAGGCCCTAGTCTAGGGCTCTTTGCCTTGCAGTTTACCTGTCTGCACTCTTAATCAAATATCAGAAAGGATGTGAGGAAAGGACCACTGAGTTAATTACTCCCTCAGGAGAAGGACTAAGATGACTTTCTAGTACTTTTGCTACTAAAATTCTAAATATAGCAAGAGGGGGCTTGTTGCCTCTGATAAAATGCTGCCTCCCCAAAACAAATGATAAATTTGGAGAAGAAACTTCTTCTGTTCGAATAAAAATGTGCTGCTCTTTGAACTCATAATGTCTTATCAAAGAATTTGTCCTTATTGATATACTTAGAAAAGTATGCAAATATTTATGTACAAGAGTATTCATTACTGCATTATCTGTAATAAAAAAAAATCTAGAGGATTCTAGAGAGAAAGGCCTATATATCCCATTAATAGGGAAGCAGTATAACATTGTGGTTAAGAATTGCCTGGATTCGTGGTGCCTGGGTGGCTCAGTCAGTTAAGCATCTGACTCTTGATTTCAGCTCAGGTCATGATCTCAGGGTTGTGAGATCGAGCCCCAAGTTGGGCTCCATTCTGGGCCTGAAGCCTGCTTGGGATTTTCTCTCTCCCTCTCCCGCTGCCCGTCTCTCTCTCTTAAAAATAAACAAATATATATATATATTCTCTCTCCCTCTCCCCCCCCACGCTCTCTCATTCTTGCTCTCTTCTCTCTCCCTTTTCTAAAAAAACAGTAATAATAATAATTTCATATATAATAATTTTTTAAAATAATTAAAAAAATAAATAAAAAGAAACTTCATTTTATAGTTGTTAATGGTCTTTTTTTCTGTGTGTCTCCTTCTTCATTGCTGTGGTACAGATACAGGGCCTATGGCAGGAACTAATTGTCCCCCAATATCTACCGTTGCAGTGGTTTTAATTCTTTGACACTCCTCCCATGGGATGTATGTTTCCTCCCCTTGAATCTGGGTGGGCTCTGACCAGATTGGCTTGATCAGTAAAGGACAATGGAAGTGATGCTATAGAACTTCCAAGGTTAAATCATAAAAACCTTCCTCCTTGGTCTTGCTCTTGGAGCCCTGAACACTCGACAAGTACAATTGTCCTGAGAATTTCATGTGGAATAGGACACAAGTAGATGCTCTGGAAGACAATCCCCTCTGAGCCTGTCTTTCTACCATTCCAGCCCAGGAGCCAAACATGAATGAAGATGCTATCTGGGAACTGAGTCTTCTCATTGGAGCTGCTCCAGGCCCCAGCTGTTTGAGTCAACCTCCAGTATTCCAGCCATCCAGCTGAGGTTCCTACCTTATAAAACAGAGATGAGTCACTCCCATCTCTGCTGTGCCCTTTCTGTATTTTGCACTCATGGCATCATCTCATGAGCATAATAAGATGGTTGTTGTTTTACACCATTAAGTTTTGGGGTAGTTTGTTACACAGCAAAAAAAATAGCTAGAACACTCCTCTTAGAATCTCTGTTTTAGCTGGGTATATGACTAGAAGTTACATTTCCCAGCCTCTTCTCTTGCAGGTGAATGTGGCTGTAAGCCTTACCTACGATATTTGAGTAGAAATGATGCAGTTTCAAAGTCATGTCAATAAGATGTTTAGAGCTTGTCCTCTGCTTCCTCTCTCTCATGCACGTCTTGCTAGCTGAGACAGTGATATTTCGAGCAGCTACCTAGGATACAGAGATATTCTGGACGGCAGTCACAGATTGGATTCCCCAGGTAGTGGACTCTGAGAAGAGTTTAGTGTACAGAACATTTATTAATGAGTTCCCTCAAGGTCAACACTGTAAGGGAGGGAAAGAAAGCAGGAATGGGCAGAGGGAAAGCTAAGCTGCAATTGCAGGCCCAGTGACAATCTCAGCCAACCTCACAGAGAGATTAAGGAGCTAAGACAGCCCTTCCGAGTTGTCCCCCAGTGGGTCTAGAAGGTCAGGCCTTTGTATTCCCACATGGATCTGTCATTGTATGTGGGTCATCCTGCCATATGCTTTTGCTGTTATAATTACAGCATATTAGTTATCTATTATTGCATAACAAAATAACCCAAAACTTAGTGGCTAAAAACAACAAACATTTAGTATCTCAGTTTCTGTGTGTCAGGAATCTAGAAGTGTATCAATATGAGTCATCTCAATGCAATTGGGGGCCAAAGGATTCAGATCACTCACATGATTGCTGGAAGGTAGTCTTCTTCCTTACCACATGGTCCTTTTCAGAGGCTGCTTATGTGTCCTCACAGCATGGCAGGTGACCTGAGAGGGAGAGAATCAGAGAGTGCCCAAGATGGAAGCCAGTCTTAAAACCCAGCAGGGACATCCCTAATGATTTACAAATGAATCAGTAAGTCCAGCGCACAAAGAGAGGGGATTACATAAGGGTGTGAATCCCAGCTGGCAAGGATCATGCGGGCCATCTTAAAAGCTGCCTACCACATGTAAATGCACAGAATTTTGTGTCCTGCTATTTTTAGTTTTCATTAACTTATATATTTTGGTTTGCTACATATTCTTCATTTAAACAATGTGTTTAAAAATTATAAAAGCAAAATATTCTTGCTGTAAAAACTCAAATGTTCAAATGATAGAGTTGTAAAATCCTTTTCTTTATCCTCGATTTAGCTGAACTACCCAGAGGTAACCACAATATTTTTTTGTATCTGCTGAAATACTTTTCACACATAGGTAAACATATATATAGATACAGATACATATTGTTGCATCTTAATGTTCTTAATGGGGACTCCTGGATGACTCAGTTGGTTGGGTGTCTGCCTTTGGCTCAGGTCATGATCCCAAAGTCCTGGGATTGAGCCCCGCATCGGGCTCCCCACTCATCGGGGAGCCTGCTTCTTCCTCTCCCTCTCCTTCTGCCTGCTGCTTCCCCTGCTTGTGCTCTCTCACTCCCTAATAAATAAATAAAATCTTTAAAAAAAATTGATGTTCTTAATGTATCTTGGAGCTCTTTCCATAACAGCAAGTGGAGATCTAGCTCATGCTTTTAAACATTTGTATATTTTATACCAAAACTATTTTATGTCCTCCATTGGCGGACATTTAAATTTTTTGTTTTATTTGATGACCAATGTGAATGTACATTCTACTCAAGTCTTTGCAAATTCATGCTGGTAATCTTTAGGATAAATTCCTGGAAGTGGAATTGTTTGGTCTAAAAAATGAGCATTTAAAATTTTGATGGGGGGGGCACCTGGCTAGCTCAGTCAGTGGAGCATGGGACTCTTGATCTCAGGATTGAGTTTGAGCCCCATGTTGGGTGTAGAGATTATTTAAAAGTAAAATCTTTAAGAAATTAAGTTTTTAGGTACCTAGGTGGCTCAGTCGGTTGGGCGGCCAACTCTTGATTTCAGCTTAGGTCATGATCTTGGGCTCCTGAGATCAAGCCCCATTTTGGGTTCCATGCTCTGCAGAGTCTGCTTGAGGATACTTTCTTCCTCTGCCCCTTCTCCTGCCCTCTCTCCAAAAAAATAAAAAATAAAATCTTAAAAAAAATAAAAAATAATGTTTTGATGGATATCATACAGTGTATGAGTGTATCTGTTTTCCTAGATAATGGCTAACACTGGGTATTACTAAACTTTAAAATTTTGTCAGGTTTAGCCATGGCCACCACTATATTATGTATACCTGTATTCAAATGTTCTGCCATTACTATAATTGATGCTTACAGATCTTTCACTACATTGTTAGCTTCTTGAGGACACAAACTAAAGTGCATTTCTCTTAGCATTATACTTGGCACACAGTACTCTGCAAATGTTTCATAAATCTCAAAGTTGAATTTAAGGCTTTGAGATGTCACTCAACCAGGAGTCAGAAGAGCTGGTTCAACCCAAAAAACCTGCCCCTAATTTTCCCCTAATTCTCTCTGGCTTCCATTTCCACATTTACAAAATGCACATGTAATACTAGATTTCTTGGGGCACCTGGGTGTCTCAGTTGGTTGACTGTCTGGCTCTTGATCTCAGTTCAGGTCTTGATCTCAGGGTTGGGAGTTCAAGCCCCTCAGCAAGGAGACTACTTAAAAAAAAAAAAAATACTAGGTTTCTTTTTACAGTCCTTTTCAGACCCCAAATTATATGCTTCTAAGAATGAAATTAATGTTATTCATCTTGTGATCTCTTTACATACCAATTCAAAATTCAATACTGTAAACTAATCACTAGTCCTAAACCACACATTCACTGTATTTTTAGTACCAACATATGCTTTCCAGTGTAAGTTATTTTTAAAATATTAAGATATCAAAGATTTTGAATATCAGTCATAGGTAAATCAATCTTCAGAATTTTTCAGTAGTAAAATCTACAAACACTTCAAGTAAAAGGTATTTGGTTCCAAGATCCCTATTCTCTTAAAATCTAGACCTGAGGTCTAGTCATAGTTTTTTCATCGTCTCTTGGGCTAAATTAAATAAGCAAGCTAATTAAAGTACTATGCAATTGTTAAGATATTTTAAAATATTGGTTATTAAAAATTATTAGGGAGTTATCAGCTATCTTCATTATTGAACAGTGGCCATATATATGTCTATACACAATTTTTTGTTCCAACAGATCTTTGTATTATTTTCATGGCCATTTGTTTCCAAACATTGAATCAACCACAAATATGAGGTCTAGCTATGCTAAGATAGGAGTAGCCTCACAAAATGTCCTAAAAAATAGCTTGTCATACTCATGCATACCTTAATTTCTGCTTGAGCCCTCACTTTCAGGCAAACCAGATCTTAGCTAACAAGGAATTTGCAGTGTTACTAGTGACATCTTAACAGTAGTCATGACATATTAACATTTTAAAAAACACCTCTTACCACTGTTTTAAGCTGCTTTAGTTCTCTCCTTAGGTGTTGAATAGTGGTAGGGCAATCTGTTTAATAGTAAATCTGACAGTTTATATATATTAATCAAAAGTTTATGTTGGCAAAAGAATCCACTGGCCCCCTTTGTGCAAATCAATAGCTCTAACCCTCTTTCAGTACCCTATCACTAGCAAATAATCTTCCCCTTCTGACAGCACTGTTTTTATGGTTTTGCTCTTAGAAGTATTCTCTTTTAAGGGTTAGAACCCAACAGACTCAGTAAATCTTCCTACAACTCGTAAAAGTTCCATCAAAATAAGTAGAGTTCTGCATAATAAATTTTCACAGCCTTGGTGGATGGTATGTAGTAGCAGTGTTTTGTTGATTAGGTTGACCTTGGATAAGTCATTTAATTCCTTGGAGCCTTAGGAAAGGAATGCATTTCTTTAGAAAAATAAAAGCTGGAGGTTATATTAGGCATGACTTTCCCTTACAACCAGTAGTTTGAGAGTTTTCCACTTCATTCATTTAAAATGGGGACTTTTTAGGATCAAGAACTCCAGTGGGGGCACCTGTCTGGTTCAGTCAGTAGAGTGACTGCTGATCTCTTGTGAGTTTGAGCCCCATGTTGGGTATAGAGCTTAGTTTAAAAAACAGCAAAACTCCCTTGGTGATTAGCTGCAACCTCCTGAAACTGTTAGAAAAATTTTGAATACACATTTCCCTATAATGATGGTCTTCAGTTATTGAGCACATTGAACATTTCCTGTGTCAGGAAGTAAGCTAAGAGTTTCATAGGTTTTCTGACCTAATCCTCATAACAACATTATGAGGTAGAGGTAAATACAATTATTCTATTTTTATCCCCGTTTTACAAATGAAGAAATAATCTTAAAATTTTTCTTAACTAACCTTTCCGAAGTTCTGACCTGGCAAGAAGTGGTGTTTAAATAACTTGTTAAATAACAAACAATAATAAATGACTGTACACTGGGTATTACTAAGAGGGCATAATACTTTTTATTAATGTATTTGTTATAATATAATTCACAATAAATTTGGGAAGCATTTTGTATAGAGCTTAGGCTTTAAGATCTTTCCTGCACATCTATTCAATTTTCATAGCTGTCCAAGAGCTTTATATCTGAGGCAACATGGGACAATAAAATCTCTAATTAAACTCCCTTGCCTTTAGCCTCTAACTCTAGCTTTAAGCAAGTTATTTGATATTTCTTGGGTCTCAATTCCTATTGTTTGCAGGGTTTTTATGAAAATTAGACATAATGTACTTAAAGCTTTAGTGATACATATTTGGGTCCTCTTTAAATGAGAGGGTATTTCCAGACTGCCTTCTTCACCCAAAGGGACCTGGCCCTTGAGCCTTTCTCACCTTCTCATTGTTGACTCTTTCATTACTTAGAATCATAATTCCAGGGTGCCTGGGTGGCTCAGTTGGTTGAGCGGCTGCCTTCGGCTCAGGTCATGATCCCAGGTTCCTGGGATTGAGCCCCGCGTTGGGCTCCCTGCTCAGTGGAGAGTCTGCTTCTCCCTCTCTCTCTGCCTACTTGTGCTCTCTATCTCTCTGTCAAATAAATAAATAAAAATCTTAAAAAAAAAAAAAAGAATCATAATTCCATCAGCCAGGTTATTCTCACCTATATGTATTTTTCTTCTATTTGGGGGCTCTTCTTCAGAAAGCCTTTTTTCCCCCCTAGCAACCACCTTTAATGTTTATGTTCACGATAACCTTATTATTTCGCATTACGTGATTAATAAGTGCCCACTAGACAGACTTTCATGTTTACTTCATGTAAAAACCAGCCAATTTTATTGAGCACTACTTACCCCAGACAAGGTATGCTTTATAAAATTATAAGTTCAACACATGTTGCCTAGATGGCAGCCCAAGGATTCTGGACCATCGTGGTCGTATACCACCTCTTCTCCA
This sequence comes from Mirounga angustirostris, assembly GCF_029215605.1. Lineage (NCBI taxonomy): Eukaryota > Metazoa > Chordata > Mammalia > Carnivora > Phocidae > Mirounga > Mirounga angustirostris. Next base: position 166,053,599 of record NW_026991711.1, read on the forward strand.
TTTGAACACAATATTCCCTCACCAACAGGCCTATGAAGTCTACACACGTTCACTGAAAAGTACTGTGTAGAATACAAAACTGGAAGCATATGCCCCCTCGAGGTCAGCTACAGTGCTAAGGGATAAAGAAAGTAGAGGAGGACAGAAAGTTTGTACTGAATTCAAAGACTTTCAGCAAGAATTTGTACAATTTCAGGCAACTTAGAATTTTAAGTACTTTAAGCAAAATACACTTCATAATGTATTGCTAAATGAAAAAATAAACAGTTCGGAAAAAACTGTTACAGGTGACAAATTCTGTATAATTTATCTTTTTGAAGATAAAGTATCGATGACATACTACTATTTAAAAAATCTTATTGTTGTATCAGGAATATCGCATCCTATAATTGGGCTAAGTTTTTAGTGAAAGCAGGAATAAGGATTACACAACAAAAGGATTCTGACCATAGATTCTGAAAAACATTTAATATGGCTTTAAATTATCTCCTAGATCAATTATAAAATTTTACCTCCTTTTTGTTTTGACAACTGAAAATTATGAAAGCTTTTAGCTTTGTCTTCTATTATTGGAATATAGTTGACTTAAAAGTGCAGATGGTTAATATAATAAATATGGAACATCAACAAAGACCTAAATTACATCCCTTAACTCCATCACTCCAGTGATGCATGTGTGTGTAATCTCTTATACAAAGAAAAATGTCATATAAATCACCATGATCTATAAACAGATTCAAGAGAAAACAGAAAAATGTACTATCCATTAAGATTCTCAATGCTAATTCTTAGAAGTAACAACCTATAAGATCTGTATTAATGGGAGGGAATTATGTATAGCAGGTAAGAACAATGAGCTTTGGAGTCAGAGAGAACTAGGCTGGAGTCCTTGACTATTTTTCTGTGACCTTGGGCAAGCTACCAAATATCCCTAGGCTTCAGTTTCTTCATCTGTAAAATGAGGTAACACTACCTCAGAGTTGTAGCAAGGACAAAACAAGATAATGCATGTAAAATCAGAGTGCTTAGCACACAGAAAAAGCTAAATAATCATTATCTATCATTATTATGATTATTATTATTTATAGTTGTCCAAGATACGTATCTGATGTGTGATTATGTTACACATATTTTTTCTATTTACCCAGTTTGACAGAATGCTCAAATCTTTCCTTGAGTGTTAGAAACTACCAGTGGGTCCTAATGGAAGCTCTTATTTCATACATTTTACAAACATAAATGATCAATGAAAATGAACAAAAACTCGTATTTTAAGAATTTTCTTTGTATGTGTCACAAAGATTGCCAATACTTTTATGGAAAAAGCATCTGTATACATTGTTTATTAAACAATTTAACGTTTACACACAATACATAAATGTCTTTGAAACCTCAAAGTTCACTGATAATTGCAGTATCATTTTCAAATAAGCAAGGTACGACCTTAAGTATTACATCATTCAGATTATTTTTTAAAGAATAAACCTGTAGGAGATCATTCCAACATAACTGTCCATTAATTATTTGTAACAAAATGGGGTTCCTAGTAGAAGTTTCAGCATATGGATGGTTCCTCTACTGCCTGGGCACCCTCCGTGACAGCTTTGACACATTTGGCCATTGTCTGTGAAGCTCTGCTAATTGAGTCTGAAAGATATTAAGAAAATTTTGATAATACAATTTTTTAAAAAGCATACAGTAAAACTTTCGTGTTGCACACACTCAGGAACAACCAAAAAAAAGACTATAAAATTCTATGTAACTGTATCTAATGTGAAGAAGAACTCCAGAAAATAAGCCCCTTATAAGCTAAATGCTTTTGGTAAGTACTCCTAGGAATGATTAAATAATTACATATAGCCATACAATATGCCATTATGCAACCCTTACAAATATTATAGAAAAGTACTAAAGATAGGACAAATATGTGCACAATACTGTTATTGAAAACAAGTTTATAAAATAGTATGTGTACTAAAATCCACTGAATCCAGGGGCGCCTGGGTGGCCCAGTCGGTTCAGGTCATGATCCCTGGATCCTAGGATCTAGCCCCACGTTGGGCTCCCTGCTCAGCGGGGAGTCTGCTTCTCCCTCTGCCTCTGCCCCTTCATTCCACTCGTGTACGCGCGCGCGTGCATGCGCTCTATCTCTCTCGCTCTCAAATAAGATCTTAAAAATAATAATAAAAAAAATAAAATCCACTGAATTCAGTGAATTTTATGGTCTGTAAATGGTATTTCAATAAAGCTGTCAACCCCTTCCCCCAGTAAATGAATCATCAAATCTTTTATTTTTTAAATGAATAATATATGTGTATATCCTTGTATGATTGACAAAATGTTAAAAAAATAAAACTAGTTATTTCTGGATAGTGGTATCATAGTAAATGCTCTTTGCCCTTTGGGCTTAGGTATGTATTCTACAATAAACATAACTTTTATAACATAAGTAAAAAACCAATTAAAAATATTCTTAGATAAACAAGCTTAAAAATTTTTAAAAATATATTATCTGCTTTTAGGTAGAAAATTATTTAAAATCATCTGTCAACTACCTCATAACACAGATATTATATCAAGTGTTATATCATGTTACATCAAATGTAAAATCTGCAGTAAACAAGTATCAGTAAGTCCACATTCCTTAAAAGCATCCCTAACAATGTCCATCAGAAACACTCTTTAACATACTTCACATTTAAGTGTTTTAATGTTTCTACTGTAATTCTCAGAAAAAACCTTCACAGTTGTCACTTAAAAAAAATTCTCCCTAAATTGCTATATGGTGATTTTATACACAACAGTAAATTTTATATTTAAAATCTGCTTACATTTCAGAAACAAAAGAAATTAGAGTAAAATCAGAAAATTAGAGTAAAATCAGAAATTACATTACCTCTGATGTTTCAAAGTTTTCAAAGATTAAATAAAAATATCAAATATTCTCATAAACAGGTTGGAATCATAATTAGGTGATCTTATTCCTTCCCACCTTTCATATTTGGCAGTCATGCTAACAAATGCATACCTGTCATGTAGAAGTCTTTTATTGTTAGCTGAGGTGGAACAAGTGGATCAGCAAGAACCTGTTGGTTCACTAGCTGCAAAAAAAAGGATTATGAGGTCAATAATAGAATTGAAAACTAACATCAGAGGATACACTACTATGAAAACTGAATACAGGCAAGTTTTTACCTTAGAGAGATCATTTGCTTGCTGGAAATAATTGGCTCCTTCGACATCATCATATCGGACAAGATTAGGAGAGACTTCTTCCAATCTGTTCCTTACTTGATCCAGAGTATCATATGGAAGAGTCATACCTGCAATCTACAAATAACAGGTCTCCAGAACTGACATAAAGCTTTAGTACTTAAAACAATTCAAATCATACATAACTGCAACTATAGTGAAATAATGTTGTGCTAATGAAAATTCTATTGGGTGTCCATTTGCAAGTACATTAAGTAATTAAGAGGAAAACACAATTGACAAAAATTCTAATTCATAAACAGCTGTCAGTACATTAGTAATTTCTCTTTAGAAATCAGACTGAGTATGAAATAAATGATTAAAGGGATAATGCTATACTAAATCTGAATGCTTCTGCTAACTTGATATTGATCATATACAAAGTTTACAGACAACGTATATTATTTTAAATCTCATGCTTTTTCTTTTTTTATAATAAAGAGTTAAAAGAAGTGTTTTTAGGCAAAAAACAAGCCAAAAATAAAAATACCAATATCAAACGCCCATTTTCTGAATACTTTTGTCTCACAGAGATTATTCAAATTATCCCTGCACATCAGGCTTGCATTCTCCTTGACTTTGAAAATCATTTTGAGAAGCTAACAAGTCAAACATCCCATTAGCAGCATCACTAAGAACAAATACCTCAGAGAGGGCTCTTAGAATTTTCCAGTCTTCTCTTGCCAAGCCAGGAGGTGTCACTGCTACTTTAGTCTGCTGAGCTCGGCCCTCAGTATTGACATAAGTAGCAGATTTCTCTGTGTAAGCAGCGCCTGGGAGAATAACATCAGCTATAGGAGCGCCAACGTCACCATGATGTCCTGCGAAAAGATGGAAAGGACAAACCATATTTTAGCAAAAAACTGATTAGGTATCATACATGAACACACAAGATATCCTTTTTATATCCCATTAAGAATTACAAAAGTGTTTACAAAATTGTAACATACAAAAATATATAAAAGAATTTTGGAATAAAAAGCCCACCTTGCCCACAATTCAACTCCCTTCCCAAAGAAAATTACTAATAAGCATTTGCTACCTTCCCAGATTATTTTTTGTAAATACAGAAATATGTATAATATAGTACAAACCTACATCATGGGCAATGAGGTATATTATTTCTCTTGATTACAAAGTGGAAATGCTCAGATGTATGTTAGTGAAATTCAGTAAAACATACTGAAATGGTGGAGGAACAAAAAATGTAGAACAGAAATGACAGTGGTAATACTGAAAAGAACATAAACAGGATATTATAGAAAACAGTATAATGAAAGACTGAAATAGTATAATGAAAGTTTTAATAGTTTAACAAAACTGTTAGAAGGAAAAAAAACCTTGAGTTGAATGAAAGAAAGTTATAGAGCAATATATAAAGTCTAATAATCTCATTTGTGTACATTTTTGTATGTAACAGAAAAATATATGAAGCATACATTTCCAAAGCCATCAATGATTATTTCTGGATAGGACTAGGAACTGGATGTAAATTATGCATTTTGATTTAACTTTATCAAACTAAAGATACTAAATATTCTATAATGCTCTTTATGTGCCATGGCAATAAAAAGCCTATTATAAATTTATGGCGTTTGTGTAAAATGAACTTGAGAGTTATGTAATACTTTTCTCTGTAAAATATCCGGGAGTACTCTGGACTCCATTTATTCCAGGGAAATATATTTACAATGAGTGAGAGTTCAAGAAAATGAGTCAAAAACAAAAAAGCCAAAGAAGTACTATCAAATGTATTTCATTAAATGTCCTGTAACTTGGGCGCCCGGGTGGCTCAGTTGGTTAAGCGACTGCCTTCAGCTCAGGTCATGATCCTGGAGTCCCTGGATCGAGTCCCGCATCGGGCTCCGTGCTCTGCAGGGAGCCTGCTTCTCCCTCTGACCCTCCCCCCTCTCATGTGCTTTCTCTCATTCTCTCTCTCTCAAATAAATAAATAAAATCTTTAAAAAAAAAAAATGTCTTGTAACTCAGCACTCATGATTTTTTTTTTTTTTTAAAGATTTTATTTATTTGACAGAGAAAGACACAGTGAGAGAGGGAACACAAGCAGGGGGAGCGGGAGAGGGAGAAGCAGGCTTCCCCCCAAGCAGGGAGCCCGATGCGGAGCTCGATCCCAGGACCCTAGGATCATGACCTGAGCTGAAGGCAGACATTTAACAACTGAGCCACACAGGTGCCCCAGCACTCATGATTTTTAAACACTGTTTATGTAAAAGTACTTTCCTCTGATTATGTAATAATACTAAATATTCTTTGAAAAGCTGAATTTTAATGTTACATAATATTTAATTGTATAAATAAACCATAATTTAACCATTCCTATTAGTGAGGCATAGGTTTCTTCTAATTCTTTGTTACTAAATATCATCAGGTAATAATTCTTTTTTTTTCCAGGCAATAACCTTTTTTTTTTTTTTTTAAAGATTTTATTTATTTGAGAGAGAGAATGAGACAGAGAGAGAGCATGAGAGGGGGGAGGGTCAGAGGGAGAAGGAGACTCCCTGCCGAGCAGGGAGCCTGATGCGGGACTCGACCCCGGGCCTCCAGGATCATGACCTGAGCCGAAGGCAGTCGCCCAACCAACTGAGCCACCCAGGCGCCCGGCAATAACCTTTTTTAAAAAAAAGATTTTATTTATTTATTTGAGAGAGAAAGAGAGAGTGAGCATGCACAAGTGGTGGGGGGGTGGGCAGAAGGAGAGGGAGAAGCAAGCTCCCGGGGAGCCTGATGTGGGGCTAGATCCCAGAACCCTGGGATCATGACCTGAGCCGAAGGCAGATGCTTAAAACTGACTGAGCCACCCAGGTGCCCCACCAGGTAATAATTCTTAGTAGTATCAACTATATAACTAATAAAACCTATGATTTGGTTTAAAAAAATACTGAGGTGTGTGTGTTGGGGGGAAATTCCTGAATGGAAAATAGTCAATCCACTAAATATACTGCCATATAGTTTCTAATCTACATAGCGCAGAATTCTTTTCTGTTTCTGGTATCACAGATGCTACTTACCTTGATAAATAATGAAACAATCCTTTGGCAAATCCTGTCGAGTGATACAACCTCCATCTGCTCCCAGGAGAAACAGCACTTTGGGAGGGTTCTTACGAATTGCTTCCACCCCAGGTTTATACCCAAGATCCAAAGCAGCTACCTGGCTTGCAATCCTGTAAAACAATTATGGATTTTTAGCACACCTGCAGTGTTATCATTATAAAAAATTAAATGTGACTCCTGAAATGATACTTAATCTTTTCTATTCAATGCTGACAAAAACCTTCCTTCATCTTCTTAACCCATTTTAAAATAGATGTCAAAACCAGAAATAGCAATATTTTACTGTTTTAAGGGTGTCAAACAAAAAAACAAGATGCTTAGAACACTGTCTCTTCATGACATATTTATTTATTGTTATTTCTTATTTTGGGGGGGGGGGGAAGGGACAGGGAGAGAGAGAATCCTAACCATACCCAGCACAGAGCCCAATGCGGGGCTCAATCTCACAACCATGACACCATGATCTGAGCCAAAATTAAGAGTCAGATGCTTAACAAACTGAGCCACTCAGGCACCCCACTTCATGAGATAATAGTTAATTGAATAATTCTGGAAACTTTATGCTAATTGAAATTGTCCTAAATTGATTCTTTTTTTATTTTTTTATTTTATTTATTTGAGAGAGAGCACATGAGAGGGGGGAGGGTCAGAGGGAGAAGCAGACTCCCTGCTGAGCAGGGAGCCCGATGCAGGACTCGATCCTGGGACTCCAGGATCATGACCTGTGCCAAAGGCAGTCGCTTAACCAACTGAGCCACCCAGGCGCCCTGTCCTAAATTGATTCTTATTCAATAGAGCAAGATATAAAACACGATAAGCCAAAAGCAGTCATTAGAGAAAAGTCATATGATTTTGAAAACCAAAAGGGAGAAATTAAAACAGCACTCATAAAACTTTAACTTGGAGAAAACAATATAATTAGTACATATATGTTCTATGAGCATATATTACTTTTTTTTTCTTTTAAAGATTTTATTTATTTATTTGAGAGAGAGAGACTGAGAGAGAGAGAGCATGAGAGGGGGGAGGGTCAGAGGGAGAAGCAGACTCCCTGCCGAGCAGGGAGCCCGATGCGGGACTCGATCCTGGGACTCCAGGATCATGACCTGAGCCGAAGGCAGTCGCTTAACCAACTGAGCCACCCAGGCGCCCCATATATTACTCTTATAAGCAGAAAATAATCCTTTAAAAAAGAGGTCTGGAGGCGCCTGGGTGGCTCAGCTGGTTAAGCAACTGCCTTTGGCTCAGGTCATGATCCTGGCGTCCCAGGATTGAGCCCTGCATCAGGCTCCCTGCTCAGCGGGGAGTCTGCTGTCTCCCTCTGCCCCTCAGCCCTCTCATGCTCTCTCTCTAATAAATAAATAAATAAAATCTTAAATAAATAAATAAATAAGGGGTCTGGAATAACTATACTCTGAACAACTGGGAGTCTGGTCCAGTTTGCTATTACTAACTTTCTTTCTAGAAATAGCCATTCTGAGGACCTACTGTATATAAAGCAAGTTGGTGTTTTACCTATTTGTTAGGGGAGGAGATCAGGTCAAACCAACTCCTACTAGATGCTGCTACTCTGTCAAACTCTGGATAACATCAAAAGCATAAAATGCTTTTAAAAAAACTTAACAATAAATATAAGATTTATATAATGAAAAGTACAAAACAACTTGAAAGAAATTCAAGACCTTACTAAATGGAAAGACATCCCACATTCATGGATTAGAGGACTTCATGCTGTTATGATGGCAATACTCCCCAACTGAGCTTACAAATTCCGTGTGATCCCTATCAAAAATCCAGATGAATAATTTACAGAAATGGACAAGCTGATTCTAAAATTCATATGGAATGCAAAGGACCCAAAATAGCCAACCTATCATAAAAGTGAACAAAGTTGGAGGACTCATACTTTCCCATTTCAAAACAAATCCCTCTGCCCCAACAGTTCCTTCTTAACTTCCCTCAGTGTAAGTCTTGACATGTCTCTCTCAAAAATCTGGGCAGAGACTCACATTAACTTAAGACACAGTCCACTTCATCCTGGAAAACAAATTGAGTAAGCTTATGTCTGCCTTTACAATAAAAGATATGTCCTGGGGCACCTGGGTGGCTCAGTTTGTTGAGTGTCTGACTCTTGGTTTCGGCTCAGGTCATGATCTCAAGTTTGTGGGATTGAGCCCCATGTCGGGCTACGCTCTCAGCGTGGAGTCTGCTTATCTCTCTCCCTCTGCTTCTCCCTCTGCTCATGTGCCCTCTCTCTCTCTCTCAAGTAAATGAACAAATAAAATCTTAAAGAAAAAAAAAAGATAGGTCCTAATAAACTAAAATGAACTTTCATAAAAAGGAAATCTTGTAAGAATGACAAACAAGGTTAATAAATTAAAAATTGTAACAAAGTCAGCGTTCTCCAGAATGAAAACTCACAAAATGATGGAACAAAATGTAAGAAATTTTCTCTAAACCCAGAGAAAAAAGATATGAGAAAAATTATGAGCCAAAAGTCTCAAGGCCAATCAATGCATAGCAAAAGAGGCTTCTGCATGAGAACAAATAACTAAGTAAAAGTAAACCAATAACCTTTTTCTGAGCTTAAAAGAAAAAAAAATCAAAACATTTCAATTTGATAATGGGAGTCTCTATGATATTCCCAGGCAAAAGTAATGACATCTGAGTGTCACCTACTTAAAATCTGGTAGAATTTTTTTTTTTTTTTTAACGTCAAAAATAAGGAGCCCAAAGGGTGAGGAGGCAGACACACATACAAAGTCAGGTCATCCTCAGTGACAAAACTGAGATTACATCAGATCCTCCCTAAAATATTAAATGAAAGAAAGGGTGCAGAAATACTTAGTATTAAAGGAAAAAAGACTGTCATCTTTGTACCTACCCAAGTAGTCATTTGTGAGAAGGAATCAGAAATACAATGTTAGACAACTGGGAATTTTTTAAAAAGTTTAATTAATTTTGGTACCCATTCAGAAAAACAAAACTGTATAAATAAAGACACAGATGGAAAAGTGAACTAAAAATAAGAAGTAAAAATGGTGGCTAGAAAAGATCCAGAGGTGAACAATGCAAATAAACTCTACCTAAAAAATATAAAGTTTTTAAAAATGTTTACATGATGGGGCACCTGGGTGGCTCAGATGGTAAAGCGTCTGCCTTCGGCTCAGGTCATGATCCCAGGGTCCTGGGATCGAGTCCCGCATAGGGCTCCCTGCTTCTTGGGAGCCTGCTTCTCCTTCTGCCTCTCTCTCTCTCTGTCTCTCATGAATAAATAAATAAAATCTTTAAAAAAAAAAATGTTTACATGATGATCTACAATGCCAAATTAAACCAAACAGAAATATAACATTGAAACTGAAATTAATGTTTAAGAATTTATTCAAGGGTGCCTGGGTGGCTCAGTTGGTTAAGCATCTGCCTTTCGGCTCAGGTCATGATCCCAGGGTCCTGAGATTGAGTCCCGCATCGGGCTCCCTGCTCAGTGAGGAGTTTGCTTCTCCCTCTCCCTCTGCCCCTCCCCCATGCTCTCTCTTTCTCTCTCAAATAAAATCTTAAAAAAAACCCACAATGTATTCAAATACTTTTAAAATTTAAAAAATTTGCCTATCATATTTAAAAGTGTTTAGCCTCAATCCTTAAAAAATTTGAAAAATAAAACTTTTTTTTTAAAAAAGATTTTATTTATTTGAGAGAGAGAAGCAGACTCCCTACTGAGCAGGGAGCCTAATGAGGGGCTCGATCGCAGGACCCTGGGATCATGACCTGAGCCAAAGGTCAGCTTAACTGACTGAGCCACCCAGGCGCCCCCTGAAAAATAATTCTTTTTTTTTTTTTTTTTAAAGATTTTTATTTATTTATTCATGAGAGACAGAGAGAGAGAGAGAGAGAGAGGCAGAGGGAGAAGCAGGCTCCCAAGGAGCAGAGAGCCCGATGCAGGACTCAATCCCAGGACCCTGGGATCATGACCTGAGCCGAAGGCAGACGCTTAACCATCTGAGCCACCCAGGTGCCCTGAAAAATAATTCTTAAGATCAAAAGGATTATGCGAAATGGGAAAACTTATTTACTAAGGTAAAACTGTTACAACATTTCTTTTTTATTTTTATTTTTTTAAGATTTTACTTATTTGTCAGAGAGAGAGAAAGAGAAACAAGCAGGGGAGCAGCAGGAGAGGGAGAGGGAGAAGCAGGCTCCCCACTGAGCAAGGAGCCCGATGCAGGGCTCGATCCCGGGACCCCGGGATCATGACCCAAGCCAAAGGCAGATGCTTAACTGACTGAGCCACCCAGGTGTCCCTGTTACATTTCTAAAACTTGGAAATATGCATTAAGAGCCTCAGAAATGCTTATCCTGTTTACCTTAAGAGCTCTACTTTTAGAAATCCACTGTAAGAAAATAATATAAAGTTCCTAAGTATCTGTGTATCATTGCATTATTTATAGTTTAAAGACTAGTATCAATTTATATGTTAACAAGAATTAAATGGCTAAAAAATTGTACATATTCATGATATTAAACAGCCATTCAAGTTTATAAAAAATTTCTAATTACAGGAAGAAATTTTATATGGTAATGAAAATTGATCAAAATCAGGATACAAAACTGTTCACACAGTATGATTTCAACTATATAACTAAAAAATATTTACACAGGAAAAAGAACCAGACAAAAGTAGGAACAGTAATTATCTATAATTTGTAGAAGAATAATTTCCATTTTCATATTTTCTTCTCTTTCCAACTTCCTAAAACAAATGTGTATTACTATTTTTTTTTGAGAGGTGTGTGCAGGGGTGGGGGGGGAGGGGTAGAGGAAGGGGGAGAAATACCTCAAGCAGGCTCCACACCCAGCACGGAGCGTGACTCGGGGCTCAATCTCACGACCCCTAAGATCACTGACCTGAGCCAAAATCAAGAGTCAGACGCTTAACCAACTGAGCCACCCAGGTGCTTCAAATGTGTATTAATACAGTCAGAAAAAAACTTCCCTTATGTTGAATTCTCACGTTAGCTTACATTTTTATCATTTAATCAAAGTCAGAGGGCTTGTTGCAATTTTTGAACCAAAATATACTAATATAATACAGATTTTCAAGATTTTCTCAGCACTGCTATTTCAAATATATTTTTTTTAAGATTTTATTTATTTATTTGAGAGACAGAGAGAACACAAGCAGGGGAAGGGGCAGAGGAAGAAGCAGATTCCCTGCTGAGCAGGGAGCCCTACATGGGGCTCGATCCCAGGACCCTGGGATCACGACCTAAGCCAACGGCAGACACTTAACCAACTGAGCCACCCAGGCGCCCCTCAAATATTTTAAATATTATTTATTATCTTCGGTTTTCACACAGAAAATAAAGGCATCTCTTTCACATCTACTACTGAGACATTGCTAAATATTAAGCTATTAGTAAATCTAAATGTGATAGTACAACAGTAACACATGTACACAAAATTACTTGAATCTTACAGTATATAATAAAACAATCACCCAACATACCTATGAAGGATATTCATAACTTTCCAATCACCAGTAACACCACTACTCATCTGAATCTTTTGAGCAATGTTGGAAACAGCTGCAAGAATTGCTGCCCCATCACTTCTCTGGAGTGCAGAACTGCCTACAACCACCATTGGTTTTTTAGCTTCATGTAATACCTATTTAAAAAAAGAACTTTGATTAAAAAATCTTTTTAATTTGCATCTACAATATGTTGTAGGCGCCCAGAAAAATAGTTTTCAATAGACTTATAGAAAATAAAAAACACACTTTTTCTCACATGAAAAAAAAAAGCATAAAAAAGTGACACAACAGTATTATACAGTAGAAGGAGCTTTTCGTCACAGAACTCAGGAAAGAACTGGAAGAGAAACAAATTAGAAATGAACACCATTCCAGAAACAATAAAAAACAAAATAAAACATGACCTTAAATGCAGGGACAAGAAAAGCAGACTACAGGAAATAATATAAAACAAACTGAAAAAGAACAAAAGAACAAAGGAAAAATGACAGAAAAGATACAAAAGGGGAACCACTATCTGTTAGGTTTTTTTGTTGTTGTTGTTAGGAGTTCTTTTTGTTTTTTTAAAAAGATTTTATTTATTTATTTGTCAGAGAGAGAGAGCACAAGCGTGGGGAGCAGTGAGCCCGATGCAGGGCTTAATTCCAAGACTCTAGGATCATGACCTGAGCCAAAGGCACTTAACTGATGGGCCACCTAGGTGACCCTTGTTAGGAGTTCTTAATGAAGGGAACACCACTAACAGAAAATATATTTAAATCTAGTATAGAAAAAAACTTCTGAAAAACACTGATCATTTTCTGGGGCATGGAGATGGGAATTAGAAAAGAGGAATACTTTTCAATATGTATTTCTTTTGCATTTTTGATCACTGCAATCATGATAATGTTTTTCCTATTCAAAACAAAGGAATTGCGCTTAGCCGCTTTGTACCACTTGATTACACCTAAGGCTACACCATCTTGGAACCATGAGAAGAAGTTCACTCAAATACACATGAATAAGCAAAGGCACTGAGGTAGTAAAGCAGGAAGGAATGTCCTTCCTTGATGACATCCTTGGACATCTGTCCAACTGCCTACCCTCCAGAACTGTTATGTGAAAACAGAAACCTCTTACATTTTTTAATAATCAGCATTCCACCACACATGCACAAATACTAAAATAAAAAGAGCCTTGAATTTTCACAATGAAAGGTGCTCCATGTCCCATAAAAAAGTGAAGAGAACCACCACTGTTAATTCTGAAGTTATTAAATTTCAAAGATAAAGAACCCACTATAAAGGTTCAAAAAAAGTATCTAGACAGTAAAAAAAAAAAAATTAGGACAGGGTTGGGAGGAAATATGACTGACATCAGGCTTCTCCACAGTAACAAAAGGCAGTGTCTATATAAAGTTCAGAGAGGAAAAAAGTGTGATCCTAGAACTTTGTATTCTGCCAAGGCTCTCTTCGGTAATAAAACAGACATTCGCAAGCAAGCAAGAACCCAACGAATAGGGTACTTATGAGCCCCTCTTGGAAAAGTAAGTAAAAACCTATTAATACCAGAAAGCAATGAAATGAATGTAAATAAAGTACTCAGTAATGAAAAAATCATTAAAAGGACTCATGAAATTTAAGAATAACTCTTGCAGTAAAGAAAGATTTCCCTTAACTTCAAAGTTTAATTGCTTCAGTTGCACTTCAACTTGGAGAGGCTTGAATTCATGAACCTGAAATCATGACCTGAGCTGAGATCAAGAGTCAGACACTTAACGGATTAAGCCACCCAGGCACCCCTTACGTCAATTTCTTTTCTGATAATTTCAAGTAAAATTAAGCTCTGGTATATAAAATAACACATATAATATAAGCTCATTTTTGTCTGCTTATCTGTTCATCCATCTTGCTCTATATATGAATAGAGAAATGATTATGTTTCATCAATATTTGTTTGGGGGTGCCTGGGTGGCTCAGTTGGTTAAGCGTCTGCCTTTGGCTCAGGTCATGATCCCAGGGTCCTAGGATCCAGCCCTGCATCGAGCTCCGTGCTCTGCAGGGAGCCTGCTTCTCCCTCTCTCTGCTGGCCACTCCCCCTGCTTGTGCACACACTCTCTCTCTGTCAAATAAATAAATAAAATCTTTAAAAAAATAAAAAATTCTTGTTTGGGTTGGTGGAACCTGGGGTAATGTTTTATTTTTTTCCATTTTTCTTTTCTATATTGCTATAATTTTTAATAGTAAACACGTATCATTATGACAAAAATAATAACTCTTAAAAATAATAATACTTAAAAATCAACAAAAGTAGATATGTATAACTTGAGAGCACCTGGCTGAATGGATGGCTACCGAAAGCAATGTCTTGAAGAATTTTGGGAGAATCTCCCAGATGGTCATATCTATAAGTGAGATCCACTGGGCTGCCAATAAGGGCCACTTTTAAGTCATTGTGAAGCCAGCTGAAATAAAAACGACAAAGTTTTTAGAGCTAAATTACTAAATTAGCATAGTCACCAGTCTCATCAATGCTAGGGGCTACATCTACTTATGTTACAAATGTTAAAAGCACAAAGCAGTCACAGAACATGTGGCCTTAACAGATATAATTTATTGTGTACCTTTCAAAATAACAGTGTTGTAAAAATGCACACCAAGGTAAGTCAGTGAATTAATTTCCTGTGAAGAATGCAAACCCTAAGCAAGCTATAAAAACTTTAATTTTAGAATAAATGATGTATAATTTTTATTTCACCATATTTACACAGCAGAGTCAATTATCTCCTAATTATCCATTAAGGTGATTTAAATATAGTTAATGAAAATAAACTACATCACTTTATTCTCTTTGACAGGGAAGTATGGATCCAGCTCTTCTAAAACTAGTTATAAACATGGTGACCATATATTGTTTGTCTGAGACAGTGGTTTTCATCTGTATCCTGCAGCATTAACAATTCCCCCTTTCACTCTCAACAATGTCACAGTATAGACAATAAATTATACCAACCTATTCATAAGTCTCGAAGATATGAAAAGATGGAGGTATTCTACAAAGTAACTGCCTGTGCTCTTCAAAAAAACGTCAAAAAAGAAAACTGAAGAGTCATGACACTAACTGCAATGTGTGACTTGAGACTGAATCCTGAGCAGGAAAAAAAATCATTATAAAAAAATCATTATAAAAGAAATCATGGAAAAATTGGTGCATCGTGAATTATGTCAAAATAAGAGGACAAAGTATAAAGACTAGCAGGGGGAGAGGGAGGGAATGGACCTTTTAGAAGCTGCACTCCAATTACCTTTTGAGTCTCATTCCCACTAACACTATTAGGAATTAACTAAAACAGTCATTTTTCAAATGTAAAATAAATTATTATATAAACATTTTTAAAACCCTCAATATTACTACTAACCTCTTCCGAATTCTAGCATTAAATAGTGGTGCCTCAAAACGTGGATTTGTACCAACCAGAAGGACAACATCTGCCTCTTCCACACCAGCAATTGTAGTATTAAGAAGATAACTGGAACGCAAATCTGTGCTAGAAATACAAAATAAAAAATGCAGGTTTACTTCAAAACTAATACACAATGATAATCCATGCAATATTCTCATGTCAACAAGCCCATGGTTATTTCCAAAAAATTCTTATGAAGTATTTCTAAATTACATCAAAGTTTCAGATTTTTTTTTTAAGATTTATTTATGTGAGAGAGACACAGTGCGCATGCAAGCAGGGGGAGGGGCAGAGAGAGAGAGGGAGACAAGCAGATACCCCGCTGAGTGGGGAGCCTACTCGGGGCTTCTTCCCAGGACCCTGAGATCATGACCTCAGCCGAAATCAAGAGCTGGATGCTTAACAAACTGAGCCACCCAGGTGCCATTCAGATACTTTTTAATAACTGGGATTCTCCAACAGTTCCTGGCTTGACTTTGGTCTCTAAGTGAAAAGAAACTGGTGGGTATGATGGAGAATCCAAGCTGTCACGTATCACTTATTGATGCCACAGATGTACTTATTTATTTATTTAAGTAAACTCTACCACCAATGTGGGATTGAACTTAGGACCCCGAGATTAAGTTACCCACTCTACCAATACCAAAGTTACCTGTAGCCAGCCAGGTGCACCAGATGTATTGATTTATACACAACTTGTACAAAAACAACAACAAAGCAGGCCTAGATGCTAGCTTCGTAGTTCTCACCCAGCTCCTGTAGTGGGGAAGACCTCTTCCGTGCACAAGGTGTCAGAGTCCACTCTATTAAGCAAATCTTTGAGAGCTATTAGGGCTTCGGCATCCACCAAGCCACCTGCAATTGCTGCCACATCATTGCCTTGAAAACTCTGCAACTAGAAATGGATAAAAAGGGCATCACCAAAAAACCTCCATTCAGCAAAGACCACTGCTCAGAAAACAAAACAAGTCATTTTTTTTTTTAAAGATATTATTTATTTGACAGAGAGAGCACAAGCAGAAGGAGAGACAGAGGGAAGCAGGCTCCCTGCTGAGCAAGGAGCCCGATGTGGGACTCGATCCCAGGACCCTGGGATCATGACCCTGGCCGAAGGCAGCCACTTAACCGACTGAGCCACCCAGGTGTCCCAACAATAGTCATTTTAAAGTATAAAAAAAGCAACGAACTTTTGACTAAAAAGGCTTACACTAATTATTAATCTAAAAGTGAGAAGCAAGGTGTATGTGAGGCCAAGGTTAGTAATACCACCAGCTTGGAGGGAAGGTATTTGTTTTAAATTAGAAACAAAGGGGCCTCGTGATGAGGTTTGGAAGATGAAGACTTCTTCAGAAGTATCTACCATTCCCTCAAGCCCTTTATGTACATTGCCTTTCTCTGACTAGAAAGCCACTCCCTCCATTTTTGCTCTGGCAAGTTTGCATTCATTCTTAGACTTTGCCTAATTCACCTTATGTAGGAAGGCATCCTTGATATGCTAGCCTGGTTAGGTACTCCTCCCAGGTGCTCTCTCATACATCATTTCTTGCACAACTACCCAAGCACATGATACCTGACTCACTATAGGTCTTACCATAACTACTACAAGATTGTGGGAAGTAGGTACCCTGTGTTAGTGGTCTCTACATCGCTACTTCATGCATGATATCTGGCATATGGTTCTTAATAAATGTTAAATGGAAGGCAATCCTGATAAGAGGAAAGAAGAGAAGAGACACACATTCCCACACTCTGCTACAAAGATGTTCCTTGAAAATCACAAATACTATTTATTCTATATTTCAATTTTTTACCATTCCAGCTACACGAGAGAGTGCATCCTCCCAGGAGGTATAGGTTAAAAGCCCCTTTTCGTTTCTGACCATCGGCTCGGTAAGTCTTTGACGTTTTAGCCCATCATAGGCAAATCTAGATAAAAGAAATTATACCATTTGTGGAATCCTGCTTAAGAGGCAACTATAGTTTTCAAGTTTAACATCTAAAAAAAATGTTATTTAAATATAGTACGAGTTAAAGTGTCAAATAGACTGATAAATTCTTGGATACAAATAATTATTCCAGGTTTTTTGAAAGATGAATAAATATTTTATGCACATCATCCAAAACTAAAACATTATCTAAAAAGTTTGAGTTTTTATAATTTGTTTTCAGCTACTTGAATAATCTTAAAATTACAACACAAAAATATCTGATAGCTGAAGAAGGAAAATCATTTTTATTTATAAAACTTGAATACTTTTAGATATTTTATCAAAATTATGATGTACAAGCTCTAAGTTACATTTAGCTTTTCTCTAATGAACAAACTGAAATAGATTAAATATCTTAATCCACTTCAAAATTGTAGGATGGATATTTGTCAAAGTTTATATGAAAGCCAATGATATGCCTAGACTATTGTTAATTTTGTCCAATTCTCCATATAAAGTCTAGATTTTCAATAGTCTCTATTTATTAACTAATTTGCAAGTATAAAAACGGTGTTTTAAAATTAAAATTACCATAAAATGTACTTCAAATCAATTGCAAAAATTAAGGAAAACGATGCAGCATATACCTGGTTTTATCAGAGATCCACTCTTCATTGATGTCCTCATGCATCCTTGGTAAAATCCTCATCACCTCTCCTGTTCTTGTGCTTACCACAATATTACTTCCAACCGCATCCATGACATCAATGGATTCTGTCTTTCTAAGAAAATAAACACATATATTTACTATGCTGAGTTTGGCAATAAGGACAAAGTTTCTGTTACCTGATTTACCCAAAACAAAAAAATTTTACAATGACTTGCCTTTCTGAATTTCTAAAAATAATGGGAACCAGAGAAATTGCAATAAAAAAAATTACCCTCATATTTGACTACTTCACACAAATTTCTACTGTAAAAATAAAGCTTTAGGGGCGCCTGGGTGGCTCAGTCGGTTGGTTGGGTGTCTGCTGATTTCGGCTCAGGTCATGATCTCAAGGTAGTGAGATTGAGCCCTGTGTAGTATGCAGAGTCTGCTCTCCCTCTGCTCCTCCCCGCAATCACACATGCATGAGCTCACATGCTCTCTCAAGTAAATAAATAAAATCTTAAAAAAAAAAAAAAACTTTAGAGATTGTTACCTAATACAAAAGCTAATGGTAAGGGTTCCAAATGGCCAAATCTCAGACATAAGATTATCAAAATAAATAGCAAGAGGGTAAGATTTCTGGGTATGGGTGATTATAAAAGCCTGACAAATCCTCCCCACAAAAAGCAAAAATAAAGCTAGACAAAATTAACAAAAACAACCACTTTGGAAATCTACCAAAGGCATACACTATCATGAGAAGCTTTTATGCAGGGAAAAACTACTGAAGTTCAAGTAAGAAGGCTGGAAATCAGTGGTGGTGTGGCTTGGGGCCTGTTCTCATCTCCTTCCCTACCACCTTGAACACATTCTGCCAGGCTGAGGTAGGCTGTGGAGATGGAAGCTTCTTTTCTGCTCGCATTATGGGAGTCTCAGAAGAAAAAGAGAAAAATCTCTACTTACATCTCAGCTATGTACTGTGCCCTATCCCCCTAATCCTTTTATATACATAAATATGTGGTTTAAAGCCTAAAATTGTAAGATACTCCCATATACTCTAGTGGAAGTTTAAAAATGGAGGGCAATTTAATGATATGTTTCTAGACCCTTAAAAATATTCAGGGGCGCCTGGGTGGCTCAGTCATTAAGTGTCTGCCTTCGGCTCAGGTCATGATCCCAGGGTCCTGGGATAGAGTCCAGCATTGGGCTCCCTGCTCGGCGGGAGGCCTGCTTCTCCCTCTCCCACTCCCCCTGCTTGTGTTCCCTCTCTCGCATAATCTCTCTCTGTCAAATAAATAAAATAAAATCTTTAAAAAAAAAAAAAATTCAAACATACTGCAACTACCTACTCCATTTCCTGGTTTAGTAAAAAGAATCAGATATATACAAGAAAATCTATGAATAACAATTTTTAAAAGAAGATTTTATTATTCATTCACTTGAGAGATGGGGAGAGAGAGAGACAGAAAGCATAAGCTGGGGGCGGGGGTTGGAGAATCTGAAGCAGACTCTGCCCTGAGCACAGAGCTGTAGGTGGGGCTTGATCTCACGACTCTGAGATCATGATCTAAGCCAAAACCAAGAGTTGGACACTTAAGTGACTGAGCCACCCAGCCACCCCAATAACAATTTTTATCATAGATTTACCACTACAGAGAAACAAACTAAATGTCTAATAATAGGAACTGACTAAATAAAATACGATCTAGCCACATGGTTGAAAACTTAATGTACAATGAAAGGAGACTATAAATCTTAAAAAATCAAGACAATTTTACTCTTTGGAAGAACGAGTGAATAAAATAATTATGTGGTTAAGTACTTTGGAATTAATTTCCAAGAAAACTGTACTTAATTTCCACAGGTTCATCCTATCCTTTAATCTATCTTCTTACCTTCCAGTAAGAGGGTTTTACTTAAAGCAAATACATAAAAACTTAGCAGACCAAAACAATTAGAATACAGGAAGAACATGAATCTTAAATTTTTTTGAACAGTAGCCAACTAAAGGACAAAAAACAAATTGTCAAAAAATACAACAATGAATACCTTGTTTCCCAAGGGCGGGCAGTAAAAGCATAGGGCTTAGAGGTCAGGGCACCTACAGGGCAGATATCAATGACATTTCCAGACAGTTCAGACATGAACATCTTTTCAATGTACGTGCCAACTTGCATATCATTTCCTCTGCCTGTTGTTCCCAAATCATCTACTCCTGCAATCTCACTTGCAAACCTGCAAGATAAAAATGTACTGTCAAATGGTCAAATCCAGCAAAATTATCTCCTTTTCTATGATCACAAAGAGATAATGATTTTCAAAACACTAAAAAGATGAGTATATTTTCAATGGTGAGCATAGTCCTTGAATAAAAAAGAGTTCAATAAACGTTTGCTTATAAGTTAATTGCAGTATAACACACATATAGAAAATTGCACAAATCATGTATAGCTCAACAAGTTATCACAGAGTTAATGCTTGTAGATTTTGATTTGTAAATTCAACAGAAGTTGATATTCACTGAAAGTGAACAATTCATTTCATTGGCTTATGCAGAAAACATTAAAAACATCCCTCTTCTACAACCAAAAAAAAGTTGCCATTTTTTCTAGTGTTGTTATTTCACCAAATTTGTGAGTATTAACTAGGTATGTGAATGATATTCCAGAAGACAGAAGAAAAAACATTACCTGATGCAGCGAGTACATTGTATACATCTAGTCATGATGGTCTTTACCAATGGCCCAATATTCTTGTCCTCCACAGCACGTTTCCCCTCTAAAAATCGGCTCCTATCACTTCCGAACATCATGGACTGGTCCTTAAGTAGATTAGGAGAGTTAATCTAATGATGCTAGTGAAATTAAAACTTAAGACAACCAAAAAAGATTTATGAAGTTAGATGACATACCTGCAGATCACATTCACCTCCCTGGTCACAAATAGGACAGTCCAGTGGGTGATTTGCTAACAAGAACTCCATCACACCTTCTCTGTATGGAAAATTTTAATATATAAAATGATATAAATTTTTGGCACCCAAAATGGTTTGGATATAGGCTATCTAAATAACCTTCAGAGATGTATCCTTTCTTAGAGTATTAATTTTACATTTATTATCAGAAATGCCAATGCAACCATTATTCTGGTATTAGACATACTATCTAAAAAAATGTTTATATAAATCTAGGAATAAAATATCAGTATAGAACCTAGAAAATTATGACTTTTAACAATATAAAACTACTGAAAATTGCTAAATGGTCTTCAGAAAACATTCACATTAACTCAAAACAAAAACAAACATATAAATGCATAGCAAAAACAAGTAACAGTGTAATATGTTACTGAAATAATCTCAGATCAATAAGCCCCAGATTTACTATTCATCACAAGTTTAACAAGTTGTTAAAGAAGAGCTTTTAGTGCTAATTCCATTCTAGGCTCAAAACCATAAACACCTGACTTCACCTCCTCAATGTGTACTTATTTCCACTGCTCCTATGAGCTGAACATGTCAACTTTTTCAGAGTTTGTTATTGAATTTCTCATCTATGAGAGGTCTAAATACTGAAATGAGCAATTTTCTCCTCTAAGAAAAGTTACTATGTTAAGTAGCATTAAAGTACCTGGCTTTCTTAGATTTCTCTGAGTTTGTCAGGATATTCCAACCTTTCATTACTGGCATGGCACAAGCAGCTACAACCTGAAATTTCAATGGAAAAATCTTTTAAGTACTTGTATTTGCTTGTAATTATAAGCAACCCAACATATAAAAACATTAAGTCATACATCTACAAAGAGACAAAACAGTATTTTTGAAGGCTCAATTTTTCAGTTTTCATATTCACAATATGATAACCTGACACTTTATATTTCTCTTAGAAAAAAATAAGACATCATGCTTTTAAATTCTATTCTCATAGCTAAAGCTACTTTATAAAGAGACTGTGAAACAGAACATCAATGTATGTTTTGATTAGCAGGTGCTACTGAATTAAAACTGTATGAGACAAAATGAAATTAAACTGAAAGTGAACCTCTTCATTGCAATCCCTTTCTCTACTGAAAATGGAACAGCAGAAGTGCTTTCAACGTGCTGCTTCGCAATTCCACATCCTAGCTGTGTCATATAGCCATGTGGAAATACTGGCAGGTATTTTACTTTCTAAATCTGTTACAGTTATATAGTGCTTGCATTTATAAAGCACTTTCATCACTGCATTTCCAGTTTTGAAATGAACAGATTTAACTGCACACAAAAGAATAAATTTCCAGATACAATTAAACAGGGCTAGGTTTCTCCACTACAACAATGATTCTAAATAAAGTTTGCTGCAAGATTTAAAGTTTTCTACCTTCTACAGCATGGTGTGGAATTTTAGGTATCAAGTACCTTAGGAGCTTTCTCAATTTCAACCAGGCACATCCTGCAGTTTCCAGCAACAGACAATCTTTCATGATAACAGAATCGAGGGATCTGCATGCCAACCTTCTCACAAGCCTAGAAGACAAAGTAAACATTTTTTTGCATTAGAATAACCTAACCTCATCCTTGTCTTGCCTAAAACACAGAAGGAAAGTCATCCCCACCTACTTTATTACTCCTATCTGTAAATATCTATACCTTCATTCATTCTTACTTCATTCCTGAAGAGACTTCCCTCCTTCTTTGCTCTTAATTCCTACCTCTGTTTGCTCCAAAGCTGCCTCTTTAAGAATCCTCAGCATACCTACACCTTATGTGGAAGAAACTGAATTAACCAACCTCTCAGATTGTGCTGAAGGTTTGACTCCCCATTTCCACTCTGAACCACTGTCCACAAAGACACCCCTTCAAACTCTGTCCCAGTGGTTTCATACTGGCATTTCCTCTTTGCTTAGCTCTCCTCCTTTGGATTAGACTCCATCTCACACTGTCTAGTTGGCTATGATCTGCTTCTATATTTGGCTCCATATACCCTACCTAGGATTCATACTCCCACTGTGGTTGAAGCTCTCCTCAGTTACCATTTGCCTACTAAGGGGGATTAGCCCAGCTCTCCTAATTATCACTCCTCCTTCTCGAGGCCTACAAACCTATTCAAATTTCCACTGGGGTTAGTTCTTCCATCTTCAGCCCTTACTCTAAAGCAATTTCCTCAAATTCCAATGTTTTAACTACTTAGCAAAAATGTACTGAGTCTTCCTATGTGCTAGATGCAGAAGGTATAGTAAGTAACAAGCAAGATCTGGTCCCAACCTTCATACTAGCTCACATTCCAGATGATGATTATATCTAAACCCTCATCTGTGGCCCTGACAGTCCATACCAAGTTTTAGACTTAAATAGGCATGCACATGTGTATGCTCTATAGAGAGTTAAAATTCAACCTATTTCTGTCTCCTATGATACATCCCCAAATAAACTAACAAAGCCAGAAACCACAAAAATTCCCCTGCTCTTCACTGTTCCTAAAGGCCTGTCTATCTACATTTCACTCTCCCTGAATCTGTCCTCTTACTTTCCTTCCCATTGCCACTATCTGTTTTAGGCCTTTCGTTTTCTGCTCTACTAATGCAAGATACTTCTCCTTTGTCTCTCACACCAGTCTTGTTATTCTCCAAACCAACATCCTCTATATTCACTGTCATATTGCTTAATTGCCATGAAAACTATTGATGGGTCAAACTCTAAGCTCTTTAGCATGACATATATCTTCTTTCATCATGGACCTATCAGAGTAATTTGATTTCCTGCTATCTCATCTTCTACATACACCTTATGTCCAAATGATACCAAGCTATTTGAAGCTTCTTTGTCCAAATACAAACACTTATTTATCCTTTAAAATCTCCTCAGGGATCCCTTGAGATACCCCAAAATCTCTTTCTATCACCTCCTGTACCTGGCAAAAATACTCTCTACTGTACCTTGAACATATACCTCTGTTATATACTTACTATTTACCTGTCTGTGCCTGGCAGATAGTCTAGAAATGACTGCGAACATGAATAAAGAGCATTTTAGCTTTTGATAACTCGCAGATAGAATGAAGCATCACTTGTCCATGACCGACTCTGTTAGGTCTGAAGGAATCTGGAGTAATTACGTATTCAGGGCATGAATTCAAGAACGGACTACCCTCCATTTACCTGCTTTGTAGGACACATTCTTAGAAATGTTATAAAAATTGAGAAGTTATATGAAGTGAAAAGCATCAAGCAGGTTCACAACAAAGACTGCCTTTTCTCCAAACTTACCTATATTAACTTATAATTTATTTTTGGTAACTTCAAATTTCTAGTAGGCATTTACTTGGAAAGCAGAAGTGAAACAAAATAACTACCATAATTCACTAAGAAAGTTATAAACAGATAAATGATAGCTCACTTTGAAATGCCAAGATTTTAAATCCAACTTATTTTCATATAATTTTACTATCTATAGTTCTTTTATGAGCATTTATCAAGGAATCTTAAAATTTTTAGAAGTAAATAAACAGTATTAAGGAAATAAATTGATATTCCTTAAAAAACCAGAACATACGCAAAAATAAAGAATTAGAACATATGCCTACTTGAAGGACGGTAGTTCCTGGTTCCACCATGACAGACTGACCATCAACAAATACTTCAATTAAGTTGCTTGCTGCTGTGGCAGTTGTTCGAACTGACCATCAAAAATATTGAGATGAGAAATAAATTAAAAGAGTTAAATTTATTATAGCAGAGGGTAGTGGATTAACTCTAACCTACAAGCCTAAGATTTTTCCTAATTTTATACCATTTCCCTCTATTTCTCTAGATGCAAACCTATAAAATATAGAATTAGATAAAAGCTTTTCCAATCCTGAATACCAGATAGAATATGGCTATCCACTCTTAATGGTAGCTTAAGCTGAAACTTTTAATACCACTGAAAATATGTTCATGGGAATACCACTTTTCAAAAGCAGCATGACTGCTTTTCCTTTCTGGCAATGATAGGCAGTTCCTACTACTTTCTATTTCATGACACCTCCTATAAATTGTTTAGTTATATTTTAAAAATTACTCTAGGTCGCCTGGGTGGCTCAGTCAGTTAAGTGGTCTACTCTTGATTTTGGCTCAGGTCATGATCTCCGGGTTGTGAGATCAAGCCCTGGGTCAGGCTTCCAGCTCAGTGGGGAGTCTGCTTGAGATTCTCTCCCTCTGCCCCTCCCCCTGCCTGTGTGCTCTTTCTCTCTAAAATA
This sequence comes from Mirounga angustirostris, assembly GCF_029215605.1. Lineage (NCBI taxonomy): Eukaryota > Metazoa > Chordata > Mammalia > Carnivora > Phocidae > Mirounga > Mirounga angustirostris. Next base: position 166,078,688 of record NW_026991711.1, read on the forward strand.
TATAAATAAATCTTTTAAAAAATTATTCTATTCGACTACGGTCACTTGTTTCTATTTTATTTAAAACAAATTACAGCTTAGAAACATTCCATAAACCAATAAATTTACAAAGATAGAAAATCTAGTATCCACAAGTGCAAAATAAAAATAAAATACTTACCACATCCTTTAGAAGACTTAGAAAGGCCTACTAAGGCCCTTTTTAGAGGTATCCTTAACATATTGCTAAGAATAAAACAAAGAAGAGTTATATTATCATAGGGGGGAAAAAACCCTAATTACAAACTTTTTGGTAATAGTTCATAAGTTTTAAACACTTCACAAACATTATTACATTGAACATTCATGAGTCCTGATGTTTTCCCTCAAATTCTAGAGATGAGAATACTCAGTCTCAGGAGATCAACTGACTTGTACAATGTCAAGGAGCTAAGGAGCAGCAGCTAGTATATAAATCTATATAAAGGGCAGTTTTGTGTTGTTTTTAACTATCAAAAATGATCAAATGTAAAACATTATGTAGTAAAATAAACTCGAAGAACAACAGTGAGCTTACCATTAATACTATGTAAAATAACGTCTACCTTTCTGCCTTCATTTCCTACCAATACTCATTCTAACATCCTATGTTCTAAGCAGTTATCTACTAAATGTTCCTGAGATTCTGAGCTGGCTCACAAGTCCAAGCCTTTTAAGTGTCTGGGGTGCCATCTTCTGTGCTTAGTACATTTATCTTACAGATTTGCAATTATAAGTCTGTTCTACCCTCACTGTATTATGAACTTCTTCAATTTTTCCATCTTCAGTGCCTATTTCCAAGGCTGGTACACAGTAAGCTCCAAAATAGTGGTTCTCAACCAGGGACAGTTTTGCTTCCCTGGTTGCTTCCCATTTATCAATATTTGGACACATTGTTGTCACAACTGGGGGAAAGCTACTGGCATTTAGTGGGTAGAGGCCAGGGTGCTGTTAAACATCCTGTAATGCACAAGGACAGTTTCCCGTAATAAACGTTTGTTGTATTACTAAAAGAAATGGGAATTATATAAATAATACTAATTAAAGATACACACAAGCAAACAGAAAAGTTATCTGCACTTTTAGTTTTTATCCATTCACTTGATCATAAGGGCTAAGCACTGAACTTTCTGTCCACTCACTTGATCAAATGGGCTAAGCATCTGAATTGTCATTTTTCACTTAGAACTTCTAAAAATGGAAATTATGTGATCAGAATGTATCAACATAATGACTTTCAAAGTTAGAGAGTGGAAGACAGTCTTACACTTTTTAAGCATGAAGTTTCACATACCTACTACAGAAGAGGTATAACAGAAAATTTCATTAATTCAGACTTTAGTTAATTCATAACATTCATTAATTCAGAACTTTTGATATTAAATTTGCAGACATGAAGTCTATCACCTACAAGTGAGTGATTTTTGGTAAATCGAGTTTCTGCTTCTTTATCTATTGGTAAGGAAGAAAACAATACTTCCTAGGCTATGCGTTATTGGTAAGAGTTCAATAAATGTCAATTAAATCTAAATTCAGTTCAGACAGTACTAGCCACTGAAGATCAGTTTCAAAGTCCTCTTCCTTGGTACTCCCTCTGTACCATCAGCACACACTGTGTATATAGCTTTATTATTCCACCTACTAAATTATAGGTTAGTAATCAATTTTAGTACCTACTAAAGTGTAAGTTCCTTGAAGAGAAATGGTGCAATTTGGTCATTTCCCTTTTCTGAAGACTTAGCCCTTGAAAAAATAACCACCACATAACCTTACCACCAAGTTCCAAAGTGAGTAGCATCTGTCTTACTAAATTCTTCTGATGATATAAAGGTAAATCTGAATTTGCTGAATTAGAGTAATGACAGATTGAAAATCAACAATCAATATTTCATACAACAATGTAAACACTTTCTTACTATTATTTTGTCTCCAATACAATCTAAAAGTATTGTCCACTTTAGCTAGGAAATCAACGAGAACTAGGATGTCTCTTGAAAATCCAGCATCGAATGGAAGAGTGCGTAGCCCCAACAGAAGACAGTTTTACAAAACTTTGAAATGTACTTTACACATATTTATCTCCCACGTAGGAATGGAAATAGTCATTTCTAAATGGGAAAATGTTAATGACCAATCATTTCTAAAACTGGAGTGGACACTTTTTAGTATAAGAACAGTACTATTCCACATTCCCCACCGTATATCCTGCATCCATGCACTTCTCTCCTTCCAAGGTACCGCTCTACTGTATGCCACCATCGTCTTGTCTGGACTATTACAATAGCCCCCCAGCAGGTCTCCTAGCTTCCACACTGTCCCTACAGCCTCTCCCCTCTCCCCACAGGCTGTGGCCTCAAACTGAAATGCTCTTTCTTCAGATCTTTCTGGCTTCTTGTCCTTCAGATTTGGGCTTAACAGACATTCCTCACGGAGGCTTTCCTTGATCAGCCTATCTTAAATTCCCTAACTACTCCCCAGTCAAATCACCCATTTTATTCTTCCTCATGGACTGATTTCTAGTTTATAACAGACATTCAACACTATTTGCGAAATGAATTCTATCTCAAATTTCTGGCCAAAACTTCCACTTCCCTGGAATTAAAAAGTGCAGGTGCTCTGACAGCTTTGTAACACCCCGCTCAACGATGCATATGCAATTCGGTGTAAAAAAAAAAATTCCCTATGGAAACAACCTGGATGTTCATTCATCAGAAACAGTTCACGATACATTTTCAATGCCCTCAAATCGTTCTGGAGCAGAGTTGGGTCTGATCCACGGTCTTAAACGGTACATGCATTAGATCCCTACACAGCTAAACGTAGCCATGTCATTCGCAGTGCGACCTTGGGCAAACTTTTTAAGTATCATTTTCTTCAGTTTCCCCACCCGGGAAAGGAATAAAAAATATTGCCCAATGCACTCAACGTACAAAAACAAAACAAAACAACAACAACAACAAAACCCCAGAGGTGTGGATGGTTGCTAAGGCAACAGCGGCCAAACTGTGTACTATACCAAGTATAGGTTAATTTGGGGGTGTGTTAAACGCTCAGTCTTTAGGCCTAAGTCACTTGACATACGTCCTCTCCCAGGGAACAAAACGGCCTCCTCTCCACAAAGGGAAATGTCCTGCATTTCCCTTGCAGAATGAAGGTCACCCACAAGCCTGCCTCCGGGCCAGCGCTCCCAGGGCCTCCAGGTTCTCCACCTGCTTTGCGCTCCAAGAGACCGGAGACCACGCCAACAGCCCTCACCTGCCGGCTCTAGGGGCTTCCGGGGGAAGGGGGGGTGGGACGTGGCGCCCAGTCAAGGACAAGAGTAGAATGAGTCACCTGGGCCAAAAGAAACAGTGTCGTCAAGAAATCAACTGCTATGGCAAGGGGAACCTCAGCCTTCTCACGCTATCACGGCCTCACCTTCTCCCTGGAAACGCCGAAGCTGCTCTGCAGAACTGTCTGTACCGCACCAACCCCCTCAGAGGCCGGGTTGCTTATTCAATATGGCGGCCTCGGCTAACCTCGCCCGCAGGGCCTGGAGAACGGGAAGCCAGGAGGGACTAGAAACTCCAGATTCGACAATTTCCGCTCAGTTTGAGTTCGGCAATTTCCGTCCCCTGACAGGGGGCGGGGCGGAGGGCGGGCAGCCTGGAGGGGGCGGGGGCGGGGGCGGGGGCGGGGGCGGGGAGACCGTTTGGAACCGCAGTTCCGCCGGAAGTGGTCAGGCGCCTGAAGCTGAGCGTCTTCGGTCATCTCCGGCGCTTCGAGGGGCGGTTCTTGTAGTGTTCCAGAGCCGTGGAGGTACTAATTTAAGAAATACCCCTTTTATTAATTTATTCCTAAACACATAGAGGCCCGCAGATAATTTGTGGGGCGTTCAATTCAGAGCCCTCGAGTTTTTCGTGGAGTAAGGAGGATATTAACGTACTTTGACCTTTAACCTTCGACCCTGTGCGGCAGAGGGAAACGCCTCCGTCTCTATATAAGGCATTTTCCGGCCTTTTGCGGCCCTTTTTTTTTTCTTCTTAGCGCTAGGCGCCGACTACCTCCGCTCGTCTTTTCCTTCGCTGCCCCCCGGTTCCTGGGATCAGCCGACGGCATGGGTTTTGGAGACCTGAAAAGCCCCGCCGGTCTCCAGGTGCTCAACGACTACCTAGCGGACAGGAGCTACATCGAGGGGTGAGGACGGGCCCGGGCTTGGGGCCGGGCCACGTGGCGCGGCCTCTGCCGCCGCCGCTGGGGGAAAGGTAGCGGGGCTGCGAGGGGCGAAGGGTTAAACATACGCTTTCTTTCCACTGACTTGATTCAGCCATGGTTTTCCCCTTGTTCACTCAGTTTGTGGAAGTAAGCTTGTAGGTCTCCCGTTAGGGATTACAAACTTCGAGGTCCACGAGGTGGCAGGGATTCTCAGGGTAGGGCGGAAAACCAAACACATGGACCCCGATCTTGAGTTTATTTTACAAAATAAATACAGCGGCTTAGGTTGCCCAGTAGCAAATGGGCCAGTTCACAGTAATTAGTTTGACGGATGTGCCGTTTGTCATTTATTTGCTGATGTTTGTAGATTTTCTCCTAAAGGTGTGTGTAATTTTTGTATCCTTGGCAGGTATGTGCCGTCACAAGCAGACGTGGCAGTATTTGAGGCAGTCTCCGGCCCCCCACCTGCCGACTTGTATCATGCCCTCCGTTGGTATAATCACATCAAGTCTTATGAAAAGGAGAAGGCCAGGTAAAATTACCTTTGTATTTATCTGAAGAACAGAACGCTTTCTGAGCTTAAACTCAGGATTTTCACATGACAAAATTGGACCCAGGCTACTTCAGTTTTGTTTGGGGTATTGTAAGCTAAATTATCTTTGTGACTTGAGAAGGCCAAGAGACTGAAGTCCTCCATTTTTTCACAGAACAGGTAGAACATGGACAACAGCAGTTCAACTTTTCCCCACAATGCCCTGACAATGTGCCTCCACCCTGACCTGGGGGGCCCACCTCTGGGGTGAGAGGGTGGCTCATTCATTCAGTCCTTGGCCATTCTTCTGAAACTGCCAACAAGGGTGGAAGTTTGGGGAAGTGGACTCCAGTTCACTAAGAATGGAACTGAGCATACTTAATGAAATCTCAAACAGAAATATTCATACTGAAAGAGTAAATCATAGTGAGTATTGAATATAATGTCTCACATGCTACTAATGTTTGTTGGGTGAGGAGTTAAACATTCAAAAGTATTTACTTTTAAGGGTATATAAATACAAAAGTATTTACTGTTTAAGGGTAAATTCTTAGTACAGAAGGGATCTATTGGTAAATAGTGATGGAAACAAGTTCTCATGTGCTGTCTGAAAAAGAACATACTGACCTAGTGGTGGTTGAACTTAAGTTTTTTTTCAAGCCTTCCAGGAGTGAAGAAAGCTTTGGGCAAGTATGGCCCTGCTAATGTGGAAGACACCACAGGAAGTGGAGCTACAGATAGTAAAGATGATGATGACATTGATCTCTTTGGATCTGATGATGAGGAGGTATGGCATAAAGTAATATGTATATCAGTGAGCTTAATCATAGGCTCTGTGGTGAAATTGCCTGGATTTGAATTCTAGTTTCACCACTTTATTACCTGACTTTTAAAAATTCTCACTGGTTACATGATGAATAAAATCCAATCACCATCTTTCGGCTGAGCTTGTGATGGATTTGCTTTTTTCTGAAAAAACTGGTCTTTGCTGTGATGGTTCCACTAGCATTAAGCTGAGGAACAACCAGCTTTGTGAAACACACTTAATTTTTCTTTATAGGAAAGTGAAGAAGCGAAGAGGCTAAGAGAGGAACGCCTTGCACAGTATGAGTCAAAGAAAGCCAAAAGTAGGTCATTTTATAATTTGTGCTGCTTTAACTTCATTTCATAGTAATGTGAGTAATCTTTTCTGAAGCTTGATTTCCAAAGTAATTGCCTCTGCATTTGTTAACTAGGTCGGTATTTAAAAACCTATATAGGTGGTTCTTCATAAAACTTCCACAGCTACTGGTCTGCAGCTGTTCTTATGGTAGCAGTTGTGGCATTCCTCTGTGGGAAAGAAACTGTTACTACACAATTAAATACCTCTTTCTTAGCACAACAGAAAGTGGGCATGTGCATAACAAACATAAGATGTGTTCTGTAGTTTTGTTTGGCTGAGGAGATGATCCATTAGGAAACAGATTAAGATTATAAAGGTGTCACCAACTAAAATGAAAAACATAACTGAGTGTCTGAATAATGCTGATTGTACCTTTTTTTTTAGAACCTGCACTTGTTGCCAAGTCTTCCATATTACTAGATGTGAAACCTTGGGACGATGAGACAGATATGGCAAAACTAGAGGAGTGTGTCCGAAGCATTCAGGCAGACGGCTTGGTCTGGGGCTCTTGTGAGTTCAATCTTTGCTTTTTGGAAGTGGCATCTGGAAGTTGCATAGTTAAAATGTTTGTCAATCAACAGGACTTTGCTAACTAAGATTTTTCTTAATGTTCTTTTCAGCTAAACTAGTTCCAGTGGGATATGGAATTAAAAAACTTCAAATACAGTGTGTAGTGGAAGATGATAAAGTTGGAACAGATATGCTGGAGGAGCGGATCACTGCTTTTGAGGACTATGTGCAGTCCATGGACGTGGCTGCTTTTAATAAGATCTAATATCTACATCATAGATCATTGCCCTTAAATAAAAGCTTAAAAGACAGCTGCTGGCTCTTGACTCTTATGTAGGGTAGTTTCCATTTTGAGGGAAGAAATTCAATGGTTATATAATTCATAAAAATAAATTTGGGTCAGCATTGTTAGATATTTAGCCTAAAAACGAGGAAAATATCTATTGTGAATACTATAAATAGAGGTAGGTGTTGAATAGATTTTACAAACAAATTAATAGAAATGTACTCAGTCTTAGCATAGTTTCTGTACCCAATGCACAAGGATGCCGGTTTTAATACCACAGTGTTGTAAGTTTCATATTTGCTTTGTTTTAAAAAGAAATCAGGTAAGCTTCACTTGGGGAAATTTTGGATTAAGAATTTCAACTAGATTTTTTAGCCCTGTAGATTATAATGGTTCACACCTTGGGCTTTTTTGCAAGGAGTTTCAATGTAATACCCGGGCTGGTTTTCTGCAATGGAAATGTTGGAAGTACCTTAATGATGAGAAGTGGATCAATACATATAAAGTGCTTAAGATGGTAACTGGGCACAGTGAATGTTCTTTGTTTGCTGGAATAGTTAATGAAATATTTGGAAAAAGTTAAATGTTGAGATGGCTCAATGACTTAAATGACTGATGAAGTAATTTGTTGTCACATAGGATCTTCAAGTTGGGGGTTACTCCAGATTGAAAAATCACACAATTAAAAATCCCACTTGAAAGCAATATGATATAGGATGGGTGTGCAACTTCACTAAAGGACACCTAACCCAGAGGATGGAAGTTAGGTCCAAGGAAGGATTCCCAAAATTTGTTACAAATTAATCTGTCAAGGCAAATACTGCAAGTTGAAGATCATGCCTCATTTACTGTTAAGGGAGAACTTAATTAATTTTAAGATTTTTTATTTGAGAGCCAGAGCACAAGCAGCGGGGAGGGGTAGAGGGAGAAGCAGACTCCCTGCTGACCCACGAGGGGTTCAATCCCAGGACACTGAGATGACCTGAACAGAAGGCAGATGCTTAACCGGCTCAGGCACCCTAATGGAGAGCTTGATTTGTGCTTTGGAGAATGGTTTTGCACTATGTCATGGGAAGGAGGTTATACAGGTAATTGATGCCCAGGCTGTGGTTCATAAACCTGGCTTTGGTGTGGAGGTGGAGACTGAGTGGGACATTTTTTTGGATTTGGATAGCAACCTGTTGTGGTGAAGGGACTTCAATAATGAGGTAGTGCAGGGCACCTGGGTGGCTCAATTGGTAGAGCGTCTGCCTTTGGCTCCGGTCATGGCCTTGGAGTCCCAGGATTGAGCCCCACATTGGGCTCCCTGCTGGGTGGGGAGTCTGCTGCTCCCTCTGCCCCTCCCCACTGCTTATGCTTGCTCTTGCTTCTCAAAGTTTTAAAAATCTTTAAAAAATGAGGTAGTGCTGCAGCTAAGTAGGTGAAGGCAGCTTTTGGTTCTTAAAGGTCTTGAACTCATGACCTTGAGATCAAGACCTGAGCTAAAACCAAGAGTTGGATGCTTAACTGACTGAGCCAGTCAGGCACCCCAGGAATTACTGACTTCTAAAAGTCTTTGTGGTCTCTAATCTGTAGACCAAAAAGATTAAATGATTTGTTTGAGGTCAGAATTTTCCTAGCCAAACCAGACAGTTCTATTCTTTTCCTCTCAATCTGATTTTATTTATATGGGAGACTACCTTAAATGTGGGAGATTGTTTATTAAATTTGAGAGGTAATTTATTTAACTGGTACAAGTATGTACCAATGACTATGATCATCTTCACTAAGTACTTCCAACGTCATGAGAAATTTTCTGGTTGTCAGTGTCCTGAGAGCCAGCAGAGGGCAGCACTTCATTTTCTGTAGAACCAGAGCCTGGGGATTCTGGAAATGTTGCCATGGAAAGATCGAGATGTAGCAACTAGTAAATAGTAGCCCCAGATCACTCACAATCATTAACATGTTAAAGGGATTGAGCACCAAAAAGCTGGAAGAAGTATTAACAAAAATGATAGAAACCATTGATTAAAAATATGGTTAAAAGTAAAAAATTTAGAATGGTCATTTCAAACCACAGCTGTCTTGTAATCTTAAAATGATAAATGAAGCACATGACTAAAAATCTTGATTCCAGGGGCGCCTGGGTGGCTCAGTCGTTAAGCGTCTGCCTTCAGTGACTCAGGTCATGGTCCCAGGGTCCTGGAATTGAGCCCTGTGTCGGCCTGTCTGCTCCGCCGGAAGCCTGCTTCTCCCTCTCCCACTCCCCCTGCTTGTGTTCCCTCTCTCGCTGTGTCTCTCTCTGTCAAATAAGTAATCTTTTTTTTTTTTTTAAAGATTTTATTTATTCATTTGAGACACAGAGATAGCATGAGCAGAGAGAGAGGCAGAGGGAGAGGGAGAAGCAGGCTCCCTGCTGAGCCAGGAGCCCGATGTGGGGCTTGATCCCAGGACCCTGGGATCATGACCTGAGCTGAAGACAGACGCTTAACCATCTGAGCCACCCAGGCGCCCCAATAAATAAAAAATCTTAAAAAAAAAAATCTTGACTCCGCGGCCTCACATAAATATATTTAATGGTATCTTTTAATTTTGTATTTAAAAAAATAGATAATACAGTAACATAGTTCAAAACAAAGAAGTTATACAGTGAAGTCTCTGTGTGTGTCTCCCCTCCCCCCACTGCCCCCTCTCCCAGGCCTCCCATTTAGCTCCATAAAAACAACCAATGTCAACAGTTTCTTAGCTCTTTCCAGAACTAGTGTGAGCATATGCATGAAATAATTGTAGCATACAATGCAAACTGTTCACCTTTTACTTCGTCCATAAAAATAGACTTGGATGTCTTGGAAATTATATCTTGAATATTCCATGTCAGTACTTATAAAGCTTTCTCATTTTCTTTTTTTTTTTTTTAAAGATTTTATTTATTTGAGAGAGAGAGAGGGGACAAGAGGGGGTAGGATTAGAGGGAGAAGCAGACTCCCCGCCGAGCAGGGAGCCCAATGTGGGACTCGATCCCGGGACTCCGGGATCATGACCTGAGCCGAAGGCAGTCGCTCAACCAACTGAGCCACCCAGGCACCCAAGCTTTCTCATTTTCTAACAGTTACATAATCTTTTGTCTCATATCTTATTTAACCAGTCTATTTATTGGAGCTTTAGATTGCTTCAGCTTTCTGCTGTTATAAGCAATGCTCACATTTGCATGTGAGCCTGTATACTGAATAACCTGTTTTTGAACCAATGGGCTCAGAAGGCATAGGTGGACATAGAGAAAGAGATTTTTTGGTTTGTTTCTGGCTTTGGAGTATTAACAAAAGATAAAAGAGGCCAGCTTTTTTTTGTATGCCCATAAATGATTACAGTAACTCAGACCGTACTTATTTTTCATATTTGGCATCCCTCACAGAAGGCTGAGAACAGTGTGGGAATTAAAAATGATTCAGTGTCACTATGTTAGAAGCTATAAAAATACAAAAAAGGTAAGAAAATTACAATAGGGAGGTGGCTTGAACACACATAAAATTGTTAAAAATTAGTCATTTTGTGATTAAGCAAGTAATCAAAAGTTCAGAGGGTCCAGGAAGGCTAGAATCGAAAAATTTTTTGGAGAAGTTGGGACTTGAGCTGGGTGGACCTTGATCAGTAATTTGTTTAAAAAAAAAAAAAGAAAAAATATTCCAGGAGGGGATAAAACACAGGAATAGAATAGACAAAGCAACATTTACAAGGCAATTAGATCAATTTGGCTGGATTTTGCAGTGTCTGTTTGGGATTAGGTAGGGTGGGGCCAGGCGGCACATCCAGTCTGGCTCCTTCTGTGAGAGCAGTGTGTGTATGGGGGCGGGGGTGGGGGGGCATGGGGGTGAGGAGTGGGGAGAGCCTTGAAGTTTTCTGAGCCAGAAAATGACAAAGGCAGACAGCTCTGACCTGGAGGTGGTATGGATGGAAGCATGTGAATAAAAGGATTGTTACAGTCCTAACATGAATGGAAATGGCTAAATTATGGCATATATACTCAAGGAAATACTTTATAAACAATATAATTAAAAAGTAACAGACTAGAGCAACATTGAGAAATGCTGGAGTTTTTTTCCGTATTACGAAAAGATAAGCTTATGGACAAAAACAAATACAAAAGGAGTTGCATTCATGTTTTGGGATCTATATGTATTCCCCCCCACCCCGAACAAATCCAATTTGGCAATGGCAATTATTGTCCTTAGATTAAAAAACTAAAAAAAATAGAAAAATACATGCCTCATCACACTGTCCATTTTGGACCCCATTATAAGCTATGAGATAAGCAAAGCAGACACTTTTATCACCATTTAGATGAGGAAACAACTCTGAAAGATGATTTGCCCGATTATTCACCTAGAGAGAGAGAACTGAAACCGGGGTCCTTGGCCAGGTAATGTGTTGGCAATAGAATGAAGAAAGTTCTTCATCCCTGCTTTTAGACAATTTAATCCTATTTCATTGGTGTAACCCTTGCTTTATATCCTCAATTAGGGAGAGTGAGAAGATAAAGTCACATAAAGGTAAATTTTAAATGGAACTGAGACTGATAAACACATTTTGTCATTATGCGCTCTGTATGGATGGTAATAGATGCATTCAAGAAATGACCCAAATGAGCATCTGTTGTTTGGAATGCCATTGGCCTGCATAGCTTTCAGTAAAGTAAAAATCAAAGGAAAATGTTCATGGACTTCTTAAATTCATTCTCCCAAAGAACTGCCCATATGTAAGAATATTGAGGAACTATGGATTACTATTCAAGCTGGACACCAACTTGTGAATCTTCTATCCTCACTCTGTCCCTAGAAAATGGGACCTTTTTTTTTTTTTCACTATTTTTTCTGATCATAGCCTGTTTTCCTCTGTACTTTTGCCCCTACTGTGTCACCTACCTGAAAAGGCTCTTTTCTCATCTGCACTCGTTAAAATTGGAGTCATTCTTCAAGATGCACTTCAAATACATCTTTCAACTTTTATTCTGCTTCTTGCCCTTTACAACCTCTAGGCACATAGTCTTTTATACATATAAACTATCTTGTTTTAAAGTTCTCTGTGTAGCTCCCTTATTCTTCCTGTGAAATGTTTGTATTCATCCAAGAGGAAAGGATCTAACATTTACTAAGCAGTTACTAGGTTGGAAGATGCCAAGAATTTACTGACTAATACCAGCTAAGATTGCTCAAGTTATTTATAGGTCTAAGTACCCCTCTAAGTGCTTTACCTGCATTGCCTCATTTAATTTCCACAACAGCCCTGTAGCGCATACTACTATTGTTGTCCCCATTTTGCAGATGGGAGAAACAGGTCTAGAAATTTGAATTAATTTAGCCAAGGACACAGACACAGCATGTGTTGGAACTTTAGTTCAAATCCTGATATCCTGCCTCTGGAGGCCCTGGGACTTGCCCTCTTCAAAGAGGGGCTTTCCGGGGCGCCTGGGTGGCTCAGTTGGTTAAGCCACTGCCTTCGGCTCAGGTCATGATCCTGGAGTCCCTGGATTGAGTCCCACATCGGACTCCCTGCTCAGCAGGGAGTCTGCTTCTCCCTCTGATCCTCCCCCCTCTCATGCTCTCTCTCTCTGTCTCAATCTCTCTCTCAGATAAATAAAATCTTTAAAAAAAAAAAAAAAGAGCTGTTTTCCATTAGAGAGGCAGGTCTGTCTCCTGGTGTCTATGCCCCAGTCCCTGAGAGCCTGGGATTCTTTACTCTTCTGCCAACTGGGCACTGAGCTCCCTCACTTCCTTCCCTAATTGCTCCAGTGCTTGTCCTCTCCTCCAGCCTCTGTCCTTTTAGACGTTCATCCTGCTCTTAATCAGGAGACCCCTGGAAAGCCCCACTAACCAAATTCCAACTGTTAGGGGAGGAGGCTTGGAGTCCCCAGGCCCAGGCCCAATGCTACTCTTCAGATCTTCCCTCAAACTGAGAATAAGATATTAAGTACTTGTACTGGCTGCTACTTTCACTAGCAGATTTCTGTTTACATCCCCACTATCAGCTATTTTAAAAGCCACTAAAACTAGGGTCTTTAGCCCAGGATCTAAGGACTCTGATATTTTATTTAAAAGCATGTTTCTAGGGAGGGGTACCTGGCAGTCACATGAGACTTGATTCTTGATCTTGGGGTTGTGAGTTTAAGCTCCACGTTTGGGCAGAGACTGATTTAAAAAAAAAAAAAAAAAAAAAAGCATGTTTCTAGGGAAAGGACCCATAACCTTCCTTAGGTTCTCAAATGAATTCAGAGTTCTTTAAGACCTTTGTAGACCTTGGGGTGCCTGGGTGGCTCAGTCATTAAGTATCTGCCTTGGGCTCAGGTCATGATCCCAGGGTCCTGGGATGGAGCCCCACATTGGGCTCCCTGCTCAGCGGAGAGCCTGCTTCTTCCTCTCCCTCTGCCTGCCACTCCCCCTGCTTATGCTCTCTCTCTCTCCCTCTCTCTCTCTCTGTGTCAAATAAATTAATAAAATCTTAAAAAAAAAAAAAAGACCTTTATAGACCTTCCTTAAAGCATTTTTTTCGGTTTCACTCCTCATATCAAACACTGAAACATATTGAAAGTCCATATTAAATATAAGTTTTTATATAACTATGAAATATTTCATTTGACTCATTGACATAAAGGTGTATTTTATAGACATGTGATTAAGTATTTATTAATTTTGACTTTTCAAGTTTCCTTTTTTGTATTTTAAATGTTATAAAAAATAACATTTTTTTAAAGATCTCAAATATTTTCATAGGCCTTTGGTAAGCTGCTTCTTAGGTGGTAACACCATCTGCTCCATCATTTCCTTCTGCCCTTGGTTGCTTAATCCCTTTCCTGCTCTTCAGCCTTCCTCTTTCTCCCACAGCCTTGAGAATCCCTCCATCTGCTCAAACTAAGGATGAGCCTAAGGAATTCTCTTTGTCTTTGATCCTCCAGCTTTTCTCCTGATCCTGGGAAATCAGGGCCTGTCCCTTGAAGGTGACGGGGAACCCAGAATGGAATATCTTAAACTCCGGTCGTGGAGGGGACAGACACTCACAATGAGCCTTTCTCTCCTTGCCTTCCCTCCATACTGGGTGTGCAGAAATCATGAAATTGGGGGATGACAGAAGTTTGGGATATGCTGAGCTATGCCACACATTTTTGAGGAATAATTTCCAAAACCAGATCTGATTGTTGCTATGGGCTAATGGGCATGTCCAGAAGCTGAGAGATGAAATAAAAAAGGATACTGATTCAAAAAATAACACAGCTCCCCTCCCAACTTTCAAAATAAAATAAAGAAATTACAGAAAATTAAATGCTTTTTAAAATTGAAGAGGTTACTGACTTAAAGGTATACTTTATTGGTCTTGTACTGTGTCTGTATCTATAGAGTTATAGGAATAGAAGGTGGAAATATATCAATGTCATACATGCTTTCTTTTTCTGAAATCATTCTGAGATTAGGCTGGCCTATCTACCATCTAGATGTCAGTGTTTTATGTTTACAGCAATCTTATACATATTTGCACATACCCAGAATTTTCCAAGAATGTTAACATTTATAATGATTTCACGAGGGATTAAAGATAGGAGCATATCCCCATTGGCAGGTGGGGTTTATGTCGCCTCCCCTTGAACCTGAGCTGGCCCAGGACTACTTTGACCAAGAGAGTACAGTGGATGTGATACTGTGTCAGGGGTGGGCATAGGCTTAAAGAGGACTAGAAATGTCCACTTTGGTCTCTTAGAGCCCTACACTGCCATATAAGAAGTCTGGCTACCCTGAGCTACCATACTGGACAAGCTGTGTGGAAAAAAAAAAAAAGAAGAAGAGAAGGAACAGTAGGGCAGAGGAGACAAGCTGTTCCAAAATTCTACCATTTGGGTCATCCCAGTCCAGCTGATGATCCAGACCTCGTGAAGCAGAGAGATGAACGTCCCTTCTAGGCCTTGTCTGAGTTTCTGACTCAGAATTGTGAGATATTATAATAATAAATTGTCATTTCAAGCAACTAGATTCTGGGACACTTCACTAAGCATGAATAGTTCATAATGTTTTAAACTACTATAACCAACTATTACTTTAATTTATAAATGTACATATATAGGTTTCATGAAATAAAGAAATGAAGTACATGTTGCATTTGAAAAATATGTCTAATAGGTTACTGGTGCAAAATTAAAGTGAGCTTAAGCAGCACATACGTTAACATTTTTGAAATGAATTAATCATCTATTTAATATTAAGATTTAGGACTTCAAAGTTATTAGGACTTAAAAAATAATAGCTGATACTGCATCCACAGTGGTGACTAATCCACGACGGTATAATTAGCAAGAATGACAGATAATTTAATTTGCAGGGGGAAAAAATGAAGATCTTTCCTACGTTTTATACCAACACAAAAATGTAATGCCGCTAAACTGATTAACAGAAAGAGATGGTTATTACCATACCTTGGAACCAAATAATCTGAAAGCATTTGTCAGGGTCCCCCCCCCAAAAGCCTTCTACTGATAACTCACTGAGCTGTTTCCAGAAGACATGGGTTCTTGGTCTCAGAGTTCCTGAGCTGTTCGCTCACTGTGCCAGAACAGCTGACCTCCCACAGTGTGTGCTTTAGGATCTCAGCAACTGAGAGCCGAAAGCGAGTTTGGAACTTCTTACTAATTAGGACGTAAAGGATTGGGTTCAAGCAACTATTGAGGAAAGCCAAGCCAGTGGAGAGGGGGATGCCGGCCTGAAGCACCTGGTGGAAATAGCTACTGTGGTGGATTGTGAGCTCCCAAATGCTAAACAGGTGATAAGGAGTCCAGCAAATCAAAAAGGCCATGACCACAGCCAGGATGGTCCAGAAATGCTTACTGGAGACCAGGATGCTTCGCTTCTTCACCTTGAAGATGAGACACAAGTAGCAAATGCTCATTGCTAGCAAGGGGAAGAGGTACCCGACAATAAATTTCACCCAGGTCAGAACATGGTGCCTCATCAAAGTAAGGTCAGGATCATGCTCATGGAAATTGTTATAGCAAATAGTGTGGTTATTGAACTCCAGAGTGTCCCGGAAGTAGAGGGCAGGACCACCCATTAGAGAAGCCACAAACCAAACGGATATAATAACAATCAGGGAGTTCCTTAGGGTTCGGTGCCGATGAGATACGACAGGATGGATCAAGTGGATATAGCGGTCCAGGCTGATCACCGTCAGGAAAAAGACACTAGCAAACATGTTCAACTGGGCAATGAAGGAATTGGCCTTGCACAACCAGATGCCAAAGGGCCAGTGGAAATTCATTGCCACATAGGAGATGTACAGAGGTAGGAAGAGAAGAAAAATAAAATCTGCAATAGCCAGATTGAGAAACCAGAGAGTGGTGACTGTCTTCTTCCACTTGAACCCCATGAACCAAATAACAGTGGCATTTCCTGGAATGCCCAGAATAAATGCTAAACAGTATAACACCAGGGAGAGCCAATGAACAACTCCCAGTTGGACTTTCTCCTCCAAATCAGACTCTGAGGAATAATATTCCAGGTTATAGGAGTAGTTCTCAAATTCTTCAAATAATGTTTCCTCTAGATCTTCCATGACCTTGTCAAGTAGAGAATGAGGATATCTATAAAAGCAAATTTGAAAAGAAAGAAAACAATTTTTAAAAGAGGAAATGTTCGGTGAACAAGGAACATTAGGATAAAAATGTTTCATCTGATGAACTGGATGGAAATAGTACAATTTTTGGTAAGGTCTGTGATTATATTCTAGACATCCAAATCTTGGGGTACCTCAGTTTTGCTCTGATTACTCTCAAAGCTGCGACAGCTCATTTTTGCAAAGTATTCAGTAAGCGCTAAATTAAAATGATTGACTCTACAGGGCAATTCCTCTATCCGTAAGGCTTATAGGCCTGACTAGAGAGAATCTAACATTCAATGGGCATTTATTAGGTTCTGACTCTGCATTATTATTTTATGGAAGATACAAAAGAAAACAGAGGAATAATTACGTGGTGATGACTTCAAAGCCCTTAGTTATACCTTGACTTTCTAAGCTCTAGAAAGGGAGTTCCAACTGCTTCATCAATCCACAAATCCAGATGTCATACGCAAGACCTGGAGATTTTGACACACTATTTTGCACCCATGGATGTTTTGAATCTATGTTTATGAATGCAAACATGTTCATAAGAATTATATCAGTGTGGAAGACTTTTCAACCAAAAGGTATCTTTTGGAATAAAATTGACTATGACCATTTAATTTCTATACCAATTTCCTATAGAGTGCCCTAAATTTTATTGAAATTTTAATTTTATTGAAATTCCTTTGTTTTGAATTAATTTGGATTAATTATCTTCTACATTTACAACAAAAATGTGATTTGTTCAGTTTTATTTTGTTTATTTTTGCCCATACCAAAATTTATCTATTATAATTTCACCCAAAGTTAAGTTTTCTTTTGTGATCTTTTTTTTTCCTTCCTATCAAGACCAGTTTTTCTGGGTTAAGAAGAAGTAAAAGTCATTTTTACAATCAAAACAAAGTTTACTGGGTACAATTTTAAATACATCAATTTTATTTTGTGTTATTTCTGTTTGTTAGTATTCAAAATCAAGAAGAAAGAAAATTAATAGTTGTATTCATTTCATGGAGCTACAGTAATTAATGGAGCAAACATATAAGATATGGGATTATAGGGGTGCCTGAGTGGCTCAGTCGGTTAAGTGTCTGCCTTCAGTTCAGGTCATGATCCCAGGGTGCTGGGATTGACCCCCGCGTGGGGCTCCCTGCTCAGCAGGGAGTCTGCTTCTCTGTCTCCCTCTGCCCCTCCCCCTGCTCATGCTCTCTCTCACTCTCTCTCTCAAATAAATAAATAAATAAAATCTTTAAAAGAAAAAAAAATATGGGATTATAGTAGGGTTAGAATGAAGAGGTCAAAGCATGTAGTGTTGCTCAGAGACATGTCACATTAAATTCTACTAACACCGAATTCATCATCCTACCTCAAATTCTTTGAGGAGCCTGGCAGGACATAATTAAAAAATAAAAGCCATTCATTAGCCACCTCCCAATCCCAGGCCCAGCCACCTTCTCTTTGTTTTTCAATATTCAGCTTAAGTGCCACCTTTTCCTGGAAACATTTCCTGACATTACCTTTCCCAGATAATTACAATAATAATCACTATTATTATAAAAAAAGGTCAATGTTATTGGGAATTGTCCAGGTGCCAGGCATGTATGGTCTAATTTGATCCTCACGAGAATCTTATAAAGTAGTTAAGTAGTACTATTTATTATTCCCATTTACAAGAAAAGGTACTGAAGTTTAGGAAGCTTAGTGACTTGCTCAGGATCACACAACCTATAACTGGAGAATCAGGATCTAGACTCAGATCTATTGGACCCAGAGCCTGAGCCCTTAGTTACCATGATTTTGTATGACACTGTACTCTTATTGTACTTAATACACTAATAAATTGTCATTGGTTTATCTTCAATTTCTGCCCTACCAAACTCTTAACTCCTTGAGAACAATGCCTGTCATCTCTGACCCTCATGGTGCCTAGTACACATCTTAACATATCACAGGTGCTTAACATGGGCTGGATAAATGATTGACTCGGCTACAGATCCTGTTCAGAACCAAATGTAACGAGAGAGTTTGTTAGTTCACCCCTAAGTCACCGTCATTGCCAGAATCTCTCTGGCCTTGACCCACAATGCTATCCCCAGGATCTTGGCTTTTTTCTTGACACCAAGTCTTATCCTTCATGTATCCTACTTCACTGAGCAAGAATTGGCTTCCTTCTTGCTGCCTTTTTCTTGCAGGTCTGGGGATCTTACTCTGCCCACTGCTTCTGGTGGCTGAACCTCCTCAATGTCAAATCTTTTCTAGCCTAGTGTCTAACTCCCTGTCTCTGTTTTCTGCCTGTATACTGGGACACCCTTCCCTCCTCGTGCCTATGACCTTTTAGGCTATTAGGAATTCTGAAGCCAAATGCTCCAGGTGGCAGTTTAAATCACCTTACAAAATCCTAAGCAGTAAGTAGAAGGACCTTCATTCTCCAAACACAGAAAGCCAGTGGAAGACCCCTAATTGCACTAGAACCATTATCCTCACCAAAAGTCAGGAATGGCCCCTTCTAATGCCATTACTGAAATGATCACAGGGCCTGCTGAAGGACACCAACCACCTCTCTTCCCAGTTCTCTTGGTTGGGGGGAAGGTACCTTGAGGATGAGTGATCTAGCTCGTCCATTTTAGAATCCCTTCAAACGGAAAACCCTGTATCAGAGAGGTCCCCAATCTTCCAGAAAGCAGATGAGTTGATTAGACACAAGGTCCAGTTAGTTCAAGCTTGGAGAAAGATCTTCGAGAGTTGCTGAATGCTGCCCAGCTGAATCCTTCACAGGAAATATAATCTAGGAATTCCCCTGTGATTTAGAGCAGATGTTTTTGTGTGGTGGCGATGGTGAGGGATATGGGTAGGATGGGGAAAAGACAGAGAAGTAAGGCAGAATTCAGCAACTGTCCCCCTGAGTCCTTGGAGAAGCACAGTTAACCCTTAAGGACATATTCTTGTTTAATTATTACAGCTTGTTTATATGTTGCTTTATAGTTTATAGGCACCTCCGGATCTAATTAAGTTTCCAAATCTCATGCCTACGCACATATCTCGTGACTAACTATATGAGTTTCATAGGGCTGATGTGACAAAGTGCTCTAAACTTAAAATTTTTAAATAACAGAAATTTACTGTCTCACAGTCTGGAGGCTAGAAGTCTGATGTCAGGTGTAGGTGGGGTGGTTTCCTCGTGAGAGATGTCTGTGAGGGAGAATCTGTCCCCTGCATCTTCCCTAGTTTCTGGTGATTTGCTGGCAAACTTTGGCCTTTCTTGGCTTGTACATGTGTCACCCTAATATCTGCCTTCATCACCTCCTGGTGCTCTCCCTGCGTGTCTGTCTCTGTGTCCAAATTTCGCCCTTCCATAAGGACAGGAGTCATACTGGATTACAACCCACCCTAATGACCTCGTTTTAACTTGATGACCTCTGTAAAAACCCTAATTCCAAATAAGATCACATTGTGAAATGCTGAGGGTGAAGACTTCAACAGACCTTTTTGGAGGGGCACAATTCAACCCAAAGCATTAGCCCAGAGCTGGCAGCCACCATTTCCGAATCGTAATCACTCATTCATTTAGCGCATATTCAGTAAGTGCCTACATTTCTCAGGCACTATTCTAGTTAATTGTGCTTCTTCACTAAATGAGACAATTATTTCTTCCCTTTTAGATTTTAGATTCTAGCCGGAGAGAGTAAAAAATAAACATAATAGAAAAGCAAATTACATAGTGTGTTAAAGTGTGTTAAAAGCTGGTAAGTGCTGCAGGAAAACTGGGGAGGGGGGAGAATGGAATAAAGGGAAAAGGAGAGGGGGCTCTAATTTTCAGTAAGGTGGTCAGAGAAGGACTCATTGGGAAGCCAGCAACCACAAAGTCGGGGGGAGGTAAGGGAGTTAGTCGTGTGGATATTGCAGGCAAGAGTGTTCTAGGCAGAGGAACAGCCAGTCCCTTATGGCAGAAGTGCCTCTAACATATTCCGGAAATGGGAAGGATACCAGTATGTCTAGAACAGGGTGAGCAAGGTGAACAAGAGAAGAGTAGAAGAAAAGAAGCAACAAGGATGTGTGGGAAGTCAGATATGTAGACACTTGCAGGCCATTGGAGGACTCTGGTTTTTACTCTAAGGGAAACGGGGGATGCCCCTGAAGGATCTGAGCCGAGCAGAAAAGTAATCTGTTTCTATTATGGTGCAATCCTCCTTCTGCTATGCTGAGAACAGACCTCTGTGGGTAGTGGTGGCCGTGGTGGTGGGCAAGCAAGTGTACAAGTAACAAGACCAATTCGAAGATTATTGGAATAATCCTGGCCAGAGAGGAGGGTGGTTTGGATCAAGGGGGTAGCAGAAGTGATGAGAAAGGACTGAATTTGGGGCGCCTGGGTGGCTCAGTTGGTTGAGCATCTGACTCTTGATTCCGGCTCAGGTCATGATCTCAGGGCTGTGGGATTGAGCCCTTGGTCGGGCTCTGCACCCAGTGGGGAGTCTTTCCCTCGGCCCCTCCCTCCACTCACGTGCATGCTCTCTCTCTACCTCTTTCTCTCAAATAAATAAATAAATCTTAAAAAAAAAAAAGGACAGACTGATTTCTAATTTGTATTTTGAAGACAGAATCAATAGGTTTCTTAGTGGACCAGATGTGAAAGAGAAGAGTAAAAAATGACCCCCAGGTTTGGGGGCCTTGTGTACCAGGGTTTAAGGCCCTCTACTACCCCTTGTTCCCTCTTGTCATTGGCTAGACTATGGATGCAGTGAGGAGCTATCTTGCACCACCTGGATGAGGAAAACATGTGTCTTCATAAGCTGTAAGAAGCGTGGGCCCTCCTATGACCTCGTGGAGCACAGCTGCCCTACTTCTCTGGCCTTTCTCCTTCTGGAGGAAGTGAGAACATATTGGCCCTGCTATTCTTTTGGGCTTTTGCTAAAGCAGCAGGACCTGTATCCTAACTCATTTAGCTCCCCTGGGCCTTGCCTATAAGCCCTGTGGCGGAGACCTGGCCGTGCCCACGTCCTGTGAAAAGATGCTGCAAGAAACCCTTGAGGAAGCGGCTATTCCTACCAATGGCCATGGCTTCTGGAAGCTTCCTGGGAGAGAGGGAGTGGGGAGCTTCCCTTGGGGACAACAGAAAGAGAAAGAAGCTGACCTTGTAAGGAGGATCTCTCTACCCCAGCAAGAGTCATTCAAGGAACACTCTTTTCAATCATGGAGACCCGAATATAAGGGAGTGTTTGCAATTGACCATGGTAAGCTGATAAGACTCCTACTTTATAAGGAAATGAGGGGCAGATCTTGAGTTGTGACGATATTAGACCTATACTCTTTTGGCAGAGGTTAAACATCCTCTGCCCTCTATTTCAAATTCAAATGTCCCAGGGGCAGGTGACCATAAGAGGTGTGGTAGTTCAGGTTGGGGAGACAATGGGATTTGAGGGAACTGAAGAACAATAGACTCGCCCACAGTGGTCAGCAGCTACTCCGTCCTAGCCAATTGTCCCCATGTGGGAAATAAGGGCTTAGTGTTGTCAGAGATTTTGAAGAATGGCTGGATATCTATGTTACTAATGTGAAAAGCTTCCAGCTTCCAAACTACTATTTCAGAACCAAACCGCTGCAGACCGCATTCAGACCATCTACAGATTTTGTGACCCCTGGGGCGGGCCAACTCTTGAAAACTTTGCGCTTTTAACAGTGAAGGTGGAGGCTATACCTTAAAATGGAAATAGAAACTCTGAATTGGCCTCTGCAAATGACTTGCCCCTTGGTCTCAGGAAGGCGACCGTAGATTTAAGACTACTCAACGCCTCTCCAGAGACCCTCACTTTAACTTTCTACCAATTAATACAGCAGACTAGCTGTGAGTTGGGACAAAGGAAAGGGAGAGGGACAAGCAGACTCTGTGCTGAGCATGGAGCCCGACACAGGGCTCGATCTCACGACCCATGAGATCAGATGACCTGAGCTAAAATCACAAAGTTGGATGCTCAGCTGACTGAGCCACCCCGGCGCCCCTAGAGACAACTTTTTTATTTTTATTTTTACTTTTAGAGATGACTTTTTAAACTTTTAAAAATTGATATTCTGCTGTATCATCAATCGTGTTGTGTTCATCTGTGGTGGGATAAGAGAGAAAGGGCAGAAAGAGATACAGAAAGAAAACACGAGAAAATGTGTCCTCAGTTTAATGATGTGGATACAGCACACACACACGTGCTTCTGTACACATGCACATATGGCTTAGAAAGTGATGGAAGGATGAGAATCAGATGCAGCGGTGAAACAAGAGAAACATCTGGGCGAGAGAAACGAGCCTTGCTGGGCAGTCACCCAAAATGAAGATGAACAGCAAGCGAAGTGAGTCTTTAAACCCAGGCCTAAAGGAAGCACTGCCTCTTACTTAACAGGCAGCGTCCATCCGTGTTGGCCGGCAGTGACTTTCCATCGGGACCTCGTACAGCGTTCTCGATGTGGAAATGCTTCGAAGAGCACAATAATAACAATGCCAGGATGAGACTTTCGGACTTGACTGGAAAGAGGAAAGAGCTACTGTATTTGTCTTAGGCCATATGTGCTGCTGAAAGGCAAATAAATTATTCCGACTGAGATGAAGACTAACAAAGGTATACGTGACCATAACAGTTTTTGAGGGGCCATTTAAGTAAGTGCCAGGCTGCGCTGTGTGTGAGAACAGACGCGGGCTCCCCCAAGTCGGCTGCAAACGTGTGCAAAACGCTCGGCGTGGAGCAGAGATCAGGGGACTGTCCCTGAAGGGTATGGTTTGGTTTCCAAAGAATGTGAAGAGGTTTGTTTACCGCGGGGAATCAGATTCTGGGAGGACCCACATTATCACATTCCTGGGTGACATTTACCCAGAGATTCAAGTGGCAAATGTCTAGTCCTGGAGCAGGGAACTGTTTTTAAAATTAAATAAATTGGTTTCTGCTCTATTCAGATTTAAAAGATAGCAAAGCCTGAACTCTTCTCTGAATAAATAGATTTCACTGCAAGGGTCCTGGCAGAAAGCATAGTGATAAATCGTCTGCAAAACCCAGATGATTTGGGGGAAAGACATCTGGTAGAAATGTGTATCATTTTACTTTTAAAGGTGACTTTCAACTTTTAAACTTTTTTTTTTAAAGATTTTATTTATTTGACAGAGAGAGACACAGTGAGAGAGGGAACACAAGCTGGGGGAGTGGGAGAGGGAGAAGCAGGCTTCTCGCTGAGCAGGGAGCCCAATGTGGGGCTTGATCCCAGGACCCTGGGATCATGACCTGAGTTGAAGGCAGACGCTTAACGACTGAGCCACCCAGGCGCCCCTCAACTTTTAAACTTTTAAATGTAGCTCGGCTATAGAGGGAAGCATTTTGTTTATCTACCTTGACAAAACACAAAGATTCCTTCTGGCAGAACATTTGGTGAATGCAAAGGGGTTTAATTTAGTTCCATAGTGATGAGTTAGATGGATTTTTTACGGACAATTGCAAAAGTCTTAAGAAAAGTTAGTCTCTAATCTACTTGGAACAGAGAAAAAGATTTGATGTTGCTGATCTTTGTCTATGAGGATTGCCCTTGTAGAGTTCCCCCATCAACCCTGGTAAAAAAAAAGAACTTGAGAGCTGAATGTGCCTCCTGTGGAAACCTTGAGGGAACATGTATTTTGCTTCTGAATGGATGACAGGAATGAGTAGAAAGAATCGATGGACATGACAGAGAAACTCGTGAATACCATAGATCCATGACCCAGCAAACTTTATTTTCCAAGCGCTATCTTCTTAGGAAAGAGATTTTTTTTTTTTTTTAAAGAATGTGTGTGTGTATGTGCGTGTGTGTGTGTGTGTGTGTGTGGAGGGGGGTTATTTGGAGGCATTGCTCAGTATTTTCCACTAGCTATCAAATATAAACTCTATACCACACCCCAGGTTGTATTCAAGATGTTTGACAGTGGCAGAATATTTTGCTGCCCTTTGGATGAACAATCTCTACTTGGAAGATGCTGCAGTATAGCAATGTTTTATAAAGATACTCTGTTGATTCGGTCAAGGGAAGCAAAGGAGGTTTAAATTGGAACAAAAGGTTGGGTTGGTCCAATGGGAGGAGATGGAGCAGTGATTTTCATATCGTTTCTCCCACCCCAAGCCCTGGCATCACATAGCCATTAATAGAGAAACATCTCGCCTATCTGTAGTTCTTATGTCGTTTATTACTTAATGTCAGACATTAAGATAAATAACAACAGTCCTTGGCATGCGAGGAAGATGGAAGTATTTTGGTTTGGCTCAAAAAAGACAACAAAAAAAGGGGAGTGTTCTGGTAATGAAGCCCTTGAATGTCATGTTTAGTATTTGGATTTTATTCCGTTGCCAGTTGGGAGCAAGTAAGAATGTTTGCAGCAAGTAAGAATGTTTGTAAAGATCGTCTGGCAGTGGTTTGGGAGAACGTCACCATGACTGAAGCCAAAGACGGAAGGGCCTTAGGCATGAGAGTGAGAATAAAGATGAGGGAGACATCTTTGATAGACTTTCATCGGGGAAATTAATAGATGCTTTCAGGAAGCTTAGCTAAACTGAATATAACCTTCACAATGACTTTTTTATTGAGTTGGCATTAAAATGAACCTCAGATAGGAAAGCTAACTAATTTTAGGGATACAAATGTTTTATTCACTTTTAAA
The DNA here is from genome assembly GCF_029215605.1 of Mirounga angustirostris. NCBI lineage: Eukaryota > Metazoa > Chordata > Mammalia > Carnivora > Phocidae > Mirounga > Mirounga angustirostris. Next base: position 166,103,655 of record NW_026991711.1, read on the forward strand.
GGCAGTGGGGTTGGGAGAAAGTTCTTCCTTTATGTGAAAAAAAAAAAACAAAACAAACAACAATTGAATTACGTGGAAATGAAATGATACCTATTTTCATTCTGTTGGGGTCCAGGTCTTTTCATAAAAAGGCACCTGCAGGCTGACTGCAAGTCTAAACCCCAGGTTCCACTTGAACAGTTGAAGAGGACACAGCACGTATTTGCAAAGTCAACACCTACTTACGTCTCCGTTGTTTCAATGCTTCACCCAGAAATTCGTGTCCGGAGTCGTACAATCCGTATGGCTCTGTGGATTGCTTGGAGAAAACAGTGAATGATTAGCTTTGGGTCAGGGAGAAACTTGCAGGCTTAATTTGTTTACGAGACTTTGAGCTAATGAACACACAGGTATAATTGAAATACTCAGCAATAAAGTGGTCCATGGGCTCTGGAATCACAATGCCCGTTATCTGATCCCAGTCCCACCTCTTCCTGGTTCTGGAATCTTAGACATATCACCTCCTACCTCAAAACCTCAGCTTTCTCGCCTGTAAAATGGTATAGGAATGGCACTAACTCTTCGGGTGGCTGCAATCATCACATAAGGAAATCCTCAAAAAGAGGCTTACTCAGGATCTGGCACATAAAGCATATTCATGATTTGATTATTGATTGTTGCCAGTTCAGGACTAAATCCAGCACACAGTGGAGGGGGAGGTAGAACAGAAGAGGACTTGTTTGTGTTACTTCATGAAAAGTGTGAGAAGTGGGGCCTCTGGGGTGGCTCAGTCAGTTAAGTGTCTGCCTTCGGTTCAGGTCATGATCTCAGGGTCCTGGGATCGAGCCCCGCATCGGGCTCCCTGCTCAACAGGGAGCCCGCTTCTCCCTCTCCTCCCAGCTTGTGCTCTCTCTCGCTATCTCTCTCTCTCAAATAAATAAATAAAATCTTAAAAAAAAAAGTGTGAGAAGATTTTAAGCAGAGATTTAAAAACTTGTTTTGGCAGAGGAGAGCCTGGGTGGCTCAGTCTGTTAAGTGTCCGACTCTTGATTTTGGCTCAGGTCATGATCTCAGAGGGCCTGCTTAAGAGTCTCCCCCTCCCTCTCCCTCTCCCTCTGCCTCTCTCTCTCTCTAAAAAATTAAATAAATAAAACTAAAAAAACTAAAAACTAAAAAAAAACTTGTTTTGGGGGCGCCTGGCTGGCTCAGTCAGAAGAGCAAGCCACTCTTGGTCTTGGGGTCATGAGTTCAAGCCCCACGTTGGGAGTAGAGATTACCTAAATAACTTTAAAAAATATAAATAAATAAATACTTGCTTTGTTTAGGGGCACCTGGGGGGCTCAGTTGGTTAAGTGTCTGCCTTCGGCTCAGGTCATGATCTTAGGGTCCTGGGATTGAGCTCTACATCCGAGCCCTACATCCAAGCCCCACAACCAGCTCCCTGCTCAGTGGGAAGCCTACTTATCCCTCTGCCCCTCCCCCCTGCTTATTCCCATACACAGGCACTCTCAAATAAATAAATAAAATCTTTTTAAAAAAACTTGTTTTGTTTTGTGGGCTTCATATTTTTAAAAATATTAAATCTGTATGGAGTTCACACATTGTTAGACACCTGCTTTCTGAAGGTGTTTGAGTTGGGGGCCCCCCTGTGTCTAGCCCTCAGATACCATTATTATCCCCATATCTGGCCAAGAGTGGTGAAAAATGGAATACTATAGAGCATTATATTCCTCTTACTTCTCTCTTTTAAATAAGCTACCTATTTACTTTTGAATAAGGATATGGTCTAGGCCTTTTTACTTTTTTCATTCTTTTTAAATGTAAGCTCTATGCCAAACATGGGGTTCGGACTCATGACACTGAGATAAAGAGTCGCGATCAAGACTCACGTGTTCTACCAACTGAGCCAGCCAGGCACCCCAACACAGTCTAGGTCTTTATCTCACTTCTTTTCAAATTTTACCCAGAGTCTGGGAGAATCACCACCATCAATAACGTAATGTTTCAAAACCTTGGTCATAGCAAAGAGAAAACCCCAAATCAGTATTTCCTTGAAAAGGGATTTTTCAAGTAATTTTTTAGCAGAAGGAATGCGGGTACTGAGTTTGAAAACCTCGATGGCACAGGACTTGTGTAACTTTATTTTTGTAGGGCATATGACTACACAGCTGCTAGAGACCTGAATTTTCCCAATTTATTTTTGGATATTTTCATTCACATAAATAAATGGTCAACACTAAAGCTTTCATCTTTTTAAATGTCTTCTGACAGTGTTATGTCTCCTGAAGAATTGATTTTGGCAGCAGGAGTCACAACAGGGCACCTCACTGATAACACGACCTCTCATAAGTAGGTACCACCCATGGTTTAAATTCCGAAACGTCAGGGGCACCCAGTATAACTCTGTGCAGCCTACCATAACATACCGGTTTTCTATCTCATCATTACTTGGCACTGAAGACGTCCTGCTTCTCAGTCACGTATTGTCAATGACATTTACAGAAGTCCAAGGGGAATACCCAATTTCGGGTGGAAACTGAATGGGCAGCCACTGGTGTCTTACTTTAATTTATACTAAGACGTTTCCTTTGTTAAGGAGAGAGAAGGCCTGGGCGCCTTGGTGGCTCAGTCGGTTAAGCGTCAGACTGTTGGATTCGGCTCAGCTCGTGATCTTATAGGTCCTGAGATGGAGGCTCGCATCAGGCTTTGCTCTCAGTGGGGAGTCTGCTTGAGATTCTCTCCCTTTGCCCCGTCCCCACTTGCATGCTCTCATGCTCTCTCCCTTGCTCTCTAAAATCAATCAATCAATCTTAAAAAAAAAAAAAATTAAAAAGGAGAAGGAAGGCTATTCTAAAGAAGGAACAGAAATCAAGGGACTTGCAGAATAGACTGAATTTGTAGCCACTTCACAAAACAATACTGTGTATCACTGGGAGAGGTGGTAAGTGAACTTGGTCAAGGAATTGGAAAGGAAATTTGTTTTGGTTGCAACAGTAAAGTTTTTTCAACACCCAGCAAAAATGTGGGGGCTGGAGGGAAGGGCAACAATTCTAGAACTTCCGCCCATTCATGTAAGATTATGCCTGACAATATTTTTGCCTTTTTCCCCTCCCTGGGAGGACATGGGAGGGGGCGTGGGATAAAATGTAGTTGCAGAAGATAAAATAAAGCCTAAGTTGAAAGTCTTGCCAACGGATCATTATCAAACAGTTGGGTTCCAGAACTGTTATTTTGATGGTTTAGAGCCATTCTTCATGAACATTTAAAATGATTTTATGGTAATGAAAACAAAGCTGGCAGCCTCAGCCCCATCTTGTCATGGTCAATCTGCCTTAGGAGGAGTTTGTTAAGGTTGGCAAAACAGATTTCGAGAAGACCACTGGAAAGCGAAGGCAGCGTAAAAGGAAGGACTCGGGAGACTGAGGGGACTCGAAGTTATGTCTTTGTTGGCATGTTTGAAGCAAGCCAGCGAGAAAGGAAAACTGAAGGAGTCTGATAGCTGTCTGCAGATACTCGAAGATGAGGAAAAAATGAGACATTTACTCTCTGTGTTTCTCATGTTGGAGCTAGGGCAAAAAATATGTTGGCATAACAGCCAGGAAAATTTTGGCTTAGTAGAAACAAGAATTTATAGCTGTTCAAAACGGAGAATGTTAAAAACCTACCAGCCAACAAATCGGGCAAACAGATGCATAGCATTGGGTGGGCACTGAGCAGGGTTTGGGCACAGGCTGACTGCCTGATGGGGAGGCTCCAGAAGGCACGGAGGCATGCACGAAGGGGGGTCTTTAACTTCATCTTTTAAGAGCAAGAATCTATGACAACTGTTCTTGAGATTATTTTTGAGCCCTTATTTTCTATCTACTGATTAGGACACTGAAGACGAGGAAAATTGCTGAACTTGGAAAAACCATCGGCCAGCAAGCTGGCATCATTCAAATTCTTATCCAAATTTGTGAATGTACATGTTCTTAACCTTTAGGCACCCCAGGCACAAGAAGCCTTTCTCAGGCAGGAGAGATTCTGAGAATGACACTGACTTTAGAGAATAATTCTACTTTCCTTTACTAGAGCGATACCTGTGGCTAAATGAAAAAAACCAAACCAAACCAAACCAAACCAAAAATGAAGCAGTCTTCCCTACAAACGAGGATTACTAGATAGGAAGAAGCTGAGAATGACATGAGAGCTGCTTGGGTTCTTTCTTAGACTTCCTCACCACTCACCACCTGCCACCCCCACCCCTAGGTGCAGGGGACCAGCCTGGGCACGCAGGTTGTAACTCTGAGCTCCTGTCGCAGATGCGTATTAATCCTGTGTCATAGGCCCCCGTTTACCCAGAAACTATTCTGTTTCTGGGGCTGGTTCTGACTCTGCTGTTAAAGTCCCTGCAAAATATGGAAAAGTGAAGAACCAAACTGTCTGACCAGGAACCTAAACCAACTCCCACATAGCTCTGTGGCTGGATGTCTGAGGACATTCACGCAAGTGCATAGTCTTCACGGCTCTGTAGCAGGTGAAGTCTCTCTTGGTGAACTGGACCATGTATGAACCCAGAGGACTGAATTTGTCAAAGGCTTCTCCTTTCCTCCTGGATTCACTGGGATTTCTTCTTGGCTTCCTAAGGGCAAGGGTACTTTCAAATGGCATGTACCCAGGTCCTAGCTTACTGCTTCGGGCATAGGACATGGATGAGAGAGAAGAAAATAAAAAAAAGGGAAGAAAACTTAAAAAAAAAAAAGATTTATTTATTTATTTGAGAGTGAGAGAGAGACAGAAAGAGTACAAGCAGAGGGAGAGGCAGAGGGAGAGGGAGAAGCAGACTCCCCGCTGAGCTGGGAGCCCAATGTGGGGCTCGATCCCAGGACCTGGAGACCATGACCTGAGCTGGAGGCAGACGCTTAACCATCTGAGCCACCCAGGCGCCCAGGGAAGAAAACGTTTAACCCAGTTTCTACTTCTGATCAAAGCCCTCCAACCAAACCTCACTGTGAGGCTCCATTTTGTCCAGAACCTTTGAAGGGATCCAGGTTCATTATGGAAACAGTGTTCCCTAGATGTTAGCAAGACCCACTGTCACATCTCAAGTTTTCTTGTTTCTTTCTTTTTTCTCTTTTTAAAAGATTTTATTTGGGGTGCCTGAGTGGCTCAGTAGGTTAAGCATCTGCCTTCAGCTCAGGTCATGATCCCAGGGTTCTGGGATCGAGCCCCAAGTTGAGCTCCTTACTCAGCAGGGAGCCTGCTTCTCCCCCTGCCTGCTGCTTTCCCTGCTTCTGCGTGCTCTCTCTCTCTGACAAATAAATAAAATCTTAAAGAAAATAATAAAACAATCGTGAGCGATTTTACATCAATACACTACTGTGGATAGTTTGTGATCTATCTCCAAACATCGGGGCATCTCACTCTATACATTCAAGGATTCCATTACAACTTACAATTATAATAATAATTTACTATTATCCCAGCCATGGGAATATTTCCTTATTGTTTGCCCCCTTAGCTCACCCAAGAGTTCAGATTGCATGATGTAGGGCCAAGATCAGAGTAAGGCAAGTGAGGCAGGGTCATATAAGAGCAGGGCCAGATCCTGACTTCGCTTACAATTTTGATATTTTTTTGTTCAGCAGATGTTTTGCATTCATTTTGATTAATGAGATTTTTGGTACCTGTGACAATTTTGTGTCAATTGCTTCATCCTATAGTGTTGGCCCTGCCATAACACTTGACCCCATTTAAGTCCACAGGTACCAAGTAGCCTGGGGTGTTGAAAATGCTTTGGAACTAAGGAGAGATGGTTGTAAGTCTTAGTTCTGCATGTTACTAGCTGCATGACTCTGGAAGAGTCACCTTCCCACTGGGGACCCCAGGGGTCTCCTCTGGAAAATACAGGGGACATTTAATTTTAAACTTTTATGAGAAGCGCAAAGATGGCAGGACAATGTATTCTAGCTCTTTAACTACCCTCCATGCCTCCAAGTAGCACCAAATCTGGTGCTTTGCACAGAGTGGGCATTCAAAAAATGTCTTCTAGTCAGTGTTTTTTTGCACATTGAAACAAAATTATAGACCAAGGTCCAAAAGGAAAAGCCCACACAAATTAGAAACATTCTGCAAATAAAACCAAAACCTCCCCGAACAAGAACATTGTCCCTCTCTCTTTCTTCCCAGAAAAAAAATAATAATAAAATCATTGCTCTCTGATTTATTTAATTACGGCAAATTCTTTTTTTTCCCCGGGAAATATGCTATTCAAATATTTCAGGTTTTGAGTGAAGCAGACTTGCGTAATCATCCAGCCCTCAGGGATTTCTTTCCATCTAAAGATACTAGTACCACCCTAATGAGTCAGATTTCATAAAATGTAACATCTGTGAGAAAAGGTTATAAACATGCAGTGGTGCCCAAAACAGCTGGGGGACTGCCAAAGAAATAGAATCTCCACTGCCTAGCTAGGTCTTCATATTTGTGTTTGCGTAACTAGAAGGTAAGGAGAGAGAGCATTTATATATTCCCCTCTTCCTTCCTTGACTAAGAAAGAAAAAAAAATAAATGAAGAAGGAAGGAAGAAAGGAAGGAAGGGGTAAGGAAGGAATATCATCAGACCCTGGTCCAATGGTAAAACCTAGGACTGTATTTTAAGAGCTTTCTTTCTTTCTTAGTTCATCTTACAAGAGGCAGCTTTTCCATTTACTTACTGTCTATAGTGGTAGAAATGAGAGGGATGAACCACTTCTGAGGTCTCTTAACTATATTATTTTGTAAATTGGTCCTGGACACAGTAACTATACAATAAAATAATCTGCATTTATTTAATATCTTTCTTTCATCTTTGATATGATTCACCTTGTCCCAGAGACGGAGGTCTGGTATTTGAGGGAAAGAAAAGGGATCTTGTGAAAGTCATTAAATACAGTGGTATGGGAGAAAGAGTGGACGTATGCATATATCTGCACTGTTCCTATCGACTCAGTACTTGGAGAACTCAAAAGCTAAGTGCTTCACCTGGTACTCAAATCAGAAAATATTTTGGCACCTATACAAGTCCTATAATATATCTTCAAAGAAACATAATATAAGCAGTTTGTTTCCTGGCAAGGAACTTAGAAGGAACTCCGTAACAAACCACTTGATACAATAAAAAAAAATTTTTTAATTTTACTTTTAGCAAAGGTTCCTGTATCTTTTCTGTTCATCATAGATTTCCTCTAACAAGGCAAAGGTAGACAAACCATTTTAACCTGAAGTCCAATTACAGAAAGTTATTAAAAGCAGAAAAAGCAGGCGCCTGGGTGGCTCAGTCAGTTAAGCATCTGCCTTTGGTTCAGGTCGTGGTCCCAGGGTCCTGGGATCGAGTTCCGCATCAGGTTCCCTGCTCAGCGGGGAGTTTGCTTCTCCCTCTGCCCCTCCCCCTGCTTATGCTTTCTCCGTCCCTCTCTCTCTAATAAATAAATAAAATCTAAAGCATGGCAATTCTAAGTTCATCTTTAAAACCACCATACAAGAGTGCCTGGGTGGCTCATTCAGCTAAGTGGCTGCCTTCAGCTCAGGTCATGATCCCAGGGTCCTGGGATGGAGCCCCGCATCGGGCTCCCTGCTCAGAGGGGAGCCTGCTTCTCCCTCTGCCTCTGCCACTCCCCCTGCTTGTGCTCTCTCTCTCTCTCAGATCTCTCAAATTAATAAATAAAATCTTAAAAAATAAAATAAAACCACCATACAGAGTCATATTAATAGTAACCATAGAGGGCTTGAGTTGAAGACACTTTAGTTTTGCTTGCGTTCAAGATAATCAAGTTTTGAAGGTTCTGAAAAGAGATATTCAGAATGGCCTTCCTATTACTTCTTAAAAAATCTAGTTTCAGGGGCACCTGGGTGGCTCAGTTGTTAAGCGTCTGCCTTCAGTTCAGGTCATGATCCCAGGGTCCTGGGATCGAGCCCCGCATTGGGCTCTCTGCTCCGCGGGAAGCCTGCTTCTCCCTCTCCCACTCCCCCTGCTTGTGTTCCCTCTCTTGCTGTTTCTCTCTCTGTCAAATAAATAAATAAAATCTTAAAAAAAAATCTGATTTCACCATACTGACCTGTTAAATAGGACTTGAAGGCAGTGTCCAGAATGTTCGTTAGAAATTACCTGTCTTCTCTCACTTCAGAATTCACTTGTTAAGCAACACCTGCGTTGAACTTCATGCCAGTTACTATAGAAAACAAATCATCTCCTGACAGGTTTTCCTAGTTGGTAATGTGCTTAGGCAGCAATTACAGGCCCTGAATTTTTTTCCTAAGATGGGTTTGGTAAGCCTACATCAAAGAGATAGAGAAGATGGGCTAATGGCTTGTGCAGGGCCTTTTTATCATCCAAGAGAAGGGAATTGATGTGGTCTCCCTGGGCGGGGTCCCAGCCCAGCAACTCCACTCATATTTCCACGATATGCACCATTCACCAAAGGCACTGTGACTAGTGTCCTGTTCTGACATTTGCCTAGTGGCAACCTGTTCTGACATTTAGACGTGCTGAATTTCTGCATCAAACTAAGACTTCTCCTTGACCGTGAGCTCTATGTGAGTCCACAAACGGATGTGACTGCTTTAAAAAAAGCGGGGGGAAAGGTGAATTTGTCCTTGAAATGTTCTAATAGAATTAAGGGAGTGTTTGTCCAACTCTGCTTGAACTGGTCAGGTTGCACCTGGGAGTATTGTATTCTTTTCTGCGAATTACAGTTTCAGAGGAACAATGGTAAACTGGAGCATGTCCAGAAAAGAGACAACAGGACAGAGAGAAAGCTTAAAAATTACATCATGTGAGGAACGCTGAATGAATTGGTGGAAGCAATTCATTCTAGAAAAGAAAGGACAGGATAACTTTTTTTTTTAATTTATTTTTTTGGTAAGCTCTGTACCCAACATGGGGCTCAAACTCACAACCCTGAGATCAAAAGTCACATGCTCTTCTGACTGAGCCAGCCAGGTGCCTCAGAGCAGGGTAACTTTTTTCAGATGGTTCAAGATCTGGTATGCAGATGAGGGAACTTTTATCTGACCAGAGAGCAAAACTAAGGACATGAGAAAAAGACACATTTTAGCTCAACCCAAGGCAAAACTTCCTGAAGATGATAGTTGTTAAGATGTTTATTCATTTTAACAATATCTGTCAAAAAACATTTTAGAAAATATTTATTGAGCATCTACTATATGTTCTAGGCCCTGAACAAATAGGAGTGAATAGCGGTGAACAGAACCCATGGAGCTTTCATTCTAGTGCAAAGCTGTGTCAGATGATGGCACATTTCTCATACGCGGAGGTGTTTAATGAGGCAACCACAAATTGAGAGTTTTGTAGGAGGACACCAGGAGTTAAGTGTGACCGGGCTTGATGCTGTCTAAAGCTCTGCCAACCCTGAAACCCTAATGCTATACCTGATACAGTTTGCTGGTTCTCCCGGCCGATGGTCAGGATGTACAGTTCTGATTCTGTGGCTTAGCCACAGTCTCCTGCTAGTACACGCGCACATGCAGGGCCTCCTTCACGAAGTGGGTTTGGAGGGCTGGGGTGCCAGGAAGGATAAAAGTAGGCCATGTACTGTACCGTGATGGGAAGCAATTTTCTTATATGTCATTTTCACCCCCAAAGATGTAGCTGCCATTTCTCTTTGTTTTCATCTTTTTCAACTTGCCCTTATTAGTTGGGGAAGGGGAGTTCTCCCTTTACAAACCAATTTCTATTCTTTAATCTCTTTGAAAGAGGCTGAAGTTAGCATGGCCAAAGATTATAGAATTATTGGGGTGCCTGGGTGGCTTAGTCGGTTAAGTGCCTGCCTTTTGATTTCGGCTCAGGTCATGCATGGCACTTAACCGACTAAGCCACCCAGGCATCCCAATATTAGTGCTTCTCTCTGACTTCTGATTTCGGCTCAGGTCATGCATGGTCTCAGGGTTGTGGGATTGAGCCCTGCATTGGGCTCCGTGCTCAGGGGGAGTCTGCTTGAGATTCCCTCTCTCCCTCTCCTTCTGCCCCTCCCCTTGCTCACACGCGAGCACTCGCTCTCTCTCAAATAAATAAGTAAATCTTTAAAGATCGTAGAATTATTATTATTTTTTAAATTATATTTATTTATTTATTTATTTATTTATTTAAAAAAGATTTTTATTTATTTATTTATTTGACAGAGAAAGACACAGCGAGAGAGTGAACACAAGCAGGGGGAGTGGGAGAGGGAGAAGCAGGCTCCCCGCAGAGCAGGGAGCCCGATGCGGGACTCGATCCCAGGACCCTGGGATCATGACCTGAGCTGAAGGCAGTTGCTTAACCAACTGAGCCACCCAGGCGCCCAAGATCATAGAATTATTGTCTGTTAAAGTGAAATGAGATGTCAGAGACAATTTAATCTAGTCCCTTCATTTTATACATGAGAAAAACAGAGAGTTAGTAGAACACATAAATACCTGAATATGGAGTGGTGGGGGTAGAAAAAAAATCCCTGAATACCTAAGACAGAAGTACTAATTATTCCTAGGATTTTAGGCAAAATATCTACTTTGGGTCCAGAAAGTTTTATAAAGAATCATGCAGAGCTTTTAGAAATTACACAGTTAATATTGATATTTATTTTACTGGATGCATAAAGTAGTAGCTTAGACCCAGTCAAAGGTAGAATGTAAACTAGAAGATATATCTGAAGAGGGTACCTAAAATGTAGCACAGCGAGACAATGAGATGGAAAATAGGAAAGAAAGGCTAAAATATAAAGGACAGAGAGTAAAGCGGTCTAACATATTATCAAATCAACGTGGCAGAAGGGAATAAAGCTTTGTGCTAACCAGGGGGTTAAAAGTAGGACCACAGTCAAAGTCTAGCTGATATGTGGGTATTTTGAGCATCTAAAAATAGGATTATAAAATAATGCCCATAATATTCCTTTAAAAAAAAAAAGATTTTATTTATTTATTTATCAGAGAGAGAGAGGGGGCACAAGCAGGGGAAGTGGCAGGCGGAGGGAGAAGCAAGCTTCCCGCTGGGTAAGGAGCCCGAGGCGGGGCTCGATCCCAGGACCCTGGGATCATGACCTGAGCTGAAGGCAGACCCTTAACTGACTGAGCCACCCAGACGCCCCCATGATATTCCTGATCAGGACAGAGGATGACTGATTTGGGAATCATTCAATCTGGCGATTCTGGACAAGGACAGGGACACCTTTGTTCTGCCCTGATAGCATCCATAGGCCCTTCCATCTTCAATTTAAGAAGAAGGGTCATGTTTGAAAGCAGGATCCCTTTGGCCTTCACCAAATATGGAACAACTCCCTAAGAGAATAAAATTGGAAGACAAAAACTCACTCTAGAAGGAAATTGGGACCATGATTCTAAGACCTTTTATAAAATTATGAAATGCTTGGAAATTTCTTATACCGATCATGTTTCTGGTATCTACTATTCTCCTCTGGTAATTAACAGTAAAAGATTTTAAGGTAAAGATAAATGTTTGTGGAGCAAAGAATACAGCAGTTGGACAGATGTGCAACAAGAAAAGTGGGTAGAGTCAGCTGCTGAGGGAGAGGGAGGTGTCTGAGTTGCTGGGGCCCCTCCTGGATAAGGAGAGAAAACAGGAGCTGCTTTGAGCCTGGCTCGGAGGCTGAATAGCAGACAAAGACAAGTGAGATGCTCCAGCAAGGCAATCGGTGAAATCTACATGATGTCTTACGCCTGAATATATATATATTCAGATGTGAATTGACAGTGTATGTAGATTCCTCCTAATAGCTCAAAAGCTGGATGGAGTTATGTTTCTGGCAATATGGTACTCTAGATACTCTAGGTATTCTTTAAACACTTTTCACTACAAAACCTTGAAAAACACTGGATTAAACATAAAATCATCTTTTTAAATGTATGGCTGAGCTGGCAAGAAAGTAAGGATATTTCTTAGTGGCCTGAACTGAAATGGGGGGAATCAAGAATGCAGAGAAACATCAAAGCCATGGCTTATGCAACCTTTCCTTTGTTGCTACACCTTGCAAAGCTCAGAAGGTATAATGTAGGACCCAGAAATTTCCTTAAATGCCTGGAACCAATAAGTCTCCTAGTTTTTAGTGAGGGGCGCTGATGCATGTTGGGGGCACACTTTCAACTCTGCCTTAGCCTTCATTTTCTGCTCACAGAACCTTCAAGTTTATCCAGGGTGAAAGCTTAGGGCCTTTTCATGGCTTTCTTGGCAATGCACAGAACCCTGGGCACGAGCAAAACCCTATACTTGCATGTGGCCTTCTTGATTCTCAGGTATACGTCAGAGCTTGTCAAAGCCTCTCGGTATGTCTCATTCCTCAAGTCTTTATTTTAAAGCTTTTGGTTAGGGGTGCCTGGGTGGCTCAGTCAGTGAAGCATTGACTCTTTGTTTTGGCCCAGGTCATGATCTCAGGGTCTTGAATGGAGCCTGGATTCGGGGTATCATCTTCCTCCTTCTCCCTCTGCCCCTCACGCGCGCATGCACTCTTTCTCAAATAAATGAATAAATAAATCTTAAATTTTTTTTTAAATAAAGCTTTTGGTTAGTCTAATGTTTTCCCTCAACTGGTATCCGTCTCCTCAGGCAGCTGCAAAGCTAAATAACTGCCTGTTATTATTTTCGATAAATGTTTACGGGAAAAAGCTTTTCACCGTAGGTGAGCTGACTTGGATCAAATATGGATAGTCTTGCAAGTGAGGCTTTGCAGGGAGCCACCAGACAGGTACATAATAATTCTCTGGGAATGAAGCTTTTAAGGAGTTCCCAAACTACTTTCTGTTCCTTTCAGTTGCTACCAGACTGCTGGCCTTCACTGGGATGCAGGTTGTTAGTTTTCAAGAAGATTGCAAAGCAGGGTAAGACTAGAGCAAGTTATACGTGCCACACAGCTCACTTCTTTTACTGAGATTAAGCCATTTTCAATTTTGTTGTTTTTGTTTGATTTTGACGAACACTCCCAGATTGTTGCCCAAGCCTTTGGATAAATATCAGAGTTCTGAAAAAGTCAATTCAGACCATTTTGCCAGTTCCTTGCTGCTTTGTGGACAAGAGAGTTTTCTGAGGTCCTTCCTCTGCTAGTTTTGCTCATGTCACCTGGATGGGGAGTTTGAATAGGCATACTTTGTGCATATGGGAACCATGTGGCTCAAAAAGCATGGTGTTCTTTAAAAAATCAGGCTTAGGGGTGCCTAGGTTAAGCGTCCGACTCTTGGTTTCAGCTCAGGTCATGATCTCAGGGTCGTGAGATCAAGCCCCGAGTCAGGCTCTGTGCTCAGTTCCGAGTCTGCTTGAGATGGTCTCTCTCCCTCTACCCCTCCTGCTCACCCTTGCTCGCTCTCTCTCTCTGAAATAAATAAATAAATCTTTAAAACGAGTTAAAGAATAAAAAATTAGGCTTATTAAGTCTAAGAATAGTAATATAGTCCACTTACTAGTTAAACTCCTATGGAAACATGTATATTTTTCCACCACCTTCTTCTCCTTCCTAAACTTGCTTTGGTTGTAGAGACTATAAAAGTGAATGAATGAATAAATGAGTGAATCAATCAATCAGTCAAATTTGTGACTTATCAAAGGGTCCAGTACAGAGACTTAAACACAATGAATATTCAAGGAATGGTGCTGAATCAAAACATATGGGCTCAAAATAGGCAAAATCGACCAATTCTCTACTATATTTTATCCTCACGTAACACTAAATCTTTAGCTTTAAAAGTTGTAAATTTTATGTTGATGATTTCCCACTTCCTTTAATGTTTATGGGATAGATCTTTGTTTGGGTGGAAAATGAGTACTATGATATACTTTTAGCAGTAAATTCTTTCCATAAAACAAGGGAAAAAAGGAGAGAGGAGGGATGGAGGGAAGGAGAGCGGGAGAGAGGAAGATACTCCTGTCCCTTGTCAAGGTGGTGGCCACTGACAAATTTTGAAAGTATTTGACTAATACCTAGCAGAGATAATTATTTTCCATCAGAAAACTTATAACTAGCTCAACTGAAGGACATTAGTTAAAGAAGCCTGTCTGGAAATAATCTGAAAAGATCTTTGTGTCTCATGTCTTCCTTAATTTGTTATAATGAATGAGTCATAATATTTTAAGAGGATTAGAGCTGCTTATAATGAGTGCTACATTTAAAGGACTAAAGAAGCTTTAGTAACAATATCATGTAATATGATTATGGTACAACATAATATGATGGGACAAGATAATATGATTCTTTCATTTCCTGTTTTCACTAGCAAATTACAGAAAAAACACAAAGCAGCTTTTTGTTTCGTTCTTTGCTAGAGAAGAAAATGTGAAGGTTAAGTAGTATCTAGCTATATATACACACACAGGCACAAATACTGAGTTAACTCGATTATATAAATATGTAATAAAATTGGTGTCATAAATCATTTTATCTCTTCTCTATGATTCTCCTTTATTAATAATTAATATAAAAGTGGGCCTTCAATGACTATGCTAGCAAAGATAGTCCACATCTTTGAAAATTGTTTCATCTGTATTAATACTTAAAATCATTGAATTAAAAGCAAATGGTATTTTCCTCAGTTCTTGTGACTTAATGTCAAAACACTGAAAATTTGAAAAACAGGAAGATTCTGTTTCTGAATCTTCTGAAACATCAGACCTGTTCTGTTTAGCCTTTGTCAAGGAAAAACAAATAGAAGGGTAGTTCCAGATTAAAAGAGAAAAGAGGGGTGCCTGACTGGCTGTGAGTGGAACATGCAACTCTGGATCTGGGGTCATGAGTTCAAGACCCACATTACATGTAGAGCTTGCTTTCTTTTTCTTTTTTAAAGCTTTTATTTATTTATTTGGGAGAGAGAGAGAGCACAAGGGAGAACACGAGCTGGAGGGAGAGACAGAGGGAGAAGCAGGCTCCCCGCTGAGCAGGGAGCCCACCTGCGACTCGATCTCAGGACCCTGAGATCATGATCTGGGCCGAAGGCACATGCTTAACCCACTGAGCCACCCAGGCGCCCCTAGAGCTTTCTTTAAGAAAAGAAAAAAAAAAAAAAAAAGAAAAACAATGTAATCTGTGACAATTGGTTAGATATTGATTTTTTGCCTTTATTTTTTTTTTTAATGAGGTATAGTTACTACATAGTCTAGATCCCAAACTTGTTGCCCAAGCTTGTGGGCGAGCCATCAAGAGACAGAGTCCAATGAGCAGCCTTTCAGAGGCCGCTGTTACTACATAGAGCTCCTTTCTGGGGCCATGCCTTCTAGAGTGGCTCACCTGCAGTGAGGATCGGAAGGGAAGTAGAAAGGCCTGGCCATGGTGGCCTCGTGGGGGGAAATTCTGATGGGTCCATTTTAGCTTCACAGGCCCACCTCTCGCTATGGTTGCCAGTCCTACCTTGCAGCTCAATTTCTCCCCCTGCCCAATTGTCTTTCCACCTTCCACACACGGGTATTGATCCTAAGGACACAATCTAATATCCAATCATTAAACTCTGTCTCTGAGTTTTCTTCTAGAAGAACTCAACCTGTGACACGAGATGGATATCGGACAACCTCTAGGAGCGCCTGGGTGGCTCAGTCGTTAAGCGTCTGCCTTCGGCTCAGGTCATGACCCCAGGGTCATGGGATGGAGACCCGCACCGGGCTCCCAGCTCCGCGGGAGGCCTGCTTCTCCTTCTCGCACTCCCCCTGCTTGTTTACCCTCTCTTGCTGTGTCTCTGTCTGTCAAATAAATAAATAAAATCCTTAAAAACAAAAAAGACAACCCCTAAATGAGGAACTTTTTTTTTTTTTTTTAAGTTCTGTTTTCTTTAAAAATGCCAATGTCATCAAAGACAAAGAAAGGCTATGGAAATGTTCCAGATTAAAAGAGACTAAAGACACATGGCAACTAAATGTAATATATGATTCTGGACTGCATCCTATACTAGAGAAGAATAGAAGGCCAAAAAGGACATTATTGAAGCAATTGACAGAACTAGAACATGGATTAGGGATTGGCTAAAAGTATTGCATCAACTTAAAATTTCCTGTGATTATTAAGTATACAGCAATTATGTAGAAGAATGTCTTTGCTCTTAAGAAATAGACACTAAAATATATAGGGAGAAGGGAGCTGGGAGGTATGTAATTTCCTCTCAAATGATTCGGAAAAACTACATACACACATTACACAGACAGAATATAAACACAAATGGAGCAAAAATTTAACAATTGGTGAATAGAGGTAAAAAAGGATTTGAGAGGATTCTTTGAATTTTTCTTGTAACTCTTTTGCAAGCTTGAGATTATCTTCAAATAATAAGTTGAAAATACATAAATAATTACAGGTCAATCAGATATAGCAAAATGTTAATAATCGATCTAGATTATAAGTATGTAATTGTTCTCTGCACTAGTCTTTCGACTTTTCTGAATGTTTGGAATTTTTCATAATAAAAAGTTGGAAAAAAACACAGGCCAGGATATTTGCTATGTCTCAACTCTTTAAGGCTTGCAAGACTATACCTTTTGGAACACTGTGCCCTGATTTCAGGTAGGGGCCACAGAATTAATGGTTACTTTATCTGTGATTAACTGAGAGCATATATTAGCATACCAATTAGACACTGAAGTTCTCCCCTCTCTAAAGTAGAACTCTTTAAATCATTAATTATTTACCTCCTCTCTCTAAGAAACCCCATTAGATGTACAGTGTAAGCTCTGAGTACCCAAACTTTGTTTTTTTTTAGTCTCTGCTATATCCTTAGTTGCTAGAACAATTCCCAGCACTTGAAATATGCTCAATAAATACCTGTTGAAAGAACAAGTGAGGAAGATCTTAGATAAATATAGACGTGGGGGTTAAGTCAATAATTTTACCTATGAAACATCAACCTCTATCATTATCGTCAAAATTTGCTTACTTTCTCCTTCTTATTCCAAGCTGGGACCATCAGAATTCTGGAATTATCTCAGCAACCAAGTCGTCTATCTGGATAAACCTGAGCCAGGAAATAGCTTGTGGTAGTGCTGCGGGGCTCCTGGAGGAAGCAAGCCTGCTGGGGCGGGAAGCGTAGAGTGACCTCGAGGAAGGAGGTGCGGCCGCCGCTGCTGGGGACCTGCCAGGGGAGAACTCACCACACAGGACAGAGCTGACTCGGAGCCTGGAGCACCGATGTTCCACCACATGTGGAGGAATGAAGGCAGCCAGCTAAAGGAAGCCGTGCGTCAGAGAATGTAGCTTATTTATTAGCCAAGGATGGACACTCACTCAGTAAGACCAGGAACAAAGAAAGCTGCAGGAACCGGATCAGCCAGGAGTCAGAATGCAGAAATCATGTCTGGAGCAAGAACCAAGAGGAACCTAAACAGATGTGGAAATGGAGAGCAGTAGCCTGGCCATCAGTTTTGTCTAATTTGGATGTTTGCCCGCATGGAGCTGGGTGGAAGTGTTAACCACGGAGCAACAGCCTTCCCCTGATCACGTCCTCCTGGCAAACCCCTGGTGCTCACTGATGGTGCTGGTGGCTAGCGGGGGCTCGGTCCCAGCTGGCAAGGGTCACCCTGGGACGCATGCTGCTGTTGTTTCGGGGCACCCTTTAGATTCTACTTGACTATACTCTACGGACTATTTCTACTCCCAGCTCAGAGTTAGAACACTTGGAGGAAAGTATAACCAAAAGCCTTCAACTTTTCATCCTTTATCCCCCTGTCAGTCCCCACCTTCTCATTTTCAAATCTAGAAAGCTGCTTGCTTCCTAGGCAACTTTTATTTAAAATAATTTGTTCAGGGGCGCCTGGGTGGCTCAGTCGTTCGGCTCAAGTCATGATCCCAGGGTCCTGGGATCGAGCCCCACATCGGGGTCCCTGCTCGGCGGGAAGCCTGCTTCTCCCTCTCCCGCTCCCCCTGCTTGTGTTCCCTCTCTTGCTGTCTCTCCTTCTGTCAAATAAATAGACAAAATCTTTAAAATAAATAAATAAATAAATAAATAAATAAATAAATAAATAAATAAATAAATAAAATAATGTGTTCAGGGACGCCTGGGTGGCTCAGTCATTAAGCGTCTGCCTTCAGCTCAGATCATGATCTCAGGGTCCTGGGATCCAGCCCTGTGTCAGACTTCCTGTTCAGCGGGGAGTCTGCTTCTCCCTCTCCCTCTGCCCCCTCCCCTCAAATAAATAAATAAAATGTCAAAAAAAAATAAAATAAATAATTTGTTTAAATTTGTAATTAGTTATTTTACATTGAATAATAAAAAACTATCCATTTAACTAACAGACCCAACAAATATCTAAAGTGTTTTCCAGGTGACATCTTATCATACTGCTTACAAACACACACACACACACACACTCCTTAACCTCTTGGCACATTAAGTGGAACATTAGAATTAAAATCAGTACAGTGGTCTTAATACAGAAGTATACTGTAAGACATGATTTGTGATATGTAGGTGTCCTGAAAAATATGATTTATGGTTGTTGTGGCTTTTTAAAGATTTTTAAAAAATTTAAAGTAATCTCTACACCCAACATGGGGCTTGAATTCACAACCCCAAGATCAAGGGTCGCATGTTCTTCCAACCAAGCCAGCCAGGCCCCCCTATGGTTGGCTTTTATTTCAGAGATTTTACCCATTCACAGTGACAGTACCACATGTTTCTTCCATTTTTTTTTTCCTTGGATCTATTTCATTAGAAAATACTCAGCCTATTGGCCTATAAGAGGATTTTACTAAAGATGTCACCAGTGTGGCCAAAAGCTGGGTTGTCATGGGATGAGTTATTACTCCAAAAGCGGACTAAGTTAGTATACCTGTAAAGCAGAGGCAGTAAAACAACAAAAAGGTTTAACTTCCATGGATTAATGTATCATTTTGCAGTAAGAAAATTCTGGAAAAAAATTATTTTACTTTCATTATGAAATTTATGAGTTTGGTTTAGTGTGTGTATATATATATTATGTTGAATTACATATGAAGAGGGATATAAGTTTTTCAGCATTTAGGGCCTGTCAGGAAAAATTGTGAAGGATACTGAAATGGGAAGACAGATTCTGAGTATCCTACCTGGTGTGTGTTTTCGGGTTCTCTGCCTGTTACTGTCTGAATATTTCACAATTGTTCACATTGTCGACAACTTATAATAATGCAAATGATCCTTGTCCACAGAAATATGAATGAATTGTGTCCAGTGGAATGCAATTGATTATTGCCCTGTGAATTACTAACCAGTTTTGCCAATTTTTGCAACTGTTTATAAACTCATTTCAACATTCCTGATGGCCTATATATGTGTGACACTTTGAAATCTCTTTTTAACCCATGGCAACATCTTACTGATTCTATCATTCATTAATGAGTTAAATAAAACATTTGAGACATGTTAATTTTATATTTGTATATGAGTCATGATTTATCTGTTAAAAAATTATCTTTTAATAGATCTGTAGTCTAAAAGTGTTGGTCTGACCTTGAGAGGACAATGAAGAGGGAGAGGAGGATGGGGGTGAGGTAAGGTTTTTAAAAAATGTATATGAAGTTTCTTTCTGGTCCACTCAATTTCCAAAACCTAAATTTACCTCCCACTCCTAGGATAATGATGGAACTGAACATCAAGATGGGGAAGCAGCCCCTCAGAGGAAAGGAGGACTAAGTGGAATTCCAGACAAGCAGGGAAAGGCTTCAGGAGAGAAAATTCTGATAGCACTCCAAGTTTGGTATTGTGGATGCAAATTCTTTCTTTAAGAAATCCCAGACTCTCTTCCTTGCACCCCAACCTGTCCTCTTCAAGGACTGTGTGTTGGAAGCCAGGTCCCTAATACGACTGTTGGAATCGAGAGACCAATAGGCAAGATTAATAGAATTGCTTTGCATAGCCAGAACATTAACACAGTATTCAAATATGTACAGCTTTCTGTTTATCTCTCTCTCTCTCTCTCTTTTTTTTTTTTGGCAGTCAGACTGAGGCTACTTTAATCGCTGCTGCAGCTACCCTAACCAAGGAAGGGAGCCAAGCCCATGCTCTAGCCACCCCCAAACTACAGATAATTGGTTAGATGTGGCGTTTTGCCTGATCAACGCTGCAGTTCCAGAACACAGAATGTCTTCCTTGGCCCGAAGACTGGCTCGCCAGTTTGGGATGAAGAGAAGTCATGGCAGCCCCCAAAGACACTCCAGTGATGTCTCATCTGTCACTGCCCTTGCTCCCCACTGTCTCTTGAGATATCTAAATATATCTAGGATGTTTACGCAGAGTTGAATTTTATTTTATTTTTATTATTATTTTTTTAAGATTTTATTTATTTATTTTTGCACACGCACGAGAAAGCAAGAGAGCAAGAATGAGCCGGGTGGGTGGGGTGGGGGGGAGGGGCAGAGGAAGAAGCAGACTCCCTGCTGAGCAAGAAGCCCCATGTGGAACTCGATCCCAGGACCCTGGGATCATGACCCGAGCTGAAGACAGATGCTTAACCGACTGAGCCACTCAGGCGGCCCGAGTTGAATTTTAGTTCTCCGTTTCCTTTCCAGTCTTCCATGTCTATCTTCCCTCTCTGTCACCCTCATCTCTTCAGTGGTTAAACTGCCCTCTTTCCCACCAGCCCATCCTCACCACGTGCTTTGATGAAATCCACAATCACAAGCATTTCTGGGCGGGCGGTATTTTATGGTAGTGAAGGACTAGGGCCCTGGAGTCAGGCAGACCCTGGTTTCAAATTGCAGTTCCACTTACTACCTACCTGAGTGGCCTTGCGAAGTTAGTCAAAAGTTCCAAGCCTCAATTTCTGCATCTGGAAAAGAGGGATAATAATAGTATCTACTTGACTAGGTTGCTGTGGGGATGAAATGAGGCAGTCAAGTGAGGCTCACTGTCTGATAGAGAGTCATCTGCTACTATTATAATGTATTTTCCTGCCTCCAGACTCCTGTTTCCCATTTTCCCTCTATTTCTAATGTACTTCTATTTCCCATTGTCTTATTTGTAGGTACTATTTCACATTTTTTTCTCAATCCACCATAGATACTGATAAAGTACAGGACATGCTACCCCAAAATATGGCACCTTGGTATATTGAATGGTTTAAGCGGAAGGAGTTTGAGAAACAGCAGTTTCAGGAAGGACTCTCTGATTTTCCTGGTCTCCTTGAAGCAGGTCATATGAGCCTCACGTGAGAGGTGCCTTCCATATACCCTGAGGGAAGCATCCTTACCTCTGAGGAAGGAGGGACTCTGAGAAGAATCTGAATAAGCCTTGCTATATTTCCCCCACTGTACTACTGTCTGCTCCTAACCCTTTGACCTAGCACATTTTCCACGAGTCCCCATTTTTGGTCAAACGTAGTATAAAAACACTCAGGTTTAACTGTTTCCTCAGGTCATTTCCTTATGAAGGCTCCCATGTCAGGTAAAACTTACATTAAAAAATCTGTATGCTTTTCTCTGGATACTCTGTCCTTTGTTACAGGGGCCCCAGCTGAGAATTTAGAAGAGGAGGAGGCAAAGATTTTTTTTTCCTCCCCTATACTGGCAAATCAAAGACAGTGGTCATATATATCACATCATTTTTTTTTTTATTACAATCAACTTGAGTTTCTTCATCTGTCATCTGGGGAGAAAGCTCATCAGTGAACCATTGTTGGGTTGTTTTAAGAATTATACAAGGATAGCACTCTCACAGACATGGTGACCATTCCTAAAACTGCCAGACTTTCTGTAAGAAGTGTGGCAAACACTAACCCCACAAAGTGACACATTACAAGAGGGGCAAGGATTCTCTGTATGCCAGGGAAAACAGCGTTATGACAGGAAGCACGTGGCTATGGTGGGCGGATGGATTTTCTGGAAAAAGGTTAAATCTATAAAGAAGATTGTGCTGAGGCTTGAATGTGTTGATCCCAACTGTGGATCTAAGAGAATGCTGGCTATTAAGAGAAGCAAGCATTTTGATAAGAAGAGAAAGGGCCAAATGATCTAGTTCTAAGTGTCATATTTTGTTTTATTAGAAGAAAATATAATCTTGAGTTTATGTTTCACTTAAAAAATCATATAAGATATGTAAGTGTCTCTCACAGCACCTGGCTTATAGGAGGAGCTCAAGAATTGTGAGCTATTATTATTATCTTACTTCAATTAATCTTTTTATTAGGGTGTATTATGAAATAATTCACACAACATGACTCTTGAAAGGTAGCAAATTCGTAGGCTTCCAGCTAATGTAATGATCACTGGCTATAATCAGAGAGCTCGTTTGATATTATTCGTGATTAGTTTAGCTAACACTTTGGATTTGTGGTTCCTTCTAAGAAAACATGGGCTGAAACATACCACTGTGAGCAACAAAATAATGGTTTCCTGCTGTTACTGTAAAGCTACATTGTGTTCATTCTTTCCTTTCCAAAGTAGGACATTCTGATCCTGTGATAATGTTCTACTGAAGGAATTTATTTATTTTGCACCAAATGATTCGTGTAGATGAGTTCATTTCTTGTGATAAAAACGGGTACAACATAGCTGAGCTTCTTGCTGTGATCTCACTGACTTGCTGTAATCCAACTGGCTAGAAAACACAGTAATTGTCTGGCTCAGCAAGAAGAAAAACAGCTTTTCCAAAAAAATTCTTTTGGGGCATTCTCTCAAGTTTGATGAATAAGTTAGTTACCGATTGCTTGAGAAAAATGTAAATTGGACGAAGTGGTATTTCTTTAGGAAATTACTGAAGACCATTCAGTGGATTTGAGCAGATTCCATTGGACATGGCAAAAAAAATCTAGTTTTTTTAAATCAAGCTTTTGTTTATTTGAGGCTGAAATAAATGAATGTGAATATTCTTTTATTTTCTTTTATTTATTTTAAGTAATCTCTATATGCAACATGGGGCTCGAACCTGAGACCCTGAGATCAAGAGTCACATGCTCTTCCAACTGAGCCGGCCAGGCACCCCAGGATGTGAAGATTCTTGTAAAATTTTTTTTTTTTTTTTTTGAGAGAGAGAGAGAGAGTGGGGAGGGGCAGAGGGAGAGGGAGAAAGAATCTGAAGCAGAATCTGCACTGAGCGCAGAGCCAGACGTGGGGCTCGATCCCACAATCTGGAGATCACGACCTTAGCGGAAACCAAGAGTCAGCTGCTCAACTGATTAAGCCACCCAGGTGCCCCTGTAAATATTTCAATAAAAAGTTAAAATGGACAGGCACTCTCTGCAATCATTCCTCCCCCCACCCCCCGCCCTGGGTTCTGGGAGACCAATGCCTTTCTGAGGAAATCTTTTATAGAGTGGTTGGTATGTTATAATCCTTCCTATGAGATAAGCAATCTTAAGTGTGTGCTGACGTTCCCCCTTCCTTATTTAATCTCTTAAAAAAAACCCAAAGGCAAACCATGGAGAAATGGCATGTTTATACATTAAATATCATTCCAGAGCAAGGCATCTCTCCCAGATAAGGTAAGAAGAACTTAGTCATTTTACTGTTTTCTAAATTTTCCCCATCTTCTTGGTTAGTGCATGTGAAGGACAGTACTGAAGTACACATTTTGCGTGTGAGCGTGTTGATAATGAGAAAATCACCCCAGAGGTGAAGGGCTTTATTTTGAATACTGTTAATGAAATGAAACCTATGTGGGGCAAAATGTCAATCAAACAGAAAAGTCATGTTTAACATTAGGTATCTGATTGGCTAAGAGTAAATAATTTATATCAGCTTAGTATTTTTCATAAATGCAGCCAGATAATTGATTTGACTAAACTTTTATTTTCTTATAACATAAGAATAAAACAAGTAATTATATATATAAATATCTTATTTAGTTTTGGAATTTGGAGAAAATTGCCAGCTCTACTCAAGGGTAAGCAGTATTTTCAGATGTTACTTTTTTTTTTTTTTAAGATTTATTTATTCATTTGAGAGAGAGAGGGAGGGAGAGAGCATGTGCAAGGCAGGGGGTGCAGAGGGAGAGGGAAAGAGAGAATCCCAAGCAAACTCCCGGCTGAGCACGGAGCCTGACGTGGGGCTCTATCTCACAAACCTGAGACCACAACCTGAGCCAAAATAAAGAAGTTGGACGCTTAACCCACCAAGCCCCCAGATGTTACTTTCCTAAATGAACTCTTCCCTGACCACCACCAGCCTGTCCCTCAGTCTCAGTCAGGGTCACTGCTCTCTACACTTTACTTACAATTTTTAGTTATATAATTGAATACTCATTTTATAAATGTCTCTCCTCCAGCAGGCTGTAGTTTTTGCTTGCCTTTATACCCTCAGATCCTAGCACAGTGCCTGACAAATAGTAGAGCTCAATAATATTTACTGACTAGCAGGAAGATGACTTAGTGTCTTTTGGTAGAAGGCATTTAAGACCGTGCATCTCGACAATAACTAACAATAATTTTTATCTGAGAAGGCAAAGGTGAGTTTGAGGTGAGGATGTAAGTTTTTGATTATCGTCAAATTCATTAGTTCCTGTGTTCAGGTCCTCTTTTTTATTAAAGATATTAAAAGAATGTTGAGTACTTAGGAAAGATAGCCTCACTCCTGAGGGATATGTTAAATCTGTTCAGCCAGTTATTTAGACAAGGGCTTTTGGTTGACAGTGGGTCTTCCTTCCAGGGAAAGATGATGAAAATCTTACCAAGAGCAAACTAGTTCACTATTAACCATATGGTTGTCTAATCATGTATTACTCATAATTAAAACCAGTTCACCTAACCACATGCAAAAGGAGGCCAATCCCAGGCACACCTAATTAAATAATAACATTTAACACCATATGGCAATACCTAATGTTTCCCACAGACTTGTTAACTACAACACAATACTAAGCAATTTTTACATGCATTTTCACATTTAATTCTCACAACAACCCTGTGAAGTACTATTATTATTTCCATGAGGCAAAGCGAGGTTGGCTATTTAGCAATAGTGTTGAAACTCAGACAAGACTCCTGGGTCTGTCTGACTTCAGAGACTTCCTTCTTAACCCTTGTACACCACCTCGGTAGTAATTATCTGTGGATGTGTTTATCTCCCCTACTAAACTGGGAGAGCCTCAAGGGCAAGGACTATGCTTTACTCATCCTATGTGTCAAGCACAGAGCAGAGTGCAGAAAACATAACAGGTGCTCAATAAAAGTTTAGTGAATGAAGGAGAAAGTGCTTTCTCAGTCATCAAAACTAGAGTGTGTTTACAATGGTTTTAATGTTAAATATAGTTAACCATATCATGTATATAAATAAAATACACAAATCAAACAAATATTTACATAATAAAACAAGTAACTATATATGTATATAAATATCTCACTGATCTTATTAAAGGAGTAATCCATGTTTTCTGTTAAAGCATAAGAAACTGCCGTTTTGTTAGGTCAAAAATGGTCAAGTCAACTAATAGGATTTTATAGGGTATAACCTAATAAAAAAAGAAAAACTATGTCAAATCTACATAATTAAGCAGAATACTCCATTACCATATTTTTTTCTATTCAAAGTTTGTCACTATAAACCACCAAAGAGAAAGTTTTATGAAAAATTAAGGATGTCCTATCTATAAGCACTTCGTTCTAGCTCCAGTGATACAACTTTATATACAAATCATTTTTCATGCCATTGGGGACAGCATGGTCCTAATGAAAACTCAACCGCAAACATATTTAGACTTGGTTTGAATTTTTTTCCAAGTTGCCAGTTTGCATACCTCCTTTCAAAATCCTTCTCCATGAAGTCCTCCCTTTTTTAATAGCAACTCTGCCTTTATCCCAAGGCCTGATACACCCCCTAGTGTTCCTCAAACACTTTTGTAATGATTACATTACATGTGTTTGTAATGATCACTTTTTGTTGAGTAGCGAGGTCTGTTACATGTAATTATGTAAAACATGTGAAAAGGCAGAACTAAACCCAACTGATTCAGTTTTTATACTAGATGACTGGTTGACCATAGACAGTTCTTTAATAACATATTTGTTGTTGTTGTTGTTGTTGTTTGGCATAGAAAGAAATGCAAAATTAGAGCTTCAGAGAGTAACCCTGCAAGCCATTTTAAGCACGAGTGACATCTGCTTCCACATGATTCCTGAGGGAACACTATGACCTCCCCTCACTGAATTCTTTGTGTTAAACTTTATGAAATGAATTACTTTCTTGACTTCATCTTACTTGGAACTTTGTAATCATGAGATCACCTTTTTGACAGTAATACCAACAAAGCCTCCTGCTTTTTGGTGTTCTAAAATGTCCGCCTAACGCACTGATGGGCCTGAATCCTTTTCCTACTCTACTTCCGTCTTCAGTTTAGAAAGTACACTCAAGGGGCACGTGGCTGGCTCAGTTGGTAGAGCCAACGACTCTTGATCTCAGGGGTGTGAGTTCGAGCCCCATGGTGGTGGTAGAGAGGACTTAAACAAAATAAAATTTTAAAATAAATAAAAAGTAAAAATAAATAAATAAATAAACACTCAAAACAAAGTCTGCTAGGGAATTTCCTGGTCCCAGTTGGGTTAGCCTGACTTTGAGCCCAGCTGTATTACCAGATCGGTTAAATTCTGAAATACTTCACATAGCTCAGCCACACTGGTAATACAGGTTTTCAGGATTTAAGTGAGAACCTTCAATGCAGAATTGAGTTAGATGCGCGGATTCCCAAGGACAGTAGTCAGCAGTATTGCTGAAAATAGCAGAGAAAAAAATCACGTGTTCTAAAAATATATTTCTACCATAACCTGAAAACTTCCCCAGTTGACAGTGGGCACAAACGGGGTGGTATTGAGCTTTAATTCAGGATTCATTGGGGTGTGTCCATTGGCTGATGTGGTACTCACTGTGTTTGCCCAATAAATACATCACACGTGAGAAGAGGTCACCAAAAGGATTTCCGGGGCCTCCAGGAAGTGAATGACCTGTGTTTGCGTACAAGTCTGTGCCTCCTGGGCGCCACAACTCCAACAGGTGCGCGGCCAGAGCCCTGGAATGCTTGCCCTGCAAAGCTGGGGGGAGCTTTGGGATGAAGTGAGGGTAGTGGAACAGAGAATTCTGTTTCGTGGATATTTTTTTTCTTAGAGGAGATCCCAGATGGGGCTTCTGTGCCCTGATGTCTTAGTGGAAACAGCTCTTTGCTTTTCACTTGCATGCTCTCTCATACCCCTTCTCCTCTCGAGGGTCAAAGGTTTGTGCTCCTCCCTCCTAGCAAGTTCTTCTGCAAGCTCCTCAGGCTGAGGAGGACTTCTGGTGGGTATACCACATCAGTTCCTCAGTCAAGTCCAAATCTTGTCATCTCACTTTGAGTCATGATGGGACACTGATATCCACCTATCTCACTGTCTCACCTCCTCCGTCAACAGTTAAGTTGCATACCCCTGTTCATACCCCTCCCTCCCTTTTGAGAACCACCTTCTATAGGAACTCCACACTTCTAAACCTTTTTTTAAAAAAAGATTTTATTTATTTATTTGAGAGAGAGAGAGAGCAGGAGCAGGTGAGGGGCAAAGGGAGAGGGAGAAGCAGACTCTCCTCTGGGTGCAGAGCTAGACTCCCAAGCTCGATCTCAGGACCCAGACATTATGACCTGAGCCGAAGGGAGACCCCTAACCGACTGAGCCACCCAGGCGTCCCAGTTCTAAACTTTTCTAGTTTAGGGCACCGGGCTGGCTCAGTCAGTAGAGCAGGCAACTCTTGATCTCAGGGTTGTGAGTTTGAGCCCCATTGAGCATAGAGATTACTAAAAAAATACAACAAACAAACATTTTTAGTTGAATGACTTCATTCTGTCCCCCAAGCAGCACAACTTTAAGCTTACAGAGGGCAGGGATCTTCCTTTAAAAATCTTGTGTCTTCTTCTACCACTGGAGCCGAGGGTTCTGTTGATATCTGATTGACTGAATAGGACATGTACAGGCAGCTTCTCTTCGTTAATGATAAACAAATAACCCCTCTCTCCCCCACAAAATAAAAAATAGTAGACTTCCAAATAAATAACCAAAATTTCCAACCTCCATCTTTTTTTTTTAAGATTTTTTTTTTTTTTAAGTAATGTCTGCACCCAACGTGGGGCTCTAACTTATAACCCCGAAATCAAGATCTTGGGATCATGAGATGGAGCCCTACAATGCTTCTGTCCTCAGCGAGGAGTCTGCTTGTCCCCATCCCCCTCTGCCCCACCCCCCCTTCTCGAGGGTGCACTCTCTCTCATATAAATACATACATACATACATACATACATAAAACCTTTTTAAAAAAATTTTAAAAAGAGTCACATGCTCTACCAGGTGAGCCAGCTAGGCGCCCCCCATCTTCCGCCTTCCACATGGAGGTGACACAGAGTAAGACACAACAAAAGAATATTTAAACCATTTGGAAAGTCCTAACAGACTTTATTTATTTGATTTGGTGAATTCCTTTGTCACAAACCAAGTCTTTATTTGCACGCATCCTGCAGAGAGCTGCTGTATGCAATATTGCATACGTTCAAGTTCACATGCGCTAGTTGATTATTGTTTTGACAATGAACAACGGCCAATGAGGCCAAGATCGGAAGGTTGGCTCCCCCCTGGGTCAATTCCCTTCATGGAGAGAAACTCTTCCACAGTCAAAGCCAGGCCCTATTTAACCTCTGCCCTCCACCCTCTAATTAATCATCTGACCGATATATTAATTTAGCGGAAGGGACAACTGCATAATTTCTAACAAAACGTTTGTGCCTGAATCATGTATACTTTGTTTCAACTGACACTATTGTCTTTAACAATGAAGAGCATTTTCATCTTATTTGAGTATCAGTGGAATAATCAAAACATACTATAATAATTGAAGAATATGAAAAAACAGTCTGAATTAAAGGGTTGTCTCAACTAATATTTATTAGGTACCTACTGTTTGTGCTAGGTACCCATTATATATGTCACATTGAGCAATGACTTAACCAGAGATTTAAGAAGAGAGGGAGGTGGGGTACTTGGGTAGCTCAGTTGGTTAAACATCTGAGTCTTGATCTCACAGTAATGAGTTCAAGCTCCACATTGGGCATGGAGCTTACTTTACAAAAAAAAAAAGAAAAGACAAAAAAGGGAAGGAGGTGGATTGTGGTGCTGGAAGAAAATTTAGCCCATCAGATTTATTTTGGAGAAAAGGAAACTGAGGTCCAGAGAGTTTGTTCTGCCTCAAACAATGAAACAAGCTAAAAGCAGAGTTGGTATTAGAGCTCTGGGGTGACAAGCAAAGTCAAAATAGCAAGGGTAAAGATATTGTGCAATCATAAATTTGGACATTGTCTGATTTAAGAGAATGGTGTTAGTAATCTTCATTTAACTAGTTATGTTTTTTTCTATCAAGTTTTATACAATCAGTTTTTATTGTATTGTCATTACTTTCATTAGAAGTTTTATGAGGCAGGGCGCCTGGGTGGCTCAGTCGTTAAGCGGCTGCCTTCAGCTCAGGTCATGATCCCAGGGTCCTGGGATCGAGCCCTGCATCGGGCTCCCTGCTCGGCGGGAAGCCTGCTTCTCCCTCTCCCACTCCCCCTGCTTGTGTTCCCTCTCTCACTGTGTCTCTCTCTGTCAAATAAATAAAATCTTAAAAAAAAAAAAAAAGAAGTTTTATGAGCAGAAACCTTTACTAAAGTTAATGTCATCAAAGAAACCAGGTGAATTAGAACTGAAGAGCTCCCATGAGATCAAAGGATTTAACTTTTTGTGGTTTTTATGAAAATTGAAGACTAAAGAAAAAATAGGAATTTTCAATATGATAGAGTTTTGGGGTTTTTTTCAAGATTTTATTTATTTATCAGAGAGAGACACAGCAAGAGAAGGAACACAAGCAGGGGGAGTGGGAGAGGGAGAAGCAGGCCTCCCGCCGAACAGGGAGCCCGATGCGGGGCTCGATCCCAGGACTCCGGGATCACGACCTGAGCTGAAGGCAGATGCCCAACGACTGGGCCACCCAGGTGCCCCAATATGATAGAGTTTTTAAATGATAAAAGTAATAGACTATTAGAGAAAGTTTAGGAAAAAAAGAAGAGATGTATCACATAAAGGGTCCAGCATACACCACTGTGGCATAAAAATTATTTTGAGCAGAAGGCATTTGACATCCCCAAATAACTCAATTGTCATAAAGCCCTTCCTGGAAAGCAACCAGGGAAGACTGACTCCTCACCAGAGGCAAGAAGTCTACACACCACATCTAAAGAGACAACAGTCACATCTATTCTTTTAAGGGCCTATCTTTCTAAAAAGTCATTTGTTTTCCCATAAGTGGCCTTTCTTCCCTTCCCCTTTCTTTATTAAGATGATATATAAACCCCCAATTCTAACCATCTCTTTGAGTCACATTTTTCTCTGAACTCCTCTATAAATGTTAATACAAATATGTAATTAAACTTGATATTTTTTCTTACTAATCTGTCTCTAGTAAGTTTAATTCACAGTGTCTCAGAACCGAACCTAAGAGGATAGAGGGAAAGTTTTCTCTCCCTAACATACCATCAGCTCACCATCGGCACATCATCACATCATAAACTCAGTTTTGGCTTAACACAACTATTTCAATTTTTCATATTTTCTTCAGTTTTCTCAGCTGCATTTACTTTTTACTAATTATTATCATTGTTAATATTATAAGCACCCATTCATGATGCAACATAATCCTCCAAATTATGATTTCCTGATGACTGCAAAATATTTCAGTGAGATGATATATAAGAAGTTCCTTAACTAGCCTCTTATCATTGGATATTTGCTTCTGATTTTTAAAAAATTATAAATAATTTTGAAAAAAAAATGTTGAGCATAAAGCTTTTCTCCTTTCAAAATTACTTCCATGGGTTATCTCCGACTGCTGTGGCCTTCGAAAAGGGAATGTTGACTTAAATATCCATCTCTGACGGATGACAATTAGTAGTAAAGTAACACAGAAAATATGTGACATTCTGTTATAAATTAAATGCCTAAAGTCTCAGGTAGAAGTCATAAAGGCCATGAAAAAACTTAAAAGGCATTTAGCATTTAGTGTCTGGAAGATGTGCAAATGTGATGAGAATTTATTCAGTAAGAGGAATTACTTGAACTAGAGACCTGGAGAAAGGTCCCTCGGCCTTTTTTTTTTCTTTCCCCCACAAAACAAACAAAAAATAGTGGTGGATTCATTGAACAACAAGTTTGTGGAAGCTTGGACAAGAGTTTGTTTTAAGTGAAAATGGCCAATCTGAAAGAATAATTGCTGGTGAAAGTTATCAACTTTTCATTCGGTTTTCATTAGCTTTCACTTGGAGGGAAGGATCCATTATTAGACAGAAAGCAATTGGTGCTCAGTTACCTGCCTCCCAAAAGAACAATCAAGTTCTCTGAACCTTTTCTCCCAGCGATTTCCTTGCATTTAGCCATTTGTCCTTCATTAGGGGAGCCCAGGTACCAATTATTCTCACAGGCAATTGATTATGAGATTTCAAAAATGCAACAACAACAAAGAAGTGTTTGCTTTGACAAACCACCAGCTATTCATCTTTAAAAGAGAGGGAAAAACCCAACCAGACCACATTACAGCTCCATTGAGAACTTTTCCTCTACCTCGTCGTCTAAGGAGGGCAAAATCAGTTTTCATTTGAGAACATCATCTCCTCCTTCCAGTTTTTTCTAAGTGGCCTTTCCACAAATGATGTCTGATTATTTCTGAGTCACAACTACTTAGAGGCCACATTTATGAGCTGTAATTTCCTAGGTAAAAGCCGAGGGAATTACTGAAAGTTCTCTGTGCCCTCCCCCTCTGCCCCCAGCAACATCCTCATGTTCTCTCTGTCGGCGTTTGAGGTTTTAACATGCAGCTGTAGCAAGCCCGGGAATGACCTTCCCTAAACGCTCTGATGGGACTAAAAACATGAATCTGCACACAGAGCTTTCCCTAAACTATCAGGAGTCCTTTTTCCTGTTTGCCAGCTGGTAGTTTGTCAAAATACTGTTTTGTAAACAAATCACCTGCAGAAAATGCTCATCAGGTCAGCCGCAAATGTGTCAGTCTAAGGAAAACAAACAAGAAAGCACTTACCAGTTAATTTACTTTGAGGAGAGAAGCTATTTTGATGCCTGGGTGTGACCTCGCGGCTCCAGAATGAAATGGAGGGTGGTTTTCAGAACGGCTACGTTGGACACTTTTTCCCAGCTTCCTCATTTGGCTTTTATCTGGCTTTTGAAATGACACTGTAGAAGGAGAGTGATGTTGGGTTTCGTTTGAATGTGGTTCTTCCCTTCCTCCACCACCCTCCATAAAAATTCATCATGTATTCCAGGAGAAAAGTAAGCAATGAACATACTGCACAAATTAATTCTTTTGCTCAGCGTGTATGTGTGTATAACTGAGGTTTGTGTTTTGAATGGAAATCTTTGCTATTGGCTGCAGTACCGCAGGCTGAGAAGTGAAGGGGGGGGCACTGATCCTTCCTTTGTTTGGTGGGCTTTTGCTTATGAAAAGTCAAGTTAAATTTCTTTCCAACGAGGGAATGAAAAGAACCTTAGAATGTCAAAGGAGAGCTCTTCAATTGCACAGCAAACTCTGTGGGGCTCATTAGGAGAGAGATTTCACTCACTGGGTTTCAGTGTGTTTCTGAGAGTGAAGAATGGTAATCACACATTAATTATGTGTTTTAGTTTTCATTTCTTTGCCTAGATAGGTTGAGAGAGAACTCCCTAGGATCTGAGGCAATTAAAGGATTGATTTTTTTTTTTTTTAATCCCTCATCTCCTTCTGGGGTTCTGGCAGATGTGAGCACATCTGTGCATCTGAGGCAGGGCTCAGAATTCAGAAATTCACAGGATGAGAAACATGGAGGCTGAAGGTAAACAAGACTTGATGTGGTTAGCTTCTCGCTGCAGAGCTAACTTGATTTTTGTAAGCTCTAACATCAGCTCTATCATGTGATATTGGAAATTGAACATTATTAGGTCATAAAACATTGTTAGGCCGGCTAATTGAACATCGTTAGGTGAGCTGGCAGAGAAGCAAACGATTTTGTATTTGACTGGAGGGTAGCTGAATATGCCACCCCAAAATATGCCTCTTCAACATAACGATTATTTTGAGCTGATTATTTCTAAGAAACTGCAGACACAGAACAAGCTCTGAAAACAGAATAGAAGTTACCCTTTTGTGAGGGAAATCTATATTTATAAAGGGAATTTACATTAGAAAGGGGGCCTGTATCAGGAAGGGAGCTATTACCAGAGATGACTTTTTCACCTGGGAGACTTAGCTGCTCGGCCAGGCAACCTTTGTTTACCAAACATTTCCTCTTCTCACCTTCCTGTGAATTGCCTTCTGGTGAATGGCCTTCCCCCGCTTTCAGGCCCAGACCCCTATCCCTTTCCTTAGTTCTGGATGGTACATAATCCTCCATCTTCTGGGCTTCTGAGTCTGATATTCTAGTGGGGCTCCTGTACTTATGTAATTAAAATAGGGTTTTTTTCCTCCTCCTGTTAATCTTTTGCTGTTGTTGTTTAACAGGAGGGCATCTTAGCCAAGAACAGAGAAAGGTAGAGGGAAAATTATTTTCCTCCCCTACAAGACCAAGTCTAGAAAATCTAAAGCAGTCATCCTCGTGTGGGTGTGGGGTGGGCTGGGGTGGGAGCATATCAGAATAACCCACACCTTTTCAAAATACAAATATCCCTCAGCCCCATAAGGATGTACACTCTCCCGCATTTGCCCCCTATCCCTTGACTCCACAGAAAATAACCACAATTAACAATCTTTGCATATTTCTTTTCAGTATTATCTGAACATAGAGATGGTCATTGAAGGAGGTAGTAGCAGAGTGCTCTGTGGGAGATTCCTGTATGCTCACCAGTTCCTACTCCTTTGCATCAGCAATATTACTATTTGTTAATAATCATGTAATCGGGGCGCCTGGGTGGCTCAGTCGTTAAGCGTCTGCCTTCGGCTCAGGTCGTGGTCCCAGGGTCCTGGGATCGAGCCCCACATCGAGCCCCACATCGAGCCCCGCATCGAGCCCCGCATCGGGCTCCCTGCTCGGCGGGAAGCCTGCTTCTCCTTCTCCCACTCCCCCTGCTTGTATTCCCTCTCTCACTGTGTCTCTCTCTGTCAAAGAAATAAATACAATCTTAAAAAAAAATAATCATACGTAATCTTCTGTAATCGCACCAAAGCACAATTTCATCCACAAAGATATTTTGAGGAGAATTTCGGGAAGTTCGGGTTCCTTTACATAATTTTGACTTTATTTTTTGGTGGTAGAGCAGGAAGCATTGAGTAGCAAGGGGGAGAGAAAGAAGACTAGAGAAATGACAGCAAGAATTTACTATGTACCAAGTGTAGTTTAAGCACTGAAACCCAGGGCATTTTTTAAAAAAGATTTTATTTTGGGGGCGCCTGGGTGGCTCGGTCGGTTAGGCATTTGCCTCTGGCTCGGGTCATGATCCCAGAGTCCTGGAATCGAGTCCCACATCGGGCTCCCTGATGGGTGGGAAGTCTGCTTCTCCCTTTTCCTCTATCCCTCTCCCTCCTTGTGTTCGCTTGCTCTCTCTTTCCCTCAAATAAATAAATAAATAAATAAATAAATAAATAAATAAATAAATAAATAAAATAAATAAATATCTCTTTAAAAAAAGATTTTATTTTTAAGGAATCTCTACCCAACATGGGGCTTCAACTCACAACAGAGATTAAGAGTTGCACACTCCACTGACTGAGCCAGCCAGGTGCCCCAGTGTAACCATTTTTATTTTAATGTTTTAGTTAGCACCCAAAACAACAGAATTGCAACATATGCTTACTTATCTTTGAAATTGGTCCCCAAAACTCAGGAACAATAGATAAAATCTCTTAGCTAATGAACCTTATAGTTTGCTGTGCATTTGAAGACCTCCCCTTGAACACTGTAAGGTATGCCTTATAGTTGATCTGTTATTCAAAAGTAGTTGAAACTGAAATGCTCAGATATAGTAGAGATAACTTACTTGCCACCCTAGCTTACAATAGGTGCAGTGGACATCAGCCAGGCCCCTGGGTGCATTGGTTAAGTGGGTGAGTCAGTTCACTGGAGACGGGTCAAGAGAGCCTCTACTGAAAGTTGCATTGTTGTTCAGTGTTGGGCATTCTGACTCCAAACACCATGCTCTTAAGAGGCTTGACCATTAGAAGGGAAGCTGGCTGGTTCAGTCGGTAGATTATGCGACTCTTGATGTCAAGGTAACAGTATGGCTCTCTCTAAAAGTAGCTTTTTGGGGAAGCTGGGTGGCTCAGTTGGTTAAGCATCGGCCTTTGGCTCAGGTCATGATCCCAGGGTCCTGGGGTCGAGCCCTGCGTCTGACTCCCTGCTCAGTGGGGAGTCTGCTTCTCCCTCTCCACCACTCGTGTGCGTGCTCTCTCTCTCAAATAAATAAATAAAATCTTAAAAATAAAATAAAATAAAATAAAATAAAAGTAGATTTTCTTCACTGATGCTTGAAATTTCACTGTTAGCGAGTTGTTCTTTGGAAGAGATAACATTTTAAGAGAAAAGCTTTGGGGTGCCTGGGTGGCTCAGTCAGTTGAGCATCTGCCTTCTGCTCAGGTCATGATCCCATGAGCCATGGGTCGGACTCCCTGTTGGGAGGAGAGTCTGCTTCTCCCTCTCCCACTGCCCCTCCATCCCCCAGCTGTGCTCTTTCTTTCTCACTCACTCTCTCTCAAATAAATAAATAAAATCTTTTTTAAAAATTTAAAAAAGAAAAGCTTTGTATTAATCTAGTGAAGCTCTAATAGTTAGAATGGATTGGTTTTAAGATAGTCATCCCCTCTTCCCACCCCAACCCCACCAGAAAAAAAATTGGGATCAGCAGTTTGGTCTCCCCTGTTTTGATATGATCAAAATCATTATTTTTTTCCTTTCTTGTTTGTTGTTAAAATAGCTTACTTGCCCCAAACACCTGAATACTCCTGATGATGGAACTTTTAGAAAGAGATATTTGGGAAAACACGGTCGGGTCACATTGATTTTTATTAATGATCATTTCTAATCTTTTTGCTGTCGCTTGTTTATTTAAAAGAAAAAAGAAAAAGAATAATTCAGCCTAGAACACTGGAAAAGAGATAATGTGCAAGCAGATATTTTCTTATTCAAGAAGTTGATGTGCGAACAATGGGAAAACTTCACTTCTTTTCATTTTTTTCCCCTCCCCTCTTGTCATACAGGGAGACTACAGTTGCTTTGTGGAAGTGCCTTTCTTGGGCCAGTCCTTCAGGGTCAGAGATTAAACTTTGGGGCTTTATTGGGTTGAACGGTGTGGCTGGAACCATGCAAAGCTTTTCCTAGACACTGAAAAGGACTCTCAGGCGCAGACTGGGTGGCTCTAGGAGGTTGCAGGGAGGAGCCAGGCTCACCAGCCCGGACAGGGCAGCTTGCCTGCCACTTAAAGCAGACCATTCTGAAAGGCCATTGAGGACAAAGCCCTTCTCCAAATTCTTGCTTTTAATTCTCTGTGGCCCCTGCGAGCCTTGAGGATGCTCAGGAAGTCTGTGAGAGGATTTAGCTATACATCTTTTTAATTAAAACACACAAAGCTCTAATTACCTGCGGAAATGTGGGGAACAGCTTCCATTGTTCTCTCTCATGTGAATGGACCTTCTCTTTTAATATGGCAAATGCCACATCAAATGAGAGCTCATCAGAAGGATTTAGACTGGTTTTCTTAACTACAAATCTCGGCTGCTCAGGGCCTGAAAGCTTTCGGAGGGCAGAGCAAACACCTTTCCAAAGGAACCTCTGTCCTGGTGCTGCAGGGAGGCAAGTGGGCCAAGGCAGGGCTCTGTGCTCTCAGTCATCTTTATGGTTCCTAATTTCTCTGGCAGAACTGGCCGCAGCTCCCCTAATTCTTGGAAGAAGTATTTCCTCTTTTTGTAACCAAGGGAAGTAAATAACCTTTTAACTTATTGCCCTGGAAAAAGAAATGTGGTTTGCCAGTGGTTGACTAAATCTGTTGTATATCACTTAGTCAACAGGCATCTGGGTGACACCATCCCTGGTCCTCATTCAAGAGAAAGGACTGCTCTGGGAATTCAGGCCACTCCCAGCTATCTACTCTAATTATGCTACTTTGCTCGTTAAACTGCTGATTATGGGTATGATGTAAGTACCTCTGTATTTTTCTAAAATGTCACATTTTGGGGAAAGGAAAAGGATCAGAGAATAAAGCATATTTTCTCGACTTCTGTAAGTGGTTCAATCCCTATTTGCATTTTTCATTAGGAAATTGGTAGCCTAGGGGCATACTGCAGCTGGAGACGTGTTTTGTTTGCGCTGCACAGTGTTTTCTAGAGTTTGAATTAATTTCCATCATTTAAAAATCAGGAGATCTTACACAGCCATCCTGATTATCATCTCCTCATGAAAAAATGGACAGGGCTGGGTAACAATGGGCCTGCATCCCGAAAGGATGCAGTTGCAAGAGGCTGAGTAGTAGCTGCTCCCAGAACCATCCACTCACTTTGGGCAGAGCGTTGCTGCCCGTTCCGTCCCTTTCTCCGCTGCCCTCCTGACTCCTGGACAATAGCCCATCTGACCCTCCAGGAATTTGCCCTTTCAACCCTTGTGCTCCTTTCTAATTCTTTTCCTGTTGAATTTCTTCAATTTAGGAGAATTGAGTACACAGAGAGAGAAGTCATTGGGCAGACATTTTTGTTGCATGAGGAATTTTCGTTTTTTTAAAATAAAAAAACGAATCCTCCGCATTTCCCTAGTAAAACCTGAATGCATTACAAAATATGATGAAATTAACAAAACCAACTTTAGCCAGCTTAACTGTGGAACAGCGGTATGCCAAAGGGGGTGCTTTGGGGGCGCCATCTGCCCAGGTGCAGGCAATAAAGGAGTGCCCTGTCTGTAGGGAATTTAAAAACAATAATAAAACCAATTAAAGCCCTTCTGCTTTTTTGTGTGATCACCATGTGCCAGCAATTCTAAACAAGGTCAGTGATGAAATACTCCTCCCTCAAAAACTCTTTTGTTGGCTTGAGGTCTAAACAGTTGCTTTGAAAACTATGAGTTTTAATGTATATATATATAACATATTATATGGTTGTATATATACACATACATTTTATTTTACAAGGTGTTTTACATGAAACTTATTCTTACTTATTCTCATTTTAATTTTTGTTACTTATTTTTTAATAGACAATGTAGCTTACGTGGAAGTTAATTGAAAAAACTCCCTGTTGTAGAGATGCCCCGTGCCATGCGTGTGCTCAGTGCTTTCTTTTGAGATTAAGTTGGTAATGCTTCCAAATCATTGGTAGCTTGTGTTTCCCCACTGTGATACTACAATGCTTATATTTCAGTATAAACACACAGTGATAGCACATGGTAAAAATGAAGAAACGGAGCTTAAGTCATTTCAGTTTCTTCATTCCACAGTACCACTTGAAGTCTGTCATTCTAGTTAAAATGTGAAACAGTAAGACAAAAGGAGAGCTTGCAAGGTGTGCTATTTTTTATTTGGCAAATGTAAACTTTAGTCCACAAACTTTTTTTTTTTCTTTACTGAATTTGGATAGTATTTCTAAAATCAAAAATCATTTTTTAAAAAGATTTTATTCATTTATTTGAGAGAGAGTACAAAAGGGGTGAGGGGCAGAGAAGCAGGCTCCCCGCTGAGCAGGGAGCCCGATGCGGGACTTGGTCCCAGGAGCCCGATGCGGGGCTCGATCCCAGGACCCCGGGATCATGACCTGAGCCGAAGGCAGACACTTAACGACTGAGCCATCCAGGCACCCCGAAAATCATTTTTAAAAATTGTTTTAAGGGGCACCTGGTTGGCTCAGTCAGTGGAGCATGTGATTCTTGATGGCGGGGTTGTGAGTTTGAGCCCCACATTGGGTGTAGAGATTACTTAAAAATAAAATCTGAAAAAATAAATAAATAAAACATTAGAAAAATTGTTTTAAACAATTTTTTAAAGACTGATTCAAGAAGTAAAAGCATTACAGCAATGATGTGATTTAATTGTACCCTCTGTAGACATATCAGTTTCATTGAAATTCAATTATTAATTGCTGCTGTAGGAGAGGAAAAGTATCTTTTTCTCCTATCCTTTTAAGTGGGACCCCTGTAAGAAAAGACAGATTAACAAGAGAAAAGCATACAAATTTATTTAATATAAATTTTACGTGACTATGGAAGCCTTCATAAGGAAAGGAAAACCTGAAGAATGTCTTATGCCAGGTTTGATGAAGAATGAAAAGTTGTCAAAAAATGTGGTAGGACAAAGAAGGGTATGAGCTAAGTGTATAACCTGGGGGAACAGCCAGACCTGTTTGTTCAAATTCCTCCTGGTGTCGTGGAAAGGATGCTCCTTTCCTCAGGTATAGTGGGGAGGGCACCTCACACACGAGGGTTTTAGGACAGCTTCAGGAGAAGGTCAGAAGGCTCTTCCTGCACACGCTCTTTCTCAAATCCCTTCATGATTAAAATATTCAATATGTCCAGGTGCCATATTTAGGGGTAGCATGTCCTGAGCCTTGTCACTGGACAATTATTTGCATAAAATATTATTATATCAGACTGCAACCAAGGTTTCTACAGTCAAACTGTTAATTAGATATAAAAAGGAGCAGGGGCGCCCCAGTGGTTCAGTTGGTTAAGCGTCCGACTCTTGATTTCAGCTCCAGTCATAATCTCAGGTTTCTTGGATCAAGCCCTGTGTTGGGCTCTGCACTCAGCGTGAAGTCTGCTTGGGTTTCTCTCTCCATCTCCCTCTGCACTTTCTCTCTCTCTCTCTCTCTAAAATAAATAAATAAAATCTTAAAAAAAAGAAGCAGTTAGGCCTGGGAACTTATATACCATTTTAACAAAGGGTGTTACATTGAAGAGAAGTGATGGACAAAAGAAGAGAGGGAGATGGGCTTCTAGAAGTGATAAATTTGGGGAAGCTGACCAGGAAATATATGGTAGGTAAGGGTTGTTTAGTAAGTGCTTTGGTCTGAATATCTGTGTCCCCACCAAGATTCATGTGTTAAGTCCTAAACCCCAGAAGTGATAGTATTGGGGGGGACTTTGAGAGGTGATTGGGTCATGAGGCGGAGCCCTCATGAATGGGATTCGTGCTCTTATAAAAGAGCCCCAGTGAGCTCCCTTGCCCCCTGCCACCACGTGAGGACACAGCAGAAAGTGCCCGCTGTGAATCAAGAAGAGGGCCCTCACCAGAACACAGCCATGTTGGCGCCTACCTTGGGCATCCCAGCCTCCAGAACTGTGAGAAATAAATTTCCATTGTTTATACACTACCCAGTCTGTGGTATTTTCTTACAGCGGCCTGAAGGGACTAAGACAGTAAGGTTTGTGAATGTAGACTCAGGTCAGTGCCATCCCTAGTGATACTGGGTGGTACATGAAGGGGGAAGTTCACTTAGGTCCTGCTTTTAGGCAGGAGGGAGAGCAGAGAATTCCTTCTGGGTCTGCTGTTTCTTTTTTTCTTTTTTTAAAGATTTATTAACTTATTTGACAGAGAGAGACACAGTGAGAGAGGGAACACAAGCAGGGGGAGTGGGAGAGGGAGAAGCAGGCTCCCCGCGGAGCAGAGAGCCCGATGCGGGACTCGATCCCAGGACCCTGGGATCATGACCTGAGCCGAAGGCAGTCGCTTAACGACTCAGCCACCCAGGCACCCAAGGGTCTGTTGTTTCTTAATTGCCTTCAGGTCAAAATAATCCTTATGCCAAAGTGACATATTTCAGGGTAGCATACGTTTCACTAACCTCATGGACTCAGCAAGATGTGTTCAGAATCACTGGGCTTTCTGTTGTTGTCGGAGCTCTTTGTACTGATTTTTTAACAATTTTTATTTTAAATTGTGGTTAAAAAAACACATAGCATAAAATTTACCAGATTAACCATTTTTAAATACACAGTTCAACAGTTCAATATTCACACTGTCATGAAATAGATCTCCAGAACTTCCTCCACTGTGTTTTTTTTTGTTTTTGTTTTTGTTTTTTAAAGATTTTATTTATTTATTCATGAGAGACAGAGAGAGAGGCAGAGGGAGAAGCAGGCTCCCAAGGAGCCGAGAGCCTGACGCGGGACTCGATCCCAGGACCCCGGGATCATGACCCGAGCCGAAGGCAGACGCTTAACCATCTGAGCCACCCAGGCGCCCTTGTTTTTGTTTTTTAATTGAAGTGTAGTTGACACATAGTGTTACGTTAGTTTCGGGTGTACAACACAGTGATTCAACAAGTGTATGCCCTATGCTCTGCTCCGCTCAAGTGTCGCTCCCGTCTGTCACCAGGTAATGCTATGACAGTGCTGCTATGTTCCCTATGCTGGGCCTTTTATCCCCGTGACTTCTTCATTCCATGACTGGAAGCCCCTACCTCCCACTCCCCTTCACTCCTCTTTGCCTCTCTTCTCACCTCCCTCTTCTCCGGCAACCACCAGTTCTCCGGATTTATGGGTCTGTTTCTGCTTTTTTGTTTGTTTGTTCATTTGTTGTGTTTTTTAGATTTCACATGTAAGTGAAATCAAATGGTATTTGTCTTTCTCTTCTGACTTATTTCACTCAGCATAAAAACCTCAGGCCCATCCATGTTGTCACAAATGGTAAGATCTCATTCTTTTTTTATGGCTGAGTAATATTCCAGTGTGTGTGTGTGTGTGTGTGTGTGTGTGTGTGTGTGTGTATACCACATCTTCTTTATCCATTCATCTGTGGATGGACACTTGGGTTGCTCCCATATCTTGGCTATTGTAAATAATATGGCACCAAGCATAGGGGTGCATATATCTTTTCAAATTTGTCTTTTCATTTTCTTTGGTTAAATACCCAGTGGTGGAAAAGAACTTTTAAAGCTTCCAAATGTGCAACTCTATACCCATTATAGAATTGAAATTTTAAAAGACATTTCAAAAAGGGCATGCCTGGCTGGCTTAGTCAGTGGAGCATGCGACTCTTGACCTTGGGGTCATGAATTCAAGCCCCATGTAGGGCGTAGAAATTACTTTAAAAGGTTTTTCTAAAAACGGCATTTCAGTGGACAGGTTAGGCAGAGAAGGGACCTCAGGCTAAGTAACCAGCATGAAGAAAGGCAGGGGGAGGGGCGAGGATACCAACCTCAGCAGCAAGGTGCATAGAAAGGACAATACGAGCAGGTCCTGCCAGGACAACCTGACTTGCTGGGAGAGGCGGAGGTCCAGGTCGAGTTCCTGGAGAGGTCAGAAAGGGGCCCAGGCCATTATTTTTACCATAGTCTTTGAGGATGCTTGGTATCCTTGGACTGAAACTGTCCGTGAATGAGGTATCAGCTGCTTTGTTTAGGCTTTATTGCTCTGTAGTCAGAGTCATGCCACAATACCTTCCACCCACCCATTCGAAGTAACTGCCAAACTAATTAACTTTTTTTTTCTTTCTTTTTTTTTTTTTAAAGATTATTTATTTATTTATTTATTTGAGAGAGAGAGAGCATGAGAGGGAGGAGGGTCAGAGGGAGAAGCAGACTCCCCGCCGAGCAGGGAGCCCGATGCGGGACTCGATCCAGGGACTCCAGGATCATGACCCGAGCCGAAGGCAGTCGCTCAACGACTGAGCCACCCAGGCGCCCTTTTTTTTCAATTAAAGAAGCAGAACGCTGGGGCGCCTGGGTGGCTCAGTCGGTTGAGCGTCTGACTCTAGATTTCGACTCAGGTCACAGTCTCAGGGTCGTGAGTTGGAGCCCCACGGCTGGCAGCTGCCTGGTGGGCTCTGGGCTCAGCAGGGAGTCTGCTTCTTTCCTTCTCCCTCTCCCTCTGCTCCTGCCCCCCTCACATGCACGCCCTCGATGCTCTCCCTCTCAAATAAATAGATCTTAAATAAAAAGTAGAATGCTTACCATAGTATTTTCAGAAAATAGAAAAGAGCATAAAATGACAATTAAAATCATCCCAATATCCAT
The DNA here is from genome assembly GCF_029215605.1 of Mirounga angustirostris. Lineage (NCBI taxonomy): Eukaryota > Metazoa > Chordata > Mammalia > Carnivora > Phocidae > Mirounga > Mirounga angustirostris. The sequence continues at coordinate 166,146,473 of NW_026991711.1, forward strand.
CATTTATGGAAGCAAACCCATGACGTTTTGTCATAATTCTATACTTTAATTAATTATTGTAAGTAATCTCTACCCCCAATGTGGGGCTTGAACTCACCACCCTGAGACAAGACCTGAGCTGAGATTAAGAGTTGGATGCCTAACTGACTGAGCCACCCAGGGGCTCCCCCAAAATGTATTTTTAATGACTGCATAATATCACAGATGTTCTTTAAGGCATTTTAAAAAGTGGCAATCTTATTGCCATCCTAGAACACAAAAGTTGTGGTGCTGTCTTCAAAGCAATTCCTGGTATCTTATGCTGAAATAAAGCACTATCAAGGTAACCACCTTGGATCCCAAAGATAAGCATATTTTACGAAATACTGAAGTGAAATATAAAATCCTAGCATAGGGAAAAAAAAAACAAACCCACAAAACCCTAACACAGGCTGCAATTTAAGCAAATAGAAACAGAATCCGGTACTTTCACTGTCAACAAATAACTTAGAAAGCTTTTCCATAAAATTAAATAATGATGTGATGTGTTATCCGCTACATTTGTAGCAGCATAATTACAATAATGAGACACATTTAATATAATGAGACTCCGTATGTTAAAAATGCTAAGTCACGCCAAGCATGCTATTTGGTGTTGCCCAGTTATTAAACCATTTAATATTTCCATTTAAATTTTATGAGGTCCAGGAAGCAAAGTGAGAAGAAATTTTGTTGAGTAATAAGCATATTAGATGGAAAAATGAAAGCTTCTCCTGCATCCTCCAGAGTCAGTTAGCAACAGAGTTGCAAGTTTATAGCTTCAGTTAGAGGTCCAGGAACCCTCGCCAATGAATACAAATTTATGGCATTTTAAAGAGCATACTTAACGTTTTATTTTCTTTCCTGTCACTTCAGTTATCAAAGTGTTGCAGTAAATGTCACACTTGGAAACTTACCTGGAAAACTTCCTCCAAATCATTATGGTACCAATACATGTAAGGGTGATAAATGCAAAGAGCAGGGCACTTATGGCCAAAACAGAATATGGAAATGGTGTTGACGAAATTGCTCGCTGGGAGAAAAAGCAGAGTCAGATTGATTAAGTAACATTGCACTTTGAGATAAAGGGTCCTGAGAAAGGTTTTTCTAGGAGAGGTCTCTGCTCTTTAGAACAGAGCCTCTCGATTCTGTGATTGGCCACTTGGTTCAGGGCAAGAGGGGAAACCACCACATACTGACAGCAAAATCTGGGCTTTAGGAGAACCTGGATTCTAGTTCTGGCTGTTCTCCCACTGACTGGCTGAATGGCTTTAAGCAAGTTTCTGAAATTCTCGAAGCCCTGGTTTTCTTATCTGGAGAATGATAACGGCATTACCTACATCCTTGTAGGGAATGATCACAACATCATTGTTACGAGGTCTCCACAAGACAGTATACATAAAGCACAGAAAGAGGAAGGTCTCCATACATGTTCATGTTATGATTACCCGCCATGAATCGCGTGAGGTACTTTCCAGTTATATTATCTGTTGATGAGGTGCTTTACCATCTATTTACTTTGTAGCAGTGACCACAATTGCCTTCTCAAAATCCATTCCTTCCTTCTTTCTCATCATCAGAACCACTGTTTTATTTAGGACAGCAGTGTATCCAGATAAAACACTACCCTTCCCAGCTCCCACTGAAGCTGAGAATGGCCACAAGGATTTATGTGGAAAACTTTGGCTGAGGCGTCAAGGAAAGCCCCTCCCCTTTGGAGGTATGCCTGGAAGGTCAACGAGATGACTGAAGCTTCAGCAGCTTTTTGGAACCGTAACGGAATGAGAAATGCAGGGCAGAAGTTACAAAAAGTCTAAAATCCTGGAGATCTCAGCCTTGAAATTCTTGAGGCACTAAAGTGAAACCAGCAACATTCTACCTCCAAGCTTACTGTTTCGTGAGAGATATAGGCCTTTAATGAGTTTGGGTCACCACTACTTTGAGTTTGTTGTTATATGTCACCAGACCAGATTGTGACTCACATAAACCATGCCGTATTAGACTCCTTGAAAAATGATGACACCTTCATCATTCAAGGTATCATTATAACAAAGTCTCATTGTATAAGGTAACCCAGGTAGGTTTGTTTGTGAAACAAACAAAAAACTTAACTGACTGAGAATCTACCTCCCAGTGCTGTTGTAGGAATGGAAGGAAAGGGAGAAAAGCACGTAAACTGACTTGTCTAATACAGTCCCTTGCGTGTAGTGATTATTTGGCTTATATGGGCTACCTCTATAGGGCTATCGCAAAAGAAAACAAATTAGACAAAAATCTTGCTTTGTCCTTGGAATAGAAACCAAGGACGATCATTTTTATAGTTCATCAGTTGATATTATGTATTATTATTATTTTCCTAAACTCATTGTCTGATGAATTCATTATTCAAGGAAGATTTCAGCTCAAAAGCGACTGAGAAGGCAAAGCATGAAGGAAAGTCAGTGAACTTTCCTCTTGAGACTAGAAGCACAAAAGGAATAAGCTCTACTTGCCAGGCAACAATGTAATCTCCCGATGTTGTTTCTGGGATATGAGAGAAATCATATAATTGTACCCTATCTCTAAGTTCTAAACTGATGATGTCAGGTAGGATGTATATTTAGAAAAGTGCAGCTGTACCCAGTCCTGATGGCTTGGCTCATCATTTCCTGATTCTCTACTCCTATTTGCTGGTGTTAGAACTACTGTACCCCAACACAGAATCGGGATGAACTCAGTGGCTCTGGGTGAAGTTTTTGAGTGGTGGAAACACACACAAGGACCTTCCCCCGAACAGTCAATGTGACTAAATGGGTGACTCTGAAACCTTCAGGTGGGTATCACTGCCAAGAGCCCTGAGTGAGGTCCCAATTCATATGCTGAGGAGCATTTTTGTATTGGCCCAGTCTGTGTTAACATCAACTTTCTTTTAGTTAAGCTGTCAAAGAGCAATAAAATGTCAGAGACAGCTCCCAGACAATGTATATTTATCTCATCTTAAGTTTAGTCTCACTGGACTTTGGAGAGAGGTTTCTCCGAAAATTCTTGGCAGGGTCCTCAGGCATCTTATTGTGCAGCCCCAGTGTCCAAGATGACGTACAAGACACATACAGGATAAGATTACTGCTTTCCCAGCATTTTGCCTTGCTTATCCAAACTGTGACCTAATTTAAGTGGAAGGAAACATTTTCTATGGCAGTCATTCATAGAAGCGTCATACACACATAGTGTAGGATTGGTAACCACTAAAATTATAAATCATTTCGTGACATTTTACAAGCTAACTCAATGCTATGCTATATATGACACACCTGCATCGAAGAGATGATGCTACTTTTGCACAATGGAGTCTTCTGCGGGGGAAAAAGGATTAAAGATTATCTCTATATACTGACAGTGTTCAGCAAGATAGATTTGAATACGAAAAGATGGGTCTAGAACTGCATTAGAGTATGCTGCCTTTTGAGTAAGACAGGGGTGCGTGTATGTATGTATTTGTGTGTATATTGACAAAGATTCTTTGCTTGACTAAACTTTACTCAGGCTCCCCCGAACCTTCTCCTCAATACGGATTCTTCTTTGTAGAAGCCAGTTTTAGCAAGAATCCTGCTAAATCAACTCCGGAGAATTCTCCACCATGATAAATACCTAGTACTATATGTGAAACTAACAAACTCTTCTCCAACAATTCAAGAAACCCAAGCAGTTTCCAAGCCTTGGGACTATGCCCCTAGGTCCCATTTCAAGGCCCTGGACCCTTGGTGGGATTATTCACCTTCCTCAAGGAAGAGAACTTCTTTAGGATGACTCTTAGGGAAGTCATAAAAGATCTGCAAGACCCAGATAACAACTTCCTATCCATTCAGAAAGAATTGGATAGGAAAAAGCTGGATGTTTAATCCACTTAGATGGACTTTGGACACACCAAGACGTCTGCTTGGTTGCTTCTAAGTCTACCTCTCAATTCCTTGTGTATGGTTTATCCAGCATGACTCACCATGGAAAGGACAAATTACAGGATATATTAGACAAATAGTGGTTTGGACCCTTCCCATGGAGGATGGGGCACTCTCATTAAGCTGATTTAGCAGGGTTCTTGCTAATACCAGATTTTATAAGGAAAAACACAGAGGGTCTAGGAGAAGTTTCAGGAGTCTGACTAAAGTTTGATCAAAGAATCTTTGTTAATAACTGTTTTTTATAATGAATTGAACGGAATCAAATAAAAAGAATATTTGGGGAGGAAAAACTATCTTTTTGAGGTCTCGAGCTGTGTCCAAGAATTAAACTGACAGAATCCTGAAAGATTAACAAGAGAAAAGTATAAAATTTTATTAAGTTTTTGCACTTCCATGGGAGCCTTCACAAGGGAATGACGACTGGATGTGACCAGAACAGGAAATTTTTATACCTTTTTAGACAACATAGCTAGAAATTTATGAAAAACTGGCAAGACAAAGGGTTTGGGCTAAGGGTGGGAAATGGTGAAGAATTAACCAGGAAGACAAGAGTTACTTTAACAAGATTTATCTGTACAGATTCTTGGCCCCAAATTCCCTGCCTCTGGTAGGAATGTTTTCCCTTCTTCCAGGCACAGGGAGGGCATCTTTCACAGGAGAGAGAGACCTCCTGCTTTTAGGAGGACATAGGAGAGTCAGACAGTTTTTCTGGCTCTTTCTTATATGCCTTTAATTCAAATTATTCAATATGTCCACAAGGCCTATTTTGGGGTGACATATTCTGGTTTCCTTCAAGAACAATCCTTAAAGGGATGCTTAGGTGGCTCAGTAGTTAAGCGTCTGCCTTCGGCTCATGTCATGATCCCGGGGTCCTGTCCTTGTGTTCCCTCTCTCACTGTCTCTCTCTCTGTCAAATAAATAAATAAAATCCTTAAAAAAAAAAAAGAACAACCCTTAAAAACTGGAAACAAACTGGGGTGCCTGGTGGACTCAGTGGGCAGAACATGTGACTCTTGATCTTGGGGTTGTGAGTTCACATTGGGCATAGAACTTACTAAAAAAAAAAAAAAATTGAAAACAAACTAACACTAATGAACCTAACTATATATCAAGTTTGTAGCATATCCATACAGAGAAAAAAAGTACAGTACTTTAAGAGACTTTAAAATACAATATTTTGCCTGCACATCCTTGTGGAATATAATTTAAGAACTGCAAAGAAGTTTTATTTTTTTGTTTTTAAAGATTTTATTTATTTATTTGACAGAAAGAGAGAGAGATCACAAGTAGGCAGACAGGCAGGCAGAGGGAGAGGGAGAAGCAGGCTCCCCGCTGAGCAGGGAGCCCCATGTGGGGCTCGACCAGGACTCTGGGATCATGACCTGAGCTGAAGGCAGACACTTAATCGACTGAGCCACCCAGGCACCCCCAAACCTTTCCTGTTTCAAGCCACTGACATTTTTGGGGTTGCTTGTTACTGTAGCAGAACTCAGCCCATTTGACTTAGGAATGCTTTTCTTCTTCTTCTTTTTTTTTTTTTTTTAAGTAAATTCTACATCCAAAGTGGGGCTCGAACCCATGACCCTATCAAGAGCCACGTGCTGTACGGATTGAGCCAGTCTGGTGGCCCATGGGATACTTTATAATATATTAAAATATAAAAGATGCTTAATGGATTCCGACAGCAGCTTTTCTCAGTGAGACATTGGTGACAGCACCTTCCCAATGTGGCTGGGGGAGGAGTTGCTGTGGTCCACTGTGCGTCCTCCGTCTCTGTGTCCCCTAGTTGTCTGTGTCTCCTGTGGCAGGAACAGTGGCAGGTAATTGTTGACTTGTGTTTGTTGACTCCGGGAACAGCTCTATTTGTTCCTTGAGTATCTGCACCACTGTTCTATGTTTTCAGAGAAGGTTTCTACATATCTGTCCACAAGAATGAAAGTAATCGCTGGATGAGGCACTCCAAATTTTAGGAAGTCGATAGAGGACTTGGAAAGCATTCAAAGAACATGATTAACGAAAGGAAAGTTTGGAAAATCTGACCCAGTCCAGGCCCGGAAACTCTGAGAACCAAGCAGGATGGAATATTAGGAACTCCTTCCCCATCTTCAGGCCGAATCTGGAATTTGTGACCTGCCTTAATCTTGCTGACGTCATCCAGGCGCTGCAGTGGTAACTTAGCAACTCTCCGCAGAGCCCACTGCGCAGGAATGTGATTAAGTCGCCCATGGCACAAAATCCTAGCTAATGCTTCAGAGGACCAGGCTTTGTCTTAGAAATATTTTCCAGTGCATAGAAAAACAGCTCCTTCTGGCTCGCTGCAGGGTCTGTCTCTGAGCAGTGACGGAAGTGCTGATCGTGTGGTTAGTTATTCCCCCGCCAGAGGCTGAGCCCGTTTGCCCCACAGGCAGGTTTGCAGGCAGGTAGCAGGGAGCCCTCCTCAACAGCCTAAACTGGGTTCATCCAGGATTTGGACTTGCTGTGGCCTGATCTGGGGGGCTGACCTGTGCCAGGCCAGGAGGCTGGTCTTCTTTGCATTAGGAGCCTCATGGAAAAGAAATTCTTGGATTCAGTTCAAAGAGAGGGAGAGGGCAAGTGTCAGGGGACAGGGGCTTCTGAGGACAGCACGGGCGGGGGCTGCCACTCAGATTGTCCGCCGTGGCTGCTCCCTGGGCTGCACTCCTGGGTACCTGGGAGGAGAAGGAGCTGCAATAGACATCAAGTGCAAATGCAAAGAGCTGTCCCATTTCTAACGTCTGGAAGGTGCACGAAGGGTTGGGAGAAATGACCTCGAAGCCTCATCTGAGAACACCTGCTCTTTTGCTGTCTGTGGGATGTTCCCACGGCCCCCTCTGACTCCTGCTCCCATGGCACTCCCTATCCACCCTCCACTTTGGTGGCCAGTCACCCAGCAGGCCCTGCGCTCTACCTCAAGGCCCCAGATGCTTTGCTGCCTAAAAGGCTTTCTCAGGCCCAGGACTGGGGTGGGGGTGGGGGCGATTTAATTCACCAGTGCCAACCCCCAACTGATGAAAGGCACAAACAGGTAGGTAAAGGCTCTAGCTTCCCAATCCTGCAGTGGGACAATTCCGGGGCAGTTCTGCACAGCTCCTCAGGGGTCCCCAGCAGGACTGGGACAAACTTGTCCCTGCCGGTAATGCCCTCATTAGCATATCTTTCACTGACTCTCACTTAACTCCCGCCTTCTCTTCTGCTTCCTAGCAACACCTCCCAAACAAACTGCCTGCACCTACGCCGCTCCCCAGGGGCTGCTTTTTGGGAAAATGTAAACCAAGACACCCACTCTCTGTATTTTCCTGCCTTGCCACCCATTTAAATTCTCTAACCTCTTTTCATTCTCCAAGCCTTTCTTCTTGGGGCTGATGTCGCATTCCTACCTCCGCTGAAGCCATGCACCTCCTACCTGGTAACACACCGCTTAGCAACCTACAGATGCCGTGTCTTTGAAATTTCAGTCTTGCTTTTCCTCTCTCCCCCACCAGCGTCTGCACGTACAAAGAGGCAGGGAAGACATTCCTTTGTCTCTTGATAGGAACTGTGCACGTACACAGCCCCTTGAAAGGCAGAAGTCACTGCTTTAAGCTTGCTTTTAACTATTTTGACTCCCACCCAGAAGGATATTTTTTTCCTCATTGGATGCTGCTGGAGCAGGCAGTGGACACAGTGACTCACGGGGTGAGAGTGGGAAGGACATCAGGCCTTGGCAATATCGTGGTGGCTTTAGAGGCCCAGGCCCCCGATATAACTGCTGCATGTGGAGGGTTGCTCCGAGGGTACATGGAAGGCACCCACCAGAGATGAGCAGCACCCTTTGGGAGGAATTTGAGGGAGGGCTGGAATTCCCACAGCATCGGCGAGAATGGAATCGGGGCTATCCTTCTAGACCACGTCTGTTTTGACTGGTGTGGCCTGGAGAACGATGCATTATACTAAGACAGTTGTGATTATTCACCACGTACTCTAAATTGCTTCCTTTGGCTGAGTGGATACACATGAATACATTCACTGGTGAAGCAGACACAAAGGGTTAGTTCCCCATAAAGCAAAGCATGATGACAGGTATTAATGGGAGACTGGAGGTTCCATCGTACTTGAATGTGGGTAGAACCTTGTAAGTCAGAATGCCACAGAAGTAAGGGCTTGCTGGCATCTTGAAGAAAGCCTAGAATTGTGAATGGTTTGAAGAGGTCAATCTGCTAAGAAAAATTCACCCAGGAGATAGTGTGACTTAATTCTTTAAAGGAATCAAATTCATGGAGAGCTACTCTAAGACCATGCAAGCTCCTAGAGCCTTAGGTCTCAGTGAAACACAAAGAAATAACATTTGTTGAATGTGTTCTTGGTGTGGGGACATAAACTCCCTAAAATTGAAGGCAACTTTTTCTTAGGAAAGGATCTATAGTGAAGGGAGCCTGGCTGGCTCAGTCAGTGGAGCGTGTGACTCTTGATCTTGGGGTCGTGAGCTCAAGCCCCATGTTGGGCGTAGAGATTACTTTAAAAAATGATAAATAGAAATCAAATAAGAAAGAATTTGTAGTATCATCAGATTCTCATTGGGGGATCTGACCCCCAAAGACTAAAAACAGTTGGTGTATTTTAAGAAGAGAAATACCGTGAATCATATATAGCTACCTACATGCAACCTCTATCTTGTTACTATTCCTGCATGGATTTGTACTTAAAACAATCATGATAACAGCAACAAGCCTCACCACCACCTCCTAGTGAGCCTGAGAATCCTGACTGCCAAGCAGACTTACATGCTACTGTATGTATGGAAAGTGTGGGTTTTGTACTCAGATGGTAATGGGCCCACATTCCAGTTCTGCTATTTAGTAATTAAATGACCTTAACCCAGTAACTTCATCCCCTTTTGCCTGTTTTCTTTTCTCTAAAATGGAAATGCTACCTCATATATAGCTGTGAGGATTAGTATGAATATATTTGACCTCCCTGGAATTCCTTCTTTACCCTCAGAACCCTTTGTTATGGGATGTAGATAGGTTGCTGTAACGATTGGGGTTCATTGATAGAGCATAGAATCTACTCCAGCTGGGGGCGCCTGGGTGGCTCAGTCGTTGAGTGGCTGCCTTCGGCTCAGGTCATGATCCCAGGGTCCTGGGATCGAGTCCCACATCGGGCTCTCTGCTCAGCGGGAAGCCTGCTTCTCCCTCTCCCGCTCCCCCTGCTTGTGTTCCCTCTCTCGCTGTCTCTCCTCTGTCAAATAAATAAAATCTTAAAAAAAAAAAAGAATCTACTCCAGCTGATTTACATAGAAAAGTAGTCACAATTCGGAGGGCTGAGGAAACAGGTTCTATGCTGAACCTTTAGAAGGGAATCTCAAAACCACACTGGAGAACCAGGACACCAGGGAAGCTGAAGGAGATTCTAGTCAGGAAGCCATTTACCAAACTGGGAAGCCGCCACAACGATTGTTAACCATGAAGCCATACCACCCCGACTTCCGCTGGGAAGGCATCATGAATAGACGTCTGCCTCCACAGCTACCAGCTTCAGAACCACACCACACCGTGATAGTAAGCCCTGCCCTTTGTCAGCATGGTCTGGATGCTGGGACCTTTGCTCATGTGCCTGCAGAGAAGCCACATCCCTTTGCAACCATCTTATTATTTTATTTTATTTATTTATTTTAAAGATTTTATTATTCATTTATTAGAGAGCGAGAGAGGGCACACGAACAGGGGCAGAGGGAGAGGGAGAGAGAGAATATGAAGCAGGCTTCCCCCGAGTGTAGAGCCTGATGCAGGGTTCCATACAGGTCTCGAAGTGGGGCTCAATCTCATGACCCTGAGATCATGACCTGAGCCGAAACTAGGAGTTGGACACTTAATGGACTGAGCCACCCAGGCGCCCCCTTAGCGACCATTTTCAAAACAGAAACATAAAGGGGCGCCTGGGTGGCTCAGTCAGTTAAGCGTCTTGCCTTCAGCTCAGGTCATGATCCCAGGGTCCTGGGATGGAGCCGCACATCAGGCTCCTTGCTCACTGGGGAGCCTGTTTCTCGCTCTCTCACTCCCCCTGCTTGTGCTCTCTCTCTCTGTCAAATAAATAAATAAAATCTTTAAAAAAACAAAAAACAAAACAAACCCCCAAAAAACAAAAGCAGGACTCTTACCTCATGATCTGATTTGAAGAATCTAAATCATATCCAGGGTTTTAGCTGCAAGGGGGCTTGGAAAATGTGGGATTTTTTTTTCTTTAATCTTTTTATCGTCTGATATAAGAGGGCACACTAGAAATAGAGATTAGAATGTGTCCGGAGCCCTAATCTGCCATATGCACTCTAGTATGTTTTGTCAAGATAGTATTATTTTTTATCCTTTTATTGTTTTAAATTATAAAAGTAATACATCAATATATTCACTTTGCAGAAGATAAAACAACACAGAAATTTGTAGAGTAAAAAGTGAATGTTCACCTCAGTTCTCACCTTATTTCCCAGAGGAAATTACTCATGCCAGTTTACCTTCTGTCTGCCTAATCTTTTGTATGTACACATATCTGAGATTGAAAAAAAACATAAGTATGGTAACTGCAGTCCATAATTTTGCTTGGAAATCTTTCCATGTCAGGACATAAAGATCTAAGGGTTGGGAAACTTTTTGTGAAGGGCCAGATAGTAATAATTTTAGGGCTTATGGGCCACATGAGAGCTCTGTCACTTCTTTTTTTGTGGTTATTGCTTTTTAAAAATTTTTTACTTTTTATACAATCATTACAAAATATGAAAAACCTTCTTAACTTAGAGGCCACACAAAACAGGCCACATATAAAAAATGGCCTGTGGGTCATAGTTTGCTGACCCCTGAGCTAATCTCATTCTTTTTAATGGCTGGATAGTGCCCTCTGGTATGAATACATCACAGTTTTGGGTGGGGGGTCAATTTTCTTACTGAAATCATTTAGAGACTTTATAGTTGTTGTTTTTTTTTTAAGGTTTTTTTATTGGGGCAATAAATAGATTGGGTGACTCGGTTGAGAGTCTGGTTGGTTGAGTTGTCTGACTCTTGGTTGACAGTCTGACTCTTGGTTGAGAGTCTGACTCTTGATTTTGGCTCAGGTCGTGATCTTGGGGTCGTGGGATCAAGTCCCTTATCAGGTCTGCGCTCAGCGTGGAGTCTGCTTGTCCCTCTCCCTCTGCTCCTCCCCTAGTGCACTCTCTCTCTCAAATAAGTAAATAAATAAAATCTTAAAAAAAGAAAAATATTTTTTTATTTATTTGAGAGGGAGAGAGAGAGAGAACAAGCTGGGGGAAGGGCAGAGGGAGAGGGAGAGGGAGAGAGAGTCTCAAGCAGATTCCCCGCTGAGCACGGAGTTTGACGCAGGGCTCGATCTCATGAGCCTGGGATCACAACCCTGAGATCAGGACCTGAGCTGAAACTAAGAGTCAGACACTTAACCAACTGCACCACCCAGGTGCCCCTACTGCTTTTTTTTAATTGCAATGTTTTAGAAAAAAACACCAGCATAAATTTCTCAGTGCATGTGTGTGTAAATGTTTGTATCTAGGTCTCAGAAGTGGAATTTCTTGTTCAAAAGGTATATGCAACCTAAAGTTTCACATACATTATCAAATTCCCCTTCAGGAAGGCTTTTCTAATTTAGACTGACACTAGCATTATATGAGAATGCTTGTTTTCTACCACTCTTCCCAGTCCTCAGTATTATTCTGTTAAATTTTCATTAATTGGGTGGGAAATAAATCACACAGAAAGAATATTCTTTTTCTCAGTGGCACATTGAATTCTTTTTTATTTTTTTTAAAAGATTTTATTTATTTATCTGAGAGAGAGAGAGCTCGCTTGCAAGAGCAGGGGGAGGGATAGAGGGAGAGGGGGAAGCAGGCTCCCCACTGAGCAGGGAGCCTGATGTGGGGCTTGATCCCAGGACCCTGAGATCATGACCTGAGCTGAAGGCAGATGTTTAACTGACTGAGCCACCCAGGTGACCCTTGAATTTTTTTAAAGACACCTTTAGGAGCTCCTGGGTGGCTCAGTTGGTTAAGCAGCTGCCTTCGGCTCAGGTCATGATCCTAGGGTCCTGGCTCCCTGCTCAGTGAGGAGTCTGTTGCTTCTTCCGGCCGTGCCCCCTGTTTGGGCTCTCTCTCTCTGTCAAATAAATAAATAAAATCTTAAAAAAAGAAGACAGCTTTATTGAGGTGTAATCGATATACCAAAAAATTGCAAATATTTAATATATGTAAATTGATGAGTTTGGACATACGAACACACCTATGCACCATAGTAAAGGTACCCAACATACCCATCACCTCTAAGTTTCCTCATGCCCCCTGCTTTTTTTTTTTTGTGATGCAAACATTTGACATGACATTTACTCCACGTTTAAGTGCGCAATACGGTGTTGTTAACCATAGGCACCATGTTGTATGGCAGATCTTAGAACTCACTCATCTCACGTAACTCAAATTTTTCTATTCAACAACTCCCATCCCCGCCTATCCCCAGCCCCTGACAACTACCCTCTGCTTCTATAAATTAAATGATTTTAGGTACCTCACCTTCCACATTGTATGTGGAAGCATACAATATTTGTCCTTCTGTAAGAGAATTATTTCATGTGGCATAATGTTCTCCAGGTTCACCCATACTGTTTGAGATTTCCTTCTTTTTTTAATGCTGAAAAATATTTCTTGGTATGTACATACCACATTTCTTTATCTACTCATCTGTCAATGAACATTTAGGTTGTTTCCATATCTGACTATTGTGAGTAATGTTGCAATGAACACGGGGGTGTACATATCTCTTCAAGATCTTGATTTCAACTCTTGGATATATACCCAGAAGTGGGATTACTGGATGATATGGTAGTTCTATTTTTATTTTTTTTTAATTTTTAAAAAAGATTTTATTTATTTGACAGAGACACAGCGAGAGAGGGAACACAAGCGGGGAGGGGGGTGTGGAAGAGGGAGAAGCAGGCCTCCTACCAAGCAGGGAGCCCGATGCGGGGCTCAATCCCAGGACCCTGGGATCATGACCTGAGTCGAAGGCAGACGCTTAATGACTGAGCCACCCAGGCACCCCTGGTAGTTCTAGTTTTAATTTTTTGAAGAACATCGATACTGTTCTCCATAGTGGCTACACCATTTGACAGTGTTCAAGGGTTCTAATTTCTCCAAATCCTTGCCAACACTTGTTATCTTTTGTTATTTTGATAACAGCCATCCTGACAGATGTGAGGTGCTATTTCATTGTGGCTCTGATGTGATGATTGAGCATCTTTTCATATACTTGTTGATGTTGAGCATTTTTTCATATACTTGTTGGCCATTTGTATGCTTTCTTTGGAGGAATGTGTATTCAAGTCCTTTGCCCATTTTAAAATCAGGTTATTTGTTTCTTTTGTTATTGAGCTGTGGGAGTTCCTTATCTATTTTGGATATTAACCCTTTCTCAGATCGATGGTTTGCAAATATTTTCTCCCATTCCATAGGCTGCCTTTTCATTCTGTTGATTGTATCTTTTGCTGTGCAGAAGCGTTTTAGTTTAATGTTAGTCTGATTTGTTTATTTTTGCTTTTGTTTCTTGTCCTTTTGGTGTCATATCCAAAAGGTTTTGGTGTCATATCCAAGACCAATGTCAAGGAGCTTTTTTCTTATGTTCTCTTCTAGAACTGTTATTGCTTCAGTCTTACATTTAAGTCTTTCATCCATTTTGAGTTAAGTTTTGTGACTGCTGTAAGATAGGGGTGCAATTTCATTCTTTTATGTGAATATCCAGTGTTCCTGACACCATTTATCAAAAAGATTTTCTTTTCCCCATTCAGTTCTGGACTCCATTGTCAAATATTAATTGACCATATATGCCTGGATTGATTACAGTGCTCTTGAATTTATTCTATTGGTCTATGTATCAGTTTTTATGCCAGTAAATATGATTTTCATAGCTTTGTGATATAGTTTGAAATCAGGACGTGTGATGCCTCCAGCTGTGTTCTTTCTCAAGATTGCTTTGGCTATTCAAGGTCTTTTGTTCCATATGAATTTTAGGATTGCTTACCCTGTGAAAAATAACATTGGAATTTTGATCAGGATTTCATTGAATCTTTGCATGATTTGGGGGTGCCTGGCTGGCTCAGTTGGTAGAACAAGTGACTCTTGATCTTGGGATCATGAGTTCAAGCCCCATGTTGGGTGTAGAGAGTACTTAAAAATAAAATCTTAAAGGGGCATCTGGGTAGCACAGTGGGTTAAGCGTCTGCCTCTTGACCTCAGCTCAGGGTTATGAGTTCAAGTCCTTCACTGGGCTCCATGCTGGGTGTGGAGCCTACTTAAAAAGAATAAATAAAATCTTATTTATTTATTTAGAGAGAAAACATCTTAAAAAAATGGGGCACGCCTGGGTGGCTCAATCAGTTAAGCATCTGCCTTTGGCTCAGGTCATGATCCTGGGGTCCTGGGATTGAGCCCCACATCTGGCTCCTTGCTCAGTGGGGAGCCTCCTTCTCCCTCTTCCTCTGCCTGCAGCTCCCTCTGCTTGTGCTCTCTCTTTCTCTGTCAAAAAAAGAAAAAAATCTTAGAGAGAGTGTGAGCAGGGGGAGGGGCAGAGGAAGAGGGGGAGAAAGTGAACCCGAAGCAGACCACGTTGAGCCTGGAGCCTGACTTGAGGATTGATCCCATGACCCTGAGATCATGACCTGAGCAGAAACCAAGAGTCAGATGCTTAACTGACTGAATCACACAGGTGCACCTAAAATAAAATCAAATCTCAAAAATGTAAATTAAAGTTATAGATGATTTTGGGTAGTATGGACATTTTAATAATATTATTTCTTTCTATCTATGAACATGGGATGTTTTTCCATTCATTTGCATTTTTTTCTCAATTTCTTTTATCAGTATCTTATTGTTTTCATTGTACAGATCTTTCACCTCCTTGGTTAAATTTATTCATAAATATTTTATTCTTTTTTAAAAAATATTTTATTCTTTTTCAATCTATTGTAAATGAGATTGTTTATTTTTCTTTTAGATATTTTATTGTTGGGGCACCTGGGTGGCTCAGTGGTTAAGTGTCTACCTTTGGCTCAGGTCATGATCTTAGGGTCCTGGGATCGAGTCCTACATTGGGCTCTCCTTTCAGTGGGGAGTCTTCTTCTCCCTCTGCCCCTGGCCCTGCTTGTGCTCTCTTCTTTCTCTTCCTCCTTCTCTCTCAAATAAATAAAATCTTTTAAAAAAGATATTTCATTGTTAATGTATAGAAATGCAAAACATTTTTGTACATTGATTTTGTATCATGCAACTTTACTGAATACATTGATTAGTTCTGACAGTTTTTTCAATGGAGTCTTTGCAGTTTTCTGTGTATAAGACCATGACATCTGCAAACAGAGACAATCTAACTTCTTCCTTTCTGACTTGGATGCCATTGATTGATCTATCTATCTCTCATCTATCCATTTATTTTTGCCTCATTACTCTGGCTAGGACTTCTAGTAATATGCTGAACATGAGTAGTGAGAGTGGGCACCCTTGTCTTGTTCCTTGTTTTTGAGGAAATCTTTCATTGTTGAGTATGATGTTAGCTGTGGGTTTGTCATTGGGGCCTTTATTTTATGTTGAAATATGTCCATTCTATACCCAGTTTTTAAGAGCTTTTATCATGAAAAGGTGTTGAAATTTTTTGAAATTTGTTTTTCTCTTTTGAGAGGATATGATTTTCATCCTTCATTCTATTACTGTGGTGCATCATGTTAAGATTTGCATATGTTGAAATGTCCTTTTATCCCAAAGATAAATTCCACTTGATCCTAGTGTATGATCCCTTTAATGTGTAGTTAAATTTGGTTCAGTAGAATTTTGTTGAGAATTTTTACATCTATATTCATCCGGGATATTGGCCTCTAGTTTCCTTTTCTCATAGTGAGAACTGGCTTTGGAATCGTGGTAATGCTGGCCTCATTAAATGAGTTTGAGAGTGTTTCGCCTTCTTCAAATTTTTGGAGGAGTTTAAGAAGGACTGGTGTTAATTCTTCTTTAGATGTTTGGTTGAATTCACCAGTGAAACTTTTTGGTTTGTGCTTGTCTTGGTTGGAAGGTTGGGGATTATTGCTTCAATCATCTGAGTCATTATTAGTTATTCAGGGCTTTGATTTCATCATTATTCAGTCTTGAGAGACTGTATTTTTCTAGGAATTTATCCATTTCTTCTAGATTATCCAATTTGTTGGCACATAATTGTTCATAGTCACCTCTTAAGATCCTTTGTATTTCTGTGGTGTCAGTTGCAATGTCTCCTCTTTCATCTATAACTTTGAGTCCTCTCTTTTTCTTGTTAGGCTAGCTAAAGGTTGGTAAATTTTGTTTATCTCTTTGAAACTTCAACTCTAAGTTTCATTCTTATTTTCTGTTGTCTTTCTAGTCTCCATTTTATTTATTTCCCAGTAAGGCAGGACTATTACTCCAGTGGATCCAGTTGGCCTGGTGGGCAGAGCATGGAGCCAAAGATTATTCATGAGCCTTGAGTTTTAATGTTGTTTGCCCTGTTGGATTTTGAACTTCCTTGGAAACCATCACTCCTTTCTTCTTTCCTATTTCTCCTTTTTGGAATGGGAATGTCTACCCTATGCCTGTCTCACCATGTCTCACCATTGTATTTTGGAAACACTCAACATGTTTGATTTCACAGGTTCACAGTTGGAGAGGAATTTGCCTCATGCTGATTTAGATGGTATGTAGAGGAAATTTTGGATTTAGGCTTTGGAGTTGACATTTGGTAAGGATACGAATCGTTGGGGTCCAGAGACAGAATGTTATGGATTGAATTTTTGTAGCCTCCCCAAATTCATATGTTGAAACCTAACTCCCAGTGAGATGGTACTTGGAGGTAGGACCTTTGGGAGGTGATTGGATCATGAGAGCTGAATGCTCATTAATGGGGTTAGCACCCTTAAAAAAGTTGCCCCAGAGAGCTCCTCTGCCCCACCTCTGACATGTGAGAACACAGAGAAAAGATGACTGTCCAAGAACCAGGAAGTGGGCTCTCATCAGACACCTAATTGGCCAGCACCTTAATCTGGACTCCCCAGGTTCCACAACTGCGAGAAATACATTTCTGTTGTTTACAAACCCCCCAGTCTATGATTCTGTGACCACAGCCTGATTGGACTAAGACAGGAATTACAATGTTTTCCAGCCCACGCTTCCACCTCCATTCTCCCCTGGGATGCTAAACTGTGCCGTACTGGTCAGAGCCTCAAGATTGGCAGACAGAAGCTTGTCTTTGGGGAACCCCTTTGGGAAACTTGAGAGCTGGGCAAAACTGGGAGCTAAGGGGTTTCTTTCTGATCGTATGGCACTGTACAAGGGGGCAGTGTCTCTGTCCTGAATTTCCTCACCAGCTTTGAGGAGTGTGGCTTTATTCTCTCCAGGGGTGGGAGCCTTTCCACTAGTTTCTGATTTCTCACAAAGGGGATTATTGATGAACCTGTGTGTCTTGGGGGGAAGGAGGTTCCAGGGCTTCTTACTCCTCCATGTTGTTGCCTCCATGTGACTTCCTCATTTAATTTTTTAATTGTATTATGAATTTGGCAAGTTCTTGATCTTCTTTGAGCCTCATTTCTTTTTATAAACCTACAAAGGGGTGGTGGGATTGTTGCAGATATTAAGTGAGGTAATACACGTATTTCCTGTGGGTTTTACTGGCTCCCATTCCCAATGGGGCAGAAGCCCAGTTCGACTTCATGGAGCAGCCAAGAGTGTCGACATCTGCTTAACAACCAAACTGATTAATTAAAACTTGGCTTAAAAGAAACAAAACAAAAACAAACAAACAAACCAACAAAAAAACAAACTTTGGCTTTAGCCATGGTCTCCCTCTCCTACTCTGGGCTATCTTTTCTGAAAACCACCACTTTGGCTCAGAACTGCTGACTTTCTCCAGCAGCTACTTTCTCCTCTGTCTCCATACGCTAGGCATAGGCTCTCCTCCAGGCACACCTGCTGACCTGCACCAGGATGTGAACCTTCCCATAACCCACAAACAGGCAGTTTCCAAGGAGTCGAGAAGTCTGGTCTGTGGCAGGTGGCAGGTGGAGAGAATGCTGCCTCTGTCTGTCTGTTAGGGATATGGTAGGAAAGCAGGCCTACTTATGTGCCAAATCTTCAGGCACATATCGAAGCCCTGTCTCCTAGTCTTTCCAGCTTCTTCAGGCTCCTTCCTTTGTGAAGGACTAAGTCTGTGTAATTTGACAAACCTCATCATCTCTGCTCCCTTCCTCGTTAGGATCACTTTTCTCCCAGAAGTGTCTTCATTGCCTTCTGCATACATTTTCTGGCAAGAAGTGCCCCGTGGTTTTCTAGATCCGCACAAGCATGTATGCATCAGAGCAGAAAGGCACTGATGAGGTGACTTAAACGGTAGGTTCTGCTGAATAAGTAAAGCATCCAGCCTTCAAAACTGGTAAAAAGCACTAGTTCTGAGCTTGACTCAAATCATCTTTAACTGGGGCACACAGAGTAGGGCCGTTCCGAAGTCATTTACACTTGAATTTGGACTCCATCTCTACTGTTTTCCTGATTCCATACTCACTGATTTCTGATCTAATTCTTATGATTTATTTTATTCCGCTTACTTTGGATTTAATTTGCTCTTTTTTTTCTAGTTTCCTAAAGTGGAAACTTAGATCGCTGATTTTAGGTCTTTCTCTTTTTCTAACTAAAGCATTCAATTGTATACATTTCTCTCCAAGCTCTGATCTCACTGCATCACTCAAATAGTGGTGTGTTGTGTTTTCATTTTCATTTAATTCAAAATATTTTCAAATTTCTCTTGAGATTTCTTCTCTGACCCATGTGTTATTTAGAAATGTGGGGTTTGCTTTTGTTTTTGTTTTTTTTCCATTTTTACTTTTAGAAACGTTGATTTTTCTGTCAACCTTAGTTCCATTTTCTGTTTACGAGTCTGTGGAAGAACAGGCAAAGTAGCCTCAGTGGCTGTTCCTACCCATTCAGTGGCCTGAGCAGTGGGAGCCGCAGACCAGTCCTCAGTGGCCGGCTGTGTGCTCCAGTCTTCCTGAGGGGACTGTTGAAGAGGTACAGAGGGCCCCTCAGACCCATCTGTGACCTTATTGAAAGGCAGCAAATTCGGGACCTGGAGCAATCTATTCACCCAGAAATTTCTCCTTGGTCACAGCCTTTTCATCAGTGGCCTGCTTTTCCTTTCCAATCTCTTCAGGATCTCTGTAGGGGTAGAGATCATGTATGACCTCCCATGGGTGTTTACGGGAGGTAGTGTTGTGCATGCATAGAACTTCCTGGGTCAGCACCCACCACATCACACCCGCTGAGTGAGCTCTCTAGTTTGTAAGGGGTGGCAACACTACTTAGCTCAGAGGAGAGTCTGTGTTACACAGAGCAGTGGGAGGCGGGTGAACATAAGACACCTCTGTGATGGGGCGCCTGGCTCAGTTGGTTGAGCGTCCGACTCTTGGTTTCGGCTCGGGTCATGATCTCAGGGTGGTGAGATCGCGCGTCCAGCTCCACGCTAGTGGGGAGTCAGCTTCAGGAGTCTCTCTCTCCCTCCGCCCCAACCCGCCCTCTTTCTCGAAAAAAAAAAAAAAAAAAAAAAAGATGCCTCCATGAGAGACTGGTGATCAGCCCTGAAATCAGTAAGCACCGTAAGTTATGGCTTCCAGAAGGCTGTCTGGAGCTGGTTAGTGAAGGTTCCAGGAGTGAAGCACCAGCAATAGGAGTGGCCCCGGACAGCAACAACTTCAGCACAGCCCACTGGCCAGGACTCCTGGATGATATGACTGACATCAGCTGGGTTTTCAAGGGCACAAGCTGCCTGCAGAAGCTTCTTTCAGCTTCTCTTCAGACTTAGGATGAAGAT
Source organism: Mirounga angustirostris (assembly GCF_029215605.1). Lineage (NCBI taxonomy): Eukaryota > Metazoa > Chordata > Mammalia > Carnivora > Phocidae > Mirounga > Mirounga angustirostris. The sequence continues at coordinate 166,166,322 of NW_026991711.1, forward strand.
GCTGTCGCTTTTTCTTTTATAGATGTACTGTTCCATTTGGAAATCATGGTTGGTGCCACGTAAGTGGGTTTGCACTGCAAGGAATTTGAAGACTTCCTTCTCCTTCATTTTCAGGACATCAAGGGCTCCAGACATTGTGAATTTTTTCCTTATAGGTTACAATAGAAACCCAGAACAATGCTGTATGGATCCCTTACTCTGGGTAGCACAGAAAGGCTAGAAGTGTATTTTTTAATTTCCCCACACTTCCTAATTTTCCAGTTATCTTTGTAATTGATTTCCAGTTTAATTCCATTGTGGTCTGAGAGCAGACACTACATAATTTCTATTCTTTTGAGTGTAGTGAGGTATGTTTTATAGCTCAGAATATGCTCTATCTTGGTCAATGTTTCGTTTAATTTTTTTTTAAAGATTTTATTTATTTATTTGACAGAGAGAGACACAGTGAGAGAGGGAACACAAGCAGGGGGAGTGGGAGAGGGAGAAGCAGGCCTCCCGTGGAACAGGGAGCCCGGTGCGGGGCTCGATCCCAGAACCCTGGCATCATGACCTGAGCCGAAGGCAGACGCTTAACGACTGAGCCACCCAGGCGCCCCAGTTTAATTTAATTTAATTTAATTTAATTTAATTTAATTTAATTTAATTTTACTTTAATATTTGTCAGAGGGAGAGAGGGGGAGCACAAATGGGGGAGCGGCAGAGAGAGGGAGAAGCAGGAAGGCCAATGCAGGACTTGATCCCAGGATCCTGAGATGGTGAGCTGAGCTGAAGGCAGACACTTAACCTACTGAGCCCCCCAGGCATCCCTCTTGGTCAGTGTTTCATGTGAGCCGGAGGAGAATGTGTATGCTGCTGTTGGATGAAGCTGTCTATAGATGTTGATTATATCCAGCTGATTGATGGTGTTGTTGAGTTCAACTACGTCCCTGCTGATTTTCTGCCTGCAGCATCTGTCCATTTCTGATGGAGGGATGTTGAAGTCTCCAACTATGATAGTGGATTCATTGATTTTTCTTTGCTGTTCTATTAGTTTTTGCGTCACATAGTTTGATGTTCTGGTGTTAGGTACATACTCATTAAGGGTTGCTACATCTTCTTGGAGAATTGACCCCTAGTACCCTTCTTTATCCCTGATAAATTTTCTTGCTTTGGAGTCCATTCTGTCTGAAATAAATATAGCTACCCTTGTTTTCTTTTGGTTAGGGTTAGCTGGTATATTTTTCTCCATTCATTCACTTCTTAAAAAAATCTTCATTTATTTTTTAAGTGATCTCTATGCCCAATGTGGGGTTTGAACTCACGACCCTAAGATCAGGAGTCACATGCTCTACCGACTGGGCCGGCCAGGTGCCCCTATTTTTAAAATTTTAATTAATTAATTAATTATCACTTTTTCTTGTGAAAAGTTTATTTATTTATTTATTTATTTATTTATTCATTTATTTATTTATTTTTTGTGTGTGTGAAAAGTTTATTGACCGGACTAGTCCTTGCATAGAACCAGGTTTTGTTTCTGGGATGCTGTCTTACATATAATTGTTCAGATATAAGCAAGAAAGCACACCAGCTCCTAAATGCACAATAGAAATGGGTTGACCAAGGTGGGAAGAGAGTGGAGGAGAATTAATATTATCAAACATTTTAGAATAAGAATGGCAAGCAATCACATGAATTTTTCATTCATGCAAGTAATTATCTAACTCCCTCAGACTGCGTTTTTATTTACTCAGTAAGTATTTCAGATCTGTTGTGTCTAGACCCACATTTCTATTCTCATAGACACCTCCAAAGATAGACACTCTATAGCTTTCCTTGCAAACTTAAGTAAATTTTAGTGTCTAGTTTGATTTTCTTCACTCATTTGATTTCTTTTTAAAAAAGTTTTTAATGATTGGGGTGCCTGGGTGGCTCAGTCGTTAAGTCTCTGCCTTTGGCTCAGGTCATGCTCCCAGGCTCCTGGGATCGGGCCCCGCATCGGGCTCCCTGCTCTGTGGGGAGCATGCTTCTTCCTCTCCCACTCCTCCTGCTTGTGTTCCCTCTCTTGCTGTCTCTTTCTCTCTGTCAAATGAATAAATAAAATCTTAAAAAAAAAGTTTTTAATTATTGCCCTAGAGTTTGCAATAAACATTTACAACAAATCTAAGTCCACTTTCCAAAAACTCCATACAATTCCCAGGATAGTTTAAGTATCTTATAAAAACAAAAGAGTCCTAATTCTTCCTTCTTGTCCCTTGAATCATTGCTGTCATTCATTTCACTTATATGCATAATGAAGCATATATATGTATGTAGTCAAGATATATACATAAGCATACATAGCTTAATACATTGTTGATATTAAGATTGGGAACGAACTGTTACCTGTAACTTCGATTATGAATAAGAAAAATAAAAGTTTTTATTTTACCTTCACTACTCCTTTGATGTTTTTCCTCTCTTTACATTTATATCTGAGTTCCTAGCTATATATTTTTTCTGTCTCTCTCTCTAAAGAAAACTTTTTTTTTAAAGATTTTATTTTATTTTTTTAAAGATTTTATTTATTTGACAGAGAGAGACACAGTGAGAGAGGGAACACAAGCAGGGGGAGTGGGAGAGGGAGAAGCAGGCTTCCCGTAGACCAGGGAGCTCAATGCAGGGCTCGATCCCAGGACCCTGGGATCATGACCTGAGCCAAAGGCAGACGCTTAATGACTGAGCCACCCAGGTGCCCCTAAAGATTTTATTTTTAAGTAATCTGTACGTCCAGCTGGGGCTCGAACTCACAACCCTGAGATCAAAAGTCCCGCGCTCTATGAAAGGAGCCAGCCAGGCTTTCCTCTAAAGAAAACTTTGAACACTTCTTGCAGGCAGCTCTACTAGCCCCAACCTCCATTTTTGTTTGAGAGTGTCTTTATTTCTTCATAAACAAATTCCTTATATACTGCTGGGTTGGAGTACCAATCCTGACCACACTGGGCACGAGCTCCTTAAGAGGTTGTACACCAGCGCAGCAACCGTCCCAGATGCTTGAAGGAATGGTGGGGAGGGCATTCCCTCACCTCTCGGCAGAAGCTGGTATTTGACTCAGAAAAAGTCAGAGAAAGTGAAAAGTGGTTTTTCAAGTGCTCCTGGGAGCACATAGTGTGGAGAAAAGATTGAGCACTAAGTCTCAGACCCTTGACCCTGTAGCCTCTGCACCACGTGTGACAATGTTCCGGGCACCTTATACAGATCCGTGCACAGGACCCGGGGCGGGGAGCATGGGGTTGGGGGGGCACCCTAAATGCATGGTAGCTCACGCAGTCAACTTTTGGAGCTCCTCAATTTTAGGCTGGGAAATCATGGCAATACTCCGTGAAAATCAACCCAATGCCCTAGCCATCAAGTGACAAGGTTGGCAAATGACCAGCGGGTCCCTTAGGCAGTGGCCCCAGCTTGTGGTTCCAGTTGATGAGCCCAAGTAGTCCAGGATAGATGTAGCATGTCCATCTGGTGTGAACTATTCTGCTCGCAGCGCCAATTGTTCTAAAAACGTGCTCTGGACTCGTTTTGAGGAGAAATAGTAAGACACACAAACACCAAAATGATTGCAATTGAAGGAAAACGTTTTCTTTTTTCTTTTTTTTTTTTAAGATTTTATTTATTTATTTGAGAGAGAGAGAATGAGAGAGAGCACATGAGAAGGGGGAGGGTCAGAGGGAGAAGCAGACTCCCTGATGAGCAGGGAGCCCGATGCGGGACTCAATCCCGGGACTCCAGGATCATGACCTGAGCCGAAGGCAATCGCGTAACCAACTGAGCCACCCAGGCGCCCAGGAAAACGTTTTGTATTATCCTTATGGTCCCCTAGAAACAAGAGACACTGGCAGTCCCGGCAGGGCGACCGGAGAAGCATCCAGTGGGCAGAGAGACAGGAGGGAGAACGATCTCTGCAAGCCTTTGCGGAAGTGCTTCTTGGAAGGAATGGGTGAAGCAGGTAAGCAAGGGGGTACAAACTTATAACTTACCCATTTCTTTTAGGTATCCAGTTTGTGGACATATAATTGTTTTAGTAGTCGCTTATAATCCTCTGTATTTCACTCATACCAGTTACACTGACTCCTTTTTCATCTCTGATTTTGAGTCCTGCCTTTTTTTCTCTGTTAGTTTAGCTAAAGTTTTGCCCATTTTGTCTCCTTTCAAAATATCAACTCTAATTTTATTGATTTTTTTTCCTATTGTCTTTCTAGTCTCTACTTCATTGACCTGTTCAAATCTGTATTGTTTCCTTCTTCTGTTAACTTTGGGTTTAGTGCGTTCCTCTCTCTATTGTTCCTTGGATTAAAGTTAGGTTGCTTATTTGAGATCTTTCTTTTTTCCTAACATAGGCATTTAGTGTTCGAAATGCCCCTCTTAGGATTGCTTTCGCTATATCTCATAAGTTTTGTTATGTTGCATTTTTATTTTCATTTGTCTCAAGATACTTTGTGATTTCCTTTTGATTTCCTCTTTGACCCATTGGTTGTTCTGGAATTGGGGCTTATTTTCTACATGTTTGTGAATTTTCCAAATTTTCTCCTGCTAGTAATTTTTTGGCAATACCCAATGAAAACAACAAATGCACTAGCCATTAAGCAGCAAGCGTGCCAACAACCAGTGGTGCCCCTTAGGCTGTGGCCGCAGCTGTTGGGTCCAGTTGGTGAGTCCAAGCAGTCCAAGGGCTTATCGTCTCCTTCTGGGGAAACCACCTGCTGACTGCACCAATTGTTCTAATAATGTACTCTGGATTTGTTTTGAGCCGAAACAGTAAGAGACAGAGACATGAACAAGATTGTCATGAAGGAAGAATATTTTTATTATAATCATGGACTGGCAGCATTCCGGGCCATGCAGAGCAACCAGGGAAGTCGTCTGCAAGATCAGCAGGTAGAGAGATAGAAGGCAATGGCTGGTGGGAACCTTAATGGAGGTTTTTTGGGGAGGGAATGAGTGAAGCAAGGTAGGTAAGAAATATGAACTTATGATTGGAGAATTTGAAAAGTTTGGGCACACTCTGGGCTACCATGGTTCCCCAGCCACGTAAAATCTCATCCCAAAGAGTCTGGAGATCTGTAGGGAAATCCGGAATCTCAGGACTCATGCTATGGTGGCTACTTGCTTCTTGTCCATGGCACCAAGCCATAGCTTGGAGCCCATGAGGCAGAGTCTTCACAGTTAGTTATCCCATCGTTCTATGTCCTTTATGCTTTTCTTTTTTAAAAAATTATTTTTCATTGTGTAAAAAGTACATAGCATTAAATGTACCATCTTAAGTATTTTTAGGCATTTGGTTAATCAGTGTTAAGTATACTTACATTGTTGTTCAACAGCTCTCTAAAATTTTTCGTCTTGTAGTCCTGTAACCAACAAACACTAATATCCCCTCCCTTCTCCTTTTCTTTCCATAATTTTCATAACTTCGGTATTTCGTAGTGGTGAGATAATATAAGATTTTTCATTTTTGTTACTGGCTTATTTCTCTTAGCACAATCTTCTTGAAGTCTATTCATGCAGGAGCATGTGACAAGATTTTTTTTTTTCTTTCTTTCTTTTTTTTTTTTTGACAACAAATGTTGGCGAAGATGTGGAGAAAGGGGAAAAACTCTTACACTATTGGTGGGAATGCAAGCTGGTGCAGCCACTCTGGAAAACAGTATGGAGGTTCCTCAGGAAGTTATAAATAGAGTTACTCTACGACCCAGCAATTGCACTACTGGGCATTTATCCCGAAGATACAGATGTAGTGAAAAGAAGGGGCACCTGCACCTCAATGTTCATAGCAGCAATGTCCACAATAGCCAAACTGTGGAAGGAGCTGAGATGTCCTTCAACACATGAATGGATAAAGAAGATGTGGTTCATATATACAATGGAATATTACTCTGCCATCAGAAAGGATGAATACCTATGATTTACATCAAGATGGATGGAACTGGAGGAGATTATGCTAAGTGAAATAAGTCAATCAGAGAAAGAATATTATCATATGGTTTCACTCATATGTGGAACATAAGAAATAACGCAGAGGATCAAAGTGGAAGGGAAGGAAAACTGAATAGGAAGAAATCAGAGAGGGAGACAAACCATGAGAGGCTCTTGACTTTTGGAAACTGAGGATTGTGAAAGGGGTGGTGGGTGAGGGGATGGGGTGGGGGCAGGTGGAGAAATAGGCTTTCCACTGAGCAGGGACCCTGGGATCATGACCTGAGCCAAAGGCAGATGCTTAACTGACTCAACCACCCAGGCACCCCACGACAAGATTTTTTCTTAAGGCTATATAATAGTCCATTGTATGTGTATACCTGATTTTCTCTGTCCATTCATCTAGCAATGGACATTTGGGTTGGTGCAACTCTTGGTATCGTGAATAATGGTGCAAAGATCATTGGGGGTCCAAATATCTCTTTGAAATCCTATGTTGAGTATTTTGGATGAATACTGTAGTGGATTGCAGGATCATATGGTATTCTCTCTTTTTATATTTTTGAGTAACCTCCATACAGTTTTCTATCACGGAGCACTATTTACAATCACACCACAGTGCTCTTGTGTTCCAACTTCATTTCCTGCAAAAATCATCATTTCCTGTTCTTTTGATAATGGCCATCCTGATATATGTGAGGCATTATATCATTGTGCTTTTGATATGCATTTTCCTGGTAATTAGTGATGCTGACCATCTTTTTAAAAATTTCTGAATTTTTAATTTTTTTAAAGTAGGCTTCACCCCAAACATGGGGGCTTGAACTCACAACCCTGAGATCAAGAGTCACATGCTGAGTCAGCCAGGCTCCCCATGTTGACCATCTTTTCATATACATGTTGGCCGTATTTATACCCTCTTTGGAGAAGTGTTTATCCAATCTTCTGCCCATATGTTTTTTTTAAAGGTTTTATTTATTTATTTGAAAGAGAGAGAGAGTGAGCTCACAAGGGTGGGGGGAGGAGCAGAGGGAGAGGGACAAGCAGAATCTGCACCAAGCATAGAGACCAATGCACTGAAACCAAGAGCTGGACAATTACCTGACTGAGCCACCCAGGAGCCCCTCTTCTGCCTGCCTATATTTTAATCACGTTGTTTTTTTAAAATTTTTATTTAAATTACAATTAGTTAACGTACAGTGTAATATTAATTTCAGGTGTACAATATAGCAATTCAACACTTCCATCCAACGCCCAGTGCTCATCACAAGTGCACTCCTTAATCCCCATCACCTATTTCACACACACACACACACACACACACACACAGCACCCCACTCCCCTCTGGTAACTGTCAGTTTGTTCTCTATAGTTAAGAGTCGATTTGCTGGTTTGCCCCTCTCTCTCTCTTTCCCCTATCCCCCGCTTTGCTTGTTTGTTTTATTTCTTAAATTCCACATACAACTGAAATTATATGATGTTTGTCTTTTTCTGACTGACTTATTTCGCTTAGCATAATACTCTCTAGCTCCATCCATGTCATTGCAAATGCAAGATTTAATCACATTATTTGTTTGTTTGTTTTGTTTTTTACTTTCAAAAGTTCCTGAAATACGCTGGATAGGAAAAAAACAAAACAAAAAAACCTTAGGGGCGCCTGGGTGGCACAGTCAGTTAAGCATCGGATCTTGGTTTCAGATCAGGTCATGATCTCAGGGTTGTGAGATCAAGCTCTGCTTTGGGCTCCCGGCTTAGCAGGGAGTCTGCTTAAGACTCTCTATTCCTCTGCCCATTTCCCCCTGTAGCTCTCACTCTGTCTCTCTATAAATTTTTAAAATCAAAACAAAACAAAAAAATCCCCTTATTTTCTATATGATTTGCAATTATTATCTCCCATTCTAGTAAGTTGCCTTTTACTCTGTTGATTGCTTCCTTTGATATGCAGAAGTTTCAGAGTTTGATGTAGTCTCATAAACCAATTTTTTTCAAAAAATTTATAAGAACAATACATGGTATATTTCTTATGCAGTAAGTATTATAATTGATTTCACATTTATTACTGTAATAGTTTTATATTGCTGGGTAACAAATTGCCACAAACTCAGTGGCTCAAAGGAAACCCTAGTTCAAGTTCAGCGGGCAGAACTGTGTAGGCTGTATATGGAGCTAAGCCCAGTCTCTCCCCCAGTCTCAAATTCCAAATGAAGAGGTCCCTACTGCTGAGGTCCTGAATAACGCCTTACTTATTATCTTAACCAGTGCAGCAGGGCGCCTGGCATGCTCGGTCAGTGGAGCAACTCTTGATTTCCTGGTCATGAGTTCGAGCCCTGCATTGGGTGTAGAGAGTACCTAAAAAAAATTAAAGAATAAAAAGCACATACATGTTTTCTGTAAAGTGGCACCGTATGCGACACTGGACCGCTGATCTGCACGCAGCACCCACCTCTGCATTTATGCAGCAGGAGAGGGGGACCATGCGCCACACCGAATGTGGTGGCTACCTGCACAGTGACTCTTAACACCCTAGTGCACCAGACCTCAGTCACCGCCGTGACAAAGGTTTTTGGTTTCCCATAGCTTAGTTAGGCTCCTGAAATTTCTCCTGGGCTCACCTGTGCATGTCCTTGTAAAGTCTAGTTTTAGCAAGAACCATACTAGGTTAGCTTTGAACAGAACCCACACCAGCCACATCCAAACACCCTACCTCTTTTCAGAAACAGCCTTTTCAGTTGCTTTAACCAGAATCCTGCTTAGTTATCTCTTAGTATTTTTCATCAACTGTCCCCGACCTTCCTCTTTAGCCACAATTCTCACTTGCCCCTGCTGTAGTTGGAGTGAACGGCGCTCTCTCCAAAGTGAAGTCCCAGTCGGAGGGGTCTCTGTATCTATTGCTATGATCCCAGTCATACCTGCCTTACCATCCTAACAGGCATCATGGAATGTTCTTTATCCCTGCGGAGGCTCGTCTTGGCAACAGCGAGCCGCCTGAGCGCACCCCGACGCTGTGCTCGGCCCCATCAGCGCTCCTCGGCGGCCCCCTCGCGGCACCGCACACGGCCGAGTTAGGGGCTCGTCTGGGTCCCCAGAGGGGCTCTGCGGGGCTTGGCACTCCTCACCGCACTCTTTGAGGCAGTTTAGGGGGACCCCACTTTCTAGGAGGTGCCCGCCTCCGTTGGGTCCCGTCTGTGAGCCCAGCCATCCAGGGTGTGTGTCCTCGGCTCTGTGTGGGGATCCCCATGCCTGCAGGCCCCTTGTCCGACCTACATGGCCTGCCATTGTTTTGGGCAGAAAGAGAGAGGAACACAGGCAGGAAAACGATTGCCCTGAAGGAAGAGGTTCCTATTCTGCTCGCGGTCCCCTAAAACAGGAGAGGCGGCAGGGCGGGCAGGGCCAGTGGGGAAGCAGCCTGCAAGGTCAGCGGGCAGAGGAGGGGACAGGGCACTGCGGGACCGAGGCTGGATGGAGGATTTGTCGGGAAGGAGTGAGCAAAGCAAGGTCAAGGAGACGCACCAGCTGAGGATCTAACTGCTTCTTCGAGGCTGTCCTGTTGTGGGCACGGAATTGATATAGTCGTTTCTTCTGCCACTTTGTCCTTCTGTGGTGGGAGTTGCAGTGTCCCCTCTTTCGTTCCTGATGGTATTAATGGGAGTCCTCCTTCGTTTTGTCTTCGTCAGTCTCACGAAAATTGTTAATTTCGTTTATCTTTATTCAAGGGAACACTTATCTGTTGTCTGTCTTTTGTGCTTCTATCTATACATCCTCGATTTCTGCTCCATCCATACTATTTCCTTCCTAGAGCTAATTTTTTGATTTACTAGGTTGTTTTTACTGTTCTTCACAGACTAAAGTTAGGTTGTTTTTTGAGGGATTTCTTTATTCTTAGTGTAGTAGTTTTCAGTACAAATGTCCTCTGAGAATTGCTTTAACTGCATCTCATAAACTGTTATGGTGTGTTTTCATTTAGTGTGTGTGTGTGTTCATGATTGCTTGTGTCAAGATAAACTGTGCTCCATTTGGTTAACAAGTTTCATCCATTGATTGTTCTATAGTTGTGGTTCAATTTCCATGAATTTGTGAAGTTTTCCCTTTTTCTCCCCATAGGAATTTGTCCCCTCACACCAGTGTGGCCAGAAAAGAACGCGATGTGATTCCAGACGTGTCCCTCTAGCCTACTGGGTACCATTGGGGGCTCTCTGTGTGGCGCGGGAGGCGTCACTGTTCTGGGGTCCTCGCGTGTGGCTCTCTGTATGACTATATGACCGCTCAGCAAACACTGGACTTTTTAAGCTCCCCGTTTTTAGGCTGAAGAATGACGGCGATACATGGGAAAAAGCATCAGAACGCAGCTGCCACCAGGCAGCGGCGCCCCTCAGGTGGTGGCCGTGCTGTTGGGTCAGTGAGGAGCGCCAGTCGCCCATGGATGTAGCCCGTTCAGCGGGCGTCAACCAAGCTGCTCATCGCACCAAATGCCCTGAAAATGTACCCTGGACTTGTTTGTGCAGATACAAAGATAGAGAGAGACACAAACACGTTGCCATGAGGCACAAACTTTTTGAAAACTCAAAGGCCCCCAGAAATATTGGCTGCGGAGCCCAGAAATGTCACTGGGGAAGGGGCTGCATGGTCAGCGGGACAGGGGAAGTGTGGGAAACAATGGGCAGCAGTCTTATATTATTATTTTTTAAGATTTTATTTATTTATTTATTTGGGAGAGAGAGCGAGAAACAGCATGAGAGGGGATAGGGTCAGAGGGAGAAGCAGGCTCCCTGCTGAGCCGGGAGCCCGATGCTGGACTCGATCCCAGGACTCCGGGATCATGACCTGAGCCGAAGGCAGTCGCTTAACCAACTGAGCCACCCAGGCGGCCAGCAGTCTTATCTTATTAAGTAGGATCCACACCCAACGTGGGGCTTCAACTCATGGAAATAACGCTGTGATGAAGATGGGGGTCCACGTATCTCTTTAGGATCCTACTTTGAGTAGTGTTGGGTGAACACCGCTGGTGGAATTGCAAGATCTTATGGCATGCTCTCTTTTTATATCTTTCAGTCACCCCCATACTGTTTTCCATCCTGGGGCACTGTTTACACACACAGCAAGGGCTCTGGTCTTGCACTTTCTCCATTTCCCCTCAATACTTGTCAGTTTCTGCTCCTTTGGTAATGGCCATCCTCATCCACGTGAGGCATTCGCTCATTGTGGTTTGATGTGCATTTCCCTGAGGATCAGGGAAGTTGACCATCTTTTTATCCAAGTGTTGGCCATATTTATACCCTTTTTGGAGAAATGGTTACCCAGTTTGCTGCCCATATTTTACTCAGGTGATTTGCTTCCTTCTGGTGGAGCAGTAGATGATCCTGACATGTGCTGGATGGGCAACCGCCCATCAGCTGCCTGAGCAGCAATTATTACCTCCTATTCTGTGGGTTGCCTTTACTCAGGTGATTGCTTCCTTGGACATGCAGATGTTTAAAATTTGTTGTGGTCAAGTTTGTCTATTTTTCAAAATTCATAAGTTCAGTATTTATGTATTGCTTGTGTAATGAATATACTAATTGATTTCACATTGATTACTGTAAATGTTTTCTATTACTGGATAAAAAAATGCCACACACTCAATGGCTTAGATGAAATCCATGTATTTATTCAAGGTATATGGTCAGAAAAGCAGGATCTATTTGGAGCTGAGCCCAGTCTCTTCCCCAGTTTCAAATCCCAATAGCACAGGTCCCTATATGTATTTCGAAGAACCTGAACAAAGCCTTTCTTACCATCTTAACATGTGTCATTACACTTTTTGTTCCTCATCGAGTGGCCTGCATGAGAAGTAGCTCTGGAATGCACTGCAGCTCTGAAACCAGGCTCCTGACCAGGCATTACCTGGGCGCCTTATCTTGGCTCCATCCCTCAGCTCTGCACTCTACCCTACTCAGACCACACCTCGGTTCCATAGGTCCCACGAAATGTGGATGGTTTTCTTTACCATACCACAGCTCCATACCAAGTTAGTCTTTGGTGACAGAGATACCTTACCTCGGTACACTTTATTCAGGTTTCTAAATCCTCACAAGGCTCATGTGTGCACTGTTTGTAATTCGAGTATTAGAGACCCGTGATATATGATTTTCTCCAAAACATCCATATCTGAGCACCCTGGGTATGCAATCAGGATCCTCATTTCTCCTTATCTCTTAGGTGACATTTGGTCACCCCTTCTGTCTTCAGCAAGACTCATGTTAGATGGGTTTAGCCAGAAACCCCCTTACCCTGATGTTCCCTCTTAGTAATATCCATGCACAGTCCACACGGCTTCTTGTCTCCAAATGCGCACTCGTCCTGCTGTATTCAGAGGTGGGCCAGTCTTTCCCGCACTGAGAAGCGCCAGTTGGAGGGGTCCCTGTACCTAGTACCAAGGTCCTGAAGAAAGCCCGCATTCCTTTGTTTAACAAGTTCACTGAATACTCCTTTCCTTTTTTTTTTTTTTAAAGATTTCATTTATTTCTTTGACAGAGAGAGACACAACGAGAGAGGGAACACAAGCAGGGGGAGTGGGAGAGGGAGAAGCAGGCTTCCCGCTGAGCAGGGAGCCCGATGCGGGACTTGATCCCAGGACCCTGGGACCATGACCTGAGCCGAAGGCAGACGCTTAATGACTGAGCCACCCAGGCGCCCCATGAATACTCCTTTCCTTTACCAGGGTCAATGGGATGCGCTGCTGCTGGACCCCGGGGCGACGTCGCTCCTCCGAAACTCTGCACAACCTCGTGAGCAGCATGGTATGCAGCCCCGCACGTGCGCCCCTAAGTGGTTCTGAGGCGGCATCGTACCTCGGGACCAGAAGTCAGTACCCTGCCTCGCACCTTACTGCAGCTGTACCTCTGCCCGGTACCTCTCACCGCACTTCCAGGCCTTTCCAGGCGCTGTTTGGTGAGGACAATTCTTGGTTCACCATACTGGGTCAGACAACTGAACCATCTCTTAGACTCTGTGCACTTCCTTGTCAAGTCGAGGTTAAACTCCCACCTTGCTAAGTCTGTTGGCCCAGGACCAGCACCCTCCACTTCTGATACCTCGGATATGTGATTGGGTTTGTCATCCTTTTCATTGTTACTGATGTCTCATCACCTTGACCTGTCTTCTTCAAGAATGCACCGGGGAGGCTCATCCAGAACCCTCTTTATCCTCGACATTTCCTGATAGGATTTTTGATCAATCCACTACCTCTAGTCCTCTCTCCTGTGTTTGGGTAAAATTGCTCACATGGTCAAATAAAAAATCACCGAAACAATTGCACATTTGTTCTTGCTATATTCAGAGTGAGTCCTGTCTCTCCCCCAGGGTAAAGCTCAATTGCAGAAGTCCCTATACGAATTGCAGTTCTCCTATGTGAAAGCTGCATTACCATTTTTAACAAGTGTCATGAATGTATTTTTTAAAAGATTTTATTTATTTATTTGACAGAGGGAGAAACTGCGAGAGAGGGAACACAAACGGGGGGAGTGGGAGAGGGAGAAGCAGGCTTCCCGCGGAGCAGGGAGCCTGGTGCAGGGCTGACCTGAGCCTAAGGCAGATGCTGAATGACTGAGCCACCCAGGCGGCCAGCATTACCATTTTTAACAAGTGTCATGAACATACTTTCACTTTAACTCTGGCGCCATATAGGGAACCGCATCGTGGTACCACCGTACCGTGGTGCTCCTCCCCGCACCGGCGAAGTTACCAGTAATACCATGCTTTAAGGAAGTGGGGCAAACAGATTTATCTTTCTTGTGACTGGGTTATTTTACTGAATGAAATGTCTTTGATTTGCATTCATGTCGTAGTGTCTGAAAGGTTTGTGTTGTTGTTGTTGTTGTTTTCCTGAAGGCCACCGATATTGCATTGTACATATGCACCCCATTTTCTCTCTTCCTTCTTCTAGCGATTGACTTTTGGGAGAGCTCCATCTCTTGGCAACTTTGAACAATTTTGCAATGTACATGGGGGTCCAAATGTGTTTCTAACACTATTTTCAGTAATTCTGGTTAATACCACAAGTGGGATTCCTGGATCATGTGATATTCTCTCTTTTCATATTTTTGAGTAACCTCTATACTGTTTTTTATCAAGGAGAGGTACACAATTCACATTCATACATAGAGCGTCTTGTGTTCTTAACTCTCAATTCCATCCCCGCCCCCCAGCAATAGTCCTTTTTTTTGTTCTTTTGATAGTGGCCATCCAGATACTGTATGATAAGATATCACTGTAGTTTTGATATGCATTTCCCTGATGATTAGCGATGTTGGGTGTCATTCATATGCTAGTTGACAATTTGTATAGCTTCTTTAGAGAAATGTCTATTGAATCTTCTGTCCATATCAATGGGGCTATTTGTTTTGATCTTGTTGAGTTGTAGAAGTTCCTGCAATATGCTGGATTAGAAAGTCTTTACATATATCTGATTTGCAATTATCATCTTTTTTTGTAAGTTGCCCCTTACTCTGTTGATTCTTGCACTAAAGTGCAAAAGTCTTAAAGGTTGATATAGTATCATAGGTCAATTTTTTAAAAAATTTGTAAGGGCAATATTTGTGTATTGCTTGTGTTATAAATATAACGATTGCTTTTGAATTGATTACTCTAATTTTTTTTATTGCTGTGATAGAAATTGGCACAAACTCAGCGGCTAAAGGAAACTCATATATTAGTTCAAGTTTTGTAGTCACATCTGCCCAGGTTGTATTTAGAGCTGAGCCAGTCCCTCCCCACATCAGGAATCCCAAAGTCAGAGTTCCCTATACTTAGTGCCGAGGTCCCTGATAAAGCCTGTCTCACCATGAAATAGTGTCAGTGACTATTTGTTCTCCGTAAGTGGCACTGCGTGCGACACAGTATTGCTGATGTGCACACGTCACTAACTTGTGCATTGTGCACAGAGTGCAGGGGACATGAACTTTCTCCGAGAATCATCTGTGCACCCCTTGTAAACTGAGGTTTCGGAAGAACTCTGCTAGGTGAGCTCTGGCCAGAACCCCGTCTTTCCATCTCGGTACACCCTAGATATCTCCTCAGGATGGCCATCCTTCCCCAGGTGCTGCCAGATCCCTCTGAGCTGTCCTCAGCAAGAATCCTGTGTGGCCGCCTGAACCAGAACCCCCCCATTCGTTTCCTCTGAGTATCTTTGATCCACTGTCCACTTTAGAAATTATTCCCACTTGCCCGTGTTGTAGTTGGAGTGCAGGGAGCTCTTTCCCCGAAGTGAAGTCCTAGTTGGAGGAGTCCCTCTATCTATTGCTATGATCCGAGTCAAACCTGCCTTACCATCCTAAGAGGCATCATGGAATGTTCTTTATCTCTGCAGAGGCTCGTCTTGGCAACAGCGAGCCGCCCGAGCGCACCACAACGCTGTGCTCAGCCCCATCAGCGCTCCTCGGCGGCCCCCTCGCGGCACCGCACACGGCCGAGTTAGGGGCTCATCTGGGTCCCCAGAGGGGCTCTGCGGGGCTTGGCACTCCTCACCGCACTCTTAGAGGCAGCTTAGGGGGACCCCACTTTCTAGGAGGTGCCCGCCTCCGTTGGGTCCCGTCTGTGAGCCCAGCCATCCAGGGTGTGTGTCCTCGGCTCTGTGTGGGGATCCCCATGCCTGCAGGCCCCTTGTCCGACCTACATGGCCTGCCATTGTTTTGGGCAGAAAGAGAGAGAACACAGGCAGGAAAACGATTGCCCTGAAGGAAGAGGTTCGTATTCTGCTTCCGGTCCCCTAAAACAGGAGAGGAGGCAGGGCGGGCAGGGCCAGTGGGGAAGCAGCCTGCAAGGTCAGCGGGCAGAGGAGGGGACAGGGCACTGCGGGACCGAGGCTTGATGGAGGATTTGTCAGGAAGGAGTGAGCAAAGCAAGGTCAAGGAGACGCACCAACTGAGGATCTAACTGCTTCTTCGAGGCTGTCCTGTTGTGGGCACGGAATTGTCCTAGTGCCTTCTAGTGCTTTTCCTTCTGGTTGGAGTAGAAGTGTTCCCTCTTCGTTCCACATTGTACTAATTGGAGTCCTCCTTTGTTTTGTCTTGGTCAGTCTAACGGAAATAGTTAATTTCGTTTATCTTTATTCAAGGGAACACTTATTCATTGGTATGTCTACTGTGCTTCTATCTATACATCCTGGATTTCTGCTCCTTCCTCATAGTTCCTTCCACAGCTAATTTTTGATTTAGTAGGTTGTTCTCGCTATTCTTCACTGAGATTAAAGTTAGGTTCTTATTTGAAGTATTTCCTTATTCTTAGGGTAGTAGTTTTCAGTACAAATGTCCTCTGAGAACTGCTTTTGCTGCATCTCATAAACTGTTGTGATGCATTTCATTTAGTGTGTGTGTGTGTGTGTGTGTGGTCATGATTGCTTGTGTCAAGATAACTCCCGTTCTGTGAGTTGCCTTTACTCAGGTGATTGCTTCCTTGGACGTGCAGATGTTTAAAACTTGTTGTGTTCACATTTGTCTATTTTTCAATATTTTTAAGTGCAGTATTAGTGTGTTGCTTGTGTAATGAATATACTAATTGATTTCACATTGATTACTGTAAATGTTTTCTATTACTGGATAAAAAAATGCCACACACTCAATGGCTTAGATGAAATCCATGTATTTATTCAAGGTATGTGGTCAGAAAAGCAGGATCTATTTGGAGCTGAGCCCAGTCTCTTCCCCAGTTTCAAATCCCAATAGCACAGGTCCTTATATGTATTCGAAGAACCTGAACAAAACCTTTCTTACCATTTTAACATGTGTCATTACACTTTTTGTTCCTCCTCGAGTGGCCTGCATGAGGAGTAGCTCTGGAATGCACTGCAGCTCTGAAACCTGGCTCCTGACCAGGCATTACCTGGGCGCCTTATCTTGGCTCCATCCCTCAGCTCCGCACTCTACCCTACTCAGCACCACACCTCGGTTCCATAGGTCCCACGAAATGCGGATGGTTTTCTTTACCACACCGCAGCTCCATACCAAGGTAGTCTTTGGTGACAGAAATACCTTACCTTGGTACACTTTATTCAGGTTTCTAAAATCTCACTAGGGCTCATGTATGCACTTGTTTGTAAATCACATATGAAGGAGCCCTGCTAAATGATTTTCTCTAAAATGTACATATCTGAGCACCTGGATATGTGATCAGGACCCTCAGGCCTCCCCATCTCCCAGGTGATACTTGGTCACTCTCTTCTGTCTTCAGCAAGACTCATGTTAGATGGGATTAGCCAGAAACCCCCTTACCCTGATGTTCCCTCTTAGTAATATCCATGCACAGTCCACACGGCTCCTTGTCTCCAAATGCGCACTCGCCCTGCTGTATTCGGAGGTGGGCCAGTCGTTGTCGCACTGAGAAGCGCCAGTTGGAGCGGTCCCTGTACCTAGTGCCGAGGTCCTGAAGAAAGCCTGCATTCCCTTGTTTAACAAAGTCATTGAATACTCCTTTCCTTTACCAGGATCAATGGGACGCGCTGTAGCTGGACCCCCCAGGGCGGCGTCGCTCCTCCGAAACTCTGCGACCTCGTGAGCAGCATGGTACGCAGCCCCGCACGTGCGCCCCTAAGTGGTTCTGAGGCGGCATCGTACCTCGGGACCAGAAGTCAGTACCCTGCCTCGCACCTTACTGCAGCTGTACCTCTGCCCGGTACCTCTCACCGCACTTCCAGGCCTTTCCAGGCGCTGTTTGGTGAGGACAGTTCTTGGTTCAGCATACTGGGTCAGGCAACTGAACCATCTCTTAGACTGTGCACTTCCTTGTCAAATCGAGGTTAAACTCCCACCTTGCTAAGTCTGTTGGCCCAGAACCAGCACCCTCCACTTCTGATCACTTGGATATGTGATCGGGTTTGTCATCCTTATCATCTGCCACGGATGTCTCATCACCTGGATCTTTCTTCTTCAAGAATGCACAGAGGAGGCTCATACAGAACCCTCTTTATCCTTGACGTTTCCTGTTAGGACTAGATGTACCTCTAGTCCTCTCTGGTCTTTGTCTACAGTTGCACACATTGCAAAAAAAAAAAAAAAAAAAAAATCGCCGAAACAATTGCACACATGGTCTTGCTATATTCAGAGTGAGTCCTGTCTCTCCCCCCATATAAAGCCCAGTCGCAGAGGTCCTATACCTATTGCAGTGCTCCTGAGTGAATGCTGCATTACCATTTTTAACAAGTGTCATGGAATGTACTTTGGTTTTTACCATGGTGCCCTGTAGGAAACCACATCGCGGTACCACCGTACTGTGGCTCCTTGTCCACACTGGCCAATCTACCAGGAGTACCATGCTTTAAGGAAGTGGGGCAAACAGATTTATCTTTCTTGTGCTTGGTTATTTTACTGAATAAAATGTCCTTGATGTGCATTCATGTCATAGTATCTGAAAAGGTATGTTGTTGTTTTTCTGAAGCCAGCAGAGAATTGCATTGTACAATGTACCCCATTTGTTCTCTCCATTTTTCTAGCGATTGACTTTTGGGATAGCTACATCTCCTCTATTTTGAATAATTTCATGATGAACATGAGGGTCCAAATGTGTTTCTAACACTACTTCCTGCCTCCTCAGTGACAAACTTTTCTGGCTTGCCATACCCTAATCAGGCTCCTGTACTTTCCTTAGGTTCATCTGTGGACCTCTTTGTAAAATCCAGTTTTAACAAGAACCCTGCTATATCAGCTTTTACCAGAACCCACACGTTTCACAACTGATCACCCTGTCCTATTTCTAGCAAGAGTCCCTTTCAGTTGCTTTAACCAGAATCCTGCTTAGTTACCTCTTAATATTTTTCATCAACTGTCCCCGACCTTCCTCTTTAGCCATAATTCTCACTTGCCCCTGCTGTAGTTGGAGTGAACGGCGCTCTCTCCAAAGTGAAGTCCCAGTCGGAGGGGTCTCTGTATCTATTGCTATGATCCCGGTCATACCTGCCTTACCATCCTAACAGGCATCATGGAATATTCTTTATCCCTGCGGAGGTTTGTCTTGGCAACAGCGAGCATCCAAAGCGCACCGCAATGCAGTGCTCAGCCCCATCAGTACTCCTCAGCCACACTGTATGCGGCCGCTTTAGGGGCTCATCTCGGTCCCCTACAGGGCTCTATGGGGCTTGGCACTCCTCACTGCACTCTTTGAGGCAGCTTAGGGGGACCCCACTTTCTAGGAGGTGCCCACTGCCATTGGGTCCCGTCTGTGAGCCCCGCCGTCCAGGGTGTGTGTCCTCGACTCTGTGTGGGGATCCCCATGCCTGTAGGCCCCTTTTCCGACGTACATGGTCTGCCGTTGTTTTGGGCACAAAGAGAGAGAACACAGGCAGGAAAACGATTGCCCTGAAGGAAGAGGTTCGTATTCTGCTCGCGGTCCCCTAAAACAGGAGAGGCGGCAGGGCGGGCAGGGCCAGTGGGGAAGCAGCCTGCAAGGTCAGCGGGCAGAGGGGGGGACAGGGCACTGCGGGACCGAGGCTGGATGGAGGATTTGTCAGGAAGGAGTGAGCAAAGCAAGGTCAAGGAGACGCACCAACTGAGGATCTAACTGCTTCTTCGAGGCTGTCTTGTGGGCATGGAATTGTCGTACTAACCCTAACTTTGTCCTTCTGTGGGAGGAGTTGAAGTGTCCCCTCTTCGTTCCACATTGTACTAATTGGAGTCATCCCTCGTTTTGTCTTGGTCAGTATCACGAAAATTGTTAATTTCGTTATCTTTGTTCAAGGGAACATTTATCCGTTGGTCTTTCTATTGTGCTTCTATCTATACATCCTCAAGTTTTGCTCCATCCATATTAATTCCTTCCTACAACTAATTTTGATTTAGCAGGTTGTTTTCGCTATTCTTCATGGAGACTAAAGTTAGGCTGTTTTTGAAGGATTTCTTATTCTTAGCATAGTAGTTTTCAGTACAAATGTCGTCTAAGAATTGCTTTTGCTGATCTCAAAACTGTTATGAGGTGTTTTCATTTAGTGTGTGTGTGTGTGTGTGTGTGTTGTTCATGAATGATTGTGTCAAGATAAATTGTGTTCAATTTGGTTAACAAGTTTCTTCCATTTGTTATACTGGAGTTGTACAATTTCCATGAGTTTGTGAAGTTTTCCCTTTTTCTCCCCATAGGAATTTGTCCCCTCACACCAGTGTGGCCAGAAAAGAACGCGATGTGATTCCAGACGTGTCCCTCTAGCCTACCGGGTACCGTTGGGGGCTCTCTGTGTGGCGCGGGAGGCGTCACTGTTCTGGGGTCCTCGCGTGTGGCTCTCTGTATGACTATATGACCGCTCAGCAAACACTGGACTTTTTAAGCTCCCCGTTTTTAGGCTGAAGAATGACGGCGATACATGGGAAAAAGCATCAGAACGCAGCTGCCACCAGGCAGCGGCGCCCCTCAGGTGGTGGCCGTGCTGTTGGGTCAGTGAGGAGCGCCAGTCGCCCATGGATGTAGCCCGTTCAGCGGGCGTCAACCAAGCTGCTCATCGCACCAAATGCCCTGAAAATGTACCCTGGACTTGTTTGTGCAGATACAAAGATAGAGAGAGACACAAACACGTTGCCATGAGGCACAAACTTTTTGAAAACTCAAAGGCCCCCAGAAATATTGGCTGCGGAGCCCAGAAATGTCACTGGGGAAGGGGCTGCATGGTCAGCGGGACAGGGGAAGTGTGGGAAACAATGGGCAGCAGTCTTATATTATTATTTTTTAAGATTTTATTTATTTATTTATTTGGGAGAGAGAGCGAGAAACAGCATGAGAGGGGATAGGGTCAGAGGGAGAAGCAGGCTCCCTGCTGAGCCGGGAGCCCGATGCTGGACTCGATCCCAGGACTCCGGGATCATGACCTGAGCCGAAGGCAGTCGCTTAACCAACTGAGCCACCCAGGCGGCCAGCAGTCTTATCTTATTAAGTAGGATCCACACCCAACGTGGGGCTTCAACTCATGGAAATAACGCTGTGATGAAGATGGGGGTCCACGTATCTCTTTAGGATCCTACTTTGAGTAGTGTTGGGTGAACACCGCTGGTGGAATTGCAAGATCTTATGGCATGCTCTCTTTTTATATCTTTCAGTCACCCCCATACTGTTTTCCATCCTGGGGCACTGTTTACACACACAGCAAGGGCTCTGGTCTTGCACTTTCTCCATTTCCCCTCAATACTTGTCAGTTTCTGCTCCTTTGGTAATGGCCATCCTCATCCACGTGAGGCATTCGCTCATTGTGGTTTGATGTGCATTTCCCTGAGGATCAGGGAAGTTGACCATCTTTTTATCCAAGTGTTGGCCATATTTATACCCTTTTTGGAGAAATGGTTACCCAGTTTGCTGCCCATATTTTACTCAGGTGATTTGCTTCCTTCTGGTGGAGCAGTAGATGATCCTGACATGTGCTGGATGGGCAACCGCCCATCAGCTGCCTGAGCAGCAATTATTACCTCCTATTCTGTGGGTTGCCTTTACTCAGGTGATTGCTTCCTTGGACATGCAGATGTTTAAAATTTGTTGTGGTCAAGTTTGTCTATTTTTCAAAATTCATAAGTTCAGTATTTATGTATTGCTTGTGTAATGAATATACTAATTGATTTCACATTGATTACTGTAAATGTTTTCTATTACTGGATAAAAAAATGCCACACACTCAATGGCTTAGATGAAATCCATGTATTTATTCAAGGTATATGGTCAGAAAAGCAGGATCTATTTGGAGCTGAGCCCAGTCTCTTCCCCAGTTTCAAATCCCAATAGCACAGGTCCCTATATGTATTTCGAAGAACCTGAACAAAGCCTTTCTTACCATCTTAACATGTGTCATTACACTTTTTGTTCCTCATCGAGTGGCCTGCATGAGAAGTAGCTCTGGAATGCACTGCAGCTCTGAAACCAGGCTCCTGACCAGGCATTACCTGGGCGCCTTATCTTGGCTCCATCCCTCAGCTCTGCACTCTACCCTACTCAGACCACACCTCGGTTCCATAGGTCCCACGAAATGTGGATGGTTTTCTTTACCATACCACAGCTCCATACCAAGTTAGTCTTTGGTGACAGAGATACCTTACCTCGGTACACTTTATTCAGGTTTCTAAATCCTCACAAGGCTCATGTGTGCACTGTTTGTAATTCGAGTATTAGAGACCCGTGATATATGATTTTCTCCAAAACATCCATATCTGAGCACCCTGGGTATGCAATCAGGATCCTCATTTCTCCTTATCTCTTAGGTGACATTTGGTCACCCCTTCTGTCTTCAGCAAGACTCATGTTAGATGGGTTTAGCCAGAAACCCCCTTACCCTGATGTTCCCTCTTAGTAATATCCATGCACAGTCCACACGGCTTCTTGTCTCCAAATGCGCACTCGTCCTGCTGTATTCAGAGGTGGGCCAGTCTTTCCCGCACTGAGAAGCGCCAGTTGGAGGGGTCCCTGTACCTAGTACCAAGGTCCTGAAGAAAGCCCGCATTCCTTTGTTTAACAAGTTCACTGAATACTCCTTTCCTTTTTTTTTTTTTTAAAGATTTCATTTATTTCTTTGACAGAGAGAGACACAACGAGAGAGGGAACACAAGCAGGGGGAGTGGGAGAGGGAGAAGCAGGCTTCCCGCTGAGCAGGGAGCCCGATGCGGGACTTGATCCCAGGACCCTGGGACCATGACCTGAGCCGAAGGCAGACGCTTAATGACTGAGCCACCCAGGCGCCCCATGAATACTCCTTTCCTTTACCAGGGTCAATGGGATGCGCTGCTGCTGGACCCCGGGGCGACGTCGCTCCTCCGAAACTCTGCACAACCTCGTGAGCAGCATGGTATGCAGCCCCGCACGTGCGCCCCTAAGTGGTTCTGAGGCGGCATCGTACCTCGGGACCAGAAGTCAGTACCCTGCCTCGCACCTTACTGCAGCTGTACCTCTGCCCGGTACCTCTCACCGCACTTCCAGGCCTTTCCAGGCGCTGTTTGGTGAGGACAATTCTTGGTTCACCATACTGGGTCAGACAACTGAACCATCTCTTAGACTCTGTGCACTTCCTTGTCAAGTCGAGGTTAAACTCCCACCTTGCTAAGTCTGTTGGCCCAGGACCAGCACCCTCCACTTCTGATACCTCGGATATGTGATTGGGTTTGTCATCCTTTTCATTGTTACTGATGTCTCATCACCTTGACCTGTCTTCTTCAAGAATGCACCGGGGAGGCTCATCCAGAACCCTCTTTATCCTCGACATTTCCTGATAGGATTTTTGATCAATCCACTACCTCTAGTCCTCTCTCCTGTGTTTGGGTAAAATTGCTCACATGGTCAAATAAAAAATCACCGAAACAATTGCACATTTGTTCTTGCTATATTCAGAGTGAGTCCTGTCTCTCCCCCAGGGTAAAGCTCAATTGCAGAAGTCCCTATACGAATTGCAGTTCTCCTATGTGAAAGCTGCATTACCATTTTTAACAAGTGTCATGAATGTATTTTTTAAAAGATTTTATTTATTTATTTGACAGAGGGAGAAACTGCGAGAGAGGGAACACAAACGGGGGGAGTGGGAGAGGGAGAAGCAGGCTTCCCGCGGAGCAGGGAGCCTGGTGCAGGGCTGACCTGAGCCTAAGGCAGATGCTGAATGACTGAGCCACCCAGGCGGCCAGCATTACCATTTTTAACAAGTGTCATGAACATACTTTCACTTTAACTCTGGCGCCATATAGGGAACCGCATCGTGGTACCACCGTACCGTGGTGCTCCTCCCCGCACCGGCGAAGTTACCAGTAATACCATGCTTTAAGGAAGTGGGGCAAACAGATTTATCTTTCTTGTGACTGGGTTATTTTACTGAATGAAATGTCTTTGATTTGCATTCATGTCGTAGTGTCTGAAAGGTTTGTGTTGTTGTTGTTGTTGTTTTCCTGAAGGCCACCGATATTGCATTGTACATATGCACCCCATTTTCTCTCTTCCTTCTTCTAGCGATTGACTTTTGGGAGAGCTCCATCTCTTGGCAACTTTGAACAATTTTGCAATGTACATGGGGGTCCAAATGTGTTTCTAACACTATTTTCAGTAATTCTGGTTAATACCACAAGTGGGATTCCTGGATCATGTGATATTCTCTCTTTTCATATTTTTGAGTAACCTCTATACTGTTTTTTATCAAGGAGAGGTACACAATTCACATTCATACATAGAGCGTCTTGTGTTCTTAACTCTCAATTCCATCCCCGCCCCCAGCAATAGTCCTTTTTTTTGTTCTTTTGATAGTGGCCATCCAGATACTGTATGATAAGATATCACTGTAGTTTTGATATGCATTTCCCTGATGATTAGCGATGTTGGGTGTCATTCATATGCTAGTTGACAATTTGTATAGCTTCTTTAGAGAAATGTCTATTGAATCTTCTGTCCATATCAATGGGGCTATTTGTTTTGATCTTGTTGAGTTGTAGAAGTTCCTGCAATATGCTGGATTAGAAAGTCTTTACATATATCTGATTTGCAATTATCATCTTTTTTTGTAAGTTGCCCCTTACTCTGTTGATTCTTGCACTAAAGTGCAAAAGTCTTAAAGGTTGATATAGTATCATAGGTCAATTTTTTAAAAAATTTGTAAGGGCAATATTTGTGTATTGCTTGTGTTATAAATATAACGATTGCTTTTGAATTGATTACTCTAATTTTTTTTATTGCTGTGATAGAAATTGGCACAAACTCAGCGGCTAAAGGAAACTCATATATTAGTTCAAGTTTTGTAGTCACATCTGCCCAGGTTGTATTTAGAGCTGAGCCAGTCCCTCCCCACATCAGGAATCCCAAAGTCAGAGTTCCCTATACTTAGTGCCGAGGTCCCTGATAAAGCCTGTCTCACCATGAAATAGTGTCAGTGACTATTTGTTCTCCGTAAGTGGCACTGCGTGCGACACAGTATTGCTGATGTGCACACGTCACTAACTTGTGCATTGTGCACAGAGTGCAGGGGACATGAACTTTCTCCGAGAATCATCTGTGCACCCCTTGTAAACTGAGGTTTCGGAAGAACTCTGCTAGGTGAGCTCTGGCCAGAACCCCGTCTTTCCATCTCGGTACACCCTAGATATCTCCTCAGGATGGCCATCCTTCCCCAGGTGCTGCCAGATCCCTCTGAGCTGTCCTCAGCAAGAATCCTGTGTGGCCGCCTGAACCAGAACCCCCCCATTCGTTTCCTCTGAGTATCTTTGATCCACTGTCCACTTTAGAAATTATTCCCACTTGCCCGTGTTGTAGTTGGAGTGCAGGGAGCTCTTTCCCCGAAGTGAAGTCCTAGTTGGAGGAGTCCCTCTATCTATTGCTATGATCCGAGTCAAACCTGCCTTACCATCCTAAGAGGCATCATGGAATGTTCTTTATCTCTGCAGAGGCTCGTCTTGGCAACAGCGAGCCGCCCGAGCGCACCACAACGCTGTGCTCAGCCCCATCAGTGCTCCTCGGCGGCCCCCTCGCGGCACCGCACACGGCCGAGTTAGGGGCTCATCTGGGTCCCCAGAGGGGCTCTGCGGGGCTTGGCACTCCTCACCGCACTCTTAGAGGCAGCTTAGGGGGACCCCACTTTCTAGGAGGTGCCCGCCTCCGTTGGGTCCCGTCTGTGAGCCCAGCCATCCAGGGTGTGTGTCCTCGGCTCTGTGTGGGGATCCCCATGCCTGCAGGCCCCTTGTCCGACCTACATGGCCTGCCATTGTTTTGGGCAGAAAGAGAGAGAACACAGGCAGGAAAACGATTGCCCTGAAGGAAGAGGTTCGTATTCTGCTTCCGGTCCCCTAAAACAGGAGAGGAGGCAGGGCGGGCAGGGCCAGTGGGGAAGCAGCCTGCAAGGTCAGCGGGCAGAGGAGGGGACAGGGCACTGCGGGACCGAGGCTTGATGGAGGATTTGTCAGGAAGGAGTGAGCAAAGCAAGGTCAAGGAGACGCACCAACTGAGGATCTAACTGCTTCTTCGAGGCTGTCCTGTTGTGGGCACGGAATTGTCCTAGTGCCTTCTAGTGCTTTTCCTTCTGGTTGGAGTAGAAGTGTTCCCTCTTCGTTCCACATTGTACTAATTGGAGTCCTCCTTTGTTTTGTCTTGGTCAGTCTAACGGAAATAGTTAATTTCGTTTATCTTTATTCAAGGGAACACTTATTCATTGGTATGTCTACTGTGCTTCTATCTATACATCCTGGATTTCTGCTCCTTCCTCATAGTTCCTTCCACAGCTAATTTTTGATTTAGTAGGTTGTTCTCGCTATTCTTCACTGAGATTAAAGTTAGGTTCTTATTTGAAGTATTTCCTTATTCTTAGGGTAGTAGTTTTCAGTACAAATGTCCTCTGAGAACTGCTTTTGCTGCATCTCATAAACTGTTGTGATGCATTTCATTTAGTGTGTGTGTGTGTGTGTGTGTGGTCATGATTGCTTGTGTCAAGATAACTCCCGTTCTGTGAGTTGCCTTTACTCAGGTGATTGCTTCCTTGGACGTGCAGATGTTTAAAACTTGTTGTGTTCACATTTGTCTATTTTTCAATATTTTTAAGTGCAGTATTAGTGTGTTGCTTGTGTAATGAATATACTAATTGATTTCACATTGATTACTGTAAATGTTTTCTATTACTGGATAAAAAAATGCCACACACTCAATGGCTTAGATGAAATCCATGTATTTATTCAAGGTATGTGGTCAGAAAAGCAGGATCTATTTGGAGCTGAGCCCAGTCTCTTCCCCAGTTTCAAATCCCAATAGCACAGGTCCTTATATGTATTCGAAGAACCTGAACAAAACCTTTCTTACCATTTTAACATGTGTCATTACACTTTTTGTTCCTCCTCGAGTGGCCTGCATGAGGAGTAGCTCTGGAATGCACTGCAGCTCTGAAACCTGGCTCCTGACCAGGCATTACCTGGGCGCCTTATCTTGGCTCCATCCCTCAGCTCCGCACTCTACCCTACTCAGCACCACACCTCGGTTCCATAGGTCCCACGAAATGCGGATGGTTTTCTTTACCACACCGCAGCTCCATACCAAGGTAGTCTTTGGTGACAGAAATACCTTACCTTGGTACACTTTATTCAGGTTTCTAAAATCTCACTAGGGCTCATGTATGCACTTGTTTGTAAATCACATATGAAGGAGCCCTGCTAAATGATTTTCTCTAAAATGTACATATCTGAGCACCTGGATATGTGATCAGGACCCTCAGGCCTCCCCATCTCCCAGGTGATACTTGGTCACTCTCTTCTGTCTTCAGCAAGACTCATGTTAGATGGGATTAGCCAGAAACCCCCTTACCCTGATGTTCCCTCTTAGTAATATCCATGCACAGTCCACACGGCTCCTTGTCTCCAAATGCGCACTCGCCCTGCTGTATTCGGAGGTGGGCCAGTCGTTGTCGCACTGAGAAGCGCCAGTTGGAGCGGTCCCTGTACCTAGTGCCGAGGTCCTGAAGAAAGCCTGCATTCCCTTGTTTAACAAAGTCATTGAATACTCCTTTCCTTTACCAGGATCAATGGGACGCGCTGTAGCTGGACCCCCCAGGGCGGCGTCGCTCCTCCGAAACTCTGCGACCTCGTGAGCAGCATGGTACGCAGCCCCGCACGTGCGCCCCTAAGTGGTTCTGAGGCGGCATCGTACCTCGGGACCAGAAGTCAGTACCCTGCCTCGCACCTTACTGCAGCTGTACCTCTGCCCGGTACCTCTCACCGCACTTCCAGGCCTTTCCAGGCGCTGTTTGGTGAGGACAGTTCTTGGTTCAGCATACTGGGTCAGGCAACTGAACCATCTCTTAGACTGTGCACTTCCTTGTCAAATCGAGGTTAAACTCCCACCTTGCTAAGTCTGTTGGCCCAGAACCAGCACCCTCCACTTCTGATCACTTGGATATGTGATCGGGTTTGTCATCCTTATCATCTGCCACGGATGTCTCATCACCTGGATCTTTCTTCTTCAAGAATGCACAGAGGAGGCTCATACAGAACCCTCTTTATCCTTGACGTTTCCTGTTAGGACTAGATGTACCTCTAGTCCTCTCTGGTCTTTGTCTACAGTTGCACACATTGCAAAAAAAAAAAAAAAAAAAAATCGCCGAAACAATTGCACACATGGTCTTGCTATATTCAGAGTGAGTCCTGTCTCTCCCCCCATATAAAGCCCAGTCGCAGAGGTCCTATACCTATTGCAGTGCTCCTGAGTGAATGCTGCATTACCATTTTTAACAAGTGTCATGGAATGTACTTTGGTTTTTACCATGGTGCCC
This sequence comes from Mirounga angustirostris, assembly GCF_029215605.1. Lineage (NCBI taxonomy): Eukaryota > Metazoa > Chordata > Mammalia > Carnivora > Phocidae > Mirounga > Mirounga angustirostris. The sequence continues at coordinate 166,194,445 of NW_026991711.1, forward strand.
TGTAGGAAACCACATCGCGGTACCACCGTACTGTGGCTCCTTGTCCACACTGGCCAATCTACCAGGAGTACCATGCTTTAAGGAAGTGGGGCAAACAGATTTATCTTTCTTGTGCTTGGTTATTTTACTGAATAAAATGTCCTTGATGTGCATTCATGTCATAGTATCTGAAAAGGTATGTTGTTGTTTTTCTGAAGCCAGCAGAGAATTGCATTGTACAATGTACCCCATTTGTTCTCTCCATTTTTCTAGCGATTGACTTTTGGGATAGCTACATCTCCTCTATTTTGAATAATTTCATGATGAACATGAGGGTCCAAATGTGTTTCTAACACTACTTCCTGCCTCCTCAGTGACAAACTTTTCTGGCTTGCCATACCCTAATCAGGCTCCTGTACTTTCCTTAGGTTCATCTGTGGACCTCTTTGTAAAATCCAGTTTTAACAAGAACCCTGCTATATCAGCTTTTACCAGAACCCACACGTTTCACAACTGATCACCCTGTCCTATTTCTAGCAAGAGTCCCTTTCAGTTGCTTTAACCAGAATCCTGCTTAGTTACCTCTTAATATTTTTCATCAACTGTCCCCGACCTTCCTCTTTAGCCATAATTCTCACTTGCCCCTGCTGTAGTTGGAGTGAACGGCGCTCTCTCCAAAGTGAAGTCCCAGTCGGAGGGGTCTCTGTATCTATTGCTATGATCCCAGTCATACCTGCCTTACCATCCTAACAGGCATCATGGAATATTCTTTATCCCTGCGGAGGTTTGTCTTGGCAACAGCGAGCATCCAAAGCGCACCGCAATGCAGTGCTCAGCCCCATCAGTACTCCTCAGCCACACTGTATGCGGCCGCTTTAGGGGCTCATCTCGGTCCCCTACAGGGCTCTATGGGGCTTGGCACTCCTCACTGCACTCTTTGAGGCAGCTTAGGGGGACCCCACTTTCTAGGAGGTGCCCACTGCCATTGGGTCCCGTCTGTGAGCCCCGCCGTCCAGGGTGTGTGTCCTCGACTCTGTGTGGGGATCCCCATGCCTGTAGGCCCCTTTTCCGACGTACATGGTCTGCCGTTGTTTTGGGCACAAAGAGAGAGAACACAGGCAGGAAAACGATTGCCCCGAAGGAAGAGGTTCGTATTCTGCTCGCGGTCCCCTAAAACAGGAGAGGCGGCAGGGCGGGCAGGGCCAGTGGGGAAGCAGCCTGCAAGGTCAGCGGGCAGAGGGGGGGACAGGGCACTGCGGGACCGAGGCTGGATGGAGGATTTGTCAGGAAGGAGTGAGCAAAGCAAGGTCAAGGAGACGCACCAACTGAGGATCTAACTGCTTCTTCGAGGCTGTCTTGTGGGCATGGAATTGTCGTACTAACCCTAACTTTGTCCTTCTGTGGGAGGAGTTGAAGTGTCCCCTCTTCGTTCCACATTGTACTAATTGGAGTCATCCCTCGTTTTGTCTTGGTCAGTATCACGAAAATTGTTAATTTCGTTATCTTTGTTCAAGGGAACATTTATCCGTTGGTCTTTCTATTGTGCTTCTATCTATACATCCTCAAGTTTTGCTCCATCCATATTAATTCCTTCCTACAACTAATTTTGATTTAGCAGGTTGTTTTCGCTATTCTTCATGGAGACTAAAGTTAGGCTGTTTTTGAAGGATTTCTTATTCTTAGCATAGTAGTTTTCAGTACAAATGTCGTCTAAGAATTGCTTTTGCTGATCTCAAAACTGTTATGAGGTGTTTTCATTTAGTGTGTGTGTGTGTGTGTGTTGTTCATGAATGATTGTGTCAAGATAAATTGTGTTCAATTTGGTTAACAAGTTTCTTCCATTTGTTATACTGGAGTTGTACAATTTCCATGAGTTTGTGAAGTTTTCCCTTTTTCTCCCCATAGGAATTTGTCCCCTCACACCAGTGTGGCCAGAAAAGAACGCGATGTGATTCCAGACGTGTCCCTCTAGCCTACCGGGTACCGTTGGGGGCTCTCTGTGTGGCGCGGGAGGCGTCACTGTTCTGGGGTCCTCGCGTGTGGCTCTCTGTATGACTATATGACCGCTCAGCAAACACTGGACTTTTTAAGCTCCCCGTTTTTAGGCTGAAGAATGACGGCGATACATGGGAAAAAGCATCAGAACGCAGCTGCCACCAGGCAGCGGCGCCCCTCAGGTGGTGGCCGTGCTGTTGGGTCAGTGAGGAGCGCCAGTCGCCCATGGGTGTAGCCCGTTCAGCTGGCGTCAACCAAGCTGCTCATCGCACCAAATGCCCTGAAAATGTACCCTGGACTTGTTTGTGCAGATACAAAGATAGAGAGAGACACATGTTGCCATGAGGCACAAACGTTTGGAAACTCAAAGGCCCCCAGAAATATTGGCTGCGGAGCCCAGAAACGTCACTGGGGAAGGGGCTGCATGGTCAGCGGGACAGGGGAAGTGTGGGAAACAAGGGGCAGCAGTCTTACCTTATTAAGTAGGATCCACACCCAACGTGGGGCTTCAACTCATGGAAATAACGCTGTGATGAAGATGGGGGTCCACGTATCTCTTTAGGATCCTACTTTGAGTAGTGTTGGGTGAATACCACTGGTGGAATTGCAGGCTCCTATGGCATGCTCTCTTTTTATATCTTTCCGTCACCCCCATACTGTTTTCCATCCTGGGGCACTGTTTACACTCGCAGCAAGGGCTCTGGTGTTGCACTTTCTCCATTTCCCCTCAACACTTGTCAGTTTCTGCTCCTTTGGTAATGGCCATCCTCATCCACGTGAGGCATTCGCTCATTGTGGTTTGATGTGCATTTCCCTGAGGATCAGGGAAGTTGACCATCTTTTTATCCAAGTGTTGGCCATATTTATACCCTTTTTGGAGAAATGGTTACCCAGTTTGCTGCCCATATTTTACTCAGGTGATTTGCTTCCTTCTGGTGGAGCAGCAGATGATCCTGACATGTGCTGGATGGGCAACCGCCCATCAGCTGCCTGAGCAACAATTATTACCTTCTATTCTGTAGGTGACCTTTACTCAGGTGATTGCTTCTTTGAACATGCAGATGTTTAAAATCTGTTGTGGTCAGGGTGCCTGGGTGTCTCGGTTATTAAGCATCTGCCTTCGGCTCAGGTCATGATCCCACGGTCAAGGGATCAAGCCCTGCATGGGGGGGGGGGCTACCTGCTCTGTTGGAAGCCTGCTTCTCCCTCTTCCACTCCCCTTGCTTGTGTTCCCTCTCTCACTGTGTCTCTCTCTGTCAAATAAATAAATAAAATCTAAAAAAAATTTGTTGTGGTCACATTTTCTATTTTTCAAAATTCATAAGTGTAGTATTTGTGTATTGCTTGTGTAATGAATATATTAATTGATTTCACATTGATTACTGTAAATGTTTTCTATTACTGGGTAACAAATTGCCACACACTCAATGGCTTAGATGAAATACATGTATTTATTCAAGGTATGTGGTCAGAAAAGCAGGATCTATTTGGAGCCGAGCCCAGTCTCTTCCCCAGTTTCAAATCCCAATAGCACAGGTCCCTATATGTATGCAAAGAACCTGAACAAAACCTTTCTTACCATTTTAACATGTGTCATTACCCTTTTTTTCCCTCCTTGAGTGGCCTGCATGAGAAGTAGCTCTGGAATGCACTGCAGCTCTGAAACCAGGCTCTTGACCAGGCATTACCTGGGCACCTTATCTTGGCTCCATCCCTCAGCTCTGCACTCTACCCTACTCAGACCACACCTCGGTTCCATAGGTCCCACGAAATGCGGATGGTTTTCTTTACCATACCGCAGCTCCATACCAAGGTAGTCTTTGGTGACAGAGATACCTTACCTCAGTAAACTTTATTCGGGTTTCTAAATCCTCACAAGGCTTATGTGTGCACTGTTTGTAATTCGAGTATTAGAGACCCCTGATATATGATTTTCTCCAAAACATCCATATCTGAGCACCCTGGGTATGCAATCAGGATCCTCATTTCTCCTTATCTCTTAGGTGACATTTGGTCACCCCCTTCTGTCTTCAGCAAGACTCATGTTAGATGGGTTTAGCCAGAAACCCCCTTACCCTGATGTTCCCTCTTAGTAATATCCATGCACAGTCCACACGGCTCCTTGTCTCCAAATGCGCACTTGCCCTCCTGTATTCGGAGGTGGGCCAGTCATTCCCGCGCTGAGAAGTGCCAGTTGGAGGGGTCCCTGTACCTAGTGCCGAGGTCCTGAAGAAAGCCTGCATTCCCTTGTTTAACAAGGTCATTGAATACTCCTTTCCTTTACCAGGGTCAATGGGATGCGCTGCTGCTGGACCCTGGGGCGACGTCGCTCCTCCGAAACTCTGCGCGACTTTGTGAGCAGCATGGTACCAGCCCTGCACGTGCGCCCCTAAGTGGTTCTGAGGCGGCATCGTACCTCGGGACCAGAAGTCAGTACCCTGCCTCGCACCTTACTGCAGCTGTACCTCTGCCCGGTACCTCTCACCGCACTTCCAGGCCTTTCCAGGCGCTGTTTGGTGAGGACAGTTCTTGGTTCACCGTACTGGGTCAGACAACTGAACCGTCTCTTAGACTCTGTGGATTTCCTTGTCCAACAGTGTTTAAATTCCCACCTTGCTAAGTCTGTTGGCCCAGGACCAGCACCCTCCACTTCTGATACCTCGGATATGTGATTGGGTTTGTCATCCTTTTCATTGTTACTAATGTCTCATCACCTTGACCGGTCTTCTTCAAGAATGCATCGGGGAGGCTCATCCAGAACCCTCTTTATCCTCGACATTTCCTGTTAGGATCTTTGATCAACCCACTACCTCTAGTCCTCTCTCCTGGTCTTCGGCTACAATTGCACACTTCGTCAAATTAAAAAAATCACTGAAATAATTGTACATTTGTTTTGCTATATTCAGAGTGAGTCCTGTCTCTCCGCCAGTGTAAAGCCCAATAGCAGGGGTCCCTATACGTATTGCAGTGCTCCTGAGTGAAAGCTGCATTACTATTTTTAACAGGTGTCATCGAATATACATTGGTTTTTACCGTGGTGCGGTGTAGGAAAGCACATCCTACCGTTCCCCACACTGGTGAACCTACCAGTAGTAGTATGCTTTAACGAAGTGGGGCAAACAAATTTATCTTTCTTGTGACTGGGTTATTTTACTGAATGAAATATCCCTTTTCTTCTTTTTTTTAAGATTTTATTTATTTAGGGGCGCCTGAGTGGCTCAGTCATTAAGAGTCTGCCTTGGGCTCAGGTCATGATCCCAGGGTCCTGGGATCGAGCCCCGCATCAGGTTCCCTGCTCGGCGCGAGGCTTGCTTCTTCCTCTCCCACTCCCCCTGCTTGTGTTCCTGCTTTCGCTCTCACTCTCTGTCAAATAAATAAATAAAATCTTAAAAAAAATGATTTTATTTATTTATATTTGACAGAGGGAACACAAGCAGGGGGAGTGGGAGAGGGAGAAGCAGGCTTCCCGCTGAGCAGGGAGCCCGATGCGGGGCTCGATCCCAGGACCCTGAGATCATGACCTGAGTTGAAGGCAGCCACTCAATGACTGATCCACCCACGCAACCCAGTTCCTTGTTTTAGATTAAAAAATTTGAATTCCTATTTTTTTTCAAGATTTTATTTTTTTACTTAAAAGAGAGAGAGATAGTGAGAGAGAGCATGGGGTGGGGAGGGGCAAAGGGAAAGGGAGAAGCAGATTCTCCGCTGAACAGGAAGCCCAATACGGAGCTCCATCCCAGGAACCTGAGATCACGACCTGAGCGGAAGGTAGACACTTAACGACTGAGCCACCCAGGAGCCCCTGAATGAAATATCCTTGATGTGCATTCATGACATAGTATCTGAAAAGTTTGTTGTTGTTGTTGTTTTCCTGAATGCCGCAGAATATTGCTTTGTACGTATGCACTCCATTTTCTCTCTACATTCTTCTGGCGATTTCTTTTGCGATACTCAATCTATTGCCTTTTTGAACAATTTTGAAATGTACATGGGGGTCCAAATGTGTTTCTAACACTATTTTCAGTAATTCTGGTTAATACCACAAGTGGGATTCCTGGATCATGTGATAATCTCAATTTTCGTATTCTTGAGTAACCTCTATACTGTTTTTATCAAGGAGGGGTACAGAATTCACATTCACACCAACAGCATCTTGTGTTTTTAGCTCTTGATTCATCCTTCCCAGCAATAGTCATTTTTTTGTTCTTTTGCTAGTGGCCATCCTGATACTGAACGATAAGATATCATTGTGGTTTTGATATGCATTTCCCTGATGATTAGCAATGTTGGGTGTCATTCATATGCTAGTTGACAATTTGTATAGCTTCTTTAGAGAAATGTCTATTGAATCTTCTGCCCATATCAATGGGGCTATTTGTTTTGATCTTGTTGAGTTGTAGAAGTTCCTGCAATATGCTGGATTAGAAAGTCTTTACATATATCTGATTTGCAATTATCATCTTTTTTTGTAAGCTGCCCCTTACTCTGTTGATTCTTGCAATGAAGTGCAAAAGTATTAAAGGTTGATATGGTGTCATAGGTCAATTTTTAAAAAAATTTGTAAGGGCAATATTTGTGTATTGCTTGTGTTATAAATATAACAATTGATTTTGAATTGATTACTCTAATTTTTTTTATTGCTGTGATAGAAATTGGCACAAACTCACTGGCTAAAGGAAACTCATGTATTAGTGCCCAGGTTGTATTTAGAGCTGAGCCAGTCCCTCCCCACATCAGGAATCCCAAAGTCAGAGTTTCCTATACTTAGTGCCGAGGTCCCTGATAAAGCCTGTCTCACCATGAAATAGTGTCAGTGACTATTTGTTCTCCGTAAGTGGCACTGCGTGCGACACAGTATTGCTGTTGTGCACACGTCACTAACTTGTGCATTGTGCACAGAGTGCAGGGGACATGAACTTTCTCCGAGAATCATCTGTGCACCTACTTGTAAACTGAGGTTTCGGAAGAACTCTGCTAGGTGAGCTCTGGCCAGAACCCCGTCTTTCCATCTCGGTACACCCTAGATATCTCCTCAGGATGGCCATCCTTCCCCAGGTGCTGTTTGATCCGTCTGGGCTGTCCTCAGCAAGAATCCTGTGTGGCCGCCTGAACCAGAACCCCCCCATTCGTTTCTTCTGAGTATTTTTGATCCATGTCCGCTTTGCAAATGATTCCCACTTGTCCGTGCTATAGTTGGAGTGCAGGGCGCTCTCTCCCCGAAGTGAAGTCCTGGTTGGAGGGGTCCTCTATCTATTGCTATGATCCGAGTCAAGCCTGCCTTACCATCCTAACAGGTATCATGGAATATTCTTTATCTCTGCGGAGGTTCGTCTTGGCCACAGCGAGCCGCCCAGGCGCACTGCGACGCTGTGCTCAGCTCCATCAGCGCTCCTCGGCGGCCCCCTTAGGGCACAAGCACCACACGCGGCCGAGTTAGGGGCTCGTCTGGGTCCCCTGAGGGGCTCTGCGGGGCTTGGCGCTCTTCACCGCACTCTTTGAGGCAGCTTAGTGGGACCCCACTTTCTGGGCTCCCCAGTGTTCGCCTGGAGCATCCTGGCCACAGCGGACCCTAGAGAGCACAGCGCGGGAGCCATCAAGCAGCCAGGCAACCACAGCAGTGTTTCCCTTTTGGGGGTGCCCACTTCCCTTTGGTCCCATCTGTGAGCCCAGCCATCCAGGGTGTGTGTCCTTGGCTCTGTGTGGGGATCCCCATGCCTGCAGGCCCCTTGTCCGACCTACATGGCCTGCCATTGTTTTGGGCAGAAGGAGAGAGGAACACAGGCAGGAAAACGATTGCCCTGAAGGAAGAGGTTCGTGTTCTGCTCGCGATCCCCTAAAACAGGATTCCTCTCTCTTTCTGTGTGTTTAGTCTAACCTAAACATGTCAATTTTGTTTGTCTTTTTAAAAAGGGAGGTCTTATTTTGTGGTACCTTTGTGGCATAGTCCGCTAAGCGATCTCCTCTTGGTTTTTCTCAGGTCAGGATCTCAGGGTTGTGAGATGGTGGTGAGATCTGTCTCTGCACTCATTGCGGGATCTCCTTAGCACTCTTTTCCCCTCTGGGTCTGTCCCTTCCCTAGCTCAGGCTCTCTCTCTGTAAAATAAATAAATCTTAAGAAAATAAAGAAATAAAGCGGATCTCTTATTTCGTTGATCTTTCTTTTTTTTAAAGATTTTATTTATTTATTTGACAGAGACACAGGGAGAGAGGGAACACAAGCAGGGGGAGTGGGAGAGGGAGAAGCAGGCTTCCCGCCGAGCAGGGAGCCTGATGTGGGGCTCAATCCCAGGACCCTGGGACCACGACCTGAGCCGAAGGCAGACGCTTAACAACTGAGCCACCCAGGAGCCCCTTTTGTTTGTTCTTCTATCTATTCTTCATTTCTGCTCCATCCATATTATTTCCTCCTACAGCTAATTTTTGATTTAGTAGCTTGTTCTCACTCTTCTTCCCTGAGGTTAAAATTAGGTTGTTATTTGAGATCTTTCTCTATACTTCATGTAATGTGCTTAGTATAAATGTCCTCTGATAACTGAATTTGCTGTATCTCAAACTTTCTTATATATTGTTTTCATTTTTTTCTGTTCAAGATTATTTTTTAGTTCCCTTCGATTTCCTTGGTTGACGCATTGATTGTTCTTGTGTTGTGTTTCAATTTCCACATGTTTGTGAATTTTTCTCTATTTCTCTCGCTATCCATTTCCCTGTTTACCCTAGTGTGGGCCGAAAAGAACTTGATCGGATTCCAGCCTTGACAGTCTAACATGCCAGTTACCCTTGGGGCACTCTGTGTGGGGTAGTACGATAGGCTCTTACAGAGGCTTGGGGCGTGGCTCTGAAGGCTGCCCTCTGTATGATGGCTCTTGCAGGGAGCACAGATTTTAGGCTGAGAAATCTTGGCCGTATTGGCAAAAACAACAGAATGCAGTAGCAGTCAAGTAGCAAGCATGCCAACAAGCAGCGGTGTCCCTTAGGTTGTTGCTATGTTTGCTGGGTCTGGTTGATGAGCGCAAGCAGTCCAAGGATGTATCATCCTCTTCTTGTGAATCATCCCTGCTGTCTGCACCAATTGTTCTAGTAAGATACCCTGGACTTAGTTTTGCAGATACTTACACACACAGACACAAAAATGATTGTTATAAAGAAAAATATTTTTTCATACTCAAGATGTCCTAGAATCATTTGACATGGGTAACCAGAAGGGCTCCTGGGGTAGCAGTGTGTATGATCAACGGGTGCACTGGGTCAGGGGAGTGAAGGTGGGCAGAAACTGTGGGCGAGAGTATTATTGGATGTTTCCTCAGGCAGAATGAGTTAAGCAAGGGGGCGCCTGCCTGGCTCCATTGGTAAAGCATGAGACTCTTGATTTCGGGATCCTAAGTTCAAGCCTCACGTTGGTGTAGAGCTTACCTAAAAATCCAAAAAAAAAAAAAAAAAAAAAGTGGGCTAAGCAAGGTAACCAAGGGGGTACAAACTATAATTGGCGAGTTTGAACAGTGTGGACATTCAGCAGGATAGAGCAATTGTTCCCAGCCATGGTCTCCAAGAGTGTAAGGATCTTCTAGTCAGTCCTGAATCTTAGGATAGCAAGCTATTTGCTTAATTGTTGCTTTTCCCAGACAATGAGCCAAGGCTCAGAGCAACATACAGACCCTTCAAGTTACTTTTCCCTCTGACCTGTATCATTTATGCCAGTAAGGGTACTGTGTATAAAAAATATTTTCCTAACGATTGTCTTAGCCGTTCTTGAGTATATACTTAGTGTTCAGTGTGTTCACTTTGTGTTGAACATTTCCTTAAGTCTTTTTTATCTTACAGTTTTTTTTAAAAAAAGATTTTATTTATTTATTTGACAGAGAGAGACACAGCGAGAGAGAGAGAGAGACAGAGACAGAGACAGAGACCGAGACAGAGAACACAAGCAGGAGGAGTGGGAGAGGGAGAAACAGGCTTCCCGTAGACCAGGGAGCTCAATGCGGGGCTCGATCCCAGGACCATGGGACCACGACCTGAGCCGAAGGCAGACGCTTAATGACTGAGCCACCCAGGTGCCCCTTTATCTTACAGTTTTGAAATTGTATAACCAATACACTAATGTCTCCTCTCTCTTTCCCATAGCCTTTGGGAACTGTGATTCTACTTTTGTTTCTATGACTTTTGAGTACTTTAGATAGTTCAAACAAGTGGGATCATATAGTATTTGTCATTTTTGAGATTGGCTTATTTCTCTTAGTATGATATTTCATGCAGTTGCATGTGAACGGATTTTTTTTTTCTTAAGGCTGTAGAGCATTCCATTGTATGTATATACCCTATTTTCTCCATCCATTCATCCAGCAATGAACATGTGGATTGGTTCTACCACAGGGCAACAGTGAATAATGTTGCGATGAAAATGGGGGTCCAACTATATCTTTAAGATTCTCCGCTGAGTATTTTTGGATGAATATCACAAGTGGGATCACTGGATGATATGGTATCATCTCTTTTTACATTTTTGAGTAATTCCCTACTATTTTCTATTTGCATGGTTAAAGTATTTGGGTGCACTATTTACATTCACACCAATAGCTCTCAATCTCCCCCCACTCCTGCCCTGCAACGAATTGTCATTTTCTGTTCCTTTGATGAGGGCCATTAGATACGTGTGAGGCATTATATCATTGTGGTTGTGATGTACACTTCCCTGATGATTAGTGATGTGGAGCATTTTTCATATGATTGTTAATCATATTTATTCCCTTTTTGGAGAAATGTCTATTGAATTCTGTGTCCTTATTTTAATCGGGTCATTTGTTTTTCTCTTGTTGAGTTGTAGAATTTCCTGAAATATGCTGGATAGAAATTCCCTAATCAGTGTATGATTTGCAATTTTGTCTCTTTCTGTAAGTTGCCTTTTACTCTGTGGATTTCTGCATTGAGTTATAGAAGTTTTAAAGTTTGATGTAGTCCCATAGATCGGTTTTTCAAATATTTATAAGGACCATATATTTCTGTATTTTATGCAATAAATATAATAATTGATTTCACATTGATTACTGTATTAGTTTTCATTGCTGTGTAACTAATTGCCACAATCTCAGCTGCTAAAGGAAACTCATTTACTAGTTCCAATTCTGTAGTCACAATTGCTGAGACTGGGTTTTGAGCTGAGCCCAGTCTCTCCCCCAGTCACAAATCCCAGTGGCAGAGGTCCTGAATAACACCTTCTTATGGTCTTAACAAGTGTCATTACATTTTTTTTTTTTTACAGTGGTTTGTGCCTGGTACTATACACTCTATCCCTCTGCAGCCCTGAACCGGGGCTCCTGACCTGGCTCCATCCCTCAGCTTTGCACTGTTCCCTACTGTCCCCTACTCCTCACCACACCTCGGTTCTGTGGTTCTGTAGGGATGCTTCTCCTGACCATACCACAGCCTTGTATCAAGGTAGTCCTTGGTGACAAAGATTCTTTACCTCTCTACACTTTATTCAGCTTCCTAAAACTTCAACTAGTGCTCATCTGTGCACTTCTTTATAAATTGAGTATGTGGGAACTCTGCTAAGTGATTTTCACCAAAATGTCCATATCTGAGCCCCTGGGTATGCAATCAGGATCCTCATGCCTCCCACCTCTCAGGGGATATTTGGTCATCCCCTTCTGTCTTCTGCAGGGCTAGTGTTAGGTGGGTTTAGCTGAAACCCCTTTTACCCTGATGTTCCCTCTTAGTAATTTTCATGCATGGTCCACATGGGCTTCTTGTCTCCAAATGTGCACTGCCATGTTGTATTTGGAGTTGGTCCCAGGTTGTTCTGCACTGTGAAGTCCCAGTCGGAGGGGTCCCTGTACCTAGTACTGAGGTCCTGAAGAAAACCTGCATTCCCTTGTTTAACAAGGTCATTGAATACTCCTTTCCTTTACCAGGGTCAATGGGATGCGCTGCTGCTGGACCCTGGGGCAACGTTGCTCCTCCGAAACTCTGCGCGACCTCGTGAGCAGCATGGTACGCAGCCCCGCACGTGCGCCCCTAAGTGGTTCTGAGGCGGCATCGTACCTCGGGACCAGAAGTCAGTACCCTGCCTTGTACCTTACTGCAGCTGTACCTCTGCCCGGTACCTCTCACCGCACTTCCAGGCCTTTCCAGGCGCTGTTTGGTGAGGACAATTCTTGTGCACCATACTGGGTCAGGCAACTGAACCATCTCTTAGACTCTGTGCACTTCCTTGTCAAATCGAGGTTAAATTCCCACCTTGCTAAGTCTGTTGGCCCAGAACCAGCACCCTCCACTTCTGATCACTTGGATGTGTGATCGGGTTTGTCATCCTTATCATCTGCCACGGATGTCTCATCGCCTTGAGAATCCTGAGAGGAGACTTATCTGGAACCCTCTTTATCCTTGACATTTCCTTGTAGGATTTTCCTTTTTTTCTTTCAAGATTTTATTTATTAATTGTCAGCAGGAAAGAGCGATGGAGCACAAGCAGGGGGAGTGGCAGGCAAAGAGAAGCAGGTTCCCCACTGAGCAAGGAGTCCGATGCGGGACTCGATCCCAGAACCCTAGGATCATGACCTGAGCCAAAGGCAGACACCTAACCTGCTGAGCCACCCAGGCGTCCCTCCTGTAGGATTTTGGATTGATCCAGTCTCCATACTGCTCCTTAGCTATAATTGCACACTTGCTCTTGCTATAGTTAGAGTGAGTCCTGTCTCTCGCCCAGTGTAAATAAAGCCCAATAGCAGAGGTCCTACCACCTATGGCAGTGCTCCTGAGTGAAAGCTGCATTACCATCTTGAACAAGTGTCATTGAATTAACTTTCCCTTTAGCACTGGCGCCCTGTGGGAAATCATACCGAGGTACCACCATACCTTGGCGCTGTTCCCTGCACTGGCGAACCTACTGATAGCACGGTACTTTATAGAAGTGGGACAAACAGATTTATCTTTCTTGTGACTGCGTAATTTTGCTGAGCGTAATGTCCTTGATGTGCATTCATGCCATAGTATCTGAAAAGGTTGTTTTTCCTGAAGTTGCATAGTACTGTATTGTACGTATACACCCCATTTTCTCTCTCCATTCACCTAGTGATAGACATTTGGGATAGCTCCATCTCTTGGCGATTGTGAACAATGTTGCAATGAACATGGGGGTCTAAATATGTTTTACACACTGCTTTTGGGAGTTCTGGATAATACTACGGGTGGGATTTCTGGATGATGTGATGTTCTCTGTTTTCATATTTTTGAGTAATTTTTATACTGTTTTCTATCAGGGAGGGGTACAAAGTTCACACTCACATCAACAATGGTCTTGTGTTCTTAGCTCTCAATTCCACTCCCCCAACAATTGTCATTTTTTTGTTCTTTTGATAGTGGCCATCCTAATACTGTATAATATCATTGTGGTTTTGATATGCATTTCCCTTTGGATTAGTGATGTTAGGCGTCATTCATATGCTTGTTGGCAATTTGTATACCTTCTTTAGAGAAATGTATTTTGAACCTTCTGCCCATATTAATGGGGCTATTTGTTTGATCTTGTTGTAGAAGTTCCTGCAATATGCTGGATAGGAAACACTTTATTAAATATAGGATTTTTAATTATGTTCTCCTTTTCTGTAAGTTGCCCTTTACTCTGTTGATTCTTGCATTGAAGTGAAAAAGTTTTAAAGTTTGATATAATATCATATGTCAATTTTTAAAAATTTGTAAAGACAATATTTGTGTATTGCTTGTGTAATAAATATAATAATTGATTTCACATTGATTACCGTAATTTGTTTATCACTGTATTAGAAATTTCTACAAACTCAGTGGCTAAAGGAATATCATTTTTTAAAAAAGATTTTATTTATTCATTTGACACAGAGAGAGGGAGAGATAGAGAACAAGCAGTGGGAGCGGCAGTCAGAGGGAGAGGAAGAAGCAGGCTCCCCACTGAGCAGGGAGCCTGACGCGGGTCTCAGGGCTCGGGACTCGATCCCAGGACCCCAGGATCATGACCTGAGCTGAACACAGACGCTTAACTGACTGAGCCACCCAGGTGCCCCAGGAATATCATTTTAGTTCATGTTCTGTAGTCACACTGGCTAGGCTGTATTTGGAACTGAGCCAGTCTGTCCCCCAATCATGAATCCCAATGGCAGAGGTCCCTATACCTATTGCTGAGGTCCCAGTAATCTGTCTCACCAACTGGACGAGTGTCAGTGAGTATTTGTTTTCTATAATGTGGCACCGTATGCGACACTGGACCGCTGATCTGCACGCAGCACCTACCTCTGCATGGTATGCAGCGAGAGGGGGGGACCATGCGCCACACCGAATGTGGTGTCTGTCCTACCTGCGCAGTGGCCCTTAGGCCTTTGGTGCACCATACCGTGCACCTTACCTCTGCCCCCTCGGTGACAAATTTTTCTGGCCTGCCATACCCTAATCAGGCTCCTGTACTTTCCTTAGGTTCGTCTGTGGACCTCCTTGTAAAATCCAGTTTTAACAAGAACCCTGCTAGGCCAGCTTTAACCAGAACCCACACGTTTCACAACTGATCACCCTGTCCTATTTCTAGCAAGAGTCCTTTTCGGTTGCTTTAACCAGAATCCTGCTTAGTTACCTCTTAGTATTTTCCATGCACTGTCCCCAACCTTCCTCTTTAGCCACAATTCTCACTTGCCCCTGCTGTAGTTGGAGTGAACGGCGCTCTCTCCAAAGTGAAGTCCCAGTCGGAGGGGTCTCTGTATCTATTGCTATGATCCCAGTCATACCTGCCTTACCATCCTAACAGGCATCATGGAATGTTCTTTATCTCTGCAGAGGCTCGTCTTGGCAACAGCGAGCCGCCCGAGCGCACCCCGACGCTGTGCTCGGCCCCATCAGCGCTCCTCGGCGGCCCCCTCGCGGCACCGCACACGGCCGAGTTAGGGGCTCATCTGGGTCCCCAGAGGGGCTCTGTGCGGCTTGGCACTCCTCACCGCACTCTTTGAGGCAGCTTAGGGGGACCCCACTTTCTAGGAGGTGCCCGCCTCCGTTGGGTCCCGTCTGTGAGCCCAGCCATCCAGGGTGTGTGTCCTCGGCTCTGTGTGGGGATCCCCATGCCTGCAGGCCCCTTGTCCGACCTACATGGCCTGCCATTGTTTTGGGCAGAAAGAGAGAGGAACACAGGCAGGAAAACGATTGCCCTGAAGGAAGAGGTTCGTATTCTGCTTCCAGTCCCCTAAAACAGGAGAGGCGGCAGGGCGGGCAGGGCCAGTGGGGAAGCAGCCTGCAAGGTCAGCGGGCAGAGGGGGGGACAGGGCACTGCGGGACCGAGGCTGGATGGAGGATTTGTCGGGAAGGAGTGAGCAAAGCAAGGTCAAGGAGACGCACCAGCTGAGGATCTAACTGCTTCTTCGAGGCTGTCCTGTTGTGGGCAAGGAATTGATATAGTCATCGCTTCTGCCACTTTGTCCTTCTGTGGTGGGAGTTGCAGTGTCCCCTCTTTCGTTTCTGATGGTATTAATGGGAGTCCTCCCTCGTTTTGTCTTGGTCAGTCTAATTAAAACTTGTCAATTTTGTTTATCTCTATTAAAGGGAACCCTTTATCACTGATCTTTTCATTTGTCTTTCCATTGTGTATTTCTTTGATTTCTGCTGACTTTACTATTTTCTACCTACCTGCTAATTTTCTGTGACGTTGGTCGTTCTCTCCATTGTTCCCTGTGGTTCGTGTTCGATTGTTATATGAGATCTTTCTGCATTCTTAGTGTAATTTTTCAGTAAAACATTACTCCGAGCACTGCTTCTGCTTTACCTCATAAACTTTGTTGTGTTTTTATTTTTGTTTGTTTCAAGGGACTTTTTGGTTTCCATTTTGATTTCTTCTTCCATTCATTAATTGTTCTGGTGTTGTGGTTTAATTCCACATGTTTGTGAATTTTCCAAAATTCTCCCGCTAATGAGTTTTACGTTCATACCACTGTGGTCAGAACAAAGAACGTGATACGATTCCAGACCTGACAGCCTAGTCTAATGGCTACTCTCGGGGGCGCTCTGTGTGGAGCGGTAGGAGATGCTTTCCGGCAGGGGCTTCGTGAACATCTGTGCAAATGACTGTCGACATGATAGCTCAGGGAGCACTCAGCTCTTTGAGATCTCCAGTTTTAGGCTGGGAAATCATGGCGATACCCGATAAAAAGAACACAGTTCAATAGCCATCAAGCAGCAAGCGTGTCAACAGCCGGCAGTGCCCTTTGGGCAGTGAGCGTGGCTGCTGAGTTTAGTTAGTGAGCCCAAGCAGTTCAGGAAGATAGCATCTCTTTCTGGTGTGAAACGACGCTGCTGTCTGCACCAATTGTTCTAATAATGTTCCCTGGACTTGTTTTGAGGAGAAACCGTAAGAGACAGGGACATGAAAGTGATTGCCATGAATGAAAATATTTTCATTATACTCACGGTCCCTTAGAAACAGTTGGCAGGCCTGCTAGGAAGGCCACTGGGGAAGGAGTTTGCCTGATTAGCAGAGAGAGGGGGTAGGGAGATGGCAGGCGGGAGCCTTAATGGAGATGTTCTCGGGAAGGAAGGCTAAGGAAGGTAAGCAAGGCGTACAAACTCTAATTGGAGAGTATGAATAGTTTCTGTGGACCCTGGGCCATAGGATGGTCTCCAGTTGTCTGGTACTTTGCCCAGTAGTGATTAGGGCAGGGAATTGAGTCCTGGGGTGTTGAGGTCCGAAGAATGGATCCAGGTTGGGGGTACGGACTCCCGGATTGGTTCGCTTGCATATCAAAGCTTTGCTAGCAAGCAAGTTGTTATCTCTTGGATTTAGTTAATCCTGGGTGGGTGGTTTCCCCTGGGGTCGAAAGCCTCCAAATTCCACAGTGTGGAGATTACATAAATAAGAAAATATGGTTGGGCGCCTGGGTGGCTCAGTTGGCTAAGCGACTGCCTTCGGCTCAGGTCATGATCCTGGAGTCCCAGGATCGAGTCCCGGATTGAGTCCCGCATCGGGCTCCCTGCTCGGCGGGGAGTCTGCTTCTCCCTCTGACCCTCCTCCCTCTCATGCTCTCTATCTCTCATTCTCTCTCTCGCAAATAAATAAAATCTTAAAAAAAAAAAAAAAGAAAATATGGTTAATACTATTGGCCCTGTGGTGCTTGGGCATCTCAAGGTGCTTTGGTGGAATTATGGGAGATATGTTAGCCCTAGTAGATCTGCAAGATGAATATCTTCTATAGATCTGCTGTGCAACATTGTGTTCAGGGACAATAATACTATATTATACACTACCTGTTAAGAGGGTAAATCTCATGTTAAATGTTTTTACCACAATAAAATAAAATATAATATGTATAATAGTAGGGAACTGCATTATTGCAATATTTTAAGAGGCAAACAAGGAGGAAATTGATCACTAATATTCCTATTAGTAAAATTAACCTAATTTGGAAGCTGGTTCCTAGCCAGCCATGAAAATAAGTTAGGGATTTGCAGAATACAGGCCAAAGAATCTTGACCCATGTTTCATAGGTGTAATGCCTCAAAAATTTAGGCAAAATTAGATGAAGTCTTAGATATTCATTGATAGTTCTGTGTGATTTGATTTTGTCTGTTGATGGCAGTGACCCCGGTTGAAAAGCCTGCAACTCCCAACGATATGACCTATTCCACATAATAGGGAACGACAATAGGGTCACGTCAATCAATGCCTTTGCCAAAGTGAAGCTGAAGGGAATGGTGCTTGAGACTGATACATAGTCAGGGGAAGCCCTGGTGTGAGCAAGATTGAATGGGAATCCAATTTTTATAGGGCAACACCACATACAGGTGACATTGATTTTTGTTAATAGGGCCATAAGAAAAGCCCAATCCTGAAGTACATGGCCTCAGGCAAAATTGGGATCCTAAGCATAATTTTTTGTAGGTTTTTATGAGCTGTATGAAGGCCAAAATCACACCTGTTAGGATAGAGTAAAAAATGCCAGTAACGTTTAGCAGTGAGGATCCAGAGGATCCCCTAATTAGAACAGTTTTTTGAAATCTCGGGAGCCTGGTGTAATGGGAGTGTTGAAGTCAGTTGGACTATATTTTGGCTGGTTAACCTTCGCCAGTAAGGGAACTCAGAGCTATGTCTGTAGGATATGCAAATAGCGGGAGGATTGTGGAAGGTAAATGGACTGCAGGCCCCACAATTGCGGGCATTTAAACTCTGTGCTGCCATTTCTGAGAGTTGAATGTAAATATTGCTTGTATCAGAATGATTTTGTGGAACACAGGTTGCTTGGCCTTTGGCTTTAAACGTGTGGGTCGAAAGGTTGATAGGCAAAGAATGAGTGGTGGGTGGGGGCTGTGAAAATTCTTGTGATGAAGTAGCTCTAGCAAGTTGGGTTGGTGAGGTTAAGGCGTGTGATGAGGAATGCATGGTAGCAGTCAGGAGCTAACAAGAATCAGCGGAGATCTGTAGCACTACACATAGAAGGGGCCAATCTTGCAAATGGAAAGTTGAACATAGTGTAGTAGTATTAGAGGGTATATTTCAAGTGATAGCCTCAAAGATATATTTTTTATGATCCCATCTGCATGGTTTTTGTGTGTTTCACTTCCCTCCGTGAACGTCATCCTTGTTCTTCTCTGTCTAAACAGATCCTACCCATCGCTCCAGGCGGAGCTCAAGTTTTCACTTAACCATTATATTAGAGGGTGAATTTTGAGAGATATCGTTAAGATATGGCTTTATGATCCCATTGTTTATCTTAATGATCCCATGTTCACTAGCATCGCTTTGCAAACACGATGTTACTTTGAGTTTGAAGGCAGGATAGGATACAGCAGGGTCCTAGGTGAAGCGAACCGCCAGCTCCCAGAAATAGACATTCGGTGGGTGACACTGTTGCAAACAATCCTGGAGAAGTTCAGGGTCAGGAGTCCGGGAGGATGGCATAAGTGTGGAGCGAGGCAACTGGGCTGAGTCCAAGGGATAATTTTGAATAAGAGCTTGAGCAGGAGGTGAGGTCACTTTGAGCTGCACACTCGTGTGCCGGCAGGGGCCATGCCTCCTGCAGTGAGGTCCTCCCCAGCAGCGAGCCAAAATTCTTTCCGAGAAGTCAGTAAGTCCTCTGTAGCCTGGCTTATCTATTTTGATGCCAGGAAGCCACGCAGGGCTGTCAGGTGGCGGATGGTCTCTCTGTTCTCAGGCCCGTGGTGACTTGAAGTAAAATTGTTTAGGCGGGCCCAGGTTCAGGTGGCAAGCAGCCCCTCAGATTTTGAAGAAAAAAAATGACTCCAGTTTTGACTTCAGTTTGCTTCTCACTGTCTAGTCACCCAGAAGGGATCCAGAAGTCCATTTAGTTGCAAACAGTGTAGATGATGTTTCTAAGGATACAGACTTCCTCCGTGCACCTTCTTCTTCATGTCCTCGGGCCAGGGTCCTGCTCCAGAGCCCATCACCCAAACTTTGTTTCTCCCCTGTCTAATGTCTCTCAGTTTGAATTTTTATCTAGCTGCTGTTTTAAGTGGAAAAAATTCAGAAGACTCATAAACCATAACATAATAAGTACAGGGTGACAAATGTCACTCTCCCCACCTTCACCCTCCCTGTTTCTCACCTCCTCGTTTTTGCCATAACTGATTATTTCCTGAGTTTCATTTCAGAGTTATTTTGTGGAAATATAATTATAAATTTGTATCCCAAGTTCTCCATTTCTTACACAAAAATGTATTATGCTTTGCTGTTTTCACCTAATATATTCCAGAGCTCTTCCTAAATAGTGTTTGAGTGTCATCAATTAAGTTTTAAAAACAGGGTCTAGGGAATTCATATTAGCTCCTACATTTGTCCTTATAGCAACTATATTTAAATGGAATAATTCTATATTGTTGCAAGTCGACCAATGAAAACAATTGGGAGGGTTTTTTAAAGATTTTATTTGCGAGATAGAGAGAGAGAGAGCACACAAGCAGGGAGGGGCAGAGCAAGGGGGAGAAGCAGAGTCCCTTCTGAGCAGGGAACCCGATATGGGGCTCCATCCCAGGACCCCGAGATTGTGACCTGGATCAAAGGCAAATGCTTGACTGACTGAGCCACCCAGGTGTCCCAACAATTGGGAGTTTAAATAGAGGGAAAGGCTCAAAAATATAGTTCTCGTATTGATGACTTCATCTTATAAAAGCCAATAGTAATTATTTTTTATAATATTTTTAGTAAATAAAGAGTAAATTTTTTTATAATTATCAGTTGAACGGCTGACTCTTGGTTTCAGTTCAGGTCATGATCTTGTGGTTGTGAGGTGGAGCCCCCCGAGTCGGGCTCTGTGCTCCACAGGGAGTCTGCTTCATATTCTCTCTCTCTCTCAAATGAATAAATAAAACCTTAAAAAATAATAAAATAAATAAAAAAGAAAAAACTGTGTCAAACTCTGCCCTATTGATGTCTTTATATAAAGATGTATTAAGGTGTACCCACAGAATGTAAAAGTGGGAAGGAGTTGGTTTGATTAGATTGAAGCAAGAATAGAATGGGAAGAGTATAACAAAGAAATTCGAGCTCTTTTTTTTTTTTTAAGATTTTTTTATTTATTTTTCAACAGAGAGAGAGAGAGACAGTGAGAGAGGGAACACAAGCAGGGGGAGTGGGAGAGGGAGAAGCAGGCTTCCTGCTGAGCAGGGAGCCCGATGTGGGACTCCATCCCAGGACCCTGGGATCATGACCTGAGCTGAAGGCAGATGCTCAACGACTGAGCCACCCAGGCGCCCAGAAGTTCGATCTCATTGCACATAATTTTAAGTTGATGTGGGGGAACCCATGATGATATTGGAGCTGTGGTCACCGGTCCTGCTGCCACTCCTTTGCTCCTGACAAACAGAAGCAACTATTAAAAAATGTTTTATTGTCTTTAGTTCTGGTGGATCATCTGTATGTTTAGTTAAAAATAGACACATATCGGGATGCCTGGGTGGTGCAGTCGGTTGGGCATCTGACGCTTTGGTTTCAGCTCAGGTCGTGAACTCAGGGTCGTGAGATGCAGCCCTGTGTCGGGCTCATGCTCAGCACAGAGTTCGGAGCATAAGCCCGACACAGGGCTCGATTTCACGAGAGTTTGCTTGGGATTCTCTCTTTCTGTCCCTCCTGCTTGTGTTCTCTCTCTCAAATAAATAAATAAATCTTTAAAAAAAAGTTTTATATTACTCTGTAGTACTTTGCCGATTTCAGCCATTATTAAATTCTTGTATGATGGATGAGGATTTAACTCATCTGCATGATCTCTCCCTGCACTCTTCTTCCCACACTGAGATCCACCGCCAGTCTCCGTGTATCCAGCATATATCCCTGCAACTCTAAGCTACACACTTTCACTTGTATTCCTTTTTCAAGAACCTCTTTGTTTCTTCTTGTTCTAACTCCCATCCTGCCTTCTACCTTTCAAATGAAATTTTTGTCAAAGATGGGGACTATTTTACAGGGAAGAATCAAGAACAAGACAAAGTGAATAGAGATATTTTGTGATCATTCTTATTAATTTTTAAATTATGATTTGGAAGGGGCATATGAATGAATCCTTTTCTATAAAAGATGACATCATACTCTTTATATACTTTTTATAAAAAATGCCAGGCTAGGGGCGCCTGCCTGGCTTAGTCAAGAGAGCATGAGACTCTTGATCTCAGGGTCTTGAGCTTAAGCCCGAGGCTGGGGGTGGAGCCTACTTTAAAAAAAAAAAAAAAAAAGCCCAGGCTAATGATGGGTAAAAGCTTCATAATGATATCACCTGACTATAAATAGGTAGATGTGCACTAAGAGAAATTTTGGGAAAAATAAACCAAACTCTAAACTGAGAATCTAAATTCTTTTATGATTCAGGAATGAGATCTAGGTTTTCCCTTTTTCCTTAAGACATTAGCCTAATGTTAGCTTAAACAGCTTACAAAACACAGGCAGTATTGGAACGATTTCTGACATGAAATAACAGTTTTTATTCATCCTTTTAAGAAAGAATGTGAAAGAGCACATATATAGGATCCTTTTTCTCCCTGGAGAAGGAATGGGGTACATACAAACCCAACCTTGATTTTTAGTGTCTTCATTTATTATTTATTTATTTATAAGATTTTATTTATTTGACAGAGAGAGCACAAGCAGGGGGAGCAGCAGAGGGAGAGGGAGAAGCAGGCTCCCCACCTGGCAGGGAACCCGATGCCGGCGGGCTCTCAGGACCCTGAGATCATGACCGCTTAACCAACTGAGCCACCCAAGCGCCCCTTTAGTGTCCTTTAAATAAGTATTTGCTGATCGGGTTTAGATCTGTAATGGGTTAATAAAAGATTGTGGGGAACTGAAAAATTTTAAAGCTTAACCTTAGAGATAATTAAGCTCTGCCAGAAAACTACCCATTGCCAGTAGCCAGAAATCTAGTCTGGAAGGACTGCTAATCTGATGTAGGATGATATGTCCTTGAATTTTATATGGTAGTATCATGCTTAAAAAAAATGCTGTCAACTAAAGCACGCTGATTTTTTTTTTAAAGATTTTATTTATTTATTTGACAGAGAAAGACACAACGAGAGAGGGAACACAAACGGGGAGTGGGAGAGGGAGCAGACTCCCTGCCGAGCAGGGAGCCCGATGCGGGACTCAATCCTGGGACTCCAGGATCATGACCTGAGCCAAAGGCAGTCGCTTAACCAACTGAGCCACCCAGGTGCCCAAGCACGTTGATTTTTTATAATTTAGTATTTTTATTTCCTATGTAGTGAAATAGCCCTTTCAGACTTAGATTTGGTATGTACCAATCTTGTGCATGCATATAAAGGGAAATATAAGTAAGATTGGTTAAGGGATTTCAAAAACTTCTTTGCATTCAGAGCCCAACTTTTTAAAATTTATTTTTATTTTTTTAATAAAGATTTATTTATTTATTTGAGAGAGAGAGAGAGAGAGAGAACACAAGCAGGGGGAGAGGCAGAGGGAGAGGGAGAAGCAGACTCTCCACGGAGCTGGGAGCCCAATGCGGCTGGATCCTAGGACCCTGGGATCATGACCTGAGCCAAAAGCAGCCGCTTAACCAACTGAGCCACCCAGGTGCCCCTGGAACCCAATTTTTCTAAGTCACTTTTTGAATCAGTTGTTGATGCCTATGCTTTTCCATACAGTATTGTCTTCGGTGCCACCAGAAGTGTTGGTGATGCATCAAGTCTTAAAAGAGTGCTCTACTATTGAATCTAGGATTTTTTTTTTCCCCCCAAGGAGCTGATCCTATTCCTCAGGTTTCGATGCTGGTATTTTCTGATCTAACCAGAAGAGGTCAATGGGTGTTTTCCCAGTAACATACAGGACTCATTTTCCTTCTTCGATGATTTTTTTTTGACCAAAACTTAGAGGGGTTGTAATTGACAAACCATACCATCAGAAATAATACCTAAGTCATTTCACTTTGTGTGTGTGTGTGTGTGTGTGTGTGTGTGTGTGTGTGTGTTAGGCTTATTTAAGTGTTCAGATGTAGGTTTCCAAAATGCATTAAGAACTCATGTACTTGGTGAGTAACTCAGGTCTCTCAGAAGTCTAAGCTCTTTTTGGCCAGTCCCATCTCTTTTTTATGTGCTGAAGGAAATCTCTTTTGGTCCTAGGAAAGTCTGTTCTTTTTTCCTAGGAAAAGCTCTCTTCAAGTTTAAGAGACTCCTATGCCTGTTAATTTCCTCCTCTTAGGGTTGTGGGTTTTATTAAACAATGCACTTAACTCAGTGGAAATAAGGACAATGTGAAAAGCTACATCCAAGTTTCTGCATGTGGAGATGATGACAACTAGGTTGATACAGCCACCTGGCCAGTACCATTAAGAGACCAGTTTGGAAAATGCACCCTGATTTCTGAGATGTGAAAAGTGTGAAAAATGTGTGTCTTCGCATCTGTGAAATACATTATGTCATGGTGGCTGGGTTAATGTATAATAGGTTTTCCTTCACCATTTCCAAGACTGGGATGTGGAAAAAGCTTGCCTTAGAAGAAATCAGTATTTTTTTTTTTTTTTTGGTGTGTTAAAAAATCTAAATAGGGGTATAAACCAAATAGTTGCAATAGCCCAGGTTTAAAATCGCAGAGAGACGTCCTGGGCGAGGCAAGAGCGGAGTAATACACAAAGAATGGAAACTATGGCTGCAAAAGCGATGGAGAATTTTAAAAAACGGGACAAAGTCCCTAAGCTTATCAAAATAAAAAATGTAATGATAATTACAATAGCCAAAGAACAAGGTAGCTCCTTCTAAGATTATTTTTACCTAAAACAGAAGCTCTCCCATCGGAGGCTCCCTCCATTTTAGGGACGATTATTTGCCTTATCACAGATTTTAATCGATTCAGGTTTGAGTCGCCCATTACAGTCAGCTGATTTTGCACAGCACCATGTTCGAAGTGGGTGGTACAGAATAGAATGCCACTGAACACTGAGGGGATTTTGGTTAATATTCGTAACCCTTTCATGTGCACGGGCGGTCTTTCAATACCTCACCTCCTTAAGCCTCGGTTTTCTCCTTTGTCGAAAGGGAAGAGTAGGCTTTCTAGTCAGTCCTCCAAAGGCTTGCCCCGAGCATGAAGGGCAAGAACATAGACAGAAGCCTGAAACACAGTGCCTAGCACAAAGTAAGCGCTCATTAAACAGCCGCTTTTGTTAGAGGCAGCTCACTGCGGCAAACACACGCGAACGGCGCGAACGCCGAGCCCTCTCAGCCGCATTTTCTTTTCTGCGGTTCCTAGGTTGCTGGGAATTGGCAAGCAATGGCTCTCGGGGCCCTCAAACGCTAAAACCTCGGTGACTGTCTCGCGTCCCGAGTCCGCTGTGAGCCCAGTCCTTTCGGTTGGTTAGAACAGGTTTGATTTTTACAAGCTCCCGAGTGGGGCCCTGACCCCGCAGGAAGTGTTCGCTTTAAAGGATCTCGGCGAGGGGAGGGTGGGGGGCGGGAGGAAGGGGGCTCGGGCGCCGGGGGCGGGGGTGGGCAGGGGGCGGTGCGCGGCTCCTGCGTCAGAAGGGGCCCTGTTTTTCGCACCTTCCCTGACGTCAAAGCTCAGTCAGGACTGCAGCGCTACGCGCCCGGTGGATGTCTACGTGGGCTGAGTCGTGACTCGGGGCCCGGGGCTTGCGAGTGACGCTCGCACTTCGCTTCTCCTCTCGCACGGGCGGGAGAGGCCGGGGGCTCCACTGTCTGGCTCCGCGGGCTGCGGGCGGCAGGCAGCGGGCGGCCGCGGGGCCCTGGACGGCCCGGGGGTCCGGGCACCGCCATGGAACCGGAATAGGAAGGGAGCGCGCCCACCGGTCCTCGGCCGGCGCCCAGGCCCGGAAAGAACCCGGGAGGCCTCCGCGGAGGTGAGAACCGCGCCGCAGAGCCCCGCGGAGGGCGCGGGCGCGGGCGGGGGCGCGGGCGGGGCGGGCCGAGCCGAGGCGGCGCGCAGCCGGGGCGACGCCCGCGGGCTCCGTGCGCGCGGCCGGGGGTGGGGCCTGCTCGCCTCGCGCCCCGGGCGCCTTCTTCCTCCCGAGGGACGGCCGGACCGCTCGCCCGGCTCCTGCATCCGCCTCGCAGGTCCTCCTCGGCGTCTCGTCGCCCCACTCCCTTTCTGCACCTCCTGCGGGAGCGGGGCCGGCGTCTCCGGGCCCGGATCGAGGTGGCTGGAGCGTGGGGTGGAGGTGGGGCGCAGGCTGCCTTGTGCTTCTGTCGGGGGCCCTGGGTCGGAGGGGCCCGCGGACGAGGCCTTGGGCTGGGCGATGGGGAGGGGGCTGCCCGCGGAGGTCGGATTTGGGGCTTTGTACCCGCGAGGACTTGCGGGGGCACCTGTGGGGCCGAGATCCGGAGCCACCTGTCCACAAATCCCCTTCCCCCCATGTCCTGCGCTGTGTCCAGCTGTCCCCAGACCTAGGCCTTTATCAGTCTCTGGCGATTGGAATTTATTTTGGAAGCGTTAGATTTTTGTGTTAACGGCCGTTTTACTATTGTCGCGCAACAGTTGTGTAAATCTGGGCAGATTACGCCGTCGTTATTACGTGCTCCCGAGAAGGCCCTTTGCAGCTCCTAGCATTATCCGTCGCGATGATTTTGGCAGCGCGGGGAAGAAATGCATAACGAGATGCTGGCTCTCAAGGAACTAAAACGTTTTTTATCCCCAGAATGGAATTGTACTTAATTTGTCTCACAGTAGTGATATACGATCAGGGAAACAAGCAAACAAACAAAAAACCCACTGACAAAGCCCATAGCAATTTCATCCTCAAGGGAGTCAGTATTAACAATCTGGGGTACGTAAACGCATATTCGTGTTACATAAAGGGGGGTACTAATGTAATCTGCCTTTTTTGCTTAATGCGTTGTGGCTATTTTCTGTATCAGTGCATAAACATCTTTCCACTGCCTTCTTAACTTGCACTGATTTGGACCCAAAGCCTGGAAGGCAAGAATTTTCTTCTCCCTGCGCCTTGGCCACTGGCCAACCTTAGTAAAACTCGTTAGAGATTTGACAAAGTATCACCGCAATGGCGAAGATATTGGATTAAAAAAAAGCTGAATTCAGGGTAACAGCCATCTTCTGTAAATATCGTTTGTTCTGCTTAATAATGTGAGGCAGTGTTTTTTTCAGATTGCAGTTTTCATCCATTAGTGAATTGTGAAATTAATTTTGTGGGTCATAGCTAGCACTTGAAATTAACGAAGTAAGATGGCATAGAAAATACCTGAATGCATTACATGTAGCGAGGATATTTTGTAAGCTTTGTTTTAACTGCGTTTCTGTGTGTGGGGGTGGGGTGGGGGGAGGGCTGGTGCGTGTGTGGGGTGCATGCGTGTGAGGGTGGCGTTGCATGTGTGACTGCGTGTGTATGCTGGGTTGTGATATAAAATGTATTGCTTCCTCGGTGCCATGCTAATTAAGTTTGAAAGTCCCTAATCCAAGGTACTGTCAGCACTCATCTCAGAATGGGAGCAATGATGCAATTAAGCTAAATGTTATCTTTACTCTTTTCTTTGGAATATGTGACAGTGTTTATTGCAGCAAATTAGATTCCTAATTATTTGTTTTCATGTAATATTAAAACAGTCAATTAGCATTCTTGAAAATACAGAGAGGAAGCGTTTTATGGAAGTTAAGAGGTTAAGAGCATAAACTGCTCAGATTGACCTAGGGTCAAATCCCCGCTACACAGTTTACTGGTGTGTGACCTGGAACAAGATACTGCTGCTCTCTAAACCTCAGTTTCCTGATTTGTAAGGTAGGAGTTCCTGGGACACCAATTTCAGAAGGCTGTTTGCTGTTCAGATGGGATAATGCGTATGGAACTGTTGACATAGTACCTAGCCCAGTTTAAGTATTCACTGAAATTTAGCCATTACTATTTTATTAAGACTGAATGGAGGGTCCAGGATAATGCTTGCCAGATGCATAAGATGGATAATCCAAACAAGTGGGAAGTTGAAAATGAGTTAATGTTGTAAGGAAAGGGACCCTGAATTTAAAGGGTCTTTTTATTTCATTTGGCCGTTGTTTTGTGATTGCTCCCCAATTGTTTTCCTATAGCTAGACAGGTGATTTTGATGATCTTATTCAATAAACCAAAAGGCTTTCTGTTGTCTTTTTAAGTTTAATATTAAGTTGGTGTCTCTCTTGTTAGGCGGTTGAAAAATATTTCCCATAGGGATTCTGGATTTTTGTTAGCTCTTACTTCAAAATACCGCAGTCAGCTTGGGAAACACACACTACAATTCTGAACTCATTTCAATAGTGTGTTTATCTCTGCAGTGGGTACAGATCTCAGGTGTGCAAGAAATAGTCCAAAAAGAAAAAAATATATGCAATTTTGAGACATTTGTGTTGAAGTCATCTCGGGGAGTTCAGAGGTCTTTGTTCACGGCCCCCGATCGGTTTATGCAGTTTTAAGTGTTTCATAAATCAATGAAATAGAATGTAAGCATTATCTTTTAGTATAGCCTTATTATTTTTATAAAAAATAAATTGAATCCTTTGCACTCAAAAAAAAAAAAAAAACACCATTGTAAGAGTACTTAATTGGGTGTGACAACTGTAAAAGGTTGGGGGAAATCTTAAATGTTAATCATAATACTGCTCTCAGTTTTAGAAATGTCTTTAAGTTCTTGTTCTATTTTAGAGGAACCAAAGTGAAAACTCGTTGATGGTAAATTATGATGTGGTTTATGAAAATATGAAAAAAATATGACTGGGAACTCTAGCTGTCCTATCCACAAAAAACCTCAGTGAAACAAAAAAGCTTAACTTGACCTTAAATCAAACATATATACATTTGTATATTTTAGGTTAGACAAAATATTGACGATGTATGTATTTTTAAAATCCTCTTACTAATTTTTAAATAGTTAACTCACCGACTGCTAGCTTTTATCTTGTCAGAAAAGAGGGCTTTTGTCTTACACGGGTAAAATACTATGCAATCATTAAAGATTCTGTTTTGGAATTATATATAATATATAGAGGTGCTCATCGCATACGGTTAAGTGAGAGAGGAGGCTATAGAATAGACTGTATAGTACCATTCCATTTTTGTAAAAACATGTTTAGAACAAAGAATATATGATGAATATTAATGGCAGGTAGTGGGATTATGACTGACTTTTATGCTCTTTATTTTTATAATTGTACCATCAAAAAATTTTTCATAATAAAAATTAATAAAAGTAATTTCTTAAAGAAAAAAATTAACGTGTGTTTTCCTAATTTGCAAGCATAAATGAGCCTAAGTCTTTGCTCTAATACTGATCCTTTGAATTTAGATGATTTGGATATTAACTCATTCTCCAGTATTCTAGAAAATAATGCTGAATATTTTAACTTACCCTGTGAAAAGCTCCTTTGAAGAGGGAAGAATCATTGTCCCAGAATTTTCTTAAATTCTGTTCCAGAATTTTCTTAAAGCTCTCTGCATATACTGCTTTCCAAAAAAATACCCACACTGCCTCAATATGTAGTCTAAATTCTCAAGTTTTCTTTTAAATACAATCATGTTGAAACTGAATCTGCTTTTCTTGCTTTATTGCCCCTTAAATTTTAAATAAAATCTTCGCTCCAGCTGAACTTGTCAGTTTACTATCTCTAAATGTACCTTCTCTTTCTTGCTTGTGTGCTTTTGCTTCTTTGTTACTTGGAATATTTTTTCCTGATCTTTGTTTAAGCAAATCCTACCCATTTTCCAATGTCCGGTTAAAAAACCATATCCACTGTGACATTTTGGCACTTACTATTTGTACATTTCTCACATACCACCTGGTGTTTTTGCATTCATTTCCTAATGCCATTTTAAACTTCTTGAGAGCAAGAAAGCTTATCTATTTCTATCCTTTAAAGCTTCTAGCATGGAACTCTGCACAGGGTAGGCACTAAATATTTATTTGATAATACAGTGCTGTCACTGGCTCTTCTGAATCTAAGTATTGGAATTTTTTGTTAACCAGCGGTTCTGGGTAAGGGGCAACACACTGCCAACAACAATGTGGAAGAATTAAAAAAATGGATAATTTGGCTTTATTGTCTATTGATATAGAGAGATGATAAAGAATTGACAGTGTTTTTTCATTGAAACTAACATAGGAGCTGGGGGTTAGTCCAGGACCCAACGTTAATTTCATGTAAATATTTCTTTCACACATTTCCTATGAACATTTCTCACGGGGGTTATAGCATCTTTGTTCTTAACCTTACCAGAGACCCAGTTTATTCTTTTGTAGCTGTTTGTTCCCGGAACCCAGAGATGTGAAATATATGATGGTGGGTTATATGGATTACTCTGCTCCAGAGCATTTTAGGAGATCATGTGGGATTCAGTGAGTCATAGTATGTAAAGTCCTTTGTGTTCAAGAGTTAATCTTTTTTTCTCCCATTGAAACATAATTGAGTTATTTTTCAAACTTATCTATGACTGGGGGGGGGGGTACTTACTTGGCCAATGGTAGATACTTAGGGGGCTTATCTTTTTTTTAAAATGCTTTAATTTACAGATGTTTGCCAGGACTAATACAGCTGATGTAATACCTGCCCTTTCCTGCTCAAGGTAGGTGATTTGTTACTGTATGAAAATACCAGGTACCAGTAGAATTAAGAATTGGTATTAAAAGACCCATTGGGTCATGAAAAGTAATATAATCCCAGACCCCAAAGAAATGATCTCTTTATTAAGTAAGAATTTTATTAGTACATAAAAAAATGATGACTTATGTAATTGCTTCAGCCTATCTCAGAATCACCTTAGAGCATTTTAAATATGCATGTGCCTGGCTCCCCGCCAGGCGATTTTGATTCAGTAGGTTTTTCGGGTGGGGTTCCTAGCATGTAAAGTTTTAAAAAGGCCCATCGGGTGCTCCTGAATCATTGTAGCTCATTGTCATAATGGCACATATGTGACACAAGATGATAGAAATGTCATAGAAATGTCAGATAATGCGGAATGGGAATGGGAAATAAAAATGGGAATTGAAGGCTGTAAGTGTTGAAGATCAAAAAATAATTTAAAGGAGTTCAATTTTGTGTGTGTGTGATATTAGACTCATACTTCAATTTTGCCTTTGATTCAATGATTGTCTTAAATATATTTTGAATTAAAGCACTACAAAGTTTGTTATTTTATGATTTTCAAAGTTCAGGTTTAAGTGCTAGGGTTCTCTCAGCTCGAAAATTGCCATATCTATAAGACAACTAAAGCTTGTTTCATTTTGTTGCTTCAGGTTAATAAATAAAGTAAAATAATGGAAAAAAGACCAGAATTTAAGGAAGTCATTTTTTTTTTTTTAATATATATTCTCTCTTTCAGAGGCTGGTTTAATTGATTTATTTTCCCCGTAAGTGTGGAAGTCAGAAAGTCAGAGTTTCTCATAATAAGACGTAACAGGTAAGTGAATGTTATGGTAGCATTTGATTTACTGTTTTCACTGATTTCAAGGCTGTGATTTCATTTTAAAGGTTGATTTTAATGAGTAAACTTTTTGTGTTGTGGGATCATCTTATCAGAAATACTCAGCACATTATAGGATCATTCTGTTACATATTCTCCAACAGACACGAATGTTTAAAATAACTAGAATTAAAACTTGATGAAATTATTTCTTACAATTCTGTTTGTACTTTAACAAAACACAGCCAAAAAACTGAAATTGTATTACTTAAAATAATCGTTAATTGTAAACACTTTGTGTCAGTGAATAAATTGGCTGTGTATCAAAGTTACTTGGGGAGTTAAAAAAATTCTGAATTCTAGGCTCTTTCTCAGCCCTGCTAAATCAGAATTTTGGGGAATGATTTTGATATTCAGCCTGGCTTGTGAACCACTGCAGTATGTAATGTTGAAGGATTAGAGTTTTAAGGGGGTAGGAACTTGGAAACTTTTTTATTTGTAGAGAAATCTCATTTCACCGATTGGAAAAAATTCCTCATATTTAATTTGGTTTATGTGGTTGTCAGAAGAGAAGTGTCTTGTGTTTCAGACACGAATTAGTTGTTACTTTGATTTTTAGCAACTCTGTCAGATAATTTATTTTAAAATCTGCCTCTTTTTGGATTAAGCAGAAAGTGCATGTGGTATCTTTATTCTCATGACAGAATTAGACGTTAGGTGTAACACTGGAGTCTGCTTCTCCCTCTGCCGCTCCCCCTGCTTGTGCTTGCTCTCTCTCTGTCAAATAAATAAACAAATCTTAAAAAAAAAAAGAGAGAGAGAGAGAGAGAGAAGATGCACAGCTCTCCTATCTACTCCAGGGTCACCGATGGATTCAGCAGCTCATGGCAGCCTTATCTAATTTCATAATTATTAGAAAGAAGAGGGGGTTGGACTGAGGAATGCATTTCTGTTCTCTGATCTTATCAAAGCTGTTTTCCTCATGGTAGTAAGGAATGATTGTGTTTTTACCATTTCTCTTTTTTTTCAGTTTGAGTATTCCGGGCCAGTAGCCACCTGACTTGGGTTATTCACCATGCAGAACAGACAAGGATACTGCAGCTACTGCTGCGTGCGCTATAACAACCTGGAACAGGTGAGAGCATCCTGACAATGTGCTTATACCTCAGAAGCCCTCGTTTATTTAATAAATTAAATTCATTTTTTCATCCACTGAACAGATCATGTTGTGAACCTTCTCATTGGTAGACACTGTTTAAGGTTCTCAGGATATGACTATGAGCCAGTCCAGGTCCCTTTTTTCATGAAGCTTACTTTGTAGTGTGGTAAGACAGAAAATAAACAGTCATATGCGTTTTAGTACAGGATATGTCAGATTGGGATAAATGTTATGAGGAAAATAAAAGAGAGAAGAGAGTGCAGTTTTAGATAGGGTGGCCAGGTGAGGTGAAGGAAGTGACATTTGAGTTGAGATTTGAATGAAGTGTGGGGTCCAGGCTTGCTTTATTTCTGGGGGAGGAATTTCTAGGTAGCAGGAAGAGAGAACAAAGACAGAGACCCCAAGGCAGAGGGGTGGTTAGCATGCTAACCAAAAGCCAGCAGCCAACGGGGCTGGGGCTTCGGTGCTGGTCAGGTGGAGGGCAGGTGTTAAGTCAGGGTGAAGAATTCAGAGGATTAGATTCTATAAGACATTATAGAATAAGGGAAGGACTTTGAAGTTTATGCTTTCACACACATCTTTTAAGTTTTGCTGTAGTTAAATGTAGCTTTTTTTCCCTCCTATTGTTGCTTGTGTTTTTGGTGTCATAAAAGATTGCCTAATCCGAGGTCATGAAGATTTATGCCTCGTATTTTCCTCTAAGAATTTTTATAGTTTTTGTTCTTACATTTAGGTCTTTGGTTCATTTCCAGTTAGTTTTTTTTTTTAAATATATTGTGATTTTAATTACTTCCTAAAAGCCCTGTCTCCAAAGACAGTCACATTGGGAGTTAGAACTTCAACGTATGAATGGGGTGTGTGGGGGGGCACAATTCAGTCTGTAGCAATTATATTGATTTGAGTTTTAGCTGTTAAACCAATTTTGCATCCCTGGGCTAAATCCCACTTGGTCATGGTGTTTAATCCTTCTGTATGTTGCTGGATTTGGTTTGCCAGCATTTTGTGGAGGATTTTTACATCTATATTCATAAGGGATATTGTTTGTATCTTTCTTTTCTTGTGATGTCTTTGGTTTTGGTATTGAGCTTCTATAGAATGAATTGAGTAGTGCTCCTTTTTGTTGGAAGAGTTTGTGAAGCATTGTATATAGACATTTTGAAATAAGTAATCATGGTAATAGTAGCTGTAGTCTTCTGACTGGGATCGTTAACTTGGAAAAGTCTCAAGGTTTTCTTCAGGGTCTAAGCTGAGAATTGTGTCATAGGTGAAGTAGTAATATAATGAAGCTCTAGTCCTGTTAGTGCTAAGCTGTTTTATCATAAGTGATATCTAAGACCAGTTGTAATACATAAAAATTCAGCTATTTAGTGGTATTTGTTTGTCAACAGTCATTTAAATTCATACTAAGGAAAAGTTTTTATTGTTGTGATTTCTACATCTCTGCCTTTTTACAAAAAAAATACTTTCTAATGCTGGTTATAAACATGAGGCAGCAGGTAATAAATCTCAAAGCTCTCTTTAGTGTTTCTATCACGATTGATAAATTATAGCATCACTTGACTGGAAGATTATTTGCTGAACTTTTGCTGTTAATAAAACATACTAAATCTTTAACTACAAGCTCTATTCAGTAAGCATTCAGTCTAACTTTTTCTTAAGGTTTAAGATAATTTTTAGACATTTGGATACTCATGCATTAAACAGACATTAAAAAAGACTGTTTTTTTTTTTAAAGATTTTATTTATTTATTTGACAGAGAGAGACACAGTGAGAGAGAGAACACAAGCAGGGGGAGTGAGAGAGGGAGAAACAGGCTTCTCGCAGAGCAGGGAGCTTGATGCGGGGCTCAATCCCAGGATCCTGGGATCATGACCTGAGCCGAAGGCACACACTTAACGACTGAGCCACCCAGGCGCCCCTAAAAAAAAGACCGTTGACAGAATAATTTGTGCTAAGTATAAAGCCTTAAGTAAATAAAGAAATGGATAAGTTTCATGGCTTTGGAGAACTTTTAAGGCAGTAGAGAAATACAGGGCCTAGATCTAGGTGAATATTCAACAGAAACAATGGAAGCCAAAAGACAGAATACAACTACCAACTTATAATTCTATGCTTAAGAAATATATCCTTGGAAAAAAAAAGGTGAAATAGAAATATTTTCAGAAAACAAAAATTAAGGGAATTTGTCGGCAGCAGACCCTTACTGAAGGAAATCCTAAAAAGAGTTCTTCAGATAGAAGGAAGATGATTCCAGTTGGAAGCTCAGAGAGATGGGAAGGCATGAAGATCAATGGAGAGGTGGTAGGCAATCTAAATGAATAGTATCTTATAGGAGGGAGTTACAACAGTGGCAGAGAAACTGGAAAGAGAGTAAATCAAGTTAAGTCCTTGCTCAAGAAGAGAGTAGAAGTAATAAGTAATTTTAGATCTTGGTAGGTCAGGGCTGCTTGTTATAATCTGTTACCACTAATAGACTAGAAAAAGAGCCTAGCCTATAACTAACTGCCAAGTTAACAGAAAGGGGAAACTTGGAATAATAAAAAGCAATCCACAAGAAGGCAAAAAAGAGGAGAAATAGGGGCATTGGACAGGCAAGAATAATAAAACACAGATTTAAAAATAAAAACAAAGATTAAATCCAAATATACCAGTAGAATATTAAGTGAAAATAGACTTGGTGCTAGGAATGAAACTATATTTAATATTTTATTGGAGATTTAGCCAGGGAAATAAGGAAAGAAAAATTAAAATGACAAAGATTAGATAAAAAGAAACAAAACATTTTTTGTACACACTGTGATTGTGGACATAGAAAATCCTAAAGATATCTAGGTAAACTGTTAGAATTGATAAGTGAGTTTATTTTTTGTTTTTTTATTTTTAAATTTTTTTTGGTGAGTTTAAAAAGTTTCTTGGGCCAACATAAAAAGAAATTGTATTTTTAGGGTGCCTGGGTGGCTCAGTTGGTTAAGCGACTGCCTTCGGCTCAGGTCATGATCCTGGAGTCCCAGGATCTAGTCCTGCATTGGGCTCCCTGCTCGGCAGGGAGTCTGCTTCTCCCTCTGACCCTCCCCCCTCTCATGCTCTCTCTCTCTCATTCTCTCTCTCAAATAAATAAATAAAATCTTTAAAAAAAAAAAAAAGAAATTGTATTTTTATATCCAACGACACACAGAAAATGAGATTTAAAAATATGCTTACAGCAGCGTCAAAGAACATCAACTCTTCAGGAATAAATATAACAAAATATGTATAAGGTTTTATATAGAAAAGTATAAACATCAAGAAAAATTTAAGAAAAATTAAATAATTGGTGTGATATACCATGTTCATGGATTGAGAAAATCAGTATTATAAACATGTCATTTCCCCCAAACATATATATTGATTCAATGAAATTCCAAACAAAATTCCAGAAAAATTAAGTTTAATGAAAATTAAGCCTATTCTAAAAATATGTATGTACATGCAAAAGGCTAAGAAGAACCAAGATAATCTTGAAGAAGAAGAACAAAGTCAGAAGTAATAGCTATCCAAATTTATTACTAAACTACAGTCTTTAAGACAATGGTGCAAAATTAGAAAGATTATGGAAATAAACCAGAAACTTCAGAAACAGACATGTGGATATTTGATTTGTGACAAATGTGGCACTAAAGAATGGTGAGGACAGGACTTTCTTCAGTAAATGGTACTGGGTCAATTGGCTATCCATATAGAGAAAAAGAAATGAAACTCTATTACTGAATCATCCTGGATACAAAAGTCAGTTCCAGGTAGATGGTAGATGTAAATATTGTAGGTAAAACAATCAAGCTTCTAGAAATCAGTAGAAAATCTCCGTGATTTGAGGTAGGGAGAGATTTCCTAAACTGGTAACAGAAAGCACCAACAAAAAAAATTGGTAAATTGGACTGCAGTTAAGTTAGGAAGCAATGAGAGATGATTAAGAAAGTAGAAAAGTGCCTTGTAACTATTCCTGGAAAAAACACACACACATACAAATAAACTTTATGGACACCCCACCCAAAAAAAAGAAAGTGAAAAGGTAAGCCACGGAGAATGATACTTGAAACATAATTGAAAGAAGAGCTCATGTTCAGAATAAATAATCTCTGTAGTTCGTTAAAAAAAAAAAAACATGCACTTGAAAGACAGGAAGAGACTTGGACACACTGTAAAAGAAGATATCCAGGTGGCCAGGAAAATGAAAAGCTATCACAAAAATTGCAAATTAAAGCAACAGTGATATAACATGAACCCCCCTCTTCAGTAGCTAAAATTAAAGAGACTGACAATGGCAAGTGTTGATGAGTTGAGAGAGGAATGGGAACTATGATACATTGCTGGGGAGGGTACAAATTGGTACAGCAACTTTGGAAGACTAGTCAACAGAGGGTACTAAAGCTGAGCATATGCAAACCTTATGACCCAGAAGTTCCACCCTTAGTAATACACTCAACAAAAATGTATGCACGTGGGCACCAAAAGTCACATAGAAGAAAGTTTTTTGCAGCATAATTTATAACAGCCATGAGCTGCGAATGACACAAATGTCCATCAAGAATGGAATGAATAAATAATATATGGTATATTCATATGATGGGATACTATACAGAAATTAAAGCGAACAGACTACAGCTAATATGGATGAGTATTACAGATGTGGAGTGAAAGAAGATGAATGTAAAAGAGCATATACATTGTATGACTACCCTTAAATTTAGAAACTTTCAAACCTAATCTATATTAAAATTTAGATTATAGTTAATTTGGGGGAAGAGGAAAGGGATATTTGATTGGTCTGGGACATTAGAAGGGTTCTGAGTGCTCATTAGTTTTTCATGGATAGATGGTTATGGATGTGTTTATTTTGTGATAATTTATTGAGCTATACATATGATTTGTGCACTTACCTTTATGTAAATGTCAATTAAGGAAATTTAAAGAAACTGACACCTTCTGGCCTATATAGTGTGGTGTTTTCTGTGGTTTGTGTCAGTGTAAATTCTCCATTCATGTTGCCTTTTTAAAATTTTTACTGAGGGAGAGAGAGAATGAGGTTGGATTTTAATTGAACTTTATTTGTTTCCTTGTACCTTTGTTCCCTTCATGAAACAGGTGGGCTAGGGTACTGGACAGTGGGGAGCCTTTAGGCCAGAGGATCTTGAGACTGTCATGATTCAGACTGTTACTGGGGCTAAGGCAGCATCAGAGTAGACCCCTGAAGTCAGCATGGAAGGAGAGAATTCCAGGAGTTGTAATAGTGGTCAGGAGCTGGCAGCCTGGTTTAAGTTCTTTTGGCATCTTTACTATGGTATTTAAAGTATGACTTTCCCCGGGTATTGTTAAATGAAAACATGTTACTAAATTGTCAGGAACTCATGTTGGAAATACAGCATTAGCAGTAGTGTGATATAGGGAAAGAAGATAAGCTTAGAGGTAGATGCAGATCGAAATCCTGGCTTAATTGTTACTGGCTAGATACCCAGCTTGAGGCAGTTTACTCCAATTCTTTGTGCTTTCATTTCTTTATATCAAAATGGGGACAAGAGTTATACTTAGTGAAAATTCGATGAAATTGCTGCGTGAATGGAATAGCACTGTGTTTGATATGTTATAGGTGCTCAGTAGATGTTAGACTTCTTTCCCATCCCTTTTGATAGGTCACTAAATAATACTTGTGAACACAAACTGTTTCTGTGGAGAGAATTACAAAACAGAAAAATTCTGTGTATTTATTCCAGAATTCTGTTTAAGTGAGGATTTGTAATCTCTGAAGAGAAATGATAGACTTTTTGTGTATTAATCTTCAACTTTTGCAAATACAGTGATCTAGCCCTCTTCTCCCTTTGAACAGATTTTTATTATAAAAATATTTGCTTGGTACAAATATAAGAATTTATAAGAAAAAAATTAAAATTACTTTTAAATGTACCTCACAGATGTAAATGCTTTTAAGATTTTGGTGTATTTTCTTCCATTGATTTGTCTGTACATTTCATTTTATTTTATTTTATTTTTGTTTGTATGTTTTAAAACCACAGTTTTAGGTAAAAGCATACGTGTGATTTTTGCATCCCCCATTTTTCTCTTACTATCTAACATTATGTTATGTAAAAATTTTCATATTATTTTAGATAGTTTCGTAGTATTACATCTTAGGTCATATTATAGATTTTACTGTTAGACACTTTGGAGATTTCCAGTTTTTTGTTGTTACGCTGTGATAAGCATCATTTTTTTGCATAAAGCATCCACATTTAGGATGATTTCCTTAGGGAGAGATTTAGAGAAATGTAATTACTATATCCAAGGGAAAGATACTTCTATGGTTTTTAGATACACATTTTAGAATTGCTTTGCAGAAAGACTATATCAGTTTATACTTCTGCCAGGAATATCTAAATGAATCCATTTGTGAAACTCTCACTACTAATGAGTATTACCTGTTTAAAACTGTTTAGTGTGTTTTTTCTTTTTAATAGCATATGTCCAGTGCTCAGCACAGATACTTGACCACACAGAATCGACAGCGGATGGGCACTACTAGCTTGATGGAACGTTTCTTGCAGGACGTGCTCCGGCACCACCCATATCATTCTCAAGAAAGCAGGTAAAGTAGCTGAGCGGAATTCTGTTAGTACAGAGTTATTATATGTTATAGTCGATGTTTGTGTGAACTTTCTAGTACTTCTTAAAATGAATCTTTTCATTAAGGAATATGAAGTGAAATTTTACCTAGTAACTTCTCTTTGCTGCTATTTTAAAATCTTTTCTAGCTTAAATAAGAAATTTCACTCTAAAAGATAGGGACCACACCATGCTTTTTTCTAAAGAGAAGTCTTAGGTCAATAAATAGTTATACATCATTAAGGTATTCTACTAAGCATGTCATAAGATTAAGCAGGGGTAATGGTGGGGGCAGAAAGAGCCTTTAAAAGATCAGGAACAGACCAGCTGGTGACTGTAGCAGAGTAAGTAAAAACTAAGTCAGTTCCACCTTAACTGAATTATTTGCTAACTGAATCGAAGAGATAGCAAATAGAACTGGCTTTTAAATGATCTGTCGGTGTCTTGATAGCTTTTTCTTGTATCAATGTTTTGGTTGTTTTAATAAAAATAAATATTTTGAAAATATTTAAGAGTTAATGTCCTATGTCAAAGAAAAACAGGATTAGTTTAAGAACTATGTGCAAGTTTGCAGCTACAGCTGTATGAGATAAAGCAAAACAGATTATTAGCATATCTGTGCAGAATAGTTGAGATAAGCACCAGCAGTAGAAAAAGGATAAACTTTTTGAATGCTTTGCTTTGCAAGTCACAACCCAGAATTTAGCAAATGGAGAAAAAGTTTAAATGGGGAAAAAGTTTAAAAAATAAATGTTCTTTCTTAGCTGTTGGAAAGACAGATTATGTTGGGGTCAGTATAAATTTCCAGTTTATAGCTTGTATAAGCAATGCTTCAACAGACATATTTGTACATGCAGCTATTTCTTGTGGTGTAGATTCCTAGAACTTGAACTTCTGGGCTAAAGTTTCTGAGCCTTAAAAAATATTTTTTATCTTTTAACCTTTCATTTTGGAATAATTTCTGGCTTACAGAGAAGTCACAAAACTGGTACAAGAAATTCTTGTATAACTTTCCTCTGACTTCTTCAAATGTTAAATCTAAAATAATGACAGTACAGGGGCGCCTGGGTGGCTCAGTTGGTTGAGCGACTGCCTTCGGCTCAGGTCATGGTCCCAGGGTCCTGGGATCGAGTCCCACATCGGGCTCCCTGCTCTGCGGGGAGCCTGCTTCTTCCTCTCCCACTCCCCCGCTTGTGTTCCCTCTCTCGCTGTGTCTCTCTCTGTCAAATAAATAAATAAAATCTTAAAAAATAAAATAAAATAAAATAATGACAGTACAATGATCAAATCCATGAAATTACATCGATGCCATACTATTTATAGACCTTATTCAGATTTTGTTAGTTGTCTTACTAATGTCCTTTTTCTGGGACCAGGATTCAGTCCAGGATCACACATGGCATTTAGTTGCCCCATCTCCTCAGACGCCCTTAATCAGGATCAGTTCCTCAGTCTTTGCTTTCAAGCCTTAGACACTGCTGGCCAGTTATTTTGTAGGATGTCCCCAAATTGGAGTATGCCTGACATTTTCTCATGATTAAACTTAGGTTATGCATTTGGAACAAGAATAAATTATAATTGATGTTGTGCCCTTCTCAGTGTATTAAAGAGACCCATGTTGTCGTCATGTCTCATGGCTGGTGATGTTAACTTGGATCACTTAATTAAGGGGCTTCTCTACTATTAATGTTACTCTTTTCCCCATTATAATTAGTAAGACTTGTGGAGAAGTACTTTGAGACTATGTAAATAAATATGCTGTTTCTCATCTTATTTCCACGCACTTATTGTAAGCATTAATTGATGATTCTTCCCTGAAACAGTTATTATGTGTATTAATTAGCCTTCATAAAGAAAAGCTTTCTTGTTCCCTCACTTATTTGAGTATCCATTTATGTCATTATAAACTCATGGCTGTGTCTTTTGTGGGTTTTAATCCTTTACTCTTACTTATTTTGTTGCTCAAGCTGTGTGTGGAACTTTAAAATTCTTGAGACACTTCCTTAGAAGGCTATGCCAATTTTTATACAATTTATATAACATATATATAAATACCAGTAGTCTATGAGAGTGCTCATTTTTCTGTCACTCTTGCTAACACTGGGATTAGCAACTTCTTCCCTCCCCCCCATAACATAATAGGCCAAAAAAGCGTATCCCTTCATTAGCCTTTATTTACTTGAGAGTAAAATAGAACATCTCTTTACATATGTTTATTAGCCATATGTTTATTTTATGAATTGTTTGTAGATGTTGCCTGTTTTTCTATTGAATTGTTTATATATTTTGGATTTGTATTCAGTATTTGTAGATAATAGTCCTTTGTATTTTAAATATGTTATAATTATTTTCCCAACATCTGTCATATGTCTTTCATCTGTGTGTATTGTCTTTTACCATATAGAAATTAAACATTTTGACATAATATATGTAAGGGAATTTTCCTTTATGGCTTCTTTCATGTCTTTTTCTTCATGTCCTTATTTCTGCTTTTAAATATTTTTAATCTTCCTGGAATTAATGTTATCATATGTGGTGTGAAGTAGGACTTCTTATTTTTTTGTAAAAGTATATTAATTATCTCCACTGATATAAAATGTCACTTGTAAGGGCGCCTGTCTGGCTCAGTGGGTAGAGCATGCAACTCTAGGTCTCCTGGTTGGGGGTTTAAGCCTCATGTTGGTTGTGGAGATTACTTTAAAAACAAAAAAATGTCACCTGTAACATAAACTAAATTCCTCTATTTGTGTATCTATATCTATTTTCCCATCAGTATATCTGATTTTGAATTCCATTTTCTTACCTTGAGTTTTTTTAATCCCATGCTAACACATTATTTATGTTTATAAACATTCTAAATTGTAGAGTTTATTTTTAAAAATTTCTTCCCTCCCCCCCTTATCTAGACATTGTAGGTTTTTCTGTTATTTTAGCCTTCTTGAAAATCAGCTCTTGCTTTATTTTTGTTTTCTGTTTATTGGTTTTTCTTTTTCCTAATTAATTTTCTCAAATTTCCTGGGTGGGGGGAATTTGATTATCTTTCTTCCTGAATTAAGTGCTCATTTAGTTAATTTGTGCCTACTAATTCTTTTTTTAGTGGAAGATTGAAAAGTGTGAGGTTTCCATTTTGATCACCTCATAGATTTGATATGTAGTTTTTAAGTTTTACTTATAGATTTCAAAAATTTAGCACAAGAATTATATAAAAGAGAGGGTTTTTAATCTATAATGGTGAGATTTTTAGAGGGCTTTTTTGTTGTGAAATTAGTTTAAAATGAGTAGAAATATTGGGACACCTGGGTGGCTTAGTTGTTAAGCCTCTGCCTTCGGCTCAGGTCATGATCCCAGCGTCCTGGGATCAAGCCCCGTATCAGGATCCCTGCTCAGCGGGGGGCCTGCTTCTCCCTCTCCCACTCCCTCTGCTTGTGTCCCTGCTCTCGCTGTTTCTCTTTCTGTCAAATAAATAAAATCTTTAAGAAATAAAATAAAATAAAATGAGTAGAAATATAGATTGTGATTTCATTGTTAATTTTAACCACATGCAAATACAGATGCAAATCAAAGCATTTAGATGATCTGATTCCTAACTTTTTTGCGATTTTGCCTAATTGTTTGGTTTATGATTCTGCCTTACTTCCTTTTCCTTGTCAAACATTATAAGATTAATTTTATTTTGAGAATGTTGTGATAGTCTTTAAGACAAATAAATGGAGATGGTCTTCCAGGGTTCTGAAAAACTAGGGTAAAGTGGTGATTGTACTGCAGTTTTATTGATCAGAGTTCGGAAGTATGAAACCTTCTGGAATTTTTTTGCCCTATCATATTATTCTAGTGTCTGGGTTAACTTTTTAATTTTACAAATACCAAAAAATGTTCTTTTAGTGTTAATTGTAATAAAGTTTTATGGGGAAGAAATAATGATATTTATGACATGTTAAAAAAAGTTGCATGTTGGGGCGCCTGAGTGGCTCAGATGGTTAAGCTTCTGCCTTTGGCTCAGGTCATGACCCCAGGGTCCTGTGATCGAGCCCCACATCAGGCTCCTGGCTCGGCGGGGAGCCTGCTTCTTCCTCTCCCTCTGCCTCTCTCCCTGCTCATGCTCTCTCTCTCTCTGTATCTCTGTGTCTCAAAATGAATAAATAAAATCTTAAAAAAAAAAAAAGTTGCATGTGGCTGATGCATGTATACATTTCTCTTAGATGATTGAAGCATCTCAAATTGAAAAATATTTAATAAAGGTATTTTTTAGGTGTTAATCTATTTTTAAAAAACTTATTTATTTTAAAGCATTTTCTTTATTTTTAAAGATTTTATTTATTTATTTGACAGAGAGAGAGCGAGAGAGGGAACACAAGCAGGGGGAGTGGGAGTGGGAGAAGCAGGCTTCCCGCCGAGCAGGGAGCCCGAACAGGACCCTGGGATCATGACCTGAGCCGAAGGCAGACGCTTAACGACTGAGCCACCCAGGCACCCCAAAAAACTTATTTTTAATAGATTGCATTTTAGGACAGTTTTAGAGCAACAGAAAACTTTTTTAAGATTTTATTTATTTATTTGACAGAGAGAGAGAGACAGCGAGAGAGGGAACACAAGCAGGGGGAGCAGGAGAGGGAGAAGCAGGCTTCCTGCCGAGCGGGAGCCTGATGTGGGGCTCGATCCCAGGACCCTGGGATCATGACCTGAACCGAAGGCAGACGCTTAACCGACTGAGCCACCCAGGTGCCCCTAGAACAATAGAAAACTTGAAAAAGTAGTACAGAGAGTTCCTATATACCCTCTCCACCTAATTTCCCTATTACTAACAACTTACATTAGTATGGCACATTTGTTACAATTAATGAACCAATATTAATACATTAAGTTCTATAGTTCATTCAGCTGTTCTTAGTTTTTATCTAATGTCTTTTTCTGTTTCAAGTCCCATCTGGGATAACCATGTTCCATTAACTTGTCTCCTTAGACTCCTCTTGGCATTTAAAATTTTTTTCCGGGGTGGGGAGGCGCAGAGGGAGAGGGGAGAGCAGGCTCCACGCCCAGCACAGAACCTGATGCAGGGCTTGCTGTCACGACTGTGAGATCATGACCTGAGCCGAAACCAAGTGTTGGATGCTTAACTGACTGAGCCACCCAGACACCCCTGATTTTAGCCATCCTGACAGTGAGGTGTGAGGTGACATCTCATTGTAGTTTTGATTTGTACTTCCCTGATGATGAGTGATGATGAGACACTTTTCATGTGTCTGTTGGCCATCTGTATGTTTTCTTTGGAAAAATGTCTATTCATGTCTCCTGCCCATTTTTAATTGGATTATTTGTTTTTGGGGTGTTGAGTTTTATAAGTTCTTTATATAATTGGATACTAACCCTTTATCAGATATGTCATTTGCAAATATCTTCTCCCATTTGGTAGGTTGCCTTTTAGTTTTGTTGATTCTTTTCTTCACTGTGCAGAAGCTTTTTATTTTGATGAAGTCCCAGTAGTTTATTTTTTCAGAGACATGTCTAGGAAGAAGTTGCTGTGGTCAATGTCAAAGAGGTTACTGACTGTGTTCTCTAGGATTTTAATGGTTTCATGTGTCACCTTTAAGTCTTTAATCCATCTTGAATTTATTTTTGTGTATGGCAGCATTATCTACAATAGCCAAATTATGGAAACAGCCCAAATGTCCATTGACTGATAAATGGATAAAGAAAATGTGGCACATACACACATAATGCACACTGGAATATTACTCAGCCATAAAAAGAATGAAATCTTGCCATTTGTAATGATGTGGATGGAGTTAGAATATCATGCTAAGTGAAATAAGTCAGTCAGAAAGACAAATACTATTATGATTACACTCGTGTGGAATTTAAGAAACGAAACAAATGAGCAAAGGAAAAAAGAGAGAGAGGCTAACCAAGAAACAGACTCTTAACTATAGAGAACAAACTGATGGTTACCAGAGGGGAGATGGGTGGGGGGATTGGTGAAATAGGTGATGGGGATTAAAGAGCGCATTTGTGATGAGCACTGGGGGCGTCGTATGGAAGTGTTTAATC
Source organism: Mirounga angustirostris (assembly GCF_029215605.1). Taxonomy (NCBI): domain Eukaryota; kingdom Metazoa; phylum Chordata; class Mammalia; order Carnivora; family Phocidae; genus Mirounga; species Mirounga angustirostris. The sequence goes on from NW_026991711.1 coordinate 166,239,092, forward strand.
ACTAAATTGTACACCTGAAACTAATGTTACACTGTATGTTAACTAACTGGAATTTAAATAAAAACTTAAAAAACCCAACAGTGTGTTAAATAATAGCTAACATTTGTGGATGATTATATTTTCCAGGCTTTTAAAAAAATGCTCTTTACATATAACAACTAATTTACTCCTCAAAACAATCTCATGAGGGAAAGTAATATTCCGTTCTTTTTTTGAGAGAACTGAAGCCTAGAAGGTTATGTAATTATGTAACACTTTTTGCTGTTTACCACTCTGATAAATGATATATGGCTTTTTTTTTTTTTAGTAGTGTTTTATGTTTAGGAGCCATTTGTGTTTATTAAGTAGCAATTGGTAGAGCTGCCTCCACCTTCTGTGCTGATTTCCCTGCCTGCAAATACATACAGGGTACAGCCTCATGTGATTGCCTTGATTCTTTGTCCTCTGACAAGCGGGCCCAGGATAGAAAGAAAATAACATTATTGTGCCTTTATTGTAACATTTTAAATAGATATTAGAGTATTTTTATGGATTTTCCCCCCTTGCTTTTTAGATCAACCCAAAATGAGAGACTTCTTACGAATACTGCGTCACCTCCTGAAGTGGTTCCTGTTGATGATTCTGTTTCTGAAGGAGCGACTGAGGATGCTGCTGGAGTCAAAGGAGAGAGCTCCACCAAGGGTTTTGAACCTAGTAAAGAGTTGCATTCTAGACCCGGCAAATCTCAGGAATATATACAGGGTGTTTCAGTTAGACCATCAGTTATTCAAAAACTGGAGAAGGGACAACAGCAGCCCTTGGGGTTTGTTCAGAAAATTGGGAGTGGCATGAAAGAATTTAATCCAGTTGGTATTGGCCAAGCTACACATACTAGACCAAGCTTAATATGTCCTTCAGTGATTGCTAGTGCTCCTGCTAGTTGTTTAGCTGGAAGTTCCTTTGATAGACCAGTTACAACTAAAACTACTAGGTTACCAGCTGCAGCCAGTTCAGATTCAGTCAGAAAATGTGACCCAAACAAAGTTGACAGATACGTTGAACAGCCAGACAGGGGCTCTAGAAATCCTGTGCTGTCATCCAGTCTAGAAACTTCTTCAGTTTCCTATCAGAAACCTAAAGAACCAAATAGGAAATCTTTAGGTACAAATTCAGATAAATTGATTATACAGGAAGATGAAAAATCTCAGTGTAAAACTTTGTCAGCTGGCGCTAAAGTCCGTGAATTTATGGGCACTGAAGGCTCCTTAAAATCTGAATCTCTTTCCAAATTAGCTGTCAACCAAGGAATCAACCTGAATAAAAGTGGCATGCCTTCTAATAAAGGAATCTTTGAAGATGCTACTGCAAAGCACCGTGGGAAATTCTTCTCTGATATGGATCATACCCAAGAGGAAAAGCATTTGGTTTTTAATAAGTCAGCCTTTTTGGGACAGAAGAGCTCAGTGATTTCTGAAGTGAAGTTTGCTTGTGGCTCTCTTCAGTCAGCGTCTGATCAACCCGAAGAGGCTGCGCAAGACCTTTGGAAAGAGGAGCAGGTTGACCAAGAAGATAAAAACTATGAATCAAGAGCTTCTGAAATGAGTTTTGACTGCAGTTCCCCTTTTCATTCACCGACTGACGAATCTAAGGTGACTGCCAAAGAAATAAACCTTTCAAAGGAAGCATATGCCGATTTGCAGTGTAAGAATAATAAATCTTTCATTTCTGAAATAAGTTCTGATCGTGACGGCTCTCTTCCGTTGGCTACCAACCGAACTCAAGTAATTGTTAAAGGTGTAAGGGTTCAGAAGGCAAAGCCTATTAGCCTGGTTGATGAAAGCTATGAATCTAGTGATTCAGAGATTAATTCTGAATGTGATGCCTTACTTCAGTCAACCAATGACTACCCCCAACAACCTGCAAAAGAAGTAAACCTTCCTAAGGAGGAACACATTGACTTGGTTGATAAGAACTATGGATCTAGTAGCTCCGAAGTAAGTACTGATTCTCCATTTCCTCTTCAGTCAGTGGGTGACCAACTCCCAGTGGCTGCCACAGAAGCAAAACTTCAGAAGGTTCACATTGGCTTGGTTGATAAGAACTATGGTTCGAGTTGTTCTGAAACAAGTATTGATAATGATGCTTCTCCTCAGTCAGTAGTTGAGCATCCCCACCTGGTTGTCAAAGAAAGAAACCTAAAGGATAGACAGGTCTACCTGAAAGATAAGAACCTTAAATCCACCAGTGCTAAAGCCCATCTTGATTATGCGGTCTCCCTTGAGACAGTGACTGATGAATCTCAGAGGACTGTTGAAGAAATACATCTTCTGGAGGAGAAGAATGAACCTGTGGATATGAGCTATGATTCTCACGGTTCTGAAATGAGTTTTCACACTGATGCGCGATTAGTGGCTGGCCAATCCAGAGTAATAGTTAAAAAAGTGAACCCCCGAGAAGTAGCTGTTGACCTGGAGGATAAGAGCGTTAAGTCTAGCAATTCTGATCAAAGTTCTGATTCTCGTGCTTCTCTTTATCAGTCAGCTGGTGATCAACGTGAAATAAGTCTGAAAGAGTTAAATGTTGACATGGAAGTTAAGAGCTATGGGTGCTCCAGTTCTGAGTTGACTTTTGAATCTGATCCCCCTGCCATATCAGGTACTGAGCAGTCTGAGATGGACATGGAAGAAATAAGAAAAAGGCACATTAACTTGGAAGGTGAGCACTCCGGGTCAAATAGTTCTGCAATAACTTTTGATTCTGATATTCTTCTTCGCTCAGGAGTTGACCAGTCTCAAGTGGCTATTTATGTGGAGGAACCTAGTCCTCTGGAAAACAAGACTAATAAATCTTGTGTTGCTGAAATAACTTTTGATTCTGATATACCTGTTCATTCGGGGACTAATCAACCAGAACTGGCTGTTAAAGACATAATCATTCAGAAAGAAGAATATATACACTTAGGGAGGAAGAATGAAGAACCCAGTGGTTCTGAAATAAGTTTGGATTTTTATGTCCCTCATTCAGTGACTGACCCTCCTGAAGTAGCTATGGAAAAGCTAAATCTTCAAAAAGAAGAGCAGTTATACTTAGAAAATAAGGACAATGAACCTAGTGGTTCCGGATTAAGTTTGGATTATGGTATTTTTCATTCAATGACTGGACATTCTACAGATCCCATTAAAGAAATGAATCTTCAGGAAGAGCACATACACTTGGGAAATAAAGGTAATGTGCCTAATGTTCCTGAAATCAGTTTGAAATCTGACATTTCTTATCATTTAATGACTGATCATCCTAACATAGCTGTTAATGAGATAAGCCATCAGAAAGAACATACACACTTACAAGAGAAGGATAATGCATTAGGTGTTTATGAAACAAGTTTGGATTCTGGCGTCCATCGTCATCAGTCAGTGACTCACAAGCCTGAAACAGCTGTTAAAGAAATACGGCTTCAAAAAGAAAGACATGCTAAATTCAAAAGCAAAAGTGCTAAATTTAGTGGTTCTGAAACAGATTCTGACATCCCTCATTATTTAGTGACTGAACCTCAGATAGCTGTCAAAGAAATCAATGTTCAGAAAGAAGAACGTGTTCTAGAAAAAAAGAGTGATAAATATAGCAGTTCTGGAATAATGTTTGGTTCTGATGTCCTTCCTCACTTAATGACTGAAACACCTCACATTGCTGTTTTGAAGGAGGACCATGTTGCCCCAGAAGGTAAAACTACTGGCTCTAGAGGTTTTGCAGTAAATTTGAATATTGGTGCCCCTCTTCATTCAGTCATTGGCCAACCTCCGCTAACCCGCTTGAAGGAACAAAATGTTCATCTGGAAGATAAAAAGCGTGAATCTAGTCATTGTAAAATAAGATATGATTCTGGTGACCCTCTTCAGCTATTGACTGGACAATTTCAGGAAGTGGTTAAGAAAACAAACCTGAGGAAGGAAGGGAAAGTTGTAATGAAAAATAAAATGGTTCAAACTAAAGGTTCTAAATTAATACGTGCTTCTGGTGTTTCTCTTCAGTCTGTGGCTGATAAACCTGAAGGAGCTATTAAACGAGTAAACCTTGAGAATGAAGGTCATGTGAACGTGGAAGATAAGAACAGCCAATGTAGTGGTTCTGAAATGAGTTTGGATTCCGATTTCTTGGTTGAGTCAATAATTGATCAACCTCAAATAACTATTTTGGATCAGGACCATATTGAGCTAGAAGATAAGCACAGTCAATCTGGTGGTTCTGAAATGAGTTTTGATTCTGAGGATCCTCTTCAGTCAGTGGCTGAGCAGGTTAGAGAAACTGTTAAAGAAATAAGCCTTTGGAAGGATGAAGTTGATGTGGAAGATAAGAGGGATGAACCCAAGGGTTTTGAAATGGTGTATGATTCTAATGTCCTTTTTCAGTCAGTGGCTGCCCAAACTGAAGAAGTCGTTAAGGGGATGAACCTTTGGAAGGAGCATGTTGACTTGCAAGGGAAGATTGTGGAACCTAGTGACCCTAAAATAAATTTTGATTCTAATGAATCTCTTCAGTCTGTGGCTAATGAAATTCAAGATGCTATTGCAGAAATAAATCTTCTGAGGGAAGGACATGTTTGTCTGGACGATAAGGGCTATGAACCCAGTGATTCTGAAATAATTTATGTTTCAGATGTCCCTCTTCAATCAGTGGTTGAGCAACCACACCTTTTGGAAGGGGAACATGCCAATTTGGAAGATAAGAGCAGTATCGCTTGTCCTGAAATAACTTTTATTTCTGATGATCACCTTCAGTCAGTGGCTGACCAGCTTCAAAAGTCTGTTAAAGAAGTCGGTCTTTGGAAGGAAGACCATATTTACCTGGAAGATAAGAGCTATAAACTAGGTGACTTTGAAGTAAGTTATGATTCTGATGTTCCTGTTCACTTCGTGACTGATCAATCTCCTCTGGCTGTCAAAGAAATAAACTTGCAGAAGAGGGGTCATCATGACCTAGAAGATAAGAGCTGTGGACCCAGTGTTTCTGAAATAAAATGTGATTCTGGTATTCATTTTCAGTTAGAGGTTGACCAGTCTCAAGTGGTGTGCAAAGAAATAGATCTTCCAAAGGAAGGGCATCTTGGCATGGAAATAAAGAGCAGTGAACCGAGTGATTCTGAATTAATGTGTGATTCTGATGTCCCTCTTGAAATAGTGGTTAATGAACTTCAAGTGTCAGTTAAAGAAGCAAATCTTCGAAAGATGCTATTTGTGGACCTGGTGACCAGTGATAGTGATTGTGAAGTGATTGCTGAGTCTGATATGCCTTTTCAGCCAGTGATTGACTCACCTCACATGACCGTCAAAGAAATCAATTGTATAAATACGGAAGGTTATGATCTGGAAGGTGAGTGCTGTGACTCCTGTGGTTCTGAAATAGGATATGTTTGTGAAGCCTCTCCTCAATCGCTGGCACACCAATCCAAAGAGACTTTCAAAGTAGTAAACCAGAAGAAAGACTATATTATTCTGCAGGAGTCAAGCTGTGAGTCTTATGGTTCTGAAATAAATTTTCAAATAGATCCCCCAGATCGGTCTGTGACTCTCTCATCACAAGGGTCTGATAAAGAAATGGTGAAATACATTGACTCGGAAGAGAAGAGTTGTGGATCTGATAGTCCTAAAACAAATTTCAAATGGGAAGACGATTCTCAGCCAATGGCTGACCAGCTTCAGGAAGAAGACAAAGGGATCAACATTTGTCAGAGGAAAGGTCTCGAAACTATTGGCCGAAAAGATAAGCACTGTGAATCTCCTGTTTCTGCAGTGCGTTGTAATGCCTCTTCTGGGTCAGCCGTCCATCAAAGGGCTAGTAAAGGAAAACTTCTGAAGCTAAAACATGCAGATCCAGAAAGTATGAGCTGTGAACCATGTGGTTCTGGAATGAGTTTTCAGTGTGAGCTCTCTCTTCAGTCTGACACTGACCAGCCTCAAGAAGCTGTTAATAAAAAAGGACTGTATAAGAAGATGTCTCTGGACCTAGAAGAAACAAACCGTGATTCCCATTCAAGCTCTATTTTCGTGGTTGATCCTGTCAGGAGCCTGGAAAAGGCAAAGGAGGTCATAGAAGACAATCCAGATGAACCTGTTCTTGAAGCCTTGCCTCATGTCCCTCCTTCATTTGTAGGGAAAACATGGTCTCAAATAATGAGAGAAGATGACATGAAAATTAATGCTCTTGTCAAGGAATTTAAGGAGGGTCGTTTCCACTGTTACTTTGATGATGACTGTGAGACCAGGAAAATAAAAAAAAAAAATTTGAATGAAGGAAAAAAGATTACCTGGACTGACCCGAGTCAGGAGGACACTGCAGCAATTCAAGTTCTTTCAGATTGTGATGATAATGCAGGTGGCATTTCAGATACCGATGACTTTTCAGTGGCCTTAGATAAATCTAGCCATCATTCTCCAGTAAAGAGGCCTTATTATGAACAGTCATGGCGACTGGCTTCTCGATGTCAGGCTGTAAAAGTCAGCCATGGAACTCAAACCAATTTCACAAACCAGTCAGACACACAAGACAGTGGACAGGAGGACGACTCACCAACAGGGAAGCGTTCGCTTCTACAGGACAAAAAAACAAAAAAGAAAGTGAAAATTGGAACACTTGAGTTTCCTGAAACATGTACGAAAGTTTTGAAGCCTTTGCAACCCAATGCCTTAGTCTACGTTATTTCTTCAAATATGAAATTTCAGGACAGTGAAACTGCCAACTTCTCTAAAAAATACCGCACCCCCAGAAGTCGAGATGTTAGCGTAGAGTACAAGTATAAACGGAGCTCCTTTAACTACTATGACCCACTGAATAAGAAAATTGTAATTAATCCTCCACTGAGCATAGATGTATCAGACCCCGACAGAACTAACTGGCTTCAAGCTCATCTCAGCGACCTGAGCTCCAGTTCAGGCGAGGAAGATGCTGAAGATTGTGACCCAACAGCCGTTTTGACCATAAGGGATGAATTACTGGCCTATCCGGGGGCCCCCGTTTCTCCCGAGCCAGTGCCGAGGCCAGGGACTTCGAGCGCTGGTGCAGCTCCGAAGGAAGGTAACTTCCAGGTGACGCTTGTCCACCGCGATGCCGCCGGGACCTCTTCGAAAGCAGTTCCCCGTAAGTTCTTAGAAGGTAGAGAGAAAGTTCAGAGGCGGAGGATGACCGCGAACGATAATAAGCCGGGTTTCCCCCAGAAGGTTTATAAACCAATTAGTCTCCACCCGCAACCCAGAATCGCTTCAGAGAAACGGCCCATTTGGATTCAGACCAAACTAAGTGATATAATTCGGAAGTATCTTTCCAAATACTCGGCCTTCTTGCGTCGCAAGTACCAGTCCAGGAGCGCCTTTATTAGACTGCATCTGAAGAAGAAGAACCGCGACGTCGCTAAGTTAAAGAAAGCGAAGAGCCCCACGCGCATGGTTTTGAGGTCGTCGGTTTCGCGGGTTCCCTCGGGTCCGCAGGGTCCCTCCGCGCCGCCCGGTCCGCCGGGTCCGCCGGGTCCGCCGGTGGCGGCTGCCGAGGAGCAGTTAATCGCTGCCCCCGGCCCTACTCCCAAGCAGCCTGGGCAGGGTTCTCGCCCCGCTGCGGGAAGAAAGAGGAATGGTGGTAAAAGACGCCCGAGGAAGAGAAGAAGGCGGCTCTCTCGACCTGTGAAGATATATGCTTTGAGAAGCTTATATTCTCAGGTACCGTACTCCGATAGGATGAGGACTCGGCTCTCAAACAAACCGCGGGCTAATGAGACCACCTAGAAGTGTTGAGGCTAGCTGAGGATTCAGTCCTTCACTTGAAATATATTTGTGCACATAGCTTTCCCAGCTTTGGTGAAAAGAATTTACCTTCAACTATTTTGCTACAGACATTATTTTTCAGAACTTTTATAATTGATTTAAAATTAGTGTTTAAGGTCCTTTTTTTTTTTTTGAGATTTAAACTCATCCTTCGTCCGTTTGCCGTAGAAGAGCTTCATCTTAATTTATATCCATCATTTAGCACAGTATATATACATTTTTTTCTCCCTCAAATCATGTCCCTCTTATTTATTTTTTATGATTGTATCTCATGTCAGCAGGTTATAATATTGCAAAAATGAATGTGGCAAACATTAAATGCTATCTTATTTTTCCTTTTTAAAAACTGAAACAAAGGAATATGTACTTCTGTGCGTTTCAGAGTGGCATTGTCAAAGTTGTATTCTGGATAATTAAAAAGAAGAAACTAGAATAAGTTATCTCCACTTTCGAGTGAGGTTGATTTAAATAATCACAAACAAAATATAATTGATCTTTCTTTTAAAAGCATCCAAGGAAACGAGATTCCATAATCTTTACTCCAGTTTTTAAAAACTGCCTAGTGATTTTATATACGTAAACACAAACTCCTTCTTCTTCATTTAAATTGGATTTGCAAGTCTCTAACTTTCCTTATTTGGACACATGCACATATACGATCTCTGTAGGTTTTTCTTTAGCATTATTAGATCTTAAGGGGAAAATGATCTTGCCAGTGTAATTATGTTTTCTGCCACCTTTATTCCTCTCCACCTGAAGTGCTGGTGGTTTAATATGAAAATCTGGGTTATCTTTATGGCCTTACCTCTTACAAATATTTCAGCCACTATCACATCATTTTCTGTAATTATTGAACTGAGATTGAACTGAAATTATTGGGTTGGTAATTTGGGCAGACCATTAATTGTTGTCATTAACAAATTCTTTGTAATCTTAATATTTCAAAAGATCTAATAAAACAGATAATCTACGTGGAGGCCAGTTTTGCAAGGGAAAAACTACATATTTGTATATTCGTTTGGCTTTCCTTAAACTTGCTAACTGATTTTAATAGTTCAAACAAAAGACATTAAGATAAGCAGTTGGGTCTGAGATACTCAGAATATGTTTAGATCCCTTATTCAGAGACACTGGCTGAGCTGGTACAGACGCATCCAATTACCCTGTTAAGACAAGGATCCTGGATCCTTTTCTATCGTTAATGTTAAAGGAAACATGAATTTCAACTATCTTGTATAAACCACATTTTATTGAAACTAGATCAGTGTACCATTATTTCAGAGATAAAAATGTGTTACTTTAGAATTAATGAAATACAGTGTAACAGTTGGTGTCTAAATGTAGTTTTATTTCAGGGGCCGTTTTTAACCTGTGGGTATGTTATGATGGTGTTCTGTTGTAATTTCTTTACTTCTAAATTTAAAACAGTAATTCTGTTGAAAAACAAATGGGCAAATGTTTATATTCTTAGTTGCAAAGCAACTCCAACCTTGCCTCATATACAAACATATTTTAATTCCCTTTCTTAAAATAGTACTATGGGCCACTAATTTAAAATAACCCTCCAATTTTAATTTAGAAAGAAAACTGTCCTACTGATTGGGAAGTAAACAAGCAGTTAATATGTAAAGATATCCTATTTGTGGATATTGGTGTCTTTTTTTTCCTGTAAAGTAGACACAGTAATTTCCTTAAGTACTATTAGTAGGCATTCCGGATGCTTTAGGTTTAAGTTAAAAAGCAGGAGATCATCTGGAAATAATGTACTCAATGATTATGATTTGTCATATCTATTGTGATTGCATCACGCAGAGAGGACAGTTCTTATAAGTCAAATGATTAAAAGCAGTTAAAAAATTTTACTACTTTTTTCACATTGGAGACTCTTCTAAATACCATTTTTTTGAGAGAAAAAAGGTTTATATTTAAAATTTATATTACTAAAAATATCGAAGTATAATACAGTCCTGATTATTTTTTTTTAACATTTTGGAAATGTTTATTAGTTCCTGTAGTCATTACTTTAGACAAGCTTGAAAACTTGAAATTGGAAAAATTATAATTTAAATTAAATTAGAAATGAATTACTTTGAGAATTTGGTAGGATACAAGATGTGCCCCTTTGTCAAAATATATTTTGGCTTCATTTGTCGATTAGATGAAACAGTTGGATGTTTTTTGTGTATTCAAGAGTGCATTAAATTCTTTTAATAGTGAAAAATCAAGTTATAACCACAATGAATATTTTATTAATCTTGTCCTTGTTCAGTATCTTGCATAAATTTTTATTATAATTGTCCCAAGTTATACAGTGTGTGGACAATGTTGTGTGAAGTGTGTTTTGCATTTGTGCATTTAAATTATTTGTGTAATTAGGGCTCTGAGTGACACTTTTTGGTAAAGAGAAACTATATTTAAATATTCAAGCAAGTATATATTTCCATGTAAAGCTAATGTGAAGACTAATGTATTTTTTATAATGCAGTTTAAAGAGTAAATTTGTTTTCAAAGTTGCCAAGATAAAATTTATCAAATATTGAAATTTGTCTCTACTTTCTCCTCATGTTAGGAAGTTTTTCTGGGAATACTTAAGGAATCAGAGAATAATGAAAACGAGTTCATTTTATAAATGGTCTTAGAGATAATAAATAAGAGAATATAAATGTTGATGCTGGTGAGGAAATAGTTTAACCAAAGATATACAGGTATGTTCATGGAGTACTTATTTCAAAGGATTAAAATTAAACAACTATTTATTTCTCTGGTGGAGTAGCGGGTTAGCAACTTTTCACTTTGTATACCTGTATTGAAAGAGTCACTGAACAGGACTGAGTTCAGGAGGCAGAAGCTACATCATTATTTGACACCTGCTGGGAAGAGAGAACTTCAGTGCCTCCAGTGTCATAGTGCATGTTATAAAGGACAAGAAAACATGGAAAAGTATACATATGTCACTGAGGTCGGGGCCTTGGGCCTCAATAGTATTGATTTCTGGGTTTTTTTGGTCCAGGATTATATTGCTAAGATGTAACAACAGCCTACTCTCTGTGATTCAAAAATTACTAAAGTAAAAATATGTGATGGATGTCTATATTCGCTAAAGGACTTTTATGTGTAGAAATAAAATGTGGAACATACTGAAAAATCATGTAATTAGGGAATTAACACATCAAAATGTCAACTTGAGAAGATGAGAGGCTGAGGAAGAGTCTCAACATTTCCTTAAACTTTATTTAGACCCAAAATATTAGGGAAATGATATAGTAAGTTTCCTTTGTTCTTCTTATACTTTATATGTATATTTAAAAAGTTCTCCCAACATAGTTTAAACTGTTTACCTTGATTAAGAAATAGGTCTAGGATGAACTATAATTTGTTGCTGAATCTTTAAAAAAGTATGAACTTATACTTTATTTACATTTATAATTTATTATATGCATGTTGTTTTTTTACATGCATTTTATTTTCTAAGTTTTTAAGCTGGACGTGTGTGTGTGTGTGTGTGTGTGTGCGCGCGCGCGCGCGTGTCCATCTTGAGCCCTTACTTACTAAGTGCCGGGCATTGTTCTGAGCTTTTAACCTGTATTATCTCATTTGATCTTCAAAGAGCCCTATGAGTTAGGTACTGTGATTGTCACTAAATAGCTCTATGCCTCAATTTTGGGATTACAAATGAGTTGTTATTTACTGTATTCAGATGGGGATTACAGTCAATCCCCAGTGCCAGGACACCACTAATCTACTGTCTGTATAGTTTAGCCTTTTCTGGACATTTCATGTAAATGGCATCATACAATATGTGGTGTTTGTCTGGCTTCTTTCATTTACTATAGTGTGTTTGAGGGTCATTCATGTTGTGGCATGTTATCAGTATTTTGTTCTTTATTGCTGAATAGTATTTATAATTAGTTTTTAATGAAGCTGGTAACAGAATGCTGGTCTCCTGATAAAAATAAAAAGCTGTTAGGCTTGAGGCTAGCTGTTCCTTTATGACTCTCATACCTGTTACCCTTGATTATTACCCCAATTCCAAGACCGACTGGATATCTGCCTTTTTAAGTGCCCTTATCCCATACTTGAATGCTTTATACTCCCTCTGTCTTTGATTCTTACTCCTTTTACTGCCCATCTTGGCATTCTTTTCACTGTGCTTTGTGAATTCTCATTTTCACTGTCAACACATTATCCTGTGTTTTCTCAATGTTTTCACAGTGGATTGCTTGAAGGTAGCCGAACTGAGAATCACATCCAAGTTAGCCATTCTCCTCCTCTCCACGGGCTGGAGAGCCAGGCAGTGTTGGTGATGGTACTGGTCATGGCGAACATTCTTTAGAGTTACACTTCTCCATAACTCCAGTACACACCATCAAAATCAAGAAATCAGCCTTGATAGGGTATAACTCTACTCCACAGACCTCATTTGGATTTTACAGATTGTTCTAAAATTTCCTCCAGAGGTCCAGGATTTGACCCAGGATCACACACTGTCATGACTGTTCAGTTTCCTTCTGTATGGAGCAGTTCCTCAGCCTTCCTTTGTATTTAATAACTTGACATTTTGAAGTGTACAAACCAGTTTCTTTGTGGAATGTCCCTCAGTTTGAGTTTGTCTGGTGTTTCTTTATAGTTAATGCTTTGCGGGGGTTGGGGGCAGAAATTCTGTGGACTTTTCAATGTATCATAACTGCAGCCATGTGATGTCAGTTTGAATAAAAGTGGTGATTGAAAATATCCAGTCTTTGTCTTTATCTTAGAGGAAGAACTTTTAATAATCGGAAATGGGGGCTCTCATAGTGGGTAAGTTATCAACAGTTAATTTTTTCACAACTGAATTTTGACACAATTGGGACGGAAAATTTTGTTCTATTTATCATCCAACTCATACATAAGACAGTAGCTTATGTGTACACTTAACAAATAACTACTCTCCATAACCCCAGCACCTCTGGTCCTATGCTAAGTCCTCTGGTGGGTGCCTCAGATCCAAGCATCAAGCACACAAGCCTCTAGTTACTCACTTTCATTAACTGATATGAATGAAAGTTTCCGTAGTGGTAAGTTAGAGAACCTGCAGCATAATTCTTACACTTTCAAAAGATCGCTAATAAACCTATATAGATAACATAGGATACTGCTATTTGGCATGGAAAAATTTCTCAACTTTCTGCACTGAGACCATTTGCAAGGCATTGCTCATCATTATCTGGAAAGATTGCTTTTCTGTGTTTGCATTATTATGAATAGTCTCTCCTGTGTTGGTTTGATGCATCAAGATGAATCGTTACATGGACTCCCTTAGTTATTTGGGCACAGAAAAGACTTTCTAAGGACAAGTCGATATATTCATCAGCTGTTCAGGTTTTGAGTTGAGCTATTGTCAGCTCTTTTAAACTGGAAAAATTGAGGGTTTGTTAATTTTTTTTGGAGAGTTGTTAATAGTGGTCACAGATAATACATGATATTATATCCATTGAGCTGAAGTTATTTTATGAGATGAATGACCACTTGAAAATAAATTATTATCTACCATGATTATTTCACTGTACCAAATGGTGGTAGCCTCGTAACTGATTATAACTATAGCTTCACACAGTGTCCTTACATCTAGAATATATTTAAGTGAGTATTTGGGGGGCATTGATGGCTCTCTATAGAGTCAGGGAAGCCACTTGATCCTTGTAAGTCATAATTTTCAGGTTTTCATTCTGGATATACCACTTCACATATCTATAACCTAGCAGAACTACAAAGTTCTTTTTTTCCTACAGAGAAAGAATCTCAAGTCCAATGTGAAAAGTTGCATGACAATGTGTGACAGTCTTTTGAGAACAAACAGTAACCCCAAATTGCCCAGCATAATCAGTAGTGACTGCCAGGTAGCATTTGGAGCTAGGACTTTCTTCAACCATGCTGAATGATCGTGTGAGGTGGCAGAACATGAGGAGAGTTCTACGTGGCAGAAGAGAGGGGTGGTGTGTGTGTGTTGGGGGGGGTAAAAAAAGGTGGCAGAATAAAAACAAAGCTAAATTTTAGGATTATCTATAACCAAGTGGTCCTTTTAAAAGTTGATAGTGGGCACTTGGGTGGTGCAGATGGTAACGGGTCTGACTCTTGGTTTCGGCTCAGGTCACGATCTCAGGGTTGTGAGATGGAGCCCCATGACTGGCTCCTCGCTCAGCGTGGAGTCTGCTTGAGATTCTCTCTCTTCCCCACCACTCTCTCTCTAAAGTAAATACATCTTAAAAAAAAAGTTGATGATAGCTCGGCCATTTTTAATATGTTTGGATCACCTGATTAAATGACCTCACTTTTTTTTTTTAAGATTTTATTTATTTATTTGACAGAGACACGGTGAGAGAGGGAACGTAAGCAGGGAGAGTGGGAGAGGGAGAAGCAGAAGCAGGCTTCCCACTCTGAGCAGGGAGTCCGATGCGGGGCCTGATCCCAGGACCCTGGGATTATGACCTGAGCCGAAGGCAGACGCTTAATGACTGAGCCACCCAGGCGTCCCTAACATTTTTTTTAAATTTTATTTATTTATTAGAGAGTATGAGCGGGATGGGGAAGGGAAGAGGGAGAGGGAGAAGCAGGCCCCCCGCTGAGCAGGGAGCCTGATGTAGGGCTGGATCCCAAGACCCTGGGATCATGACCTGAGTGGAAGGCTGAGGCTTAACCAACTGAGCCACCCAGGCGCCCCTAAATAACTTAACATTTAAAACATTTTTAAAATTTATTTTTATTATATTTTATATGACCATTCTATTGAAATAGCATTCATATGCCATAGAATTTACCCATTTAGAGTACAATTCAATGGTTTTTAGTGTATTCACAGAGTTGTGTAGCCACCGCCACAATCCATTTTAGAACATTTTTGTCAATCAAACCCCATGCACACCAGCAGTCAATAAATCACATTTGAAACCAAAAAGAAACCCCATGCTTGTTAACAGTTGCCCTCCACTCCCTCAACCTCTCCCTTTATCCCAGCCTCCTGGCAGTCACTAATCTACTTGCTGTCTCTATGGATATCCCTATTCTGGCCATTTTATAAAAACAGGATCATATAATATGTGGCATTTTTGTGACTGGCTTCTTTCACCTTGCATAATGTTGTAGCATGGTTTGGTACTTCATTTCTTTTTATTGCCAAGTAACATCTCATTGTATGGATAGATCACATTTAATTTATCCCCTCATCAGTTTTTTCCATGCCAAATAGCAGTATCCTGCCAGCCCTGATTCTTTTTTTTGTTTTTGTCTTTTTTAAAATTTTATTTTATTATGTTATGTTAGTAACCATACATTACATCATTAGTTTTTGATGTAGTGTTCCATGATTCATTGTTTGTGTATAACACCCAGTGCTCCATGCAGTACGTGCCCTCCTTAATACCCACCACCGGGCTACCCCCCCCCCTCGTCCCCCCTAAAATCCTCAGTTTGGGGCGCCTGGGTGGCTCAGTCGTTAAGCGTCTGCCTTCGGCTCAGGTCATGATCCCAGGGTCCCGGGATCGAGCCCCGCATCGGGCTCCCTGCTTGGCAGGAAGCCTGCTTCTCCCTCTCCCACTCCCCCTGCTTGTGTACCCTCTCTTGCTGTGTCTTTCTCTGTCAAATAAATAAATTTAAAAAAATAAAATAAAACCCTCAGTTTGTTTCTCGGAGTCCATTGTCTCTCATGGTTCATCTCCCCCTCCGATTCCCCCCCTTCATTTTTCCCTTCCTTCTCCTAATGTTCTCCATACTATTCCTTATGTTCCACATAAAAGTGAAACCATATGATAATTGACTTTCTCTGCTTGACTTATTTCACTTAGCATAATCTCCTCCAGTCCCATCCATGTTGGTGTAAAAGTTGGGTATTCATCCTTTCTGATGGCTGCATAATATTCCATTGTATATATGGGCCACATCTTCTTTATCCATTCGTCTGTTGAAGGGCATCTCGGCTCTTTCCACAGTTTGGCTATTGTGGACATTTGCCAGCTCTGATTCTTTTTTTTTTTTTTTAAAGATTTTATTTATTTATTTGAGACAGAGAGAATGAGATACAGAGAGCATGAGAGGGAGGAGGGTCAGAGGGAGAAGGAGACACCCTGCCGAGCAGGGAGCCCGATGCGGGACTCGATCCCGGGACTCCAGGATCATGACCTGAGCCGAAGGCAGTCGCTTAACCAACTGAGCCACCCAGGCGCCCACCAGCTCTGATTCTTAATGGCAGCTCTGGTCTCACCTCCTCCAGGCGGCCTTTCCTGACTCACCTCTGTTACGGAACCGTGAACCTATCTTTTCTCGGTCTAACGCTCCACCACAACACTGTGAGGGCAGGAATGCGCCTTTCATTTCTGCATCCCTGCAACTTGGCAACTGGCCTAGCTTGGTGTCGCCCCCCTTCAGCTGTCCCTTCTGGGTGAATTTGGCACATTTGTATACCATCTATATTATTGTTTATATTGAGAGATTTATAAAATAAAGGAGAAAGCAAGAATATTTAATAAATATTCATGTTGCTTTCATCTAGATTACTAACATAGTGTTATATTTCTTTCAAGTCACTTTCTTTTTTACAAAAAAGGAATTGAAATTTTTTATAATTTTTATTTCCTTGGATCATCAATTTTAGCCATATTCCTTCCTCTCTTCCCTTCCTCTTAGGGAGAAAGTTTTTAAGGAAAAGTGGCAAGAGGGGTGCCTGGGTGGCTCAGCCTCTCCCTCTGTCTGCCACTCCCCCTTCTTGTGCTCGCTCGCTCTCTCTAATAAATAAACAAAAATTGAAAAAAATTAGCAACAGTAACTAGTAATAAAATAGAACAATTCTAACAATACACTGTGATAAAAGTTATGTGAATGTGGTCTCTTTTAAAATATCTTACTGTAATGTTCTCACCCTTCCTGCATTGATGTGAGATGATAAAACACCTACGTGACGAGATGAAGTATGGTGAATGGCGGAGGCTAACGAAGTTGAGTTAGGCTACGATTGACCTGGTGATTCGCCAGCAGGCGGTCATCGGCTTCCAGACCAAGGTTGACCGCGGGGAACTGAACCTGTGGATGAGGGTGAACTGCTGTAATCATTTGGTGTATTCTTGCCACTTTTTAGAAAGATTTATTTATTTATTTATTTGATAGAGCAGAGGAGAGAGAGAGAAAACACAAGTGGGGGGGGAGGGGCAGAGGGAGAGGGAGAAGCAGGCTCCCTGCTAAGCAAGGAGTCCGATGCAGGACTCGATCCCAGGACCCCGGGGTCATGACCCCAGCTGAAGGCAGACGCTCGACCGACTGAGCCACCCACTGTCCTAATTTATAAATTAAACTTTATCGTCAGTGTGTATGTATAGGAAAAAACAGTATATATAGAGTCCAGTTATCCCTGGTTTCAAGCATCCGTGAGCAGTCTTAGAATGTATGCCCTGCAGATAAGGGGCAACTACTGTATTTCAAATCAACCATCTCTGAAGGCTTTTCAACAAAAGCACAAAGCTCACACAGAGGAAGCCGCGGATATGTCCCTGCAGGGCACTTACTCTAATTCAGACAAACATGCCTCTATTTGGAGATAATTTCTTTCAGAGAGAATGTATGAAGTTCCTGTTAAATGAAAGATGTTGATGAGGATTATTTTGAAGAAAAATGGCCACTTCATTTTAGGTGTTAATCAAGGATGACTAGCTTCTTCTCCGATAATGTTGATTATACTCTTTCCAAATGATGTGGCTTAAGTTATGTAAATTAAAACTCTCTGGAATAGGTATGTTCTACGTCCGTTTCAATCATGAAGCTGCTAATTTCGCTTGCCATCGGTGAGACTATGGGCAAAAATTCCTTTTAGTTATGTGCAGGTATACTGTGGCAACAGATCTTTTGTTTAACAGGCTAAGTCCTTAAAGTACTTTTGGTACAGATTCAGTGAGTTAAATTACTCTAAGGAAACATTGGGGAGGGTATGTGCTATGGTGAGTGCTGTGAAGTGTGCAAGACTGTTGAATCACAGATCTGTACCTCTGAAACAAATAATACATTATATGTTAAAAAAAAAAAAAAGAAGAAGATAGCAGGAGGGGAAGAATGAAGGGGGGGAAATCAGAGGGGGAGACAAACCATGAGAGACAATGGACTCTGAGAAACAAAGTGAGGGTTCTAGAGGGGAGGGGGGTGGGAGGATGGGTTAGCCTGGTGATGGGTATTAAAGCGGGCACATTCTGCATGGAGCACTGGGTGTTATACGCAAACAATGAATCATGGAACAGTACATCAAAAACTAATGCTGTAATGTATGGTGATTAACATAACATAATAAAAAAATAATTAAAAAATAATTACTCTAAGGAATAACCATGAAGCCTGATATTCTTCCTCAACCCCTGTCCAACAGAAAAGCTTGTGATTGCGTTTTCAATACGTGACCTTTCTTTCAGACATCCAGAGAAGTTTATATTATATAGTACTTAGGGCTTAGCATTCAGGTCAAGGTAATTCTCTTTTCCTTCTGAACCACAGTAAAACTGTGTGGAAATGGTTCAGGAAATGTTTGCTTGAGAGGCAAGTGCTTGATGATAACTAGAGACACTGAGCACTCGTCCTGGGTAAGGGAAGAGGGCCCAGTGTTTAAGCAGAGCTCTCTGCCTGTGCATCACCCCAGCCTCTGAATGAACACCATGAGCCTGTAGTTGGGTCATGGAGAATAACCCAGTAGGCTCGGCATCATCTCTGTCTCCTCACTTCTTTCTTGGCCACCATCTCCTAATACAAAGTTGTATTCAGTATTTACTTACAGTTTCTCCCATCTCCTCTCGTGGGGCCACTAACCTCGTCTTGAACTTCTTCATCTTATGCCTAATGTATTCTGAAAGAGGCCGGGGTCTCTGGAATGATGGAATGAAGACCTCTATACAGGCTTCCCTTCCATAAAAACAAGGGAAATACTGAGAAAATATGTCAAAATCAACTTTTCCAGAACTCGGGAAATAAACCGAAGGCTTGCAATACTACGAGGAATGTTTATTCAGGAAAAACTGCTGAATCTCAGTAGGGAGCAGTGGGCTTTGTGGCATTTGAACCTGTCCTGCTCGCATTACCTTTTCCCCAGCTCACTGTCGTCATGTAAACCCGCAGCCTTGTAGCTCCTGGAGGGGCCAGGGTGTGGTCTCAAAAAGTCCTATCTCCAGAACACTGACTCTATTTGACCTGCCCATCCTGCAGCTCCTCGGAAGAAAACCCGTGAGGAGAGTGGTTTCCTTTTCTTTTTTTTTTTTTTTTCTTTGTCCTGATTCGAGTTTAATCTGCAGAAAAGCTCCTTCCTCTGGGCCCTTGTCGAAAACAACGAGCGGCCATTGTTTCCCACCACAGCTGTGATACCAGTTGGGGCAAACAAGAGCCCGGCCCAAACTTAAAAGGTGTCCCGTAGGAGGACTTGAAAAGCTCTGATATATTCCTGGGGTTCTAAAAGGCTCTGCAAACGTGCAAGACTGTGTGCATGCCTGGAAAAGATGCGAGAGGGCCCCCAGTCTCTCACCTCTGGCTGGCTGGAGCTGGCTGGAGGCCCTGCGCAAGGAGCTGCCGGATAAGGCAGAATTATAAACAGCCTGAGAGTCGAGGTCATGCCCCAACATACCTACACACAGAGCTTCTCACAAAAGGTTGCAATTCTTATTGGTTCAAGGCATTTCAGGAAATCTCTGGCCAATCATTAGCTGGCCATTAAGCTAACTGAAAAGAGAATTCAGTGGCTGTGCACTCTAGAGAATAAAGAATTTATAAAATTAGTCTCTACAGAAAGACCACTGGTGTAACAAACAACAGCCCCAACAACAATAAAACAGCAACAACAACAGGCACTGGGGTGGGGGAAGTCTGTTCCAGAGTTGTCACATTTTCTAAAATGTCTACTTTTAAAAAAAGAATTATTTAAGTAATCTCTCCACCCAAATGGGGCTTGAACTCACAACCCTGAGAGCAAGAGTCACATAACCCCCTCCCTGAGCCAGCCAGGCACCCCTAAAAGTGTCCACTTTTCAATAAAAAATTTTTATATAGTTGCAAAAAAACAGGAAAGCATGGCCCATGCCCGGGGGTGGGGGCAGGAAACACTCTTAGAAAACTCTTCCTGAGGGGTCTGAATTTTGGACTTATATTTATAAGATAAATATAAAGATGAATACTTATAAAGATTAATATTATACATACATAAATGTAAATAACTAAAGGAAACCATATCTAAAGAATTAAAGTGTGAGAACAATGTTTCAGCAAAGAGAGAGTATCAATAAAGAGAAGTTGGGAAAAAAAAACAGAAGTTCTGGGGTTGAAAAGTCTTTTCAGTAAAATTTTTGTATAAAAAACATAAACAACATGTCCTCCTTATGATGAAGGCTCCTTCAAGATGTAGTGTTTATCGTGTACATTACACTTTTTTTTAAAGAAATTATTTATTTATTTATTTGACAGCGAGAGAGGGAACACAAGCAGGGGGAGTGAGAGAGGGAGAAGCAGGCTTCCCGCGGAGCAGGGAGCCCAATGCGGGGCTCGATCCCAGGACCCTGAGATCATGACCTGAGTCAAAGACAGATGCTTAATGACTGAGCCACCCAGGTGCCTCATGTACATTACATTTTTGTGTCTCTCAATAGGTCTGGTGTAATACCTGGTTTTCCTGCTTAGCACTTAGCATACATAATTTGTGAATATGTATTTACTGTGTGCCTGTCTTCCCACCAGCTTGGAGACTTCATGAGAATCAGGCCTTGTCTACTTTAGTCTTAGTATCTATCCAGTATCTGACTTAATATCTGTATGATAGTTGCGTTTTTAAAAAGTATATGTTGAATAAATAAATTACAAGCCGGGGCGCCTGGGTGGCTCAGGCGGTCAAGCGTCTGCCTTTGGCTCAGGTCATGATCCCAGGGACCTGGGATCGAGCCCCCGGCGTTGGGCTCCATGCTCTGTGGGGAGCCTGGTTCTCCATCTCCCTCTGTTCCTCCTCCTTGCTCGTGCTCTCTCTCTCTCTCAAATAAATAAATAAAATCTTTAAAAAAAAAGTTTAAAAAATACATTATAAGCAAACTAATGAATGAAAGGAGCTATCATTTGATGAGCACCTGCTACATACTATGCACTGTGCTCGCTTTTTATATCTATTATCCAAATTAGTCTTTACAATCACTCCAGCATGGGTATCATTACCTCTACAGTCCGGATTAATTTCTTATCTTGGAGGTGGTAGAGACCATTAGTAAAATCAGTTTGGTTAGCATACTATTTGCAGGCTAACAGTCAGATGATGTTGAAGCCAGGAAATTCTGGACCTCCCCGGTTCTCCCTACTGAGTATTGTTGCTTGGGTGTTTGGTTTCCTCCTACCCTTTGCAAATAAGCATCCACAGAATTCCAGATGTTTATTTGAGTCTTTACATACGATTCACAGTGATAGAATTTAGGTGGGGCCTGCAGGGGAAGGATTCCACATGGCGCTCTGGGGACCTTACACACACCCACATAGGTTATGTCTACAAAAGTCCGAGCTACCGCCAATCTGAGTCTTGGCAGAACGCCTTATTATTCTCCCACAACAGGAGGGGACAGGAGGTCTGTGATGAGGTGGCCCAAGGCCGGCACCCGTGAGCTCCTCATTGCCTTGGGGTACTGCGAGGTGTGGCATTTTCTGCCTTGGCCCTTTGGAATATAGCTACAGACGATACAACCACCTAGCTGCGGTCTAGAATTAGCTCTGCAGCAATGGGACACCCCACGATGTGTTGCTGCAAGCTTCTGTCTCCTATTATTTGGGGGTCAACCTCTTTGTTGCATGGGACAAGGATGACGGGGAGCTGGAGTTTTGGCTACTCTTTTGCTGTCTAAGTTATAAATCGCCTACCTCTAAAAAGGGCTAGTGTGTTTTTACCAGTTGAATCTGTCAGCTGGTCTTGGCCTTGGCCTTCCTTGCTGCTGTGTGCTTTATAGGGCCCTGATCCCAGAGTGGGAGTCCTTCCAACCCAGATGCGTGGGGTGCCTCTCCCCCACCTGACTATGCCTTCCCTCCTCTGTGGAACTCAGCCCATAGGCTTTGAAGTCCAGATTCTGGTGGTTTCTCCTAGATTCCTTTTAATTTTCAAGACTTTGTGGGGTAGGGTCTGAGTCATTGTCTTTTTTTTTTTTAATTTTGAAAGTTAAGTAGAAAGAGATGTCAAGAATTGGAGAGGGGAAAATTTACCGAGACATATACACTTGGAGTGGCAGCCTGTTTTTTTTTCTTATGACTGGCCTTGAAAAAAATATACATATGTATATATTATATATATGTATATATAATTAATAGCTTTAATTATTTATAAAACATATATTAAAATTCAAACACCTAGCATTGGGTTTCTGGAAGGGTTAATCTCTTTTCAATTCTCACAGAGCTTTTGACTTCTTATTATGCAGAAGAGGGTTTTTTCCCTTCCTTCCTTGAATTTCATTAAAAAATCCTCTTAAAAAAAATCCTAATAACTTGATATTGCAGAATGCTGTGTGTGTGTGTGTGTGTGCATATGCGTGTTTTTAAAATTAATTTAGGAGAGGTAGGGGAGAGGAAAAGGCCTCTTAAATGAGAGAAAACTGAGACACAGAGATGGAAGACCAATTATAATCGATCAATAAATGTTGAAGGAACATTATGGTCCTCAGCAGCTTTTCTGATGTGCCTCTCCTGCAATGCGTACATCCGGGGCAGAGGCTTCTGAGGACACCGGTGTTTGGGGACTAGTTTTCCTTCAGGCTAGTTACTGGAGAGTACAATGTCCTCTAACTTCTTTCTCAGAGTGCCATGAGGGGGATGGTTGTGGCCATTAAAAATATTTAGTTCTGGAACATCAGCTAACAACCTGAAAGTCATTTGAAAGATTTACTTATGGATACCCAAGTCAGAGATGTTGACTGACTTTTCTTTACCAAAAACAGAAATGAAAACACATGTGTAAGAAATTTAAGGTAGCAGATTAGACAAATTTATCTGTTTATTGTAGAAAATTTTGAAGCTATGAATTAGCAAACTGGGAAAATTAAAATGATTCATAATCCCATAGTCCAGAAATAACACAGTTGGTATTTTGGTGTATGTTCTCCCAGATACACATTTTATGGGATGATCCTATAGATAGTGTATGGAGTATTGTTTTGTAACTAGCTTCCCCCCGCCTCCGACTACATAGGTTGTGAACATCTTTCCTTGCCATATTTTCTATGACATCCTTCTTAAGCCTGGGCAGTATTTCATTGCATGGATAGCCAAATGTTTATGTAAATGGTTCTAGATTGTCATATATTAGGTTGTTTTCAGTTTATTTTTGCAAGTATAAAGAAACCTACAACTAATATTCCTATGAATAAAGCTTTTTGAATATCCATGATAATTTACTTGGGATAAATTCTTAAAAGTGGAAGCTGGAACAAAGCCTATGTGCATTTTTAATAAGTACTTTTTCTAATATAGACCAAATTGGATTTATAGTTTTTTTTTTTTTTACCAAAAAAAAAAATGCAGTGGAGATTTTACATAAATGGCTCTCTCCTATCTTGGTCCATAATAAAAAGCTCTGTCATATGTGAAAGGCAATTTCTTTTTTTTTTTTTTTTAAAGATTTTATTTATTTATTTGAGAGAGAGAATGAGAGAGAGAGAGCACATGAGAGGGGGGAGGGTCAGAGGGAGAAGCAGATTCCCTGCTGAGCAGGGAGCCCAACGCGGGACTCTATCCCGGGACTCCAGGATCATGACCTGAGCCGAAGGCAGTCGCTTAACCAACTGAGCCACCCAGGCGCCCTGAAAGGCAATTTCGTTGAGGAAAAAAACCAATATACAATAGATATGCATTTTTCTGGTGATCTGTCTTTTTTAATTGTCTGTCTGCTCCATTCGAACGTAAGATCCAGGGGCACCTGGGTGGCTCAGTCGGTTAAGTGTCCGACTTTGGCTTAGGTCATGATCTCAGGATCCTGGGATTGAGCCCTGAGTCGGGGCTCCTCGCTCAGCGGGGAGTCTGCTTCTTCCTCTCCTCTGCCCCTCCCCCCTGCTCATGCTCCCTCGCACTCTCTCTCTCAAATAAATAAATAAAATCTTTAAAAAAAAGAATGTAAGTTCCATGAAGAGAAGGACTTTCCCCCCCCTGGTTTATTATATTTCTAGTGCTTGTACCTAACACAGAGTAGGTATTAAATAAATAATTGTTGAATGAATACATTAATGACTCAGGGCTTTTTATAGGAGCTGTAGCTAACAACACAAATTTGAGGTCATTAGTAAGTGCTTGAACTGCATGGTGTTAAGTAGGGGCCCATTGGTGAGGCAGGAAATGTAAGTTAATTTTATTGTATTGACTGGTAAGAAAAATGTGATTATCATATGTGTCAGCTCATGCCCTCCAGGAAGAAACACTGGGATAGAGTTACAAATGCAAGAGACTCACTGTGAAACATCACTGTCAGGTAAAAATCCCAGTGAAACTGAAACGGGAGGAGCAGGGGAGCAAGATTACGCACAGAAAGTCTTCAGATACAATATATGTCTGACACCTCGGAAAGGAGAGAGGGAAAGAAAGAAGGTTGGGTGGGCAGAGCCCCGGACTGTGGTGCAGGGGGATAAAGTTTTGGCCCCTGTCCCCTGCCTCCAAAGGGAGGCCCAATGTAAAGATGACCCAGAGAGGAGTTCCATGCCGCGCAGCAATGGCTCAATCATTGGCCCAGGAGGCTCACAGGCTCAGCTCATTCAGACCCCGAAGGGGCTGCAGAGAGGGGCTGTCCGCTAACTGCAGTCCTGACTTCGGACCCGCAAGCTCTTCCTAAGGGAGATCCAAGAGATGCAGCTCCATGGTTACCATGGTCCTCTCCTGAGCCATGCTGGTGCACTTCTCCACACATATCGGGAGAGCTGCTTCTCCGGGGTGTATTACAGAGTATTGCCTTTAAGCTTGCACCTTGGTGGGCCATTTCACTGCTGTTGCCGGCTGGTTGCTTTTTGGATAGGATTTGTATATGATACAACCATTGATCTCACGGTCGTGGGCCCGCTACTGTACTTCCTTTGCTGTGAAGTCATTTGGATGTTTAGTCGTGTGTGATTTCATGGCTGCCAGGTGTGTCACACTAAGCCTTCAGATCGTGGTGGGTTTTTTTTTTTTTTTTAATTTTATTTATTTATTTGAAAGAGAGCTAGAGTACAAGTGAGAGGGAGGAGCAGACTCCCTGCTGAGCAGGGAACCCAATGCGGGGCTCAATCCCAGGACCCCGGGATCATGACCTGAGCTGAAGGTAGACACTCAACCGACTGAGCCACCCAGGTACCCCCAGATCATGGTTTTGGCAGGAAAGGTATAATCGGGAAAGACAACATTTTACTTTTTTCTTTTTTTAAGATTTTATTTATTTATTTGAAAAAGAGTGAGAGAACACAAGCAGGGGGAGCAGTAGAGGCAGAGGGAGAAGCAGGCTCCCCTCTGAGCAGAGAGCCCGATGTGGGGCTCGATCCCAGGACCCTGGGACCATGACCTGAGCCGAAGGCGGATGCTTAACCGACTGAGCCACCCAGGAGCCCCTGGATGCTTCCTGATAGGTGTCAACATGCAATATAAAGATCTTTACATTTTGTGCCCCTTCTCATATATCCAACCACTTGCCTCTACTCCAGAACTCCTTGCTCCAATCTCCCAGAATTTTTCTTCTAGGCCCCTGACCAGCCTACCAGGCCGTGCATTACTGTCCATGATTCTCTCTCTATATTCCTACCTTGGATCCTTTCTCCTTCCACACAAGGTGAATGATCTGGTGTACCGTTGAAGCTCCAGCCATCGTAAAGATTTTTCTCTCACCACTGTCTTTCAAAGTCACCCCTGAATGGGACTGTAATGCAGCCTCCATTTATTTTCAGCTTTCACTCACATCCAGAGCCAATCCATTTTCTTTTTTTTTTTAAAGATTTTATTTATTTATTTGAGAGAGAGAGAGAATGAGAGACAGAGAGCATGAGAGGGAGGAGGGTCAGAGGGAGAAGCAGACTCCCCGCCGAGCAGGGAGCCCGATGCGGGACTCGATCCAGGACTCCAGGATCATGACCTGAGCTGAAGGCAGTTGCTTAACCAACTGAGCCACCCAGGCACCCCATAAGAGCCAATCCATTTTCAAACAAAGGGCAGACTCCCTCCTCTTGCTTCAGCTGCTCATGTGAGGCCCTCCATGTGACTAGGAGGCATAAACCAAAGGAGGAGCATTGGTGCAACTAGGAAAGGACATGGGAGCCTGGACTACCTCCTCATGCAGCTCACACATGCTCTGGTCCTGCTTCAGCTTCATCCCTGGTGTACCCTTCCTATCTTAAAGGGGCTTCGCCTGGGCAGTTGTGTGCCACGACCTGGCCTCTACTATTTCGGGGACTCATTCTCACCATTGCTGTGAAGGAGCCGCTCTCTGTGACTGCCTGTCCCGCAGTCACCACTAATCTGCAGAGGACCACCGGCACGGGATTTTTAGTGATGTCACTGCCCCTGTCACCACAGCATTTCTGATGGCCTTCGTGAGTGATGGCTTTCGGTCCTCCTGCGGAATATGATCCTCTGAGTGGTCTTTTGGCCCCACATAATATATGCATCCCAGCATGTCCAATTCCCCGAGCCTTTTAATTATTTTCTCCACCGCCTGCCATGGCAACTCATGCATTTCAAATTCACTTAGCACGGGCCATTGCTTTCTTCGGAATTTTAAAGCCACCCTACCAGTGAGTTTGTCCCATCCCTTAGGGTCCTCGCCAGAGTGTTAACTCTTGTGTTCTGAGAGAATGTCACTAAGTCAGTGAGCGCTTGCTTATACAGGAGTTGGTCAAGCACACTCGAAATCCAATCCTACGGTGTCCACTAGCACATCCTAGCTAATCCTTGCAGCTCATTAAGGGTGTAATCTCTTCTTCCCTTGTTACTTCCAGCATATGCTCGGTTGTATTATGCTGGGATTTTGCCCTAGTTATTGATCTGGCAGCCTGGTGAGGAAGAGGGGTGACCAGTTCTCTTGCAGGGGAGAGGTCTCTGCAGTGTCTTTCTGCCTAGGGGCAATGCTAACTCCGAATAGGGTCTCATGAGGGAGACACTAACTCTCAATAGGGAGGGGTAGGTAGCTTCTGCAGTCTCCGCCGTTTCAGGGGAGTCCACAGAGCTCAAGTCTTTTAGGAGATACATCCCTATTCATTTCAGCAGTCCATATTTTCTAGCCAGAGCCCCAAACTTAGCATAACAGACTTGCCTTGGCTGAGTATTCAATAGTCTTTGAAGTTTGACTATCCTGAATTTGTTCCACAGCTGTGTCTATTCTCTTACTGCAGGAGATGAGTCTCTTTGTAAGCTGTCAGAAGGGTCCTTTGGCTCTCGTGCTTAGTTTTTAAATATTAACTGCCTTCAGTTTTTCATTATCTCTTCATATCCCTTCATAATAACCAGACAATTCCATTGTCCTTTTATGCATCATTCGCTCCCAAGCTCCTGTGTCACGGCACTGGCTGGAGAAGTCTCCACCAGAATCCTTTCCTGAGTTACCACTGGTCAAAGTTTAGTGACTAGGCTGCCATCTTGTGCCATCTTGTGCCATCAATGCCGCTGGGGCACTGGGGTCATCACTGGGCAGTAGTCACAAAAGTCCATCTTGTTATGGGCTGTCTTGGACCACCCCTAGTATTAACTGAGTTTGGATCCTCTGGGAAGATGGTATCAAGCCCAAGTTGTCAGTGCAACAGATTCATGGGAGTAACGTTGTGAAATATAAAAAGGAAAGAAAATAGGAATAGGCAGGAAAGGAGAAAAAGAAGGAAGATGGATTAAGTAGGAAGAGCTAAATCTCAGCCAACTCCATGAAGAGTTCCGGCGTAAAGACAGCTGATAGAGAGGTTCTATGTTGTGCACATTACCAGCCCCTCGTACACCTGCCACACTGAGTTATCGGCTTGGGGCTGCTAGGGAGAGTATGGCCCATCCTGGAGGTGCTGTGGCTGGAGGCTGTCAGCTAATGACCCTCCTCATGCTGACTGGCAAGTTCTTTCTCAAAGGCAGATCCAGGTGGTGCTCATCTTTGGCTGCCATCCCACATCAGTTATTTACATATAAACCAGATATGGTAGGTTAATAATGATTCTCAAAGATATGTCTACTTCCTAATCCCTGGAACTTGAGAAATGCCTGATTTGTAAAAAAGAGTCTTTGCAGATATGATTGAATTAAGGATCTTGAGATAAGATTATCAGGGTGCATCCCAAATGCCACCATACGTGTCCTTATTAAAAGAGGCAGAGGGAGACCACACACAGGCACACATGCATGCCGAAAGCATTGTGAAGACAGAGGCAGAGATAGGAGTAATGTGGCCAAGGAATGCCAGCAGCCCCCAAATCTGGAAAAAAGGAGGGACGGATTCTTTCCCAGAAGTTCCAGCGGGAGTGCAGCCCTCCTGACACCTTGATTTCAGACTTTTGGTCTCCAGAACTGTGAGAAAATAAATTTCTGTTGTTTTAAGTCACAAGTCACAAGTTTGTGTTTGGTTGTTAATAGCCATAGGAAATTAATACACCAGGTTTGTAATTTCTATTCTAATGTGTTTTTAAAATTGAGATATAATTCACGACATAAAATTCTCCCTTTAAAAATGTATAATTGATTTTCTAGAATAGTCACAAAGTTGTGCAAGCTTTACCACTAATTCCAGAATGTTTCATCACCCCCAAAAGGAACCCATACCTGTTAGTAGCAACTCCCCATTTCCCCTTCCCCTGGTCCCTGACAATCATTAATCTACTTTATATCTCTGTGGATATACCTGTTCTGAAACTTGCATATCAACGGAATCATACAAATGTGACCTTTTGGTCTGGCTTCTCTCACTTAACATAATGCTTTCAAGGTTCATCCATGTTATAGCATGAATCAGTACCTCATTCCTTTTTATGGCCAAATAATATTCTATTCTTTTTTTATTTTTTATTTATTTATTTTTTTAAGATTTTATTTATTTATTTGAGAGAGAAAGCACATGAGAGGGGGGAGGGTCAGAGGGAGAAGCAGACTCCCTGCCAAGCAGGAAGCCCGATGCGGGACTTGATCCCGGGACTCTGGGATCATGACCTGAGCCGAAGGCAGTCGCCTAACCAACTGAGCCACCCAGGTGCCCCACTATTCTTTTTTTTAAAAAAGATTTTATTTATGTATTTGAGAGAGAGAGAACACATGAGCGGGGTTGGGGGCAGAGGGAGAAGGAGAAGCAGACTTTATCTGCTTTATCTGCTTATTCCCAGGACCCTAAGATCATGACCTATGCCAAAGGCAGATATTTAACAAACTGAGGCACGCAGGTGCCCCAACATTCCATTCTCTGGATGTACCACATTTTGTTTACCTATTCATCAGTGATGGACGTGTGGGCACTATTTCTTGAAATAAAATTTCTATAGTAGAATTTTTTCTATTAGAACTTATGTTATCCAGGGGCACCTGGGTGACTCAGTCGGCTAAGCATTTGTCTTCCGCTCAGGTCATGATCTGGAGCCTGCTTTTCTCTCCCCTGCCCGCCTGCCCCCCACTGACTCCTTCTCACTCTCTCTCTCAACTAACTAACTAACTAAATAAAGCCTTTAAAAATTAAACAAAACAAAACAAAACAAAACTTCTGTTACCCAGGTGTCAGTTTAAATCATCCTTCTTAATATTTTGAGTAAATTCCTATTCCAGATCTGAGAATTCTCAATATTTCTACAGATCCTTAAGTAGAGAGAGTGAGAAAGGCTTACATTTTCGGTCACCTCCGGCTCCTGTGTCCTGTATTGACTGGATTCTTGTTCTTTGTTCTGAATACTGAGGGGGATGCTTCATGTCTGTATTGATGTGATGCCGGTTTTGAAACTGCCTTTTCCTCAATATCAGTTCTGACTTCAGTTGCCAGTGACAACAAGCCGACTCCAGCTTAAGCAAAATAAGGACTGTAGTGTCTTGGGCAGTGATTTTCAAACTTTTTGGACTCAGGACCTCTTTATATTCTTAAAAATTATTGAGGATCCCAAGGAACTTTTTTTTTTTACATGGGTTATATCTATTGAGATTTACTGCATTAGAAATTAAAACTAAGAATTTAAAAATATTTGCATATAAATTCAATTAAAAATAGCAAAAACGATTTGACTACATGCTAACATAAACAACACATTTTAAATGAAATATAACTATATTTCCCCCCCACAAAAAAAATAGTGACAAGAGTGGCATTGTTTTATGATTTTTAAAATCTTCTTAGTGTTTGATTTAATAGAAGACACTTGGATTTTCATGTCTCCGTCTGCATTCAATCTGTGGCTTTGGTTGAATTATGAAGAAAATTGGTTCTCACAGAGATATAAATTGGAACAAAGAGGACTATTTTATTTTATTTTTATTTTTTATTTTTTATATTTTTTAAAGATTTTATTTATTTATTTGAGAGAGAGAGAGAATGAGAGAGAGCACATGAGAGGGGGGAGGGTCAGAGGGAGAAGCAGACTCCCCGCCAAGCAGGGAGCCCAATGCGGGACTCGATCCAGGGACTCCAGGATCATGACCTGAGCCGAAGGCAGTCGCTCAACCAACTGAGCCACCCAGGCGCCCCAAAGAGGACTATTTTAATAGCATTGTCCTGTAATTGTGAATATTCGTCTTTGAAATTATACCAAAACATGACAAGTGGTAGTTTCTTTTTTTTTTTTTTTTAAGATTTTATTTATTTATTTATTTGACAGAGAGAGACACAGCGAGAGAGGGAACACAAGCAGGGGGAGTGGGAGAGGGAGAAGCAGGCTCCCCGCAGAGCAGGGAGCCCGATGCGGGACTCGATCCCAGGACCCTGGGATCATGACCTGAGCTGAAGGCAGTCGCTTAACCAACTGAGCCACCCAGGCGCCCCAAGTGGTAGTTTCTTAAAGGATAGTTGCAGTGTGGAATCTAAAACCATACCAACAATCTTTTTATGGTTTGCTACATTAAAATCCATTGATCTGTCTTGCACTTTGAATGGATCTTTTACCCATGTGTGATTTTGTAACACCATGCATTGGTGTGGAAAATACCATTTCACTGAGTTATGCAGATCTCCCAAATGTTGACACATTTCATTATACCGTATCGAAAAATCACATTTGTTTATATTACTACCAGTTTCATCAGAAAAGTCTTTAAATATTGGTAAGCTGTTAAGCTCACGGTGTTGGATACAGATTTCTAAAATTCTAATTTTCACTTGAAAGCTTGCATTTCATCATTGGCAACAATATTGTCAGTTGTTTTCCTTGAAGTTAAAGGCTCACTTTATTTTCAGTAAAATGTCTGCCAAATATCCAAGTCTGAATAAGCATACTTTGCCCGTCAGTTGTTCTTTCAAATAAAATGGTATCACATGAAAAAGCAGCCAGTCCAGTTTGTAAATCAACTGCTAATAAATGCTCTTCCTGGAGGCAACTATTTTACTTTAATATACAGTAGTTCTTTTCTTTTTTTTGAGAGAGTATGGATTTTATTATTAAAATATTTTTTATAATGAAAAAATCTTATTGAAGTATAGTTGACATACAGTGTTAATTTCAGTCACTATGTTGTATAGTGACTCAACAATTCTATACATTGTGTAATGCTCATGTTGGCAACTACCATCTGTCACCATGCAAAGTTATTACGGTATTACTGACTATATTCCCTATGTTGTACTTTTCATCCCCATGACTTATTTATTTTATATCTGGAATTTCGTACCTCTTAATTTCCTTCACCTGCTTCTTTGCCCATTTACAACACCCCCCTCCAGCAACCACCAGTTTGTTCTCAGTATACTATAGTTCTTTATGTGTACTTCTCATTTCATCTTACAGAATATTTAGAAGGCATGTTCTCAACCATCCAGATTTATTTATTTTTAAAAATATCACAGTGGCATGCTCTTTTTTTTTTTTTTAAAGATTGTATTTATTGATTTGACAGAGAGAGAGAGGGAGAGCATGAGCGGGGGGAGGGGCAGAGGGAGAAGCAGGCTCCCGGGCTAAGTAGGGAGCCTACGCAGGGGCTGAGCTGAAGGCAGACGCTTAACCGACTGAGCCACCCAGGCACCCCTCAACCATCCAGATTTAATAAAAATAAAAAATAAATAAAATAATAATTTTTACTGATTCATCGAGAGCATTCTTTTTTTTTTTTTAAGATTTATTTATTGATTTGAGAGAGCGAGAATGAGAGAGAGAGAGAGTACATGAGAGGGGGGAGGGTTAGAGGGAGAAGCAGGCTCCTCGCCGAGCAGGGAGCCCGATGCGGGACTCGATCCAGGGACTCCAGGATCATGACCTGAGCCGAAGGCAGTCGCTTAACCAACTGAGCCACCCAGGCGCCCCCATCGAGAGCATTCTTAAGTGAAACTGTTTTTGCGTTTATTTCTTTCCAGTAAGTGCATTTTGGTAAAGAATATAATGGCTGCTAGCACAGGTTGGTGCCACTACCATGACATATACTTCGGTGCCAATGGTCTCCTTCACTACTGTTTGTGCTAGCAATAGACATGTTGGCAAGGTGGGTCAAAATCCTCAGATACTGTCTTATTAATATTGTGAAATTGATTTTCTATCTCATCAGCCCCTGAAAGGGTCTCCTGGATCTCCGGTGGTCCACGGGTCATGTTACTGCTGCCTTAGGGTAGCTTTCTTCCCTGAGCCACTCATAGGGGCTGGAAGTGCTCATCGTCTTAGCCGGGGAGACTGACAATAGAGGTGAGAGGGCTGTAAACGTCACAATTTTGCACTGAAGTTTGGCCAGATACAAAGGAGTTTTGACCTGTTTAATCCGCCAACTATCTATTTTTAATCATCTGGCTCATTTGCTTATTTATTTCTATCACGTGGTTCATATGGTTTATATTATAAGCTACAGCAGTGAAATCGTGGATAAAATTGTTATAAATATTTCATAGTTGGTATGAAATAGATTGATGAGATAAAGATAATCTTTCAGCGTAGCAAGTGAAGCTGTTCAGCTTCTATAGGTTCTAGATGGTCTAAGGATATAAAGTCTCTTATAAAAGGGGCGCCTGGGTGGCTCAGTCGGTTAAGCATCTGACTCTTGATTTCAGCTCAGGTCATGATCTCAGCGTCGTGAGATTGAGCCCTGCATTGCGCTCAGCCCTGAGTGTGCAGCCTGCTTAAGATTCTCTTTCTCCTTCCACCCTTCCCCTGCTCAAGGGTGCCTCTCTCTCAAAAATAAATAAATAAATAAATAAATAAATAAATAAATAAATAAAACGGCTTTGATTTAAAAAACAAAAGTCTCTTATAAGAATAAAGAACAAGGGCAATATCAATTTTGGTATCTCATGTTTGCCAAATCCATTTTGATGTCCCAAATTTAATAATATCATTATACCAGAATCTAAAAGCATGGCATTTCAATATGAATTCTGTTTTTGTGAATTCCTGTTCAGAATGGATAACATTTACTGGTAAGTAACTTCACAGAAGTTCCTGTATTTTTTTAAGCATATGTTTTAATTCAGGCCAGTTTCAGTTTAAGCATCAACAAGATCAAAAAAGCTGTTATGTGGGTGGGGAGTTTCACATAAAGATATTTATTATGGTCATGCGGAGATATAAAAAGAGAATTTCAGTATGTCTTTAAATGATCTGAAAAGATATGCTTTATTCTAGTAGGAGCCAGTGAGAAAAAATAGACATTCACAGATAATACTACCTTAAGGGAATCAAGATGCGATATACAGTTGCCTTGAGCGAGAAATTGGAAGGTTTGACCAAAAATTGCTAGACTTTCTTCTAGATAAAAGACTCTGACCCTAAGAATTTAAAATCTCCTTGTCAGGGTACTTGTCTGAAATAGTGACCCTCAAAATGGTGATACAGCTCATTCATTCTGGCAACACTTTTATTTTTTTAATTGAGGACCTGTTGTATTTTAGTGTACTTAATCCGTTGGAAAATTATGAATATATGTCAAAGCTGAGTGTTGGCATTAACCAAATACCTAACAATAAATAGTTCAGCAATATAATGATATGATACGGGAAAATAGAAACGTGGTACAAGGTTGAATGCATGCATATGGCCCTCCACTCCCTATTCGTTTATTTTCATTCCGACTATACCGCACTTTATCCTTTTGTTAGTTTTTCACCTTTTGAGTGGGTCTCAGATGTAACACATCTCCCTCACTCCCGCTTCATTTATTTAGTCAGCAAATATTTATTGGTCATTTCTTGTGTGCTAGGCTCTCTGCCAAGCACTAAGGATACAACCATGAGCAAGGCAAACAGGATCATTTGGCACTTGCAATCTAGTTGAGGAGACAAAAATGAGACAAATAATTGCATAACTAATGACAGTTATGGTAAGTGTTACAGAGATTAAAATAGAAGGGCCGCGAAAAAGAAAAGGTACAGCAGTAGATACGCCCTGGTCTTGTGGATGGAGACTTATATTCTGCCTCGAGTACAGGTCAGGCAGCCAGTCACCGGGATGATGACTAACTGTGCAATCCCAAGAGGCAGACGACATATGTTAGGGTGACCACCTGTCTAGGTTTGCCTGGAACTGAGGGGTTTCCTGGGATGTGGGCCTGTTAGCGCTGGGACTGGGGAAGTCCTGATAGCTTGATCACCCTAAACTACCCCCCATCTCAGGACATTTTCTGTCCAGATAAAGGCCAGAGCCTCCTTTGGGTCTGATGAACCTTAAAGAAGTGCTTGGTAGTGATACAGATTTTCTCCTCCTTGGCATCTCAAGGGGATGGAATATAAAGGGATGGGTTGTAAAATGTATGAACTTGGTCACAGCAGGTGAGTCCTGAGGGCAGGTCTCTACCATCGAAGAAGCTTGTTCTGTGTGGCTCGGGGGATTTTCAGTGGCCACGAGCTCAGTAAGACTTCAATTACAGGGGGAGGTGTGGTTAAGTGGCTTTCCTATGGTTACAGAGCTAGTTGAGAGAATAGGTGATGCAGGTCTGGTTTCCATGGAAACAGACTCTGAGCTGAAATTTCTGTTGCTGATGGATGATTCATTAGAGCTTGCTCTTGGGAGTGAGGAAGCCAGGGCAGAGAAATGTGGAACAGTGATGCATCTGACTCACAGGCGAGCCTTAGCCAGGAAAGTGTAAAGCTGGGATGCACTTTCAGAGATATGTGGATTGTATGTAGGAGGAAGCATAACCTTTTAGCTGAGGGCACTCTCCTGCATTCAGTGGAGGCAGAGAGTACTTAGTCCCGAAGCGGGGATCTGGGCTCCACAGGGACAAGCATACCAGGCCTTTGGGTTTCAGTTCAGTGTTTCCATGACACCATGTGTCACCACTTATCAAGAATTGCCCATAGACATCTTTAGGCTCTTGATTTAGTGTGTCATTAAATAAACTTCCTGGCTCCAGAAAGATGCTGATCAATAATGTAAAATCAGAAGGTTGTTAATAATGAATGAATCTGCAGATGCAAATGGGATATAATTATTGCCTAGTGCTTTCGCTGAAGAGACACTGATTATTTCAGGTGGAAGCTGATTTTGTTTGGTGGTGGTTGTTGTTTTTTAAGTAGGCTCCATGCCCAGCGTGGAGCCCCACAAGGGTCTTGAACTCACGACCCTGAGATCAAGACCTGAGCTGAGATCAAGAGTCGGACACTCGCTCAACTGACTGGGCCACCCAGGAGCCCCGAAGCTGGTTTTTACTTTTTATTTTTTTAAAAGATTTTATTTATTTGAAAGAGAGAGAGAGAGAGAGACAGAGCATGAGTCGGGGGAGGAGGCAGAGGGAGAGGGAGAAGCAGGCTCCCTGCTGAGCAAGGAGCCTGATGCGGAACTCGATCCCAGGACTGTGGGATCACGACTTGAGCTGAAGGCAGACGCTTAGCCAACTGAGCCACCCGGACGCCCCTAGTTTTTAAAATATAAACTGTGACATGCCCATGAGCAAAGAATCAGATATTTTTATAATGCCAGCATTTGTTAAGGTCCCACAAACATGGGGGATGACAATTCCTTGCTGGCTTAGCAAATATTCTGTGGCCTTCTAAGAAATTTCAACACAAAGCTAACAGAAGGAGTTGAGAAACTGTGTCTAAAAACATAATTTTTAAAGATTCACATCAATTCTTTTTTTGAGTGATGTCTGTGAAGTCAAGTTTTGAGATTTTGATTGATTCAATGTTGGGCTTTTCTTAAATATCGATTTAGCATTATGTTAAAAAAATACTGTTTCATTATATAAAATTAGAACATTTAGAGTTGAGTCTGTTACAAAGGAAAGATAGATAATTGCTTCTTTGCCTCTAAATTGGATATGGTGAAATTGCAGAAGAGCGGCCTTCAAACAGAGCCGCACATTACAATTGCCCGGGGAGCACAAAATAAAACCTCCGGCCTCACCCTGGATGTTATGAATTAGAATCTTGATGTGAGCCCTATAGCTTGTAATTTGGCCAAGCTCCGAAAGTAATTCCTTTTCAGCTCTCCAGGCACCAGTCCAGTGTTCTGATTTACTTTTGGGAAGTGCTGGTGCAGAATACAGCTTCAGTGGTAGGCCTGGTTTTGTTGGTAAAATAAAACTTTTTTTTGGTGGTAAAATATTCATAACATAAAATTTACCACTGGAACCAGTGTTAAGTGTTACAGCTCAGGAGCATCAAGTACCTTCACATTGTGCAGACGCCATCATCCCTCTCCAGAACTTTTTCATCTTCCCCAACTGAAACTTTGTACCCATTAAACAATAACTCCCCATTCTCTGCCACCCCCACCCCAGGCAACCACCATTCTATTTTCTTTTTTTTTTTTTTCAAAGATTTTATTTATTTATTTGAGACAGAGAGAATGAGAGAGAGAGAGCACATGAGAGGGGGGAGGGTCAGAGGGAGAAGCAAGCTCCTTGCTGAGCAGGGAGCCCGATGTGGGACTCGATCCAGGGACTCCAGGATCATGACCTGAGCCGAAGGCAGTCGCTTAACCAACTGAGCCACCCAGGCGCCCCCACCATTCTATTTTCTGTCTCTGTGAATTTGGCTATTCTAGATACCTCACATAACTGGAAGCATATCATATTTGTCTTTGTGTGACGGGCTTATTTCACTCAGCATAATGTCTTCAAGCTTCATCCATGCTTTAGCCTGTGTCAGAATTTCTTTCCTTTTTAAGACTAAATAATATTCCATTGTATGTGTTTACCACATTTTATTTTATTTTAAGATTTTTAAAAATTTATTTGAGAGAGAGAGAGCATGGAGGAGGGGAGGAGCAGGGCGAGAGGGACGGACAAGCAGACTCCCCACTGAGCGTGGAGCCTGACGTGGGGCTCCATCCCAGGACCCTGAGATCATGACCTGAGCCAAAATCACGAGTCGGCCGCTTAACCGACTGAGCCACCCAAGTGCTCCTACCACAGTGTAGGCGGATGCTTCCACTTTTTGGCTCTTGTGAATAATGCTGCTTGAACATGTCTGTTTGAGGCCCTGCTTTCAGTTCTTTTGGATCTATCCCCAGAGGTGGCAATGTTGGATCAAATGGTAATTCCATGT
Source organism: Mirounga angustirostris (assembly GCF_029215605.1). NCBI lineage: Eukaryota > Metazoa > Chordata > Mammalia > Carnivora > Phocidae > Mirounga > Mirounga angustirostris. Next base: position 166,276,445 of record NW_026991711.1, read on the forward strand.
TTAATTTATTTTTATTATTTTTTTTATTTTTCAAGGCTCTTTTATTATAATCCATCATAGTTTTCCATGCATTTTTTTATTATGTTATGTTAATCACCATACATTACATCATTAGTTTTTGGTGTAGTGTTCCATGATTCATTGTTTGCATATAACACCCAGTGCTCCATGCAGTACGTGCCCTCTTTAATACCCATCACCAGGCTAACCCATCCCCCCATGCCCTCCCCTCCAGAACCCTCAGTTTGTTTCTCAGAGTCCACAGTCTCTCATGGTTCATCTCCCCCTCCGATTCCCCCCTCATTTGTCCCTTCCTACCATCTTCTTGTCTATGTTTAATTTTTTGAGGAACCACGGTAACATTTTCCACAGCAGTGGCATAATTTTACATTCACACTAGCAATGGGCAAGGGTTCTAATTTTTCCACATTCTCACTAACATGTGTTATTTTCTGTTGTTGTTTTTTAATAATAGTCATCCTAATGGATGCGAAGTGGTATCTCACTGTGGTTTTGGCTTATGTTTCCCTAATGATGTGTGATGTAGACCATCTTTTTGTGTGCTTATTAGCCATTTGTGTATCTTCTTTGGAGAAACACCTATTCCAGTCCTTTGCCCATTTTTTCCCAGCTTTATTGAAGTATGATTGACATATGAAAAACATATATATTTAAGATGTACAACGTGATGTTTTGAAATGCATATACATTGTGAAACGATCACCACAACCAAGCTAATGAACATATTCATCATTTCAAAGAGCGAACACTTTTTTCTTTTTGTGGTAAAAACACTCGAGATCTACTCTCATAGCAAATTTCAAGTATACATTACTATTAACTTTAATCATCATGCTATACATTAGATTCCCAGAACATATTTCTCTTTTGATTGAAACTTTGTACCCTCTGACCAACATCTCCCAATTACCCCCATCTTCTGGTCCCCTCCCATTACATTCTCTGTTACTATGAGTTTGACTTTTTTGGATTCCACATATAAGTAAGATCATGCAGCATTAGTCTTTCTGTGTCTGGCTATTTTACTTAGTATGTCTTTCAGGTTCATCCATGTTGTAGCAAATGGCAGGAGTCTTTCTTTTGCTTGGTTGAGTCTGTTTTTGAAGGAACTATTGAATTCTTCATTTCAGTCATTGTATTCTGCAGTTCTAAAATTTCTGGGTTTTGTTTGTTCTGTTTCTTTGTCAAACCTCTTTGTCCATGCGTTGTTTTCTTAATTTCATTAGTTGTCTGTTCTTGTACACTACATTCACGAAACATTTTTCAGATTATTCTGAATTCTTTGTCAGTTCATAGATCTCCATTTCTTCATGGTCACCTATGGGCGCTTTTTGAATTCCTTTGGTGGTGTTACGTTCACCTGAATTTTTTGTGATCCTATATTCCTGACTTTGGTAGCTGTGCCTTCAAGTAAGCAGTCCCCTCTCCCAGACTTTACAGGTTATCTTTGGCAGAGACAGTCCTGCACCAGTAGGTCAGCTGGGAGCATCTTTGGGCAGGTGGGGTCTATTTTTGGGTGAGGCCACTGCCCGAGCTCTGAGGTGGAGGGTATGCTGCCGGCTGGGAATAGTTGGATAGGACTGCTGGCTTGGTTCCCTGCCCAAGTGCTGCTGCAGGAGGGGCTCTGCGGTTTCCTGGATTCTTGATCAGGCTCTGTTGGGAGGGACTGGGGACTATGTTTGGTGGGACTATGGATTAGCTCCATTGCCTGTGTAGGGCAGCAGAATGGGCCCCAAGGCTGGCACAATTTGGTTGGGGATATGAATGTGGCAGAACCGTGCCCCAAGTGCCCTGGGCCAGGCCAGGCCACTGGCTTTGCTCTGCAGATGGTCAGAGCTAGTGCGGGCTCTCTGCTCATGCGCCGTGGAAAGCGGAGCTGCGAGACAGGCTACACAGCTTCCCCAGGGCTCTGGGGGGGCTCCCTGGTCAGATGCGGCTGAAGATGTACTCAGCAGTGGGCAAGGCTTTGAGTTAGTGTCTTGGCCTGGGCAGGGCCACAGAACACGTCCCAGAGCTGGCAGGGCTCATTGTTTGGGACCAACTTGGGGCCGCACTATGCACCAAGACCCCTGGCCAGATAGGGCTAACAGCTGGGCTCTGCAGAAGTGCAAACCTGTTGGCTGGGCTCTCTGCTGAAGTGTTGCTGGGCTATACAGCTTCCCAAGTGCTCTGGTCAGGCGTCCTGATGGGGCAGGGCTAGGGGGAAGGTACCATCAACAGTAGGGAGGTCTATGAATGAGCTCTTCTGCCTGGGCGGGGCAGCAGAACAGGATGTAAGGCCAGCAAGTCTTGTTGTTTGGGGGTATCGAATCAGGCAGAACTATACACTGAGTACCCTGGCCTCCTGTCTTTCCTCTGCAAATGGGCAATGCCCCTGGTTGGGATTTCTGTCTTTCCTCTGCAAATGGGCAATGTCTTTCCTCTGCAAATGGGCAATGCCCTGGTTGGGATTTCTACCTGGGCACCACCATGAGTAGGAGCTCAATCTGCTAAGATCTGAGAGCTAGTTGTAAGCCCTGTCCTACTTCTCCATCACAATCTGATCTCCAGTAGTCAAGACCCACTGATTTCCCCTCCAAAAGATCTTTGGGAGGCAAGACTCAAGTGGGCACCCAGGAAGAAACCCACAAGGCTGGGGAGCTAGAGACTCACCTTGGACTCTCTTTTTCCTATTGAGGAAACGGCAGGCCCCAGGGCCCTCTTGGTGTGGTGCTGTGGCAACCTGAGATAGGGACAGTGTGGTCAGTGTGTAGCCACTCTTCTGACACTTTTGATGGAGTTCTTCATGGTTTCTGCAGTCCAGGCATGCTTCAAGCTCACCCCCGGTTTCTGGGATTTTCACAATGCTGTCTTGTCAATGGATAGTTGTTAGTTGGTCTTCTTAATAGGTGACTGAAGTCAGGAGTGACCTATGTCACCATCTTGATGACTGCATTTTTCATTTAATTCATAGAATTCTTTAGCCCCCAAATTTCTCTTGGGTACTTTTTCATGATTTCTATCTCTGTTGAACTTTACATTTTGTTTATGAATTGTCTTCCTGTTTTTATTGAGTTCTTTATCTGTGTTCTCTTGTAGCTCACTGAACTTCCTTAAAACAATTATTTTGAAATAGGGAGGGGGGAAAGATAGAGGAGTAGGGGAACCTATTTCAACTGGTCCCCGGAATTGAGCTGGATATCTACCAGACCACTCTGAGCACCCACGAAACCAGCCTGAGATGTAAGAAGATCTGGATCTCTACAAACAGAATATTGCAGGCAGTTGGTTTTGAGGTACGAAGCGGAGAGCCGTGATTCCATGGGCAGATATCGGAGGATAAACGGCAGCGGGAGGGAGCCTGGCCATGGGGATCCTACACCGCCGGTGAGTGACAGCCTCACGCGCTGCGGAGGGGCACAGACTCGCAGACCGGTAGCATCGGGAAAGAACTTTAGGGCAGCCCCCGGGGTGAAATATTTGACAGGTGATTTGTAGATTTCCATTTTTTTGGAGTCAGTGACTGGAAAATTATTGTATTTCTTTGGTAGTGTCATGTGTCCTTGATATTTTATGTTCCTTGAAATCTTGTGTTGCTATCTTCATAGTTGAAGAAGTATTACTGACTGGCTTTGGGAGAGAGAAATACCCTCACCAGTCAGCTTGGCTAGGGAGTCTGAGGCTCTCTCAGACCCTTACTATGGATGTATCCACTCCATATTTCTTGTTCCCTCTTTGGGGAGAATTCTTAAGATTGTATACCTTCTGTCACTCCCACAAATCCAGGCTGGGTGCTGAGAGCTTCTCATTTCTTTTCCCTAGAGCAGTGCCCTTTATTGCTGAAGTTTGTTTGCCTTCTCTCAATCCTGCAGGTTTGGCTGGTTTTCTGCATGTGTTCATATGCCATCTATAAATGTTCATTCTTGCTGTCCCTGGGGGTGCACATGAGGAGCCAACCATGGCAGCAGGTGTGGGTGAGGTACTTGGAACTTGGAGGATCTCCATGGGCCAGTTGAGGGGGTCTATAGGCAAAGCATCTCAAGTGGCTCGTAGACAGTCTTCTTGATGGAATCTATGAAGTGGTTTATAGAATCCATGTCCCTTTTGAGCCCTGGTGGTTGTGTAACCAGCTTCTCCCAACCTTTCAGTTATGCTGATCAGCTCAGTATTCTGGGTGGGGCAAGACAGGAGGGGGCCTTTTGGGTAGCTTGCTTTGTGGCTGGGAAGCTGGGTGCTCACTCACTGTGCTCTCACTTTCCCCTTTGGAAGAAATTGCAGACTGAAGGGGTCTCCCGTAACACTGAGCTGAGGGGGAGAGGTGACATGGGTTAAGTGAAACTATTTTTTTCTTACCCTTTTTAATGCATCTATTATTGGACTTTTTGCTCCAGTGGTGTGCTAGAACTTCTCACCTGGACTCTTAGATTCCCACAATGGTACTCACATCTGTGGGTGGTTGTCAAAATCAATGAGAAGACTGTCCTTTCGCATTACATGGTCTTAGCACCTTTTTTTTTTTTTTAAGATTTTATTTATTTATTTGACAGAGAGACACAGTGAGAGAGGGAACACAAGCAGGGGGAGTGGGAGAGAGAGAAGCAGGCTTCCCGCCGAGCAGGGAGCCCGATGCGGGGCTCGATCCCAGGACCCTGGGATCATGACCTGAGCCGAAGGCAGACACTTAACAACTGAGCCACCCAGGTGCCCCCTTAGCACCTTTTTGAAAATCCTTTGATCAGATATGTGAAGGTTTATGTCTGGGCTCTATTTTATTCCTTTGGTCTATATGTATGTTTTAATGCCAGTACCATGCCGTTTTGATTACTGTAGTTTTGTAGTAAGTTTTGAAATCAGGAAGTTTTTTTAAGACTTCCAACTTTGTTTTCTTTTCAAGACTGCTTTTGCTATTTAAGGCCCTTTGAAATTCCACACATGTAGTTGATTTTTAAACTTATTCTTTTAAAAATTATTTAAAATTGGGGGTGCCTGGCTGGCTCAGTTGGTAGAGCATTTGACTCGATCTGGGGGTGAGTTTGAGCCCCTTGTTAGGCTTGGAGCCTACTTAAAAACAATAAATAAAAATAAAAATTATTTAAAATGGAACTATACTACATGTAAAAACTACATGAAATACAAATATCAAGAAATTATCACAAAGTAAATACCTGGGTAACAATCACTCAGTTCAAGAAATAGCACATTGCCAGCACACCGGAAGGCTCCTTTTTGTCCCCTCCCAACTGCCATTTCTTTTCTTCTCTGAAAGTAATGACTATCTTCTTGTCTTCTAATGTTACAGTTTAGTTTTGTCTGTTTTGAACTTTATATTAATGGAATTATACAATATGTACTCTTTATGTCTGACTACTTTTGCTCAACATTTGTTTGTGGGAGTTATCCATGTTTTTGCATGTAGTCATAGTTTCTTCATTTTCATTGCTATAAGACTTGATTATTCACAAGCAGTTTTTTTTTTTAAATATTTTACTTATTTGACAAAGAGAGCATAAGCAGGGGGAACAGCAGAGGGAGAGGGAGAAGCAGGCTCCCCGCTGAGCAGGGAGCCCGACATGGGGCTCGATCCCAGGACCCTGAGATCATGACCTGAGTCGAAGGCAGATGCTCAACCCACTGAGCCACCCAGGCGCCCCTTCACAAGCAGTTTTTACCTCTAACTTTTAAAGGACTGGGAATTTATCTTATATCCCTTAAAGAACCACGTGTTTGACGATATGCATACTCTCTTGGCTTCGTAATTGGTAAATCAGCTAGAATCTGTAGACCTTACATATTTACAGAATTATCCCAGGCAGCTGGGAAGGCCTCAGCCATGCTCAAAGGAAGGATATCTAGGCAGGAAAGTAGCAAGATGGTCTTGTATGTGCTAGATATAAGTACTAATAGTTGCATTTTTCCAGAGATTTCCAGAATCTGTTGTAATTTGATGGCAGAGTGTGATAGTGAGGATTTCAGGTCAAGCTGGAAGTGTGAAAATTTGGAGGCAGATGCACCTTCCACTATCTCTTAAACAACACCCACCATATGGGTAGGTGACTGCTAGTTTGAATTTATGGAACGATTGGTTCCAAACTTGAAAAAGCAATGTTTTACTGAGCAAATGCTTCTTATGAGGTACATTGAATTGAGTTCATATTGAAGAGTTCGTTGTCCTGAAGCAAAGCCAGTAACTGGCATGTGAATAAAATTCTGCTTCACATCCAGGGCCCACCTTTCTCTGAACTAATCTCTCCTCCCCTCCCCTTTCTCTCTCCTCCCTCTCCCACTTGCTCCCACATCTGCTGGAACTATTTTCAGAATTCATTGTACAGGCCAACTCCTTTTGACATAATTGGCAGGTTGACTCATGTGACCGGTTAAATTAATCATGGGTTAGAAGTTTGTCATTATGGTATCACATTAGTGCTATCATAACTCATATGTTGTTTTTTGAACTAATTTTCTTCCCCTTGTCCTCTGTTTAGCATCTCATCTCCATCTTAAATGAGAGGTCCTTGAAACTGTCTTTTCTGTATTGTTCACTATGCTGGCTTAATTCAGTATCTTCATCGCTGAGCTAATTGGAGTTAGGATGTTATTTCTTCTACTTTGGAAGAGATATAAAGTGGCTGGAAAATGATTCAGAATTAACATAAACTAAATTAAATAACATAGTTTCTGCAGGAAACTATGCTATCTTATAGCAAACCCAATTCTCATAATCATCTTTTGGTCATATAAACTTTTCAGATCATGGTAAGGTCATAGGCCTTGGAGCTCAAAGGAGCTCAGTTACAATTTAGTTAGGAAACCAACCTGTTTTAGAGCATGGTAATGTGGTCACATTGGAGAGCTTTTTTTGTAGCTATTTAGCAGCTACTAAAACACAGTGAAAATATGATGGATATATAATGTGAGATTCTTGAAAGGGGGACCTATGTTTATTCTTTACGTGCCTCATACATTAGTATTTGCTAAATGTATGGCAGATGTAAAGGAGTTTCCCATATCCATCCCCTTTCATTTATCAATTACCTGAATAGATGGTGTGATTTAAGAGATATTGAAAGGTCTACTTGCTCCCCCAATTTTTGCCGCTCCAGTTTGGCATGGTACCTGAAATTTTCACAGTGATAACCGTTCCATTCCACTAAGTCATTTTCTGGAAAGTCTCTGGGAATATGCAGGTACTAGTACTTCTGCTTGGAACCTACTGCCTTTATCTCCCTCGTAAAATTGCTCATTCTTCTTCTCTCACTCTCAGATAAATAAATTAATTAAAAAAAAGATTTTTGTTTATTTATTTGAAAGAGAGTGAATGAGAGAAAGAGCACAAGTGGGGGAAGGGGCAGAGGGAGAGGGAGAAGCAGACTCCCCACTGAGCAGGGAGCCTGATGCGGAGCTCGATCCCAGGACCCTGAGATCATGACCTGAACCACAGGCAGACGCTTAACCGACTGAGGAACCCAGGTGCCCCAATAAATAAAAATCTTAAAAAAAAAGGGGGGGGTTGCCTGGGTGGCTCAGTCGGTTGGGTGTCCAGCTCTTGATTTTGACTCAGGTCATGATCTCAGGATTGTGAGATTGAGCCCTGCATAGGTCTCCCTGCTCAGCAGGGAGACTCCTTCTCCCTCTCCCTCTGCCTCTCTCCCCAGCTTGTGCTCTCAAATAAATAAATAAATAAAATCTTTTAAAAAAGTTACTCATTATTCTTGATACTACTCTCGGTTTTCCCCTTCAAAACTTCCCTATCTCCTTCTTCAGAACCTCCATTACACATTGTATATTTAACCAGATGGTGGTTGTTGCTGCCTCTGGTATGGCCCCCACCAACCTTGAAATAGGATTTAGTTATTCTTCACATTTCCCCAAAGGATATCTATACCATACAGATAAGATATCTTACTCAGGATTTCATGGGGTAAACTGAGGAACACATTTACATATTTTAATTGTATTTCACATTTAATTGTCCATTAGGCACCTCTTTACAAGGCTCTCTTCTTGGCTCCAACTAATGTGTCCTTCTGTCTCTCTCTTGGTTCTTTCTTTTCTCTCCTGTCCTCCCTGCCCTCTTCTCTCTTCCTCTTTTTTTTAATCCTTCTCCCAAATCTAGTCTCCTATGGCTCTGCTCTCTACTCTCTAGGTCTTTATTTCCTTCTAGAATACAGAGCAGAACAGTTTGTTTTAGCTGCTCTAAAACTTTGAGAAACATTCTCACTCTTTGCTCCAATTAACAAGCAACAGACTCTTAGTTACCCAATTGCAGTGTACTTAGAAGTCAAGACATGATTATAGATAAGTTTCTTCCCGGTTGCATTTGCAATATGTTAGAGCCCTTATTGTAATGAATTATTGTTGGTTATGTGTTTCTTCTTCCTCACTGCTCAAGACTGTGGGAAGGAAGCATGCTTGCATTCATAGTTTTAGTCATCACAATCTTACAACTTGTCTTGCACGTTGTGCAACTACTTATTGACTGTGGTCAGCTACAAATGCCCTGAATCAGTTAGGATTGGATTCATCTGCATATAACTGATAAACACCAAATACCAGTGGCTTAAAAATACATAGAATTTTATTCTTCCCTCATGTGGAGTAGGCATGCTAGGGCTAGTGTGGGAAGTCTCAGACTTTAGGGTCCTAGGCTGCGTCCACCTGTCTACTTCATCATCCTAGTGCATGGCTTCTATCTTTCAGGACACCTCATGGACAAGGTGGCTGCCAGAGCTCTAGTCACCCTATTTTAGTTGCAAAGCCAAAGAAGGAAGCAAAGTGAAAAAGTCAATCAGGGGCTTATTTTAAGGAGTCTTCTACGACTCAGCTTCTTTTGAGGTATTTTTTCTAATGGGCCCACTTGATACTTCTTGTATCTCATTGGTTAGAACTTAGTTATATGGTCATCCTATCTGCACGGAAGGCTGGGGAACGTGGTCTTTATTTCAGGCAGCTATGTGCTTAGCTGAAGATTGGAGTCTCTGCCAAAGAAGAAGCTAAGAATAGCTGTTCAGAATGTTACTAGCTGTCCCTGCCCCATCCCTCTGTACTGTCTTTTTGGTATTCCTTCTCACATGACCTGTCTGGGAAACATGGGGCTTGGGATAGCTTGATGAGAAGAAAACCATATAACACACATGAGTCTTCAGATGCCACATGGAAACCAAAAACCAATTGAAGTCCATGTCTTTTAAATATGCTCCACCTCCTTCATGGAGAGTTTTCCTGTCCTGTTCCTTCCTGCCTGTGATCACCCCATACGCCCCTGGTGCTTGATCTCTCCTTCTTTCTCAGCCTTATACTTGGCTTCTTGCTCTTCAGAGACATGCTTTGTTCTTCCTCCATTGGCCTGTCCTCAGCTCTCACTCTCTTGTATTCCCCACAGTTACTTTGAAATCGGCTCCTCTGAAATTTTAGTTTTGGTGGTGGGGTTGAGGATGGGACACAGTGAGCAGCGTTATAACTGGGAATATTTTTGTCTTTTCTCTCTGAGTTACCTCTACAATCATATCTGTCCTTGTTTCTAAACATTATTTTATGTTGTGTTTTCTTAAGAGTCTCTTTATTCACCAAACTTGGCTTGAACTTGGCCTCACAGCAGACCCAAGCATTTCCCTTAATTGTCTTTTGTTAAAATCGAATGAATGAATGATCCTCCTTTTACTTTCTAGCAGAAATTCTTCATTTCAGACCGGTTGGTATTTTTGACTTTTCCTTCCCTCATTTCCCATTCTCAATCAATCCCACTAGCTTTTGGAATCTTTCCTGCTTTTATGGTCTCTTCCTACTTCCCCTCCCATTTGTGCCCATTCTTTCAAATTCTTACCCAGCTCATCAATTGTAGCTCAGTAACAACTGAGTATTCTATGCTGCCTTCCCTGATTATGTCTTCCCACTTTGATCTCTTCCATATTTAAATACTTTTAGCATTCTGTTTCACATACTCAAACAGTATACCATTTTGTATTATTTTCTAATATTTTTTGTATTATTTTAGGCACTGTGTCATTCATTCATTCATTCATTCATTTAAATTCACTCAGTATCTAAGGCAGTATTGGGAAGGTTGTTGGCATTATATAAATATCTGTTTCCTTGGCAAATGAACAGAGTGAATATGACTGATATGTAGACATAGAGTAGAGAGCAGAGAAACATTTTTGCTGCAGTGTATGATGGTCCTGTTGACATTCCCAAACAATTAGAAAGTTCATATGGAAACTTGCTTGTCAGTAGCAGAACTTTTGAGACCTAAGTGAACTCTATTCAGGATGCTAAGAAGTGGAAACTATAATTCCACTTACAATAGTGTTTTATATTCAATAACCAGACTAATTTTCAACTATGCTTTTCATAATTTAGTATATCCTTAGCATTTTAAAAGGGAGATTCACAGGCTTTGAGAAGAATCCTCCCACTAGCTTCTGATGTCTGATCAGAGAGGTAAAAATTGTATACTTTCTCATAAAATAGCCACTATTGTCAGACTATGATCTTCATGAGATAATTTAAATGAGCTTTAAGATACAGAACTATCAAATCTTAAATGAAAATATCGTTCTATTCCCTCCTCACATCCACATCAAGTTGCCTCTGTCATGTTTCTGAAGGCTCCAGAAGTGCCATTGTTTGAAAAAAAATTAGTCAGAGTCTCACTTTTCCATCATAGAAAGTTCAAAATGTTTCAATGGGAATGGAAGAATGAAGAATAGTCTAGTAGAGAGTGATAATTATCAAAGAGGCTGGGTTATAATTATAAGACTCTTATTGAGTACTGCTCTATCCCAAGAATGATCTATTATTGACTTCTTAGAATGTTCCTGGATTCTTAAAAATTATGTATCAGTTCTCTTTGTTTTACATTTCTTTTACATTTATCTCCACAAATCTGTTATCCTTAAAAAGGCCAGCTGCCTATTTCAAAAGTATGCTTTCATTTGTCACACTGTTATCACTTTTTCCCTGCTCCTAATTTAAGACAACCATTGAGTTTCCTTCTCAGACATCTTGGGCACTTTGATTATAAGCAGGTTGGGAATGCAGTGAAGTATTCCTGAGAATATGGGAGCAATCTAATCTGCGTAATAATGGAAGAAATGTTATCATCTTATAACAAGCCACCAACACTTCTATTCTCATAAAGATTCATTAGGGGTTTCGGGATTAATTGTTAAGACTGGAGGTTGGTGGGGAGGGAGGCACACACGATGTCACATAAAAGTCTTCCGATCCAACCTTAAAGACGTATGTTTTTGGTTCTTTGAGAAAATAACCTATAAACAAAGAGTCAGATGACACTTGAATGAATCATAGAGAAGAGCCATAATCCTCATGATAAGATTCCCCTTAGCCATTGTGAAAGGAATGGCAAAGGCAACATCAGTAGCAATGGATGAGAGGGTGGTGGTTGTAGATGCTGCACCTGCTAGTTATGATTACCCCGTGGTAGAGCAGAGAGCTGGTGGTCCTGGTGCTACAGAAGCAAGAGAGCTGTAATAGCCTCCCAAGAGAAAATCCAAACCACCAGATTCCATCTTGCCAACAGGGAAGATTAGGGACCCATAAGAACCCTGAACATCTATTTGAGATGAGCAACTCTGGGGTCTCCTCCATTCGCCCAGAATTTCCAGAATGTTCAAGAATATTAAGAAATAAGACTTATCCACCATTTCCTCATAATAACAAGACCAACAATAATGATCCTGATGACAAGAGTAGCTAATACATTGTGCTTACTGCTAAGCACTCTGCTGGGCACTGTGCTAAGGGCTTCACATATATATTAACTCACCCCTGCTATTACTCCCCTTTCCTCTCAGCCCCCTGAAGGCACTTGTTGACCACTGCCAGTCTCTCAAGACCTGGGGGTGGGGGCGCACTGAGGGCTGTGTGGGGAGTGGAGACCCATGATGGAGAGCAAGCCTGTGGATTAGGTCTTTCTTCCTTTGAATCCATACTTTCTGCTAAATTTTGAAAATTGCTAAAAAAGCTATTTTGTTCAATTCTTCTCTCTTTATGCTAAATTAGAAAGTAATTTTCATTTGGAATGGCATTTCTAGGTCCCAGTGGGGAGCAAGTAGGATAACGAAGTGGTGCTGGGCAGTTAAAGCTTGTACTACACATGATTTATGCATTGGTAGTTTTCCAGAAGAGCAACAGGGTTAGATGAGGTCCATAAAAGGAAGCAGACAAATTATGCTTCTAGGGCTATAGGTAGAGTTTTCAATAGTAGCTGACTATTTCTTCTTTTATTCCTGTCTTAGAAAAAACTTTTTTTTTTTAAGTGAAATTTTCCCCACAGGCTCCTGGGCAATTATCCATTGCTATTTGGTTAAGTGTGACCCTTAGTATACTTTGGCAAGAAAAGCGATTTTTGTATTTCACAATTTTGACACAGTATAGGTCATTGCCTCCCTGGTATTTGACAATCAAAATAATGGTCAAAAAACCTTTTTCGTCAATGTAATAAAAATTCGATTTGGCATTAGGGGAAAGCCAATTATACTCTGTGGAAAATTAACTGAAGAAATTGATTGGTTTTTTAAAAGATTTTATTTATTTCTTTGAGAGGGAGAGAAAGAGAGAGAGAGAGAGCATGAGTTAGGGGGGAGGGCAGAAGGAGAGGGACAGGCAGACTCCCTGCTGAGTGGGGAACCCATCAGTCGCGGGGCTCAATCCCAGGACCCTGAGATCATGACCTGAGCCCAAATCAGATGCTTAACTGACTGAGCCACTCAGGTGCCCCAAAATTGATTGTTCTCTTGAAGGTGTCTGACACTCCTTAGCTCTGATATATCCTTAAATGAAACGGACAATTTGAAGGATGTAGAGCAGATTCTGTAGCAGTAGGGGCAGAGCAAGAACAAGGTAGCTGGTTGTAAAAATAATTTCCAATTTTTATGAAAAGCATCACATATGCTATAACCGATTTAGACAGATGCGTAAGAGATGGATAGATAGAGCAAATTACTATAGATGTGAAGAATAAGCCAAATTAGGTAAAGCTACATGAACTAAGCATTCTTTTTTTTTTTTTTTTTTTTGATGATCACTATTGTTTTGATGTGTTTTTTTTTGATGGTGATGATTATTCTTTTTGGTCGAAATTGTTGCTGTAGTGGATAATTAGAGTTAATACATCCAAGACTCAAGGTTTAGATTAATACACTTTGTGCATTTGAATTTAAAAGGCAAGTTTTCATGACTTCAAAATAGAGATTTAAGTTCTAATTATTTGTAAGTGACAATTTAAAAAGATTCATAAAAGTTACATTTCTTATCAAGTGAAAGGGAACTCTAGTGCTATAGCTACTATTTTTAGGTTCTAAAATGGTCTTGAGGGAAATTTGTTCTAAGGCTGTATGGACTATCAGAAAGATATTAAAGCTATCTGGAACAGGTGAATGAGCACGACAATTAGAAGTCAGAGTGAGCATGGCTGATTTTTGCAATCAGAAACAAAATAAGGGAAGTTTGGTTTCTTTAAAAGACAAAGGCTTGACTATGAAAAAATACGTATTTGCATGCTTCTGGCTACTCTAATATTCATGTACTTGACGTTTCTGCATAATGTAACTTTATGTGGACAGAAAACAGCCTCAAGGGGCTTCAGATGCTGCAGTTATTTCCAACCAAACACAGCAGACACTGTGTGATGCTCGATTGGGGTACAGAGGGAACTATCCCTCCTAGTTCCCTTCAACTCATGATGTATTCATAGCGTTTTTACGGCCAAGAGGGACCTTGCTTCTTTCCTGGTTGTCGGCTGGCTGAGTCTCCTTCATGAAGCCTTCCGCTAGGTTTTACCAGGCTCCTGTCATTTACAACTGGGCTGCCAAAAGCCCACCTAACCAGGTATAGAAATGAGCCAGACTTACCTTTATAAGATGGAGATCAGACCATGTCATTTCCTCATTGAAAAACTAGCAGCATCCAGTCTCATATGCTCCTGGTAAAGGGGTAAACTGGTACATGTCTTCTGGAAAAGGGTTTGCCAACATTTATTAAGAATTTTAAAACTATATCTGTCTTTTGACTCAACAGTTCTGTTTCTTAGCATCCATCGTCAGCAGTAGTCCTAAGCAAGGTGCTTTGCAAGCAGAGATGTTTAATGCAGCGTTATTTAAGATAATAAAAAATTGGAAACAAACAATGTACTTACACATAGGGAGGGAGTTAAGTAGCCCATGCTATACCCAGTCAAGGAAATATATTTTAGCAACTAAAAATACTTAATTGCTTTATTTTATAGCATGGGAAAGTGCTCATGCAATATGTCCAGCAAACACATGAAAATCCAAAAACATAAAATGCAGAGAAAATGCTGAAAGCTTCCCTCCCCTCCTCCCATTTCTACCATGGCACCCTGAGGTCAGGTTCAGAAGTGGTGTCCCCGGGAGGGTAATAAACCTCATGTTGCCTTTGACCACTGCCAGAAGCTAGTCTTGGAAACATGCTAAGAAAATGATTTGATATAATAGAAAAGAAAGCAGCATTTCAATGCTTTGCTATTGCTTTGTGGAACAGAATGTGGCCATCAGGAAGCAAGTGGCTGGGAAGCCTGAAAAACGTGCAGAAGTGTTCCAGTTAAGCACCAGGAGTCCTCTGGGAAGGGGCTGAAGCAGGGAGGTAAGAAATTGGGTGAGGAGGTTGATATTGCTTTGCATAATAAGATAAAATATTATCTTCAATATATGTGGGGACCATGTTAACTCACAGTTAGGAAATTTTTCTCTAAATCCTTGGTGTGAACTGAGACAGTACTCTATCTGAGAATTTTTCTTTGTCTCCGTGGGAGTGTGTGTGTGTGTGTGTGTGTGTGTGTGCATTTGACTCATTGGTTACCTGCTGAATCTATCAGGAAGGAAGAACACCCGTATTTTTACGTCGCAATGGTAGAAGGACTCCTTTCTATCTCTTATGGACTATTATTCTAGCCTGAGAAACTCAGGCTTTGGGAAGAGCCCTAAGCACTGCCTAAGGCAGGAAGGAGGTGGAAGGCAGGGGTTTGGTTCTGCACACAGACTCATTTGGTGGTGACGGCTCCCTGTCCTTGGACTACTGGAGCACTCACGTCTGGTGAGTGCTTTGCATTTTCTCTTTTGTTCTGCATTCCCTTCCGTTACCTCTCATCTTCCAGAAAGCCTGGTATTCTCTTCCAGCCTTGTGTGGTGCTGTTGGGGGGAGATTAAGGGCACTCTGGGACCCTTTCTACCTCACCCTTCTAATGAGGTCAGAGGCACAAATAGCAGCGTTGTCGAGGGAAAGACACTAGGTGTGACTTCCAGACACTGGCAGGCGGAGGATGGGCCATGGCCAGAGCAGAGCTGAGAATGGGAAGCAGTACTCCATAGGGACAGGGGGGCTACCAAATAGGTGGCTCCCAAGTGCACTGCGACCATAAGCTTCTCCTCCAAATAGGTTACCCCAGGTTCCTCCACTGTCCACTGGAACCACCTGGGAACTTTTTTAAGTCACTGCTACCTGGGCTCCACCTCATAATAATTGAATCTAAATCTCTAGGGGTGGGGTCTGGGCATCAGTGTTCTGTGAGAGCTCTCCAGGTGATTCTGATGTGTAGCCAGGTTGAAACTACTACCTCATAGAAGGTGATCCAGAATGGGAGAGGCTGACCTTGTGATAAATATATCCTATCAATCTCAAGAGCAACATTGCAAAAAACTTGAGAACATTAAAAAGCCTGGAAGGAAATACAGACAGTTGTCACAATGGTAATTATGTCTATAAAGTCTGGGGACACTGAATTAGCAAATATGGAATTGCTGCTCCTGGGAGAAATATGTACTTATATATACTCACATAGATTATGATCTTAAATCCTAAAAACAAGTGATCCTGGTAGATTCTATTTTCTTTATTTTACAAAAGAGAAAAAACAAGGTTCAGAGGTGTTAAGTGACTTGCCTGAGACCATTCCAGTAACAGGTGCCAGAGCTGAGATTCAAACCCGGTCCAGCTGAGCCGAGCTAGAGTTTCTTGCACTACACTATACTGCCCCCTACCGACTCCATCCTCTGGTCATCTCAGCATGAGAGCTGAAACAAGCAGAGCGTGGTGGCTTTGTTCAGACTTGAATTTTCCATTGCCGTGTGCATTTCCACAAGGACTGATTTTGGAGTTACAAATAAATTTTAGGGAGTAGGTGAATATGCAAATACGGAATCTGCTAATGATGAAGATCAGCTGTATATACTAATATTGACAGCAATTATGTATAGACAGAATTAAGTGAATTTTTCTTCTTCATTTCTCTATTTTTCTAAAATTCCTTTAATGTGTATGTGTTACTTTTATAAGAAAAAAAGGTAAAAAAACAAACTAAAAATCTTTTCCATGACATCCATCTGCTTATAGCCGCATTTCTTCTCAAAGGATGGCTTTGTCATATTTACATCAAATCACTTTAAGTGCTAGTTGAAAAGGTATATTTCTCTTCCTCCCCTTTCAAAACTACTACAATAGAATTCATAAGGAACCCATGAATCTGCAATTGGCAAATTCCTCCCGATTACTCTTAGGTATACTAGTGTTAAAAAAAATTTGCTATTTGCAGTCTCCAGAGAGTGAGGATGAAGTAAGGGTATTCCAGATAAAGTGGCTGAAAGAAATAACCACTCACAAACCATTGCTGGAAGAACTACAGAAGGATACACTTCACTGTAAGAAAAGAATTAAACCTAGAAGAAAGAATTGGGGTGCAGGAGACAATAGTGAGCAAAACAATTGGTAAGCATATGATAAATTTGAATCATTGTCTATAGCAAACAAAACAAAATAAAAGGGGGGTGATTAAAATGAGGGGAAGTTAAATTAAAATAAAAGACCACCATAACATGGAAAAAGAGGATGTATGATTGGTGTTAAACCATTCTGAAATCTTTATAGAGTCTGAGAGAAGAAAGGAGATACTGATTAAACTTTTGTTGGAGGCATATAAGCATGGCCTAAAGATAACTAAGAAGAGAATAAAACTATAAAGTATAATTTTGAAATCAGCAGGAAAAAAATTTAAAACTGTGATAACCATAAAAGAAAGGAAATACAAAGAAGCAAAGAAGCAAAGACAGGAGGAGAGAATGTTTCAAACAAAGAGAATGTGTGGGCAATGGAACAGAAGTGAAGATATTCTATTGTCAGATCTGAAATTTGATTTTACTCTACTTAAATGCTAATAACTAAGTCTATTATGGATTCATGGATGTTGGCAGAAGACACAAGATTCTTGGATAAGATACAAAAGACTTTATTACTCACAGCCTGGCAAGGAGCATAAACATCAATCAGCATGATTATGTCAGTTCCCTGGTTTCCTAAGCCCCATGACAGTGACATGGAGCACCCACATAGATGTTTGCAAGCACAGCAGATTGTTACAGGAGAGAACACTGAGCTGGGGAGCCTGTTCTTTTATAGCAAGCAGTAAACAAGCTTGCTCTTTGTCCCAGAGGGAGACATTGCCTCATCTCCAAAGGTTGCTTGCTGCAGACACAACTCTGAGAAATGGTCCTGGTAAAGATCAGTCAGGGCTTTGCATTCTTGGGACACCAGCAAGATATTTAGGAGCACAAGAGACCCATGGAGGAATAGCTCTCAACACATATAAGTGAGAATCTGGGAGTAAATTGTTTTGCTGGACCATATGGTGCACTGGGTTGGAGATAAGGAAAGGGAATGAGGAAGGAGTGGGGAGAAGTAAAATAATTACAAGTCCCACTGCTAAGGGCCTTTGTATGACTGCTGTAACAAAAATACCAAAGACTAGGGGCACTTGGGTGACTTACTCATTAAGGGTCTGCCTTTGGCTCAGGTCATGGTCCCAGGGTCCTGGGATCGAGCCCCGCATTGAGCTCCCTGCTCGGCGGGAAGCCTGCTTCTCCCTCTCCCCACTCCCCCTGCTTGTGTTCCCTCTCTCGCTGTGTCTCTCTCTGTCAAATAAATAAGTAAATAAATAAATCTTTAATAAAAAATATTTTTAAAAATACCAAAGACTAGGTGATGGAAATAGCAAACATTAACTTCTCAGAGTTCTGAGGCTGGGAAGTCCAAGATCAAGACACCAGCAGGACTTACATAGCATTTTAATAAAGAACATAAATTTGTACAAAAGTGTTAAGAAAAAAGAAAAGGACGTTGAAATCTTCTAGGGGGAGGCAAATTGTGGAAAGGTGAATTTATGGAGAAAACTAATGGAAGATGAGGGTTATTTCACCAAGGTTTTAGCAAGGTATGTAGGTTTTTCTTGTGCCATCTCTGGACTGATAAAGAGTATAGAGTGGACTCCAGTTATTAAGAATGGTACTGCCCTTCCTGGTAGAGAGGGGGAGGCCAGAGAGGTTCATTTTTTAAAGACTTTTTTACATTTTTAAGTATCTTCTGTACCCAATGTGGGGCTCAAACTTACAACCCCGAGATTAAGAGACACATGCTCCTCCGGCTGAGCCAGCCAGGTGCCCCAGAGAATTTTTCTTCTATTGTGTCTATTTCTTCTCAGTTGTTTTCAGCTCAAAATAATCCTTATGCCACAGTGGCATATTTTGGGGTGTGATACTCTGAAGCCCTTCAACCACTACATTCATGCATTATGTACATTTATTTATTTTATAAAGATTTTTTATTTTTAAGTAATCTCTACACCCAACATGGAGCTCCAACTCACAACCTTGAGATCAAGAGTCGTATGCTCTGCTGACTGAGCCAGCCAGGCACCCTGTATTATGTACATTTAAAAACATACATGAAAATAGATTGAAGAAAGATGAGGTAAAATATATAAATATATATTCAATGTTAGTTCTAATATTTTCTTCCCATTTCACACTAGATTGTTTTATGTACCCTTGGTAGATATAACTCAATTTGGAGACCACTGCAGTTTAGCATAGATACCTTTGGAAATGTGTCTGTGATATCATGATTTATTTTCCATGGTCTACTTACCAGCAATTGGGCTTTCTTATCAAAAAATCCTGCAGTGAACATTCTTGGACAGAAATCCTTGTTTAATTGTTTGACTATGTCTGTAAAGTGAATTTTTTGTAGTAGTAATGTTGAATCAAATGGCATATGCATTTTACATTTTGGTAGATGCTCTCAAATTGCCCTACAAAAAAGCTACACTGATTCACATTCCAAATGATAGTCTATAAGAGCCTCTTTCCCACACTACCTATAAAACTAGGTATTAATCTTTAAAATTTTGTCCAATTTGGGGCACCTGGGGGGCTCAGTCAGTTAAGCGTCTGCCTCTTGACCTCAACTCAGGTCTTGATCTCAGGGTTGTGAATTCAAGCCCCACATTGGACTCCATGCTGGGTGTGGAGCCTACTTAAAAAAGAAAAAACAAAAAATAAATTTTGTCCAACATAATAGGTGAGAAATAATATATTGTGGTATATTAAAATAGCATTTTAAAAATTATAATTCAGTTCTAACATTTTAAATTAGATTTAAGCCACTGAATTGTGTGTTTATATCCTATATTATCCCCCCTCTTTTGGGGGACATATCTCTAAAAGCTATGTATAAATTAAGAAAATTAGCCCCTTGTCATGTATGCTATAAATATTTTCCCAGGTTGTCTTTTTGGGTTTTTTTAAAGATTTTATTTATTTATTTGGGAGAGAAAGAGAACGCGAGAGAGAGAGCATGAGCAGGGGGAGCAGCAGAGGGAGAGGGAGAAGCAGACTTCCCGCTGAGCAGGGACCCTGGGATCATGATCTGAGCTAAAGGCAGACGCTTAACTGACTGAGCCACCCAGGTACCCCTCCCAGGTTGTCTTTTGTTTGTTGAATTGTTTGTGACCATGCAGAAATGTTTAACTTTTTTTTTTTTTTATGTTGTCAAGTCAGTAACTTTTCTCTAGATACTTACATCTGGAGCAGCATGAGGAAGGTTGTAATCTCAGCATCTACTTGCTTGAGTGCCAGGTTAGGAGCTAGGGTGGGAAGGTGAGACCTTAGGGTCTGTGGTGTGGGGGGGTTGGGGTTTGGGCAAGACCAGCAAAAGGGGGGCAAGTTAGGAAACCGTTAGGATAGCGAGGTCACATGGGAAATGTGAGTAAGGGCTCTGGAACCAGCCTTTGTGGGTTCAAATCCCAGGACTAATATTTACAGAATGACTTGAGTTGGGATGGGAGGGAGGTGATGAAATTTTCTGTGCCTTAGTTTCTTCATGTAGAAATTATTAGTATTTTATCTGAGGCTTACATGAGTCGAAGCACTGGCAGAGAGAGGGTGTTGCATAGAGAAGAAATAAAGAGAACTTGGACTGGGATGTAGGAGAAATGGGAAGGAATAGACATGTTGAGAGACTTGTAGAATGTAGGTGAGGAGGATCAAGAGGAATGAATGGCCCCCTTTCTGTGGTTAAAATCATGACCATATTAATGAAAACAACAATGGAACACAGTGACGCTGTGACATGGAGGTTCAACAGAGAAACTCTACAACCAGACAAATTATTCCAAATTCCAGCTCTGCCCCTCACTAGCTTTGTAACATTGAGCAAATCACTAAAGTGTGGCATAATTATTTTATCTATCTTACAGATGAGGAATTGAAAAGTGAGCTAATATATGTAAAGCACGTAGAATACTATTTGGCACTGAGTATGTACTTAAAAATATTGGCCATTATTATTAATATTAATATTTTTTTGCATTTACCAGGTGCTTTTTTATTATCACTTCATTTGAGTTTTCTGAGATTCTTATTCCTTTCAATATGCAACCACCAATAACCAAGATGTTCCTGATTTCACCAGGTCCTAAATATTGGGGCTGACTTAAGCCTGCCCTTCCATATTCTGGATCTTTCTTATTCCTTGCTAAGCTAATAATATTCTGTGTTATTAATAGGCATTGATAACTTCATGTTATCCCTCTCAGATGACATTTGCATTTTAACAAGAATTTTCAAGGCCTTGACTCAAAGGAGTGAGTAATGTGGTTATTTTAGGTATCCTGGCAGAGAGAAACGGTCCTTGGGCTGGGAGAGCTTTCCTAAACTCTAAATTTATATCAAGCCAACAGCTGCCTACTCTGCTCACTCAGAATATGGTGTGGGGGTTGTACTGGTGATTTGAGGAGTGATTTAAATCAATTAGCCAATATTTTTTGCCAGGAACTGTATTGGGTAACGTGGGGAAGAATATAAAGATGAATAATCCTTGTTTCAAGGAATTTATAATCTCATTGAAGAGATTGAGATGTAGAAAAATGAAAGAAGCAGTTATTCTCATTGTCAAGGTCATAATGGATGTGAGAATATTGCCTACTGGTCATTATACTGGTGTGAGATCTTCAGGGCCAGGTTAAACCAGGAGGAAGATTATTTATAAAGCTGCTCATAAGATTGTTTTATCACAGAGCCAAAGCAAGAACAAGTCCTTAGAAATGGAGCTGGCTCTGCAGTAAGAATCACAGAAGGGGGAGATACTGCAATAAGTTATGCATCAGATGGAGCACTTGGATGAAGCATTAACAGAGACTGAGAGCCTGGGGCAAGGACTGGGGTGGAGGGCAAGTGAAGGTGGGAGACCCATGTAACCTAGTGGTTTCTTTTACATGAATTCTGGCATGCCTCACTGAAGTGGATGGTTCTTAAAGGGACCAGACTGGGATGAATAAATAATAAGATCTGTTTCCTTATTTATAAAATGAGGAAGGTTGGAACACATGAGCTCTAAAGTATTTCCCAGCTCTGGTGGTCTATAAGTCAATCATTCCAGGACCAGACAAAAGACAATAATAAGTCATATTCAGATGAGCTGTATAGACCCATGTTACCAAACCATAGACCATCAGGGTTCTTTTGTTCATTTGCTGCAAAATCGTTCAATTTTCTTACACTATCGCTTGAATGCATTAAGAAAATGTAGATTCCCTAGTTCTCTAAAACTGAAATGATCTCCTTTACAAATTCCTGCAAAGTAGGAGAAAGAAGGACAAACACATTTAGCCCAATTAAATGATTTAAATAGTCTTCTTGATCTTTGGTCTTTTAGTTTTTACCCTTCCTCTCCCTGCTTGCTTCACTCCAAGACTGTGTCTTGGTGTGTTTGCTTATATAATCCCATGGTATTGAATGGAGGGAGTCCTTGTGTTCAGTGTCTTCTGCTTCCTTGTGGTAACAATCATCTACCTGGTTACTGCCAGACCTGAAAGCATTGAAGGCCGAGACCATTTCCTAGTGTAATTTCTATTCTGGCCTCTCTAGTTTGGTCCAGGCTCAGTGGTTTCCTGGCTGACTGGGTCTTGCCCCAGTCCTGGCAGGGTTCGTGGAAACCCCTTGAGACCTAGTTATGACTTCCATTTGGGTCTGGCCCAATAACTCTTCCCTCCCACTGTACATTCATCTTCTGCCCAACTAGCACTTTTTCTTGAAACTCCCTCTCCAGGCTTTCAACTATAACTGAATTCCATCTAGGCCACGTCTCCCACGCCATGCTCACCACTTGATTCACTTTGAGGAGCTTGTGTTCTTGGTAGATAGGGTGATTGTATTCCAGACATTCAACATGAAGCAGAACAAGTCTTTTGCCCATGAAGATCCCCAACTTATCTAGGTGTTTCTAAGTCCCTGTTAGGCTTTTAATCCATTCAGTCATTATATATTGAGTACCTATTATGTGTTAGGCCTGCTTCTAGGTGATGGTGATGTAATGGTGAGCAATGGTGAACAGACAGGGTCCCTCTTCTCATGGAGCTTGTAGAGTGATGGGGGGTACACATGGTGAAGAACTCAGCAAACAAGTCAGTAAGTGCGATATTTTAAGTGTTATGAAAGAAACAAAAAGGATTTTGTGGTCCAAAATAATAAAGAGACCCATTTAAAGACCTATTATACAGGAGTGGTTTGGGGAAGTTTTCTCTGATAAGACACTTAATCTGAGAAGGGTGGGAGGTAGCCAACCATGTGAAGATGGAGAGATGATCCAGGCATAAGGAAGAGCAAGTTCAAAGGTCTTGATGGTGAAGAGCCTCAAGATGGGTTGGAAAATAATCCACAGTTATAAGATTTTCCCTCCATTCTTATAGGCAAGTGACATAATTTTTGGGTATGATTAAGATTACTTATTAGAAACTTACTGAATATTAACCAAGACCCAGTCTAGGGTGAGGTAAGTGAGGGACTCACCTCAGGTACAAAATTTAAGGGAGCACCAAAAAACTCCATTTAAGAGAAATCACATTTAAAAAGTAAAAATTAATGTAAAAAATCGATGATGAACAAAATATCAAAATTCTAAAGAAAGACAAAGTATTACTGAGTTTTTCTTTTGCCATAGGCTCTAATATGGCTTGGACAGCAGTGGTATTAAGGATTGCTATCATCTGTGAACAGATAATTTTACTTCTTCCTTCCTAATTTGGATCTCTTTTATTTTCTTGCCTAATTGCTCTGGCCAGAGTTTTCAATACTTTGTTGAATTAGAAGTAGTGAAAGTAGGTATCCTTCCCTTGTTCCTCATCTTAGAGGAAAGCTTTTGGTATTTCACTATTGAGGATGATGTTTGCTGTGGGTTTTTCATATATGACTTTTATTACATTGAGGTAGTAGTCATCTATTCCTGAATTACTGTCTTTTTGTGTTTAGTTTATTTTTTTGTGAAACATTTAAGTTCTCTTCTCATTTTCTTCTGTGTATATTCTATAGTTTGTGTGTATGTGTGTGTGTGTGTGTAATTACCATACCTATGACATTTAACATCCTAAAGTTATAACACTCTAATTAGAATTTATAATAGTTTAACTTTAATAACACACAAAACTCTGTCCCTTTACAGCCTGTCCCAATCCCTTTCTGGTGTTATCACAAAATTACATCCTTATGTGTTGTGTGTTCAAAAACATGAACTAACATTAAAAAAAATGCATTAGTCTTTTAAATTATGTAGAAAACAATGTGGAGTTACAAACCAAAGTTAAAATAATACTAGCTTTTAGATTAGTAATTGTTTTTAAAAATATATTAGTCTTTTAAATCATGTAGAAAATAAAAATGAAGTTACAAACCCTTGTTACAGTGATGCTAGCTTTTATAATTCTCATTTATTTACCTTTATTGATAACTTTATTTCTTCATACAGCTTCAAGTTTCTGTGTAGTACCTTTTAATTTCAGTCTGCAGGACTCCCTTAACAAGTCTAGCGGTTACAAACTCCCTCATCTTTTGTTTATCTGGAAGTGTCTTAATTTCTCCCTCACTTTTAAAGGACAGTTTTGCTGGATATAGGAACCTTGGTTGACATTTTTTTTCTTTTAGCGCTTGAATATTTCAGCACACTGCTCTTTGGCCTCCAAAGTTTCTGATGAGAAATCTAGTTATTTTCTTGAAGATCTTCTGTATGTAATGAGTTGCTTCTCCCTTACTGATTTAAAAATTTTCTCTTTGTTTTTTTGTCTTTTGATAGTTTGATTTTAATATGTCTCAGTGTGGGTCTCTTTGAGTTTATTCTACTAAGAGTTTGTTGAATTTCCTGGATGTTTATATTCCAGGTTTTCATCAAATTTGGGAATTTTCAGCTGTTATTTATTCAACTATTTTCTCCACCCCTTTCTCTGTCTCTTCAGGGGCTCTCACAGTGCATGTGTTGGTCAGCTTGATGGTTTCCCATAGGTTCCCTTGGGCACTTTCACTTTTCTTCATTCTCATTTCTTTCTATTCCTCAGATTTGATCATTTCTATTGTCCTTTCTTCAAGTTCACTGATTCTTTATTCTGTCTGCTCAGATCTGCCTTTGACTCCCTCGAGTTAATTTTTTTTAATTTAATTATAATTTTCAGCTCAAGAATTTTTTTAAACTTTGGTTTAAAGTTTCCCTTTATTGGGGCACCTGGGTGGCTCAGTTAGTTAAGCATCTGCCTTGGGCTCAGGTCATGATCTCAGGGTCCTGGGATCGAGCCCCATGTCGGGCTCCCTGCTCAGTGGGGAGTCTGCTTCTCCCTCTCCAATGACCCTCCCCCCCTGCTCCTGCCCTCACTCACTCACTCTCTCTCTCAAATGAATAAATTTTTTAAAAATCTTAAAAAAAAAGTTTCCCTTTACTGATATTTCCACTTTGCTTACACATTATTTTCTTGACTTTCTCTACATCTTCCATTAGTTCTTTGAACATTTTAAAGACAGTTTTAAAGTGTTTAATAGATCTGTCATTAGGTCTTTTTCAGAGACAGTTTCTGTTAGTTTATTTTTGCCCTTTGAATGGGCCACACCTTCCTGTTTCTTTGAATGCCTCCTGATTTTTTTTGGTTAAAAACTGGACATTTGAGTCTAACTGTATGATAACTCTGGAAATCACATTCTTCTCCTACCTTAGGGTTTGCTGTTCTTGTTTTACTTTCCTATTTTTGCTTTTGATTACTGTAGGCTGTCTTTGTACCAAGTATCAGCCTAAGATGTAAACTTAGTCTTCTCAATTCTTTTCAGAACCTGCACATTTCCTTGGCATGTGTGGAGACTTTTTAATTCCTCCTGCATACGTGGTTGCTTTTTAATGTCCTGTGCTTCAACATTTTGCTTCCAAAAGGAGAACAAAAGAAAAAAGGGGAGGGGGAAAATGTGCTGGCCTTTTAAATGTCATAGGAATCATTTCAGCCCAAGGGGAGAGACTGGTAACAGTTGAGGGAGGTACAACAACTATGCTGCTACCTTTTTGTCTACACTTCTGTGATCAGAAGCACCAATCAGTTATCAGAGAACAGATTCCCAGTAGTTGGTGTATAGGGTCATTTTTACCCATCCTGGTTCCCATTGTTTGCATGCTGTGAGGTGTGGGATGAGTAACTGTTCCTGTGCCAAGAGATAAAATTGAAATTAACCACAACTTACTGTCCAAGCCTTGCCCTGGAAGTTGCAAACCCTCAGACTACAGAGTTCCAAAAATGTACATTTGTCAGATTCTGCCAGTGCAATTATCTAGGTAAGGAGACTGATTCCTGGTGCTTCCTACTCTGCCATCTTCTCAGAATCCTCTATCCTCTTAAGGTTTACTAAAATTTATAATTCATAAAAGGAGATGATTGGAATGTCTGTAAAGTTTGAGAGGACTGATCTTTATGAGTGCAGCATACATGTTGATTGAGTTGGTAATGGCTTTCTGTTGTTATATTCATTTAATAAATAGCAACATATATGAAAAATCACCATTATGTTTTCCATTTGTTAGATTTTTTTATCTTGTATCATCATCTTGACTCTTCTCAAATTCTTCTTGCACTGGAAATTAGGAATGGATGGAGTAAATGCACTGTTATAGAAAATGCTTGAGAAGCGTCAGTATAGCTCAATGGCTGGATTGGTTTGGACAGGCTTTATGGTGGTTGAGGGTAGAAAGATGGTATAGAGACTTAAGCTGCTATTTGATTCACTTACCACTTGGAAGAAGGTGATGGGCCATGGCTATGGCCGATAGGGCTGAGAGATGGGGTGGAAACTCCCAATCCAATTCCGTGGTGAATCTGAAGTCAAAGATGTAAATAAAGCTGAAAACAGTTGTGTAGGCGTTCTGAGATTCAGTGGGTCATTAGACAAGCTCTGGGGACAACCACAGCTGAAAAGAACTGGAGGCTGCTAGGACAGCCAGTGTTTGAAACTGAATCATAACTTCTGTGATTTTACATCTCCTGGGTAGCAATCAGAAGCTTTGATTAGGATGGGTGCTGTGAGTATATTAAGAGTAGACTTGGGTGCCTGGGTGGTTCAGTCAGTTGAATATCCAACTCTTGGTTTTGGCTCAGGTAATGATCTCAGGGTTGTGAGATCTAGCCCCATATCAGGCTCTGTGCTCAGTGGGGGAGTCTGCTTGAGATTCTCTTCCTCTCTCTCTGCCCCTCCTCTCTCTCTCAAATAAATAAGTAAATCTTTTTAAAAAGGAGTAGAATCAGACAGTATCACTCACTTAGTTAATCTCCTTCAAAACCATCTAAGCTAACACCTTCCCTTGCTATGTCTCTATGCCTTTGATCAATTGTACTTAGAAAACCAAGTTATTGTAATCAGGTTAGAAAAGGCAGGTAGAAAGGGCAGGTACATCTCTTTTTGTATTCATTAGCAACCTTACCACTTGACAGTTGGTTTGCTGCTGACTTTCTATTTTCTGGACTCCTGAACTACCTCCACTGGGTAATCAGGAATCCTAAGATATTCTCATAGAGGAAGACCTTGGATATCAGTTGGTCAACTTACAGAAGAAACAAGACTCAGGAAAGACAACTCTCTTCATCTTGGGTGTCCATACATAACTCTAGTTAGCCTAGAAAGCCTGGGAGTTTGTTAGTTTTCTCCTGGAAACACAGCTGCAGTCCCTGTTCCCTTGATTCTGAACATTGTGCTGAGAGTGAGGCCACCTGTCCCTATATCTGTATTTTTTTCTCAAAGAGCTGAGTGATTGCCTAGAACAGCTGTGGGTATTTGTGTTTTATTTTTATAAGCCCTAAGCAACTGAGTGAAAAGCAAAGCCAATTATGTCATTGAGCCCTTTAATATGTATGAACAGGATAGCAGAAAACTGAGTTAGCCATGGCAAATACAAGGTTTATATAGAAGAAGAAACACTGAATTTTAGTAGGGAATTAGTGAACAAAGAGGCAAAATGTTTGCTTTTGGGGGGAAAGACTATTTTTATTTTGTTTATGTTCATTTAGATAAACTATCTTTACACAAAATTTCTTTAAATCCTACAAACACTGAATTTATCAATGCAAGATTGCAGAGGAAGATGGGTGGAGGACATGCTACATAACAGTCTAGCAAAGAGAGTTAGGTTTTTATGTGCAGTAACCCCTACTGATTTGTTTGTTCTTTCGGCTGTTCTTTCCTTTTTTCTTTGAAGTGTATAGAGTTTAAATGTTACTGTAAAGTTCAACATCCACACTGAAAACTTACTTGTGGCATCATAGCATTAAGCCAAGAATTTAGATAGCTGGAGCCAAATTTCTGGCATTCATATCAAATGCCAGAGAGCCTTTGGCCACTGGCTATCATCAGTCTTCAGGTCAGTGTAAGTGAGAAGGCAGTTTTATTTAGTATTGTGTAGCATCTTAGTTGGGATTAGAAGTATCTTGGATCCTTGGATCCACCACTACATTTTTAGTGGTAGTGGTGATGGTGAGTGGTGACATTTTGGGAAGTTAAATAAATAGAATTTCTAAACTTAATATGAAGACTCATAGATTAAGGAGAGACTTAAGAGATATTTTTAAAAACTTAGAACAAAATTTTTAAAGATTGAGAATACAACATCTGAAATAAAAAATATACTGGATGGAATTAACAGTGGATGAATCACCAAAGAAAGAAAGGTTATTGAACTTAAAGAACAGCAATAAAAACTACTTAAAATGAAATACAGAAAAAAAAAGACTAAAGAAAACTGAACACAGCTTTAGTGAACTTATGACGAGTTCAGCTTAATATACATATATTGGGAGATCCCAGATGAGGTGAGTGGGGACAGAAAAGAACATTCAAAGAAATACTGACTAAAAAATTTCTAAATTTGATGAAAACTCTAAACCCACAGATCCAAGAATCTCCAGGAACTCCAAGCATGAGAAACATGCAAAAAGCTACACCAAGTTACATCATAATCAAATTGCCTAAAACCAGTGATAAAGAGAAAAATCATAAAACGAAAACATGTGAAAAAACCCACAAACTTCACCCAGGAAAGAATGCAATTAAAGGAGACTTAAGTAAATGGAGACTTAGCCATGCTCATGAATTAAAAGATTAGGTGTTGTTAAGATGTAAATTGTCCCCAAATTGCAATCCAGTATGAGCCAACAGGATTTTTTGTTTTTTGTTTTTTAGCAATTGGCAATCTGATTTTCAAATTTATATGAAAATACAAAGAGCCTGGGATAACTAAGCAACTGTGAAGAAGAAGAAATTTTGGGGGGGCTTCCAAGGCTTGATTTTAAGACTTACTATAAAGATACTGTAATCAAGGCAGTGTGGTATCAGCATAACATTGGAAAAAGAGTAAAAATCCATGGACAAAATGCTTTCATGGGAACTCTGAGTAACAGGTAGAAGATGGTGAAACTCCAGTGCAGTCCAAGACCAAGGAGAGCTGTTTTGAGAAGACAGGCTCACAACCAAGTGGCTGCCACAGAAATAAAAGCTATATGAATTAAAACAGTATGGTACTGGCATAAAAATAGACATAAAGAACAGTGGAACAGAATAGAGAGCCCAGAAATAAGCCTACACATCTACAGTCAACTAATATTTTATAATGGAGCCAGGAAAACTCAATGGGGAAAGGACAGTCTCTTCAACAAATAGTGATGGAAAAACTAGATATTCACATGCAAAAGAATGAATTTAACTCCTGTCTTAGACCACACAAAAATTAACTCAAAATGGGTTAAAGACTTAAAAGCAGGATCTGAAACCATAAAATACCTTGAAAAAAACCTTGACATTGGTTTTGGCAACTAGCTTTTGGATATGACACCAAAATTACAAGCAACTAAAAGCAAAAATAAACAAGTGGGACTATGTCAAACTAAAAAACTTCTGTACAGCAAGAGAAACAGTCAATAAAGTGAAAAGTTTGCCTACAGATGGGAGAAAATATTTGTAAACCATCTCTTTGATAAGGTGTCAATATCCAAAATATATAAAAAACTCATACAAATCAATAACAAAAATAAGTAATTCAATAAAAAATGAGTAGAGGAAAAAAAAATGAGTAGAGGAACTGAATAGACATTTTTCCAAATACAAAAGGCCAACAGGATCATCAGGGAAATGCAAATCAATACTGTAATGAGATACCACCTCACACCTATTAGAATGGCTATTCTCAAAACAAACAAACAAACAAACAAACAAAAAACCCAAGAGATAACAAGTATTGATGATGATGTGGAGAAATTGAAAGCCTTATACATTATTGGTGGGAATATAAATCGATATAGTCACAATGGAAAACAGTATGAAATTTGCTGAAAATTAAAATTGAATTTACCACATGATTCAGCAGTTCCACTTCTATAGATACATATCTGAAGGAAATGAAATTATCTTGAAGAAATATCTGCACCCCCATGTTCACTCCAGCATTATTCACAATAACCAAAACATAGAATCAACCTCTGTATCCATCAACATATAAATGGATAAAGAAGATGTGGCATAGGGGCACCTGGGTGGCTCAGTCGGTTGGGCATCCGACTCTTGGCTTCCCCTCAGGTCACGATCTCAGGGTCATGGGATCGAGTCCCAAGTGGGGCTCTGCGCTCAGCGAACAGTCTGCTTGTCCCTCTCTCTCCCCCCTGCTCCTTCCCCTGCTCACACATGTGTGTTCTCTCTCTCTCTCTCAAATAAAAATACAAATAAATAAAATCTTAAAAAAAAGATGTGGCACATATACACAATGGAATATTGTTTAGCCATAACAAAGAGGGAAATCCTGCCATTCATAACAATATGGATGGACCTTGAAGACGTTATGCTAAGTGAAATAAGTCAGAGAAATACAAATACTGCATGATTTTGCTTATACATAGAATCTAAAAATGCAAGGTGCCTGGGTGGCTCGGTCATTAAGCGTCTGCCTTCAGCTCAGGTCGTGATCCCGGGATCCTGGGGTCGAGCCCCACATCGGGCTCCCTGCTCCACAGGAAGCCTGCTTCTCCCTCTCCCTCTCTCACTCCCCCTGCTTATATTCCCTCTCTCGCTGTGTCTCTGTGTCAAATAAATAAATAAAATCTTAAAAAAAAAATCTAAAAATGCTGAATTCAGAAACAGAGAATAAGATGGTGGTTGCCAGGGGCTGGGGGTTGGGAGAACTGGGGAGATGTTGGTCAAGGTATACAAACTTCCCGTTATAAGATGAATAAGTTCTGGGAATCCAATATTCAGCCTGGTCACTATAGTTAATACTGTAATATGTACTTGAAAATCGCTGAGAGAGTAGACCTTAAATGTTCTCACCACACACACAAAATTGTAATTACGTGAAGTGATGGAAGTATTGACTAACCTTATGGTGGTCATCATTTTGCAAGATGATAGAGGCTTTTTGGGGAGAGTAGGGCAGGACCCCAAGCAGGTCAGAAAATGTCTTGAGAGGGCAGGGAGGGTGAATGTTGTTGGCTTTTATTTTGTTTAAGGAATGGGGTTCCTAGGCACGGACCAGGGATTGTGTGGTTTGAATTTCTCACCTGCACCAAAAGAGGGAGCATCTGAGCTTTCCCATCAGCTTGCCCAGCTGCGGGGCAGGAGAGAGAGGGATAGAACTTGAAAGCTATGAGCAATCAAACACCTAAAGTGGAATCACATTCTTTTCTTTTCTTTTTTTTTTTTTTTTTTTAGATTTCATTTATTTTATTTGGCAGGGGGAGAGGGAGAGGGAGAGAATCTCAAGGAATGCGGAGCCCGATGCTGGGCTCAATCTCAGCACCCTGAGACCATGACCTGAGCTGAAAAAATTAGGGGTTGGATGCCTAACAGACTGAGCCACCCAGGCGCCCCAGGAATCACATTCTGAGTTCAGTAGATGTCATGTTCCACCCAGGAAGTACAATGAGAAGATACAACGTCTGTGATAGTCGAGCAAAAATACATTACCTGGGTCTAATCATGAGAAACATCAGACAAATCTATGTAGGAAAGAGTTCACACAGCAGGCTTTAGAAAAGGCCTTTTCTTAGAAAGCCCTGCTTATAAGATTGGCCCTTGGTGGGCATCTGGGAACTTGGATTTCAGGAGTGCTGCCAGCACACTAACTGACAAGAGTAGCTCACTGTGCCTAAACTGTTTGTACAAAGGATGTGGGTTTTGCTGAATACCTGCTTTCCTTCTGGGAGTCTGGAAATTGGCTAGACAGAGGTACCTAATGTGACCAGCCCCCAGTCAAAATTTTGGGCTCTGAGTCACTAATAAGCTTCCCTGGCAGATAACATTTCACATGTGTTATCACAAGTCATTGCCGGGGGAGTTAAATATGTCCTATGTACCTCCACGGGGAAAGGATTCTTGGAAGCTCACACCTGGTTTTCTCGGGACCTTGCCCATTGTGCATTTTCCCTCTGCTGGTTTTGCTTTGTATCCTTTGGCTGTAATAAATCATAGCTGTAAGGAAGACGATATGCTGTGCCCTGGGATTTCTCCTAGCAAATCATCAAAATAGGGGTGATCTTGGGGGTCTCTCACCCACACTGAGAGACATTCTATAAAATGATTGTCCTATAATCTTAAAAAATGTCAGAGTGGAAAAAAAATGTCAGAGTGATAGAAGTCAAGAAAGGCATTGGGAACAATATGAGATCCTGGACTGGAACCTTCACTGAAAAGGGTATTTCTGGAATAATTGACCAAAGTTGAATGGGGTCCCTGGGTGATGGGTATATAGGAGTTCTTTGTGTCAACCTTACAACTTTTTGCTAAGTGTAGAACTATCTTTTTTTTCAAAGATTTTATTTATTTATTTGAGAGAGAGAGAGAGTGGGGGGGGGAGAGAGCACAGAAGGAGAGGGACAAGCAGACGCCCCACTGAGCAGGGAGCCCAACATGGGGCTCAATCGCAGGCCCCCGAGATCACAACCTGAGCCGAAGACAGACACTTAACTGACTGAGCCACCCAGGTGCCCCGAGAACTGTTTTGAAATAAAATGTTTCTTCAAAAATTCTGGGGGCGCCTGGGTGGCTCAGTCTCTTAAGCGTCTGCCTTCGGCTCAGGTCATGATCCCAGGGTCCTGGGATCGAGCCCCGCATCGGGCTCCCTGCTCGGCGGGAAGCCTGCTTCTCCCTCTCCCACTCCCCCTGCTTGTGTTCCCTCTCTCGCTGTCTCTCTCTCTGTCAAATTAATAAATAAAATCTTTAAAAAAAAATTCTGAAAGCATATTTTTGTTGGCTACATAATATACTACTTAATAACACTACTATAGTTTCCTTAGCCTGATAGGTCTCAACCCTGGAGGCATGTGAGAATCATTTACACAGTTTTAAGAAATATACATGCCCAGGTCTCACCCCCCAGAGATTTTGAATCAGTTATTCTGATATGAGGCCTAAGCATCATTATTGTAAAAATAAAGTTTCCCAAGTGATTCTCATGTGCAGCCAGAATTGACAACCACTAGGCTAAGAAAACCATGGTAGTAACCAGTGCCTTAAAATTGACTATTTAGGTGACTTCTATCCACAGTAGTTCAGTATGACTCTTTGTACATAAGGCTTTCCCCTAGCTTTGTATTTTTTTCTTCCCATCAATCCCAGAAGTCATAGGGTATGAATATTTTTAAGGCTCCTTTTGATATTTTCCTAAATTGTTTTCAAAAAATAAATATCCCAGTGTCTATTTTACCATATGTACATGTATCATTTTTAGCATTTTTCAAAATTTTTAAGTTATTTTTAAAGATTTTATTTATTTGAGTGAGAACACACAAGAGAGAACAAGTAGGGGTTGGGGTAGGGGCAGAGGGAGAGGGAGAAGCAGACTCCCCATGGAGCAGGGAGCCCGATGCGGGGCTCGATCCCAGGACCCTGAGATCATGACCTGAGCTGAAGGCAGATGCTTAACCGACTGAGCCACCCAGGCGCCCCCATCGTTAACATTTTAAACAGCTTTGTTAATATGATAGGCAAAAATGTCATCTTGTTTTAAATTTTATTTATTTGATTTCTTTGGAGGGTAAAGTATTTACAATTTTCTAGCCCCCTAGGGTTTCCTCTTTTAGAAATAATCTTCATAGCTTTTTGTCTATTAGGGTAATAGACTTTCTCTGATAGTTTTATATAAATGCCTTATCATAGTCATTGCGGCATTTCCCTAGTTTGCCAGCTTGCCTTTTAATTTTGGGCATTTTACTCTTTGAGAAAGAACATTTTCTTGGGAATGAGAAAACATGCTGTAGCAGCAAGAAGAATTGCCAAATTCAGGGCTTGTTCTATATCTGGAAGGAGTTCCTAAGACAGAGGAGGAAGGAAATACTGCAAGCTTTGGCTAAGGGGCTCTGTGTTTTGTGTTCTTGAGGTATTTTGGGGTGAGGAACATGTATCAAGCCCCGTCCGGTATATTTTGTTTTTAATCATAGGTGAGGACTACATTAGAGTAAATGACACACACTGGAGTTATTTTTCTCCTTGGCCATAGAATATTTGGTAAGTCAGGTACTAAATTAATTGTAGCACAGCCCTGAAAATAACAACTTGCTCAAAAAATGAGTTCACGTAAGAAGTGTCGTGTGGATTGGCAAAAAGAGATGGGAATAAGCATATCGTACTGTTTATTATTGAGAAAAATATTCTGGGCTAACCCCAGCCATAATCACCGCAGTATTCAATGTTTCAGGACAAGAACTCATCACAAAATGATGTTATTTCTGAAAACGCTATAAAAACACATCAGAAGAAGATAAATGGATTGCACATAGACCTGAGAAATCTGGGATCCTCTGCAAAAACCCATTCACCCCATCCAGGTTCGTGGACAGCTTCAGCCACGTGGGGGAGCTCACATCTCACCTCTTCCACCCCCAAAGAGGTTGACCACAGACATTGCATTGGCCAAGTCCAAGAACACAGTTTAGGACACCGTGCTAGCGCTTGGAAGTTTCTCTGTGCTGAAGGAAAAGTTACGTGCAGTTCCTGGTGGCAGAATTTCTTCTTGGCTCCTCATTTTGTAGGGTTTCGTCTCTTCGAATGGCTTTTTAGGAGAACTGGTTTCCCCACACAGCTGTGGTGATAAAAGAGGGCCCTGCTTAGGCGGAGGTACCTGCTGCCCCTGGGAGGGCCTGGGGACTGTGGGTGGTTTCTAGAAACTAGGAAAACCTTTTGTTTCCTCCCTTGCTTTAATCGTGGTTGACTGGAATTGTCTTTCTCTCTTGGTCAGAGCCAGACAATGAGGATGACTGCCGCCCAAGCAATGTCCTCTGGGTAATGGGCCCCAGGTTAGGGATTCGGTTTAAGGGCAAAGAAGCGCTCTTCTCACAACAGAGCTTCTCCGTAGAGAACCTTGGACGGATGCTGTGGCATTTGTGGACAGGAGAGGGGATTCACAATCCAAATGCTTTGTTTTTCTTTTTATCTCCTTATTCTCAACTTGGTCTGAGATAAATCTTGATAATGGCATGGAGTTTGGAGCACTAGAAGTGTCTGAGAAACCAGAGCTTGAAAGTCATCACTAAACAGATGAAGAGGGGTGAAAGTCCTTGTCTCTCTGTTACCTCTTCCCACTCTCCCTCCTCCCTCCCTCCCTCCCTTCCTCCCTTCTTCCCACTCTCCCTCCTCCCTCCCTTCTACCCACTCTCCCTCCTCCCTCCCTCCCTCCCTTCCTCCCTTCTTCCCACTCTCCCTCCTCCCTCCCTTCTACCCACTCTCCCTCCTCCCTCCCTTCTTCCCACTCTCCCTCCTCCCTCCCTTCTACCCACTCTCCCTCCTCCCTCCCTCCCTCCCTTTCTCCCTTCTTCCCACTCTCCCTCCTCCCTCCCTTCTTCCCATTCTCCCTCCTCTCTCCCTTCTTCCCACTCTCCCTCCTCCCTCCCTTCTACCCACTCTCCCTCCTCCCTCCCTCCCTTCCTCCCTTCTTCCCACTCTCTCTCCTCCCTCCCTTCTTCCCACTCTCCCTCCTCCCTCCCTTCTTCCCACTCTCCCTCCTCCCTCCCTTCTACCCACTCTCCCTCCTCCCTCCCTCCCTTCCTCCCTTCTTCCCACTCTCCCTCCTCCCTCCCTTCTTCCCACTCTCCCTCCTCCCTCCCTTCTCCCCACTCTCCCTCTTCCCTCCCTTCTTCCCACTCTCCCTCCTCCCTCCCTTCTTCCCACTCTCCCTCCTCCCTCCCTTCTTCCCACTCTCCCTCCTCCCTCCCTTCTACCCACTGTCCCTCCTCCCTCCCTTCCCCTTCCCCTCTTCCCCCCTTCCTCCCTTCCTCCCTCCCTTCCTTCCTTCCTTCCTCCCTTCCTCCCTTCCTTCCTTCTGTTCATTCAACCTTCCTTTTCTTTTGGAGGTGGTTCCATCTAAGATATATCAATAATTGCTTTTCCTATTTAAAATTAATTTTTAACTATATAAATCATTCCTGAATATTATATTCTCCTTCCAAAAACACAGAAACCTACAGCTAAAGCTGCCGAGAAGGCCCCTTGCAGCACGACTCCACCCCACCCCCACCCCCACCCCCACCCCCAGCCCCGTGCTGTCTCACAGGCATGGCTACAGAGTAACTAAGGGGAGGCTGGTGCCAGATTGCCCAGGCTCAAATATAACTCCACCAATTAACTGACTGTGCACCTGTAGGCAAGTTACTTAGCCTATTTGTGCCTAAGTTTCCTTATGTGGAAAATGAAAATGTAATTAATACCTACTCCATAGGGTAATTTTAAGGATTAAATGTAATAATATATGTAAAATACCATATCACACTTAGTAAGCTTAATAAATGTTTGCTGCTGTTAATGCCACTTCCATCTTGAGATATATATACTTCTCCCCAATTTCCAGTGATAACCACTATTACGAACTTTCAGAATATCGTTTTAGTATCATTTGTGTGCTTGTGTGACAAAATGATATCATATTATATATAGCCTTTTGCAGCTTGTCTTTTTCAATTAGCAATGATGTTTTCTGATTTATCCATGTTGACACAAATAGATCTAGTGTATTCATTTTCTAAAATTTAATTTATTTTTAAGTTTTTATATTGATTCCAATTAGTTAGCATACAGTGTTATATTATTTCTAGTATGTTCCTTTTAACTGCTATACAATGTACTATTATGTATCTATAATTTCTTTAGCTATTTTCTCATTGATGGACAGTTAAAATGTTAATAATTTTTGTCTCTGACTAATAGTGCTGCATGGAACCTTCACATAAACATCTGTGCCATATTGTGCATATGTGCCAGAGTTTCTCCCGGCTAGAAATCTGTATGTGGAACTGCTGGGGTGTAGGGTAGAATTAGTTTACACTCCCTCTAACAGGATTTGAGAGTACTCACTTCCTCAAAACCTTGCAAGAGCTCATTAATAAAATCAAATGCTTTTGCCAATCTAATGGAGAGAAATAATATTTATTTAAATGTATAATTTTATTAATGACATGTTATTGTTTTCATTTGTATTTCCATGGTTTCTGCTGAGACTGAGCCTCTTTTCATATGTGTATTGGCCATTTGTAGCTTCTGTAAATCTTCTGTTCATAACCTTATTTGCATTTCTGTCATGTTGTTAGTCTTTTTCTTATTACTCCATAAAATAATCTTTTTAAAATTTATTTTTATTTTTTTTAAAGATTTTATTTATTCATTTTGAGAGAGAGGGAGAGAGCACAAGTCAGGGGAAGGGCAGAGGGAGAGAACCTTCAAGTGGATTCCCCACTGAGCATGGAGCCCTACATGGGGCTCCATCTCACAGCCCATGAGATCATGACCTGAACTGAAACTGAGGGTTGGATGCTCGACCGACTGAGCCACCCAGGTGACCTTGTAAAATTATCTTTTGTTAAGTATGTGAAAATACTTTTTTCCTAATCAGTTTTATTTTTCAGCCTTGTTCATGTAGTCTTGGGTCATTCAGACCTAAATTTGGAGGTAACCAAGTTGACCAGTCTTTTTCATGTTTTTTTTTTTTAATCATTTTACTTTTAGTATCTTATTTAAGAAAGTCTCTTTGCCATAGGTTTGTAAGGATATCCGTATATTTGTAACTGTAGCTATATGTATATTTCTACCCCCCAGTAGACTCTCTACAGGGCTATGTCATCTTCTTGGCCTATGGTGGCAGAATACTTTGGCCCTAGATAACATATTTGCTCAGAGGCAGAGGAAACACTGCAGACCAAGAGGGAGAAGGACTCAAAATCCAATATAGGATCAGTAAAGGATTTCTTGGGCTTTGGAGGGAACAAGTCTGGAGCGTGGAAACGAACAGCACTAGCTTTAAAAATACATTTTTGTCTTGAGATCAAGTGGAAAGAGAACATAACAGGAAGCATGCCATTGGTGGGACAAACAGTGTGAGCCCACGTGTTGTAGAGGAGGAAGGGGATCAACCTGGGAACAGTGCAAGTTTGGAAAGAAACATCTGACTCTACCTGAAGAAATGTGGATTTCTTGGGGGAAATGGAAACAGCACAAGAGTAAGGAATTAGGTTGCGCCATCACAGAAAAAGTGGTAGAGAAAGCAGTGTTTGTGCTGGCCTGAGAGAAAGCTTAGAAAACACATCAGAGGAGACACGTAGCTGTTTTCTGCACCCCTAAAAGCTTGAGAAACGTCATCCATGGTAACTCCCGCTCAGGAATACACTGATGGAAGATTCTCCTGCTGATACATATATGGAGGCAGAAGGGAACTAACCCAGGATGTAGAGCTGTTAAGACTCAAAACTCCATATCTAAACCAGTCATGTCTTTAGCATAGATGACACCCTGGCTTCAAACAACTAGCCAACTGACGAACCAAAGAAACACGTGACATCTGGTGGGGGAGAAAGAAATAGAGATGAGCAAGAAATTGAGACTATGGGGAACATAAGCTATACCTGTCTTTATTTTCTTTCCAGACTTCCCCAGCAAGCGGTGCTCTGAGTGTATCCTTACAAATTTCCACCTCTGCTCCAAACTTAGAAGACATAGCTATGGGGGAAAACAATCCAAAACTAAAAACGAAAAAAAAAAAAAACCCCAAACCAAACAATAACTAAACATTTTCATGGGCCAGAAATGGAAACACTCCACAGTAAGCTGGGATTGCCGCATCAGCCTGATGGGCTATATAGGTCTCGAAATAGGCAGCGTTAGGAGTGTCTTTCCTGCAGGGCAAAAAACCCAAAGTGACCCACATGTGGTGGGGCACCAGGGCAAACATCACTGTTTAAAAGCAAAGGCTAGGGGGGCCTTCCTTGACCATGGAAGGGGGTTGAGACAGCTCTGATCACTGCTTGAAGCTGTGGCTTTATGAAGCTGAATCCCTGCAGGGGACAGGAGGAAGTAGAACAAACCCAGCAGCGGGACCCCTTTGGCTTAGTGACTCGATCGAAAATAACCCCATCATTCTGTGTTTGGAGATGTTCCTCTAGCGTAAGATCTGGTTCTGGACTCGGGTGGTAGGTCTCCCTGGGGGCTGAGTGAAGGCAACCGCAAGACTTAGAGAGGAGTGATCAGAGAAAGAGAAAACAAAACAACAAAACAAAGACCAACCCCACCCACGATTAGCCTACCAACCCCAAATATAAATTCACTTTCAAGAAGCTACTGCTACAAAAGATAGTCAACAATATAATCTATCAGACTCACTCCTAATGAAATACAAAATAATAGAAACATATCAAAGGATTTAAAAAATTATGTTCCAAATCTTCAAAGAGATAAAGAACAAGAAGTTACAAAATAGAAGTAGGCAGATCTGAGTAAAGAACTGATGGACTATACACAAAAAAACAATTAAAAATTGTGAGATCGAGGGCGCCTGGCTGGCTCAGTCGGTAGAGTACGCAATTCCTGATCTTGGAGTCGTGAGTTCAAGCCCCATGTTGGGTATAGAGCTTACTTAAAAAAAAATTGTGAGAGGGGTACCTGGGTGACTCAGTCATTAAGCATCTGCCTTCGGCTTAGGTCATGATCCAGGGTCCTGGGATCGAGCCCCGCATCGGGTTCCCTGCTCAGCGGGAAGCCTGCTTCTCCCTCTGCCTCTCCCCCTGCTTGTGTTCCCTCTCTCGCTGTGTCTCTCTCTGTCAAATAAATAAATAAAATCTTTAAAAAAAATTGTGAGAGTGAAAATAAATTAATGAAGCAAAAAACTTAATAGAGTAAACACTATTTTGGACACAGTAGAAGAGCACTTTAGTGGGCTGGAACTGAGTAATATTCCAAGTAATATTACATTTTCCCTTTTCCTCTGATTGTCTTGTCCATGAAGGCCCTTGTTAGACTGATCCTTGTTTCTTAGCTTTCTTATTCTACGTGGTTTTTTTCTACACAACTTGTTTTCTCCTATGGCTTCAATTTTCTCCTACGGCCGGAAGACATGAAAATATTAGTCTCAAGAATAATTGTACAATTATGTGTAACTGCAAACACAGCAGATGATACATGGACCACTATAGCTTTTATTACTGAATAGTTTGCTAGAATAGTAAAGCTGTTATTTAGCCAATATAAATGTTACACTTGCCACAAATTGGCTTCTAATGTGTCCCCAGCCTTTCTGCAACAGGCATTATGATGAATAAATGGTAGAGGTTCCATGTATTCATATGACATAAAAGTTATGCTTATAGAATTATTCTGACAAGCTTACCTTCTCTTTGCCAATATGTTCCCTCCATAAAATTGATTTTTGAATTTTGAAAATTGTCTATAAGACTTAGGTCTTAACTGACAGGAAGGTCTTTACATACATCTACTTTGAAGACTCTTCATTTTCAGAGTTCAGTTAAGGAGGTAGACCCAATGTCAAAGGGTTAAATTTGCTGAACAATCCAGAAAGCAAATTCAAGTGCCAGTAGAACAGGTCTTAGCTATTTATGGGACCATGTATATGCTTGGAGTTAAGAAAAAGGAATCTGGTTAGCGAGTAGAATTTTATAACAAATGGAATGAATGGCAGTTCTTAGAACTACTAGGCTGTAACCAATAGTCTGAGGACTGGAAGTGGGAATGGGAGATGCTTCTGGTTGCTTTCCCAATCTCCCTAAAATTCCTCCTTCTTTTCTAACAGAACCATGATTTTGTTCACAGGGGCAATGTGCTCAGCCTTAAGCTAGAAGTATTCCCAGGTGAGATCCATGGTCTAAGAAGTCAATTGTGTCAGTCTTGTTCTCTGCTTTCCCTGCCTCCCCTATCCCTCCTTAAGGGTGGCCATGTGACCCTGTTCTAGTAAATAAGATGTAAACAGAAGTCTACTAGGAAGATGAGAGATATAATTAGTGCTACTCTTACCTCTTTCCTCCTGCCTTGAACTTGATGCTTGAGAATAGGGCAACTATCTTACGACCATGAGGGAAAGACCAAGAGAATCATAGAAATACTAGCCGTGACATAATGCTGGGTAAATGCCAGCACTGGCCTAATATTTGATATTTTGTTAAGTCAGAAAAGTAAGTTTTTATCAATGTACTGTTAGCCATATGTAGTTCTCACTAATACGGTGTGGAAATAAAATCGTTGGTTCCTTTAATCTGTATTTTGAAAGACTAAAATGACTAGAAGAATTCTAGGCTGGAATAAAAAAAAGCACATATTAACTCATCTGCACCAGATAAGAATACATGCTCACAGAAAAGAGCATAGGAAACATTTCCCTCATAACTATTGCTAGAAGAGTTTTGGAATGGATGTGTCAGTCAGTGTAAACACCGAACCCTGATGAAAATTAGATTGATTTAAGTCAGTTTTTTAAGTGTTCAAACCAGGGGCGCCTGGTGGCTCAGTTGTTAAGTGTCTGCTTTCGGCTCAGGTCATGATCCCAGGGTCCTGGGATCGAGCCCCACATCGGGCTCCCTGCTCCACGGGAAGCCTGCTTCTCCCTTTCCCACTCCCCCTGCTTGTGTTCCCTCTCTCGCTGTGTGTGTCTCTCTCAAATAAATAAATAAAATCTTAAAAAAAAAAAGTTCAAACCCCTAGGATCTTGGAATTGTGAGTTCAGAAAAGGGTTTTTCAGAACGGGAGTAGCATTTCATCATTAGAGGGTTAAACTGAGTGTGAGTGTCTTGGGGCCATCTACCTAGCCACATACTACTGTTGCCTATTGGCTTGCTTATTATTTTTATTTTGAAATAATTCAAATTACAGAAATGTTGCCAAGTTAGTACAAAGAAATCCAATGCACACTTTTCACTAATTGCTTTATCGTTCTTTCTATATTGAAAGATAGATATAGATGTAAATTTTTTTCTGAACTATTTGAGAATAAACTGTGGACCTGATGTTCCTTTATCCCTAAATTGTTCAGTCTGTATTTCTAAAGAAGATGGAAATTCTCTTACATAACCATTGTACAGATATCAAAATCAAGAAAGAACATTGATAAAATATTGTCTATTCTACAGACCTTATTCTCATTTTGGCAATTTTTCCAATAATGTGATAGATGGACAGACAAATAAATAGATAGATCTTTCTTTTGGTCCACAATTAATTCAGGATTGCATATTCTATTTAGTTGTCTTGAACCTGCTAATTTTATAATTAAGCATGCCATGTGCCCATGTTCTTGAATGACCATACATAACAACTTAAAATAAGAAATGCCATGTTGAATCATATGTTAAAAATATGTTCAACCATTTTATCTGATTCTTTTGGTATTTACCGTCATAATCTAAGTAACATGCTTATATTACTACTTTTAAAAGGGGGATTATACATAATCTATTGTTTTCCTGCTATGGAAGACACTACAGCAGACCAGAGGACACACCCCTACATCTGACTTTCCAACATAGTCATATTGTAATTTTGGTTAGGTGAATATTTGGAGTTTGTATTATTTATATTATTATATTGTTATAAAATGTTATGGATAGCTGATGTCATATGATGACTTTTCCTTTCCTACCCAAATTTGTTTTCCTTGGACTTAATATTTATCTTGCATTTTATGTTTGCTTATTTTTCTATGTATATATCACTAATTCAAGACCAAGTTCCTCCAGTTGGCTAAATATCTTTTTAGTGTATTCAGATGTATTAGGTCTTTTATCAATTCATCTTCTTGACAAAAATCTCTCCTGGAGTCCCCCGAGCTTCTCTGATCTAGACCAGTTGCTCCTCTCTATCTGGGAACCATTGTCATTCAGGCATCTCTCTTTACCCTCATTCTGAGCATTCTCATACCTTTTCTCCTTTGTTGCACCCCTCACTTCCTATATTCCATATCTTTCTTTCTTTTTCACTCTAACGGTTTTCTGGTACCATCGATTTTTGAGCTTTTTGGCAGTTATAATGTTTATATTGAATCATGTCTTTGCTGTTTCTACTGCTGCTTTTTGACTCAGCTTTCCTGGTTCTCATTTTCAAAGACAAGAGATATAACACATGCTGCAGTATGGATGAACTTTGAGGACATCTTTCTGAGTGAAATAAGCTGGTCACAAAAGGACAAACACCATATAATTCTATTTATATGAGATACCCAGAGCAATCAAATTCATAGACATTTTACAGAAAGTAAAATTGTGGTTGCCAGGGGTTGGGGGTGGGGGAATGGGAAGTTATGGTTCAATAGGTTCAGAGTTTCAGTTCTACAAGAAGAGTTCTGGATTGCAATGAGGCAGCAGAAAAAGTGAATGTTCTTTTTTTTTTAATTTAATTTTATTATATTATGTTAGTCCCCATTCATTACATCATTAGTTTTTGGTGTAGTGTTCCATGATTCATTGTTTGTGTATAACACCCAGTGCTCCATTCAATACGTGCCCTCCTGAATACCCCTCACCAGGCTACCCATCCCCCCATCCCCTCCCCTCTAGAACCCTCAGTTTGTTTCTCAGAGTCCATAGTCTCTCATGGTTCCCCTCCCTCTCCGATTTCCCTCCCTTCATTTTTCCCTTCCTACTCTCTTCTTCTTCTTTTTTTAACATATAAAGTATTATTTGTTTCAGAGGTAGCACTCACCATAACACATAC
The DNA here is from genome assembly GCF_029215605.1 of Mirounga angustirostris. Classification (NCBI taxonomy): domain Eukaryota; kingdom Metazoa; phylum Chordata; class Mammalia; order Carnivora; family Phocidae; genus Mirounga; species Mirounga angustirostris. Next base: position 166,320,043 of record NW_026991711.1, read on the forward strand.
CCTCTCCAATGTTCATCACCCAGCCACTCCATCCCTCCCACCCCCTACCACTCCAGCAACCCTCAGTTTGTTTCCTGAGATTAAGAATTCCTCATATCAGTGAGATCATATGATACTTGTCTTTCTCTGATTGACTTATTTTGCTCAGCATAATACCCTCTAGTTCCATCCACGTTGTTGCAAATGGCAAGATTTCGTTTTTTGGTTTTGGGGTTTTTTTGGTGGCTGCATAATATTCTTTATCCATTCATCTGTTGATGGACATCTTGGCTCTTTCCATAGTTTGGCTATTGTGGACATTGCTGCTATAAACATTGGGGTGCACGTACCCCTTCGGATCACTACATTTGTATCTTTGGGGTAAATACCCGGTAGTGCAATTGCTGGGTTATAGGGTAGCTCTATTTTCAACTTTTTGAGGAACCTCCATACTGTTTTCCAGAGTGGCTGCACCAGCTTGAATTCCCACCAACAGTGTAGGAGGGGTCCCCTTTCTCCGCATCCTTGCCAACATCTGTCATTTCCTGACTTGTTAATTTTAGCCATTCTGACTGGTGTGAGGTGGTATCTCAAGGAGGTTTTGATCTGGATTTCTCTGATGCTGTGCTCGCTTCAGCAGCACATATACTAAAATTGGATTTCTCTGATGCTGAGCGATGTTGAGCACTTTTTCATGTGTCTGTTGGCCATTTAGATGTCTTCTTTGGAAAAATGTCTGTTCATGTCTTCTGCCCATTTCTTGATTGGATCATTTATTCTTTGGGTGTTGAGTTTGATAAGTTCTTTATAGATTTTGGATACTAGCCCTTTATCTGATATGTCATTTGCAGATATCTTCTCCCATTCTGTCGGTTGTCTTTTGGTTTTGTTGATTGTTTCCTTTGCTGTGCAAAAGCTTTTTTTTTTTAAACAAAATTCACATTTTATTTTGGTTGAAATAAACTATACAAAATTGATTTTCTTCACCAAAAATAACAGCAATATTTTCTGTATTATTCCTAGATAAACCACAAAACACATATTTTTGTAGGTTTTCCAGGTTTTGTTTATAAATCAAGACGAGGCAGTAGATATAGTCATGGAAAAAGACAGGAAAACAGACAAATCGGTTGTCAATATCCATGGCCTCTGATCCTGTCTTGACCATGAACAGAGGTGTTCAACATATACCTGCTAAAAAGCTTATGAAGACGTAGGTGTTCTACATACACTTGCTAAAGAGCTTATGAAGATGGAGGCTCAACAAAGGAATGTAAACAGCAACAATCCAATGTGGAACAACAATGGCAGGCTCTCCCATTCAAACTTTAACTGTAACTTGTTCCTTTAAGTTTATGTGATAAAGACAAAATCTCTGCTGCAATCCTTGCCTGGCAAGCTCACATGTTTCTCTCTCTCTCTCTCTGTCTGGTAACTCTCTTAACTGTCCATTACAGATTTTTAACATACTAACACTCCTACTATCCAAAGGTCACTCTGAGCTTCATTGTAACATTTTATAAAATGTACTCCTTCCTCCCATACCTCTTCAAAATCTTTATCTTTTAAGAACTGATAACTCAATACCAGACAATTGGATCCAGTGACAATAAATGTTTTATCTAAAATGACTTAACTAAAACAATTCCCAAGTGCCATTAGCAGAGATCCCACAGAAGTGTAATGTGGCACTTTCAATGCTATCTTCTGCAACAGGTATGTCTCCAAAGCATGAGACTTTAAACAGGGGCCATTTAAATAGGCAGATTATCAATGGCTAATGTACTCAATGAGAGGTCGACAGGTCAAGATATTCAGTGATTAAGTGGCCTACATACACCTGACAGCTTTTCTGTAAGATGTTTTCAAATTTCTTACAGATTTTTCCAAATATCAAACATAAGAGAAAGCCTACTTTAAAAGTCTTTTAGGTATTTTCAATGGTTTCTGAGTTATCTGTAGGAAGCTCTGACTTAGTTGTATAGAGTTTGATATATGTGTCCACCATTAAATCCAGATCATGTTTTATATCAAAATGTATGTTAAGCAAAGCCAAGTTACTTGACCTTTGGTCTGTCAAAGTGTTCCTCAGGTATGCTTTGAGATGCTTTCGCCCATTTTCATAGCTTTCATTCTCAACCTTCATCACAGGAAGAATACATAGGACTTTCAGCAATGCATAAACATTAGGAAAAAACTTGATGTTTGGTAGATGCAGGGCTTCATAAATGGTGAATGGAAGCTCTATATCTTTCCCTCTGTGTTTCCACTTGATTCTCCAGCAATGCAGCTCAGCTGAGAGTGTGTTGGGATTGGGCAAGTCACTTCTGTACATGTCAGCATGGTGCTCCTCCAATTTAAATTTGAGCTGTCCCATGACAGAGGGTACAAAAGATAAGCATTTAAGAGCTTTGAGGTGCTGTTCTGAGAATATATCTTTCAGTTCCTGAATAACGTGTTCACTGTTGGAACACTTAGAGTTTCTTTATAGTAACTCTCAGAAGTGAGCTGAGATTCCAGGTTACCTTGCTGGGCTCTGCGGAATTTCCCAGGGAGTTTCATCTGAACATCAAGCTTAGTTGCCAAATTTGTGGCTTCTTCGAACCAAAATTCATGATAAACTTCAATATTTTCCATCACTTCATTTAGTGAATGCAGCACTGCAGTCAAGCTACTGGCTGCAAAGAAGACATCAGAGGTTTGCCCTTGAAGGTTTTTCCCAAAGGCTCTAGTAAAAGATAGAACATTTTTAAGAACAACAATGGTAACGATGAAATCAAAATTTGTTACTGCACTACAGAATACAAAAGCTCGACCAGCTGTATAGTTATTCCATCTAATATTTGTATCACTATTTATACCATCTAAACATAAAACAAGTGCTTGTAGGAGGTCCACTAAAATTTCAAAAGCATCATGCCTGCCTGTCCACTGAGAATGGCAGATTTCCTTCAGTTCTTTACCCTTTTCCTCATTGTTCTGAAAGAGGACAGAAATTACATTGTCAAGCTCCAAAAGCAATTGTGGAGATCGATGGAAGAAAGAACAAACTTCCTCAATTGTTCCTAACGCAACAGATACTCCCACAACAGGCACTGGTTTTGCCAACCACATATTTAAGGCACAGGAAGAGCAAAGTGTGTAGACAGCTTGGGGATATTTCTCTAAAAGTCTAGAAGCAACGACTTTCATTTTGGAAGAAAATCCACTGGACACAATGTAAGCCTGGCCACGACAATACTCCATGTTTAACCCCCACTTCTCAGTTATCATAGTGTGAAATTTTAGAGCCAAAATTTCTGCATCAGCTTCATAAGGCAAGAAGCCCACAAATTCCTCTCTCAGATTATGAGATTCATCAACAAACCTCACCAACACAGGCAAGTGTTCTTCCCCTGCTATGTCCACTATGTCATCAGTGATGATGGAAAAGAAGTGGGAGTCTCTCACTTCCCTGAGGGTCTCCTCCCCAATGCAGCTCTCACAGATGTCTAGCATCTGTTTCTGCTGTGTTTTCGAGCAGAACAATGTGTTAACTGCTGTTGTCTCAAAGCACTTTCTCAGAACCTCTTCGCCAGAATTTATCCGGCACTCCAGCAGTGCTTGGAAGCTATCTGGAGTAAACAGACCCTCTGGGATTTCATCAGTTTCATGCCAATCCAGAGGTATGTTTTGTTTTCCCATAAGAATCAAAATTTCAAATAAAGATTTTAAGTATTCTTTGTTTTCCTTCTCTTCAAGGGTTAAAGGTAAAATGTCTTCATCCTGTTCTTCACCCCCTTCTTCTGCACTGGGATTCTGAGCGTTGCCGTTGTTTATTTCTTTATGTTTTGGTTCCTGTTCAGAAGTTTCATCAATTTTTTTCTGTTTCAGTGTCCTGATTTCATCTTCACTCAATTCTTTTATTCGTTTTCTGTGTCTACTATGTGGATTGTTCAAATGACTGGTAAGATCAAATATTGTTGGTATTGCATTATTTCGAAGAACTGTTCTATAAGGACTAGTTCTACAGATCATAGAGGTCTCAAAGTGTTTGGCACATAATCGATAATGTTTATTTAGTTGATCAGGTGTTTTATCTTCTAAGTCCGCTCTCCTACAATTCTCCACCCACTTCTGGCATCTGGCCAGATCCCGCGGGAACCTGAAAAAGGCCAGGTCCGATTGCATGCTCTTCCTCCTGCAGCTGGGGACAGCGCGGAAGTTCAGCACCGTCGCCCACCCGCCTGCGGTCCAGCCTTCCCCTTCCCGCCTCCTCAGGGCAGCCCGCCCACCTGTTGGGGCCGGGGAGGGGACTGTGCAAAAGCTTTTTATCTTGATGCAGTCCCAATAGTTCATTTTTGCCCTTGCTTCCCTTGTCTTTGGCGATGTTTCTAGGAAGAAGTTGCTGTGGCTGAGGTCGAAGAGGTTGCTGCCTGTGTTCTCCTCTAGGATTTTGATGGATTCCTGTCTCACATTTAGGTCTTTCATCCATTTTGATTCTATTTTTGTGTGTGGTATAAGGAAATGGCCCAATTTCATTCTTCTGCATGTGGCTGTCCAATTTTCCCAACACCATTTGTTGAAGAGACTGTCTTTTTTCCATTGGACATTCTTTCCTGCTTTGTCGAAGATGAGTTGATCATAGAGTTGAGGGTCCATTTCTGGGCTCTCTATTCTGTTCCATTGATCTATGTGTCTGTTTTTGTGTCAGTATCATACTGTCTGGATGATGACAGCTTTGTAATAGAGCTTAAGTCTGGAATTGTGATGCCACCAGCTTTGCTTTTCTTTTTCAACATTCCTCTGGCTATTCGGGGTCTTTTCTGGTTCCATATAAATTTTAGGATTATTTGTTCCATTTCTTTGAAAAAAGTTGCTGGTATTTTGATAGGGATTGCATTAAATGTGTAGATTGCTCTAGGTAGCATTGACATCTTCACAATATTTGTTCTTCCAATCCATGAGCATGGAACGTTTTTCCATTTCTTTGTGTCTTCCTCGATTTCTTTCATGAGTATTCTATAGTTTTCTGAGTACAGATTTTTTGCCTCTTTGGTTAGATTTATTCCTAGGTATCTTATGGTTTTGGGTGCAATTGTAAATGGGATCGACTCCTTAATTTCTCTTTCTCCTGTCTTGTTGTTGGTGTATAGAAATGCCACTGATTTCTGTACATTGATTTTATATCCTGCCACTTTACTGAATTCCTGTATGAGTTCTAGCAGTTTTGGGGTGGAGTCTTTTGGGTTTTCCACATAAAGTATCATATCATCTGCAAAGAGTGAGAGTTTGACTTCTTTGCTGATTCGGATGCCTTTCATTTCTTTTTGTTGTCTGATTGCTGAAGCTAGGACTTCTAGTACTATGTTGAATAGCAGTGGTGATAGTGGACATCCCTGCCATGTTCCTGACCTTAGGGGAAAAGCTCTCAGTTTTTCCCCATTGAGAATGATATTTGCTGTGGGTTTTTCATAGATGGCTTTTATGATATTGAGGTATGTACCCTCTATCCCTACACTGTGAGGAGTTTTGATCAAGAAAGGATGCTGTACTTTGTCAAATGCTTTTTTTTTTTTTGCACCTATTGAGAGAATCATATGGTTCTTGTTCTTTCTTTTATTAATGTATTGTAACACATTGAATGATTTGCAGATGTTGAACCAAACTTGCAGCCCAGGAATAAATCCCACTTGGTCGTGGTGAATAATCCTTTTAATGTACTGTTGGATCCTATTGGCTAGTATTTTGGTGAGAATTTTTGCATCCATGTTCATCAGGGATAGTGGTCTGTAATTCTCCTTTTTGATGGGGTCTTTGTCTGGTTTTGGGATCAAGGTGATGCTGGACTCATAAAATGAGTTTGGAAGTTTTCCTTCCATTTCTATTTTTTGGAACAGTTTCGGAAGAATAGGTATTAATTCTTCTTTAAATGTTCGGTAGAATTCCCCTGGGAAGCAATCAGGCCCTCGGTTCTTGTTTGTTGGGAGATTTTTGATTACTGCTTCAATTTCCTTAGTGGTTATGGGTCTGTTCAGGTTTTCTATTTCTTCCTGGTTCAGTTTTGGTAGTTTATACATCTCTAGGAATGCATCCATTTCTTCCAGATTATCTAATTTCCTGGCATAGAGTTGCTTATAATATGTTCTTATAATTGTTTGTATTTCTTTGGTGTTGGTTGTGATCTCTCCTCTTTCATTCATGATTTTATTTATTTGGGTCATTTCTCTTTTCTTTTTGATAAGTCTGGCCAGGGGTTTATCAATCTTATTAATTCTTTCAAAGAACCAGCTCCTAGTTTCATTGATCTGTTCTACTTTTCTTTTGGTTTCTATTTCACTGATTTCTGCTCTGATCTTTATTATTTCTCTTCTCCTGCTGGGTTTAGGCTTTATTTGCTGTTCTTTCTCCAGCTCCTTTAGGTGTAGGGTTAGGTTGTGTATTTGAGACCTTTCTTGTTTCTTGAGAAAGGCTTGCTATATAATTTCCTCTTAGGACTGCCTTTGCTGCATCCCAAAGATTTTGAACAGTTGTGTTTTCATTTTCATTGGTTTCCATGAATTTTTTTAATTCCTCTTTAATTTCCTGGTTGACCCATTCATTCTTTAGTAGGATGCTCTTTAGCCTCCATGTATTTGAGTTCTTTCTGACTTTACTCTCATGATTGAGTTCTAATTTCAAAGCCTTGTGGTCCGAAAATATGCAGGGAATGATCCCAGTCTTTTGGTACTGCTTGAGACCTGATTTGTGACCTAGGATGTGATCTATTCTGGAGAGTGTTCCATGGGCACTAAAGAAGAATGTGTATTCTGTTGCTTTGGGATGGAATGTTCGGAATATATCTGTGAAGTCCATTTTGTCCAGTGTGTCATTTAAAGCCTTTATTTCCTTGTTGATCTTTTGCTTAGATGATCTGTCCATTTCAGTGAGGGGGGTGTTAAAGTCCCCCACTATTATTGTATTGTTGTCGATGTGTTTCTTTGATTTTGTTATTAATTGGCTTATATAATTGGTTGCTCCCATGTTAGGGGCTTAGATATTTACAATTGTTAGATCTTCTTGTTGGATAGATCCTTTAAGTAGGATAGTATCCTTCCTCATCTCTTATTATAGTCTTTGGTTTAAAATCTAATTTGTCTGATAAAATGATTGCCATCCCAGCTTTCTTTTGATGTCCATTAGCACAGTAAATAGTTTTCCACCCCCTGACTTTCAATCTGGAGGTGTCTTTGGGTCTAAAATGAGTCTCTTGCAGGCAGCATATCGATGGGTCTTGTTTTTTTTATCCAATCTGATACCCTGTGTCTTTTGATTGGGGCCTTTACCCCATTTACATTCAGGGTAACTATTGAAAGATATGAATTTAGTGCCATTGTATTGCCTGTAAGGTGACTGTTACTGCATATTGTCTGTGTTCCTTTCTGGTCTATGTTACTTTTAGGCTCTCTCTTTGCTTAGAGCACCCCTTTCAATATTTCTTGTAGGGCTGGTTTGGTGTTTGCAAATTCTTTTAGTTTCTGTTTGTCTTGGAAGATTTTGATCTCTCCTTCTATTTTCAGTGACAGCCTAGCTGGATATAGTATTCTTGGCTGCATATTTTTCTCATTTAGTGCTCTGAATATATCATGCCAGTCCTTCCTGGCCCACCAGGTCTCTGTGGGTAGGTCTGCTGCCAATCTAATGTTTCAACCATTGTAGGTTACAGACCTCTTGTTCCGAGCCACTTTCAGGATTTTCTCTTTGTCTCTGAGACTTGTAAGTTTTACTATTAGATGTTGGGGTGTTGACCTATTTTTATTGATTTTGAGGGGGGTTTTCTGTGCCTCCTGATTTTGATGCCTGTTTCCTTCCCCAAAATAGGGAAGTTCTCCACTATAATTTGCTCCAATATACCTTCTGCCCCCCCCCCTTTCTTCTCCTTCTGGGATCCCAATTATTCTATTATTGTTTCATCTTATGGTATCACTTATCTCTCAAATTTTGCCCTCGTGATCCAGTAGTTGTTTATCTCTCTTTTTCTCAGCTTATTTATTCTTCATCATTTGGTCTTCTATATCACTAATTCTCTCTTCTGCCTAACTTATCCTAGCAGTCAGAGCCTCCATTTTTTATTGCACCTCATTAATAGCCTTTTTTATTTCAACTTTGTTAGATTTTAGTTCTTTATTTCTCCAGAAAGGGATTCTCTAGTATCTTCCATGCTTTTCTCAAGCCCAGCTAGTATCTTTATAATCGTCATTCTGAACTCTAGTTCTGACATCTTACTAATGTCCGTATTGATTAGGTCCCTGGCAGTCAGTATTGCCTCTTGTTCTTTTTTTTGAGGTGTTTTTTTCCGTCTTGTCATTTTGTTCAGCAGAGAAGAGATGAATGAGAGAACAAAATGCTAACAGGATAACAACAACCCCAGAAAAATATACACTAAACAAATCAGAAGAGACCTTGAAACTGGGGGGAAAAGAAAGGGAAAGAAAGAAAGAAAGAAAGAAAGAAAGAAAGAAAGAAAGAAAGAAAGAAAGAAAGAAAAGAAAGAAAGAAAGAAAGAAAAAAAGAATATGATCAAGCTGGTGAATAGATCGGAGCCACACACTAGAGTCTGAGTGTATTTTGGTCTGTTAGAAGAAACTGCCTGCCAAAATTTTAAAGAAAGAAAAACTTATATATGTACAAAAATAAGGGTAAATATGATGAAGGGATGGAATATGATTGTAATGATGAAAATTATAAACGATTTTATAAAAGGAATTGATAAGATAAGAAGTTGGTTGAAAAAAGAAAGAAGAGGATTAAAAAAAAAAAAGGGAGAGAATGTGATCAGGCAGGAGACTCGAACAAAGCCATACACTAGAGACTTAGGGTATATTTTGGTCTGTTAGAAGAAACTGTATCCCAAAATTTTAAAGAGAGAACAACTTATATATATACAAAAAAGGTTAACTACAATGGGACAGAATATGACTCTAAAAATGAAAATTAAAAAAGATTTTTAAAAAAGGGATTGATAAGATGTTGGTTGAAAAAGGGAAAAAGAAAAATTCAAAAAAAAAATTAACTTTGAAGGACTAAAGAATCATGGTAAAAAAGCCATGGATTCTATGTGCAGTATTCCCCTAGTGCTGGAGTTCTGCCGTTCTCACTGATTGGTAAACTTGGTCTTGGCTGGCTGCTCTTGCTGATCTTCTGGGGGAGGGGCCTGTTGGCATGGTTCGCAAATGTCTTTGCCAGAGGCAGAATTGCCCCGCCCTTGCCGGTCCAGGCTAAGTAATTGGCTGGGGTTTGCTCTCTGGAGCTTTTGTTCCCTGCAAGCTTTCCGTACAGCTTTGGAGGACGAGAGTGAAAATGGCGACCTCCCAATCTCCACCCCAGAGGAGCTGAGAACTCGGGGCCCCACTGCTCAGTGAGCCCCCAGAGAAAAGCAGTCAATACTCCCATCTCCCCGTCTCAGGCCACACTCCATTCTCGCCCGGCCTGTGACCTAGCATTTCTATCTCTGGCTCACGACCCTGTGTGGAGTCTCCAAACCCAGCAGATTCCTGCAGTGCACTCCCGCAGTGCTCCTCCCAGGGGGAGCAAGGGGAGTCTCCCCAGATCTGCTGTTTGTTGCATCCCTGCTGGAGGAGCAGTGGCCCTACTGTGCCATGGATCATGGTTTATGGCAACCCCCAGCTGAGGGCCTGTGCCTCGGCTCTGTTTCTGCAGCCAGCTTCCCTGCTCCAATACCTGGGAGCTTTGCCACACTCAGGCACCCTGGTCTTCCTGTGACCCCAAGGGTCCTGAGACCACACTGTCCCAGCGAGGGTTCCACCCCCTGCTTAGCCACTGGAGTGATGTACAATGTGAATGTTCTTAATGCCACTCAAATGTACACTTAAAAATGGAGTAAGATGACAGAATAGGAAGTCCTTTATCCTCCTTCCTGCTATGGACACACCAATTCAACAACAATACATGGATCAATTTCCTCTGTGAGAGGTCTGGAAACCGGTTGAGAGAATCCTACCATCAGGGTGAGAGCAAAGCCAGCTGCGTCAAAGCTGGCAGGAGAATCTGAAGCTCTCTTTCACTGTAATCCTCCCCGTACAGTGCCACACGATTGGGAGGAAACACCCAGTTCCCAGCTTCTCTCTGAGGAGGGAAAGAAAGCATCAAATTCATGTCCAACATTTTGACATTTCTGACAAATGTTCTAGTTTATTCTTTGCCTAAATCTGGATAGTGATGGGAAAGGATACCAGGTTGGGAGCTGTTAAAAACAAAGGCAGCGGTTTGGACTAACACACAAGCACTTGACATAGCTTTTCTTCTTGTCTCAGTGCTGTGTTAATGGGTGAAAAATCCCTAATTCCAGCTTTTCTCTGGGGAGGGAAAGGGTTAGATTATACATCCAAGGTTTCAGCTTTTCTGGGGGCCTGCCTAGGAGACTTACGTCTGTCTCACCTGTTTCAGGCACTGATAGCCCTGGCATACTCTAGACTCCTGAGACAACCTGAGGAACAAAGGCAAAGGTTTGGATTAGTGCACAGTCACCAACTAGAGCTCTTCCCCAGGCTCAAAGCAGAGTGAGCAGAAGAAAAATCCCAAATACCAGCTTCTTTCTGGGGAAAGGATGAACAAAAGGCCAATAGTAAGTCCCCTAATCTATTGATAATTACTTAAAATATAAATGGATTAAATTCGCTAATCAAAAGCATAGAGTAGGTGAATGGGTTAAAAAAAAATGAGATCTACAGATGGCCCCTGACTTATAATTGTTTGACTTATGATTTTTTGACTTTATGATGGTGTGAAGCAATACACATTTAGTAGAAACCATACTTTGAATTTTGATCTTTTCCCAAGCTAGTGATATATGGTGTGATATGCTTTCATGATGCAGGGCAGTGGCAGTAAGCTGCAGCTCCTAGTCAACACAAGATCTCAAGGGTAAACAACTGACTGATACACTTACAATCATTCTATACCTATAAAAACATCCTGTTTTTCATTTTTGGTACAGTATTCGATAAATTACATGAGATCGTCAACACTTTATTATAAAATAGGCTTTGTGTTGGATGATTTTGTCCAACTGTGGCTAATTTAAGTGTTCTTTTTTTTTTTTTTTTTTTTTTTTTTTTTTTTTTAAAGATTTTATTTATTTATTTGAGAGAGAGAGAATGAGAGACAGAGAGCATGAGAGGGAGGAGGGTCAGAGGGAGAAGCAGACCCCCTGCCGAGCAGGGAGCCCGATGCGGGACTCGATCCCGGGACTCCAGGATCATGACCTGAGCCGAAGGCAGTCGCTTAACCAACTGAGCCACCCAGGCGCCCCTAATTTAAGTGTTCTGAACATGTTTGTGGTAGGCAAGGCTAAGCTATGAAGGTCGGTAGGTTAGGTGTATTAAATGCATTTTTGATTTACAGTGTTTTCAACTTACAACGGGTTTCTCGAGATATAACCACATCATAACTTGAGGAAAGTCTGTATATGCTACATATAAGAGATGTACTTTAGGATTAAAGACACACATAGACTGAAAGTGAAGAAATAGAAAAAGATATTTCATGTGAATGGTAGCCAAAAAAGAGCAGGAATGGTCATATTTACATCAGACAAAATAGACTTTAAGTCAAAACCATCACAAGAGTGAAGGACATTATGTAATAATAAAAGGGTCAATTCAACAAGATGATGCAACAATTATATATATATGCCTATAAAGAAACTTCTAGACAAAACTGAGTTAAATCTGCAACAGAAATGGAAAACATGTTTGCACAGGGGAAGAAGAACTTGAAAGTAAATATACAATTATGAAGTAAATTTTAAAATACAACAAAATGACAAGTTATATTGATTATTTTAATTATGCAAATGAATAAATTTTTATTTCACATTGTTCTGAAGATTCTGGCTAATTCAATCAAATACAGAAATAAATCAGAAAGGAAAACAAAACCAAAAATTAGTGGCTTAAAATAGCAACCATTTTATTATCTGTGTTGACTAGGCACACCTGGTGGTGTCTGTGGTCTTTTTTGTAGCTGCAGTCAGATGCTGAGTGTAGTCCTTGGACAGCTGGGCCTCTCTTCCTGTCCATGTAGTTTCAGAATTCTTGTCTCTACATGACCTCTCCATATAGTCTTTCCAGTAGGGTAGCTAGACTTCTTATATTGTGGTTCTGGACTCCCCAAACTAGATGTTCCAAGAAGGAGGAAGCGCAAACAACTGATCTTCCTAAAGTCTTGAAGTGGTACTGCATTGCTCCTGGCACATTTTGTTGGAAATCTGAAGTCATTGTAGTAGGAGACTATACAAGGGTATGGATACCATGAGGCATGCACTTTGGGGGCCATCTTTGAAGACAAGCTGCCACACAGTGTGTGTGGCTAGATATTTGCTATTGGAAGACAAGCAAAAATGAGGTAATATTCCTTAATGATAGACATAACTGTATTAGAGGTTTTGTTCTAGTTCAGGTGGAAACCTCCCTCTGTGTGTGTGTGTGTCTGTATAGACACTTGAATATTTGAAACTGCACACACTTATTGCCTAATGACAGATTATTCAGAGGATATTTATGCCTTGCTAAGTGAAGTGATATGGAGTATAATGTGACATACAGTGAACACTAGGCTAGAAGCCAAGGAATTCCTTATCTGAACCAGGAATTGTTGCAATACAGTAGTGTGACTTTGGACAAGTTCAGACTTCTCTGGCTCTTCTTTTCCTCATCTGTAAGAACCCTTCTGTGTTTGAAATGCTAGGACTCTAATCACCTGATTCTAGGGCTCTAATCACCTGATCACTCTATTACTACTCTCAAGACTGAACTGAAATAATACCTCCTTTGTCATGCCCTCTCAAAATCTAAATCATGACCTATGTAGAGTGATACAAAGTTTTCAGATTTACAGCAGCAAAATTATACAAAAAGTCTTAAATTTATAGAAAAGTGAATTGCTAAATTAGACCATAATTTGAATTATTTAGCAATGGGCTAAAAATATCAAATTTGTCATCTTTTAATTTATGGATATAAACATAGGTGAATGTCTCTATGAATATGCCTGTTTCAATAATTATGTAAATATATGTAACCATGTCTGTTTTAGTTGGGATGGACTAACTGCTAAAACAAACAACCCCAGCATTTCTGTGGCTTAACATAATGAAAGTTTAGTTTTTGCTGATGCAATATGGATGTTCAACATGGGTGTTCCAGGACAAATAGTCCTGGGAAGCTCTCTTCTTTCAGTTCTTTTCTATCTTGTTTCTTCACTTTTCTTTATGTCCTTGGGGGCTTCTCCATTCACTTGACAAGTGAGGTGAGAGAGGGAGAATTGCATGTGGGAGGATTTTATGGTCCAGCTCCGGGAGTGTTCATTGCTTCTGTGTGCATCCCCTTGGCCAGAACTCAGTCACATGGCTCCTCATCATTGCAAGGGAGGCTGGGAAGTGTAACTTAGCTGTGTGCCCAGAAAGGAGAGACGTTAGATGTTGGTGAGCAGCTAGTACCCTATGCCACCATGTCCTTTTTTCTTATTTGTTTTTTTAAAGATTTTATTTATTTATTTGAGAGAGAAAGAGAGAGAAATAGTGTGAGAGAGAGCACGAGCGGTGGGGAGAGGGAGAAGCAGGCTCCCCACTGAGCAGGGAGCCTGACGTGGGGCTGGATCCCAGGACCCTGGGATCAGGACCTGAGCGGAAGGCAGACATTTAACCAGCTGAGCAACCCAGGCGCCTGGACCATGTCCTTTTTTTCTATTCCTATTTTACTTCACAGGCCTTTAACACTCATTTATCTATATTTATGTTCTATTTTTCACTTTAATATTAGAGCTGTGTGAGCAGAAGGAATGGAGAGAGAGGTTTGGATAGGTGTCAAAGGATATCCTGCTATATCAATGAACCTTTGTATTTATGGTAAAGTAGGTGGGGTTATGGCCTGAGGGTGGGATGACAGGAGGAGGCTTCTTGGTAAATACTTCCTTTGATGCACTAAATGCTCCATCAGAAAAAAAAAAAGTCTTGGTTTAAAACAGATAACTCTCATATCAGCTAAAGTCCTGCTTTATAGTAATTCCTTAAATTCCCAGCGCGTTAAAATCCAAAGTGATTGGCAGGTTATAGTCTGAAGAACAGAAGAAATAAATTTCACCCTTTGAATAGTTTTGCATCTTGGTAGCTCCTTCAGTTCCTTCCTGTTGTCACCCCCAAATAGCCAGTCATTAGAAGCGTGGAACTCCTCACTTTCTAGCCCACTAGAGATCGTACTGGCTAGTACTTTGGTAATTGGGCTTCCCAGTGCTCGCACTGTCAGATTTATGAAAGATTTATGAAGAAAGGTATTCTAGTAATGGGGCAAAATTGACTTCCAAGGAGGAAATCTCAGCCATACTGCTAGTTCATGTCAACACAGATCAGTGGAAAGGTAGACTCCCTCACCATATGCTAAGGCTGTGCCTTTTTTTGGTTAACTCTCCACATCTGTCACTAGGACAAATGAATCTTAGTAATGACATGTTGAAAGTGAAAAAGACAATAACATTGTATTTTAATTGTCTTTATGTTTGTTATACAGTATCTTGTTTACAGAAATGCTTTAAATTTAAAAACCGACTTAACTGGAGTTGTTTGGAATGGAGAGAGAAGTCACTATCTGTAATAGTACAGAAAATGTCGAAGTTTAACTGCTGTTCTCAAGTCTAACAATGACTGCAGACTAGATTATGAAAATGGAGTTGAATAGGGTCTTTTTCAAGCTTACAATGAGTCTGTTTTAGTCTCACTGATGTTTCTGCCAAAGATTTTTTTCCTTGCATGCTAATTAGATCCTCCTCCTTAGTTATACTTAATCTTCTACTTTGAAAATTCTACCAACTATCACCTAATGGTTAAATTTAGAATAAAAATTAAGGAATTATATTGCTGTTATCAACATAAAGTTAATATATTTCCATTGTGTGAAGCTGAAAAATGCAGAAAAGCAGAAAGGAGAATGATAATTGCCCCAATCTTATGCCTCAAAGACAACCACATTTATTATCTTGAAGTTTTCTTTTCTAAATACAGATATACTTTTTACAAAAGTTAAGCAGTTGTAATCATACTGTTCATCTTGATTTTTTACTTAGTATTATAAGTATTTTTCATCTCACTACAGATTCCAAAACTCAATTTTACCAAAATACTTTTAATTATAAAAATATATCAGCATTATTATTATAGAAAATTTAGAGAATACATAAAGGTAAAGAGAAGAGAACAAAAATTTCCTATAATCCCACCAACCAGTAATTATTTGGCCCTTTTTTCGAATATTGATATTGTATATATATTTAAAATGATTGAAATTGTAAGTCTACCACTTTGTATTCTGTTTCTTTCACCTAATAGTGCAATGTAAGCATATTCCTATGTCATCAAAACTCTTTGTAAATTAAGTTTTAAGTTTTATAAAATTCCATCATATGCTTATTTATTTAATCGGTGCCTTATTGTGCAAAAAATGTTATGATGAGTTTCTTTGAATATAAAATTTTGTTTGTATTTTTGAAATTTTCCTTAGGAGAGATTTCTAAAAGTCCAGGGTTTGAAAATATTAAGGCATATAGTTCACATTTCCATAATGGTGCACCTCTCTGCATTTCTATTAGCAATGAATGTGTGCTTGGCTCACACTGTTGCCTGAACTAACTATCTATCTATCTATCTATCTATCTATCTATCTATCTATCTATCTATCTATCTATCTATCTATCTTTCTATCTATCATCTATCTATCCATGTGAGAGAGAGAGAGAGAGCATGAACTGGGAAGGGCAGAGAGAGAGTGAGAGAGAAGCCCAGGAAGGCTTCATGCTTAGTACAGAGCCTAGGACACCTCTTTGCATTTCTATTAGCAGTGAATGTGTGCTTGGCTCACACGGTTGCCTGAATTGTTTGTTTGTTTATGTATGTATGTATGTATGTATGTATGTATGTATGTATGTATGTGAGAGAGAGAGAGAGAAAGAGCATGAATGGGGAAGGGCAGAGAGAGAGGGAGAGAGAGAAACCCAAACAGGCTTCATGCTCAGTGCAGAGCCTGATACAGGGCTCGATCTCATGACCCAAGAGTTGGATGCTTAACTGACTGAGCCACCCAGGCACCCCTGTTGCCTGCATTTTAATATTTAAAAAAAGATGTAAATGATAGATGAGGACCAATATCAGGTTCCTCTGATCAAGCTGATTCTGAATGGTCAGTACAGTATCCTGGGGACTCCAGCCATTTGAATCTTGCACCATCCGTTCTGTGGGGTCAGAAGGAGTCTGCATACTCATGTCTATCATTCTGTAACCTTGTTTTTTAAAGATTTTATTTATTCATTTGAGATACAGAGAGAGCATGAGCAGGGGGAGAGGCAGAGGGAGAGGGAGAAGCAGGCTCCCCGCTGAGCCAGGAACCCCATGCGGGGCTCGATCACAAGACCCTGGGATCATGACCCAAGCCGAAGGCAGGTGCTTAACCAGCTGAGACACCCAGGTGCCCCAATTCTGTAATATTTTTGAGTGCTGCAGCTGTCTGCTAGATTCTGGGGATATAGAGATAAATAAGCCATAGTCTCTGAACTTAAGGGAGGTTTCCCAACTGATAATTTTAAGTATATAGGGCTAAGATAGAGAGCCTCTTGGCCTTTGGGGCACCTAGGTGGGGTCTGAGGTGACCAGAACCATTCATTGGACAGACATAGGAATTTTTTGTTTACCTCAGTGTGCCATAGAAATATTATTAAATATTATTTTTAAAGTAGGCCTGAATGTGTCTAATATTGGGAAACACTGCCTGCCAGTTGTCTTGATCTTTCTAGGCCTTTGTCTTCCTCAGAACTGCAGAGACATGGGCAAGAACAAATATTTTGTGAGTCAACCAGTCTTCCTTCATTGACCGCATCATACATACACCCCATGATGCTGACAGTGGTGGGGCATGCTCACATTCTCTGTGACCTACAGTATAATTGGTAAAACTCAATATTCCCCACTGGGGGCTGAAACAAACTCTTTGCAGGGCATCAGGACTACCTGGGACAAGGAAAATCTCTCTTTCTTGAAAGTTTAGACAGCGTTTAGGCAAGACTCTACATTACAGTGGAAAAGATCACATTTTCAGAGATCCTAAAGAGCTCTCCTTTAATCACATGTGCTTCTGATATCACCGTGGAGTAGCAGTAAATATTTTCTAATAAATTGCTACAACTTGCAGGCAAAGCATCTGGGTAGAAGCAGCTCCACAGTCCCCAGGTGCTCCCAGATTTAATAGACACCCAACAAACACAAAGGAGCAGACTGTCAAGATATATATAGTTTAGTTTTGGTTAAATTTGGTGGAAAATTCTCAGTCCTAATCTTCCTTTTTCTATCAAGCACTGGCACAATTGATCATCCCTTCCTTCTTGAAATACGACTTTTACTTGACTTCCAGGTACCGCACTCCTCTGGTTTTCCTTGTATCTCACAAGCTGATCCTTTCCAGTCTTCTTGCCCATCTTTCCCTCCTCTTACAGTTGGATGCTCCCAAGGCCAGTCCTCTGCTTCTCTATCTCCACTCATTTCCTTGGTGATCTCATGTAGGGAGGTGATTTCACAGCTTTAAATACCACCTGCATTATGAATCCCCATTTTATCTTTTCCCCATGAACTCCATTCTCATATATGCCACCATTGCCTATTATAGTGAGAAAGGCCAAGTAGAAGGCACCAGAGCTGCCTCTACCTAGGAAATTAGTAAACCAAAACCAATATTACATTCTCAAAGGGAGTGTGGAGATTAGTGTCACCATCAAGGAACTGAAAGATGTAGGGGTGGTGATTCCCATCAAATGCCCCATTCAACTCTCCTATTTGGCCTGTGCAGAGGACAGATGGATCCTGGAGAATAACAGTGGATTATCATAAGCTTAACTGAGTGGTGGTTCCAACTGCAACTGCGGTACCAGCTGTGGTTTCATTGCTTGAGCAAATGAATACATCCCCTCATACCTGGTATGTAGCTATTGGCCTGGCAAATGCCTTTTCTCCATCCCTAGCCATAAGGTCCACTAGGAGCAGTTTGCTTTCAGCTGGCAAGGCCAGCAATAAACCTTCGCTCTCCTACCTCAAGGATATATCAACCCTCCACCCTATGCCATAATTTAGTTTGTAGGGATCTTGATCACCTTTCCCTTCCACAGACTATCATTCTTGTGCATTACATTGATGACATTATACTAGCTGGATCTAGTGAGCAGGAAGTAGCAACTACTTTAGACTCATTGCTAGGACATGTGCATGTCAGAGGTTGGGAAATAAATCCAGCTAAAATTCAGGGGACTTCTACCTCAGTGAAATTTCCAGGGGTCCAGGGGTATGGGGTGTGTACTTGTTATTCCTTTAGGGTGAAGGATATGTTGTCAGCCTCTTCTTTAACCAGAAAAGAGGCACAACACCCAGTTGACTGTTTTGAATTTTGGAGGCAAGGTATTCCTCCCTTACGTATGCTACTCTGGTCCATTTACTGAGTGGCTCAAAAAGTTGCTAGTTTTGAGTGGGGCCCAGAACAAGGTAAGACTCTGCAATAGCTCCAGGTGGCTGTATATCCAATGGTTCTAGAGGTACCGCAGGCAGATAGGGATGCTATTTGGAGTCTTTGTTGTGCCCCTAAAGGCAAATTGCAGCACAGACCCTTAAGATTTTGGAGCATAGTCCTGTCATTCTCTGCAGGTAACTACTCCCCTTTTGAGACAACTCTTGACATGCTACTGAGCCTTAGTAGAGACTGAAGACTTAACCACGGGAAACTAAATTAACTTGTACACTGAACTACCCATCATGAACTGGGTATTATCTCCTACCATGCCATAAAGTTGGATTTGCACAGCAATACTCCATCACCAAATGAAAGTAGTATATATGTGATCGGCCTGAGCAGGCCCCAAAAGCACTAGTAAGCTACATGAAGAATGTGGCCCAAATGCCCATGATCTTTCTGGAATGGAAACTTATTCTGGATATGGATTTGCCTTCCTGTATGCAGTGCTTCTGCCAAAACTACCATCTGTGGACTTACAGAATTCCTACCCACTGGCATGGTATTCTGCACAGCATTGCTTTGGATTGAGGAAATCACTTCACAGCAGAAGAAGTGTGGCGATGGCCTATGCTCATGGAATTCATTGATCTTACAATGTTCCCCACCATCCTGAAGCAGTTGGTTTGACAGAATGGTGGACTGGCCTTATGAAGAGTTTGTTACAGTGCCAACCTGGGGCAAGGTTCTGCAGAAAGCTGTATATGCTCTGAATCAGCATTTAATATACGGTGCTATTTCTCCCAAAGCCAGAAATCATGGGTCCAGGAAACAAGTGGTGGAAATAGGAGTGACACCAGTCACCATTACCCATAGTAACCTACTGGCAAAATTTTGCTTCCTGTTCCTATGACCTTATTGTCTGCTTGCCTAGAGGTCTTAGTTCCAAAGGGAGGAATACTTCCATCAGGAGACATACCGGTTATTCCATTAAACTGGAAGTTAAGATTGCTTTCCAGCCACTTTAAACTACTCATGCCTCTGGATCAATCGGCAAAGAAGAGAGTTAATGTTCTGGCTGGGATAAATGATCCTTACTACCAAAGGAAAATTGGACTACACCACAATGGAGGTAAGGAGTATGTCTGGCATGCAGGAGATCCCTTAGGGTGTGTCTCTCTTTTTCTCTTTCCAGCTTTATTGAGATAATTGACATATAACATTGTGTAAGTTTAAAGTGTACAATGTGATGATTTGATACATGTATATATTATGAAAT
Source organism: Mirounga angustirostris (assembly GCF_029215605.1). Classification (NCBI taxonomy): domain Eukaryota; kingdom Metazoa; phylum Chordata; class Mammalia; order Carnivora; family Phocidae; genus Mirounga; species Mirounga angustirostris. The sequence continues at coordinate 166,339,813 of NW_026991711.1, forward strand.
GATTAGCACAATACGATTAATTAACACCTCCATCACCTTGTTACAGAACCTGGACTAGATCGCCCAATGGAAGAACCAAGAGGCATGCCAGCAGGCTCAGAGGAGAGTGATCTCCAAACGTCTGAGCCCTGAGCACAAACAAAGGGGGCACTTTATACACTTCTACTTCTGCATACTTGGCACTTTTGGTGCGTGTGCGAAGGGGGGAAGGGAGAAGAACCCGGATTGGTGTGAGTGGGAAGCAGAGCAGGGAGAAGAACCCGGAAGAGCCCCGGGGCAAGGACTGGGACTCTCTCGCTGGCTCAGTCAGCCATCTTAGGACACAGATTTTCCTTATCATTCCCCTCCTTTGATGCCCCTTTAAACACCGAGTTTAGAGGGTATCATTTTCATCTTCTAAGGGGCAATAGTAAGGAGTAACTGGAGCCTGATTTTAGCAATTTGAGTAGTGATAGACCTAGTAAGGGCATTAAGAATACAAGGACCAAATGCTACTATGAGGAGAAGCAATAAGAGGGGACCGACAAAGGGGGCAAACCAAGGGAACCGTTGTGAGAGGGTATCCCACCAAGTTGTCCACTGGAGTGTTTCCCACCGGCAATGTACTCGTTCCTGTAACTGGGTTAGAATTTCTTGGACCACCCCCGACTCATTAGCATAGAAACAACATTCCTTCTGTAAGAAGAGGCAGAGCCCCCCTCAGGGCTGACTGAGTGAGGGCAGAAAAATCCACCATGAGTTGTTGAGTTAACCCCTGGTACTGAACCTGAGACATCCTGACACCAGTGGCGCCGAGGGCAACACCTAATGCAGCCAGCAGGCTCACAATAAGAGGGATGGCCATGGGGGAGCATCGAGGGCAGCTAGGAGGTCTCCATATGAGTGGGGCATTGCTCCCGGGGAGGCCTGAAAGATTGGGTAAAAGATTAACAAGCGTGCATGATTGATGGTCTGGGGTGATGCAGATGTATACACCTTGATCACAAGCCAGAAAAGTGTTGTTAGGCACACAGACCTAACTGTGGCCAGTGATGGGACTCACATCCCCAGGCTTGCGAGCAGAACTGAGGGCAGGTGTTTGGCTGTTGAGGCATAGGGCCCCCACAGATGTAAATATCTACCAGCCAGTAACCAGAGTGAGGGCCATGGTAGGAACACCGTCTATGAGGTTCCCAGGAGGTATCAAGAAGCTGGCATCCATCAAAATGGAGGTTAACCTTTGGTGTGTGCCCATCCCAGGTGGAAGAAATCAGTGGGGGTGCTGATGAGGGATTGAGGGGGATAAGCTGGGAAGTCCATTTGCCAGTAATGGTGATACGAGAGTTTGCTCCCTTCCCTGGCCAGGCAAGCTAGAGGCAGGGCAGAGGAACAGCACACCAGGATGCATAAGACCAGGACTGACTGGGGCCAGGAAAACCATGGTGAAATGCGCTCAGGAGTAGACAGCAGAGGGCCAGTAAAAGTGGGATCTATGACCTTAGGTAGAAGGAGCCATTGTGGCTAACCCGTCAGCAAATGAAACCTGTGGACAAACAGTAATACACCCTAGGGACACCCAATAAGCAATGACAATAGTAAGCATCTAGGGGAAAGTCCAGTCAGGAGGGGCAACAGTGCAGAGTCCAACTGCCAAGATGAGGGAAGTCACACTGATGAGAGGCAGGGAACACGAGTAGGTGTTCATCAGTTGGTGGGGTCTCATCAAAGGTGAAGCCAGAGTGGGTTTGTGAAGTCTGGCTGGACTCTCCACTGGCATGGCTTCTCATCCGAATGATGAGCTTTCTTCACTCTGGAGTGGTGGACCCATGGAGGGACACCTGAGACCTTGAGGGCAGTAGGGGACAGTGTGGGTCCTTGTCCACTGTAGTTTGAGGGGGTCTTTCTTCCAGTCTTTGACCCAAACTGAGTCCCCTGTCTGGAAGGAGTGTACCTGAGACCCTAAGGAGATTGGGGACCTCTCGATGGTATACTTTTGTAATTTATTTAGGGTGGCCCCCAGGACCTGAAGCTGCTTCTTTGTCCCTTTATTTCCAAACCGATGCAAGTTTCCTGGAAGGCTTCCCAAGCACGGGGGAGGCCATCCACATATTAATTTGAATGGGGAGAAACCTGATGTCCCGAGCTGCAGTTAGCATGCAGGGGAGCTAGGGGTAGCAGATCCGGTCATGGGAATTTAGTCTCCTGACAAAACTTTGTTACGATTCCCTTGAGGGTGCGATTCATTCACTCTACTTTCCCTGAACTTTGGGGCCAGTAAGTGGTGTGGAGTCTCCAGGTGATGTTGAGAGATTTGGTCAAGACCTGTCCAATGTCTGCCACAAATGCGGGTCCATTGTCACTATGGAGTGTTAATGGCAGGCCGAACCGGGGCACGATCTCCTGCAAGAGGACTTTAGCTACTTCCTGGCTTTGCTCTGTCCTAGTCAGGAAGGCTTCGACCCACCCAGAGTATGTGCATACTATTACTAGGAGATATCTGAACCCCCTGCTCGGCTGCACATCTGTGGAAGTCTACCTCTAGATCTTTGAAGGGGGTTGCTCCCATCCTCTGGACACCTGGTGGGGGCCGTGGTGCAGACCAAGCATTATTTTTAGCACATGTTACACATCGTTCACTCATTGTTCAGCACAGTGCTGGCAGCTGACTGACGTAGTAGTGTTTCTTGAGAAGGGCCTCTAATGCAGTTTTTCCCAGATGAGTGAGTTGGTGGTATTCCTTGTCTAGATGCCCTCCAGTTGCTGTTGGAACAAAGATGCTCCCATCTGGCATCGTCCACCATCCCTTTTCAGTCAGTGTGGCTCCCTCAGCCATGGTCCATCCCTTTTCCTTTTTAGTGTAACTGGGTGGAGGAACTTCTTCCAGGGGTGTCAGGGCCATGGTGAGGGAAGGGGCTCTGTCCATGTCCTCACTGGCTGTGGTCTTGGCTGCCTCATCTGCCAGATGATTTCCCCACGCTATGGGATCGTCTCCTTTCTGGTGTCCCTTACAGTGCAGGATTGCTACTTCCTTTGGAAGCCAGATGGCTTTGAGGAGTCTCAGTATCTCCTCTTTGTTCTTGATAGCTTTTCCTGCTCTGTTTAGGAGGCCCCTTTCCTTGTAGATGGTTCCATGTATATGTACAGTAGCAAAGGTGTACCGAGAGTCAGTATAGATGTTGATTCGCTTGCTTTCACCGAGGGATAGGGCTCGGACTAAGGCATATAACTCAGCCCATTGAGCTGACCATCCAACTGGTAATGCCTTAGCTTTTAGGACTCCAGTGGTTGTGGTTACTGCATAACCTGATTTCCGGGCACCCTCTTATAGGTAACTGCTGCCATCACTTAACAGCGTGAGCTCTGGATTCTTTATGGCTTGATCCCGCAGGTATGGACGGCTCACGTAGACTTCATCAGTCACCTTGGAACAGTCATGGTCTGGTTCCCCCTCTTCCGTGGGGAGAAACGTTGCTGGATTTAATGTCCTTACTGTTTTGAGGGTGACCCATGGGTTTTTGCAGAGGAGCCCTTGGTACTGTGCTAGCCGAGAGTTGGAAAGGAAGTGGTGTCCCTGTGCGTTCATGAGGGACACAACTGCATGAGGGACCTTGACGTTAGGTTCTTGCCAAGGTAAATTTGTCTGCCTCCTTGATGAGTAGGACTGTGGCTGCCAGCGCCCTGAGGCACTGTGGTCATCCCGCTGCCACAGGGTCCAGCTTCTTTGATAGGTAAGCAACTGGCCATTGCTAGGGTCCAACAGTCTGGGTGAGTACCCTGAGCACTAATTTTTCCTTTTCATGCACAAAGAGATTGAAGGATTTTTCTATATCTGGTAGACCCAGGGCTGGAGCCCGCCCCAGGGTGGTCTTTATCTCTGTGAAAGTGGCTTCTGCTTCCTCAGTCCAGGCAGGGGGTTCTCGATCTGTTCCCCCTAAGAGATCATAAAGGGGTCTTGCTATTGCCAAGAACCCAGGGATCCAGATGCAGCAGAATCCTGCAGCCCCCAGGAATTCTCATAGGCCCCTTTTTGTCTGGGGCTGTGGCAGGGAGATGATGACCCTTTTCCTCTCTGGCCCTAGTGCTCTTTTCCCTTGGGTGAGGAGGAAACCAAGGTATTGGACCTGTTTTTGGCAGATTTGTGCCTTCTTCCATGAGGCTTGGTATCCCAAGTCTGACAGGAGCTGTTAGGAGGGCCTTTGTGCCTTTTGTGCAGTCTTCTCGTGTGTCACTGGCGAGGAGGAGTCATCCACATAATGGAGGAGGGTGCATCATGTGGCCTCCCTTGGGAAGCTGGTGAGGTCCGCAACAGCACTTCCCCAAAGAGGGTTGGTGAGTTTTTAAACCCCTGCAGGAGGCGCGTCCAAGTCAGGTGCATCTGGCGCCCTGTATCAGGTTCACACCATTCAAAGGCAAATATTGGGGCTGGCTCTGGGGAGCTAAGTGGAGGCAGAAGGAGGCATCCTTCAAATCTAGGCGAGTGAACCATCTGGCCGACCCTGGGATTTGGCTGAGGAGGGTGTATGGATTCGGGACCACTGGGTGCAGAGAGATGGTCACCTTGTTTATGGCCTGCAGGTCTTGAACTGGTCGGTATCCCCCTCCTGGCTTCTTGACTGGCAGCAGTGGGGTATTCCAGGCCGACTGGCACTCGACTAGAAAACCTGCTTCTTTGAGTTTGGTCAGATGTTCTTGGATGCCAATCTTAGCTTCTTGTGGAAGGGGGTATTGCCTTTGCCTCTGAGGTTGGGCTCCTGGGATCAGTTCAACAATGATAGGGGCCTGATTCTGGGCTAGTCCAGGTGGGTTGTTTTCAGCCCATACTGAAGGGAAGGCGAGTCTGAACTTCAGTGGGCTGCTCAGTTGGGCCTGGGCACAGAATAGCCTCCATTTTTCTTCCCTTGGTGTGGTAATTGCTAGTCTTAGAGACCCCATCTCCTCTTGCCTTGGGTTCAATTGGAGGCTAGTGTGTTCAGTGGGCTCAAAGATTATCTGAGCCCTAAGCTTGGAGAGTATGTCTCAGCCCAGGAGAGGGATGGGGCAATCAGGCAGATAAAGGAATTCGTGTCGGACCTTGTGGCCCCCGAGTTCCCACTGGTGAGCCTGGCAAAAGGGCTATTGTATCACCCGCGTCCCAGTGGCCCCCAGGATGGTTGCAGTCCTTTTGCTGAAAGGTGACACTGGGGAGGTGACAACAGAGTGCTTGGCCCCAGTATCAACCATAAAAGTCACTGATTGGCCCCCCACCTTCATTCTGACCGTGGGCTCATGAGGGCCAAGGAGAAAAGAGACCGGTCCCCCTCAGTCTGAGTCCATTCCTGCAAGGCCTATGAGGTCCTCCTCTCGGGGTTCTTCCTTGTAGCAGCTGGGCTTTTGAGCCTTTCCCTGGTTGGAACATTCGTTTTTCCAATGCCCTTTCTCTTTACAGTAGGCACATTGATCCCTTGCCAAGGGGGTTCTGGGCTTCCCCCCTTTCGGTGGTTGGGGTCTCCCCATCTTTGTGTTGTCCTTTTCTTTCAGTGTGGTGGCAAGGAGGCTGACTTTCTTTTTCATCTTTTTGTCGGCTTCCCATTCGGCTGAGACCTCCCTGTTCATGTAGACCTTATTGGCAATCCCTATTAGTTGGGTGATGTTCATTCCGGCAAAACCCTCTAGTTTCTGAAGTTTTTTTCTGATATCTGGGGCGGCCTGAGCCATGAAGGAGGTGTTTATCATCTGTTGGCTTTCCTGTGTCTCGGGGTCAAATGGAGTGTATATCCTGTAGGCTTTACATAGTCTTTCGTAGTAGTCCCCAGGGAATTCCCCTGGTTGTGGAGTGACCGAGGATACCTTAGTCATGTTCATGGGTTTCTTAGCTCCTGCCCGGATTCCCCAGAGGAGGGCCTCCTGGGACCAGTGGATGTGGGCCTGTCCCTCGGTTGTGGTGAAGTCCCATGCTGGTCACTCCTTGGGTGCGGCCGTATTAGCCCAGGCAGCAGGGTCGATGACTCCCACTAGTGGGTGCTCTTCCAGGTACTGCTGTGCAACTTTCATTATTCTCCTCCTTTCCTCTGTGTTAAACAGGGTGCAGAGTAACTGTTGGCGGTCTTCCCAGGTTGGCCGATGAGTCTGGAAGACGGATTCTATGACGTCTATCATAGCTTGTGTTTTCTCGGAGTAGGATGGGGTATTATGTTGAGGAGGTCGGTGGTGGAGAAGGGCTGATAATACATCATGGAATGGCCGGGTTGGACCGTCCCATCTTCATCATGCCTCTTGGGTTCCTGCATCTCTCCTACCGGCATTTGGAGGGCGCTTGCACCCGGCTTGGGGTGCAGCCTGGCTGCTGGTCCTGGAGAAAGTGGATCTTTTGGGCCTGGGGGCGCTGGTAAAACCAATGGCGGCAGAGTGTCTGGAGCTGAAGGGCCAGGTGTAGGCAGTCTTGGGGGCAGAGTTGGTTCATCCTCGGGATCTCTTGCTAGGATTTGTGGAGACCGGGGCTTTTGCTGATTTTCTTTAGGTCGCTTGGATGAGGCAATTGATTAAGACCCTGGCCTGTCCCTGCCTATTGCAAGTGAATCGCACCCAGCGGGGAAGGATCTGAGCAATTCCTAGCCAGGAGTCAATGTATGGAAACTGGTCAGGGTGTCGTGGTTCTCCTATTATGACTCCCCATACTGGACGAATTGTTGGGACATCCAACGTCCCTTCTGAAGGCCACCTGACATCAAAGGTGGGCCATTCCAATTCACATAGGATTCTCAATTTGCTGGGGTTCATCCTGACTCCATAGTCTCCTGAAAACCCCTTCTTGAAATTTTTGATCATGGTCTCTAGAACCATAGGTTTATTCTGCCCTGACCCTATGGTGATGTCTCTGTGTTCAGTGGTGCAGAGACAGACAAAGGGAGGGTGCCTCCTGAGATGAGGAGACCAATCAGATGCCCATCTGGCCATGTCCTAAAGGAGCTTAGGTGAGGCTTAGCCGTAGCCATCTCAGCGTTGTGACTTATGATGGGAAACTGTTCCGATGCCGCCATAGACTGTATGCCATTCACCATGGAGTCACAGACGGGCCCACTCAGACTCCATAGGCTTCTGGAGACCTTAAGGGTGCCTACCCGTGAAGTCACAGAATCAGTCCACTTGAGCAAGCTGGGTCGGACTGCACATTCACACTCCGGAAGTTATTACATTCCCTCCCTGGGAATCCCTACCTGTGAGACCTCTAAGAGGTCTCTGGGAGGTGATCAGGCTCCCCCTCCACCCCAGTGGGGATGGGCCTGTCTGGGTCTTGGGTCCCCAGGCCTTACCGGAATCTGACGTTGGGACCAGGTCCTCACCTGCCAAGTCTCCTCGAGTCCGGCAGGAACAGCGGAGTGGGGCTGGCCCGAAGCGACCAGGGCAGGAGACTGCCAAAAATTAGACAGGGCGCACCTTCTCCATTAGAATCCCTCATTCGGTCACCACCCCACTGTTGCCCCCAAACTGGTGGCAACAATGGGCCAGCGCAGTTGGATTTCCCAGTCAGGGAACCAAATGTTATGGAACCTGGACTGGATCACCCGATGGAAGAACCAAGCAGCACCCGGAGATCTTGGAGGATAGGAGGTTTATTTAATGCTGGCAGGCTCAGAGGAGAGTGGTCTCCAAAGGTGTGAGCCCTGAGCACAAACAAAGGGGGCAATTTATACACTTGTACTTCCACGTACTTGGCACTTTTGGCACGTGTGTGAAGCAAGGCAGGGAGAGAACCCAGAAGAGCCCCGCGACAAGGACTGGGACTCTCTTGCTAGCTTGGTCAGCCATCTTAGGACACAGGTTTTCCTTATCAACCTCACATAGTTACTTTTTATGATTTACTCTCTTAGCAACTCTCAAATATATAATACAGCATTGTTAACTATAGTCATTGTGCTATACATTAGATCCCTCCTACTTAATCATCTTATAACCAGAACTTTGTACCCTTTGACCACTCTCCATTTCCCCCAGCCCCAGCCCTTGGCAATCACTATTCTACTCTCTGTTTTTATGAGTTCAGCATTTTTAGATTCCACATAAGTGAGATTATGCAATATTTGTCTTTCTCTGCCTGACTTATTTCACTTAGCATAATGTCCTCAAGGTCAATCCATGTTGTTGTGAATGGCCAGATTTCCTTCTTCATTATGGTTGAATAATATTCTATGTGTATATGTACCACATTTTCTTTATCCATTTATATGTTGATGGATACTTAGGTTGTTTTAATGTCTTGGCTATTGTGAATAATGCTACAATGAATATGGAGGTGCAGGTATCTATCTCTTCAAAATAGTGATTTCACTTCCTTCAGATATTTACCTAGAAGTAGGGTTGCTGGATCACATGGTAAATCCAATTTTAATTTTTTAGGAAACTCCATACTGTTTTTCATTGTGGCTGTATCAGTTTACATCCCTTCCAACAGTGGACAAGGGTTCCAATTTCTCCACATCTTCACCAACACTTGTTATTTTTTGTTTGTTTGTTTAGTAGGCTCCATGCCCATTGTAGAGCCCAATGTGGGACTCAAACCCCACATCACATGCCCTCCTTAATGTTCATCACCCAGTTACCCCTTCCTTCCACCTCTGTCCCCTCCAGCAACCCTAAGTTTATTTCCTATGATTAAGAGTCTCTTATGGGTTGTCTCCCGCTCTGATTTTATCTTGTTTTATTTTTCCCTCCCTTCCTCTATGATCCTCTGTTTTGTTTCTTAAATTCCACATGAGTGAGATCATATGATGATTGTCTTTCTTTGACTGACTTATTTCACTTAGCATAATAACCTCTAGTTCCATCCACGTCATTGCAAATGGTAAGATTTCATTTTTTTGATGGCTGAGTAGTATTCCATTGTGGGTGTTTATATATATATCTCACATCTTCTATATCCGTTCTTCTGTAGATGGACATCTTGGCTCTTTCCATAGTTTGGCTATTGTGGACATTGCTGCTATAAACATTGGGGTGCATGTACCCCTTCGGATTACTACATTTGTATCTTTGGGGTAAATACCCAGTAGTGCAATTGCTGGGTCATAGGGTAGCTCTATTTTCAACTTTTTGAGGAACCTCCATACTGTTTTCCAGAGTGGCTGCACCAGCTTGCATTCCCACCAACAATGTAGAAGGGTTCCTCTTTCTCCACATTCTCGCCAACATCTGTCGTTTCCTGATTTGTTAATTTTAGCCATTCTGACTGATGTGAGGTGGTATCTCATTGTGGTTTTGATTGTATTTCCCTGATGCCAAGTGATGTTCAGCATTTTGTCATGTGTTTGTTGGCCATTTGGATGTCTTCTTTGCAGAAATGTCTGTTCATGTCCTGCCCATTTCTTGATTGGATTATTTGTTCTTTGGGTATTGAGTTTGATAAGTTCTTTATAGATTTTGGATACTAGCCCTTTATTTGATAAGACATTTGCAAATATCTTCTCCCATTCTGTCGGTTGTTTTTTGGTTTTGTCGATTGTTTCCTTGGCTGTGCAAAAGCTTCTTATCTTGTTGAAGTCCCAATAGTTCATTTTTGCCTTTGTTTCACTTGTCTTTAGAGACGTGTTTAGCGAGAAGTTGCTGTGGCTGAGGTTACAGAGGTTGTTGCCTATGTTCTCTTCAAGGATTTTGATGGGTTCCTATCTCACATTTAGGGCTTTCATCCATTTTGATTCTATTTTTGTGTGTGGTATAAGGAAATGGCCCAATTTCATTCTTCTGCATGTGGCTGTCCAATTTCCCCAACACCATTTGTTGAAGAGACTGTCTTTTTTCCATTGGATATTCTTCCTTGCTTTGTTGAAGATTAGTTGACCATAGGGTTGAGGGTCCATTTCTGGGCTCTCTATTCTGTTCCATTGATCTATGTGTCTGTTTTTGTGCCAGTACCATACTGTCTGGATGATGACAGCTTTGTAATAGAGCTTGAAGTCCAGAATTGTGATGCCACCAGCTTTGCTTTTCTTTTTCAACATTCCTTTGACTATTCGGGGCCCTTTTTGGTTCCATACAAATTTTAGGATTATTTGTTCCAGCTCTGTGAAAAAAGTTGCTGGTATTTTGATAGAGATTGCATTAAATGTGTAGATTGCTCTAGATAGCATAGACATTTTCACAATATTTCTTCTTCCAGTCCATGAGCATGGAACGTTTTTCCACTTCTTTCTGTCTTCCTCAATTTCCTTCATGAATGTTCTCTAGTTTTCTGAGTACAGATCCTTTGCCTCTTTGGTTAGGTTTATTCCTAGGTATCTTATGGTTTTGGGTGTAATTGTAAATGGGATTGACTCCTTAATTTCTCTTTCTTTTGTCTCATTGTTAGTGTATAGAAATGCCACTGATTTCTGTGCATTGATTTTATATCCTGCCACATTGCTGAATTCCTGTATGAGTTCAAGCAATTTTGGGGTGGAGTCTTTTGGGTTTTCCACATAGAGTATCATGTCATCCACAAAGAGTGAGAGTTTGACTTATTCTTTGCTGATTTGGATGCCTTTTATTTCTTTTTGTTGTCTGATTTCTGAGACTAGGACTTCTAGTACTAGTGATAGTGGACATCCCTGTCATGTTCCTGACCTTAGAGGAAAAGCTCTCAGTTTTTCCCCATTGAGAATGATATTTGCTGTGGATTTTCTGTATATGGCTTTTATGATATTGAGGTATGTTCCCTATATCCCTACACTGTGAAGAGTTTTAATCAAGAAAGGATGCTGTGCTTTATCAAATGCTTTTTCTGCATGTATTGTGAGAATCATAGGGTTCTTGTCCTTTCTTTAATTAATGTAGTGTATCATATTGATTGATTTGAGGATGTTGAGCCACCCTTGCAGCCCAGGACTTGAATGCCTGTTTCCTTCCCCAGAGTAGGGAAGTTCTCTGCTCTAATTTGCTCCATTATATCTTCTGCCCCCCCCTTCTTCTAGGGATCCTAATTACTTTAAAATTGTTCTACTTTATGGTATCACTTATCTCTCCAACTTTCTCCTTGTGATCCAGTAGTTGTTTCTCTTTTTCTCAGCTTCTTTATTCTCCATCATTTTGTTTTCTAATTCTCTCCTCTGCCTCATTTATTCTCAGTTAGAGGATAGCAGCTAGAGCCTCCATTTTTGATTGCATCTCATTCATAGCCTTTTTGATTTTGACTTGGTTAGATTTTAGTTCTTTTTATTTCTCCAGAAAGGGATTCTCTAGTGTCTTCTATGCTTTTTTCAAGCCCATCGATGTGGGGTCGAATCCCAGGACTCTGGGATCATGACCTGAGCCGAAGGCAGATGCTTAATGACTGAGCCACCAAGGCGCCCCAAGCCCATCTACTATCTTTATAATTATTATTCTGAACTCTGGTTCTAACATCTTACTTATATCCATACTGATTAAGTCTCTGGTAGTCAGTACTGACTCTTGTTCTCTTTTTTGAGGTGAGTTTTTCTGTCTTGTCATTCTGCCCAGAGAAGAATAGATGAACAAAAGAACAAAATACTAAAATGGCAACAACGACCCCAGAGAAATATACTCTAGACAAATCAGAATAGACCAAAAACCAAAAAAGAAATAAAAATTAAAAAAAAAAAAAGAAAGAGAATATAATCAGACAGGTGAACAGAACAGAGCAGCAATACACTGGATCCTGTGTGTATTTTGGGCTGTTTGATAGAAAACTACATCCCAAAATTGTAAAGAAAGAAAAACTTATATATGTACAAAAATAAAATTAAATATGATGAAAGGATAGAATGTAACTGTAAAAATGAAAATTAAAAAAGACTTAAAAAGAGTTGATAAAATAAAAAATTGGTTGAAAAGGAAAGAGAAAAAAATTAAAATTGAAAGACTAGGATTCATGAAAAAAACCCCATGAATTCTATATACTATTTTCCCCTAGCACTGGAGTTTTGTAGTTCTGTGTGATCAGTAAACTTGGTTTTAGCTGGATGTTCTTGCTGATCTTCTGGGGGAGGGGCCTGGTGCACTGATTCTCAGGTGTCTTTGCCCCGGTTCGATTGCACCACCCTTGCCAGGGGGCCAGGCTAAGTAATCTGCTCTGGGATTGCTCTATGTGGCTTTTGTTATGTGAAGGCTTTCCTCGCAGCTTTAGAGGATGAAAATGAAAATGGTGGCCTCCCAATCTCCAGCCCCAGAGCCAAGAGCTCCCATCCCTGATTCTTCAGTGCACACTCAGGGAAAAGCAGTCGATCACTCCTGTCTCCCTGGTCTCCATCTGCACTCCATGCTCAGTCAGCCTGTGTCTGAGCATTTCTATCTCAGGTATGTGCCTGCTTCGAGTCTCCAAACCCTGCAGACTCCTGCGGTGGGCCCCCATAACCCTCCTTCCCGGGAGGGGGTCTCGCTGGGGTACTGCCACCTCCTAGGTCCCCGCTCCAAGAGCAGTTGGCGGATCCTGCATGCACCCACACAGCTCCTCCCAGAGGAAGGATGAGGGTCTCACCCAGGTTCTGCTGCTTGTTGGGCCCCTGCTTGAACAGCAATTGCTCGACCAGGCCTCGGTTCATGGTTTATGGCAACCCCGAGCTGAGAGCCCACTCTTGGGCTCACTGTTTGCAGCTGGCTTCCCCTTTCTGATACCTGGGAGCTCTGCTGCACTCCAGCACCCCCATTCTTTCTGTGACCCTGGAGATCCTGGGACCACAGTATCCCACCTACAGTTTCACCCCACTTTGCCACCTAAGGACCTTTTAGGCAGGGATGTCCCTCACTGGAACAGACTTCTAAAAGTTCTTATTCTGTGCTTTGCCACTATATATCACTTTCCCGTAGCCCCCTGATGGAGGCTCCCTCCCCCCCACAGTTTACCTTCCCATATATCTCCTCAGATTCACTTCTCCACACCTCCTACCTTGCAGAAAGTGGTCACTTTTCTATTTGTAGAATAGCAGCAATTCTTTTCTTAGATTTCCAGTTGAGTTTGCAGGTGTTCAAAATGATTTGATAGCTATCTAGCTGAATTCCTGGGATGAGTTGAAACTAAGGTCTCCTATTCCTCCACCATCTTGGACTCCTCCTCTATATATAGATTTTATGGGTTTCTACCTTGCTGACTAAGGTCTTGAGGCTTCTCAGTCTCCATAATTGGGTGAGCCAATTCCTTATAATAAATCTCTTTACATATGTGTGTGTGTATGTGTGTGTAAGTATATATGTATGTATGTGTGTATATCTCCTATTGGTTCGATATGTATATATCATATTGGATATATTTTTCTCTAATACAGTGCTTCTTTGAGTAATATGAATTACCAGAGTTCCAAGCCATAAGACTAGCTAGAGTTTAGATTCTTTAATGTACTCATAAAATTAATAGAGTATATAAATATTACAGCAAAATTATTTAATTAGAATTTATAATTATTAACCAAGATGATACCTTTGAATTTTGCGATACATCCATAAACATTTTTTTAATGGTTAGTCTAAATTTTTTTTGAAGGGGGAGGGGCAGAAGGAGAGGGAGAGATAGAGAATCTTAAGCAGACTCCATGCCCAGCATGGAGTCCAACATTGGGCTCACTCTCATGACTCTGAGATCATGACCTGAGCCAAAATCAAGAGTTGGATGCTTAACTGACTAAGCCACCCAGGTGCCCCCCAAATCCTGTTTTAAATATTTTGTTTAGTGTCTACTACTAACTGGCTAGTTTGGGGCAGGTTACTTAAATTTTCTGGGACTCACTTTTCCTCTCTCTAATACATGATGATAATGAACTAATATTCTCCAAGGTACCTTTCTGTTACAGTGATCTGTGGCATTTTAGAATCTTCTGAGAATGTGGTGGATCATATTTTTCAGAGGGCCCAATAAATAGCTCCCATTTCTCTAAACAGATTCTGTACAAATTGAAAGAAGGTTGGAGGGTGAAACATCACTCTATTACTGATGGAGGACTTCTATTCTCTGTGAGTAGCTCAGTCCCAGTAGAAGAAAGGAAAGTTAATCTGAGCATGCCCAGTTTATTCTTTTCAAATTTACTCATCAGATAGATCTCTTTTGTACCCCAGGGGTGGAGACAGTAAAAGGACAGAGAAAAGCCAGGAGTAGCATGCAATAGACTTCCACTCCCTTAGAAAGAAGCATCAGGGATGGAAGAATAATTTCTCACTAACAATATGTTAGAGCAGAAGGTACAAACTAGGATGTTAAAATAGGTAACCATGTGTCAGATCATGAGGGACTTGAAACCAAAGGCAATAGGAAGTCTCTGCAGGTACTTGAGAAGAAGCAAGATGACAACAAAACAAAATTTAAAGAAAAGCATAACCCAGTGACAAATTAAAAAAAAAAGATAATTTGGAGAGCAAAAAGGGATTGGATGGATAAGAAAAAGAAAGAGGTTATAAAGGCATAGGCATTTTGGTTTTGAAGAACATATTTCAGAACAGAAAGGAGATACAAGGAGCAGGGTTGTTCTGTTTTGATCCAGAAGACAGAATTAATATCATCTAGCGTGGAAGTTATGCCAAGATGGTCCTTGGTTGAGTGTAAGAAAGAGCTCAGGATTAGAGCTGTTGAAATGTCTGTCAGGCCATCAGTAAGATTTTTCACAGAGCAAGAGTCATTCTTGTCAGCCAAATCTTGTCCACTTTTATGTTGTCTTTGACTTCAGGAGGTATTTAAAAACATTTGAGTAAGTAGTTAATATTGAATCACTTTTAAAAGTCACCCAAAATTTGGATTTCCAATTCCTCTTGAAAAATTGGAAGATCTAGCAACAATGGGCCATTTACCTGAAACCCACATTTGGACAGAGCTGTGTAGGGGCTGCCCCATGTAGATAAGGCATGTGTCCCCCTTTTTGCCATGGTCCACACTTCTAATGGCACAGTACCTTCACTTTTTCCATTGCCTGCCTGGTCTCTATAAGCATTTGACTTTTCTATCCTTGTTTTACAGGGAATCTCAGCTCTGGGAAGGAGGATGAATTTAATGACTTTTGACCCATAGCTTCTCCGAATTCATGATTTGGGGCCATTTTTGTCTAACTTTATCTCATTTTAAGTATGGCCAGCTTCCTCCTGTGATGTGCTATTTTCATGATTCCAGTAATATTTCTTCTTGCTTTGGAGCAACCATGTGAGCTTTTCATCTGCAATAAGCAAAAAACAGCCAACAGAATCTGCAGAGAGGCTTGATCCCAGGCAAAATGGGCACATGGCCAAATTTGTTAGAGGCATTGCTTCGCCCCCTTCCCAGTACTGCCTCACTGAGAATGGAGGCTCCCTAGTTCTGGGTGCATTCTTTCAGCTTGCCCTCACTAGTCATTGCTTAGCAAAGCCCCACAGCACCCTGCATGGTTTTGGTTGGCCTGTTGGACTATTTAACATGGTTTAATTTCTGAGAAGTTATTTCAAAGCCAAGACAGAAAGGTTATATGTTCCATAGTCAGCCTAAGGAGTACTGATCCCAAGGGAGTAGATAAATGAGGAAATGATTCTAGAGAAGCTAAGGAGAGAGGAAAAGGATAGTGAGGGGACAGAAGCAATGGGGAGCAAGATGGCTAAGGGGGCAGTGGCAGGGCAGGGACAGAGCAA
The DNA here is from genome assembly GCF_029215605.1 of Mirounga angustirostris. Taxonomy (NCBI): domain Eukaryota; kingdom Metazoa; phylum Chordata; class Mammalia; order Carnivora; family Phocidae; genus Mirounga; species Mirounga angustirostris. The sequence goes on from NW_026991711.1 coordinate 166,355,332, forward strand.
AATGTGGGTGCATGTCAAAGTGGGTGTAGGATGAACTTTGTCAAGTAGAGATTATAATTACTGCTGTTACCTTTAGGTATCATTGGTACTAGACTGGAGGTGGGTTCCTTTTGTGTTTGCCTCACCTGGTTGACTGCAAGTGGCTTGTATCTTATTTCTTTATAGTGATTGACAGAGAGCCAATAAAATAGATGAACACTTGATATGGTGATAAAGGGAAAAGAAACCCTAGATACTAAGGAATATGTATATTTATAATAATAAAACCACTATATTATAACAAGTATTGCAGTGCTTTACCCCATAGGGTGGCTGTTCACTCACAAACATTGCCCCATTTTTGGGAATAGTCCCAGAAAATGAAATAGAATACATGTTCTTAGGTATCACCAAACTACAACTTGTGATTTTTCCCAAGGCTCATGCTACAATAAAGCATCATTTTCTTCCATGACAGAAATATTAAATATCGGAGGCATAAACCAAACCTATTACTTTGGTATAATAATCTATATCAATCAGCAAACATTTAAGTAAGTGTAAATTCCAAAATATGATAATTGACAAGTTTGCAGTATGTTAAAGCTTACAAGTCTTTCTCTCTACATTCTCGCCAACACTTAGTGTTTCTGTGTTTTTGATTTTGGCCATTCTGACAAGTGTGAAGTGATATCTCATTGTGGTTTTGATTTGCATTTCCCTGATGATGAGTGATGTTGAACATCTTTTTATGTGTCTGTTGGCCATCTATATGTCTTCTTTGGAGAAATGTCTGTTCGTGTCTTCCACCCATTTTTAAATTAGATTATTTGTTTTTTGGGAGCTTGGGTTGTATCAGTTCTTTATATATTTTGGATACTAGCCCTTTATGAGATATGTCATTTGCAAATATCTTCTCCAATTCAGTAGGTTGCTTTTTAGTTTTGTTGATTTTTTTTTCACTGTGCAGAAGCTTTTTATTTTGATAGTCTATTTTTGCTTTTATTATCCTTGCCTCAGGAGACATATCCAGAAAGAAGTTTCTATGGCTGATGTCAGAGAAATCTCTGCCTGTGCTCTCTTCTAGGATTTTTATTGTTTCAGGTCTCACATTTAGGTCCTTAATACATTTTGAGTTTATTTTTGTGTATGGTATAAGAAAGTGGTCTGGTTTCATTCTTTTGCATGTAGCTGTTCAGTTTTCCCAACGCCATTTGTTGAAGGACTGTCTTTTTCCCATTGGATATTCTTGCCTCCTTGTTCAAGATTAATTGACCATATAATTGTGGGTTTATTTCTGGGTTTTTTATTCTATTCTATTGATCTATGTGTCTATTTTTGTGCCAGTACCATACTGTTTTGCTTCCTGCAGCTTTATAATATAACCTGAAGTCTGGAATTGTGATACCTTGAGTTTTGTTTTTCTTTTTCAGGATTGCTCTATTTGGGGTCTTTGGTGGTTCCATACAAATTTTAGGATTGTTTGTTCTATGTAGTTCTGTGAAAAATGGTATTGGTATTTTGATAGGGCTTGCATAATAGACACGATAGTATAGACATTTTAATATTTGTTCTTCCAATCCATGAGAATGGAATGTCTTTCCATTTCTTTGTGTTGTCTTCAATTTCTTTCATCAGTGTTTTCTAGTTTTCAGAGTACAGATCTTTCACCTCTTTGGTTAAGTTTATTCCTACATATTTTATTATTTTTGGTGCAGTTATAGATGGGATTGTTTTCTTTTCTTTTTTTTTTAAGATTTTATTTATTTATTTATTTATTTGACAGAGAGAGACACAGCGAGAGAGGGAACACAAGCAGGGGGAGAGGGAGAGGGAGAAGCAGGCTTCTCGTGGAGCAGGGAGCCTGATGTGGGGCTCGATCCCAGGACCCTGGGATCATGACCTGAACTGAAGGCAGATGCTTAACGACTGAGCCACCCAGGCGTCCTTGGGATTGTTTTCTTAATTTCTCTTTCTGTTGCTTCATTATTAGTGTATAGAATTGCAACAGATTTCTGTACATTGATTTTGTGTCCTGTAACTTTACTGAATTTGTGTACCAGTTCTAGTAGTTTTTTGGTGGAGTCTTTAGGGTTTTCTATATATAATATATTATCTGCAAATAGTGAAAGTTTTACTTCTTCCTTACCAATTCTGATGCCTTTTATTTCTTTTTGTTCTCTGATGGCTGTGGCTAGGACTTGCAGTACTATATTGAATAAAAGTGGTAAGAGTGGACATCCTTGTCTTGTTTCTGACCCTAGTGGAGAAGTTCTCAGTGTTTCCCTCTTGAGTATGATATTGGCTGTGGGCTTTTCATATAAGGCTTTTATTATGTTGAGGTATGTTCTCTCTAACCCTACTTTGTTGGGGGCTTTTCTCATGAGTGGATATTGTACTTTGTCTAATGCTTTTTCTGCATCTATTGAAATGATCCTATGGTTTTTATCCTTTCTCTTATTGATGTGATGTATCACACTGATTGATTTATGAATACTGAACCACCCTTCCATCCTGGGAATGAATCCCACTTGATTGTGGTGAATGATTTTTTTTTTGAATGTATTGTTGGATTTGGTTTGCCAGTATTTTGTTGAGACTCTTTGCATCTATGTTCATCAGGGATATTGGCCTGTAGTTCTCATTTTTGTGGTGTCTTTATCTGGTTTTGATATCAGGGTAATGCTGGTCTCTAAAATGAATTTGGAAGTTTTCCTTCCTCTTCTATTTTTTGGAGTTTGAGAAGAATAAGTACTAACTCTTCTTTAAATGTTTGGTGGGAATTTGCCTGTAAAGCCGTCAGGCCCTGCACTTTTGTTTGTTGGAGTTTTTGATTACTGATTTAATTTCATTGCTAGTAATCGGTCTGTTCAAATTTTCTATTTCTTCCTGTTTCAGTTTTGGTAGGTTATACATTTCTAGGAATGTATCCATTTCTTCTAAGTTAATTTTTCATAATATTCTCTTACGATTGTTTGTATTTCTGTGATGTTGGTTGTTATTCCTCCTTTTTCATTAATGATTTTGTTTATTTGAGTCCTTCCTCTTTTTTTTTCAAAATGGTCAGGCCTTTATATCCCTCCCTCAACCAGTTGGATGTGGATCACCCATGGAATAGTGTGATCTTGGGCACCCCTGGGAGTGATAATACTCTCTGCCACTGAAGCAATCCCTAAATGGACTGACATTTGAGGGTGTCTGCTGACACCACTCCCAGCAGTTAGAGCAACAAGCCCTTATTAAGGGGACTTCTGGGCATCCCAGCTTCATGTCAATTATACTATCTTTTTGCTATTTTTGTTTTTTTAAAGTAAGTTCTATGCTCAACAAGGGGCCTGACTCATGACCCTGAGATCAAGTGTTGCATGCTCTACCAACTGAGCCAACCAGGTGCCCCTATTTTTTTTAATGTTTCTTTATAGCAACCAGAAATAATAGAATATCATTTAGTTAACTTTAGTACTACAATTAAGGTGAAAATTAATTTTTTCAAAACAAGCCTCTGCAATATTCAAATTCTGCATACAAAAGTCATGTAAGATTGGACATTGTTCACTTCTTTCATTGTTGTCTGTTTATTAGTAAGGACTAGGGGGACCATACACCTGGCTTTTTCTGAGACATTTCTGGTTTATGCATCCTCTCTTGGCTTAAGCATTAATAGCACCTGTTTCACTCTCAAAAGTTTCTCAGTTTGGAAAATAAATTTTCTGTTCTCCTAATTGGGATCCTCTTAGTGCTTCTCACTGCAAATGGGCACTATCCTCAATTTCTTTACAATGGGGAACAAAAATGCTGAACTTTATATCCCCATAGAGGGACCCACTCTCTTTTTCTAGTTTCAATGTAAGAAAAGTTCCTACAAGACAAGGAAGTCTCCTCTCCCCACTCCTTTACAACATTATACTGGAAATTCTAGCTAATGCAATAACACAAGAAAAGGAAATAAAAGGCATACAGATAGGGAAGGAAAAGTAAGGCAATATTTGTTCACAAATGATATGATCATCTATGTAGAAAATACAAAAGCCTCAACAAAAAAATCCTGGAACTAATAAGCAAGTATAGCAAAATTGCAGGACACAAGGTTAATATACAAAAGTCAACTGATTTCCTATATACTAGCAATGAATAAGTGGAATTTGAAATTAAAAACACAATACTATTTATATTAGCACCTCCAAAAGTAAAATACTTACATATAAATCTAACCAAATATATATGATATATATGAGGGAAACTACAAAACCCTGATGAATAAAAACAAAGGAGAGATATTTCTCGTTTATGGTGGGAAGACTTAATATTGTCAAGATGTTAATTCTTCCCAACTAGATCTACAGATTCAGTATAATCCCAATCAAAATCTCATCAGCTTATTTGGTGGATATTACAAAGGTACAATCCATGAAAGAAATAATTGATAAGCTGGACTTCATTAAAATTAAAAACTTATGCTCTGCAGAAAACAATCAATGTCAAGAGAAGAAAAAGACAAGCCACAGAGGAAACAAAATATTTTCGAAAGACACATTTGATAAAGGACTGTTATCCCAAATATATGAAGAATGCTTAAAATTCAACAATAATGGGCCAAAGACCTGAACAAACATCTCACCAAAGAAGATATATAGATGGAAATAAGTGTATGAAAAGATCCTCCACGTCATATACCATCAGGGAAATGCAAATTAAAGCAACAATGAGATACCACTATACACCTATTAGAATGGCCAAAATCTACAACACTGATGGCACCAGTGCTGGTGAGAAGATGGAACAGAAGCTCTCATTCATTGCTGGTGGGAAAGCAAACTGGAACGTTCACTTTGGAAGCCAGTTTGGTGGTTTCTTAAAAACTCAACATATTTTTACCATAAGATCCAGCAAACGTGCTTCTTGGTATTTACCCAAAGGAATTGAAAACTTATGTTCACACAAAAACCTGCACACAGATGTTTATAGCAGCTTTATTCATAATTGCCAAAACTTGGAAGCAACCAAGATATACTTCAGTAGGCGCATGGATAAATAAACTGTGGTGCTTTCAGACAATGGAATATTATACAACACTACAAATAAATGAGCTATCAAGCTATGAAAAAACATGAAGGAACTGTAAAATGCATACTAACAAGTGAAAAAAGCGAATCTGAAAAGGATACATAATATAGGATTCCAACTATATGTCATTCTGGAAAAGGCAAAAGTATGGAGATAGTAAAAAGTTCAGTAGTTGTCCAGAGTTGGGGCAAGAAGGGATGAATAGGCAAAGCACTGACGATTTCTAGGGCAGTGAAAATACTCTGTATGATACCATAATGATGGATATATATTGTACATTTGTCTATATCCATAGAATGTACAACAACCAAGAGTGATAGTTATGGACCTTTGGTGATTATGTGTCAGTGTAGGTTCATCACTTGTAATAAATGTACCTCTGGGAGGGGATGTCAAATTGGAGGAGGCTATGCATGTGTGGGGACAGGGAGTATTTGGGAACTTTCTGTACCTTTCCCTCAATTTTGCTGCAAACCTTAAGCTGCTCTAAAAAAGTCTTAATAAAAAAAAGTTTCAAGTAAGGACTTGATGGGCCATAGTGAACCAATCAAGTGTGCCTGGAAGATGAAACACTGTGAGTGGTCCATCTTACGTCAAGTACCTGATTCTAAATGAACAAGCTATGGCTGGATTTGGAGAGGAACTTGGGGAGCAAGACCATGAAGTGTAGACATAATCATGGGAACCGATTTCTTAGAAAACTTTCATAAGTGGGGAGATCTCTGAGCAGGGAACATTTCCAAAGAGGGGTCCACAATTTAACACCACGTGGGGTGCTACTTGTTATTTGCACAAAATTTATTTCTCAAATTTCAGATGCTACCCCTTCATGAAAATATTTTAGGATTTGGATGGTTATGCTCACCTTATCTACAATGATCATGATGTTAAAATCTTTGAAAATATCCTCTCTCATTCTTTATCATGCCAGATGGTATGGTTCTTATTTTTTTAGGTGTTTTCATCTGGCAGCAGCTTGGTCATTTAAAATGCTTTTCCCTGGATCATGTTTAATTCCTTTATAGGCTTTGTACATCATAATTTGGTGTAATTTTGATCATATTTTCTATTTGATTATCAATATTGTTTTGTTGTCATTTTTAGATGAAGTTGTTTTATTCAGGGGACAATCAACTCCACAGTCTGTTTCCCACGTTGGAGTTGAAGGAGTTTGTGTATGTGTGTGCACGCACGTGCATGCATGTGAGTGTTATTGCCAGCTCTAACTTGGATAATCTTCCATGTGTGCAGGGATGTTTGAAGGTGGGATGCATAGCTATTTGGATATGTAAATAGTTTAGATTACTTATTCCAAAACTTGTTGATAATAATATTCTTTTATTAGTTTTTTTTTTGGCCATGTCACACAGCCTCAAGAAATTTGTTTATAGTTTATCTCAGTTCGCTCAAACATTTTCTTACATGGAAGAACTTAATGTTTTCTGCAGGATAGGGCATTTTGGCATGCAGTCTACCCCTCAGATAATTTATCAGAATAGCAAATAAAAAGTCTTAAAATGTTTCTGGAGAATCCTCGAGTTTTCTCTTTTCCTTCTGGAGAAGTGATTGTGTCTATCATTTATTCTCTATCTCTAACCACATCTGTATCCATGACGTGAATAGTCTAATCCCATGGCAAGCTAACAGAGATAATCCAGCCAGCTTGGTTTTAATTTACATGCTGCAGTATAGTGAACAACAAAAGGAGAGCAAAAGCATATTATGTGATCTAAGGAGCTCTATAAATCTTAGCTGTTCTTTTTGCCTTAGAATAACAGAATATAAATATATAATGACCACTGATCAAGGTTTAAGCTTTCATAGTTACGTCTTTAGAAATCTCAACGTGTTAATATGTTGGCAAAATCTAATATTGTTTCATAGGGTGGATTAATAAATGTTGCTAATTATAATATTGATCAGATTAAACTAAATCTAATGGGTGGCTATGTGGTTAATTTAAAATTTAGAAAAAATTAAATTCTCTAGTAAGTGAGGATCTTGGCCCTCTCTTGTGGAGTGGTACTTCAGCGTAAGAAACCAATGTCTGGTCCATAGTTAGGTTTTGTTTTGGAATTATGCAAATAATTGTATAGAATGTCTATATTCAGAAGTCTCTAATGCGGAATGAGGGACATAATTCAGAACAGTTCCGTGTAAGGATCAATAATATGTCAGTAGGTTTTTTTTCTTTTTAAAGATTATTTATTTATTTAAGAGAGAGAGAGAGAGTGAGAGAACGAGTGGGAGGAGGGGCAGAGGGAAAAGCAGACTCCCTGCTGAAGGGAGGATTCTGGGATCATGACCTGAGCTGAAGGCAGACACTTAACGGACTGAGCCACCCAGGCGCCCTTATGTCAGTGGTTTTAAACAGACAAAATAAAATCTAAAATTATATTTGTAGCCAAGTGCCATGATTTAAAAATATTATAGATCCTTCCAAGAGACTATTTTAGGTTTTTTGGTTTGGGGGCAGTGGTCAAATAGATTATGTAGTAATGCATTTCTCAGCCCCGGTTTTAAACAAATTAATTGTTAATTAAATGTGAAATAGGTAGAGGATTGAATTTTAGTAATATTTTTGGTAAATTTTATTATCACACTTGATAGATTGATAGGGTTTGTGAGCCATTCTGGTGTGGGTGGCAGTTTCTGCTTTGGAGTCAGGCAAACATGGCTCCTGACCCAGCTCGTCTTCCTAGTAGTCACGTGACTGCAGACAAGTGAGTCTCTGTTCCCTCATCAGTCAAAATGGGGGTTACAATAGTAGCTCCTTCATAGAGTTGCATGAAATTGAATGAGATCATCCAGATAAAGTGCTTAACTCAGTATCCGGCACATGGTAGGTGCTGTATAAATAATTCCTCTTCTTCCTCCTCCTCCTTCTCCTTGTTATTTTGTTATTATTTTGTTTTTATTCTTCCCTGTGTTCTTTTCTGTCTCTCACCAAACTTGGGACTATCTAAGACAGGATTTAAGAAGCTGCAGTTGTTGAATTCTGAATACACTGAAACTAGTACAAGAAATTCACTAGATGAGAAAATTACCCCTTGGAAATATTTGAGACATGAAAGGCAAGGGAAGTAGTGTAGGTTCATCACTTGTAGCAAATGTATCTCGGGGAGGGGATGTCCTATTGGAGGAGACCGTGCCTGTGTGGGGATAGCTATTTTATTTGGATGGATTACCTCCAGAGACGTGAGACCACCCCCCACAGTACTTTTTGTTCATATTGGGCTACTTCCGGGCTGTAGCATGAGGCTTTTCTATGTGGCCGAACTATGGAACTGGGTGTAGAGGGACTGATCATACTGGGACCAGACCTCAGAGCTACAACCTTCTTTGTCTTTACAAAGCAAGGTCCTGTGGGAGATAGGAAGTGGATTACATTGTAGAGTGACCAGGATTTTTGCCAATTTTTGTTTTTTTTTAAACAAAGCACATACTATGCTCGCTTCGGCAGCACATATACTAAACAAAGCACATACAAAGCATGATGGAAAGTACTGGAAAGCCTGGAGAAAGGAAACCTGAATCCAGTCCCAGCTCTGCCACAGATTGATGTGGCCTTGGGCAACAAGCTGAAACTCTGCTCCTTTGCTTCTACAATTGTACAATAATAACTTTGAATTCCTAGATGGTCTCAAAGGTAACTTCTGATTCAAATGTTTCCTAATTCTATATTTTCTTAGATCCTGTGACAATTGTACTAAACTGTTTTTTTTTTTTTTTTTTTTTTTTATCTCTCTTGTGAAAAGAGCAGACATAGGGAAAATACCTTGGGAACAGAACAGGACTTGAAATCATGGTTCTAATTCTAGTTCTGAAGTGATCTTGGGAAATCCCTTGACCCAGTGCATTTTAACTCTGGCTGTGCATTCAATTAATCCAGGAGGATTTTAAAAACACTAATGTTGGATTCCACTCTTGAAGATTCTAAATAGTCAGGCATCGATAAGTTGTTAAAGCTCTCTAGGTAATTTGGATGTGCAGCCAGGATGGAGAATCACTGCAAAACCAGTGAGCCTTGGTATCCTCACATCTAAGATGGAGCTTCTAAAAAAAATAGTAGTAATTGCCCTCGCTGTGTCACAGAATTGAGGATCAAATAAAATAAAACAGATAAAAGCACTTTGTGATGTGTAAATGCACAGTAATTATTAAAGCAGACATTATTAAAGGGCTTAACTATTGTTATTATGCAAATGTTAGGGATTATCATTGGTATATTAATTCTGCTGCTGGAGTTCTGACCTGCTCAGATAAAATTCACTTGCTGTCTCTAAAAGTAGTTGAGGTTTCCGCGCACCTACCCAATTAGTATGTGGCAATTTCCTTCGAGTGTTGCTCTGTGACACAGTGAGGGCTTAATGATTACGTGTTGACTCAGATTATTCTTAATAAACACAGTTCTTCCCAGTTTTGAATAACATATGTCATCACCGCAAATCATCAGGACATGCTTGTTTATCCCTTTGTGCTACAGCTTGTAAATGCTCCAAACTGTGGGATAAACTAGCCTAGTGTTTGCATGGTGGGAAAAAAAATTAAATTGTTTTTCAAATGTATCCTGTTCTGTCAGGAAGTCCTAATTATCCTTCATTTAACATCAAATCCATGCAGAACTTAATTTTAGGTTTTTAACAGTGGTTACCTTTCTTTAGATATGTTCATGCTTTGACAGTCTGATACATTTTTGTCTGTACAACTCTTCCACTAGAAATGCCTGTGGCCATTGCAGTTTTGGTAATGCATTCTTTCCTCCCTGCCCCAGGACTGTTGGAATGAAGCTACCTCTTGACTTCCGAAATTGTCCCACTGTGGTCAATCCTTCAGAATGAGCAGAGGTATATTTAACATAGACTTGCAGACTTATTTTTCATGCACTTGAAGGTTGCCCGAGACGTCGGGCGTGGCCCTGTGTCTGGAGAACGTACTTGCTGCCTCAGAGCCTCCTCGGGACTGAGTTTTGAGGAATACAGGCAGATCGTGGAGGGTGACAGGCTCCAGGAAGGGCTGCCACTGCGCGTGTGACTCTGTCCCCTGACCTGTCATGACTGTAGCATATATTCAGCATTTCCCTGCTCACTGGAAAATATATCTTGGCAAAACAAGAGAACAGTCCGGGATCTTTCGGTATCTGTATTTTTTGGGGGGCGGGGGCGGAATGATTTCTGGCATTCCCCTCCATTGTCTAAGTCTAGGAATTATCTCTAAATAGAGGAACGCTTCTCTCCTTAGGAATCCCTTCAAAGGATGCGTGTGTATTAAGAATTAAACAAAGGCATTGTTAATGAGATGAATAGCTAAATTTCAGCAAAGAGGTGGCTTTTTGGGAGTTAGAACCATGTCTATTATTGCACATGCTTTTCTGCTCACAAGCAGACGAGATAATACAGTTGATGAAAAATGTTAAGCTTAAGATAGATATTTATACACACATGTAGTTAAAAATGGTAGGTTGACAAATGAGGGCCTGCAGGCTGCATGCTTTTTACATTTTTAAAAGGGTTGTAAAAAAAAAAAAGAATATGCGTCAGAGACCATATGGCACACAAGGCCTAAAATATTTACTATCTGGCCCTTTATAGAAAATGTTTGCTGACCCTTGAACCATGTGGAAAGCACCAATAATAGATCTCACTCTTTTCTCACTTTCCCTGAGAAGCACATTGTCTTCTGTCCTTGGGGATATTCATTTCCACTTGTAAAGTCAGTGTTCACAGCCATTCTAAAAAGAGAAGGAGAAACCTTCCAGAGCGGAATCTGTCAAGAAATGATTCCAGTTCTCATGTGGGTGATTAGTTTGGGGAACAAATAACTCTCTTGCCAGAGCGGAATCTGTCCCAGGATCTGCCCCCAGCCAGCTCTGCCGAATGGAAGCCCTGCGGTCCCCGTCGGTGTTCGTGCTCTCGCTTCACTCGGCAGACCGCCCCTCGGCCTCAGCGCCATCCACCAGTTTGCTGCGTGCCTTCTTCGACCTTGGCTTTTTGGCCACATGATTATTCCATTCTACTTGCTCTTGTGAATCTGCTCTGTTACACTGCCCTCCTGTTTGTTTGTTTTTTTTTTTCCAGCTTTCGCCTTCTAAGGCCCTCTTTCTGCGATCCGTTTATCTGCCTTCTCCCCCCGTCTCAGCCCCTTAGAGTCAGATGCCTTCCAAATCTAATATTTCTACCCCTTCCTTTTTTTTTTTTTTTTAAATATTTTATTATCTATTTGAGAGAGAGAGCGCGCGAGAGAGAGCAGGAGCAGGGGGGAGAGGGAGAAGCAGGCTCCCTGCTGATCAGGACTCTGGGATCATGAACTGAGCTGGAGGCAGATGCTTAACCCGACTGAGCTACGCAGATGCCCCCTACCCCTACTTTTACTTGCTCCTGACCAGGCCCAGTTATTTCACTGGTTACAAAGTGGGTCCAGTTCTGCCCCTGCAACAGACTGTAGCCAAGAGAGGACTTCTGGTATCTTTCAGGACCAGACCAGCGGAACAATGTTTATGAGCAGTATGGCTACTCTTTCTGGGCACTGGTCACACACACTCTTATTTGTGTTCACTTGGGGTCCACATCCCCTGGTGTAATTTCCTTCCCATGGACCTTCTGGCCTCTTGCCTTCACCTACAACTGCGACCGTTTCTCATGTCTGCTGCATTGACCAGGCCACTCCAATGGTCCTGGATGCCTGTGGGATCCAGCACACATATCTAACCAGAGCCATCACAGCACTCAAACTTCTGGTACATTCCTTTCTACATTCTAGCCCAGCTTGCTGAATCCTTCCCTCTCCTGCCTGTGGCTGGCCCTCTACTCAACACACATTGGTCAAATGTGGACTCCATTCTGGGTACTATATCATAGGCTCTGGGGACCAGGGATGATCACGATGCAGCCCAGTTTAGTGGAAAGGTGGTATGCACAAACACGAATATACAGCAAAGCAGCAGGTAGTGATTAACAAAGTTATTAAATATCATGAGAGCATAGAAAATATTTGGAACTAAACTGTATAACCATAAATATTCCAAACTACCTAATGAGACTATTACTAAATCTAACACATTATCCACTTAAAGAATATTTGATTCTGTTTTTAACCTTCCCTTAAATATATGGTTTAAGGATCAAGCTTCTGGTAAATTTTTCTGAGGGATTTACTCCTTCTCTAACTCATAGTCTCATTTGCTGATACATTATCTTGCCTCCAGCCATGTCTGTAAACATTAAAGTTTTTTTTTTTTTAAAGATTTTTTTTATTTATTTGAGAAAGAGAGAATGAGAGACAGAGAGCATGAGAGGGAGGAGGGTCAGAGGGAGAAGCAGACTCCCTGCCGAGCAGGGAGCCCGATGCGGGACTCGATCCCAGGACTCCAGGATCATGACCTGAGCCGAAGGCAGTCGCTTAACCAACTGAGCCACCCAGGCGCCCTGTAAACATTAAAGTTTTACAAATAAATGCAGTCTTTCGATGATAGTGCAAAAGACAACATCCTGCTTTGTAAAAACTCCCGCTCCTTATTTGAAACTGAAATGAGTCCTCATGCTGTTCCCCAAGTGCATGGAATGGGGCTGAAACTGGTGGGTGTTCAGTTGGTTCAGGTTGACACATAGCTTTATTTATTGGAATAGGTTTTGAGACGCACTCAATTGCAAGAGAGTCCTTTCAAAAAACTACATCTAAGCATCTTTCCCCTTTCATTTCCTTCTTTCTTCTCATTCCTTGTACACTTCCTTTCTCCCAAGCCCTTTTTCAAGATTAGATCATGAAACCAAATATAAGTTGGGAGAACCTAGCCAGGACATGCTTGTCTTGAGACACCTCCAAGAACACTGACCTACAAGTAGGAACTACAGGGAGGTGGGAGTGTTCACCAGCCTGTATCGGTGTGACTCCTGCCATAGCGCACCACACACTTTTTGTTTATTCATTCATGATGTATTTTCTTTCTTTTTTTTTTATTCATGAGAGACAGAGCGAGAGAGAAAGGCTGAGGGAGAAGCAGGCTCCCAAGGAGCAGGGAGCCCGATGCGGGACTCGATTTCAGGACCCCGAGATCATGACTCGAGCCGAAGGCAGACGCTCAACCATCTGAGCCACCCAGGCGCCCCTCTGAGAGCCTTCTCTGTGCCACAAACACTGTGCTAGGTACTAGGGACACAGTACTGAGCCAAAGGGAATGTTACCGTTGCCTTCATTTGGGGGAAGTAGCATCAATCAATTACAAGTTTACATTGAATGTGTGATAGTTAATATCCTAGCTCTGATATAGAGCGGAAGAGCTAATATTAGTGTTTAACCCCCTAACAACTCTGTGATCTTTGATCTCTGTATAAGTGTCTGTCTTTCTCCTTCCCTTCTGCTATCTCTATCCCCCCCTCCTTCCCTTTTCCTTCTTTGTTAAGTGGAGGTTGTTGGGGTGGAAAAATTTTCCCATGTACTTCAAAGGTTGCTATGGTTGGTCTAAGAGTTAAATTGACATGAGACAGATTAAAGGAGAAAAAGAAATTAAATTTCATAAATACAGGCACTCCACATACATGAGAGTTCTAAAGACAGAAAGGTAAAATGAGATGTATCTGCTCTCCTGGGCTAAGGAATGGGATGGGTGCTGGGGGCTTCAGAGGGGAGGAGGGCAATTCACAAGGCAATGAAAATAAAAGCAGATATTTGGTAATTAGATGTTTGCACTGCTGTACAGGGGATCACTCAGAAAAAGTTATCCCTGGTAATAAATCTTATTCTGGGAGAGACCCCCAATTTAAATTCTTCTAGGTAGCTAAGGAAGGGGCAAAATTTTCTCTTGAGCCCACAGGGTTTCCAAAATAGTCCACATGCCAAAGTGGCACATTTTGGGAAGACTTGTTCTGACCCTTTTGGAGTGGAGAATATGGCTAACAACACTAAGCCCTGTCATCACTATGGTGCTTTATACTCGTATTTTTTCTTTTACTTGTGGAATTCCGGATCCCCCACAGTAGATTTTATAATCTCCATTTTATATACAAATAATGGAGTAAGACAATGTTATTACTCACTGTCACTGGATGGATGAATAAACGAATGCTTGCATTGTGGGAATTTGGGGGCAGAAACATGCCCCAGGCCCTGATTTGGAACCAACCATAGGAGTTAGTGGCTGCTAACCTACCTAACTCAAGGACTCTCAATTTACTTTTTATTTTTTCTTTTTTTTTTACAGCTGCAAGAGTAAAAGCTCCCCCTTTCTCTGCAGAAGTCAGGATTAGATCTCAAAATTTGAAATGTGTCCTCTCCAGTGCATGCCCACCCACATGGTTGTCAAATGATGGATTTGCCCAAATAGCTGCCATACACTTAGTTTCTAATCTCCGTATTTCTTGCTTCCAGAATTTCTAAGTCTTCCCAAATACACCCAGTCACGATTTCTGAACTTTTGAGCGAACATCTTCCGGTATCTTCTGCTTTCCGCAAAGCCCCTAGGCATAGGACAGGGGTCAGAGGCCAGGGTGGAGCGCCCCAGCTCTGGGGATTCCTGCGCAGGAGGTCTGACTCTCCACGAGGCCGCCCAGCTCAGCGCGCCCTCCAGCCCATGCCAGCCTGCAACCAGCAAACGTGCCTCGCAGCCCTCGCTTCACCCGCTAGGAGTGAGCTGAATGAGGAGCAGCGCTATTTTTACCTCCCTGGCCGCAATCCTTTATATTTATTTGAAGAAAGGAAATAAAGGATTAGGAAGGAAATGCTTGGCCTTACTTTCTCCCGGAGAAGGAGGGGGTTGGAATGGGGGAGGGGGGAGTATGTAAGATTTGGGGTGGTGGAAGAGGCAGGTAGATTTCTCTGGTTGAGTGTTTCCTCCAGATCATCTTTGTCTCTGGCCAGGAAACCCCCTCACGCTTCTTTCTTCCCTTCTGGCTAATCTCTGATTGCCAGCCTTCCCCCTCTCCTGCCCCCACCTCTGAAGATGCCACCGTCACCTCTAACGCTGCCTGGGATGCTGCATCACTCTGCTGCTCCCCCCCCCGCCCCCCCTTTTCCCTCCACGATAAAGCATGCGCAGTGCGTCCTGTGCCAGGCAACAGCAACAGCAACAGCATCAGTATCAGCATCAGCATCAGCCTCAGGACCCGAAGGCGCGCTCGGGCGCGCTCTCGAGGGCGGGGCGCACCCCCGCGCCGCGCGCCCCCGCGCCGCTCGCTCTCACGCGCCGTCTCAGCATCCTCAGCCCCAGCAGCAGCCCCCGCAGTTGCTGGAGCGGCCGCGCCCGCCGCAGGGAGGGAGGAGCATCTGGGGAGGCTCCAAGTTGGCGGAGCGACTAGGACCCCCGGACTCTTCAGCGGCCGCCCGGGAGGGGCTGAGAGGCGAGCAGGGGAGGGGGCGCCGCCCAGCCTCTAGTCCCGAGCCGCGAGCCCCGACCCCCTGCCCGCGGCCGCACCATGCGCGCCGAGCCGGCGTGATCGGCTCCGCCCGCAGCCTCCCCGCAGCCTAGCCCGGCGCTCTCGCGGGCCACACCGAGCGGCGCCCGGGAGCTATGAGCCATGAAGCCGCCCGGCAGCAGCTCCCGGCGGCCGCCCTCGGCGGGCTACAGCCTTCCCCGAGCCTCCGGCGGCCCCCACGGCCGCCCCGCCGGCCCGGCGCCTGCCCGCGCCCTGGCCCGCGCGCCGCCCTGCCGCCTGCTCCTCGTCCTTCTCCTGCTGCCTCCTCTCGCCACCTCGTCCCGGCCCCGCGCCTGGGGGGCTGCTGCACCCAGCGGTGGGTATGGCCCCGGTGCCCTTTGCATTGCCTTGCCCGCGGGGCCCTGCAGAGGAAAGCGAAGGGCACGCGGGTCCGTGCGCTCAGGACACGTCCCGGGCTCGGCCTTTCCCAGTCACCCTGCCTGCCTCTCTACCTCTCTTTCCCAAGCCCCCGTTCATTCCAGTTCACTTTTTGAAGTCCATTTCTGTTGCATTCACTAAAAACCCATTCCAATTACTGTCGGTTCCACTGGAAGGTAATTAGTGGATGCGGGGTCCCTCAGCGATCTCTGCAACTTGGCAGAGGGGGAAACCAGTGGCCGGTAAATGCAGCGAGGGAGCAAGTTGCTTCTTGGGTGGAGAGCCTGAATGCGAATGCGGGAGGATGTAATAATAATTAGGGGTAATGTGCTGTTTCCTCAAATCGCCTACTGGGTTTATTCACTGCTGTTGGAATTAAGATGGGGGAGGGAAACTTCGGAGGTATAAACCTTTGGTTTGTAATTCTCAAAATGCTCGTCATCATAATGAACAATTAAGGTAATATGATAGTCAATACATGGTTGATTGGAAATCCGTGGAAGCAGAAAGCTGGCCTCGGCAGAAAAATGAAAGCAATTGGAGAGCGGCTAGCATCTGCTCCCCTCTATGGCAAAGGAGTTTTGCTCATCTCAAAGTTTAAAGCGAAAGGAATTGCCTGTTTTGTTTAATGAATCAATTAACAACCCGAATCCATGAATTCAGCACTCAAGTTATCTTAGGAGCAAGCGTTCTTAGCTCTCGGATGGGATACTTCTAGTCAGAGTCCCATGGAGCTCCTGTAGACTCCAGAGAAGGGGTGGACATGAGGGTCAGAACAGAACCTCTGAGCATGTTCATTTAATGTCTTCCTTCAAGTCCATGCCGCGCCCCACCCCCGCTCCCCATACTCAGAAGTATAGATTTGAGACTGGTTAGAAATGTACATATAAAACACAAATAGGAAAAAATAGTACATTATTGTATAAGCCTCATTGGCTGTTAACCTATCCAGGCCATTTCACTGTTTCGATAACTTGCTTTGCTGTGTCTCTACTTCTTACCTGCTTTGACATAGAAAACTTTGTTTTCACAATTAATGGAAAAACACATCGTAGTACTTAAATTGTTTATAGGGTATATGTGTGTATTTGTGTATCTTTGTGCACCCCCTTTCCCCCCCAGCTCCGCACTGGAATGAAACTGCAGAAAAAAATTCGGGAGTCCTGGCAGATGAAGACAACACATTGCAACGGAATAGCAGCAGTAAAATCAGTTACAGCAATGCAATGCAGAAAGAACTCACGCTGCCTTCAAGACTCATATATTACATCAACCAAGACTCGGAAAGCCCTTATCATGTTCTTGACACAAAGGCAAGACACCAGCAAAAACATAACAAGGTAGGCATGCAAAAGTAGCTGCCGTGAAGAGTTTTCCTTTGGTTTGATTTTCTGCCAGAATCTGATGTCACAAATTTTACTGCAGCATTTTATTAGTAAATCAATTAGTATTATGATAGGGGAGAAACTGGAGGAAGTAAACCTGGCATCTCCTGCGATCGGATTGCTTTTTGTTTTTTTTTTCTTTCTAACTCTAATGTGGAACTTGAATTTTCTTATGGCTTTTTAAACTCATAGCTGGAATGTGGTCCAGGTATCTTTCAGGTGCATTGGGCACTGGACAGGCGCTAAGTGAGTATGTTTATAGTCCTGACTTATATCTATGAGGCTTTATATAAGGGTGCAGTGTTCTACCTCCCATGATGAAAACTGCTTCCAGGCTGCACACACAAGATAGCTATACAGCCTATTTGTTTGCAGTTTGCCTATCAGTTCTTCACTTAGAAATTGAGTGTTTAAATTTAATTTTAAATTTCTTTAATTGATCAATAGGAAATAATACTTTTTTTTTCCTGATGTGTTTTCAGTAGGCAAACAATTTGACATTTTAAAAGATTATAGCAAATATAAACAGTTTATATAATGTAGAGGCCAGTTTGGGCCAGCAGAGTCTTTCAAGACTTTATCTGCATTCATTGTGAGTGGTTGCTTTACTTTCAGATTGGTTCAGAAAGTGCCACTGATTTTTAACAAGGCATTCAACAGAAGATGAAGGGGCTTAATGTTCAAAGAGTTTGAAGGATCTTTTTTTCTTGCTTACTGTTCTTTATTTGAGTTAGTAATATTTTGGACACCAAGCAGATTTACACAATGGGTCAGTCATCAGTGCCTCTGTTCTCTATCAGGAGCAGAGAATAGAGTCTGTATGTCAAGTATTTTACTCTGGACTATACCTGTCCAATGAAGAAAAGTAGTAACTGTCTAACATCTAGAATTTAAGAAAACTATCTGTGATTTATATCATTGTTTTTATTAGTTTTCTAAAATATAGGTAAGTTATAATGGTATTTACTCCCATTTTACAAATGGGGAGTTAGAAATTTAAGGCTTTTGGGTGTCTTTCCCAAGATTGTAAAACAGTTAATATGAACTTCAAGAAGCCTGAACATTTCATTTTTATTATTTTTTTACAAGTCAGGTTTCTGAGAAAATGCTTCCTTTGTATAGACTATTATTGGAGCAGTATTATGAAGTGGATGTACCCCCCTACGACTTCTGCTCCTATGTAACTTCATGGGTTGGCTCCTGGATCCTGTCTGCCCATTTGGCTTGTTGATAGGAGGAGTGGGTGGTGATTTTAAGGAAGAAGACTCCAAGACCCTCTTGATAAATGAATTGGGGCCCATTTTATGGCTTTCCTAATTAAAGAGATCTTCTACGGTTGAATGGCAGGTTCTCAAACTCCAGTGCCTTTGCATAGGGTGCTGGAGGAACAAAAAACAAAACAAAACAAAACCAAAAACTGCCTTTTAAAGCCCATTTCAAAGAATGCTCAAGCCCTCCTGAGCTGAGACTTAAAAAAAAAAAGTCTCAGTGGAATATTTTTATAACTCAAGTTTTGGAGGCAATGGCTGATGCCTGTCTTCTGGTTGAATGTTATGTTGGGCTTTGTTGGGGGCGACATGGTTTGACTACTCTATATCTTAATTTTTATGATAATAAGGTTTGCTAAACTTTCTCCTGCCACTCATATAGATTTCTCACTATGGAACACATACTTGCAGTTGAAATGATTCTTCTCCATTTCCACCCTCCATGGTTGGGGGGGTGGGGGAGCTGTTCTTTTATCTTAGAAAAAAATGCATACACGGAAATTATATTTGAGAGCATTTTTCTCCTTTTCTTATGAGTTTAATTGAACAAACAATTGTTGCACATTTCTCTTGTGCAAAGGAGTAGGCTAAAGATTCAGAGATAAGAGGTAAGGGGTACAAGGATGAACAAGACATGGTCTGTCCTCCAGGAGACACAAAAATGAAATAAGCAAGATTCTAAAAGGTGCCCCCACACAAGTATAAACAGTAGCTTGTATCGTGGATGCCCTGAAATTTCCCTTTGTGTTCTGTGATTTCCCTTTTATTTCTGTTTTTTTAAGCCTCTCTTGAACTAGTTGACAAAAAGTGTGCCATGTTTTCTGCTGTATCTTAGGATGATTTGCCTAATAATAGTGATGAGAGATACTTGTCAGTTTAGCTGCTTTACAAATGTTTCAGTAAGAGAGAATCTATAGAATTTCATCATTTTTGCTTTTATAAAAGAAGTTTTGATTTTAATATCTGTGTATTAGGTACCTTTTTTCCTCTCCTGATTTCATTGCACTCAAGCACATTTTAATGAATGCCTTAGAAATGCTGAATCACTGTGCCATTCTCATGGATCCTTAGATTGGGGGTAGAGGTGGAGAGGGGAGTTCCCAGATATAGGTTGCAAGGCAGGGCTTTGTATTTATTTCATAAATATTCACTGTTGATCAGTCTTTATTACTTTACAACTGTGGGAGTGAAAATGTCATTAACTCTTTCAAAATTTGTGAGCCTAAAAACCAACTGTGCAGAGCACCTCTGTAATACCAGTGTTTCTGAAAACTGGAAAGTTCTCTTTGTCAGAGATTGTCTAGAAACCTTTTTGTCTCCATTTAGGGTGATGTATAACTTATTGTCCAAACTGCCATTTTTGAGAGTGACAGTGAGCATGCTTAATAATCATGCTAGGATAATAGGCATAAACCAAGATTCTGGTCCAGAGCAGATGGGGCATATGGTCACCTCAGATCTAAATGGTTTTATGTTCCTTGAGTTTTGGTGCTTACTCCAATTTAAATTTCTTCGTAGACAGTTTTATTTTCTGATGAATTATTGTAAATTTTTTCTTACTTGCTAGGAAGTCAATTTACTATCTTGTTGACGTATCAGGACATGAAATGGAAAAATTTAGTTTTGCTTTGTTACCAAGACTTGTCTTTTATATGTGTAGAGATTTTTACAAGCAAAAAGGGTAATTTATGATTACTGAACATAAGCATTTTTGAACCACTAATGCAATATATTAATGAAATGGGCCATACATTTAAAAAGAGGGAGAAACAATTTAGATTTATTCATTTATTCATTTACTCATTCATTCATCCATTCTGAGATAATCCTATGAGGTCTGTTTCTAAGAAAGTTAATGAACCTGTAGGGGAGGAAAAACCATTTTCCCTCTACCCTTCTAAATTCTTGGTTGAACCACACCCTGCAATAAAAGACAGATTAAGCCCATACTGAATGGAGCACTGGGTGTTACACGCAAACAATGAATCATGGAACACTACATCAAAAACTAATGATGTAATGTATGGTGATTAACATAACAAAATAAAAAAAAATAAAAGACAGATTAACAGGAGGAAAACAAACAGAAGTTTTATAACATGTATATCTCCTGTGTACATGGGAAAGACCCAGGAAAACTGAGTATCTCTCCAGAATGGCCCAAGTCACTATTTTAGATAACATCTCCAGCTAAAGACAAAAGAAGATGTTGGGGTGAGAGGTGGGGACAGAGTTGTGGGAGACTGTCAGGGAAAGCACAGTAAACAGTGGTAAAGTAAGTCTGCCTTCTCCACTGATGAGAGTTCTTAGAGATTTAGAATCACTGTCTTCTTGATACAGAGAGAGAGAGAGACTCTTACAAATGGAGATTGCCTATAAAATGTAAATGACTCTTACAGAAGGACTTCAACTCCCATTTTCAGAACTTGTCCTGTGTCTGCTGTTTCTTAGAAATAATCAGCCTAAAATAATCCCTATGCCAAAGAAGCATATTTTAGGATGGTATATTCTCTCCCTCTCAAACCTTTTCCTGAAACTTTCCTTTAGTCAAAGATTACTTGCTTTGCATTCTACTGCCTTAGGATTCTTTTCTCTTCCTATTGGGAAGGGATGGAAGAGGTACACTATGCATAGCACAGGGTCTAGGAAAGACGAAAGTCATCTCCTTTGACTTTGGTTGGCCTGCACACAGACCTACCCTACTGTGGTGGGGAGCTAGAGCTGGTGTATGAATATGCAGATTATGACCTGCGGAATGAGAGGGCACAAGCAACCCCCATAGGGATTGGCAAGTAGCTCCCGTAGCACCTGAGTGGTCCTCTATCCCAGGTCATCGCTGAGCAGGAGATAGAGAGCAAAGTAGCAAGCACCTACTACTTATGAAGTGGTTGAGGCCAAGGTTACTAATTTTTCGAGGACTTACTTCCTAGGTGGCTATTTTAAAGATATTTATTTATTTATTTAAAGATATTTATTTATTTTAGAGAGACAAAGCGAGTGAGTGTGGGGGGCAGAGGGAGAGGGAGAGAAAATCTCAAGCAGACTCCCTGTTGAGCATGGAGCTGACATGGAGCTCGATCTCATGACCCTGAGATCATGACCTGAGCCGAAACCAAGAGTTAGACGCCCAACCGACTGAGCCACTGAGGCGCCCCTAACGACTTTTATTTTTAAGTAATCTCTACACCCAATGTGGGGCTCGAACTCATAACCCCAAGATCAAGAGTCATATGCTCCACCAACTGAGCCAGCCAGGCGCCTCCTAAGTGGTTATTTTAAAAGGTGCTCTGGGAAAGGCTAAGCAGGAACTTAGCATGGGAATCCTAAACTCAAGGTCTTATCTAACGCTCAGACTCTGGGTGTGAGTAGGCTTATCATGCTGTAAAATGCCTAAGCAGCAACTCAGAAACAACAAAAAAAGTTGTTTTTCTCATCACAATTGACCATGTGATGCTTAGGTATTAATCTTTAGGGAAAATTCTAGGCACCGTCGAGATAGTGGATAGTAAAAACCACTGTCAGAGTTTTGGTCACCCAGCACATTGAAACATCTGAGCAAAGCAAAAATGCCAATCAGCAGTATCAGTAGACAAATGAAAGTTTGAAATCCTGTCCATAACCATTGCCTTCTTTTGTTGAGATCTGGCCAAGAAAATAAAGCCCTTGGGTAAGGTTAAGGTAGTTGTTTGGTTACAAACTTGGGTGAGGTTCTGAAACACGTGTACCTGTTGGGCCGCCTTTCATAAGTTTCTCTGAATTTGTCCAGAATTATTAATACACACA
This sequence comes from Mirounga angustirostris, assembly GCF_029215605.1. NCBI lineage: Eukaryota > Metazoa > Chordata > Mammalia > Carnivora > Phocidae > Mirounga > Mirounga angustirostris. The sequence continues at coordinate 166,377,595 of NW_026991711.1, forward strand.
CAGCAGTTGGTTCCCTTTATAGTGCATACACCTTCCTCGGCCAATAAGTAATCTGAAGCTAAATGGTTATCCAAACCATCTCTGCTCAGAATCATGTTGTCATTGCATTAAGATTAGGCTTTGGTGTAGCAGCCCAATGTATTCAGCCAAGGTGGCTGACAGGCTGGTGTTGGCCTTAATCATTTGCTTTTAGGTGCCTAATGCGGCAGCACCTTGCCCAGTCCCTGTGAGGCAGAGTACCAGGCCCGCACCCAACATAATGGGGGTGAATGCTGCACACTTTTGATGTCAGGAAGGCAGAAGGACAGATTGAGGGTTCCATCCAGTGGTTTGAAAGGATAGTTCCAGGGAGACTAAAGTGCACTGATACAGATAGGATTTCCCAGGGCCAGCGGGGACGCAAATGCGTTGGAGGTTGAGGGAAGGAGATGTGCACACATGGAGAACCACATATGTGTGAGATGCCTCAGGGCACTGGACCCACAGTGGACATCAAGTGCTTGATCAAGGTACCTGAAATAAGTTGAGGTTTCCCCTGAATGTCTGGGCCTTGAGGCCCAAGACCATGGGGATTGTGCTCCTGGGGACACAGTCTAGTTCGTATTCATCCAAGTGGCATTTGTTCCTGGGGAGATAGGGAGGATTGGGAAGGGCGTGTGCGGGCTCCTGCCAGGTGCTACATACTGTCTTGGAAAGTATCCTGCGTGGGAGCAGCTGAGCACTGCAGAGAGCTGCTGGCTGCAGGGACTGGTAAAGTGCCTTCTGTTGGCCAAATGAGGGCTGAGTCAATAAATCAGCTGAGTAGACCACTAATGGGAAATAGCCTTGGTGGAGTCCAGTGACACACCCAGCAGTTACAGCAGCCCCCAAAAGTGAGCTTTGATTTCTGTCCATTGTATAAAAATATTAAGACTATTGGAAGGCTTGAACGGGAGCTCTGAGTGGTGGCCGTGGGGAAGGGTCCCCTGTAGAGAGGTACCCTGTAACTGTGGTCCTTCTAGAAGGTGTAGAGGGGGCTGCTGTGGTGGTGGCAGGATCTTCAGCCAGGAAGGGGTCCTTTCAATGGAAATTAAATTCATGGACTCCCGGTAGGATGGATAGTGTGGGTCAATCTAATGGGTGGGATGAGGGCAAGCATCTGAGTGAAGGGTTTAAAGGGGCCTCCGGAAGGTTGTGAAATGGTCATACACCTTGGCTTTCCAAAGCTCACAGGCACAGCGGAGAGCACCTTGACAGCCAGAGTACCACCTCACACCTGAGAAGCAAGCATAGCGACCAGCAAGGGGCTCTGGGGTAAACACACAGTTAAGTGCAAAACGTCACTCAAGGGCGTCATCAGCAGGGAATTCAGATAAACAGGCATCCGGTTCAGCAACCAAGTCCTGGGGAGTGCTCGCCCTCATCAGCTGCTGTGTCTTCCTGGGTGTCATCTTTGCTATACTGGAAGGTTGCAGAGGCAGTGTTTGGGATGAGGTTGTAGGCTTGGGTATTGTCATGTCCAAGGTGTCACAGGTGGAGGGAGCCATCCCAGAGAGGGGTGGCTCTCTCAGGTGGTTACCCAGGAAGCGAACTGAAGGGTCAAGAGACCTTAATAAGGTTGCATAGATTTGGGGTGCCCAGATTAAGGTCTGCTTGAACTGTTGGGAGCATTTTCAGTAAATTTTGGGGGTCCTTGGGATGCACCTTGCAAATAATTAGGCAATACTATTCTCCAAGGAGGTCTCCATTCACAAATAGTAAGGGTTGAAGGGGCGCCTGGGTGGTGCAGTCAGTTAAGCGTCTGACTCTTGGTTTTGGCTCAGGTTGTGATCTAAGTGTGTGAGATCAAGCCCCACGTTGGGCTCTGCACTCAGCGTGGAGTCTGCTTTTCTCTCTCTCTTTCCTTCTCCCTCTACCCCTCCTGCTCATGCATGCCCCCCCCACCAAATAGATAAATAAATAAATAAATCTTTTAAAAAAATAGTAAGGGTTAGAAGCACCTGTGTAGCTTGGTTTAAAGAAAATTTAGTCATATGCTCCTGACAATTTAACGTTTGGCTCTATATTACCAGAGATGGGTCTGAACTGCATAAGCTGATCAGCCAATTAGGTTTGAAATCAGGTCCATGTAATGATCAGTGCCCAGAGGTCAGGATGAACATGGTGGCCTTTAAGCTAGCATCCATACTTGGAGACTTTTGGGTACAGCCCCTCTAAGGGCTGACTTCCAATCTTGCTGTCCCCCCACACTGGGGTGCAATTGTGGGCGAGTGCTGTATGGTCCAGCAACTTTCTAGCATTGCTTCTCTGGGTGGAAGAGAAGCCCCATGACCCAGATGGCACACAAGGCACAGAGTAAGGCCAGCAGCAGTGAGCATCTGTATTTTATCGTTGTGCACCTGCCCACTGACTGCCCCATAGTGAAGATTTATTGTGGGTCAACAGTTCATGGGTAGCCTCCTCCCAAGTGGGGTAGGGCCAAGTGGTGTAATTATATCACCATGCTGTCATCTTCTGATGTTGCTGGTGTCAACCAGATTGAGTGCCTCTTCCCCTTTTAGAGCTCTACACCATCCCTTCTGTGGGTCCCAGTGCAATTATTTCCACCTCCTTTGGGGAGCTATGGTTAGGAGAAATGAGCCATCCACTAAAGCCACTATTACACTGGACTTTCAGGGGGAATTTGCATATCAAGCTGGTGAGTGTGCTCCAGGAGTAGCACAGTGGGTCTGTGTTTTTCTTTTTTTTTTAAGATTTTATCTATTTATTTGAGACAGAGAGAATGAGAGAGACAGAGAGCACATGAGAGGGGGGAGGGGCAGAGGGAGAAGCAGACTCCCCGCCGAGCAGGGAGCCCGATGCGGGACTCGATCCCGGGACTCCAGGATCATGACCTGAGCCAAAGGCAGTCGCCCAACCGACTGAGCCACCCAGGCGCCCCGGGTCTGTGTTTTTCTAATGGGCCAGGACTAACTATGACTAGGGGGTCATAGCTAACCACTTGTCCCTGATTTGGTCACCAATGAGTATTAGAAGGTGAGATGATCAACATTTTAAATCTGTAAAGGGACTCAAGACAGTTGGGGAATATGTAGATAATATTGTCCTGTAAGATGAAGGCATCAGATTCCCCCATGATCACAATCACAGGCAGCATGGCCCAGGGAGCCCAGTTGGTGTGAGGATCATGCTGGCCATGTGGTCTAGAGTCTAAAGTGGTAAGTGCCCCTGGCAACTGGAAAGTCCATTTAAAAGGAGTCCGAGGGCGCCTGGGTGGCTCAGTCGGTTAAGCGACTGCCTTCGGCTCAGGTCATGATCCCGGGGTCCTTGGGATCGAGTCCCGCATCGGGCTCCCTGCTCTGTGGGGAGCCTGCTTCTCCCTCTCCCACTCCCCCTGCTTGTGTTCCCTCTCTCGCTCTGTCTCTCTCTGTCAAATAAATAAATAAAAAATCTTTAAAAAAAAAAAAAAAAGGAGTCCGATTACCGCCCTGTAACTTACGGAGCAACTTGAGAGATGAAAGTACCACTGGATGCCCTGTAGGAGAGCCCAGTACTAGCCCAGCACTGTTACATGTGAGATCCTTGATCTGAGTCAATGGTGTCTGCAGGTCCAGAATGGGGATAGGATGTACTTAGAAAAGAAAGAGATTATCTGCTCTGTAGAGGTGTTCCTGGTGGGTGTAGCAAGCAATAGGCCACTAAAGGGATCCACACATGCAATTGTGAAGTGGATAGCGCCCACTGACAGAGGAAGTGGCCCCATGAAATCCACCTGTCAGAGGCTAAAAGGGCAGTCCTCTCATAGAACCGAAGCATGACGGGACAGCGTGCAGTGTTTGGGAGCATAATTTGCAGTTTAGAACAAGCAGAATGCCCTGTGGTGGGTCCAGGTCACTGTGGCAGCAGCTCCCCCATGACTTGAAGAGATATGGGACAGTTTGGCCAGGGAATAAGGAGCATGGAAGTGGTGACTAAGAAAGGTCAGAATGGTGGAGCCCAGGATTGATTGATGCATATGTGCAGGGGGCTGGAGGAAGGCTGTGGTTTGCTGGTGGTGGTGGGTGGAGTGGCGGAGGGTTTGGTCAAGAATTGGTGGCCGAGAGCCCCAACTGGTGGTGACTTGGATATGCACCAGGGCTGTCACTTTCGGTTAAAGACAGTCTCTGGAGTGGTAGCCTTTGAATGTGCTGAAAGGTGGGTAACCTTAACTGTGACTAGTGCCTGGCCAGTGTCTCTTCAAATTGGGGCAGCCCAAATGGGATGGCCTTGAATGGGAAAATTGTTCTGCTGCCATTGGCTTGACCAATACTTTATCCTGTTCGCAACCTCCCACGAATCAGTAAAAATATGGACAAGGGGCTTGTCATGGGCGGTGGCGCTCGGCACAGCCATTTGTATTGCTACAAGCTCAGAGAGCTGAGCTGACCCGACTGGCCATCTCTGATAAGCACGGTGCCACTGGCAGGATGGCGTGATGCCACTCTCCAGTGGGCTCCCCTGGGTAGGGTGATGGTGCTGCCATCGGGGAAATACGCAGTCCCCCTCTCATTCCATCAGCTCTTCCAGGGGCCGCCAGAGACTCAAGCCCTGAAGACACTGTCCATCAGTTCTTCAAGGTCTGCGGGCAGGGGAGTGAGGAGCGGGGAAGCCATATACTCTTGCAGTTTGGAAAGACCCATCACATCAGGTTTAGCCTGTTCCTGAAGGTACCATTACCATTTTAGCAGAGAGGCATTTGTAGCTGTGTGAGCCACCATTGGGAGGCGTCCCTTGTCCATGGCGTAATGGTAAGGCGGGCACACAGGAGAATGGGCTCCATTACCACAAAGGCCTCTGTTTCTAACAAAGGCAATAAGCAAACAGAATTGATGTTCTAAGGGGGTGTAGTGCGCGGCTGTGGAGAGCAGCTGTATGGCGCAGAAGCCTGTAAGGCAGCCAGGAGGAGCCATGTTTAGTCCATAGGTAGACTCCCAGATGTACAGTGCATGGTGGCCAGTGCCCCAACCCAGAGGGAGGAGCCGTGGGGATCTGGGCGTCAACTGATGAATTGATCTTTGTGTCAGTTGTAAGGCTGTTGTTGAGCTTCTCCCCAAGAAATGTGGGGGATTTGCATGTGATTACATAAATGGGTTTAAGAATGATGGGTAAGATCAGCAGCGCATTTCTTGCCAACAATCATTAAATGTCCAAGAAGACATTCATCATCATCTTCTGCTACAGAAATCTGGGCCTGAAGAAGGGTTATCGAATGGTGGTGAATGAAGGTTCAGATGGGGGACAGTCTGTCTATCCTGTTCATCTCCATGTTCTTGGAGGTTGGCAGAGGAATTGGCCTCCTGGTTAAGCATGTTTTAGGGATAATTTTCCCTTCTCTAGGCAATGGTCAATATTTCCCAGTTCCAGTGTGTTAAACAGTATCCTTACTTTTGTCTATGTATGGAGAGGTTGGGGAAATAATTTTTAAAACCCATACATAATAAAAGACAATGTTGCATGGTTTACAAAAAAAAAAAAAAAAAGAATGATGGGTAAGTATGGTATGTGTTGTCTCTAAAATATGATAAAATGTGTTGTTGAGCTTGTCATAGTGTGGTGGGGGGCTGAATAGTTACCAACGGGGATGTTTCACCATAAGTGGAATTTTCCAGCCTTTAGAGGACCAATTAGTACTCAGAAATTAAACAGTTGTGGCTGGCTCTTGAATCTTATGTGGGGCAGTAGCCCACCCCATGTTGTAGGTGGGTCGCCAGGTGTGTTGGGGCCTCTCACACCCCATCCTCTGAGGGACCCTACCTTAGGAGGTCATCAGTCCAGCACCACATGGTGCAAGTAGACCACGGTAAGGGTATCCAGGTTTTGCTGGCAAAGACTGTGGACAATAGCTGGCTGTTAAGAAAGCCCATAGGCAGCCAGGTGAAGGTATATTGGGTGCCTTCAAAAGTGAAGGTGAACTGCCATTGGGATTCCTCAGTGACTGATACTGAATAGAACATATTAGCTAGATCCATCATGGCAAAGCAGTCTCTTGGAGACCTCTGAATGTCCTTGCTTAACTGGAAAATGTTGGGAATGGGAGCCTGAGCTCTCATAACAGAGGGTACCTGAGCACTTAAATTTCCGTAGTCAACTGTAGGGTGCTACTCATTAGTAGTGGGCTTTAATATCAGCCAAATGGGAGAATTGAAAGGAGAAATGGTGTGTTTAATGAGTTCCTTAAATACATTTTGCATTATAGTCCTTTGTCACAAGGGATAATTGGGTGGTGTTTACCATCTTAATTGGAAGCTGGCAGTCGTATGGGCTCCCAGTGTACCGCTCCCATAAGAAAGGTCAGGAATTTGGGTTTGTTCCAGATGGCACAATGCCATGTCAAGGCAACCATACCTGTAACGGGAAAGGGTAGGGCCAAAGGGGCCTTCAGTGCTAAAAGATTTTTCATAAAGATTAAGTCGTTAGGAACCCCAGATCTCCAGAGTTGCCAATACAGTGAGACCTCTTGGTGGTCTCGAGAGGGAGGGAGCTGGGTCAAGGCACCACCTGTCAGTAGGGACTGAAGAGGGGCCTAGAAATTCCCAGATTCCCTAGAAATTCCCAGATTCCCTAGGACCCCTCCATTGGGTTCCTGGCTGAGGGGGCAGTGGGTTCCATTTGCCTTTACCAGCAAACAAGATTTGGGCTTCAGGTGCACTTGTTTTCATGTCTAGCTACAACACTGATGCAGTCTAAAGCCTGTTGTCCTGTGTCTAACATTTTTATGAGTTGTAACAGCCTGGCCTTATAATTAAGGGGAGTGCCCTTCAAGACGAACTTAGATTCAGGCTCCAAGGGCATCTCCTCTGGGTTGGAAATGGTCAGGGGCTTTGTGGGAGCATGATGCTCAGCAAAATGATATACCCATCGAACTATCCCAATTTTACATAAGAGGAGGTACACTTTATCTCGAGTTGTCCACTCACAGTGAGCCCACACTCACTCAGTAATGATGCGACAGACGGATGGGCCTAGTGCCAAGCCATAAACATCCAAGTCAGGAGAGGCAGAGTGTCATCCTCCTTATCCCTGTGGGCTCTAGAGGTGTGGGGTGGTCTCTTCTTCAGAGTCCATCCCCTTTTGTATTTCTTTTGTGTCTCCTTTCCCGATGGCTTGATATATTTGGGAGTGTCCTTGTTGTGGTGACAAATCTGGGGGCTCCTTTAAGGTGTCTCTAATAAAATGGGACCTTAATACCATGGGATTTTGAAACAAATTATTAATTTTGGGGTCTTTGAGCAGTCTAGCCAGCTTGTGCATCTCAACTGCTGTAAGCAGAAGCTGAAGCGAGTTCTGGACTCATGAGAGCCAATCAGTGCCCTTCTTCCCCTCCCTTTGGACATATTTTTCTAGAAAACGTTGCATTTGTCTCGTGGTATAGTTAGGTGTCTCTGTTTTTCGTTCATGCTGGTTGTCATTGGATGTTTTGTATGATGGGTAGTGACAGGGGACACCTGGGACAGAGGTTGTCTCTTCCCTTGCTCATGGGCTGCTGCCTCCTTTTCTAGCGTGTCCCAGTCAACTTCCAAGGGGCTGGGGTGCTCCCCCACTAGTGTAATACTAGCCAGCATATTTGGGAAAACCCCCAGGCCCCAGGAACGTGGCACTAGTGATTAGGCATGTAGGTGTGCCACTGTGCTAAGTAAAGCCTAAGCCATTCAAGCAGGGGTCTTACAAGTATCTGATAGTTTTTAGACTTCCTCTGGGAACTTAGGAAGAGCTGGTACCAGGTGCTTGGGGCCCTGCTTTTATTAAGAATTTGTTTTGCCACACCATGGCAGGGGTGGGACTTCTGGTATCCCATGGAGTTGGGGGACAATCTGTGATGGCAGCAAGGAGTGCAGCCACATGAAGAAGCTTGCCTCAGCAGTGTTGCCCACCCAGGTGGGTGCCATGATGCCTCTCCCTGGTAGAGTTGTCACGGGATAGGGCTTCCAAGCTCAGCACCTGGTCCTGATCACTGATGCAGTGGGCCCAGCAGCTGGCCTCCCCTTCAGGCACTGACCTAGGGAATCTCTCCTTGGTTCCCAAGACCTGATAGCTGGAGCCCCTGGTTCCTGCCTGAGGGAAAGAGACAGAGCCCTATCATTCTTAGTTATCTCACCTTGGCTCCGTGCTGGAACTTTTCACATGTAATTATAGCCAATCATCTCCAGGCCCAATAACCTGCAGGTCTTGTTTAGAGACAATTGGGCAGCTCGCCCACCTCAGACTGAGTCCTGCTTGTTGGTCCGGGCAGGGGAGTCTGACCTTTCATAGCACTGACAGCTTAGGTCGGGGATTCAAGGCAATACCCGGCCAGAGCAATACACAACAGCACAGACCGCTAGCAAGGAGTGCTCCCTTTCCAGAGAGGCTGAGCAGTCTGGGAGAGGGAATTAGTCAGCCATTTGCAGCTCAGTGGCATTGGTTTTTTTTTCGGTGGGGCGGGGCGGGGGGTGGGGGGGAGGCGCACACAAATTGCCCACAATCCCATCCTCATTGCCAATTGGAAATCCTACACCCAAATCCTTACCTAATGTCCGGACTCTGGGTGTGAGCAGGGTTATCACACTGTAAATGCCTGGCAGCAATTGAGAAAAACAGAAGTTGTTTTCTTCATCAGATCTACTCTCTACCACCCCAGATTGAAGGGAGAGAAGAGAGATGTTTAAATGAATTTAGATCATGATGATTATTATTGCATCCTACTCTACATCAGAAGAAGGCTGGTTCCACATTTCCTGACCATCCAGCTGCTCCCTTGTTCTTGGTGTAGGCCAGCCGGAAGAGTTATAGTGTCCTTTCTCAGAATTGATAGAGTGGTGATTATATGGTTATAGGATAATACAAACTTTTATATTGGCCTCAACTTTCTTTCCAGGTTTTCCAGGTGTTCCGAAGCAGTCATTACAGAATTGTAGTGTATAGAATTCAGGCTTGTAATGGTTTTGCTTGTAATGCCTGGTATATGGTAGGCTGTCAGTAAATAGCTGTTGAATGAATTGATGATTGAACACTCATAGGATAGAGAGAGTACAGTGCTTTCTGTGAAATTTTGTGTTATAATCAAATTGACAATTCAAAAGAGCCTCAAGTTACTGTTGAGAGTTTTTGGCACAGTGACAGATCAGTAGGAGAGATAATTTTGATCTTGAGTTTTTAGTGCTGCATAAATCACACTGTAGGTTTACATTACCTAAAATAGTGAAAATATCTGTATTGACACATCTTAGATCATCCCTATCACTGTCAACCACTATTAACCATTAATGTGGATAATCAAGAGCTTTTTTTTTTTTATTGCCATGGGTTAATTCTCAGTGGTGAAATAAGAGGTGAGTCCACCCATATAGTTTCTGATAAATCAGATTTACATCTGTTGGACATTAGTTCTGCTTGGTTCACTAAATATTTATTGAATGCCTTTTGAATCCGGCGCTGTGCTAAACTCTGGGAAAAGTGGTGAAGAGTATAACAGAGTCCCTACCCTTGCTCATAATTGAATGGGCATCAGAAACAAGGCAATTGGTGGTGTGTGGTTCATGTCAGTGCAGGTGGTGTTGTAAGAACAAAAATCTGTGGGCACCCAAGAAAGTCAAAGAAAATGTCGTGGAGGAAGAAACAATTGAACTGGCCCTAAGGAGCAGTTAGGAGGTAAGTTCTCGGGAGGTGGAGAGAGAGTGGAGGGTGAAGGAGGGGAAGAAGACCTACAGAGTCAGCTGGCAAAGCCTCCGGCTTGCTGAGAGGCAGTAGGGAGTTCGGTGTGGTCAGTGTGAGAAGGGGAAAGCCAAGGATGGGAAATTTAAAAGAATTGGGCATTAGTGTTACATTTGTAGTCAATTAAGAAAAAAAAAAAAAACAAAACTAGGGGCGCCTGGGTGGCTCAGTCAGTTAAGCATCTGACTCTTGATTTTGGCCCAGGTCAGGATCTCAGGGTTGTGAGATTGAGCCCCACATTGGGCTCTGCACTGAGCATGGAGCCTCCTTAAAGTCTCTCTCTCCCTCTGCCCTGTCCTTCCTGCCCGGCCCCCCACATTGTCTCTCAGAAAATTAAAAAAATAAATAAATAAACTAAGTCCTCTAGAAACCCAGTAATGTACATGTTTATAGATGTGGCAGTTGAAATTTATAGTTCATGTCTTCAAAGAGGACAAACAGCTGGCCAGTGGTGGACAGAGCCAGGATTTAAACCCAGGTCTTATCCTTTGCAAAGCCCACTTGGGAGAGAGAATAAGGTCCATGCAAGTGGTGGTGGTGAGTGTGCAAGGCTGTGAAGAGTGTGAAGAGCTAAGGGGTTTGGATACTCTGCATCAGATGGTGAAGCCCCGAGAAGTCAGGAGGTGAGCACATTATTGGTTGAATGTTGACTAAGTGTCAGTTCTGTGGCTCCTCAGGAACTTACCTTCTCTTCCCTTGTGGGAGGAAACACAGCAAGAACAACACCAGCGACAGTGACACAAAGATGTCAGGTACTGAGAAGTGCTTGAGGATGAAATCACGTATCTGTTAGAAGACAGTGAGTGTGCTGATTCCCTTGAAGAGTGGGAAGATTGGGCCCATTGTCTTGGGTGGGAGTAACCCATCTACCGTCACTCCTCCACTGTTGACTTCAGTCCCCTGCCCCTCCTTTACCGCACACTCAGCTTTCCTTGTTTCTGCTCCTTGCCTGGCCCCTAGAGGTGTTTCTTTGACTCTTCTGTCCTGTGAAGTCTAGACTGTATTTGGTCACTTCACCCTGGACTGATGTGATGGCCACTGGCTCTTCCCAGTCTGAACTGAGCTGTATGTCTCAAGTCTTGCTTTAGTGTGTGTTTCTGGGGAGGCTTCCTGCTCTTTCTGCTCAGGGCTTGACTCATTCCTGCCAACTCTGTAACTACTAGTGTCATCCCGTCTTCACTTGTTCTCAGGTTTTGGTAACAGATTGGGCCACTGTCCTTCTCTCTGGAGCCAGGCAAAAAATAATCCAGAACCATGTAATTGCCCGATGCAGTTGCCCAGGTGTGGTGGCATCACCCAATCTGAGAGTCCGGTCAGGCAAGAAGAGAGCTGTCCGTGTGCCTTCCTCATTTTCCTCCGTGGTACGGCTGTTTTTCTAGCCATCTGACAGTGAACCTGGGGAGTCATCTTTGACTCTTTTCTCTCCTTCATCTTCTGTCTATAAATAGTCACTTATTAAGTCTTGACGTTTCTCCCTTGAATACATTCCTCCTCCTCTCTATTTTGTTCTTGTCATTACCTCTTGTCTCTCTCTGTCAGTCCATCAGTCCCACTGCTGACAGATGAATCTCGGAACACTGACTTCATCCCGTGACTCCCTTTATCCACATGCAACAAGCATGATTTTAGCTCGGTGAATTTTACTTGTGCAGCGAAGGAGAAAATGTGAAGCATTCTGGAAAAGAGCTACCCTTCTGTATACTGTATACACATTGCTGTTCTGCAATCCTTTGGCATTTTTCCAGGCCTGTTTACATAAAGGTCAGCCCATGGCAGGAGGTAGTTTTGTCTGGATGGTTCTGCTTATATCTGTCCAAATTCCAGGGCTAGTTAGGGAAAATCCTTGTGATCAGTGGCAACAACTGAATCTGTCAGTAATGTGTTCTCAGGCGTTTGTTTTAGTTTCAAATACTGTTAAATTCCTGCTTTAGAAGATCCTGTCTTCTCCATCTTTAAGATCTGAGTAATGAATTGTTCCTAGAGTGTAAGTTTTTCTGCATAAAAATATTTTATTCCTCTCCAAAATGTACATAGTCATAAGGCTTTATTCACACAAAGTATTCAATTCACAAGTGATGTGGGTACCCTTTAACCTTATGAAAGACTCATTCATTCACATAATTCATTCATTCAAAATCCATTCAGGATCTGAATTTTGTAGTTTTACAAAGGAGACTGTGTGTTTAGAATTTATATAAATTCTGTACAATTTTAATCAAAGCTAATGCTAGGGATTCTATTATAAAAAGGATAGATCCAGTTACCATATTTTACTCAAAATAATGAGAAGCTAAGAACAATCATGTTCACTCATAGCAAATTAGGGTAGTTTTTGCTTTTTATAGAGTAACATGAAAGGTGCATTCTCCATCATGGGACACCCATTCTGGTACAGAGCCAAACCTGTGAATTGGCTTGATGCACCAAATAAGGTGTTGTTGTTTGTTTTGTTTTGTTTTGTTTTTTAATAGGTGCTTCCTCTGGCTAAAGAGTAGACAGAGGCTACTTTCCCCATCTGGAACAAATTAATGAATTCAAGGTCTACTTTCAATTCTATTGTGAAAGATACTTATTTGTTAACAAGATCTAACAACACTAAATGTTCTCTATTTAAAAATGAAAAGGATGGAAATTCACATTAAGTCTCCTCTACTGATAGACACTAATTATAGAGAGTTAAGTTCAAAGAAACCAATGAACAGAAGTATAAATGGGACCCTATAACTAATGACTATATTGTTCTTTTAAAATTTTTATTTATTTTTTTAGAGAGAGGGAGGGAGAGAGCACATGCACACAGTGGGAGGGGAGGGGCAGAGGGAGAGGGAGAGAGAGAATCAAGCTTAAGAAAGCAGGCTCCACGGCCAGTGCGGAGCCCCACATGAGGCTCAATCTCACAACCCTGTGATCATGACCTGAGCCAAAATCAATGGTCAGATATGCTTGACCAACTGAGCTACCCAGATGCCCTCTATTGCTCTTTAATTTTGATCTATTATTATATAGTTGAGGACATTCCCTTCTTTCTTATCTACATGCTGTGTCCACCTGAGGGAGTCATCCCAGCCCATTTTTAACCCTTGGTAGGTAGCGAGAACAGCATAATCACTTGCTCTTGGATCACTTCCTTTTGCCCTCAGTGGGGCTAAAGATTAATTTTAGAAGTTAAATCTAAGTGCACCTAGAGGCGTTTCATAAAAAAATATTCCAGGGCCATGAATAAATTGATTTTTGAGTCTTGCAGATGGGCTCCATTAATAATAGAAATCAATCAACACTTAGGGGAGTCCCTCATCTTCTGTGTGTCTTCTTGCTCTTTACTGTTTCAGCTAAGTAGAAGGCATTAAATCAACTTGCAACTCATTCTGCAATACACTGGTAATAGCAGAGATAATATATTACCTTTGTAGTGAATCCAAACAGTTTTATCAAGGCATTTTCATATCTATTGTCTCACACGGTCCTCACAGCAACAAAACAGGTTATATTATTAGTGATTATTATTTCTGTGTTCTAGATGAGAAAACCAAGTCCAGAGAGGTCAGGTCAGTTGCTCCGGGTCTTGGGAATTGTTGGCATGACCAGAAAGGCCTGAACTTCCAGTCTCTTCTTTTATCACACCATATTTGTGGGTTGAATAGGGAAGTTTCTGTCCCTTTTAGACAACTTTCTTCTCTATGAAAAGGATCTATGAACTAATTACACCATGGTACACAATCACACATACCCTGGCCCTCTTCTGTAACCAGTTGTGTTTTTTTGTCTTTCTGTTCCCTCCTAAATGAGAACTCCAAATAAATAATCTTGTTTAAAATCCTGACATTTTTACAGTATGTTGCTTATCTGCTTACCTTTTCTTGTTACACTTCCTTGACTTTCTTTTTTTCCTCTCTCAGATTTCCTTCCTCCTTGTTAACTGAACCAAGGATGTTCATGTTTGGTGTTCCCAAATTATAAGTTAGACATTTGACCATTCTAGAAAAGCTTTTCTTTTTTGGAAAAATATTCTCCAACATAGGAGTCTGCAGCTTGAAGAAACTTTGAAACAAGTTGAATTTAGTAAGAACTGGTTCATTTACCCTCTATTTTTTACTAACACCCAATTTAAACTTTTTGTCAGCATGTGATAACCAGTGTTCCTACACAGACATGATGTTATTTCAGTGCAAGGCAGGGAAATTGGTACTTTAATGATACAGTGTAGGCATTCAACATGGGGGGAAGAATGGTTGGGGAGTTAAGGGTCACATCTGCTAATACCAGCTACCCTGAAACTCCAGGTTTCTTATCAATAACATGGACATAAAGATAGCACTCACCGCAGAGGTTGTGCCTGAATGAAATGGGATGCCCATGTAAAGTGGTTGGGACGGTCCCTGGCATATCGGGAGGACTCAGTAAATGTTACCCATTAATTACTAAGTACAGGCCTAGGGAATCCAAGCTATGAACTGCTCTTTTATGAATAAAGGATTGTTTTATTCAAAAAGAAGATGGGCTTAGAAGTAATTGTGAGGACATCTGTGGGGAGGGGTGACGCTCTGGGTCTCCCTGGTTTTATGGCTGCAGGTGACCTTTACTGAGTCACCTCCAATGAGAGTGGTGTACTTAGGCAGGTGTAAATACTCAAAGATGTGGTGTGGTGTCTTAGGGCTCCAATCCTCTAAGCCAGGTTGAGGCAGTAGTAGGTCAGCATGGTGTTTGTATTCCAGGGGCTAGAGGAGCCTTCCCTAAACCTCTGCCAACAATCAGGGCTCTCCAGGGCAGGCTCACAATCAGGCATTTTGTTGTAAGGTGAACTGTTTTCCTTGTGGAGCTAATTACCAAGGTGGGTATGGTGTGGCGCCAAATACTATAAATAGCATGGATTTGGATGATAATTTCCCTAAGGAATGTCCCAATTAGATAAACATCCACATACTTCTCCTCCTTCTCCTCACTCCCCAAGTCCCCAAACAAAACAGAACCCAAGGAATACTTTAATCTGTGATTGATAGTTTTCTGGCTTTGGAATGAAATGTAATAATTATAAAACCACCTCAAATGGAATAGGATATAGACCTCCCAACCAGAAACATTTAACCCGGTGAAAATATCAGAAATACAATTCTGGTTCTTGTTCTTTCTGATGCTGGGATATTACTAAACATGCTATGACCAGGAAGTAAAATTTGGGGCTTTGCATCTTAACTGTGTTTAACCAAGAAGAGTTCACATACTGATTCCCTTTCTCTTGCAAATTATGGCTAAAAACAGTGAACCATTTTAACCATTTTAGGTGTATATTTCTGTGGCATTAAGCAAGTTCACATTGCGCACCAACACCACCATCCCATCTCCAGAATGTTTTCATCTTCTTCAGCTGTAACTCTCCCCATTAAATTCTAATTCCCCACTCCTTCCTTTCCCCAGCCCCTGGCAACTCCCATTCTAATTTTCCTCTCTGTGCATTTGACTATCCCAGGTACCTTACAGAAATAAAATCACACAGTAATTGTCCTTTTTTGGCTTATTTCACTCAACATAATGTCTTCAAGGTTCATCCATGATGTGTACCATATATCAAAATTTCCTTCTGTTTTAAGGCTGAATAATATTCCTTTGTATGTCTTTATCACATTTTGTTTATCCCTTCATCTGTTGATGGATACTTGGAATGTTCCACCTTTTGGCTATTGTGAATAATGCTGCTATGAACGTGGATGTACAAATACCTTTTTGTCTCTGCTTTCAGTTCTTTTGGGTTTACACCCAGAAGTGGAATTGCTGGAGTTTATGGTAATTCTATTTTTAATTTTTTGAGGAATCACCACAACATGTTGCACAGCAGCTGCATTGTTTTACACTCCTACCAGCAATGCACCAGGTTCCAACTTTTTCACATCTGTGTCAACACTTGTTTCCTGTTCATTTTCTTTTTGACATCAGCCATCTTAATCCTAATGGGTGTAAAGGGGTATCTTATAGTGGTTTTTATTTGCATTTTTCTGATGATTAATGATGGGGAGCACTTTTTCATTGGCTTACTGGCTATTTGTATATCTTTGGAGAAATGTCTGTTCAGTCCTTTGCCCATTTCTTAATTGCGTTGTTTTCTTGTTGATGAGTTGCAGAAGTTCTTTATATATTCTGGATATCAATTTCTTATTGGATATATTTTCTCTTATTCCATGAGTTGAGCTTTCTATTGATAGTGTACTTGAATGTACAAAAGTTTTTAATTTTGATGAAGTTCAAATTAATTGTTATTGTCGTTGCCTCTGCTTTCCGTGTTATATCCAAGAAATTATCGCAAAATCCAATGTCATTAAGCTTTTCCCCTATATTTTCTTCTCAGAGTTTTATAGTTTTAGCTCTTACATTTAGGCCTTTGTTTCGTTTTTAGTTAATTTTTGCATGTGGAGTAAGTTGTGTCTAACTTCATTTTTTACATGTGGATATCTAGGTTGGCCATCACCATTTGCTGGAAAGACTGTCTTTACCCCATTGAATGGTCTTGGCACCCTTGTCGAAAACCATTTGATCATATGTGTGTGGATTTATTTCTGGGCTCTTTAGTGCATTGGTCTATATGTCTAGCTTTATGTCAGTACCACTCTATTTTGATGACTATAGCTTGACAAAATCAGGAGGTGTGAGAACTCCTGATTTTTTTTTTTTTTTTCAAGATTGTTTTGGCCATTCAGGGTCCCCTGAGATTCCATATGAATTTTAGGATGGATTTTTCAACTTCGGCCAAAAAACATCATTGAGATTTTGATAGGGATTGCACTGAATCTGTAGATTGCTTTGGGTCATATTGACATCTTAATAATATTGAGTCTTCCAATCCATGGACCCAGGGTGTTTTTCCATTTATTTGTGTTTTATTTTATTTCTTTCACAGGTGCTTTGTAGTTTTCAGTGTCCAAGTTTTTCACCTCCTTGGTTAAGTTTATTCCTAAGTATTCTTTTTGATGCAATTGTAAATGGAACTCTTTTCTTAATATCCTTGTAGGATTTTGCATTGCTTGTGTATAAAAATGAAGCTAATTTATGTGTGTTGATTTTGCATCCTGCAACTTTGCTGAATTCATTTATTAGTTTTAATAGTTGTGTGTGTGTGTGTGTGCACACGCATGTGTGTGTGTATATGACATCACTAGGGTTTCTCAGAATTCCGAGATTCTGGCATGTTGGAAGATGAGTAAGAATTATCCAGTGTGGACTCTTATTATTTGAAAGTGAGAAGAGTAGCTGGCTCCAGAAATAGTTGGTGAGGTGATTCCAGGAGAAAAGAGTTTTTGAAAAATAGAGTCAGAGAAGGGCCTAAAGAATAATGTTCCAGAGAAATGCTGCTGGTGGGATCATAGTGCCCTCTGATTTATCACCAAGAGGTCCTTGGTGGGAGTTTCACAGTGGGGGAATTCCGAAGAGCAGTCTTAGGAATCAGAGGGGAAGGAATATTACAGTAGGCGAAAAAACAGATGACAAATTTGCATATATAAACATGCACACCCTCACTTGTAAAATTAGTGTAAATATCTGTGAAAAATTAGTAGTTACTCTACTCTATTTACATAGTTTAAGAATTCAGAGTTCATAAAAGAATAAAATGGGAGTTTTCTCTCTCCCAACACTCCCCAAAGGCTGCTAAATTTTTATTTTTAGTTCCTTTAATGTTGAATAATTTATCTCTGCCCTATTTTTAGACCCATCAACCTAAGATATTATCTTTTCTCTGCTTGCTATGAAATGTGAAGAATATATCACACTATGTTATGCTCCTTCCTTTCTTTCCCTTACCTCTTGATTTTTATTTCTTACATATTTTTAATTTTCTGGTAGTTTTAGCAGGAATTTTATGGCCAAGATGGACTTTGAGAGGGAGGACTTAGGGTTAGAATTAGTGGTAAGTTGCTGTCTTCTGCCTCTGGAGAGACCCAGGAAGGTCAGTGGAAGCACATGTGCCCTCCTTCAGTGAGTTGCTGGGAGCTCTTGCTTAGCCTTGGGAGGTTGATGGGGAGGGAGGGAGAGAAATTTTGTGGAGGAAAAAATTACGTATTTCCTCCTCCATTATTTTTTAAAAGTAAGAAGGGTCCAGAGGATGAAGGGCCAATTAGGATTTTGTTCTGGTTATAATGGGAAGCCGCTGATGAATTTTAAACAAAGAAATAACATTATCTGATTTGTATTTTAAAAAGATTATTCTGGCTGTGTCATTGACAATGGGCCGTAGAGGGGCGAGAGTGGCAGCAAGGAGACCAGTTAGGAGATGCTCGCCATTGTCCAGGATAGAGTTTCTGTGGCCAGCACTAGGGTGGTCACAGAGGAATTACAGGGAAGTAGTTGGTTTGGGATGTATATTGGAAGTAGAGCTTCCAGGTTGTTGATGATTTGAAGGTGGGTGGACTAGAAAAAGGGAGGAGTTGTGGTAGACAGAATAATGGCCCCTCAAAGATGCCCACATCCTAATCCGCAGAACCAGTGAATGTGTTAACCTCACATGGTCAAAGGTGGCTCTGATCACCAAATTCCAATGTGTGGAGGGGTTCCCCACACCAACAAGTAATTCTCAGGACACCAGCAATTCTGACACTATTTACCTGGAGATAACATCAGATCCCACAAGGTAAAGGGTCCGTCCTACAAGGCTGCTCCCGATCCCCCACTTCAGACATCTCTTGCAACCCCAGGTTACCACCTGTGCTTCCGATTATAAAAACGATGTTCCCACAACTCCCTCTTTGGGTTTGATTAATTTGCTAGAGTGGCTCGTAGAACTTGTAAAAACATTTTACTTACTAGATTGTGGATGTATTATAAAAGGATATAACTTAGTAACAGCCAGATGGAAGTGATGTCTAAGGCAAGGTCTGGGGAAAGAGCTTGGAGCTTCCTGTCCTCTTGGAGTGGGCCACTCTCTCCAAATCTTCATGTGTTCACCAACCTGGAAGCTCTCTGAACTCTCTCCTTTTGGGTTTTTATTGAGGCTTCATTACATAGGTATGATTGATGAAATCGTTAGCTGTTAGTGACTGATTCAACCTCCAACCTCTCTGTCCTCCTGAGAGGTCAAGGGGTGGGACCGAAATTTCCAACCCTCTATTCATGGTTGGTTCCCCTGGCAACCAGCCCCCATCCTTAGGTGCTTTCCAAAAGTCACCTCATTAACATAAACCCCTTGTAGTAGAAAGGAGCCTGTCATGAATAACAAGACATCATTGCACCTTTATGGCTCTGAAGTGATTTCAGGGACTGAGGACAAGAGACTAAATATTATGACAAATACTGTTCCTGTTGCTTTTATCTCAGGAAGTTCCAAGGGTTTTTGGTGCTGTGAGCAGGGACCTGTGGATGAAGACCAAATGTATATGAGAAATATCTTTTGGTCATCTAAATGACTAAATATATATATTTCTTCTAAATCACGATATTGTATGTGGGGAAAGAGACTTTGTAGGTGTGATTAAGTTAAGGATCTTGAAACCAGAGAGTGAATATCTGGGTGGGTCCCATGTATTCCCAAGGGTCCTAAGAGTCAGAGTCAGAGAAGGAGATGTCATGAGGGAGGCAGAAGTTGGAGCCATGTGAGGAAGGACCCAGGAGCCAAGGAAAACAGGCAACCTCTAGAAGCTGCACAAGGTAAGGAAACAGATTCTCCCCTTGAGCCTCCAAAAGTAACCAGCTCTGCTGCCACCTTAACTTTAGACTCTAGACTTTGATTTTGGACTTTGGACCTCCAGAAGTGTAAGATAATAATTTGTGTTGTTTTAGGTCACAAATTTATGGAAATTTGTTATAGCAGTAATAGGAAATTAATACAGAAATCAAGAATGACTGGAAGGCTTTTTCCTGGGGAGAAATGTTACTATTTCCCAAGAGGGAAAAGGGCTGAGGAGGGAACTTGAAAATGAGGCTAAGAGAAAACTGAGCGTGCTCCCTTCTGGTGGCCTGTTGGTCATCTATGTGGATATGTTGACGAGCAAATTGGCTATGGTCTCAGGGACAGGTTGGGATGAGATGGAAATATGGGAGCCACCAGTATCTAAATGGGATTTAGAGACTTGGGGTTTTATGCCCACAGAGAAAGCGTATTACATTAATCATGGCAAGACAGCTTAGTAACTTCTAAACGGAAGCCACATACTGACTTATTCCCCCCTCATTTCTTGCTGTTTAAATTACAGTTGTTTTCTTTTGAGTCACCACATGACATTTCAAAAGATAATAAGAAGCTGTCACTTTGAGAGGAAAAAAAAAAGCAACATTAAGCATCCTTCTAGAAGGTCAAGTTTCTGGACTGTGTAGATAGTTGTGGTATTTCTTCATTATTTTTGGAAGAATACAAGTGAGCTCATTTAACAGATTTAAACCTATAGTTTAATTTGGGGGGATTTCCATGGTATAAATTTTAAGACTTTGCTTCTTGGTTGCATAACATTTAACTTTTGAAAGAACCAAATTCCCCTTTTCCCTTGGTATCAGCTCCTTTCTGTTGTTTTGTTTCAAGGGCTTTGGTGACAGCTGAAAATGAACTTTGAAATCAAGGTTAAATTTTGTATAAAGGCAACACATCTGGGAGAATCTACATAAATTCATGTATTTCCTGAAGAGACAGATCAAGGGTTCTCAACCATGGGCGGTTTTGCTCTCCCCAGGGGACATTTGGCAATGTCTGGAGATAGTTTTGGTTGTCATACTGGGGGTGGGATGCTGCTAGCATCTAGTGGGTAGAGGCCAGGGATGTTGATAAACATCTGGCAGTGCACAGATGCATGCAGCCTCAAATGTCAATAGTGCTGAGGTTGAGAAACCATGTTCTAGAACTTTCGTAAACCTATAGGTTAGGAAAATGGGAACAATGTTCTTTCTGTCCTTTAACGTAAGCACTGCTTCCTACATAAATCTAGTTGTGCACTGAGACTTTATTTGTGGCTGCCCTGACATAAGTACAACATTCTTGTAGACTCTATAGTTTCTGTTCTATGAGAAACTAGCTAATTTAGTGTTAACTGGCATGGAGAGCTGAAAGAAAAGAGCTTGCTTGAAGTCTTAATTTAAATGCCTTTTTTCTTTCTTGGCTAAGATAGAACAGTGTTAAATGTTATAGTCTTATATTTATGGAAAGATTTTCATATTCTATACGAAGTTTTTATTTTGGACTATTTATCAAGTATTCCTAACATCATGCCCTCTCTAGTCATGACTAGTTAAGATACTGCCCTGATAGAGTTATTTGCTTATTTTAGGTAAAAAAAAAAATTACCTAAAATAACTATGATTGAAATAAAATGAAATTTTAAAAATTGCTTTATCTCTTTCTCATTCGTTGGAACTATTGAAATAAAAACATTGTGATTTAAAAAAAATACTGAAGAAAAATTTCCTTCCTGTCATTTGCTAACATAAGTAGCAGCCCAAGGAACAGATGTAGGAATGAAGAGATTTAGACAATGCTCCTGAGTCTTCTCATTTCTAAATTTTGCAATATAGACTTTAGTAACAAACTGGTGAGAGGCTTTGAGAAACGTACATTATTTAGTAGGGCTTGGGATACACCTTAATTTCTGTGACTTAAGATCTGGCCCCTAAGATGGTAGATACAGTTAGCAAATTAAAATCAGTAAATGTATACCTTTAAAAATTTCTAAAATGAGGTATAATAACAATGTATACCTAAAAGCAGTGAAACATTTAAGAAATTAAGAGCAGTTAAGATAGAATGACTTCCAGAATATGGAAATCATTTTGTGGGAAATCAAAGATCAGCACTGTGTTGTTTCTTAAGAATACTTAATATAGGGGCGCCTGGGTGGCTCAGTTGGTTAAGCGACTGCCTTCGGCTCAGGTCATGATCCTGGAGTCCCAGGATCGAGTCCCGCATCAGGCTCCCTGCTTGGCAGGGAGTCTGCTTCTCCCTCTGACCCTCCTCCCTCTCGTGCTCTCTGTCTCTCATTCTCTCTCTCTCAAATAAATAAATAAAATCTTTAAAAAAAAAAAGAATACTTATATATTTACATACATCCATGCATGCAATCCGTGTGGTTTGTTAGGGAACTACCCTCTTCATTTGCTGATCATCCTTTTATAATTTTAGCACATATATTCAAGACATATAAAAATGATGCTCTTGGACTTGAATTCTTTTGAGGGGGTTTGTGGTGCATAATATACCTCTTGGGTTCCAAAGTGACACTGTTTTTGTTTTTGCTTTTCCTCTATTTTCTTTCCTGTCTTAGCATTGTGGTACAAATTCTGTACCTTCACTTGGGTTTGCCCCTTTGAATCTTTTTTTTTTTAATTTTATTTATTTATTTATTTTATTTTATTATGTTAATCACCATACATTACATCATTAATTTTTGATGTAGTGTTCCATGATTCATTGTTTGCGTATAACACCCAGTGCTCCATTCAATACGTGCCCTCTTTAATACCGATCACCAGGCTGACCCATCCCCCCACCCATCTCCCCTCTAGAACCCTCAATTTGTTTGTCAGAGTCCATAGTCTCTCATGGTTTGTCTCCCCCTCCGATTTCCCCCCCTTCATTTTTCCTTTCCTACCATCTTTTTTATTTTTAACATATAATGTATTATTTGTTTCAGAGGTACAGGTCTGTGATTCAACAGTCTTACACAATTGACAGAGCTCACCATAGCACATACCCTCCCCAATTTCTATCACACAGCCACCCCATCCCTCCCCCCCACCACTCCAACAACCCTCAGTTTGTTTCCTGAGATTAAGAATTCCTCATATCAGTGAGATCATATGATACATGTCTTTCTCTGATTGACTTATTTCGCTCAGCATAATACCCTCCAGTTCCATCCACTTCGTTGCCAATGGCAAGATTTCATTCCTTTTGATGGCTGCATAATATTCCATTGTATATACCACATCTTCTTTATCCATTCATCTGTTGATGGACATCTTGGCTCTTTCCATAGTTTGGCTATTGTGGACTTTGCTGCTATAAACATCAGGGTACACGTACTCCTTCGGATCCCTACATTTGTATCTTTGGGGTAAATACCCAGTAGTGCAATTGCTGGGTCATAGGGTAGCTCTATTTTCAACTTTTTGAGGAACCTCCATACTGTTTTCCAGAGTGGCTGCACCAGCTTGCATTCCCACCAACAGTGTAGGAGGGTTCCCCTTTCTCCGCATCCCCTCCAACATCTGTCATTTCCTGACTTGTTAATTTTAGCCATTCTGACTGGTGTGAGGTGGTATCTCATTGAGGTGTTTTGTTTTTTTTTTTTAAGATTTTATTTATTTATTTGACAGAGAGAGACTGAGAGAGGGAACACAAGCAGGGCGAGTGGGAGAGGGAGAAGCAGGCTTCCAGCTGCGCAGGGAGCCCAATGCGGGGCTCGATCCCAGGACCCTGGGATCATGTCCTGAGCCGAAGGCAGACTCATTGAGGGCAGACCCTCTCATTGAGATTTTGATTGAAAATGTTAAATGTTGTTTTAAAACCCAGCGAGTGGGTTGCTTTGTACTGATTTCTACAGTGCCCCCCTCCCCCCCCCCCTCGTTATCTTAGTTTTCTCATTTAAGCCCTTGCTATTTCAGACAGTAAGTTATCTGTTGAATTATACACTCCTCACTAGTTTTTTTTACTGGAATATTTTTTATCCCCAATATTCATTCATTTATTCACTCATTCATTCAATGCTTAATCATTCACCTACTCATTTATTACTTCTTAATTCACTTAATCGCTCAAGAAACATTAATTGAAAGATCTATCTTTGTGTCTTTTATCTACCTGCCTACTCCACATCTCCACTTGAGTGTATGTATAGGTGCATATCAAACTTAGTGGTCCCAAACGGAAGTCTTGAATTCTCACTCCCACCTACTCCTTCTGCAGTGCTCCCCATGTTGATACATTGCTTGCATCTTTTGGTTTTTCAGGCCAAAAATTCTGAGGTTTTCCTTCTCTCCTCTGTTTCTTATTTCCTCTAACCATATCTAATCTGTAAGCAACTCCTGTTGACTTTGCTTTCACTGCATACCCAGAATCTGACCACTTCCTGTCAATTCCAGTGTTACTCCCAAGCCCAGTCTGTCATCACCTCCTACCTGGATTATTGCAACAGTCTCTTAACTAGACCCTCTGCTTTTTCCTTTGCCGCTCCAACCCTCAGCCAACCCTCAGACTATTGTCAACACAATAGTCTAAGTGGACTTTGAAAAATGGAAAGGAGATCATGTCACTCCTTAGCTTAAAATCCTCAGTGACTTCCTATTTCATTAAGAGTAAAAGGCAAAGTTCGTAACAGTGGCCTATAAGGCCCTACACGATTGACACCTTATTGCTTCTCTTATTCATTGCCTATGATACTCTCCTTAAGTTACTCCACTTGACCTGAATTGGCCTATTCATCAACATACCAGATATGCTCCCGCCTCAGGGCTTTTGCAACTAGCTGTTCCCTCTGCCTGGAGTTCTTTTCCCCAGCTATCCATGTGGGGCTTGTTCCTTCACCTCCCAAACTTTCTCAGATGTCACCTTTTCAGAATTCTCCTTTGTCCCACTTAATATTGTCACCTCTCCATAATATACAGCTTCTAAATTTTTGCACCTCTTACCTACTTTATTCTTTTTGCCTACTTGGTTAAATTTATTCCTAGACATTTTATTCTTTTTGGTGAAATTGTAAATGGAATTATTTTCTTAACTTCTTTTTCTGCTACTATTTTATT
The DNA here is from genome assembly GCF_029215605.1 of Mirounga angustirostris. Lineage (NCBI taxonomy): Eukaryota > Metazoa > Chordata > Mammalia > Carnivora > Phocidae > Mirounga > Mirounga angustirostris. The sequence continues at coordinate 166,402,003 of NW_026991711.1, forward strand.
ACTATGTAGAAATGCAGCAGATTTCTGTATATTAATTTTGTATTCTGAAACTTTATTGAATTCATTTGTTACTACTGATAGTTTTTTTTGTGTGTGTGTATGTTTTTGTGTGTGTGTGTTTTAACAGAATCTTTAGGGTTTCCTATATAGAGTATCATGTCATCTGTAAGTAGTGGCAGTTTTACTTCTTCCTTACCAATTTGGATGCCTTTTATTTCTTTTTCTTGTTTGATTGCTATGGGTAGGACTTCCAGTACTATATTGAATAAAAGTGGTGAAAGTAAACATCTTTGTCTTGCTCTTGATCTTAGAGGAAAAGCTCTCCCATTTTTCACAATTGAGTATGATGTTAGATGTGGGTTTTTCATATATGGTCTTTATTATGTTGAAGTATGTTCCTTCTAGACTTACTTGGTTGAGAGATTTTATCATAAATGGATGTTCAGTCTCGTCAAATGCTTTCTCTGCATCTGTTGAGGTGATCATATGGTTTTTATCCTTCCTCTTGTTAATGTGATGTATCACATTGATTGATTTGTGGAATATTGAACCATCCTTGCATCTCTGGAATAAATCCTCCCTGATTGTGGTGAATGATCCTTTTAATGTATTGTTGAATTTAGCTTGCTAATATTTTGTTGAGGATTTTTGCATCTGTGTTCATCAGGGATATTGACCTGTAGTTCTCTTTTTTGGTCGTATTTTTGTCTGGTTTTGGCCTCAGGGTAAGTCTGGTTTTGGAATTTGGAATTTGAAAGTTTTCCCTCCCCTTTTATTTTTTGGAATAGTTTGAGAAGAAAAGGCATTAGCTCTTCTTTAAATGTTTGGTAGAGTTCATATGTGAATCCATCTGGTCCTGGACTTTTGTTTGTTGGGAATTTTTTGATTACAGATTCAATTTTATTACTAGTAATCACTCTGTTCAAATTTTCTATTTCTTCCTGATTAAAAGTTTTGGAAGATTGTATATTTCTGGGAATTTACCCATTTCTTCTAGTTTGTCTAATTGGTTGGCATATAATTTTTTATAGTATTCTCTTATAATTCTTTGTATTATTGGATGTCAGTTGTTATTTCTCTTCCTTCATTTCTGATTTTATTTGAGACCTCTCTTATTTTTTCTTGGTGAGTCTAGCTGAAGGTTTATCAATTTTGTTTATCTTTTAAACAAAGCACCTCTGGGTTTCATTAATCTTTTCCATTATTTTTTTAGTCTCTATCTTATTTATTTCTGCTCTAATCTTTTTTTTTTTTTTTTTTTAAGTAGGCTCTGTGCCTAATGTGGGGCTTGAACTCACAACCCTGAGATTGAGAGTCACATGCTCTACTGACTGAGACAGGTGCTCCTCTGCTCTAATCTTTATTATTTCCTTTCTTCTACTAACTTTAGGCTTTGTTCTTTTTCTAGTTCCTTTAGGTGTAAGGTTAGATTGTTTATTTGAGATTTTTCTTGTTTCTTGAGGTAGACCTGAATCACTATAAATTTCTCTCTTAGAACTGCTTTTGTTGTGTCCCAAAGATTGGACTGTTGTGTTTTCATTTTCATTTGTCTCCAAGTATTTTTTTAATTTTTATTTGATTTCTTCATTGACCAGTTGTTTTTTAAGCATCTTGTTTAACCTCCATGTGTTTTTGTTTTTCTAGTTTTTTTCTTATAATTGATTTCGAGTTTTAGACCGTTGTGGTTGGAAAAGATGCTTGATATGATTTCAGTTCTTAAACTTACTGAGATTTGTTTTGTAGCCTAACATGTGATCTATCCTGGAGAATGTTCCATGTGCACTTGAAAAGAATATGTATTCTGCTGTTTTTGGATGGAACGTTCTGTCTATATTTGTTAAGTCCATCTGGTCTAATGTGTTGTTCAAGCCATTGTTTCCTTGTTGATCTCTTCTGTCTGGATGATCTATCTATTGATGTAAGTGGGATGTTAAAGTCCCTAACTATTGTTGTATTACTGTCAATTTCTCTCTTTTTATCTGTAGAATTTATCACCTAATTTATCATCATCTAATTTATTTGTTGATTGTATTACTCCCTACTGCCCCCCAACACACACTAAAATGCAAATTCCAAAAAACCAGGGTTTCTGCTTGAAACATGGTAGACACAATAATTATTTGTTGAATTAGGAGATTATTTCATATATGATGTAGATGCTAATGAGGTAGCATGTGATCTGAGGCAATAGATATATTCGAAAGTACTACTTTTATTTTTATATGTCTTCAAGATTCCGTGTAATTCTGGGTTCTTGTTTGGAAGTTAAAATGGAGTTTTAATGAACCTAAAACATTCTGTAGACATGGTGAGATCTATCATTTGCTTACCAAAATGGGCATGATATTCTGCGTTACTGTCAATATTCTAAATGTTATAGCTTTAAAAATTGCATGACTATATGCTGAATGGTTGGCATTTTGCAGAATTCTGTGAAAGATGAATGTTAGAGAAAATGAGGTCACATCAATATTAATTTTTCCATCTCTAGCTTTGAGTAAAGTATGTGTAGCACACTTATGCCTGTCTTGAGTAAAATTGTGTTGCATGATAATTGTGAGGCTCTATGTCCAGGGATAGGTCTTAATAGTGTTACTTAGGAAGTCTAATGGCACCTGCATGTTTGTAAAATCAGAAAATCCATTTTTGGGTTGGCCCCTCATTTGAAAGTTACTCTTACCATCCAAAAGGGCAGAATGCACTGCATCCATGGCCATAACTAAGGTCAGAATTCAGAGCAAAGGACAGAACCAGACACAATGGAGAACCAGAAAACACAGAACTCTCTCTAATCCATAAATGTAGATGGAGCTGGGTCCCTGTATACAAAAGGAGGATCAACCCAGTAACACAACTTGTGACGCATATCTTGCCGAGAGTAGTTAAGGAAAACAAAGGCCTCTTAGGAATACCGTCGTCACACAGCTGTGTATTTCTGATGAACTTATAAGTGTAGCCTGAGAAATTTCTTCAAATAGAAATAATGGTGTTGGTAGAGAGAGCCCAACACAAATCAGCTCTGAGCAAGAATAGTGGGAGACACACCAATGAGGATCAATAGAATCAAAATATCTCAAGAGACCAGAGATCTGGTCTGGACAGGTCTGTTTAGCTTCCCTTGGTTATACATTTTCAGTAGTTTCTTCTAGAAATTAATATTTGAATTTATATCATTTGTGATTTGCTGGATATAAATGCTCAAGTGAACTGTGTAATTACTCTATCATAATTTTCTTTTTGTATTTCAGACTCATTCATTATTAACTAATCCTTACGTGGGCATCATAAAGATCCAAGTTAAAGAATTTTCTTTTGCTCTGGATAGATATTTGAGCCCACTAGGCTCTTGTAGCTAGCATTCCAAGGACCAGAGTGGACAGACAAGGAAAATAGGGCTCCTTATGGAGTGCTGCCTTACAGGAGCTTTTTTTCTTTCGGGGTAGTATTAATGTTATATAAGCAAATTTAAAAATCTGTCAGGTAATGAGTCACAGACATTCAGCATGGAGCTTGGTGTTGTTTGTTTTTTAAAACTTATACTCTATTTCTATTCTTTTATTTAAATTATTTAATGTGTGTTCAATAATTCTGGCTAGGAGGACAAAATATGTTCTCACTTTATAACAAACAGTGTTAGCAGAGAGAGAATCACTCCTTGGGGTTGTGCGGTTTGGTGATGTAGGAACTGATGAGAAAAAAAGGTGAATCACACCTCCGCTACTAGATTAATGCATCAAATTAAATGTTACTATTCAGGAAGGCAGCAGCAAGAAACGGTTTCCATGGTAACTGTTGTCATAGTTGTATTTTACTCGTCTTTCAGAAAATATATGAAAGCTAAATAATATAGCTGTAGTGATACTTTTAATGATTTGCCCATTTTCAAATAGCAAGAGCTCTAGAGGCTTATGATTTCATCTCTCTCGAGCTGGCACTGTCAGCTTAATATCCAGTAAACATTAATCATTAGGGATAAATGTATGGGAGACAATTCACAGAAATGTCCAAAGATGCTTTGTCACTGAAGATATATTTTTCCAGAGTTCTTCTGGGTTACTAAATGATCACTAAGGAAGATCTTGGTGTGGCTCTTTGGGACTAAAAAGAGCCCGCTCCCAAATATTATTAGCTTCTCTTCTTTGGCTGGCCAGGAGGAATTTTATTTATTTTTTATTTATATATTTTTTAAAAGATTATTTATTTATTTGACAGAGAGAGACACAGCGAGAGAGGGAACACAAGCAGAGGGAGGGGCAGAGGGAGAAGCAGGCTTCCTGCTAAGCAGGGAGCCGGATGTGGGGCTTGATGCCGGGCTTGATCCCAGGACTCTGGGATCATGACCTGAGCCAAAGGCAGGCGCTTAACGACTGAGCCACCCAGGCGCCCCTCTGGGAAGCTTTTCTCAGCTCTCTGCAGCCTTTAGCGTTCTGGCCCCTTAAATTTAATGCACTTGTTACCCATACCATACACCTGTTAATCATGCTTAAGTTGTACGTGGCATCTTTACAAATAATATTCATCATTATTGTTATTTAATTGAAGTATTATATTTCTTACTGTTTGTGGTTTCTCATCTCCTTCTCCTTACTACATTATAAACTTTGATATAAATACTAATTCTTCTCTATCTTTACATCGGCCCCATTATCTCACACAAGGTTGGGATTCAATGCAAATTTGTTAATGGGTTAACCAGTAATCTGGTGAATTGGAACATGCTAGAAGGAAACATGATGATATTCTCTCCCACAAGCTACCTATTTAAATGCATCTTGGGAAGAATTTTCAGCAAATTACCTTAATTTGCAAAATTGCCTTCATGTAACATTTGCAGCTGTTCCACATCTCAGGAAAATGATTCATATTATTTTAAAGACATGACAACTTGAACAAAGTCAAAGCATAATGCCTAATGGTAATTAGCAATAAAAAACATAAAATTTGCAAATTTTGCAGAGTATAGATGCTCATTGGGTTTTCTAGAAGGTGGCCAGCTCTACTGAGAGGGAACTTTTAAGGTGGAAGTGACTGATAACCTTTCCAAAACATTAATATAGTTTTCTTCCTCTTTTTTGCCCTTTCTCCTCCTACTTTGCCCCCTTCTTCCTAAATTATTGAGCTCTTTCCATGTGGCCAAACTTTTCTAGGAACTTTCTGTTACATTATTTATATAATTTAATCTTCATCCTCATCCTGTTGGTAAACTATTATTATTTATATTTTAATGACAGAAAACATTGAAGTTTGGAGGAATAAGGACTTCTGCCATGAACTTGGCACTTTTTCTCACTGAACTGAAGCCAACACTTCATCGTTCTTCCTTTGATGTGTGACCTTGAACAAAAAAATCATTTAACTTCTGTGTGCCTTCTAAAAATGTTTTTCTTCTATAAAAGGACAATCAAAACATCTGTCTACTCGGTGCCTGGGTGGCTCAGTTGGTTAAGCGACTGCCTTCGGCTCACGTCATGATCCTGGAGTCCCGGGATCAAGTCCCACTTCAGGCTCCCTGCTCAGCAGGGAGTCTTCTTCTCCCTCTGACCCTCCTCCCTCTCATGCTCTCTGTCTCTCATCCTCTCTCTCGCAAATAAATAAAATCTTAAAAAAAAAAATTTCAAAACCTCTGTCTACTAACTTAACTGCACCGGGTGCCATATTATTCTGATTGGTTGAGATAATTAAAACACAAGAAATATAGGGCATTATTTTTTTAGTTATTGAGAGAGAAAGAGTGTGTGCTAGCAGGGGGAGGGAAAGAGGGCTACAGAGAGAGAATCCCAAGCAGGCTCCATGCTCAGCACAGAGCCGGACGTGGGGCTTGATCTCACGATCCCAAGATCATGAACAGAGCCAAAATCAAGAATTGGACGCTCAACTGACTGAGCCACCCAGGCGTCCCTAGGACATTCTTATTTTTATTATATATGAAAGTCTCAATCATATTGGTGATCACCAATGTGCAAACTTAGGATTGGAATCAGGTGTAATTAAAAATGGTCAATTGATATTTCCTTTTGGATTTTCAAACCCCTAAGATACATTTACATATTTGAGTTTTTACATTGTACAGGAAAAAGATCCACAAGCTAGATTTCTGTGTTTCTTTAGCTGTGTGTGGGATAGACCCAGATTAGTTATTTACAGAAAAGCCTGTATGATCTAAAGAAAGGGATGTGTTTTCCTCAAATTTATTCCAGTTTAAACTTGATTATTTCTTATTGGAATTTAATTATTCAGGTCACTGGATTCTGGGTCTCCTATGATGTAGAAAGAGGAGAAAACCACTTTATGTAACCAAGTTGATGCAAGGCTCCATAGTGGAGCTTCTTCCTTCAACAACTCAACCCATCACAACAAAGTGGGGTCCTTCTAGGATATGATTAGCTGTTCTCTTCCTTCTTAGTCAGTGAATTCCCAAATCCACCTTCTCTGAAACACCATAAAATGTCCTGAAACTCAAAAGAAAGTGGTATTTGAGATTCTGTGAACTTTCCCCACTATATTTGAAGAGAAAGGAGTAGAAACTCTTGGAGAGTCTATTGAAAAATCAAGAGTTGGGGGAAAAATCCTAAGCAGAAAGATAAAGGAAGAGGAAAACAGTTCCTGAAAAAGTTATGGTTTATACACACAGATGCAGACACACACTCACTATAAATAAAATATTTTAATGAACATAGAATGAACAATATTATAGATGTGAGGGAAGAAAAATAAGAAAAAAATTACCTACAGTCTCACTAATAATCAGCTATTTAGCTGTTTTACTTTTTCCATGATTCTTTCCAGTTGGAAAAACAGTTTATTAATCTTGGGTTCTAACTCTAATTACAACATTGTGATCTTTCTAGCACCTTCTTTCCTAGAAGCCCACAACCTTCTTCTTTCGAAAGCAGTGCTGGAATGATCCTACCGATGTCTGCTTAGGCCTGCTTCCTTCTCTTCAGGGCTTCTGCAGTCCATTTGTAAAACATTGCTTGTTTTATTGATATGCTACTCCATCTATGTTTTCTCCATTACTTAAATGAGTGTCTCCCTAAATAAACTGAATCTATCTTAAGAGCAGGAAAACTTCTTCCAAATTTTCTTCTGTTTCCCAAACCATGTACCTTATAGAGCATACTAAAGTACATCACTTGCTCAGAGGATGTTGTGATTGATCGCTTTGATACCTTAATTCAAGTTGCTCACTTTCTAACTGAATTATGACATTCAGTCTCATAATATTTTCTGAATTCTGGGAAAGTGTCAACTTTCCACTCCCTATATTTAGTTTCGGTTATGTGTGCACTCTGTAGGATGCAGGGACCTTGCCAAATAGTAAAGAATACTGATTGAACACTCATTATGTGTGAGACATTTTTGCATGAAAACATATGTACTCTGGAAATGCCTGATTTCTATTTCTATAAGTAGAGAGAGTCATCCTTTTCTCTTGTCTTCATGTCCATATTAATGTCAACTGTTCTAGAATATAAGTTCCAAGAAAATGTAACGGTGTGTCTTCAGCTTATGTAATGTACACGATTGCTCAATATTATAACATTGCTTGATGATAAGCTGCTAAGCTAGTCTTCACTGGGGAACCTGACAGTCTTCTAAAGTTATTTAACATGATACCATTAGGTGCCATCTTCTAAAAGGAAAAAAAAAACAAAACTAGAAAAACAAAAACACATTGTTAAATGTGTAAATTGCTCTTCAGTGAAGGAGGTTTGTGTGTATAATTGAGTTTAGTTGTTTTTGTTTATATAGCTCCTGTAATTTCCCTGTGCCAGATTCTGAGTCAAAAGAAAAATATCAAGGTGCTTAGGCAACAGCTGTTCTCAGCCCTTCAGTGTGGTAATTCTGAGCCCAGGGCTGTGCTTATTCTTGTCATGAAATGATGCTCTTTGACTGTAAAACCCAGCATTCTTCCCCCAGAGCTATTACAGTGACTGTCCTTGTAAAATCAAGTGTTAGTCATCAAGTCTATTTAACAGATATTCCAAAGGAGAAAATAACCCATTATGATCTTATGTGTGGTTCATGAACTTTTCTCTGAAGTATTCCTAGGATCCAATTATGTATTACTAAACACATTTCTAAACCTCATTGGACGGTTCCTTCTTTGTAAAAGAAGAGCAATACTTGAAGTAGTCTTTGTATTTTCAGGGGTTTCAGTGGTCCTGGTCAGTTAGTCATCTCTAAAATATTTAATAAACTAAGTGATGTGGCTGCGTATTATAACGCTTTCTACTCATCTTGGCCATTCTTCTAATTTTTTCAATCATTTGGAGGAAGTAGGTTAATATGAAGTAAAAACAAAGAATATCCAAAAATGTAATTTGGAAAACAATAATGACGAGGACTCGTTTTACCTGATTTGAAAACATATTTAAATTTGACAGTTATCAAAACTGCATAGTATTTTGTTAAATAAAACATGGTCAATGGGTATGGAATGGCAGAGATTCCAGAAGTTAATCATGTCCAAGACAGAGCAGAAGTAACAATGCTAGAGAAAAGTAGCATTTGTCAGGTATTTATTTCGATATAGAGAAGAATCTATACTCTGTACAAATGCTGAATGGATAGCAATAGAAAGAAAAAACAGAACATAAGAAAAATAACATATACCCTTGTATTGAAATTTCTTAACATGGATACAAATATATCAGATGAATATACCAGTTCTCTTTGAGGTATGTGCAAGGAAGATGAATGCTTGAGGAAATCTTCAATCATTTTATAGGAAAATGTGCTGCCTCTTTGCATTACAATAAGTTAAAATGTTAAAACCTTCTTACTGATTAAGGTACTACAGTCAGATTTTTTCTTTCCCCATGGAGAAACAGGGATGTCGTTGATGGCATTGTGATTGTTTCAGTTGTTGTGGAGAATAATCTGTCAATACGTTTGCATCATAATGTCATTATTGATGGTGCTGGTGCTGGTGGAGATGGTGCTGGTGCTGATGGTGGTGGTCCTGCTGCTGGTGGTGGTGGTGCTGGTGCTGGTGGGGATGGATGGTGGTAATGGTGCTGCTGGTGCTGGTGATGGTGCTGGTGCTGGTGATGATGGTGATGGTGGTGGTGTTGCTGGTGGTGCTGGTGGTGGTGGTGATGGTGGTGATGATGGTGATGGTGGTAATGGTGCTGGTGCTGGTGCTGGTGATGATGGTGATGGTGGTGTTGGTGCTGGTGGTGCTGGTGCAGGTGGTGATGGTGCTGGTGGGGATGGATGGTGGTAATGGTGCTGCTGGTGCTGGTGATGGTGGTAATGGTGCTAGTGCTGGTGGTGGTGGTGGTGGTGGTGATGATGGTGATGGTGGTAATGGTTCTAGTGCTGGTGCTGGTGATGATGGTGATGGTGGTGGTGTTGCTGGTGGTGCTGGTGGTGGTGGTGATGGTGCTGGTGGGGATGGATGGTGGTAATGGTGCTGCTGGTGCTGGTGCTGCTGGTGGTGGTCCTGATGCTGGTGGTGGTGGTGGTGGTGATGATGGTGATGGTGGTAATGGTTCTAGTGCTGGTGCTGGTGATGATGGTGATGGTGGTGTTGGTGCTGGTGGTGCTGGTGCAGGTGGTGGTGGTGCTGGTACTGGTGATGGTGGTGATGATAGGTCATGTGCCAGACACCGTGCAGAGTAAGCAGGCGGCACATTTAGAGGCAAGCTTGCTATCTTGGCCACACGTCTGTCTGTGTGATCAGACAGGTCATTGAGCACATCACACAAAGTCCACCTTTTCAGATTCCGTGTTTGACCTTTCCTCCAAAAGCTGTTTTCTTTACAGGCCATATTAATTTTTAAAAAATTAAAAAAGGCTTTTTTTCCCATATTGATTTTTAAATCTGTTTTTGCAAATGTTTTCCCCCATGCCCTGAACGTCTTCTCTTCTCCTGGCCGGTGGATTCTTAGTCATTTTTTGGAATTTTCTTCAAACTGCACCTTGTCAGTGAAGTCTTGGTTCCCGTGGCCCCTGAGGCCCACTGAGGCTCTCAGCTCTCCCTGCTTCCCTGGAGACAGCAGCACCCTAGAAGACAGGGGCCGTGTCCCGGCCCCCTTTATGCACACAGTGGGACTTACCACCTGTGTGGGGAGTGAATGGATTAAAAAAAAAAGAAAACCCCAATATTAATGTTATTTGCTAGGTCCTTCATTAAATTCTATTAAACTGAATCTTGTCACATTGACTCACTATCAACTTATTTAATGACAATCAAATTGTGTCTAGAACATGGGGTAAGTCGTTCCTATCGGCTACTTTATTTTACAACAGGCTTTTGTTGCGGTTTGTATTTGTCTCACTGCTTATTTGGCGTTAGAACAGCCTCTTAGTGGTTACTGTCAGGTTCTTTTTAATGTTTGTAAAGTTGCTCAAGGAGGTACATTTATCACCTTTTTAAGGCCAGGGTGGCATGAATGAACTCTTCTTTGCTGTTTAATATTCTTAATAGAGAATATGCCTAAGGGCCTATCTTATTCCTCAGGAAGTAAGTTTTGCTTTTTTTTTTACACTTTTGGGACCCAGAAATGAAAAAAATTTTCCCCTTGTACAAATTATTCATCAAAATCTTCATGCAAAAATTAAGGCTTCAAGACACAGAATGAATTTAGGTTAAAGAGTGTATGATACTTGTGTCAGAAGGTAGAGGTTCTGCTGCAGATGATGGAGACCTCGTTTAACAAGAGAGAAATTTCTTTCTCTGTCATGTAGTTGTCTGGATGCAGGAAGCCCAGATCAAGTATGATGACCCTGTTCTCCATGATTGTTTGGGGTTTGGCGTGGTCTGCCGAGGTGTCAGGGATTTGGGCTCTTTCTTTCTCACTGCTTTGTATTTAAAATTTCATACTTGTTAATTTCCTTTTAATTTTGTGTTTTGGTTATGATAGTGATTATCCCATCAGTAGTTGTGCTTGACTGGGGACCACTTCTTAGATGATTTGTGACATCACCGTACCTTAGGAATGAAGTCTGCAGGAAGGATATTTGTGAGCAGGGAGAGGGACTGAGTGTAGGTGTTGCGTTTTTATCCTCCTTTGTTCGGTTGTTTTACTTTCTTTCTTTTTTTTTCTGGTTGGGGATAAAGGAGAATTTTATCTTGGGTGGTACTTCAACAAACTACATTGATTTGTTAATTTACATTTTTCAAGATACTCCATGAACTAAACAAATCTTTAACACCTAGTACATATGACTCATCTTTAGATGAGATTATCTTTGTATTTTGAGTTAAGGTACAATAACGACAGTATTTGTAAATGTGTGACTTTTAAAGGGGGACAGAAACTCTGAGTATTCTCAAAGGGCAAGGTTCTAAGTGCTTTCTGAAGGTAAAAGGTTATGCTTTTGCATTTTACTGTCACATTCTGCTGATACACCATTTAGAGAAAGTTCCAATTTCTGATGAAGAGCAGAGTGCTGACATGATTTTTCACTTAGGTGTGCAGAAAGAATTGGTTAGCTTTGTGCACAAAATAGGCTGAAATCAAGCCTTAATTCGTCAGACTTTTGCATAATTCATCATAGTCACTTTGAAAGTCCAGCTGAATATGCTCTTGATTTTTATCACAATGGGTTCATTGTCTTTTATTAGTTCCTTGCTACACAGATATTTACGTCTTCCAAGTGAAGCCACGACAATGCACCTAGTAGCTTTTTAAAGAAATGGATTGTTACATAAGAATCCCAAAAGAAGTGCGTCAATCCATAAAAATGTTTTTCTTATTTAATATCATTGATATCAATATAATCAGCTTTAAAGACAGGAAAGTAAGCTAAGGTTCTTTCTGTCTCTTTGAATCCATAGGCTGTCCATCTGGCCCAGGCAAGCTTCCAGATTGAAGCCTTTGGCTCCAAATTCATTCTCGACCTCACACTGAACAAGTAAGTATTTAGTTATAATGCTGCTAAGAAGCAAGTGCAATGAAACTTTACTTCATGATGATGGTTTAGTCAAAATAGTATCTTTGTTGAAGCAACTGATATTTCCTAGCAGATTGTATCATATGCACTTAAAGAAAAATATAAAAGTCTGAAGTTAATTCTGTCTTTTTTTTCTTTTCCTGAAAGAAAAGGCATTTAACATTTAACTTGTTTAAATATCTCAAATATAGTACTTAGGTATTATGATTTTAAATGGAATAAATATTTGAAGTAATGCTAGTTAATTAAATGTTAACTATAATCACTACTATATATAGGAAGCATGATAAATTATTGACTCAAGTATAATTAGACTTCAGTCTAGAAATTTCTTCCGTTTTACTTCTCATTATGCAATTCACATAGCTTCTGTACGAAGAACAAAGAAAAGGATAACTTGCAATACCGATGTTGAGAAGGTTCTTTGCTTCATAATTTTCTCTAATACGGTTTCTTAGAGATTTGGTCCTGATGAAAATTTACCTAGTTTTTCTCCGAGCATGTGTTTATGTTGATATTTAAATGCTGTTTCCTAAGTTGGAACCAGTTGTACAGATATCTTTGTACAAAGCACGAACAAGAGCTATTTACTAAAGCAGGACTCTTTAGCCTCTAAATGAGCTAGCAGTGAGCCTTTCTTTGGTGAAAGAGATTTCCTGTATGGTTTTCTGTAGTTGAGGGAGCTCCAGTCAGTATTTTAAATTCTTAACAGTATTTTGACTAGGACTGCATCTTTGCCAGAAAAATACCATGTAGTGCTCTCAGACACTATAACGTAGGTGACCACAGTCAGTATCTGAGAAATTACAAAGGAATATAAAGAACAGCTATTAAATTTCTTGTACACCAAATTCTGTGAGCTCTGCAGAAAAAAAATGCAGAGTCAGCCTGGGTGCTCCTTACTCAAGTGTTATTGCAGCTTTAAGTCAGAATGAATCAGCAGAACTCAGAATTTTCTGTGGTAAAGGTGTTGCAGGTTTTCCTCTTTGAGTTTGCTGAGCATTGGTTGAATGTCTTTTCACCCTGCTGTGTCAGCACTGTACCTGCCTAAGAGATTTGTCTTGCTGAACCTTAGACTATGTTGAGTAGCAAGGAGTGGCTAATTTTAGTTTGTTTAAGGCCCTCTATTCCTTTAACTCTTACTGCAATGGAGACTCATTCCAGACTGAAGGGTGGTGATAGCAACCAACATCGCCATGTGTTTTGAACATGAAGACATCACGGCCACAGCAGAGCCCCCCAGTCACATAACTGAGGAAGGCTAACATGGGATGTCCATTGGACATAGAGGTCTGAAGACACCTCAGAACATTATTTACCACTAGTATTTAACATGCAGAGGAATCAAGTTGAGCACCTACTCTGAGTGGCCCTTGCCCTGAGGAGCTTATAGTCTAGTCGGGAAACGTTGATAGATAAATACATAATTTTAGAAGAGATTTGTGTGAGATTTGTTGTGCTAGAGATAAACATGGGGTGCTATGGGAGCACTAAAGAGGCAGCTCTGCAGGCAAGAATGTGTGAAAAGTCATCCTGGAAATGGTGATGGTTGAGCTAAATCTTGGAGGGCAGGAGTTCATGAGGAGAAGTGTTGGGGCTGGGCGGGAAGTGGGGAGGAAATGGAGAGTTGTGTCTAGATAGAGGGAAGAGTGTGTACTAAGAGGCAGGCACAGGTTGCCGTGTGGCATGTTAAGGAAGCATGAGATTTTCGTTGAACTTCATGGTAAATTACAAGGTTGAGGCAGAGGGACATAAGTCAGGATAGGTAGGCCCAGAGACAGCTCAAGTCATGGAAGATCTTGTATGTCATGCTTAAGAGCTTCGCCATTATCTCCTGGAGTCTGAAAAATGAAGTAAGGGTAATAAACAGAAGTTCTGTTCTCAGAAAGTGCCAAGAGGCATGGAGAGGGAATGCACTCAAGAAATCTTCAGTTGCTGTGGTACCTTACGACGTGGATGGAGCTAGAGGGTATTATGCGAAGTGAAATAAGTCAATCAGAGAAAGACATATCATATGATCTCACTGATATGAAGAATTCTTAATCTCAGGAAACAAACTGAGGGTTGCTGGAGTGGTGGGGGGTGGGAGGGATGGGGTGGCTGGGTGATAGACATTGGGGAGGGTATGTGCTATGGTGAGCGCTGCCAATTGTGTAAGACTGATGAATCACAGACCTGTACCTCTGAAACAAATAATACATTATATGTTAAAAAAAAAAAGATAGTAGGAAGGGAAAAATGAAGGGGGGGAAATCGGAGGGGGAGACGAACCATGAGAGACTATGGACTCTGAGAAACAAACTGAGGGTTCCTGAGGGGAGATGGGTGGGGGGATGGGTTAGCCTGGTGATGGGTATTAAAGAGGGGACGTACTGAATGGAGCACTGGGTGTTATACGCAAACAATGAATCATGGAACACTACATCAAAAACTAATGATGTAATGTATAGTGATTAACATAATAATATATTAAAAAAAAGAAATCTTCAGTTGATAAAAATCATTAGGATTGCTTTGATGTGGATGACAAGGCAGAAAGAAGAGTTAAAGTTGACAGGTGGCTTGATCGGATAGCTAGGCAGAATGTTGTATCCAGCTGAGATGGGCAGCACAGGGAACAACTGGCTAAGTGGTGTAGAGAAAAGGATGTGAAATCGGAATTGACTGAGGGGTTTGGGACATACATGAGGCCATGTCTAGGAGGTAGGTGGATGTAACAATCTGAAGCTCAGGGAAGAGATGGGGGCTGGGGATTGTAGAGAGTTATTTCCATATAATGGTAATGACCAGCATGGTTGTGAATGAGATTTCCCAGGGAGGGTAGGTAGAACAAGAACATAATTGGGAGGATAGTTAAGAGTTGAGGAGAGGAAGAGGAACCTATGAAGCGACAGAGACTGAGATGAGATCAACAGCACAAGGGCAGAATGTAGTTTTGAACCAGGAGGGAGAGTTCACTCCCAGACTGTGGGTGTGTGCAGATAGAGATTGGTTTGCAGGTGAAGGGATGGCATTCAGGAAATGCCTCTTGAGATTTCGTTCTTGAGGACAGCATTATCTGCCATAGGGATTGGGATGGACAGGGAGGGTGGGTTGAGGCTTGAGGAAAATGATGAAAATTTAGGCTAATTGCTGGGAGGGATGGGTGAGGAAGCTTACCAAGGTCATGTTGAAGAATGTATGAGCAACCGTCATCAGAAATGATGTGTTACATGTCGGTCTTTGAGTCATTCTTCCTGATGGTTTTTTTTTTTTTTCTTTTTTTCCTTAACCTGGGGTGCTCCATCACTGCAGCATGTGAGGGAAGGAAAGGAGGCAGGTTGTGGATCAAGGCTCAGGTTTTCTGCTGGCAGCATAGGGGAAGAAGAGTGGAGACACAGCTCTTTGAATACTGGTGAATAACTTGGGTAGTTAAGTATCAGGATCCGGGTTGGGCAAGAAGGGAGACGAGATCAGGTGGAGGCTTAGGGACTGAACAGGGAGAAAATGGAGGTCTCTGTAGGGAAAAGTAAATGCAGTGGGAGGGAGGCATGAGAACTGTCTGTACTCCTGCGGTATCTCCTTGTGCAGAGTCTCGTGCCTTCTGAGCTCAGCATGAGTGTGCGATTCTGGTATGACCTAGAGATGGGGGAATTGTATAAGAGTATGATATGTGTGGACCAGGGTACATCTCTAGTTTAAGTGACTTTCTTTTTTTTTTTTTTTAAAGATTTTATTTATTTATTATTTGAGAGAGAGAGAATGAGAGAGAGACAGAGAGCACATGAGAGGGGAGAGGGTCAGAGGGAGAAGCAGGCTCCCCGCTGAGCAGGGAGCCCGATGCGGGACTCGATCCCGGGACTCCGGGATCATGACCTGAGCCGAAGGCAGTCGCTTAACCAACTGAGCCACCCAGGCGCCCCTTAAGTGACTTTCAATGGCTGGGATTAACTAAAAAGTCTGATCCATGTTAGAATAAGGAGAATTTTTAAATCAGTCACAGAGGAACTGAAAGAGCTTTTGAGGAAAGAGGGATCTCATATCCATCATGGAGTGGCCACACTACTTAAACAATTTAAAATTGTTGGAGAATGGAAAAGGAAAAAGGTATATGGTAAGTATGTAATCTGGGTGAAGGAATGAAAGCATACAGTTATCAACATAAACTAATCGAAGCGGTGGCCATAGAATCTAAATGGTTAATGAGCTCACCAGGCCTGGACTACCAGCTTGTGAAGGCTACCCTGAGGTGGGTTCCTGAGAGGGAAGTCTTTTTGATTCTGTACTTTTATAGTTTGGACAAGTGAGGCCCTGGCTTGCTGAGGCATCTCATGGCTGAGATGTGTGTTTTATTGTTTTGTTCACCAAATGTTGAGCGAGCATCTGTTGTATGCCTGGGGCTGCAGTGGTGCTGATGCTGCTGGGAATAGGATGGGCAGGGTCCCCACCTCCCGCCATGGAGCTTTGTTCACTAAATAAAGACAGATCATATGTGATCAGAGGGGCAGCACGTGGGGGTGGCTAACATGATTTGGATGTCACAGAAGCCAGAAGGTCTGTCAGAGGAGGGACAATGAGCTGAAACTGATCGTCAAAGATGAGCCACCACCAAAGCTGGAAAGCTGAGGACAGTGGGGACAGTAAGTGCAGTGGAGGTAGACTGAGATGAGGTCAGAGAGGAAGCCATGTAGCTAGATCATGAAGGGCCATCATCCGTGGAGATGTGTTTGGTGGGAAGCCATTGGAGGGCAAGCATGGACATCACCCCATTGGATTTACATTTTATTTAGCCCAAAAAATCCTAGCTGTGGCCTCATAGGACTTTTGGTCATTTTCCTTTTAGGATACAACCCTTTTCAATTTTGTTTTGTTTTTCTTCTAGAATAACTGTTTTTCCAAGTTCAGAATGTTTAAAAAGCTTTACTAGATTAACAATGCTTAATGTGTATCGATCCTCGGAAGTCCTGGGGAGTCCAATGATTGTCTCCTTCATACTTGTGATTGGAATTATGCCAAAGCCCATATTACCTACCATTAAATTCGCTGGTGTCTTCAGCAAATATTTTAGGGAGTAACAGTAATCAGAGCTACATAATGGTTGAGAGCACAGGTTCTGGAATCAAACAGACCTGGGTTTGAATCTGGGGGCTGTCATTTACTAGCCTTGTGACCTTGGGCAAGTTTCTTCTTTTTAATAACAGCTTGAATAACTCACATGCCATAAAATTCACTCCTTTAAAGTGTACCATTCAGTGGTTTTTGTTTTATTCACAGACTTGTACAATTACATCACTGTCTAATTCCAGAACATTTCTGTTCCTCCACAAAGAAACCCTGTACATTTCCCTTTCCCCTCTTTCCCAAGCCCTTGGCAACCACTCATCTACTTTTTGTCTCTGTGGATTTGCCTACTCTGGACATTTCATATAAATGGATTCATACAACTTGTAGCCTTTTGTGACTGGCCTCTTTTACTTAGCATGTTTTCAAGGTTCTGTATTAAATAATATGCCATTGTGGGGCACCTGGGTGGCTCAGTCGGTTCAGTGTCTGACTCTACATTTTAGCTTGGGTCATGATCTTGGAGTTGTGGGATCGAGACCAGCATTGGCTCCTCACTGGGTGTGGAGCCTGCTTAAGGTTCTCTCTCTCCCTCTACCCCACCCTCCCTTGTGCACATGCATGCTCTCTCTCTCACATACATGAATAAATACATAAATAAATAAACAAATAAATAAATGGAGAAGGAAGTTCCTAGAAATAAATAATATGCCATTGTGTGGATATCTTCTTAACTTCTTAAGCTTTAGTTTTCTTCTTAAGCTGCAGGTTGTTGTAAGGATTGAATGAGATGGTGTGTGGTACTTATACATGTCTGCTTATTGGAAAGGGTGGGTTCAATGCTGTGGACTGAATTGTGTCTCTCTAAAATTCCTATATTGAAGTCTTAACCCCCAACATGACTGTATTTGGAAATAGAGCCTATAAGGAGGTAATTAGGTTAAATTAAGTTATACGGTGGATCCCTGATCTGATAGGATTAGTGTTCTTAAAAGAAGAGTCATCAGAAAGCCCTCTCTCTCTTCTGTCTGTGTGTGTTGGGGGATTCAGCATTGAAGAATAGAGTCATTGATCTCATTGAGGTTCTGACCTGATGAGAACGGCACAAGTCCACTTCTGTTTCAGTCAGTATTTTTTCTGACTTTGTGGATGAGAAGAGAGTGGTGTACTGTATGATCTTTTCCCTGCTGAAAGGGGACTGAAGAAAAAATTAGGAACAGTTGGGCCTGTGGTTGGTACGCACTGAAGGTAATGAGCACGGTTGGGCAGAACCTGACATCCACTGGGCCATAATCTGGGTATTAATAGATAGGGTTGCTTTATCTAAAATGATGGAACTAGGTTTTGAGAGCTTCTCACACTAGCATATCTGTTTCTGGGCAAGGTGGGGAATCCCTTGGTGCCTCTAGGTTCCACTTAGCCATCAGAACAAATATTCAGATACTTGTTATGGTAGCTCTTCTGCTTGGAACTGGGTAGCTAGGCTGAGTCAGTCTACCTCTGCGGGCTCATGGGAAAACCCGTTAGTCCAAGTCTCCAGCGACATTCTCCAATGTCACTTATTAGGAAAATTGTATCTCGGGTTCAAAGCTTGTCCTATACGGCCCCATCCTTTCATGTACATACTCTGTTGGCTAGAACATGGAGTGGTAACTGGCCCCCCAGCAAAGGTTAAGCCTTCTGTACCCTCCAACAAACCCTATGGGAAGACACCGCTAGACTGGATCATATTGAGATTTGGCCTTGAGATACTTACACAGGTAGTGGTGATATTTGACATTGAGCCACCAGGAATCTCAGAAAAGGAAAATCAGCGTAGCATGCCCAGCTGAGAGAAGTACACAGACCTCAACTACAATGCTCTTCTATGCAGAGCTCATTGCATTGACTTGCAGTGATGTTTCCCTTCACCCAGGGATGGGGTTTGAGGTGTGTACTGATGAATGTGTGCAGAATGGTGGAGTGGTGCAAGGATGCAGATGATTGAAGTGGTTTTACTGTCACCATATGAAAACGGATGCACTCAAAGAAGTAGTAAGTGTAAAGGCACAATATAAACGTCAAAGTAATGCATTCAGTAAGGTAGTTTTGGATTTAGGAAAAAGGTTTTGTTCTGATTTTTTCTGGGCATCAGGGGTGTTCGATTTGAGATGAATATCTAGAAAATGCCGATTTAAAGTAATATATGCACATAGTAATTTGCTCATTAAAAGTAGTTCATGCAATGCTTTTGAAAGAAGAAAAGAGCTACACTGATGTAGTTTTGGTTAGGTTAAATAAAGAATCTGACTTTTGTGCTGATTATTATGGTTAATTTATTCTTCATTCAGTCAACATTTACTGAGTATCTTGTTTGCATAAGATACTGTGCTGAGCAGCCCAGGGAATTCAGAGCTGTGTAAAAGAATTCTCCTCTTCGGGAACCCACAGTAGGAAAAATGAGATTAAAATGTATACAAATAGTATTAAAACATGATAGGAAGTGAGGCCTTGGCACTGAGGGGAGGTTTTCTGGGGAAGGTGGGATTTGATGTTCATCTTAAAGGGTGCTGTCTTGGCTTTGGGTGCCCAGGTAGCGGACCCTGAGGCAAACACTCCAGGAAATACCTTTAGGGAGTGGGGATGTGAGATGTGGAAGAGAAAGGAGCCAAAAAAACCTGATTTCCCACTGTGGCTCATTCCTGCTGGGGGCACCCTGGCAGTTGGGGGATTCTTCCCCAGAATGTCATCCAACTGAGGGGCGAGGAAGCTGGAGTTTTGTCCACCAACTGCCAGTCTGTTGTTGGTTGAGGGCTGTTTCTGGGGGCAATAATTCTTGAGTACTTCCGGTGCCTCCTCTTGGATAGAGAACATGCCCTGAGACCAGGAGTCTGGGTCTTCCCAGTCAGCTGCCTGCAGTGTGTTGAGGTGGCTGCTGAGGGCCCAGAGGGGCAGAGCAGAGTCGCTGTGTCCGCATGCTTTCCACTTGGGGAGACGTCGGAGGGGGAAAAGTGTGTTGCACACAAGGGAAGTGCAGGACCAAAGGTGTGGGAGCAGGAGAGCATCAGATTCCTGTTGGGAGTGAGGACTGGTGAAGAAACTATCAAGGAGCAGATGGAAGGAGAACTGCCTGTTTGGATTCATTGGATTCTAAGTGGGAAATTTAGTCTCAGCTCTGCAGATTGGTAGATTTGAACTTAAATTTGGTTTGTAAGAAGGAACATGTAGAGAAGAGACAGGCCTCCTGCCCCATTTTCCTTTCATGAGTGAATAGGACCAGGAGTTAGGGGCTGTGGCTGGAGAAGAGGATGAGGCAGATGGCTTGTATGCTAGCCTGTTACTGAGCTGTTCTGTCTTCCATCTCGGCTTGTGAATCTGTGGGACTTCTGAACCAAGATTGGCTGGCCAAGCATGCCAGTGCTGACCCCCCTACTTTCTACCCATTAGTCCTAACTCAGAGGCTAAATGCTCTATTTCCATACTTCTGAGGTCTGCAGAAGGAAGGCTTTCTGCTACAGTAGCAATAATGGTGATGGGCCCTCTGCTAAGCCCTTTACCCATTTTCTCCTATTTAAATACCTTTAGAACCCTGTGAGGAAGGTGTGATAATCCCCATTTTACAGCCGAGCAGCTTGAGGCCTGGGGAGATTTAGTCACATGTTGGGATTCAGCATGGGCTGTCAGTCTGGAGCCTTGTTCTGTGTCTGCTTTGATAACAGCACTGGACTGTTAAATTACAAGTGAGCTGGGCAAAATGCTAATGATTGCTCATCTGCTCACATTAAGTAGGAAAAAAGAATTGAACTATTTTAGTCAATTTTTAACAATATAAAGAAAAACCAGAAGTCCCCAATAGGATTTAAAATAATCCTGTTTGTTGAACAGACCATCTGCTGTGGGCTGAACTGTGTCCCTCCAAAATTCGTATGTTGAAGTCCTAACCCTTAGTACCTCAGAATGCAACCATATTTGGAGAAAAGGACTTTATTATTATTTTTTAAGATTTTATTTATTTGAGAGAGAGAGAGAGCATGTGCACGAGCTGGTGGAGAGGCAGAGAGACAAGCAGACTCCCCACTGGGTGGGGAGCCAGATGCGTGGGACTTGATCCCAGGACTCTGAGATCATGACTTGAGCCAAAATCAGATGCTTAATCGACTGAGCCACCCAGGTGCTCCTGGAGAAAAGGACTTTAAAGAGGTAATTAAGTTAAAATGAAGTCTTTAGGGTGGGTCCTAACCCGATATGACCAATGTTCTTATAAGAAGAAATTTGGACATAGACAGTGGAAAGACCATGTGAGGACACAGTGAGAAGGTGGCCATCTGCAAGTCAAGGAGAGAGACCTCAGAGGAAACCAATGCTGAGCACACCTTGATCTTGGACTTTCAACCTCCAGGACTAGGAGGAAATAAGTTTCTGTTGCTTCAGTCACCAGGCTGTGTTACTTTGTTATGGTGGCTCTAGCAAATGAATACACATCCTAATTCATTTATTGCTTACTTATTGCAGTGAGACATTCAGCATTAAGCTGTTGCTCGTTAATTGGTAGATTTTTCATAGCTAATATTCCTACTATAATTTCCAAGTGCTGTTTTGAGAGATTATGGTCTCTTTTGCATTTATGTGCTTTAGGAAGGCCAAACTATTTTGGCGGCTTTGAAAACATTTCTGTGATGATAAGGACTCTTAAGAGGTAGAGGTCCCCAAAGTTGCCATAAGTATTGATTGCCACTGTGTCATGTGAAATATGATGTGGATGAATATTGATTTTCATATGTCCTAGAGGCCCTAGAGTATTCTAAGGTTCCCATTGCTGTCAGGGATGAGCTGCTGTGGGGTTTCCTCTCCTGAAGGCATCTTTTCCTGTTTGGGTCTAAACATTTTGATTCTGTAGTGCTGGGTAGCTCTTCTTTTTGCCATATTTTCTCTAATGAGGTGAGTACCTATCAGGTCTCCCTTGGCATTAGGGTTGGAGAGTTAACCCTATATTGCTTTGGATGCTTTGGATGTTATCACTATCATTTGCTTTTGATGACCCATCTTTATGCTGGTAGATCAGGTCCAGAAACTCTTGAAAAATGTATAATAAAGTATTGCCACATATTAATAGGTTCTAGTTCCATTTTTTAGGATGTGTATCCGACCTAATTTCAAAATAGTTTGAGAAATGACTTTCACAATTAAACATAATAATAGCAGAAACATTAAAAATAAAATCCCAATTAAACCATTGGTATTTATGTACTGATTCTTTATTTCCACAGGTAGATGAGATTTAGTATAACTCTTGGGTGGTTAAGGACAGTGGATGTTTGCCCTCTGCCTGTGGTAATTATGAGACTTCCTTACCCCATACCCTCTTGCCTGTTGACAATAATTGTTATGGGTGATGGAACCCAGGGAAATTAAACACCAGGCTGAGAAAATCAGGAGGGTCATAGGAGCTAGATTTAGACTCTAAGATCCCAGAGATAAGACTGTGATTGTCCAGAAAGGAGTTATCTGTGGCAATAGCCTCTAACACCACAGAGAGAAAAAAGTCATCTAAGAATTTCTAGCAAAATCGAAGGAATCTAATTGTCAGTGGGATCATATTGCAGTATTTATTTAATCGAGGAAATAGAAGACATATCTAGCAAATTAAGAGACTGTGTCTTCACTGATGATTAAAAAAGACCCTTTGCAGGTATCCACCCTAAGGCACAATGTGGGCAAGTAAAACTTGGACCTGATTTATTCTTTGGACTACTTCTTGGTCTTTTTTATTTTTTATTTTTTATTTTTTTAAGTAAGCTCTACACCCAGCATAGGGCTTGAATTCACGACCCTGAGGTCGGGAGTTGCATGCTCTCCTGCCTGAGCCAGGCAGGCACCTCCACTTCTTGGTCTTTTGAAGACAGACAAATTTATAAAAATTGCAGCAGGAGTTAATCTTGACAAAAAATTGGAAAGCAGAGAGGATTAGATGATACTAGGCATCTGAGATGAGTTAATTATGGTAGTTACTGAATTTAGATCTTACTTTTCTGACAGGTGAGAAAAGCCACATTCTGGGGCGTGTAATTACCATTATGTGATAAAAGAAGTTTATCTGTCTGTCTGGAGATATAAACATTTTCCTGTCACAGAGGAACATCCCTTTGGTTCTGATGTTGCCAGGATGTTAGGTAGCATAATGGTTAGTGTCTGCAACCATGGTTTTGTGAATGACCAGAAATGTTACACTTAAATGGACATTTCATATTGACACTCTGTATTAGCCAAGTGTGTGAAGTTCTTTCTAGCCTCAGTAGATTGATCAATAGATTTCCATGGATTGAAACCTTTTATAAACCATTCCAAGCACTTCTTATTTCAGAAATGTGTATTTAGTACCTGCTAAGTGCCAGACACTGTTGAAGCCCCCAGAGAGAAGTCCTTCCCTCGTGAAGCTTACAGAACAATGGAGGAGAAAGAAGTCCATAGCTGTTTAAATGACAGTCTGAGTTGTGCCATGGCAGGGGACGGCAGGGTGAGGGGTAGAAAGGATGCTTTTATCACATGTAGTAGGGATGGGAATGGATGGGAAGCTAAATGTCTAAGCTCAGATCTAAGACTTAGGAGTTAGCCAGACAAAGGTTTGAGGGTTAGAGTGTGAGAGTCTGAAGGTAAGCAAGAGAGGTGAGGCATGGAGTGAGAGAAAAGGCAGGCTTGGAGAAATTAACAAAATCGCACAGCTAATGAGTGACAGAGTCAGGATCAGAACAAAGGAGTGCCCACTATCACAGCCTTTGAGAGTTGAGACACTTTTCAGTGATGAAGGAATCTCACTGAAGTTATGTTTGAAAAGCTCTACAAAGGTGAACCTCAGATAAATTTTGTATCACTTGTCTTTTATATCTTGCTTTATTTTCAGTACTATTATACCTTATATAAATCTAGCCTTAAAGAATAATTTATTAAAATTTCCTCTTACTTAAGGAATTTCTTCCCCCTAACTGCCCTTAAGATGGTTTCCTTGGTTCTAAGATTTGCGAGTTTACTATTCAAATTGGCAAAGAAGTCAAACTCTCTCTCTTCGCAGACGACATGATACTTTATGTGGAAAACCCAAAAGACTCCACCCCCAAATTACTAGAACTCATACAGCAATTCAGTAATGTGGCAGGATACAAAATCAATGCACAGAAATTGGTTGCTTTCTTATACACTAACAATGCAACTGTAGAAAGAGAAATTAGAGGAACGATTCCATTTACAATAGCACCAAAAACCATAAGATACCTCAGAATAAACCTAACCAAAGAGGTAAAGGATCTTACTCTAGGAACTACAGAACACTCATGAAAGAAATTGAAGAAGACACAAAAAGATGGAAAAACATTCCACGCTCATGGATCGGAAGAATAAACATTGTTAAAATGTCTATGCTACCCAGAGCAATCTATACCTTCAATGCCATCCCGATCAAAATTCCAATGACATTTTTCAAAGTGCTGGAACAAACAATCCTAAAATTTGTATGGAATCAGAAAAGACCCCGAATCGCCAAGGGAATGTTGAAAAAGAAAAACAAAGCTGCGGGCATCACGTTGCCGGATTTCAAGCTATATTACAAAGCTGTGATCACCAAGACAGCATGGTACTGGCACAAAAAAAGACATATAGACCAATGGAACAGAATTGAGAGCCCAGATATGGACCCTCAACTCTATGGTCAAATAATCTTTGACAAAGCAGGAAAAAATATGCAATGGAAAAAAGACAGTCTCTTCAATAAATGGTCCTGGGAAAATCGGACAGCTATATACCGAAGAATGAAACTCGACCATTCTCTAACACCATACACAAAGATAAACTCAAAATGGATGAAAGACCTCAATGTGAGATAGGAATCCATCAAAGTCCTAGAGGAGAACACAGACAGTAACCTCTTTGACATCGGCCACAGCAACTTCTTTCAAGATACATCTCCAAAGGCAAGTGACACAAGAGCAAAAATGAACTTTTGGGACTTCAAGATAAAAAGCTTCTGCACAGCGAAGGAAAGAGTCAACAAAACAAAGAGGCAACCCACAGAATGGGAGAAGATATTTGCAAATGACACTATAGACAAAGGGCTGGTATCCAAAATCTATAAAGAACTTCTCAAACTCAACACCCAAAAAACAAATAATCAAGTCAAAAAATGGGCAGAAGACATGAACAGACACTTCTCAAAAGGAGATATACAAATGGCTAACAGACACATGAAAAAATGTTCATCATCATTAGCCATCAGGGAAATCCAAATCAAAACCACACTGAGATACCACCTTACACCAGTTAGAATGGCAAAAATGGACAGGGAAAGAAACAACAAATGTTGGAGAGGTTGTGGAGAAAGGGGAACCCTCTTATACTGTTGGTGGGAATGCAAGTTGGTACAGCCACTTTGGAAAACAGTGTGGTGGTTCCTCAAAAAATTAAAAATACCCTATGACCCAGCAATTGCACTACTGGGTATTTACCCTAAAGACACAGATGTAGTGAAAAGAAGGGCCATATGCACCCCAATGTTCATAGCAGCAATGTCCGCAATAGCCAAACTGGGAAGAGCCGAGATGCCCTTCAACAGACGAATGGATAAAGAAGATGTGGTCCATATATACAATGGAATATTACTCAGCCATCAGAAAGGATGAATACCCAACTTTTACATCAACATGGATGGGACTGGAGGAGATTATGCTAAGTGAAATAAGTCAAGCAGAGAAAGTCAATTATCTTATGGTTTCACTTATTTGTGGAACATAAGGAATAGTATGGAGAACATTAGGAGAAGGAAGGGAAAAACGAGGGGGGGGGATCGGAGGGGGAGACAAACCATGAGAGACTATGGACTCCAAGAAACAAACTGAGGGTTTTAGAGGGGAGGGGGTGGGGGGGATGGGTTAGCCCAGTGATGGGTATTAAGGAGGGCACATACTGAATGGAGCACTGGGTATTATACGAAAACCATGAATCATGGAACACTACATCAAAAACTAATGATGTATTATATGGTGACTACCATAACATAATAAAATAAAGTTAAATTAAAAAACATTTTCTCTTACTACTGTAAAGATTTGTATAAAGTAAGAGCTTGACATCAGATAAAAGGCTCATTAAGGTTCTTGGCCATCATCTGCTACCAATAAGGAGTGTGTTATTTCTAGAACCATTGTTTTTGATGATTCATAGGCTAGAATCATCATTTAGAGTCATTTTCCCTAATCCTTTAAAATTACTTGTAATATTAGAATCCCCAGTATTAGAATCCTAACTATTGTTTATTATGATTTGTTTATAAAAGTGATCTCTTTAAACAATCAGCCTAATTCATCTTCCATGATGATATCTATGTGCTTTATATTTTGGTTATGTTTAAAAACAAACCAATCTATATAGGCTTTTCCATAAGACCATTTCTGCAATAGTTTCAAGTCCTTATTTCAATTAAGATAATTTCTAAATGAAAAATATATTTATCTTTCTTACAGGAATATTTTTTCAAATAAGAGGCAGAAAATCTCTCAACACATTGTCGAGTGCACATTTCATGTCTTCCTCCTTTATTTTTTGCCCAAATGACTTCACACATGCAATAAATCAGACTAAACTATGGGACAGGCAGGATCTCACAGCATAAGGACAAGACTATGTCTCTTATAAATCCCTAGAATTTCTTAGAGACTTAATTGCGTCTGAGGCTCTTCCTCATTACTCAGTATTTATTCATTAAGCACTGCCTGACCTGGTACTTGACCCTAAGGAGATGCTTTGCTCTTTAAAGCTATTCGGATGATGGTGAAGGGTTTCTTTATGTGACTATTAGCGCTCACCCACCCTCGCTCATCCTGCTGCACTATGCTACATTATGGGGAAACGAAGAAGAAGAAGATGTAACTTCTTTAAGGAGCCCATAATTTAGGGTGGGATTAGGGAAAGCTACACAGAGGAAGAGATGGTTGAGCTGAATTTTGAAGGAGGAATAATTAAAGGATGAGTAGATAATACTTTCGGTTGGGGTGTGGGGGAGTAACTCTTCTGAGCACTCATTTTTTTCTTGCTGGTGAGTCAATGTTTGATAAGGGATGGTCTTTACTGGATACATACGAGTGATGGGCTGATGATACAGGGAGTTACTTTGCAACTTTTTCTCACTAGTATCTCTACCTGATCCAGCTTTCCAGCCAGGAGTAGTTTTTTTGAGCTGTAAAAATGAAGTACTGATATTTTACCGAGGCTAACAATGCAGATGTGCCCGTTTCTCTTTGGGAGGTTTAGTTAATTCTGTTCCTGTACGATCACTAATGTACTCATGACTGGATGTAAACATTTAGTGACAGCACTGCTTTGAGAAGTAAATACTGTATCTGTCTCTTCATCCAGCTTTGCATACCTGGGCTCTTTGTGTCCTTGCAATTTGGTGAACTATAAAAAATGAACAAACTGCAAAAATTATTAGATATTTTTTTGATGAAAGCAGTTTGAGGCAGGGTTTTCCAGGTCTGTGGATTAAAGGGGGCAAGTGTTCCTGTATCCGGCACCATCACCACAGTGCCCATACTGCATTTTCCTTGTTTTGACTTGATACCTCTCCTCAAGATCTGCTGTGTGGAAGAACTCTTTATGATTAAAAATTGCGTAACTTGTTTAAAAAGTTATTTTTTGTGTCTTTTATATGCAGGAAATTCTGTTTTTCTTCCTGTAAGGCCCAGTATAGAAGGCTTGCTTAATGCCTAGTTATACTGATTAGGAGATACTGATGTCAGTGTAGAGTATCTCATAACGTTGTACCCATTGTCCTATAGCAGAGCTATATAGAAAGCCAAAAGAGAACCAATATTTTTGGCTCTTTCCTTGAAGTCCACTTCCTGGTAGGTAATAGTTAAATTACATGGCTCTCAAAGTAAAAAAATCCACAGATCCTTAGGTGTTACTGAGCAGGTGTGTCACACAGGTGGGTGGGTGGTTAGCTGTGCTAATGGATGATATTACTACATTCATGAAAATTGGTGCTAAGACTTATCTCTGCCACAGCAGTGGATGATACAGACCCTGGAATCCAAATGTTTTTCTCAGTATAATTTGACCAACAGCACTGTTACAATGCTTTCTCTAGAGTAGCATTGAAGCCCATCTCCTTCCTTTGTGTGAAATCCAGAGGGTCAGTCTTTGCTCCGTTCTTGGCATTTAAGGGAAGTCCAGGAACGTAAGCATGTGTGTCTTTGAGCTGAATCCACTGTCATCTGCCTTTACCTGGGAGAGGAGTCTGGGTAGCTGGGGGATACTTTCCTGCCATGCTTTTCCATCCATTGATCCCTCTGTCATCTTCCACTTCTCAGTTAGGGCTTTGAATATAGCAGCCTCATGCTTTTCTTTATTTATTTTAAATAGAAGATGTTTTCTTAATATTTGAAGAAAGGATAGTCCAAATTATCTTTTGAGACTTGGATTTAATTACAGAGTATTTTCTATTCCGGTGTTCTTCAGAGTCTAAAGTCAAGATATAAATGTCCTTTTAATTCTTAAATTCCACATATGGTATTTGCCTTTCTCTGACTGATTTATTTAGCTTAGCATAATATACTCTAGCTCCGTCCACATCATTGCAAATGACAAGATTTCATTCTTTTTCATGCCTGAGTAATATTTTATATATATATATATACCACAACTTCTTCATCCATTTATCAGTTGATGGAAGGGGTAGGGGAGAC
Organism: Mirounga angustirostris; assembly: GCF_029215605.1. Classification (NCBI taxonomy): domain Eukaryota; kingdom Metazoa; phylum Chordata; class Mammalia; order Carnivora; family Phocidae; genus Mirounga; species Mirounga angustirostris. The sequence continues at coordinate 166,430,655 of NW_026991711.1, forward strand.
AGAGAGAGGCAAACCATAAAACAGACTCTTAACTATAGAGAAACAGACTGAGGGCTGATGAAGGGAGGTGGGTGGGGAGATGAGTTAAATGGGTGATGGGTATTAGGGAGGGCACTTGCGTTGAGCACTGGGTGTTATATGTAAGTGATGAATCACTAGATTCTACTCCTGAAACTAATATTACACTATATGTTGACTAAATAGAATTTAAATAAAAACTGGAAACAAACACAAAAATAAAATAAATGCCCTTTTGAAAGGTCTTGTTTCTTGTATTAAAGGAGACAGAGTTAGGCAAGTTTTCTGCCTTTGCTGACTTGGCTAAAGTGTTCTACTTTTCAGTCTCCATTTTGAAATTGGAGGGATTTACAAAGGCTGTAATTGTGACTCTTGAGTGAAAATGATTACATGTGTTTTGTATATTTGGTTCCTGTTTTCAAGAACAACTTACAGCCTCTTCTTGAACCTCCTTTGAATCATGACAGATGGGACTTACATGCATTGAGAGTCAAGCAGTCCAACTCCCTAGCTGATTTTCACATTCTTCTTACCCCCCTGAGTGGTCTTCTAGTATGTTCCAGAACACTTCCAAGCCTGAGGTAGCTGATTCTTAGACTGTGGCTGCCTTATGAAGCCCTTTTCTTTTATCTCTCTGTCATGTTTTTACCTCTCACTTTCACTTTTTGCACTTAAAACCTCTCAATCATAGAGACTGAATATTAGTCTACTTCATTCAGTTATCAGCAGTTTCTAGAAATTGGTCATGAGATTGCTATTGTCCCTTCAAAATAGCCAAGATTCTGCTTGTAGGTGTTCCCCTAGAATATGAAATGAGAATACAGATCATTTTTCAAGAAGAAAAGATTGGAAAGTTATAAAAAGAATTTTTCTAATATTTGAAAAGTATTATTTTTTTAAGCATGTAAGAAGTTATTTGTAGTTTGTCCCTGTCAGTGCTCAGTACTATTAAACAGCAGGAGCCTTTTGCAGTTTAAAAAAATGGTATTTTGAAGTCTGGAAGAACTTTCTACAAGGTGAAAGCAATCTCAGGATGAATTCTGCCAGACTTTTGTCTCAATGTGTTTTACAGATGAATAGAACTTAATACAGTCTATTAAGAGAACAGTTAATAACTAACTACCCATTAGGAGACCTAAGACCCAATGTGTTAAGTATACTTTAGTTTTTTTTCAAAATTGCATACAAATATGTTATAATATTTTAGTATTCTGGTTAAAATTGAGATGCAGTAACTTAAAAATATTTTTAGTGTCTTCTTTGGAGACAATATTAGGCTATTTCAAAAATCAAACTTGATAATTGGTTACTTATTTGATTGTATGGTGGAGAACAACATCAAAAACATGCTGACTTCCATATATATGTATATATTATATATATACATATATATGTTTTTAAGTTGGCTCCACACCCAGCGTGGAGCCCAATGCAGGGCTCAAACTCATGACCTTGAGATCAAGACCTGAACTGAGATTGAGTCGGATGCTTAATTGGCTGAGCCACTCAGATGCCTCTAAATTTATATTTTTTAATTATAGTGTAATTAACATACAGTATTATATTAGTTTCAGGTGTACAATATAATGATACAATAATTCTATACATTACTCAGTGCTCATCATGATAAATGTACTCTAAACAAAAGCAAAATTCAACTACTGGGGACTACACCAAAATAAAAAGCTTTTGAACACTGAAGGAAACCATCAACAAAGCAAAAAGATAGCCCACCAAATGGGAGAAGATATTTGTGAATAATATATCCGAAAAGGGGTTAATATCCAAAATATATAAAGAACATACTTTGTATTTATTATTTTTTATATTTACTATTATTACTTTTTAAAGTAGGCTCCATGTCCAGCGTGGAGCCCAATGCAGGGCTTGAACTCATGACTCTGAGGTCAAGACCTGAGCTGAGATCAAGAGCCGGATGCTTAAACGACTGAGCCACCTAGGCGCCCCTATATTTATTATTCTTAACAGACCTAGCATCCAAATCTGATTGAATATTTTCTTTTAACATACACACAGCAGGCACCTTGTGTTTAAGGGCATGCCCTTTAAATTGGCCAAGTTTTTAACCATTTATCTTCGTTCAAAACAGGTCAACTTCTGATGAATTCATGTAAAAACTTTTCATAAATAACTAGTGATTTTCTCTGGTGCTATCTGTGAGCCAGCAAAAACATTTCCTCTGAGTTTATGAAATAAATATTTTTTGAATGCATGTGTTCTTTTCAATAACATTGAATCTTTACTATGTACAACAAATATTAGTGGTAAAAATCAGTATTTTGCATTGAGTTGAAGAATAGTAGAAAAGAAGTCAAATATTCATAAATAGCATGCTTTGGTGATTATGACTGATATCCCTTTAATTTTCACATAACTTCAGGCACAGAGGGTTGCTGTACACAAACATTTGGGCCATTAATCATGTTTCTCATTCATGGCACACTACATCATTGGCCAGGATGAGGCCCAGTACTGTAGGATGTTTTCATTCTTGTCTATCTTCAGTCTTCTTATTCTCCCCACTCCTATCCTAATGAGGCAATCATCCTAAAGTGTTTTACATGGTCTTTTATTTGTATGTGTTCTTTTTTTTAATATTTTTTAAAAAATTATTTATTTGAGAGAGAGAGAGCTGACCGGGAGAGAGAGCGAGAGCACGAGCGCACGAGGTGGGGAGGGGCAGAGGGAGAAACAGACTCCCTGCTGAGCAGGAAGCCCGATGCAGGACTGGATCCTAGGACCCTGGGATCATGACCTGAGCCGAAGGCAGACGCTTAACCGACTGAGCCGCCCAGGCGTCCCAATTTGTATGTGTTCTTATAAACATAGATATTATAGTTTTGTGGGCATTTAATTTTATTTTATAAATAGTGTTATACCACAGATCTCTACTCAACATAATGTTTAAAAACCTATGCTTGTAACTATGTATATGTCTCCCAACCTAGCTAACTTAGAGAGTATCCCATGGAGGGTATCTAACACTCTTCCATTTCCCCATGGGAAGAAATCTAGATTTCCTTCAGGTCTCTACAGCCACAAGCCATATTGTAATGGACCTGTGGACCCATTGCCCATGTAAGAATTTCTCAGGGGCATATAGCCAGGAGCAGGATTGCTGGGTCATAGGACAGATATATACATAATTTGGTGTAGTCCTGCAGGATTGCCCTACAGAAAGTCTGCAGTAGTCCTCTTGAGCAAAGCATAATGCTCAGTACTGTTTAAATTCCATTCATTTGTAGGATGGGCCAAGTGTTTTTTTCCTCTAAGCATAGTTATTTTCTGTATGTTGGGGAGCTACTGCTTATTTTTATTGGCTAATGATTTCAGAAATATAAGATTAAACCTTATAAGGTGAAGCAGCATCTCCTTCAGTATAAATTGGTTCCCTTGGGATTGCATTAGTCAGGCCACCCTGAGCCTTCGGGTAATGGAAATTTTACTCTTCTAGTGCACTGTGTTTTTTGATGTTGTCACGGTATTAATTTGAAAAGTTTGCATAATGACAAAGGAGAAGCATATTCACTTTAAAGAATTGGATTCATATTTATTTATTTATTTATTTTGAAGATTTATTTATTTACTTTAGAGAGAGCTAGAGCGCGCACATGTGCGAGTGAGTGGTGGGGGCAGAGGGAGAGGGAGAGAGAGAATCCTGGAGCAGACTCCTCGCTGAGCATGGAGCCCCACTTGGGGCTCAGTCTTACCACCCTGGGATCATGACCTGAGCTGAAATCAAGAGTTGGTCACTCAACCGACTGAGCCACCCAAGAGTCCCTGGATTCATACTAATTTAAAGTTAAGTGTCATACCATATGCCAAGAGAGCCTTTGGTAACTGTGGAATAAGAAGAAAAGTTTGTATGGTAAGAGGTGAGAATACTAAGAGGGATGAAGGAATACATGGCCCATCAGCACCTAGAACATTGCTGGACACAAGGTAGAGGGGCAGTCAGGATTTGTGTAAGGAGCGAGAAAATAGTGTGGCAAGGTGGAAAGTATGCTTTAGGTTATAGCTAAATGTTTCAATTTGCATTCTAATTCTGCCACTTGGAGAAATAATGGCACTATCTGAGCCTCAGCTTATCAAATGGTACACGGAGAACCAGCCGAGTGGCAGTGTGGGGGAGACCGGCATGTGGAACAGACCCGTAACAGGTGTTCGGTTCCTCCAACAAAGTGCATTTTCTACTTCCTGACTCTTCATAATCTCTTGCCCAATATTCTGTCATAAATTGATTCTGGACTTGCCTGGTGTAAACATTTCTAAACAGTCTCTTGTTTTCTATCTTTCTATTCATGGAAGCACTTGATTGAAAACTGTAGTAAGGTTCTATTTAAAAACCGCTCAAAATTATCACGGCTTCACTTACAAAACTGTGTATGCTGAAACAATGTAAATTTTGACCTATCTTTTTCCATCACCTAAAACGTACAAAGGGCTATTTTTAAAGGTCTAATATTGTGAAACTTAAAAAATATAAGGTTGCTGGGGCATGGATTGTTTTACTGTAAGGGGGTTTTGAAGATAACTACAGTTTCTTCCTTGAAATGCTAAACTTAAAAAAATGAGTTATTTTTGAAAGAATCCTTCCCAAATGGGCATTTTTCTGTTTCTTTGATAGAATATATATTAGATGTATTTTCACTTCTTTGTTTTAACATACAAGGTTGTTTGCTTGCTGGACCGGCAGTGAAATAGGGATCGTGGGTCTTTTTGTGCTGTGGGCTCTAATTTCGGCTCCCAGTGAAACTGTTATGTCATCCCAGCTCTTTTGCTTTTTAATATGTTACAGCCAGAATAAGAAATAACCAAAATTATTAGCACTTTAGGTAAATCAAGAGTTAATAACCTTGAATTAGACTTGAAATCTTCTCTAGCCAAGTGTAAGAGATGCCCCGCCTTTAAAATAATGATTTCAGACTCAGTGAGTCTTTTGCCTTATGTCCTGAATGCTGGCCACTTTCCAGGTGGTTAAGAGGATCAGGAATCGGAGGTCTGGAAAATAAGGGGTATTATTTTACTTTATAACAGAATAACTTTAGAAACATAGCTATCAGTCTGATACATACTCTGTAATTTATAGTTTGCATAAAATTTTACCACTTACAGATGAAGACCCTGAAATTCAGTAACAGACTCTTGCCCAAGGTGACTCTGCTATGTGTTGAGTCCTAGAACCTAGAATTTCCAGCTCATAGTTCTTGTCGTTTTCCTTTACCAGTATGGAGTGTATTTCCTAGAGGGCTCTTATGTATGTGACTATAATTATGTGCTTGGAATTATTAAGCTGTACACTGTGTAATCAATCTTTTATTTATTTTTAAAGATTTTATTTATTTAGAGAGAACTTGTGCGCACAAGTCAGGGGAGGGGCAGAGGGAGAGGGAGAGAGAGAACCTCAAGCAGGCTCTGCACTGAGCACAGAGCCCAATGCGGGTCCATCTCATAACCCCGAGATCATGACCTGAGCTGAAATCAAAAGTCGGAGGCTTAACTGACTGAGCCACCCAGGTGCCCCTGTAATAAATCTTTTAAGTTATTTAAATAGTAAAGATTAAATAGAAGGAAAAGTGAGTATCAGAAATTTGATGAGGATTCTGGGACTAAGAGTGTAGATTTCAAGGTATTAAATACCAGACTTGATTCCCATAAGGTTTCCTCTCCTGACTTGGTAGAGCCAGGCGGCGTGCAGAGCAAGAAGGGCTATCAAACCTACCAGCTCTTACATTTGCAGGTGGGTATATTTGCAACCATAGCCTTCTAGCAACAATGGTTTAGATCTGGTTTTCACCTCCAGAACTATCAGCCAAAGGATAAAAATTTTAACTCAGATGGATGAAGTTAGCAAGACTTGGGATTCAGGCAAAAACGAATAATAATTGACTTACTGAGAACTTCCAGTGTGGGCCGCAGTTCAAAGTGCTTTATGTGAACTGACTCGTTTAATCCTCACTACAATCCAGGAAATGATGAACCCAGATGATGAAACCGAGGCACAGAGAATTAGATCTTGCATGTTAAGATCACACATCTAGTTAGTGGTAGCCTGGGATTTAATCAGTATATTAGCTCTAGAGTTGCATGGTCTCTCTAAAGAGGCAGCCCCATCTAGGTGCAAGGAAATCCAGGTTTTCATCCAGCTTGTCCTCTCCTTGGGAGAGAGTTTGGTATCTCTAGGGGCAACACAGACTCAACATTGATTCCTAGGAGGGGCTAGCCTAGTTGGGTGTTGACATAAAGTGGATTATCACATTAAGAAGGGTTAGACTTAAAAGTTTCCTGTTCTCTCACAAGACTGCATCGTTTCTTTCTCCCAAGTTAACATATGCCACTCAGAGGCCACCAGGCTCCTTGGAATTTCTTATCAAGGCTCTAGATAAGCCATGCATTATTTTCCATCACTACAGTCTCTACAGACAAAAGGCAATCTTTATTTTCCTAGTTATTCCTTGTCATATTTGAGCAAGTTTTGCAGAGGAAAGGGCTTCTGGGGAGGAATGAGTTACCACGTGCTGACTCTGGAGAAGGCAGGATGATGGGGGGAATAAAGAGGGAACAGGCTGGGGATGCGAGCAGTAGCAACTTCAGCTGAAAAGTAAGATGTTGTGGTCTTAAGCCTCTGTTCCTGAGGTGCAGCAAGTGGTTGGTGTTTTTTTGCTAGGTAGAGGAGAACCTTAATTTGGCAGTCTTTTTCCAGGGCTCTTCCACTGGCTTACAATATAAGCCATCATGCACCTTAATATTCCTATGTTCCCACTCTCTGGTCTTCACTGTGTCAGACTTTTCCTCAGTTACAGCTTGACGTCCATTTCTGCATATCCAGGTAAACAGGCTACCTTCATTTGAATTTTACTTTCTACTGTTGCAGATTCAATCTTTTTATTTTTATGAGTGTTTGCTGTTGGAAGGATAAAGCCTTCTATGCTTTCTAATCAACTGGAAAAAATTTTAATTTTTCTGTTGCTGACAAGACAGTTAATTTCTTAACAGGTGCATAGTTACGACTCAGCTTTGTCTTCATAGAATGAGAAAAATCTTGTTTCCCAGTTAGCCATACTTGTATTTTGACACTGAACAGTAGGCATTTGCCTAAATTAATGATTCACTAAACCTAGAAGTATATAAACAAAAGAGGGTGGGTTGGCTGAAATAATTTTCAAAAATGTAAGGAAGTGTTCAGAGGATCTGAGAAACATTGTGGGATTGTACATTATCTGGCAATAAGAGGAGATTCACACCTATTTAAGGACTTTTTGCTTTTCAACATCGACTTAGTTAGAAATAAATGCAGGGCTATTTTTTTTTTTTTAACAAGAGGAAAGCATATTGAAAGCTTGACAGCTTTGGTGACAAATGGCAATCAGATCCTTGCCTGATGGGATTTACTGTATAGAGTTTTACCAGAAGCGTCATTCGAAAGTGTGCTTTCTTAGGGGGATTTTGTCTGAATGTCCAGTGTTGTGTATTTTCAAGTCATAATTTTATGCTTGTGTTTGGTCTCACTGATATAAAAATGCAAACATGCTTTTCAGTTTGTAGGTGTCTTTAAACTTTGCACAGGTGTCCTTTATTTCATGCTCGACTTTATTCAAGCCCTTAATATCTAAGCGGGGAGGAGATGGTGATCATAGAGCACAGGTCTATAGGGCAGTGATCACCGTGCAGCCTGCTTGGAATTCCTTTACTTCTAGATCTGTTTTCCAATCGAGATAAGGGTATGAAGAGAATGGGGAAGAAGAGATAAAAAAGGTAGGTTTCCTCTTTTTTTTTTTTCATTGCCTAGTTCGTTTTAAGTTACTTTCCCAATAGTATTTAGAAAAGTAAAGGGCTCAATAAAGTCCTCTGCTTTTCAGGTATTACTTCTTAAAGTAGATGTTAGCATGCATTGAGCACCTACCAAGTTTCAAGTATATTTGAGGAATAAAGATCTTTTCTTATTTCTGAGAAGTCAGCAACAGCATAAGACTTGTAACAAAGCACCTTAGTAGCTCAATGGATCATTCTCTTAACTTTTCTCTCTGAGATCACTGGCAAAGTTCAGTCTTACTGATTTCCATCCAAAAGCTGACGTTCATTAGAATGGCAGCTTGCCATGACAAAGTAATGGATATCCCAAGTTACTTCTTCATCCTCAATACTGAATTTACAGACCTGTTGTTACTGAACTGTCACATAAAAAGCAGCTAATGGAGGATGTTTAGTTTCCTTTTAATTGTCAGAACTTACTATATTTCTGAGGCATAGAAGAGTAGCTGTTACATCGAAAGCAATTTTCCGAAGGAAATATTTTATTGTTTTTGTAAAAACAATACTGCTTATTATAAAATTCAAAGTCAGTACAAGAAAGTACAGAGGAAAAAGTTGAAAATTACCATTCAGAAGTCGCCATTATTAACATTTGTAAACTTAATTCAGAGAATTGAACAATGAAGAGAACATTGTTTAGAGTGATTAAAAAAAAGAACATTTCGAATAGATTGTATATTAGAATGAAGAAGAAATTAACATATTTATCCTTCTTCCACTTTCTTCCTTACCTGTTAGTTATAATATTCTTTTTACATTGTCAAGGTTTGTAACATTTGTATTTTGTTCAATCCTTACAATTCCCATAACTTAAACTTAAGGGGTTCGGTGTGCAACATGAGTCCTTTTTTTACCATGGCTTTTCCATTCCTCCTGAATTATTTGTATTTTGCTTGACTGGAATTAACTGAAAAGTTTGTTGTTCAAGATAGATTTTTGAGTGTTGTAGCTCATGAATTCTTGAATGCACAAAAATGTTTGTTTATTGCCATATTTATATTTGAAGAATAACTTGGCTAGGTATAAAATTTTTGGAGCATACTTCCCCCAGGACTGTATGGGGATGGCCCCACTGCCCCTGGAGACTGAGAATTGCTGTGCGTGAGTCAGAGGCAATCTCGTTTTCTCTCTTTAGAGAGATCGCTTCTTCTGGCTTAACATGATTATATGATTTTTCCATATCAGTAGCTTCCCCAAGATTAATTACACTATTCAGTATTAATGGTGCTTTATAAAGTTTTCCAGGAACATGGTTTGTTTGAGTTGCAAATTCAAGGCTTTCTTTGATTTTAGGAAATTTATGTTCCATTTGTGTCTATTTTTTCTCTTCCATGTTATTTATTCTCTTCTTCAGGAATAATAACAATGTGTATAGGTGATCTTCTATATCTGTCATCTCTGTAAATGTTTATTATTGATTCCTGACTGTTTTTTCTTTTTTTGTTTCCAGCTTGATTTGCATCTTTAGAAAACTTACTTTTTATTTCATTTTTTTCCTCCTGAGCTTTGCCACCTTCCTTTTTATCTTATTCTATTCTTTTATGATGTTTCTTTGAGCTTTTAAAAAAGAGGTCATGTCTTTAATTTCTTTGAGGTCATAGGGAAGTATTTATGTGAGCATTTCCTCTGTTTCCTTGTGATGTATGTCCTTCATCTCTCCTGGCTTTGGTACTTTCCTTCTTTCTTTTCTTCTTTCGTTTCTATGCTCTAGTCCCCTGTTCTTTTCTTTTTGGTTATGATGACTCCATGCCTGGGACCAGCTGTTTGCTGAAGCATTGTGTGGGAGGTGAGGGAGTGGCAACAGGGAGGGAGCAGTGAGCCCAGGGCCCCACAACTTGTTTAGGTTTGTTGCCCTGTTCACTCTTCACAGTCTGTTCCTCTCCTGGGGAGAGGCCATCTTACTGGGGGCATGAGGGGGTCAGTGAAGCTCATTGCAGAGCTCCTGGGAGCTCTATGTGTTGAACAGAAGTTTGCCCTGTTACCTTCCTTTGCCTCCTTTACTTCACATCTGAATGGTCCTTTGACCAGTTCAGATTCTGGGGAGATATGTGTTGGCTCAGAGTTTTCAGTATTTAGCTTCATGGTTTTTGGTAACTTGAAATTAAGACCATTTCTCATTGTAGGGAACGTGGGGTAGTTTTTTGTTCCTCCATTTCTTTAGTCTTCTGTTGCTGTGTATGAGGGGTTTATAATCTGGATAAGGAACAGGACATGAAAAAAAAAAACCAATGACAGGCTTAAGATAGAAAACGAGAGGGAGGGAAACATTTTCAGTTCTTGGAAGTATTTTGACCATTATGCATTTCTCTTAGGTATTGTTATCATGGCAGTAGCCTTGGATTTGTAGAATGGATGAGTCAATAACAATGAGGAGCTATTAACTAGGAACCTTCACTGAGTTATCCAACGCTAGGTGGAGATGACTGGGGTTGGGCCGTTTGGATCGTTGCTTCACTGACATTTTTAGACTCCTCTGGTAAATTTTACCTGTGGTAAAATTTGGGCAATTCTAAAAAATAATCCAATGCCTAGAATGCAGATAAAGAGCTAAAGAGAACTGATATCCATGTGCTTGTTATCTGAGGTTATGGGATTAAAAAATTAGAATTATCTTTCATTTTTAAAAAAATCTCTTTAATATCTTCTTAAAGAATAAGCAAACTAAAATTATTTTTTAGTTAAGAATTATAGGATGACCAGGCGTAAGGCACAGAAAAAAGGAAAAAAAGCCTCATTATGCTATTACTTCACTCATCCTTTCTGATTTTGGATTGTAGTTTAGTGTGTGTATTCAAATTATTAGTCATCTCAAAAATATCCTCTGGTTTTAGATATTATTAGTCATCTGGAAGGCTAAATGCCATTACATGGCCTCAGGATTTTTAAAATTGTGCATAAAAATAGAGCAATTTATAATAATGATCTGACCCTCTGAGCATGCAGAATAACCTATTTCAGAATTATTAGATGTTCTAAATATTCTAGTACTGTACTATATTTTCTTTGATGAAAAAATAAGAACTCTGAAAAAGATTTTATCTTGTTGAGCAAAAAAGTGTCTACAAGTGGCTTTATAATATGAGTGTACTTTGGTACAGTGTGACACTGGTCTTGCTTTTCCTTAGATCCACTGTTGGTGTTACTGCTCATGAATTCCGCCTTCCTGTGTGCAAATAAATTTCTTGAACTGTAGGAGAAGGTGGGAGTGAGAAAGGGAAGATGTTTGTTGGCATTGTTAATTCAGAATTCAGAAATACGTTTTAAAATAACTATCAAAACAACTGAGATTGATTTTTTTTCCCAGCCATGGTAGTTTTGGTGATTGAAAGCCAGTATTTGTTTTTTTTTTTTTTTTTAAATCAGATTTAAATTTGTAGATTATTCCAGTGAAGATGGCATGGGATGGTATCACTTACCATGTTCTTTGAAACCAGTTACCGGCCATGGCAGCTCCCTGTGGGGTCTACTGAACCTTGTGCCACACACATCCTTCTCTGTCCTTATGTAGCTCCACAGAAAATCAGTGCATGGGAGGATTTTGTTTGTCTCATGCCTTTAATCTTCTGTTCCATTAGCTGTCTAGTTCAAGGGTTAAATATTTTGGTAATAAAGTCATAGATAGTTCAAATCCTGTCTGCTCTATTACGGTTTGTTATATTTCTGAACTTTTCCGTACTTTGGTGTTCTCCAAGAACTTCTTTTCCCTTTCTAAATTTTACTCTTTTAATAGAAATGGACTCCTACATGAACACTGGAGTCTAAAAATGGCCTAATAAGCCTGCTATTTTTAGGGAAGGAGAAAGTTGCCTTTTGTTCTCTCTGTGCTTTTCACTTCCCACATGTTCTTTAGACTTTTTTCCCTCTGGTCTTGGTAGTGAAAGCTTTCTAATTCCAGATGCCTTTTCCTTGGTTATTTCTGGCTCCATTTGTCTCATAGTCAAAATTTTTAATGTCAGAATTGGACTGGGCTCTTCTATTTCTATTGACAGATATTTTGGATTCCTTTTCCTCTAATTTATTAAAATTATGAAATATCATACATAAAAGAGTGGAAACATGTTTTTACAGTTTAAGGAATAATAATGAAATGGACATTCATATATACTCAGCATGCAGGCTGAAAAACAGAACATTCCTAGTGTCTAAGCTTGTGTAGGAGATTTGGGAGTTGTTTTTTGTTTGTTTGTTTGTTTACCAAAAAACAAGACCAAAGACAAACCCAGAAAAATAGTAATAAGTAATGACAATAGAATTTTCAGAAGAAAATGAAAATGCGGATGCAGGTTTATTCCTTGCATTCCATAAAAAAAAGAAAGCTGTGTAGGGTTGTAAGTAGGATTAATACGGAAAGGGTTCAGCTGTTCATGCTGACTTACTGAAATTAGAAATAGAGTAAAATGAAGATTTCAAACATATACAATGAAAATATTCAGTGGACTGACATCCAGCATACCTTTGTCTGATGGTCTAAGGAATGATTAAAAATTTCCTATACTGGGCGCCTGGGTTTCTCAGTCATTAAGTGTCTGCCTTCGGCTCAGGTCATGATCCCAGGGTCCTGGGATCGAGTCCTACATCGGGCTCCCTGCTCGGCAGGAAGCCTGCTTCTCCCTCTCCCACTCCCCCTGCTTGTGTTCCTGCTCTCGCTATCTCTCTCTCTGTCAAATAAATAAATAAAAATCTTAAAAAAAAAAAATTTCCTATATTGGTCTCTCAACTAGAGAACACACGACTTCTCTTTACCTCATTGACTCCTGGTCTTTGAGGATACATACTAGTAGCATTTCCATGTCTTACAATTTGTTATAGAAAGCCCATTAAGAAATTATGCGTACACACACACACACACACACCTTTCATAAATCTCCAGGTAGCAGTTGAAATAGTAAAGAGGTGTGCTCTTAGGATAATCTTACTATCACATCTCTTCTCATCTTCCTTCCTTCCTCCCTCCCCCCCTTCCTTCCTTCCTTCTTTCCTCTCTGAGAGGCAGAGAATGCGAGTAGCAGTTCGGGGGCGGGGGGGGGGGCAGTGGAGAAGGGCAGAGGGAGGATCTTAAGCAGACTCCATACCCAGTATGGAGCCTGACTGGGGGCTCAATCTCACGACCCTGAGATCATGACCTGAAACGAAATCAGGAGTCCCGACGTCTAATCGACTGAGCCACCCAGACACCCCCTTTCTTCTTTCAGCCATACATTCCCACTCTTCATGGGCAGACTGCCTGGGATTGGCTTTTGACTTCATGGATACTTACCTAAAGATAGAGACAGAAGTAGCCTGAGTCTCAGTTTTCTTGCTGCCATGTATTGTCTCAGGCCTCACCTTCCTTACCTGGGGCTGAGGTCTGCTTGTAGGACCCTCAGTTCCTGTGGATTCCTCAGACTGGAGTGTGATGTACTATCTTGTCTTGTCTTTTATTTCTTCTGAACTTCCTGGCTTGTGGACTCATCATCGACAGAACTTTGTTAGGATACCTCTTCTGTGTAAGTGATAATATAAAAAAACTGTGGATACAACATGGCAGCTGTCATTTCTATGGGATGGTAGTTTGGAGAGTCTCCTTTGCTTATCTGGTGTTCACATGCTGGTGTGATCTCTGGACTCTATGCATTTCAACTCCTGAATATTCTGTTGGCCCAGAGTTTGACTCTCCCAGAGTAGTAGCTTCTGGATTTTTCTCTGAATGTAGTCCACTCCATTTTCTACCCCTATTGTGAGTTACCAAACTTGGGTGTGAATCAGTTCATTTAGGATCTTTCTCCTTCCCTATCATTTCCAACTCATGATTCTAGAACTTACTATTGATACGTAGTGAATTTGCCACTATGGATCACCGTTAATTGTTCGAATTTTCACGAGGTTCTAAAAATGTCTAGTTTTAAGATTAAACTAAATATAGCTTCTCTGAAAGGACCTAAATAGCATAGTTTCTCCTTTTTTCTGTGTCAGTCTCTCTGGGATTTGGCTGCTTCTAGAATCTTACAAAAGTTTTGCTTTTGATCCAAACATTGAAAGGTACTTTAATTGTGAAAGTAAGGTCATCTACATGGACTTAACATTTTAAGACAATTTAATGAAAGTTGTCTGGCTAGAGGAAAAGCCCATTTATAGAAATTGTCTTAAAACTCTGTTGTTTTAGATATCTGTTGTTTTGCTTTTTTCTACCAGAGATTTGATTTTGGCACTGAAACATTATATACATTGAGATGGAAGGAATATGTCTGCCTATAAATTATTTAAAGTGACTTTTAAGACATATATTTAGAGACTCAAGTGTCAATAGATGATTTAAGTAGCTTTTAAGAGATAAAAATTCAGTTTTAGTCTTATGCAAAATGTCCAGACTGTATAGTTAGACTGGAATAGATTACTCACCTGTGATCACTATTTTATACATATCCTTCAAAGTGACATGAAATGCCATCAAATTTGCTTATCAAAAGCTACTCAAGCAGGATACTTATTTTTCCCTGTTATCTTTGGTTTTCAGTATCTTTATGATAAAGCATGTTAGTATGACTTTAAGTTTTGAGTTATTTTTAGTTACAATCAAGTAATGGTTTTGTAATTGTTATCTGATTTTTAGCACACCACTTAAATAGGTTGGTGTTAAAACAGATATAGCTTCAGCAGTTCTTAAATATTAGCTCTTAGATTAGTTTCTATGTAAAAGTTTTTTGTTCATTATTAATCTAATCTGTAGAGAAGTTTATCACTTTACATCTTGGAAATTGAGGTTTGTTCTTTTTTGGTTGAGGTACATAGAAACATGTAGAATTAGAAAAAAAACTGTAAAGAGGCTTTTTACAGTATGTACGGAATATGGATGGAACTTTTCTTTTAGCACCATTCTTGAAAATGTTAGCTGAAGTCATCCCACTACATGGCAATTGATTATTTCACAAAGTGTGTACCGACTAGATGAGATGGGTGTGTTAATGATCCCCAACTCCCAGCTTAGCACAGGTATATTTTTAGGGTAGGGGATGATGGTAGTCATACTCACATTCACTATTTTAAATTTGGAAGTATCCTTAGAGATCCTATAACCCAACATTCATGTTTTTTGTAAGAAAACTTACCCAATACTGTTCTGCAGTATTATTGTTCCACAATATTAGGGACTTCTCCAAGGTCACAGAGACAATCAGTGTCAGTCAGGCTAGGAATTGGATCTCTGGATTCCTGTTTACCCATTCGTTCATTCATTGACATTAATTCATTCTGCAACAAATACATCTGGGCGCTTGTTTAGTTCAGGCATTCTTTCATAACTGAGGATATAACCGTGAGCAAAGTAAAAAAGGCCAGGGTAGCACTACAGTGACCTACACTGAATCTAAAAGTCCACACCAGTTGGAAGGAATCCCCTTTCCACAGAAGCTACAAATAGTTTTTCCGATAAATTCTATGCTCTTCAGAGGCCCGTTATCTTGCTATTATGTTGAAATGGTACATAATTTGGAAGTATGAACAATTCTCTGGCTAGAGCAATTAGTTGGGCTTTAGGAATTCATGTTTTGTTTCGTTTTTTTTTTAACAATCAAAGGCCCAGTGGATCATTTTTTGATGCCATGAAGTATGGGATGAATTTGAAGATTATTTTTATAAGTGGTAATTTAAAAAATGGGTGCTATTTTGTATAATAGTAATTTTTTACTTGAAGAAACCTTAAAAAGTTCTCATTTTCCTCCTCTTGTTGCTATTCTGTGTTCTTGTCTGCCATCTTGGTTTGATGTCATGGCAGAAGTATGTTTGTAGGTGCTACGTTGTGACAGTTTATTTCTTCTTTTTTGGGGGGGCGCAGCAAAAGCAAGGTTTATTGAGCAATAGCAAAGTGATGGTACAAAGCTCCCAAGGAGGGAGGGGACCCGAGGGGGGTGCCCTTGTGATAGGTTCTTAAAAGCATGTACTATTTAGGAAGGACTGTGGTTTTGATCTCTAAACATCCTCCTGTTATATGCATGAAGGATCCATTGCATAGAACGTTGTTTCCTGTTTAGTACAGAGAAATCTAGGATGACAGTTTCAGATGCCTTTTCCTTTATATGGCTGTGCAGCCCTGTGGTCATTCTGTCCCATGGGACCTGCTCTGTGGCCCTGGGGCTCAGTTTAGCCAGCAGACACCCTCCAGCCTCAGGTTGGGGGAGCACCAGCCGGACAAAGGGTTAGACTCCTCCCAGGTAGAGCAGAAAGAGAAGAAGAAACTGTACAAAAGATCACTGTGGTTCTTCTACAAAAATCTTAGCCTCTCCTTGAACTATTAAAAGAACATAAAATTGCAGAGTTCACACTAGCATTTGCATAGCAGATGTTAGGACAAATATCCATAATTTACAGTAAAACCATTTAAAGAAATGAAAACATTTAGGTAAAAATTACAGTCTTTTTAATCCTTTATTTGTCCCTCCACTGTTTTTTTCTCCCTCTCTCTTCAGCCAGTTAATTGAATGAGTGAAGGAAAGTTAAGGCTACAGGTTTTCATCTGTGGAAGGCCTTTTCTTAGTGTTTCTGCTGGCTCTTGCTGTTCTCTCCTGCTGCTAACATTAATTACTTTGCAGATGGCTCTAATTGACCCAGTAAAAGAACCTTATCTGTGTTCAGCCCTTCCCAGGCCTTACCGTCTCTGCAGCTTCTGAGGACACAGGATGTACTGCATGCTTTCTGCTCTGACAGAAAACCGAGTGTGGCTTCCCAAGTTCTGAGTTCTGATTCTAGCGCACCCTTCTTTTCAGCTCTTTGCTGAACCCTGTGTCCTACCTGGGCCCAAATCTGCCTTTGTAACAGCACCACCACCATGACTGATGCCCTGGCCCTGCTGGACTTTTAGCGGAATATACCTCCCTGCTTGCACGGCCTGGTCCCTCTGTCTGTATGACCTGCTCTTTCCCCGCCTCTGTTTCCCTGACAGTATTTGGTCACGAAGCTGCCTTGGCCTTGCTTTCTTTTTTTTTTCCTGTATTTTTTTTTTACTATGTTATGTTAATCACCATACATTACATCATTAGTTTTTGATGTAGTGTTCCATGATTCATTGTTTGCGTATAACACCCGGTGCTCCATGCAGTACGTGCCCTCTTTAATACCCATCACCAGGCTAACCCATCCCCCCACCCCCTCCCCTCTAGAACCCTCAGTTTGTTTCTCAGAATCCATAGTCTCTCATGGTTGTCTCCGCCTCCGATTTCCCCCCTTCATTTTTCCCTTCCTGCTATCCTCTTCTTTTTTTTTTTAAACATATAATGTATTATTTGTTTCAGAGGTACAGGTCTGTGATTCATCAGTCTTGCACAATTCACAGCGCTCACCATAGCACATACCCTCCCCAGTGTCTATCACCCAGCCACCCCATCCCTCCCACCCCCCACCACTCCAGCAACCCTCAGTTTGTTTCCTGAGATTAAGAATTCCTCATATCAGTGAGATCATATGATACGTGTCTTTCTCTGATTGACTTATTTCGCTTAGCATAATACCCTCTAGTTCCATCCACGTAGTTGCAAATGGTCTTGCTTTCTTATTGAAAAGTTCCTGATCATCCTTGTAGAGATGAATTTCCTCTTTGGGGGCAGCTTGATGCTTTGTTATTCATCCCAGGCAAGGTGCGGCCTTGTCTTTTTTTTTTTTTTTTTAAAGATTTTATTTATTTATTTGAGACAGAGAGAATGAGAGAGAGAGAGCACATGAGAGGGGGGAGGATCAGAGGGAGAAGCAGGCTCCCTGCCGAGCAAGGAGCCCGATGCGGGACTCGATCCTGAGCCGAAGGCAGTCGCTTAACCAACTGAGCCACCCAGGCGCCCCGGTGCGGCCTTGTCTTATTTTAGGTATGAGCTGAGAGGCACCTCGAGGATATGGACTGGGTTTGTTTCTCCTTGTGTCCTCACTCCCTCTAGCACGAACAACCTCCAGGTGTTCAGGGAACGGCGGGAGCAGTCGGGGGTTGGGGGGGAACAGAGGCAGATAGCCCAGCCAGTAATCTTGCATGATTGCCGGTGGCCTTGCCAGGAGCTGCAATTCCTTTCCTGTCCCGGGCCTAAAATTAGCCCTTCTTTAATTTCTTCCTAAAGGCACTGTGTTCCTCCTCTTTTAAAAAAATACAGCTTGTATTGTGGCTTCTTATCTTAAAAGGTAGTATATAGTCATTGTAAAAACTTCAGGAATTCAGGGGTGAGCCAAAGAAAGAAAATAAAAACCGTTGAAAGTTCCACAGGAAACAGTAGCTTGCTGTTATATTTGAGTGTCTACCTTTGCTGATTTTTTTTTCTTTCCGTAGTGTAAACATACTTTTAAAAAGTTACCGAACATAATATTCTCTCATTTGCTTTTTTCACTGAACAATTGTCTGTAAAACCACGTATAAATAAAAAACCAACTCCTACCTTCGTCATCTTTAGGGACTCATCCTGTGTGTGCGCGCGCGCTCTTGCCTGCTTATTTCCTCAGGACACCTTTATGAGTAGCGTTTAGGAGATTATAAAAACTTGTGGATTTAAAGGGTGAATATGATAGCTGTTGCCAAATTGTCCCCAGCAAGACGCACTAATATGCATTCCCAGCAGTAATGTGTGGAGTGCTCGTTTTTCTGACTTTTGCCCACTCTGGCTGTTATTACTCATTTTTACTTTCTAAACCGATGGGAAAAATTGGTCTTTTATGGTTGTTTTAATTTACAGGTCTTTTATACTAGTGCAGTTGTACGTTTGTATATAATTGAGGACCATTAGTATTTCTTGTTTTCTTTTTCCATGAACAGCATTTTGCGCATTCTGTTTTGCTAATTGCCAGCCCACATCCTTTGCCTATTTTCTATTGAATTGTTTATCTGTTTTTACTTGGTTTTAATTTTGGCTCCTTATGTTAAGGATGGCAACCCTTTGTTTTTCATATATTTTGCAAATGTTTTTTCTTAGTTTCTCTTGAAGTTTTGTGTATTGTATTTTTTAACTCGTGGAAGTTTAAAAAATTTTTTTATAGTCTTATCTGTTGTTTATAATTTCTGGGCTTAATATCGTGCTTAAAAAGGCCTCTTCTTCCTAACATTCAGCTGTATTTTTATAGCTTTATTTTAAAAAATATAAATCTTTGATGTATATATTTTTAGTTTGGTGTAAGATATGATTAGGGATCTAAGCTTCCCAAAATGTTAAGTCACTTGTCCTGTACATATTTATTCTTTATTCTCTTTCTTACCAATTTTAAATGCCATTATTTTCATATATAAAGTTTTTGATATGAACGTGAATTTCTTTTCTGTTCTTTTCGTTTCTTTTCTTTTCTGTTCTCCCCTTTGGGCCATTTGTCTAATCAGGCTGTGCTCTGTATCTTGGTTATTATAATAGTATATTATAATAGTAATATAAATTAATAGTAATATCCTATTGTACCTCCTTTTTTAAGGAAAAATGTTTGGGTAGACATAAGCATTTGTTCTTTAAGATGAACTTTGGAATAATTTTGTCAATTAATAAAAATTTGCTGGATCTTGCTTGGAATTAATATTAAAATTATAGGGTATATGTACATCTATGCATATGTATATATATGAAATTCCTTTCTGGTTTTGTCATTATTGGTAGAAACTTCTCCCCTAAACTATTTCTATGTGGTTTTTGCTGGTGCACATAAAAAAAATTTTTTTTTTGCATATTTATCTTGTAACCAGCTACCTTATTTAATGCTTATTATTTCTGTTAGATTTTCCATTAGTTTCTTTTTTATTCTTTTGACTATTTCATGCATACTTAGAAAGAATGGAACACTTTGTAAACATATGTGCAGTTTTTCTGATAAACTGAAAAATGGAAGAAGCAGGGAGTTCTTATCCTAGGACATGGCAAGAATTGGACTTGAAGGAGAGCTGTCTGTCCTGGACAAGGTTATAGGAAGGCAAGGTGGATCACAGGTCCATATCCATTCTCTACGATTTTGCTGTGTGTTTAATAGCTGTAAAAAAGAAATGTTGGGAATGTCGGAAGAGAACCCGCATTGGCAATATTCAACACACTCTAATATTCATTACTAGCTTAAATTTGTGCATCAAAGCATTTCAGGTATGTGTAATTGTGTTCAAAAGGTATGGTGTTTTTATTTGGATTCCGTTTTCCCTGTGTTTAAAAATCTTTTTTGTTTCACAATGTATGAGGGTAAAACCACATATATGAGAATACCTGGGACTCTTATAGAGGAATCTCAGAATTACTGGTATATACTTGCAGAGATATTGGCAGCCACTTCCTACGGTTTGACTTCAAGCCAAGGAGGAAAAATTGAACATCTTTCATTTTTATTTAATTAAAGATCTCTGTCGATACCACCTCCTCAGAAGGGAACTCGTAATTGGCTACCCTCATTGGCTGATCAAGCCAGCTTGGGTGGTGGTCATCAGCTTTTACATCTCAAGTTCATTCCTCCTTTCTCTTCTAGCTCCTCCTTTGTCTACTCCCTGTCTATTAACTTGCAGCCCTGCCTGTGTTCCCTGTTATATTAGACTAGGGTGTTACTAGTATGGTGCATAGGGCCATCACCTATGAGATGCAAGAGCTCCTCCACATTAAAATTTTGGCCGCAACCTCTTATGTGATTTAGGAACTTGTTAAATTCCTGTTGTGACCCTCAAAGAGGTTTACACCCTACATCCTGCTCTGCTAGGAGTGTTCTCCACCTGCAGCTCTCCTCCTATGAAATATGCCCACATTCCCAGCCCTCGCCTAGCAGGCTGTCTTTGTTTGACTTAACACAAAGCTTCTATTCAATCTGTAATTACTTTTACCCACTTAACATATCATTTCTACTCTGAAATTCCAACCTCTTCATGCCTACAATCCTTTAGCACAGCTTAAAAGTCTTATTGTATTGTTTACATTCAAAGGATTATATATTTTCTAGCTGAAACACTTTGGGTATAAAAATTATTTTAGGTGGGATGATTAATTTTTTCCTCAACCCTGAGAAAAGTGGCTATTGAAAAATCATTTGACTTTTAAGCCTATTGTTTTCAAAAAAGGAAAGCAACATAAGGACAGAGGATAATTATAAGGTTACAAACTTATGCTTGTATGAATGTACTGAGTTTAAATTCTATGTCTCTCTTCATTACAAGTTATAGTAATTATTTGATGAATTAAAAATATGTATGTGTATAAAAGGAGAAAAGAGAACCTTCGAGTGTAAAGAGGGAACAGGCATGGTGCTTCATTGTACAATGCTATTATGCTCAAAGCCCCATGAAGTTGCTCATCTCCATAGTGACCAGTGTTTGTTATTAAATGAATGAATGAGACCTGGTGGAGAGGGCAGCAGGAGACTTCTCGGGTAAATCTGTCAGGGGCCACTGGGCATGATCAGGGCTTGCAATATTGAGAAGCTAAGCCCTGTCAAACAGAAGATAATCAGATGAGTGAATATACATTATGAAAGTAGACATTAGTGGCAGTCTTGTTTCTCTACACACGATTTTTTACTCTTTGTTCACATAAATGTTGACTTCTGTTCTAATCCCAGTTTTGAACACATATAGAAGTAACTTAAGGGTTTTACTATTTTACTACTGAGGACTGAATTAAAATATTTGTTCTACTGTTCACTTAAGAAGGAAGACCTCACGTGACAAGAAGCATGGCTGGTCGAGACCTGACAAGTCCAGTGTACTGCAGTGAATGTGGAGTTGTAGCTTCCTGGCTTCCACATCTCTGACTGCTGACTCGTCTCCCACTATCTACCTTCTGATGTTATGCACTCAGAGAGAGAACCCAGGGACACTACCCAAGGTTGTCCTAAAATGGTGGCCATATAAACATAATCACAGAGGCCAAAAGCAACTGGAGAAGGAGACATACTCACAGACTGCTTGCTTAGTAGCATCTCAGCTTTAGGATACTTTTCATTTCATAGACTAGCCTGACTTTCCATATAGAACTTGATGTATGTACCTAAAATTTGACTTTGAGGTAGGGTAATCATATGTCCCAGACCTTCTTGGTTTACATCTGTTGTCCTGGCATAATTACTAATGTGCCTCTTTGCACTCCCCAAAATGTCCTGATTTGGATGATAAATTATATGACCATCCAGTTGGTAAGCCTTGGTGCTTGCTACTATTCTTCTCGATTTTTTCCTAGATCTACTGATGAAGGAATGCCCTGTTGGCCTCTAGGTCCTTTTTGAAGAGCTCATTCTGCTCCCAGCAACCCACACAATTTTTTTTTTTTAAGATTTTATTTATTTATTTGAGAGAGAGAATGAGAGACAGCACAAAAGGGAAGAGGGTCAGAGGGAGAAGCAGACCCCCCGCTGAGCAGGGAGCCCGATGCGGGATTCAATCCTGGGACTCCAGAATCATGACCTGAGCCGAAGGCAGTCGCTCAACCAACTGAGCCACCCAGGCGCCCCCACACAATTTTTTAATCAGGGGTATAGACTGTGAGGATTCGACACATTTCAGTGTCGTTCAATTTCAGTGAACATAGATTTCAGACCTGGGCTTCTAGAGACTGATAGTTTGACTTTTTTTTATAAGGAAGTAAATGACTTTGAACTCATGTAGATCAGATGGTTTTCTTGTGCTCCAACATTTGTCTTTCCTAGCATTTCCCTCGAAGACCAAGGCCCTGAACTTTACCTAATCAAACAATTTAATTTGCTTGATTAGCCTACTCAGCCTTTCATGACAGGGTTACCCAAAAGAAAGCATATGATTCTTTCTTTAAAGTAAGGGATTCAAGTTACTTAAAAAAACAAAACAAAACCCTAGGAGTCATCCACCTTTTTTGGTTAATAAGATTTTTAGGCAGAAGGGATTCTAGTAAGTAACTTTTCCCAGTTCCTAGGATGCTTGGCTTCTCCATAATGAGCCTAAGTGGAAGATATAAACCTTTGGGAGTTTTGATCCCTTGGCTAGGCAGAAGGGATTCCTAGTAAGTAACTTTTCCCAGTTCCTTGGCTTCTCCATAATGAGCCTAAGTGGAAGATATAAACCTTTGGGAGTTTTGATCCCTTGGCTAGGCAGAAGGGATTCCTAGTAAGTAACTTTTCCCAGTTCCTTGGCTTCTCCATAATGAGCCTAAGTGGAAGATATAAACCTTTGGGAGTTTTGATCACTTGGCTATTCATGGGCCTACTTTTGTTAGACACAGAAATCTCAAACTTGAGGACTCCAACAAATATATATATATATATATATTTATATAGGAAAAATCTCCCCAAGGCATATTTCTCTCTTTGTGTCAATTTCCAATGCTTAGACCTTGTAGCAGCTTTCTTCGTACATTTGCTGATGATTCTGAAATTCTTTGAACATTACATTTCTAAATTTTTCTTTGTGATAAATCTTGGAATTAGGATAGTTGAAACCATGTTTCAGTAATAAAGATGAAATCTGAGATTTAACACTATAGAATTTTATCTCTTACCCACCTTATGGTCCAATACAAGTTGAGTGGTTTTCCTGGGAAACTCTTCTCCAGATCATGATGTAGGAACTTAGGCTGCACCCATCTTGTATCCATGCCATCTGGGGCACGGGGCTTCCAGAGTTGCCATGGAAGAGAGAGCTTGGATAATCATGCATGGAGTATAATAACCACACTAGAGGGGTAGACATCACTTCCCACCATATCTTATGAGCCAAAATTCAATCTCTTGGCCTTAACCTCACTGCTAGAGAAGCTTTGAAATGTGGTCTTACTGTGCTAGGAAGGGGAAAGTGAAATGGGATATGGTGGCCACATAGCATCATTTCTGCCACAGCTCCCTTCATTGGTTTGATTCTTGGCTCACTTGCCATGTTTTAATAGTCTTACCGTTCTCCTGCTCTCAGAGTTCAGCATCTTCAAAGTGTTTACCCTTGTTCTTCATATTTGAGTAAAATCACATTCAGTCTGACTCTAGAATTCATGTTCTTTTCACTTCCTCAGTGGTACAGATTCACCATGAAGGTGCAGAGTGAGGGTGTTCAACAGAATTTCCTTACTCCAGTTCTTACTCTCTCTTCCACCTTGCTGTGAACTTCCATCCTACAGTGACCTTTATCCGATTTGGCGATTAATGATTAGAATGCTATTATATGCCCTTGTCATCACAAGCAAATAAATTTGTTTTCAACTCTTAGACATGCTCCAGTGATTGTGTGGTTGAGAATTTTGAAAATAATGAATTACCTGTAGAGAGAGGTAGGTAGAAGGTAGTTAGTGAAACCTCTCTCTGCCTTGGTGTTATGGAAGCGTTCCTCAGAGAAATGTTACCATCAATAGCCCTGTTTATGTATATTCACAATGCTAGTCGCTGACTTAATGAACTAGATATGAAAGAAGTTTCTGCACCCTGTCAGGTATTTTCAAGTACACAGAATCAAGAATTGTTGTTACTTTGACTATTAACTTTGATTTTTAAAAGGGAATGAGTATATGTACCATTATTTAGTTTCAAATGTAGAAACATCAGTAGATACACATTTGATTAGTAATTTCTTTTTTTTAAAGATTTTATTTATTTATTTATTCAACAGAGAGAGAGAACTTAAGCAGGGGGAGTGGCAGAGGGAGAAGCAGACTTCCCGCTGGAACAGGGAGCCCGATGCAGGGCTCGATCCCAGGACCCTGGGATCATGACCTGAGCTGAAGGCAGACGCTTAACGACTGAGCCACCCAGGCGCCCTTGATTAGCAATTTCAATAGAAAAAGTTGTCCAAGGTGCCAGCATCTGCCTCATTTCTATGTTGTAAAGGTTGACCTTCAGCTCATGCAGAGGACCATGCTGGATGCACGCCTGGGTCTCCCCCTCTGTTGACTGGCTCCAAGGCACCTCCAGCCTTCCTCATTGGCGCATGTTAGACCTGCATCAGATGCAGCTCTCCAAATGATGAGTGCTTCCATACTTCTGTTAAAGCAGTAATATCAAGATTTCCTAACAGGAAAACCTACACTTAGGCAGAACTAGAGAAAGTAAAATGTCAGAGCAGGAAGGGCCCACATCTGGCTCATACATAGTAGAACCTACTTTTGTCCTCCTCTTACTGTTAGGGTGAAATGAGTTAACCTCTTTCTAGTCCCTAGCACAGCACCTAGGACCTAGTGAGTGTTCAGCACATGGGACTTACCATTTGTCATCATTATTTCTAGTGGCAGAGCCCAAAGAGGAACCCAGATGCCCTAATAGTTGCCTGCTCTTTTCCGAGGCACATAGTTTGCATTCCCCACGTTGTATAGGGAGAAATGTGTTTGGAGAAATTGAATTAAAATAAAAGCAGTGGCAGCCTCATTCTCATTGCTGAGCACGGACTTGGTGCTGAGTTCTGGGCTACGCATGGTGTGTGCTTTCATGTAACCTCCAACATCCCAAGAGATTCAGACTCTATTGCCTTCGTTTGACTCAAGTGAAGGCTGAGCTGGGGAACTGGCCTGTGGTCACAGCACAAATAAGGGGCTGCTTTAGGCTTTAAATCCAACTTTGTCTGACTTCAAAGTCTTTATTGTTAACTGTTATTTTATTCCAGGGGTTGGCAAACTATGGCCCACAGGCCAAACCGAGCATACCTGGTTTTGCATAGTCCTCAGGCTAAGAATATTTTTTACATTTTTAAATGGTTGAAGAAATTGAAGAAGAAAAAATGTCCTGACACAGGATGATTAGGTGAAATTGAAATCTCAGTGTCCATAAATGAAGTCTTACTGAACACAGCTACGCTCATTTGTTTATATCGCCTGTGTCTGTGTCTAGAATTGAGTAGTCGTGGCAGAGTCCATGTGGCCCGAAAAGCCTAAAATATTCACTATCTGGCCTTTATTCTATACTTTTCCTCAGTGATTATGTTTTTGAGATTCCAGTTATTTAGAACATAATTTTGGGATTTTTATAAGGTCTGTCTCCTCCTGTTACCTGCCTTTTCTGTTTGTTCCATATTAATTAACCTATCCGTCAAATGATGCATAGTGTGTATAAACAGAGTTCACCCTTATAGTATCTATATTTTGTCTTTTTTTTTAAACAGAGTGAGGAATGATTTGTTACTGGAGAACGTCTGAGGCTTTTGATGAAAACCTGTTTGTACTTGCCATGGAGGGTGGCTCTTTGTGGTCTACACGCCCCTCATAGCCATCTACTGAGCTGATTATTTTTAAACCTCTAAGTGTCTTGGATGCAGAAATCACTCTATTTTCTTTCCCTTGTAGTGGTTTGCTGTCTTCTGATTATGTGGAGATCCACTACGAAAATGGGAAGCCACAGCACTCTAAGGTACAGTTAAGAACATATCGAAATCCTGCAGCATAAACATGCTTGCCCATAGAACTGTTCATCGCATGCTGCATTGTTTGATGTCTCTCTCAATAAAATGAGCTGTTCTCTTGTACAATGGTGCTATTTTTAAATTTAAAATAAGTTTAGGAGAAACTTATTAAAACTTATAAATGTTCGAGATAGCATTAGAGATTCTGTATATTCAGGTCAATAAAGAAATGTTTATTGTTTTGGTTATACATACAGTATCTTCTGGAAATGAATGATATAAAGAGCTATACAGCTCCATAGCAATACCTTCAAGTAGTAGATCACCAGCTCATGGTCATAGTCTGAATGATGAGCCTAGAATGGCTGTTTAGTCCAAGAGACTTTGGTGCCTGAGAAGGGCAGAGGACAGGTAGGGGAAGGGAGATTCAGGGAACACTGTCCTTAATCTTCACAAGAGTTCTGGGAGATGGATATTATTATTTCTGTTGTGCAAAGGAAGGAAGAAATTGAGGCAAAGAGGGGGCAGATAAACTTACCCAAGGCCACCATGGATTGTCATTGAAAGCTAATTGGGTACTCGATTTCCTTCAGTGGAGATTAACTATTCCTTTAATGGCGTGTCAGTAAGGAGCAAGTGGGTTTAGATGCAAATAAGATTATTTGCGTGTAAGGAAGACAGTGATCTCTACCAGTCAGGATGAAAATCCTGGGGATGGCTACATTCAGAGACTGATTTGTGGGAAGTCCACAGAGTACCACTGAACCTAAGCTGTGTCCACGGAGCAGATGCCACGGGCACAGGAGAGGAAACAGGGAAACAAAATACAATGGGAAACTTTGGATTTTTTTTCTACGTTGCTAACGAGTATTGGCACAGAAGTGGGCCTTTCCTGTGTGGGCTTGCTGGGTTGTGTACCAGAGAGAACTAGGTTTTTTCAGTGTGATAGCTTCTCACCAGATATTTATGGGTGACCTTCATTGTAAATACTGCCCAGGGGGTTATGGAATTTCTCAGGATTTATAACTGTCCAATTAACAGTGGGCACATTTGTAATTTGATGCGTGTTTTAAGCCTTTGAATTTTATGCCACAGATTAAGAACTTCCAGTTATTATTCTTATTGTTCTGTCAGTTCTTGCCTCAGGCTGCATCTTGGGGGTTGTTGAAGCTCCCGAAAAGTGAATGCTGTGGAAAGCGGGCAGAAATGCTAAACCAAGCACGGGAACGGTGCTTTCTGGCATTTGTACAAACCAAAGCTTCCGTCAGCTGTGCCAGGGCCCTGAGCGCTGCGGGTGCTGAATCATGAGTCTGGAGTAGAGAAGATTGCACGAGAACTTTATAGACTTAGCAAAGGAGCCACATTTGCAGGCCACAGTAACCTGAGTCAAATGTCTCACTAACAAGTTCAGTCAGTTTTTTTTTTTTTTTTAGAAGCAGAATAGCTAATTGGCCTCCAGAGGTCATTTGAGGTCCCAGAAGGAGACCTTACCAATAAGGCACATCAAAACTCCTATCAGTTACAACTAGTATTTAAAACAAAGGGTATTTCAGCTGTGGCAAAGGAAGTGTTTATTGCACTTTGTTTTTGTGTTCATTGCTTTTCTCTTATTGATGCCTCATTTTCTCCAAACAGATCGTATACCCAAACTTACTGCTTCCTATATAATGAGTTAATGGTAACAGTCTGTTTTTTATGTGTCTGTATTTATATATACACCCCCCAGAACCAAGATGACATGGTGCACAGTATGTTGAAGCAGAATTTTTTTTAACCTAATAACGTTATGAACATTTTAACATGTATTAAATAATCTTCTAAACTTTTATTTCTAAAACTGTGTAATATTCTTTCCTATTCATTTGCTATAATTTATTTAAAAATCCCATAGCAATAGACATTAGATTGCTTCCAGTCTTTTACTATACAAATAATTTGTAAGGAAAGGCCTTCCTGATACATTTTTTAAAAGATTTTACTTATTTATTTATTTGAGAGAGAGAAAGAGAGTGGGGAGGGGTAGAGGGAGAAGGAGAGAGAGAATCCGAAGCAAACTCCACAGAGCTGATGCCGGGCTCGATCTCATGACCCCGAGATCATGGCCTGAGCTGAAACCAAAGGTGAGACACCCAACCACCTGAGCCACCCGGGCGCCCCTCCTGACGCATTTTGAACCCATCTTTAATAATTGCTTAAGGATTAATTCTGAGAATGGGATTTTCTGGGTCAAAGCATTGGTACCTTTCTTTAAAGTCTTTTGGTACATATTGATAGTTTTTCTTTCTGAAAGTTTATTTAGATCCACACTCTTCCTACCATTACTTTTTTTTTAAAAACTTTTTTTTTAAAACTTCAGATTGCCTTCCATGTTAAGAAAATCTTTGTACAGAGTACCAGTGAAGGAAATTAACATGTGAGGATGGTTAGGTTAATTAAACCTGTTTCAACCCAGTGTGTAACCTTTCTTGCAAAGATTTCACACTGTTTAGACAAAAGTACATGCACACACACCCTGTTATTCACTAGGGATGAAAAGAATTACGCCAAGCCTATTTGGCTTCAACTTTTAAGTGCAGACATTTAAAATATCCCAAGAATTAGTTTCAAACAGAATGATGAATCCACACTTTGAAGAAGCTTGTCAAGGTTTTCCCACTTCACCACCACCAAGCCCCTACCTAGTTCCCACTTCTTGCCAAGAGAGGCCAGTGTCTTAGGCTTTTATTTTTATTGGATGAAAGTGGGTTAAAGGGACTTCTTTTCCTTGTGAAGCTAAGATAGGAACTGGAGGGGTCAATGAGTTAAGTAATCAATATAGAATAGGTGTCAGGTATCAGTGAATGAGTATGGAAGCACTTTTGTTCTGCATTCGACAGAGCAATTGCTTTTGTTAGAGTTCCTACACAGCATATGATAAAACAACTTTGGTGACTTGTTGATTGACTTTGTTGATGAAACTATTAAAAACGAGTTAATTTTTGGTGTTTTAGTTCTTGCATAAGTGAACTAGGTGTCAATACGACAGTGTAAAAGTCCTTTTCAACTTTAACATATTTCTATTAAGTTCCTTTTAGGCGAACCAATAACTTTGAGTGCTTACTAATATTTTGGTTTCAATTGTGCTTAGGAAAAGAAGTATCAGCTGGCCAGCAATGGAAAACTGAACAGATAGATGCTATGCACCCATCCCCACTTCCCTCTACTTTATTACTCTTTATCATTATTGGGTGGGGAAAATGCCCTTTCCTAGCTCTGTTTACTCACCCTGGCTTCTTCCTGTCCCCTTGCTCACTCCCGCTCCGGGAAGGAAGAGCCACTTAACTGATGGGAAGGAGTTGGGTATGTCTGTGTTGTTCTTATTCCCTTCTTTTATGGGATCCACCTCCTACAGGAAGAGCACGTTCTCTGTACTTTTCCACACTCTAAGGTGCACAGTAGCAGCCTGTTGTGTGTGTGTTGTTGGTGGGGGTTTCTTGTTCCATGTTGTCTATCCCCGGGTTGGTAAGTCTAGCCAGCTCAGGGTGTGGCATTAGCAGGCCTACTGATTCTCAGCTGATCCTCTCCTCCGGTATAGCACTAGCAAAAATGAAGGTGGCGCTTCGATCTGTTTCAGTCCTGGGTCACTCTCTCATTTGGTTTTAAACTTGTGTGGCTACCACCTCACACGCTCAAGGATGCCTATGATCTGAACGATGGACAGTAGTATGTGCTGGTGAGGATGTGGAGAAGTAGAACCCTCACAGTCTTCTGGCGGGAATGTAAAATGGTGGAGCTGCTTTGGAAAACACTTGGGCAGCTCCTCAAAAAGTTAAGCATACAGTTACCTTATGACCCAGGTGTTCTACTCCTGGATAGATATCCGACATATGTTTAAGCAAAAACTTGTACATAGATGTTCACAGCAGCATTATTCATAATTATCAAAAAAGTGGAAACAACCCAAATGGCCATCAATCGATGAATAAATAAGATGTGATATATCCACACAGGGGAATATTATTCAGTCATAACAAGTAAGGAAGTACTAATGCATGGTACAACGTGGATAAATCTTTCAACATTATGCTAAGTCAAAGAAGCCAGTCACAAAGGTCCATATATTGTATGATTCCATTTGTTGAAAATGTCCAGAATAGGCAAATACATGAAGACCAAAGCAGGGTACGGTTTGGTTGCCAGGGGCTGGGGGTGAGGAGGAATGGGAAATGGCTGCTCATGGGTGCAGGGTTTTCTTTTGAGGTGATGAAAGCATTCTGGAATTAGTGGTGATGGTAGCACACCCCTGTGAGTAGACTAAAAACCACTGCATTACACTCTTGACAAGGGTGAATCTTATGGCTTGTCACTTATATCTTTTTTTTTTTTAAAGATTTTATTTATTTGACAGAGGGAGACACAGTGAGAGAGGGAAACAAGCAAGGGGAGTGAGAGAGGGAGAAGCAGGCTTCCCGCCGAGCAGGGAGCCCAATGCGGGGCTTGATCCCAGGACCCTGGGATCACGACCTGAGCCGAAGGCAGACGCTTAACGACTGAGCCACCCAGGTGCCCCGGCTTGTCACGTATATCTTAAAGGAAAAATAAACCCTCAGGTGGGTTTATTTACCCACCTTCTCAACAAACCTGAATCCTTTGCTCCTTTCAGACTGGTCTTGTCACTGAGGCTCATGAATAAGTCATTTGTATTGTTAAACAGATAACTGATTCAGCTTACTATGATCTAGTCCCTGTTTTGGTACTGGGTGTACATCAGTGAACCAAGCAGATAAAAATCCCTGTCTTTGTTCTTTGCTTTATCACCATAATCACATCACTCTCCTAGAAGTTTTCTTACTTTTTTTTTTTTTTAAATCGAATCATCACCATGGCTCAGTTCAAGCTCACTCCTTCCGTGAACTGTTCTTGGCAGGGATTGCTGTTGGAGGAAATGGGCCTCTGTGGGCATGGCTCCTGGCTGGGAAATTAAAAAAAAAAAAAAAAAAAAAATCAAGAGAGCAGACAACACTGGCTCCTCACAAAGCTATTTTAAGTTTGAATAGGATAATTTTGTAAGAACTATTAAAAATTTATATAGCATTGGTACAGCTAAACTGTTCTAATACTTGAACATTTTTTTCCTATTGAGTTTAATGAAGGTAAATAATTAAACTGGTGTTGGGGTCTCAAGTTCCCTGATTCTTTGATATATTTTTTCATTTCCTTATGCTGCGGTATTCAAATTCAGGTGTATGTGTCCAGTTAAAGAGATCTTTTTCTCTTTTGCTATCAGCCCACTGATGTATTAAATAGATTAATAGACCCTGATGATTGAAAAGTTTGAATTTAAAGATATGCATGCAAAATAATCATTTGAATATAGTGTCCTATTTTATTATTATATTCAGGATCTGGAATATCAAAATATACATACACATTTGTGAGCTAAGGCTTGCGTAGTTTCAAATGTTTATCCAGATGTTCAGGAGTTTATGAGACTTTTTTTTTTTAAAGATTTATCTATTTATTTGAGAGAGAGAGGGCTAGAGGGAGGGAAAGGGTAGAGGGAGAGACTTTTTTTAAATTAACATGTAATGTATTATTTGCTTCAGGGGTACAGGTCCGTGATTCATCAGTCTTACAGAGTTCACAGCGCTCACCATAGCACATACCCTCCCCAGTGTCCATCACCCAGCCACCCCATCCCTCCCACCCCCCTCCACTCCAGCAACCCTTAGTTTGTTTCCTGAGATTAAGAGTCTCTTATGGTTTGTCTCCCTCTCTGGTTTTGTCTTGTTTCATTTTTCCCTCCCTTCCCCTGTGATCCTCTGTCTTGTTTCTCAAATTCCTCATATCAGTGAGATCATATGATACTTGTCTTTCTCTGATTGACTTATTTTGCTTAGCATAATACCCTCCAGTTCCATCCATGTCGTTGCAAATGGCAAGATTTCATGGGGTTTTTTTTTGATGGCCGCATAATATTCCATTATATATATATATAATGGAATATATATATATATATGGAATATATAATATATATATTATATATATATATACCACATCTTCTTTATCCATTCGTCTATTGATGGACATCTAGGCTCTTTCCATAGTTTGGCTATTGTGG
Source organism: Mirounga angustirostris (assembly GCF_029215605.1). Classification (NCBI taxonomy): domain Eukaryota; kingdom Metazoa; phylum Chordata; class Mammalia; order Carnivora; family Phocidae; genus Mirounga; species Mirounga angustirostris. Next base: position 166,462,829 of record NW_026991711.1, read on the forward strand.
ACATTGCTGCTATAAACGTTGGGGTGCATGTGCCCCTTCAGTCACTACATTTGTATCTTTGGGGTAAATACCCAGTCGTGCAATTGCTAGGTCGTAGGGTAGCTCTATTTTCAACTTTTTGAGGAACCTCCATACTGTTTTCCAGAGTGGCTGCACCAGCTTGCATTCCCACCAACAGTGTAGGAGGGTTCCCCTTTCTCCACATCCTCACCAACATCTGTCATTTCCTGACTTGTTAATTTTAGCCATTCTGACTGGTGTGAGGTGGTATCTCATTGAGGTTTTGATTTGTATTTCCCTGATGCCGAGTGATGTTGAGCACTTTTTCATGTGTCTGTTGGCCATTTGGATGTCTTCTTTGGAAAAATGTCTGTTCATGTCTTCTGCCCATTTCTTGATTGGGTTATTTGTTCTTTGGGTGTTGAGGGGAGAGAGAGAGTGTCTTAAGCAGACTCTGTGCTGAACATGGAGCCCAATGCAGAACTTAATCTCACAACTCTGAGATCATGACCTGAGCAGAAACCAAGAGTCAGATGCTTAACCGACTGTGCCACCCAGCTCCCCAAGAGTTTATGAGGGTTTCTTAAATGATGAAGAAAGTAAGAACTGACTGGTTGAACTTTACTGAAGAGAAAACGAGGTAATTAAACAGACACAAAGGTGGGGCAGTTGTAAAATAAATCATATTGAAACAGGAGATTCTGTTTTCTAATAGGATGTATTTAAAGTGAGTGGAAAGAATCAAACTGTTTCTGTCATTCAATCGATAATACCAGGGAACCAAATCTGTTTTCCTCTTTAGGTCATTAGCACTGGGCTCACAGAGCTGTTATCCCAAGCCACTTCTGATTAGGAAGTGTTTTCAAAGATGCACATTCAGTTAGGGTCCCATTATTGGCAGGAGTGGCCTGGTGGTTTCCAGGGGGGTTCTGAGCTCCACAACCTTGTGGAGCAGAGTTGCCATTATTTGAGCATCATCTGGCTTGTGGAGTGTTCGGATGTGAGGAAGTGGTAGGTTGGGGAGCATACTTACTAGGATTTTTAAGTTCCTTTGATTAGCCAAAAACTTCCACTTATCGGATGCTCTATTTTGTTGCATTTAAATAACTCACTGACAGTTTCGAATCCAAAAATGCTGACACCTCTGTGGACACACACAGACTCCTGTCATGTGCTGAATGAGCCCCTTTTGTTCTCCTGCCTGCCAATTGCCTAGTCACAGATCTGTAATGCGCTCCTCAGTACTGATCGCGAAGTGGCTGGCCAGGGCTCTCAAACTGTCTGAGAAAGAAACACTAACTGGAGAGCCTAAAAACGTGTCATTCAGTTTGGCTTTCTGCTATCATTCGCAGAGCCTTTTCACACCTTGTCATTGTCTCCTTCTCTGTACAAGGAGGTAGTAGTTACTATGAGACAGCGAATGAGTGTTCAAGATGGTTAGATCCTTGGGTGGAAGGTACCCCCAGAGCTGACTCTCCAGTGTCCCCACTCACAACGCCCTCTAGGAGGGGCCTCTCTGCACTGGTTCGCTCCTGTTATCCCTGTAACCCAAGAGGGAATGCCTCTTTTCAACTAGGATTTTTTGAATATGAAGTACTTCAAGAGCTTACTTTGCAGTGGTATTTATGAAATGCTGCGTATACCTGGAGAGTTGCCAAATAGTATTTTTATGGTAATGCTTTCTTAAAAACTCGTTATAAATTTAGTAATAAGAAACTCAGAAAATCCTCTAATACTACCAGATACTAATACTAAATCAGAGCCTGCGGAATTCCTCATAGTGCTTAATATGACCACATAATCTAGATATTCAAGCTTTGTTACGATAATAGATGTCAGGGATTGCATGTTACCTCAAGTCTTATTTCAGGTTCAGAAAATATGGTGATTTACCTTCAAATATACAGAAAATTGAAACAGTTCCTTCAGATAATATCCTACCTTAATTAAAACAACTAACAATGACCTTTATACTGAGAGAGCATCAATCTTCAGTTTCTAATGGGAATTAAAATGAAATCTAAGAAAGGACTTGGAAGTATTTTCTGGGAAAAAAATCTGGAAAATATAGCTTTTTTTAAAAAGGTCAAGTAAATATGACCATGTTTGCTATGCACTAATAATCACCTGACTTAAGAGAACTTCTTGGTGTGATACAAAGTGCTAAATAATCAGTTCGATGGAATTTACAGTTACCTGTGGTTGTTTTTAGAACCATGTGAAGAGTCTGAAATTTAATTGCAGAATATTGACCTGGATTCACAAATTGCTGAGATGCATGATACCATTTGTCCTTATAAGTTCTAGGGTTGAATATACAAATAAACCTTCTCATGTTGCATACAAGTCAATATTTTTGTAAAAAATTGCCTTTTGAGAACCAAACCCCATACAAAAGCAACCTTTTACAAAATATTAACAAGGTTATAATACCAAATTTAGACAACCAGCACTCGAAATGTGTATTATAGTTTCTAAGAGGAAACAAACTGAATTGGTTGGGGAGTGGTCTTTGATATATGGGTAGACACCCTTATCACTGTAAATAGCCTCTGAGGCTATGGTAATACAGTATAATGAGCAGCGATCAAAATGACTGGAAATCATCAATGAAAAGTCAAAGTATGTTCAGTATATTCTATTTAAGGAAACAAATAGGAAGCTTCTGGTTAAACAGTGTGGATTCAATGCTTATATTTATCTCTATTCCCTCCCAATAACCTAGTCAAATACTAGTCAAAGAAAAAAGAAGGATATAAACCCACAAGGACAAAGACAGGAGAAGAAAAGACTGCAGATGAGAGGTATTCATAAAATTTTAGGAGATAGAAAGCAAACAGATAGGGGTTTCTGTCAGGTTTGAGCTTTTCCTGTTCTGCTAAGTTCCATTAGGGAAACCCAAGAAGCAAGCCGATTGAAGATCCAGGACTTGAGGGTACATGAAAGCAGAGAGGTTGGTTCAGAGTCTACGTGGAGGGCTCTTACATCCCTGCCCCATATAGCCAGGCAGCCGTCCCTTCTCTACTCTGGTAGAAGAGCTCCATTTATAGAGAAAAATGGAAAGGAGGGAATTATCAGAGAAATAATAAAAGTTTCCTAGAACTGAAGTGTGTGCATTTTCTTAATTAAAAGTTTTGACCGAGTGCCCAGCACAGTGAATAAGCCAAGACCCACACCAAGGCATGTCTTGAGATTTCATGAAAATGGGGATGAATAAAATTCCCTAAAGTCTTCTTGAAAGAGAAAAATTATATTTTATAGAAAATATCTAACATCAGAATAGCAGCCGTTTCTCAGCAGCAATGTTAGAAGCTGTGCACAATGGTGTTGAAATGCCAAGAGAAAATAATTTCTAATCTAGAATTCTCTACCCACCCAAGTGGTTGATCTAGTGTGAAGATAGAAAAAGAAGTTTTTATATATGCAAGTTCTCACCAAATTCATCTTCCATGGTCACTTTTTCAAGAAAGTACCAGAAGATGTGTACCTTCAAAAAAGGGGAAGATGAGATCATGAATGGAGAAGATATGGGGTCTAGGATTCTGTGTAGAAGGGAGGCAGAAGAGTTCCCAGGATGACCCTAAACAGAACTCCTGGCTGGTGGCTCTGTGTCAGGCCCAGTGGGAGGCCAAAGGGGGACAATAGGGCTGTCTCCCAGAATAAAATACATGTGACAAATTACCTATTATGTGTAGCCAGGATGTAGCAGTATAAATATTCCATTCAGAAATACATAGGTAAACAGCAAAAGAAACAGATAAAAGAGTTAAAAATGATTGTCATGGAGGTGAGGAGAGAGAGAGAGAGCGTGTTCACTGGTGCGTGAGCAGGGAGAGGGGCAGAGGGAGAGGGAGAGAATCCTCGAGCAGACTCCCGGCTGAGTGCGGAGCCCATCACAGGGATCTCACGACCCTGAGATCATGACCTGAGCAGAAAATAAGAGTAGGACGCTTAGCAGACCGAGCCACACGGGCACCCCTGTGTTTTTAAAATAGGCCTTATAGTTACTACTTGACTTTGAAAATTAAGTTCATATAATACTTCTAAGAAATTTTTAAAATGAATTTTAAAAGGTAGGGAAGCAAATAATAAGATTTTATGTAGTTTTCTATCGAACACAATTATTTTTTTTTAAAGATTTTATTAATGTGAGACAGATAACAAGAGAGAGCATGAGTGGGGGGAAGAGAGGGAGAAGCAGGCTCTCTGCTCAGCAGGGAGCCCAAACCAGGGCTGGATCCCAGGACACTGGGATCATGACCTGAGCCAAAAGCAGACACTTAACCGACTGAGCCACCCAGGTGCCCCTATCAAACACAGTTATTAACAACAAGAGCTCTGGGGTCTCCTCAGTTTGGTAGAAGACCTTATGCCATAGCAATATCTGGTAAGCAGCTACTCCCTTACATGTTTAAGAAAGGTATGTAAGTTGTATCAGTTACATTGGCGTCTAATTCGCGTTAATAGCTTTTTTCTCCTTTATTAATAACATAGCATCTTTATAGAAAAGCGGAAAAATGGCCTCATGCCCTTTGAGATTTCATATCAACCAGGAGGAGTTTGTAGGACCCTCTTTGCAATTCTTTCTGGCTTATAGGAACATCTGTAAGAGTGAATGATGATCCAGGAAGCATCATTCATCAATGAAACCTTCCTCTGTGTTGTAGGGTGGAGAGCACTGTTACTACCACGGCAGCATCCGAGGTGTCAAGGACTCCAGGGCAGCTCTGTCGACCTGCAATGGACTTCAGTATGTGCGAGTCTCACGTGGGAGAGTGAACTTGCTTTCAGCCGTGCACTGTTTCCATCTTTTCTTTCCCAAATGTTTGTTGTAGGGACTCTGCTGTGCCAGTCTCATGTTAGGGACTGGATATGGAGTCATGAACGAGGGCATAGTCTCCACTGTCTTAACATTTAGAGTCTGCAGGAGATTCAGAGATTAAACAAGTGATTACAGAGATTAATATTGAATTGCCATTTTGGTAGGAACTGTGAAGGGGAGGATCAGGACTTACAGGGTGAACAAACCTAGTCTAGAAAGGTTTCCCAAAGGTATATGCCAGAGGACATAGCAGTCAGGTGGTATTGGCCACAGAAGGATGGGGGGGGGTCGTGCAAAGAGAGGAGCTCATACATTGGCTTCAAGGCAGGCTCTAGAAAAACCTCTCTAAGCACCTTTTAGACCCTAATAGTCACCCTCCATGTAAAGATCTGGTTGTGGCCATGTGATGAAAAAGGATATTGAAAATCTTATCTTCCTATATATCTCAAAATTATATGCAACACAGAGTCATACTGCTTAATGGAAATTCACAATTGGCAGCCATAAATACGCTTGTTTGCCTTTTCAGAATCAGATGGTTTTAGATTATTCTAACGAGCAAAATACCTATTTTCTTATAGGTGATACTGGATTTGTGTAAGAAGAAATTTGTACTAGTTGGACATTGTCTTGGAATTATAACGTGACATACTGGAACTGTATGAATAGTCCTGTTCCAGATTCATCTTCTAATGTTTTCATTTTGTTTCAAAAATTAATTATAACATTTATAATTTATATGCTCGTGGTATACACTTTAACACCTTTTGTAGCTTATCTCTGTCTAATACAGTGCTGAGACCACAGTGGGATTCCATACAGATATATGAATTAGGTTTGGGGCAGTATAAAGATACTTGTTCAGATACACTGTTCATTTTTAAAGATGCAATGTGAAGCTCATTTGCTGGTTCTTGCTGTTTGCTGTATTTGTTAATTTCCTCCTGGTGCGGTTTCTTGTCTCGTAGTGGTATGTTTGAAGATAATACCTTTGTATATATGATAGAACCACTGGAGCTGATTCACGATGAGGTAAGTCTGTGACCTCAGTTTCCTTATGGTGTTTTGTTCTTTTAGCATCTTTGCCTTTGAGCCATAAAGAACATAATGTGGATGTCAGCGTACATTTATATGTAGTACTGGTGTATTGAATTTAGAAATATGCAGGTTATGACCTGCTGCACTGGGGAACATAAGCCAGCTACATGGGCTCGGCAGGTGGCTCTGTCAGCATCCAAGCTCCCACTTTGGGGAAGTGAAACCCATGGTTCTTTTGATTGAAGGTGCAGTTTCAGTACACTCACACAGGGGAAGTAAAGTCATAGGATTTATTACATACAGATTCTGGAATCTGGGGTGGGGAGCAGTAAGCCAGAGGAAGGCAGTCCTCCTTCCCAGGTCACTAGTGAACAGGAGATAGAGAACAGGGTAGCAAGCACCTGTTACTTGAAAGATGGTTGGAGTGGAGGTCCCTAACTTTTAGTGGGCTTAATTCTTTTTTTTTATTATTATGTTATGTTAGGCACCATACATTACATCAATAGTTTTTGATGTAGTGCTCCATGATTCATTGTTTGCATATAACACCCAGTGCTCCATGCAGTACATGCCCTCTTTAATACCCATCACCAGGCTAACCCATCCCCCCACCCCCCTCCCCTCTAGAACCCTCAGTTTGTTTTTCAGAGTCTACAGTCTCTCATGGTTCATCTCCCCCTCCGATTTCTCCCCCTTCATTTTTCCCTTCCTACTATTGTCGTCTTCTTTTTTTAACATATAATGTATTATTTGTTTCAGAGGTATAGGTCTCTGATTCGTCAGTCTTACACAATTCACAGCGCTCACCATAGCACATACCCTCCCCAATGTCTATCACCCAGCCACCCCATCCCTCCCACCTCCCACCACCGCTCCAGCAACCCTCAGTTTGTTTCCTGAGTCTCTTAGGGTTTGTCTCCCTCTCTGGTTTTGTCTTGTTTCATTTTTTCCTCCCTTCCCCTATGATCTTCCATCTTGTTTCTCAAATTCCTCATATCAGTGAGATTATATGATACTTGTCTTTCTCTGATTGACTTATTTTGCTTAGCATAATACCCTCTAGTTCCATCCACGTCATTGCAAATGGCAAGATTTCATTTTTTTGATGGCTGCATAATATTCCACTGTGTGTGATATATATATCACATCTTCTCTATCCATTCATCTGTTGATGGACATCTTGACTGTTCCCATAGTTTGGCTATTGTGGACATTGCTGCTATAAACATTGGGGTGCACTTATCCCTTCGGATCACTACATTTAGTGGGCTTAATTCTAAGTGGTTATTTTAAAAGATGTCCTGGGAAAAGCAAAGCGGGAACTTAGAGTGGGAATCCTAAACTCAAGTTCTTTTTTTTTATTATTTCAGATTTTTTTTTCTGATTTTTTTCAATTTCTTTTTTTATTATGTTCAGTTAGCCACTCTATAGTACATAATTAGTCCTTGATGCAGTGTTCAGCAATTCATTAGTTAAGTATAACACCCAGTGCTCATCACAGCACGTGCCCTCCTCAATACCCATCACCCTGTTACCCCCTCCCCCCACCCGCCTCCCCTATGAAACCCCCAGATTGTTTCTCAGGGTCCATAGTCTCTCATGGTTCATCTCCCTCTCTGATTTTTCCCCCTTTGGATTTCCCTCCCTTCCCCTATGGTCCTCCATGCTATTGTTTATGTTCCACATATGAGTGAAACCATATGATAATTGTCTTTCTCTGTTTGACTTACTTCACTTAACATAATTCCCTCCAGTTCCATCCATGTCAGTGCAAATGGTGGGTATTCATCGTTTCTGATGGCCGAGTAATATTCCATTGTGTATATGTACCACATCTTCTTTATCCATTCATCTGTTGAAGGGCATCTTGGCTCCTTCCACAGTTTGGCTATTGTGGACATTGCTGCTATGAACATTGGGGTGCACATGCCCCTTGTTTTCACTCCATCTGTATCTTTGGGGCACATACCGAGTAGTGCAATTGCTGGGTTGTAGGGTAGCTCTATTCTTTTTTTTTTATGATTTTTTAAAAATTTTATTATGTTATCTTAGTCACCATACAATACATCATTAGTTTTTGATGTGGTGATCCACGATCCATTGTTTTCATATAACACCCAGTGCTCCATGCAGTACGTGCCCTCCTTAATACCCATCACCAGGCTAACCAATCCCCCTTCCCCCCTCCCTTCTAAAACCCTGTTTGTTTCTCAGAGTCCATAGTCTCTCATGGTTCATGTCTCCCTCCAATTCCCCCCCCCCTCATTTTTCCCTTCTCCCAGTGTCCTCCATGCTATTCCTTATGTTCCACAAATAAGTGAAACCATATGATAATTGACTTCTCTGCTTGACTTATTTCACTTAGCATAATCTCCTCCAGTCCCATCCATGTTGATGTAAAAGTTGGGTATTCATCCTTTCTGATGGCTGAGTAATATTCCATTGTATATATGGACCACATCTTTATCCATTCATCTGTTGAAGGGCATCTTGGCTCTTCCCACAGTTTGGCTATTGCGGACATTGCTGCTATGAACATTGGGGTGCATATGGCCCTTCTTTTCACTACATCTGTGTCTTTGGGGTAAATACCCAGAAGTGTAATTGCTGGGTCATAGGATAGCTCTATTTTTAAATTTTTGAGGAACCTCCACACTGTTTTCCAAAGTGGCTGTACCAACTTGCATTCCCACCAACAGTGTAAGAGGGTTCCCCTTTCTCCACAACCTCTCCAACATTTGTTGTTTCTTTCCCTGTCCATTTTTGCCATTCTAACTGGTGTAAGGTGGTATCTCAATGTGGTTTTGAATTGAATTTCCCTGATGGCTAATGATGATGAACATTTTTTCATGTGTCTGTTAGCCATTTGTACGTCTTCTTCAGAGAAGTGTCTTTTCATATCTTCTGCCCACTTTTTGACTTGATTATTTGTTTTTTGGGTGTTGAGTTTGAGAAGTTCTTTATAGATCTTGGATACCAGCCCTTTATCTGTAGTGTCATTTGCAAATATCTTCTCCCATTCTGTGGGTTGCTTCTTTGTTTTGTTGACTGTTTCCTTTGCTGAGCAGAAGCTTTTTATCTTGATGAAGTCCCAAAAGTTCATTTTTGCTTTTGTTTCACTAGCTTTTGGAGATGTATCTTGAAAGAGGTTGCTGTGGGCGATGTCAAAGAGGTTACTGTCTATGTTCTCCTCTAGGATTTTGATGGATTCCTGTCTCACATTGAGGTCTTTCATCCACTTTGAGTTTATCTTTGTGTATGGTGTTAGAGAATGGTCGAGTTTCATTCTTCTGCATGTGGCTGTCCAATTTTCCCAGCACCATTTATTGAAGAGACTGTCTTTTTTCCATTGCATGTTTTTTCCTGCTTTGTCAAAGATTATTTGACCATTGAGTTGAAGGTCCATATCTGGGCTCTCAATTCTGTTCCATTGGTCTATATGTCTGTTTTTGTGCTAGTACCATGCTACCTTGGTGATCACTGCTTTGTAATATAGCTTGAAATCGGGCAACGTGATGCCCGCAGCTTTGTTTTTCTTTTTCAACATTTCCTTGGCGATTCAGGGTCTTTTCTGATCCCATACAAATTTTAGGATTGTTTGTTCCAGCACTTTGAAAAATGTCATTGGAATTTTGATCGGGATGGCATTGAAGGTATAGATTGCTCTGGGTAGCATAGACATTTTAACAATGTTTATTCTTCCGATCCATGAGCGTGGAATGTTTTTCCATCTTTTTGTGTCTTCTTCAATTTCTTTCATGAGTGTTCTGTAGTTCCTAGAGTAAGATCCTTTACCTCTTTGGTTAGGTTTATTCCGAGGTATTTTATGGTTTTTGGTGCTATTGTAAATGGAATTGTTTCTCTAATTTCTCTTTCTACAGTTGCATTTTTAGTGTATAAGAAAGCAACTGATTTCTGTGCGTTGATTTTGTATCCTGCCACATTACTGAATTGCTGTATGAGTTCTAGTAATTTGGGGGTGGAGTCTTTTGGGTTTTCCACATAAAGTATCATGTCATCTGCAAAAAGAGAGAGTTTGACTTCTTCTTTGCCAATTTGAATACCTTTTATTTCTTTTTGTTGTCTGATTGCTGTTGCTAAGACTTCTAGTACTATGTTGAACAATAGTGGCGAGAGTGGGCATCCTTAATGTGTTCCTGATCTTAAGGGAAAGGCTCTCAGCTTTTCCCCACTGAGGATGATATTCACTGTGGGTTTTTCATAGATGGATTTTATGGACTTGAGGAATGTTCCCTCTATCCCTATACTCTGGAGAGTTTTAATCAGGAAAGGATGTTGTATTTTGTCAAATGCTTTTTCTGCATCAATTGAGAGGACCATATGGTTCTTCTCCCTCCTCTTACTAATGTGTTCTATCACATTGATTGATTTGCGAATGTTGAACCACCCTTGCATCCCGGGGATAAATCCCACTTGGTCGTGGTGGATGATTCTTTTAATGTATTGTTGGATCCTATTAGCTAGGATTTTGTTGAGGATTTTGGAATCCGTATTCATCAGGGATATCAGTCTGAAATTCTCCTTTTTGATGGGGTCTTTGCCTGGTTTGGGGATTAAGGTAATGCTGGCCTCATAGAATGAGTTTGGAAGTTTTCCTTCTGTTTCTATTTTTTGAAACAGCTTCAGTAGAATAGGTATTATTTCTTCTTTGAATGTTTGGTAGAATTCCCCAGGGAATCCATCAGGCCCTGGACTCTTGTTTTTTGGGAGGTTTTTGATCACTGCTTCAATCTTGTTACTGGTTATTGGCCTATTCAGGTTGTCAATTTCTTCCTGTTTCAGTCTTGGCAGCTTATAGGTTTCCAGGAAGGCCTCCATGTCATCCAGATTGCTCAGTTTATTGGCATATAGTTGTTGATAATAATTTCTAATAATTGTTTCTATTTCCTTGGTGTTAGTCGTGATCTCTCCCCTTTCATTCATAATTTTATTAATTTGAGTCCTTTCTCTTTTCTTTTGGGTAAGTCTGGCCAGTGGTTTATCGATCTTATTAATTCTTTCAAAGAACCAACTTCTAGTTTCGTTGATCTGATCTACTGTGTTTCTGGTTTCTAATTCATTGATCTCTGCTCAAATTTTAATTATTTCTCTTCTAATGCTTGGCTTAGGCATGGTTTGTTGCTTTTTCTCTAGTTCTTTAAGGTGTAGAGTTAGTTGGTGAATTTGGGATTTTTCTATTTTTTTGAGTGAGGTTTGGATGGCTATGTATTTCCCCCTTAAGACCGCCTTTGCAGTATCCCATAGGTTTTGGACCGACGTGTTTTCATTCTCATTGATTTCCATGATTGTTTAAGTTCTTCTTTGATTTCTTGGTTGACCCAAGCATTCTTGAGCAGAGTGGTCTTTAGCTTCCAAGTGTTTGAATTTCTGCCAAATTTTTTCTTGTGATTGAGTTCCAGTTTAAAAGCATTGTGGTCTGAGAATATGCAGGGAATAATCTCAATCTTTTGGTATCGGTTGAGACCTGATTTGTGACCCAGTATGTGGTCTATTCTGGAGAAAGTTCCATGTGCGCTCGAGAAGAATGAGTATTCTGTTGTTTTAGGGTGGAATGTTCTGTAAATATCTATGAGGTCCATCTGGTCCAATGTATCATTCAAAGCTCTTGTTTCCTTGTTGATTTTCTGCTTAGATGATCTGTCCATTGCTGAGAGTGGAGTATTGAGGTCTCCTACAATTAATGTATTGTTATCAATATGACTCTTTATTTTGGTTAACAGTTGGCTTAGGTAGATGGATGCTCCCATGTTAGGGGGCATAGATATTTACAATTGATAGATCTTCTTGTTGGACAGACCCTTTAAAAACGATATAGTGTCCTTCTGTGTCTCTAATTACAGACTTTAGTTTAAAATTTAATTTGTCTGATATAAGAATTGCTACCCCAGCTTTCTTTTGAGGTCTGCCGGCATGGAAGATGGATCTCCATCCCTTCACTTTCAGTCTGGATGTATCTTTAGGTTCAAAATGAGTCTCTTGTAGGCAGCATATGGATGGGTCCTGTCTTTTTATCCAATCTGCAACATTGTGCCATTTTATGGGAGCATTAAGCCATTCACGTTGAGAGTGATTATGGAAAGATATGAATTAATTGTCATCATGTTGCCTGTGAAGATGTTGTTTTTATAGATTGTCCCTGTAAACTTCTGTTATATATCACTCTTGGGGTCTTTCTCCTTTTATAGAACACCCCTTAATATTTCTTGCAGGGCTGGCTTAGTGGTCACATATTCTTTCAGTTTCTGCCGGTCGTGGAAGCTCTGCATCCCTCCATCCATTCTAAATGACAGTCTTGCTGGATAAAGTATTCTTGGCTGCATGTTCTTCTCATTTAGTACCCTGAATATGTCTTGCCAGGCCTTTCTGGCTTGCCAGGTCTCTGTGAATAGGTCTGACGTTATTCTGATGTTCCTCCCTCTGTATGTAAGGAATCTCTTCCCCCTAACTGCCCTTAAGATGGTTTCCTTGGTTCTAAGATTTGCAAATTTTACTATTACATGCTGGGGTGTTGGCCTGTTTTCCTTGATCTTGGGAGGGGTCCTCTCTGCCTCTAGGACGCGAATGTTTGTTTCATTCCCCAGATTAGGGAAGTTCTCAGCTACGATTTGCTCAAATACATCTTCTAGTCCTCTCTCTCTCTCCACTCCCTCCAGGATTCCAATTATTCTGACATTGGAACGCTTCATGGTGTCACTTATTGCTCTGATTCTATTTGCATGGATTCTGAGTTGTTTTTCCCTGGCCTCCTCTTTTCCCTTTTTATCTATTATATTGTCTTCCAGGTCACTTATTCGTTCTTCTGCCTCAGTTACCCTAGCTGTTAGATTATCTAGATTGGATTGGATCTCATTGATAGCATTTTTAAGTTCTGCCAATTCAGCTTTCATTTCTGCCCTTAGAGACTCTATGTTGCCATTAATTGATTTCTCCATTCTAGCCACGGTCTTCACAATTGCTAGCCTGAATTCCATCTCCGACATCTTGGTTATATCTGCATCCATTTGTAAATCTGTAGCATAAGTCATAATCTCTGAGTCTTTTCTATTTTGGGGGCTCCTCCTCCTAGTCATTCTGTTGATGGGTGTTTGAGGGAATGTATAGAGTCCAAATTATTGACCAGAACCCAAGCAAGATGTACCTGTTTTCTTGGGACCTTAGGGTTGCTGGCCTGTTGTTTTCCCAGCCTGTCTTCTGCGGGAGGGGCCTGCCCCGGCTGTTACTCAGGCAACCCTGGTGGGGCGGAGTTGTCCTGCCCCCCTGTGGTGGGAGATGGGCTCAGCGGGAATCAGTTTTGGGGGCTTTTGTTCTCTGGCGGCTTTCCCTTGCGGCTTTCTGCGTCTCTTCCACGAGTCAGAGCAGAAGAAACTGTTTCCAACCCTCTGCCTCAGAGCAAAGAAATCGCAGTCTATTCTTCAGTGAGCTCTCCAGGCCACACTGTCTCTGTTTCTGTCCGTGCTGCTATAAACTGCAGCGGCCTGGGTTGTGCGCCCCTCCGCAGTGCTCCCAGTCCTGCCTCCAGGTCGGGGCACGTCTCTGCCCTTTGCGCTTCTAAAACCACCAGCTGCTCCCAGTTCGCTCTGGGTTTCTGTCCCGGGGGCTGCAGTTCACAGGCGCGACCCCACCGCTCTGGGTTTCTGCCCCAGGGGCTGCCCTAGAGTCCTTTCCCCGCTGCTACCGGTCTGCGAGTCTGTGCCCGTCCCCAGCGAGCGAGGTTGTCGCTCACCGGCAGTGTAGGATCCCCACGGCCAGGATCCCTCCCACTGCCATTTATCCTCTGATATCTGCCCGCGGAATCACGGCTCCCCGCTTCGTACCTCGAAACTAACCACCTGCGATATTCTGTTTGTAGAGATCCAGATCTTTTTACATCTTAGGCTGGTTTCATGGGTGCTCAGACTGGTCTGGTAGATACCCAGCTCAATTCCGGGGACCAGTTGAAATAGGGTCCCCTACTCCTCTGCCATCTTTCCTTCTCTTTGCGTAGCTCTATTCTTAACATCCTGAGGAACCTCCATACTGTTTTCCAGAGTGGCTGTACCAACTTGTATTCCCACCAGCAGTGTAAGAGGGTTCCCCTTTCTCCACATCCTCACGAACATTTGTTGTTTCCTGTTTTCTGCCCTAAACTCAAGTTCTCATCAAAATGTCCAGACCCTGGGTGTGAGCAGCGTTATCATGCTGTAAAATGCCTAGGCAATAACTCAGAAAAATGCAAGTTGTTTTTCTCGTCACACCAGGCCACATACCAGTAAGGAATGATAAGAGGCAATAAATCTAGGTTTTTGGAAGTGAAGGCACTTCTTTCCAGTCTATAGAGCAGAGTGGACATTTTGTTTTGTACTGACCCACTTCTTTTCCTTTGAACTAGCTTTTATTTTCACTTCTTCTTTAGATAATTGTATGCCTATAAACATATACTTAACTTTTATAAGAGTCTTCAGTGGGAAAATTTGTAGTTGAACTATGATTATATTAGATAGCATTTAGTTTTGTTTAGAGATAGGGAAGAAAATAATATTTAGAGTCATGCACAGGCCAGCAACCTAGATAAGAAACCATAAGGACATTGTGCTGAGTGAAATAAGTCAGACAGAGGAAGACAAAAACTCTATGATCTTGCTTATATGTGGAATCTAAAAGTACTGAACTCAGAAGCAGAGAACAGATTAGTGGTTATCAGAAGCCAGTGGGGGAAATGCGTGAAGGAGGTCAAAAGGTACAAACTTCCAGGTATAAGATAAATAAATTCTGGGATGTAATGTACAACTTGGTGACTATAGTATCTTTGTATATTTGAAAGTTGCTAAGACAGTAGATCTTAAAAGTCCTCATCACAAGGAAAAAATTGTGATGTGGTGGATGTTAACTACACTTACATATTTTGCAATATATGCATATATCAGATCATTATACTGTACACCTTAAACTTATACAATATTACGTATTATTATATCCCCATAAAATTGGACTAAAAAAGGAATCATATACTCTACTAGTGTTGCTCACTAATAGAATGAAAACAAATCTGAAATTTGATCTGTATTCATTAGGTATTGTAATGAGGGCTTACTACATACTGGGTACTATTTTAGGTGTTGGGGATAAAGTGGTGAATAAGACAAACATAGAGCCTGAGCTTTATGGAGCTTATAGTCTACAGGGGCAGACAGGGATAAACGGGATGAGTAAGTAATTACATACTGTTTGTTAGATAGCGTGCTAAGGAGAAAAAAAATGAAGCCAAGGAGGTAGATTTACAAGGAAGAGCAAATGAGATGGTACTTTTGAAGGAGGACTTTCAAGAAATTAGGGAGCTGGAAGAGCATTCCAGGAGAAGAGCAAATGCAAAGGCCCTGAGGCAGGAGTGTGTGTTGTAGGAACTTTGAGGGTCCAGCTAGGTTGGACAAGAGTGGACAAAGGGGAGAGTGGTAGGAGATGAAGGCTCTGAGAAGTGGAAATAGGGAAATCATACCAGTGAGAAGAACTGCTAATGGGAAAATAGTATTTTGAGAGTGATCAAGTCAGAATATTGCAATCATTTGATGGGGCACAGAAAACTTTTTTTTTTTTATCTGCAGAGATTTCACCTGTAGATAAAATAAGTTTTGACCCAGGTACTAGCCATTTAGACTATTGATCATCACAGTTGAACAAACATTTTTTGCTGTGGCAATGTATATGTAAATATGGAGTAAGTTTCAAATTTGAGACAGAAGTGTCATTTAACTTTAAATGTTTAATGTTTGCTTAAACCTGTATCATTTTTCAACTAGTAAGTATAAAAATTACTGGATAATGAAGACAACCACCCTTAGATAAAGTCATTTTGATTAAGTAAAATGTTTTTCCCCTACTCTAGTGGTAGGTAAATAACTTGTATACAGCAAGATTATTTGACTTGGTACACAAACAATTGACTTTGATTTCTTGTGCTGATTAATGGCCCTGTTATGCTAAAAAAAAAACCCCAAAGAACAAAACAAAAACCCCAAATAACGACTCCCTAAGCCTCATAGTTTTCAAATATGTAAAATAAGATGGTTTTTTTCAATGCATCCCCAATAGGGCAGTTTTGCAGGTTTGATGAATTAAGAAATGTATGTGACTATGTTTAATAAACTGTTGGAGAAATTTATCAGTACAAACTGTTATCGTCAGAGTATTTAAAGCATCGGTTTTACATTGTTATAGCCATAATCATGTTCTTCAGGGGCTGATTGTTCCATGCCTACTCCCTTTTCTCTTTTGCTTTCTTCCTTACTCCCTACCTTTTGTTCATGTAACAATCTGTCTTCATCTTCACCATGAGGAGAGGGAAAGGAACAGTGCTTGAAACTTTAGTCGGCTTTTAAAATTGTGTTTCTAATCCAGTTGTGAGTTTCATTGCTCTGAGTATCATTTCACCTGTTACCAGAATTAAGAATTTACTGAACTTGAATTTAGATTTGTTGATGTTTAGTTTATTATTACTGGTTTTAGTATGCTTTACAGTAAGTCAAGTAATATGGATGGGATATTTCTAATAAGAATTCATGTTATCTCTCAAGCAGTGAATAGCAAAACTCTTAATTATTGTGAGTCTCATATGTAATCTATTAAGAACACTTTTTAAATAACTAGTTTTCTGCTTATGAAACTAATACATCATAGGAAATTTGGAAAAGCAAAATAAGCAAATACTTAACTACATTGTAATTTTCCATGATCCCATCCTGGAGAGAGAAACTTCTCTTCACCTTTAGTATACATTCTTCCAGTTTTTCAATGATATGTTCTTATATATTTTTAAAATAAATCGAATCATTATTCTGTAATAGAATTTTAGCTCAATGATGGATCTCTCTGAGTTGCAGTATTTTTATTTGTAAAATAAAGATGATATATGCATTATATAGAGTTCTTGTGAGGATTAAATCAGGTAACGTGTACATTAACAGTGTCTGGCACATAGTATGTGCTCAGTAATGGAAGCTGATAGTAAATAATAGGAATGGAAATAAGATGTTTCTAGAAGTGTAGTTTCTAGGGCAAAGGATATAAATATTTTCAAGGTCATTGATAGACATTGCTAAATTTCTCTTTGAACTATGCTCCCAATTTATTCCTATCAGCAGAGTATGAGAGTGCTTTTTACCTTGAAACCATAATAACTATGGTTATTATAATTTTAAAACCTTTGCCAACAGGATGGGAAAAACTGGTATATCTTTTTTTTTAAATTTGCATTTTGAAGGAGTATTAAAGCATTCATCATTTTTTTATACGTTCATTGACCATTTATGTTTCTTTCTTGTGAATTTCCTATTCATGGCTTTGAAGAAAGCTGTTTCAGAGTAGCTAATAAAACTATGCTTTTATTTACCCTGGAGCAATTGAATGGTACACTATTTTTTAAAAAATTAAAGTTTCAATAAGACATACTTTTCATTTTTGATAGCTAAAACATTAGCATATAAATGTTCCCATTTTAAGAAGGATATTGGAGAAAGTTCTAACACTCTTCCGTAGAAGCTTGATCACATCTTGCTTTTTAATGGCCCACAATTGTTTTGTTTCAGAAAAGCACAGGTCGACCACATATAATCCAGAAAACCTTGGCAGCACAATATTCTAAGCAAATGAAGAATCTCAGTAAGTTTAATTAAGATGGCCATTTTATTTTATGTAATAGGAGCTGTGCCTTGGGGGAACTCAGTGCGCATGCAGGAGGTGAAATTGCTCTGCAGTGAGCCGTGTGGGTGGGCAGTGGCATGAACTGTGGCTGGTGTGGAATGAGGCCTAGAGAGTCGTTGCCGATGGAAATACTGAAAGAAGAAGCCCAGGAGTAAACCTCTGTTAGAACCAGACAGTGTGGCTAAATTTAATGGTGATTTGCAATGAGGCTCATCCTTAAATTTCTCTGACAGTTTACTGCTTTTTAGACAATTTGTATTGTCTTGCTCTTATGTTCTGGTCCTGAGGTATCTTAAGCACACTGATGTTGACGAAAGCTTCTTTTGGATTATTGGGGTATGTGATATTGCTTCTGTACGTTAATGCCAAAAGTCTTCAATAATTTATGCAAAGTCTTATGCCATACATCATTTTTAAATCTAAAATGAATTAAGCACAGTGAAATTCTCTTAAATTTTCAGATACTGAGGGTCAGATGGTTGTAGGTCAGATATGCATAATCTAATGAACCTTGAATGGCTCGTTACATTTTTGATGATGTTTGGAAGAATATAATATTTGAATTATAAATTATAATTTGTGCGTTACGAACAGAATTAGATTTGTGACCATGAGAATGTGAAATGTTTAGTGACCGGCATACTTTTTTCACCTTAGTTTATTTTGATTTTGAGATGATGTATGCTATCGATGTTGCTGTTTCTTCACATAATATTTTTATTTTATTTTATTTTATTTTTTGCATCATGATAAGTATACTCTTTAATTCCCATCACCTATCTTACCCATCCCCCTCCCCCCACCTCCCTTATGGTAGACATCAGTTTGTTCACTATAGTTAAGAGTTTTCCTGGTTTGTCTCTTTTTCTCTCTCTTTTTTTTTTCCTTTACTCATTTCGTTTGTTTCTTAAATTCCACTTAGGAGTGATATCACATGGTTTTTGTTTTTCTCTGACTGACTTATTTCGCTTAGCATTATACTCTCTAACTCCATCTCTGTTGTTGCAAATGGCAAGATTTCATTCTTTTTTATGGCTGTGTAATATTCCTGTGTGTGTGTGTGTGTGTGTGTGTTTGTGTACCACATCTTCTTTGTCCTTTCATCTACTGATGGACATTTGGGCTGCTTCCATAGTTTGGCTATTGTAAATAATGCTGCAATAAACACAGCGGTGTATATATCCCTTTGAATTAGTGTTTTTGTATTTTTTTGGTAAATACCTAGTGGTGTGATTGCTGGATTGTAGGGTAGCTCTATTTTTAACTTTTTGAGGAACCTCCATACTGTTTTCCAGAGTGGCTGCACCAGCTTGTATTCCCACCAACAGTGTAGGAAGATTCCTTTTTCTCCACAGTCTCACCAACACTTATGGTTTCTTGTGTTTTTTATTTTACCCATTCTGACAGGTGTGAGGTGATAGTTTTGATTTGCATTTCCATGATGATGAGTGATATTGATCATCTTTTCACGTGTCTCTTGAGCATCTGGTTATCTTCTTTGGAGAAATGTGTGTTCATATCTTTTGTCCTTTTTTTGTAATTTTTTTTTTTTTTTTAGAGAGAGAGAGTGCATGTACAGCAGAGGAGGGGCAGAGGGAGAGGGAGAGAGAGAATCCCAAGCCGGGTCCATGCCCAGCCTGCAGCCCAATGAGGGCTCAATCCCACAACCCCGAGATCATGAGCTGAGCCAAAATCAGGAGCTGGATGCCTAACTGACTGAGCCACCCAGGCATCCCTCTTCTGTCCATTTTTTAATCGGATTATTTGGTTTTTGGGTATTAATTTGTATCCATTTTTTATATATTTTGGATACTAGCCCTTTATCGGATATGTCATTTGTAAATATTTTCCCCCATTCAGTAGGTTGCCTTTTAGTTTTGGTGATTGTTTCCTTTGCTGTGCAAAAACATTTTATTTTGAGATAGTCCCCATAGTTTATTTTTGCTTTTGTTTCCCTTACCTCAGGAGACATATCCAGAAAAATGTTGCTATGGCTGATGTCAGAGAAATTATTGCCTGTGCTCTCTTCAAGGATTTTTATGGTTTTAGGCCTCACATTTAGGTCTTTAATCCATTTTGAGTTTATTTTTGTGTGTGGTGCAAGAAAGTGATCCAGGTTCATTCTTTTGCACGAAGCTGTTGTTGAAGAGATTGTCTTTTTCCATTTTATATTCATTCCTCTTTTGTTGAAGATTAATTCACCATATAATTGTGGGTTTATTTCTGGGTTTTCTATTCTATTCCGTTGATCTGTGTGTCTGTTTTTATGCCAGTAACATACTGTTTTAATCACTACCGCTTTGTAATATAACTTGAAGTCTGGAATTGTGATACCTTGAGTTTTGTTTTTCTTTTTCAGGATTGCTTTGGCTATTTGAGGTCTTTTGTGGCTCCATACAAATTTTAGGGTTGGTTGTTTCTAGTTCTATGGAAATGCTTTGGTATTTTGATAGGGATTGCAGTAAATCTGTAGATTACTTTGGGTAGTGTAGACATTTTAACAATAGATGTTCTTCCAGTCCACGAGCGTGGATTGCCTTTCCATTTCTTTGTGTTATCTTCAATTTCTTCCATCAGTGTTTTATAGTTTTCAGAGTACAGGTCTTTCACCTCTTTGGTTAAATTTATTCCTAGATATTTTATTGTTTTTGGTGCAATTGTAAATGGGATTATTTTCTTAATTTCACTTTCTGCTGCTTCATTATTAGTGTATAGAAATGCAACAGATTCCTGTACGTTGATTTTGTATCCTGTGACTTTACTGAATTCATTTGTCAGTTCTAGTAGTTTTTTGGTGGAGTCTTTCAGGTTTTCTCTATACAGTATCATGTCATCTGCAGATAGAGTTTTCCTGCTTCCCTACCAAGATAGATGCCTTTTATTTCTTTTTTGTTGTCTGATTGCTGTGGCCAGGACTTGCAGTACTCTATTGAATAAAAGTGGTGAGAGTGGACATCCTTTTCTTGTTCCTGACCTTAGGGGAGAAGTTCTCAGTGTTTCCCTCTTGAGTATGATGTTGGCTGTGGGTTTTTCATATAAGGCTTTTATTATATTGAAGTATGTTCCCTTTAGCCCTACTTTGCAGAGGGCTTTTATCATGAGTGGATGTTGTACTTTGTCTAATGCTTTTTCTGCATCTATTGAAGTGATCATATGGTTTTTATCTTTTCTCTTATTGATGTGGTATATCATGTTGATTGTTTTGTGAATATTGAACCACATTGGTGTCCTGGAAAGAAATCCCACTTGATTGTGGTGTATGATTTTTTTTTTTTTTTAGGTGTCATTGGATTCAGTTTGCTAATATTTTAGTTGGGGATTTTTGCATCTATGTTCATCAGGAATGTTGGTCTGTAGTTCTCTTGTTGTGGTGTCTTTATTTGATTTTAGAATCAGGGTGATACTGGCCTCATAGAATGAATTTGGAAGTTTTCCTTCCGATTCTATTTTTTTTTTTAAATAGTTTGAGAAGAATAGGTATTACCTCGTCTTTAAATGTTTGGTAGAATTCGCCTGAGAAGCCATCTGGTCCTGGACTTTTATTTTGGGGGAGTTTTTTGATTTCTGATTAAATTTCAATGCTGGTAACTGGTCTGTTCAAATTTTCTATTTCTTCCTGCTTTGGTTTTAGTACTTTCACATATTTTAAAAACATACTCCCATTGAACTGCAGTCAAGTATAAACTTTTGTATTCTCTTTTCTTTTACACAGGTATGGAAAGCAGAGACCAGTGGCCCTTTCTGTCTGAATTACAATGGTTGAAAAGGAGAAGGAAGAGAGCAGTGAATGTGAGTGTGGCGTTGAACCATAGGTGGGGCCACTTCATTCAGTTAAACTGTGTGCCTGAAATCACATAGTATCTGAGTATATCTAAAGCAGTTGAGATTTGGGTAACATCCTTTCACAAACCAAAACAACAAACTAAACTCTTCCTATGGTTTGCGTCTTATAGGCATATTGCTTTTTATTCAGCTTTTTCTATTTGATGTAAACTGGTTACAGTGTCCTATGAACCCTGATGGCATATAAGGAATGTATTATTTTAGCTTCATTTTCAAAGCATTTTCTTATGAAAAGTACAGTGCATTTTTTCTATTAAAAGTACAGCAGACTTTTTTTTATATGGCTTATATAACATTATGAAGCATTTTTGTTCACCAAAAAAGTAAGGGGTAGTATTAGGTTTTGAAATGTTGGCTATTTGTAGCTCTTTCAAACTGAAAGCTCCGATGTACCAAAATTTGAAGCTGGATATGTTTTCTTAAGGATCTATTTGACCATTGGTATCATGACAGTTACCAAATAAGAATCATGTAATTATATAATCAACAACTGTAGGATAGCTCCCATGTATTGATAAATGTATAGGAGCTTTGTAACTGAAATTACGTTCCTAGTCTTTTTCATAATAGATTAGAAAGCTGTAATGATGGGGACTGTTTCGTAATTACATGGTGAATGCTATGTAACTGAGAATTAATTCCACAGCATATAGATTACATGGTAATTTACTAGATAACTTAATGAGTAATTATACTGAAAATTGCACATTTTAGATAATGTTTTGCTGAATGTATTTTTTTGTGAAAAAATTAGACCACCAGTCATCAGAAACTTAGTTTCAGGTTAAATCATCCTCTCTTTTATGAGCCTGTCTTCATGTTATGGTGATTATAGATACAAATTTTGGTTTTTTACTTAGAGTTTTTTTTTTTTTTTAGATTTTATTTATTTATTTGAGAGAGAGAATGAGATAGAGAGCATGAGAGGGGGGAGGGTCAGAGAGAGAGGCAGACTCCCTGCTGAGCAGGGAGCCCGACGTGGGACTCGATCCCGGAACTCCAGGATCATGACCTGAGCTGAAGGCAGTCGCTTAACCAACTGAGCCACCCAGGCGCCCTTTACTTAGAGTTTTTTTTCTCACTCTTGAAGATGTGGTTGGTAATAATAAGTTTTATATAGGCTACTGACATTTCACTACAGTCCACCCCTATCAAATATAAACTGATCAGTGACCTTGTACATAAAGAAAAAAAGAGTCATCGTTATTGGTTTCCAACTATGAAAAAAGAAAGTCCAAATGATAATTAAAATGCTTAGCCCTTGCTCTTAAAATTAGGAATAATCAAAATTTAGAAGCATTTAGAAAATAGTAATTATCAATGTTTGTTCCTTTGAGAAGTTGTGTGGTTAAGATTTAGTACATTATTATTAAAATTTCACTCCAGTGAGTTAATGTTTCTTTTGACTATATTGATAGCTGTTTTCCACATGTACTGTGCTGTTCTTATTAAATGAGCTTTAAGTAGATTTCCTTTGAAGTTTTAAGTAGATAAGAATCTTTTTTACCACATTTTAATGCCAAAGAAATTGAGATTTATTTATTTTAGCAGAATTATACTATACACTTTTCTCTAGGATATTTTTACATATGAAAATCATATAAAAATAACGTGGGCTGGGGGTGCCTGGCTGACTCAGTTGGTGGAGCATGTGACTCTTGATCTTGGAGTCATGAGTTCGAGCCCCATATTGGGAGTAGAGATTACTTAAAAAAAAATCTTAAAAAAAAATACCACAGGCTTTTCTCTATCTTGACGAGTATTTTTTTTTTTAAGATTTTATTTATTTATTTGACAGAGAGACAGTGAGAGAGGGAACACAAGCAGTGGGAATGGGAGAGGGGGAAGCAGACTTCCTGCTGAACAGAGAGTCCAATGCGGGGCTCGATCCCAGGACCTTGGGATCATGATCTAAGCTGAAGGCAGACGCTTAACAACTGAGCCACCAGGTGCCCCTATTTTAATGATAATTAAATACAGTTCTTTTCTGAATACTTGAATGTTTATCCACACTTTACAGTCGCTGTCTTCGATTTTGCTTAGCAAGTTTGTTCCAGCGTGTTTTTTTTATAAAGTAGGCAGCAAAGCATTCTTTTTGAAAAATTCAAAGTCAATCTATAAGTTAATAGTCAGCATCAGAGATATATCCACCACCATTCTGACTATATTTTTATTTTCCCTAGCCATCTCGCGGTGTGTTTGAAGAAATGAAATATTTGGAACTTATGATTGTTAATGATCACAAAACGGTAAGAATATAAAGAATCAGTGAGTTTTAGGCCTGGCAGCTTGCTTAAGAAAGAATACATTTCACTGTATATTGAATCATTATTTGTTACTTACTAGGGCCAATATATTTAGATGCTTTGTTTCTTTGGAACTGTTGAATGACTTGATTTATTTCATGGTGTTTGGAAACACTGGGCTTTATAGAATTTTCACAACTCTAATAAACAGATGAATATTTAGTGGTTATGATGAATGGATTGAACTATTTGTTTGACATCTTTTACATACCTTCATTTAAAATTCTTATCCTCTACTTTTCTTCTTCTGTGTATTTGGCCACTACTTTCTAATTTTATTCCATGTCTTTGTTCTGAGAACATTTTTTTCTTACTAATTATTATGACTTGTGGCAAATGTAATTATAGGAAGTGAAGATGTATAATAAAGGCATATCCAAAGAGACAATCTTTGATGATTTATCTTCTTTAAATTTTGGAAAGATGAGTAATATTGTGCTACTTATGTCAAAGTACAGTGTGATTTAATGTGTCATCTCAATAACATTTAAAAGACATGGAAAATAATTATTGCCTCCACTGGCTGTTCTTGAAAATAGAGTGGAAACTTTTTTTTTTTTAAAAGGTTTCATTTATTTATTTGAGAGAGAGAAAGCGAGCATGAGCCAGGGAGAGGGGCAGAAGGAGAGGAAGAAGCAGGCTCCCTGCTTAGCAGGGAGCCCTACTAAGGGCTGAATCCCAGGACACCGGGGATCATGACCAGAGCTGAAGGCAGATGCTTAAGCAACTGAGCCACCCAGGCACCCCGAGTAGAAACTTTCTTAACCATGTTTTACTTAATCGTGTCCCTTGTAAAACAGGTTGGCTGAAGCCTAGAGCTTTCTAAAGAGTCTTGTCCAGTAGGGTGTTTGCAAGTATAACCAACACTTGGGGTATGCTTAAATATTTAACATCTAGCTCTCTGGGGAAAAAAGCCTTGATTTATAATGGTTACTGATACCTGTGATGTAAATACTCCCATCATGGCTGATTTCAAGCTACTGGAGTGAGCTCACTAAATGAGGAGCTGGGAAAAGTTGCATCCAGTTCGCTCTTGTGAACTGTTGGGAGCTGGCTCCAGCACCCCTTTGCTGCACCTCCCAGACTGTGTAGGCTCGTTGTACTTCTTGTTGTAACTATATAATTTAATTTAAGAAATTGTATAAACCAAGACAAAGAGTAGTTGTTTTTATGAAAACTGAGTTATATTTCTGGAAAGATGAGACTATTTTAAGAAATACTTAAAAGTCAGGTATGGGTGACAAACTTGTAAAAGATTGCAACAAAAATTCAGATTGCTTTGCATATATCATTAAGTCCTTGTTTTACTTTAAGGAGGCCAAATTAGATTAGTAGACGATAGGGTAAAATGACAGTGTGAAATTCTATTAGTAGACCCTACTCGAGAAAAGGCCTTGAAACCATAAATTTAAAAATATGGTGACTTAGGGGCACCTGGGTGGCTCAGTCGTTAAACGTCTGCCTTCAGCTCAGGTCATGATCCCATGGTCCTGGGATCGAGCCCCACATTGGGCTCCCTGCTCCGCGGGAAAGCCTGCTTCTCCTTCTCCCACTCCCCCTGCTTGTGTTCCCTCTCTTGCTGTGTCTCTCTCTGTCAAATAAATAAATAAAATCTTTTAAAAAAATATATGGTGACTTAATTTATTTTTAAACTTTTATTTGATTCTCTACATTAGCAGACTTTTTTTACTAATTGCCAAGTACTGGTTCAGTTATGTTGAGTATTATTCAGTGGAATACCTGTTAATTATATATGCAGATTTATTTTATTTACCAGTAGCTTTTAAATGTATTGCTTGATATATGTTAGAAGAAGCAGAGGAGAGGTCCTCTCTGGTCAGAAAGAAAACCAAATGTGTACACAGCCATTTTAGATAATGAAGGCTAAACTAAGAGTTTCAGAAGGACATTTGCTTGAAACCCCAAGATAATTTTTCATCTGAACTATTTTTGTTGATTGGGACATTGAAATTTTTTGTAGGTACTTCTCAGTCCTTAGCGTTGTGGCATGAAACTATGGCGTTAGACACTTCCGCTTTCTCTAATAGCCATTATGCAAATACTTTTAAAGTAGTGGAAGGAATAACTGTGATACGGTCAATGCCTCTAAATTCACAAAGTACCTTCACAGAGAGCTGGGAATGAAGAGAACCCTTCTCCAACCCCTGACTTTGATCTCCACATCTCCTGTTCCACCATACTCTAAAACTGTCATCAATCAGAGTAGGTATCAGTAACTGTATAAATAGGAAACAATAATTTTTAAAAAATATTATATACTTTGAATTTATATTTTAATCCTTTTAAATGGAAGCATTTAAATAATCTTGTCTTTATCTTATGACTATAAAACAGCACCCTCCCATTTAAAATATCATTTTCATATATGGAAATTTTCTGCACTTTATACCATATATTCTGTGATAAAGTTACCTTCTCTATCCTAGCAAATTTGTTAAGGGTAAACCTTAGTAATTATTTTATTATTATTGTTATTAAAATTGAGAGAGAACTAGTCATGATATGTTCATCTATCTTTGAAACTAGAATAAAAGAACTGTAATTTTCACTGATAAACTTGGAAGGAATACATAGTAAGAAATTAAATAAAAAGAAAGCTTTATTTTCGAGTAGTAATAATACCTAAAGTAGAAAGAAATTACCTAAGTGATTTCTACTATTTAAATAAACATTACATCTGGGCTAATAGGACAGAATATTCCTTTTGCTTTGAGACCAGGTTACATCCTAGTCCCACATAAGCGTGTCATTTTATAAGGATTTTTCTTCTTTTGAGAGGTGAGAAAAAAGTTTTTTTAAGGTGTGCTTTATATGAAATGAAGAAAATGAAGATTGTTTTTGAATTTGATTGCCACAAAGAAGTAGTAAATCAGAACATGGGTCAGAGTCCTGAAATTCACATTTTGAAGGTAAAACTGAACTAGAATAATTAACATCTGTTTTTTTAATACCTGGAGTTTTACTGTTGGCTTTTAGAATGATCATCCTTGAAATGACTCATCATCATACAATCTTTGTGCTAGATGAGGCAACACAGTTGTTTTGATAACTGTCACCCTAAGATGGAAAATCAAGCTCTAATTTTAATTTTTTTCAAAAAGCAAATTTCTTTAAGCGTTGTAATTGTTCAGGAAGGAAAAATAAATTTGTCACTTTAAATGTAAATTATTTTCAGTGATCACAAAATGTGAAAGTAAGTTTTATCATAAATGGAGATTGCACATTTTTCTTTGTATGCAAAATTATTCCTCATTCATGCAGGAAATAGAAACATTTTGCCTACATTCATGTTCAAGCTAATCTCTTTAATTCAGAGTAACCTAATATTGGCTTCCTGAAAAAAGGCAGACACCTTATTTTGAACAAGCATCATGTTATTGGTGGCTTTCAATTAGGAA
This sequence comes from Mirounga angustirostris, assembly GCF_029215605.1. Classification (NCBI taxonomy): domain Eukaryota; kingdom Metazoa; phylum Chordata; class Mammalia; order Carnivora; family Phocidae; genus Mirounga; species Mirounga angustirostris. The sequence continues at coordinate 166,489,951 of NW_026991711.1, forward strand.
GGGAAAATCCCTCAATTTTGTAGAAAGCATCTTGGTAGCTAGCTGGTGGAAGCTAATTTGTAAGCCAGTTATAGCCTTGATAAGGGTCTGCAAACATTTCTTTGAGCCACTTGAGCTAAATATAAATATGAAAAGCCTTATTCTAATAGAAAATTGGTTGAAATATTTTAAAGTGCACGAAAAAAGTTTTGCTTACATTTTTGCTGTATCCATACGTACAAGTCCGAGTGCAACTGTGTTATCGCTCAAATATTTTTCAATTTAAATCTCAATTTGAACCCTATTTAAAAACCACTATACTTTATGGGCACATTAACAAATTACGAGTTCTCATCAAGAACTGTGATTTCTTGGGAATATACATTAACTATTTTATCAGAATTGTTAGCTGGAAAAGTTTATCTCCTATCTCAACCCAGAGTAGGCATTGAATTCCAGCTGTGTGACCTTGGATAAGTTCTTTGTCCTCTCTGAACCTCACTGTCCACATTTCTAAAATGGTCTAATAAAACCCACCTCACAGAGTTTGAGGAGCAAATATTTGTTGTAGGAGAAACACTTATAGATCCTGGTAAATCTTAGCTGCTGAATTAAGTGGAACTTCAAGTGAACAAATCTCATGGGTACCCTAGCTGTCCTCTTTCGTGCTCTCTCACTCTCTTTCGTGCTGCCGCAGTGGACACGGTTGATTATGCTCTCCTATGTGAAACATTTTCTTCATCTTTTGGCTTCTGTTGACACAACAGCTCTCCCACTTTACTGGCCTTCCTTCTTAGTCTTTTGCATCTGGCCTCTAGGGTTATGGGAGTGCTCATAGCTTGGTTTTGGGCTCTCTTTTCTCTCTATAACTCTTGCCAATGTGAACACTTCCAGTCTCAATCTTTAAATAATATCATGACTTTAGGGACGCCTGGGTGTCTCAGTCAGTTAAGCATCCAACTCTTGGTTTCAGCTCAGGTCATGATCTCAGGGTCGTGAGATCGAGCCCCACATTGGGCTCCGAGCTCAGCAGGGAGTCGGATGGAGATTTTCTCTTTCCCTCGGCCTCTGCCCCTCTCCCCTCAAAATAAATAAATAAAATCTTAAAAAATATATATCATGACTTTAAATTTATCGCTCTCTACTTTATGCCTCTAGCCTCCTGAGTCCATACTTATGTATCAACTGTCTACTTGCATGCCAGCTTCAGTACTGAATAGGCATCTCTAACATTTCTAAATCAGCACTCTTGATCCCTTAGTCCTAAGCTTCTCTTCACCTAGTCTTTCTCATTATTTTAAATGTCACCTTTATTCCCCCAGCTATTCAAATTCAAGACCTGGCAGTCATCCTTTATTCTTCTCTTTCCTCACCTTCCACATCCTATACATCAGCAAGTCCTGGGAACCCTACCTTCATAGTGTGTCCACCCACTTCTCTCTGCAGATGTCCAGCCTTCATTATCTTTTACCTGGACTCTTGCTTCCATGCTTGACCCTTTCTAATTCACTTACCCCACAGCAGATGGAGCTTTCTATAAAGGAAATCAGAGACATGGAAATTAAAAATATGAAATAAGTGAAAAACATCGCAACATCAAAAAAGACTTCATTAATTTTTTAACTTGCATCTCATATTTTCGCATGATCATTATACTACAAAAAGAAGTCTCCAAAATGGACAAATTAATATTCAGAAGCAAAATAAAGTTAATTGTCATAGGTATATAACACCACTGCCTTAGAATAGGTGTCAGTTAATATTTTTCATTTCTTTTTGTAATATGTGCTTCTTAATGTCAAGACTTTTAATATTGTCATCACCCCAAAGGAACTTAATGCTGAGGCTTTTGCTTTTACTTTAAAAAATATCTTTGAAATTTTTTAGCGTGTGGAATTTGCTGGACAACTTAAAATGCTTAGCTATTTACAGCAACTTCTTTATGCCAGGTTTGAAAACCCTGTTAAAGTGCGTTAAGATTCTTAGATCAATATGATGTTTTTGGCCCAGTTACATGCACAGATTGATGTTTACTCTTAAAGAACACATGGAGACAGTTTGGGTCAGATTATGATGCACAGTGACAGCAGTAACATCAAGTCTGAGTCCATTCTGAGTCCAAGTCCATTCAGGCTGATCTAACAAAACACCGCAGACTGGGCGGCTTATGAATAACAGAAATTTATTTCTCACCGTTCTAGGGGCTGAGAAACCCAAGATCATGGTGCCAGCAGGTCGTGAGGACCTGCTTCCCGATTCATAGGCAGCACCTCGCTCTGTCCCCACTTCCTCTGGTGCAAGGGGCAAGGGAGGTCTCTGGAGCTTCCTTTGAGGGACTAATCCCATTCATTAGCCTTCTGCCTCATGACCAAAGCATCTCCCAAAGGCCCCACCTCCTAATACCATCATTTTGGGAGTTAGGATTTCAACATATGAATTTGGGGGGATATAAACATTCACATCATAGTAAGTGTTATAAATGCAAAATGGTAATAAATTAGTGAATGCTACCAATAACACAGTACTGATTTATTGCACATTTGTCATGGGTTGTCATTGTATGAAGTAGCATAAAAAATAAATACCAGGGGCGCCTGGGTGGCTCAGTTGGTTAAGCAACTGCCTTCGGCTCAGGTCATGATCCTGGAGTCCCTGGATCGAGTCCCACATCGGGCTCCCTGCTCGGCAGGGAGTCTGCTTCTCCCTCTGACCCTCCCCCCTCTCATGTGCTCTCTCTCAAATAAATAAATAAAATCTTTAAAATAAATAAATAAATAAATAAATAAATAAATAAATACCAGGTATGTAAGCATGAAGACATATATTCTTTGTTTAAAAAAAAACATAGTACTGGGGTAGAGAGAGAATGAAATGAAGAGAGCCTGACAAATTTATAGTATGAAAGTGGGCAGAGGAGGAAAAAAAAAGAATTTCATGGATTTCCAGAGTAGAACCGTTTTTAATCTTTATGAAAGATATGTTACTAAAGACAGATTTTAAAGATTTATGGTGCAAATCTGATTCAGTAGTTTTGAGTATGTTTTCCTTTTTCCTCAGTAGAGGGTGTGATCCCCCTGTGGTAGACTCCAGTTTTCAAATGTCCTCTCAAAGACATACTGTACAGTATTCTTTGCTAAAACTGTAGCCCTCCAGATGTTGTTGTGGAATTATTCTATTAATTTATTTTTATTTATTTTCTTAAATAATCATAAATAACCATAAACAATCTTAAACTATCCACGCACTTCATTTTTACTTTTTGTCCCTCCTTTGTTCTGACTTGAAACAGTCAAAAGCCAAGGCTTCGTTTGGAGGAGGCATTCTTCTGAAAGAATATACTAAAATGTATAAAAAATGCGTTCTATATCATGGCCAGTATCTAAAGTGCTGCCTAAGAAATTTTCTTGGTCAGTGTCTGGTCTTGAGTTTAAAGGGAGAAGGGTGTCCAGTTGGGACTAAATTTCTTCGCTAAGCCCTTCGTAAACTGTAATGGTTGTTTCAGTGAACACAAGAAGATTGCATTTGTAGACATTAAGACTGAATGAACTACTCATTTCTCTGGTGTAAAGCTTCTCACACAGATTTCTACAGGTTCTCTCCATACTTGGAACTGGTACAGGTGTTTTAGATGGAGTTTTGCTGCCTAATAGAGAATCAAAAAAACACCACTATATCCAACATGGTGCGAGCAGAATTGTCTATTTTTAATCCCTATTTGTACTATTGCTGTGAAGTGTCTGCTTTTACTGAAGTTTGAAATTTGCCATTAAATTATGATTTGGCAGTAACTGGTTTATCCTTCTCCCCCCAGTATAAGAAATATCGCTCTTCTCATGCACACACCAATAACTTCGCAAAGTCCGTGGTCAACCTTGTGGATTCTGTAAGTATCCCAGTTTTCTTGAACCTATTTTCCCAAGACGGGATGGTTTATAAAAAACACCATCCTTAAGCTCATCTGGCTAAGAAATTTCCATATATTTGCCTGATAAACATATATGGTCTGCTTCCACGAAAAGTAGTGTTATCAAAGTTTTGGGGGCAGTTGGGTCATTCTCGGTATGCCAAAGATGCATTAGTGTTGCTTCTAAGTGATGTCTAGACCTCTTTGTCACCCAGCCTAGAGGGACAAAAACACTAGAGAAAATTAACTGCCAAAAAGAGTGTAAATTACACTTGGCAAATGAGACTTTGTTAATGATGACCAGTTGAGCTTATTGTCTTAAATATATTGCAAGAGAGCTAATTGATTGAGGTGGAGTATTTTTTTTTTTTTAAGAACTCACATTTATTTTCTTAGTAGTGAATGCTTCAGATTTTATTTCTAGATGACAGAATTAAGTGCAGTCCCCCAAATAAAATTAATTTGAACCAGTAAGATATATATCTCCTTACAAAGACTTCTAGCTCTATAAATCATTCATATTGATATTTTTTCCCCTCTCATTTTGTAAGTTACAGAGAATAATGTTTAAGATTTTCTTCCTTTTTCCTGATTTAGGTAGAATTACATAGATGTGAATATTATTTGTTATGTTCCAATAAATAGTTCAGTTTGGCTAGTCATAGATTAAATATAGCATACTACTTTGTTTTCTAATGTAAAGTGCTATTTGTTCAGTTAAATCTATTTTTATCTGATATTTATGGTATGTTCCCTCTTAACTGGGAAAAAAAAAAAACTTTTTATGAATTGCCAACTGTCTAAATGATACTTATTTCCTCCAAAGAACTGCCTTTGAAACAGTCCCCAAACCTTTCATCACGTAAATACTCACAACATATACCTGTAGGCACAGCTGAGTAACGGTATAATACAGGTGGATGGTCATAGTGAGCCATATAGAGTTAGGATTGAAATTCTGAAAGCCAGTTTACACCTGGTTTATTAATCTTCTGTAATTTCAGCTCTTGTCAGCAGTCTTCTCAGAAGAAGACTATAAGTGAATATGGAAAAGAGAAGTTGCCAAAGCTGTTGACTTGGTAGCATCTCTGTGTTGGTCATTCTACCATGATTGAATAGAACCACATCTTGCAAAGTGGAATTGGGTTCTGAAGCTGGCTAACTAATCTTTAAAAGACATTACATTTAACTCGCTTGTTGTAAAATCATTATAGCTTCGGGTTGATTTAGGCATGATGATATTCCTTTTCTTCAGTGTGTTCGAAGATCACCCATTATTTTTTTAATTAGCTTGAAAATAGGACAAAATGATAGCCATCTTTGAAATTGCTTAATTGTGTGAATTGTTTAGCATCTGGGCCAAAAGTCGAGAAAGATACAGTTTAAATATTGGGAGTGAGGCCACCCTATGGTGAGGGGGAAGTGGGTGATATGAATCTGTTTTTCCCTCTTTTGGCCCAGATCTAGGATTCCCTCCCACTGTTCTTTTACGTGTCATGGCGCTGGGCCTCCAAGGACAAGTAAGCCATGTTGTTGGGCGCTGGTCCAAGGATTTAGTGATCTGTTTCAATCCTGCTGGGCTGACTGGTCGTACTGCACTATGAGCCAGTAGGTCAGGCTCCAGCCACTCTTTGGGAGAGTGGTTTTACTGAACGCTGTTATGAATTTATGTCCAGACTTTAGAATCTTGACATCCCTACTGTCCATCCCCTAGTGAGATGCCTGGCCAATAAATGTGCTGATTTGGGATTAAAATAATCTTGTAGGAGAGGCTGAATTGTGTGATTGTTCTTTCTTTCTTTCTTTTTGTTCTTGGAAATGAGAAAGGAAAGAAGATTCTTTATGATGAGCTAATTGTGACCTCATGTTCTCCTCTCACCTCCCCTCCTGTCCTTCCACTGACTCTGAATCACTGACTGTGCATGTTTGACCCAGTGTTTTCCTCCTGCACCTGTCCTGTTGTATACCCTCAGATTTACAAGGAGCAGCTCAATACCAGGGTTGTCCTGGTGGCTGTAGAGACCTGGACTGAGAAGGATCATATTGACATCACCACCAACCCTGTGCAGATGCTCCATGAGTTCTCCAAATACCGGCAGCGTATCAAACAGCATGCTGATGCTGTGCACCTCATCTCGTATGTACCTGCGGTCTTTGATCTTTATGCCCTTATTGTATCCGTTAAGTTATATGTCAGTGTACTGATCTTGAATTGATTCTTCTTTCTGGTTATGTAAGTAGCAGGGAGGTAAGTTGTCTGGTGCTGGGACGGTGGTTCCATGGTCATAAGATTTACCTTCAGAGCACGTTCTTACTTTCATGCTTTCCATCCTCCAGGTCAACTCATGATTCAAGGTGGCTGCTGGTGCACCAGCCTTTATTAAGCACCAGGAATATAGTCATGGAGGAGTTCAAAAGAGCCCTCCTTCCAGCTGAGTTAGCTCCTTTAAAGCAGATTTCCTGAAAGCTTTCACATATCCATTTTACCAACAAATCATTTCCTGGCTCTTAATCACATGCCACACATAGAGAGGGTTGCAAGAGAGGCCAGGAAATACAGTCTTTTGAGGTGAACCATTGAATAAAATTGAGATTTTATCATTGAGGAAAAGGATGACCATATGGTCTTTCAATATAATAGGTGGTTTCCTTTTCCATTCATGGCAAAGCTGTTTTCAGACAGTCCTCCAAGGTTCTGTCCTGGAATCAGACCCACCAGATTCCTCTTTCCTTGCCTCTCGCCTTAGCTCTTTACTTCTTTTTCTCTCAGTCTATAATCAGCAATGTATAATAATTTATAATAATCGGTCAGTGCTTAGTAGGTGCTCGATTAATGTTTGTTCAACTGACATTGCTTCACACAACATAAATTTAAAGGTATTTATGACAACATAAATCTAAAGGTATTTAAAATGTAGTTTTTGATTTCTTGAGGAAGAATGAGTTCGGGGTGTTCACTGTAGAAGAGGGAGTAGGTGTGTCTTGGGAGAGTGTGTATGATGGTCACTGTGTTGGTTTCCTGATACACTTCCTTTGTCTTTAGGCGTATGACATTCCACTATAAGAGAAGCAGTCTCAGTTACTTCGGAGGTGTCTGTTCTCGCACAAGGGGAGTTGGTGTGAATGAGGTAAATTTGATCAATTTTCCTAAAGTAGAGCTTTATCTTTGCATCTGACCTCTTTCTTCCCTGTGGCCTAATTTCCATCCCTCTCAGGCTTGTTTAAAATGACAATGACATAAGAATAAGGTATGAGTGATTTTCATTAGTAAGTGGAACCCAAAGTGGTCTTTGGTGTTAGAAAGGAAGTATTGCTTCATTTCATAATGATGGTTTTTCATGTTTATCAGGCAAATGCATGCCAAAGAGTGATCCAGAGATTTTTTTCACCTCTATGGATAAGTTTTTATAAACTTATTATTCCTTTCCCGATAACTTTAAGCTATCATGCTCTCCTATGCATGTTAGGTTTAACTCATTTAAATCAAAGAGTTTATGATTATATTTAATCAGTATCTTTGTTTTCTCCCTATGTAAATTTTTCATCTTTATGCCTTCTACCTATATCTCTGTAGAATTCATTGAAACAAATATTTCCTTAGTCTCATTGTTTGGATTCCAGTACCTTCATTTATATCAAGGAAATCCTTACGCCTGTTGGCAACAGCACCCAAAAAGCTGAACCAACTATATCTAAACCCTGATCGATGCCAGAATATATTATACCAGCTTATCCCAATAGCCGTCATTCAGTCGAGACCTCTCTTGGCATATTTGTAGTAAGTTGAATTCATTCTTGGTTTGGTATGAGTTGAATCAGGGCATAGCCTTTTATGGCTTGTATTTTATGTTTCCATGTGAGAGCATCACGTTCGGAGAGATGCCACATAGGAAGAGAGGCTTTCTGCTTCTTGGGCCCAGTTGCAAGGAAGAAGTGAGAAGGAGCATATGCCCTCCTTTGATGCTTGTGAGGCTCTACTTAGGGAACTGAGATGATATGTGGTGATGATTAAGAAATAATAACTAGCTTTGTGCACTCTCTCAAATGTCTCCCACACACTTTCAACTCTGAAAAACAGTATGGTCTTCCAATGGCAGTGGCACAAGTATTATCGCAGAGCCTGGCTCAAAACCTTGGAATCCAATGGGAACCTTCTAGCAGAAAGCCAAGTATGTACATTGACCTTCTTACTCGCTTTCATGTGCCATTCTGTCTGTATAATGCATGTCCAGTCAATAATAAATAAATATTTCTCATTCCTAAGTCGTGAGAGTTTAATTGTAGTATACCTGCTTCCTCTTAAAAAAGACGATCGAATGAGCAACTTAAGGTAATTCTTAATCTGTTCGGGTTGTAGGGAGTTCCCCTTTAAAATTCATAAAAATCACACCCATTTTCTCAGAAGAGGAGCAGCTCTTTCTCACATCGCAGAGTGTTGGGGTTCAAGGGAGGGGGTGGATATTCACCCTCTGGGTTCTAAGCAGGGGAGTGTAGACACTAGGTGTCAATAAAGTTCCACTGGGGGTCAATAATAGTACAACTGGACCAGGAAATAGCTTAGATCTAGTGTCAAAAAGGAGCTCCCACTCTAATTAAACTTCCCCACCTACCTCCCTCTAACTGAACTCACCCACGTGGTTCCATCAGAAAGGCTCAGGAAGAAGCCTCCCCTACAGGTAGCCCTGCCGTAAGGGCCCTTTAAGCCTGGGAACGGGTGGAAGGGGATAAGCCTCTCGTGGGCCAGCAGTGCCAAGAGGGAGTCCAAACAGGACCCCAGGCCCCACTCAGTGGGACAAATGCAGCCAGTGACTGCTGGCGTCACTCTCTTCGTTACTCAGAGGAGGGGAAGGTGGAAGCACAGGGCTGACTTCCAGGGGCGAAGTACGCAAAGCCCACAGTGGTTTTAGGAGTCCATGAAAAATCTCAGTTTCTTTAAAAATCAGGATAAAACCCAACCTGGATTATATCCTCTTTAGACCAACAAAGTAGTAAAATGCAATTTCTAATACATTTCTTGTGGCATCAGGCAAAAGTGCCGAGGACCCACAAAAGTCATAATGGGATCTTGTGGAAAGAAAGACCGAGGTATTCCCTCAAATTGTTCTCTTAAGTGGAAGTCTGCTCCCCTCTGTGAAAATACCAGATGCCAATAGTAAAGGTCTCCCTGCCCACCTCAGCTCCCGAGGAAGAAAAGGACAAAAATCTACTGTAACATTATCCTACATTTTCTACCTTTTTGACAACTATCAAATAATTGTCATTAATGCATAGTGTTATGGAAACTTGAAACAAAATATGTATCCAGGAGCTTCTCAATTCCCTTTGTGGGTGTATTAAGTTATCACTTGATGGGTATATTAAGTCTGGTGGCATTTAGCAAATATCCACAAACTTTCATTTATTAATATCTTGCTCAGAGTATTTGCTTTCCCAAGGAAACGCATAGTATATGTTAAAGGAGGTGTTTTGGGTTTCATCAGCTGGGATGGATGGCCTTAGTATCAGAAAGGAGTGGGACCAGGTTTATGACCTTGTTTGAGAACCCTGGGGGCTGGAAGAGGCCAGCGCTGGGGTCAGCTGAGAGATGTTATGGAGTTGGGTGAGGGGGTGGGGTGAGAAGCAGGGGTTCAGGACCGATGCCCGGAGTAGTTCCTTCCTAAAATGTTTTAATCCTTTGTGAATTGTTTGTTTAGGAAGATAGTTCTTTAGTTCTGAACTTTGGCTTTTAAAAAATCCATTTGGAAGTCTTTCTTTAAAAATATGTCTGTCTATGATAGAAAAGAGAATGGGAAAAAATAAATGAAAAGAACAGCCCATCGTACGATATATCAGTATGTCAGTCTCTGGCATCTAGGTTGAGTTTGTGATTGTTGTTTAATTTCAGTGACTTACACTTTTATTTTGGAATGCTCTCTTTTCCTAAACCTTTGAGTGTAGTGTTCTTCAAGTCTCTGGCCAAACCTCACTTTGAATCTAGCAAATGGAATTCTGTCCTATAAATTCCAGCGTGCTCTGTTGGGCAGGCTTCAGTGATGCCTCATGACGTGTGCAATAGAGCATCACCGCTCATCTCGTGTGAGCCCCCGAACCACTCTGGGAGACAGGCAGAGAGGCTGTTCTCCATTTTCAAGGTGGAAACACTGAGACCCAAGAAATACTAAGTCACTTGCCTGCAGGACTTGCCTTTCAGGTAGAACTTGGCCTAGAACTCAGGCTTTTCACTTCCAGACCAGGCTACTTTTCATTAAACATTGGAACTGGGAACTCAATTGAGTTTTCTGAGTTACAAAAATGAAGAGAGTGACAGTTTTATTTCTCACCAGCTGTTGTCTTAGGAAACAACCTGTACTTCTGGAAAGGATATAAAGAAATATTGATTGAATGGAAATAGATTTTGTTTGGTGAGACTTCACATTCTGTATCTACATGACATGGAATTGGGAATAAGGAATTATCTCAAGAGTTGCAATGCAAATTAAAGACGTGACTTTTGTTGTTGTTTTTCTTTTCTTCTGTTGCTTCTTGTTATTTCATTGGACTAGAATGTGACTGCACAGAATCCTGGGGTGGCTGCATCATGGAGGAAACAGGGTAAATTTTCATTATACGTGCCTTTGATATCTGCCTTTCACTGACATTGCTGCATATAATTAGATACACTGTCTCTCAGGTACTGATCTTTTAGGCTCAGCACTCAGTATAAATCCAATCATTAATTATCTGATATTTTAAAAAAGAAAGGACTGATTCACCTTATATTTTAATTTTTTATAATGTTGATAAGAGCAAAATATAGTAACAACTTCTATTTCTATTAACCTTTAAAAGAAGCCCATTATTAAATGCTTCTAAGTTTAGTAGATACATTAATTTTTTAGTGCACTTAGACTAAGAGCTGGTTGTCTGCCTGGAGCAGTCAGTGAAAGTCCATTTTGTCATCAATTTATATTTTAAGGAACTCGCAAATAGATATGTTTGCTCTAGTAAAAATTGTACTATACTGCTTATATAATCCATATAGTTTTTTTTTTAATTAAGACAGATTTATTGTGTCTAAATTAGGTATCATCTCTTGATAGACATTTGAACATTTTCTCACCTATCTCTTCTCTTCTTGTGAGGATACTTGGAGAACTAGAGTCACTGCCCCGGAGCTGCTATTGGTGTCTGTGAACCAAGGCCTGGAAACATTGCCCCCGCCCCATCCCCCAGCCCCTGCCCCTGTGGGAGCCATTGACCCAAGGCTCCCTAAGCTAGAGCCTACTCCTACTAGACGTAAGAGGTTGTCTCACCCAGCATCTCTCCTGTTTCTTCTGCACATGCCAGAGATCTGCTCAATACATTGCCTGTTTCTGGTCCTCTCCGTCTCCTGAGGAGCCCCAGTGGCCAGAGGCTCTGACCTCCTTGTACAGAGTCCCTTCTTTACGCTCCCACCAGGAGTCCTGCTCCTGGTGGAAAAGAGGAGTGTGATCATGAGGGATTGCAGAGAGAGTCAGCCATTCTACCTGCTGCTTTAGAACATGTTTCTAGAAATGTAGTTTAAACCTGAAACTGTAGACTTTCATTCTCCCCTTACTGTTCTACCATAGTTTAGTAACATTATGGCTTAAACAGCATTTTTGCGGACTACTATAGGAAGGTAACACCATTTATAATATTGCTTCTATAGGGAGGCACCTTCTGTCTTCTAAACTCCCAATTTCTAAATGGATTTTTGGACTGGCCACCCAGAGGATAGAATAAAACTATTTAAAGCTAATATATATATATATTTTCTCAAGTATACATTTCTACATAGTTCCTTTAAGAGATCACTGTCAACAATGACAAAAACTTTTCCTACTTCCATATACTACCCTCATGCATCAGGGTACAAGAAACTTTAGGATTACATCCTAGAATCCGTGGCCTGTCGCTCTCAAATCAAGTACTATAACAAATACGCCCAAGGAATCAGTGTGTATGATTCAGTTTAACTTTGACCGTGTGTATAATATCTCCCCAGGTACTGACATAGAGATAGTAATTGGATTAATTAAATCACAAAGAGGCTCATATCATATTCCTAAGTCATGAATATATTTCAGGTTGAGCCTAAAAAGCTATTATCTAATTCTAATTCAGAAGGAGCTTACCCTAATTCTGTTTTTACCGAGTGTATATGTGCTAAAAACATATATACATATATGTGTATATATATTCATGTATATACATGTATGTGTATATGTATATATATATAGTATGTGTATATATATATAGTATAATACTTCTCTTTCCTTGATTTCCTTGTTTGCCTCATTGGTGTTGCTGAAGTCCACATTATATAATCTTTAATAGATTGACCCTCACAATTCTTTCCTCCAAAGTAAAATCTAGTAGGTTCCTTTGCATCTTTTATTCAGGACAGAGGCAAAAAATGCTTGCCTTTACTGAGAGCAAACAAAAATGACCACACTTTAAAATATAGCTTAGGTGGAGAAGTTTTGTGATAAGCTTTCCAAAACTCTTCCAGGCCCAGGCACGGAAGGGCTTGGTTGCTGAGGAGGTTATAACCTGGCCCCAATATGTGGTTTTCTTTGACTATCTATTTTTACAAATTCTACCACACATACTTATTTGGCAATTTGAACATAAATGCCTTGTCATAACCTGTGTGGAATCATCTAGATCCAGAGTGAACCTGTTGTTCTAATCCAAGGGTTTTAATTTTCTTCTCTGATGCCTGCTTTTGGTAAATTATTTACATAATTGATTCTTTATTTTCTCAGGGTGTCCCATTCCCGAAAGTTCTCAAAGTGCAGCATTTTGGAATATAGAGACTTTTTACAGAGAGGGGGTGGAGCCTGTCTTTTCAACAGGCCGACAAAGGTTAGTAACTCAGAAAGTGTAATTATTTCTTTAATTTTTTTTTTTGCTTCTAAGACATTTGTTTAATGTACATAACATTCATGAAAGCACTAGCGTCTGAAATCATGTACAACTCAGATCTGCTCAGAATCCAGTCACAAATCTCTTATGGGAAAAGACTTAAACGCCATTCTTGCATTTTACTCTTTGTGAAATGTTGAAAAGTAGCTCCGTGACTTAATAAAATGAGATGCAAAAAGACATATCTTTTTACAACGGAACACTGCCAAATGTCAGATACTTGTCTTGGAAAACAGGTCTTTTTGGGGAGGAGGGGATTTGTCAATCAGATTAATATTTAGTCATAAAAGCCATTATCATGTTGAAGTCTGGTCCTGTTTAAATGAATGATAAAACTATAGTTTTGCTGCTTTGAATCTCTGATTTTTCAGTGCGAGCTGTAGCCCTCCCACTTTGTTCTGCAAACAAAGAAACAAACATTTCAAAATATATTTGAAGTTTACATGTTAGGATTTTCATCCTGCTGCTTAGAGATTGTGGTTTAGATTAAGATATATTGCTTAACCTGTTCCTCTGAGAAAAATCCATTTTCCATTGATATTCTCTCTAAGAGTATAACTAGTTTCCTGGCTTTTTTTTTTTTTTTTCCTTTTTAAGTGGTCTATTCTCCTAGACAGGAAGCATTACTAATATCAGCTAGCCAAAAAATAGCCCCAAGTATTTATGGATCTCATAAATACATTTATGTATTTATTATTTATTATATAGTCTCTTTATGTGGGTAGGTCCATGGTGTTGACTGGCATTTCATCAGGATTCATATATACATTGTCACAATCCTTATCCATAATTCCTTAACTCAAAAAGCTCTGAGAATTGCAAGTCTTTTTTATGAGTTTGCAGAAAACACGTCAGGCAGTAAAACTTATCTTGGACTGAAAACCTTTATTACCCCTCATAGTGTAAATATTCATAAGTATTACTGCAGAAATAGAAATGTTTTTGATTATAGGGTGTGCACCAGGCCCCTTAGGGCTATTACATAGAACATGGTAAATGTATCATACTTTTCTAAAATCTAGCAAAGCCAGAATTTTCAAACTCACTGGCTACAAAGCATTTGCGTAAGGGACCGTGGACCTCTAGTAGCGTATTTGGAAATGAATCGTCAACAGACAAAAAGACAGGATTGCTGCTAATTAGCAGATGGTATAGAAACTCTAACATTGCACACCTCATATTTCTTTTGAAAATACTACTTCATAAGTCAAATGTAGTCCATTTGCTGTACAAAATGTTTAATGCTCTATGAATTGAGAGAGCAGTGAAATCATGTTAACCTTCAGAAAAAAAATCAGTGACTAATGTGGATAACTGACAGAATAATTTACTCCTAGCCTCATAATTAAGTGATACCCCTGTAGTCAGGGGATGGTAGTTGGATGCCTGACATCTGTATAAAATCTCAGTGAGTCTGCAGAAAAAGAAACGGGAATTTTAAAGTGACCTTGCACCATTAAATCCAGCCGCCTGCCTTTCATGACATTGATCTCAGTGCAACAGGAAGCTGAAAACTTCGAAGTGTTCAAAGTGGGGGTAATGAGTAGTAATGATTGACATAAGCTGCTGACATTTATGAATTGGAGTATACATGACTAATTTCACCTGCCTTGCATCTCACCAGCCAATTAGAAGCATTGTGCCTGAGAGCACAACACTGAGTCCTAAGGTTTCTAGTGTGTGTGGAAGGATCCATCATTAGATTTCTGTAATTGCCTGTGAGTAGGAAGAAAATTATTCTGATAACTTGGAAACTAAATGAATATAACGATATATCCTCAATTTTAAAAGTTAGTAAATATGGATTTTTTTTAACCTACATGGCAGAATGATTTTTCTTTAAAAGCCTCTATGGATTCTAGTGGAATAGTTTGTATGTATGTATCAAAGAATTGGCTTTTTTTTCCCCAAGTGCTTTTAGTCAATGAATGTATGCATGCATAGTTTACATGTTATATTCCACATTATCTGCATGCCTCTTTTCTGCACTGTGGGACCCTTCCCACCTGCTATGTTTTCCACCTGTCGCTGGATGGAAGAAGGCTCCTAAGAGTGAGATCTAGCAGCTGGTTCCATGTGAGGACTGATAGGAAAGTGCTAGCCATGTTCCAGTCTGAGCTTCCCATTTCCATTTTCTCCTGCCTGCTGATAAAATACCACAGAGATCAGGACTGTTGATTTCACTTATTGGACTTTCCTATGGTGGAGTCTCACCCAAATATGCTGGAAAACTTTCTTGCTTTGAGTAAGAGTTTTTCCTTACTGGAAGTGGAAGGAGAATCGGGTCTTTCTCAGATGGACTCGGTGGAAGGCAACCCTTCCTTGGGGTCGCTGGAGGAGGAATCTCTCTTACCCTCTCATATTCCTGTCTCTGAGCATTTGGGTTGGAATGTGCTGTTCCAGTCTTCATCCAAGAATGATGGGCATGCATAGGGAGATCTTGCCCCAGCTAAGGGAAAACAGAAATATTTCTCATAAACACTCAACTGCCTCCACAATTGGTTGCAATATAGTTTGTCTGGCAAGCAAGTTCATAGCACTAGTAGAGTGGATTATTCTAGAAATCTGACTCTTCCATTGCTCCAGAAATGACTGAGAGATTTCTATACATCCGTGCATATGTCTGCACGTTTATTTAATATGCTTTAGACAGTGCAGATTTCTTTTCAATGCGAATGATGGGCATGGATTTCCAGCAGGACCTTTTCTACGCTTATTTGCATTTCCTTGATTGTATTTGTTACATTTGGCTGTGACTGAAACATTTTTATCTTTTTGACAGTTTTTGTGTTTTCTCAGCTGCCTGAAGATAAGTCAGTAAATTAGATATCTGTGAGTCTTAGCATTGCATCTTAGCTCCATTAGCAAATATGATAAATAATCTATTCCTTTTGACAGCTTATTTCCATTAATAAGTAATTCTAATGGTAGAGGTCATCTCTGGAGCCCACCTCCAGAGAATCCTCCAAGAAATAGTACCCCATTTGGAATATGGTTTTTAGAAGTGTTATTAATAAGTGAACAGTGTTACCCACAAAGACATCATTTGTAAGATGCCATTAACAACAGATCACAGAAGAATTTCACATGGTAGCGGATTATAGGACCATGTATGTGGCCCTATTGGTGTGTTGATTTTCTGTGATAAATTAAAACGTTTTTCCTTTCTCTTCCTAATCTCTTTTAGCTATTTGAGCCCACAGAATGTGGAAATGGATACGTGGAGGCTGGAGAGGAATGTGACTGTGGTTTACACGTGGTAGGTATAAGAGATCTTTCCTACCTTCAACACGGCTCCTCCCCAGAGCAAACAAGAATAGTGAGAAGCCTACAGGGTCCTTCTCTGTGGTCTTACTGCCTTTCTTTCTCATCTCTCTCATCAATGCTTAATCTCAGCTCAGACATGTTAGAATTAATCATGTCCTTATGGCCTTGTTTGAAAAAAACCTAATGGGTTCTTCTAATCAAATCTCCTACCTCTTAAAAATTCATAGCTCATATTCATCCCATTCAAATTTTACCAAATCATGAAATAGTCTTTCCATGGTATGTATTATTTTTGTCTTTATAAAACTAGTTAGAGTCTTGGGGCCCCTGCCTGGCTCGGTCAGTAGAGCACGTGACTCTTGATCTTGGGATTGTGAGTTCAAGCCCCATGTTGGGTGTAGAGATTACTTAAAAATAAAATATTTTTAAAAATCCGAAACTAGATAAGAGTCTTAAGAATGTATTGGAACTAACTGAAGGTGAGCAGCTTGCTAAGAAATAAGCTTACTTTTTGGTAGAGAAACCCTCTCACAGAAGATCATACTTTGCTGGAAAATATGGCAGGAAGGAATTTTATCATTGTTTAAAGTGATTATTTACTGAAATATTTGCTTGTTATTGTATAAGTCTCCTCGTGTGGATTATAAGTCACATGTGGAGAGAGGGTTGAATGACCAGCCTATAAGCTTTCTCACTTACTCACGTGAAGTGTTTCCTCTAGGAATGCTACGGATTGTGCTGTAAGAAATGCTCTCTCTCCAACGGGGCCCACTGCAGCGATGGGCCGTGCTGTAACAATACCTCATGTCTCGTGAGTCAACTGACACTTTCGCCTTCCTTTTCATCGACATGTTAGCTACATCTCTCAATGCGAAAACAGTATTTGTAGAGCTTGCCACACATTTGTTGATTAACCATGTGCCTCGCAATTTTGTAGAATCAACAAAGCTACCTAAATTCTGTGGGTCAAAGCATTTACCTTTACTATGATGCACTATCAACTATCCTATCTTTCAATGCCTCCTTAAGAAAATATACGTATACTCCTTCCAAAATAAACATTGAGAGTTGTCCTGCTAATGCAGATGAGAACCACATTAAATGGTTGAATAGAAGAGGGACAATTTCTGTGGTCTTTTTAATAATATGACCTACTTATAATATTTTTCTTTAAATTTATTACTATGTATATGTACATTTATTTTGGACCATGAACCTAAAACCTAGTGCTCACATTTTTTATGCTTGGGTTTAAAATCCCCTATAGAGGCAAGAAAGCTGGATAAAGAGGTAATCTATGTGTGTATATTTATATGTGTATATATACAGCTTATGTGTGTATGGACACAGTTCATTTCCCTCTGTAGAATCTCCAGTCAATTTTTGAAAAGTCATTTTTTAAATCTTCCTTTTTCTCATTTACTAAACCTCTAATATTCCTTATAACCATAAGGTTACATGATTTTATTATTTTATTCAATACAAAGAGGTATTAAGCATTATGGTATTTTAAGATACTAGCTTAGTTGCCTTATGTTCCCCACCAGATTATAAATTGCTTGACATCAGTGGTCTTTTTCCTTCATCTTTTACCCACCCCCTCAGTGTGATTGGTGTCACTGAAAGGAGTTCATATGAATTCACTGAAATTTGATTGTATATATTTAGCTAAAGCAAGATTAAGATCCAAGCTAATAGGTTCAATTAGTGAAGGTTGGGTGTGTATATTCAATCTTCAGAGAGATCTTAAATGTTTATATTTTAGTGATTTGCTCTTTTGTTTTAAACCATACTACTCTGTCTTCTTTACATAATTGCCATTACCTTGTTTTCCAAAAGTAATACTCTGAAACCGTGGGTTTTGAAATCTGAACATTTAATGCCTTGGTTAATGATTCATATTTACTACAGAGAGTGGTATCTGGGCATTGTCTCTATTCTGCAACTATCTTGCTAATTCATAAAGAGTTTGGTAATGGTTATGAGAGAGTGCCTGAATTATTGGTGAATATAACAATGCTAGCTATTTGAAATACTAATTAACACTAGCTCCTAATATTGAATTTTGATTTGCAGTTTCAGCCACGAGGGTATGAATGTCGGGATGCTGTGAATGCATGTGATATTACTGAATATTGTACTGGAGACTCTGGCCAGGTATGACAAACTGAGTTTTTAAATAATACATTTTACTTGCAAATATTGTACACAGTGGAAAGCTTTCAATTGGGCTACATGTGTGAATATGATTTGGTTTCTTTGTTTTTTGTTTTGTTTTACTTTGTTTTCCAGTAATTTCTAGATCTCCACTATGCCTTTATTTTAGGAACATTTATTGTGTTTCCTGGACCTAGATCTCTTTTTTCTTCCAAATTTCCCCTTCCTAATTAGTTCCCTTTATATGGTTTCTACCCAGCAAACTGATTTTTCTTTCCGTCCCCACATCTAAAATAGTATATTCACACTGATGAAGAATTAATGTACTGTTTGCAAACATTTTTAAGCCACCAAGTCCTTTCTTCTAAGAAAAAATTGATAGGATGCCCACCATAGCAGAGAACAAGGAACATTGCTCTGATTGAAGAGGGATCGGGAGCAGGTGTCCACATCTCTCGGTTCTGTCTCCAACTCTCCCCCACTTACATTGTCCTAGCATCATGCCCCATATGCTTTGGTGTGGTCTTCTTCACATTAAAAATTACTATAACATAATTAATGCTGCCTACTAGGATTCCTTTTTTATACAATTTTTATGTTTTAAAAATTTATATCACATTATTTTAAGTCTTCATTTTTCATTCAAATGGGCATTTGTTGAGCACCTGCTGTGTGCCAAGCACTGCTATAAATATTGGGATATGGTAGGGAACGAGATAGGCAAGTCCTTGCAATTACGGAACTTACATTCTGCAGGTGGAGAAATAAGTCAACAAAAACCGGTGGTGCTAAGTGCTAAGTGTAATGTAAGGTGATGTGGGATATGGGGTGGGGGGCTTTAGGTGGGGTGCTCAGGTGTATTTTCCTGGAGGAGTTGGCATTTAAGTAGAAAAGCACAGAAGGAGCTAGTCAGAAAACAGCGAGTTAGGAAGCTTGGCTTCTTCAAGAAATGGAATGAAAGCGGGGATTACTGGAGAGTAGTGGGAAAAAATCAAGAGGAAGTCAGGAATCAAGGCAGTTAGGGAATAGGTAAGAATTTTGGATTTCATTCTACTTTTATTTTTTCTCTGACATGACTTCAAAAACATGTTCCTGTACTATTACTCAGTTTTTATAAATACCCTTTTTACAATTGCACGAGAATCCGTCATGTGGATTCATCAGTTGACTAGTGACTTGTTATCCAGTGGTGGATATTTAGGTTGTTGGCGGTTTTTCATTATTGTAATTAATATGGCAGTGAACATCTTTTCTTTATGCATATTTCTCGTTCAGGATTCGCTCCTTAGGATAAATTGCCCAGAAATAATGGAGTTATCTGTTGCCAGGTATTATGGTTTCTAAGGGACTCCCCATAAACAGAGTACAGTTGGCGGTCAAAATACTATTTTTCGTATTGAATATGGCCAAGTTGGAAGCCATAACTTAGTGTGAGAACTAAATGAGCTCTTTATAGATCCTAGATTCAGGTTGTAGGAACAGGTTATTGACAAAGTGGGTCTGGAGCGACTTCTCCTTGCAGAGATGGGCCGTTGTCTTGTATGTGTTGGAGGAGCAGCGAGAGTAGTATGATTTATGTGAGTAGGCAAGAGAAGAATGGCAGAACGGAGCCAAAGGGCCAGTAATTCTTCCCAGGTTTGTCAGTCATTCGGTCACTCTACCTGCCTCAGGGGGAATGGAGTGTGGCAGCAGAATAGCTGGAGGTACCCTGAGTTCCCTTCACTGGGAAAAAACAAGAGGGGAGGGAGACAAAGGTTTCTAACTAACCTTTTTGGAAGCTCTTGATGTGTATTTTCTGAGATGCAATTCAAAGGGACCCTTTTAAGGATGTGATACAGTGAAATATGTTCAGGCTATTCTTTATTGATTTTTATGCATATCTGTTTCTTCTATTTATATATGTAAATGGGTTTCTTTGCAATTTTCCTAGAATATAGTAAAAGGAGTGTTAGAATTGTGGGTTTTGTGTTTTATGCCAAGTTTTATGTTTTGTGACAATCCTGGTATACTGTTTCACTGAGTTATATTTTTAGTTTTGTAGAATACTACTATTCTTATACCCATCATATATGGTTTTGGTTCTGTGTTTCAGCTCTTTTCGAAGTACAGTATTTTCATTTCAGCCTTTAATTCCTGAATTGCCATAGAATTTACTGGAAATAAGGCTTTTATAATGAGGGCTCTATGTTCAACTTAATATTCCAGTGTCTAAATTTTTAAAACATTCTTTTTTTTAAGATTTTATTTATTTATTTGAGACAGAGGGAGTGGGAGTGAGCAAGAGCAAGCAGCGGGGTGGGGGCGAGGGAAAGGGACAAGCAGACTCTGCACTGAGCGTGGAGCCTGATGCGGGGCTCGATCTCAGGGTCCTGAGACCATGACCTGAGCCAAAATCAAGAGTCGGACGCTTAACTGACTGAACCACCCAGGTGCCCTAAAACGTTCCTTTTGCCTCATGTATGTATGTAAGGTGAAAATTGCGCTGTTAAATTAATTTCTAAGTGGCATATTAGAATAGCATGTTCTTTTAGCAATAATTTCCTTATATGACCAGAATGTGCCTGAAATAGATAATCGGAGTAGAGGGAGTTAGGATCCCCCAGAATTCTTCTGCTTTGTAACAGGCAGTGAGCCTTGAATTTAATTGATACTAATTATGATTAGGAAAAAGGGGATCTCAGAGAATCTCTGCGTCTCTGAGAATCAGCATCATTGGCAACATTATGACTGTATGCCTCGTATCTCAGTCTTTGCTTAATTTTGATCTTAGCCTTTACTGATGCCTTTGAGCTACTTTTTAAATTCACAGTTTATCACAGAATAAACAATACTTGTGCAACTGAGAGAAATCCTTGGCAAACGATACTGGATGATATAATAAAGGTATTTTTGAAAAATGTAGGAAATGTATCTTGTTGGCACTATAAAAGATGCCATCTATATGGGTGGTATAACACAATTAAAAATAAGCACATTTAAATGCTACTGCACTGTTGAAGGCTGCCTTCTGTGAACTTTCCTGCACAGCCTGAAACTGGGGGCTGGGAGGGCATTTAGAGACCGAATCTAGAGCTCTACTCACAGGTAGAATAAAGCACACAGATTTATGGTTCTTCTGTTTCAGTATATGTGCTGCCGAAGCGAGCAGTATGGTTCTTCTGTTTTAAATGTCCCCAGAGAATGTAAGACGTTCCATAATTCCCCATGTTAAACATTTCAGTGATAAGCAACTTGCTTTTATTAGCCTAAACTAAAAATAAATTGATTAGAAATCTTGCATGTAGGGCGCCTGGGTGGCTCAGTCGTTAAGCGTCTGCCTTCGGCTCAGGCCATGATCCCAGGGTGCTGGGATCGAGCCCCGCATCGGGCTCCCTGCTCTGCGGGAAGCCTGCTTCTCCCTCTCCCACTCCCCCTGCTTGTGTTCCCTCTCTCACTGTCTCTCTCTCTGTTGAAAAATAAATAAAATCTTTAAAAAATAAAAAAAAAAGAGAAATCTTGCATGTAGCTGTAACAGTTTATAATCAGGGCTTTTTTTTTTTTAATTAGTAAAGAGTTCTACAAAAAATTTTTTTATTGAAACATCACAAAAGTCAACTGTGATAAATTAATTTTAGACCCTGATATACCTATTCTAGTACCAACATTTCTTTTGCATTTTTGTTCGATGTGATTGTATTCATCTCGGAGTAAGTGAATAATTACTGTTAGTTGATTAATAAGATACTGATTGCATCTGGACTGGATTTGGGTGGATGAAGGAGCCCACGAGGATCTGTTTCTATGCTACTGGCCCAAGTAGGCCAGGTTTTGGTGCTGATAATTTATGTCCTTTGAGTGGTCACCATCCGATTGATTGAAAAGCTATAGTGAATGAAGGCTTATATGAAAGTTAGTTATTCTTTAGAAAGATGTAGAACCAAAGCATTTTATCTCAAAGTGTTCCTTTTAAGTTAGTGCTTCTTAGCAATTGCGAATTCTAAATTAGTTCTATTACCTTTCTGTAGTGAACTTGATAAACAGCTTGAGATGTGCAGAACAGAGTAACTTTTTAAAAAAAGATTTTATTTATTTATTTGAGAGAGAGCACAAATGAGGCGGGGGAGGGTCAGAGGGAGAAGGAGAAGCAGACTTCCTGCTGAGCAGGGAGTCTGATGCGGGGGCTCCATCCCAGGACCCTGAGATCATGACCTGAGCCGAAGGCAGATGCTTAACCAACTGAGCCACCCAGGCGCCCCAGAACAGAGTAACTTAATTGTGTCTGCATGGGTCATTCATTTATTTATCCAGTTAGCCAATAGTAATTGAGCACTTACTCAATAATAATTGAGCCCGGTTTTGTTCCAGCTGCGAGGGTGGCAGCAGGGAACCACGCATACAACCCCTGCGTGTGTGGGATGGGGGCAATAGACAAACAAATAAGTAACGTATATGAATATGAGGTGATAAGTTCTACGGGGAAGGAAAACACCAGGAAATGGGGAACGGAGAATGCCAACATGGGAGGTCTTACAGTTTTTGAGAGCAAACCGTGCAGAAACCTGGGGGAAGATCGAAGGAAGGGCAAGGGCAAAGCCATGGGGTGAGAAGCATGCCTGGCACGTTGGCAGAGAGTCAGCTCAGGCATGGCAGAGCAGGGATGAGGTCAGAGAGAGGATGGAGTTGGGGGGACAGCAAAGTGTGGATTGTGTTGAACTTTGACGTCCATTGAGTATGTTGGGAAGCCATCGAGCAGAGGAGCAACACGATGGGATTTATGTGTTTAGAAGGACACTCCAGTAGCTGAATGGGGATGGAAGCAGGGCAATCAGTTGGAGGCTGCTGCATAATTCAGGTGAGGGATGATGGCGGATTGGACTGGGGGTTGGCAGTGGAGATGGAGAAAAGTGGTCAGATTGTGATTCTAGTTTGAAGGTAGGCCTAGTAGGATTGGTTGACAGACTGGAAGGAGGATGTGAGAGAAGGAGAGACAGAGGATAACTTCATGGTTTGGGACCTGACCAATGGGAAAAGCAGAACAGTCCTTTACTGAGAAGGCGAAGACCGTTTCTTACTCACTTGCTTTCCCTGTATATTGCTTTTTCTTTGCATATTTGCTTTGAACACTGTACTAGAGCCTTTGACTTGAACCGTTTTCAGCTCTCTCAAATGTGGCAAATAAAATGCATAGAGAGTAAAAGTTTTTTTGTTTTTTTTTTAAGATTTTATTTATTTATCTGAGAGAGAGAATGGGAGACAGAGAGCATGAGAGGGGAAGGGTCAGAGGGAGAAGCAGACCCCCCACTGAGCCAGGGAGCCCGATGTGGAACTCGATCCCGGGACTCCAGAATCATGACCCGAGCCGAAGGCAGTTGCTTAACCAACTGAGCCACCCAGGCGCCCCGAGAGTAAAAGTTTTAGTTCATTCAGAGTAACTTTTTGGGGAAATGAAGGGTACTTTTAAACAATGACTTGATAAACAGACCTGGAAAAAGAAATAACCATCCCATCACAATTGTTCTAGTAGCACGTCTGTAGTTGGAGAGGTCAGGGACATAATGGAGATGCAGCACTCACATTGAGTTGAGAGACTATTTCTTCTTTTTCAATAATGTGGCCTAGAGGTGAGTGTCAGGGGTGTCGAATGCAGATTTGACACTTCCCAGGGCTGAGAAAGGTCCTGTGAGTTAGTTCCCAAATGTGTCCACTCCTACATAACAAGCTGATTCATGCCCTTCGTTGTCCGTTTTAATTCCTTCTACTTTTGACTCTGTAAGCAAGTGAATGTAAGTTCCTACTTTAGTCCACCTCATGGAAAATGGAGAAGTAAAAAGTACTCACTGCATGGATGAATTTATTATTTTTACCAATAATAGAAGAAGTAGTTTGGATAACCTACTTAAGGGGTTACTCATGTTTTTCTAGACATTCCCAATTATATATTCACCATGCTTGCTTTTTTTTTTTGCATATTTATATGTTATACACATAAGGTGAAGGTACTTATGTTGAACATTAATGAAAAACATTGTATTTTTCAGTGCCCACCAAACCTTCATAAACAAGATGGATATGCATGCAATCAAAATCAGGTATGCTGGGCTATAAGTTTTCAATCTAATTTTAAAAGGACTAGTTTGTGAGGTTTCTTTTTTTTTTTCCTTTCCGATGAATATATCTTCAAAGGGAAATCGCAACTCAAAGAACCATACATTATTGCAATGGACTTCTAATTCCATGTTGCTTCATGGCATATTAAATACTAAATCTAGTATGATATTTAACTCTGGTGACAAATTGTCCAGATTGAGGGCAAAGAAAAAATATAATGACTAAAGAATTAGGAATCTAATTTACTGAGTTGTGACCATCTTTCAATAACATCAGCCTCTAATGGGAAAATATGACTGTTATAATGTGCTATCGTATGTGATGATGTGGGTTTTGTCTTTTCTGAAGCCATGTTATAATGTAACATTCATACCCCAAAGAAGCTAAAAATCATTTTGGAATCGCCCAAGGAAGTGTACCAACGTTTGTTTTCCATAAAATTTAAAATTTCAGGGGATTAGTTTTGACTTAAAGAGCTGTACTCTGAGGTCTGTTCTGAGTTTCAGAATTTAACTGTCTGTTGTGCTTCCCTTAAGATGTTTGTGATTTTTATTTTCACTGTGAAAATATTAGGGTATGGAGTGAAAAAACAAATCAACTAATCCAAATAACAACAAAAGGAGACCTTGCAGTGCAGATCTGGGGACAAGGGAACTGGCTGCATGGGCCTCCTAACGTTTGTCCCTGTCCCCAGGGCCGCTGTTACAATGGGGAGTGCAAGACCCGGGACAACCAATGTCAGCACGTGTGGGGGCCAAGTAAGTCGCGTTTTCCTGCTTGGTGATTGCACATGGTTTCTCTGGGTATTATCCTGCTCTGCCAGTGTCGCTGAAGACATGGATAGCTTGGAGTGATGTTTTTATTTTATTGTATTTTTTTAAGATTTATTTATTTATTTTAGAGAGAGAGAAAGTGGGGAGGGGCAGAGAGAGAGGGAGAGAGGGTCTCAAGCAGACTCCATGCTGAGCAGGGAGCCCCATGCGGGACTCAATCCCATGACCCCGAGATCACAACTTGAGCCGAAACCAAGAGTTGGATGCTAACTGACTGCATCACCCAGGCGCCCCTGAAGTGATGGTTTTTAAAAAAAATCCAGAAAAGGGTGAGAATAAAGAGAACTGTGAATCTCAGTCACAAAAACCACAGAAAAGAGCTGTTGAAGCTGGGGACTTGTCATCAGAACCAAGCCGTGTCACACAGTGATGGGGCTGTCAGAGAGGGGATGTCACATGCACCTACAAGGATTGGGTTCAGTGTGGCTGTCACATTATTATCTAGCCACTTGTGTGAATCACTCTCATTCTCTACCTTGGGTTTAACCACTATCCCTCAGGTTAGCCTTTTGTTCCTTTACCTCAGGGAAGTACCAGACTTACTTTTAAAAATTCTGTAGTTTTATCATCTCAATTTGAAAGGAAGAAATGCAGGTCCTTCCTGAGGTGCAGACCCAGAGATTTGGGAACATGGTCCTGGCTCTCAGTACAGTCCCTAAATGTTTTTTTTTTTAAAGATTTTAAGATTTTTAAAAAAATTTATTTGAGAGAGAGAGCAAGTGAGCATGAGCAGGGGTGAGGGGAAGGGAGAAGCAGACTCTGCTGAGCAGGGAGCCTTGATGACAAGGGGCTCAATCCCAGGACCCCGGGATCATGACCTGAGCTGAAGGCAGATGCTTAACTGACTGAGCCACCCAGGCGCCCCAATGCACTTACTCTCTTCCTGACGTTTACAGTGCCTGTCCTTTTAATCTTCAGTTCATGGGGTCCAGACCACAGCAGAGAGAAATGGGTCTGTCTTGCTGGCTGAGACTGGGTCGCCGGAGAAAAGAAAAGCACACGAGATAACAGAGCGCCTGCAGGAGTGATTTCAGTGTTTGGCAAATATCATGTAACTGAAAGATTTACTGTCAGTGCTTCAGTTTTGAAAGAGGAAAGATAATAGAGGCATATTTGTCTTTTAAAAGGTTTAAATACCAAAACCCAAGTGTCGACATAAAATCTTAATTGCCTAAGATTTTATAGTATCTTTTAATACTTGTGTAAAACAGGCCTAAGAATCTTTCTTCGTTTTCTAAGTGTCACTTCCCTAATTCCTGCTGATGACCCTTCCTCCCTCCCTCCCTCTCTCCCTCAAACCCACCAACAAGAATTGAAATCAGTTTGTTTCTCAAGTTAAAAACAGCAGCGTGTGGGAGCTGTCTTGGAGTAGCTTGCAAGAGCCAAGTGTGAGGTTTTGAGGAATTTCAGAAGCCTGTTGCCATCACATTGATAGCTTGAAATTAGCCATGTGTTACACCATGGAAATTGACACGATGGTATTTACACCATGGAAATTGGCAAATGCTAAGAGTGGGGATTTTTTTCTTTTTTTCTTTTTCTGGAGAACCAGTAGTTAAACATTTACAATTGGTGCTGCTGGTTGTGCATAACAAAGACAGCTAAAACACATTGTCTTCCTGTGCTCTTCTCCAAAAGAGGCTTCCGGGTCTGACAAGTTCTGTTACGAAAAGCTAAACACAGAAGGCTCGGAGAAGGGAAACTGCGGGAGGGACAGAGACCGATGGATCCAGTGCAGCAAACAGTGAGTGGTCAGCTTTGGGGGCACGATGAGTGATTTGGAAGCCCTGATTCAAATGTAAATTGAGCACGAAATAAATGTTACTGATTTTTAATAAATACTCAACTATTTAAAATTTTACAGTATGTATTTCAAAAAATACGTTAGTATATCTAGAAGCAAATTGCTGTGGACCAAGCTGTTAACTGTGGTATAGACTCACAACATTTCTGTAAACTTCAGAACATGTCTCATATGTTGTATTTTACTTGATGCTTATTTTGAAAAGACACGTTGCTAAGGTATTATAAAGTGCTATTAGGTCTTAATTTTCTACTTTTGCTGGAACATATGGCCTATGAATGTCCTACTATACACAGAACTCTACAAGCAAAATATGTAGACTGTATATATTTGGGGGACAATTCAAAATGAAGTAATATATATTTTTGATTTTTCCGTGAGTGCAATACCATTTGATTTAATTAAACATCTAATGTCCTTATCAGATTTTTTCCCCCTTCTATAAAGCATCTAGTTAGTGCATTCCGGAGGCATCTTTACTCAGGAAATGACATATTTTCAGAGTACATTGGTAATATTTTCCCTGGATTAGTCGAGGAACATTAAAATTGTGATTTAATAGTTTATTAAGGTTAACTCAATGACATGGATTTATGAGACCATCAAGTTATGGGCCAAATTTCCTTCATTACCCTTCCATAACAACGAGGATTCTCACAATTCTGAAGCAGAGCAAGGATTTAAAGAAGTTTCATTTTTCTAGTTAATGATCTCTCTGTTGTGTTTCATGAAACTTTGCTTTTGCATGAAGCCTTTGATGGTGGATGAGGCTGACGAGGCAACAAATCTTTGACCATAGTTTCTTTAAAATTAAACCAAAATAATAGAATAGAACTTCCTACCTCATGTCTCACGAGTGAGGCACAGATGTTCCAAAATATTGATCCTCTTTCTGAGGTAACAGAGACCTGAAGGAAGTGGGGCCTAAAGTATTAAAAATCCATGTGGTTGGACACCTGGATTTCATTAGCTTCATTCATTAGCTTAATGTCCTAGACAAACCTGATCATTTCTCTGTGTCTTTGTCCCTTCAAAAAGTTTGGGAGGCATTGGATTGGATCATTGTATAAAAGATAGCTTTTGACTATCTAGTAACAGAATATCCAACCACCACTGAGTTAAAGAAAATTAATGCGTGTTTTCTGAAATGTTCAAATATTGGGAGATGCAACATATAAGCAGAAACGTGAATAATACACAAATATACAGCTTGCCAAATAATTATTACATGACCTCCTATGTCACCCCCTACCTGAATCAAGAAACAGAACTCGCAGCATCCCAGAAAATGTATCCTTCCCCACAAGGTGCCCTCATCTTGCTCCTGGAGGTACTATCATCCTGACTTTTGTGACAATTACTTTCTTGCCTTTTAGAGTTTGGCTGCCTCGGTTTTCCTCCCTAAACAATACATTTTGCCTAAAAGTTTGGTATAGCATTTGGGAATCATACTTCATGTATTATTTTGTATTTTGCCTCTTAAGTTCAGCATTTTAAGCATCTTGCATGGTGTGTGTCACTCTTCATATTTATTGTTCATTGGTTTTACTATTTATCATTTGTATTCATGCTCACATACCATGATGTAGCTCTCCACTCTGCGTTAATGGTCATTTAGGTTGTTTCCATGTGTTGGCTGTTAGGAACGACGGGGCCATGGGTATTCTTGTACATGTAACTTAGTGCACATTCGTGGACACTCTTCTAAGTCCTATACCTAGAAGAAAAATGGCTAGGTCAGAGGGTATGTGTATTTTCAGTGCCACCAGATGATGTCACGATTTTCTAAAATGGGTGTGCCAGCAAACTCAACCACCAATAATATGCATATGAGAATTTTGTGGAATCACATACTGAACCAGCACTTGGTATTATCAGACTTTTTACTTTTCTCCATTCTGGTGGGTATAAACTGCTATATTATTGTGGTTTTGATTTGCATTTCCTTGATTACCAGTGGAACTTAGTACATTTTCATGCATTTATTGGACATGGATCTCTCTCTCTCTTTTTTTTTTTGTTGTGCCATTTCAATTCCTTGACCTTTTTTAAGGGGGAGCTCATTGTTTACTTAACAGAGAGGATGGAGATAGCTGCTTTCATGGGGGCTGAGTCATTTAACAGTGTGACTAAGGACCCAGATGATTTCTCCCCTGTGCTCTGGAATGCTTAGCATGATGAGTGTGTATCCTGCTGCTGGGGAGCTCGCTATGGCAAGGTGGATGCCAAGGCCGCACATGCAAAGGCAGGCAGTGTGGGAGTCGGAACAAAAGGTTTTCTCCCGTCAGCCTCTAACCTCTTGTCCAGAAAGTAACATTCTCCCCAGCAACTTCCTAGCTGGCTTTTCCTCACATCTCAACATCCAGCGGCCACTTTGAGCTCTAGTGTCCTTTGAGGCAGGACAGTGGGATGGCTAGGAAAGTGGTTATAGGGGTCCGGGGGTGCCACGACTGGCTTCGACCAGTCATGATCAGTCCCTCGGGGCTGGGTATGTTGCTACCCAGACAAACTGTGATCCTGTTAGCAAGGAAGGATGGGGGTCATAGCCAACCAACAATATCTGAACACACGTTTTTATTTAGGAGGAGAGAAAATATTTTCAATTTTTGAATATATGTGGACTGAATAGTTTTGATTATGTTGAGCTTGATTCCTCCTGTCCTGTTCTGTTTCTGTTTTTATTTAACATGCTCAGTGATGTGTTCTGTGGGTTTTTACTCTGTACCAATCTTACTCGAGCTCCACGTATTGGTCAACTCCAGGGTGAGATCATCCCAACTTCCTTCTATCATCAAGGCCGAGTGATTGACTGCAGGTAATATATTAAATGTTTGAAAACCTAATGAATCACGAGAACTACAAATTCAGAAAAATCAAGCGAAATTTTTCTATTTCTCACAAGAGGAATGTTGACTTTGATTTTATGATCTCCTTTCATGTTTAGAGTTATTTTAAAAAAACAAAGTTGTATATTTATTTGCAAATTACATTTGCTCAAAAATCAGGCCACTTATTAGTAAGGGACATTCTTTGTAATGATGATCATTGAGTAGACTCACAGTATCCATTTTGACCCATGATTAAAGCTTTGAGCATTGGAATAGGTCACTATTTGAACACTATGTGTTTTATTTTTTTATGATAAAAAAAGTTTAAGCTTTACTTTGTGTAACATATTTCTGGCTTAGAAGATGGTTTAATAGTCAATCACATACAGAACGTATTTATTAAAATATTATTTATACTGTAGGCAAGCATTTGGTGTCCAATTATCTGTGAGTACAAGGCACAGAGATTATGAGGCTTATTTTTTAATCTAGGGAGTCATGTTATATTCCAAATAAGTATTGTTCCTTTCAAAGTAGTCATAATTCTAAGATGCTACGCTTTCATTCAAATGGTACTGTTGTTGCCTGAAACACTTCTGGGATTCTTTTACAGAATTGCCATTAGCATCTGCAAACTTTTATCTGTAGTATCCTTAGATTAGCAGACCTTCATCTTATGTGAGTGAATATGAGATTTGGAAAAATGCAAAAATTTTTTGAACAAAATTTAGGAAATTTATTGGGTAAACAAGTTGAATAATGTTCTCTTGGTCAAATGATTGCTGTATTTTTCTTTTATTTTTTTAAAAAGACATTTATTTGTTTGAAAGACAGAGAGCATGCACATTGGGGGAGGGGCAGAGGGAGAGAATCTTCAAGCAGATTCCCCGCTGAGCACGGAGCCAGTTGATGCCGGGCTCAGTCTCACGACCCATAAGATCATGACCTGAGCCGAAACCAAGAGTCAGACACTTAACCAACTGAGCCACCCAGGATCCCCTGTGTTTTTCTTTTAAATTGTTCTGAAGACAATTCTAAGACCCTTCCTGGAATAAATGACAGTTTTTCTTGATGGCATGCAATACAATAATGACAATGAAAGGTATTTCCTGTCAATGTGCTCTTTTATTTTGGGAAAGTGGAGGAAAAGGAAAGGAAGGTAGAAGTGGAGAAATGCTAGGAGCCATCCATGTCCGCTGACAGCCTCTTTAGTTTCATGAAGAGCAAGCCTCATTCATGTTGACTTTTCTTTCTAACTACAGTGCTAATGGTTGTATGAATATCTTTCTCCTTTCAGTGGTGCTCATGTGATTTTAGATGATGATACAGATGTGGGCTATGTAGAAGATGGAACGCCGTGTGGTCCATCCATGATGTGTTTAGATCGGAAGTGCCTACAGATTCAGGCCCTGAATATGAGTAGCTGCCCACTTGATTCCAAGGGTAAAGTCTGTTCAGGCCATGGGGTAAGTAAGCATCTGTGTTCCGGTTCAAACCTTTATTGTCTGGCATCCTGAAAGTTCACAGTGGTCAGACTTTCATGCCAGCCATTTTCCTTTTGTGAGTGTTGCCAGTATTTATGCCCTGACTATGATGATTTCCTTAGTATCCTTATCTGCTAAGGATAGTACCCATATGTATTGATATGGTTTTATTTTGTTGTTTCTTTTATCACTGGCTATTGTATCCGCCACGTTGTCTATAGCTTGACATCTAAAGAGTTGGAAGAAAATTGATACGGTTCCTAAAAGAGTTATAGACCCCCTATGCATTACTTTGTACCATTCAAAATAACTTTAGTCCCCTCAGTAATTCCCTTTTAGCCACTCAGCACGTATACTGAGCATCTGTATGTGCCAGATCACATAGACTAGGGTTTGGATCACTGATAGAATTCACATGTTTCAAGTCGTATGGTTATGCTCAGACCATTGCCAGCTGAAGAGAAGATGCTTTCTCTACTCACACCTGCATGTAATTGTAATTCTATGAACTACATTTCTAGTTGAATGAATTACACAACACTCCATTCTATGAAGTGGTTGGGCAGACGCTTCCTGGCAAACCTAGGCTTAATATCTAGAAACAAATTTTAATAATTATTTAAATTGGCTTAGTAAAAAAAAGATATTTCAAAAATTTATATAGAATTTAGAAACGGAAAAAAAGAGACATGGGAAAATTGAGAGTGATAATGTAAAAGGAGGATGCTGGAGTGAAGGTAAACCTAATTCAGAATATAGCTAGCAGATGATGTGGAGTAGAACAAGGTAGAGAGGCCTAAGAAAGACATGCCCAGTGACTATTTAGAGTTTTGGGTTTGGTTGAATCCTAGGCTTATAAGTGGAGCCAGTATAGCTTAGTGATTTAGAGCATGGATTTGGAGGCTAGAAAGAGCCATGGGTTTGAGTCCTGGCTCTGCTTCTTGCTCTCCTGGTGACTTTGGGTAAGTCACTTACCCTCTCTCAGCCACCAGGCTGCTAGTGTGAGGATTAAATTAAATGCTTTACATAAAGCGCTTGGCATAGTCAATGTGCAATAATCACTATGTTAAAATAAAAACACCGGACAGACCTTTCAGTTATTGCTCGGAAAACATCATAAAACTTAACGCCTACAAAGACCCTTCATTCCTACTACCCCTCCCACTTTTTCATCCTGTTAAATAAAAGGTCAAATTCAGCATCGTTAATCGTAATCGTGATATTATAACATTTCAGATTAAAAAGCTTCTTACAGCAATAAGCTTGTATTCAATTTATTATCCCTAATGATCAGTCTCTGGATGTATCTCACAGGCAGACAAGAGTTTAAACACCTCTGTCTCTGGTTTGCAGATGGTGGTTTATTTCATATAAACTACAAGCCCATTCCAGCATGCTGCTTGGTCTCCAGGACAAGCAAAAGGAGACAAACATCATGCTAGGGGGTCTTCAGCCTGGCTGACTAAGAGAAGGGGAGGTGGGCAGGGTGCTCTTTTGTCCAGGACAATGCTACCAAACAAAAGTGATATTGGACATGGTGAGGTAAAACAGTGCATTGGTAATTTATGTCTTCTGGTCTTTAATCACTGGCCTTGCCCCTGGAGCCCAGTGTCTATTAATTTCTTGAATTAAGCATGTTTCTAAAGTATGTTCCTTAGAAACAACTACTTCTGAAAAAACTACAGCGTCACACATTTGTGCACTTAAGCAATTTTTTCAACATAAACAATTAACATTTAATTAAAAGTTTTCTTTTTTTAATGGATCTCTCTCTCTAATTAACAAGAAAACACCATTCAACAATTTAATGTATCGTTGTCTCTCCTTGTCAACCATGGGAGACCTAAAAAATTCAACGAGGTTTTTAAAAGTTTCCGCCCTGCCCCGTGTCTCTTTTACATTTATCTCCATGATTCAGAAAAGCGCAGTGAAAATGTGCCATCTCTGTTCTTTGTTCTTCACAGGTGTGTAGTAATGAAGCCACCTGCATCTGTGATTTCACCTGGGCAGGGACAGATTGCAGCATCCGGGATCCAGTTAGGAACCTTCACCCCCCTAAGGATGAAGGACCCAAGGGTTTGTGTGATTTCAGTTTCAATTCATTACATACTGAATTTGTTGGTACTCTTTCAGTGGTGCCGATATAAGAACTTAATAGATTTGAAAGGAGACACATCAGATTATCTTTTTTTGCCATTCAAATATATAATTCATGTTACTGCAGAATTAAGGATTCTAGAATGACGTATTAAAAGAAAAATGTTTGAATTTCCCCTTAGTTTGGAACTGAGGTTAGGAAGAAGTAAATATACCAGTTTCCTTCCTTCCAGTTTCCTTTCTTTCCTTTAAACCTTCTTTTTCCATAATCACATATGTTAATCATTTTACAGTTTGTCTATGCTATGCCAGTTTTCTAATAGATACAATCTTTTTGGCTGTCGTGAGACTCTAGTCGTTCCTCAATATTTGAGTCCCGCCAGAGGGGAATGGCAGTCTTCTATGCTCTGTTTAAACACACTTTTGATTAGGAAGAAGTTGAAAATCTTCACAGAACTTTAATTCTTCAAAGAGAACATGAACGATCTGGACTTTGTTTTAATCAGCCATCAGATGGAGAGAAATTAGAATTTAATTTTTTTCTTATTTTTTAAAAAGATTTTATTTATTTATGTATTTATGTATTTATTTATTTTTTTATTTAGGGAGAGTGAGCAGAGGGGGGGCAGAGGGGGAGAGAGAATCTCAAGCAGACTTCGTGCTGAGCATGAAGCCTGACTCAGGGCTCAATCCCATGACCCTGAGATCGTGACCTGAGCTGGAATCAAGAGTCAGATGCTCGGCCAACTGAGCCACCCAGGCACCCCTAGAATTTTAGAATTAGAAGGAGTCTCAATAGCCATCTAGAACCACCCTCATTTTGCAGATGAGAATACCTAGGCCTTGAAATCAGGTGACATCCTATAGTAACTCAGGTAACCAAACACAGGGCTGGGACCCAGGTAACCAGACACAGGGCTGGGACCAGGACCCAAATGCCCATTGTCTTCCATTACATTGGGTTATATAATCACTTTCTCATTATTCCCCCCATTCCCAAGCCCTCATACGATTTTCAAAGATCTGAAAAAGGCATCAGTTGCAATAGGCTTACTACAGCATCTATAGCCTTGTACCTGAGAAACCGGAGTTACTAGAACAAAGGGTGGATCCCGGTGACATCATACATCAGCTTCTTCCTTTTCATGGTACCACTAATGGTTTTATTTTTATATTTATTTTATTTAATTTATATTTTATATTTATTTTATTTTATTTATTTATTTTATAAATAATTATCATGATTTTTTTTCCCTGCAGGTAGGAAAAATACATATAGAAATAGTATCATTTTGATCTGCTTAGTTTTGCATGAAAGCTCATTTAAAATCTCTGAACCAGCATTGTCCATATGGGAAAATACAACTTCAAAAATGTATGAAGCTCCATGGTCCTCAATTCCTGAAGAGATTTAGCTGGTCCGGGTGCATGTGTAATGTTCAGTAATGGTGGGCGTGTTTAACACTCTCCATGCATTTGCGGAATATGGCCATGAAATTAAATTCTGTAAGAATCATAGTCATGCCCTCACAGTCTATTTCTGTTCCCCTTCTTCTATTTGTAAAAAGGAACCAATTCCACTTTTACATTTAGTCTTTAGTTACATTAAAACTGGAACAAAAAATTCTTGGATCCACCCTCAGAAGTTAGATTTAGAGCAGATTTAAAGCTCTTACAAGGGAAGCAGACGTTCACGCTTTCCAGATTTTCTCTCCATGGCACATTAGTTTCTCTTCATTCTCCTGAAGATCTAGATGCTGTCTCTTCAAGTGATGTATAAAGATGCCTGAAGAGATGAGCAGAGCTCAAATGGCTTAACCTCTGTCCTTTTTCATTAGGTGGGGTGGGGGATTATCAGGTGTCTGCTTCTGTCTGTTCCCCATTCCCTCGCCCACCCATGCCTAGAAAGTTTAGTTGGAGGCGTAAGCAGCTGCATTCTGGAGAAGAGGAGATTCACGGCTGCCTTCCGTCTTAATTTTCCTTGTTCCCGTGGTGCTATTCTCTATTATCTTTTAAAAATAACTTTTATAACCACTCAAGTAATACTAGAGAATTTTGAAAATACAGAAAAGATTCAAAAGGAAATAAAAATCATGCTTAATTCCACAACTCAGAGGTAATCCATATACACATCCTGGTATGTTTCTTTCTGTTGCATGTTTTCTTTTTTCATTTTTAACGAAGACAGTGGAGTCACTAAAGTAAAGGCACCCACTGGTTCTAAAATTGTTAAAATCCTCGTGACTGCAGTAATCTTGATTAAATTGAAAAAAAGCCATTAATTACTACAAATGAAGAGCAGTCATTATTGTAAATTATTAGATTGCCGGAAAAGGCAAGTAATTTTAGTATGACTAAATAATAGCTCTGTCTATAATGGTTATTAATATCTTTCCAGCCTCTATAGAAAACTCTGTTAATACACTAGTAAAATGAGAAACAGCAGAAATCAAAGTTTAACACCTTGTAGTGAGTTTCGTGATTTTATTTTTGATACTCTGCTTAAAAGAGAATGGTAAGAGAGAAACTCTGGACTTTATGTCTAATTTTATCCAGGTAGCAAATATTTATTGACTGTCTACAATCAAACGACCACATATCCTTGGCGTACTGTAGGCACTTAATAAATGTTACATCCTTTCCTGTTGGGAACATGTGAAGGAAATAAAATGGTGCATGTTAGTGCTGATTTTCAGTTTATCAGTAATCATTTGTTGTATTGCCTTGTTGAAGAGGAGCAGGTCGTGAACTCCAGACATTGAAACATTCTGTACTTTCCTGACTGTAGGTTCAACTGCTTGTGAGGTGCCTCAGGTTTCCTCTAACTGCCAAGTATTCTTTCTCGTGATTGAATTAGTTTGGTTGACCCTTGCCTTACCGATCACAGGGGGTGCTTCTCAGTTGCCTGCCATATATAATGGGCAACACCCAAATGATCTGGCCTGTCCTATCCATAGATGAAGGTTTTTTGTATAGATACAGTGACAGCATATTAAAAAATACTTAGTTTTATTTAATTTCAGTGTGCTTTCTTGTTAGAAAAAAATTCAAAAGAAAATTGAAAATATTGCCTTTTTTATTCCAAACGTGGGCATAAAAGATAAATTGTATCCAACTGCAGACCTCTGGCTCTAAGCCTAAGTAGTAAAAATCAAGGAGAACTCTGTGACTTTGGTTCAGTTGATTTGGGGGCATCAGAAGTGAGCCCATGTGGTTTGGAAATTTTATTTTAACGGTAAGTTTCTGGAAGAATAAAAATTCAACCTCTTATCTGGGTAGGGACAAAAAAAAGCACACATAAAAATATTGCCATTGAAGTCACTGTGCACTTGTTGACCCACAGTTTTAAAGCACATTGGTTTATTTGCTCCAACCTCTCAAAACAAAATTATTAAAAGACAGGAAATAGCATTTCAAAGCAAAAACCATGTGAGCGGGGATTTTTTTTTTTAAAAGATTTTCTATTACATATTACTTCACTCATGTTCTCCACATTGCCATTTATTTCACATATGAAGACTCTTATGGTCCCTCTTCTCCCAACATGTGTCCACTGAATTCACGGGGAGAAATTATTTTGGTTTATCCTCATGGGGTAGAATAATTTTTGACAATTTGTGGGCATCTTTGCACCGTGCTTATTATGCAATACAATGGAACGTCTCTCACTGGATGGTTTGCATCACCATTACAGGAGGGAAGAGAAGAAACTGGAACATATCACATGTTTTCATTGATAAGGAAGGGCAGAGACTGTTCCTGGGAGCTTTGGTCAGCCCCTCTCATTATGTCCATAGTTATCAAATCAGAGATAGAAGGGCTTTAGTGGCCATTCAGTCCAGACCCACTGCTTTGCAAATGAGAAAACGAACTTAATTATCCAGGTTAACTGCTAGGTAAGGACAGAGCCAAGAATCAAACAGATCACCTGATCTTGAGCCAAATGCTTTTTCTGTTATTGTGCACTGCCTCATTTAAAGCTGAGTATTCAGTTATTCTGCTGGTTCTCACAGCATAGCAATAAGTTGAAGGGGTGAAACAGTAACCAGGTAATGATTAAGCTGGTTAGCGGATCCATTACTTGCCAAGGGAGTATTATATTATTAGCACTTAATATTTTGAAAACAATAATTTCTAAGCCTTAATACCTTGAGGGGTATTATTTAGTGTTTCCATGTACCTTTTGCATTTATCTTGTTGATAACTTCCTTTGTGAATGCACAAATCTTTGATTTTGTAGTTCAGATGATTAGATATTATGATTACCATATATGTTTATGCTCATGTATAATTATATATCACCTACGTATTTTTCTCCTTTTAATAATGGCCTCATTAATAACCTAAGGGTTTACCAGGTTTAAAATTTTTTTAGTAACTGAGTTTATTTTGAGTTCAGAAAAACTCAATATTTTTTTTTTTTTAAGATTTTATTTATTTGACAGAGAGAGACACAGTGAGAGAGGGAACACAAACAAGGGGGAGTGGGAGAGGGAGAAGCAGGCTTCCCACTGAGCAGGGAGCCCAATGCGGGGCTCGATCCCAGGACCCTGGGATCATGACCTGAGCCGAAGGCAGACGCTTAACGACTGAGCCACCCAGGCGCCCCTCGATGATATTTTCATTGACAGTGTAAACTGACTGAAATAGTATTCTTATATGAAATAATTTGTTTTTCATCTTTTTTAGACGTTTGTCCCAATGTATCTGAAAATGAATTTATTTTTTAATTTCATGGAAAAGAGTAAGGAGATCTGATTGTGTGTCTAACATTGAAATATGGAGCTGCGCCAGTATTATACTCTAAAGTATAAAGAGTATATTTAGTATTTACTTCTAATCTTAAATTTTAGAAAAATCACAAATCCCTGCAGAAAGAACTTTGGCTTATAGAGCACAAACGATGGCTTTGATGCCTCCTGCCTTTCAAGTATTAAGGGATGCAGGATTATAGTCCCTTTGGCTCATTGGAATCACATGGATGAAATAATGCACCATTTTGTTTCAGAAACTCTCTAAAAGTATGAAAAAAACCCCAACTACTCAGTTTCAAAAGCACAATTTCACGCTATCTGAAGCATGACCTGTCTGTGGAAGAATTCTACATGTAAAGTAGAAAGTCTTATGAAAAGGAGGAAAGTTATAGTTTGTATCTTAGTATCACATGCTTATTAAAAAGTTCTGCCTTTTTAGCATGTGTGATCCTAGATAGCAGGGAACCCAAACGAAAAACAATGATAACAATAAACCAACAAACAACAGAAATTAATGAGAAAACAAAAATGAAGACATACTGCTAGATATTAAAGAATTTCCACAAACAAGTTATAATGGGACGGTAAGTACGTTAAAGAGTTAGGGAACAAAGTCGAGTCCCTAATAGGCTAGAATCTTTACAAGTTCCATCTCCAGGTTTGGTGGGATGTGAAGAAAACTAAGGTGTGTCATCATGTGCCTGGCATAGTTCCTGGAACAAAAAAAAGACGGTTAGTGGATAACAAATGAACGAGTGAATGAATGAGCAATGACATTACATCATTAATACATTAGTACAGAAGGAAAACAACAGCACAGGCCCCCAAAGGTCCAAGGGTTGGTTTTGGGGTTTTTTGTTTTTTTTTTTTAATAAGAAGATAAGTCCTTTGTAGCTGTGAGGAGCAGCTAAACTCTGGGTTTTCAAATTTGTCCCCTATAAAAATCCACCCACTTGCGAGCCACTCGATTAATTCACGTCAGTTTAAAAGCAGGTTGAGTCATGACCCACTGGAAGAGATAGCCCTGTTAAGTATCAATGATAAAGAGTCAAGTGTACTTTACATACATTTTCAGTGTACCAGAATTAAAGGTAATGGGAGGGAAGGCGGGCAAACGGGGCGGGGGGGGAGGTACTTTTGAAAAAACTTTTCCCACTTACTTTATCTTGCTTTGCTGTTAAGAGTGGTTATCAGTTAAGAATTTGGAAATTATTATTTTTGCTCAGCAGAGATTATAGACTGTATCTGTTTATCTGGAATGTGTATTTGAAGCAAGGTAGCAATGCTTTGCTCCTCTGGTTGGTTTCTAAAACCCACATGACAGATTGCCTAATTTTATTGATTCTACAGTGAAAAATTATGTCCGTAGCAAACACAAAAGCCTCTTTAAATTGCTATTTTATTCATCATTCATGCCGTTATAGTTTTTAAAAGTTAACAAATATTCATTCAGCACCACATTTTACCAGTGTGTGTGTGTTTCCTACAATTTAGCATTAGAAAGTGTTGTAGCTTATATAAAATTGAAGAGGTAATAGGACTTTCATGCATTTTGGCTCTGAGGGCCAATGCCCAAATCTTTTTTTTGTTGTTGTTAAAGATTTTATTTATTTATTTGACAGAGAGGGACACAGCGAGAGAGGGGACACAAGCAGGGGGAGCGAGAGAGAGGGAGAAGCAGGCTTCCCGCTGAGCAGGAAGCCAATGTGGGGCTCAATCCCAGGACCCTGGGATCATGACCTGAGCTGAAGGCAGACACTTAACGATTGAGCCACCCAGGCGCCCCCCAATGCCCAAATCTTAAGAAAAACACAAAATAATATATCCTTGTTAATTTAGTATTCTGAAGGCAGTGATTTTCTAAGATCTTAAAAAAATGAGTATTTATATCTATAATACCTTTCATTCCAGTATTAGCCTCCACAATTTGGAAATCTGAGATATAGTTTAGGTTATTTTGGATGATAATGTATTGTCATATTTGGAAAACATCACCACCACCTTATATGTTGGTCTTCTTTCCATTCCCCTCAATGCCCTCAGTAGACTTTCTCTGTTTTCTGTTGTGTTTCCCATCCTTTTTTTTTTTCTTTTTAAGAACAACTCAGGTTGTGCCTACCTAATGATAAAACTAGAAACTCTCACTCATATTGTTTGCCCTGTGATAAAATGCAGTACAGCTGCTCACCAGGGTTGGAGATCCAAGGTTCTCTCTCTTCTGTGGGAGAGTAGTTAGACAAAAAGGTCAATGAACCCAGTATTAAGCCTTAAGAAATTGTGAGTTCAAATTGTGGTTCTTTGTTTTGCTTCACTGTCTCACAGCACACAGTCGGTGTGATGCAGCCTTATCAAAGTGACTCACTCTTTTCATTAGTAAAGTGATCTGAAACCAGAACTTTTGGTTTGCAGGGAGATGAGGTAAAGTGTGTATAGGTCCACACGCTTGCACCTCCGCCCCCCACACTCAATCTTAAATAATCTGCCTTCCTGCTTCAACACTGTGCTTCATTTTGCCTGTGTGGAGAGCAGCTTGGGGACCTCTGCTTACTGCAGGCCCTTTTTGCAGTATCTGAAAGCTCTGTATGGAAGGGGTGAGGTGCGGGGATGGAGTGTCTCCACTCAGTAATCTACCACGGGGCGGTCCAAAGCTTCTGGGCGACCCTAACTCTCTCTCAGTGAATAGTTTATGCCCTGGAAACTGTAAAAAAACACCTAAATGCCCAATTACCAGGACAGAAGCCCAAACGTTGCAGAGTTATGTGAAATACACACTTCCAGGTGAAAATACACTTAATTTTAAAGATACTCTGTTTTAAATTTTAAGGATTTTCACAGAATTGGATAAAAAGTTCCGAATTTTAAAAACACGTAGCGTCTTAGGCATATTTTGCAGTTTGAGAAGTTTATAAAGTATATTAATGGTTTGTTACTTTGTAATTAAAATCCAGACTTGCTGTTATGCAATTTAAGTGACATTTTAATTCCAACTCATTCCTTGTAGGAACTCTAACTCCAATTAGATTATTTATGTGTTGAAGAGTGTTGATAAGAGATGATGTTTTTAAGAAGGGTTTGTGGAGTTTGAAGTTTAATTATCCTCAAAATTACCGAAATTATCCTCAGGTATAATATCCTAGGCGTGTCTGTAGACCTTCATTTCAAATCTTAAAGGAAAGATGTCAGTATTTAACTGACTCTCAAAGCATTTCCTAAATAGATTATTTTGTGTGTTAGCAAAATCAGTGTGTAATTAATACCCTGTGTTAAAAACAATCTCCGTTTTCCCTCCACACAGTGAACATGGCCACAAGCAGGCTAATAGGTGCAGTGGCAGGCACCATTCTGGCCCTGGGGGTGATTTTTGGAGGCACAGGGTGGGGAATAGAGTAAGCATCTTTGTGAGTTTCAGAGTGTTTCTGTGTGGTTCCTGGTGTGTGAGCCGACCCTTGGTACCTGGCCCCTACCATGTGTTGTCTCGTTGACGTATTTCCCATGCTAGTGCAACTTGTGGTGTGATTTGGATGTGTTTGTGTTGTGTGGTTCTCTCGTGCAGTGAAGAACCTTCTCCTGTCTGGAACAATGTGGGGCATAAAATAATACTGGGGTGCTTATGATGTCTTCACAATTAAGACGATGGTCCAAAAGCTTCCATTGCTCCTCTACTTGTAAAAGTCATTTTAAGATACAGACCTTTTATTTTCATTATTTTTTATTGGCAAAAAAAAAAAAAAGCTTTTATACGAGTGTTTCATTAGGATTCCTTTAATGAATGTAATCTTCACCAGTCACATAGATCCACATATCCAACTAGGAATTATCAACAGTTGTAGCTTCTTTTTAAGATAATCTGAATGATAGTCACTAATATCTTTTCCACTCAAAGTGATAGGGGAGGCTTTGACTTAATTTTTTTAAAGAAGATATGTAGGATATTGCCTTTATTTTTTTTCACATAAAATAATTCAGATTAGAAGTTTACATAAATATTTGGGACCTAAGAGTATGAAGAAGAAAGATATATTTATCCAAACCTGCAAAACCTTCAGTGAATAGTTGCAAATTATCTGGTGGTTTGTCTTAAAAGTAACCAGTGCATTAATAAGTAAATTCTGTATCTCTTGCCTGTTGATCTCTCACAGAAATACAAACTCTTCTTGCGCCTTTATTTAGGTTGCTCTGTACTTGATCCACATCCTCAGAATAGCTGTCAGTTCTCCACGGGATATTGCTTTCATGGGGTTGCTAATCTGTAGACCAAAAGAGTATTGCGATTTTTCCCTCTCTCTCTAATTCTAGAGAACACTTATAGATGACAGAAATACCCCTTCATGCGCTGTCTTTGTGTTCACGGGGGTGGTGGTAACATTTCCCAGTGGCCCAGGGAGAGAGGACTAGTATTACCGGATAGCCTCTACTCAACCGGTCCAAACTATGGGCATGTTGATCCTATTACACACATTGCTCCTTAGTCCCAATAATTACAGCCCACGGATGCTCTTCCATTCGGAGCCTGGGAGACCCAGTTAAGAGGGGCGCAGGCCCGAAGGCCCTGCTCTGTGTTGAAGATTATCTGAACCTTCTCTCCCTTGGTTTGAAGGACTTTGACTAGACTTGCATCTGCTCACTCAACATGCCACTGGTAGGGACTGTGAAGCTAGTTATCTCAAGACAGCTAGAAACACTGAAAAAGATATTTTGTTTCTCTTTACTCCTTAGAAAAAAAAGTAGTACGGCAGAGGTAACATCTTTAGAGAAAACAAACTCTGTCTTGTAAAAAATCTCACCTTGGATCTGCTGACTGGATTATATATAGAAGTAACATTCCTTTTCCAGGGGAAATTTTATATATACATTTATGTGAAATTCCTCCTTGAAGAAAGGTAGTTTTCTAAAAAAAAAAAAAAAAATCATTCCAGTGTTGTTTTTTAGATTATTTATTGACCATAATTGTGATGTGCTGCAGTGTATCAACTAAGGGATGAATTTTAATAATTTTCCCTTTGAGCCTTAGAGAATAGGCAAACCCTAAGGTATTCTTCGTAAAGCATGGTCCTTGTTACCAGGCTTTGTTCTCATCCTCCCTTCCAGTCTTGTTGGTTTGTGCCTATTTCTGGTTGTGACAGGTAAGTCCGTGTAAGTGTATTTTTTTTTCTAAAAATAGATTTGTTATTTATTATCCTTGCTTGATGCACTATTTTTATTTATTAGCTGATTGTTTTCCCTCGATTTCTAAATTTTGCCTTAATTGCTAAATCATAAATACAATTTTTAAAAAATCCACAATAGCACAATACAAATTGTTTTAATACTTCCTAGCTTAGCTGATAGTGTCATGTTCATCTAGTCACTAAGGATTCCATGAACAGAAGGTTTGGGTTTTTTTGTGTGTTTGGGATTTTTTTGGGGGGGCGGGAGTGGGGGCTTTTATTTCTGCTCCTTAGTTTATAATTGTAAATCAGGAATCATTTCTCATGAATTATGTATTGATTCTAATCCCAGCCTGTGTTCTGAGCTAGTAAAGTGCAAATCATGCCTAAAGCATAATGTACACGGAAATATAAATATTTTCTCAATGTTTGTTTCCAAATGTGTTTCCGTATTAAAGTGTGGGAAGGAAATACATATAAATGGAATGTTTCATTAGAGCAGGGGTTCGCAGACTTTCTGTAAGGGGCCAGGAGGTACATAGTTTCGACTTCGCAGGTCGCAGGATGTTTGCCACAACCTTGTGACTCTGCTGTCTTAGCACAAAAGCAACTTGTAAACAACATGAAAACTAATGAGTGTGGCTGTCTTCCAATCAAATTTCTTCGCAAAAACAGGAAGTGGGGCCAGATTTGGCCAATGGGCTATATATAGCTTGCTGACCCTTGATTTATAGCATAAGCTTCAAAGACAAATCAGTCTTCAAATCTTGCCTCTGTCACTACATTCTAGAAGCCACTGTTTCTTCTTCTATTAAACAGGGATAGTCATAATTCCTACCTCGTATGGTTTTTGTGAGGATCCAGTGAGCTAATATTTGTCATGTGCTTCGAACCACACCTGGCACATTGTAAGTGCTCAATGCAGAGTAACCAGCCTGCTTTTCTTGCTCTCCCATTACTAATTGTTATATTCGTGCATTTTTTTTAAAGATTTTATTTATTTATTTGAGAGAGAGAGAGAGCACAAGCAGGGGGAGCGGGAGAGGGAGAAGCAGACTCCCCGCTGAGCAGGGAGCCCGATGCGGGACTCGATCCCGGGACTCCAGGATCATGACCTGAGCCGAAGGCAGTCGCTTAACCGACTGAGCCACCCAGGCGCCCTATTCGTGCATTTTTGAAAGCCACTGAGATGTGTGTTCTGTAGGACCTCAGTGGTTAGTCTTAAGAACGTGTCACAAGCCCACGAGCCTGAAGAGACCACATCCCCAAACCCCCACTGCAGCTGTCCCTCCACCTTTCTACTCACCCTCACAAGCACTGGGTGGTCTCTGAGTTAAAAACATGTGATGCACACAATTTTAGTGCTGCTCAAAGTGGCATCCATTTATGTACACA
The DNA here is from genome assembly GCF_029215605.1 of Mirounga angustirostris. Taxonomy (NCBI): domain Eukaryota; kingdom Metazoa; phylum Chordata; class Mammalia; order Carnivora; family Phocidae; genus Mirounga; species Mirounga angustirostris. Next base: position 166,534,615 of record NW_026991711.1, read on the forward strand.
GTTGAGGGCACCAATGTGAGCAGAAAAGAGAATTTTTTACACAGAAATGGATATATTCACAGAGTCGAGGGGTTTAGGGAAAATACCAAAAGTGGCTTTGTGACTTCTGGAACAGGGCATTCAGTTAGGACTGGAAGTATTTTGCTGTTAGGGGCCCTGTACCTATGTATTAGCATCCTGAAGGATGTGATATTCAAAATAATTCTTGTACTAAAATTAATGTTGCTTACATTGAAAACTTCGAGAGCTAAGGCATTTTCCCCTGTGAGTGGAGAGGATGTGCTGTCCTACGTGTCACCTTGGACTCAAACAATAAATGGAAACTCCACCTTGTGTTTTCTGTCTTGCTGTCCTTTCTGCTCCCTTTTTAAAATCTATCTCCAAGCCTCAACTTGCAAATGGGAACTTGAAAGATAGTCTCAATTGAACCTGCAGAATCTTTTTTCCATTTCCCACAGAATTCCCCAGATGAATGCCATTGTTTCAACACTGTATGGATCTGTACAGTGAAGAAATGCATCTCTGAGAGCGAAGCTTCAAAAGCAGATCTTTATTAGTAGCCTCCTTCTGACTTTTAAATGTGTACTGTTTCCACGTGGGAGATTAAAAAAAACAAAAACGTAGCCTCCGGACCACTTGGTGTGAGGCTTGAAAGAGCACTTGATTAGAATATTTTCCCCTCTTTTCCTGCCCTCACTGGCCAGTCAGGTAGAGCTAATTCTAATGCATCTGTGTTCTTGATGTGCTCTTTTGCTTGTTTGATTCATGATATTGGGATGGAGGAGGAGAAGAAAGATGAGCAGTGCTGGCCATTGGGGCACATTCACTTCAAATTCTGTGGAAGGTGAATTTAAAGGAACTTAATTGTCAGCGGTGCAGAAGCTTTAGACGTAGAGGCAATTCCTCTCCAAGGAGTAGCTCTCCATAGCATCGGAAGTGCAATTAAGCTGAGTCAATAAAGGCGATTGAAGTGTTTAGCAAATTTTTTTTTTTTTTTTTTTTTTATGCAGGGTATTTACTTCCTAAAACCGCTTAACTGCCTTTCCCTTGTGGTAACGACAGTCGTTGGCTCATATGACTTTCTTCCCATGATCCTTTGTCACAGGTCCTAGTGCCACCAATCTCATAATAGGCTCCATCGCTGGTGCCATCCTGGTAGCAGCTATTGTCCTTGGGGGCACAGGATGGGGATTTAAGTAAGCAACGGCGCATGTCTGCTTCTCAGTGGCTCTGGCACTTCTCTTTTCTGCTTACATAACCAAGTTTTGAGTTCCTGCTACAAGATTGCAAGGTTTAAAGGTAAACTGCTACAAGTAACTATTTTTATTGAGAAATGGGTTAGGAAAGAAGAAACCTGGAACCTCAAGTGTCATCTTCAGGCTAGTGGGAGAACAGGAAATGTAGAAGGCATTCACGTGCACGAGCTTCAGGAGAACAAAGTAGAGGTTCTTCAGAAGACACTCCAGCTTTTAGGGGCAAGCATCCTGAGATAATGTTTTTTTATACAGGATAATTGGGAAAAGAGATAGTCGGAAATAAGTGGCTATAAATCCTTTGTATCTGTTTAAATTGGTTTATGTTCCACTGACATGTTGAGGTTTGCACAACCTAAGTAACTATTTGTTCATTATTTTTCACACATAACACATTATACGTAGCTTTGTGATTTGAAAAGCTTCATTATTTTATAAAAAACAGATCTAAAAAATTTTATTAATTCCCTAACCAACTGAATTGGTTTCACATTGGAATTTGAAATCTGTGGCTTTGTGATACTTAAATATTTTCTAATTAACTGCAAATTAACTGGTATGTTTCCATAGTAACTTTTCGTTTGGACCGTGTATTGATCACTGAACTAGGTTTGTTCAAATACACATGGCAGATATTCACAAATCAACCTTAATTATGATCAAAATTTGTAAAGCTAACTTATCAGGTTTAGGTGTTTTCATAGCTCAGATTCATTGGATAATTAATTTTTATATCTTTTCATATTGTGGTGGCTTGATTATTATGATGTGTAGATAAGACTTCCTATGCCAAATACTCCGTGTGATAAATTAAGTCCCAACCGGATCTATAGAAACAGATTTAAGTGGGAAATAAGACCATTACCTAAATTCAAAGCCCACTTTGCCCCCATCTGGTTACTCAATAGAGGAAGTTTTTTACTTGGATTATCTGAATAATTGCATTAATTATGAACTTTATGCTATTTTACATTTTGAATCCCAAATTCAGAATATTGAAACCAGATAAAATGTTATTAGAAACTGATTATGAAGGAAAAACAAACCACACGATGATTTAAATACATTCAACATTTTCTGCTAATTTTGTTATCATATTAAGATTTAATGAGTAAGCCTACATATTGTTGAGTGGCTTCAGCTTGGAAAGTTGTTATCAAACGGTACTTTCTTTCTACAGAGATACTTGTAACCTTGAACTTGTTTGCCGAAACAAATGGCATCATTATGTTTTCAAAACCACACACAAAATGGGCAACTCAAATTTGAATTTCTCACTGTGGTTTAACAAACCATTGCCCGGATAATGAGTCACTCACGGTACCTAACAACAACAACAACAACAACAAAAGACATATATATTGTTGTTGTTGTTTGGTTTTGGCTGGCCTAATTCAAGCAAAAATTTTTCTTAGTGCCCTTTTACTGTAAAAAAGTCATGGCACATTATGGTAGTTCCATGATCTGTTATTATTTCATAATGCTCCCTTGAACTTTTTCATCAATATGCTTCAAGAAAAATAAATTTGGCTTGTGCCCAAGCTTAAGCCTTCTTGGCATCAGGAAGCCTCCGTTTCAAGGCCTGGAAAACAGTCCTGTGCATCTTCTTCTATCCAGCCACACAATGCCAAATTGTGACCATCTCGGCCTTTGGAGACAAGAGCACTGTTCTGTAGCAGGACCTCAAAACAGTGGCCTGGCCTAGTGCACAGCTTGATTTGCATGTTTCTTTGGGGAAAAATGGAAAAGCTTTTATCACTGTGTATATAAGTGGATTAGGCCCTGTGCAGATTATTTATATCTGAGAGACATGTCTAATCATCAGAAGAACAGAGAAAAGGAAGGGGAAATGGACACCTAGTGAGGTGAGAAGCAGCCTCTGGTGGCCGCCGAGTGGGGACTACCGTGCAGACACGCATTCTGCTGCGCTAAGCCAATGCCCCTTCCCATGCCCTGGGACCCTAAGAGTTACTACAGAGGAAAACACTGTAGGGACGCACACGATAACGTGAAGTATACTTATGGCCTAAAGCAAAGAAAAAAGCAAGCACAGAATAATTCTTGAACGTTAGGAGTTTAAACTTGGAGAAGCCACTGCTCTTCATGATGACTATTGGTTGCTCTCTGAGGATCTGAATTTGCTTTAGGTTTTAAGAGTAGCCATGTGGTTTATATTAAACGTTAAATAACTACTTCTACTTTGCAAGAAAAGGCTTTGGGTGCCCAATGATGCAGGTTAGGCTCCCCCCAGCTTGGGCAGTTTTGGAGACTATTGGTCTAGAAGTTATTTGCTAATTGAACTGAAAGTCTTTGAGTTTTTCATTGAGTTCAGTGTAAATACAAAAGAGGGTCATTTAGGATCAGAAGTAGGAAATAGTTTGTAAAAGAGATTGCTCTAAATACTGTCATTGGAAATCCTTCCTGGAATTGTTTTACTAGAAGAGAAAAGCAAAGCAAGTAGCAAAGTCGCCTGAGGATTTGGAGGGTCCATAACCTTTTAGGTTAAAGGAAAACATACTAACTGCTCATGGGAAGTACTGCTTTTTCCTCAAGTCACATTTCTTGAGGTGGAACACTGCGAGTTATTTAAATGTGGAAGAAGTGTCATACCATACGTGACCCATTCAAGTATAAATGAGGAAACAGCTATGCTCTGACCCCTGACAATGTCTGCCATTCTCCGTAGATTTTTTTCTTAAGCCATATTTCCTCTGAAATAGGTGGTAAAAAGCATGAGTCTTTGTGAGTGTGCATGCATGTGTGGGACTGTGTGCACCTTGTGAATAAATGATAATGAAGTTTGGTCAAGATAATTGTGATAAAAACAATATAAGTCTAGATGACATCTTTCTAGCAGAATAACAGAGTCTGCAAGCTTTGCTTAATGCAAACAAGACTTCCATAAGCAATGTTGTAAAACTCCCGAGAAGAAGAAAAAAATGCTTTATTTGGTAGGTTATTTCACTGAACATATTCTGATACCTGGGGTAACATGTGGTAACTTCAGTTAATCCCATACGCCAGAAGTAGTTAGTTTATGGATCCCCAGTCTTTGGAGCATAAGTACTCTGAGAAATCCTGTGAAAAATGAAGGTAGGTTCTTGGCACACTCGTTTGTCCAACTTTTCCTCCCAAATCTGCATCTGTTTACAAGCCCTCTCCATCACCTGCACACACAGAGTAAAGCTCAGGATTGTGCTACAGAGTATTGCAAACCTTGGTCCTGGTTGACTCGTGAAGACTCATAGCCTCTGTTCAGTTTTGAACAGTAATGCTGCTCGATTTGATTTTTAGGGCTGTTGCTTTACTAGACATTAGCAAAATCAAGTAGATGGAGGACCATTTTAGTAGCATCTTCTCTAAATCTTAGGAAAGGTAACAAATACATGAAAAGAGGATTTCATGTTTCCATTTGAAAATGAACGGAATTGCGGGTCCCACCCTGGACATGGTTTTTTTTATTGGACATTCCCTAAATGTGAATATAGGAATGAGATGTGAGCAATATAGTTATTTTACAGGACTGTGAAGTATGTGATGACCATAAGCGATGGTGGTCAGAAAGAGAAATTCTAGGTGATAAAGAACTTGAAGGTATCAGTGACCTAGTTTGTTGACTGGATTGGGGGATGAGTCTTGAGCTCTTCCAACCATGTTACCGTGCCTCAAACTATGGAGCCCTATCACCATGTCCCACTTTCCCACCACTTGTTCTCTCAACGTAATTCAGTGGCAGTAGTGGTCATACGCTTGGCAGAGCTGCTCTTGACATTGAAAGTGTTACTTTAATAAGTCTGTATAGTAACCGTGATTTCCTCTCTATGAGAAGTTACTTGGGTTACAAGTTCTTACTGAGCCTGATTTTGACCGTAAGCAATTCTGTTTGGCCTGCTGTGTTCCATTTCAGAGGACATGCTAAAGAAAAGGTACTCACATGAATGATATGTAAAGGATCATATCTGGGTTTATCACAAGGAAAGTTGCAATTTTGCATGTCAAGTTGGATGAAATTTGGAAGGAATTTAATACTGCTAATTATATTTTCTCGAAAGAGTAAATGTCTTTTGTTTTTGATTTTTGTAGAATTAGGAAGTGGAATCAATTGTAGCTAGTCTTTCTGTGAGGAAAACCAAGCTGCTGTTTATCTGAATTCCATGACCCTATCCCAGTGGGAAACAGGAGCCTAATTCCCTTAAATCCTGTAGCTCCTGGGTTAGGCACTTTCTCACTCAGACCTAGCAGGCTGGCCAGGAAGACCCAAGGTCAGCTCCCTGACTCAGCCCTCTAGGGAAGTGAACGCGGTCAGAGGTGGCCTAGGAGGGGTTGAGGGAGGGGTTTTTGGTGGGCAGTGACGACTCGCTGTGGAAAGATAAGAAGGTGATAGCGGTGGGTAAATATATACCCTTGAAGGAACTAAAGGGTTTATAAACCGGAGATGCCTGTTGTTACCTGAAGAGCTTTGTTTTAATTTTGTATGGATGTATATACATATAACATATATTGTGGACGAAAGTACAGGTTTTTCAGGCATAAAGATTGATGAAAACTGGGTCAATGCAAAGCTTATGAGTTATGCTAATATTGTATAATGATCCAGAAATACCTCACGGGCTATGATGAGAAAGTTCATTGCCTTCCCAATCCTAGTGAGCGGAGGGAATTCAGATGAAACACTTGGGGAAGGGAGGCAGTGAACATCTACCTGTGATAGTTGTACTTCCACATTAAAATGGAAAGAAAAGATTTTTTTCCTGTAGAAAATTCAGGGCAGGCAGTTGTCATATATGGTGAGTTCTCACAAGTCGCCGTGGTAGTTTTGCAGTTGATACGCGAGGAGCCCTCCCAGTCAGCCTGCCACGGGGGGGTCCCTCTCTGTCCTCATCGCAGGGCCCTGCCTTCCTTCTGCTGGGATGCCTGTGGAGGAAATGTGGTGCCCTGCTGGTATTCAGAGTCCACTTTCCCGCAGAAACACAGGGTTCTACAGGGTGGCACGGCCTCCTGGTCTGGCCTGGGAATGCATTCACCCTGTAAAATAGATTTTCTTTAAAATAACGCAATCTAAACTTCCAACATTGACTTTAGAGCACAAGCTTTTGGACCCTGGAGGTTGACTGTATTCCAGGTTGAAATGGAAAAGCCTATCTGCATTTAAAAATGGACTGGATTGCAGTTAAGACCTCGGACATGGCTATTTATCTGCCTTTCCCCGAACTTGAATAAGGGAATTTAGATGTGAGCAATATAGTCCTTTACACGCACAGCCCTAGCTGGCTCGATCTTTCCTCTATATTCGTTTTTAATTGAGGGGACATTAGTTTCGCATTTCTCTCCAGTTCCAGCAATAGATAGCTAAATTGGTTGGAGTCCCTGGCCCTTCGGGGTCATTTGGCAAGGTCAGGCAGTCCTTGTTTTTCGCCATCTGACTCACGGGGAGAGTTGTTCCTTATACACCTGCCCTTAAGGGCTGTGAGTGTGGGTAGTAAGCATGGGTGCTGAGCTTCAGCCAACGAACTCTGTGCCGGATGCATTATGGGAGATGTGCCCTTTGGGTCCCAAAGCAGCCGTAATGCCTGCCTTCAAGAATACTGACTCAAAAGCGGGTGGTTGGAGGTGACCGGGACTGGGGAAAAAAGGAAGTAGCCTTGTTGCAAATAGTGTCTGCAGCAATGGATTATCTGCTAGGCCAACAAACCACAGGCTTAGGCCATTAATGAAGCCATTTTAATGAAATCTTTTGAAAGAAAAGGGAGATTTTCTTTAAAGATTTACTTATTTTTTCTTCAATTTTTGTTCTTTCGAAAGAGAAGTCTCAAAGTGGTCATCTTGGGAGAAATGAGAACTTTTGTGGGATGCCTTTATACATATGTTGAGCTTTGGTATTGTTTTTATTTTGAATTACATGGCGGAGGGGAGGAACACACTGTAATTTTTTGGCACTTAGGGCTGAAAGGGTACCCAGCCGGCCCTGAGTGGGCAGGGGAGAGAGGGATCTCGGGGACTCCTCGGGCTCCAGTCTTGCATGATGCCTTGGTGACAGCGTTGCACCCGCCCAGTGCGCAGACTAAATGCATGAGCCCCCTTGCTTGATGCCCCACATGAAGCCAGACCATGGGGAGGTTGCAACCAACTTCTGTTGTTGCCTTGTAATGTCTTGCCGGTTCTTTTCTTTTTCTCCTTCTCAACATAGGAACCACTTTTTAGGAGACTGGACACTGTGAGCAAGGCATTTTAACTTGCTTATTTCCATTAAGCTTAACTGCTGCATTTGCTTAACTAACCCGAGCCTGTGTCCATTCTCCTTGGAGTGTACTGTCTTACTGTGCACTCTGGTTTTCAACTTGTTAGATATGAAAAATGCTTGTTCCATGGTGGGGTAAGAGCTCACACATCAAGGCAGCAAGATAACTGGGTAGAACAAGGCTCTTTGCCCTCTTGGCAAAGGCCGATCCACTGATAAAGAACTCTCAAGTGGTGGAAGGAGGCAGCTAGGAGCCCTTCAGAGTTTTTGCGTAGCTCCCCTAGTAGCCCCCTGGAATGTGGGAAGAGCCCTTCCTGTCATGTTCGTCTGGTTAAAATTAGCCCATATCCTCTACCTCCGAAATAAGAGACCGATTGGCCTGCGGAGGCTTCCAGTGATTTAAAACGCACAACTCGAAGCTTCTTTTGGTCTTTACAAATGGCTGTACTCTAGTGGAGATGTTGTAAAGACATTCAAACGTGTGAGCTGTTCTGGGTCTCCAGTTATTTTGGGAAGTCTGCCCCCGTGTGAGTTGATTACTTTGCTCTGGAACTAGTGTTGTTGTCATTATCATCACCCTCCTCTCGTCATGATCTGATTAATATTGTGGATTTCTCCCTCTCTGCCTGCATCTCTGGAAGAAATGTCAAGAAGCGGAGGTTCGATCCCACTCAGCAAGGGCCCATCTGAGTCCGCGGCCGCGGGTGAGCGGTGCCTCGCACTGTTGGATTCTGGGTGAGACATGCCCGCTGCACCCTTGCTGGAGCTGCTAAGTCTGTAAGCGAGACCGCTGGGTGGTTAATGACCACAGGACTGAAGTTGGGGACAGGGATGGGGTAAAAGGAAACTGTCCTTTGGGGAAATAATTTCAAAGAACCCCTCTCACCACCTGTCAAGAAAAGGGGATAAAAGACAATGTTATAAAAAGAACTATTTCAGAACCGTTTTTTTTTTCTAACTAAAGGAAGAAGGAACAATAACAAAAAATTAAGTGCAATAAAAGAACCATAAAAAATAGCAAATGAATTTTTTTCTTTCCTCAGCCTGCTGGCACATAATATCTCCTAAATGATTTGGCATGATTTTTTTTTTTCTTTTCCTACCAATGACACACTCCAGTGGCATGAAGATCTAATTTTCGAAAGGGTAAAATCCGCATGGCATATCTACAACAAGCAGCTAGCAAGCCAATCCACAGCAAAACCTGCAGCTGAATTCCCAAGGTGAAGACGTCCCGGGAACACGCGGAGGTTGCCTGGCCCTCACCCCCTCGTCTGGCCCGGGCCACGAGAGACTCCACGGACCCCAGCTCTTGTTGAGTCCCTTTCCCCTCGTGTGTTTGCCTGGGCCAGGCATCCTTTGGAAATGGGAGCTGGAATTTGAACAATGATGCTATTGTATAGTTCTTTTATAAATGTAAATATGGAAATAAGAGATTTTGACACATCATTTTCACTTGTCTGTACTGGAATATTTTTCTTGTAAAGGTTCCCTGTAGATTTGAGTTTATTGTTTGCTCCCCATCTTTTGGGTTCTTTTCGCTGTTTTTTCTCTCTCTTCTCTGATAACACGTTGTTCAGTGATTTGGAGGCTTGCTTCAAAAAGACAGATGTAGCCACAGATGCAGGGAGTTTGGGCACAAAACAGGTGCAAGTTAACAAGGAAATGCTTGAACAAAATGAAATGCTTGAAACCAAAAATAAGCAAAAGCGGGGCGGGGGGACACAAACAACTAAATAACCCATATTAAAAACACAAAAATTATGTAAATGCAAATACATGTACCGACAAGTCTAACATTTTTTGATGTCATTATAAATGTATGTATATAATGTAAGAAAGTAGACACCCTCTCGTATGAATCACAAAAGTGCCAAGCTCATGACTTGCGTTTTTGGTTTTTGACAGTTTTCTTTCCCTGTCTTTAATGTGAAAGGAGGATAAACTTAAAGCCTTAAATTAAAAAATAACTTTTCAATGTTAAAAAACTGGGTGTGGGGGGGAAGTTAGGCTTTTCATTTTATTCACATCGATTATTGTCAATATCTCATTCATGCCTCATCTTTCCGCCTCGAGATACAGGTGGTGGAGCCCCAGCGGCAAGCTGCTAATGGACACAGAAGCAGGGGCTGCTTTCCCGTGAGCGTGGCTCTCGTGGGCTTTACGGCTGTGTGTTGCGTTTTCCACAAATCTTGTTGGGGGCCCGTAGTGTGTGACTGGTCTGTGGGATGTTCTGGATTGTAATGGGATTCTACTACTCACAAATTCGTGATCTTCTTTTGCCTCCAGGCAGATGTGCAGATGTAATCTGGGTCCCCAAGTCCCTCCGAGTTTCCTTCGCTGGCACTGCTTTCTTCTTCCATTTAGGATCAAGATAGCTTCCGTTCAAGTGTTCAGTATATACATGAATAAAGAAATCTGGTCCTGACTTGGTTTTGAATGTAGAAACTTGTACGTGAGTCCTTCAGTCAGCACCCACTTAGAGATGAGCTTTCCTGAAGCCCCCGCCCCGAGAGCCTGCACTTCTCTAACGTCCCCTTTTCAGGAACAGGACACGCCATCCTGCTATTCACTTCATGACAACCAGATGAGTTGCTAGATTTGGCTTTCAGTCCCTTTCCAGCAAGATTCATAACACCAGTCGCACAGTTTTTGCGATAATGTGCTAAAAGTGTACTGCTTAAAACTGGGGTTGTTTTTTTTTTCCCCAGGTATATTTAATTGTGGCAGCATCACAATCATCGAGCAGAAACCTTAATTTCAGTATGCTGACCTCACCTAACATCTTAACCTGTTACTGCTCTCTGAGTACTAGGTGCTACCCAGGTCCGCAGTCTTTGTCTAGAACTAGCTGTCTATTTATATTGTAACAACAGGGCTATCTACAAGGTGTATCAGCCTTATTCTGCTTCATGAGACACAGGCTGTACCCCTCCACCTAGTGGCAATGGCCCTTTCAGCCCAGAGGAAACTCAGATTACTTGGCATCTCTTCCTGTCACTGTATTGTCTTTGTTGCTAGATCCTACTCCCTAGCGAATTCCACCTGTTACTGAGTGCACCACACATTTCACTGCTCTTCCAGAGGCACCACGGGTGACTTCACAGAACCAAAACCATGGTGGTTACAAAACAAGTTAAATCTCCATTATTAACTTTTGAGCATTTCACAGACAACATTGTAAGTGTGCGATGTTACGTTTTAAATCAGACCACAGTGGTCCCCAAGTATTATGTACATAATGGCAAATGTCGGTGTAACTGTTTGTTACACTGGCAGTCTCCTAGGTAACCGAACCTATGTTCCAATGTTAAATTATCTATGTGTATATGTAAAATACACAAGCTTTCAGCTGCCTGTGTATGAAGATGAAAGATAATGCACCCATACCAACCCTAAACAATGGATTATAATTATTTTTGGTGGTACTCGGTTATGTCGTTCCGAACTCTTTGCTGTCTTTTCTCTTGCACATGCCGTTCATTTGCTGATTTTTGTGGTGAGAGTAGTCCTTTTATGAATTTGAGCTCAAAGCATAAGCGTATCACCATCTTACTGTTACCCAACAAGAGTTAGCGTTTAGTGGTGACAAGTTCCCATTTCATCTGCTCTCTGCTGCATTAATTAACGACACCTGGATGAGGAGGCGTGCGCTAACTTCGTTGCTCACCTGGGAAACTGCATGAGCCCACTGAATTAGTGCTACTCCTATTAGATAAATGAGCGGTACACATAGGTGCATGTTAGGAAACATGAATCACATAGAGCTGTGGAGTTTTACCAAGTAGTATGTTTTTTGTTTTCGTTTTTGTTTTTACTATGCAAAGATGGGAAATGCACAAACTTCTCAAAGACTCCAGTGTCTGAAGAACTTTACAAACAATACTTGAACCTTTCTTTCAAGTCATCCCATCATATTTTATAGTCATTGTTGCTTCCATTGTTAATTTTCGTTTTTAAATGGTTTGTAATTTTTTAAGTGTACAACCTGAAGTTTTGTTTGAAGTTAATAAATTCATTCATAATTTCGTTGGCTGCCTATGAATGGAGATTCAGTAGTCATCGTATGCATCTTTTAGTCAAGTGTGTATTAAAATCTTTGTTAACGTAGACTGTTGTAGCTTTATACTTTGATCAATTTTCTTAGGCCCCCTTTTTTGTGTTATCTTGTGTTGAATCAATGGCCATGTGCCTGATGTCAAGAGTTTTAGCACGGGCTTCTCAATCAAAGGCTCACTTAAAATTTAAGCAGTCAATGGAGCAAAATAAAATCTCTGATTCATGAGAAACCTGTTTCTGATTAGAATTCAGTTTCATTAGATTTATTGGAAATGCTCTGCCTCTTATAAATCAGGGGGGAAAAAAACCCACCTTAGGATCATACCATTATCAATTTTTTTTCTTTAGTGTCTCTCTTCTGCATCTAAAGGGGATGGCTAGTAATAAGATCCACACTTTTGACCTGGTACCAAATTTACAATCAAGCTATAAAGAGAATGGAAGTATTTGGTTATACAAATCGTTTTATCAAAAACATTCGAAGGAAGGAATTTCCTCACAGCTCACATGGGATTGGTCCCCAAATGATATTCCTTCTTTACAAATGTCTTTCAGTCTGTCTCCTCCATCCTTGGTTTGGCCTCAGCAGACACAGGTAACTCACATACATCTAGCACACTGACATGCAAAGGGGCTGATCTGACCACATCGTTCTTCTGCTGAAAGTTCACAGGGGCTCTTCATCTCCTCTAGGATGAAGTTCAAACTTAATAGTGTGACTGAAACTTCTGCCTGCCTTTCATAGCGTCACCCTTGTTTATTTTTCCAGCCATCATCAGCTTATCCTCTCAGTCCCCTTATTTAAGATTCCCCTCCAAGAACCTCTTCTACCCAAGCTGAATAATCTCATGGAAATTTTATGTCCATTCACCATAATTCATTTGCTTCTCTGTCATTTCGTGTAATAAAAGAAATACAGAAACACTTTAAAATAATACAAATATCATACTTTAAACCAGAAAGCACGTAAGAGTATCATTTAAATTTGACTTTAAAAGAATTTTCTGATTTTTTTGATGTGTTTTCCTTTAAGTCATTCTGTTTTTGAGGTTGACATTGAACTGAGTTCTCCCCCATGCTCCCTTGGATACTGACTGAGAAAGGTGGTCTGAAACCAGAAACTCCCTAGACACAGAACAGCAGCCCTAGAGTTAAAACTTGGATGTGAATAATTAAGTAGATAATCCATATGCTCACAATGGAATTCTTTTTTTTTTTTAATTTTATTTATTTGAGAGCGCACGAGTGGGTGGAGGGGCAGAGGGAGGGGAGTGGGAGAGGGAGGTGCAGGGGCAAATTCTCCGCTGAGCAGGGAGCCCCACCTGGGGCTGGATCCCAGGACCCTGGGATCATGACCTGAGCAGAAGGCAGACGCTTAACTGACTGAGCCACCCAGGTGCCCCTCACAATGGAATTCTTAAGTCACTTTTGGAATTTAAGATAGGCACCCTTTAGGTTAATGTGCAAGGGTTAGGGACTTCCATTTATCAATATACTCATTTAACAAATATTTATTAAGCCCCTATGCCAGGAACTCCTTGTGGAGTAACATTGAATTGAAGTAACAGAAGGAAGTCCTTGGTCTAAAGTTGCTCACAATTTAGCAGAGAGAGATACATGATAACCGTGACAGACAACATCATGAATGGGAGAGAGGAGAACTGATGTGGGGCAGGTGGGAGAGGGATGCACGAAGGCTTCCTGAAAGAAGTGAGTTTTGAACTATCTTGAGAGATGACAAGAGTTCACTAGTCTAAGAAAGTGGGAAGACACTCAAGCACAGGAAGCAATGTGCCAAGACCCAGGGAGAGCTGCTCAGACCCTCGGTTAAGGAATGCTAAGTGTCCATGTTTCCTCCCATTCTTTCTCCCTCCCTCTTTCCTTCCTTCTTTTCCTCCTACCATTCACAGATGATCTATAAAAATCCTACAGTGTTGTGCCAGGTCACAGGGACGCAAGGATGAGCTCTCAATCTTGGAAATAAGATGCATCATAAGTGTCCTAGTGGACATAAGTATTAGGTACTTCAGAAGAAGAGAGGAGAGCGACTGTCACTGCCCTTGAGATCAAAAAGGGCTTCACAGGGGAGGTGGCATTTGAGAAAAAAAAATCTCTGCCACTGGACCTAATTGCCATGATAACTAATTGTAAGGTTAACCAGGACTCATTTTGGTTGGTGGCAGTCCGCTCATAAATACCTTGAAGAAGAACAACCTGTAACGTTGAGTCCAACTTTCAGATATCTGAATTCTTCTAGATTGTGTGGAGATGATTATTATCAGATGCTCTGCCAGAACCTTGTATTCTTTAAATATTTTCCCATGGATGTGCTCATCATGGTTCAGTCTTAAATGCTTGGGGCTGTCAGTAGTGACAACCAGGGCTTTTTGACCTGACCTGTAAACTTCTAATATTTTCTTCACATAAAGATCCCTGGCTTAACTTCAGTCTGGAGTGAGGGGGTCAATAAAAACCACAAATGCTTTTAAAGCATCATTTAGTGGGTCCTTCGATTAATGAAGGGTCAGAATCATTTTCCACCTGCGATTGCACTTCCGGTCCACTAAAGTTGATGTTTATCTGTTTTTTCTGCCTTGGAGAGAAGGTTACCATTCCTGGAGCTTTTCTGAAACCTGTCAGCAGGTCTGGCTCCTTGACTAGAACAAGTTCTTGGCCACACTCATGACTTCTGGAGAGAAAGCAAATGCCATGATCCCTCATTACCCGAAAACAGTTGTCCTGCTGGGATCTGCTGATGCTCCTTTGCCGGCTGATTGCGTGCACACATAGACACTGGCCCTGGTGTGGCTACAAAGACTGCACTTGTGACCCCACAGAGTCTACCCTTATGAAAACATTTATCTGACTGTGATGGTCATTGAAAGCCAAATTAGCTGTGTCAATCGATTGGTCCTATAAAACAAGACAAAACAAAGCAAGGCAAAATAAAACAAAACAGAACAAAAATCTTCGTCCTGAACGATCAGGAGTATGTCAAGGGTTCTTCAGATCTCTTTGGAGCTTGAAATAGCTTTCAGTCTTCAGGGGGTAAATGAGATTGCAGCAGAGCTCCCTGCTTCTTCAGGCCCAGGCCTCAAGGTGAAGACACAAGAAGGTAACTTGGATTGTAAATAATATCAGAGACACCTCTAGTCTGCAGCAACAGACATGGCATTATGGGGCCATTGCAAATCCCATAGGGATAGCGAATGGACTGTATGCAGTAGGTTTTCCTATGGAGGTGAAATGGCCATAAAACAAGGGTGGCAGGGTGCCTGGGTGGCTCAGTTGGTTAAGCGACTGCCTTCGGCTCAGGTCATGATCCTGGAGTCCCGGGATCGAGTCCCGCATCGGGCTCCCTGCTCGGCGGGGAGTCTGCTTCTCCCTCTGACCCTCCTCCCTCTCATGCTCTCTGTCTCTCATTCTCTCTCTCTCAAATAAATAAATAAATAAATAAATCTTTAAAAAAAAAAAGGGGGGGTGGCATATTACCCAAATGAGCAGAATGGTGCAGTCTAGGAGACCAGAGGGGTAGGGAAAGTGAGCTGGGCTGGAGAGCACATGCCCTGTCTCTACTCAGCTCCAGCCAGTTGTCACCAGGTGGAAAATTGGTTCCTTATTGCCCTTTCCATTTATTTTTCCAGAGGAGCAAGAAATCCAAATTTGTATACAAAATTGCCTATTTTTTACATGGTGCAGCCAATTCATATTTTAAAAACACTGAGTGGATCAAGGTGGTGCAGACAGAACCTGTCTTCGTGTAGGATTGAACCTGTTGGCCCCTAGTATGTACCTTCTCCCAACATTAGTGAGACATTCTCACATGTGGCCTCCTGAAATCTTCTGATCGCTCCAGTGAGTACCCAGACATGGCCTTGTTCCCAATCAGGGCTGCAGGTTGCCAAGCGGAGAGTCAGGCAGATGTTCACATGAGTTGCCACTTATAATGTTGACTTAACTGTTGTTTTGTGTGGATGAGGCAAGCCACAGAAATCAGCCTGCCCAGAAGTACTTCCTTTGGATGGTGTTTTGTGTGCTAAGCTTATTCAGATGTGCTCGTTGGTGAGCAATGAACTAATAATGCATTGGCAAATAGGCTTTGTCTCAATGATCACTAAGGCAGCTTAGTGGCTGCCTGGATCCTAAGACATGTCTGCCATCTGTTAGAGCGATGTGGTTGATTATGAATGTCTGCTACCTGGCAACCAGAAGTATCCGGCTAGATCCATACAAATCTTAAGACAGTCTTTCCTTCAGTTTTTGACTCTCGAAACCAATTGGATATAGGGGTGAATCAGCCAATTGAGCTAATTCAGAGGTCCTATGTAATTTTCTGGATCCAGGGAAATAAGAAAATGATTTTTAAGAGGATTTTTTAAAAGATTTTTATTTATTTGAAAGAGAGAGAGATGGAAGGAGGGAGGGAGAGAGGGAGAGAGCCCTAGCAGAGGGGAGGGGCAGAGGGAGAGGAAGAAGCAGACTCTCTGCTGAGCAGGGAGCCCTATTCGGGGCCTATCCCAGGACCCTGGCTTCATGACCTGAGCCGGAGGCAGACACCTAACTGAACCACTCAGGTGTCCCAAGAAAAAGATTTTTGAGCAAAGAAATGCAGAAGCTGAAAATTTCAGCAGGAAGGAACAACTTAAATTTTTTTCTGATTAATTATGAAAATCTACATGTCTAGAGCAGAAAAACTGAGAAACAAACAAAAATTTAGAGAAAATTTAAATAATCATAATCTAATCAGCAAGATATAACCTCCATCAATATTTTGTTAATTTCTTGACTCTTCCTTTTGTTTTCTCTCACCGCTACAGAATCAGCCCACAAAGATAGGCAGCAAGTGGGTCTCTCTGAGGATCTGTGTTTTCATTCTCCCGCTCGTGTGCATGTGTGTGCATGTATGCGTGCATGTGAACGCACACACGCACCTGCTAGTACCATGTTCTGTGTTCTACTGGATCCAGAAACGGATGAGACAGTCAGATCATTAGGGCAAAGTAGTACTTCTAATCTCTTAGCCTTGGCTCAGCCTGTTTCTTCTGCTGAGAAGACTTCTCCTTCCTCCCCTACAGCCCCAGTCAAATTCCTATGCACCCCCAAGTGTCACCTCAAATGTTACCTTCTTCATGAAGTCTTTCCTGGTCCTTCCACTGCTTTCTAGGTATGCACAGAGATGAGGGCTCCAGTTAGTGGTGGAGCTGGAATGAAACTCCAGGCACTTTAAGCTTCAGAGTCCATGGTCTAGCCACATCATTTTATTGCCCCTCTTTTATCGCCATTTTTCAGTTAAAAAAACCCCTTTCTTTTTTTTTTTTTTTTTTTAAGATTTTATTTATTTATTTGAGAGAGAGAATGAGAGACAGAGAGCACGAGAGACAGAGAGCACGAGAGACAGAGAGCACGAGAGACAGAGAGCACGAGAGGGAAGCGGGTCAGAGGGAGAAGCAGACCCCCCCGCTGAGCAGGGAGCCCGACGTGGGACTCGATCCCGGGACTCCAGGATCATGACCTGAGCCGAAGGCAGTCGCTTAACCAACTGAGCCACCCAGGCGCCCAAAAAAAACCCCTTTCAACATTGAAGAAGTTAAACACCTTCCTTAAGATCACCATTCTAATAAGTGGCAAGGCCAGACTCAGGACACAGGCAGTCCAATTCTGGATCTTTTCCTGAACCCAGGAGAGCATGGAATATAGCACCTGTAACACAAGAAGAGGAGCAGGAGGGTGTTAACAGTAGGTCTCCAGAGAGAATCACTTGCTGCTTACCTCTGTGGGCTGAGTCAACCAGGAGAGCTGCTGGAACCGCTACTTGCTGCCACCACTGGGAGGCAGGGAGTATCCCAGTTCAGAGAACCTGTGTGGTAAAATCTTCCTTTTCTAAATGTAAATGTTAGTCTTTCGTTAGAACTAGAGATAGGGTAGAGGACTGAAGGAAAAACCTGAAAATGGATTCCTATGGCACTCCACCTAAGGGGGAATATGTAAACCAGCTTGAAGGATGTGTAGGGCGTTGAGTGAGAAAAGAAATGGGATTTTTTGTTGTTGTTGTTACCTCTGACAAGTGAGACAGTTTTCTGTTACAAAACTGGTGAGTGAAAGATTACAGGAATGCCATGTTCAATTCCGTATGAAAAAGAACTCCACTGAGTCAATGAGTACTGGGAACATCTACTAATGAAAGACCTTTGGCTAATTTTGGTGGATTGGGAATTCTGACACGCAGATGTTGCTCTGCAGGATAGCACAGTTTAGTAGAGGAGCTGAGAACTAGGGAAAGAATGACCATTTATGATGAAAGTGTCACACTAGGTAAAGGAAATACAGCTAAACTATGGAAGATCAGCAGAGGAAAATGCTACTTCCTGCTACAGAGGTGAAGGAAGGAGATCCACAAACTTCTTGGGGTAAGGTAGCATTTGAACTGGTATCGAACAATTGGTGCACTATGGACATAGGGAAATGGGGAGGAAAGTGTTACAGCTTGAACTAGACAGGATGTGCGAGTTCAGCTAAAATAACAAAGACCAAAAATACCAGTGGCTTAAACAAGATGGGAGTTGTTTTTTTTTTTCTTCCATGAGCAGTCCAGAGCTGGTAATGGTGACTCCACACACCCGCCATCTTCCTGCTGTGCCATCCTTAGTACAGAGCTTCCGCCCCATGGAACAAGTGCTCGGTGCCAACGTCCACCACCCTGCCTGCCTTCCAAGAGCAGGAAGGAAGAAGGAGACATGGAGGGACTACCAGTTCCTCTGGATACTAATCCGGCAGTTGCATGTATCGCTTTTCATCACAGGCACTGGTTAGAACTTAGTCACATAGCCACACCTCATTACAAAGGAGACTGGAGAATGTAATGGGTGGGGCAGATCATTACTAAAGAAACAGGTTAGAGAGGAACATTGAGAGACAGCTAGCAGTTTGCCACGGAGCTTACAGGAAAGTGACCGTGGGGAATTGTGAGGATGGATGAGGACCCCTGGGTGGGTGCGTGATGTGCTGCTCAGATCCACTTTGAGGAATAAAGGGAGTAGGAAGGATTTATTCCTTTATCTTCTGGCAGTACCACAAGAAGATGGGCATCAGCTGTTGGCCGTTTTGGGGTTTGCCTTAACTGAAGAAAACTGCCCTTGCTGAGGTGGGCCACATCCAGTGGTGGATCAGTGTGGGCTTATCAAGGCCCAGGCCTCTGGCCCTGACTCAGGACAGCTCTCAGGGCCAGACCAGCTCCAAAATCTCGTCCTCCATTGGGCCTGTGAGGAAACTCGTCTCCTTCTGCCCAATCCTACTTCCTTCCCTCCCTAGTAAACAGCTTCTCCCTACTCTGCGCCTTAGAGTCTGCGTCCCGGGGAACCCCATCTGGAACACTGGCCATGCAGCTTGGTTTTTATCAGAGCACAGGGTATAAAGAAGAAAGGAAGGAAGTGAGGAATGACCTATAGCCTTGGGTAAAGTTGTCGATTACAAACTGTGGTGTGTGGACTTGATTCTTAGGCAACTGCAGGAAGCAGGTTTCTGAGGATCAGAGTAATGGAAGCTTTCTGGCAGTAGGATATAAGATGGAGTGTGGGGCGGAGAGCCAGGAGGTAGTATCCAAGGCCCATACCACAGATCCAGGATAAGGAGGAATTGAAATAGGGCTCTTGCAAGGCAAAAAGGAGTAGAAGGGACAGATCACACAGGTGGGATCAATAGAAGTGTGCAGGTGGTTGTGGGAAGCAAGAGAGAGGGCAGGGTAAAAGATGAAGGGCAGGTTTGATACCTAGTAGTTGGGACGATGGGGACAGTGTGGAGGAGATCCTGATTTAGGGGGCAAAGATGTATTCCATTTTAGATCTGTTGGATTTGAGGGGCTTGATAGAAATCAGGTGAAGATGTCCAGCATGTTATTGAAATGAAGATATAGAACACCTTGGAAAGGTTAGGATGGAAATATTTACTTGAGAACCATCTTTAGACATAGTAATTTAAGCCATAAAATGAGAGGCAAATTCTCTAAGTGGTACCACAGAAAGGGAAAGGGAGAGAGCGGGGGAGACAAAGAGCTGATGAGACTGGGTGAAAATATGGAATAAATGTAGCAGAGGAAGAAGATTACTTCCGTGAGATTGGCACTATGTGCTCAAAGATTCTACTGGCAGCAGAACTGAATTCTGTTGGTCCCAAGACAGAACTTAGCAAGCAAGGGTGAATTCAGTGTTCCTGCTGTGGCCATGATTCCAACTGATATGAAATCAATAATGGCTTCCCATAAAGGGCAACATTCAACTTCCTCAAATCCTGGGAGCTTCACTAGGTTATATTTAAATATATTTAAATCCCTCACTAGGATATATTTAAACTGGGATGTCAAACTTGAAGAAACTTTTGATAATACCTCCGTGTAGCAAAAGAATGGATTATTTATTTATTTATTTATTTATTTTAAAGATTTTATTTATTGATTTGAGAGAAAGAATGAGAGAGAGAGAGCATGAGAGGGGAGAGGGTCAGAGGGAGAAGCAGACTCCCTGCTGAGCAGAGAGCCCGATGGGGTATTCGATCCCGGGACTCCAGGATCATGACCTGAGCTGAAGGCAGTCGCTCAACCAACTGAGCCACCCAGGCGCCCCAAGAATGGATTTTTTAAAAAATCCTTTTACTTGCATTACCGTAACCGTAATTATACTTTCTTTAGTCTGAAATGGAAATTATGAACATTTGGCATTTCAGGAACAAGAGATGAGAATGACACTCCCCTACTTATTGGAAGCCAAATATTGATTTATCAGCAGAGTAGTTGTTTATTAATAATACCATGGTGGCTCTCCATAAAAAAGTATTACTCCTGGGCCACAATGATTTAAGTGCAGACGAGTGCTATAAGGTGGAACACAACAAAGGTGGTAATTGTTCTTGAGTCTTCAAATTACATTCTCAGTACCACACAAAGGAGAGGTAAGATGCTTAAGACAGTTCACCAGGCATTTTGAGAAATGTGATTTGAACAAAAGAAATAAAAGAAGCTAATCCAAATAGGAAGTCATGGTTACAGGTAATCAAAATGGCTCTGTATTTCGAGTTCTCAGAAAGTTGTGTAACTTCTCTTTTCCTGGTGATGTATTGCCCAGAGCCACATTTCATTAGCTATGGTTAGAAATGAAGAAATAAATTTTTCTTTATTAAAGTTAAAAAACTCTGAGAAGGCCTTGTACTCAAATATTTATATGAGACCAAACACTCAGATGAAAGGAGGAAAATGTAGTCAATTCAGTCCATTTTGGCTTTGTTCTCAGGATATAGATACCGAGTAGGTAGCTGTCCATATAAAATAAAAAGCCTTTTGCTTTTTACAGATGAATGAATTACAGGTGAATATCCCTGGAAGAAGTCCTTTGACTATCAAAGTTTGTGCAATTTCCAGTTAGTTACCCGGAAAGGCAAACAATTCATATATCCACATTTCACATATAACTTATATTAGTGGACTATTACAAATATTTTATAACATAGATCATCTCTTTGTTTGGCAAAACCTTATTTTGAAGGTTAGTTAAATAGCTCTGAAATTAGTTTGGTTGGAACACTTTGTGTATATTTACAACAGAAAGATAAATTTTGAATTCCTTGCACAAAAAGTGATTGATATCTAAAACTGAGTTCCTTGCACAAAATGTGATTGACAGCTAAAAATAATGTTGACATCTTGCTTTTGAAACAAGATATTTTTCACATCACAGAAAAATTAAAGCCTGGAAGCACCCTTAACAGAAAGTCCCAACCCCTCCTACTACTCTTCTCCCCCACCTAGATTTTATGAGAGCCTGAGAATGTCTCCACCTCCCTATTCAGTGTGAGAGAGGCTATTATATAGGATGTGTTATGGGGTTAATCCTTGTCCTGGGAACCATTTTAGAAAAAGGGAGATGTGTAGTGTCAGCAATCTGTTGGGATCATGGTTCTGGACAGAGTATGGTTGAACTATGGTGATTTAGAAATGAGGTGGGCCATATTTGTAAATAAGACTTTTCAAAAATGGCCAGAGAGACAGGGCATGAGTCTACTAGCAGATGAGCATGGCTTTAACTTTATTTTGTTTGTTGTTTTGATTTCCCCTCTATTTTACTGTTTTTATGTCTGAAACATCTACATCTGAGGCAGGTAAAGAAAAGGTTCAATAGGTTTTTTTTTTTTTTAAGAGGGGGGAGGGGCAGAGGGAGAAGGAGAGAGAGAATCTTAAGCAGGCTCCACACGCAGCACATACCCCAATGTGGGGCTCAATCTCACAACTCAGAAATCATGACCTGAGCCCAAATCAAGAGGCGGACGCTTAACTAACTGAGCCACTCAGGCACCCTGGTTCAATAGTCTTTACGACCAGCAGCTCACCAGAGTGTTTCAAACACTGCCAGGCCTTTGATGAAATGTTTAATACAAATGCTTCTGGGATGTGGGTTGTTGCCTGACATCTTTCTGGTCTTGAAATGGATCAATGCAATGGTTGTATAATAGATCTTGGGGAAAATTCTATCACTCCTGTTACCTAGTGAGCAAGAGGTGTTGAATTAAAAGCTCAAGAAATTTGTTCCAATATCAGAGTTTTCAGCTGGGGATGACAAATTATGTTAGATATCAAACATAGATGTCATGTTTGAGAGCAGAGGTGGTTGGTTTTCTTTTTTTTTCTTTTTTTTTTTTTTTTATTTGAGAGAGAGAGAATGAGAGACAGAGAGCATGAGAGGGAGGAGGGTCAGAGGGAGAAGCAGGCTCCCTGCCTAGCAGGGAGCCCGATGCGGGACTCGATCCAGGGACTCCAGGATCATGACCTGAGCCGAAGGCAGTCGCTTAACCAACTGAGCCACCCAGGCGCCCCTAGGTGGTCAGTTTTCTGACAGCAACTCTGGATCAGGTTTACAAGTTGAAAACAATCACAAACATATACACAGGAATTGGTAAACTACTCACTAAGATTTAATTGATGCCTTGGCTGATGTCACACCTTTGTTAGAATCTAGAAGTTTTCTGCAAGGGTACTAATTCAAAACCATGTATTAATGGGTGTCCCAAGGTGTCAGGTATGAAACTTCATCTGAATAGGGAATCCCAAGATGGGGTGGGTATATGTATACATATACATACATATAAACAAACATATATATACATACATATTTATATATATATTTGAATATGTCTATTAGCAGATATATATATATATATATATATTTGAATATGTAACATGCGTTTCCAAATCTGTGCCTATATAAATTATGCACAAATTTAAATTCCCTTGGAATATAACCCTTAGATATGTCAGAAGCATGGGGCCTGTTAAAAGAAATTTACTCTTCTTCAGAAACTGCTGGTCATTACAGAAGGGGTCGCTCTCTTATGTGGAAGGTTTTCAAGGAAGAGGTAGGGGAAGGGTTAAACAGAAGCCTGATTGCAGAGTAGCTGACTGATAAAGAGGCATGTGTTCTCCACATATCTTGGTAGATTTCAGTAGTTTCACATGTGTATGCCTAATGACACTTGAATTTGGTTGATACTCGTCAATTTTACAAGCATAAGGGGCTGTGATTTTGTTCTAATGAGTACTACTGCAATCTCAAAGCTTCCATGGATTGAAGACCTAAAAAAGTTAGAGGACTGAAGTCAATTGTGCATTAAAGCCATGTTTTTCTTCTCAATCTCTATTATAATACATGATTTCATTTCCTTCATTTCACTCTTTTTCTTAAATTATCTTGTTTATGTGTTTACTTAAATATTGTTAGTGTTTTCCAGTAGAATGGAATTTCCACAAAAGCAAAGATTCTGCTTATCCTGTTCAGTGATATATATCCCCCAAGTCCATACCAGTGAATGGCACTATGTGTGTGTGTGTGTGTGTGTGTGTAATATTGAACAATGAATTGCTTTGGTTTGGGTATATGTGTTAGTATATTTCAATACCTTGTCCTTTGCCTCATCTACTGTATTCCCCATTAGCTTGTGGATTTATGAGTGGTTTAAAGCGTATCTTGATGACCTCTCATTTCACCCAGTAGAGGACATGCTTTGAAACAACAAGTATTTGGTCATCTCAACAATCTGTTTTCTGCTCAGGAAGATGCTGTGGATGGACCCTCACATTTCGCTGTCCTGACTTCCCCTCTTGAAGGAGCACAGGGTTGGGACTGGTGGTCAAAGAGAATAGAATGCAGTCATCCTAAGAGAGACTAGAGTTCAGGGCAGGTTATTATGATCTGTTTCTCATTTCCCACCTTGTTGTATTAGCACTAGTTAAATCAGTAGGTGCTCTAATAGAAGACATTCTAAATAACCAAGAAATTCCATTTTTGCTGAATGAAATTCTACATCATTTGTTTTATAGGAGGAAGGAAGAACATAGCTTAGTAAGGTCTTTATCTTAAAGACCTCCCATGGGTGACATAGACTTAAAAAAATTTTTTACTTGAAATATAAATAATCAGAATCAATTCTTGATATACTCTATCATTAGTGCACTGGACTTTTGTATGCATGTATGTATTTATTTACTTACCTACTTATTTATTTAAAAATCCCATAATAAATATCCATGAATCCACTATTCAATGTGATAATTAACTAATTAACATTGCTTGTGTGAAACTCCTCCATCTTGTCCATTGAACTCCTCTCTCCTAATGTAATTACCACCTTGATTCCTATAATAATAATTTAATTGCCATTTGAATCACAGAGTCATATTCTTTTACATATTCCTAATAAATGTGTTGTTTGGTTTTAGTTGTCTTAACTTTATAAATATGGTATTGATATTTTGTATATAATCTTTTAGGACTTATGTTTTCATTCTCAATATTATATTTATAAAACCATCCATGATGTTCCAACTAGATGTACTTCATTCATTTTAACTACTGTGAAGTAGTAATTGAAGTAGTACTACAATGTATTTATTCCCTACTCTTTGGACATTTGAGTTGTTTCTGGGTACTTGCTATATGAAGAGTGTCTCTGCGAACATTCTTATACATATTTATTAGTGTACAAGTGCAAGCATTTCTCTGGTGTTTACATTAAGAAGTATATACTTACTCACGGGGTATAACAATGTTTAACTCCTTTCTACAACGATTATACCACTTCTAATTCTTAATTTCAATAATTTTCTAAACTCCAGGATTTCTAGATATTTATTTAATCAATGGATTATTGCCACAAATCATAGGTATAAATTGATAAGGCATAAAAGAATTTTGGGATTATCCAATTGGACTTACATAATTTACAGAAAACATCAATGCATAGGAGAGTTGAAATGCTTAGCTCAAAGTCCTAGAAACAAGGGGCTTTCAGATACATCCCCAAGTAGTTTATGCAACCATCATGCATTCTTACTAGCATCTTCTATTTCTCAAATATGTAATGTTTGGTGAATAATAATAAGACTTCCATTTTTAAGATAAAGAAGTTAAGACCTAAGAAAATAAAAGATAAGCAGCCAAAGAGTTATCCCAATTTAGGGTTAAGGTTGCATGGTTTTCCATCAGCTTGTGTTGCCTTCTGGGGCTGACTTTGCTGATTGCTTCCCCAAAAGCCATTCCCAACTCCCTGGACAAAGCACTTTACCCCCCTTCCATTGGCGCTCTTTCTCCCAAACTTACCTGCCTCCATAAATGACCATGTGACCTACGTGTAGCCCATGAATTTAAGTCTAAGGCCGTTGATAAGGGCTTTAGAAGTGTTTTCATTTTCATGATTAAAAAATAACAGAGGTGGCTAGGCTGGAACAATCCTTCTACCAATCTCCTGCCTTGAATGTAGATGTGATGCCTGGAGCTGTGGCAGCTAAGCTGAGAGTCCAAGGGAAGGTTAAGAGAATAAGAAATGTAGGGCCTGATATTTTTGGCCACTGAACTAATATCAGCACCTACTCATCTCTAGACTTCTTATTGGGTAAGAAAAATAAATCCCTTTTTATTTAAGTTACCATAGTCAGGCTTTCTGTTACTTGTAGTTAAATGCATTTCTAGCTAATACTACACGTCACAAAAATGATCTCAAACTAGATTTAGAATGTTTCTCATTTTCCAATGACTGAAAATTAAAATCTTTTTTTTTTAAGATTTTATTTATTTATTTGAGAGAGAGAGAATGAGAGACAGAGAGCACGAGAGGGAAGAGGGTCAGAGGGAGAAGCAGACCCCTTGCTGAGCAGAGAGCCCGATGCGGGACTTGATCCCGGGACTCCAGGATCATGACCTGAGCCGAAGGCAGTCGTTTAACCAACTGAGCCACCCAGGTGCCCCGAAAATTAAAATCTTATCATTGAATGGGACATGTTTTTTTCCTCAAGGAAAATGATTTTATACTTTCATCTTTAGCATCTACTTTTAGATTATAGTCTTTCAAGCAAAAGCTTCATTTCAGAGGATATATTCATAATCATATCAAAGTAATAACTCCATTCAGCAAAAGCATGATAAAAAACTTGGGGCCCTGGATAAAGAAAAAAAGAACTAAATTGGCTGACTGACATTTTAATTTTTTTCTCCAGACCTAAGAAATTTGACCAATGCAAAGTTGATTAATGACACTCACTACTCCAGTCTCAGGTTCAAAATGAGACTATTCTCATAAATAAATTCAACCCACATTGATTAAGAAGTTATTATGTGTGTGTTGGGCCCTGAAGCTGAGAGTAGTCAGACATGATTCCCATTCTGAAGGAATGGTTGAGGTAGGAGTAGGAAGGTGAGGAGAAACAGATAAGCATGTATGTCAATTAAAATACAGTAAGTGCATAATGAAAGTATGAAAAAAATTGTGGCAGAACAAAGTATGAACAAAATCCGGTGCAGAGAAAAGCTAACTCCCTTAGAGGCACATGAGTCAAGGAAAAGTTCCTCAT
Organism: Mirounga angustirostris; assembly: GCF_029215605.1. NCBI lineage: Eukaryota > Metazoa > Chordata > Mammalia > Carnivora > Phocidae > Mirounga > Mirounga angustirostris. The sequence goes on from NW_026991711.1 coordinate 166,561,046, forward strand.
CCCAGGAGCCCTGTTCATACTGTGAGAGTGAGAAGTTTTATGCTTTCAACATATAGGTCTGTGTCCTTATTTGACCTTCTCACAGATGTTTTCTTCTTGGCAAAAATCCATGATTGTTTCTGGACCCCTGACTTTCTGGCTGTGAACCCCTTTACTCCTCCTACATGTGTTGAAGTAGAGCTTTTATGTTGTTTTTTGCTACTCTATCATAATTGAAGCCTTAGAAAAAGAAACTTACTATCACTAAAATCTTAGACCTTTGTTATTGTGGCTTTGGTAGATAAACCAAATTGAAAACAAATTACTGGTATTGTAGTCTCCTTTGGAAATGAGAGTCCAAAAGACAGGACTTAATATGGTCGCTTTTGAATGACTGGGATTATTGCAAGAGAAAACTCTACTCTTGACAAAGCCATAAGAATCCCTATGGGTTTTGCAACCTGCTGGAAAGAATGGGCAAAGGATAGATGTATTTTGAGAAGTATCTTTGAAAAAAACCACCACTATGCCTATGATCACAACTACAGTATCGTGACTTGTACAAGCAGGAAAAACATGAATGAACTATTCCTGTATCCCTGAGTAACTTCCCTTTTCTGTACATTTTAGAATCAATGTCCAATATCATCTGACTACTTCACTGCAATATGTCCTTATGAATTTGATAACACTTAAAGACTGACTCATCCACTTACCCCAATGGGCATTCCAGGAAATTGTCCTTGTTTATTGCCATCTTCAAATTTTGGAAAAGCATAAAAGAATGAGAGAAAGTAATTATTTTTACTCTCTGGTCCTAACTGTTAAAGAAGCACCCAATTCTTAAAGGCTGTCCCCATCATTTGCAAATTAATGTACTGCTGAAGATGCAAACTATCTATATAACTGCTCTCGAATTTCATTAAAATTAATCAGAAGTCCCTTTTAATGTCTTTGAGAATTGCTTCAAGTGGCAAAAATCAGGAAATCTACCCATGGGGCACATTCAGCTAATTGCGATTTACTTCTCAACTAGTCATTCTTTTGCCCTAGGCTGCAATTGCATCAATCTGAAACAACTCTTTGGATGACAAATGCCAGTCAAACCAGGGTTTTTTGGCATCATGTAATTTTAAGTGACCCATTGGTTTCCTGAATATTTTTAACAAGTTAGAATGATGATGTGATGGATTGATTCCAGATGTAAGCTTATTAAAATGATTCTCTAAGTTGGACCTGCCATATGCTACCGAGCTTGGTACTGGGGAGCAAGTAGGGGAATGAGGACAGACTGTACAGTGAAGAGAACAGAGACTGGGCAATAGTACGTGTGTTTGTACAAGTACACTGTTTAGGACAAATAAATGACAATGAATAAAGATAAGTTTTGGAACAGACCATGTTCTAACTCTTATCAGCTATGTCACCCAAGGAAAATCCCTTACCTTAACAGCAAATGGGGAAAGAGGGGGATAAAATATGTTTTCCTTAGGGTCACATGAAACCAAGTATATGAAAATGTTTTGTAAAATACTGCTGACTAGAAGTCAGCATTGTTAGGGAGTTTAGTTTATGTAAAGGAAGCCACAAGAGTAAGATATCAAACTAAACATTTTTATATGTTAAACAGAGTATAAAGTGTTTCATTCAAATCATTTGGTGGCAGCTTTCGTTTTATTTAAATTCAAGAATTAGTCTGCTATTTTTCTCCTGCAATTATTATAAAGTTCAGATGAAAGACATATATTTCTTCCCAAGAATCTCTCCAGATTTCTCTGTTAACCACGGAGTACTAAATATACATTACAACAGAGTATATAGTCATTAGGATCCCTTTCTAAATAAAAATAAGCAATAAGATGACTATTTAATTTTCAAGTGCAAGGCGGTAAGTTGTGTTTATGAGAAATGTTTCATCAGGGCATTATTTTCCAGGGTGGTACTGTAAAAGTTTTACTGAAGGTCAAAACTTCCAGTCCCAAGTAATTATTGAAAAAAAAAAAGTATATGAATAGGCACGAGCTAGACTTAAAAAAAAATTTTTTTTAAAGCCTCTACTCCCATTGGCAGGAGCTGTTGTAGGCCATCTCGTTGGGACTGCAGTGCTACACACCCTCAGCTTCTATAAATAGGGGCAACCATTTCAGTTCATTATCTTCAGACTACAGGGAAGGTGGAGCTCATCTACAGTGGTCTCCACCTTCACTCCATCTCAGTCACTCATTTCAGTGGTTGCGCTCAGAATTCAGAGCTGTTCCACCTCTAAAGTGTGAAACATAAATGTCCCTCTCCCTGACTAGAACCTTCTTTCTTTATTCCTCTCACAGCTGCCCTTTTTCCTCCCTCACCGAGACCTCCAGTTTCCTCTACTTCCTTCTAGTCTTTCCTCCTCCACCCCAGCCTCATCTCTTTTTCTAATTTGCTTTTATGACCTTCAGTCCTTTGCATCCTTCTTCATCAGCATTTACTCAACAAAACTCTAGCACTAGATCAATGTAATAATGACCATTCTTTTCTCCTACTTTAAGTTGGATGGACACTGCAGGAGAAAAGTAATAACCAGCACTTTTCAAGTACTTGCTACATGCAGCCCCATTTTAAGTATTTTCCATGTATGATCTAATTTTACTTTCACTAGCCATAAGAGAAATTTTTGCCCATTTACAGGCAGGAAAACTGTTTCACAGAGGCCAATTTGCCCAAAACATTACATCAAATCAAAGATGCAATCAACTGTAGACATCCCATTATTTTGAAGAAGCAAAAGAAAATGTTGCAATTCTAATTGCAAGGTACCATCAGCTGATAGATACATTCTGATTTCAGTGGTGTTAAATGTGAAAAAAAATGCGTCTAAGAATCAATGAAATATGGCAAGTGAGAAAGATATGGTGTAAACCCAGGCGGTTTGGATACAGAGCATAAAAGTCTTCATTGTTAAGTTATTTTGCCTCATAAAAACCAGGGAGGCATGCAAAATGGTTTGTTATGAATTTATGGTCTCAAACTTTGCCTGAGCTTTTAGTACTTTCTTTAGTCTCTCTTATCTCCTCTCTTCTCTTCAATAATTATCCCGAAGTCTTTTCACTCTTCAATTCACTCCTTAACATCACCCCTCATTCATTTCTTGTGGATGACTATGCATCTTAATTCATTAAGATAATTGAGACCATCTCTCACCATCTCTCTCAACTCTTGCACCCCTTCCCACCATACTACCTACAGACATATCCATATCCAGAGATAGCCCCCCTTCTTCCTTGTTCATAGAGCAAGCTATGCCCCCTTCTGTTAACCACTGCGTTTTGTTTTGTTTTTGTTTTTTTCAATTCTCTTATTCCCCTTGCTTCTTGTTTCCTCTGAGATTGTTAGTTGTCCTTCTCTTCTGAATTTCAACTTCTCTTTCTCTAGTGGTTTCTCTCCCTCAGCCTGTGACTATAATAAAGATCTAACCCCTAATCTTCTGTTCCAATCCTTCCTCCTCTTCTTTTCTAAACTTCATAGAAAGTGCTTCATAGGGGCTGTCTGCATTTCTTCACTTTCCATTTCTCCTCAGCCCACCACTCCTCCTCCCCGAACACTCAGTTGAAATTTTCTCCTAATGAGCAACTTGGCAGCCTCCTATTTTTCAGACTCAATGGAAAATTCTTTGTCTTCATTTTACTGACCCCCTTTCTGAATCTGTGTGATATGGTTGATTTCTTCCTTCTTTGTGAAAAATCTCTATCTCATTGGCCTCTAAGGCACCACACATTTATGGTTCCTTTTAACTCTGTTTCTTAATCACTTAAATGTTGGCACATCCTAGTTTCTATCCTCTGGCTACTGTTTTACCCACTTTACATACTTTTCTGTGAGTGTTTTAACTATTGCCTATGGGTAAACATAAATCCCAAGTCTAGACTTCTTTCTTGAATGCTGTTATCTCAAGTGTTTATCATTAGTCCCCACCTTTGCCTTGCCTATTCAGCATCTCCATTTGGATGACAGTCGTCTCAAACTTGACATCTTGAAAACCAAATTCTTGATGTTTCTTTCTCAAACTTGTTCCTCAAAACACTTTTCCTCTCTTGGCTGTTGGTAATTCCAAACTTCCAGTTGTTTAGCTCCCAAAACTTGAGGCCATCTTCAATTTCTCTCTTTTTCTTGCAGTCTGCTTTCATGTCATCAATAAGTCCCATTTTTTCTATCCTCAAAATATATTCAGAATCCACTTACTTTCAGCTACTCCACTGCTCCACCTTTATTGAACTCGCCATATCTGATCTGAATCTTTGTAGCAGCTCCCAGCTGTATTCCTTGCCTCTGCCCTGCCCCGTCCAGTCAATTACTGAGCTGCCAGGATGGGTTTCTGACCACCCCTCGGGCCTCACTTCCTACCGCTATACCCAGAAAACACTTCTCACAATGCACTTGTTCCATGCTTCCCTTGTACCCTACATGGAGCATTCGTTCCTATGTTTATGTATGACTCACTCTTTCACCTTAATAGAATTTACTCAATATTTCCTCACCAGGAAGCGCTTCTCAGTATTCCATATAGAATAGCTCTTCTCCACACCTTTTTCCAATCCTGCTTTACTTTTTCGTGATGATCTTTTATTTTTTCTTATCATATGTGACACATTACACATATATTTTTGGGGGGCTTCAGCATGATAGACTCTCATTATTGACTCATACATGGCACTATTTGTTTATTTAATTAGCTAGTTATGTGTTTTTGATATATAGCTGTAAACTCAATGTTCAACACAGGAACTGGAAACACAAATCATTATAAATATATGTAATTTTTTAAAAGATTCATCCACTTATTTTAGAAAGAGAGAGAAGCACAAGCGGGGGGGAGGGGCAGAGGGAGAGGAAGGGAGAGGGAGAGGGAGAGAAGCAGACTCCCCACTGAGCATGAAGCCCCAAGTGGGGCTCAACCCCAGGACCTGAGACCAGCAGCTGAACTGAAATCAAGAGTCAGATGCTAGGGGCCCCTGGGTGGATCAGTTGGTTAAGCGCCAGATCTTGGTTTCTGCTCAGGTCATAATCTCAGGGTCTTGAGATCAAGCTCGGAGTTGGCCATTGGGCTCTGTGCTGGGTTTTGATACATACATAGCATCTGCATACATAGCATCTAGAATAGTACTTGGCACATAGGCACTGGAAAATAAAGTAAGCATTACATATTTATATAGCAATGTTTTCAAAGGTAATGCCAACATGCCCCAAACCAGAATTAAATCCTCACAACCCTACTTCTGTTCTCCCTTCTCTCTTTATACTCCTTTCCTTTCCTTTTCTCCCTAGAAACACAGAACTCCTGATTGCTCCCTCCAAGTCTTTGCTCATTCTGATTTCATTGCCTGGAGGAGACTATCCCTTCTCCTTTTGGCCCCAGGACACCTATATAACTCCTTCAAGAAGTTCATCCGTCACTTCCTCAAAGATACCTGCTCTTCCCCCTCTTTTCCCTTTCCTTTCCACAGGGTTCTCCCTGTGCTCACACACCTGTGTTTCTCTCATGACCTTCTCCAAAAAGCTAAGAGCATCTTGAAGTCCAGGAAGCAAGTTCAAAACCTCACCCATTATCTCCTCCCCTCCATCTTTAGGGTGTAATTAGAAGCAGACATTAGAATGCTCAGGTCACAGATTGAGAAACTGAAGTACACTCCATCCAGTTTCAGAGCAGAAAAAAAAAAAAGCCCAGAACCCCTTAGGAATCCTTTTTGGAGCTCTATTTCTATCCCTTGGGTAGCTGTCCAGTTCTTGTCTTTAGTAAACCTTGCTACAAGCCTGGGTTCCTCCCTGTGCCCCTCTGGAAAGTAACCATGGATACTATTGAGCTGGCACAAAAGCTTTCAGTTAATGGAGACTACAAGTGGTTTTTAGGACACTTAGAGGGTTTTGGGGAGAGGGGCAAACCCTGGAAACACTTGCAAAGGTAGGACTTTTGCCTTAGGCCTCCAGGCTGGATGTGTTTCAGTTGAGGTGGAGCTAATGCCCAGCAGAGCCCTGGATACTTGACAGGGCTTAGGCCCACACTAAGATATTAACTAGCTGTGAGTGGAGCACCAAAAAGGAGTCCCAGGCGGAAAGCAGGGACGGGGCTGTGAATCTGGAGCGGTGGGCTGACACACGTGATGCCAGCAACAACCCGGGCTCCTGAGGGGATCCAGGCCACAGAGCTGGAGGCAATAGGGTCTCCTGTCCCCAAACAGGGGGTAGCTGCCAGCTACGCCATGTCCCTCCCTCCCTGCGTCTTTGCCCCAGGTGCGTTTTTCTCCTCCCAGCCAAGGACCGCAGGCAGGCAGGAGAAATTCACACCCAGATGTCTTTAGGAGGTGCCCTATTTCCTCTGAGCTCTTCCCCACCGCTGTCCTGGTGCCCACGTGCCTTCTCCGACCCCAAGAGTCCCGCATCTCTTTATTCTCAAACAAGGCTCCCCTGAAGGCTGGGGATCTGGGGAGCCCCACTCGCTCCTAATCTGTCGTGGAGCTGGGTCCCAACTTTCCAGTTCCTGCCAGGAGCGTCGCGCCTTCCGAGGTAAGACTGGGAAGCCAAACCGCAGAAAGACTCAGTTCCACTGGGCGGAGGGTAGGTGTACGTCAGGGTCAGTGAGGGTGTGTGCGGCTAAGCCTGCTTGTTACCTGAAGTGAGATCTCCAGGGGAGGGAGGGAGGAAGAGAGTTCCGGAGATGGACTTGGGGGCGAGAGGTGGCAGCAGTTCCCGGCGCTTTGACGTAGACTTGGAGAGGCGCGGAACACTCCCACTGCTTAAGAGGCACCGTAGCCTTCAGGACGCCGGGGCTGGGGACCGTCACTCTCTCGGGAAGCAGCCTGAGCTTTTCCTCTTCACACACTCCAGGGAATCCAGGGAGGGTTGAGCCGGTAAGTGCGAAGGGGTGCCCTCCTGCGACCTGGGAGTTGAGCCTCCGTGTAAAGAAAATAATGGGGCACAAAGGACACAGTGGGTCCTTGGCAGCTCCGCCCTAAAGAGGGTGAGGCCATTGAACCAAGTGTGGGATCGGGGCGCAGCGAGCCCAGCGCGGGGCTTGTAGCGGGGCGCACGAAGGACCCCAGGGCTGAGGAACTTCCAGGCTCGGGAAAGACTGTCCTGAGAAGGGAACCTAAAGGAGCCGAAATGAGTGCTGCGGTGGGAGCAGACAGGGAGTCCTGGACTACACTAACTTCAGCACACTGGACAGCGTCCCGCCCTCTGTCTTCCAATAACTTAGCCCTGACACTTGGACATGTTCCCTAAGAATAAACAGCCTTTGGGGCAACTCGACTTTGATATTTTAGTTCAGAAGAGGACATATTGAATATAATTTTGTTCAGGGAGAAATCCTGTGTAAGTGATCTGAAATATTTTTGAATAACCTTGTATCTCAAAATGCCTCTTCCAAATAGAAATGTGCATGTTCAAAGGCATTCCTGAAATACTGATTTAAGGGTGCCTCAGTATGTTCTGCTGCGGTGTAGAAGAAAAAGATTCATTCTTATGGTGTTATCCTTAAATGTTCCAGTATAGATGTATTCCCATGAGCTGTGCCTTGCTTGCCTTCTTGACACTCACATCTAAAACGTTTGGGAAATATAAGATAAAACTGGAAGTGAGCTTATATGTCCTCCTGTTTTTCCTTTATGTTAGAGTTGTTTAAGTGTGATATACATTTTGGGTAGTCTTAAAGAGTCAGATAAGATTAGTATTATTTTAGGGGCATTATTTCTCATTACACTTGTCTGAAGTGTAACAATAATTTCAAAGTGCTATATAGTTTAATTTTTTAAAGATTTATTTATTTATTAGAGAGAGAGTGGGGAGGATGGGGGAGAGGGAGAGAATCTTCAGGCAGATTCTCTGCTAAGCATGGAGGGGATGGGGGTGAAGGGCAGGGCTTGACCCGACCACTCATGAGATCATGACCTGAGCCGAAACAAAGAGTCCTAGGCCCAACCAACCAACTGAGCCACCCAGGGGCCCCTATATAGTTTAATTTTATTGCAACAGGCTTTGAGAGCCAGAAAAGTTGACTGAGAGGCAAATGTTTTCATTAAAATTCTTGAGATTCATAGCAAGAAGAAAAAAATGATAAAACATTATCTTTATGAAAGTTATATCAGAATCGTAGAGCATTTTTAGGTGTTGATAAAATGTCAATTGATTCTACTCTAGTGGATTGAATATATACCCCTTGGTTCCCATACTTTTAGCACACTACCTTATGTTCATTTTTATTTAGAACATTTTACAATTCTTATGCTTTTTAAAAATTGAAAGTCACCCCAAATAGGAAAACACCTAAGGATAAAATATATTAAAATTCTTAATTGCATGGGAGTCCTGGATTAGAATAGGTAAGCTAAACTATGATATTATAGAATAATTAAAGCCAAGCAGCAAGATTTTACATTTTTACTTAATGTTCTTTTAAATTATGTTCCTCTGTACTAGGGAAAAACAAATTCACTTATTCATCTCATAAGGGAACATGTCTTAGGAATAAACACTTCCTAATCTAAATATCTTGGTTTTATACTACCTGGCTTGGCAATGAGTCATTTTAGATAGAATGGGACTTATGGGAGGAACGATAAGACTTTTCCTAAGGACACTGGTGTATTTCCTTTGCTGGCACCAAGGTTTTTAAAGGCATAATTATTTTCATTACTGAGTGGAGCTCAAGCAAGGATTTGTAAGATATTTCCATTCTATGCAGTTTCAGCGCCATGGCCAATCCTGGGAACAGAAGAGGGATCTACCGCCCCTTGACCCTTATCTGCTCCCTGCTCATTGTGGGAATGTGCTGTGTGTCTCCTTTCTTCTGCCATAGCCAGACAGACCTGCTGGCTCTTAACCAAGCTGATCCTCAGTGCTGGGAATCTTCTTCAGTGCTCCTCCTGGAAATGCGGAAGCCTCGAATTTCTAACACTGTTTCAGGTTTCTGGGATTTTATGATCTACCTGAAGTCATCTGAGAACTTGAAGCATGGGGCACTGTTTTGGGATCTGGCCCAACTCTTCTGGGACATCTATGTGGACTGTGTCCTCTCCAGGAACCATGGCTTAGGAAGGAGGCAATTGACTGGGAAGGAAGAGAAGATTTCAGCAGTGCATCCACAGCACACAGGAATAAAACAAGGTGGTCAACTCTAGGTCCCATGTCTTTCAAAAGGGTCAATCAAATATGAATGTGCTCAATTGTGAGGAAGGGGGAAATGGCTTTAGGGGAATTCATTGCACTCTCAGGAGTGAACCCAAGAGCACACAAAAGCACACAAGTGATAGGAAGATAGCACTTCCTTTTGTATTTCATGGCAGCTGTTTATATCAACATATTGTCCTCATTCTCATACTTCATGTGAACAGCAGTAAGGAAGAGTAAAAATACAAGGAAAGAGAAGCATGATTCCCAAAATACAACACAAAAGTATTAAGTGATTAGCCTGAATATTAGCAGTCATAACCTGTCTTTACGTGCTATGGATTTGGGAAGATTTGAATGTAAGTCTGGGGAATATTCACAACACACAAGCTCTCACCCTTTTTAAATAGAAAAAAAAATGGCTTCCATGTAAATGGAGGGGCTCCTTGCGATGTATTTAGTTGGTGAAATGAAGGGCAGAAAAATTGGCTGGCTTGCAAATTCACTCCTTGTTGCTTTTTGAATAAATCTCAAATAATGTAATTAACTTCCAGCAAGCAGAGTGATTAATTTTTAGTAATTTGGAATTTCCGACAAATTTAGAGATTCTCACTGGTGCAAATATTATATTCAAAAACAGTCTTCTCTGGGGGCACTAAAAGAAATATCCTTTATAGAATTAGGATTAGAGCAAATGAGCCCCTGTGAGTAAGCTGAGAGATAGATAACTTAGCCCTATTCATATTGTTTTTGTTCCTTTTTTAATGTTGTTTCAACCAATGAGCTTCTAATCCTTGCAGCAAAGGCTGTTTGGGTGGTAGTAACTCTTAGAATTACTTATCCACTAGTGCAAAACTGAGGCATAACTAATTTTTACATTAGTATATTTTATTGCAAGAATTGTTATATATCCCCATAATTTCTCTCTTAGAATAGCACTTAACAGTAATAGTTCTATATCAATCCTTTCCCAAGATATTGTAGAGCCTTTATATATCTAGTTTGTTTTAACCTCACTAACTAAAAATCCTCATGATTTGCTGATCCATTAAACTAGATAATCCACTGCTGTACTTTATAGATAAATTTATTATTTTGGCAAGTGTTATTGTAACTTAAACCAATTTCCATTTTTAGAGGAAATATTCTTTTACCAGCTTAGCTACTAAAGAAATAAAAAAATAAGTGTCTTTCAATGTTGGTTACCAATACTTAAAAACCATTTTAAACAGAGGCTGTTCAGACATCAGCATCCATAGAATTGGATATTTTCTTCGTTTGTAGTATAGGACTCCTTTTTCCATTCTTATCATATTTAGTTGTCATACTCGTCACCACCAATATTTATTTATTTATTTTTGTATTTTGCACTCACTTTAAATTACTAAAGTAACTATAGAATAAATGAAAATAATATTTGTGTTCAGACGAACATGAAAATAATTATATACGTGCACAAGGTCTTTCTCTAAAATAGCTTTCAGTTTACTTGCTTGCAATGTTGCTATCAGAACAGTCTGAAGCTACATGTAATTTTTTGAGCATATTTCAACATAGCATTTCTATCTTCTTCTTCTTCTTCTTCTTTTTTTAAGGTAGTAGATTTATCTTCAGCTTAGGGAACCACTTCTTTTCTCTTGCTACAGAGTTGCTGTTGACCCAGCTGGTCTGCAAACTTTAGCCAGAGTGGCTATGTAGCAGGAGGGAGTATTTTACTTATTGAAGTTATTTTAATGTTTGACATAAACGATTGTTTGTAGATCAGGAAACAAGACTTTCCATTTGGATTGTATAACCACAGTCAAAGAGGGTCCTGGGTCAAGGAGACACCATGGCTAAAAGTTAGATAGTTGCTGGAACATTGAGATTTCATCTCAAGAGGTTTGATTAAATCTCTAGTGGCTCAACTGGGCTCTGGATGTACCGGCACAGATTCTCCACTAATTTTTTCTATTGTCCTTGGGGGATTAATATACTACCAGGTTGGGATGGGGGTGAGGGTGAAGAGGTGTTTGTCTCTATAGTTCTCGGGGAAATCAAATCACCAGAGCAGAAGGAAAGAACTAATGTGTCTACATAATATGCGAAAAGGTTTTTGTTATTTTGATGTCCTCAAATTTAGACAGTTTATTTTTTTAAGGTTTTATTTATTTATTTGACAGAGAGAGAGAGAATAAAAGCGGGGGGGGGGTGGCACGCAGAGGGAGAGGGAGAAGCAGACTTCCCGCTGAACAGGGAGCCCTGTTTGGGACTCGATTCCAGGACCCTGGGATCATGACCTGAGCCGAAGGCAGACGTCCAACCCACTGAGCCACCCAGGCGCCTCTCAAATTTAAATAGTTTAAACACACTTGAGAAATGTTGCTATGAATCATGCTTTGTCAAACATAAAACTCCTATATAATTTTGTACGTTAATATATTTGTAAATACTGGGCCAACAAATATGAAAACAAGAGATATTAAATAGCTATGTAACTCAGTCAACTTCATTAACTTATGTAACCCTCAGTTTCTTCATCTGAAAAAGAGGGATGTGGAAAGAATTAGAAGGCCCATAAAGTCTCTTTACATTCTCCATTCTAATGCTCTGCGATTCTATAAAAAAGGAATTTATGAAAGGCATGTATTTAACTAGGGAGAGAGTCCGGAAGAGCTTGACCCCAAGGACAGCTTATTGAGCTGGGTGATGACCTGGATACTTTAGTTGTTTATAACAATGCTCAGCAGGAACAGAGGGCATCCAGAAATGAGAATTCCAAAAATTCCGCGGGCTAGAGATATCATCACTTGGGGAAAGACTCAAAAGATCATTGTTATTTAGTCTAGAAAGATATGAGTCAATAACTGAATGCTGAAATATCCAGAAGGTGTGAAGAGGGTGTAACCCAGCTTAACCACTAAATTATGATGCATCATGTCAAGGCAGAGAGAAAGAGAGAGTGAAAGAGAGAGTTATTAATTGATTTAGGAAAAGAATATGCTGATAAGGGATTTTGAAGTATATCCTTGTTTTCATCAAAAAATAACGGCCTTTTCCTTCAACTAACCTTGCTCTGCCAGTGAAACAGAAAAACCTGCCTGCCTGAGACTGGCAGTTTAATATTTTCGAAAAATTGTGAGTCTTTGCATTCCTTCATGATGAGAAAATTAAAATTTAGATTTATAATTTGATGATATTTGCAGTTGGTACCTAACTAGCTGGCAAATGTTAGTATTTATTTTTTCAACACCAAGCATTAGAGAAAACAGTGCTTCAGGGATATATATATATATAATTAGTTTCACAAATGCTTGGTTTTTTACCTTACTTATTCCAAGAATTTCCTAGGAACATCTTCAGAAATTACTCATCTAGAAATCTATCCTAAGGAAACATTCAGAGATGTGGCCAACAATGTAGTACAAAGTTTCACTGCAATACTGCTTATAACAGCAGAAAACTTGGAAATTGTTTAAATGTAATGGTTGACTAAATTATGGCATAAAGTGTATATGCATAAAACTTTAATATAAAAAATATAATGATCAATTTTACCTTTTTAATCAGAAAAAAAATCTTAACACATATATTAATTAACAAGGAAATGTATTTATTAAAATTTACTTTATCTTATTTAACTGCAAAGGACACATAAACAGATTTACATATACGCTCCTGCAATAAATTTATAGAGACTTTGATAGTGACAGAAATAACAAACTTTATTTTTTATTTTTAAAGATTTATTGGAGAGAGAAAGAGAGAGGGAGAGGGAGAGAGGGAGAGAGTGGGGGGAGGGGCAGAGGGAGAGAATCTTCAAGCAGACTTCCCTCTGAGGTGGGGCTTGATCCCATGACCCATGAGATCATGACCTGAGCCAAAACCAAGAGTCAGACGCTCAAATGACCTAACCACCCAGGTGCCCCAACAAACTTTCTTTTAAACCCAATGTATTGATATTTAATTAACCTGAGAATAATTTGGTGCTCTAATAATGAGTTCCTTTTCTCTACTTTCAGGTGCATATTCTCAGCAACTAAGAGCACCTTTTGTAAAGAAGAAAGAGTTGATTGAAGGTTTGATGGGCATGCACTTGCACAGGAGTGGGTCTAAGTTCATTGGAAAAGTCGCCAGTGGCCTGGAAATAAAAAGAAAATAAATCTAACCTCTGAGCTAACTCACATCTTGGAATTAAAAACAATCCACGCTTCTCTTGACTATTGACCATTTGTTTACTTGAAATGGTGGGAATGTCCAGAGATAAATCGTAAGCCACATCCTCTCAGAGTACTACTTAAGCCTGCTAGCGTGTTCCTTCAAATGGTGGCTTTACTGCCAAATCATCCCACTGTCTGAGAGAGTTAAAATAGCTTCCAAAGAGGACCAGGGGATTGGGCAAGTCAGACTGAATTCACTCTGATAAATTGCTCTAGGATGCTGGATATTGTTAATGAAATAGAGGGCCATACATTTAACTTGAATGCACTGCATGACTTCCAAGCCATTAACCACTGCTTGTGTATAGGCATAGAAAGGACTATATTTATTAATTACCACTGACTGTCTGTAATACCTAAATCTTGTTTGAAAGAATATTTTTGAATACTATATGAAACAAAGAACAAACAAACAAAAAACATGGACACAAATGGCAAATAAAGCATTCTTCTAATGGAAACAAAATTAATCAAAGCTCTGGACCCCAAGTAACATTTTTGGAATCTCTTTATTTCAATATTTGGTGTTACCATTACTGATAATCTAAACTCTAATAAAATAACAGTAAGTATAAGTATTTTCCAATTAGTGTATTTTCTATTTGATTAGATATTAAAACTCCCTAAGTGGTTAGTTTGCAAAGCAAACTAAAAGTAAAATGAACAGCATTATAATAAAAGAATCCATAAAAAAGCTTTCCCTGAAAAATGAACAGACCTGATGAGGTTCACAGTAGAGAAGCCCAATGCGCAAATGTATTTGAGATCCAGACACAATGTGATTTTTTATCTCTATTTCATCTTTCCAATTGTTCTATCACAACTGATACTTGACAATCAGTTTGAATTTCAGATACGTTAGCAATTTACTTGCATTTTCCAGATCTAAAGGAAGTGTCAGTAAATGTTTTTTCACAGAAGGTTGAGGGGCCTCCTTAAACTAAAAACCTCATCTAAAGGTTATCGGAGTATATTTATTTAGATATTCCTTAGATAAAAGTGCAAAAGCAATTCAGTGGAGAAAGGGTAGTCTTTTCAACAATCAGTGCTTGAAGAAATTCTTGGGGGTGATGGATATGTTCATGACTTGATTGTGGTGACAGTTTCACAAGGGTATAATATGTCAAAACTTAAGACTGTACATCTTAAATACATGCAGTTTATTGTATGTCAGTTACACTTCAATAGAGATGCTAACAAAGCAAAAAAAAAAAAAAGAAAAAGATAGGGAGAATTAAACAAGTCCTAACAACAGGGGAAAAGAGTCTGGGGAAGGAAGTGGGGAGGGGAACCAACTTCAGCTTTTCTTGGTTAGGAGAATGAGCATGTTAAAAACTGCCCCATTGTATTTCTATGTGGACTCATGGTTCTACTTTCGTGCCACTTTCTCTAATACCTTTCATCACATTCCTAAAAACCATCATATAAACTTATTATCTCTTATAAATCATGGAAGAAATGCCACTCTTGCTCTCAGAAAAGCCTGCCCTTTGCCCCTTCCTCTCCTGGGTATTGTACAACAGGGGCTGCCAATTTTTCTGTGAAGGATCAGATAGCAAATATCATATGATTGTAGGCCATCTGGTCTCTGCTGCAACTAATGTTCGATTCTGCTTTTGTAGAATACAAGTAACAATAGACACTATGTGAATGAATGAGCATGGCTTTGTTTATGGACAGTGAAATCTGAATCCATACCATTTTCAGGTATCCCAATATATTCCTCTTTTGACTCTTTCAACCATTTTTTAAGATGTAATAACCACTCTTAGTTCATAGCTTGGACAAAACAGGCAGTGGGCAGGATTTGGTGTGTGGGGTGTGGCTTGCTGATCAGTGTTTTAGGGGATGCTTATTAAACTTGCAAGGAGCAAGGTTACTGGGATAAAGTAACCTTGGGATAAAGTGGGATAAAGTGAGAAGGACAGTGAATAAAATAAAAATAAAAGATTTGTAATAGGCTGAAAAGCAAATATTAGCATGAGATTGAACAGGGATAACCTAGTCCTAATCTTATTCAACTGGACATTATTTTCTTCTGGAACAGTATTAGAAATTACAGATCACATAAATAAAAATCCATATCCTCTCTAAATGCAACATGGGTTGCACATCAGATAATATGCAAAAGACTGGAATCAGAGCAATATTTCTTGAGAGAAAATACAGAGCAGAGGATAGGCTCAGAAGCCAGGTTCAAATCTCAACTTCATCAACTACTGGCCAAGGAACTTTCAACAAGTTACTGACCCTCTTTGTGCCATAGTTTCCTCATAAAATGAGATATCTACTTGCTAGTTTTGTTGTGAGGATTAAATGAGTTCGTACTTATAAGGTGCTTAGAAAGTAAGTGCTCTAATAGTCAAAAAACTATTAGCTATATCTTTGGACATTATTAAATTAAACATCTATACCCCAATCATACATGCAGAGAAAGTAGGCTGACAGGTACTTTAGCCAAACTCATTGGATATAGGATTTTAGCAAGAAATGTTCATGCTTTCAAAATAAATTTATTCTGAGATAATTGTTGATTCATATACAGTTATAAGAAATAATACAGAGACATTCTGTATACTCTTCATCCAGTTTCCCTCAAGGGTAGTAACATCTTGCATAATTATAGTACAATAATGCAACCAGAAAATTGACATTGGTACAATCCACGGAGTTTATTCAGATTTCACCAGTTTTGCATATACTCAATTGTGTGTGTGTGTGTGTGTGTGTGTTTCGTTCTTTGCCAAGCCTGTTCTCCATCAGGAGCATCCAGATAGAAAATCTGGTCATCGATTCACTAATTTAAATGATACCTGAAGAAGACAGTTGCATGAATTCATGTAAATCACACACTTGAATATCACTACCAAGGCATTCAAATTAAGAAAAGCCCTCTATTGGAAACTCAGCACACTTAGATTTAACTTGGCCTCTTCTTTCCATTTCCCTCTACCACCGCTCACTCCCAAGGATTTACTATGAACTGAAGAACTAAGACACATGAGTAGGGAGATTAAAAAATAAAACTCATTTTCTTCATGCTTCACACCAAATTATTGAGAGGCAAAAGGCTTAATTCTTTTAGTATAGATTTTGAAAATATGTTTCATCATCATCCCAAGGGGCCTTTGAGCCAGGACTCCTTATCACTTCAAGTCAGACAAGGTGATTTGATCAACAAGGGCAGAGAAGGCCTTGCACACCCACTCAGCTCCAAAGTACAGGTCCATGTTTACCGAAGGCTGCGGGCCTGAAATCAAAAAACAGGAGAGTCCTTCAGAGAAAGCACCTGTAGTTTTTCAAGCTGATCTAGCTAAGGGTCTAGCACAGAGAAGATGTGGAAGCCATCTCTCCCCAGTTCCTGATGACAATGCCCTTTTTCTACCAGCTGGCAATTACGATGGCTATGATTTGCCATGATCAGTTACTAATACAACTTGGTTGTAGGTTCTTCAAGGGCATTTTTCCATGACTCTGAGAACAAATCTGAGTAGCCAGAAAGCCCACTCTTGAGCAGCGGTCTTCAAACTCTGGTGTCTATCAGAATCACCTGGAGGATGTAAAAACAGATTGCTGGCTCCTACTCTGAGAGCTCTGATTCCGTACATAAGATGGCTAATTTTATGCCTCAACCTGATTGGCTACTAATGCCCAGAGGTTTGGTCAAACGTTAATTCTGGGTGTGCTGTGGGGGTGTTTCTGGAGGAGATTTAATATTTGAATCTGCAGACTGACTACAGCAGATTGCCCTCCCTAATGTGGTTGGGCCTCATCCAATCAGTTGAAGGCCTGAATTAAGTAGAAAAGCTGAGTAAGAGAATTCCTTCTGCCTGACTGCCTTGTGACTGTGACATCAGTTTTCTTCTGCCTTCAGCTTCCAATGGAGATATCAGCTCTTCCTAAGTCTCTAGCCTGCCAGCTTTGGCAATGGAACCACACCCACTCATTCCTCTAGGTTTCCAATTTCCAATTCCACGATCACATGAGCCAATTCCTTAAAGTAAGTCTCTTTCTATATCTCTATCTTATCGGTTTTGTTCCTCTGGAGATCCCTAGCTAATATAGTCTATCAGGGAGGGGCCCAAGAATTTGCATTTCTAATATGGTCCCAGGTGATTCTGATGCCCTTGGTCTAGGGACCATGCTTTGAGAACCTCTGCTGGGTAGCTACTAATGAATGGTTGGAGTGGTCCCCTACGATCTATTATAATAAGGATTGTGTTGTAGAAAGATCTACAGTGTGTCAGTTATCAACCAAAAGTTTGATATGTGTAATTTTTAACCTAAGAATTACATTTCTAGGAATTGATCCTACAAATATATTCACATATGAATACAAAGATACAGGTCATAAAGATACTCACCAAACCATTCTTATCACAATAAAAAATTAGAAGCAACTTAATTATAGGCCAATAAATAAATTAGGGTACATTTATACACTGTGATAAAAAATGAAATTGCTCAATGTCTAAGGTATATTGTCAAGTGAAAAAAAAAAAGCAAAAGAACTACCTAACTTACGTTGAGAAAGGAAAGACATATAAATATACAGAGAAAAAAGTTGGAAGGAAAACTCACTAAACTGTTAACAGTCATTATCTTTGAGAAACTGGTGGCAAGGAATGAAGGACAAAATGAATGAATCCATTTTTTAAAAATCCTGTACACTTAGGCATTTTAATACTGTGATGAACATGTAGTAGAACATTATTTGTGTAATTAATAAAAAACAAAATCGCAGGGAATGAAAACTTAGAAAGACTTATTAGTTACATAATTTAGTTACATAATTTATATAATGGCTGTTTTCTGTTCAACATAAGAGGAGAGGATTCATGGCTTTTTAAACCTATCTATTCTTTAACACTGTTCCAGAACTATAAGAACCTTGAATAAATAATATTTTACTGCCTTGTCCAGAGGAAAACTTATTTTAGGATATTCTGCTTCTCAGCCCACAGTGAAAAAAACTTAAAATACAGCAATAAAGAAATAGAAAAGCAACAATCCATTTCATTCATGGGAAGTTTTTCTTATTATTTGGCTGTTTTCTTTTTAAGCTTCAGTCTCTTGAAATGTTAAAAAAAAAAAGCCAAAGATACACGTCCACCTAGAACCTAGCATGATGCTTGGCATACACCTGGGATTCCGTACATGTTGGGACTGAATTAATGTATAGCACAGATGGTAGCCTAATGAGATGTTAGAAATACCTATGAAATTGACAGTCCAAAGGAAATACAAATGGAATAATTCACTTCAATGTAATTAAAAATCTATCTGGTCTCTGAATGAATCAGGGATGTGAGAGGAGGCTACCAGAATGATAGATACAGAGATGAAAAAGTATTAGGTTATCTAGTCTAGGATTACTCTGCTGGGAAATGGAAATTTTGAGCCTGTGTCTTCCTTACAACAATAACTAATTAAGCAAACCCATGTGTATTGAATATCTACTCTACTAAGACTTCTCCTGTGAGCTCCAGATTGTATACGTTGATGGACAGGCACTCTGATATTCCTATTTCGATGTCTCTCAGGAAACTCACACTTAACGTGATCCAAACAGAACTCTTGATGTGCCGTCCCCCATCTCAGCTCTCCCCATTGCAATAAGTATATCCCCAACCCCCCAGGCCAAGCCACCACCATTTCCTGCCTAGATTACAACAGGCTTTTACCTGGTCTCTGCGCTCACCCCCTTGCCCTTCCTCAAATCATTCTCCACACAATGCCAGAGTATCTTTTTTTTTTTTTTTTTTTTAAAGCTAGAGTATCTTAAAAACGTAATGTACCCCTTTCAAAATGAATGCCCAGTGTCCAGCACATAGTAAATGCTGGAGGAATATTTGTTGAATGAACAAATGAATGATGAATGATGAATCAATTAGATATATTTTTTCTACCTTCATGGAGCTTCATTGCTGGAAGTCTGTATCTTTTCCCATCGAGAGCAATTGCTTCTACTTTTTCATACATACATACATACATACGTACATACATACATATATATGTTTGAGAGAGAGTGAGAGAGACAGAGAAAGATTCAACAAGATTTCAGTATACACCCCCCAGGGATTCCCAGGCAATATTTGAGCAGACCACCTTCTTAAATAAGTGAGCTAAAGATACAGTGTTGCACTTCTCTCTCCTGAGCTTGCACTGCTCTTTATTTTCTTGGAATTTGCTGAAGTTCAAGCTTCATTTTCTGATTATTTATAATAATAATGTTGATGATGGTTTCATGTGAAGAAGAAAGGACCAAGAAGAACCATCCCACATCCACTCCCTGGACTTCCCTTCTCATTCTTAAAACGTACAGTGACAAACGGATGACAAAGAGGGATGGGAGAGAAGCTGGGAAAAGGATTTCAGAGATGACACAGGAAATTTCACTCACAAATGGAATGAAAATAATTTCATGAGAAAATAAAATTAGAGTATTATGTCTCTTTTATTTTTTGTCACCACAGAAGCAAATAGTGTTAGACACTATCAAATTGAATTCTTTTACTGCAAGTGTAAGCAAATTGTTTGCTACTGATTTTTAACCCAACATTTGGAATTTAAAGAGGCTTGGGGAACCTCTTCTACATACTTTCTATTAAACTCTCATAGTCTCGTGACATCCTATTATCCTGTCTTGATATTGAATGACTGTATTCAGTAAATGTCTACAACTGCCTGCAAACTGACCGTCAGGCTTGCTGTTTTAGTCTTATTAAGCTTTTAATTAATGTAAAGTTCATCTTAATTTCCAAAATATGTTGACTCCTTAGCAAAACTCCAATCTAAAAGGATAGTCAGCTCCGATTGACTTACTTTGCTCAGCATAATTATCATATGGTTTTACTCATATGTGGAATATAAGAAACAACGCAGTGGATCATAGGGGAAGGGAGAGAAAATGGAATAGGAAGAAATCAGAGAGGGAGAAAAACCATGAGAGAATCTTAACTGTAGGAAACAAACTGAAGGTTGCTGGAGGGGAGGTGGCTGGGGGGATGGGGTAATTGGGTGATGGGCATTAAGGAGGGCACGTGATGTAATGAACACTGGGTGTTATAGGCAACTGATGAATAACTGAACTCTACCTCTGAAACTAATGAGGTACTATATGTTGGTTAATTGAATTTAAATTTTAAAAAAAAGAAATAAAAGGAGAGTCAGCTACAGCGAGACAGGGAAACCGAAGGGATCCTGTGAAGGAAAAGGCTATGTTTTTTTTTTTTTCCCCTTTGCTTCTTTTCCTGCTGTTACTCTTGCTAGGACCTGCACCCCCTCCCTATACATGCCTTATTGTATATCTTCCTTGTAAGGGACAAAGAGATAATGATATCTTTGGGGTCTTCCAGCACAGTAGATGGTATCTAGGGAATGACCGGGCAAAGCCATTATGTGCCTGTCCAGACCACTGGCACTAGACATCACAATGCCAAGACCTCCTGGTGCCAGGAATAAGGGCTTATGATGGACATCTGGACCCTGTCCTTGTTCTGTCCAGTTCCTACATGCCTGAGAGGACACGCACACCATACCACAATTGCCGAGGAGAAGCCCAGACCCCAAGCAAAGACGAGACTCCCTCTTTTCCTTTCTGAGTCTCCTGGACACTCTCTCTCTCTATATATATATATATCTTCAATAAAATCTGCTTTCACATCCTGGTGGCTCCCATTTGATTTCCACCCTGGGTGAAGCCAAGGATTCTCTTGGCTGGTCCAGCCTGCCTGAATCACCAGGATGATCACAACACTGGCTAGAGATGTTGACACTGTCTGAGTAAATCTTAACATGTTACAAGCAGTGGAACTTTCTAATTTTCCAAATAATTCTCAAGTTAAAAACAAAACAAAACACTGGAGCAGTAAAATGACCAAAAACTTCCTGCTATTATTTGATACATCCATGACCGAGAAATAAAACAAAGGTAACCAATACCTTAATTTAGTTTGTTTGCCTTTCCGCCTCTTCATCAGTGTGGTTATCACACTTCTGGTTCTGATTAGGTTTGATGTAATTTTGGTAAGCATGCATAGATTATGCATAAATTATGGAGTGTACTTTTATAATCTATATTGCCAATGGCTAAGTAGAATTTGCAAGCAAGATCATATTCAAAACCAGATTGAACAAAGATAAAAACTTACTTAGAAATGTTTGAGTGAGGAGTAACAGTGTTTAATAAATGCAAATAGTCATGGAGATTAACATAGATCTTATGCTTAAAAACATTAGGAGGGGCGCCTGGGTGGCTCAGCAGTTTAAGTGTCTGCCTTCAGCTCAGGGTCCTGGGATAGAGCCTAGCTAACATTATAAGCACTTTTGTATAATAATGCATAGTTCCAGCAGAAGCATCTCAATGGTTTTACTTAAATTTTAAGTGGAAGATGAGGTAATTTTTTGAGACTTTTTTTTTTTTGCATTTTCTACAAGATTGGACAATGCTAACTGCATCTTTATACATTATTATTGCATCATCTAAATGCAGAAATAAGCTTTACCCTTTCATGATTTTCCTTTTAATAATATAATCATGTGTGTATATATATATATAGATTTTTTTTTTTATAAATAGACTTTGATAAAGTAACTTAAAATATGCAAACTGCCTAAGTGTTAGGACAATGTCTTCCCAACGTGTGTAGTCGACCTAGCTTATTAGCAATCTGGAATGTGCAACACAGCCTACTTGATTTGTGAGGGCTGTGAGGAACCAGCAGCTTTTATATGCTCAGCTGGAGAAACCTAACAAAAAATTAAAATGAAGATGTTAAAGACTAAAAGACTTTTGTAGAATAAAAGTCAAATTTTTATGTGAAATTTTCCTAAGAAGTTTAAGTAGATGTTGACTTTGCTTTGAGTGCTCGTCGTGACCCCGAAGAAGTTAAGATGGAAACACAGTGGGTGGAACTTTGTGTCGGCCTCAGAATCAGGTACAAGGAGTTCCCACCCTGTCTTTGTCTCAGGCAGTCTGAGCATGCTTCTGGCATCTTTGTGATCTTGTCTTCTCTAACACTAACTCCAACTCTTCACAGTAGAGAGTTTTAGAATCACCAAATAATGACTTCATTGACTCGGCTCTGCCAACTTCAATATACAACTGACATTATGATGTCCTGATTTTACAGGTCTCCAACTGTTATGGGCTGGATTGTGTCTCCTTCTCTAAATTCTCATGTGGAAGTCCTCACCCCCGTACCTCAGAATGTGAATATATTTGGAGTAGATTCTTTAAAGAGTTAATTAAATTAAAATGAAGTTATGTGGTGGGTCCTAATCCAATATGAGTCGTGTCTTTATAAAAAGAGCAAGTTTGGATAGGGGCGCCCACAGAGGGACACCTTGATCTCAGATTTCTAGCCTCCAGGACTGTGAGAAAATGAATTTGTGACGTTGAGGCTACCCAGCCTGTGGTAGGTACTTTGTTATGGCAGCTCTAGCAAACTCATCACCAATTCAGAAATATTCTGAGAAGCAAAATATTTTCCTTCGAGGGGCGCCTGGGTGGCTCAGTTGGTTAAGCAACTGCCTTCGGCTCAGGTCATGATCCTGGAGCCCCGGGGTCGAGTCCCGCATCGGGCTCCCTGCTCGGTGAGGAGCCTGCTTCTCCCTCTGACCCTCCCCCCTCTCATGTACTCTCTCTCATTCTCACGCCCTCAAATAAATAAATCTTAAAAAATATATATTTTCCTTCGATTCGGAAACACATGAGAATGTTATCCTTCGTTTTATTGCAAATCTCTAGATGATCCCTCAAACATAAAAGATCTGAAGCTTCCAAAAAAGACACGGATATAGGTATATAGATATATTAAGGTAACAAAACACTATAAATAAGACAGTGTTAGTCCAAAACAGAAGAAATAACTATAGTTTAAAAATATTTTTAAAAAGAGCCCTCAGAACTTAGCAATGAGCTGTAGCTTATGAAGAAGATGGTGATGATGAAGATGGTACTACTTACATTAGAGAAACTTAATCAATGACCCTCTAGAAAGAGCATCATTAGTACCCCCATTTTCAAGTGGTAACATCAGGCCGCCCAGCTATATTTGTTGTAGTACTACTGACAATAATAACTACTACAACAAAATTATCTAATATTTGTTATTTATCTATATTTTATAATTTCATATTTTATATTTCACATAAATGTCACATAAAAACTTGCCTTTTTTTCCTAGAAAAGTCTTTTAGTGCTTGACGTCTTCATCTCATTTTTATTTTTTTCTTTTTGTGTCTCCAGTTCAGCTTATGAAAGCTGCTGATTTCTAAAGTATTTGTAGTTATTTCCTATCACTGAAAGCTTGGATTGTGTTAGGTGCTATAGCAAAATCTCTTATGGTCTATCTCTGTTAATGCTCACAAGAACCCTGTGAACTGGGCAATACTAGACATGAAGTTCACAGGTGCTACTGATGTCCAAAAGGTTCACAACTCTGACTGTTACTCACTAGATGAATTGTAGCTGTTGGGATAATGTTACAAAATCAAGTATTTGGGGACGCCTGGGTGGCTCAGTCGGTTAAGCGTCCAACTCTTGATTTCGGCTCAGGTCATGATCTCAGGGGCGTGGGATCGAGCCCTGCATAGGGCTCCTTGCTCACCAGGCAATCTGCTTGAGGATTCTCTCCCTTTCCTTCTGCCCCTCCCCACATTAACAAAACTTAGGTGTTTAAAAGGCAGCCTCAATTCCTGGCCATCACTACCTCCATTGATTGTGAAATCTTACCTGACGGCATTTCTAGAGTGAAGACATCTGTAAGTTTTGACAACAGTTCTTGCAGTTCCTTTTCCTCTAGCTCATCCTTTCTCTCCTGGATGTTAACTGTCTCTTTCCTTTCTGCTGGTGCCAGAGCAGGACTGTTCGTTTCGGCGGGAACAATCTGGGGGGTGTCCTGCGGTGGTCCTACCTGGGAAACAGGTGGGGAGCTAAAGATTTCCTTTGGGATCTTTTGTGCTTGCCTTTGTGCCCTGGTGCTTTGTGTTGACTTCAGCTGCAAAACGGCCTCTGGTGATTCTGAATTTGGTACAGCATGCTCTGCATTTGCTTGACTTTGGCGACTTCCGTCAATGATGGTTGGGTAAGCAAGGGGTTCCCATTCTGAACAATCCTCAGTGGCATTCGTGATGTGGGAAGAATCTCCTTCCCTGCAAAGCCTTTCACCCTTTCCATGGTCACCCTTGGAAATCATATTTTGACAGGAAGAGGATGAAGGATGGAGTGGCTGTAACACTGCCTGGATAAAGAAAACTTGATGAGGAAATCAACATTTATCTTACCTTTTTCATAAGTGCATTAAATTTTAATCTTCTAGTAGAAAATTTTAATGCAAGATTTTTCTTTCTCCTTTCTAAATCCATTATTATTGATTTTATTTTATGCTGTTCCTCCAATGTTCATCTAAAACTATCTACAAAAGATACAAAAGCCCAGGTTCTAAAATATCACAGGGAGTAATCATGAGGAATTTGGGACAATTCTAGGTCCTAAATGTTCAGGTTCTAAAGATATCATAAGGAATTTCCGAGAACATCAGCATCTATTCAATTGGTAGCTAAAATGTATTACAGTAAAACATGTTCATAATGATCCACCTAGGTAGGTACGTTGGGGGAGGGCTCATAATAAGCCATAGCTATAAAATCTAGGGCGTGCGCTCTCTACGAAACGCAATTCCCAAAGCGTGGTCCACAGACTCCCGGAAATCCCTAAGACCTTTTAAGAGGTCTATGAAGTCAAAATTATTTTCACAATGATACTTAGATGGTCACTGTGTTGACATTTGCCCAGATGGTGAAAAGTCAAAAGTAAGTAAGCCTAAAGTAGGTAAGGCACTACCTTGGTACAAACCAAGGCAGCTGCAGACAGTGCTAGTGGTCATGGTACTCTTCACCATCGTGCGCTCACAGCTGAAACACCAGCCAACCAAATAACAACAACGAACAGTTCCACTTAAGAATATCCTTTTTTTTTTTTTTAAGATTTTATTTACTTATTTGAGAGAGAGAGAAAGCTAGAGACAGCGCACAAGCAGAGGGCGAGAGGCAGAGGGAGAGGGAGAAGCAGACTCCCCGCTGAGCAGGGAGCCCAACACGGGGCTCGATCCCAGGACACTGGGATCATGACCTGAGCTGAAGGCAGACACCTAACCAACTGAGCCACCCAGGCGCCCAAGAGTATCCTTGATGGTGTGACAAAAACTCCTAATTTTCTTAACTATAACTTGTCTTTTTAATATTATGTATGATGAAATGGGAAGTGTGTAAGATACCTCTAATATTATTGAAACACAAAAGTTGCCTTTTGTGTGAAAGCATGACTTGCAGACTGTTATTCAAGACTTGGATATTTGGCAAATATTTTCTCAAAAATGAGTGAAGTGAGATTGGCACAGTAGGGAAATAATTAACAACATGTATTGCCAATTTTAAGAACTGAGTTTTTAAGCAAAAATCAGAATTTTAGAAAACTTGCATTCATCGCCATGTGCATAACAACTTTCCAATTCCTAAAGACTTTCCCAATGAGGTTAGTGGTGATATTAATGAATGTGATTTTTTTTTGGCAGGGGGGTGGACATTGTATAATGAGCATTAGGAAGCTTGGCATTGCTCAGTGAACTTCCAAATTACCAGTGTATCATGCTACAAAATCATGCATGTACGGTAGAAAATTCATTCAAAGAGCACAACAGAACATTGTATTTTAATGAAACAGTGTGAGGTAAATACGGTTTCAGATATAATGCTTCAACATTCCTTTAAGAAACAAGCACTTACTACGTATTGGTGTACTACCAAAGAAAAAGATCTCCAATGATGTGAAAAGACTATTAAAATATTATTCTTTTTCAACTGCAAATCTCTATGAGGCCAGATTTCTTCATATACTTCAACTACAACATCTTGCAACAGACTGAATGAAGCAGTTATGAAAATCTGTCTTTCATTAACCCAGATATTAAAGAAATTTAAAAAAAATATATAAAGCAATGCCATTCTTCTAAGTTTTTTTTTTTTAAATACGTAGTTACTGTTTAAAACTGTTACATATATAATGGGTTTATTTCATATTTAAGTTAATACACTTTTTTTAAAAGATTTTATTTATTTATTTGAGAGAGAGAGAATGAGAGACAGAGAGCATGAGAGGGAGGAGGGTCAGAGGGAGAAGCAGACTCCCCGCTGAGCAGGGAGCCCGATGTGGGACTTGATCCCGGGACTCCAGGATCACGACCTGAGCCGAAGGCAGTCGCTTAACCAACTGAGCCACCCAGGTGCCCCAAGTTAATACACTTTTAAGCCACTTCTCACTTTTAATTTTGATCATGGTAAAGAGCAATAGATGTAACTCACAAAAGCTCCTTGGGATCCTCAAAATGTTTTAAGAATGTAAAAAGGATGCAGAGACCAAGAGGCTAAGCATCAGTGCTGTAAAGGACCACTTTGCTCTAGATCTAGAGTTTCTAACCTGTAGGGTAACACCAAGTCTCCTAGTGGTACTGCCTTCAAGAATGGGGAGGATAGAGACTGAGGATGAAAAGTGGGAGGAGGTGAGGGTACGGAGAGAAGAGGGAAAGAGAAGAGGCTAATCAAAGTGAGGTGAGAAGTTTCAGGCTGAAGTCCTCCCACGGCCAGAGCAGTTGAGGTCTGATTTCCGGATGGTCCACACTTCATACCTGGAGATCCTGCCCCATCTGCTGTAGCTGGGTCCACAGGCTATCCTGGTTGGCTGTAAGTTCGGGAATCTTGGTCTCAAATCTGCAACTTTTTTCTTCCTGCGGGGCATAGACGGCTTGCAACTTGTCTTTGTAGCGGTTGAACTGTTTTTTAAGGAATCTGCAAAGAGGACACGTTTGAGTGGGTGGGGAGGGCAAGAGGCCAGCGCACTAACTAGCTCCCTAGCAAAATGTGCTGTAAGTCCTCTCTGTGGGAGAAGATGCTGGAGAAGCCTGTGCCTCCACTATTATTTCACATTGATCAATGCTGTTTTATACTGTTTGACCGTTCACCACACACCGCTGACCTTCGTGCTGCTTACGTACATGATTCCACCAAGAATTTCGTTGGCATTAGAAGTGTTCTAGAAAACTCATCATGCCTGTTGCGGAGTACTTTTAACAGCATACCTTGACTAGCTACTTAAATGTGAATATTGGCTTGATTTGTTATCCTTTCGTCTGGAATCGCTCTGTTTAGAATGACAGTAAACATGTCATGGCTAAACACCTAACACCTGACCAGGATAGGGAAGGAACAAGGAGGCAGGCCATTCACGAATTGCCAGTCTGTTTTGGCTTCTCTTCCTAAGTCTAGTTGTTTACTGGTTTAAGAATGAACCAAGCAGTCAGGGCCATTTTTTAAAAACACTTAAACAAACAAACATAAACCAAATAAAAAATAAAATAAAATAAAATAAAACATAAACCAGATCATGTCATTCCTCTGCTCAAAACTCTCCAATGGTCCCCCTCCTTGTTAAAATAAGCCAAGTCCTTATAAGCCAAGGCCCAACAGTTGGCCAAGACCCTCTTTCCTCTTTCACCTGCTCTCTGCCTCCTCTTGCGCACACAGAACTCGTGGCTACTCTGGACACACCAGACATGTCCTCCCCAGAGAGTCTGCTCTTTGGCTTCTCTGCCTGGAACCTTCCTTTCCCCAATTCTTTCTCTCTTTACTTCTCACATCCTTCAAGTTGTCACTCACCTTCGTATTTTCAATGAGACCATCCCTGATTGCCCTACTTGAAACTGCAAACCAGGACCCCCAACCTTGCCTCCGGCACCTCCTATCTCTTTCCCTACTTTGTCTCCATGTCTAATTGCTACGGAGCTTGATACAGTCTGAGATTTTGGACTTCATCTTCAGTCTTCAAACCTCTGGACAGTCACATTATATGACATAGGACCTATTTTACTTCTTATTTTACTTATATATTACTTACTCTATTATTTAACAATTGCTTATTGTCTCTTTATTCTGGCAACTTCATTCTTCTTTTTTGCTTGTTGCTCTATATCCCCCAGCCCAGGCCTAAAATAGTCCCTGTTACAGAGTGCATATATAATTAAAATTGGCTGAGTAAAGTACAATCTTATCTTTAATCAGTGTGGTTGGCATATTTGTGGAATTTGTAGAAATTATCTCGCTGGTGGGAAATGCAACAAGATTTCTCAATGTTAGGGCCTTTGAAATTCCTAATTACCAATTACCAAGATCTAGAAGAGGTCTTGGAATTTGGTTTGGGCTCCCACCCAGTGTGGGCATCTCTGAAGGAGAGCCCTCAAACTTCCAGGCAGTCACACTCAGGTGAAATGGGAGTCTGATTCTAAAATCCTTGTTCATAAGTGGATTTTCAAATATATCCTTATCATGGATTTTTCAGAAAGGAGTCAGCCCAGGGATTTGATAGCAGACAACAAAGATACATTCTTAGAAGTCATCTCTGGCCGGTTTTTTAGGCAGTCTTGTGCTTCTTATGACCACCAGTGATAATAGTTTCTCTCTTTTTCCTATGCTGTTCCCCACCCCCATCCCCCGGCCTTAATATAATTAGCCAGATACTTTAGGTTATCCTTAACTACTGAAATAGAGCCAAAGCCCCCTTTTTACCTTCCTATTGGGCTTACTATTTCTCTGCTTAAGGAATTTCTTCTAAATTAAAAAAAAAAAAAAAAGCATCTTTGTAGAATTTTTTCCCATAAAAGCAAAGGGAAATGCTTTTGATTTGTCTCTGCTGTCAATGTTTGTGCATTCACACGTGGGTCCTACCTTCTTTGCCTGTGGAGTGTGTTAATGGATTCATGAGTTCTCCACAGTTCATTCCTGACGCTTACCACAGTCTAAAGCAAGAAATACAGAAAATAAATCTTTGGCTTTTGGTTTGAATTTAAACCACATTCCTAAAAATTCACCATAGGAACATGATAATTATATATACATATATTACATATATAATATATATTAATTACATATATTCAAAAAGGGAGTGGTGTTTGGGTTTCGGTTCAGATACAATGATGCAGATGTTCATATGCTCACAGTGCAGTTTCATGATCTCATTTTTACATGATGCTTTTCTTTAAAGGATTTCAACATAAACAAGATCTTTAGGTTTTAAAAATCCATTAGAGTAGTCTTTTGCCTAAGTTAGGTTCCTGCCCAGAAAACCTCCTTCCCCAAAAGCATCTACAAAAAGCAGCTGGATCACTTTCTTCTCCTTGGCTTCAGAAATCTTTCCCTTTAGGGTGCCTGGGTGGCTCAGTCAGTTAAGTGTCTGCCTTTGGCTCAGATCATGATCCCAAGATCCTGGGATTGAGTCCCATATCAGGTTTCCTGCTCAGTGGGGAGTCTGCTTCTCTCTCTCCCTCTGCCCCTCCCCCCTGCTTGTGATCTCTCTCTCTCTTTCAAATAAATAAATAAAATCTTTAAAAAAAAAGAAGAAAGAAATCTTTCCCTTCTATCTGCCACCTTCTACTTAAACTTTCTCATCTTTCCATTGCTTTCCACACGGATGTGTACTGAGAGTCACGGCTTCTCTTTGAATTCACCAAGGCTCTTTGCATTAATAGTGATCAGCTCAGCAGCTCTCATTTAGGATTTTCCCACCAAACCTTGCCTCTCTTCGTATCACATTCTGCTCCCTGAATGGCACCCAAGTGCAAGTCCTGACCTGACCCAGCCTGGCCCAGCTTCTGGGGCACCATGTACTGGCTCTTGGCTCCCACACGTCTGGGTGGGAGATTGGATTCCATTACTCTACATTTATAAGCAGCTGTGGCTACACTCTGTGTCCTCATCTCCTTCCTGAGAAGGATCTGAAGAGGGGTTGGCCACCTTGGGAACATTGGTCTATGGGAACAGCCTGAAAAAGGAAGAGGGAAGGGCAAGAAGAAGGAGCTGAACTACAGACAGAAAGTCACACTGTCTGGTTGGTGTGTACTCTGTGGCCCCTCTGAGTGACCTGGACTCATCTGCCTCTTCACTCAAGTGCTCAGCTTCCAATGTCTCGCATAGGCTTTGGATCAGTGAACTTTATATTATTAATATCAATGTTATCATGTGGCATGTGTTGTTGGCGGTTGAGAAGCATTTCAGGTTAGCACGTAGGGGCCCACCGTGATTCATCCAAGAAAAGGGCCTATGGTTTAGTTAGTCATTCTCAGTTGACCGATGTGAGGCTGTTTCCAGGTTTTCAAAAGTACAAGCAGTGCTGCAGTGGACCAAGCTGGACCTGCCTCCTTGAGCATATATGCATGGGCAGGATTCTCAGGTTTTAAGTTTAATAGATACTAGCCCTGCACACGCACACGCACACACACGCACGCATATTTGAAAATGCATAGATACACCGCAAACAAATTTGAAGTTCTACCCCAAATAGATGATCTCCGGGGAAGTAGGAACCTGACCTGGGTTGGGAATTATGGTTGAAAACGACTTTGCCTATATCTGCAATATTTTAGCTTTTTATAAGGCAAACAGATTCAGGTCTTTTTGTATAATTAAAAAAAATTTTTTTTAAGATTTTTATTTATTTATTTATTTAACAGAAAGATTTTTGTTTATTTATTTGACAGAGAGAGAGGGAACACAAGCAGGGGGAGTGGGAGAGGGAGAAGCAGGCTTCCCGCTGAGCAGGGAGCCCGATGCGGGGCTCGATCCCAGGACCCTGAGATCATGACCTGAGCCAAAGGCAGTCGCTTAACCAACTGAGCCACCCAGGCGCCCCTCAAAGAAATTTTTTTTAATCAAAGGAAACAATGTAGAGCATGAATAAGAGGCTGTAGCAAATGCTAAACACAAAAGACGTGAGAGTGAATGAAAGGAGAGTGAAGTAGAGAAACCCAAACAGCAGAACCTCTGTTAAATTTCCTCCTTCGGAAAGAAGAAACGTTAAAGCGGAAAAAAGGCTGAATTGTGAAAATGGCTCTTCTTCCTCTTGTATTCAAAGCAGGAGCTGGAGGAGCTTTTTAGTGCGACCCCACACGTGTAAGCGCCGCGCTCTGCCGGGTGCCCAGGAGGGGGCGTGCGAGGTCTGCGGCGCGGGGCCTGCGGCGGCTTCCCTCTGGCCGCGGAGGGTTAACGTGCTCACGGGCCGCTGGTTACGGAGGGGTGGGGGGTGAGGGGAGAGGCGGGGTGAGGGGGGTGAGGGGGTGGAGGATGGAGTGGGGAGAGTCCGCAGGACCTAGCCTCTGCTGACGCTTCTGCCCTGCACCACTGCTCCACGGGAACCTTAATTTTTCTTGGGTGATTGACAAGCATTACAGATACTATTTTGAAGACCTTCCTTAGGATCAGATTGTACTAATTACACTGATTGGGGGGAATGGCTACCAGGGCAGTCACACACGGGAGGGCAAATAAACAACTGACTGAAAACATGATGAAGTATTTGCAAACCGTAGAACACACGCGCGCGCGCACGAAACCAAGATGGCATTTCTAATTCCTTTGATGGAAAAATTCCATTGGGATTTTTTTGTTTTTTCTCTTACCTCTTCCCTTCCAAATTTCCTGACATTTTCCTTATGTGTGGTTGTACTGGTTTTCCCTCCCCCCCCCCCTTTTGAATAGCATCACATTGTGTGATACTGAGTTGCCATGCTAAGGTCCCTATGGGCAGAAGGAATCTTTATCCGTAAGTAAGTTATATGGGCACGTTTTAGGGCAGAGACTTGGTATCTATGGACACTGGAGTAATTTAAAGACATCAAAGTTGAATGCAGCTTACCTTTAGGAAGTAGACTTAGCAATAGTCTACCGACAAGCTGAACTTGGTCCGCTAAGTGGACAATCCAGGTGACTGGTTGCAAAGGGG
This sequence comes from Mirounga angustirostris, assembly GCF_029215605.1. NCBI lineage: Eukaryota > Metazoa > Chordata > Mammalia > Carnivora > Phocidae > Mirounga > Mirounga angustirostris. The sequence goes on from NW_026991711.1 coordinate 166,593,191, forward strand.
ACTTGTACTGTTGGGGTGAGATTTGCCCACTTTGGGGAGCAACAGGTAAGAGAAAATTCATGTTCAGCTACATGTAAATGAGGGTCAGTGTTGTGTCTTCTTAAGGGTGTTAATATTGAGTCTTCTAAAACATGCCACAGAGAACAATACAAATTATAATTAATTGTATGTACCACTGTAACCATTAATTCACCGTTTTTCACTGAAGAACTTTTTTACAATGAACTTCACACTTGCAAATATCAGATTAACCTTCTACATGCTGCTCTTCATGAAAAACTATGCAATTGATGATATGGAATAGGCCAAAGACTGACCAGTAGTTATGTATTTTGAGAATATACGTTTTCTTAATAGATATTGATGTGATCCTTCTGATACAAATGTGACTTTATTCTTTTGGGGTAAAAGTTGAGCATATTTGAGTTGAATTAGAGTAGAAATGTGAAGATTTGAAAAATAAAATGATAAGTTTAAAATACCTTACTTAACTAATTTGTGGAAATAATTTTCTCAAGAAAATTAAATTATCAAAGTTAACTGAAGAAAGCATTAATAGACGATTAGTTTTGAAGAAAGGGAAAAACTTATCTAAATATTATAAAGGCTCCAGTGTCCTAGGGTTTTACTCTTAAATTCTGGCAATTGTTAAGAAATAAATAGTTCTGGGGCACCTGGATGGCTCAGATGGTTGTGCGACTCTTCATTTTGGCTCAGGTCATGATCTCAGGGTCATGGGATCGAGCCCTGCTTTGGACTCTGTGCTGGGCGGAGAGTCTGCTTGTGGATTCTCTCTCTCCCTCTCCCTCTCCCTCTGCCCCTCCCCCTGCTTGCGTGCTCTCTCAAATAAATAAATCTTTTAAAAAAATAAATAGTTCTTATCTTAGATAAATTGCTTCAAACACAAGAGAAAATGAAAAATGAGTAGCAGCTAAAAATGCTCAAAACTGACAAGACAGTGTTGAGAGAGAGAGAGAGAGACAGAAAGAGAGGCTATTTTGACTCATAAATGTTGAGATTCTAAATAAAAAATAAGCAAAGCAAATTTAAGTTGTATTTAAAGAGTGATCCACTACGAACAAATGTAGCTGTTGGTTTCAGCAATGCCAGGAATGTTGACTCTCAGGGACTACTGGTGCTGTACTCCCAATGAGAGAAAACATGAGATCATTTCAAATGAGGCTAAAAAAGAGACTGAAAATAAATAAATTCAAAATCACTTCTGATTGCCTATTTCCACAAAAAAACGTAAAAGGAATAGAAAAAGAAAATGACTTCCGTCAAATTAAAAGGAATTTCAACCCAACAACTAACACCATCATATTTAATGGAAAAGTGTGAGAGAAATGCCCTCATTAAATCTCCTCCCATTTAAAGTAAAAGAAGCTGCCCCGTCATCTCTTGCATTATTCAGTATTGTTCTGGAAGATCTGGATTCTCTCAGGAATGAAGACATGCAGTAGACATGAGAGACTTAAATGTTGGAAAGAAAGAGACCAAAATACCTTTTTCCCTCCAGACTGCATGATTGTTTAGTTAGAAGAAAGAGAGTCAAACTAAACTAGTATTTGAAATTATTAAAAGAGTTCAGACGGGTTTCTCTTTATAAGAAAACTATTCAAAAATCCACAACTTTCCAATAGACCATCATCAGTAATTAAGAAAAAGGTGCAATGGGAAAGGTCTTTATTCAAAATAAGAACAATACGCATAAAAGAGCCAGGTGCCCTCAGTGAGAAACCTAGACTGTTAAGAAGTAAGCCACATACAGCCCTTACTGACAGATATTTGCACCTCAAAATAGAGGTTTAATGCAAATCAAACCAAAATGCTAGTAAGATTAACTTGGCATCTTAGAAATGATTTTAAAGTTCTTCTAGAAGAATAATTGTTTAATAATAGCTAACACTTAAAAAAATCAAAATAACAATGATGTCAGCAAGACACCAGAAGAGGGAGCCCTAGGCCCTCCTATCCACCATCCCACCCCAGCCACACAGATTAAACATTGCTTCAGGGGCACCTGGGTGGCCCAGTCGTTAAGCGTCTGCCTTCGGCTCAGGTCATGATCCCAGGGTCCTGGGATCGAGCCCCGCATCGGGCTCCCTGCTTCGCGGGAAGCCTGCTTCTCCCTCTTCCTCTCTCACTCCCCCTGCTTGTGTTCCCTCTCTCGCTGTGTCCCTCTCTGTCAAATAAATAAAATCTTAAAAAAAAAAAAAACAAAACATCGCTTCAATTCTGCTTCTGCCTGGGGAAGTGAGGGAAGGACTGGGCCGTATGTCCAAGTTCTGATTTTACTGGGGCTTGCCTGAAAAATTGAAAAAGGTAGGAGTAGGGTAATAACCTCACCTTCTAACATGCATCAAAATAAAAGCCAGGTAGATTTAAACGTTAAATGTCCAAAATAATCAAGCTATATTAATACCAAAAAAAATCAATCCATGTTACAGCAATACAGCTGAAGGCTAATTTGATTTTTTTTTAAGGCAGAAAATTTTCCAAGCATAAAACTGTGTAAGAAGTCAGAAAGGAAAAGGTTAATAATGTTTTCATAGGAATTAAAAATGTCTATATAGCAAGTCACATTATAAATTAGACTAAAAGGAAATAACCATGAAGAAAGGTTTCCCATAGCTAAAGTTTTAGAAGTTCAAATACATTAACAAAACAAACTGATGCATCGGCAAAACTGGGCAGAGGACACTGACAGAAGAGCACATACAATTGCCTTCTAAATGAAGAAGAAATGGACATTAAGGCAAATAAAATATATTCTGCTCATAAAAGTAACAAAATTCAAAATTTGGTGACAGTAACAAGTTATAAGTAGCAGTAATAAGGATCAAGAGAGATAGTGACTTGAATTCACTGGGAGCCAGTTTGGTGTATCCTTTCTAAACAGTAATTTTGCAGTAAGTATGAAGAGTCTTAAATATATTCCCACTTCTCATTCTAGTGATGATACTTAAAGAAATATAGCTTACCAAACTATTTGGGGAATCACATACAAAGAATTTCAATAGTAAAATTTTAAATTTTAGCAAAAATTGGAAATAATTTGAATACCCAACAACAGAAGAGGGGTTAAATAAATAATGTTACATCTGTTTAAATAGAAATTGCACAACAATGTGTCTGAAGAATTGTAATGGCAATGGGAAATGCTCACAATAAAACTTACACTGACACAGAACTGTATCAACAATACATTCTGCAGTATGACGTGAACTATATCAAAAGTATTTGCAGGGAAAGAAGTACACCAAAATATTAACATATTAATATTAAAATATTAATATTAGTAAAGAGTACATTTGTCATGATGGGCACTGAGTAACGTATAGAACCGTTGAATCACTATGTTGTCATTCAACACCAGAAACTAATATAACTCTGTATGCTAACTATACTGGAATTAAAAGAAAAAACTTAATAAAAATATTAAAATCATGGTTATATCATGGTTTGTAATTATAATTTTGTTCTTTGATCTTTGCTGGCTTTTCCAAATTTTCTGTAATAATATGTGACATGATTAGAGATAAAAAATTATTTTAAACAATATTTTCTTTGATTGCATTAACATCTTGAAAATATTCCGCACACCACACTGATTCTCACTGCATCCTTACAAAGGGGCCCAGATTGACTACACATTGGTTCCTTTCCCTTTTGGACTCACCTGATGATGTGGGCTGCTCCTATCAGTTCTCTGAGCCGAAGATACCATTGGAGATACTTGTTTGGAAGCCTCTATGGCTATTTCCACTGGTCTAGTCCGACTTCCATATATTGGTACTTCAGGGCTACTGTACTGAATAGAAATCCTGTGTAAAGCAGAGTTTTATAAGACAATGTAATAATATTTAATTATCGGGTATGACATTGAGGAAAGTCTTTTTGGAAAATGTTAAATCAGATATTAAATTTGATATTCAAAATAGCATTAAAGTAGCATGACTTTTTTTTTTCTTCCTGTGCTTTTTCCCATACAACTACTTAGGTAGAGAACAATCAGCCAATAATGGAAATGGGGATTCTATTTCCTGCCCTCCTTCTTGACAATCTAGAAATGAGAATGCAAAGAAATTTAGGGACAACTGCACAAAATCCCCCAGGTCATTCTGTTCAGGTCAGATACTAGGGGTTCTGAGCACAGGTGTGTGCATAATTATTGTGTCATATTGGAAAGAACATAGAATAGAGCAATTGGTTTAAGGTCAGGCATATTCCATTTTATACATTTCTATTTAGTTTCATTCCTTTATTCAAAAACTATTTTAAAGCATCTCACCATCTTGAGTTATTGCAGATAAAAGATGAAAAATAAAAGCAGAGAACTCCCCACTTGCAGAGACTTCACATTTAATGAACAGATGAACATACGATTGTTATTGACATAATGTGATCTTATTTCTACAGAACGTGATGAGCACACAGGGTGAGAAGTGATTACTGTGTGGTACACTTAATTATGTGGGTTGTTTTTTTTTTTTTTTTTTTTAGATTTTATTTATTTATTTGAGACCGAGAGAATGAGAGAGACAGAGAGCACATGAGAGGGGGGAGGGTCAGAGGGAGAAGCAGGCTCCCTGCCGAGCAGGGAGCCCGATGTGGGACTCGATCCCGGGACTCCAGGATCATGACCTGAGCCGAAGGCAGTCGCTTAACCAACTGAGCCACCCAGGCGCCCACGCTAGAGTCTTTTCTTTCAGGAATTTGGTATGTTTCTCCTTTCGTTCAGGTCTTATTTTCTGTATTCTGAAATATAGTTTCTTTAATGTGACTTTTGTATCCTTTTTGCTAAGCTTTTATCCCCAAGTTTCTCTTTAAAATAATTTTTACAGCTACTGTAAAGGGATTTTAATAAAATTTCACTTCACTATGATAGCTATTGCTATCACTTGACTGATTGATACCACACACTTGACTGAGGACTGATAGCTATTGCTATCATAGTGAAGGCCTACTAATTTGTGAGTATGTATTTTATTTCCCACCACTCAAAGCCTATTAATTCTAGTAGTTTTTGCTAGAGCTACTTGAGCTTTCTTGGGTATTTACAATCATGTTAGCTGCAAATGAAAGTAATTTTGTCTGTTTCACTGTTTTAATTTTCTTTGTTATATTTGCAAGAACTTCCCAGAATATTTAATAACAGTAGTGATAATTGGCACCTGACTTTCATGTTTTTTGTAAGTGAAAATGTTCTCAGTGTAAACCATTATATGTAAAGTGAGTGAATCCACTTTAAAAGGAGGAGGCTTATTACCTTGCAGAATATTTGCTGAATCAGTGAATGAATTTAGTATCATCACTTGGCAAAATCATGAATGTCTTAGAAGATGGTCAGTACTAATGTGTCAACTTAGTAGATATTAGGGATGTGTTTTTACCTCTTCCACATTGTTAAATAATAATGTTCCACATTCCTTTCTCCTAGATCGGACACTAATCAGAATTTCTGAACTCATTCATATCTAGGTGAAATTGAAAATTATTACATAAGAATTTTACTTTGGGGAACACTGTTGTACTCAGGTGGACAGAGTAGAACACATTGACATTTAAAAAACCTTTAGCTTTGCATAGCACTTGCAATTTCCCTTCCTCCTCTTATCTTTACTGATACTACTCTGGGAGAAGGAAGGACAGGTTCTCTCTATTTTCATGTGAAGAAACTGAGTCACAGAAACATGAAGTGACTTCCCCAAGGCCACACACTTGACTGAGGACTGAAATTCTCAATCGAATTTCACTACCTTCTCTCAACACTGTGTAATCCCTCCTTTGACACTTTCCCATGCTCCATTCTAAAAGAGTTCATGACCTACCTTATTACCTCCATCAATCCCTTCATCACACATCCATCGCTGTATTTTTCAGTCCATTGGCCAATCATTCAATAAACATTTATTGAGCATTTATCAAATTTAGACATTTTTATAGATTCTAGAAATACAGCTGGAAACAATAAAAGGTTCTCCACCCTCACCCCTGAGCTTACATCATAGTAAACAAACAAAAAATAAAAGTAAAATATATAGGGTGTCAGGTGCTGATGAAATGCTCTGAAGAAAAATAAAGCAAGAGAGGAGGATTGGGAGTGCCAGAGTGGGGACAGGGGCTGAAATGTTGAGTAAGTAGTCAGGCATGGCCGCGTGGATGAGATGGCATTTGAGCAAAGACCTCTGTGGGTTTTTATTATTATTATTATTTTTTTTTTTGAGAGAGAGAGAGAGCACGTGCATGTGAAGGGGGAAGGGGCAAAGGGAGAGGGAGAGAGAGAGAGAATCTTGAGCAGTCTCTATGCCCAGTGTGGAGCCTGATGCAGGGCTCCATCCCATGACCCTGAGATTGTGACCTGAGCCAAAACCAAGAGTCGGAAGCTTACCCTACCGAGCCACCCAGGTGCTCCCCCTTTAGAGGTCTTTAGGAGTGAGGCTCAAGCCATGCAGTTAGGTGGGCTAGGGTTATTTCCTCAAAGTAAAGGTTTAAGTCTTAAGAGGGAGGATCTGGCTTAGTCTTGTGGGGAGGGGGAAGGAATGAGGGGCTGGATCACAGATGATGTGGGGCTGGGGAGATGAAACTGGAGAGGTTTCAGGGGGGCCCAAAATATGCAGAACTTTTCTAAGTCATTATGACGTCTAGTTTTTAGCTTAAAAACAATGGGGAGATAATGGAGGGATTTAAGGCATGGGAGTTTGGGGGAGGTGGGCACATGAGGGATGCCATCATATTTGTACTTTTAAAACATCAGTCTGGCTTCAGTGGCCAAAAGAAATCAAATTAAGAGTATGGATCTTTGCATTTTAAGTATGAGAATGTAGGAATTTAGACAAGATCTCAAGTATTCAATAAATCCAGATGACTAGTTGACACATTGTATTGTTCCTTTGCTAGGGAAAGGTGAGATCTGTCTGGAAGAAGACAGATGAATTGGTACCTGATATTTTTGTTCTTATTTTTAAATTCCTTGTACTATATTAAAGATATACATCAAGATGATACTCATATTCTGTAACTTTAAAGACATATTGATAACAACCTGCTAGGTAAATGTGACGTAGGCATAATAAATGGCACCTGATCATAATGTCAACATACACTTTTTCTTTTAAAGAGCTATAAAAACATATCTAGGTTGGGAAGTGACAAAATGACTCTAAAAATAGGGTCTGGGATTGAGATAAAAATATGCTGGTGGGTGTCTGAGGAAAGATTAGAAATTACAAAAGAAATTAGTATGTATCTGAATACCATTCTGATTTAAATTGATCTCTTCTACTCTCAGTAGATAAAATGGGAGTGAATTAATAATTCCGGAGCTTTTTCCTCCCCAAAATTTGATGATCATAAGCCCACAGAAACAGTATCTCTTTGCTTTATTTTCTACAATTTTAAATTTTGAAGAAGTGGTTATTTCCAAAATTAACATCACAAAGACTTTTGTAGAGAAGATTTTATTTTTAAGTAATCTCTACACCTAACGTGGGGCTCGAACTCACAATGCACAAGATCAAGAATTGCATGCTCCACTGACGGAGCCAGCCAAGTGCCCCCATCACAAAGACATCTTTAGGCTGGTAATCTTTAGGTAAATGATGGATGACCTCATATACCAGTGGTGCTGGGGTGTGTTTTGGGTTAACCCTCTGGAGCACAATTTGGTGTTCTGAATTTTGAGAGTTAACGAAGTTCACAACTTTTTATCCAATGATTTTATTGAAGTAAATTTATCTTAGTAAAATATTAAAACTATAGGAATATGCATGTATAGGGATGCTGACTACAGAATTTCAGGGGGCAAATTTTAAAAATAACCAAATGTTCAATGATATAAAGGATTGCTTGTATATTATGATACTTCCTTATAAGGATGAGTGAGGTCATTAAAAATAATATTTTGGAAACTGATGGCATGGGAAACACCCTCCATTTAGAAAAGAAAAGAAGAATGAAATATTGTATCTACTGCATAATTCCATTTTTGGTAATACTAACGTGACTAACACTCATCTGTGAGTGATGGGATTCTGAGTGTCTTTCTTTTCCTTTTTTAATAAAAATACAGTATTCATTCTAAATTAGGCTTTCAAAAGCAAACCAACAGAAACTAAAGATATTAAAAAAAAAAACTAGGGATATAAAGCAAAGTCATTTGGATACGTTAATATTAAAAGTCTTCTGTGTTTGATGCTTTAGTTGGAATAATTCTAAATGATGAGATGGGCCGTTTAGAAGTATTTTTGCCTCTTATTCTATTTGAAAATTAAAGCTCATTTCTTGGGGGGGGGAAGTTCATCTTCAGCCCTGGGCCAGCCCCGCCTCCTGCCTTCTTTCTGATCAGCATTACGAAAGCTTCTGCCTGTGTCCAGTGGGCTGGCTACATCATCAGCACCAGGGCCCTGGGCTGTCGTTCTGCAGGACTGTCACTCACACTCACCTGGCCTGTGTTTTGTTAGCCAGCTCCTTTGGAGTCACCTGGTCCGGCAGCCACCGCCTTCTTGAAGTGTCTTTTCCCCTACTGCGCCCTTGGAGCAGGTTGTTTCTGAGGGTCATGACGAGGCATTTGGTATTCTCCTTTGCTGACATCTGCCGGAATGGCCACCAGTAAAAAGGAGAGTCTTATCCCACTAAACGGGTCTTTTTTCCTCATTTGGGCAAACTGGCCACCATGAAAGTTTCTGGTATTACTTCACTCACTTTTATGTCCTTAGAAAAATCGTTTTCCTTCCTTAGTACCTGAATGTCTTCCCATCCTCTCTGCTTGTCCACAAAGTGTAAGTTACCAAATTAAATACCACGCACCTTACACATTAACCCCTCTTCCTGAGTGCGGTCCACGAACGTGGAATTCTAAGGCGAGAAGGGGTACGGAACAGGGCTAAGTCCAGGGCTGCGAACATTTGGGGTGCGGATTCTCTTCAGAACTGGATGATCACTTGTGGATTTATCTCCAGAAAAATGCTCATACATTTAATTCTGTATAAAATTTCAGTGGATTCACAGACCACCTGAAGTTCACCCATCAACCCCACATTAAGAACCTTTGCCAAAAGGAACAAAAGAATGAGATGTCTTATTAAAAGATTTTCAGCCCTTGAAATCTAAAGTGTAATAACAAAGTGACCACACGGTGTCAGTCTAACATCAATAAGCCCTATTCCTCCCCAGGTTTTTAAAACAGGGAGCTGATGGGCCAATGAACCTGAGCATCTGGGTTTTTTAAGTTTAGTAAAACAATGCCTAATGGGGATTCTTTGGCACACTCCAAGCATTGACTTTTGTGGACCATTCATGTTAAAGAGAGAACGAGGGAAAGCTGTCCTTGGTAGGGCTAGCTAACCAACATCCTTCACTACTGCCCTGTTTGAGGGTGATACCATCTCTATGGAGAAACTGAGTCATAGGAACCTAGTGATGAGAAAAAATGAAAATGCTCTTTGCTTAAAATTGACTATCTGATTTCTCTTTTTCCTTCAAAAGATCTGAATTCTCTTGCTGAGTATTTAGAATTTTCCTAAAGAACATTTGAAAGGCAGCTGTGAAGTCTTAGTTTTCTATTCTTTCTGTCAAAATGCAGATAGTAATCTTTCCCTTTCATTTTTCCTAAAGAAAAAATGGAATCTCAGGAAAAGACAGGTGAAAAGAGAAAAGTTTTCCCAAAAGGCACTAGTAACCAGAAACCCGATTTCCTCATTTTTACCAAACCAAAGCCTTTTCTTTGAATCCGTACCCACTTCCAATGCTTCTCCCCTTTTATTCCTCAGATATTTTCTGCTATATAGTACGGGACCAGTGCCTTCAGACTGAACGCTGTTTGGTCTTTTCATGTCCCAAAGGTTTTATTAAAATCTATGATGTAGAGAAAGCATATGGATATTGAGAGATATTTAAGGTGGAGTTTGCTATTTCCTTAGTCTTAAATATTATCGGGAATGAAAGGAGCAGAATCTGTGGTCTTACTGCAGGGAAAGTTCTTTAGCTGCTGCAGCTGTCACTGATTGGATTCACGAATCGTTGGTGCAGTGGGTTAGATGTTACCTGGACGCAGCGCTCCATCTCGGGATGGACCTTCTGGGGAGACCCACCGCGAAGCCCAGCAAAGAAGCACGCCTGGCAGAGGTCAAAGTCGAGACACTTCAGACAGCAGTATCTGCCAATAACAGCGGAAGTGTGGCTAATGTCACAACCAGCCCGTGAGCAGAGAAAATAATAGTCAGGTGCAGAATGAGTACCCCCAAACATACAGGAGACATCTAAGCTCTTAAGGAAGTGTAAAATTTCTCCCAAACTTTGTAGGGATGTTAAATGATTCTAACATGTTTAATTTATTCAAAGAAATCTTCTTTTGGTGGTACTTTTTATGATATGGCATTATATTAACATAGTTTCACCCAACACACTATAATGTGGAAGTCTGATTCATGCCCCCACGAATATATCAAGCACATTGCCTATGCAGGGTACTGTGTACAATGAGCCTTGGGATAGACCCCTAAGTCTGTGGCCACATTTTCTGTGGTGGCACAATGCATTCAAACATTTTGAATTTAGTTGCCCACTTAAAAAATAAAATAAACTGGGAGATTTTTCAGTAAATTCTGACTTGACTTCTCTTGAAAACTGTCAAGATCTGATAATACTAGACCTGCATTATTGCATGGTATTGGGGAAAATGAAATTGTAGACAAAGAATTTGAAATAAACTTCTGTGATTTTTTTAGAACTCTGTAGGAAAGAAATGCAGTGGAGGAGGGCTAGTTCTTCCAGCCAGAGTGTGGGGGAAGGACCCCCCGCATCCAAGTTTCTTAACACATCAGCATTGCAGTCCTTCTTACACGAACGGTTGCATCCTTAAGTCTCTGGTGGGAACAGGTGAGGAGGTTATCTTGAGACACTGTGGGAAGGAGGGGTGTCTTGTAACACTCAGGGAAAACATGGTGATACCAGATCCCTGTGCTCTTCAAATTTCATGTCTTGCTGCAGAAAGAGGATAGGGAAGCTTGCAGTACTAACTAGCAAAGTTAAGCAATACGTGATTATGCACCAAGTATGAGGCATTGGAAGGCAAGTACTGCAGGAAGGAGAGAGGGGGAGACCCCTGTGGGCTGCTGAAAAGTTTTCATGGAGAAAGTGTGCCTTTGCGCTGGAGACCAGTGAGGACGAAATCCTAGAGAGAAAGAAGAGTGAGGGAAGGAGGCTAGAACCAAGAAGGAGGATTCGGAGCACATCACATCTATCAGACCTGCTGATTATTCCAAAGAACAGAAGAATCAAAACTTGGAATGCCCCTGAGGCTGGATGGCAGAGCAAGAGAATGTTAAGGTCTGTGAGATCAACCGTCAGCTGCCCTTGTCCGCTGCTGTTACCCCAACTAGTTCCATGGTAGGATATTAATAAATAGTATCAAATGGCTAGAATAGTAGCTAATGTTTTGGAACACTTACTAAAGGGCAGGCAATGTACAAGTGTTGACGCGTGATTCATTGCCATGCAAGCCCTTTAAGGTAAGGCGTTCTTATGATTTTATCATTTTTCCAGATGAAGAAACTGAGCACCAAGTTACACAACTTCTTCGTCAGCGGTAGAAGTAGGCTTTGAGCCCAGGGATACCACCTGAATGGAGAACTAGCTATTTTATTTTATTTTTATTTTTTTATTTTTTATTTTTATTTTTTTTAAAGATTTTATTTATTTTTTAGAGAGTGAGCGAGAGAGAAACAGCATGAGAGGGGGAGGGTCAGAGGGAGAAGCAGGCTCCCCGCTGAGCCGGGAGCCCGATGCGGTACTCGATCCCAGGACCCTGGGATCATGACCTGAGCCGAAGGCAGACGCTTAACCATCTGAGCCACCCAGGCGCCCTGGAGAACTAGCTATTTTAACCACTGGAATAGACCACCAGTACCCGAGGCTTGAGTTGGAATGCATACACCACCATTACTAGTGACCTTGAAGTGGGAACTTAAGCTCAGATGTTTGGAAGTTACCAAGTTAACACTGCAGGTTTTCGATGACCATTAGTTAAATGAAGTTAAATGAATGACTTAGTTTACTTACAAGGAAAATGGGACTAGTAAACCCTGCCTTCTTGGCTTTGCAAAGTTTTACAAAGCTTTGAAAATTATTCAACATGCATAATTGGGAAGACAATTGCTGTTTGCAAGAAATGTATAACACAATATTTTTAATAAGGATTATTTATGAGTACTGGCTGCATTATCGACAATACACTGACCCTAACCTTTCATTAATTCCTTTATGCTCAGAAACTACCTACAGGTATACGAGGAAAGGTGTAGTGTGAATAATGAGATTGGTCTGTTGATGTCTTTACCAAGAGAGAATTGAGTTTGTTTTTTTTCCTCAATCTTACATGGTTATTAGAGAGCATAAATGTGACACGTCCCGCTGAAATATAACACTGGCTTAGGAACAGTCTCTGGTCTTTGCCCTTTCTCTTATTTTAGAAGGTTAAGTCTTTGCCTTCTTCCTGTTACCTCCAGGTCTGCAAACACTTCTGCTCTAAAATGACTTTATTAATCTCACTAAAACTTAAAGCCTTGAGGCTATTGCTGGAGTTTATGAGAGCCAAAAACACAAGTTTAAGGTTAGGACTATAATAAATTCAAACAATTTCTAATAGACTCAGAAGGTTACAGCTAAAAGAAGCCTAGCACTTCAATGGACTCAGCCCTCCTTATTTTACTTATAAAGAAACCGAGGTCCAGAGAGGTTAATGGCCTTGTGCAGGTCACCCAGCTGCCTGCATATATGAGAACTGTACATTGCCTTGGACATCTAGGAGGAAAGATGGTTTGCAGGGAGGCATTTCTAAGAGGAAGGTGAGTTTCATTCTCAATAGAAAGGGACGTAACCTGAAATGTAAAGAATGGCGCTTCTTGCCCTCTGCCTTGGCATGACCCGAGTCGTTCAAGCTCTTTGAGACTCCTTTATAAAATAGGAATAATAATATCTGCTTTATGTTATACATAATAATTTTGGAAAAAATATTTCAATGTAAAAGTTGTGTTTTATATAATTGCAAAGTGAATTCTGTACCTGGTCCAGTGCAGGGCCTGTAGTAACTACTCAATTAGTACTTGTTTATTGGTTAAATGATTGTAATATGCATATAACATGATAAATCATATTCATGTTCTTCCACAGTCTAATATAAAAAGAGTTTATTTTTCATTGTAGTGTGGAGATTTTTTTCGTTCGGTTTGCTTGGTTTCCAAAGGTCCTTTCCACTTATGTTTTATTGTTAGGACAGTTATTTGCAAAGAGTTTTTCATGAATGAAATGTCACCATGTCCTCAGAATTCTCTGCAAACCCACTTCATTTTCTCAGCAAAATTAAAATCTTCCAGCTTATTAGCGGACCCAGAAGATGTATTTTATATCCATGGGGAGCATGTTTACCATCTGGGTTAGTTAAGATCTGAAAGTATAAGATGAGAAGAGGAACAGACTCCCCAAGTCCTCACTCTTCCTCTTCTGGGCACCCCCTTCTTTGACTTGTTTTTAGCAACCCAGTTGTCCCAGCAATTAAGTCCTACTACACCTTCAGCCCCTACCTGCATTCATTCACCATGATAAGGGCATCCCTGTGCCTGGCCTTGACCTACCAGCTTCCTTCTTTCCTCCCCAAGTCTTTTTTCTTTTTTTTTTTTTTAAGATTTTATTTATTTATTTGACAGAGAGAGACACAGCGAGAAAGGGAACACAAGCAGGAGGGAGTGGGAGAGGGAGAAGCAGGCTTCCTGCTGAGCAGGGAGCCCAATGTGGGGCTAGATCCCAGGACCTTGGGATCATGACCTGAGCGAAGGCTGAGCCAAAGGCTGACTGAGCCACCCAGGCGCCCCACCTCCCCAAGTCTTTAATGACTTTAATTTCACTTCTGTACTGTTTTATTTATAAGAGATAAACAACACCCTTTTCCTAAGGTGGGTTCTGACTGTCCTCAAAGCCATGGAAAGATCTGAATCTCCCACGTCCAAACCTAGCTTCCAAATCTGCCCTTTCCTCTAAGCAGAGTGAAGATCTGGTGTGAGCTGCCCCCACAAAACCCGATTATTCCTTTGGATCCTAAGACCCTGTTGCCAGTTGTCTACACTGGGAGGCAGCATAGCATCATGGTTGCCAAGCAGGGACTAGGGTTCAGGCTGCCCGCATCTACTTGGGGACCATGTGCAAGTTATTTAGCTTCTCTGCAAATTGGGGATAATAATACCACCTTTTATAGAGGTTATAACAAGTCCTTAAATGAAATGATCCATGTGAACCACTCAGCCTAACACTTAACACTTAATAAACTATTATCATTACTGTAATTCTTATGAATGATTCTAAAATATCTAGGGTTTTTTTGTTGTTGTTGTAACAAAAGAAAAAACATTTTCCTCTTAGAGGAACAAAAGTGTCTATTGATCAAACCATGTGTCAATGAAAGAATTTAATATTCTATTATTGTAGAAGATAAAATATAATTTATTGTCAACCAAGATCCCCCATGCATAAAATTACTGACCCCAAAATATCAACTGAGTTCCAAATGTGTGAGGACCACAAAAGAATCTGGAGAGATGCAGCTCCACCCCTAGACCCATTTGGAGAACGATTATCTGTGAAATATTGATGAGTGACTGTACCTCAGTCCTGTGATTGGAAAGTTCCTGCAGATTCTACACCGAACAGGGTGAGTGACCATTTCAGTGGCAGATAACTGGTAGCAGGTTGGGAGCCACAGGAGGATGGGAGGCTCAGACTGTAACCAAGACAGGAATTTTTCTTCTTTGATTGTTGGGCTCAACACCTGAAAAACAACGGCTCACTCAGATGTGTGGCCAGGCATGACTTTGGTCTCTAGAGTAGAGGAAAATGTAATTTCATCTTCTTTTCTGGCTGTTTCTGCCAAAGAAGTTTGCCACATGAAAAGTCAGAGGCAAGTCTGTATGTTAGATTAGGTTGTCTGGGATGCTCTGCAGAGTAACAGTTCTGCCATTTGAACTGGTTAGCACACGTGTCTGCCCCCAACTCGGGGGGGGACGTTTGTTTGGCACTCACCCCTTGGAAACAGCTGCGGGTAGCGCTTTCCACAGAGCACAGAGCGCGACTCTCCCCCACGACAGTTGGGATCTACAAGAGGCAGGAAACCCCACATCAGTCGTGAGAAACTGGAGAAATAGGTGACCACTGGAATCAGCATGCCTGAGTCGTGGTGCCTCCAACCATGGAGTTACAAGTACTTGGTGTCTGAAACTGGATGAACTGATCCCATCCAAGCAGACAAGAAATGTGTAGGTTTTGTGCAATGTCTGAATGGGGACAGTGAATGAACACGGGGGAAGAAGTGGGGTTGGGAGGAAGGGGGAGGCTGAGAAGAGAGTCTAGCAATTGGGGCAGTATGGGACAGCTTCCATTGTTTCACTTCTTATAATCCCAGGGATATTATTTTCACCTTGCTTTGCCCTCATTTACTTGTGAATTACATGCAACAACCATACTGTATGCATGTTCAGAGCAGTTTTAAGGAAAGCCTTTCCAAACGCTCTCAGAGCTTCCCATTTTAACAAACACCGATTTCTGAGCTAGGGCATTAATCATTACCCTTGTTTAAATCAAGGGGCGTGTGAGATTTAATATTTTGCTCTGGGTAAAAATAAAATGTGCTTTATTTTCAGAACTGAGATCTCACTTCAAGACTCCCTACTCTATTGAGGGGGAGCTCACAAAACTTTGTCCTTTGGACTCATGTCGTAGGGGTTCCAATGGCTCTCTCTGTGCCTCCTCACGCGATGCTTTCCACCTTTCAATCCCGGTAACAAAAGAAGTTTCACTCAGGGACTAAGGACCCCATGTGACCGCCAAGAGGGCCAGGACTTGGCTCTGACATTATCTAGATGCACAGATATGTGTACCTGTCACCTCCATTTATGCCCATGCGGTCGCGAGTCCTAATTTCACGTCTGATGTCTTCTAGGGCACTGGCTGTCAGGAGGCATTGCCTGCAAGCTCAAAAGCAATTTCAAAGACCCCCCTGCTGAGTCCATCAACTCGAATAAACATTCTTCTAATCAGGAAAGTGGCACTTAGAACCACTTTGCTGACAATTAGCCAGGCAGGAGTCAACAAACATTTGCGTAATAGTGACAAGATGGCTGTCCTTTTTATTGATAATAACCCCGTCACCAGCTGAACAGAAGTAACTGCTCCCTACATCATTTGGCCTTTGTCTGAAAAACTAACTCATTCCCCGTACTTTGGCCTGTGAGTGTTGATGAACTAACTGGACACTCAGTTAGAGGGTGTTTCTGAGCCCTTGGGAAGGGG
This sequence comes from Mirounga angustirostris, assembly GCF_029215605.1. NCBI lineage: Eukaryota > Metazoa > Chordata > Mammalia > Carnivora > Phocidae > Mirounga > Mirounga angustirostris. The sequence goes on from NW_026991711.1 coordinate 166,609,529, forward strand.
GGTTAACCTCATGTCAAATAAGGGAAGGGTATCAGATGGGGTTGACCTGCCAGCTCTGCGATGCTGACATCAGTCCAAAGAAAGCTCACTTCTGGAGTGGGTTTTAACCTCCATTTTTGGCTTAAGTACGTGAACGAAGATTTTGTGGATTAATCGCCCATTTGACTAATTTCTTGCAGGTGTGCTATGGAAGATTGCATGTGGCTAGATGGTATGCTAGGACAGGCAGAATGCCACTTGAAATGATAATTAGGATTCTTGGGGGAGTGGTTTGAATCACACAGTGGGGTCTGGAATTTTCTATGGGAATCCATCTCTGAGTTCTTAATGGAAGTCAATGGGAGGATAATTCACCAGGCAAATTTCCACCTTCCTAAGAGTTTTCTCAGGAGCGTACTAATGCACGGGTGGGAGACAGAGCACTGCTAGACCTGCCATTTCAGCAGCTCATTGACCTCATTTGAGCCTGGAGCAAGGGCACATTTTTAGGGCTTGTTGGATGGGGTGCTAGTCTGGGGCTACAGTAGTTAGAAAGTGAGCACAAGGATTTCTACAGAAGGAAAATGCCTCTCAGAACACCTACTTTCGTGATATTCACTTAAGCCCTCTAGTCTTTGAAGTCTGACTGCATAAATGGATGGACAGACTTTTCCACTCTCTCTGGCTCTCCACCAGCTTGAGTCCTGAGATGTGAGCATTCTTGGGGTAGTACCTCTGCTCTGGCACATATGCCTGAGTGTCAGCAGAAAGCTGGTGATGGGATCTACGTGCCGCCACCACCATCAGAACAGCTCTGAAATAACTATGCCTGATGTTTAACTTTCTAAATTTTTAAAAAATCATCACTCTGTTTAAAAAATATGAACATATTGAATATCATTGGGAATTTCTAGAATAAATTAAATATTAACTATTATGATCAATATGAACATAAGATATTAAGACCAAATCAAAGCACAGGTAATTTTGGATAGGTTTTTCTTTCTCCCTGTCTTTTTACTTAAGACTTATTTATTTATTTATTTTGGAGAGAGAGAGAGAGAGCAAGTGCAGGGGGAAGGGACAAAGGGAGAAGGAGAGAGAGAGAATCTCAAGCAGACTCTTCCCTGAGCATGGAGCCTGATGGGGGGCTCGATTTCACAACCCTGAGATGATGACCTGAGCTGAAATTAAGAGTCAGATGCTTAGACTGAGCCACCCAGGGGCCCCGGATAGGTTTTTCTAACCCATACTCCCAGTCCTAGAGTTCTGATAATCTTCCTCTTTACCCACCCCCTTCATGACTATCCCCAGTTCAGAATTCTTGGTCCTGAAGAGTACCAGAATATGCCACCCCCAAATGTGTCTCTTTGGCATATGGATTATTTTGAGCTAAAGGCCAATGAAAACCAACAGATGCAGAAAAAGCTCTAAAAGCAGAACACAAGTTTTCCTTTTGTCAAGAAAATGTACACTTATGAGGGAAATTTTCATTTGCCAAAGTTGTCTCCCTCTCCCTACCGGAAGAAGAGGGCTCTTAACAACTCTTATCAATGGAGAAGGTACCAACTTAAATCCTCACAACAAACTTTACTAAACAACCCTTGTTCAGCATACTTTTCCTGGTCATCTTCTCATCACTTTCCTTCCCCACCAGGAAGCCCAGAACCCCTTTCCCTTTGTTTAGCTTAAGATTGTATGTAAGCCTGAGTTCTAGTCAGCCCTTAGAGTTACTCATCATTGGGCACTCCCATGTGTATGTGCTATATACATGTTAATAAACTTCTGTTTGTTCTGTTTGTTCTCCTTTTGTTAATCTGTCTTTTGTCAGTCTAATTGACAGGACCCCAGCCCTTACAAAGATTATTCTTACAAAGATTACTTACAAAGATTATTCTTTTCCTCTCTTATAACCTAGACCCAGGAGAAAAATGACAGAAAGTTATTATAGCTTCACAGTGCAGAAAACCTAGTGTGGGGATTTTACAGGAGCTGGAAGAACAACAGAGACATCTTGAAGCAGGGGTAAAAGGTACACTGGGACAGTAACCTCTTCTGCACAAGACAATCTGGAGGCTGCTTCATCCTTTTGTAGAAGTTTTTGCTCGGATGCATCATTTAATATCATTTTAACATTTAAGTAATGTATTTACTTTAAGGGGGGGTAAATTCCCTTGACTAGCAATAATAAAAACAATATTAAATCTGTACATTCTAAAAGCATGGGAAACGATGGAACTCTTAACTATTTGAGTCTTCAGCACAGCATTTCATTTATGCTTTCATTAATCTTTGGTCGAAGGCCTTACTACCAGGCACGTTTTAAGCCATTGGAGACATAAACATGAATGCAATACAATCGTTCATTCCCCTTGAGAAGCAGTCTAGTGTAGAAGGCATATAATCCTGTAATAATGGCAACAAAATTTGACAAGTGCTATAACAAAGTTATGCACAGAGAGTGAAAGAGCTTTTAGTGAGGAGGTGACTAATAATCTGAATGACTTGAAAGATGAACAGTATTTGCTAAGTGATAGGCAGTGGTGCAGCCGATAGATGGAGCTGCACAAGTCAGGCGTGGAGAACTTGGCGCATGTTGGACAGAGTAAGGATTTTGATATATAGGAGTGAAATAGGCATAAAAAATGCAAGGAAATATTAAACACTATGGAATAAGCAAGAGAAACCACTGGTGATCTTTTCAATGGTGGTACCTGAACGTATAGAGATATGCATCATTGCCTTCAGCTAGGCTATTTTACAACTCTGCAAGAGAATTAAAGTTAACTTGCAGAAAACGGATTGAAATGCAAATAATTCTCATCTATAGACATGCAAATAAGTTCCAGCCTGGTTGGGGACCCACCCCCAACTTCCCCCAAAGGCCAGTCTTGCATCCACCTGCAAGTTCATTTTAATATTCCTTATCTATTAGCTTGCCCATTCTTTGGTTATTTCTTTCAACTAGTTGTAAGATCTTACTGAAACCCTCTTTTAATTCATAAATTAAATACATTTTTGGACTCGTGTTCATTTTATATTCCTAAAAAAATCATGATTTTACCTCTTTTTGAAAAGAGAAGGATTGGGTCAAATCATGAAAGCTTTTCATATGATGCTAAGGAATTTAGGCTTTGTTCTATAGACATGCATGGCCAGTGAAGAATTTTAGGCATGAGGGTGACATTTGCATTTTGGAAAAGTCACTGACTGCAGTGTGGGGGCAGGGTTGGAGGGAGGAAAAGCTTGAGTTAGGAAGTGATTGTAATCGATCACACCTATGCTCAGGTAACAGCAGTGGCTGTAGAGGGGAGGAATGGCATGGAGAACTGTATTAAGGGAGAACTGACACTGTAAAAATCAGATTGTTTAATAACAAAGGTGGCTAATATAACTGGAACGAATTTAGAATTCTTAAGTATTAGAGATTTACCTGCTGTAGATCTGTTAATAGGTTTCTCAAAATGCTTCGAGTCATGCGTGCCCCAGAATCATAACCTCCCCTGGTATTTTCTGCATAGAGCTGAAAAAGAGCTAGACATACAAAGGGGGAAAGAAATCTTTAAACGGAATACTTGCAATACGTCTTGGAAGGACATGTGCCTTGAATTCTAAACAGTTTATTTGTAGGTATGAAGGGAAAAGGAAGGGAAAGTTATATTTCTTGATTATTTGCTTGCTAGTTTGAAGGCTTCCCAAATGAGGTAATATGATAACTAATGAAAACCAATTCACATTTCAAGCTCCTGATAATTCAGCACATCAGTGATGAAGACCGCGAGGCTGGTAAATGGCATTGTGAGGAGAGTCCCAGTTTTGAAAGGAATAATAACTACTCGTGTGTCTGAAAAATCCCCACACAAATAAATAGCAAGGACAACCAAGTTATGAATAATTAGAAAGCATAGATCGACATCTTGAAAACTTCCATCATGCTGAGTACATATTCAACAAGAGTCATGTGGCAGGGGAATAGAAATGAGTGAAGAAGTTAGTGTGTTGGAGGTTTGGAGGTCATTGCACTTGATACACTCAAACTCATACGTATGTTACCTCTGTATTTTGTAAGAGGGCTGTCCCCGGACAGAGCAATCAGGGCAGCAGCTGCAGGTACAAGCTTGAGCAAACCCGTTCCTGTGCTACAGGGCAACAAAACACAGAGACAAGAATGGGAAAGGCAAGGTGATTCTGGGTGAAGTGCTTTATAAAAACTATAACTATTAATGGAGACTTCTGACATCATTTTTCAAGTTCATGCTTTTCTTCTCTTTTCTTTACTTTCTTTCTTTATTATTTTCTTTAAGTTCACATTTTTCATGGTCTGTTTCTCTATATCTAGATTTTGACAGATTAAAAATTGAATTAAAATATTTCATCATTCATTCATTCATTCATTCATGTGCCCAACAAATATTTATTGGGTGCTTCCTCTGTGCTAAGCACTGCACTGGGTACTGGGGAAACAGGGATGCACCCTATCTTCACAGAGCAGACAGTGTCAGTTCCTTAGGATGCACATGTCTGGAAACCTAACAAAGATACAAGCACAAAAGGAAGCAAAAGGAGCAGACATGTGTATAAAAGATCCACCAGCTCACAGGCCCTCTCATAGAGCCTACTCATCCTTTGCTCACTAGCTGTGCAGATCCAAGCCTGCAAAACAATGTCTCAAATGCAGGAGGGTTGTTAGAGGCAGGCATTGATATTAGAAATGATAGTCAAGGGCACCTGGGTGGCTCAGTTGGTTAAGCGACTGCCTTCGGCTCAGGTCATGATCCCAGGGTCCTGGGATCGAGTCCCACATCGGGCTCCCGGCTCAGCGGGAAGCCTGCTTCTCCCTCTCCCACTCCCCTTGCTTGTGTTCCTGCTCTCGCTGTCTCTGTCTCTGTCAAATAAATAAATAAAATCTTAAAAAAAAAAAAAGAAAGAAATGATAGTCAAAAGCTTAATGTTGGAGGATTTTTTTTTTGCAAAAAAAAAAAGTTTTTTTGATGGGGGAGGGGCAGAGGGAGAGTGAGAGAGAGAATCTTAAGAGGCTCCAAGCCCAATGTGTAGCCCAAAGTGGGGCTCAATCTTACTATCCTGAGATCATGACCTGAGCTGAAATCAAGAGTCAGACGCTTAACTGACTGAGCCATCCAGGTGCCCCCTCAAAAGCTTAATGCTTAGGGACGCCTAGGTGGCTCAGTCAGCTAAGTGTCTGCCTTTGGCTCAGGTCATGATCCCAGAGTCCTGGGATCAAGTCTCGCATCGAGGTCCTTGCTCAGCAGGGAGCCTGCTTCTCCCTCTGCCTGCTGCTCCCCCTGCTTGGGCTCTCTCTCTCTCTCTGAAAAATAAATAAATAAATAAAATCTTAAAAAAAATAGCTTAATGCTTAAGGAGTCTGAAATAATGAAAAAATAACTTGAGAACATGTTTATGTATTATTTGTGCAATAAAAAAAAAATAATAGGGCGCCTGGGTGGCTCAGTTGGTTGAGCGACTGCCTTCAGCTCAGGTCATGGTCCTGGAGTCCCTGGATCGAGTCCCGCATCGGGCTCCCTGCTCGGCGAGGAGCCTGCTTCTCCCTCTAACCCTCCCCCCTCTCATGTACTTTCTCGGTCTCTCAAATAAATAAATAAATCTTAAAAAAAATAATAATAATAAACTAGAAAAGGAAACACTAGGAATCTGCCAGATGGCTAAACTGTGCTTGCCTCTGAGAGCCAGGATTGGGGTGACATTTCTTCTTTGCTCTTTTCTGCACTTTCCAAATGTTTTATATTTACTATGATTTTTTAAAGTCCATTCTAAAAGATGAGGCCTACTTGGTCAAGACCACATAAGGTAAACAGAATGAAGTGGGACAGAAGAATGGTAGACCCCAGAGCCAGTGGAACAAACACACACACACACACACACACACACACACACCATTTACTCCGTGGCATGCATAATCAAGCCTTTGACGTGGTCTAAATTGGCTTACAGGTGCAGTGGACTGAATGTTTGGATCCCTCTGAAATTCCTATGTCGGAATTCTCACCTCCAGTGTGATGAAGTTTGGAGGTGGGACTTTGGGGGATGATTAGGTCATGAGAGTGGAACCCTCATGAACTGGATCAGTGTTCTTCTTATAAAAGAGAACTCAGAGAATAAAAATTAAAAAAATAAAAGAGAACTCAGAGAACTCCCTCACCCCTTCTACCACATGAGGACACAGCAAGAAGACAGTTCTCTGTGAATCAAGAAGCTGGTCCTCACCAAACACTGAAATGGCCGGCACCTTGACCTCGGACTTCCTGGCCTCAGGAACTGTGAGAAATAAATGTTTGTTGTTCAAGCCACCTGGTCTACAGTATTTTTGTCATAGCAGCCCAAACAGACTAAGACTGTAGGTTAGCCACTCACGCATAGGTTGATCAACATGACTACACCTGAGAAACAAAACAAAAACTGATCATTGGTAATAAGACATGAGCAAAGAAATAAGAGAAAAGTGTGGTTTTTTGTGTGTATAGCTAGATAACCACCCTAGCAAAAGGTGTGCATGCGTCCAGAGTGGAAATGAGTTTGCATGAGACAAAAGTAATGTGGATTTGTTTTTCCCTTTTTGCTATTCACGGGTCATTTATATTAGTGAAGCTGATAAACATGTACTTCTTCGTCCCCCTCCTGAATGAATACTACATTTGTGGAAAACAAAGAAGCCTTCTTATGTAACAAACCTCAAGCAAACCTTAGACAACACCAGGTGGCCAATGACCAGTGGTGACTAAACACTGTCCTTGAGACACAGCGTGACCTTCACACCCTCACCTGTCATACATCGTTGTGAGAAGGCTCAGAGTGAGTTCTGAAGCTCTGGGATGCACCTGTCCTGGTTTTTCCACCATGACTCTCTGAAACAGCTCCTGAAGAGCCCGAAAGAGCTGCTGCACAGGGAGGGGGCTCTCTCTTGCTTCCCAGAGGCTGTGACGTAGGAGGACGTGCTGAATCAGGGCGCTGTCCATCAAGTCCACTGTGGAAAGCAAACAAGAAATTGTCTTTTTTTTTTTAATTTAATTTGATTATGTTATGTTAGTCACCATACGATACATCATTAGTTTTTGGTGTAGAAATTGTCTTATTTTCTGATGGGAACAAAGACTTCAAATAAAGCAAATGTCATCTAGTGTTTAATTAAGACTTCTTTAATGGCAGCCATTTTCTTTAAAGGGAATTAGAATATGAACACTATTTGGATGCATATCTCTTGTGTAGAATTCAGGCCTATTAGTCGAACAGCAGATTTGATTTTGGAAAAGGACATCTGTTAGCAAAGCCTAGTTATAACATTATTCCTAGTGTAACCTCTAGGATGTTGCTTTATAGAATGAAATTGAAAGGGGAAAAAAGTGAGAAAGTTGAAAAACAGCCTTCCAAGGAAGTTAGGGCACTGTGCTGAGAAGTGGTGAAAACATTTTTTAGGCTGCTTAAGTGATTTGAGCAAATTTATCTTTCATGTTCAAATATAGTTTTCCCTTTCTGCAGCTTTGCTTCAGAAGGAATATTGTGTTAAATGCATTTGCCTAAGTTAAAAAACCCAGGGATCTTTCTTTTTTTTTTTTTTTAAAGATTTTATTTATTTATTCGACAAAGAGAGAGAGAGGGAGAGCACAAGTAGGCAGAGAGGCAAGCAGAGGGTGAGGGAAAAGCAGACTCCCCGTTGAGCAGGGAGCCCGATGCAGGCTCTATCCCAGGACACTGGGATCATGACCTGAGCCGAAGGCAGATGCTTAACCATCTGAGCCACCCAGGCGCCCCCCCAAAACCCCAGTGATCTTTATAAAAGAGTGGTTGCTGAATTATCGGACTCTTCCGGTCCTGCCCTTGCCTCAATATTTCTTTCTGTTGATCTTGGTTCCATCGGTATTATTATCTAGGGAAGGCACTTAATGCCAAAGTTGCTTACAAAAAATAATGGTTTATTTCTTACATTTTTTTTTACCACCTCCTAAAAATTTTACAAGGCAATGAATACAAGGAAGAATGAAATAGAGCTAACCCTATGGTTTCTTGCAGACAGAGGATAACAGACAAAATTAATAAACACCCACTTACACCATCTGAGAGATGAGGATGTCAGGGGCGCCCAGAGCTGCTGGTATTGAAAATGCTTCAGTCTGTGGAATGATAAAACCCTGCGCTTTTCTCTACTTCGTAAATCAGCCTTACAGATAAGAAATCTAGCAAGTATAATAAAAATTTTTTATGTGTTCTCTGATCCTGCTTTCAAGGGGAGAGTCTACAAAAGTGAGGAGTAGATTTTCGGATGTGACTTTAATAACAACCTGGCTGCAGGTGGTGGACGGTGCAAACTGGTTTATCGTGATTCGATCGCAAAACTCATCGCCTTGTCCCGCGTGCTGTACACAGGGCATTCTTGTCTTCTGCGGCGAGTCCGTATTACAGCAAAACAGATGATGGTGGTGTGCGAGCGTCTCTCCACAATATTTAGGTCGTGCTCTGAGATCCTGCCGCCTCAAGCTCACGGTGTGCTTTTTCTCAGGCTTCGGGACTTTTTTGTTTTCAGATTATTGTTTAGCTATCTTTTCTAGGGAGAACTTTGAACTACTGGTTCTGTGTATTGTTAATATTCCCTGTGAGTATTATTCAGGTTCTAATGCGGGGAGGGGGACGTTCAAAGAGGTATATCCTCAAATTCTACCATTGGTCCACACCCAGGCATTAATGAAGGAGGCTTACACGAACGTTTGCTGCTAACTTTCTTTAATGGGAGAAATTCCCCAGGAAAATAGCAAAATTCAGGGTAAATTTTTGGTGAACATACTCTGCCTTTTGTTGATCCCTGGAATAATAAGTAATAGTTATAAGTGAATTTGTCAAAAATCTTTTTTTAAAGCTGAGAATCCCTTATTCAAAGACCCTTTTACAGAATGCAGTAGGGAAAATAGAGAAAACGAGTTGAATTGGTTGAAGAGATGGTCTTTTGGGTTTCCCTCACTTGCCTCTACTTCCTTTCCTGCCCTACTTCTACCCCACTTTGTGAAGCACAATTTGAAAACCACTGGTCTAAATAACTTATTAGGCAGAAGGCAAACTATGAAAAAAATTCCAAACTTCAGGAGAAAAGTCGTATGTATAACACAAATTCTTTAAGGTCTGATCTGATAAATATAATAAATCACTTCACATGAAATGCTTATTAGAACTTATTAGAAATCAATAACTTTAGCTAGGTTGAATCCATGTTGTTTTTCATACATAGAACCCAATTTATTTCATTTTGGAGGATTTTTACTAAATAAACATTTTTACCATATTTGGACTTATTTTACCCATGATAACAATATAGGAAAAGAAAATCATGGCATTCAATCAGTTATAAATTTAATCCCCAAAAAAAGCAGTTCTCAGAGAATTCTTAAGATAGTTTTAAGATTTGTGGCCCAAGGATGACTCATCTGAACGTACTTTTGCATGTTCAGAGAGAGGGGTACGATTTCAAAATGTCAATCTTATGTGGTAGAAGGAATTTTTAATTTTCATGATTAAATCTACAAGTGTAGGTTCTAAACTAACTTATTTTACAGTTTTATTTTGTGTCAATATTGGTATCCTAAAAAGGAAACAAACAAAAAATGTCCAGAAACCAAGTAGGAAAAATGAAACAAAAAAAATTTAAACCCTCGTCCACAAGTTATTTTCTCTTGTCGGGCAACGAAGCTCCACATGGGCGGCACATATAGGGTGTACCCTCCCCGCTCCATCTTCTCTGTTACTAATGGGGTAAATGCATAGATCCAACCTTCTGGAGCTAGCAGTCACTCACATGGGGGAATTCTTGTTTTCTCTGTGAATTTTACATCACACATCAGCATCATATTATTTCAAGTTTTTAAAGAGGTTCTGTACTTACATTGGCACAGAGTTTGCACTGATCGTAATTTGAAGGCTGTTCTGTAAATGGAATTCTCAATACTGTTTAGGGCATCTGGAAAGAAAACATGAAATATCATGGATAAAGGACGGTCTCATTAGATAAATCCCACATCCGAGAAGGGAATCCTAGAGATCACGTAGCCCTGTAGTTATTTTGCAGGTGAGGAAATCAAAGTCTAGAGCTCTCTTTCCTACCTGGGAACAAACATAATGGTTTCAGTGTCCTAGGCTGCAAGTGACCCTACAGGACATCCTCTGAATCTACTAAACTTTTTATATAAAAAGGAAACAGCCTAGAGGCGCCTGGGTGGCTCAGTCGGTTAAGCATCTGCCTTCAGCTCTGGTCGTGATATCAGGGTCCTGGGATTGGCCCTGCATCAGGGCTCCCTGCTCAGTGGAGAGTCTGTTTCTCCCTCTCCCTTTCCCTCTGCCCCTTCCTCCCCTTCCCCACTCGTGTGTGTATTTGTGTGTGTGTGTGTGATCTTTCTTTCAAATAAATAAATAAATAAAATATTTTTAAAAAGGAAACAGCCTTATGAAACAAATAGGATTAAAAAAACTCTGTAGAATATAAACTCGATTTTGTTAATATATTCTGGTCAGATGTACCCACATGAATTTATGCATATATGAGAGTGACACAAAAGCTCTCCATCCATTCATTCCTTCAGCAAATATTCGTTGAGCTCTTACTATATGGCCCCAGCATGATTCTAGGCCCTTGAAATACAGCAGTTAACAAAACAGATACAAATCCCTGCCACGTGGAGCTTAATTTCTAGGGGCATTTGTGAAATTGTTAATAGACGCTATCTCTGGTTGCTTGAATTCTTAGTATAGTTATTTTCATTCTATTTGTTGATATCACCTCAATGTGTTTATAGGGAGCATATGTTATTTTTATAATCAGAAAAGAATTATTAATATACCTTCTTTTGAGAGTTACCACCACCAAAAACACTACAACAATGGCTAACAGTTCTGAGCCCTTACAAGGGCCTGAGTGCTCATATGCCCCTTTCACAGTGTGGTGGAGAAGAGAAAGCTCTGGAGCCATAACTAGTTCCTTTTTCTTTTGGGGAAATTAGCTTACTATTTGATCTTCATTTTCTTCATCAGATAAATAGGTATGTGTGCTGGAGACTAGAAACACAGGCAGCCCTTTAGTTGCTGCTAAGCAGGCCCTACAGCAAAACAAATCAAGGGGTTGCTTAGTGGATTTCATCCATTCAAACATATGTGGCAGGATTTTATGGTGATATTAGTTTCCTTCTTATTCTTGCAGAAGTGGGAGAATTTAGAGGATGAAGAGGCAATTTTTCCATGTCCATTCCTGTGTGTGTTCCAAGGTCTAAACTCTTTTTACACCTTTGGAAGTTTGAATAGCTTCTCTGTGCTTAAGGGGCCTTCTTGAAGTCAGCCCACCCAGGCCTTCTTATGAAAGGCCCATCAAAGAACTCAAGCCACTCATGGAAATGGGAGAGTTTGACTCAATAATAATAGAATTTCAAGGACCAAGATCAAGGGCAGGTTGTTCTTCCAAAGCAGAACAGGGCCACTGGTTCACCAGAAGAAAGCCAAATGGGTGCTGGGTGACCAGAGGAAGAGGTTCATTACCTCAAATACCACCGGGATCCCTCACTTTCTGAATCCTCAACCTCATCCTCTCTCCTAGCTCCTCTTCCTTGCACACACATTCTGGACTCCCCTTGCCTTGAAAACCAATCTTGATTTCAGTGTTGCTCTAGCTAAGGCTGTCTCTTTCCTGAAGGGGGAGGGGAGGTTGATGCCTGGACAGGAAGTCCTGAATACTTCAGATCAGATGTTCACCCTAAGAACCTTCAAGGTTTTTATCGTGTCTTTAAGGAATGGCTCCTTCCCAAACTTTTTTTTTTTTTTTTAAGATTTTATTTATTTATTTGAGAGAGAGAGAATGAGAGCATGAGAGGGGGAGGGTCAGAGGGAGAAGCAGACTCCCTGCCGAGCAGGGAGCCCGATGCGGGACTCGATCCAGGGACTCCAGGATCATGACCTGAGCCGAAGGCAGTTGCTTAACCAACTGAGCCACCCAGGCGCCCTCCTTCCCAAACTTAACTGAGTCGAAATTTCATACCAAGCCACAGTGACTTGGTTTTGGTTTAGAAAATAATGTTTCTTGCCCTGGAGTGTTGTGGGGAAAAGTCCTAGCTGTTACACACATGGGTATTGAGTGCCAGGCACTGTGCTAACCCACTGAGGGGCTTATGGTGCCAAACCAGGTCAGATCCACCCCCGGGGAGTTAGAGTAAACCAACAGCTTCTCCTGAAACATACCCTAATTCAATGATTGATATATGATCATGAGTGGAAGACACTTACCTCAGGTGAATGTGCCTAAAAATACCATTAAACAAGCGATCTTAAGAACCTTCCACATCCTTCCCTCCCCCCTTTTTTTTTGAACAGGTGCAACCATATCAAAGAAGCTACAATTTGCTCTAAATCTTTTGTTATTTAATATTTCCCTATGTTCTGAAAAGTCTTTTCAGTTTTCAGCTGAGTCTAGCATTAGAGTATGGAGAAGTCAGAAGCACCTCTGCCCTCTATCTGGAGAAGGAAAACAAATTGAGAGTAGCCAGAATAGTGTGAAAATAGTTTACAAAACTGTAATGCCCAACATTTTCTTTCCTTCTGGAAATTGGCCAGTTTTTGTGCCCTGGTTCCTCTCAGATGCACCAAATGAATCCAGAGACTCAGCAAACTCGGGGCTCTGCAGGTTTTCCCAGATGCTGCCGTTGGTGGAAGAGCCATTCGGTAGCTGCTCTACCATCTGGCCCATGGCACTCCTGTCAAATTATGTTTTGCAGTGTCATCTGATGAAGTTATGCAGCATAACATGGCAATCTGTGATCGAGTACAACGTGGAAAATGAATGAACATCCCAGGTGATTCACTACCAGCTCTGCTTCCTAAAGGCTCTTTTTTTTTTTTTTCCTTTCCTGCTGGTGGGAGAAAACTCAAGAAAGGAAGAAGTCGTTTGATGTATGAGGCCCAAAGCTATGAAGAAAGTAGTTTTAGATGCTTAAAGAAATAATAATACAACTACACATGGTCTTGTTCATGGAAGCAATTTGACTGGGAAACATGTTTTGCTTTAAATGATTCTTGTTTTGTCACTTCCTACAGATTCTGAGAATGTAATAAACTGTCCATCATCTCTAGTGGGATGATCCAGAAATAGATATTTTTGGCCAGTGGTCCTCAAAGTGTGGTTCTAGGTAAGCAGCATCAGCATCACCTGGGAACTTGTTAGAAATGCATGTTCTTGGGCGCCTTGGTGGCTCAGTTAAGGGTCTGCCTTCAGCTCAGGCCATGATCCCAGTGTCCTGGGATCGAGCACCCCCCCCCCCCACCTGCCCCGTGTTGGGCTCCCTGCTCAGCAGGGGAGTCTGCTTCTCCCTCTCCCTCCCCCTGTTCATGTTCTCTCTCTCGCAAATGAATAAATAAAATCTTAAAAAAAAAAGTCACAAGACACTCCTGGGGTTACCACAGCATTCAGAGGTATTGGTAGAAAGGAGAATTACTGTCTTCGTACCCATTTATGAAATATTTATACAGTGTCAGCTGTGAGAACTTTCACCCAATTTTGGGCCCACATAGTACTGTGAACTTACCCTTGACATTAAAATATCTACAGTGATGTCATTTTAATAGTAAACCATGAAAATATACAAAAATAAGATAAGCCACTTTTTGTATATTTGAATAACAATTTAAAGTGTAATTATATTGAGAATAAGTCTTTTGTTAAATTACTGTTGGTGCTTTGGGGACAATAGACCAAACACTCATCCATACATTATGAATTTCTGTTTAGAAAAAAAAGAAAATCTTTTTAATCACCCACTAGTTTCTTTTTCTGCCAGATGTCAAATGTCTACTCTTCTGCAACTCAGAAGTCTGAAAATACAACATCTGTGCCTCCTTTTTTTGTTTACAAACTGTGCTCAGAAACTTGAGAATAATACTCACCTTGTTTACCTGGGTCCATTTCAGGAATTTCTTAGCATGGCAGATGGTAAGAGGGTCCCTGTAACTGAAAATAAGCCAATATTTTAAGCAGAAGGTTTTGCAGTGGAAGAGGAAGGATGGGAGAACAAAAAGACGACTAGGCAAAGTCATTTCACCTGTGGAACGATGAAGAAAAGTGTTCAGGGAGCCTGTGTAATCTCTTGGGAGGATAAAAATAAGGAATGTTGGGCTAGGCGCTTTGTATACTTAGACCCTTGTGAGGATTTGGAGCTGTATCTCCGTAACTGAGAACAGCTCCTGAAACTAATATGGTAAATACTTGGGACTTTTGAGGCATTGTAATTTCAATCTCACTTCAAGAAAATGTAAACTAACTTGAATTTTTAAGGACAAAATTTGAAGCTCTCAATGCTCAAATTTCTAACAGTACTATGCTAAATAATCTATGCATTAAATTTCTGACAGATACTATCCATTTGAACACCTTATCACATATATGTATATATGTGTGGGTATACATATAATTCAATCAATGTTTTATTTTAAGAAGAGTAGTCAAGGGTGCCTAGGTGGCTCAGTCGGTTAAGTGTCTGCCTTCGGCTCAGGTCATGATCTCAGGGTCCTGGGATACAGCCAGCCCTGTGTTGGGCTCCCTGCTCAGCGGGGAGTCTGCTTCTCCCTCTCCCTCTGCCCCTCCCTCTCCCCCTGTTCGTGTTGTCTCTCAAATAAATAAATCAATCTTTTTTTTTAAAGTAGTCAATTAGGCACCTGTTGTATCATGTTGCAACTATGGTTCAAACTACACACACACACATGCATACATATATATATTCACTGACAACAAAAAGAATGGGTTAATGGGTTATGCTATAAGAAATCTTATACGGTTCTAAGAAAAAAATTTTAACATAAGCAGTTGAAAACTGTTTTTAAAAGTCACATGATAATTAAATTTCAATAATACTTTCCTCCTCTTCTAATGAACGAATGAATTAATGGCAAACAGTTTTACAAACAAAAACTGACTACATTAGTTATTTAAAAATATGATCGCAATAGTGATAATCCCAGACTTGCCCCAAACTAGGAAGGTTCCAAATATATTCAAGTAAGATTTGTTTTGAAAAGTTATAGCAAGGGCAATCAGATCAGAACTCTTTTTGGTGCAGAAATGCTCCCCTGAGCTCTTCCTAAAACCCCCAGGTAGGTGCAGAAGGGTCCAGCCTCTCGGTCCATGGACAGTGCAGCTAGAGATGAAATCGATCTGCCTCCTCGCCAGCTCCTTACCTTTCTGACTTTATTGGGAAGCAGTTTAGCCCAACAGCCTGTGTAGGTTACTCAGCAGTTTTGGAAGAGGGAAAAGTTGAGTAATAACAGATTTCCAGATGTGGCGTTCCTATGGAGAGTTGATGTCTTATTCTGACCGCCCAGCAATTTCATGCAAAGTAGTGACATTAAGGCCTCAGAGAGTGCATTCATTAGTAATAAAGATCTTGAATAATTTAAACCCCCTCCTACATCTCTGCTTCAACGGGCTATTTCTGTATTACTTTCCCGTGTCAGAGAGGCAAGTAAAGCATCTTCTGGGTGTTGTGGAGAGCAGGGGTTGCCATAGAGATTAGGATACGGTAAGAAGGGCTCCATATCCCAGGTGATGGCCACCTTACTAACCATCCCAGATAAGAGTGACCTAGAAATGGAATCTAATTCATTTGATTAATTCTGAGGTACTGCTACACATTTTTAAAGGGCACCAAATATAAGGCAAGTGTTCAAAATGGTAATAATTTGTTACAAGTGCACATATCCTCTGAAGTTTTTAGTATCACATGAAAATGTCCTTATTTTTTGAGGAATTCAGATTAAAAATAAACCAGTTGGAATGCTAATAAGGTTTTATAAATAAAAAGAGATGTCTCATGAACGAAATTGTATTAGAACTTGACCACTGGTGTTTTCAGATGGCTGGAGAAATAAGGAGCTGATTTTAACATCTTTCAAAAGGGTTAGAACCCAAAGCACGGGTATATTACTTCATGAGTATATTACTTCTCTGTGCCCTGGAGAGTCAGAATGTCTGGGAATCCATGGCCCCAATTGAAACACTTAAAACAATTATGATAAGTGGTCACTAATCCACTCCAGAACGTTTCATAATAAAAATCAGTTTTCAAAAGTAAGTATGATATCCAAGGATAGCCAATGTATTCCTTTCTTTTTGAAAAGTATTAGTATCACACTATTGATTTCTTAAAAACAAACTTGAGGCATTTTAAAGAATGAAAAATGGATTAATAATGAGGTTAGAAAGGATCAAGAGGAGGGGAAAAAAAAACCATCATTTACCTTTTCCCATATAAATTATATTGATTTTCTGGGAACAGATAAGACCATGTGGGAAGAGAGTAAGTTTATCTCACATGAAATTTATGTCTTTTGAGTGCTGGAGACTCAAAGTTGAAATCATATTTATAAGTTTTATGTTCTATTATATCTTGACAATAGAGGGCATTGGGATGTTTTACTGAATGCTGCCTTGATGAGTTCTGAGCAACCCTCTGGTGCTGATTAATTATGTGGCTCACGAATCTTAGCACCAAAAAAAAATCTGAAGTTCCAGCTAATATGACATAATTAGACAAATATTTAAGTACATACAAATGAACTAAGGTTTGTTGGAAAGTAATTTAAGCAAATGGGCCTTGATAGTCTGAGCTCTCAGTCTGGCTGTTTTTAGACAGGCTGAGATAAAATCTCCCAGGACTGTTTTGGTTTCACATACTTCTGTTAACTGGAAAGTTTTAGTTACCGTTGTACCTCCTGGTTCAAGCTCAGGTAGACTTAGCCACATGAAGACTTTTCTCTTTCATAGAATGTTTTGGGTTATAAATCAAAACCAGTTACTGCAATTTTACTACATCATAGTTAACCAACTGGGGGGCATTTTTTTGCTGACATGGCAGTAAGTTCTGTAAATCATAATTTGTGATTGATACTCTTTGCCTTCTGAATCAGAGCGGCCCCGCCCTGAGGAAGCAAGTAGGAAGAGGGTTCAAACTTCCTGCACAATGTGCCCTGATTTGGACATAACAGGCTCCACACCAACCAGAAACTGGGTGACCATTGCTTATTCTGCATGGGTACTGTTTTTCGAGGCAGTCAGTGTTCTATTCACCCTCTACCTGATAGCTCTTTACATACACATTTGAAGATTCAACCTCCCAAGAGAGAAAGAAGAGCCTTGACACACTGCACCCTAAAATGTGTAGGTAGTCTCTTATATAAATTACAGGGTAATTTTATATACATATTTACATATGTATGAACAATTTCAAGGAAAAATTAAGTTATTAAAATTGACTCAAGATAAAATAGACGAAAGGGAACTTTTGTGCACCATTGGTAGGAATGTGAATTGGTACAGCCATTATGGAAAACAATGGGGAGATCCCTCAAAAAATTAAAAATAGATCTACCATATGATCCAGCAATTCTACTTCTGGGTGTATATCCGATGGAAACAAAATCAGTACTCAAAGAGATCTCTGCACTCGTATGTTCACTGCAGCGTTATTCACAGTAGCCAAAATATAGAAACAACCTAAGTGTTCATCAGTGGGTAAATGGATAAAGAATATGTGGTATGGGGGCACCTGGGTGGCTCAGTCGTTTAGCATCTGCCTTCGGCTCAGGTCATAATCTCAGGATCCTGGGATCGAGCCCTGCGTTGGGCTCCCTGCTCAGCGGGAAGCCTGCTTCTCCCTCTCCCACTCCCCCTGCTTGTGTTCCTGCTCTCCCTATCTCTCTGTCAAATAAATAAATAAAATCTTTAAAAAAATATGTGGTATGTATATACAATGGAGTATTATCTAGCCTTAAAAAAGAAGGAAATCCTGCCATTTGCAATGATATGGATGAATCTGGTGGATATTGTGCTAAGTGAAATAAGCCAGACACAGAGGCAAATATCACACAATCTCACTTAAACATGGACTTTTTTTAAAAAGAAGAAAAGTTGACCTCATAGTAACAGAGAGCAGAATGGTGTTTACCAGAGATGGGGGGAGGGTGGGATGGGAGAGATACTGATCAAAGGGTACAAACTCATCCTTTAGGCTTCATTGAGGTCTTCCATGGATCACCCTATCTGAAGTAGCTTCAATACATTACTTTATTCACAGCTATAAGCACAAACTGTGGTCATCTTGTTTTTTTTTTATGTTAATTTGTTTATTATTTTTCTTCTCTACTGGAAAGCAAGCTCCTCAAAGGCAGGAACAAGAGCTCTTTTCTCTTGTTTGTCTCTGTATGACATTGTTATTTATAATAAGTAATGTATATTTGGTCTTTGTCTTTCTGGCACAGAGCTCTTAAAAACCTTGGAATTTCCTGGGGCACCTGGGTGGCTCAGTCAGTTAAGCACCCGACTCTTGATTTTGGCTCAGGTCATGATCTCAGGGTCATGAGATCGAGCCCCACGTTGGGCTCTGCACTTAGTGTGGAGTCTGCTTGAGAGTCTCCCTCCCCTTCTCCCTCTGCCTCTCCCCCTGCTTGCACTCTCTCTCCCTCAAATAAATAAATAACCCTTGGAATTTCCTAAGGGATGGGAGGGCCAACATATCTTTTGTTATGCAAATGAGGCAACTTTTGGCCCCATCTGAGGAAGGGGGCTGGTTGTCAGGGGAACCAACCCCATGATTAGAAGATTGAAACTTTTAAGTCTTACCCCTGATTTCCAGGATGGAGAGAGGAGCTAGAGGTTAAATCAATCATCAATGGCCAGTGATTTAATCATTCATTCCTATGCAATGAAGCTTCCATAAAAACCCAGAATGTTGGGGTTCAGAGAGCTTCTGGATTGGTGAACATGTGGAGATTTGGGGTGAGTGGTGCTCTGGAGAGGGTATAGAAGCTTTGTGGCCTTTCCCCATACCCTACCTTATGCACCTCTTCCATCTGGCTCCTGAGTTATATCCATTTGTAATAAACCGGTAATCTAGTAGGTAAAATGTTTCTCTGAATTCTGTGAGCCCCTCTAGCAAATTAATTGAATCCAAGGAGAGAGTTGTTGTGACCTTTGATCTGTAAGTGGGTGGGTCCAAAGCACAGGTGACAACTTGGACTTTTAACTGGTATCTAAAGTGGGGTGGTTGGGGGGCAGACTTGTAGGACTGAGCTCTTAACCTGTGGGATCTGATCTTATTTATGGGTAGCTAGTGTCAGAATTGAGTTGAACTATAGTACACCCAGATGGTGTTGGAGTCTTGCTTGGTGGTGGGGAAACCCCCACATCTCAGAACTGGGAGCAGAATTATGCTTACTTCCCACACTACATGACCTGTCATAAGCACTCAAGAAATATGTTGAAAAAAATGAATCAAGAGAGACTGATTGGCATTAAGCAGGAAGAGAGTGCCCTGCCCATCTCAACCAGTCTATATTGTATATGGCTTTATTATGGAGATGAAAATTAGAGTCTGAGGCCATCAGATTTCCAAATCATCTAAATATTTTTCCTTGTTCTGACTCTAAGACTTCTGATGATAATTTTGTCTCCATCTAGCTTGCACGGGAAGTGAATTCACTGTTAGGCCTGTGGACATCTGGTATCCTCAGTAGTTCTATTTTAAATCTCGGATTTACAAATTGGCATTCTTGTTCCATCATTAGTCTTGTTGTCTTGGTTGTGTGAGGATCACTAATGGTGCCTGCAAACTACACTCCTAATCCTGCAAAGATGAAGAAGAGGATTTGGTGGTGGATTCTACCAAGTAGTGTCACCCTAGCAGTAACCTTTCCACTTCCTTGAGAGACTCACTGGTTTTCCTTTTCTTTTATACTTCAAAAAATAATAATGGATATTGTCAGAATTTAGAAGAGAGGGATCAAAAACATATATTGATCAGCAATATCAATTGTCCGGCATTGTTGTAGGTACTTAGAAAACATCAGAACAGATGAAGATTCCTTCATTCTAGTGTGGGAGATGGACAATATAAGTATAACATATGAACAAACAATATAATTTTAGACTATTTAAGTGCTATGGAATGAAACAAGTATAGGCTTGGGATTGCTAAGAAGGGCTGATTACAGTATTAAATAGCATGGTACATGTAGGCTTCATTAAGAAAGCATAATTTGAGCAAAGACTTGAAAGAAGTGAAGGTGCTGGTTAAATAATACTTGGGGAAATAGGGTTCTGAGTAGAGGCTCCCAGGTGGAGGGGTGTCTGGCAGATGTAAGATATGGCCAAGAGGCTAGCGTGGCCAGAGCAGAGTGGGATGAGAATGGGGGAGAGCTGTAGTAGAGAGATGCAAAGGTGGGGGTAGAAACATTTCATAGGGCCTTTGGGGCCATTGTAAGGACGTTGGCTTTTACTCTAAAGTAGATGGAGAGCCTCAACAGGCTTTTAACACAGAGGAGGTACAATATGATTCACATTTTAAAAGAAAGCATCACTTTGGCTACCATCCTGAGAATAGTTTGTAGGAGGTCAAAGATAGAAGGGGTGGTAATGGTGGAGATTGGCTTCTAGCAAATCCAGAATATTTTGAAGGTAGAGCTAACAGAATTTTCTAAGAGACTGAGTGAAGAATGTGAGAAAAAGAGAAGTCAAGGATGACTCTGAGGGGTTTGGTTTGAGCAAGTGCAAGGATAAAGTTTCCCTTTAATGGGATTCTGTGGGGAGAGCAGGTTTGGTGTGGGAGATGTTGGAGTTAAAAGACAAATTTGGGACTTGTTAATTTCTTTGCCTATTAGCCATTTGACTGGAAATATTAAGCAGCATAGGTGAGTCTGA
Source organism: Mirounga angustirostris (assembly GCF_029215605.1). NCBI lineage: Eukaryota > Metazoa > Chordata > Mammalia > Carnivora > Phocidae > Mirounga > Mirounga angustirostris. Next base: position 166,630,245 of record NW_026991711.1, read on the forward strand.
GGTTTGGAATAGATGACTGCCTGGTGATACAAATTTGGGAGTTACTTACATATAGATGGCATGTAAAGTCATGGGACAAGTTGGGATCATGAATAGTTGAGTGTAAATAGAGAAGATAACCAAGGACAGATCCTTGGGGTCTCTCCAACATTATGAGGGGGAGAAGAGGAAGAACTAGCAAGGGATACTGAGAAGGAATGGGGGCACTTCATGGACATTTAATAGGAAGAAAAGCATGAGAGTGTCATGCCCTGGAAGGCAAGTGAAGTGTATCAGAGAGAGTAAATGATCAAACATGTCAAACACTGATGGGAGGTCAAGTCAGCATGGGGACTGAGAGCTCATAATGGGATTTTTCAAACACCGAGGTAGTTCTTGGGGAATGAAGATGAAAACTTGCTTGGTGTTCTTACTTGAGTGTGACCATTGCATGTTGTTCTTGAGCAATACACACTCCAGTTTGTGACCACTGTCCCAGAGACAAGTAGCATACCTATGAGAAGGGAGGAGCCTGTGTATTCTGCAAAACCCCTGCTTCTGGCCCCTTTGTATAGAAATCATGCTTCTTTACACCAATGAAGTGAGAAAGTTGTAATTAGATGTTTCTGTGGGCTCATAATTTCTGCCCAAAAGAAATTAATGTGAAGGATAGAGCAGCTGCTCACTCTTGGGAGGGTTATTAGTTTTGCTTCTAGCAGCTCAGCTATAAGCTTGGGTAACCTTTCTGTGTCCTCTGCAGAATGAGTGAGTATTCAGCTGTGGTACAAGGCAATTTTAGAGTTAAAGATGTTTTGTTTTTTGTTTTGTTTTGTTTTGTTTTGTTTTGTTTTTAGAGTTAAAGATGTTTATGTTAAGGCCAGCAAAGGAGTAAATGACAATTATATAGAACATCATCCCCCACTTGTACCTGGTAGGGAGTAGAGGGAGGAAAAAGGCTCTTTTATGTTGGGTCCTATGATTTTCATTTCTCTGAGATAAAAAGAAAGAAATAATGATTTGATCAAGAGAAGGCCACCCACTGTGTCAGACCTAAAGGGGCTTCAATGAGATAAGGTTTGGGGACACACTAGGCAGGGCAGATGGTGTGTGTAAAAGCAAGGCAGGCTGCAAACCTAAGGCTCATAGGATTGTGGTAGACCAGTTTGGATAACATTTAAGGAGGCCTAAAACAATTTACTGGTAAGTATGAAGAGGAATCCTGTGGTCAGAAAGTGAAATTCAGACTAAATTATCTGGGGTGTAGGTATGAGTAAAAGGCAACGGGGGTGTGGCTGACTTAGGGCGTGACTGCCCGTAGGTTAGACAGTGCTGGTCAACGTATGGTCCCCAGATCAGCAGCATCACCATCCCCTGAGAACTTGTTAAAAATGCAAATTCTCAGGCTTAACCTGAGACTACTGAGCTAGAAATTCTGGAGGTGGGCCCAGCAATCTGTTTTAACAGGTGATTCTGATACATGCTAATGTTGAAAAACACTGGTCTAGGACTGAACTAGGCATTTACTAACTGGAATTGGGGAGAATATTATAAATATAGAAGTCAATAAAGGTTTGGAGCCTGGCTGAGTGGGTGAAGTCAACTGTTCAGATTTTCTAAATATATAATATTTTCTAAATATATTTCTTCCTCGTTCTTCTGAAACAAATAATAATAACAAATTGAAAGATATTTCTCTATCAAGTTATATAGCTGTTGCCTGTAAGTGTATACAGTCATATCTATATATATATATATATATATATCTCCACTGGCTAACAACTAACAGGGGTCTAAACCATAAGTTGTTTATTGTTTATTTGACAGAAATTCTGAAGTTGGTCCAGAGTTGGTTCAGAGGCTCTTTTAATTCATCAAGGTCTCAGTCCCAGAAACCAGGCTTTTCCTCTTTCCACACTGCTACCCTCCTGGTAGCACCATACTGGTGATGTGTCTCCTCATAGCCACAAAATGGCTGCCCAAGCTGCAAGCATTATATCCTGGTAGAAGAGCATTTTACACAGGAAGGAAGTTGGTGGAAGCCAGAGTGCTTTCTTTTCCTATGCCATTCATTCATCTCCAACCCCATCTGCCCCCCCATACACCTCCAGAAGACTTCTTATGTAACACTATACAAAACTGGATCCCATGCTTGCCCCGAGACCAGTCACTGGCACATGGGACTAGATTAGATATAGCAAGATCCATGCCCTGGGTTTGGGCCTGTTGTACATCCTAATAAAATCAGAGTTCTCTTAGTCAAGGTAATGGGGCAGGGCTGTAGGGAGAGCAAGTAACAGTGCTTGCTATAGTTATAAGGACATATACACTTAACCTATATTTCTTTATTTATTTACCTATATTCGCATACTGCTTCTGAGTAATCTAAATTTTCTACTGAATATTTCTCCCTCATGCCTTTATCGTTGACAGTTTTAATAATAGAGAGAAATTATTTTTAATAGCCTCATATTAAAGTTATTTCTAGTGGGAAGACCAGACTTGAGATTTCCCAACTTGGCCTATTATTCACATCAGGCTACCATGACAGCTAGTGCATTAGCTGAAACAAAACTCTCTGAGAGATGTTTTTGAAATGGTACCAGCATTATTTTTAAACAAATAGCAAACACTAATACTTTCCTTTGGTGTAATTCCATATTTTACATTAATTTGGGACAAATGTGTGAAACTATATATAATGATTAATATCAATTTGTTGTGTGCTCCTATGGGAGTCTATCCTAGAGTATCCAGGTCATCCTATAGTGGTTCAAACATACAATAGCTCATATTCATGCTGGAAAGAACAGCCTGCTGCAGATGGGGCTGAATGTTTCCTACAGTGTCTCTACAAAGGAGAAACTCTGCCCCTGTTTTTTTCCAGCCCCTTCTAGATGTCCATCTAAGAAGCTGCTGACTATCTGAATGGTTAGGGCTTCACCCACTGGAAAGTATATCACTAAGGGGCAGGGCCCTGCCTTGAAAGGTGATGGACTTCATAGTTATATTCTCTATTCCAGCTTTGCCATCTGGTTTCTGCTGATACGTGACCGGCATGCCCGATTCAAGGGGGAAGGAACAGGAAACTTCGCTTGAGTTTCTTGGCCTGAGTCACATTTTCCAATCTAGCTCAGTTTTACCAGGAAGAAGCCCTGTATGTGGAGGAATGACTGCCACATGCCCAGCGATGTGTAGAGCACCATATGACTTCCCACCCAGTTAGTGTTCTTTGTGGTCATACTCCCTTGAGGATACCACAAGCTGAGGCAGGGGAAATGGTAGAATTAGGGCACCAAACCTTACCCAAAGTCCTTAACACTGACAGACACTAAGTTTTCTTTACAATAACATCAAATGAGGTGCTGACTTTGGAAACAAGCAAAAGTTAGTCACAGTTTTGAATCATAATGGTGCAGAAGCAATGAAGGAGCATCTGAAATTTTCTTGAATTTTCAGAAAGTAATTTGTACTGTAAAAGCTATTTAAACTACAGAGAAAGCACAGAGATCAGCAGTTTTTAAAGTGACTCCTGGGCTCTCAAAAGTTCTTAACTGGCATTTGTAAAGGGTTCTATTAGCTTGCAAGTATATGAGCATATTGGTTTGACTACTGCTGCTTTAATAAAGACTGTAATTTTTACTTAAACCATGTAATTATATGGTAAAAATATTATGCTTTCCTTTCAAAATTCCATTTATTCAGGCCACATCTGGTGTCAAGAAACAGAAACCTATTCCATCTGAGCTAAAGTAAAAGTGTGATTTATTGTAAAGATAGTTATCCCAAGCAAATCCAAGGAGAAAGAATATACAGCCAGGCCTTATGAAGCTGGTGAACCTGACTAGCTCTGAAGACCCCACAGCAGAACTGTGCGGCTCTCTCTAAGTCACTCCCTTTACCATGATCCAGACACCAACTTACTCAGCCATTTTTCTCAGTGCAAGTTTTTGACACTGTGAGAGAAAATCTATTGGTTCCCCTTGAGTAAGGTGTATTTATTCTAGTCCAATCAGTTGAAGCCAAGGTGGTAAGAACAGCCGAGCAAACATGGCCACTCATGTCCATGCCTTAGGTATGGCCTGTGGGGGGAAGCAGGCTCTCTTAGAAGCATGCACAGGCAAGGATGCAATGACTGACCATTGTATTTTAATGTAGTTTAAAAAAACAGCAATTGACACCAAACTATATGAGAAAATAGGACAAAAAGCAAACCTATGAGGGGATTCAGGTAACACAAAATGATTGAACTCAATCTTTTTGTGTGTGTGCAGTCACATTATTGTCTAGCATAACATTATCTAAGATGGAAGTCAATCTTGCAAACTATTCTTCCCTAAATACAGGCATTCATGGGTCTTTCCGTATTTATTACACCACCAAATATCTTTATAGTTGGTCTAATTTATCTGTTGCTCTTCCACCCTTTTGTCTTCAGAATCTGTAAAAGGAGAATGAAAAGGTGTAACTATTTAAAAATCCACTAGTAACCTATGTTTTTATTAGCTTTTTGTTTGCTCTCCTCTTTCTTCTGTTTCCTGGATTCCTGTATTCAATCTGATTCAACTGAGGGAGCGTGTGTGAGAGGGATTCTATCTATGAGGGACATCAAACCACAAGACCATCATTAGATCTTTTACATACAGCAAAACTAAACTCTGGCCTCCCTCCTGACCTTAATCTATTTCTACTTGCAGTGTTGCTTGGTTCCTTTGCTTCCCATTCTGAATTTTGCAGCTACATGGTCAGTTCCATTTCTTCTCTTGGCCCTGCTTCTCGTCTATGTACCAATTCTAATTCCCCCTAGTTAGCCCCACTCCAAAGCCCATCATCCTATACATTTTCAGAATGGAAGGTACCATGGATTTGTTCATTTTATTGGACATTCAAATAAGAGTGTGGAGGCGTGGATGAATATCCTGACTGGTCAGCCCCAAAGAAGTCTATATCAGCCTAGTTTTCAAAAAATACCATGACAACTAGGTTATAGACTTTGAAAATCTGGACTTGCAGATATATCTGTGTCCATTTCCTTACTTATTCATTCTGAAAGAAGGATTCAGTTGCCATTGACATAGCCCTGGTTATAAATGTAGGAAGGGAGGTTCCAAAAGTGTCAGCAAAGAAAGCTGGGGATGTAAGGGGGGAGGGTTTGAAAAGAATTATATCTGGGGGACACTTGATCTCTTCTACCCAGTTGTATTAATAGAATAAGAAAAGACTAGTTAATGTTTTGTTTCCCCACCTACCATTTCTGGCTTCTTGACTGTATGGCTTTTCAGAGTTGGGTTGAGGAATCAGATCTAAAAGATCCACTGCTGTAAATAGAGAATGCGCAGAACAGAGATTTTAGTATCTAAAGCACATTGATTTTTGAAGTTAGTCTCATTTTCTCCTATCCTGTTGCTTCCACTCCAAGTTTCTCTGAATGCCTTGTTCTTGGGAAGCTGCAAGATGCCTGATCACTTTTATATGGAGTCTTGAGAACTGGACTACGTTCTTCTGACCACAACGTCGTTCTCTAAGACCCGACAATATGAGTCATGACCATTAGCACTACAGAGATGGTATGTGACTTGATTGACTTAGTGTCTGACATAACCAGGTTTTTTTCCTCATCTTGGGTTAGATCAGAACACATTCTATCTTTATATTCTGAAACCAAAATTAGATAAAACATATTGGATTTAAAATATAACTAACAACTATGAAATGGTCTAGGTCAGTGTTTTTCAAACTTGGTTGACCATGACTCACAGTAAAAAATGCATTTTACATTATAGTTCAGTATGTGCACTTGTGTGCTTACAATAAAACAGAAAAAGTTACATGAAACAGGACTTACCCTTTTCTTATCTTTTCTACTCATCTTTGTTTTTCTTTTCTATTCTATTCTAGTGCATTGGGAAAAAGAATCTGTTCTTCTTACTTACTCTTTTCTTATCACTTTTATTCCAGTTTAAGGAAAAAATGCCAGTTGTTAAATTGATTTCATCACCCACGATTTTTTTTTCTTTTTTTTAGTAGGCTTCACACCCAGCATAGAGCCCAAACGGGGCTTGAATTCATGACCCTGAGATCAAGACCTGAGCTGAGATCAAGAGTCAGACGCTTAACTGACTGAGCCACCAGCCGCCCCCCACAAAAATTTTTAAGACCCACTGAGGCCACACTGTGGAAAGCACTATCAAGTGATATTTGACTCTAATGCTCATTCAACACATAGACCCTCAAACAACCTGAAATCGGCCCCATTTTCTCTACTTCATCACCACTAACCTTCTTCAGTCTGTGTAAGACTATGACTTAGTAGAGGGTCTAAGAATCTAACATTTTAATTAACAACTTGGATTGTTCTGATGCCTAAACTCTAGAATACATACTCTACAACTTGGCTCTTTTTCAGCCATGCTGGAAAGCTGCCAGTCACCTTGCTCATGACAGATCTGACAGTTTTTTCTCAGTTCTCTCACAAGGGCCTTGGAGCCCTCAGTCATTTCCTTGAGTATTGCTCAATACCAGCTGGGCCAACTGGAACAACAGTGCTGCATCCATCCTAGAGATACTATATAAATACCTATTCTGTCTGGGACTGAGCTCATCACAGTCCTCCGGACAGTGATTTGGGTGGCTCCATCATCTTCGAGGGGGCCAATGAGAAAGCCAGGTTAGTTCTCTAAGCCTAATAGCAGCCATTTCATGCTTGTCTCGCCACCCACCAGCCACTTGGCTGAGCTCTCAACCAGCCAAACTAGAGATGACCTCCACATGCCTCTTCCAGTTCTACTCATCATTTTGGGATCCTCTGCTCTAGCCCAGCTACTCTGTTTATTGTCTTCTGAATACAACTTTAGACTGCCTTGGGTTCACACTCCTGGTCATGCCTTGGCCACCTGAAATGCTTCCTCTGCCCATGTGGCTCCTTCTGGTGGGGCACCTTTCACAGCTTCTCTGACTCCTCCACCTGCAGGCTTCTTTTTCACTACATGACATGAGAAATTTCTACTCATCCTTCCAGACTCAGGTCCCATGTCACTTCTACTTGAAAGCCTTTCCTAACATTGCTGTCCCTATCAGGAGACCCCCAGTGTGGCTCCATTATACCTGGGCCTCTCTCTACATACCACTTCCTTCTCAACAGGGTAGGTTTTTTTTTTTTTTTAAGATTTTATTTATTTATTTGAGAGAGAGAGAGAATATATGAGTGGGGGGGAGGGGCAGAGGAAGAAGCAGACTCCCCACTGAGCAGGGAGGACATGAGGCTCGGTCCCAGGACCTCAGGATCATCACCTGAGCCAAAGGCAGACGCTTAACCGACTGAGCTATCAGGCCCCTCTCAATAGGGTAGTTTTTGATTGGCTTTGCTGTTTCCCATGCTAGACGGTGAGCACTTTGAGAGCAAGAACAATATTTGATTTATGTTCATATCCCTAGGACCTAGTGTGGTTTCTTTCTTTCTTCTTTTTATTGTGCTAAAAACATATAACATGAAATCTACCTTTTAAACATGTTTTTTCAGTGTACAGTATAGTATTAACTATGTATACATTGTTGTACAATAGATCTCGAATATTTTCACCTTGTGTGACAGAACCAGCAGAGTTTCTGAATAAATGATCATTTCATTATCTTTAACCATCTTAAGTCCCAACTAGATTTGAAGATACGACTAAGTCTTCATATATTACAAGGACTTCTCTTTTCCTTGTGCCTTTCTAGATTATTTATTATATACTCTCTTTCCTTTTGACCTGTATTGCTTTGTTTTATTGAGTTAAAAAACTCATTGTGCGTCTTGGCATTTACTTCCTCGTATTCTCAGGGCTCCTTTCCCCAGACATATCTGTATGGCTATAACTCTGTCATTGTGTCTCCAGTGTCTCTCACAGTGACCAGTATACAGAACGTGCTCAATGAATATCTGTTAATTTCCTTCAAAATTTTAATAGATTTTAAATATGATCTGATTTTTGAATATAGGATGAGGGTGATAAAAGATTTAATTTCCACTTTGTGGCTAATAGATGATCAAATTCCTTTCTTCGAAATTTAGTGTTAAGCCTTGGATAAAAAGGACATTTTTTTTTCTTCAATTGTTATACCTACCATCTGAGACTCTTTGATTTTCCTGGTTGTTGTATGTGGTAGGTAAGGTGGTCTTTTCATCGCTTTTGGCTATGTCAGTCTCTAAAAGTCAAGAAATTAAGTATTAAATTAATCAAAAAGATTAAACAAACCTCATGCATGAATCATCTCATTGATATGCTAATAAGCAGAGATCTCCAAACTGTACAAAATTCTGATTATTTTCAATGCCCTGATGTTGGAATCTCTGGAACAGTGTTTTGGGCAAGGTCTGAAGTTGACAGAATCAAGATCTATATCTATATCTATATCTATCTATATCTATCTATCTATCTATCTATCTATCTATCTATCTATCTATCTAATCATCTATCTATGCCTTGACCTTTGTTAATGAAAACAGCATAAAATTAGGTTACTCTTTTTCACCAAACCCTCTATAATGCAAGTATTACAGAAAATTTAGGACTAACTACCAAAGGAGTCAAATTTAGAATGACTTCTTTATAGCCCATTCTCAGAAAAGGAATTTGCAGCTCTACTCTGCAAAAGCAGGAAGCCACACAGAGAGCTTCTAAACTCTGGGAATAAAAGAGTTCCAGTGAAAACCAACTGCTCTTCGGACTTGTGTGTCTATGCCCTTGGATTCCATGCTGCCTTTGGACTTTATTTGCTTTTGCCCATTCCTAGTGACTTGACCACTGGCAGAACCAGATCTGAATTCCCAAAGCCCATCCTCTGCCCAGAACCTCTTTTCCTCGAGGCCTGGTCTCTCTGCCCTTTCCACACTGCCATACTTTGACCTCACTAAACCCTTTCTGGTCTGGACCAAGGACAGTCTTCTGTCCCCTGCCAGGTTCTTTTTGACCAGTTAATTCATTCTGAGAGGCAGCAACTATTTTGATTGGGTGGAATCTGTACCATACTGGTTGTTAAATATTTTCAATATTTAGAGATCAAAGAAAGATGATAGCACTTCCTTGTGAGCTTAGTATTAGAGAAACTGCCAGTGAGAAAAATAGGCTTGTTAAAATGTATTGGTTTTTTTTTTTTTTTAAGCGATCTAAAAGTAAATGGAATGTTGTGGTTTGGATTGTGTTCCCAAATGGGGGTCCCAATCCCTGATACTGTGAATGTGACCTTATTTGGAAATAGGGTTTTAGCAGATTTAATCAAGTTAAGATGGGGTCGTACTGGATTGCAATGACTGGTGTCCTTTTAAGGAGAAGAAACAAGACACACACGGAGAGAAGACCGGCACGTGAAGACAGAGGCAGAGATCGGAGTGATGCAGCTGTAGCCCAGAAGAGGCAGAAAAAGGTGCGTCCCTAGAGCCTTCTGAAGGACCGTGGCCCTGCCAGTACTTTGATTTAGGCCTGCTGGTCTCATTTATTCACTAGAGAGTAAGTTTCTGTTGTTGAAGCCATCCAGCTTGTGGTCATTCGTTACGGCAGGCCTGGGACACGAATACATACGTTACACACAACACTTATAAGGTCATTGTGTTTTGTTTTTTGTTTTTTTTTTAAAGATTTTATTTATTTATTTGAGAGAGAATGAGAGAGAGAGCACATGAGAGGGGGGAGGGTCAGAGGGAGAAGCAGGCTCCCCGCGGAGCAGGGAGCCCGATGCGGGACTCGATCCAGGGATTCCAGGATCATGACCTGAGCCGAAGGCAGTCACTTAACCAACTGAGCCACCCAGGCGCCCGGTCATTGTGTTTTTAAGATGTGATTTCTTGGGCGCCTGGGTGGCTCAGACGGTTGAGCGTCTGCCTTCGGCTCAGGTCACGATCCCAGGGTCCTGGGATCGAGTCCCGCATCGGGCTCCCTGCTCCTTGGGAGCCTGCTTCTCCCTCTGCCTCTCCCTCTCTCTCTCTCTCTGTCTCTCATGAATAAATAAATAAAATCTTTAAAAAAAAAAAAGATGTGATTTCTTTAGCATTCTTATGAGATGTTTTATTTCGAAGGACACACTAAACTTGGCAGTTTCTTTTGTCAATAATTTCATTTAAAAGTGATAAAGTATAGATTATAGTTACCAGTATTCAATAGCGATTCAGTTTTAACAAATATTTTAAAAAATTTTTTCAAGATTTTATTTACTTATTTGAGAGAGACAGAGAGCATGAGAGAGAGAGAGAGAGGACGAGCAGGGGGAAGGGCAGAGGGAGAGTGAGAAGCAGGCTCCCCGCTGAGCAGGGAGCTGGATACAGGATTCTATCCCAGGACCCCAGGGTCATGACCTGAGTTGAAGGCAGATGCTTAAATGACTGAGCCATCCAGGAGCCCCAACAAATATTTTAATAGTCTTTTAGTAGCAGCTCAATAAAACATCACATTGAAAAGATTACCTGATTGATAGGGCTGAAAATTGATCAAATCTCCAAGTGCCACAAGTTTCTCCTGTTGAAAAATTTTATAATCAGAGAAGTGACCACAATTGCTAGCTTAATCAATCAATCTTCAATAGAAAAACACTTTGGGTCTTGATTTTTAAGTAACCAACAAATATTTTTAACATGCCAGACATTATGTAACATAATGAGTAGTGTTCTTCTGTTGATTTCTTCAAAGTCTTATTGCCTCCTGATTGTTTTTAGGAAGAGGATGCAAATTGAACCCACAGAAAATCAGTGTGGGTTCCTTGGCCTAGAGGAATCAGTTTACGGTCATTATCAAAGTCAGGGTTCTTCTATCTATTCAGACATTACCTGAATGAGATCACTTGTCATTCTGGTCATTATTTGTTCACTGATTTCAATATCTTTGAGATCTGTAAGAACTACCCAAGTTCCATTCTCAAATTTTACAGGCATAGAAAAGACGATCCCTTCAGGAATACCAAACTGGCCTGTAGTGAGCAAATAGAAAGCAAAGCAAAACAAAAGCACTCAGAACCATACACACTTCATGTAAAGCATTATAGAAAAGGACAGAGATCATACATGATTTTTAATGGTAACGGTGAACTAAATTTCTGAGAATTCCTTTCCCAGGAGGATTGAAACACCTACTCTAGAAGTATTGACTGAGCATCTCTCCAAGTTCTGACAACTCTCTCTTCTGTGTTTCTCTCTGAAAGCAGAACTACTGCTCCCTCCTGTTACCCCTTCTGTCCCCTCAGGCTTGGTTCAGACCCCACGCCTGTGCCTTGGGGGCTCATGTCTTTCTCCTCCATTTTGTCTAGACTCCTTTTTTCTGCCCCCTGTGGCCTTTCCTTGCCTCCTCACTGGCCCAAGACCCCAAGACATTTGTTCACCTGGCCTTGCGCTCTTCTAGCCTGCTGTGGTGGTCCCATAGCTGCAGTGTGAGGCCTGGGGGGGAAGAGGGAGGGGCTGGGGAAGTTGATGATTTCCCGGCAGCTCCCAGGGCCCAGTTTGGATGTGTTCCAAATGAAAAGATGGACAACACTTACTACTACTAACTATGCAACATTCAGATAGAATTGCCCCCCTGCCTTTTGTGCCTCCATCAAATGAGAAAATGATTCTCGCCATTCTAGTCATCAAAAATGCGGTCAGTAGAACAAAAATGTGAGGATAGTCAAGAAACGAGGATCTAAAAGGCCTTTCCTTAGAGGGCATCTGAGGTTCTCTGTTCACTCTCTCTTTTTTTAATCTGTAAAGAGCCAGCCTGATGGGTGGACAACATACAAGAGTCTACCTACATGGTTTCAGGAAGACAGTGATGACCTGCCCTTCACCACCTGTATTGCATTGTTTATTGGTGAATTCCTACAGAAATTAAACTGTTAACAAATAAAGATAAGGTTTTAAATGCCTATTACACTAAAAAGGTAACATACTGATTTGATTCACCTTATGCATTAAAAGCGTGCTCATATGCCTTACTGCAATTGAAACAAGATTCCCTGAGTGTCTAACCCTGAAGTAGCAGCAGGAAGACTCAGTCAAAGCCCTGCCCTCAGGGTGTATGCGCTCGAACACAGGACACAGGGGACTTAAAGAAATTAACCACGCCACCAACGAGGACAGGCTGGAATGTGCTCCCTGACAGAGGGACAAAATGCTATTCACATACAGAGGAGAGACAGATGATTTCAGACTTGGGGGATTTGGGAGATTTCCTTGAGCTGCACGATGGTCACTGGAATAACAGGGAGGATGGTGGTTCCACTCATAACATAAGGAACAAAAGAGGTAGATCAAATTGGAGAGGAAGACCATGAGTTCAGTTTGGCGTATGTCGGTCTGAGGTGACAGCATGGTCCAGGGGACAGTGTTTCATAGGCTGCTGCTCAGCAGAGAGGTGGAGGCAGGAAGCTTTAGCAGCAAATGAGTTTGCACAGGGAGAAAGTAAAACACAAAGGGAAGAGATGCTTTCGATAGAACCCACAGAACACAGAACAACTCTTCTCTCTTTCCTACTCTTCAAAAACGTAGAAGTCCTCTGAAGTAGTTTTTAGCAGATGAAAGCAGTAAGGTTGTAAAAATGCATATACAGTATCTGCAGCTGAAGCTTTCCACATTCCCACGGGTGCCCTAAGATCTGCATCCTGATCCTAGGTCCTTCGTATCCTGACCCTGGATCTTTGCCACTGTGGCTCCTGGGGGGTGTTCTTTGCACACTAGTCTGCCAGGTAAACACTGCTCAGACTTGAAGGCTTCCTGGGGGGTCACCTCCTTATTGAAGTCCGTCCTAATTCTTCCTGCCATCTGCCTAAAACCAACCTTGCTTTCCCTTCCTCAGCTGGGATACAGTGAGAACAGCTTAGTGGAACGCTGGAGTTTTTGTAGCTGGCTCTTCTTCCCTCTGCTCTAGGTCTCCTGAAGGCAGCAGCTGTGTGTGTGTTCCCTGCTCATTCACACAAAACATCGCAGAATTTCTCAATGGCTGAATGAGTGCATGAATAATGAGTGAGTGCCTGAACGATAAGTGAGTATGGTACTGGGGAAGTCCAGACAGCTTACAGGCCAGGAAAGGCAGAAGGCGGGGACACAGAAGCAGGGGTACGAGGCATACAGGCAGGTTTGAAAGTGATACAAAATAAAAAAACAACCCAGACTGACCTTCACTTAGCACTCCTAAAGACACGATCTCCCCAGGTGGTGAGCCATGGTACCAGTATTTCAATGTAGTGGCTATACTGTGTGCAGATAAGATCGCTCCAAATTGTTTTCCTGTGGCCGTCAGCTTTTTAAGAGTTTCCACATATTGCCTGTTTACCCAGTCACTGTAAGGAGAGAAAGAAACGATTTTACAACGGAGGGAAGAATGGGAATAAAAGAATGTTCTTTGGGTCAATGGATCTCAGTATAAGAAATCATCTCCATAAAAGAGAAATATGCCTTCCTGTGTACCTTCCTTCTTCAAGCTTCTTGAATCCTGTAAAAAGTCAATCGACTCCTGCTATCTTCTTCTTCATGGAACACTACATCAAAAACTAATGATGTAAGGTGATTAACGTAACATCATAAAAAAGAGTCAAAAATATTGGAAAGGAAGTTAAAAAAAATAATAATATAGGGCAATATGGGCAGAACATACAGGGCAGGCTGGCAATCCCATCTTGGGGATTGAGCTCCCAGAAACCCTCCTAAACAAAATGCCATCTAATTTAATTTTGTCACTGAAATATGTTTTTATTTGTAACAAACAAATATTAAGCTATAAAGTATTTTTGTACAAATTTAATACTTTCTTAGCATGGTATTTATCATCTATGAATGATTTTGGGGAATTCAGAATTGTTGCAAATATCTGTATGGAAAAAAAAAACCCTCTAACAAATAAACAGTGATTTTTAAAAAGCCAAAAAAAAAAAAAAAAAAAGTCAATCGAAAAGTAATGAAATATCACAGAAAGGAATCCTGAAGTGTCAAAATATGATAATAGAAATACGGAACACAGAAAAGTGGTCAGACTGCAAGAACAGTTTCAAAAAATTTATTCTATGTAGACGTTATCTTGGAGCCAGTGGTATCCTTCGTTCTAAAGAAAATGTTATCTGGGGATAACATTATCTAAAGAAAATGCACATTGAGAACTGGGGAAATAACTAAGTTGTTATCATCTAAAGTTTAAATTTAGGGAGTAGACCAGCTGGACTAGAGAGGGCGATAAAGGGCGATAAAGGGCTGCCCCTGCTAAGCTAGCACCTACAGCTCCAGGAGACACTGCCCATACCCAGAGGAAGCATGTGCCAGGAGGGTGGGCTCGGGGGCGCATCATTTCTGGGCAGGGATGAAGTGCCCCTGGCCTGAGGAAGGGGCAAAGGAGAGGAAATGCTACAGCTGGAAAGGGGCTGCAAAGCTTAGAAGGATGCTTCAGAGCCACTCCTCTTCCTCTCCTCTCCCCAGCCCCATCATAAAGGTAGCGCTGACTGCAGTGGGGGAGGTTCTTGGCGCTTTGCCTGTACTAAGCCATTTCATCTTCCCAACGACCCTGTACGGCCCATGCTTTGGGACCATTTCCACTTTGCAGATGAAACACCTAAGACATAGAGTGGTTAAGTAATGTGTCTAAAGTCATACAGCTAGGAAGTGGCTGCTTGAGAATCCCAACCCAGGTAGCTTGGTTCTAGAGACGGTGCTCTTGCCCAGTCCTCGGTCCTGCCTCTCCTGGGACAGAACACCCAGCATGGCCTCGGCCCGCTCACCGTCTTAATTCCTTATTCCCGACTCACTTTGCAGATGCTTGATTTAGAGATAAATTTAAAGGAATATGTGAGACATTTTAAGGATAGTCTGAAATATAAAAATTCATAATTGCAAAGTCAAATAAATTGGGCGTGGGGATTGACCAGTTGGGATTCTGTGGGATTTTCTGTATCTTCAATAGAGCACATAAACAAAGGTGAGTGTGAACAATACCAATGCCAAGTCATTTTGGTTCAAAGATTTTTAAGATGATTTAAAGGATTATAACAACTATTATACATGTATCCAACATTGCTAGTATACTTCACTTAAAAATATACCATACCTATCAAAAATCAAGCTCAAAACAGGACGTGAGTAGTTAGGAGGTCCCCAAATAGCACTCTCATATCTGTAAACCTTGGCTTTTCTCAGATCAATGTAGTTATTTCCACTAATATTACCCCAAACTATCACATTTTTGATACCTGTGAAGAGAAAGAAATTTAAAATTAACGTAAGAATGAGCATTAATACAAAAAATTGCCTGTAGTCTATTTTTTGCCTGTGTGTTGTTTTAGGATTGATCTTTTGCTATAAAATGATCTAAGTTTATGCTCCCCCCAAATGTACAAATGACATGATTTACTGAATCATCAGGGTTCGGCAATTCCTAATCATGTTCCTACATAGGCCATATGAGTGAATTCAAGAAATACTGAAATGCTCTCTGAAAGACCTTGCTACTGAAAATTATACCTCTGGTGTGGTCCTAACTTAACCACTCTGCTTGCCATTAGGAGAACTTTTTATCTGCTTTGGTTCTGACAAAGGTTCTTGATTCTAGACTGGAATAGAAATTTGGGCTAATCACTTAACCCCCGGATGGGTTTCATTTCCTGCAGAAGGAGGGTGTTATAATAAGAGGACCTCAGGAACATCCTAATCAATAAGTAATTGAATTAGCTTCTATGTGTAAGGCACTTTTAGGTGGAAGGTTTAGAAGGAAACACATCAGCCCAAATCCTTGCAACGTCCTGGGGGTGGAGGGGAGCGGGTAAGAAAGCAACTACTGTACAAAGTGATTCCCCTGTGAAGGAAAATAAGAGGACAGGGGTTAGAGAGAAATAGGGATTAAAATTTAATATGATTCTAAAACTGTGGATCTTCTAGGAATGTTGTATCTGAAGTGAAAATAAGTAATTTTATTGATTTATTAACTTATTTGTTTAAAGACTTAATTATCGGGCACCTGGGTGGCTCAGTTGGTTAAGCGACTGCCTTCGGCTCAGGTCATGATCCTGGAGTCCCTGGATCGAGTCCCGCATCGGGCTCCCTGCTCAGCAGGGAGTCTGCTTCTCCCTCTGACCCTCCCCCCTCTCATGTGCTTGCTCTCTCTCATTCTTTCTCTCTCAAATAAATAAATAAAATCTTTAAAAAAAAAAAAAAAAAAAAAATAAAGACTTAATTATCTTCCAAAGTCATACCACTTCCTACGGTGGAGATTAAATTCTCTACTGTTGTGCATGAGGTAAGTTTGATGTGTAGGTTTCAAGTAACAGAATATCCTTCTGACTTGGCTTAACTAGGAGGAGCTCACTTTTCTCGGGCAATAACAAGCTGAGGTAGGCAGTAACACTGGTGCTTGCTCAGCGGCTC
The DNA here is from genome assembly GCF_029215605.1 of Mirounga angustirostris. Lineage (NCBI taxonomy): Eukaryota > Metazoa > Chordata > Mammalia > Carnivora > Phocidae > Mirounga > Mirounga angustirostris. The sequence continues at coordinate 166,646,566 of NW_026991711.1, forward strand.
AAAGATGCTATTCTTTCAGCCTGCCTCTCATGGTCCTAAAACAGCTGTAGCAGCTCTAAGTATCATACCCTCACATGGTTGTGTTCAAAGGCAGGCAGTAGGGAGAATTAATTTTTCTTATCAGACTTAGGGCTCTATATAACTCTGCTAGAGAAAATCATAGTGGACATCTGCTGTTTTTCCTCCTAACATTTCTTCCCTACTGTTTTTCTTTAACAGCATCCCGGTTTTCCTTTAAATAACTACCTTTTCTCAATTTCAGTCCATATGGTTTGGGTGGGGCTGTCCTCACCCCGCAGGTCTATCAATAGGCAGGAGTCCCAGATTCCAGACTCCTGGCCATGACGATTGATTTGGAGATGGGCAAATGGCCCAAGCCTGGCCAATGAGTTATTATCCTGCTCCTTTTGTACATTTGAGAGAGCAAGCCCTCTTTCTCCTGGGTTGAGCTAAATTATGAATGTATGAGCCTGGAGACACCAGTGGCCACTTTGCCACTCTGTACAGAGAGCCTGCCTGAGAAGCAAACCAATGCTGAGGAAAGCGGGGCCGAGTGATAGGTCAAGAGAGAGTGCAAGCCAGTCCTGACATCATCGTTGGAGCCCCAGCATCCATCTATGCCTGAAAATAACCTCTCTCTGTCTACAGTCTACAGTCGCTTTGAGTGGACTTGCTGTCACTTGCAGCAGGAAGAGTTCCAACCAACCCCAATGCACATGGTCTGAGAAACAGGGTTATGTGTGAACTGAACTCAAGGGACATCCTAGAAAGATCTGCTACCCTCTTGGCATCTGGACTCTTCACTGAATGACTCTCCTTGATGGTTTTCTGATTTCAGGAAACTGGCTTTGTTGGTGCAGAGTCTCTCATTGCTGCTTTGCGGACCATTCCCATGGACCTCTGTCCCTCCAAAGTCTCTCTTTCCTTTACCCAACGTTTCTCCATTTCTCTTTCTTCTGCTTCTCATACGCTTATTGGCTTTGGGTCCAGGAGAGCTTACAATTTATGGCACCACCAGACCCACATGAGAGCAGCTTTCTAGTTGAAAGCCCCCACCTTGTTTTAAATTTTGTAACACTGTCTCTTCTTGGCACTTTGATCAGCGTTATCAGAAATCTTTTGTGATAAAGCAGTGTCTACATATCTGTATATAAGGTTGGCACAGAGATAAAATGATTAGAAAGTGTTTTTCTTTCCTACTGAATAATTTTATAGCAATTTGGCTAAGGTAATCACTGAACCTGGGGGTGAGGCACTGAAGATGTGTGTGTGAGAATACCAGAAGTGATGGGTCTAGGGCCTCCCTGTAAAGCAGTGGGTGATACAGCTATTCCTATAATGTAGGGGCTTCCTGAAGCCCTTTATGGCCCCGATTTGGAGCATGTGAGGCTCACATTTCATCATCTCCCCACTGTCTTGAGGGAACGCCTCGCACCTCCCTGCATTTTCATGGGCTTTGTTGCACCTGCTCCAACTAAAGGCACGGACACCTAAAATTTGTTAAAGATGATAAATGTTTTCAAATACAGCACTCCTCTTTTAAATACAACAATCCATTTTCTAATCCAGTCTCATCCTCTCGTGGTTCTGACGTCTATCGGTTCCAAGACTAATTGGGGGCAGAAAACGATCAGACAGCAGAATCCTGCGGACAAGTTTAATACCCTTGCAAATGTTTACCATCACATCAGTGGGAAGTGGGGTGGAGCCACTTAAACACACCCCGATGATTTTTTTTTTATAACACTGATTAGGGGCACCTGGGTGGCTCAGTCGTTAAGCGTCTGCCTTCAGCTCAGGTCATGATCTCAGGGTCCTGGGATCGAGCCCTGCATTGGGCTCCCTGCTCGGTGGGAAGTCTGCTTCTCCCTCTCCCACTCCCCCTGCTGTGTTCCCTCTTTCACTGTGTCTCTCTCTGTCAAATAAATAAATAAAAATCTTAAAAAAAAAATAAAAAACACTGATTACCTTAGTTGACTATTATTATGGAAAATTGAAATATTAGGTTTCAAATTTTAACTAGAAAAACAGAAATCTTATTATATTAAACATTAGTTGGGTGCCTGGGTGGCTCAGTTGGTTAAGCGACTGCCTTCGGCTCAGGTCATGATCCCAGAGTCCCGGGATTGAGTACCGCATCGGGCTCCCTGCTCGGCGGGGAGTCTGCTTCTCCCTCTAACCCTACCCCCTCTTGCACTCTCTCTCTCACTCTCTCTCTCTCAAATAAATAAATAAAATCTTTAAAAACAAAACAAAACAAAAAAAACATTGGTTTAACTTTTTAAATGATGGACAAAGTCAGCCTGTCATGAAAAATAGTAAGAAAAAAATGTTCACACCGTAGTCAAATCACACAGTAAGGAGTTCTTTGTATCTGCTTCCTACTTTCTATTCCAGATATCCAGAATAATCCTAAAGGGGTACAGTGTTCTTCCTAGCGGCTTTGAAATCACGTTGTTGAAAAACAGAAACAGACACAGAAGCTCACTCACATGAGGAGGTTGTTCTCAGTTTTCTGGCCAGTGCAGCTCTAGCTTGGCCTTCCACGCCCAGAGCCACAGCAATGATGTTGTGGGCCACGTTTGGGGCATATCTCATAAGCAAAACGGTTTTAAGATTCACAAACGTTTTTCCTCCCACAATAACTCTGACAGAATCGTGAGCATTTTTCTCGATCAGGTATCCATAGAGCCTACACAAAGGAAGCCTGCTTCGGATGCAGTCTTCTAGAGTGTACACCTCCTGGTCAGTGTTCTCGTCCAGGATGATGATCACGTGGGCCTGGAGGAAGGCGTCCTCCACTCGGGTGCAGATGGAGATGCTCCGGAGCAAGGGGGCCACCAGGTCCTGAGTTTCAGTCACGATAACGTGGAGATTTTCTTCTGCCTGCTTATTGTCAAATAGATTCAGGCTAATTTCCGTGTGCATTCCAAACACTTCACCACTTGTCAAGATGGGAATTAGGTTGTAGCAGGCAGGGACAGATGCGCTAATAAAAATGCAAAGCCGGATTATGAATGGTTAAATCTTTTGCTCCTGCTAAGCTTTTATTCTTAATAGATATTTCTGCAGGTGCATTAATAGGGTGGTTTAATATCTTAAATAGGCATACACAACCACATAGACTTTTTAAGGTGAGGAAGCAAAAGTTGAGCAAAAATATTCTTACCACCAATCCCTTGCTCTGACCATCTGAACACAAACCCCAAATAAGAAATGTACAAAGACTTTTCAAATAAAATAGAATATGTAGAAAGCAAAATTTAAAAGAATGGTGTCAGAGTACTCTAATTACATGTTGACATTTTCTTTCAAAAAGGTAAAGAAATAAGTTTTATTTAACCATAGCTCTTTTCTACTTTATACCCTCGTCTACAAAGTAATGACATTTTTTTTTTTCTTTGGAAAGGACTATCTTTTCTAAATCCTTGCAAAGAAGCCCAGGATCAGCATAGGCTAGGTGTATCTGTACCCACAATCTGGCAAGTATCTGGGTACTCTATAGCTTGGCTACCAATCGACAGGTGTAATGACCCTGACAGGAGTTTGGAAATGCACCTGGGCATTTTTGATTTTCACAATGGGTTTAGGGAGGGGTTCAATGAAGGTTTCAACAGTATCTGTACCATTTTAATCCTTTAAGAATATCTAAAGGTGATGTACTATTTATTAAATCTGGGTGTGAGTTTCATGTTTATGCTTATTACATCATTCTTAATTCTTTTCTGTATTGAACTATTTCGTAACGAATAATTTTCCAAAGAAACATGACTGTTAGAATACATGCAGTTGTAGTAAGAAAGAAGGGCAGTGTGAGAGACACAGTGAGGGGTGGGGAGGGAGAGAGAGAGCAAGGACAGCAAGAGACACCGCGAGAGACGGAGTACAGAGACAAAAGGTGCTAGTGAAGACTGCTTGTACCCACGACTGAACGCGGTGAGGAGCAAGAGAGGAAAAAAAGGAAGAAGGAGCAAAACTCAGGTGTAGTATAAACCCTGGCAGGTTTGGTTTCTGTTTTTTACAGGTTTTGGTTGCCGAGGAGGTATCCACTTCAAAGATGGCTATCTGCAGTAAACACGCTGCCAGCCACACCGCTAAGGAACCAGGGGCCCTCCCACACCGAGGCTCAGTTGTTTTAGAGATCTCTGATGTCAGTAACCGGCCAGCCGGGCCGCTTGTTTTTTCTCTTCCCAAGCTTTAAATTTCCACTCCTAGGTTTTAAATTCGGCAGGACAGAGTGAGCCCACAAAACCAAGTCCCCCACTCTCAACCCCAATAAAAGCAGAGCCCCGGGGCCTTGTGTGTTCACACGTTCTCTCTCTCTCTCTCCCCACCGGTGACTTCACTGTGTGGCTCCAGGGCTGCCATGTCATTTCCAGGATGTGTAGGTAACAAAACCCCTTCTCCTCACGTTTCCTGATGGTTATTGCTGAGGGGGTCTTGCCAACGTAGTAAGAACCACAGTCTGGTCCAGCCACAACATTGGTTACTGAGGCGGGCACACAACACAAGGTCAGCACTAGCAAGTGGGAAAGGGAGGCAGGGCAGCAGGCAGTGAGACCGGAGTGGGGAGAGGAGAAGGAAAGCGAGGGAATGGGAAGGAAGGGCGGCAAGGCAAAGAGCAAGAAGGCAAGCAGCAGACAGCATGAGAGACACAGAGTGAGGAGACAAGAGCTGGAGACAGGGTTGTCGAAGTAATGATCTTTGCTATACAGTTGCTCTTAGATTTTATACGTGTGTGTGCATACATACACCTATAATCTAAAACTTAAATATGGAGCTATATTGGGGGATATATATGTATATATTCACATATCTATACATGTACATATCTATACATACGAATCTCAAACTTGACATTCAGAGGTTCTTCCATCATGGACTTAGTCCCACCTTATCGTCCTTTCTAAATATAACACCCAATCTCATGAATCCTGGAGTCTGACTGTCCCACCTGGTGATCCAGACCTGCAAAGGGTGGATGAGATCTTTCCTGATTTCTTCCTCCAGTTCTTTTTCTATATGTGTTTCCAGGTTCTCTTGAGCAATTATCTTCATCAGCTCAGTAGTCATGCTAGAGGTGACACCATAGTAAAGCTAAATATTAGGAAGAAAAAGTCAACACTGACAATGATTATAATGGAAAGTTCTTGTTTAAAGCCAGAACAGAATAAAGAGAGCAGAGAGAATACTTTGGAAAGCAAGACATTTGGAGAACAACTTGAGAGAATGGCAATGTTTTGAGCAGACAAACCAACTTAAACCATATACCTGGGCGTATTCCAGGAACTCGTTATATCCTCCCAAAAGCAAGCCCTTTCCTCCACGATCCAACAGCTCTCTCCATATGATGGGGGACTTTTTGTGACTCCACGTATTTTTCTCACACAGGTCTTTTAACCACTCCTATTGAATGATATTCCAAGAGAAGTTGTCCATTGAATCTGTCTCAGAATTCAGTTCCATACTTCAGAATTCAAACACGAACTAGCTTGTTTTTTTTTTTTTTACTACCACTGAGCATACATAATAAAATTTAGATATCTTTACGTTGTAAGTAAATAGAGAAAATAATGGTGAGTGAAGTAACAAATTAATCAAATACGAGACTATTCTTCAAATTCGCTGACCAAATAAAGGTACCGAAAGTTGCTCTCTTTGCCGAGGAGACAGAGAATGCAAGTGGTTAGCTTAAAAGAGAAGCCAAGTCTTCCAACTTAGCTGATTTCAAAAAAATTCAACTGGTTCTTATCTTGCTCCTCTATGTGAGATACTTCCAGTCTTAGGGCCACCTAAATTTGATATTGCTGTCCAAATATGTGGGTATAATTTGTCATTCGGACCGAATTGATGAGCTAAAAGTTATCTGTGGATTTCTAATAGTATTCATCAGAGACAGTTTAAATCATCATTATCTGGTTTGTGTAGACCAGGCCTTCTAATGATAAGAGCTGAGTAGAGACAGAGAGCAACATTCTTGTGAGTAAAGTACATGACAACATTCTTGTCATTGGAGGCACGTGTAATGAGGCTAGCTTACACATAAAATCTTAGAAACTAATTTCTCTTGATGTTGAAGATCTCTCTGCCTTTATCTTCCCTTAAAGCAAACAATGCTGCTGTGAGGATTCCACCATGGTTCCCCTATTCATTGCATAGCCTGGCCAGTGAATTGCCAGGCCTCTGGAGGAAAGGGACTCTGCCCCATGGGACCTTCAGCACCAAGTGGGGCATGTTGATGTCTTGGTAGGACTGGGGGAATATGTATAGGACTGGACCCTGAGGGTGCAGAATCAAGAGTGGAATATAAAGTTGGACAAGGGAGAATTTATCAATATAAATCACTCTTCTGCAACTCAAGGGTACATATTCTGGCAAGCACCTCAGAAGACAGTGGCAACACGTTGCTAGGATGGCTCTCCGAAGCTTGGAGAAAGTGATGGTTCACGTGAAATGAAACAGAAATGCCAGAACATCCACAGAAGACAATGGAAGAAGGAATCAAAAAGCTTAGAAAAATAGGCATGCTGGAGTGGATATGCTACTATGGAAGGCAGGAAACCTACTGGTCCATTATGTTCTCCAGAAGGGCCTGGAGGATACTACATCCATCAAAATGATAAGAACTGCACTGATGATGGTTCTCAGCATCATGGAGAAGACTGGTGTGGCTGTCCATCCTAGGCCAGGGCTATTAAAGGACGTGTTGTTATAGAGCTGGACTCCCTGATAGAATCCTAAATAAAAAGAGGCCAGGGGCAGTGCCCATCAGAGAACATCGACGGTGATAAAAGCATGGAACAGCCCAGCAGATAAGGTGACTTAGCTGAAGGCACACTGGGCTCACAAAAGAGACAGAGGTTATGCTACAGCCCTAGAGAACAAGCCACCACTCACCAAAGCTGATCAAGCCATTGTGGCTGCTAAACGTCCAATGTGCTGGCAACAGAGACCAACACTGACCCCCTGATAATGGCACTATCCCTCAAAGACCCTAACCAGCCTCTTGGTGGCAAGTTGATTACATTTTACCCCTTCTACCCTAGAAAGGGCAGTGATTCACCTTGACTGGAATCAACATATATTCTGGGCAAAGAACTGCTTTTTCTTCTTATAGGGCTTTGGCCAGCACCCTGCCCAAGAGCTTAGAAAATGTTCAACCTAGCAACATGGGATTCTGCATAACATCACTTTGAACCACTTTGGAGTAAACCATGTGTGGGATTGGGCACGTAACCATGGGATGCACTGGCCCTATTATATACCACATCACCTGATAGAGGGATAGAACAGTTCACCAAAGGTGCTTAGAGGTTGCTACCTTGTAAGGATAAAGCACTGTCTTTCAGGATGCAATATACACCATGAATCAATATAGTGCTTTCCCTACTAGGTGAAATACATGAATCCAGGAACCGAGGGATGGAATTAAGAGTGACCTAGTGACCCACTTGGAGAATTTGTGCTTCCCCAAGCCCACTTAACTCTAGATTCTATGGGTCTGGAGGTTCTAAATTCCAGAGGTGCCAGGGTGTTTCTATCAGGAAGAGTTCCACTAAATGTTAAGCTATGGTTGCTGCTTGGTCACTTTGAGCTCCTGTGCCAAGAGACAGCAGTCAAGGAAAGGAGTTACCATCCTGGAAGGAGTACCTGGCCCTGCTGATCAGGGGCATGTGGGCAGGAAAGAATATCTGGCATCTAGGTGACCCGCTGGGGCATCCTTGGTACTGCCTTGCTCAATTTTGCCAGCAAGCGTACATGTGCTGCAGTCACATCCAGTTACATCTTGGGAGACTAGGACTCAGACCCCCGAGGATACAGGTCTAGGTCATCACACCTGAGAAGTCACCTAGACCAGCAGAGGGTGAGGGGGATTGACATTGGATCATAGACAAGAATGGTGATGAGTGTCAGTTACAGCCCTAAAATGATATGCAGTGGAGACTGTGGATCCTTTCACTGACCATCCTCTTGTCAAGTTTCCCCAGGGAAAGATGCCAACCAGAACCCCAGAAGAGCTGCTCCCAGATGGTATGAATTTATTATATGGAACATGTAGATCCAAAAGGCAGAACAACTGGTGAGCTGTAGCAGATCCTGTCATATGTCGTTCAGATTCCCCCTTCATGACCAAGACACTCTTTCCCTGGGTCACCAGGTGTATTTACTGCCGACAGCTCAGTGCTGAGTCTCTCTCTAGGAACTGACCTCAGAGAGGTTCCCTTGCCTAGAGTTAAGTCCCCTGCCCCAGAGCAGCCTGCATCCAAGGACTGTCAGTTGTGCCATTACAAAAGCCCAGCCCCCTTACCTGTATTTGGGGCATCTCTGAAGGGCCAGCCCAGCTTCAGAGGCCAGGGCTGGCTGAGCCCTCTGTTGCAGCAGCATGGTGGCTCAACCTCTCCTGTTACAGAACACTGCTGTCCTCATTCCTTCCCAGAGCATCATTCCCAAGAGCACCCCCCAGCAGAGGAAACTCCTTCCCCCAAATCTCTGTTTGTGGGGAAACACAGTCCCAAAGAAGGGTATTTCAAATAAGCAAGTGCCTCATGTCATTAGAAATCAAATGAAGGAGAATGAAAAGTTAAAAAGGTTAATACAGGTTACCTGGACTCTTGGGAGAAAAAAACAGCTGAATTTATTCTACTGATTGGTTAGCGCCTCATTTGTTTTACTAGGTACAAAGAAAAAAACATATAATGTTCTGAGACTGCTAAGTAGGAATTAATTTTATTAGTGTTAAAATAGTAGTACATGAACATTCATTACTGGAAGCCCATCTGATAACACTGGCTAATATTTCATTAAATCAGAACACGTTTTTGTGAGTGTGTGAGCTTAACAAACAATAAAGGTTTCTTACCTCCCAAACATGAGGATGTTGTGTAATTTTATGTACCCGAAAATCAGGAAGATTCTTTTGTAAGTAGTCTGCTAGGAGTTCTGCTTTAGCATAATATGGGCAATCTGCTCTACCTAAAAGAGTTCAAATTTGCAACATTTTCTTATATCACACAGAAGCTATCATGTAGTTGTAAGTATTTGTCATATAATTACAGAATTAATCATATAGTTATGATATATTTTATAACATAGAATTATAGCATTAAACTGCACCATATAAACTTCTGATTTTTATAACAGTAGTAAAAATAAAATGATCTCACAGGAGGTCAGAATCTTAAGTAATAAAATGTGGAAAGAAGAAAAGGCGATTGGATATTTATTCTCCTCCAGGAGTGTGCTAGACTTCACATTCTCTAAGGGGCTGCCATGCTACTAAGCATGAACTATTAATAATGAGCTAGTCATTAGTAGCCACTAAAAGGCAAAGTGTAAAGTGAGGAGTGGTGGTAAAATCACAGGTAGATTTGATATGTATTCCAGGGAGTGGTACTGGGCGGGGGAGGAGAAGCAGAGAAAAGTCTGGGATAACTCCTAGTTTCTGGCTTGCGTAGATGATCCTGTACTTACTGAACAGAAACCACAGGTAAGACGTTTAATTGTAGACAAATGCAGCTGGAGGTATGCGCAGTTTATCTAAGTGGATAAGCCCAGCAGGTAGCTGTACCTATAAGTCTGAAGTGCAGGCCCCATGTAAGGGCTTAAGAAACAGATTTTGCGGCCATCAATACACAGGAAGTTAGAGCCGCCAGAGTAGATGGATTGGGTGGGTGTCTGATGGGAGTTGGAGGGGCAGGGGCCCAGTGCAGAACCCCCTCTGCAACAATTTTCCCCAGTTACTCCCAATCGTGACTTCCTCCACTTCATGGCAACTTCTAAATCATCAACCCTCTCAACCACTCCCTGTCTGTTAGCCTCCCTGTTTAGTTCAAATCCATGGTTCATGAGTTCAAACCACACTCTAGCTCATGTTTTAAATTATCTTGCCCCACTATGTTTCTGGCAAATCAGCCTGGTAAAAGCCTCTCACCCTGGATGAACGCAGTTACCTGCCTTTTCTGTTTCTGGGTTCCATCTGCTGCTAGGCACCCCTGGAGAAACATGGGAGAAGCAAGCAGAGAGGCGCCATTATAAATTCATGGTCACTGGCCTCAACTGGCCTTCAGCTCTGCCTGGAGACTCTTCTTTTTACCTTATCAGCACTCTCTTCTGTTCTCCACAATTTCCATTCCAAACGTGGCCCACTTCTTGCAAACTTCTTCCTTCCCTCCATTTTCCCACACTGTCAGAAGAGATAACCTTGCTTTCTACTTTACAAAAGCAAAACCAAATCAGGGGCGCCTGGGTGGCTCAGTTGATTAAGTGTCTGCCTTCGGCTCAGGTCTTGATCCCAGGGTCTGGGGATCGAGCCCGGTATCGGGCTCTTTGCTCAGTGGGGAGCCTGCTTCTCCCTCTGCCTGCCGCTCTCCCTGCTTTGCTCTCTCCCTCCCTCTCTCTGACATAATAAATAAATAAAAGTCTTTAAAAAAAAAAAGAGTGATCTGAAAACAAAACCAAATCATACAAGAATGTTGTCATTTGGGAAATCCCCTAACCTCCTGCCATCATACCTACAAGCCTGTCTGCATCTGGACTCATCCTTTCCTTCTTTCTCCTATTCACGGAAGATGGCTCCTACCTCCTGTTCGGCTCTAACCTCACCACTTAGGCTCTGAACACCACCCTCTTCCTCCTTCAGAACTGCCACCAACTCTGCTTAATTGGTTAACCTCTCTTTCAGCACCTTATCCCTATTCTTAATGGTCCTTTTCCATCCTATTTAAATATAGTCAAGTTACATTTAAGTTTCTCCTGTCTTAAGAAACAAAAAGCCTATGTCCCTCTCTAGCTATTGCATTCTACCTGTCTTCTTCTATTAAAATTTCTTGAGAGAGTTCTCTACACTTACCATCCTCAGTTCTTCACTTCCATTTGCTTCCCATCCCCCTGCAATCTGGCTTTAACCACAGTTCTCTAGAGGGGTATCAAGGACCTCCATGTCACTACATCCAATGGATACATTTTGGTCATTTTCTTGTTGGCATTTACCTTCTTCTATCCTTCTGAAACACCCACTATGGTGGGGGTCATTCTTCAGGTTTTCATCCTACTTCTCTGGTCATTCTCACTATACTTTGTAGGTTCTTATTCCTCTATTGATCCACTAAAAGGTTAGCATTCTTCAAGGCATCTTTATACTCTATGCATTCTTCCTGGGGGATCTCCTCCACTCCCTGGGTTCAAGTAGCAATCTGCACATCCAGTTCAGAACTATCGCCTTATCTAGATGTTTATACTTTCCTGTATTTTTCCATCTCCCTCTGAATGTCTCATAGGCCCTCAGCATGTCTAGTACAGATTTTGCCAAAACTCCCCCACCAAATTTGCTCTTCTCTTATGTTCATTATGTTCAGTTATTTAAGAGAATTAAGAGTATCCAGAGTATTAAACCTACTTTTCCACTTTTTTTTTCCAATGACTCATCTACCCATTTTTCCAAACCACTGGTTGGAAATAATTTTAACTCTTTCGTCTCCCTTGCCTTCCTCCACCCAATCAGACATTTAGTTCTATGAATTCTGCCTCCCTAATATCTCTCTAGTTCACTCAATTCCTTCCATTTCCATTTCCCACCATACTAGGCCAGGCTACCACTATCTTCTTCCTGGACTATTGCAACTAACTGGGGTCTTGGCATCTAATCTTTCTCTTCCCATAGAGAATACCATTCAGATAAAATGCAAATTTGATTATGTCCTCTCCTTCCAAAAGCCTTCTATGTACTTTAGATAACGTTTGAAATACTGAACATGGCTCACAGGAATCTATATCTAATTCTGGCCTCAGCCTATGACACTCTCTTTCTTGTACCCTTTGCTACAATCCTACTAAATCTACTTCCATTTTCTAGCTTTCCTCATTCCAACCCCAGCCCCTGCCATGGATGAGTTAATCACTCTCTTCTTCCCTACCTCCTTCTGCTAGGTAACTCTGCTTAAAGATCTCTGCTTAAAAAACCACTCCATCCAAGAAGCCTTTGCCTGACTAAAGGCTCCTGCACTGCTCCTATAGAACCAGCCCTGCCACTAGCCCACATGTAACATTCTTTGTAAGTGCCTGTATCACTGCCTTCCCAGCATATAGTCAGTCAGTGCTCAAAAATGTTCTGAATGAATAAAGAAGCAAAGGAAATAGATTTCCAAGCAGATGGGAGATGTCAATTGTGTTAATGCATCAGAAAGTTCCAATAAAGACTGGACAGCTTCAGTAAAAGTCATTGGTGACTGATGAAGGCCATGTCTGAAAGGAGGCAGAAGTAGAAGCCAGACTGAATGGAAGAAGTACCTGAAGAAATAAAAGCAGTCTACTCTTTCAGGAAGCTTGCTGAGAAGGGACGGAGGCAGGTACAATAGCCCGTTGTTTTTACTAAGACCCTTTAGTGGTTTTCCTGATGCCAGTGACATTTTCCATCCTTTTCCTCCATTTGCTGACAAAGGTGGGCTTCCTAAAATGCAAACCCATTAAGGATACTCTCCTGCTTAAAAAAATTTTAAGACTCCTCATTGCTTTCAAGATACAGTTCAAACACCTTTGTTTGGGGCACTTTAGGTGCCAGGATCCGGCTGTGGCTCCCATTCTAGCCCCAGGTCCAGTCACTGCCTCCATATCTAGTTTCTCCATTAGGCCATGAGACTTCTAGCTGTGTGCCTTTATCTGGAATGGCCTCCCTATCCCAAACCTTCACAAAATCAGCTGCTGCAACACCTCCCAGAGCCCTGTGCACATCTCCCTCGTTTCATTAATTACAGTGGATCAAAATTACTTGTTTACATGCTTCGGTACTCCGTGAGAATGAAAGTTCCTCGAAGGCCCAGGTATATCTTTTCCCCCACTGTGTCCCCAGTGTCCGGGAGTGCTTTGCAGAGGACCCTGCCCAATAAGCATCTTTGAATGAATGCATAAGAAGCCTGGGGTAGTCCATATAGAGGCTGGAATTGCTAGAACAAAAGGCAGTTAAGAAAACCACTGCTCAGCGACCAAAGGGGGTGAGTAGTTGTCGGTGTTCTGAGCGATCTACAGGCGGACGTGGGGATCACTCACCCGCAAGCACGAATTTGGCCATGTTAAAGCCTCAACCCAGGGGCAGGAACCGCGGCTCGGCGGTCTCCTGGCAACCACGGCATGGCGCAGGCGCACTCTGAAGTTGAGCGAGGGTTCTGGGGCCCTGCCAGAGGGGTTAGGTGTTGGGGCACACGATCATACACTGTCTTTAAAAGCTTTATGCTTTCCCCTGTCCCTATACCTGAACCCAAGGAAACTAGTCGTTCTCTTCGGTAAGCTTTTTACTGAGCAAACTTCTTCGACTACCGCGAACGTAAGCTTTTTGACCGATGAAGGATCCGTAAAATCTCGCGATACTCCCAGCTCGCGAGAACGCTGTCATGGCTGCGCCTGTATAGAACCACGGGGTTCTGACCTCAGGTGAGTGGACAACGAATATAGGCGGAGCATTTGGCAGTGCTACACCGTAGACTTCTTGAATTTTGGAGGAAGATCTTAGGAGTTGCTTGGGTCTTACCTTTAGGGAGGTGGGTTAATACTGGGTGGCCCAGCTTGGGAAAGATTAGCTCATAACACTTTATGAGATTCGGGGATACTGGCTGATTTATCACCCTCCCAAGCTCAGGCCGCATGCAAGCGTCACTTTGGTTTGTTGATTCCTCTCCTCACTGGTTCTACTTGTCCCAGCCCCTGTGCTTAAAGTCCGGGTTCGGCCGTTGCTAAATCTTCATTTTAAAAAAGTATCCGTCAACGTTAAAGTTTTTTCATTGAAGACCTCTCCAAAGCAATGGTAACATAAAATGCCTTTTTTTTTTTTTTAAAGATTTTATTTATTTATTCATGAGAGACAGAGAGAGAGGCAGAGGGAGTAGCAGGCTCCCAAGGAGCAGAGAGCCCGATGCGGGACTCGATCCTAGGACCCTGGGATCATGACCTGAGCCAAAGGCAGACGCTTAACCATCTGAGCCATCCAGGCGCCCATAAAATGCCTTTCTTAAGAGGAAACTTTGTGGGAACACTTTTCACCTGAAATTTCACTTTATTTATTTATTTTTTAAATACGACGACTACTTCCAAAATAACCTGGCTTCTCTAAGACAGTTTACACATTGTGGGAGAAGTGGAGGAAGCCTATATTGGTAAAGTAGTTTTACCGTTTTCATCTTTAACGTCTCCATGGGTTCCCATTTTGGTGTCTATTAAATTCATTTCCTTTCTTTAAATAAAAGTTTTGCTTTTCCTTTTATAATTCCTTCCCCTACAGGAAACCAACGGCATGTCTTCTCTGTAAACAACCACTTGTCTTCTCTTTCACTCCCTGAAGTGGCACTGTATTATATAGACTACTTTAAAGCGATTTGAAAGCGTTTGAGTGGATAGCACAATGAATAGCAGAGCAGGTTCCTTTTTATGGAACCTCAGACAATTCAGTACTTTAGTTCCAACAAGCAGAACTATGAGGCTGTATCCTTTGGGATTTTCCAGACTGAAAATTGTTTATTCAAACTGGAACCCAAGAAACCTTCTCTTAAGTGACTTTGGTAATGGAGTGCAGTCATCTATTAGATATCTATTTCAGGATGCCTTAATTTTTAAATCAGGAGATAATTTTCAAACAAAGGGAATAGGCACTGAAACAGTCCTTACAGTCGATAGTCTGCTTTGTCCTAGAAGACTGTCCTTTGATTCAAAACACTCTCTTGACCCCGATGATGGATTGAAGAAGATAACATTTCATCATCAGGCCTCCAATGAAGATGTGCTCACCAAAGAAACAAAACCAACCCCTGTCAACTATAAAAAACTGTCTCAGGAGTGTAGTTCTCTGAGTGATGTGTTAGATAGATTTTCAGAAGGACCTGTATTTCCCGGTAGTAACTATTTTTCAGCAATGTGGATAATTGCCAAAAGGATGTCTGATGACCAGAAGCGTGTTGAAAAACAACTGATGTTTAACCACCCTGCATTTAACCAGCTGTGTGAACAAGTGATGAGAGAATCCAAGATCATGCACTATGACCACCTGCTGTTCAGTCTTCATGCTATGGTGAAGCTTGGAATTCCTCAGAACACTCTGCTGGTACAGACTTTGCTGAGGGTGGTCCAGGTAAAATCAAAAGGAGACTTAAATATTTCACACAGTTTGGCATATCTTGAAAGAATGAGGGGAAATAGAGATGTATCCTCCTTGGAAGAGATTATCAGTGGAATAGGTAGTTTATATTCATTTCTGCATATACATGATTTAGAGACCTTAAGTTAACCAGGTCTTGCCTTTTGCTGTGGGAATTTATGAAAGCTTGCACCATTTTTCTTTGCCAGAGATGACTAATAGTGAGTAATAAACTAAAATGAGGAGAGAGATGAAATATACAAGGAAAGGTTGATTAGTTGAAGGTAAGAGAGAAGGGAAGAGGGGAGAACTAGTATTTATTGAGTACCTACACTTTTTACTTATTTAATCCTCTCATTAGCCCTGCAAGATGAGGAAACAGATTTAGTGATGTTAAACAACTTGGCTAAAGTCAAACAGCTAGTGGATTCATTTATTCATACTGTAAACATTTATTTCGTGTCAGTTATGTATCAGTTACTACACTTGTCACTAGAGAGATATAGGAGATGTGATTCTTGTCCTTATAATGTAAAGGGGAAGACAGATACTTGTAGGCAATTGCAAAAATAACCAACATTCATTTAATAAGTCATATATTTACTACATTATAGGCACTAAGCTGAGCCCAAGGGAATATAATTATGAACAAAATAATGGCCACAGGGAGCTTTCAGTGCAGTGAAAGAAAAATTTAGTCTTGTAAGAGTGTATAACAGACTTCTAACTTAGGAGAAGGCCTTCATGATGGGAAGAGGAGACGGGAGGAGGATACAGGATTAGTGTTTGAGGCAGAGATATATGTATGTAGTTTGAAAACAGAATTGCCTCATGTAATCATCAGTGTAGCCTTTTAAAACAGATACTACTTTCATTTTACTAATGATTAGGAAATTCAGGCGTAGGTTAAATAACCTGCTCAAGATTACCTTTCTGTTAACATCACTATTTATAGGTCTTGATTTGCTGGATGAATTAACAAACACCTAGTTCATGGTAGAACAAGGATTCAAGCTCAGTAGGAGATGATATCTAAGTTGAATCCAAGGAATGAGCAGTAGTTTGTGAGTGAGAGATCGATTGTGAAGGGGATAGTATTTGAAGAAGAGGATTGGCTGTTCATCCAGAAGAGAAGTTTAGCAAGTTTGGGGAGCTAAAGTAGTTCAGTAGTGCTGAAGTATAGACTGCTGGGGTTGTGTGTTTGAGGGAATAGGGAGGAAATTATGTAATTGTGGCCGGGGAGGAGGGGTTATGGGTGTAGGGGTGAGATCTGAGTCTGGAAACGGGAGGGTGGGTCTTAAATTATAAAGAGCCTTTTATGCCTCTGTAAGGATTTTGGAGTTATCGTATAGTTTATATTCATTTCTGCATATACATGATTATTGAAATATTTTGGGGATCCATTGAAATATTTTAAGTGATCCATTGAAATATTTTAAGCGAAGTGTCGACATGTTCAACTTTATATTTTAGATCACTGTATGAGTGGAAAATGGACTGGAGGAAGAGTGAAATTGGGTAGAAGAGCCACTTTTAGTTTCAGACGAGGGAATCAGTGTCCTGTTTGATCTCACTGAAGCACCAGATATGATGATGAAATGATAGCGCATTGACGTAATTATGTACCTTTTAAGGGTGGACATCTCAGACTTCTAAACTCAGTGATCAGAATTAAATAATTTTTAAATTTCGAGGATGATCTCACATATAATCCTATTGTAGAATTAAGTTATTAAGCATATGGGTTTTTAACTTTTTATGTTACTGTGATTTCCATATGTCCTTCATTAAGAATGAATTTTTACTTGTGTGTCTGTGTGTTGAAGCCACACAGTATGTCCATGTTTATTTGGTAGACTGTATTCCCTATATAGTTATTTAAAAGTGATTATGATAAGTCACTACCTGGTTAGTAACGCTTTTACTAGAGCTTGGACGGGTATGCACATCAGCATAGCTTCTGCATTGGTGAGGTGTGAGCAGTGGATATTTGGAGTCAGAATATATGTATGTATGATTGTGTCTCCCTGACCTGTTGGAATGTTGTAAAGACATTTTAGCTAGAGATGAAATGTCAGTATGTCATTGGTGAATTTGCCCTTCAGCCAAATGGTCTTTCCTTTCACAGCAGATATTGATGGAATGGTGTAAATCGCTATGGAAACCCTCCCATGGGAATGGGACCTTTCTTTTTCTTTTCAGCCTTATCTATTTCTTCTTAGTACCTGGTGTTCTCACCTGAGACTTCATGCCTTGTTTGTCATGCCATTTTAGCAAAAAAGCGTACCTCTTTCAGCCTAAGTTTTCCCACCTGTGATGACAACTACTCTTGTGAGTTGTATGAATTGGTTGTGATTAAACTGTAGAGCCCTAAGTAAGCTGTGTTGTTTCTCTTAACTTTCTGAATTATGCCCACTGCCATTTCTAGAATCTAGATTAGTGCCTTAACCCAGGAGATCTGAAAGAAGGATCTGAGGCCGGGGGATCCCCTTGAGACCCAGATAGTGGTGGTAAAATGGGATAGCAGATGTGGATCAGAAAACTCACAACTGAAGTTATAGTTTGATACCAGGAAAGGATATAGAGAAATTATAAGAGGACAGCTGTCTGAGGTTCTTTAGGGATGGACAAATTGCCCCATGTACCTCTGTAGCTCTTATATTACTACACTTGTCTTCATGCTGAACTTGAGTCCTAAGAAGAAGTAAAAATAATGTTTGATAAAAGTTATTTCAGAAGCAGAGGAATACAATCAATACCAAATGGGTTTTCAATGGTAATGGTAAATGTAAAAAAAATGTTGATATATAAAAGTGTGTATTGGTTATTTGGAAAATTCATTACATGTGACATTTTATTTCTCAAAGATGTTTATTGTGGGCTATGAATTATTGGTTTGATGCTTAATTTAATTGAAAGCTTCAGTTCAGTGCTTTTGCTTAGGTGAGGTAGTCTACTATGGGCTTATCATCTGCAGTGTTTTTGTAATTATTTCAATAGGAACGTATCAATGAGTGTGATGAGAAATGTCTTTCAGTTTTGTCAACTCTTTTAGAGGCAATGGAGCCATGCAAGAATGTGGACGTTCTTCGAGCAGGGTTGCGGTAAGTACTCTCTTCATGTGGCATTCTCTATTCCGTTTATATCTCGAATCAAAAACCCAAATGAAAACTGACTTGCCTTATTTGGGTGGGGAGAGACTTTGTTGGTAGTTACAGTCTTTAATACCTTATTAAACTTAAAATCCTGATTCTGGATCAAGTAAAGCTAGAAATAATGTTTCTCTTAGGGTCCATTATAAAAACTGTGTGGGTAACATCGAATTCTAAATTGATCTTATAAACCTAGTACTGATGTGGGCTGGGAGTGCACTGACATGTACTTGGCTCATAACGGTTATTTGGGCACTGTGTGGAGGTTACATGATGCTCACCTGGCCCAAAAAAGAGCTTGAGTTTTATAATTTATAAAATTGATGGAACTGATCTAATGTCATAGGTCAGTGAGAATAATACTTAATTTCCTTTTTCATTGACTGTGCAATGGGATATCTTACTATAATCTCCTGATGTGATTTGTTTGTTCATGGTAACAGAATAATGTGAGAGGAAATAGTGCTAGATTGGTCCTCGATCTTTAACTACTTACACTCCCTCGGGCAGGTAGATTGTTTCTGTAGGCTTCATCTTCCTTGCCTAGAAGTAGGAGCTGGACCAAATGACTTTTAAAATAATTCTTCTGGTTTTCAGATTCTAGGAATGTGGTATTTATTGTGTCTAATTGCAGGATACTAGTTGATCAGCAAGTCTGGAAAATAGAGCATGTCTTTACATTACAAGCTGTGATAAGATGTGTTGGAAAAGATGCACCGATTGCTCTTAAAAGGAAACTGGAGGTAAACACATTTTGAATTTTCTCAAGTGGGTAAGATTTGAAAAAAAAATTTCTTATGACCTGCTATCAGTTCCTAAAGTCAGTTTTTTAGGAAGCCATCATTGTGCTTTTAGGTTCAGTTTTGCTAAAGTGAAGTAATAGAAGTTGATTTATATTTATTTGTATATATTTGTATATATATATATATATTTTTTTTAAAGATTTACTTATTTATTTGAGAGATAGGGAGAGAGAGAACGTGCACATGCGAGTGAGAGGAAGGGCAGAGGGAGAGAATCTTCAAGCAGACTCCCCACTGAGTGCAGAGCCCCAACACCAGGCTCAGTCTCATGACACATGAGATCATGACCTGAGCTGAAACCAAGATCGGATGCTTAACCCACTGAGCTAGCCAGGCGCCCCTGTACATATAAATCTGTATATTTGACCTGTATATCTGTTTGAGTCATTTTGCTGAAACTTTATCCATTTTACTTAAAAATAAAAGTTTAATATACTTTGTCACAATTTATAGATTAAAGTTTGTCTTTCTTTAGATGAAAGCCTTGAGAGAATTAGACAGATTTTCTGATTTGAATAGCCAGCACATGTTTGAGGCATTAGCTGCCATGAATCACCGCTCTATTATACTTCTGGATGAATGCAGTAAGATGGTCATAGGTAAGGGGAATTTTTCTTTCATGATTTTTAGCATCTGACCTACTGTTCTGGACTGTAATTGTTAGTTTTAAAAACTTTACTGTTACACAAATAATAACTGATGATATGATTAGACCTGAGTTTTACTTTTGCCTATAGTTTTTTTGTTTTGTCTTTTACAAAATACAGTGCTTTATTTTTCTAAAGAAACAAATATATTGAGTGTAGAGTATCTTGGATTTCAAATTCAAAGCCATCTGGTAATTTTTGTTTGTTTATTTAACTCATTCTTAAAGGTAATATCCATGGGTGTCCTTTTAAAGTACTGAGCAACATATTGCAATCTTGCAGAGACCTCCGGTACCGTAATTTAGATCTTTTTAAGGGAATAGCAGATTATGTGGCTGCAACTATTGACATCTGGAAGTTAAAGCAAGTAAGTTTGTTAACAGTTGAGAATAAGCCTCAGAAATTTTCAAGAAGCACATCAATTCATTTAACATTCTGGGTATTTCTCTGTCAGCTTTATAGTAGTTAAGAGACTAAAATATTGCAATGTTGAAATGACTTTTGAAAAAATAGCTCTTTATCATTTCTGTCTAGGAGTTACCTGTTAATATACTATTTAATCTTTTGACCATCTTTCCGAAAGAAAAATTATGTTGTCCGAAGTTTGTTCTTCTATTTGTTTTTTTAAAAGATAGTGTGGTACTTTGGATAATTAGGATTATTTCTGTCTTTCTGTTTTTCTTTTTTAGACTTAGAATAGTAAAAACAGGTGATGTGACAGGCTTATGCGTTCTGAAGAATAAAATGCCATTACTTAATTCTTATGTCTATCTTCTATTTATGGAAGGTTGTTTTGTTTCTTCCAGAACAAGAACCTTTAAATTTGGGGGCTATATTAGTAATAGAAACATCTAATGAAGCAGCTGGTAAAAACTTCTTTTTGTAATAAAGCAGCAGTAATTGTGTTCAGTCACTAGGTTCACTTTACTTTGGAGAGTAAGGTGCATATTGAGTTTGCCATGGAAATTGGTTTTGGAAAGAGAAATACTAATAGTGAGAAGTTCCAAGAGGGAAATGAGAAGTGAACTGGAAATTTTAATTTAATCACAGTATATTTCATCTCTGTTCTCATTTGTACAACTCAATATTGAATATAGAAATTTTTGAGTTACCTCTTAGATGTTTTGAATGTAGAAAGTGTCTAGGTTTGGAAGAGGGAATAGTTCAAAATTGAGTTGGTCATTTTGAAAAACCTCAGAAAAGGTATATTTAAGGTAGTTTTTAGGTCTGATGTATGAAAAGCATGTAAGAAAGGATTTATTTTTAAATGAAATGGAAGTATGGAAACCATTGTATGCTCTGGTTCTCAGTTTATAAAAAGAGGTTGTTTATTAACATCTGATTCAGGAAATGCTGGAACAGATTTTGTGAGGAAGAGAGAATTGTTTCTTTTTAGGGAATATTCTCTTCATCTGGACTGTTCTATTGCTGTTTTAATTTTTTGAGATCTAAAAAAATTACTGGTAGCATTCTATAATTGAAAAGTTTTCCCTCAATTCACTCTTTTTTTAAAGGTTCTCTTTCTCCTCATTTTATTTGAAAACCTTGGCTTTCGACATACTGATTTGATGGACTTGTTCATGAAGAAAGTGATAGCTGATCCTGCCTCTCTAAACATGAAAAGCATTATCTGTATTCTTCATGTGTATTCTTCTCTCAATCACTTCTACAAATGCCAAACCACAGAGTATGTACTTGTTTTTTTTTTTTTAATTTTTTTATTGTCACATAACATACTTCAAGAAAAGGTTACATATTATCATAAGCTTAATGCATTATTACAGTGAACACATCCATGGCCGTCATCTATATCAAGAAATAAGGTGTAGTATTCTTTATTTGTGAAGTTATTTTTGTTGGGGTTTTTTGTCTTGCTTGTTTCTTTGTTCTTTATGATGTTATTTGTTAATTCAGCATAGGAGTCTTCATTTCAAACTCTCCTAGCTTATTCCCTCAGCTCCTGAGTTCATAGTTCAGTTTTGACCCTGCCTATTCATTTGGTCCCAAATTACTGCTTTCTATAATTGTCATTTTTAACCACAACCATGCATTTCTACTATTAAGTGA
The DNA here is from genome assembly GCF_029215605.1 of Mirounga angustirostris. Taxonomy (NCBI): domain Eukaryota; kingdom Metazoa; phylum Chordata; class Mammalia; order Carnivora; family Phocidae; genus Mirounga; species Mirounga angustirostris. Next base: position 166,668,350 of record NW_026991711.1, read on the forward strand.
GCAGTTCCTCAGACATTCTGGGCTCTTTCATACCTCTGCTTTCCACCCAGAACGTCTTTTCTCCCTCTCTAGATCAGTTTCAGTTCACTAAAAACAAAAATGTATATAAAATGTCATTTTTTTAGAAGCACAGACTCTGGAGACATAGTGCTTAGGTTTTAATCCCAGCCCTGCCATTCATCAGCTCCTTAACTTTTGGCAAGTTGCTAATCTGTGCTTCAGTTTCTTTATCTGTTAAAACGGGGAGAAGAAATAAGAGTTATTCCTAATCACATTGAGTCTTTCAGGGATTAAATGGGTTAAGCTGTGTAAAAGAATTACAGTGTAGTCACAGGGTGGCAGGAACAAACTAGGCCAGTTCTGAGAGTCTCAGTGGCAAGAGTCACAGACCATCTCTTTGCCATCAGGTGAGTGACTTGACTTCAGCTGCTTTCTGTCCTTGTGGTTTCCCTCAGGATTCAGATTTCCAGAAGAGGAGATCCGATTGAGTTTGGGTCACACGCCCTCCCTTTGGAGCACGTAACCCAAGAAGTGGTGCTGGGCCTGCAGAACAGCAGCTGCCTGTCGTAGCCTCCACTGTACTGAAAAACTCTGTTCGTGCTGTGTTTCCCGTGCCTCCCTGGCTTGTCCGTCAGAGCCCCAGTGCTTGTCACATCTTCTATGAATCTCTGGTCGAGCCTTGACACAGAGCTATAATTAATTGTCCATAAGCCTGTGTCTGCTTCTCAGTTAGAAAGCTCTCCAGAGTCAGACCCAGCTTCTTGTTATTCTGAACTTAGCACAAGACCTGCCACAGAATAGGCACCTAATGAAGGTGTACGAATATCCCCCAAATTCCGTCTTCCTCTGCTCCCCTGGATTGGTTTTCTTCTGAGGCTGTCTCTCATGTACCTCCAGCACTTTCTTGACAAACACTGTCAAGCTGAGTGGTAATTGAAACTCCAGAAACAGCTGCACGGATTCCATGGTATTAGGAGAACAAACACTGGGTGGTTAGGGAGTTTTTCAGCTCATTGTGGGCATCCCAAGAGACAACTTGGTCCACATTGTTACATCGTGTTCCCTGTTCTTCCAGTCTACTTAAGGAGGCAAGTCTTGGACTTCCAGAGGAAGGCAATAAATGGAGGTACCAAATGAACGCTTTAGGGAAGACAGAGAAAGGATGATGGTGTCTTCGGCTGCAGTGGCAGATTTATAGAAGCAGGCTAACTCAGAGCATTTGGGAAGTTGATTAGCAGAGAGTGGTAGAAAATTTGGCTTAGCACATTGTATATCCACATGTGGTACATTAATCATTTTATTTATGTGGTGGCTTCTAGGGGAGAGGGTGTATTAAATCCAGAGTATGTTCCGGGGTTTGGAACCCAAGAAAGAAAATATTTAGCATTTCAACTTTCGTTTCAGTCCCCTGGTTTCTTCTTGATCTGTACTTACCACCCCCTAGATAATCCCAGATTTGCATCTCTGGTGCTCAGTGTGCTCCTGAACTCGAGAATATCTGTGGCTTGCTTGTGGTCACCATAGATCTTCTTCCTCTTCTTCCTCCTCTTTTCCTGCTTCTTCTCTTCCCTCTCCTCCTCCTCCATCAGTTATTTACTAAAAACTATGTGAAATGATTTTTTAAACCACCTTATTGAGGTATGATTAACATGTAAAAAGCTGTACATGTTTAATGTACACAACTTGGTGTGCATAATTATTCTTGATTCATCTTTTTCTACTAACATTCTCTTCTTTATGTCTTCCTCATCTAAATTTGTTTATTTAGCCAGAAAACCTATACCAAGCACTTGGGTACTCAGGACAAAGATGAGTAAGACACAATCCTTTTTTTTTTTTTTTAAAGATTTTATTATTAAGTAATCTCTACACCCAACATGGAGCTTGAACTCACCACCCTGAGATCAAGAGTCACATGCCACACCATCCGAGCCAGCCAGGCACCTCACGACACAATCCTTTTCCCAGGATTCTCTGTAATGGGCAAGGTAGACACATAGAGTTTGGCAATTAAAGACAGCTTGAAAATTGGAGTGATAGATTTTATGCAGAATTTATGACAGTAGAGGAAGGATGCACCAGAACTCTAGCCTGGTGACGTGGAGCTTCAGGATGAATGCCAAGCAGTGCTGCCTGGAGGAGGTGGTACCTAAGCAGATCTTCAAAGGTGGGGAGATAGGAGGTAACCATAGGAAGATAAGCAGGAAAGAAGATTCTGAGCAGAAGGGACACCATGTTCAAGTCAGGGAGGAAAGAAACAGCAGAGCATCGCAGGGAAGGACACGAAGTTGGGTGTTACTAAAGCAGGAGGTACAGGAGTGGGATGAGATCGGATAGGTGATTACCACCCAGGCTCCAAATGTGATCGTCTGCAGCCCACCCTTTCTGGCCTCACTGCTGTTTCCCACCCCATAGTAACTCCCGCAGTCCTGCTTAGCCTGCCACATCCTCCCACTCCCTCCCTCAGCCATCTGCTGCTGCCCGTGGGACCTCCCAGCTAATCTGAGGCCTTTTCCTGGACAGCCTCATTGTGTGTAAAGGCTCGCTCCAGGGCGGGCTTGCCTTCGCCGGAAGAAGCAGAGCTCTGTGCCTTCGCCTCACCAGCAAGCAGATAGTGTGCCCTTGCAGGCCTCCGTTTCTTTGCTCGGTTCCACATGATCTTCCCTTTTCCCATCGTTTCCACTTCCTGAAATTCTCCTTATACCCAAAGCTGCTCTGTCTACTTCCTTTCCTGTGCGCTATCACCATACTTTGCGTGTCATTCATTTTTTTTCTTATAGAACAATAGATAGCTTATGTCCTAAGCCTGACCTGGGTTCAGAACCTGTCTGTGCCATTTATTACCATGTCACCCTAGGCAGGGGGCCCCACCTGAATTGATCTTTGCTCTCTTCATCCATGCTTAACTGCTTTGTCATACTGTAGGACATTAGTTCTGCGTGGTAGGATTAGGCTTGCAGTTCTTTTAACTCAGAATATTGATAGCTAGAGAATTTTAATTGGTTGTGAAACTATGGTGGTGTTCCAGACCTTACAGACACACTCATGGTAAAAATGCAGGAGAATAGTTAAAAGGCTCTGGAGCCTGACAACTTGAATTCCAACACTGTCTCTGCTACTTCCTGGCTGTTTGTTCTTAGACAAGTTCCTCAACCTCTCTGAACTTGTTCACTCATCTTTATTATGAGAAGAAGAAGAATACCTGCTCCATAAAGTTTTAATAGAATTAAATGAGTCACAGCCTATGAAATACTTACTCTGCACAAGACATGTAGCAGTAGCTAACTACCATTTATTGAGAATATGTATTTATTTTGAGATAGCCACCTGACCTGAAAGACATAATGCCAGTCTGATTTTCTTACTTCCTTTCTTTGGACTCCTTTGGTTCTCTGGCACCCTACTCTCCCTACCATGACCTTGTCTTCTATTTATATTTGAAAGCTGACTTTTCTTTGTTCCCCTGAAGGTTCCAAGAAGTTATGGCTACTTCTCTGACTGGTTATCTCCACCACATCTCTTCTGAAAATTTATTGAATGCTGTGTGTTCATTTTGCTTGATGAACCATTTTCCCATGGCCCTTATTAATCCACTTCTCCAAAAGGACGTCATCAGTGAACTGATGTCAGGTATGGTGTCCGCATACAGTGGTGACCGATATAAGGCAGTCCCACTAGCTAGCTACTTTGTGATTCTGAATGGGGTCATCGTTGGAGCAGAGTTGGTTAAAACATGCGGAGCAGATGCTACTGAGGAAAGGACCCAAAATGGTGAAGTCAGAGGTCAGTGCTTCAAACCGGCAAACCTATGCAGCCTCCTTTAGTAACAGACTCTTAACGTACAGAAGGCAAGGATCAGAAACACATCGCCATTGTTCCTTTTATTTATACCGTCTGCACCTGCATGAAGGCTGCATGTTCACGGTGTTCTTTATGCCTTGATCAGAGGTGTTTGTACTTCCTAATCCTTAATGTCGCCTTTGGAGCTGAGTTCAGTCAGCTTTTGCAGCCTGAATCACTTTGTCACTCCTGGCCCATAATGAGGACACAGGCTCTTAGATCAAGCAGTCAAATAGTTCCCAAAGTAGTGAACTTATTTACTCTTGGAATGAAATTAATTGTTGACTTTGGTCTTTAATATTAAATAAAGAAAAGCAATATCCGGCTAGATGTACAAAATTCAATGATGTGTCTGAGAATAGAGAAGTTTAAATTCTTTTAAAAACAGTGTTGGGAAATTCCAAAGTCAAATTGTGAAGAAGGAGCAGCACGTGCTGATTTTTTTTAAGTGGTGACAGTGGGGGAAACAGCTTTTTTAAACCCAGGAAACATGGATTTGAGTCCCAACTTGGCCTTTGGTAAATCATGAGGCATTTGAACCTTCCTGGGCATTGCTCATCATTCAGTGAAGAGTTTAGACTAAATCACCCAGAAAGATCTTTTAAACTTTCAAGCATAATCAAATACCGGGCACCGATGTAGGCACTGTGGGAACTAGGGAGACCCAGAGAGATTCCTCCTGAGAAGAAACAGATCATTAGAAATATAGGTACATTAATACAATGTCTTAAGCGTGGCATTAATATTTCTTCTTAACTGTATAGTTTTTTCCTCCTTTTTTTAGGTGACGAGAGGAATGCTCACAAGCTTCGTATTTTGGCTGCTTGCCTAAAACTGGATATTTCTTGTCACAACGTGGTAGATTTGGCCCCACCACCGCTGCCGTCCACGGCATTGTATCCAAACGTGAAGGTGGCAGATGCGCTAAGTAGCCTTCTGGGAGAAGGATACTTCTCAAAAAACAGACAGTTGCCGCACAATTACCATATCGGTATGGGGCTTTCTTTGGTTTTCCTCTATTGTATTTTATTTATTTTCCTTTATTTCGGGCGGAGATGAGGAGTTTTCCACAGCAGGTTGGTGGAGCGTTGGCTCCGGAGCTGGACTGCCGGTTCGGAGTCTTGCTTTGTGTGTGGTAGTGCTCTGTTCGTGAGGCGCTCGCTCCGTCCCCTCGCTCTGTCCCTTGCTCCGTCCCCTCGCCCGTAAAGTGGCAATAGATGGAGTGCCCGCCTCATCGGGCTCCTGTGGTGAATAAATGAGGTGATGCGTATAAACCCCAGCCTGGAGTCTGGCACATGGTGCGCTCATCATATGTTGCCTCTGATGCCGTTCTCATTATTGGTAGGGTTAGTACACATTTGGAAACAGTATCACTTTGAGCAGTGTTTGAAAAATTAATTCTTTTCTTTCAGATTTTGAAGTAAGAATGGATATTAACAGGAGTCAAGTGCTTCCATTTTCCGACGTGGTAACTTCCGCTGCAGATACTCAAAGGTTGTTGATGTATATTCATTTGCCGAGCTTTCTGAATTTAATTCTCAAAGACTTCATATTAAGTAGCAGTAACAATACTAAGACCTATTTGTGCAGAGCTTGTGATATACCAAGAGACTTATCATCCATTAATCTACTGCTTAGGTGTAAATACAGACATTCCTTAAAGACAGTGGACTGCACTTGAGCCATGTAATGAAATAGGCAGTTTTTACAAATTAGGTTTTAAAGCTGAGTAATACAATAGAACAATGTTAACATAATCGAAATTATCCGTGCAGATGCTTCAGGTCGTGTTCCACACACCCTGTGTTCAGTCAGTCTTTGTGGAAAGGCCCTGCAGGGCAAAGATGAGTCAGACATGGGTTGTGACCCCAAGGAACTTCTGTCCCCATTGCTTCATAGGACATGCACATAATTACAGTAGAGAACAGAAATCTGTAGGGCTTCACGCTCTGTCTGCTCATGCCTTTCCATTCTCCAACTCTGTAAACTTTACCCCTTTCTGAATCTATCTAGCGTGTTCCTCGGCCATCTTTTTCACTGTGACCTTCCCTATACACATTACCCATCTCCTCTGAAAGAAAGGCTTTCTCTTTGACCTCTGTGAAAGATAATTTTTCATTTTCAGGTACTCCACTGTTTGGGCCTCATAATATAGCAACTCTCAGCCTAAAGTACTGAGGAGAAGTAAGGAATATGAGCATTCCTTTAAAAAATAAAATTTCTCTTATGTTATCCCAGATAACAGCCAAAGTATAACAGAAGACAGTAAGGATACAAAGGTCTTGTTTTTCCCCCAAACAACTTAATCTTTCCAAAAGGCCAAGAACAATGAAAAAACAAATTACACCTTCCATGTTTTGTTACACATACAGATTTTATCTTTTTAACAGCCTGGCCTTTCTCGTAGTGTTTTCTTCTTTGTATTTGCTCTCTCTGTTCTGGCTTTTAAATGCTTCTCTCTCTGGGAGACAATATGTACAACAAGAGCATTTGTCATCTGGTTTATCTACATCAATACTTCTAGTAGCATAAATAATTATATTTAGATCAGAGATTAACACTGCACAGGAAGGCCTTAAAATGCTTTCCTATCTGGATATTTTCCTCATCAAGAATATAGCCATCCTTAAAGATGGTTGAGGGCTAATCATGTAAAACATTATTATAAGCTTTTGGTGTCTGTAGCCTTCATATACTGGAGTATTTGCAGAGGCCAAGTAACAACGTGGAAGACGGGGCAGGAGGGAACGGTGACAACTGTGGTCAGCAGAGAACTCGACTTTAAAATCTCCAAAGAACAGGAGTGCAGCACGATTGTGGTTGTAATCTCATTAGTAATGGGTCTTCTTTTGTGCATTTTCATTTTCAGAGTAGCTGTACTGTGTGTTCCTAGATCTACTTACTGTTTGGATTTAGCCCACCCCAGAGGATTCCTTGCTCTGAAAATGCGACATTTGAAAGTAATGGGTTTTCACGTAATCTTGGTAAGAAAAAAATGCAAACGAAATACTTTTCAGTTATTGATATCCATTCTGCCGGGGGTGTTGTGGGTGAGCTTGGTTACGAGGACTCTAGAGGAATCGTCAGCAGTGTTGGACTAAGTACCTTAGTTATTTTTTCTTTGGAAAAGAAAATTTCTGTTCATGATGTGGTTTCTAGTCAGCTGATAACTATTATTTACCAGGAGTTTTATAAGTGCTACGTTTGGTCAATTTTATTCCTTTTTGTTAAGAGGAGAAATGTAAATAATTAGTTTTCTTATTTAATTTAAGACCCATGACATGATACTCAATTTCCAGAGTTTCTTGAACAAGGGAAGAAAAGATGTGAATTAAAGCTTTGTTTTCATGGGTTGATGTGAGGCTGTTGTAGGATGTTTGTAGCCGGGAAAAGCTGGATGGGCATGAGAGGAGAGTTCTTCTTCCCTCTCACACCTCATTTTCATTCCAAGCTCCACAGCTTTGCTTGGCTAGCCTCTCCAGATGGCTCTGTATGGAGCAACAACCTTATGAATGAACTTATATATATTAATGTTGGGATCTCTCTAAATGCCACTCATTTGGTCCTGCACATAATGTGAAGTGTGAACATTCTCATCTTCATTATGGTACTTTTTGTATCCAAATACGGATTACGTGCAGATAACTGAGGTTGAGATGGCACGTTTCTCTTAATGGGCTACTATTTACTATTTTTTCCCCCCATAATGGATATTATATGAATTCTCGGGAAGATTATCCCAAGAAGGGAGTTTTTGCACACTTTAGAGGGCCTTTAAAGTTTTTAGAAGTTTCACTGGTAGAGCTTTCTTCAGCCCTAGCACATAGTCTTACTAAACCTTTAAAATATGAGTAATTATAAGATAACACTTGTTTTTAAAAACCAGTTGGCTTGATGTTACTTTGATATGCTTGGATCTTGAAACTAGTTTTTATTTTACTGTCATCGTCTTCTTGCAAACTGATGATTTTCCCCCTTCTTTGGTAAGGTCCGTAATTGGGAGGTGGAAAGGCTGGAGATGCAGGATGTAGTCACACTTTTGAAGACCAAACTCTACTCAGCTGAAGCCTTTCTTACTGCTGATGTAAATCTGCAAAGCACGTGTTAAAGTCAAAGCGGACTTTTCGTATTAGCAGACGTAAGTTTGTAAAAGAACTTTAATAAAGACTACAATTCAGTTGTCAGTGGCATTCACCTTACTGCTCACCATAACAGAAAGTGTCACTTCAGTTCACTGTTAAAATTAATTTTAAGAGTGGAAGAAATGTTGTTTTTGGCATTTTAGAAGGTGACTCCAGAAGGGTCACTTTCCCAACCATACCTATTCCCTCCAGGGCCCAGATATTTGACAGATTTTGTGGGCTGTAGGTTTTACTTTTGCTCGTTAGCTTTGATGCATTGAACACTGGTTCCTTAGTTGGGATGGGCTGCGGCTGAGGTGGCTTGGGCAGTCCTTGTGTTCGAAATCTGCGCATCTGCACTCTCTCGGTAAGCTGTCCTGGGACTCAGGCATTGACCACATTTTTCAGTTTGACCACATGGTAGCCGGGTGCTCGAATTGCAGCGTGTGTAAGAAACAACGAAATAGCATGGGCGGGATGGCTGCAGATGGGGCGTCTGCATTCGTAACAGGCATTTGAGGTGGGAGTGGTTTGTGGGTCCCATGGAAAGATGCAGAGATGGCAAGGAGTCCAAATTTATTAAACCTGGTAGGCTGTGGGTTGCTCACGTCACTTTTGCCATTGCTGAGGTCCTTCCTTCCCCTTCCTTTCCCTCCCCCCCCCCCACCATTTCATGAAGTCATTTAGATTAAATATATAGCTGAACTATGTTGTGAGTCAGACCTGAGGACTGCTTTTCAGTTACGTTTGTTCATTCTTTTGTTGAAATATTTGTTCAAATCTGCGGTATAGCTGTCTACCTAGTGTTTGACTCGTGGACACAGAGACTTTCGCTATGAATCCTGATGCCATGTTAAGTTGGAATGGTTTTACCTCCGTGCAAGAGACTGGGTGTTTATGTCGCCCCCTCTGAATTCCTATGTTGAAACCTAACCCCCAATGTGATGGTATTTGAGGTAGAGCATTGAGGGGTGGTTAGTCCACGAAGGTGGAGCCCTCGTGAACTGTATTAGTACTCTTACAAAAGAGACCCCAGACAGCTCCCTTGTTGCTTCTGCTATGTGAGGGCATGGTAAGGAGATGACCCTCTGTGAGCAGGGAAGAGGCCCCCACTAGACGCTGAGTCCACCAGAGCCTTGATCTTGGACTTGCCAGCCTCCAGAACTGCGAGAAATAAATTGTTGTTGATAAGCCACCGAGTTGATGGCATTCTGTTAACATCAGCCCGGATGAACTAAGGTACACCAAATACACAGACCTGCAATTTCTGGACATCTTGCTCTCTGCCAGACCCAGCTAAGTTCTCACACCTATGCTCTCTTTTCATTATCTTAACTCTTAGAGGTATAGCTCTATTAGGATCCTCTTGGGGGCTCTCATTTCCTTATCCCTAATATGAGGATAAATTATTTGCCACGACTATGCAGGTAATAGGGCAGGGCTGGAGTGTGAGCCTGAGCTGACTTGGGCTTAAGAGAGTTGAACCTTGGGGCGGCCATAAAAAAGCTCCAGCATAGGACTGCTCAACTGTCAGAGATTTTATTCACTTATCCGGCCTGCATTTAGGAAAGGTTAGGGCCGAGAGGAAATTTGGCAATCATTTAACCCACCTCCCTCCTTTTATGGTTGAGGAAGTTAGAGCTCAAAGAACTTGATTTTCATGAGTCTCAGCCCCGGCACTGATGCCCACATCATTCCATCCTCTACTGCCCTTTGGCTTGGGTCTCAGGAAATCTGGATTCTGGTTCCAGATTGGACAGCACTTAGCTTTGTGTCCTTGGCCCAACAATTTAACCCTTAGAAGCTTCAGAATGGGAGTTGAAAATATTTTATTAAAGAAACTAAAATTCATTCTTTAAATGTTATGTGTGTATCTATTGCTTCTAGTGGCTAATTATGGCTCATGTTCAAAGGACTGGACAATTTTATGAATACTTGTAACTACCTTTTGAGGAAGTAGTTTCTTTGCATTTGTACCGGTTGGCATGGCAGATTAAAAAGGCATTCCTCTTTTATACTAGTATTACTAGTATCGGCATTTTTTATTGGTTTGTAGTCTAAAAAAGTCTTGTGAGACTCCACGTACAGCAAAGGGAAACAGTTTAATAATATATAAGTCTCAGGATAGAAAGATTTATTCCTCTAGGAGAATATTTACATATTCTCCTTTTCTGGTATTCATTCAACTGACTCAAAAAAAAAAACCCCCAAAAAACCCAAACCACACAGCCCCAGTTTGATTTCATAGACCCATTTCTCATTCAGTGAGAGAGGATCACTAGGGAGTTTATAAATCCAAATTATGACTACTCTTAATCAAGTCACAAAATATTTTATATCTTAGTACCACTGTCTCCACACTGTAGAAATGATGAAACTAACCTGTTTTACTGTATCAACCAACCAAAAGAGTGAACGTGAAAGGTAGAAGTTGATGTGTTGATATACACGGCTTGCTTCTGTGGTGATAAGTCAGCCATCTTGTGAGAGAAATTAGGTGTTTGGAAAAGACTTTAATTTCATTTATGCCTAATTCTGTGTTCTAAACTTTGAGTCTTGTTCGTGTTTGGAGCTGGGTTAAGATTTTTATTGTTATTTATTTTTTTAGCCTTGAACTTCTTTAAAATGTCTACATAGATTACAATTACGCCAAGTATACAAAAAGGTAAACATCAAACTGAGGGGAAAAAATAGATGATATATTTTTGACAAATATCTGAAGAGCCCCTATAAATTGGTAAGAAACACTCACGTAACAAAAGAAAAATGAGCAAAGAACTGATCAACACAAAAAAATTTCAGTCTACTACTAATCAAAACCATGCACATCCAAAAAAATGAGTTATGTTTGCCTTTTAAATTAGCAGTTTTGTTTTTTCAAGAATTGCAGTACTGCCGAAGAAGGTGTGATGAGGTAGGTGCTTGCAGATGCAGCTGGTAGAATGTAAACACCTTTCTGGAACAGATTCTGTGGCTCCTCCCCTCCCCCTGTATTTAAAAAAAATTACTGTGTAATTGACAGTGAACTGCATATATTTAAAGTGTACAATTTGATACATTCTAACAGATTGTACATATAAAATATCCATGAAAATATCACCACAATCAAGATAATGAACATACCCACCACCCCTAAAAGTTTCCTCCCTCTTTGCCTTGCCCTTTGTTCCCTGGAAACCACTGGTCTGCTTTTTTATGGAATGTCCTTTGTATGCATCCAGAGTCTTGGAAAGACTGATATCTATTGACATTGGCCAGTAATTAGGTTTTTAATGATCTTTGTGCCTATATGCATACATAGTACACATGTATGTGTACTATGCATTGTGTGTAAGGATTCTTATCACTCCATTGATATGGTATTTCAATGCATATGAGCCAGACATTGAAAATTAGGTGTGTTCATCATCACTGGAATATATATTATTTTCTAAGCCCTTGCTACTCAAAGTGTGGTCCACAGACCAGCAGTGTCACCATCATCTGGGAGGTTGTTAGAAATAGAGAATCTTGGGATCCATCTCAAGACCTATTGAACCAGAATCTGTATTGTAACAATCCCAGGTGATTTATATGCTCATTAAAATTTGAGAAGCACTGTTCTAAGACATCATTTTATTATTTGTAAAATATCTGGATGTGCCATAATTTACTTGACATAGCGAAAACCCTACAGTTATATTAAACGGAAAAGCAAACACCAACTCCATATACTCGGATTCAAATTTTATTTTTTAAAAATGCAGCTTATATAATGCATGCATGTGCAGAAAAAGACAGGAAGGAAAGGGATAAAGATGGGTATTTCTGAATAGAATTGTGATTTTTACCCATATTTTTCATATTTTCAAAAATGAATATGTATTACAAAGAAATCATTAGTTGATCTCAATTCATTCCTAACGTTTGATTCTCCAAACAGCATTGTAGTAATTAGTGATAACCACGAAGAGCTTACTTAGTGTAGTCTCAGAATCATGGGGGATATGAAGAAGTTAAGACAGGGATCCTCTCAAGTTGCTTATGAGATAAGACGCCATTATTTTTTGTCAAAAGATAACCTGATGTGTGAAAAGGCTCAAAGCAGAGGGAAGAGGGATTCTGAGGGGAAAGGGTCACAGGGTTGGGTTTTCAGAGCTGGCTGTACAGAGAAGAATGAGTAAGATTTGGTAATATACAAAGGGAGGCCATATATAATCTGAACATTTCTTGCAGGTTTTTTATGAGATGGACAATAATGGTGGTGGTATATGTGATAAATTCTGATCTAAATTTTAAAAGGGAAAGGAGCCAAGAGCATTATCCTCTGCTTAGAATGTTAACGTAGTAAATAAGTACTGTGAAATCTTGTTCTCTGTGATAATGTGGCTCATTACTCCATTCCAAGCCCAACCTTTTTTATGTCATGGTGCACATAGAAAATGAAGCGTTTTCATAGCACTAAGTTAAGGAGTATTTTGAGTGTTTATTTGGCGGTTAGTAGAACAAAATATTATATTTTCTTCATATGCTATAATAACGAAAATCAGTAAAACCCAAGTATTAGAGAAGATTTTAAATACTGATTTTGTGTAAAATTCCCAAACACATTTTTAAAACACCTTAATGAGAAACTTGATCTTGCTTTCTAGACAGAACTGGTAAATATCAAGTTGCATGCTTGATACGGCTATATCCAATTCTCGATCAAGATATTTTAATAGGTCTTCGAATTCTTGGTAGTCACCATTGACAAGAAACTTTGTTTACATAAGTAGCTGATGAAACAGTTTTTTTTGTTTTTGTTTTTAAAAAATTTTATTATGTTAGTCATCATACATTACATCATTAGTTTTTGATGTAGTGTTCCATGAATCATTGTTTGCTTATAACACCCAGTGTTCCATGCAATATGTGCCCTCCTTAATACGCATCACTGGGCTAACCCATCCCCCCACCCCCTCCTCTCTAGAACCCTCAGTTTGTTTCTCAGAGTCCATAGTCTCTCATGGTTCATCTCCCCCTCCGATTCCCCCCCTTCATTTTTCCCTTCCTAATATCTTCTTCTTCTTTTTTTAAAACATATAATGTATTATTTGTTTCAGAGGTACAGGTCTGTGATTCATCAGTCTTACACAATTCACAGCGCTCACCATAGCACATACCCTCCCCAATGTTCATCACCCAGCCACCCCATCCTTCCCACCCCCCTCCACTCCAGCAACCCTCAGTTTGTTTCCTGATATTAAGAGTCTCTTATGGTTTGTCTCCCTCTCTGGTTTCATCTTGTTTCATTTTTTCCTCCCTTCCCCTGTGATCCACGGTCTTGTTTCTCAAATACCTTATAGCTGATGAAATAATTTTAAACCATTTTTAAAACCATTCAAAAATTGAAAATTCTATTTAGGGCCTAACAGCTCTTCTTGTTCTGTCATTGTTGACAAATGCAGTGTTGATTTTTTGTGTGTGATAATACAAATGGGTTTGAAATGCAATTGAATTTTTTCGTATCAAGTATTTCCAAATAATAATGAAGTTCTGATTGTGTGTGTGTGTTGTTAGAACAGTCACCCTGCAACTAGTTTGGACATCTCTAAGCAAATAGATATAAGTCAACAGAAGAGATTTGGGGCATCTACCTGGAGCTGTACTTATGAGGAGCTGGCCTTCCCCAAAGCCAACTGTCTGCACCTCACCATTGAAACTGTCAGCAGCTGGAGTGTCCCTCGTCCATGATGGTCAACAGCTCAGCCAGCAGCAGGCTTCTTAAGTAGCTGTCCGGGTAATGGGACACATTCTTGGCTTCACACAACACATCACAGCACAGCAGGGAAATCCAATGCTTCTCATCTTCTTTATCTGTAGGAACCAAGGGGTGAGCCATCAGGCCCCACTCTGTCTAGGCTACCCCTTCTAGGGAGCGCTAGGTGAGGAGGTTACTGGCCAAAAGTCGCTTTGGCTGCCCAGCCCTTTGTGGCTACCCAAAAGGCTTAGGAGGTAGAGATCTCCTGACACTTTTAACCCATTTGTGGCACATGGGTGTGCTGGGCCTCACTGATGAGTCCAGGGAACCAAAGTCTTTACATTTCCCAACCTCTCTTACAGCTTGAATTCCAGATGTGACTTTAACAGAATGTAAACACCTTTCTGGAACAGATTCTGTGGCTCCTCCCCTCCCCCCGTATTTAAAAAAAATTACTGTGTAATTGACAGTGAACTGCATATATTTAAAGTGTACAGTTTGATACCTTCTAACAGATTTTACATATAAAATATCCATGAAAATATCACCACAATCAAGATAATGAACCTACCCACCACCTCCAAGCAGATGTGCCCGCTTGAGATTAAGAAGACCCAGATGAGATGGAAACCGTTATTTCTGCCAACATTTGTGGAGCATTTGATTTTTCTGGACTAGCAATAGCAGAGGTCCCAGGGTGTGGTGCAGCAGGATGTGGGGCAGCCGTTTTGCTGGTGGGGATTGAGGCGAAGATGCTGTGTCTCCAGAACTAACAACCAGGCAGTGTCTTCATGATTTCCCAGCTTCCGTGCGGTCAACAGAGATAGGAGCTCTTCTGGACAGCCAGTTTTGTGCTGGTGGTCTGAGTGTCACGCCTGGAAGTCAGACTAGAGGCTGCTCTTTTAGTCCTTCCAGGCACCTTGTAGGAAGAAGCAGCCTTCTGCTAATGGCCAGAAGTTAACATCCAAGCACACTGTCTTTAAGCTAGATAGAGTGGTTTCTGTTAAAGATACTAGAATGTATCTATCTATCTATATCTATCTATCTATCTATCTATCTATCTATCTATCTATCTATCTATCATCTATCTATCCTGGAGCCAAAAATTGGATACCTTTTTGTTTTTTAAAAAATATTTATTTATTTGACAGAGAGAGACACAGCGAGAGAGGAACACAAGCGGGGGCAGTGGGAGAGGAAGAAGCAGGCTTCCCGCGGAGCAGGGAGCCCGATACGGGGCTCGATCCCAGGACCCTGGGATCATGACCTGAGCCGAAGGCAGACACTTAACGACTGAGCCACCCAGGTGCCCCTAGGATACCTTTTTAAAAAGCTTTCTGAATTTTGCTCTAAAGAATTTCAAGGTTAGAGACATACATCATGTTACTAAGACCCAGTAGGACTATCATGTATACTGCCCGCTGGTTTTACATGTACCTCGCCCTCAGGAGGTTCTTTCAGGCAGCAATAAATGTTCCCTGGCAGATGAAAGGCAAGACCAGCCCTCCTCTCTTATTTTCTGCTTGTACACCCAGTTGTCACCATACATCTCCGGTTTTCAACTCTGGAACTCTGCCAGTTCCATCTCAGGCAGTCTCTACACTAGGACCCACATCATCCCGAAGAGGGAAAGAATAACATCTAACTTTTGCCTAATTGTTTCAGGAAATCCATTCCTATTTTTGCAAAAAAAAAAAAAAAAAAAAAAGCAATGAATGGGGGAAAGATGTGGAATTCGTTAAATACATAAAGACTCTGATCTTGTCATAACTTTTAAGTTAAATTAGACAAAAAAGCCAATGCTATCATATTTGGGAAACTTTGAAGTGCTTTGATGTCACTTAGCCTCATCAGAAAATCTCCTGTCTACCTTATTAAATGCTAGCCTCAAAGAAAATCAAAGATAACAGAAACCGGGCAATGTCCTCTTCAGCTCGCGGTTCACATCGAATTGCAACCACGGCTAGTGCCCCTGCTGTAGCCAAAAGGGGGGCCCACGCAGTCCAATCCACAGGGCTGCGCCTTCGAAGTGCCTGCTCTCTCCCAGCTGTCCCCAGGCGGGACCCACCATGGGCATGGGGCTGTAAGAGGGCTCCCTCGCTCCCTCTGTGTCCTCCTCGGGGAGCCCCAGGCTCCACAGCCATCTACCTCAAAGTCACCCTGTGGGCCAGGGCAGGGAAATCAGAACAGGTTTTCCAGGCTCAGCCTCCTACCTTGCCCAGCAATATTTCTTGGGTGACGTGGGTAAACACATAGCCACAAAGAAAAACATGCAAGCAAGGCAGTGCTGGTCACAGTTTTGAGAATGTGGATGTCAGAGTACTTGTGAATTGACTTGCTCACTTTCATAAAAGGGTGGACTCTGCATTTCTAAGCCGGAGTATCTCACCTGGCGCTCTTGGTTTAAGAAACACAAACCCACCAAGACATTTCTAACACAAATCTCACTTTGATTCTCACTTGAGAGCCATATGTGTGGTTTTTTAAATTAAAAAACGTTCTTAATTGTGGTAAATACATATCTTTTGGAACTGTTAAGTGTGCAGTTCAGCGGCATTAAGCACGTTCATGCTGATGCACGGCCATCGCCACCCTCCGTCTGCTGGATTCTATTCATCTCGTAGAATGGATACTGTACCCCCTGAACAGGAACTTCGCATTGCCCTTCCTGCCAGCCCCTGTCAACCACCGTTTTCTCTCCGTCTGTATGAATTTTATTACTCTAGCTACCTCACATATGAGTGGAATCATACAGTATTTGTCCTTTTGTGTGATGGCTTATTTTGCTCAGCGTAGGGTCCTCCAGGTCCATCCATGTGGTAGTAGGTGTCAGCATTTCCTTCCTCTCTAGGGCTGAGTAATATTCTACTGTATGTATAGGCCACATTTTATTTATTCATCATCTATCCATAGACACTTGGGTTGCTGCCATCTCTTGTATCAGTGTGTTGTGGGTTTTTCCCCCCTTAGAAACATGTTAGTCTCTTGAGTGTCAAACTGTTTTAAATATTGGTCTCTCATTTCTAGAGCATTTTCTTACCCTAAAAATGATACATGTCTGTCTCTATTATCTATCATCTCCTCTCCTTAGAGTCTTTAGTTGTTTATTTATTTTTTATTTTTTTTTAAAGATTTTATTTATTTATTTGAGAGAGAGAATGAGAGAGAGAGCATGAGAGGGGGGAGGGTCAGAGGGAGAAGCAGACCCCCCGCTGAGCAGGGAGCCCGATGTGGGACTCGATCCCGGGACTCCAGGATCATGACCTGAGCCGAAGGCAGTCGCTTAACCAACTGAGCCACCCAGGCGCCCCTTTAGTTGTTTATTTTTTAAATTAAGCATGTTACTGTAGTATATTTTATGTGTCCTGATATCATTTCACTGTGGATTTAATATTTGGAAATAGCACAAAGTCACATAGGGCAAATTTGATGAGCTGAGAGGCTGATTATGTTACAATAGCAACGACCGATTACGAGGTGACACTTATAAGCCCGGTACTCAGTATGCGAGCCCTTCATCCTTAATCTCTTTCAGTCCATACCACAACCCTGTCTGGTGACTATTAACAAATATTAATATAATTTTATAGATGAGAAACTTGATACTCAAGGGCTTTCAGTGACTTTCCTAGGGGTACACAATTAGAAAAAAGAGCAGGATGCTTGGGTGGCTCAGTTGGTTAAGTGTTTGCCCTCAGCTCAGGTCATGATCCCGGGGCCCTGGGATCGAGCCCCGCATCAGGCTCCCTGCTCTGCGGGAAGCCTGCTTCTCCCTCTGCCCACTGCCCCTGTTTGTGCTCTCTCTCTGTGATAAATACATAAACAAACAGACAGAGCTAGATCCACAACTCAAGTCCTTCTGACCCCAAAGCACATGTATGTATCATTACATTATTTCTAGAACTTTCCTGATGATTACATTTCCTCGCATTCTTGATGAAAATACAAATTCCTGGGCCCTTTCCCAGATACACCGAATCAAAATCTACAGAGAATGGGCCTGAAAAAGTGACACTGCTTGACATCATGGCGTCTCCACCATGTTTAGGTTAAACCTGTAACATCATGTAACAGGAGACTGTGTTGTGCAGCTCAGGGCTGCAGGCAGTTCCAGCCACAGACACTCAGAAATGTTAGGAGCATCAGTCATTGGAATGACAGTAGAGGATTCAAAGTGACTTCTTTGAAAGACAATACTTACTTGAATGTTCTGCTGTATAGTCATTAAAATGAGCAGCCTCACTGCCATGTAGGCACAACTCACGTTAGGATAAAGAGATTGCATTTTATAGTGGAAAGAGTAAGACAGCCCTGGTCTGGGATCCTGGGGAAGTCTCGTCGCTCTTCCGAGCCTTGATTTCTGCATATGTAAAATGGGGATGCTAATGCCCAATTCGAAGGACTATTGTATATATTAGAAATAAACATATATACCTTGTCATGTGATAGGTGCTTCATAATTGGTAGTTCTGGTAATGATAAAGCAAATTTTCCATGGCGATTGTAAATGTGAGCCGCAATCCTTGGCAGTGATCATTGTGTAATAAATTAGGCCACCAGGGTTTCCAGTTGACGTAAGTCTGGAGCTGAATCTAGAAGTGTGCAGAGAAGCTTTTGTGGCTTTCTTATGTAGATAAGGGCCGTGGGGGAGGGGGGGACGGGGGAGCTGCAATATTTTAAAAGGAATTTTATAGTGCAAAGAGCAAGAAATGAATGACACTGTCCCCTAGGTGGTGCTGCATCATCGTGAAAAGGCAAGTGGGAAACTTGGTATTTTTAGAGGTGACTTCCTTGTGGTTTGAATTTCAAATAAGAGCAGGACAGCTCCCTGGGACGTCTGGGAAAAAATGACCGAGAAGAAAGAGTCTTTTTAGTAGGATTGAGTGTACAATACTCTGGCCCATGAGGCCCCATCAGGTCTTGGGTTTGCTGTAGTTGGAAACAGGAAGCGTGGTCAGGCCAACTTTTATTCATTCCCTGTTGGAGCCGTGACTGATTTTGACAGATCGAAAACCATTTATAACACTGCTGTGGGGGATAGTTTAGCCTGGGATATTAGGTCTGGCCCCTGTAGGGACCGAGTATGGGATTGGAGGGATGTGAAGATCCCTGGAATATTCAAATATATATGCTAATGAATTTTCACAAGAATAGCCCTTTATTGTTCTGTGCGTATCACTGTGCATTTCTCAGCTACCCTTGTCCTTTCCAACCTCAATTTCTGGGCAACCTATTTTTTATTCGGCATCAGAAGCGATAGCATCTGGGAAGTGAATCTGATGAATTCTGTCTGGCAACCAACATCCTTCAGACTGCCAGATCCTGGGGGGAGAAAACCGAGATGCTCAGGAGTTGGTTCAGGGCCAGATATACCTGTCCTTGAGGTCCCAGTGATGGGGGAAGGAGGCTGGCCAAATGCGGAACTTCTGAAACTCCACTTCCTGAGTTCATTTCCATTTTGGCAAAATGTGACTTCGGTTTCCAAGAGAAAGACTTCGCATGTATTAAAATGTCTCAGTTGCTGAAGTTGCTTTGTGTCCTCCACTAAAGCCTTCTGCCATCAATCCCTATCTCCCAACACATTTTCAAATGTGGTGTCTTTGGGAGGTAACCATAGCAACAGAGCTTATTCAGAAATGCCTGAATCTAGGCAATAAAGGGAGAGGCAACCCCATGGTATTTTTCCCTGGAAATTCACAGGACACTGTTGATTGTAATAGTTGCCTCGGCTGAGTACTGTTAGCTATGTTCTAGGCACTGTGCTACTTTAAGACATTTGATTCTTAGGACCACTCTCTGGGGGTAGTCATCGTTATCCTTTTAAAACAGCTGAGAGAACTGTAGCACAGAGATTTTGGTGGCTGCTCTGTGGTTGTACAGCTAGTGAGATCCACTGGGGCCTGAAATCAAAGGGCCCCCGATATGCCCTGCATGGGTTGCCTTGCAGGGAAAGCTGGAGAGAAGTCTTTCAATGTCTATTTTGCAGGTAGTGAAAGTGAGTCACCGAAACATGGAAATTGTTCAAGGTAACAGCTGCAGAACCTCTGCCCCCATCTCACTAACACCCTTCTGTTATATGTAGCTCTAGAGCTCCCAGGGTTATCTTATCTGATGCTCAGAGCGAGGCTCTGTGATGACCGTATTTGTATCTATTTACAGATGAGGACACTGAGACATGAAGAGGTTAAATGACATTTCCCAAGGTCACAGCTATCATGTTGAAGAATAAGAAACCAAATCCATCTCTAATTTCATATTGACTTCCTAGATTTGGTGCTTTAAAAATATTTCATCTCTCCATCCATCCACCTATTCATCACTTTCATAAGAATTTATGAAAGAATTAAGTACCTTATATTATGTATGTTTGACAAGGTTTTCAGGATTAACTTTAATTGAACAGAGATGAATTTCACTATAAATATGAGACTATCCTTGACCTGTGTGCTGTGGAAATACTGTTTATAAGTATAAACTTTTATATGTCAGAATTACATATCCTAATGAATCTAAAAATCCATACTTCATGTGTTATAGATATGAAATCATATTCATCTCTGTAAATTGCCTAAAATGATAACAGAGAAGGATATTATGCTTAAAATATTTGATTAAGTCAAAAAGCTCATATATTCTCAAGAGAAACATGATCTGTAATCCTAGCTAGAGCCACCTGCCATACAGGGAGCCGAGGGTATAGAGAGGAAGGGAGAGGGGATGGTTCTCATCCTGGAGGGCAGGGCTTGGACTCACTGTTCACTCAGTGAAGTGTAACCATGACTCATGGAGTGACGCTCCAGAGACCTTGACTCAGAATTCTCTTGAGATCTTGATGTGGGTCCTTTGAACATGGCAGGGCGTGGAGATAGGATCCTGACTCTAGCCTGCAGAAGCCCAAAGGCAGGAGACCGCCTGGAGCTGCTTCTGTTGGCAGAGCCAATGCAGAGGGCAGTGTGACAGGGCTCTAGGCTTCCAGGTTGGGCTGGGGAGGGGAATGGCACGGATGGCTAATACCTGCTTGAGTCATCCCCGAAAGGCATCGCCCTAGAGGACTTTCTGCCAGGGCGCGGCAAACCCGGCAAGGAGAGTGCGTGTAGTGTTTTCACAGTCAGCCTGAGAGAGCACTGTGGGGGTAAGGGCGGGGACACTGTGGTGTCAGAGGGCAGCACCCAGTGGAAAGGGGGATGGTCGTGTCTCTTAAGAACCCCGCAACACTCATGTGAGGAGGAGCCAGCATCTGTGCAGCCGACACACCAAAGGCATCTTCACAGAATACAAGGTCATCAGTTAATAGACCCTTTATCCCTTGTCTCTTGTCTCTGTCCTGGCCCCGCGGGAGCCAAAAGTAGCACAGCGAGTGGGGCAGGGGGACTGGGAGAAAGAACAGGGTGGACAAACAGCAGAAGCAGAGACTCGCTCACTACTGAGCGGGGAAAAGGAACCTTAAGTGGGCGAGGGATTAGAAGGCTTTGAGAATAGTTGAGTAGATGAACTTTTAATACCTGAACACGAAGCTGTTCTACTATCCGAGGGTGACCAAAAGCGCTTCAGTGCGTGTCTGAGCTGTCCTTGCTGGGGGAGGAGGGAGAGCGAGCAGAGCCACAATGGCGGGCAGGGGAGGGAAGAAAATGGAGCCACCTGCAGCCCCACGCCCCATCTGGCCTGTACAATAGGCTGGTTTCACCTCCCAGTAGCCTCTCAGGGCCATGATAGATTTTCAAAGGAAATGCTGGATTTCCTTTCCTTGCTCCTTCACCCCCAGCAGCGAAGCTCACTCCAGAATCCATATCCTATGTGTTTTTTTTCTTTCAACTTCTGGCTAAAGAAGAACCTCCTGCCCTCTTCTGCTTGGCTTCAGATTTTCCCGTGAGGATTACTCCCAGAGAGAAAGGATCCTTGTTCCATCGCTTGCAGGCCAGAGCTGTAAACTCCCTCCCAGGAACTTTGTAGGGCCTTCAGGACGAGGCTGGAATCTGAAAGGGGAGTAAACATGACTATTAGAAAAAATGATCCCTTGCGATAAAACATCCTCTGATATTGCTCATAATAGCATAGAACGTTACGTGGTGCAGAGCCCAAACATGAGGTATTCATCTGCAATTATTTGTGCTCACCAGGGAAAGGATTTTTTCCTCTGTTTATTGCTTTATTCATGATTAGCCAGCAGTATAATGATAGGGTTATAATGATAACAACATGAAGAATGAAAATGTTCGAGGTGCAATTTGCAAGCAAGATGCTAACCCTAGAATCCCTGAAAGTTTCAGAGGCAGGGAGTCTGTAATCGTGTGTGTGTGTGCGTGTGCGTGCCTGTGTCTGTCTGTCTCAGTGGAGAGGAGAGGGGATAAGTTTATCCTGAATAAGGAGTGGGTAGGAGCAGCCCGTGTGTCCTTCTGTGTCTTCCTCAGGCTGCTTTGTATTCAAGGTCAGGAGTGGCCCTCACAGGCCTTCTCTTTACCTTCTATCCCTCACGCAGAATGAGAATTAATCATTCCCGGAGCTAGAATGATCTTTCCTACTTGTAAAAATCCATATGGAATTGTTTCTGAGAGGCAAGATTTCTATCTCAAAAGTTCCAGAAAGTTCTAGCGTTCCAAGGGCTGACCTTGAGTCCTCAACATCCCCTTTCCCACCTTCTCAACTCTGGAACAGGGTTTGGTACTATGGCTTGTGACTTTCCCAAGGCTCCTGGGCCTGCTCTGGCAAATAGAAAATGTATCCCCTCTACCTGAGGAAGCAAATTCTTTTGAGTATCCTAAGTCATGGCAAATCTTCATCTTTTGTATTTGGCTGTTGTTTTCACAAATGGTTAAAACTCCCTCACAGCTAACATTGGTGAATGAAGTTGATAAAACTGAGTAAAACTCTTCTTGGCCAAAACGTAGGCTTAAAGGGATGATTTTCTCCTAAGATGTAAAAGCTAGCTCTGGCAGCAGTTCCAAAGGAAAAAAATGTACCAAATATTTTGAACAATGACAGCATCATGGGAATGAATATATGGTGAGTTCCCAGGAAAACTATTTTAAGCTCAAACCCACATATATAATATATAAAACACAATACTAGCCACTGTCTTTTAAGCTATTTTCTCAAAGGTTAATTAAATAAAACAATCCAACTTTGATGTATATGTTATTATGCCCATTTTCCAGATGAAAAAACCCAGACTTAGACTCACAAGCCACGTGACTTTGAGCAGGTTATTTCGTGTTTCAGATTTGATCCAGGAGCCATACATCATGTATTCCATAACTTTATGCCAATCAAACAGAGGACAAATCATTTTCAAACAAATCTCATCAATTTTCTCTCATTTTTATACTACAATATGAATGTGCCGGTACATTACACATACGTAATTTTTTTTTCATTTTTGAATTTCATCATAGATAAGACCCTCCTTCCCCTTTCTTTTTCTTTTTTTCTTCTCCTTTCCTTTCCTTTCCTTTCCTTTCTTTTCCTTTCCTTTCCTTTCCTTTCTTCTCTTTTCCTTTCTTTTCTTTCTTTCTTCTCCCCCCCCCTCCTCCTCCTCCCCTGTCATTGTTGTCGTCTTCTTCTTCTTCTTTTGTATTTTGAACTGTAGAGAGGCAGGGGAACTAGAAGGCCACTGGACTGAGAATCAAGAGATCCGAGTCCCAGCCTCCACCTCTGTCATTTAACTTCTTCAGGTCTTGGTTTCCTTGCCTGTATAACAAGGAGGTCACATAAACCTTCTCTAAGACCTGAAGCTCTCCATTCTTTACAAATGATTCACAAAGCCTAGATTTCCAATTCCAGCTTTTGGCCAAAGGTCCTCCCCATTGCCCCAAGCTCCTAGGTGAGCAGGCCATCCTCCCAGAACGAAGAATACACAGTGCTGTGTAAATCAAATTCACTGCAAATAAACAGTTTTACACAGTTAAAATGCTGGTGTGTGGGATTTAATGAGCTCCAGATGCCTGACCTCTGGAAAGAAATGATTTGGGGAACTGTAGCTGTGGAAGAGTCGAAGGGCATCAGCATCTGGTGTGAGTTACATGGAGTGAAGGGGATCGACCACATTTTTGTATTATTGCCAAGCTGGGGAAGGCGGAGATACCATGGAATCTGTGTGCTCACCTTCTGAGATAATGCTGACACTCTTCAAACTTTCAGGAAGTTGTGGAGTCCAGTGGATCCTGACTTCCTTGCCACAGTTTTCCCCGGCTTTTCATGCCCTCAAGACCATTGGGCTTTGGGTCTGCTCTGATGAAAGCAGGCTCTCTTGTTGCACGTGGCAGGGACTTTGCCACTTGTACTAGTTTTGCTTGACTCTGCTACTCCTAAAGGATCCTGCCTAAAACCCAGATCTGACAGGTCATTCCCTTTCCTTATTTAAAATATTCCGACTCCCCATTGCTTCTGCACATACTGCATGCTGACGAGTTGGACCTGGACCTGCTCCGTGAAATTATTCCCCATCCTTGGCATCCTGTGCTCTAGCCATGGGGGTCTTCAACATTCCAATCTCACCTTCCCAAGCATTTCCACATGCCTTCTACTCTGCAGAATCCCTGCACCAATTCTCCACCTGGAAAACTCCTAAATCCATGTAGCTCACACACACTTTCCCTGGGATGTCTCTCTTTACTTGTTCCTGCCCCATTTGTGGTAGTCTTTGCCATTTCTGTGTCCTGATGGCCTTTCGATGCAGTTAGGGCTAGAAAAAAAGATCATATACTCTCCCCTCAATAAATCAGAGAGCTCTTCACGAGTGCAAATGTGTTTGATTCTTCCTTTTATTTTCTGGAATAGAGTAGAATTGGCTCTTAGTCAATGTCTAAGTGAACAAATGAAGGAATGAAAAGAAAGTCCCGGAAACCAGAGTCTCAGTCTTTTAAAGCTTCTCCACCATGTTTCTCTGATTGTCTTGTACACAGTAATTTATGTCTAACAAGGGTTCTGCCATACTTACATCCTTTTTGAAGACTACTGTTCAAGGAGAGGAAAAACACTAGCATTCTTCCAACCTCGAGAAGTTGCTACAAAACAGCACAGAGAGGAACAAACAGTAGACTCACTTGGCTTCACAAAATGCTGTTCCTCCTTGAGCTCAGTGAGCATATGGATGTACCCTTGTCTTAGAGATACGCTTTGAATGCAGTCATTCTCTGTGTGTAGTCTTGCAAACAAATAGGTCTCACAACTTGGAAACTGATCAGAGGCAAAAATGTAGGTCTTCCTTCATAAAATAGGATTTCATTCTGCTTTTTTTGTCTTTACCTTTATTTCAATTTATTTTCTAAACCCCAAGACACCCAAGGTACGAATCAGCATTTATCTTCTTGACATCAGATTCTAGAAAATAAAGAATATTCATATTTTGGAGATTCTTAGTACTGGTTATCTGAAATAAAAATTGAGAAGAATTGAGAGTAATATTTTAATAGGACATGGTGGCTTTCAAATACATGATCTCATGTGATCCTTACAACAGTCTTGTGAAACGGACAGAGCAAAAATTTAAAATCCTGTTTTAGAGGTGAGGAAGCTGAAGCTCGCAGAGCATAAGTGACTTGTCCAACCAGCTAGCACCAGAACCAATTAGGATTATGTGGGTACCCCCACCTGCCATTGCAAATATTTGTGAGAAAGCACTCACATTGTCACACATGCTTTTGCCTATCTTTCCAAGTCTCTAACCTCCCAACACAAACAGACCATGTTGGGAAACTCGCTACTCAAGGAACTTCTCTGGGTCATTTTCATGGTCTAATGAGAACATGAGAGAAGATGTATTGAGAAAGGACAATAGTGAACATTGACCATTCACTTGATTAAAGGTTTGATGCAGAAAGTGACTGAAGTTACTTGGAGGAAAAGCAGATTGTGGGCCTGTGCCTTTTTATTTTATTTTTTTGTTTTGTTTTGTTTTTAAACTAGGACTATCTCTTTCTCCATTCTCAGGGAGATACAGACAGTGATGAAGAATATAGTGATTCCTTTATTTGACTAACTGGATCCTTTTCAGAAAAGGTGAGGGTAGTAAATGTGTTGGGAACTCCATTAAAAACAATGGACAATTTAATATTCGGCAAATTGGGTGTTCCCTGTTTAGCTTCTCTTAGAATAATGGAATTTAAGCATTTAGAATATAACTTGTTTTGAAATGATGCATGAGTTCCCAAAAACCTTGTTTAACATATTGCTGGAATAATGCATATGAGATGGTTAAAAATGGAAGTAGGAAAAAAAATCCCCAACACCCTTAGAGGAATTTGCAATTCATAAAGTTACTGACAATTTTGCATTATAGTTGCCATGGTAACCATGCTAGGCTTCTGCTCAAATGTTTCTCAGAAGGGGAAGGAATAGTATATAATAAGCTCTTCAAGTGTAATTTTTTTTTTATTGTAGTTGAATTAGTGTGTAATTCTTATGTGAGTATTTTAGTAATCCATGAACACGCACTCTAGTTACGGTTCGGATTTCTTATCTCTGTATGCTTAAGCAGTGTATGAAAAGTTGCTGGCGACTAGCAATGCTTGGTAATTAATTATAAAAAATAATAACAAAAAGCATTACCCATGGTAATTAATTATAAAAGTGAAAAGCATTTCAAACTTGACTGTAGTAAATTTCCTAGACCAAAGCACTAGCTTGCTTATTGATTCAAAGTGCTTTCAGCCAAGCATTCAGGCTACATTCACAAGTCACCCCTGGCCCCTTCCATCCTTTTTTTCAGAAGAGTCCTATATAGTGAATAAATGAGGACCAATTAGACCAAAATAATACTTTCATTTGGCCATTTGGATAGGGAGCTATTTTAAAATGGTAATTGACTGTGTGTGTGTGTGCGTGCATGTGTGTTTGCGTGTGTGCACGTGTATGCTTTGTTCAGCTTCTGTGGAGCCAGTCGAACAGCTGGGGCGGAGCAGTGCATATCTGGACATGGAGCTAAGGTCGTTTCAGGTTTGATTCCATATGGGTTAGTCTTGAATAGAGAAGAGATCCGGGCTTTGGAGTCAAACAGGCCTGGATTGCATTCTAGCTCTGCATTTGACTAGCCGAGACCTTAGGTAAATCCCTAAACATTGGGAGCCTCAGTTTCTTCATTGGTGTGAGTGGGATGATTGCAGTGTTTGTCAGAATGAGAGATAGTTGGACATGAAACACTTGGCCCAAAGTTTGGCACAGTGTATTCGCTGCCTATTATTGCTCTAACCCATCTGTGCAAGCTTCATGTCTTAAAACCACACACATTTAGTATCTTATAGCGCTGGAGCTCCCAAGTCCAAAATGGGGGTTAGCAGGATAAATTCAAGGTGTTGGCAGGGCTGCCTGCCTTTCTTCTCTCCCCAGAAGAGAATCTGGATTTTCCTATTGTTATTGCTCTTCCAGCTTCAGGGGCTGCCTGCATTCTTTGGCTCATGGCCCCTTCCTCCATCTTCAAAACCTGCAGTGACCGGTCAGGTCTTTCTCACGTCTCTTCAGCCTGACACTGACTGTTTGCCCTCCTCTTCTGCTGTTAAGCTTCTATGGAGCCAGTCTAACAGCTGGGTCAGAGCAGTGCATGTCTGGACATGGAGCTAGGGTCGTTTGACCTGTGCCTACCCAGGTCATCCAGGATGATCTCCTGATTTTAAGGTCAGTTGATTAACAACCTCAATTCTCCCTTGCCGTTAACATAACATATTCATGGTTTCTGAGGATTAGGACATTTTTGGGGGTGGGGGCGGGGGTCATTATTCTGCTTAACCATACACAGCAAGCACCAATAAATGCCAACTGTATAATTTTGTGTCATTGTTACTATTCATAGTATTAGCACTAGTAGAATGTTTACCACCTAATAGAATTTTTTACCACCTAATAGTAGAATGTTTACCACCTAAAACAGGAGTTGGTAGAACAGAGAGAGCTGTCAAAGTCCAGAGCTGCCTGGATCAAATGTTGGCCTGTGTGCCATTCTTTATGGCCTCTGTTTTCAGACAGTCACATTTCAATGGATTTCGGTGGGTCCTGGCCGATGGAACCCATATCTGGAGAGTCACCAGGGGACAGAGTCTCATTTCCCAAATGTCTTGCCTTGATGTGTTTCTAATTATGAGAAGCTTTATTTCATTAACACTGATTTTTTTTAAATGGTCTTCTCAAACCACACCAATTCTTAAAATCTAGGAATCGCCTCTCAGGAGGAAAGGCTTCCAGGATCTCGATGAATGCCTGGAGGTGACAAAGAGCGTTTCTTGGTAATATTCTTCCAGGAGACGCTATCCCCACGCTAGTGCCTGTCGGCCCTACAGGAAAACAAGGTGGGAGGGGCTCGCCTGTTGTCTCCCTGCACTGTGAACAGGATGAAAGAGTGTTGATATTAGTATGAAGGAAAGTATTCTGACCAATGTTCCACCCCAGGACACTGTGACCAAGGGGGATCATGGAGCTACAGGTCTGGAGGTCTCATCTGCTTGGGATGGTTCAGGTGGGCCTGTAGGTGTTGTCAGGCAGATGGCTGAGCGACCACCCAACTCCTTTCTTCCCTTATGAATTTTTTTTCTCTAGCTTTTTCTCTCTCTCTGTCTCCTAGGTGGGGTTTGCATTATTGTTCACACAGTTCTCTCCAGAGCAATCAAGCAGCTGGGACATCTGTTGTCACTGTCTACAATGGACGCATCCTCTACGAGTTTGAGATGCTCTGGCTTCACTATGTAGACTGTGGTTTGGAGGAGCAATTCTGAGTCACCACCACTCTCTCTAATTATTCTGTAAGAAGGTCTTATTTCTATTTCTCCTTTCCTCTCCCATCTCTATGTGTTTATTCTAATTGCTTTTTTAATTCCCTGACTCTTATTTGGTCTCTGTTCTTATAATTTGGGCCGACTTCAACTATTGTCATCTTTTTGGACTAGTTATTTCCTCCTCCTTTGATTTAGTCCATATATTTTCTCAAGAGAATTTAATGGGAATTCTTTTATAAGCAAACAACCACTCCTCCAAGTTAATTTTTTTCCAATTTGATTTGCATAAGGAACACGTGCATGAGTTCCTAGTCTTGTGCATTAGCAAAGAACAGTCAGTATGATCTAAGGAACCTGGGTGATTGTCTCTTTTTGCAAGAAATCTACTCATGAATAAATACAAGAAATGTACTTATTTGCATTTCCCCTACAATTTTCCTCCTTAGTTCTTTTACATTTTCTGTGCTGCTAATGTACATAATCCCTACTACTAGGGGAACTGGCGGGACTTTGAAAGAATGCATTTTGATTTTGTTGATTTACATTTTACCCAAATTGACCCTCTTTGAAAATACAAACTATCCTTCCTGTTGCAAAAAAGGAGATAAATGTTGCTATTTACTGGTAGTAAGATAAATGGGAAAGAGGAAGGATATTCTAACTGTAAACTTGTGTTCTCTTTTACTTAGGAACTAGGACAGAATCTTGGTCTCTTCAATGTGCATATTCAATAAATGCAATAGCAATTCAATAAGTTAGTTGATATTTAAGTATATAAAGGAATGTTTTAATTTCTATCCAAAGGATGAATTTCAGGGACTTTGCTTTGGAAAGCATCTATTCCCTGCTTGTTTTCCAGCTCTTGGGGCTATTCAGTTTTTCCCAGTCTTTTGGGAATATAACTAGAATTTACTTAAGTTCCACTTTCTAATCTTATTACACTTCAGGATCTCTACATTCTCAGTTTCTGGATTTAAGTTGACAGATACCAGGAATGGACTCTGTCAGTCATCATTGTGGCTGGAATTGTAAGACAGTGAGGTGAAATTGACGTCCCTGGTGTAAGATTAACCCACCTGGTAGTCCCAGCTCAGCCATTTACTAGCTGTGTGGGCAAATTTCTTTACCAGGGTGATCATAACAATCATCCAAACCAGGGCACTTCTAAGGGTGAAGTGAGTGTTATCAACAATTATGCCAGGACAACAAGCACAAATCAGGCCAAGCCAGGATGCATGGTCCCCTGGCTGTTGGCAGTATTAGCTCTTTCCTCTATAATATGTATAGGAAAATGTAAACATTTGAAAAATACCCATGTTATAGGATGTTGTAAGGAGTAAATGAGGCAATGAATTAAGAGTGCTTAGCTCAGAGACTGGCATATACTAAGGGTCAGTAAATGTTAGTGAACGAACTATACGTCCCCAATTTTTCATGTTCCTCAGGGCAATCTGAAACATTAAATACTATCAACAATTAATATTGATCACTTGCTTATTATACAGAACTCACCAAAAGCTCTTGAGTTTATTTCTTAGAACAAGTGTGCCATTTTCCTGTTTCCTAGGAGTACAATGTAGAAGTCTCATCATCCTAACCCCTTTACTTGGTGAATTAATTTTCTATTAAATCCATTTCATTAGAATGCTGTATACTGTTTTGGGTTTAGATAAAGGAAGAAGCTATAAGCAGCTCTCAGTTTTGGTTGAGAATTTTACAGTGCAATCTAATCACCCATGGAGAATTTCTTCCTCTACTAAAGGTTCCGGAGTAGAGATCTACTTCAAAACTGGATTTTTGCCTGGCTTTGTCAGAGGTTAGCTGTGGTTCAGGAGGCTTCTAATGTTGCTGTTCTTGCAATAAAAAAAGCTTGTAATTGTGACCAAAGATACTTTTCTTTTTTCCCAAAGATACTTTTTTGATGCTTTAATTTTGTGCAGTAAAGAAGCAAGAATTGGAAATATTAAAATGTCTTTAATGCAATTGTGATAAAAACTCAGTTTAGTTGCACAGAAATATTTGTTATAACTAAAGAAGGGTGGATACCTTGAAAAATACTTCATGTTCACCAGAGAAGGATTCTGAAGAACGCATTCCCAGAGCTGCTTGATGGACCCAGTAAGTGTGTGCTTGTTTCTACTTTTGTAAGTTATTATATTGGACCTTGTGGAAATCTCAGGACAAATGTTTTCTTGCTGGCATAATCTAGTCGATAGTTGAGTTATTGATGACTAGTCTCTGTTAAGAGCCCCATAAACTAGTTTCATTAATTCATCCATTCATCTATCCATCCATTGATCTGCACATCTGTTCAACAAATATTTATCAAGCCTACTATTACATGCTAGGGGCAAAAGTTTTAAACAAGCAATATTCAGTTTTTATTCTGTGGTAGATTTGCAACACTGGCTCCATTTCTCCACTCCACCCTGTTGGCTATATAACTTTACAGTGGTCTTCTATTTTGATTCTTGTCTCAGACATGAAACTTACTTTGGCCAATGAGTTGTTGGCAAGCATGGCATTAGCAGAGGCTTGAAAGCAATTGTGCAATCAGGCTTATTCTCATTCTTACCTTCTTCCTCACCATTAGAACATCTGTGCTGGCTTGTTGGATGATTAGAGACTTGGAATAGAGATGAGTTAGCCTAGTCATTCCAGCCAAGAATATTCTATTTCAGCTGCAGGCCAGCTGACCCCCGTACATCGATATATCTCCCTGTACCTGTGAGATGTTTAACTGAGACCAGACAAACCACCCAGCCAAGCCCAGCCAAGATCAGCAGAGCTGTCTGCTCAAACATCCCAGAGGCACAAGCAAGAATTGCTTATTGTTGGGTGGGCACTGAAGTATTGTGGTTGGTTTGTAGTCAGCAGTACTGGGAATAGTTAATGACACAGCTTCAAAGACTCTTGTCCTTGTATCTTTCCTCCTTGACAACCACACTTCCATTTTTTCTAAGACATGTTGCATATTTGCCCACTGAATGTTCTCACACATTCTACAATAATTTCTTTGGAAGAACAAAATAGCTGCTTGGAGGTATTTACTTCCATGGGTATATGCTTCAGAAAGATTTGGATTGAAACTGCAAAAATCCTATGAGCGTCTATGAAATGGAGGAGATTCATTCACTTATCTCCCATTTATTGGATGCTTGGGTGCTGACTCTGTATCAGACACAGTGCTGGGCATTAGGGAATGGGAGGGAGCAAATGTACGTAAGCCTATCTGTGCAGACTTGGCATTCTGCTGGAGGATACTCTAAATGAGAAAATAGACAACAAACAACACAATATGGAAAGTACTAATATAGAGGGATGAGCACAATTTTGTTTATTTTTAAATCTAGAGAGACACACCTTTAAACAGAAACACTTAAAGAAATACTCTATTAAACCTACTAAACCAGGTTTCCAGTTACAGAATGAATAATTCACAGGGATGAAAGGTACGGCATAGGGCATATAGTCAATGGTATTATAGTAGCATTAGGTGGTGACAGATGGTAGCTGCAGTTGGTGAGCATAGCATAACGTACAGAGTTGTTGAATCACTATGTTGTACACCTGAAATTAAGGTAACATTGGTGTCAACTATACTTTGATTAAAAAAAGAAAATTAAAATATCCTAAAAAATGTTAAAATATAATTATATTATTCACTCATTCATTCAATGAATTCACATTGAACACCTGGTCTAGACAAAAGAGCGAACCAGCTGCTTGGAGGCTATAAAGAACAAGTCCTTTAAAAGGCTTATAATCGAGAATGGGACACCAGCAAAAATAATTAATATAAATCGGAAGGAATTACGTTCTAAAATGGAGGTTTAAAGTATAATTTAAGTGGAGAGCAAAGAACAATTAATTCTCATTAGGAAAATCATGGAGTGCCTTAAGGGTGCCAGGGAATTTAAGCTGGACTTTGAAAATCTCTGATTTATATCTACGCAATACAAATAGTTCTATAAAACAAAGGGTATCAGGATGTGGTAGAGGACTTAGATCACTGGCTGTAAGATTTGGGAAAGTGAAAGCTAAGGGATGCTGCAGAAAAAGAGAACCTTGGAATACTGAAGGCTGGGGGCCTGGGTTCTCTCCTTGGCAGTACAGCTCATTCGTTGTATGACTCTCACCAAATCAGTTAGCCAGTTGAGTTTTCTCATCTCAAAAATGAGTAAAGGGTTTCTGGATGATCTATACAGACTCTTCTAGCTTTAAGACCCTGAGTAATCTAATTAAATCACTCATCGTGTACTTAAACACAATAAAGTGTCCAATATTTTCCATTAGGGATAAGCCAGCATGGGCTCAGTTATTGGGTGTCGTGTTTAAACTCATACAGTGTGAATATTTCATACATTTCAGTTATTCATCTGTGAATACACTTCAATCTTAAGTAGCACATTCAACATGATGGAAATTGTATTTTGGGGAGTGTCAGAATCATTAGTCCAAGTGAAACGGGGGAGGCTTGTGGGGAAGTTGCATTACAGAGTAGAGCATCAGGTGGCCCTGGGTTCGAGTGCTTGTGCTATCACCAACAGTGTGATTCTTGCATAAGTCACTAAACTACTCTCTGCCTCAGTGTTCTCATCTGCAAGTGGGAATACCAATCCTGCTTCATAAAGTGAGGAGCACAGAAGGTAATATGTTCAATGTTACTCATTGATAGTTCATTGTGGATAACGTAGGAGTGAATAAATGAGATCTCTGTATGAGGGTATCCCTCCTTGTATATAAGAGATGTGTTCCTGAAAAATTATATATGACTTGGGTTTTTTAAAACCTCTTTCATATTTGAAGTGTACTGTTTTAAAAGTCCCCACTGTGACTCCTCTTCCCAAACAATTTGTTGTTTCTTAGATTATGTGAAATTTGAATTTATAAAGCAGAGCCATTATTTTCTTAAAGAGTAGATTATACAACTCCTCTCAGTGTGGAGTAAACTGCTAGTTGTCTACTCAGTATTCACTTCCCCCTTCTTTGTAAATAAGATATTATTTGAGGCACCAGTGTGCTCAACTCAAAGACTTCGTTTCACAGTCCTTCTTACATACAAGGGTGGCCAATGTGGAATAAACTGAAGGCAATAGGTAAGGCATCAAGAAGAGCTCCCTTTTACCCATCAGGAAGAATCCCCCTTACTTTGACCCTTTTCTTGTTTGGAATGAAGGTTGGATGTCTGGAGACCCAGAGACATTTTGTGGCTTAGAGAATGGAAGTCCTACACTAAAGGTGGTGGAACAGCTAGACAAGGTGCTTTGTGATGTGGCAGATCAGCCCTGGACTATCCATCTTTGGACTTCCCTTTCTGTGAGAGA
This sequence comes from Mirounga angustirostris, assembly GCF_029215605.1. Classification (NCBI taxonomy): domain Eukaryota; kingdom Metazoa; phylum Chordata; class Mammalia; order Carnivora; family Phocidae; genus Mirounga; species Mirounga angustirostris. The sequence goes on from NW_026991711.1 coordinate 166,702,056, forward strand.
GCAATAACCTTCTATTTTGTTGAAGACTCTGATTTTTTGTTCTTGATATGAGCAATTTATTGCAGTTCCTAACTGATGCACCTATTGGTGACATTGTTAAGGTCAGTGTGCTGGGGGGAGAGTGTGCATGTCAGAACCAGAAATCAGAGTAATAATCATACCTGAGCACACACCCTGCCCCCCGCCCAAGCTAATCATCTGAACAAGATCCTACAAGACTAACCAGTTAATGTTGACAATACTGTTGTTTGTAAAGTTTATTAAACACTCACTTAGATGCTGGGGAAGCATATAGGAAGGATATGTAGTCTAGTCTTGAAGGACCAGGGAATTCTTCATTGGGAAGATGGTGTGTATGCTGGAGACTAAAGGAAAGCAGTAGTTAGCTACTACAATCAAGGTGAAAGGAAGTGGGGAGGGCAGTGGGAAAGGCATTTTCAGCAAAAGGAACAATGTTTGCAAAGACACAGAGGTAGAAGTGAACTATGTCTACTTGAGCGAACTGCAAGTAATTAGTCCATAAATGGGACGTAGTGTCAGAGGAAAGGGATAGGGAGGTAGCAAATAAGGCAGGAAACTAGGCAGGAGAGCAGATCAAACAGACATTTAAGACCACGTTTAGGCAGTTTGCCCTCTTCTAAAAAGGATACACTTCTGCTTTCAACAGTCCATTGTGATGGCATGGAGGAGGAAGGATGGGACAGGCAGGAGTTGGTTGTGTCAGTGAACCAGGTATGAAATGACAGGACTACACTAAGGGTGTGGCATTGGAAACATAAAGAGTAGACAGATTCGGGAGATAATATGGGATGGAACCAGTAGGACTTGATGAATGAGTGGCTTAGTGTCAAAGAAGAGCCCTAGGTTTCTGACTTGGGATCTGTGTTAGTGCAAATTTGAAACTCTCATATTTGCTGCCTCATATAAGAATCCTAAATGTCGGCTTCCTATTTAAAAATGAGCTTGGTCACAATTGGCTTAGTGAAAATTAAATTTTATTGATAAGAAGGGCAAGCCATCTGGCTGTTCTCTGACTGGTTGATATCTATTTCTCTGGGTATAATAAAGATGTAACCTCTGCCACAGGAAGCTATTACCTGATATTATTTATTTCCTGATAAAAAGGAGCAAATCATGCCTGGACATCTGTGGAAAATGAGTTTCTAATAAAGCCAAGGTAGTTAATGTCTAAATGGGAGTTTCTCTTGTAATGATAAATGTCTACGCTGTTGAAATAGTTTCCATAAAACTCAGTAGGTAAGAGGGTAAAGATACTGTGTAATTGTCAATGAGGCAATAAAGGGATGTTTGTTTATTGGGTTTATAATCAACAATGAACTCTAACTCTTACGAAAAATGAAAATGTTTTGGTGTACCAGTTTAGCAATAGAAGCTTCTGTTTCAGAAAAAAATTATATTTTAATATGTATTTAGTATACCATTCAGTGGGTAATAGAAAAAAATATGGAGGGTGCCACTGGGAAAAACAGCAAATGGTGACCATGTGTGGGAGTACAGTGCTAATAGCTCTTAGAACAAAAAAAAAGCATATTGCTGACCATTAAGTGTACACAAAAAGCTGTTTTTCTCTAATTATTCTATATAATTTTTGCTTATAAAATCCTTCACTGCTAAGCTGCTGTCTGTATCAGTGGACTGCTAGAGTGTGGCAGCAAGAGGTAAAGTACACCTTTACCTTGACTACCTGGTTGTTTTTCTCCCTTAAACACCATGATGAAAATAATTAACTGCTTCTTTGGCATTGAATGTCATAGAAACTCATAAGACCAGTATGCTAAAGATGAGTATGTCACACTCAATTGCCGTCCTTGTCTTGGGTGCTCTCTAGACTCAGGTTGGCTGTTGGTGATCCTCTAGAGGTCTTAGTGATCACTGAGCTCCAGGGGGATGTGTGATTATCTTCCACTGACTATGAGGGGGCACCAACAGGGGTTCCTTCTCTTGGAGAAAGTTATCTAGAACCAGTCTGTATTAGTCAGGGTCAGACCAAGCTACTGTAACAAAGAGACCCAAACATACTATGGCTCTAAAACCCTAGAAGTTTACTTCTTTTTTGCATAACAGTTCAGAGGTGAGAATGAGAAGTGTGGGATAGGTGGATGGTCCTGCCCCACCAGCAATCTATGGTCTCAGGTTTGCTGAGACTTGTTGCTTTGCCTTCCCCTCAATTATTGTCCACAGCTGCATGGTCAAAGCCATGCCATAAGCATCACATCCTCTTTCCAGCCCAAGGGAAGAGGAAAAGAGGGAACTGAGGGGAACCAGTGTCCATTTAGAAGATATAACACAGAAGTTGCTTATCGTCTTGGCCAAAATATCATCATATGACCACACTTACCTTCAAGAAAATCTGGAAAATATAGCCTCTAGTTGAGTGGCCAAGTATCCAGGAAAAATTCAGAGTTTTCTAGTACTAAAAGGAAGATGGGGAAAATAGTGATATGGGGGGCATATGGTAATCTCTGCCACACAGTCCTTTTGATCTTTAGTAACTGCTGGCTTTCTCTGAGATGAGTTTCATTTTATGAGGTATTTGGGAAGGGGTCACTGTATCTTACTGATGATGCCCAGATGGTGACTGTTCATTGCTGAGAGAGAAGCCATTGGAAACTACATATTTCAAGTGTCATGTTTAAACGGATACAGTTTGAATATTTCATACATTTCAGTTATTCATACATGAATACACTTCAATCTTAATGTAGCAAACTCAATATGGTGGTAATTACATTGTCTATCATATTTACCATCCTCCCTCAAACTATATCCAAGGGAAACCTAAAATATATGTTGAGAATTTTCCTGTATTGTTCCACAACCTTGTTCCTGGAACATGACAATTAAGATTTGCTACTAAGAAACAAATGATGACGCTTGAAATTGTATGGGGTGCTTTGTTTACTTAACACTTAGAGAAAATATATTAAGACTACATTTGTATTTCAAAATGGAAAATTTTGTTTGTATTGAGTCAAATGTGCCTCAGAGAATTTGGGTTTTTGTTTTCTTCTGCAATGTTAAAATGGCAATTTTCTGTAGGGTTTCCATGACATTCCTTAATGGGTTGGGACTGATGAATTGAGAGGGCCAAATCTTTGGAAGTTTAGGAGATACCAGGATTTTCTATCTGAGATTCCAAAAGAACAATTTGGGGTCATTCATGGCTCTTCACAGCACTAACAATATTATCCATTTAGAGTATGGTTACCTATCTTTCTCTCCAATAGACCCTGAACTCCTTGGGAGAAGGACTTTTCCAACTTTGTGTCTCCTGGGCCCAGTGCACACTTGGCACAAGGTTGGGGTTATTTGAAATGTTGAATGAATGGATGAGGGAGAGGGCAAGTGGGGCAACAGGAGTTGGAAAACCTTTCAGCTTATCAGGATAAAAGGAGGAAAAGACGGGCATGGATACAACAAGTCCAAGGAGCTCCTATCCGATGGCTCTGTTTTCTCATGAGGTATGAAGAGCTATCTTCAGTTGATAGTGAGTTGGGGCAGGGGGATAAGAATTTTGAGAGAGTAGAAAACTTTGAAATTGTTACTCGGAAAACACGAGACAATTGATGGAGAAATACCTGGCAGGATTTGATCTCTTTGACTTCTAGTCCCATCTTCTATTTCTTACCCTCTTTTCCCCTATTGTCTCCTTATCATCACTGATTAAAGATGCTCACATGCTTGCATCTTAAACCCACACACCCCCCCCAACAACCCTAAGTCCCTCTCCAGCCATTGCCTTCTTCCACCTCCCCTTCAAGGACAAACTCCTAAGAAGATTTTTGACTTCTCTACTTTTCCTCTTCCCTTTCCCTCTCCCCCACAGACTTCTCTCTATTTCCTTCATCAGAATCATTCTCACTGAGTCCTAGTGATGTCCTTGTTGCTAAATGCAGCGCAAACTTGAAGTCCTTATCTCACTTGATTTCAGAGCAGCTTTTGACTACTCCTTCCTTCTTGAAATATTTCCTATTTTTTTGGCTTTTAAAATATTTGTGTCTCCTATTTCTCTATCTGCTCCTTTCCAATATTCTTTTCAGGCTCATCTTCTTCTGTCTGTCCTTAAGAATTTGTATTCCTCTCCTCAGGGTTTTGTCTTGGGCTTTCTATTCTCAACCTACATTACCTTGCTGTACAATCTTAGTTACTTCTGCATCTTCCGTTATATCTTTATGCTGATGACTGCCTAACCCACATCTTCAGCTCACATACTTCCCCTTGGCTCCAGACCCATATATCTAGATGCTTCCTGGGCCTCTACATTAGCATGTCCTATAGAACCTAATCTCATTGTTTCCACAACTCAATTCATCACCATTTTTTTGACACCTGCTCTTCCCCCGTATTCCCTAGGTTAGTCAGTGGCATCTTCCCCCATTTGGAAGACAATCCATAAATCAGACATCATCCCTACCTGCTAGCTCTCCATCACCATTATTTTACCTCTTAAAAGTCTCTCATGAAATACTGCCACACATTACTGGACTCTAGGCTAGCCACATACTTCCAGTTCATTGCCTCTCCAACCCAAACCTGCATATTGCAACCAGTGTCCTTTCTGAATGCAAATTTTATCATTTTCTCCCTTGCTTAAATTTTAAAGATGTACCCTTTCCCTTCTCCTTTTGCACTTTTACCAGGCTTATACTCCTTCGTGATTTGACCACTCTTCATCTTTAACCATCCCCCCTCTGGCTCTCTAGACTATATGCAGACTGACTTCTTTTTAGTTACTTTACCATACCATGTTTTCTCTCATCTCAATGTGATACTTTTTCTGTCTGGGACTCTCTTTAATTGCTCTCTCCTTCTCTGCCTGGATATCATTCATTCATTCATTCATTCATTCATTCATTCAACAAATATTTTATTAATATACTATAGCATTAGTGACTCACTACTAGGCACTAAGGATAAGGCTAGTGAATAAGATAGAGAAGTCCCTGTCCACTAACATCAGGACTGATGCTGTTCTAATCAAGTTTTTGTGTCTTCTTTCATAACAGGCATCCAACTAAACCTCATTTGTGGATTCTTCAGCGATGCCCAAGGAAAACTTTTCACTGCATCCTTCCTTAGGGAAGGATACTGGGTGGCTCACAAATCAAAATAAAAGCTCAGTGATGAGGCTTCATAGGAACAATATCCAAGAAAGCTCTAGGATCTCAGGGTCAGGAACCCTTGGATTGGTTCCTCATGTGCAAGGATGGTGTCTTTGTGCTTACAGTTCCTGAGAGTGCTTCTTTAGCTTCTAGATGTGTGAGAAACCTGAAGCATGTTTCTCAAGCGGAAGCTCCAGACTAAGTCAACAGGTTTTTTTCACGGGAAGACTGGGCTTGTGTTTCAGTCTATTATCTGTGCAGTGTCCTGGCGTGGTGGTTTGCCAAGCACTGTCTTTCCAGTTGTTACATTCCTATGAAGCTCAAGAATGCAGCCCACTTAACCACCAGGGCCAGGCAATCAAGGGGCAACCCATATGTGGATTGCACGGGCCCAATAACTTTAGCTGGGCAGCTAGAGAGTGTAGGGGGTAGGGCACACTCTCTGGCTTCAGAAAGGCAGCAGGAAAATATATTGACAACAGAGCCTGCAGGCTTCAGGAATGCAATGGGAGTGCCTTGTCTGTGCCTGTTTACCTGCTTTAAGCTGGGAGACAGAGAACCCTGCAACTGCTTGCCCTTGGCAGCCCCAGCCAGGGAGCCACGCAGTACCACAACCACCCATGCTTTCTGGCTTCAGCAAAGCAGTGGGATAGTGCCACTCTGGTCTTTTTTTTTTTTTTTTTTTAAGATTTTTTATTTATTTATTTGAGAGAGAGGATGAGAGGAGAGAGAGAGCACATGAGAGGGGGGAGGGTCAGAGGGAGAAGCAGACTCCCTGCCGAGCAGGGAGCCCAATATGGGACTCGATCCCGGGACTCCAGGATCATGACCTGAGCCGAAGGCAGTCGCTTAACCAACTGAGCCACCCAGGCGCCCCTTTTTTTTTTTTTAAAGATTTTTTATTTATTTATTTGAGAGAGAGGATGAGAGGAGAGAGAGAGCCACTCCAGTCTTAAAAGGGAACAGGAGGGTGCCACCTCTGAGCTCGTCCACCTGTACTAGCAGGGTAGGTAGAGGGTGCAAAAAATGGGGTCTTTCTCTGCCTCCATCTCTAGGGAGAGTTTCAACTGTCCCCTACCCCTCCAGCAGGTATTTTTTAGATTAGTAGATAATCCCTTTCACATACAGTCTAGGTGTGTTTTAAATTGCCGGTTTTTGCTGGGTCTTGGGATGAGTGAGATGCACGTGCACATGAGCTCTTTAAAGGGGGACTCTCCATTTCCTATAATATAATACTTTGGGTCCCCTGGGTTTCTGAACCAGATGTTATAGAAGCTTATCTCTCTGTGCAGATCCCAGGTATTAAGGTGCCTGATGTGGGGCACCGAACCCTCACTCTTCCAAGAGAAGCACCGGCGTGGTGACACATGGGGTGGGGTTTTTGGCAAGACCATGTCTCTGCCTCCCCTACCCACATCTTGATGTGGTATTTTTGTCTTTTGTTGTGGAAAAGCAGTTTACCCAGTTTTCAGATCTTTTTCAGAAGAAAATGATCCATATGTAACTATAGATCTAGTGTGTCTGTGGGAGAAGGTGAGTTCAGGGTCTTCCTACACTGCCGTCTTGCGGAAGTCCATGGAGAAACACCTGCTCTGGTTAGGACTTTTTATAGGTCAATAGGGTATTAGGGCTACATGGACACTAAACAATCCTATAACACCAACCCTTTATTTTTAAGATGAGGAAGCTAAGGCCTGAAAGTGGTTATCCTGTCCAAAAGGATATGATGATAATGTTTTAGCAACTCTACTAGGCTGAGCAATTGAACTAGTTAATTCTTTTGTGTATCATAAATATAGATCCATAAGTATTACAGACCGAGAGGAGTCATTATCTGAAAGTGAGGCAGGGAAAGTGATTAGATGAAGAAAGTCATAACACCAGTTCTGCCTCCTTCATAGTTTTTTCATTAGACCCCATGAATAATACTGTGAAATGTCATGATAAACAATAAAATGCCATAAAAATGTGAGGCTGCATTTCTTTCTCCAGATAAGCCAGTTAAATATTGGCTAATTTTCTGCAAAAGTCATTTGTGCTTAAGTGAGGAGCTTATTCTATTATGCCTTAAAATCCCTCTGGTTTCAGATTTCTTTTTCTTTCTTTCTTTCCTTCTTTCTTTCTTTCTTTCTTTCTTTCTTTCTTTCTTTCTTTCTTTCTTTCTTTCTTTCTTTCTTTCTTTCTTTCTTCTTTCTTCTTTCTTCTTTCTTCTTTCTTCTTTCTTCTTCCTTCCTTCCTTCCTTCCTTCCTTTCTTTCTTTCTTTCTTTCTTTCTTTCTTTCTTTCTTTCTTTCTTTCTTTCTTTCTTTCTTTCTTTCTTTCTTTTTCTTCCTCTCTTCCTTCCTTCCTTTCTTTCTTTTTTTATGTAGTGTTCCATGATTCATTGTTTGCATATAACACCCAGTGCTCCATGCAATACATAACCTCAATACCTATCACTGTGCTAACCCATCTGTTTTTTTTTTTACATTTTTTTATTTTATTATGTTATGTTAATCACCATACATTACATCATTAGTTTTTGATGTAGTGTTCCATGATTCATTGTTTGTGTATAACACCCAGTGCTCCATTCAGTACATGCCCTCTTTAATACCCATCACCGGGCTAACCCATCCCCCCACCCCCCTCCCCTCTAGTTTCAGATTTCTTAGCTCTCCTAAGCATTTATAGAGTTCCAAAGTAGACTAGGGTCACACTTACATAGTCAAGCACCTTTGTGGGCTGAAAAGCTCTGAGGTTCACCTCATACTTTGGTATGGACCAAGGGATATATATTACTTCTCCTTATAAGACAGATGTCTCTAAAGGACCAGAGGGCATGTGAGGGTGGGAAGATAGGCTGGACGACAAGCTTAGTTCAGGGGCAAGCTCTGGAATGTAGTAGGGTCATTATAAGTTCTCTAGGAGGCACAAGAATATTAGGCAACCCTAGTCAAAGACTGATAGAACACACCATTAAATAAATAGAAGTGAATAACATACTCTTGAAATGAAGACAAATGCATTTTAGCTTGATTTTATTTTCTCATTTTTCCTTAGGGGGCCAAGTTGCCTAGGAGTCTCACAAGTGGAATTGCTATTAATCATGATCATTTACCTTCCAGAGAGGAAAAACAAAGTTCAATGTATGCAAGCTGTATTTCTAAAACTCTGGTACATTTGAAGACTGTTGCTTTATTCTTCTGAGGAACTACCAATTACAGAAGGACAGAAAAAAGCTTATAATCAGGGACATAATGTCAGACTTTTTAGCACTTTCATTTAGGACATTTATCCAGCCTGAAAAAAACAAAAAAATTATTGCGTTTCCATTCCAGATTTGTTCCAGAGAAGGCTTTTCACTTCCCCTCCCATGACTCAGAATCTTAATATAAAACACATAGGGGCTACTGGGTAGAAAAAGAACAGGATCAAATGGGAATTTAGGGATCTACAATTATAATAAATATCACTCTGTGGACAAGGTAAGAATGATTACGAAGCATATCCCTCAGGCCTGCCCTCCACACCTTCTCCACCTGACTAACTGCCTTGTGTACAGATATTGTGAGTACTTTGGGTCTGAAGACCAATACCTGGTGGGGATCTGGTCATGTCTGAGGAAAAACACTGAAACCCAAACCTTCATTCAGCGCCCAGACCAACCATGGCCAAATTCATCCTCCCATACCTTCTTATTTTTTCCTCTTGGTATATATCTATAGATAGATAGATAGATAGATAGATAGATAGATAGATAGATAGATAGATACAAATATTACATATATATATATATAGCATATTTAACTGCCCAATGTTTAGAAAAATGCCCAGTGGTAAGTTTTCATCCTAAAATAATGGTCTGATAAAAGCAGCTTGTGATCATCTATATTCTGAATAATTTAGGTCCTGTACATCCATGACCACCTCTATTTCTAAACACTAATGCGATCCTTTTTCTCCTTCTTCATTTAATTGATTCTTCACTTGTTCCTCACAATAACAAAAAAAATGGGTTTGAGGTTGCCTGCGGTGATATGTGGAATATAAATATAACAAGAAAGGGATGAGGAAATTGGAGTGAAAGGGAAATTGGATTGCAAAAATGAGAGACAGCCAGGGATGAGGTTAACACTTGGAAACACAAATGATAAAGTTCTCTTGAAAGCCAGAGGTTGGCTACCTTGTTCTGAGCTTCTTGAGTAACAAGGGAAATGGGATGAGTTGCAATAGTCAGTGTCCAATAGTCAAAAATATACCAGTCATTCCTGAGAACTTTATACATCAACTCTCCACATTTCATGAATAGTACCAAACTTTTGACCATTTTTGTTTCTCCATTCTGTAATAAGCTGGAACAGGAAGATGGAGCAAGATGTATATACCTCTTAGGCTGATGTGAGTCTGAGTTCCTAATGTAGCAGCAGTTCCTAAATTAAGTTGCACACCAGAATCATCCAGAAAGCTTTAAAAAATACACATTCCTGGGGCCCACCCACAAAGATTGTGGTTTTGTAGGTATGGGGTGGAAAATGAGAAATGTATATATATATATTTTTTCTCCAGATATTTCTGCTCTAGCAAGTCTAAAGATATATATTTAGAAATTTCCACTTTGTCCCTGATGCTCATCACAATAATTGCACCCACTTTGCTTCAGATGACTAAAAGCCATTCCCTCCCCCCAGCAGGGAGCTTAATTCTGTAACATCTCCCATTGGCAGGTGTGATCTACTAACATTGGCCATCACTGAACTTCCCTGCAATGCTTCTGCCCTCTGCAACCGTGTATTCCGTACTGATTTGTTAAGTAGTATGCTTTCCTGGGCCTTCATGTATACCAGAATCATCCTGTAGGTTTCCCAGCTTTTACTGGCATACCCATTATTGCCTACTTTCCTAATGCTTTTGATCCTTCCTTCAACCAAATGGTACAGTATTTCTACATTACTTAGTGTGGGCCACTACTTTCTCTAAGCTCCTGAGAACCCTCCTAGTGATGTATTAGCACTGTCTAACTGGTCTCTTGCCAAGTGTTAAATTCTAGGTTACTTTCATACCTATAAATTCTCCCTTATCTGCCTTTATGTTCTACCCCCTCCTTAATCCTTGGAATTCAGTCCTGTACAACTCTCCTATCCCTGTCAGTACTGTTGTCTAGGTCCTATAGCTCCTTTGGCCTAGGATCCCTTTCTTCACCTAGCATGCCCAGCACTTCCCAGGCCAAATTTTGGTATGAGTTAAATCTAGTTATTTGAGTGGCCAGGAGGAAGATAGGGCAGGTCCTGAGTAGAGTCCACTTATCTCACAAGGACAGAGTCCCTCTGCCTTACCTTCCATCAAGGGAGTTGGGGAGGGGGGGGCATTAACCTTTAACAGGGAGGAGTGGGTTACTTCTACAGGAGAACCTGAGGACTTAAGGTTGTCAAGTGCATCAACCTAGATATCTTTGTCTCATGTCTCAAGGTCCATTCCTTCCAAACTGGGGCCTTGACCTTGGCGTATCAGACCTGCCAGGGATGTTGAATTGTTGGGAGTTATACGACTCTTGTTTTTGTAAGTCTTGGGCATGGTTCTCAACTTTGTTTGCCCTCCAATGGCAGGAGATGAAAGTCACATGATATGCCACAAAGCAGGATTTGGCTTACATACCTAGTCTTTCAATGGTGATGAATTACCCTTATTATTACCATTTCCTCCATGTTCCTCAAATGCCTCATACATCAGACCTGCTAAATATTCTAGTTCACTAGTTTACCATCCCAGTTCACCACCACTGAAAGTTTTGACACATACTAGGGTCCATCCATGTTCCACCTACCATCAGTGATAGGAGCTATTATTAACTGGCTCATGGATGATCTGGCTCCCAAGTCTTATTGTTGTATCATTCTGGGGACCCCTCCTAACAGACCAACTATCACAGATCAAGTTCCCTGGGAAGAAGTAATCTCTGGATAGACTCTTGTGGGAAAAGGAAGAAATCAGGAGTGAGCAGAGGGAGAAATTGGGCTGTGATGCATTCATAACCAAGATCACAGCCAATCCCATGGTTTGCTCTGAAGCGGGGGTGGCTCTGCGTTGTCATTCCAAATTGGGGCAAAGAGCCTGGCCTTACATCTCTGACCAGTCACTGAATGTGGGCTCTCCCAGGAAGGCGATGTGAGCTTAGCTTAGGCAGTTCTCTTTAACAAAGAACAATCTCGGCCACAGGAATCAATCATGAGCTGTCAGCCACCAACATTCCCAGCAGCTGGGGAAATGAATGCCTTAGTTCTGAGAGGGCGGAGGCCTCTGGATGGCCCAGCGCAGTGTCCATTAGAGAAAGGAAAGCAATTAGGGCTTTGAACTTTAAGTCACTTACATAAAATATGTAAAGTCTGATTTGTTTCCTGCTGTATAGACAAATATAATATCACAGAATCATCTGAGACTGAGACTTAGAACACTAATGTTAATTTAGAGAGATGAAGGGGAAATCATTAGATGGCTCTCCAGTGATGTAAATCCAGACATTCCTTCTGATGGTGGTCACCTCTTTAAAATTCTCCTCCTCTTTTTTTTTTAAAAAATTTTATTTTATTATGTTATGTTAGTCACCATACAGTACATCATTAGTTTTTGATGTAGTGTTCCATGATTCATTCTTTGCATATAACACCCAGTGCTCCATGCAATACGTGCCCTCTTTAATCACCATGCTAACACATCCCCCCACCACCCCCCCTCTAAAACCCTCAGTTAAAATTCTTCTCTCCTCTCAGTCTAAGAGAGCCTGAGGTTATTAATTACAGTTCCCCCAGGTCTCTATCCTGTAAGCACTATAGTCTATATTCTTAGAAAATACAAGAATCAAAGACTACCTGTCCTGCTGGTAGGTGGCTTGCAAGGCTATTTCCAGACTTGATCAATTGTAAATTCTTCCACTGATTTATGAGAGCTGATTGGGGGATGCAGGAGGGAGAGGAGAGGGAAAAGAGCACCACATTAAATATGCATATAAATTATAGGATGCATCTTAATTTCAGAAATGTTAAAATGTGCATAATTATGTGCCTCAGTAAGGAGACGATGCCGTATGAGGCAGTGGTGAGTGTTATAATAAAAAGACACAAATTATGAGAAAAGCCAGGGAGAGAAAGAACATTCCAGAAATAACAGGAAAAGGCTCATGGGAGAGGTAAAATTTGAATAAGGCCTCGAAGGGAAAAATATGACACATTTAAGAATGTGTGTGATCCTATGGTTATTGACCTTTAAAACATGTATTTATCTATTCATCTTGGTCTAATCTAGTAGATAAAATCACACTTTACTGTTCTATTCTTCATTTTAGCTGAGTCTCATAGTATATTAAATTTGTGGGGACCTAATTATTGATCCACTCACATTATATAGTTATTTAACTATTTAAGTGATATTTGCATATATATCATGTTATGGTGTCAAGAGACCTTGCAGCAAAGGAAGCCTATTAAAATATCAGTAGAGCTAATGGTGTTTACATTTGCTTTGCTATTTGTTAACATTTTCCAGCTGAGTGTTGTAATCTAGTGGCAACAGGGACAAAATAATAAATTTGTAACTAATATGACATAGTTACCTTAAATATGCAGGAAAGCAATGGATATAAAGTCATTCTCAGTTACTATTGCATTTCACATCTGTGTGTGGTAGAACCAGATAAGAAAAACATAAAATTATATGGTGAAATTACAATATTTTGGCAAACCCGAAAACATTTTTGAATTAAAATGCCTGTTTCTTCTGCTTATAGAATTAACATGTGCTCGTTGTAAAAAAATTTAGAAAACAGAGACAAGTGAAAATTAGGATGGATTATTTACTTATAATTCTTGGTAAGGCAAGAATAGCAATATGGCAATAGAAAACAGGAATAATGTCATCATGGGGTGATTTTTGAGTGTTATGATAGAAAACCAAGTCTCAAATTAAAATGAGCGTGCACGCACCCCCCCCCCACGCATGTGTGTGCGCACGCACACACACACACACATACACACACTGCATTCTATAGCTCAAGTCTTCTGGAAAATAATAAGTCTCCCTATCTCCCTACCTCACTCCCCCATGTTTCCTTATTGGTCTTTTTCAACAAACTAAGCCCTTGTGAATAACATGAATATCCACTTTTACAAGGCGTATAGAACAAGGAGCCAGAAAGGCTGCTATCCCAGTACGTGTGAGGCAGTTTTGAACCTAACAAGGAAATTTAAGATGATTTCAAAGCTGGTGTAATGGCACTGTCTTGAGAATTATTGTTTTTCCCCAGAAGAAATGCCAGACATTGGCTGTGACACTTCAGAGTTGTTTTGGAGCAGGGCTCTTAGTTGTCATTGTAATGGTGATGTATAACATATAATAAGATTTGTTGATTTAGGAAAACCACATCACATATAAAAACATCCATTTATAACCATTTGACCAGTCTATCTTTAAAGGGATTTGACTGCATCTACTAAATCTCTCTAAAACTAAATCTCCCTTGTGTTAGTTGTGGGTCTGCTCTGTAAATCTTTTGGCAAGAGTTAAGATAAAATGATCAGAGAGTAGAAGTGGAACTTTGGGCAATACACCTATGCACTGAATACTGATGGTATGACATAGAACAAGAGCCATTTCCTGAAAGTGAGCTGCATTATGGAGGCAGATGGTCATCTGAATACATGTCATTCACCATAACTTATTCTGAACTAATTACCTAATGCAAGAAACAGATGTCCAGGGAGCCTCATAAATGATATATGGGTGACTTTACAGTGTAGCCAAAATTATGGCAGCTATTAAAATGCCATTGATGTCCAAAATAGAAGAAAAAGGTATGTTGAATAATATTTTATAATCATGTTTTCCTCAGAAATTCAAAGCATCTTAGCGGCAGTAACATGACACGTGCATATTAGTAACCATAAAATAGGGCTATTTGTGAGCTTGCTTATTCTGTGTAGGTGGTTAGGGTGCCTTTATTTAAATTATTGCTTCTGCAGAACAAAATAGTATCCCTGTGACCTGCAGACTTAAATGCAACTCTGAAGGTTTCCAGTACCCAGGCAGGATCTGTTCTTACAAACACTGCAATGTTTGCTGTGTCCTTAAAAGGAAGCCAGTTGTAAAACTAAGATCTGGTCTAAGAGATGAGCTCAGGTTTCTTAACTCCCTATTTACTTTGGTCTCTGGTAGATGAACACAATGTCTGTTTACTCCTCCTGACTAGTTAGGGAGCTCTGATTTGATCAAACAGGTACCTTTTAGCAAATCAGGTCTTTTAAGTGCTTTCTGCTTTCTTTTATTTTCCCTTATTATTAAGAAGTGTATCCAACATACTGAACTGTGTAGAGAGCAATGCAACAAACACAGTTACCAGCTACCAAGATTTAATAAATGCTTCTGTTTTGTCACATTGCTTCAGATCTTTTATGGGAACGTGGTGGGAAGAAGAGAACACTCTAAAGTTGAGAAAGACTTTTCCAAGCCCATTTTCCTCCCTCTCCAAGGGAAATCTCTATCTCAAAGTTGATGTTGTGTCCTTCCTTTCCATATTTTTTTTTGTTTGACTAGGTGCTTGTGTATGCATAGGAATATACAGAATAGATATATATATCTATTCAGAGTACACAGAATAATACACAAAATTAATGGCATTATTACTATATATATTCCAAGACTTCCTTTTTTATCTAACACTATGTTTTCTAGGTCCTATCCATATGAGTACAAGTGGGTCTAGATCTTCACTTTAACTCTGATTTAAAATCCATTGTATGAGATATACCATAAGGCTTATTCACCCAGGTCTCTGTCCTTGGATGTTTGGGTCATTTCTAATTTTTCTTTAATACCAACAATACTCCAATAAACATCTTTGTATCTAGAAGTAGAATTGCCTGTTCATAGAATTGATCTTTTTTTTTCTTCTGTCCTTTCATTTTTCTTGTTCATTTGAGGGAGTTTGTTAATTTCTTAATTCAATCTGTTATTATATAATGCAAATATCGTCTTCAATTCTATGGTTTATTTTTAAACATTGTTTGTGCTCTCTTTTATTCCTAGTGAAATTTATCAGTTCTTTCCTTTATAATTGGTGCTTTTGTTTTGTTAAAAAAAATCCTTTCTTATTAGATTTAGTAAAGAGAGTAACTTCTAATTTCTACTAAAAACACTGGAGTTTTATTTTTCACATTAAATCTTTTATCCATCTGGAATATTTAGACATAGCATGAGAAAGGGGTCAAATTTAATATTTTTTCTATATGAAAACCAATTTACTCATTACCAGTTCTTGCATATTCCATTTTTAAAAAACTGATCTGTAACATCATCCCTTTCCTACGTTAAGTTTTTGTGTAAGACAGACATTACTAGCACTCACCAATATCTCATTATCCTATCGTTTCTGGGTATGTCAAATACTAACTCCCAACTCTTCTCTGGCTTGGCTGGGCCACATAGCTAGAAATGGCCAGTGACCTATGAGCAGAAGCCATGTGTGTCAACTTTGGGAAAAGATTGAAAAATCCTTGATCAATCTTTCAGCTTCCCTGGAGAATGTGTGTTGAGATGGCAGAGCCACAAGATAGAGCTCCCTGATTGTTAAATCACCTCATGGTCATTTGTACTAACAGCAAACTCTGTATGAGCAAGAAGTAAACTATAAGTGCTAAACCTCTGAGATTTCCAGGCTACTTTGTTGTCGTAGCTTATCCTGATTAATATACCATGGTTCTGATTCTGGGCTCTCTGTTTTCTTCCATTGGTTTATCTGTTTATCCTAGCATCAATACCACACTGTCTTAATTATTTTGGTTTTATGGGAAGTCTTGGTTTCTCATAGGGCAAGTCTGCATCTCTCTTCTCTTTCTTATCTTCTTTGACTTGTTACCTTCGCAAATGAATTTTGGAATTATTATCAAGGGTAATGAAATTGCTGCTGAGACTATGATTAGAATTTTATTAAATTTGGTCTTTAAGTTGGGAAGAAATGACATCTTCATTATATCGAGTATTCTCTCCAAAGGCATGATAAACCTTCTCCATTTATTAGGTTTAACCATATTAAAATGCTATTTTTTTTTTTTTGTAGCTCAAAATGTGCAAAACACAAAAGTAGACTTGAGCGAATGGAGAGACAGCACATTTCTTGTTTTGCTTAGGACATCTTAACATAATCAAGATGCTACTTCTCCCTAAGTTAATTTTTAAATTAATGCAATCCTAATAAAAACACCAGTACCAACAAGCTCCTTGTTGCAGCTGAACAAGTTGATTCTAAACATAATAGGAGAAAATAAACACACAGAAATCACTAGAAAAATGCTGAATAGGAAAAAGCATGAGAGAAGACTAACTCTCCCAGATATCAGAGCACACTCCAAAGCTTCTATGATGAAAACAGTATGGTACTGGCGGTGCATGAATAGACAGAACAATAGAACAGGATAGAAAGTTCATAAACCACCTATGTGGAGAAATCTAGTATATGAGGAAGGTGGTATCTCAAATTATTGGGGCAAATATTGGCTTTTCTACCATAGGGCGTTGAGACAACTGGATAGCCACTTGGAAAAAGATAAAACTCACACTACACACAAGAATAAACTCCAAATTAATAGAAGATCCATATGAAAAAATAAACCTACAATGACTAGGAGATATGGATGAGTTCTTCTATAATCCAAACCTAGACAAAGTCTTTACAACTATGACTTGAAACCAAATATAATAAAAGAAAAAACTGATAAACTGAGAATATTCTGTTCAGTAATTGGCCAAAATTCTTAAAAATGTCAACGTCATGAAAGACACAAAGAAAGAAAAATTTGAGAAATTCAGATTAAAGGACACTAAAGCAACATGATAACTATATGTAATGCATAATCTTGGGTTGGATCCTATACTGGAGGAAAAAGATACATAATTTAAATAATAGGAAAGGCTGACTGTGGATGGAAGATTAAAATCTAATGAATTGAAGATTAGATAAAAATATTGTTATTTTTGTTAAATTTCCTGATGTTGATAACTGGACTATACAGTAGTTACATGAAGAGAATATCCTTTAAGGGATCTATCTATCTATCTACCTATCTATCCATTTGTCTATATAGATACAGATATTTATTCAGGGTCATCATAATCATGTATGTTTTTTCCAGTTTTCTGCTGTTATGAACGACATTGCTATGTACATTCAGGCATGTGCCTTTTGGTGCACAAATGAAGGCTTTATGGTATATGCCTGAAATTAAACAGCTGGACTACAGAGTATCTGCATTTTTTACGTTATTGGAAAATGTGGGTGCGCCAATGTACATCCCCACCAGCTGTGTGTAGATGTAACTGATGCTCCACATCCTGGCCAACATGTGGGATTGTATGACTTTATAACTTCTGCCAATCTAGTGAGTGTAAATGGTGTATTTTTTGCAGTTTCAATCCGCATTTCCTCAATTTCTAGTAAGGGAACAACATGTCTTATGTTTATTAACTCTGTGTTTCTTCTTCAGTGAAGTGCTGATTCAGTTTATGCCTCTGTCCGTTCACTTGTCTTTTTTTACTTTTAGGAGTTCTAACTATTCTGCATACTAATCCTCTGTTTAATATATGAATTGTAAATATCTTCCGCCAATGAGTGGATTATTTTTACCTGTTTTTACCTGTTAAATAATATCCAGTTAAATAATTTTAACTTTGGGGTAGTCAAAATATCAATATTTTCCTTTATTTTTTGTTTATTTGGCCATATTGAGGTACATTTTTTTCCTCACCAAAGTCTATGAAGAAAAGTTTTATTTCCAACTTTAACCTGAATTAAAAAGGATTTTTTTGGTTATACTGTGAGGGATCTAGTTCATATTTTCAATACACATAGCCAGTTATCCAAGCACCAGTAATCCATCCTTTCCTCACTAATATGCAAAGTCTTTTCTGCGATACATCAATTTTCCATATATGGGGATTAGTTTCTGGACACTCTACTTTTGTATTTTGGGTTTTAATATTTTATTTATTTATTTGATACAGAGAGAGAGCAAACAGGGGGAGCAGCAGAGGGAGAGGGAGAAGCAGGCTCCCAGCTGAGCAGGGAGCCCGATGTGGGACTCGATCCCAGGACCCTGAGATCATGACCTGAGCGGAAGGCAGATGCTTGGCCAACTGATCCACCCAGGTGCCCTGGACACTGTACTTCTTTTGTTTGTTTATCCCACACCAATAGCGTGCCATCATGCTGTTTTCATAACCACGGCTTAGTATCTGTGAGGACAAGTCACTCAATCTTTTTCTTTTTTTTTTTTAATTATTATGTTATGTTAATCACCATACATTACATCGTTAGTTTTTGATGTAGTGTTCCATGATTCATTGTTTGCGTATAACACCCAGTGCTCCATGCAGATCGTGCCCTCCTTAATACCCATCACCAGGCTAACCCATCCCCCTACCCCCTCCCCTCTAGAACCCTCAGTTTGTTTTTCAGAGTCCATAGTCTCTCATGGTTCATCTCCCCCTCCGATTTCCCCCCCTTCATTCTTCCCCTCCTGCTATCTTCTTCTTCTCTCTCTCTTTTTTTTAACATATAATGTATTATTTGTTTCAGAGCTATGGTAAGCGCTGTGAATTGTGTAAGACTGTTGAATCACAGCACTGTACCTCTGAATCTTTTTCTTCTTTTTATGCAGAGAAGTTTTTTTCTTGGTCTTCAACACAAATTTTAGAATCAGCTTTTCAAGATACATGAAAAATCTGGTTGAGATTTTTGTTGGAATGACATCGAATCTATGTACGGATTTGGAGAGAATTGATATTTTTCCAAGTTTTCCCACCCAGGAATGTAGTACATCTCTCTGCTTATCCAGTTTTTCTTACGTGTCCTAGGAATGCATTAAAATTCCTTTTATCCATTGATTCTGCTAGCTGTGGGAGGGCTTTACCCCACATCAGTTCCACCTGCTCTATTTACTGGTAATATCCTCAAACTCATAAAACATATATCAGATCAATATTTTTAACAGATTCCTCAAAAGATTAATACTCCAGTGATCAAGGTTGAAAGTGATAGCTATACATAGAAAAGAGTAAACAAACCAAATCTGCAAAGAAGTTTCAGTTTATTTGAAATTAAGGTGGGTTGAGACAATTTATGATCCTAACCTGAGGCATTCCTTTTTTATTAACCTCTTCCCTGATCTTATTTCTAGAACAATTCTGAAACTTCTATTTTCTAATGGAGGTTTCTATTTTAGAATATCCATTTAAATCCTAACTTTCCCCCCTAAACTTCAAAATTACATTAATGCTTTCTTTTCCAATACCCCAAATGCTCAAAAGGAAAGATATTTCCTCTCCAGATTTTTATTATGAAAATTTTGAAGTCAGAAAATTTGCAAGAACAGTTAAAATAGAAACCATATACTCACCATCTTCTTCCTCCCTCCCTCCTTCCCTCCCTCTTTCTTTCTTTCTTTCTTTCTTTCTTTCTTTCTTTCTTTCTTTCTTTCTTCCTTCCTTCCTTCCTTCCTTCCTTCCTTTCTCTTTTTTTCTTTCTTCTTTCTTTCTTTTTCTCTATCTAGCTATCTGTCATCCTCTCTTTCTCTCTTCTATCATGTAATCTATATTTGTCATCTACCTACCCATCTTAGTCTGCTAGGGCTGCTATAACAAAATACCGTAGACTGAGTAGCTTAAACAACAGAAGTGTATTTTCTCACAGCCTGGAAATCAAAGATCAAAGTCGTTAGGTTGGGTTTCTCCTAAAGCCTCTTTCCTTGGCTTGCCCTCTTGCTATGTCCTCCCCTAATCTTTTCTCTTCTGTGCACACTCCTGTCTCTTCCTTTACTTATAATGACACCAGTCCTATTTGGTTAAGGTCCCACTCTTATGATATTATTTAACCTTAATTACTTCTTTAAGAGCCATCTCCAAATATAATCACATTGGGGATTAGGGTTCAACATAAGAATTTGGTGGGGGGGATCAATTCAGTCCATAAATCAATTAATCTCTCTCTCTATATATATCATCTATCTATCTATCTATCATCTATCTATCTATCTATCCATCTGATCTTGTTGACTTTTCAGTGGGAATTTCAGTCATGACCCTTCACTGTTAAAGACTTACATCTCCTAAAATAAGAGCATATTCCTGCATAACAAATGTATTATATCACTTACAAAAAGAAACAATAATACCCTAAAACCATCTAATATCAACTCTATATTCAAATTTTCCTGGTGGTGAGTTTGCTACATCTATTTTTCCTTCTATACCTATTAGCATACTTCTTTAAAGAAGGGTTTATATCATCAACTAGGGATAAACTTTAGTTGCCTCTCAATAACCAAGTTAAATTAAAGCACAGATTCCTACTCTGGCATTCCTAGAGACCTAAGGATACACTTCTGGGAGTTTGGTGAACTTCTTGAAAGTCCATATGTAAATTTTTCTTAGGAGGACATCCATGGTATACTCAAGATTCTCAAAGGTGTCTGTCATTAAAAACTACTTTTTAAATTTTTTCTAGTTATCTGGTGTCACATATGGAGTTCTCCATGTTGATTGAGACTTAAGAATTATACCTCCTTTGAAATACAGTTGACCTTTGAACAACACGGGTTTGAACTGCATTAGTCTACTTATACTTGGATTTTTAAAAAAAATACAGTACAATATTGTAAATGTACTTTTTCTTTATGATTTTTTAAATAATATTTTCTTTTCTCTGGCTTGCTAATTTATTGTCAGAACACAGTATATAAAAATACAGCATACAAAATAGGTGTTAATTGACTGTTTCTGTTATCAGTCAACAATAGGCTACTAGTAGTTACATTTTGGGGAAGGCAGAAGTTATATGTGGATTTTTGACTGTGCAGGGGTTTGGCACCCCTCTCCCCAAACCACCCCCAATGATGTTCAAGGTCAACTGTATTGATATGTTCCATTTAAGAATGTATATTGCTGATAAAAGAAGGCCGAGTAGAGTTATAATATTTGGGAAAGTAAAGGGAAATAAATACAACTATTAATTAGGATCCAATTTATGGTGCTATTGTGAAGGATAATAATTTCTTAGCTTAAATAATATTCAATGTCTTGATCACAAGTACTATTAAGGGAAAACAGTGACTGAGCTGGGTTCTTTGTTAGTCTGTAAAATTAAAACATACCCTAAAAATTAAAGCATCATCTTTTGCAGACAGGCACTAATGACTCTGGGGCTGACAGGTTAGTTTAGTTCAAGCATTTCATACATGATTAAAGTTAATGAGTGAACTGTAAGCAGGACTCTACTTAATGAATGTGCTAATTGTTTTTCTTGCTGCAAATATTAGTGCTGCTTTTAACCACAATATACAGAAGATTAGGAGCCAATTCATTATACTTTGTTTAATGAGTTATATTTATACAATATAACAGCATTGTTAAATTCATATAGTACCCTTTTAATATTCAAAGCACTTTACTAGAGTGTTCTATTTTAAGCTCAAAGCCATCCTTTGTCAGGAGGGAAGGCAGAAACAGTATGCCTATTTTAGCACAGTGGTTATGAGTGCAGACTCTGAATTCATGCTGCCTGGATTTTGAGTCCTACCTCTCCCACTTACCAGCTGTCCAATCTCAGAAGAGTTATTGACCTCTCTGTGCCTCAGTTGCCTTGTTCATAGAGTGGGGCAAGTGATAGAATCTACCTCATTGGCTGTTATAGTATTGGTGAGTTAATGCTTGTCAAGTGTTTAAAGCAGTTCCAAGTACGCTGCAAGCTTCATAAGTGTATCAATAATATCATCGGTTCCACCTCTACCCTTGTGGTACATTCTTTACACAGCATCCAGAGTGGTCAGAGTGATCCAGAGTGTCGTCTGACTGCTTAAAATACTCTGGGACTGTTTTCCTTGCATGAAGAGTCAAATTCCGACCTCACCATGGCCAGGTGCAGTTGCTTGTACCTTGTTCTGCTTGTACCCATCTCTCTCTCCCCACCCCTGCTCTGTGCTATAAACATGCTGATACCCTTTCTGTTTCTCAAACACACCGAGGCCCTTCCTGCTTCAAGGCCTTCCCCCAGATCTTCAGAAACCTCCTGATCCACATGTCAACTCAAGGCCAACTCAGGAACACAGGATATCTTCTGTGACCATCCTATCACCTGCACTTGGCCACTGCCACTACCCTGTTTAATGAATAAATGAATGGATTTTTGTGAACCTTGGGGTTCATGGCCCCCTATCATCATTGGTCCTTGCTTACCCTATTTTCTTTACAGTACTTATTACACAAACATTGCATAAGTATATGCATAAGACATTTATTTATCGGAATACATTTCTTATGGTGCATAGGTCCTTTAGAACTCAGAATCTCCCTGGCATATACTATAATTCTTTCCATATGCTTCTTAGCCAGCGGTTCTCAAAGTTCAGTGTGTGCTGTGCCCAACCTCAGAGTTTCTGACTCAGTAGATCAGGGAAGATCTCTTCAGGGAGGTGACACTGAAGTTGGGATTTAAAGAATGAAAAGGAGTCCTATCCAATGGGACCTGAAGGGAGTTCAGGTGCAGGGAACAGCAGATGCAAATACTCTGAGCTGAGGAAAAGTGCTATGGTGTTTGAGTAACAGAAGGGAGGCAGGTATGCTGAAACTTGGTGAGTATTTATTGAATTCCTTTATATCCCTCAGATGTACAACTTAGAGTAATTTAACACTGCTCTATCATAATTTAGGCCAGAATAAATAATGTCTTCATTTCAAGTTGAAACTTTAAACACCTGTAGTATCAAAATAAAGGATAGCAGCCAAGATGACTGTATATTATTATAGAATAATAAAATCCCTTCCTGAAATGTAATTTCTAATTTATTGAGCTGCACACTGATGATTTATGTATTTTTATGTATATAACCATTCTGAAAGTTAAATCTAAAATATAATAACATTTCCTCATGGATGCAAAAGAGATGCATAACTTCTCTGTTTAGAACTATTTATTAGCAATCTATAATCTTTAGGGCATAACCCCAATTCTTCAGAAGGGTACATGAGGCCCATCTCTATTGGCCTGTTTTTCTTCTCCTTTGTCTCCTAAAATGTATAGTTTCTGCGCCAACTGTAAGGAACCACCTGCAACATCCTGAATGGGTGTGCTGTCTCATGCCTTATTCCATTATTACACAGGGCTACTCTGGGAAGCCTCCTCCAACTGCATCCCCTGAAGTGTGAGTGAGTTCCCCTGCAACTCTATCCCACCAGAGCTCACTTTCTTCTTCACATTATGATGTGTTCCCCTGGGCTCTTTTGTTCACTTGTCTCTTCTGGGCTTGGCTCTGAGCTCCCAGAAGGCAGGGACTATGCCTTTATCTTTCTCCAGTGCCCACCACAATACCAGGCATACAGACTGCATGGCCCACATAAATGCTTACTGAGTGAATGAAGGAATCTAAAGTCTCATCCTGCCGTCTCAGAGGTATGATTTGGGGTCGCCTCAGGAAGCCAGATTCAGTACTCTGTTTATATTGCACAAAATACATAAGAACTTTCTTCACACGTGATGCCTAAATAATGCTGTGCGGGGTGGTATACCCCATGAAGTTTCAGGATTTCTAACAACTGGCCCCTGGCCCCCGCCTAGAAAGGACAAATGTGTTGTACAAGTCCTTCCTCTGTCTGTGGCATAGATGAGGAGATTAAATGTCTCTCCTGTCACGGGGAGCAGTGTCTTTTTGGCCTTACTGAGGTCTGGCTTTGATTATTTTTTAATCATTCACATGGAGTCCATCCCCTTTCCATGGCCGATGCCTCCTCAGCCTGTGGGAACTAAAGCTTGCATGTCACGCCCCAAGAGGTGTTTTATCCCTCTCAGGGAAGCTTGTCCATTCCTTTGTAGCACCCAGCACAACCTCTACTCACATATTTATTTCTTCGCTGCCTCCCCGAGAGCTGGGTATTTGCTCCCCAAGAGTAGAGATGGTCCCTTTCTTTTCACTGGACAGAACACTGTATGTTCTTCGTCAGCATCTGGTGACAATTTGGCAGGATGAGTTTGCGATGAATTACCCTCTGAATACGTGTCATGCTCCTAATGGGTGTGCCCAATTTTGAAAGAAATCACATAATAAAATTCTCAAAAAGCAAACCAGAAGGTAGGAATTGCTATTACAATTTTACTGATAAGGAAATAGTGCAAGGAGAGATTGACTTGATCAAAATATGTAAATGATGGGAATAAAGGCTTGGATCCTGGTTTTCTGATAGGAAGGCAGTTTCTACCTATACACTTATCTTTAGAGAAGATTTCAGGAGGGCTGAAATATGGGTGGCTGCTCCAAAGTTTACCCGAGTGGAAATTCTATTGTCCCCCTGGTCCGCGTGCACTAGGGAAGAAAAGGAAAATCAACAGGCGGTAATGAAATGACGGCAGAAATGATCCAAGTGGCTTATTCGACATGCTATTTATGCTTTCCTTCAAGTCTCTATTGTAACCTAATTTATTATAAAACATCAAGATCTAAATTTGTAACTCACACCAAACAATAAACTCCCTTGTATACCATCTCGTCTTCAGGAAGGTTTTATGAACTGAATTGCAATGTGTCGACACTGGGGTCTTTTCAGTCCAAGTTGAGTGAAGGAAACTCAAATGTAAAACTCAGTTCAGTCCAGATTTTATTTTTGGTTAGGAAACAATCAAAGTGAGGCTCTGAGTTCATTATTCTAGTTTTCGGAGTGCTCTTTCAGAATAAACACGAGAAAACATTTCATTCTCAAAACATAACGCCTTGTACATATTAGTGTAAAGCACTATGACTCAGAAACCGTAGTTACGATATCTACACATTGTGGCAAAAACTGCTATGAGAACACATGATGACAGTACAAGCTTCTGTGAATTTTGATGAGCAAATGTCATTGATTCACATCTTTGTGAATTAAAAGCTTGGGAAATGTCTGTGTACCTTCCCCTTTGATGTCGTATTGTCTGCTAGTCTATAGAAATAACTTCTTGTCTTTTCTCATAATAAATTCAGATGTTTGATACAGCATCCCTGAAATGATTTTGGCCACAATCCACAGGGAAAGAGAGTTATTGCTTCTGCCTGTGGTAGGAATTGGGGAGGCCCCTCACAGGGAGAGGCATTTGGGCTGAATCTTGGAGGATGACGAGGACCTTGCTGGGTGAGTGAGGAGATTAACGTTTCCCTGGTAAGGGATAGCATGAACAAAGACTCAGAGGTGAGATAGGTCTACAGAGGGTACTGAGAGTTTGTAGAAGTCCTGTGAGCATAGAGGACAAGGAGAGAAGGGGGAAAGACAAAGATGGGGAAATAAGACTAGGAAGGTAAGTTGAGGCCAGGTCAAGAAGAGCCTTATGACCTATTAAGTCATTTAGGCTTCATCACAAAAGCAACTGGGAAGTTTCAACATTATATGAAATAGTGCTTAAGAAATTAAAGACAAAGGTCAGCGTATAAAGATATGAACCGATGTGACCCTCCCAAAGAAGTTAACAACCAATCATTCTGCAGAGGAAATAAAGAACAGAAGCAGACCTTCTTGCATTATTAATGTGAAACCATGATGTTTTCATCTATGATCTACAGCTGAAGGTAAGCCACTGTGTTGTAACCTAGGAATACACTGAGACATAGTTTGGGACTCGGGGTGGGGGTTGGGGCAGTGGATTCCTTTTAGCTATTCTAAGCTTTAAAATCTCTGGTCTGACATAACACTTACCTGGGACTGGGTTTCTTTAACTGTAAAAGAGGGATTGATTAGATCAATGATTTATATTAGAGGTTGACAAATTTTTTTCTATAAAGGGATAGAGCACAACTGTTTAGAATTTGAGAGTTACATAATCTCTACCGCAACCTCTCAACTCTGCCATTGTAGCTTGAGAGGAGCTATAGATAATATATGGTTAAGTGAGTGTGGCCGTGTCCCAATAAAATGTTACTTTTGGACACTGGAATTGGAATTTTGTTTAATTTTAATATGTCACAAGGTATTCTTTTTAGGATTTTTTTCAACCATTAAAAAAGTGTGAAACACATCCTTAGTTTGCAGACAATAAAAACTAAGCAGTGGCCTGGATTTTGGCATATGGGCCATTATTAGCCTATCCCTATTTGTTTACAACTTATTTATTTGTAGGAAAAATTTAATACTTTTTTAAAGTTCAACAAGAGAATATTTTCCATTTTTTCCATTTAGTAATTGGTTTTTAAATGTAGCCAATCTGTATTGACAAAACTCATGGTGGCTGTAAGAGTGCTTGCTTTATGGTTATAGAGATTTATTGAAGGACACTGTCTACAGGACTCAAATAAAATGACTTTCCTGATATGCCCACTATGATCACAGAACAGTTTAAAGAGAAACTACTTCATCAATCTTTATATTGTCACTTAGAGGGATGAGAGGTGTTTTAAAAAATACAGCATTAATATTTTTAAGATATTGTTTTAAAAAATGAAAGGATTAAACAGGTATTTATACCCTGATGATCAGAGCACCATTATTCACCAAAGCCAAAAGGTGGAAATGACCCAAATGTCCATCAGTGGAGGAATGGATAAACAAAATGTGATACATACACTTAATGGAATATTATTCAGCCCTTTAGCAAATTCCCATAATGCTACCACATGGATGAACCTTGAAGACAGTATGCTAAGTGAAGTCAGCCAGACACAGTACTAAAGTTGTATACTTCCGTTTACATGAGGTACCTAGAGTAGTCACATTCATAGAGACAGAAAATAGAGGAGTGGTTGCCAGGGGCTGAGAAGAAGGGGAAAATGGGAGTTAATGTTTGATGGGCATGGAGTTTCAGTTTAGGAAGATGAAAAAGTTCTGGGGATGGATGGTGGTGATGGTTGTCTAACAACACGAACGTACGTGATGCAGCTGACCTGTGCACGTACAAAGGGCTAAAATGGTAAATTCCATGTTATGTATATTTCACCACAGCAATTTCAAAGAATAAGACAACAATGAAATGTTTAACCTCGTATCACACGAGACAAAAGGAAGAATCAAGAATAGGCTGCAGGACTAGCACCTAGTGTAGTAAGTAGTACAGGACTCTTTGAACACAAAGTGACCCAGACAACTTTAATGTCTGTGGGTTTTTTTTTTTTTTTTTTTAGCGTTCTATTTATTACCAATGTCTGTTTTTTGAGTACTCTATTCCAGAGCACATTACTTCAGAGTATCCTTTCAACCACCATTTTACAAAGGAGGAGACGGAGATTCACAGAGCTTCATTGTCGAGGAACCAACAGGCAGGGGTGAGAATTCTCTGGCTGTGCTTCCAAAGTCTCTGTGCTAAGCCATCATAGACCACTGCCTCCTTGAATTCTGAATCCACTCATGTTAGACTGTTGAAATCGTCTGCCACTGAAAACAGGATTTTCTGTGTAATTCATGTAGCCATTGCTACCTCGGAAAGAGAGAGGACTCAGCTGCATTTCCTCAGAGTCTGGATCGGCAGCACAGGACCCGCATGCTGTCGGTTACGGAAAGGCCAGAAGGCCAATGCTACGTGCTGGCTGACGATGCTGTGGGCCAGGCTGATTAGCATCTCCACTCTGGGTAGAATGACTAATATAGCCTTTTAGCCCACAGATTCCCACCTCAAACGTTTACACGACACCACTAAATAATAAATATGTGCATGTCTTATCTCTCCTACTTGGATTGTAAGATAAAGGCAGGAGCTGAGCCTGTTTAATATTTATATCCTCCATAAGATCACCCTGTGCAGTGCTTTGCACCAAGTAGGCGCTCAGCAAATATTTGTTGAATGAATGCATAAATGAATGTTAAATTATCTGCCTCCAGATTTTCCTTTTGTTTCAAATTTTCTCCTCCATCTGACACATGCAAGTTCCTTCCATGTCCCTTTCATGGGTATTACAGATGCCCTCAACTATTTTTCGTGTTTTTCTGGCCTGCTTTTCCTCATCACTGCCGAAACAGACTGGGGGCCAAAAATAGAACCTCCTTGACAAGTTTGCAGAGGACTTACGTCCCCGATTCCTGAGGTGGCAATACTGATTCTGCTAGAGCAGAATGGGAGCTTTACGACTGCCACATTCTTGATTTTGCCCGACATTTAAAAGGGATGGAAGTTTTCCCTGAATGGTGGTGAATACAAACTGCAATCACCCTTGGAAGATGGGGTTCGGGGCAAATAGAGGAATGTCAGAGCTTGTCTTAAGGATGCTTAAAGATGCTCAAAAAAGAAATAGAATCTCTCTCTCTCCTTTGTCCCTCTCTCCTTCCATTCCCACACTTTCTCATTCCCTCCCTTTTCTTTCTTTCTTTCTTTCTTTCTTTCTTTCTTTCTTTCTTTCTTTCTTTCTTTCTTTCTTTCTTTCTTTCTTTCTCTATTTCTTGCAATCTCTGGTTTATGGCAGGGTCAGTGACTCACATTTGTTTTCAAGCCAGTGCATGTTATGAAGACATAAGACAAGAATGTGCATAAACACATACTCTGCCACAATGCTGATTCCTTTGGATCAAGCCCACAGCAACAGACACTGCATCAATCTAGAATTGTCTCTAATCCATGTACACTGGCACACAGGTTCCCAGTGCTGCTCTAAGGGGAATTAGATAGGAGACCTGGCTTCTTCTCTCAGGGACACTGCAAGATGGTAGGAAAATGGGATGGATACAGAGGTAATAATACAAGGAACATCTAGCTGTTAAGTGGGTAGTAATCAAATCTCAATAGACACTCATAATAACAGTAGTTTTTATTTATGGAGTTTTGCTATGTGCCAGGCACCATGCTAAGGACTTCACATACTTATCTCTTAAATTCTACCTACAAGCCCCAACCTCAGTACAGAGGAGAGGGGAGGAAGTAGGGTGCAGTGGTTGGTGTCAGACTCTGGAATCGGATTGCAAGGCTCTGGTTCCAGGTGCAGAGAGAGAACACTCCTTTTCCTGCTGCAGAGAGAGAACACTCCTTCCCAGAGATTTAGTTGATATGTCCAGCCTCTGCTACCAGCCATGTGACCTTCTGAGCACTGATGTTCCTCTCTTTGTTTCCATCTTCTCAAATATAAAATAAGGGTAATCATGGAACTTACCTTATTGAGTTGATATTAAATGAGATAATGTAAGTATAGTGCTTAAAACAGTGCCTATGTGGGTCAATGGTCTGTGAAGATTAGGTATGATGACCTTGAGAATCAGAGAGGTTAAATAACTTATCAGTGTTCATTCAATAAACGTATACCAGACTGAGAATTCAAACGCAAACTGGACTGATCCCAAGGCCCTTGGATCTTAACCCACTTCACCATAATGGCGGTTCAGAGAGCAGTAACTCATTGAGGATCAGCATGAAAGTGGGAAGATTTACAGGGAATGTGAAAGGGTTTGAAGGAGGGACTAGAATTTGTTGAAAAAGAAATGGAGACTGGAGGCTTTAATGAAGAAAGATCTCTTGAATTACCAAAATGTCCCTCTTTGCCAACCACTACCTCTGGGCTTCCTTTCTTCCCTGTCAGTCAGACTTAGCCTCCGTCCAGTGAGGAAGACACAGCAGCTGAAAAATCCACCAGTGAGGATGCTCTGAAGGTCAAAAAATGCTCCCCGCCCCTCCAAGAATGTCCTATAGTGGTTGCTCTAGGTCTTGGTTTCTTTTGCTCTATTTAGGTTTTGCTTGCTAATCTGCACATGACTTTGGGAAAGAAAATCTAATATTTTAGCATCTAATTATGTAAATATCTTATTTAAGTTAGAAACAATATTTATAAATGTGGCAGGAAAGGTGTACCCCCTCTGTTCTCCTTGGGAGGTTTCTCTTGAAGTTAAGGAAATAGAGGAACTATATGTGTACGTATGTGTATAAGCATAGTTTCTATACCTATACCTACACTGACATCTATACATCTGTATATCATCTACATCTACATCTATCTATATCAGTATCTATCCACATTGAAATGCAACAGAATTTTGGAAGCACTCTTAACTTTATAAGCTACAAGGAGACTGGTTGGCAGAATTTAATCTTTGTAGTTCACTTAGTGTCTAATTATACCTTACATTTCTAACCTGGGGCTCAGCCACGATGATGGTCTCTCATCCTTTTCTTTCTCCATCCTTGGGTTCTGGAGTCTTTAACAGTCTGTGAGGAGGGAGGATGCTGGTAATGCACAGAGGAGGGGGACCTTGGGGACTGGAAGGGGAGGGGAGAAGGCATTAACAAGGCCAAGGGAGCACAAGTGTGGGAGAGGCTATGGGCAAGTGGAGAAAAGGAAGGTCCCACTCCTGTGAATGTGAGGATGCCTTAAATAGACTAGGTACATTATCCTCTGGTTCTGCATGGAAAACTTTATTTGAGGCTGAGGCAGAGAAGTGACTAAACCTTTTCAGGATTCCCAGTCTGTGTTTGACACCTTTTTGGTGCTCCGCACCCCCCACCAGCTGTCAGCTGGGTTCCACCCATAAGGAAGACAGTCATGAAGACAGTCCTAAACGGACCCATTTAAGCAGTTGACAGTAAGGCCATATCCTCCTGCTATGGTAAGGGCGCAGGTCTAAGTGAAATGAGTAAGTCGTTTAATGTATTATTCATTTCTCCCTCTTTCCCCAGAATGATCTTAGATCTCTAGAACATTTCCGACCTTACAAAATGCCCTGAAGTACACTTGAAAATCTTGTAGTCATTACATATGGCTTCTAAACCATGTCATACCCTTGTTCGAGGCTTCATCCTCTCTTGCCTAAACCATCGCAATAAACCCCTTATTGGTCTCCGTGTCTTCTAATCTACTTTATAAGTGAGGCTACAGTTTTCTTTCTAAATTACAAATCTATAATGGTCATTTTCCTGCTTTTCATTGTCATCTATTTTTTTGAGCCTTACTTTTCCTTTCTTCCCAAAGGCAACATAATCTGGAATCCCGACATATAAAACACTGAAGCAAGCTCTGCTCCGTGGAAGTGGGGTTGGGTGCAGGCAGAGTCCCTGCTCACTCTATGTCCCCACCTCTTTTGCCCCCTTGACCTTGGCCATTCCCTGTCCTCTCCGTGGCATCCACAGGATCCCTTGGAACCTGTTTGGATCATGAGCATCTGAAGCACATGGTACAGCTTCTTCAGCTCCCCTTCCGTGCAGCCTCAGCTCTGGGCCACTCACTGTGTTCTCCACCTTTGCACCCCCTGCTCCTTGCCCTGCAATGCTCTCTTCCTTCTCGCTGCCCGGTGATCTCCTCTCAACCTTAGAGAATGAGCTCAGATGCTACCTCTTCTTGGAACCCACCCCAACATCCCTGGAGAGAGCTGGTCACCCTCTGTGCCCACGGATGTCCCTGACCATTTCTATTATACCATTTACGACACTGTTTTGTGGTTCTCTAGCTGCAGCAATGTTAGCCCTCACTCAGCAATCAGAGAGGCCATGTCTTACTGTGTTTGTTTCCTCATGTCTGTTCCTGCCTCCTAGCACCGTGCTTGTCCTTAGTGGGTTGAAATGATCATCACTGGCTAAACGGGGACAAAGAGTGTGCTGAGCCCAGGTCAGGATCAAAAAGTGTCTTGAGTCCACTGATAGCCTTGCAAACTTGGTGAAAATACGCGAATGTTTTCTTCATTCTT
This sequence comes from Mirounga angustirostris, assembly GCF_029215605.1. Classification (NCBI taxonomy): domain Eukaryota; kingdom Metazoa; phylum Chordata; class Mammalia; order Carnivora; family Phocidae; genus Mirounga; species Mirounga angustirostris. Next base: position 166,733,797 of record NW_026991711.1, read on the forward strand.
TGTGGAATAAACTCATCTTGATGGTTTTATCCTTTAAACTATACCATCAAGATAAAATGTACTTCTTTAGGGCACATGTTCAGTCACAATGTCCAGAGTCAAATGAAACCAAAGAAAACGGTTCTCTAGCATTCCTGGGATATGATCCTACTTCTTCTTCAAGGCCTAACTCACACATTACCTTCTCCTGGGGGCCTTTGTTGGCTTATTGTTCCTATGTTTGTCTCTTCCTATTTAACTCTTCTAATGATGGTTGTTTCTACTGCATAATTCATTCCTAAATTCCTTACTCTGGACTCAATCAGTATTTTGGATTGAAATATGTTGATCCATGGAAGCAAAAGCTGGGTTTCATGGCTCTTTGTACTCTGTTAATCAACAAAGGACTCAAATCTCCAACGATTCTTTTTCAAAACCTTAGCAAAAAACCAAAAAAAACAAAACAAAACTATTCAGGGAAAAGAAGGCTTACTGAAACATATGCCATTTGTTATTTTGAGCACGTGGTTCTTCTTTAGAAGTTGTATAGAAAGGTAAAGATTACTATCCAAAAAGAGAGAGAGAGAAAATTATTTAGCAGCTTCCACATTTCAAGGATGTGGCAGAATTTAACTAAGGGCAAAATCTGTCTTTGCTAGGAAAATGCAGTAATGGGTATCATCAGGTATGCAAAAGGAAGTCCATGAGCTAGATGGTCTGTAATAGGAATGCTCACTTTTTATCTGGTAGGCAGGGGGTACTGGAAGCCGGTAGAAAAGGAAAGTTGGAAAATGGGAATCTTGGTAGGGACTGTGGACCCGGCAATATGGTGTCAGGCCAGGGCCCAAGGCAAGAAAGGACTGGTTAAGAAATTTCCCCCTGGGAGATGGATGAAGAACCGTAAGAACACTATTCTCTTGTATTCAATGTTGAATTGTTTATTATTCCATGATGTGCTGGTCCCTCTTCATTATTCCCAAGCATTCAAAAAATTCTGTTGTGCACCAAGGCTTTTTGTTGGTGGTGTGTGTTGGAAGGAATGAGGAGAAAGGTGGCTGCACGTAGCATGGAAAGAGGAGAGGAGTCACAGGAGAAGGGAAAGTAAGCAAGGATCAAGAAGTCAGAAGAGGCAGGAAGTCTGGGCAAGAGGTAAGTAGGGTAGCAACAGACTCCAGGGGAATACCATGGAGACTGGAGGAGCAGGCTATACATCTTCCAGTTCCTGGATTAGGGACTCAAACCATTTCCTCTCTGGATATTAAAGAAAAGGATAATCTTTTCCTTTGGGCTACAAAAGAAATGTTTACCAGAAGGGTGTGTGTGTGCTCTCCCAGAAGGATGCTTCTCCCCACCAGGAGGGCTATCACAGGGCCTCTGTTAAGACCTGGGCATCTTGATTTTAGAGGACTCATGTCTCATTTGTCACATTACATACGATACGGTATTCTGTCATAAGAATGCGAAACCATCTTTGTAATTTCGCTTTTGATATTATATATTCTTGATGTAATTACTTCCATTTTAGTTTAGTGTTTTATTTTGGATCTAATTAATTTTTAAGATCAGATCTTAAACATTTTCATGGACCTCTCACAAAGCTCATGAACTGCAGCCCTGTGCTCAACATAGCTAATGGATGAAATGTTCATAGATGACAGGAGGCTCTTTCTTGCAGAGGTAAAGCCAATTCCCAAAGAGGCATTATCAGCTTCTCCTGACAAACACAAATATTTAACTCACACCCACAAATGCTTAATTTAGACCCTGATTGTTCAAATGGAATTTCAGTAGGTTAATTAAAATAGAAGAGAAATAATTTTTAGTGTAGGCCTTTATCTATAAGCCTTTTGGTTATCAGTTAGGGTCTTGTTTCTAATTAAAAAAACAAAAGAAGACAATGCACAGAGTAATTAGTAAATGAAAACCTTCAAAGTAAACCTCAAGTCCTGATAAGAACTCTAATTTTTAAAAGTGTTTTTATGTCAAGAGACAATTTAAAGTACAGGTTTCATAGATATTTTCCTTTTAAATAGAATTCTCTTAGCTAATCAGATGTTGAGTGGTGTTTCCTTTAATTTTATCTGGCCAAGCTTCCCTCCATCTGTTTTCCCATAATGCTCTCATTCTCTCCTCCAGATGTTTGGCACAGCATCCCAACTAGACGTCTATTTCTTCTTGTTCTCCTTCACCTCACATGAACCTTCCAAGTCATAATTCTTTGGAAATAGGCACAAGGAGCCTTAGTTCAAATTACCATCTTTTATTTAAGGACTTCCATCTCTAAGGTCAGTACAAGTCAAAAAAATTTCTCTCTCGTTGTAGAATTTCTTGGCTGTGTATATTTAAAAAAATAAAAGAGAAAAAGAAACCAGAAGCCCAAGATTGTTAAGCAACATCCTCGCGTTCACATAAGCCAGACTCAGGAACAGTAATTAAACATTGAGAATTTTACTTTTGATTCCTTTTTAACATTTGACTTACTGAGAACTGAAGCTATTCCATCAGTCACTCTACAGCTTCAACTTTGATCAATGCCTCTGTTCAATAGGGGGTCAAATACCTGAAGGGAAATAAAAGAATTCTCTGGAACATATGGCAGGAAAGGGTCATTTGTGTGTGCTTGCAGAGAAGACAAATGACTCGCATTCCCCGCTCTCTTACCATGTCAGTGTTGTCGACCACTCAGCTGATCCTAGACAATCTTGTGCTCTAGCTAATCTGCTGCGTTTCAAAGCAAACTAAATGGAAATAAAGGTTTAAATATCTGGAAAGTAAATCATGATTTAAAAAAAATCTAACAGCATGAAAAAATTTTTCTGACAAAGTGTACAGCATGTTAGGAAAATTCTTTTCTGAGACCACCTGCTGATATTCTATTTTATAACTGGAGAGAATACTGCCTTATGTCCAAAACTTAGATAGAACTAAAGCATTTGATGAGAAAGAAAAAAAAATACCATAAACCTCATTAAGAACTTAGGTAGTTTTCATGGTGCAAGTGAATGTGCAAAATAGAAAAGTTTCTCCTTCCTCATGTCTCATGTTTACCCTTTAGTCTTCCACCCTCACTGGCAACATCTGGGTAAAGTCAGTATGGGCTCATGCTGCACTTGGACAATGGCCTTCAGCACGTATCTCCCTGCTTCCGGGCTCTCCAGGATCTCGTCCATCTATCTGTTAGAACTCCTTCCACAGAGAACTCTGCATTTGTTTAGAAGAAATAGCTCACAAGGTATTGGGGGAAAAGATGAAGCACCAAGGACCCTTTCAAGGGCATGAGTGGACCTGTCCTGAAAGAGATGAATGAGAGTAGAGCCTTGCCTGAATCATGAGGAAAAGGAGTAGAAAAACAAAAAAAGCAGAGAATGGGAAGTAGAAGGAATGGGCCCAGGTGATGGCGGAAGATAGCTCTCTCCTTGATGTGTCTTGCTGCATGACTCCCACTCATCTTTAGAAAGTTACCAAGCTTATAAAATATTTGGAAGTTGTGGATTTGGGGGACACTGAGGGTGAAGCCAGGCATCACATCCACATAGATGGGCGTGACACAGGAGCATGGAGCTGTTGGGAATTGAGAGGAAAAAATATAAAAACATAAAAAATTGTGGCAAATGTAGGAGGGCTTTGAACCTTCACAGGTTGGGGCATCAGGCTCCTGTCAAAGCTCTCCAGGCGCAGGCAAGCTGGCTGAGTTTTAGGTTAGACTGCGAATGAGTCACATTACCTGTGGAGTTGACTTTGAACTCGTCAGTTTGACTTTCCAGCCCTGTGTGATCTTGCTTTGGTTGACTACATTCCAGGCTCCTTTCCCTCTTTCGGTTTAGTCAAACTGAGCTAATCATTTTCCCATGAATGTAAATATTACATTCCAGCACTACCAGTTACTGCCTGAGTGATCAGGGGAAAATTACTTAGCATTTCATAATTCCAGTCTATTTATCTGGAAATTACCTGGGAATAAACTCATAGGGTTGTTTCAAGAATTAAAAGTGATCATGTGGGTAAAAAAGAATCTGTAACTTGCTTCTCACACCATGAGACACCCAGTGAGTCTCATCTCCCACCCCCTCTGTCCCCTAATGTCCCTTATGAATTTTTGCTTCTATTAGTCCTTCTGCCTGACTGTTGCTCTCCCTGCCAAGTTCAAAGTCTACCTGCTTCAAAATACTATCATACTTTATCACATGTGGCCTACTAGCATTGTAGCAATTGTTTCTCTCATCTCCTGTTGTGGATTGTAAATATCCCAAGAAAGATTCATCTTTATATTCCTTATAGTGTCTAAAGAGTTTGCAAATATTATATGCTCCATAAATATTTACTGACTACATTCTCCATGATTATTTACCAAGATGTTCCACATGATTTTCAATCTAAAATTTAAATTTATTCCATTAAGTTCTCAAAAACAAGGCAGAATTTCTCTACTAAATATTTGCTACTCAATTTTCAAGGACCACATTTTAAATATCATGCCACATTCCCTTGAATATGTCTATCACTGCCTAGGTCATAACCAGTACAATGTTTTGACATAAATCAAGTCCATAATATGAAATTGAATAGAACTTATTTCAAGCTTCACACTAATGAAGGAAGGAAAATAAAATCATTTGGAAAAGAGCTGCCAAACATTGGACAGCCTGCTAATTTAAAAAAATGAGATGTTTCTTTTCACTGTCCCTAAGTTATTGGCATGGCAGGTGTGCCTGTTTTATGTTGCTTATGTTTTCAATTGAGGAGTAAACTTTGCCTGTAGCCAGTTAATCATCTGAGCCTTTTGGAAAACTTAATTGAGAGGTCATTATCTGCTTTGCTTTCTTCTTCCTCCACATCTTCACAGCATATCAGCAATCTCAGTGACGCACCACTCTGCTGGTAATTCATATGGTATATTCAGAACCACAGATCATGGCTGTTAGACCTGCCAGATGTTCCTAGTCCCTTGCTGCAATTAAGTTCCAACATAGCCCAATTTGAAAGAGATGGAGAAACCACAGTTCTAATTAAGAATATTCATGAGTTTGCACCTTGGAAAGCCAGAAATCACATAATGTGCCAGAGTGGACAAGATCCTTTCCTTCGAGAAGAGAAAAAAAAAATGCAGTTGTAAGTAAGTCACCAGGTATGCACTGATGGGAAGTTCTGAAGTGAAACAGGAGGTATGAGATTGAGTGAACTATTCGAACTCTCAGCTAAACCCGTTTTAATAAGAATTTAAAGGGCTATATCGGAACTCCTAACACTAGCCGTACATTATCATCTGAGAAGCTTAAGAAAGAAAATCACCCATGCCTTGGTCTGCCCGCAGGGCTAGTCTAGATCAAGAAAAAGAAGCAGTATTGTTGTTGGCATCCTCATCTCCACACAGAAGTAGCCTCCAGACAGTTGCTATGGTAACCATGAGCGTGTTCTTCTTAGACATTAAAAATGAGAACGCAAAGCATGTTCAGCTGGACTAGAAACAGGTGCCATGGTGTAGCATGTTCAGACTAGGGTCAACCAATCAAATTAGGCAATGCAGAGGTTTTCTGCTGCACCTGCCTTAAGTTATCAGCAGTTCCTAATGGCATCTTCAGAAGCAATACAGGGAATGACCTTCATTATGATATTCTCCTAAAGCGGTAGGGTTCATACTTTGTAAACCATGTGGTGTTCAGTCCATTGTGATCCTGGAGTTAAAACCCTTGAGAAGATGTGGAACACATGATTGCAAGTTAAGAGACCAGAGTTCAGTTTCTGTCATTAACTAGCTGTGAGACTTGGGCAAATCCCTGGACCTTTCCTGGTAACAATGTCCTTATCTAATAAAAGAAAGGTTTCAAGAGGTAATTTTAGGGGTTAGAAGGAGCCTTAGAGGGAATGTATTTCATCCTACAGTGGACATCTGTTGTTTGGGGGCTTCCAAACTCCATTTCCCCTTTATTCTATAGCTGATTCTTGGCTTTCCTTTAGAAATCATTCTTCCCTCACCCTCACTCTCAGGCTTTGTACCAACTCCACTTCTGGCCCCAGAGGAGGGCATTTTACCTAGGTCTGACCAGTTGAAACACTGCATTCCCATTCCCAAATTGAGTGGCTTAGGGATGTAACTGAAGTCAATTAAATCCAATGAAACTCAATTCTGGGACTTTTCCTGGAATTACAGTGAAGGACAAACTCTTTTTTGCTGGGCTTTAAGTTTTTAGGAAATAAAACTGAAGATGTGAAGAGCAATTTTGTCATCACAGAGGGAGAACATGCATGAGGATGAAGCCAACACAATAAAAATTAGAGCTAATTCAGAGAGAGGTGTACTGTCCTGGTGACATAATTTAAAGCTATGCTTGAAGTTAGTTTACCTTTTTTAGTTACCTAAATCAATGAAGTCCTCCCTTTCTAAAAATGAAGCCAGTTTGAATTGGATTTCTTTTACTTATGTCCAAAAGAGTTCTGGCTAACACAAACTCCTTACTTTAGAGGCTTAGGAAACTGACACCGAGGGTGGTGGTGACTGGTCCAGACCTAGACAAAGTCAGAGGCAGGACGAACCAATTTCTGAGCTTCTCAGTTCAAAGACTTTAAAAATACATCCAAACCTTGATTTTTTTTTTTTTAAGTAACAATACCGACAACTTTGAAATTTCCATTTAACGGACTCTTCCCTCCTTTCTAGTAACATCAGTCTTCTTATAATTCTTGATAGATTTATTTTCTTGGGGCCTTTTGCTGTTTCTGAATTCACTTAGTTTGTAACCAGTGTACTTACCTACCGAGTTAATGAGAAACAAACGAAGCAACAATTCACCACTCAAATCAATACTTTGGTTCATCATAGATCAAATAAACAATAGGTTCTCTGTGTTTCTTACTTTTCAAGTTTATTTTTCAATAGATTTTTCAATGCATTATAGCATCAAGACCTCAATTTCCGATCAGAGGCAGAAGAGATGGATATCTTAAAAAGGAAGAATGTGAAATTAGAGCTTAATATTTAGCTGAAAATTGAGCTCCACCAACAGCTTTTCTCATTCTGCAGCTAGTGAATTAAAAGCCAAATAATTAAATGTTTTGCTAAATCTGTCAATCCAACTTAAGCACTTTGTTCTCCTCAAACTATGTCACCTCATGACCCACTGTCCATCTCTCTATGATAGCACTTATATTGAATGCTTATGTGTCTGTCTCCCCCATTGGACCTTGAGCTCCTATATGTCAGGGACCTTGTTTTAATTATCTCTAGGTCTCATGAACACTCAATCATTATGCACGCTATAAAGAAAAAGTTGGAACACATGGCTGTTCCCAATTTATTACTTAGAGCATTGAGTCAATGTGCTTCCTTTGACTATTTCCAAGGTCTGATATCAAGCTCATTTTTCCGTTATTAGTACGTGTGTGAAGAGTTTCTCATATATTGAAACTAATTTCAGGTTTTAAAAGTTTCCACATGGACCATTTTTAATCAAGCAGAACCTTGTGGGATTATAGACCCTGAAGTGTCATATCTAATTGTTGTATTTTCATGTTCATGTCTTCAATAATCATCTAGAAGTGATATTGTGGCCTGGCACTCAGAAGCTGTGTGAACTGTGAGAATCTACATTCCAAAATCTTCTCAAATCTTACTTGCTATCCTTCCCATTTGTCTCACATCATCTGGGGGGATAGAAAGTGTGAACCTTTTTCGTTTTATATACCTTGAAGTATTGAATCCAACCAGAGAGAGACTAGAATAAGGAACATTATGGAGTTTCATGTTATTATGTCTACATGTAAATTTGTAAAGCTCTACCCCATTCAGAATGGAGAGGTTGGGGACACTTTTAATCTAAGGCATGGGTGATATTAAGTTTATCCGTGCATAACTCTTTGTCTCTTAAACTAGGGAAAATAGAAAAGAAATGATAGCACTGTTCATTTTGAAGAAGAGAATGCATCCAAACAATTTTTATTAGAGATTTCAACTTTCTTTTTCCATTTAAAAGTGAAATATTATTTTTAAATTTGCATATTAATGTAAAAGAAGAGGCCAGCTCTACATATAATACCTCATTCATTCCTCACAACATCCCTAATAAAGTAAATATTATTGTTCACATTTTATAAATGAATGATTCGCTTTAAGGAGATTAAATTGCCCACAGTCATCCAGACAGTAAGCAGCTGAACTGGATTGGAAGTCAAGTGTGCTTGATTCATAGTTTCTCTCCTGACAACTCTGTCACATGACTTCTCAAAACATGGTCTCAACAACTTGGTAGTTTCTCCATCTATTGTGTATCAGCTACCATGCTATCTGCTTTACATTCTTTATCTCTGTTAATACAACACTTCTGTGACTTGGGTATTATTATCTGCATGTTAGAGATCAAGAAACCAGCTTAGGTAACTTGCCCAAGGTCATAGAACTTATATGGTAGAGTCATGCTTTTAGACACCCTTCATTACTTCAGCTCACACTTATTAAACACAGCCTCTGTGCTGGGCATCACAGGATCAGAGTTGGGCCAAGGTGAGAAAGAAACATAATTTCTCTTCTCAGCTACTTTAAATATTAGTAAACTGTTTTTTTTTTTTAAAGATTTTATTTATTTATTTGAGAGAGAGAATGAGAGAGAGAGAGAGCATGAGAGGGGGGAGGGTCAGAGGGAGAAGCAGACTCCCTGCTGAGCAGGGAGCCCGATGCGGGACTCGATCCAGGGACTCCGGGATCATGACCTGAGCCGAAGGCAGTCGCTTAACCAACTGAGCCACCCAGGCGCCCCAGTAAACTGTTTTTTAATGAAGATATTGACTGATGCAAAAACTAAAGAACAGACATTATCAAGGCATTAGTGTCTCTGAAATTTGACTTTAGACTCTCGAAGGACTTCACACACCCCAATGCCTTCCTGGAACTCTCTTTGAGAATTACCGAACTGAGTTTAATCCATTTGCTTTGGAATCTAGGAAGAGCCTCTGCTTTTACCCTGGGGCTTTAAAAAAATCACTGGCTTCCAAGGGTAGGGAGTAGAGGGATGGGCAAAATGGGTGAAGGGGAGTGGGAGGTACAGGCTTCCAGTTATGGAATGAATAAGTCATGGGGATAAAAGGTAGAGCCTAGGGAATATAGTCAATGGTACTGTAACAGCTTTGTATGGTGACAGATGGGAGCTACACTTGTGATGAGCATAGCATAATGTATAGACTTGTGGAATCACTATGTTGCACACCTGAGACTAATGTAACATTGTGTGTCAATTATACTTCAGTTAAAAAAAAAAATCCCTGGCTTCCTTTCCAGTCTCCTTTGGCCCCATGCCCACGCAGTCTCTCCTATAGGGAAGAGACTTGACCTGCTGATGCCCAGACACCCGCCTGCCCCCTGGCTCTCATTCTATTTGTCTCCTTTCTTCCACTGTCTGACACTTCCAATGAGGAGTTTATCCTGTCTGCTTCCATTTCCACATTCCCTGTTCTTCCTGAAGTACCTGCAATCTACCATTACCCTGAGGTCTGAATGCAGGTAAAATGCTCAGCACAGAGAAGGTGTTCAGTATGTGCCAGCTATTGTAGTTGTCGCCACGGCCGCTGCTCACATGCGCACCTCACTATTATACCAAATGTATTTGATTCCTAGGACCGCTATAACAAATCACCACAAACGTGGTGGCTTAAGACAACAGAAATAGAGCGAAAGTCTGAAGTCAAGATGTCTGCAGGGCTGCATTCCCTCTGGTGGCTCTGGGGGACACTCTGTCCCATGCCTCTGATGCCCGCTGGAATTTCTTGGTGTTCATTGGCTTGTGGCCACATCACTTGAATCTCTGCCTTTGTCTTCACATTGTCTTCTCTTCTGTCTGCGTGGGTCAGATCTCTGTCTCTCTCTTATAAGGACACTTTTGAAGGCATTTAAGGTCAACCCAGAGGATCCAGTATAATCTACTCATTACTAGATCCTTACCTTAATCATAATTACAAGATCCTTTTTTTAAATAAGGTGATAGTCACAGGTTTCAAGGTGTAGGATTTGGACATGTCCTTGGGAGCTGTTATCAACCCATCACACCAAATTAGAGGCTTTTTGAAAGGAGTGATCCATTTTCCTCATCTTTATACCTCCCACAACATCTAGAATGGTGAATAGAGGATGATAGGTTCACGGGTGTCCCTAAGTTATTAATAAGTAAACAAATGTGTAGATAAGCAAATTACCAAAGAGGGTCATGCTCAGACAGATGATGAGTGTGTGCCTAAGATCTGATTTTAAAAAATCAAAACACAGGAGGTGTCCAACTGACATCCACTGAGTAAAAAGCCAAATGTTAAATATTTTGTAACTAGTCAGTGGTTTGATATGACTATTAATTAAATTTTAGGAAAAGTTAGATTTCCAATTAACTAAGCTGTGACCTATGCAGTCCAGCCCTATCTTGAGTGGTTTCACATTCAAGGAAGCATAGCCCCCAAAAGGATTCCAGTGTTCACCCACACTTCTCTCAAACATTTAAAGGTCCATGCACAGGTGTACAACTCCTTAAAATCCCCTGCTCTCTTCCAGTCTCTAGTCTCTCTTCCAGTCTCTTCCAGTCTCTTCCAGTCTCTAGTTCTAAAACTTTGTGAAACAATCAAACCTCTCATTTTATTGACCCCAAAGAACACTACCATTCATGGTGTCCTACTGGGTGGCCCCATTCTATGAGGCCAAACGTACCTCCATTTTCTACTTACCTTACTTCCCTTGCCCAAGGAGGCTGGGGGAGGCATGGACACTCTATAAGGACATAGGTTGGGGGGGGCACCTTGGAGGGTTTAGAATTGATAGCCACTGTCTGGCTGAGCCAGCTGGCTTTTACTTCTTGCTTCCTTATAGTTCACTAATCACAGAAATGTATTAGCTCTCCCCTGATGATATATACAGTATCTAGAAATCAGATGTTTGGCAAATAGCCCACTTGGGTCCAGTCAGAATAAGATGAATAATTCTTCAACTGGTGTAAGATTAAAAAGACAGAGTCTGTTTGTGTGTGCAAATCCATTTCCTTTCTTAGAATCTTAGACATCACAAAACATGCACCACGGTAGGCCCTGCACTTTCTATTGCCAAGGAGAAAATTCAAAATAAAGGCTCACTACTGAATGGATTGCTCAGTCAAAGGAGCGCCATGGCACATTAAATTCAATAAACCACTCAAGCTTCTGATCGAATATATTATGGGAACACTATAGGCTACAGTTTAAAAGATTAGTCCAGGAAGAAACAATATACTACTGCAGTGGCTTTCTTGCTGGCAGTCTCAGCTCCAGGCACAAGACGATGCTACCTGATAGTTGCCATGGTAACCATGCAAGTGTTGGGCTGGAGCTTTTCCAGACGGAAAAATAGAACATCATACATGAGTCTGCTGTTTAAAGAGAAAAAGGACGGGCAGCAGCTTGAAAAATGGGCGTCTGCCAGTGTAAATTCTGCATGTCAGGCTCAGGAGCCCTCTGGTTTTTGTGAGGCTAGTTAGGGGTGCTACGGCACACCTGCTCACGGGTGTCCAAAACTGCTGGGGTCCTGGGTAACTTTCAGGGAGGAAGATGCAGGGTAAGAGCTGTATCTGTAATGCTGTGAAGGTTGGAGAGGACTCTGTCTGGTGGAGACTTGGGCTTGCCATCTTCCCCAAACTAGCTCTCTAACGTCTTGCTGAATCCACCAGGTCCTACCCATCACAATGGATTGTAGGTCTACTTCACTTGCCATGCTCTGCCCTGACTCTGCCTTTATGCCCTGCACACCAGTTCTCTGCTACTGAAAGATCGGGAAATTCATTCAGTGTCCATTCAAATAGTTCTTTCAGCCTATTTGAACGTTGCCTGCAAAATGGGGTTCATGCCTCACCTGTGCTGCCTCTCCCGCAAGCACTACCCCATCCCTTGTGCCCCCTCACTTTCCCACCTGCGCCCCCATTGACAACGTGGCTACTTTATTTCCTATGAGCCATCTACTTCCTGGGCAGAACTCCCATATGGGCCAGCTCTGACCTTTTGTTGGACCACCATAATGTTGGAAAACTAAATCCACGTTCAGTCAGGTGATTTCACATAACATTCCAGATGGCTTCTGGCAGCTCCAAACCCATGCTCTTACTCTGGCAGCAATTGACTAGAGCAGAGAAGTGACTGCCCTTTCTCGGGCCATGCCCCTCACCCTCGATGGTGTCGTGTCACCGCAACACTTAGCTGCCTGGCTCCTGAAACATCTGGAAGGACTGAAAGAACTCCTGTCCTTGAGAATAGAGACAGCACACCCTGTCCTCCCTCTATGTTCCTCATGTATTTGTTTCTCCCAGAGCCTAGTTCCTTCACTTGGTAGGTACACTATATTGGTGTATTGACGAAAATCAAAGGTGATATCATCTATTTGATGAATGCTTACTGCGTATTCAGGCTTTCCTCCTCAGGTACAGCGAATGCGAGTCACCAGCATGCTTGATGGCTTGCACAGCCTCGTGACAAGAACATTCTCAAGAGAATGGGAAGGAGATTCTGGTAGTTGTGAGGGTCTCACTAGAGGCGTGGCCCGAGTCTGGGCATCTTTATTTGAATGGATTTGAAGAGAGGGCTTGGCAAACCTGGGGACCTATGTCATGGCAATTGCTGCAGGGCTGCTCTAGGGAATATTCGTATGGCCTTCCACCCGTCATCCATCACCCACTTGGTCATCAGTTGTTGCATCAATGTCTACTAGGGCCATTTCACAACTAGGCCCTATGGAGAGTGAGAACAGCAAAGAAGACAGTCTCCATCCCTGTCCTCATGGTACTTATATAGTTTAGCGGACTTTTTTTTTTTTTTTTTAAACCCAAAGGGCTAAAGCAGCTGCTAAATGGACTTCATGAACAATTTCAGAGAGATAAAATTGGGCCAGAGACAAGTCCAAAAAGGAGGAGGAAGAAGAGATGTAAATGGCCAAAACATAGATGGAAATGTTTGACCTTCTTGACACACAAAGAAATAACATTAAAACCATAATGACATGTCTTTATGATCCTTGATTTGGCAAAGATGATTTAAAGAGAAACATAATGCCAGGTGTGGAAAATGTGTGAGGTAATGAGCATTCTTGTTTCTTTTCAGGCGACCGTAACCTGGCACAGTCTTTTAAGAGGGCAACTTGGCAATAAATGTGAAAAATCTGTATTTTTTTTTTGCTTTAATAATGCAACTTCTGAGACTTATTCTCAGGAAATAATAAAGGGTGAGCACAAAAATTTAGCTCAAAAGATTTTTGTGGAAGAGTTGCTGGTAATAATAACACCAACCAACTAAATAGGAACAAGAAAAGCAACTAACATGTGTTAAGCACTTCCTACGTGAGCTTCCTCCCCTAAGATGCCAAACAACCCTGGTGAGAGGCGTGACTGCTGGTTGAGGAGAAGGTATGGGGAGGTTAGTGGTTTGTCCATGCTGACACAGCTGTAAGGCAACACCACTGGAAGGAGGTGGAGCCCATTCAGTCATCACACCATGTTTCCTGTTGCTTCTATTAGTGAAAAAAGAGTCGAGGTCTCACATTAGGGAACTGGTGTAATAAATTATGGAGCAGCCATGCCATGGACTGCTAGTCAGCCATAAAAATAACATAGATGAAGATACATCTGCTTGGAAAGATGTTTGAAATATGCTACTAAGCTAATTATCAGACAGTGTTTATGTGTGGTCCCATGTGTATAAAGGAATCAATTTATAAGCACATGTAAGCATAGAAGCATCCAGAGGCATAGATACCAAGGTTTAATCAGTGACTGCCTCTAGGTGATAAGGTGATTGTGTCAGTTCTCCCCCATCCATTTGTTTTTTAATTATCTCTCTATTAAAAAAAACCAATCTGTATTATTTATATAAAAGTCCTTATATTTACTTTTAAAAAGATATATTGACTTAGTCTGAGTCTTCCAAGCCATTACATGACACTCTGACTCTGGCTTCTCTGAATCCACATTGCTTCCTCTGGGGTGTTATGAAAGTCATCCTGGACTGAGAGCAGGGAGATGTGGGTTCCAGGCTCTGAGCTCATCTACTGATGTGCCCAGGATGTGTCCTGAGGCCAATCCCCAGCTCTCCTGGCCTCAGTTGACAGTGGTCAGGCTAGCTGAGCCTTGAGGCTCCTTCCAGCCCTAACACACATGCGCTTGTATCCATTCAGCTTCTCCTGTAGAGACAGCCTGTAACCATTTTTAGTCCACAGGAGAAAGATCTGAGATTATGAAATCATTTTAGTCTACAAAAAAGTATGGATAAACACCTGCCTAACCCATTTTAAGCAATAATAACACGACCCTTATAAACCACTTTGCACAGAGCTTATGAATTCCCTCCCCAGAGACTCTGAGTTTGACTCTAGTTATTCTAATTATTTACATGCCTGCATTTGAGTGGAGCCAAGAATTTGCAACTGGTGAGAAGGGGAAATGCTTCCTCTTGAGATTACTGGGGATTCGGTGTCACCCTGTTCTGTTGTTGATACCAAATGTTTCTCTGACGCAGAAAATGACCCGACAAAATAGTCTGACTTCATTTCAGACCCAACTTTCTTCCCAGCTGTAACCACGGGTGATTGTTGCTCCTGGAGGTAGGTGAGCTGGGCTGGAATCACATATTAGGGTTGCAACTTTACCCTATAAGGGCAGCTCAGTGCAGCAGGACCCGTTATGAGGAGGGCCCTTTTTCTCTGGAAATGAAGAACTTGAGTGCTGTTCAGTATCCTTGTTTCCTGCAAAATGATTCTAAGGCTCCTGAGCTTAGATGGGTGTTTAAGGGTTCTGACTCTGAAGTCGGAAAAACCAAAATTCACATCATTACTCTGCTTCCTGTTACCGTGGAGTTTGGGGGAAAATTCCTTAACCTAGGCCCAGAAATCTCATCTGGGAAATGTGGAAACTTAATAGTCACTTCCTCAGGACATTTGTGAAGATTAAATAAAATCAGTGTGTCAGGAATCTAGTGGGTTCCCCAGCCATAGTAGGTACTCAATAAGTAGAAGCCATTAACGTTACTATGAATTAAAGAAAGTGTTTAATCCCTTTCATGAGGCATGTGCCAGATGTAGTCTCATAGCGTGTGAAGTAGGTAATAGAAGATGAAGGGAGTGGTCAGAAAACAAATATTGTTACAATGCCACACACCTTGCCTGCAGTTTGCAATTGGAGAACATTGGGCAGCATAAATTATGGTGTCTGCAGACGCTTGTAGAAGATACCATGAAAAAGTTAAAAGGATAATGTCACACTGCACGTTTTATGGATTCTTCTCTTTGATGTTTCAACACTTTTTGGTCTGTTTTAGGATGATTCTTTTTTTCAGCTGAACCCCTATTTGGAAAAATCTTATCAGTTAAGTTGGCCCTTATTAACTTGTCCTGTTTCTTACTTAGTTGTTTAAATATTTCTCTCCACTACTGGACTAATTCATTCGTTTAGTAATTCATTCTGAATTACTCCAGACCCTGTGCTAAACCCTTGGTACAGATGCATTTCCTGCTCTCAAGGAACGTACAGTCATATATAGGGAGAAAAGTAAGTGTTCACTTCATTTGCAAATTTTTTCTTTCCTCCAGCCCTTTAAGGAGGACCAACTGCTGAATTCTCCTTTGTGAAATAGGCTCCAAGCATAATGAAACATCAGAGGTGCAGTGGTGGAAGTGGTAGTGAGGGCCTCACGTGGGAGAAGTCAATCCAGGAAGGAGGTGCAGAAAAGACTTCATAGGAAGGGGGGCTGCATGGGTGGCTTAGTTGGTTAAGCGTCTGCCTTCAGGTCATGATCCTGGGGTCCTGGGATAGAGTACTGTATCGGGCTCCTTGCTCAGCGGGCAACCTTCTTCTCCCTTTCCCTCTGCTGCTACCCCTTCTTGTGCTCTCTCTCTGTCAAATAAGTAAGTAAATAAATAAATAAATCTTTTAAAAAAAAAGACTTCATAGGAAGGAAAACTGTTACAAAGGGTTGGAGACATGTCATACTTATATTTGTATTTCTATTCCAAATTCTCTGCTCCCTGTCCTGGCATCTATCATAGTGTTTTAGATGTGCTGTCCACTGGACTTCACTGAGTTCTTCCAGTTCCATAGAGGAGAGTCTGTTCTTTCAGTGGGTGCTGACTTCTCTCTGGGAGTTCCCATGAGATGAGACCCGGAGCTATGGTCCAAAGAGAAAAAAAAAAAAATCCATTAGGACAACTCTGTAAGAACTCAGGAACGGGAGTGAATTTAGAGTTAAACAGCCAGGAGCATGGCGTCCGGGTTTGCCACGTAACAGTGGTGTGAACCTGAATGAGTGACATCACTTCTTTGATTTTAAGTTTATGCATCTTTAAAATGAAAGTATTGATGCCAATGCCACCATGGGATAAAGTTTATAAAATCAGTTGGCAAAGTTAGTGGAATTTAGAAGACTCTCATTTAAATTTTAGTTTCTTTCCATCGATTAGAAGGCAGCCCACAATATTTTGACGAACACTTCTCTCCGCCCCTCCACCTGGCTGATTTGCAGAGGAAGATCAATTTCAGATGGTATCATTTAGAAAATCAGACATTTAAGCCTTGATTAAATGACCCCTTGCTTGGTCAGAGTTCAATATCAAGACCCCTTAATGACTGTTGCTTTGATCAGCTGGGATTTTACTTGATCTAAATGTTAGATCCCTAGGACAGCTTTTAGGATTGCTTTCAGCAAAATACGCCACTTAATTACCTAATAATGGGCACACCTTTTATCCAAGTGTGATGATAAGTCAGCTTAAGTGTAGAACAGGGAGTCATCTAAAGTCTCAGAAACTTTGAATCTATATCAACAGTGAGTTCTCTGCAGTCCTGTTGGTCTATCGGTAGAGATCCAAATAAGGTAGAAGAAGAGGGGGAATGGTGACACAGCATTCTCCAGGAATGAGTTAGTATCAGGAGCAAAGTGCACTTTGAAGGTGAGAAGGGCAGGGTGGGAAAGGTGTGTTACAGAAGCGGCTAATCCAGCCTTTCTCAGACTCAGATGAGAAAACTCCGGACTGTATTAACTTACTAGGCTTCTTTGCAAGGAGTTAATTTGATAGCTCTAATGCTATATACACCTCGAAATCATTATTTGTTGTGTTTGAAATGGGAAATTGAAATTTGATGAAGTCATTTAGACCAGCCCAGATCTCATGCAAAGCAATTGGTTCAGAGCTATTAGCACAGCAGATTTCTCGGTCCAGTGAGAGTTTGATATAGGAGGGGAATCTCTTTGTGATTCCTTCCATTTCAAGCTCCAGACAAACTGCCCTTTCTGGGTCTTTAACTTGTTTCTCTGATTACTTTGTAAGTGTCTCTCAGGAAAGTTTTTCCTCAATTTGCTGCTCACTGGTCTAAGCCTTTGCTTCCATCCCTCTCTCCTTGCTCCTTTCTTTCTTTCTTTCTTTCTTTCTTTCTTTCTTTCTTTCTTTCTTTCTTTCTTTCTTTCTTTCTTTCTTTCTTTCTTTCTTCCTTCCTTCCTTCCTTCCTTCCTTCCTTCCTTCCTTCCTTCCTTCCCTCCCTCCCTCCCTCCCTCCTTCCCTCCCTCTCTCTCTCTCTTTCTTTCTTTCTTAAATACACCATCTTTGAGAAACTGCATCAGATGGAGATCTCCTAAATTTACTGTTCTCCACTCCTCACTTTTTTTCTTGGCTGTCTACTCATATTTCTCCCTTATACTTTTGCAGTAATATTTCATATATTCACTCTTTTCCTCTAAATGGTTGCCAAAATATGCAGCTGCTTCCTCCCAAATATCATGAAGATCCGCCCTCTTATCTATCAAAAGGGGAAAAAAGACTTCATTTCCAAACCCCAAATTCCAGTTAACCATATAAGAAATGAAGAGTCTCTAGACAACTACTATTTGGTCAACTGGTTTTTTTCCACTTGATTTTACAGTCCCGACATCACTTGGTTGGGTCAGCCTCGGCCCAGGCAGCTACAAACATCATTTCCATTGCTTCCATTCCACTATTCACTCAGGTGCCCTGTCCAGGCAAGCTGTAGGAGCACAGCTAGACATTGCACACTGCACACCAATAGCCTTTTCCCTCTTTGCCAGGGTCACTGGGGCGGTGAGGACCTATAGAGGAAACATCCTCTCCCTCTATTCTTACTCTTCCTGGCCAATAAGAGGAAGTTTGAGGTAAGAGGAAGAAGTGCTTTTGTTTTTTTATTTTTCTGGACCACTCCCATAAAAGAAGGGGTGGTATCGATCTGTTTGGTGTGATGGTGAGTGTGGGCATCTAGCCGTCTATTGTTGGGTGGAGTGAACGTGTGAAAGGTTGCAGGCATTTGTGGCCTCCTTCCTTTGTCTCTGTTAATAGGACCCTCTGCATTCAAAAGGGATGAGGCAAGCCGGGATCTTCTAGTACCTAGTGGGGCAAGTGTCTGTTCTGTAGGTCTGAAGTCTTTGAGTGTGTGAAGGGTGAGGGAGGAGTATCCTGAAGCCTACACTGGCCTCAAGTTCAAGCTTTGCTCTTCAATATAGTTTTATTAGTACTAATCAGATATTTTAAAACCCCTTTATCTATAATTGGATTTGAGCTCAAAGAAGACAAGGGTAATGATTATTATCTTAAACTCCAATAAGACCAGGTTTTCTATTTCATTTCCTGATTATTAAAATTATATGTACCTAAAACAATAATTATCTATATTTCCACAACTCGTTGCTTTTTCCTTAGGTAGTCTCATGTCAATCCTAAAAATTAAAAAACATCTCATGCCCAATACAATTCTAGCAGCAGTTCCATGAGAGGGATGGGGTCTCATGGAGTTAATCAAAGTTCTAGAGATGAGGAAACAGACACAGGGAGGCAAGATGAAATGTTTGAGGTGAGACCACTTCCATGGATAGTAGAGGAGCCACTGATAACCTTATCTCATTCCTAATGTAGGAGGCCAGCCTATCTCTCTTGCTTTGTGTTCTGCTCTACTAAGCACAGTGGACTCTCAGTCAATATTATCCCAAGATACATTGAGAGTTTTTTTATTTAGTTTGGGAAAATATGAATTGAGTAATTCTACAACTCAAGAAGAGAGGAGTTAAGAAAAGACATGGTAGGGCTCTTGAAGAGAATAGAGCTCCATCATCATAGCCTAAATATAAGTAGATAGGTAGATAGGTAGGTAGCTACATACATATATACATATACAATCTTTTGACTTTTCTGACTATTTCTTTAAATTAGGCTACTTTCTCCCTGGTCTTATTTTCTTTTCCAGCATTCCATTCATGTGCTTTTGCCTGCCACTGAGTCTCCCTTAGTTCGTGTTTTATCTGGCTTATTTGGATACCTATTCACATCTCACTAGCTAACCTTACACCTCAGGCAAATAATTTTATGTTTCTGAAATCTATATTGACACCATTAAATGAAACCTCTAGATTCTCTCTAGCTTGAACCGAGAGCAGAGTAAAGTAACTCATTTGGGAAGGAGCTGAGGCCCAGATGCTCTGGCTAGTGAATGTGGTTATACTCATTCCATTAACTATTGCTTCTACCAATTTACAATGGGGTTAAGCAGTCTTCTGGAAAAATATTAAAACACTTCCCCAAGTTTTAATTTTGGAGGTTCCCTCATATAAAGCATGTCTAATAAACTGGGGGTCTCTGACTAAGGCCCTATCATAGAAAAGGCCATTAAGGACCTCCAAGGGAACTCACCATAAGTGAAAAAAATGTGAAGCACACAAAAACTCTAAATATTAAAGGAGGGTCATATTTCCATCAACTGTTTGGTGAGTGGTAAGAAAGTTCATTTGAACTAGTCATCGTTGGCATAAGTTGTATGATCTGGGAGAAAATAACATATGGGAATGGAAGAAGCTTTATCACTATGCTATAATGCTTTAGGATTCACACAGTCTAGCTCTGGGACCTCCTCTTCTTTCAGTTAAAAACAAAAGTGATGTGTTCCTTTTCATGTTCTTAAAATCAGTAATGTGGATCTCTGATTTTAAGAATGGTGGTATTATAGGGGCGCCTGGGTGGCTCAGTCGTTAAGCGTCTGCCTTCTGCTCAGGTCGTGATCCCGGGGTCCTGGGATCGAGCCCTGTGTTGGGCTCCCTGCTCCGCGGGGCGGGAAGCCTGCTTCTCCCTCTCCCACTCCCCATGCTTGGGTTCCTTCCCTCACTTTGTCTCTCTCTGTCAAATAAATAAATAAAATCTTTAAAAAAAAAAAAAGAATGGTGGTATTATATCAGCTCTGCTGCATTCTTATCCCATCAACCTCAGGGCATTGAGGAGTTCCAGCTCCAGGGACATGGTGGCACAGCAGACATGGCCTCTGAAGCAGAGTTGTAGCTTGACGTGAAACCACTGTGAAACTGCTGGGGCCTGAGTCCTCGAACTTGTCGCCATAGTGACAATGATCAAGACGATTAATGAGTGCATGTAAGTATTCTGGAGGGCATTCTAGGAATTTCTTGAAGAAAGGGACTAAGACCGGCTTTCCTGTGGTCAAAAAATAAGGTAAGCATTAACGTTGATTAGAGAATCTCCAGTAGATCCATTCATTGCCCTTCCTTTGCTCAGCTCTGTATGACATGTGGTCTCCTGCAAGCTGCATTTCTCAGGCATCATCATCTGTTTCTGGGGGCTTTGGTCAATGAGAGGCACTGGAAGGAGACTGGAGGGTGGAAATCAGGGAGAAACCAGGGTATTTCTCCCTCTCCCTCTGTTCTTTAGATGGCATCTCTGGCAGTGATTATGTATCTTTGATGGCTTCAGTTGCCATCCAAAAGGCCTGTCAAGGTTTCAGTTTCCACAGGGTGATCCTTAGCCTTCTTCTCTTTTTCCCTCCACTCTAGGGGTAGAAGCAGTTTCTTATTATTACCAATCTCTGGCTTATCTCAATGTCCTCTGGTTGACTTCTTAGCCTTTTTTATTGAGTGATAGAATATAATCAATTCTCTGCATTAAATTTCTCTTTATTAAATAATCAGAGTGTTTTCTGCTTCCTGATTAGATCTACTAATACACCAATGAAGCCTGAGAAACCTAATGTTTTAGTCAGCTATTGCCACAGTCATGCTGCATAACAAACTCCAAAACTCAAAGGCTTAACATAACACATTTTCTTCTTATATTGATGGATCTGTAGATTGAATGTTACTTAGCCAGGTAAGGCTGGACTCCAGGCTTCCAGCTGAGTTCAAGTTTGTCCCATGTATCTCTCCTCTTTCTTGGAGCAGTGGTTATCCAGAACATATGGTATGATCCCTGTATCTTCTTCTGGAACTGAGGTTGAAAGGGCAGCAACTGCACTGGGAACATGTTAATCTCACAGTAGATCATCAAAGGACAGAAGCTCAGTTGTGCAAGCTCATTTCTGCCCTGGTCACATTACTTAATGTCTCATTGATTAAAGCAAGTCACATGTCAGAGCACAAAATCAAGAGCCAGAAGAGTATATTCTGCCCACCATAAAGCCAGGCAGGGGTGTGGTTATATGATTCTATTATGGGGGAGGAAGCAATTGGAACCAGTAATCAAATCTACCACATTTGGCTGAAAGTAAGATTCATCATCTCTAAGAAAATTGAGCAGTATCATCATTTACTATAGCTTGTGCAAGTGATGGCTAACTCATGTTTTATTTTTTTCTGTTTCTGGACACTGATGTTGATTTGTAATTCAGAAGTTATACTCCATTATATTTTTACCAAGGACCGTCTCTTTATAAAAAAAATAGAAAAATGTCATTTATTATCTCTCAAATTAAACTCACCATTCTGTCTGCTTCTTTCTGCGGCTGAGGCTGGGACTCAGCAGGCCACATCTCTGCTTTGCCAACTGATTCCATGCTTGGCTTTGCCAGCAGGGGGTGCTGCAGGGGACTGCCAGGTTAGAGCAGGAAGTAGGGACTTTCTCCTTTTTGTTTGCTTCCTGTGGGCTTCCTTTCAGCTCTCTCTCCAGTGAATATAACCCAGCAAAAGTCTTTAAACTCAGCAACAGCAGTTCATTCCAGTGGCTGCAGTTAGATCCACTTTCCAGTGTTCCCAACACTCCTAGCACTAGCGGAGTGGCACGCCCACCTCGGAAGAATCCTTCCTCCAAGTGCTTATGTTTTTAGTAATTCCAACCTCTTTCCTTTGCTGTTTCTCTTTAAGGAGTGAGAGCTACTTCCAGCGGTTTACTTCATCTCACCTTAGCGTTCTCTTTTTCAGTTAGCAATTCTTTTTATCTAATTAATAATTGTTAATATCAAATTCCTTCTTTTAAAATAACAGGCGAAATTGCTGTCTCCCACCAGGAGATACTTTTTCATAGACTCTATGCTTTTACCTAATAAGATTCTGCTTCATCTTTAGGGAAGACACCTATTGCCAAAAAAAAAAAAAAAAAAAGAAGGAGGAGAAGGAGAGGGAGAAATAATGTAGGAGGGAAGAACAGTCCATGGTTGGGGGCCAGGCTGTCAGAACTCAGCTGGGTTTTATTGCAGTTCTCCAGGGATACAGATTCCTTTGCGTTAGAAAGCTGAAGACGGTTTAGATGACCAAGGAGACTGGAAAGTAGTGTGGGCAAGAGAGCAAAGGGGTAACAGCCTTCCCTTCAACATAATAGAATAGCTTTTAATTTCTTCTTTGAGACCTCAAAATTATGAAGTAAGTAGATTTTCTGCAAAGTGGGCTTATTATGACTATCAAGTTCCAAACAACTGTGTATCCAGTAGTTGCATTCTAAATAGGGTGAGGCATGGCCCATCCTGTACTTTAGGGATTTCATGGTGGCTTCATCATGTAGGCATGATCCACTGTTAACTCAATCTCTAGCCCCCTTTTCCTCTCCTGAGGATGGCAGGTGGGGCTGAAAGTTCCAAGCTTCTTTTCATGACTGGTCCTTCTGGTGACCAGCACCCATCCAGGAGCCCACTAAGAGTTACTTTATTAGAAATAAAGATGCCCCTATCACCCAGAAAATTCTAAGGGATTTGAGAGCCCTGTGTAAGATGCCTCTATCAGCCCCATTACTCAGGAAATTACTAGGGTCTTAAAATCTGTGTCAGAAACCAGGATCAAAGACCAAATATTAGCAGGAAATGGGAGAAGAAACCAATATATTCTTATTATTTCACACCCACTCTCACTATAGACCTTTATATATGTTATTCCCTCTACCTCAAATGATGTTCCCACTCTTAATCTTAAATCCTTTCCTCCTGGCTAATTCCTCCTTGTCTTCCTTCACAGCTCTCCTTAGACTAGGATAGATGCCCCAGTTGTGTCCTGCTATATTGGCATATTCTTATTTGTTTTATAGCACTCATCACAAAATACTGAAATGACTACTTTCCACATCTATCTTCACTATTAAAATGTAAACTTGGGGAGAGTGTGTGTTTTCTTCTACTGTGCCTCTTGTTCTTAGCACAATGACTGACACATCGTAGGCATTCCAGAAATGTTTAATGGAGGGACTAACAATGTGCTGGGTTTATAGGGGGTGGTAGTGACAGTCAATCACACATAGATTTGTGACTTATCTATCATACTTTGCATTCTGTGTATCTAGATCAGTGCTCCCTGGTGAATTTGATAGCATTTGCTAAGGGACTACACTTTGAGAAGCAAAGCTATGGAAAATGTATCCAAAATGGAGCCCTGTGGCTAGGGCCCTGAGTAGGAAAGAAGTAAATCAGGCTTACATGTCTCCATTCTACCGGACCTGCCTGCTTTTCTCCTCATCCTTTACATCCTGGGCTTTTCATCTTTCCTTAGCCAAAATCTATTTCTTGGAAAGCATACATATTCCTGAGTTCAGGGGCAGAAAAGTGTAAACTACCATGTGACTTGTTTAATATTGTTTACATTTTTAAACAAGGACCAAAGCCTCTGTTTATTTTGAAATGAGGGAATGGAACTCTTATTGTGTGATGTCAGGTTTAAGAAGCTAGTGAGGGAACAGGAGACCACACTTGTAGGCGACCACAGCCTTGACTCACTTAGGAAGTGCAGCCCCAAGAACGGCGCCTGGGACAGGGTGGGTGCACAGACATGTTTGTTGAATCAATAAAGTCATTCCAGTCTAGCATATCCTTCAGTGAAAAGAAAAAAAGTATACAAATTTTGTGTGCACAGACTATCTGTGCCATTGTGGGCCTTCTGGAGTTGTCCCTGAGACTCATTTAAACACACACACACACACACACACACACATCCTACCTACAGAGTGCTTGCTCACGCTCCATGAGAAAAACTGAAAATAAAATATTGTTAAAATAGATGTTGCTCTGGCTGAAAATTTGCACATTTGTTAAATGATTCACTCTATTAGGTGGGCAGAAACAGGCACAAAAAACTCACTTGGGAAGAACCATCAACTATGGGATGCTTGGACTTAAAAGTAGGGAGAAGCATGAATTTCTGTGCCCAATTCTTTGCATCTCCCCACCATTAAGAAAGATTTTATCATTTCAGAATGTAGAGGTTGACAGTCTCTGATTTTTGGAAACTTCTCTTGAAGCTCTTGGTACTTCCAAAAATGGGTGGTCGGTAACACTCTGTAGAAAAGACCTCCATTGTGGAGGGTAAGAGTTGTCATAGGCATTATAGAGAACAGAAAGGAGAACATGCTGTGTTCCTGAGCATTCATTATTTCACTGAGGACACTGTCATTCCTTATGGTTACCCTGATGAGCACCAAGCAATGCTGATGGATTCGTAAGGCTCAGACCCTGACTCTAGTACTCCATCAAGGTTAGATATGCTCTACTCTGCTGCCTTTTTGGTGGTTTTGTGTTTGCTTCGCTCTTTTCCTGTCTTTTATACATGCCTCCATGTGACACTTATTGATATCACCGTTGCTGAGTTTGGGCATGCTTCCAAAGAAGCTTGGATTTGCTCTTACTTTTCCATCCAATAAATTCATCTGTTAAGTATTGGGAGAAGAATTCTGGAAACTCTATCACTAGTTGGCAGCTATCACATTTCTTAGGAGAAGAAAAATCTTCAATCTAGTTGGAATCATATTTCTTGTGCTGGAATGGATTTAAGACAAAAAATATATTGCACTTTTGGGCATGGACCTTGATTTTTCAACATATATCTTCCATGTGTTAGGAACTGATGATGCACATTTTTCCCCCCTTGGGGATCTTCTTTTCCTTAAGGCATTAAATTGCCTGCTCAGATGTATAAAGTGTCCACTACCTTGAATGAATGTGCTAATTAACAATGCCAAAATTTATGAACATACACTGAGAAGAAAGAGGAGATTAAAATCCTGTTTTATTTAGGTATTTTATGTTTACAAAAAGGAAAACAAATTAAGGTGAAGCGATTTCCTTTGTCTAGCTGACAATTTAGAAACAAAAGGCAGTCATGAATTGTGTGGAAGGAGGAGAGCAAAAGCTGTCTTTTTTTATGCCTCTCTAACAGATACTTCACACCAGTCGTTCTTAGACTCTGCCATCCATGAGCCCCTGAGAGAGCCCTCATGGTTAGCCTTGCCCAAGCCTCCGTCCATTGCCTAAACTCCTCTATCCAACTGTAACTCAGTTGATCTTGTAGGTTACCATCACCAAACAGTTCTTAAACCTGGCCAACTCTAGTTACTGTCTACTTTTGTGACATTTCGTTCTCTAACTCAGTGGTTCGTAGAGTGTGGTCTCTGCCCCAGCAGCGGCATCACCTGGGAACTTGTTAGAAATGCGCACTCTAAGGTACAATTCCAGCCCTCTTACATAATACATTTTGGGTGGCACCCAGCCAATCTGTGTTTCAACAGGCACTCCAGGTGATTTTGATGCCTGCCCTAACTGGAAAGATCTTGCTTCCTAATTTGAAAATGAAGATTAAAAAACTGTTCTTTGGTCTGACTGCAAGGTAGTAAACAAGTAACCATAGAACAAGTATTAAACCCATACTAATCAATTAGTGATAGCCACATGCTTCTGAAGGTCAGCCAATCAGCAACAGCATTACTCCAGGAACTGCTTCTGAAAGTCAGCTAATCCCTAAACTTCACAGCTGAAAGTCAGCCAATCTCTAAACACTCCCACTTCAGAAAGTCTGCCAATCCTTGAACACCATGGTTCTTAAAACCTTTATGATATCAAGTTTTGCTTTGTACAGAAAGATTACGATTTATAAGAAGTAGCTTCTTGGTTGCTTAGTAAGCAATAAATTTAGCTTCTTTGTTTCACACACATGTGATTGGGAATTTCACCCATCAACAAAAGGGTCATTGGTGATTTTGAGAGAGTCAAAATTTGTACAGTCCCCCCTTAGCCTTGGGAGATACATTCCAAGACTCCCAGAGGATGCCTGAAAGTGTGGATAGTACAAACCCTATATATACAAGGGTTTTTTTTCTCTATATACATACATACATACCTCTGATAAAATTTAATTTATAAATTAGGCACAGTAAGAGATTAATAATAATAACTAATAATGAAATAGAACAATTATAGCAGTATGCTGTAATAAAAGTAATGTAAATGTGGTCTTTTTCTCTCAAAATATTGTACTGCACTCACCCTTCTTGTGATGATGTGAGCTGATAAAATGCCTATGTGAGATGAAGTAAAGTGAATGATAGAGGCATTGTGACATAGTGTTAGGCTACTATTGACCTTCTGATGATATGTCAGAAGGAGAATCATCTGTTTCCAGAATGCAGTTGCCCCTAGGTAACTGAAATGGTAGAAAGTGAACCTGCAGATAAGGGGACACTACTGTATTGAGAGAAGATTCGCCGGCATTACTAAAATTTCGGTGGTGAGGACAATACATGATGTGTCTTGTCCAAGACAAGGAGTAAGTATGAATCACATAGAAGATTTATATGGTAATCAAAATATATAAGAAAAAATAAGAAATGAGATATAATAATTATTGATTACTATATAGGCATTGTTATTATAAACAATGACTATTCACTTTATAAAAAGTTGTGATATAAGAATCAGGAGAATGGTGGGGGAGAAGAAAGGAAGTCATGAGGGTGGTTTTGGTGCTAAATTGTAATTTTTGATAACAGGAAGCCAAGGGGGGGAAAAAGAAATACATGGCAAAGTTGAAAGTAGATAAAAATAAATGATGTCACAATGAACATCAAGTAAATTTTAAGGCAATCTGAGAACTATTTGGTGAGCACATACCTGTCCTCTAAGATGCTGGAGATATAAAGGTCAAACTGTCAGAAGAGACAAGCTGTCATTAATTTCAGTACAATCCAAAGAAGAAATTAATTAATTCTGACGGTAGTGATATGGTGAGAAAAAGTTGCAAAGAGGAATTCCTGTGAGTTGGGCCTTTTAAAGCTGAGTAGGCACTTCCTAGGCAGACTGCAAAGAGAAGAACATTCCAGGGTGAGAGAATAATGGGGCAAGGGCAGAGGTGTGAAAATAAGAATGGGATTTGGGAAATAGTGAGTAATTGAGGGAAATGGATGGGAGTGAGGCTTTGGAAAGATAGTTCAGGGCCAGGATATGAAGAGCCTATACATCATGATCAGGAGTTTAAATTTATCCTGAAGGCATTAATTTTCATTTTAACCTGAAGCAATAATGTTACTTTTCACGTGTTGGTATCTAACCTTAAGCTGGAACAGACTAATGTTCACTGTTCTCAGTAGGGGTGTGGTATGCACTGAATTGTGTCCCTCCAAAGTTAAATGTTGAAGCCCTAACTACCAGTGTCATTGTGTCTGTAGCAAGGAAGTAATTAAGGTTAAATGAGATCATAGGGTGGACCCTAATCTGATAGAATTAGTGTCCTTATAAGAAGAGACACCAGAGAGGTTTTTCTCTCTCTGTGTCTCCTCCACACACTCCCTTTATCTCTCTTTCCCACCCCCTCCCCCGACCCCTCCACACCTCTCTCTCTCTCTCTCCACCATGTGAGGACACTGCAAGAAGGCAGCCATCTGCAAGCCAGGAAGAGGGCTCTCACCAGAACCAAACCATGCTGATTTCAGACTTCCAGCTTCTAGAACTATTATAAAATAAATCCCTGTTGTTTAAGCCACTCACTCTTCGGTATTTTGTTATGGCAACCCAAGCAGACTAAGAGAGGTACTACTGACATGGGTTGAAACAATCCTTTACCGTATAGGACAATCCTGTACATTGTAGGATATTTAGTCTGGTCCCCAACTATGAAATACTGATAGTGCTACTCTGTCACCATGACAATCAAAACATGCTCCTAAGGAATTCCAAATACCCCTTAGTGGGGGATTGTAATATTTCTGGTAGAAAACCACAAAAGGAAGCTATAAAGAAGATTACTATATTAAAATAGGATCCACCAGTACTTCATGATCTCTCAGCAGTTGTTAAGGGAGGGCTTTTACTTATCAAGAGTAAGACAATGTGATATACCAAAGAACAACCTTGATAATTCTTCCCAAGTATCTATGGGGTTGAGATGAAGTCTCTAATTTTGAGAAAGCAAAATTGATCCCTTGTCTTGTTGCCAAATGACTAATGCATCATATACTAGCGAAAAAAAACAAAGAAAAAACAATAAGCCCTTTGCCTCTTGAGATATAAAACCCAAACAAAAGAAAACAGTAAGGGGATATACTGTTGAGCACTAATCTCCAAAATAAATAAAGCATTGGGTCCTTTCCTTTAGGAAAAAGTTATCCCTAATTTTTGCAGTACTGAATTTGGCAGATACGTGGTACTTTGAATATAGAATAATTGTATGAAGAAATTGCTGTTTATCTCACCCTAAAAAAGACTAAATTTTATCTTGGTAAACTTGTGAGGTTTTTTTCAAAACTGCAGTGTCTTTTATTTGGAGAACCCAGTTTTTCTGAACTCCTTTTAAAGCTCTTCAAGTAAAAATACTTTAGAATATTTTACCACAGCTGAAATTTCATCATGCTCCTTTACAATTAGAGACAATTATTTTCTGCTTTCTATCACCATAGATTTATTTTTCTCTTCTTGGACTCCATATAAATGGAATCAGTCACTCTGATTATTTTGTGTCTGGTGTTTCTCATTCAACATATT
The DNA here is from genome assembly GCF_029215605.1 of Mirounga angustirostris. NCBI lineage: Eukaryota > Metazoa > Chordata > Mammalia > Carnivora > Phocidae > Mirounga > Mirounga angustirostris. Next base: position 166,762,740 of record NW_026991711.1, read on the forward strand.
TGAGACTCATCCATATTAATGTGTGTGTCAGTAGTTGTTGTTGTTGTTGTTGTTGTTTCTGAGTGGTATTTCAGTGAGTGGACATAACAGAATTTGTTTACCTATTCTTCCTTTGATGGGCATGTGGCTGTTTCCAGGTTTGGCAATAATGAGTAAGGCTGCTAGGAACACTACTGTACATGTCTTTTTGTGGATATAAGCTTTTGTTTCTTATCTAGAAGTGGAAATGTTGAGTCATGGAGTAGATGTATATTTAACTTTATAAGAAACTGAAAAACAGTTTTCCTAAGTTTTTGTATAATTTTACACTCCAGCAACAATGTATGAGAGTTGCAGGTGCTCCCCGATCCTTGTGTTAAATGGGGTCAGTCTTTTAAAATTTTAGCCATTTTAAGTGGTTGTAAACAGTATCGCACTGTCACTTTAATTTGCATTTCCATGATGGCCTATGATGCTAAACATCTTTACATGTGCCTTTCATAAATCTCTTCTTAAGTCTTTTGTCCATTTTTATTGGGTCATTTGTCTTGATATTGTTGATTTATAAAGACTTTTTTATATTTCTGGATACAAGATATTTTTTTAGATATTGTATTTTTTTCCCCAAGCTGTTACTCGCTTTTCATTTTCTTGATGGTATTTTTTGATTAGCAAGCATTTCTAATTTGATGAAATCCAGTTTATTAATGTTTCCCTTTTCTGTATAGTGCATTTTGTGTCCTAAGAAATCTTTGATTACCCCAAAGTCATGAGGATATTCTCCCATGAGTTCTTCTAGAAGTTTTATAGTTTTAGCTTTTACACTTAGCTCTATAATCCATCTCAAATTATTCCTTTTAGTATGGAATTAGTAGGGTCAAGTTTGCCATATATTGAGTTCTCCATGATATGCATTTGCATCCAGGAGCTTTACTGGGGAGCGCGCACAGGAAAAGTACTTCTGAGGTGTAAAGGAAGCGTGATTGGGCAGAGAGCGAAATTAAACTGTGATGCAAAAGAAGCTCTCAGGATTTGGGATGGCTCTTCAACATCGTTACAAATGATGCAGGAGGCCTGGGCCTTTGTACCTCTCTCTACATTAGCCAGTTATTGGATTCCAGCTCTCACCAAAGAGACGTTGCAACACTGGTTGACAGAACAATTTCTGGAGAGGAAGGGACTCAGCTGTGAGCCCTCAGCAGCCAACACTCCAGTGGCAGAGAAATGAGTCTGAAGAGGGAATCTGGATAGTGCACAATAGCAACTAGCATCATTATAGCACCACTGCAAGGATATTTTTGTTTTATTTTCCATATGGATATTCAGTTTTCTTCCCACTATTTGTAAACAGACTTTTCTTTCTCCTATTAAATTGACTTGGTGCCTTGGTCAAAAATCAATTGTGTGGGTAAGTGCCTCTACGCTATGTTCTCTTTCATTTTCATTTGTCTGTCCTTATGGTAACATCAAACTGTCTTAGTGATTATGGTTTTATAATTTCTGATATTGGGTAGTGTAAGTCCTCCATACTATCAAATTTGTTCATTTTCAAAATTGTTTTGGCTCTTCTTGATCATTAGCATCTTCAGAAAAATTTAGGATCAGCTTGAATTTCTTCAAAACACTGCTGAATTTGTTTGAGAGTGTCTCAAACCTATAGATAATTTTGGGGAGAACTGATATCTTAACAACATTGAATCTTTCAATAATGTACACCATTATTAAAGACCTAAATGTGAGACTTGAAACCATAAAAATTGTAGAAGAGAGCACAGGCAGTAATTTCTTTGACATCAGCTGTAACAATATTTTTATAGGTATGTCTAGAGGCAAGGGAAATAAAAGCAAAAATAAACTATTGGGACTACATCAAAATAAAAACTTCTATACAGCTAAGGAAACAATCAACAAAACTAAAAGGCAACCTACTGAATGGGAGAAGGTATCTGTAAGTGACACATCCAATAAAGGATTAGTGTCCAAAATATATAAAGAATTGATAAAACTCAACACCTCAAAAACAAATAACCTAATTAAAAAATGGGCAGAAGACATAAACAAACATTTCTTCAAAGAAGACATCCAGATGGCCAATAGACACATGGAAAGATGCTCAACATCACTCATCATCAGGGAATTGCAAATCAAAACTACAATGAGATATCATCTCACACCTGTCAGAATGGCTAAAATCAAAAACACAAGAAACAACAAGTGTTGGTGACAATGTGGAGATAAAGGAACCCTTGTGCAGTATTGGTGGGAATACAAACTGGTGCAGCCATTGTTGAAAACAGTATGGAGGTTCCTCAAAAAGTTAAAAATAGAACTACCCTATGATCCAGCAATCATACTACTAAGTATTTACCCCAAAACTACAAAAACACTAATAGTAGCATTATTTACAATAGCTTTATATTTATTATGTTGGAAACAGCCCAAGTGTCCATTGATAGATGAATGGATAAAGAAATAGTATGTGTGTGTGTGTGTATATATATATATATATATATACTATATACATATATATAATATATACATATACATGGTATATATAGTATAGTATTATACTAAAGAAATAGTATATATATACACAAAGGAATATTATTCAGTCATAAAAAGAATGAAATCTTGCCATTTGCAACAACATGGATGGAGCTAGACAGTATAATGCTAAGCCAGATAAGTCAGTCAGAGAAAGACAAATACCATATGATTTCAATCAGATGTGGAGTTTAAGAAACAAAACAAATGAAAAAAGGGGGGGAAAAATAAGAGAGAGAGAGGGAGGGAGACAGATAAACCAAGAGAACAACTGATGGTTACCAGAGGGGAGGTGGGTGAGGGATGGGTGAAATAGGTGATGGGGATTAAAGAGCACACTTACCATGATGAGCACTGGATGTTGTATGGAAGTGCTGAGTCACTATATTGTATACCTGCAACTAATATAACACTGTATGTTAACTATACTGGAAGTAAAGTAAAAAACTTCATAAAAAATTATGAATATCATATGTTTCTCCCCCTTTGTGTTTTAATTTCTCTCAGCAATCTTTTGTAATTTACAATGTGTAGTCTTGCATACCTTTCATTAGCTTAATTTTCAGATATTTGATTTTTTAGATGCTATTATAAATAACATTTTAAACTTAATGTCATTTTCCAATTGTTTATGGCTAGAATGTAGAAATATGATGGATTTGCAAATTGTGTATCATGCTAACTCTAGTTCTAGTAGTTTTTGGCAAATTTCAAAGAGTGTTGTAATTGCAAATCATGCCTGTAAATAGTGAGAGTTTTACTTTTTCTTCTTCAATATTTATTCTTTTTATTTCTTTTGTTTTTTTTATTGCTGTAGACTAGACTTCAGTACAATGTATTACCTTTATTGTACTTATTTTGGGTTTAATTTTCTCTTTTTTTGCTAGTTCCTTAAGAGGAAACCTACATGATCAATTTTTTATATTATTTTTATTTTCTAATAAAGGCATTTAATGTAATAAATTGCCTTCTAAGATTGCTTTAATGTACCTAACAAATTTTAATATGTGGTATTTTCATTACCATTCATTTAAAAGTATTTTCTAATTTCCCCTGTGATTTCTTCTTTGACTCATGGGTTATTTAGATGTGTGTAGCCAACTTTCCAAATATTTGAAGATTTTCTAGATGTCTTATTATGATCAATTTCTAATTTAATATTATAGTGGTCAGAGAGCATACTCTGTATGTCTACCTTGGTGAATGCTCCATGTGCATTTGAAAAGAATATCTCTTCAGGATTGAAATTATTGGGTATTGTTCTAAAATATCAATTAGTTTTGGGACTGATGGCAGTTTTCAGACTTTCTATATCATCACTGATTTTGTCTCTTTATTTCATCAATTACTGAGAGAGGATGTTAAAATTACCTATTTCTACCTTTTTTTTTAAAAGATAGATTTACACATTTTGCTTTTCATTCTCTTGGATTTTGTCCATGTATTTTGAAATGCTTTTATTAGGAGCATGAATATTTAGAGGATTATTATGTTTCCTTGATGACTCACCTTTTTAAAATCATTAAGTAATGTCCCTCTTAAACCCTGGTAGTACCCTTGATCTTGAAATTTAATTTGTCTGTTATTATTATAGCCACACAACCCATCTTAGAGTTGGTGTTTGCATGTTTCATCTTATAGCACACATTTACTTTTCACCTATCTGTGTCTTTGTATTTAAAGTGGGTTTCTTGCATGTCATCTAGCTGGCTCAGATGCAACTGTTGATCTCTGGATTGTGAGTTTGAGCCCCACGTTAGGTGTAGAGATTGCTTAAGGAAATTTTTTTAAAAAGTTATTAAAGTGGGTTTCTTGCAAATAGCATAGAGTTATGTCTTGTATTTTTAATCCAGTCTGATAATCTTTGTTTTTCAGTGGGAGTGTTTAGTTAATTTAAAATTAATATAATTACTGGTATGGTTGGATCTGAGTATATCATACTGCTATTTGTTCTGATAGTTCCATTTACTCTTTGTTTCGCTGTTCATTTTTTGATGACTTCTATTGGGTGAATTGAATATGATTTTTTACTTATACGTATCTCCACCATTGACTTTTTAGCTGTACTTTTTTAGTGTTTGCTCTAGATATTAAAACATGCATCTTTAACTTAACATAGTGTATCTTCAAACAATATTTAATTATATAACACAATGGAAAGAATCCCACAATGGTATAAAGAAGCTTATCCCCTCCCTCAATCCTTTGTGTTCTTGTGGTTATAAATTTTACCTATACAATGCTATAAGTCCAAGAATACATTGCTATTATTTTTGTTTTAGACAATCAAAAATTATATATGTATGATGTATATATCAACATACCATTTCTGCTGCTCCTCATTCCTCCTTGCAGATACTCAGAGGTGATTTCTCTCAATTCTGCCAGGCCTCAAGTCTTCTGAGTACATGCTCTACATGTACTTAGTGAACGAACTTAGTGAAGGACTGTGGGAAAAAGCTGCTGAATACATACTTGCTCTGTGACTGGGGAACCATGGGGTTCAAATCCACTATGCCAATATACATGTGACTGTGTGATACTGTGATTTATAAGAAATATATCTGGTCCTTGTCCACAAAACCAGTTCCTGGTTTATAGATCCCACAAACTCGGGATTTCCTGAGATAAGAGCAATGGGAGCACCTTTTGTTACATTTGGTCTCTTGTCCTTAATTCCAGAAATTGCTTCAGATCCAGAAAGGTGAAATGGGTGTCTTGTTATTCATAGCAAGCCCCTTTCTACCACAACTGGGTTTATGTTAATGAGATAACTTTTGGAAAGCACCTAAGGAAGGGGGCTGGTGGCCAGGGGAACCAACCATGAAGAGAAGGTTGGGACTCTCAGTCCCACCCCCTGATTTTGGGGGATGGGAGAGAGGCTGGAGTTTAAAACCATCATCAATTGCCATTGACTTAATCAACCATGCCTATGTAATGAAGCCTCCACAAAAACCCAAAAGGACAGTGTTCAGAGAACTTCTGGGCTGGTAAACGCATGAAGATAAGGAAAGGTGGCACATCTGGAGAGGGCATGCAAGCTCTGTGCTCTTCCCCACACCTTACCCTAGGCATTGCTTCCATCTGGTTGTCCTTGAGCTATATCCTTTTTTACCCTTATGGTAATCTAGTAAGTAAAATGTTCCTCTGAGTTCTATGAGCCACTCTAGCAAATTAGCTGAACCCAAGGAGGGAGTTATTGAGACTGTTAGGTAGAAGCTAGACAGGAACAGTGGAAGGAATACCCAGAGGCAGAGTCCCAAGTCCTGGAAGGGGAATGATAGAGACAAGAGCTGAAGGCAAGGAAATTGATAACAAGGTTACACATTAAAAGCCTGGGAGTACAACATCCTGACATTGCAGCTTTCAAGACAGATCAAGAGCCACAGGTGCAGGTGTAGAGCATGCACTCTCCTCTTCCTCCTCTGCCCCAGGGTAACCTCTAGACTTATTATAATACATTTGCCTTGTGGGTATAGCCCCACCGCCCCCATGGAGAAAGGCTGCCAGAACTGTTCAGGTACAAACCTTGCAGGGTCAAAAACTGCCCCCCCAAACCTGTGGGAGGAGTTCTCCAAATGATTGGAAGCAGCCTCTTTTAGAGAACACCCCACTGCGCGTCACAGCTCTTCCCAGCCAAGAAAGCTGCAGCAGTTTTCCAATCCCTAAACAACCTAGGGCTGGTTCCATCTCATGAAACCTGCCTCTCCCCACCTTGGGCCCCTCCCCCACCTTGAGAGTGTACTTTTGCTTTAATAAACTGCTTTGTGCTTCTACTCTCCTTCTGGCTATCTTTTGTCTGAGCATGGATCCTCACCTAAATCTTCTCATGGGAATCCAAGGATCGGGACCTCCATTCCCACAGTACAGACTGCCCCACTGGTAACAAGGTCTCCAATCTATAGCCTATCAGTCAGAAGCACAGGTGGTCATTGCAACTGGCATTTGAAGTGGCAGAGGAGGCAGTCTTTTAGGATTGAGCCCTTAACCTGTGGAATCTGATTCAATCTCCAGGTAGAGAGTATGAAAATTGAGTTGAATTGTAGGACACCCAGATAGTGTGCAGAAAATTGTTGGATATATGGGGAAGAACCCCACACACATTAGAAATTGGTCTCAGAATACCCCTTGTAGGTCATTAAAAGTTCATTGAGATTTTGCCTGTTTTTTCCTTCCCCCTATCAGTATCAGATTTTCCACTCTGCCAGGGATGAAGGTGGCCCTGGGTCTCTTTTCTCCTAAGAAGGGCTGGTCACTTTCGGGGGAATGTAGTTCATTTAGATATCTTTGTGTTCTTATCTCTCTGACAGATGAAGGAAAGAATGCCCGCAGCTATGATTTAGTAACTTCTCTGGAGTGCTTTTGCTGCTAGAATGAAAGCAACAGTTTCTCGTGACTTTTTACATCCTTACAGGAAGTGGCAGTCACCCGCTGTCACTTTAAATTTGTCTGTGGAACTCAATCCCTCAGTGAAAATTGGTATAAGCCTATGACTTCTGTGATCACTTTCAGTTAATAAAAAGGTCTTACAGTTAGCAATTCAAAAGTTTAGTCCAAATTAATAATAAATACTTAAAATTTCATTTAAGTTTCCCCTTTCTCTTGTCCAGCTTGACACCAGCAGTAGAAGAGGGGACATCACTGGCTTTCTCTTACCTGCCCTGTGCTTTTGCCCTTCGTCCTGTCTTTCTAATTGGCTTTCAGACCCCTGCGAGGTGGAGAGAGTGGGGAGAGCAAAGAGTGAGGAAGCAGAAAACCCTCAATTGACCAACACCAATTTCTGGCTATGGTGGATTTTTTTTTTTTTTTAAACTCAGCACTTCCTTGAGATCTTTCATGGATTCTTGGAGACCTGTGTCTGTCTCCCTCATTATCAGGGAATCTCTCACCTGACTTACCCTCCATGAAGGTAGATCCATCTCTATTGCAATGGGTCTTTTATACTTTCCTCAGCTCTTAGCACTCTGGCTTCAGTTTGGCTGTGACTTTTGCTTCCAGGTATTCCTGTTGAACAAAACTGCAGACTTCCACGCTGTCCTTGCCCTGAGGAAACACATTCTTTGACCAACTTTAGGAGAGCAGGTTCCCCTGTAGCTGTCTCTTTATCTTCTAAGCAACTAGCCACACAACTCTTACCTTTAGGTTTTCTAGATGGACTGTATGGCCATGTTATTAAACTCTCTGGGAAACCATCTTGAAGCATCTTTCTTTGTCAGGATGTGAAGAGTAAGGATCCCCAGTGCTCCCCCATAGGGAATTAGGATTCACAACCCAAGACTACTGTCTCCAAAATACTTGCTAATCTCCAAACCCCAACCTCTTTACAACCTTTCTGTGGGTGAGAAGCTTAAGAGTTACAAACCTGATTTTTCACCTCCTTTAGAAATTATATGATCTTTTACCTCACTTTGGGATTGTGAAACACTAGATAATAGGCCCAACATAGAGTTGCTTATGTTAAGCCCCATGTTACCAAACCAAAACTTTACTTAATAAGTTTTGGCTCTCCCACAAAGGGAATCTTAAACCAGTCAGTCAGGAATTGCCTGGTCAGCACTAGTTAGGTAATCTTCCTGATAGACCCTTGCTATCCCCTAAAGGAAAGTAACCTTGTGATAACCAACCTACTTTTGTCTAGTGTAACTTCCTTATTCCTGTTCCTTTCTGCCTATAAAAGTCCTTCATTTTGTACAGCTTTTTGGAGCTTCTTTCTATCTGCTAGATTAGAGGCTGCATGATTCATGAGTCATTAAATAAAACCAATAAGATCTTTAAAATTTATTCCATTGGATTTTGTTTTTTAACAAAATGTAACATCTTGGTGCCTCAGTGGAAACTTGCATTTAAAAAAAAAATCCCGTTCTACTTGAAGTCATGAAAAATTGAAAACAACCCACAGTCTAGTAATTAAAGGATATTGGGGTATAACTATTCAATATAATATTCTGTAGCACCCTCCAAAAAAGAATGAGGACACTCTTTATTTGTTGATTTGAAATTATCCCTAAAATATAGTGTTAAGCAAAAAAAAAGGAACAGTGTGTAGATACAGGATGCAATTGCTATTTTTAAAAAAGTGGAAATAGATATGTTTTTGCTAGTGTTTAATAAAATATCTCTGATAGGATATATAGGAAACTGGTTGCCTCTAGGGAGGGATATTTGGTAGCCAGGGATAGCTTTTTGTACTTTTTGAAATTTAAACCAAGTGAATATATAATTATGTTTAAAAAGAAGATAATGTTAAATTGAAAAAATGCATGTACAGTGAGGAAGTAAAGATTAAACTGATTCTTTCCAGAGCTTGGCTGTGAAGGAAAGAAAAGAGCAGGAGCCAGAACTGGGTGCAAGGTTGAGGAGTGATGTTTTATTTTTTGTAGCAATGTCATGGCTATTCCATGATTTGTATAAGACTATGATGGGATTTTGGAAATGCTACTTCTAAATTATGGCTCCTTGGAATATTGAATATTTTAGGCTAAAGGAGTTTGAGAAAACAACAGAAGCAGGAAGGTCACTCTGACCTTACCCCCACTGGTCTCCCCTGCAAGAGGTCATAAGACCCTCATATGAGATGTGCCCTCTCAATACCTGGAGGGAGAAAACACCCTTATCTGCAAAGACAAAGAGATACCAAGAAGAATCCTAACAAACAGGTCTTAGTAATTTCCCCCAGTTTATTGCACTTCCTTCAAACTCTCTGAAATATCATATTTCTACATGACTGCCTACTCTTCAATCCAAGCATAAAAATACTCAGGTCCAACTGTTTCCTCAGGTCCTCATTTCCTTATGAAGGCTCCCATGTCACATAAAACTTGTATGCAAGAAATTTGTATGGTTTTCTTTTGTTAACCTTTCTTTGTGTCAGTTTAATATTCAGATCCAGCCAGGAACCCCAACAGGGTCAAGGAAAACTTGTTCATTCCCTACAGCTATTATATTGAATCATGACATCCTTCTCCCACCCAGGTATTTATTGACACCCACTGATTTACAGGAGACTTAGGGTCCTCCTGGGAAATCTTGAGCTGTATCCACAATGGGGATTCAGACGTATACCAATATGTCTCCCAAATGGTGTTTGACTAGGAGGGTGGAGAAGAGACTGGAATATTTGACAGGACTGTTGTCGAGAGAACTCTAAGGAGTTATGTTCTGAGTTTGTCATTCACATAGAAAATAGTGTGCAAGGAACCCTCTGGAGTTGTACAAAGCTTCAGGTCTGTTGGGACACACTTGCCATTAAGCTTCTTAAAAAACATTAGGGCAGAGGTTTGGGAGCCAAAACCTTCTCTTCTGTCTGCATACGTAGTTGTCCAGGCACCATGCAATGTACTGATGCTAGTGTCCTCACTGAAAACATTGGCAGGCAGGGCGGTCAGCAGGACTCTACACCCCAGCATGGAGCCCTAGCTCAGCAGAGGTGAGGCCAGCAATTAGATATATTGCAGATTCAGCTGGAATTTTCAGAGGCTGCTGAGCTGGGGACAAGAGTGCCAATAACTCTCCAGCAATGGATGATAGAACCTCAACACAGGGACAGGGAGTGGGCTAGGAGAGGTAGATCTCTGGCAAGGAAGCAGCAACCAACACAGCTTTTTCATGAATATATGTAAGATCCCCCTTCCTTTTGGGGATCTCACATATACTGGAGACAGAGGTGGGTGGAGGTTGGGGTTAGAATACTTGGCAAGTTGCAGGAAAACTTTTGTAAACTACTTTTTTTTTAATCCGGTATAATTTGAGTTCAATCTGGAAGCTGATGAAACCTGAGAGCATTTGGGTTCCATAATATTTTTATTTATTTATAATTTACTTTTTGTGTAATAGAGATTTGTATATGTTTATTAGCTGTGTTTGAGTAATTAAGAGGAAGAACTAGAACATAAAAGAATATAAGTGAGGGAGGAAATAAACCAATTTGTCAAGGTCTTGGTCCTAGAATTGAGGGAAATGGTGGAGAGATAGGATCCAAAAAAGGGCACCTTTTCTACAGAATCAGGAGGGGAAGGGGAGAGGAAATGGATTTGTAAACATGGATTGGACTTTCTCAGTGCAGTCAAGGGCTGTCTTGTCTGCTGAGAGATGAGTAAGACAAGAGTAGACTGGGAGTCTTGAGGAGAGCCCTGAAGGTTTAGCTACTCCTTTTGGGGAATTGTGGTTGACTAGACAACTATAAAATAATTGTTGAGTGGTGCCAAGGGCCCCACTGGAGTTGAAGACCATGAATTTTAAGTGACATAGCCTTCCCTGACCCCTTAAGTCTCTAGGTTAGGTGCCTTCCTGTGGGCTTCCATGGTAGTCTGAATTTCCATATGATAATTATTTACCACACTATAGTGTAGTTGTTGAGCTTCCCCGCTCCAAGAAGGAGGAAGCTCTCTCTTATTCACTGTTGTATTCTTTTCTGAGTCTAGTATAGTTTCTTCTACTATTTTTAATGCATAGCAGATGCTCAACAAATATTGGCTGAATAAGCATCAGCAATATGGCAGTTGTGAGATTTCTCCCATCACTTTCAGATGCCAGGGTAGAGAAGCAAAAGAGATGGATGGTGTAAATGGTCCAGAGTGATTAGAAGATTTTCAGGTGGGTTTAGTAGGGGGTGAAGATGTTAAGGGAGCTGGCAAGAGCCTTGTTGACACATGCTCCATGAAGATTGGGTTGGACAGGATTTGAGAGGTGGTGCATGCCAAGGTGAGGGAAAGGTCTGGGGCGAGACCATGGGAGTGGAGTGTTTATGGGAATCATTAGAGCTGGAGCAGAGCTGGGATGTGATGTTGGCAGGTCCAGATGTGCTCCTGGCCTTGACATTCTACTTCTCAGTGCATTCCTCACAACCTAGTGGGAACCTCCCACCACCAAGGATAAGGAGGAGGAAAAAGTTTAAACAACAAATAGATCCTACTTGAAAAACAGATTTGTGAGTGGGAGAAGAAAACAGACATTGGAACTTGATTTTTAAATGACAATCTTGACATTAAATTCTTACAGAGAATTTTTCTTTCAAATAGTTAACATGAGATTTGCAAAATCATGTCGTTAAACTTTGCAATTCTCCTAGCCTTGGGTCAGTATTATCTTGGCTTTGAAAGCGGGGACCATACCCGAGTCATCTTTGTAGGCCCTGGGCCTAGCATATAGAGTATTGTCCAGTAGGCTGGCATTGACCTAAAGTCTATCCCCTGGTCTTGCACTTAATTACTATACTAACAATTAGAACCTATTTCCACTGACACCCCGATCAATTAAATTCACATGCCTGTTTTTTGAGCTATCCAAGAGTTTCCCTTTCTAGCTTGCAGATATTCTGTTTAGGTAATACCAGGCAGGGCAACAAGACAAGCTTTGTACAGATTTCAGAACTTTATGAGTGAGGAACACTCACAGGTTCTGGAAGACTGCATTAAGAACGAATGTCTGCTGGGATATGAAACATCACATCACTCTCACAAATAGGTTCTGGATATCCTCTCTTGGAAAACCCTGAGCCAAGGGGGTTCCCACTCTCAAGAAGTTTCCAGTCAGGTGGAGAATGGTGAGAATGACACAAATAACTACAAAAGAAGCAGAATTGTGGAGGAGCCAGAAGGAAGATAAAAGGCCATGGAAATTAACAGAGAGAAAGACACAGCACTCTGCGGTACATAAAGGGCCTTCATTAATTACACTATTATAAATAAACAACTTTTATAAGTTGCATATGACTAATATATTTTACATTGATGAATAGTAAAATTGTAATAAAATTATGGTATTAAATCATAAAATGAAAAGTTAGTTCATAGAATGCCATAGCAATTCCAAGGAATATAACTAATACATTATCTGAAATTAATACTTGAAGATCAAGAAGCAATACAGCAATTGAGAAAGGAGTTATTAAATGATGATGTCACAATTGAATATTAATGTGGAGGAAAATAATTTAAATCCATGCCTCATCCCTAAAATTTCATTAAGTTCCAAATGAATTGTGGGTTAAATTTTATTACAATCAGAAGAAAATAGAGTCTACTTCTCCCACCTATGAAGAAGAGATATGTGTCTGTTAAGTTATAAATTTTATATCATTCAATAGAATAAATCTAAGAAATATGACACATTTCTCTTAGAATGGGAAAATTATAAGACCAACATATAATACAAACTTACTGTTAAAAATAAATTATATATATATATATATATATATATATATATATATATATATAGTCAGAACCCAAAACATGGAGGCTTAAAATGATAACCATTTATTTAGCGCCTGAGTCCATGGGTTGGTGACTGGGACTGATTCACTGCTCCTTCTGCTGGTCTCTGCTGGCTTACTCAGGCATCTGGGGTCAGTTAGGTGGTCTGTCCTCTAAGGGTTGGCTAGCTGTCGGCTTGACAAAATGGGGCACCTGCTCTCATCATCTGAAAGTCTCATCGAGGTTTGTTCATGTGTGGCAGATGGGTTCCAAGTGCAGCCAGAGGGCAAACCCCAATGCACAAGTGCTTTACATGTGTCCACCTGAATCACACTGGCTACTGTTCAATGAGCCAAAATAATCACATGGTTGGTCCCAGAGTCCATGTGGGAAACCATTGCCAAAGTGTGTGGAATTGACGAAGGGGCAGATCTGTGGCCATTTTTGTCATCTACCCCACATCATAATTGGCAAGGGAGCCTGGCAGCTCTACCACAGAGAACAGCAGATTATCGTGTGGAAACTTCCTAACAGTAATAGTGATTAAAGAAATGCACATTAACGTTGGCTTCTAGCTTTTATTTTGTAGAGGAGGAGACTGAGGCCCAAAGCTTTGTTAAGATGGTGCAGAAGATGACTTCCCAGCCTGCTGACCAAACAAGGTCTTTGATGCCAAGTCCAGTGATAAAGGGCAAATCTGGGTTCGAACTCAGCTCCAGCATTTTCTAGTGGTATCACTTGTATAATATCACTAAGCCTCAGTTTCATCTCTATAAACTTGGAAAAATAATAACTACTACATAGATTATGAGGGTCAAATGAAATCATGTGAAAATACTCTGCAAGTGTCCTGGTACCTGCTCGGTTCATGCCTCCTCCTTCCCTTTTCTATGATGTAATCTTATAAAACCAGCAAAAAAAAACAAAGCAAAACAAGAAAAACTCAAACAAAACACAGAAGCAAAATAAATAGATAAGCCATAGGAGCCAAGAAGAAACTGCTACGTTTGTATATAACCAGTGATTGTTTATACAGTTATTAATTCACTAATTATTGAGTGCCCTTTCTGGACCTGGTCCCATGCTAGACAATGGAAATACATCCCCTGCCTTCATGGATAAGTCTAATGGCAGAGATGGACAATAACCAAAACATCACATTAGTAAGTATGAAATGGTGGCCCTAATTAGTGCTATAAAGGACTCTTGATTAGTGCTAATAGGAGAGCATATAATAGGAAGACATAGCCCAATTAGGAGTGGGAGGGGGCCAGGGAAGACCTCCCTGAGAAATGAATGGGTTCGGGTATGAAGGGGACAGTGATGGTTATCTAAACCAGGGTAGGGTCATCAGAAAGGGTCAAACCACTTGGTTCTAGGAAATAACAAGTAATTGTCTTAATCCTTAAAGCAATGTGAAGTCAGGGAAAGATATAGAGAAATTTGGGATTTGAAAAGCTTTTTCTGGAATCAGAGTAGAGAACAGATCAGAGGAGAGAATGAGTGGCTGCAGGGAGGTGAATTAGGAGACTATGGCAGGAGTCTTGTAATTTATAATTTAGTTCAACTTTCCATAAAGTAATTGTAGACCTATTCATTCTACTTTGATATGTCCTAAGGAAATACACCCAAATACTTGTACATTCATTAAAAATGATCAGTGACTAACATTAGACTAATAACATACATTTCGGAATGAATAAAGTTAACTAAATGGGTTTAGACAGCCAAGTCGGTGTTAAAATCCATATATATTTTCAACGACCAACAGGTCATAATTTTTTTTGTCATTATCAATTTTAAAAATTACCTTTCCTTCCTAGCTTGGCCAGCTTATGATAACAACTTTCCAAGCAATATTGGAAGTTTGACCTCCTTATTAGTAGTAAAATTTGTACAGACATCTCAAAAGTCTGGATTATTCCAGATAAAGTTTGGATTTCGGCTTTACCTTGGTTGCAGTTATTTGAAGATACCATGAGCTGAATTAATCTCACACAAATTCCTAATTAAGTGAAGATTTTTCCTGATCTTCAACTAACTGTTCTAACTGCCCCCCAAAAGAATAGACCCTAAAAATCCTGAGTGTTGTCAGGAAAATTTGTGAAAAGCTATGTAACGGACCACTAAGATTATGGGGCATCTACAATGGTAAAACTAGACACTGTCTAGCGCACTGTTTGTGATTTTATCTGTTTTTCATTGTTTTGATATATTTTACAGTTCTGTACATCATGAAAAATAAATAACAATCCAAATGATTCTTGCCCATAGAAATATCATTGAATAGTGTTTAGTGAAAAAAAGTGACTAATTTTGCATCTTTTGTAAATTCACTTCAGCATTCCTGCTGTTGATATATCTGTGTTTCTCGGACTTTTCCTTTAAACAGGTTCTAACTTCTTATTGACTCTCTCATTAATTCAGGCAGTAAATAAAATCTTTGACCTCATTCATTTTATTTATTTATTTATTTTTAAAAAGATTTTATTTATTCATTTGACAGAAAGCAGGAACACAAGCAGGGGGAGTGGGAGAGGGAGAAGCAGGCTTCCTGCTAAGCAGGGAGCCCAACTCGGGGCTCGATCCCAGGACCTGGGATCATGACCTGAGCTGAAGGCAGACGCTTAACGAATGAGCCACCCAGGCGCCCTGACTTGCATTCATTTTAAATGAAAGTTTTGTTTTTACGTTAAAAAAAAAATTATACTTTTTTAGTGTCTAGTTTAGAGTGTCCTTAGCATTGAGCTGGGGCCTGTGAGACACACAATTTGATGCACATGTAATAGTTGCAAACTACACGGAACGGAAGGGGGCAAGTAAGCAGATTTTACAGTCGAGACTTCAGGTTGTCCCTGGATTTGAAAAAAAGAGGGAGATTGGGGCTGGAGTCACCAAAAAAAGATTTCCGAGAAAAGGTATGGTTTCAGGGCTAGGACTTCAGAAAGCCCAGAAGAGATGGAAGATAGAACCTGCTGTGGTAAGATAGGGAGGAAATCAGCATGATTAGGTCAGAGAGATTTGCTCTTTGACAAGGGCCTGGATGGAAAAAATGCCTGGGTCAGTTAAGCATCCCACTCTTGATTTTGGCTCAGGTTGTGATCTTGGGGCCCTGAGATTGAGCCCTGTGTCAGGCTCTGCACCCGGCTTGATTCTCTTTCTCCCTCTCCCTCTGCCCCTCCCCACCTGCTCCCACTCTCTCTCAAAAAAAAATAAATAAAATTAAAAATAAATAAATAAATAATCAAGGCTAAATTTTATTTGGCATCAACTATGTACAAGGCAATGGGTGCCACAGATTCTCAAGCCTGACTACCCATTAGAATCACCTGTGGGAATGTAAAAATGCTGCTGCCCAGGCCCCATTATCAGAAATTCGAATGTAATTGGTCTGCGAAGGGAGGTGCCAGGGAAAATCCTCCAGATGATTCTAAAATGAAACCAAGTTAATGAACTACTGTGCTATGCAATTTACAAGCGTCCTTTGATTTAATTTTAACCCTTCTAGTAACCCCCTAAGAGAGGTATTTTTGTCCTGGTTTTCTAGAAGGGGAAACAAAGGCTCAGAGAGACTTGGTGATTTGCCTCGAGGGGCTGCTAAGACAATGAGGGAAATCTTGATTAGTGGTGGGTGGTTTGTGGAGAACACTCCAGATGGAGAGAAAAGCAATTGGAGTAGTGACATTGCATTCCTCTAGGGTATTAAAGAAATGTTAATAGAAGCAAATAGGACCCACAAAAAACAAATGAATACAAAGGTAACAAAATGTGACTCATCTGGGGAGTCTTACTAAAATGGAGAGTCTGGAATGGAGATTCTGCCTTTCTGATGATGCTGGTGATGCTGGTCCCCAGTGCACATTCTGATGTTTTTTTAAGATTTATTTTAGAGAGAGAGAGTGCATGTATAAGTGGGGAAGGGGCAGAGGGAGAGAATCTTCAAGAAGACTCCCCACTAACCACAGTGCCGCATGCAGGATTCAATCTCACGACCCTGAGATCAAGACTTGAGCCGAAACCGAGAGTCTGATGGTCAACCGATTAAGCCACCCAGGTGCCCCCACATTCTGAGTTTTAATTGTAAGTTTTAGATAGCATGGTCAATGCAGACCTCTGTGGCTCAGTTTCTTTTTCTGTAATTGGGGTCAATAATTGATCCTACTGATGTAGATGTTGGGGTTCAGGGCAATCAATAAAGAATTCTTGCGACATCTCTGGTTCAAAAAGGTGGTTTTATTAAAGCACGAGGACAAGACCCATGGGCAGAAAGAGCTGCACTAGGGTTGTGACAGGTGTCTGATTATATACTTTCAAGTTGGGAGGGGGTTAGGGACAGCACAAGCCTACAAGGAAATCCAGAAACAAGGTTTCCAGGACCCTGAGGGGGGCTAGCTATTGTTAGGAAAAGGTCATTTATTACTGATTAATAAAAACTCAATTATGAGACTCCAAATGTTTATCAGTGGGCCATATATCTTGGCGGGGGAGATAGAGATAAAGGAAGTTTCTAAAGGAATTTTTGTATGTATAAAGTAGACTCACAGGATCCTGGGGGGTCGGGGTAATGTTAAGCTAAGATGGCCTTTTGCCTGTAGCTGTGTTGACATTGAGGCAACTGAGTTCCTAGAGGAAGGTCACTCCGCCTGTTTCAAGGACTTGTGGATGGGCTGTAAGCAGTAGGGAAATTTAATGTTTTCTTTTGCCTTTGTTTCCCACATCACTACTACATGAAAGTTGTTTATGCATTAAAGCACAGTATCTGGGATGTAGTAATCACTCTACAAACTTTCGTGATAACTCTGTAATTTGCTTTAACTTTTAAAAGACTTCTCTTCAGAGCAACATGGCATCCTTCTGGGGGTTAAGGAAATGCTGATAGAAGCAAACAGGACATAGGAAAGTTAGGGTAAGCGATATGCACCCTCCCTTTGCTGACAGTATTTCCATCTATGGAAATAACAAGTATGAGTCTTGTGAAATTTGGTGGTCTCAGTATACAAGTGGGGAGCTGAACTTTTTTGAATGTATTTGGGTTTATTAAACCCCATAGTAATTTTAGTACTACTTTTCTGTAAAAATGAATCTCAATATATGAAATAAAGTAGGAGTCTTACTTCTATCTTTTTATTTTAGACATATAGTGAAATTCATGGGAATACAAATATAGGAATTACATTAAATTAGGGATATTTTATATTAAAAGTCATATAGTGAAATTCATGGGAATACAAATATAGGAATTACATTAAATTAGGGATATTTTATATTAAAAATTTCTATGCTAGAAAATGTTCTTAGGTCATAAACAGCAAGCTAGGATTATAGAGATTTTATAAGTTGATTTTAGTAACTAAGATACAGTTCCTTTTCAACAGATGCTCATTTTCAAAAATCTGTTTTTTTTTTTTTAAATGTATGTAAAGCTGCGAAGCCCCTCCATGCTTTGCCCTACCTTTAGAAAAATTCTCTAGAGAACTTCATGTCAAGAAATTTTATGATAAAGGAGGAAACAATTCTACATTTTACTGTTTGGGAGTTTGGTTTTTCTTTTCTATATAGTATGGTTATCATACTGGAAGAATCTTGTGTAGAACTATAATCTGGTTACAGATCCTTGTTATTAGCATCAACGATAATTACACCATATATTTTTGACAGTTTTTACAATCTATACAGGGCTTTCACATACATTATTTTCATTTAATATGTTCCACAACTCTGAGTGGGAGGGCAAACAGTTACAACTGTTTATGAAGGAAGACAGGTGAGGTTTGCCCCAATCACATGGCTGATAAATAAGGGAACAAAAATTAGAATCCAAGGCTTCTGATTTTTAACCCAGTGCTCTGTACATGGCCCATCAAGTATTGCACTGAGACTCAGACAATGAATGTAATAATCTTTAATAATGATTTTGCTAAATATAGTCAATAAAAATGAAAAGGTGTAGGACAATGAACCTGGAGGAAAATCCAGAGAAGAGAAGAAAGCCTGTTCTAATTGTGTTGCCTTTCTTTTATATATACCGACATCTATGTATATTTCAATATATGTGCACCTATATTTATAACTTTACTGAGATATAATGGACATATAACATTATTTAAGTTTAAGATGTACAACATGTTGACTTGGTACACTTCTATATTTCAAACTGATGACCACCATAGCATTAACTAACACCTTCATCATGTCACATAATTACTGTTTCTTTTTGTGTGTGTGATGAGAGCATGTAAGATTTACTCTCTTAGCAACTTTCAAGTATATTATACAGTATTATTAACTGTAATGACCATGCTGTATATGAGAACCCCAGAATTTATTCATCTTCTGACTGAAGTTTGTACCCTTTGACCAACATCTCCCCATTACTCTCACCTCCCTTTCTCTGGTAACCATCCTTCTCTCTGTTTCTATGAGTTTGGCTTTTTGTTTAGATTTCATATATAAGTGATATCTTACAGTATTTATCTTTCCACCCAATCTGCCTGCCTCACTGCTTGCAACCATAAGTCAACCTATTATCCATCTGAGACCAATCCCTTAAACACACCCTAATATTTGCCTGACTGACACACCTCTTTCTTGAGTCCTACTGATATTTTGTTCCACTGAGTGGCCTATAATTCATGTTCTAGCCCTTTGACTCAATTATAAAAGTCACATCACCAAGAATAAAAGGTACATGGCAAGTGAGGAGCTTCATTGTGATGACTGTGGGGTCAGGGTCAGTGAGAAAAACTGAGGAACAGGAGAGATGGTGAGCTGGTTTGGCTGCATACCTTTCAATTTTTAGGTCCTTCAAGTTGTTTACTTTCAAAATGACCCTGGCCTTTGTTAATGATATTTCATAGAGCCTCTTTCCAACTCATATGGCTACCAGCCATGAGAAATCAGGGACTTCATTTTGAGAACACATTATTTTGGAGGATGAAGATGGTGGAAACATCCAGGGTTTGGCATGTAAGAAAAATGAAGTTGATTTTTTAAACAAACATATCTGCTAATTGGAATGTAACCTTTCTCTGAATCAGTAGTCTTGAAGTTCCTTCTACCTTATTACTTATTCTATCAAAGAACATGGCTCTCACCATAATAGTAACCAATTCCCACGTCTTTCCCAGATCAATGTCTATGTTTTGGCAGGTCTTCTCTCATGTGGGCTTAAAGAACCACATGTGTTTGTAGGCATGCTATCAAGTAGTTTAAAGGACATAAAACTTGTGGTAATATTTTTGGGAGTAAATTTTATTGTTATAGCTTTAAAACACAACCAAATAAAAACAAGAATTCCATTAGTAGTTGAATATTGTAATAACAGAGTTGAGGATAAATTTTACTGTTATAGGAACTATAAAACAGCAATAATAAAAAACACTATTATTGTGAATAAATTGTTTGAGATGACTAACTAGAAAGCTATAAAACACAACAATAAGGAATAATCTAATCACCAGGAAAGATGTGATAGTAATTCATCCTTGTTAGTGAGGAGTCCATGGTTCCAGTTCATTGGCCCTGGGTGCTCTAGGTTACTGCTTTCATTCTGTAAGTTTGCAGAAAGATAATCTTTGGCCAGTGAATTGGCAGGAAACCACATATTGCAGTGCAATTGGACATGGGGATTGAGGAAAATCCAATTATCAGTGACTGTTAGGAAAACCCTGTGTAGCAATGCCAAATGTCCTCGCAACATACTTTAAGAATTATTTGCAGGTTTCTACTAACAATTTGTATGTACCATTTGCACATTTTCATGTATTTTTAATTTTTATTTATATCCTTTTGCTTCAGAATAACAGCATGGAATTATATATCTGTTGGAGGGGGAAGCCTATCTATCTCGAGTTCCCCAGAGTGGTCCCCAGGACGTTCCTCAGGCCCCTGGCCCTGGCGGTGCTCTCCAGCGCTGCGGTCTATGTGCTGTCCCTGCTAGAAGCATCCAAGTTTTATTCTCAGCAAGCAGTCAGGGCTGTCCTTGAACTCAGCATCATCTTCAGACTCTGGACTTTACAAAAAGAAGTGAGGCGGCAGTTTGGGGCCACGGTGGCCACCATGTTCTGCTGGGTGACAGCCACACAGTTCCACCTGATGTTCTACTGCATGCGGACGCTCCCCAACGTGCTGGCCTTGCCCGTGGTGCTGCTGGCCTTCACGGCCTGGCTGCAGCTGCAGCCTTCGCCATCCTCGTGCTCAGGGCCGAGCTGAGCCTGTTCCTGGGCCTGGTGCTGCCGACACCGCTCTGCACCCGGAGGCTCTCCGTGGCAAAGGCCCTGCGCTGCGCCGTGCCGGCCGGGGCCCTCTGCTTAGGACCGACAGTCGCCGTGGACTCCTATTTTTGGCGATGTCTTGTGTGGCCGGAGGGAAAGGTGCTTTGGTACGACACCATCCTGAACAGGAGTTCCAACTGGGGAACCTCCCCGCTGCTGTGGTATTTCTACTCGGCCCTGCCCCGCGGCCTGGGCTGCAGGCTGCTCTTCATGCCCCTGGGCGCCGTGGACAGGAGGGCCCTGGTGCTGCTGTCGCCCTCGCTGGGCTTCGTGGCCCTGTACTCACTGCTCCCGCACAAGGAGCTGCGGTTCGTCATCTACACCTTCCCCGCGCTCAACATCGTGGCCGCCAGGGGCTGCGCCTGCCTGCTGAACAATTATAAGAAGTCTTGGCTGTATAAAGTGGGGTCCCTCCTCGCGATAGGACACCTCGTGGTGAATGCCACACACTCGACCACAGCCCTGGACGTGTCCCACTTCAACTATCCTGGCGGTGTGGCCATGAGGAAACTGCATGAGTTGGTGTCCCCCAGGACAGATGTCGTTCTGCACATCGACGTCGCTGCCGCACAGACAGGCGTGTCTCGGTTTTTGGAGGTCCACGGTGCCTGGAGGTACGAGCAGAGGGAGGATGTGCGGCCCGTGTAGGGGCATATGCGGGCTTACAAGCACCTCCTCGTGGAGGCCGCCCCTGCGCACCTGGCCCTCTACAGGGACACACACCGGGTCCTGGCCGGCATCGCAGGCACCACCGGGGTGAGTCTGAACCTGAACGCACTGCCTCCCCTTAACGTCAACCTGAAGACAAAGCTGGTGCTTCTGGAGAGACTCCGTGGGCCTTCCTGAAAAGGGGCCAATGTCCTTCCGAGGACATCGGAGCTCCGTCAGCATCCCGGCAGATGAGACAGTACGAGGAACAACGGAACCACGGACGTGCCCTGGACGCAGGCCTGAGGGAAGAGGCCCAGCTCTTCCACGGCCACCCCGGACCACGCACGGTTAGAACAGCAGGGACGGCAGGCCTTGCCCCATGCCTCGGCTGCCGGCCCTGGGCCTCTTGGAGCCCCCGAGGAAGCGCCCCCTTCGGGGAAGAGCATGTGAGTCTTTGTGAAGGTGGACAGTGGGAGCCTCGGCGCCTGCTGACCGCGACCCCCACCCCCGCCCGAGCTGCAGGACGAGTCCTTTGTGGGCACAGGCATGCCGTTTCCATCTCAGAGGAAACTCTGGGCAAGTCACAGAGGATCAAGAATAAAAATTTAAATGTTTCCTTAAAAAAAAAAAAAATCTTGCTTTTTATTTGGATAACCATGCATCTTTCTACCCTGAGTCCATCTTGGTCCAATTCCAAATAGTAGGAGAATGGAAAAAACAAACAAAAAAACCCACCTTCAACTCCTTGGTTCCATTCTCCCTCTGTGGAGCTCACAGCCCCATTAAAACCTTTGCTTCAGAGTTAGGATGACTGAAGTGACTGTTCTGACCCTCACATAGGTGAGGGGAAGAGTGTTGTGGTGTTGCATTTTACCTCTCATCCTGAACATCAACAAAATTCAAATTCAAGATTTCTGAATCAACAATATCCCAAAGGGACGATGGAAGATCCTAACGATGAAGTTGCTATTATGGTGCGAGCCATGTTCTATGCCAATGGAGTTTTCTATACTCACTGCCTCCACTTTCTCACTTGGCTTTCCTTCTTTAATCAACTCCAGTCAGGCTTTTGTCTCTACCACATGTTGACTGAAATTGCTCTTTTCAAGGTCTCCAGGAACCTCTATCCTGCTATATAAGATTGCTAGTTCTCAGTCCTCATCTGACTCCATTTCTGAACAACATTTGGCCCAGCTGGTAACTCCCACTTTCTTAAAATGCTTTTCTCACTTGGCTTCTAGGACACAACAGTCTCGCAGTTTTCCACCTACTTCACTGGCTGTTCTTTCTCAATTTCCGTTGCTGGATTCCTCTCTTCTACCAAGACCTCTAAATGTTAGCCCAGCCCAAGGCTCAGTCTTTGTTCTTGCCTTCTCTATCTATGTTCACACCCTACACGAGCTCCTCATGTGGCTTTAAACACTATCTCTTATAAGCTGGAGTCACAAATTTGTGCACCTCACTCCAGCTTCCGTCAGCTCCAGCCTGCCATAGTTGCTAACCACTTGGAAATCCCCTGGATAGCTAATAAGCATCTCAAACTTATCAGAGTCAAATACAATTCTTGAGTTTTCCTGTCCTCAAATCTTGTCCTCCCTCAATTTTCCTCATCTCATAAAAAGTCACCACTATTCACCCCATTTCGTGGCCTCAAAGTCTAGGAATTGTTCTTGAGTTTCCTAATTCCTTCACACTTCACAGTTATTCCATAAGCAAATTTGCTTCTAAAATAAATTCCCCGTGTGGCCATGCTGGACCGTATCACTATGACTGACTACCCTGAGGCCCCATCATCGCTCCCTTAGAATTCTGGTTTTTCTGTTTCTATTCTGTCTGTTGCAGCAGCCAGACAAATTATTTAAGATATAAAACCAAAACCTTTTCAGGGATTTCTTAGAATAATATTCAAAGTCCATACTATGGCCCATGGTCTCTACAAGGTCTGCCCCCTTGCCTATCTCCTTGACCTCGTCTTCCATCACTATTTCAATCCCACTTCACTCAAACACTGGCTTTCTTCCATTTCCTCAATGGGACCAAGTTCATTTCTTCCCTGGGACCCCTATATATGCTCCTCCCTTTACCTGGCACGCTTTTCCTACAACCTTTTTCATGAGCCATATCATTTAGAACTTAACTCAAAAATCATCTTAAATAAATCAGGACAGGCCTCTCCATCTCAATATAGTCTTGGCCCATGATCACCCCCATCTCCTTAATTTGATTTCCTTTACTTGAAATTGTGGGTTTTGGTTTTTTTTTTGTACACTTGTTTATTGTTCTCTCAACTCTATTTTGAGTTCCATAAAGCAGAGACATGGTCTGCCTCATTCATCTTGGTATGTTTTCATCTTTGTACTAATCCCTGGCATATAGTGGGTACTTGTTACATTTTTGTAGAATGAATGAGTGAGTGAGTGAATGAATGAACAGAACAAAGGATTTAGACTGGGCCCCCAAATGCCAAGGACACTGTTTAAATCTACTTTGCAGCACTAAAGCTTGCCTTGCTCAATTAGACTTTTAGCAATGATCTTAACTTGAGCTTTTACTTTTTAGTGGTCATGTTTGAGATTCAGGCATATCTAGGTTTGTCTGAAAACATGGTGGGTTATCTGACATAGTCCTTTATGTGAGAGGGCCTTGTGAGAATATCCACTTGAGAAAGGGTTTAAAATGTTTTCACTGCTCAGATTTGGAGAGACCTGGATTTGTTTAAGAAGCTGGTGGTGTGATCTCTCAGAACAAGAGAAGGTATTTGATCTAAAATACAGCTTTAAGAGGGGAGTGGAAATCCTAATAATAACCGTGCCTACCATACCCAGGGCAGAAGACACACAACCCATTATGCCCAGAAAACTGTGTGGAAGGAACAGCAGGAATAATTAGCTCTTAAGTAAGTACAGGTGATGGGGATTCCTAGAAATGAGTACTTCACATTGGGAAGAAACTTCTTTCTGGATCTCTTGAGGCCAAGAGCTTGTATAAATTTGGTTTTCAAGGAGAAATGAAAAATCAAATGGTAGTGTTTTCTACTATATAAGAAAAAAGCTATTTGAGGACATGACAGAGTTAATAAAACACCTGCTCACTTACAATTCTGCTGAGACATCCATTAACTGACTTATCTTGATTGTAAGAGCCTCCGCCTTTATGCATTCTCAGAGATGCTTGATTCATTGACCTACAGGAAAAGCCTAGGATTTTCTAGTTCTCTCTGCAGAAGAATGAAGCCTCTGCTTGGGACCCTTTACCTCTTGGGGATCCTGGTTCCTGAGGGGCTGGGATATGATGGGTGAGTGTGAAGTTGGAAGACTGGCTGACTATCTTGACTTAGATTGTCTAAATGGAAAGCTTTTTTCAAGATTAGTGTAGCTGGATTTTCCCCTCTTCCTACCCATAAACACCACCATGAGATGAGAAAAATAAAGTTTTATCATTCAACATAAATGAATAAATATCTTCATTTTCCAGCACAAAATATGATAAATGCCAATAGATATGTCTTGTTTGTGATTGAAAAAAGGAAATTATAATGAAAATTCTATATTCTTCATTTACAGTTTCACAATTGGTAAATCAGATTATTCTAATTTTTGAAAAAAATGTTTAAAGTCTTTAAAATTTCACCAAGATATAGTTACTCTTAGTATTTTTGGATAGATAGGTAGATAATTATGTATTCAGTACTGTTGCCAGAAATTTTCAATTAAATTGTATTATAGAAATTTTCCTATGACATTCATAATACATTTAAAACAAAACCAAAAATAATATTCCATCATTGCTACCCTATGGGGCATATGGTTGATTTCTATGTTGTCATTTTTACAAATGATGCCATGGTGAGCATTCAGCCACATGACATTTTTTTGCAAATCTTTGATTATTTTCTTAATGTAAGTTAGAAGAAGTGGAATTCCTGGGTAGAAGCTGAGAAAAATGTGAGAATCTTGCTTTGCATTGCCAAATTGCCCTCTAGAAAAATGGCATCAGTTTACATGTGAAAATACCCAGTTGACTTACTTTGCATTTTGTTGATTTCTAATAAATTTAAGTGTTTTGTCTTGATTATTACTCATTTTAATAGTTTATAAGTTGTCCACTCTTATTATTTGCTTATGTTTGTGTTCTTTCTTATTCATAATGAATTATAACTTCTTTAAATATATATTAAATTCTGTGTGTGTGTGGTATAATTTTCATATAAAGTGTATGTTTTCCTTTGTTCACACATGGTTCATCCTGCTCATTTGGCATATCTCATCAAGCATGTGTGGTTATAGATAGTATTTTTTCTTTTGCTTCATGGTTAAAAGAATCTTGCAACAAACTCACTCTCCCAGAACAGGGAAATTCACTCTGATTTTTGCCCTGGATGAATGGTGCAATCTCAGCTTATCTTTTAGCTTCATAGACAGTCTGATTTCAGCTATATAAAGAGAGCCCACAATCTCCACGGCACCAAAACCTGTCTGGACATTGCCATCTCATGTTTTCCATCAGTTTACTTAGTTTCATATAGATACTGCGTTGATCTTTCTGATATTCTTCATTCATAAATTAGAGACAAAGACATATATCACAGAGCTTTGATTGGGAAAAAGAATCACCTTGCTTAAAAATATCAGGAGCCTTAAAACTCACACATTGTTTGAATGATACTTACACATTGATCCCTGCCTCTGGAAACTTATTTTGAGAAAATTAAGTATGGAAAGAATTTTATGCAATGAGATGTAGCTTTATTTATAACATAAATATTATATAAAATATTATAATATTTGGAAATAACCTAAATGTCCCACATTAAGTTATATAAATGTTGATATGTGATATATGACAATAGAGTATTATTTATCCATTAGAATAATGATTACAAAAAAATTCTAATAGCATGAGAAAAGGCATGTTTTATGCTAAAAGCAAGATGCAGGATAGGAAATGTAATAAAATACTTAGAAAAATAAAAGAAAAAATATGTACCAAAATGGTCATTGTTATCTTTGGTTGGTGATTCCCCCCCTCCTTCAATTATTCATTTTGTAAATATTCTTTAGTGAAGATTTGAAAAAAATATTTTTCAAACCCAGGTTAAATTATGGAAATGATGTGGCTCAGGCAGTAGGACTTAGGCTGGCTTCCATTGGATAACTCAAGTGCAGCTTCTGACTGCACTTGAGGAAAACATTTTAAATCTTCTAGTCCTGGTCCTTAGTGGCTGTTTGCATCTTCATTATTATTTACTAATAGAAAATAATGTTCACTTTTGTATGGCTCTTACCAATGCAAAACGTAGGTTACCTGCCATTTCTTATACTCTATTCATTACATAAGATGTAATAATAGTTTAGAAAATCTATGATTAACAAAGATTATAAGCTTTGTAACCTTCCTTTTGAGTAGTTAGGGAGGTGGACTCATATATACTGCACACTCCCAATAAAAGTGTAAATCTGTAGAATCATTTGGGATTTAGCAGTATGAATCAAATGCCTTGAAAATACTCATCCTCCTTGACCTACTAATTCTTCTTCCTGGAATGTAGCTCAAGGAAATAATCAGAAATGAGCACAAAGATTTAGGCAAAAAGTCATTAACTCCAGAATTATTTACAATAGCAAAAAACCAAAAGGGGAAATAGATTTAATATCCAGCATAGATGACAATATTTAAATAAACGATGTTATGTAATATACACCTACTGTCAGATATTATGCAGTCATTAAAAATAATGTTTATAAAAAGTTTTCATTGGTTTGAGAAAATGCTTCTGGTAGAATATTATGCAATACAAAGGAGTGAATACAAAATTATATATAGATATAACCTGCACTGTGTTTAAAAAAAATATATGCACAGATAAAAGATTGATGAGAAATATGCCAAAATATCAAGAATGAACTCAGGGAGGTGGGATTATTAAACATTATTCCTCCCTTCTCTTTTCTGTTTTTCTCTTCTCTGTACTTTCTATATTTTCCACGATAAGTGTATGCTAATTTTGCAAGAAGAAAAAAAAAAGTTTGAAAATACATTACCGTCATGAAATATTCATATAACTGTATCCTTACTAAGTATTGAAAATACAAAATTTGCCTCAGTATTCATTAGATTCTTGCCTCTTTATACATTCCAGTCAAAATTTCACTAGACTATCTTAGATTTATAGTATTTATTCAAAATGTACCCCAAAGGATCATTTTCTCTGTTAAACATTTTATGAATTCCTATTCAAAAAGAATACACAAAGTACAATAATCTTTTCATTTGATTGGTGAGATGAGACTGGTGATAATTTGGGGGATTAGCCAGCTTTTCCTCCCTCTTCGCATGCATTATGCATTACCCAAGAAATTGCCTAGAAACAAGGAATTGTCTTTTCTAAGTGTATGGTTTAAACATTGCTTGAACTAAGTATTTGGGTTTCTGGAGTTTAAGTATTGTGTTTAATCTCATGTAAAAATGATAAGCAATTTTAATAGCAGAAGTTTTCACTCAGATCCCATACAATTTTTTGTGGGTTTTTTGGGCATATTTCGTGGACCTAGTCATTCAAAGCCGGGCTTAGGAGGCAAGGCACTCACACATTTGACAGACGTTAGCTGGGGGAAAACCAAATGTTGGTTCTTGGTGGTATCCAGTTACCTTTAATTTCTTCCATTCTATATTGTGGAATTGCCAGGGAATACCAACCCAACTGAAACAGGAATTCACTGGGACCAGCCCTGCTTTGTGTGTACTCACTTTCCTACCCCACTGAGTAGATAACTATGATAAATAAAGACCCAAACATTTGCTGAACTGTATGAAGGATGGAACAAGGTTGCTCTGAACATCACCATCTCTGATTATCTCATTTCTGGGCAGGACTGGACAGGCAGGATAGCCAGTGTGGGGAAGGATGAAGGGAGGACTGAAAAGATATCCTTCTCAGTTGCTTTATTTCTTCTGCTCTCTCCTTTCTGAAAAAGCACTGAAATTGTTTTCTAGTGACTTTATAATGCTGATACTTATTTTCTTTCTTCGTAGTCCAAATCAGAGTGAGACAATTTTTTAAATGGGCTAATAAATATTTTATGCTGATTCTCTAGGGTATAATAAAAGCATAATTTAACCTATGTAACAAAATCTTCAGAACAAAACAACAACCTGGAATAATTTACCTTAAAGATTTTTGTCAGGGTTAAGTAAGTGTGTATATATCAAGTTCTTTGAACAGTGCTGGCATGCATAATTACTAGGACAACACTGGTTGTTATCACTGACTATGCTTGAGTTAGGAATTCTCTATCCCTTGTCTTCAATACACTTAGTGTACCATTTAATTGGTAGTCAATCAGGCAATTTTCTTATCAGACTTCATGCCTTATTATTTAATGGCTCAGTTATTTTGCTTTTCATGTATTTATGTCTATTCCTTTAAGTAGATTTTAAGGTCTGTAAGAAAGAAATCTACTTTTCTACTACCATTATCTATTACTGATTTTGTATACAGTAACAAGAGTACCAACCCCTTGGGTTGTTGATTGGGTTAAAAAAGATGATAATATAAATGCTTTTGTCAGTGCCTAGCATATAGTGCTCAGTAAAGTTTAACTGGTAATAATATACATATATTTCCTGATTATTTAATAAAGACATGAACTGTGCTCCTGATTGAATTTTTATTAATTTAAACACACCAATGGTTGTACATATTTGCTTTATAAAATGATAGTATGTTTTGTCAACCAGCCTCAATATATTGCTTCCACCAGTACGTATATTTTATATTAGAATTGCTCACTCTGAATGAAGCACTCTTGCTTATTTAAGAAAAAAATCAAATGAATGATAACTATTAGAAACAAAACCCTGAATAACATGGAGAAACATATTGCTCCTCAACTATTATAATTTTAATTACATTTGCTTCTTTTAATCTCCTAAAATTCATTTTCATTATTTTAACTTGATTATTTAGACAATCCTATCTCATGAGATTTTCATTTGAACAAAGTAAATAAGGTAAAATTCATTCAACAGTGTAATAAAACATTTACAGTTTTGAGGGTAAAGAACTTATTAAATTGAGAATAACAATTCTTATTAATATTAGCTATTCTTATAAATATTAGTAACAATTAAAAATAATAAATGTAGTTCCAAGTTTAAAGTCATAGAATTGTGTAGGGAAATTGATTTCTATTACAGTGGGTAATTGTAGTATATGTGCTAAATGAACCAGGTTAAAAAATTGAAATTTAGTCAATCCAGTAACTGGATTTCATATTTGATAATCAACTCATGTAATCCATCACAACAATAGGCAAAAAATAAAAAATCACATGATACAGGATCAGTGGATATAGCAAAAGCATTTGACAAACACCAACACCCATTTGTGACAAAAACTCAGTAAATTAGGAATAGAGGGGAACTTGCCCAACATCATAAAGAGTAACCACAAAATACCTACAGTTAACTCATACCTAATGGTGAAAAACTAGAAACATTCCTGCTAAGATCAGAAACAAGGCAAGGATGTCCACTCTCACAACTGCTTTTGAACATTGCCCTGGAAGTTTTAGCTAATACCATCAGACAAATAATGGAGATAGAAGGTATACAGATTGGGAAGGAAGAGATAAAACTGTCTATGTTCACTGAAGACATGACCATCTATGTAGAAAATCTGAAAGAATTGACCAAAAAAACCTCCTGGAATTAATAAGTAACTATACAAAGGTTGTAGGACACAAGGTTAATGTACAAAAGTCAACTGCTCTTCTATATACTAGCAATGAGCAAGAGAAATTTTCCATTAAAAACATATTACTATTTATATTATCACCCCCCAAAATAAAATACTTGGATATCAATCTAAGAAAATATGTACAAGATCTATATGAGAAAAGCTATAAAACTCTAATGAAAGACATCAAAGGAGAACTAAATAAATGGAGAGATATTCCATATAAATATATAGGAAGACCCAATATTGTCAAAAGGTCAATTCTTCCCAACTTGATCTATAGATTCAATGCAATCCCAAATCAGAATCCCAGCAAGTTATTTTGTGGATACTGACAAACTGGTTCTGAAGTCTATATGTAAAGGCAAATGACTCAGAATAGCCAACATAATATTGAAGAAGAACAAAGTTGTAGGACTGACACCACCTGATTTTAAGACTTATAAAGCTACAGTAATCAAGACAATGTGGTACTGATGAAAGAAGAGACAAATAGATCAATGGAACAAAATAGAATGCCCAGAAATAGACCCACATGAATATAATTAATTGATTTTTGACAAAAGAACAAAGATAACACTATAGAGCAAATTAAAGTTTTCAACAAATGGTACAGGAACAACTGGACATTCACATGCCAAAAAAAAAAAAAAGTGAATCTAGACACAGACCTTATACCCTTCATAGAAATTAACTCAAATTGGATTATAGACCTAAATGTAAAATGCAAAACTAAAAAACTCCTAGAAGATAATATAGGAGAAAACCTAGATGACCTTGGATATGGCAATGACTTTTTAAATACAACACCACAAACACAGTCAATGAAATAAATAATTAATAGCTTGGATTTTATTAAAATTAAAAACTTC
Organism: Mirounga angustirostris; assembly: GCF_029215605.1. Classification (NCBI taxonomy): domain Eukaryota; kingdom Metazoa; phylum Chordata; class Mammalia; order Carnivora; family Phocidae; genus Mirounga; species Mirounga angustirostris. Next base: position 166,793,986 of record NW_026991711.1, read on the forward strand.
TGCTCTGCAAAAGACGATGTCAAGAGAATGAGAAGACAAGCCAAAAACTGGGAGAAAATATTTGCAAAAGATACATCTGATGAAGGACTGTTGTTTAAAATAAACAAAGAACTCTTAAAATTCAATAATAAGAAAATGAACAACTTGAGTCAAAAATGGGCAAACCGCCAGAACATACACCTCACCAACAAAGGCACACCAGTGTCAAGTATGCCTGCAAAAAGATGTTCAACATCATATGTTATTAGGATACTGCAAGTGAAAACAATGAGACACCACTACACACTATTAGAATGGCCCCAAATCAGAACAGTGACAACACCAAATGCTGGTAAGGAAGTGAAGCAACAGGAACTCTCATACATTGCTGGTAGGAATACAGAATGGTCCAGCCACTTTGGAAGACAGTTTCTTGGAAGGTAGTTTCTTACAAAACTAAACATACTCTTACTACATGATCCAGTAATCATGTTTCTTGGTATCTACCCAAATGAACTGGCAACTTATGCCCACACAAAGCCCTGCACAAAGATGTTTGTAGTATCTTTATTTATAATTGCCAATTAAACAATTAAGAAAGATGCCCTTTAGTAAGTGAATGGATAAATAAACTGTGGTACTTCCAGATAATGAAATATTATACAACTCCAAAAAGAAATGAGCTATTAAGCCATGAAAAGACATGGAGAGAAGTTGAATGCATGTTACTAAGGAAAGAAGCCAATCTGAAAGGCTACACACTGTATGATTCCAGGTACATGACATTCTGGAAAGGGCAAAACAATGGAGACAATAAAAATATCAGTGGTTGCCAGTGGTTGGGGGGGCGGGGCAGGGATGAACAGGCAGCGCACAGAGGATTTTTAGGACAGTGAGACTGTGCTGTATGATACTACAATGGTAGATGCATATCATTATACATTTGTTTAAACCCATAAAATGTGCAACACGAAGAGTGAACCCTAACGTAAACAATGGACTTTGGGAAATAAAGATGTGTCTGTCAATGTAGGTTCATTGAATCTAACAAATGTTCCATTGTGGTGTGGAACAGGATGTGTTAATAGCGGAAGAGGATGTGTGTAGGGGGGGAACATTATATATATATATGAATATTCTCTCTCTCTATATAGAATATTACTCAGCCATAGAAAAGAATGAGATCTTGCCATTTGCAACAACACGAATGGGTCTACAGGGTATAATGTTCAATAATGTTTTTCAATAATGTTTTTAAAAATAATTTTAAAAATATCACAGTCTCTTCAATCAGGCTGTCCATTGTCAGTTATTGTCAATCCCAATAACACTTTCCCTGTGACTCGATTTCTTCATCTCGGAAATGGGGATAGTAAGAGTACCTATCTCAGAGTTTTCAAGAGAAGTAAATGAGATTTAAATTGCTTGAGTGTCTTGTAATACATTTCAGTTCAATAAATCTTAGCTATTATTTCTTTTACAAATTATAAGTATGTTTACCCACAACATCTTACTGAATTACCCAGCTTCCCTGCAAGATTGGAATGGCTGTCCTCACCTCACTCTACTGATGAAGAAACTACAGTTTGGAGGGACTCAATTTTTGCCCCAGATCTCACAGTCAGTAAGTCACAGTGAGAAGACTCTAACACTGACTTTTCTCCTCCGAATCCTGTTCACAGTGCTTTCTACCACCTTTTTCATCAGCTTTCCAATCCTCATGGTATTCTAGTTTCTTCATTGCTTTGAGTCTGACTTTCTTCTGCAGATCCCTAGCACAACCCAGACGAGAGGTTGTGGAAGAGACAGTGAACCCATGGAAGAGCCTGGACACCTATTCCTATACCAAATATCACCCAATGGAAGAGGTGAGCAAGGACACATGGAGTTTGGTGGTGGCCACGCCTACTTTAGGATGGGCGAGGGTTGGTTCACTGTTAATATGCATAGGCTAGAGTGTCTCAAAATATGAGGCAGAGATTTGCCCGTGCACCGAGTTCAAGGGATTGCAGAAAATCATTTTTTGATCACCACCATCAAAGCTATAAATCCTATCATATTAAATAAAAAGGCAAATCAACAGGGAAAAGAATCCTCTAGCCAGTTTTACTCCTGTGAACATGGACTAAAGTTAACCCTTGTTCTTGTTTGTCAGGTGGTTAGCCAGTTTATTATTTTTTTAAAGACTTCATTTATTTATTTGACAGAGAGAGATACAGTAAGAGAGGGAACACAAGCAGGGGGAGTTGGAGAAGGAGAAGCAGGCTTCCCGCGGAGCAGAGAGCCCGATGTGGGCCTCGACCCAGGACCCTGGGATCATGACCTGAGCCGAAGGTAGATGCTTAACAACTGAGCCACGCAGGTGCCCCTGGTTAGCCAGTTTAAACAGGGCAAGGACAATGTGTATATGGCTGTGGGACATGCAGTGGAGAAGCCTTGTGATCCAATCACATTTAGCTGAAAATGTGGCATTTCTTGTCGGATGTGAAGGATGCAGGCAGTAGTTCTTAAGAGGGGAAAATTTCTTTTAAAGAAATACTTGTATCACTACTAAGATGAGTTTGGTTATTTTTGAAACTGGATACAGTAAAAAATTAGCTACTATATATGCATATTTGTGAGGTATGTGTGTGTGACTTTATGCAAAGCTTTTTTTGAGGTATAAATTTCTAAACATAGAGTCTTTGGGTTAAAGGATAAGCATATCTAAATTTTTATATAAATACACAAGTGTCCTTCCAAAAACGTTTTACCATTTATTCTGTCAGCATTTGGGAGTATATTAATATTTTCCAGAATTTTTTTTAAAGAATGCAAGAATGAGTTTATACATTCTTTTATAACAATCACCCCCAAGTACTAAAGATTCTAAAAATTTGAACAAGGTCCAGGAAGGCCCATAGAAAGCTTATGCTCTGGTATAGGAGAGAGATCACACCTGGCTTGACCACTTGCTCTGTGACCTTGACCAAGACACTTAACCTCTTTGGTCTTTGGTTTCCTCACCTGTGAAACAGGAAATCAGTCCTGATCTTGCAGCTTTTCTGTGAGAGTAAATGGAATACACTACACTACTTCTGATTAAACAATAGATAAATAATTGCTGCTGTTGAGCTCTTCTTTGTAGCCTTCCCAGGGCTCATGACACCTTCATCTGACCCAGCCCATCAAGAAGCACGCACAATACCCATGTGAGAAGTTGTCGTTCTCTTCATTTGACAGAACTGAATTGAAAATACTCCACTGACATATCATTACTGTTATAATAATGCACTTTATCTGTTAAAAAGAATGTCAATTGAGATGCTAAGATTTTCAAATAAAATATTTATTATCCCAAATTAATTATGGTTATTTACCATAACTCTTATTGTAGAGATATTTCAACTATACAGAAACCGAGTGTGGGACTACCCTGTCATGTGTTGATGGCTATCTTAATATAGCTTATGTTTATGAATTCCCTCAGTCCATTCACCATTACAGAACCCCACATTATTGACTTACAGGTGAAGGTATAAGAAGACCCTTCCTTTCCAAGCATGGTGTAAGACTTTTAATTAATTCAACATCCATTCAGGTCTCCTCAGATGAATCAAAATGTTACTTTGGGATTGATTTAGAAACTTTTATTGGCATGTTCTGTGAAGGGCATATCCAACTCTTCTCTAATCTTGGATCCATAGGCATTAGCAAAGGATATTGTTGGGATCCAAAAGGATCCCCCCAAGTCAGCCTGACCTGAAACTGCTGGCATGATTGGGTACCACATGGAAGTCTAGAGGTGTGTGGCCATTTGAAGGATACGATGTTTCTGAAGTGTTATCAGTGGATTATTGAATCTACTAATGCTCAATAACCTATTTGTAAAGTTCAGTAGGTGTTCTAAGATTGGGTGGCAGAGTCGATCTTTACAGAAAATGGGAGGGCGTCAGCATAGTTCATTGGCTTAGTCTTGTAGTTTGTTTAGCTAGAGCGAATAGTCCAGAGTTCAGTATCTTAATGAGAGAAGCAGTTATCTTAATTAGAGGCAAGCAAACGATTTTCTTATTGATATCCACAGTCCTCCCTGGCTGTTTCAGATCTATCAGTGGATGATCCAGATAAGTGAGAAGTACACAGGAGTGGTGACACAGCATTTCCTAGGAATGACCTATGAGATCCGGCCCATGTATTATTTGAAGGTGAGTGAAAAGGCTGGAAATTACTTTAATTACTTAGTTCATTGCCCTCTTACCACTTACTGTGGACATGTTAATTTACAAAGCACATTCCCAAATTTGAGAGTTATCTAGAACTACAAAAAAATCTATTGGCTCTGAAATTGAATTTACCCAGGATCTGAGTGAATGATTGGCTAATATGTTAAGCATGGGCACCTACCTACCTGATTTTGGATAGGCCGTCAAATTCAGAGCTGAATCAGCCAAAAAAGATATCTAGATATCCTCTGCCTGGGGCTCTTTTAAAGAGTAGAATTGGTATATAATAAGGAAGCAATAAAGAAAAATATATAATCAAATACATGTACTCATAAAAAGGGTAATTATAAGAGGGAATGAAGATAAAAGGTGGATTAGGAAATATGCTGGCTGGATTAGGAAAATGGGTGAGGCTCTAGGGAAAAAGCTCCTTGAATATGATGGATCCAGTCTTGTCTTTATCCCAATTTGTAAATTTCTCACTGATAAAGAGGTAGAGCCTTCGTCAGCCCAGCTCCCAGTGGCTTTCAATGAACAGCTCGAGTCTAGGCCATTTACATTCAAAGCAGACGTGACTGTGACAAACTTGGTAGTGTTCACGACCTCTTCTCCATCAAAGAGAATCCACACTTGCCAGGTTAATTCCTACCTGGCCCACCCCTCTGAAAGAGGAGGGGATCTTTCTTGCTGGAGTGAGGCTAGACTGAGGCACAAGAATGGCACAGGGAGAAATGAAAGAAGACTGGGTTGACCAGAAGTGGATAGTGGTGGGTGTCTCTCCCATCATCCCTGCCTCATGCTTGGAATCACAGAGTGGAGGAAGAAAGGGACCTGTAGGGGAATAAAAAACCTGGTAACTTTGCACAGCAGCTTATGATTATAAGCAATTGTTTGGTAATAGAGTACGGATGTCCCCTCCAGATCAGCCAACCATCCAATAACCCCAAGAAGATCATCTGGATGGACTGTGGAATTCATGCCAGGGAATGGATTGCCCCAGCTTTTTGCCAATGGTTTGTGAAAGAAGTAGGTGTTTTTAGCTTTTTTATAATGGTTAATTGTCCAACAAAATACCTGTCACATCTTAGCTGTTTAGAAAGCTTCCTTCTTTCTCAGGTAGGCAATGCAGCTCTCTACTGAGTTACTCCTTCACCCCAAGGGAAATGGAATTTATAAGTAGCTTCACTGAAAACTGAGTTAGGTATTATGATCTCCACAATAATTTGTACTGGAAGGTAAACCACATATCTAAGTGAAGAAGACAATACATCGCGGAAGTTGGAGATGAGTAAAGCCTGGTGCTGCCTTTTTCAGAGAGTCTTGAGCAAATTTTCTAACACCAGGACCCCTCGTTTTTCACCTGCAGAAGGAGCTTGGAATGGCCTCTTTAGGGGATCTATAGTGCAGATGAAGAGATTTAGCATGTGGAAAATACCTAGCTCAGTGAATTGTTATGTATTAGCTATACCCTATAAGATAATCTTTGTGTCAGAAACCACAACAGAAAGAAGCCCACAAGGAGCAGTTCTCCAAGTGTGGTTCCTAGACCAATAGCATCAACATAACTGGGAACTTGTGAGAAATGCAAATTCTGGGGCTTCACCTCACCACCTTTGACCTAGTGAATTAAGGGAAGGGGGTGGGGTGGGGGAGGAGAGCCAGGCAGTTGTATTTTAACGAGCCCTCCAGGTGATTCTGATGGAAAATAAATCTTGAGAATCACTACCATAACAAATAGGACAACTGAGGCAGGGTTGGAGGGCAGGAGAGTAGAGGTTCCATTTGCAATCACCTCTTACAATTATGTTGAAATTGTTAGGAAATTGAAAAAAGACCTCTTCCTGGGAGCATTTCAAATGTTTCTCTCTTAAATTTTCAGATTCTACAAAACTATAAAGATAACCCAAGGATAGGAAGGTTCCTTAGAAACCTGGACTTCTACGTGCTTCCTGTTCTTAACATAGATGGTTATATCTATACTTGGACAACTGTGAGTACATCGAGTAAGGTTCTGGGATGAATCCATGAACTAGATCTTGACTCAGGTTCATTTTTCTGACCGTAGTCATTGTAGTGACAGAAATGTTTTGGGGCCATGTAGAGAAAAAAACCCCATTTGGGATAAAAATCAACTCAGTATTGTTAAGCCAACAATCTACATCAAGTTTAGGATGGAGAAAGTGGGGGCCTTGTTAGAGTTGAAATCCAGCACGTGTTTTTATGTTTGTTTGTTTGTTTGTTTTTGACATATTCCCAGATTTAACTTTTCTCCAAGTCCACCTCCTTCAAGTTTGTGGACTGCCTCTCTGATTGGTATAAAATTCATATACTACCTTGTAACCACCCAGTTTTGAAGTGTGAGGGGCACAAATGATGTATAAATTCTAACCCAACTTTCATTTTCCACTGTGATCATTCACACAGGGGGCAAACATCTCATAAAGTTTTTAGTTAATGGAAAACTTCCTCTTGGGGCAACTGGGTGGCTCAGTGGGTTAAGCATCTGCCTTCAGCCCAGGTCATGATCCCAGAGTCCTGGGATCGAGTCCCGCACATCAGGCTCCCTGCTCAGCGGGTCGCCTGTTTCTCCCTCTCCCTCTGTACCTCCCCCACTCTTGTTCGCGTGCTCTCTCTCTCAAATAAATAAACAAACAAAAAAAATCTTAAAGAAAAAAAAGAAAACTTCCTCTTTAAAATGTTTTGAAAGTGGATCACTCCACAAACAAGAACCCGTTTCTAGAGAATATCCATTCCTCCCTTTTCCCCTTTACTCTCCCAAAAGCGGTTCCTGGGACCCTTTTTCCTGCAGCAGCCTTTCAGCCTGGGTATAAATCAAATTCTTCCCTCCAAGCTTGTCTGGAGAAACTTGTCTTTATGCTCATCTCCACTCATCAGTCTTCTGCTTCCAGAAATGTGCAGAGACCATCACTGATACACCTGGAACAGCCTTTTTCCATCTGCCAAGCTATTTACCTTTCATCCTGTATCACTCGGACATAAAAAATGACTCTCTGAAGCTTTCCCTGATTAAGCAGATCACGTCCACCAGGCACTGCTAATCTGCTCATGAGGAAAAAGCCATACTCCCTCCAATTTGATAGTGTACATGTAGGTACGCTTGGATTGGACAGATGTTCCTGTTATTGGGTGTTGCTGGCCCATCTGTGAGACTAAAAATTATAGGCACAAGCTTTGTTATATTAAAGGAAATTTTCCCAGACAATCCTAGGGACTATTTTTTATGTTCCAGGGCCACCCACTCATCCCCAACACTGTGATTTATGAGACCCTAGAACAGCAGCTTTTCTATGTTCCTCTGTTACAGGATCGGCTTTGGAGGAAATCCCGTTCGTCCCATAATAATGGCACATGTTTTGGGACAGATCTCAATCGAAATTTCAATGTGGCCTGGTGTAGTAAGTACACGTTTAGTTGATGACTTGATGAGCAAAGAATGGAAAAGAGAAGCTAGGATGGAGGTGAATTACTAGAGATAAAACTTTCAAAAATAAGCATCTAATTTTGCACAGCTCTCTGGACTTCTTGACCAGTGTTTTCACCCTAAGGGATGACATTATCTATGCAGGAAGAACCAGCAACACTCAAGTGCAGGACTCTTTTCAAGTGGGATTGGCTAAATGAGGGCAAAGAAGACCTAAATCAAAGTGAATATGTTTGAAATCTATCACTTTATTTTTAAATATATGAATTTTCATAAAATGAAAAAAATCAGAGAATTATCCTTGCAGATTATTTTTATAGTGGGAAGGCAGAAGTAAATAAGGCAAACATTTCCTTCTCCTTAAGGCATGTTCATGTTTCTGAATCTCAACATGCCCAGTGAATCAGAAGCAAATAAAGAGGTAGAAATGGTTAAGAGCAATCTGGTTAAAAACCAGATGGCAAGGGTTAAAATTCAGACTCGGCGGCTGTGTGGTCTTGGAAAAATCGCTTCATCTTTCTGCTTTAGGTTTCTCTTATTTAAAATGTGGGCCGTAGTCCTACCATCCAATCAGTAGGTAGTTGTGGGGATTTGATGAGTTGCCACAGAGGAGGGGCTAACCACCATGTCCAGTGGGTACAAGGTGCTCAGCTGCTGGTCCTTATTATCATCACTGAGGAGAACAGACTACTGTGTCCTTGCAAAATAGCTCTACTGAGATGGAAGCCAGTAAGACAGTGAGAGAGACTTAGCCTGACCTAGGAACCCAAGAACTTGTTCCCAAACATCTATTTCAGGGCCCACCACAGGTTTAAGTAAAACATGACTGAAAATGCCATTTTGTTTTGCGTCTTCCTTTGTGGGCCATGGAAGCATGGAGGTTGTCTCTAAATCTGAATGTCAGCCCTCCTGCCTTTCTGAGTTCCTCCTTGAATGACTACCCTTGCTCACTAATTTAACCTGAACTAAGCCAGGGCAAGCCCCAATTCCACCCACAGGTTGCCCTGAGCAAGGGTGACTCCTTGCCCTCAGTCCATTCTAAACTGGTATCATGTTGACTTCTTCGTGGTTTTCTGTATGTTCCAGGTATTGGTGCCTCTAAAGACTGCCACGATTTAACATTCTGTGGGACAGGACCAGCATCGGAGCCAGAGACTAAGGCTGTTTCCAGCTTTGTAGAGAGCAAGAAGGAGAGCATTGTGTGCTTCCTGACCATGCACTCGTATGGGCAGCTCATTCTCACGCCTTATGGCTACACTAAAAATAAGTCCAGTAACCATGAGGAACTGGTAAGACCATAGCACCAGAGCCTTTACAAAAGCCCCCGTGGGACCCTGGCTTTCCTTTCTCTAGTTTCCATTTTCAAGATTTTGGCTCCAGCCCTGCTTTTGTTCTCTCTGCTCTTCCTTATTTTCTTTCTTGTGCTTTTTACACCTTGCCAGACGCCTGCTGGGAAGGCTTCAGGTTAAATGCTGCTTTACCTACATTAATTAACTACCTGTTTCGTAAAGTGTCAAGTTGGGAGACATCTTAGGTATTCGTCTATAATATAAATGAGACGATTATGTTAATAATCTGCAGGAATGTGCTTTCATTTCTGTAAATTCTCTTGAAGCTCCGTTCAGCAATTATAGCTTTTGAACCGTGCTTTAAAGAACTTGCCAGCAGTTAGTGGAATATGGCATATCTAAAATAACATGGCTAAATAATATCTGCTCTCTTCTCTGCTAAACGCAAGGCTTTATTTTCTTCTATACTCTGCTTCTAGTATTTGCTTAGGGATATGTGTAAGGAGAAGTGCCAGTGAAGTCCAAGCCGGTGCAGGGAAGGTGCCCTTTACTACATCCGGGTCCTCTGAAGCTGTGCTTACTCAAGCACCAGGCACAACTGCTGAATAGGACCGGTCTTTTTGCCCTTTCATGCACCTGAGGACAGCGGACACAAATCAAAGGGAGGGCACATTTAGAATTGTTGTAATATTTGTTATCTTAAAAAAACATTATTTTTTTCTACGTTTAGTCATGGCAAAATTCGCAAAACCTAAAATTTACCATCTTCACCATTTTTAAGTGGACAGTTCAGTAGTGTTACATATGTTCACATTATTGTGCAACTGATCAAAACTCTTTCGTCTTGCGCAGTGGACACTCTGTACCCATTAAAAACAACTCCTGGTCCCCGTTGCTTCTGTAGACCACCCTTCTACTTTCATTTTCTGTGAGTTTGACTGCTCTGGATGCCTCGTACAAGTGGAATCATACAGTATCTTTTTGTGACCAGCTTATTTCATTTAGCATAATGTACTCAAGGTTTATCTATGTTGTATCATATGTCAGAATTTCCTTCCTTTTTATGGCTTAATAATATACCATCATATGTATGTATCACATTTTCTTTATCCATTCATCTGTCAGTACGTATTTGAATTGTGTCCACCTTTGGGCTACTGCAGATAATGCTTCTAAGAACATAGGTATACAAAGATCTCTTTGAGATCCCACTTCCAACTTTGGGGGTATATAACCAGAAGTAGAATTGAAGAATCATATGACAGTTCTGTTTTTAATTTTTGGAGGAACAATCATACTGTTTTCCAAAGTGGCTGCTCCATTTTCTATTCCGACTAACAGTGCACAGGGTTCCAATTTCCCCCACGTGCTCATCAACACTTGTTAGTCTCTGCTCATCTTTTTTATTTTTTAGAACAAACCCCTCATTATCAATAAATGCTGGGATGGATGGAGGCTAAGCTCACTCTGGTCTTGAGGTCACAGAGGCTTGGGAACCCAATGGTTCTCTCACCTGTCCTGTCCCTCTCCCACTGGAGCATGACCCGGAGAACACATGTCTGGGCATAAAAAGAAAAACAATTACTGATCTTTGCTGGAGGAAGCCCTTCTCCCAACAACCAAGAATATCCAGTAGTACTTCAATAGCTTTCTCACAGTGTTTTTGGACATTTGTACTATGTGATCATTTTGCAAGATGTGACAATAACTAACATTTGCTTAGCACTTTGCAATTTACAAAGGGATTTTAGGACCATTATCTCATCTGACCAGATGACAATATAATAAGCTCCCTTTGAAGCTGTGGATATTGAGACCTTGAGTTAACAATAGACAGTGATTGGTAGAGCCCAGGTTAGAACTCATGTCTTCAGACTCCAGAGGCTACATTCATTCAGCCTCCTCATACTGCCTCTCTGCTCGGAAAGGGCATGCGACTTCTAGGAGCTCCTTTTAACTTTGATGACCAGATCACTTTGTCCTATTTCCTCCTATTCCTGAGCTCTAGAAATTTCATTTCTTCAGTAAAGGAAACTGCAGAAACAGAGATTTCAGCTGAGAAGCCCAGAACTTGTTTTATCTCCCAGTTCCTGTGGTATTTGTTGTAGATGTCTACTTTCTGCTCAAAGGGATCTGTGACAAACACGAATGAACCACCAAAGGCAGGCCACTATAGATCTTTAATGGACCAGGCCTTCCACCAGCAGAAAAAAGCAGACTGTAACCCCTGGTATTTTTTTTTTTTAGGGAATTCTGTTCCCTTCTTGGCTCAGGAAAACAGATACTATATGACCATTTTGCAAAGTTTGTATTCAAAGGTGAGAGGGTCTTGTGCTGTTGGTTCTCTGGTTAGAGCCCTCTGGCCACAGACTAGAGGAGGCAAAATGGCAGGAGAGACCTATGGCACTGACGTCACCACGGCTGGAAGGTTAGGGTTAGGTGGGAATTACCGAGAACCCTTTAGTACCATATGCAGAAGTGGGCACATCGAATTGAGAAAGGGCACTTCCATTCTGTATCTCTTACAGCCTCAGGTGCTAAAAAGTTAGCATAAACATTCATCCCCAAGACCTGTCAATAAAAAGACAGTGTGAAAATTTTGCCACCTGTGTCAACCTCATTGAAGCTAGCTAGCAGTTGTTTTAGGTTCTTATGAGTAAGCTTTGATAGAGTGCACAAAGACACAGAATCAAGCCAACTGTTGAAGGAGATCTCCATTTTTGGTACTATTTACAACTACCAGAGACTAGTAATTAATCTCTATATATTTACAAAACCAAAAATTTGTAGAAATCATGATAAATATTATACTGCATGATAGACAACTTGGCAATCACTATGTAGGGGAAACATAACTATATATAGCCCTGTTCTAAATTGCTCTGGAAATTAGAATAGCTATAAAAATTCTAATGTTTTAAATGCTGACATTCTTTCCACTTGAACTCTTCCCATATCAACTTCTAGCTCCTATCCCAAGCTCTTTCCTCCCACACACATGCCAGGGCCTCCATCAACCTTTTTTGTGTGCCTCCCTGTGAATATATGCCTGTAGGAAACTCTCTGGGAGTTATTAAGGAGGCTTGAGGTCTTTAGAAATGTAAATCATGTACTACTGGCAAGAGGATTTTTACTGTTTTGACTAACGTTCCTTTGGGCTGAGAAGAAGGTCAGCAGAGAAATTGGCTCCCTATGGCCATGTGGTATATTGTCAAAAGGAGAGGGAAGAATAATCAGGAGGTCCACCCTTAAGGATAGAAGTCAGAGTCTTTGGATTTTATTTCATCTTCTGGGAAAGAACCAAGTCTACAACCTAGGGTCACAACTGTATACTTCTCATATACCTTATACTTCCTACTCCTATCAACTTCCCCATAGTAAGAAGAAGAAAGCAGGAAGACTGTTCCCACCCCACAGGATGTGAGGGAAAGGAATTACATAGGATAAAATAAGTAAAGGCTGGCAATCAGAAAAAAGAAATGGTTGTCTGGGGTGAACAGACAAGAAAAAAATGCAAGAGTCATTTGGAAGGAAAATGTAGCCTGGAGCTGATGCATATAACCCAAATAAAAGTTAAGGTCCCACGTGGACCAGTTAGCATGGAGTTTCATTCAGAGAAATGCAGAAACATATGGGAATTAAAAATAATTAAAGGCAATTCATGTCTCTACCAGACTTTGAAAGAACTTCAAAAGGGAGTGTAGCTGGTAAATCATAGCAACTCTTTCCCCCTCCCCGCCTCATGCTCTTCATTTCACTCACAGATAACAACTACCCTGATCCTTTCTCTGCACCCTTCATTTTTATTTCGTTAGCAGAATTTATCTCTCCAGAAATCTTCTTTCTGACTCTCTTCTCCTTCTTATTTTCTCTTCTATCTACAAAAACAGCTCTTGTACCTCTTTGCAGTGTAAATTATTCAAACCAGCTTTATTTCATGCACTTCTCAAGCCCTTCTTACCAATCATGTCATTCTGGACAATGAGCCCAGGACCTAAGCCAGACTTAGAATCCTTTTTTTAGGAAGAGAGAGAAGGTGACTGGCCCAAGACAGAATTCTCAGTAGTGAGTAAAGAGGAGGCAAAGCTCTTGAACATATGTTCAGTTGAATGTTTTTTCTTTTATCTTTGCCATACACAGAAAGTCCCAAGTGCCCTAAGAATGCTGCTCACAGCTGCTGTATATGACCTACCACCACTTACTCCCTTTTCTACTCTTCCTTTTGAACTTCACCATGCCTATCCCTACTCTGCCCACGCACCGCTCTGTCATACCCCAGGATTCAGCTGGACAGTGAAGGACAATGCAGGACCAAGAAGGTTTAAAGTTAGACTCATCACTAGTCAGAAGTCAGAGGAGCTGATGCACCTGCAAAAGCAGTCAGGCTGCCCTAAGGGGTAAAGAAAGCAAAGGTGGATCACAGTCCAGGCAGGGAGTGGTCAAGGGGATTTTGGTGGTGTTTGTGTAAAATCTAAGGGGAGGTATTAGGGAGTCTGGGGTGGGGAAAACTTAGAGAAGACTATTGAAAGACTGTTGAAAGGGTATGTGAAGAAATTTATCAGAAGGTTAATAGACATAGCCAATACACTTGGATCTCTCAGTGTTAGTGGCTCTGATCTCAGGAAAAGGTTTGCAGAGAGCAAGGCTGAGACATTAGAAATCATTCAGTTCTGAGAGATTTCCAGTGCAGTCAGGTGACATGGTGGTAGGTGTGGGGAGGGGTGTAGCCTCTAGCTCTGAAATCCTATAAGCCTATAAGAGATAAGTATCAAATACCTATAAGGAAAAATAAGAAGGGAATTATAAGAGAAGTATGAACAAAGGGCCACGTGGTGGGGGGGAAGTGGGGAGAGAGAGGATTTAGTTGGGGTGATGAGGAAAGGTCCCATGGAAGAGTCAGCATTTGAAAAAGTCTTTTGAGGTTGGGTAGAATTTCAACAGGCAGAGAAAAGAGGTAAGGCATGCCAGGTGGACTGAATATCCAGATAAAAGGTAGAGAGTCTGAAGAAATGGGCATGTCTGGGGAACAGTGGGAAAACTTGAGAGTGACTATCATCTAGGGTAGGATGTAAAGAATATGGTGTGGGAAAGGTGGGCTAGGGCCACATCGTAAAGGATCTCAAATGTGAAACTGAGAAGCTTGTGATTAATTCAGTGGGCAATTAAGAATAAGGCTTTTCGGCAGGATCATGATCATAGTTCTATTCTATTGAAGTTCACCTGGAATCCAGAAGAGATCGACTGGGATAAGGATTGGTGAGAGGAAGAGAAACTTACTAAAAGATGACAATAGTCCATTTCAGAGGTAATGAGACTAAAATAGGGTGATGGTGCTGGAAATGCAACTTGGTAACATTTGAAAGAAGGAGAGTCAAAGGTGACTGCAGGATTTTATGTGTGTTTGGGGGAGCAGATAAGTCAGAAATATGGAAACCAGAACAGCTTTATTAGTGGGGGAATGATGAAATTGGGTGTGAGTGTGTTGAGTCTGAAGTACCAGAAGGCTACCTAGGTATAGAGGTCCAATGGGAAGTTAGAAAGATGGTCTGGAACTCTGGAGATGGATTTGGACAAAATACCCAACCCTCTGGATTGTTGGATTTATTTTTAACACCAGATATCTGTCTCTGCATTTCCCACCTACAGATCCAAGTTGGACAGAAGGCAGCAAATGCATTGAAAAAAAAGCATGGAACCAATTATAGAGTTGGATCGAGTGCAGATATTTTATGTAAGTAGCTTTTTTTTGCCTCTTCAATAGTATCTAAGGCACAAAAGAAGCCAGTGGACTTTGGGGAGTGGGGTAGGCAGGAGAGGGACGGAAGAGCTCCCTGGGTTCAACAGGAAGTTGTACAAATCAAAATGACCAAGGATAAAAGGGAGTCTGTACAAATACAGAATTATGCTCTCTAGGGATAAAGTGTGAGCTAAAAGAAAAAAAATTAATACACTGGCTCAGACCAGAACTCCCTCTGGCTTCAGTTAAAAAGAGCCGGCAAGTGAGAAGGTACAGGAGTTAACAGGAAGGACGTTTTCCAGTGACCCTTGGTCAGTTGATTCAGTTCTCAGAGGACCTATCAGTCTGAGAAAGCAAAGCAGGTGGGGCCTCGAGAAAGGATCTTACACAGAAAAGAATTTAGTTAAAAGGACAGTGCGCAGCTTTTCCCCATCCCCAGCCACAACTTCCTCCACCCACCTGAGGACCACCTGGATAATATTTGCATAATATTTTCCTTGTTGCTCATTTTACTTCTGTTCCTTTATATGTCAGTTCACTTGCCTTGTAATAATAGGTTGTCTAGTCTTTGATTCAGCGGAGAAACTTTACCCAAACTTCTGCTATATGCCAAGCATAATGCTAGGTATTCTGGGAGGTGGCGAGGGGAGACAGGCTAAACGAGACGTACTTCCTGCCCCACAGGGTGTCATATTAATGAGAGGGAGAATCCTTAATATGAAAAAGTTCACTAATGTTGCTGCATTGAGCCTTTATTCCCTGAAATAGCCATAGAAACCTGTCCTTTCGCAGTATAATTTCTACCTCTGCCTTCATGCTTTTGTTTGTAGATACCACATCAGGGGCCTCAAGAGACTGGGCTCGGGACATTGGTATTCCCTTCTCATACACGTTTGAGCTGAGGGACAATGGTACACATGGATTTGTTCTGCCAGCCGCGCAGATTCAGGCCACCTGCGAGGAGACCATGGAGGCCGTGCTCTCTGTCCTGGATGATGTCTATGAGAAATACTGGGACTCAGATGGTGCTGGAAAGGGGACACCTACTGCCGTGGTGCTGGGCCTGCTGGTCTCCTTCATGTCTGTTCTCTGAGTCTATCCTACCCAGGTCTGCTCAGCCCCAGGCATGAGAATGTGGCTGCAGGGAAGGTGTTTGCCTGAGGCTAAAGAAGAATCAAAGAATTTAAAGATACTTTCCACTTCAATAAAGAGGGATCATGTTTGCATTCTCAGGTGTGTTTTGCTGGTAATCAGTTATTACTTTAAAAGAGTATACTATTAGTTATTGCTGCAACAATGCCACACCGAGCCACTCCAAAGTTCAGTGACTCATGAATCTGTAGGTCTGCTGGGAAGTTCTGCTGATCTTGGCCATGCACATTTATGCATCTGTGGTCAGTTTCAGCGCAGCTATCCTGGGGCCTAAAGATGTTTTTTCTCATCTACATATTTTGAAAAATTTGCTCATTTTTTTGGAACCAGGTTCACGTTTAATTTTGTATTATTGAATTAGTAGCATCATTCAGAAGATATTACATAATCTTTTTATATAGTCGTTGCTGGCTTTATTTAATATTGTCTTTATTTATTCATTCGTAAATCCTTTTTCAGAATCTGCTAGGTATATTTTGCTAAGCTCTAGGGTTACAGTGGTGAATAAGATAGACATGGCCCCTGTCCTCTTGGAATTTCTATTCCAGTGGGTGAGATTGGGGATGGTAGCTATAAATAATTAGAATGGACACACTGTTGCATACAGGGCAACTCTGGCTCAGGGGAGCCATAATAATCAAGAACACAAATAAATAAACTGAATATTGCAGCTTGTAACAGGTGCTATGAGAGAAATAAAGAGTAAGGAGAGAGGTAAGCAAGGGCCAGATTGTACATATACAAGAATATAGGCATTTAATTGTGCTATCTTGTCTATTAAACTGCAAGTGCTCTTAAGGTAGTGTCTATGACTGTCATTTCCTATGTATCTCTATGTGACACCTTGAAATGGTGCTAAGCACTTGTCAGGCTTTGAACAAATGTTGTAGCTGTAACCAGCTGACACAGCATCCTTGGGTGTTCAGTCACCCATTTCTAAATTTCCTTGTTGGTCACAGTCACAATACACTTCTTGGTTGTAACCCTTTTATTGCCTTTCTTTGTCCTCTTTATTTCTTCCTGTTTTGCCAGTGTGTGGCTGATAAGGGTCAGAAAGAAAAAAAATGTCAGGGGCAATAGGGCTTAATGAATCAGAGAACAGCTATTTACATAAAAATGCCAACTCCACAATTGTGGCATTGTCAGGAGACAATGCTGGGGTCTCATCAGTAGTCAGCCTAGGAGAGAAGAAAACTAGTGTGACCACCAATGCAATATTCAAGAAAAAAATGAGGGAGCTATGCCTTGGAACATGGATTATCAGCTTTCATCTAGCCTGTGTTTTAGTATCTATGACTGTCTTTTAACAACTTGGACCTCTAAGTATTATAGGAACTCTGACCTACAAAGCTTAATTTATGTCTAAAGATTGAGCCTATGGGCAAATAAAATTGGAAGGGAACAGATGGAGATGCAAGCTATTAGCTTGCCTGAAACTTCTTACATGGATTCTTCCAAGAGTCTAGGGCACAATCATAGGTTTCTTGGGGGGTTTCACATGGCTCTGAGGCCAGGGGGTGGATCTGAGATCCAGGACATGTTTTTTTACTTCTTCTGAAAGTTTTTTATTTCCTGTGACAGGATCCTTTTTTTTTAATTTAATTTTATTATGTTATGTTAATCACCATACATTACATCATTAGTTTTTGGTGTAGTGTTCCATGATTCATTGTTTGCATATAACACCCAGTGCTCCATTTAGTTTGTGCCCTCTTTAATACCCATCACCAGGCTAACCCATCCCCCACCCCTCTAGAACCCTCAGTTTGTTTCTCAGAGTCCACAGTCTCTCATGATTTGTCTCCCTCTCCGATTTCCCCCCCTTCATTTTTCCCTTCCTACTATCTTCTCTCTCTTTCTCTTTTTTTTTTTAACAATACAATGTATTATTTGTTTCAGAGGTACAGGTCTGTGATTCAGCAGTCTTACACAATTCACAGCGCTCACCATAGCACATACCCTCCCCAATGTCTATCACCCAGCCACCCCATCCCTCCCACCCCCCACCACTCCAGCAACCCTCAGTTTGTTTCCTCAGATTAAGAATTCCTCATATTGATGAGATCATATGATACATGTGTTTCTCTGACTGACTTATTTCGCTTAGCATAATACCCTCTAGTTCCATCCATGTCATTGCAAATGGCAAGATTTCAGGTTTTTTGATGGCTGCATAATATTCCATTATATATATATGTATCACATCTTCTTTATCCATTCACCTGTCGATGGACATCTTGGCTCTTTCCCTAGTTTGGCTATTGTGGACATTGTTGCTATAAACATTGGGGTGCACGTACCCCTTCAGATCACTACATTTGTATCTTTGGGGTAAATACCCAGTAGTGCAATTGCTGGGTCGTATGATAGCTCTATTTTCAACTTTTTGAGGAATTTCCATACTGTTTTCCAGAGTGGCTGCACCAGCTTGCATTCCCACCAACAGTGTAGGAGGGGTCCCCTTTCTCCGCATCCTCGCCAACATCTGTCGTTTCCTGACTTGTTAATTTTAGCCATTCTGACTGGTGTGAGGTGGTATCTCATTGAGGTTTTGATTTGGATTTCCCTGATGCCAAGTGATGTTGAGCACTTTTTCATGTGTCTGTTGGCCATTTGGATGTCTTCTTTGGAAAAATGTCTGTTCATGTCTTCTGCCCATTTCTTGATTGGATTCTTTGTTCTTTGGGTGTTGAGTTTGACGAGTTCTTTATAGATTTTGGATACGAGCCCTTTATCTGATATGTCATTTGCAAATATCTTCTCCAATTCTGTCAGTTGTCTTTTGGTTTTGTTGACTGTTCCTTTTGCTGTGCAAAAGCTTTTTATCTTGATTGTTCATTTTTGCCCTTGTTTCCCTTGCCTTTGGCAATGTGTCTAAGAAGAAGTTGCTGCAGCTGAGGTCGAAGAGGTTGCTTCCTGTGTTCTCCTCTAGGATTTTGATGGACTCCCGTCCCACATTTAGGTCTTTCATCCATTTTGAGTTTATTTTTGTGTGTGGTGTAAGGAAATAGTCCAGTTTCATTCTTCTGCATGTGGCTGTCCAATTTTCCCAATGCCATTTGTTGAAGAGACTGTCTTTTTTCCATCGGACATTCTTTTACTGCTTTGTCAAAGATTAGTTGACCATAGAGTTGAGGGTCCCTTTCTGGGCTCTCTACTCTGTTCCACTGATCTATGTGTCTGTTTTTGTGCCAGTACCATACTGTCTTGATGATGACAGCTTTGTAGTAGAGCTTGAAGTCCAGAATTGTGATGCCACCAGCTTTGCTTTTCTTTTTCATCATTCCTCTGGCTATTCGGGATCTTTTCTGGTTCCATACAAATTTTAGGATTATTTGTTCCATTTCCTTGAAAAAAGTGGATGGTATTTTGATAAGAATTGCATTAAATGTGTAGATTGCTCTAGGTAGCATTGACATCTTCACAATATTTGTTCTTCCAATCCATGAGCATGGAACTTTTTTCCATTTCTTTGTGTCTTCCTCAATTTCTTTCATGAGTATTTTATAGTTTTCTGAGTACAGATTCTTTGCCTCCTTGGTTAGATTTATTCCTAGGTATCTTACGGTTTTGGGTGCAATTGTAAATGGGATTGACTCCTTAACTTCTCTTTCTTCTGTCTTGTTGTTTGTGTATAGAAATGCAACTGATTTCTGTGCATTGATTTTATATCCTGCCACATTGCTGAATTCCTGAATGAGTTCTAGCAGTTTTGGGGTGGAGTCTTTTGGGTTTTCCACATAAAGTATCATATCATCTGCAAAGAGTGAGCGTTTGACTTCTTCTTTGCCGATTCAGATGCCTTTTATTTCTTTTTGTTGCTGTGACAGGATCCTAAGAGTAAAGTTGGAAAGGTGATAAAACACAGATATTTCCTAAGGAAGTTTTAACTTCCTGGTCTTAAATGGCAATAGGTTGGGAAAACTTCACAACTGATGCAATTAATTAAATCTTGAGAGTATCTTGTCCTGTGACTTTGTTGGGTATGGGATTTGATATTACCCTACTTTAAAGCTAAGAAGTTACCTTGTTACTATTTCATGTATGTTGGAAGACATGAGACTCCGGAGTCAGGGACACAGGACAGCATTACTCACAGCACAGTAAGCAGCCTGAGCATCAACATATTTACATTGGTTCCTCTTGCTCTCAAGTTCCAAAAGAGCCCAGGTGACACCTGCTAATGCGGTGAGTTGTGTTATAGGAGAGAAACACCAAGCTTGAGGACTTCACTGCTTTTATAGCAAGCAGTAAGCAAGCCTGCTCTTTATCCCAGTAGGAGACACTTCCTCATTACTCACAGTTGCTTGCTTCAAACACAACTCTGAGAAATGGGCCAGAGCCCCACATCCTTAGCATAGTCAGCAAGATGCTAGGAGCAAGAGAAGCCCATTGATGACTGTCTTCCAACAGGCTTTATGTATTAGGTTGAGTCATGTGAAATTGCTGTTTTCATATGTCAAAAAAATGCAAGTATTGGTGATTTTACATGGTTCAACATAATTTCTCAGTGTTAATAAAGGTGCCTCCATGGTGCCTTTTTAAAAATTTTTTAGAAAGTTTGAATATACTGCATTTTCTGTTACTATTTCTTTCCTTCCACCAAACTCTGTTGGTGTATGTTTTTTTTTCCCCATAAATGTTCCTACAAAGGATCTAAATCTTCTTGACTTATAGGTAAATTTAGAGTTTAAAATGATGCAAAATGATAAATTCAGGTGGTATCCAAGCCTCTAACTCCTATTTTTTCTACATCAGTGTCAAAATGAGTTATATTTTTGTTTCCACTATGTATGACCAAGCTCCTGTTCCCCTTCTTTTTCTTATGCAGTTTAACCATCTTCTGATATGTTACTAAAAATATATTTTTCATATCACCCCAGTATTATTCTTATCTCATACGTATAATTTGAATCTGGCCTACATGTATCATGACACTAAGAGGAGTCCACTGCCCAAATATATAAAATTACAATACTAACTATAGAGGAGTTAAAAAATTAAAATGAATCATTATTAATCTCTGTTACACTATGAAGTGATTGATACACTTTATGTATATCACTTCATGTAATACTCATAAGAATCCTGAGTTAGGTACTTCTATTTATTTGATGAAGAAATCGAGACAAAGAAAAGTAGCATGCCCATGCTCACACTGTTCTTAATAATTGTTGACTGATCAAATAATTGAGAATTTCATATTTATAGGAATTTTCTGGCTCTAGGATATCAGAAGCACTGTCTAGTGGCCACCATCAGTGCTTCATACAGATCCCTTTGGACCCCATCTCTTGTATCTCTCTCTGTCCTTGACATTTTTTTGCTTCTAACAGCTCACACATATGTGATTCTTCTTCTGATGGCTGCCCTTTGGCTACTGCACATACTTTGCCTGCAGCCACAGAGAGTGAGACATGTATGGGGTTTGTACCCACCACTAGAAACCCCTAGCACCTGCCTGGATGGGAACTGACAAATTCACGAGTACAACACCCTGTTGCCTTGTAGTGGGTTGAGGAAAACTCTGAAGTATAACTCATGTTGCAGAGATTTTGTGGGATGAGTTTGAAGTTACCCTCCAGGGCGCCTGGGTGGCTCAGTTGGTTAAGCGACTGCCTTCGGCTCAGGTCATGATCCTGGAGTCCTGGGATCGAGTCCCGCATCGGGCTCCTTGCTCGGCAAGGAGCCTGCTTCTCCCTCTGACCCTCTCCCCCTCATGCTCTCTCTCTCTCAAATAAATAAATAAAATCTTAAAAAAAAAAATGAAGTTACCCTCCAAAGAAGTTTCTCTGAGGTTACAACTGTGCATGGCTTCTTCCCTTCTCCTGTCCTGCTGCCCCCACTCCCTTACCAGCTTCTCTTGGGAGCACCTCCTGAGTAAACCATTTGTATGTGAATCCTCACTTGGGGGTCTATATCTGGGGAACCCAACGTAGGACAACCCCCTTGGGAATTCTTACCAAAACAAAATATATTCTTAATTTCCTAAAATGACCTTTAATAAAAGTCATACTAGGATTTCATAATCAGAATATGTCTGGGGATTATGAATGTTGTATAGACAGAAATATTCTTATTTTGAAGACATTATCATTCTAGAATGTGAAGAATCTTGTTTCAGATAAGACTTTTATTTCAGGAAAACATATGCATTTCCAGTTTTGTCTTTATTGAAAGCAAAGTAAAAAAAGATCAGCCTTTATGGACTTGTAAATTTTGAAGTATTTGGTGTTATGATAAAAGTTTATGAGAAAATAATGCCACTTACCACAGTTTCCCACTCTGCTGTAATCAAGACTGCACAGTCTTTTCTTAGCTATCCCAAAAAAGGAATTTTATTTCTTTCTAAGGAATCATTCATTTAAAATAATAATAATAAAAAGTAAAGCTCCAAAGAGCTTAAATGGTGAGTGTATTAACTCCTTCCCAAGCTGCATGCACCTTTCCCATTGAGCTCTTTCTACATTTTTTCCTGAGAACTTGTTCTTCTTTTAAAAAAAAAAAAATTTGAGCAAGTCAGCCCCAAAATGATCGTGCAAATCAAAGGTGAACAGTGTCCTTTTCTCTTCACACAAATGACACAAAAGCAACCACAGAAACACAGAGGAGGCAAACAGTAATATGCATTCATGGGTTTGAACTCCCTGAAAACCCAGTTAACTAGGTAGAGGATCCTGAGAATGTGAGGTAGAAAGTCAAGGTGGAATCAGGTGGTTGAAGATCCTGAATGTCAAATAGTTTGGATATTATCCCTATAGGCTCCCTGAAGTCCTAATGTTTTTGCACAGGGAGGATAAATAAACACGTGTTTTGTAAAGATAAGTCTGAGAGGATGAATTAGAAGGAGACAGTTGGAGTGGAGAAGTCTGAGGCAAATAGTTCAGAAAATATACTCAGCACATATAAACGGAATAAGACTCAAGTGGAGTTGGAGGCCATAAAAATGGAAACAAGGGACAGAAATCAGAGGTGTTGTTCAGAAAGATTCAATGTGGGGTCTATTAGAACACAGATGTGGAAAAGGAGGGTGGAAATTTTTGCCAGTGGATGATTAGAAAAATTATGGCATTATAAGATCATGAGAACTTGTCTTAAGTCAAATTTGTTTCATCCCTACCTTGGAAGGTACAACAGACCAATGCTGAAAGTGGACTTACTGATTCATGGAAGCCAGAAGGGAAGCTGTATGAAAAAAAGAGGAACCACTGTGTTTCAGACAAGAAGTAGGAAATGCAAAGTTGCCATGTTGAAGTGTCAGTTGATACTTGGGCTTACTTTCCAACTTTAAGTCAGGTCGCTAGTCACAGGCAATCTTCATTTCAATCTCATTTTTCAAGATTTCCTTCAATATGGAAACTTGGTAAAAGCTTTAAAAAAGTTAAAAAACATAATATCCACCAGCTTCTTCCTGCACATACGCTAATGTACCCTATGACATTTATTTTATAATTAGGTTTGCAAGTCTATCACTTTAAAGGTTGACTATTTTCTCTAACGCAGTTGCTCCAAAGACTTGTTTTGCAGCAGAATTCCTATTTCAAATAAAAATGTACCTTAAAGCATGATATTGATAAATCAATCAGACAAAACCAGAATTGCTCTGCTGATCTGGGGAAAGGATGGTAGTGGGTCTAGAGATGCCCCTCGGCCCCCTCCTACAATTTCCCTGAAGTCCTGAAGCACTTTCTGTTGTTTCTCTAGGCCCTTACTCCTCAAAGTGTGGTCCATGACCTGGTAGCTCCAGTCTCACCTGGAAGCTTGTTAGAAATTCAGATTCTTGGGTATCAGAATATGGGTTTAATGAGATCCTTAGGTAATTTGATGACCTTGAAAATTTAGGAAGCACTGCTCTAGAGTACACAAATCACTCAGAAACATGTTAAAACACAGATTCTTGGGCCACACCAATAGATCTATGACAGAGCTTAAAATGTCCTGTTTTACAAGTTCCCCAGTGATGCTGATGCTATTGGTACTCTACCATACGTTGAGTAGCAAGAGGCTAGAGCAGTAGTTCTCCGATGTTAGTGTGTATCAGAATCATCTGGAAGGCTTGTTAAACATGGACTGATGGGCCCCATCTGAATTTCTGATTTAGCAAATGGGTCCTGAGAATTTGCATTCTAAAAGATTCCCTTCTGCTCTAGGGAACACAGTCTGGGAAATATTAACTTAGAGCCCTCACCTCATAATCAGGATAAAACTGCCACTAGGTAAGCAGAGAGTACCTTGATTTATTTTTTGAGTAAAAGGAGGTAAAATGTGAAAGATAAAATCTCTTCCCTCAAAGATCCTTGAGTCTACTTCAAAATACAGAAAAGTAAACACTTAAGGAAAAGTACTGAAATGGAGGCCAGGTACATGGAGCTAACTAAGAATAAAAGAGCCTTTAACTCAGCCTCTGTGTGGGGTGGGTGGGAGCCAGGGAAGATCTCACCTAGCTTCAAGCTTGAGCACAACTTGGAAATAGTCTGATTGTTTAAATGATCTGTAGTCCATGCAAGACACATTCTTTAATTTGAGATCCTGATAGTCGCCATGGATTTTCCATCCAATTATGCTATTTTAATTAAAAATACTCTCAAAGTCTTTTATGAGGCAGAATGCGGTAGGGTAGGATAGGGTGGAGGAGTAGGGTTGGGAGTCAGGGGGCTTGCAGGGGAGCAGTGGAGGTGGGGAGAAGCCTGAACAAACCCTCTCTCAAGTGGGGAAGAAAAGGTTGGAATTAAATCTCAGTGAAGAAACATCTGGTTGTTTCTGGATCTTTGCCTCATAAAAAGTCAAGTATCTGATGTCAGCCATTGTCCCTGATAATAGAAGGAAATTCCCAGGACCCTGCTTCTGAAGGAATGGAGTTCTTAAGTCCTAGGAACTGAGGGGTGTGCCTTTTTCCAACTGCCCACAGGTGTCCTAGACAGATCTTTTTTTTTTTTTTTTTTTTTTTTGGATACAAGGGACTGACACCTCAAACAATCTGGCTTCAAACTTAAAAAAGGGAATTTATTGATTTGTATAACAGAAATGTTTAGAGGGAGTTCAGGAACAGAAGGATCTGGGAATTCCAAATATGTTTTCAGTGCTAGTGATTTTTCATATTTTAATTTTGCATCAGCTTTTTTTCTGTAGGTTTTACTGAAGCAGGTCCTTTCCATTTGGGGCAAATGACCTCTAACAGTGCTAAGACTGTATCTTAGCCTCTCTGCCACTAGGAAAAGTGCTTCTCTCTTTAGTAATTCAAGTAAGATGCCCAAATAGAGACTGAATGAGCCTCCTTGGGTCAAGAGGTGAGAATATGATGATGTCCAGGCCTGGGCCACGTGTCCACTCATAGATCAGCTCTCCTAAACTATGTGGATTGAGACAAAAAATGAAGTCAGGCACTTGTAGTGGAAGAAGAATGAGTGGGCACTGGTCAGTCAAAAATCAAAGCTGACCATTCTACCAGGGAGAGGGCAGAGCTTTGCACAATCTCAGAATTCATCCCAACAGATTCAGAGGATCATATTCTCAAGAAGCAAGTCAAACTCTTTCTTGAACTGTGGGCTGGGCATACATCCAAAATTGGGTTCTAGGTTCCCCAAACCAAAGCCAAAGCCCATTCTAATCATAATGTCTACTTAATTGTAGCAACAATGTCCCTGGGGCTCAAAGTCTGCGGGTAACTATTTTCATGGGCTAGTCCCAGGTTACATGTGTGGGAGACAATATAGGGCAGTGTTAATGGCAGAAATTCTGAAGCCTGTTGCCCAGGTGAAAAGCTCAGTTCAGTCACTTCATGGCTGTATATCTGGGGGGAGTTGCTGATCCTGTTTGTGTTTCAACTGTCTTATTGGTAAAATGGGAATACTAAGAGGATCTACCTTATAGACTTGTTGAGATGATTCAATAAGATAATATTTGTAAAGCACTTTGAGGGGTGCTGATTTTCCACAACATCACTTGTCCACCCTAGGCCACTTCGATAGTCAAAGAGTAAATCCTCAATAAATGCAAGGAGTGGGAAGAGGAGGAGTAAGATGGCAGAGGAGTAGGAGACCTAAATTTCGTCTGGTCCCAGGAATTCAGGTAGATAGGTATCAAACCATTCTGAACACTGACAAACTCAACAGGATATCAAAGAAAAGAATAGCAGCAACTCTATGAACAGAAAAGCGACCACTTTCTGGAAGGTATGACATGTGGAGAAGTGAATCCGAGGTGATATTTGGGAAGATAGACCACAGGGGAAGGGAGCCTCCATCAATAGAGCAGTGGGGCACAAAAAGAACTTTTAGAAATCGGGCACGCTGAGGGATGTTGCTGCAGTGGCTAAGCAGGGGGTGGAACCCTTGCTGGGACAGTGTGGTCTCAGGACCTCAGGGTCACAGAAAGACCAGGGGTGCCTGAGTACAGCAAAGCTCCCAGGTATTGGAGTGGGGAAGCCGGCTGCAAAGACAGAGCTGAGAAGTGGGCTTTCAGCTTGGGGTTGCCATAAACTGTGATCCACGGCACAGTCGAGCCACCACTCTTCCAGCAGGGACCCAACAAGCGGCAGATCTGGGGAGACTCTCCACCTCTTCCTCTTTTTAGAGTCATATTCTATCCCTTCATTGTAGTTAACCTTGTTTTTTGTGTATATATATGTCTTTCTCTCTTTAAAATTTTGGGATACAGTTTCTTCTAACAGACCAAAATATACCCTAAATCTCTAGTGTATGGCTTTGTTCCAGTCTCCTGCCTGATCATATTCTCTCCCTTTTTTTTTGTTTTTTTTTAATTTTATTTTTCTTCTTTTTTTTTCAACCAACTTATCAATTCCTTTTATAAAATCTTTTATGATTTTCATCTTTACAGTCATATTCCATCCCTTCATCATATTTACCCTTATTTTTGTACATATATAAGTTTTTCTTTCTTTAAAATTTTGGGAGGCAATTTCTTCTAACAGACCAAAATATGCCCAAAATCTAGTGTGTGGCTCTGATCTATTCACCAGCCTGATCATATTCTTTTTTTTTTTTCTTTCCCTTTCTTTTCCCCCCAGTTTCAGGTCTCTTCTGATTTGTTTAGTGTATATTTTTCTGGGGTCGTTGTTACCCTTTTAGCACTTTGTTCTTGCATTCATGTATTCTTCTCTGGACAAAATGACAAGATGGAAAAACTCACCTCAAAAAAAAAAAAAAAAAAAAGAACAAGAGGCAGCACTGATTGCCAAGGACCTAATCAATACAGACATTAGTAAGATGTTGGAACTAGAGTTCAGAATGAAGATTATAAAGATACTAGCTGGGCTTGAAAAAAGCATGGAAGATACTAGAGAATCCCTTTCTGTAGAAATAAAAGAACTAAAATCTAACGAAGTCGAAATAAAAAAGGCTATTAATGAAGTGCAATAAAAAATGGAGGCTCTAACTGCTAGGATAAATGAGGAAGAAGAGAGAATTAGTGAAATAGAAGACCAAATGATGGAGAATAAAGAAGCTGAGAAAAAGAGAAATAAACAACTACTGGATCACGAGGGCAGAATTTGAGAGATAAGTGATACCATAAGACAAAACAATATGAGAAAAATTGGGGGCGCCTGGGTGGCTCAGATGGTTAAGCGTCTGCCTTCGGCTCAGGTCATGATCCCGGGGTCCTGGGATCGAGTCCCACATCGGGCTCCCTGCTCCTTGGGAGCCTGCTTCTCCCTCTGCCTCTCTCTCTCTCTCTGTCTCTCATGAATAAATAAATAAAATCTTAAAAAAAGAAAAAGAAAAAGAAAAATTGGGATCCCAGAAGAAGAGAGAGAGGGGCAGAAGGTATATTGGAGCAAATTATAGCAGAGAACTTCCCGAATTTGGGGAAGGAAATAGGCATCAAAATTCAGGAGGCACAGGGAGCCCCCCCTAAAAATCAGTAAGAATAGGTCAACACCCCAACATCTAATAGTAAAACTTAAAAGTCTCAGAGACAAAGAGAAAATCCTGAAAGCAGCTCGGGA
Source organism: Mirounga angustirostris (assembly GCF_029215605.1). Classification (NCBI taxonomy): domain Eukaryota; kingdom Metazoa; phylum Chordata; class Mammalia; order Carnivora; family Phocidae; genus Mirounga; species Mirounga angustirostris. Next base: position 166,821,752 of record NW_026991711.1, read on the forward strand.
CAAGAGGTCTGTAACCTACAGCGGTAGAAACATTAGATTGGCAGCAGACCTATCCACAGAGACCTGGCAGGCCAGGAAGGACTGGCATGATATATTCAGAGCACTAAATGAGAAAAATATGCAGCCAAGAATACTATACCCAGCTAGGCTGTCATTGAAAATAGAAGGAGAGATAAAAAGCTCCCAGGACAAACAAAAACTAAAAGAATTTGCAAACACGAAACCAGCCCTACAAGAAATATTGAAAGGGGTCATCTAAGCAAAGAGAGAGCCTAAAAGTAACATAGACCAGAAAGGAATAGAGACAATATACAGTAACAGTCACCTTACAGGCAATACAGTGGCACTAAATTCATATCTTTCAATAGTTACCCTGAATGTCAATGGGCTAAATGCCCCAATCAAAAGACACAGGGTATCAGATTAGATTAAAAAAACAAGACCCATCGATATGCTGCCTGTAAGAGACTCATTCTAGATGCAAAGACACCTCCAGATTGAAAGTGAGGGGGTGGAAAACCATTTACCATGCTAATGGACACCAAAAGAAAACTGGGATGGCAATCCTTGTATCAGACAAATTAGATTTTAAACCAAAGACTATAATAAGAGATGAGGAAGGACACTATATCATACTTAAAGGGTCTATCCAACAAGAAGATCTAACAATTGTAAATATCTATGCCCCTAACATGGGAGCAGCCAATTATATAAGCCAATTAATAATAAAATCAAAGAAACACATCGACAGCAATACAATAAATGCAAGGAGTGAAGACTATTATTTCTATCATCCCTAGTCCCCAGCTCTCATGGAAATCCCAAGATATAGGAAGGGAACTCTTACCATAGAGTAACAATAAAAAGGAAAACACTTTTGAGTCTATTGAGCTGTTAACTGTCCTCCCCCATGATGACTTGCCTAGCCTAGGGTATGTCTGATGTGATTGTCAATGATTAAATATTCCCAATGTTCTCTCTTTTATCTCCTGGTTTCTCAGCATTTGGTTATTCTGGGATCAGTAAGATGTCTCACAGTGGCATTACTGAAGAGGAGTTTGCCTTTCAAGAATAACACCTGGCATGGAAGGCTGGGGTGGAAGAGGAAGGCAAAGTACAGATGAATGACTCCAGAATGCACCACAGGGGTCCCCCACATTTGGCTACCTGCTGGGTGTCAGCACCTACTCTGAGACTTAAGTCTCACTGATGTCACCAGGAAGAGAGAGTTTTTCTCCCTTCTCTTGTAAGAACCTTCTATTGTTCCTCTCTCTCTTATTGCCTTTTTCCTTGGCTGACCCCAGAGTCACTTCTGGTCTTCTGTGGGCTCTCTGGGCTCTCTTCCCTGTTCCCTCTGTAAGACAGGTTTCTGGTATCACAGCAATGAGGCATATATATGTCCAGCGAGGAGCAAAGAGCAATTATCAGTAGTTCCTTAAATATGATTTCAGGTTAGGGGAATAAGGAGATGAAGAGTAGAATCATTGTCTAAGGTAATCCAAACAGATTGCTTCCAAAAAGGAGAGGAAAGGGGAATGTCATAAACCCAGTGGGAAGGTACTAGATGGCTGAGGGGTCAGTCAGCTCTTTTTTGCAATGACCTCTTCTCCGGCCTTCACTGGTTTCTTGTTGGGGGGTGGCATTTGGATGTGTTGATCTCCCGTGAGATTATCTGTAGTTGGACACCAGCAATCTAGCTCTAGGCTGAGGTTACAAAGTTAAAGAAACTAGGTCATCCATTCCCTGGCAGGCAAAGGTTTCTTAACTCTTTATCCATACCTTTATTTTATTCCAACCTCATAAGTCTTCGTAGGTCATTTTAAGCCATTGTCCCATTCTTTTCTATTCGTCTTTGTCTGGTTCACTGATGTTGGCTTTGCTCTCCTACTGCTCCTCTTGAGGTCAGGCCCTGATGTTTCCGGCCCTTGCATCCTTTCCAGGAGAACACAGTGTCCCTGACTTATCTAAAGTTAAGCATGCTACTACAACAGGGCACATCTCCCAAATCACTACTTAAAAGTGACTTTGAGCCTCAAAACTTTTGACCCATGCCAATATAGACACTCAGAAGACAAAAAGAGACACTCTTTTCATTTGCTCCGAAATGATGATGTAAAATACAAAGTATCCTGTAAATAGTGAACACTGTAAAATGGATTATTGTTATGAATTCCTTCTCTGTCCCATTTCTTACTCTTCCATCATTGCTTCTTATTAATAGCTTTTCCTTCCTACTCTCATTTGTTTGTTTATAGTAATTCACTCAATCTATAGGGGGACAAATTGAGTTTTTAAGATAACAATAGTGGCCCCTTGTTAAGTCCCTGTGATGTAAATAGTAGTTAAGAATTTGGGTTTTAAGCCTTGTTCAAATTCCAACCCTGCCCCTTAGCTAGCTTGGGGTTCCAGTTCTTCATGTTTCCCTACATCTACTTTTGCATGTTTTCATCTTGGACAGGGTGTGCTTCCCCATTCTTTGAGTTTGGGCCCGCCCATGTGATTTGCTTTAGCTAATTTTATGTTAAGAGGAATTAGCCCCACGCTAGTTCTGAGCCTACAACTTAAGTGGCTTCATATTTCCATTTTGTTGCTTTCATCTTTACCAGCACCATGGGAAGAATATGCCCCAGCTAGTCCACTGGCCCAAGAGGATGAAAGACAGAACCACCGCAGCTGAATTCAGCTTAGCACAGCCAACATCCTGAAAACCCAGACATGGATGACATCAGTAGTTACTTCCTGTCGTATGCCACTGAGAACTTGTAGGTGTTTGTTACACAGCCTTATTGCAGCAACAGCTAACTGAATCTTCTCTCAGTTTCCTAACTTGAAAAAAAGGGATCATCATTGTACCTTTGTACAGGGTTGTCGGGGAGAGTAAACGAGACGGTGTATGTGAAGTGCTAAACAAACTGCCCGATACCCAAGAACCAATTAGCACTTCCTTGTTATTATCATTACTGAGTGCCAGGAATTGATGTTCCTTATCTTCATTTATGTGCACTTCCGTTTTCCCACCTGTAAGTAGAAAGAAATGAGGCTTAAGTGGGAGAAATTTCAAAAATATTAAAAGTACCATATAAATATGAAACTCCACCATTTCTATCACCTTCAGAGGGAGAAACAAGAGTGAGTTCCCAGGAACCTGCTGAAGTGGCCCAGAAAGAACGAAACTGGAGAGTGAAAACTTCTTTGAAGGCTCAATCAGAACCTTCTCATGTGACCACACAACTTCTGCCAATAGATTAGGAAAGGAAGACAAAAGGCTTCTTTCTAGGAATTGATGACAAAGATGAAAACAAGGAGCCAAAGACACAAGTCTTTGGTTAGAAGCCTGAACCCTGAGATAAATCCTGTATGTCAGTATTCTATCACTATTTTAATGTAGCTTTTACAATCCCTCTCACCCTTTGTGTCGTGAGATCTGCTCCTTTTTTCACACACGAGAGTCCCCTGGAAGGGTTGTGGGGCTTCCACTACCATGACCTTGTCAGGAGAGGTGGTGTGTGATCTTCCTGTCATGTAGAGAGGGCTGTGTTCCCATTACTCTCATTAGGGTTTCTCTCCGGGGGTTAAGGCAAAGGAGGAGCCCCACCAGGTGCCATGGCATAATGCTTGCTTCCACTTTGTTTGCCCGGAGGCGGGCTAAAGCAAGGCATTATCAGAGCTTTTCACATGTGTGCCTCTGCAAGTCCAGGATTTTCAAGAGAGGAACATTTAAACCCACTTTCAATATGAGGCCAAGGCATGGAAGGAAGGGGAAACATCCCTGGCCATTCCTTGTAGGTGCCAACCCAGAGGTCACGTCGTTTGCAAATATTCCTGTGGCCCCTCCTTTTCCCCCTAAAATAACCAGGAGACCCAAAACTTAAAACCAGACTTGCCAAAGAGGTCTAGCTGTGAAGCGCATTTTCATGAGTGCTGTTAAAATCACTTTGGCTTTAATGATGAGCTTTATTAAATCATATGCAGAATGCGTATGCATTTTTCTGGGGAAAGGATACATACATTTTCAGATTTTTCAAAGAGTCTTCAGAAAGATAAGAACTACTGATTCAGAGGGTTGCTAGTTAAGCAATTCAGTTAATTAACTGAAATCAATCAATTCAGCTAATGAGAATATTTTTATGTTTGTCTTTATACACATAATCCTTCATTTCAGAGGAAAGCTGTTAGTGGAGAAATCCGTTACCCTATTCTTGTTCATGACGATCCACGGTTGCCTCTAAGACACTGTTGTGTGTGCTGGCCTTCATATGCTGGGAGTGTAAATGGAAACTCATAGGTGCTTTTCTGTGTCTTCGGTGCTTTCTGAAAATGTCTCATTAGTTATCCCAATATGTCTGCAAGGTGGAATCTCCATAAGCAATCACCACAGAGCACAGGGCTGAAGAACTCAGGGCTTTCTTGCCTCTGATGCTCTGCCCGAGCAGGGGACTTTGGCCCGGAATCCTCAGTACTGTCCTTAATGGTGTAAATAAGGTTGCTGCTTTTTCTCAAGATCCCAAGGGCAGGATTGTACTGGGGCCAGGCACTCATTTACAGGAAGCAGCGTCTGTTACCAGCCTCGGGAGCAGAAGGCAGGAGTAGTAATCACAGTCTCGGCACCAGTGGCCTCCCCAACCTAGTTACTTGTTTTTAATTAAGATGACAGTACAACACCTTTTCATTTCCTTCAGGAATTGGTGTGTTCCAATTCAAAGGGGCAGAAGAAGAAGGCTTGGTGCACCCAGATCTTTGGTGCTGACGATAGAGAGCCATGACCGAGGCCTTGGTTTCCGATTTGTGGCATCATCGGAGGACCGAGGACAGCAGGCCTCCGGTATAGAGCGTTTTCCAGGAGATGGCAGTGCACTCTAAGGCTGGATCCTGGTTCATGCCTTCTGCATCAACCACAGAATATTATAATTGAGACATAGCATTATAATGCATTCCAGACCACACAGCCGCTGGAGTGTCACCTCAAAATGCATCTTACCAGTCTCAAAGTCACTGTAAACAGGGGAGGGAGATGGAAGTGACACGGAGGCGGGGGAGAAAGGGAGGCACCAGACAGCAACAATCGGCATGCCTGTCAGTGGAGTTTCAATACCTCCAGGCCAGGAGCCACCCTGATCCATATTTACAACTCTTCCTGGGTTCACCTCCGAAGACCAATAAAAGGAAATTGAAGGACATGTATTGTCTGCATTTTAATTTCCAGGTTTACAAGAAATATTTCATTATTCTAATTCAGGAGGAAATAAAACATCTTTCCTTTTTAAATGAAAGGTCTCCTTGTTCGGGGTGAAGAGCATAGCCAATCAGTCTCTCCCCTGAGAGGCAGAGCTGTTCTTAAGGCTGGCCCCAGATTCCACACAGCTATGGAAATGCCGATGTGGGGGTGAGGGGGAGGAGTGGGGAGGATGGAGAATACTGCCCATTGACCGAATCACCGTGTGTGATTGCACACGGAAGAAATGTATTCCGCTGACTGCATTACTAGGGTGACCGGCAGATACTGTAATTCCCAAGCCCTGACAATGACATCTCGGGACAGACCTAGGGACGAAGAATGAAACGGAGGAGAGGCAAATATCTTTCCCCGGAAAGAGCCTGTTGGCGGAGGTGCAGGTTTACACAGGCACTTCTATAGGAATGAATGAGCCCGAGAAGGTCAGGGCCGGGAGGATGGCAATGACTCTTCAGTAATGTCACATAATTTACTAGCTTGTTCATAGCTTGAGAGCTGAATCTCTATTTCCAGGGTTCTTATTTGTGTTTTTTGTTGTTGTTGTTTATAGCCCCTTGGACTTTGCCAGAGACCTCCATATGGATGATAAAGCAGTAAGGTCAACCAGGTGGATTGCTTGAGAAATCTGTGCAAAGGGAAATGATACTTAAAGAAGTAACAGTTTAAATGTCTTTGAACTCTTCCAGAGTCTGTATGTGATTTCCTTTTAATTTTTGCAGAAAAGTAGTTGCTGTCTCTCTTCCTTAACCCTCTTCCAGTGGAACTCTGTTTTATATTCCCCACAAATCCTTTTCTTCCATTGAAACTCTTTCTTTCTTCCACCCTCTTACTTTTAATTCTAAGAGTAATCCTCACTTAGAGCCTGTAAAGTATAGACAATAAATGCACAGAGGTAGTGTTCCCATGCTCCCCCGATAGCACTTGAAATACGCCTGCCTTTGCCATGGCCAAGTGACACTTTAAAAGTTAGAAAACAAAGCAAACACACAAATGAAAATTCACAGATAAAATTCAGTTTTGAGTGCTGGGATGATGTTCTTTCAAGAGGCCAGCTCTTCCTAGGAGAAACCAAGGTGCTTTCTGGGCAAGGAGGAAGAAGTGCCCATTTTGCAGAGAGGGAGAAAAAATCCACAGAGTGCAGAACTGAGCTATTCAGCATGGGTGGTGGCAGTTCAAAGGACACGTGTCAATAATCGAGGGAGGGAGGCCAGGAGGACGACAAAATGGGCAGACATTTAGGGTGGAGACTCAGCCGAGAACAGGAGGGAAATGAAGACTCCTCTGGGCAGTGCAGGACAGAATGAATGTTAAGACTACCACAAAAGAATACTTTATAACAGAAATACAGTGGGGACTGTGAAGGTGATGAAAATGATCAGGGAAATCTATGCACATTTATAATGAAGCAGCAAGATCCTCTAACCAAAATAAGTGAACACTGGGCAGATCACAGAGGAAACATGTGAACTCTTGGCAACCCATGTGATAACAGGTGTCCCAGACAGAACATGCAAGTAGTCCTAAGATATGGACCAGCCCCAGTGAGACACTAATTATCCATCTTGCTGAGAAGAATGCATGGTCCATCCTAAGCTCATTCTTGTTTCACTTATCTGAGCTGGTTACTTTTGTTTACTTCTTATAGTGTTTATCAATCCTCAGAATTAAATTATTTTCCAAAAGTGGCTTTATGTTTGAGTCTCAGTCAAAGGGATCAAGTTTTTGCCTAATGCTCAAGTATCTGAATCCATGTAGTTCCTATTGACCATCTGGCGGGATTGTTATATCATTAGCCATATTTAAACTCGTAAATATCAGCCAGGAAGATTGAGGAGGTAGTGCCAGGATTATACAAACTATTCACCAAAAATGGTGTCTCCATTGTACAGAAATGGTGCAACCCTAAAAAGCACTTCATTCAAAGTCAGCAAGTGCATGGGGCAATGGTCTGTCTCCTCCATTACAGAAAGAAGTACGGGGTGAGGTTCACAAAGGAAACCCAGATCACACAGCTCCAGAATGTGCAAGCCTGCAGCTTTTGAATGTTTGGACATTGGAAAGAGCTAAATTTCACAGTGCCAGTGCAGGAAGATTGGTGGGAAAGATACTGAGGCATCTTTTAGGCAAGAATATTTCTGACCTAGGTTTCTTTGTGGTTCCTGTTGGTGGTAATGTTTGTATTGAGTCAGTGGCCTGATCTGCAATAAGTATTTTTTTCTGGTGTTGTTTTTTAAACTTAAACACATAGGACTAGGAACCACATCTAAAATTATCTGGCCCAAATTCTAATATTTTAGCAGTGGAACTTTATGTTAAAAACAAACACACAGAAAAACCCCTATCTTAATGAAACTTTATCCAATCTGGGTTATTTGGTTGTAGAGTTAACTGAAGCATAAGGGAGTTTACTGGAAATATTTAGTGCTTTCATATGATTGAAGGAAGGATGGAAGCATAAGCCTGGTAATATGCATAGCAGCAGGAACTGAAGTGTTCTTGAATGAACTCTGACCATTTCTTTTGCCCTTGTAGTCACTCGTCTAAGGGTTAAAATCTAAGAAGAATCTGATTAAGCTTTAGTCACATGCTTGGCTGTATCTGGATGATGAGAGCTGCAAGTAAAAAGAGGCAGTAGTCTCTGGCTGGTGGATAGGACTTCTTAAGGCTGTACACAATATGGAGGAAGTAATTCTCCAGATGGAAATTGGGGTGTTGGTAGAAAGAAAGAATAGGTGCTGAGAAGCAAAATCCATCAAACATACACACATGAAAATAGCTGAGGAGAGAAAAGGAGGGGAATCCAGAATCTATCCCTAACCTTTTACAGAGATATCTGAGGAATCCGTGGCACAGAAAGAAAATGACCAATTTGGTTCATCTCTTGGCAATTTGGTATAGTGAGACAATTTATGGTCTCCCAAACTTTCAGAGAATGAATTTCATACTCTATTTTCACAATTTCCTCTAGGAATTCTTAATTATCATGATTACTTAATGTCAACTCTTAATATTTGTTGTTATCAAAACCCTAATGTGGAACTCATTAGTACAATCCCAAATCTATGTTTTTTCATCACTGGTCCTGTGATATGATTACACTTCCTCACAATTTTTGAAGTTAGCTGTGACCAGGTGTTGGCCAAAGAAATGTCAGTGGAAGGGATGCATGTCACTTCTAGGCAGAAGTTTCAAGAGCTAGTGCACAATTCACCATGCTTTTTGCCTGCTGCTGTTGTGCGGATGCAAGCATGGGCCATCAGCCTGGGTCCCTGACTGTCATAAGTAGAGCTCTCTGACCCACCCCTGGTGGAGTTACTGGGATAAGCCACTGAGATTTTGGAATTGTTCAGTATTGCAGCCAATCTGTACTGATAGATCAATTATCTTTTATTCTGACCTCATTGAGGTAGAATATCTGGTCTCTTCTCCCAGAAGGTCCTACTTAGAATCATGGTATGCTTTCTTTGGTAAAGACTTCAGAGGTCATGGACTTTACTGGGCAGAAACTGAGGTCCACTAAATTCATAAAATTAGTATACTAATCCTTCTTAGTTGTTTAATCTAAACTCCCTCTAAGGCAGGAATCTACTCCGCAACATCTCTACTTTGGAATTAAACAGACGTGGGTTCAAATCCAGACTCTCTCACTTATAAGTAACACAATCTTCAACAAGTCACTTAACCCTCTAGGCCTCAGGCTACCCATTTCTAAAATGGAGTAATATGTTTTCTGCCTTGCAGGATTATTGTGAAGATTTGAGATAATGTATACAAAACACACTGGCATGTGGTGGGTATTCAATAAATGGCAGCTAGTATTATCATTGCGAACCTTCAATCTTTTCCTAGACACTTGCAGGGACTTGTAGACTCTTGGCAATAAAGCCTATTCCCTCACATAGGACATCCCTAATCGTTAGCAAGCTCCTTTTTATTCTGCACAAATCTGCCTCTGCCTCTCTCTACTTACCACTTCATATACTTCTTTTACCCTCTTGAAAAGCGGAACCCAGCCTCATTTCTTTTTCTACATGACAACTTATTGAGTATCTGAATACAGCTATCTTGCTACTTCTATAGGTCTTGTCTCCTCTGATCAAATCATTCTTGGTTCTACTTCTCATAAGATAGTATTTCCAGATAACCCATCTAACCTGAGAACTGGGTTTTAAAATCTCTTTGTCTGCAGTGTCTAGTAAGTAGTCATTGCTAAATAACTCTGCTCCCTGACTACAGTTGATTGGTCTAGGGCTTCCTTGATACAAGTCGGCCAAAGTTCCTTCTCTTGGAACCAAACATTGGAACGGTGGAGTCCAGTCTAGTCTCCTCAGTATAAGAGAGAAATATTCGCAGCTCTGGCATGACTCTGTTTCCCCCACCCCTACGCCAAGGCCTGGGGAGTAGAGAAGAAAGCAATGAGCAGGTACAGAGAGGTGAGAATGAGGAGGAGAGAAGCAACAGTTGTTGCTGCCCATACTGTGAACAGCCTTTTACTGAGGCTTGCTGGCAGTCCTCTGTAGCACCCAGTTCTATGTAATAATTCCTCCCTTTTACATTTAAGTTACTTTGAGGGTGGGGGCTCCTGTTCCTTGGAAACAGTAAAGTCCTAATTCATTCGAGTACCTTCTGATTCTTGTTAACGCATTAGCTCATGGAACCCATCTTGAACAAGGCTTCTGGCTCCCATTTGTTTGTTAGTTTGTGTTTTGATTTTCCTCCTCTGTACCAAGTGGCCTCTGTTTTAAGTCAGGTTCACTAGAACCAGAGTCTGAGGCAGAGATTCAGGGGGTATATTTATTGAGGGGCTGCTCTTCAGGAAGAAGTTGTAAGGAAATCAAAAGGAAGAAGAGCTGACCCAGGAGACTAGATCCAGCGTTGGCCCAAGACACAGGGAACTTAGGAGATGAACTGGCCACAGATGTGTCTCAGCTTGAGGAAAGGGGGTGGGGCTTTTGTATCTCATCAATCGGTGACTGGCTGGGGGTCAAGGAGGGAGACAGTGGTTAACCTTCTTCAGCCAATTGTAGTTCATCCCCAGAGAACAGGACAATTTTAAGGGGTTAGTGGCCCACACTCGTAGCAGCTGGAGAAAGGTGCCTGTAACCTGGTGAAAGGGATATAACTAGGGCATGGATTGTGTCTAAGACAGCCTTCTTTGATTCTAATTATTAAATCCACCTTCCTGTTTGGGCTTGCTATTTCAAAGATAGTTCCTATTAGACCTCTCAGAACACAAAGTCCTCCTCAGAACACAAAGTTCCTCACCTGATGAATAACTGCTGTCTTTTTCTGCCTTTTATTGTTATACTGGTTCTTTCATTATTCTGCAAAATATGCTGAAATTAACATCAAGAGTAGCAACTGTCAGTGAAAGGGGTCCCTCTAGGGAAAGGTTCAGCTGTGGTACTTGTCATGGCTCTGAACATTATAGTAGGTACCTGGGATTTTGCTGCCTGTATCCATTTCCCTCCTTTCATGATGATAGCATTCCAGATTTTCCTTGGTAACAAAGCCCCACACTCAATGGGAATGACCCCACTCTCTTCCAGAAATGAGCTCTGATAAACTTAAGCCAATCTGCAAAGCCGACTCACCCCTTCCCAGGCACAAGCCTTAGTGATGAGCACCAGTTTGAGCCAGTAAGATGCAAGGAGACTTTCTCTTGGGGTGTCAGGTGAAAATGTTCCTTTGGTCTTATTAAAGACTAGCAAAGATGCAGTCTTATCTTCTGACTGGCATGGGAAAATGATGTGATGCTCCAAGCTGTGAAACAATTTTTGGAACTTGAACCTGGGACCAACATGAAGAAAGGACCTGACCTAAAAGGTGCACAAAAGGCTTTCAAATCAACAGAGCCCATGATTCATACAATGGATCTCTGCTTCCAACTACCTGGGAAGCCATATACCCCTAAATCTGTCAGTATGTGACTATTCCATTAGTTGCTTATGCCAGTTTCAAATGGATTTTTGTTGTTTGAAACATAAACTATCCTAAGTGATAGACTGCAGGGGGTGGGAGGAGAGATGGATCATAGTCAGGGAATGTCACCACCTACTCGTTTTTGGCAAACTTTCACGTGTAAACCCTCCCCTCAAGTCCCCTCATTTGTTCAGATTTAAAAGCAGGAAGAGTTGATTCAGCATCTCTGATAACCTCTCATACAGCATCTTAACCTGGAAGCTAAGTGTCTAGCTGTCCCCTGCAGGCATCCAGTTTTAGGATTTGATTTCTGATATGCTAAACCATTGACATAATATCAGCTTCATTTGGAACACCTCCAAGTGCTAGCAGAGTTTTGCAGAAAGCATCCCCTGAAATGAGAAGAAAATGACCTCTCTCATGGAGGTCTCTTCTAAAATTTATTACTAAAAATTGTGACTGAAACTGTGTGTTAATGAACTGTTGAAACTACTTCGGAAATAGTAGAAGTGCTCAAGATAGCTTAAGGGTTATATGTATCATGTCACACTGTGGCCCACACTGTCCTAGAACTAGTTTCAGGTGTGGGGTGGGTGCAAGTGTCCACTCTGGGCCATTGAGGGGACACCAGGAGTCCCAATCTGGTCCATTTCTCTTTATCTTTCTTCTTCTCCAGAATCCTTCAAGAGCTCTCTAACATGAGGGCTATTGTTTTTTGTCACATGCTGGCAGGTTATATTACACCTGGATGATTTTTTTAAATAATAATCTCAGTTATTATCATGGTTAGATATCTCTTTGTTTCTTTTCTCCATCTATGGTGCCTAATGCTATCTTTGACCAGATGGAGAATGCAATTAAAATAAATATAATGTAATATAAAAATAAAACAGAACATATTGCTTTTGCAGGGCAATCTGGGCCCAAGATTTTCTGCAGTGGAAATTACCGGCTAAATAAACCTATCTCCTCATTGACACAAAGCTGAGGAGAGAGATTGGTTACAACAACAAAAAAAGAAAGAAATGTGATTATTTCCTAAATCGAGGCAAGAGAAGTTTTGCCCAAATGCAAAATTATTGAAGTAGAAAGTTTCTTTATTATTTTTTCTTTTTCTTTTTACATAAACACCATAAGCAAATTCAATAGCATCACAGTCTAGGTGCTATAGGGGATGAAAAGTGAATAAGAAGAGTCATCTCCCTAAAGAAGCTTCCAGTGTAGTTGGGGAGAATACAGGTACGTGAAAGGGGAAATAGAACAACATGGAAGGTGACCTCAAACAAGAGATTGTTGTAGCTGTGTTCTGGCAGAGGCCCTGCTCCCTTTGGACCACCGGATGAGAAACTCATCCGTCCCAACAAGACACTTCCAGTACAGGGGGCTGGATAATAACCTTGACTACTTAATTATCACAGACACTATCTCAATAAAGAGATTTTTAATACAGGTAACAAGCAGACTCAAATGTGTGAAAATGAGTATTTGTTAGAAGAATCCATGGGTATCTCATAGAACGCAACAACCTTTGTGCTCCAGGAAAGAAGGAAATAGGGACTGGTCAATCTGTAGGACCAAGGGGGCTATTGCCAATCTCCCCATGACAGTGATGCCATTTGCCTCCACTTCTCTCCCAGTGTTTACTTAATTTTTTTCTCTCTTCACAACAGCTCCTTTTGCACATGGTGGAACATTACAGGCCCAGCCCTAAAACCACATCACCTCCTAATATCAAGGCTCATAAGTAATTGATTACCACCCTAGGTCCAAACTCCTAGGGAAGAATCTCATTGGCCCAATCTGGGCCCACTGTTCATCTCCGATCCAATCAGGTATGGCCAGTAAAAGATGTGTCAGTCAATACAAATACAGCAACAAAAGCCCACCCATTTGGGTGGGGGGACTGTTCTTAGAAAAGTGAAATACAGTCTGGGAAGACACAAATCTGGTTATAGTTCATTATATTAATTCCTGGTAGTTTCCTAAGTACTTTCACTTGTGATCAGTTCTGTGTTTATAAACCCATAAAAGATCTCTTTATCTTAACTAGAGCTTATGATTTATCATTGACATATGTAACTCAACTTCTTAGAACTCTGTTTCTCATTTCCAAAACCTGAGAGCAGGACTGCCATATGGAGGTACCAGAGCCTATACCTTTGGAAGAGGGACCCATCCATGGTCTTTATTTTATTCAACTACTCTCTTAAACACATACTGCCAACAGTCACATGAAAAGATGCTCATCATCACTTACCATCAGGGAAATGCAAATCAAAACTTTAATGAGGTATCACCACACACCTGTCGGAATGGCTAAAATAAAAAACAAAGGAAACAACAGGTGTTGGCAAGGATGTGGACAAAAAGGAACACTCATGCACTGTTGGTGGGAATGCAGACTGGAGCAGCCACTGTGGAAAACAGTATGGAGTTTCCTCAAAAAGTTAAAAATAGAACTACCCTACGATCCAGCTATTGCACTATTGGGTATTTACCCAAAGAATACAAAGACACTAATTCAAAGGGATAATGCACCCTTATGTTTATGGCAGCATTATTTACAGTAGCCCAGATATGGAAGCTGCCCAAGTGTCCATCAATAGATGAATGGATAAAGAAGAGGTGGTATATCTATACAATGGGATATTATTCAGCCATAAAAAAGAGTGAAATCTTGTCATTTGCAATGACATGGATGGAGCTAGAGAGTACTGTGCTAAATGAAATCAGTCAGAGAAAGACAAAAGCCATATGATTTCACTCATCTGTGGAATTTAAGAAACAAAACAAACAAGCAGAGGGGAAAAAAAGAGAGAGAGACAAACTAAGAAACAGACTCTTAATTACAGAGAACAAACTGATAGTTACCAGAGGGGAGGTGAGTGGGGGGAATGGGTGAAATAGGTGATGGGATTAAGGAGTGCACTTGCTGTGATAAGCACTGGGTGTTGTATGGAAGCGTTGAATCACTGTATTGTACACCTGAAACTAATACACTGTATGTTAACTTACTGGAATTATCATAAAAACTTTTAAAAACTCCATACACATACTAATGTAGCATATCAGAGTTAGTAGAGGCAAACTTTTATCTGAAGGATTTAAATAGGGACATTTGGGAAAGGTTAAAAAGTCATATTCTCCCTGATTGCACACCAGTTAAAATATCTGCAAGGTCATAAAAAGAGGGGAACAAATAGCTATGCCATAGAGAAGTCTGATGAGAAGCCTTACTGAAGTAAGGATGAGTAAGTATTTCTGTTAGTATCTTGACGATACCTAACCAGTTATAGATTTTTTTTTGTTCTTGTCCCTCTGAATATTTTGACTGTTGACGGAGGATATTTGAAAGAACAAGCTCTAACATTTCTTGAACGTTTACTCCATGAAAATAATTTTATGTAATGTAAGAATAGCCATGTAATCTTCATATTAGTCCCGTGAGGAAGCTATTATTATTGTTGTTTTGTAGATGAGAAGAATTAAAGCTTAGGCCAGTCAAGTGGATGGCCATCATCATGACCTAGAGAGAGCTATATTTGTCTATGGGTAGAATATCCCAGCTCTGTCCACTACTCAGAATTTGCCTCCCCATACTGATGTCTCCCTTAAGTTTAGATATATTTGACTTAATGGCTACATACATATCCCCAGAAGGAATGACTGAAAATGCAAAGGTTCTAGGTCCTCTGAACTGAGTGAATATGTAGGCTTTAGAAAATCAGTTCACCTCTGAAGCCCATTTTCTTTATTTATGACAAGGGACACTACCCATGAAAGAACTCAAGTTGCAGGCACCATGTCAAAAGATCGAAGCAAATGAGGAGTCATATATAGACCACTCAGTGTGTCCTCAGGACCCTTACAATTTTAATTTTCTTCTTCCTGACATTAATGATCAGAGAATTAACCAAAAAGTAAAACAATATCTTCTGTTTCCCTTTACTTCCAATCTCTTAGAAGACAGCTTGGAAATTTCAATGAAAAAGTTTTGGTGGTAATGGAAGGGAAACAGTTCTATTTTTAATAACTTGATATTTTGGCTCTTGATTGAATCATCACTGTTATCCCACTGCCACCTCCTTCTTGATGTATGTGCGGCTCTCCCTCTGCTCCTATAGCTGAACATGGAGTGGAGTCACTTTCTGAGCAGACCCTTAAGTCCTGCCCAGCAGAGGCACCATAGCAGTGTCTACAGAAAGCACTGTATCAGAAAGCCATGAGGCCTGGGTTCTGGACTCACCTCTGCCATCACTGACCTAGTCCCTGAGGAGTCAGACCCCATCTCTGGCTTTCAGTTGCCTCATCTGTAAAACAAGAGGGTGGGAGAAAAATGTCTTCCTAGGCTTCTTCCAATTTTAATGTTGAGTGAGAAGAGAGAACACTCCTCAAGGTTTACCTGGTCTCCTCAACTAGGTCTTTCCAGGACTTTTTGCCCTGAGAACACTGAGGCAAGCCCATGTCCTTCCTGCTTTCTGAGTCAAAGAGCTGTGAGGTCAATACATAGGGACAAGCTGCAAAATCAGTGTAGAGCATAGAGAGTGATACTCACTTTCTATGTTATTTTATTGTGACATTCTGTGGCTCATTTCACATGTTTTGTTGACTTGTACTCTAAAGAGGCATGAACTTTAATGGGTTCCTTTTTCATAGCGAATGCTTGAGTCCCCAGTGCCACCATGGAGCATAACTCTAGGTATGAAAGGCCCCTCTGGATTGTGCAACCCAGGGACTAGCTAGAGGGGTGGTGGGTGGGGTGTCTATAGCATGACTTTTACACTCTTGCTCATAACCATTACAAGGAGTCAAAGGGTACAAACTGTTTAGCACTTGGTTCAGATATTTCATTTTCAATTCAGAGATTTCAAGTTCCAACTTCACTACTTACTTGCCATTAGATCTCAGGCAAGGTATTTATGCTCTCTGTGCCTCATCTCTCATCTGTACAAAGAGAACATTTATTCCTCCTTCACAGGATTGTTGTTGAAGATAAAATTTCATCTTTCATATAAAATGCTTAGCAGAGTGCCTAGTACATAGTAAGTATCCAAAGCATCTTAGCTAATATTATTATCCCTCAAAATACATGCACACACACACACTAAATTCAAGAAAAAGCAATGTTTTTATTATAAAATACAAAGACCATATCCCTATTGCATAAGCAAAGCAATTATGATTTTTCATTTCTTTGAGTTTTCAAGCAAAACTATGGGTATAAAATTCAGAGGAGGCCAAATTGAATTTCCAGGAAAGTAATATCTGAGAAGATTTTAACAAAAGAGAAGTTTGTTGGCTGAAAGGCATAAACACACTTAACCTTGGAATCAGATGGGAGCAGACAGTGTGACTGGCCCTGACTACTTACTGATGAACTTCTACCTGCATGAAGACTGGGGTTATGCCAGCCAATTTTAACTCCATTCTATGTCTTTGCTCCCCATTCTTTTATTTCTTTTCCTTAGTGAAGATATTCCCAGGAGGCATGTGGGAAAACTGGGTGCATTCATAGAATAAAACTATCATGGGGACTGTGGCACTGAAGGGGTGGATCATGTTGGATATGGTGGGCATGCTACTTATGTGTGAGATCATCTGTTTTCATGCCAGGGACACACACACACAAACACTACAGGGATCGGACAGGTGACATAACTAAGTAAAATGGACTGGCTCGGGACTGAGGCAAACCAGAAACCACATATCCTCTCTAAAGAAGGCAACCACTATCCTGCTCCAGGCTGCTGTTGCCATGTTTATTGAATGCTCCAGATCTTTCCATTTAAAAGAAGTTAGAAACTCTGGACTGTTATGTGAAACTTCTCAAATTCTTAATTGATGGCAACTTGTTAAAAAAAAAAAAAGTATAAAACACCACTGCAGTCAAAGTCCTAACTACACAGTCTTAGCCCATTGTAACCCCCAGCAGTAACTAGAGTTGAGAATTTGCAGATAATTGGCATATGTGTGGGTATGGGGTTGGGTGAAGTGATGGCAGTCAGACAGACTTCAGTTTCTTTTCTCTCTCTCTCTTTTTTAAAGATTTTATTTATTTATTTGACAGAGAGAGAGAGCACAAGCAAGGTGGGTGGCAGGCAGAGGGAGATCCAACGTGGGGCTGGATCTTAGGACCCTAAGATCATGACCTGAGCTGAAGGCAGATGCTTAACCGACTGAGCCACGCAGGCACCCCTAAACTTCAGTTTCTACTGCATTGTTTTCACCAAATGCATTTGTACTTAGTCATAGAATCCTGATTTAAGGTTACAACTTTCAAAGTCTTGCTGCCAGCCATAAGGGAGCCACTGGTACCAGACTTGTCCTCCCACCATAAACAAGTGTAAAGATGACCAAAAGATATGATTTAATTGTTTTTAAGCATTGAACAACAGACAATGAAGAATTGCAATCCTTGAGAGAAGAGAAACACACAAGGTGAACCTCCATCCCTTTCTTCTGGGGGCTTTTTCCTGGCACAATGTAGAAATTCAGAGCTGAAATAGAATGGCCATCTAGCTGAGTTGATAAGGCAGAGATCAGAATTGTACACTGCAGAAGTACCTAGAATTTTCAGGAGAGGGTACTAGAAAAGAGGAAACTCCAAAAGAGGGTGTTCCAGAAGTCTATGTGGCAATTTGCTCTTTAAATTAAAAATTATAAAATTGTATTTTGTTTTATTACTTAGGTACATAAAAAACATGTGGCCACAATAACACAAAAGATAGTGATTAAATAGGATTTTATTGTTGAAACTCATACATTTTATATGAAGTAGTACAATATTAACTGTAAATAAATTATGATAAATTAAATATGCATATTTTAACCCTAGAAATGTGGTCTTCAACGTTTAACTTGCGGACTAATCATATCAGCATTACCTAGGAATTTGTTAAAGATATAAAATATTGGTCCTTACCCAGACTTACTGAATCAGGAATTCTTGGGAAGGGGGCCATCAGTTTTTGTTTTGCTTTAACCTGTAGGTGGTCTGAGAATCATGGCCTTAGAGCAAAAAAATCAAACCAAAAAATTTATAAAGATGTGTTTTTAAGGCAATGGAGAGCAATGGAGAGGAATAAAGGACTCCTCAACTAATTTTATGATGCCAGTATATCCCCGATGAGAAAACCTGAAAAAGACATTACAAGTAAAGACAATTACAGACCAATATCTCCTGTGAGCGTGGATGCAGAGATCCTAAATAAAATATTAGAAACTTGAATTCAGTGAAATATAAAGAGAATAATACATCATGACCAAGTGAACACAAGGCTGGTTTAATATTTAAAGTCATTCAATATAATTCACCATATTAACAGGTAATAAAAAGAGTAATTATATGATCATCTTAATAGAGGCAGGAAAATATTTGACATAATTCAACATTTATTCATAATGAAAACTTTCAATTAACTGAAAATGTAAGTGAACTCTTCTTAACCTGATCTACATCTGCATCAACAAAAAGCCTAAACTAACACGCTGTTTAACGGTGAATCAATGGATCTACTCCAACATTGGGAACATGTAAATTCCACCACCTCATTCAAATTGCACTGTAAGTCTTAACGCAAGAAAAAGAAATAAAGAGCATAAAGACTGGAACGGAAAAAGGGAAACAAAGTTTATTCACATATTCACATGATTATTTATGTAAAATATTTTAATGTTTTAAATATACTTCTATATACTACCAACAAACAATTGGCAAATGAAATTTTAAAATATTTAAAATAACATCAAAAAATTAAATTGCTAAGAAGAAATCTAATAAAACATGTGTAAGGCCTATACCTACGAGAAAATAAATAAAACCTAAAAAAAAAAAATAGAGACATGTTTGTTGATTAGAAAAGTCACTATTGTTAAGATGTTGATTCTGTCCAAACAGATTAAAGGTTCTACACATTCTCAATCAAAATCTCCATCGACTTTTCTTTGTGAAAATTGACAGGATAATTTTTTAAAAATATATAGGAAAAAGGCAAAGGGTTTAGAATAGTCAAAATAATTTTGATAACCTGGGACTAGATGTCTTACCTGTTTTTAAAACTCACTATAAAGGTATAGTAATCAATAGTGTGGGACTGGTGTCAAGATAGACAGATCACTAGACTATAACAGATCCAGAAATAGACCCATAGTAAGTCACCTGATTTTCAACAAAGGCACGAAGGCAATTCAATGGGGAGAGGAAATCTTTTCAATAAATTGTGCTGGATAGACTTATTCAGGAAAAAACAAAGCAAAACAAAACTCTGACTTCTACCTCTCACTATACACAAAACTGCTTTTAAATGGCTTCTAGACCTAAATAGAATGGCGAAA
The DNA here is from genome assembly GCF_029215605.1 of Mirounga angustirostris. Lineage (NCBI taxonomy): Eukaryota > Metazoa > Chordata > Mammalia > Carnivora > Phocidae > Mirounga > Mirounga angustirostris. The sequence continues at coordinate 166,841,241 of NW_026991711.1, forward strand.
ATGTCAAGTTTCTGGGAGAAACAGAAGAATATCACTGAATCCTGGAGGTTGCAAAGATTTCTTAAGTAAGACACAAAAGGCACTAACCATAAAAGAAAAAAATTATCAGATCAAGATTCTAATTTTTCTCCTTCTCAAAAAATACAAGTAGGTGAAACAGCAAGACTAGGAAAACATATTCACATTAGCTTTATCTGATAAAAGTTCTCATCTATATTTACAAAGGATTTCTACAAATGCTCAATTAAAAACAACCAAATTTAAAAACAAGTGAAAAACATAATCAGACATTTCACGAAAGCAGATATAGGGATGGCTAATAAGCATGTGGAAAAGTACTCAGTATCACTAATCATTATTTGGAAAGCCATGAAGGAAATTTCCAGTATGATGAAAATGTTCTATATCTTGATTGAGGGGTTGTTTACATAAGTATGTATTTTGACAAAACTGATTGAACTTTATACTTAAGATTCATCTCTCACTGTGTGTGTATGTTACATCAATTTAAAGGAGCACAAACAGCTTGTATTTTTTCTAGCTGATTTGTTGCTATTCTAGTATTCGTACTTGAGAGTAGATTTGTTTTTAATTTGTTTTTTGTTTATTTTCTCATTTATTCATTCAGCATTAACTACGTACCAAGCTTTGGGTTTTAGCAAAACCAACTTGTCATCAATTTCGGTATGATAGGGGCAGGGGAGGGCCAGAGGAGAAATGACTGGAGTGTGAACCCAGGAGTTGACATTGGAGATGGAAAAGAGGAAAAAGGAAACTTATGTGAGACATATTTGGAAGGAATACTCAATAGGACTGATTAGATTGGGGGGCAGAGTTGGCAGGTTCAGTGGAGGGAGAGATAAAGAAGTACATTTAGATACCTGCCTTAAGTGACAAAGAGGAATTATGGTATCCAGTAATCAAAAAAGGAAATATAAGAAAGAATAGGTTGTGGCAGGAAAGGGATATGGGTAATGGGCTAATACAAGATGGTGGGTTCAGTTCTGCACAGATTGAGTTGAGGTGCCCAAGAGAAACCCAAAAGGAGAGGTCAATCAAGCAACTGGGTATAACATCAGAACACTGAATCCTAATTACTTTCTGCTTTGCAATAGAAACTTGGTTTGGTCCCACAATCCTTTTTCAGTCTTTTTTTTTTTTTTTTAAGATTTTATTTATTTATTTGACAGAGAGAGAGAGAGCACAAGCAGCGGGGAGCGGCAGGCAGAGGGAGAGGGAGGGGGAGAAGCAGGCTCCCTGCTGAGCAGAGATGATGCAGGGGCTCCATCCCAGGAGCCTGGGATCGTGACCTGAGCCAAAGGCAAATGCTTAACCAACTGAGCCACCCAGGCACCCCATCCTTTTCCAGTCTTATCTTTAAAATGAACTTAATCCATCTGACTACTATCACTAAAATATTCCAAGGTTAATGGTAAACTTTTGACTTGGTTTGTATTAAAAAAAAAAAATTCATCCCCAAACTTTAGATCAAGCTCTATTATGTGCTATCATGGTGGGAGTAGAAATCTTACGGTGTGTGGAATCAGGCTGACCTTGATTTCAGTTCCTGCTCTGCTATGTAGCAACTGGGTGATCCTGGATAAATTACTTTATGCATACCAGCCTCAATTTCTTCTCCCACAAAAGGGGATTAGAATCTTATTTTGCAGCAATGTTGTGATAATCATGAGAGATTCTATGTGGGAAAGTACCTCTCACAGAACCTGGCACACAGTAAATGCTTGATACATATCCATATACCAGTAGCTTTGCTTTCAGATGATGAAGGGATGATGTTTCACCAAGAAAACAGCCCTAGCTAGAAGTGCAAAGTATGCCAAACCTTGGACTCTGTTTCCCTCCCTATCCCCCTTCAAAGCCCAGGTCTTTCTCCCCATTTTTCATCATCAAGATTAGCCCTCAGGAGAGAATGTGACATCAGTCCTTAGCCTCTCAGATGTTAATGAGCTTACATCATCTCTTCCCTTGCCAAGGAGACTTCACATTCCAAGCCTTCTACGTAACAATAGAAAGAATGGCTTTGTTTGGGGTTGAAGGCTCAGTGTGCTGGTTAGGAAGGAGGCTGTGCAGAGCAGGGGCCCTTTCCTGGGACTCCTGAAATCCTAGCCATGAAAGTAACTAATTCTCTCTTCTCTGCCTCCCAGTTTGTAGCAGAGAGAAGGAGAGCCCTATTTCACCAGAGCCGGTGTACAGACACCCCAGCTAGCCTTCTGCAGCTCTACTCTCCACCCTCGCTGCCTAATCACCTCCCTGGCTGTGTAGTTTTATTTTGGATTTCAATTATTATATTATTAGTAGTTGTAATTCTCCATAAGAGACAAATAGGGGAAAGGGGAGTATTTGTCTATTATTTGTTACTCTTTAAGCTAAATGTCTACAGGTTAATTAAATTGAAAAGTATTCCCCCTGGGATGTACCAGGTCCCTGGTGGTCCAATAAGGTAATAAAACCATGGTGAAACTGAAAGCATTATTGCACGGTGCTTTATTGTCATCAGCAATGGCATCCAAATACAAATTCAGTCAATTATTAGGTGATTCAGAACAGGTTTTCTGGGAATTTAATTATCAGAATGGTCTGTGTGGGCACCGTGGTTGCTGTGGGGCAAATGAGCTGGAGTTGTCCAAGGGCCAGTGGTCTCATGTCCTGACTAAACACATTTACCCGGAAAGCAACTGTTGAACAAAGAATTCTGCTCTGCTTTTATCAAAGAAAGTGTCTACCACAGCAGCAGCCTCTACTGGGGATGTGTGCGTGCATGTGTGTGTGTGTGTGTGTGTATTTAAATCACCTCATTTTCTTTGTTTCTCCAACCTCCCTCCATTAATTCATTAATTTGGCAAGTCTTTGTAAGCATCCTAAATTCCCCCAAACAACAGGACAGATGTTATCAGATCTGAGCAACAATGAAATCATTAAAGACTTTGGAGGGGAGCAAGAAGACAGGTACAGGGTAATAGCAATTCTTCCCTGAAAGCAATCTAACCCATTTTTAATTTAATTTGGAGTGCCATTATTTCAGGATTCCAAATGCTAAGGCCATTTTAATCATGCAGATCCCATGTCTTATTGAGTTGTGGCAGAGAATTACTCTTTTTTGTGACCCTGAATTAGCAAGGACATGCTGGGCAAACAGCCAAGGTGCTATAAGCTCAATAATAATAATAATCTGTATTTAAAGTTAGCATGATGGCTATTAGCCATTGGCTCTCCTGATAGGAGGAGTGTCACCTCTTTAGACCTTATAGCTGTTTGACTTAGCACTTTCTTTAGTGAATGAGAAATATCATCAAATAAGCTATCTTTCTTGCATGAGAGGAAAGAAGGCATAAAACACATACTATAGAGAAAAACTATGAAATAATTAAACATATAAAGGAGAAGTGCCTGTGGGGGTGAGGAGGGATTTGGGGGGAAAATGGAAAGAGACTGACCTTGCAAAGGAGGGCAAAAACCTCCCTTTCCTGGAGAGTTGTCTGAGGGTGTATGATGAACCAGAGATTTATTTTGAGCCCATCTGCTCTTCACCAAAGAAAAATAACTTGGTGATCTACTTTCTGTGAAAAAAGCAAATAGATATTAAATCGCATGTCATGTTAGCCTGCATACTAGGTTTGGATTCTCTTTTCTAATAGCTATCATTTACTGAATCCATATTGTATGCACAGAGGTCACAAGTTCTTTGCATGCATTAGGCTTATTTAATTTTCACTGCCAGACCTGTATTATTTATTTTCCACATTTTATAGATGAGGAAACAGGAGCTTTAGGAGGAAATATATAATTTGCCCACTGCTAACAAGAGGCAGAGCTGGAATTTTTATCTGGAATTCCAAGCCTCCCACTTTTTATTCTGCATCACCATGCTTTTTTCAACAACCTGGAAAGGTATTTTGTTGTTGCTGTTTGTTTATTTTAATAAAGAGTTCAAACATGGCCTTCTAAAATATGTTTTTCTGGTGTTAAATAGGTATCTAGGCTCTCAGATAAGTACTGAGATGTCTGACCATTTATTCTCTCCTTTTCAGAGTGCCCCAAATGTTTAAATGCAATTTTAAAGGCACAACTAGTTAAAGTGGGTCTTAGAAAATTGGCATGTGATCAATTTGGAAGATAGCCTCTCCTCCGCAGTCTTAGAAGTTAGCTGCCACAGGAATGTAGATGTTGAACTAGAGGACACTTATTGTATCTTATGCTGGGCCAGTGTGTGCTAGAAGGTTCTTTGAATATTTGAAACCCATTTGTTCTCAAAGCCGCCAACTTACCTTCTCTGTGCCTCACTAAAAAGTGGGATTAGTGCTTTTAGTCACTACATCATTTTGCAAAAACTGTCAAGGATTAATAAAATAATATTAGCAAATTACCAATTGTTTTTCTTTAAACTACTTTAAAAACATTAATTCCTTCAATTCACCTTCTAGAGAATGAAGACACCAGAAAGTCAATAATTCAAATTCTCCAGTAAAATGGGAAAGTATTATTGACCCTAAAGAGCACAGAGGTTAATTTATTTGCAAAAAATTACCTCCTGCCACATGCTCTGGGTGGAAAAGAAATTATGTTAAGCCTCATGAGAAAACAATCATCTCTCTCCCTTTAGACCTCCTTGTTTCTGTTTGTTTTGGGTGTGTGTTGATGGGGGTTTTGGCTCCCAGGAAGCCATGTAAGAGAGATGTTCAAGTATGCTTGAGTACATCAAAGCTGGTATGTTCTTAGTTTGTCCATGAGAGAAGCCATAGGGATCAAGAGGAGAACTGGTTACATGGATGACAGCCAAGCACATTTTGCAGGCCAAGCAGAATTTGTACAGGTCTATTTATTTATTTATTTTCCAATGATTTGCAAGGCTGGGTAAATTGAATTACTCAGTGTTGATTATAAAGTAGGTTAGTAGGCAAGCCCAGAAGGTCAACTTTTTCACCACTACAACTGCTATCCTTTATCTCCACCCCAAATTATTCTTCTGGGAAATTACTCCCATCCTTAATCCAATCTATAAAGAGAATGGCATTTCCTCAAATTACTCCCAATAATTCAAATAAGAGAACACTAAATTTAAGTAATGACTTGTTGATATTTGAATTTTAAATTCATGAACACATTCATTAAGAACTTTTTGATTTAAAATATTCTTTTTCTAAATTGCATTTTGGAATGATATATGTTCTTTCTTTGTTTATTGAGAATCCATTCCCCCTGTCTTCTGGTGACAAAATCCCAGTTCCCTTTAGGGAAAATATATCTCCCCCAGGATGTATAGGCTAGGTGGAACTGTAAATGAAGGCTCCTCACCTTCCCCTCAATAAGTAATGGAAATGTCACTAAGCCAGGTCAATCAGGGTCTCCCTCCTAAATATCTTGAGGGTGGCATGTACCCATCACGGCAGCAGACCCTGATGAGATATCTTGAAATGGAGAATTCTAAAGCAATCTGGTTCCTTCTTTTCCCCTTGGTCCAGTTCCTCAGTTTTCAATTTTGTGAGCCTCCCTCAACTATAATCTCCCCCCCGACTTATAAATAACCATTTTATGTAAGTTAGCCAGAATCCATTCCTTTTGTTTGCAACCACACATTCTGTTACACCAGCTCAAGATGCTAAAATGAACGGGAAGTAATGATAGACCAAGGTCTAACTGGGCCAAGGGTGTGGATTACTCGTTTTCAATAGTTCTGGCTTTGATCTCATTTCTACCTCACATTGTTCTAGAAACATCTGAGGGAGAAAAAACACACTGCCGTGGAATTTTTTAATTAGCCACAAATCTCTTGAAGGAAAAGTCAATATTTAACCTTTTCTAGTATTTGCCTTTTTGTATTCTGTACCCTGGATGGTAGTCTCAGTATCCACGCCAATTCTAATATAAAAAGTAAACAAAGTATATCACTTAACAACAGAAAAAGGACCAGGTTAGATTTCCACCTAACATTTTCATCAGTGTCCCTTCAAAAGGCAACATTGGGAGATTATGAATGAAATGAATTTTTTTTTAAAGATTTTATTTATTTTTTAACAGACAGAGAAACAACGAGAGAGGGAACACAAGCAGGGAGAGTGGGAGAGGGAGAAGCAGACTTCCCGCCGAGCAGGGAGCCCAATGTGGGACTCGATCCCAGGACCCTGGGATCATGGCCTGAGCCGAAGGCAGACACTTAACGACTGAGCCACCCAGTCGCCCTGAGTGAAATGAATTTTGAATTCTATATCAGACTGCCAATTCCTTAGCTTTGCGGATTCTAAAATGTTTCCACATTAGATATTTCATTAGCTTTAATGTATCTTCTGACCTGATTCAGACTCTAGGATGGGTTTTGCAATGTGGGCTCATTCGTAATTGACTTTTTAGGAAATTACTGTATGAATAACAGCTGGAGAAAATCATCCTCCCTGCTTTGTTCTAAGAATTGAGATAATAACAGCATGTTAGGACAGGTTTCCTTGGGCACTGAAATAACAAGCTACTTGGGTAATATAGAGGCTGAGACCACAAGAAAAAGAAAGTAAGGGAGGAAACTAATATTTATTGAACACATATATCTTGCCAAGTATTATGATAGGAATTTATTATCCCCATTTCTAAGAGAAGGAAACTGAGGCTTAGTGAAGCTAAGAATTTTTTTTGTTTAATACTTATTTATTGAAGATTTACCATGTGCCAGGAACTGTGGTAGGCCCTGGAGATACAAACATGACTAAGATGCAGTAATAAGTGGCGGATCCATGAATCCCAGCTCCATCTGTCTCTGAAGCCTAAGCCATAACTAATATTCCTCCCATCAAACATCCCCAGGTCAGGATCACTTTTTCTGATATGAAAATGACACTAAGAACCAGAATAGAGTCTGTTTTTCCGAAGTTCTAATGTTACAACAATAACCTTGGGAATTTTTATAATTAGAGTAATTTCTAGGTGTGGTAAAGGAATTTTATAATTCTCAACCTTATGATTTCAATTTTCCCAAGATTCCTACAAAACAGAACAAATATTATCACTCAATTAGCATATAGAAGAAAAAAAAAGAACAGAGCTTAGTGAGATTACTTAATGAAGGTCCTGGAATAAAAATAATGATGATCTGGGTTTAACAGTCTGGGCAAGATGGTGGGTTAGTGAAGATTATTGACTGCCCCCACCTCCCCACTGCAGGTCAATCTTAGAGATGCCACATGAGAGTTTAAGAGGCTAATGGAACACAGAACCTTAATAACTTACCACCAACTGCATATAACCCTTGGGAAGACCAAAAGTGATAAGAAGAACAGCCTTGGAAGATAGGTCAGAAGCCAAGGAAAGGGATGACTGTGGAACAGCTTTCTTTGTCCTGGGAGATCCCTGCTCACCCACTGCTGCCTTAGGCAGGCCAGTCCAGTCCAAGGTGATATAATCTCAAGGAAGTGATGGAGCCCAGTAGACCATTGGGAATGAGAAGCAAAAACAACCTGTTGGAGAACTGCTAGCTTTCACAATATCAAGAACTCAATGGTTAGGTCAAATAGCAGAGTAAATGAACATAGCTGAAGAAAGAATTAGTGAGTTAAAAAATTATATATGAGAACTATCCTAAAAGTCATTAGAAAGGGATAAATTTGGAAAGAATGAAATAAGAGCTAAGTAATATGAAAGATAGAACTAGAAGTTAACAGCTCTATCAATTAGGAATTGCAAAAGGAGAGAAATCAGTCTCTAGATGGAGAAAAGAAATATTTGAAAAAGCAATGATGAAGAATTTCCTCAAATTGAAGAAAAAAAATTGCATCCTTTGTCCTGGCTACCATAGTATCTGATCCACTGAGGAGACTCAACTAAGAAAGAAAAGACATGAGATCCAAGTAACAAGACTTTCATGACAGGAAAGGAAAAGGAGATCTTCAAGTTAATGGGGAGAAGAGATTCCAGGATGATTGTCATGTGGCAGAGCTAGGGAACTGTGTTAGAGAAGGAGGTCAGAGGGCTCTGGGAGAAATGCCTCCAAGAAAGTGAAATTTTGAAATATCTGATATGTTTTAATGTTGAGAAGAGGCTTATACATAGAAGAAATTTTAGGGCTGAATTGGTGTTTGGTGCCTATAAAACTAAGCAAGTAGAAAACAAATTAATGATTAATGCCAAAGAAAAGAAAAAAAATTGCACAAGAAAGAAAATATAGGGGCGCCTGGGTGGCTCAGTCATTAGGTGTCTGCCTTCGGCTCAGGTCATGATCCCAGGGTCCTGGGATGGAGCCCTGCCTCGGGCTCCCTGCTCAGCCAGGAGCCTGCTTCTCCCTCTCCCCCTCCCCCTGCTTGTGTTCTCTCTCTAGCTGTCTCTCTCTCTGTGTCAAATAAATAAATAAAATCTTAAAAAAAAGAAAGAAAATATATGAATATATTACAATGCTTAGTTTTGAATAATCTCCATTTTATATAATTTGTGCACATAAATGGGAAAATGCAAAGCTTGCTGTATTAATTTGCTAGGGCTGCTGTAATAAAGTGTTACAAACTGGGTGTGGCTTATGGGTGGCTTATAAAACAAAAATTTATTGCCTTGCAGTTCTGCAGGTTAGACGTCCAAAAACAAGGTGTTGGCAGGTTTAGTTCCTTCTGAAGGCTATGAGAGAAGCATCTGTTCCAGGCATCTCTCTTTGGCTTGTAGATGACTGCCTTCCTGTTCACGTGGCATTTTCCCTGTATATGTGTCTCTGTGTCCAAATCTCCCCTTTTTATAAGAACATCATTCATATTGGATTAGGACCCACTCTAATGACCTCACTTAAACTTGATTGCCTCTGTAAAGATCATATGTCCAAATAAGGTCACATTCTGAGGTGCTGAGGGTTAAAACTTCAATATATGAATTTTGTGGAGACACAATTCAACTCATAACACTGACCAGTGCATTTCATGAAGCTAGTATTTCCTTGATATCAAAATTGGAAAAGAATTTAATTGAATAAGTTCTGCTTTGTAAGAGTATAATAAAGACATGTATATATCAGTTCCATGTATGAATATGGATGTAATAATTTCAAATAAACTAGATGGTATACCAATAATATACAATAGTTTACTAAAAAATAATTCATAATTATGTCAGCTTTACCCTTGGAATGGAAGAATGAGTGAATCAGAAATTCTATAAATATAATTCACCACATTAATGGACAAAAATAAAAATCACCTGTCATCCCAGATGCAAAACACTGTTTGATAAAGTTCAATACTTACATTTATAATTTGAGAAAACTTTAAAAAATAAGAAAAGCAAGTAAGTGAAAACAATTAGATTAAAGGAACAAAATGTAAGGTAATACCTTTGTGACCTAGGGCAGGGAATGACTTCTAAAACAAAACTTCAGAAGGATGCATCAGAAGGCTAAATAATAAATAAATAAATAAATAAATAAATAAATAAATAAATAAATAAATAATATTAAAAAGATCTAAATTAAATTACACCATAATTAAGAATTTTAGCTCAATTGAAAGTACTATGCATGAAGTTCATAGGTAACTACCAAAATAGGAGAAGATATCTGTGGCATCTAGAACAACAAGGGATAATTTGTTTTGAATACACAAAGACCTGAACAAGAATGACAGATATAATACAGTATTATTCACAAAAATTAAAAAATTATGTACACTCAAAAATACATATATTTCAAGAACATATTGACTTAAAAAGATACATGTAAAACACATTAACTTGGCTGGGGAGGAAATGGTAGTGGTATAAGGATGAAATGGGATACATAAATAGGAGAAGGAAGGAAGGAAGGAAGGAGGGAAGGGGAAGGGGAGACCCTATTTGAGGCTGTTTAATGCACCAGAGGCAGCTCTTTGCTGCTAGATGTACGTTGAGCATATCAGAAGGAAAATTCAAACAAGAATTTTATATAGGGGCTGCTAATGAAAATCTGTTAGTGAAAAAATATTTGATGGATTTGGCCACATCTAAATTAAAGATTTCCATTTTTCCATAGACAAATCAGCAAAATATTAGGGAAAAGATATTTGCAAAAGTGATGTGGAATTGATATTTAGAATATATAAAGAACTTTGCAAACAAGCAAAAAAGAAAAAGAAAGGAAATTCAAAAGAAAAAATGGGCAATGGACATGAACAGGCAATTAACAGAAGGGGAAATGAAAACAGCTACTGAGTTATGAAAGATCTACATCCTCATTAGTAATCAGAGAAATGCAAATTTTAAAAAGTGAAATACCATTTTACACCCACCAGATTGGCAAAAATTAGAAAGTGCTGGCAAGGATGTGGGGAAATTTTACCCTCACTGGTGGTGAAATTATAAATTGGTGCAAACATTCTGTACAGCAATCTGGAAGTACTTAGTACGTGTATACCCTCACAATTTAGAAATACTACTCTTGGGAATATACTTCAGAGAATTTTGTGCTCAGAGATCCACATGGAAACATGTTGACGGAAGATTGTAGCATTATTTGCGGTACCAAAAAGTTGGAAACAATCTAAGTATCCACTAGAGAATCTAGGTATCCACTAAATGTCCACTAGGGAAATGAATAGTGAAATACGCTACATGCAAGAGTGAGAAATGGTACATACATGTATTGACATAATCTGCAGAACTAAGAAGCAATAAACTGGATTTATATAGAGAAAAATAGATGTTAGAAACACTACGTTATATGAAAAGAAAGAGAATGAGATTTATAGCACACTACCACCTACATAACTAAAAACGATACATAAGTGACACAACACAATCTTCTAAATAAACACTAATAAACTAAATAAACAGTGGGAAGTAGATTGGAAGAATCTATGTAAAACACTTGAGGAGGTGCTGATGGTAGTGCCAGGGTGGATGGGGATAGAGACCAAGGCAGAAACAAAATAAAACATGATGAAATAAAATAGTAAGACAGGAGCCTCGCAAGGTTGATTGTTTCATGAATTGTCTCAGTTCTGTAGACCTAAGATAATAAGCAGCAAATGGAGTCCCTCTAACAATTCTCTCTACTTCTTTAAAAATGCTATAATTAGAAAATATATTTTCAAGTGCTTGAAGAAGTCCAGCAACAGACAGCAAACTAGAATTAAAACAAGCATTGCCATTTATAGATTCTCTTGGCTAATCATTCATTTATAAGCAGCAGTGGGATAGTGCTGATCTAGAGAGATGTTCTAGTGGTTTTGAACAACTCTGTGGCAGATGAGGGATTGAACAATGGCATTTGTGTAAGTTAAATTGTTTTCTCTTTGTTCACATGCAGGGACCAGCATTTGAGGACTGAACACTCTATCAAATAACTGCATTTCTGACCAAATGACGGATTGCCAGGAAATGTGCAGGCTGGAAACATTCCTGCACAAGTTGGGCAGCTCCAAATCTGTCTATCTTTTTTTAAAGCAAGTAGAGACACTGAGAAGGGCGTGAACTCTAAGCAAGGAGAGAGTTCAGACCCACCCAAAGGTGTTACTTCTAATAATTTTAATTAGTCATCTTCCTACTCATAGGGAACAATTAGTATAATGGGATTGCATTGCCTTTTTTATTTGGAACCTATGAATGGGCTGGTTCTTAATAAAGATAAATGGCACTCATGCTGCAGAATAGTGCTATGATGCCATTCTCTTCCAAGCAGGTTTTCAACATAGGCAAAAGTCTCTACAGCTCTGGAGCATTATTAATACAAGTGAAATGAGACCCTTTTACATCTGGCTCCACTCTATTCTGGGCTGCTTAATGTACCGGTGCCAGCTCTTTGCCACTAGACGTATATTTAGCATATTGGAAGGAAAACCAAAAGCAAGGAGTTTACATAGGAGCTAATCTGATAATTACATGGGTATCCAAAAGCCAGACAGTAAGGGATAGTGAAAACAATATAATTAAATAATTTGAGTGAGTCAGGAAGACTAGAGGAGAAGAGCCTGCCTCTGAGACTAGATGCTGAATGCATTTTATCAAAAAAGGAAATCAAAGGGAGAATTTGATGCAGAAACACATTCACTCTCAGAAGATGGATGGTAGTTAATAATCTCAAACCTCCCCTTTGGCCCAGTGTTCAGTTTTCGGTGAGAACTCAAAGTATGATTTTAACTGAAAATAGAATGGCAAAGAAGATTGGGGAGGAGTTAATTTTAACAACATTCCAGATTAATTCTTCCAATTCCTGAAGTCTGAAAATGGGGATGGGGCATGAGAAATGTAGGATTCCTAAGAATGGCATTCTATCAATACCAATTATTTTCGGCTAATGTTTTTGCTGTCAATATAGCATTTCCATTTGCCAAAGTCTTCTAGGTCTTTCTGAAGCTGCCCAAATGATTCCTCCAAGGAGCTGGCCATTGTTACCTTCAGGCCCCAGGTGGTGAGGCTGTGAGGTTAGTGAGGTGCCCCAGGCCACACACTACTTTATTTCAAGGCATCGGGTGCCAATATGGGATTATCTCTCCAAGTTTCTGACTCTTTGTACAACAAATGCAGCTTTCCAGGGTAAAACATATCATATAACATCTGCTGTTTAGAAAGTGTGAGAAACTCTCCTGAGCAGTGCAGACCTCTTGGGATATAACATCGACCTTTAGAGGCACCCATCACATGTTCATCTATGAATCCCCTTGATAATATGGGGTGTATGTCATGTTTATTCAACAGTGAGAATAGAAGACTTATTCAAAGAACCAGTGTTGAGTAGGTACCAGACCTTCCAGGTCACTAGCAAGATTGAGTCATGTCATAAACAAACACATGGGTTCTTAAAAGGTATCCAGTGTCACTTAAGGAGCTAAACTACTTGCTTTCCTGAGAAGGCAGAATAATATGGATAGGAAGAGTATAGACCTTGGAATCAGACTGGGTGTGATTCTTGTTCTCTACCAAATAGTAGCTAAGTGCACTTGATCCTCATTTTTCTCATCTGCAAGAAGGAAAAGGGGATACTAATTGAATAGGGTTGTTTTGTGTACCCTCACCACCACCATACACCTAACCCCCAGAATCTCAGAATATGACTTTATTTGGAAATAGGGCCTTTGCAGATGCAGTCAAGTTAAGATGAGGTCATTAGGATGGGCTCTGATCTAATATGACAGGCATCCTTATAAAAAGGGGAAATTTGGACACAGAAAAACATGCACAGAAGGAAGACAGTATGAAGACACAGAGAGAATGCCATGTGAAGACGGATTGGAGTGATGAATCCACACACCAAGGAGGGCCAAAGATTGCTGACACCAGAAGCTAGATAGAGGCAAGGAGGAATCCTTTCCCTCAGGATGTCAGAGGGAGTACAGTCCTGGTGTCATCTTGATTTTAGACTTCCAGCCTCCAGAGCTGGGAAAGAATAAATTTCCATTGTTCTAACACACCCAATTTATTGTTATGGCAGCCTTGGGAAATTAATTCATTGCAAATGTTGAAAGCAATTATTTATGTAAAGTGTATAGTAGGCCCCCAATAAATTCAAGTTCTCTTCTTCAAAGAAAAGGATTTATACATTGAAATACAAATAACTTTTCACTTTCTCTCTTGAACTTCACCATGGTCTGACCCCAGAGCAGATGGATCTTCGCATCTGTTACAGCAGCCTTAAATTCTACAGGTCAGTGCCAGAAATTACCTGGTTTCCTAGGGGAATCTCTGGGTTAGGAAGGATGGAACACTGAGCCAAAATCCCTAGATCTAAACTGGAAGGGAGGAAATTCCTGACTGGAACATAAACTGCCACTTATTGAGAAGACCTGTGATGCTTTTCTCCAAGGGACACTGGGACAGAGTGTCAGGCCAAGCCTAACTCCTACACCCTGGGTCCCATCCACCCCACAGCTGGTGCTTCTCAATACTCACCTACAGGTGATACCCTGGCCAAGGTTCCCGAACACTATGATATTAAAGAAGCATCTGCTTTGAGGTGCCATTGGATGCCGTGGTTGAGTCTGCATGCTGGAGACAGATAGCTCGGGTTTAATCTCAACTCTGGTACTTGCTGTGTCCTTGTTACTCTCTATGCCTGAGTTTCCTCCTTTGAAAAATGGGCATGATGACAATAATACCCAACCCAGAGGCATACTGTGAGGCTTAATTAACAGAGCTAAAGCATATGGATGGGTGGCAGGTATGTAGTCAGTACTATGTGAGTATGTGCTATTATTGCTGTTACTGCTTTCAGTAAGACCTAGTCCCTGCCCGCTCTCCCATCCTGGCAGCTGGTTCCCAACCTCAGGTCTGAAGCCCTTGTCCTCATAGCTTGCCTAGTATTTAGTCTCTAAAACTAGGGCCTGGACCAGACTCTACAATTTCAACCCATTGTTGTGAGAAGAAACCCAGTATCTGTGCCACGCCCCCATCTCCCTAAAGACATCTCTGATGTTGCCTACCTGCCAGGATGTCCAAATGGTTTGAACTCCTATCTCTGGGCTCCTCTCTTTCATGTCATCACCTAACCATCCCCTGATGTGTTAACCCCTCCACTGATGGCAAATGGCTGGGCTACCACCTGCCACCTGCCAGCCAGAATGGACTTGCTTTATATTTCAGCAGCTGCATTGTCCCTGGAAAATCGGCCCAGACATCCATAGGCAGGCTGGATGAGTCCTGTTTGCTCTAACCTCCTGCAAAAATGGAGTCATATCTAAATGTGAGACTGAATGTTTCCACTTCCCACCAAAATGGGGTCTGTTCATTTTGACTACAAAGCTGCTAAAACATTAAAACTATGTGGGGACTGGATGGGCACTTGACAATGTCTATTTAATAATGACAAACCCATCAATCACGACACATTCATGTGAATGTATCAAATCATAAGATTCAGCGGGATAGGAAAGTCAACATTTGTAAGACTTTATAAAAATTTCTCTCATTCTGCAATATTCTCTGTAACTACTTCAATGGGAGGTATTTAGAAGAAACATCCACAGCAGCAAAATACAAAAGTCAAAAGTTAAATCCTTTCCTGCTTGTCGGCTCCTCAAGATGACTACCTAGAAGGTATTAGTTAAGTTCTACAAATTGAAGAGCTGAAGGGCAACTGAGATACAGGGACCTCAGAAGGAGTGAGGCTTGTTAAACTAACATTTGTCAAGTACTAATTGTTTCCCGACTCTGTGCTAATTGCTTCACACAAATAATATAATTGAATCCTCATAATAAACTTGTAAATTACGTACTAATCCTGTGTTTTTGTTTTGTTTTGTTTTACAGATAAGGAAACTGAGGCACAAAAGAGGTGAAATAACTTGACCGAGATTCAAAGTCTGCTTTAGCTGAGATTTGAATGTAGGTCCTGGCCCAGACCCCGTGCACTAAAGCTGAAGAAATAACACATTTGTGCACTTTTTCTTCCTTTCCTCGTTGGTTTTGATTCCTACAGCATGACAGTGTCCAAGTAGCATGCTCTTTCCAAACGTATTCAGTGACATTTGCTTATGAGAGTCACAGCCAGCAAACACTACCCTCATTGTCCCCAGCATAATGCATAGTCACCGTGGCCAGGGTGGCAGAGGCAGCCACCTCCTTGTCAGTTTCATCAACCAACCTTGGGGGAGGCTGGGCTGGGAAAGCACTAGAACTCCCGTTCTCCCAGCCGGCAGCCAGCCTGGCCGGAGGATAGAGGTGGGATGTGATTGGGACCTGTCTCAGGTGATGGTCCACCTCTGGATGAGGTAGGCCTTGAGAGCCCATCTTTGGTGATTTGGAGCGTGTTGATGAAAATGGGAGTGGAGGAGGAAGTTTGGTGAAAATTTTTAGGAATGCAGGTGGGAAGCTGGTGGTCAAAGCTTCCCCCTCAAATAAAAGAAAATGGCTTTAGGAAGTTGAGTCTCTATCCCTGTTCCTGTTTCCTCCTCATAAATCTACCCCTAAGTAATTTTTAGGGAGCTGGAGTGGTTGCTTTCTCCCTGGCAATAACGGGAATTCCAACTACAGAGCAATTAGGATACACCCAGCACTGCCGGTAAAATGTTTCATTGACTTGACTTTATTGGTTTCATAAAACAAGTGAAAACAGTCAGAGACAGCCTAGAACCTTGTCAAGGCACAAATCTCTATGGGAAGCAGGTCGAAACCTGCCCAGTGGGCTCCTGATCACTCGTTCTTTCTCTAACGCGCTGCTCTCAGCCACCGCCACCTGGGTCATGAACACCAGCTCAGCACACACCCCTGAACTGTAGTTGTCACTTCCCTGAATCTGTGATCTGTGCCCTCGGAGGACTCCCTTTGTTTTTCTGAGCCTCCGGTTCCTCAGTTGTCAGTTTCAGCTGCTACCCCTTGTGTACCTATCTCAGGCATAGGTAAAATTGAAGAGCTTAGGGAATGGCGGAATACTTAGAAATGCAAGGGATTGTCTTCATTCTTTCCCCCCTCCCCACATTACACCTCCGCGTTGGCTTTCTCTCAGTATTTCAAGCCTAGGCATAAATTATCCTTGCTCCTATTGACTCCCTATTGCAAGTGCTGCATGTGTGTGTGTTTGTGAATGCGCGTGCCCTGCATGCCTGTATCCCTGTCAGTCTTTCTTTGTTCTTTCCCAAGGCTTCCGTGAGAGTAGCGAAGGGAATGGAATGTCCTTGACCAGCCCCCTCCCCCTCGCCAGGAATAAGATGGACCACCTACTACCACCCCCTCTGCATCCTCCCTCCTCCCCCATCTGCATCAGTGCAGTCGATGAACTGAAAGCCGAGGAAGAGTGATTCGATTATTTGCCTGACCTTTGCCAGTGCCAGAAAATGTGTAGATCCACATGCTTTCCTCCAATACCCCTTTGGGGCTTTTCTGAACGTGTCCCCAAAGGAGCCCTCCTGCGGCTCCGCCACATCAGCCTCCGAGGGCTGGCTGTGGTTCAAAGCCTACGGACCCTCCTCCCAGCACCCCCACCCCAGCCTGCCTTTATTCCGCATCTTGTTCATCACAAACAACAATTACTGACAGTAATTAGCTGCCCAGAATAACAAGGACGTTATCTTTATCTTTGCTCAGCTTTACTCCGAAGGCGCATGAGCAAACCTTATTCTGCTTCAGCACAAATACATTTGAAAATAACCTTTTAGAATCCTGGGAAATATGACCCTTGCCACTTCCTTATAACCTGTAGAATCAATTCCCCTCTTTATTAGGTTGGATTTTCCTTTTTGGGTAAAGGACAAAGGGGTGGAAAGAAAACTTCTGGCTAAGAAAATTGTCACTTTCCCCATAATTTGGACAATCTCATTGCTTGATTAAACTTATTTTACCATACACCCGCTCTTTAAGATGCATTTCTTGGGTTAGGGGCTTTTGGTCGCCTTGAAGGTGTCAATACTGAAGCAAAAGCAACAATCTAATGTGGAGCTAGAGAGAAGAGGAGAAGTTAAGACTTTATTTAAACCACTGGAGAGGTCGGAAAGCCAACTTACCAAAATAGCAGAGTCAAAAAAATCCGAAAAACAAATTCACCACCAAACAGTTTCTACTGCTCCATTTATTTCAACTAGTGTGGTATTAATAGAACGCCTAACAGCAGGGAGTTGGAAAATAAATGTATTCTCACTCACAAGGGAATGACTAAATGACTCACAAATGCAAAAATAAATAAATGGTTCCCTATGAAAATCTGAAACTATATTACCCTGACTGAAACAACTAAGCTTCTTAACTGTAACCTAACATGTTAAATTCAATCAGTTTTATTTGAGGCCATAGATAGATCGAGCGATCAATCTCCATTATCCTGGGCTTTTTTTCATCTTCATAGTGCTGTTTTTCTTCCTATGAGACATTTCAGTTCATTTCCTTGAGCCTTCTTCAGTTTAACAGCTGATTTTCAGACCAAAAAAAAAAAAAAAAAAAAAATCCCCCTTCCTCTAGAGGGAATGGGGAAAATAGAGCAAGGAAAAAAAAATTTCAGAAGGGCATGTCTTAATTCTATGTAGTAAAGAGAAGGAAAGAGGATACAGTGTGAGAAAAAGATAACGGGTAGATAAATGATGTGTGTTATAGCTTGTTTTCAAATGTTAAATGTTAACAGGTGCTGCCTCCTGATGCTATAAAAAGATCAACTTTTTGTCTCCTTTGTAATTTGTGAACAGGTAGGCCCTGAGGACTTGAATGAGGTCATGCCAATTAACTCACCGATTCCTGCAATCAGAGTGATAATGACATCCTTAGCAACCATCCTATCACTATGGCACCAGCTTGCTGCTATAAAAACCCTTTTCATCGACACCAGTTTTAGGTTAGGTGGCCAAAGTTGTGATCCTGAAATCCACAGACTGAGAATGCATGTTAACACTACTCCAGCCCCATCTCACTCAGGGACATGAAATCTTTCTTTCTCTAAAGACGAGCATTGAGAACGACATTTTCACTGGCTCTAAAAGCTAAGGATTGGGGCTTTCCCCAAACATCGTATAAATCACTGGTCAGTTCTTTGGAAGCATCTCCTATTAAAAGAAGCTAACGAACTGTATCTTTCAACTTCATCCAGCCTGATTGCACTGTACATACATACCTACTACCTAAAAACTGCTTGTTACCGGATTCCCTTTATCAAAAAAGACTTTATCAGGTACTTTACAGGATGAGAATTGATACTCTAAACAAAGGTAAATGAAAACCATCGGCAACATCTAACGGTTTCTTCCCCAGAATACTTTGAAAATATTTAGTTTCCTGGAGATTAACTGAATACCTATGACAAACAGATGGCAGGAGATCAGGAAGATATAGTAAAAAATTGTGTTGGGTGGGCAAGTTTATCTCAACAAGCTTCTCCAGCTATAAGCATTTTAGTTTGAGCCAACATTTATTATACTGGGCTTCTCCTATATGCCCCTTGTTAAATTGGGTACTTTAGGAAATCCATAAAAATCTAAGATCCTTGTGTGTGTCCTTATTTCAAGGAACTTAAAATCTATTTGAAAAGAGAGAGAGAGGCATCTGAAAAACAACGAAGTTCTATTTGGGTAAAGAAGTCTTTATGGTGTGAGATCTTCATAGTCATTAGACACCCTTAAAAGACCTCTGGGAGTATAAATAATAGATAAGTAATAAAACGAAAGAAGCAAGGAAGGAAAGTGTGGACAACGGAAAGAAAGAAGAGGCAAACAGTCTGATAAACAATCAGAGACTAAAGAACAACTAAACATACCAGGAGAGTAAAGAGAAGGCAGTTGAATAACCTCAGGGCCTTTGCATTGTTGTCCCCTAGGTGGAATACTCTTTTATTCTTTTCTCAAATCTTCACACGATTCCTTCATTTTCACTTTTATATGAAAGTGTCTCATTTTGTATTTTTCCATTGTTTCCATCTGCCCCTCCCCTGCCCCCCCCAAAAAAACCCTAGAAGCAAGGACTCTGTCTAATCTAGACTAGTGTTAGCACAAGGTAAGTTCTCAACAAATCTGTTGGATGAATGAATGAATTGGAAGAATTAGTTGCAGGGGATGGAAACTGCACATCAGGGAAGACAGCGTCTGATAAGAGCTGTGGGCAGTATAACTGAGATAAGAGCTATGTTCTCAGACAGATTCCCTCAACATCAGCGACAGTGGCGGGTAGGCCTGTGACTTCAGAGATGATTTGCAGAGCCGGCGTTATCTGTAATGTCAGCAGTTACCATATATTTCTCATTGGAGGATATCAATTCTCCGTTTTCCTAATTGATTCCAGTAACATAGATACCCTGAGTGCTGTATACAGCTCGCTGATTGCTGGGCAAACATTATTGAAGTGTCAATATTTGCTCTTTTTCCTAGAGCACCATTTTCAAAAAGACTGCAATTCATTTGGGGACACTTCTCTTACATTTAATGCACAGGGAGTGCTGATACAAACTAAATCTTCATTTTATTATTCTTTACCCTTGCTCTGGTCACAGGGATGGCTTGACTTACCAGCCACCATGGTTGTCCTTAGGCAGCTCCAGAAGTGTTCCCGTTGGATGCTGCTATTGGCAACAATGCTATTTCCACCTCTTCTGATGAGCTTTGCAATTTTAGAAAAAGACAACCTAGAGTGGTTTGGGCCACTGATGGTCAAGGCTCTTGATCCTTCTCTTTTAGATATGGCAGTTGACTCTCCTATGTGACTTCTTGGTTCTCAGCTTTTTGGGTTCACCTGAACCAAGCTTTGGCCCAAAGTTGTTCCTTTGGAACAACAAAGGAATCGTTCTACCATCATGCGACTGCATGATTGCAAGGCCAAACACATGCAACATACTTCGGAACATTCTCTTCCGTTGTGGCCAACAAATGTGCAGTCCCTTTTTGGTTTGTTTGTTTTTCCTTAGAGAGGGGAGACTTGGCCTTGGTAAAGTCAGTGATCTTGAGGCTAGGTCCTTGTAACTCATATGGAGGTGATTTTTCCTACATTTATTTCCAGATGCAAATAGAGCCATACTCCAGCACTTTCTGTCTTCTGAGAAATTCCAGTAGCATGCTTCTCCTGGACCATGTGCCCTGCTAGCTTGTTAAATTAGGGTGTGCTCTTCGAGCCTTGAGCAGCCCAATTTTTCAGGGTGACTTTTTTCCCTACTCTCACTGGGTGCGAATTCCAGACTTAGAATCACACTGTACCAAATCATTACCATGTAACATGGGAGCTTAGAAAATGTTTTGACCCAGGCCTCTGATCCTGATGTCCCTGGATTTTTGTGCGCTTCAATTTCTTGATACCTAAGTTGAAGATATTAATAACTGTTTCATTCCTTCCAGCCACATTAATGGTAATCGAGGTGCTCCTGAAAATGAAAACAACCTGTGATGATCCTGAGATATGGTCTGCTGTGGTGTGCCAGGCAGTCATATTTCTGATTAGTCATCACTGGGCCACCTAGACTTTCAGTTTACTTCTAATTGCGTTTCAGATAATGCTATTCCCAGTTAGGCAGATGATCATTGTAATTTCTGGTAATGAAACGGCTAGGGAGCCCATTCTGTGCTGGGAAGAGAGCCAGAACCTGGCACTTTGTAAGAAACAAGTGTTATGGTCTAGGACGGAGAGATGAAGCCTAGGTATTAGTTGAGCATTTAGAGCATGTATGAGATTGAATCTTTATCTAGTGCCCTCTTTCATTCTTAAGACTAATACGTTTTCAAAGGGACATCCCTCAGCCTGAAAGCAACTCTGCAGAAAGCAAAGACACTAACAGTTTTTCTTTCCCCTTTGCACCTTTTAATGCACCAAAGAATCATCACTTGCTTCCATGATGGCAAAGTCATTTTCTTGCCATGGTCAATAGTGGTTTGATCAATAACGTATACAGATGGCATCGATAAATAATAATGGAGCTTTTTTTGGTGAAAGTTATTGAAATGATTGTGGTTAAAGGCTCTCTAGATGAGAAAAAAATAAAAAACAGCTTCGCAAAAGGTGTGGGATTGTCATTCCCCTCCTTTTCCTGTGTTTCTAACATCTTATGCCTCAGGTGTGCTTATAACAAAATGATCACCTGGCTTCAGACTTCTGGGTCTTTAGGCATTCCAACTAAATGCTGAAACCCAGAGTCTAAATGGCTTCTTTTCAATCTATCAAGCAGTTCCTCAATCAATACCTCACAGGCATGAAGATTTCTTTCTCCTCCAAGGTTGGAATACATCTCTGTTGATGACTCTGCAAACCCCATTTCCCAGACTGCCTCATCAACAGGCTTTGGGCCGGGTTCAGTCAGTGGGAGGGTAGAGGAGGGCAGGAGGAAGAGAGGACTCAGGGTAGCTCTGTCAGCTCCAGGTGACAGTTGACAACAGTGCTTGAATTCTATGGTTCAAGCTGTCCTCCTCATAGCCCCTTTCTCTGAGGTCCTAGTTTCTATCAGGTAGTCCCCGGCTTCTGGCCTCTATAACATCACCTTGTCCCTGTATTTCTTCAGTCCTAAGGGTGGCAGCATCTTCCTGCTGTTGTTGACCTCTGGGTAGCTCACCATCCATCTCCTGTTTGGCTTCTTGCCCCTTCTACCACCTTCATAATCAATTCTTGTATTAAATTCCCTCCATTTAAAATACTTACAAATGGGTTCTGTTTTCCTGACTTGGTCCTGCCTATCAACCCAGTCTATTCTTTTCTGAGACTCTTCACTGGATACAGATAGAGATTAGGCCTTTATTCAGATTTCAGATTATCTCGTCAATAATTAAAATTAATAATACAATCACAACAATAATAGTAGCATCTCTCACTACTCAACCAGAGTATGTGGTGTCCTTAGAGGCAATCAGAGCTATACTAAGCATGTTATTCACATCAGTTCATCCAATTATCTCAAAGCATTCTGCGGTCAGTAGTATTATTATCACCCCCATTCTCTAGATGAGAAGACTGAGTCTAAGAGAATATAAGTAACTTGATCAAGGTCACAGAGATAACAAGAATCAAAGTTGATTTGAAAACATGTTCATTTCAAGCCCCTAGTTTTTCTGCCCTGTGATAATTGTGATGATGACAAACACCACACTGGGAAGGCAGAGCAACTCCAGAGTGTAGTCATTAACGGTTCCAAGCAGCGTATCTCTGAATAACACTGTCCACTCCCTACCTTAACCTCTTAGGGATATTCCTTCTGCTTGGAGGCATTAAAATAGATATTTTCTACACATCAAGGACATAGAGGAAAGAACAAATGCTCAACGCTGAGGACGGCTATTAATGTCCCTCAGGGTGCTTGTGGGGGATGAGGAGACTGTCTTCTTCTCAGGGAGGGCAGCCCGGGTCCCTGCTGGATGCCTGCTGGTCTCAGCTGCCGAGTGTGCTCTCTGAGCTCCCTGCAGGCTTGGCTGCCCAGAGCTCTCAGGCTCTGATCTTTCCTTACCTGAGGGCTAAGAGATAAGCTGCAGAGAAAAATTAATAAGAACGAAGGAAGAAACACTCCTAAGAGGAGGAGGGGAGGCTTTGAAAACAAAGGGGGATTGTCCAGACACATGTTACATCCTTCCCGCTGGTTTTCTTTCTCCCTCCCTCCTTCCATTTGTTTTTTCTAAGCCTTGTTTCAGACTGATTTGCCTAAGCATTCCTTCCCCTTCCATGTCTAAATATGGAGGGATGAGGGTCAGGAATAAGAGCCAAATTAGCCAAACATTTTACCTTTGGGACTGAGTGATAAAAATAACAGCCCGGTTTCAGCTCTCTGAATCATTTCAATAGCACTGGAAGCCATGTGGAGGAACGCCACAGGAGGGGGGCTGGGAGGAGAGGGGTTAAGGCTCTCACCCTGTATTAGAACTTGATTTATTACAGGGATCAAGTTCACGTTCCTCTCAGGGCCTGGTTTTGAGTAAAAGCAACGACAACCTGCCAAGTCTGAAGTCCAAGATGGTCACGCAGCATATGAACATGCTACCTTGGCCTCTGGGAAATAGGCATTTGTGAGAACCTGCAAGCCCACAGCTTCCTGTGGAGTGTACAAAACGTCTCTGGTCTTTCAGCCCAAGGGTGTGTCAAGAAATAAGAACAGTCAATTTTCTATTATTTGAGTCTGCTTACCCAGTTTGTGGTTGGTGAAAATCTCATTTCCCTGTTCTCTCCCACTAGCTACTTGCCTCCAACACCCCTTCCAAAGAGGCGGGCAATGGGAAAGGATTGAGAACACTAGCAGATTGGTCAAGTATTGCTGCTTGCTTCTAAGCAACACTGGGATTTTTTGTTTAGCTGTCCTTTTCCTTCCTTCCTTCCTTCCTTCCTTCCTTCCTTCCTTCCTTCCTTCCTTCCTTCCTTCCTTCCTTCCTTCCTCTCTTCCTTCCTTCTTTCCTTCCTCCCTTCCTTCCTTCTTTCCTTCTTTCCTTTCTTCCTCTTTCTTTGAATGCACAAAACATTTTTTGAGTATCAAAAAATCACAGATATGGATAACCCTTCCATAAATCTAGTTTAGATCTCACTATCTAACAAACACCAGATTTTTTTTTAGATTTTACTTATTTATTTGACAGAGAGAGACACAGCGAGAGGGGGAACACAAGCAGGGGGAGTGGGAGAGGGAGAAGCAGGCTTCCTGTGGATCAGGGAGCCCAATGTGGGGCTCTATCCCAGGACCCTGGGACCATGACCTGAGCCGAAGGCAGATGCTTAAGGACTGAACCACACAGGTGCCCCCAAACACCAGATTTTTAATTTGACTGCGTGAAGGGGGAAAAAAAGATATTTTTGTTTACCTTCTTGCCCAAATTGGTAAATGGTACATGGGTGTTAGAGCTTGAGTGGCTGCATACACACAACATCTTTTTACACCCAAAGCCAACAACTGCCACGATGATTTAACACTGCAGTCAGGAAAGCTATCGAAAATGCAGCTTTTATGAAAAGGGGACATTTTTATATAAATACAAGGGTGATGTAAAATGAAAAATGCAAAACAAATCCAGAGGTACTTCCTACAAATGATAAGTGTCTGCTATTTTCATTATTATTAAAAAGAAACAGAAGAATAGCAGATGGAGAAAGCTGAAGGAATATGCGTGTGGATTGAAAGACAAAGGAAAGGGGAATAAATGATATCTTAACATTGAGATGTTCGCCTCAGCGGCAATTATCACTGGCATATTCTGTCCTGACAAGGGGAGACAGGAGTTGTATAAAAGGGCTTTTTCATTTTTGCTTCGGGAGTTTGTGAATAACTGGCTTCCCAGGTGACAATCACTCTGCGTCCTCCAAACGCTTCCCTACTCCCTTCGACCCCTCGCAGCCCAAGCACTTAAGACATAAAAACCCCACTGGCTCCTCCAGTGCTCTTCTTTCCTTGAATTGCAAGCCTGGCCTTGATGGACCTAGAGTTTGGAGGATAAAAATAGGAAAAGAAAGGCTACCTTTAAGACAAAAATCTCCTTCTCAGTGTCAGGTGGACCTCCAACATCAGCTGAAATGAAAACATTGCCCTGCTCCATGAGCCTGTCAACAAAAGACCCAGACAAAGGGCCACGTGCTCTCTTGAGCCACTTCAGATCTGCTGCGGAGTTTGATGGTCAGCGTCTGAATGTTCCTGAGGAGAGAAGGATCTCTAGGAAAGTGTAATGTGCTGGCTTCAGGCCCTCCCTGAGGTCCTGTCTCTATGGGGGTTTCACCTAAACATATCTCCCCAGAAGTGCCAGAAATTCCATCAAGATTGGTTTGTAGCACTTGGGTAAACCAATGGGCTATCTTTGCAATTTGGAACATCCTAAAGAGATAGGATTTCAGAAAGACTGGGCTAAACATTTCTCCTTCCCCAAAGAACTCTTTTTCCTTTTTAGGATTCCAGTATCATAGGGGTGGTTGTCATTAGTGACAAACACCTTTGTGTGGATTAGTTTGTTCAAATTACATTCCTATAAGCACACTTTTATGAAATAACAAACAAAGCTCACTTTTCAAAGACGCTAACAATCTATTGGGGAAAAGATTGGGGATGAATATAAAAGTAAAAAGTATAGGACAGTGCATTCGTGCTAACTGAATTACATAAATATGAAATTTCACAATTCAGGGCAGGGGTAAATCAGAAAGCTTCAGGGAGGAGGTAGGACCCAAGCTGGAAGGGCAGATAAAATAGAAGTGGAAAAATGTAGTAATCATCCTACTTTTCACAATGTTCACCATTTAGAGAACTTTCTTAGAGAGAATGGTATCGACTGAACTAAGACTTTTTTAAAATTTTATTATGTTATGTTAATCACCATACATTACATCATTAGTTTTTGATGTAATGCTCCATGATTCATTGTTTGCCTATAACACCCAGTGCTCCGTTCAGTATGTGCCCTCTTTAATACCCATCACCAGGCTAACCCATCCCCCCACCCCCTCCCCTCTAGAACTAAGACTTTTGAAAAATTAACATGAAATGCACTGGTGCTCTTTTGGCTCATGCTACCGGGGTCTGCCCTTAGGTTCTCACAGGTCATCCTGCCCTCTTGCTGCCCTCCTCCTGTCTATTCTACAAAGAGAAGCACAGGGATCTAAAACTCTAATTGGATCTTAGTGTGGCTCCACCAGTGAAAAAATCTTCATGGCTCCTCATTGGTTTTAGGAGAAAATCCAAACCCACATACACAGTTTACAAGGTCATGCACACACCTCCATCCTTAGCGCTCCCCTTTCCAGCATTGAATTCTAGCCATGTTCTCTCTCCTCTCAGTTTAGAACAATAACTCCTACTCCACCTTCCTCCCTACCCTCAGGAAACCTGGTTAACTCCTACACATTCTCTAGGCCTCAACCTAAAGATCATTTCTTTGGGAAACCCAATCTGAACTTTTCCCTGCCCCCCTGCCCCCAGCTTGGTCCCTTCTAACTGCACTACATGTCAGCACTTTTCTGGATTCTGTCTCTATGCTGATGACAAATTAGCCATGGCCTCTGTTCTTGGTGGAACACCCATTCTGGTGGGAGAAGACATAAAACCAAAAAATAAACCCATAAATATACATGACCATTTCAGATGGTGTTAAGGACCATGATGAAATAAAACAAGATGTCGGGCCAGAGACCAATAAGAGCAATGGGGGAGTCAGTGTGTAGGGCACAGTGTGCCCTGCTTCAGTGGAGTGGTCAGGGGAGTTGGGGCCCCTCCAACCATTTTCCTTGTACCTTACACTTCCCCATCACAGGTACTAACAGCCCAATGTGGGAAGAGCCATTTATTCATCTATATTGCCTACAAGATTGTAAATGCAGGGCAAGGCCTGTTCATTTCCTCATTTCCCCCTAATTACTTAACATGGTGTGTAATAAATATTTGTTGAATACATGAGAGATTAGAAGGGGAAAGACTTGGGGCGCCTGGGTGGCTCAGTTGGTTAAGCGACTGCCTTCGGCTCAGGTCATGATCCTGGAGTCCCTGGATCAAGTCCCGCATCGGGCTCCCTGCTCGGCAGGGAGTCTGCTTCTCCCTCTGACCCTCCCCCCTCTCATGTGCTCTCTCTCATTCTCTCTCTCTCAAATAAATAAAAATCTTTAAAAAAAAAGGGGGGGGGGAAAGACTTGAGTTAGATTATTAGAGTTGCCCAGTTAGTTTATGAAAGCGTGAGGTAAGATGATGGTACTGAGGAGAAAAAAGAGAGGCTGGATATGCTCAGCGGCGTTGTAGAGGAAATATTAACAGGACCTGGGGACTAACTGGACAAGGAGAGGCAGTCAGAAGAAGAAATATAAGGGATACCTCCTTCAAGGCTTTGGACTCAGGTTATAGGAAGAATAGAGACAGCTAACTACTCACTAAAACCCATCTCCTTCTGGGATAGATAATATTACCCAGCCTCCTTCACAACTAGGCCACATGACCAAGCTCTAGCCAAGGAACTGTATACAAAATGATGCATGTCACTTCCGGAGTTGGCCAATGTATACTTCCCATACAGATCTTTTCAGTGGCCTTTCTCCTCTTGCATCTGGGTGTCAGCCCCTGAGACTTCCTTGGAAGCCATGCACTGAAGGTGGAAGAACCTCTATCTGCCTGAGTCCTGAATGACTGAACAGAGCCCACTCTTCTTTGCTCTCTGCCCATCTTGGGGGTGGGGGGGATGTTTCTACCTTGAACCTTGCTGGATCAAGGAATGGAGTTAGGACAAGAAATGAATAGAAATATATAAGTTAGAAGAAAAAGATGGTTTGGGTTTGGTGTGAAGAATATGGATAAATTTGATTTTAGGAATGTGGAGTGTCAAGTTTCAGAAAGGTATTCAGTTGAAGACGTCTCAAAGGATGTTGGAAAGAGATTTGACCCCAGGAGGACCAGACTGACTCTTCGGGCTACATAGCTGTGAGCTCTCTGCTATCACTCTCTTATTCTCATTTCATTCAGAGTTTCCTATTTGTGTATTGAGTCTTGCCTCATCAGCTCTGTGTATTTCTTAATCACTAAATCATAAGATTGTGTCCAATGTCATGGACTTGGACCCTCAATGGTCCTCGAGCATCCTAAAGAGAGATGATAATTATGTGAAAGCCAATACATTGGCTGGAAGTGTAGGAAAACCGTATTTCACACTTGTAATTGTAATATGATTAAGGAGGCTATTCTGGAAAACAGTCTGCTTCTCTTGAATTGTAAACTCTCGGGGAACTGGATTCCTGGGATAGAAAGGAAAATCCGTTTTCTGCCCCTTGCATAGAGCCCAAAACATAGTAAGAGCTTAGCAGATGTTAGCTACTCTTATTAATATCATCATTAACCACTCTCCCCTGGGGGGTAAAATAGCCTAGAGTGTTATGACCAACATTCAACCGAGGGGTCGTTGATCATTACAGCTGAAGCCCAGGATTTTCATGGCAGGACTTTCATTGGTGGGGGAGGGAGGAAGCAGAGGTAGGACAACTGTGGGCCTGGGCTCCCCACTAATGAAGAGGGTCAAATTTATACTTTAATCATTTCACCAAATGAGGTGGTATCTTCAGTCACAGAGTTACTCTGACAGGACTGAAAGAAGCTATTCATCATACAACCTCAAACTTGTGTTCCATTTTTGGATCAGACTGCCTATGGTTCCCTAAGAATAACTATTTTTCATAAATCTTTAATTATCTTGTGAGATTAAATTGCATTGCAATCTTATATTAAGTGTTATTAGGTTAAATGTAAACACAAATTACAGGTTCAAAACATGCTATTTAAATAATTTTTAAGCTTCATTTGATTTTTCTATTACAGAGAAGCCTCCAAAAGTCAAATATGAGTCTGATAATTCCTGGCTAGAGATTCCCTAACTTAATGATTTTTAACCAGAGGAGCACATCTGAGTCACTGATGGTATTTCTTGAAAAACAATGCCCCACCCACCCCAAGAGTCTGCTTCAGGTGGGTCCGGATGTGTCCAGACTTGCATCTATTCTGAAACTCTCTGGTATTCTGACCTACAGTTCTGATTAAGATCCACTGATGGAGCCCAGTTGTCTCTCTTGACTCCCAATCCAGGGCTCCTCCCATGGGTTCATAGCCTGCATGTCATTTATAAACACATGTCCTGACCTGGGGGGCCTGGGGCAGGTGCGTTTGCCCTCTTTCAATATTAGCAAGTGAGTGGTTTGTTTCTTGCAATTCTTATTAAATCAGCGCCCTGAAGCAGGACACAATGTGGTGCCTCTTAAAAGCCATGCGTATCTGGCTTCAGAAACAATGAAAGAAAAGAGTTCCCTCCCCCTTTTACTCTCATGAAATTTGGTTTGGGAGACATATGTCCCTAAACTTGAATTACTGATTAACTAAGAAGCTTGCTATATGAATGGGACTTCAGTCCCTATGCCACTGGGCATGGAAATGTGATCGGTGCATTTTCACTTTCCTAGCACAGCAGCCTGAGTCCCGTGCTCTTCGGATCCTGGAACTCGGTGTCTTGCCCTTGGGGCACCCCTCCTGAAGAGGGGCTGAAGTCAAATGGTGCAGCTCCTCCCCTCCAGGACATAGAGGACACTGGGACAGCTGGCCTCTGGTGCTCCAGGAAAAGGCTGAGCATTTGTCGATGCGCCTTAGACTCCTGGGGGACATACAGGGGACGATACAGGACACAGATGCTGCCTACATAAGGCTCGACCATGTGTCATCTTGGTGCTTCCAGAGGGTCACGGCACATTAGCATTGGTCTTGGTGCCTCGCAGAGGGACAGAGCATTCTGTCTCCAGACTTCATTCGAATTCTGGACTTAATGTCTGCACATTTGACACTAAATCATATCCCAGTCTCATGAAATCGATTATCTTGTCTTCTGTTGTTCTATAACTTTATATGAATGTATCTCATCTCCCCCATTAGATTGTATGTTCTTTGGGCAGGAAACTGTAAGCGGTTCATGTTTGTGTCCCCACAGCCTAGGGCACAGTGTGGGTTCACTGATTTCAGATCAAATGAACAGAAGAGCTCAGGAAAGTAGCCCTTGTATAACTCCTGGTTCCCGGTGCTATTAATACGAAGTCACATCCAAATTTGTGATCCTTAGGCTTTGTCCCTAATTGGCAGAAAGATGAAAAGCAATCAAGCTGATCATTGAATATTCCCCTGTTGTTGAGGGTGGCTCTCTGCAGCTAAGTAGATCTGGCCTTTGTCCGTTACTGGGGAATCATCTATGAACATCATCATTTCGAGTTCCTGAAGTTTTTAAAATATTGGGAACACCAAGAAGAAATATAAGAGTGACAGCAGATGGCAAATGAGGTGTACAGTTTGGATTTTTCTTAGTTGAGGTCCAGGCTAGGTTTCCGTAGATGATATATCAATTACTGAGGAAGTGAGCACTTGGAGACACAACCGCTAAGAGTGTAAATCAGTATCACCTGGTGTAAACAGGATTCACACTCTTACTTAACCCACCAATTCTGCTTCTAGGAATCACCTTGAGAAAATAATACGACAAGTGTGTAGAGATATACATTAAAGAAGTTCATAAAAATTTGAAAATATTGGTAACAACACAAATGTCTACTCATGAAGGATTTGTTGAGTAATTTATGATATTGTCTGTACAATGCAATATTCTGGAGCCATCAAAAGGTAATGTAATTTTTTAATACTCTATTTCATCATTTATAAGCTGCCTTTTTAATATTTTAACATCTCTGAAATTAGGGTATGTCTTATTGTCTACAGAGCCTGCCGATTATAATCTGCAGCATTTTTTTTTTTTTTACAGGTACATAACCTTACAATCGCAAGTGTCTTTCATTTGTGGAAGCATGGCATATTGACATGGAAATATAGTCATCATACATGAAGTTAAAAAAGGATCCTACAGAACACTGCATAGAGAGGATCCTATTATGTTATATATATGTTGATTTCTGGAAACATGCATCACATTCCTGATAGTGATATCTGGATAGGGTTATAAGATTATCTGGATAGGCTTTAACTTTCTCTGTATTTTTTTTGGAATAATTTACAAAAATACAAATTATAAAAATAAAGATATTTTCAAATGAACCAGTTGCTTTGTTTTTTCCTTTCTACCCACTATGAGGCCATGACTCTAATTGAGAAGCTCAGGACTCGTTCCCATAAAGGAGCCAGGTGAGCAAATGCAGCCTTTCTCTCCATGGTCATGGCCACAAGTCCATGGCTCTTGGCTCTCGATGATGCCATCCAGATAGTTTCCTGTGGAATGACCTTGCATGGCCCAGCTCCTATATGGCCAGTATTACATTTAGCCCACTAGTACTGATGCTGTAGTTTCTAATGATGAAGGAAGGGGAAGGTACTGTCAGGGAACCTGTTTGTCGAGGGGAGGAAGGAGAAAGAAAAAGTAGTTGTTTGAGGAGAGGAGCTGCCTATCCTGATAATGGAAAAATAAGGGACAGAGGAGGAAAAAAATAAGGCATTTAGAACCTGTTAGCCATTTGTCTTCTTCCGACCTGCCAACTATCTACATTTTTGCAGAAGTGTGGCCATCCCCGTAATACCTCCACTAGGACTGCAGGATTGAACAGAAGCTGCTCATAAGGAGGACTCAGAACACGAGAGTGATCACTTAAAATTATCAGGGCTTTTTTTCATTTTTTTTTAACGTTTAATTGTATTATATCATTTAAACAACCGTAATTAGATGATAACCAGAATCATTTAAATTTATTTGATGTGTGATTTTTAAATTCTTAAGCATTGTGCTAAGTATGTTATTATCAACGAAATTAGCATCCTCACCACTTTTGCTCTCAGTAACTTTCAGCTGCTATTATCTGGAATTTTAGTAGCATCTCATCAGTAAAGGCTCACTGTGGCTCTCCCGTCTGTTCCATTAATAATTTCTTAATTAAATGAGATGACAGCTGTCCCTCTTTGTCCTCACTACCTTGTCACTCTCTTTCTTTCCAAAGTAATTTTTTTTTCTTGTCTTCCTCATTTTTGCTCCTTATTTTTCTCCCCCCACAGACAGCTCCTGGTGTCGTTCACAAATGGATCTGGAATTTCTTCTCTGATCCTCACCCCGCCTACCCCCATCTGTTCCCTCTCTGTCTTCTTGATTTCAGTTCCATATTCATTTCTCTGCTTCAAAAGCTTTTCTCATTCCCTGCCATACCCTATCTCGGGTCCTTTCCTGTGGTCTTGGGTTTCTTTTCTGCTGAGCTCTCATTTTTGCTGGAAACAATTCAATCATGTTACCTGCCTTTCGTGTCCCTTTCTCTCCATATTTCACTTTATGTTCTAAATACCCAGGAATGGAAACACCGCCCTTACACGAAGAGACAGAACTAGTACCAGCTTCAACACGGAAACCCCTGATGACCTCGCGACTGCCCACATCACAGAAACAACCCCATTGCAGCCATCCGTGTACTTTATCAATTCCAAATATTTCCTCCCTGGCGATGTTTTCCTAATGAGAAAAGGGGAGCGCTAACTCTGGAACAAATAGTCTACTTGATACCAGGATAAAACTCCCAGGAGAATGTGTTTCTGACATAGCTCCTCTTCCAGAATTGCCTTTTCCACGGAGATTAGTTTGGGGCACCTGGGTGGCTCAGTTGGTTAAGTGACTGCCTTCGGCTCAGGTCATGATCCTGGAGTCCCAGGATCAAGTCCCGCATCGAGTCCCGCATCGGGCTCCCTGCTCGGCAGGGAGTCTGCTTCTCCCTCTGACCCTCCCCCTCTCATGCTCTCTCTCTCTCTCATTCTCTCTCTCAAATAAATAAATAAAATCTTAAAAAAAAAAAAAAG
The DNA here is from genome assembly GCF_029215605.1 of Mirounga angustirostris. Lineage (NCBI taxonomy): Eukaryota > Metazoa > Chordata > Mammalia > Carnivora > Phocidae > Mirounga > Mirounga angustirostris. The sequence goes on from NW_026991711.1 coordinate 166,873,807, forward strand.
AATTGCCTTTTCCTTGAGACCGTATTGTCATCGCCTCTTGTTGGTAAATAAACCAGCTATGAACTTTAAAAAATAGACCAAGGATTATCTTCGACTGAAGAATAAGAAAAGTGACTCGGAATTCAGCCCTTATTTTATTCAAATTGGCTTATCTATTTCTGAATTGTGTATGAAGAAGCACAGAGAGAACTAAAAAAGACCTTGCTTGATAGGTGAGGGCCCTGAGAAAGAAGAGCTTTTGGATTTGGACGGTTGGATACCCACTAGCACATATGCCTATTTAAACTTAAATTAACTCAAACCAGAGGAATTAAATGTAGCATTCCTTTATCATACCAGCCACATTTCAAGGGCTTGCTAGCTGCTGTAGCCACGGGTCATCATAGGGGACAGCACAGATACACATTCCCATGTCAGCAGCAACATCTGTTGGTTTAGACTATGCGAGGCAGAGGTTTAAGAATCTGGGACTTGGTCTTCTTTGAAGCTGAAGACCCCGTGCCCTATAATAAAATTTATTTTGTAATGCTGCCTTACAGTGTAGGACCCTGAGAGGTCACGTACAAAGGGAAACTGAATTAAATATAATTTCATATAGTTGATCGCTCATGAAGAGATGCTTTTCAGCTTACAAAGCGTTTTCACATCCATCATCACATCTGAAGCTCACAACAGTCCTGTATGATAGAAAAGACAGGTGTTTACATCTTCATTTCCCAGAAGGGGAAACAGCAGTTCAGAGAAATGAGGACTTGTCCAAAGCCACGCTTCTTTGAAACTAGGACGTAAACCCAAGTCTCCTGCTCCAAATCCCTTGATCTTTTCATCGTGCTGAAAAGCACAAGGAGGATGGATGTTATTAAAAAAAAAAAAAAAAAAGATCATGTGCATTAAGAACATTCTAGAAGCCAGGTGCTGTGCCAAGTGTTTATGTGCATTATCTCATGTAACCCCAGCCTGACCTTTAGTCTTAAATGTCCAAGCGCCTCTTTGACCTCCCCCCTTGAAAATCTGCTAAGTTCCCAAAATTACAGGGTCGAAAGTGGCATGGCAATGGCCTAGACAAGAGAGAAGGGTTGAGCTGAAGGTGGTTTTAGTGGAGGTGGAGAGAAAGCAACATGCTTGTGGTATATTTATTTATTTATTTATTTAGCAGTATATTTTAGAGAGCAAGTTCATTGGATTCATTATAGAAAGGGGGAGGGAAACTGAGGAGTCAAGGACTCAGGTTTTTCACAGGAGCAATGACATGGATGTTGGTGCTCTTTAGGGAGGCAGAGTGCTTGTTTAACAATGTAAATCAGGTAATGGTACCCCTCTGTTTAAATTCCTCAGTGAATCCCCATGGCTCTTAGAGCAAGGCCCCAGTCTCTGAGCTTGCCCCACAGAGCCCTTTGTGACCTGACCAATTTCCAACCTCTCTCCTGCCTCCTACCTCGTTTGCTTCCTAAGCTCTGGCCCCAGGGTCTCCTCTCTGTTTCTCCAGCTCTGCAATCCTGTCCTCTCCCTCAGCTTGGCCATTCCCTCCTCTGCCCAGAAAGCTCTTCCTTAGCTCTACACGTGGATGCTCACTCTCCTCTCCCCAGGTCTTAGTTCAAACGTCACCTCCTTAGAGAAGCCTCTTCTTAGCACTCCATCTAAAGTCACCCGCATGGCCACAGTGGAATCCATATCACCCTTTACTTCTTTCGTAGCGCTGCATCACATTTTTAATTATTTCATTTACTCCTTTCTTTTCATGTTGATTGCCTAGGGACCCAGTCACCTGTGTTTTCTGAAATACCTCCCTGAACCTTGAGCAGTGTCTAGCTCCTAGTAGGTCCTAATAAATTTTTATTCAATAGATAAACAACCTTGGGAGTGACTTCCATTATTATTTCCATTTTACAACTAAGAAGGTGGAGGCTTAGACAATCATTTACTGATTGTTTCCCATTCAGTAAGTGGTACAGCCCCAAACGGATCCCAATTACATCTGCCACTAAGACTCTTAATCATAGATCTATGCTGTGTCCTTGTTTTTTAAAGTCCCCTATGTTGGTTGGTTCATTTATTCATTCATCAAACATTTATTGAGCATTTGCAAAGTAAGTGTCAGGTTCAACAGGCCACTCTGAGCAAATACTGGCTCTTCAAAAGTGGGTCTTCATGTAGCTTAAAATCTAGCAGGCAATTCTTTGGTGAGGTGAAAAATGTTCACCAGTTCATTTTACATATTGATCTGATTTGCTTACATCTGTAGGTACTGATTATAATAAAAGAATCATAGGAATAAACCAGTTCTTGAGAGGTAATTTCTTTGTCCCTCACCCCTCCCCCTCCAGGTGAGAAGAATCTTTTCTTTTGGATAATTTTCTGGAATGAAGGTTTTGCAAGATATTTTAATAACTGACCAAAACCAAGTATACATAGCCTATTTGGTATCATCCAAGTGGCTGTCACAATAGACTGAATTATTAGTGACACAGATGTGATCCCTTATGCTGACATTCAAGGAAAATGCAAGGAGGGGCAGAATGAACACTGAGTTGGGAACTGAAAACCGAGTTCTAGGCACAATTCTTCCCCTGAACTAAACTTAGCCAAGTCACAGTCCTCTAAAAATTTCCCTTCATCAATAAAATGGGGGAAAATATATGTCCTGTCTACCTCATACCAAAATTGTGTGAATCCAGTGAAAGAGTTTATGTAATAGTGCTCTAAGAAGGGAGCCTGAGGGGCACAGTCAGTGAAGCAGCCAACTGTGGGCTTCAGCACAGGTCATGATCTCAGGGTCGTGTGATCGAGCCCCAAGTCAGGCTCAGTGCTAAACACAGAGTCTGCCTGGGACTCTTTTTCTCTCTCTCCCCTGCCCCACCCCACTGCGTCCTCTCTCTTCTTCTCTCTCTAAAATAAATAAATATATCTTTTTTTTAAAAAAGTGTTCTAAGAAGCCAAAAGTGCTATACAATGTGCTTCTTCTCCTTTCAGGATGTCCCTTGCTCCTTAGAGGATGGGGAAGGTGGATGGGTCATAGGTACAAGGGGACGCAGAGTGCTATTCCCCTCTCCAGCCTCATCTTTCTTGTTCCTCCATGTCATGGTTCCATGCTGTTGAGCCTTTAGACATGTAGTTCCTTCTGCCTGGAACGCCCTTTCCCCACTGATGATTTTTTTTTTTTTTTGGTCATATTTAAAGACTCAGCTGGAACCTTACTTTCTCTGTTCCTGATGTCCTCTTAGGTAGGGTCATTGCTCCTTCTGTGTTTTTAGAGTGATCTGATGTATTTCTTTTATTGAGCTCATGTTTATAGATCATGACATTGGGAGTCTCATGAGATATGGGACTGTCCATCTTTCACAGGATTGTTTTTTCCACACCCTTCTTCTATTAGCAGCTCATGTCCACCTTCACCCACATGGTGATCATTGGACCCACCATGCTGGTCTGGTGTAATATCAGCCCTTACCCCACTGACTGGTTACGAGCGAGTGATTGACCAAAGCAGAGTATCCCACCCAAAGGGCAGAGTCATTTGGCCTAGGGTAAGCTCCTGGTCCAATTTGGAAATTGGACTGAGAAAAGGAACTGAGGCTCTCTTGGTTTGAAAGCAATAAGCTCCAGAGTTATTGGCAGCCATGTTGTCTGACATGAGCACAAAAGAAGTGGAAATGTTTAGAAAGAGAAGAATGAAATAAACGAGCTGGAGGAATAGAGCTGAGATGGAGCGTCCTGAGCTCTGGAATCCCCATTTCTAGTTGTTTTAAAAGTCATGTCCCACATCTAGGGCTTTCACAAATATACTCTAAGATCCCTATCGTGAATTATACTTATATGAATCCTCATAATGAATTCTCCCCTTACAATGAATTCCTTTTAATGACTCCCCTTTGTGCATAGATGACTTCACGTTGAATTTCTGTCACCAGCAAAGATAAATAAGTAAACAGAAAAATACAGTTTTAATTAATGTATTTGCCTAGGAATCTTTGAATCCTCAACATAGAACACCATCTTTAGCTTATTGTAGTCATCAAATAATTTAGTAAATTAATTATTCCTTATCCAAATTCTTGTGTCATACACTTTTCACAATACTAAATAAAAATGCCTGATCTTATAAATGACTGAACCAATAATGCAGTTACAGCTTTAACTTTTAAATAAGGACTAGTTACTTTCATAAAAATATAACAAAACTGATTGTTTTGAACCAACTTCCAAAATACTAGAATAACTCAATTATAAACATACACATCTATTAAATGAACTGAACCTCTGGGCATTGCATCACAGCAGGGTAACATCGGCTTCAGGAAGTGCTGATTGGCCCACGGTAGACAGGAAAGAGAATTAAGAGTGATGTGATCACCTCAGCTCTATTGCTTAGCACATTCGTGACTCTGGGCAAGTCACCCAACCTCCCTGGGTTTTGGTCTCCTCATTCAAAAGACAAAGAAGGGGTAGGGAGTTAGGCTTACATAATATCTATCTTCTTGACTGCACAAGTGTATTATGAATATTAAATGAGATAGTATACTAAAGTTATGGACAAGCTATTAAAACAATAACCAAAGAAGGTATAACTTCTGTTATTATCCTATTATGTCACTAGCAAATACTTGGATAAGTTGTGTTTCTTCATTTTGTACCTATGGAGAGCTGCCATTAAAAATCTAAATAATCAAGTCAAGTCAACTGGTCCTACAAGCCTATCACAGTTTTACTACCCTGAGCACTGCGACCTGTAATTGGCTGGTGAAAACCACCATAAAGTTCCTTTTAAAGTGAGGTGGGGCATGTGGAGAATATCTCAGCCTATTTTTCTGTAACTCTTTTTGGTGCTTCTCCCTTTTGAAAGGTTCCTCTCTTTTCCTCACCACTCACTGAGTGCTCCTTCCCAAGACAGAAGCCTTTTACAATAATAATAGTAAGTTAGACTTGCCTGACATCTTATTTTGAAGGAAATCGTAATCATCTGTCAAGCAAATATTGTCCCCATTTAGGGGCTGAAGAAGCTAGTCCGAGGAGAAGAGGCTCTTGGAAAGCCACCTCTGGTGAGTGACAAAACCGAAGGGAAAATGCTGAATCTTCTGTCACATTATCCGGGGCCCATTAACAAAGGCCCTGTTCTTTCTGTACAAAAATAACCAAAGCAGGAACATCTCAAAACCCTTTCCTACCGTCGTGATGGAAATGAGTGGGCACTTAATCACTGCTCTCCTCTGTGCCACATTTCCTGACCCTTCTTCCTCATGGTACTCTCCAAGAATTGCAGGAAATCAGACCTCTAATATGGAAAAAATAACACTTAGCAAAGAAAATGGCAAACATTTCCACCAGGGTAGTGTTTTCTGAGAACACGCTGATTGGCTTTTCGGGGCTGAAGTCTCTGGAGAAAGACGAGGACTGAACTTGGAAAACACTCAGCCCCGCTGCCAGCCCCCTAGCCTCTCTGGCGATTTCAATGTTAAGGAGAATCTGAGCCAGGGCGAGGAGTGGGGGGGGGGCGGGGCGCAGTACTTGGGGTGGGAGGAGAGAGGCTGTGTGCTGTGAATGGGGCTCCTCTCATGGTCTTTCTTTCTCTGAGCCCAAAGCAGAGGCTGCTGGTCCAAGACTTGGGGTGCGTGTGAGCAGCGTGTCCGATTTCTCAAAGACTATGATTAGATTCAGATCCGGGAGGCTCTCCCCTGAAATGTTGAAGCTTGCCATTAGTAATGATGATGAAAGCCAGCACTTAACTGAGCCTATACCACAGCATGTGCTGGGCATTTAGCATTTGCCAGTTGCATTGTGTCCATGTTGTTAATATGTTAACATGTAGCATGCAGCAGGTCAGGACTCGCTGAGCATGTAACAGGTGCCAGTCCCATCAGGTCCATGCATTAACTCACATCATTCTTAAAACCATCTTCCAGTTGCTAATAGAGGATCAGACCGTCAACCTGGGGGACCATTCATAATTGATGTCTGATTGCATCTCATGATGCTTTTACATTTATCTTTGGACATAAAAGCTTCCGATGTTCTTAGAACTTATCCCAAACCCAAAAAGGAAGCTCTGTTAGACTTGACACAGAAGGAGTTGGAAAAGCGGACCAATTTTCTCTATGCAACCATGTCCATGTTTTTCTGCAGTGCCTAAATGTTAGGGTTTCCAAGTGTTTCAGCAAGAGAGTGAAGGCTGCATTCCCCGTGCAGCAAAGAGAAAGAAGCCATGCATCATCCGTGTGTGCAGAGCTGTATCGCACAACATAGCATTAAACCTAAAAGGAAGTTTTGTCTCAGAAATCCAGCGATGTAGATGATAAAGTTTTTCCTTAATGTGCTAAAAACTGCCTTTTGTGAGTGTAGGGATCATATCTGTTTGTTGCCATTTGCATATCCAGAGCCTCATGCCGAGATTAGCTAGCATTAAAGCAGTCTTGATAAATTTTTGTTTAAGGAATGAAGAGAATGAATGAAAAGAGGAACCATTCTCTGGGGCCATTCTACATTGCTGTTCTATAATTTCTGTATCAAATGTTTCTTGAAGTTATCACAGAATTTAAGAATAAGAAAGGACTTACACATTCATCTAATCTATTCTCTTGATTTTTTAGGAAAAGAAAACGAGGTCCAGAAAGGCTAAATGATTTGCCTCAGATCACAGCCCATGAGAGGCCTAGTTAGAGCTAAGAAAATGTTTCCTGACTCCTCATCCACTGTTCTTTCTGCCTGCACTGTCTCACACATGAATTAATAGGGAAACCCATCTTTGTCTTTAATAGAATTCTGTGTTTTTCCCCATTGCTGCAGCTTTTCTTTTGGTTCTCCTGGTGCTCTGATTTGTTTTCTCTTAGTTCCTCAATCTTTTGAAAAGAAATGTAGCAGAAATGTGAATGAGGAGGAACTGGTGCTTCTGGTAAAGTGAGTGGGTCAGTGCAAGTGTGGGAGTATATTATAAATTAGGAACATGAAAAATAGGACTATTTGCAAGGCTGTGTTGGATATTCTGAGACACTTGACAAATGAAGAGGTAGACCCTTGTACAATGCCCTGAAGAAGTACACGAAAAGTGCCTGTCTTTTCCTTCTTGCCTGTGGCCACTCACAGCTCTGGAAAGATAGACACTACCTGCCTTGTCTCTGCACCCCCACTTCCCCTAGCAATAGCTGACAGCCAGTGATGAGCCCTAGACCCGAACTTGGCCAATTACATTTTTCCTCATGGAAAAATAGAATTGGGGCCTAGAGACCGTCTGTTCCTGGGGGTAGCCAGGTGACAGGTCCTGTAGAGGCTGGGATGAAGGGAGTTATTGGGGGCAGCTGGGGGGGAAGGTATGCAGGACCATATATGATGGTTGAGGAAGCAAAGAAGTTCGTTCGTGGAAGGAAGGGCAGAGCAGAACAGAAATAAAATATGGCAGTGGGAGTGCGAAGCCCGATGACTCTCAGATTCCCTCAGAGACAATTGACCCACAATGAGTTGTCATGAAATTCCCCTGCAGCTTTTTACAAATCTTTTTATCTTGATACAATTGTAGTAAATTTTGTTCTTTGCAAAGAGATGTTGACTTCTGAGTTAAAAGAACCGGGAGAGCAAAGGGGCAGGTGAACTGGTTCTGGAAAGGGAAGAGCACTTTGAGAATGAGGGGAAGCAAAAGAGAAGAGCCTCCAGAAACAGGAAGGGGACCAGGGAAGACCAATGCCTGGTGGAGCCGGGGGAGTTGGGTGCCGATGGCCGCCTTCCAGATCCCCCATTGACTCCATGCCCAGCCAGCCTCATTTTCCATCCCCAAGAGCCAATCAGCTGCTCATTGCCGCTGCGCAGGGAGAGAATCAAAGGGATTTAATAATGGTTGGCAAATGTCAAATTACATTGAATCTAAACCAAATTCCAGACATTTAGGGCTGCATAGTCATTAACAACCAATTAGTGAACTCGCTTTTCAGTCAAAGCATTTTTTATACCCTCTCCTTTCCATGACAAGGAAACACATGCTTTGGTGGCTGAGCAATACATCACTCCTTGAGCTTACTCAGAGAGGGAACAATCTAGTCCCTGTTCTCTTGTGGTTTTCGGGTCCTTGCTTGCTCCCCCAACAGCACTTTCAGGAGTGGAAGGAAACTTTAAGTGGTGTTTGTACATCCCATCCTGAGAACATGAGGAACTAAGAGAGAGAGATGGGTCATTTTTTTCTCTTTCTTGGGAATCATGAAGTAATAAAAGGTAAAAAGGATGCGGAGAATCATCTAAAACCTTTTCTCTAGTTGGAAGCAAGGGACTTTGGATGCTGTACATTGAAGAATGATGCATACCAATTACACAGGGGGGCATTAGGTGAACTCATTTCACCTCTAATGGCCCATGTTCTGATGCAGCGGGATTACATTCCAGCAACAGAGCCGTAAACATTTACCACAAAACAAGACGACGCTCTATTGATTGCTGAGTATTTGCTTCATCCTTCCCTTTCCAAATGAGCTCAGATTTATGGCAATTCCCTTCCTGTTCCCCAAGCCAACCACCTCCTCTCTGGGGTGCTACGGGTCAGAGGAAGGAGATAAGCAGGCAGCTGTATGCATATTTTCAAGGAGAGCTTTTGCAATCATTTTGAAAATTCCCTTTTCCACCTAGTTTTCCCTGTTAGGTCTTCCACGGGCCTATTTTTAGAATAACTTTCTCAGAATATAGAAAAACCCATATTCTCCAACTGTGACATGGATTTCTTCTTCTAGTTCAGCTGATAAAACCTGGATGTGAAACTGGGCTTAGCTCAAGGGCTTTGAGATAGCAGACTCCTCTGGGGTCCTCAAGCTCTTAGTCCCAGGTGACTTCTGCTTAAAAGATGAGCTTCAATGGCATCAAGGGGCAGTGATGAAGGAGGCAAAGTTTTAAAAGACAAATAGGACTTGACACAGAGTGGGTGCTGTTGGCGTCTCAGAAGCCAAGGACAGGGCCCAGACTTTGGTCTCGTGCCCAGAGAGGGTGAGTCATTCAGACCTGGTAATAGGCTGGCGTTCCTATGCTCAGGTTAGGACTCTCCCAGAGATCATGTCAGCACAGGGCATGAGCTGCCAAGGCCAGATAAGAAGATCGAATCAAAACCAACAAAGAGGAACCTTGCTATCCCCAAAGAGTTACCGCCAGAGTTCTTTTCTAAGACCCAGAGAAGGTCTGTTTCAGCACACAATCAGGAGAGAGTCCCTGGGACTTTACCTGACCAGCTACACTGTTGGAGGTCCCCCAGTAGTAACTGGTAGGAGGGCAATTCTCATCGTGTCAGATCCTAAACAAATGAAGTCTGATGAAAAACATACCATACTCTGAGCAAATCATAAGTACATATGAAAATCCATATTTTTAGAGAATTAAAACCAGAAAACACTTACATGAAATTATAAAATGTTGCTTTGCCTTACATATGATTGTTTCTCAGACTCTGAGGTGCTCTGAAAAGGACCCCAAGAGAACATGTCAAAATGTGGATGTCTAGGTCCTACGCCCCAAGGAATCCAACCCAGGTTTGGGATGAGACTCAGAAAATTGCACTTTTGAAAAGAACCTTTGATGATTCCGATGTGGGTAGTCATTGGTTCACACTCTGAAAAACACCACACCCCGTTGGCTTCCATATGCATTTAAACAGAGGTCAATTTCTATTTGGGGGACAATGATGTCGCATAAAACAATTTCCGCCCTCCCCCCCATGTTGTAATGGACAGGACTGTGAGCTAAGAGAGAAAATTTACATTTGGTATTTTACAATGCTGATTCTCTAAGATTCATTTTATTATTATTTTATGATTGCTCATGTGTCTTTTTTTTTTTAAAGATTTTATTTATTTATTTGAGAGAGAGAATGAGATAGAGAGCATGAGAGGGGGGAGGGTCAGAGAGAGAGGCAGACTCCCTGCTGAGCAGGGAGCCCGACGTGGGACTCGATCCCGGGACTCCAGGATCATGACCTGAGCCGAAGGCAGTCGCTTAACCAACTGAGCCACCCAGGCGCCCGCTCATGTGTCTTTGTTAAGAAACATGCAAACGGGTATGCATGTGGCCGACACAGCTTGGAGAGCACACATATCCTGAGTGACTGACCCACTGTGTGGAGATCACAGTGTTTAGCAAATGAAGACATGTTGGAGTCCTCCGTGTCATCCTGCAGTTTTCTAACTGTACCTAGAGGAGCCAGGAGAACGACCCAAACCATTCTCTTATAGCACCATTTTAAGTTATGCTGAAAACTGTACACCCTTCAACTGGGACACAGTGATGCTATAAAGAGGAAGCAGGGAGGAGGAAGAAGGGGCACCTGGGAAGATGAGGCCAGGTCACTGGGACAATGCCAGAGAGGGAGGCCCAATATAGGATTTTCTGAAGACACCAGGAGGGAGAGAGGAGGGAGAAAGAAAAGAGGAAAAGAGAATAAATGGGAACAAAAATGAAAAAAAAAAAAAAAATAAGATTGGGAACAGAAAGGTGTTAAAAGTTCCCTGAGCCAAAGACAAGATTCAGATTATAGTCAGTCATTAATATTGTCATCATATATGATATATATTAGGGTGTGGTGCGATTAGCTACTTCTAAGCAGGGATGGAAAATGATTTTGTAACAGATTTGACACTGAGTGACTCCTGTAAGGTTTCAAGTGGCAAATCTGTGTCTTTGTTTCTGTGAGTTCTCCGGAGCATGTAAATAAGATCAGGGTGTTTATTTCTTATAGCCTGGATCCTTTGACAGGCGATCCCATAATCCCAGGTCATGTGCCTCTCAGAACCGGCTGCAAATTTAACCCCAAGAAGACAGTGTGTTGTGGAACTGCAGAAAATCCATCGGCTTGCTTTGTCTTTCATATTATTTGGAGTCCATCGGTGATGATCCTTTAAACCTTCCCCCAGAGACTCAAGTGCATTCCCATTTTTCTGAAGGGAACTGGACTTTCTACTCACAAGACCAGCACCCAGGAAGTTGTGTTTCAAGGAACAGAACCTAGCCCAGCAACCAGGGGTCTGTCATTGTCATTATCAAGCCAGAAGCCACCTGTTTGCTGGTAGCTGTTTCCCGTGATAAGCTCTGCAGACCAGTTTCCCGCAAACTCTTATTTTGATCGTGCAGCAGACTGTGCCAGCGACAAAGTACTGCTTCAGACCCTTTATGAGGTCACTTGACTCTCCTGCGGAGTTCTGTGGAGACGGGCGAAGAGCTGCCCCCCAGGCTGTTTACTCCTCTCCACCGCCCGAGTCCCAGAGTTAGCCGCCTGTTTCTGTGGGTTTTTTTCCTATCCATAATCCCCCTCTCTCTCATCCGCCTTGCACATGAAGCCTTTTCTGGTGAAAGGAGAGAAGAAACTCATGCACAGTAAGGTACACACGATGGATAAGACATAAAGAGTCACTTCTTTCTGCCCACTTGTAGTTTAAAAGCAGGAAAGCCACTAGGCAAAAAACTAAATATTTAGGAGTAGACTATCAAGTGCCTGGAAGAAGGTCGGAAAAATATTTTGAGGGTTGCATCGTGTACATATATATATATATACATACACACACACATGCACACACACGTACAGACGGTGGCCTGGGTATTCCAGGAAACATACCATGAAGTTGAGTACATTTCTGAAGTCATATTTTATAGTATATACACTTGTTTCTAGGCACTGACTATTGATCTGGGGGTGGGGGGCAGGAGGAAAACGTGATTTTCTTGATGCAGTCAATGCCTAACGTCCAGGGCTCCGTCCCCAGGATAATGGCGTGACCTGGCCATGAGCCCATCCACTGAGAGTGCTTCTCCCCGAGGGAAGACGGGTGTTCCAAGGATGGGAAAACATGGCAGAGAATGCATGCTCGCTTCACTCACGGTCACATTATCTGCTTTCTCCTAAGAGACCTCTGGGTCCTTAAGGAACTTCCCAGTCATCAAATCAGTCTTTATTAAATTTTCACAAGCACTTAGTTTAAGATTCAATTTGAAATGTGCTCCAAGGAGCATCATATGGACTAAATAATTAGCTAAGGGGAAATGGAACAGGAGAGATTTTAGACTATGGCACAGAACAGTGTCTCTCTACTACCGCCAGCAGTCATTGCCTTTTAATGTGACACAACGGGGATCACTTTTATCTTGAGTTATACATTTATTTTCATTTGTATTGAAAGGAAAAACAGTTGAATCAGTGGTTTCAGATATATTTTTGCTTAGGAGAAGCTAAAACAGATATTTAAGGTTTCAAACCGTGGGTTGATTTAAAAAATATATATTAAGGAAGTAATAGTGCAAGGATATCCCAAGAATTCTGAATGTCGTACTCAAGTGACTAAAATTTGAGAAATTTTGAGAAATGCTGCCAATATTGGTAGAGTATTATTGAATATCGACAAACAACACTGTGTTAACTCTTGTTCGGCAAAGGACGTGCTAGACCGCCTTGGGCAAGTTGCAAACTTTCTGAGCCACAGTATACTGAAGTACAATAGTAGCCTTGGAAGAGATCTCTAACTTCCCATCCAATTCTCGTGTGTGAGGATTTATCCATATTAAAGGTTACCTTCTGAAACTGATGGGGAGGAAATGGGGAAATGAAGTCAGTGTGGCCAATGGTGATGTCATGGCTAGACGCATGTAAGCATCATGTTAGCTCCTGGATTACCTAAAAGCAGTGAGGTATAGAGGTAAGTCCACTGGATTGAGAGTCAGGGGACCTAGAAGCCAGCTTTGCCATTTACTCTGCCCCGTGGGCCTTCACAAAGTCATGTGCCCTCTTTGAGCCCCGAGTTCTGTATTTGTGAGGTCAAAGGGTCACGGTGGTGAATGATACCTATTCCATGACTACACAGTCTTGTTGTACAGCTCAAATGCACTGCATGTGGAATGAAAATCCTATACAAACCTAAACCTTGTTCTACCACCTTTTTGGAAATGTCATTGTCATTTCACTATTTTAAAATAGTATGGTGGTATGTACAACCATACTGTGATCAGACAGAATTGTTTAAAAAGTAAAAGGTTAAGGGGAGCCCGGGTGGGTCAGTCAGTTAAGCATCCGACTCTTGATCTCAGCTCAGGTGTGGATCTCAGGGTTGTGAGTTCAAGCCCCGGGTCAGGCTACGTTAAAAAAAAAAAAAAAAGTAATAGGTTAAGTTCAAGGCAGTCAGTATCGATCATTTTTAATAGCTCAGATAAAATGTTTAACGTTGGAGAAGGAATCATGAATTGGCTCATCATGGATAACCCAGAAAACCATCACCTAGCAGTCACCTCAAAATCTTGCTTCTCTTCTTCTAAACCTATAATCAGAGTGGAAGATGAGCTAGATATACCCAGTTATTTATCAATTGCACTGAGCTCTGCTTTTTATGAGTTTCCTCTTCATTACCATCAAGTACCCCCAACTGGATATGCAACTTCAGATGACAACTGTCACGAGGTTTATGCACATCACACCCCTAGGATAGCCAGGTTACACTTTCAGACAACAGCCTGTTGAACTGGGGTTATAGTTATTTTTGCCCTTACTAAGTTACCAAGCTTGCTTCTCTGATCTGCTAGTTGATGAGGAGGTAAATATTGCTAGAAGTTGACACAAAGAGCACGCAACTTCTAATAGGGAGGACACAGGAGAGAAGGTAGAGTCACTGAGTGTAAAGTGTGTGAGGTCAGTAATCCCAAAGTCTGAAGTCATCCCTGAGCTTATACTGTATTGCAAAAATGGATGCTCGAAGAGGTTGTAAAGTGGGTAGTGTATTTTTAGACATATTTTAAGCGAAAGTTAAGTCTCTAAATGTGGAAGATTCAGTTGTCTAGAATAACCCCTTATGTAAACCATCTCGTTTCCTTATGTGAAATTATTGGACTTACTACCCTCTCCTCATTCCAGCACAGTGCTGGTTGTCCTCCACCTAAAATGTCCAATTTGCTATCCTTTTATAAGTCAGCTTATTATTACAGAATAATAACCCTTGTTCTTTTTTTAAAAAAATATTTATTTATTTTAGAGAGAGAGCAAGCACGAGCGCAGGGAGGGGCAAAGGGAGAGGGAGAATCCTTAAGCAGACAGCACCCTGAGCACGGAGCCCGACATGGGGCTCAATTCCAGGACTCTGGGGACCATGACCTGAGCCGAAATCAAGAGCCAGTCACTCAAACCGAACTGAGCCACCCAGGCGCCCCATAATCCTTGTTCTAATACTGCAAAGCTATCTTATCCTTCCTCCTGCAAAGAAATTCTAGGCTAATGACTTTGGCTATGAGAATTAAGTTACTCATCTAGTTATGGAGCATCTGAATGACCGGGCACCAGGAGACTGGTGTGTAGACTCTGGACCAGCGCATTTACCCTGGATCCCATAGTTTCTCCTCAGTCAACCTCGGGCTGCCCTGTTGCCCAGCTCACTGTTTGCTCGGGGGATGTGGCAGCTGATATTTACAATTTTCAAAAACATTTTCCTGGCCCCTGCAGTGCCTACTGTTCCTTGTAGCTTAAGTTTTATTAGGGTGAGGACATAATCACTCAGCTCCCCTTCTAAGCCCACCGCAACCATCCTTACACCTGCTTTCCTGTTCAGAGACTGGGATGTGTCTGTGCCAATGTACTGAGTTCGGTGGCTGCAGCCACAGTTTTTTTGTGTGAAAATTTATGGAAGAGTTTCTTGTCAGATTCACTTGATGAGGGACTGAAGTTACTCACCATTGTATCCGTTTCCAAATCCAAAGCATGAAAAGAAAGCTTGAGGAGCGCCGTGTCCCTGGGAAGTGAGAGAGGTGTTTACTGTTGTTTCCAGTTAATGACACCACTTCTCTTGGGGACTCGCCCTGCAAGGAATGCTGGGATAATAACACCAGTTAGGTTCTCTCCCTTCCTCCTCACTTGGATGTTCTTGCCTGGAGGTCGTGCGTGGAAGAGATTTTCGTGAGTGTTCTTTTTGGGGTCTGAGAGTTTTCCCTAGGGCTTTCATCTGCCTCTTCTCCTGTTTGAGGCTGCTCGTATTTGCATCCACCTTCCTGCCCTCCATGGCGCTACCGGAAGTTCTCCACCTCGGGTCAGCCGTCTCTTCCTCACTTTGTTCCCAACCATCTCTTGTACGCGGACTCCCCCTCCCCTCCCCTCCCCTCACGTATTCCCTCCAGCCTTGGCCCTTCTTCCCTCCTCCACAAACCGCTTCCAGTTATCCTTTCCAAATATGCTCCTATTGAACACTGTCCCAGAACAAACTTGCCCCGTCTCTCACCAAATAAACTGCTTTCAATAAGCCTCTCCTAACCCCTGAAACAAACATCCCATAATCCACCTCGTTCTAAAATATTGCTTTTCATAACCTCCAACCATTTACTCCCCTCCCCTCAAAGAAACAAACTATCTTCAGAGTTCCTTCTTATTTCGGAACTGAGCTACCTCAGTGAAACCATAAAACACACGTACACAAACACACACACACACACACAACCAACAACCTCCCGAACCAAGAAAAATGACCTAATATAATCCCGACTTCCCCCTCTCTCTCTGAGAAAGAAAACTCTCGTGAGGTATATAAGGACCAATTTGTGTCTCTTTGAGGATTTTCTTCTTCCCGACGAAATGAGCTAAGGAGAAATACAGTAAGGCATTCCAAGGCCAAACACATTCTACTGTTTATTACACATATTACATTCTTAAATAAAAATGCGTCACATAACATTTTTTGCATAGATATCTTACAATATACCAATTTAAAAAAGAATTATGAAACAGACCAGTAACAAAAATAAATTTTTTCTTCATTAATAATTTTGTAACATTAACATACCACCATCATATAATACAAATAATAGTTTTAAATCTTAAGACTTTTGTACAGCAAAAAAACTTGACAAAGTAATATATTTATATATATATATAAAAAGCTTAAAAAAAATAAAATGTCAAAAAAAGGCATAACCGAGGGCTATAAGACTGGGTACTTCTGTGATATATTATAAATACCAGAGAAGGCCTGAGAGAATGTGACCGAGGGGAGGAGGGAGAGGGGAGGGGGCTGGGAGGAGGTCTCTCCGAACACACTTGTTAGACACATCTGGCAAAAAGAAAATGTATAGTGCAAAAATAAATTTCTTCAAGCAATTGTTAAGAGGATAACAGAGACTGGAAAGCAAAGTGGTGGTGGCTGGGGAGTTGTGTGGTGGGAATGGGGACAGGGTGATGAGAGAGGAAGGGGGACAGGGTGATGAGAGAGGAAGGGTTTTGGTGGGGGTGGGGCTTTACAGAAAGGAAGGGGAGGCTGCAAAAACATTAAACATTTATTTTTGCCTCTGTGTTAGCAAGGAGATCTTGGCCATAATAGGTGTATTTTTCCTCCCTGGAATGAAGCAGAAGTGAAAGATAAGGAAATTAAACCAAGTCTGGGTTTAGATAGGAAATGCATGCTGGAAAAGAAAACTAAAATAAAAAGGTTGAGAACCAGCCAATGAGCCCCAAAGCCTTTCAGGGCCTAGATTTGCAGAAATCATTCTGCCTCCAGTCCCAAGGCCTAGGATTAAAATGTCCCCTCTCCCCACCCTCCGCCCCTCCCCTCCATGTGGAGCTCCCAGTGTGGTTTCAGTATACTGGCATTATAAGCATCCATCCCCCCCAAAAGATATTAGGCACTGGTGGCTACTCCTCTTAAACGTCAGTAGCCTGTTTTCCTTCTGCGAAGGTACACTAGGTACACGTGGCCACGCGTCTGGGCGTGGGCACACATACCACCCTCATTATTCTGACGTGGGGTCCATTTTATGGCAGTAGACAGAAGCTGGAGTCAAAGCAATTTACGATTCCAAAGCTTACGGTTGAAAAAAATTGTATAAACAGTCCCCAACAAAGAACATATCACCCTTCCCTCGTGACCGCTGAGAGGGAGCCCTGTTTGAAAAGAGTATCTGGTTTGGGATATTAGTGAAGTGACGGCCTAGGATTTCGCTCTGCCATTTTTGATACCTGTTTCCCGAGGACTTACAAACGCAAATGCAAAACACCTGAAGAATACAGTACTCTATTGGAAGGGCGCGCAGAAGAAAGTGAATTGCAGCTTTATTTTTCCCCCTTTTCCAGGATCTATGAGGAACCAGCCGAGGGGATTTAAGAGTGTTACAAGCAAGAGAAAACCCCGAAGCCTCAGGGATCTCACACTGACCAGCAGTTTTTGTTTCCTTGGACACATTTTTGTTGTTCCATCTCACGTATTCCCAAAGATCCTCACTGAGGAAAGCAGGCCGTCAAAGAGGCATCGATGTACGCTCAGGCCAGCCCCTCTCGTTTCCAAACTGAGATCTCACCATGTTTACCGAAATGCAACCCAGACCCGGAATTCGAACTCTCTCCTCCTGCCCCCCACCCCACGCTTGGCAGGTGGCCACTTCCGGAAGAGGCCAGGGAAAGTTTCCACAAGTACATTTCAAACAGGTTCTACTTAGTGAATTTTCACTTTGGCAAAGATCCAGGTGCAAAATTATGGCCAGAAATGCCGGCCCTCGTAAGATCTTTGAAAAAGAAAGAAACAATGAACCTGATTTTTGCAGTTAAATACGTTGCATCTCTCCGACTTTCCCTACCTTCTTCTTATCCTAAAACCAACTCATGCAAAAGAGAAGACAAAAGCACTTTGCACTGGATTTTATATCTTACGGAGCGACTTCCATCGAGGAAATCATTTTGAACTAATGAAACCGATCACTAGATGTTGCCGTTCTTGCCGGTGGAGTTCATTTCTTTTGACTTTGCCATCGCATTCAGGCACGGGGGCTATGGGCGGAATATTCTGAATGCACTAGGTGAGCTGCCCTGAAAGTCCCATTTAGTTCCCCTTTGATGCAAATAGACATGGCTACTCTGGAAGCTTATCCCCAACTAAAGTCCTTAAAAAATCTTCTCTGGCTTCTAGATTCAAAGAAGATTTTTTAAAAATAGGAATCAGTTCTGCTAATCGTGCGTGAGGTTGGCTGTCTTTTTTACCCTGTTATAATCAGGCAATCTAAGATGTAAAAAGGGCACAAGAGGTGCAGGAGGGGAGGAGATGGGGGGTTTGAAGGGCTTTGCAAGGGAAAGCACATAGAGAGGAGAAGGAAATGGTCAGCATGAAGTTCATTTTGGGGTTTCCGATATTTTTATAAAATGCAGCTTTGTCATGGAATCTGAACATTTCTTTTTCTGGACACAGTACTCATCACCACCAGGCTTTAAGCTGGGCCAATTAACCATCAGTGGGGCAGGAGGCCAGTAGCTAGGAGAAGCATTATAATTTCATTGTTTCCACATCTTTGACTTACAGCCATGTGGTAGGAGAAAGAAGCACAACTTGAAACAAAGAAAATTGTCAATGGCTTAGAAACACGCTTTCTCTATACATCAAAGTCGGAACCCTGGATCAGATGTGCTTGAGGGGACAACCACAAGAAACACCGTGCCAGGTTTTTCCTTCCAAATTTGGGATCCCCGGGAATGTCAGGAGGTAAATGAGAAAGCAACGGTTTAATGTGTCTCAAATGTCCAGTAAAGCACTGTTTTAAATAACCTGTCCTTCTGGGAGCCAAGTATCTTCAGACGGTGATTTCTTGGAGAGCCTGTTCACTCTCCGCAGACTCTTACCGACCATCTCTAACCATTTCAGAGATGATGGACATGTTCTCACAAATCCACTTCCAAAATGGTGCTACCCTCGCTTTTAGGGATAGGTTATCATTCGCAGGTGTCACTCGGGCTAGAGAAGAACAGTTTCAAAGCCATATGCTTAGCACCCACCAAATTTCAGGCCAATTCTCACAGTCCACAAAAGACTCTGAAGCAAGCCAGCCCCACCATCGTGGTTCAGCGCACCCTGCTCTGAGAAAGGTCAGGAACACAGTACAAAGGACCTCACTGATACAAGAGAGAGGAATCACTGAACATTTCAGACACTAATGAGGACCAAAGGGCCTTTGTTCCGCCACATTCAAATGAGAACTTTTCAAGACCACAGATGACAACAGGGAGCAAACAAGCAATGATTACTCTTTTGCATTCTTTTTTTTTTTTTTTAACTTTCTTTTTAATAGAGCCTTGCATTGGTCAGTTCAAAAATTAAATTCAGTATTATAAACCCTTAATAATAGCATTTCGAGAGGCAAGAGCAGCTCCAGCTGGGGAGAGAACATTTGTAACGGGTGGCAGCCACGGCTCTAATGCCTCACTGATATGTGCGTGCGTTCATGCTGGAGGCTGCTATAGAAAGGGAAATCAACGAACCAACAGAATCTGGGGTGTCTAAAGTTTCATCTAGTGCACTGACTGGAGGCGCTACAGTTGAACACAGCTGAGGTTTAAGGTCCCTCACACATCCTTCACCCAGAAAGGATGCACCACACATTCAAATATAATCCCATGAGACGCCCTGATGGACTGGCCCCGAAATGCACTCAAATGCAGTAGAGAACTATGAGATTGTCAGCAAGCAGTGCTCCAGAAAATGTTTCTAAGTCATGTCTAGTTTTAAATCTTTGGAATAAAACTGATTTTTTTTTTTTTTTAAATACCCTCCAACTAACATACACAGAATTGCCTCCGGCAAATGGGCAGATTTTTAGGTGTGTGTGTTTTAGGGTGGTTTTTCTTTTTGTTTTTGTTTGCTGTTGTTGTTGCTGTTGTTGGTTTTTGTTCTTGCTGTTGCTGTTGTTGTTGTTGTTGTTGTTGCTGTTGTTTTGGTTTTTGGTCTACCTTGCAAAAGGGGAAAAGAGAAAGAAAACTTTAAGGGCCAGACCTCAGAATGCCCAGGTGTCCCATCGGTAAGCTACCGCATTTGTGATCAGGAGGCTCCTTTACCCTTTGATGGGCACTTTTCAACATTTCAGGGAAATCAAAGGTTGCAGAAAGCTGAGAAACCAAATGCCAAGGATCTTGAAGGTTGCTGTCATACGTGTATTTGTGTTTCTTATATTATTATTTCCTTTTAAAGACTTCAGTTTTGCATCCCAAATAGGTATGGGGCGGCATTTTAACAGTCAATGAGTCAAACAGTCAAAGGAGGGCAGAAGGGGAGCCAGCTGGTATGAAGGAGCAGCAACCATGTGCGGACCCAATGCCATTTTTGTTTTTTAGACGTGTCTTGAAGGGATGGTCCCAGAATATACAAAATATACAATCTGTCCTAATAACCACCCCGCTTGCTTGCATAGGCCATTGAATGGTCCTAAAGGCAGTCTTTGGAGTTGAGGCCAGTGCCAGCTAGCTAAGAATGCGGGTAGATAAGAGACCGATAGTGGATGTGTGTGGGATGAAAAGTGAGGAATGTGAACCCCCTTGGAGTCAGCTTGCAGAGTAAATGTGAGGCCTCTTGATCCTGGGTGCTCTAGGTCACAAGTCATGGTGGGTCTAGCCAAAAAGATTTAGAAACGTGTCTCTCCTTTTAGACAGACCATGAGAGAAACTTCTCAACCCTTTCCTTAAATGTCCACCCTTCATTCCCACAATGGCATTTTGAATTGTGTGTTTTAACAAGTGGGGGAGTATGAGCTCAGTGGGTATGAGAGAGGAAGATAGGATGATGTTTTCTGAAGCCACTAGACTCGGGAGGCATCCTCAGTTTTCCCCACTCCTGGAAAGAGTGATATTTTTGGCTTTTTGTCAGGTCATACCCCAGAGTTAGGTTAAACATGCAGCTGCCCTTTGAGACTAGCGACATCTATAAACTGGTTATAGGGTAGCAACAACACACAGCACGGGGTTGGTCACTATGCGCTGAGGTCAGGGTGCCTCAAGGGGGATGAGAGAACTGTGATGTCCCATCTGATTGGCTGCTTCGAGAGCTGGACATCCAGGTGCCGAGAGAGTCCTGGAGAGGTTTATTTAGTCCATGGAGAAAAGATAAAACATTTAAGCTTCCAAATAAGCTTTTCAAGTTTTCGTTAGCAAAAACAGAGAGATTAAAAAGAAAAAATCTAGCACTGGCAATAAGGTGAGGCTCAAGGGATATACTGTGATTTATCATCAAGGACTTTATTCTCTTGGCCACTTTGCAGTCATGCTAGAAGTTTCCAGAATCCCTAGTGCATATGGTGTGCAAGAGTCAAAAAGTAAGAAAAGAAAACTCCTCCCTTGAGAGTGAAGTCTAGAGAAATGCAGGCCAGAAAGGTGTAAGGTGTTATTCCAGAGTCTGCCGTCGCTAAGGCCGTCGGTATCGACTCGAAAGATCTCAATAGTACTAAGAAGAACCAAAACCGATCAACAGTTCTGTGAGGAAGTCGGACGCACGGAATAGTAGGACTTTTCACACACAAAGGACAAATAAACCAAGAGTTAATTTTGGCTACCAAACTGCAATTTGGTTGTCTAGGTCATTTTCCCCCAACTATTTAAAAAGAAACATTAGTGCTACACATATGCAACTTTACGACGTTGTATTCTCCTATCAAGTTGCACTGAGAAGCAAGGTAAATAAGCCCCTCTTACTGCCGTCCACCTGCGGAGACGTCACATCCATTTTCTTTGATTTCCATTGGCAACAGCGGGAAATAATTCCAATAGTGCTGAAGTAAGCAGCCAGTCTGCCTTGCTGAGTTCACCTGGTTTCCTTCTTCTTCGTCTTCTACCATCTGGCAAGGGCAAGGCATAAAGAATAGACGTATATATTTTAAATATAGCTGAGTGCATGACAGTGCGTGTGTGTGGGTCTATGTGAGTGCGTGTGTGTGTCTGTGTGTGTGTCTGTGTGTGTGTGTGTGTGTGTACACAGAGGTTTATGAGTGAGAACTTTCTTCTGCGAGGTAATGGAACCCCGCCTGAAGTCCAGCCCCCTGCCTCACGGCATTTCCTTCAGACAACGGCCGACGCCATGACAACTCTGGCCTTTAGGGGTTTTAGATATGTCTCTTCATGTGGAGGGCAAGATGGTCAGACCTGGAAAAACACCTAGGAAATATAAACAACAACAAGGATATAAGAGGGGTCCAGGCAACAAACTCAACTTCCAGCACCCCTGAGAAAATGATTAACCCTACCTCAAAAAGTGGCAGTACGCATGTACTGAGAAACAAGGCGCTGTGTGGGGAAGGTGAGCTCAGGGTCAGACTGTGGGGGTTCTAACCCCAGCTCTTCCAATCCTTGTGTGACTCTGAGCATGTTAAACTCTCTGTGCCTTCATTTCTCCTCGGTAAAATGGGGGTAATCACAGCACTCACCTCACAGACTGGTTTTGAGGATTAATGAGATGATCTACATAAAGTACTTAGAATATTTGCCTGGCGCATAGGAAGGAAGATGTCTGTGAACGTTAACTATTATCATAGTTGTCATTATTAAAGAAGAAGCTAATAGGAAGGTGCTTCGGAAACACATGACATGCCCGTATACCAGAAGTACAGCAGAAAATAATTAGCTCGTATCATCCAACGGTGGAACTCTAACATTTCAACACCCAGAGTTGAGTCAGTGAAGACCCAGAAATGCTGCCTGTGATACCTACAAGGTCTCTATTATACCAAGTCAAGAAAAAGAATGGAGAAGTGAGCTCATGCTTATTGAGAATGAGCTAACATGCAGGCATGTGCTAGGCATTTCCCCAACATGACCCAGTACCATTCTCGGCAACCTTCCACGCTGAGTGTTCACACCTCTTGTGTGTGTGTGTGTGTGTGTGTTAAGGAAACTGAGGTGAGGGTCATGTAGCTAGTTAGTGGCAGATTTGGGATTAAAACTCAGGCAGATCCGCAAGCCCCCTCTTTCGAATGCCCACCCTTTCGAACGCCCAGTCTTCTTGGTGCCTGAGGGCCACCACTGAGTGCCTTCCTCAGCCTCAGAGCAAAGGCAGTGGTCATCTTCGCTCCTCCCCCTTTCCTTTGGCACCAGCAACTTGATCTTCTCTTGGGTAGCTGTGCTTCTGCGCTCCCAGTTGTATGGGGCTGACTGACCCTCCTCCTAAGGCTAAAGCTATGGCCATGGTGGTCCACTAAGCGACAGTCGCATGACCCATCAAGGTTCATGAGAGCCAGTCCTGAACACTTGCTGAAACTACTCGAAGAGAGAAGCTCTTTTCCCACTGGGGCTATTGTGCTAACAAGACTGAAGCCGGAGCTGCTGGTATCCATACGGCCATGGGGAAAGAGCCTCCTTGAGAACAAAGTCAACAGAGAAAAATGGGCAGGAGGATAGAAAGAGAGAAAAAGAGGCCTGATGACAACATCTGAGACCCTGGATCCAGCCAAACCTAAAGACCAATCTAATTTTGGTCTCCTTAGTCAGTTGAGCTAATAAATACCCTTCAAAGCTAACACCACCAGCCTGAGTCGGGTTTCTGTATCGTGTAACTATTTAATAGAGTGGGCATTTCCAGATCCCCGCAGCCTACAATCTAAGGCTCTGGCTAGAATCCCAGTAAAGTCAGCACACGAGACAGCATGGCTCTGAGTGTGTGCTCTCCCTCCGGATTCTTCTCTTGAAACTGGCCATCTCTTACCTGTGAGGATATTCCCAGGCTCTCCCAAGGCCCAAGCCACGCTCACAGTCTAAGATTCTTGTTAGGATGTTAGCAAGCTGCCCTGTTTCAGGTTAGCAAGATTTCCTGTTCCATGCAGGATTTCCCCGTGTTTGTTCATTCTTAAAACAAACAAACAAAAAACCCACCCTATCTCCTGACCCCAACATTCTCCACCCACTCTGTGTGTGTTGATTTTTTAAATAGGCACATATGCAGGATAGAACCCCACGGAAATGAAGCAAAACAGAACCAAGGCAAATGAGAAACACATAAGAATGGGAAGGTACAGTAGAAAATCATATAATCCAGTAACATATTGAATAACAATAATTCTTTTTAAAAATTTTTTTTAAAGATTTTATTTATTGATTTGACAGAGAGAGAGAGAGAGAAAGCACAGCAGGGGGAGCAGGAGAAAGAGAGGGAGAAGCAGGCTCCCCGCTGAGCAAGGAGCCCGATGCGGGACTTGATCCCAGGACCCTGGGATCATGACCTGAGCTGAAGGCAGACGCTTAACTGATTAAGCCACTCAGGCACCCCGAATAATAATAATTCTAATTATACACACTTATTTTAGGCCTTAATTTAATATGAGCAAGATATTTGGATAATCACTCAGAGTGCCATCCAAAGAGGATTTCATTTACCACAAAACAGTGGTAAATATTCTTTAAAAGTGGGGCACCTGGGTGGCTCAGTTGTTAAGCGTCTGCCTTCAGCTCAGGTCATGATCCCGGGGTCCTGGGATAGAGCCCCGCATCAGGCTCCCTGCTCAACGGGAAGCCTGCTTCTCCCTCTCCCACTCCCCCTGCTTGTGTTCCCTCTCTCGCTGTGTCTCTCTCTAAAGAAATTAATAAAATCTTTAAAAAATCTTTAAAAAAATATATTCTTTAAAAGTAAGTGCTTGATGTCACTGGTATACTTTAAAAAATCTTTAAAAAAAAATATTCTTTAAAAGTAAGTGCTTGATGTCACTGGTATACAGAATAGCAATACAGCCTATAGGGAATTCAGCAGTTAACTCCCAGGACCTCGTCCTGTCCTGAGGGCACACTCAGTATTGCCCACTGCCTGTTCTCTTTCATCCCTCCCTCCCTCCTTTCTGCCTTCCCTCCTTCCTTCCCTCATCCCAACAGCCTAGAGAAAGATCTAAGTTGGGAAGTTCTTTTTGTAGGCATTTCTTTTTTAAAGTTAACATCCTTAACAAGAACTCTATAAAGAAGATGCCATTCTTATCCCTCTACCAGCTGAGATAGTCATTAAAAAGAGGCAAAGCCAAAATCTGAACCCAAGTAGTGGGACCCCAGAACCCATGTTCTAGCCACACCTGCTCTTTAGACCGAGAAGAAGGGAGAGCTGAACTGTCAATTTCAGGAGTCCGTAGCAGGTAGAATAATGGGTGTCCCCCCAACCAAATGTCTGTACCTAATCCCCGGAAACTGTAAATATGTTAGGTTACGTGGCAAAGGAGAATTAGGGCTGTGGATGAAATTAACCTGCTAATCAGGAGATTATTCTGGATTATCTGGGTAGGGCCAATGTTATTTAGAATATCTTCGAAAGTGGAAGAGGGAATTAAAAGAGAACACAGAGAGCAGCATGGGAAGCTTGGATGATGGAGAGATGGGGTGAGCAGGCAAGAAATGTGGGCCACCTCTGGAAGCTGGAAAAGACAAAGAAATGGGTTTTTCCCTAGAGCTTCTAGGAAAAAAACACAGCCCTGCCGATTCCTTAACTGTAGCCCAGTGGATCTTCTAACCTACAGAAGGTTATCTCTAAGAAGGTACCTATAAGATAAAACATTTGTAACGTTAAATAAAGATGATACTAAGTTTGTGGCAATTGGTAACGGCAGCAGCTAGAAAATGAATCCAGAAGTCAGTCTGAGTAGTGAGCACCTGTGAGAAACCAACAAAGCAGGCACCAGGAAGCCTGCCAGTCTGAGGGAGGAACAGAGGGATTGGAGACAGTAGCGGGGAAGGACTGGCCTTGGCCTGGGGACAAAACCTCTTTCCTTTCCTTTCTATACCCTGGAAACCTAAGGGAAAATAGCATTCTTGATACAGAATTACATCTGCAGATACCATTCAGTGATGTATGTGTTCCAAATTTTTTCTGTCTTTCCCAACTGCCTACTGTGTGCTGGGTATCTAGCAATATATGTACAAGCATCTGTATTTATTCTTCGAGATCTTGCAGGGAAAAAGAAAAGTAAAAAAAAAAAAAAAAACAAACCCAAAAAACCCAAACCAAGTCTTTAACATGGTATGAAATCTAATTGCACTCCTGAATTGAACCAGCATTGTTATTTCTTCAAATTCTCGGAAGTATACGCCGCTTAGAATTTAGACTAGGTCCCTCACCATTGGGGTTTTAGTTAAATTCAATATACCAGCAAGATACTTAGTCATGATTAATTTATATTTATTAATTTACACTTACTGAGCTCCACATAGGAATAGTAAAAGGTAATAGATAAACTCACCATCTAGAAATGTGGAATCAAATAATTCTAAGGGTAATATACCCCCAGAGAGTATTTATAACTATACAGTAGTCAGACGACCTTAAATAAGAATGTCTTTAATGATTGAAATTTGTTCATTACAGAGAACTAGTCAAACCACTGTTGTCATTTCCCTTGGCTTCTGAAAAAGGCACAGTTAAGTCATGTGGGCATTAAGCCAACAGCAATGCTCCAGGGCACCAAAGGGGCTAGATATGGGTTGGTATTTGTTACCACCTATAAGTGGGTTGACTCAGAGATCCAAATGTGTCCTCTCAACTGCCCAAGATCTTGAAGGTACTACCCTGAGAGCAGTTTCCCTGAATGACAACTGCGTTGAGTTGGCAGAACAATGGCCCAGGTATCACCACCCTGTTTACCCCCACCAGCAGCCCCGGGCTGTATGGACTGAGAAACAAGCTTCACCCTTCTAGCAGCTGGTCTGACCATGGGCTATACGGTTCAGTCTGACTGCGAGGAAGTGGCAGAGCCTCACTGCTTTCTCCCCCAACCCAAACCTGAAGCCTGAGGTCACAAAACCCAATGTCTTCAGGGGCCTGGCAGATAAAGTAAATGAGTGCAATAGGTCAAGGACTATCAGATTCTACTTTTGATAAGGCTTGGATATGAAGAAATACCGCTCTTCTATAAGAGGACAAGGGTGATGGTATATGGCAATGGAAGGTCTGGCTTCATGTTGGGGAGACTACAGGGAGCGGTGGGAACAGTAAGAAATTAGTGATCACATGGCCATCACAAATGGGGAGTGATTACTATTTAGCTTCAGAAAATTATGGCCACATGGGAATGTGTGAGCCCAGTGTTACCAGATCTTCTGATTTTTCCAGACAAAGCCAGAGATGCAGACATTTTTGTGGCATCTAGTAATTTTAAATGTAAGTAAAGCAAATAAATAAAGAAAAACTCATTTATTTTTTTTCAGTCTACCCAATAGGCAAAATAAAAGTATAAATTAGACTTGGTACATGCTTTAAAGACAGGAAGCCCCAAACCCAGCTTAGCCTCTAGAGTGGTCTGATTTCTCAAATTCTAAGAAGGAAGAGGGAGGTTTCTTACGCTTATACACACTGTGTCACCTACAGGATTCAGAGTCCTGCTAAGGGCTACAGATGCCCTCTTTTCGGAAGGTAAAAGTCCTCTAAGGAATGCCAGCTCCCAGTCATGCCAGGCTTTCCTTTCATCTGCTTTGGGACCACTCCAGTTCCCCACGCCGCCTCCCGGACCTGCTCTATTCTTAGCACAGTCGCTGCAATTGAAATGTAAGGTGCTGCCGGTCGTGAGACACTAATGAGAATCCAACCCCTTATTTCTGACATTGTTGAAAATGCCCTGACTCTTGGCCAATATCACAGGACTTTGACCCAGATCTCCCCCAAATCACAATCTCCCCCAAATACCTTCTCAAAGAATTTGTACCATCTGCTCATCAAACTTCTAG
The DNA here is from genome assembly GCF_029215605.1 of Mirounga angustirostris. NCBI lineage: Eukaryota > Metazoa > Chordata > Mammalia > Carnivora > Phocidae > Mirounga > Mirounga angustirostris. The sequence goes on from NW_026991711.1 coordinate 166,901,195, forward strand.
CTCCAGAAACTGTAGATTTTGGTGAAGACAAATAAAACAAAAGGCTAACCAAATTACCCGTCTCTGACACCTCCTTCCCTGAAATACCCAGCTGGCTTGAAATATTTCTCCACATAAATCATACAAATGGCCAGATTTAATCCTAGTATATCAACTGCTGGACAGTTGTAAATTCCTCAATAAGTCAGTTGATCTGCAGAGAGGAATATTAACTCTGCCTGGCAATTTCCCAATAAGAATTCTTTGTCCATTTCTAAAGGATGAATGTAGTCTATAACACACAATCTCCACGTAGTAGTCTTATCACCCTTCAGGGATGGGCGACTTCTGTGTATGCCTACTACCACCATACTTTGACAACTCACAGGGGATTCCTCTTCATCCCAGTTGATATAATGCTCTTCCTCAAAGGAGTGTGGGCAAAGAGTCACCCTCTATGCAGCTTCTTTATTAGTGGCCAGGGCTAAAGAGAAATGAACTTGAGATGGCGGTTGTGGAAAGATGTCAAATAAGGAGAAATATTACCCAAATATACTCCTGTAGCAAAACAGCCACTGATTCACATCAATTCAGGGGGCCTTGCACGTAATGGGATAGAAATGAAAAAACAGGTTGTGCTCTTGGGGAGCAGAGGAGATAGCTCCAAGGGAATGAGAGACAATAGCTTCGCAGCGTGGACTTCCTCAGCTCTGGGGTGGGAGGTTATCTCTGGACTCCAGGAGGCATGGGGGCTTTATTTAGTTCTTAAAGAATGAAGATAAGAGGAAAATAGCCTCTTCAGGAAGAAGGGGAAAAAAGGAGGAAAAACATGAATGCTCCTTTATAAGCATCTTAAGGGAGCACCAAGCCAACTGGCCACCCATGAGATTTGGCCACTACTGTTCTGTTCTCCAAATGCATACACACACACACACACACACACACACACACACTCCAACAGAGGAAGGTGGTGTGGGGAGGGGCCGGCACAGGGACTGGGAGGCAGGATGGGAAAGCGATCTCATTTCCTCCCACGGAGAGCCAGGCCTCTACGGACATCCTGCGAGCTGGGGAACCCTGAGGCTTTCAGGGCTTTTATCGTATTAGAAGCATTTTTCTCATCATAACTGAGACCTTTAGTATTGCATTAAAAAGATGGTTAATTTTCTTAAGCTTCCTTTTAAACACAGAAATAGGATTAGAAGGATAACATGCTCAGATGCAAGCCCATTATTTGATTATGTCTAAACCTAATCCTGCCTTCACCTTGGCCTGCAGAGTCTCCATTTTGGGGTTTATTGGTTGATAATGCCAGGGCTGTCAGATACTATTACTTGTGTAATATCTGTTGCTACGTGCTCTTTCTTCCACTATCAAATGCTGAAGGTTGGAAATTGAATTATAGGATAAGTTCTCAAAGCCTCGCCATCTTTTAGACCTTTGTACCTATTTTCAAGGGAGAAAGAGTGATTCAGGCCCCCAAAGAATGGGGACTCTCACCAGTAAATTCATAAATTCATTTCTAATAACGCTTCGGAGGGAAGCCTTATGAGTAACCTTCTTTCCATTGAGCAGGCTTTCTACTCTTTCATGTTATTAAGAATCAGGAAAAATGGTATTGATGTTAATAAAAAGATCAGACGAGACAGCTACAGGTGACCATTCTCTATCCTATTACTTTTCATATTATAGTAAAATCATCTGTCACATCATCTCCTTGAGGGGAGGAACTGTGTCTTATTGCCACTCAGTGGCTCACATGGTTCCTGGCCCAAAGCTGGTGTTCAGTAAATAGTTGTGTGACTGAACCAAGAATTTATATCATCTCTGGATTATACACAAGAAGGCACCCTTATCGCATTGGGTTTTCTCAGTGGAGAAGGAAAAAGTATTCGCAGGCCTGAGTGTCCGAGGTAGAGGCTTGGGATAACCCCAGAAGCACACGGACAGCCCACCCCCCCACCCGGACCCACCTCGCCTTCTCCCCTCCCCATCCCAGCAGCTTCTGTGTTTCTTTACCTGTCGCAGTGGTTGCATTTAAAGGGCTTTGCACCTGTGTGTTTCCTGTAGTGCCTTGTGAGCTCATCGCTTCGTGCAAAACGCCATTCACACCCTTCCCATGAGCACTTATAAGGCTTCTCACCTGCAAGAAGAGATGGAACGACCATGGTCAACAACAGGAACAAAATGGCCACACGCCTGATCAGGTTCTGCTACCTGTCCATCATCTTGGAAAAGGGCTGTATAAATTATTCTTGAAAGACTGCATTTCCTAATACAGTTGGTCACATTTTCTTTAGGCTCCTGGTATTTTGTTGTTGTTGTTGTTGTTGTTGTTGTTGTTTTAACCTTCAAAAGTGGTTTCACAGGATCCTCTAATCTGGAGCTGTCATTTTGGTTCCCAGAGTCAGAGCATTTCCTTCAACTGGTGAAGGATCAATTTTTATTTATTTTCTATTCCCTGGAGCACTTTGACCCCCCACTGTCCAAGCAGAAAGGAAATGTGCTATTTTCATCTGAACCACAAATGCTTCTAATTCTATTTTTCCCCAGAACCTACAGTAATTTACCATTTCAGCCTTTTTAGCCTTCTCCCTCCTACCACAAACTGGAGCCAGGATGCTGACTGACAAGGCAAACAGCTCAGGTCTCCCAGAACCACTGTTCCTTCCAGTAAATGGGAATGGATGGACAGTCAGGAGAAAGGGCTATGATTTGAGAGTAAAACAAAAATCACCTGACAATTCCTGGCGTTTATGTAAAATGCAGTCACAAAGTCCTATTGAAGAAGCCCCTAACTTAATGGCTCCAGAGCATTCATATTAGAGAGAGATAGAGTTTTACAAAATATTTTTAAAGCCAATTTGTAGAGCAAGGTTTTAGCCACCAGTGAAGCTACTTATAAGTATGAAATTAGAGCTCTTGTGCTCAAGTGACCTTTTTGCATGGTAAATACAGACGGAGGGATATGTAAGAGAAAGTACATGATTTTTCCGTAGACCTTTTTCTTTAACCCATCAACGGCTGTCACCCAACATGGCAAATATTTACCCTTCCCACTGTATGGTGCCTGGTTCCGATTAAGAAGAAAAATAACCTTCAAAACCCCATGAAGTCATGAGAGTTACTGAGCCCTGGTAACTGAGAGGCAGGTTGCGCAGTGGTCATGAGCCCCGACGACGACCTTCCCGGGCCCAGCTTTCGGTGCTGCCCCTAACTGTCTAACCCCGGGCAAGTTAACAAACCTGTCTGTCCTCTGTTCTTCTAGAGATAATAATAGTACGTAACTCAAAGTGTTCGGAGAGCATAACTTAATATACACAGGTATTATATATTCATTAGAACACTGTCTGGCTCACTTAAGATTCACATTACTGGTAAATGTTATAAATTGCCAAACCCCAAATTTCAGGATACACAGGTGCCAAAGTAGTACTATGGTTGCCCCATTATTGCTCTATTTTTAATAGCCAGACCTTCATGAGGCAGCGCTTAAGGAGACATTGCCCAGGTACTATACTTGACCCACTTTCTTCTTCCCACCTTTTTCCTTCCCTTTAAACCTGACTACAAAGTGCTCACAATTCTTTATTTGTATCACCTAGAATTGAACCAAACATGATTGAAAGTTTCATTTCATTAAATCGATGCCCTAGTGAGCTACTGCTCTGTATGGCCCATAGAGAAGAGGAATGAGAAACACAGGCATTTCTTTTAAAGGGAACCAAGAGGACATGAAGGAGGGCTAGAAGCACAGGAGGAAACCCATTCAGTTTTGGAAATCAGGAAAAAAAAAAAAAAGAATCATTGAGCAGTGTTAAAAGTTCACCTTCTGGATCCTTAAAGCCAAAATTTTAGAAAATTGCACCTGCTGAAAAGAAAATAGCAGAAGGGGGGGTTGTCAAATCAACTTTGGAGTTAACACACCTGGGATCGGCATTCATTACAGAGTTCATTACAGAATATGCCTCAGTGTCTTTCTCTGTCAAATGGGGCTGAGCTTCCCGTGTTTGTTGTGAGGTTTAAATATGTTGTCATATAGAGGACACACATCCTGAGCCTGACGCAAGGTAAATATTCTATCAATTTCAACTTCTCTTCCTCCCATATGCACCTGTGTTCTCAGAAGCTGTCTAAAGGTTGTCATCCAAAACTTTCGAAGCTCAGGCTCCAGACAACTGAGTCAGGAATCACTCTGGGCAACCTAATATTGGAGAAACAGTGTTTTTAAGTTTTAAATATTTTCTCAGTATACTGATGAGAATGCTCCAGAAAAACTGAGTGCTCTTGCGATCTACTATGAAGGAATGGGATGCTGAGGGGAAAGAAGAGACCCCAGTTGGAGAGAGGTGGGCCCTCCCTGAGAGGCGTGTTGGCATCCTTTACTTAATGTGATTGATTGCCCACCAGGCTCCATTATTCAAGGAAATCTGGCACAAACAAATAAAAAAGGAGAATGAGGCACGTCAGCGACTTTAGAAATTCACAATGCCCTCCACCCACCCAAGGCCTTCAAAGGCAAGTAACACTGCAGGATCTTGGAGCCTGGGGGACCCAATACACCCCAAATGCAACAAGGCATCTGGAAATCCCACGACATTCTATAGCCACAAGCAGAGACATCTGTCCCCAAAATCAATCCCACAATTGAACTAACCCATCCATCATAGGCAACCACATTTTGAAGGACAGAGGAAGGACAGAGAGAAAATGGAGGTTCAAGTGGATGTCTTCAGATATTTTTGAAAAATTGTTCTTTCAAACCATTTGGTTTTTCCCCTTGGTGAATTTTTTAAATAGTTTTGTTTTGACGATTAATATTAAGGATTTAGATAACTTTCCAGAAAATAACATAGACTCAATTAGTCTGTATTTCTCAATTAGTTCTGGCACAAGCCAATTATCGTATCCAGTGGCTATTTCAGTATCCCGTTTGCCAGTGTATAGACAGAAACTACAGATAGTTTGACTTGGCTTTGAGTTGTATCACCTAACATTGTTTCCTGCTAGCAGAAGAAGCTCTTTTGTGTCCTTATGGTTTAGTCAAGATATATTATGGTGCCTCATCAATCTATTTTTCCAGTGTCTGATTCATTTACCTGCAAGTTGCCATTTCAGCAAATGCTCACTAATATGAACTTTCAAATAACCAAGAAAGAACTCGACCAAGCGAAGGAGCAGTGCCTGATACAGGCAGAGTACAGAAATCAGAGGAGCAAAATATACATATAAAGAATTGGGACTATGACTTCATATTTAGGGCTCAGAAATGGTGGGGTTAGGCTGGCCTTATTTCTAGGTCCCATATCGGCTTCTGTAAACCAGTGCCTACTTGAGAGGCATCAGTGAAAGTCCTCTGTCAGTACTTTGCTTGGCCAAGATCACACCTCCCTAGACACCAGCACCCACTGCTTGATGTCGGGGGCAGAACCACCTATATCCACGATGTATTAGTTTCCATCTGAACAGCCTACATAAAGATTTCTGTGTATTTCATAAAAATCTTGGGTTTTTTTCTTTCTAGAAGAATGGCTTTCTTTCTAAAAGAAAGGAAGAGAAAGGGGACAGAGGGAGGGAGGGAAGGAAGAAGAAAGCAAGGAGGGAGGAACAAAGAGAAAGGGGCAGTCAGTTGTAACTGGAGCGGACTTCATGCAAAATCAGCTTATCTCCTTCATCCTGCCCTCTCTTCCACCCTCCTTCTCTCCTTGCTCCACTCCAGGCACTATTCCTGGGTAGAACACAGAAAACAGCACACCCTTGCACAACGCTATACTGTATGGCACCTGGGACAGTGCCTGCCTTTCAGCTCACAGCAACTCAATAATGATCAAAAATGTTCAGGAGAGGTCTGTAGGAGACAGGCAGATGGGAGAGAAACTTAAAACATTAGGACTAAGGCTGGAAGGCGTGTGCGGATGAAGGCGGGCACAGCACAAATCGGATGGGCGAGGGGGCATGGTAGTGCGTGCACAGTTCACAGGGCCAGAAGCGGAGACACGGTCAGAACCCCCCTGAATTGCAGGTGGAATATCAAGATCTACTTTTCCTATCTAGAAATTAACCCCAGGAGACATGTTTCCCTCAGAGGTGATAGTAGGTCTAATCAGGTGTAAATACATTTATAGCCGTATGAGGGCTCTTAAGGAGAGCTAAGGATGCTTGAGAAACAGGACTTGACATTTAGCAAGGTTGAATCATGGCAAGAATTCATGCTCTCCCACAGAATGGCCTCTGAAATGGAATGTGGGCTAAACCAGTATGGCATTTTTTTTTTTAGTTTCTTACAGAGTAACTCTCTCTACATCATGATCATCAAATTTGATTGGTCAAAATGCACATAAATACCTTTGAACATGTACCTCCAATACAAGTAGATTTATTCATGAATTGTATAAATGTACTGATGTCTTAGTATGTTAGGATATTATAAAATATGCTTTCAACACAGAAACTAAAAAGAATGGAACTAAATTAAATACAAATAGAAGGTTTACATTTTTCTTCCTGCACTCAAAAAGACTGCATTGTACGCCCTACTTTAGAGACCGCCGCTCCATAGGATAAATGGAAACAGCTTGGCTCCAAGCCTGCTGGTCTCGGTGCTTCCAGACTTGGATCCCACAGTCCATTCTCCCTACAGCAGTCCGAGGAATCCTTTGAAAATATAATCAGCACGGGGGGGGGGGGGGTCCTTCTAGGGGATTTTAGTGTCTATATTTCCATATAATTGGTTTCTCTGACATCCCCCTGGATTATATTTTGTGCATTTGAAAACACTCTATGAAGCATTCTACAGACCTCACCAGACTGCCGAAGAAGTTCATGACCCAAACGAGGTTAAGAAGAAATTACAGTGTGAATGTTGCAGTGGCTTGCTGTCATTCTCAGAATTCAAGTCAAAAGCCTGGGCAGCCCTGGGGTATAGAGTCTATATGATCTGGCCCCTTTCTAATCCCATCTCCTACCCCCGTCTCAGGGCCTTTGCACTTACTAACCCCTCTGCCTGGCATACTTGCTCCCTCACCTGAGTCAGGTCCCTGCTCGAGAGCGTCTCCTCCTCAGGGAGCCCTTACCCTCAACCATCCTCCATAAAACAGCAGATTCTGTCACCTGCTCCATAGCACTCAATCACTTTGAAATTAGACTGCATGTCGTTTGTATTATTGTCTGCTTCCCCTGCCAGAATGTAAGTTTTGTGCAGGCATCTGTTTTGTTTGCTGTGGTACCAAGAGCACTAAAGTAGGGCCTGGCTCAGTCCCGTAGGATACAGTGAATGAATAAAGCACCCTGGTTTGCAACGAAGAACCAAGTGACACAGAGGGCAGGGCAGCCTATGTGATTTCAGCCCCTGGCTTTCTACGTATTGAACTGGCTTAAGAGTAGAAAATGTTTATTTGCTGGCCAGTCCTCTACTCCAGGGAATGAAGTACGGAACTACGATGGATTAAATATTCCTTCACCATCATAGGTCACTTCCACTTCTTCTCGATCTGCCCGAGCCTAAAGAAAGGCATATCCTGAAAATCTTCCTGTAATATTCAGCTCACATCTGGGACCACAGTCTCCTGAGCAACATCCCCTCTGGGAAGCCAAGTGCGTCATTTTATGCAACTCATTTGTAAAGGTTCTTGCTGAATATGTGTTTGGGAGAGCATGAATGATATGTCAAATGTACTGCACCATAAATTGGCCTTTAAGATATAGATTGTGGAATAAAATACGAACATGTCAGAATCGTGCATTCCAGGTTTAAAAACCCCTTGAAAATAAACATCGTTAATGCAAATCTTCTGCATTCATTTCCTGATCTGCAAATTTTCAAGTTCTTAATCCAATTCCTAGAGAGACTAGGACCTTGACATGTCCAGATTTCTGTTAAAACTAATTTTATCTATTGCTTTTTACTTTTTAAAAAATGTTACTAAATTTCTGTTATCTGGGCATGTCAAGGTCCTGGTCTCCTTAGGACTTGGATGAGGAACCTGAAATTTTGCAGATCAGGAAATGAAAAGTAAAATGGAAAAGAGGAAGAATACTTTGTAATGGGTTTGCACTGCCACCGAGTACATCTAGAGGAAATCAGCAAAAACCAGGCAATTGCTTCCACATTACATTCAGCAGCACTAGAGAATTTAAGCCACCTGGGGAATAAAGACACTGAGAGAGAGAAAATGTCACTAAGCTCACTTAACGCTGGAAAAAGAGTAAGCAGTAAACATCACTCCACAGCTTGGCAATCCCTTCTCAGGGTATAGGAGCTGCAAGTAAAAAACACCCCAAATTATTTTTTTTTTAAGATTTTATTTATTTATTCATGAGAGACATGGAGAGAGAGAGAGGCAGAGGCAGAGGGAGAAGCAGGCTCCCTGCTGAGCAGGGAACTCGATGCGGGACTTGATCCCAGGACCTCGGGATCATGACCTGAGCCGAAGGCAGATGCTTAACCATCTGAGCCACCCAGGCGCCCAAACACCCCAAATTATTAACTCTGCTTTGGAAAACTGGCTCAGAGTTCCTCTTGGATTCCAGCTGAATCTGCAAGATTCTCTTTTTTTAAGGTATTTTAGATTAGGTGATTGTTGAAAAACGAGACAAAGGCTTTCTTTTCTAGAACTTCAAGAGCATTTACAACAACTACATAAAACAAAATGTGTTCTCATTTATTTACGTTCCAGGTTGATTTTTTCATTCATCCATTACTTGCTCACCCAACAGCCTCCAAGGTGCTGGGACGCCTGAGCGGTTGAATTTGCATAAAGGAGCCGTCACTGCCCCGAGCACACAAGCTTCCTCTCTTTTCTGGCATTCAGAAAACAACTAATGAAACGATGACCGGCCTCAGTCAGGTTACATCCTTACAGCCTGGATCATCACCTTAAAATGGCTGTTTAAAATGTATAACCTAAGGGGCGCCTGGGTGGCTCAGTTGTTAAGCGTCTGCCTTCGGCTCAGGTCATGATCCCAGGGTCCTGGGATCGAGCCCCGCATCAGGTTCCCTGCTCAGCCGGAAGCCTGCTTCTCCCTCTCCCACTCCCCCTGCTTGTGTTCCCTTTCTTGCGGTGTCTCTCCTGTCAAATAAATAAATAAAATATAAAATAAAATAAAATAAAATAAAATGTATAACCTAAAAGTTAAACCATGCCCTCAATAAGGGTAGCTCCTACTTCAGAATATGGGGAGGGGCGTGGGAAAGAATTCTGACATAATCCCACAACTACTGACATCCATGGTGCCAAGGACAGTGGCCACTCGCCGCATGCGGCTATGAGCACTTGAAACGTGGCTAAGGTGACCAAAGAACTGAACTTCTAATCTAAGTTTAATTAAAATTAAAACTGAAACATGATAAAGAATATTTTATACTCTTGTTATGGTAGGAACATTTAACTTTAACTATTGAAAATTCAGCATATGGATTTAAATATGCTGTAAGTACATAATACACTCTGGATTTCAAAGACTTAGTTTAAAAAAAGAATGTGAGATAGAGCTCATTAATTTTTTTCATATTGACTTTATGTTGAAATGATCATAGTCTGGATATATTGGTTTAGGTAAAATATTATTATTAAAATTAATTTTACCTATTCCTTTTCACTTTTTAAAAAATGTGGCTACTAGAAAATTTTAAATTACATATACAACTTGCTTTCTATTTTAGACAGCACTGTTTTAAAATATATTTTCTATATGGAAACCCCACCATCACCTCGACCATAAACTTTCTCCCATGCCTAGCCCAAAAAGCTTGTTGCCACCTTGCCTTCCAGATCCCTGAGCCCTGATATGCATCTCTCCAAAACACCTTATCTGGGTCTCCGGCTGAGCAGGCAAAGTCAAATACCTAGACTTCTGGTCTCATTCACTGATGATGAAAATACAGTCTCTTCAATGTGGCAAGTTGATTCAATCTACATTAATTGTTGGCTCAAATCTCTACCACGCAATGACACTGCTGGAGATTCAAGCTAAAAGCAAAGGGTCTCTGTAGTAGAGGAGTTCCCAGGTGGGGAAGTCCCATGCTTGCATACGAACTACACAAGGCCCACGTGTTTGATAAAGGAATGTGCATGACATGTGGGAGAGGAAATCTCTAGGACTCTGTAGGAGCATTAGGGTAGCCATCCCTTGATGCCTCGATGAAACTTGAATCATTGCTCTATTGGAGAAAAATGGACTCGTTATCAAAAAACGACTCGCCATAGAAAGCCAGATTCTTCTCATTCTGCCTTTGCTGCCTAATAGCAATGTGGCCTTGCAGAGTCAGTAAATTTCTTCTTGAGACTTCTTTTTCTTAACTGTGGGGGGAAGGAATAGAAAAAAATCTGTCCTACTTCCCTCCTAGTTATGATGATTCAATGGAATCTAGTATATGGAAGTTACTGGTCAATTACAAAGTCCCAAATGCACGAAAGGTGTTATCATGATGATGGGGATATCAGAAGAGGGGTGCAGGCGTGCGGAGGCCAGAGAAGGCTAACAGCACAGAGACTGTGTCAGCTCTGTGTGCAGGGCAAGGGCGCATGGGCTTCTCCACGAGACTTAAAGAGCCCAAGCATCACTTCTCAGATCTACCTTACCTTGTGAAGCACAGCCAGGAAATACACAAGATTAAACAAATCTTTGGGCACCAGCTTCCATTTTTAATGACTGTTAACTTCTACCAAAAAGTCTTTGGAAGTGAGGTGTTAGATTCCTGGTGAATGTGTATGAAATGTTGGAGGAAGACTGGGTTGGTCATGAAAACTGGCAACTACCCCAGATGCTGGAATTAAGTATAGCTGTTGGCAAATGGAGTTCTTTCAGTGTGCAGCCTGTGATCCCAATGCTTGTTTCAGAAACCACAGCATGTTTCTCCTAGACCAAGGGGTCTCATAATATTCTCAAAGTCAAACTGAATCTTTATTTCATTAAAAATGTATACAGTGTTCTAATATTTTTAGTGGGTTGAGTGAGGTGTAACTCATACCCTCCCTCCAAAAAACAAACAAAAATACCACAAGTTTTAGGATAGGTATTATTGTAATTCTCAAAAGACTATAAACTCACTTAAAAATGTAGACTTCAACACCCATACCTAAAGTTATATGTTCTCATGTTGTGAAATAGGTAAGCATGACCAGGTAGGGAAACTACATACTTTTCTGGCACTGAGGTTAATTTCTTTTTCTTTTTTCTTTTCTTTTTTTTTTTTTTTTTTCATTTTTTTCTTATTTTGGTTTTATCCTTTTTGTCTTTGTTGTTGCTATTCATGATTAATATTTTTTTGAATTTTTTAAAAATATTTTATTTATTTATTTAGCAAGAAAGAGAGCACCAGTGTGTGCACGCATGTACCAGGGGAGGGGCAGAGGGGGAGGGGGAGAGAGAATCTCAAGCAGGCTCCTCGCCGAGCACAGAGCCCAACTTGGGGCTTAATCCCATAACCCTGGTATCATGACCTGAACCAAAACCAAAAGTTGGACATTCAACCAACTGAGCCACCCAAGTGCCCCTCAAGATTAATTTTTTAAAATTATTTTTATCAGCTTTTTCAGAGATAAATCCAAAGAAAGTTTAATGTCAATTTGGAAATTTCAGCATATTTTGGTGGTTACGATAAAGTCAAAAGCTAGATATAAACTGAATTTGAAGAAAAAAGTTGTTAAAACATTCATCTTTTTTCCTGTCAAGATGACGACGATGACACCATGTGAATTTGTTGAATATGAATTTATAGGACATTTCTTCCACTTAGTAGTAAAGGTACTATTCTGTAAGCCAATTTCCCATAATTCACTTTGATGCATTTAGATAGGAACTTGATTATTTCAAAATATTAATTTTAAACTCATGGCCAGTCTTTGTTTTTTTGCATTCAAATATAAAGACAACCATATTGCAAAGGATGTATGCAGGCACAGCCTATGACAACCACAATGACCAAACTATTAATTTTTGAATCACTTTTAAAAATTCAATTTTAAGAATGAAGAGAAAGAAATGTTACTTTAGGGGCACCTGGGTGGCTCAGTCGTTAAGCGGCTGCCTTCGGCTCAGGTCATGATCCCAGGGTCCTGGGATCGAGCCCCACATCGGGCTCCCTGCTCAGCGGGAAGCCTGCTTCTCCCTCTCCAACTCCCCCTGCTTGTGTTCCTGCTCTCACTATCTCTCTGTCAAATAAATAAATAAAGTCTTTAAAAAAAAAACAAAAAAGGAAAGGTTACTTTAGCTCCCCGCATGTTCCAAGCTTAGTTAATATCAGAGCCACTCAGAAAGTGACATCTCTGATGCAGACAGGCACACTTCAGTAGTAAACAACCCAGAACATGAACCCTTCCCCCAAAGATCCAATTTATTGCAGAGGCTGGAAACAGGTGTACGACTTCAAGTGTGTATCGCAAGAAACAGATTCTTCTGCATGGAGGGTAGTAGTAAGGAAAAGAACAAATGTGGAGCACGCAGCTTTGAGGTAAGGTAGGCTTACCTGCTACCTCCTGGAGAGGATTGGAGGGGGCTTGAGGGCAGTGTGAGAGGGCTGGTACCTGAGAGTCATGGAAACAGAGGGTGCATGGAGGTCCAGGATATGTGGGAGGCGGGGGCCTGGGGGGAGGCTGAAACAAACCTCATGAGACCCAGGACCTATGCATGTCATCAACTGGTACATATCACAGTAGGTGATGATGCCTAATCTATTGTCCTAGGCATACTGAACTTTTCACTAACTAAAAATGAGAAAATATAAGCCCGAATCATTTACTATTAGGATGAAAGTTAACTTTCTGCTACATGTTTGATAAATATGAAAAGAGATGCATCAGTGGTATAGAAAACCCATGGGAGTGGATAATCCAAAAACCATCGCAGATATGATTTTGGAAGCTATCAAATGATTGGCTTCAGCATCTGAATTTGTTCTGATTAAGCTAAAGCTAATATTAATTGTTATTCCTGATTATATAAATGCAGATCATGGAGAAAAGGTGACCCAAGCATATGATTATTTTATAGGCAATTTGCCCTAAAATTAAAAAGCAAAAAAAAGGTAACTTTATCAATCCTCAAGAAGCCCAAAGTGGATAATTTACATAGAAATGATAAAGAGATGGGCCCTCCCCTAGACCAGCTACTATTCAAGTTGAGTAGATATGGATCTAATTCTCTAGAGATTTTTAGAGGTAAATATTAAATCACCCAAGCTTTAAAACATCAATTTGTCTGTATAACTCTCTTCCAAGATGATCAAACACTGTTTTTCAGAGACTGAATTTCCTCATTAGCTAAAGCAACCCAAATATGTACCTTACCCGACTATGAAGTATAAGAAAAGGGTAACTCAGAAGGGAAATTTAAGTGTCTTCTTTTGACAAATAATAACCTAAGACAGATGCTCTTCATGTACCACTACCTATGTACTTAAAAACAGATGTCCACAAAATCATCTCACTTATTTTTCTACCCTAATCTACCCACTGCTCCTTACATAAAGCCCTCGCTCTCCAGCACCCTCAAGCAGCCCTCCCCACCCTGTCCCACTTACTAGAATGTCGTCTACTAGAATGAATCCGTCTTCCACATATCACCCCAGTCTGAAGTGTTTCTCCTGCTCAGAAATCTACAGTCTTGTCAGAATTTGAGTCTTTGGCTACTTATTGACTATGTTCTGGGAGATGTTTAATTTCTTATGCCTTGGGTGCCTGGGTGGCTCAGATGGTTAAGCGTCTGCCTTCAGCTCAGGTCATGATCCCAGGGTCCTGGGATCGAGTCCCGCATTGGGCTCTCTGCTCAGCGGGGAGCCTGCTTCTCCCTCTGCCTCTCTCTCTGTCTCTTATGAATAAATAAATAAATCTTTAAAAAAAAATAATTTCTTATGCCTTGATCCATTGCCCTGCTTGCCCCACCCATGATACAGAAAGTGCTTTTAACACTGGCATGCCTAACACTGCCAACTCAACAAATGTGATTAAGAACCCAATGTGTCCAGGCACAGGGCTAGATGATTCTCATTTGCTTCTTTGTCATCACCCACAATGTCTAGCACAGGCTCAGGCACATCATACATACTCCATGTGATGCTTGCTAATTAACAGATTGGGGATCAATCAAAAATTAACAGTACAGAAAGCTTTGTTACCACCTTGCCTTCCAGATTCAAAAGCCCTAACATGCATTATCTGAAATACCTCATCTCTGTCCATGGGTGAGCAGGCAAAGTCAAATGTCTAGACTTCTGGTCTCATTCATTCATGGTAAAAATACAGCCTCTTTAATGTGACAAGTAGGAGTCCATCTACATTAATTATCAGTCTAATCTGTACTGAGCAACGACAGTGCTGGAGATTAAAGCTAAAAGCAAAGGGTCTGTGCATTAGAGGAGTTCCCAGGTGGGGAAGCCCCATGGGTGCATACAAACAGCATGAGGCCACAGCATGTGCAAAGACCCAGATATGAGAGACAGTGGTTTGTTAGAGCTGGGGTAAAGGATGAGCATATAAGGAGGAATTTCAAGAATGGCTGGAGAAGTGGTAAGAGCCAGACCCTGTGGTACCTTGATGACAAGCTATTCCCCCCAGAAGACTAACTGCCGTGAGGTCAGAACCCACACCTCTGCATATTTGTATCCTCAGAGCCTGGCCCAATGTGGGCACTACTACTTTAAAAAGCATATCCTCTGGGAAGTGATTCTAGACCAACTCCGGTAGAGTTGGGTGCTGCTTCCTCTCTGTTCCTATAACTTCCTTTAGAAGAGTCTTATCATATTGCTTGAGTCATTTTTTTTTTTACATGATGTAGCCTCACAAAACCCAATGGTTCCTTCAAGGGCAGAGACCAGGTTTATTCATTTTAGTATTTCCAAGACTCAGGATGCCAAAGACATGCCAAAGACCCTTGATGAACTTGACTGAACGAACGCGCACATATGTTACAAGTCCTTCAAACCTTCTTTAAACACTGTAATCTAGATCCTCCTACTTCCTCTTTCTGCTGCTCCAGAATATGAATAATTAGGAAGAAAACACAATGACTGAAGCCACCCATGGAATCTACATTAACACACACACACACACAAGACATCCCCCCACCAAATCTGCAAACAATTCAGCCCTAACATACTGACACCCACATACATCGAAACACCCCCCCACAATCTGTCAGCCTGTACACCTGTAACCTTAAACAGCCTCAATTTTGTCTGTTCTAAACCCACAGCTACAAAATACTTTCTCTTTATTCTTCTACTTAATTTTCATCCTGGGACAAAAGTGTCAAGGCAATGTGACTTTTTACTTTGAGGGGGGGAAACGTGCAAGAAATATGAAGATATGGTTCTTTTGATCCTATAAGCTTGCTCTCTCAAGTTATTAATTTCCCATTCACTTCATATTATTCCAGTAATGCACTGTTCTCATAAAATGCAAAATGTAAATTAAGTTTCCATTCAGAACTCCTGGCATGCCAGAGGAACCTAGTTTTCGTGCAGTTATTTTGATTTTGCAATGCGCCACAAACTAGAATATACTAAAATTTTTCCCTTACCATGTTAGACATTTAGAATTTCAGAACTCAAGTGTTTCATGTTCAAATGTCTGCATTACAGGCTAAAAAGAAACTATTCTTAAGAGAAGAGCATAGTGCAACTGCCAGTTGACTTTCTATATCCATTCTCCCTTTTTCTGTAAGAGAACCCCCAAATTTTAGTTGGGCTCATTGCCACCCAAAATTAAGACTATTTCCCAGCTCCTTTGCCGCAGCATGTTGACATATGACTAAGTTCTGGCTGATGAGATGTGAGTGGAAGTGACAAGTGCAATTTCAAGCTGTACTTGAAAAGGTTGGGACATCCTCTCCCCTTCCCACTTTTAAAATAGCTGCATGAAAAGTAGGTTCCTGGAAAGCAGGCCTGGCGGCAGCCATCCCAAACCCCACAAACACAGGCAATTCCTAAAGGACAGAAACCCTAAGGACAGGGGACAAACAGGACAGGAGTCTGAGCTTCCAACAATTTCTCAGAGCACAGCTGTCTGAGATTCTGGATTTTTATGTGAAATAGAAAAAAAAATCATATCTTTTTAGAGCCTCTGCTAGCTTGCCTCTCTGTTACAAATAGTTTCATCTATGTTCTTAATAATTCAAAGGGCAACAGAAACTAATGAATGAAAACGATACGTGCCTAAATGGCCCCAACTTACAGTATAAACATTATTTCACATCTCAGTCACACTTTTTTTACTCAGAAAGGTTACCAGAGCTCCTGTAAATGGTGTCTCGAGTGTGCAAGTACAGTTTAGTGGAACACACACACACAACTCACAATCAGGACAGCTGGGTTCTAGTCCCAGTTCTTCCTACTAACTATGTGATCTTAGGGAAGTTACATACTCTTTGGTCTCACTTTCCTCCTCTGCAAAGTGGGGCTAACCCCTTCTTTGATGTTGGCCTCTCAGGACTATTTGGAAGTCTGAAGAGAGAGGATTATCTGTGCCAGGGCTTTGTATAGTATAAAGCACTTACAGGCAAGATGGTTATTAAAATATTCCAAACAAAAATCCTCCTTTATGCAAGGTGGCTCATATCAAAACCTAGTCCCTGGACATACTTTCCTTGTGAATAAAGGGCCTGCAGTCATTGTTGTTAGCTAAAACGGTTAGAGATCAGTGTTATGGTCTCAGGAGCAGACCTCCTTTTATTTAACTCAACACCCCAAGCCCCAATGCTTCAACCGGCAACATGTCATTGATAGAAAGCCAAAGAGTTTAGACCAAACAGCACAAACCCAACACTACATTTAGAAAGGAAGCCCAGAGTCTGTGTACCAATAAAATATGGTATATCTCACCATGCCTCATATATCATGCACTGACATATGTTTGGCTTTTCCTACTGGAGATAGAGATGGCAGAATCAAACCATGATGAGATGTCCATATTTTTCTTCCTCACAGAGATACACATAGAATACAAAACTAAGTGTGAGAGAAAGACACAAAACGTTATACACAACTTGGACAATAAACGTTATCTTTTCAGAGAAAGCGCCTTGAATGACCATCCTGAGCCAAAGACTGTGGCCCCATCCAGCCATCCTCAATCAATGGTAGTGGTTTACAAATCCTGGGGCAATATTCAGTGAGCTCTCCTTAAGTGCCGGGCACTATAGGAAACTAAAGGCTTCATGAACTTTCTTTCCTTGAATCCTCTCAACAGCCCTGTGAGACACATGCTAGTATCTTCCCTATTTTACAGATGAGAAAATGGAGGGTCAGAGAAGTAAAGCCACTCACCAAGTTCTCCAGCTCGTAAGTGGTACACAGTCAGGATTTAAACTCAGGCAGCTTTACCTTCCGTCCACAGGCGTAACCCCTACCTTACTCTGACTCTTACTTGAATGCCAGCAATTAAAATAGAATAAATGTTTACATTCCCTGTGGAAATACTTTCTGATAAAGCCAATCTTTCAACTGGAAAGAATGTCAGAAATATTTAGATGCACCCCTACGGTAGCTGTTCCAACTTTTTGAAAGTGAAGAAGTAATTTATTGCGACGAGAAGCCAGGGGTGTGAACTACAACTCACACCCACTCCCCCAGGCCCATCTGCCACTCACAGAACAGTGCTGCTCGCTATGGGACCTCGGCGTGGGACAGGCAGTCCATTTCTCTCAGAAGAGAATACCACATATCAACTTTACCTGTGTTTTCTCCATTTAAATCCCTTTAATTTCTCAAAGGACACCTGTTTAGCCTGACATAGCCCTAGATAAACCAAAAATGGAAACCCCCCAAGGCCAACAGCTAAACAAAGGCTTCATTCTTAACCCATACCCACGAGTGCCTGAGAGCCCTGCAGAGTAGAAGTGTAAAATGAAGACGGCCCACTGTTGGGCTATTTCCTCCAACCCCTTAGCTGGGGTGAGTTTTTCTACCCCTCTGCCACATCCTCTCCCACACCTAGCCCAGATGCCTGGCACAGAGGATCTGCAGTGTGTGTCCTGCAGGGATAGAAGTCACAATAGGGCTGGAGAATCAAGCAGGGCTTAAAGATGTGCTTAAAGACCACAAGGCTTAAAGATGTGCTCTGTCCAGGAGTGCCTGGGTGGCTCAGTCGGCTAAGCGTCCAACTCTTAATTTCCGCTCAGGTCATGATCTCAGGGTCGTGAGACTAAGCCCCACATCAGGCTCTGTGCTGGGCATGGAGCCTGCTTGGGATTCTCTCTCTCCCTCTCCCTCTGCATCTCCCCACCTGCTCTTGTGTGCTCGCTCTTTCTCAAAAAAAAAAAAAAAGAAAAGAAAAGATGCTCATGGTCTAATCTGATGGCCACCAGCTGAAGGTGGCTCCTGAGCACTTAAAATGTGAGCAACGTGAATTGACATGTGCTTTAAATGTAAAATACACACTGAATTTCAAAGACTTAGTATGAAAAAGAAGGATGTAAAATTGGCCATTAACAATTGTTTGTATTGATTGCATGTTGAAATGGTAAGTTTGGATATACTGAGTTAAAGTCTAGTATTAAAGTAATTAATTAGTACAACTAACTAATGAAGTAATTAATGAATAAACTAATGAAAATAAAGCTGCTAGAAAATTTATATGTAAGTATACACATGGCTCGCATTATATATTTCTACTGGACAGTGATCGTATAGGCCACATTTAAGAATTTGGACTTTATCCTAAGAACAATGGCGGCCATTGTGAACCTTTAAGCTGAGGCATAACACGATCAGACATGAATTCTCAAAACTCTGGCTACAAAATGGAGAATGGGCTTCAGAGGGAAATGAGCTGATGCGGGAGGGCGCTTGAGGAGGCGCTACACGGACTGGGAGACAGAAGATAGTGGCCGAAACACAGATGGCATTGTCCCTAGCAGCAGAGACGGAGAGAAGTGGACAAAGAGAAACCATCCTTAGGAAGTAGTGCTAACAAGATACGGATATTGATGAAGAAGGGAGAAAGGAAAGGGTACGGATCAGGGATGCCTCCCGAGGTTCTGCTATGAAGACTGGGTGGCCATCCAGCTTCCACACCCTAGTAAGTATGCATCGCGTAAAAATGGCCCATCAAGTTATCCTGGGATGGCAGCAGGCTGTCTGCATGAAGTTCCCCTGCAAGGGGCATGAATCACGGATGCTCCGGGAGGCTCTGGAACCAGTGCATGTTGTTCCAAAGTGCTCTCCTTCTGAAAAACTCCCAGAACAAGTAACTCAAGATTCTACCCAGACAAAAAAACTTTGGAAAGCTGTCGGGAACGCTGAGGGTAACCGCTGCTGGGACCAGGAAATGAGCTGAAGGCACAACAACTGGGATGGGCAGCAGTGGAAGCAGGGTGGGGTCTTTGCTCCCAGGCCTCTTCCTGGCTTCTTTCCTAGGAAATTCCAGGAGACGGGACCGGCAGGGGAACGGGCGTTGGAGGCAGACCAGACTCAAAAGCCAGGTCAGCGCCTTACTAGCTGGGTACCCCTGGCCTCTTTCAGGTTTACATCTCCTCCTCCCTCCTGGGGAAAAGCCCCGCCTACCTTGGGAGGATGCAGGACAAGAACACAGGTACAGCATCTGAGAAATAGAGGGAGGGCCCCAAACCGGGGCTGGGACCAGGAGGCCTTCCTCCTCCTTGGCTGCAGCGCCCTGGACACCCGCCGCCCAGAAAAGGTGCGTCAGGACCTTCCAGCCTTGAGCCGGCTCCCCTCTCGGAGGCAAAAGCACAACAAAGCTCCGGAAGAGCCGGGCAGGCTGGTTCGGTGTCCCCTGCGTGGAGAACCGAACACCGCGCCGCACGGCAGGGATGTGGGAGGCACGCTCCTTCCAGGGCAAGCCTTATCATGAATAATTAAAGTGAAGCTCTGCTTATCAAACGAAATGAACAAAGGATGCTTCTGACACAGCAGCCACTTTTTGTTATGGTGGTTGCTGTTGTTTTAGGAGGCCCTTTTTTCTCAGTTACCGCTGCTTCTAATTTGATCATCTTCAGAGGCCTCCCTATCAATTTGGGTAAATTAGCACGCTTCTCTTCCGTATGGAGCTGCGGCCGTAAATCACAAATATGAGTGCGTGTAAAATTATATAGCATGGGCCCAGTGTAATAGCAAACACATTTATATTTTATAACTGCTGTTTTCTCCACATTCGAACTGTGTCACTGCCGGGGCCCCGGGGGCTCGCAAGCACTCCCCGCCGCCCGCCCTGCGCGCCACAGTCTCGCTTTGTGCGCAGGTTTCCTGCCCCCTCGGCTCAGCCCGCTATCTGCCAAACACCAGCCGGCTCCTCTTTGTGTGGCGGTGGGCAAGGGATCATACCCGCTCAGGGCACTCTGTGCAGCGCAGCAGAGACACAAATGAGCAGGTGACCTTTCAAACCGTGTCAAAACGGGCCCTTGACCCAGAGACCTCAAAACTTCAGTGACCTCACTGTCTAAATCAGCCAGCTGAAAAGACCTATGTTTGCACAATGTGATTGTGTTTACACAAAGATTTAACGCCTCAATAGAGCAAAAGCTGTTCAGTTAATTTTAATTATTGCTTTATTCTTCCCACAACAGAGTTAAAAAAAAAAAAATGGTTAACAGTGAGCTGGTGGTAATTGATCCCGTAAGCTTTGTGCCTATGGTCCTTCCAGCTTGAGCAACGACAGTAGTGGGAAGGAAGTATGAAAGGTTTCCTTAGCTGAAAGGATTCTTTCCAGTCCCTGCCTTTCCTTATTAAACATTTTTTGTGGAGGAGATGGACACCAAAGAAGACCACAGGACAGACCACAGAAAAACTTGGAGACCTGAGTGTGGGCAGAGGAAGGCACACAGGTGGGTTCGGGAAGTCTTCTATATGCCCAGCAGCAAACTTCGCAAGCAAAAGGCAAATATCAAAGGCAGGATGGGGGGGCCCTGCCAACTCTAATGATTTATGAAGGTTATTTCTTTGGCAGGTAGAATAAATAAAAGAGGAAAGTAAATTTGGAAATACAAAGATATAAAGGAACACAGGATCAGACAAAAAATAAATAAATAAATATAGGCAAACAATCCTCAAAAAGTAAAGCCCACAGGGGTCATGTGTGCCGTGCCTTCCACCTTGCAGGGATTTGTCTTTTGGTGTTAAAACCTTTTCTTTCTGCAGACCTCTGGAGGACAATGCAAGTGCCCGTTGCTTGGAGGTTCCTGTAGATCCTTGTGGCAGAATGTTAGAAACCACCTCTTCTCCCTCACCGCGTGCTTTTGTGAATACAGAGGACAGACTGCTGCACGCAGAAGCAGAATCTAAACCTGAGTTTGGGGTCTTTGCCCATTAGGGGATTCATAATTCCTGTATGGAGCAAGTATTTTTCTCCATAACACATTTAATACATCGGTAAATAGCCTCCAAAAAATGGGGCAAAAGAGGGATAAAACACGATTATCTCTAACTCCACATTTATCATACAAATAAAAATAAAAGCACAAACTGTTTGTTCACACTCCCCTAAGACAGCAATGGGCAACTTGTACACCAAGGTCCATCCATTCATAGCTTCTTCCAACTTCCCGAAGGCACCTCCATTTGGATTTTTCAGTTTAGGAATAAACGAGGACTGCTAAGGTGCATTCTTTTAAGGAGTCAGGGAGAGGTTTCTGTTTACGACTTCTCTCCACAAATTTCCTACAATATGCAAACGCACTGGTATTGAGATATCACTTCGAGAATCAATACCTCGCATCTTCGAAACCAGCTTTCTTTCTTAAAATGGAAAAAAACCCAACTAAGATCAAGGATTTTTAAGTTCAATCAAAACATACAGGATATAGGAATATACTATACTGCTCTGCATTATATCATTCTGTTTTCTTAGCTCTTCTGAATTTGCTGTCACATTGAACAAGTAAGATAATAACTCATATGTTACTTAGCATATGTGTGAAATAAGTAGAATGGCAAACATTAGGCCATTTATTTTGCTGAACTATAACAATACACCTAAATTCATTTATATCCTATTTTAACTTAGGCACCCTCGCAAAAAAAAAAAAAAAAAACACAACGGTTTCTAAAGGGAAAACAGTGTAAAGTTGGCTCTACAGCTCAGCAGAGAAACCTGTGAAAAATCATCCTCCGAGCCTCCGCTTCCTCATCTATAAAATGGGAGCAATGAGAATATTTACCCCACAAGTGAGTGAAGGTGAAATGACATGAGGTATGTGAAAGCACTTAGTAAACTGTAAAGGTGAGTGCAAGTGATATTATTGCATATTTACTTGGACAAAGCAATACTATGGAGACAGCCATTCCTAGGCTGGGTCCCCAACTGCCTGCTCGTTCCCAAAGCCAATCTGAGTAGGAAGGCCTCAGCCTACCCTTTCTTTAGCCCATCTGCTCTGGGGAGTGGTCTCCATAACCATTGGGTCTTCAGGTCATCAAGCTAAATATTCCTAATTGCCCACTGGGCCTAAAACTAAGGTCCGATAACAACTGTGATCCAAAACATGGCACTTACCATGACCCCAGGAGACCGGCTCGCTAAGCGCAATCCCTCCAAGAGGCAAGGGATAAGCTAATCTGTGTGAAAGACACAGATGTCACGTACTCCCTACAGCCACATTCACATGGATGAGAGGAATAACGTCAGCAGTATTATCTCCAAACAGCAAGGACAATGCCATACAATTATAATAGCATATTGTCCACTGTATCTGGGGATGACATGTCTGACAATATTATTTTCTATGCATGTGAATGTAGCTGAAAGGGCCAATGCATAATTCACATCTCCTGACAAAATGTAAGCATAAAGTATGTGTCCATTAGATAATGCCATTTAAATCTCTTTACCTCCAATAGCACCTTTCTCCCTGAGAACTCAGACTGCTTCACAGTACTTTCCACATGGTGTTGGTGTGAACCAGAATCGTGAACGATAGGAAAGGTGCTGCAGGAGCGCATCCGAATGCAATGCGGTTTTCCTAAGAAAAGTTCTCTTTTCTGACTGAAAACACTTACTTCTGCACCAACAGTCAACCTTCTTTTTGATAACGAGGAAACAACTGTTGTGATTCAGTGAAGCTGTTGTACGTCAGAGGACAGGTAGAATATGATCGTTAGTGCCCGGTCAGCTAAGCCCACTTGGCGAAAAGCCTCCCTCCCACACACCAGCCTGGCAGCTCATGTGATTCAAATCCCTGCCTCAGCAAAATCTCAAATTATTACAGGTCAGGAGCCTTCAGCAAGGTGGGGGGGGGGCGGGTAAGGCGGATGTCGCTTGTCAAGAGTTCCAATCACAAACGTGGAATCTAGAAAGCTAAGCAACTAGCAGAGGTGGAGAGATTTCCCTGATGTCATAAGGGGGGAGACCAGCACATCTAAGTCCTGACGAAAATAATAAATTATACAATATTTATACTTAGTCAACGTTTAAAAGATCATAAAAGGGGACCAAGACCTGGTGGGTGCTCTTAAAAGGATGAGGAAGTATTTTGCACGTGGTGCAGAGTAACACAAAGAGAAGAAGCAAAGGACACTAAGGTTGTGTGAAGCCAGAGTTTCCCAACCTTGGCACCACTGACATTCAGGGTGTGATGAGTCTTTGAGCGGGGGGTCGGGGGGGCTGTCCTATGCACTAGAGGATATTCAGCAGCATCCCTGACCTCCATTTACCAGATGCCAGCAGCAACACCCCCCTCCAAGAGGGACAACCCAAACTGTCTCCAGACATTGCCAAACATCCCCTGAGGGGCAAAATCAGCCCAAGCTGAGAATCACTGCATTAGGCGACTAATGATCTCACATTGGGGAGAATGGCTGGGCTAAAAGGTTTGCTCTCACATATAATGGCCCTTTAGCCATTGAGAGGAGGCCCCAGGACCCCCCTTAAACAGGCACGCAACTTTCATGTCCCTGCTGGCACCTCATTAGCCTCACAAGTTCTTGAAGGGTCAGGGAAGGCCCGCTGGAGTGGCTCAGCTCCCGTGGTGAGCAGGCAGCCCTGGGAGGGTGTGAGCACGGGGTGTCCAGCTGAAGGGCTGAGGGCTGACTCCAGCTCCACCCCTCGAGCACAGGGGTGCACCTGCCCCACAGGAGGGGCACCTACTTCTGATTCACACAAAGGCATGATGTGGGTTAGCAACAGCCCTGCTGGGCAGACAGCAGCCATCAGATTCCTCTCTTCCAGGTATGTCAACTGATTTACCTCATGTAAGAGGCAGTAGTATTACGTGGGGATGAGAATTAGCCAAGAATGTGACAGAGGCGAATCGAAAGGTTGAAGCAGCTAGGTGGGATGCCTCCTTTCCTCATGCCTGCATTCCCACGATTGCTTTCATCCAAAGAATAAAGATAGCCCACCCAGAGGAGCAGGAAGAGAGGAGGTTCAGAAGTGGGTACTGGTGTTCGTTCATGGCTGGGGCTATCCATGACGACTTTAGCCTTCGAAAACCCCTATTTCTCAGGTCTTACCAGAGCAAGTGCAGATATGTAACCACACCCAATGGATGGGTGAAGAGTGGTGGAAAAGACACACGGACATCTCTGGACTTTTCACTCCAGATCCTGCTTCGGTCGACTAGGGACAATCCATAATACAGACACATGGAAAGTCATTCTGACAATCCACCATCAACAAAGACTAAAGGCTCAAAAAATCAAAACCACCCCCTCCCAAAGTCAGAATATAAAACCTGTCAAGCGATGAAGGAATGTTCTGACATCTGATGGCTCCCATAATCAAATGGCTAAGTCCTTCTTAGGACTTAATTAGTAAGTAAGTACTTAGGAAGTACTTCTGAGTCATTAATAACTGGTAGCAGAAATAATATTTTGCCGGCTCTGTCATTATCCTCTGATGATAAGGTTTTCTTTTGCATTTGGAAAGCTACTACTGGTTAGCTGGTTTAAGGTCTCTGGGACACTACAATATTCTCTCCATCATCCTAGCCTCGATGGAGGTCTCCTACCTATTTTAAGGATACTTTATGCAGAAATGATTCCATGGAGCCTGATCTGGTCTGACAGTGGCAGGGCTTGTTGCTCTGAATAGAACTCTCCAAGCTTCACTTTCGATAGGGGGTGGTAGATCCCATTAGTATGGAGAACCAGTACCAGCCATTAGAGTCAAATAAGAGTTGCCTTCGCTAACTATTTCTGAGCACAGTCACACAACGTGCTCAGAGTTTTCTCAATAAAATAGCTCCTCTGCAGGGCAATGAAGTTGCCTCTTCAAGGGGCCTCAATTTGCATACCCCTTTTCAACCATTTAAAGTGAAACCTCCGTGAAGCATCACTTCACTTCTGAAGAATCCTCCTCCCCACACTTCCAGTGAGAAATGGAAACCTCTACTTAAATAGGAGATCCAATAGATAGAGAGCAATTACACTTTTTTTAAAATCACAAAACTGATTTTAGGTTTGTTTTGTACCACATTTGTTCATTTGCTATAAGGAAAGAAAATAAGGTGTGCAAAAACATGCATTACTTCTGGGTAAAGCCATGTACCACCAAAAAGCATCTGAGACATTTCTTGTGCATATCAAAGGAATGACATCCATAATGAAAAGTCATGGATCTAGAAGTCTCCTTTTACTCCTTCTTAATGAACAAAACAGTTGGAAAACCCAATAATTGCTTTTAGTCCATTTTATTTCTTACTTTATACTCTGTATGATATTAAGAAGAATGGCTACAAAAGAACCTGTTCCATTTAAGAGATAAAGCGGCACTGCCTTTAAGATGTTAAAGATGCTGCTTTGTTATTAAGTTAGTAATTTTAATGTTTGTGCAAATACGATTAGTGCCTGTAGCAAATATAAATGTGTAACAATTTGCCAGTTCTTTCTTAAGAAGACTAAATCCATCATTTAAGTAGTCTTCAAATGTCTTATTTCTTTTAAGTTACATTCAAAAGGTATGCAGAGAAAAGAAAGACTCCAAGATTCGAATGTGTTTTCATAGCTAAAGGATTTAGTTGAGAAAGCTGGATGAGGGGACGCAGGTGCCAGACATTGTGTAGAATTTGCACTTATGCTCCATTAATTGCCAGCATATCTTCCTTTTCCTTTTTCCTCCCCTCCCCCCTTTAAATCCCTTTGGAAAACAGCAGAGCAGCAGGCCCAGACTGGTACCCAGCAGCAACACCAGGAGCAGAAGTAGCCAATTAGCCTCCAGAATACAAAGAGGGGGGGAAAAAATGATGCAGTTACCTAGCAACCAGAAAGAGCAGAAACAGCTGTGTAGCAGGCCCAGGCTGGTACCCAGGCAGAAACAGGATAGCCAATTAGCACACTGTATTTAATGCTGATGTGGTTTCCTAGTAACAGGCTGTACAAGTCTGTCTGTTGCGTTTTCTCCCTCCCTTCCTCACATTTTCCTCAATCATGCACAGTATTACTATTTGCCCTAATTACTGTTTCTCCACTGCTTCGAGCGGCCATTATTTTGTCCCCAGAGAAATTGGAAGAACTCAGAAAAAAATCTTCCATAATGACAGTATTTAGTTTCAAATTTAGATTAGCTGTAAACCTTGAGACACTAAACAACAACAACAACAAAGAATGAAAAAAACAAAAAAGCCAGCAAATCGCCTTCTGCCTCAATTTGTAAGTAGTCTATGGTACCTTTTCTATATGCTAATATTTACATGTGGGTGAAGCAAAAAAATATTTAATAATGCATACTGTCATTTCGCCATACGCTACATTTCCAAAGAGGCTGAATCCTCTGTGTACTTGAACTTATTCATATTGATTTTCTGACACTCTCTCCTGAATGCTAGGAACATAAAATGTCTTATTACCTATATCAGAGAAGGGAGATGTATCTTTTGTTGTTCTTTTAAAAATACCAATACTAGTTTCAACAAGTTCATGACCAATTGAGAATTCAGTATGAGCAATCATTATTTCCTTTCTACAAGAGAGCTTGAGTACAGGTAAAGAGTGTGTGTGGCCCACAGTAAGGGGATTCAAACATGGTAAATTCATAATCCCAGTAATGAATTCCGTGAGGTGACATTAACCCACATGAACACACAAAATGAAGACAGAAAACTTTTAAAAACGACTACCGCACAGCTATTCTCAGATAATCCTACTGCATCTTGCTGCTCTTGGATACTAGAATATGTACCAGTCAAGCCTTTTCATGGGTTCTATTCATCAGGGCATAGACTATATAATTCTGCTTTTTTTTTTTTAGGGCATCCATTAGACTCCTAGAACTTCTCTCACTTAAAAGTGCCTTCAGTTGTGGAACAATTTATAGTCCTTCTTACAAAATATTCCCTGATATAAAAATAGCAAGGGCTCCAGAGGAAGACATTATATACCATAACACACTTAACTGAGCAATAACCTACCATGAAGGGAGAGGACTTTCTCAACTGAAGGGTTTCTGGCTTCCTTCCCTAAAACAAAAGGATTGATGGCTTCTACCAACTTTAGCTAACCTAGTGAAACAACTGAAACTATCCTAGCCCAACAAAGTTGGGATTTTAAAAAACTGTACCTTGTTTGACTAAAAACAATATGCATAACAGTTTTACTTTACTGAATTCCGTAAATTAAATGTCAACTATAGTAATGAAAAGAGGATGCATTCTGAAGGCAGAAATAACAAAAGAAGCCTAACTCTATGTTTTATGACACCAGATGAGTGGTTTACAATATAAAATGAGTTTTAAATTACAAATGCATTTTATTTTGCAAACAAAATAAAGGGGGTCTAACCTGAATGCAGGTAACTTTTGAAGGGAAGAAAGGAAAAGATGGAGGGTCCAAAAAAAAAAAAAACAAAACAAAGAGGCAGTGGCCAGGGCCGGGGCAGCGGTGGGCGGGATCTGCCAACTAGGCCTAGTTCAGGACAAAGCTGGACCGACGCTCTGTAAGGAACTAGCAATGGGGTGCCCGGGTCTTCCATCCCTAAACTTCTGGGGTCCAGTCCTGGGTCAGTCCCTGACTCTCTTACTTCAATAAGCACAGATGGTGAAGGAGAAGGAAAGGTGAACAGAAATATGGGACAAACCATGAAAAGCTTATTCTCACTGCAGACACTCTTAAATAATTTAAGTGGGTTGACCTCCATTACATAAGCTAGTCAGATTCTAACACTGGCAACCAAACATGGAGACACCGCAGGACTGGCAAAGAACTCTGTCACTGGTTGGCCAAATAACCAGCACAATAAAATGTCACTAACTCTTGATTACTTTGAACGGTCTTCCTTCTACTAACATTTAGCTTAATAACTGTCATATCAATATATGACTTTTAAAAATGGTTGAAAAGAAGTTACTCTTAGAAAATGTAGAAGATCCAGTAGCAGAAGAAGGAAGGGGAGGAAGTCAAGGTGGGAAATGCTGCCCCAGCTTCCAACCCGCCCCACCTTCCCTCCCTACTTGCTGGAAGATTCCTGAAATTCCACTCACAGCCTCCCATAATCAAAGATTAAAAAAATAATAACAATAAGGAATTTCATTCTGACGTAAGGAAAGGTAATAAAGGCAGGCTTCAAAGGCAGGAAGTGACTCAGTGCAGGCAAGCATCAGGTGTAAGATTCTTAGGTGGGGCATGAAGAAGGAACTGAGATTTTGGGAAACAGGTTTGCCCAGGGCCATCCAGTTCACCTCCATCAGTGTGGGGACAAATAGAAATTGCCTGGTTGGAAAGAGCCAGCCTCTCACCATTGAATACCTGAGTCACCTGACAGAGCTTTGAGTCCCACTACACATATGCCCACAGTAGGCTGGATTCCCAAAAACTTCCATTTTCTTATCAGAACTAACCTCTTTACATGAAATGTCTGCATTCTCTTGATCCATTTTCAAGATTTCTTTTTTTTTTTTTTTTAAGATTTTATTTATTTATTTGACAGAGAGAGAGACAGTGAGAGCAGGAACACAAGCAGGGGGAGTGGGAGAGGGAGAAGCAGGCTTCCCGCCGAGCAGGGAGCCCGACGTGGGACTCGATCCCAGGACCCTGGGATCATGACCTGAGCTGAAGGCAGACACTTAACGACTGAGCCACCCAGGCGCCCCCATTTTCAAGATTTCAACTATAATTTCTATGAAACTCAAACTGGCTATTTTTCAAAGAAAGACACTCATTTTACAAATATATTTTCATCTCTCCTTATATTTTAACTAAGCTTTTTAAAAGGATTATTCCAGTTTAAAAACTGTTTTGTTTTTTTTTTTATTACACACGACCTTCTTAAACTCCTTTGTTGTCTGATTCAAACGGAATCACTTCATTATTGTTTTAACTTCAAGAGACATAAGTATTGTCTACCCCCAGCTAATTCTTATAATATCACTTAGATACTCTTTACAAAGCTCCACTTAATCTCCCCAGTATAATATGTACAGGATAACCATGACCATCACGGTCATTAACATTCTTATTATAATAGAAACAGCTTCTGTACATTATCTATTTATTAAAGAGAACAGTTATTTTAAGTCCACACTTGGCCTTCCCAATGTCACTCGTTCATTTGCACAGACTACTCATGACCTTCTTTTTCTCTTCTCCATCAAACAAAGCTGACCTAACCTTTAAATCTTAGAATTTATAAAATTCTATTACTTCCGCTGCCTTTTCTGAAATGAGATTCCTCTTTTCTCTTCCCTCATTCCTACTTCCCACCCCAATCCATGCTCTCTTCTCTTTTCAGACCAGATTCCAAATATAGTGACTTTATAAAACCATTTTCAGGTTTTTGCATCAAAAAGCAAGGTCCTCGGAGATGGGGGAAGGAACAGTGTGTAGTGTAATGGGGGTTCGAGAAATATTGTTTATGATGAAATACTTATTAATTTCATGCTTTTTTCTTTCCCTTCCATTCTCATTTTAACATGTTTATTTACTTCATGACTACCAATTATCCATTAAAAGGACATCTGGAATAGGCATCCCATGAAGCCTACATTTATTACCATATTATAATAATAAAATAAATGTGCTTGCTGTGTATATGCTGAGTTTACACCATTCCATCCAATATATGTTTACTGAAATTTATCTTCATAAATGTTAAGAGCTAGCATATTGCTAAATTATCATGTGGTAAAGCTCTAAGAATTTCTTGAATCATAAAATTATCCCACCAATTGTTTTCCGTCATCTCATTCACACCCGTTCTTTTCAAACTCTTTCTCTTAAGCTCTTGAATATGCTAAATCCAAACTATCACACCCTTCTATTAAACTCTCTCCACCTTGTGAACTGAACAGTTAACCCTTATTCTAGTTTCCATCCCATAATAGGGCTTTAATGAGTTTCTGCCTCAACACATGGATAAACTTCATTAGCAGCCATGTGTCTCAGCATATTAAAGGCCCTTTAATGCCTTAAAATTGCCCTATTTCAGTTGCTATTGTATAAATTCAAAGAATTCTTATCTATGGGGCTGAGGAGGTTGAAAGTGGTCGATGGGCCCCCTACAGTTCCAGACTGAGGTATTTAATTTTATCCTGCTGATATGCCTGACCTTGAATTAGGTCTCCTATTTATATAAATTAGTGTATTATCACATTGGCATCATTTGAAACGATGAATAGCATGAATAAACACCCTGTCCAAAAAAGAGAAAAGCAACTTTTTCTAAATCGTCCTCACTGCTGCTTCTGACCTCTGATAGGCGCCCCTACTCTCATTCAGCACTCTGTCTCCCTTTGCACTCTTTCTTGGAAGGGCTGTCCCTTTCCCAGGGACTGCTTACTCAGTGGCACAGCACCGGACATCTGTGCGTACTTTGGGGAATGACTGATAGAACAAACAAAGTGAATAAGATGATCACCTATCGAATAGGATGCAAGCCCAAGGGACAGGAGTCCTGGGTCAAATTTTCATTCTGCCACGGCAGGTCACAGAACTTGGGGTAAGGCATTTTTACACTGCTGGTTCTCAGTTTCCCCATATCTGATAATGCTTGCCGTAATTTCATAGGGATGGAGTATTAGCATTTGTCATTTTAATGAGTGAATTGGGACTGTTACAAGAAAGTCTCTCTTTAATCCTAAGGTAAAAAATGGTTTAATAGTAATGACCATAATAACAATAACTATAACCGTAACAATAATGGGCCTAGAAACGGAAGACCATCCCTTTGTAATTTCCTTGTTCTGGTCGTTAGTCACTTGATGAGGCAGTATGTTTAAGGACCCTCCCAACTTTATTCTATTTAGAAGACACTCAAAGTGGTTTTCATTGTCCATTGTATTTAAACTATGTTTCTCATTTCCTCTTAATAATGAGTTATTAAGAGAATATCTACTTGATTTATTTTCCCCTTGTTTGTTAGCATAGAAGTTAAGAGCTCAGACTTGGGCAATACTGTTTGGTTTGAATCCTGGCCCAGCCACCTAGGAGCTGTGTGACATTGGGCAAGTTATTGACCTCTCTGGGCCTCATTCCTTCATAACTATAAAATAAGAACAGTACCTACGTCATTAGATTAAAAAGGTTAATATTTGTAAAAGACTTAGAACAATGCCTAGCATGTAGCAATCGTTTTATCTTTGTTGAATAAATAAATTACATTTCAAACTTTAAAGAATTTTCATTATATGTATAAAATAAACACTTCTATTTGCCTTTTAAACATGACACATCTTTTTATTTATAATATTTTTAGCTACCTTTTCATTTGAAAACAAACTATTTCCCTAAATCTGAGTTAAACTTAAAAATGGTGCCACCTCAAGACCTGCCCCACAGCAGACATAAACTGTTAAGTAAATTGCACACTTGTGTTATCTTTCCACCTAAAAAGCATCCCTTTACATTCGTTGATGCAAAATCCAGAATGTCCTTATCCACACACCCATGGATTACGCTAAAGCAACCCCCGTCCATAGAAAGACTCCTCCAAGTAAGACATGTGAGAACATGGCCTCTTTTCTCCCTCCTCAGTGACCAACTACCAAAGATTTCATTGCTGGCCTTTGTCCTGACTTTATCAACATGACTCACTCTGAAAAGTATAAATGTGGACATGCTTTTATATGAGTTTCCATATTAGAAAAGTCGGCTCAATTAACACAAAACGCCATTTCAGTCACATGCTTTTTTCTTCCTTAGAAGTGATCAAGAAGAAATGTAGAAAACACTTCTTTCTTTCTCTTTTTGTGTAGAAACTACTAACATTTCAATAAATTGACTTTTGCTGAACACGAGCATAGTAAAGTGATTTTTTTTAATTGAAAGTGAAGATTTCCTTTGTATCAACATATAAGGATTATTTAGCTGATTCCAAGAAGATGAATAAACCTGTGATCATAATGATTGAATTACTGGGCAAGAAAAATAATGTTACACAAAGACCAGAAAACAGAGTGGGACAGAAAGGTCTGTAATGGTTTGGCTGCTAAAGGACATTTTTACGCACATGCCAGCACTAAGTGCTCTTCGCAATGAATAAACCATATGTCCATTTTTCTATGCTTCCTTTCACTAAGATCCTGCGACTTCACAATATTCCCTTTGTCCCAGTCCCTGCCTCATCTCCCCCCTCCCTCGGCTCCCCCATCCCCAACTTCACCTCCTTGGGCAAACAGTATTTGTGCCCTAGCTACCAACTTGAACATCTGCTACCTTAAAAAAAAAAAAAATCACCTCACTGCCTAACATCCTCCAGGGCAAAAAGTTTGAAGGATTCAGCATCCTCAAAAGAACAGCTACAGAAGGAGAAAAAAAAAAAAAAGAAAAAAAAAGGCCTATCTTTTCCAGCTCAGTAAATTCTGTCTATATAAAGATTAAATGAATAACATTTTAAAAATTCTTCAGTGCAAGCAAATCCATGTTACCAAGAATGTATTGTCTTTCTTATGCATAGAGGGAGACCCACACATTTTATTTTATTTCATTTTTGCAACTGTGTCTCCTTTTCAACATATTACCATATAGAAGAGATAGAGCATATATATGACTCTAGAGAAAAGAATGCCAATATTTTCCCTCTTTTTACCCGATGGTTTTCTCATCTTCTTCTTCTTCTTCTTTTTTTTTTTTTCCTGTCCCCAAACACTCCCCCAGTTGAAAGATAAAGAAATATTTCCACTGAATTAAAGTGAGCCCGGTGTTAAAATAACTTGCCTGGATCCAACCAGAGCCCATTTTTTTAAACTCCATTTCAACATTTGGTGGGCAGCCCTGCCCCATCACTCACTTATATTAGCCACTCCTGCAACCAGAATTCCCATCGCCATACACCTTTGCCCTCAAGCTTTTACTAGTCCATTGCCTTTATATGTTTACACTTAATTTGATTCCACCCTTCATGCTTTTTTCATTATTCTTAGTTCATCCACACCACATAAATTATCACCTTTGTTTTCAGTTCCCCATGTGCCCCATTCACACCAATTCCAAATAAATACTTCTGATTCTCATCCATTTAATCCAAATTAATTCATATTCCCTCTCCCCATCCTCCATCCTCACCTCTAGCTCCCCTCCTGTTTCTCTTTCTTATAGCACCAAATTTTCCTTCCATGCTTATCTCTGAGCAAGGTTTTACAGGCAAAATGCTTCTGGAGGATGCAAGGTGATTGCTTTCTGTATTGTCTTAGGAAAGCCAAGCTCTACAGCGCTGCCACCTTCAATAAGCCAATGCCTGCACGTCCAGATGCACTCTTTACAACCCGTGTCCCTGAGCATCATAACCCCCACAAAGAGTGAGGAAAAAGCTTCTCGCTTTTTGAAGGTATTTAACTTTGCCTTATTTCTAGCTTACATAGAACTGTTTTTTCACACAATCATCATTAATCAATATCAATATCTATTGTAATAACTACAAACCAACTCCACTACTATCTTCGATGAGCTCTTACAATCTGCCCAGTATTTTACATATATTGATTCATTTAGTCTTCAAAACAATCTAGGATATAGATAAAATTATCCCTATATTTTACAAATGACTAAGCTGAGACTCAGGGAAGATAAATCACTTAACCAGGTCACAAATCTAAGTAGAGCCAGAACTCAGACCCAAGTCCACCTACTACAAAGCCCCCACTCTCAACCACTTTGCAACACTGCCTTTCAATACTGCAGGGCGCCTCCTTGAGTAAATTCCCCATGGGGAGGAGTCTTTCCACATCAGTCCACCATAAGGCAAGTGGTTGCAGGTGCTGGGGAACATAATGAGCTCCACCTTGATAATCGCTCTGAGTAGACCGTGCCCAAAAAACAAAGCACCAAATAAGGCATCACTCCTAAAGAGGTCTCCTTCTGACACATCTGTTGGGAGAAGGGGATAGGAAAAAGAAGAAAAATGCTCTGGACTCCCCCTTAAAAAAAAAAAAGAATCTTGCTTCCCCAGAGCTGTCCAGTCTTCCTACTAGACAGGATGTAGCCTGTCTTCATGTCAGTAATTCAGAAATGTGTCCATAATCATGCCTTCCACGCCCCCAACAAAGCTCAACATTCTTGCTCCATTCCGCTTTCTCTGGTTTCCTGGGGAGAACGGGAAGTGAGTCACCATCAAAGCCTGGGAGCACTGCAATGTCTTGTCATGACTTTACTCATTGACTTGAGAAAGAAAGAAATATAAATAAAAAATGACCTTCAGGACAATATCAGAAAGGAAAAAAACAAAAGATGACCTGAGCAGGAACTGTTAGCCTTGGTGTCTGTGGGGTGGGGCACTCAGACTCTTGGGAAACCCTCACTGGGACTCTGCACTTGAGCCACAGGGTTCAAAAGTCATGTTAGGAGACCTTCCCATGAACCAAGCAAGAGCTACATAGGAAGTTAAGTGCAGAACTGGAGTACCTGCCTAAGTCCTGTGTAGCAGGAAAGCAGTGTGTTCTCGTCCTCCCATGCATGGGACTGACTCTGAGGTTCAAAATGGTGATTTTGTCTAGACACATATTACACATCTTATTTAGGAAAGTGCTTCTGTATCGCACAAAGTATTTCATGCTCCCACACCACGGAGCATTAGAGCTGAAAGGGACCTTAAGTCAGTCTGTTTGACGGATATGGAAAATGAGGCCCAGTAAGGTAAAGGGACACTCTCAAGGTCACAGAGCTAGTCAGTGGCAGAGTTAGAACCAGAACCCGGGTTTTTCTGATTTTCCAGCCAATGAGTTTTGCACTGCACACTTCCTTGGTTAGTCCAGACAGAAACTCATCACAGAGCACCAGGAAGATGAGCCTCAAGACCAAAACCAACTCCCACCAGCCACTTCTCCTGGCTCAAATCCAATCACCCATTTCTCCCGGACTGCACTCCTACTCTGCTGCTTATACTTTCAGAGTTTTCCCTAATTCAGCTGTACTGTGCAAGGAGTATGCAAAACCGTTCAGGCGACATAGCCAGGACTCATTTAAAAACCACCAATGACAGTAATTGCTCCTAGGATGCTAACACCAAGAAGAAACACCAGCCCTAAGCTTGTACCTCAAAGCACAGAACAAAGACCAGTTTCAAGGAAAATGCCAATCTCACTCTTTTCTCTATAAACGCCACTCTTCCAAATAATCCCATTGCTCCAAAGATCAATATGATTCCTGGGAATCACCACAGAAGTCTTGAGTAAAATATACAGTCCCCGTCGGTTACCACTCGCCCTTCCCACACACATAGCAATGTAATCACTTTAGCAACTTCTCAGTAACAAGCTCATTAAAAAGCAATTCTGCCATCTCTCCATAAAGCACGTGCCAGAGAACAATGCAAAAGAGGAGATGCCAATTAATTATAGAATGATCACATCTAATGAACTCTGAAACCCTCCTGCTGTTGGTGACTTTGATGAAAAATCAGGGATGCTGGGAAAAGAGTGAATAGGGACACCCCGACTACCTTGTTTAACTGTGAGTTCTTTCAAATGTGCCTCCTCGGATTCCAGTGTTGCTCAAAACCGCAGAGCTACACTCGGAAAACAATGAAAAGTGTCAGGGAGGTGACAAGCGCGTGTATAGTGTACGGCTGTGAGTCACACTACCAGAGCCCCATTCAGACCTCCTTGGGACTGTGTGATTCTAGCCTGTGGTTGGCCCTGCCTCCGAAAGGATCGCACAGCCAGCGAGCGACAAGCCCACGGCCTGAGCCGAGGACATCCGCAGAGCTCAAGGTCACACGTGCGGCACTCTGCTGCCCCGCCCCGGCCCGCCCGTCTGGCTGCCACCTCCGAGTCAGCACGATGCCGCTCCTGGGGACACGGGAGCCCTTCCCACCGCGAGCCTAAGGGAGGAAGGAGAAGAAGAAGAAACCACGTGCGGCCAACTTGTACCACTACCTGTGTGAGTCCTCTGGTGGGCCTTTAGGTGGGAGCTTTTTGTATAAACTTTCCGGCACCCGTTAAACTGACAGCGGTGAACCCTCTTCTTGTTTTCGGGGCATGCCTCGGCCCCCACCCCTCCTTGCTCACTGTCGCTCTGTCCGCTCTTAACTGTCCCAGCTGCCGCCACGGCCGCCGCTGCCGTGGCCACCCCTCCCACCTTGACCGAGCCGAGTGCAGCCTTCTTGGCCACCAGTTTCAACGTCACCGTGCCATCCACGGCTGAGAGAGTCTGTGAGGTTTTGACCAGATGGCGGCTGAGCTCAGGGGACGATGGGGGCGTTAATGAGGTCACTGCGTTGAGCTGGGCCTGGTTGACGGCTGTGTAGCTGTCTAGAGAAGAGCTGGTTGGCTGGAGGCTGAGGCAGGTCTCAGATAGCAACTTGTCCCGAGAGAGAAGAATGTCCACTGCCGAGCTCTTCTCGCAGATGGTGGCTTCCACAGGGAGCAGCAGCGGGTCCAAGCGCCGGAAGCTCTCCTCAATGCACGGGGGAGGAGAAGCATGGAGGAAACAGTCCAAGTCCTCACCGAAGGTCTCCGAGATCCTCCTAGGCTCCGTCTGTAGGTAGCGTTCCAATTCAAGGCATGTCTGCAGAGGGGAAGAAGGGAGGGAGAGAAACAGCCATCAGAGGCAAAGAACACCATGAGTCCACATGTCGACAGGCAGAGCAGGAAGAGACACACGGAATGGTTTTGTGGCTAGAATCTGAAATTCTCTTGGTAAAAGGTCTGACCCTGTTATTTAGTCCCTGAATACTTCTGAAGGGCTCATAAGGGTCACATCATGCAAGTTTAATGAAGTGGAACTAGAGGCCCAGAAGGGCTATCTCACACCATTAAGATCCCAGAGAACATTCCACATTAAAATGGTCTCCTGCCCCACAATCCAAGTCAGCAGGTGAGATGCTCCAAGCATTGCTAGGAGTTCCCATGTAAGCAAGAAGTAAATAGAATCAGACAAAGTTTTCATACCAAAACAAGACTTCCCATAGTCCGATTTCATTTTTCAAATAGACTTGAGCAAGTTGCAAAAATCAGTCAATTTTCTGACTTGCTCGGAAGAACGAACCATGCCTACCAACTACAAGGTGACCTCAGCCACAATCAGCCAACAGCAAGCCCTGCCTTGGATTCCCTAACCAGCGGGAATGGATACTGTTCTGAAGAATGCCTCTCACAAAACCTTTGATATACAAGACAAAACTCCCCTTGTTTACAGCAAGTTATTCAAAATACAATTGCTACCTATTTTGTGGCAAGGGGCATAAGTCTGATTACAATGGTTTAGCATCTCTGTGTGATAAAAATAAGTTCAAACACAGCTATTTGACTTGCTAAAGATAAGACCCAATATATTTCAACATAAAACTTTCACCTGGTAAAGAAATAGAGAAAAAGAATGGAAAAGTTCAGAGCTGCAACACATCTTCATCCATGGTGCTCTTTGTAACATGTTGGAAACGCTCTTATGGCAAAAGTGGATATTTAAGTTTATACTCAAAAAGCTTTCCTCACTTAAGAATCCTACTTTTCCAGAATCTTGTGTAAAACCATGGTGCTAACTTGCACCATCAGCTCAATTTGCTCTGGCTTCTGGGCTTCAACAAAGAAACACTGATGGCAAATTTAAGATGCGACTGGCTCCTAATTCACTGCCTCCCTAGTAGAGCATTTTATATTTCAACCAATGTTTGGATCCTAGGCTTTTATTCTGTTAAGAATATATTTTAATGATATACCTCATTGTGTTGTATCTGTTAAGGATTTTAGTTTGGTGATATTTCAAAAGATTGTTTTTGTTTCTCTTTCTTATTCCATTTATTCTCCCATAAATTTCTCTATTAGGAGATGTACTGTCGATGGGGTTTACATTTTCCCAGATACAGAATCATAGAACCATGGAGTTTCAGAGATGTTTGTCTAGATTTTATGTACATTGTGCTTCTCTAACATGTTCATATGTCAGCATTTTACCTGTTTTTCTTAGACTGCATGTGATAGCCATTCCATGCTCACTATTTTGACAAGGTTCTAGCTGCCTACCAGGGTTAGCACTTAACCTCTATATCAGAATCCACCAATGGTCACTGCCTTTGGTATTCTCGGCCAGCCTGCCCTTCATGGCTGCCAAACCCCATCTGTATCCTTATGATACCAAGGGCCCAACTCCTCCTACCTTGCTTGATTCACTCTACTCCTGCTCTCTGAATAACTCAGACGCTACCTGCAAAGTTTTCTTTCCTATTTGCCAAAGTATTCAACACCACCTTATATACTTGGACCTTCAAAATCTTTAAATTATTTATATTCTCCCACTGGTTATATATTTGTCTTGTGTCTTCTGTTTATTTTTTGTTATTATTTTTATTGAGGTATAATTGACATACAACATTATATTCATTTCAAGCATACAACATGATTCCATATTTGTATACACTGCAAAAGGATCACCACAGTAAGTCTAGCTACCAGAAGATTGGTTTTTAATCAGCCTTATGGTAAAACTCTACACTCATGAATAAGAAAACCAGATTTTTAACTATGAATCAACTTTTGGTTTCACTTTTGACTTTTAATAGCATAAACTAATGAATTATTCTAATCTTCATTCAACATTCATATCACATGTTTTTGTTCAACTACTGTGTTCACAGCAAGGTGCAAGGTTTTCTGTGTGTTGGAAGAAGATATTAATAGATCCATGTGATGTAGGTGCAGGATAAATAATTACAAGCTAAAAATGACATGAATTTACAAAGCAAAGTGATACCAAATAACATACAATAAAGTGTGTTTATAAGTTCTTAGGGAATGAGTGGACAATGAAGTCTACACTCTATAATATGAAGGCATTCATCAAGGGAAGCTTATTGGAAAAGTCAGTTTTGATTCTATTTTATGTATTGATTAAATAATAGCTCTGGCTGAGTAGCTTCCCACCATTTTATGTTTGAAACCAACACTACCACCTTCTCAGGTCAGAAATTTACATTATCTTCAGTTGCCCCTTTCTGAATTCCTTGTCTCAAAAATTTTCCCTTTCCTTTTTCCATCGCATTGCTAGAAATTGTCATTTACTTCTCTCCGATATTGAAACCCTCAGGCTTAGCTCCAGTCACTTCACTTCTGAATTATGAGATCCTACTCCTAAAACCTCCCTTAAAGCTCCCCTTCCCTTCTAAAACCCTCACCTACCAAGCACAGTGCCTGGCACCCACCAGGTACATAATGTCTATCAAACAAAGACAAAATCAACTTTATACTACTACTTTGATTAACTCCTCCATTCCACAAAAGCCATCTCCAGACCCCTTATCCTGGATGATGCTGAGGCTAGCAATCTTAGAAATGAC
This sequence comes from Mirounga angustirostris, assembly GCF_029215605.1. Classification (NCBI taxonomy): domain Eukaryota; kingdom Metazoa; phylum Chordata; class Mammalia; order Carnivora; family Phocidae; genus Mirounga; species Mirounga angustirostris. The sequence continues at coordinate 166,940,749 of NW_026991711.1, forward strand.
CACTAATACATGTCTTCTGGAACACAACTATAATCCTTCTTTAGCTTTGGCCCAAAGGGCAGAACCAGATCTTTGAAACATGGATATGTTTCAGATAAAAAACAGCTGAATCATAGGTTATAAGTTGTCCTTGAGGCAGTTCCCTGCCTCACACACAAAGATTATTTCAAACCTAGTCACCGCTGTCTTTTGACAGAGTTTTTGTATGTCATGTCTTCTTATATACTTTCTAGCTCAAAGATTTGAAAGCCACTGAGAAATTGTTGTGATTGTTAGGAAGCTCAGGTCTCTTCATATTCAGAGTTCTAGGAAACAGAGAGATTCTAAACACATTTATATACTTTTCTGGGAAGGTTAAAAAATAAGCTACCCAGTATGCCCTAGTTTAAATCCCAGAAGCACACAGGTCAGACTAATGATCTAAAGATAGAGACACATCTACTAAAATGCTGGACCACTTAAGAGCAGCTACCACTTGCAACCCTAATACAGGGCATTCTTATTCCATCTGAGAATTAGAGAGGCATGAGTACCCATCAGAATGTGCTGGATAGCCCTATGAAATCATTTTGGAATGGTTTTTGTCTTGAGAAATCCACTTCTTGTAGTATTCTACTTAGAGAAGAGATTTTGTGAATCAGAAACTCATCAGGAGTGCTGGAAATTAAAATGTCAAGAATGAAGAGAATTTTAATGTTAGATTATTTCTAAGCCAAAGAGAAAGCTTATCTCCAATGTTTTTCTTTAATGATTACAAGGACTCCCTTAAGAAATGCCTATGATGTTTAATTAAAATTTGAGGTATTTACTCATAGATATTAATACATACACACAGAGAAGTATATACAGAAATAAATGTGTATATGTGTCATGAGTATACATATATTTCCTAGCTCTGTCTTTAGGGAGAGTCTACAAGAAAGACACCCCAATAGCACTGAACACACCTAGTATATAGATCATGGTTTCTAAATATCATTATCCAATAAGGGGAAACCAGGGCACCTTGGAGAAATAGTTGATTCAAAGTCTGGGGCAAAGAAAATAAAAGATGAGTCTAGAATATCTTGTGGTACTAGAAGGTAAGAAGTGTTCATAAAGTGATAGAGCTATGTCAAAAAAACCTCAGGGGCAATTTGAAGGAGCTTTTAATGACCAAATCTGGATAATATGAGCAACAGAAATGAATAGTGATGATGGATTTTAATACATGGAATAAAATTAATATCTATAAATCCATAGTGATATAAATAAATAGTTGAATCAATAAACAAATGGAGAGGATTAGCTTCTCCTTACAGTAAAATTATAATTAATAAGCATAGAAGGGATGATGGAAATAGAAAATCACCATTAGGCAAACAAAAAAGTAATAATGACATTGACAAGAATCACCAGTGGATGCTAAAATTAGTACATGAAAGTATAATGAAAAACAAGATATTTGCCTAGTCTCAAAGTATCCCTCTCAATAAGATATTAGTTAACTACAAAGACAAAAACAATAATTTTATAGTGGCGAATCCTAGCATGCACCACTTTAAATATATGATCAAAGTTAGCAGTACCCATAATAAGACATACTGATATCATGTACCCTGGTATGAAGGCTGAAAAGGGCAAAAAATTATTCTACACCAATCCTGCCCAAAATACATAACCTCAATGTAATCATGAGAAAACACCAGAACAATCCAAATGGAGAGCCATTCTACAAAATAACTGGCTAGTATTCTTTAAAAATATCAAGATCATGGGGGCGCCTGGGTGGTGCAGTCAATTAAGCATCTCACTCTTGGTTTCAGCTCAAGTCGTGATCTCAGGGTCATGAGATCGAGCCCTGCGTTGGGCTCCAATGCTCAGTGTGGAGTCTGCTTGAGATTCTCTCTCCTTCTCCCTCTGCCCCTCTACTTGTGCACTCTCTCTCTAAAAATAAATAAATCTTTTAAAAATATATCAAGATCAGGAAGAACAAAGGAGACTGAGGAGCTGTCCCAGATCAGAAGAGACTAAGGAGATATGATAATTAAATGCAATGGATTTTGAAGAGAAAAAAGACATTGATGGGAAAAATAATTTAATTCAAATAAAGTGTACAGATTAGTTAATGGCACTGTATCAATATTAATTTCCTGGTTCTGATCATTGTACTATGGTCACGTAATGTTAGGGGAAACTGGGCAAAGTGTATACAGGAACTCTATCTACAATTTTTGCAACTTTTCTGTAAGTCCAAATAATTTTAAGAGAGAGAGAGAGAAGAAGAAAAACCATTAGCAAACTAGGAGTGTCTCCAGATTGTAGATTTGCATATAAAGTTCAAATATTTGTTTATCTACCAGAACCAGAGATTTACTCTGTCCCAATGACACTCTAGCCAGCAAACTCCAACTCAGAGTCCACAGATGTCAATTTAATTACATAAATTATGCCTTGCCAATACTTCACCTTGGACATATGAGGCTTCCCTCAACCTGACCTAACAATACAATTTAAGACGAGCCACTGGATCAACCTCCACCCCCTCAAAAATCCATTACAGTTAGCAATGGGAAGGAAATGTGCCGAAGTGCAAAGTGATTTTCTTACTATTTATGGGGTACAAATGAGCTTTGTGAAGACTCTTCAACATTTCAACTTTGAAAAGTGTGGCTTCTTCTCCTAGTTACCTAAGAAATATCACCTGAAATTGGTTTTGAAATGATCATCCTACAATCTTTTTTAATACTGTCTCCATTTTGTTCATATTACTTGTTGAAACATTCTTATTAAAGGTGATAATCTGGGATGCCTGGGTGGCTCAGTTGGTTAAGCGTTTGCCTTTGGCTCAGGTCATGATCCCAGAGTCCTGGGATCGAGTCCCACATTGGGCTCCTTGCTCAGCAGGGAGCCTGCTTCTCCCTCTGCCTGCTGCTCTCCCTTCTTGTGCTCTCTCTGTCTCCCTCTCTGACAAATAAATAAAATCTTTTTAAAAAAATAAAAAAAAATTTTTTTAAATAAAAGTGACAATCCAAGACCTAGTTAAAAAAGAAAAAAACTCAAACCTATTACTGCCATGCCTACTACTGCTGTGACAGGCTCCAGAGGCAGAAATTGACAGAGAACAGGATAACCCAAGTCTTGTAGCACAAATTAAGATCACCCAAATCTCCCCAATGTTGACAAGAGGTAGTTACTTTCATGGGATCAAGAAATACGTAAGAAATTTGGCCATATATGGGCATGATGATGCCAAGGTTACCAAATGGTTTTCATTAAACCTGTCCTTCTCTCTTCATAAATTAGATGAAATTTGCCATTCAGGACTGCAAACATCTCTAGTCACTTCTGCCATTTCCCCCACAACCCTCCCCTAAGGGTTTCCTTTACCTATTTTTCTGCTCTTTACTTTTCCTTGTGTTCGTATGCTTCACATAATCTTTCATCTTCCCTCCCACTAATCATTGTTTCATTCAGAGTTCAACATAAAGTCTATCTGCTTCAGGAAGCTTGGTCTAGAAAAAAAATGGAGTTAAGAAAATATACTGACTGCCAAGTGTTGAAAGACACACCTCCTCAATCCTGGACAATTAAACAGTATCTCCAAAATGAATCTATGAATCCATAGATTGGTGGTATGCCTGGTTTATTAAGATTATAATCTCCTTGCGGTTTTAGTTGCATTTTCCTAATGACTAGTGATGTTGAGCATCTTTTCATGTACCTGTGCACCTATTCAGGTCCTTTGCCCATTTTTTAACTGGGTCATTTGTTTCCTTACTATTGAGTTATAGAAGTTCTTTATGTACCTGGGGTATTAACTCCTTATCAGATACATGGTTTGCAAATATATTTTCCCCAGTCCACCAGTTTTCTCTTCACTTTGTTGATGGTTTCTTTTGCTTTTTAGTTTGATGTAGTCCCACTTGTTTATTTTTAATTTTGTTGTTTCTGCTTTAGGTGTCATATCCAAAAAAATCACTACCAAGACCCATGTCAAGGAGTTTTATTCCTATGTTTCCTTCTAGAATGGCCATCATCAAAAAGACAAGAGATAACAAATGCTGGCATGGATGCAGAGAAAAGGGAACCCTTGTGCACTGTTGGTGGATTGTAAATTGGTACAGCCACTATAAAAAAACAGTATGGAGGAGCCTCAAAAAATTAAAAATAGAACTACCATATGATCCAACAATTCCATTTCTGGGAATATATCCAAAGGAAACAAAAACACTAAGTCAAAAAGATATCTGCACCCCCATGTTCATAGCAGCATTATTTACAATAGCTGAGATATGGAAACAACCTAAGTATCCATTACTGGATGAATGGATAAAGAAGTTGTAGAATATATATACAATGGAATATTATTTAGCCATTAAAAAACAAGGAAATCCTACCATTTGTGACAACATGGGTGGACCATGAAAGAATTATGCTTAGTGAAATAAGTCAGAGGAAGAAATATACTGTATGATCTCACTTATATGTGGAATATAAAAACAAACAAAAACAAAAACAAAACTCATAGAAAAAGTGATCAAACTTGTTACCAGAGGTGGGGGAGGGGGTGCGGGGAGGGGATATTGGAAAAGGTGGTTAAAAGGTACAAACTTCCAGTTATAAGATACATAAGAACTAGGGATGTAATGTACAACATGATGACTACAGCTAACACTGCTGTGTGATAATAGAAAAGTTGTTAAGAGAGTACATCATAAAGATTCTCATCATAAGGACTTTTTTTCCTTTTTTTTTCTTTCTTTTTATTTTATCTATATGAGAAGATGGATGTTGGGTGAACCTATTGTAGTAATCATTTCACAATATATGTAAGTCAAACCATCATGCTGTATGCCTTAAACTTACACAGTGATATATGCTAATTATTTCTCAATAAGAAGAAAAAATATAATAAATTAATTTTTAAAAATTACGACCTCCTTAAAAGCAATGATCATATTCCTTATGCCACATGGGTACTCAAACAATAAAAATAATCTTTTAGGACAAAACTTCTACCTCTATTATCTCAGATGGCAAAGATACCTCAGTGTTTAAAGTGGTGTAAAGTTTCAAGAGTTAGAACTTTCCGAAAGAATGAGCTACAATTGCTTCACAACCTCCATCCATAACCACCATCATAACTACATCCACGTTCAGTTGGGCACACTCTAGTCCAGTCTCCTCGATGCCATCCCTTTATAAACCAAGTGTTTAGAACATAAAAAGTTCTTGTTTTCATTTCCGTGTCTTTTAATTTGAACATAAGACAAAGCCATTGGTCCAATATTTTTGCCATCACTCATTACTGTGTCATTATGGTGAATTACTTGGCGTCTTTAGATCCACGAATACTCAAGTTTGTGAATCAAAAACAATAAAGAGAAAAGAAACTGCATTTTGTGAATGATTTTTTTTCTGGAATAATACAGAGTCAATGAAATAAAATGCCACCTACTACTACCAATGTTTATAATCAATTATCAGTCATCTGTGGTCCCTTTAGCCAGCTACCCATAATCCCAATCATTCTACCTATTTCATTCACCTAAAAGATCCAAGAGTTAAAATGGTAAAGATATAAAGCAAATTGGGGAAAGAATATAAATGCAAAAATAAAAGGAAATACAGTTGTCCACATTACAGAAACTTGCACAGTCATGTTCTTCTGAGATCAGACCTAGACCTAATAAAGATGATGATGGCAACAAAGATGACAGCTATGATGGTGATGATGATGATGATGCTTCTAGCAAGGAAGGGGTGAACTCTAGTTCCCAGAAAGGATGCTCACCCAGGTAACTGCACACGCAGGTGACCGCTCTTGGCTGCCCATGGGAGCTCCTTCCTGACACTTATTATGTGTGGTTGGTTTTGTCACATGCTATTAACCATGGTGCCACCATCCCCAAAGAGCATGAAGTACAGAAACAGGGAAATGAATCCCTTTTCTCCTGGGATTGGCCCAAAGCTTAATAATTTTTTTGTACTTTGAAATCTTCACACACATCCCAGAATGGAAATACAAAGTGACACAAAACAAACTACTGATAGTAGGGAAATCTGAGCTTCCTTTTAAAAATGATCTAAAATACTCAATTTTTTTCTAACTCCTTATTAGATATGTGTATCACACACTTTTTAGCAAAATCTTTATTTCTCTGACTCCTGAAACCAACTCTGTAGGATTGCAAAGATTGGTATTTATGGGAATTTGGGGATTTTTTTTTCCCTTTAAAGATGATATGATGCAATGGCTCTGACACGTTTCTAGTCTTTTAAAACTAGGTCAGAGTTGAAAGATGGGAAAGGAAGCAGACAGCACGGTCAGAGAGTTCTGGTGCCATTTTTCTCAGGAGTGAGAGGAGAGGTAAGAAGCACCAAGGTTATGATTAATAAGTTCAGTTAAGCCTATGGGAGAACCTCAGATACCAAATAGTTGAACTTTATTACCCACCTTCCTGGGTTTCAACATTTCAAAGTGGGTTTGAGGAGAAGAATATAATACTAACTCATGGCAGAGACTGTGTAGAGCCAGTGACAAGAATCAATTGTGTAAGACTCAAAAAATGATTCCTTTTAAACAAATACTCACTTGTTCTTGGCTTTCATTGCCAAGAAATATTAGGGTGGAAGATTAGGAGACAATTTGTCTAGAAAATACAGGTACGTAATTATATAAGATAAGTGAGAACCTCTTCCTACATGTTTTAGCTATCAGGCTAAAAAAAAAAAAACACCCCAAACCCACATCAATAGCACACCCCAGAGGTGCAAGAGCATTACACATCACTGCCAGGACTGCTGAACTCCACAAAATAACCACGGGACTGTAAACGACATCAGATCGCATTCCTTCCCTCTGTTTCTCACATCAACTGGTTGCTGGAGATGAAGCCAAATTAAATATTTCCCTCTCGTACTTTGTAAATTCTGAGAGACAACACTGTGCAAATTAATTGAATTCTAAACAAACATGAAAGTTGGGAAATTTCTACCAAAACCTCTTCAGCATCTCTCCTCTCTGCACTATTTTTAACATTCAAAGAAAATATTTGTTTTTATATTTTTCCTTGGGGAGGCGGTGGAGGGGAGGAAGGAGAGAAGATGAAAGGCCTGGGAGTGGGTGCTGTCTTTGAAATAATCAGCCTCATATACCTCTTTCATCTTCCAAGGTTTCCTTACTTGCAGCGCATAAAAGAAATCCCCAAAACAACCCCAATCCAAATTAAATGTTAAGGTGAGTTCTACAGTCATGGAACCTTCGCAGAGCTGGGTCCCAGGTCTCACACTCTTTGAAGGAAGGCACTGGGGTGCCCCACACCTCCAACAACTTGGAAAAGCATTTCCTCCTTCAGAATATCTGTGATCCTCAAAATTAAGTGTCCTACAGGGACAGGATGGCCCGTGCCCTGAGATGGCTTCCTACCTTGGTTAAGGGTTGTTTCTCCAGATGTTACCTGTTAGAGCATACCAATTCCAAGTCTGTCACACTGGCCTCTACCCACAATTGCTGCACCTACCCTCCATCAGCTCTTCTTAAGCTCGCTATTACTTGGCCACTGGACTAGAACTAAATTCAAACTTGCGAGTGGTCAAAAGACACCACTGCCCCTGTACAGCTGGATCACGTGAGATGCTTTGGTCTGCTATCACACCGAGCCTCTACTTGGTTTGACACACACTGGAGGAAACCCCATTTTTTACTTTATAGCTTGAAAATAAGTTTCATGAGATGCCCCTGCTTTGGTCATTATGCTTCCATGGACGAAATGAAATTCATGCCTTAAGAATCAATGAAAAAATCATCCTACACTGGAGCAAAGCCCTAGATGTGGGCTGCCAATGAGGTTTGAGAAAGAAACAAATACAGAAGAGGCGCTCCTAAAGGAAAAACCCATCATCATACATGAGAGTGCCAACCAGTCCTTGCTCGGGAAGGGAGGCCCGCTATCCCCGCAAATCCTGAGAGCCCAAGGCCTTGGGAGAAGGTCTCCCCTCTGAGAAGTGATGGCTTCCCAGGAACAACAATGGCCCTGACAGTTTTTCAGCTTCACCATTAATTTTCCATAAAGAGCAGTTTTCTCGATGAGCGCTTGTGTCAGGCAGGGCCTGATGCTTCAGAAACCTGTAATTATTCTTGGCTCCCCACCCCCCACAGCCTCTGCACCTGTGTCAGTTCAAGGCACCAGCTGGTCATGTCTTGCCTCCTGCCTCTTAAGGGGGTGGGCGGGGGGTGGGGGGGTAAGGGAGCCTTCATTGAAAACCCAAACTCACACTACTTGCCTCTTCTTCCAAAACGCAAAAACAAAACAAAAATTTTAAACTCACAATCTCATCCCTTCCCCCAACGGGTCTTGCCAAAGGAAACAAATAAACATTAATTGGCTAGAGAGCCTTCATTCAAACCAAAATTACTGAAAAACACAGTAACAGGGAAAGGTCTGACAAGGGGTTATTAATCCTGTTTTACAACCCACTCTTACTCAACCCCCACCCGCTCCGTTAACTTTGCACACATATGCACACACCCTCCCCAAACTCCCCGGGCCCCTTTGCACTGAGTGGCCAAGATGGGAACATGCCGAACCCATTACATCATCTCCCCTGCCTCTCCCAAATCACTCGCACAGGCTGACTCAGGCTACTGGGAGGTTTTTTTTTAAAGCAAAACTCATTTCATTGACTCCCTTCTGGAACATTGCTATATCCTTCTTCTCAGTTGGATTAATTAAATATACTTTCCCCCTACCCCCCACCCCCCATAAAAATATATATATGACTGCTTCCTTTACCCCAAAGCCCAGTTGCACACATGTACAACGTACAGACATGTGTGTGCGTGTACTCTCTCACACACACTCTTTCACACATACTCTTTCTCTCTCACACACACACACTGCAAGTGTGAATTTCCCAAAAACAACAGGTTCAAATCCCTTGGGGGTCCTTGTGGCAGATGCAATTCAGTGGCTGGTGATCATGGAGGATATTTTCAAATCCAAGAGAGTTTTCAGGAACTTCCACTGTGGAATGGTAAAGATGATGTGGGAGCACTAGGAGGGGTATTTGCTCTACTCCCCAGACTGTGTAAAATGGCTGCCAAAAATATAATGAAACCAAGCCCTAAACCACTTTTCCTGTCATGGATGGTTGTACATTTATTTGAGGTACTTAGAATCAACTTCCCAAAATATTTAAGGTGACTGTGTAGATGCCACTGTGATGCTCACCCCAGGTAAGGAAATAGAGTGTCCTGTGCACACAGAGAGGCAGAAGACAGGGGGTTAAGAGTGTTGGCCCCGGAGCCAGACTGCTTGGGTCCAGAATTAGGTGACACTACTTACTAGCTTGCATCGCTGTTGGGCAAGTTACTTCACCCCTCTGTGCCTCAGTTTCCTCACCTGCCATACAGGAGTGTGTGAGAGTCCCATCACTTGATATATGTCAAGTGCTTATAACAGCACCTGAAACCCACACTATGTCTGTTGTGGCTGTTACCTAGCTAGTGTTATTTCACTGCACTTTCAGGAAGACAGTAAACATAATCAAATGTAACAATGACATAGAAAGGGAAAATAAAAAATACCAAATAATTACCAAAGTAAAATAAACCTATTGTGGGCGCCTGGGTGGCTCAGTTGGTTAAGCGACTGCCTTCGGCTCAGGTCATGATTCTGGAGTCCTGGGATCAGGTCCCGCATCGGGCTCCCTGCTCGGTGGGGAGTCTGCTTCTCCCTCTGACCCTCCTCCCTCTCATGCTCTCTGTCTCTCATTCTCTCTGTCTCAAATAAATAAATAAAGTCTTTAAAAAAAATTTTAAAAAAAATAAACCTATTGCATATAACAGGGGACTCTGGCTGGATGACATGCCTCACTGAGGGTTCAGTTTTCTCTTCTCCCAGGCGAATGGGCTGGACCTCTAAGGAACCTACTAGTCTGGAGTTCTATGCTGCTGTGAAATCACAGTGGAAGAGTAGAGACCAAATGTGAGAATGATTCACTCAGCACAGGCTCAAAGGAACGAATGTGTGGCTCTGCTGCCCAGTCGGGTGGTGAGAGGAAGAAGGTTGGAGACTCTAGAAGAAGGTGGTCCTTGGCCAGGACACTGTGGAAACAATTCTCTGGTTCCCCAAAGTATCAGCCTCACCAGCATCTAAACATAAACTTCACTAGAATGGAGGCTCCTCAGACACATGGACTAGACCCTGAATCACGGCCTGTCTCAAGCATTTATCGAATGAATGAATGAATGAATGAATGAAGCAACTTCCAAACAAGCCAGTCAAAAGTCAATAGTGATCATAATCCTGGGCAGGCAGGAGTACAAGAGTATGATGAAAGCCAAAAATTCTTCCTTCTTAGAACAAAGAACATCAGAAACAATGTGTATGCATTTACTACCAACATTTCTTGTAGGATACATCAGTATTTTAAGATCTAGCTAAAGGTGATATTTACTTGTCTCCTCAGTGTTTTTCATTTGAGAAAAGAAATCTTTAAATGTTTACTGTCTGGGATACATCCAGTATTCTCAACTGAGAGGCACATTTAGGTTCACAAAAGGCTATAAGGTAACCCTAGGAATATGTACCTGGGTAGGAAGTAAAAACCATTTCCTCACCTAAGAGAGTGTCTCCCTCTCTTCTGCTACTTCCTTTTTTTCTCCTCTAACCTCCAGAAAACACCAGGAAGAGAAGCAATAAAGACAAGTAGATAAGATGCGATTTTCAACTCTCATTCTTTATTGATGAAAAGAACCTGACCTAGGGATCAGGTTCCATCCCCACTTTGCCCACACTGTCTCTACCCTCCCCACTAACTGAACTACTGAACCCGAACAGGGCGTTCACTTCCTTCTCCGCAAAGTGAGTGAACCATACTCTCACAGACCCCTACTAGCTCAAACTACTTGCTGACAATCCTTCTGTGGCCTGCCATCACGCATACCTCCTTGCCGTGGCATATCGGCTCCTACAGGATCTGACCTTGTTCTCCTCATCTCTGACCCCTCTCCATTCACACAAACACACCAGGCTCATACCTTTCTCAGAGCTGCAGTGCCACTGTTCTTATACCCCAGATGCAGACTCCCCAGGTCACTGCATACCTGCTTCCTTTTAAATCTATTATGTTTGGGCTTAATTGTCACCTATTCGGTGTCCTTTCTTGATCTGCCTAGATAAAGTAGCCCAAACATCCCATTTGTTCTCCATCATACTACCTTGTTTTATTTGCTTTTTAGTATTTACCAAGTCCTGGAAAGATCCAAATTATCTGCATGTCTACTCTCTACCTTTCTCTATTGGGATGGAAGTTCCAAGAGAGTAGAGACTTAGTCTCATGTATCAGTGAATCTAATACAATACCTGGAAAAGACACCCAAAACATACCAGCTAAATGAATGAACAAATGAACCAACAAAGCCATTAATCAATCTTGGAATTCCAGGGAAGACTAGCTGGTCTACCCTAAATCTACCCTAACTGTCTACTTTATTAGGACTAAGGCTTCATCATCATTTCTCCTCCTCAGTTCAACTTTTAGCACTGAGAAGGCACTCGCTGATATGCATTCATCAAACAGGAGTAAAATGGAGCCTCCTCTCAAGACAAAGAGATCAGTCTTGGGTCCTTAAATCTGCCTATTTCAAACAGATGCCAAAAGGACATTTCTTCCCAGTAGTCTGGGTTGCATCGTGTGCTCCGAGTGTTGCTCTCGCTCGGATGAACAAAACCCACCTCTCGCCTGGCCTCCGCACCAGGTGCTTATTAACTGGTGCCTTGAGGGAATAGATTAAAAGTAGAGGCTCAATCCACTTTATATCATGTATTCCCATTTCTATCACCTAAAAGGACCTCCCTGAGAAAGGCACCTCTGGCCACTGGTCTCCAAAGCTCATGAGGGTCACATCAGTTTTGTCCCCAACATTGGCATCCTTACTATCATCAGTCCTTAAACGAAGAAGTTCATTCAAATCTAGCAGTCATCAAGAACTTGTGTTTTCTGTCACCCTAAATAGTGCCACATGCCACTTACATAGGTGAGGTCTCCAGAAATTCCCAATTGGGCTCATTCTGGTGACTTTCCCATAAATTCCTAAACACAGAAGGATTTCATTCCTCTCCATTCCCTTTAAGAATTTTACATAAAAAGATAGCTCTACTGAGAGGTGCTATTTATTTCAGGATCATTATTTCACAGATACAGAGCCCTCACTGAACCTGGAAGTGAGCCAAAATCCAATTAAGAGGGTATGGCGTTTGAACTAGGCAAGAGCTAAAGGTGAAAATGTTGAATATAGCTGTACAGGGTTTGTGTGTGCGCGCGCACGCGTGTGTCACTGACAATGAAATGTAGATTCTTTTTCATGTATTTCCAAATGCCTTTCTCTAAACCTATCGTTGTTCCCAGAGCCACAAAGCTGTTCCCTTTCTTATTCATTATGTTAGGCAATAGGAATCTTTCACATGCTGGCCGGACAAAGATGAGGGGGAAATGAAGAGAAGGTTTTCTATCATGGAGAGAAAAGTAAAATTGTGCTTGGCCCATTTTGGAGTCACATTACGATGCTGCAGATTTCAAATTAACAATTCAACCCACTTGATAGGGAAGAATCAAGTGCTGGGGCCCTGAAGTTTGGATTCCAGTAGCTCGGATCCCTCGCTTAACCTCAGGTGGCTCAGCTGATATCGGATGACACGCACTTTCAGGCACACCAGATCCTCATTGAAGAAGAGACACTAATTTGAATCATCACTGCCATCCCCTCTCCCCTTTGTTCCTGTCTGAACCAATTTCCATACAGTTTCAAAGAAATCATCAGCCCATGCAAAGGGGAAATCCCAAAGGAACAAGAACTACATTAGCAGCATAAGGGGGAAAATCTAATTTCCAATCCGGTTGCTTTGTTGTTTCAACCTCTAAGGAAGGTTCTTACATATGCACAACATAAATTAAGTTTTAAAACACCACTGTGATTCAAAATTAATAAAAACTCTCATGGGGAAAAGGTGGTTTTTGGTACAAATCTCCTTACACAATGTGGGTCAACTCTACCCAGAGCTTGTGGGTGGTCTGTGTCTTTGAGGTCTCAATCATCTCAGCCAACAAAATATTTTTGGACAGCATATATTCATTGAAACCAATGGACTTGCTACTTAATAGATTATGGTAAATGAATTCTCAGGCAAGGCAGTACCCACATTAAGAATTCTTAAACTACCTTGTTGACAGAACTCACCGAAACATATTCTAAACACTGAGATGGTTCAAATTAAGGAGTCCTTTTTGGCATGACAGGCTATGCCAATACAATTTCCTAGTACCCTACTTGCTGGAATAAAACTCATGGCAAGACACCAGTGTGACTACATCATTAATTAACCTGAACCACATACCGGAACATTGCTGCTAATAAAACTCCCCTATAAAGAAAACATGTTTTTTCTACTGAGAATCCTGGAATGTGGGCCCCAGCAGAGCCACTGCCTTAATTAAGAAGATATTTTGATGTTGCTTCTCTATCTGCGATTGCCCTGAAATTTGGTCATATTTGGCTGGATCTTCAATAACTTGAGTTCTTGAATGTGCTTTTTGGAAAAAGAAAATGAAAATGACATCCACACTCTCAGGATGTGCAAACAACTATGTGAATGAAAGGATCACTTTCGATAAGGTAGGGGTGCTTTATCTGTGCTGTTCTTAAAAACACAGTGAGCTCTCAACCCACGATCCACTGAATCAGAGATCTATAGAAACCTTCCATTTTCTCTAGAAAACAGGCTGACAGAATCAGGAACAGAGTCATAACTACAGCAGCCAGATGAAACAGGGACTTTTCCAATCCAATCCACATGAAATTATATATATATATATATTTTACAGAGAATTCCTATATGAACAGCTTCTGAAAATGCTTATCAACATTGATCATGTAACCTCAGAGTCCCCCTGTGAGACCATCCAGGCAGCAAGGATTAAAATCCTCATCCTATTTATGGGGAGCCCAACCTAGTAAAGAAAACTGGGTTTTCCACAGTTCTGTAGCCATACTATCAATAAGGCCAGAAACAGAGCCAGAAGTTTCTTAGCTACTTTTTGGCTTTTTCTGGTCCAACTCTAAATCTTCTACCAGGACCTCAAAACATTCTAGAAACTCGACAAACTATCATCCCTCAGTAACCTTGAAGGACTAGGATTCCTGACAAAAGTTCAGGATCTTCCTAAACTGGAAACACAACACTTTATCACAATCTTTTCAACTACATATCTGTGTAATTTCTCCCACTGAGACTGGAAGAAGAGCCTTGGTTTTGACACCACCCTTTATTAAGAGATTCCTGAGGTTTCTCTGACTGCTTCATATCTTGCTTGGATTGTTAAAAGTAAATAGGATTTCAGTCATTCCAACCTGTCCATATCAAGTGTCATTGTTGAGAAAGAAAGAAATGAAACTAGTATCATTTTTTTTGAGATCCGAATTGAGAAAACATCATAATTGTTTACTGAGGACCTAATTTTATTTGTTTATTGGATAATGTCAAATAAATGAAAACTAGAAGTCATACATTTTTTAAAGGGGAATTTGAACCTGCTATCCAACATTAAAAAAAAAATTTCCTAATTGTAATAAATATAAAAATACAAATTTAGGTAAACCAGATTCAACATTTGTCCCACCCAGTGCCCTTCAGAATAGTGATTCTTGGCCCATTTTTGACCCCAGTATTATCAATCACTCTTCTCTTTTGTTCAAGAGTCAAACAGAAAATGCAGCTTTATAAAGACATGGAAGGAATAGAAGCAGCAAGAAGAAGAGGGGGGAAAATAGCAGCAATGGAAAAGAGATGAATAGCAAGCATCTCACTCCTGTGTAAAAATCCTGGATGCCAATAGCTCTTATCAGGTTACACACCTCTAACCAAGGGAATCCATCAAACTTTGGGCAGCAGATCAGCTCAAGGGCAAAACTGACACTTGGCCCTGTTCCCTACATGAAATCTAAACATTAATTTTAAAGTGGTTCTGTTTATAATCATCTGGTAGCAACAAACTAGAAAAGAAGATGGTCAGTGGGTGAAGAACATTATTGTGATTCAGAAATGTGTGGTGGTAGAAGACCATCTTTGTTAAAAAATAAGGTTAATTAGTTTTATATTGGGTAAGGTTAATTAGTTTTATATTGGGATTCCATAGCTAATCAATATTGGATATCAAAATCCTTCAACTTCGGGATTTTTTATAGATATATAAGGTCAAAGGCAATGCAGTGTCATGGAAACGATATAGACCAAAGTCAGGAGGACTTTTACCAGCTCGTCCTCTGTAATTAGCTTTGGCCTTCCTCAAGACAGCTCCTCTTTGGTCTTTGGCTTCTCATGATCAAATCTTGCTTGCCTAAGGGAAGCAAGGCATGAGGAAGACAGGATATACTACTCTGATCTCTCTGTCCATTGGAGTGCCATGTCTCAAGTATCTCAATTTCAGACTCTGGACTGCAGTTTCTGCCCAGTCTCCTAGATAAGGTCCCATGATACAAGGCCACATGGTTGTCCTTGAGGTGCTGAAGTAGAAAAGTGTTGTTTCTACAGATGCTTTACTCCAGAAGTTAACAATGCCCTTCCTGATAAATCTAGGTCAGGATTCACAAACTCAAATACCTATAGGGACCCAGAGGATCACATCCATTAGTAAAATAGTCAAGGAATATGACTGTAGGGACTGGTGGACACTATGATGAACACTTCCCACAGTTTTCCATGCAATCCCTTATTTAAGGAGAAACCCAGCTTTCACTAGTCTTCTGCTCAGCTACTCTTGCCCAGCACCACTCAGCCTAGAGACAAGAATCTTGTCACAAGAATGGAAATCTGCAGAGGCGGCACCATGAAATGTCATGCAGGAGACAGTAAGAACTATGACAAATCTCCAAGAGCCTAGAGGTCTGGCACCAAGTTTTAAACTTCCCTTGGGCTAAAGCACAATGTTTGGCATAATCAGCTCTCAAATACTTCTTAAATGATTTTTTAAAAATCTTAATTAAGAGCCACTATTATCTCTCACTGCATGCTCTTCTCTGGAGTGACTGAATCAGACAGGTAGATTGTCCAATAGGATAATGACCAGGGAGAAAGAACTCTTCTAGGATAAGCAGGTTACACCCACTTGAACTTTGCTGGCCTTTCAAGGGGTGCTACTGTATCTTGTATCTCTTTTAAATTAATTTAACAGTTATTTACTGAGCTTCTACTTTATACCAGATGCTTTGCTAGAGACTTCAGAGAATTCCTAGGGTTCAATATCTGTCTACAAGGTGCCCATGGAATAGTAGGGAAAGAGAGATAGAAATGCATACAATTAAAGATAACAAGGTATATGTGTGACTAATAAATAAAGTGAACAAAATGTTATGGCAACATAAAGAAGGAACAATTCACTCTCCTAGAGAGGTCAGTGAAGGCCATGCGAAGAAATCACATTTGAGCTAGACCTTGCAAAATGAGTGAGCTTTTGTCAAGTAGAGAAAGGGAGCAATGGCATTCTAGAAAGTGCATATGACATGAACAATAGTGCAGACACATAAAAGCACCCCTGTGTATTTGGAAAAGGATGAGCGGTCTAGGGGTTCTGATGCATGGGGTACATGTGATAGGGCAGCAAGAAATGCATCTCCAGGGCCTAGAAAATGCCAAATATTTCTGGCTGATAACGCTCTGGCCTCAGGATCTTCCCCCTCCCCCGCCACCCCCCTTGGCTCTGGCCTCAGCCTTTATACTTATGAACAGCAGCGGCTGTTTCTCTAGATGCTCAGCAGTAGTTCAGGGAAAGATTAAGAACTCAAAAGACAGCAGTGAGGCCCAGTGGTCATATCAATGTTGCCAAATAATATTCCTGAACCTAAATGTTCTAAACAATCATCTGAGGCATTTTCCTTTTCAGATTTATATTCCTAATTTAAAGCACACATATAACACTCCTTAAAATGAGAACAAAAGAAGACAAATAAGTATTACCCCCACCCCAAACAAATCTTAGCTTAAAAAAAAAAAGCTACTGAATCAAGCACAGATTTAAATTCAGCCCCGAGTATCCTGGTAGCCAAGGCAAAAAGATCAACAACGAGTTAAGAACTTCTCATCATCAAATAAATGAAACATCAGTTCCTCAGAGATCAGGTGATCTGTGCACACCAGGTTTAAAGCAACAGAAGAGGACAAGAAAATGTGGAAGGGAAGAAAGAACAAAGGAGGAAAGGAGATGATTTAAAAACATATCTCCCCCTCTTTAAAAAAAAAAAAAAAGGTAAAATTCCCTCATTAAAAACCATCAAATGTTTTGGCAGTGAGGGGACCAAAGGTTCAGTGCCTGGATATGTTTTTCTCCTTTGTAGTCTCTCTCTGTTGATGTTTTTCTGGCTTTCTAAGCAAAGAGGAAACCTCACCCATTCCTGTAGACATGCATTTATGACCACATTCTCCCGGCCAATAACCCTCCGTGGCTCCTTGAGGCACTTTTCAAGGGTGGAGTGTCAGCAACTGGATCTGGTTCTGAAGCTACTTTTCCTACTGCTCAGGTTGAACACTGGTGAGTTCAGTAAGGGCTTCAGGGCAGAGCTAACTCATTAAGTACAAAATGTGCAGGCACATTTGACCTTTGGAAATCCAGCAGTGGTTGGAAGCTTCCAGACTCAAAACAAAAGTTCCAGGGCTGGAAAAAGAGTTGGAGGAAGCACGCTGTGAGTGCTGGGCCCATCCCCCACACATTCCCCAGGGACTGAGAGGCTTACAAAATCAATAGAGCAGCATTATTAACTTTGCAATATCATAAGAGAAGGCTTTGCTCTCTGCCTGGGTGGAGAGAGAAGACAGGGAGAAGCAGGCTGTCTCCAAAGGAAAGGATGCTTCATTAAAGTCTTAACTCTGGGGAGGCAGCTGCCATGTAAGCTCAACAGATGAACCTGGTGTTGGCAGCCTCCCATAGAAATGTTGCCCTTGGTCGAGGAGTTAGAGTGAAAGAAAGTACAGCTGGATGGAGCAAGGTCTGCATGGCAAAGAGTTTCTGTATGGTATAGACTTCCAAAAGGTCATGCCAGGGGGCTAACCTAAGACAAAATTGTAAATACATCCTTCAGATGTGACAGTCTTTCATCTGCAGTCTTGAATTTTAAACCATCCTATTGTTGCTAATTTTTCACTCAGTTTTCCTGAGTTACCTATAAGTACCAAAATAAACAGGTTGAAGTGTTTCCACCAAAAGAAAATACAGAGCTCTTGTTATACCTGAATGGAAATGAAGTCACCAACTCTATCCTTGTGTCCCCTCTGATTTGCTGAAGACCCCCACCCAGCTGGGCCACCAACTGCCCACTCACAGGTCAAATGACCCAATCCCACTGCCGCTAGCGCCGAGTCAGCATCACCAGCAAATCTTGTGCACACCCAATGACCAGGGAGGGGTTCCTTTCATCTTTCCCTTCATATGATATATGCCTTGGTCTCTCCCTTATCCTGTCACCATCCCTCAACAGTGACAGTAACAGGCACTGCAAGGCTGCAAACTGGCAGACATTAAAAGTAAACTAAATTTTCAGACACATCTTCATCCCAAAGTCCTTCCTCCAATCATGAAGATCAAGCAAATGTCTTATCTTTGTGAAGTCATTATTGTCTTCAGCTTCTCCAATTCTAGATAGTAGGTTAAGCACCCCCTGTTGCAAATCATACCTGCATCAATTCAATCCATTTGCTGTTAAAGAAGTATCACACTTGTCAGAAAGGTTCTTTCCCTTTAACCACATACCAAGCCCAAATCAGACAAATACAGCTCGATACATTTGTTGATACTATTCATATCACTCAACAGGAGACAATGGCAACTTGCCAATCACTCCTGGGGTAGAACTTAAGGAAAGAAATGCTCATCATATCTATATTTTTAAAAACTGGCACCAACTGATGACCATAAACCACCTCCTGGGTTTACATATACAGACCTCATTACAAAGGACGTGCAGTAAGATATCATAAAGGCCTCCACTGACATGCATAGTCAAAATCTCTTGCCTGCCATGATTTGCTTTGTGACACGTAAAGACTCTTAACTTCCTTCCCTTTCTTTCCCTCATTTTCTTTTCTGTGTAAGGAATAACATAAATATATTAGAAAAGAAGTTAAGGCCACAAACAAAATCTTTAACAAGTAATACATTTACTCAATGCCAACAATATCTATAGAATATGGAATGTGATGACTTCTTTACTTAGCAAGACTAAAACTCCAGCCACAAACATAACAGGGAAGTTATAAACCCAAGAGACTAGTAGTAAATAAAATAAAAGTATCTAAAGGTTCTAAGTTTTGTCAACCCCAAATGTCTGTTCCATTTTAGATTCCTTTTGAGTGGTAACTGTAAACTTCCAGGAAAACATTTTGAGAACATTTGGGGGGAAAATAGCTGTGAGATGAACAGGAAAATTCCTTGACTATTTCAGATGTGACTAGGAAAATCACTAAGGAAATATTCTCTCTTGGCATCCTGTTCTTTTCTTTATATCCCCATCACGATGCATACTTCTGGGTGTATTTATCCTCTGGATCCACTGCTAGACTCTAAACTCCACAAGAGCAGGGACAATGTCTACCTGGGTCACTACTGCATCCTCAGCACCTAGCTCAGTGCTTAGCATATAGAAAGCCCTCAGAAAAAAGGAAGGGAAGGAGAAAGAGAGGGAGGAATTGAATGTATGAATTAAAGAGAACCAGGAGAGTGATGAGGGAAGGGGAGTACCCGAGGTGTGTTTGGTTCTAGTAGGTTTTAAATTCCACTAATCTCACCTATAAGTAAACATGGGAATTTTTACAATCAAGATGGCGACAAGGGTTGTTCTTGACTTTACTTCCTCTCATAAGATGAGCAACTAACAACTATTCATAAACAAGGCACCACTAAGAAACTCCTAAAGAAAGAAAACCCTCCCCCCTCCAAAAAATCACAGAAGAGAAATGAAGCCCAGCTACAAAATTAAGCACTCTCTACTTCCTTCTCAATAATCTCAATAGTTTATTATGTACCAGTATGATTATCCTAATGTCTTCATCCCTTGTTGATGGATGACATACTCTGATCAGCAAGGCCAGTTGACTTCAGGGACTAGGAGTGAGTTCTGTTCTGATGTGAAGTAGCCAAGAAGAGGTAGGTGGACAGGTGGACAAGTAAAGGACAACGTAGTCCCCATAGTCAGAGTGTTTTAGAGACATGGGATTCTTCTGTTCTATTCTCTCCACCTATACCACTCTTCCATTAAGGCTGCTGGTCTATAGTCCTCAAATTCTTCCCATTTTTACTTACAGGTGAGGTTGGTAGAATTTAAAACCCACTAGAACCAAACACACCTCGGGTCACTCCCCTTCCCTGACCACTCCCAGTCTCTCTCTGGCAGGGGTTCCTTAAGTACCAGAGCCAAGGATAGGGAACCCTTGACCCCTTCCCCTGAGTCACAGACCAATGTAAAACCATCCCTGATGCCTCCTGTCTTCTTTCCTGCACCCTGAGCCCTCCCCCTTGTTTTGTGGGGCTCCTTCCTCCCCTCCTCTGAAGGCATGCTGCTCCCTCTTCATCAGACTTCATTCTGGGTAGGGGGAAGCCTTTCCCTTGTACTTTGTTTCCCTGAGGGCCCCCAGAAATAAATATCTCCCAGAATATTCTGGAAGCAAAACTTCCAAATTTCCTTTTACTTCCTTTATTCACTCCTGCTCAGGAAAGAAAGTAATTGGTGATAATGGAAGGAAAAAGAAAAGAAAAGAATAGGAAAGAAAAGGAAAGAAAAGAAAAGAAAAGAAAAGAAAAGAAAAGAAAAGAAAAGGAAGGAAAGGAAAAGAAAGGAAAGGGAGGGGAGGGGAAAAGGAAAAGGAAAAGCAAAGAAAGGCAAAGAAAAGAAAAAAGAGAAAAGAAAGGAAAAACAGTGCTGTGTTCGCTCATCTCTCTTCACCCTGACTCCTCCCTGGAGGGCTTGACTCTATCCCCTGCCATGTGGGAAGCACCTTGGGGACAGGTAGGCCTGGGGAATCCTGGTGAACTGCTGTTTGGTGGATCATATACTTTCCTGGATGTGTCCGCCCCTAAGCTAGCAGGAGGTGGGGATAGAGTAAATACTGGGAAGCCAGAATGAAATGGCCCTTCCCAACTGAGGCTAAAGCCAGTTTTATCAATGATAAACCTGATATTTAACCTTTAACTCTCTGGTTCTTGTATCTATTTTTTCAAATAGGTTAGGGAGGGGAGAAGCGGGCTTCATTTACTGTCTGCACTAAAAGAACAGCAATTGTACTATAATTATATACAATTGTTAACAGTCCAAATTATTGATCCTCCCAAGAAGCTTGGTAATCTCTAAACTAACATATAAGACTTTAAAAAAACCCCATATAATGAGGAAAACATAAGTGGCCTATTATTCCATCACCTGGATTGCTCTTAAAAAAAACCTGAAAGTAATGAACATATGTGAAAGCAAAAACACTTAAATGGAACAGAAAGGGTATAAAAAGTAAAAATTTCCCTTTCCTCACCCCCCAGCACCCTCTCCTCCTTCTCCTCCAAACTGTCAACAAGTACTTATATATATCCTTTTATTTGAAATGCTAAGCATATCAGCATGTATAATCGACATTTTTATTCTCTTTTTTCCCTTTTACACAGAAGATAATTGGCTTTTCATTTTAATAGCCAAGAGACCCCAGTTGCAAAGAGGCTGGGGTGGGGGAGGCCTGGATTCCTTCTAGCTTGCCACTCTACCCCCACCCAGAGTTCCCTCCCCCTCCCCTTTTCTAGGTGTTTCCTCCTCCCACACCCCACCCTATTCCCTCAGAGCAGGTGCCTCAGAAGGAATCAAGCCATCATTGGATTACTATATCATAACATGTCGCCATTGGGGGAAGCTGGGTGGAAGGTGAATGGGACTCTGTATTATTTTTGCAACTCGCTGTTGAGTCTATAATTATTTCAAAATAAAAAGTGTTTTTAAAAAGGGAAAAGAAGTCAGTGCTTGATGGAGAAAGCCACAGCAGAGAGACCCTAAATCGGGAGGAGGAGGAGCAAGTGACAATGACCAAGCTCTCTGATAACATAATGTGCTGAAGTCCAACCTCAGCCCCTGGCCCCTGCTGCCTGCACCGTGTCCTCGGCCAGGGCTGCAGATCAGCTGGCTCTTTAAATGTCTTAGGACTGGTTTGATTTTCTTTAAAGAACAAAACACTGTTTTCCAATAAAGCTATTTGTTGTGAACTTGAAAATGTTACCACTAGATCCAAAGCATTTTATGTTCTTTTTTTTTAATAGTTAAGTGTGTTTCTACACTCTTTTAAAAAATCAAAACTAAACCTTAAAAGTACATAAATATTTAATTTTGCAGAGAAAGGTATGGCTCTCCAGATGGGGAGTCCGTCCAATTCATGACCTCAAGCATTTTATGGCCACACTTCCCTGCAAATCACACTGATGGCAAAAATCCAGCTGCATACTCAAGTGTTTTGTCACATTCCTGACCCCAGAATCAAATTTCTCACGTGGCAGGTTGAGCCAAAGGGATGTCCTGACAAATCCCTATAGAAGTGGGTTGAAAGGCTGACATTCCTATCCCTCTTCATCTCCACTTTTCCCTGAAAGTCTGGAGCTAGAGCAAACTGGAAGCTGTGAGCTTCAGGGACCTCACCCCACTCTACCTACTGTGAGGGGAGAACTGTGTCTGCGATCTTACCCAGCAGGCACAGCCCATGCCAAGCCACCACATAGGCTGTTCCCCAGGGCCATCCCAGGTGCAAACTTCTACTTCTAGTGGATATAGAAAGACAGAGCCACTCCACCCCAAAAGAGAGATGGACTAAACTCTGGTGGTCCCTCACAGACAGAGATCCAGATGTGCCCACATTTCCACCAGCACTCCAGGTGAGGCAGTATGCAAGCAGACCTTTGGACCTGACCCTCTGGCTTCCTAAGTCCTCATCAATATGGAGCCTGTCTTAAGTAGCATGGAGACCTCAGCATCCTTAGTGGAGTCAGTGTGGTCCTCATCAGAGAAATCAACCTCCCTTCTTATCTGTAGTTACCTCCTACTAGGGTTGCCCTAGGCTGGAATAAGAGTTCATATTCCAGAGAGCACACGTGGTGCTCTGTCACGCCAATCCCTATGTGACATAAGCTGGGTTTCCCTGGAAGTCAAGCTAAGAGGTCATGGTAAGTCTAGGACTTCCTACCCAGGTAAGTCCCCATCTTCTTATCATCTAACAACATGTGACAGTACATTGTTAATGAGTCATTTTAGCCACGCAGACTTCCACTTTCAGAAGCAAACTGTCCCCAGAATTCTCACTTCTACACAAACCCCAAACTTCCTTCATCCTTGGGTACTAACACACACACACACATACACAGGCACACAACTGTCTCATGCATGGTAAAATACTTTACTTTTTAAAAATGTATCTTAAAAAATTAAGCCAAATATGTTATCTTTATCCAGAAGTTTGGGCATGCCATAGACTATAAACTAAATTTACTTTTTCAAAATTTATGTAAAAGCTAACACACACACACAAGAAATGTCCCCACTTTCAGACAACCAGTAGGAAAAGTTTCTCCAAGTGCTGTATGTCACAAGTAATAGCCCTATTTGAACAAATAAAAAGCTACTATATTTCTGCTCAGAAAACTGAACAGAAATCATAAAGAGGAAGAAAGCCAACAAGAAGTGCTAGTTTAAGGCTTGAGATAAAAGCCTTCCCTACCACAGAATAGAAAATAATAACATTGTATAGCATGTGACAGTTTACAAGTCACTTTCACATCCATATATCATTTGATTATAACAATCCTATTATTATAATCCCCACATTGCAGATGGGGAAAATGCAGCTTAGCAATTTGCCCTGGTTTATACTTACAAAGTCAGGACAAAATTCCAGGTTTTCTGACTCCAAATCCCTTGAATTTTCTACCACACCAGTATTTCTCAAACTTAATTTTCATTCCACCTCTATGCATTTTTACCAAGTCAACATTTCATCTGTACAATCATTTCCCTATCATTTTCTTTTTTAATTGCCTCACTAAGATATTATATATTAAGGTTGCATACATCTTAAAATACTTCTCCTGTAAATGTCTATCCATAAAAGATAACTGTAAAATTAAAGACAACAAACCAAAATGATATTATTAACTTTTAGCTGGCTGTTTGCCTGCCAGGAGCTCTGGGTCTGAGATCTGTTCTCTCTTTATGAGAAGAAGAGGAAGATGAAAGAGAAGAAGAGGAAGAAGAAGGAGGAGGAGGAAGAGGAGAAGGAAGAGGAGGAGGAAGGGAGAGAGAAAGTGAGAAAGCAAAAAAGCAAAAAGAGAAGATGGAGAAGGAGGAAGAAAAGAAGGAAAGATTATCAAGCCTTTGGTGTTAAAGACATACTATCACAAAGCTGAGTCTTTCTCCTTCAGACAGTCACAAGGATTGAAAAAAAAAATCTGAAAGGGGAAAAATATTGCCTCCCATGGTAATTTGTTGTTATTTAACACCGTACTCTTGAAGCTTAAGAAGTGCAGCCCACCCTTTGAGAGGCATTGCCTTGAACCATCCTGCACCACGCATTGCATTAACATGAGAATGTTTTTAAACTATTGAAAAGGGGCTCACAATTCTTAAAGGTCCAATACTGGCTTGGACTGAAATAATAATCTCTAAGGCTCAGGCAGGTTACTTGCAAATTGAGGAGGGGGAAGAGGGATTGTAATGAGGTGTCCCATGATCTTCAAATTCTAATATTTGTAAAATTCTAGTCTCTATGAAGAGGGAGCTTAAAGAAGAGAGCATGGAAGCAAAAGCAGGAGGAAAAAGTAGGCAGACACATCTTGGGTAGGAAGAAAAGGTTTTTTTGCATTCTGCTTCTCTTTCATAGGAAAACTGTGCAAGGACATTTTAAGTCCACATGTCTGTTTTTCTTTTCTTCTCTTTTCATTTCTTTTCTTTTTCTTCCTTCCTTCCTTGAAATATTTTTTCAGAAATACTTTAATGGTAAACTAATTCATACAGTAAAATGGGTATTAGTTTAAAAAGTAATTAATATGTATGTTAACAAGATAATGACCCTGGACCTTTATTTAGCACTCAAGTTTTTAAAAAGAAAAAAAAAGGAAAAGGAATTGGAGATTGGAGAAAAGAAGGAGGAACCCTCCACATCAAGTATTTCAAAGAAATGGCTTTTTTAAACAGGAAAAGAACGACCCTGAAATTCACCATCTGGTCAACCTAAGTGATATACTTAGTAATCTAAGGGAGCCAATATAAAATAATAAATTTTTTTAAATACCTCTAATGTAGAACAGCATCCTAAAAGCATTAGAAAATGAAGGCCAAGTGCCTTGCTGGCAGTATTTGCATGCCAGGGGTAGGAAGAAAGCAAATTACTTGATTCTCAGGAAAGTACTTTATTATAATGCCCTGGATTTCTTCATACAAAAAGCATCACTTCCTCCGTGAAACAAGCATACAAAATCCACCTCAACAAAAAATAAGCAGTTAAAGCAATTAATGGGATTCTGTACAACATACCTCTACGTCAGACTAAGAAACTTGTTATGTGTTTCTCTTCCTCAAAAAGGAGTTTTTCCCACCACTGACCAGTTGGGTCTCCAGGAGTGACAAAAGAAGCCCTGACAATAGCAGCCATTTGGTAATGAGTGCTATCTGACCAAAAAATACTTTTTGTTTGATATTGTCCCATTTTGCTCTCACTTAGACCAAGAAGAGGCTACAAGCTCAGGAAACTCAGTTTCCAAATTGGAAAATGTTGCAAATACCAATAAGGAATGAACATGCTCTGGAGCAACTGCTCAGCCCAGGCGGGGAGAGGGGTAAACCAGATGGTCTTTTCCATCCCAGATTTCAAAGATCTACAACAGAACCTGGATGACTAGGAGAAATTCAGATGCAATTTGGAAGCTGCTCTATAAAACAGAATCCCAAACAAAGACATTCAACAAGGCAGAGAAATCTAAGACACAATGAAAATGAATTCTGGGTGAGAGTATAAAGCAATCCAGCTTGAGACTGGGGTGGAGAAATAAAGGCTGTTCCCAAATCATAGCATTTTGGAGGGGAAGGTGCCTCAGAGAGCCGCCAATCTGGGCTCACAAATCCAAATATATGCTCACCAAGTCAGAGATCAGAAATGAAGTTAGGTAGAAATAATGGGGACAAGGTTAATTGATGAGTATATAATCTGTCTAAAAACATTCAAATTAAAAAGAAAATTGAAATATGTATGCTGGCCAAATAAAACACCTCTTCAAGCCAGTTCAGCCTAGGAGTTTCCTGTTTGTGTCCCTGATAATCTAACTCTTCCTAGTTCTACCCTAAGGTAAGCTCTAGCCAGAAGGAAAGAGATCACATCATTGATGATAAGGACAAAATAGTAGGCATATGTGGCAGAGCCAAAATGGTAGGATTATGTTACACACTGAGATGATGTTAAATAGAAGAAAAATTAAATGATATTAAAGCAAAAATCCTCTGCATGTCTTTGGTTCAGATATACTAAGTTCACATGAGAACAAATTACCATCTAGTTAAACACAAAGTTACTGAGAACTGGGGAATATGTATGTAGAGAGAAGTTGTACAAAAAACAAAACAAAACAAAAAACACCTAAGTAATCAGAAAGTCAGATAGTTAAATCTGTAGTTAAATTTGTCACAATGGCCCTGGATTAGATATGGCAAATGGAGCTCCTGTCTTCCATTTTCCAGGCAGAAAAAGTGCGGTACTTAGAACCCTTACAGCTTGTTTTTTTAAAATATATTTTTTAAAGTTACATGTTCAAGTTTTCTTCTAGATACTTCTCAAGAGCAAGATAAGAAAAATCCTTTCCATTCCTGGTATTGGTTGATGTACAGTTAAAAAAAATTGAGTAAGTTTAGGACCTTCTTTTTAAATGAAATTCCAGGAAAAAGATCTCATTGATATGTTAAGTGGTGTGAAGACTTCCCAGGAAATCTATGAAGTGGGGAGAAGGATGAGGACATTCTCCCTTGGGATAGCTGGAAGCAGGCTAGACAAAGAACTGGAAATGTTCTTTCCAGAAGCCCCCCTCCTGCCAGCCAATGGGACCCTCCTTCCCTGGTTTCTATGTATCAAAGAAATCACAAATACACACACTCCTCAGAAGGAGGGAATGCAGTCTGTGCACAGGGCTGGCATCTCTGAAATAAATCTCTCTATAGGTGCTGGGCTAAACCTTCAATACAAGGAAATAATCTTTGAGTTTTATAGCAGCATATGCATGATTCTCCCCCCTCCCCCATAAAACTCCTAACACGAACAACCACATCAAATTATTGCTTTTCAGAGGCCAATTCAAAAACGCCCTACTTTATCACAGAAAGAATATTCCTTGTGTATGTGAGTGCTTCCATTATGTCTTATTTGAAGGAGGAAAATGAAATAAAAATCCTATCTGAGATATTTATAGATCTCATAAAACCTGATTCACTCTCATAAGCTGCTGTAAGCTCAGTCATCAGGTAAGGGAGAAATGGCAGGTGTAGTAACCAGCACTGTATTATGTTATATATGCTTAATTCTGGCTCTTAAAAAAAAAATAACCACATGCTGGAAAAACTTAAGAGAAGTAAGTCATAAGTAAGACTGGAGAGAAAGAAAGGGGAATGGGTTGGAAATGTGTATGAACAGGCCAGCCAAATTCCAACATGTCACATAGGCCCAGTTTCGGGGGACAATGGGTATTGCTAGTCTTTCCCCAGGTCTAAGTACAAGTGACTTCATAAGAGCTTCCCCTGTGGAATGGATAAAAGAATACCATGCCCAATGCCCAGACCTCTCTCTTGCCCTGCTTTCTATCGTTCACCTTCTGTCTTAGATCAGTGATACCATTTAGAAAAAGAGTATTGTGCCACTTTGCACTGCAGTTGAGGAGAGGAAAAATAGTTGAAAATGGAGAAGAAATGAGCATTTGTTAAGTGGATGCTAAATGCCAGACATTGGGCCAGAGAGCCAACATGCCTGCCCTTATGTAAGCATTACTAACTCCATTCCACAGATGATAGAATGAGGCCCAGAGATACTGTCTCAAGGTCTCAGCTCTGACTTATTCCAAAACCTCCATGGTAATTTGACTAACACCAAACACTGTGGCCTGAAGGAGATATAGCATAGTCCAGTCCTCATATAGATAAGAAAACCAAGTCCCAGGAAGAAGACAGACCAGGGAACTGTTCAAATCCATACAGGTCCATTGGTTGCCAGGCCATGACCTTTAGCTTCTGCCCTGGTGTCTCCTATCTCACCAAGCATCAGTATAAGTGTTAAAATTTCAGAGTGTTGAGCAGACTGCCTGGGTTTGGATCCTGGCTCAACCACTTCCAAGTTGTGTGACTTTAGGCGAGCCATTTAATACCTCCAACCTCAATGTCTCCATCTGTAAAATGGGGAAATGCAGAATCTGTATCTCACAGGGTTGGGAGGATTAAATAAAATGCTGCGTATAAGGAATTCAAATGAAATCATCTTCAGGGCATATTTGATATATATTAGATATTATTATAATGCTTATGATAATGACAGGAAGAGTCGTCAAGTGAAAAGAGGGAAGAGGAAAGTGTGTTCCATGAACACTAGTCTTGCAACTCATTTCCTTTGCAACTACGAAAAGACAACTTGCTTAATCTTCCTCTGCTTCAATTTTCTCACCTCTGAATGGGAAATTCTGTAATATCTGCCTGCTCCTTAGTTACAGAAAGAATGTGCTAATGACAAGAGACCATGAGCAAGACACCTGGAGCCCTTCTGAACGAACGCTTACTACAGATGCTTGTTAGACTCTCCCAAGCAAACAGGAAAATCCCCATCATGGAGGAAATGATCTCTTGGTCCATACTAAAAAAAAAAAAAAAAAAAAAAACAAGAACCTTGATGTAGAGAGGCAAATGCACAGGTAAGGGCTGCACAATCTTAGAACACAGAAGTGAAGCCAGTGACTCAGTTTGCCGTTTAGCAGCGTGTCGGGTGGCTCACAGGAGAATCAGCCCCACATAGGGCCACCTCGCAGCAGACCCCTTCTCCCACCAGAGGCAGGGCTCTATGAACAGGGTCTATAGTGGCCATCTGAACAAACACTGAAAGCTCAAAAGGTATGGGGTAGGGAGAATCTATTTCCATTCCTTTGTATGCTGACAAAATTTGCCGCCTCTCCAAAAATAAGAGCCAGCACTATGACCGCTCCATTGAATTCCTTCTAACTGAGCTCCGGAAGGTGAGCCTGCGAGCAGGGTCAGGAGCAGACAGGCACTCCCTTGCGCAGCAACTGCTCCACAGCTAATTGCCGTTTTCACAGCTGGGTTGAGCTTTCCAAAAGGCATCCTTCAACCCTCAGCTCTGAGCTCTTCTCATGATGTTCTTTCTTGCCAACCATACCCCCATCAAAGACAGTTTATAGATAAAAGGATGTAGCTACAGTACATACATTTTTGCAAACATCACAGTGTGAAATCGAGGCATGTCTAAGGCTTCTTTGTGAAGATCGCTGCATGCCACGGTCATTACCACAAGAGCTAAGCCTTCTACGGACAAGGAGGCAGCCTCCTTGCCTGAATGTCCTCAATGGCAATTCTTCCACAGTTTATTTTTGCTCCTCTTACGAGAAACATGGGTCCTTTGAAATCCTTTATAAACAGAGTCTACTTCCAAACAGTGAGGTCAGTAAGAAATATGGAGAGCTGCTACCTAATGCCTACCTGGCATCACCCAACAGATGTTCATGCATGCATCCATCCCTTTAAAACCACAGAGGAGGCTGAGATAAGTGGTAAATCCTGGTCGAGGGCCTGCCGAGAATGAATTATTTGAAGCATGGCATGGCTGCAGTTGAATGCCCAAGACCACAAAGGTACCAGAAACAGATTTTGACCAGGTTAAGCAAACCTCTAGTGGGTCACAGGAATGTGAGCCAAATGGGACTGCATTTGACACTTTAAGGCGAGGGAAAGCAAAACAAGAAGGATGAAACAACACTTGGCCCATCGCTATTAACCACTGAGCTGGAGGAAGTACATCCACCAGCACTGTCCTGCTTTATGCTAAACCTCTGTTACACTTAGACTCCAAGTCACACTAGAAAGCAGGTATTTCCATATAAGCAGCAGGCATCTGCAACGCTGATATATCTGATATTAACTCTCCATAGCTTAATGGCTCAAAGCCTTGGCTGCATATTGGAATCACCTGGAAGCTTTAAGAAACACTGATGCCTGGATTCCACCCAAAGGGATACTAATTTGATTGGTCTGGGGTGCAGCCATGCTTGAAAACCATTGCTGCAGACATAGCCAAATCTTAACTCACCATCATATCATAATCCCTACATATCAACTGAATGCCTACTCTCTATGAACCTGAAGGGTTACATACTAAAATGTATAGATTATCAAAATTATAACCAAAGCATCAACTCTGCTCTACATCAAACAACCTGACTGGAAAAACAAGTCAACAGGAAAAAAAGACAAGAAAAAGGAAGGAAGGAAGAAAGGAAGGAAAGGAAGGAAAGAAGGAGGGAGGGAGGGAGAGAGAGAGAAAAATAAAGAAAGAAGAAAGAAAGAAAGAAAGAAAGAAAGAAAGAAAGAAAGAAAGAAAGAAAGAAAGAAAGAGAGAGAGAGAAAGAAAGAAAGAAAGAAGAAAGAAAAAGAAAGAAAGAGAGAGAGAAAGAAAGAAAGAAAGAAAGAAGAAAGAAAGAAAGAAAAAGAAAGAAAGAGGAAAGAAAGAGAAGCTCTACTACAAAACAAAACTAAAAAGCATCATGAAAAATTAAAAAGTTCTACACAAGAGTGTAGAAATAGTAGCAATTACTATCAGCCAAGAGAAAGGAAGGGAGTTTCCTGGAAGATGTGACAACCATCTGGAAGTTAAAGGATGGGTAGAATTTGGACAAACGGAATCAGAGAAGAAGATGGAGGAAGAAGGAAAAAGCTGAAGGAAATGACAGAAATAAAGACCAAAGCAGGAAAAACACAGTGATCCAGTTTGGATGGCACTTACTGCACATAAAAGGGGGAAATGTGACAATTACCCAGGCCGAGTGGAACATCCTAGAACATCCTGACTCAGAAGTTTGGCCTCATTCTACGTACAACAGGGAGACATCGAGAGCTTGAAAACATGGTGATGGAGGTAGAAAGTCAGTCCAGGGGCGGGGCCAGGGGCTGCCCTGGGGAATGGCAGAGGGAATAGGAAGGTGAAGGCCACAGTGAAGTAGTATAGGGGCCAAATCAGTGGGATTTGCACCTGATTGGATGCAAGGGAAGAGAGGAGCCAAAGATGCCTAGAGCCTCAAACATAGATCACAAGAAGAAAGGTCATCTCAATAAAAGAAACCAGGCAGCCAAGAAAAGAGGAAAGACGTTGCTGAGTTCAAGCTTTGGGACACAGTCAGCTGAGGTGATCATGGGCCAATCCCAAAAGCCTTTATTGTCAGTCCCATGTTTTCAATCCATCCCCACTTTGGGGGCCCGAAAGTCAGGAAAATATCTGCAGTTGGAGATGTAGGTTACAGCTCTGAGGAAATAAAGAAGTCTCCACTTGGAGAGGAAACTGCAGTTTCTAAGATTGCAGAGATGAAACAGATCAGTGAGATAAGTTCCCACAGAGAATTCTCACCATCGTAGCTCCCCAAGATTGGGTTGAGACGGGCAAAAAATAACCAGGCAAAGGGGTGAAGAGCACCCCACATTTCCCTTCCTTAGGAGGTACACTGTGGACTTAGGCCCACTTCATCCACCAGCCCCAAGAGGACATTTTGAAAAGCACACAGAAGTTGACTTTCTTCCCAACTGCTTATCTCAATATGTAGTATTTTTTTGGTTTAAATTTGTAAAACATTACAACCTCACTGCCCATCCAGTCTGCTCTAGTAATTTTTAAAAACTTCAAAAAATTTTTTCCTGAATTGGCACGATTGCTGTTACCATTTTGTGTGGCCCCTATGTTGGCAAGGTGTCAGAGAAAAAGCCATTTCACATTGGATATTTTCTACATAAAACCCCAGTGATATTGTCCATCCCAACCCCCTACCATATACATTATGTATCCTCCTTACTCCCACTCCACCTGTTATCACTGAAGTGACAGACCTTTTTAAAATAAAACTAGAGGGGCGCCTGGGTGGCTCAGTTGGTTAAGCGACTGCCTTCGGCTCAGGTCATGATCCTGGAGTCCCGGGATCGAGTCCTGCATGGGGCTCCCTGCTCGGCAGGGAGCCTGCTTCTCCCTCTGACCCTCCCCCTCTCATGTGCTCTCTGTCTCTCTCATTCTCTCTGTCTCAAATAAATAAATAAAATCTTTAAAAAAATTAAAAAAAATAAAATAAAATAAAACTAGAGTTGTAATTGGGGTCTTTTGTTTCTTTTTTTTCTTTTCAGGACAGTGTACATTTTCCAGGTTACCACACATTATTATAAAAGTGGGAAATGGATTCAATCATACTCATAAGCCTTTACCAAGATATTCAATAGCTTGGTTTAAGCTCCAGACAATTCCAAGATCCCATGTACTAGTAGTGTTCTAAGTAAAAAAGGGGATTTTCTTGTTCCCTTTAAGGGGAGGGAGGGAAATAGAGAGGAGGTAAGAATGAGAAGTGACTCAAAGTATACTCAGACAGTGTAACCAACAGTAAGCAAACTGATGTGGGCATCCAAAAAGGGTCCTGAGTCCTGGAAGGACCATCAGTGTTAACAACAGCTATATGACCTTGGAAGGTTCAATGTCTCATCTGCTTTAACAACCACTTGGACCAACACTAGTGTTTTAGAACTGAAGAAACCAAGATCCTTTTCAGGATTTGAAATTCCGAGATTCTATGTTCTTAGGTTTAGTACAAGGCCTGGGGCCTGACTTTCAATATGACCCTCAGGAAATGTCAATAAACCCATATTCAGAAATAGATATCGCATGTGGCTCTACATTCATTATTCTAATTACTTCTAATCATTTCCGAATGACATGGATGCTGTTTCCTGGCCATTACGGACATGTGTATTCACACTGTATATTCATCTGCCCTAAAAGGGCCACCAGCCCCAACGTGCCATCAGCTAAAAGAGCAACAGGACTTAGTAAATCTCAAGCAAGTTTTATAAACAAGGTTGTGGCCAAGTGGCTAAATACAGACAGGCACAGGTAAGTGTTCAAAAACTCACAGGACTTAAAATTTCTTTTCTTGGCAATTATGTTCTGATTCTGTATCACTTAATTTTGAACGTGCTTCCTCTCCCCTGCTGGAGTCAAGTTTACAGGGCAGAATCTATACCTGCATCACCCATAGAGTATTTTTGCACATAACCACAATTAAGGAATGAAGGATTTACTGTGAAGTACTTGCCGTATTTCAACATAAACAAAGGAAATCTCACAAGGTGTGACCGACGGCCCCCACCAGCCCAATCACGTATGGTACCACTATGAAATCAGAAGTCACTCACGCCTTTAGCAGGCTGACACTAGGTCCATATGCCAAGGCTGCTGCTGACCCTTGGCTGTAGTATCAATCGGTCACACGTGTGGTGGCGAGGGCTGCTAGAAGCCGCTCTAATGGAGGGAGAAATGGACACAATACACTTAGCAGGACACATAGCAAGTTCTCTGTCACACCAAAATGCCAAGCGAGGAAAACAGAAAGGACTCAAGGCAGTAGAAATCATTCTCCACATCAGCAGCTGCAGATAAAGACAATCAAGATCATGACCATTTTTAGGTAAAAGCACGTGCTGGTAGCAGCAACGCTTCATTTACTTTGGGAACTCTTACACTAAATCGAAAAAGGCTGGTTTTCAGGTGGATGCTCTAGGGTGAGCACACAACGGAACGGGGTGGAGGAGTGTCTCTGAGCTTGCCCAGGTTACACGTAACATTACAGATGAGACACTGTAAACTGTTCCATTGACTTTAAGCCATTAGTAGTTGTAGAACTTCCTAATCACTGTATTTGGGAAGATTCAGCAGTTTGGGTTAAAACATTTCTACTTGTTTATGCTAAGTAAGCATTCAGATGATTCAGGAAAACAAAGGGATTTATTTGTAGAGAGACTAACTCTCTGCCCCTCACTCTTCTGGCACCACTCAGGTTAAATTGGGGAGCTGTCCTAAACTTTCAGCAAATCCCAATTCCAACATACATGCTCACTGATATACTGAGTGAACCAGAATCACAGAGACGTTCTCTGCACTGGCCAGTCACAGGGTCCAGCACAGGGGAGGAGAAGAAAAAAAAAAAAACAGAAAAAAAACCCTGGCGCACTACTACAAACTGCAGAGATAGGGGGCATCAGCTTTTCCATCAACACGAGCCAGTGGGGGCTGGCCAGAGTAAATCGTATCCTTCTTTGCTCAATGGGCATGGAGTGATTCAAGAAGACTGCAATGCCTTCTTGTACTCAAAAAGTTAAAATCAGGAATCCTCTGAAGGGAGAAGAATCTGAAGATTTATAAGAGCAGCTACTAAAAGCCCCATTAGGACCCTCTCTAAACTCTTCCCATTTAAGCAGAGAGGCAAATAGCCCCCACTGGTATTTATATTTAGAATGGGCTGGAAGAGAGGAAGAGCCCACATCGGAGCACTGAAGGTCTCTGACATACCCATAACATAAATCATTTCAGGGTGAGGCTGTCACAGTGCATCTTCTGCTCTGCCCTTTAAATGGATTGGACCCCAACATCACATTCTCCTCAGGGTAGGGAGTGGGGGGGGGGGAGTTTCATGGAGAACAAAGAAGTCACCACTTCCTTTATCCCCCCACGAAAGACAGATGTAGTAAAAATATCTGCAGAGTAACATTCACTCACTTTAAAATACCGAACTGCAAAAAGATAGACGGAATGATAATGTTTGTGAGCCCCTAAATCTACAAAAAGATGTATCTGTTAAAAAAACATGGAAACGAGTCTATTAAAGAAAGGCTAAGTGTGTGATTGATTGCACTCACATGTGCTCTCATTTGTAAAGCTACATTTATTTAGTGATTGCATCCTTATATAGAAAATCTGAATAACGGGACAGTTCTCTCTTTTTTTTTTTCCATCTACCAAGTCATTGTTTCAAATAAAAAAAAAAAGATTTATGGTAACTGAAGAGCACACAAATAACATACAAAAAAAAAAAAAGCCAGCTATTTTATCCTTTCAGTGTGGTTAGCAAGGCTCCTTTGTGTCTACAAATTTCCCTGGGTGGTGCTGTTGCCAAGAAATTCTAATTCATGACAAGGTTTTCTGCAAATTGGGGATAGAGGCAAACCTGCAGATGCAGGGACCCTACAGTTTGCTTTGTCTTTCTGGCTGAGACAGCACCTGGCTGCTCAGGCCTATAGAAGGCAGTGCAAAGGCAAGATCACCAGAAAGAGGAAGAAGCAATGTAGCTCACAGAACAAATCCCATCCCTTGTATCATGAGGCTGTTCTTGGAAGGCAACCATTTTTGTAGGTTGTCCCCTAGAGATGCCTCATATCAAAGGCCTTGTAAAAAGCGTTCCAGGGTGCCTGAAACCAAGATGAAATTGCAGTGTTATGGGGACACTTTAGTTCCTACAGTAGCCAAGTATGCCATTAGTTTAAAACAATGGGGGAATGGGGGAGGAGGGAGGAATGTTTTATGATTTATTTATTTGTTTCCAGTAGCAGTGGAAAATTTTCTCTGAGCAAAAAGGAGGCCTGAAACTGACCCCATCTGCCAATTATGAATCAGCATTAACAACAAGCATAATTCCGTAAGAGTTTTCAAGTAACCATGCCATGCTCCTCAATGGCATGCAGCAAAGCTGCGTGCAAATAAGATTCAGAACTTCATTACTTGACCTGCACTCGTGAAAAGAGCAGACTAGGTATACAAAATCTATCGAAATTCTAAGACTTTGTAGCTTCTTGGAGAAAAATAACCAAGGGTATCATATCAAATTCTTTTTATTTTCCAAGTCAGCAGTGGGTCCAGAAAACTCACAATTTCTACTGGCAACAAAACTCATGAATGTGTTTCCCTTTATCCATCATCAAGTGGCACCCTATAAACTACTCCGGCTTTTGTCCTACGTTTGACTTTTTCCTACTTTTGCTCAGACAGCTCTTGGAAAATTTCCTGCAAGTTTCCGAAGAACTTAAGGCTGGTAGCCTTAAGAGTTGTGCGTCAGCTGAATTCCATAAAATAATAGACCACATAAGCACAGTGTAATTTACAGTTATATGACAGGCAGAGATGATGTTACTTGGGCCAAGTGCTTAAGTATGCAGTCAGAGCCCAGGAATGGAGAGCTGTTAATGTAAGATGTCCATCTGGATTTTAAAATTACATCGGCAATGGTTTTCAGAGTTGGAGCTGTATGTTGCGAAAGACGTCACTGCCTGAAAGCCCAATGTCAAAATGACGACCCCCGTGACAGGAGGACCATCCCAAGCTCACTGACTGTTATGCAGGACAATTACCCCAGGCCACAGTTTAAAATAAAATCCCCAAAGAGTCCATCCTTAATTTTCAAATGCACAGATGTTCTTGGGTTTATCATCCAAGCCACTCTTTCTCTACAAACCAAATCAGATTATTGGAATCTCTGTATTTTGCTCATCTCCTCAAGGCCAGGTACACTGTTCACTTTCAGAGAACATCTAATAATTGCTCCTCATCTGACCTCTAAAATCTGATTACCCCAGAGCATCAGGAAACTTCTTCCTGTCTGGGGGTTCTTTGTAGCAATCTTCTTAAGCCATTTTGAGCAAAGGAGTCTCAAAATTTCACCATCTGATGGTTGACTTGGTCCTGTCAGTTGCATGTAACCATCCCCCCTCCTTACACTGAGAAGCGGGGGGGGGGGGGGGGGGACCAGAGAGGGAGGAAGGAAGAGATGGAGGTTCGAGGTTTTGCCATCAGCTTGAACTTAGAGTCTCAGTCACCTTTCAAGAGCGCGGTTGTGACTACAGAGCCCGGAGCAGAAAGCTCCTTGGAGTGATATCTTATTTAGGAGTGCTTCCCCACAACTTATGTTTCAGTGTGACTGTGAGCATGCCTCTCAAATAGCTTGGCAAAGAGTTTTAAGGTAAGAGTAGTTGCCAGTTGGGGAGGGTGAAGGCAAGAAGTAAGGAGGGAGGTGTGGGGAAGTGGGGGGTGAGATTCCTTGGCCTGAAGATAGAAACTAAGCTAGAGGTTCCTTGATGGAGGCAAGTAGAGAGGAGGAGGGGAAAGGAAAAGCACAGGAGGCTTCGGAGGAAACAATAGATCTAATACATCCCTAATTATCAAACCAGTGATGTTTCTTTACAGATCCAGACTCTCTCCTGGATGGTCTAACCAGATCTAGAAAAGCAGGTTTCCTCTGGAGAGGCCTTCTCCAAAAGCAGGCTTTACTACTGTGAAAACTTGAACCAAAACAAAGTTGTGTGATTCATCAGGAGGGAACGCTGTAACAAATAAAGCCAACTTTCTTCCCTCCAACACTGCTTAACAGTTAGTCACAAACAAGGGCTGCCTTGGGCAGGCTGACTAAATCAACAGATTCCCTACCCTAACCTGTCTAGACAGTTGTTAATACGCAACCAGTTTGACACCAGTGGGCTGACAATGTGAAATGAAAGCTATTTCAGAAAATGAAATTCTAGCAACATTTTGGCTTCATTAGCATGTGAAATAAAAGGAGGAAAAGATCTAGTGAGACCCTTCATGAGACAGCCTCATTAGGGATGGGGAAAGGATGCACTGAAGAAATGCCTTGCACTAAGAACGCGTGAACTATGTGTGCACTCAGAGACAAAGTCGAGGGTCTCTGCCAGCATCCTTGGGCAGCAACGGATGGTGGCTACACAGACAGCAGAGGCCAGCACCCGGAGGAAGACTCACCGCCTCTAATCAGGGGAGAAGAGCAACTAGTAACAAAGGTACAGTCAGAGGATCAGCTTTGCCACTCTGCTCCCTATACCCAAAGCCAAACCTCACTCGCTAAAGCAGCAACTGTGACATCCCAGCCTCAAGCTGGCAAATCCCGCTTTGGATCCTGGCAGAAGAAATTCAGCCGTTCATTAGCCTTAACAAGCTGCTGTCACTGAGCGAAGTTACATGAACAGCCACACACCAAGCCTCTCGCAGTCCTCCCCAAGGGCAGGCTGGTTTCTTCAAGACGGACTGTGCGGGTTCACACTTCCGATGTGCAAATCCAGACTGTCTTCTTGGATGTTCCATGGTGCACACTGGAGTATTTTTAAAGAATACCCATACCCCCCTGCCCCCCACCCACCATCTTTCCTGCAGTGTGTCCCTTCAGCAGTTCCTAATCCTTGCTGAGAAAATGACTGTTTCCGCAGCAGATCTAGCACTTTCCACTGACCAGCACTTTCTTTATTCGACTTCATGAAGCCCAGTGAACTTGTCACCAGACCCACTTTGCCCTCAGTGGGACGCCTAGCCAACTTGGCATCAGTGCCCTTCAGCATCAGAGGAGTTTCTTAACTAGTCCTCTAAGACAAAGTCAGAGGCATGGAAGCACACACCACCCTTTGTCAGAGGCTGTGTGCCTTCTAACCAGGGAGGGACCCCAAACAAAAAAGAGAAACAAGGACACACATAGAGGCATTGCGCTGGGGAAATCTACAATGCATGGTCAGCGTTAGATAGATATATCTTCCCTTCCTCCTCCTAGATATCCTTGAGTATCTTTTGTCACTGGGCTCCTCTCCCTTCTGCCCACCTTCTCATCTCAAAATCAAGTTTCTATCTTTTATTGTCACGCGCTAATTACTGGGAAAACACTCCGCTATGCTCCTACCTCCTGACCCCCATCTGACGGTCTTCAGCACCAGCTGAAGGAACTGAACCTGATTTAAGGTACCAAGTAGGTAGAGCTCAGGCATGTAGGGACGCAGTATCCTGTCATCAGTAGCTCATAAAGCCCCAAACCACCTTCCCACCCGGTTCCCCCGAACCCCAGAAGTTACGCAGGTCTGTGCTGGGGACAGTGAGCCCGACAACGTGTGCGCAAGGATGTGTGTTGGTGACTGAAACGCAGGCAGCTCAGACCGGCTGCTCAGCAGCTCAGACCGGCTGCTCAGCTCAGCACACTAAGGGGTTAGAGGGTGGTTGGAGAGGTAAGCGCAGATGACTGTTTCCGAAAACATTTTAAACAACAAACAGCCAAAAGGGGGGGGGGGGGATAAAACAAACAAACAAAAAATTCAACCCCAAGCCCACACCAACGCAGCCCCTGCGTCTCCGCCGCCACCACACGATTTACACAAGTAATTTAAATCATTCACCTGCTGCCAGGTCTCCTCCAGGGATGGCAAAGCTGAGAAGTAGCCGGTGTCGTGGACAAGTTGTAGCTCCTGGAATATACTATAACTAGCCAACACGTCCATGCTGCTGCTGCCGGGCAAAACGGGAGGAGAAACCCTCCCCCGAACACAGTTGGGTCTGTTTGTTTGTCAGTCTGTCTGGCTCACCCCCCAAGAAGGCAGACATCCAGTGGCCCTTTTGTTTTGTTTTGTTTCAGTCAACTAAAAAGGAAAAAAAAAATCAATGCAGGAGAGAGAAAGAGAGGAGGTGAGAGAGGAGAGAGTGAGTGGGGTGGATGGAGAGAGGCATCCAGCATGTACAAGTGCAGACGGCTGCCAGGAAAAGGGGACTTCTCCACGGGAGTAACAATTCCCTTCCAGGGCTCTAATCACTCCAGCTCGTGGATCAGGAAGGGGGATGCAAACTCACTGACACGAAGCTGCCATCTATTTCTGCAGCGCTGTTCGCTCCTAATGCAATCTTTGCGCTTTATTTTGGGAGGTTGCATTTTTTTTTTTTTCTCGCGATCGCTTCTCTCCCCCCCTTCCCTTCCCTCCCCACCCCCCACCCCATCCTTGCTAGTTTGTAGTCTCTCCCCCCCTCCTTTTCTCCTCCTCCTGCTCTTCCTCCTCCCCAAACTCCCCCCTCCGCCCGGCTCTCCGCGCAGCCGTGGGATCTCGGAGGAGGGCGTCCATTAGGCCGCGTGTGACCATGTAAGGTAAACAGGGGGCTCATGAAGTCACTGAGGACCAATGGGGAGCGCGGAGCGGGGTCCGGGGCGGGGCTTGGCTCTGGCGGCGAGCGCGGATTGGCAGACTGCAGATCTCCCTGCTGCCTTACAAGGCGGCGCGAGGCGAGCTATTTTTAGAGGGCTATATAAGGGGGCTGAGGCGGCTGCGCGGCGGCCGGGGAGCGCGAGCGCGAGGGACGGGGAGGGCCGCGGCGACACTCACGCCGGCTCCTGGGACGCTGAGGCGGCCGGGCTTGGGCCGAGCGCCGGCCTCCGACCCTCGCTCCGATGCCTGGTGGAGCCCCGGGC
Organism: Mirounga angustirostris; assembly: GCF_029215605.1. Classification (NCBI taxonomy): domain Eukaryota; kingdom Metazoa; phylum Chordata; class Mammalia; order Carnivora; family Phocidae; genus Mirounga; species Mirounga angustirostris. Next base: position 166,981,120 of record NW_026991711.1, read on the forward strand.
GCCTGGAGCTTGCGTCCCTCGGAGGGGCGGGGTCGCGTGTCGCCGTCCTGGCGGGGACGCGGCCGGTCTGGAGGTGAAAGTCCAGACTGCGGGGTTAGGATGCCTCCTGGAGGAGGAGCGGGGCGGGAGCCCGGCGGAGCCGCCGTCGGGGGTGGGGGAGGAGGCACTGACACTTCCCACTCCGCCTCGCTCCGGGGCCCGGGGGTGGAGAGCCGGGAGGGAGAGGCGGGCAAAGGCGGGCCTCACTTACTAAGAAATAAACCGAGAAAAAAAAAGGCACCAAAAGCCCCTTCACAAAATGCCCACAGGCTGCCAGGGCGCAGGAAGAAGCGCCCGAGGAGGAAGTGGCACACAATGGAACCGAACAAAGGAGAGCGGCGCCGAGAGAGCGACCTGCGCCCGCCCCCCCCTCCCCGCCCCGCTCGCGGCGCGCAGTCCCCGCCTCGCCAGCGCCCGGGTGCGCGCCACCACCCGCCGGCCCTGCGCTGGGACCCCGCGCGGGGGGCCGCGCCGGGAGGCAGTCTCCCAGTTAGAGTTGATCGAAAAGGGACGTTTCGCTGGAGTGCGAGTCAGAGAGAACGGAAGGCGCCCGGGTAGACGCAGGGGGCAGGCAGAAGCCGGCAGCTTAATGGGGAGGGAGGGGGGCTCAAACCTGAGGCTCCCCAAGTGGCTGCCGAGCTGCGGTGGTGAGGGGCGGAACCGGATCGGACTCTGGAGCTGGCATATAGAAATACATAGACAGATACTCCTATCTCTTAGATGAAAACCTTGCACAACGCACTTTTTTTTTTTTTTTTTTTTTCCTTTTTAGGGTCGACCAGTTGTGTGCTTGACCTTATGTGGTTAGTGTCATTCAAGTTTCCTCAAAATGCTCTGTGAGCTGAGCTTACATTTTTGGAATGACTGCAGAATTCGGTACTTACTCAGATGAGAAACTTAATTCTACCCGTAATGAAAGAAACACATCGACCTTAATCGCCCTTCTCAGCTTTCCCTCCTGAGTATGTGGGATTCCATATCAGAATATTTGCAAAATTCTGCTTTATAGAACGAGCACAGTTCGAAATCAGTACTTGCCAGGGGAAATTAAAAAGGAATTACTGGGTTTGAGGAAAGTCTAGTTTATTTACTTTGTGATGTCTGGAATTCTGATGGTCAGATCTACAGCATCCATTGTAGGAATATAACTGGCATATTTGCTGGAGTTTATGTGCATGGGATGTGCAAAGATGTTAGTGCATTTAATATTATGTAAGCGCATTTGTGGTGCTAGGGGATAAATGGTATAAAAAGGTTAAACGTCATACATGGGTGGCTCAGTCTTGAGCGTCTGCCTTCAGCTAAGGTCATGATCCCAGGGTCCTGGGACTGAGCCCCATATCAGGCTCCCTGCTCAAAGGGAAGCCTGCTTCTCCCTCTCCCACTCCCCCTGCTTGTGTTTCCTCTCTCGCTGTGTCTCTCTCTGTCAAATAAATAAAATCTTTAAAAAAAAAAAAAAACACAAGGTGATATCATGCTAGCACACATATGTGTTAGCACCAGTATGAGAAGGCCTCTCTTTGAAAGGCCAGATGGGCCTTTCCCAGAAGTAGAAGTAGATGGGCCTTTCTTAGAACCATCATATCCCAATTAATGCATTAACTTGATCCTTATGGTCACTCGTGCTGATGCTTACTCGCCATGTGACTTTGAGCTTACTGGCTCAGACCCTCTAATTATCCATCTCAGAAATATAAAGAGTGGTATCTGCCTTGCCTGGTTGTTATGAAGAATCAAAGTAACATTTGTAACTCACCTAGCATTGTATATGGTCTATTAGGTAGATACTAAACGTTAACCATCATTATCTCCTGGTTTTAGCTAAGTAAACTAAATAATATATCTGAGCTAATCAGACCCATGGGGGGACATACCAGAGTCTTAGAGAAAGAGGAAAGGTAGAAGCCCTTTGCCAATTTGTAATAAGTATTACAAATGTAATGTTCCTATTGTGTGGGGGGGAGAGAGAAGGGGAGGATGGGGAAGAGACCATTGAAAAGCCCTGGTGTAGAAAACAAGTTCTTGAGTGAATAGGAAAGGAAAGAAACTTAAACTGGGAACTCAAGAGGCAGAAGGCAAGGCAAAGCCAAAGCATATAATTTGATGTTTGAACTCAAGTGAACTTAATTTCTGTTTTTTGTGTTACACCATTACCATTTTTGAACAAAATATGACATTCTTGTTAACTTGTAAGTTTGAAGATTTTACAGGTAATAGTTAACTAGTTAAACACTTCCAGTGTGCCAGGCTGTATGGACACATAAACGTTTTTTATACACAATGTCTCGTTTCACCCTCATGACAACCTGAGGTAGGTACTTTTGTTACCTCCAGCTTTATGGATGAGAATACCCAGGCTTAGAAATATTAAGTTGGTCAAGGTCACACAACTAGGATGCAGCTGAGCAGGGGTTCAAATCCAGAAGCATGTGACTTTCAAGACTGTGCTTTGCATGGGGATCTCTGTGTGGGGAAAGCCTTTAAGTTTCTTGTTTTAAGTCAAGATTTGTTTATAAAAATGCTTGGGTGTGGAAAAGGGGGGCTTCCTTTGAGGTTTTTCTCCATGTAAATGTCATTCATCCAACTTAAAGAAGAACTCAACCAAAATCTTACAATATAAATCCTGAAGACCTCATTTTGACATTTTTCAAAGCTTTATAGAATATTTTAGAATTCTTTCTAAGAGATTTATGCAGTGAGGCACTCCTAAAGTCACATTTTCAATATCAGTCATATTTAGCTACTTTTTATAGCCTAAAGACCCTAGGTTCTCATTGCAAAACACATGCAAAGATTCCGAATGTACAAAATAATCAACAAATTAAGATCACAAGGGAAATTTGGCAGTCAGACAAACCAAAAATAAACAGCATGGCTTTAAGTACCACATATTGAATGCCTTCTCTGTACCTGGCATTTTGTACATGTTCTCATCTGGTCTTCACCACAATCTTGTGACAGAGTGATCATTGCTCCATTTTCACAGATGAAGGTATCAAAGTTCAGAGAGGGCACATAATTTGCCCATTACCGTAAGTCTGTTAAGTGGCAGAAGCAGATTCAAATATAAGTCTGAATCCAAGATGACTCCAAAGTCTGTGTCCTCTGCATATGTTACCTTATAAGACACTAATATTACTTTTAATAATATCACCCTTTGGAAGTTATCCCACAGGAAATACCTAAGAGTAAATAATGCTAACACCTCCTCCCCCGGCAAAACTAAGAAATGGAACTATTTTATGAACAACATAGTAAAAATGTAATATGTAAATAGATACAACCAAGACATCAGATTGTTTCTACTAGAAAAGTCTGATTCATTAGTACAGGAAGTCCTGATTAGCACTGTGTGATTAGCACTGTTAAAGCCTCCTTAAAATAAATCTATTTAAAACAGGGACTAAATTTCAGAGCAATTGGTGAAAAGTGGACTTTATTTGAAAATAAAACTCAATGTTATTAAAATACATTTAGTCTATCTTTTATGGAACAAAATTTATGTTGTAAGTCCAACTGTGTGCTAATTATGGAATGAATAAACAATAAACTAAGAAGATTATTGTTGGCTTATTTTTTTTTTTTAACAAATGTGAAGCACCTTACAACATGCTCTATTTCATATTTGACTTTTACGCCATAATCAAAAAGAGGGTTGTTTGGTAAAAATGTTTGAGGGCTTCATCAGTTTTCCCAGGGGTCTCATTTGTTTTTTTAATTTTCAAAGTATTTTCTTCTCTTCTTCTGAAGCATCAATATAGTCCTCATCCCTGTTGATTTTACTTTCACTTGTTTGTTTAACTCTATAGACCCTCATTTGCCAGTTGCTTTACCAACTTCACTCTCATTGATACCATGAAACCTTACACCTTTTGCAAGATTTGCAGTTTCACTTTGCAATACAACTGAATTTATTTGCATTGGATTATAAATGTTTACCACCATGGGGGGTGGAGGAGGGGAGTCTAATGTTTAAAAGATGTTTGAACGGTAACTAATTTGTAAATGGTCATATCATTAATAAATATTTTCATCTACTTATGACTTTTGCTTCCCTTCACAATCTCACTACAGTGAAAGAAGTGTGAACTTAGGGAGCATGCTTTGATGATATCACAGAAAACAAGCATGTCAGAGAGGTGGAGGTTAGTAAATAAGACTGGGAGACACAATTTGAATCTGGAAGAAAAAGTATGTGGCCATATGTGTCATTCAGTGAATGATGTACATATGTACATATAACCAGAGAGTTGTTTCATGCTTGAAAAAAAAAAAAAAGGCACCTTCATCAGGCCTCTCATGTCCTGGATAAAATATTCCTCGAGGATAGACATCTCCTTTTGTTTTCATTCTGTACTCACTTTCTGCTCATAATTTGGTTTCCCACTTGTTCTACCTGCAGGGAAAGAATGTACTGGCTACCACCACAGGAGCCTGGTGCTCATTGTGACAATTTTGGTTGTTTTGTCAATACAAAGACATTTTAGTTATAATTGTATTTTTTGTGAGTACAGTTAGCATGGGTCTGGCTCCCTGGATGTGTTCAATATGGAGACTCTGACATGTTGAGGTTTCTGGACATGATGGAAAGAAAGAAAGAAAAGAAAAGAGAAGAAGGAAGGAAAGAAGGAAGGAAGGAAGGAAGGAAGGAAGGAAGGAAGGAAGGAAGGAAGGAAGGAAGGAAGGAAGAAAGAAAGAAAGAGAAAGAGATCTTTGTCTTAATGAATTAACCAAAAACTCTTGGCAGGTAGTTTACTGATCTCCAGAAAACATGCCAATCTTGGTGTTGGCTTTTCAGAATTCTTTAGGTATATTATAGCTTAATAAAAACAAAATGTTTGTTTTTAATGAAATGTTAAAGCCAACCCTGAATGTTGAAGTCTTCATCGTATTGGGTCATACCAACAGGGTAAAGAGGGGACCTAAGATGCATTGCTGGTGGTGGGCATGTTGCTCTGACTCAAGTGATCTATTGCTTAACAAAAATTGACTTACCGTAGTGATAAAGGTAAGGAAATCAAAAATTTCTTTAAAAGTTTACTGTCAAGAATGTCCTGCCCAGAGTTTAGAATTGGACATTTAATGTTATTATGACCTATAGTACATAATTCCTATGGAGATTAATATCTGTAGTCACTTTCCCAGCTTGAGCTACCAGCACTTAGAAGTGTCAATATCCGGGGCGCCTGGGTGGCTCAGTCATTAAGTGTCTGCCTTTGGCTCAGGTCATGATCCCAGGGTCCTGGGACTGAGCCCCATATCAGGCTCCCTGCTTAAAGGGAAGCCTGCTTCTCCCTCTCCCACTCACCCTGCTTGTGTCCCCTCTCTCACTGTCTCTCTCTCTCTGTCAAATAAATAAATAAAATCTTTATTAAAAAAAGTGTCAGTATCCTCTAATGAAGAACATAATCAATTCAATCAGCTATTCAACATATATTATGCAAAACATTCATTCATATATATTATGCAAAACATTTGGTCATTTAACATTATGCAAGAGTGCATACATTGAAAACAGCAGTATAAACAAAGACACATTACCAACGTTAGTAGTAGTATATCTCAGAAGTTTGAAAAGGCATTGGAAATATCTAGTCCAACCCTCACAGACCCACTGCTTCCTTCTGCAACATTCCTTCCAGGAGATGCCCAATTGCTCCGATGATGGGGAAATCCCAGCAGGTACTGGGATAAACCACTGTGACTGACCCTAGCTCATTTTCCTCATCTAAGAATAGCTTCACAAGGTACTCAGGGGGTTCTGGACAAAGATTTTGGGAAAGAGGCCAGCAGAAGACGAGAAAAGATTTTTAAATAATAAAAAGAATTCCTTTGGCTATGTAATGATAGAAATGCCAAGACAGTTGTGAAGCTAGTGAGAAATTAAGTTGCTAATGTTTTAGGGATTATTACCCTTTGCAGCATGTGAGGCACAGTTTGTAGAATTGTGTGATATTTCATCCTGAGTATTTTTTTGTTGTTGGGACATGTTGAATTAGCCCAGCTTTGCTATTAATATATTATATATCACTGTCAATATTTTATCAGAATATTATCATTTTTCTTTTAAACATGCCGTTTCCAAAGGGTCTGGTACACACTTAATGGGATTTAACAGCAGAATGCATCTCAGATTTTGTAATGGAAATCAGTAGGAAAATAGGATAGATTTGGTAGAAAGTCTCTGTGCCACAAACTTTGCTGACAGTGACCATTCCTTTAAGTGAGAGATCCCTATTCCACAAGTGCCCAATGATGAGTTTTTATGTGTATGATAGATCTGGGTAGTTGGGAAGATTAATAATGTCAGCAGCAGCAGTTTTTTTGCTGACTGGTTGCTCATTTGAATGGTTAGAATCCACTGAGTCACAGTGTTTAATACTGGTTACTGCTCTTCTCAGGACTGAGAAAGGCGAATGCCTGGCCTTCCATTTAGGCGATCTAATTGGGGGATTGGGGGGTTTGCTTCAGTGTCCCCCACAGCTTCACATCCCCCTGCCAACTCTCAGCTCTCCCTACTGTTGTGCAAGACTCACAGACCGTTCTAAGCAAATGTGGTCATGTTTTACAAGGAGTCATTTCATCTTGGCCTCTCCCAGACTGGGTCCCATATATGACATGCTCTTCTGCTTTGCTTCAGTTTTTGATCATTACTGCGGAAGGTAGGGCAATCCCACCGATGAAGGCAACGTAAGTCTGAAGGGTTCACTCCCTCCACCCAACGTGTCCAAATGTGAAATTCTACCCAGCTCTCTTCGTGCCACACATTAATCTGTCCTTTGCTTTTCTGCAATATCGATTCTTGAGTGGTGAAGTTTGTCTGTGTTAAACTGATCCTGAGTGTATTTGTCCTTTCCACATGTTCATGTACATTGGTGCCCCTTTGAGATGAGACATTTCCAGGGAATATTTGTCTGATCACCCTACAGAGAATCTAGTATCTGTTATAGCACACATAAACTTTTTAAAGCCCAACTTAAAAGAGATCACATAAAATGTTTTTAGTAAAATTTAAAAATAATATTACTCTTTCTCCAGTATTGTTTGGACACTGTATTGTTTGTCCTGGCTTCTGTTAGGTTAACCCAAATAGGAGGAAATAGCATTACCTCAAATGATGTCAAATGTGGTTAAAGGAAAATAGAAGATCTAAGGCACTTAGCAAAAAAGTGTCTGTAATTAAAATTACCAACATCTACATGAAGTACATGAGAGACATTGTCAAAGAACCCACTTCACAGAGTGATTTGGAGCTAGTGTGTATATATATAAATATACATATATATATATTTTTTTAAGATTTATTTATTTATTTAAGAGACAGAGAGAGAGAGAGAGCACACGAGGGGTGAGGGAAGAGCAGAGGGAGAAGGACAAGCAAACTCCATGCTGAACGCGGAGCCCAACACAGGGCTCAATCCCACAACCCTGAGATCATGACCTGAGCTGAAACCAAGAGTCAGACGCTCAACCAACTGAGCCACCCAGGTGCCCCAGAGATAATATATTTTTTAAAATAAGGTACTATCAGGGAACAGTGGCTATTACATTCGTTACATTTAAGAGAGACTGTAATCTTGAATATTGTAACATTTCACAAAGTGATGTAATAACAGACTTTTCAGGGAACTAGTAACAACTTTAACAAAGGAAAGCTGGAGAACAAGAATTTGTTAAATTTCAGTTTCTTCCACACTAACCTGGAATAAAGAATGTCCTGATGCTAAATGGCCTTTAAAGATCACCTAGACAGAATAGAAAGAGATCTATGTTAGCGACTTGAAAGTAAGTATTTGGCAACCCTGAATTTCCTCTTTCTGTTTTGTTTTTACCATAGCGATCTTCTGACCTATAATTTGGTCTTCTGAGTGGACTTACTTATACGAGATTGCCTTTTGTAAACATGTAGTGTCTATTTTTATTTATCTACATACTTTATTATGTTTCTATTTTCAGAGCGGAAGTATGAATAAAGACAATAAAACATGAGAATGATAATACAGAAAACTATTAGCATTAACTAAAAGGCAGAAGTAAAGTACTAAAGGAAGATGGAAGAAGAAACATAATAAGGATCCATTATCATTCCAGTTGTGTCTGCTATTAAACACTGATCAAGCTATGTTTTTACTTATAAATTGTTTCCTTGTAAATTTGCCTCATGTGAACCCATACCCCTACCCTAGAGCACAGAGTCTCACCTCTGTGAAGTAAACTATTTGGTGTATAAGCTGGTAAAACTGAGCTTCATATTTTTCAATTCTGGTGACTCCACTAAAATGCCCAGGTAGTCTTATTTAAAGCCATATAATTTCATTTACTCAGTAATTATTGAGCACCTGTTCTGTCAAACACTGTGCTGGGGGCTGGGCCTCTAAGGATGAATGAGATATGATTCTTACCCTTCTAGAATTGACATGTTAAATGAAGAGAGATATAAATAAAAAATAATATGGGTAATATGGCCAGACTAGATTTCTGGGACAGACTTCCTCTACATAAAGATAACCAAAATTCTAGGACATAAGCATTGATGAGCTGACAAGATAATAAAGAATCATTAGGATGGATAAAGAAGATGTGGTATATATATACAATGGAATATTATGCAGCCATCAAAAGGCTGCATACGACATGGATGGAACTGGAGGGTGTTATGCTGAGCGAAATAAGTCAATCAGAGAAAGACATGTATCATATGACCTCACTGATATGAGGAATTCTTAATCTCAGGAAACAAACTGAGGGTTGCTGGAGTGGAGGGTGGGGTGGGAGGGATGGGGTGGCTGGGTGATAGACACTGGGGAGGGTATGTGCTATGGTGAGCACTGTGAATTGTGCAAGAGTGTTGAATCACAAATCTGTACCTCTGAAACAAATAAGGCAATACATGTTAAAAAAAAAAAAAAAGAAGATAGCAGGAGGGGAAGAATGAAGGGGGGGGAAACAGAGGGGGAGACAAACCATGAGAGACGATGGACTCTGAAAAACAAACTGAGGGTTCTAGAGGGGAGAGGGGTGGGAGGATGTGTTAGCCTGGTGATGGGTATTAAAGAGGGCACGTTCTGCATGGAGCACTGGGTGTTACGCACAAACAATGAATCATGGAACACTACATCAAAAACTAATGATGTATGGTGATTAACATAACAATAAAAAAATTTTTTAAATTTTTAAAAATAAAGAATCACTAGGCTAAAATCTAAATGAAAGTGAGATTCAACATTGCTTCTGGCCAGAGCACTCTTAAGCTCAATATTCCCAGCCCTGGCTGTATATTAGAAAGAGCTTAAAAAATACCATTGAGTGGTATGGCTTCCAGCAAATGTGTACTAGCTGGTATTAGATAAACGCCAACCCCCACCCCCCCAACCTCCAAGAGCAACTAGATTGGAGCAAAAATTACATGATGAAGGTATTGGAGAAGTAACAATGGAGCAAGAACTCACCAAGCCTAGATCCTGAAAAGAAAAGGAAGCCAAAGAGATAAGCCCCCAAATCAGCATGGTTTTATCCCACTGCAGTAATTACCTAAGAGAAAGTTGAGCTAGGAAGCTGAGCAGAAAATACAGTGAAAAGGAAGGTGAGCAAAGGTTTTGGTAAATCCAAAAGGTTGGGGGTATAAATATAAGAGTTTACAGTTGGCCAAGAGGTTGAAGGGATGTGAGGGTCAGAAAAAGACTATCCCTTACCAGGACTGAAGTCTGACTTTGAGCTATAACAATTTTTTATACTCAATGTCCAGCACTCATTTAAAAACATAAGAAGATAAAAATTCCTCAAAACCAAGAATTAAAAAATATAATAAAAACAGGCCCATGTACTATTAGACATGCACTTTGGAATAACTGTCATTAAACAAGAAATTAAATGACAAGAAGTAGAATTTCAGCCTAGAATCAGAGGCTATAACAAAAAACAAAACTCTGGAACTAAAAATCACAATAATTGGAAATAAAAATTTAATGGAAGTGTTTGTGATGGCTAATTTTATGTTTCAACCTGACTGGATCACATTGTACCCAGATATTTGGCTAAACATTATTTCTGAATGTGTCTGTGAAGGTGTTTCAGGATGAGGTTAGCATTTGAATTGGTGGACTCAGTAAGCAGTTTGCCCTCCCCGGTGTGGATGAGTACTATCCAATCCCATGGGCACCATCCAATCCCTTGAGGAGCCAAGAACAGAAAGGTGGAAGAAGGAAGAATGTGGCCCTTTCTGCCTGACTGCTTGAGCTGGGACATTGATCCAGCCTGGAATCTACATCATTGGTTTCCCTGGATCTCAGGCCTTTGGACGTGAACTGAATTACACTACTGACTTTCCTGGGTCTCTGCTTGCAGATGGCAGATTGTGGGACTTGTCAGCCTTCATAATTGTGTGAGCCAATTCTTTATAATAAATTTCTTCATATACAGCTCCTATTGATATCTATATATCCTACTGGTTCTGTTTCTCTAGAGAACCCTGACTAATACAGAGTTTAACAATAGATTAGACACAGGTGAGGTAATTGGAAGTTGGTAAGCAGGAAATAGTCAGACAAAAGCATAGGGAGGCAAAAGATAGTGAAAAGGAAAAAGAGTGCTAAGGCAAATGGGGCAAGGTGAAACGTTCTCCCATCTACATCACTGGTTTCCATAAAAGAGGAAAGAAAGATTGGGAGACAAGTAACATATGAGTGCTTAATGACTGAGAATTTTCCAAAATTGAACAAAAAAACATCTAAAGCCATGGACTACAAAGAGCTATAGACCCCCTCCGAAGATGGATAAATACAACTAAACTATTGCTAAGAGATTCACAGGAAAACTGCTATCAAAGAGAAAATCTGAAAAGCACTTAGGTAAAAGAAACTTTACTTTCAAGAGTACAAAGATAAGACTTCATTCTTCACTCTAAATGGAAGCATTGGAAGAAAAGACAATGGAATGACATATTCAAAGTCCTACAAGAAAATAACTGCCAATTTAAATTTCTATACCTGGTGAAAATAGGAAATATCCTCCAAAAATTGTTGGGGGCAGATCTACTCTAAAGTAATACTAACGACAGTTCTTCATCACAAGGATAACATACCAGATGAAGGTATGATGATGGGTGGGGGAAGGATGGAATGTAAATGATTGTATAAAACAATAATAATAAGGTCTATGAAGTTTTAAATTATATGAAACTAAAATAGCACAAAAGTAGGGAAGCAAATGGAGTTTAAAAAGTCTAATACCCTTGCATTGTCCCAGGGCATAGAAGAAGTACTAATGTGTATTAGACTTTAACAAATCAAAGAGAAATGTTATAATTTCTAAAGTAACCTAAAAACCTAAAAAAATAATATAAGAATTTTAAATTTTAAATAACAAGCTAATAAAAAGGAAGAAATAAAATGATTAATCTAGGAAAGGAGACCAAAAGAAATAAGGTAAGTAGTAATACTAGAAAATAAATAGTAAGATGGCATATTTAAACCCCAAATTTTCAATTATTTCAATCATTGCAAATAGACTAAAATATCCAATTAAAAGACAGTGTGTAACTAAATAAAAAACAAAACTCAAATACAATGAAATTTCTATTATTGTAGTTTGGAAATGGTCTAATATTGACAGTTTTAAGTACTGTTATCAGAAATGGACACTATTTATAAAAGATACTAAACATAGGGGAGGAAGGTTGAGAATGAAAGGAATAAAAAAGATAAATCATGCAAATTTAACTAAAACAAGGTTGTCTTAGCTCTAAGAATATTCAACAAATCAGATTTTAGGTTAGTAAACAAAGTAGACATAGAAAGGTATTTTATAATACAATAGTCTACTAAAAGATACAACATTTCTAGATCTATTGATACAGACTCAAAATGATAAAGTAAACTGGAAGAAGTAGAGGAGAAGTAGAAAAATCTACAATCATACTGATAGAGTTTAATTTTTTTTTTTTGGTAACTATCAAACAAACAGACAAAAACCAGTAAAGATATAAAAGATTTGAGCACAAAGATGTCTGTCTACCTAATTATCAAATATAGAACCTGGCACATAATGCTCATAGAAAACATTTTCAACTGCATGCAGAAAACTTACCAAAATAGACCATAAATTGTGCCATATACAAGTCTCAGCAAATTCCAGAGTGAAAACTATACAGAATAGATTATCTCACCACTGTGAGATTTAAGCCAGAAATGAATAACAAAAAGATAACTGTAGAGTCCCCATGTATTTGGAAATTAAGAAATATACTACTAAATAGCCTATGAGTTAAATACAATATCACAGAAAAGAAATTTTAATATATTTGGAACTACTTAAAAATGATATCTAGACAGATATGCAAGCAAGCATAGTAAAATGCAAATGGTAGAATCTGGATGGTGAGTATATGGCTATTCATTGGAAAAATTTTGTTACTTTCAGCTCAAATTTCCTTTGTGTCAAAAATGTTTTTAGGCTCTTGATTTTGTAGTGTAACTCCTACAATTACAAGTCACCTACAAATTGGATAGGCCTGATATTAACAGCTAAAGTACATAAAGATTCCTAGGTACCAGGCCCGTTCTGAGTGTTTGCATGTATTAGATCATGCTCACAACAACCCTCTGAGTTAGGTACCAATCATATACCCATTATACATATTTAAAAACTGAGGCTCAGAGAGGTGAAGCTGTGGGCCACACAGCTTCTAGGTGTGATCCGAATCCAAAGCCTGCATGCTTAGTCATTACCCTATGCTTTGCCGCCTCAAATCTCTGAGGACAATTTATACAGACAAGACTAAAATGCTGAACCCTTTTAAAGACTATCCTCCAAGTTGAGCCTCCATTAGAGGGAACTATAAAGTCATGGGCTATTTATCACACATTTTTAGCTTGTCACCTTGTCTATGAGGATACCATGAAAGCTTTCACTGGCTACTTTGGATATACCATGTCCATAACCCCTTTGCCTCTGACTAGGTCATCCCTCAAACAGTGATATTGTGCTATTTTGGCCTGACTCCATCTTGGGGCACAGATGCTGGTTTCTGGGGATAGTGGCTTCCCTTTGGGGAACCTTGGAAGCCATTAGTTTAATAATTTATTCTAGAACTTTGCTAAGAAATGATGTCAGGAATGAAAATATAATCTGGGGTGACTGGGTGGCACAGTTGATTAAGTGTCTGACTCTTGGTTTCAGTTCAGGTCATGATCTCAGAGTTGTGAGATTGAGCCCCAAGTTGGGCTCCACACTGAGCATGGACTCTGCTTGAGACTCTTCCTCCCTCTCCCTCTGGCCCTCCTCCACTGCTCTCTCTAAAATAAATAATAAACCATTTTAAAAAAAGAATAAAAATATAATCTGACCCAGGAGGGGATTTTGGTGCGTTCCCAAATAGATTGTTATAAGAATACCCATGTTACTAAGAAAAAAAGGATTCTTAGCTATGGGTCTACCTCCTGGGTACCCCTAACATTGCTTTTAAATTTAATTAATTTTTAAATAACATATCTCACTCTGTTCTAATGCCTTCTAGATAAGTCTACACTACTTGTTTGTAATTGCCCTGATTATATGTCTCTCTTTCCAACTTCTACACATTCTTTTAGAAGCTGGGCTTATTGAAGATATCCCCAAGAGAGTCAGGGCAGAATCTTTAGATTCTTTACATGATTTTCTCAGTAGAGTCATTCATCAATATACTGTCAGAATTTCAGTTTTGAAAGTGTCCTACTCCTCTTGGGTTCAGCTTCCCTTTCAGTGATACCGACCTTGCTACTAAAAGTGTGGTCCTGGGGCTGCCTGGGTGGCTCAGTTAGTTAAGCATCTAACTCCTGATTTCTGCTCAGGTTATGATCTCAGGGTTGTGAGATTGAGCCCTGAGCTGGGCTCCACGTCGGGCTCTGCACTCAGAGTGGAGTCTGCTTGTCCTTCTCCCTCTGCTTCTCCCCCTGCTCTCTCTCTCTCTCAAATAAATAAATAAATAAAATCTTTTTAAAAAAATAATAAAATAAAAGTGTGGTCCTTGGGCCAGTAGCACTTACATAGCTGAGCCTTGTTGGAATTGCACATTGGCAAACCACACCCCAGACCTACTGAATTGCAATATGCATTTTAACAAAATGCCCATGCAATCTGTGTACACGCAAAGTTTGAGAAGCATTGTTATAGGCCAAGGGCTCAAGTCCTCTCTTTTTTGAACTTGTTGTAAATGGCTTCCTAAAGCCTGCAGCCATTTCCCTCTGGCCACACCCACCTACCTCGCTCCTATTTACTCTGAGAACATGGGCTTGTCTCCTGCGCTGGCGCTTCCACTTTATCATCTGGTGCCTTCTTGTTGGTAAGATGTAGATTCAGAGGAACTGCTGTTCCCCTTTCACTTCCCTTAAGTTCTAAGAGAAGTCTATTTCGTTCAAACTTTCCTTCATTTCCAAGATGCAGAAGCTGAAATATCTCCTCTTTAATCATCTTTTCACATCTGAATAGACAAACGTACATTCAAATACATTTTCATCTCTGCTATTGTACTTGGTCCTCACAGCAGTTCAATGACGTAGCTAGTCTTAAAATGTTCAGAGCAGAGCTTATTATTCCCATTTGTCAGATAAGAAAGCTGAGGCTTAGAGGTTAAAGCAACTTTTCTGAAACCATATAGCAAGTAGTGGCAACATCACTGCTGGTATCCAGACTCCTTGCTTTTTTTCAACTGCACAGTTATATCTCCAAAGTATTGCTCCAAACATCTGAGCAGTGTTGGAGGGAGACCTACCCATCCTAGCACCACTTACCAAGCACAAACACTCTCTCCCCTGTGGAAAATGCTCTCAGTTATCCAGCCAACTCCTTTTTAAATTTGCTACCAGAAACCTAATGCTTCCATTAGAATATGTTCAGCTACCTGCATACTTGCTCCTTGTAGTTAGGGGATAGCTAAGGGCACAATTCTGGCAAGTGAGGTGGAAATGGAGGTTTTGTGGGCTGTATGAGTTTGCTAGGGCTGCCATAACAATGTGCCATAAGCGATGGCTTAAACAACAGAAATGTATTGTCTTACAGCTCGGGAGGCTAGAAGTCTGAAATCAAGGTGGGTGCAAGGTCTGTTCCTTCCAAGCGCTATGAAGGAAAGATCTGCTCCCAGCATCTCTCCTTGACTTGTAGATGAGCGTGCCCCATTCACAAGGTGTTCTCCTGTCTGCACATTCCTGTGTCCAAATTTTGCCTTTTCATAAAGACACCAGTCATATTGGGGTAGGACCCACACCAGTGGCCCCATTTTAACTTGATTACCTCTGTAAAGATCCCATCTCCAAATAACATCACATTCTGAGGTCCTGGGGGTTAATACTCCAGCATATTCTTGGAGGTGTGGGGAGACACAATTCAACCCATAATATGGGAGGAGTATGTGTTTTGGGGGGTGCTTTTGCTTTCCTCACAAGAAGACAGTCACGGTGTGATGTCCTCCCACTGTCCTTCCTTTCTGCTTCATATTCTGCCTCCATAGCTGGAGCTGCTCAGCCTTATTGGGATTAGGAGAGAAAGAACAAGAGAGCTAAGGAGTTGAACCAACATGAAGAACTGCCTGACTCTTCATGTCTATTACATGAGGAAAATTATCACCTTTGCTAAAAGTCGTTGCAGTGAGGTTTCCCGTGACACATTCTTAATATATTTTGCTATTCTCAAATAACTGGCTTTATAGGATTTTATCAAATTATACAGTAATCCAGAGTAAAAGAGCTAGTTATTATCAGGCTATGTTTACAAATGATTTAGATTGAGAAAGGGGTTGAAGGAACTGAATAATGAAAGTACCATACCTTGACAGACATTCTGAATACAATGTCTATGAAAAATAAGTAAGTTGGAGGCTGTCCACCAATGTCCTTCAAACTCCCCTTTGTTGCTAGTTCTTGAAGGTGACTGGTATCTTCCACCCCCCAATGTTGTTCTTGACAAGCCAATAAAAAAAGATCCTGCTTGCTATTCTTAGTATTTATACCAAGGCTCTGGCGTGAGAGAATGAGGTCATGACTTGTTACCCTCAACAGCGGAAATTTTAGTAATTCCCTCCATGTACTTCTTTGACGACTGCACATGAGATCATCTCTGCAGTTACAATTTACAGTCTTAAATGCACTTCTGTTCCATTTCACATGCTGTGCCCTGTAATGATCTCTTTTGGGATTCTTTGGAGAGCCAAAGGAGTCTGACAACAAGTGGCAGTCGTGACTCCAGATATTGTAAGTAGGAAGGCAAGTGCCAGGGAGAAACAAGCAGTCGCCAATGAGCCAGGCAGGATGTCCTCTGTACAGGACAGGGACTCGGGTAAGACAGGAGAGGCATCTCACAAGCAAAATTTAAGGAGGCGCTCACTTTCAGCACTATGCGGAACACGGCCAGCGCCTCTTAATGGTCACCCTGGGCATTTCTCCTGCCTTCAATTAAGAATTATCTCCAAGGAACACTCTTACGTTTTATTACTTTCATGGGATCGCTATACTCCTAAGAACACATTCACAGAAAAAAAAGAGAATCTTTCTCCCTCATATCCAGGCATTTAATTTTTTACAGTGATAATTCAAACAAGCAAGTACCTATGTACTGAAACTCTAAAGGTATTATACATATGTTATCTGTAATACTAAGAAATTCTGCAGCGTAGGCACCATCCGGATCCCACTTTGTAGCTGAGACCAAGAGAGATTCAATGACTGGCCCCTGGTCCCACAGAAGACAGGACCACACTAACAGGGGTCTACCTTGTTCCACTCCCACACCTGCTGCTTGCACCCTGCCCTCCCTTCAGGCCTGAAAATCCCTGCTTTCTCAGTTATTCTTATTTTGATTCCCTCAATCACCACAAATTCTACTTCTTCATCTCCTGGTCAGATTTCTCTTACTTAACTAAAAGATATCTTTATTGTTTTGCTTTTGCGGTTTCTTTCTCTTTTCCAGCTTAAAAAAAAAATTCATTGAGTTTGAGAGTAGATCAGTATGTCAAGTTTTCTCAAAACATTCTTTAAAGCCATTTTCTGACTTAAATGTCTAGAGGACAGAGCTAAATGGGGCCACCAGGTAAGAAAGCAGGACGGCTCTACACACTTAGAGGGGACGAGGAAGGAGAAAATGGAAAGGAAAAATCTTATTAGGTTTTGTAGGTCAGGGAAATCCTTTCTAGCCTGGATTTTTAAACCTTCTGAATTTTAATTGAAAGTATTTCTCCAGGGTATTTACTTTAACATGACTGTGCACTCTCAAAAAAATATTCCCTATTCATATTAGAAAAATATTACAAATTCCAGGAAGACAAGATTGCATTAGAAGGAAGAATTTGATGATGTGCCCTTTCTGCTTCGGACAGTAACCATGAAATTGCTGGCAACTACAAAAGCTGCCAGACTTCTATTGGACATGTCTGCTGGGAAAATTCTAAAGCTCATGGGTATGATATATGACTGCATGCTCTCACCTAGAAATCACCATTAATTCTTACAAGTGGGCAGTATCCCTTTCAAAATTTATGACCATCCGCACCCAGAAAATGCCCCCAAATTAGAAAGTAAAAGATTGATTTTAACATATCTGGGGGCTATTGTAGAAAGGTATCAAAATTAATGAACAAAACTTGGAGTCATACTGATTTCCAGTTTTGGCCACAAATGCAAAATACTGTTATTCTTTGTACAGTTCACACACACACAGACTCTCTCTCTTTCTCTCTCTCTCAAAGATAGAAATTCTCAATTGTTTTCTTATAACAAATGGAAAGTCAAGTGATAGCCAAATGTCACTACTCATCTTTCCTTAACTCAAGTATACATCTTTACCCAAACCAGAAATTACTCTATTCTCTTTCTTTCTGCAAATAGACATATTACGACAACTATCATTGTTAGTAGTAATTCAGGTTATAATAATAAGCTTGTTTAAATAGAGCTTTTTGTATTTCTGGCTCAATATATTTTTTAATATTGTATCTTTTCATCTTCATTATGTTCCTATAAAGGAGGTTACTTGTCATTTCTGATTTATAGATGTAAAAATTCTGGCACTGAAAAGCAAGATGACAAAATGCGAGGTCAAACAGTCATGAGAAATTGGTCCTTCAACTCGCTTCCTAGATTCAAATTACTTAGCTCTCTTTAAAGACAGAAAATGGAGTGTAGTAATATGGAAGAAAGAATTTTCGATGGAAAGAGTGCTTCATCATAAGAATACATTTGCAAACCAGGGATCTTCCTTTCCAAATGCCTTTAAACATAGTACACAAGACTGCGTATTTAGATGGTTTCAAAGCTGACCCACCTGAGTCAGGGAATTTACCAGCCAACATTTTAAGGACTCTGAGTAGAATTCTTATGATGCTATGACTAAGTGACATGCCCTGACTGCTTCATCTGCCTCTTACTCACATTTTCTCAACACTTTGCTTAGTAGGAATCACTTTGGCCCCTCTTAGAAACATACTTTCCCACAGTACTTCAGAGTTTTTGCCACAACTCTGCTGCTATGTCCCCACTTGACACTGTGCTCCCTGCTGTGGGGTTAGAGGCAAAGTTTCCCTTCCCCAGGACTCCAAGCTGGAAGTGGTCTACACACTAATGAAGGATGCACAATATGTCTGTTGCTCGTCCATCCGTTCCAATTTACTGCCTTGGGTAGAGGTGTCCCTTCTCTCCAGTTTGCTGCTTGATTCATTGGAACCAACTCCCTCCACACCTCCAACTTTGGTTCTGTTCTGCAAGTCTCAGGGATCTTTGCAGTCACAGGAGGCTCAGAGATAATATATGGGCATGGCCATGACCTCCACTGTCAGCATTTAGAATATGGGATGACTCAGCCCAGCCATGAAATGAGAAGGTGGAGCGGGCTGGAGACTCGAGGGCAGCCATCCACTATGTGCAATGTGGAAGACAGCTAACCACTCACCTTAGCAGTGCCTGGGGAGAAGTGGCACAAATCAATCTAACACACAGGCTCTTGGGTTCTAGTTTTACTTAGACACATATTCTTTGCTTCAATTTTCACACTGAGACCTAATAACATTTTTCCTAGTAATGACCATGCACTGGATACACGTTCCCTGCTTTTACTATTGGACAGTTATTGCTTTCTGGTCTAGCATCCTGAGTTGCCTGCTTTGGTAACCCTACTCTGGTTTTCCTCTGAGCTTCAGGATGGAGTCGATCCTCTCTCAGCTCTAGGAGTGAAACGTGTGCACTAAGCCTGGCCCATCAGCATTTCAAATTTCCCTGGATTATGTGGATGATTCAGGGGTAAACAGCCAATCAAAGCGAATCTCAGGACTTTACCAGAAGTGACCTAAAGAGACTTGTTCTAGCTCTGTCGATCTGAGTGTTGGGAGCCTAAGCCACCAAGACACACCATATAAAATCTAAGAAGGAGCCAGCCCAAAGGAAGAAATAAAGCAGAGCCAAAAAAAATGGAAGCTAGTGGCTTCGTTGAGGACTGAATCTCACTGATCTGAAGCTGTACCTATTCTTACAAATTTAGTAATCAAATCCTTTTTTTAGCTTAAGCCCATTTGAGTTGAGTCTTCTGTCACAATTTCAATAAAAAATGCACTAACTGGCACATTATCTCATTTTTTTTCTCACTGCTTATATTTGCATAAACACTGGCTGAGCTAATACATAATATTGTTGTAAACAGCAAATGAGCTAATGCATATAAAGGAAATTTCAAGAGTATAAACAGAAATATGAAAGCATAAAAGATTATTGTTGATCTACCATAACGGTACCCTTCTCTTGCCATTTTCTCTCTTCAACCACAATATTTAAAATCTGATTCCTGTGAAGAAATTGTACAAACTGATTGATGAAAGAAGTCCTAACTCATTAAAGGTTATTTGGCTGGATTTTTCTTCCATTCCTTTTGGAACTGAGCTCAGCACAACATAAAACCAAGTGAACAAGCCTCTCATCCTAAACTCCTATCACTCTCTTACTCCCCACCTCATGCACCAAGTCTGTCAAATGCTTCCTTAATGTCTACGTAGTCCATTCAGCTCTTGCCACATCTATTACCACTACCTTAAACCAGATCTTCATTATTCCTTGCATGACTTGTTGAAATTAGATTGTGGTGTACATGTCCGAGGAAGGAAACACAGGAGGAGTTTTAGGTTTTGTTGTAATATTGATTATACACTTGATGCATGACCGCCAAACTTAGTGGTCCAAAACAACAGTAACATTTATTATTTCACACTGTTCCTATTGTGCAATGTTCAAGAATGGCCTAGCTAGATGGTTCTGATTCAGGGTCTCTCATGAGGTGTCTGTCAAGATGTTGGCTGGGGCTGCAGTAGTCTGAAGGCATGACTGGGGCTGGAGATTTGCTACCAGTTTGGCTCACTCAGGGTAAGTTAGTGCTGGTTGTTGGTAGGGGGAGGTATCTTCCATGCCACATGGTCCTCTCCATAGGGTTGTTGAGTGTCCTCATGACATAGCAGCAGGCTTCCCCTGAAGCAAATGATCCAAGAGAGAGCAATAAAGAAGTCACAATTTTATAAGTAAGCCTTGAAATGCACACTTCATCATTTCCACAATGTTGTCTTGGTTACACAGATCAGCCCAATCTAATGTGGGAAGAAATACAACAGGGCATAAAAACCAAGAGGCAGGGATCATGGAGGGAGGTATCATCCTGCCAGCTGGCTATCACAACTGTGGACAGTGAAGGCTTCAGTCTGGGATGTTCAGGTGTGAACATAAGTATTTATATAGTATCAAGGTGGGTGGAGATAGACAGCAGAGAGGTGAATTTGTGAATTGTGATGCAGAAGAGAGATGTGCCCTGGGTGTCATCAGCACAAAGATGGCAGCTGAAGACATGGGAGTGAATATCACCCAGATGGAATGAGAAAAACATAAAGAACAAAACCACCAATATCTGAGGATGGACAGAGAATGAAGAGGTTTCACAGAAGACTAAGAAAAATTAACTAGAAAGGTGGAAAAAGCCAAGATAGAGCAATATCGTCAAAACCAAGTGAGTTTCAAGGAAGGAATATCTCTAACTTCCCAGTGAAATCTAGAATTCTATGATCCCATTGATAGTTTTTTTTTATTTTATTATGTTATGTTAGTCACCATACAATACATCATTAGTTTTTGATGTAGTGTTCCATGATTCATTGTTTGTGTATAACACCCAGTGCTCCATGCAATACATGCCCTCCTTAATACCCATCACTGGGCTAACGCATCCCCCCACCCCCCGCCTCTCTAAAACCCTTAGTTTGTTTCTCAGAGTCCATAGTCTCTCATGGTTCATCTCCCCCTCCGATTTCCCCCTCTTTATTTTTCCCTTCCATCTCCTAATGTCTTCCATTCTATTCCTTATGTTCCATAAATAAGTGAAACCATAGGATAATTGACTTTCTCTGCTTGACTTATTTCACTTAGCATAATCTCCTCCAGTCCCACCCATGTTGATGTAAAAGTTGGGTATTCCTCCTTTCTGATGGCTGAGTAATATTCCATTGTATATATGGACCACATCTTCTTTATCCATTCATCTGTTGAAGGGCATCTTGCTCTTTCCACAGTTTGGCTATTGCGGACATTGCTGCTATGAACATTGGGGTGCATATGGCCCTTCTTTTCACCCACTGACAGTTCTAATGATATTGGGTTTGCTGAGGGACTGATAAACTCGAAATAGAACGAGAAAAGTCCAAAAGTCTTTGGAAGTTGATATCTAATAGATTAGTTAAATTTCTCATTGTCTGAATTATCTTGTTTCATTTTTGGTGGAGGTGATAAATTTTGTTCATTATGCTTTACAAGTTGAGTATTTTAGTTTTCTATACATTCCATCCACATAGTTCCTCATATTCTTTCCTGGTGATTAAAAGAATATTCATCATTATCTGGAATATCAGACTTGGTTATAACCTCTTATATTCTCCTGTCTCTTGAGGCAGCAATCATTCCATTATCTATGATTTCGAGGACTCCAGAATCTCTAGACAACCTCTCTGGTCTATGACATCATGAGATACCATAGTTTGCAAAAATTCTGTCAGGCTTATGGTTTTTGGTTGGTTGGTTGGTGCTCTGCTCATCTATAGTCATCAGAATAAAGCTTTAGGAAGCATACCTTTAATAGAAATATGAACTAATCATGAATATATTAGATGTTTTGTTTGTTTATTTTGCCTTTGAAAGCCTTCAGGTTGGATCTGTGTGGCTTAGATTTGTTTTGTTCTGTTTTGTTTAGAACTATTTTAGTCAATCTATGATCTATTTATCCTGCACCTGACCAAATATATTTGCTCTGACCCATTTCATAAATAGGTGTTTGCTGTTTACTTTCCAGGGAGAAAAGTGCTTGGTCAGCCAAGGAAAACACTGCAGATGTTAACAAGAGAATCTTGTGCAGCAGCTTAGCAAACTAATTGCATTTTGACCCTCTTCTCTATATTCTGAAAAATTCAAATTCAGGTCCCTTCAAGTGGAATTGAATCAGGAGAAAATAAACCAAATTTATGTTGATTTATAAATCACATTCTTTCCATGAAAATGAAACCTACAAATAAGATTAAAACTTGCACTCCTGAATACCTTATAAAAGTAATTGACAGTACTAATGTCCCCAATTTTCTTTTCTCACCATCTCTCGTTATAGAAAAAGCACAGGAAACATTTCATTCATATCTGGAATGCAGCCACTTCTGGCATGGAAAGCAACAAACTTTATTTAAAAGCTACACAATAAAGCATTCCATAATAGTGAATAAAGATAGTCCAGACCAAAGACAGATACTGCCCAGTGTGCATTTACCTGTAACTTACCTGGAATGCTGTTGGCATGATGAGCCAGCCATCACCTTGGGGAATGCCACTATTTGTGTGTTGAAGTTCATATGTTGAAGTCTTAACTCCCAGTGTCTCTGAATGACTGTATTTAGAGATAGGGCCTTTAAAGAGGTAAAATGAGAGATAAAATGAAGTCACTAGGGTGGACCCTCTTCACCTATGACTGGTATGTCCTTATATATGTCCTTATCAGAAGAGGAGATTAGGACACATGTACACACAGAGTAAAGAAAATGTGCAGACATAGGAAGAAGGTAGCCATCTACAAGCTTAGGAGAGAGGCCTCGGAAGAAAGCAACCTTAATGACACTTCGATCTCAGGCCTCCAGCCTCCAGAACTGCGGGAAAATAAATTTCTGATGTTTAAGCCACCCAGTCTGTGGTGCTTTGTGTGGCAGTCCTGGCAGACTGGTCCAGCCACAGGGTTAGGCACGAATGGTCCTGCAGCCTGGATTTATAGGGGATTGCATCTCTGAATCCCAGAAATACAAGCTACCTTAGTCAGTGAGGCTCTCTCTGCTCTTGCCCCCTTCAGCCTACCACCCTCCACTCCTGAGTCTCAGCTCCATTCCCTCTTGGATCTAGTTATTTTTTTAAGCCACGTAGAGCATATTATTATCTAAACTAGCCCAAACAATAAGCAGCTAGAGAGCTACGTTTCTTTCAGCATGTGCACACACACATGCAAACACACTTCCCATGTTAATAACTAATAAATATTCCAGTAAGTGTTCTAATGGCCAACAAGAGGCAGATCCTTAGCAGCTGAGGTACTCTTGTAAATGAGCTACATGGGAGAAATTCCGAGTCCACTTATGTTATTCCCTTTCAGTCATATATTAAGACACAGGGATTTAATATGAATCTGTCAGGTATAGTCAAAAGCTTCTTCCAGACATTTTTCTTTTTTTGGTTTCTCAATTTAATTCAGAATATATATTTGGGAGAATGCCCACAAACATGAATTAAACATAGGAAGTGGAGACCATTAACATGCGAACTAAAATAAGTGCTATAAAACAATTTTTTAATCTGAATCAAATTACCCCAGTTAATGCAGAATGTTTATGGAATTTTTGCTCTTTAGGGCAACAGAGTTCTCTCTGGACCTCCCAACTTCTCTAGAAGGGAGGCGGCAGAAAGATGGGGGAGAGGAGCTGCAGTCTATAAATGGAGACACAGAGGCTGGCTCCACTTCCATTGAATGCAGGGTCTCAGAGTCATGACCGGGCACTCCTATCTCTAAGACAATTTTAAACATGCACCCCCAAAGTACATCTTTTGATTCATTTCTTTGTAAGCGATATACTTGTACTATTGCAGTCATACATTAGGTACATTGTAAAGCATACACCAAAAATAGAGATTTGCAAAGGACGAGTTTAAAATTTGTTCTCTTGTCCTGGATCAGCCTGTCTTCTCTCTGCTTTGGAAACCATTGGATTATTGACTGCTGTGTGGGAGTGGGGGCCAGATCCTTGGGCTCCCTTCCACACATCTATTTGGTCATCCTGCCTCTCTCCAGTTTAAAAAAAGTAAGTACTTTAGTGTGTATGAAGGAGCGCATGCCATGCACTACTTATACTCAAGGCCACGGAATCATCTCTCTAGAAACTCCCTGCAGATTAGCCATTAAACACAAACATAGGGACTTTTTTCTTTTCTTTTGACTAGGCAATACCTATCCCCACAGAATCATTGGTCCAAATACTCAAGTTTAACTGGAATTATGCTCTAAGGTATAGACATATGTTGCACTTAACTATTGCAGTACAAGAAAATGATAAAGTTATGAGAATGAGCTCAGCATTAAATGTTTTGGTCTCTGTACCTCCTTGTAAGTGAACATAAATGTGTGGGACAAACTGGGGTAAAAGTCATCTTCCCACAACAGATGGGGAGCAAGGATTTATCTTAAACTCCATAATTCCTTTTGTTTCACTTCAGTTTATATTTATTTGTAGTAAATTTGAATTAAATTAAAAATCAATTCTAGGTGTTTAAAAAAGTAAGTATAATATGACCTGGTAGTAGAAAAACATTTGTATTTACCTCTTCTCTCAAAGTAGCTTTACCTGAGAAATCAGTGATTTTGATTTCTGGATTGCAGGATTTAGTTTGTTTTTTCTTTGTTGTTTTGTTTGTTCTGTTTCTGCCTTTACTCTTCTGTATCACTTAAAATATCTTTGTGCTATAAAAATATATATTGCATAAAAACTATAAAGTAATTTTCCTTTAAAAGAAATAAGTCAGATTCACCTCTAAGTGAATGAATGAATAAACCTGAAAAATTGATTGTGTCCAAAGTTGAAAGGAGACTTTGCAGAGAACATTACTGCAGAAGATCCTATACTTTGAGAGTTAACTGCAAATACCATCCCTATGGAAATAAAAACATAAGGTCCTTCCCCTGCCCCCTCATCGGAGATAGGCTGCTCTTTTCTGCATTCAGTGCACTGTTATATCATAATCAACAGTAGCCCCATCTCCAAGATAACTGTTAAATACTCCCTCAGCCCTAAAACCGTATTTTTCTCCTTTATATTCAGCTGAATGGTTCATGAAAGCCCCAAATCATAGAAACCTGGAACTTTAAAGATTGATGATATTTCAGAAATCATCTAATAATATAATCCTTATACTTTCCAGCTGAAGAAGTCACAGCCTAGAGAGACGCAGCATCTTGCTCAAGATCACCAGTATGCTAGAGGCAGACCCTGGACTGTAACCATGTCCTGGCTACCAGCTCAACAGCAACTCTGGTGACTCTAGGCTTGGCACATTTCTGGTTCTCCTTTCCTTTATCCTGGCTTATTACTTCCATGTATGGCTTTACTATTGTTGCAATATTGTTCTAAGTAGTCTCAAACCATTTGTAGGGAGAGATGGGGGACTAAATATTTATACTATAACGGTCAGGACAGCTCTCATAACCCCCAATCCAAGTGCTCTTTCCAAAGAAGGTAGCGTGTCAGAAGCTGGGGCTCACTGTTACTTCACGGTCATTGACAATATCTGTTGTGTCCCCAGGGCCATGAAGACTGGCGGTAGTGGGACAGCATGCTGTGCACACTTACAGGCTTCCTTTCTAACTGGAAATTCCTTGAAGATGAATTTTTTAAATGTTTTTGCAGGTAAAAATAGAGGCAATTCATGTATCTATTCAGTAACTTACTCAATAACCATGAATAAAATTACCACAGGTGATAGTGGAAATTCTTGTTAGGAACCATGATGATTTGGAGCTTTGGAAAATGAAAAATAAGCACCTATTTGGGAGAAAGGGAATTTGTGTAAAGTAGTTTTGTATTGACTTAAGAACTCAGAGATAAAAGCTAAAAAAGAAACATTTGTAAAGATGGTCTGAGACAGCAACTGCAGTAGATACAGTAGATGATGCATAGGAGGTAAGAGAGATTCTTTTCTGGGACGTATGCCTAATCTTCTATTTCTGACATCACTTTACTTTTCCATGAAAATACACCATGATATCAGAAAGACAGGGAGGTAGAAAGTCACAAGGTCTTTGACTGACTAGAGAATCAACTACTAAAGTCCAAAAAAATCTTTATCTATATAACACTTGAGTGGTGGAAGGATAGGAAAAAAAAAAAAAACAACGCATTGACTATTTCTGACCCTGAAAACACAATTAATTAGCAATAACACCAAAAGGAACAATAAGTTGAGCTTCCAGGTCTGGTAGGATATGAAATTAACAATGACTTGTAAAAGTTCAGTTATAGTTCACTTAATTATCTCATGCTAGATGACTGACTGCTCATGAATGGTGTCAGTAATCTTTTAGCCAAGTAAAATCATAAGGACAAGAAAACCTATTACATTAATATTTTAATACATTTATATTTCTATGATCTCTCTTTTCCCACTCTTTATTTGAAAAGCTCTAACTAAGATTGTGGATTGTATATCATCAGTAGACCATTCACATCCTGATAGGGAATGGCGGCCATCTTTTAAACAATGAGCCTTTAACTTGCTGGTCTTAAATCAAGGCCGTCAATCATTGTTGGAACAGGACAGGGTGAATTTGAGGCAGTGAACACACATCCATTAAATGCAAGTCAAGGAATATGAGATGTTTTAAATAAAGCTTATACATAATACAAACCCTTCCATGGTCAAACACAGGAAAAAAGCTCTTAATTATTCACTTCATTGGAGTGTACATGGGGGAGTGATTACATACCATGGGAATCAGGTGCATAGAAATGTCAAATTCCAAAGTAAAACATTCTAAATGTAATAATTATATTGAAGAGTAGCCTGGTACCAGTTTTATTTTCTAGATCAATATAAAGAAATATTCATCATCTAGTTTGAAAAAATAAAGACCTAATATATAAATGTGTATTGATTCCATCTCAATAATAAGATCAACAGTAAAAATAATAGATAGTTGTCACACAAAAATTAAAGGTTTTACATTCTGTTTATGTTTATAATAATAATAATAGAACCTCAAGGTGTAGCAATGAAAAATTATCTTATTTTAAAGCAATTATGTGGGAGGCAGCTAATAAAATTACATTGACATTATATATACTTGTCTTTCCACAAGAACCACAGCAATCAAATCAAATTAAATTTAGAAGAATGCACTAAAATACTTACTATTCAAAGGTGATCAACAGATCTTCCTTAAGCTTCTAGCTGTGATAATTAGGAGGGTAATGTTTGATTTGCCCATAAAACTCATTATTTCTTATCCTATTTCTGAGATTCATTTATCTCACTTACCTGTGACCTGTTTAGTATGGATCTGGGTCACTTTTAAATTGAAGAGTATGCATTTTAGGGTAATGAGAAGTCCATGAAAGGACTGTGGATATAAATAAAATGCAGGCATTCCCTAAACTACAAATATCCAACTTATGAATACACATACATAAGAGCAGAGCCCTGGCGAATGAAAAATAGAACCAGTCTTGCCAATCCCAATGCCTACAGGATCGTGCAGGTAACATCAATGAATATAACCACTCTCTAAATGAAGTCAGCCACTACCCAGGCCACCAAATTATTGCCATATGGGAATAAGGAGCAGCAAATCCACATTTTTATTAAAAACCTCCGAATATTTGAATCTTGAACATACCAATTCAAAATTCTTAAAAAATACTGTGTAAGCCACACAGAAGGCTTCTGTAAGTTACCATGAACCTTCTTCAAATGGAAAACTTGGAATATTCAAGAGGAATAATTCTCCAGATCATCTTTATTCAGAATGTGAAATCTAGTCTGTTTCACTTCTAAACATGTTTCCAGAATGTAAAAGAGCTAATCTATGATTGGAAAATAAGGGAACTGTGTTAACATAAATGACACGTTGGTTCACACAGAGTTTTCTGCCAGCACATTAATGCTTTGTGTCATATAGCAATGGGAGCTGGAACCAAAGCACATTAGCCTAGCTCAATGCAGCAAGTCACAGAGGAATGCAGCATTGTTGAGTTCACCCCGTTCTGTCTGAGAAGTGATGATTTACACAGCTTTCCCCAATCTTTTTGTATCTTGGCCTTGTCTCCATCCTTTAACATCCCTTTTATCAAGCTACCTGCATTTGCAAATCTTATATATAATACCATAAGATATATTTATTAAGAAATCGGCATGGCTTTGATTTTTAAAAATACCAGTATTTAATTGAAATGATTTTTTTTAATTGGTACTCTGTTTCCAATGTTGTCTGTGTTAGTTGGTCCTCAATATTATTTTTCCCAAAAGTGCTGCTATTTTTGGTATGGCTTTTTGCAAAACACAAGGGGGTTTTTTGTTTGTTTGTTTTTTCAGAAATACACATATCATGTTATAGCAGAAGTGTTACCACATGTTGAGATATGGGTGCAGGAATTCAAGTTAGATCTGTTCACCAATTAATTAGTATCATTAAACCAGCCCTTCAATATATGACTCACTTTTGGCTAAGCCCTCTGGACTTAGTTAATGCTGCTATAACAATGATAGCAGATCTGGTATCTGGTGAGAGCTTGCTTCCTGTTTTGTAGATAGCTGCCTTCTTACTGTATCCTCACATGACAGAGGGAGCGAGGGGGAGAGAGAGAGAGAGAGAGAGAGGGAGAAAGACATGGGGGAGGGGAGATCTGGTTTCTTCTTCCCTTTATAAGGGCACTAATCTCCTTGTGGGAGCTCTAGCCCCAGGCCACTTCATCCAAACCTAATTACCTCCCATAGGCCTCATCTCCAAATACCATCACATTGTAGGGGTTAGGGCTTCAATGTATGAATTTTGAGGGGATACAATCATTCAGCCGATTGCATCTTTCCATATATTATTTCTTTTAATTTTCTCAACAACCTTACCCACTCAACAGCTATATACTACCTAGAAATGGTGCCAGGCAGCCTGCTAGGCTACATGGACTTGGTGAACAAAACAGATCTGCCTTTACTCTCATAGAACTAAGCTCCCTTAGGTATATACAGGTAGATGTAATGCTGCCTATTATAAATGCTTACCTGCCTGGACAAAAATGTTGTCTATGTCAAGGAAGCACTCCAGGCCCCAGAGGCTAAGCAACTGAGAAAGAGCCTCCCATCACTGTGTTCCTTGCCATTGCCCTTGGGAGGGAGGAAGTGGGTTCACCCATACCACATACCTGCCAACACCCCGCTCCCCTGGCCCCACCACCACTGAAGGTTGCCATAAGCTCCTGGGGACTCTTTGTGGCTGACTTCCTCTTGCCTCCAGACTCTCAGCTGTGTGACCCTTACCCTCTGACCTCAGAGCTGGTTGTTGGGATTTTGTCTGTCTGGAGCTTGAACCTCAGCTTTCCCTATAATTTTCGAGATTTACTTATTCCTCTGTTCATGGTTCTCAGCTTTTGATCTTACCTGAGGCAGGCATCCCCTACTCCTCAGCCCTGCAGAACTAATGCCTACATTCAGCCAGTGCCGGCTCCCTGCAAAGGGGGTGTTTGCATAGTGGGCTCTCTGCTTGCCAAGTCTGGGAATCCTGCACAGGCGTTCCTCAGTCCTCCATGAGTCTGCCCCACCAGGCTCTGCAACAATTGTGCCATGGAACTAAGGTGTCTACATGCCAGGTGGGTCTTTAAACCACACTCAGTATATAAGCTACAAATCCTGTGCCTCAAAGGGTGTGGCTTGGAAGGGAGAAGTGGATGGGGCTTTTGAGCAGTGGGATACCTCACAGAAAACAACAGAAGAGGAAGGAAACAACTTTCCTCAGGAGACAGCAGAGAGTACAAAGGAAGGAAAAATGTTGGTGATTAAAGAGAGGGATAGAGAGAGGGGTTTAATTGCACTGAGAGGGAGTTTGTGAAGGACCTTGGAGATAGAAGAACTTGGACCCATTAAGGTAAGCAATAGGGAATTCTTGATCAGAGAGATAACATGGTGGTTTCTGAACTTGAAGACAGCTGCATTCCAGTTGGCTTTAGAATGGGTTAGGCTAGGGAGAGATGAAAATTAGAATAATCTAAGAGTTGTTGCTATCTATCTACCTATCTACCTACCTACCTTTCACTTATCACCTACCTATCACCTACTTACCACCTATCTATCATCATCTATCTATGGCAAAGAGAACCCAAACAACCAGGAGAGTTTGAGAATTAGAAGGAGGCACAAACTCAAGGAACATTGTAGGAGTTTATCCATCCAGATCATCACTCCATCTTCCAAATGGAGACCTCAATCTAATGAAGCACCCACCATTTTTGCTGTTTTTGAAGACCTTCAGAGAGGAGAGTCACACAACCAAAAGAAGTTCCCTAATATATGAGACCCTTGGGCCCTTCCATTCAGAGTGCCATTGACCAAAGTAACCCAGGATTCCCTGAGAGTACCTACTTCTCCTCTAGGAATCCAGATGTGGGATCAGAGGACCACCAAGTACCTGTACATACACACAAGGTCTCAGGCTGTCAAGGCACTGAACATAGAATATGTCAGAATGCAGGGCTCCTGGGTGTCTCAGTCAGCTAAGCCTCTGACTCAGTTTTGGCTTAGGTCATGATATTGGGGTCATGACATGGAGCCCCACGTCTGGCTCTGCACTCAAGGCAGAGTCTGCTTGAGATTCTCTCCCTCCCCCCTCTGCCCCTCCCCCTGCTCATGTTCACTTGATCTCTCTTTCTCTCTCTCAAATAAAAAATAAATTAATTAAATCTTAAAAAAATAGAAAATAAATGTGTCAGAATGTAGTTCAGGAAGGCTCATGAAAGAAAGGACTCACACATCAGTGACAAAACTCCATTGCACATAACATGAGCATTTTATTTATTTTTTATTTATTTAAATTCAATTAGCCAAGGTACAGTACATCATTGGTTTTTGATATAATGTTCAATGAGCATGTTCAACATGATCATTTTAGCACTAGAGCAACGTCCATTCAGGAAGGAAAGGGAGACCTGCTGTATTGTTTTCTGCTTTGAGCATGTGGGAAGGTGGGTCCTCTCTCAAATCACTACCAATTCATGTCCTTCACTTTCAGCATCTCATCTAAAACTCAATTTATCTAGGAAACTTTCTCAGGTTACTCCTATAAATGATGTTTTTCCTGGCCCAGGAGTCCAAAATGTGTAACCCACTTCAAGGAACAGAGAGTTTCACCAACTTTAGAAATTTTAGTATCAATAACTTAGACTATTAAAAAATCACTATTTACCATAAGGGACCCCTATAAATAGCTTTTTTTTGTTTCAGTGCTTCACAAGATCCAGTACCCATTCATCTTTTCAAGAATATGGCTATTGCCCTATGTTTGTGATACAATGTGTATGCATCTGGTCCTTCCTGTTATTTGTTTCATAATTATATTCTTCAATCATTTTTTAAGTGCCTTCTGTCTAACTATATTGTAAATTCCCTGGGGGTATAAACTTGCTGTATTCATTTTCTGACATCATGCTGTAGTACCCACTGCTATTTCTTGGCACACAGTGGACATTCTCTAAATGCCCTCCCCATCAGATCAAGTTGTTAAGTTAGAAGAGAAGTCAGTGGTTTATAGTCGGGTCTAAATCTTTTCTGACTGGAGAAGAAAAGAAATGGGCAGGTATTTTAGCTTTAAAATGGCATGGGAAATTTGTTTTTTTCTCTGTAGCAATTGGAGTAGATGATATTGGATTTACCATGTAGCAGGGATCATGGAAGTGCAATACAAAACCCAGATGACAGTATGAAATGTATTTTGTGTGTATTCACAAAATTTCACAGAATCAATCACCATCCCTTTGACCGAGTTAATATGAACTCCAGTGGCAGTAACCCACGGACCTCTAATAGAATTCACCGATGGGAAATAGTAACAGTTCCCATGGAGGCATTACCTTCGCTGCTGACTGTGATCTATGGATGACAGCCTCCCAGAAAACACATTGACACAATAGGCTGTAATGGCTCAGATGGGGCCTTTATGTGATATCGGGCCAGTGATCTGCAGACAATGTCTCACCGGGAGGCTTCTCAATTGCCTTCTCCAAAGCTTTCCCTCATGCTTTCAGGGCCTGTCCAGGTACTTTCCTGAGCTCCGGGATGTCTGCCTGTGCTCTAAGACTATCGAAGCTTGCCTTAAGGCATCTCCATTACACTAATGAGCTGCTGCAAAGCCAATGAGAAAATGAAGAATAGCTATAGTTGGAAGACTTTTTCCAATTTACAATGATGTAGGTGTAGATGTGTGTCCTTATAAAGTGTAATTAAGCTCCTGCAGTCAGATTTGGACCTTATTTCTTATCAAGCTCTGTTAAGCAGTTTGAAACTGCTTTGTCCACACTAAAGAGACCCTGTTACCCCTGTGCCAGTCGGTCACTCAACAAATGATTGGTAAATGTGCTAATTGTGCAAGGCATTTTTGTAGATACAGGATAATAATTGACTTCTGCCTTCAAGGAGCTTCTGATTGAGTTAGAAAGGGTGAAACTGACCCATGTGAACTCATGTATATTTATGGCAAAATTGCTAGGTTGGTGTAGTCTGTGCTCTAGACTGTTTGATAATTACCCATTCAAAGCTGCCTGATAAAACCTGTACTTCACTCATCATTAACTGACACTGAGCAATAACTCAGATAATACACAGCAGGAGAAAGAGTGGATTTATCAGCAGATGCTGAAAAAACCTGAACCTTACATTCTTAGGGTAAATTAAGGGCATATGAGAAAGAGGACTGGGGAGAAAAGAAAAGAGAGAGAATTACTAACTTTATAAATACCAAGTATGGCCCCAGACATTTCACAAGTTGCCACATTTTCCCTTAACAAAGGCTCTATAAAGTAGAGATCAATGTCATCGTTTTACACATAAAGAAATAACATGCCAGAGAGATTACCTGTCTTGCCCCAGGCCACACAACCAAAAAATGAGTGACCCAGACTCAAACCCAGATCTGTCTGCTCCAAAGTTCACACTCTTTCTACTCTGTCACTGTCCCTTTCATACCTTCTATCATCTTTTTTTTATTATGTTATGTTAATCACCATACATTACCTCATTAGTTTTTGATGTAATGTTCCATGATTCATTGTTTGTGTATAACACCCAGTGCTCCATGCAGTACGTGCCCTCCTTAATACCCATCACCAGGCTAACCCATCCCCCCACGCCCTGCCCTCTAGAACCCTCAGTTTGTTTCTCAGAGTCCATCGTCTCTCATGGTTCGTCTCCCCCTCCGATTTCCCCCCCTTCATTTTTCTCTTCTGGCTATCTTCTTCTTTTTTTTTTTTAACATATAATGTATTATTTGTTTCAGAGGTACAAGTCTGTGATTCAGCAGTCTTACACAATTCACAGCACTCACCATAGCACATACCCTCCCCAATGTCTATCACACAGCCACCCCATCCCTCCCACCCCCCACCACTCCAGCAACCCTCAGTTTGTTTCCTGAGATTAAGAATTCCTCATATCAGTGAGGTCATATGATACATGTGTTTCTCTGATTTACTTATTTCGCTTAGCATAATACCCTCCAGTTCCATCCACGTCGTTGCAAATGGCAAGATTTTGTTCCTTTTGATGGCTGCATAATGTTCCATTGTATATATGTACATCTTCTTTATCCATTCATCTATCAATGGACATCTTGGCTCTTTCCACAGTTTGGCTATTGTGGACATTGCTGCTATAAACATCAGGGTGCATGTACCCCTTCGGATCCCTACATTTGTATCTTTGGGGTAAATACCCAGTAGTGCAATTGCTGGATCATATGGTAGCTCTATTTTCAACTTTTTGAGGAATCTCCATACTGTTTTCCAGAGTGGCTGCACCAGCTTGCATTCCCACCAACAGTGTAGGAAGGTTCCCCTTTCTCTGCATCCCCACCAACATCTGTCATTTCCTGACTTGTTAATTTTAGCCATCTGACTGGTGTGAGGTGGTGTCTCATTGAGGTTTTGATTTGGATTTCCCTAATGCCAAGAGATGTTGAGCACTTTTTCATGTGTCTGTTGGCCATTTGGATATCTTCTTTGGAAAAATGTCTGTTCATGTCTTCTGCCCATTTCTTGATTGGATCATTTGTTTGTTGGGTGTTGAATTTAGTAAGTTCTTTATAGATTTTGCATACGAGCCCTTTATCTGATATGTCATTTGCAAATATCTTCTCCCATTCTGTCGGTTGTCTTTTGGTTTTGTTGACTGTTTCCTTTGCTGTGCAAAAGCTTCTTATCTTGATGAAGTGCCAATAGTTCATTTTTGCCCTTGCTTCCCTTGCCTTTGGCGATGTTTCTAGGAAGAAGTTGCTGCAGCTGAGGTCGAAGAGGTTGCTGCCTGTGTGCTCTTTTAGGATTTTGATGGACTCCTGTCTCACATTTAGGTCTTTCAACCATTTGGAGTCTATTTTTGTGTGTGGTGTAAGGAAATGGTCCAGTTTCATTCTTCTGCATGTGGCTGTCCAATTTTCCCAACACCATTTGTTGAAGAGACTGTCTTTTTTCCATTGGACATTCTTTCCTGCTTTGTCAAAAATTAGTTGACCATAGAGTTGAGGTCCATTTCTGGGCTCTCTATTCTGTTCTATTGATCTATGTGTCTGTTTTTGTGCCAGTACCATAGTGTCTTGATGATTACAGCTTTGTAGTAGAGCTTGAGGTCTGGAATTGTGATGCCACCAGCTAGAACTTTTCTGGTTCCATACAAATTTTAGGATTATTTGTTCCATTTCTTTGAAAAAAGTGGATGGTATTTTGATAGGGATTGCATTGAATGTGTAGATTGCTCTAGGTAGCACTGACATCCTCACAATATTTGTTCTTCCAATCCATGAGCATGGAACGTTTTTCCATTTCTTTGTGTCTTCCTCAATTTCTTTCATGAGTATTTTCCAGATTCTTTGCCTCTTTGGTTAGATTTACTCCTAGGCATCTTATGGTTTTGGGTGCAATTGTAAACGGGATCGACTCTTTAATTTCTCTTTCTTCTGTCTTGTTGTTGGTGTACAGGAATGCCACTGATTTCTGTGCATTGATTTTATATCCTGCCACTTTATTGAATTCCTGTATGAGTTCTAGCAGTTTGGGGTGGAGTCTTTTGGGTTTTCCACATAAAGCATCATATCATCTGCAAAGAGTGAGAGTTTGACTTCTTTGCCGATTTGGTTGCCTTTTATTTCTTTTTGTTGTCTGATTGCTGTGGCTAGGACTTCTAATATTATGTTGAATAGCAGTGGTAATAGTGGACATCCCTGCCATGTTCCTGACCTTAGGGGGAAAACTCTCAGTTTTTCCCCATTGAGAATGATATTCGCTGTGGGTTTTTCACAGATGGCTTTTATGATACTGAGGTATGTACCCTCTATCCCTATACTCTGAAGAGTTTTGATCAAGAAAGGATGCTGTATTTTGTTAAATGCTTTTTCTGCATCTATTGAGAGGATCATATGATTCTTGTTCTTTCTTTTGTTAATGTATTGTATCACGTTGATTGATTTGCAGATATTGAACAAACCTTGCAGCCCAGGGATAAATCCCACTTGGTCGTGGTGAATAATCCTTTTAATGTACTGTTGGATCCTATTGTCTAGTATTTCGGTGAGAATTTTTGCATCCATGTTCATCAAGGATATTGGTCTGTAATTCTCCTTTCTGATGGGGTCTTTGTCTGGTTTGAGGATCAAGGTAATGGTGGCCTCATAAAATGAGTTCGGAAGTTTCCCTTCCATTTCTATGTTTTGGAACAGTTTCAGAAGAAAAGATATTAATTCTTCTTTAAATGTTTGGTAGAATTCCCCTGGGAAGCCATCTGGCCCTGGGCTTTTGTTTGTTGGGAGATTTTTGATGACTGCTTCCATTTCCTTGGTGGCTATAGGTCTGTTCAGGTTTTCTATTTCTTCCTGGTTCAGTTTTGGTAGTTGATACATCTCTAGGAATGCATGCATTTCTTCCAGATTATCTAATTTGCTGGCAAATAGTTGCTCATAATATGTTCTTATAATTGTTTGTATTTCTTTGGTGTTGGTTGTGATCTCTCCTCTTTCATTCATGATTTTATTTATTTGTGTCCTTTCTCTTTTCTTTTTGATAAGTCTGGCCAGGGGCTTATCAATCTTGTTAATTCTTTCAAAGAACCAGCTCTTAGTTTCATTGATCTGTTCTACTGTTCTTTTGGTTTCTATTTCATTGATTTCTGCTCTGATCTTTATTTCTCTTCTCCTGCTGGGTTTAGGCTTTATTTGCTGTTCTTTCTCCAGCTCCTTTAGGTGTAGGGTTAGGTTGTGTATTTGAGACCTTTCTTGTTTCTTGAGAAAGGCTTGTATTGCTATATACTTTCCTCTTAGGACTGCCTTTGCTGCATCCCAAAGATTTTGAACAGTTGTGTTTTCATTTCATTGGTTTCCACAAATTTTTTTAATTCTTCTTTAATTTCCTGGTTGACCCATTCATTCTTCAGTAGGATGCTCTTTAGCCTCCATGTATTTGAGTTCTTTCCAACTTTCCTCTTGTGATTGAGTTCTAGTTTCAAAGCACTGTGGTCTGAAAATAGGCAGGGAATGATCCCAATCTTTTGGTACCGGTTGAGACCTGATTTGTGACCTAGGATGTGGTATATTCTGGAGAATGTTCCATGGGCACTAGAGAGGAATGTGTATTCTGTTGCTTTGGGATGGAATGTTCTGAATATGTCTGTGAAGTCCATTTGGTCCAGTGTGTCATTTAGAGTCTTTATTTCCTTGTTGATCTTTTGCTTAGATGATCTGTCCATTTCAGTGAGGGGGGTGTTAAAGTCCCCCACTATTATTGTATTGTTGTCAATGTGTTTCTTTGCTTTTGTTATTAATTGGCTTATATCACCAGCTGCTCCCATGTTAGGGGCATAGATATTTACAATTGTTAGATCTTCTTGTTGGATAGACCCTTTAAGTATGATATAGTGTCCTTCCTCATCTCTTATTATAGTCTTTGGTTTAAAATCTAATTTGTCTGATATAAGGATTGCCACCCCAGCTTTCTTTTGGTGTCCATTAGTATGGTAAATGGTTTTCCACCCCCTCACTTTCAATCTGGGGTGTCTTTGGGTCTAAAATGAGTCTCTTGCAGACAGCATATCGATGGGTCTTGTTTTTTAATCCAATCTGATAGCCTGTGTCTTTTGATTGGGGCATTTAGCCCATTGACATTCAGGGTAACTATTGAAAGATAGGAATTTAGTGCCATTGTATTGCCTGTAAGGTGACTGTTACTGTATATTGTCTCTATTCCTTTCTGGTCTCTGTTACTTTTAGGCTCTCTCTTTGCTTAGAGGACCCCTTTCAATATTTCTTGTAGGGCTGGTTTCGTGTTTGCAAATTCCTTTAGTTTTTGTTTGTCCTGGAAGCTTTTCATCTCTCCTTCTATTTTCAATGACAGCCTAGCTGGATATAGTATTCTTGGCTGCATATTTTTCTCATTCGTGCTCTGAATATATCATGCCAGTCCTTTCTGGCCTGCCAGGTCTCTGTGGATAGGTCTGTTGCCAGTCTAATGTTTTTACCATTGTAGGTTACATACCTCTTATCCCAAGCTGCTTTCAGGATTTTCTCTTTGTCTCTGAGACTCGTAAGTTTTACTATTAGATGTTGGGCTGTTGACCTATTTTTATTGATTTTGAGGGGGGTTCTCTGTGCCTCCTGGATTTTGATGCCTGTTTCCTTCCCCAAATTAGGGAAGTTCTCTGCTATAATTTGCTCTGATATACCTTCTGCCCCTCTCTTTCTTCTTCTCCTGGGATCCCATTTATTCTCATATTGTTTCGTCTTATGGTATTATTTATCTCTCGAATTCTGCCCTCGTGATCCAGTAGTTGTTTATCTCTCTTTTTCTCAGCTTCTTTATTTTCCATCATTTGGTCTTCTATATCACTAATTCTTTCTTCAGCCTCATTTATCCTAGCTGTTAGAGCCTCCACTTTTGATTGCACCTCATTAATAGCCCTTTTGATCTTGACTTGGTTAGATTTTAGTTCTTTTATTTCTCCAGAAATGGTTTCTCTACTATCTTCCATGCTTTTTTCAAGCCCAGCTAGTATCTTTAAAATCATCATTCTGAACTCTAGTTCCGACATCTTACCAGTGTCTGTATTGATTAGGTCCCTGACAGTCGGTACTGCCTCTTGTTCTTTTTTTTGATGTGATTTTTTCCATCTTGTCATTTTGTCCAAAGGAGAACAGACGAATGAGAGAACAAAATGCTAACAGGGTAACAACGACCCCAGAAAAATATACACTAAACAAATCAGATGAGACCTGAAAGCAGGGGGAAAGAAAGAAAAAAGAAGAAAAAAAGAAAGTAAAAGAAAAAGAGAAAACAAACAAACAAACAAGCAAAACAGAATATGATCAAATATTATCAGGCTGGTGCATAGATCAGTGCCACACACTAGATTTTGGGCGTACTTTGGTCTGTTAGAAGAAAGTGACTCCCAAAATTTTAAAGACAGAAAAACTTATATATGTACAAAAATAAGGGTAAATACGATGAAGGGATGGAATATGACTGTAAAGATGAAAATTATAAAAGATTTTATAAAATGAATTGATCAGATAAGAAGTTGGTTGAAAAAAGAAAGAAAAGGATTTAATTTAAAAAAGGGGGTAGAGAATGTGATCAGGCAGGAGACTAGAACAAAGCCATACACTAGAGATTTAGGGTGTATTTTGGTCTGTTAGAAGAAACTGTATCCCAAAATTTTAAGAAGAGAAAAACTTATATATATATACCAAAAATAAGGTTAACTACTATGAAGGGATAGAATATGACTCTAAAAATGAAAAATAAAAAAGATTTTTTTAAAAAGGGATTGATAAGATGTTGGTTGAAAAAGGGAAAAAGAACAATTCAAGAAAAGAAAGAAAAAGAAAGTTAAAAAAAATTAACTTTGAAAGACTAAAGAATCATGGTAAAAAAGCCATGAATTCTATGAGCTGTATTCCCCTAGCACTGGAGTTCTGCCGTTCTCATTGATCAGTAAACTTGGTCTTGGCTGGCTGTTCTTGCTGATCTTCTGGGGGAGGGGCCTGTTGCCATGGTTCTCAGATGCCTTTGCCGGGGGTGGAATTGCCCCACCCCTGCCAGGTCTGGGCTAAGTAATCTGCTCGGGTTTGCTCTCGGTAGCTTTTGTTCCCTGCAAGCTTTCCATACAGCTTTGGAGGACAAGAGTGAAAATGGCGGCCTCCCAATCTCAGGCCCATAGGAGCCAAGAACTCGGGGGCCCCACTCCTCAGTGAGCCCCCAGAGAAAAGCAGTCAATCACTCCCTTCTCCCGGGTCTCCAGCCACACTCCATGCTCACCTGGCCTGTGACTGAGTGTTTCTATCTCTGGCACCTGACCCCGTGTGGAGTCTCCCAACCCAGCAGATCCCTGTGGTGTGCTCCCACACCACTCCTCCCGGGGGAGGAAGGGGAGTCTCCCCGGATCTGCCGCTTGTTGGGTCCCTGCTGGAAGAGCAGTAGCCTGACTGTGCCTCGGATCAGGGTTTATGGCAACCCCGAGCTGAGAGCCCACTCCTCGGCTCTGTCTCTGCAGCTGGCTTCCCTACTCCGATACCTGGGAGCTCTGCCACACTCAGACACCCCCGGTCTTTCTGTGACCCCGAGGGTCCTGAGACCACACAGTCCCAGTGAGGGTTCCACCCCCCACTTAGCCACTGGAGCAAGTCCCTCAGCAGAGCCAACTTCTAAAAGTTCCGATTTTGTGCTCCACTGCTCTATCACTTGCCAGTAGCAGCTGATGGAGGCCCCCTCCCTGCCATCTATCTTCCCGAATATTGCCTCAGATTCACTTCTCCGCACGTCCTACCTTCCAAAAAGTGGTCGCTTTTCTGTTCATAGAGTTGCTGTTATTCTTTTCTTCGATCTCCTGTTGAGTTCCTAGGTGTTCAGAATGGTTTGATCCCTATCTAGCTGAATTCCTGGGACCAATGAAATTTAGGTTTCCTACTCCTCCACCATCTTGCTCTTCCTCTCCATACCTTCTCTCATCTTGACCAAACCATGCCTATAACCACTGTCACTTCCACCTTACCTGTGAATAATCTTCTTCAAAATGGCCCCTGATTCGGGGTTGGGTGGGAAAAAGGAGAGATCAAACACAAGAAGACAAAAGTGAAAAAAAGATTCAAGAGACTACCTTCTGCCAATTCACAAAGCTATGGCCAGGGCTGGTGTTCTGCCAGGATGCCCCAGTCCTGCATAGCAGCCAGCATCCATCCTAATTGGTCAGTTCAAAGGTCACTGAGGACATGACATGTTTTTAAATTATCATCTCCCCTAACTATTTAATGGGTCCCTGAAATTTGAGGACACTGAATATTGGTTTTTGAGAAGAGTAATGTCAACTTTGAAGGCAGCTCTAAGGTTAAAAGAAGGTGACATGAGTAACACTTATTGCTAGGAGACAATTTATACTGAGAAAAAAATCAATTCTTTTAGTCATATACTTTATATATTTTTAAATGCCCTAAAAATTATTAGAAAACAAATACAATGTTTTATATAAGATATTAATACCTATTATAATTGGTTTGTGCTTTGGTCTAAACTTATGACATAGAAACCTTAGATTTTTATTTGTTGTAGGGATACTTAAAAAACATAGTAACTATTCTTCCAGCTCCCCAATCCATTTCCAATATCTAACTTCTCAAAGATAAGCACCTCTAATGGTGTTTTGTGTATCTAGATATTTTTTTATCCATAGAGGTAGATAAAATATATTTGAAATATGTGTTTGTTTTACCAAAATTTAGTCATATGTACTAGTCTACAGCTTGCTGTTTGTAATTAATGTGCCAAGGATATCACTCCTTGTCAATGTATCTAGTTTGTTGTTTTTAATAAGTGAATGTTATTCTGTCTGTAGATAGATCATAACTTCAAGCCTTACTGACATACATTTAGAGTGTTTTCAATGTTTTGATATCTTAAACAATGCTACCAAAAACATCTTTGTGCATTTTTGCCCCCTTATGTGAATATTTTAGTAAGAAAAATGGACCCTTTTAAATACTTTGGTCTCCTTTTAGCAAATTAACATCAAGTGTTCATCTGTACTATTTTACAGAAATTCATGCAGATATTTAATATTGCTCTGTATAATTGACACATTATTATGTCAATATGATAGATTGGAATTAAAATAATATATTTGGTGTGCTTCTTGATCACATACAACCATCAAACATAACATTGCACTTACAACTTTATAGCAATTTACTTTCAGTTACAGTTGATGGGCACCTATTGCAGTGAAAATCAGGCACTACCCTAATAGGTTTCAAAAATACTGTCAGAACTCAGAATAGTAATGCAGTGCAGACTGGAATAGTCAGAGAAGGTTTCTTGGAAGAGCTGGCACTGCACTTGAAACATAAGGAGGACCTGGATAGCCTAAAAGAGGGAGGAAGCCAAGAAGGGGAACCTCAGAAGTCAGGACCACGGACAGAGCAGAGATTGTCCCCTGGAAAAGCACACTTAAAAAGAAGTAGTAAAAAGAGGTAAAAGAGGCAAAGGGAGGCTTTATGATGAGGATTTTTAAAAACAAATCAGAAGGGACACCTGGGTGGCTCAGATGGTTAAGCATCTGCCTTCGGCTCCTGGGATCGAGTGGAGCCCGCTTCTCCCCCTGCTGCTGCCTCTCTCTATCTCTCTCTCTGACTCTCATGAATAAATAAATAATAAATAAATAAATAAATAAATAAATAAATAAATAAATAAAAATAAAAACAAATCAGAAGGTCTAGAGTTTATGTAGAAATAAAACATCAGGACCAAAGGACAGCTTGGGAGAGTATTTAACAAAGCTAGGAGCTATATACAGTAGGGCGTGAAGAGGAAACAAGTAAACAAACAAAAAAAGGTATTAGACCAGTAGTAGATCTAGGAACTACACTAGGATGGTAACCCCACAAGAAATAGTTAAGTGAGAAATTCCATAGAAAAAAATCAACATGATCCACAATTATGGCTACTGCTTAATTAGAACTTACTCTGTGCCAGGCCCTGTACTAAGTGCTCTAGTCACATCATCACAGTTAATCCTCCTCCTGACAACTTTTTAAGTCTGTATGATAACTAACCTCATAGATGAGGTATGCTCAGGCTCATAGAGGTTAAGTGACTTGTCCAAGGTCACAAAGATTACAAATTACAGAGTTGGGATCCCAACCCATGCCCAAATCCAAAGCTAGGAGCCAGAGCTGAAATGCAGATTTATATCACAAACATTATGGAGATTCCCTTCCATATTAACTGATAGCTTCAAAAAGGAGATGGTTCTTCTTTTTCCACTGTGTTTCCCTCCTTCCGTGGAAAACTATGAAAAGGTAATTAAAAAAAAAAAAGGTTTATTTGTTTTTTTTAAAAACTGAGTTCAGGGCACCTCTGGTATAGTTCCACCAGGCTCTTGAAGTCCTTGAGAATTTAAATAACCTAGATTCTCATACTAGCTTTGTCAGTTCACTGAATAACCTCACACAATGTCACCTCACTTCTGGGAACCTCAGGTTCCTCATTTCCGGTGAGGTGGAGTAGATG
The DNA here is from genome assembly GCF_029215605.1 of Mirounga angustirostris. Classification (NCBI taxonomy): domain Eukaryota; kingdom Metazoa; phylum Chordata; class Mammalia; order Carnivora; family Phocidae; genus Mirounga; species Mirounga angustirostris. The sequence continues at coordinate 167,024,006 of NW_026991711.1, forward strand.
ATATAACTGGTCACTCCTAGCTCCTAAATACCATGGTGCTCCTATTCTTTGTATTTTTGTTGCCAAATGATGCAGATTAGAGGACTAAGCTAACAACATCTAAATCCTACTTGGCTCCCAGGACTGGATATAATCTCTTATAATTCCCTTATACATTCATTAACTTAATCATTTATAATGATTAAAAGATCTTGAATATCTACTATGTGCCAGATGCCTCTCTAGATGCTATAGTTATAACAAGGAACAAAACATTGATAATACCTTTTGGTAGAATAATAATGACTAACTTCTAAAGAGTGTGTCTTTTTTCCTTATATATGATTTAAGTGTTAACTTATTTAATCTTTACACCAATCCTATGAGTTATTTCTTCTTAGAATGAAGCACAATGAAAATAAGTAACTTGCCCAAGTTTACGTAACTATACAGCAAAATCAAGTCTTAAGTCAAAGCAGTCAGAGCCCCTTCTCAGCCTCAGTACTTTGCTCAATAATTATCACACCCTGTTCCCAGGAAGCATCCCACTGCCTGTGAGTAGAGCCAATACTTAGTCAAGGCTGAAATGAAAACCTTCAAAAGAAGCTATAAGATTCCGTAGCTTGTGCTTTGGAATTTCAAGACTATATTTGAAGTCCAGTTTTGACACATGCCAGTCAAATTGGTGATCTCAATTTCTCTGAAACTCAGTTTCCTCATCTATAACGTAGGGAAATACAGTGTCTGCCCCACAGAGCTATCATAAGGCATAGGACAAAATTGAGTGTTAAAATGTGAGTCAGAATAAGTACCCAAATTCCTTTATAATACCCTACTACTTTGGATGTTGGAAAGTATTCATAGATACAGAACCCCATCTTGACTTCAGCCATCTGATCACCTACTTTGAAGAAACCTCTAGAGTCTAAGTTAGGCTAATTCAGAACTATAGGCATTAAAACACTGAAGCGCATTTTCATGGAGAGGTAAATTCTTAGAGGTTACCCATGCATTCTACAAACACTATAATCACTAGGAACAAGGGTGGAAAAAGTGCAAAACATCCTAGAACTATTTACACAGAAGGGAAATTAAGTTTTCTCTCTGATGAAGGCATGTTGGATATTAAAGATGCCTTGTGTTTTGTGTACCATTGTTTGTACAATGATTCTCAACACCTCAGGATCATTGTGTTGGCACCAGCACAGCCCCAGAAGGGAGATTAACAGGACTACTTTGTAGTTTAATTGATTCCTTGAAACATTTCCTAGGTGAGGCCATTATTTGCATTTTCCTGATGGCTAATCCCAATGTAGAAGTTGTAATGGTTGAGATAAGACACATAATAAATTTTTGTCAGTGAAAAGCAAAAAGAAAGAGGAATCACGATACTCGGTCCCACCTCTTTAAATGTTAAACCTCTTTCTCTTCCCAATAGCTATGACTATATAAATAAGTAAATATTCAGGCTCATGGAGCTACAGTTTCAGAGTGTGACAAAAATTCAATTAAACCTACAGGAAAACAGGTAACAGATGAGAGGTACTCATCTATAATTCCTTATGGTAGAATGATACAACACGAGGCAGAATCTAAATCACAAACATGACTGCCATTGACTAACCCTTACAACTTAGTCTTTAGTAATACAGAACCTTAGGCCAACAGATTAGGATTTAAATCCTTATTTTTCCACTTACTAGCTGGGGAAATCGCTTCAGCAAATTATTTCTCTAAAACTCAGTTTCCTTATCTGTCAAATAGGAAATAAAACTATGATTTACTTCCTTGGGCAATTATGAGAATCAAATGATATAATGCATATTGAACTGCCTAGCATGGAGCCTGGCAGAGTAAGAAGTCAAGTTTGTTATTATTTTAAAGCACTAAGTGTATGTTATTTCTGACCTTTCAAACAACGCTTCAAAATAGATGGTAACTTCATTCTACAGATATGGGCAACCAGACACGTGACTCGCACTAAATGAAAGAGTTGCCAAGTGGCAGAACCAGGTCTCTCTGACCCCGGAGCTCAGGGGTCCTGTGCTACTCTGACTCCCAGAGTCACTTTGGCCCCCGTACAAGCCACCATCCTGACTGAAATGTTAAAGTAACTCTATCCTAAGTCAGTTTCCCCCCCAGGGGGGCCAGGACTCAGCTCTGAGGACAAAACTTCAGCAAGGCTCACCGGCTAGACAAAGAAACTCCGACACGGACATGTTCACAGAATGTCTTTCACCATAGACACTGGCCACTTTGACAGGCATATTTTAGCAGGAAACAAGGTAACTTGCTTTCCAAAGTGCTTGCTCTTGCATTTCATAACCAAAGGAGAAGAACAGCATCTTTTTTTTTTTTTCTTTATTGGCCCATAACCTTTTAGTTATGTGAGTTTGGCACAAAATGACAGCTGTTAACACAGCAGGCCACCTCTTGGCATTCCAGTGATGGCTATATTAGCGCCACCACAGGCCCAGGCCTGTCATAAGCCCTTCGTGAATCAAAGTGCCACTAATTTTCCCCTTATAAAGACCACAAGATGGTATCCAGGCTGTGCCTTTCAATTTATATTGTATTGCCATGCAGCAGCAAGATCATGAATTTTAAATGCCTACTGTGATTTGGTCCTATAACTGCACTGTGGGCCCAGTGCCATTACTGAGAGAATAGTGCAAAGTAAGTATAATAGTATTTTTACAGTGAAATCTACTTACAATAAATCCTGAAGAATAAGAATAAATTCTGTTGAGGATCCTCATTAAATACTAATTCCTCCCCCTCCCCCCTGCCCTCACCCTACCCTCTGACGTATTATATAAGTCTTATCTTATAGGACTCTGCATAAGACTAAAGCAAGCATCCTACTGCCTTCCACTGATGCTGGTAATAAAGAGGAAAGATCGTGGGGATAAGATAGAGGGAAAGATAGGAAACGAAAGAACTGGAGGACAGTGTTGAATGCAGCTTTGTTAATAATTCATAATCTGTCTCTCCCAGCCAAGGCTTCCTCCTAACTTCCTTTCTCCACCAATATTACCATAATTCTCTTAAATATCCATGCTTAGAGCAATGAAACCAAGTATCTGCCTATCTTCACTTTGCCACTCACCTGTAGTCACTAGGTCTGTGGATACTTCTTTTACATTATCTCTTACCTCCAACCTTCACTTCCATCCCCACTGCTATCGCTTCAATAGAGGTCATTATAACTTAACAACTGAATTATCACACTCATTGGTTTATGGGAAAGTAGATAAGAATTCGCCTCTGGAGGCAAACAAATCTAAGTTCAAATTCTGGACCAGCCCCTTGCTAGCTGTGTGACCTTGGACGAGTTACTTCACATTTCCAAGCCTCCTCTGGAAAGTAGAGATAACAATAAGTAACTACCTCCAGGGTTGCCATAATGATCAAGATCATGCGTGCAAAGTGCTTATGTTATTTTTTAACTGTTTGTGTAACCAATTTCTTCCCTCTTTATGTCACTCTATACACCTATTCAAGTTGCTCTTACTAAAATAAAGCAGCAACAGGAGCATCTTCTGTTCCCAAACGGAAGCAAGATCCCCAGCATATAAGACAAATACTCTCTCATTCAGGACCTTTTACAACCAGACCCTGAGTTACCTTCTGATACATTTCATTACTGCTCACAGATCCTATCATTCTTTTCCCCTTCATCTCCATTCCATCTCCATCATCCCAAAGTACACAAATGTTAAGGTCTACTTTAACTCCAGCATCCTTCATAAATGTCTATTGATACTTCAACCTAAACAAGTCTCCTTTCTCCACTAAACCCTATAGTTGACAGCTATTTCCCATGTCATTTATGTTGTAAAATATGTATTGCCAAGTTTGAACTCCTTCTTTTGTGTATTTCTGTCCTATTTGTGTAATTAAATGAGAATGTCTTTCAGTTCCAAATTGAGGGACCCCCTTACAGGTGAAATTGGCCTTAGAACAAAGCCTTTTGACTTTTTAGTAACTAATTTCTTTTGGAAGCAATCCAAAATATATACATCTTACATGGGACATAGGGTGATAAAATTTGAAAGAAAATGCCTTTAAACATTTAAACTTGGACCCAGAAAGGACTGAGAAGATTTCAGTATCCTTGACGTTTGCTTGGTAGTAACTGAGATGAAGCCAACAGTGAATATTTCAGGAAGAGGCCCCTCCTCAAGACAGAGGAAGGTTTTTCCTCCAGATGCCCAAGGCAGGTCCTTGGAGACAGAGAAAATGTTTCTTGGTCTATGACCATATGTCAATGAATAGATGCAGGATCTTCATCTCATGGAGCAGAGACCAAGGAACCATAGCCCACCTCACACGTTGAGGGACCAGAAGGAGGGAACCCCATCCTAGACAACATCCATGGGCTTCCCATAGTACTCCTGTTCTTGATAATGGAATTCATACCACAAAGCATATTGTTTGAATGGAGTCTTTTTTGTATACAATGAATCATAACAAATAAGAAATAAGGTACCAGTGTGTGAATGGATTCTATTTTATAAGGAGATGAATTGTCCTCACCCTCCATATCCTTCTTCCATCCTTACTGAGCAAGCCATCTGTTTTTCCCAGCCAAATTGAACAACAAAATCTTTGTCCTAATCCATTTGACAAGTATAAAGCCAAATTTCTCATTCCCAGAAGGCACTGACAGTTGGCCCAGAGCACCAGAGAGTGAGCAAAATCAAAACCAGGAATGTACAGAGCAGTACCAGGAACCAAGAGAAAGTGGTGGTAAGTTCTCAGAAACTGTGTCACAGTGGCAGCAAAGGGACAATACAGGCAAGTCTTTGGGAGATAAAGATGCTAAAAATCAAGAACCAATTATCATAACCAGGAGAAAGAAGCTAGCTAACGAGAAACAAAACTGTTAGGACTATCATCTTCATCATCATTATACAAACCTAGAGTCCCCTGTCTGAACCCTTTAGCTCTAATGCATTCTGGAACTCAGAATTTTTTATTTTAGATATGCCAATTAAATTAATTGTAATACATTAATATTTCTGCAACAGATCACACTAAATGGGATTAAATGGAGCCAGTAAATAACCTCATGTCAGTTCAGGTCTGGCTTTGCCACCATATGAATTTTGACACCAATTTATAAACAAATAAAACATTTGGTTTCTTCAAATTTGGGGGGTTTCAGAATTACAAAAGAGACCATGGACAAAGAGAACACTTAGAAAGTGTGAAATTAGAAAGTATGTGATGACCTCCACATACCTGGAAGATTGAATCTTGGACGATGGGCACTAACTCTCCTGCAAAATTGGGACTCTTAACCCAAGAAGTTAATGATATTCTCATAGTTATCTTGTAACTTGCTTACAACTTGCACACCACAACTCTAGGTAGGTACAGGATTTGAATATAAGAATCCTGCTTTTTCTGACTATACAGTGAGTCATATGGCAAAGCCATTTGTATGTGGTGAACCCAGGTTTCTAAGAAAATTTTTGATTTGATGTAGATCCTAATTTAACTATATTCTGGAGTCTGTATTCATCTCATATTGCCGCTTTATGGGCATTGCCATTGCTCTCAATGGTGTCTATTTTGGAATTCTTCCTTGATGACTTTGAGTTATATTTGAGTAAAGAGGGCCTCTTATTCTGATGCTGACCATTCATGCCAGTTACTCCATTTTTTTCTAATGACTAATTTTAGGGACTATATCTAAAGTTACTTAAAAAGTCATTTGAGGGACATCTGGGTGGCTCAGTAGGTTGAGCATCTGCCTTCGCCTCAGGTCATGATCCCACAGTCCTGGGATCCGAGTCCCTCATCAGGCTCCTTGCTCAGTGGGGAGTCTGCTTCTCCCTCTGCCTGCCACTCACCCTGCTTGTGCTCTCTCTCTCTGACAAATAAATAAATAAAATCTTTAAAAAATAAAAATAAAAAGTTGTTCGATGCCACCATATCACCAGCAATTACTTAGATCTATGGTATTATGAGGTCTGCAAGAGAGAATTTTGTTTAAAAAACTAATTTTTTGAAATAGTCCAAGAAGACAAGGAGATCATGCTGTCCTCTCTTTAGTATGCAGATCGTATTTGTGCATGACTATTATGGAAGTGTAACCAGACAATTACATGTCTATCCAAGCATGCAGGAGACAGCTTTACCGACAAACATCACTATCCCCGCACATTGGCACCTTGTTCCTTCATCTGATTCTCACTCCCTCCTGCAGTCATCTTTCTAGACAGGGTGCAGCTTCAAATTAGAGGTGCTGTGGAGTCAGATCATTGGCCTTGGCCCCCTCCCTGCACCACCCTAAGGTTACCTCCCATCAGTCATTCCTGATGACCAACCTGGCTGAAACCATGTGGGGAGGGACAGAAGGGCAGACAGAAAGGGCAGAAAACACCCACCTTCTTTACCCTCTCCCCTGTGCCTGCTTTCCTGAGCTCCCTAGGCCATCTCATCTGTGACCTCACTTCTGTAACCAGGAACCATTCAGAACAATTTAAAAACCCATGACCCCCCGAGATGATTTATCATTCAGAAGCTTCTCCAAGTTTTCTGGTGCCCAAACTCTCTCCTGAAGTGGACGGACCCTTTAGGAAAGAAACACCTGTTGTTTGGGACTTGTTTTCCCCAACTATTGGCTTTCTAGAACATAAATCATGAAGTCACTTGCCACATCTTTTCCCTTTGGACTCGAATGCTCTGAGAAGTTGGTTTCTCATCCTAGAACCCACAAAAATGCAGTTCGTAGAGAATGGAGTATAAGAAAGCTGGGGGGAGAAGGAGTAGTTCCCTTGCTATTGTGTGTGAATACTTTCATTTGACTACTATTAATACTAATGAGGGTGCTCTGCCAAAGTCCCTGTGCACTGAGATGAAAATATATGCTTTGGTATAGAGATTTCCTGTTACACTGTTGATAATTCATTGTCTGTTGTGATCAACTTATACTGTAATAATGGCACTTATACATCACACTTTGAAGATGCTTTTTATTGACTTAATGTGAATATTATTGCCATCGTTTATTACAGAGAAGTATCTTGTAGTAATTGAAATACAATATGGTGTCATTAATCATCCTGAATACAAAATGTTAACTTTAAACTGGTCACACTGTATTAAATGCTCCTCTAACCATAAAGCAATTTGATTTGTGAGTCTGTAAAAAGCTGGATGTTTAGGATTTAGTGTAACTAGCACTTGGAACTCATTTCTCTATTAGATGTCTCGACAGTTTGCTTTACCTGAAGTTAAGTTTTATTGTTTTGTTTGGGTACGTTTTCCCTTCCAATATGTACTTCACTGGATACATGATTGTTTGAAGTCATTCTCCCAAAACAGGAGAACAGGACAATTTCCTCGTCTCTGTGTATTGACCCTGAGAATCAGCTAGCTACCTTATGCACATTTTCAATATTTACCACATCAGGACCTCAATAAAGTGGTACTGTCAGACCAAAAAAAAAAAAAAAAAATCACTGGAAGTGAGATGGAGCGATGATTGCAGACCTCAGTCCACACATCACTCCGGTGTGCCCTGTTCCAGAAGCCCCATTTGTTACCATGCATCAGGCAGCGACTGAGATCTCATAAGTTAAATGATTTGGGGGTCTTGTGTTTCCTTTCACACAACTAAGTGTGTCAAATGACAATGATAGGTAGAAACATTTCCACTTTTCTCTTTGGGCTGAGTGATACACAAAGGGAGAGTAGATGTTTGGTCTGGGAGATAATATTTACCTGGTTCCTAAGAAACATTTCAGTCCACCTTTAACTTGCCTTTTATATCAGAAAATATATCTTCGGCATATGATACTTTATCTACATTATTAAATAGTTTTCTTTATTCCAGTCATTTATAAAAATAATTCACTGGGTAGTATTCTCATATTTTAAAAATCTGTACTATAATTCCATTTCTGTTGAAAGTCTTTTTGTGGATTATAGAAGTAATGCCTACTCATTATAGATAATCTGCAAAATACAAAGAAAAACTTAAATCACCCATAATGTCTCCAGGCAATATTTTCAAAGGTCCATGTAACCATTTTGAATCATACGGAGATGTTTAAAACACTCACTGAAGACTGTTTCCTTTCCTTTTCATTTGGAATAAACCGCTAAGCAGTTTAGGGACCCTCTGTGTGATAGGTAACAGAGTGATTCTGTGTCATTTCAAATTCCACTTTTGTCAGTAGTATTTCTCTTCATAGGGACATTTATTTTTGACCACTTTGCAAAGAGATTAAAATGAAAATGTACGAAGGGTCCCAGAAGGTAGTCTGCTTTGAAAAGCTGTTTACTTGCCTCAGGCATGATTTGGGAGGGTAAAGGTCAAGGATGAGTCACAAGAAAGCCCCATGGGCTGTCCATTCAGACGGGCTCAATACTCTTTCATCTCTCTCTGTTTTCGTTGACACCAGCTGTGTCTACCTTAATCCTCCCTGTGAGTTTACATCTTTTTTCTTAATAATCTATAAGCAAACCATAGAAAAGAGGCATGTGTTGACTAGAAAGTAATGGTTGGGGAGCAGGTGATGGGAAGAAAAGGCAAAGGAAAAAAAGTGTAATGGGTAGCAAATTCCTTTTTATAAAATGTCAGAGAAGCCAACAGCATATTTAATGAGCCTTGATTTGACTCAAAGCACCAGTGGAAGCTACGGTTCTTAACCATCATCCAATACCTGAAACAAAGGAATGTTAATATCCCAAATCTCTTACAAGAATCTCAAAGTACTTCCCACAAATTATCTTTTTTTGTAAGTGTCATAGAGGACAAATATGTTTCATGATTTTGAAGGCGTTAGTGACCATTAACATGGAATATAATTAGCCTAGTAGATGCTATGTAATGCTGGTATTTTGCAAACATGTTTCCAGTAAATAGCACTACCTAAGTAAGTTGTGCTGCTTTAATTCCCCTTTCCTAAATAGGGATGAGATGGTATTTTAATGGATTTCTGAACCCTTCAGTGTGTAAAGGATAAGAAGTAGGAGGTAGAAGGAAAATCAGTGCATCTTGGTCAAATCTCCTGGTCCAAAGGATATGTGAATACATTGACAGGATAAGAGGGGAGGGTCTGAAAGAGAAAAAAAAAACAAAACCAAGAACAAAGACAACAAAAGTCCTGAAAATACACTGTCATGACCAACTATCTGAAGAATCCAATTAAGAACATACTAATTGAGTGACATCTAGGTTGGTACATTCACTGATGGACAATGCCTGATTGCGGTTCCACCTGCAGAAGGCAGCAGGTTGGAACCCGGTGTTGAGGTTTATAGAAAAAACAGTGCTGATGCTGTGATCTACAAGGAAAAACAGGGCAACAAAAGCATCAAAGACAGAGAATACCCTAGGCAACATCTAGGGAATTTTCAGCATATTATTATTTCATTTCTCTTTCAAAGGTAAAAAAACAATCTTTAATATGAACTGCCAAGGTGGGGGTGGGGTGGGGAAAGGAGGGAAGGGGCATCTCTCCGGAGAGACAGGAGCCTGGCCTGGAAGTGATGGGCAAGGCTGAGATGCTGAGTGCTCTGCAGTAACCCGTGGCAACAGCCATTCCCAGAACAGCTGTCAAGTAGTGACTTAAATGGATGACCCTAGTGCTGGGTTTGTTTTTATTTGGTTGCTTGTTTTTTAACCCTGATATATAGCTCTGAACACCAAGGAAATCTCTTTTTTGGAAGAAACAAACTGGCAAATATTTTAGGTTCTGAATGCACCTTTTCTGAAATACCCAAGGGAAACAATTTTGCTTCCAGGAGCACCAAAGAACTGGTTAATGTATTACCGTTAAAAGCCCAAATCCCAAAATTTAGTACACGCCTTGTGCAAGTACTATCATTCTAATTAATGCTTTCTGCCACTTTTAAGAAAATAGTGCTGCGTGTCCCGTTTCTCCCCTCCTATTCTAGCCCAGCCGAGGCACATTACCTGGATCTGAGCCCTAACTCCTCCACCAATTAGTTATCTATTTCAAGGCAGCCATGGACTATCTCCATACCTCAGTTTATATATCTAGAAAATGAGGGTAATCATATGACCTACTTGCTAGCAATACTGTGAGAATTAAATGAGTTCATGTAGGTAGAGCACTTAGCACAGTGCATGGCTCATGAGAAATGTCCGGTAAAAGTTAGCTAGCTATTATTACCGTATTTTATCAAAAGTAAAATGCCATCCATTGTACAATACACCATTATTTTATGTGCCACTAGGAAAGAAAAATTGATGCCAATAAATTACAATTCTTCCTTGCAGTTTTTCGTTTTATACCATTTCAAAAGTTATTTGAAACTTATTAGATATGTATTTTATCATATATCCCTCTTGTACATACATTAAAAGGGAAATGTAAGTTAAATAAATACTTTAATGGATTCCTAAAACTTTTCAGCCTTAGAGCCTGATTCTACCGAATCTCTTTTTGAATTATCAGAGCTCTGTACCAAGACCACCCTGGAACACTGTTGATCACACAAAACTGGGTTTATTAAACTTGCTGAGCAAGAGAAACCACCACCTTGAAAGAGTCTCAGCAGTGTTTTCAAAAGGGGAGTCAGGGAAGTCCTCAGTAGTTGTAGGGTGCTTTGGGAGAGAAGGTAATAAGTGAGCGGGAATAGGTCAGAGTTTGTAATGAGGTGAGGTGCTGGAAGCCAGTGATCTTATCCTGGCACGAATGGGTCAGAACGAGCTGGTGTTAAAACACTTCCTACTTGGTTTGCTGTGCATCTCATGGTTTGCATAATTTATCTGCTTGTCCAATCACACCACAGTTTTGCAAGCTGTGGTTTCTATTTTGTTTCTGACCCACTGTCATCAATGTCCACGTTTTTCTGCCCAACATCATGCTCTGTGCCTTGAAGAGTGTTGGTGATGCAATGCTTCTTATTGCCTCCAGGCCTGCCTTTGCAATAGCTGGAACCCATTCTGAAAATATTAATGCCCAGGTATATAGTATTGACAGCCACATCACAGCTGCGGCCAGGCTGATGATGATTTTGATATGCCTCCTGATTTCAGAAATCATGTGAAATTATGAAAAAATGGTGATCTTAGAATCAAAGAAATGCAGAAATAATTTGATCACAATAAAATCTAATTCTCATCTTGGAGAGTGGGACCAACTCTGTGTTTATAGTCCCATGAAACAACTGGCCAACTGTGGGAGATACGTCAAAAGATGTATCATAAAACTATAGCATAAGAATAATTATGCCCCTATAGGCAGGCCCTTATCCCCCTCTATGAGCCCAAAGGGAAGTTTTTATTGCTTGTTTAGTTCTGATCCTTATAATTTTAGTATTAATTTTGTTTCCTCAACTGAATCTCTTTTTGAATTATCAAAAAGAGCAACTCACTAATTTTTCAAAGTTTTCTCTACAGAGAAGTATCTGGTTACAGAAGAAATTATCTAAGCCACGTAGACAGGAAATGTCCAGTGGGTTTTGCCTATGGTATTGCCATGCCACAGGATGAAACTGGAAAAGATAAAGATACTCAAAGGTACATTTTAAATTGGATCTTTAAAAATGGGATGGATCTGAACTTCGTTCCATTGTAACTTTCCCAATGGCAAAAACTAAAAAGGAGCACAATGGCAGCTCTCAAGAAGATAAGTCCAAGAGCAAGCAATCCATCAGGACCCAAACCTTTGGACTCAGTGTTATTTCAAAGAAGCAGTGAGTGTATGTGCCCATTAATGTGCTGGGTGGGTTTGCAGAGGGAGAGAACTGAAAATCTATTTATAGTATCAATATTAGTATAATATAGTATCAACCTCGAAAAGATTACCCAAAGTGTCACAGGTAGACATAATGGCTGTATCATCTTATGACTGGTGTGAGTCAAGGATGAAATCTCATCCCAGGAAACCATTTAAAGTTCCCATATGGTGAATAGGTGTTGGAGCTCCATCCCCTCCTAATCCTGAATGGGAATTCACGTCAAAATGACACTAAGTCTGAAAACAAGCATAAAGAAACCCAATAAGGATCTGATTTCTCCATGACTATTTTGGTACTTTTTTGGGGGGATATGAAAAAATCTGTTTTGTTTTGTTTTTTTTTAACAAAAGAAATGTGAGCTACCCCAGCATTGTTAATGTCCCGAACATATGCTTTGTATGCCTGCTGGGTAATCCATACTGGGTGGCATCTTAGTTTGCTTCTGGATCAGGAAATGCTCTTGGCTTTAGACTGTGCAAAATGGAGACATTCAAATAAAACTGTGAACTTTTTTGTGTTCATTTGTAAGCAAAATCCCTCCCCTACCCCTTTCCTAACCCAGTGTCAAATGGGTTGTTTCTTCAAGTACGATTCAGATTTTCTTCACTGCAGATTATTCACCCCGTTGGGTTTCTTTATCTGAAATTATCCTGGGGAACCTTTGTGTTTGAAGTACAAAATGATATGAAAAGTCAAGTTAAAAAAAAAAAGGCAAACCTAAAAGCCGAAGGCGGGTGTTGGAAGCAGGAAAATCATTCCTTGAACTCCCCAGGAGTTGATCAAAGAGACAGCCATAAATTGCAACAAAGGCAGAGATCTACTCTGCTCTGAAAGCCAGCCAGAAACACTGGAAATGTTTCATTATTTATTTCATTAATTCTGTGATAGCAATCTCTACTGACAAGATTTGCAAATCTAATCATTTATTAATGAAACGTGTCTGGTGGATTGTGCCCAAGATGTTCCTTAGGTCTCAGCCTCTGAGACCAAGAGCTGAAGCCCTTGGCTAACTGCCAGCTTGCTCTCTTGCCACGATATGACATTGGGATTTCCAAGGTCCTCACCAGGGACTCTCTGAGCTCACAGGGACATTCAAAGATGGCTTCCAGGCTCAGCCCTGCTCTAAGGACCAGCAGGATGGCCACTTCCCAGCATGAGTATAGCCAACATGGTTACTTCTATTCATAGAGAAACATTCTCTGAGGATCACAACACGGGTGTGCGACTTTAAAACATGGTGCAGACGGGAACGAATCTTTCAAGCTCTATTTGCATTTTTGCTACTCACCCTGATGCAGAGAAGGCTTAACCTGACTCTTGACTAAGACATTGATTTTTCCTGGAAATTTCACTGTGGTTTCAGATATTTCAAAAATCTTAGCCTGTTTCCTTGGCAACCGTCTAAGCCTTATTCCCTATGAACCAATGTGGCATGATGCATCGGTAAACAGCCAAGCAGCAGTCACCCAACTTGCAGGCTTCCTGAAGATTTCCTGGAAAGCGGTCCCTGCCCTGAGCTATTTCTCAGGCACTGTTGTTGATATTCCACAGAGCGCAGCTAAAAAAATAATAGAAGTTCCATAACCATGTGCATGGGGAACAACAGCGTTTATGGAGATAATGAAATGCAGAAATGAAAACCCCTCAGCAAAGCCCCTTTAGATGTGCCTAAGCTCTGTTCATTAATCTGTGATAATTAGACTTATTTGCAGAGGTTAACAGCAGTGGCACATGGTAATTAAGCCCTCCCTCTCTACCAGAGGGACCGAAAATGCTTCTCGTATGACGTGTGTCCACTCTTCAGGACATTTTGTGCTTGTTTCACAGCTCACGTTTCCTATAGGAGAAAGAAATTATATTCTCTACAACCAGGACCAGACCTTACTTCCTATCATGAGTGGCAACATCAAATTCTAGTTGTAAGCTCTGCAGTGAGAGTGACGTAGGGTGAGAATTCTTGTCTCCAAACACTAACTGGCTGTATCACCTTGGGAGGGTTGTTAAATCCTTTTGCCTTAGTTTCCCCATCTGTAAAATGGAGATAAAAATATCTCCATTAGTGTGTTGCTGTGACTATTTAATAATGACAACAATGATAATAGCTAACACTCATTGTATGTTTACAATATGCCACGCACTATTCTAAGCCCCTCACCTATACCCGTTAAATCTCATTTTACAAGTGAGGAAATTAGAGCACAATGGACCGAGTACCTTGCCCAAGACTAAAACTTTGGGAGCATGTAAGTTCATCTACTTTGAGGCATCCAAGTCCCTTGTGAGCAAACTTCCCCAAAATGGACATGGACTCACTGTTCTGAAAAATATATTTTCTCTCTCTCCTCTAGAATAAGAATAATATTTATGCACTGAAACAACTTTGTCCTTGGCAACCATCACCATGTAGGTTTAGGCTAGGCACTGTGGCATAATCCTATCTATGAAGAAATCCATTAATAAAGAATTACTGGAATGCACAAAAGAGATGATCCGCTTCTCCCCAGTTGTAGTAATTGCACTAAATGAGAAAGTATATGCAAAGCCCTTACTATGGTGCTTTGTGCATACTAAGTGCTCAATAAACAGTTGCTAGCATTATTATAGAACTGAATGTGCGGGAGAGCTGCCCAAAGGATGAATCATATTTTTCACTTCACTTATGCACATGACTATGGACATACTCGAGATTGCAGTCATCCCTAAGTTCATACACAGTACAATTTTGATCCATTCTAGTGCCATTTGCAGCATTAAAAAGGAAGAAGAAGGTGCCCCTGGGTGGCTTGTTGGTTAAGCTCCTGCTTTCAGCTCAGGTCATGATCCCAGGGTCCTGGGATCAAGCCTGACATCGGGCTCCCTGCTAAGCAGGAAGTCTGCCTTCCCCTCTCCATCTGCCTCTCCCCCAGCTTTTGCACTCTTGTGCGCTCTCTCTCTCTCTCAAATAAATAAATAAAATCTTTTTTAAAAAAGGGAAGAAATGAAACTAAACCCCTATCTTATACCATACACAAAAATAGATGTGTTTGAATCAAAATGGATTCAAGACTTGAATGTAAGACCTTAAACCATAGAACTCCTAGAAGAAACCAATTGGTAAACTCCATGACATTGATCTTGGCAATATTTTTGGGGGTGTTGAAACCAAAACAAAGGCAACCAAAGCAAAAATAAACATGTGGGACTATATCAAACTAAAAAGCTTCCACACATCAAAAGAAACCATCAGCAAAAGGAAAGGTAAGCTAGGGAATGGGAGGAAATATTTGCAAACCGCATATCCAATAAGGTGTTAATATCCAAAATATATAAGAAACTCATATAATTCAATGGCAAAACAGAACAAAACAAAAATCACTAACAACCCAGTTAAAAAATGGGCAAAGGACTTGAAAAGACATTTTTCCAAAGAAGGCATGCAAATGGCCAAACAGGTACATTAAAAGGTGGGTAACATCACTATCATCATCAGGGAAAGGCAAATCGAGAACACAGAGAAAAGAGAATGCTTGCACACTGCTGGTGGGAATGCAAATTGGTGCGGCCACAATGGAAAACAGTATGGCGTTCCTCAAGAAATTAAAAATAGAACTACCATATGATCCAGCAATTTCATGTCTGGGTATATCTCCAAAGGAAACAAAATCACTATCTCAAAGAGATCTCTGTGCTCCCATGTCAGCTGCAGCATTATTCACAATCGCCAAGGTGGGGAAACAGCCCAAGTGTCAGCCGACCTATGAATGGATAAGGAATATGTGACATATATATATAATTGAGTATTTTTCAGCAGTTAAAAAAAGGGAAATTTTGCCATTTGTGCCATGGATAAAACTGGAGGGCATTAGGCTCAGTGAAATAAGCCAGACAGAGAAAAACAAATACTGCATGGTATCACTTAGCTGTGGAACATAAAAAATAATAATAAAAATTGAACTCATAGAAACAGGGAGAGTAGAATTGTGGTTGCTAGGGTCTGGTGGGGGCTGGTATGGAGGAACTAACTAAGGAGAGGCTGGTAAAAGGGCACAACTTTCAGTTATAAGATGAGTAAGGTCTGAAGATCTAATGTATAACATGATGACTACAGTTGATAAGACTGTATCGTATAATTGAAATTTGCTAAGAGAGTAGAATTTAAGGGGGCTCTCCAAAAGAAAGGTAAATATGTAAAGTAATGGATGTGTTAATTAACTTGATGGTGGGAATCGCTTCACAATGTCTATGTATAGCCAATCATCATGTTGTACACCTTAAATATATTATAATTTAGTCAATTACACCTCAATAAGTATAGAGGGAAAAAAGGAGGAAGAGAAAAAAGAGAAGGAGAGATAAGAAGGAAGGTAGGGTTTAGGGAGGGAGGATGGGGAATGGGGAAGAGAGGGAGGAAAAGAGACAGAGACAGAGAGAGAGACACAGAGAGAGAAGAGAGAGACAGAGAAAGAGAGAAAAACAGGAAACCTACCTTTAGAAAAGTAACCAAACTTTCCAGTCCTCAAATCTAAGAAAGTGGAATTAAAAAGTCTCAGGTCCTAAGAAGAGGAGAAGGGTTTTGCCTGTATTTAAATTGTTACCAAATCAGAAAGTGGTAACAGAATAATAGCTGCTTTCCCTCAAGACAAGCGTTCATTTTCAACTAATATTCCAGGATAGCCTCACCTTTGTTACCTTTGTTCTTCATTCACGTTGTGGTTGAAGCCATTCTCACGTTTCTCACGGGCAGTCTAGAATAAGGATCTCCGCAGAGAAATGAAAGCCCAAAGCCCAAGCTTGGCTGATTTTCCACACACAGCTGGTACATTCATTAGCAGTTCCTGACTCTTCCCTCTGCACCAGTGTGCAAATGGGAAGCATGGTGCTTGTTTTTGCAAATCCTCTTTTTTTACTTTTTTTTTGGCTTTTGAAAGACAAGCATTGACACTTCCTACAAAGAAAGAAAATCCCTTGCAGCACCAAGGAAAGAATTAAAGGAGCTCTAAGGAACGATCTGGGAAGTTCCACCAGTCCTCATTCACATGGGAAACGGGTCCCACACATTCCTGCCTCAGATGAGAACAGGAGAGCTCCCGTTTACTCTTGGTCCTTACCTCTGTCCTCTGACCTGGATCTCCCGTGCGAAATCAACCTTATTCAGCTTGTGGGTGCGCCACTGTTACAGAAAACGGAGCAATGCAGGAGCCAACACAGCCCTGATTGTTTAAGGGGTTTTGGGGGGCGGTGAGGGGGTAATTTTCTAAACTGGCAACAAAGAGCATATTTGGGTGGGGTCTTACATTCATGCACAGAAAGGGACACAAGATCTAACTCATTGTTCAGGAGGAGACCTTCCTATACCACCATTCTACAGTATTGAATGAACTCAACCGAGCGGAGCTTTCCAAAACCATTCGTACATCACTTCACATTGTCAGATTTCCGGCACATGCATGATTCTTTGCATTTTCCTTTCATTAATTGGACCAGACAGAATGTGAATTCCAGCCTTTACCTGAGAGCGGACCCATCTTCTCATTCGATAGTCCCTTTATTTAAGGTTCCTTTTCCCCTGGTTTATGACAGTGGATGTGATGATACAGATAAGGTTCTATGTGTGATTATTAAAGCTGTGTGTCTTGTGCTTGAATTAAGAGAATCTAAGCTGAACGACAAAGATTGGAAGAGATAGAGAAAGATTCCTCTTGTTAAAGTAAATTAATTAGTTGGATTTATATGAGGAGACAGAAGGGAGGAAGCCAGGCTGTGTCCCATATTAATAACTCACTTGGGAGAAGCCAGATTGGATTGAAAGCAAAAGAAGGGGGCGGGGGAGCACCGTGCCAGTTTATAAGAGAAGTAGCCTTAGTTTTCCTCTCTTCGCACTCCATAACCCTTACATCCACAGACACACATCCTCATTCCTGACATGAAAATGATGTCATCTTTCTTTTTGACTCACCGACCAGACCACATTAATCCCCTGCCGCGTGAGGGCCAGCAGGAGGCCGCTGAAGAGACTTCAGGCCTGTGAATAAGTGATGACCCAGTGGTTAGGGGCGGCAGCCTAGATACATTCAGGATGCATTAAAGCAATTAGCTGGAAGAGGAGAGAGAGTATAATTTCCAATCCCCAAGAAAGACCAGGCCAGGCTTGGAACAGGGTGAGGAGCTCTACAGCTGAGGGCTGGGAAGAACCACTTAGCAAAACAGCTTCACATGAGAAGGAATGCGGTGTCTACCCCTTGGCCTTATTTGATACCAGAGCCATTTGGGGGGGATTTCGGGATCATGGGAGCCATGCAACACAAAACTTGTGCAAATCAGTGCACTTGATGCAGCCTTGTCACCGACGAGTCCAAATCATGGTTTGCCACCTGGTGGCCCACAGGTAGAATCTGGCCCGGGAGTGTTTTTCGCCTGACCTGACTTTGGGCCAATATTTAAAAACCTGGAGACTTCACAAAACACTGGCAAGTCTGAAAAATGCTGGGCTGGCCTTCCCGTCTGACACCAAGCTGCTCGAGCTGAGGGCAGGCTTTCCTCCTATACCCACCTCGTGCTCTGCACAGGACCACGGGCCTCACCACTCCCTACCACTGTCCTCCCGACCCCCTTCACTCATTTCCTTGACTCCTTTCCTTCTACATGGACCCTGTAGGCGTTTGAGCCTGTGACGTCGACTTTAAATGGCTTCTGAGTTAGGCTCAACCAGAAATAAAAGGTTAGAATCTGGAGCTCCTCAGTGCAGTTTGCTCCTGAAGGGTTGGCCGCTAGCCTTCCACAGGCTAGCCTCATCCACACTCAGCGCCTTCCGCCCGGTCAGGAATGGTGGCCCTGAAGTGACCATTAGAACAAAGGGATAACTGGACGGGATTTTATATTCAGCGACAACCGCAGGCTGGGGCAGTGTTGACGCCCACCAGGAGAAGCACAGTCAAAAATGTCACAAGTTAAATAAAATGCCAGCCAAAGCATCTCAGAGATCCAGAAAGTGCTTGGCATATTCTGTGACGCGTACTTCGCAGAGCAGTGAGACGTGAGAACTAGCCCCTACCAAGCAGGAACTGGCTAGCCAAGGCCCACGGTGCTGATTTCTCCAAATAAGCCCTCACCTCTTTCCATGACGTTCCCCCCTTGCTTACGTCAGTAGAGCTTTGTCTAGATTGTGTTTCTTGTTCAGTTGAACTTCCCACTGGAAATGTTGTTTAAAGACAGAAGAGCTTCGATGACGTAAGGAAACCAAATCACACATCTTCTAAGAAACTTCCTCCTCCTTCCCACCCTCCTCTGAGCCCTCAGATGCTTTTCTCACTTCTTGCTTTTAATCTCCCTTCTTGTCCTTCACAACCACTCAGCCCAAATGGGAATGAAGTGCTAAGTGGCTGCCCCCTCCTCCTTTCAGCCGGGCCACATCTCTGTGCCCCTGAAAGGCAGCTTCCAGACTGCGATTGGCACCAGAGGCCTATGTTGGCAATCCCTTTGCTGAACACTAGAGGACAAGGCATGGTTGTAAAAGGTGGCTGAGAAACCTGTGTGACTAGAGTGCCCCAAAAGAGACTGTAACAGACTGCAGTAGAAAGTACCCGGTACTGGGTCAGAAAATGAATAATTCAAACTTCCCTCACATGCTGAATTAACCTTGACTCATTTCATGCTTCCCCGCTCCCATCACCCCGACTTCTGCTTCTCTCCAGGCTGGAGCTGGCTAGAGTCACTCAGGTGTGCATTTTAATCCCTCCAGGAAACTTCTTCTGCTCTATTTGGATCACAGAGAGTGAGAGCAGTTGGATAACTGGTGCTCGGCGCCCTGAGGAAGGGATGTCATATGGAAGCCTAAAGTGACAGGTCCTTGGGGCACTTGGGTCCTTGGGGTGGAAAATGACCACCAAAAAGTTTTTTCACTAATACTGATAGCCAGAAGCCAAAGCATCTTGGGATTTAGAAAATGTCCCTCTTCCTAGTTTCACAAACACTCATTCTTTTTAAGATTCTTTTTTTCCAACTTCCTTACTCACATTACCACCATCAGCAACAACAACCTCTTTCGCCCCAGACCCCAAAACCCTCCTGTCTGACTCAGCTCTTGGAAGGCTGAAGAAGGAGGGATTCTTACCTGCTTTAAAGTCACCTCTTCCGTCCCACAGTACAATTACAAAGGGTGGTGGTATCTTCTCCCTCACTTCCCATATGGGGAAGCCACACAGGGGAGGACACTATGAAAGCTTCACTTTGACCTAAATCATCCTCATAGGCCTTTCTCTCTAATGAGCTTGGCGGGAGGAGAGGACCAACAGACTTCCACTCATCGAGGGAAATGCAAATCAAAACCACAGTGAGGTGTCACCTCACACCTGTCGGAAGGGCTAAAATCAACAATGCAAGAAACAACAGGTGTTGGTGAAGTTGTGGAGAGAAAGGAGCCCTCATGACTGATGGTGGGAATGTAAACTGGTGCAGCCACTCTGGAAAACAGCTTGGAGTTTCCTCAGAAAGTTACAACTAGAACTACCCTATGGTCTAGTAATCACACTACTGGATATGTACCCCAAAATACAAAAACACTAATTCAAAAGGATACATGCGCCCTAATGTTTATTGCAGCATTATTTACAATAGCCAAACTATGGAAGCAGCCCAAGTGTCCATCGACTGATGAATGGATAAAGAAGAGGTTATATATATACATATATATATTACATATATATATATACACACACACAATGGAACATTATTCAGCCATAAAAAGAATGAAATCTTGCTATTTGCAACAACATGGATGGAGCTACCAAGCAAAATAAGTCAGTCAGAGAAAGACAAATACCATATGCTTTCACTCATATGTGGAATTTAAGAAACAAAACAAATAAGCAAAGGAAAAAAGAAAGAGAGAGAGAGAATGAAACAGCAAGAAACAGACTCTTTACTATAGAGAACAGACTGATGGTTACCAGAGGGGAGGTGGGTCACGGAGTGGGGGAAATAGTGGATGGGGATTAAAGAATACCCTTACCATGATAAAAAAAAAAAATTTTTTTTTAAAGAAATACTGTGTGTCTTTAAGGATATGGCACTGAAAGAAGATTGTATGCTCTGAGACAAAAATACATCTGGGTTTTGCCTTAAGAAGCTTGTACTTTTGGTAAAGACCATTATGATAAAGTAATTTCTGTAAGAATTCTTTCAACACTGTCCAACAGAACTTTCTGCAATGATGGAAATATTCTTTATTTGCATTGTCCAATAGGATAGCCACTAGCCACACGTGGCCACTGAACACTTGAACTGTGGTTAGCGTGACTGAGGACCTGTGTTTTTTCATTTTCACTTTAATTATTTTAAATTTAAATGGCCACATGTGGCTAGTGGCTACTCTATTGGACGTCACAGGACTGGATGGCAAGACCATATCCTATTCTCTGTTTCATTTTTTTAAACCAGTCTTAAGTATATCTAACTTCAAACACATCCTCCAGAAACTCTTTCAGTGTTATCAACAATGGGGAAAGAAGGAAGCAAACATTGGATTGTCCTCTAGGCACCGAGACTGGGAAAAGTGCTTTCACACGTGAACCTCGTTTGTGTTTGGTTGAAACCTCACAACTCTGTTATAAATTCTATTAGTCCCATTCTATACCTGAGAAATCGGAGGGGATGAATTTCAATAAATGGCCTAAAGTCACTAGATGAATAGCTGGTGGAAATGGACTCTGAGTCTTTGGATCCTGCCTAATAGTCTTCCCATTTTAAATAAGTGGTGCCATTCCCACTGCTATCCCCATTTCACAGAGGCGGAAAACAAGTCATTAATTACAAAAGAAAGGCTGTGGGAATGAGTGGTGGCCACAGAGGTTTTTGACATCCAAGTCATGTGCATGTTGGAATATCCAGTGAACTTGCACTTCTTGGTGCCAACGGTGTGGCAGGCAGATCTGAAATGACTGGTTCAAAGTCACTCTTGGGGTGCCTGGGTGGCTCAGTCGTTGAGCGTCTGTCTTTGGCTCAGGTCATAATCTCAGGGTCCTGGGATCAAGCCCCGCATCGGGCTCCCTGCTCGGCAGGAAGCCTGCTTCTCCCTCTCCCACTCCCCCTGCTTGTGTTCCCTGTCTCGCTGTGTCTCTCTCTGTCAAATAAATAAATAAAATCTTTAAAACAACAACAACAACAACACAAAGTCACTCTTACTGCTACTGAAAGATGTTTGAGACCCGCAGGGAGGAGGAGGTGTTTATGAGGCAAAAGCTGTGTCTAGGTACACCTGGGTGGCTCAGTTGGTTCAATGTCTGCCTTTGGCTCAGGTCGTGATCTTCAGGTCCTGGGATCAAGCCCCACATCTGGTTCCCTGCATAGCGGGGAGTCTGCTTCTCCCTCTGCCTCTGCCCCTCCTCAACCTCACTTCTTGTTGTGCTCTCTCTCTCTCCCCCCCCCCAAAAAAAAGAAGAAGAAGAAGAAGCTCTGTCCAGAGCAAGAAATCAAGACGTTTCCAAATGCAATGGTGTAAGAGTCAGGGAGAAAGCACCCTTCATCCAGAATAGCTCCACACCTTGACTCTGGGAGAAAGTAGGAGAATTACCAAGATTTGGGCAAGTTGACTGAGGTATTTTTCTCTTCCCAGGCTACAGCCAGAACCCCTGGCTCCAGTACCAACCAGAGGGTAGTGAGGAGAAAGCTTTTCTCTGCTGGTAGCCATCCACCCAGAAGTTTCCTAGAAGGTGATGCTGATTGTAATTAGAGCCTCGTCTGGGGGGGTAGGGGGGGAAGTTGTCTCAATTCCCAGTCCTGCAAATGCAGCTGGTGGCTGGGAAGCTGCCGCCTGGCACTCTCTGCAGAGAGAGTCTCAGCTGCTCTTCCCGTCTAGAATCATCACTTGGGGGCGTTTCCCAGGGTAAGGGTTTTGAGTGTGGGGCAGGAGGGAGGACGGTGGCATTGGCCCTGGAAGGAGGCGATGACCATCACGCCGGTGGCTGTTCACAGCGTGTGTCTGCCCCTACCCTGGCAGCAGACTGCAGTTACTCCCTGGTCCCTTGCTGGCTGCTCACTTTCTACACCAATGAGCTCTGAGGTGACAAGTTCAATTCCCAGCTCTGTCAAACCTGCATTTTCTTCCCTGACCTACTTTTCCCACTCTGCAGTGTTTGGAACAATGCCTCTCTCTGTTCCCTGTTTAGACCCATCTTTTGCCTGAGCTGGTGCAGAAACCCAGGCCTCTGCCAGGCTTTTTGCCTTGAATCCCTGACAAGTGTTGATGGGAAAAGAAAAAAAGGAGAAGAAGAAGAAGAAGGAAAAAAAAATCCTCTCATAAAACAGAGTTCAGTTCTCCCACAGACACCCAGATTCTGGAGGGAGTAAATGCTCCTGTGGGTAAGGAAAGAAATCAAAAGGTCGTGCTTCTCCATCCTCTCTCCCCTGCACTCCCTGCCCCCCAACCTCGCCTCGCAGGCACACCGAGAAGCCGCTGAGGTGATGCCAAGAACACTCCTGACCTCATGAACAACAAAAAACAGCTGCGGCTGCATTTCCTGGCTCTAAACGAGGCAGGGTCCCAGACTGCTCTCCTCCACATGCTCAGAGAAGTCCCCCTTGGGCAAGCGGCTCCTGCGAGGAGCAGAGGCAGCCTCTCTCAAAGGCTCTTGAGGACTGTCTGCGCTCTGACACCACCACAAGACTTTTCAGGCTTGTGGCCGCCACGAGGTGCTATAGAGAGAGTGGCGTGATCGAGGAGGTAGCGCATGGGAAGATTCTTTGTGATCTGTAGAGCAAATCTCATCTGCAAGTGAATGTAGGATAATCTGACACAGGAAGAGGTGAGTGGCAGAGAATAACGATAAAACCATAGCCATCCTTTGTTTACCGATTGCTGTATGCCAAGATTGTTCTGCGTGCTCTCCTATGTACTAAATGCCTGCTTGTCCTAAGACCCTACGAGACATGCACTACTATCACCCCTATTTCATAGATGGTGGGGTACAGGGCAGAGGCTAAGATATGCGCCCACGGAGTCTGCTCAGAACCTGCACCTGCTACCTCCAGCTTGACTCTGCACCTCCAGCCCTGCTAACACTGCCCTCTTCTGCCAGCTCTCCCCCGCTCTCTGTCTTCCAGTCCAAGATGGGGACACTGCTATGTCCTTTCTAGCACTGCAGCAACCCTCTCCTCCTGCCCCATCAAAGCCCAGTCAAGACCACTGTGGCCCCGTTCCTCCATGTGAGCTTGGAACAACAGGCTCCCCTGGGACACCCTCCTTACCTCAGTTATTCCATGCTTTTTCTCTCCTAAGAGGATCTGGGCAAACCTATTGTAAATGCCACCTTGGGGACAGCTTCTGTGCTGGGCACAGATAGTCCCATGCCTGAGCTCACATCCTCTGTCCCTCCTAGTCTAGGGGAGCACATCTTATGAGCCCTGTTTAGGCAGGTGTCAGAGGATGCATTCCCTTTCCTGTGTGGTCTGCTGCTATGTGAAGACACATTGCTTAGAGTTGTAGGATCTACCCTACAGCTGTGAGAAAATTCGCCTCTGACATTCTAAGGAAAAAACATGGAAAGGAAAGTCCCAGGAACTTGATGATATCATTGAGTTGCAGGGTACTGACCCTGGAGCTGCCAATTTTCAGATCGATCGTTTGATTTAAAAAAAAAAAAAAAAAAAAACTTCTAAATTTATATAATTAATCTACCCCTAGTTAGGTTTTCTATTACCTACAGCCCAAAGCAACTGACTATTAATGGCACGTAAGAGCGGCCCTCCAGAAAGGGTGCTGAGTGCCTCCTTGTTCTCCATGTCAGTCTTGCCCCATCCTGACGTGCACCGCACCTTCTCCCCTCCCCGAGAGGCTCCAGGAAAGATAACCTGGCCCTCCTCCTGCCTGGGTTCCTGGCCTTGGCGATCTCTCCTCCTTCTGCAAGGAAAACCCCTCCCCAGATACTCACAGGGCTGCTTTCTTCTCTTCACCCAACTCAAAATCACCTTGACAAAGAAAAGCCCTGCCAGACACCCAGTAACTTCATAGATGGTCTCAGGCTGTGTAAGTATCTAAATTGTTTCAAATCTCCCTGCATTCCACAGTGTGCCCATCTTACTCACCTAAAACATCGCCTGGCTCATAGCAAGTGTTCAGACATTGGTGTGCAATCCCCTGCTTCTCCCCTGCTGTGTTTGTTATGATGTCTGGGGGGGTCCTTCTCCCCTTCCTCCTCCTTCTCCTTTTTTTCCTCCTCCTTCTCCTTTTTTCCCCTCCTTTTCTTCTTTCTTCTCTTCCTTCTCCTTTGAATCCAACTGATGCCCTTTAGCTTCCATCGATGGTACAGATGAGCTCTTTTACAAATTAATCTTCCCAAATTATTAGAATCACTGTCCATGTTCAAGAGTTGAAATCCCAGTTTGATCATTTCCAGTGAGGCTCGGTTTCTAGGGTATCATTGTAAATGGGGATGCTTTGATGGAATGACAATGTGGGGATGTTTTTAAGCTTCTTGCATTCGTTTCACTATATCATTATGGTGGTTTTCAATCTTTCAGACATTTTAATCTATGCTTAATTATGCTCATTCCCAGAGGCTCCTTAAAAGCAAATGACACAATTTTTTTAATCAAATAAATAATACACATGAGGCCTACTAAGACTTGATAGAAGCCTGTCTGATCAGCTAAAGAGGATGACTGGGAGGCAGAAGTTTGGCAGAGTCATCACTCACCCTTCTGGCATTTCCAGATACTCAAGAAAAATCTTCAGAGCCCAGGAAGATAGGGTCTGAGCCAACCACATACCCTAGCTTCTTCTCTCAGCTGGGATGGAACCTGCTGAACCTGATTGCTCTTAGTGATTAGTTTACCATTCAGAAGGGTGACTGTGGTTCATCTTCCTTTCAAAAGAGGCAACATGGAGTCCATCTGGCCGCTTTGAGAAAAGGAGAAAGAGGTTCTGTCATAGTTAGTTTGGCCTGCTATAACAAAATACCATAGACTGGTGGCTTAAACAACAAATATCTTTATCTTACAGTTCTGGGAGAGTTCAAGGACTCTTCCAAACAGGCTGGGGAACACAAGATGAAGGCACTAGCAGATTCAATGTCCATTGAGAGCCCTCTTCCTGGTTTTCAGATGGCCATCTTCTCATTATGTCCTCCATGGCCTTTCCTTGATGTGTACACAGTGAAGGGAGAGAGAGCGAGAGCTCATTTCTGACCTTAATTTTATAAGGGCATTAATCCCATCATGAGGGCCCTACCCTCATGACCTCATCTACTCCTAATTACTTCCCCAAGGGCTTACACCATCACCTTGGGGATTAGGGTTTCAACATATGAATTTGGGCATAGACACAAACATTCAGACCATAGCCGACTCTCCTACCACTTTGTAATAATGACAAGAGTCAGTTTAAGACTGGGGCATTGGACATCCCTTTCTAGGGCAATCTGGGACCTCTCAGCTTGGGATGGTCATCTGCTGATTTAGCCTATCCAAACATGCTACACTCTGCACATTTCCCTTGTTGTGAACAGTTTCAGAAGGACTATCAGTTAAGGTTCTTCACCCTTATCCAGCCAAGAGGTTGGCATGGGCCCAAGCTGGGTCAACCCAGATTGTTCTGAAAATTTTAATCTTGAACAGAACAAGGGCACAAACTCAAGATGACCCCAAAACACAGACACTTCCCTAAAGAGAGTGTCCATTACTTTCTGCTATCTAAATTCTCAGGTGCCCATACTTTCTGATACTTGGTCTTCAGCTTTGGCTCTTAATAAATGACTACTACATATCCTTCAATTAATTGCTTTTTTTCCCCCTGTGAGTTGCCAGGTTAGTATCTGCAACTTCACAGTAAAAGGACTCTAAATTATAGACTTTTTAAACAATGAAGCCCAGAGCTCTACACCTGCTCTCCCCACTGAGGTCTCAGAATATGTTTATGTTATACATCCTCTACTAACTCTGGTAATCAGTGTGAAAAAGGCCCAAATAATTGAAAAAAAAAAAAAAAAAAAACCCCAGGTCACTCTCTCTCTCTGGTCTGCTGTAGAAAACAAAATGGCAGTTGCAAGAAGCTAAGGGGAAAAGAGTCTTTAAAAAAAAAAATCTTATCTGTCTTAAAAGCCATGAATGAAATAAAGGAAACAGTGTTCATAACACCTGACTCACATGATTACCGTGGGTCAGCCATCAATATGTAGATAGAAAGAAAATAATTGGCATAAGCTCCTTGAAATTTCTGCCTACAGCCTCCCCAAGGAGGCCTTGGGGAGATTCAGACAGCATTTGAACAGCTAGGGCTTAGTAATGAGAACTGACATTCTAGTGTGTAGTACAAAAGACACTTCCCTCTTGGAAGCAGGAAAAGTACTTTAATCAGCCAAAAAGTTGCTACTATAAAAAAAAAAAGAAAGAAAGAAAGAAAGCAAGGGAGAGGATAAAATAAGCCCCCTCGTTTATTGTTTCTCTAGCATTGCTAGGCCCAGCTCCTACTAACTGTACGAGCCCCTGTGCCATCATCTGTGCCTACCTCATTAATGCCACTTGCTCATTGCTACGCCAGAAAACCCAGCTGATTAACAGGAAATCCTGAGCTGAAGGTTGCCTGGGTTTCAAGTTGCTTATGCACACAATTCACACTCCATGTGTTAGGAGCTCCCTCCTTTCCTCAAATCGCTCAGTGAGTCTGGAAAGTGGGAAATCAGCTTTGAATTGTCTCTGGCTCCTCACTGACCGGTCAAACCCCAGGGTGCCCATGGAATATTTGATTAGTTGTAAACTCAAAACAACCATCACAAAGAAAGATAAAAGGTTAAAACCACAAGCAAGGCACCCCAGAGTGAACAGCCTGAGACACTGGGAAAGGTAAGCTGAGAAAATACTCAGACCCCCTCTAGCAGAAGCTAGAGATAAAACAAAGCATGTTTCATGCCCAAGGCAGAAAATTAAAAATTGAGCAGGTTCCATTCTGAGAGGTGTATTGTAAGGTGAGGCCTCCTTCTTCATACCCAACCCCCAGCCCCTGTCATCCTCTCTGGAGTCCAGTCTTACCTGCTGGCATGCTGTGTTTCTCTTTGTCCCCTCGCTTCTAGCTGAGACAAATACCCCGTTACTAATAAGTGTGCTTACCAGTGTCATCAACAGACAATATTTTCAAGGCAATAATCACAGAAAACTTTAGTGAGGCACCAGATCCTGAGGGCTTTGGGTGTGCACTTTGGGAATATATGCATGCAGACCCCTTTGTACAAATGGCCAAACACATCCTTGAACACATTTTCGGAATCTAAAGGCTGGAAAAGGGCCAGGGTCATGCCCCCTTCCTGAGGCCATCCTACATCAATTTACTGGTCCATGTGAGGGATAAAAACCTGGCTCCCTTGCCTGATTTGGGACAGCTCTGAAAATATGTTCCAGCTTCAGAGTGCCCTATTTAAAAAATGGCAGAAAAATGCTGTAACAGCATTGGAATTCAACATCCCCCTCTGCTCAATCCTGTTCTATTATTCCCTTGACAATGTAGATCCCAAGAATATTCCCCATATAAACTTACTGCATTAAAATAAAATTTTTTTGAAGGCTGGAATAGACTGAAGTGGTCTTGAAACCTACCCTCCTACTCAGTGACCGTAGAAATCCCCTTCGTGATATCTTTAAGAGAGAATCAAATGGCCTTCCAAGAAAACTTCCCAGTGGTTGGGGTTCCACATTCTCACACAGGAGTTAAAAGGAGGTGGTGTGATATTGGGGAGGCCCATCTCTGACACCAGAGTAGGCATGGAACATTGTAATGGGATGAACCGAGGACCCAAAAAAAAGAACAGCTTCTGGGATGGGCGAAAGAATGGGAAGCAAAGGTATTAAAATGTGATGATCCAGTAAATATGAGTGTCCAAAAGCTAGCAGAGAAAAACCATCAAATGATACCCTGGCATCCTTTTCCTTACAAAGTTGAGCTAATAAAGGCATACAGTGGGCCATCCTGCCAAGAGTGGTATAGAAACAACACAGGGAATTTATGATAAAAGACCAAGGAAATGGGCAAGAAAAAAGGAGCTAAGAATACAAGGATACTACAGAGAGAACCGTTAAACAAGCATCATGCCCCTGGCTTATCTCCTTTGTACACTGAGCTCCCAAAGGCTTCCAACAGAGCTCAATGTGGTGAAGACTGACACAGAAAGGGTTTGGCTTGTCACATATCTAGCATGGCAGGGAAAAGTGGAAGAAGAGATTCTGAAACATGGAGTCAGACAATTTCTAGTAGTCAATCAAGATGCTAATTTTTGCAGTGACTGTCTGCAGACATGGTCACCAAACTTTGTGATGATGGCTTAAACGACTCTGGGCAATGCCAAGAAAAAGAACAAGGGAGCTGGTGATGAGTTGGTGTAGGTCTTCTTTTGGTGGGAGAACCTCCGTAAAGGAGCTTCAACTGACATCAGAGTGTGGATTATTAAAGTCAACTCTAGATAGGGGACAGGCAATTTGCATAAACATGTTACTTATCTAGGACAAGATATTAGGGAGTGGGTCATCTCCTAAGATTTACCTAACAAATACATCTCTAAATGCTCTGCTAGCCAAACTATTATGTTTGTGGCTGCATTTGGCTCTCAGGCTGCCAATTTGCAACCCCCATTCTAAAAGATGGGGATCTTCCAAGATTGTCTCAAGCAGTCACCTGGTGCTACCACTGTTCACACTCACAACTGAAGCAGTCTCACAGCTGCATTCATTTTTATTCCATGTCAGACAATAGCCTCCCACCTACCCCTCTCTGTGTCTTTGCTGCCACCATCCCTCTCATCACTTCCGGCTCAGAAAAGTAAGTCAATGCAACTGCCAAATTGAGAGGAAAGTGTTGACCAAGTGGAAAAAGAAAAATGTTGAATAACACTGAGCAAAACAAGAAGGGCAGAGTAAAGACCTTCAATATTGTTAAGATGTGATATTCCAGCTCTTTATACAAAAGTAGATTTTAGCATCTAAAGATAGCTTCCTCCTTCTTGAAGAAAAGAAAAGCATGAAGATCTATTGAATACCTGGACTATGCAAAGCAAATGCCCGGCGCTTTACCCAGAGGGGCCCAGAGAATGTGGGGTAGGGCTGGGGCTGGGGCTGTAATCTACCTTCTTCCTTGCAGGCCATACAGATTTTGATTCTCAGGCCACCTACTCTGGACCTGCTCAGCGGGTTGACATTATTTAACAAGGTATGATGCCCATGAAAGCAGGAATGAAGGAAGCAAAGGAACAACCTGTGCATTCAGTGTTTGTCACCGATAGCAATACAGAATAAAACTGAGAAAACACAAGCTTAAACTGTGAAAACATGCATGAGAAACTTACTTCTATTCCCAAAGTTCATAAGTAAGGCTTTGCTTGGCTGATGCTGTCCATTCATTGTTTGGTTCTCTGAGGCTCTGATCAAAGGGTTGTCCAGGCACCAAATGGAGATGGAATTGGGAGAAAAGGCAAAAAAATTCAAAATCAAAACCAAATGGAGTCATTTCCAATGGGACCACACATTGGAAAGGAAATGGAGGGGTTTTTTTTAAGCAGATAGATCTTCTACTTTGTTTCTCATTCCCTCTACAGAGGAAGGCAATAAGGCCTCCAGTGGTTACATGATGAGACCAAGTTTATAGGCCAATTATTACTTCAGAGGTCTAAGAAATTGAGCTATAGCATAACTTCCATTTCAAACTTCGTCTCCAATTTTTAAAATAATTTTGCCTTATTCCTGGGATTATTTCTGCCTCAGCTTCTCCCTCATTTTACAACATACCTTCAACTCCTAAAACTCTACATTCATTTATTTGACAAATATGTATCATGCATCTCATGTGTACCAAGCCCTATTCTAGGTGCTGGAGATAAAGTAGACAGGGGTCAGTAGATAGGTAAATAAACAAAGAGCTTATGTTCCAAAGGGAAGATGTTTAGAAGCATTAGTTGGCTAAAAATATCAAATTTATTAATCTCCTCTCATTAAAGTTAATTTTTCCATGAAACTTAAATCATTTTACTCCTTTACATGGGGGTTCTTACAGAGAAAGAAGTTAGGATTTCTTAGAAATCAGATCCAAAGACCTACGGGTTCTGATATGTAACAGTATTATTGTTATCACAGTATTAAAAATAAGAATGCTAATGCAGGTCACAGCCATTGCTTGTACCCACCCCATGACCCCTGAATACCAGCCTACTTTAGAATCTGGAAATGTTTGGAGCCCATCACTGAAGGGCACTGGAAGGCTACTAGAGACAGACTAGCAAAAAGGGAAAGGAAAAGAACAGAAGAGACAGGATGGAGAGAAACAGCCAGGAGGGAGAACGATAACACTAATAAAAAGAGAAATACAGAGAATGTGGGCCTAGGGAATAAAACAGAGAGAGCATGTGCAATTGAGTGATAGGACCCATCGAATGATAGGACCAGGTTGAGAAGTTAGAGGCATCTAGAGTACCAAATTTAAGGAGTTGCTCACTCTCAAAATCATACAAGTACCTAGACACCTTGATTTCCCTTCCTAATCCCAGCGTTGGCACCCAGGACCCCTTAGTGACCACATCAGTGCCACTGGTACCCAACACTGGCCTATAATAAGTGCAGTAGCATCTCAGCTTCTCCCTGTTGGACGTAGAGACACAAGAACTGTTGAAACTCAGGTTCTTTCTACCTCTCATGTCATCTCCTTCCTGAAGATGCTCTCTCATTCCCAACCACCCTGAGCTCTCCCTTTTCTCTGTTCAGCGTTGTTGAGCTGTTGAGCAATTAGGGGATTGCTAATTGTTTCACGGGTGTGACTTTTGTGTCTCCAACTGGTGTGTAAGCAATTCAAGGACAGGCACCATGTCTAATGGTCCACAAGGCCAAGGAAAATGATGGGCACACAGCAGGTTCTAATTAAATGAGTAAATGAATGATTGATTGTTTGGTTAGTTGTGATGCTGCTGCTCAGCTGTAGAGTTAGCAACAGAGATAACGACCTTCAGCTCATTATTCACAGGCCACCCATGTCACTCCTCATCTCCTGAAACACAAGAATTACCCCATAAGCAACTATATGTCACACACAATAGGTGCGAGAAAAGTTCAGGGTGACTCTAAGGAGGTATCAGAGACCTCCCTGGGTAACACTGGAAAAAGAAAGCAGAATACAAAGCAATTATCTCTGTGAAAATGAGGATGAGACTGGAGTAAACTCATCTTCTCTTCAGTAACAGAATATCCAGGCTGTTGTATACTCCCACTTATGGGGGGTGGGGGCTCTACTCTACTGTATGCAGCTGAAATTCAAAAGAACCCAAACTGCATAGAAAATTCCCAATTTCCAAACCAGTTAGAATATTATTAGTTGCAATGTTAAGCCCAACACTACAAAGGAATTATAGTCTTTGGTTCTCTTTATGCTTATAAACAATCCCCCACACCCAAGGAGGGGGTTTAGCTACTGCTTAATACCTGTCTGGGGCATGTGATGCCTGACTGGTCCTCAAAGTCAGTCTGGCCCATCAGCAGAGCAAGCATAATCTGGCCTGCACAGGTGAGTAGTAGACAATTGTAGGTGTTTAGGACAATCACCCTCAAATACCATTTGCTTGATCACCACACCACTTCTAGACCCCTGGATCAGCAGCCCTTTTGAGGCCATCCTCTTAAATTCTTGTTTGAACAAGATCTCACCAGTGCTTGACCCTTGGCTGCCCCTCCTCTGGCTTTCTTGCCCCATGGGACATGCCTTGTGGCTGGTATCCTGACTGAGCCAAGTGTGGTGGCTTGGGAGTGCAATGACTCAGACACCAGGAAGCCACAGACAAAGCAGCAGAGAGAAATGGCAGCAATGACAAAAGTCTCCACTGCACTGAAACAAGGTCTACATGTGACTGGCAGAGGAGGCTAGGCAAAACCCCCATCCTTGCTGCTATTTACTTCAACTGATTTACCCTGGGCCTGAGGGGACCTGGAGAGAGCATGTGATTTCTGTGTACCATTGGGATCCAAATATAAATGGAGTGGAAAGGAGGGGGGAAGGGAAGGCAGCCAAGTCAGTTTGCATGGAGGGAAGGTAGGGCACCTGAGAAAGGCCACACCATGATGGGAAGAGCCTGGAGTGTAAACTAGACTCAGCAACATGTCCTAAAAACCTGAGGGAAGTCATGGTTCTGACTCAAGCTGGTGGCAGAGATTTGGGTGCTCCCATCCCAGCTGCCCCATATGCATATGCCAGGGAGAGAAAGGAGTAAATGTGTGAAGTACAGGGCTGGTCTTATTAAACCCTATCATGGACTGGGGCCAAAGCAACGCTGCTGTAGGATCCCCTGCTGCTGGACATATCACGACAGGAGAAGAGCTCTCTTCCTTGTTGCCAAAGCCTGCCAAGGTGTCAAGCCCTGTGCAGTTGAGTAGCGGTGGGAGCTGGGGCAGAGGCCAACCAGGTCATCAAGGCCAGGAGAGAGTGGTAGCTCAGCTCAACACCGCAGGTCAGAGGCTCGGGCTGATGTGTGGGCCCATGAAGATGCTCCTTAGGCACTGGTAGGAATGTGCTTTGGTGAAAGGGTGCAGAGGATGGAGGAAAGCTTTGCAAACTTGTAATATGGACTTGGTGGAGATGTGAGTACCAAACATAATGGGACCTTATTTTTGCTTTTTGGCTGGTAAAGCTTGGGGATATTTTCATTATGCCAGTGTACCAAATATTCTAGTCCCTTTTTAAGGGTGTCAGGAGATATCTGATCTACCAGAACCAGTCCTGCTGGTCAGAGGTCAGTAACGTGGGCACCATCAAGCACCTGAGCTTCCATTGTTCCAGAGAAGTGGGCTCTCTCCATACAGAGAAATAGGAAGGGGTTCATAACCACTATGCCCACACTGGCCCCTTTATTCCATTATGAAAGCCACCTCTGCCATCCAAAGCCTTCCTTTACTCGACACTTGCATCCAACGTGAGCCTTGTCATCTGCCACATTCCAATATTGTCTATTGTACTTTATGCACCTCGAGCCAGAGAGGAGGACAAGCAAAGCTTCCCATAGTGTTCTTTTCATGTGCCTAATCATCCCAGACATGCCTCTGGTTTCCTCCCTGCCCCTCTAAGCTCACAGTCTGTTTCCTTCTGTGGTAAATTTGGGCATGTCCCGCAGCCAGGGTGGAGAGCCATGAATCATGAAGGAGAGGCTCTGAGAACACTGCGTTTCTGCTGCTTCACCCACATGTCCCAAACAGCCTAGTGGGATCCAACTCTGACCCCTGTGGAGTTCTTCATCCATGACTGGTGCCTTTAGGAATGTGTCTGTGGGAAGCAAGAGTTCCAAATACAGTAGAAGGTAGTCATTGACTTTTTTTTTCTTTCTTTCTTTTGTATGCCAGATTGCAAGAGGGCCCTGAAGATTGGTGGACTGAACAAGTAAATTTGCACAGAGTCCCAAGCCCTGCTGCTGAGTCATTTCAATCTGTTTCATATTCGATTTGTTCAGAGTATGGAGAGGAACAAGGCTCCCAATGGAGATATCAGGTCGGTATAGCCTAGAAGTATTTTCTTAATAGATGAAATTTAGAAAGAATTTGAATCTTTTATGCTGGGGAGGTATGTAGCCAAGTTAAATAGTTGGGAAAAGGAAACATTTGGCTCTGGTGATTCCAAAGGACATATCACTGATCTAAATATTTGTCCAGCTGAATGGCTACATCCACTCTCACCTGCTTGGAATCGATATGTTCAAATCAAACACAATCATCTGCATCTGAGTGGAGAGAAAGAACTTAAACCTGAGCTGGCAGCTTGGAAGATGAGAGAAGAATCAGACTGGGAGCCAGGACAGGAGAGCTCTTGTCGACCAAGCAAGGGAACTGGGACAAGTTTGTAATCCCCTAGAGTTAGGTTCTGAATTCTGGGATTCAGTGGCAAGCTCCAGATCATCTAGGTGTCGTGAATAACTTCGATACTCAGGACAGCGTGTGCGTTTTGGGGGAAAGAACTTATCTGTTGGAACAAACACTTTCTCTTTTTGCTTTATCCTTGAATGTTTCAGGATGCAGACATGCTACTCTGCTCGGAAGGCATGGACAAAGCTGAGCGTACTGGTTTCCTCTTTTTAAGGAGTTCCCTTAAGATGCCTGTGTCAAGGCCCTTTCATTCTGAGTCATTTGAGTCTTACCCCCCCCAAAAAAGCGCTTTTCGATTTAACACTATTTTTCACCAGATGTGTACAAATTGGGAGCCATCCGGTACTACATGTAGCCCAGGTGCTTGCTGCCCTCCTGCATCAGCACCTTCCTAGGCCCTGCCCCGCACGCAGCGTGGAATTAGGTTCTGGCCCTGTGACAGTGAAGGAAAATCAGGAAGGACCAGAGTCCTGCGGTTCCCATTGATGACAGAGGAGTCTGCAAATTTGTGTGGACAGTGGCACACCCAGGGGCCAATCCTGCCACTCCAGTGACCACAACAATGCAACCGAGGACACGCCGGATCTCGTGACCCCCCCTCTGCCTATGGACTGATGGAGAGGCGCTTCTGGGCCTTATACATGCTCTTTCTGCGCTTGTCTGGAAAGGCGAATGTGGTACTCTACCGTGGCCACTTTTGTTGTCATCCTTAATGTGGTAGATTGATTGCAAAAATGCCCCCAATTCTTTACCCTTCCCTGAAGCCACGCCTTTGCAGCGTAACTTTGCATTTCCTCCCAGCAATAAGTGGAGTTAATCTCCCCACCCTCTAAATCTGGGCCAGCCTTGTGACCCACTTTGACCCACAGAATCTGGTGTAAGTGATGGCGTGCCAGTGCTAAGCCTCGGCCTCAAGAGGCCCTGAGCTCTTCTGCTCTTTCTCTTGGACCCATGATTATCACATGAACAAGCCGCGCTCCGGGATGAACGAGACGTATGGCCCAGTCACCCTGTCACTCTCGCTGACAGCCAAGCAACTGCCAGACTTCTGAGTGAGGCCTTCCTTGACGAAGCAGCCCTGAACCAACCTGCCAGTGACCACAGATCTGCATGAGCTGAACCAAGGTCAACCAAACCCGGCCCTAGTTAGCACCACTGCCCAGCTGACCTGTAGGCTTGCGAGCAGTAGTAAATGCTTGTGTGGTAAGTCATTAACTTTTGGGATGACTTGTAACACAACAAGAGCCAACTGATACACTTACTCAATTCAGGCAGAGGCCACAGCATGACAAGATGGTATAATAGGACCCTTCGGGCATTCATACTCATTTATTCCACAGATACTGGTTGAAATTTTGCCATAGAACAGTATTGTTCCAGTTTATGGGGATGCAATGTTCCTGCTCTCTTAGAGTTTGCATTCCAATGGGTGAAGATAAACCATGAATAAGTAAATGCGTAAATAAATAGTAAAAACATCAGCTAGTGGTAAGTAATATGCAGGCTGTCTAGAAGGGCATATGATAAAGAGTAACCAGGTATTACTTTAGCTTCATGGCCAGGGAAGCCTTCCTTATTGAAGAAGCA
Organism: Mirounga angustirostris; assembly: GCF_029215605.1. Lineage (NCBI taxonomy): Eukaryota > Metazoa > Chordata > Mammalia > Carnivora > Phocidae > Mirounga > Mirounga angustirostris. The sequence goes on from NW_026991711.1 coordinate 167,060,138, forward strand.
TTTAGCATAGGGGAAGGGGGTACAGGGCATGTAGGGCTTTTAAGCCAGAAAAAGAACTTGGATTTTATGCCAAACGCACTAAGCAAGCTATCATCACTTTTTTAAAACAAGAGAGTAACATAATCTGATCAATGTTTAAATGAACCCTTCTGGCTGACAGACATAGTTATTAAGGGCCAAAAGTGGAAGAAGAGAATCAGTTAAGAAGCTCCTGCAATAATTTAGTTTGGCCAGGGTTACAGTAATGGAGATTAAGAGAAATAGGGTTTAGGGGAAGAAGTAATGGGACTTGGGATGAGTTGGATGCAGAAGTTAAAGGAGAGAGAGTAATCTAGGGTAATGTCTAGGTCTTTGTTCAGTCACTGAATAAGCCAAGATGGAAGACATCAGGGGAGAGGCAAGGCTGAGGTCTCAGCCACTAGAGTCTAGGACATCTGTCCATTAGGACAGGGAGAGGCCCATGTGTGGAGGGCCACATGGGCCTGAAATCCTGGGGAGGGGTTAGCACTGGAGGAGTAGGTTGGGGGTCATTGACATGCAGATGCCACAAGTCTTGGACCAGACAAGGTCACCTGAGGACAGTGATTAGAAAAGAAGTGTGCCCAAGGATATCACCCTGGGAAATACCCACATTTATGGGCTGGGCAGCTGAGAAAGTGCCAGCAGAACAGACTGAGAATAAACAGCCAGCAAAGAAAGAGGCAAATGAGGAGGGACATATGGTGTCACCAAAATCAAGAGGGCAGAATAGACAGAAAGGAGGTGATAGTCGATGGTGTTGAATGCTCCTTACTGATACAGAGGACAGGAACCTTCCCACAACCACTGAAGTTGGCAAACATTCAAATGCCCTGTGCCCTCTTCAGGACAATAATATACCCATATGTTTACAAAACATAAAATGGATTGTAAAATTATTTTCTAGGCTCTCTGTTCAAGCAGGCTTCTGTCACTGGATAGTTGGATGAGTTAATACAAGCTGTCCTCACCTCTCTGAATCCCTGTTCTTGTAGGTTCAGTTATTCCTCAAATTCCACAATTCTCCACAGGCCCAGAGATATAATGACGCCTCAGGTGAATCCATATGGAGTCTCTGAAAACTCTTAAGTTCCATGAAAACTAAGATGGCATCCATCTTGTGTACACTGTATCCCAGCACCCCCTCCAGAACCCACCCACAAATAAATTCTTACAAATGTTAAGTACATGAAGGAATGTTAAATCCCGTTTGACCTCCTACCACCGCTACTATACGTGGGTTCTTCTGCCACCACCTATCTCCCTGTGGACAGATGTGAGGCATTTTCTCAACATTGTCCAAAATGAGGTTTCTCAGGGTGAGGATCCTGCCTTGCTCTTTGGTCTTTCTAGGATAGAGTGTTGCTGGAAGGCTAGGTTCCTGGTACTACTTCTCTGATGTGGACTTCTCGTTGGCTGACAAGACCTTCCTGGTGGCCTCCCCATCCCCATAGCTGGGACAAGTCATACCCCTAAACTATGTTTAACAGTCCCCTCTCCTAGGACCTTATATTTAAGATTTTGTAAGTGTTTCTTGTTGTGGGATTTTTCAGCTGCTTTGTATTCAATTCAGACATATGCAAGGTCTGTATGGCTGGATGCTAGGATGAATCTGTGTCATCTTGGCCCAAAATGTTGTCTGTGTCCCAAAAGTCAAGGTTGTAATACCTAATACTGATATCTGGGAGCATGCATGTGACTTTTTGATCCTTAAAAGGTATGACTTGTACCCTGCAATTTTGACCCTGCTTGTGTGTGAATCAATATTAAAGTTTGTGCTTCCAGTAAGTCATTTGAACCCTCTCTCGGAGGAGGGCATTTGGTCACCATTCCAAATGCACCTAGAACAAATCACCTGCTAATCTGAGTGCAGGTCTGTTTTCCAGGACAGTCAGGTGTTAGGAGGTAGAGCACTGAAAAGTCAACCTTAGGGGACCTGAGCAAAAGGCCACCCTTTCTCACCTTTAAATGATTTCACCTATAATCATTAGGGCTTTTTCAACTTTGAAAGTTTTTCGTAATCTTCTGGGCTTAACCCTGTAACTTTCTGCTACCACTTCCTACCATAAGTAACTCATATTCGCTTGCCCTGTGAAAGGAAATTATCACAGAAGTAAAATCAGATTTTAGCTGAAGTCAAGACATATATTAAATCTGATGCTTCACAGATGAATACAAGCCCCTCCACCTCCAACAGCCTTCTCCTGGCTGTGTGCAGACACTTAATAAGTGCTTTTGATGAAGTCCCCTCTGTCTTAAAAGGAAATTAGATTGCTCTGACAATATCTCGTCATCGCTAAACTGCTGGTTATTGTCCAGCAGACTGTGATCCTCTAGGTGTTTGCAAATTGATTGTTTAATGTTTTGCATTCCTCTCTGTCCACATTTCCAGGGTCAGCAATCACATCTACAATTCCCAGTGTAGGTGATGATGTGTTGTCCTTTGTTGGTCTTTGGGCGTTTCACTGAACAGACACACACACAAACACAAACACACACACACAGACACACACACACACATACTTTTTGTTTCAGAACAACTTCCCAAGCTCTTCCTTCATTCACTTCTTTGTATTTATTGAGTACCAAACATGTATGAACTAATACTGGGCTAATCACTGGGGATACATTGGTATGATCCCATAAGACAAGACAAGACAGCAGATTCATGTCCTCCTCATGGAGCTTAAAATCTAGTGACTATAATTTCAGATTGTAGTTAGGACTGTGGATAAAATAAACAAGTGCTATGATGGAAAATAAATGGGAAGGCCTCTCTGAATGGGAAAATTTTAAGCTGAGCTCTAAAGAGTATAAGAGGGAGAGACAGCCTTAAAAAGTAGGTGGAAGGAAGAGGTGAGTGCAAGGGCCCTAGGGTGAGACAGACCTTCATTTGGTCTAGCACTTAAGGGAAGGCAAATAGGAGTGGACTTTGGAAAGAGGGTGAAGTGAAAGTAAGGGGCGATCCTATTATCAGGAGCCTTACAAGTAGGGTGAACATCCATTCCAGGTGCCAAGAACCATCCTGGTTTGATCCTTGTCCCTGTGTAATTATTGATAGGGCCTCCTTTCACTCTCAAAAGTGTCCTGGGTCATACAATAAATTGTATGGTCATCCCACTTAAAGGGCATGCCAAACAGTTGGGATTTTATAATATGTAAGATGGGAAATGATGGAAGGATACTAAGCAGAGGTATGAGAGGACTAGATTTATGTTTCCAGACTGTTCCACTTGTAGTCTAAAGGGGGGCAGCTATGCAAGTGAGAGAGAAAGCTATAGTAAGGCTACTGTAGTGGCCCAGGGAAAAGTGGATGGTCAACAGAGAATCACACTTAGAAAATATCTTAAGTAGGGGTGCCTGGCTGGCTCATCTGGTGGAGCATGTCACTCTTGATCTCAGGTTCTGAGCTTGAGCCCCACATTGAGTGTACAGATTACTCAAAAATAAAATCTTTGAAAATATATATATATCTTCTGTTGAGCAACAATCTACCATCTTTTTTCTTTTCAAGCCCCCAGTGCTGGTTTCAGTAGACTAGATACTATGGTGCCCTGTGGAGGCCCCACCCCTTCAAAACTGAACCCACCCTTCCTCCAACTGCCAAAAGTGTTAGCTTTTGCTAGCTCACAGCTGAGTCCCTCCCCAGGAATTACTGAAGGGAGCTGCCTTGCTCTAGGATATGCCCCCTCTGGGGGCAGCACACATCTAATTAATTGGTCAATATAGGAATACAAAGACCCCACCCTCCTTGCCTCAATTTGGGAGATCTCTCAAGGGTCATCCCAGCTCCAGAACTCCAGGTGGGACCCACGGAGGCCTCTGTTGCGGGTGCATCACAGCTCAATCCCATCCTGTCCCCAACAGGGGCTGTTCCCACGGCACTGACCCCAAATCACCTGCATGCAAATATCCACTGCAGAGTCTGCTGCCTGGGAACCTGGCCTACAATCCCAATGTTAGTGCAACTTTCCACTAAAACCTGTCTTTAGTGTTATCTACGCTGACATCTCCACGTCTAATCAAGAGGTAGAGCTTCCCCTGGTGCTTTTCTGCTGGGTATATAAAGGATCTTTTCCTATTGTCTTTTATGTCCTCTGTAAATTGAATCACCTACTTTGTTTTGACCTGGATAATTTTATCCGCAAACAGTGTATTAGTTCATGCTACTGACTCCCTGTGACCTGGCACCCTTCCCACTTTCTACTGCATTCCACATGCTTATTTCAGATCTGCAAACAACAGCTCTTCTTTAAACACCTTGATTTTTGATTACCTAAATTTAGTTTCTTCTTTTGGTACTTGAATTATTTCCTTAGGAAATGTAAAGATCCCGTAAATTCCTCCTTTATTCCTTCTATTCATGAGATTATTCCTGGTATTTCTATAGAATGGTTTGAAATCTACTGAAATAAATTACAGTAGGACCCCATTCTTCATAGCTCATTATCACCAAGAATGTACTACATCATGGATTAAATCATGCTTTCCCAAAACATAACCACAACCAACAAAAGATGAATGCTGAGTCATTAGAGTATAATAGGAGAGAGTCGGTAATCTTTACAAAGTAACAGGTCACGTCTTCACTCCCTCATAGGCATAAGAGGGATAAATGAGCATGCAGGTGATGGGGAATGGACACTAGGAAGGGGGAGGATAATGTTCATACACTTTGAACACAGGGGCTTGCCTACACATCCTGGTGAAGTCTCTTGACTTGTTTCTAGCCACCTAGCCACATGAAGTCTCCCCATCACCACCTTTGCTCATTGTGAAGAGCACATGGCAGGAGGGAAAGAGTGTTTACATAGACTTGCATACCTTAATTCTCTCCATTCAGTCACTAAACAAAATATTCCTGAGCACCTACCGCAGTTCTGTGCCCAAGTAGCACTGTATCAGACATAGGGCATCTCGGGAAACTGCTCATGTTCCCTCCACCCCACCCCGACCACCACCACCAGTCATGACTTACAATATGCCTCTTGGTCCTGAATCCCAAAACAGTATAATAGTAAAAATATCCCACATTTTTTTTCCCCTTTTAATAAGTTTCCTTTCATTAAAATTCAAAACTTCTATTTCAGATTATCTGCCCTAAGCACACCTTCTACTGTGGAAATCTTTAATCCTTCAATTAAAGTTTCCAGTCATAGCAAGATTAGGTCAAAAAAGTATCTTCTTTAGTTGACCCAGAACCAAACATTGTTCTTAATACTTTTCAATCACTTGCTTACCCTTTTATTTCTAAAACATTGGTTATATTATGTACTTATCACCTCCAGCTTATGTCATAGTAGAAAGTATATGGAAACCAGTTAGAACTTCAGCTCTGTTGTTGGAACAGTCTCCTTATTTAGTCTCTCAAAGCCTCATTTTCCTCATCTGTCAAATGGAAAGAACACCTAACTTAAAGGATTTCATGAGGACCAAAATGAATCCTGGCAGTAAAGGCTTGAACCATGCCTGACACATGATACACATTCTAACCATGGGTTCCTTCCACCTTTCTTGCCCAGAATCTCTGTTCATTCATTCAGCAAATTCACATTGATGCTTAAATTGTGCAAGACACTGCTTCGGGCCCTAAGGATATAAAATGGGTAAGTAGGACAATGTACCTAGTGTTATGCAGCTTCTATTCTAATGGGAGGAGACAGGCAGTGAATGAATAAAAAGATAGCAGGCAGTGATAAGTTCTAGGATTAAAATTAATCAGGAAATAAATGGGGGGGGGTGGTGTCTGTTTTATGTTGAGTGGTCAGAGAGGGCCTCTCTGGGGAGGTAACATTTGAGCTGAGACATAAATGGCTTGTAAAGGAGTAAAGTCAACTGATCATCTGAAAGAAGAGCTCTCTAGAAAGAGGGCAGAGCTAATGAGAGCCCTCAGGAAGGAATGGCCTTGGATGACTTTATACCAGGAGTGGGAGAGCGATGGGCAGAGGCCCCACCATTGTGGGCTACTTGGTCAGAGTAAAGAGCTTGTATTTTCTTCTCTGTGCAATGAGGAGCCTATGGAGAATTTAAAGCAAAGAAGGAACAGGATCTGACCTCCATGAGTCTGAACCATCTGGAAGGGTAGGCTAACAAAAGTAGAGGGAGGGAGATCAATTTGGAGGCTATTGTAGTCATGCAGGTGAGAGATGGGGAGGCCTGGGGCACCACGGGGGCCACAGGGATGGTGAGAGGTAAACAGGTGCTGGAGAGATCCCAAAGTAACCATCTGCAGATTTGCAACTGGATTGAATGGAGGGGGAAAGCAAGGGACCAAGGATTCCTAGGACTTGACTAGCCACCCAGGGGAGCCATTTACCAAGATAGAGAACACAAGGGAAGGAGTATATTTATGGTAGAAAATCAAGATTTCAGTGCTGGACATCAAAAGTTTGAGATGCCTCTTAAACATCTAAGGGAATATGACTACAAGACAATATATAGTAAATATATGAGTGTGGATTTCAGAAGATGGACCAGAGCTTAAGAAATAAAGGTATAAATTTGAGAGACATTACCCTAATGATGGTATTTAAAGCTACAGAGCTGGATGAGATTCCCAAAGATGCAGATGGAAAAGAAGGGTCAAAGTGCATGACCTGGGGCCAACCAACACTTAGGGGTCCAGCTGAGAATTCTAAAGAAGAAAGGCCAGTATAGATAAACCAAGAAAGTAGGAAATTAAAAAGCCAAGAGAGTGTTAAGCAATGAGGGTATGATTTAAAATTGCTATAGTCACTGGGCTTGCTTCACAAGTACCCCATTATCAGCAAACCAGTATTACCCCCAATCACCAATCTGTCAACCCCAAGAGCCATTTCAGCACATACTCCTCAGATATATCAGTGTTATGGGTTTCATTGTGTCAACAAAATAAGTTATGTTGGAGTCCTAACCCCAGTACCTCAGAATGCAGCCTAATTTAGAGATAGGGTCTTTACAGAGGTAATCGAGTTAAATGAGGCCATCAAAGTGGACCCTAATTCAATATGACTGGTAACTTAGAAAAAGAGAACACAGACACACACACACACACACACACACACACCCAGGGAGACCACCCTGTGAAAATGAAGGCAGAGATCAGGGCGATGGAGCAGAAGCCAAGGAGCACTGAAGATCGTCGGCAAACCACCAGAAGCTGGGAGCCAGCCAAACACAGACTCTCCCTCACAGCTTCATGGCCCAAGGAAGTGATACCTCGATTTTAGACTTCTACTCAGAATTCCGAGACAATAAATTTCAGATATGCCACTCAGTCTGCGGCACTTTGGACAGGCAGCCTTAGCAAGCTGATCCTGCCGGCTTGCCAGAAAGGAAGGAGAAGGCACAAGGCTTTCAGGACTCCCTCAGAGCGAGGGTCTCCTCTCCCCACGTGCAGAGCACAAACGAGACTTCTGGGACAGCGTGAGCCACTGTGGGAAACCTCCACGGGCTTTGTTCTCAGTATTGGAAAACAGACCTTGTTGCCAACACCCGTAAAAACACTTGGAACAATATCACGCAAGGTGAGTAATGTGAAGACTACAAGCTTCGGGGTAAAAATGAGACAATATGATGGAGGGAAGCGAAAACCGAGCATGTTTATTCAATACAAAAGTAGCGGGGAAAGCCTGCCATCACAGAAAGCATCGCCCATGTGGCGGTGGGCCCCAAGAGGTAACCCCAGAGGAAGGGAAGGTGAACCCCCTCCAGCCTGTCTGCCCAAATTAGAGACGACTTGTTTTGACAATGGACACACTTAGAAAGCTTCCTCTTTCACTCTGCCTCTTTCTGTTCCCACAAGGCACACACCTCCTTTTATCCTAAATTTATAAAATTCAAAAGAAAATAGGACTTTTTTGAAGGTTCAAAATTTGGAAAGTACCCTGAAGCTACTACAGTTAAGCTGTTTTTGATTATAAGGAGCAGACATTCCACAAATGTGTTCAGCTCAGATTGGGGGCAAGGGGTGACTGATGTCAGGAGCCACATGAGCTGGTAAGAAAAACATTCAGTTGAAACCAAGAGCTTTTGTACTCAATCGATCACACTTATGTAGTGTGCCAGGCACCCTGATAAGCGCTTTACATGTGTTAACTTATTTCTTTCTCACAATATCCCTTTGAGGTAGATACTGTACTTGCATCCATTGTACAGATGAGGAAACCAAAGTTAAAAAAAAGATTATGTGCCTTGCCCAAGGTTACAAAGCTAGCAAGTAAAGAGCCAAGATTTGAACCAAAATGGGCAAGCTCCAAGGGATGTTCCTGTAAGTACTGGTTTATGCTACTCCATGGGAACCCAAATGGAATGGAAGCAGATTAAGGATTCTCCCTTTCTCCCTCCCTCCTCTACCTTTCTCCCCACCTCCTTCTGCCTCTCCTTCTCTCCTTCCACCTTTCTCTTTTCACTCTTCTCTCTCCACCTTTCTCTGAGTCCCTTAGTATTTCTCTTTCCCCTCTTTCGTGTGTCTACTCTTCTCCTTTGGCTATTAACCATTTTATTCTTTCTGTATGCTCAGTGTTGCCCTTTTGTACCCAACAGCTTTTCCTTAATCCCAGTTCCTACTTCCCTTACACCTTCAGCATAGACATGGCCCACTTTGGGTACTGCAACCTCACATTGCTCACTACCTCACTGGGATTCTTAAGAAAATTCCAACTGTATCTGTCCATTAGGTGCCCCCCAATCTAATTGGTTGTGGCTACCTGTTGACTCATAAGGAACTAAATATGGCAGCCCACTCAGGACAGCCGCTGAGAATGATGCCTAGTCGGCCAAGTATCACCTTTGCTTTTGACAGAAAAACTGTCTACTGATTACTTCTGTCACAGGTAAGCCTGCCAGCCAAGTCCCCACCCCTCCCTGGCCCACGCCCGAGCATACGATGCCCCTGGTGTAATAATGCTCACACACGTGTCCCTGCACAATGGCAGTAGCTGATGGCAAGTGAATAAATGAGAATCTTGTCTGGCTCCTCCAAGAGAAGACAAATGGGCTGAAGTTACAAGGCGTATCTGATTGAAATGGAACCTAAGCATCCAGGCATCGGAAGGAGGCAAGAGACGGAGAACCACATTGTTCCGTGAAACTCAGCAGAGACCTGCTTCTTCAGTAAACCAGGGGTCTCCATCTGTGTTGAGAGTAAAAGCTGGAAATGAGAAAAGAGAAGCTGCCCTGGTAAAAAGCCAAAAGGAACTCAGCCTAGGCCAGGGGTAAGCTCGTATTTGAACTAGAAAGAAAATCTCAATTTTCCTGGGAGAAAAGGGAAGAGATGCTGAGTTACAGCGAGGCTGGGCTCACAGAGCCAGACTAAGACATCTTGCTTAGAGCACAGGGAGTCTCTGTATCAGACTTCTGTATTCACCGAACAGTGAACCAGTCTCTGCAATAAATATCTGCATTTGCAGGCCTGAATACATAAAGGTGTTTAGAAAGCAAGTTGCCTAACAATTTCTTTTTTTTAAAGGTGACTCTGTTCCAAATAAAGTATTTAAATGATACATTACTATGTTTTCACATAATCCCTTAACAGATTTGAACAGACTTACGATAATGCTGGACAGGTGTTAGTATCTTGCTTTATCCCAGCATTCCACACCCTGCAAGAGCACTCAGCCTTCCTTCTAGAAATTTTGCTCTCTTCTTTAATACCCTGAATTACTGCAAACAGATTTTCCATATACTTAGAGAACAAAAATATTTTTCTCATTAAAAATAGAATCACAGGAGCGCCTGGGTGGCTCAGTCGGTTAAGCGGCTGCCTTCCGCTCAGGTCATGATCCCGGGGTTCTGGGATCGAGCCCCGCATCGGGCTCCCTGCTTAGCGGGAAGCCTGCTTCTCCCTCTCCCTCTGCCTGCCTCTCTGCCTACTTGTTTTCTCTCTCTCTCTCTCTGTCAAATAAATGAATAAAATCTTTAAAAAAAATAATAAAAATAATAAAAATAAAAATAGAATCACAACAGGCACATAGACAGATATCTAAACAAAGGACCCCCCCCATCTCGTATCTGGGTAGCTAATCTATTTTCCAATACTGCCGCAAACACCTAACAAGCTATCCTACCACCAAATCAGAATTCATGGCACTAGTAGAATGTGTTGATGATTAACCTTGTCAACTTATTTCTTAAATAAGCCCTCCTCGTTTATGCCATGGTAGTAAAAGGTTCCCCTCTCGCGTGCGGGAAGTCCAGAATGAAAGTGGGTTGTTGCCATGGCAACAGAATACAAGGCAGAGAACTCCAGAGAAAGGGGAGGTCTCTATACCCAAGGCCACAGCCACAAGAAAGCCCCAGGCCCCAGAGCGGTAGCAGCAAAGAGAAGCAACCTGCTATGACTTCACACAGCCAGATGGCCTGCTGTTGACACAGGGTTCCCCCCAACTGTTAATTATTTGCATAACTCCGGATCATTCATTCAAAGGAAAATGAAGAATTCACTAAAATAGGCCCTGATATACTTATCAGTTTTTCTCTTTGAACAGCCTAGCATTGGAAACTTTCTCCAAACACTTAACGCAGAGACTTACATATAGAAGCCACTTCAGAAGGGTGCATTTAGCTATTTACTGGATCCCTCCTTGAGCCAGGTATTGCTCAAGATACAGAGAGGAAGAAGACAAGTTGCCCCTCCTCAGAGAGCTCCCTGTTCAGTGGGTAGACATGCATATATAATCAAGACTCACGCAAACTTACGTGCCAGCCTGATGTTACAGCCTTGCCCAGGGTCGGGGGTGGGGAGATTCAGAAGACAGGCATACCCTGGAGGAGAACGCAAGAAAGGGGAGGAAGGGGGACAGGGTACGTGCCACATGATCTGAGTCCTGAAGGACGAATAAGGAGCTAAGGGTGTTCCTTGTTTGTTTGTTGTTTGTTTTTGTCTGCTTGCTCTGAGGTACTCCTAGCAGAGAGGTGGCGAGAGCAAAGGCCCAAAGGTAAACAGTAGCACCATCCATGCTGGGAAAGCATAAGCCGTTTGCTATTTGGAACAAGAATGTGCAAGGCAGGGAATCGCAGGGGCTGAAGCTGGAGACACAGGTAACTGAAGTGTTGACAGAGCATGGAAATCCCTCCCCTGGGGGATCCTGGACTGTAGTTTCTGGACAATGGGGGCACGAACATGGCAAAACCTCCTTTCTGGAAGGACCACCGTTCGTAACAGTGTGGAGAATTGCTTAGCAGATAACATTGTAATCAAGAAGGCCAGTTCCAAGCCTGCTCCAGAACATCGAGACAAGAGACAATAACAGCCTGAATCAGAGTAGGGTCTTAAGGATGGGAAGGGTGAGGATAGATTCTAGAAACACTGAGTAAGTAAAATCACATAGCTCCTCAGCATGACTCACCTCCCCAAATCCCAAAGACACAAATCTCCACCCTCCTCTCCATACCAATTTTAACACTTAAAAAAACCTGGACAAAAAAAGGATAAGATTGGCAGCCACTGATGCACCTTCCATAGTACATAGCTTATACATGCATTGAACCACTTAAAATGATCGTACTCACTTTACACCCTATTGGCTGAGTTGATGGACAGGCAAAAATATTTCTTTCTCGGATTTATTCCAGTACACTGTTTCCCATCATTATTGGTCATGGGGGTCAGAAAAAGAAAGGAGATTTTTAGAAAGATTCTGAACAATATATCAATGCCAACTCAGAGTGACAGGCAAAACAAAACAGATAATGTTTCGTGTTGAGATAGGATCATTCCTTTGAGGCTCTCCTGGTTTCACAGTGAATATTAATTTTTAGAGCATTCCTATAAAGTAGACAAGTGGCAAAGGGGGTTGGCTCCATTTCAGTGGGGAAAAAAGAAAAGATGCTGGTGCCTGGAGAAATGAACTGATTTATCGGAGGCAAGGCTAGCTGGAGGCAAGCCTGAGGACAGAGTTTGGGCTTCTCGGTTTCCTCTCCCGGTTTTATCATTTAAACCTGTCCTAATGAGGTCATTGTATTTAACATAGCCTATCCAGATCTCATCTGAAAAGAGGAAGCAAAGACCTGGGTAATTTTCCAGATAATTTCTTTAAAAGAGAAAAAGCAACCTCTCTTCCCTCCAAATTGTTTATAATTGGTGCAATACAGGAAGTCTCACTGCTTTTTAATGAGTTGCCAAACTCAAATTCTCCCATTTAAATTTTTTTTTTTGAAATCTGCATTTGCCTGAAATATCTCAGTAATTCGAGTGAAAGGGAGGTTTTGCCTAAATTATGAAAATGACCTCAATTTACTTCTTGGTGTAGCTAAGGGACGAGTGGGCATTGCAGGGTGGTACCTGGGCTGCAGGAACCCGAGCCCTTACCCCGTGGTGGCCTGAGGTACGTGGACCCCCTTTGGAGCTGGAATGGGGACGGAGGGAAAACCGCATGCTGGAGTTTGACACTACGATTCTTTCTGTTCTCCATTAGAAATGTGTGGATCATTTTGCATGTACCAGGACTTCAACAGACACCACCTGCTTTGTTTCACTTTTATGTAGGTAGAAATGTAAGACTTACACTGGCGACTGGAAGAAATGACTCAGCTCTTACTAGAAGGTCAGCCTTGGACTCTGTTTATTTATATATATATATATTTGGTGGGTAAACTGAGCTAGGAATGATGAGGCAAGGAAAGGATGGCATTGCTTGCTTTTTTGCCAAAGCACATGTCCCCGCTCTTTGTCTGACTTTAGTCCCTGCTCTCTGCACGCAGCTTTTGCGCTGCCTCACTCAGCCACTCTCCCCTCGCTCCTTTCTTCTTGTACCTCTCCAGGTAGAGTCACATGCCTCTGGGTGAAAAGCTTGGATCACAGTGTGGTCCACGGGCAACAGTTCAGGCGAAGAGAAGGAGCCCTATCCCGAAGCAGTTTTGGAGGCAAACGATGAGTTTAAGGGGACCCCAAGAGTTTGCCTTTTTACTGGGGCTCACAGACAAAAGCTTCAGATCTTGACTATGAACAGAGGCAGCTCCTCGTGGCTGGCGTGCGGGCTGTCCGGCCACTCCCCGCAGTCAGAGGAGCCAAGAACAAAAGATGCTCGCCAGGCCACCCTGATTCCCAGCCGCCGGAGTGGCCAGGTGTCTTATACACGCTGCTCCCCACCCCTCCCCATCCTGCCGGGCTCTTGCACACACACCCGGCACGGAGTTCGCGCTCTTCTGCGGGCACACGTCTCCCCAAAGGAGGGCGGGCCCCTTTCTGAGATGGAATCACTTCATTTTCACACCCTAAACAATTACACATGATTTCCCCAAATGTGAGAGTAGTCAGCAGACTCTATCCAAATAATGGGCTGTAAGGCGGAGAGAAACGGAGGGAGGTGGGAGATGCAGGGGAAAGGGGGGGAGGAAGGCAGAGGCTCCGGAGTCTTTGTTTCTCTCCCATCGGGCTGGGAGCTAGAGGCGAATCAAAGAGACCTATCCTTTGTCCACTGATCTGACAGTCATCCCATGTTCCCACTCGGCAAAATCAAAGTGGAATGCATTCACACATTCATGTCCATTGCTCCAAAGGTGACTGAGAAATCTAAGGCTTCCTGTGCTTAGTGGAGGCAGGATTTCCACGCAGCATTGCTGTTTTCAAGGTCACAATACAATGGAAAGTTCCGCTTGCTCCACTAGAGTCTGTCATTGTTAGCACTCTCCTCATCCTCCAAGGAGACCAAAAGCATGTGCTCTGTGGCTTTAAGGGAAGAGAGAATCCTTCCCAGGCTCTCTCTATCAAGTCTAGTTAGGTTTTAGCATGTAAAGTTCCAGGCCATAAATAATTCAAAAGGCATGAAGAAGATTTTCTTCATTCTCCATCTATCCCTACACACAACACACCCCCCTCCCCTTTCTGGCTTATAACAAATGCTAATTTAATCAACTGGCAGTAAATTGCACTGGTTGCTGACTCATGCCAGACACAGCCCCTATGGACTTGACAGAGCTTTGCCATCCCATTTGGAAATGAACAATAAAGAAGTGCAGTTCTGAGCTGTCCACCTTTCTCCTTCTGTCCTCCTTTGTCTCCTCCTTTTCCTCTCCCCTCCCCCCAAAAGGATCCTTCACAAATGGATCCCTGATGTACATGCAGGCAATTCACAACGCAGCCACGCTGCCGGCAAGGGTCTGTGCTCGGTGCAAGTCCTGAGGCCTCCCGGCCACCGCTGATGGCGGGGAGTCCTCAGTGCTCCTGAAGGCTGCTGGCTAGATAAAGCCTGAGCTGCAGGGGGAGGGAGGCGGGGGACCAAGAATAAGGGTGGGAAGCCGAGTGAGGCAGAAAACCCTTGTTATCCAAGCTGTGAAAACATGTGTGTCAGGAGGCTCTCGGAAACCCCACAGACAGTGCTGGGCTGGAAGCAGACGACCCGATGGAGAGTCTTTTCTCCTCACCAAGCCAGCGAGAGTGAGGCTCCTAGACTCCTGGGGACAGCTGGGAATGGAGGGGTGGGGGCAGGAACTTCCTTAGAGACAAGACAAGAGAAGCAGGTGGAGGGCTGGGGTCAGAGAAGATGGGGCAGGAAGAAATGTCCCCACAAGAAAATGACCAAGAGAAAAGAAAATATCTATGGGAAGCCTAGAGTCTATTTCCTCTTCCTTTTGCTCTTTTATTTTAGCTATAAATATTTATCTTATAAAGAAACATTCTCCATCCCCACCCCAGAGGGATTCCTTGAAAACCTTCCCCATTGAGATCATCCAAATATTTGCTGAGCACTAACGTATAGGAAGGAAATGGAAGGTTGTTTACCCTCTTGTCTTCAAATGGCCACAAAGCACTTAGAGTGTTCCAAGCCCCATCATGCCCGTTATTCTGTTTGCTTTCTCCTTCTGACCGCCCCCTGAAGGACACAGCTGGTAGCATTCAGCCCTTCTACAGACAGGCTGGGCTCCGTGCACAAGCTGGTAGATGGCACAGTCACCGCTGATGAGGCTCCACAACTTTGGGGTCACTGGGGAGCCAAGAAAGAATGGCCCAGCGTGGGGGAGGCTTCTGCATCCAGCACACAGCATTCTAACGGACGCGCTTCCCTGACAAGAGTGGAAGGCGTGATTCACTCTGTCCTTACTTGACCAGAAGGCCCCCATGGGAGGCTGCCTCAGTGCCTCGCCTGTGAACTCCTGGGGCGGTCATAAATAAACGTGGGGCCTGGTATGGCTTCTTGGCTAAACGTTTGCACAGTAACTCAAATGAGGCAGCAGACATGAGTCAGGAGGGAGAAATACGCTGAAGAGGGGGGGCGCGAGCTGCTCAAGCCTGCGAGATGGTACTTTACCCGGAGACACTCGCTGGGTCTCCCAGGACAGACTGCAAGCCCTCCGCCTCCACTGCACCACCTGCCAGAGCCATTTGCAAGCAGCCTGTAAGAGCCGCTCAGTGAGCCAGTGGCCTGTCCGTACTCCATGCGTGAGGCCAACCAGGACCTTGCACGTTGCTGAGAGGGGCAATAAAAAGACACTAAATATTTTATCTATTTGGAACAGTCACAATTTGAATGAGGGCTTCTGTACAGCTGAGAACTTGAAGCTCAGGGATGACCTTGGATCTGCAAGGTTAGGGCCGGTGGAAATATGAAAAGACAATAGTTACTTAATTCCAGTGATCGTTGTTACGTGTTGAGTAATCAGTGGATCTCCAGATTTATCCTTGCCTCCCAGAGACAGGGCACTGGCAGCGGGTGGCCAGAGGTTATCAAGCCTCCATGATATGCTTTGTTTTCTCCAGGGGACAGTGAAGGAAGGGGCTTCTTCCAGCTGTGATATGCCAGCGTCCCAGGGTCTGAAGTAAAAGTATGTGCTGAATGAATGAATGAATGAATGATTGCCTTCCTTCCTTTGTTCATTCATAATAAAGCTCTGGCTGCCCAGAACTTGGACTTCTCCATTTTAAGTCTGTCTCCCTCAACTCCTTCAACAATTATGTTAACTTGCTCAGGCTGTCACAACAAAGGAGCACAGACCCATGTGGCTTAAACAACAGAAATGTCTTTTCTCAGAGTTCTGGAGGCTGGAAGTCCAAGATCAAGGTGCCAGCAGAGTTGGTTTCTCCTGAGGCTTCTCTCCGGCACGTAGATGGCTGTCCTGTCTTCACTCGGTCTTCCCTCTGTGTGTGTCTGTGTCCCCATCTCCTCTTCTTATACAGAGACGAGGCCCCATGGAGTAGGGCCCACCCATATGACCTCATCTTACCTTAATTACCCTTTTAAAGGCTCTATTTCCAAATGCAGTAACATTTTGAGGTCCTAGGGTTTAGGACTTCACCATGTGAATTTGGGGAGCACACAATTCAGCCTGTAAAGACAATTATGATTTCTGTGTCTCAGGACCCAATATGTTAGTCTCTATCTGCATAAACCCTTTGGTAAGCTCAGCCCCTGTCCCTGACACGGAAAGACCCAGATCTGCCCCTGCTGTCTACTTACCTGTAGTACCACCACTCCATCCACCCACCAAGGTGAGACCAAATAATTCCACAACATTTCAGGTAGTAACAGAAAAGAAGGCATTTTTTTAAGTACTAATTTTTCAGCCAGTTGTTTTCCTGGTGAAGGAAGGAGGGCAGCAAGAATAAGTATCCTGGGGGGCTATCAACCATTTACCCTTTATTTCTCGGTTCCTGCAAGCAGATTCCCTCATGTCTGTGGCCCATCCCTTGGCATGAAGGCGGCTTCTGCCTGGCTGCCTCTGTATCAACACCACATTTGAGCAGGCTCTTTTGGCCATAGAATGAGGTTCCATTTGTTTTGAACATAGATGGGGATTCAGCACTTGACCAACAAAATTTGCAGGAAAACTCCACGTGTCAGGTTTATACCTGACCCCATGGTGTCTTGTTCTTCCTCCAGGGTCCTCCCAGATCCCAACAGCAGCCTTTTCACCATTGCCCCAGCCAAAAGTCACTTTAAGGAGGCTCTTTTCCTACTTCCTGAAGCATAGGCCTATATCATTTGAAACTTATCCCTGCTAGAGAAGTCAACATCCACCCATTTCCAGGACAGGGATGCTGAGACCTCTCAGGCAGTGACTTTTGGCCTCATCAGTATGGAAGAGTGAAATGGATAAGAGTCAACAAAGAATATTCCTATGTCATTTTTTAATGTTTCAAAATCTCCCATTTAAAATTGTTCTGGTCCTAAATGCATGCTATGTATGTGCGTGCATGCATGTGTACATGTATGTGTGCATGTGTGTGTGTGCTTGTGTGTGTGTGTGTTGCTGTTGTTGTGTTGTGTTGTTTGACATCCTCCTCTGAGCCTGCATGCTGGAGGTGTGATAAATTTGGTCTTTCAATTCATATGCCCGTTGAATTCTAGAAATGCACACTGCTAGGTTTTAAGAGCATCTCCTGGTAAGTTAAATCAGAGGTAGATACTGATGCTGATATATACTCAAGCAGACAAGGAAAAGTAATTGTAAGAAAGGGGTGGGAAAATATCTCCCATTTGTCCTCTTCTTAGCTCATAATTCAAACCTACATTTCTAAATATTTTAAAATATTACAGTAAGAAAGTCTTAACTGACCAAGATTCCAAGTCAAAGAGTCTAACCGCAATGAACTAATGCTATTGGTTTCTCCACTGTGCACAGGGCACAGAGCTGTACGCTGGGCGAGAGTTGGACATGCACATCCCTGTCCTCTGGGATCATGGAATCGGAGTAAGGAAACACAGACACATAAACCACGATTAATGACAGAAAGCAGGAAAAGCTGATCGGTTCCAACTAAGTGGGACAGACTCTCGGTGCCATTGGGTTTTGGAGGCGGGAATGATGGCCTCAGTGAAAGGGTCTCAGAAGAGGTGCCACGTGAGCCAGATTAGGGGCTTAGATCTGGTCCTAAAAGCAGGAGGGACTCACTGAAGACTCCCAAGCAGGGGAATGACATTATAACCAAACTGGTGTCAGGTGAGTGCCCGGCACAAGATGTGCTTGAGCAGGTGGAAGCAAGGCTGAGAAACCAGCTTGCAGACTCTGGCGGTGGCCCAGGCACCAGCGACTCCCACCTGAGCTGAGGGCTGGCAGCGGTGAGAAGAGGGAGAGAGAGATGCTCAGGCGCCATGAAGAAAGAACAGGCAGAACGTTGAATCTTACTGGTTGTGAAGGACAGGGTCCAGGGTCCAGGGTCCTGAGCACGGGCCAGCTCTCATAGGAAGACAGCTGTCCAGAGGGATGGTCTAGTCCTGGCTGGGCAGCTTTCACCTCCTCACCTTCCCCGCACCCTAGAAACGGCAGAATCACCCACACGCCAACCTCCCCCAGTGGGAGTCCCGGGTCAAACCCAAGAATGCAGCCCTGCCCTCTCTGAACAGACAGGAAGAATGTTCAGAGCACAGGGATTAATTATGTAAGGCCAGTTTTCAAACAGAAGTCCCAGAGCTCCCTCTTGGCCTTTGTAATCCCTTCAGCTTCAACCCCAAAACCAGACCTCCACCCTGATTTTACTGAAATGGACATAGTCTGGCTATGACCCTGGATCATTCAGACTTCAGATCACATACCCCTGTCCCCTGTTGGATTTTGTCGTGATTTTGTGTTGGCCCTGTTAAGCATGCAGGGTCTTCTCTGCCCGTTCCAACAGCCCTTATTTCTATCTGAACCTCACATATGATCCCGGGGTCACATGGTCTAGGTTGAACTCATGAGGGCATCACATCCGCCTGGCCTTGTTGACATATGTCAGCTCCCGGTTCAAATGTCCCCTGAAGCCAGACACCTCTAGATTTTTCATTTATATGAAATAACTTTCCTTTATTGTCTGACTTCTGTATTTTGTTCCTTGAACTTAAAAAGCCCCTGGTACAGGCGCTCCGTGTAATTGTATCATTGTGGAAAGGGCTCTGGGAAGGAAGGCAGAGCACTGTCCCTCGAGGTCCCACTTTCGCATGAACTGGCCCAGTGACCTCTGCCTAAGCTCTTTGTGTCTCTGGGCTTCAGTTTGTTCAGGGGTAACCTGTCGGGTCATACAAGCCGATCTCTACCGACCCTTCTGGCTCTGGCGACCTGACTCCACAGGCCCCACCGTGTTGCTGAAGCCCTAGCAAACTTGACCATTCCCTTCCTGCTCGGCCCTTCCAGACGGCCGTGGGGCTACCTCCCGGTGACCCCTACCATGACCTAGGAACATCAGGTGGCCTGCCCTTTCCAGAGGGGCTGAGGAATCAAACGTGGTTCCAGGGTTCTGAACACGTATAGATGTGAATGGACAGTAGCATGAACAGAAATCGAGCCTCCATGTTTTCTTTCTCTGGGGGCGGGGGGCCAGGGAGATACCTGGGGGGCACGGGTTGGGGGTAGAAAGCAAAGTCACCTGCGAGCATACAGAAACTGGGGTGAGGGGGAGACAGCCAGAAAGGAGTGTTCGACTCTCTGTTAAAGATTCCACACCAGAAGTGAAGCTCCCAAACTTGAACCTAAAATAGCCAGATGAGTCTGAGGTGGGCGCAGATTATTGAAGGACCAGAGCTGGAAGCAGAGGCCCACTCTACCTGAGATATTCCCACGGAGGTCGTGACAGGCAGGCGTGAGCCAAACCCGGGTGGGGAATGGGGAGAAAGAAGAGTCTGAAGGCCTTAAGCCAGACAGATACCATGTTTTATGAGGAAAAGGTCAATAGAGGTGAAGGAGGAAACAGAGAAGGGAACTCATTTCTCGAGTTGCTGCTACGCACCGGGCTCTTCCCATACATCAATGCATGGAAAACCGAGAGTAAGGGCAAGAAAGCCGAGGAGGAAAACACAGGCCCGGACCAGCGTCCCCGGCTTCTAAACGGAGCGGCAGGGACGGCGCGGGTCAGCAGTGCCCAGATCATGGTGCACCCCAAGAATGATGGATCCTGGTCTTTGGCATTAGAGATGGGGGCAGGTAGTCTGGATGCCCTGCATGGCACCCCCTCCCCTCAGTTCAGACTCACTCTGACGGGGCCCACTTCAAGCTCACTCCTTTGGAGAACATGCTCGGCTTCCCTGCCTCGGGGCCTTTCCTGAAGCTGCGGGAGCTTCACCCAGGGAAAACCCAGCCCCACCGAAGGCTTACTGCTCCCTTCCCCACCCCTCAACTACCAAGAGACAAGAGCCAATGGGGAAATGGCCAGCCCCCTTCTGCATACCTGCAGCAGACACCTGGGTGATACACCCAGATGTTGGCTCCTCCCACTTCCCTGCCTCAGTCTCCCCACTCCTCACTCTTGTTTCCTGGGATCGGATCCCAAATAACTATGTACACCCAGTCCGTGGCTGAGACTCTGCTTTCAGGAGAACCCAGACCACGACAGAGGGGAGTCGGCCTGGTGGCGGCCGCATCTGGCAGAGGCATGAGTGCACGTTTCCTTTAAAGCCCCGGAATGTTAAGTACACAGAACAGATCTCTGCTCCTCTGTGGAATGACCAAAAGCGGAGCTGTGTCCTGTGGGGTAGGCAGAGACGCTACTTTGGATACAATCCACAGGGCCTTGGTCATCAATCCCCACTGAGAGAGAGAGCACCCAGTGCTAGTTCTCAGGACTGCTCGTGGAGAACACAAGCAGGCGTGAGCCCCATTGGCGTCAGGGTGGAACAGCACCTTCCCCTTCAGAGGGTTACCCTCTCCCGCCTGGGGGACGCAGCCCAGAAGTCTGCAGCAGGATCAAGCCCAAGAAAGTGTTTGTTTCAGTTTGACGCATCCCACAGTGTTTTAAAAGCCAAGGCCACTTGGCAGATGTGCAGTTCAATGGCAGTAGCCGGAGTTTCGCACTGAGTTTACACTAGGTCCTCCTACGCTTTATGCTACAGGCTGGCACCAAGGAATTTGAGCCTACAACCCCAGCTTTAGCATACTGGAGAAGAGGGCTTTGTCTTAGTCCACCCTCGCCCTCGCCCTGCACTGTGTCCTCTCTACTGCCTCGCTCCTAACTTCTCATCTCCGTTCCACCTGAGACTTCTCGGATGGTTTTGCTCTTGACCACCTCCCTGGACCTGCAACAACCATCTATCCTTAATGCCATGTTGCTTCCAGCCTAGGGAGAAGCTGAGGCAGCACTCCCCCATTTTGCCACCCCACCTTGAACTCTGACCCATGGTATAATTTCCTACCACATTAGGGCTGTACCAGGTCACGGATACTATGGAAGTGTTGAGAAGATCCCAAGGGAGTTCCAAAGCCAGAAAAGGAAAATGAAAGCCCAGGCCTGATATCTCTGTTCCCGAGTACATCAGCACTTGCGGGGTCTCTCCCTCCTGGTCCGTGGCCCAACACGTTGCTGAGGTTCAACTCCTTCAGCCCTACTCTGTCCTGCCATTCCTCTCTCCTCTAGACGCCAAGGATGGGCTGCTACTAAGATGTCCTTCTCCTCCCTTTTGAAAACCAATCCATCTTTTGTCAAGGGACCTTCTTACCCTGGCTTGCATTTTTGGCTTTTTAAAAGTTTTTAATTTAAGGGACACCTGGGTGGCTCAGTCAGTTAAGTGTCTGCTTTCGGCTCAGGTCATGATCCCAGGGTCCTGGGATCGAGCCCCACGTCGGGCTCTCTGCTCAGCGGGGAGTCTGCTTCTCCCTCTGCCCGCCAGATCGTGCTCTCGATCTCTCTCTTTCTGACATATAAATAAATAAAATCTTTAAAAAAATAAAAATTAAAGTTTTTAATTTAAAAAATTGCCTTAATAAAGTGATTTTAAGCATAGGCAACATAATCAATGGTAATTAATAGCACTGCATGGTGACAGATGGGAGCTACGCTTGTGGTGAGCATAGCATAATGTATAGACTTGTGGAATCACTATGTTGCACACCTGAGACTAAAGTAACATTGTGTGTCAACTATACTTCAATTAAAAAAAAAAAAAACTTTTAAATAAAGCAATTTCAACTCTTCAGGGAGCCAACATTCTTCTTGTAGAGACCGGGCCCTCGCCTTTACATAGCCACAGGATTAGCCCAAGATCTTTCTTAGAGAAAACGGAGCAGAGCGGTATTATTTCAGCATTAATCAACACTCAGACTTCAGCCCTAACCTGGATTTGATGCATTGCCACCATTCCATAACCCTCACAATAACAAACACATCTTTTACCATCTATAAAGGTTGTCAAGGCTTCATATTAAAGGGAATAAAGTAAAGCCTATGGCCCAGCGAGAACACTTGGCATTCTCCACCCTGTGCACATTCAAAGCTAGAGATCTGATAGCCACCTTAGAGGCAGAATGGTCTGAAGGCCAGACATCTGCACACAGATTTCCCTCTGTTTTTACCTTTCATCTAGTGCAGTGATTTTCAAATTTCAGCGTGGACAGAAATTTGCATACAGGTTTGTATGCTTTACGGGCTATACAAGGGCTTTCCAAGGCTACTATTGAGTTTATACGATGTTCACGTTATGTGTTGATTATAGAACCTAAAAATATCACTCCTAAGATGTGACTCTTCCATTTGGAAAGCTTACTTCAACATGTCTTTTGCCAACAGACGAGAATTTCTAAACGGCTGCACAATTTTAAATAGTACTTTTTTCTTGGTCTCACTACCCTTGGAAAGAGAACTCAGCCCCTGGGGACTGGAGTGCCACCCCTGACCCCCAAGTTACCACTTAGCAGCCTCTCTCTGGTGCAGTGTGGGGGGAGGGAGGGGGAGTGGGGCCTGGCTTTCTTACTAACCAGCCAGATGACCTGGGGCTACAAGACTCAATATCATTCATTTCGTCTTGGCATTTGAAAGCAGAGATCTCCCTGGGCCCATCATAGGCGTCCTGAATTTCCCAGCTTTATTTTGAGTCCTATTTCATCTGTCGCTGCTTATACCTCTGCTCAGGTTCATGGTAAATGGTCTGTTTCTGTCAATGACTTTTTCATCTATGTCAGGGAAAGGCCCATTAGACAAATCCAAAGGGACAAGTTCAGAGATTTTGTCAGTTCCCGTCACTTTCAGGTCTGGCTGTGTAGTGGAGCACAGATGCGAAACAGACTTGTCAAGATGGGCAGCTTCTTCTGGAAGAAGTTTATCTCAATGGAGAGAAGCACATGATGGGTGAAAAACATCCAAATACTGGCGCTTCGTCCTGGGAACAGCACAGGGAGCTGAAAGAGCTATCTGGGAAGAAATTAAAATAAGTCAGAGTCTCAATCCCCTGAGCCCAGGGAGAGCGGGGAGACAACAGTGCATATCCAAGACTATTTGGGGGTGCCTGGCAAGAGCCTGATATAAATGAGGGAGCAGTCATTTCTCATCCGTTATTTTCAACTTATCAGTGATCGATAATTATTGATAGGAGAAATGAAAGACAATATTTTGTGCCTTATTTCACTGAGAAAGCAGAAAAGAAGACCACATTTTCCCATTGGCAAATTAACTAAGCCCCCTGCACCACCCACTCCCTTGGCTGCATATACTCGGACCACCCCCCACCCAGCCTTCCTGCAGTGAGACAGTGTCCTGGGTGCAGCTGAAGACCAAATCCTCCTGCCCATTGCCGTCCCTTCCCCTACTGCCCTGTCACACACTCACTCCTACATCGTCCCCTGCCTTCTACATCATCACTTACTCGCTCCTTCCTTCAGCTTACAAACATGCTGAAGCACTCCCATTAAAAAACCGAAAAGCCTCTGAACTCCATTTCCCCTTTTACTTGCCGCCCATTTTTCTGCTTGCTTTTTAGCAAAGTTCCTTTCTCAGCTTCCTCCTCCTCCCATTCTGTTGAATAACCCTCAGGGAATAAAAAGTTGTTATCCGGCGCCTGGGTGGCTCAGTTGGTTAAGCGACTGCCTTCGGCTCAGGTCATGATCCTGGAGTCCCAGGATTGAGTCCCACATTGGGCTCCCTGCTCAGCAGGGGGTCTGCTTCTCCCTCTGCCCTCTTGTGCTCTCTGTCTCTCATTCTCTCTCTCTCAAATAAATAAATAAAATCTTTAAAAAAAAAAAGTTGTTATCAGGGTTACAATGATCTCCACATAACCAAATCCAACGCTCAGTTTCATAACATTTTCCCTAATTGGTTGTTCCATGTAAAATATTAATAAGTAATATAATATAATATAATAATATAACATATTTTCTTGCTTATCTGTTCATTATCTCCCCTACCCCACTGTGATATATGAGCTATTCTCATGGGAAAACAGCAACCTTGATCTCTTTACCAGACATCCCCAACTCCCAGAACACTGTGCCTGGCACATTAGGTCCTCAGTAAAAGCCTGTTAAATGAATGCTTGAAAAACAAATCAATGGATCTATTAATTACCATTAGGGGTTACAACAGGGAGCATAGCTGTGCGGGCACCTGTGTATTAATAAAGTATAAGAATCAAAATTTCTTTGAGACACAGCTGTTGTTTCTGTAGCCCAGTATCTGCAGTGGTCTGGGGAGTGACGCTGTCCACTCTCCGGAAATGGAGTGGTGGGCAAGAAAAGGAGAGCTAATACTTTTGAGTGTCTACTACAGGGCAAGTACTGAACCAGCCACTTTCATATACATTTCCTCACTCCTCACAACCTATAAGATAGGGGCTACTATTATCTCCATTTTGCAGATGGAGAAACTGAGGCAAAAAGAGAGGCTGAGGCACCTGGGTGGTGCAGTTGGTTGGGCCTCCAACTCTTGGTTTTGGCTCAGGTCATGAGATCAAGCCCTGCGTCAGGCCCCAAGCTTGGCTCAGAGTCTGCTTAAGATTCTCTCTCTCCCTCTCCCTGTGCCCCTCCCCGACTTGCTCGCACACGCGCTCTCTCTCTCTCTCTCTCTCTCAAATAAATCTTTTTTTAAAAAGAGAGAGAGGCTAAATAACTTGTCCACATTCACCCAGACATGAGTTCAACATGATGAGCCCATATGGTTTGCCAGTTCTTTGGTGCTCAATATCATGAATTCACAGAAAATTAGGAATTCACAGAAAATCAAAGTAACTGAGCTGATACGGACAAACGTAAGTCAAGGTTTCCAAAGTAAAATACATATTCGTTTGGGAATATTTGTGTTGTTGTTTTTAGTGTCAAAGAACATCAAAATGTCACTAAAGTCAATATAACAAACGAGTTCGAAGTGATTTTATTGTTTGTTTCCTTTTCTTTTTTTTTTTTTTAAAGATTTTATTTATTTATTTGAGAGAGAGAATGAGAGAGAGAGAGCAGGATGGGGGGAGGGTCAGAGGGAGAAGCAGGCTCCCTGCCGAGCAGGGAGCCAGATGCGGGACTCGATCCTGGGATTCCAGGATCATGACCTGAGCCAAAGGCAGTCGCTTAACCAATTGAGCCACCCAGGCACCCCTGTTTGTTTCCTTTTCTAAGCATACTCACAAGAGGCTCAGAACCATTATTCTCAGGATACGTGTAGCTGTAGAGTAGCCATCTGGCTAGGGCTGCCAGATAAAATGCAGGATGTCCAGTTAAATTTGAACTCCAGATAAAACATAAATAATGTTTTCGCATATGTATGTCTCAAACATTGCATGGGACATACTAACCTTTAAATATTTATTGTTTATCTAAAATTCAAAACTAGCTGTGCTTCCGCATTTTATTTGCTAAGTCCGGCAACCCCACACCTGGTCAAATGCTCCCTCACCCCTCCTGAGCTCATCCCCTCGCTCTGCCAGACAGGTTTTATCCAGGCAATAAGGACAGAGAAAAGAAGGGAGAGAGGGACACTTTGTAAAGACTCTGAAGCAATAAAAGACAAATGACTCTCGTCCTCCTGTTCCTGAAGGAGTGATCAGGAACACTGTGAGAAACATTTCAAAATAGGTTAAGTTCACCTTCAGACACATTTGAGCCCCACCTTGGCCTCTTGGGCCTTCTGTTTGCTGCTCAGAAACTGAACAACGTGGCAAATCCCTTGCAATCTCCAGCCTCAGTTTCCCCATCTGCAAAATAGCAGTCATCACAGAAGTTAGAAAGGAAATGAAACCGGTGATGCGACATTACTGACTTCTGGGGGCATGCTGGCTGGTCCAGACCACTCTGAACCTCTTTTTTTTTTAAGATTTTATTCATTTATTAATTTACTTTTTTAGAGATTGAGAGAGCGAGAGCAGGGGGAGGAGCAGAGGGAGAGGGAGGGAGAATCTCAAGCACACTCAGCGCTGAGCATGGAGGATCTCATGACCCCGAGATCATGACCTGAGCCAAAATCAAGAGTTGGATGCTCAACCGACTGAGCCACCCAGGAGACCCTGAACCTCTTAAGCAGAAACCTGAATGATTAGAAGAAAGCAGCCATGTGCAGAGAGAGAAGGTATGTGTGTCTGAGCACCTATAGATAAGATGGAGAGGATGAGGCCCAGAGGGAACAGCACAGTCGAAATGTTTAATGGGGACAGAGGATTCCATACTGACCTGTTTTTTAACAACAATAAAAGAAACCAGATTTAGAGTAAAGTTAAAACTTGACGATTGGGGCAAAGCAAAACTAATCTATAAATCACGTTCCCTGAAGTTGATTTAGGTGGCGAACTGAAGTGCATGCTAAATGAGGAAGAAAATATAAAGACTGGGAATAAACACAGCTTGGAGTTATGATCAAATTAAAGTTACAACAAAATTAACTCCATCGATACCTGATACTGTGTATCTTGAAGTAGGGCACTGCTATGAAATGAATTGTTTCCCTCCTCAGATTCCTATGTTGAAGCCTTTAACCCCCACTGTGACTGTATTTAGAAATAGGACCTTTAGGAGGTCATTGAGGTTAAATGTGGTCATAAGGGTGGGATCCTAATGCAATGGGACCTCTTATAAGAAGAGGAAGAGAGAGAGCTCCTTCACCCCACATGCATGCACCTCCATGTGAGGACCCAGCAAGAGGGTGGCTGGCTGTCTGCAAGCCGGGAAGACGGCTTTCACTGGAACCTGACCTTGCTGGTACCCTGATCCCAGACTTCCAGCCCTCAGAACTATGAGACAAATTTTTGTTGTTCAACCCACCCAGTCTGTGGCACATTGTTATGGCAGCCTGAGGAGACTAAGACAGACAGTGGGGAATGAAAATCTGTTTACAGGAGCATTGACACACTGGTTTTAAGAGTTTATTATGTAAAAAGGCTATAGTTACTTAATATCAAGTAGAATATGGAACAAGAAAGAAGGATGGACAAAAACAACCTCATAGTTAATGGAATAAATAACTAGGAACAAAGCCTCTTTTCCAGTGTCAGGACCAGCCTTGGTTTTACCAAGGTCCCAAACAAAAGGACTTGATCATGGGAGATCAGACATCTCACTTAGAGCACACACATTGAATTAGCAAAGGCAGATGGGCAGCACCAGGAGAGTATTCAGCACCAATTAGAAAGATATGAATTCTGTATTTTAAAAATATACAAAAAATTCTGAGATCTTAATTTATTATTTTATCCATTCTCATTTTTCTTTTGCTTGGGTTACAAAGAAAAAGAACAAGGAACAATCTCTTGTCTAAGGTTCACTCATTCGAGGCACCACATTAGGAATGGGAGGATTTAAGATCTGATGACATGGGGTTCCTGCTCACAAAAATGTACAGCTCTGTAGGAGAGATGCTCAGAAAATCTGAGCAATACAAAGGTGGGTTTGGAAAGACATTGGATGAATAACTGTCATAAGACTGGATGGACAGAGGGATGGATGGAGGGATGGAGGGATGGAGAGATGGATGGATGGATGGATGAAATAGTGATTGTTACAGAAGCTCCAGAAGGGCTTAAGTCCTGAAATGCAGCCTCCGGCTGTGTTCAACCTATTTCACCATAGGTATTGACCGTTCTCTGACAAATGACAATACCCTATTCATGCCTCCTCCACTATGAGCACCTGAGAAACATGGACTATCTTATTTAAATTTCTTTTCCCAAAAGCCTATTTTGGCTCCCTGACATGGGACCCTGTCAATCCCATCAATCTTGCCCACATTGTCTGAGTGGTCCTAGTCCCCTGTCATTAGTGGGAGCCTATTTAATAAACTCATTCACTCATTCATTCATTCAGTCATTCAACAAATATTTATTAAGTGCTCGCTATATGCTATGCATCGTCCTAAGTTCTGGGGATACATTAGAAAGCAAACATGCTTACATTATGCTGGGAAGAAACAGAAAATAAACCAAAATATAAAATATACGGTACATCAGACAATGAAAAGTGTTGTGGAGAAAAGTAAGGCAGGGAAGAGGGATAGAGCAAGCCAGAGTCAGGGCTGCCATGTTTAAAGGTGTGGTCAGGGAAGACTCACCAGGAAGGTGACCTGAGAAGCAAAGATCTGAAGAAGTTGGAAGGATGGCCCATGTCACTCTCGGGGGGGGGGGGGGAGGAGGGGAAGATTCCCCAACCAGAGAGAAGAGCGAAGTTCTGAGGTGGGAGCATGCCTGGAATGGAAAGGACAACAGTAGACAGACGATTGCATCGGGACAGAGGGTTGGAGGGAGAGAAAAGCAGGATATGATGTCAGAGAGATGAGAGGAAGGGAGTGGTACAGGGTCCTGTCAGCCCCAATAAGGATTTTGGTTTTTACTTTGAGCCTCTGAGGGGTGATATGACCTGACGTAGGTTTTAGCAGGATTAATCTGGCTGCTAGAATCAGACTGAGAAGTCGCGGTGGCAAAGGCAAAAGCAGGGAAACCAGTTAGGTATTTTGACAATCGAAGTGAGAGAGAGTGGTAGCTCCAGCCAGGTGTTAGTGGCAGGGGGGGTGAAATATTTAGGTTTTTAAATATCTTTGAGTAGAGCCTAGGATTTGCTGATGGTCTGGATGTATCCCTGGTATCAGTAACTGGCAATGCTGTATGGCATCTTCTGCTGAGGGACCTCACTTAACTGATTGCTAGCCCAGTTTGAATTGGGATCCTTCTAGAACCACCAGTTCCTGCTCCCCTCCCCCCAATAAATGTGATTTGGATCAATGGTCACTCCATCCCTATACCCTCTACTGATTCCTCAGCCTTTTTCTCAAGCCCAACCCAGGGTCCATCCTACCAACCCTCCATTTCTACCCCTTCCCACTTGCACTTAGATTCCCACAAGGATGGGAACTATGGGTTTTGAAGGAAGAAAAAGCTTTACCCAAATGAAAATGGGTCCTAGTGGGGAGCGTGATTCTAAGCCAGGATATCAATGAAGGGGAGGCATTGGGCCACATATTGTAGCACTGAAATGATCAGAACAGCAAGGCCAGATGTTGAAAATTAGCACCTTTCTAGCTTCCTATCCAACACCTGTTTCCAGATTTCAAGACACTTTAGGTCCAAATGAGATCTACCCAGTTGGCATCTGAGATCAAGAATAGATATCTAAAGATAGCAGCTCTTGCAAATTGTTAGTCCTAGTTAGGATTGTTTAGGCAACAAAAAAAGGAAGAAGGGAGAAAAAAGAAGAAGGAACAAAAATTTAAAAAAAAAAAAGACTGGTTTTTTCCTGTTAGCTATTTTACAAAAACCAGCAATGGGTTATTATCACATTCTACACAATCTACCTAACTCTTGAAAAGAATCCAAACCATCAACCTCCTTTATGTTACTCTATGATTTAGGGCAGGACTTCACTGAAGCAACAGTTAAGAAGAAATCCTCTCAGGGAATGAGGCTGAGAACGCTAAGTCTAACCAAATCATCTTTTGGTATTAAAACACACGCTGCATAAATACTTGGGAACGTACTTGATGCAGTAGATCCTGACTTCCTGCTTTTCAGATTCCTGATCAGGATTTCCAGGCATTCAGAAATGCTGGGGACTACGTGCGCACGTGTCGCTGTTTTAAAGGACCCAATACTATAATTCTTGCATGTGGAAGTTTTCCACTGCCTTCAGTTTTACTATTATAAACCACCAAATCCTCGAAGATTGTGCTAGGGAAGTTTGGAGGCATGCTTCCAGCCTCCTGGTGGAATAAATTATAAGATGTGATGAAGTAGTTATTTTCTAGGACTAGTTGTGTTTTTATTCCTCCCACAAACAAAATGCAAACCATCACAAATTAAATAGATTCCTCAAGGTCCAAAGGAGGCTTCTCATGCCAGCTTTTGTTTACTCAGCGGTACTGTGGAAAAAGATGTTAAAGGGCCAGCCTCACAAGGAAACTATTTTAACAAAAGGATATGAATGGGAAGCAGAGGACTGGAAGGCCTTACCCTCCAGAAATCTGGTGCTTACCAGTGACATGGTGGGTAAGCACCAGTTTCAGCCCCTGTCCAGCCCCTTCCCTTTATGTGTCTCCCTCTGAGGTCTCCAGTTGACTAAAGCCGCAGGTTGTTCAGAACGCTAGCTCCCTAGAACCTACCACCCTGGCCTTCACCTCAGTCATCCAGAAAACCTTGCCAACAGCTACAACGATGATGGACTTTTCCACCAGACACTACTCTCACCCATGTCTCTGCAGAGGCTTTTCCCCGCTGAGGCTGAAGGGGCCAGACTCACTGTCGACTGGAGTACTTGGCACTGCTCCTGTGATTTTGAATGCGTGGAACCCGGATGTGCAACTCAGAACTCTGAAACCACATCTAGGCAGCATCTCCACACACTGACAGCAGGTGCAGGGTCCAAAATAGTCATATTGTGGCCCATGATGTATGTCCACATGCCTCCGTGCTCTAGCTCCCACATGTGCACAGGAAATGGAATCCCTAACACCCAGGCCTTTCATACTGCACACTGTCTATAACGGGGGGGCCACAGGAGTAGGGTGGCCCAGTGACATCTGAAATAGCTCTAAGAAAGTCCCCCTCTGTCATTTTATGCCACCATCTGTCTAACTCCGCTCCTGACCCTCCCTTTACACCAGTTGATCAGAAATACCTGGTGGTGGTCAGTTTGGGGTGCCTGTCAGTTTTAGGAGGTCCATCAGTTTTGGGGGTGCCCATCCACCCACACGCCTTTTTTAGCATCCACCCCTCCTGAAGGCCACTGCCATAGGACCTGATGCATATTCTCACGTTTGTGCCAAAATGAAAATATGCATAACAGATAACTTATTCAAAACCCAAAGTCTAGTTAGTGTGGCAATAGAAATTAATAGGCATCATATTCTTCATATTCTCTTCTTTAACATACTTCTGGATGGAAATTATAACTGAAGCCAGAAATTACAAGCTTCAGTGAGCAGATTAATGAGAAACCTTGAACTTTTGGGAGATAATCAACACAGGTGTTTGCATAGACAAATCTTTCAGTTAGAAATTACATCTTGATAAATGGTTGAGAAAATTATTATGGAATAGTTACATACCAGTTACCGTAACTTAAGCTGCATCAGTGCAGTGTCTGTACTTTATCTTAAAGTGGGGTTTCTAGGCCTGTTTCTCACTTTGTGCAAGGAGATTTCATATGGTATTCCAAGGTATGTTTCGATAGTTCTCAGAACTATTATCCTATGGCCTTAAAACAATAAATGTTCATTATGGGAAACCACACATATTAAAGTTTGTTGTAGAAATGTGTTGTTGAACTTTGTGGTTTGTAGTCAAAAACAATGTGTGTTTACTCATTCTAAGTTTGTCATAGGAGCTTGATAGGAACCACCAATCTTGTGATAATTACCTCAGTATTAGTTCACCACTTTAGATCTAATCTACTTAACCACTATAAAGGGGCTGTGTGGTATCTCTTAAAATTAAGAACATAGCTAAAGGCATTCCTGCTCATAAAGATTTATTTTACAAGTATAATGAAAGTGTTGATAACCGTGTATCTTTTAAACACAATGAGAACATGATTTGCCTCGTTAGTAACAAGATTCTAGGGATTCCACCATTTTCAGTTCAGAAAAGGATGTCGTCTACATGGAGTTTTTAAATAAACAAGTGGGTAAGCTGAATAATGAAAAGAAAGTCACTCAAAGGGTAATTTTCATGACAACCTGTTGAAGACGAGAACACAGGCTGTAGGACTCTACACAAAACTACCTAGTTTAGAAGGTGGTGTATGAGAGGTGATCAATAAACCCACTTTGAATCTGATTTGCAACAATTGAAGTTCTTTTCTACTAAAGGTAGTCAGCCCATTTCTAGAGACAGAGGTAACAGACAAAGGTCAAGATGCCAAGGATACTCTCTGGAATGTTATCTACCTACCCCAAGCCAAAAATTCCCACTCCATCCTCAAGAGGTAGCTGTGAGAAGGAAGTCTTCTATCTGAAATGTCCCAAGAAGAGGACAGGTACGTTGTTTCTTCTCTAAATCGGGTCACCTTTCTCTGCTCTTTCAGGAGCCTTTCCCAAGTCCCAGTGCCATGAGCATGGCTTGGGATACTTGCTCTGCCCCATTAATGCCTTCCTCTTCCTGAATCAGAGAGAATCAGTCCACCCCCGAATTCACATACCTATCCCAAAGACCCACAGCCCTTCTGCCCAGCTTCTCCTTCAAGGGAGGATCTGAAGGGAGGAGTGCTGGCCATAATCCTCCTCCAGCTATTCAGGTTCTGTCTCAGCTGCAGAGAACCTCCTCACCTGAGGTCACACTCTTGCCCTTGCTGAGAGAGGTGCCCACTGGGCACGGCTTCAATGGCAGCATTCACTGCAGCACTCCTGGCCATGCTGGCCAAGGCCTTTTGGTACATGAATCATGGCTCAGTTTCTTCCCCTGCCAGGTCCTGCTTCTGGTTCCTTCTTTTCACAGGTGTTGGATCTGATGAGCATGTTGTTCCAGAAACTCTAGCTCGGTTTCTGTTTCTAGAGAGTCCCGGGACAGCTGTTACATCTTTTGATCTCTTCATGAGACTACAACCAAATGATCAACCCGACAAATAATTCAAGTGAAGGGAGAGGAATGTCTGGAAGCCAATTAGACTATATCAGTGGATCTTAATATTTGAGCCTTAAGAAGTAGAACCGTGTCTTCAAATAAGACCTTTGCAAAACCATAAAGCAGAATAAAGTGGAGCATCTCAGTTGAAACACCACAGAGTCACAGAGAAATGAAAGTCAATGGACCAAATAGGTCAGGCATCGGAATGCTTGGGGCATTTCAAAAATACCGATGTCTGGCCCTCACCCCTGAGATTCAGTGTCAACATTGTAAAAGTCCTTCGGGTGAATCTAGTAGAGGGCTTGGGCTGAGAACTCACGAGGTCTAAGGCACTCCACTGGTTCCTAACACAAGATTGCCCTTTCCCCAATATGGACATTTAGAACAGGGCCTCCACCACCCAAGACTAAAGAACCAACTCCAAACCTTTACACTAACAGAGGGCTTTATTTATTAATCACTCCTGTGATAGCACTGGCTATATTCTCCTCCAAAAATCAAACAAAAGAAATTACAGATGAGCTCAAATCCCCTTTGATGTCCCTCATGCCCAGTATTTAAGGTTTCTCTTCCTGCTTTTGGAGCCCAATTCTCCTCTGCTGCCAAATCTCCTAGATTGGCCCCAAAGTTCCCACTAAGAAAAGAGACCATTTAATGTGGGAAGATGCTACACTGACCTTACCTGGGCTTCCATAGCAAACTTCAGTAGGATACCTGGCTTTGTTGTTAGCCAAGGCCTATCTGAATAGTTACATTGCATAGTTTTCCTTCTACATTCTGAAGCTGGAGAAAGATGAAAAAGAGCCCTTCTCAATTGGTCGTCCTGCCTGTCACCTTTTTTATAGGAAATTTTCATTTTCTGTATCTTATCAATAGAGGAAAGAGCTAGGATTTAGGTAGTTCTTAAATATATATGCTGGCCCCATGTTTAGTCTGTCTAGCCCCCAACGTACTTGAAAATTAGCATGATTGTATTTTCTCTAGTTACCTGTAAGAAAAAAAACACATTTTTTAGAATTTTGTTGGTTCTCTCTGTAGAGGCCCTTTCAAATATTTGATTTTACTTTTTTTGTTGTTAAAGTTGATAGCTAGTGTTAAAGTATCGTACACAATGTTTGAGATTATTCATGGTCAACTATTCAAGGATCCTTCAGTTCTTGGTCAGCTTATAATTTCAACTCCATTTAGTGCTGCAAAAATAGTAGCTTCCTGATCACCCCTGTTGCTAAGAGTCCCTCTCTTAGGAAACTTGGATATACTCAATGATCTCATCTCCAATTTGATTACAACACTGATGCCAGAAGAATTGTTATAGTCAAGGAAAATGGTTTTGATTCTACAGAGCCAACATATGCTGAACACCTAATATCCTCCCCAAAGATGTATATGCATTTATGCATATATTCATGAAGAATATGTGGTATTATTTTGTGGGTACTATATAAAGCTTTTTATTATTTGTACTCAACAACATATACATATCTTTTTGTTTTTTAAATAAATATTTATTGAAGTATAATATACATTAAGAGAAGAGCACAAATCCTAAGTGTAAAACTCAAAGAATTTTTACAAGGTGAACATTCCCCCAGTAACCAGCACCAAAATCAAGAAAAAGAACATTACCAGCACCAAAAAATCCCCCCTCATGTTCTCTCCCTGTTTCTAGCCCCTGATCACTAACCTAATTTCTATATCATGTATTAGTTTTGCCTGTTTGCCTACTTTATGTCAACAGAATTATAATATGTGCTCTTTGGCATCTACTTCCTTTTAACATTATCCTTATAAGATTCATACATGATTTGTACATAGCAATAGTTTGTTATTTTCATTGATTGAATACAACACAAATTATCCATTGTATTACTGATGGGTGTTTGGTTGGGGTATTCTATTATTAATAGAATCGCTATGCATGCTCTTATATATATCCTTTAGTATATGCATGTAAGCATTTCCTCTGAGTAGAGGTCTAGGAATGGAATTGCTAAGTGATAAGATACACATACATTCAGCTTGGCAGATACTGCCAAACACCTTCCTAAAACGATTGCACCAATGTATATTCAGAAGTATATGAGAGTTCCAGTTGCTCCACATCCTCTTCAGCACTTGGTATTTTTTTGTCAGTCTTTGTTTTTATTCTAACCATTCTGGTAGGTAAGCAGTAGTATCTCATCATGGTTTTAATATATATTTTCCTTAACTATCAATAAGGTTGAGCACTTTTTAATAAGTTTATTGAACATTTGAATATCCTCTTTTATGAAGACTGTTAAGTGTTCTGTCTATTTTAAAGCTTCAGTAGATTAAGACAATGTATTATTGGCATTAGGATAGACAAATAGACCAATGGAAAAGGATATAAATTCCACACATATATGATCACTTGATTTGTGATAATGTTAAAAGTGAGGAACAGTGGGAAGAAAATGCCTTTACAGTATTGGGAAAAGTTTTCAATTAGCAATAATCGCGCCTCGGATAAACCTCATTGGCTACGATACTGCCACTGCGCAAAGCTAGAAAATGCCTTTACAGTAAATCATGCTGGGCCAAAAGGATATTCATATGGGAAAAAATACATTGCAATCCCTATCTCACTCCATAGCAATGCAAAAAGTAAAACAATAAAAAGTTTTTAAGAAAACAAAGAATAATATCTTAATGACCATGAGGAGGAAAATGATTTCATAAACAAAATACAAAAAAGCACTAAATATAAAGTAAAACAAGTTATAAATTATAGTACTTTAAATTTCTGTTTGTCAAAGGGCACCAACCATTAAGAGAGTGAAAAGGAAAATCATAAAAGATATTTACAATTCATACATTTAACAAAAGACTCATATCCAGAACAGATTCTTTCAATTCCTGCATATTATTCCATAGTATTGTATATCATAGTTTATGTCTAACCCCTAGTGATGACCATTTACTATTTCTCCTTACTATCTAAAGAAATGTGGTAATGAATACACACTTGTACATCTTTGAGTGTTTCCTAATAAATTACCCAGAAGTGCATTCATGGGATAAAACAGAGAGTTTCAAACCACAAAGGCCATGGGGAAAGATTTTTTTTTTCTTCAGATGGGTTTTCTCCCATCTTGCAAATCTCATTCTGAAACTAATTGTCTGCACTTTCTTTGCCTGAGCCTTACCAATTTTCCTTTTTGTGAACACCCTAGCATAGCTTAACCAGAGTACACTGGTTTACAGAGAAGCCTTAAGAATTCTGATGAGGAGGAATTAAAGGACATAAGAAAATGTTTAGACAAGAAAACTCTCTAATATTCTCTCAAAGATTTTCTTCTTGGCTTCTCAGCTTTCTTTCTTTTTTTTTTAAGATTTTATTTATTTATTTGAGAGAGAGCGAGAGCGCGCGCACGCGCACGAGCAGAGGGGAAGGGCTGAGGGAGAGGGGGGAGGGGTAGAGGGACAGGAAAAAGCAGGCTCCCCACTGAGCAGAGAGCCCTACATGGGACTCCATTCCAGGACCCCAGGATCATGACCTGAGGCAAAGGCAGACACTTAACCGACTGAGCCACCCAGGTGCCCAGCTTCTCAGTTTTCTAAAAGAAATTATATTTATGTCACAGTTACTGACTTGAGCAGTATGTCTTGCATGTGGATGGGAGGCAAGCATCCTGGGCCTTTTAAAATAAGAAATATATCAAGTACCACCTTCAATTAATTGATTAATTTTTTGGTTACTAAAGAAAGATCAGACATCTCTCATTTTCAACATTATTTATTGAAAGTATTTTTCAAATATATATTAGTCTACTTTCTTGCTTTGGTAAATCCAATCTCTTGAATATAGCTGATTATTTCTTTATAGGTATAAAATCTTAGGATCCTTTGGACCATAATTTGAACATGAATCTTCTCAAACATGGCATTGATGAAAGAAAGTGCCCCTGGAACATTATGCCTTATAGTAGACCATAAATTTTTTAAAGGCAAGGACTACATTCAAATTCTGATTCTATTAGGTATAAGGTTTGTGATCTTGAGGGAGAGTGTCTGATTCTCAGTGCTCCCATCTGCAAGCACTCGGGTTGTTGGAAGAATGCAAGTTCCTAGTATACAGTGCATGGCACATAGCAGAACTCAGTGAATGTTCCTTTCCTTTCTCTGAAACAATTTTTTTCTGGAATCAAATGTAAATGAGTGTAGGAGATAGGAACAAATTTTTCTGATACTAAGGTGTAAAAGGAAAAAATTAAAAGCCTAATATGATTTTTTTGCCTTGTGAATTTCATCTCTCACCTGAAAGTGAGGTGACACAGAGAATTCTAGCATACCGAGATTTCTAATTATTTGCTTCCCATTAGTGATTGGGCAAACCTTCAGGCAAGCAACTTGGCAACATGTATCCCACTTCCTTTGCCCCAGCAATCCCTCTCTACTAATTCATCCTAAGGAAATAATTGAGCATGGACAAAGAATGAATGAACAAGCATATTCAGTGGAAGATTGTTTATAATATTAAAACATCAGAAACTCATCAATATGAGATTGGATCAGGCATAGAACAAAATATTATGAAATCTTTAGGAATTACAATGTAGCTTCATAGTTATATATTTATAAGATGCCCACAAAATATTGTTGAATGGATAAAGCAATTACAAAATATTATATATTAAATATTTTATTCCACTTCTGTCAAAAATGTATGTAACTGTATGTATGTATGCATAGAAAAGTCTTGAAAAATACACACCAATACGTTCATATGTTTATCTCCAAGTGTTAGAATTATGGATGACTTTCTTTTGAATACCTTTGTGTTTTATCTGAATTCTTTTACAGTAAACATGTATTATTTCTATAATCAAAAGATAGTAGAGCTATTTTTATTTTGAAATTTTCAAAAAAAATGCCAACTGATAATCCTGTATTAAGAAATCCTGAAAAAACCAACTCTCTATGGACCTTCATCCATCCTCATTTAAAAAGGAGAAGTCTCATTACTGCTGCATATATCAGAGTTTCTCAATGTCAGTACTGTGAACATTGGGACTGAAAAACTCATTGTTGGGAAAGAGTGTCATGTGTCTCAAAGACAGTTAACAGCATCCCTGGCCTCTACCCACGAAATACTAGTAACACACCATTCCCTTCCCCCTGAGTTATGACATCCAAAAATGTCCCCAGACATTGCCAGATGTCCTCTGAGGGCTAAACAGACCTGGTTGAGAAGACTGCTCTAAGAAAACCCCACATTTGCCACTTAGTAGCTGAGAGATTCAATCTTCCTGGGCTTCCGCTTCCTCATCAACAGAATGTCTACATTAACTTTAAGGTATCTTGGTCCTGAAATCTAGAGTTTTATGGGCTGGCAGAAAATCAATTGGTCCAAAGGGAAAGTGATTGGTCCAGAGTCATGCAGAAAACCAAAAGTACAGACAGAAATGTAGCTTGGTCTCCTGATTACAATCATACACTCATCCTTCATTTGTGTGACAAATATTTATTGAGTGCCTACTTTTTCCCAAGCACTGTTACAGGCACTAGGAAAGAGTAATAAAGGAGAAAATGAGATCCGTGCTTTCATGGAACTTACCTTCTGATGAGAAAAATAAAGCATAATCATAAATTAATAAATGGCAGTATTTTCATAGTGATGAATGACATAAAGTAGGTTATGTGATAGTGGTAGCCACAGGAAAGGTGTTGGGGACATTAGGTAGGAAGGCCCGGGAAGATCCCTGGAGTTGATACTTGAACTAAGACCTGAATGATAATAAGGAGAGAACCAAGCAAAAATCAGTGGGAAGAATGTCCTCACCAGAAGGAACGGAAGTGCAAAAGTAGTGAGATGAAGAAGAGTGTGGAACTGTATTCATGATACAATAATAGTAGTATGAACCCAATAAAAGAGCACAAAGGAAAGAGTGTCAACTTTTACTCTTAACAAGAGTAAAGGTAAGGTAAGGAAAAGGTAAATGGAAAAGTAATCTCTAATTTTTCCATAATAGAGTGAACTATGCTAAAATTTAAATCCAGGAAAAGCCCTCATATTATGACCTTCTTCAATAATGCAATTGAAAAATTTGTGTTTGGGGAAATTCTGGAAACAAATGCCCCAAAACTCATCAATGCCTCTCTATCACCATTTAGTACTAGGAGGGGGGTGCCAAGAAGATGTCACCGAATTGCTAAAGCAATAAATTGAGGGGATAATCTTTTTCATGGTTGGTATGCTCAGGGGGAATGGGTCCAGCAGATAAAATGATAACTAGATTTAGTTGACAATTTGCTTTGAGTAAAATGTCGAGCTTGTAAATAATTTAAAAATAGCCTGTCATTCAATTTGCAGCATGTCCTTTAAGAAATTTTAATCGATGCAAAACACATTTCTCAAACACAAGCTTCTAACCCCTGTGAAACCAGCTATCGGTCTAAACAAAAAGCTGAGACGTGGTCAGAACAGTGTGTGTGATGCTTATGAAGGAGAGTGAATTAAGCTGCAGCCCCAGAATCCCGTATTATGACAATATCCTGCAACTTATGAATTAGCTCTTGAGACAAAATGTAATGTGGAAACACACCCCTTGCTCAGCTTTTTGCTCAAGGGCACCGAGAAGCTGAGGTTTCAATCCATTCCTCAGAAACAATCAACATGCACATAAACTCTGTGCATTCTGGCTGCAAATGGATTGGTATTTGTTACATTTGCCAAAAGCACAGCATTACAGAGAAAGAATGGGAGGGAAAGGTGGAGGGAAGGAAGACAGAGCAACCATCTGAAATTAGGGGGTAGTGTCCCCTTGAGAAGAAGAACTCAAGGACAAAGAGGCACAGGACAGGATTTGGGGATGGGGGATCTCTCCTGACTCCCGCACTGTCACTAAGCTAAGCTAAACCCCTTTCTACCCTGCCCTGCATGTTGCAAGGGAGAGAACTAGCCATTGTTCCAAATGTGGGAGGAGCGGGTAGCCACCTTTTCCAGGCCAGCTGCTTTCCCTCTGGACAGCAGGAAGCCGAGGCATTGGCTTTTCTTTGTACTTCTCCAGCGCTGCCCAAGCCTGCGCTGCTGGGTCACACAGCCTGGTGGCCTTCTCTGACTCAGCTGTTCTTTTTCCATAGAACTTTTTATCAAAGGAAACCAATCACTGTCCAGCCCACAGCGCAGGGAGATGCGGCAGCAAAACCCCAAGGACAATAGAAAGCTCTGTTCCTTTAGGTTGAAACTCGGGGAGAAGGTTTTTCATTTTTTCCCTGCTTAGATCCCCAGGGTTTTTTTTATTTTCTTCTTTCTTTTTCTTTTTTTTTTTTTTTTTCCCAACACTGACATAGATTATGAAGGCATCATCCTAAAATGCAAGCATGGCAGCACCAGTTTGGGAAATAGACCAGCACCATTGGAGAATAAGGACACTCTCTAAGTGTTGAACTAAAGTTGGCTACATGTTTGTTTTTAATGAATTTGTTATCATTGATCATCGCAACATATATGTACTGATTTTATCCCTTCAGTCTTGGATGCTAAATAATCTGCAAAACTGCTAATCCTGGATAGATAAAGATAATAGATAATGGTGCATTATTCATAAATGCTGTATAGCAAGATATACATTATACAACTGTTAATCTCTAGCAATATCATTTTCATATTCATCTGTTATTATTTCATGTAAACCAGATTGTCAAAAATTTTTGAAAGGTGATTTTTTTTAAAAAGATTTTATTTATTTATTTATTTGAGAGAGAGAGTGCACACACCAGCAGGGGGAGGGGGAGGGACAAGCAGACTCCATGCTGAGTGTGGAGCTCAATGTGGGGCTCAGTCTTATGACCCTGAGATCATGACCTGAGCTGAAACCAAGAGTTGGCCACTTCATCGACTGAACCACCCAGGTGTCCCTGAAATGTTGATTTTTAAAATCTGCTCTTATACCAAAACATCACTTCCTCCTTTCAATCTAATACAACCATGGAGACTGCATGAGGACATTGCTTCCTTCCCTCCACCTCCGGCCCAGTTTATACACATGGCCACGCTCCCAAAGACATGCATACATGCTGCTTGGCTGTGTTATTGACTGTTGAGAGGTTTCCAGCCTGTCTTTGTCCCAAGGTCAACCAGAAACAAGCTTCACTTTTGTCTTCATGTAGGAAGGTTTCTTCATTGGTAAGCCTATTTAAACTCCTTTGCAGATATTGAACCAAATCTGCTCAGCTGCAGCCTCCTGGGGCCTTTCACTCAGGGCTAAATATAAATAAATACTCATGTAGGACAGCTTTTGATGAAACATTAAAGATGGCTCTAGTGTATGGCTTCTAGATTCTCTATTTTGTCTACGAAAAATCCATGGTGGTAGAGAGAACCCTAGCCATGGGAAGGGAAGATTTGTAAATTGCTGCCTATGGACTCCCTGGGACTTAATGGCATAGGGCAAAGAGGCAGCTGATCTTGGCAAAGGGAGCAAGATAAATAAAATTAGCCACTAAATCAGCTTCCCTTAAAATACCAGCTGTCAACTTCTTCCAACATTTATGAATTTGGGGGCATGTTACTCTCACACTGTGTCTCACCCAGGATCAAGTAGCATTGCTCCTTTCAGTTGGGAAAGGGTCCCCCTGTTCCCCACACAGGAAAGGCCCAAGCAAAGGTTTGCTTTCTTTCTTTCACCCGTTTCCCCTTGTCAAATGTACAAGAAAGAACCCAATCCAGGCCAACCAATATTTATTGCTATAATGATTGTAATTGTTGCTGTTTATTTTTAAACTATGCTCCCAGCCATCCATCTATGCTCCCAAAGAATGGGGCTGCTGGTTTCTACAGGAGATTATGCACATGCCTCTTGGAAACTACCATCTGCTCACAAAAGTGAATCTGTTAATAGAGATGCAGGATGGGTCTGGATGAGCAGAAATAAGACAAAGATGGGAATCATGCAAACTTGGTGGGGTGTGGGGGGTGCCTTATCCTTGTCCCGTGACTCCCCAGTGGGACCAGTCCTCTGCAGCTTCAGGAGAGAGGCTGGTGCTGCTTGAGCAGGGTGCCAGAACTTGGAGTTACAGGCAAAAACAGGAGGCAGGCAAAACAACGTAAAAAGCTAACCTTGGCCAGAAAGTGCACTAATCGCTTGATAAGTGTTATCTCACTCAACGGTCAGAACAACCCTCAAGGTGAATGATATCGTGGCTCTGTTTTTAAAAACAAGCGAACTGATTGGTTTAGCAGTTGGCCCGTGCTCCTGTCCTGGGAGAAGCCCCACATAGCCTTGTAAGTGGTGCAAGGCACCCTCCTCTCGACGGACGTGAGGGAGAACAGCAAACCACAGTCACATCTCAGCAGCAATCGTTCCTACCCAAGCTGAAAACATGAACTTCCAGCTGCATCTAGATCCTTCCAACCTTGTTGAGAACCCAAGCCAGGCGTCTAAACAGAGCTGGGTAAGTCCTCTAGGGAGAATCAGCTGGAATCATACGGGAATCACATGGAGCACATGGGAACCTTAGGGAGAAAACATTGACAAGTCCTACAAAGTCTTTCTCCTTGCACCCACATACACCTTTTTTTCTGAAGCCACAGGAGAGAACCTGAATGGGATCAAACACAGACTAGCTATTTCACTCTTAATTTGCACCTAACTACATCCTTTGGCTGAAGGCCAGGTGAAATTCCTATTATATTTTATAGAAGCAAAACTGTGAAGCCTTTCTCTTATTTTGTTATTGCTTCTAAAAAAGAGAAAGAAACCTTACAAAGCTGAATCCATAGTAGGCACATAAAGACCATGTGTTGGCTCATTAAAATAGTAATTTTTTTGTTATTGTTTATTTAAAAATACATGAAGCTTTTCCACATTGCCTGGATAAGAACCGTGTATAATCCATAGAAAACACAATCTTTACCATTCCAAAAACAGGCAAAATATCAGAATACAAATAGGCTAAGTCGACACTCCACAAACTGAATGAAGGACCTGAGGCGAGCGAGCCAGAAGAGTTGGCACAATTCAGGCTGGGAAAAAAAATCTAGTTTTCACTCAAGTATAGTAAAAATTATAATGATTTATTCTTATAAAGAGCTTTCCAGTGACATTATTTTGTTTGAGCTTCACAAGGCAATGAAGGGAGGAGTGGTTATCCCCATTTCCAGACTCAAGCCCACTAAGTGACTTGTCCAAGGTCATGGTCAGTGGTAGAGGGAACTCAGGCTGCCCATGGCCAATTACTTGACTAACCCAAGAAAATGGAAGTAGATCGGGATTTTTCCACTAGATTTTCTGCATAAGAGCTGGTCATTGACCCATATGAAAACACGCACTCATAAATGGCCCTTTCCTTTGATTCCACGGGCCCAGGTGGAAGGAAGTTACCTACACATATGCCTGCATTCCTCTAGCCACCTTTTCAGTTTCCTGTAGGAGGTGGGGATGGATGGGCGAGGACAACCTTTGAGAGGCAAATGGGGACAGCAGTGACAAAGCAGAGTGGTTTCCCTCCCAAGTGGAGGGGTCTGGCTCTCCCCTCAAGTTGCTCCTTCCCTCACTAAATTACCATGCGAGGCACGTGGTGACAACACAGAAGGGTTTTCCATAAATTTGAGTTTAAAGGGGATAGTACTCGATGTTAAATCGTTAAATTAAATCATTCTTTATAAGACATTTTTACAATTTCAAGCCATTTTCCCAACTAGAGCTGCATAGTAAATTAATTACTACATTAGTAGTTCATTGGTGACTCTTGTAAACACGCTTTTACTCAAAACAAATACACACGACTATTCTCCAAAT
Organism: Mirounga angustirostris; assembly: GCF_029215605.1. Lineage (NCBI taxonomy): Eukaryota > Metazoa > Chordata > Mammalia > Carnivora > Phocidae > Mirounga > Mirounga angustirostris. The sequence goes on from NW_026991711.1 coordinate 167,103,534, forward strand.
GTTTGTTCACATATTTTGAATCCATTAAAGTGCTTATAATTTTAGGGGAAAACGTATTCTTGGTAATTTCACTGCTTGCCTCATTTTGTCCTGGGAAGAATTATGTTCGTCTTCCAGTTGGCGTATAGGATAATTTATCACAGCTACTTATGTGATATTGGCTAACGTAATTGAGGACTTTTTAGGAGTTAAGCAGGGTCAGAAAAGAGTGGTTATTAATCTAGTTTAAAACTTTAATATTTTTATTTTTACATATACTGAGAAGAAAGATGAAATATTTTTTTCATTCCAAATGGCTGACAATATGAAAGGTAAAATCTCATGTTAGATAAACATACAAGTCACATATATTATATCTAGTTCTGCTCTTTCCAAAAAATGCTTCCCTTCACTTTTGCAAGCAAATGCTTAATCTTATAAAATAAGCAATACGTAATAAAGAGAATATACTTTAGCAAGATGACCCCCAACTAAGATGGGTAAAAAGCATAGTTTAGGTCAAAATGTTTCCTATATCACCCATCTGAAAGTATGCTGTGCTCAAATTCTGTATGAGTAACTTGGATTGGTTTTATATGCAATTCAACCTTTTTCTAAGTACACATACTTAATGCACAGCTGAAAATCACAAAGCATCAAAATATCCACATATAAGGAGCAGATTTTTTGTAATAAGCATATTTATATGTCTTATATCCGCAGAAACCATTTTCTCCAAACCCAAACTTAGCATAACTAATTTGATGAGCTCAAGCATAGACAGTGGGTATATCTGAAAGCAGAATATTTGCTATTGGGTATAAGCCCTGTAACCAATGCTCTCTGGCTGCTATATTTCTACAAAGAATGAGGTCACACATCATGCACACACATTTACGGGACAGCTGTGTACACCCTGTCTACACAGACAGAGACATACTAAAAGAGAGCTAAAATTCTAAGCTAAAACCACCCAAATGCCCATGAACAGTGAACTAGGTAAATAAATTGTGCTGTATTCAGACAATGGAATACTAAGCAGAAATTACAGTATGTGAATTATTACTAACCTCACAACATGAATGAATATCACACCCATAATGTTGGCAAAAGAAGCCACACTTGTGAGGAACAGTATATTACTTCATTTCTGTAAGGTTTTAAAAGAAACATCTAGGGCGCCTGGGTGGCTCAGTTGGTTAAGCGACTGCCTTCGGCTCAGGTCATGATCCTGGAGTCCTGGGATCGAGTCCCGCATCGGGCTCCTTGCTCAGCTAGGAGTCTGCTTCTCCCTCTGACCCTCCCCACCTCATGCTTTCTCTCTCTCAAATAAATAAATAAAATCTTTTTAAAAATAAATAAATAAATAAAAGAAACATCTATGGTGTTGGAGGTCAGGATAGCGGTAACCTTGGGGGAAAGAGGTGGGCGGGGGGAGGAATGAAGGGTCTTCTGGAGAACCTGATATCTTCTCTTTCTTCATCTATAGGCCGTTTATACAGTCTGGTCTCACTTTGTGAAAATTCATCCAGCTATACACTTAGAATCTGCACTTTTCTGTATGTAAGTTATACTTCAATAAAAATCTTACTTAAAAAAATAATAATAAAATTACAGCTAAGATAGCTCTCTCCCAAACACAGCTGACCCAAAGCGCTGCATAGGGTTTAAGTAGGGGAGCAGGAAAGCAGAGCCCTCTGTATTTTTCGGAGACTCAAGGAAATGGGCACTCACAATCGGAGAAGAGCCCTCATCTTCTCATGCTGTGTGGTGAACAAAAGATTGTCACTCAAAAAAAGGGGGAAGCCCATGGTTTCTCTGAGCCAAATGTCCTCTAGTGTGTGCTTATTCAGCTTAGCCATAACCCAGGCACACAGAGCCAGGGATCCCGTGGAGGAGATGTCCATGGTTCTAGTTAGATGAACTGTTTGCCAAAAGTGTACACAGCCTCACACCCTAGAAGAGACTATGCTGGCTTTTGGCAAAACAACCTGGTTGGGGAAAAAAACACATTCTGCAACTACCTCTGAGCATGACTCAGATTTGAAAGGATGTTGTAAAATCAAATTCTCCTTCTGCTGCCAGAATTAAGAAGTGGAGCATTTTCACTTGGCCTGAACTTTCTTCAAGACATGCACCAAAGCTGATGCATCCTGGTCTGATTCCACTTGGGGACCATGGAGCTCTGCCATCTTCACCCAGACCGTTGCTCTGCCTGGAACCCAGAATCTCCTTGGTGAGCCAGACAGGGAAGTTCACAAATGGGGAAACCAAGCCCAATGCTGAAATTGGGATGGGAGGGGGGAACACTGATATAAATATGGACAACCAGAAGAGGCAATAGATAAATACGCTGTCATCTGACAGGAATAGGCAGGAAAACTGAGTATCATTCCCAATTCTGGCTCTGCTGTCTCTTTATATCCTATATACATTATTGTATTCTCCTGAGAAATGGGTATGTAATGCTTTCTTCAAGTGGAGGCAAGAAATGCTGATGGTTGTGAGGAAAGACAAGACTCTGGTGTGTATCTGTGCAGTGCTGATGAGAAACATCTTTATCAAACCTGACATTACCATGACTGTGACCCTCTGGTTTCTGGCAAGAACATACTAGATCTGTAATCTTTGGTTCTTCTTCTAACCCTATCACTTACTTGCAATGTCATCTTCACTGCTAATTTAACCTCTCTGGGCTGCAAATACTATGCCAACTGAAATTGCCCTTATCATTCTTCAAATATTCAGAGGAGCGGGATAAAGGATGATTGTACATTGCTTTTTTTTTTTTTTTTTTAGATTTTTTATTTATTTTTTTGACAGAGACATAGCGAGAGCAGGAACACAAGCAGGGGGAGTGGGAGAGGGAGAAGCAGGCTTCCCACAGAGCAGGGAGCCCGATGTGGGACTCGATCCCAGGACCCTGGGATCATGACCTGAGCCGAAGGCAGACGCTTAACGACTGAGCCACCCAGGCGCCCGATTGTACATTGCTTTGACCATTCACAAATTTAAGTGATCTGTGAACGTGAAACCAGCCTTGCTTGCTGTGCACCCCCTTCCCATCTCCTTGTATAAGCCCACCTAGCTCCAACAGGAGGATTGAGTCCTGCCTTCCATAAGAGGTGGGGTGGGGCATACAAATCTCCTGAGGTAAGGAAAAGTTGGGTCATTCTCAGTATCCTTTCATTTTGAATTAGTGACCTCTAGCTGCTACCCAGACTCTTGCCAGAGTTTTGACCCTCTGGTATTTTCCCTTGCCTTGACTTAAAGTGACTTTACAAATTCCCAGTTAGATAAATCCAAGCTTTGAGGAAGTAATAATTGCTGCATCATGATAAAAAAACAATTTTAATAGTTATTTTTATAATGTTTTTGTAGGAGCAGAAGGATAGTTGTGACCATTAACAATTTAGAAAGAGGAACATATTTCACAATTAAAGTGTTGGAAGTTAGAGCTCAAAGAAGGTCAATGAGAAATAAACTGAAAGCATTGCTGAGACTGCAATTCAAGCAAAGGGGAAAGTATCATTCAATTTCACCCCAAAAGGGTGATTTTACATCCACGTTTTAGGGAACACATCTATGGTGAAAGTGAGCTACCCCTGGATTATGCTCCTCTAGCACTTCCAGTAATGCCAATGCAGTATTGTGAAAACAAATGCTTCTCTTAGTCAAGCATGTAATCACATATTTCCAGATGAGAGGCACAAAAAGTGATTAAAGGTTTGGGAAATTGGACCCACACAGAAAGACTAATGGAATTGGCTTCATATATCCTCAAGAAGAGGAAAAGATTGGTAAGAGAAGGGGCCTCTCAACCCTATATGTGAAGGAATATATGCAGCCAGGGGTTCCATGAAATAACTGGAAATAAAAACAAGATCGTTAAAGAACAACCGGATATACCTTACTTACATTTTGACAAAAATTTTAAATCTTTGAGTTTTTAAGCTACAGGGATACTCAGAACAATCTCTAACAAATACCAAAAGAAGTCTTGGGTCTACCTGGAAACTTCGGAGCAAAATTATACCTGTCTTCCTTTCTGGATTCGTTTGGTTAGCACCAGAGAGAAGACCAGAAGGACTTCGAGGAGTACCACTAAAAATTGTAGTTTTAGGACCCTGACTACATTAAGCTCAACAAGATGGCAGCAGTCTGATCAGAAAATAAGAGTGACCCTCCACACAGCTTCCTCAATGACCATCCAAATGTCATCACAGGTCTACATCATGTTCTCCAACAACAGGGCTGCCCTGAACCAATCAGCTCCATAAAATAAGTTCTTTAGCTTGACTTTCCTATTTCTGTAAATGATGTCACCTTTTTTTCAGTGATCCTGGCATGACACTTCAGAGTCATTTTAGACTCATCTGTTTCCCATGCTCCTCACTGGCAGTCTGTCAACAATGCCTGTTGAGTCTTCCTTCTGTCTTTTCCATCTCATAGCCCTCCCTTCCTTTCCATCTCCAGGGCCAACATCCTAGTTCAGGTGATCATTAGACATTTCAGTTAAAAAAAGTAATTTTTGTTTGTTTGTTTGTTTGTTTGAGACAGAGAGAATGAGAGAGCTCTGGCTCTGAGAGAGCACATGAGAGGGGGTAGGGTCAGAAGGAGAAGCAGACTCCCTGCCGAGCAGGGAGCCCGATGCGGGACTCGATCCCGGGACTCCAGGATCATGACCTGAGCCGAAGGCAGTCGCTCAACCAACTGAGCCACCCAGGCGCCCTAAAAAAAGTAATTTGACTGTGCAATTCCTGTCTCCTAAATTCCAAACTCTTCCTCAGTATTTCTCAAAGGGCGGTCCAAAGGTCATTCCCAAGAAAATCACCAAGTGAGCTTATTAAAAATGTGGAATTGCCAGACCCCAGACTTGTATCTTAAAATATCTGGTGTTGGCTTTCTGGGATCTGAATTTTTAATAAGCTTCCCCCATGTGATACTTGTATACCCTAAAGTTTTAGAGACCCTCCTCTCTCAATTCAACCCACCTGCAGTGTATTCATTTGTCCAAAAACATGAGCCACAAACAGTTTTTCTTTTCATTGAGCCATTCCTTACTTTAAAAAGTCTTAAGGGTGTCCATCAATAGTAGAAAGTATAAATAAAATGTGATGTATTCATACAATGGGTTACTATACATTAAAAAAAGGAACCAACTACTGCTACACAAAACAATGTGGATAAATCTCACAGGCAATAATGAGCAAAAGGAACTAGACATAAAAGTATATACAGTATGATTCCATTTATATGAAATTTAAGAACAAACTACAGTGGTAGACATAATAGTGGCTTAGGCAAAAGCACAAAGGCACCTTTTGGAGTGCCGGAATTGTTCTATAGTTTAATCTTGGAGGTATTTACATGGATGTGTATGTGTGCATATGTGTGTTAAGAAACATTTATTGAGATTTGTGCACTTTTATATATGTAGGTTATTCCTCATTAAATATAATAAAAATAAATAAGTGCAGTTACAGTCTTCTGAAAGAGAAGAAAGAGAGAAAGGAAGGAAGGGAGGGAGGGAGGGAGGAAGGAAGGAAGGAAGGGGAAGGAGGGGAGAGAAAAAAAAAGAAAAATCTTAAATCATCATTGCCCCAGGATAAAGTTAAAATTTCTTAGCATATCTTGTAAGACCTTCCACAATATATTCACAGCCTAATTTTTCAAACTAAAGTCCCACCACTTTCCTCACATAAAAACTCCTTTCTAGGGGTGTTTTGGTGGCTCAGTCTGTTAAGCATCCGACACTTGATCTTGGCTCAGGTCTCAATCTCATGGTCATGAATTCAAGACCTGCATTGGAAGCCTACCAAAAAAAAAAGAACAACAACAAAAAAACTCCTCGCTAATCAGACTGACCTACTTGTGCTTGATTTTATTGACTAAAACTCATGGTTTCTTACCTTCCTCTTCCCCTTCTCTTTCATCTTCTTTTGCAATCACACCTCACCCACCTAGAATGTTATTTTTTTCCATCCAAATTTTAACCACATGTGAAAGTCCCATCCTATTTCCTCATGACTCCTTTTCCTGATCACTTGTTGTGGGTTGAATTGTGTTCTCCAAAAATATATGTTGTAGTCCTAACCCTTGGTACCTGTGAGTGAACTTATTTGGAAATAGGGCCTTTGCAGATGTAATTAGTGAAGATGAAATGATACTAATAGGGTGGGCACTAAATCCAATGCCTGGTGTTCTTATAAGAAGGTCATGTGAAGACATACAGACACACGGGGAGAAGAATGCCATGTAAAGATGGACACAGAGATGCATTCATCAGAAGACAGGAAAGAAGCAAGCAAAGTTTCTCCCCTAGAGTTTTCAGAGTGAACACTACAACACCTTGACTTCAGACATCTAGTCTCCAGAACTATAAGAGAATAAACTTCAGTTGTTTTAAATCACCCAGTTTGTAGTAATTTGTTATGGCAGCCCTAAAACACAATTCCTCCTCTCCTATCCATGGTCACCCTCTTTTACTTCTCAACTTCTATAGCTCCTAAATTCTAAGCAAATCATTTGACCCCTGTAGTAGCCAGCCTCCCCATAGTGCTGCCCACCTCATGGTATTAATACCCTTGTGTATGTGTACCCCTCCCATATTGAGAGGGCTAATCTGTGTTACCAATAGCATATGATGGAAATGATATGTGGTTTCTCAGGGTGGTTGTAAAAGACTGCAGCATCTGCCTTGCTCTCTTGAACCATTCACTCTTGGAGAAGCCAGGTGCCATGTCATTAGAACATTCAGGAAACCCTATGGAGAAGTACACATGGTAACAATCATCACCAACTCCCCATTTATGAGAGTGAGCCAACTTGGAACCATATCCTCCAACCCTACTCAAACCTTCAGATGACTGTAGCCCTGGCTGAGATCTTGACTGTAACCTTGTAAGAGTCCTTGAACCAGAACCACCTACCTAATCTACTTCTAGATTCCAAAGCCACAAAAACTATATGAGATCATAAATATCTATTATTTTACACACTAGGTGATGGGGCAATTTTTTCAGCAGTAATGGATAAATAATACAACTCTTATTATCATATACTAGCTCATATTTCTTAACTCTTCTTGGGAAAATCTCTTTACTTCTCAACTAGGTTGCAAACTTTTTGAGGGCAGGTATCATTTCTTATTTCTTTGCATCCTCAACCATGCCCAATGATTTTATCTCAATACCATGTACCCTGATAGATAAGCTTTCAGAATATTGCATTGAGCCAACAAGCATATCTCTCATTTAAAGATCAAGTTTATGGAAACTCCCATCACAAGCAAATCACTTGAGAAAAGCTGCACTTGAAGCCATTTTGAAGCCTTGCTTTTTTGTCTCCCACCCATTTCCCTGCTTCTCTGTTGTTGCTTGTTGGCTTCTGAAATGTAGGTCACCTCCAGTGGCATGACCTAATTAGGAGATGTAATTTAAAAGAAAGAAAGAAATCCTTTGAGATGGTGTATTTGAAACAAAGAAAAGTGGTTCTTTCATTTTATGTTTTTGGCAATAGCTTCCTTACTGAAGTTATCCCCTTGCCACCCCCAGGCTACACAATTTGTAAGGCACAAAAAAGAAAGGTAGAAATGAGTTCAGGAGCAGCTGGAAATGATGAATTTATGATGATCACAGAAGGAGTAAGAGTAAGCTTTACTTCACTAAAGTGGCTCTGTGGGGCTGTTTCTTGGCAGTACAGTGATAAGACTTGGGAGGGAGAAGTATTGGTGAGGCTGATACAAAGCACTGCACACTCTCGCATGGGAGGACACCTTATAGCTCTTCTAATCCAACTGCTCAGAAAAGGCTCTGACACTTGTTGTTGTGTTTGTAACACAACAAAATGCCATATACAAAGCATCCAAACAATAGAGGGTTTTTTCTTCATACATTTGGCATTCTTATTTTAGAAAAGAGAGAAAAGGTAAGTAAGCTAAGTAGATTTTAAGATGTCATTACAAAATTAACTTCTGGGGGATGTCACTGGGCCAGATTGGATTCAGTCCATCTCCCTCACCTCTTCCTCTCAAAGGCATGATGCTGGGTTCCTGTAAAATGCTTAAGTGCTTTCTGAGTCACCCCAGAAACACTTAACTACACTGATCATAATTGAATACATTTTATTAATTATTTCTTTGAAAACTGATATTCCATGTTTATCATTAGCTGATTCCATTTATCTAACAAAACTCAAAAGCCTACAATGTGTGTGACCTGCATGATGGCTGACATTCATTAAAGTGGAAACTATTAAATTATCCCATTTTACAGAAGTACAGAAGGTTAAGTATCTTACCTAAAGTCAAACAGCAAAGAGTAAAGCCAAAAAGAAAAACCCAGGCCGTCAGACCACAGAAGCTGCACTCTTAATTCCTTACATAACTTTAAATTAACTAAAAAACTATATTCTTCATCTACTTGGGATCAAAGGGCATTTGCTGCATAGGCAGCATATCTGTTTCTCTCTGCAAGCACCTTCCTGATTTGCAGGAAAGAACCCCAGTCATATTTAGCCTTCTTTCCATCCCAACACAACCATGGGAAATGTCACACTGGTATTCATGGCTCATGCACAAGTTACTTTCTCTGTTGCTGAACAGGTCATTCTGATATGCTCTACTGATAATCACTCCCTAGAGTTAAGGAATTCCACTTTAGTCATGACAGTATGAAGAGTTCTGCAGACCCACTTCTCAGGCAAAACTGGTTAAAACTATTTTTTAAAACATGTTTTAAAGTTTGTGGAAATGTTTCTACTGGTATATAGCAAAGGAAGAAAAATTCACTCCAAAAATCTACTAAAACCCCATAAGAGCTATAAGAAGTAGTAGTATTTGTCATGCACAAACAATGAACCATGGAACACTACATCAAAAAAAAAAAAAAAAGAAGTAGTAGTATTTGAACCAAGACCCACACCCTTCCTCCCATCTCCTGGCTCAGTGAGGTAGACTCCATTCCAGACTGCTATGACCAAGAACACAGGACTCCTCCTCCTTCCAGCTACCAGTCAGAGACTGTTTCCCTGGGACAGGCAGGACAGTGGCATTTCTCACCTTCCCCCAGCCACCACTGATAAAGCTAAGTACCATGTGAATGTTGCCAGGAGTTGTGAGTACCCTTCTTCTACCTAGCCCCAACTCATAGCACAGAGGCTCTACCTTGGTCACAGTGCTGCTGAGAATACTGTGTCCCCAATTATGTTTGCTGGGCTCAGTTCCATGCCAAGAGAGGCAAGCTGAGGAGACCTGGAGCTGCTACTCTTCCCAGCCACCAACCATTCAGCTTCTAAAGCAGGGGTATCCCTCAGAAAGGAGCACACCATTGTCCCTGCCTCCAGCACCAGATCTGTGGCTCACAGATTTTGCCTGGGGGAAGTAGTAGACCATAGAACAGAGAGCTCCAAATCCCTCCCCAAAGAAACAGACATTTGAAATAGGGTATGAAGAAATTCAAGCCTAAGGCTGCTCTCAAAATAGTGGAAGTTATGGCAAAAGGCAGTGGAAGAAGATGGATAGAGTCATTGGAGATACAGAGTAAACTGCAGGACAGCTAGTTTACTGTAGAGAAATGGGTGAAAGAGACATCTTACCCTCCTGGGGTAAGAACAAATTGCAAACACCTGACCTCAGAATTTTCCCTTCAAAGGAGCCTGAATTTGATTGGATTAGTCTGTGAAGCGATTTATGCCTCAGGGCATTGTTGAAAACAACAGAGCAATCAGCCAGCAATTAATTGAATTTAATAGCCAAGTGTAGTCAGGAAAAGAGAGTCAAGGAGAGCCCAGCCAAAACCACAGTCATCCCAGGATGACAGTGAGCACTGCACCCCTGAAGAGCAGCATCAGAGACTTGACACTGTGCGAGGGGTCAGATGATGAGGGGAAATAGATTTCACTAAAACAATGTGGCCAGTCACTAAACAAGTAAACAAGCAAATAAACATAACAATGTCTGGAGAGACTAGCACTTAGAATTGCTACACTACATTATCTAAAATGCCCGGTTTCTAAAAAAAAATTATGATATATGCAAAGAAACAATAAAGTATGACCTTTAGTGCTTTATACAAAGCAGGCACAGAAATTGACTGAAAGTAACCAGATGTTGGATATAAAAAGATTTCAAAGTAGCTATTCTAAATATGCTCAAAAAACAAGGAAACCCTGGTTAAATAGGTAAAAGATATACTGACTATGTTGCATCAAATAGAGAATATGAATAAAAAAATAGAGATTATTTTTTAAAAGAATCAAATGAAAATTCTGGAGTTGATAAGCATAATAACTGAAATGAATTCACTAGAGGGGCTCAATGGCAGATTTGAACTGGCAGAAGAATGAGCAAACTTAGAGATGGATTGATAGAGTTTATGCAATCTGAAGAAAATTTTTAAAAAGAAGAAGAAAGAAAAATGAGCTGAGCATCAGAGAAATGTGGAACACCATTAACTCCACCACCATATGCATAATGGGAGTCCCAGAAGTGGAATAGAGAAAAGGAGCAGAAAAAATATGTAATCTATACACATCCAGAAAGCACAGTGAACTCCTAGGATAAACACAAAGAGATCCACAAATAGTAAAAATGCTGAAAGCTAAAGACAAATCTTGAAATCAGCAAGAGACAAATGACACATCGACACATCATTTATAAGGAAACTCCAATAAGATGAAGAATTGAGTTCTCAAAAGGGTTCTTGGAGGCCAGAAGGCAATGGGCTAACATATTTAGAGCATTCAAATAAAAATCTTTCAAACAAGAATCCTATACCCAGGAGCGCCTGGGAGGCTCAGTCAGTTAAACATCTGCCTTTGGCTGAGGTCATGATCTCAGGGTCCTGGGATCTAGCCCTCATCGCTTCTCCCTCTCCCTCTGTTTCTCCCCTCCTGCTCATGCTCATACACTCTCTCTCTCAAATAAGTAAATAAAATCTTTTTAAAAAAAGGGAGGGGTGAAATAAAGACACTACCCGACAAACAAAAGCAAAGATTTTGTTGCTAGCAGACTTGCCTTACAAAAAATACTAAAGGACATTTTTTAGGCTGAAAGCAAATGGCCCAAAACAGTCATTCAAATCCATACTAGAAAATAAAGAGCACTGGTAAAAGTAATTATGTAATTATAAAAGATACCATACATGTGTATTTCTTGTCCTTTCTTCTCTTAACTGATTTTAAACTCAATTGCATAAAACAATATTCATGTAGTGTATTGGCAAGCCTGCAACATATAGAAAAGCAATATATTTGCCAATAACAGCACAGAGGAGATGGCTGAGAGCAAAACTATTTGGGGCTAAGGAAAGTTTCAGATGGTAACTCTGATTCACAGGAACAAATGCAAAAAATCAGAAATAAAAAAATAAGGTTAATATAACAAAGGCTAGGGACGCCTGGGTGGCTCAGTCGGTTAAGCGTCTGCCTTCAGCTCAGGTCATGATCCCAGGGTCCTGGGATCGAGTCCCGCATCGGGCTCCCTGCTCTGCGGGGAGCCTGCTTCTCCCTCTGCCTCTGCCTCTCTCTCTCTCTCATGAATAAATAAATAAAATCTTTAAAAATATATATATATAACAAAGGCTATACAAGTATACTTGCTCTTTATTAGCTTCTCTCAAAGAAAACAATGAAATATTTAAGAATAAATATAACAAAAGTGAAAAACTTATAACCTAAAAGCTATGCAACATTATTATAAGAAATTGAAGATCTAAATAAGTAGGAAATCATCCCACATTCATGAATAGGGAGACTTAATATTGTTAAGATGGCAATATACCCCAAATTGATCTACATTTTCAGTGTAATTTGTATACCAATAGACTCCCATCTGTCTTTCTCATAAAAATTGACAAGCTGATCCTAAGATTCACAGGAAATTGGAAGGGATCAGAACAGTCAAATCTACCTCAAAAAATAAAAAGGTTGGAGGACTCACACTCTCTAATTTCAAAACTTATTACAAAGCAACAGTAATCAAAACAGTGTCATACTGGCATATAGATAGACACAGAGATCAGTGGGATAAAATTGAGAGTCCAGGGGCACCTGGGTAACTCAGTCGGTTAAAGTATCCAACTCTTGATTTCAGCTTGGGTCATGATCTCAGGGTTGTGAGATGGAGCCCCGCCTGGAGCTCCATGCTGGGCATGGAGACTGCTTGGGATTCTCTATCTCCCTCTCCCTCGGCCCCTCCCCCCTTTTCTCTCTCTCTCCCTCCCTACAAAAAATTAATTAATTAAAAACTTAAAAATAAAAAAATAAAGGTGAGAGTCCAGAAATAAACCCCTGTGTTTCTGGCCAACTGACTTTTGAAAAGGGTGCCAAGACCATTCAATGGGAAAAGAGTAGTGTTTTCAACAAATGGGACAACTGAATAGATACATGCAGAAGGATGCAATAGTATCCTTACCTTATACCATATATGAAAATGAACACAAAATGGATCAAAGTCCTAAATGTAAAAACCAAAATAATAAAATTTTAGAAGAAAATATAGGAGCAAATCTGCATGACTTGGGATTTGGTAATTAATTTTAAGATAGACAACAAAAGCATGAGCAACAAAAGAAACAAATAGGTAAATGGGACTTCAAATTTAGAATAGCTGTACTTCAAAGGACACTATCAAGGTGGTGAAAAGACAACCCACAGAATGGAAGAAAATATTTACAAACCGTATATTTGATAGGAACCTGTATCCTGAATATATAAAGAACTCTTATAACTCATTAAGAAAAAGACAAATAACCCAATTTTAAAATCACAGGCAAAGAGTTTGAATAGATATGTCTCCAAAGAGGATGTTCAAATGGTCAATAAAAGATACTCAACACCATTAGTCCTCAGAGAAATACAAAACAAAACCACAAGAAGACACCATTTCACACCCACTAGGATGGCTACAATCAAAAAGGTGGGTTATAACAAGTGTTAATGAGGATATGGATAAATTGGAACCCTCATACTCTGCAGTAGGAATTTAAAGCATCACTTTAGAAAACAGTCTGGCACTTTGTCAAATGATTAAATATAAAGTAACCATATGACCCAGCAATTCCACTCCTAGGTATATACCTAAGAGAAATGAAACGTATGTCCACACAAAAATTTGTACGTGAACGTTTATAGTACCATGATTCATAATAGCCAAAAGGTGAAAACAACCCAATGTCCATCAACCAATGAATGAATAAATAAAATATGGTATAGCCAAACAATGGCATATTATATGGCCATGAAAAAGTGAAGTATTGATATAGTCTACAACATGGGTGAATCTTGAAACCATTATGCTAAATGAAAGAAGCCAGTCCTGGAAGACCATATACTATAGGATTCCATTTGTATGAAATGTCCAGAAGAGGCAAATCCACAGTGATAGAAAGTAGATTAGTGGTTGCTTAGGACAAGGGAGAGTGGCAATATGGAAAGGTGATGGCCAAAGGGTTTCTTTTTGAGGTGATGAAAATATTCTAAAATTGACTATGGGGATAGTTGCAAACATCTGTGACTATACTAAAAAATGTATACTTTACTGGGTGAACTCTTTAGTATATAAACTATCTCTCAATAAAGTTACTATTTTTTTTTAAAGATTTTATTTATTTATTTGAGAGAGAGAGAATGAGAGAGAGCACATGAGAGGGGGGAGGGTCAGAGAGAAAGGCAGACTCGCTGCTGAGCAGGGAGCCCGATGCGGGACTCGATCCCGGGACTCCAGGATCATGACCTGAGCCGAAGGCAGTCGCTTAACCAACTGAGCCACCCAGGCGCCCTAAAGTTACTATTTTTTAATTGTGTAAGAGTGTATAAAATATTTGACCAGTCCTCCTCAAAACTGTCAACTTCATTAAATACAAGAAAAGTCTGAGAAACTGTCAAAAAAACAGGAGAGAATAAGGAGATATGATGAATAATGTAATGTGGTATCCTGGGTGGGATTCTGGAACAGAAATGACACAACTGGGGGAGAACTGAGCACATCTACACAAAGTATGCAATTTAAGTAATAGCAACGTAAGCTACCAACGCTGGTTCTTTATTTGGAGCAGTTTAGTACTGCAAGATGTCAACAAAAGGTGAAACTGGATGAGGAGTATATAGGAAACTCTCTGTACTACCTTTATAACTTTTTGTAAATCAAAAAATATTTTTAGGGGTGCCTAGGTGGCTCGGTCGGTAAGCGTCTGCCTTCGGCTCAGGTCATGATCCCAGGGTCCTGGAATCGAGCCCCGCATCGGGCTCCCTGCTCCGCGGGAAGCCTGCTTCTCCCTCCGCCTCTGTCCCTCCCCAGTGCTCATGCTTGCGCATGCGCTCTCTCTCTCCTCTCAAATAAATAAAATCTAAAAAAAAAATAAATAAAAAATAAAAATAAATCTTTAATAAAATCAAGAAATGTTCTCTATCAAAGACACAATTAGGAATATGAAAAGGGGTGCGCCTGGGTGGCTCAGTCGTTAGGTGTCTGCCTTCGGCTCAGGTCATGATCCCGGGGTCCTGGAATCGAGCCCCGAATCGGGCTCCCTGCTCCGCGGGAAGCCTGCTTCTCCCTCTCCCACCTCCCCTGCTTGTGCTCCCTCTCTTGCTGTGTCTCTCTCTGTCAAATAAATAAAATCTTTAAAAAATATATTTTTTAATAAAACTTCATATTTGGGGGGAAAAAGAATCACTACCCTAGATCAGTGTTTCCCAACTTCTCTTAATTAAAGGGATTAGCTTAAAATGACTGAATTTATTATGACAAACCTTTGTGGAGCGGCCAATGAAAAATTATGTTTTTTAGGGGGCGACTACTGATGGAAAAGGTGGGGGGAGGGCATCACACTGTTGGACATCAGAAGGAAGAGAAGAAGTGGGAAAAAAGTGTGGCAGAAATTGGCACCTAATCCTGGTGGCCAAATTTGAGCCTTGCCTACAAACATTTAGGAGGTCAGAGGTCATTCCCCCACCCACCCACCAGATAATCCTTTATAAGTGTTCACTCCTCACAAAACACCAGAGCGGATACAGACAACCATAGACATCTTTTCTCCCAGTATCTCCCACTCGGCTAGTGTCCTGCAAGTCATATGTACTTTGGGAAATGTTTTAGGACAAAGTCTTACAGGAATATCTTACAAACATAGACTCTATTGCCAAAACAAGAAAATTTTCAGAATGTAGGACTCTAATAAAAACAACAAGACAAGAATCTGATCAGAATATAGAAAGGAAATCACTTAAAAGACATTTATTAGACATATCCCAAAGTCAGGAGCTGGGGATAAGACATAAATGCACTCTCTATTGACCATTGAGAACTCACAATCAAGGTGAGTATGTATGGGATGTAAGGAAGTGAGGGAGATGGTGGTGGTCCAGAAGAGAGACTCAAAAAGAAAATTTAAAAACACACAATACAATGCCAAAGGGCTAATAATAGAAATCTAAGCCAATCTATTGCCCCTCCTACGGAAACCCAGTCGAAAGAAAGAAATAAAGAAAGAGAGAGAGAGAGAGAGAGATGGAGGGAGAGAGGGAGGGGGGGAGGAAAAAAGAAAAAGAAAACCCATCCAAGGTTGTACAGAACATGAGGAGACACGAAGAACAGAGATCCTGACTAACACTCATTGCGAATTAACTGTGTATCTATCAGAGCCATGCTAAGACCTTGACATGCATTATGTCATCTAATCACATAACTCCTCAGGGAAATACATTTTTAATCCCTGTTTTTCAAATTGTGAAATTATGGTTTTAAAAGGTTAAGCAAGGGGCACCTGGGTGGCTCAGTCAGTTAAGCATCTGCCTTCGGCTCAGGTCATGATCCCAGGGTCCTGGGATCGAGCTCACTCTCTCTCTCTCTCTCTGTCAAATGAATAAATAAAATCTTTTTTAAAAAATAAAATAAAATAAAATAAAAAGTAAAAAGGTTAAGTGACTTGCCCAAGGACACACAGACTGGAAATATTGGAATGCAGTCTTTCCCCAGATTCATGTGCTTAAACTCTACAGAACAGTGCCTGGGCAAAAAAGTCCTCAGCTTATACTGGAGTATCCTTCTACCTCTGGTTGTCAACGCTGAGTTCAGTTTTCAGTGGGAAAAGCACAGGACATCAGTGCTCAGGAGCAAACTAGAAAGCATTTTGTCTGACCCTCTCAGTTTATGGGTGAAGAATCCAAAACCCAAGATGTATGTTCAGTGGCTTATTCAAGATCATATGACTTTGCAAGTTTGGTAAACATCCCAAGTCTCATAAACATTTTTAAACTTGGACTCAGCCTACATGGCCCAATCCACTGAGGACACGATTACTTCCTCATTTTAAAATGAAATTTTGCACAGGGAGGAAAGAAAAAAAAAATAAGATCTAAGTCCTTCGTTCTTAAATCCATCCTCAAAAATAAGGTCAGCTTCAGATGATGAAGAAAGATGGAAATAGGAGGAAAAGAGAAATGGCAAATGCACAGGTGTTTGCCCCAGTCCAGGGAGACCCAGCTCCTCTGCAAGAGGAAGGAGGAAGGAGCCTCAGCTCCAAGTTAGCACTTCCCACGCCAGATATTGATCTAGAGAGACAGTGACACAGCAGAATGAATAAATGTATACTCAGAGCCATTACTGCCTCAGAATAATGTACGCACCCAACAGTGTGTATTTTAAGGTGGGCTGGGGGGGTGGGGGTGGGTGTTAGTGCATATCATTTCCCAATGATAGTGACAGAAGAGGAAAAAATGTTATGTTGAACAATTACAAGGAGTCGGAGAAGTGTATTTGTTTGTTAGAGCTGGGAAATCATAACTCCTTTGGGCAGAGGCCTTTTGGCTGCATTATTGGATGGATCTTCTAGTTAGGCACATATATGAATGCTATAGGTTCTGAATATATTATACACAATATGTAGATACAGGTCCATTTATAGTAATGCGTGGAATTGTCTTGGCTCTATTTCCCGTGCCAGAAGATGTTGTAACCAAAGTAGGAGTAAGCATGGCCCCTGAGACACATTCTAAGAGCTGTCATTCAGCTTGGTATCACCCAGACATCTGGGGACAGTAGGGTCTTATTCAACCCATAAATTAAACTTCCAGACCTCAAATCTCTCCATCTTATCCCATTGTCCCCATTCTCAGATCAAAGCTGGCTCTCCTACTTGTCACTTTTGCCTATTGCTAATGTGGTTTCACATAACATAAATCTGAATATATGAATTTTAAGAAATTATATATGAGGTGTGAATATCTTTGCATAGATGGAATCCACTTGAAGAATCCTTTTATAAAGTCACATTTTCTTACATTTACCAAAGAGAATTTCATGATAGATTCTCTTTCTTAAACTAACTCTTTAGTGTATCCATTATGTACGCCAATTCAGAAAAATATGACTTTGCAAAAGCATGTATGTTGTGTAAATTGCATGTCACTCCTTTATTGAGGTTGGGCTATTGGAAGAAGTTGCTGGATTGGATGCTGTTTAGGGGAGACATTATCTGGGGATCTAGATATTGCTAGCAAAAGTCCTCAGCTTTATTGGACTGTCCCTCCACCTCTGGTTGTTAGTGCTGAGTTCAGTTTTCAGTGGGAAAAGCACAGGACATAGTGCTGGGAAGCAAACTAGAAAGGATTTTGTCTGACCCTCTCAGTTTATGGATGAAGAATCCAAAACCCAAGATGTTCAGTGGCTTATTCAAGATCATATGACTTTGCAAGTTTGGTAAACATCCCAAGTCTCATAAACATTTTAAACTTGGGCTCAGCCTACATGGCCCAATCCACTGAGGATGTCAGCCGCATGAAGTGACTACAGTAATTTCTTTCCCCTCTACTGCCCTAAAGGACACTGAATACCGTTACTCTGAAAAAATTAGAGTTTCAGGGGCTGGTACAGTTTTTGTGAGGTCTGAAGAATATAAAACTTGGAAGACACTTTGAGGAAAAAAATGCTGTAGTACAAATAAAAAATTAAGTACAAATAGAAAAGATTATAAATATAGAATGAGGAAATAAAACAACTCATTTTAAAGACAGGATAAATACAACATATATAACAAGTACCCCCCAAAGTAGTATTTTTTAAGAAGATTTATTTATTTATTATTTGAGGTGGGGAGGGGCAAAGGGAAAGGGAGAGAAAGTCTCAAGCATACTCCTTGCTGAGCACAGAGCCCGATGCAGGGCTCGATTTAATGACCCTGAGATCATGACCTGAGCCAAAACCAAGAGTTGGATGCTCAACCGACTGCACCATCCAGGTGCCCCAGTAATATTTTTATTAATTAACTTTCTGACATGCTTCTATAATACTTTTTCCTCTACATTTTGGGCTGCTTGTTCTTTGATGACTTCTTCACATGACAATGATTTTGTCATATCTTTCTTATAGAGAAAGCAGAAGGATAATTCAGTTTTCCCTCAGATCAAAATTTGCCTGTTATTATTGATAGTGTAGGAAAGTTTTTTCAGTTCCAAACCTCATTCTTGGTATTGTTATATAAACTATTAAGGTAGTTGTCAAATTTGGGGAAAACTTTAT
Organism: Mirounga angustirostris; assembly: GCF_029215605.1. Lineage (NCBI taxonomy): Eukaryota > Metazoa > Chordata > Mammalia > Carnivora > Phocidae > Mirounga > Mirounga angustirostris. The sequence continues at coordinate 167,122,030 of NW_026991711.1, forward strand.
CAAATTTCTTTCATACATATGAGATATAGGATTTGGAAGAATTTCCACAAACTAGCTTCTGGCTGGGCACATCTGAAATGTTTTTACTCCCTTTATACACATGAACTTCCAATCTTAGGCATCTTATTGGGATACTATCAGAACCACCATTAGCCCAGTGAAGAGGGAATCTGTACTTTACAGGATTACATTCTGCCTCTCCTCCCTTTGTGTCCCTCTACACAGAACAAGGAGTCTATGGGGTCAAGGATAAATGTAGACTCAAAACCTGTGCCTCCCTTCTTGAACACATTCTAAATATATGGGACCTACTTAAGCCTCTTCCTGAGATTTGTCCTTCCAAGGGAAGACGATGCTCCCAGTGTTAACATTCCTTGGCCAACCTCACAGCCATAGGCAGAGCCCATGCAAATGAGAGACCCTAAAGCTTAAACTTCACTAGCTTTGTAGCAGATCCACCTCTACAAAGCACCCAGAGTCTCTGTAATGACGGTTATTTGCTCTGGTCCCCAACCCAATCTGGAAATTACTCCACTCAACAAAAGTACAGTCTATGAAAACCTCACTGCCACCTTAACATGGCAACCATGAAGCGGAAGCAAACAGAAAAAGCTCAGAGAGATAAAGATATATATGCATCTGAACACAGGGAAATCTTCCTGGATGATATTTAAATGACAGCAGACATCCTGGCTGTCTGCCCTCTTGAACCACCATGGCTCCATCTTGATGTCCCTCCAAGGGCAGCCCCATTGCTGTGTGGGGCCTCTACTCTTCCCATCTGGAAGAAGTTAGACAACTTGTCCCTAACCCTTCCATAGTCTCTTCCTCCTTCTCAACCCCATAGGGCAACACATCAGGTACACATCCTTCCTCAACCCCTCACAGCCAAAGATACTGACAAGGTGACCTCCTCTGGACACAGTTAATGGATGACTGACCTCCATTGTCTTCATGCATTATGCATTGAAGTGAGGTAGGAAAAAGAGTGTGGGATAGCAGTGGCCAAGGATTGTCCACACTATCCTAAAATAAAAAGACTTTTTAAGACTAAGGGGATCCCTCAGTGGGGTACTGATTTGCCAAGCAGCCACTCTCTCACTTTCTTCCCCTTCTAATCCCATGGCCCCTGTGCCCATGCTCTCTTCGGACCACCACTGCATCTGCCCAGAGGACATCCCTGCTGATGAACAGGGCAAATCCTCTTCATAAAAGGCCCTGGGCAACCCTAGGCAAACCAACAAAGTGGTCTAAGACTTTCTCCAGCTTCCACCCCTCAGCCCCTTGCCCATCTTGTCTTCCCTGGTGTCTTCAGGAGTTCTGGCTCTCTCCCCTGACACTCCGAGGTCCAACTTATGGGCACTGTTTTTCACATTCAGGTATATGAGATTAATACCACCCCCTGCCTTAAGCATATGTCTTTAAACAGAGGCCAAGTTCTTACGCAAAAGATGTGAAGTCAATGAGCTTTAATAAAATGCCTAATGTATATTTAAGAAAAACTTCCAAGAGTCTTAAAATAGGGCATTGCAGTTAATCATCTGAACCCCCTGTAGTGGGAAGAAATAAAGAAACCAAGAGCTTTGGAAATAGTTAGCCAGGGTGGAGGGGGGACCTGGGAGGGGGCTAGGTGACTTGTCACAAAGGTCAAAGAGTAGGAACAGGAACAAGCTGTCACTTGTTCTATCTAGCTGGCTCCTCCGCTCACACATGCACACACACACGCACACACACACACAGCATAAATGCCTTTGGGAAGTGGGTAGTTCCCGACATGGAGCCTAAGTCCAAGCCTCTCAATTTGTATTCCCTGCACTGTAAGGGACAGCCAAGTACAGGAGAGGGGTTGGGAGGGGCATCTAGAAGGAGAAGGACAAATTTAAAAGGAAAGATTTACGAGGCCATGAAGATGTTTCTCCCAGACTCCTGAGTGCAGGAGTATGACTTATTTATTTTATTTTCATTTGTAACCAAAACCTTCCCCTGACTCCCATTGGCCCCAGCTGAGAGGAGAGAGAGGGCCGGCCGTCAGGCGTTGATCACCGGGCCAACGGGAGACAGTGTGGTGTGATGCTGACGCAGCCCACTGACAAGCCAGCCAGAGGCCCAGGGGAGCAGCTCTGAGCCGAGCAGCCAGAGCAGGCAGGTAGGGAGCTGACAGCTGGGGAATTGCTAAGAGGCACCGGGTGGGGGGTGGGGGGTGGGGACAGACTGGTGAAACTGTGGACTCAGAGAAGGTGGGATTCTGTGATGCACAAACACTGTTGTCACCCGCTTCCCATTGAGTCTTCTCCATTTCCCTGGCTTCGTCAGGCTTCACTGTGTAAATCTCCTCTCTCCCTTCCCCCGTCCACATGATCACAGGTCAACCCCACCCCATCTCTGTTCCCTAACATTTCCCTCCCCCACTCTTTTTGGGAGAAGGAAGGGAGCATATGAATACACATTAATAACATCAAAATCTCACTTTGTGGTCAGCCAGAAAGGGACAGTCTCTGCTGTCCTCAAGGCAACCTATGGAATTGGGATCTGCAGGGCTCAAAGAAAGGACAGGCTGGGGACTGAGGGGCTGTCTGTGCTGGGGGTTCATGCACCTGGGGTGCAAAGGCACAAGGTGCACGAGCTATGGAAGACCTTGAGGACTGCCTGGTCCACATGCCCTGGACAGAGACATTCCAGGGCAAAGGGGAACCATGTCCCCAGACTGGAGTTCTCTTTTAAGAGAAGAAATTGGGAGGGCAAGGAGGATCAAAGCTTCGAGCCTGTGGGTAAGTCCTGAACCATCTTCAGAACAGTGACCCCGATATTTGCACTTATTGCCCATTTATTGAGATCGTAGAACCCTTTGCAAAGGCCTCCCATGTGGGAAAATCCATCATCCTTTTCACGCAAACACAACAAACAAAACTCTGCTAATCAGGTTGTATATAGTCTTCTTGCCCTGCCACTTTCCTGAATGATGCTGAAAACAAGGTAAAACCCCTGCTGACCTCTCCCTTGTCACTGCACATAACCACACCATCCTCTTGCACTAGACAAGGCAATATCACAATTTTCACTTATTAAACGAATAGATAGACACTGCCAAAATGACAGTTGGAGTACTCAGACTGACGTGAACCACTGGTGATTCTCAGCAGTCCCAGACTACATGCTCCCTGGGCCTGAAGGCCCATGGGTCTCTGCCCCTCCACCTCCTCACTGGATGAGAGGTTATATCATTACCAGTCTAGAGATGGAACAACAAAGGCCCGCTTAAGTGGATGTGATTCCATGTTGTATCATCTAAGGGTCTGATACTATGAGCCACCATTATGAAGCTGGGTTCACTCCATCACAGGCGTGGGAGCCTCACTGCTTAGGTTCTAGCCCCAACTCTGACACCTGCTTTGTATGGAAGTACATAAGTCCAGGATTTAGAAGTTCTGAATTCTAAGCTTAGAATCACAACTTAGCAATCATGTTAATCATACCACTTAAAACCCTTCTGTGGCTCCCTGTTGTCCTTATAATAAAATCATTACCATGATATTCAAGCCCCTGCATGATTTGACTTTTGCCCATCTCTCTGATCCCTGTCTCATACCTTTGTCTCTCTCACACTCTACTCCTTAGCCACATCAGCCTTCTTTCTGTTCTTGAAGTCACGAGGCATGTTTATACCTCATTGTCTTTCTATCTGTTGTTCCTTCTACCTATGAGATCCTAAAAGTGCCTGGAGTCCACTAATCATTTGACCTTCCACAAATATCTAGTTAATCAATGGGTAGGTTAAGCATATTTTGTATAGAACAACAATAAAACAATGGCACTCCACAAAAAAAGGTTGTGGGGGCGCCTGGGTGCCTCAGTCGGTTAAGCGGCTGCCTTCGGCTTAGGTCATGATCCCAGGGTCCTGTAATCGAGCCCCACATCAGGCTCCCTGCTCAGTGGAGAGCCTGCTTCTCCCTCTCCCTCTGCCTGCCTCTCTGCCTACTTGTGTTCTCTCTCTATCTCTCTGTCAAATAAATAAATAAAATCTTTGGGAAAAAAAAAAGGTTGTGGAGGGGGAAGAATTTGAAATTTGATATATTTTTTTAATCTAGTCATCATGAGGAAAAATAGGAATCTCATTTGTTCATTAATTCATTCATTTAGCAGGAATTTATGCTACTTGAATACCATCTGCCCCTCCTGACTCAAATTCAAGTTCCATGAAGGCAGGAACTTTGTCTTAGTCGCTGCACAGAAGGTACTTGAGAAGTGTCTACTAAATGAATAATGAATTCATGAACAAATGAATGAATGAAATCTCAGTTTAATCACTTCACATCTTTGAGCCTCAATTTTCTTATCTTTAAAGTATGACTAACAATAACATTCTTCTTTGCTTCAAAGTAGTGGAGAGAATCTTAAAATAAAATATGCATTTGAGACCTAGTTTCCTAAAATACAGAGCCTGAGGCAGGGATTAAGTACTGGTGCTTTATTTGGAAGGAACAATTTCAAGGCATTGAAAGTGAGGGCAAAAGGAAAAGAAACAAAAAGAATAGAAAAAAAAAATGAAAAGCTGATGAATTGCCACATTGACCCCTGCTTCATGTGAAGCCACAAAGGGGCACCACCAATCACTTGGCAAGAGCATCCACAGGAGCACCCAGAACATCTTATATGGATAAACAATACCTTGAAGCAATTCATCAAGGAAGGATGGAACATTGGCCAGTATTTACCCATTACAGAACTTAATGCCCCACACTTCCAGACTATCTCATCTGACCATTCCCAAACCCCCACCCTTGAAAACACTCAGAAAGTCTACTCCTATGTCCTTTAGCATGGTATTTCATGCAAGTCTGGAAGGGGCTGGAAGAGCAAGAGTCTCCAGGCTTATAACAGGTTGACCACAAGTGGTGAAATCCTGCAGTCCCACATAAAATCCCTTTGCTTCACAAGGGGCAGCTTCATAATATGCAGCTGGGGGAGAGTGAGGATGAGAAAATCCAATGAGGATGAGGGGATACACATAAGGCCTTTTTGATAAAATATCTGAAGATGATTTGAAAGCTGTAAAGCCCCAAACAATGAAAAGTGATATTGTTTCATTGGTCTTTTTTTTTTTTTAATTCAAGTGTGTTTCCACCTCATAGTTTTTGCACTTGTATGAGTTTGGTAAGCTTTCAACTGACTGCACAAATGAAAAGACGTCTTTCCTATTTCCACTGTTATTGTTGAAACAGCACCTCTCTGAAATAAGCCACTTCATCTCTTCATAAAAATCCTTCTATCCAAAATAGACACATAAATGGATTCGGTTAAAGTGGAGTTTTTTCTTGCTATGTTTAATTTGTGTTGTTGAGAGAAAACACAACAAATATGAACAATCTATATGGGAGATACCTTTCGAGTTAAATCCCTTGCCTCTTGAGTCTCCCTCCATCACTCCTTTTTTTACAGCATCAGCTTTTGAGCCCATTCTTATACTGATATACTGTTGACACAGTGATTGATTTTAACACATCTCCAACATGCCAGTAAATGTTAATATCCCAGAGTCCATCTAATGGTCAGAATGAAAAGATTTCCTAGCCTGAAATGCCTCCATCAATTATATAACTTGCTGACTGTGACCCCCTCAACAGGTTTCACCTACAAATCCACGACCCTTACTCTTTCAGGGCAGCCCAAATGGAAGTCAGCCTAAATTGAGGAGCCCCATGTGTTTGGATTTTTACTGTGTTCCAGAGTCCAGTAAAATGAAATGTCTGGTACATTTCAGTAGAATACACACACACACACAATTCATTAAATAAGTCAGTGAACGAGTGGATGTGATCAGTTTAGAGTAGAAATTAAAAAATTAAAAGCACAGGCTCTAGAACCAAAATGTCTGGATTCAAATCTCAACTTTATCATAAAACAGCTAGTGTTACATTAGAAGGTTTGCTTCACTTCTTTGTGCCTCAGTGTGTGCCTTGGTTTTCTGACCTGTAAAATGGGGATAAAAGTCGTAGCTACTTCATAGTTTTGTTGTGATCATGCAATGATGCATGGAATGGAAGTCTCTTAGCTCAGTGATGGAGGTTAACCCTGATGACCAACCTGGCCCATCTAAATCAAGGGAAGGACATGCTTTTCTATCATGCCATCTGCCTTTATTGGTTCAACTAAACCCAGGTTTATACATGTTTAAAATCCAGTGTAAAACCTGCCATTAAAAATTTGTGTAGCCAAAGGGAATCTCATCCTGGGCATGGCATTTATGTCGCTTTGTGATACACTGTGTTTTTAAATGTGGTGCTGTCGATTGATTTAAGTATTTTATTGGTCAATTTTACTGTTCTTGTGCCCTGAGGCTTTTTAAAGCAGGGACCAATTTTTTAAATCAAATAGATAAATGTAAAGCCCTTGCACTTGAAATAACAGCAGCACAAGCGGTAGGGCCAGAATTTCCACTTGGGCTATTTAATTCCTTGCCTAAAATAAATTTAGGGGAAAAGCAGTGAGAGATGGTGGTTAAATTCTACCACCAACATCCTAAGCCCAGTCCCTGATGTCACCAAGACCCCAAAGTCTACTTCCCTGAATTTACTCCCTAGATCTGGGCCACATGGGAATTTGTTCATCCTCCTGGGGAGAGGTAGTCTGACCTCAACTAGTTCTCAAATCCCTTTGGCATCTAGTTGTAATTCCCCACCTCAGTGATAGAATAACGAATAATGAGTCACCGTTTTAGACTTTTCCTGCAAACTATTGCCTGCAACTGTATTACAAGCTGCAAATCACCTTAATTTTGGTACAAAATAGCTCTCTACTGTCCAAAGTAGAAGCCGTTTTCTAATGGAAACAATAGAGTTAAAGGACTTTAAAAATTAGCATCTCTGATAGTGAAACATTCTAGCCTTGCACACCTCCTAATGTGATGCAGTTTGGAACATGCAGCATCACTTTTGAAGAACTCTTGAGTTGAACCAAGTCTTTGATCTAACTTACAATTGACAAGAAATACTGAGGATAGAGGGAGAAGTCCAGTAATACCACAGTAATACGGTAAGAAAAATCCAGAAGGTGGGAAGTTCTATAAAATAGCTGGCCTCCTCTCTTAAAAAGTGTGATGTCATTAAAAAAAAGGGGGGGGTGGATAAAGCTGTTGAAGATTAAAAGAGACTAGAAACACCAAATGCAATGCACGATCTTGAATGGGCTCTGGTTTGAAAAATAACAGAAAAGATATTTTAGGGACTGCTGGGGAAACCTGTATTTATCTACTAGATAGTATTATAGAATACTGTTAATGGTCCTAAATGTAATTATGCTGAAGAATTTTTTTTTAGGAGATGCATATGAAATACTTAAATATGAAGTATTACATTCAAGTGACCAGTAAAATATTAACAATTTTTGAATCTAGATGGCCAGTTATATGGATAAACAACTGTACCAACCTTTCAACTATTGTGTATGTTTGAAAATTGTCACGATAAAAGAACTTTTGAAATGTAGATGTTCCTGCATCAGCTTCTGACATTATTAGCAACGTGGACTCTTGCAAACTCATGTTTCTAACCTCAGGATTTGGGGATTGGTGGTGGGAGGAAGGGCATATGTGAAAATCTGGCTTCTATGCCCTATTCAGAGCACCATGGAGTTTTTCTGTACTCCTAGACATCACTTCAAAGGAAATGTGTGATCACTATTCTTTCCATGTAATCTTTGCTAAGAGTTTGGTGAGCAAACAGATCAGGTACACAATATTTCATGTATGGAATGTATCTGGTTCATTATTTATTAGACAGAGCCTATGTAATTCTCCCTCACCTCCCCCGATCAAATATCATGTTTCCGTACCCTTTTGTAATGCAGATTTCAAAGTCCTAGACCTGTTAAGACTGGGGTCATTTTCCTGTGTGTCTCATAAGAAGATTAGTTTCTAAATCTAAGATGAAAGAATTTCTCGGCACAATAATTCTCGGCACAAAAAACTCCTAGAAAATACATCTTGGAACCAAATACATAGTTTAATCATCGTGGTGGAGGAGAGGACATTTCATTTGATTGATGAAATAGAGAGGAGCCAGGATTTGTTTAAATTGGCAAAGCCAGCATTTTGGGGGTTTTCTGTGTCTTCTACGAGTCATCATCTTCAAAGTTATTACTGCAGTCACAAGTATATGAGCTCCCCAGTGGTGCTGTCATTCTTCCTGTGCCTGTATCTGGGTGTTAGAACCAAAATTGGGCACAGGTGTACACGAAATTATTCAAGCAGGGGTCAAATCAGGATCTGGACAACTGAATATATTTTGATTTGTTCTTATTTGGAAGATTTATTCTTCCAGACGACAGTGTAGGCTGCCACTTTCTATAAAGAACTCTTCTACTAGCAAAATGAATCCCCAAATTGCAAGACCTCAACATATAATCTCATCTATGCCCCTGCTGCTGAGACACATTACCAAGAGAGTATCTTATTCTTTTCTTTAAAACCTAAAAAGATGACTGTGGACATTCATTCCATGCCATGTTTTTATTTTTCTTTCATTCTTTGGATTGATTAAATTCCCACCAGGTGACAAGCACTGTTCTAGGTACTTAGAAGAGAGTAGACAACATAAGAAAAATCACAATCCCTGCCTCCTAGAAGTTACACCCTGAGGGTGGGGGAGAGGAGGGGAGTGAAGGCAGGTTAATAATGAATAATGGATAACAAGGACAACAATGAAGACTGGGAGTAGTCTTAGATACTATGACCCAGAAAAGCCTTCCTGAGGAGATGAACTTAGAGTCAAGACTGTTGATAATAGTCAGCCATATGGACATCTGAGCAAGGGCATCCCAGGCACCAGCTAATGCAAAGGTCCTGGGGCGGGAGCAGGCATGATGGATTTGAATGACAGAAAGAAAGCTCAAGTGATTGGAGCATGGTGAATGACAGAGAGTGAAATGAAATGTAGGTCTTGGTTAGGAGATGGGACTTTATTCTAATTGCACTGGGCAGCCATTGGAGAGCTTGAAGCAGGAGAGTGGCATGATCTGATTTACACTTGAAAAAGACCTCTCAGGCTGACACTTTTGATCAGGGACTATCTCCTCACATTTAGCCCAAATTCCTCCTGCCGCAATTAAAGTGCATTTTCTCTCTTCACAGTGAACAGATGCTACTTGATGCTGATATTAGTTCAGGTGCCTGAGGAAACATCAGATGGCTCTATCAGGATCCCCGGAAGGCTGGAATAAATGTAGTAAGACCAGGGTGATAATCATCAACCTGAATTACAATCAGAGGCCACTGATGAGAGTAAAACATGGGGTGCCTCCAGGACTTGTTCCCCACCAACAGCTCTGCCTGCTCTTTCCTGGGTACTCCTCCAGGCTCTTCCGTTCTCATTGAATCTCAAGCCCCACCTCCCCACCAGGCAATCCAAGGCATCAGCAACATAACATTGTGGAAGACTATCTCTAGTATTCATGATAGGGAACATATTGTTAGTGTAAACGGATATTAAAATATGGTGGGTAGGACTTCTGGTAGACTTTCCTCAGCAAAACAATTTCACTGGTGAAAATTATAAAAATAAAAGCAATGTGTTTTAAATTCTCCAGAAATTGGCCTAACGGGATAGAGCAAAAGGAGAAATATTATTGAAGATAACCCATCACGTTTCGTACAAACAGCAATTGCCCATGGTATGTCAGGCATGACTTTCTCCTGGTCCCCACTCCCAGGACCATGTTATAGAAACTGTATCCTGGGGCGCCTGGGTGGCTCAGTTGGTTAAGCGACTGCCTTCGGCTCAGGTCATGCTCCTGGAGTCCCGGGATCGAGTCCCACATCGGGCTCCCTGCTTGGCAGGGAGTCTGCTTCTCCCTCTGACCCTCCTCCCTCTCATGCTCTCTGTCTCTCATTCTCTCTCTCTCTAAAATAAATAAATAAAATCTTTAAAAAAAAAAAAAAAGAAAGAAAGAAACTGTATCCTGGTGCGTGCAGCTAAGATAGGGTCTCTTCTCCCCGAAGTGCACAGTCTGGAGTTATGATTTCACCCCCCGGGGGTGGGGGGAGCATGTTGCCAGCTGCATTTCTCCTCTCCCCACCCCCACCCCCATCTACTGTTGCAGAAGCTCTGTTCCTAGCAGGAATGGCCTAGAGGATATGGCCCCCTTCCCCAATCCTACACCAATTGCAGTCCACTGAGAATATCCGGGACCTGATCACAATTGCCTGGCTGCATCATAGAAGAGGCTCCACATTGGGAAGGGCAAGCTGAGAAGACCAGGGACTGGCACTGCCCCCCATCCCTAAACCAGTGTCCACTCCTAGAACTCCTAGCTCCGATGCAATGACCCAGGGGTCCTATGCAGAGGGTGAGGCAGACCCTAAGGATGAAGCACTCTGTAGCTCTGCCTGGAGTGGGGGGGCTGACTCTGTATTTAGAACAGAGAGTACAGAACACCATGCCTAAGGGTGTTGTTGAAAACATTGGAGACCATGGTACAGAGTAATTAAGAAGAATCGGAAAGCTCTGAGATACAAGCAAGACAGCAGAGCAGCCAGAAGTTTAATAGAACCAGGAAAAAGCAACCAGGAAAAGCCCTCCTGGGGTCACAGTCAACCCAGGGTGCAAGTCTTGCTGGCACAAGGGGCTTAAACATGGCTTCTGACCAGACAGTGAACAATAAGGAGTTCTGACCCAAGGGTGAGTCCTAGGAAGCCAGGCTTAGAAATAAAACCATACTCACCCCTGACAAATTGGAAGATTATGGGCATGCCCCAGGCTGAGCCCTCTTGGGAGAAATCAGACAAAGAAGCTCCAAGGTACTAGTCCTGGGCTGAATGTGGGGCTATAAACACAAATTCCCTGAACTGTGATTCAGCCTCTAAGCCATATACACATCAAAAGGTAAAGAGCAAAAGTCTAACTGGCTAAAAGGGCTAAGTACAACCTTTGACCAATAAGCAGCTTATGTCAACCCAGACCCAGAGATGACCCTTAAATAGGCAGCCTTAAAGGCAAAAATAAGGGGAAAACAAGGTAAGCACGGATATTGGAGGCCACACACTGTGGGGGAAACAGATGTCACAGAATTAGTTCAGTCAAGTGACCTAACCAATAAACATTATTGACAAAGCCAATCACTACCACCACCACTCCTGCAGAGTGGGGGAAGGAATTGGTATGTAGAGTTGCTGTAATATATTATCAAAATGTCCAGTTTTAGCAAAAAAATTGTGAGACATGAAAAACAACAGTAATGAGCACACCTAGCTCACAGATCTTGGTTTCTAATACCATTTTCCAATAAAAAGAAATGGTTTCTTTGGAGAAATGACTGATTCTAGAGCAGGGACAGGAAATACATAAAATGAGCCTGGAACATCTTATAATGACAGATAATAAACTACTAAAAACATTAAATCCTACATTGATAGGGATGTGCCAAAGGGATACAGGGGACAAATAAAAGAGCTCCCAGTGGCCAAAGTTGGAAAAATTTTAGCAAAAATAAATAAATAAAATAGTACCGGATTGTAACCCACAGTATAAAATAGATATCCATGAGTCCATACTAATACAAAAAATGGTTGAATAAATAAGTAGATGGGGAAGAAAAGACAAATATCCTGGCAGGAGAATTTCAAATCATTTATGTGGATATTTCACCCTTAATAAGGGAACCATAACTCCCCACTTCTTAAGAGCAGAATACTCATAGTGACTTCCTTCCAAAGAATCAGTGTAGAATTAGGGGGGCAGGGGACAAGGTGGATAACTTTATGGTGGAAAAACCTGAAAAACATTATCTCAGCCAAGTGATCAAGGTCAATATCAACAATGATAAGTCATGCTGATAATATGTACCATTGATATGATGTAATAAAAATGGCACTTGACCCCTGTGGTTCTCCTCCAAAACTCCATTAACAGTGGTCTAACCATGAGAAAAACATTAGACAAATCCCAATAGAAGGGCATCCTACAAAATACTTGACCAGTATTCTTCAAAACTGTCAAAATCATCAAAAATAAAGAAAGTCTGAGAAACCGTCACAGCCAAGAGGAACCTAAAGAGATATGAAAACTAAATGTAATGTATCATGGGTGGGTTCCTGGAAGAAACAAAGTGTTAAGTACAAACTAAGGAAATCTGGGTTATATTCACAAAAGAATCAAAACAGAGACTCAGATATTTGTATACACCCATGTTCTCAGCAGCATTATTCACAATAGCCAAAAGGTAGAAACAACCCAACTCTCCAGCAATGGATGAATAAACAAAATGTAATATGTATATACAATGGAGTATTATTCTGCCTTATAAAGGAAGGAAATTCTGACATATGCTGCAACATGGGTGAACTCTGAAGACATGATGGTAAGTGAAATAAGCCAGACATGAAAGAACAAATACTGTACGATTCTGTTTACATGAGGTAACTAGTTAGACAAAGCCACAGACACAGAAAATAGAAGGGCGGTTGTCCGAGTTGTTAGGGGGCTGAAGAGTGAGTGTTTAGTGGAGATAGAATTTCAGCTTGGGAAGATGGAGTTCTAGAGATGGGTGGTGGTATGGGTGGGACAGCAAAGTGAAGGCCCTAACTTTAAATGTGAATGAAATAAACAACCCAGTCAAAAGAAAGGAATTATCAGATTGCATTAAAAAAAACAAAACAAAACAAAAAACAAATCCAACTATATACTGTTTATAGGAGACATAATTTAGATTGAAAGAGACACAGGAATTGAAAATAAAAGGAGGGGAAAAGATCTATCATGCCAACAGTGACCATGGAGAGCTAGATGGCTCTACTAAACATCGGACGATATAAACAATGTGATCACCCTGCTTGCTGCACCAATTATTGCTGGCCCCCTCGCAGGATGGACCCCCATCCAAAATTCAGTTCTGATGTCAAGACCAATGACACCACACCATATCAAAAGAGTATGAAGAAGTTTGTTACTTAAATAATGAGGTTTCTGAGCATGGCAAGGCAGGCTTCCCATGCTTATTTGAAAAATAGGTTGAGAGCAAGAAAAGGAGGCTGGCCTGGATTTATTTTTTTTTTATTATTTTTTTTTGGTGGTAGGGCAATGGGGCCAGGTTGAGGTTCTCATGCAGTGTCACAAGAGAAGTTCATTCACTTATGTTAAAGAAATTCCAGGTAAGAGGGGTGCCTGGGTGGCTCAGTCAGTTAAGCATCTGCCTTTGGCTCGGGTCATGATCCCAGGACCCTGGGATCAAGCCTCGCTTCAGCCTCCTTGCTCAGCAAGGAACCTGCTTCTCCCTCTCCCTCTGCCTGCCGCTCCCCCCGCCTGTGTGCTCGTTCTCTCTTTCACTCTGTCAAATAAATAAATAAAATCTTTTGTAAAAAAATTTTTTTTTAAAATTCCAGGTAAGAGAGCCCCAGTAATGTCTCCAAGGAGGCCATGGATGCATCCAGAAGAAGAAGAGAAATCATTAAACATTTACTAAGTCCTGCCTTGAGCTTCAACATGTGAGGGGTCAGAAAGCAAGGTCGGCAATGAGAGAGAGTAAGACTAGAAAGGAAGCAGAAAGAAGGCCACACCCTTTCTCTGACTGTTGGCTGTCCCTCTGTAGCTGGCCAGAGCTGCCACACACAACAAGCTGTGTGACGTACAGGAGGTTCACACCCTAGGTCTTTAGACTCTAAAGAAAGCAGACACTAATGCAATTCCAGTCCCACTCTCTAGGAGTTCTCCTGGTCCAGCACAGAATGAATGTCTGATGACTGAGGTAAGCAGAGAGCACTAAGGGAGCCCCAAGAAGGTAATATCTGACCAAACCTTGAAGAATAGATCACGTTCCAGATGGAAGGAAGAGCATGTGCAAAGGCAAGTTAACTGCAAACCCATGATGGGCTCAAAGGATTACAAGACATTTCACATGCATCCTGTACTCTTAACTAGCCAAAAAAAATGTTAGGAAATGAGATGTAGGCAAGAAGGAGATCGTGCAGGACCTGGTTAAAAAAATGCCTTTACTTGAAAAAAAAAAATAGGGAACCACGGATGGATTTTCAGCAATGTTGGCAAATGAAGTTTGCATTTTTTTTAATGTCCTTCTGGAAGTGTTATGGGTGACCGAAAGGGACCAGATTGGAGATAGGGAGACTAGATAAGAGACGACAGGGCGCCTGGGTGGCTCAGTTGGTTGAGCGACTGCCTTCAGCTCAGGTCATGATCCTGGAGTCCTGGGATCGAGTCTCGCATCGGGCTCCCTGCTCGGCAGGGAGTCTGCTTCTCCCTCTGACCCTCCCCCCTCTCGTGTGCTCTCTCTCTCTCATTCTCTCTCTCAAATAAATAAATAAAATCTAAAAAAAGAAAAAAAAAAGGGACAACAGTATTCCAGGCAATGGGCCATGAAGGCCTGAATCAGTTTTCTCAGGGAATACAAATCTTATATTCTTTCCACAGCATCCTGAAATCACAGCATGACCGTAATTTTATCAGATTCACTAATTTTTACTATTTCCTTCAACACTCAAGTGAAGACATCGTTGGTCACCAATTAGTCTCTGAGAATCAAGTTACCTGTGGTTTGGCAACCAGGTGTCACCTCTTTTATTCAGCAAGCAGTGTATGTCTTCAAGGGTCAGGCACTGTCACAGTTTCTAGAAACAAGCAAGATCCATGTTCTCATAGAACTTACAAAGAGGGCAGATGTTAAAAAAGGAAACAAAAAGTAAACAAAATAATTTCAGGGAAACAAGAGCTGTGAAAAACAACTAAACAGGGTAGTGAGAGGAAGAATGACGGTTGGACGTTCTGACTTGGGAATTAGGGAGCTGGCATCTGAGTGGGCCTGAATGGAATCTGAGGACAGAGGACTCCAGACAGAAGGACCACCTGGTTCCCTGCTGAGCCCTTAGCTAGTGTTCCCTCGGTATACTTCCTAAAGCTGCATCTCGCAGGATGACTCACAAAATCATTGTTAACTACACAAAATTCTCTCTAGTGACAGAGTTTTAGAAAAATATAAGTTAGAGTCATCAAGCACTTACCTTTATATGCCTTATAGATACCACATGTATGCCAAGATTCAGCCCATTGATGTGCCAAGTAGAAATCTCTGAGGACACATGTGATTATAGTTACTCTTCCTCCTTATATGTTGCTGATATAATGTGACTTCAACATATGATGTGATGAGGAAATTTTGCTAATGTCCTGTCCTCTTTCTTTCTAGGAATACTGTTTTAATTAACTTTGTTCTTGGCAAAAGTGTGACCTGTCATATTTTTCCTACAAGGAAGGAATGTGATATATGTCATTCTGTTCTCTACCTTTACAGACAAAATTACTTGCTTTTGTATCAAAAATTATTTTGCACTTATTCTGGAAAAACTCAATTGGTTCACCAGAGAGGACAGTGGACTTCAAGAGGATGCACTCAGAAGTAATAATTATTATTATTTTTATAATAACTAATACTTTCGAGCACATGCTATATGCCAAGCATTGTGCTAAATGCTTACATGACTTATTTAAATCTCACAACAATAAAATGGGGAAGGTATTATGATTTAAATTTTACAGATGGAGAAATTGAGGCTTAGAAAGTTTAAATAACTCGTCTATGACATTGTTCTAGAAGCAGAAACTGAACTCAAGCAATCTAATATCACAGATTTTGCACAGCAAAAATCAAAAATCTGACTATCTCCCAACTATACCATGCCATTTAGATGGGAGTGGTATTGGAATTAAGGGGAAAGTCCTTAGAAGTTGAAAGAAAATCAGCCAAGGAAAGGAGAGCTTTAAGAAGAGGGATTTTTGGGCGCCTGGGTGGCTCAGTTGGTTAAGCGACTGCCTTCGGCTCAGGTCATGATCCTGGAGTCCCGGGATCCAGTCCTGCATCGGGCTCCCTGCTCAGCGGGGAGTTTGCTTCTCCCTCTGACCCTCACCCCTCTCATGCTCTCTCTCTCATTCTTTCTCTCAAATAAATAAATAAAATCTTTAAAAAAAAAAAGAAGAAGAAGAGGGATTTTAAGAAGTTGTCAATAATGTCACATGACCCTGAGAGTGAGAGCCTTCTTAAATTGTGCACCCCAGCACCACTCTTGCCTCATGCTAGTCCTGGGTCTGGGGAGACAGAAGTTGTACAAGATCAGGACAGACAGGTACCCAAGGGAGGAACATGTAGGGCCTTGTGTGTTCTACTAAGAATTTTGACTTTCACTCAGCATGAGATGGGAAGTCGTTGGAGGGTGTTGAGGAGAGAAACAGCATGATCTAATTTAAGCATTAAATCCTTTGGCTACAGGTTGGTAACAGGTTGTAGGAGGGTGAGGGCAGAGCTAGAAGACCAGTTAAGAAACCACTGCAATAATCCAGCAAGAAGTGATAGTAACTTGGACCAGGTGGCAGTGGGATGGTGAGAAGCAGTTGAATTCTAGATAGATTTTGAAAGTAGAGCTGAGAGAATGTGCTGTCAGACCAGATGTAGGATGTGAGAGAAAGAGAGGAGTCATAATGACACCAAAGATTTGACCCTAAGAAACTACCACAGAATGTCAAGGAATACAAAGCCTAACAAAAAGGCCGTTGGATTTGGACTTCAGAGGATGCTGGGTGATCTTGGTGAGAGAATTTCCTGGGGAGGGGTGCGGATGGGGGTTAAGCTAAGTAATAAATTAAGCATAAGGAAATAAAAGTAATGAGTATAATCTACTCTTGTGACTATGTAAGGAAAGGAGCCTTATGGTAGCTAGGAAATCCTGGGTCAAGGGAAAGTTGTATATGCTTTTTTAAGATGGGAAAGAATTGAATGTGTTTATGTGCTTAGGACAAAAATAAAAAATAAAAAGAGGGATTGAAAACACACTAGAGAGGTGGTGACTAAGCAAAGAAGAAGAGATGGGGGTGGGCCTGACTGCAGCCCAGAGCACATGCTTGGGTGTGAACAGAGGAGGAGTTTGAAGGAAAGGAGGGAAGGAGGAGAGGAGTGTGGCTGTCACCGTTTCTAAGTGAGAGGAACAAGAAATGGAGAGTTCTTGCTGGACAGATTAGGCATTTTCTGTGAATTAGGAGATAATATCATAAGCCAAGTGTGAGATTGCTCAGAGTGAGAACAGTGACAGTTTTGAATCTTCTCTTGGGGAAATGCAGCATAGGATCGTGAGTGGTGATGAGGACCCAGCAAAAACTGGAGATCATAAATATGTAGCTGAACCAATTCACAGCGTTGTCTGAAACAGACTTACGCAGCCATAAATGGCTTAGACAATAAAATTTCCACTCAGGGACACTGTGGACCTCATCCCCATTTCTTAAGAACTGTTAAAACATGATCTACAAGGCCAAAGCCACAGCTTTAACTATTTAAGAAAAAATGGTGCCCAACTTTTCCAGTCAAGTGCTGCATAGCCTACCTCAAAACCTAGTGCTAAGATAGGTTTTAGGTCAACATCAGATTGATTTCACCAAAGACCCCCAAATCCTCTGCCTCTTTCACAAATTGTTTTAAAGAATATATCTACTTCTGTTTTCAGCCTTGTCCATTTCTTCATTCAGTTTCTCTGATATCACACAATTCTGAAACGTTTAAATATTGCCTTTATTTTTTTAATAGAGAGAATATTATTTGGTCTTTACCTAAAACATAGATCTTAAAATTCAACTATTTCATTCTTGAAACTTTTCCAGGATACTTTAAGATTTCATCGAGTTTCTCCACTTAAGAAAGAGATCATTAAACGTAGTTGAAAACTGCTTTATCATTGCAGTAGTTGTATAATTTAATTTTTTCCATTGGGCAATGTGCTTAGCAACTTGCACATTAAGCCTTCTACTGAGATTATATTAATAGCATAAATATGCAAAAAGGAAACCACTCTGAAAGTTCAAAATAATAGCAATAACCTTTCTCTCATATAAAACCTTTTATCTCAAGATCTCCATGCACTTTTCCAACAAGCATGAGTACCCTGCCCAACCACTTTTGCAAGGGGCCAATGAAAATGCCAACTTCACTTTATCTCCTGATTCAAAATGCTAGTAAGGACCACAAAGCAAATGCCCAACACAATCATGATTTTAATTCTTAATGTTTCCTACGGCAGCATTTATAATCTTTAAGAGGACCGAACCTCTAGTCTGTAAGAAGTCCCAAGTGGGTGTGCCTTCTTTGCTTTATTCTTTAGTCATAGCTGAAGGGGGGTGATGGGGGGGGGCAGGGAACAGGGGTGGTTGTAGCTCAGGCAAACTCTCGCACATTGACTGGAGAAATATCCACATCTCTCACACAGAGACACCCATGTACACTGATGCAATCATGGCTAGAAATGAATCAGGGCCCTTGAGACAAGAACCCATGACTAACGCTCTCTGAGGAGCCCATGGGACGCCTGGCAAACCAGCTATGTCAGGGTCATTACCAAACAAAGCACAGGTGAGATCTGAACGAGAGGAAAAGGGAGGGACTGATGCATTTGTTTCTAGGGTTTGGAACACGTCATCTTGAGATTATTCCCAGGTAATTAATTATAGGGTATCAGAAAGGAAAACTGAGCTTTGGCCTGAGTCACACATGCAAACTCACTGTGAGGTCTAGGGTGATTTCCTTTACCTCTCTGGGCCTACTTTCCTCATCTCTAAAGATGAGGACATTATACAGTCACATCAGAAAGACTCCTTCCCCTTCCAACACCCTATGAAATACTCATAGTCATTATTTCCTGTTCCCTCAATAGAAGTAAAAGGTGTCATAGGAAGAAGTGGAGGGAATTGTTCTTCAAAAAGTATTTCAGATGTTTGAGGAAGTACAATTTCCCTGGCTTGTTTCAGCACTACTTCTTCCATTTGAAACGACAAACCAGCATTAACAACGGACAGGAAGAGCATTTCTCTCTTCAGCCTTACATCCTACGAATGTCCGTGAAAGGCATTTGACCAAGATGTACACACTTCAGTGGACAGAATCAATAGGAGCATTTCTGACAACCTCCAGCCTCCTGGAAATGCCTAATGTGGAGTATCTCTCACCACAATGGCTAATTCAGTCCAGTTACCTCCTTCTGAGACATTATCCCTCCAACTGTCTTTTTCCTGGAATTGCATTCCTTTAAGAGGAGGTAATCAGGAGGACGTGACCACCGGTTGACCCTGGAGCCAGACCCAGGGAACTGGGGGCTCCTTACCACCTCCCTTGTCCTGGGAATGTATGTTCTGCCCACCATTCCCACAGTGGGAACTGTTCCAAGGACACAGCCTTGAAGCACAAAGTATTGTTGAGACCATCTGGATGATCTACGTGACAAAACCCAGGTAGGGCCTCTCTACAAACTTCTAAGACTGTGGCAGTGGATGAGGAGATCTACTCAAGCCTCAGATGGAAGTTCCTTTGTTTATTAATCCTGCCACCTACCAATCTGGAGTGGTCTGCCTCTTTCTTCAGTCTCTCCTCGCCCTCTGTGAATGGGGCCAGTCTTCGAACCAACAATCCCAAGGAGTCATTTATTAAAGAAGTAACAAAACTCCATAAATATCAGTCTCATTTTTCTCCTGAAGGAGAGGTGAAAAAGAAAGATGCCCTTCCCGAGCTTGGGTCAAGCCAAATTTAGAACTTTAAAACAACTATAAGAACATTTGGAGGAGAGCCAAGGAAGGACCCTTGAGAGAAAACAGCAGGTACTCCCACCCAGGCAGTGGCTACAGTGCACATGAATGTTCCAAGGTCCCTATTTTGCCTTTAAGAAAGTAGGAGAAAAAGAGAGGTTGTCCCTGATTTTTCCTTTTGATTGTTGCCACTGGAAACCAACTTTCTTCTACTGTAGAGAGCATCTAAGGTCTTAGCTACTCTCTCCAGATGGAAACAAAGGTTCTGTCAAGTAACTGGAGAGAGCTGAGCTGAACTGAGCTATAGGTTGATCACATTTCAGGGTTTGCTTGTTACTGATACCACTTTGGTCACCCCCAGACCATTACTGCAGGAGAAACCTCCTCCCAGTATCAAGATCCTACCTGGCTCACTACCACTTCCTGATGTTCTTTGAAAGTCGTACTGTAAAACAAAACAAAACCCAGACGCATCACATCAGAAAGATGAGGCACCAAAGAAACTTTGTAAGTTAAGAGGAAGCAGGTGTCTGACTAGGGGCGGTTTTAGATTGGGGTGAGAGAGACAGCCATAGAAGAAAAGGAAGTTGGTTCTTTGTATTTCCAGAGAAAACGGGAAATTGTTTTGTTGAAGATTTAAACTGATATATCAGGGCAGAACCAGATCCTCCAGCTTCATATTACTCTGGAAGTTTATTGTTCCCAAAGTGATTTGGCACAGGTATTTTCCACTTTCACTTAACATAGTAACTGCATGTCTAAAACCAACCTTTGCAAAACCAACCAGGCTATATTGGCTCTATAAAATAACATCCTAAGGCACTGAAAAATATGATTTACAAAAATCTACTTTTTCACAGGACCCTTTAGAAGCACAGTTTTTATAAAAAGTGAATACTCCTGGACTCAGGCATAAAAAAACTAGTCAAGATATATAATTTCGTGTGGTTCAAAGAAATTGTACATTTATATAGAAAACAAGGACTTTGTATAAAAAAATTCACTGTTCATGGATCTGGTTTTACCTAAAATTATATTATTTGCAATTGTGCTCATCCCACAAATGTTGATACATGAACTGCTGTGATCTTTATATATCAAGTCAACAACTATTCCATGCCTTTTATATGCCCCAAATTATACCATCTCTGTAAGAGGTTTAGAGACAGGTTATGCATACTGCATGTGGATTTCAACTGTATCCCCCAATGACGCAGGTTCTTTCAGGTCATAAATGGAGTGCCTTTGTCTTCTAATGATCCATGTGATCTGTAGCAGAAATTTTCCATATGGAGACCAATAGAACGACCAACTGTCCAGGTTTGCCCAAGACTGAGAGAGTTTCAGGGATGTGAGACTTTCAGTGTTAAAACTGGAAGGGTCCCAGGCAAAGTTGAATAAGTTGGTCATCTTACAGAGCTGAGGAAGAAATGAAATTAGTATATTATATTAGTGTAATACTCATTTTAATTCTGGTCACCAATTCCAATGTGTGGAGATTTTTCCCACACCGCCAAGTAACTCTCCAACATCAGCTGGGCATCCTGCAATTCAATTCAATCTGATACTATGTACCCAGAGATAGCATCACATCTCACAGGATGAGGGCTCAGTTCTACAAGTCTGCACCCCCACTTCAGATGTTCATCATAAGGCTAGATTGTCACCTGTGCTTCTGACCCACCAGCTATAGGTTGGAGGTTCCAACAAACCCTGGGTTCAATTAATTTGCTAGAGCAGATCACAGAACTCAGAGGAACATTTTATTGACTAGATTACTGGTTCCTTATAAAAGGATGTAACTCAGAAACAGCCAGATGGAAGAGATAGATGCATACAGCAAGCTCCAAGGGAAAGGGCATGGAGTTTCCATGCCCTCTCCAACCCACCACTCTCCCTGCATCTCCATGTGTTCACCAACTCAGAAACTCTCCAAATCCCCCTCCTATCCCTTTAGATTTTTATGGAGGTTTCACATAGGCATGATTGATTAAATCACAGGCTATTGGGAGATGGAACTCAATCTCCAGCTCCTTTCCCCTCCTGGGAGGGCAGGTAGGGAGGGTGAGAAAGAGTGAAAATTCCAGCTCTACAACCACAGGGCTGGATCCCCTGACAACCAGCCCGCACCCATCCTCAGGTGCTTCCAAAAGTCACCTCATTAACGTAACAAAAGCACCTAGAGCCTTCTCATCCTTTAGGGAATTCTAAGGGTTTTAAAACCTCTATGCCAGAAATGGGGACGAAGACCAAATATATATTTCTTAGTATAAATTATGACACTCACACACATGCTTGTCCTCTTTCTTCTCTCTCTTTCTCTCTCTCTCCCTTCTCATCCCATTGCACTCTCTTAGAACCAGAACCTAGCTTCCAGGTAGATCTAAGTCTAAGTTCCAGCTTCACCATGACTTCTTTAAAAATCGTGAACAAATAATTACACTTGTCCAGTACTGCTTCCTTATTTGTGAAATACCAAAAACTATGAGGTCATGACAACTGAGAAAATGTCTGGCACATCCATCACATTTTCTATACGTTAAGCATGATTATCTCACAGATCATGTAGTTATGGACACTTCAGACTTCCAGTGTTCTGGTCCGAGTTAGACTGATTTCAGGATACTCTGTGGGCCAGCTGGGATTAACCCTTCCACCACAGGGCATTTGCTGGGCCATAAACAGATCAATCCTTGGTCCTTTCATTAGTATAAAGCCAAGAAATGAGTAGAGCTGAAGCAACATCCTGTTTACACAGAGCATTTTCAGTTTTCTGCCCCAGTCTCTTCAACCAAGGCCCTTGCATTATTGTTTACATATGCATCACACACACACACACACACATACACACACAGAGGTTTTTATACTGTTGATATGGCAGAAGCCAAATAAAAATGGTTTCGCTCTGTTTCTTGACAATTTAGGAAGTATGAGGAAAAATGATGTGGTGCTCAAGAGGGACTAAACAATTGGAGAGCCAGGGCCGGGGGGGTGGAGGAGGGGTAGTCCTGGGAAGACAATGTGCAGAAAGGAGACACTTTTGTCACAGGGTTCCTCCTAAGAGCAGCTAGGAAGCCCCACCATTCAGTATGTGTGACCTCCTGGTAATTTCCCTGGGGAGTCCCCCCTCGGAGAACCTGTACCCCCAGATTCAAGAAGAAGCTGAGCTAGGTAAATTCCCAAGCAGGGCTGCTGGGTGGGCAGTGACCTAAAGACAGGCTGGAACAAGTTTCCAGGCGGGTTTCCCCTTCCTGCTCGGATAGCCCCAGATGTGAGCTCAGCCAAGAAGAGGGGGGATGCCGTGGCCAGGGACTATTGGTGGTATTTTCCTTTGTCTCTCAGCTTCCTGTGTTTGAAGTGAAGGAATCTGAGACTTTCTGTGACCACTCTTGTTGTCTGGGATTCTTTCCTCAAGAGGTGTTCATGAATTTGTGAGGATTGCCAGGAAATAGTGTGAGTCATGGCTTCTGAGCAGACAACATTAGGTTTTAGAAATTCCCAGAGATATGACTTGTTTATAAGAAAGGAAACAGCTATTCTGAGCTGCCAGGAGAAGAGGAAAACACTGCTCACTTTTTTTTAAATGCCATGTTTAAAGGTCATCCAAGTGGCCAGAGTATCAGCAAGAGCCTGGTATAGACTCTGATGTTAGACTCTGATGTTAGCAGTTCATTTGTCTACATTTTAGAGGATATTTTGGGGATTGGCATTTAAAATGCAAGACCCATGGCACTGAAATTCCACTCTTGGTCTGAAACCCAGAGGCACCAGCAGACTCCACAGGCAAGCTGAGGGGTTGTCGAGCCTGGCTGAGGGAGCACAGCCTGCTCCTTCATTTGGAGGGAGAGATGCACCGACTAGGCCCCACTTTTGACAACTTCCTAACCTCATATTTCTTGAGCAGGCCACTGAGTTTCATTCCCATGGTAGGGGAAGTTAAAATTTCCTCCACCCTCCTACCACCTCCGGCTGGGAAGTGACAGAACAGGAGAGTATTGGGAGAAAAGTGTATACATTTTATTTACATGGTAACAGGAGCCTCCACAAGAAAGATGTAGCCCCAAAGAAGTGACTAGGCCTAAGCGCTTATGCTCTGGGTTGAACAAAGAATAACAATTGTAGAAAAGGAGCTATACTATAACAGGAGAATAGAGGAAGATCTGTTTATATGAAATTATCTCAGTCGGGGAGTCCCCTTCTCTGACAATGCTGTTTCTTTCTTCTAATACAGGAGGGCAACTTTCACCTGAGAATGTTATCTCCTGCTTCTAGGAAGAAAAAGAAATGTCAGATTGCTCTTCTTGCCTCTGCTGTTTTCAATTCAAAGTAATCAATATGGCAAAGCCACCTATTTTGGGGTGGCATGTCCTGAACTCTTTCTATATATTACATGCTGCCCCCTGTAATGTCTTTTCTCCTTAGTCTGAACAACTGTGATGTCAGCTGCCAAGACCTGAAAGAATTGTTCAAAGCTACCAACTTTGGAGAACGTACCCAAGAAGAGGACGTCAGGGGGATTCCCTCCCGCACCTTCGGCTTCTGCGTCGGCCCACTTTCCTAAGCGTGGCCGTGGGCACTGAGGTATTCAAGCTCACAGTGACATGGTGTACACATTTACCACTGTTAGCAGAGCCAGCCTGCTGCCCACAGAGACTGATCTGCAAGGAAAAAATAATCCACCGAGTATTCACGATTCAATAATAATTAACTTAGGTGATAGTTTCATAGACACCACATTTGATCAAATCAACACCTTTTCCTAATTATAAAGTAAACAATTGAATAAACTGGAAGGAGACCCCTGGAATGTGATAAAGGTACTCTTGGCTTAAAATAAATAAAGATTATATTTACTAGGCAAACACTGGAAATATCCAAAATCAGGAACAAACACACACAAAGAATATCCTCTAGTGTCATCACTTTAGATTCTCTGGCTAGGGCAGTAAGTTGTGAAACAAAAGGATTCAGTTAGGTGAATTAAGATAATGATGTACTCCAAGATGTCCATCGACAGATGAATGGATAAAGAAGATGTGGTATATATATACAATGGAATATTATGCAGCCATCAAAAGGAATGAGATCTTGCCATTTGCAACGACGTGGATGGAACTGGAGGGTATTATGTTGAGTGAAATAAGTCAAACAGAGAAAGACATGTATCATATGATCTCACTGATATGAGGAATTCTTAATTGCAGGAAACAAACTGAGGGTTGCTGGAGTGGGGGGTGGGGTGGGAGGGATGGGGTGACTGGGTGATAGACACTGGGGAGGGTATGTGCTCTGGTAAGCGCTGTGAATTGTGCAAGACTGTTGAATTACAGATCTGTACCTCTGAAACAAATAATGCAATATATGTTAAGAAAAAAAAAAGAAGAAGAAGAAGGTAGCGGGAGGGGAAGAATGAAGCAGGGGAAATCGGAGGGGGAGACGAACCATGAGAGATGATGGACTCTGAAAAACAAACAGGGTTCTAGAGGGGAGGGGGGTGGGAGGATGGGTTAGCCTGGTGGTGGGTACTGAGGAGGGCACATTCTGCATGGAGCACTGGGTGTTACGCACAAACAATGAATCATGTAACACTTCATCTAAAACTAATGATGTAATGTATGGGGATTAACATAAGAATAAAATAAATAAATTAAAAAAATAAAAAAGATAATGATGTACTCGAAAATCACAGAAGTATGTAACTGGGAAAACCAAATAAATTAGTTAAAAGTGTTCTTAATTAATGAAGAGCCATAAAATGGCTTGGAATAAGAGAAATACCAAAAAAGGAATAGTATTCCTTATGTATTCCCAATAACCAGAGATGATAAAACAGAAAAGAAGCTATTCCAATAGAAACAAATATAAAATACCTACAAATTCAGTGAGAAATGGATTAAATTTTTTAAAACCTTCATTGAGAGGTTTTAATAATAAGAAGAGTTACATTTTTACTAGATGGAAAAATTCAACATAAAGATGCCAAGACTTCTTAACCTTAAATTATTAAAATAATTCTATCCAAAACTGCAACAGGACTCTTCTTAGAAGTCGTTAAAATTGGCACTAATTCCCAAGCTTGGTGCATTACCTTATAACGACGGCTCAAAACTCTAAACAGGAAAAACTAGCAAAACACATTCTTAGGCATTAATCCTGTCAGATACCAGACCCTTTTGTAAAACATCCATAATTAAAACTGTGAGTTTGATATAAATAGAAAAACATAAACCAAAGGAAAGTAATAAGAAACCCTGGAACAGACCTTGTTATATATATGGGTCACATTTATAGATGGCTTTATAGTTTACAAAGCTTTCTACTGCATTCTCTTTTATGCTTCAAAACCATGCAGTGAAACAAATATTATTATTATTATCCCTATTTCTTTATGAAGCAAATGATAATCAGAAACTAAGTGACTTGCCCAACATAATAAAACCAAGATGAACTTTGACTTGGACCCAGATTTTCTGACTTCCCAAAGCAGGCCTCTTTTTACTGTATTGTTCTCACAAAGTAATCATGAATGGCCTTTTTTTCTTTTTCTTTTTCTTTTCGTTTTTGTCCAAAGAGAAAGAGCGTGAGTGGTGGTGGGAAGGAGAGGGAGAGAAAGAATCTCAAGCAGACTCCCCGCTCAACTTGGAGCCCGACACGGGGCTTGATCTCACAACCCAGAGATCGTGACCTAAGCCAAAATCATAAGTCAGATGTTTAATTGACTAAGCCACCCAGCTGCCCCTTTTCTTTTTTTTAAGCAATGTTGAAATTTGGGGGAAAAAATTTAGACTTGTTCCTGATACCACATACCCCTCCTTTAAAAAAAAAAAAACTGTTTCTGTTTAAAGATTTCATTACTAAAAATCAAATTATGGAAACTTTGACCAAAAAAATACATAGAGCTAAGAGGCTAAAGTGATGTCTGTGATGGCCCCTCACTGAGCCCACTCAAGAAGTAGGAAATACAGCTTTTCCCACTCACTCCTGTTCCCAGTCCATGCAAACCCCATCCACTGCAGAGGAACTTCCCATTATTATGAAGATGTAGAAGTTCCCAAAGTGAAGTCAAAACTCTCTAGGAAACCACTACTAAAAGAAAGTGTAGTCAGTCCCTTCCTAGGGAAGGATAGAATGACCAGAGAATGACCAATTGGGAGCACCTAATAAGGAGTAAGAACCAACCTAAAAATCAAAACAGATTAAGCAACTAACCCATAGTTCATCCTATTGTGTGCAGCAACTATTCAACTCTGACATTGTAGCAAAAAAGCAAGGGTAGACGATAAACAAACGATAGCCTTAAATGAATGGGCATGATAGTGTTCTAGTAAAATTTTATTTCCATAAATCGATAGCACGCACACTACACTACACTTGGACAACTCCTGTGTTAGACTGTTTAAAATTAGTCAGCCCTTAAAAAAATAAAATCAGTTCTCCAAAATACCCCTTAGATAAGAAATCGGAAGCCACAAGAGGTTACTCAACTTGACCATTTGACAGAATAAGACAGACACAGATCTTCTCTTCAGTGAAGTGGGCAGAACTAGAAGTTCAACTCAGGTCTTTCGACTCAAAAGCTGGAAAATGAGTCGTCTTGTTGGACAGCCTCCTATGACTTGGGTACGCTAACTGGATCTTGTAGATGTGAAATCTCAGGAGGTGGAAAAGGACCCCAAACAGGTTGAGTTTAATGAAACAAACACTTGTCTCACGGAACCAGGAAGGGATGGTGTGCATGATCTGTGTTGTGAGGCATTTCAGGTGGCGGGAAGCTCTGAGCGTCCTCCTTGACCTCAGACGCCCCACAGCCATCACAGACATGAACTCCGCTCCTCTGAGCGCAGAGTGCCGTGGGGTTGTGGAGAGAGGTGTGCTTGCATGTGTGAGAGGTGCAGGCAGATTGGTGGTTGTTTACGGAAACCAGGAAATCCCAAAAACTAAAGCGATCCAGAGCAATTCATTTAACTTCTTTGAGCCCAACCTTCCTTTGTGTAGAATGGAAATGTCTTTCCTCGTCCTCTCTCTCTCTCTTTTTTCCCCAGGATGTCAGAATAATAAAGCAGGAAAAAAACTGTGTAAAGTTCATTGGTACCTCGGGGAGACGTGTCATAAAATGACACAGTCTTATTGTCACCGGATATCTCATGACTTCAGCTGGCTCCAGCCCTTTGCATTTCCCTTTCGGCAGGGAACTTGGCCATCTTTACATTTAACACATCTCTGTGGAGGGAGCAGCACTATTAAGCTGGTACTTTGACAACCAAATCGACAAGAGACCAGGATATATGACATAGAAAGGTGAAAGGACAGTGACGAAGGGGAGCAAATGAGCTTTTAAACAAGCCTGACACCATCCAGCTAGTTTTCATATCGCTTCCCGTGAAAAATCTTGACATATTGGTACATTGCTATGAGTTATTTCTTCATATAACTGGGTATAGTGGCCTAACATTATTTGATCTTGTAGAGTGTTATCTGGGACTACAGACTTATTTTATTTTAACTCAATGACATTTCATCAACAGCTAACATAGCATGAGTAGCTAAAACTCACTCCAGTACGGTACCAGAGGATTTTGCTGTTTTATTTTTGTTCGAATAGATAACTCTCTGACATTCTCTGTTTTTGTTAGTTTCTGTTTTTACTCACCTTTGTGTGTTTTGAGCCACATTTTTTTAGTCCAGTATTACATATATGATTTATTTCACCACAAGATTTATTTATTACCTGTAATAATGAAAATTAATTCACTTAATTTGCCCACGTCAGCTACATCCAAAAAGGCAAGACATTTCTCTTGGTCGTGCTTAGTGGGAGTAGAATGGAAAGGAGATGGGGACAGTCATTAAGGACTCTCTGGGAAGGTTCCATGCTGCTCCACCTCTGCCCTGGGCGAGGAGAACGGGGCTCAAACACAGACAGGGCTTGTGTTGAACCCTCGGCAAATTCTCTTACTCTGAGACTGAGATCCTCATGGTGCCTGGAATTTTATAATACCTTCTGGAAACACAAAAACTATCGATTTTAATCTCAATTCAGCTACTGAGTCTGTGGTCTTTTCTACTTAAAGCCACAAAATTGTTTATGTTCTGGTTGTAGTTTAATTTTGTCTTGTTTTAAGCTTTCTTACTTGATTTCTGCCCAATCAATAAGATAGGCCATACATTTAATCTGCTTCTGTCATCAAGACAGCTGAAAATCCTGCTGATTTTTCAATTTACTATGAGTAAGTTCAACCTGCATGTAAACTCAGTCCACTTTTCATCAGCTCTGTGACAGCTTTCTCATCTGTAATATGAGAAACCACCCACCTAGGTCGTAGAGTCATTGGAAGAATTATATAATAAACAAGACTGCATTGTATTTGGTGATTGGCAACATACATTTTCTTTTTTTTTTTTTTTTAAGATTTTATTTATTTATCTGAGAGAGAGAATGGGAGACAGAAAGCATGAGAGGGGGGAGGGTCAGAGGGAGAAGCAGACCCCCTGCCAAGCAGGGAGCCCGATGCGGGACTCGATCCCGGGACTCCAGGATCATGACCTGAGCCGAAGGCAGTCGCTTAACCAACTGAGCCACCCAGGCACCCCGGCAACATACATTTTCTTAATAAAACAAGAACAGCACATGTCTCCAAGAAGAGAGACACCAGATTTCTTGGCTGCTCTGTATATTGCAGCACTTGGCGGGTGCTTGACAAAAATTCTTCAATCAAGGCGATTGTATTAATTAATAAGGATAAGTATTGATTTTTTGCAGTTCTGTACTAATTATAATTTAGCCTTCCCTTTAAAAAAATTTTTTATGGAGGTATAACATGCATACAGAAAATGGGTAAATGTTGCCATGTGATGAATTTTCACAAATGAACATACCGGTGTAACCAACACTCAGCTAAAGAAGCAGAATATTTCCAGCATCCCAGGAGTGCCCCGTGTGTCCCAGCCCAGGCATTGGAAGACCCCAAAGAAAACCACTATCCTGACTTCTAACGCTGGGGATGAGTTTTGTTTGTTTTACCATTTTTTTTATACATGAAGTTATACAGTATCAGTACAGACCTTTCTGAAGCTTACTTAAGTTTCCCAAGTAAAGAAGGTCTAAGCCCCGAAGAAGTTTGTCTTTTCTAGGCTGACTTGAGGAAGGAGGGCAGAGGGAGGGTGAGAAGTAGGGGAACCATATAATTTGTCATCCACACCGGAACACCTCTGAAAGTGAAAGAAGGTGCTATTCACAATGATGCTGGGACCAAGGGCATACACAGTGACTGTCCCCAGCAAACCAGGACATGTAACCATCCTGGTGAGAAGGACTGGTAAGAGGCAGCAGGGACACACTGGCAGGGAAAATCTATCTTCATGGTCATAAGACAGAATCCCTTCACATGGCCTGAGATGTCTGCGAGACTGAGGGCCAGGGGCCCATTTCCCAGAGAGTGCGGTCACTGGTAAAACTCTGCTCAACAAGTATTTACTGAGTTCCGGCTCCATGCAAGGAGCACGAAGATAACTCAGGCACAGTCCCTGCCCACGGGAAGCTCAGGGTTGAATAGTGGCTAGAAGACAAGTTCACAAACAGGTAAACTGTAAGGAAGCTGTCAGTGGAAATATACAAAGTACTATATAGATTCCAAGGACATAAACAAAGTGTTATATGGATTCCAGGGGATGAGAGATCATGTCCACTGGTAAACATGGAAAAGACATCATGGGGGAGGTAGCAGTTAAGAAGAATTTAGATACTACTTCAATGGTTCCCATCAGTGACTACACATTAGAATCTCCTGGGGAGCTTTTCAAACTCCGAATACCAAGGCAGTACCCCCAGAACAATTAAATCAGAATCTCTAGAAACAGGATCCAGGCCTAAGCTCTCCCAGATAATTCCAGCGAAAAATCAAATTTGAGAACCCCTATTCTAGAAAGAAGGGCCTAGGCCTTGGCTGGCAGGGTAGGTAGGAAAGAGAGGAGACTGGAGAGAACAGCTGTTAGTTAGAATATTCCATCTTTGATAGGCACACAGAGAAGGATCCTCCCTTGGGAATTAAATATGGAGGAAAAGCAGCAGGGCAAAAATAATTTAACCCCCTTCAGGAAAAAAATTAATTAATTATGAAACCATTTGCTAAGGCCAATAACAGGGATGGATGGGCAAAGGATGCACTGAACATCAAGGGAACTCAGAGTGGTAATAAATCCATCATAAATCATACAAGCCATCTGATAACTCCTGTTCCTCACATTAGCATCCCATTAAGCCTCTATTAGGGAGAGCAGGCTGAATGAAACTGGCTTCCTGGCTTCGCACTAGCAGCCGGGAGAGAGTTAACAAGCTGCAACCTTTCACTCGCACCTTTAAGGTCCTGAGCTCCATTTGTAAAGGATGCTTAGAGGCCCCAAACCTTGACCT
The DNA here is from genome assembly GCF_029215605.1 of Mirounga angustirostris. NCBI lineage: Eukaryota > Metazoa > Chordata > Mammalia > Carnivora > Phocidae > Mirounga > Mirounga angustirostris. Next base: position 167,152,993 of record NW_026991711.1, read on the forward strand.
ATCACGCTCATGCTGCGGGAGTTTGGGGGGGCCAGAATTAATCACAGCAGGGACACAATTTACCGATCAATACTAGCCAATTAGAAGGCTCCCTGCAGTGGAGAGTTCCCTTGGAATGCCAGATGACCTTCGCCCTTGACTTTTTGTGGGGGCAGATGCTGCTTTATCGCAGCTACTGATAAGGATGGTACTGGGGGGTGCGCAGCTCATTTCACATCATGCCAACCCCACCAGAGCATCCCGAGGCCGAACTTCTTTTGGACTTACCCATGAGTCACCTGCCAGTGGAGGCCACAGGCAGACAGGGATGGAAATTACCAGTAATAAATTCACAGCCAACGTGCCACTTTTCCCGTGACCTCAGCCGTGACCCTCAAGAAGCCATTGACAACAGAAAGTAGCAACTCAATCTTTTCAGTGAATTCGCTAATGCGTCTCCTACTCCTATGCTATACGAGAGAGGAGATCCTGGGTCCTGGAGCACCCCCAGAGGTGGCCCAATTATTGTCACATCCATTTGCCAATGGCCTACAGTGGAACCACCTGGAGGAAAAAATCCTAGGAGCTACCATTGTGTCCTCTGATCTGGCTCAGAGACTCAGACACAGCTTGAGAGTGGGTCCCGGGACCTTCCGTCCACCCTGTACTCACGTGATCGCTGTTTGCCAGTACTGTCAGTATTTTTTTTTATCGATTTTCTAACATCTTGGCCACAGAGGTGATATTCCCTAGGATAGAAAAGTTTAGAAGAAGAAAAGTAACTAGATAATTCTGGAAGGTTGTCTGAAGCATATCATTTAGTTTTCTGTCACTTATTTTTTAATTTTTATTTTAAGGAGAACAATCTATTGTTTAGAGCATTTCCTGGAAACTAGGACTTAAGGCATATGGCCCCAATCTCCTCTTGGTTTCATCTCCTCTTGAAAGATTTCAGTCATGGTTTCTTCAGATGTACACCTAAGGAACACTTCTCAACTCTCCTCCTAAGTAATGCCCTGCTTCCTGCCCCTAGAGAATCGTCGTTTTAAAAATAAGGAAAATAAAACAAAGTTTTGAGCTGACTTTAGTTCAGTAAAGGCCTACAGCAAATCATACTGTGATTCCCTCCCCACAACTATGAAGAATACCCTTGTAGGGAAAAAGCAAATTTTGGAAGGTCAATCTAGGATTTGTGAGTGGTATGTTAGGGATAGCATCATAGATTTTGTCTTAGGTAGGAGGGGGACACTTTCGTGAATTAATGATGCGTGTGGATTAGATTCAAGAATATTGGAATATTTAAGTGCACCACTTGGCAAGAGCCATCCTCTTTCTGTCTCTGCTTTCTCCCATCCGAGTACTAACCAGGCCCAACTCTTCTTTGCTTCCGAGAACAGGCGAGATCGGGTGTGTTCAGGGTGGTATGGCCATAGACCTGTCTCAGCCTTCTTATTCACTAAGTCCCCAAGTGACTAACTCTCTAAGCCCCTCCCCAAACATGCAACGGTCATCTGACCTGAGGGATGACCTCCTCCCTGTTCTTTACTTTTATAAAAAGGGACAATTGTCACCTTCCTATCTCATCTACAAGCTTTGCAATGTCTGCTGTGCTGCAGTCTTGCCAAAAGCATTTAGCCTGAATCTTATCATGAGGAAAAAATTCAGACAAATCCAAATCAAGGGACATAGATGTGTGTGTGCATGTGTGTGTGTGTGTGTGCCCGTGCACACATGTACCCATGTACACAAAAGTGGCAAAATGTTAAAAAAAAAAAAAATCATTCAGTCTGGTGAAGATTATCAGGATTCTATTACTTTTTCAACTTTTCTGTAGGTTCAACATTTTTTTATTGTTATGTTAATCACCATACATTACATCATTAGTTTTTGATGTAGTGTTCCATGATTCATTGTTTGTGCCTAACACCCAGTGCTCCATGCAGAATGTGCCCTCTTTAATACCCATCACCAGGCTAACCCATCCTCCCACCCCCCTCCCCTCTAGAACCCTCAGTTTGTTTTTCAGAGTCCATCGTCTCTCATGGTTCGTCTACCCCTCCGATTTCCCCCCCTTCATTCTTCCCCTCCTGCTATCTTCTTTTTTTTTTTCTTAACATATATTGCATTATTTGTTTCAGAGGTACAGATCTGTAATTCAACAGTCTTGCACAATTCACAGTGCTGACCATTGCACATACCCTCCCCAGTGTCCATCACCTGGCCTCCCCATCCCTCCCACCCCACCCACCACTCCAGCAACCCTCAGTTTGTTTCCTGAGATTAAGAATTCCTCATATCAGTGAGGTCATATGATACATGTCTTTCTCTGATTGACTTATTTCGCTCAGCATAACACCCTCCAGTTCCATCCATGTCTTTGCAAATGGCAAGATCTCATTCCTTTTGATGGCTGCATAATATTCCATTATATATATATACCACATCTTCTTTATCCATTCATCATTGATGGACATCTTGGCTCTTTCCACAGTTTGGCTATTGTGGACATTGCTGCTATAAACATCAGGGTGCACGTACCCCTTTGGATCCCCACATTTGTATCTTTGGGGTAAATACCCAGTAGTGCAATTGCTGGATCGTATGGTAGCTCTATTTTCAACTTTTTGAGGAACCTCCATACTGTTTTCCAGAGTGGTTGCACCAGCTTGCATTCCCACCAACAGTGTAGGAGGGTTCCCCTTTCTCTGCATCCCCACCAACATCTGTCGTTCCCTGACTTGTTAATTTTAGCCATTCTGACTGGTGTGAGGTGGTATCTCATTGAGGTTTTGATTTGGATTTCCCTGATGCTGAGCGATGTTGAGCACTTTTTCATGTGTCTGTTGGCCATTTGGATGTCTTCTTTGGAAAAATGTCTGTTCATGTCTTCTGCCCTTTTCTTGATTGGATTCTCTGTTCTTTGGGTGTTGAGTTTGATAAGTTCTTTATAGATTTTGGATACTAGCCCTTTATCTGATATGTCATTTGCAAATATCTTCTCCCATTCTGTCGGTTGTCTTTTGGTTTTGTTGACTGTTTCTTTTGCTGTGCAAAAGCTTCTTATCTTGATGAAGTGCCAATAGTTCATTTTTGCCCTTGCTTCCCTTGCCTTTGGCGATGTTTCTAGGAAGAAGTTGCTGCAGCTGAGGTCGAAGAGGTTGCTGCCTCTGTTCTCCTTTAGGATTTTGATGGACTCCTGTCTCACATTTAGGTCTTTCAACCATTTTGAGTCTATTTTTGTGTGTGGTGTAAGGAAATGGTCCAGTTTCATTCTTCTGCATGTGGCTGCCCAATTTTCCCAACACCATTTGTTGAAGAGACTGTCTTTTTTCCATTGGACATTCTTTCCTGCTTTGTCAAAGATTAGTTGACCATAGAGTTGAGGGTCCCTTTCTGGGCTCTCTATTCTGTTCCATTGATCTATGTGTCTGTTTTTGTGCCAGTACCATACTGTCTTGATGATGGCAGCTTTGTAATAGAGCTTGAAGTCCAGAATTGTGATGCTGCCAGCTTTGCTTTTCTTTTTCAACATTCCTCTGGCTATTCGGAGTCTTTTCTGGTTCCATACAAATTTTAGGATTATTTGTTCCATTTCTTTGAAAAAAGTGGATGGTATTTTGATAGGGATTGCATTGAATGTGTAGATTGCTCTAGGTAGCACTGACATGCTCACAATATTTGTTCTTCCAATCCATGAGCATGGAACGTTTTTCCATTTCTTTGTGTCTTCCTCAATTTCTTTCATGAGTATTTTATAGTTTTCTGAGTACAGATCCTTTGCCTCTTTGGTTAGATTTATTCCTAGGTATCTTATGGTTTTGGGTGCAATTGTAAATGGGATTGACTCCTTAATTTATCTTCCTTCTGTCTTGTTGTTGGTGTATAGGAATGCCACTGATTTCTGTGCATTGATTTTATATCCTGCCACTTTACTGAATTCCTGTATGAGTTCTAGCAGCTTTGGGGTGGAGTCTTTTGGGTTTTCCACATAAAGTATCATATCATCTGCAAAGAGTGAAAGTTTGACTTCTTCTTTGCTAATTTGGATGCCTTTTATTTCTTTTTGTTGTCTGATTGCTGTGGCTAGGACTTCTAATACTATGTTGAATAGCAGTGGTGATAGTGGACATCCCTGCTGCGTTCCTGACCTTAGGGGGAAAACTCTCAGTTTTTTCCCCTTGAGAATGATATTCACTGTAGGTTTTTCACAGATGGCTTTTATGATATTGAGGTATGTACCCTCTATCCCTATACTCTGAAGAGTTTTAATCAAGAAAGGATGCTGTACTTTGTCAAATGCTTTTTCTGCATCCATTGAGAGGATCATATGATTCTTGTTCTTTCTTTTGTTAATGTATTGTATCACGTTGATTGATTTGCGGATGTTGAACCAACCTTGCAGCCCAGGGATAAATCCCACTTGGTCATGGTGAATAATCCTTTTAATGTACTGTTGGATCCTATTGGCTAGTATTTCGGTGAGAATTTTTGCATCCATGTTCATCAAGGATATTGGTCTGTAATTCTCCTTTTTGATGGGGTCTTTGTCTGGTTTGGGGACCAAGGTAATGGTGGCCTCATGAGTATGGAAGTTTTCCTTCCATTTCTATGTTTTGGAAGTTTCAGAAGAATAGGTATTAATTCTTTAAAAGTTTGGTAGAATTCCCCTGGGAAGCCATCTGGCCCTGGGCTTTTGTTTGTTGGGAGATTTTTGATGACTGCTTCCATTTCCTTAGTGGTTATAGGTCTGTTCAGGTTTTCTATTTCTTCCTGGTTCAGTTTTGGTAGTTGATACATCTCTAGGAATGCATCCATTTCTTCCAGATTATCTAATTTGCTGGCATAGAGTTGCTCATAATATGTTCTTATAATTGTATTTCTTTGGTGTTGGTTGTGATCTCTCCTCTTTCATTCATGATTTTATTTATTTGTGTCCTTTCTCTTTTCTTTTTGATAAGTCTGGCCAGGGGTTTATCAATCTTGTTAATTCTTTCAAAGAACCAGCTCCTAGTTTAATTGATCTGTTCTACTGTTCTTTTGGTTTCTATTTCATTGATTTCTGCTCTGATCTTTATGATTTCTCTTCTCCTGCTGGGTTTAGGCTTTATTTGCTGTTCTTTCTCCAGCTCCTTTAGGTGTAGGGTTAGGTTGTGTATTTGAGACCTTTCTTGTTTCTTGAGAAAGGCTTGTATTGCTATATACTTTCCTCTTAGGACTGCCTTTGCTGCATCCCAAAGATTTTGAACAGTTGTGTTTTCATTTCATTGGTTTCCACAAATTTTTTTAATTCTTCTTTAATTTCCTGGTTGACCCATTCATTCTTTAGTAGGATGCTCTTTAGCCTCCATGTATTTGAGTTCTTTCCAACTTTCCTCTTGTGATTGAGTTCTAGTTTCAAAGCATTGTGGTCTGAAAATAGGCAGGGAATGATCCCAATCTTTTGGTACCAGTTGAGACCTGATTTATGACCTAGGATGTGATAGATTCTGGAGAATGTCCCATGGGCACTAGAGAAGAATGTGTATTCCGTTGTTTTGGGATGGCATGTTCTGAATATGTCTGTGAAGTCCATTTGGTCCAGTGTGTCATTTAGAGTCTTTATTTCCTTGTTGATCTTTTGCTTAGATGATCTGTCCATTTCAGTGAGGGGGGTGTTAAAGTCCTCCACTATTATTGTATTGTTGTCAATGTGTTTCTTTGCTTTTGTTATTAATTGGCTTATATAATTGGCTGCTCCCATGTTAGGGGCATAGATATTTACAATTGTTAGATCTTCTTGTTGGATAGACCCTTTAAGTATGATATAGTGTCCTTCCTCATCTCTTATTATAGTCTTTGGTTTAAAATCTAATTTGTCTGATATAAGGATTGCCACCCAGCTTTCTTTTGGTGTCCATTAGCATGGTAAATGGTTTTCCACCCCCTCACTTTCAATCTGGGGTGTCTTTGGGTCTAAAATGAGTCTCTTGCAGACAGCATATCGATGGGTCTTGTTTTTTAATCCAATCTGATAGCCTGTGTCTTTTGATTGGGGCATTTAGCCCATTGACATTCAGGGTAACTATTGAAAGATAGGAATTTAGTGCCATTGTATTGCCTGTAAGGTGACTGTTACTGTATATTGTCTCTATTCCTTTCTGGTCTGTTACTTTTAGGTTCTCTCTTTGCTTAGAGGACCCCTTTCAATATTTCTTGTAGGGCTGGTTTTGTGTTTGCAAATTCCTTTAGTTTTTGTTTGTCCTGGAAGCTTTTCATCTCTCCTTCTATTTTCAATGACAGCCTAGCTGGATATAGTATTCTTGGCTGCATATTTTTCTCATTTGTGCTCTGAATATATCATGCCAGTCCTTTCTGGCCTGCCAGGTCTCTGTGGATAGGTCTGTTGCCAATCTAAAGTTTCTACCATTGTAGGTTACATACCTCTTCTCCCAAGCTGCTTTCAGGATTTTCTCTTTGTCTCTGAGACTCGTAAGTTTTACTATTAGATGTCAGGGTGTTGACCTATTTTTATTGATTTTGAGGGGGGTTCTCTGTGCTTCCTGGATTTTGATGCCTGTTTCCTTCCCCAAATTAGGGAAGTTCTCTGCTATAATTTGCTCCAATATACCTCTGCCCCTCTCTCTCTTTCTTCTTCTTCTGGGATCCCAATTATTCTAATGTTGTTTCATCTTACGGTATCGCTTATCTCTCGAATTCTGCCCTCGTGATCCAATAGTTGTTTATCTCTCTTTTTCTCAGCTGCTTTATTTTCCATCATTTGGTCTTCTACATCACTGATTCTCTCTCCTGCCTCATTTATCCTAACAGTTAGTGCCCCCATTTTTTATTGCACCTCATTTATAGCCTTTTTGATTTTGACTTGGTTAGATTTTAGTTCTTTTATTTCTCCAGAAAAGGTTTTTCTAATAACTTCCATGCTTTTTTTAAGCCCAGCTAGTATCTTTAAAGTGATGATTCTGAACTCTAGATTCGACATTGTACTAATGTCCATATTGAGTAGGTCCCTGGCAGTCGGTACTACCTCTTGTTCTTTTTGTTGAGGTGATTTTTTCCATCTTGTCATTTTGTCCAGAGGAGAACAGATTAATGAGAGAACAAAATGCTAACAGGGTAACAATGTCCCCAGAAAATATACTCTAAAGAAATCAGAAAAGACCTGAAGCCGGGGGAAAAGAAAGGGAAAGAAAGAAAAAAGAAAAAGATAAAAACAAAAACAGAACAAAACCAAAAAAAACAGAATATGATCAGGCTGGTGCATAGATCAGTGCCGCACACTAGATTTTGGGTGTATTTTGGTCTGTTAGAAGAAAGTGCCTCCCAAAATTTTAAAGGAAGAAAAAATATATATGTACAAAAATAAGGGTTGATATGATGAAGGGATGGAATATGACTAAAGATGAAAATTATAAAAAAATTTTATAAAAGGAATTGATAAGAAGCTGTTTGAAAAAAGAAAGGAGAGGATTTAAAAAAAAGTGGGGGGAGAGAATGTGATCAGGCAGGAGAGTAGAACAAAATCATACACTAGAGATTTAGGGAATATTTTGATCTGTTAGAAGAAACTATCTCAGAACTTTAAAGAGAACAACTTATATATATATGCCAAAAATAGGGGTAACTACGATGAAGGGATAGAATATGACTCTAAAAATGAAAAATAAAAATGTTTTTTAAAAAGGGACTGGTAAGAATTCGGTTGAAAAAGGGAAAAAGAAAAATTAAAAAAAAAAAAAAAGACCGTTAAAAAAAAATTAACTTTGAAAGACTAAAGAATCATTGTAAAAAAAGCCATGGATTCTATGTGCAGTATTCCCCTAGTGCTGGAGTTCTGTCGTTCTCAATGATCGGTAAACTTGGTCTTGGCTGGCTGTTCTCGCTGATCTTCTGGGGAGGGGCCTGTTGCCGTGGTTTCCAAATGTCTCTGCTGGAGGCGGAATTGCCCCGCCCTTGCCCCCTCCCGGCTAAGTAATCTGCTCGGGTTTGCTCTCCGGGGCTTTTGTTCCCTGCGAGCTTTCCGTACAGCTTTGGAGGCGGAGAGTGAAAATGGCGGCCTCCCAATCTCCGCCCTGGAGGAGCCAAGAATTCGGGGCCCCGCTCCTCAGTGAGCCCCCAGAGAAAGGCCGTCAGTCACTCCCGCCTCCCCGGTCTCCGGCCGCACTCCGTGCTCACCCGGCCTGTGGCCGCGCATTTCTATCTCTGGCACCCGACCCCGGGTGGAGTCTCCAAACCCAGCAGATCCCTGCGGTGCACTCCCGCACGGCTCCTCCCGGGGGAGGAAGGTGAGTCTCCCCGGATCTGCCACTTGTTGGGTCCCTGCTGGAGGAGCAGGGGCCCGACTGTGCCGCGGATCACGGTCAATGGCAACCCCGAGCTGAGAGCCCGCGCCTGGGCTCCGCCTCTGCAGCCGGCTTCCCTGCTCCGATACCTGGGAGCTCTGCCACACTCAGGCACCCCCGGTCTTTCTGTGACCCCGAGGGTCCTGAGACCACACTGTCCCGGAGGGTTCCACCCCCCGCTTAGCCACCAGAGTGACATCCCTCGGCGGAGCAGACTTTTAAAAGTTCCGATTTTGTGCTCCGCGGCTCTATCACTTGCCAGAAGCGGCCGACGGAGGCCCCTCCCCCTCCATCTATCCTCCCAAATAGCGCCTCGGATTCACTTCTCCACACGTCCTACCTTCCAGAAAGTGGTCGCTTTTCTGTTCAGAGAGTTGTTGCTATTCTTTTCTTCGATCTCCTGTTGACTTTGTAGGTGTTCAGAATGGTTTGATCCTATCCAGCTGAATTCCTGAGACCAGACGAAATCCAGGTCTCCTACTCCTCCGCCATCTTGCTCCGCCCCTGGTTCAACATTTTTTTTAAAAAACACCAGGTGTACATCTTATTGACAAAGCACTCAATCCTGTGCAGTTAGTGGTCCATGGATTAACTATGATACTCAAAAACTTTTTTCATACTGATATTTGGCACAGGAAGTGAAGCAGATTATTAAACTAGTTTTTAACAAATTCGGAGGTTCTTCATGAAAAGCTAAATTCCCCTTTATCAGGAAACAGTCTCTCAAAGGAAAATAATCCATGTTTTCAAAGAAAATAGTTCACCAACTTCCTCATGAAGAGAATTTAGAGAAAGGTCTTCCTTTTGTGATAACAAATCCTGTTTAAATTACCTCATCAAAAGACAAAGAGTTCTGGAAATTAACCAAATCAAAGAAGATGACAAAATGGCAAATTTTCAGGAGGAAACCACTTCTCCAGATATGGGAAAATTTCAAAAATAATTTTAACTAGCGAATAGGTTTTCTGCAATTTGAATGACACCAAAAATGTATAATTGGCTTGTTTTTGTCTAAGAAATTTTAGACTAAATTAAATTTTAAATTTCTTGATTTAAGGTGGCCAGTTATATATGTTTATATGTATACCTACATACACAAATACACACACATGCATACACATATATGTAACATAGCACATGGATAAATCTAAATACAGATTATTAGCTTTATTTGCCACATTGTTTACCATTTTTTGTGCCCAAAAAAGATTCTTATATTTTTTTAAGATTTGTTTATTTGAGAGAGAGAAAGAGAGAGAGAGAGAGCAGACACACACGAGCAGTGGGGGGGTGGGGTGGACAGAAGGAGAAGGAGAGAGAATCTCAAACAGATTCCCTGCTGAGCACAGAGTCTGACTCCAGGCTTGATATGATGACCCTGAGATCATGACGTGAGCCAAAATCAGGAGTCAGCCGCTTAACTGACTGAACCACCCAGGCACACCTGTGCCCAAAGAAAAATTATAATAAACTAACAATATCTGTAAAGAATTATACTTGATGGGATGAACAAAAATAATAGACATGCTTGATAAAATTTCATATTCTAATGCAAGTATATCTAGGCATTTACATATATTTATATATTATATATATCATTATACATTATGTTTATTTAATTTAGTATTTTTATTTTTATATGAAATTGCCTAATTGTTCATATCTTAAGAAAGCATTTAAAAAGTATAAGAAAGAAAAGATTAGCAAAGGATGAGACCCTCACAACTGTGTATCTATAAAAGGAAAATATTCAGCACCATCACATATTTACAATGTGATTAACAAAGCTAATAATCTGCATTCAGAAGCATGTGATCCATGTAGCACAAGTTAAGATCAGAATAATAATTATGAGTAACTTTTCCTAAATGCTTGCGGAGTACCAGGCACTACATTAAATACTTTGTAGGTATTATGCGTCTCATTCAATCCTCATTTGCAGAGGAAGTTCCTGAGACTCAAAAAAGTTATACGATCCACCCAGATCACACATTTGATAAGGGGTCAAGCTGAGGTTCAAATCCAGGCGTCTAACTTCAGACGTCACACCCATGATCATTCCAGGCACCACCTCGAAGCTCTGCTTACCAGGAAGTACGAGTGGCCCGGGATGAGAAAGTGCGTGAGGACACTCTTGCACGAGTCACAGCACATGACAGAAACAGTATAACTTCCACAGTCTCCATTTGTGTCCCAAACAGAGAGCGCCAATGTAAGACAGAAAGTGCACACAGAACCACGTGCAGCTGGATGGCACGGTCTGGGGAGTTAGTCATGGGACCTCAGTCAGCCGCCAGCCCCGCTTCCTAGGATGCTAATATTCAGGCTCTGAAAGTTACCACTAACACAGGCGGAGATGGGCGGACCAGTGGGGATCATGCCGGGAGAATCCCCAAGTCCTTGTCCTCTCCAAGCAGTGGCACACAGCAGAGAAGGGGAGTCCTCCACCAGACACGCGGGTTCGAACGTGTGACCTGCATCAGCGGCACTTTGCCATCCACAGCCCACACACTACGTCAGGCTGGACGCCAGCCATAACTTCATAAACGTTTCATCTTCACCTGTGACTCAGGTACCAGGTTCCCTCAAGCAACATGTCTCCCCCCCCCCCCCATAATAGCGTCAGTGGGACAGTTTAAGTATGCAAAGGGCTATTTTTTAGGAAAAACATTTTTAAACTGATCTGTCCTTTCCAACACACCTTATCTACAAAGTTGCTGTGTTTCAGGTCACTTGGATTATTTTAATCTGTTAAAAAGAAAAGCTAACATGATACTTTTGGACACCTCAGGCTTCTTTCCTTTGCTTTGGTGGTGTTCTGTTCTTTTCTCCCCCCTTGGCTTCATCTCGGTTCAAAAGCAAAATTTTAAAGTAGAGCAAGTAGAGACTGAAGCAACTTCCAGGTTGTGCACAGCACCAAGCTACCCTCAGGATATTCCTGGTTTTATTTTTGTATGCACATTTTAAAGGCAACAATATGATAAACTTTGACCTTTAAAGTCTTCAAATAAATCAATTAGCCAGAGAAAGGACAAGGTAATGAGCAGAATGGGGGAAAAAAATCAAAGAAGGATAGGAAGCCCGAGAAAAGTCTTCAAATGGAGTGTGTGTGTGTGTGTGTGTGTGTGCGCACATGCACATATTATTCTTGGTGTGTCTTTTAGGCAAGCAAATGTTGAGGTAAAAATCTAAGAAATGAGAAAAGCTGTAAGCTGCTTTTAAAATTCTTTTATAAGGCAACAATTTTATTTGTTTGAGAGAGAGCAAGTGAGTGACAGAGCACAAGCAGGGGGAGGGGGGAGGGTGAAGCAGACTCCCTGCTGAGCAGGGACCCTGGGATCAAGACCCAAGCCAAAGGCAGACGCCTAACTGACTGAGCCATCCAGGCACCCTATAAGACAAAGATTTTAAAGCAAGGAGAAGGAGAAAGGAATTCGAAAACTCAGCACTGTTCTCGGTGGCACCTTTTTACACCACGAAGCCCTCAACTTCTGCTGGCACCTGGCCTCCATCGGTCGTCTGGGTTCTCTGTCCTTAGCTGCCAGGAAGAGATGGTGATGTTTCCTCTAGTTCTCTTCCTTCTGGTCGTTCTTCTTCAGTTTTCCTCCTCCTTATCTTCCTTCTCCTCTTTCTCTTTATCCTCCTTCCTTTGCTTGTCATTTCTCTTGGGTAGAGGGTCTTTCCTGATTTACTTACAAACATTGTTCCTTTTCCTGGTACAAATGACATTTTGTTTGATCCAAGTAAGATCAGTGAATTAAAACGTCTTCTGTGACTGAAGTTTCTTCCCCTGAAATTTACAATGGAGCCCCCAACATACTGCAATGAACATAGGAACAAAGTCAAAGCCAACACAAGACTTGTCCAATTGCACCCATACCTGAGTACTTCTGAGAGAGGTAACATGATGGCTTAAATTCACTATGAAATATAAATGGCTAATGTCAAATCTTTTGCTGAAGCAGAAACTGATGAAGGGGAGGGTAGAGATAGAAAAGGGTGAGGAGCCCTTTAAGAAGGGAGCTCTCAACAGAGATAAAAAAAAATACACAGAAAAAAAGAGGTGAGAGCACTGAAGGGCATCTGGGCCTGGATCCCTACTTTGCCTTGAACTAGCCCTACCCTTCAGTTCCCTAATGTGCAAAACTGCCCAATTATATTCATTCAAAATCAGAGAAAATAAACACCTACCTCAGAAAAATGGAAAGCATCCACAGAATGCCAGGCAGTCATGGCCTAATTGAGCCTCAGGTTTGGGCCAGCCAACAACTTCCCTCCCCCACTCAGCTCCTGAAACCCCCACCTATGCCCATCTCACCTAGGAAGTTGGGCAGAGCCAAATTTCCACGTTCATCACAAGACAGTTGTTCAGTTCTCCCCCACTTCTTGTTCCCTGAGCAAATGGGCATTCTTGTGTGGCTTTTTTGTCTTAGGGACCTTCAACATTGTCCGAAATGTAAAGGTCCTATTTTTCACTTTTCTTGTCTAACTCCAAAAGCCCATGGCAGGAAGCAATTTGTCATTTGCTGAGTACGAATTTGAATGTTGCCCTATCTGGCGTGGACAGTCAGTTTGTGAAACCAGAGTATCTCATTGAGATTCTGCTCCTTCCCCTCTTCGTGCTCTCTCTCTCTCTCTTTCTCTCTCCAAAATAAATAAATAAATCTTTTTTAAAAAATCCTATAGAAGGACCTACAACCATTCCCATTTTACAAATTAAAAAATTGAGCTTCAGTGAGCTTGAACTACTAATTAGTGGAGATAATAGGATATGAATCCAAGCAGTCTGACTTCAGAAGCTTTGAGTTTATCCATACACTAGAGTGCCTTTCTATATGCTTCTAACCACCATATAATGCCTCTGCATGAATCTTTTACAACAGACCAGAAGCTCCTCACATGCAGCTTGTATTCAGATTTATTCAACTCCATATAAATGCCAAGGCCAGGCCTATAGGAAGATGGTCAATGTATTTGGAAGTAGTACATGGAGGAGCCTCCCTAGCTGGTACACAGAACAACCTCCTGCATCTTCCCATTATATATCTGGGGTCATGGCTATGTACAATGCCATAGGAGAGATGCACTAAGCAAGGCTCTATAATGTGATTTGGTATCAATAAAAGTTCATTTTTGCATATGTGGACCTTATTGTGACTTGAGGAGCTTTTGGTAGCATTTACCTGGAGCTAACATGTCTATTCCAATGGCTTTTAGACCATTAATGGATGGCTTATCTCATCTTAACCAGAAAGTCAGTCTCTCTCTCTCTCTCTCTCTCTCTCTCTCTCTCTCTCTCTCACACACACACACACACACACACACTCCATCTGCTTCCTTTTTGATTAAAATTAGACTACACTAGGCACAGTTCCCAAACATCCCAGACAGGACAGCTGACCCAACACCTTTCCCTACAAGCCTGCATTTTTACTTCCTAAAGAGAACCAAGCTTGGAGATGAAATGAGAGCTTCCCCCGTTGCCTCTCCGTATTCCTACCCTGGCAGGCTGTTCTGCTTCCAAACATGCACATGGCTCAGTCTGGCTATTTCTGAAGCCTGGGTGACTTTCAACCCAAGAAGAAGCTATAGTATCACCCCATCTACATCAGCAAGGCAGTCTTGATTGCCATTCAGTTGGCTACACCTGGTGATGATGCTTTTAAAAGTGACTACAGCCCCTTTAGGAAATTTCAAATATATTTGGAATAGAACAACAGAACACATCTTGTAAACTTATGTATAACAAAGCCATTTCTGCACCAGCTATTGCAGCGGACCAGAGTCTGCTTATTTCTGAAGTCTCAGGATGCCTTAAGAATATTTGTCTCATTATCCCCATTATTTTCCCCTCCAGGGAACTGTCCCTAATAAACTTTGCTATGTCTCTTCTCCTGGCTAGTTTTAATATGAGCCAAGGGAAAGATTTCAGGAGAGAATGAGTTCTTTTCTGCCTGGGCTTGCAAAATTGCCTTTTGCTGCCCATTCATCTGTTAGTAATGATTGAGACAATCTGTGCGGCGTAAGACAACTTGTCGAGAGGTTACTCTAAAAAGATCCTCTTCCAAGGCATGCTGAACCCTTAGCCCCTTTCTATGTCAACAGGATCTTTAATTTAATAACCACAGAAGGTGAGATGATGCCTTCTCACTAGCATGACCATTTTAAAGTAACACTTGCACCTTGGAGCCAAGAGGACCTTGAGAACTTCGCGGGCCCCAAAATTATAAATATTACCTGAAGGACTACTTGGGGTTCAAGTACCATTCCAAGTTCTCACCTCCCTTGAGGGGGCCCAGGATGACTGAGTTTGATAAAGACCCTCTTTGAGAGGACTAGAATCCCTTAGCACTCTTTATGTGGCTGAGAAGACCTCAAATCTAAGTCAAATTTTTAGGAGGCCGAGAACCTCAGAAAACCCCTAAATTGTTTCTCCAACCCACTTCTCCTCTTACCTTTGTGCTTTAGTCTGAGAATAAGATCAGCAGGATTCCAGCTAGAGATTTAGAGTAGCCTGGATATGAACAATTGACCCAATGGGCTCACGACAAAACCGGCGTCATCTCTGGGTGTCCCATTTCTTTTATAGCTCTACTTGCCAACGTGTTAGCTGATACCCAAGGCCACCCTGCTCAAGCCAGGGATTATAGACCCTAAGGAGTATATCGTGACATGCCAGGAGAACAAGAAGCCATGGGATAAACGTGGTACATTTTCCTGGAATGCCAATAATAGAGGAAATATCATTATTTTAGAGCATTACAAACTAGGGTAGAATGCAAACCTGGAGTAAAATGTAAAATTCATGGACTTTTAAAATAAATCTTAAAACTGCAAATAAATTTTGAGCTCAAGGCAAGAGCTTCCAACTCCTTCCCCAGATCTCGGGGGGTCTGATGTTTATTTCCCTCCTCCACTATGAACATTTTGATGGGTATTTGAGAAAAAACTGTCTTGATATACCTCTCCCAGAGCCCACAGGCATTTTTAAGATACTCCTAATGAAAAAAAAAAAAGTGAATTAAGGAAGAAATACAGAAAAAAAGAAAAGAAAGAAGTCCTTACAGGAGTCTTCGTGTATTTATGGCATTAGTCCTCAATGCACCTTATTTTATGAAGGTGGAAATCTGAGATCCAGAAAGGTTGACTCATTTGCCCAACATCACATGACTCTAAGTGGCAAGGCCATGGCAGGCAATGAGTAGAAACAATGAGATAAGGAGAGTCTTTTCCAAATGCCCCGTGTCATTGCCCACAGTCAACTATGCACCCGAGCTATGTGGAAGAACCATCTGGATTTATGCTAGCCGACGTGCAGCTGCAGCTGTGCTAGCCTGCCCAAGGAAGCATCCCTCCCACGGCCCTAACACGAGCCACCTGCCAGACTCGGGTAGGGACAGTGAGCTCAGGTTTATTTTATCAGGAGATACTTCTCTTCTGCTCTGGTTTTAATGAGATATAATTGACCTACAACACTATATTGTTTTTAGATGCACAACCTGATGATTGGATACATGTACCATACTGCAAAATGATTATCACAATGAGTTTAGTTAACATCCGTCACCTCACATGGTTACAAATTTTTCTTCTTGTGACAAGAACTTTTAAGATCTACTCTCTTAGCAACTTTCGAGGATATGATACAGTATTGTTAACCTTCATCACCATGCTGTACGTTAGATCCCCAGAACTTATTTATCTTGGAACTGGAAGTTTGCCCCTTTTGACCACATTCCCCCATTTCCCTCATCCCCTAGCCCTTGCCTCTGGCAACCACCAATCTATTCTCTGTTTCTATGAATTTGATTTTTTTTTTAGATTCCACATATAAGTGAGTTCATACAGTATTCATCTTTCTCTGTCTAACTTATTTCACTTAGCATAACGTCCTCAAGGTCCATCCGTGTTGTCTCAAATGGCAGGATGTCCTTTTTTTCATGGCTGAATGTATAAAAAAATATACACACATACAGATGTATGCACAGGACATATTTTCTTTATCCATTCATCTACCAATGGACACTTAGGTTATTTCCATGTCTTGCCTATTACAAATCATGCTGCAATGAACATGAGGATTCTCAGAAGGTATTTCTGCTGACCTCAATTTTTCCCTCCAGCCAGACTGGGGATAGTTTTAAGGAAACAGACCTGCTATTCTTGGCCAGTAGAAAGGATGTCTTTGATGGAACCACATGGAAATTAAAATGCGAACAACCAGAGGATGTGTGACCATGCTGGCTCTCATCTCTGGTTCTCTCTTGTGTCCCTCTCTGGGTCTCTGAATTGTGAATCTACCGTTCTGTTTCTTCCTCAGTTTCTATTTCTGTCTCTGTATCTTTTTTTCTGTCGATTCTCTATGTCTTCTTCTTCTACCCATTTTCTCTTTATTTGATTTGAAAAATTGTATCATTTGCTAACAAGCCTGAGGATATAAGCATCACAATATGTAATTAAAATATGTAATGCAACCGACAGCCCTGGTATATTTCTTGGTTTGGTTGTATATTTATTAATTTATTTATTAATTGTAACTTAATTTGAAATATTTCAGCCTCGGCTGTGAGATACTCTGCATGTGCTGGTTAGTTTAAGCTTCTACTCTAGGAGCAATCAGCTGCCTTAACGGGAAACCCACACTCCTGTGGTTCTCAGCATCATATTTGAAAGGACCGCTGTAGAAGCACCTTCTGTCTCCGGCGCCTGGGTGGCTCAGTCGGTTAAGCGTCTGCTCAGGTCATGATCCCAGGGTCCTGGGATGGAGCCCCGCATCGGGCTCCCTGCTCAGCAAGAAGTCTGCTTCTCCCTCTGCCCTTCTTCCCACTCGTTCTCTCAATCTCTCTCGCTCTCAAATAATAAATAAATAAAATCTTTAAAAAAAAAGTTTCTGTCTATCTCAATCAGCACGCAAGGTTTTCCTAATTAGCATAGTGAATTTTAGAAATCTTTAAAATGACTATATTTAAAGCCATTAATTGAGTTAATGGCTTTTCAGTTAGTATATCACAAAAGTTTCCACATATTTACAACACTACTCCTTAAATACATCATTTCTCAGAAGGGGAATCTGAGGCTTTATTGGTGAAATTAAATGTTTTCAAGAAGTATAGCTTGGCTAAAATATTTAAGACTCTCCCCATCCTTGCTTAAAGAGTATCAAAATCCAGCTGGACCTGCAGCCTATTTTTTTGAGACAGTGCCTGGGACTTGCTCTCCACATGGCCCCAGGTCCAGCCATCAGCTAGGAGGATTTTTGGTTGCCTGAACTGTAGGACAGAATCCTGCCCCTGGAATTTCGCCATCACCACCTCAAGCAGACCTTCCACATAGGTGCAGACGGACACAACCTAAAGGACAGAGGCCTGGGATGTCATCGTGTTTGCAGAGCAGGTTGTTTGAGCTATTTTCTGCCTGCCTGCTCATACGACTGATAAACGTTCATATGTGGGGCCAGAATTTTCTTGAGATCTGCTTTCATTATAACACAGTAGAAAGGTTGGGAGGGAGGGGGGAACTCTCACCCTCACATCTCAAACTTCTTCACGGCTCCTGTTACCTACCAAGAAGGACTTGAGAGTTGTGCATTAAAAATTGCCTTAGGTCCATTCAGAGCAACAATATAAGAAAACAAGCAAGAGTGGCTTTGTTTCTTATTTCTGCTGCCTCCAAAGGACTCGGAACTGGAAGCTCTGAGAAGAGCTGGTGTAAGGACAGAACTCTGTACTAAGAGGCTATGACAGGCACCTAGGCTCACCATCACTACCGTAAATTGTCTGTATGACTTTGGGTGAGTCATTTAACCCTCTGAATCTCAATTGTTGCCTCTGTAAAATAGGAATAATTGCTTATTTACAGCAATCGAGTTTCAGAAGTTATTATTCAAAGAGGTGGCAGTTTTGCTTTTGGGGAAGTCACCTTCCACAACTTCAAAATGCTCCAACTCTTTTTTAATTACTGGAGATTATAATTTTTGTGGTAGCTATAATTTACTGAGCTATAACTCACATGCCACACAACTCAGACATTTAAAGTATACAACTCCATGGTTTTTACTATAGAGTTATATGTGATTATCACCACAATTGTAGAACATTTTATCACCCCAAAAAAGAAACCCCACATCCTTTAGCTATCACTCCCCAGGGTCCCCATCCATCCCCCCTCCTGCCCCGCCCTGGCATTAGGCAATGACTAATTTACTTGCTGTCTCTACTTTCTGCCTGTCCTGGCTATTTCATATAAATGAAATCATATATTATGCGGACTTTGTGATTGCCTTCTTTTCCTTAGTATAATGTTTTCAAAGTTCATCCATGCTATAGCATCAATCAGTACTTCATTCCTTTTTATGGCCAAATAATTTTCCATTATATGAACATAACACATTTTATTCATCCATTCATCAGATGATAGACATTTGGTTTATTTCTACCTTTTCATTATTATAGGAAATGTTGCTATGAACATTTCATGTACAAGTTTTTGTGTGGACATATGTCTTCGTTTCTCCTGAGTGTATATCTAAGAGTGGAATTGCTGGGTTCTACTGCATATGATATCTCTACGTTCTATCTTTTGAGGAACCACTAGATACTGTTTTCCAAAATGACTGCAACATCTTACATTCCCAGCAGCAATGTATGAGAGTCCCAGTTTCTCCACATCCTGATGACACTGGCCATTGTCTCTTTTTCATTATAGCCAAGTGTGACATGATATCTCATTTTGGTTTTGATTTGCATTTCCCTGATAGCTAATGATGTTTAGCATCTCTTCTTGTGCTTATTGGTCTTCTGGTTATCTTCTTTAGAAAGATGTCTACTCATGCCCTTTGTTCATTCTTAAATCCGGTTATCTCTTACTGAGCTGTAAGAATTCTTTATGTATTCTAAATACAAGTCTCTCATCAAATCTATTATTTGGAAATATCTTCTCCCATTCCGTGGGTTGTCTTTTTACTTTCTCAGTAGTGTACTTTGAAAAATAAAAGTTTTTAATGTTAGAGAAGTCCAATTTATCTATTTTTTTTCTTTTGTCATTTGTGTTTTGGGCGTCATATCTAAGAATCCATTGCCAAATCCAAGGTCACAAAGACCTCCATGTTTTCTTCTAAGAGTCTTACGGTTTTAGCTTTTACATTTAGACTTTTGATCCATTTTTAATTAATTTTGTATATGGTGGAAGTTAGAGATCCAACTTCATTTCTTTGCATGTACCGGCACCATTTGTTGAAAAGTCTATTTTTTCTCCATTAAATGATCTTGACACTTTTTTCATATATCAGTGGACCATAGATATGTAAGTTTACTTCTGGACTCTCATTTCTAGTGCATTGATCAATATGTTAAGCCTTCTCCCAGCACTGCACTGCCCTGATTACTGATGCTTTTTAGTAAATTTTACGATTGAGAAGCACGAGTCCTCCAACTTTGTTCTTCTTTTTCGAGACTGTTTTGATTATTCTGGGTTCCTTATATTTCCATATGAATTTTCAACTCCTTTTTAAAATTTCAAAAAGGAAAACTATTCTAGTGTTGGTGGGCTGTAACATCTATAAATGGGTTTTGATTTTTGCCTTCTGGAGATTTAAAAGCAAAGAAATCTAAAATTTCTATAGTTCTGTGGCTTTAATATAGTAGGAATTTCCCCAAAACAAGCACATCCAACTGAACATTCTTTAAATTTCCTCTTGCACTAGTTATCTTCTCATTCCCTAATGAGAGACCCTTTAAAATTTTTCAGCTTGAGAAGTTTTGCCTGCTAAGAATAGTCTCAGACACTACATCTTCCTTAATTCGAAGCTTCTAGAGGTTGTCTCTGGTTAATCAGAGAAGCAGAAGCAATGAGCAAGAATTCGCCCAGTATCAATTCAGAAATCTGAAGAAAAAAAAAAATTCAGGAAACATTCTCTGAAACTGCTCTCTTATTTAAAATTCTTGATCCAGGCCTCACCTAATAAAAAGCTGTATGCCCTTACAGCTTAACCCCCCCTTCACCCCCACTGGGTAATGCAATGGTCTCAAGAATCCATATGAAAACCCCTCTCAAATGAGCACATTGAGAGGCAAGGAAAATGGTATTGAAAGCAGGGGAGACCTGCAGAGAGAGGGGAGGAAAAGATAGAGAGCAAGATAAGGGCAGAAACCAATAGCAACAGGGAAGGGAAGAGAATGAAGAGGGGAAGGGGAACTCAGAAAGGGAGAGAGAAGAATATGGCAGGTATCAATTATTTACCATTTATGTACAATAAAAAAAAATGCACTTTAACTACAGGAAGAGCACCAAATCCCCTCAATAACCATTTAAAAGAATATGGAAATAAAACACAGCCATTTAAAGGGCTGTAATAAATGTGCAGTGCTCTTTGTAATGCCCCTGAAAGAATACAAGTGTTAAGCCTTGGTAAATTACACTTAAAAGTACGTGTAACATAAAAATGAAATTAGGCATACAAATAACCTCACACTTAGGCATTTTTTAAAAGTCTCTTCAAACAGTTAATTGGAAAAGACTCTAAGGAGCATAACTTTTCTTCTCTCATATTCTCTTCTCTTAACAATAGAGCCACGTAAATGGCAGGAGCAAATAAACATAGATAATCCAGGATGCATGGAAGGTCTGAATTAAATCATCTGCCCTAGAAAAAGAAGGGTAGAAAATAAATAGAAGTCACTGCCAGAACTGTTCCCTTCACTTTTTATTTTTTTTAAAGATTTATTTATTTATTTATTTGAGAGAGAGCACACATGAGTGGGAGGGCCAGAGGGAGGGCAAGAGTCCTAAGCAGACTCTGCACTCAGCGTGGAGCCCAACACGGCACCCGATCTCATCACCCCAACACCACGACCTCAGCCGAAAGCAAAAGTCAGACACTTAACTGACTGCACTACCCAGGCACCCCCCCTTCATTTTTTAGAGGACCAAATGAAACCCTTTAAACAAGGGTCACAAAAAATATGCAGATGGCATCACAGCCTGTTTCCCAAATGCACATTTTAGTAGCTTCAATATTCTCCTCAAAATGTAATAAGCCAATAAGGAAGTACTATTAACTTCGTGTGCCCATTTTTCATGAATGTATGCTGTGTCACATAGTCACATTTCCAGTGAGCCAGTCCCAGCACGGTCCAGCCTTAAA
Source organism: Mirounga angustirostris (assembly GCF_029215605.1). NCBI lineage: Eukaryota > Metazoa > Chordata > Mammalia > Carnivora > Phocidae > Mirounga > Mirounga angustirostris. The sequence continues at coordinate 167,174,449 of NW_026991711.1, forward strand.
GGGGAGAGGATCCGAGTTTGGCTCTAAGGCAGCCATTAAATACCAGAGCAAAGCAGAGGACTGGGGTGGGGGGCAGCTACTGGCAGAATTTGCTGTGTTCCTGCCTGCAAATTCCACATAAAGGTTCTAGACACAAACAAGAGTCCTCTCCTCGGGGTGCCTGGGTGGCTCTCAGTTGGTTAAGCATCTGCCTTCAGCTCAGGTCATGATCCCAGGGTCCTGGGATCAAGCCCCACATCGGGCTCCCTGCTCAGTGGGAAGCCTGCTTCTCCCTCTCCCTCTGCCTGCCGCTCCCCTTGCTTGTACTCTCTCTCAAATAAACACAATCTTTTTAAAAAAAAAAAGAGTTCTCTCCTCAATCAATAAGTAGCACATTGTCTTTTCACCCTACCCAGTCGGTCCCCAAATCTCTTCCATATTTGGAACAGAACACAAGACACCTACACAAGTTCATCAATATTACAGCTTGGGTTGCCCAAGAAGCTGACTCTGAGACAGAGATGAGTGTGCAGGACATTTTTAGGGAATGCTTCTTGGGATCCAACACCTGTGGAAGAGAAGGGAAGGTCGTAAAATTGGGCAGAGGGAGAACTTGGAATGAGGTGCAGTTTCACTGGGCAGCTCAGCCAACCCTCTGGGGAATTCTGAAGATGGCCTGACCCCTCAACCCTGCCCCCACTGGCGGAGAGGGCCGGGCCTCACTATCCCTTCGTCACCGGTCATCGGATGCAGCTGCCCCAGGAAGGGGCCTGACCTCATTCGAGGCTTGTCTCCTCATCTGAGACAACCCAGAAGGAACTGAGAACTGAGGGTAGCTGCCTGCAGCACCCCGGCAGCTGGGGGTGTCAGACCTTCAGTCCTGAAAAAGGATGTCTGGGTCCAGCGCAGTGAGCCAACAGAAAAGACCTTTTTGGGGTCCCTCTATTCATTTGGGAAACATTTGTGGCATCATTTTAATGGGCAAGGCACTGATCCCTAATGACTGATCCTGTTAATGTTTCCAGCCTGTGTTTAGGCACAGAGCACAAAGAGTTTTATACTCATTACCCCCCCACAGTCTCTGTGAGGCAACACTCTACCAAGGACGCATCTAGGAAAACCGACAATAGAGCGAGTAACCAGCCATTGTCTTATACAGGCAGGCCCTTCAGTATTTATAGGAGAAAAGGCATCTTGAGGAGACAATGGCAAACCTCGCCTAGAAATATAAGCAATTCATTGACATGGGGTTACAGATGGACAGGAAACAGAGAGTAGCTAATGAGAAATTTCCTGGAGCTTTGGATTCTCCACACACAAACCCCCACCCCGCCCCCGTCTTCTTTCTATCTTTGCAAATGCTGGAGGGCAAGATCTAGTCCATAAATTATCCTCTGACCCCATTTTCTAAATTTCATTAAAAACATTTTTTTCTCCTTTATCTAAAATCCCTCTTTCAACTCTTACAAAGACACTCCTGGGTCTGTCTTATTACCCAATAAGTACCCTGTTCCTGTTGGCACGGACTGTAATCAAGCCAGTGCTGCCGCCTTAACAATACACCTAAGTGTGCCAGAGACTGCCGGCACTCACCCTCTTGTGTCACTTCACTTCATTAATAAGCGGAACAAAGATTTCAGAAAAGGGAAAAAATTTGATTATGCAGCATTGTAATGGCACTCGAGTCTGCTGTGAAGACTGAGTGGGGTCTGCCCCTTAAAGTCTCCATTTGCTCCACCGTGGTGCCATGGAAATGTCAGCTCAGACCCCCCCACCCCCACCCGAGGTGACCTTTAGCTGCGTCTCTCAGTAATACTAAACCATTAGTCATGCCTGGGTCAGTGATGTGTCAATAACAGAATAATTATTGAAGAAAGCCTTAAGAGGAAGGACGGCAGTCTCGATTCAGAATCAGCTCAACACAAACCGGCACCACGGCTTGTTGAATAAATGAATGGATGTCGAATAAATGGCCCCTTTGCATCTGGAGACCTAAAGACTGTTGATTCCATTAATCCAAGGGGGTTATTTGTAGCTGCTAAACACCTTTTTAGACCAGTAAGTGGCATGCCTTTTACTCCTGCTGACTGCAACCCACTCTTCTCCAGGAGAACAAATTCACTGTACTTAATGGCTCTGGCATTTTAAAAGGAAGTCCGTCGGCAGGGTCATCCAGAGCACCTGCACCTTTTGCACGGCACTGGGGAGACCATCTTGAGACCCCGAAATGAGAGATGCCTCCAAACTCTATGCTAGACCTCTGAGAGAAACTAACCAACAAGGTGCTATTAAAAGAAATGAGGGACGATGAGAGAGGCGGTGTGGCAGTTAAAGTGAGGAACACAAGACAGACGCATGCACACACACATACATGGGGAGAATGCTGTGTGAAGACTGGAGCTCTGCCCGCCACGAGCCAAGAAACTACCAGAAGCTGGGAGAAAGACCCAGAACAGATCTTTCCGTGGCACCTTCAGAGGGCGCATGGCCTTGCTGGCATCTGGATCTTGGACTTTCTGGCTGCCAGAGGTGTGAGACAATAAATGTCTGTGATTTAAGCTACTCTGTGTGTGGTGCTTTGTTAGGGCAGCCCAAACAAACCAAACACTGAGGCAATAACTTGCAGCCAGCAGGCCTCGTATGGGGTTCTGTCCTCAGCATTTACTTGTGTCATCTTGAGCAAGTTATTTAAACTCCTTTTCCCTCTGCTTCCTATAAGACCAAGACAATAATACATGGTTTACCTGGCTCACAAATTTATCATGGGAATCAAAACTTTACATGTGCAAAAGCACTTACCAAACTAACAAAGCATACACGCAATCTATATGACATTAATGTGTCCAATCCAGCATTCTGTCTGGTCGTATCTTCCACCCGAAGGTATGTACAAATTGAGGTCTCCAGGATTCCACAAAGAGAGATCAAAAGGTGTTCAGAAAATAGACAAACAAACCAAAAACACAAAAATCTCTCTCCCCCACCTTCTAGGCAGACAAGATGGATTTGAGTAGGGAACTGGCAGCCTTTTGAGGCAAAAAGGAAGAGCCATCTCTAAGGTCCCTTCTTCCTAATACTTTAACCCAGGTGAAAATGACACACACCAAATAGGCACCAGCCAAGACAAACTGCCCAAGATCTTTCCCTCCCACTGGAGTGCAGGGGCCCAGGGCGGGAGAGAGTGCTGGGGAGAGGGGATGTAGTGATGCAGTGTAAATGCTCCATGGCAGCGTCTACACTGTGACGGGCTTCATCCGAAGCCATATATAGTATTCCCATAATGCTTGGCTCCTTTTAATAAGCAGGCGTTTCCTCTATGTTCAATTGCAACCAGAATAAACTCCGTGGTCCCTCAGGCCCAGCTATTAAATGAAGTTGCATTAAAAACAACAACAGGAGCTCATTGGTGGCTCAGTCGGTTAAGCATCCAACTCATGATTTCAGCTCAAGTCATGATCTCATGCATCCTGAGATTGAGCCCCGCATCAGGCTCCACACTCAGCAGGGAGTCTGCTTGAAATTCTTTCCCTCTGCCCCTACCCCCATTCATACTCACTCTCTCTCTTTCTCTGAAATAAATAAATCTTTAAGAACAACAATTAAGTCTAAGAAATAAAATGACTTTAAAAAGCAATCCATTGATAATATGTACCCTTGATACCATATAATGAAAATAGCACTTTATCTCTGTGGTTTTCTTCCCTAAAATCTGTAATCCTAATCCAATCATAAGAAAAATATCAAATTCCAATAGAGGGACGTTCTACAAAATACCTGCCCAGGACTCCTCAAAACTGGCAAAGTCACCAAAAAAGAGGAAAGGCTGAGTCTAAGGAGACTCACCAAAAGGAGTCTAAGGAGACGTGACCAGTAAATGTAATGAGATATCCTGGATGTGATCCTGGAACAGAGAAAGGACATTGGATAAAAATGAAGGAAATCTGAATAAACCATGGACTTTAGTTAATAACAATGTATCAATATCAGTTCATTAATTATAACAAAGATACCATACTGATGTATGTATGTTAGTAATAGGGGAAACTGCGTACATGGTCTCAGTTTTAATGTAAATCTAAAATTGCTCTCAAAAATGGAACCCATTAAAAAATAAAAAAGGCAGCCCAAACTTTGCCTTCATCTTTTGAAGAGTACTAAAGGAAATTAAATTTTTGACTCACAGAAATTCTTCAAAATCCCCTTTCCTCTTCTTTCCAGATATTACACAACCTAACATTTCTCCAGAGCTTCTTGCTCTCTCATACCACCCCCACACACATGCACATATACACACAGACATGCACACACCATCTGGTACCCAGGAACCATGGTTTCTTTGTCTCTCACCCTTCTTTGCTGATACAATGCTATGTCACTCTTACCATTTTCCATCCACATGCTCTCCCAGAATGCATCATCTCTAAGACTCCTGCTCCCGCCAGCCAGGCACAGCCCCTTTAGAAACCTGCATGACCTCGTAGTTTCTTGGACCTGTTCTTCCTCGCTGCCCATGAAAAAATAGCATGAGGTATTCCTGGAATATGTCATCCTTCCCCACATCTGTTGGATTTTCGTATAAGAATTCTAGTGGAGAATTTGAAATAAATAAAATATTCTACCTTAAAATATGATAAAGATTTTGAAAGTCAAAAAATAGATATGTCATTAATTTCATTTCCTTACTATCTACATGTATGAACTCGTGTTGAGTTAAAAAGAAAAAAAAATGGTACTATTTTGATAAATCTCAAAAATAAGCAAAAGTAAGGATTATATTGTTTAGACATACCTAGATAGGTGATAGAGCTATTTTCTGAAGAAGGAACGGAGCAATAAAGACAAAATTTCAGATAGTGTTTATCTCCTGGGGAAGAGGGTAATGTTCTTGGTCTTACTTTGGATGCGTATTACTTTGTTTCACTTACATTTACATTGTATACACTGGTTTTTATCAAATAAAAATATATACTTTTTAAAGACAGTAAGAACCCTAATTGGAATACTGTATCAGTTAGAATCCTGCAGGCAGGGAAAAACTTTGGCTTATTTAAAGAAAAAAGGAACTTATTAATAAGATATCTGGTGGCTGACAGAACAGAGGGATCAGACACCCAGCCTGGGGGGTGGGGGGACCAGCCAAGAACTCAGGCAGTAGAGCTAGCCCTTGGAAGACACCACTGAACACAGACATTACAGCTTACATCTCTAAAGCCACCAACACGAGACACTGACGAAAGCACCTAGAACCCTGCCATGTTGCCTCTCAGAACTAGATGGCAGAGGGAGGGGAGCTGCTGCCACCAGGTGTCCTCAGGGTCCCTACTTCTTCACACCTTCCAGCTCTAGTTTCCAGCTCTGGGTAAATGAGTCTGACTGGTGGAGCCCAGGTTATGTGGCTGTGTCCTACCTGCAAGGGAGGCTGGGAAATTGCTTGGCTTCTACGGTAAGAAGCAGATTCAGCCTCCCCAAAGACTCATAAGGTAGTGAATCTCCCACACAGAAACAGAGACTTAAGATTCTGGGTGTCAAAACACCTGACAAATGTCCACTTTTTTAGCTGTTCAACACCAACATACATCTTTCTCCCCATGCATCAGCTGCTTAAAAATATGACTGCTTGGGATACCTGGGTGGCTTAGTCCATTAAGTGTCTGACTCTTGGTTTCTGCTCAGGTCAAGATCTCAGGGTTGTAAGATCCAGCCCCACCTTGGCTCTACACTCATCAGGGAGTCTGCTTGAGATTTTTTCCCCCTTCTCCCTCCCCCTCTGCTCCTTCTCCCTCTCTCTCTCAAATAAATAAATAAATAAATAAATAAATAAATAAATAAATAAATAAATCTTTAAAGATACGACTGCTTAATACAATGTAACTATCCCTCATACAATCAATAAAATGTCTACCTTCTGCCCAAAATGGGGACAGGGAAGGCATTCAAATACCCAAAGTTTCATTGGTTCCTGCACCTAGCTTTAGGTGTAAGGTTTCTGAGTGTCCATTCTTACATGAGTTCTATCATGATCTTTTCCTGATATTTTGTAGCCTCTAAACCAAAGTATTAAGCTAACTCCCACCAATACACCCTATAAACATAATGGAGGAAACAGAAAAATAAAAGAGGAAGAGAGGAAGAAAATTCAAGTATAAAAATAATGTTTAACCCATTCAAAGATACTCTAGCTGGTCATGAGTCAATAGGTGGTATTTATGAATCTCCCCACCCATTCTAAGATAGCTTTGCTTTTAGCCAGAACCTCAACTAGGGATTCTCGACCTCATGGAGTGGCCCAGAGTCTTACTCCTGAGGGGTACAGGATGGCCTTATTTGTGGTCCTATTTGTACAGGATGATTAAGTCTTCCTTTAACTTTTACCACTGGATGTCCTCCTCCTTCCTGACTCCCTCGGTAGCCATGATCCCATTTTCCTTCTAGAGTCAGGATCGGTCAACCCAGCAATGCCATAGCCCCCTCTTCAACCTTCTTACCCAGTGGCATGAGGTTGTAATTGGAGTCTCCAGAGTAGGGGTGTTTTCATGAGTATATTAGCTTTCTAGGGCTGCTGTAACAATTTACCACAAATCTGGTGGCTTAAAAGAAAAAATGTATTCTCTCACAATTTCTGAAATTGTGGATGTTTTTTCTGGAGATTTCTGAAATTAAGATGTCAGCAGGGCCAGGCTCTCTCCAAAGGGTCCTTAACTCTTCCATCTTCCGGTGGCTCCAGATGCTGCTTGGCTTAGAGCAGCATAACACCAATCTCTGCCTCTGCATTCACGTGGACTTCACCTCTTGGGTTTCTGTGTATTAAATCTCCTCTTTATTTCTCTCATATGAACACTACTCGCTGAATCTAGGGCCTACTCTAAATCCAGACAATCTCACCTTGAGATCCTTACCTACATCTATAAAGACCTTATTTCCAAATACAGTCATGCTCACAGTCACATAGTCATATTCACACATTCACAGTCCTAGGAGTTAAGGCTTGGACACATCTTTTGGGGGAACACAACTTAACCTAATACAATAAGGACACACAAATTCTCTAACTCTGGGCTTATTCTGAGATTAAAACCATTTTCCCATTCTCCAAATCCTAGGCCAGTAATCTTCTATTCTTCTTAGCCATCCTGCCCAATCTGCAAAGCATTAGACCTGCTCATGGATTAGGGTAGATCCTCATCTCAGGCTCTTTACATCCAAAGAGGGCAGTGAGATGTAACAAACAGAAACTAAGGTGCACAGACCAGATTTTCATCACCCCATGGAGATGGGTCACAAAGAGGAGATGCACTAAACTTGTTACAACTCCGAATAGGTGAGACTACTGATATCCCACACGTGTGATGCTATTCAAGATGCCCTCACCCAGTGAGTGATTGTTAAAGATTAACATTTGTAAACTGCTCAGCTCTAGGACGATTACATACTGATTATTGTGTTGAGACGTAAAACTAGCATACACCCCTCTCTCTGGACCGGGACTTCCTCTGAATATAATAAATGTTTCTACTATAATCATTCTGAAAAGAAGCCCATCCGCTGGCCTTGAATGTTTGAGGCCTGGGTTTCTGGAAGGGTGGTTTTCAACTTCCAAATACAACCCATTTTCTATTTTTTTTTTAAGATTTTATTTATTTATTTGACAGAGAGAGAGAGACAGCAAGAGAGGGAACACAGGCAGGGGGAGTGGGAGAGGGAGAAGCAGGCCTCCCTTGGAGCAGGGAGCCCGATGCGGGGCTTGATCCCAGGACCCTGGGATCATGACCTGAGCCGAAGGCAGACGCTTAACCACTGAGCCACCCAGGTGCCCTACCCCTTTTCTATGATATTGCATTGTCTCTCTCAAAATATGCCCCAGACTAGGGGAAATGTGGCCCACCCCCAAAATATACATTTGGCCATATGCCAGTGTCGCATAATTTTGCACTAAGAAAATACTTAACTGCACTTTTCAGGTCAGCATTTTTCTTCTGACCCACACAGATTATTCAAATTTTAGAAAAATGAGACCAAAATAGAACTGAGACCTTTTTGTTCCATTACTTCTGAATTGGGAAGACCTTACTATCCTCCTCCTTTGTATTTCTTTTTTCTTTACTAAGAAATTTGTCACTCATGCTGTTTCTCTGACAATCAATTCATTGATCTTTACTATTCCACTCCAGGAATATTTGAAATGCAAATAAGGTCACAGGTCTCTTTTCCATCAAAAAAAAAGGTTGTTCAAAAATAGTAAAATAGTGCAGTTCTATAAATCCCCCATCTTTCTACTATATGTTCATACCAACCTTTCTTTTTCCTTAATTTTTCTCTTTGTCAAAGCAGAAAAATAAACTGCTAGCAAAAGCATGCACTCGTTAATCTTTCAAAACACAGGAAATCACTATACTGGAAGAATCTTTATTCATTTGACTGAAACTCTTCAATTTCTTAGACACTAAATATCAGCAGACTTAGCAAAGCTCTTTGTATCTATCATCTACTCATGCATCATTCATGTAAAAAAAGGTGACCTGGGTCCCATTAGTTGACTAGCTGATCTGAATCTTTTGGGTTACTCAGATAAGTCATTTCTAGTGGTCCTCCTTTTAAAATTAATGGAATAGAACAGAATACATGCTACTTAAAAGAATACCCTGCTGGGAATTTCTCACTAAAGTAAGGCTAATTCTTTTCTGAATTTCCCCTTTCTTTCTCACCCTTATTTTTGCTTTCATTCCAAAGGACTGTATTTCTGAATTTATTTCAGATCCAGGAGTAAGAAGATCAATGTCAAGGCCCAGCTGGGACTCAACACACATGAATTTGAATCAGTAACCACCCTCTACTACAAAGCCTTCTTCTCTCAAAGTGCTGTCTTTCTGCTCAAGGCTTTTGGTAATGCCCCATGAGAACAATGACCCAGTCACTCCTTGGAAGCCCTGTTGATCAGAGCCTCATAGATAGTCAAGGCTTTCCCTATAACACCCTACAGGTCGGAGTAATTGCTCATTTCCTTATTTGCCATGCAATTATGACTAGCTACAGATGTAGTCATAGCTTTTAAAAACACATGTCTTGGGATATTTAAATAAATGGTCACCATCCTGCTTAAAAATCCTTCGATGGTACCCCATAAATTTCTACCAGGGTTCAAATTCTGAACACACAACATTCTCATGGTTGCCCCTGCCTACCTTTCTGCCATCATCTCTCACCTCTCCCATGTGTACATTTTATTTCCACCAAACTGCTTACTGTCTCCCATTCTTATGCATTTGTGATACCTAGGATGTTCTCAGTCCCTCTGTCATCTAACTAACTCTTACTCATTCTCCCACATCAGTTCAAGTCTTATCCCTAGGAATTTTTCAAAGCCTACACCCTGATCTAGAAATCCCTACTCTTTACTGTCAATTACCTTGTACCTACCTCTAAAGTAGTGCTTCTCACACTGCTGTACAGAAACTGCTAATTCACTTACCTGTCTGCCATACTCGTCCAGAGCTTCTTCTTTCACTTGCCAATAAAAAGCATAAAATCCAACTCTAATGGCCACTGGGATTGACTAGTATCTAAAATAAGGATGGCCAACCTAACCAAGAATTGATGTTATATTTCTCAATATCTTCAATAATAGAACTTTTTTAATTAACTAAGGGATTTATCATATGGTGCAGGCCTAAGAATAATTCACACTATTCAATTAAATTATTTATATGTAAAGTTATTTCAGTTTTTAAATTAAAAAGTTATTTTAATTTTCCTATATGCATTCTTTAAATCACAATGGAGGCTCTGTAAAGCTGCTTTTAGCTGCTGTCTTATGATTTGGCCAAGTCAACCAGGAGCAAAAACACCACCCTACTGAGGAATTATTATATTACTCTGTATTTTGTGCTGTAATGTCTCCCTTATATCTCCAAACACCATAGTTTTTGCTTTGTTTCAGCCCCCTCTATAATCATACTCTTTTCTACCACTTCACTGGTTTCTTGCTAATTCCTCTGTAGGTCAAAACTCAGTTGCAAGTGTCAAAAAATACAGGTCAAACCATCATAAACAGACAAACTGAAAAACAGGCAGGAGTGATTTTCCTAGGACATGTAACTGAGAAATTCAGGGCACACAGCTAGATCCAGGGATTGAAATGATGGCATCAGGAATCTGCCTCTTTTCCTCTTTATTGATTTTATTCTCGGTCAGGCTTTATAATAAGAAGAGATGGCCCCATCCACACCTCCAAACTTACACTGCTCTTTCAGCCAGCAAATGTCTAATAAACTGCCACATTCCTGAGAGTTGAAGCAAAAGTCCCGAGAGGAATCTAAATGGCCCAGTCTAAGTCACATGTGCTTTCCTAAACCAATCACAGTGACCAATGGGACACATTATTCTGTTTCCCTCTCTCTTATTTCTTTTTCCCCCATCCCATATGTTCATCTGTTTTGTTTCTTATATTCCACATGAGTGAAATTATATGCTATTTGTCTTTCTCTGACTCACTTTTTTCACTTAGCATAATACACCCTAGCTCCATCCACATCATTGCAAATGGCAAGATTTCATTCTTTTTGATGGCTGAGTAATATTCCATTCTCTATTTATACCACGTCTTTATCCATTCATCAGTCAGTGGATATTTAGGCTCTCTCCATAGTTTTGCTATTGTTGATAATGCTGCTATAAACATCAGGGTGCATGTATCCCTTTGAATCTGTATTTTTTTATCCTTTAGGTAAATACCTAGTAGTGCAATTGCTGGATCATAGGGTAGCTCTATTTTTAACCTTTTGAGGAACCTCCATCCTGTTCTCCAGAGTGGCTGCCCCAGTTCCCATTCCCACCATCAGTGCAAGAGTGTTCCCCTTTCTCCCGAGATGCGTTATTCTGATTGGTTAGGCTGCTGCATCAAGTGCCAACCCCTGGAGTGAAAATAGGTGAGCCCCATTCAAAGTACAGGGACAGGATTCCCCCAGAAGACAGAGGAATTCTATTACCACAAAAAGGGAGAAAAGGAAAGCATGCTGGGCAGACCAAAACTAGAGACAGATCCTATGTCTCCACTCCTTGCAGTGTTTCAAAAAAAAAAAGGAAAAGCATTCCCTAGTACCCTCCAAACATTTCTACTGAAGAGTTCCTAATAACAAGGGTCAGTCAGGATTCAAACAAAGACAAAGACCAAGACCCGATAGGATATATGGAGATTATATATGTGTGTGTATGGGCATCTGTGCATGTGTGTGTACAAATGTACATAAGCATGTACACAGGTATACATACATCCATTTCCGAATCTGGGGAAGGCTCACTTCCTGGAGACTTCACATGGCAGACAGAAGGCAGAGCAAGCAAGCTCTTCCGTGTCTCATCTTATAAAGGCACTAATCCCACTTGTGAGGGCTCCCACCTCATGACCTAATTACCTGCCAAAGACCCCACCTCCTAATACTATCACACTGAGGGTTCGGATTCAACATATGAATTGGGGGGTGGGGGGAACACACACTTTCAATCCACAACAGGATCACATTCTCTTTTACTTCCCCTCATTCAATTCTTCTCTCCCTGACACACCCAAGAGCTCAATAAATATGTGTGGAACAGATAAATAAACAAATTACATATTAAGTTTCTCACTCGCTCTGTTGAATATGAATGATTGTTCTTTTTCTCTTTATGTAGCTTCTACTACATTGAGTAAAATAGTAAAGAAAAAATTTGGACAATGCAAAGCATCTAGCAATCTATAAAATAATTTTTCTATGTATAATAATATCAGTATTACAGCAATTCATATACTCAATATTATGGTCAGAATTCTCCCTTGCAATACAACTTGTAATTTTAATTAACTTACAGATTTTTTTGCATGGCACTGTGCTAGGTGCTTCTAATGTTTTATCAAGAGACTAACATGATGAGAAGGAAAGACTAATTCAAGTGTGATAGCATATAGGATAGATTGTAGAGTGAAAGGCCTTCAGGCCAGACTTTAGGATTATTGTAATAGTCCAGGGCTGAAAGAGGATGGTAACAGTGAAAGTGGAAAAAGAGAATGGATTAAAAAGATGGGGCAACGGAAGAGCAGAGAAAATTTGGGTTTATCGATTACTATGGAGAGAAAATTCCAATGTTTGAAATGGCATGAAAGAGAGAATGATGATACTTTAATGAGGTTGGAGAAGGAGCTGGGGTGGGAGGTATTTTGATGAGTTCATTTTATACTCATTAACTTTGAAGTTATAGAAACATCCAAGTCAGCAATGTCCACTAGGTAGTTGATAATGCAGTAATGACATTCGAAGTTAACTAGAGATTCAGATTTGGACATTGCAGCATGATGGGCATCAGCAAAATCCAATTTCTTCCAAATCCTGAGCTATGAGTCCATGTGATTAAGTGGGTCATCTCCAAAGCATCGCACAAACAGAAGGTCCTTCAGCCTAGATTCTTCTGACTTTTGAGTCATTTCCTACTTTCATAACCAGTAATAGGTAAAAAGTCAGGGAAAGAGTAGATATCATCTTCAAAGCCACCATACCTCCTCAGTTACCACTATTTTTCATCTCCTGTTCACTAGAGGTACACCTTCCTTGGCACTACATGAGCACACTTACATCATTCATTCACAATCTCCATCTGTATTCTAGTTTAAGGAAGTTCATTAAGGTGGATCAATAAATATTTATAGAGTATATAAGATGGTTCAGAAACTATGTTCATACTGAGGAAAGAAAGATGAGTAAGACCTACTCCATGCCCTGAAGGAATTATGAGTCTGTTAGGAAGACATGCAAACAAGTAGGGAAGGACAATATGTGGGATAAAGGAAGAAGAGATTTACTCTGCTTATAAGAGTTTAGGGAAGGCTTATTTAAAATAGGTGCCTAGGAGGACACCTAGGAGACTACCAGAAGTGAGAAGAAGCAGGGCTTTCCAGGCAAGAAGATTATGTGGGAGGCGTGGAGACTGTGAACCACATGGTCCATTAAAAGAAAGAGACTCCATTGGTGATTGACTGGTACATACGATGTGAACCAGCTAATGGCTGGAGGTGAGACTTAAGAATAAGGACCAGAAGGGCATCTGGGTGGCTCAGGCGTTAAGCGTCTGCCTTTGGCTCAGGTCATGATCCCAGGGTCCTGGGATCGAGCCCCGCATCGAGCTCCCTGCTCCGCGGGAAGCCTGCTTCTCCCTCTCCCACTCCCCCTGCTTGCGTTCCCTCTCCTGCTGTGTCTCTCTCTGTCAAATAAATAAATAAAATCTTAAAAAAAAAAAAAGAATAAGGACCAGAAGTGGTAAACCTTGTTTGGTGATATTTTTTAATTGTAGGGCACCAATTATGTACAGTTGAGGCCTATCACAAGTAAATCTCACATTACTCAACCTTGGAGCACTAAAGACTATTTATAATCACTGAAGATTTTTGCGAACCTTCTGGCCACAAGCCACTGCCCCAGATTCAGTGTGTGGAATAGGGGTCACTGTGTTTTTCTTGATGATCTAACCTGTTTTCCCTCCCAATCAAGAGTTCATTGGTTCTTATTCTTTCTATTCTATACCCTTTAGACTCCTATCATATTATTAGGATTATTTAACTGCATGTGACAGAAACCATTTCAGACTAGTTTAAACCAAAAAATTGAGCTTATCTCATAAAGGTGTAAGAATAGTTTACAGAAATTCAAAACAGAAATGTGTCTTGGCCTTAAAAGAGAGTGGATCCAGGAACCAGAGACACATCCAGAAGAATCTCTCCATCTCTATCTCCACTTCCATCTGTATGTTGTAAACCAAAAAGTGAAGCTAAACAGGCATACTCTGCCTCTTGGGTGCTTGTGGCATGGAAAAAATGCCCACCACACAGCAAGGAAGCTTTTAATGACCCAGCTCCCCAGTAAGAATCTCCAACATTCTCAATTACAAATCCTCAGAGAAGGGACTCAGGTCCAGTCCATGCTAGGGGCATATCCTTGGACCAATCCATGTGACCAGAGAGCAGGGTCACCTTGTTAAAAATGTATTATGGGGCCTGTTACTGTGGCCAGTTGGGTAAATCCTCTAAGGTGGTGTCCACACAGGTCAGAAATCCTAACATCACAGTCACTTGTAAAACTAGTTCAGAAAAGACTCCTCAGCCTTTTGCCCACACAGATCTTTGCCTGGCCTTCTCCTGGTTCTGGGGAATACCCTAATTTTCATGAGCTGGGCCTCCCATATCAATCATCATAACCAACATTCTTTCTCTAGTCTTCAGCCTGTTTTGTCCACCTAACTCTGATCTTTAAACTAGGTCTTTGAGCCCCATCCTACTCTTCCCCCACCTGCTCCAACACAGAAGTCTCATCCTCCTATCATGAATCCACCCAATCAAGAAAATGCATAGCTTTCAGTCTAGATAATAGGTTAGGTGGTCATAGAAAGCCTCATTTAAATCTTTTGTATTCTTTTTTCCATCAACTTCACTGATCTCAAACTGTCTGATAAATCTCATTAAGAAAGATTTGGGAGAAAGAAGTTATTTCAAATAGACTACAGGCAGTTCTTGCTTTGTATGGTCTCAGGCTAACTCAACTGAGTGCATATCAAAACAGTGTCCTCTTTTTTGCACAATTCCATGGTAACAATCTTGGTTACACTGAACCGTGTAAAATGATAACACAGTTCCTATGCACACATTTCAGTTAACGTAGTATCTTGCAAAGCGAGGACTACCTGTTTTCTAACTTGATTAATGGACTAGTAGACAAAAAATTATCCCAAGTAGTCATACATCCAACACTCCAAGAGTTCCCCCATTCTGTTTAGCTCCCTCCTCAAGACTTACAGTCTTTTCAGCATCAGAAATTAGAGAGATTGGTGGGAGTCAAAGCCAGGAAGTTTCTCAGGCTACCTTTCTTGCTCATTTATCCTGTCAATTTTCATTGTTACTATTTTATTGTTATCAAGTTTATGGGAGAAAAAGATGGCATCATATTAAGGCATAATTAGGATAATAAACGGAACCTGTGGTTTGTTTTTGGACTGATTCCAGTTGGGTAACACACATAATCACCTCTAGCTGACTGCTTGATGATTATGACTTTGACAAAGTGGCATTATTTATTGCTAATGGATGAGATGATGATTTATTACTAATTACTCTCTTTTTCTACAATTTTTATATTATGTTAAATGAAGGATTACCTTTGGGGTAATAAATATTCACCAGAAAAAAATGTCTAGCAGCAGAGTTCATGAAAGTAGACCCTGAACAGAAGAACCATTTTAATTACCCAGGACTAGCCGTTAGAGAGAACTGTGGGCTTCTCTCCCACCTCTCCTGTGAGCTTTTCTTTCCTTCCTTCAGTAGTCTTAGCCCCCCTCCAGGTCCTTCAAGTCATTCCATTCACTTGCTCTTAGTTTTAATCTGCCCATCTCCTGATAAGACATTCACAAAAACTCAGGCAAAGCAACTAAGTTGTAACACAAGCACTTTCACTGAATTATTCTGGAGTTCAGAAGTCTTCCGGGAAAAAAAAAAGAAGAAAGCAAAAAGCTTTCTAGATGCAAAAAACTAAAGGGATTAAGATCCATTCCTTTGCAAAAAAATGAGTGTGCAGAGAAAGTCAGTGTAACAGAAGTGGATATAATTAAATGTAAATGAAGAGTGCTAACTCTAATAAATAGTGGTGAGCCATCTGGGGCAGGATGAGGGTGATATTAAGCAGTTAAACATACCCCTTTTGGAAGAAGGACAGATGCAGACCAGGGTGGTCTGCAGTCAGGATAGACCAAGTATGAGACTTGATGAGCTGTTGGGAGAACTCATGCTGATGTTACGATGCAGAAAAGTACCAATAAACACGGCATTCGTTGATCGGTCTTGAGTGCAAGGGTAGGCAAAGGAACCAGAGATGATGCTAACCTGAGCAAGAGACTAGACTAAAAGCCCCTTGAGGACAGGAACCACTTCTTTATAGTCTCCACAATGCCTAGCGCAATATCCAAAGCACAGAAAACCCTCTGAAAATGTTTGTTGACTGATTTTTAATGCATTGACTAAAGCAGTGAGGAGCAAAATTCTGTCTGCAAATCGATTAATAACCACTTTTTTAAAAGTTTGCAGACCACATTTGTAAAAAGATGCTATCTTTTTATTATCAGGAAATGCAGTATTAGCAACTTAAGCATTATTTTTTTATTTCCCTTTCACTAGGGGTTTTCATTGCAGGGTAGAATTTCATATAATCCATAATTAGCACACACAGCAGTACCTGATTTTAATGTTGTACCTGTGATCAAATTTTATTGTTGAGGAAGTTGCTTTTGAGGTTGGTTTATGTTATTTTCTCTAGACTGAATTTGTAGACCTCTTATTGCAAATTGTGGTTTTTTATGGCATCTTTTAATATTATACCAACATTAGATAAATAATACTTAATGTATAAATATATGATATACAAATATTAAACTAATTTGGTTTGGATCCTATTTTCAGATTACAAACATATGAATTGCTTTATTAAGGAACATCAGGTAAAATAAATTTAGTAATATTTTGAATATTATGTGTTTATGTGTCCTCACTGGGCTGTCAGCAGAGGGGAACGCCCCAACGCCCACCCCAATCCTTAGGATCCACTAGATAAGCCTATACTCCACCAGTGGACACAACACTGGACTCTCACCAATGCTGCATGCTCTATAGATCTAAAGAAGTCATGTGTGAACTGGGTCCTGAAGGATGAGTAGAAATGAACCAGGCAGAGAAGAGGGGCAGGATATCCTAGATAGAGAAAACTACTTTTCAAGGCAGAAAGGCTTACAAGAGACAGAGCATTTAGGCAATGATGGAAAGGTCCTGTAACAAGAGTGTATGGTATGTGAGGGTAGAAAGGAAGAAAAATTAGCTGGAAAGGTTGTTTAGAACTAAGCCATGCTAACTATTTGCATGGACAAATTTTAACCTGTCGGTGTCTGCAGGCTCCGAGCCTGTATTTGTCAGGATTCTCCAGAGAAACAGAACCAATAGGATACACATATCCTATACATAGGCCAGAGAACTGGAGTACCTATGGTGTAAGTCCCAGTCCCAGGGCAGGAGACCAATGTCCCAGCTCAGCAGTCAGGCAGAGAAAGAGAATTCTCCCTTCTCCCTTCTTCCACCTTTTTGTTCTATTCAGTCTCTCCGTGGATTGGGTGAGGCCAACCCACACTCAGGAATACAATCTCCTTTACTCAGGCTACCAGTTCACATGCTAATCTCACCCAGAAACACCCTCACAGACAAACCCACAAATAATATTTAACCAAATATCTGGGCATGCCAGGGCCCAGTCACGTTGACACATAACATTAACCATCACAGAGGCTCATGAAGAAAAGGAATATGACTGTATCTGCACTTTAGAAAAATGGCGCTGGCACAATGTGGTGGGTAGAGCTGAAAGGGAAGGATGCTGCAGAGACTAGTTGGGAGTTATCCTAGTAAGAAAGTCAGAGATGAAGTGTCCAGGAAGGGGTGGATGGATCCAGGGATAATTCTGGAGTAAAACCAACATCACTTAGAATTTACTAAATATGTGATCAAGAGAAAAAGGTGACCCCAACATTCCCAATCTGTCCCTAAGTGTGTGTGAAAATTTTCATATGAACTCAGTCCATTTTTATGAACAGCTGCCCCACCGGGCTTTATCTTCTAAAGAACTTGGGGCTAAATTGAGTAAAGAAAAACATGTATCACAGAAGAAGAAAAAAAGAACTCTTTGAGCACCTACTAAGTGCTGGCTTTAGGCTAAACATTCCCACTTATCCTCACAAAAACCCTACAGAGGCACGTATTATTATTACCCTCTTTTTACCGATTAAGAAACTGATGACAGAGGAAATTAATAACCTGGGCAAGGTCACACAGCTAGTAAATGGCAGACCCCAAAAGTTCAAACTCAGGGTTTTGATGTTTGAAAGAAATATTTTTTCCACCCTCTAGTATTGCTTCTCAGTAGAATAAAACACGTCTTCATAAAACTCTACATTTGTGTGAGTAATTTCATCAAAGAGAATTCAAAAGGGCTTTGAATTTCCACCCTGGAAATAATAGAGAAAGAAATTAAATAGTCATTCTAAAATTCTGAGTACACACAAACCTCGAATGCCTCAGGTTCCATTAGCAGCTTTAAAACTGGCTAGTGGTGCAGCCATTAGAATTGTTTTGTGTTGGTTCATTTGTATTCCCCAGTAGTGTTATTAATAGCAATAAAAATTACTCACAAACAAAATGCACCACTTGTGCAGATGGGTGGGGTGAGGGTGGGTCCGGAGGGGGGACGTGAGTGGGTGGAGAAGGCACACCCACTTCTTGACTGCTGTGGCATTAGTAAGACCACATTCCAATGCTCCTCACATCCCATTGGTGAGAATTGATCATATGACCCCACCTGGAAGCTAGGACTATTTTTAAAAATTCCAAGCAACATAGGTACTTTTTTAAAAGCTTGCAGAAATGGATTTCTAACAGGATATAGATTTGGATTTTTGTTGAATTAATATATCCCACCAGCTTCTTTCAGGAAGGTACAATGACGATTTAATGCAGCAGAGATGGTTGATTTTACTGGCTAAAAGATTGATCAGCACAACTGAATCCTAGTGATTACAGAGTGGTACCAACCTTCCCATATCAACTCTCCTTTATGGATTACAAACCCCCAGGACTAAAAGATTCTCTCCATTCCTTCCATAAATATCTATTGACTGACTTATATGTGCCAGTCATGTTTTGTGTGCTGGAAATATATATATATAGCAGTGAGCAGGATAGTCAGGCAGGGAGTTTACATGACACAGATGAAGAGTGGGGAGGAAAATGGACAATAACTATGTAAACAAGCATAGATAATTCCAGATAGTTGATTCGTGCTGTAAGGACAACTAAAACTGGTGCATGGTGTATTGGGTAGGCAGGCAGGGACCCATGAGAGGATGGTACTTGAACTGAGACTTGGGAATTAAAGAGAACTACCTGGGAAAAGGCCAGGGGATAAAAGTTTCCAGGCAGAAGGAAGAGAACACAAAAGTCCTAAGACAAGGATGAGCTTGAGATTAGAAGAGCAAGAAGACCAGTGTGTCTGGAACATAGTCACAGAAAGTGTGTAAGAGGTGGCTGGAGGAGTGGGCAGGGGCAACTCATGGGGGTGATTTAAACACTGTGTATGGGGGGCTGGCTGGCTGTCTCCCAAGGATGTATGCTGCCCTTTAGGGTTAGGGTTTAGGGAAGGGTTATACCTGGAAGTGTCTCCCCTGGAAGTATCTCCCTGCCAGAGACTACAATTCCCAGCCTCCCTAGCTTCCAGGTGGGGCCATATGATCAATTCTCACCAATGGAATGTGAGGAGCATTGGAATGTGGTCTTACTAATGCCACAGCAGTCAAGAAGTGGGTGTGCCTTCTCCACCCACTCATGCCCTCCCTCCGCACCCACCCTCACCCCACCCGTCTGCCTGCTGGATGCAGAAGACTGAAGCAGCTAGCAAATGGCAGGAACCACAAGATGAGAAGCTAGGTCCTTGAATCATAATGTGGAGGAAAAATGCTCAAAACCAGGATCACCTGCACTGAACTGTTAGCCAGTAGTAAATTAAAGTGATTCTATGTTAAGCCACCAAAATTTTGAGTTTCATTTGTTACCACAGCTAGAATCACTTTAACTAATATACCATGATAAGGAGTTTGGGTTTTACTCTAACTGCAAACAAATGCTACTGGAAGGTTTTAGAGAATGAAAGTGACTTGGGTTATGTATTTAAAGACCATTGTGGCTGCTGTGTGGAGCCTAATGGCAAGAGAAACTGAGAAAACGTGGAGGTTTCTACCTTAATGTAGGCAAGAATTAACAGAATTGGCAGTAACAGCAGAGATGGAGAAGAATGGACAAACTTGAGATTCACTTTGGAGGTTGAGCCAAGGATTTTCTAGCAGACTGGATGTCAAGAGTGAGGGAAGAGTCATAGGAAACTCCTGGCTTGTGGCTTGGTCATATCCTCTATTAGGATAGCCTGAGGAGCATGTTTGTGGGAGACATGCTGGGCTTTGTTTGGGCTGTGTTATTATATTCATTGTCCAGATAAGAAAACTAGATTTCATATTTAGTAGTATAAAAAATTTTAAAAATCAAGTACTTATTTATTTATAGCATATAGTCTAAAGGAAATTTTCAATAACTTGTTTTACAACCAGTAAGGGGAAAATGCCAGAACTATATTAAGTGTAGAATTAAAGACACTGATTATTTAACTTATCATTATTGAAAGTATAGCAAAATTAAATAATAAAGTTAAAGGCTATGAATTATATGGTGAATGATGAAATTCTGACTAACAGCACGAGTGTCAGTACAAATGTTCACTTGGACTACTTTTTTTTTAAAGTAGTTACAGGGGCGCCTGGGTGGCTCAGTCAGTTAAGCTTCCAACTCTTGATCTCAGCTCAGGTCTTGACCTCAGGGTAGTGAGTTCAAGTCCCGCATTGGGCTCCACGCCAGATGTGGAGCCTACTTAAAAATAAATGAATAAAAATAGATAAAAAGCAGTTAATTTTTTAAGCTGGTCTTTGTCAATTCTCACCATCGTGAGTGTATATTATGCAAATGTTGCAAACTATTGGAGGCCTGAAGGATTTTAAAACTTACTGAGTAAAATCTTCTCAAGTTAAAAATAAAACCACTTAGTCCCATAAAAATGCCTTGTCCCAGGTGATGAGACTACATATCCAATCTCATCATTAGGACATCTTGAATCCTGTTAGAAACTAGTATCTCTAAAGCCAAGAATCACTGTCCATATATTTCACTGTATAGTAGGTTTTCTCAACCAAATAATATTTCACTGAAAGTAACTGTTCAACTGAAAGAGGAATCAACATAAAGAATATCAGAAAGATACTGAATTCAAGTATCAGTCAACAAATTTAGACTCTATTTTTTTATCTATCTAATTCCTGTTTCTTTAATCAAATGCTTTGAATTTGGTAATAATAAGTGTGATATTACACTAAGAAAACAAATATCTGAGCCTTCAAAGTGCCTTGTTTTATCTATAAGAACCATATAGAAGCATCTGGAATAAACACTGAGAGAATGTATACTCGTGCTTTATTTTTCATTAGAGAAACATAAGACTTCTAGTGTCAAAAATTGTTTTTTGTGTCATGACATGGTGTTAATTGGAACTTCATCCCATATTCCAAAGACCTTCCCTATCTAAGACTATCTAAGGACTATCTAAGAGGCGGCCAAAACCCTTTGGCCCATCACCCACAGCCTGCTGGCATAAAAGAGAAAGATTCTTTTTTTTTTAAGATTTTATTTATTTAGAGAGAGAAAGAGAGAGCAGGAGAAGAGGCAGGGAGAGGGAGAGGGAAAGGGAGTCTCTAGCAGACTCTGCACCGAGCATGGAGCCCAACATGGGGCTCAGCCCCACAACCCTGAGATCATGACTTGAGCAGAAACCAAGAATCAGATGCTCAACCAAATGAGCCACCCAGGCACCCAAAAGAGAGAGATTTTTTACAGAACTTCATGGAAGTGGATTTTCCCATCCCTCTCCCATGGAAAAGGAAATAGGGGTGCTTTGCCTCTCTCCCCACCCCCTGCCACACAAAACACCCTGCTTACCAGAAGGGGCTTCAACACAACCACTTGCATACAGAAGACAGACATCTTAGTCCATGGCTGGATGATCTTAGGGAATGGAACAAAAAAAGGGTTTTTGAGAGAACTTAAACTATCCTTCAAGATAGCATCTATCCCTGGAGAATAAGCAAACTGAGAAGCAAGCTGCACTTCGACCAGATGGCAGCAGGATAAAGATATCCTGGACCATGTGAATACCACAGAGGGGAGCCAGTCTGGCACCATCTTCACAGGGCTCTGCCTACAGGGCACTGGGGACCCAACAAAAGAAAGCTTAGTAGGGTAGAGAGCCAGAGAAAAGAATTGAGACGATGTCATAAGAGGTCAGCCAAAGAATACATTCCCCATGCAGGACAAATATCCCACAAACATTCCTGAGTGAAACCCAGTATTGGGTCATCCGCCACACAGAGAACAATGACACCAATTATACCAGTAGCAGCTAAGTTGGACATTGTCACCATCTATCTCTTCTCCCTACTTAGCACCCCAACTCTGTAAGAGTCCAGAAGCAGCAGCCTTCTGAGTGGAGATTGAGAATGAAGGAGAAAAGTAGAGAATGAGAGGGAGACCCAGCCATGCCTTACTGCCCATCTACTGCACTGAGGGATCATGTATTCTCTGAGCAATGAGGTGGGGGTGGGGAGTGGAGGGTGCTGACAGGGAGTATTGGGGAAGGAGCTTCAATTAGATGAGGGATTGAAGTTTTTATGTTAGATTGGGCTGTGCTATTTAATACTTGAAGATGAGCCTATTGGTTAACACTTTGACTGAAAAGCAGTAAGATCAGCCCAAGTTGTCACCAAGGAGGCCAAGAAGGGAAATCTGACCAAATACAATTAAGGACAGTCATGGCAGAAAAATAAATGTTGTCTCTTGGTTAAACTCTACCAAGTTTAGCACATTTAATAAACCAGTTAAAAGTAGTAACGAGAAAACCACAAACGAGATGCTGAGTTAAATATAAGGAATATATCCAGCCCATGCATCTAAGATTCCTTTCCAGTCAAATCCAGTTTCAACATACCTGCAACAGGGTGAAATGAGCTTATAAGAGGCCTAAGAATGGCTTATAAACCGTTAAAATATTAATTATAAAAAATAAATTTGAAGGAAGTTTTTATGGGAGAGTAAACTACTGCAAATGAAGCTTAGACCAGGCAACTGATGTTACCAGGGAGGCATCTTTACTAGCCATCGTCAATGTGGTAAGTGGTAGTTAGAGGCATATGAAGAATTAGGAGATATGGTTCCTATTCTTGGAATCAGCTGGCTGAAATAAAACACTAGAGAAGAGAATAATAGAGCAAAGTTTAAGTATAATCAAGTGCTGTAATAAGTGAGAGGCTATACTCCCAGACAGAAAAGCACACACATGAAGGTAGAAGCCCAGTGAAGAGGATTTGCATGACGACAAGAGGAGAAGCAGACCATTCACACAGATAGAGGATTTTGAAAATGCTTTCCTGATGCAGATTACAGAAAGCTCAGCTACAAAACTCGGATCTAAGGTAGTCAATGGAGATTTCCATTATATGGGCATCTGTTGGCAGTCTCATTATGGAAAAAAAGATGAGTACATAAGAAATAGTTAAGTAGCCTTGCTGAGAATTTTACTGCTGGGAAGGATACCATGGGGAAATGGTTAGCAGGGATTTTTTTTTTTCTGATCGGAAAGGAAAAGTCAGTTGGCAATCTAAACCTGTCAAGCTGCTTAGGGAAAGTGGCAATGGTATGATGGCATTTTAGACTTCTAAATACTAAAGGAAATAAATGGAGGTAGCCTGGACTTTAAGGAAATAAGTGTGCCTAAAGCTGCATTCATGAAAGAATGAAGACTGAAGTGCAACCCAATCAGAGAAACTATGGAGAATTCAGCTGACAAATGGATTTCTTTGAATTCAAGTTTGACGAGGACAAGGAGCCCTTTGTCTCTGAAACTCCAGCAGGCACTTTGCTCCACAATGACATATGGCCTTGGATTTAGGTCTACCTCTAAGATGATTCCTTGGTCTGGGTTTCTTTTTAAACTACCTTTGCGATTCCAAGAACACATTTCAGGGTGTGTGGGTGGGTTTAGTGGCATAAATGATGCACCTTTGGGGAGAAGCCTTTCTGTCTTACTCCCAAAAGTGCCGGGCATCACGTAATTACCCTGCTGCCTACTTGTTGCATTTTGGACATGCTGTCCATAGTCAGGACACATTCCAAGAAATTCTCCCATTCTTTGGGTATGACAAATTATATGAAAGAGAGGAAGAGAACACTCTGAACATTAGGGAAGGCTGTTCAGGTTAGATTTTTGACAGTTAGTACACATTAAGTTATGCTGACCCAGATATTTTGACTTCAACTGTTTTCCACATCCACTAGAAAATCCTGATATCAGCAAGCATGTGGCTTGGCAAGCTGGGGATATGAACCTGAGGCCCCATTAGGGTTCTTCATCACTTTAACATGGTTCAGCCATAGTTAGTAAGGCTGTCCACTTCGGGTGTGATCCTTGCTGGCACTTCCCCTTATAGCAGATGGAAATGATACCTACACATGGGGTGGGTAAGACCGTCTCTGCCTTGATTTTTTTAATCTGGCAGTTTTCAGGGAGAAAAGTGATACTGTTTTACACATAAAGGGGCAGTGCTGAGATCTAAAGCAGAGCTCTGAGTCCGATTATTTTCTGAAGAAAATAACGCTGTACTTCGGCAAAACAAGTTAGTCTGCCCTTTTTACCACAAGATGTAAGCTGTAGATTATAATGGACCTCTCTGAAAAGTTCAAACCAAAATTATAACTCCTGATTAAGTAGTATGGCCTGGTCTGCTGAATCACCAATGTGGAAACCCACCCCTGAAGAATGTGGAGCCCAAGATGACGTTGGTTGCCATTGTTCGTGGAGACACTGTGATTTTTTTTCAAATCTTTTTATTTAACTCTTTAGTGACCAAACTCATCCTCCAAATTCTGCAGCAAAAGCCCAATCAAAGCAATCAAGGAGGTGTGACCAGAGTCAGGAAATAACAGATAAGTTCCGGGGAGCAATAAGCAGTGTTCATGGATTCCTCCCACAAATGTTTATGAGTGTGTACCATGTGCTAGGCACTGGAAAAGACCAGTGAATTACACACATGAGACTTGTATCTGATGTGTCCAGAACTAACATGCACTGTCCCAACTTTAGAAAGAAGTCTACACATCTGCACCTCACATGTGATGAAAACTAATAAATGAATTGCTTAGGATGTTTTTGTTGTAAGTAATAGAAAACCCAATTCATACTCCCATTAACAATAAAATTAATTTATTGGCTCACATAATTGAAAAGCTCAGAAATTATATGGATTTTGGGGATAGTTTCATTAGGGCTCTGACTCCAACTTTAGCTATTCTCTTGACCCTTCCTTCCTCCAAGTGTCTGCTTTATTTTCAAGCTTGGTGACATGATGTTTAATTTTATGTGTCAGCCTAACCGGCCACACATAAAATAAGTGTGCCCAGACGAAATATTCCTGAGTGTGTCTGTGAGGATGTCTGTCCCTCATTAAGATTTAAAATTTGAATCAGTGGACTTGGTAAAGCAGATTTCCCTCTCCTACATGTGTGGGCATCAACCAATCCACTGAGGGTCTGAATAGAGCAATAGGCCAAGAAAGGAGAAATTCAACTCTTTCTTTCTGCTTCATTACTTGAGCTGGGATAGTTCATCTCATCTTCTCCTGCCCTGTGTACCACTGGCTCCTCTGTGGTTCTCAGTTCTCAGGCCTTTGGGCTTAGATTGAATTACACCATCAGCTTTTCTGGGTCTATAGCTTGGAGACTTCTCAGCCTCCAAAAATCTCATGAGCCAATTCCTATTAATTAATTAATTAATTATGCATAGATTTTACATACATAAATTCTCTGTATATATTATATGTTTTATAGTAACATTGCTATATAGCTATATACATCTCCTATTGGTAATGTTTCTCTGGAGAACTCTGACAAAATGAAAACTAGAGTTTCAGGTTCACATTTCCATACCAGGTCCTCCATAAAAAGACAGAGAGGCTTCCAAGCAATGCTCTAAAGTCATAGGCCCTCCTCTGAATCAATCACAGTAGACAAAAGGCTGATTGATTTAGGCCAGTCAGGATCCATGCCTAAACCTGGCAGTGGAAGGAATCCCAGCCAACCACACAGCCACTCTCCCAAGAGTGGAAATACACGCTAAGAGAGAACCTCTAAAGTGAACCTGAGCATTCATCTCCAGTAGCCAGTATTGGGGACACAAGATTTGCCAAATGCTTCCTCTTTAGGCAGAGAACTGGTACATTGAAGATAAGGCATACACTAATCTCTGCTCACAAAAATCTCAGAATATGCAGGAGAGTTGAGGTGAATTAACTATTTCTCGATAACATTTCCCTAGGAAGTCTGTGAAAGGTGAAAGTTATAATGTCTGCTTCTGAGAACCTTAAAGGGTTTGTCAAGCTCATGGCCCCCTCTTCATGAGATCCTATCTCTCATTCACAGGCCTCAATATTTGAACAAAGTGACCTTGAAAAGTTGGCCACAGATGGCTGTTTGAACAAGAGTACCTGATCCAAAAGCTGCAATCTATTGACTATAAGAAGGTATAGCATAACAGCTCAGTGTGACAGGCATTCCCTATACTGGATGATGACTAACTGACCCAGTCAGATCTTCACAGGGAGTATGGATGTTAAGACCCAGATGTCAAGAAGTGTAAAGAAATATGACCTTCCTTGCAAGCTAACAATTTAGCCTGGTACACTTTTGCAGATATGGCAGAAGACACGAAACACATGAGTCAGAGACAAAGACTTATTACCCACAGCACAGCAAGCACATGAGCTTCATGTCTGCCCTGATTCTCCTGTCCATCCCACCCCTTTGAGTCCCAAAAGGGTGACACAAAGCAGCCACATGATGAGGAAATCACAGCTGAGGAAATCAGACTTAGGAAACTTAAGTGTTTTATACTGGGTTACTAATGAACCTGGCCTACCTTTGTCCCTGAGAGAGACATGACTATACTGAACAGCAGAATGCAGAAATGCAAGAGACCATGGAGAATTACCTCCCAACAACAACATACAATAGAAAATTGTAGAAACTGAGAGATGCACAAAGCATGGACACTAAGTACTAACATGAGGCAACAGAAGCCACAGGTAGAAAGAAAAGAGGAATGAAAACTATTTCATAGCAACAGGAGAAATAAGAAAGGACACAGCATCTTCATGGACTGGAAGCCTTGTGATATTTATAAATATGAACAGAATTATATTCCCTCATCAAAGTAGAATCATGCAATATTTGTATAGAAGTTACCAGTGAATGTGGGCAACAACCAACCTTGAGGATCATTTTGTTTGAGAATGGAAATTTCTCACATGGTGCAATAAGGTACCCCTCACCATAGTTCAGTAAGTCAAGCTAGAATCTCTGGCTCTGTCGGGATTGTGGGTTTTGTGGGAGATTGTGTCATGTAGATGTGGGCTAAATACTGCAGGTGATTCACCTCAGAAAGTTAAGCTCTGGAAAACCATCTCTATCACAGTAACCATTTCGGTTAAAGAAATTGATTTTACACTGTTTTTAGCGTCCTGCCTTTTATCTCTTACTTTATATCTTAATCCAACACTCTTCTCTAGAAAAGAGGTGTTTATTGTTATTTGTCAGTAGCAATAACAGCCGGGTGATTCTAGATATATCCTTGTTAAAGTCAACACAATTATCTCCAAGGGGAATACATACTTATTTCAGACACCAACTTGGCCCCTGTTTCATATTTGTCTAGTTATGGCTAGTTCATTGTACTTTATCTCCAAAAACACAAATATCTCACATTTTTCGAATTATGTGTACACTCTAAGCAGGCATCTTAAGTTGCTACTACCTCTTATTTATATTATTTTATTCACTTCCACAACAACAATAAAAAAAATACTTCCTGTTCATTGACAATTAGATGTTTTGCTTCATTTGGATTTCCTCCAAAGTCTTCTGTTCAGATTCAGCTCTTGTAATTAATTATCCTCTTGCTGAACAACTGAAAACTGAAGTCTGACCAAAGTACATCTCATCCCACACAGATGTCCTAGTTACTCCACAAAAGGTTAATTAATCATAAGAGGTGCTTTAGAGCAGGAGGCGCTGGAAGAAATTCAGACCTAGTTTCTGGCAACATAGAAGAACCACCATCATGCCCGTTACTATTGAGCTCACACTGAGAGAATCGTTTCCATGGAACAAAAATTCAACTGCACAAAATAGCTGGTGGATATAATATCATGCCTTAGTTAACGGAGCATGCCACTTCCCAGTCACTGATGATTCAGAATCCCAGACTGCCTGTAAGGGAAGGTCAGCCCTGTTTATCCTCATTTAACAGAGGTGCCTGAAACTCCTAAATCACAACAATGGCAGAGCAGTCTTCATCTGAAGTTCCCCTCTCTTTGGCTGGGTGCCATTTCATTGTGTGAATGAGCCCTCCTCTTCAGCCAAAACAGTCTACACACAGCCTTCCAAATACACCTTCCACTTTTTCACACTGTGGCTTCAGTCATGCTAATCCTTCCAAGTCCTGGAACAGCCTTGCCTGCTTCCACTGTCTATATATATAATTCAGCCGAGAGCCAGTTCAGATACCTGATCTTAGGACATTTTAACCCATAGGAAGGGCTTCTTCTCTTGACCTAGGGGCAGCTGTGGTACAGTAGAAGGGACAGTGTCCTGGGCAACAGAAAATACATGCACTATGGGCTCCATTACATGTATAGCTTTGAGCAATTTGTTTAACTCCTGTGACCCTATGCCTTCTGCTCAATAAAAGAGGAAGAGTAACAGGTACTCGGTGGGTTTTCTCATGAAAATTAAATAGAATAAAGTATATGAAAATGTTTCTCGTGTGCTCATATTTCTTGGCTTACTTGATTATTGACCATTCTTTTTTTTTTTTTTTTAAGATTTTATTTATTTATTTGAGAGAGAGAGAGAATGAGAGAGAGCACATGAGAGGGAGGAGGGTCAGGGGGAGAACCAGACTCCCTGCCGAGCAGGGAGCCTGATGCGGGACTTGATCCAGGGACTCCAGGATCATGACCTGAGCCGAAGGCAGTCGCTTTACCAACTGAGCCACCCAGGCGCCCAATCATTGACCATTCTTACATTTTCATTTTGCGCGTGTGTGTTTTTCTGCCCTTTAACAAAAGATGTGACAGAATGTCACCAGGTTGTCCTTAAGATAGTAATCATCATCAAAGTAGCCATCCTTAGGAGAATAGGAAGATGGTTCCATTTTTCCAGGAACATGGATGTCATAAACTGTGTGTTTTAAAGAACTATGAGAAGACATTTCCAGACCCTGGGAAGGAAACTGTTGGGAGAGCAGAGAAGGCAAAGAGGTCAGGACTCTGAGACCAAGAATCTAGACCCATCATGTCCAAGCATTTGAGGACCCTTTTGTGGTACTGGAAATGGCTGCAAATTGAACAGGAAGAGAGTCCACTACAGTGACTCAGGCTGCCAGACGCAGGATCCATAAGAGATAAGCCCAATTCTGGCTCCCCTCACCCAGGCCAGGTATGCTTCTGCCAACAGTATACTCTCTGGACAGTGAGAGAGGCTGTGTATGGATTTCCAGGTCCCTTGGGAGTCAGAAAAGAGGGCTCCATATTCTGTAGATGGAATAGAAGTGCTGCTCTGGTAGCAGCTATAAATTTTCTCATCGTGTTTCATAAACGATGAGTATGCCTTTTCTCCCCAGCTAGACTCTCAGCTCCTGGGGACCAAAAACTTGCTTTACATTTTTTTTTAATATTTTCCTCAGGCCCTGGCCCAGAGTACAGCGTGCCCTCAGTAGATTCCAGTTTGCTTCCCGGGGCCTCATTAGATGAGCCACTTTTCTCCTCCTTTAGTCTCCCATCCCTTGTTTATTGCTTATTCGTGGCTTAAACCATATTAAAGTAGATTCTAAATCCATGTTGAAGGTTCTAGATGGCTGATGTTTTCCCCCTGCTGAATGATTCACTCCATTTCTCTTGGAAGCCCCCACTGAAACAGAGAATCAATGAGCTCGAAGCAAGGAGAGAGGGTGAAGGAAGCAAGAAAGAGGCTGCGGTATGTGGCTTGCCCTGAGAGCAAAAAGTGTGACTTGTCTTTCAAGAATAAGATTCTGTGAGCATGATGGCAATTCTAGTTCACAGTGGCAACAACGTGGCAATGCTGCTTCTGGAGAGAGTCAGATCTTCCTGGCCTCCTTGTCTACCATGTTTATTTAGTTCTCATTTGGGAGTCTGTCTTGAATGGAAGTATAGGGAAGATTTCCTTCCTGTCCAAGATGTCAACCTGTAAAACACACTGATTGAAATAAATAACAATTTGCATTCAAAGCACATTTATTCAAGGGTTCAAATCTCTTTGCAATGCCCACTCTTCAGAGATAACAAGGTACTTATCAATTATCTTCATTTTAAAGATGCCAAAACTGAGTCAATAAAGTCAAATATCAAGTTCAGCCGAATAGAATTGGAACCCAATTCCATCCTTTTTATATATATAATTATTATAATTATTATCATTCAAAGGCATTTCTGATGCTAATATAGCTCACTGTGCAGAATTCAGCCAGCACCTGAAATGCAGCCAGGGAGACGGTGTTTAATAAAAAATAATTCCGAGACCACAGCACTCCCAGTTTTTGAAAGCCTTAAAATAAATCCCAAATTTATTCATAATAGAAATAAATCACAGAATCCAAGGTACAAAATTATTTCCACAGCTGCTCCAATAAACATCAGAAAAGGCCTTGCCAACTCCTGACTATTCAGGCTACTGTTGTACAAAAGAGGAGGTTTTTTTAAAAAAGAATAACCCTTTCCGGTCCTCATGAAAAGCTAATAAGTAGGCATTGTCAGGTTCTAAAAAGAACATGTTCAATTTCAAGTCTTCTCCAAACCTCCTGGTTACAGTTACTCATTTTCTCGATTAGCAGGTGTTTGAAGCCCTGAGAAATGTTCTCACTGCTCTAATTTTATAGTTAATGGCATATATACAGATATATAGAGATCAAAAGAGATCTAGAGATAGATATGTATCTTGTCTATCTCCCTAACTAGATTGCTAGCTGTTCCTGAATCCTAACTGGAGTGAGAGTGTCTTCCTGTATCTCCCAGGTAGATAATTACTATGGTTTGCTCATGGAGAGGACTTCAAAAATGCATGTTGACTGATGACTCAATGTAGATATCCAAGCTAATTCTAAATGGATGGAAAAGTAATGGTGAGCTCAAGAAATCATCTCACATCATTACCCTTCCAATTGTAAACAACAACAACAAAAAAAAAAAAAAAAAAAAAAACAGTGCTCCATTATAGAAACAGTAAAAAGAGCTTTCCAGGGGAAGAGGATACAGTGGGGAGGGAGGGGTGTGGGAGTATGCACAGGTGGAGCACAGAGGATTTTTAGGGCGATAAAAAATACTCTGTATGATACTACAGGTGATGCTTGACCAATGCAGGGATTAGGGGTGCAAACCTCCCACACAGATGAAAACCCATGTATAACTTCTGATTCCCCAAAAACTTAACTACCAATAGTCTACTGTTGACCAGAAACTGTATTGATAATATAAATAATTAACACATATTTTGTATGTTCTATGTATTATATATTGTATTCTCACAATATAGTAAGCTAGAGAGAAGAAAATGTTATTACAAAAATCACAAGGAAAAAACATTTATGGTACTGTATTAAAAAAAAAAGTCTGTGTATAAGTGGACCTGTGCAGTTCAAACTGGTATTGTTCAAGGGCCAAATGCATAATGATGGATACCACAGAATATACAACACCAAGAGTGAACCATGTGTAAACTATGGACTCTGGGTGACAATGACGTGTCAATGTATGTTCCTTAATTCTAACAAATGCACCACTCTGGTGGGGGATGCTGATCATGGAGGAGACCATGTACGTGTGGGGCTGGGGTACATGGAAATTCTCTGTACCTTCCTCTCGACTTTGCTATGAGCCTAAAACCACTCTTTTTTTAAAAAAATTTTATTTATTTATTTGAGAGAGAGAGCATGAGATGGGGGATGGTCAGAGGCAGAAGCAGACTCCCCGCTGAGCAGGGAGCCTGATGTGGGACTCGATCCTGGGACTCTAATATCATGACCTGAGCCGAAGGCAGTTGCTTAACCAACTGAGCCACCCAGGAGCCCCCAGTCTTTTTAAAAATGGCCTTTTATTTTTTTTTAAAGACTGGTATGTATGTATGTATGTATTTATTTACTTATTTATTTATTTATTTATTGGAGAGCATGAGCACAAGCAGGGGAGAGGGAGAAGCAGGCTCCCCACTGAACAGGGAGCCCAATGCAGGGCTCGATCCCAGGACCCTGAGATCATGACCTGATCTGAAGGCAGACGCTTAACCGACTGCGCCACCCAGGTGCACCTGGCTTCTTTTTTTTTTTCCCAAGTGCTCCTTTCTAATTCTGTGCAAAGTTGGAATAGCAACCCCATGGGCCACAGTGGTGTACGTTGGAGGTTTCCACTCAAGGATTTAAAGTGATAGAACTGCAGCTATATTGGGCACCAGAGAAATCTGGGTGCAAAGACTAATACTCTTACCAGATGGGTGTACTTGAGCAAGTTAACTAAATCTCTCTCATCTGTAAAATAGGTGGGACAACAGCTTTGTTGCGAGGATTAAATATGCTCATTCACTCAAAGCGAGCTGACATGAAATGAGCCTTCAGTTAACGTGAGTTTCTTTGTCTTTCTGACTCCTTCTCTCCCAAGGCACAGTTTTCCCATAAAAGCGCAGGTGGGCTAAATCACTAAAGGACCCCCACCCCCACCCCGCCGCTTCTCTCCATCACTGTATTTCTCAACTTCTAAAACTCCACATGCCCCTGGATCATACAAAGTTGATCTTTCCCAGCCTCCCTGTTGAGTTTTATAGATTGACCGCCCCCCACCCCGCAAGAGGGGCTGGAAAATTAAAAAGGCAAAGAGGACACAAATATTCCCCGAACATCTCTCCGAACCACAGAGAGCGCCGTGGACGAGCCCACATGTCTGCATGTGGATGAGTGTGGATATATTGTAGAGTGAAATTTTCTTTTGCTGCTCTTGGGTTACTTAGCCTCTGCCATAAGAATTCAATTATTCCCAGAAGTCAGAGACGAGTCAAGTCAGCTGTTTTGCTTAAAGGAGCAAGACACGATTTAAAGCACCAAACAGAAAACTCGGGAAAGAAGAAATTGTTTGGGTGCCTAAACAGTCACTGATGTTCTTGCCAGCAACCCGAGGCAGGCTTTCACCACCTGGTTATTTTCCAAGAAAAAATGCAAATGACACATCTATTTGCTTTGTGATTTATCAGTAAGCTGACATGCTCCCACTGGATGACGTGGACCCAGGGAGGAAGAAAGAGAGGTAGAAGTGCCGGGAGGAAATGAAACAGGTATTTGGTAGACTTCCTTTACTTCTTATTCTGTCTTCATCCTGGCAGGAATCTGCCAGACTTGTTCAAATGCATTACCCAATTTGTACCATTTGTCAGACAAAGGGAGCCATGGGGCCCAAGGTGTCTGTGGCCTGGTGCAGGGTTAAGCGATGGCCGGAAAACATGTCCACGATTATCTGTTAGTCTGTAACAGAAGGAAGGGAGCCAGCAGTTTGTAGAGCATACCTCCAAAGAAGTCTCAGTGGGAACTGTCAGGGAGACTTTGAAAAAAGTTTAGAAAAGGGCGCCTGGGTGGCTCAGTTGGTTAAGCGACTGCCTTCGGCTCAGGTCATGATCCCAGAGTCCTGGGATCGAGTCCCACATCGGGCTCCCTGCTCAGCGGGGAGTCTGCTTCTCCCTCTGACCCTATCCCCTCTCATGCTATTTCTCTCTCTCTCTCTCAAATAAATAAATAAATAATTTAAAAAAAAAAGTTTAGAAAAAAAAAAGGAAAGAAAAAAGATGTGATATGCAAAATAATTTTAATATATGTCAAGAAATGGAGATCTCTACAACCTACCAGCAACTGTATGTCCTGGTTACCTTTTGTCCTATTCTGCAATTTCATTTTCTTGATATTAGCTACATTCTTCTAATTGGTTTTGTCCAATGCCAATCAACATATACAACACATATATAGCCATAGTCAAAGAGACTAAATAACCTTTTCCGTCATAAAATCTGGGCGACAGTAGATATCTGACATCTCAGGGTAACCTTCTAAGATTTGCAGCTTTTCTCTTTCTGACACATACCATTTAACACACATAGGCCATCTCTGGCAAAGAAAGCCAAGATCAGCAACTGCTTTATCTGAAGAACTCACAGGCATTAATTTCTAACAAAGCTAACCTATCGTCGGGGCGCCTGGGTGGCTCAGTTGGTTAAGCGACTGCCTTCGGCTCAGGTCATGATCCCGGGGTCCTGGGATCGAGTCCCACATCGGGCTCCCGGCTCGGCGGGAAGCCTGCTTCTCCCTCTCCCACTCCCCCTGCTTGTGTTCCTGCTCTCGCTGTCTCTGTCTCTGTCAAATAAATAAATTTAAAAAAATCTTTAAAAAAAAAAAAAAAAAAAAGCTAACCTATCGTCGAGTGCAGCAACGCAATACGCCCAGACACCCACAGAGGTGCGCGCACCCTACAATTCTGCTCTACCAGCCTGTAGTCTTTCCTGCCTGGGTCTGGGAGAAACAGACTAAGCATGTTCACCCACCTTTACATTTTCTGTACCAACCTGATTAGAACCAGTCTCACTTTTTCAGTCTGTTCTTGGAGGCATCTTCCAAAAAGAAAATCCACTTGTACAGGCAAGTGTGGAGCAACGTCTAGAAATAGATACTGAGGCTCAATGAACACTTTGTCTTTGACCTGATTAAAGGCAGCAACAAACAAAACGGGGAAACAGAGTGGCTCCCTCTTTTAACCGAGTCTGGTTGTCATCTCTGCATGTTTACTGCGAAGGATACAAGACAAACCAGACAGACCCAGCCTTGCTCTCATTGAATTTAAGGAGGAGAACCAAACAAGTCAAAAGGCAATTTCAGGACAGTGTGATAAGCACTGAAAGAAGAGTAAGTAAAGGATGTGCCTGGAGCGCAAAGGGGACCATCTACCCTGGGAGGTGATTAGGAGTCAGCCTGAGGAGGGACCGGAAAGGGAGACCATGGTCAGGAGGGAGAGCCCAGCAGGAGTCCCAGTGGTCTCTGGGCCTGGGGTGTATGAATTCCACAGGGGCCTGCTGACCTGTAGGGCTGATCAGATCACAGAGGCCTTCTAAGCCATGATAAAGGCTCCAGGGGGAGGCCGAGCAGTACTTGAAGCAGGGGAGCCCCATGATCAGATTTGCTGCTTAGAAGGAGCACTTTGGCTGCTGTGGAGAGAATGCACTGGAGAGCCCAACAGTCAGAAGTGGGGAGAGCCATTGGAAGGCCTGATGGTGGCCTTACAGACCAGGCCGAGAAGCCCGAGACAAGTGGACAGATTCGAGAGTCAACTCTACTCCCATTACAATTTTTTAAATGTTTTCAATAATTTAAAAAATAATTTACAAAGAAACAGAAAGAAATAAGGAGCAAGCTGAGTCCCTACCTTCCTTCAAAGAGGTGAATACTTATGCGCTGGGGGCGGTGGGGAAGGAAGACATTTAGCCAAATATTCTTCAAATACAAATTATCATGTCATATTTTCTCTTAGAAAGTCGCCATGTCTCACTCATCTTCTTCACGGAAATTCTTGGTAATTGGAAGAACTATGGACTCTGTCTTTACTTTGAACACAGAGCCGTCACACAACTCTCTGGGCCAGTAGCAAATCCTTTCGTAATCCTCTGGCAGGTCCTTTCCACCGGCCCTACACAGCTACGGTTTCAGTCCTGGCACATGTTCACCATTCCACTTTCTCAAAGCAAATGAGTGAGCAAACGGCAATCAATGTTCCCAATAAAAGTTTTAGGAGATAATTACAGTGATGGGAAATGTAGTCATTACAATAGTCATGCTGGGTTTGTTGTGATGCTACTAATCACACCAAGTTTTCTGATTTCATGTAAATTGCAGGTACCTTTACTCCTGTAGGAATCTCTATTAATAGATAATGTCATTATGCTAATAGCTGCTTAAAGTATAATTTAAGAATTTCAAGTGATCTAAGCCAGATATTTTAAAACACTATAATAACCTAACAGATATGAGCCAAAAAATAAATCTTATCACATTTAAGGAAATTATTTTTAAAGAGAGACACCTGCATTTTACCCATAAAAAAACAGAGTTATACTAGGTGGGGCTAAGTGACTAAATGTATGTGTTTTTTTCATTACTCAACAAAACAGGAAGTCCAAATGTTCTGCTACCTGAGCTTCAGTTTATCCTTAATCTGGGAGTGTTTACACACACACACTACAATTATGGAAAATGCATAGTATACTGCCATTTATTCATTCATTCAACAAACATTTATTAAGTGCCTACCTTATGCCCAACACTATGCTAGGCAGTTAGCATCCAAGAAAAGAATAGAACATACTTACAGACCAGAAGGGGCAACTTATATTTAAATATGTATGATATTGACATACGTGCCAAATTAGAGACCAGAACAAGGCACTATAACACTATAAAGATGTTCTTAACTTGATCATGGAGGGCCTCCCAGAGGAGGCAATTTTTAAGGCAGGTCTTAGAAAAGTCAAGAGTTTTGCAGATAAATTCAAACAGTAGAGGGATAATCCAAGAACAGAAGAAAAGACTGTCCAAGGATACAGAGGTCCAAAAGGGAACGGTGTGATCTGGGGGTTATAAAGGCTAGAGCTCAAGGCCCATTAGGGAAGGGTCAGGAGAAGACCGCAAAGGGCTTAGTGTGCCACACCGAAGCCACTGGAGCGGGGAAGAAGCATAGATAGATTATCTTTGACTTGCTCTTTAGGAAAAGAGAATCTATACGCTAAGACACCATTTGTGTATTTCATCTATTACAGTTAACCATAGTGACCATGTTGTCCAAATTATGACATGGGGTAGACTACTGAAAAATAAGATTCTTCTTAGAAATTCAGGAAATTCTCCCTTCCCTCTCACCCCCTCATCTTGCTCATCCTTTAGTCTTCAACTTTAGCATCACTTCCTTCAGAAGTACTCCTTGACCACTCCAATTAGCCAATGACCCTACATCTGTGCCTAGCCACATTGAGAGTACACTGTCGCCTGCATGGGGTCATGTGCAGGCTGCTGGAAAGTACCCTTACCTTTCCTCCACTCTTTATACACTTAAGTGAAAACATTCACACACATACATACACATAAAGTGTTGAAATTCTCAACACTTCCTAAGGGCTTGGTCAGTGTTATCTGGGAGACTCAGTTAATTATCTGGCTTACAGTTTAATAGGAAAGAATTATCCAATTAACTCTCGCTTCACAGTCCTCACTTAAAACGAGGGCACAGAGGAACTCTATTTGGAGTGGTAGAAGAGGGGCGCTGGGGAGGTGGGGAGCAACAAGCTAGCAGGGAAGACTAGGGGGGAGGGTCCTTAGTAGAGGGACGGTGGGAGGAAGCAAAGGGAGCCCCAGGAATGAGGGACCCTGCAGGGGAAAGACGTAAGAGCTACTGAGAACTATCTATCTGATGGCCCAGAGCTTCAAGTTATACACATAGAAATTTCCAGAGATATCCAGTGACCTCACAAAATAAAAGCCACAGGAAAATTTCCTGTCTCAGTCTGGTCTTCTTGGCTCATCAGGAAGTAGTACACTGTTTTAATATTATGACGTTTCTGCCACCTGCATCACCCTTCAACTGTCCCACCACTATGAAAGCAGTCCACCAGTACTGAAGTCTGTGGCACTCCCACAGGACAGTCCGCAAATGCCTGAAGCCCCACTCAATCAGGGCAGCACCGGCCATCCATATTTAGGGATTCTAATCTTTCCACATAAATCACTCCCCCTGGCTCCTTAATCATGGGTGACAACTTGCAGTGCCTGCATCTCGCGCTCTGATTTCCCTGAAAGGTCTTGCAAGCTAAGCAGGGTTAAGCTGAGTCAGTAACTTGGATGGAAGACACACGAACCACACAGGAAATGCACAAAATGAGTCAACAGGCAGCACAGGTCTCTCTGAACCTCCGCTTCCCACTGTCCGGAAGAGGGACTCCCCAGGTCTAGAACCCCGCTGTTTTCTGAGTGAGGAGCCAGCCTGCAACCACCACAGCACCCTCTGCTCACCTGTGGAAGCCGGAAGTTAGGCTAGGATCCCAAAGGGCCCCTTCAGCTTTAGTATGCTCTATGCTCATGCTCCCGACTTCCTTTAAGAGGCAGAGTACCCTAATCAGAGTTATATCAGAACCAACTGAGTTGCTATGGCAGGAGGACTTTCAATCACACCGGGAAGAATTTTGGACTTTATCAAGACTCCTAGGCCATAGCTGCTGCGAATGAGTCTGTGTTCCAACCCTTTATTATTCTGAATTTAACCTACTTTCGCCCCATACTTCCTTATCTATTAAACAGGCTTCTTGGTGATAAACTCTGATCCTTTGCCTCTGATTGTGATGTTAAGATCCATGTACTTCTGTGTATTTGCTTGATTTCCTGATACAAGACAAGAGAAAGGTCTCTAAGTACCAATTCTTATAATAATAAGTACCCTTTTCCCTCAGTGCCTGCTCGTAACAGGCACACTTCTGAGCACTCCATTCAGAATAACTCATTTCAAACTTCTCAACAACTCTACAGGGAGATGAGAAATTGAGGCACAGAGAGGTTAAGGAACTTGCCTGAGGTCACAAAGAGCAAGAGGTAGCACTGGGTAGTCAGATCTCAGAGCCCAAGGTCACCTTTCGACTCCTTGCTGTTACTGAAGTTTCTGCCTCATAAAAAATTGGGAGGAAAATAAAAAGAAAATTGGGAGCATAACAAGAGCTTACAAGGAAGTGATATAAATACATACATATATACATACATAAGACCATGGAAGATGATAATCTCCAAAGGGGGGAGCAGAAGCCACTGGACCTTCCTGAAAGGAATATGGGGCGGTGAGAATGATTCAGTGGAGAGGTGGAAATGAATATTTACTAATGGATCCACAAGCCCACTTCAAGGTGTGGAAAAGACAGTTTGTTAAAACCAAAGAACACTGGGCAAGTGTGATGTCATCAAGAGTGGTTGAAGTGATGATCATGAAGCTGGTTGAGGGGTGAAGTGAAGAGAGTTAGCCCAAAAAGAAAGCGGAGAGATCAAGGACGTGGGTGTTCCTCAACATGAATTAGCTCGCTCAATCGTCACGACCATATTAGGCTTCCAAATCATTTCTGTTTTCAAGATGGAGTTGAGTCTTAGGGGAATTGAGAAAATAGCCCAAGGTCAGTGAGCTCGTTAGTGGCAGTGCCTAATGAATGGGCACATAGCCAGGCAGCCTGATGCAGAGGCTGAGCTCCTCCTAGTCACTAGGCCATTGCCTTCACCCCACCCCACCCCACCCCAACCCATCTCTTCACCCCCAGGGAGGATGGGTAGAGGGTGGAAAGACTCCAGATACAAGGAACAGCAGAGTTAATGCAGAAGCAGCGCTTGGAAGGGCAAGGAGGGGCTGCAGAGCACCAGTCGGGTTAGTCTCTCAAAGGAGGATTGGAGCTTTTTCCCCTCGGAGGTAACAGGGGAAAAGTAAAGACAGAGTGGCACACGGGGCATTCTAGCAAGGAAGGAGAGGCTAGCTCTTGTCGTGTAGGTCTCATTTTCTCAGTGCATTGGAGCAAAGGTCAGCTGCCAAGGTCTCTAACCCTAGAGGTGTTGGGTTGGAGCTACAGCTTAAGAACTGAAAGAGCTGTTGTACTGGACCCCCTGCCGGTGAATGCAAGCAATGCTCAGCAGTCAAAGTCTAAGACATCCTAAGCGGTCAATAAATGTTAACTTTTATTAAGGCTCCAACAAGGACTTCACTGATAGCTGTAGTTGCTCAGGGTCCTCACGGATCAGCATTCCCTCCTAGAAGCATGGTGTCTCATGCATATACATGTATGCACTAAATCAAGCGAGAGACTAGCATCTCCCAGCCATCAGCGGTGGCTTTAAATTGTCCAGCTGTGCTGACTGGTTCTTGCTTTCAAATATGAGCAAAGTGGTGGCATAATGGACTACGAGTTTGCTCCTAGGGAAAGTCGCCAGCTGTTCCCTATTTAATGCCAATAAGACCTTGACCTTTCTTGCTTTCTATGTCAGCCTTCCTCTCATAAAGCAAACCCAGACCACAAGTCTAGCCAGAGAGTCGATATTAAATTAAACTTAGAATTTTAAAACATTGTCCAGGTCTTTCTCAACAATTACAATCCTTTTTAAGCAGGAGATTTTCTATATGAGCTCTCAAAGAGTTGCAGAATAGAACTAGTATTGTTAATCCTTCTTCCAAATCTCTATAGTCTATTCAGCGTCATTTCTTTTTATATTCTCTCAGGTGTGACTAATACTGGTTGCCTGGGATTGGGTTCGTATTCTGCATAACAAAGAGATTTTCTTGATAATGTGATTCGAATACAAATGCCTTGTGCACTTAGATGCGTTAAATGGCTACATTCTAAACTTCCTAAGAATTTCCTTTGCATGAAAGAGAAATGGTTTTTCCCCTTTTCTGGAAAATAGAAGTAATAAAATACAGAAGCTTAATGACTACGAATATCAGGGGCATCTCTCTCTCTGAATTCTGACATTGACTTGTGGTCTCTTCCAGGCCTGGTCTCTCAGTGCTGCACCTGTTACTCTCTTCCTCTTCATTTGGGCAGGAATATCTTGCACTTCTCCTACAGTTCCTAGCAAGTTCATAGAAGTGGAGAAGTGACCCAGTACAAACTCTTCGACTGACTGAAAAGACTTTTTGCTGAATTAATCCCTGCAGAACAGGACACGAGACAGGTAGCTGAATAAGAAAGCTGGCTGGTGTGAGACAATAGGGAGGAGTAGAACCTGAGGTCGTATGATGTCTCATCTAAGGGGGCAGCTAGAACTCAACTCCTGCTCATTCTTAGCCACGTAGTCTTGTAAGGCGCCACGTTGCTAAATGTTCCAATTTTCAGAAGGAGGATGGATTTTTAATGTGAAAGCTCCCAGCTTTTCAATGCTGGCAACCAATTCTAAAAATCACGATTTTAATATAGTACAGGCCCAGTATAAGCCATCTGTGGGCCAGGTTCAGTCCAGGACCAACAGTGTGCAATATCTTAGTCAAAGGAAATTCCTGAGAAATTATGATGAATAATTCAGACTCCCCTTTATCCATCCTTTACACCAGACCAACCTTCAGTCAGCTGTGTGACCGCAACCTGCGGTCCTATCCTCTGTCTCTTCCTGTTGCCAGTCACAGCTGGGTTGGCTCTCGTAGCAGGACTCATCCCTAAGGCAGTACGGAATAACACAAACCATGCATTCACACAGCCCACTGAGCCCTTTGATGGTGTCCTACAGAAACTGAAATGATGGTAATTAGTAGACAAGATATCCAGGTTAAATGTTGTGACAGACATTTTTGGAGGCCTGAATGATCTCATGATTCTAACATGGCCCCAGCAAAACCACCTAAAGAAATGACGGGGAATCAAGTGTCATGCTTCAGATCTCAGCTGATTGTCTGCAGTGATAGAGGCAGAAAGGGTGGGAAGGCGTATTCCACTCTTCCCCATCTCCATCAGCTCCAAATTTGCTGGCATTGAGCAGAGATTCCCACCTTCCTATGAAGCTCAAAAACATGTCCCTGCAAAAAGAATGCTTCACCCAGCAATGGGCTTGTTATTCTTAGCAGAACTGATAAATTTTCCTGTGGCACAAAACTCTGTCTTCATTCACCCCTTGGAGGCTAGGGAAGGCTCTGTACTTTTTCTAAAACAAAATACTCCTGGAATTCCCTGAAAATGCATCCGGCATCATATCGACTTTTCGCTCCCCAGCACCTGGCACAATGCCAGTCTCAGAACGGAGACTTGACAAATATTTATTTAATGAATTAATTAATGATGGAATGATGGAGCTCAATCCATGCCTCAAACGGCCTTGCATTATAGTAATGCTGTGGGAAAGGAATAAAAAGGAAAGAGGACAAAGATAAGCATCTTTAAATGCAACATGCCGTGCTTTGTCTTTGTTTTTAAAATACTATAGAGAATTGTGTGGTAATTTATCTAATCCACCCTGTTAGGGAGAATCTGAAGACACAGTCTCTGCCTCCCTGCTAAATCTTAGCATGTGCTGATTTCAGGTCGCTCCAGAAGTGAAACTAAAACAATCAATTGCACTATTAAATAAACACTTTATGTTCCCTTGAAAACCTTTAAGGAGAGCCTCAGTGTCAGAGGAAAAGATGCTGAAGCATCAGAACGATGAAAGAGACATTAAATTTCTTTCTGCCGCCAGCCCTGCAAAGTTCACGGTTCTTTAACATGACACTGAGCTTGGCAGAGAAATTGCAGGTACTTGAGTACGTATCTGCATTGCAACAGATGTCAGCCTCACGTTTAGAAGGAAATTGAATTACAGATGAAAAGAGCTTGAGAGATGAGAGCATCTGTTACAGGAATCTGGATTTGAGAGAATACATGTGAAAAATATGTCTCCTCGACTTCCGAAGGAACTAAAATTGTTCATGATTCTCATTGCCATTCCCTCTCTCTCTCTCTCTCTCTCTCTCTGTCTTTCTGTCTCGCCTTCGCTCCTTCCCTCTCTGCCTTTTAGAAGGAATGAAAGGAGACTGAAGTTTCTCTACACGGTCAAGGTGAAGAATAGTAATAGAAAACATTTCAGAGAATAATGTGTGGTTTTTATTAGCAGTAGAATGCGAATTAGAAATGTTAGAATAGTCTAAAGATTCTTTCCAAATAATCCTAATATCCTTGCCCAAATAAAAGGCATCATCCCGTCTGGGGAATTTTAGAAGTGACCTACCATGCCACAAAACACTTAGAACCTGCATGTGACCTTTTTTGCTGTCCTTCTCCATTTTGTTTTAGTTAAAGTGAAAAGGGACCATTCAATCCAGGTACTTATTATCATTTCATTCAATGAAGAAGTCTCTCTTTGAGCAAAGATTTTGCAGAGGATAATTTATGGCTCTAAGTAAAACTTCCTGATAAATATGACCCTTAAACTGCATCCAGGACCAAGCTCAGTCCTTACCAATCATATTCTGACTATGACTTGCCTCGCACCTGACAGACCTGTTCCAGCTGCGTGGGCCGCCGGCTCCGAGGAGACCACTGAAAGCACACCCTCATTTTCACACAGGTCCAGACAGCAGCTTCTGGGCTCTCACACCCCTCAGTTTTCCCCAGTCTCATCTCCAGGTGTGAGAGGTGGATGATTTGCAGATTCTAATCGGTGGGACGGTGATAATCTGTGACTTCTTAGGATCACCCTGGAGACCAGCTCACACCTAGACCAGGATAACTGTGCGTTTGTGCCCCTCTACCTGCAGTCAGAATTTAGTCCAGCCTGCTCAACGCCCCCCAACCACCATTGTGAGCCTCAGTTAACCTAACCTCAATGTCCTCTAAAACCTAGCTGAGATTTAAGGTCCTTCCACGTTGCCCCCAGCATAGTTCCGAAATGGTGCTGATTCAAGCTTTCCAGCAACCAAAGGTGGGTGAAAGGAGAGTAGAGGGAAGTGGAGAGCTTTAACCCAAAACAGAAAGCAAATAAGTAAGGATAGATCGTATACCAAGGAGGCAGGACAGTCGCAGGACCCGGCATGTCTGCTTAAATATGGCTGGGCAAAGAGCTTTTTAAATGACCTAATGGAGATCATTGGAACTGAGAGCTAGGATCAATTATCCATAAAAATAAAATTGATACTACCTTTTACAGGCTTTTTAAAGAGCCTTCACTATTACCCCTTGCCCCTTGAGCAGTGACTCTCCACTTGGGAGGGGTGACTCCCTGTGTGACTGCGCTGGGATCAGGATTCTGGCAGTGTGTTGTATGACACTTTCCACACCTTCACACTCATCATGATGAATGCCATGGCTTGGGCACATCTGGCTAAAGTCAAGAGTGTGAGGAAGCCACATCTGGAGTCTGGCATTAATTCATCTCTAATTTAATAGCTGACTTCCTCATTCTGAAGCTGACAAAGGACTTGAGCGTAGAAAAATGAAAGGATGATCGCTAAACTTTGTTGGCTTCCGAGCACTCGCTCTCACCTGGGGGAAATTTATATCCTGTTCCATTGAAGACAGTGCTCAAGTGACAGTCATAACTCAATAATGGGGCTCACAAGATTTTCCACAGATTGACATTCTTACTGATATTCCTTTAACCTACGGTTTTGATCAAACCTATACTGCAGAAATTTCCCCTTTATGCCACAGGCCCAAGATCATCAGTTTGCCAAGGAAAACAATATTCATTCCCACTTTCAGATTTCATGGTTCAGTTTTATTTTCTTTGTGTTCGTTCACCTTATTGATCCTCTCACTTCCCTGCGCTGTCCCGAGATCACCATTTTTTAAAATATTTTTCATTTAGTGAGTTAGTTTGTGTTTTTATAATTTTTTTATTAGGACCATCTCAAAGGGTCTCTGCTAAAATTTTCCTTAGAGCTGCTGCTAGTCGGAATACCTTCTCTTCACCATCTCATTTTTGAGTACCATTCTCTCTGAGGCTTATCTTTATCTTCTTCACATAGAAACCCCTCACTTGGGAGATGAACCATGAGAGACTATGGACTCTGAGAAACAAACTGAGGGTTCTAGAGGGGAAGGGGTGGGAGGATGGGTTAGCCTGGTGATGGGTATTAAAGAGGGCACGTTCTGCATGGAGCACTGGGTGTTATATGCAAACAATGAATCATGGAACACTACATCAAAAACTAACGATGTAACGTATGGTGACTAACATAACATAATAAAATAAAATTTTAAAAATAAATAAATAATTAATTAATTAAAAGAAACCCCTCACTTTAAGACTCTTATTCTCAGAGTTTACAATTTAACTTCACAATCTTTGCACAGAGCCTGATGGACCAAAGAAATTCACTGTGAGACTTGGGGCCTCTG
The DNA here is from genome assembly GCF_029215605.1 of Mirounga angustirostris. Classification (NCBI taxonomy): domain Eukaryota; kingdom Metazoa; phylum Chordata; class Mammalia; order Carnivora; family Phocidae; genus Mirounga; species Mirounga angustirostris. The sequence goes on from NW_026991711.1 coordinate 167,219,138, forward strand.
TTTATTTCTCTTTGAAATAGGATTCCTTATAGAGATCTAATGTGACTGTATTAACATACCTGATTTTGAAAATATAAAGTAAAATACTTTGTAACTTCTCTGTGTACTATAATCTTAAATAAATGAATTTAGCTAGTGTTTCTATGGAGGACGCCAAGGGTGATTATTCAATCATAGAAGTAGCTGGATAACAGAAGACATTCCCGGACAACCAGAGGCTCTCAAGAGATCGTATTCCCCTTGGAAACATCTCATGAGGGGCGCCTGGGTGGCTCAGTTGTTAAGCGTCTGCCTTCGGCTCAGGTCATGATCCCGGGGTCCTGGGATCGAGCCCCACATCAGACTCCCTGCTCCGTGGGAAGCCTGCTTCTCCCTCTCCCACTCCCCCTGCTTGTGTTCCCTCTCTCGCTGTCTCTCTCTCTCTGCCAAATGAATAAATAAAATCTTTTAAAAAAAAATCTCATGAGCTCCTACTATGTGCAAAATGTGAGGCAAGGTGCCAAAGGGATGAAAGAGAAACTTCGAGACAATCCTTGCCCTCTTGGTTGCTCGTCATCTGGGAGAAAAAGCAGACCCATGGATATCCCAAAGTAGAACCAGGACCAGAGGAAATTGGGAGGTTAAGTACCAGGCAAGCCCTGAAGAAGCAAATTCTAGAGCAGAATGTGAGTGTCCAGTTGTGTTTGCTCTCAATCCTGCCCCCAGAACCAGTAGGTTTTAGAGCCTCCTGTCCCAGCAGATCTGCAGCCAGGAGACGTAAGCTTAGGGTTGGGGAGGACCCATTACAGTTAGCTATACTATTTCTATCTGAAGAAATGCAGGTGAGCGTGCTCCTACTGGTCACCTCCACACAATACAAATGGAGTAGGCGAGCCTCCAAAGGGGCTTATTAGTCCCGGTGTCCCCGGCCAAGTCAGCGAGCATGCAGCCACAGCCAAGTTCTGAGAGCAGGTGTCGGGAGGGACAGTCCACAGACCGCACAGCACGTTCCGGCACATCCTCCCACGTCCAGGAGCCCTGATCCCCTGCTCATCTGATCCCCTTCGGTCACTCTTCAGACACAGCAGCCCCTCCCGCAGCATTTCCAACAATCCACTTCCAACTACCTTTTTATGACTTTACAACACAGTTTTTCCTCGAGTTTTATGGCATTTCATTAAAGCCGCCAGAAGGTGATACTGCCCCCTTTTCTAGGAGTGAAATAAATTCAAGTTTTATCGCTTCTGGAAATGCCCGAGAAGCTGTCAGGACATTTGATAGATTTTCTCAATTACAGGACTTGTGGAGCATTTTATACTTACATCTGCACCGAAGCCCAATATAGTGGATGCTCAGCTTGCCTCCCTCTCTTTTATCTTGTGCATCTTTTTCCTTTTAATGACCAATTTGTTATTTTTTCCTTTCATTTCTCCTTACCTTTTTTCTTCTGCATTTTGTTTCTCTTTTTGCTGTTTGGTTTAGAGAATGATGCACTTCTTATGCAAACTTCCATTCTTTGTGGAAGAAAAGGGAAGGGGGATAAGCCCTCACTGGGATCTATAGAAGAAAAAAGAAGTAGATTAAAATTTTAAAGCAAATCAATTTTCCATGGGGAATTTACTGTTAATACAAGGTATACTTTGCACATGCAGTATTTATTAATGTGACATGACGTATGTCAAGTTTTGTCCAAATGGGGTAGAGGCTTTGGATTGTGTGACTCTTTGCACTAATAAGGCTATTCATTGGTGTTTTTCTTCGTTATCAGCATAGAGACTATGATAGAGAAATTAACAGTGACAACTTTGTGGATTATTCAAAACTGCAGAACTATGCTCCAAATGGATGCTAAATAAATTCAAAAAGCTAATGTGTAACACAGACCATCCAGTAAATGTGCAGACGGGTTGTGGTTATGGTGATAAAGCTTATTTCACTGATTTTGCATGTATCAGCTTGTGGACAGAGCAGAAGCCTCAGAAACCAAACGGGTGATCAACATGTCTTTTTTATATACAAATGCTTTCACTTAAATAACATTTAAAATTACCGGGGTACTTTCACAAACATTACTGAGTATAACTTCTCCAGCAATCCTGGAAGGTAGACAAGATGAGTGTTATTATCCCCATATTAGAGATCAGGAAACTGGAACTCACAAAAGACCAGTGTTCTTTCTGCCCAAGGTCAAAAGCATTCTAAACTCCAATCCAGCTCTTCTAAATCCCAGTGTTTATTCTCTATTGTTGATCTCCACACTATTTGACACTCTCAACAAGAAACAATGAATTCCTCGGTTTCTGGATAGAGCCCCCCTGGTAATACCTTACAGGTGAACACAATAGCCTCTCTGAATTTTCCCTGTCATTCTTCATACCATTATCCTGTTTAATTTTTTATAGCTCAAAGTACACTCTGAAATTATATTCCTTATTTATTTATTCACCCATTTATCTGTTTCAGTTATCAAATGCTGTATAACAAACTACCCCCAAACTTAGTGATTTAAAAAAAACAACAATTTATTATTTCTCACAAGTCTGTGGCTGACTGGGCTCAGTTGGGTGGTTTCTCTGCCAGAATGATGTAGCTGAGGTCACTTATGTGGTTTCGATGAGCTGCAAGCTTGGTTGGGGCTGAAATGCCCAAGACAGACTCTCATCTTCCAGGCACTTCCTCCATGTGGCTTTTCAGTATTTAGCCATGGAGTCCAAACTTCTCTACGGCAGAGCAGCTGGCTCCCACAAAGGAACATTCCAAGAGCTGAAGCCTTAATGTGCAAGCACCTCTCAAAGCTTCTGCCTGCATCCTGCTCCTGTCTCATTGGCTAAAGCAGATCACATGATCAAATCCAGAATGTGGGAAAGGACTACCCAAGGATGTGAATGTCATGAGGTGTGAATCATCAGGGGCCAACAATGTAACAGTGTACTCCGGTATTTTGAGAGGAAACTACTAGAATGTCAACTCTATGAGGGTGGATACTTTGTCATATCTACTGCTATAACCCTAGCATTTGAATGGTTCCTAGCAAATAACAGATGCTTGCAAAATATAAATGCTTGTTAAGTAACTGAATAAATGGATGAGACAAACCCTATGAATTAGGATGGATTTTATTAATTTTTTCTCCTTTTTTAAATCTTATCTCCTTTTATTAAAACAAACTTTCATTGGTCTAACCCTTTATGCCTCCTCCCAGTCATTATCCCTCTTAAAGGTTAACTATTAACCTGACTTCTAACTCTATGAATTAGTTTTGCCTGTTTCTGAAATATTATATAAATGGAATCACACAGTATATATTCTTTTGCATCTGGCCTCTTTCATCACCATTGTTTGTGAGATTAATCCTTGTTGTTCTGTGAAGCTGTAGATACTCATTCCCGTGATTTAGTATTCTGTAGTCTGAATACCCCATCATGTCTTTACCCACCTTACTGTTAATGGACATTGAATTGCTTCCAAGTTGAAGGAATTATAAATAGTGTTATGAATATTTATGTTCATAATTTGGGGTGAAAGTATGCAATTCTCCTGGGTATGTTATCTGTAAGTGGAAGGGCTTGAATCGTAGGATAAACATCTATTCAATGTCAGAAGATACTCCCCCACGGTTTAGCCGAAGGGTTGTAATGTGCACTCCACCCTCAATATATAGGTGTTCAAGGGATTCTGAATTCTCACCAACACTGAAAATTATCTTTCTTGGTCATCTTAGCTTTCTGGGGACAAGTAGAGGTATCGCATTGTGCTTTTTTTTTTTTTTTAAGATTTTATTTATTTATTCATGAGAGACAGAGAGAGAGAGAGAGAGGCAGAGGGAGAAGCAGGCTCCCAAGGAGCAGGGAGCCCGATGTGGGACTCGATCCCAGGACCCTGGGATCATGACCTGAGCCGAAGGCAGACGCTTAACCATCTGAGCCACCCAGGCGCCCTCGCATTGTGCTTTTAATGTACTTATCCCTGGCAATGAATAAAGGCAGTTTATTCATTTGCTATGGCAGTTGTAACATATTGCCACAGTCTTCGTGGCTTAAAACAACATAAATTTCTTCAATGACAGTTCTGTAGGCCAGAAGTCTTAAATCACAAGGATCAGCACAGCTGTACTCACTCTGGAGGCTCTAGGGAAAACCTATTCCTTGATTCTTCCAGCTTCTGGTGTCTGTTGGCATTCCTTGGCTTGTGGCTGCATCACTCCAACCTCTGCCTGTGTCTACAGGTCACCTTTTCTGTGTGTGTGTCTGTGTCAAAACTCCCCCTGTGTCCCTCTTACAAGGACATGTGTGATTGCAAGTAGGACTCATCCAGCTATCTTTTGCCATGCAAGGTGATGTCCACAAGTTCTGGGGCTTACAAAGTAAAATATATCTTTTGGGGGCTTCCAGGTGGGCATCTTTCAATTTCTATGTCCTCTTTTGTGAAGCACCTGCACCTTTAGTCACTTTTCTATTGGGTGGTCTGCCCTGTTCTTACTGACTTCTTTATTATTCTGAATACAAATCCTTAGTCAGAGAGCCGTGTTGTGACTTGCCTTTTGACCCTTCTAATAGTGTCTAGTTCTTACTTTAATGTGGTCCAGTTCATCTCATTTTTTTTAGAAAGAGAGAGTGAGTGCATGCAAGCTGGGGTCGGGGGAGGGGGAAGAGGGAGGAACAGAGGGAGAAGAAGAGAGAGAATCCCAAATGGGCTCCATGCCCAGTGTGGAGCCCAACATGGGGCTCAATCCCACAAACCTGAGCCAAAATCAACAATTGGATGCTTAATTGACTGAGCCACCTAAGCACCCCATAATTTATCTCATTTTTTAATAGATTACTAGATAGGTTCATAGAAGCCCAGTGATTTCTCCAAGATGTGCATCTAATTAGAGCAGAAGCCTCAACCTTGTGCTACATTACCGAAGTTCATTAATGGATGAACGAGGTCGTTTAGTGCTATAAAACCACAGGGCATTTCTAAATATTTCCTTTGGCATTTAGTATTTTTCAGTTTCTTAAAATAATAAATTTTTTAATTAAATTTTAAAAAGTTTAGTTTCTCAAAATTCCAGCTGGCTGTTTTAGAAATATTGACAAACTTATCCTAAAATTCACATGGAAATTCAAGAAACCCAGAATAGCCAAAAGATGTTATTAAAGAAAAACAGAGTAGGGTTGCCTGGGTAGCTCAGTTGGTAGCTCAGCACTTGGTATTGGCTTAGCTCATGATCTCAGGGTCGTGGGATTGAGCTCTGCATCAAGGTCCGAGCTCAGTGGGGAGTCTGCTTGAGATTCTCTCTCTCCCTCTCCCTCTGCCTTTCTCCTCCCCCCACCCACACACTCTCTCTCTCTCAAATAAATAAATCTTAAAAAAAAAAAAAAAGAAAAACAAAGTAGGAGGACTCATACTTCCTGATTTCAAAAACTTAGTATAAAGCTACAGTGAATAAGACAGTGCAGTATTACCATAAGGATAAATCAACAGAATAAATTTCAGAGTCCAGAAATAAACCCACGTCTCAGTCAATTGATTTTCAACAAAGGTACCAACATCATTCAATGGAGAAAGATTTAGAAAACAGTGCTAACATTCTGCATGGAGCACTGGGTGTTATGCACAAACAATGAATCATGGAACACTTCATCTAAAACTAATGATGTAATGTATGGGGATTAACATAAGAATAAAAAAAATAAATAAAAGAAAACAGTGCTAAGACACTAAAAACCATTGAACTGTACACTTTACAAAATGGGAAGATGGACAAACACATTCTTTCTTATTGTTCTATGGTAAACCATCTTTAAGTCACATTCTACTCATTTGTAATAAATTCAGCAAGACATTAACTGACACAAAAGTTTTATCACATAAATGAATAAATATTTTATGTTTTTATGTGATTTTATGTTTAATTTTATGTAAACAAAATTTTATGAAATGCTTAAGGAAATTCATTGTACCTTTTTAAAATGCTACATTTCTCTGCTTCTATAGTTTTATTTACCAGGTTGCATTGTAACTGCCTAACTATGATGCTCTTTTCCTAGACCAAAGTCCTGTCATAAAGAGCCCAGAGCTTCCTAATTTTTATATTTCCAGCGCCTAATGCAGTGGCTTGCAAATAGTATGCGTTCATTCAATAAATATTTATCAAAGGCTCACTGTTTCAAAGTATGGTACTCTGAATGCTTCTGAATCCATTTACCTAAAGCAACTAGTATGCACATCAAAAATTGTTCCTCTGATTTGTTTTTTAAAAATAACTTTATGAAGGAAATGTTTGTTAACTTTCTCCTACTTATGTTTCTGTAAGTTGTTAAACTTTACATCTGCACTTCTTTACAAAATGCGGTATAATTTAGATTTTTCACTAATTCAGACCTTTCCAAAAATTAATCTGAATTAGTGAAGCTTCACTGTGCTAAACCAGCATTTATGTTTTCAATTTTGGTTTTAAATATACGCATTCTTAAATGCAGACTTCTCATCTCCCATAAATTCACCACAGAATTGGTCGTGATGATCCAAGAAAGGTCAGGAGTTGGAAGTAAATGTAAATAAGCTTTTGGGTATATTGGCATTAAGACTAATGTCGCACTAACTTGGTGTGGAGAGTACACACGTGTTTGTTAGAATATCTTTTGTATTTCCTGCACTTTTTAAAATTTTTAAAAATTGAAAAGGGAGGACAAAACATTTGGAAGCTGCCTTGAAGGCTGTTGAGTGGGAAGCTGTTCTGGACCCGGCAGTTAGGATGATCTGGCACTAGGCAAGAAAGCCAAGGACAAGCGGGTCAAACGTACAGAAACAAAGTCAGTGTAAGATGCGGATGAGCGCTCTAGAGTGGCAAAGGCCAGTGTTGGACTCATCTTTTAACTACATGTCATAGTAAGCTGACGGTGTGTTTCATTTGTGGACCAGTGTGTCGTTTTGTTTTGTTAATGGTTGGTTGGTTTTTATATCTGTTAAGTACCCAGAAATCACCCTTCAAGTCACAGTCTTACATCCGTTCTCTTTAAAAGGACAGATGCTCATAAATGATGAGCTTTCTATATCAAGCTAGAATCCAATTTTTCCATAGTCTTATTTGTATTTGTGCCTCCTTAAACTTCTCTGACAATGGTTTCTTTTTTTTTTAATTGAGATCTAGAGTCTTAGCAAGTTTGATGTTTATAATACAGTATTTTTTTTTAAGATTTTATTTATTTGACAGAGAGAAAGACAGCGAGAAAGGGAACACAAGCAGAGGGAGGGGAGAGGGAGAAGCAGGCTTCCCACAGAGCAGGGAGCCCGATGCGGGGCTCGATCCCAGGATCCTGGGATCATGACCTGAGCCGAAGGCAGACACAACAACTGAGCCACCCAGGAGCCCCTCTGACAATGGTTTCTAAATTACCTAGGGTGTTTCAAGAAAAAAACAAAGATAGATGGATAGATAGAAATTTTTACAATACCCAGGGCAACAACAAACAGAGAGAGAGAGAAAAAGTCCTCCCTAATGATAATTAGCTTTATTCTGCACATGAGATTGTGTTACCCTTGTCTTGGCAGGCAAAGGTTACCCTTCTTCATAAATTTTATCCCACCCACAGACCAATCTAATTATAGCAAATAATTTCATCAATTCACAATTCTGCTTTTCTCCAACCTGCCCATTAGTTTCTATATTTCAGCAATAAGCTAGTACAAAAATTGCATGTTTCATTACCAACTCAACATCTCTCTAAAAATGATGCATCCCGAAGTCAATTTCTTCCCCACCCTGCATCAAGAGTGCTATATTCCTCAGTCTTCCACACCATAAAATCTCTATTCAATAAAGAGTGGTTAATTTTTGATCAGGGAAGTGGGGGTTGTGATATTTTTACAACACTGGCAATATTACAGAAACAGAGAAGCAATAGTTTATTTGTCAGTGTGGGATGGTAGAAAAAGCACCAGATTGGGAGCCAGAGAATCTAGAGACCTATTAGCTGTGCGACCTTGGGCAGGTCCCTTTATCTTTCTGAGGTTCAGGTTCATCATCTATAAAAATATCACCCATCTTCTAAGGTTATTTTGGGCTTAAATAAAAGAAGTAAAAATATTTGAAAATATTAAAGAGCTACGTAAACATGGAATATGATTATTATTATTTAAAATAACACATAACTTTTTAAAGGCTTAGCTTCTACGCCATTGGCCTGTGGCTCTACATTCCTGAAGAAAATGCCCAGATTGCATCTACCTACCATATGTGCCCCCACTTTTATTATTTGGCCCCAAACAAATCTTCCTGCTATCTCCTTGTGTGGGTTGATTTTTGTTTTTTTGGTTTTTGTTTTTGTTTGTTTGTTTGTTTTTTGGTTTCAGTTTTCTGTGGTTTGGGGTTTGTTTTGTTTTGTCTTGTTTTGTTTTGTTTTGCTGTGTTGCTGAGTTATTGATTTTGTAGCTTTCCTCCATAAAGGAAGTGAAAATTTTCATAGGCAGAAATTCATCTCCATACACGCTGTCATTCCATCACTTCACTGCACCAAGGGGGACAGCCTACAGAACCCTAAACCTTTCTTTAAAGACCCCAGTGATATATGAACATTCATCTCAAAGCGCTCCCACTAGAGTCATTCCGATCCGGGCAGCTCTGGGACTGTTTGAACACGGTCTATATGAAGTCAGTTTCTCAGACACTTCTCACTGTCATGTCGCCAACAGGCTGAATCAACCACATGCAGTAATGAAAACATCCTGTATTTATAGGAGTATTTCTCCAAGGAACATCCTTCAGCAGGAATGCCTGAAAGAGTTCTAGGAATTGAAGGACATATTTCAGACATGTCCAACCTGTCTCAAAACCCCTATAAAAATGGTCAGGATACCAAATTGTGCCTTTCCCCGCCTCGTGCTGTAAAATGAAACGAGAGAGTTGTTTGGCTTTATGGCTCTCCCTGTCATTGTGTCTTTTTGCTATTACACGGGTGTAAAAAAATAAATAAAAATAAGCTATATTAAGCATTATGCCATGTTGCCACCTTACCAAGCAGCTACATAACTTCAACTGTGATTTTGTTTTATCTTAAGGAATTTTTTTAAATAGTCTGTGCTAAGTCGTCTACAAGCATATAATTTTTAGATTTCTCCCCGCCCCAGACAAAGCTCTTGGCATCCAGAAATACTGGAAGGAGACAAAAAAACGATGTGGAGGATTTATAGCAAACCAAAGTTTACATTTTCTCTTCCTTAAAGTGAAAGGGAGTTAGACTACATTTACTTTAAGATCCTTGTACTGCTTAAATTCTTGAAATACATAAACAAAAAGCAAACTAAACAGTTAATTATTGCACAGGAGAAGATAAAATAGATATTTTTCAAAAGCTTTTCCATGGATAGCCTTTATTTAAAGTGACCTAAGAGCAGAAAGGCTCCCAGAATTTCTGGGACAAGTGGCTGTTGATTATTTCCTGGGTCATGGGTGGGAGAGGGGTGGGAACTGAATTCCCCCAGAGGAAGGTGTTCACACACCAAAGGCCCTGTATTGGGCATCCATTTCAGAAAGGTAGACAAGATATTAAACCCCACTTGGAGATTGGTGAAGGTAGATCTAACCCATTGATCAGGGATCTTTCCTCAAGGGTTGGTACTGACCCGAATATTCTAATTTTCAACCATCCTCTTTTCTGTCCTAGCCAGATTTGGAGAACTGCTCATAATTCAGGAGTTCTTTGCTTGAAACACAAGTTTAAAGAGGTGAAGTAAGTAGAGGTAAAAAGTATCCCTTGATCACTATTTAATACCATGAAGACTGAACATAAACCACTATGTTTTTAGCATCTATGTGGCAGGAACTGGAAAGATGCATGTATGGCCTTAGTCCACTGTGGCCAAAAATGGTTCTCTGTTCTCTCCATGACCCTTGTCCCTTCCCACCTGTACCCCAGGAGGTAACTTTAGCATAGTTACTCAAAGTGATATCACTTCTTGCAACGTGGTCACTATCGGGCAAAAGGATGTTCTACTCTGAGGAATTATGGCATGGGGCACAGCTATGCCTCTACCATGTAGGACCTTGAGAACCTACCATTCCAATGATCCTCCCTCATCGCCCTCTAAAGGTGGGGAGAGGAGCAAGAGTTTCACCAGCCTTGGCCATCCTACTGCCAGGAAAATGGAGCTAGAACAGTGATGGAATAGGGGGAGATGATAGGAAAGAATGAGAGAGAGGGAGGGAGGGAGAGAGAGGAAGGAAGGAAGGAAGAAAAGACAAGACTGCTGTGACACCCACCAAAGACTGATTCAGTAGGCCTAAAAGGCAACCTATCAGAGGAAGTTTTATACCTCACTTTGGACTTTGTGCATACTCATGATGATCATCTTAGACTGAGCTCTTCTAAGTAATATACTGTTTCTCAAGCCCTCCTAGATGCTGTAGGGTTATAAGATCCTTATTGCAACCTACAAGGTCCAGGAGAAGAAATTGAAACCAAGAAAAGCTATGTAATTTGCACAAGGACACAAAGCTAGCAACTCGGATTCCAGCGCAGGGCTTCCTGACACCAAAAGCTATGTCTTAGTCACCACACAGCAGACAGTAATGGCAACCCTCCTGCTATGCCTCCTCTGTCCCACTAATATACATAAGTCATATAAAAATTCTATTTTCATCATTTTCTTTAAAACAGCTATTTGTGTTGATGGTATGTTTATTCACATATTTCTATGTGCACCATAATATTTGAAATAATTTCTTCCACTATTCATTTCACATTTATTCAACACATAGCTCCTAAGTTTCTAAGCTAAGCCAGGCATTGTGCTGGGTGTTTAGGAAGTCACAGTCCACTGGAAGAGATCACATTAAAATGAAAATAAGTGCTTGGTTTCCCATGGTACAGTAAGGCGTAACCAAGAGATTAGAGCTTGCTTATTGAGCTGCAATCCAAAACCACATTATTGGGCTATAATTTCCTATTTGATTGACAAGAAAAGACTGAGCAACTGGCCCAAGGTCAAGCAGCTAGTCAGTAGCAGTTCATTTCACTTACTTTATTGTCTCTGACATATCATGTTTTCATGATTCACCCTCACTTAATAGCCTTATGTAATGTTCAAAATGTATTTTATGTTTTGCAGACATGTTTTAAATTTAAGGCCAAAGAAGCAAAAGTGACAAAAGCTAACATTGGGCTGGATCACATTTTGACTGCCAGCTTTAAGGACAGCAGAGAGCTACAAGGTTTGGCTTCCCCCCAAGCATATTTCCAGGCTATGGAAGCAGTTAATTCTGCCCTAAATGCATGCTGTGTCCTCATCTCCTCAGTAGCCCTCTATCCGGGCTAAGACTTAATTGGTTTGGGTTGGGTAATTCATAGTGCCTCATTAGGGCATCAAAACACATACTAGCCTCTCTAGTAATTTTCTCCCCCTGAAAGAACATTGATTGGCTCCTTCATTGGGAAAGGAATTAACTAAAGGACTCTTGGGTTTGTGCAAAGAGATTAAGTCCACAATGGGTCATTTCAAAGTGTGTTCTACAATCAGATTTCTTTGAGCCTTATCTGTCTGATCAGATTTCTCTTCTCTTGATAAAATCTCTTGCACACCTACCCAATAGCAAGTGAATGTTAGTTACCTTGCAGAAATTACATAAACTCTAAGGATTTTAAAGTTTTCACTGGCCAGTCTTCCAGTTTTCTTTTGTCTGAGATGAACGTTGTTAATGCACTGATAGGAAAACCACTGAAAGATGGCTCTTCTTACTCTGCCTCCTGCTCTCATTATAACAGGCTCAGTCAGTGCCCTGTCCATAACCATTCACCTCTACACCAATGCTAACTGTGAATACCTACAATTCTCTGCTTACATTTTCTGGCTTCAAGGGATGGGTCAGCACTTCTATGGAGCAATGTGTTGGGGTGTTGGTACTCCTGGAATCAACCAATGACAGAAGGTATTTGGTGGATAAATATCCCAGCTTCCTGGGCAGAATATGCTCCAGTTGCCTAAAGTGATGACTGGCCTAACAACACACCCTTTATTGACCTCTTTCCTTCCCTGTCTCACTTCCTCACTCCACTGCAAGGGTTTCCTGGGATCATCTCCCCAAAATTTCACTTCCACTCAACTCCTTGCCTCAGGGTCTGTTTCTGAAGAACCAAAAGGAAATACTTACCATGCTCCAGTCTTTGAAAGTCTTTGACTTTCACCATCTGACATTTAAAACTAGAGGTCATTGAAACAGCTTTCCTGCTATGGTAGGGGCAGAGCTTTCTCAGTTGACTCTGTTTTCACCAAATAATCCAGACATATCTTGGTGGGTAAACTCTCCAGGACCCTGTCTTCGTTAAGGTTCAAGAAACTTCCTGGAAAATAACTTAGCCTAAAAGAAGAGAGAAATGAGACCTAACAAACTGGCCCAAAGACTTGAGATCAGTATTGGTGGGAGGACATGATGTGGGTTGACCAGTTTTGAGCAGCATGCTCTACATTCTCCTACTCAGGATATCCTTGCTCCAGACCCATGATCTTCTAAAGGCCCTCTAGTGGAAAATGATAGGGGCAAGGGGGGAGAGTACTGAAAAAGAAGTAAATGAAACTAGAATAAACGAAATGGTTGCTTTACTTACAGTTTCCAAGGGAGATCAAAACAGAAACTTGCTCTGTTTTTTGTTATCGTATCCTATTTTTACCCTCAGATCAGTATGTCATGGGGAAGCATTAGTAAAACTTTGATCAGCATCCCATAAATGTAACTTCCCTGACAACAGCCAGCCTTGGTGCAGCCAAGACATCCAATTCCTAAAAACCTGCAAACTCTTCTCTCAAGATAATATTCTGGGACTTTCCTACTGGAAAACAAAGTAAAGCCATTCCCTTCTCTCCAATCATACAAAATAGGCATTAGGCATATTGCCATCAACAGTCTCAAGAGGGCTGACCTGCTGGCTTTCTTTGTTATCCCTTGCTTTCTTATAAAATTGATATGACCCCTAGTATCAGCATGAACAAAATTGTGAATGGGACCTACTCGTGGGATTATGGATTCTGAATCCTCCAGGAGTGTCCATAATAACCCTGTCAGTTGGTCTTGCCCTTGGGTATCTAATTTAACTGACAAATCTGAAGAATCACGTGGAGGCAGCCACCTCCCCAGCAACTTCACAGATGGGAACCCTGCAGTGAGTAAGTTATTCCAGCAAGTTTGACATTAGCTTATGTTGAACATTCTCCTGACAGGTCTGCTCATTTCTTAACAGCATAAAACAGCTCACTGTTATTAGGCATGAGTCTCCCTTGACTTGATGAATACTATGGCCCCATTTTTGGCTGTTTTTATGGACATCCTAAAGGCATCTGAATATGGCATTTTACATTTGGCAGATGCTGATCAACAACAATTTTTTCTAATTAGTCTTGGAAGCCTCAGCCTTAAATGCACAGGGTCAAATATTCCAACAAGTGAAGGATATCCAACTCTGTGGACAAGTGCACTTTTGAGGGTGAATGGAGATAGGGAGGGCATTCATACTGCCTGAGCACATGTGGGCACATTTCGCAAAATCAACTTAGCTGCAAATTTAACCTGAAATCAAATCATGTCTTGGCATTATGCCTAGCAGGCATTATATAGTTGTTAGCTTCAATCACAAGAACAATTACTTCAAGTTATGGTGCAGACCAGTTTTAAAGGTCCTCAGGCCAGCAAAGTCTTCCCAGGATACAGCTAGCTGCAAAAAAAAAATCAGTGGATGAAAGAAGTGCAATACTTTACACTTTCAGCTTTTATTAATATTTTGTCAGTCAATTGGCAACAGGCACAGAGCCCTGGCATTACACCAAACACCATGTGTATAGTGCAGGGAGAGTACAAATGAATGAGGAAGACATGACCTATGGGCTCAGAAAACGCAAAGTCTACACAGAGAGTCAGACCATACTGACTAAGCACACCCATAACTGGAGGGAAAATACAGAACTATATGTAAAGATGAGATCATGAATGCAAAGAATTTAGTTCTACGCCAAGGAGGCCTGCAGTAAAGACCAAGTGAGGAGTAGCTATTATTATTATTTTATGAGAAAGCTTAATTCCATTAATACTGAGAGGGAACAAACTCACGTTGGAGGGGAATGAGCTCTGAGTCAGATTATGAAGGATTGCGGAGTCAGGTTGGAGTGGAGAAAACATGAGGCCCATTCCCACCAGAGAGAGCTGCTTAAACTACAACACATTTGAGGAAGTGGGTCAAATTTGTACAAGGGGCAGCAGGTCTGGCTTACCTCAAATATTCCAACAAGGAGAGGTTAGAATAGATTAGCATTCTCTTTAGTGGGTGGGCATTCTCATCAGTGACTAGGCAGAAGAGTTTAGATTTAATAGTCAAAAAATAACGATCTACCACTGACATTGTAAGCAGACCAGCCACATAATTTTCAGGGCCTGGTGCAAAACAAAACTTTGGGGCCCCTTATTCAAAATTATTAAGAATTTCAAGACCGTGGGGGCACCTGGGTGGCTCAGTCTGGTAAGCATCTCTGATTTCGGCTCAGCTCATGGTCTCTGGGTCCTGGAATTGAGCTCTGTGTCAGGCTCCACACTCGGTAGGGGGTCTGCTTGAGGATACTCTCTCCATCTCCCTCTGCCTCTTCCCTCACCTCTCTCTCTCTCGAATAAATAAATCTTAAAAAAAAAAAAAAAGAAGAAGAAGAAGAATTTCAAGACCATGACAGAGGAGTATTAAACCAAGTATGGAACCCTTCTGAGCCCAGAGCCCTTTGTGAATGTACAGGTCACATGCCTGTGAAATCTGCCTTATCATTCAGGGTATGATAGTGCAAATACTTTCCAAAGACTGTGATTCTAGCATCTGCTCATGAGATGCATTGGAAAAGGAAAATATTTGAGGTAGAAATACCCACAAAGGGACTCTATTGTAATTTGCCAAGAGACACTGCAGAGAAAAATTTAGGAGAAGTTGACAACAAAAAGATGTAAGGCATAAAGGACAAAGAGAGTTTGAGGTTGAAATCACCTCAAGTTAAGTAGGAGGATTAGAACGAGGGAAAATACGGTAGGCGTGCTTTTTTTAACTGACCAACTCATTTCGTTAACCAATGGTGTTATTCCCTCTGTAAAATGTGCTCACCGATGTCCCAGCACACTGCATGCTAGCACAAGATGGATGCTCCAGAAGGGCAAAGGTTTTTGCCAGTTTTGTTCATTCCTATATTCCCAGGTACCTGACATATAATAGTCAGCGCCTGGTATATAGCGGTCACTAAGCAAATGCTGAATGAATGAATGAATGAATGAATGAATCTGTGTTAGTAGATGCTTCTCTAAAACACTGTGATTCTACTATAAATTGATCTCCTATATCCTTATGTAAAGACAATTACTTTCCCAAACCTGTTCATGCCATTTGTATTTGCTATCGTAATCATGTGATTTACTCAATTACGGAAAGCAAAGAAGTGTGTATGTGAAGAGAGTTGTTTTTACAAAAACAAAGTTTTTGAATCCTTAGAAAGACTCGGTAAAGGCCGGTTGTTGGGGGAAATTGTATTAGTTAGATGTGGAAAACACAACCATGAAAAAAGAGGGGGAAATACATAAAACTCTAGAATTCTTGACTCAGGTTGCTTTGCAAGGGGCTCTACACTCTCACTCCACTTTAAACACATGAAACCGGGAAACTGTAGCCTATTATGGATGTGCTTAATTCAAGAAACACCATGCAAATGTCACGCAGCAGACTCATGCTCGAAGAAAAGGTCTCAGCCCTACATCAAAAGACAGGTGAAGACTGTAACGTATATGCCACATGTCTGCACGATGTATTTATCACTTTTTCGTAATTTCTACTTTAACTGAGGTTTTTTTGTTTGTCACTTATTGTTACCATTTATTGAGTACCTACTATGTGCTTGGCATAGTAATGCCTGCTCTATTCACATTATATGTGGGTGGCAACCCTGCCAGGTAGTAGTAGCCTTAGTCCTATTTTATAGACAAAGAATCTAACACTCAGTTGCTTTAGCTAAGTTTTTACTTGCCTCAAGGCTACACAGAAAGGGCCAGAGCTGGATATAAACCCAGGATCCTCTGGCTCCAAACCCCAGCATCTTCCTATCATATCACAATTAAGTGATTTGCTCAAAGTAACTGAGGTCTTCCTACTATAAACCTAATTTACTTTCCATTACATCAAGTTAACTGAATATTTTAATGAGCTGACCAACCACCAGGTCTGATTGCATCAGATAAGAATAAACCAAAATAAAATTGAATAAATAAGTGAATACATAAGCAAACTAACTTAAGGGAAATAAACCAAAATGTCAGCATATTGTGCCAAAGGCCTAATTATAGATTATAATTATATGCTATATAATTATAGTTATAGATAATAGATTTATATTTATAATTTAATTTCTTTATTATTTTACATTTATATTTAACATATATTTTAATTTCTACTGACCCAATTATTTGCATTCCCTATCCTGGGAAGTCCCTTCCTGATATCAAGCTACCTGGGAGGTGAATTTTAATCAGAATGCTGATTGGTGAGCATAGAGTAAAAATTGCTTTGGGAGGATGTTTTATGCAAACTCCAGAAAAGCCTGATGAAATATCCCTATTCCATAACCAAATACACCACTCTGATGACCAGATAATAAAAATTCCAAATTCAGTACCCTTTTACATCAAAAGTATGAGTTCCTTTGGAGTGGAGAAAGTGGTATGGAATGAAATTGATAAGCTATATGTGATAGGCAGAATGGCCCCCAAAGACGTCCAAGCCCTCCTCCCTGGAACCTGTGAATATGTTTCCTAACACGGCAAGAGGGGCTTCGCAGAGGTAATTAAGGTCATGGACAGGGATTATCCAGGTGGGCCCAATCTAATCACATAAACTCTTAGAAGCAATGAATTGTATTTTCTATCACACACCCGTTTATATTTTCAATATCTCTGCTGAACATTTATTTCTTACATAATTAGGGAAAGAGTTGCGAATTCAAATGAAAAGAAAAAAAGGGAGATAGAAAATATCTTCCCAAACTAAAACACCTGAGAATGAACCCAGGGGCTGCCCTTAGCTCTTCAAGATCTCTCTTCAGTCCCTGCAGGCGGCTCCCTGTGCTTAGAGCAGGTAACAGGAGGGAGGCACAGGACATGTCCTTTATTTGTCAGGACTATTTAGGTTGTAAGTGACAGAAACCAGATTGGGTCATGTGCCCATCCCTGGACCAATTATAGTTTCTAGAGCATGGTGCACCAACTCTGGGGGGAAGAGTACCAAATTCACATGGGGTGTGGGAGAGGAAGACACACAAAGAAGAGGGAGTAAAAAAGTGCTTATTCTTCAAACGGTGTCCCCAACCCTAATAGAAAAAGAGGCAAGGTCAGGTGCATGGGGGGAGGGTCCTAACGAATGGTAGGAAGAGGAGTAAAGGTCACGATGAGCTCAGTTTTAAATACTTTCAAGTCTTCATGTCAGAAATTGTCTCCAGTGTAGATGTTCTAAAGGCAACTGGAAATGGGTCACTAAAGAAGTAACGAGGGGCACCTGGG
The DNA here is from genome assembly GCF_029215605.1 of Mirounga angustirostris. NCBI lineage: Eukaryota > Metazoa > Chordata > Mammalia > Carnivora > Phocidae > Mirounga > Mirounga angustirostris. The sequence continues at coordinate 167,236,659 of NW_026991711.1, forward strand.
TGGCTCAGTCGTTAAGCGTCTGCCTTCGGCTCAGGTCATGATCCCAGGGTCCTGGGATCGAGCCCCCGCATCGGGCTCCCTGCTCCGTGGGAAGCCTGCTTCTCCCTCTCCCACTCCCCCTGCTTGTGTTCCCTCTCTCGCTGTCTCTCTCTCTGTCAAATAAATTTTAAAAAGCTTAAAAAAAAAAAGAAAGAAGTAACGAGATTTCCAAGTCATCAGCACTGACGCGAACAGTTTTGTGAAGGCTCTTTCTACATTGAGGGACAAAGATCCACCTCAAATTACTTAAACTAAACTGAAAAAATCTAGAGTAAAATGCAGAGGCTTCGCTGTATCTAGATGGTGACAGGTGTCTGTCTTGCTCCCTCTTCTCAGTTCTACTTTGTCTGTGCTGACGTCATTCCCAGATATGCCCTTCCCGTGGGCAGTCTGAGCATTCTTCCACCCAGTTAGCAACACCTGTGGAGAGCACTGCCCTCACAATAGTCCCAGAGAAGGGCCTGGTGCTCTTTGGACTACCTTTTTGTCACATCTGGAAACAATCTCTATGGCAAGAGAGGAAAAAATACATGGATGGGCCAGCCCCGGATCGAATGTCCAAGCCTGGAGCCAACAAGAGGGGCCAGCAAAAGTATGCCAACTGAAGGTGACAGATGAGCATAAAAAGTCCTTCTCTCTTTCCTTTTTCTTTTGACTTCATCCCAGTTTCAACCCAGTATGTCGATTGAGGTGCCCTCTACCTTCTGCTGGGCACTCCATGACTGCTCGCTGGCTTACTCGCCCAAATTAAATTTGTACATCCATTTCCTGGTCACCATAACATAGGGAGTGGCTCCACATCCTGGGCCCCAGTTTGACACCAGTTCTTCCCTGATGAAAATCCTAATGCAGTCGATTTTCCTCCAAATGTGTGCCAAACATATTATATTCCTTTGATCAAAATTATGCAAAGAACCAGATGTTTACTTTTCGTTATCTTACAGATAACAGTCGGTGTTTGAATGACCTTACCTGGTCTTTCACTGTCCTTGTCCTTTGAATTCTGTTTTGGGTTGTGTGTTCCCACACACAACCGTGTTATTTTTCTCAGATTATTTTCTTAGATTGAACTGGAACATACTAACATGGTCTTTTCATTTTCTATTGCTACAGTAACAAATTGCCATACATTTACAGGCTTAAAACAACATTCACTTATGATTTTGTAACTTCCATGGGTCAGAAGTCTGGGCAGAGTGGGGCTCAAGGGTTTTTCTCTGTTCCAGATCTCATAAGACCAAATCAAGAGTTGCATTCCTTTCTGGAGGCTCTGGGGAAGAATCTACTTCCAAGCTTTTTCAGTTGTCAGAATTTCATTTCTTGCGGTTGTAGGATTGAGTTCCTTGTTTGCTTGCTGGCTGTCACCCAGGGGCTGCCCTTAGCTCTTCAAGATCTCTCTTCAGTCCCTGCAGGCGGCTCCCTGTGCTCAGAGCAGGTAACAGTCCTTCAAGCCCTTCTCACGCTTGGAGTCTCTCCCTTGTATTCCTTCTCCGGCCTCCTATTCCACTGCATGTCTTTGACTCCAAGCAGAGTTCTCTGCTTCGAAGGATCCACCTGGATTATCCACATCTACAATCTTAACTGCAGATGCGACGTCCCTCTTGCCATGGGAAGAAGCGTATTCACAGGCTCCAGGGAGCAGGGCCTGGACATCTTTCTCCACTCCAAAGGAACTCATACTTTTGATGTAAGAGGGTAGTGAATTTGGGGATTCCATTATCTAGTCATCAGAGTGGTGTATTCAGTTGTGAGGTAGGAATAGTTCATCTGACTTTTCAGAGTTTACATGAAATGTCTTCCCAAGGCAATTTTTACTCTCTGCTGACCAATCAGCATTCTGATTATAATTCACCTCTCAGGTAACTAGATATCATGAAGGAACTTCTCAGGATAGAGAATGGAAATAATTAAGTCAATAGAAATTCAAATAAATGAATGTCAGTATAAAATAATATGTAAATGTAAATTAGAAATATATATATTAAGTTAAAATAAAATGATGACACTCTGATATCAACTGGAATGGGTAATATCCATCAACAACTAAAGGAATGGTCATGTCTAAGTGGACTTAAAACTTGCAGCACCCTCACTCTGTTCCAGGGCCTCACTGAGGGATCCTGTGAGACGTGTTGCCAGAGCCTTACAGGGGCCCCATCATCTCTCTCTTCACCAAATCACCACTGAAGAAAGATAGGGGAAGATAATTTTTACACAAATACTAACTGACATAAGCATAGAAGCTTCTTCAAGAGTGAGTAGGGCTGGGGGCACCTGGGTGGCTCAGTTGGTTAAGCATCTGACTCTTGATCTCGGCTGAGGTCATGATCTCAGGGTCATGAGATCGAGTCCCGTGTGGGGCTGCGTGCTCAAAGCAGAGTCTGCTTGAGATTCTTTCTCTCCCCCCCCTCTGCCCCTCCCCCCATTCTCTCTCTCTCTTTCAAATAAATAAATATTTGGGGGGAAAAAACGAGTACGCAGGGATGAAGAGAGGGGCAATGGATGTCCCAACCAGGGAGAAATGAGCCATTCTGTAAGAGGTGCTTGTTTCCTAGCCTGCCTCTCTTAGTATCTTGACTGTAATTGTTAAAGAGATTCACTTGGCACCTCAAATTTCTGGAGATGTTCTTTATCAATGGCTTTACAAATAAAACTAAAGAATTCCACACAGCAGAATGGAAACCAAACCCACATACATACACACATGCTTATACATGTATATGCATACACATATACTTATATATTTTTTTTATATACTTAAATATATATATTTAAATAGGATTCTATGTGGACTTGGTGTTAATTTACAATCCCTCAAGTCTCTGTTACATCCCATGCTATCTGTGTGGCCAATGGGTCTGCATCAGAGTCCTAAACCCTGCCCCCTTTGTATCCATATCATCTTGGTTTTCAAGCAGCCATGGTTTTATATTATCATTTGACACTATAAGGGCAGAAAGATTTTCCCTTCTTCTCTTTGGCCGGTCCAGTAACTAAATTGACATAAGACAAATTAACAGGAGAAAAATAAATTTAATTTCATACATATGAGAACCCCTAAAGATATGAGACTCAATGGCAGTCAGAGAATCAGTCAGAGGCTTAGATGCCATCCTGAGCTAGGCGATGAGATAGGGGCGTGGGCCTTCCAAGTGTGGGTTGGGGGGGAGGCAATTCACAGAGAGATAACGAGAGCTGATGTTTGCTAATCAGATGTTTGTCCTGCCATGCAAGCAAGTCTTTCAGATTAAAAAAAAGTTATTTCTGGTCATAGCTCTCTTTCTGGGCCAGGCCCCCTCTCTAAATTCTTTAAGGCAGTTAAGGGATGGGTAAAAGTTTTTCCTGAGTCTGCTGACTCTTGGCTGCCCTCAGCTCAAAGTAATCCACATGCTAAAGTGGTCCATTGCGGGGCGGCATACTCTGCTCCCCTTCAACGCCCAATACTACTTTTCCTTATTGATCACAACTCAACCTACAGGATGAGTGTGCCCCATCCACCTGCTTCATCGCCTCCCACCCGAATTCTTGCAGCAGTACTTCTTGTATTACTATGGGACTCTCTTCAGTATTTATTTTTACTTTTTCTGTACTTGTGTGTTTATTATTTATTACTGTATTACTTTTATCACTCGGCAAGAATTTGTGCACTCTCTGTAGACTCTTAAATCACCGGTTGAGGAAGAGAACCAGCAGGTGAAAGAGGAAAGAAGAGCCATTTGCCAAACTCCAAATGCAGCCAGACACCATGAATATATCATAAAAGAGGTTGACTGCCTAGGACTTTCATAAACCTTGATTTTCATTAGATTCCCCTCCAACTTTTTCATAATCTAGGCTTCCTGCCCTGTGTTAATTATATTTCTGACCCAAAACCAACAAACTAAGAGGCTGCATGTTGTGATGGAAAGTGTGCTGGACCAGGAGCCAAAAACTGTGAGGTTTAGGGCCAATTCTAGAGCTAACCAGCTGTGCGACCTTGAACAAGTCACTTCATCTCTCAGAAATGTTGTCCCCTCACTTTTTCAATGAATAGCAAATGAAATTATGTCTATAATTTCTTCCCAAAGTTATGTCATTTTTTGATTCGGGTTATCTTTATTCTTACTATTGATACACTGTATATAACAACATCGTCTACAATTCTTATACACCCGCCTAAGTTTTTTTTATTATGTTATGTTAATCACCATACACTACATCATTAGTTTTTGTTGTAGTGTTCCATGATTCATTGTTTGCATATAACACCCTGTGCTCCATGAAGAACGTGCCCGCCTAAGTTTTTATTACTATTTTTTGCTAAACATAAATTAGGATTCATGAGCTATCTAACACTAAAAATGAACACTACATGCAATTTCAAAAACAATTTTGTTAAATTTATTTGAGGTACGATTCAGCGAATGAGGTATTTGACATGCCATGGTGAAAATAAACCTTGGTTTTAAAACCCAGCAAATAAAAACTGGATCTGAAAAGCTGGAGCTAAGACTGGCTGGGGTCCATCATCTTTATGAGAATAGAGGGACTTAGAACATAGCATTTGCCTAAGAACTGGGCAGATAATCTGAGCAAGAGGGCAGGGGGTGGGAAACTGGTGGGAAAATTAAAGATACATTATCCCCAGCTGTTGGATTTTTCACGCTGTTGAGTTTTGAGGTTACAGCGTGTAACTCGAATATGAAACATCACTGGGAGGAAGAGAACTCATTTAATATTATGTTAGTTGTAGAATTATAACTAGGTGTAAAGCAAAGAAAGTAGTTATCTATTATTCATTCCTTCTGAATAGACATTTCCTGTCTGTGAATACAAAGCATGACTAGAATTCACTTGCCGAAACTCGGGGATGCTACAAGAGAACATTTCGTTTTCATTTGATCTGACCTTGTGTATGATAATGGAGCTCCTTTAAAACACTGATGCTTGTCTTTTCTTCTTAGATTGCACCCGGAGAATTATTCCTACCCCTGGCCTCCCAGGACAGGAAATTAACCTAAGAGGGTGTCAGAGACTGGTCCGAGTCGTGCCAACACTGTCTCTTAAGGCAATCCGGAAGAGATCTGGCCACAAAAACCAGTCAAGTTAGTTATCTGTGTAGCTATATGTGACTGCCTATATGAAGACTCTCTGTCACTGACATCTGAGCCCACCAACTGGAAACTGGCGTGTCAGACTGACCAGAAATTAACATACGTCCTTGCTCTATCCCAGTGTCTCTAGCTGCTGAGGGAACATGAGAAGGTGGCTTCTCTTTAGAATGGTGGTGGAAAGGAAGAGTTCCAGTTAGAGATGTTGTACAGGACACCGGTGTATGGTTCAGAAGCATACTGGACATCGGTGGGCCAGCCGTAGTGGATCAGACACACCTGAGTCTCAGGCTCAGCTGCTAAACCAAGTGCCCTGTCTCCTCACCAAGGCTTTGATCTGAACCAAAGCATAAAACCCCAAGCTGCAAAGAACCTCAATAAACAGAGATAAGACTCCCCTTGGTTTTCTTCTTTTGTTTTGTTTTCTCCAATTATCTTATGCAATAAATCAACTTTAAAATTCAGTCAGTTTTGACCTAGAATCTAATCTACTCATTTTCTAAAAAATTATTAAATCAAAACATAATCTCATTGAATTGATGTGTCATCCAGTTCAGGCCCTCCATAAACTGATGGCTAGATGGGTGGATAGTTGAGTGTGTGGAAGGATGCATGGACGGATGGATGGATGACAGATGGATAAATGAAATGGATGAATTCCCTTTCCTGGACTCTAGTTACAGGCTCCAACCTCTAAAAGTACAGAATTCATGCAGATACCCCTTTGCTAAAATCCTGCACTGATTAAAAAGTGAATGTAAATTTTCTCTGATGAGCTTTTTATCATGTTCAGAAGAAGAAGTCTGATATAAAGTAGTAAAACAAGAATAAACAAACCTATAATTTGGAGTAGCAGCTCTGGGGACAATAACAAGGTTTTCCAATCTCCCAGATCATAATTAACAGTGTAAAGAATTAAAGGGAAGTTCAGAAAGGAGTGCTTAAACCTTTTTGTAAATTTAAAAACAAGTAATGATCTCCATTGCTGTTCTCCAGGTTTATTCAAATTTGGACAATTAGGACAATTAAACACAAAACAGAGACAGTTCTAAAGAGGGAGCTGCAACAAAGCAGAGTAATTGCTGGTACGGGCTATCAAATTTACATAAAAAAAGATTAAAAAGCTGATTTACATTTAAAAAACAAGATCAGGCAACATCTAAAATAGATAACACAACCCGCTGAGAAAAGCTCTCTCATCAATAAAGGAGAAGCAAAGGTGATTATACATAACAAAACTAATCTTCTATATTGCTTTAATCACCTAAAACCACTTTAACTGTTTATTTGGGAACTGTTATGTGAAAAAAAAAAATATTGCATGTAAAAGTGTCTAATTTCCAGGTTGCAATAAAACATTGACACCATCAGAATCCTGCTCACACATCCTCTGTTTATCACCTGCTCTCTTCTCTAGATCCTGTCTTCTCTTGGTTATCAAAGTTTTCACCAATTACAAACCTACCCTACTCATTGTAGAACTTGAAAATTTGCCATGTAATTGGTTTAACAGATGCTTCCAGAATAGCAGTTCTGTTTATTGTTACAGCATCTCATGAACAAAGTAGATTGTAAAGCCTTTTCCTTCCTGGACTGAGCATCTACGTGGCATTTTGAACTTTTTTTTTTTTTTTTTTTTTTTTCAAAACAAAGAACATAATTACCTGAATTTCAATATGTGCCATGACCGATCCTTTGTTAATATTTGCTATTATGTAGGGTTTTTTTTTCAAGAGCAGTTATTTATTCATTAGTTCAGTACTTTCATGATTTGAACTTAAAGAATCAAAAACACTTAAACAGATCTCAAAATTGGGGGCTCAACTGCCATTAATATATATTGATGTTCTTAAAGCTTCTTGTGAAATCACCCTAGAAGTTAAGAAGAAAATTACAATTATCCCAGTCCCGATTACAACTTAGGCTAGGAAAAACAGACAAAAGCTAGAAATTGGGATAAATTGGTAAATTCCCATTTCAGTTCCTTTATAAAGAAGGAATGAAATACTGATGATATCTAGAGATTTTAATATACCAAGTGATGGGATTCAAGGCATACTACCCCAAAATATGGCCCCTCTGTATATTGAATATCTTAAGCTAAAGGAGTCTGAGAAACAGCAAGTGTAGGAAGGACTCTCTGACCTCCCCCTTCTCCCTGCAGCAGGTTATAAGACCCTGAGTTGAGAGGGGGCCCTCCCTGTCCCCAGAGGAAAGGAGCAGCCTTGTCTCCAAATAGGAGCAGCCTTGTCTCCAAATAGGAGCAATCCGAACAAAAGGGCCTTGCTAAGTTTCCCTCAGGGTGCTACCTTTAGCTCACACCCCTTTGTCCTATCACATTTCCCCATAGCTTTCGATTCATTATCAAACCTCATATAAAAACACTCAGGGCCAACTCTTTCTGCAAGTCTTCATTTCCTTATGAAGGCTCCCATGTCACATAAAACTTACATTAAACTATTAAATGAATGTGCATGTTTTTCCCTTATTCTTCTCTCTGCTGTTACAGGGGCCCCAGCTGAAAACCTAGAAAGATAGAAGGAAAAAATATTTTTCTTCCCTACACAACAAATCACAGATCAAACAACAGGAATAAAAGCAAAACTGAAATTTAAGACAAGAAAGGAGAAGACAGATTTGATTTTAAACAGTTTTACAAGTTCTCCCAAAACTCTACAAAAACAGGGGCGCCTGGGTGGCTCAGTCATTAAACGTCTGCCTTCGGCTCAGGTCATGATCCCAGGGTCCTGGGATCGAGCCCCGCATCAGGCTCCCTGCTCTGCGGGAAGCCTGCTTCTCCCTCTCCCACTCCCACTACTTGTGTTCCCCCTCTCGCTGTATCTCTCTCTGTCAAATAAATAAAATCTTTAAAAAAAAAAACCTCTACAACCGCTCAAATCCCTCTAGCCTCTGTGGCACGTGCCTACTGTCTGTTATTTATGATTGCCTGTGTTTGTGAATCAAATAGCAAGAATTTGTATGTTATAAAAGACTTCAAATATCTAGCAAGCTGGGCATCACTTTTTTTCTTATGGAATGAATCCGATTTCCCACTCATTTCTATTATAAATAGGAAATGTGATCCCACAGGAAACAAAGGAAGAGAGATTATGGCAAAAAAAGAAAAAAAAAAACAGATATGGTAAGAAGGTGGTCAGCACTGTGGCCTCTCCTGAACTGTGGTCCCCAGTGTATTGAATTCCCAAAAACAGAAAACATCACGTACCTTTACTGTGGAACGGCATCAGTTAACACTTCCCCTTGTTGGGTCTGTACATTTGTAACTTCCTACATCTGATTTATTTAAAAGTAACTCCTATTAAAAGTATCACAAAAGGTAGAAGACAAAATAAAATTTAAGACAAGTCATCAACCCTCACACATACAGAATGAAACAGTAGCATAATAAGAACTCCTATAACAATAGGATTCCAAAACTTAAAACCTGCATGGGTACTTGTGGTTGTACTAATGCGTCTCTTTCCCTGGGAATGGTCCTTCCTAGGGATGAGAGAAACCTAGGATTGGATCCGAGAGAGAGAGTAAGCTAAAACTAGGTTATACCTTCAGTTTCGCCCTAATGTTCTCTAGGACTTGGGGTTAGAGGCTGAACCGCGGCGCATCTTAGCTCACCCTTCAGCCAAAGGACCTCGCTGGCTTTCCTGCCAAGCTCCAGAAATGAAAAGATGAACTAGAAACGGCAAGTCACCCTGGATCCTTTAGATAAAGGTCCTATAAATATTTATTACTGCTGTTACTTCACAGTAAGACATGCTGCAGCCCCGGATACGACTATTTCAACTATACACACAAGGCTGCCAGGAAGAGAAGACAAAAGCTTGCTTTCACTAAGTACCATATAAACAGGAATCGGTCAGCATCCACCCGCGTAATATTTTTAAATGTCCACAATATGCTCATATATGGAATATATAAAGATACAGGCTGTACTTTAAGAAGTATGCAAGGTAAAAAGGAAAATGATGAAAACATACAGAATAATAAAACATATAACAAGAAATGCTATAAACAAAAGAACAAACAATATGGATGGCTCTTACAGGGGTAAAGACGAGTGAAGGAGGCCAGATTACATACTGCACGGTTCCATTTTATATGAAGTTCAAGAATGCTCGCAATTAGTCTATAATTAGAGGTCAGAATTGTGGTTACCTCTTAGTGGCGGGTGGATGCTAATGGACTGAGAAGGAGCATGGGGTGCTGGAAATGTTCTAGATCTTGATCCAAGTGGTGGTTTCTGGGAAAAATACATATGTAAGAATTCATGAACCTGCACACTTAAGATGTGTATGCCCTTTATGTATGTTATACCACATAATTTTTTTTTAATTTTTTAAATAAAGAAGGGCTACGGGAGCCTTAAATTTGAGTCTAGCTCTGTGGAATGGATGCATGAATGTCAGCAAGACGTAAGAGTGACTGGAGCGGCCAGAGAGGGGCAGGGTCCCTCAGAGATTGTTTTCAGTTTCTGTATGGTGAGGGGCTTGATTCGGCAAAAAAGAAGGGAGAGGGCATCCCCCAAAAGGAATAGCAAGAGGTTCCCAGATAGTGCAAGACTAACTACTAGGTTTGCAAGTCATCACAAACACCATAGACCAAGGACTACAACCAAAAGCTCAAGGATGAAAGATCTGGCCAAATGCTCTCTGCAGAACAAATGGCAAACAGTTTTTATGACTCAAGAATTTGGGTGACATGAGCTATCCGGAGACAGTTTACGGTCAGAATATTTAAGGTCTTCTCACGCTGGTGAAAGTCAGAACTCAAACAACTGTTCAGTCCACAGACGTCTCAGATGCAGTCATCAAAATGGCGTCTCTTTCTTCCAAGAGCATCTGAGAAGCAGCCACTGCCAAATCCACTGCATGCACGGAAGAGGAAGAACACCTTTCTCTCTCCACCTCTCACACTTCCCATACTTCAGCAAAAACATCAGGAGAAAGGCTGGGCTTCCTGAAGCACAGCTTGAGATGGGAATTCAGGGGTGCAATAATTATGGAGGACATACACAAAAGTAAAAAGCTGTCAGAAGGTGAAGGGAGCCAGCAGGGGAAGGAGGACATCAAGAGGGGAGGAAGGCAGGTGGACCTGCCGAGGTGCTGCCCTTTAGAGGAGGAGTTTTGCCTTCTGCGCCCTCTTGTCAATCATTTACTACAGGATGGGTGGAGAGGACAGTAGCATCCAGTAAAGAGGTTCCTGTTGGCCCAGGGCAATTTTTGGAGAAAAAGAAGCTGAGGATAATGTGCCAGCCTGGTGGAAGGATGTAGGCTGGGCAGTGGCCACTACAGAAGCTACCAGAGCCCTGTGCCCATCCTCACAGTAGCAGGTCATGTCTGCTAACAGACCAGCCATGACACTGTCCTCAGGACCTGCACAGTCAACTTCTTAGAAACTTGTTTGTTTTTCCTACAAAAGAAATCTCATCTCCATATCAAAGATGCAGATGGGTTTTGGTAATACTTCATTTCTCCCGTGTTAACATCGATAGTAAAACAATGTGATGATCATTAGCATTAGGCTGTGGTAATAGGCTCAAGGCCACTTTCAGAAATGAATTCCCTTCAGATCCCAGGAAATTTGGGAGGAACAGAGAAACAGAATGAAAGTTCAGGAGGGGGACAGAAAGTGTCTTCTCTCAAGCTATAAATCATAGAAATTGAATTAGATCATCTCAAATTGAGGGACGAAAAGCCAGATATAGATCCATTTCGCGACACTGGCTGACATGGATTCCATTTGGGACTCACTGAGAGCATGACTTACTCGGAGGTCTCCTCTGACAATGCAAGCCCTTAACATGAAGACATGTGTAACGTTACTGGAGGAAGAGCGGAATCCCATGATTTGCCTAGAAAGCAAATTGAGCATCCGGCATATGCATTTCTGAAGGCTACTCTCAGTGTCTCTGTGAAAATCTGCTTTTTGCATAGCTCAAAATTCATAAGATCCCATTCTCTTTCCAGACACAGTCAACACAATCAAACCATTTTAATCTCAACCCTAGGGCAACAGATCAAAACTAGAACCTAATTAAGTATGCGGTAACTGGATCAGTCAGGATTCCAGCGAGGGTCCCTAAGGAGATGTTCATGAAGAGTTTATTTGCGGGTATGGGTAGGGTTAAAAGAACCCTACAGGGATGGTGGGGCTATCAACACCAGGGCTGCTACCAGCCCTAGGTGAGACGGGGAGGGAGCTGCCCAGGGGGACTGGTTCCAGGAGAGGACGGACACCTTCTGGGATAGGGCTGGGCGAAATGAATACCACAACCACTCTCTTCTCCTGCCTTCCGATTACCTGTCAATGTCACCCTTGTCTGAATCCATCCAGAAGCCGGGGAACCCAGCCAGGTCTGCCCAATAGAGTCCACACAGGGCAAGAGCAGGTTGGAGAAAAGTAGAGAGCAGATCTGGGGCAACAAGCAGATAATATCCAACTCCCCTACGCATGGAGCTGATACCTTTATAAACAGGTTGGAAGTTACGGTTTTAAGGGAAAAAAAAAAAGTCGTTCCCTTCAATGCATTCCTTCTGGGATATAATACATTCCTTCTGCTTCATGTATTATTGATAATAACAACAGCCATATGCCAGGCACTGTACCAGATGCTTTACTGTTAGTTATTTTATGTTATTTAACCCTCATCATAACTCTGTGTGATGGATAAAATCAGCTTCATTTTGCAAATGATCAGCTTGAGGCTGACAGGGGGCCAAGTACCCGGCTTCACAGGGAAGCAGTACAGGAGTCCAGGAGAGACCCAGGACGCCCCGATGTCCAAGCCCTCAGGCTGTCTGCTTAAAGGGAACTCTAGCAAACATGTTGCCAGGGCTCAAAACACTTTAGAAGTCCTCCTCTGAGTTGCTTTCAGAGTGCTTTTAAAAGCCTTACCCCCAACCCCAAAATCAGTCGCATTACTTTATAGTCACACATTTTTAACAACAAAAGAACATGGTGATGATTCATCCTCACCACGTTCACCAGATGTAAGGCCAGATGATGCCTGACTATTTCTAAAAGTCAAATTAGATTCACCCTCAAAGGACTGAGGATAATAGAAGTAAGCTTTGAAAAATAATTCCAAGAAAGAAGGCTCAAAAACAACATCTGTAAAGCTGGACATCCTGATTCAGAAAGCGATGCCTTTAAAACCAGCAGCGGTTTTCCCACAGAGGAATCCTAGGCCTCCAAAAGGGGCCCACAGCTTATTTAGAGGAGGAAGGAAATTGGAAACAACCTAAATCTCCCCAAATAGGGCAACAAGTAATTAAACGTAATTGTGCACCACCTAACCTCTCTCTGCCCCACCCTACCCTTCATCGGATGGAAACCAGCAAGGGGCAGGAACTGGCTACCTTGTCCAACAACTCTACCCAGCTCTGTGTGCTGAGCCTGGCACATGGTAGACCCTCAGAGATATCCACTGAATGAATGATGGAATGAATGAATGAATGAATGAATGGAACTCGTCTTCCTTCCTAGAGCATAACCTTTGTGTAAATATCCCACACCCTTTGGTGTCATTCTGTATGAAGAAGAAGTGATAATGATAAACACAAAATGCTTTGTTCCCTTCCATATGAGACCAGCAAATCATCTACAGAATTATCTATGGGAAAGTAAGAAATAAATAACTCCCTACTCATCTCATCCTCTACACTACACCCCCACGCCAGCTTCCCTCTCTCCCTCACACCCTCAAGTGTCAAAACAATCACCAGTTCTGTTTGGCAGACATCAGGCATCCTTTTCTTGCGAGGCCATCCAAAAAACTAATGAGTATTATTACATCTCCTCCACGGCCATATAATCGGCTAATACTAAAAGTGCTAAGAGAGATGGCGATTTGCTGGTTCACATCTAAAATTTAGACAATCAGCCATGAATGCCTCAGGCTGATCACATGCTGGGAGAAGCAATAATAATACGTCTGGCCAGATTTCCCTGCCAACTGGAAGGCCCAGGTTGGGGAGCAGATGTGCTGTGGAGGTGATACATTTGGTTTTCAGTGGGGAGGGTCTGTGGGTCTCATCTGTCTTCCGCACCCCTACTGGTCAGCTCAGAGCTCAGCACTAATGTGGCTGCTTAAGGACCCGCTCTCCTGTGTACTCTCCCGCCGCGGGGAAGGAAGCCCGCCCCACGGAGCACTCAGCGCCACACTGTTCTGTGACCCTTAGCAGCATGCAAGATTTTGCTCCCAGGCTCCTTTTCACTGTGGAGTCAACCCTTCCTTTCCCCAAAGCCCGAGTTTGGTGGCATTCTCTTGGGTGATTTCAGCACCCCCACTGCTATGCTAGGGAATCTAGCTCCTGCATATGGAATCAGCCGGCAGATTCCATGTGGGCTGGAAACCACGCATGACCAACTGCAAAATCAATAGGCCTCTGTCACTGCCACGTGAGGGAGACCCCAAGCTTATCAGCAGCTTCATGATAAGTACCTATTTGCCTGACATCTCCTCAATCAATAACTTTGTTATTGTTTGCATTATCTGACTATAAGTTTGGTCAATATACGCAGCTAATGGGTAACACGAGCCAGGATTGCATTTCAATTTTTTTCTTTTCTTAAGTTTAACTCTCTGTGCGCCAGATAGGAATTGCTAAGGGAAACTCACCAGCTCTACTTTGCCGTCTCTGAGTTTTATAGAACCTCTCCAAGCTATGAGCTGTCCGAGACAAGGAAATTCATGTTGCCCACGACTAACCCAAATTAAATAAACCCTGCCTTTCTTTGCTAGTATTTTTATTAGATTTTCACAAGAATGGGCAGATGGTTTTGTGTGTGTTGTTTCCTTTCCTTAATGCACTGGAGAGAAGTGAATAAACTTGCTAGAAGGTGGTTCAAAATGCACAATGCAAATGGTTATTAGCTGGGTGGAGAAGGGGTATGGGTCTAAAGGGGTTCTGAACCCTTCCCCATGGCTAGCCGAAGATATATATGGTAACTCCACAACAAAAATAAATATTCTTGAATTGTGTCACAAGCCAGCTCCATGCAACATATTGGAAGGGCCCGGCCATTGTCGCGTGAATTCCTGGCAGATGGCCCAGCACGGGGCGGTGGCTTTAGCAGGCCTCTCACCCTTCTTGGGATTGCACACGGCTCTTGGATGAGATCGGGCCCCAAAGGCTACGGCTAATCATGAAAAAAAGAAATAAAACTTGTAGTAACAAAGTGTGCCATGCACAGAATGCTTTGATTTTCTTGTCACATTAAAAATATTTACTGGTTTCTCCAGTCCAGATTTAGTGGCAACCCCAAGTATGGAGGGAATAAACAAATTATTCACTTACCAGAATGAGTCTGGTAGTATCATTGCCTATTTCATTATTCTGCCTTTTGGTTCCTTCTTTTTTTTCTTTTTAGGTTGGTTCAAATAAGTCATTCATATATAACTGCATTGATAATGGGGTAGAAATATACAGATCAGAGGCAGCTTTCTTTTTTAATAAATTAACTTTAAAAGCATGCTACAGGAGTTCTAAGTTGCAAACTACAGCTCCCTGGTTCTTGGCCCCTGGAACCCCGGAGCCAGCCCTAGAGCACATCCAGTCTGGCCCCTGAGTTTACAGCTGAGGTCAGACAGGTGGGTGACTGCTCAAGTCAAACACTGCATCATCCCAGCACTGGATCTTAACTCCTCGCCTTCAGCAACGCTGCTCTGCAGGCCTCCCACACACCTTTTGACTTTGCCGTCCTTATTTCTCCACTTCTGATCCCTCATCTGTTCATTTCTTTGCTGTTCGTTACTGAGGACATGGAGAGAAGGAGCAGCTGCTTAGCGTGAGACAAACCCTTGCCCTCTTTCTTCAACCCTAACTGTGTCATTCAGACCCCCGTTACAGTTTGTAAGGGAGAGGAAAACAGGAGGAGCCGGGTGGGAAACAAGACAGTGCCAGAGGGTAAGGGATGACATAGGAAAGGTGAGGGGGGTTGTTCCTGTCTATCTACTCAGACACAGGAGATGTGAATAAAATGCCTGCCCCAAAACTCTCCTTCCCTCCTACTCTGACTATTAACTTAACCTAAAGTCCTAACAAGAATTGATCCAGCTAACAAATAGATCCAAAGGGGCTAACGGGGTTGATACGGCTGTATCATGGGAAATAATGAGTCATGGAAAATTATGAATGAAAAACACGCATAATCAATACATGACTATAGATGTGAGGTCGTGGGTAATGATTCCAAGACACTGACTCCTTTATTTTCACATCATGACTGACGGAGTTCTGGATATGCTATCCTAAAATATGCACCTTGGTCTACTGAATATATTTAAGCTCCAGGCATTTGAGATACCGCAGGTGTAGGAAGGACTCTCTGACGTCCTCTCCTCCCCCACCCCGACCCCACCCCCCGCCACCCAAGAAGGTCATACATAAGGGCCTCGAGTGAGACATGCCCTCCCTGTAAGCGAAACAAAGGAGCATCTTTATCTCCCAAGATGAAGGGATGCTGAAAGGAATCCAAACCAACAGACCTTGCTACATTTCCCCCAGTTTACTGCTTGAGCTCCTCCTACTCTTTGCCCTATCATATCTTTCCGTGGCTCCCAACCTAGCATAGAAACACTCAGTTTGAACATTTCTTCAGGCCTTCATTTCCTGATGAAGGCTCCCGTGTCACATAAAATTGATATTAAATAAATATGTATGCTTTTCTCCCGTTTATCTGTCTTCATCAGTTTAATTTTCAGACCCAGCCAGGGACCCTAAGAGAGTGGAGGAGACCATTTTTCCTTCCCTACATGACATTCATCACCGGAACCTGTGTACTTTAGGCCAGGCCATGCGATCCTGACCAGGGTTCTAGCATCCTGTGCTGATTGGCTTGACTGGATCCAAGTTACTTCATTGGCCTTCTTGTCTTCTGGCTAAAACCAAATGCTGAGATTCCACATTTGTGTCCCGCTGTTTTTCTTTCAGGCACGTGATCCTATCCTTACACTAGGGGAGGCCTGGAGAGAGAAGGTCATTGAGAGGGGCCGTATGATCACCCATGAGCCTCAGAGAGAGCTCAAGGGGAAAGGAGGGACCAGCGGGGTTGTGTGGAGCCTTCCTGCACGCGGGGAGCTGAGTTGGTGACAGACCGGGTACCCCAGCCTAAATGCAGCCTGCTCCTTTCCCCTTCTACATAGCCGAGCTTTGCTTTGTTGCCAGCTTGGCAGTCTACAGTCCCAAATTCTAACCAGCTGGCCCCATTCATGAACTGGTAGGTTCGAGTTCATGATTTGCCCTTTCAAACAGAGAGTCCTGATATAGGACTGACTCTAGGCTTCCCAAGTCCTGGCCAGCAGATAACAGGATGCTGTAGAATTTAAGTTCATTTAAGAAAGCCTGTCCTCTGCACTATAAACTGAAACAGAGCCGCTCAGCCTCTCCAGCCATCTTCACACATGTGTTTCTTGCACACAGAATTACGTTGGAAGGTCAAAGCCTGAATTGTCCGTCTCTCCATCCAATCTCTTGCTTGTTACGCTGGCAGGCAAGTGCCCGATTCTGGTGTATTTGCCTTAGTCCTACTAACACATTTCCAAGCTCTCTCAACTGCCACATGACTTGAACCAGGTCAACTCTGGGAGGAGAGGTTTGCTTTTCCTTCCTGTAACCTCCGGACTGATTTAATTAAGCATCTCCTCCAGCCCCGATTTATAGGCTGAAAAGTGTTCTCGCAGCAGCCCCTCGATGTGCTGTGTTTGTCAATGAGCAGAAATGCAGTAAGTCGAATAGAAATACCATTCTGAGGGTCTGCTGCCACCCTGAGAGCAGTTCCAACAAGCGCATTCGTCTCTGCACGTTTAACACCCAAGGCTTAGATAAACGCGCCGGGGTTTCCCTTGGTAACTTAGCCCAGCTCTCCAAGTCGGCTGAGAGGGTCACTAAATCCTTCCCCACCCTGGGCTCCTGGGGAGGGCAAAGCTTTCTCCCCCCTCTCCTGCTGTCAGGAGATAACCTTTATACCTTATTTTATAAATTACACAATTTTTTTCAAGGTTAAAACTAAAAATAAGAAAACCTTAACCTGTAAGTGTGGGAGGGGCTGAGGAAAGTGAAGGGGCAAAAAGAAAGGATGTCAACAGCGTACCTCTCCTGAGTCGGTCCTAATGACCTTGGGTTCTCCCATCAGACCCCAGATGTCCTCCCCCAGCTGGACAATCCTGACCACCCCACCCCACCCCCCGCAAACCTGCCACCGGGGAAAGAAGGAAACCAAATTTCCCAAAGGAAATGCCCTCTCCTAGTCTCTCAAAAGCTTCATCCTCAAAATGAAATCTGACAAAAGAAACAAATTAGATAAATTGCAGCGCTGAGGGTTTTGCGTTGTTCAGATTAAGGACTCTGTCTGCAGCGTTGTTAGGCCTGGGCGCAATGATCTTCTGAAGCCAGAGACAAAAATAAAGTTTTCCTCCCTTCAGCTTTTCTCGATGGCCGAGAAAATCTGGAGATAATGAAAGGACAGTGGGAAACCGACGGACACAGGGACGTGCAGGAACCCCGGTGTCCACCGAAGCCAGGCAAGTAAGTAGTAACATGCATGAATGAAACCCGATCCGTAAGAAATTGTATGCAATCTCTCCAGATTTTTTAATGTTAGCAACTCATTCAATTAAACACACACACACACACACACACAGCTATTGCTTTGATGTTTACTGAGCACTGTCTATGTTCCAGGCATTTATAAAATCCACGATGAAGTACGTCCTCACTACAGCTCTGTGAGGTAGACGCTGTTCCAGGGTGGGGAGAAGTGGGTCTCTAAGTGGCAGGACCAACACCTGCCCACAGCTGATGCCCAGTTTTATCCACTACCCCGGACTGCTCGAGGGGGGGCGTTCACAGAGAAGCTGAGGCTCCCTGGGGTTAAAGAATGTGGCCAGGATCATAAAAGAGCAGGGTGATTTTTTGAAGAGAAATCATCAAACTACAGAACCAGAAGAGATTGTGAAAGAGACACGCTGGAAAAGAAAAAAAAGAAAGAAATACAAGAAAAAAAGGTATATGCCCTTTTAAGACAAGAACAGCCTGTCCTAATGACTGCCTAGACCAGAAGATAAAGATGTTTTATTGAAAAGAATGGTGACTGTTCCAGCATAAATAATGCTGCTTCGCTTATTATTCCTTGTGTTTGAAACCAAATGGTGGAAGACCCTCAAAACAGTATCTAGGAGGTTCAAATTTAGTCACCATTATGTGATTAGTGTGGGCAATGCTGCCCTCTCATGGCCAACTCCTCAATAACATGATTCTATGAATAAAATCGGGACATTTTCTTCTTTATTTTCCCAAAGTACTTTGAAGAATTTTGCATTAATTTAGCATCGCATATGTGCATATAATATACTATTTATGTAACACAATGCCCTCTGCACATTTTTATATCTATATCTGGAATTGGGTGTGTACCATCTTTGCATGTGTTTTATAGGGTATTGGAGGAAATAAATGGAAAATAAATCATGGTTCTCATGGGCTCCTGGGCCTTCAGAATTCAGTCCCTTGGGGAGAAATGTTTTTGTCATAACAGAAAACTTAGAAGAACTCCAGAACAGAAAAATTTTTTAATGTCTCTAATCTGAACACGATCTGATGGAAACGACTCTCCCCATCTATTCCAAGGAGAAGGGTTTGTTATATTTGAAGAAAACAAATCAGTTCATGAATATATTTTTAGGTAAAAACAACTGTTCGTGGTTGTGCATAGAAAATCACCTTCTAGTTTCCTGCAGGGACAGACCACCTGTAATTACAGAGAAATTGCAGCCCAGAAAACCATCAGATTTACCATACCAAGGGTAGACACTGCAAGGTAATTTTCTTAGACCTGAGTGACAACCCCCAGAACTATTGACCAGAAGCCGGCTGTCTCCAAGCCTGTTCCATGAACCCCCATTCCGTGCGAGGGCACCCCTACGTGGGAACCAAGATGTGGACAGTGGGTAGACAGCAGCCCTAGGAGAGGAAATGTCTTTAAAGGAAACAAAGTTGGGATGTATTTTGTAAAGAGGAAGAAATCGAGCCACCATCAGGTTCCTGCTTGAGAAATATTTCCAAGTTGAAAGGAAAATTTTCACCCACCAGATCAGTTGTTATTCCTGGTGGAACTATAAATCTAAAATTATTTGAGGCCAAATATCAAATATGCCAAGAATACACTGAGGCCTGCAAGGCACACGTTATTGTTAATATAACAGTGAGGACTGCACTGCGTTTGTTTTTAATCAAGATATTTTCCATAAAAATCCCAGTTTGGATTTTTCAGTAAAATCAGAAGGCCTGACACCACGGGGCCCACTTTCCCACTAGAGCTGAGACGGGGCTGTCCCCTTTAGAGGGGAGCATGAGCCCCATGATTTGCCACAGTCCCCACCACTCCCAAATGCATACCCAGCCCATTTTATTGATTTTTAATACTTGTCTGTGCTTTGCACTCCTTTTGGTTATATATACCTCTTTCTTCTAGTTCAGAGAATTGTGATGCACACGTTTATCCTCCAGCAGCCACACAGCTCAGCACATTTAAATGGCACCCCAACTTGCAGGAGGGAGGGCAAAGTTTATGAGCCCTCATTCTGATTGCTCTCTTTCCATTTCAGTTACACTCTTCCTCCACTGTCACCCTTTATCATTACAACTTCCCGTAAGGGTTTTAGGCATTATTTGAGTTACAAGTTATCCCTAAAGCACCTAAAGTTTTGGTAAAGAAAGTTTTTATCTAAATCTATATGTAAAATAATTAAAACAGGCTAATGGAAAGCACATTGGATTAGGAAGCAGAAAACCTGGGATCTTATTCAAACCTCTTCCCCTGATAAACTCAGTGGCATTAAGTAATCCACTTAAACCCTCTTTACCTCTTAATACTTCATAAATAAGAGATAATAATCCTTGTTCCTTCTACCTCGCCGGGATTTTGCAACAATAACCATAAATCAGGAGACATCAGAGTCTACAGAAGAAATGTATCCTATAAAGACCAAGATGGCTTTACCATGATGCAGCAGTAGATAGCAAGTAAATATTAAAGTGTTATTCAGAGTGGACTTGATGAAAAAGGAAGCTATATAATCATACCTTTGGAGAATATACATCGAAATGTTAATCCTCATTCTAAGTACTGGGATTTGGGATGGTTTTTCCCCCCTTTGGCTTATAACTTTTGACTGTCTTTATAATGAACATGTGTAGCTGTGTAATAAAAAATATAACAAATAATAAAAAAGAGGTTGGGAGAAAGAAACTAAAACTTCTCACACTTTTAATTTTAATGGACTTGAATAATCATTGATTTCTACTAAAACGATTTTTAAATTTCTTTTGTTTATAGTTCATATATGTGTTATGTTAGAAACCTAAACATTAAAAACTCCTGGGAAGCACTCTCAAACATAGCGCCAGCCAGCAAGCAGAGTGGACTTAGCCAAAGTGATATTTCATTCGCTGTTCTGTGCTTTCCCCATTCTCGCATTCGTCTGATCAGAAGCAACTAGGCAGACTGATCCAAGCTCCGCCAGAAACTTAATCTCTGATTCCCCCTTTTATTACAGACAAGGAGCGTGTGCACGTCTGTGTCTGTCTTCCCCATCAACAGCGTGGGGGTTCTCATTCTTAACATCCTCTAATAATTTTTCCCTTTGGAGAGAAACTGTCACTACACTCCCGGATCAAAGAGCAGCGTAAACCAACGGTTCTTAACTGAAGGTGATATGGTGTGCCCCCCACCAGCAGGGGACATCTGGCCATATCTGGACACATCTTTGATTGTCACACTGGAAGAGGGACCAGAGATGCTCCTAAATATCCTGTGGTGCACAGGACAGACCCCAGCACACAGAATTCGTGCTGGGGTTGAGAAGTCTTGCTTAAGCGAAAAAGGCTGTAAGTTTACATGTAAGTGTCATGTGAGTCTTTCTGGAGTTACAAGGATGAAGGTTATCAACTTTGTGCCTAGTGATTAAGATGGGAGAGGCACATCTAGCCAACTTAAATTACCTGATCATTTGGTATTTCACAAACTATTTGCTAGTCCTTTTCATATTAACAATTGCTCACTATCAAATGAGATTATTTCTTCTTAAAATCCCATGTATTTGAACTCCGTGGACGGTGACACCACAGAAGAAAAATCCGGGAAAGAGTCATGAAGAGCTTGATTTGTCACTGTTTACATTTCTCTCTGCTTAGGAAGATGAGAGAGAGAATGAGCTAAATGCTTTGCTGGAATAAAATAAAACCCACACCCACAACATCAGATAATGCTGTGACAAGACATCACTCCCTTGAAATTCAGAAAGAAACACTCTCACCAAGAAATGTGGAAGCTCAGGGTTGCCTTAATAAAAAGGAATAAAAAAAAAAAACTTATTCCAAAAAACAGTGTTCTTAACAAAGGAACATCAACTCTACACAAGAATTTTTAAAACACTCAGGTTGAAGTAGAACAAAAGCAAGAAGATATATTTAGACACAAATGATGTAACTGTTTTCCTTTGAAAATTACTCTCCAGAAATTTCTCTAATTAGGCAAATAAAGGGGTTTTAAACGCATTCTCAGATTTGTTTATTACTGTAGATTATTGTCTCTTTTTTGTTTGCAAACAGTACGAGAGACCAAACAGCGTTTCATCAGTCAAGGATTTTATTCAGGATAAAAATTAGCAAGTCATTTTGGGGGGAGTGAAAATTTTTACTCACTTTTAAAAACCCTATCACCACCTACAGATAAGTTATGAAATAAGAACTAGGAAAAGGAAGAGAGACGACTACGACTCATGGAGATTTTGCCTTTATTGTCTTTGAGCTGAATCCTTGATATTCATTATTAATGTGTTATGTTCATAATAATCATTATAATCAAAATTTATTTGCCTGATTATTCCCTTTTTGACCCACGGGTCACGGAGCATCTTATTTACAATTCTGGTTCAAGAGGAAATTGAAGACGGGGAAGAACACGAAATAGCCTTGTTGCTCCATTGATTAACAAGCTGAGTTGGGCCTCCAAACCCTTGACCTCACTCTTTGGATTTGGTGCAACAGAGAGAGGGGGCAGCACATTCAAGGGAGGGCCGGGCAGAATGTTGGCCAGGTATGTGGCATTGGCTCTCATGTAGCTTAGATACCAGATACGGAGAAAAAAAATAGAGATGAGGATTAATGAAAGCCTAGTAAAATCTATTTCAAACCACTGCCGGGTAGGGCGGAGAGACCTAGGAAGAATCCAAAAAGGGACACGAGTGACAGCTGAAGTCAGCATCTCTCCCAACAGGTCCCATTGCTTTACTTTGATTGGCACCCAGCTCAAGAGGGCATTGCACTGGTTCAGGGCACTCAGCCCGCAGGGCTGCTTCTCCCAGCCTTCAAAGCCATCTTAGCTGCTCCCTTTGTCCCCTGGCCCAGTCAAAGATGTCAAAACAGACACAGGCAAATATGCAAGGAGGAGGAGGGGGAGGAAGAGGGGATGACTAGGAAGCACTCATGAAAACATTCATGGGAGAAAAACAAGCCCACACTTCTAGACGGATTCTATTTTACTTCTAAATAAACAATTGGAAATATGAATATATAATAGAAGCTCATTTTTACTGTTTACTATGTGCCAAGTTCTTTCCAAGCACTTAGCACATATTAACACACTTCATCTCCACATCAGCTCTCTGTAGTTTGTACACCCTCATCGCCTTTACAGATTGGGAAACTGAGGCATAGATCCCTCGTGACAAGCTAGTAAATGACAGAGCTGGAAAAGGAATCGATATAGTCTGATTTATGAGCCCATGCATGTCCTTCACTGTCTTTCGGAGGCCCCCACTTACCCAATACCCCACTTACCCAATACCTATCCTGGGCAGCTATTGCTACAATCTGTATCGTACAGAGAAACTGAGAAGTTGAAAGGCTGTCTGACCAACCTACAAATCATGATGCAGTGAGAATCCAAGTGTCTCATGCCCCATCATGTTTTTCTGCAGGACCGATCATATTTAACCAAACAATCTGATGAAAACACCCCTAGCAAACGCTCCTAGACTGTTAGTGGGAACGCAAGCTGGTGCAGCCACTCTGGAAAACAGTATGGAGGTTCCTCAAAAAGTTGAAAATAGAGCTACTGTATGACCCAGCAATTGCACTACTGGGTATTTACTCCAAAGATACAAATGTAGTGATCCGAAGGGGTACATGCACCCCAATGTTTATAGCGGCAATGTCCACAATAGCCAAACTATGGAAAGAGCCAAGATGTCCATAAACAGATGAATGGATAAAGAAGATGTGGTGGGGGTGGGAGGAATATTATGCAGCCATCAAAAAATAAAATCTTGCCATTTGCAACGACATGGATGGAACTAGAGGGTATTATGCTAAGTGAAATAAGTCAATCAGAGAAAGACAAGTATCATATGATCTCACTGATATGAGGAATTCTTAATATCAGGAAACAAACTGAGGGTTGCTGGAGTGGTGGGGGTGGGAGGGATGGGGTGGCTGGTGATAGACATTGGGGAGGGTATGTGCTGTGGTGAGCGCTGTGAATTGTGTAAGACTGTTGAATCACGACCTGTACCTCTGAAACAAATAATACATTATATGTTAAAAGAAGAAGAAGATAGTAGGAAGGGAAAAATGAAGGAGGGGAAATCAGAGGGGGAGACAAACCATGAGAGACTATGGACTCTGAGAAACAAACTAAGGGTTTTAGAGGGGAGGGAGGTGGGGGGATGGGTTAGCCCTGTGATGGGTATTAAGGAGGGCATGTATTGAATGGAGCACTGGGTGTTATACGCAAACAATGAATCATGGAACACTACATCAAAAGCTAATGATGTAATGTATGGTGACTAACATAACATAATAAAATAAAATTTAGAAAAAAGAAAAAGAAAACACCCCTAGCAACAAGTCCAGTTCAACAAATAGATTAATATTATAAATAAATAAAAAACAAAACACAAATGAAGCTACTATACCCTTTGTACCAGCTAGATTGTTCTCTATTTTACATACATGAATGCCTGAAATTGCAACTACAAGCCCCTCAAGGGTAGGAATATGTATTTCGTTTATAAATATCATAGCATGCTGTCATGAAGTGTCCTTGGTAATTACCAGGATAATGAGTCAATCAATCTATCAATCAATCAATCCACACTTATTTGTTGAATGCCTACTCTGAGGTGCATCAGGAGATGAAAGGTCATAAGAGAAATAGATTAATCCTAACTTCCATTTTATGGCAAATGGGATAAAGTAAATACTTTAAAATCAGGAGTAGAAGCATACTCCCCTTCTTCCTTATCAAAAAATTCAATTCTACTTGGGGTGTCATAGTACCTGGTTAAAATCCCGCCCCTCTTCCAGATTCCCTTATGGATGGAGGTGACCATGGAAATCTGAGCTGGCTAATTGCTAATGAAAGCAAAAATCACAGGGTGGAGCTTCTCTGCCCTCACTTTGCACTTCCTCCTTCTTTACTTGCCTGGAGTGCAGACACAATGCCTGGTGGGGGAGCCAAAGTGAGGAGCCCCAGGAAGGAGCGCATGTCCTCTGTGACTTCCTCAGGCACCAGCACCTGCCTGGGACTGCCCGCCCAGATTCTGTGTCAAGTGAGGAAAACACCAGTGTTGCTTGTCTAAGCCAGAGAAACCAGGTCTCTCTTCCATGCAGGTGAACAAAATCCTAACTAATGGTGACGCCTTACTGGGTCTGTCCTTTCTCTCCCCTTACAGGTTTTGAGGATGACATGTCTTCAGATTCTGCCTATATGATCACAGGTAGACAGACAAGAAAAAGGGGAAGAAAGGCCAAAAGGGATACAATGAAGCATTCCTAATTGCACATTATGTAACTTTTACAGGTTTGATTATTTTGGGAAAGTATTTGGAAGGAGAAACAGTAGATTTGTGAATTTATTTTTCCTGCAATGTCTCCCCGTCTGTTTATTTTTTTACACCTCATTTTGATGAAATCACTGTTCATGTTATTTTCCTCTTAAAGTCTTTATTTTTTTTAGA
Organism: Mirounga angustirostris; assembly: GCF_029215605.1. Lineage (NCBI taxonomy): Eukaryota > Metazoa > Chordata > Mammalia > Carnivora > Phocidae > Mirounga > Mirounga angustirostris. The sequence continues at coordinate 167,261,826 of NW_026991711.1, forward strand.
GAGCGAGAACGTGAGCGTGGGGGGAGGGGCAAAGGGAGAGGGAGAGAGAGAATCTCAAGCAGACTCCCCGCTGAGCATGGAGCCCAACACGGGGCTCAATCTTACAACCCTGAGATCATGACCTGAGCCAAAATCAAGAGTCGGACACTTAACCAATTGAGCCATCCAAGCATCCTCCTCTTAAAGTCTTTTTCTTTCTTTTCTTTTTCTTTATTTTTTTAAGATTTTATTTATTTATTTGACAGAGAGAGCACAAGCAGAGGGTGGGTGGCAAAGGGAGAGGGAGAAGCAGACTCCCCAGTGAGCAGGGAGACCGATGCAGGGCTCCATCCCAGGATGCTGGGATCATGACCCAAGCCAAAGGCAGACACTTAACTGACTGAGCCCCCCAGGCACCCCTTAAAGTCTTTTTAATATGAGGCTTTTGAATGATCTCCTACTTGACTTTTCCAATTGATTTTAATTTCCATTTCTTGCTCCAAAACAAAACCCTAGCATGACGTAGGATTTTCTAGACCATAATGGGTTTGAAAAATTATGTAGTTTATTCTTCGAGTTGAAATCTTTATCATTCCTGAATCATAGTTATTCCACTAAAAAGTCTTCATATAACTTCTAAGGAGGTTAAAATGACTGCTCAAAAGTATTGCTAAAGGAATCAACATGCGCTTTCAGGTGTTCAAATAGTGCCCTGGTCATCCCTTAGCCTTAGACTCAAATCACAAAGGAAAAATATTTAAGTTAAGCTCAGTAATTTTTAAAAACATTATATATATTTTTAACCTCACAGAAGTTAAAAAAAATTACAAAGTTAAAGATGGTTTTTTAAAAAAAACTTTACAGGGGCACCTGGGTGGCTCAGTTGTTGGGCATCTGACTCTTGATTTCGCCTCAGGTCATGATCTCAGTGTCATGGGATCCAGCCGCCTCAGGTTCCTCGCTCAGCCGGGAGTCTGCTTGAGATTCTCTCTCTTCCTCTGCCCCTTCCCCTGTTCTCTCTCTCTCTCTCAAATAAAGAAAATCTTTAATAAATAAGTAAAAATTTTAAAAACTTTACAAAGTTAATACGTCAATATATCATCAGATAAAATCTAGAATCACAGTTATATATCGCAAGTAAAAAACACCCTCACTGTGTTTAATTGCTTCATTGTTGAGAGAAAAACTGGCTTGGGATTAGGAATTTATCAGAATGACTGCTTTATTTACCTCAGACAACAGTCCTCTTCGCCTTTTAGTTAGTGTGTGACCCTTTGAACTTGGTCATAGGAAAAAAATAGTCCAAAATAAACTTAACTGAATGAAGAACCAAAGTCAGAAAAACTTGCCTGGCCTTTATTCAAGTTATATAAACTCATAAATAACTAGGAGATGAAGTTTGGGGCTGATGAATTGCTCGGTGGCATGGGAAATTTATTTTCTACGACAGTCTCTGGCTTGCAGATGCCTACGTTTCATGTATCTTCTAAGTACAAATGACTGCACCAGCCAGGTGTCTGCAAAACTCCCCTTTCCTCTACCCTGTGTTCTGAAGGATTTCTTTCTCCTTCCGTCTCTCTTCTCCCTTCTCCTCCCCAACTACAACCTTGTGCTATTTTAGGACAAATTTGTGGGGGCAGTCAAGGAGAAAACAAGGAAAATGTGAGGGGGGACAAAAGAATAAACCTTCATCACTCACTTCTTCTGTCCCTTAGAACTTCTCACATGGCCTGCTGTGGGGAGGGGAGAGAAGCCTCCTACCACACATACAAGGTCCTTCGTGGTCTGGCTCCTGAATTATCTAATGGGATGGAATGGAATTGCCTAAATGGACTAATTCCTAGCGGAATCCTACCCAGCTCAGCTGGAGCATCAGCCCAGTGGGGCTAGGCGACCCATTGACCTCCTAGGCTGTGCATTCTTTCCGAGTGCTCTTCCCCCATTTAAATCTTTCTACAGTGAGCAGCTTGGGAGCAGAAAACATCTTTCATCTCTATTTCCAGGACCTAGCAGCCTTGCTCAGTTACTGGCTCAAAAAACCAAGTAGTGCTTAAAAAATATTTGTTGTAGCATGAATGCATGGCCCCAGGATTTTTCCAACTTCCTCATCCGAGAGCCCTGCTCTGGCCTTCACCCCACTCTCCCACCGCCAAAGTAACTCTTACAAGTAACTCTTACGTGGGGAAGAGGAAAGGTGAGGTGAATTGAGCTGCTTTCTTGAAATGGAAATGAAGCTACTTGGGTCCTTTTGCAAGACTGAGATCCAGAATAATCAACTCTGTGACCCTTGGTCTCTAAATGGAAAAAAGAGAGAGAGGGAGAGGTGGCATGGTGTCCCTGGAGAGACTGACTCTCCCTAAATGGGTGGGGTTTTTTAAGAGAACAAAGGTGAAGATATGGTTATAGATAAAAACAGCCAACATGCAATTAGCCTTTCTTCTTTGGCAATGGTACTGTAAATATGCTACCTCTATTGTAGCCTTTAATACTTCCATTAACTCTATGAGGTCTTGATGTCCTCCCTCAGTCAGAACTCAGGTGCCCTTTCTCTAATCCATTAAGATCCACCCCACAAAGTATTACCAGGCATTAAAAAAAAAAAAAAGTTTGTGTGTATGTGAAATCTTAAAAAAAAAAAAAAAAAAAAACCTCATAGAGAACAACAGATTGGTGGTTATCAGAGTCACAGACTGCGGGGTGGCAGAAATGCACAAAGGGGGTCAAAAAGTACAAACTTCCAGTTATAAGATAAATGAAGTCCTGAGGGTGTAATGTGTAGCATGGGGACTACTGTATTGTATATTTGAAAGTTTCTCAGAGACTAGATCTCAAAAGTCCTCATGGCGGGGCGCCTGGGTGGCTCAGTCGTTAAGCGTCTGCCTTCGGCTCAGATCATGATCCCAGGGTCCTGGGATCGAGCCCCGCATCGGGCTCCCTGCTCGGCGGGAAGCCTGCTTCTCTCTCTCCCACTCCCTCTGCTTGTGTTCCCTCTTTCGCTGTGTCTCTCTCTGTCAAATAAATAAAATCTTAAAAAAAAAAAAAAGTCCTCATGGCAAGAAAAGAATATTGTAACTCTGTGAGGTAATGGATGTCACCAAACATACTGTGGTGAACACTTCCCAATATATATGTGTATCAAATCATCATGATGACCACCTAAAACTTACACAGTGTTATATGTCAATTATATCTCAATAAAACCACGGGGGAAATGGAGCAGCTTCCAAACAAAAAATAAATAAATAAGTGTGACAGGTAGGTGGGAACACAGAGAAATGGGTACTCATTAGTAAGAATGATAAGATCAACAGTCCATGCTGCTATAACCTCCAGCCATACAAACATGTAATAAGGACTGAAAGATAAGTCCAAAAATGAGGGAGCAGTTTGGTTGGAATAATGAGTAGTATCTTTTTTAATATATGTTATTACTATTGATAAAAGCTTGTAATATAGGGGCACCTGGGTGGCTCAGACGGTTAAGCGTCTGCCTTCGGCTCAGGTCATGATCCCAGGGTCCTGGGATCGAGCCCCACTTCGGGCTCCTGGCTCAGCAAGGAGTCTGCTTTTCCCTCTCCCTCTGCCTCTCTCCCTGCTCATGCTCTCTCTCTCTCTATCTCTGTGTCTCAAATGAATAAATAAATCTTTAAAAAAAAAAAAAAGCTTGTAATATAGCTTAAAATGTACTTTTAATGAATTGGATATATGCTTCAATGCATGTCAAGGCCAACACATATGGGACTCTCTCAGAGAATTTTTTTTTTTTTAAGTAGGCTCCACACCCAACATAAGGCTCAAACTCCTAACCTTGAGATCAAGTCATGCACTTCACCGACTGAGCCAGCCAGGTGCTCCTCTTAGTTTCTCCCTTTTCCCCCAAATCCCTTAGCAGAGTGCTTGCTTCGTACATTGGGAAGAGTAGAGGAGGGGAACAAGGAGAATCGACTTTTGTTGAGTTGGGTAGGAAGACTGGGGGTGAGGGGCTGGTATTTTGGCCTCAACCTCCATCTCTCCATCAGCCCCACCCTATTGACTAAGGACAACAGATGTTAGCTCCATCTTATGTAAAATGGTACATAAATACAACGTCAAACCCTCTTTCCAACCAAATCAACACCCCTTAGCCTGCCTGTAAGAAAATTCTGGAGTCTCCAGCAGCAGAGTATCTATTGTACAGCAGGTCTCAAGAGGCTCTTTCCTCCGTGGAACAGAGGAGAGAATCTCAGGCCAGAAGCAACCAGGCTGGCACTAAAAGAGGAAATAAAAAAGGTCTTGGCAAAAAATCAGTGAGAGATGACTCTAAAGATGACGAGGATAAAGAGCTGCCCCAACTCAGAGGTTTGGGCTGGCAGATTTGCCCTCCCCTGGCCTCCAAATCCCAGACCATCTGCCCACAGAAATACATACCCCAGACTGTCCTGCCAAATAGGGATCCTACCCCACCAACCTTTAAGGGCTCGGAAATGTGAGAAATCCCTACCCTGAAACCGGGCTGGAAGGGAGGTAGAGGCAGGGTCAGAACAAGGCTGCCAGGGGAGGATCTGTTCCTAGCTGTCTAAGCCAGAGCAAACTTTCCAAGGGAACTGCTTCTCAGCGCTGCTCATCTCCTTCCTTTGGTCAGGTAAGTTGTGAAGTTAAAAGGTGTCTGTGGTTGGGGAAACCAGCCTCATCTAGGCATTTAGGCAACTTGCTTAACTGTTTCTATGGGAATATCCATGGTAAGTGCCAAAAAATGAATTACAAATGAGCCTTTGGAACTCAGCTGCCCCTAACTGGACCCTGTGCACACAGTCAACATGAGTGAAGGAATTGTGGGTCATTGCCCACAGGCTTTTTCCAGGGAGTTTTAATTTTTATTGTCATGGCCTTGTTTTCTTGCCATATTCTCTTTCCCAGCAAATAATTGCTTAAACAGAACTTCATTTTTTAATTCCAATTTTAAATATAGATAAATTAAAACATTACAGATATAGTTAAATCCTCCCAAAACTCCTCCCTGATTTCATTGCCTGTCCTTCATTCTTCAGGGGTAATCATTGCCCTGAATTTGGTGCTTCTCATTCCATGCATGATTGTATGTATCCATCAGTAACATTTAGGTTTTTTGTTTTTTTTTTTAAAGATTTTATTTATCTGAGAGAGAGAGAGAGAGAACAAGTGGGGAAGGAGCAGAGGGAGAGAGAGAGAAGCGGACTCCCCACTGAGCAGGGAACCCTGATGCGAGGCTCAGTCCCAGGAACCTGAGATCATGACCTGAGCCGAAGGCAGACGCTTAACCATCTGAGCCACCCAGGCGCCCCCACAGTAGCATTCTATCATGTGAATATATCCATTACTATTATTCTAGTAGAGTTGACCGTTGGACAACACGGGGATGCCTGTGCCCTGCACAGTTGAAAATCTGCATACACATCTGACTCCTCAAAAACTTAACTGTAGGGGCGCCTGGGTGGCTCAGTCGGTTAAGCGACTGCCTTCGGCTCAGGTCATGATCCCAGGGTCCTGGGATCGAGCCCCGCATCGGGCTCCCTGCTCAGCGGGGAGCCTGCTTCTCCCTCTCCCTCTGCCTGCCTCTCTGCGTACTTGTTCTCTCTCTCTATCTCTCTGTCAAATAAATAAATAAACTCTTTTAAAAAAAAAAAAACTTAACTGTAAATAGCCTACCACTGACCAGAAGACTTACCTAACATAAACAGTAGATTAGCACATACTTTGTGTATGTACTATATGCTATATTCCTACAACAAGGTAAGCTAGAGGAAAAAAGTGTGGCTAAGAAAAATCATAAGGAAGAGAAAATAGAGTTACAGTAATGTACTGTGTTTATTGAAAAAAAGCTGCATATAAATGGACCTGCACCATCCAAACCATGTTTTTCAAGGGTCAACTGTATTCTATTCCTGTTATTATTCACTGTAGTATTTAATTGCACTAGTCTATTATATGAAGATACCATAATTTGCTCCTCAGTTCTCCTCAGAAGTGGAATAGCTGGGTGGTAGCGTATGAATAGAGTCTAATATGGTAAGGTCGAATAAAGTGGTTGAACCAGTGTAGACCCCTTCTAGCTGTGGCTGAGAGCTCCAGATGTTTCACATCCTCAGACACACTTGATATTGTCAGACTCTTTAGGTTTTGCCCCGGCAATGGAAATGATATGTAATCTCATTTTTGGCATGATCTTTATTCACAAATTGAAAAAGCTTTTTTTTTCAAAATGCTCTTTTAGGTCAGTGGTTCTCAAAGTGTGATCTGGGAACCGTGGAAGTTCCCTGGGACTCCTTCAGGCAGCTGTTGAGGTTACAACTGTTTCCTAAGAACACCAAGACGTTATCTGCCTTGTTCACTCTTGTTCTCTGAGAAGCGTATGGTGGAATTCTCCAGAAGTTCCACCACATGTGAAGGTGCAGCAGACTGTGTGATCACCTAGCTGTCCTCTACTGAGAAAGGCATTAAGGAGATCGGCAAAAGTCTAAAGCGATGCCACTCTTCCAAGGACTTCAGTCTTGGAAAAAAACTGATTATTTCTCATTTTTAAAAAAATACGGTAACATATAATGGGTTTCTTATTGTTCTTACAGGAATTAATAAATATTTTAACTATTTCAGTTTTAATGTCCAATGTATTAAGTATTACTAGATATACATATAAACCAAAGCTCTTTGAAGTCCTGAGTAATGTTTAGGGGTATAAAGGGGCTCCCCTGCGACCAAGAAGTTTGGAAGGCGCTGGTAAAGAGGACACACTTTTGTCCTCACTAAGCGTCTGACTCTTGATTTCAGCTCAGGTCATGATCTCAAGGTCGTAAGATTGAGCCCCCCTTTGGGCTCTGTGCTCAGTTGGGAGTCTCCTTGAGATTCTCTCTCTCTCTCTCTCCCTCTGCCCCTCCACCACCACCACCCCCCGCCCCCAGCTTGCACATGCTCTCTCTCTCTCTCTCCAAAAAAAAAAAAGAAAAGAAAAGAAAACCTCCTATTTCCATTTGCTAAAATTCCAAGGCCTGCCTCTCCAGAGCCTTCATCATCCAGGCTCACCATGTTACCCAGCCCCATGTCCAGGACACTTACATTAATACCAGCTGACTTTTGGAGGGTGCTTCCTGCTCTGGGCCGCCATGCTGAGTGCCCCAGGGCCAGTTTTCCTTTCACCTTCTTGAGGCTCCTATAAAGCAGGTGCTATGATTGGCCCCAGAGAGGGAGCGTGAGCTGAGGCTGGGGGTGGTTGGAGGGGGGGCATGCCTGAGGTCAGGCATTGGGTTGAAGCCCAGCCCTGCAGCCCCCAGAGGCCCCCTGCCCTTCACCAGCAGAGTCTCTGTCCTCTCGCTTTACCCCTCCAGCTTTCTTCTCTTAGTCATTCTCTGAGTCAGCCATCTTGAAACTATCTACTCATTTTTGAATCATCCTCTCTTTTTCCCTTGAAATGATCCGCATTCCCTGCCCAAGGCAGCAGAGGGGCGAGGGCTCTGAGGCCAGCTTCCTACAGCTGGAGTTGCAGGCAGTGAGCGTGGCCAGCCCCCAAGCTTCTGGGCAGCAGAGCCAGGACTCAAGGGACATGCACAGGATGCAAGCCTGGAAACTGACCCTCCAAAAGGGCAGTGCTAAAAGACACAATATTTGCCAGATGGGGTCTGGAAGGCAAAATTCCCAAGGCATAGGAATAGAAAGGTAAATTCTTTTCCTCTGGATTTCTTTGCCTCGGGCCTACAGGTGGGGAGGAAGCGTTAAAAGAGACATCTGGCTCTTACTTATATCCATCTCTTAATCCCTCTTCCCACTCACTGTTCCCATTCAGCAAATAGAATGGCGTGATAAGTGGGGTGTGACGGGGTAATAATAACAGCTAACATTTATTGGTGCGAAAGGACGCAGGTGCCTGGAAATGGGGCTGGAGAAGAAAATGAGAGCCAGCTCGTGAAGGGTTGATATTTTACATGGAAGGTTTAATCAAGGGAGCAACCTGCTCAGCTTTGCTCTTTACAAAGATCCTCTGACTGCCGAGTGGAGAATGGATTGCAGAAGAGCAAAGAGGAGGCAGAAAATGGTGGTGTCTGGAATCAGCATAGGACTAGTAGGGATGGATGAAGTCAAGTGATGGAGAGGCCAGAAGCAAAGATGTGAACGGCTTCCGGTATGCCTAGAATTATTGCCATAGCCTCCTAACTGCATTGCTCACCACCAGGCTGTTTTTTCCTTGCAATTAACCCTGAACATCACCACCAGATTAACCTTCCTTAGATACCCACTTATCACACTGAGGAGTACTAGACAGCCTACTATTAAGTGCATTTGCTCTGGAGCCAAACAACCTGGGTTCAAATCCTACCACAGCCACTTTCCTGCGCCCAGTTTCCTCACTTAAAAAATGAGACACTGAAAAGACTGTTTACATCACAGGGTTGCTATGAATCAGTATACACAAGAGCACTTACACCACTATCTGTATATAGTAATCCTTCAATAAAAAATTTATTACTATTATAGCATTTGTGTCCTCAGAAGCCTTCAGTAGAAAACCTTCTATTTTCGGGGTGCCTGGGTGGCTCAGTCAGTTAAGCATCCAACTCTTGATTTCAGCTCAGGTCATGATCTCAAGGTCGTAAGATTGAGCCCCCCTTTGGGCTCTGTGCTCAGTTGGGAGTCTCCTTGAGATTCTCTCTCTCTCTCTCTCCCTCTGCCCCTCCACCACCACCACCCCCCGCCCCCAGCTTGCACATGCTCTCTTCTCTCTCTCTCTCTCCAAAAAAAAAAAGAAAGAAAAGAAAACCTCCTATTTCCATTTGCTAAAATTCCAAGGCCTGCCTCTCCAGAGCCTTCATAATCCAGGCTCACCATGTTACCCAGCCCCATTAGATTTTATTCCCTAAATATGTCCAAAAATACACTGGATGACAGCACCTTTGTGCCTTGTTCACATTGTTTGCCCCATTTCAAACGCCTTTCTTTTCCCCATCTACCCTCCCCAATCCTTCTGCCCCTTAAATGCTCATCACCACTTCTAGAAAAATGACTCCAAATGCAGTGACTGGCGACCATACCTGTATAATCATTTTCCCCCAAGCAGGACAGCATGTCATTCCTCCCAGGAGGCTATCACCCCAGATTACTCACAAAGCCACTCACGCTCATACCTGTCACTGCTTTCTAAATGCTAAGTACTCACAGAAGACCCAGAGCATAAACTTGTCTCTCCCATGCTTTGTGGAGCACTATGGATGCCCTCAGAAGCCCATAAATAAGAAATAACTTCGGTATGAGTTAAGTTTTCATCAGAACCATCGGCTATGAAATATTTAAAGGCTCTCTTGGGTTATTAAACCAAACCAATGTTGTGTGTTAAAAAGAGATAGGACCAAAAATATATGAATTAATTGACCAAAATATATTTTAAGGGAAGCAAAGTCTTACCCTCAGCAGGACTTCATAAAGCACAAGTGTCCTTCTGCACTTAATGTCTTTTTGTTTTTACGCCTTTATTGAGACATGATTGACCAACAAGAGACTGCACAATATTAAAGCGCACAGTTTGATAAGTCTCGTATTCTTTTAATCACAAAGCTTTGTAACAATCAGCATTTGTATTAGACTACTTAAAACTCTCTTATATTTTCAAACACAATCGTGTAATGATAAAACCCAAGTTTGCCTACAGTGAGGCCTTCTGCACCTGTAAGTTACTAGAAATCCCCCTTGGTTGGGAAAATGTGTTCCAGAATTTGAAACTCAGAAGCCAAAAGGATTTCTTTTCCCTTGACAAATTAGAGCTTTGCATTTTCAAACCAAGGCATTGGAGGCACTTGATTTGTTCTTGGCTGGAAATAAAAGATTTTCTCTAAATTGGGCCCCTCGTTAACTATAATTTCTCTATAGATTGTACTCAGTTCAGTAGAAGGAGTTTGTTGAGAGACAGAGGAGAACTTCTCTCAGTATTCTCAGAGACGTTCAGAGGGTTTCGGAGTGAGAGAGTGCCAAGCAGCAGACCCCAGCAAAGGTTTAGTTTTTACTGATTAGCTTATTCAACCAGCATTTACCGAGCCCCTGCTTTTTGCTGGGCTCGGCAGCCCTGCCCCATCAGTAGCTTACAAACTATTTTGAGACGTAAAATACAAGTTGTCAGTCCCTGCAGCAAGCAACTATGAACTGTAGGAAGCCAGCCTGGGAAGGAGGCTGGCAGTCGAGGACCCAGGATACTCCATATACACTTCCCCCGCCTCTGCCATGACACCCTGGTTTATACGGTTTGGTTTTTGACTCAATTTCCCAGATTCTTAACTTCTATTTTTTCCCCTGGAATATTCTTTCTGGAACTGAAATATTTCCCTGAACTCTAGCCTGCTTAGGTAAGCCCCAACTGTCAATGACTTTCTCAAAAAAAAAACCTGGCTCTTATTTCCTGATCCCTTAGCTGCTGGCTAATGTCCAGTTGCAAATGGACTCGTCCTCCAAACTGGCCTGACCACTGAGTCACCTTGGGTACTTGTCAAAATTACAGATTCTTAGGCTCCAATCCAAAAGTACTTGAATCAGAAAATTCTGGGGGAAGGGAGCCTTTCCAGATGAGGAAGCTGAGGCTCAGAGAGGCTAAATTATAGACCAAAATCAATACATGTGAGTGCAGAACCAGGAATAGACCCCAGATTTGTTCAGTCCCACCTTCTTGATTTTATAACTCAACACAGAAGAGGGTGTGGAGCCCCACCCCATGTCTTCAACCACAGCCTACTTATTTCATTTCCTGGAGTCATACATTTCCTCAGTCTTTTCAGAATATAATCCCAGATCACAAACTCCAAAGCCTACGATAGACCCGAGGGCGCAGGGAAGGACTAAAACAGACTGTGGCCGAGCGTGAGCAGCATCGGTGGAAGGCGGGGACTCTGGGAAACCAGAGTTCCTTCCATGTCCAAGGGGGCACCAGCTGTTTCCCAGTGAGGATGTGGGCCCATCTTCGCTGCAAAGTCCAGATTTTCAGTTGAAATCTCAAAATGCCAGTCCCATGACGACATTACACTGTCTAACACTCCACCTCACAGTCTCGAGACAGAAAACCTGTGGTTGGCCTTAAGAAGCAAGTTGCCGGGCGCCTGGGTGGCTCAGTTGGTTGAGCGACTGCCTTCGGCTCAGGTCATGATCCCAGGGTCCTGGGATCGAGTCCCACATCGGGCTCCCGGCTCAGCAGGAAGCCTGCTTCTCCCTCTCCCACTCCCCCTGCTTGTGTTCCTGCTCTCGCTGCCTCTGTCTCTGTCAAATAAATAAATAAATAAATCTTTAAAAAAAAAAAAAAAGAAGCAAGTTGCCATGCTGTGAACTGCAGCAGAGCAGTGGGGTGGGCCATATGGCAGGGAGCTACAGGCCGTCTCTAGGAACTGAGGGTCGCGGCCCTATAACCAGAAGGAACTGAATTCTGCCCACATCCAGCCATGTGAGCTTGGAAGAAGATCCCAGGTTCCAGGAAAGAACACAGCCCAGCCAGCATTTTGCTTGTACCTTTGTGAGACCTTAAGCAGAGGACCCAGCTAAGCCACGTCCTGACTCCTAACCTCCAGAAACTGCAAGATAATAAATGTGTGTTATTTTAAGCGACTAGGGTTGCGGCAATTCTTACACAGCAGTGGAAAACCAATACACCCTGTGAGCTCCGCTCTTCTCAGTGCTTCAAACTGCAGAGGCTCCTTCTCCCCATCTGCCATCAGCATTCCCATCCCTAACCACCCTGGTCTCAGCTGGCTGCCAAAAGAGAAGTGAATCTGGCAAACTGATTTACCATTGACCACTCACCTCCCCCTGCTAGGGAGCCTTTGCATTTCGAACGAGAGGGCTCAGAGTGGTGCTGGCTAAATCAAATACACAATTGACTCAAAATGATAGAATTTCAGAAAATCACTGCAGAAAAGTAGAAGTAATTTGGTGCTTGGAGATTGTCCCAATGGGCCCAAGGCCATACCATAGTCTTTACCTAGGAATAAGGTCAGCCCAGCCAAAAACATTCTACACTTGGAATGGAGCCAGGAGCTGCATTTCCACTTATTAGGAAGACTTACTAGGGAAGGCCTTCATTTTCTTCTCTGTCAAATAGGGGCGGGACCACCCCTGCCTCCCTCAAAAGGTTGTTGTGAGGATCATGCCCGTTTTTATATTCATGTAAGGTAATGGAAAATATATATTGGTCTCTGCCCCCAGTGACTGGCACAGAGCTCCTAAACCCTTGTAATTTCCTGGGTGTTAAGAACATCTTTTGTTCTCGTGAGGTGAAATCTGGGTGGGCTCCTGGATGTCCCCTGGATGAAGGATAGTCACAGGAGATACAAGCCATGATTAGAAACTTGGAATTTTCAGCTCTACACCCCCACCCTCCATTCTCTTGAGGAGGGAGAAGGGCTAGAAATGGAGTTAATCACTGATCCTGTCTCATAAAGTCATCCTAAAATCCCAATAATGTGGGTTTCAGGGAGCCTCCAGGCTGGTGAATGCATCCACGTCCCAGAGGGTGACACACCCCAACTCTGTGGGAACAGAAGCTCCTGCGCTTGGGACCTTCCCCGACCTCACCCTATATATCTCTTCACCAGGCTCTTCATCTGTTTCCTTCATCATGACCTTTAATAAACTGGTAAGCGTGTTTCCCTGAGTTCTGTGTAGCGCTCTAGCAAACTAACTGAACCTGAGGAGGGGGTCATGGGAACTTCCACTTTCTCACCAATTGGGTAGAAGTTGTGGGTAGCCGGGGGACCTATGATCTGCGTCTGATGTGGGGGCCTTCTCCTGACTGAGCCCTTGACCTGTGGGATCAGACCCTGATTCTAGGTAGGCAGCGTCAGAACTGAGTTAAATTTTAGAACACCACTGGTATCAGAGAATTTCTTCTGGGGTCACACATCTGGTGACCAGAAGTGTCAGAGGCGTCGTAAATGGGATAGCCATGTGAGAGTAAGAGAAAACACAGGGAGGAAAAGACTGCATTTTTCTCCTCAGTGTGAAAGCACTCTGTGAGTAAAGAAATATATCCACAAAAACAAAATGAAGTGATAAAGCAATCACAGGTCACTTAAGCCAAAAAGATCCCAGTGCACACGTTCTGCTCTCAGCCCCGCAGCTTCAGGACGGACCTTGCCCATGTCTGTTGTCAGACCTCTGTCTCCTTGCCACCTCTCAGTTTCAGCCAGAGGCTGACATTTACTTCTCCCAGCTTCCATGTAACTGACAAAAGCCAGGGAGGAACCGAGATGACTGTCCTCTCACATCCCAGCACGTAATTAACCAGGGAGGAAGAGGCTCCAGGAAGGTCACGCAGATGTCTGGGGAGTCCCCTGACACCAGACCAAAAACAGCCTGTCAAAGTCCCCAACCTCCAAAAATGAAATCACCCTTAGGGAGACCCAGAGCCCGAGCCCTTCAAACCCCAGCAGTCAGGCCCCCGAGCATTCTAGAACTCTTTCTCATCAGCAGGGATCCACTGTAGCCAAGTCCACATTTCAAATGGCAGGAGCAAGCAACCACTTTTCTCCAATGTCTGTGTGGCTTACAGGGAAACCCACATGAGGCAAGGTGTTTTATTGTATTCAAACAGTTAAGAAAAAGAGTGGGAAGGAAGGAAAGGATGGCTTATCCTCTTTATAAAGTCAAACAAACAGAGAAAACACAGGAGAAGAAATAAGCCATTCCTGTTTTAAAGCCAGGGGGAGATGTCAAGGATCACATGACTGCTTGGAAGACGGAAAAAACTCTCATTCCTCAACTAAATTATTAAATTATAGAATTTAATAAGGATAATAACATCATAGTAATTCAAAAACAGCTGCCACAATACTAAACATTTAATGAGTTCCCCACATGCCTGGCACTGTGTCAAATGCTCTCCATGCATGCTCTCAATCCTCATGATAGCCCCGAAGGAGAGTGCCCCAAGTTCACTGATGGAGGAACCAAAGCTTGGCGAACTTATGCAATTTATATAAGGTCATACAACTAGCAAATGATAGAGCTGGCCCTCGAAGCTGGCTAGGTCTGCCTCTAGAGCCTGTGCTCTTCCCCATTATGCCATCTTGCCCCCTCAAAATGGAAGTGCCCCCACTCCCCAGAAGGGCCAAGGATGCTGACCACAAACCTGCCTTTGCTTCTCCCACCATTGTTCTTCCAGGAGCCTTGTCAGATGTGCCTGAAGAAAGGATTCTCTCCCCAGTTCCTCAAACTCACCATGACCCTTCCCCTCTTCAGAGAAAAGATAATAAGCAGCACACGATAGCAGTTAATATTAACATTAGCACCAACACCATGGGTGTTTATTTCTTCTCCAGAAATAAAACATACCATTCTCAGAAAGTGGGAATCTTCTTTATGGGAGACAATCTAGGTAACTCAATTTCCCATGCAGCTTGGTGCCAAACAAACAAATGGATATAGTCTAGGAATCCGAGGAAGAAATTGTTGGCTTTGCCTAGAACACTTTCCCCTGCGTGGCTGGGACTTGACCCGAAAGCAATACCCTTTTATATTGTTGAGGTACTTTGCAAGACAAGGTGGGATTTTGACTGCCATCTTCTTTAAGGACTTAAAATTAGTAAGCAAGAGAGAGAGAGTTGGGAGCTAATACACTTATGGTAGCATCGAAGAAAGAAAAATAGGTTAAAAATTATGAAACGTTTGCAACCTGAAATGAACAGTGCATTTGGAGAATGTAAAGTTTAAGCAGAAATGAGAGCAAAAGCCATAGGAGTCCTGGTGGCCTCTGCATGACCGAGTAGATCACCATTAGATGGACATCTGGTACCCAAAAAAGGTCAGTGTTAGCCTTGATGTTGCTTTCTCAGCATTGTTCTTCCACAGAACAAATCTAGTCCTTCGCGCTGCTGGGAGTTTCCAGGATTACAATCTGGAGGTCTGTCTAATTATAAAGAAGGAAGGGAAGAAGCCAAGGAGGGAGGACCAGAAGGAAGACTGACAGAAAGAGGAAGAAAGGAGAAAAAAGTGGAAAAACAAAAACTCGGACTCCGAGTTAAACCCAGCAGCAATGAGTCAAATCTGCATAACAGCAACAAAAAGATTTTCAAGTTTCCAGGTGTGAAGCTTCATGAAATCGAGATATTAAAAAATATAAAAACAAAAATATCGGAGAGCATACAGGAATTCTTGGTATCAGAATCTGACCTGTAATTCAGAGGATAATAATAACGATGTTTAAGGCCACAGGAAAGAGTGGAAGAGCGGGGTAACACAGAATATTATTTTGAATGGTATTTGTGCTATCAAGGTAAACTAAATAGCAGTTTTCCAATTTCTGGTTTGCATAATAATAGCCGTCATTTGTTGAGCACCGTCTCTGTGCTAAACACTATTTGTAATACTCTATTTGACTAAATCTTCCCAACAGGTGTACCAGATAACTATAATTATCCTCATTCATACGTGAGAAAATTGAAAATGAGAGAAGGTAAGTCGCTCAAAGATACACAAGTAGTAAGAGGCAGAGTGGCTCGTGAGTGCCAGCCCCATGTGGCTAGACTACTCTCAAACCTGCTCAGTCATGAGCATCACCATCGCCACCACCAGCATCCAAACAATGCCTGTTGAGCAGTTTCCATAGAGTATCACTTCTAATCCCCACCACAACCCCTTGAGGTGGTAACTCTTGTTATTCCCATTTTACAGAAAGGGAAACTGAGGCTCAAAGTGGTTAAATAGTGCCCACGTTCACCTAGCTAGTATGGTGGTGGAGTTGGGATATGAACTCAGACAAGCTGACTTCATAGGCCAAACCACTGCATGCTTCAACATTCCATACATTTCAGAAATACGATACTTTAAAACATTCCTGTACAAATAACACGGAACTAGCGTTTTAGTGAATGTAAATGAACGGCTTGCTCTACTGCACTCTGAACATGAGAATTAGCAACGAAATCAGCTCAAATTCGGTTACAGGTCATTTAATGCAGAGACGGGTTCATTGTGTTTTGTTTCCATGTTCGCATTTTGGTGGAAAAAAATGCTGCAATGACGTAATCGTGATAAATCACACTAATAGTCTACTGGAGTTAGAAATCAACACCAGAGCTGATGGTTTTACTATCTTCCTAAAGCAACAATGAACTAACAAATTAAAAGAAATATTCTAAGCAGAAAACAGTAAAGGAGGTGCCTCGAAACCCTTCCTGTCTACAGGCTTTGAGGTGGATGTATCTGTATGGACACAAACAACCTGGGCCAGGAGGTCTTGGTAACTGATTGGGATTTCAGGTATATTTGTCTGGCAACAAACTGGAAAAATAATAAACTTTGAAAAGCTCGGCTTCTTTCTCCATTTCAACTTGCTCCCTGCACTTACACTTTCACAATACCTTGTCTACGTTGTAGGTATTTATCAAACAACTGAGAGGTCCTCTAGAAAGGCCACATCTTATGAAACATGAATTACAAGTCAGGATGAGCCAGGCTGTGCTACATTAAAACATGAGTCAGTGACTTACTCTACAGGGTTTAATTTCTTGCTCACACAGAGTGCCATGTCAATTGAGCAACTCCCCGGAGCATCTGTCCTTCATTTGGGGATGTCAGTTATCAGGCTGCTTCCATGGAATGGCTTCTCTATCTCAGCATCTGGCTTTCAAGCTCACAACAGCAGAAGGAGGGGAAGAGAGGGAGCCGGAGGATCACACGGAGGCTCTTAAATGCTTTGGCTTAGCATTGCACAATACTACTTCGTTGCCCGTTCATCCGCCGGCATGGCACTCACGGAAAAGAGGGTCCAGAAATACAGGGAAGCACATGAGTCTAGTGAGGAAGAAATGTCTGACACAGAGCATTGTATACGCATTTCCTTATTGGTACCATCACCACCACCACTACTACTATTACTTCTACCATTTATTTATCACAACCGAAGTTTGTTTTATTCACTTTTTTTAAAGAACAAACTTTGGGTCTCATTAATCAATTCCACTGAGAATATTTTGCTCCATTGATTTTGCTTTTATATGCAATCTTTTGCAAACTCATCCACTCTTTTTTTTTTTTAAGATTTTATTTATTTATTTGAGAGAGAGAGAATGAGAGACAGAGAGCACATGAGAGGGAGGAGGGTCAGAGGGAGAAGCAGACTCCCCGCCGAGCAGGGAGCCCGATGCGGGACTCGATCCCGGGACTCCAGGATCATGACCCGAGCTGAAGGCAGTCGCTTAACCAACTGAGCCACCCAGGCGCCCAAACTCATCCACTCTTTAGGACTTACTTCTGTTGTGCCTTTTGTATCTTCTTAAGCTGGGTACTTTATGTTCAAGTTTTCGTGGTTTCTAATCACCTGTAGGCTATGAATTTCCCTCTGAATGCCACTTTGGCTGCTTTCTGTGGTTTTGATACATACTACTATCATTGTGGTTTCATTCTGAATATTTTGCAATTTCACCCTGACTCCCTCTTCATCCCAAAAATGAATTATTTAGGAATGTGCTTTGCTAATTCCCAAATGTATAGATTTTGAATGATTCTCTTGTTAATTTATAATTGCATTACATTGTAATTAACATAACGTAATAAAATTTTAAAAATCAATAAATAACATGGTACCACCTATATGATAACAAAAAAAAAAAAAAAAACCGCTTAACAGGTCATTTCTTTTGTAGCATATTAGTGCTATATTTATCTCACTCTCTAAAGCAAGGTAAAGAATTACATTGGGAGCTTTCACCAAAAAGCCTACAGCCAAATGCTTCTTCAGACTACTGAGTCATCAGGATTTCCAGGGGCAGGTCTAGGCATTGTATTTTCACCTGCCCCTTCAACCACATACACTGCTGGTTGAAAACCTCTGCTCCAACTATTTTGTAGATCTGGAGTCTGAGGAATTGAGAGACTAGAAAAAGATGGCAGGAGGCGCAGATTGTGTTGTAGCAGAGAGGAAGAATTCTTCTTGGTCATATTAAGTAACTGTTCATCACTGTACCTCCGTTATCATTGCATACACAGCTCCTGGCACAGAAAGGGTACTAATAAATGTGGGGATTAGATTCATCAAGTTACTTATGCAAATAGGAGCATTACACAATGACAGCTAAAGGTCTGTATGACAGAAATAAAACCTTATTTCATCTTCTGAACCATCAGTCACTTAAGAGAAGGTGTGACAAGGTTTACATTATTTCTGTATCTTCTCCTCATACACAATGTTGAACACATAGTAAACACTTCATAAATATGTCTTAAATGTGTATTCCTTTTTCTACCACTGCTGGGACAAATTGTCACAAACTCAGTGACCTAAGACAACACAAATTTATCACCTCAGAGGTCTGGAAGTCAGAAGTTCAAAATGGGTCTCACTGGGCTAAGCAAGGTGTCAGCAGGGCTGCATTCCTTTCTGGAGGCTGTAGAAGAGATTGTTTTTCTTGCCTGTTCCAGCTCCTAGAGGCTATATGGTCCTTAACTGGTGAGTCCCATCTTCAAAGTCATCAAAGGCAGGTCTTTCCCACAGTGCCATTTCTCGGTTTCTGACTTTTTGCCTCTGCCTTGTTCCCTTAAGGAATCTTGTGATTACATTTGGCCTACCAGATAATCCAGGATAATCTCATTCTTTTAAGGCCGGCTGGTTAGCAACTTTAATTCCATCTGCAACCTTAAATCCTCTTGCCATGTAATATAACATATACACTGTTTCTGGTGATTAGGACATGCACCCCTTTGCGGGGGGGGCATTATTTTGTCTACAACAACATGTAAAACAAAACAAAACAAAAACAGGAAGAACAAAGGAAGAAATAAGAGTGAATGGACAAAATGGAGTGGTAACATTAATACCAGTAATAATAGTAATAAGTAACAAGATTCTGGAACAAAGCAAAAAAAAAAAAAAGATTCTCTATTCAATGCTATAAGCCAATTTCAAGTGAGCGGGTGCACACACACTCACAAACACACTAATATCCTGGTTAATTGATACCACAGCTGGGATATAACCATTTACTAATTAGACAAACTAAACAAGAAAGGAATGACATTTTGTTATATACAGAACTTTTGTAGAAAATGTTCTTGGGCACCTGGGTGGCTCAGTCGGTTAAGCATCTGCCTTCAGCTCAGGTCATGATCCCAGGACCCTGGGTCTGAGTCCCGCATTGGGCTCCCTGCTCAGCCGGGGGTCTGCTTCTTCCTCTGCCCCATTCATTCACTCTCTCTCACACACACAAAAATAAATAAAATCTTTTTTTAAAAAAGTTCTCAAATTCCTTTCTTCCTGCAAAAAAGATTATTTTCTTGCCCCTTCCATTCCAGCTCACCTCTAACATTTCTGGAAAATTTGCAGGAGGATAGATAAAAGTCTCCTCATTTGCCTACCTACCTTAACCCATCACTGTACAAGGACGGCTAGTGACTGTCCCAGGGCACTCATGAAATGGAGCACTGTTGGCCTGAATGACAGGAGGAGGCTCTTATGCAGAGAGCTAGAGAAATCATTCTGTATGGTTACCCAACCAGTTTGCTGGAGGAACTTTTGTGGCTAAAACTCCATGGAAACCAGTTGTGGGGACAGTGATGTTCCCCAGAGATTTTAGAATCAACTTTTTCATCATTTGAAACCTACATATTGGGAAATCTCTCCAAAATATTGCGTAAAAGAACAATCATACTGAATCGATACTGCATGAAAAGATACAACAGCATAAAATAAATTCTTTATTACCATGCCTTGTCAAGAGGATTCTGAATGTGATTTTAACAATTCTTTCTGGCTGGGAACCTCTGTTATTTTCCTGTTCCACAGGAGTAGGTGGAATACCAGTATTCTTTTACATGTTTGGGACATTTTTAAAAAGGTTTTAGGTTATTGTTTCTGCTATTTTGTTTTTGTTACTGTCAGTGGTCCCTTTTTTGATTTTAGTTGGCAGTGTGGCTTCCTTTAGCAGCTTCCTTCCCCTTCTCGTTTGTGGAAATAGTAACTAGGATACCAAGCTAGTTAGAATTGTAAGTAAAATGAGGTTAAACAGGCTCCTAACAAAGCTCTCTCTTGCAAGTGCACGAGATTTCAGCCCAAACCAGAGTGACATCGCACACGGGGCTGCCCAGTCCAGCTGGAATTTGTAAGTCTTTGACATCTATTTGGCTACTCAGAAGTTATTTTTACCTCTTTTCTATTTTTGTTGTGAATAGGTTAGTGTGAAATAGTTATGTTTTGGCAAGATGAAATACTGCTATATTTTTCAACGTGCCAAAGCCTTGAAATGGAATAAAAGTTCCTCAGTTCTGGGACCGGGAGGTGGGGGAGGGAAGCCATGCCCCTTTCAATGTTTATGACAACTTGATATAAAAACCAGGACTTCAGTCTAAATACCCATTAGTAGACTAGGCAAGTGTGGCTCATCTGTATAACGATGCAGCTATGAACTTTGTATGCCATATACACATTCACTGACTGGAAAATATGTCCATTGTCATATGGTTTAGTGAGGGGAGGAGGGAGCATGCTGAGAGAAGAATGTTTCCCTCTTTGTGCCCCAGCACACAGTCCTGAGATAGATTTCATAAGGCCCCTCAGGAGGTGCGAGCAGGTCGCCCACAGCACCATCCCACACAGTAATGCTTCCTTATGTTGGCTGTCCCTCTTTCCCGGATTCACTCCCTCAGTCCTAACTCCCGCTCCCTGCCATCAACTCCCCGGGCCACTGCACAACAGCCTGTGTCTCAGGTTTTGCTTTTGAGAGAAGCCAGGTAAAGAAAGACGCTGTCAAATTAAGAACATGATGCATGGAGCTGCTGTACCCATCTTGCAACCCTCAGGGGAAGACCAAGAGAATGGCCAAAAAACTGATGTAGAAGCACGGTGTCACTGGGCTTTAGAACAAAGCGTACCTCTAGACATCTTGTTCCATGAAAAAAACAAATCTCTATTAAGTCACTCACAGTTGAGTTGGGGTTTCTGTTATCTGCAGCCAAAAGTACTTTAAATGATACTCACAGCCAGTCAACGTCCTTCTTGGGAATGCTCTATTTAGAGCTAAAGGCAAGGGATAAGCCCTCTATGTGGGGAAGCCTGGAGTTGGGAGCCAGGCAGCCTCTGTGAACCGGAGTTCCAGCTTGTGGAGTATGCTGGTCTGCGAGAAGCAGAGAGAAAGACAGAGACATTGAGTCCCGTGGTTTAAATTCTTCTGCCAGTGAATTCCTCTTTTTGCCAAAAATGGTTGATTACAGAGTTTCTATCACTTGCAAACAGAATTCCCACCTAATTGAAGTGTGAGCTCATTCTTGTTTTACACAAAAAAAGGGAGTATGTTCATCTAAGCCTGCAAAAAAATGTGTATAGATGTACTCACAGCGACCAGTAATCATTTCTCCGGGAGTTAGAATAGAGGTGAATAAGGACATATGTTATCATTTTTACTTTATAAACTTCTCAGTGTTTAAACTTGTTATTACCAGCTTGCATCATTTGCACAATTTTAAAAGACTAAAAACTTCAGAAACTGTGAGAAAATAAGTGTGTGTTGGTTTATGCTGTAAATTTGAGATATATGGTAATTGGAAACTAATAGACATGATTCATTACAAACCTGAGAACCACTGCTTACAAATGACCCAACAAACCTCACACAGACAACCACAGATTCTAACACCACATAAAACTAGCAACAATGTGCCCAGTAAGGAACTGACGCTGGGAAGTTGTCTCCAATCCGCCTGTGAGCATAGCCCCCAACCCCAAACACATACATAATTTCATTATTTCTCCCCAAATCCACCCCAAGTAAGTCCACAATGTAAGTTTAAAAACAACAACATAAAATAGCATTTTGTTATACATATAAAAGCAGGTTCATCCACTCACCCCTTTCCAGCCCAATGTATTTCTAGACAGAAAAATCTAGAGCTGGGGCACCTGGGTGGCTCAGTCTGTTGAGCATCTGCCTTCTGCTCAGGTCATGATCCCAGGGTCCTAGGATCGAGCCCGGCGTCAGGCTCCCTGCTCAGCGGGAAGTCTGCTTCTCCCTCTCCCTGCTCATGCTTTCTCACTCATTCTCTCTCTCTTTCTCTCAAATAAATAAAATCTTAAAAATAAAAATTTTAAAGAAAAAAAGAGAAAAATCTAGAGCTGCCACAGCTCCATGAGTCTGTGCAAGTAGCCTGGAGTGTTCCCAGAGGTGGGAAGTATGCCGAGTCAACCTAAGCACCCAGGCTGGTGGGATGCAGCCAGGACCCGAAAGGATGGGGTCATGGGAAACTGATACAGTTGGCTCAGCCACAAGCCACTTGGTAAATGGACCAAAGCACATAATTGTAGGGACATGACATTCTTAGAGTGGAGATGGTGTCAGCAAGCAGAGCACAGACAGCTAAAAGAAAGGCAGGTGACAGTTCTGAGCGACGCCCCAGGACCCCAAATGTCGGCTGGAGGATGCCAGGAAGAGGATAGAGGGAGAGGACCAGCAAGATCTTGTGTGAGGGTAGGGGGTTGGAGACAGCATCTGATGAGAGGTGAGACCCAGAATTCCAGGCAGGGAGACTGAGGCAGAAATTCAGGGGTATGAATAGCAAGAGCTATACGTGCACACTTACTCTATGCTGAGTGTTCTGAACTCCTTTCTCACTTAATTGTCCCAAAAATCCTGTGAGGTGGGAACTTTATTATCTCCATTTTTCAGATGAAGAAATAAGGTAGACAGTAGTGTGATTTGCTCAAAGTCACACAGCTAGTCTATTAGTTTAGGCTGCTGGAGCAAATACCACAGACTGGGCGATTTAAAAACAAAAACTTATTTTCTCAGCATTCTGGAGGCTCAAAGACCAAGATCACGGTGCTTGGCAGGGTTGGTTTCTGGTAAAGCCTCTCTTCCTGACTTGCAGATGGCTGCCTTCTTGCTGTCCTCACACAGCCTTTCTTTTGTGTAGAGAAAGAAAGATCTCTGGCTTCCCTTTCTCTTCTTACAAGGACACAAGTCCTATGAGATTAGGGACACCACCCTTATAACCTCACTTAACCTTAGTGACCCTCTTTTTTTTTTAAGATTTTATTTATTTATTTGACAGAAAGAGAGAGACAGCGAGAGAGGGAATACAAGCGGGGAGGAGGCAGGGTGGGAGAGGGAGAAGCAGGCTCCCCGCAGAGCAGGGAGCCCAATGTGGGGTTCGATGTGGGGCTCGATGTGGGGCTCGATGTGGGGCTCGATCCCAGGACTCTGGGATCATGACCTGACCCGAAGGCAGCCGCTTAACGACTGAGCCACCCAGGAGCCCCACCTTAGTGACCTTCTTAAAGGCCCTATCTCCCAACGCAGTCACATTGGGAGCTAAGGCTTCAACCGATGAATTTGGAGGAGGGGGAGGAGGGGACACAATTCAGTCTATAAGAGCTAGCCAGTAGCAAACAGTGTGACTCCAGAGCCTAATACTCTTTGTGGGGGTGTGTTTTTACATTTTATGGAGGTACAATGCAAATACTATAGTTCAGTGATCTTGAATAAATGCATACATCCCCGTGCCCCACGTTCCTGGAGAGACTGACACAGCACTCGTGACCACTGTGCTCTCCCCCAGGATCCGCTGACAGGAGATGTTGCTGCTGGTAGGAGTCATGGCAGCCAGGAGCCCCTCCCGGCCCCGCAGACACAAGGTTTGCTCCCAGTGAGACTCGATTCCCACCTCCCCCCGACCCAACACACACACACACACACACACACACACACACACACACACAGGGCTCCTTGCCTGGGCCAGTCGTTATCTCTGCTGCTCTGAGCTGGATCCCAGGAGACTGACCCTTGTGAGCGGCGTTTCCCAGGGGATTTCGCCCCCTCCCTCTCTGCCTAAGGCAGTGTCTCTGGCATCTCCTCTCCGGCCCCAGCTTTCAGCAGACAGACAGACACCACGCGACCCTCATGCCTCTTCCTCCGCTTTAGTGTAAAGCACCTCCCCTCCCCCTCCCCCGCCCCCACCGTTGACCTCCAGCTCAGTAGTAGCAGTGGCTTCCAGCTATTTCCATTCTTTGGGTTATCTCACCATCCATTGTCTGGCTTCTCAGCTCTTCCATCTCCTGTATAAACACTTATCTGCATTAAATTCCCTCTGTTTCAAATGCTCAGCATGGTTTCTCCTGTCCTGGTTACGCTTTTATAGTACACTGATCGGCTCCCGACTTGTCAGGACCGGCCCAGACACTGGGGCGGCTCTAGGCGCTAGTTGGAGCCTGTGCACAGAGGCTGGAAGACCCCTCAGCACAGATTTCCCCAAGAGGATACCAGGGACTATATTTACATTTGTTCTGCCCCTGTTGACATCTGCTTGGGCCACCTTGCGAGCAAATGGGCACTTTCCTCTTTCATTGCCCATGGCTCACCTGTTTTTCAGGTGGACCTCTGCAAGCTGTCAAGACTAGAGTGTCTTTATCACCTGGTTCTTCAGCTATTGTCATGACACCAAGCTACTAATTGGATTTGCCCGACTGCCACTTATTTTCAAAAAAACCAGGCTTGTCTATATGAAGCGGTTGGGAAGAAAAGAATGACTAAGGAGAGCGACGCAGGACACTCAAACAAGAGTCTTCAACAGCCTGCGGGTATCCCCTGGGATCCTGCCAACCAGCTTAGGGGGTGCGGGTGGGAGCCTACACTGAGGCTTAAAAGAGACAGAATCCTGGTCACTCCAGTTTCGGTTACGGCAGCCGCTGGCTAACTGTAAAATCCATACGGAGTAGATCCCCGGGACTACAGCAGAAGGACCTCCATCTTTAGTTTGGCTGCAAAACCAAGGCTTGTCTTCCAAGAGCCTTTGGCTTTAGAAGGGAGAAGCAGGAGGCAGGCTGCACCCCAACTGGCTCACCGCCCCATATCCCGGGACTTCTCCAGAACGGTAACAGCTGTGAGTCGAGTTTCCTTTGCTCGGCCCACACCACCTAAGTGACGGGCTGGGGGCCTGTCCTGATTGCAGGAGCAGAACCCCCTGCTGTCAGGGGGTCAAAGGAAAACAGGCAGTCCCCACTTCTCCTTCACTCTGCATGATAAATCACTTCGGTCAGGAGAAATGTTGTGAAACAACCTGGCAGCTAATGGGAGAAATGTAACCGAAGAAAAGAAAGCAATGAAGAAAGAGTCCCGTTAGTCACAGAGCTTTTCATCCGAACCAGCGAATAGGCTCTGGCTTTCTGCGGGAATAATAAAAATTGCAGTTCTGCACTGTGTTAGCTCCTCGAACAAAGGCAGCTCCCGAGAAGGTCACCCTTCGGGGCTTTGGAGTTGGATTAGTTTTCACTGGGTGAAGGCATACGTGAAACGGAGAGACCCCGGGCCCTTAAGGAAATAAAAGACGGAAATAAGCTTGCTTTTCAAACGAGGAAAACACTGCTGTGGGGCAGCTCCACTCTGGTCCACTCAACACCTGATGAGCAAAGAGCACTGCCTCCGCCCCCGCTGGAATCTTCCCACAGTGGACAGGCAAGTCCAGAGGCTCAGGGGCACGCCAGCACCGTCTTCCCGACCTTGGAAAATAGGGTGACGGGAGGGCTGGAGGAGATAGTGCAATCCAAAGGAAAATCCCAAAAGCTACAAGTTACTATAAGAGGAAAAACCTCCAAGCAGGCGGCTGGAGCTATTTTAGGGGTAAAGAAATACTCTTTGTGGAGAAATGTTTAGAAACACACACACACACAAAGAATGTATGATATCATATTATAGGAACAAAATGTTCTCTCCACAATAAAAAGCCGGTACGGAATTGGTTATTTTAACATCACATAAGCCTAATGCATGCCACCTAAGCAGCAGTCCGTTTGAGGTAAAGAAATTGGGGCTTGGTAGCTCTATCTTAACCATTCTTCACCCTCCCACCCCCATCTGGCCAAGCTCCTGCCTTCAGCACCCCCTTCCTCCAAAGGCTTCCAGGACACTCAGAATTCTCTGAGAAGGCTGTTCCTCTAAATTATTCATAGTACAGTGCTACTTACTTCCACCCTTCCTTTCCCAGAAGTATTTGCCACGTAAGAATCCAGTGAAAATGAGCAATGCTTGAACAAATAATCACTCCTGGTAAAATTTCAAGCACTTGTAGAGATTTCATTGGGGGTGGAGGGAGAGGCGTCTCTTACGCTCAGCTTAAGTAACACAACGTATAAAAATATGTTATGAACTTGACCTCTTTTAGAGCATTCATTCACATTGTATGGATGTGAGAACATCATTTTTTTGAATGCTGACTTTAAAAATTGGAGATCACAACTTTCAATCAAAATAGCCATGTATCTAAAGAAGGCCAGCAAGAAAATATTGATGAACTTGTTTCCAAATAGTGTTCTCCTCATGCTTGAACTTTTACATCTATACATGTATGAGAAAGCTATTTACGATAACCAACAAGACTTTCTAAAATCCTGTTGGATCTTGCCACACTTTTCTAGCAGTGCACCAAAAAAATTTGGAAGTGCTTTATCCAAATTCATACTCTGGTCCTGGTAAGGATAAAACACAATGAATGGTCTATGTCCATAGCTACAATGATAAGGGATTCCTACTATAAAATTGACATTCCTGACTATGGCCGACCATTACCAGACAGCTACAATAATCCTTCTCAATCACATGCTCTTTTTTGATGAGACTTGGCCACTCTTCCTTCCCATCAGTAGTTGGAGTCCTCTCCCCTTAAATCTGGGCTGGCTTTGTGACTTGCTCTGACCAACAGAATCTGGCAGGAGGGACTCAGTGCAATTTCTAGGCTTAGGACTTAAGGAAGACTTAGAATTTCCATTTCACCCTCTTGGAGCCCGAAGCCTCCAAGTAAGGAAGTTCAAGCTATTCTGCTAGAAAGAGTCTCCTAGAGAAGCGCCAAGGTGCCCAGCCCTGGATGAGTGAGTGAAGCCTTGTTGCATCCTCCAGCCTTAGTCACGACTGACCCGCACATAGAGAAGAGAGGTAAGCCTTCTGCACTGAGTCCCGCTCAAATTGCAGACCTACAAAATCACAAGCGAATGAATGCCTTAAACTTGTTTTGGGGTAGTTTGTTACATAGCAGTAGATAACCAAAACACCAACCTCTTTCAAAAATGACTGAATTGTGTATAGCTATCCAGATCTGACATATCAAAGATGAGATACTTGACCTCAGAAAGCATAATCTGTTTCAGTACAAACATGTGAATGATCAAAGTCCAAAGTATGCCCCAAATCAGAGACTGCTCCCCAAATATCCATGCTCCCCTTCTTCTAGGATGGGTAGTGGTTCTCAAAGTGTGGTCCCAGACCAGCAGTATCAGCAACACATGGGAGCTTGCTAGAAATGCAAATTCTTGCCTCCCACTGAATGAGAAACTTGTGTTTCAACAAGTCTTGCAGGTGATTTTGCTGCATTTAGAGCTGCTATTCTATAGCAGTAACACTTGTGATGTGTAGTTGCTATATCGGGCCACCTGGATAAAGACTAGGTAAAATGGCTGGGTAAGGCCACAACTAAGTTCTGGTCAGCAAGAAATAAGCAAAAATGGGGAAAAGGGGTGTTCCTTGTCTGTCTCTCACCTTCATGCTGGCTGGAATTCAGATGTGATGGCTGGAGCCCCAGGAAATGTCCTAGACCGTGAGATCTTCCTAGGGAATGAAACCATGCACAGCAGAGCAACGAGATGGGAGGAGCCGGGGTCCTGACTCTATGCAGCTGCCACTTTAGCTCTGGACTGACTCCCTGACTTCCTGAACATGACAAGGAAATCCCTATTTTGCTGATGCCTCTTTTTTTTTTTTTTAAGTTTTCTGTCCCTTCCAGTTAAATCTGACCCTAATACACCATCCTAATAAAGTAGTCCTTCTTCACCTCACCTACGGAGATATTCTTTAGTATAAAAATATTTTATTTTCCTTGTTTGTGATAAGCCATCTTTTAGATTATTTCTTTAGTTGTTTATTAACTGTCTCCCTATTTGACCGGAAGCTCCACGAGGGCAGTTTTGTTTTCTCTATTACTGAATCCTCAATGTGTAACACACTTCTACCTTCACAGTAGAGACTTAGTGAATATCTATTGAATCAAACGGACAGATGGAAGGATGGATGTAGGCAAACCAAATTTGTCCAGTTTTTCAGCACTCATTAACTGACCAAGCCTCAAAATAAATCTTTTTTTAAAATACTGAACATCCAGGGGTGCCTGGGTGGCTCAGTTGGTTAAGCATCTGACTTTGGATCAGATCATGATCTTGGGGTCCTGGGATTGAGCCCCACGTCGGGCTCCACACTCAGTGGGGAGCCTGCTTCTCCCTCTGCCTCTTCCTCTGGCCCTCCCCTTGCTCGTGCTGTCTCTCTCTCAAATAAATATAAAATCTTTTATTATAATAATAATTAATTAATTAATACTGAACATCCAGCAAAACTATCCCCCCAACATCCCACCTCTGTTCCACATTTTAACACAAATTTGAAGTAATAATAATAACAACCAACATTTTTGTAAGCCTTCAAATGTGCCAAAGACAAATTCCAGTAGAGGGGCATTTTACATTATACTTGACCAGTATTCCTCAAAACTGTCAAGGTTAACAAAAACAAGAAAGCCAGAGAATTGTCACAGCAAACAGAACCTAAGGAGACACAATTTTACTGGATGTAATATAGTATCCTGGATGGGTCCTAAAACAGAAAAGGGCATTAGGTAAATACTCAGGAAATCTGAATAAGCTACAGACTTTAGTTAATAGTAATGTATCAGTATTGGTTCTTTGATTGTAACAAATGTACCTACTAATGTACCATGTTAATAATGGGAAACTGAGCTTGAGGTGGGGTGAGGGGAGGATATATAGGTGTATTTATTCTCTGTACTGTCTGCTTACTTTTTCTGTAAATCTAAAACTGTTCTAAAAAAAATAAAGTTTACTAATAAAAGAAATATGCCAAAGACTTACATATATTAACTCGTGTTACACGTATTAATTCTCATAAAGACTGAAATGGGGCCTATGATGAGACCTATTTTATAGATACAAGAGTACACTAAGTTCAATTTCCCCAACACCTTGAGGCTTAAACTGTATGTTTCTTCTGGATCAAAATTTATTTGATTTAGTCATTTTAATAATGCATATTGATTAATGTGTGTCACCCAGGGACTGAGCTTAGGTGATTCTATGAAAAGAGTCAACATTTGGAAGGCAGAAAGGGCCTTGTATCTGGCTACTGAAATTCAAAGGGCACAGGTAAACTTCGTAAAGAGCATATACAAATTCTAAAATGTGTTATATTTGTGTTGACAGTACATACACTCCTCCAATAGCTAGAAACAACTGAGCTTGACATCTAATTATCAAGAATAATTATTTAATATGAAGCCACCAGATGGCACAGATTGTCAAGCACACATAAATCATACATTGTAAGTTAGAAAGCTGATTTGAGAGTGGATTTGTGTCTCGTCCCAAGTACTGAAATAGCTAGGGCTCTCTCTCCGAGAACAATCCTTGGTCTGCACTGAAAGAACACCTCAAATGAGAAAAATCTCTATGTCATTGCATTCCTTTCTAAAGAAAATCACTATAAACTTCCTTAACTATTATTTTGGCTAGCAGAACCTCAGCATTTCATGACTGGCTACTCTACTGACCAAAACAAAGATTGAGGCTGGTCAGACTGGAATTCCTGGCCAATGTAGTTGGACTGTGAAATGTTATCAGGGCTCATGATAAACAATGGGGTACACCCAGACAGAACTAAGCTTTGTTGAAACACCTGTTTACAAAGTTTATTGCCTATGGGATTTGACTTCCTTACTCGGTAAGGTAATCATAGGTAGTAGTGTCCAATCTGAATTTCCCCCTGAAACAATACCCAAGGGACAATTTCGCATCTGTGATTTCATTGCTTCTCATGATTCCTTTAGCCACCTCAGTCTGTTTATCAGGAAACAAGTTCAGCTGAGGCATTGGCTCCTTCACAAAATCTTTCTTGACCTGCTCAGTGCGGGCCATTTCCATACACTTCCATGGCACCTTGTGCTGATCTAAGTCATGGGATTTATCACACGTCAGTGCAATTCAACAAGTATTGAGTGGATGCCTCTCGGGCACTGTTCTAGGCACTTGGGAATCATCAGTGAACAAATTAAAGATGTCTGCCCTTGTGAGAAATCTAATAAGCAATCCACTGTAATCAATAAGTAAATTTTATAGTATGTTATCCTGCTAAGTGCTATGGAAAAAGAAAACGTGGAGTGTGTTAAGGGAGGCAGGGTGGACTGGAGTACAGAGGGAGGTTCGGGTTGCGGTATTAATTCAGATGGCCAAGGGAGGCTTCAGCGAGAACATGAGCAAAACCTGAAGGGTGTGAGGGAGTTAAGCCCACAGATCCTGGAGGCAGTTTCCAGGCAGAGGAAAGAGAGGGCAAATAGAGCATGCCTGGTGAGACTGAGAACCAGCCAGGAGGCTAATGAGTCTGGAGGAAGTGCCCAGAAGGGAGTAGGAGGAGAAGAGGGAGGTGAAGCAGGGAGCATCAATTATGTAGGGCTGGGGGAGGGGGGCCACTGCAAAGACTTTGGCTTTCACTCTGAGTGAAACCTGCAGCTAATGCTTGGTTTCAGGTAGAGGAGGACAAGAGCTGACTTAGTTTTGCAAGATTCGTTCAGGCCACTGTGTTGACGATAGACCTGTAATGGGGCCAAGACAAAAGCAGAAAAACCTGTTGGAGGTGGTTATAGGTGAAAGATGATGATGCCTTAGGCTAGAGAAGCAGCAGTGGAGGAAGGCAGATGCGAGCCAAGTTCTGGATTTGAAATCTTGGTGGGATTGGACGTGGGGTGTAACAAGCAGAAGACAGACAAAGGTGACTCCAGGAATTTTGTCCTGAGCAACTCCTACAATGGACTTAACCATGAACTAACATGGGGAAGACCATGGAAGAAGCAAGTTAGGATGTGACGTACAGGAATTGAAGAGAGATTGTGAATTTGGTTGTTGCCTGAGAATGGTCTGTGGGCACTTCCTAGAAAGACAGAAGAAGCACAAGGAGACTGTCTGGCAGTGGTTTGCAAGAAAATCTGGGATTCGGCAGAGGATTCATTTTAGGAGTGCTGCATTTCTAATTTCCAACACTTGATATCACAGAAAACACGAAAATCAACGTCTCTGACAAATTAGACTCTGAACACACCACGGTTCCTTTGCCTGAGGATGAAATATGATTTTTAAACTCTGTCTAAATCAGTCTAAAATTTTTCAATAAATAGAAAATAATTTTGATAAGAAATCATGTAATGGTTTAATTGATGGTTTTTTCTTAGTGACACAAAATTATCTTTTAACTGGATGCAGTAAGTATGGTGATAAAAATACCTAATACTTACTAATCTCTTACAGTGAGTCAGGGGCAGTGCTAAGCGAGATACAGGGATTTTTCTCATCCCACCTCACGACAATCCAGCGAAGTCGCTCAGTACCCCACCCCACCCTTCGTAGAGAAAGCTCCAAGCAGTGAAGAAAACCAATGTGTTTCCTGTATGCCCCCATACAATCTCTGTACTCTGCCGTTTTTTCCTTAGAAGAAATCCTTCACCTCTGATTTAATAAATTCCTCACCTTTGAGAATTTTAAGAATGTAATCTTTAGGCCGGGTCTTTCACACCTACCCTCTCTTCCACTCAGCCCTCTCGTTCCAGTCTTTTGTGCTCTGTGTTTTGGGTGTTGAGTTTGGTTCACTCTGTTCTAGTCAATGAACAGGCACAGAAGGAGGTGCTGGCCCAAAGCAATGAGTAAGACTCTGTCCCCAGCCCCGAGGCGCTTAGAGTCCGTCTGGGCAGGCAAATTCATCCCTGAATGGGTAATCTACCTCCTTACACACCAGAGGTGCTCTGAGGGTGTGTGTGCAGCGAGCTCTGACAGTGAACAACAATTTAGGACAAGTCCCAATGGAAAGAAAGAGAGGGTGTTTTTAAAACTCCTTTGGCTTCGTGCTATGTTATGGGTAATGGCGGTAAACATTCCTGGGCTGCAGCAAGCTGCTTCAGGAGTGTTTTGATTGTAGGTCTTTTCACACCTTGCATCATGTAAGCCTAAAGTGCAAACACTGTTTAATCTTGGACCAACAATGACAAATGAGGTTATATAAAAGTGAAACCAGGATATTGTATGTCGATTAGAGTTCAATTTAAAAAAAAAAAAAAGTCCTGAAAATGATTCAGTGCTGCCTTCCTGGAAGAAGTAGGAGAAACGCTGATACACAAATACAAAAGTATTCTACTGGTTCATTTTAAAACCACAGTGACAAAAACTATTTAGCACTGTGCCATAAAATGGATATTAGTAACATTACAGGTGTCAGACGGTAACATACTAGACAATAATATTTACAGATTGGTTAGATGAAATCTACACAGGGTAAGTTTACTGGTGGGAGGGACAAAAAAAGGATGGGGTCCATCCTGGAAGAAAATCAGTTAGAGAGAAAAGACTCCGTGATCCTAGAATAAGACGCCACCCTGTCAAGAGCCAGGGCTGAGAGCATGCCAAATTCTAGTAAATTCAATTCCATTTCACTGATGTTTATAACCCCCCTTTGTAGCTTGAGAACAGATTACTAAGGGACCTCTTATTTTAAGAGGATCTCAGAACTGTGAAGATATTCATTCCCACCCAATAGATTAGGATGAAACAAAGTTATTTTTCTTATCTGCAAATGCA
Organism: Mirounga angustirostris; assembly: GCF_029215605.1. Taxonomy (NCBI): domain Eukaryota; kingdom Metazoa; phylum Chordata; class Mammalia; order Carnivora; family Phocidae; genus Mirounga; species Mirounga angustirostris. The sequence continues at coordinate 167,294,425 of NW_026991711.1, forward strand.
CGACCCTAATGATATAAAATCTGCTTGTGCTGAGGAGGCATGGGCATGCATGTCTTCCTCCAAGTTCTGTTGGCAAGAAGATATTTCCTGGAAGAAGCAACACTGTGGTTAATGCAGTATACAGAACCATAAATTGTAAATTGTCATTGACAAGTTCTTTAAAAAAAAATATGTCAAATACTGAAACATAATAATCTAGCTGACAGGACCAGATTCCTTGCTAAGAAAAGTCTACACAGAGGGCGCCTGGGTGGCTCAGATGGTTAAGCGTCCGCCTTCGGCTCAGGTCATGATCCCAGGGTCCTGGGATCGAGTCCCATATCAGGCTCCTGGGTCAGCGGGGAGTCTGCTTCTCCTTCTCCCTCTGCCTCTCTCCCTGCTCATGCTCTCTCTCTCTGTATCTCTGTGTCTCAAATGAATAAATAAAATCCTTAAAAAAAAAGAAAAGTCTACACAGAGAAGGGACACTGGCCATCATGACATTGACATTTCTAAGGGTTCTTATGCTCATTTGTTGCTTGGTGATGTGTAAAGGTAAAAAGATTTATTCACTCCTTCCCTATCATCCTTACACACCCAAACAAGAAAACTCTCACTAAATTCCTTGTAGAAAGAGGAAGAGGGGGAGGGCTTATAAGCATGGGTGGGAGGAGCTTTTGAAAATAGATAGCACTCCTTGGTAGAAATGGTTTGTGTGAGAAAAAGAAAACTTGAAAACCACTCGTTAAGTATTTAACTGCACAAGTCAAATGCCTTGATATGGTGAGTTTTAGGAGACACAGCGACTCCTATCTCAGAAACTAACCAGGTTTTGACAGCCTTGCACTGTGCAGAGATGGGATGCTTCTCAGGGTGTGGTTTAAACCTCTATATCCCGCACCTGAGTATAGGCAATCACAATTCCTGTTAGGACAGGAGTTGGCTGTGTTGTTTTCCAGGGTCACCAAGACAACATTCATGACTAAACCACAACCAACAGAGACCAGAAGCCTTTTATCAAGATACATGTAAACTTCAGCATTAAAACTGACAGAGTTACTGACTACTTCATCATTTTTGCTCATATATTGAAAAGAAATGTCACTATTCCAGGGAAGAAATGAGCTCTGGTACTTCTGAAATGCAATCTGTAATAAACTGTATTTTACTTTATCACAGTAAAAGCACCAGTTGTTAAGCCCTCAAAGACATTTAGTATGGATATTTGGTCTCCTTTTAATAAGCTTTGGGTAGCATGAGCATAAAGCCTGAAGGGAAAGAAGCAAGAACCTAATGAACCAGTTAAAAAGGCAAGAGAATCCCTATGTTTTTATATTATCATTACGTATGCCTTAAGTATCTGACTATTAACATGAGAGCAGTGCTGGCAAAAATGCAGAATTTGGACAGGACTGCAAAAAAAGTAAGCGTGTTAACCGTAGAAAGTCAAATGTCTTCACCTCAGGGTCGCTGATGCTGCTTTCCCATGGTTTCTTGGAAAAGACAACTGTTTTCTTTGGACTCTTTCCAGGTGCTTTATTGAGAGGGCAAGCTGGATGAAGAGGAGGATATTGTAAATAACTTTGTCACGGAAGGACAAGGAGCGCTGACCTCAATATGCTTCTGTTCTTTCTACATAAAATTCTCCAAGGACAATCGCGCAGAAGGCAGCATAATCAGAGGTATAGCACTGGCCATTTGCTGATTGTCCTCGGACCATAATTCTCAAATACCTTCATCCTAGAGCTTTACTTGAATACCCTAAATCAGTGCTTCTAAAACTGTGACCAAGGACCACATTTTTTAAAATTTCCAATCCATTGCAGATGTTTGTAAAATACAGTAAAAATGAATTACGAGGAAAAAATTTAAAAACAAAGAATACAAAATAGAACCCTCACATTTTGTTTTACTGATTTCAATAGACATAAAATACTCTGTTGAATTGCTATTAAAGTTTATAAATGCTTGCTCTCAATTTCTGTACTGAGCTTGTGGCAGACAGGTAATAAAAATTCCCAGCTACAGTTTCAGAAGAACTGCCTAAACACACACAAAAATGCAAACACGGGACACACGCACGTCACGGAGGCGCACATACACAAGCACACAACACACCGTGTAGGTAAACTTCTACCCACTTAAAAAATAATTTAAATTTATATTAAATTATTACATTACATAGTTTTTGAAAAAACTCACTTTGTACAAAAAAAAAAAAAAAAAGCTGATGAGGAAACAGCAGTCTCTTACCATACCACTCCGAATCTTCTAGCATCCTATGCCCAGAGAAGCGGCCATCTAATGGTCAGACTTGTCACAAAGCTATCACCTTCCATTTCTCCCCCTTTGCCAACCTGACCTTCCTCCTGAAGCTCTCTTCCTCCTTCTCACAGGTGCTGTCATAAGTATTCCTTTTGCCTCTCTTCTCTTCAGGGGTTCCCTTTGAGATAGATTATATTCTTGTTCAAAATATTTGCTGTTCCTTACCCCCTTGACGGCCTACACCATGACTTGTGATGTTCCACCCTATGGAAGGATTTTACATCTCAACCATGTTAAGCTCAGAAGTCACCATGTCACTTCAATCTTAATGCTCATGTTTTTCAAATCCAGGAAAGTATCTTCAATAGTTTTCCCCTTAAGATCATCTTTTATCCCCCTCCTTTTTTAAAAAAGAATCTAGTTTTATCAAAGATATACATGTTCATAGTTTGAATAGTCCACAGCCCTCTCACTGAATACTTACCTTACCCTAGAGATAGCCACTGTGAATTTTTTTAACTGGTTCTTTGGAATTGACCTCCATATCTCTACACATGTTTTAATTGTGGCAACTTGGTATTTCTGCTTTAGGCATTACCTATTGATTTTGCATTATAGAAATGAGGGTTTATTTTCCTCCCTCTCTGCATGCCCACCACATACATGCTCTTTAATTATATATCATAATTTTATTTTATTTTTTTTAAAGACTTTATTTATTTACTTGAGAGAGAGAAAGAGAGCATGCAGGGGGCAGGGGGTGAAGGGAGAGGGATAAGCACAACCCACGCAGAGCACAGAGCCCAACAGGGGGCTCGATCCCACAACCCTGAGACCATGACTTAAGCCGAAATCAAGAGTCAGTCGCCTAACCATCTGAGCCACCCAGGCACCCCATCATAATTTTAATTAGATTAATTTTTTATAAAGATTTTATTTATTTATTTGACAAAGAGAGAGAGAGACAGTGAGAGAGGGAACACAAGCAGGGGGAGTGGGAGATGGAGAGAAGCAAGCTCCCAGCAGAGCAGGGAGCCTGATGGGGGGCTCGATTCCAGGACCCTGAGATCACGATCTGAGCCGAAGGCAGAAGCTTAACGACTGAGCCACCCAGGTGCCCCTTTAATTAGATTAATAATTGGTAGTTACATTTTTAAAGCCTTGTATTCTATTCTATTTGAGCCATATAATAGACTATAATTAATTTTCCTCTCCTGTCTAACTTTTTGGTTTTTTTTTTCTGGAGTCAATAATTGTTTTTTTTTTCATTAATGTGATTGTCTAAGTACATATCACTAATTCAAAACTCTCCACCATTTTAACTCTCATCTCAATAATGTCAGATATATCAGGCGTTCTGGTTGGTTGGTTAGTTGGTTGAATGGTTGTTGGTTTCTCTCTTTCATGCTGATTAATTTCTTTAAATTCATGGGTGTACCCCCAAATGGAAGTCCCTTCTCTGCATTTCTCAAGATAGGACAGAATATACTTTAGTTAGCAGTTTGTTAGCTGGATTTATAACTTACATATTTAGCCAAATGTTCTGTAGGCCTCCCTTTGTCCTCTTTTCCTGGGCTCTCTAAATGGGATATATCAGGTATGACCTCTAATTCCTGAACGCTTCTGGGCTTCTACAGGACAAGTTACTTCCTTTCTTGTTGCTATGCCTTCTCCCTCCTGCAGGCACTCAGGTATCCGTTTCTTCCATCTTCCATCTGTTACTTTTCTTCCATCTATCCCATCTTCTAAGCATGTGCTGAATTTTCTCAACTGCTATGGTTTCCTTTCCTGTTCTTTTTGTCCTTAGGGAGCTGAATTAATTTCTTATTGTCAATGTAACAAATTACCACAAACTTAATGGCTTAAAACACAAATTTATTATCTTACAGTTCTAAAGGTCTGAAGTCTAAAATCAATCTTGGTGGCTAGACTCAAGGTATTGGCAAAGCTGCACTCCTTCTGGACACTCTAGGGGAGGATCTGTTTCTTTGCCTTTTCTATATCCTAGAGACTTCTGTATTCCTTGGCTCATGACCTCATCATCTATCTTCAAAACAGAGCATCTTTCGATTTTTTTTCTTCTCTCTGACTCGAATTCTCCTGCCTTCTTTTTTCCCTTATAAGGATCTTCGTGATTACACCCAAATAATTCAAAATAATCTCCCCATCTCAAAATCCTTAACTTTATTACATCTGCAAAGTTCTTTTTGCCAGGTAAGCTAACATATTCATAGGTTTCAGGAATTAGGATATGAGTGTCTGGGGGCAGGGTGGCATTGTTTTGCCTTTACCATAAGGGTTCATACTTTTCTTACTCCTGTACTATGGAGGGTCAGGAAAGAACAGAGCAAAAAGCATGTATTTAATCATCTTGTTTGATCAGGAGCCCAGATAGTATGTGCCCTGGTTCAAATCTCTGAAACTCTTCTCCTATCTACTTCTGAAATAGATATAAGTAAGGAGAGCAGATAATAGAAATAACCAATTATTACTAAAGTCCTCAATCCATATACAAGATTAGGACAGGCCTGAGAATGTTTTCATAAACCCTGAGTGCCACTGTTTGGGAGAGGAGCCAGCAGAGTGGAAATGGGAAGAAAATTAATAAAAAGTGATAAACAGAACAAAGGGGAGGAGGAAAAAAGGCTTGTGGAGGAGTTACATATGGTAAGATTACGAAATATGGTTGTCACTGAGTAATACAGGTGCTACCCATGGCCTAGTAGACATGGAGCAGAGATGGGACTAGGAAGACAACATGATATATGAAAAAAAAAAAGGAAGCTAAATTTAGAATTGGGAGCTCTAAATTCAAATCCACCTTCAAATTTACAGTTTCATCTTGTGCAAGTCAATTAGGTATCTTGAATACATGGCTGAGGAAACTGAACCCCAGAAAAGTTATCTCAGTTTTAAATTAGCACGTAGACATCAAAGATCCTAGTGAGACGTCACACAGCAGTTGAATGATAGCTGAATCTGAGGCGGAAAGAAGCACCAAATGACAACTAGGATTATGGCGTAGGCAATGATAAACATGGAAACCCAACAGCTGAAAAGCAGACTAAAAGAAAATTATATTTTCCATTTCAGGCTAGACAAACTTGGCCACAAGAAAATTCACCTTCACGCATGGATATAATATTCTATGGAAAAACCACTTTTATTAATTCAAAACAATTTTACTGAACTCCAATGTGAAAAACATCATGCTAGGCATATCACAATGAATAAGGCAGATGTAATCTCTGCCCTCATAGAGATTGTAGTCTAGCAGGGGACTAGACAATCAAATAATGACCAGTTAAGTGTGATAGGCACTTTGATGGAAACAAAGAGGCCCCTAAACCAGACTGGGTGTTGGTGTGGGGAGGAGAACAGTTAGGTAGGGCTCAGAGCTAATGATGTACCCTTCAAAACTCAGCTATGGAGTAGCAGCTAGTGAAGCAAAGAGGGAAGGGAGTGACTTGGCAGTCTCAAGGGGCCTACTCTTTGCCAAGGAAGCACGGTATCTTAGAAGCTAGCTGACCTGATTCTTTTTATACATATATGTATGTAAAGATTTTATTTATTTATTTGACAGAGAGAGAGAGCACAAGCAGAGGGAGCAGCAGGCAGAGGGAGAGGGAGAAGCAGATTCCCCGCGGAGCAGGGAGCCTGACATGGGGTTCGATCCCTGACCATGAGATCATGACCTGAGCCGAAGGCAGACGCTTAACGACTGAGCCACCCAGGCGCCCCTAGTTGGCCTGATTCTTGTGTCATGTATGAAAATGGCAATAGGCTGATGCCAGAAAAAACGTTTGGGTTACTACAGGGCTTTCAGAATGGTAGAATTATACTGATGAAATCATAATTACTCCACTTTCCTTTCAATGCAAAGTCCCTCCCCACAGTCCTCCTTACAACCAGGCAGTGGAGCCCCATGATTGAGAGTAAAGCTCTGGAACCTGACTACCTGGGTTCACATTCTGACCTTGCCACTTACTAGCTCTAGGATCTCAGAGACATTTCTTTGCTCTTCTGTGCTTCAGCTTACTCATCTATAAAATGTTCCTAATACTTCCCCTCATTGGGTATTGTGAGGATTAAATTAATCAATACAGCACAAGTGTTTAGAACAGCACTTGGCACAAAGTAAACACTCAATAAATATTCACCTGTTACCACTACTGATTTTAATCACCAACCACTGGCCCTTTTGTAATTTCTAGGAGGATAAGAGGCCATCTGACTTTGTTTATGTGGCACTGTGTTCAGTCACAGGAAGCTGAGACTGTTGCAGTAGTGGTAGCTTACCATTTAGTCCTCAAAATAGAAATTAAAAGTACCCAGGATCTTGCTTGTCTGTTCCTCAGTTCCGACTCTGGGACATGGGAAAATCAGAAAGCTTCAGAGAGGTCCTCATCTCCTTCAGGTTATATGGAACCAGGACAGAGGGCATGGCCATGCTGAAATCAAGACCCATGATAAGGCAGTTCCTCAGTGGAACCTTCATGATTCAGGCTGCAATACAGCAACTCAATATCATTGGATGCATCCAGAGGTGATCAGGCTGAAGCGATCTGTTTTGCTAACCAAATACTAGGAGATTAATATTAAATCCATAATTTCAACTACATTCAGTCAACAAATATTTGAATGCCAGCTATGTATAGGACACTGTTCTAGAGGTTAAGGACACAGCAGTGAAAAAAAAGAGGCAAAGTCCCTGCCCTAGAGGGATCAGATGGACAATTAACACAATAAATGAGTTAAGTATATAGCATACCACAGAGTGATAGGTGCTATGGAGAAAAATAAAGGGGCAAAGAGAGATAGGGGGAGCAAAAGAGCAAAGAGAGGTGGAGAGTAAGGTGAACAATTTTCATCAGGGTAGTAAGAGAAGGCCTCACAAAAATGGGGACATCTGAGCAAAAACCTGAGGAGATAAGGAAGACATGAAAATGTCTGGAAGGAGCATTCCAAGCACAAGGAAGAGCATGTGCACAGTTCCCGAGGAGAAAGCGTGTCCAAGATATTTGAGGAACAGGAGGTGGCCAACATGACCAAAGAAAATTAAGGGGAAGAAGAACGGGAAGTGAGAGCACAGAGGTAATGGGAATTGTAGGCTAACTGCGAGAATCATGGCTTACACTCTGAGTGAGATGGGGACCTGCTAGATAGTTCTGGACAGTGATAGCATGGTTACTTTATGTTTTAAAAGGATTGCGCTGACTGCTATGTTGAGAACAGAATAAAGATTAAGGGTAGCTGATACAAAATCCTAGGCAAAGGTGACAGTGGCGGTATCAGAGGAGATGGGGAGAGTGGTCATATATTTTGAAGGGAGAGCAACAGGATTTGATGACAGGTTGGATGTGGGGTATAAAAGTTGCTGAGTCAGCCTCTGCAATGGGAAAAATGGAATTGCAGTTAACTGAGATAGAGAAGGTCGTAAGGAGAGAAGGTTTGTGAGGGGAGAGGAGATCCAGAGTTCAGTTTTGATATAAGAGGTCCATTAAACATCCAAGTAGGGATGCTGAGGTACTTGGATATACAAGTCTGGGTCTGAAGCTAGGGAGTTGTGAGCTTACTTATATCTATTGTCATAAGATTGAAGGAGATCACTAAGGGAGAGAATACACAGAACAAAAGAAGTCACAGGGCGCCTAGGTGGCTCAGCTGGTTAAGCGTCTGCCTTCAGCTCTGGTCATGATCTCAGGGTCCTGGGATGGAGCCCCGCCTTGGCTCACTACTCAAGAGGAGCCTACTTCTCCCTCTCCCTCTGCTCCTCCTTGCTGCTTGTGCTCTCTCTTGCTCTCTATCTCAAATAAATAAAACCCTAAAAAAAAAAAAAAGAAGTCCAAGTACAGAGTCCTGAGACATTCCAATATTAAGAGGTCAGTGAGCAAAGGAAACTGAGAACAGTCACCAGTAGTGTAGGACAAAAACCAGGAGAACACAGAGTCCCAGAAGCCAAGTGAAGAAAGTGTTACAGGGAGAAGGGAAGCATCAACTGTGTGAGATGCTGCTGACAGGTCAAGTGAGATGAAGACTAAAAACAGGTCATTGGATTAAGTAACGTGGAGAGCAGTGGGGTGGAATGCTGGGGGTAAGAGCTAGTTGCAGCGGATTTAACAGCAAATCAGAGAAAAGGAATTGGGACAGTGATATAGAACTCTTTCAAGGGTATTTACTGTAGGGAGAGAAAAAAAAAACAGAAAGAAAGAAAAAGAAAAATGAGACAGTAGCTGGAGAAGGAAGTGGAAGTCCAGAGTTATTTTTTGTTATTGTTAAGATTAATTTTAAGGAGCAATGTATTAATTTACACAGGGAACTATAACTCGTAAACAGACCAGGAATAATTTTAACAGGTCAGTGCTTTCTCTTCTCTGTTGGAAAACTATCTGGAAAGTACAATGAAAATCACAAGATGACTTCATGAGCATTGATAACTTTCACCAATTCCAACTATGAAGAGCCTCCAGCATCCCTCTACACTTTGCAGGGGAAGAACTCAGTAGATCATATGCTTGCATCAACTGGGCAAGGGACCTCTCCCTTCACCAGTGCTGGAGAAACTCTAACTATGCTTTCATTCTTTTATTCAAGAAACATTACTAAGCATCTATTATATGCCAGTTACTAGTGATGCAAGTTCAACAAAACAAAACTTTGCCTTTAGGGAGCTCATGGTTCAGTGAAAGATGAAAACAAGACAATGAATAGTTACATTATAGTCAGTATTAAAAGAGGTACATGTACCTATAAGGGACATAAAATTAATTAAATAGTTAACTATTTGGTAGTGGGGATATTTGGGTCATTCACTTTTTTTTTTTTTTTTTGCTGTTATAAATAGAGAGATGTTAATGATTTCAATTGCTTCCTGATTCAGAAACTATTGATACCTATTACATTAAGTTTAAGATTATAAGGTAATTAAGAAATAAGAAAAAGCCTTTTATATGCCTCCTCATTTTAACTGCAAAATCAACCAAGAAAATAAATCTGAACAGTATGAACCATCTAAGATCAAAGACAGGCAAGTTGGAAATTCATTCAACAAATACGTATTGAGCACCGGGTATATGCTAGGGCATGGTTCTAATACTTGACATACATCAGTGAACAAAATGAAAATATTGCTCTTTAAAACTTGTATTTTAGCAGAGGAGCCAGTCAACAATAAACATAAAAAATAGTAAAATAGTATGTTTGAAGGTAATAAGTGCTACAGAAAAAAATATTAACAGGATATGGAGATTCCAGAAAAATGGGGTGGGTATTGGGGGGAGTGGTTGAGGTAGGTGTCAAGTTGCAATTTTAAATAGTATGGTCAAAAAAAAAAAAACCCCACAAGGAGATGCCCTTTTCACCCATAAATGAGCAGTCAGAGTAAATAAAGATGGACTGAGGTGGGCATTTTCATACATTGCTTAAAGGAGTGTAAATTGCTATAACCCTTCTGAATTTGATAATCAAGGACTTGAGAATGCTTCATGATCTTTGCCCCAGTAATTTTACGTCTAGCATGAGGAAGTAACTCTAAATAAAACTTCATGAATAAAGAAAAAAATAGATAGATGATAGATGATAGATAGATAGATAGATAGATAGATAGATAGATAGATAGATAGATATAGAATGCTCATGGCCTCAGCGAGAAAGTGCTTTCTCCCTCAGCAGACTTGAAGGAAGTGAGGGAGTTAACTCTCTCCATATTTGGAAAAAGAACATTTTAGGCACTGAAACATCCCCAAGATGCTAAGGCAGAAGCGTGGCTGGTGTATGGCCAGGCAAGATGTAAGGAACTTCTTCAGAAGCAATTGCAGTAATCCAGGCAAGAAATGAAGGTATTGTAGACTTGGCTCACTCACAGTGGAGGTGGTAAGCAGTCAGATTTGGATACATTTTGCAGGTACAGCCAATAAATTTTCCTAAATTAATGGGAAATTCCATTCAGATTTGGATATATTGAGTTTGAGGTGTCTATTAGACATCTATAGCATCTCAGATCCTTTTGGTCTCCTTGCCTGTGGGGCCTTTGGCCTCTTATTCTGTCCCTATTGCCATAGCCAACACACCTCAGGCCATAATCACCCGATAGTGCTTTGCTTCATGTTCAGGCCCATACAAAATGGAAGTATCTGAATTTGGGGGAGGAGAGTGGTGTTAGCATCCATCCCATTAACTGAATCTTGACCTCTTCCCCTGACTCACTTCTTTTCCCTATCCTCATTTCCCAGGGATTATATTCCCTAATAAAATAACAGCACAGAAGTGTATGCCTCAGGTCTGCTTCCTGGGGGATGCCAGGCTAAGACAATAACCAAGTCAAGGTGTGCGTAGGTACTTGTTTAAATGAGCCTGGAGTTTGGGAGAGTGATTTGTGGGGAAGGTATAATTTTGAAAGTTGTCAGCATACACCTAGTATTTACAACCATGAGACTGGATGAGAGCACAAATAAGCGGACAAAAAGAAATGGCAGAAAGAGGAGAGGTTGAAGATTTTAGTACCTTTGAGACAGAAGCAATGTTTTATTCACTACTCTAGCCCATTTCTAAAAGTGCATGGCACAAAGTAGGTGTTTAACAGATACTTTTAGAATAAATGAAATAGGTCACCATGGCTTTGGGCTTAGGTAGGAAAGCAAATTAAGTCATGAGAGGTGATGAACTAGAATAGGCAGCGTTCATGGAACTTGAGTTTGTAGTGAGAATGATAATTAGGTTCAACAGCAGAAGCAAGAGAGAAAAATAACAGGAAAAGGAAAAGGAAGCCGTGGTTAGAGAGAAGCTCTCAGATACCACTTTCTCCTTGAAGCCTTTTATAATCAACTTGAGATCTTCCCCCTTTTCTGGATCTCGCTCAGGGCACTTATCTATCATAAACTAAGTCAAGTTAAATCCATGTGCTATTCTCTACTTTTCCCAATATTGATCATATTTTCCAGGGGTATAATTGAGTCAAAAATAAAGGTAGCTTCCAAGTCCCAGAGACAAAAAATGGATGCTGAAAGTTTGACATTTCTAGTTCATTTTCATGGTTCATGGAGATGCTAGAGAAGACTAGATGAAATTGAGAGACTCGATTTCAAATCTGGAATATATCCAAAATGTTCAGTAAAATAACTTGCACTTGGATGAATGGATGATTGAATGAATGAGTAAATGAACAAAATTAGGTGAGAACAGAAGCCAAGAGAGGAGAACTCAAGGAAAATACAGGCTTTAATAACTGTCGGAGGCCCATAGGTCTGACGACAGGGCACAAGGGAATAAGGAAAGTGGGCCTACAGTCAGAACGCACCTAGGAAATTAGCAAAGTAAGATATGAAGAGATAGGGCCTAACTGAAGGTCATCATGAACAGACAGGAAGAATGTGAGGAATTATGAAATAAAAAATTACTATTTTGGTGGGTGATAAAAATAGGCTATGAGTAAATAATTCCAAGAATTTGGTATCATGTATAGGGTAAGAAGAAGAGCAAGTTGATAATCTCAATTTTGAAATGCATTTGACACAAGGGTGAGATATGCAACAAAAGCTAGTAATAGGCAACATTTTAATCAACTTATTACATGCCAAACATTGTTCCAAGAACACATTCCATCAATGGTCTCATTTAATTATCACAGTAACACGATGATGTAAGTGCTATTATCATCTTTATTTTGCATATGGGAAAACTGAGAGACAAGATTGGACAATTTGCCTAGTGTCACATAGTAAGTGGCTAAACCAGGGTTTGAATACCAAGATATTAAGGAACTTTGCCCAGGACCAGATGTATTCATTATTTATTCAATAAATATTTAACAGGCACTGCTACATTCTAGAAATTGTTGCTGGTGCTACGAATGGGAAAGGAGGGGAAGAGCTGGTGGTGAACAAGACAGACATAATCCCTACCTGCACAGACCTTAAATGTATGTATGGTGAGTCAGAAAAGAATGTGAGAAATTACAGTTTGGTAGGGGGAGTGGATAGCAAAAAAGAATTCCAGAGGAGGAGAACCACATCTGTAAGTACCTTGAGATGAGAGCCTACAGTAGGGGGGAAAAGACAGAGAGAGAAAAGAGCCTAGAAAAAATAAAAAGACTAATATGGCTGGAGTGCTGAGAGCTAGGAGGACGGTTGGGGAAGCTGGGGAGAACGAGAAGCCCATATGGTAGAGGGTCTGGTGTCCATGATAAGGAGCTTGGACTGTTTTTGGTAAGCAAAGGGAAGCCATTAAGAATTCAAGCAGAGTAGTGACTTGATCAGATTTATATTTAAAAAAAAAATGACTCTGGCTACAGCATGGCAAAAGCAGTTCTGTTAGACCAAGATGATAGTCATTGCAGGACTTCAAATGATGAAGGTTGATTATACTAGAGTATGAAAAGTAGCCATAGGAAAGGAGAGGCCACAAATCAAATTTTTTATTTTTATTTTATTTATTTATTATTATTATTTTTTTAATTTTAAAGATTTTATTTATTTATTTGACAGAGAGAGGTAGAGACACAGCGAGAGAGGGAACACAAGCAGGGGGAGTGGGAGAGGGAGAAGCAGGCTTCCCACCGAGCAGGGAGCCCGATGCGGGGCTCGATCCCAGGACCCTGGGATCATGACCTGAGCCGAAGGCAGACGCTTAATGACTGAGCCACCCAGGCGCCCCACAAATTTTTTATTTTTTAAAATATTTTATTTATTTATTTTAGAGTGAGAGTGTCGGGGGGGAGGGGGGCAGAGGGAGAGGGAGAGAATCTCAAGCAGACTCAGCACTGAGCATGGAGCCCAATGCTAGGCTTGATCCCCATGACTCTGAGATCATGACCTGAGCCAAAATCAAGAGTCGGACATTTAACTCACTGAGCCACCCTAGGCACCCCACAAATCCAATTTTTTAAGGCAGACAAGTCTAGGTGATTCGGATGTGTGTCAGAAGTATCTTAAGTTTCTGGCTTGAACTGAGTAGATTGATAGGATGCCCCTTACTGATCCAAGGGCTATGAGAAGAGGATTTTGGAGGGAATATGATAGATAGGTTGAGTTTGACATGGCCCAGTCATCCAAATGAAAGTGTTGCAAAGCCAGTTAGAAATACGAATTCAGAGTTCAAAAGCAAGATCTAGGCTTGAGGTATGGGTTGGACAGTCTTTGGCAGAGGGTACCTGAAGCTGCTGGACGAGGATGAGACCACCCAGAAAAGTGTACATGAGGGCTCAGCTCTGGAGGATTCCAATATTCCAATACCAGAGAAGCTGCTTGTTAAAGAACAGAGAAATAAGAGGAAAACTGAAATAAGAGCAGAGGGAAGAGAATATTTAAATAAGGGTGTGGTCAGTAGTTGCAAATGCTAGAATGAGGTCTTGTAAGATGAGGACTGAAGGTGACAATTCAGAGCTGCTTCAGGTGAGTGGTAGGAACCGAAGCTAGACTGGAGAGGGCAGAGGAATGGGACACGTGAGAATGTCCACTGGGTAAGACACAACTGCAGTCATAGCTGGACAAAGATTTAGAGAGAAATATTTTTAAATAAATGAGAGACTTGAGCACGCTCAAGTAATAAAAAAGCCAGCAGTGGAGGAAGGGTTGAATATAACAGAAGCAAAGAGGGATCCTCTTCAGCCCCAAGTCCCTGAGAAAGCAGAAAGGGACCTAGTGTACCAGGAAGAGCAACTCTTCTTTGTCACAGGAAGCCAATAAGGGGTGCGGCTCAGTCAGATGTGAACCCACTCGGTCCTCTCGGTCGGCTTCCTAAAGATAGGTTTGCTTTAAAAGGACAGAGAATTATAAGACATGAGGGCCCGGGGAGAGGACTGCAAAGTTCAATAAAAAGAAGAAGAAAGAGTCAGAAACGTGGCCTTGAGCGACCTCTGAGAAAGCCGTTCAGTAGTCGAGGGAACGTTAGTCACACTGTCGGGTTTGGAGTGGGAGTGGGTGGTGAAGAAAAGGGCGCAGTGGGTGCAAACCACTGCGGTAAGAAACGGCCGTGAGAAGACAGCGACCCGGGAGGTTGCCAGAAAAAAAAGGCGGGCAGGTGGGGGGAGAGGGGGGTCATATGTCAGAGTGTCCCAGAGCAACCTCGGTCAGGACGGGTCATTGCTCGGAGGCCCCCGAAGACCGAACAGGTCATCCACGGCCTGGCTGCTGGGCTGCACTCGGCGAGGTGCCACAAATGCCGGGGCCTCCGCCCCAACCCCCGCCGCCCCCGAGATCGAACAGCTGGGCGGGCGGCCTCCGGGTCTCTCCGCGGACTCTCGGAGAGGAGAGGCCGCGGGCCCGGCAAACCCTTCCCACCCGGGCGCCACAACTCCGGGGCAGCGCAGGGGGCCCTCGTCCCGGCACCCGGCCCAGACCCCCGCCGGGCCCCAGGCTTCCGGGCGTTTGCAGAGCCTCCGCCGCGCTTCCTCCCGGCTCGCCCGACTCCGGCACTCAGCCGCGTCCCGGACCCGGCGGCGCGTCGGCCGAGTCCCCGCAGCGTTTGAAAGTTCCCGGCGCCGGCGGCGCTCAGGCGCCAGGGCTCAGGCCCGGCCCGCCGCAGCCGCCCTAGAGCCCGCCGCTTACCGCCGCAGAGGCAGGCAGGTGCGGCGGTTTCCACGGAGCCGTCGACACCCCTAGGGAATTCCCCACGGGGCCACACGCAAACCCGCCTTCCTCCTGCAGACTGCCGCCGCCGGGTTTTAACCGCCGAAACGGCGAGGTGGGGCTCAGACCACTCCACCCCCGCCCGTCCCTTCCCACCTTAGCCACCACCCCACTCCCCGCGGAACGCCTTCGCCTTGGCCGAAGGAGCCCGAAGGCCTTCGGCAAGTTCCGCCTCCAGCGCGGGGGGCGGGGCCGCTCGAGCTCCTCCGGGCCGAGCTCGGCTGTTTCCGTGCGCGGCCGCTGCGCACTCGGCACTGGGCGGCGCTGGCTGGCTCCCTGGCTGCGGCTCCTCAGTCGGCGGCGGCTGCTGCTGCCTGTGGCCCGGGCGGCTGGGAGAAGCGGAGTGTTGGTGAGTGACGCGGCGGAGGTGTAGTTTGACGCGGTGTGTTACGTGGGGGAGAGAATAAAACTCCAGCGAGATCCGGGCCGCGAACGAAAGCAGTGACGGAGGAGCTTGTACCACCGGTAAGAGGAGCAGGAGGAGGAGGCAGGAGCCGGAGAGAGCCGGGGGGACGGAGGGGGGACGGGGAGGCGCCGGACACCCGCGCTCGGGGCCTTCCCCTCGCAGGAGGGGCCGCAGTAAAGATGGAGCCTCCGCCCGAGCCCCACAACATCGCCGCCGCTCGCAGCGAACAAAGAATAATGGCGGCGGACTGGAGCCAGCGGCGGCCGGGGCGGCAGCGACTCTGCCTGCAGCCAGCGGCGGCGCTCATGGCGGGGGGCGGCGGGCGGCGGGCGGCGGGCGGGGTGGGAGCCGGCGGCCGGGGGTGTGTGCGGGCGGCCGGCCGCGGCGAGCTGGCGCCCGCGTTCCCGCCGCCGCCGCCGCCACCGCCGGGCCGGGCCGGGCGCGGAGCCGGGAGCCGGGAGCCGCCCCGGGGGAGGCCGCCCGCCGCCCGCCTGGCCCGGCGCTGCCCCCCGCGCCGCCCGTCCGCTCGGCCGGCCCCCGCCACCCGCCACCCGCCTCGCCCCCGGCCCGGCCCGACCTGGCCCCGCCGTCCGCCGGGGCAGCGCCGCCGGGGTGCCCGCGGGGGGTGGAGGAGGAAGAAGGCGACAGTTGAGGGCCGAGGAGGTGAAGGTGCCTGCCTTCCCGGTAGCCTCGGTGTCTGCCATGCCCGCTTCGGGAGGGGAAGCGCTGCAACGTCTGACCTGCTCTTCTCTCCACTCTCTTTGTGCAATAAAGTTCGAAACCAAAGGTTTCCTCTCGTACTGTATTTTATTCATGCCCTTTTCCCGCTCCCACCCCATTGGGGAGATACTGTTTTCTGTTCTTTTCTGCTTAGTTGACATAATGAGAGCCGTGCTTTTTAATATAATTTTGACTCTACCTCACTCCTTTTTTAAGGCAGTAGTCATGGAAATGCGTTCTTGGGGAGGAAGGGGGTGCTAAGAAAAACATTTGTAAAACTTTTCAAAAAACTGTTGGGATCCTGTAAAAGGGAAGCTGGTGTTTGAAAAACAGTTTCGGTTTTAACCCTTTTCAATAAGGTAATAATCCTTGAGGTCTATCATTCTGAAACACTTTGTTGAAACGAACATTAGCCGATGCACTTTTGTTTTACATCACTTTTTTGCGGGGGGGGTAACCGAGTTTGGGTCCTCTGGATCTCCCACCCCCTACCAAGTTTCCCACATGTTTCTGTCTAAACTTAAATAAGAGATTGATTAATACTAATGCTAAAAATAGACGTTTAGAAGTATCCAGTGTTTGCCTCCCGTGCAACAGTAACTCCGGCCGGGGAACGACAACAGTTTAAGCCACAAGGCTTATTTTTTCTTTGCCTGTTGGGAAAAAGGAACGGCAGAAAAGTCACTGACACATTAAAGATTAAAAGACAGTTTTGAAAGGACCTGGAATATGACCTATTTAAGTTCGTGATACCTTCCTAAGAAGTTAGAATTTTATCCTAGCCTTAGCTTGCATCAGTTCTGCCTTCTAAAGGTTTGGTGTAAAAGATACTTTGGTTGCCAGCTATTGAAATCTTTTTACACTCACGGCTCATTTCCTGCTTTAAAAATAAAGCCAAAACGGTTATTTTAGGTGGTGCAGAAAATGAACAAGTTGTTCTAGAAATACTTACTGTCATAGTAGGATAGCATTGTGATTGATACATACAAGGTTTCTTCTTAAGAATAAATACTGATTGGTAATAGAAGCGCTGTCTTTGATTTTTCTGTATCCAAGTCACTTTTTCAAAACCCACTTCACTCTATTGTAAGTCTTAAAAAAAATACACACACACATTAGCAGTATGTCACTGCTGAGAAAATTTAAGATGCAGTAAAGTGTTTTTACATAAGGATTGGGGAGGTGATTTTATTTACAAACACTGAAGTAATTATAGTGTTGATGATGCCATAGATTTGTTTTTCCTTAAGATTTTCTGCAGGCCGGCATCAGTTGAGTAGAATATTTTTCCCTTACAGAGAATGTAGGACAGTGACTCTTTCTTTGTGAATTAAAAGGAAAAAAAAAAGTTTTCTGATGGATTTTTTCTTGTCTTAGCCAAAAGATCTTTTTAATTTTGTTTTATTCATAGATTCATAATCTGTAATTCTTAGAAATTCCAAGTGGAATGTTTCAGACTTTTATATGCATTAATATTTGAATGTTCACTTGGACCATGGTTATAAGTTATACTTAGGTCACTTCTCAGGGATCAGTAAAAATTACAGTTAAATCTGTCTGTACTTTTTTTTTAAATGGATACATTATTCAGAAAGCGAATAAATCTTTGACTCAGACTGAAAACTGTTAAAAGGCCACTTCTTGTGGAACTTAAAACTCTGGTGTTACCCCTTTTTGAATGATTTTTTCCCCCCATGTAAGAACCTAAGGAAACTTAGAAGCCTGATTCATAAAATGGTACCTTCCTTTTCCTGCTTTCTGAAATTCATTTTCTTGATTATATCTGATTAATAGAAATTTTCATTTTTGTAGACAATTAGCTTTATCTTTCATTCTAAGGCATTGGGTTTTATTTTTTGGATATAATATGGTTATAGTAAAACCATGTATGTCCCACTTCACCTTATTTTAAAAGTTTTGTTCGTTTTTTTTCACAGTAGAAAAAAATGTAACATAATGGCTTCCAGTGTATCGCTGAAATTTATAATACCATTTATTCCATAAAATAATTTATCAGATATGGTTATATAGACTTGCTTACAGCAGCCTGTGTCAGAGTCTTACAGGCATGTGTTTCTTGATGTAGTGTCACTTCCAGTGATGGCTTCTTTATTGGATAGTTAGAGCTCAAATTTGAATTTAAGAATATACTAGATAATCCGGGAATGGAAAAAATGCAAGTATTATTTTTCCTTACTCATGTGTGAACTCCTCTCTACTGCAGAATCACTTGAGGCAATAGTTCGTGGTAGTTCAAATATTTAGTTAGCATTTACCGTGACCGAGAATGTAGTTAGTGGAAAGAGCATTGGGTTTGGACTCATAGGCCTGGGCTTCATTCCTGCTGTTGGCCACTACTATCATGTGCCTACCCTCAAGAAATTTGTGACTTACAGAAGTTTATTAATCTTTCAACTTGGTTTCCTTATCTGTTAAATTAGACTACCACCTACTTTATAGGGCTGCGAGATAATTATAAAGTTCCTCCTTAGGGACTCAATGATAGCTATTCATTTTAAAGCTTTATTATAACTTCCTGGCTGTGGGACCTTCAGCAGATTTCTTCTCCATTCCTCAATTTCCTTGGTCACAAATGTACTATATTTACCTAATAGAAATGTGGGTGTTACATAAGTTAATACATATTAAATGCCTAACGTTTCACAAGTGCTCCACAAACCTTTCCTATAATTTTAAATATTATTCATTATTATTACTACATTTAATACACACAGCCAGAAGCTGCAAGAAATCCAAAGATGAATTACACTGGTTTATCTCTACCCTCAAGGAACTTTTGGGACACGATGACTAATAAGGCAGAATATATGTTATAAGAAAGCAATCAAAAGAGAAATCACCCTTGGTGAAGTAATGGAAGAAAGGAAGATTATATATTTATATTTCCAATTTTATTTTTTTAATAAGTAATTCATTCAGGTAGTCCATAATTCAAAACATATAAAATGTAATAGAGCAGTCAGTCATGTGATACACCCTCCTGCTCATTCCCATTGCCCAAGTGTTACCAATTTCTTTTTTGTCCTTTCAGAGGTAATTCTATCCATATAAAAGCAAATACTTTATGTATTCCCCACCCCCTGCCCCACACTTTTTTTTTTTAACAAATGATAGTATACTATATACACTATTCTATATCTTGCTTTTTTTCACCTAATATGGCTTAGCCATTGGTTTATATCAGTACATAAAGAGCTTCCTTTTTTTTTTTTTAAAAAAATGAGGCATCTCATTGTATGGGTGTACCTGTATTTATTAACCAGTTAGTAAGCTGATTTTATTTTTAGGTCTTGTATGACCTTTTAAGCTAAGGGAATCTGTCATTATGCCTTTATTTCTTTAAATGAAAGACATTTCCTTTGAATGAGAAATACCAGTTTCTAACAGGAAGTGGTTATTTGAACTGCCTTACTACCTTTTTAGCTCTAGTTTTTAAAGTTTTAGTGAAATGACCCAGATGTACATGAAAAGGCAAATTATGTAAGAGTTAACTCACAAAGTGAGTTCAGTCTGAATTTAACTCTTTTGTTGAGATTCTTATACCCTGAACAGTCTTCCATTATTGCCGCCAAAAAAGTGTCAGTAGTTTTTTCTTCTAAATGAGAAAGAACATCTCATGTAGTCCAGTCTTTTTTTTTAAGCAGACTATTCTCATGTGATCTTACTACTCAGTAATGCTGGTTAGGGTGATAGCTTTTTCCCGGTGGTTTCTGTTTTTTTTCTTTCTTCTCATTAACTTTTTCTTTGATGATATTCCTGTATTTCTTAGTGTAATTATCAGTGAGTTTTTATATTAGATACCTAGGTAAATAGCAATAAATAATAACTAATAATATATAAATAGCAAGAAATAAATGAGTTTCACCTATATGCTTGTCTACTTGGACTTTACTGCTTAGATGATTTTGTGGTGTGTGTGTGTGTGTGCGCGCGCGCGGCAGCAACAGCGGGGGTGGGGGGTCCCTGGTCAACCAATTGGACCAAGTAATACTCATTTCAACTAGAACACAAAACAAGTTTCAGTACCTCTCTTTTTTGGCTCTTCTAAGTAGCATTTAAATATAGTACATTCTACATGCAGTTAGTATATTTATCTTTAAAATACACATGCTGTGTTTTAAGTTGATTAAACTTAGAAAATGATAACTAATAATCCAGCAGCAGGGACACACATAAATCTTTTTATCTTTCAAAAAAAAAGTCATTAAATGAAGCTGTTATGGTGTATCTCATTTTTTGTATGCTCAAATTGACAGTTACCATGTGCGAAAGTTCTTAATGTAAGAATATTGCCTTACTAGTATTTTGAGGATTTACAGTATTTTATATAAAATATTGACATGTTTGGTTTTTACCTGTGCAGTGACTAAAATGTTTACAAAGCACTCATCTTTACAGATTTGGGGGGCTGGGGATAGATAATTGAAATCTGTAAAGGCAGAAAATTTTCCTTCTGGAACATATCTGTGGGCAACCAGGGACTTAAATGAAATCTCACGGTATCCTGGAATCAGTAAATTGTCTTTTGTGGTGGAGGTAAAGATCATGAACTAAAGGGACAAACTGATAATGTGAAAATGACTGTTTTCCTCTGCCAATTTTATATGCTAACTCAGTCATGATAGAAAAGCTTAATCCTGGTAAGAAGAAAGGATGGTTTTAAACTTAATACTGATATCTGTAAGTGCTGGTTTTTGAGACATACTTAAAACCTGGATAAAGAGTAGCTATTGGATTTTCTTATTCAGAATGCTTCTCTCCCCTTAATATATATACACTCTTTGTTTTGTTTTGCATTCTTAGCTCTGCCAGATGTGGCTTTGTAGAGATGTTTTGTTTTATTTTCCCTAGAGTCTTACTTACTTACTTTTGATAACCTAGTCTTCTAGGTTATCAAAAAGGAAGGGGGGAAGACTAGTCTTTCATATTCTGGTGTTTATTCCAACAGTTATAAGTAGAAGACACTATTTTACACCTCCAGTGCTGAAAAATTACCTTTAATATGTATTTAATCAGTTCTTGGGGCTAGTTACATGCATTTCATCTTTAAAAAAAAAAAAAAAAAGTGGTACTCCTTGATAAACTTTTAAATGCCTGAGTTGCTTTTTCTTACGATTGAGTTGAAGTAATAAAGGAGTTTACCATGAATGAGATGGGCTGTCTGAACAAAAATGAAAAGCACTTAAAAGTTTTTTTTTCTGCTACTGGATTAAATTAGGATCTCTGAAAAATCTAGTAAGGAGCAAGGTTAGAGAACAAGAGGTCTGCGGGATTGATGGTGAGTTTTTTGCCAAAAGGTGAGAAGTAAAGACTGATACTTTGTTGTAGAAGAGAGAATTAAGTGGGAACTTAAAATTGCTAAGAAAGACCTTGGTGTAGGAGTAGAGGGTAGGTCTGAAAGTTGATGGTAATAGAAAATTTCTTTCCCAAAGTTAGTGAATCTTTTCTGAAACTAAGATTTCTTTCTTCAGTTTTAAGAGTTTTCTAATGAGCTGGTTATCTGTGAGTTTCTGGTTATAATTATATGACGGTATAGATGTAACTAAAAATGCTTGTAATTTAGCCAAAGCTGACTAACCATTATTTCTGAGGGTTGTTACCCCTATTTGTGTAGACGATTGGCAAATAGGAGACTCAGAAATACATTGTTTATCACTGAAGTGAAAATTGTTGTTTGTTCCAAACTATCTGTACTCCTAAAGGAGTATCATTTCCTTGAAAGTATCAGTAGCAGCTTTGTTTGCTATGACCAGTAATACTAATGCTTTGGTTTAATTTACTGTCATTTAACAGTCTAGTCATTTATTCAGTGAACATTTATTGACCATTGACTTTTTATAGTAAGTGAAATAACTGTAAGAAAATTTATTCAGGTAAGTATTTTTATAGATATTAAATGAAGCGTTGTGCTAGTTGCTGTAAACAGTAAAACCTGAGTATATGGCTCCTGCCCTCAGAGAACCTACATACAGTATAGTGGAGATGACAAAAGTAGTCTAAGAAAGAAGGATGTATGCATGGCTCAATGTCAGTTCTTTACTACTGTTCTGAAGAGCTGTAGAGTTTAGAAGAGAAGGAATTTAGTGAGGAAAAGTTTTATGAGAAAAACAGAATATAAATTGAATGCTAAAGAACTTGGATAGGTAGCGATAAAAGGGAGTGTGTTCTAGGCAGTGGCAAGGACAACAAAAATGAAGACATGGAAGCAGAATGAGGTACAAATCAAGATAGAACAACTTTCAATGAAACATTTTAATTTTAGTACCATATTTTAAGAATTATAAACAGTTTATTATGATGTCTGTTAGGGTATAGTGTATTACTCATAAACTCTACTATATTGGGGGAATTCAAACTTAACATTAAGTTTTACCATTAAGGGAATAGTAACTCCTTCATTTTTTACAGATGACTAAACTGAGCCTTGGAGAGCTTAAATGATTTATTTGCTGGTAGAACTTTTTCCCTGAGCAAGAAATAACAGTAAGCATAGTCTTCATCACTGTTTTTGTAGCATTATCTTTTTGTAAAGAAGGTTTTCATGTTTCTAGCTTTATTGATTACTAGGATTTTTGTTCCTAAACAGCAATACTTTAGGTTTGTAAAAGTTCACTTGGAAGAAGTATTCTAGCCAAGGTATTAAAAAAATACATTGGTTTCATTATCTTACTAATTAGATCTACATCAATAGGAGGGGCGCCTGGCTGGCTCAGTCAGTAGTTTGTTGACTCTTGATCTCAGGGTCATGAATTCAAGCCCCTCGTTGGCCGTGGAACCTACTTTAAATAAATAAATAAATATTTTTTAAAGGATCTGTATCGGTAGAAAGATTACCAATAAATGGCCAGCTCATGTTTTTTTTCCCCCCATAATTCATTGTATATCTGTCATTTCAAACTGGAATTTTATGGTTTTAAATCATTGTTATTGAATACTTGTTTGGAGGGAATTGATAGGCAACCTGGTCATAAGGATTAGTTTATACTTGCCAAGCTCTGTGTTGTGTGTTTGTGTGTGTCTTTTTATATAACACATACTGTATCTCTTGTTACAAGCTTGTAAGCTCTTTGAGAGAAAATTTCTTGTCTGTTTTAAACTCTAGTCCCCATAGTTTTCGGTAGAACACTTATGGAATAGGCGCAGAAACTGTATTTGTTTAATGAATGATTCCCTCTTGGGAGGGTCACAACTTTGAAAGGCAGGATTAAAAACAGTCCCCCTGTGGAGATGCACAGAGTAAAGGAAGCAGACATATATGCTTCAGACAGTTAAAACTTACTGAAATTACAGATTGATTTTTTAAAAGCCAAGGAAATTAGTCTCATTTTTCCATAGCTTAAAAAGGAGTTTTTCTACTTCAAGTTTTCATTAAACTCTGATGCTTTACTAATCCTTTTTGCCTCTGAGACATGAGAAATGGCCTGAGATTGTATTATTAATCAAAACGACCTTACCAGAAATCACCACCAGGTTGGTTTAAAAAAAAAAATAGTACATCAGTGAGTGTACATGATTTTGATTCTTTCAGGAATAAAGATACCTAAACTTGCAGTGAATCTTTTATCAGAACTGTATGTAAAGTCTTTGCTGTTGTTTGCATGTAATTTATCGGCTTTGTAGCTTTACCACTGCTAATTTTAAAATGTAGTCCAATATATTCTTGGTGCCTAGGTGCTTGGGCTTTTTCTAGCAAGCAAAACATAATAAAAATGCTTAGCCAAAAAAAAAAAAAAAAAAGCTTAGCATGTGGCTTAATTGTCCATGGGGTTCCATTGCCAAATAGAAAGAATTCTTCACATTTTATAATATTGGAGGCTGTGTGGTATACCTCTGCAGTCTTTTAAAATCCTTACAAATCTCTTAACATGTCTAGTTCTCCATCTGTGAAGTCAGAGCTAAAACTGGGATTCCGGTCTTATGACTCCTCCTATAACACGTGCTGTCTCACTCGAGGAAAAGTGAATTGTCACTCTTCCATGTCTAATTTGTAAATAATTCACCAAGAATAGCATTTCAAAATTTAGTTCAAAATAGACCTGTCAAAATAATAAATGTTAACTTCATAAACACACTTGGATATTCATTTTCCATTTGAATGTAGTGATTTTCACATAGTCCCTCGGGTTTTATTGAGTAAATGGAACAGTAGGCTTTAAATATTTAATGTCAGGGCATAACTTTTGTAGGTCCTTACAGTTTAGCATTGAGCTAGTTTATGAATCAGAACTTAAAATACGAAGACAGTTTCACTCTTTAGTCAACACAGAAATTGCTTTTCTATAAGTAACTGTTTGTAGGAGGTGTATAACCCTTTTTTCCTTAAAAAAATTAATTTCCAAAAAATCCATTTATTAGAACTTATATAGGTAGCTTATGTAGGATCACGTCTTTGAAATGCTTAAGGTGTAAAAAGCTGTAAACATAGTATTGGATAGGAAAGAAAGGAAAATAGGAAGGGATGGGATAAAATGTTACTATCTGAAATAATGCACAGTCATGGTTGCTGTCTCGCTAAGCAACACTGTTTGTCTCTTGGTGACCAGATACATGAAGGCTTGTTTGAGAGCCATGAGTAGTCAGTCTTACTTGAAGGCAAACAAGGCAAATACATTTTGCCAGTACTTAGAAAATAACGACTTTGATTTGAGAAAGCACTAAAGCTTTTCTCCTGAAAGTTAATATAGAATTAGTCACATCTTATAGGATGACTATCATCATGCAGCTCATTTCTATAAATCATGTAACATTTTTCTAATTCACTTCTGTTAAATACTTCTTTGAGAACAGTGTCTTTCTTGTAGCACATGCTACACATTTAAAAATAATTAAAAATAGCATTCAAATATTGTGATTACAGAAATGCAGTAAATTGTAAAATATGAATATTGAACTTAAAGCCATTTCTCTGAGTTCAGTCCAGTGAACAATATAATTCAGGGGATTAATTTTATTAAATGGCATGGAAAAGTTTCCCTGTTACTGTATGCTGCCTTTTTTGGTAGTAGTGGTTGGGTTATACTGATATTTACTATTTTTTTTTTTTAAGATTTTATTTATTTATTTGAGACAGAGAGAATGAGAGAGACAAAGAGCACATGAGAGGGGGGAGGGTTAGAGGGAGAAGCAGGCTCCCTGCCGAGCAGGGAGCCCGATGCAGGACTCTATCCAGGGACTCCAGGATCATGACCTGAGCCGAAGGCAGTCGCTTAACCAACTGAGCCACCCAGGCGCCCTTGATATTTACTATTAATACAAAGAATTTATTAAAATATATAAGCAAATTTTCAGGCTTTTATTTTTGTCTTATAAATGTTTAAATCTCATCAAGTTCAAATCACACAAATAACTTTCCCTTTTCTTGTCTTTCTTTAATATTTAGACTAGAAGCAGAAGTATGGATTTATTCTCCTAATTAAGGGAGAAAGACCTTAATAAGAGCACAGAGTAAACTTTCTGAAAACTGTCAAAATTTACATAGTTTAATAAAGACACTGATTTATTTATTTTAGTTTATCACATTTCCTATTCATACTCTTTCTCAAAAAATGTATATAACTTCATTTTGATAGTGTGATTATTCTAATTTAATAAAATTTTATAGTTAAAGTTGAGATATCTGTGTTGTGGGGTATGTGTGTGTACATACATACATATATACGTACCTACACATTATGTACATATATACAACATTGAGTCAGCTATTTTCCTTTCTGGTTTCAGTGAAGATACGCTAAATTTAATACCACAAGACTATTTATTATTAGCATCAGAAACCTGGAGCATTGCTAAATTTCCAGTATTGATTGCATACACCTCAGTTGATCTAGTTTGAGCATATAATAAATGACAAGTATTTCAAAGTTAACAACCCCCAAAAAATGTACAGGGAAAAAAAAAATAGAGGAAAAAAGGCAGTGCAACATAGTTATTGATTCTTGGAAAGCCAAAGTCTGTTGTGTAGCACCTGAACATTTTGTTACTTTCTTTAGTAAATTAATCATAACACTTTAGAAAATTAATCAAGACATGTTGAGAATGTGTTAGCAATGCTTTCAGTCAGTTATAATATCCTTAAAAGTAAATAAGCAGTACAAAATATTCTGTATCACCCATGGCTGTTTCTGGGTATACTTCTGCAAAATATTTTTAATATATATTTGACTATGACAACAAAATAGTCCTGTAGTTTTAAAATCATGTGCCCAAATGTGCGTTTTGCTATGGTTACCCTGGAGACTTTCAGACTTCTACTTGTGTGATTTCCTTAAATCACTGGGCTTTTGAGATTAAGAGGAGTCAGCCACTTGCTAGGGTGCAGGGGGAGGGTTTTTTTCTCATTTATAATTAAGGTCATTTACATTTTTAACAATCACAGCAAGTATTCATGTGTTCCATTAGTTATGGATGCATTATTCTTCGGTCAAAATTCATAGTTCATTTCTCTGAATATGGTAGATACTCATCTCATCCTAAATTGGATTAAATTGGTTATAGACTTAAGGGATTAAAAAGTAAACTAGGTTGTGGGGGAGATGGGTTTATTTTTTATAAACTTGAACCTGAATAGAATGTTTAGGATTCTAAGGACTGGGGCACTTCCTAAACGTCAAAATATATTTAAATACTTTATCAACGAGGGTTTTACTTGTTAGCTTTAAAAATACTGACAATCCTGGGCGCCTGGGTGGCTCAGTCGTTAAGCATCTGCCTTCGGCCCAGGTCATGATCCCGGGGTCCTGGGATTGAGCCCCACATCGGGCTCCCTGCTCAGCGGGAAGCCTGCTTCTCCCTCTCCCACTCCCCCTGCTTGTATTCCCTCTCTCGCTGTCTCTCTCTGTCAAATAAATAAATAAAATCTTAAAATAATAAAATAAAAATATTGACAATCCCTCCAGCATCCTTCTCAGCTTGCTTTATTTTTTTATATGTTTGCTTGTTTTAGAGAGGGAGAGAGGGAGGAGAGGGGGAGAGGGAGAGAGAGAATCTTAAGCAGAATCCACACCCCATGTGGTGCCCAATGCGGGCTTCTATCTCACAAACCTGAGATCATGACCTGACCCAAAGTCAAGTCACTTAACCAACTGTGCCACCCAGGTGCCCCTCAGCTTTATTTTTTACACAATACCTCTCACCATCTGATATATTATACATTTTACTTTCTCTTCCCTGCTCTACACACTAGAATGTAAGTTCCACAAAGATAAAGTTTTTTTTTTTGTTTTTTTTTTTAATTTTATTTATTTATTCATGAGAGAGAGAGAGGCAGAGGGAGAAGCAGGCTCCCAAGGAGCAGGGAGCCCGATGTGGGACTCGATCCCAGGACCCCGGGATCATGACCTGAGCCGAAGGCAGACGCTTAACCATCTGAGCCACCCAGGCGCCCCAAAGATAAAGTTTTTTAAAAAATTTATTTTGTGTATTTCTTTTTCCCCAATAATTTGACGGTACCTGACATATAAGTTCTCAGATATGGTACCCTAATACAAGTATAATGTATATAATGTAAATTGTTAAAACTGAAGATATTATTGGTTTTATTTAGTTACTAATGGTGAATTCTCCCAGGATATATTGCTATATAGAGTAAAAGTAAAATTCATTGCAATATAAAAGTTCTAAACGCAATAACTTTAAAGAGACATTATTCTCAATTTTCATTTTGTCCTAGTAGGTAGTTTCTGATTGCTTTAGAGTGACTATTCTGTTATCATTTGTCTTCTCTCCTTGCCTCTATATAGAATCTGACACCAGCCACTGATTCACTTATTTCTCTAAAGGCATACTAATGTAAGCCTTTGCTCATACCATTTTTCTTATCAGAAAAGTTATCCTCCTTCCCCAAATTTATGGTGCTGTGTCCAACTTCAGTGCTTCTTTGGAATTTCCCCACTTTCTTGACTATTGCAGAACATTTTCTCTTCTTTTAAATGTCATGGAAGCACTCATTTGACACTATACTGAGAGGTTTATCTAAACTACATCTTAAAGTTGTAAATACTGTCTTCACTGTGTAAAGGATACCTAAGTGATACAGTCTTAGGTAAGTTTCTTGAAGCTTTCTAAGATGGAAAGGAAAATCTTCTTTGTCCTCTTCGAAAATTAAGAAAGGGGATGTTAAAACTATTTAATAACTAACAACAGTTGTGACCACAGTAACGTAATGAGTAAAAGAGGTGCTGTCCACCATGCGAGAGAATCTTTATTAACTAGTAGTCTGGTCTTGTAGCATTTTTTTTTTTTAAGATTTTATTTATTTATTTGACAGAGAAAGAGATAGCAAGAGCAGGAACGCAAGCAGTGGGAGCGGGAGAGGGAGAAGGTTTCCCCTCAAGGAGGGAGCCCGATGTGGGACTCGATCCCAGGACCCTGGGATCATGACCTGAGTGAAGGCAGACGCTTAATGACAGAGCCACCCAGGTGCCCTGGTCTTGTAGCATTTTTTAAAAGTGCTGCTAACTATCTCAAGTTGTATTGCATTCTCATGATTTTATATATCAGTAAGTGGTAATAGCTCTGTATTAATCCAAGATCAAGAGGCTAGGTAACCAGGCGCCTGGGTGGCTCAATTGGTTAAGCGACTGCCTTCGGCTCAGGTCATGATCCTGGAGTCCCAGGATCGAGTCCCGCATCGGGCTCCCTGCTAAGCGGGGAGTCTGCTTCTCCCTCTGACCGTACCCCCTCTCGTGCTCTATCTCATTCTCTCTCTCAAATAAATAAATAAAATCTTTAAAAAAAAAAAGAGGCTAGGTAACCTATTCTTAGTGAATCTGCCTTTTACTATCTATACATATTACTGTAGAGTAAAAGGAAATACTTCATTTATTATATATATACTATTTTATTAAGTGACCTGCATAATTATGGGTGTGTATATACATCTTGTGGTGTCATTTCCTAGGATCAGAGCATTTAAAATTGGAAGAGCTCTTTAGTTCATCTTTCTAGTTTTTACAGATGAGGAAACTAAAACACAAAAAGTTTAATTTTTCCCATGACCACCTGGTGACAGATCCAGCTTTCCACCGAGTATTAGGCTCCCTTTCCCCACTACTCACAGCAGCATTGTTTATTTCTCTCAAGAATAACACTAAGAATCACTTCACTCTTTATTTTTCATATTAAGAAGAATAACTCTAAAGAGCATTATAACAAAATGATACATATCTTTGTGAATTGGTTTAAACATTTTTGTTTCTTTTAGGCATGATACTGTTTTGAAATTTATTATATACTTATGGTTCTAAAGGATTATGCTAATTTTTAGGGGATAAATCATGAAAATTCCCAAATCTTAAATATCAGTACCTCCCAAATTTTGTAATTCTGAATTATTGGGAGAATAAGAATCCCCAAACTGTCAAGCTAATACTAGATTTTCAGTGATTTCTAAGATCCAATATGTTTCTGATATTCAAGGCCCAGTATTTATAGAACATTCTGAATTTATATGTACCTGATTTTTTACTTATTTTATAGTAGTATTCAGTCTTTTTTTATTTTTGTGTTCCTGAAAAGCATTCATTTGTGTAGTGAATTAAGAATCTCCTTTCTTGGGATGCCTGGGTGGCTCAGTCAATTAGGCATCTGCCTTCGGCTTGGGTCATGATCCCAGGGTCCTGGGATCAAGTACCGCATCCACCTCCTTGCTTGGCGGAGCCTGCTTCTCCCTCTGTCTGCCGCTCCCTCTGCTTGTGCTCTCTCTCTCTCTCTGACAAATAAATCTTTAAAAAAAAAAAAAGAGGGCGCCTGGGTGGCTCAGTTGGTTAAGCGACTGCCTTCGGCTCAGGTCATGATCCTGGAGTCCCAGGATCGAGTCCTGCATCGGGCTCCCTGCTGTCTGCAGGGAGTCTGCTTCTCCCTCTGACCCTCCCCCCTCATGCTCTCTCTCTCTATCTCATTCTCTCTCTCTCAAATAAATAAATAAAATCTTTAAAAAAATAAAAATAAAAAAAAATTTTTTAAAAAAGAGTCTCCTTTCTTCAAACAACTTTGGAAATACACATACTGGCTACAGTAATTGATCCTGTGTCTGGATACTGCACTTCCAGCTAGACTGTTCCTTGGTTGATAGAAAATTGAAGATTGTAGATGTGATACTGTATTATCTCTTCTCTCACCACCTGAAGATTATGAACAGAAAAGAGCAAAAGTTTCTGAAGTCCAAAAAGAATACACCCACTTTAAATATTAGTTTAGTCTAGTTGAGAGACTATTTCAGTACCTTCATGGTAAAGGCCAAAAGAATAATGTCTGTGTTAGTTCAGTCAGTGAGTTGCTTATCTGAGACAAATTGTTATTCCTTATATAATTCTCACCTGCACTCTGAGAAAAGCACTTTGAGAATTTTCTGATCAAAGACAGTATTTGTACTCTTGCTTTGGATGTTGATACCTACTCGAGCTAAGAGTTAAAAAATTAAGAAGGCTATTCCCTTTTCTGAAAAAAAGATTAATAGTTTGTTGCCTGAATGAAAGAAATGACAATAAAATACTGGTGGTTTATATGAGGGAATCATATGCATTGGAAATATCACGCTTGGTTGTTTTGGTTTTTGTGTGTGTGTGTGTTTTGTTTTTGTTTTTGTTTTAAGAATTTTACCTAGTTGGGGAGGGAAGAAGAATGCAAATCACATGCCTGTTTTGAATGTGTCCTATGTTAACTAGCGGTTTTGTTTCTTTATTATAATAATGTCACATTTTATTTTCTGCAACAAAAAATTATAATGATGCCCTATACCTTAAATGTCAGAAAAAAAGTAGTTCTGATGTGGTATAATAAACAAAAACAAAAGATATATGATCTGTGCCATAGATTGCTTTTAATCAAATGGGCAAGTGAAACTATATGGATGACAGCACAGGTTTAAAAAAAAAAAAACATGGCCTGGAATAAAGTCTTTCAAAAATGGTTGGCTCATACTCTGTCTGCAAAGGATGTATTATGATGATCAATTTGTATTTGTCTTCATTCTCATTAAAGTGATGGCTTAGGGAGAAGATGAAGAAAAGTTTATGGATTTCTGTCCTTATTTAGCTTGACTCAGTTCAGTCTTGTCCTCAGATGGATTCACTACTTATTCCTAAGATTAGGTTTTATTGTTTTCACATGCCATTTTCTTGCAGATCAAAAGTATAAACAACATTTGGGATACATAAACCATCTTGTCGTTGATGTTGCTTTGTTATTTTTGATGTCTTTCTTAATTTTTTTAGTTTAAAAGAACACAGACTGTAAGTACATAATTCAGTTACCACAAATTAAGAATAAAATTATTTGATAAATTTTTAAGAATAGTATTTTTATTCTTTGGAAATGTGGGGTAAACAATTTAGGCAAGATTTAAACAAAAATAGTAATTTCATATAAAATATATTTAGGATTTAAATTTTTTTTTCAACAGGTATCTCAGAATCATGATTGAAATAATAGTTTTTGGTTCATAGTTTTCAAAATGTTATTCATGACTTCTGGTATTAAAATCTTAAATTGTACAAGTAATCCTGAAATGGTGCTGACGGGAAGAAAATAAAATACTAAAATATGTAAAAAGTAAAAGGTGAAAAAGTCATCCTGTCCAATTCCACCACATCTTCCTCTCCTCAGAGCTACCACTTACAATTTAGCATATAACTTCCCACACCTTTTTCGATGCATATACATGAGACACATTTTATAACAATTTATTTGACTTTTTTTTTTTTTTAACATAAGTAGAATTCTCTTTTACAGTATATACGTTCTGTGACTTGCCCTTCCACTCAGTTTATCTTGGAAAACTTTATATGTCATTACATTACAGCTAGACTTCTCTCTCTTTCATTGCTGTAACTTCTCGAGTGGTCCTTCGAATGATGGATACTTGTTTCCAGTTTTTCACTATTATAAAAAAATTCTACAGTGAATATCCTTGAACATACATCTTTGTGAACTAGTCAATAATGGAGTTTCTTATTCTTATTGACTAGTAGTTTCTCTGTATTCTAGATGTTAATGTGTCGATTATATGTGGCAGATATTTTCTCTCTGTGCACTTGTCTTAGTGTCTTTTGTCATATGAATGTATTAAGTAATTATGTAGTCAAGTCTGTTGATCCTTTCATTTGTCATCTCTTTTGTGGATTCTGTATATCTAAATTATTTATACTCCTTTCCACAGAGATATTTTTACTTCCGTTTTTACCTGTCACTTATAAAACTTTTTATAGAACCCTGTGAATGATGGCAAAATGTATTAGAATGTGATACGTTCTGATGGCATGTAGTAATCACATAAGGATCAGTCGCAATTTTGATTATCAATTTCAGAGTTATAAAATAAAAATAATAAATTCTGGAAAAGTATTGGGGTTTTGTGTTATTTATGGAATCACTATAGGTAGTTGTCACTATTAATAAATTCATTTTTGACAGGTAATATGCCAGGCACTAAATGACAACAGTAGTACACAAGTGAGAAATAATCCCCTTTTTTGTGAATCCTTTAGACATGATTATCACCAGAAGTTTGTTTATTTCTGTTACCAGAAATATCTCATCTGCATGTAGCTGCTGCTGCTAAGAACTGTTCTCCACTAACTTTTGCTGCCATTCAGTGCCACATTACCCAACAAATATACTAGCAAAGCAGGGTCCCAAAGTAAAAAAGAGCAGCCTTGATTAACTTACTCAAAATGTTATTTCATGTATGTGTGCATGTGAAGTGTTGCACACTGTACATGGAGTGAGGAATCAGAACGCTAAGATTTGCAGTGTTTGGGGCCTCTAATTTGGCTCTGTGGCTATTTATCCCACCTTTCTATCTTGATACCCCACAGCTTGGGCTGATTTTGTCCCACTACCAGTAATTTCCTGTGGAGGTAGCTTATAATTTTCTGTTTCTGCCCTATAATAGGAGGGAATAGCCTCATAGGAAGTACCATGAAGCCAGTATCTCATACACCCTGGTATCAGCTCACTTCTGCTCTCTACCTTCTCTCCATACCTGAGGAGTACAATTTGAAAAAATAGAATTTTACTGGCACCCTCCTCCCCTTGTTAATAGGAGAGATTCGTGGAAGGGAGGAATCCCTTCTTTCTTCTAGATGGACTAACAAGGGAAAAGACAGGTGTTTTTTTTGAAGGGACTAGAACTTCTGCAGCTCAGCAGACTTGGACAAGTTTGACAATAATTCAGCTAGATTATTTTTTAACTAGACTTCTGAGTGCATTTGCTAACCTAACCACACATATACCAATTTATAACCTGAAATTTGCCTTTAAAGTCACAAAAGCACAAAGCACTGTAGTGCTTGTAACACTCTTCCATATTATTGTAGGTAACTAAATGACCATGGAATCTGGAGCAGAGAACCAGCAGAGTGGAGATGCAGCTGTAACAGAAGCTGAAAACCAGCAAATGACAGTTCAAGCCCAGCCACAGATTGCCACATTAGCCCAGGTATAAAATACATGGAGAGATTCCAAGTTATGTCTCTTCCAAGAGGAATATGTTTTAGACAAGAGGATTTAGTTTTTATTGCAGAGATATGCATAGAATCAGCAGAGACATTGTTAGAATATCAAAATTCCTATTTACTTAGCGTAATTTTAGAAATGATTCAGTTAACAGAACAGAAAAATGTATTGTTAAAACACTATTTGTAGTGACCTGATTCAGAATAATGACATTTTAACTAATGGGTAGAGATTGTCTCTCTTAAACAAGGGAAGAAAACCTGATATGGTAACTGCTTTTTTTTTTTTTTTTATCACACAGATTTAATTTGAGGCATGGGAATTTAATCTGAGGGGCTAAGTTTTCTATGTGCTTAAACTAAAAAATAGGGTAAGCAAATAACTTGACACACAAGTAAATTTCAAGGATAATAGTTTTGTTTCCTGTATCTTTTAAATATAATTCATGATTCCTTCATTTTGTCTTTGTCTTAAACATTCTATCTCTAGAGTTATATTCACTCATCTTAATTTTTTGTTCTGATGTATTCTTCCTTAAATATTTTATTATTTTTATTTATTAGATATTATTTATTTATTATTATTTTATTAACCATTATTTGCATGTACATATGAGTAAGAAAGATAGTTAATATAAAAACCAAATAACAGCCATAAACCTGCTAGGTAAAAGAGTGTGATATTGTCTCTTTCTGATAAAGGCTCCCAGGAGAAAACAATCCTAGCAGAGGCTCTACCATGTTGAGCTTCGGCTTCTTGAAGAATTTAAAAGCCCTCCTTGGGAAGTCCCTGAGCAAGAATGGGTCTTGGAACATAGGGGGCTAACCACAGATGGTTACTACACTGAACTAAAGTATGGCCCAAATACTGGATCTCCAGCAGGAATATAGTCAGAAGGAGTGGGCTGCTCTATGTTTTCTCCTAAGAGTACTAGGGCCTGCCTCCAACCCTCAGGAGTAAGGCAAAGCAGAATATATCTGGGGATGAAGTAAATACTTGGATCAGGTGCAGGAATGAAGGGGAAAGAGCCAGGACTTCATCAGTACATGGTCAAGGCAGACATGCACAGATCAGAATCTGGGGCTCACCCAAGCATTTGACCCTCTGGTAAAAAGAAGATACAATGCCAGAAGGGATCTTGGTGATGACAGCCACTATTCTGGCACTATTCTGTGTGATCTGCTTGTCCTCTAAGTCTGCTATATAATCCATTCCTGAAAATTCCTTTGCCCCTACTGTCTTTCTGTTACTGAGTTTGTGTCCTTGATATAGTAAAGCATGTTTTCCAGTGGTTTCTTAAGCAAGTTTGGGTAAAAAATTCTTGGTAAAGAAATAATTTTTCTTGGGGCACCTGGTGGCTCAGTCGGTTAAGCATCCAACTCTTGGTTTCGGCTCAGGTCATGATCTCCCAGTCGTGGGATGGAGCCCCACGTTGGGCTATGCGCATAGTGCTGAGTCTGCTTCAGATTCTTTCTCCCTCTCCCTCCACTCCTCCCCACTTGCGTGCGCTCTCTCTCTCTCAAATAAATAAAATCTTTAAAAAAAAAATTTTTTTTCTTAAAAATTTTGAAGGCATTGATCCACAGTCACCATGTAGTGTTGCTATTGGAAAAGACTAAATCCATTTATTTTCTCTCTCTGGTATCTTATTTCTCTCTCTTCACAGTGCTTCACTATTTCATTATTAGGGTCTTGGTTTGAATAGTTTTTATCCATTGTGTATATATATTCAGTGTGCCCTTTTATAGTGAAAACTCAGGTCTTCGATTCTGGGCAATTTCTTTATTTGGTTGAAGATTTTTTTTTTCCTAGGATCCTTGTGATCTAGATGTTATACCAATAGGATTGTTTCTCTGATTTTCTCATCTTTTCTCTACTGCTTTCTCTTTGTCTTTTTGGTCTGCTTTCTGGGAGATTTCTTCAGTTTCATGTTCCAGCCCATTTGTTGAATGTTTTATTTCTGCTGTCATGTTTCCAAGAGTTCCTTTTGTTCTCTGAATAGTCCTTTTGTATTTTAATAGCATCCTGTTTATGTTTCACAAAGGCAATATTTTCTGTCATCTCTGAGAATATTAATTAGGTTTTAAGTTTTCTTCTCCCCACATAGATTTTCCTCTGTATAAGCTTTTTGCCCTTCAATTTGTTTTGGTCTCCATCTTTCAAATTAGAAGCTTTCTTCAGATGTTTTATAATCTGTGCTTGTCTGCTCAAGTTTAAAGTAGGGGACCAAAAAACTGTATCAGAAGCTCTGGATGTGTTTGGGGCCTAATAACTATGAGTTGTGAACTTCATGTAGGGTAATTATGGCCTTCCCAATGTCAGTATCTTTTAAGTCTTTATTTAGCCCCTTGTCATTGATTAGGTTCCTCAGGGAAGGCTTTACTGATTCCCTTGCTTATACGGTAAAGGCCTGGGAGCTAAGAGAGAGAAGACTGGAGGTTAATAACCCCACCTTCAGCAGTATCTGTTGTAGGCAGTCAGGAGACCTGCTCTCCAGAAATTAATTCTCCATTTTTCTGTCAGCGTGGGGTAGATTATTCCTCCACAGGGAGTGTGGGGAGGGGATCCAGTTGCTTCTCAAAGAGCCTTCAACCAGCCTTCCTTATTTTCAGCCTTTCCCTTTACTCCACCTTCCAGGGTAACTTAGATCCTGAGCCTCTTAAGGATTTTATGGTTCAAATCAGGCTTTCCCTGCCTCTACCACATGAGTTGGCCTTCTGAGGTCTTCCAAGTTCATTACCATTCATCCTTCTTCTTTCCAGCCTCCAAAACTCTTACTATTATCTCTTTTCCCATTCTTTGCTCATGTGATTGTGCCTGTAAAAACAAAATCAATTTTACAAAGTTTAATTGAAGATTCAGGAAGGAACAAAATAATATACACATGTCTAAGTTGTCATCTTTATCAGGTAGTCCTCTAGCATTTACCTTTAAAAGCAGAATGACATGATGTTTGAGTTTTAGAAAAGCTAGTTTTCTGTTCCCATTTGTGTAGTTTTTGTTCTTTTTATGCCTAATTACAGAGTTTATTCACTTGCTCATCCAAGTCCTTAACACATACCTTATGGATTTTTGTCATAATTTCCTTTCATAATTCTGATACCTGGTATTTTTTTGTTGTCAGTATTTAATAAAAGAAAAATATAATAAAATTGTCAAATCCAAGATTGTAGTGATTTGAATAATGAACAGAAAAAAATTCAGCCCAACTAGTAAAGGAAGAAAACCAATCTAAAACAAAAATGAGATGCCTCATTTTACTTTTGGAATTTACAGGGGTTTTTTGTTTTTGTTTTTGTTTTTTAAGTGCCGGGCTTGAACTCTCAACCCCGAGATCAAGACCTGAGCTGAGATGAGTCAGATGCTTAACCGACTGAGCCACCTAGGCACCCCTACAGAGATTTTTCTTTTTTAAGTGGAAAGGAAAAAAACAGTATCGGTTTTGACTATGAGAATGTAAATTTTTATGGATTTAACTAAAGAGTTAGGTAAAAGGATGATCATTGCCTCTTCCTTGCAGTAGGCAAATTTGAAAACCTAAATATCCAATAATAAGGAATTTATTACACAAAGTGTAATTTTTATTGTGCAGCCATTAAAACCACTAAAGAAAATCATTAATGGTATGGAAAGATATTTATAATGGATTGAAAAGATAAATTAGATTCCATGATAGTGTGTTATAAAAATTGAGCGCATACATGGACCTTTAAAATCACCTAGATCTTGGGCGCCTGGGTGGCTCAGTCATTAGGCGGCTGCCTTCAGCTCAGGTCATGACCCCAGGGTCCTGGGATTGAGCCCCGCATCGGGCTCCCTGCTCGGCGGGAAGCCTGCTTCTCCCTCTCCCACTCCCCCTGCTTGTGTTCCCTCTCTCGCTGTGTCTCTGTCAAATAAATAAATAAAATCTTAAAAAAAAAAAAAAATCACCTAGATCTACAGCAAAAATATTAACAGCGATTAGCTCTGAGTGGTAGGAACATAAGGGATTTTTATCTTATTTTGTATATCTGTATTGTTTATAAAGTTATAATGAGAGGAGCTGTTCTGTAGAATGATCAGGGTACAGAAGGGATTAACTAACTCATTGAGTTAGCTTGTTACATTTATTCTATAAAATAGAGAAGAGGATGTAATAATTGCTTCAAGTATTGGAAGAGTTTTTGTATGGAACTAAGAGGAGATACTTTGAATAACTTAAGGTTGTGGTTCTCAAACTTCAGTGTAGGGGAAAGTGTCCTTAGGTCCACCAAGAGAGTCTAACTTTATAAACAGGCACCCGTGTAACTACCAGAGTTAGTCCATGGATCACATTTTGAGAACCAGGTAAAACCAAGCAAGATTTATAGTGGCCAGAGAGAAAATGAGTAATAAGAAGGGACTTCCTAACTGCCCAAAGATGGATGCTCATAGTTTTAACCTCTACTTTCAGTAGGGATCTTCCCTGCCCAAGCATCACAGGCAGATGTTTAACTGCCTGCTGAACAAATTCAGGTATCAGATCAATTCTACCGCCCCAACCACCCAAAAACTTCTCTTACTTGTGTTCTCTGTTTCAGTTGATGGCATAGTTTTACTAATTCTTACCCAAACATGAAATAGGTGGGTCATCCTGACCTGAATTCATTAAAATTGCCATCCTGAATTCCTCTCTCACCTCCTTCAAGTAGTCATTTATAAAGCTCTTTCTAGTCTGCCTCCTGAATTTTCCTTAAATCACTTCTCTCATTCTCCCTACCACAACCAGTGCTTTGCTTCTGGCTTTATCATCTCACCTTAACTACTATATAAGTTTTCTCAGTCTCCTCCCCTCCATGTTGTTCTTTCTCTGAAATAAATGTTTTTCATACTGCCACTGAAGTGATCTAAAATGCAAACCTCACCATGTTAATATTCCAGAGTTCAAAAGCCCTTCAATGCCTTTCCCAGTCTCCTCAGGATAAAGTGCAACTTCTTTAATGTGACATGGGTATGGCTTTTCATGACTAGCTCATTTAGCCTCTGCCTACTTACGCTACAATTTTATCTCGTCCCAGTTCCTACATTCTTACAGTAACATGCTTACATGGTCCAGTGGTACTGACTGTTAATTTATACCTCCTTCCCTAAAATTCTGTGCCTCTCCCCTGGGAGTCAAAATATGCCTAATTTGTAATCTTTGTTTCAAATTCGCATTCTTCCTTCCCCTCCTTTTTAGGTGAGGTTGGGTAGCTTTCCTAAGTGTGTATTTTTCTCTTGGCAAGCCTCATTACTTCACTGGATTACATTTATTTGTATTCTCTTCCCCATGCCTTCCCACATGTACCCCAATAATTTCCTTAATGTTTGTAGTTTCAGTTCTGACATTGCTCCTAGCACATGGGTCCCCAATCAGTGTTTACCGAATCAGCAGAAAATATTGAACCCCTGAATGTGTTCAAGCATTGGAACAATAAATACCGTCTGATAGACATATATGACATAAGAGCCCTTTGGACCTGGATATTGATTCATTAAAATTGCCTTCTTTGTGCCCAGGAGAAAATTAGTATCTCTTATACTCCCTTAACTCTGTTCTTTTATTCCTTTAAGAAGAAAATAAATGCTTAAAACACCAACTATTATATCAGTTTGGGGGGGTAGAAATTTTCAGTTTATAATACATATTAATACTTTCTCACTAATAAAAGGCATACTTGTAATTAGTTTAAAAGAGAAAACTATGCTTTATATTTTAAGATGTATGTTTGTTCTAGACTTAGCTAAGTTTTGCCTAAGTTTGAGAGCAGTTATATTTTAGAATATTGCTTATTTAACACATAATATTCTGAAGACCTTTATATTTCTTCAAAGCTAGCATATCTCTTGACCTTGGGTAAGTTACTTAATCTCTTGAGTGCTTGATATTTCTGTCTCTAAAATGGAGATGATCCTTATTATCCAGTCTTGATTTCTTCGAAGAGCAAAATGAGAAACTGGACATGAAAGCAGGTAGGAAAATGTAAAGCATCATACAGTTAAAGTGTATTTAGTATTCAGAGGAAGTCTGTGTTACAAATTTTGATATTACATTAAAATAGTTCTTTGTTGTGTGGAAGGATTTGAAAGGGGACATTTATAGTTTTTTTTTTAAGAATATTAAATGTAATCATTAGTTTCTTTCACACCAATGAAATACTTGTCTGGCAGAAAAGTCATCTTTTTCCTGCTAAAAAGTTGCTTCATATTGAACATGACTACTCTCAAGGAGGTATCTGTGATGGTAATTTTTTTCCATGTTCAACACCTTAGGTATCTATGCCAGCAGCTCATGCAACATCATCTGCTCCCACCGTAACTTTAGTACAGCTGCCCAATGGGCAGACAGTTCAAGTCCATGGCGTTATTCAGGCGGCCCAGCCATCAGTTATTCAGTCTCCACAAGTCCAGACAGTTCAGGTATGTGTATAAAAAGTTCTGCATCTACTTTCATAACTGTCGTTTATAGCCATATCTCTCTCCTTTCATTAGTTATGGAAATAGGAACATACCTAGTTGAGAGTTTATTTTACTTTACAGTAAAGGAATATGCTGCGTCTGTATAGTCACCTTATGTGTAGGAACATATATACACAAGAACAGACATAAGAAAAAGACTTTTTCTTAAGCTACAGAAGAAAAAGAATTGATTGTGGAAAATCATTAAGTACATGGGATAAGGTGGAAATGTTTGGGAAAGACTAAGGCTGATATACCTTAGTTCAGGAAAATTGAGATACAAAAATAACTCTATTTTCTAAACATGGAATTGGAAAAAATAAGCCCTTGTCAAAATTAATAACCTTACCCAAGATATTAACTTGAATTTAGAGATCATAGAAAGCACTGTAAAACCAGCTATGTCTAGGAGTATAAGTTAGAGTAGATAACTTTGAAATAATGATATATTCAGGGATTACACTGCGCATGTTATCTAATTCTTTGGAGAGATTGTTCCTTTGGATTGAATCCAGAGGGAATAAAGGCACGTAGAGCTCTGAATAAAGGTGACTACTCTATTGAACTGTAGGGAACCTAGAGCAGTAGACATCTTTACAGTGAGCATATTGAAAGAAAAAAAAGACTTGAACGTTCATTCAAGTAGGCCATAACCCCAGCCTCCCATTTCATATTTTTTGCTTCACAGTCTTCCTGTAAGGACTTAAAAAGACTTTTCTCCGGAACTCAGGTGAGTCCTAGGTCCTAGATTTGGAAAGAACTATTTTTAGAAAGGAAGGTGAGAAATTATTCTTTATGTCGTTATCCTTCTATAAACATGCAATTTAAGGTTTGTGTAAAGATTTTAGAGATCTTCTAGGTCTAGGCCAAACTTATTACCTGCCCAGCCCTTAGTGTATTGCTTACATTCCCTGTGTATCTTTTCTCCTCTCCTCCAAATGGTGGTCCAGCATTACTTGAACACTTGAACTAAAGGAAGCCCTGTCTCCTGAGGTAACCAATTTATAAAGAGGGATAATTGCTGAACTGTTCTTTGCTGTGGTGAGCCAGAATATACCTTTCTAAAACTTCTACCTAGTGGTCCCAGTTCCATCCTCAGAAACTAAGCAAATTTGATTCCTTTTCTGTCAGACCACTTCCTCTCCCTCGTCTCCTGCACCCTTCCTACTTAAAAAAAAAAAGTCCAGACTAAACAAATGTCTGTTTTTCTTCAGCCATTTATTATACGGTGTAGCTTTGATTGCTCTTTACTATCCTTGCTATCATCCTGTGGATGAGAGCTGTTGTGTTTTCCTTGAGTATGGTAGCCAGACTGATATTTGTAGAGGGGAGAAGTGCTTCCTTTGCCCTGGAAGTGTTCTATTAATGTCCTCAAAGGGCATATTTGACTTAGTCAGCCATATTATACTATTGAGTCCTTGAGCCACTGTTACCCACCTTTACTTCATTCTGTCCTTCTACTTTTGGTTTGCTTGGACACTTAAGTGGAAGAAAAAGAAAAGAATGTTTTCATGTAAAAATATCAATGTGTATGAATTTCCATATTGAAAGATACTGGGAGTGGAATTTGTTACCAGGATGGAGACAGTGTTTTCCCGCTGAAAACTGAACTATTTGACATTTCTGTGGAATCACACTGACTGACCAGTAGTCTTCTATCCTTTGCCTCAGTTTTTATTTCATTGAGTGCTACCTAACTATTTTCCATACTATGCCATTACTAATTCCCCACTCATTTTCTTCTTGGTAATAGTGGAAAGAACCTGACCTGCTAGTCAGGAGACCTAGATTCCAGATCTTACATTAATCCTTACTTTCTCTTTTTCACTTAGAGTAGGAGGATAACACACCAAAATTATCAAAACTTGTTATATAAATAACACACCAAAATTATTAAAACTTGTTAAGATTATAGTTTTTGGTCATAATATGTGATATTTAATTGTTGATTATATTTTTAATTTTAATCTCTATTTTGTGACAATAATAATTTGGACCTGGGGGTTGTATGGCTATTAACTTTCTAGAAATATTTATTCATCTTTTCAAGAGTACATTTTTCATCAAGGTGAGCTTATATTTATAACTGAAAGCCTGAATTCTCCAAATACACACAATTTTTTTTTTTTACTTTATTTTTTTCTGTAAAGGGCCTAAACCGTGAAGAATATATTAAACTTCAAGTGTTATTTCACCTGCTTAACAGGGATGAGTATATTAGTAACTAGGAAGTAGTTTACATCAGAAGAGATATTTAAACAAGGAGATAAATGGTCCTGCAAACTTCTAGATGGGAAAATATGAGTATTCTAGAGCATCATTTTCAAAAGAAACAAGACACTTTTCTCTTGATGTGAGAATAAGATATTAGGACCTGTGTTTCTGTTTTTTAATCCAAGAATATTAGAAATTACGCTGTACTAATATTTCATATATGGCTTGACATTAGTGCCCTAACTTTTTCCTTATGTATATCAAGTTTCATAGATTATATGAGAATCCCCACAAAAATAGTGGGAGTTACACGAATGTATAGAAGTTAACAGTGGCATCTTCACTTTTCATTTGTTAGCTTTAAGTGCATTTTTAATATAGTGCAGTTTAAACGTGTCAGGATTTATGGATTATGTTACCTTAAATTATTTAACATTCATTCCTTCAACGAATTTTTATTGATCACATGCTATGTGCCAGTCACTGTTCTAGGTGCTATGAAAGACAGCAGTGAACAAATAATACTTCTCTATTCTCATGAAGATCACATTTGAGCGAAGAGAGACAATGAAAAAATAAAATATGTCAGGTGAGGATAAGTGCTGGGAAAGATGATGAAAGCAGGGGAAAGGGATAGAGAATGTGGAGGGAAGGGTGTTCTGTTTTATGTAGGGTGGTCAGGGAACACAGTGAGCAGAAACCAGAAGACAGTGCAGGAGGTTGAGCCATGCAAATAGTTAAAGCAAGTCCTGCTTCATATATCAAGGTATAGTAAAAAGATGTGGCTCAAATAGAATGAGCAAGAGGGAAAGAGCAAGTTGGATGAAACGTTTGATAGAATCTTTACAATACTTTGTAATATGATGGGAACAATAATAAAAACCTTTTGTGCAAAATAGGGATTCAGTGGTTATTATGCAGCAAAGTATTTAAGAGTTGTCTAACATAAGGCTGAGTTACTTGTTTGTGTTTTACATGAAACAAGTGTTCCAAAGTTTCTGGTCTTTTTAATGATGGTAAGCAAGGATTTGCAAGGGATATATTACCTAACAGATATTTTTGAAAAAAGAAATCCCTTTCAACTATCCTGGGAGAAAGTGACATTTTAACAATGCAAGAGAGTAACTGCTTTTTGAAAAAAAGTTGTGCTGTGGAGAGAGCATTTTGAAAGAAGTTCAAAAATGTTTTCATACTTTTTTTTTAACTGCAAGCAATATAAATTTGTCAGTTCAAAATCAAATATATATACTTTTAAAACCCTGGAAATAGAATTCTTTAAACTATTCATAAGTCTTCTAGAGTTTCAGTAGGTTTTGAACCTACTGGTTAAAATACAAAACTGTAACACCTATTATTATTAGCATACAATAACTGAGAGCCAGGGAGATGAAAATCTCATCAAAAGTTTGTATAATTGGTAGATGAAAATGAAAAGTGATTTTGTATTTAGTAAGCCCAGTCAAAAATGCACTTACTTTTATATCTACTGCCCATGAGTTCCCTTTTTCAACAATAGCAAATACTAAATCAGATTTTCAAAAGCCTAAGCTTAGAATCAGATTTTTGAGTCACTGTTATAAAATATTAAATGACTTTTTAATGAAGCATATTAAATCACATCATTCTCACTCTGTAAAAAATGAAATGATTTATGTTTAAGAAATTTACAAATACAATTTAATAT
Organism: Mirounga angustirostris; assembly: GCF_029215605.1. Taxonomy (NCBI): domain Eukaryota; kingdom Metazoa; phylum Chordata; class Mammalia; order Carnivora; family Phocidae; genus Mirounga; species Mirounga angustirostris. Next base: position 167,338,247 of record NW_026991711.1, read on the forward strand.
TTACACTTATATTATCTCTTTAAATAATAAAAACAACACTTAAAGTTTACAGAGGAAATAAATATGCTTATGTAAAATTTTCCTGTTTATAAGGAAGATCTGCAGGTGAAAAGAGTTTGGAAATCATTATTCTAGACGTTTATTAATGTCCTGATTCACAGAGTAAATAACTGTACCTAAACCATAAGTCCGAACTCTGCACAGTTACTTGTAAGTTTCATAGAGACCGTGTATGATTTGAGAAAGCGTCTAATTTGGTTTTAGTCATGGTGTTTTTAATTTTGAAATTTCAAATAACTTCAAAATGGGAAGATTGTCCTCCTTACAAACTTACAAACAGGAGGTATGGGTTTTTAAGAAACTAAAAGAACGTTGAGAAATACAGATCTAAAACTTTACATCTGGAAGTGATGGTTTGGCTTTTGAAAATGTCTCAACCACTAAGTGGCCAAGGTTAAAGACCTATTTAAGGAGCTGAGGAGAGGGTTAATGAGAGAGGTGACAGGAGATAAGGACCAGAGGAAGGGTCTGTACCACTGGAATGTGGTGGTAGTCTGTGATACCTGTGATTGGAATATCATTTTTATATGGTTATTTTTAATAACTGTTAAGTATATGTTAAACTGTAATTAATAGTTGTTATTTATAAAAAGGATTTTTGACATGATTTTTATTAGTCTCGTCTCAGAAATGTGGATCCAGTGTGTGCTTTGGATTTCGTTTTTGTTTTTGTTTGTTTTGTTAGGCAGTCCATAGGAAGTGGCTTCATAGCTCATGAGTTCTCCCTGGATAATATTCCCAAAGAGGAAATGTTAACATTCGTTATGTGTTATTGAATAATTCTGAATTCCCTTTAAATTGCAATAGTTGTAATCACTACATAGTGACAAGTTAATTCCTTCTGTCTGAAATCACAAAATCTTTTAGATCAGAGGAAAGAATGCTTTTTTTCCTACTAAAAGCAATAGATCTACTGAGTTTGGAAAAAGAAAAAAAATCAAAGGCCATATATTAGAAAGCCACTTTAATTTATTTCATTTCAAAACTGCCCTGTGGGTAGTTCATATAGAACGTTTTTAAATTATTATTTTAATTACTTTCAACTTGGGAGAGTATGCCTAAGTCACTCTCTGCCCTTAAAAAAAGGTTGTAAGGATGAGGGTCATGCAAAGAAGGCAAAGAACAGCAGAGGAACTGAGGTTCTGAGAAGTACTATGAAGGTAAACCCTTGTCACAGTACTGTCCACTTTGAGTTCAGTCTTGTTATCCCTTGAAATTCTGACTCTCTGCTAAGGTCTTTTCATAGCTCCTCATCTGCTGTACATCAGAGTTTCTGTGCAGAGACTTCGCTGAGCGGGCCGGTTACAGCAGCTAAAAATTAGTGGCAATTGTCCTCTGTGTTCCTTCGGCAGTAGCTGTAACATTACTACTCTGCACAGAATCACAGACTAAATTCAGCCTTGCACGTCTTTTCATCTGTCTTTTCTGGATTCTTTAAGTGTTGCCTGTTAATGTATAGGTCTCTAAGAGTATTGTTCTTATACTTTAAAGTGTTTGGGTGAGGCACGTTATTTTATTGTAGGTGTATTTTGTGAAGCATGACTAGATTTACCTAATTTCATTTTAGAGTGAGAGCCTATTACAACGTGCCCTGTCAAAATGAGTCCCTACTCTCCAGAACCCATAGGCTCAGACTACATAGAGTCCCTATGGGATTCTTCAAGTTCCTCTGAATATGTTTTTTCTTGTTGCCATTGCCCTGAATTTTGACATGGAGCTGAACCACACATACTCTTTTGCCTTCCTTAAATCTAATTCTCACTCTGACAGCATCATGCACATCTAGTTCAGGAAAGAGCAGAAGGCTCCCGCTGATTAGACTAGAGAAGCTTGGTGGTATAAATTTGACAGGCAGGCTTGCCCAAGTGAGTGAACTTCTAGTCTAAAAATGGTCTAAAAATACCTCTGGTTGCTGCTTCTGACAAAACTGGTTTGAGATTGGAACCAACAGGATTTTGATGCTGGTAAGGATGTCTAAAACTAAGATGCCAATTATTGACAGTGGTGCCACTACTTCCTAGCTTTGTGACTTGGGTGAGTTACTTAACCTCTTTGTGCCTTAGTTTTTCCATCGACAAAACGGATATAATAACGATACTTGTCTATTACCTGATATTACTGTATTCGTATTAAGTAATGTAATATGTGTATATGCTTTAGCATAATACGCGGCACATAGTAAGTTCTCAGTAAATGCTAGTTGCTATTATTATTATTATCCCATGTAAAATCTTTGTTCAGCTTATCTTTATTATTTTTCAGTCCAGGGATACTTTTCCAGAAATGCACAGTTCTTTACCTTGAGCTTTTGCTTAATAAAAATTGTGGAATGCCAACTTTGAAAGTCTATGTGTAGACTAACTTGCTAGAAACAGCCATCTGGAACATGGTGGAGGATCACCAATCTTATTTTTCAGTTGTAAATACATTCATAAGTGTTTAACAGTAAAAGAAAATATTTGTATAGTCACTATGTAGACTTATGACCAAATATTTGCTCATTTATTCTTCCTTCATGTCAGAAACGTTATTTACTTGGTAGTTGTGTTAACAGTTGTAAGAAAACAACTGACAGTAATATTGATGCATTCAAGATTGGTTACATGAAGTCCTGAAAGAGGTAAAACTGAATTTGGATATCACGAAAGTTTGGTTTTGACAAAAAAAAAATTAGGCCCTCTGACTTCTCTATAGGATAAGTAAAAGGGAAAGGAATATGATTGGTGTGGTTGTCTCCCATAAAAATTGACTTTTTTCTACTGAAGCATGTATAAGATGTATATATGTCCTTTTATATTTCACTTTTTCTTAAAATTCATAAAAATTTTATGGAAACCAAACTCGATTATCAAGATAAAGTTCTTCTTTATTTTCAGATTTCAACTATTGCAGAAAGTGAAGATTCACAGGAGTCAGTGGATAGTGTAACTGATTCCCAAAAACGAAGAGAAATTCTTTCAAGGAGGCCTTCCTACAGGTATGGGATTTAATAGTTAAAAGAATTTAGAATCGAAGATGTCAGGAAGCCTTAGGTAGTTGCAGGTGAAAAGATGTCAGAAGACCAATTAGGTGCTCAATTCAAGACCACAGAAATTACTTCTCTTCATCTTGAGGTACTTCTCTCTCTTAAGTTGAAGTTTATTGTACAGAAAAAGAGAACTTTTTTACTCTGAATAGTCCTGGATCAACAGTGATTTTTTTTTTCCTGCTTCTGTTTTTGTAGACTGTGCCAGCTGCTGGTTTTCTGTTAAAAAGTTTGGAATATATTTCATTAAGTTATAGCATTTCTAGTTATTTGTCAGTTCTGACACTATACTATTTACCTACTTAATAGCACATTTGCAAACCATTTCTCATGCCATGGTACTTAGTAGATAACTATTTATTAATTTAATATTTGTTTCAGGGTGATGCTGATATCCCCTAATTTTAGGGGCACCTTACTATAGTTTTTGTGTTCCAACTGTAGAGATTGCCTAGTCCATGACTTGTCTCCAAGATGTACCAAAACCATTTTTTTATATGTAGAAATTGGCTCCATGCTAAATATCTCCAGGAAGAGCAATTCCATAAAAACCATAAGCTTACTTCAAAGTTCAATAAATTTCTGTTATTAGCCTAAGTTGTTTTTATTTTTCAAAGGGATGGTTAAAATTTTTTTTCCACTTGGCTACTAAGCTAGCCCTTTTCTCTTTTCTCACAATTAAATGAAGGATCCTAAATGAATATCAATAAACTGATTTTGAGGTCTTAAGAAATTTTGTTACCAAGTATGTGTTGTATGCATTTATGCTCATAATCTCTCTCTTTTTTTTAATATAGCTAGTTTTAGATTTGAACTTTGAAATATATCTCATGTTTTTAACACTTTCGATCCTGGAGCAAATCCATCCAGGTGTTAACAAGCCACAAGGCTTCTCTGTATATAAATTCCCGGCAAATAGTTCTAAATAAATTCTGTAAATTCTAGTTGTAGACTTTATAAAATAAGAGCTTTAGGGCGCCTGGGTGGCTCAGTTGGTAAAGTGTCCGACTCTTGATTTCATCTCAGGTCATGATCTTGGGTTCGAGAAATCAAGCCCCGTGTCAGGCTCCGTGCTCAGTGTGGAGTCGGCTTGAGATGCTCTCTCTCCCTTCCCTCTTTCCCTTCACTCATGCTCTTTTTCTCTCTAAGTCTTAAAACATAAAGTAAAATAAGAGCTTCATGCTGAAAAAGATCTTTTATTATAACCTATATCCTAGCAAAGATCATTTAAATAGTAACACCTTAATTCATAATCAGATTAGAAGATGCCTGACACCACACATATGTAGAGAGTTACATTCATGGAAGATAATATATCTTCCCTTAAAATCATTATGTATCATTATTTTGTTTTAGGCTTATAAATTCTTGAAACCTAGCTCTTATGTCTTGACTATAATAAGATCTTTAACAGAATCCTTACAATATGCTTGTAAGGTTGGAGAAATGGGGATTAATTGATACACCCAGCTTTATGGTGATTAAACTATACCCAAGAAAGTTCTTAAAGGACTCTCACTTGGTCTCCCCTGGCTTGGTATTTTACCAGCAGTTCAGCTGAAAAACATAGAAGCCATGCTTATCAGATTTGCAAGTGACAGAACTTTAAAGGTGAAGTGCCCTAATGGATGCGAGAATAAGTACTTTGAAAGATCAGAGCAGGGGCACCTGGGTGGCTCAGTCGTTAGGCGTCTGCCTTCGGCTCAGGTCATGATCCCAGGGTCCTGGGATTGAGCCCTGCATCGGGCTCCCTGCTCGGCGGGAAGCCTGCTTCTCCCTCTCCCACACCCCCACTTGTGTTCATGCTCTCGCTAACTCTCTCTCTCTGTCAAATAAATAAAATCTTTAAAAAAAAAAAACAAAGATCAGAGCAGCCAAGGGAAACACTTAGTTGTTGGTGATAATTATAAAATTTCTGAACTTGAGTTTAAAATAAAACCAGTTCTTTAAGTACAAGATTCTGGATTAAGAATTTGTTGTTGTTGTTGTTTTTAAGAATTAATTTTTAAAAGATAGTTATGTTCCTTAATTACCATTAAGTTATATACGTATATAGTTGCCAAAAAAGCCAGTATACCAAAGGCTACATTGGTTAAAACCTAGTGTCTAGATTAAGGGAAGGAATTAATCCCACTGCTCAGACAACATCTGGAATATTTTCTGTAAGAGAAAGTGAAATGTATCTCCAGGATACAAGAATGACCAACGTGGTCTGGAGCAACAATATTAGATACTAAAAAGAGAAGACAAGAAATGATCATTGGCTTCATGCAAAAGAGAAGATTTATTTGCAGGTCTAGAGTAGTAGCTTTTAAACTTTTATTTTTTACCGCAATCCACAATAAGAAACATCTTTACATTTTTCTCTATATAGATACAGTTGTCTATATTCATTTATATATATCTATATATATAGGTATATATACAGGTACACACATATATATAGGCGTCTAAGCAAAATATACAGCAGTATTCACCCTTATTGTGTGACGTTTAGCTGTTTTTTATTTGTTTTACATTGGTTGCAACATACATAACGCTTTTATGGCAAACATATGGGTTGTGACCTAACTTTGAATAACGTCGTGCTGAGGACCAGTACTATTCAAAATGTGGTCCAGAGACCACACTGGCAAATCAGAATCTGGTTAGAAGTGCAAGTTCTCAGGCCCCTACCCCATACCTAATGAATTAGAATCTGTGGGGTGGGGAGCCAGGATCTCTTTTAACATGTTCTTCAAGTGCTTTTCAATGCTAAAGTTTGAAATGATGCTCTAGAGCAGTGATGCCCAGAGTTGATCTTTTTTTTTTTTTTTTTAAGATTTATTTATTTACTTACTTGAGAGAGAGTGAACGCATGAGGGAAGGGGCAGAGAAAGAGAATCTTCAAGCAGACTCCCCACTGAATGCAGGGCCCCATGCAGGCCTCCATCCCAAGACCCATGAGATCTAACCCATGAGATCACAACCTGAGCCAAAACCAAGAGTCAGACATTCAACCGACTGAGCCACCCAGGCGCCCGCCAGAGTTGATCTTTTGACCAGTTGTCAGTCTATAAGCTGTTTAAAATAGTTGTATTTCTCATTCGAAAAGAGATAAGGGAGAAAAAATCATCCTTATGGTAAGAATAGGAGTTATTAAACTCCTATTGAAATGAAAACAAGCAGATGTGGAAAAGAAATGAGTAACAAGTCTGAGAAATGAGATATGCAATTAGGTGGAATTAAGAAAAACAACAACCAGTAAGTGGGATAAACTAGATATGAGTAGCTGATGAGAGAATTGGTAAACTGGAAGGGAACTAAGAAAGTAACTCAGAATAGAGAACAGAAATACGGAGAAAATGGGAAAGACAGGTGAAAAGTCATGGGGAATAGAGTGAGGTGCTCCAGTAGAAGAAGCACTTGTAGAATTTCCAGAGAGGAAATTGGGCCAAAAGAAATATTGAAAGAGATAATAGTAGAATATTTTCTACAATTCCAGTAAAGGTAATTACATGGGTAAATATAAAAGCAGTATTATAATACTTTGCTTTGAAACTCTTTTTTTCCTATGTGATTAGAAAGACAAATGCATAAAACAATAATTAATGAATTTGTTAATGAGCACACAGTGTATGAAAATGAAATTGTGACTATAGCAACATAAAGGGGCAGGGTTTGGGTAGACATTGAAGCTAAGTTATTAATTCATACTGGTTTGTTAGAAGTTTAAGATGTCAGAAATTACTTGGGTTGGGTTTTTTCCCCCTCTTCTGTGATTATGTTACTCATTTGAAGTATGGTCAGGTTCATTTTTTTTATTTGTATTCCATTTTAAGAATTTTTCCCCCATCTGTGTTGATATTATTTTTTCATATGTGAAACATGAACATGGTTCTTTAAAAAGTCAGAATTGTACAAAAAAATACACTCACAAGTGCCCCCCCCCCCAATTTTTCTATCTTTTTTTTGCTTCTTATCAATCCCAGTAGATTAAGTAATCTCATTAAACTCCATCTGGTATTATCCTTTCTGAGTTCATTCTTCAGTAGAAGAACAAATACATATATTTCACTTTCTTTCTTATAAAAAAGGTACCATGCTATACCCATTTTCTGGATGAACTGTAGTTTATTCAGCCATTCTCCTATGTAGAGGCATATAGATTGTTTCCCATATTTTGCAGTTACAAACAGTGCTACCATGAATAACCTTATGTATTTTTGTACTGTAGTGAGTATATCTTAAGGGTAAATTCCTGGAAGTAAGATTGCTCTGTAAACATAGTTTTGTTACCTGTCACCAAATTTATTCCATAAGGGTTGTGCCAATTTTATACTCAACAACAGTGAGAGTGTCTGTTTTCTCACAGCTTTGCTAACAGAATATACTGTTAAACTTTTTTTTTTTACTTTTTACCAATCTGAGAGTTGAGAAGTTTAAAATCAGGTTTTTGGTCTTTATTTAATTTTTTTTTTTTTTTTTGCCTAAATTTTTATGAGTTCTTTATATATTGAGGATATTGGCCCTTTATCTGTCATATATGTAAACCTTTTCTCCTAGTATTGTTGATCATCTTTTAACTTTGTTTTTGGTGTTCTTTGCCCTGCAAAAGGATTTTTTTTCTGTAGTCAGTGTTATTAATCTCTGCTTACACCTAGATTTCCAATCACAGCCTTCATTTTCATTCAGATTAAAGAGAAATTCATCCCTTTTTTTTTCTAGTCCCCGTATGATTTCATTTTGACATACAGATTTCTCATCCATGTATGGTTTATTCTTGTTCTTAAATTTTTAACTGCTGTCCTGGGACACCTGGGTGGCTCAATCAGTTGATTTCAACTCAGGTCATGATCTCAGGTTCGTGAGATTGAGCCCTGTGTGGGGCTCCACACTTAGCACCAAATCTGCTTGTCCCTCTCCCTCTGCTCCTTCCCCCTCCCACTCTCTCTCTCTCAAATAAATAAATAAATGAATACAATCTTTAAACTGCTGTCCTAAGCAGTAGCAGCTTTCTGCCCATTTTCTTTTCGTATTATATATATTTAGCCAATAAATGTTTTTCATTTTAATTAATATAGTTTTCTATTTTTCTAGGAAAATTCTGAATGACTTATCTTCAGATGCACCAGGAGTGCCAAGGATTGAAGAAGAGAAGTCTGAAGAGGAGACTTCAGCACCTGCCATCACCACTGTAACGGTGCCAACTCCGATTTACCAAACTAGCAGCGGACAGTATAGTGAGTAAAAGATATTTCTGCTTTGGAAAGTGAGATGAAAAACTAATGGCTGCATTCTCCTTAAAGGAATCCTAAAGTGCCAACCCTTTCCTCAGTCTTGGATGCCATTATTATATTTCCTTTACTGTTCAGTATGCAGAGTTCTGTAACAGAAGTATTTTCTTTTTCTTCAGGGTTTTTGATAGGATTGCTCAAGCATGTTAGCCCTTCAAGTGGTCCTTTGTTTTGTGCAAATGCCAGGAGTGTCTTGGAAATTTTTTGAACCACTGCTTGAAACTAGATTTTAGTCCTTGTGTAATATATGATGTTAATAAAGGAAATACTTTTTCAGATAAGATAACCATTTTTTGATTATGTTTAAAGACAAAAATGGTCTCACTATTCATCTATTATTTTATTAATTCATCTTCCCTTCTAAAAGTAGCATTTTAAAATCATATTTAATGTTTTGTGGTGGGGGTTGAGAGGCTTGGTTACAGTCTACCAGCACATTCAATTACTCTTTTTAATATAAAAGGTAATGTAGTGAATTTTGGTAACATAAACATAAGGACTGCTGAAATTGGTTCACAGAAAGCAAAGATTCTTTGTGCAAAATTATCAAAGCTTCCAGTTCTGTCATGTTTCTGTCTGACACTTAGGTCTCTCTTCTTATCTTTCACCCAAATCTGTTAACAAAGTCTTTCCAGTTCTGCTTTTGTTTGATCAGAGGCATTTGTGTGAATGGTATGTTTTTCTATCTGTTCCCAATACCTTTTGACTCCCGGAGTGCCTTTTACATAGATTTCTTCATTTTGATTTGCTCATTAAATCCAGTACTTCCCATTATGTAGTTTTTCCCCCTTTCCTCCTTATTACAAATTAAATGTACACATTGACACTCCCTTGTTGCATTAATTTTCTAATACCCTGGGGTGGTCTGTGTCAGGAATGTGTATAAAAGTTTGACTCCCAAGTTAATAGTTTTCACAGTATAGCTCAACCTTGGTTTACATAACTAACTTGCATTCTAACTGTATTAAAAACAGATTCCCAAGTACCAGACTTTTTAGTTCTCCCAAAGTTGAAACTTTTGAAAGTAAGCAGAAGGACAGCATTTTTGACTAAGCTTCTTGTCCATTCTGAACTTCCTGGAGTTCAGTCCCCTTTTTCCTTCTTGAGTTCTTTGTTGACAGAGATAAACAGGTATTATCTATGAACATGGATGTGTGTATTTTTAGCCTTATATCCAAATAATTGGAATTATTCCAGATGTGTGCATGCTAAGACATTGATACATGAACTTTACTTTTCCCCTGCCACAACAGAATCCTGAGGGATACAGCATACTCCTGTTAGTGACAGTGATTCACTTACTGCAGGGATTCTCACTTGCCGGAGAAAGCATGCTCTTTTGGGAATAGGCTTATCAGAATGTCAAATGGGGAAATGAAATTTAGAAATGTGTATGTTTAATTTGACACACCACTCTCTTCCAGCAACTGGAAATTGCTAGTTTTTAAAGGTTAATACTTTCATATTTTTAAAGTTTTATTACATTATCTTTATCCCTTATTTACACATAGAGCCTTGACAGAATTGATGTAACATGTTCTTGATTGTCATTAAGAATCAATAAAATGACTACTTCAATATATACAACATTATATATTTCTTAACTTATAATCCTTTTCATCTCTCCGCAGTAGTTAAAAGTTTGGTATATATCTATCCATTCTTTTTCATTCTGTTCATACATAAATATATTACCATATATTTTGATACAAGTGAGACCTACATTATTAGTATACCATGAACAAATGTATACATACAGATACATATTTCTTTAACAGCTATATTGTGTTTCACTATATAACTTTTATTTAAACATTCCCTCCCCCTTAAATATTCCCTCCCCGCCCACACACACACTGATCAACATTTAAGACATTTCTACTGTTTCAAACACTGTGACGTGAACATTCTTATATATGTAGTAGCGTCTCAATGGAATAGCATCCAAAGAGTGGAATTGTTGAATCAAAGAACATCCTGCCCAACTTCCTTTCCCAATGTCTGCACCAGTTTGTATTCCTTCCATAAGTTGTTTTTTTTTTAATTTCAAATTTTAAATGCTGTTAGTAGTTTTATCCATTACTTGGTTCACTGTTCCTGATAAAGTCTTATTTGAGAAATTCTGTTCTAAGGTAGAAACAATGTGTCTATCTTTTTAAACTTGAATTTTTTGTTTCACTAATTACAACTGTAACCCATGATGTTTTCCTCTTTACTTTCACTACTCAGAATCTCAGATTATTCTCTTCTTCCTCTAGATTTTCTGGTAGAATCTCTGTGGTAGAGACCCATCAGTTACTTGACTTCTAGCTTCCTCTTCTTGTTTTAATGCATTTAGTTTTATTGAAAGCCATCTCAGATCCTTCTGGAATAATCAAGTATATAAATATATATTATAGAGAAAAATACATCTGAAAGGATCGGACTTCCATTTTCAGAATACTTTCACATACATGATCTCATTTGATTTTTATAATTGTACTTAGTGGCTAGAACCAGGTATTTTTATTTTTATAGAAGAGATAACAAATTCAAATAACAGTTTAGTGGTAGAATCTGGACTAGAACCCAGGTGTCCTGATATCTAGTTTCCTACTTCTTTTCTCCCACCTTGAGTTTATTGTATATAGCCAAGAAGAAAGCTGTGTATGTTAAATGCAATGGAATTTGCTTATTAACTCTATATGAGAAATTGTGGTTTAATTCTGTTAATCTTCTGATTCCTTCAAGTTACCTGCAATATTAATCTCAAAATAGTTCTTACATATTCCTTTTTAATTGTCTAAGATAAGTAAAACTTATGGAAATGGCTAAAGTGAATGGATTGTATATACCAGTATCTTAATTTCCATAGGTGTCATTTGCTAAACCAAATCATACTTATTTACTGTTACTATTTCTTGATCAAACAGTAGATAATCAATTTTCCTTATATAGATGACTCGGGATATTAGTTGCCTAGAGCTGGCTAATAAATGATCTCAAATAATTCCCTTCTAACAGACAAAATAAAAGTAACCTGCGTAAATCACACATTTGTTGACTTAGTAAGTTAAAATCCATTATGCATTTTTATATGTAATATTGTGATTTTTAGTCCTCTTTCCAGAAAACTTTAAGAGGGAGAGTGTCTAGAGAGGCTCCAACCACCTATCTTGATGCTAGTATCTGAAGGATTGCTTTGTTCAAATAAAATAATAACCAACTTCTTTTCTTTCTATTAACTTTTTCCATGTACGGTAGCATAAAGGTGAATTCAATTTTTAATAAAGTGAAATATCTTTTAGTATGAACCAAAGGTGATTACTTCATAACAGATGAATGACAGTGTGGTTAATTAGTGAATAATTAAAGGATCCTGTGTGAGAATGCATGGATATGTAACTTAGAGTTTATGCATTGCTAGAGTTAGAGTTAGAGAACAGAATGCACTACTGAACCGGTTTTATTAATTATTCATTAAAACAACCATTTATTGGGTGCCTGTTACTGCCCATTTCTGTGCTAAGTACATGAAAGTAGAGAAGAAAAATCACATTTCCTACCTTCAAGAAATTTATTTGCTAGTGGAACAGCGAATATTAAACAAAATATTGCATAATTAAGGCTAGAATAAAGGAAGTATGGATCACAAAGTGGGACCTCTTCTGAACCAAACAACTTTGAAAGGAATTTAACATCTTCTCATTTATTCTTTTAAAAAATTGTTAATGGGTATTATTATAAATTATAATATGGTTCATAGAGTGCATTTGTATTATAGCAATTGGATGTGGGTTTCCTGAGCAGAAAGGTACTTGAGTATACCAAATCTTTCTTGGCAGTATTATTTGCTATAATAATTTCTCCTAGATTATGTCTTACACATTATTCTGCTTTGAATTTAGTGTGTTGTAAAAGTCTTATATGGTATTAATTAAACTGATAACAATAAAATCCATTGGGTTTTAGTTGCCATTACCCAGGGAGGAGCAATACAACTGGCTAACAATGGTACCGATGGGGTACAGGGCCTGCAAACATTAACCATGACCAATGCAGCTGCCACTCAGCCGGGTACTACCATCCTACAGTATGCACAGACCACTGATGGACAGCAGATCTTAGTGCCCAGCAACCAAGTCGTTGTTCAAGGTAAGAGAATTCAGAATTCACAGGTGTGGTAAATTCTTTGAAAGGTTAAAATTTTATAAACTCAGAAAAAGTAAGTATGATACTGTAAAACACTATGAAAATGTAGTTAATTTTTTTCATTATAGATAATGTTCTCCATGAACTCTTCCATTATTCCAGTTGGACCCAAATGTCATGGCATAAAAACAACTGTTTTCAGTTTTAAAAATACAACATCTTTAACACTTCTAGCATTTGGGGATAGGAGAAACAGGGTAGGTTACAGGGCAAAACAGTGAAGTCAGGAGTTAGGAAAGCTAGATTCTAGATCTAACTGCATAGATTTGCTATGTGATCTTGAGTAAGACTCACCTCTCTGGGCCTCATTTTTTTTTTTTTTAATGTGTCAAATAAAGAGTTGTACTAAATCACTGGTGAGAATCTCTGGAGGTTCTGGGTGCCTGGCTGGCTCAGTTGGTAGAGCATGTAACTCTTGATCTTGGGGTTTTGAGTTCAAGCCTCATGTTGGGTGTAGAGCCTACTTTAAAAAAAAAAAAATTTTTTTTGAAGGTTCAAAATTCTGTTTCTCTGCTTTTTATTCAAAAGAAATTTACATCCTCATTTCTAAGATCATCATTTTTTATTTCAAATGAAAACTGTTCTGAAAATTCTTATACCAGTATGCAGGTCTACTGGTCTGTAGAGAAAAAGTAGTAGTTAAATCCTTGTTGAACTATAGAAATAGCTTTTTTTCTGTATTGTTTTATTTTTTTTATTTTCTTGCTTTAGGAATCTCTATGGATAGGAGTTGACCATTTTTCTTTGAATCCATTTGAATATTTTAAGAATATGATTTATGCCAGATTGAAATTTGCATATTGAGGAAATAATGTTAAAATCTGTATCTAAAAATATTTTTATTAATAAAAATATATTTTGCCTCTGTTAAATAATGACCATTGTTACCCCTTCACCATGGATGATAATTTTTGAATAATCCTAAAACACCAACTAGAGAGACATTTGTTTTTAAAGGCCCTAATGTATTTACAGAACATATTTTGTTACTAAACAAATAATATTTGAAGAAGATAATATTTTGCTTATTAATGGGAGTAAAACACCTTTTCACTTTACATGCAGGTACTCAAAAATTGTAAAGCAGGATGTCAGTGAATTTGAATTCTGAACGTCAGTTTGAAGATGGTAACATGTTTAGTATATAAATCTTTTCCACTCAAACTACACATTTTAATTGATATTAATAACAAATATGGATAATTTTATAAAGACCTTCAAATTCTCTCAGATAATGTTAGGTTCTTTATTCTTAGGAGGGCATATTACTAAGCTGTTTTTAGAAGCAGTTTGACAGATAATGATTGTGTTTCTTTTTACAAGTGATGGATCACTTAGAAAAATAAACTTCCATTTATTTAGCAATTAGCATTTACATTAAAACAAGTAATATAATTGGCATCAAGTGGTACACTTTTTCATACTTTCAGTTTTGTTTCAATTAGAAATTTATAATAGTTGACCATAATGCTTTATTTTCTCTCCCATTTCGCTATTTTATGAAAAATCATGGTCGTTTTTATGTCGTGGCAAGAGTCTACTTGAAATTTTTTAATATGAATTTACCAATATCAAAGGAAGACATTGAGGAGTATACTCTATCTAGGAAGATCATCCAAGCTGTGCCCTACTTATCTTTTAGACTTAAGGTTGGTAAGCATGTTAACAACAGAATAGAACTGCATTCCAATGAAACATAAATACAAGACCCGGCAGACATAGGTTAAGGCCTCTTTCACCCAAGTGTCTATACTAATAAATACATTAAATTGGAAATTATTTGTCAGTAATGACCCAAAAAGTGCTGATTTTTTCAGTGTTTTAGTTAGAATCATGTTCCTTTTTTTCCCTTCCAGTCCAAAATGTATGTTTAAATTGATGATTGACACACGTAGTTTCACCGAGTCACAGTGCTTCAGTGTCTTACGCCCTGTTCCCTGTTTTTCTTTTCAGCTGCCTCTGGAGATGTACAGACATACCAGATTCGCACAGCACCCACTAGCACCATTGCCCCTGGAGTTGTTATGGCATCCTCCCCAGCACTTCCTACACAACCTGCTGAAGAAGCAGCACGAAAGAGAGAGGTCCGCCTAATGAAGAACAGGTACATACGTTGCATTTACTTAGATTGTGGTAGGTCAGGTCATCTTCAGATTCTGTCAGACATGTGTCTTTTACCTCTTCTGATAATAGGATCTTTGCAATGAATTTTTTTCTGGTAGAATTGATGGATCTTGCTAAAAAAAACTTTATTTAATAAGCTGCACTTATGAAGTGGCTAATGGGATTGTGGGTCAAGTCTTTATTATTTTAAGATTTTATTTATTTATTTGACAGAGACAGCGAGAGAGGGAATACAAGCAGGGGGAGCGGAGAGGGAGAATCAGGCCCCCCACTGAGCAGGGAGCCCAGTGTGGGGCTCAATCCCAGGACTCTGAGCCCAAGGCAGCTGCTTAACCGATTGAACCACCCAGGTGTCCCATGGGCCAATCTTTAATCATAGTTTTCTTTTGTGTGATTTCTCCATGGAAGATATAATACACAACTCTGCTATATTTTCACTATGCTCTAACAAGCTAGGTTATTTAAATATTGTTTCTTTTCATGAATAGTATTGTTCAAGAAGATCGAGTTTCAAGTATGTATATTAAATTAATATTAAGTTTATTTAAAATAAAGTAGATGTATAATGGCCAGTCCATGTTTTAGTGAATATCATCTTTACTCAAAATCGACAATTTAACACCTAAAGATTCTTCAAAAACAGATTAAATCTAAGAATACCTTGTTCTTAGACAAAATCTTAAAATAGAGTTAGTCTTCAACAATGAAAGTGCTACACAACAAAATCTATGAAATGTGGGCAAAGTAATTCTCATGAAGTAAATTCACAGCTGTAAATGGTTTTGTCATCAAAAAAACCAGTAAGGGGCACCTGGCTGGCTGAGTTGGTTAAGCATCCGACTCTTGATCTTGGCTCAGGTCATGATCTCAGGGTTGTGAGATGGAGCCCCACATTGGGTTCCTCACTGGGTGTGGAGCCTGCTTAAGATTTTCTCTCTTTCTCTTCCTCTCCCTTTGACCCTCCCCCCCCCAGAAAAGCCAATAAAATGTTTTTATTGTATTTACTTCAGTATTTTTATTTAGTTTAGGATTTAAATATTTAGCTTAGGATTTAATGTAGAATGACTTAAGACAAACCATAGAAAATGAAAATAAAGATATATTAAAGATAAAATTTGAAATTGGTGAAAATATTCCTCTGTTCTTGACCCCAAGATTTTTCAAACACTGTGATAAAGTAAAAGAAATAGGGATTGAATTTAGACAGTCTGGATTCAAGTCCTGGATCTACTCTTTTTGCTGTGACTTTGGAAGAACATACTAACCCTCAAACCTCCGTTTTCTTTGTAAGACGAGATACTGCCACCCATCCAAACGGCTATTCTGTGGGACAGATATTCCTCTCAAAGCACTTTATCTATAGTGCTCTATCAAAATGTTTGTTTTTATGAAGTTTCATGTTTCCACTCAGCTCAACAACCTTTTTTGTCCCTGAAATACTCCTAGCTGTTTTAGAGTGTCAGTAAATGACATCTAAGCTATGGGAAATGGCAGGACTTTTTCTGGGATATTAGGGAAAGAGTTGGAAATAAGCCAAGTGGCTTATTTTATTTGTGCTCCGTCAGTCTGAGATTTTCCTTAGGTGTTATAAACAGAAGCATCAAAAGCTGCATTCATTTAAATGTATTTTAAATACAAAATTTATTTTATAATTTAGATCTTTCCAGCTTCCAAATGTTTGTAAAGAAATGTTTAACCCTTTCTAAAATTAGAAGCAAGTCTGATTAGGAAGTCTTAAGTAAAGGCCAGGTTTTAAAACTTAAGACAGTAGCACTTACTAAAGAAACCAGTTCTAAGCAAGACACAGCAGAGCAATCAGATGGAAAATAAACTTTCTTGATTATAAAAACAGTAGAAGGACTTCATGTTGTGTCCATGTAGTTGGTTCTGTGGGACAAAAATGTTCCCTCCCCCCCTTTTTTTTTTAAGATTTATCCATTTCAGAGAGAGAGTGCGAGTGGGGGGAAGGGCAGAGGGAGAGGATCTTCAAGCAGGCTTCCCCAGTGAGCACGGAGCCCAACTCAGGGCTTGCTCCCATGACCTGAGCCGAAACCAAGTGGGTCACTCAGCCAACTGAGCCACCCAGGCGCTCCAGAGACGTTTCCTCTTATACAGAAAAGACTAATTAGCGGGTGGGTGAGGAGGCAGCACCATGGCTTCTTGTCTGCTCTGTTGTATGGAGCAGAGAGCTGCCCATTTATGAACACTTGTTCATTTGACTAGCAGACCAAATTTCTTTTTTCCATTATTTTTTTAGTTTATGTATCACCCCCTCCCCCCCCAACCAAGTTAGGGCCATAGCTACAGTTCCTAACAACCTTTGCTGGTCTGAAATCTTCAGGGAAGCTACCTGATTTAGCATGGACTCTTTAATAAAAATACTTTTGCTTGGATTTAGTTTCATTATAAGGAAACTTCCCATTGACTCTCCTATAGTTCCCTTTTCCTTTTATTCCCACATTACTGCTGCTTCTACTTTTCCAACTTCCATTCATTAAAATCTGGCTTCTGTGCTCACCATAGCACTCTTACATCTTTAAAAGATACAGAGTCCCTCCCACTTGGCAATCTGGTATTCTCTTTTCATTTCATTATACTTTTTTTGTGTGTGTGAAATATTTGACACTTGTGACTTCTCATTCTCCTGAACTCTTCTTTGGTTTATTCACCCAGTTTTCTGACTACTTTTGAAGTTTTCCCTTGGAACGTTCAGTCGTATCCGTGTATTTCAGGCATCAACTATATGCTGATACCTTCTAATTCTATATTCTGGCTTTGACCTTTTTCCTGAGATACTATTTATTAAGGGCTAGTTTATGCTAGACATTGCACGTAGTTTCTTTACATACTTTATATTGCCTACAATGAGGTAGAAGCTTACCTCCACTTTACAGAGGAGCTATAGTTCAGAAAGAAGTTAAATATCTTGCCAAAGATCACACCTTTAAAGAAATTGGTACAGGGGTGCCTGGCTGGCTCAGTCAGTAGAGCATGTGACTCTTGATCTTGGGGTTGTGAGTTCAAGCCCCACATTGTGGAGATTGCTTAAAAATAAAATCTTTTAAATTTTTTTTTTAATTGGTAGCACTGAGATTTGAGCTTGTGTCTGGTGCCAAAGCCCTATGGACATGTTAATTCTGAGATTTCAGTATGCAACTCTCTCCTGCTGTGCTTCTTAAACCAGAGCACATGACAGTGTGCTGGAGATAATGTAGCACCAAGAGGTAAACATGGAATACTTTCCTCGAATGTTTATCTTGCTCAAAAATTAGAGAGAAATAAATATTTTTAAGGTAAGAGATTTAAAAGAAATTCACACCAGCAGTGATTGCTTTGGGCTCTGTCCCCAGAATCCCCATTTTGGTTTCCTCTGCCATTAGGGGTACACTTCAATGGAAAAGATAGGGGAGCGCTCTCCTCCTGAACATACTCACTAGGATGAATGTCCCTTATATGTACCTCAAACACAGCCATCTTAAATTGAACTTTGATGAAAATGTTATGATCCCCAAATTCTACACTGTCCAAATTACCATTTACTCAGAAATGAAGAGAAGTGATAAGCGGTCTAAAAGAAAGAATAGATGGTTGTTATATTAATTTTTGTTGCTGCAGTAACAACAACAGAAACCCCAAAATTTCAGTGTTTTAGAACAACAGAATTGCTTTCTCACATTACATTGGACAGCTGCAAGCCAGCTGCCGTGCCTCTCTTCCACTAGCTCCAGCTAGAGGAGGAGCACCTTTTTTGAGGCATGTCATTTTTGTAGCAAAGGAAAAAAGGCAGTGTTTTTTAAATCCTCTCCTTGATGGTGATGAACATCGTGTCCACTTATGTACCATTGGCCAAAATACAGGCAAGGACAAGCTCAGTGTCAGTGGAGCGGGAATGTATGCTCTTCCCACAGGGAGGAAGGAATAAAAAATTATGAAAGTAATGCAACCCACCATCCTTGTCTTATAATTTTAGAATGCAGGAGTATTTTAATAGATTTCCTAAAGGCAAAAGTAATAAACGTAAAGGTTAGGTAGGTTTGACTATATGAAAATATAAAACCTCTGTTTAGCCAAGAGAAAGATAAAGTAGAAAAGCAAACAACAAACTAGAAACACTTAACAAGTTAGAAGACTAATGAGTTAAGGATATGAATAGGCAGATTCATAGAAACTTGGCTTCCCATTAAGTATAGTTTATTTACATGTTTGTTTAACTCTAGTGTACATTTAAAATAGTTACAGAGTTGCTAACTTGTATACCTGTGAGAAACAAATTTACCAAATACAATACAGTATTTATGTACAGTTCTTTTTGTTTTTAGCCTTAAAGTACCAGTGAAAGGACTGTTTTCAAAGCTATTTAGGTCTGTTCTTTTTTCTCCACCCTCTTCAGTAAGATTATATCACACGTTTGTAGTATGGTTAGATTCGTCACCATCTTCTTTCAGTTCTGGGACTGCATGTACTTTTTATGCTGTATAGTTCTTTTAGTTTTGACAGATGTATGGTGCCATGTTTCTACCCCCACAGTGCCTTACAAAACAGTTACACCACCCTAGAACGAATCTCTTTGATACCCATGGTAGTCTGCTTCTGCCCCCTTTCCCAGACTCGAAGCCGCTGAACTGTTTTCTATCCTCAGGATTTTGCCTTTTCCAGAATCTAATATAATTGAAATCATTCACTGTATGTAGCCTTTAGGATCTGGCTTCTTTCACTTAGCAAAATGCATTCAAGATTTATTGAGTGTTAATGGATCAGTAGTTGGTTTTATCCCTGGTATTCCATTGTACCCATATCCTGTGGTTTGTTTGTCTATTGACCTTGGTGTTCATCATAGTCTCCAGTTTTGGAGGGTTATGAATGAAGTTACTATAAATATATACAGGAGTTAATATGAACTTTCAGGTCACTTGAGTAAATACCTAGGAGTGGGCTGGCCAGGTAGGATGGTAAGTGTATATTTAGCTTTATAAGAAATTGCCAAATTGTTTTCCAAAGTGGCTATATCATTTGGCATTCCCACCAGCAATGTATGAGTTCCAGTTGGTCTGTATCAAGTGTTACAATTTATGTTTGACATTTAGGTCTATGATCCCTTTTGAATTAACTTTTGTATAAGGTGTGAGGTGTGTCATGGTTCATTTTTTGTGTATGGACATACATTTGTTTCGACACATTTGTTAAAAAGATTATCCTTTATTGAATTGCCATTGCACTTTTGTCAAAAATCATTTGACCATATTTGTGTGGGTCTGTTTCTGGCTACCTTGTTTAAAGGGTCTTTGTTTTTATCCTTTAGCCAACACCATGCTGTTTTGACTACTGTAGCTTCCTAGTAAGTTTTGGAATTTAACAGTGTGAGTCCTCCAACTCTGCTCTTTTACAAATTGTTTTGGCTGTTCTGGTTCCTTTGCATTTTCATTAAAATTTTAGAATTGGTTTGTTGATGTCTATAAGAAAGTTTTCTGGGATTTTGATTAGGGTTGTGTTGAGTTGTAAATCAAATTGAGGAGAATTAATATCTTAAAACAATAGAGTCTTCCATTGTATGAACACAGTGTACTTTCCATGTTTTAGCATATAGATCCTGCACGTTTTTTGTTAGATTTATACCTAAATACTTCTGGGGTTTTGGTTGTGATATTCTTGGGCAGTGCGGAGGACTGTTTCATAGGGATTTCATTCCTCATATTGAAAATTTGTGGTTTTTCTCTCTCTCACTTTTTTGGTTAGTCTGGCTAGAAGTTTAAAAATTATTAAAAACAGACTATGTGGATTTGACCCATGGGTCATAGATGGCTAAACCTGGTCTAACCCACATAAAAGACCAAACAGAATAAAAAACCAACACCTAACTATGCTGTTTGTAAGAATCTTACTTCAAATATCAAGCATAGTTATAAGTTAGAAGGAAAGGAGTAAAAAAGGATAGACCATGCAAATAGCAATCAGAAGGAAGCTGGAACATTGTCGGGGATAAAAAAAAGGACATTATATGTTTATAAAAGGATCATTTCTCTAAAAAGACATAGTAATTCTACTTGTGTATGCTCCTAACAGCTTTAACATAAATGAGGCCAAAGCTGATGAAACAGAGAATTGAATAGTTGAAAACTTGAGGGCAGCCCTCTCAGGTCCCCTCCCTCTTCGGGAGCTTTGTACTATCACTTTACTATCGCTCAATAAACCTTGCTTTGCTGCCCACCAAAAAAAAGAAAAAAGAAAAGAAAACTTCAGCATTCTTTTCTCAATGATGACAGAAAATAAATATAGAGACAACCTGAAATACATAATCAACCAATTGTACCTAATGGCATTTTTATGACACTTAGTAATTTAAGAGAATAGAAAGAACACAAAATATGTTCTTGGCCCATAAAGCATCAGGAAAATCCCCAGTTGTGTGGAAATTAAGTAAGTATCAAACATTTAGGTCAAAAAGGAAGCCTCAAAGGAAATATCTTGAACTAAGTGCAAATTAAAATACGACAAAAATTTGTGGGAGCAGTTCAGTCAGTGCTTAGAGAAAAATTTATACCATTAAATACTTAGGTTAGAAAACAAAGTCTTAAATCAATCATCTATGTCAGGAGTTAGCAAACTATACCTCATTGTCTGTTTTTTATAAATAAAGTTTTACTGGAACATAGCCATGGTCATTCAAATATGTGCTATCCAAGGCTGCTTTCATGCTACAACAGCAGTAGTTGTGACAGAGCCCATTTGTTCTGAAAAGCCAAAAATATTTACCAAAAAAATGTTTGCCAACCTAACTTCCATCTTGAGAAACTAGAAAAAGAAGAGCAAATTAAAATCAATAGAACCGAAAAGAGAAAACCAATAGAGGAAAATCAGTGAAATGAAAAACTGGTTGTTTTAAAAAAAAAAGTACAATTGATAAACTTCTTTGAAGGTAAAAGAGAAAAAAATCAGGTAGTTTGGAATTATGGAGGATGCTGAAAATGGAGAGAATGTAAGAGTATCATAGAGACAAAGAATTAGTTCAGTGAATGGAGGAGGATGTTGAGACACATTATGTGAAAGAACTTTTTTCTAAAAATATGCCTATCACATCAATTTCAGAATTTATAAGCCATCTGTTTGCATGAATGCTTAAAATCATAAAATCCTATTTCTGTACTGGAAGAAACATCAGTGGTCAGTTTAATCTTCACACCATGTTGTCAGACCAATCCGCTGGGAGAGTCCTTTCATTTTCTTCCTTTTTTTTTTTTTTAAATATTTAGCTAGAAATTTTTGAGAAGCATTCCCTAAGCTAAGGATTTCTTAAAATTTTTAAAGCTCATTTGTATTCTGTATCCAACTCCAAAATATAATAATGCTTTTATAAATATGAAAATGCTTGCCACCCCTCTGACCCATTAAGCAAAATTGGTGCTTTAGAATGACATTGTAGGTTTATTCCCTGATTTTTCATGCTCCTTAATACAAACCTAACAGTCCTAGTTAAAGACATCTTGATTAGTCCTTTTTAAAAAAAAAAAACAAAAAACAGATGATGAAATAGTTCTTGCCCGGGACCTGTTGGAAGCTATACAACTAGTTAGTTTCAAAGCCAGGATCTGAACCCAAGATTTCTGATCCTCAGTTTAGAATTCTTGCTATTATATCATACTGTATTAAGTTTGTATCCAAAGTTATTATTTTTTTTTAAGATTTTACTTATTTATTTGACAGAGAGAGAGAGAATAGGAACACAAGCAGGGGGAGTGGGAGAGGGAGAAGCAGGCTTCCCGCCGAGCTGGGAGCCCGATGTGGGGTTCAGTTCCAGGATGGTGGGATCATGACCTGAGCCAAAGGCAGACACTTAACTGACTGAGCCACCCAGGTGCCCACAAAGTTGTTTTTTTTTTTTTTCTCCAAAGTTGTTTATTTTAAACTGTGCCTAACTTCAGCATCATTCTGCAAGACAGTGTATTACTTGAAATTTATTTGGTGTTCCTCCAAAAAAGTATTGTATAGTCATACTCAGCTTGGAAGTTGCTAGTCAGAATTCCTCTCTGGAGAGAGTCTCAATTCACATTTAGTATATTTAAAGGATCGAAGGTCTTACATTAAAGAAATAAGTTAATTTTCTTAGTCTAGTGTTCCTTTTTTTTTTTTCTTTTGAGAAACCTAATCTTTAACAACACTATAGCATACTGATTTTGCTAGAGCAAAATTAGGAGATACTAACCTATGGGGTCATATTAGTTTAACTTTTGGAAACTAGCATGTAGATAGAGCATTCATATGAGCACTTGTGGACTGTAAATTCTCAAATGATGGGGGAGAAAGCAAGGAAAACAAGATGACTCAGCCCTGAGTAAAAGTAGATTTGTAAGTGTGTACATACATCCTACTTGCTCTCTATATTGTTAGACTTCACTACATACAGAACATCCAGATTGACCTCGGAATCATTCCCACTGTGATCCTTTAGATCACTTGTGGCCTCATAGCATTTCTTGGCTTGTCATCTTCACTGTGCATTAGAATGTTGGACCATTTTTAATTCCTTCCAAAAAAAATTTTCACCAGTGGTACAGTGATGCAGTGGATTATATATTGTCCATATCTGTCATGGATAATACAACATTAGGTGCAGCTTTTTTTTTATTCCAAAAGTCAGCTTGCTTCTTTTTTCTGACTCTAGGCTGTATGGGGATGAAGACATTAATGAAGGCATTAGAGTTAATGTAGAAATAATTATAGCGAATACATACATAGCATTTACAAAATGCCAGCCACTATTTCATGCACTTCTTATATATTAATTCCTTTAATCTTCATAAAACTTGAGGTAGATAATATTTTCTTTGTTTTACAGTCAGGAAACTAAGGTTAAGTGATTTGCCTCCAGTCATATAATTGGTAAGAGATAACCATTTAAACCTAAGAACCTGACACTGAAGTAACTAGTACTCTTAAGTGCTGTACTGTACTGCACTCTTGTAAATGAGTGATTGTAAGTTGCTGCTTTTTTCCATTTTTTAAAGATTTAGAACCTTTTGCTTTCACCTCTTAATGTTCACTCAGGAATAAGGACCTACTTTGTGCCAGTCCCTCAGCTAGTGACTTAGGATATAATATATGGTCCTTATTTATATAGAGCTAAAAAAGTTTACCAGTTTAGACTTTGTAGCTCACTAAAAAATATTTTTTATTCTTTTTTTTTTTTTTAAGATTTTTATTTATTTATTTGACAGAGAGAGACACAGCGAGAGAAGGAACACAAGCAGGGGGAGTGGGAGAGGGAGAAGCAGGCTTCCCACGGAGCGGGGAGCCCAATATGGGGCTCGATCCCAGGACCCTGGGATCATGACCTGAGCCAAAGGCAGACGCTTAACAACTGAGCCACCCAGCCGCCCCAAAATATTTTTTATTCTTAATCTGCTAGATTTTTTTTTAAATAGTTTAATAGTTTTTAATTGTGGTAAAAAAAAATTTACCATCTTAACCATTTTTAAGTATACAGTTAGTTCAGTAGTGTTAAGTATATTCACATTGTTGTGCATCAGATCTCCAGAACTTTTCCTTGCAAAACTGGAACTTTTTTACCTTGAAAAACTGAAACTCTATTAAAAACAAATTCACTCATTTTCCCCTTCTGCAAGTCCTTAGCAATCACCATCTACTTTCTTTCTTATGAATTTGACTACTTTGGATACTTCATGTAAGTGGAATCATACAGTTGTCTTTTGTAGCTGGCTCATTTTGCTTATTAGTATTATGTCCTCAGGGTTCATCTGTGTTGTAGCATGTGATGGAATTTCCTTCTTTTTTTTTAAGGCTGAATAATATTCCTTGTATGTATATAACACGTTTTAAAAATGTATCCGTGTGTTGACGAATACTTGGGTTGCTTCTACATGTTGGCTATTGTGGATAATGCTGTTATGAACATAGGTATGCACATATCTCTTCAATATCCTGTTCTATGTTCTTTGGGTATATATCTAAAAGTTGGATTGCTGGATTATAGGGTAACTCTTTTTAATTTTTTAAGGAATATAGTGTTTTCTGTGATGGCGGGGCCATTTTACGGCCTGTGAACAGTGCACACGGTTCACATTTCTTCACATCCTGGTCAAAACTTAGTATTTTCTGTCTGGGTTTTGGCGGGGGGGTTGTTTTGTTTTTCATTTTGTCTTGGGTAAATATAGTAGCCATCCTAAAGGGTGTGAAGTGGTATCTCATCGTGGCTTTGATTTGCATTTCTCTAATAATTAGATTGGTGTTGAGCATCTTTTTATATGCTTGTTAGCCATTTATATATCTTCTTTAGAGAAATGTCTATTTAGGTCCTTTGCCCATTCTTTAATCGAGTTATTTTGTTAAGTTGTAAAAGTTCTTTTTATGTCCTAGATATTAAGTCCTATTAGATATATGATTTGCAGATATTTTCTACCATTTCATGGGTTCCCTTTTCACTCTGTTGATTGTGTCCCCTTTCATGAACAGAAGTTTTTAAGTTTGATGGGGCCCCATTTGTTTATTTTTGCTTTTGTTGTCTGCTGTTGGTGGCACAGCAAGAAACCACTGCCAATCCAATGTCTTGAAGCTTTTCCCCTGTTTTCCTCTGAAGTTTTATAGTTTTAGGTCTTACATTTAGCTCTTTAATCCATTTTCAAGTAGTTTTTGTATATGGTATAAGGTAAGGATCCAGCTTCATTCTCTTACATGTGGATATACAGTTTTCTCAACATCATTTGTGGAAGAGACTCATGTTAGACTTTTTTTTAATGCCCTGAAATGATGAATTGATGAGATTTTTCTATTTAATTTAGGATGTTTTTCACTCTGACATTTAGCCTTAGTATTTTCTTAGTTATTGATAGAATTTCAAGTTTTATAGGTGTGATACAGAACATATCAATAAACAGTGATATAATTAAAAAAATTTTTTTTTAAGATTTTATATTTGACAGAGAGAGACACACAGCGAGAGAGGAACACAAGCAGGGGGAGTGGGAGAGGGCGAAGCCAGGCTTCCCGTGGAGCAGGGAGCCCGGTGCGGGGCTCAGTCCTAGGACCCTGGGACCGTGACCTGAGCTGAAGGCAGATGCTTAACGACTGAGCCACCCAGGCGCCCGATAATTTTAAATTTTAAGTGATTCAGCTCTTTTCATTGTTTGTGGGGTTCTCACATTTGGGTTTGTGTTTTTTTTTAATCAAAATTGTATATTAAAATTTTATATGAGTCCGTCTCCAAGTTTTTTCAAATGCCTAATCTGTAATATATTAAAATATTTGTTGCTTTGAGCTAAATATTTAGAAGTACTCTAGCCCAAAATAAATGATATAGAAATAAATGTTGCATAATTTTTCCTGTCCTTTTTGCTCATAGGGAAGCAGCACGAGAGTGTCGTAGAAAGAAGAAAGAATATGTGAAATGTTTAGAAAACAGAGTGGCAGTGCTTGAAAACCAAAATAAGACACTCATTGAGGAGCTAAAAGCACTTAAGGACCTTTACTGCCACAAATCAGATTAATTTGGGATTTAAATTTCACCTGTTACGGTGGAAAAGGACTGGCTTGGCCACAACAAGAAAGACAAAATAAACATTTTATTTTCTAAACATTTCTTTTTTTCTATGCGCAAAACTGCCTGAAAGCAACTACAGAATTTCATTCATTTGTGCTTTTGCATTAAACTGTGAATGTTCCAACACCTGCCTCCACTTCTCCCCTCAAGAAATTTTCAGCACCAGGAATCATGAAGAGACTTCTGCTTTTCATCCCCCTCCCTCTTCAAGAAGTAATCATTTGTTTACTTGTAAATTGATGGGGGAAATGAGGAAAAGAAAATTTTTTAAAAATGATTTCAAGGTTTGTGCTGAGCTCCTTGATTGCCTTAGGGACAGAATTACCCCAGCCTCTTGAGCTGAAGTAATGTGTGGGCCGCATGCATAAAGTAAGTAAGGTGCAATGAAGAAGTGTTGATTGCCAAATTGACATGTTTTCACATTTTCATTGTGAATTATGTAAAATTGTTAAGGAACATACCCTCTAAAAAAGAATTTTAGTATGGTGTTGAAGAAATTAAGAATGAATTCGGAGTGCTTTCTATGTACATTCTCTTCTTCAATACTGAAAACTTGTCCTTGGTTCTTAAAAACATTCTGTGTTAACTATAGCTCTTCCATAGGGCAGTTGTTGCTTCTTAATTCAGTTCTGTATGTGTTCAACATTTTTGAATACATTAAAAGAAGTAACCAACTGAATGAAAAAGCATTGTATTTTAATTTTAAATTAAATTGAAGTAAATAAAAGTACAAAGCTTGTTTTAGTTAGTACTAAATTCTTAGTAAAAAGATGCTCATTAGTAAACCAGCCCCTTGAGTTATATAACAAGGTTTTTAAATAAATGTTTTTGTCATCGCCTTCAGAAAATAATTATGTCACTCATTTACTTAAAAAGATATTTCTAATTAAACTGTTCACATTTGCACTTACATTATACCACCAACAGGAAAGCCTTCAAGATGTTAAATAAAACAAAATGATATATTTGTTTATAAAATGTAATGTGTTGTAGAAAAATACTGATTTGAAATCTTTTCCATATTAACATACTTTAAGAGTATCTCTGGTGAATTTTTTAATGAAAGAAGTTGTAAGGATATAGTTATAAAAAGTACAGTATTAGATGTACACAAGGAAGGCTATTTTCTTCAGACATATTTGAATGACTGCTGTACTACAATATTTGGATTGTCCTTCTTGCAAAACATTTTTTTGGTTTGTTTTCTCCTAAAAAGGATAGTTGTGCTTTAGCTTTTCAATATACTGTATAGCCTTTGTCATTCTGCAAAGGAGCTACCTGTTTGAATCCCTGACTATAATAGTCTGTATTTATACGTATCATACATTGTTTCCAGTACTACTACTAATTATTAATTACTCATCTTATTCACTAGGCTTGATAAATCTAAAAGTTACCCTTTAAAAGAAAAATAGGATTAAGGTGGATTTTAAAAATTGGAGACTGACATAATCTTAGATATAATTTCTCATTTGAGGTTATTCCTTTTAAAAGAAGAGTATAGAAAATTAATGTTTTATATTTAGTCATGGGTTACTTTTAAACATTGTTTGTTAATATGTTAACAAAATATGCAGTCATGGGTGTTATTGGGTCCATTTTGAAAAGTAAGATTTTTAATTAATATTTGTATATGGTATATTTTTGTTTGTAACAAACCATTGTCTTTTTTCAAGGGTGAACAGAGTTTATGAAGGAGCATCATTCTAAGAATTGAGTGATTGTAGTCTTATATTTGGACAATTCACCAGATTCTCAAGAAGGCTTTCAAACGGCTGTAAAGTTTGATGTTTATCCTGCTGAGCTAATGGGGAAAGTTGTAGCATAAAAATTATTTGTATACCAGCTTAGATATGTCATTTTCCAAACTTCAACAGAAACTAAGCAAAATCACAAGTCTGTTCACAAATTAGAATTCTTAATGAGTCAAAATGTTTTGAATGTCATAAACTTTATAAATGAAAATTGCCTAGTATTTAGCACGTTGTATTCTCTAAAGTAAACCGTTTTCCAAAAGTTGAGGCATTCTGTTTAATTAGGAAAGTTGATGGTCCTCTTAGTCCCCGATAAATCAAGGCAGTCACATCCGTATGAGCGGGTTGAATTTATAAGTTTTTATAAATACCAGGTCCTTTGTACCTTGAGGAAGATTGCACTGGTTTGAAGTCAGTTACTTCATGGTGAGGTAAGAAATATATTCTGTTGCTAAATCTGTTTTAGACCCTTTAAGAGACTTGAAGGTATTTCAGTTTATACAGATAGAAATTAAGCATCTTTTGTGCGGACTTTTCTTTTTTTTACAAGAATTGGAAAAAGGGTGTTTGTTTTTAAAAAAGCATGCAACTTTGAGAATCTTTATTAAGAAAATGACATAATTAAAAAAAAATCTTGTAGCCAAGAACTATAATATATGGCCACATTACCAGTAATAAATGTTTTTTCTCTTCATATTGGCCAAAAGGGAATGAAAACATCATCATAGGAATCTGTACATATGCTACTGATTTGCCTAGAAAATAGCAAGTTTGGTATCGCTTACTTTGCAAATATAGGGCCATGTGGCACTTTTATCTATAGGACAGATTAACTCTAATAAAAATGAAGTGGGAGGGGTTTATTTTTGATATATTACTCTTATGAGTTTTCAAGCTTTGATAGTGTTTAACTGAAAAGTGGTTTAGAAAGGGCTAGATCCAATGTGTTCACATTATTAAAAAATTGATATCAGATATAATTTTAATTTCATTCTTTTCAAACTCAAGTACCATATTGGCAACCATCATATTGTCATAGGTGCTCTGTTCATTTAGATATTATGGGGGGGGAATGGCATTTGTATAATATATGTGTACATATATATAAATACATACAGTATATAATCTGAAGCTCTGAGAGCTCTTAAGTCAGGAATGCTGAGTATTATAGTATATTGAGATCAGATGAAATTTTACATTTTTGTGTGTTCTATTGCATCCCTTTTAGTAGTTTCTTGGACTGCATTACTCCAGCACTCATTGATTTTTGTCTTCTGATTTTCTTCCAAGTATTTTTTTTTATTGTTAGTTTTCTTTGGCTTGATACTTTTACATATGTTACTAGTCACTTGAAAACTCCCCCACCCCTGAAGTATTTGGTTTTTATGCTTTGTCTCTGGCAGCTATAACAGTGGTAAGAACGTTTTGAAGATAGCTTCTAAAAGGTACCACTGATTTTTCAAAACTCATCCTGGGGGACGAATTATGGTGTTTTCATTTGAGCAGGGATTTTGTCAGAAAGTGTGTTTTGGATGGTAGGTCAGCAGCAGCGCTAGTGTCTGAAAGTGCACACCAGTCAGGCAGGCTGTGTGATCAGAGGTCATCTGGCTGAAGTTTCTCTCGGTCTCTCAGGCCTCATCCCTACTATCATTTTGACCACGTGGGGTGACATGTGGAATCATACAAAGGCTTAGGAAGAAACAACAAGTTTGTTTAAACCAGGATGCTTTTACTTACTTGAAGTGACTTCAATCTAGATTTCTTCTTGACATTTTTTAAATGTTTTTAATTTTATGATCAGCTACAGTCAGCTACTAGCATAAATTGGTCTCTTTAATTTGAAGATCAAAAAGGCTGCTTCATTTTGCAGGATTAAATAAGGCTAATATGGTAAAGTTAAGATTTTGAATTAAAGTGGGTTATAAGAACAATAGTTACACACCTTTTCAGTTATTCCAAGAGGCTTTATTTTGTTGCCTTTGTGGCTCTGAAAACTTTCGGTATATTGTTTCCCATTGACCTAATACAAAAGTTGTATATTTATTTGGATTATATTTACATTGTATTCTTTGTAAATGTTTGGTGTAACTTGCACTTTTAAAAATGACCCAGATGGGTATTAGCAACTTGAGAAGTTCCCTCATCAATTAATTGTCAACTGACTTTTTATGTCTTTCTCCTCTCTTCAAATCATGTGACTTTTTAAATGGAAACTTTTCATTAAAATATTTTAGCACCTAAAGGCTAGTCTTATAAATAGCTGTAAAAGAAAAATAACAGGAAATTAGATTTGACTAGCCCAGTTAATTAAAAGATGAGTTTGGACCCAATGTTAACTCTTTTTCATCATGGATAAAGACAGAAGGAAAAGCAACTTGAGTGAATAGATATTTATTTCCAACGTTGATGTTGTCTGTAGGATATCAAGATATCCGTGAATTTGTCCAGAACAGTAAAATATTTTTCAGAGTAATTACTGTCATGATGGAGACCACATGTAATCATTTGACTAAGGTTTTTTTCACTTTAAATTGGCTTTCTTAACATCAAAGAAATGCTGCCTAAATTTGACTGATGTCAGGTGAGAAGGGAGAAAGTGCCGTGTGCTTTAGCAAGACTGTAGGTGAAGAGTTGGGGGATACGTTTGCTCACTCAATTGTACAAAGCACAACTAGAACTTTTGTTGGATGGTTTGCATACATCTTGAATACTTTTAATGTTGATATGTTGACTTTTTTAAGTTGACTGCACAGTCACTGTATGTACTTGGGAACTGGTTTCCTTGACTTTCTCGAATTGATGGCTAGGAGAGGCACTAATCCCTGAGGGGTTGAACATATCATGAAGCTGAGTCAGTATGGAAGAATTTCAAATAAATCAAACAGGGTGCTGAAGTTCCATCTGTCTCATATGCTTCTGATAAGTTCTTACTGATTAGTGAATGTAGCTTAAGCCTTTGTATGTGTCCTCAGGGGGCAGACAAACTTTAAGAGGGACCAGATAACGTTTGAATGGAGGGATTATATTTCAGGTGTTTTAGCTTGAAATTTATTTTTTAAAAAAATAAAAATAGAAAAAAAAAATAGAACAAAGCCTGTGAAGCAAGATGATATTATAAACAGGCAGAGTTGTTTAGCACAGAGAGAAGATATTGACCTGTCTGCATTCTGGTACTGTGGGTGCAGGTCCTAGCTGGGCATAACATGATACATTTTTAATTCTCACCAGCAAGTAAAAGAAAAATGAACAATCTGTGGGAAATGTCTTTGAAAAGGGTCAAACAGTAGGAAATTCAGATTTTACCTACTTTATATAGGCATTATATGATACTTGCCTATAGAAGTATGGCATGTCCAAGCTTCTGTCTGAGGAGCATCTCAGAAATGTGAGTGTAAATCTGAGATAGTTTAAAAATTGGTAGGGAAGGAAGAAAATCCCTGCAGATAATAATCTTATGTTAGTTGGCCAAGTGAAATGATCTATCATTGTGTTGGGGAGGTTTTATTTTCTTATGTTTTTAAAATTGAATTGGTAAATGCTTTATAGACGTATTTTTATCCAGGTGCCACTCCAATTTGTGTATGTAATAAAATTATTTATATTAAAAGTGGGAAATAATTTGTCAACATTGTTCTGTGAGTATGGATTTATTAGGGGTGGCAAAGAAGAGTGCTAGTTAGCAGTTTTCCATGTAGAGTTGTCCCCAACTGATTTGTCCACATGTCAGTTGTCATCCCCACCCACAAAAGGAATTATTTCTAACCTAGATGTATCACTTGAAACTTTTTAGAAACAAAATAATCAGGGAAGTTTCTAGAGAGAAAGATGTTTTTGGTTTTTGTTTCAATTTTTCCTTGAGGATTGGGGTAAAGAATACCTCCCCCCAAAACCATCAGCACAAAACAGGGTATTGATTTTTAACTCTGATGTTGCTATTGGAGTTGAATACTAAATAAATAACTATAATGAGGGAAATACATTTCTAAAAAAATTCCCTACATTCTAGAAACATCCCTGTTTTAATTTTTTTACCTAAATCTTTTTGTGCTCTGTGTAAAGAGAGAAAATGTACTGGGTTATAATGCATTTTATTAACACTATGTACATATTAGCTGCTTTGTGTTCAGAATGGTAGCAATTGCTTTGTATATTAAAGTGATCCTTGTGAATTTGTGAAATATTGTCATAAAGTGCTTTTTTCTTACTGTAATCTTTGTGGTATCAACTGTCATAATGCCCTTTTTACACACATTTATGTGCAGTCACATAAACATGCTTTTAAAAACTCTGTAAGTCTCTTTTTTTGGGGATGGGATCTCTATGTTTTCTCTTTTACTACTAGTGTTAAGCTGTATTTTCTTGAACTTAGTTTTATTACTTTTGTTAAATGAGCAAAATTTATGTTAGAATATTTTACAAGCTTGTTGGCACAGCAACAGAAAACTAGTTTGAGCAACAAGAACATATTTTCAGTTATTTAATTTTACTGTATTCCTCATTTTTAGCACAAGATTTCTTTGTTCAGTAAGATTGAACAGTACCTATTTGAAGATTTG
This sequence comes from Mirounga angustirostris, assembly GCF_029215605.1. Classification (NCBI taxonomy): domain Eukaryota; kingdom Metazoa; phylum Chordata; class Mammalia; order Carnivora; family Phocidae; genus Mirounga; species Mirounga angustirostris. Next base: position 167,370,781 of record NW_026991711.1, read on the forward strand.
GAGTTGTTACCTCCCTATTGAGAAAACCAATGGGAGACATAGGACCAGCTGTCTCCAGTGTCATAAAATGCATGTTTGCACTGGAAGAACAATAAGAATAGATAACTTCTCAGGTCCCCTTGTAATTCTAAAGTTTTGTGATCATATAAAATGGAAGGAAATGGGAAGGGGTGTGGTTGATCTGCTCTTTGCTTAAAGCATAATAAAAGATTCTCTCCTGTTGATTCAATTTCTGAAAATAAGCAGTTGCATTTTTTCCAAAGTACTTTTAAAAAAATTACCATGACATGTTTATGAAGCTTGTTATACCTGCTATAGTATTGAAGGCATTACATGAATTTTATTATTTTTCTACAGAGCATGACCATATAAGTTATTCTGCAAACAGACATTTTTGAGAGTGAAAGGGTGATACTAATTAATAGGGACAAAAGGGGTAAACCAGGATTGTGCTGAGCAAATCAGGACCTATGGTCACTCTCCTTGTAACCCATGTTGTTCAGGTTCACGTTGCTCCAATAAAAGCATAGAGTACCTATTTTCTCTTTATCCGTACCTTTGTTGTCACTTGCTTATTTCACAAATACTTGAAGACACGCTTCTGGGCACTAAGAAGTCCCTGCCCTCAAGAAGCTGTCCAAGACACAGCAAAGAACCCATTCTAAAACGTTTATACAATTTTAGCTCTGTGCTACAAACTCCTATTTGTCATTTCCACTCAGATTGCAAAACAGAACTTCTAATTCCTCATCTAAATCTGTTCATCCTTCAGCTGGCTTTTTCCATCTTATAAATGATGCCACTATTCCACTAAAATGCTTAAGGCAAAAACCCAGAAAAGCATTGCCTTAATCAGCGTTATCCTTTCATTGTGCATTTTAATTTCTCCACCTCTTATGCACATTGACCAAATTTGGGGCTTAGAATTCTCATGAGGGCCTAACAAGTGAAGAGGAAAGGTATTTCCAGGCACTTGAATGCTATTTTTGTTTTTAATTGAGGTGCAATTTACATAACACAATTGACCATTTTTAAGTGAACAATTCAGTGGCATTTAGTGCCTTTACAATGTGCTAGCTACCACCACCTGTAGATCCAGTTCCAAAACATCATCACTCCAAAATAAAAGCCTGTACCTATTAAAGAGTTACTCTCCATTTTCCCTTCCCTCCTGCCCCTGGCAGCCACCAATCTGCTTTCTGTTTCTATAGTTACCTACTCTGAATATTTCATATAAATAGAACCATATGTGACCTTTTGTGTCTGGCTTCTTTCACTAAGCATGTTTTTGAGTTTTCCTCCACACTAGCATTTACCAGTACTTCCTTCCTTTTTATGGCTGAATAATAATCCATTTTATGTGCCACAGTTTATCCAATCATCCATTGATGAACATTCAGATATTTCTATTTTTTGGCTATTGTGCATAGTGCTGCTACGAACATTCATGTGCAAGTATTTGAGTCCCTGTCTTCAATTCTGTTGGATAGATACCTAGGAGTGGAATTGCTGGGCCATATGGTAACTATGTTTACTTTCTGAGGAACTGCCAAATTTTTCCTGAGCTGCCGCACCACTTTACACTCCTCCCAGTGATGTATGAGGGTTCCAATTTCTCTATGCCCTGGCCAACGTTAGTTACTTGTTTTTGTTTTAATTATACCCATCCTTATTGGTGTGAAGAGGTATCTCATTGTGGTTTTGACTTGCAACTCTTTAATGATTAATGATGTTGAGAATCGTTCATGGGTCTGTTGGTTATTTGTATGTCTTGGAGAAATACCTGTTCAAGTCCTTTGCTCATTTTTTAATACTGTTTTTTGTTGTTGTTGAGTTTTAGGAGTTCCTTACATAATTTTGGATACTAGACCCTTATCAGGTAATATGATTTGCAATTATTTCTCCCATTCTCTTAAGTTTTCTTTTCACTTTCTTGATAATGTCCTCATTTTTTCACTTCATTTCCTTAAGTAGTATGTACATTTGGTAAAAACTACAAATGGAGAAGCAGTTTCTTGTGTATCCTTTTAGTGACAATCTGTGCATGTACATGCAAATCAATGTCTATTCTCTCCTCTCCCCTTTTTACATAAATGGTACTTTTTCACTGAATGTGTCTTGACAGTTCTATTTCAGTATATGTACATCTGCCTCAGTCTTGCTAACTGGTGTGCAGTATCCCATTATATAGATATCTCATAGTTTATTTAGTAAGCACCCTCTTTTGTGGACATTTAGGTTGTGACTTTTGACTGTTACAGATACACACAAGTTAGTATAAATACAAGCTAGTTTATCTTTAGGATAGATACCGAAAAGTGGAAATTGTTACTTATTAAGTATGGTTGTATTCATTTTTGGAGGTTGCTTCCTCGGCATTAAGAGTCTGCTAAATTAATAAAAATATGTTATTAAGTATTTTTTATGTCAACTTTTATATATAGTCTATGTAATTTTTTTTTTTTTTTTTTTTAGGAGTTAGAAGTAGCAGAACCAGCCTTGACACAAGGCTTTGTAGTAGGTAGGCCTTTCTTTTCACACCTCTTTCACAGGGTTTACCCTTCTAATCTTCCTCAGAAGCAATTGTTCTCAGCCAGGAAACAGTTTCTCAGCATGCCGGCTTTTCTAGTGTTAAATTTTAACACTTTGCTGGTTGTAGAAAGAAAAGCATAACATGACTTAAGAGTGGAAAGAAACTTCTGAGCTAACAAATACTGTTTTTAAAGTGACAAAAAAGAACTGAGGCCTGCCCTGCTTTCATGCAGTTCCTGTCAGTGTTAAGAGAAAGTCTCTTGTTTCCCAGAACAAGGTTCTCCATGCTCACAGCAATGTCTTGCCTCATTCTTGTTAAAGACCTTGAAAATGCTACTTCTGTCTAGGTAGAGGTTCTGGGGTAGCAGAAGAACTGTGACCACGTCTCTGACACTAAATCACATGACTATCTCACCAACTATGATATCAGGCCCTAGGTCAAGGGCCTCTTACCAATACTGGTACATTAAAAAGTGATTTTTTAAATTACTTTAAAATTTTTTCTTGATTTAAAAATTGATAAATGCTTCAATCTATCAACCACCATAAACTAAAAGCATAGAGAGTAAATGGATTTAATACTAGAGGTGAATCTTTTTTTTTTTTTAAAGATTTTATTTATTCATTTGAGAGAGAATGAGATAGAGCATGAGAGGGGGGAGGGTCAGAGGGAGAAGCAGACTCCCCGCCGAGCAGGGAGCCCGATGCGGGACTGGATCCCTGGACTCCAGGATCACGACCTGAGCCGAAGGCAGTCGCTTAACCAACTGAGCCACCCAGGCGCCCTAGAGGTGAATCTTTTATATAAGTTGATAATTTTGTTGAGAGTATGCTTTATTTTTTGATCTCTGTGATTATTTATCCCTACCTTGGGCAAAGGAAAATAAAAACCAGAAATTAGGCAATAAGTAAACATTGATTGACCCTTTTGCCCTTTATGAAGAGGGCACCTAACACTTGTCTTCTAGGAGCATAAATTGTATTTGGTAAGATAAAACATTCCAGACAATGTCGTTATTCTGCCCTGCATTTTCAATTTAGTGTTCAGTTAATTTAGATAAAGTGTTTTGATTAGAAGTCTGATCCTTTTGTATGAAAGAATGTTCCACTAGAAACTAACCAAAGATAGTACCAGGGCTTCGGATAGATCTATCATGAATTAAAGCAAGATACCCTTAAGAAGTAATCCACTTAGAAGATGACAGTGTACTTTATAGTGGTGGTTCTAAGAACCCGATGTCATACATACATATATTTTAACATAGCATCCGGGCACCAGTATTTGGCTTTAGTTGTGGGAAAAGTCACTGATACCCACTGGATAACTGTCTTAAGAATTCTAAGAAACTGGGGCGCCTGGGTGGCTCAGTCGTTAAGCATCTGCCTTCGGCTCAGGTCATGATCCTGGGGTCCTGGGATCGAGCCCCGCATCGGACTCCTTGCTCAGCAGGGAGCCTGCTTCTCCCTCTCCTACTCTGCCTGCTTGTGTTCCCTCTCTCACTGTCTCTCTCTGTCAAATAAATAAATGAAAAATCTTTAAAAAAAAAGAATTCTAAGAAACTGAGCAATGTGAGAATCAAGGCTTAGTGTACAGTAGGTTTAAACTAGGTTTCTATCCTTGAGGATAAAACAAGCACACTTAGAATGCACGCTTATGGGATCAATTAATCCCTTAACATAAGAGAAAAATGTCACAACTTTACTGACATTTATAGTGGATACTGTGGCATACCATCCAGACATACCCTCTCTCCCCAACCCCTCACCCCCCCACCCCCCGCACCGCCTGTGAGGCAGTCACTGCCCCAGCTTCTGAGAATGTTGGTTGATGGCCCTCAGCTAAGATTCTCTCCAGGTATTTTCTTCACCCTAAGGTCATGCCCCTCGGGTCAAATGACTAATCTCTTCTGCTGGGATATAAAGTCCCTCCCCCTTGCCTTAATATGGCCCAACTGCAGGGCCATCCCAGCTCTCAGTTCTCAGAGGACTTTCCTGACTGCATCCCAGCCCAACTTCTCCCTCCTTCCCAGTCTTGCTACTTTTACTCCCTCAGATTGGTAGATCTGAAAGCATTCCCATTTAAACTTTGCATCCTAACCTCCATCTCTATTTCCCCAGGGAACTTAGCCTTTGACAACATTTGAAACCCAAAGCCAAAACAAACAAACTTGATTTTTCACTGAAACAACCGAACTATTCCTGTTGAATTTTTCTTGCCTTTTATTTTCTTCTATTAAGACAAAAAAAAATTACCTTTTTCTGATTCTTATTTTTTATGAACATGTAAAACCACCAATTAATGCTTGCTTCACTTGGTAGAGCATCCAGACATCTTGAAGCTCCCCACCCCCACCCCATCCCACCTGTCTCCATCCACACCCACAATCATTTTAATATCTGTTCTCCAAAGTCAGGGATATTAAAGTAAAGGAGCTGAACTCCAATTAAAATACTTCTAATAACATACCTGAATGGGCCTGGCCTTTCATTACAGTGTTGATGATACTGTACGGCTCCTTGTTTTCAAAGACCATCCATGTTCATGGCACACTACTGGCATTTTATGGATTTGCTAAGCTATGGATATTTCTATTTCATGTGCATTTATCAGAATTTTGTTGAACCAGTACATCACAGAATGCTCAGAATTTTTAATTCGTAATTCATCTTTATTAAAGTAAAACCTCTAAAATATATGTAGAAAATAATGTATTGGGTATTTTCACATCCAAGATAGTCATTGAAGGTTAAGGGGAAGGAGGAGGTCTTATTTCTAATGTTTTACAAAGGAAATCTATCTCTAGTACCAAATACCATGGTATTGGTACTAGAATACCATGGATGATATTCTTGTCATCTAAATTTGTTGAAGCTGTTAAGCTTGTACACTGTTAAAAAGTGTGTGACTTCATAAAGTCTGTCAAAGATAATCATAAAACAATGAAGCAATCATTTAACCCAAAGACCAGTCCCCTCTAAATGGAATGTATCTTTTTCATTCAACCAATATTTGGCTCTGAGACACTGGCTACTGGGAGGCAGCAGGGAAGAGGCACGATCGAGCAGTCCTGGCCCTCAAGAGGCTCCCCCTCTTCTGGGGAATCCAGACATGGAGTAAGCACTTACAAGTACAGTATGGAAGGAGCTTCTCCTCCGGGGAGCTAACTTCCCATAAGGGGTGAGATTTAAAACCGCTTTCATTGTCACCCCATGCATTACAAACAGGAGGGGAAAGCCTAGGCAAGAAATACAAGAACAACATTTGAGGAAAGGGAGTGCTAAGGGAAAATCTACAGCTTTTGAAGAAGACAGCCTGTGCACAGCACATGGAGGGCCGAGATTCTAGGGGTTTTCAAAAAGCAGCTAAATTTTATTTTTACTTAATCCTTTACTTATATACCTAAATCAGAAATTAAGCCAAAAAGCATGAAATGAGACCTCCGAGAACTCATATCCTACTCTCAAATAGCCCAAACTATTTAAGACCTAAATGGGGCAGATAAAAAATATCTCAAGAGCTTTAACAGCTCAGGGGATATATACACCAAGCCTCTTGTTTTATATTCAGAAGAGTAGAAAACTGGGCTAAACATATATCTCAGAATGTATGTAAAATAATTTGCATGGGTTAGCCTCACCAAAACAAGCTCACTGCTTTGACCACGCCCTTATAACGGCCCTTCATTATATCATCAGGGGAAATTGTGTATCAAGAGGGAGCAGTATGGGACACAGATACCTCATATGCTCCTTTAATGGTAAATTTTGCAGAGTCAAATAGGACTAAAAAGTCATAGCAATGGGACAGAGTGCTGCTCTGTTTTAAACATGCACTTTGTCCCTCGAGAACCTTTGGTTAGACTTTTTGTTCAGTAAGCCATTTCATTAAACGTGGTTCAATTCCCAGTCTAAGACATTCACTGACACATTCAATAACAACATTCTTATAAATTAAAGTCAACTATAAGTCCTCCCTCTGGTTTCTCTTCTGTGCTTTGTAAATATGTACATCTTTTTCAGGATCATAGTGAACCTTACTCACAGTAAATTGCCTCTCCAGCATCGCTAAGAAGTTGTTGTCCCGTTCATAGCGAATTCGGCAAGCTAAAAGAATCACAGAGCGGTTGCTACTGAGATGTTCCAAAGTCTGAAGAAGATCTGCGAATGTTTCTTCTAAATATATGATATCAGCTCCAAGTATCAGGTCAAATTCTCCAGGTGAGTAACTCCCCAAATTTTGTCCCCAAGTCAGCTCCTTAACAATAGCTTTGGGTTGGATATGGGGAGGTAAGTTGGCTTGAACATTTGATTTAAGAAATTCTAATGCTACTTTCCGATCCGTGATAGTCACATGAGCACCTAGAATGTGGGACAGAGAGACAGTTATGTGCACATCAATACAACTGGTCGGGACGGGGGAGGTGGTCAAGTTAAACAGCAGGGTGAGTGTCTAGTATTCCACCGAGTAGCCAGAAGACCATGCCCTTCATGGATGGCTGTAGAAGAACAGAACAATGACCAGTAGCTCCTTCTGCACTGCTTACTGGCAAACATGAACCTTTGATGTGCCTCTCTGACACACCTGTTTGCTAAGCTCTCCCGATAAAATGCAGAGTCCCCAAATGACAAGCTGAAGCTTCTGAATTCTGCAGGTAGAGCTGGCCCACCCTCCACAGGTGTCTACCACTGTACTTCATTCATTAGGTCATGATCTTCAAGTCAGTAGACCTGATGGTAAAATGGAATCCACTGAAGAAAAATCTAGGAGCAAATAATTATGAAGATGACAAGATACCCAAAACAAGGAAAGGCCACTCTCTGGAGTCTAAGCTTTAAAAGGAATCAAGGGAGGGCGCCTGGGTGGCTCAGTTGGTTAAGCGACTAACTTCGGCTCAGATCATGATCCAGGAGTCCCTGGATGCTCAGCAGGGAGTCTGCTTCTCCCTCTGACCTCCCCCCCTCTCATGCTCTCTCTCTATCTCATTCTCTTTCTCAAATAAATAAATAAAATCTTAAAAAAAAAAAAAAGGAATCAAGGGAGAGATTAATTGGCTATTACAAAATCCCAGTCCACATCTGCTGTTAGGAAGCAGCATTATGTATTTTGTGTGTGTGTGTGTATAATTTTTTGAAAGTGGTAAACTTAGAAATTACTAGATTGTATCAAAGTACTACTATAGGTTAAAATGTGAGATCATGTTTTCTAAATGCTAAGTTTCTACATGCGGTGTATAAAATTAATGAGGCAATATTCCGTTAATATTTCTTGTGAGTTGCTTACCATGAACCAGTAAACTACCAGACTGAACTGGTAGTTTACCCTTAAGGTGAAAGAATCACGTAAGGTCGGCCCTGAAATACCTCATCTGCACTGCAGTAACAATATAATATGTGTAATCCTGTTTAGTTTGGGCCTTGTAAATTCTGAAATTTAACATTGTGATTCATTCTTCATAAAATGACCTCTCATTTGCACCCTTAGTTGGTAATCTTCATGGGTAATCCCCCACGGGACTCCAGACCAGCTATAGCAAGCACCATTTCAGTGGCAGCTCAGACTGATGTTTCTCATCTTGACCTGTAATGTTAGGACACTATGTAATTCTACCTGACATTTACAGCCCTGAGTGTGATACTGAAGAAAACGCTCAAGCTGTTAGATTTTACAAGAGTGCTCCTACCACTTTGACCGTTCAGTGCTAGACAGCATGCTGCCCAATGAGCAGAATTCGGAGATACTTCTCATCTCTCCTGATAATAAAAAAAATCACAGACAGCCTTTTCCTGGTTTGACTCAGAACTTTATCTCTGGCTTTCTTAACAATCTGCATTTGCAGGCAATCCTGGAGTGATCTAGTCTTTTGCATATCATCTCGGTGTTCATTTTAATACTTCTTACATGTAAACCTTTTCAATGCCTGTCTCAGGGGGTTTCTGAAGCTACTGCTAACCAGCTAGGGGTTCCGGGAGTTTTGCCAGGATCTTGATGTGAGTTGGCCACTCCCCTGTAACATCTGTCAATTGTACAAATAGCCAAGTAGCTACCATCAGCCAAGGGACAAAAGCCCCTACCCTCACAGACCTTACATTCAAGTGAGGAGCCAGGCAGTAAGAGGAGTTTTTAAAATGAGAATAGCCAGTATGTCATTTAGAGATAAGGACTAGGGGGATAATAAAGCAGGAAAGAGAGATGTGAAATGTCTGGAAGTAAGGGAGGTGGGGCTGACATTTCAGACTGAACAAAAAGGGAAGGTCTCGCTGAGAAGGGGACTCAGATGAAGGTCTGGAGGAAGTGAAGGTATAACTGAGTGCGTCGCAGGGGGAACAGTCTTCCTGGCAGGCAGAAAAGCAAGTGCCAAGGCCTACAGGGGGGCAGGCAAGGAGGCTACCGTGGTTGAAATGAGTGAATGAGGAATGAAGTAGTAGAAGATGAGGTTGAGGAAGTAACAGGCAGGAGGCAGATGACCTATGCAGGCCTCACAGGTCACGTTTCAGAAAGGCTTTGGCTTTTTCTGAGATGGGAAGCCAGTGGAGAGTGCTGAGCAGAAGTGCCAATGATTTCAGGCTTTAACAGAATTTCTAGCAGTAGGTCAAGGAGTCCTGTGAAGAGGTCACCACAATGACCCAGCTGAAGGAGGCGGGTGGTTTGCCCCTTTGGTCTAACCACCCCAGGCCAGCTCCCAAATACACCTGCCCAGGAGCAGCCTCTCCTGCCTCTCCTGAGAAGCACTCCCCCTCACCAGCCACTCAGGTTTCATCACCCAGATGTCATCCCTGCATAGGGCAGCTCTGTCTGTGGTTTCCTTTTGGGTGTTTGTTTAGGGGGGGCCATGGAAAAGGTCTTAGATTTCTTTGAATCTGTCAGTTTCCTTTGAATCTTCCCCTTGTGATTTGGGGAACATATAGATCATTTGCCCTGTAGTTTCCCACAATCTGGATTTTGCTGATTGTACCATTTGTGTAGTTTAGCATGTTCCTGGCTCCTCTGTGTCTCCTGTAAATTTGAGTTTACTTTTTTGAGCAAGACTATTTCAGAGGTGGTAGCGTGTTCTTCATCAAGATGTATGTAGGACCTGGTAGGCTCTATTTTTGTGATGTGAGCAGGCACAAATACCCAGTGCCCAGATCTTTAATTCACTAGATTCCTTTTGCATTTGTTTGTTGAGAAATTTCTATAAAGGGAAGTTTCTTTCAACTACTATTTAGTTACTCATTTTGTACAGAAACTGAATAGGATAAACTTTGCTCCTCCCTCCCCTTTTATACACCAGATTCCAAAGATCTGGTTTCTAAGCATCCTCGAAAGATGACTAATTGGGTTTATTTTGTTGCTGTTGTATTATGAACTCATGGATTAAACATATTTGATATATTTAAATCCAGTGCCATTATCAATATTGATGTTCAAACTGTCCTATCTTTTGCCAGTGGACTTTGACACAACCCCATGTCATCCTTGTTAGCTTCCTTGCTATCTGGTATAATGAGATATACTGGGTCATCTTACCTATTTCCTGCTACAGAAAATACATTTCCATTACACATTTTCAGCCGCTTAAAATTTGATTTTTTTTTCTTCTTTAGATAGGAGACAGCAGGTTTGTAGGCTGTTGGGAATGGTCAGTTGGAAAGAGGGAAGAAAAGTGATTATGCAGGGAGAGGGAAGAGGAGAGAAGGGGGTTGGCCCGTGCAGGGCAGACCCTGCGTGTGAGAGCATCCCACGGAGGGCAAAGGTGGAGCCGGTGGGCCCAGACACGGGAGAGTTAGAGGCAGCGTGGGAGGCTACAGAAGTTCTCTTCTGCCCGCTGTAATCTCCTCAGTGAAATAAGAAGAAACATCACCAGCTGGGAGTGTGGACGGGGGACGGAGACACTCAGCAGAGTAAGAGAGGAAGCAGGATGGGGCTGCTCAGTGGCATCGCCTGCCCCTTGAGGTTCCTGAGCCACAATGTGAAGTGAGACCCCACAGCAGAGAGCCCCACACGGGGCTGCACGGACACGGGCCTGGAATCAGCCGAGGGCTACCCTCCCCCTGCTATCCAGCCTAGCGAGGAGAAGCAAGGACGGGCAGAGTGCCCAGGGACGTGAAGATGGTGAAGAAATGACCCCCCGGGAGGCTCGTGCTGTGTGTGGAGGGTGTGGCAACATTTAGCCCATGACAGACTCACGGGAGCTGACCCAACACGACCACATGTCCCTCGGCCACTCACTCAGTAATGGAGAAAGAACGCTTGAACCCCTACCATCACTTTAGTTGGTACTTTTGTAAGCAACACCTTACTTTATTCGAACGTGGGAGCACATACTACGTACTAGAGACACAGAGATGAGCAAAACAATCCTTGGCCTCTAGGAGCTCAGTCTCAGGAGGGAGAGAGACACAGAAGCACAACTGTGACGCAATGTGGGGAGTAAAATAGGGAGATGGGGTTGTCAGGAAATGATGTGGTCACAAAGGACACCCTCTTAGAGAGGGGCAGAGGTCAAAGAATTCGGAAGGAAGGGAAATCTGAGCTTACACTGGGAAGATGTGGCATTAACCAGGGGAAAGGGGTGAAGAAAGGGCATTCAGGGCAGAAGGGACAGGCCAGAAGCCACTGGTGTGTCCCTGGAACCGCAAACAGTGCAGCCGGTCTGAAACAGGAGCCCGAAGGGTCAGGCAAAACGGGGTTAGAGCCTCATGAGTCTTAGGCCGTGGGGAGGCACAGGGCTTTTTTTGTTTTGTTTTTAACTAGGCTCCACACCCACTGTGGGGCTTGAACTCACGACCCCGAGATCAAGAGTCGCATGCTCCACCGACTGAGCCAGCCGGGTGCCCCGAGCACTTCTGCAAGGAGGATGGGCCGCTCTGGCCTACTGGGAAGTGGGTCTGAGAAGACAAAGCAGAGGCAGAGAGGTGAGGCGGTGGGGATGCGCATAGCATTACGGAGGAGACAGATGCTGAGAGCTCCAGCCAGGCCAGGGGGCACGCAAAGGGAGAACTGGAATCAAGAAACTGTTAGAAGACAGATCAGCGGGGCTCAGAGAGGGAGGTGGGGCTGGGGGAGCGGGTCAAGCCGCCGCTGGCTTGAGTGATGACTGGGGTGGCCACACTAACTCAGAACAAAAGCAAAGGATGAGTTTGCAAAGGGAAGAAGAGTTCAAATGTAAACACACGTATGTTTGAGGTGCTGAGAAATAGCCAGGCAGAGACACCCAGCCTTCAGTGAAACACAAGTGGAAAGTTCAGTGGAGACTTACACACCAGGAGTACAGAAAACTAAAAGACAACTCTTTCCTGAGCGCTATATTTTAAGACTGTTCCCAGACTTGGTTGGCATCAGATCACCTCAGAAGCTTTTAAAATCCAGATTCCCTAACCCCACCCCAACTTACAGAGCCCTATCTTAAAAATGAGACAGTTTTTTCTAAGAATAGTTTCCACACAGTACAAAGAGATTTTCAAACGAAGAACCAGGGTTTAAGAGTCAGAACTGGATTCCAGTTCTAACTCCACAGTCCATGAGCTTTGTGACCTTGGGCAGGTTTCCTAACCTCTATCAAGCCTTCATTTCACCACAGAGAGCACCAAGGGGACCCACCCACCACACAGGGGCACAGTGAGAAGGGCCTGGGAACTGCCCAGTAATTAACAGGTGTTGTTTTTTCTTTTAACAGGAAAATCTCATCACCCATTATTAAAGTTCTGCAGAGAACTCACCAGGGGTTTTTTTTTTTGGCTTTTTAATATAATCTGTCTTTTCCTTCCTTCCCCCTCAGAATTAGAATGGAAGCTTCCTCAGAAGGCAGGAATAAATGACTCAGGTTATGAAAAATGGAAATACTTTAAGAAGGAGAATGATCAGCATCTAACATTTCAAAATCACTCCCTATTCTAGTTCTCACTGCCTCCTTTCTAAAAGACTAACGTTTTCTTTACCCTCAGGTTTCAACCTCCAAACTAACGCCTAATATTTTGCAGCCACAACAAATAATGGGTTTGCAAATCACACTGCACGGAGAGGCGCGCACAGCGTTGAATGAGACAAACAGGTGTGTGTGTATGTACGTCCATATACATGCGTGTGCACACACATACACCTCTATAACGATGAATTACAACTATGGTTAAAAACACAGATGGAGGGGGCGCCTAGGTGGCTCAGTTGGTTAAGTGACTGCCTTCGGCTCAGGTCATGATCCCGGAGTCCCAGGATCGAGTCCCGCATCGGGCTCCCTGCTCAGAGGGGAGTCTGCTTCTCCCTCTGACCCTCCTCCCTCTCCTGCTCTCTGTCTCTCATTCTCTCTCTCTCAAATAAAAAAAAAAAAAAGAAAGAAAAAAAAAAATACAGATGGAGATAGGGCGCCTGGGTGGCTCAGTTGGTTAAGCATCTGCCTTGGGGTCAGGTCATGATCCCGGGGTCCTGGGATCGAGCCCCGCGGCGGGCTCCCTGCTCAGCGTGGAGTCTACTTCTCCCTCTCCTCCCTGCTCGTGCTCGCTCTCTCAAATAAATAAATAAAATCTTAAAAAAAAATACAGGTGGAGGAAAAAGAATGGAAGGAAATACACCAAAATGGCAACAGTACATATGTTGCAGAGTCATGAATAATTAGGACGTTTGATGGGTTTGTCGTCCCCCTTCTTCATTCTGCTTCTAGGGCTATTTTTGAAATAGAGTGACATCACTTTTGTAAAAGAAACATTACTTTTCATGATCTTCTAGTTTGTCCAACTCTTACTCCAGAACTATTTGAGTAACTACTGTGTGGCAAGTGGTGTCTGGGGCCAAGGACACACGGAGGGAGGGGCAGTCCCGTGTCTCAGGAGCCTCAGCGGGCCAGGACAGACAGACATAAGGAACAACCACCTGTTACAAAATGTGACACAGGTGGTGCGCAGACCAAGCGCTGTGGGGAGAAGAAATCAGGCAGTAGTGAATTGTGTGTGGCAGGAAAGGATTCAAAGAGGTGACAGGGAAGCCGGGCCAGGAAGCACGCATCCCCCGTCCCGAGCACAAGGTCTGTGGTTCCATTCCAGCCGCTCCCCAGCCGTCCATCTTGTGAGGCAACAACTAACCAGTCCCTCTCTCTGCGCTCCTCTTTGAAGAAGCTCATCCCAGTTTTCCCCACCCCCCACACCCAGATTTCTAGATCACAAACAGAAATACTCAGAGGGGCAATCAACATTTATTTGAGCATTTGCTTTGTGCCAGTCAATGAGCTAACCGCTTCCTATGCCTAATCTCATTGGATCCTCACATGGCATGAACTAGTATCTCCATTTTATAGGGAAACTGAAGTGGAGAGATTGAGCAACTTGCCCAAGATCACAGAGCTAGTAAGAGTTAAAAGAGGTGTCAAAACCAAGTATAACTCTAAACCTATGCACTTTGCCAACTAGTCTCTACACCAGCTGATACGGCTGTGCAGTTCTCCTGGGGAAACAGAAGAAACCTCATTTCCCTTCCAGGTAATTCCTCTCACATCAGTAAAGTTAGTGTCAAGGAAAGATAATAAAGAGCCACAGTGTCTGACAAGCCTGGTTTGACTCTCAAGTCTCCACTGACCAGGACTTCACAAAGGGGCTTAATCTCACAGAACCCCAGTTTCATTGGCAAAAGGAAAGTTAAAAATAATATCTAACACCCATGGGGATGTTCTAAGGCTAACAAAAGGCAGCATATGAGCAAGAGCCTCATCAGTGCCTGTATGGGCTGTAGGGTGAGAAAGCTGGAAACCTAGATCCCCACCACGCGGCCCCTGTTCCCCATCACATTTGGGAAGGCAAGATCTAAACAGAGAAAGGAATACTGAAAAAAAGAAAAGTTACCAGAAAGAGGACACAATAAAGGAGGGGCTTTCGTGGGTCCTCGAGTACCTGTACACTATGTAATGGAATCCCAGCTCCTGAAGTGTGGTCTGAGTACCAACTGTCGGCATCGTCATCCCCTGGGAGCTTGTTAGAATTGGAGGCTCTCAGGCCTGACCCCAGACCTACAGAAGCTGAAACTGCATTTTAACAATACTGAAGTGATAAATGTTATATATTGTGTCTTAGAAGGTGGCCTATCCTATCATTGGGTAGTTTGAACTGCATGAGCCAGAAGCTGTAGAAAGGAGTCAACAAAGAATAATAAAATAAAAACAAAAGCTTAAGGGCACCTGGGTGGCACAGTCAGTTGAGCATCTACCTTCGGCTCAGGTCCTGATCTCAGGGTCCTGGGATCAGCCCTGCATCCAGCTCCCTGCTCAGTGGGGAGTCTGCTTCTCCCTTTTCCCTGCCCCTCCCCACTGCTCGTGCTCTCTCTAATAAATAAATAAAATCTTTAAGGAAAAAAAAAAAGCTTAAAAATGCTCTAGGCCTAAGTTAATGTGTGCATACCAAATTAAAAAAATGAAAAACCTTGATATCAATTCAGGACTGCATACTGTGAATACAATTTTTTTTTAAAGATTTTATTTATTTGACAGACAGAGACAGCGAGAGAAGGAACACAAGCAGGGGGAGTGGGAGAGGGAGAAGCAGGGCCCCATCCCAGGACCCTGGGATCATGACCTGAGCCAAAGGCAGATGCTTAACCGACTGAGCCACCCAGGTGCCCCTGTGAATACAATTTTTAAATATAAGATGTCAGTACAAACTACAGCAGGGCCGACCCTTCTTAGAAGAGAAAAACCAGCCAAGTTTCCTCAACAAGGGAACTATAGGAATGAGACTACCTGCTCTCCCTGCGTAACAGGGTTAAATCCAATAGAGATTGGAAGGCCCCTAAACTTTAAAAATCTATGTGGGTGAATATGAGAATTCTCTTTGAACTAAAAGTTGCCTTCAGATCATATTATTGGCATAATACTGAAGGGGGCAGGAACCTAATTCAGACAACCTAATTGTCTCCTCAACTGCAATTCTAATTGCCCAAATAAACGTGTTTGCTTAAAAAACAAAACAAAATTAAAAAAATAAATAAACTGAGGAGGGCAAAGCAGTCTCTCGTGAGAAGTATAAATAACAGGATGAGAGCAAGAGCAAGAGAGAAGCAAGCAAGCAGGTTTGCTGGAGTTAAGGGCACCAGCAGCCAACTCATAAGCACGGGGCACAGAAAAATCCAGTAAGGGGGAAACCAATACGGTCTGTGTCAAGGAAACAGCAATCACACCTCGCAGTGAGTTGACTCACAAAGGAGTGAGCCAGCGTACAGCACTTACCCAGCAGGGCAGCCACTATGCCCACCAGCCCGGTGCCGGCACCCAGCTCCACCGCAGAGCAGCCCTGGAGCTCCACAGCTCCCATCTCCAGATAGGTGGAAAGGACGACAGCCTGAATCAGAACACAGCGGGGTGATCCAAGTCAACAAGTGCTTTAGGAACCCAAGGGTTTCGGGCAGACTTCGCACGAGCAGGAAGACATGACATACCCCTCTCCTCCCTGCAAGGTTCCAGTCCCAGTTTGGCAACAGGCAGAAACTCAGCTGCTGCTGGGAGGGGACCCCCCAGAGCGGGCACAGACGCTGCAGCCTCAGGCCCCACAAGCTCCCTCCCGGGGACAGTAAGGGTCAAGGACACTGCCCACACAACACAGGATCCTGCTCAATCTGGCAAGTTTCACTTCTTACTCTTTGTTATATGAATTATATCTCAATATAAAACTGTTATTAAAATAAGTAAATAAAGGGGCACCTGGGTGGCTCAGTTGGTTAAGTGACTGCCTTCGGCTCAGGTCGTGATCCTGGAGTCCCGGGATGGAGTCCTGCATCGGACTCCCTGCTCAGCAGGGAGTCTGCTTCTCCCTCTGACCCTCCCCCTCTTGTACTCTATCTCATTCTCTCAAATAAATAAAATCTTTAAAAAAATTAAATTAAATTAAAAAATAAGTAAATAAAGACCAGTCTTATAATCCACTGTGGTTGTCTGCAGAGGCCCAGTGGGGTACTCACCGCGTCCCAAACCACCGCGGCAACTCCCAGCTGTCTCCAGTCCTGCCGGATCTGGATCGTGTGGTTCGCAAAGGAGAAGGTGGCAAGAGGCTTGTGGAATTTCTGCAACCCCACTCCCGCTGTCTCCTCATAGGGCACCAGGGCCATTTCGCCTGCACTCAGCTCTCGGCTCCCTCAAAGCTGTTGGGCAAGAGAAGCCTGCCTGACGCTCTGGCCAGAAAAAAATGCACTCTCTTAAGTAGCCCCAGATGCTTTTTTTTTAATATTTTATTTGACAGAGAGAGACACAGCGAGAGAGGGAACACAAGCAGGGGGAGTGGGAGAGGGAGAGGGAGAGGTAGGCTTCCCGCAGAGCAGAAAGCCTGACGTGGGGCTCGATCCCAGGACGCTGGGATCATGACCTGAGCCGAAGGCAGACACCTAACGACTGAGCCACCCAGGCGCCCGCCCCCCCGCCCCCCCCCCCCCGTCAAATGCTTTTTAAAGCCAAATCTTACAAGTTCAAAAGAAGACAACAGAGGTGGGGCGGGGGGGCCTTTGTCTAATTCCTTTTTGCACGGCTCTTCCTCTTCTGGGAAGGGAAATTTAGTTCCGAATACATGCCAAACGAGGTCTTTGGGAAAAGAACCCACAACCGTACGACTCCCGCAGGATGCCCTAGGCACTCTGCTGCGACCGCTGGGTGAACTGGAGCCGCGGGAAGAGTGAGCGTAGCGGGGCCGCTAGCCCAGGGCCGCAGTCAAAGTCGTGCTTTCGACACTGTCCGGGCCCGTTTGGACTGCAGCTGCCACCCGCTGCGGTCGGCAGGATAGTGTTCGCTGTTTCGTTTTGGTCTTCCCTCCACCCCCTCTAAATTCAGCGCGTTCAACGCTGACAGCCGTGGACCCGAAACTGCACTTGGACTGAGCGTTAACCGTTTGATTCTCCGGCTTTTTGACACGGTCGCAGTTCCATCTCGCCCAGTCTGGAAGCGAAAGGCACTCGTGAACCCCGAGTCGCCCCCGGGGAGAGCGAGAGCCCGGGTCCCGGGGCGGACTCGGGCGTCCGGCGGCTCGGAGGCCTGCCCTGCGTCCCCCAAACCCGACCCCGGCCCCCTCGAAAGGGCCGACAGGTACGCACTCGCTTCCGGCGGGCCCCAGAGCTCCGGGAACCCGCGGAGGTAGAAGAAGTGGGCGGTCGGGGACGGGTCCCCCAGCCGCGCGGGGCGCGCCCCACCCCGGCAGTGCCGCCCGCTTCCCCGAGCCGCGGCCGCCCCCGAAGCGGGGCTGGCGACGCGGCCGGGCCCGAGGTGGGCCTCGCCTCTACTTACTGCTCGGGAGCCAGCCCCGCGTGGCGCGCCTCGCTTTCCCCGCCCCGAGCGCGGCCGCCGCAACCACCCGCCTTAAAGGGCCGGCAGCCGGGAGCTGGCCGGGCGCCGGCAGCGCGGGCGGGCGGCGGAGGTGGGCGGTGCGCGCGCCCGGAGACACGCGTTTCCGGTCCCTCCTACCGCGGACAGGTGTTCCCAGTGCGCTGCGGGGCGCGGGGTCGCAGGTGTGCCGGGCGCGCGCCGGAGGAGGACGCAGGGGGAGAGGGGATCGGGCCTCCCTCCGCAGGTCCCCAAGGTATTCGGGCCGCCAAAGCAGTTTCCGGGACTCCGAGGGCAGCGTGGGCGAGGAGCGCGAGGCGAGCGAGGTGCGGAGCCGCGGGCAGGCGCGCGGAGAGGGCGCGGGGGGGGGGGGCTCTGGCGGCGGGTGAGGGGGAGCCCACCAACCTGGCGCTGGCGAGGTTCTTGTGCTGGTTCCACTTCTCTCTCTCTGAGCTGGTTCTCGTCCCCGCGCGCGCGCACTGTGTGTGTCTGTGTGGGGGTTTTTTTGGTTTTTTGTTTTTTTTTTTTTTCCTAATTTGTGTGCTTGCCTGTTTTTAGTGTTAAAGGTCATTAATTAGCAGGTGTAGAGAAAGTTTGCTCCGAAGTAGACGTGGTCACCCATTCGTCCTCGCGTCACCAAAGGGAGGTCCGAAGTGGTGTAATCGCCACTTGGTGGCAATAGAGTAGGAAAAGTGACAAAGCCCTTGTCAACTAGAGCGCGAACTCGGAGTCCGCACGCGGCGCCCGGGACTCGGTTGTGAAAAGCATCCCGGGGCAGCGGCGAGGCCAGGGGCGCGCGATTTAGGCCCACACCCAGGGCCGGGCGGTTGCTACAGACCCAAGGCCCTAGTGTCGCTCCTCCCAGGGCCCGTGGTTGGCGCACCTGCCCTTGGGACCTTGTGCTTGACGCGAAAGCCACTGACCCAAGCTGCGGGCCCTTGGAAAGCGCGGCTGGCGTGAGCACCCCACCGTGCGACCGCGCGGGGAGCGGCGGCGTCCTCTCCGGGAAAGTTCCCTTTTCTTCCCGGACGCTGACCCCCAGTTCCTCCCCCACCTGCCGCCGCTCGGTCCCGGTGATTCTCAGCCCCGGCTGCGCGTTTGAATGAACGCGAGAGCTTTTCAACTCCCCCTCCCTGGACTCTGCCACGGGAAAGTCTTCGCTGGTGTGAGGCGACCCGAGCATTGGTATTTTTCAGCGCTTCCTGGTAATTCCTGCTGTAAGAGCCCCAGGCCGAGCCTAAACCACCCCCTTCTCGCCTCTCCCCTCCTGCAGGGGGCGTGCTGGCCTCGCTCCACATTTCTTTAACCTTCCAAAGGCTGGAGCTGCAAAACCGACTTGAAGTGTACTTCAAAGATGAGCCGTGAGGGGCGCCCGGGTGGCTCAGATGGTTGGGCGGCTGCCTTCGGCTCAGGTCATGATCCCGGAGTCCTGGGATCGAGTCCCGCATCGGGCTCCCTGCTCCTTGGGAGCCTGCTTCTCGCTCTGCCTCTCTCTCTCTCTCTCATGAATGAATAAATAAAATCTTTAAAAAAAAAAAAAAAAAGATCAGCAGTGAAGGTCTTTTACTAACTTTTCTTCTTTGCTCAGTTTTTTTTATTTTTAAAAATTTACGTAATAGGGGACGCCTGGGTGGCTCAGTCGGGTAAGCGTCTGCCTTCGGCTCAGGTCATGATCTCAGGGTCGTGGGATCGAGCCCCGCATCGGGCTCCCTGCTTCGCGGGGAGCCTGCTTCTCCCTTTGCCTCTGTCTCTCTCTCTGTCTCTCATGAATAAATAAATAAAATCTTTAAAAAAAAATAAAAAAATAAAAAAAAATTTACGTAATAGAATTTATTTTTTAGAGCAGTTTTAGGTTCACAGCAAAATTGGGAAGAAGGTACAAAGATTTCGCAAATTTTCACTCCCTGCTCCAACACTCCCCCCATTATCAACACCCCCACCAGAGTGGTACATTTGTTACAACTGATGAACCTACATTGACACAGCATTATTACCCAAAGACCGTAGTTTATCTTAGGGTTCATTCTTGGTACTGAGCATTTTATGAGTTTGGACAAATCTGTAATGGCATATATCCACCATAATAGCATCATACAGAGAAGTGTCACCTCCCTAAAATCCCCCTGTGCTCTACCTATTAATCTTCCTCCCTCTGCCATAACCCTGGCAACCACTAATCTTTTTACTCAACTCCTTTGGGTCAGTACAGAAGACTGTGATTACTGAATCTTACGGTAAAAGTATATTGAGTTTTGTAAGAAACCACCAGACTCTTCCAAAGTAGCTGTACCAACCAGCAATGAATGAGAGTTTCTGTTGCTGCACATCCTTGTCAGTACTCGGTGTTGTGTTTTGAATTTTAGCCATTCTGGTAGGCGTGTACTAGTTGTTTTAATTTGAAGTTCCCTAATGACATATGATGTGGAACATCTTTTCATATGCTTATTTGCCATCTGTATATCTTCTTTAACGAAGTGTCTGCTAAGTCTTTGGTCCATTTTTTAAAATTTTTATTTAAATTCAATTAACATATAATGTATTATTAGTTTCAGAGGTAGAGGTCAGTGATTTATCAGTCTTATATAACACCCAGTGCTCATTATGTCACGTGCCTTCCTTAATGTCCATCACCCAGTTACCCCATCCCCTCCACCCAACCCACCCTAGCAACCCTCAGTTTGTTTCCTATGATTAAGAGTCTCTAATGGTTTCTCTCCCTCTCTGATTTCGTCTTGTTTTATTTGTTCCTCTCTTCCACTATGATCCTCTGTTTTGTTTCTTAAATTGTACATGAGTGAGGTCATATGATAATTGTCTTTCTCTGATTGACTTATTTCACTTAGCATAATATCCTCTAGTTCCATCCACGTCATTGCAAATGGCAGGATTTCTTTTTTCTTTTTGATGGCTGAATAGTATTCCAGTGTGTGTGTGTGTGTGTGTGTGTGTGTGTGTGTATACACACACCACATTTCTTAATCCATTCATCTGTCCATAGACATCTAGGCTCTTTCAATAGTTTGGCTATTGTGGACATTGCTGCTATAAACGCTGGGGTGCATGTGCCCCTTCGGATCACTACATTTGTATCTTTGGGGTAAATACCCGGTAGTGCAATTGCTGGGTCATAGGGTAGCTCTATTTTCAACATTTTGAGGAAGCTCCATACTGTTTTCCAGAGTGGCTGCACCAGCTTGCATTCCCACCAAGTGTAGGAGGGTTCCCCTTTCTCCACATCCTCACCAACATCTTGTTATTTCCTGACTTGTTAATTTTAGCCATTCTGACTGGTGTGATGTGGTATCTCATTGTGGTTTTGATTTGTATTTCCCTGATGCCGAGTGATGTTGAGCACTTTTTCATGCGTCCGTTGGCCATTTGGATGGCTTCTTTGCAGAAATGTCTGTTCGTGTTTTTTGCCCATTTCTTGATTGGATTATTTGTTCTTTGGGTGTTGAGTTTGATAAGTTCTTTATAGATTTTGGATTCTAGCCCTTTATCTGATTAAGACATTTGCAAATATATTCTCCCATTTTGTCAGTGTCTTTTGGTTTTGTTGACTGTTTCCTTTGCTGTGAGTAAAAGCTTTTTATTTTGATGAAGTCCCAATAGTTCATTTTTGCTTTTGTTTCCTTTGCATTTGAAGACATGTCTAGTAAGAAGTTGCTGCGGCCGAGGTCACAGAGGTTGCTGCCTGTGTTCTCCATTAGGATTTTGATGGATTCCTATCTCACTGTTAGGTCCTTCATCGATTTTGAGTCTATTTTTATGTATAGTAGGAAAATGGCCCAGTTTCATTCTTCTGTATGTGGCTGTTCAATTTTCCCAATACCATTTGTTGAAGAGACAGTCTTTTTTCCATTGGATATTCTTTCCTGCTTTGTCGAAGATTAGTTGACCATAGAGTTGAGGGTCCATTTCTGGGCTCTCTATTCTGTTCCATTGATCTATGTGTCTGTTTTTTTGTCCTAGTACCATACTGTCTTGATGATTACAGCTCTGTAGTAGAGCTTGAAGTCCAGCATTGTGATGCCACCAGCTTTGGTTTTCTTTTTCAACGTTCCTCTGGCTATTCGGGGTCTTTTCTGGTTCCATACAAATTTTAGGATTGTTTGTTCCGGCTCTGTGAAAAAAGTTGATGGTATTTTGATAGGGATTGCATTGAATGTATAGATTGCTCTAGGTAGCATAGACATTTTCACAATATTTGTTCTTCCAATCCATGAGCATGGAACGTTTTTCCATGTCTTTGTGTCTTCCTCAGTTTCTTTCATGAGTGTTCCCTAGTTTTCTGAGTACAGATCCTTTGCCTCTTTGGTTAGGTTTAGTCCTAGGTATCTTATGACTTTTGGTGGCCCTTTTTTTTTTTTTTGTCCTGTTTTGTTTTCCAGCTGTATTGAGATATAATTGACATGTTTAAGATATATAATGTAATGATTTGATTCATGTATGTATTGCAAAATTGTTATTACAATAAAGTTAGTTAACACATCTATTATCTCACATAATTATAATTTTGTGTGTGTATGCATGTGTGTAGTGAGAATATTTAAGATCTACTCTCTTAACAACTATCAAGTATATGGTACAATATTGTTAACTATAATCACCATGCTGAATATTAGATTCCTAGAACTTATCCATCTTATAACTGTAAATTTGTACCCTCTGAACAACATCTCCTCATTCCCCCCACCCCCAGCTCCTGACAACCACCATTCTACTCTGTTTCTATGAATTTAGCTTTTTTAAAAAATAGATTCCACATAGGGGTGCCTGAGTGGCTCAGTAGGTTAAGCGTCCAACTCTTGGTTTCAGGTCAGGTCATGATCTCAGGGTGGTGAGATCAAGCCCAGCATTGGGGTCTGTGCTGGATGTGGAGCCTGCTTAAGATTCTCTCTCTCTCCCTCTCCCCCTCCCCTCACCCCCCATCTGCTTGTTCACTTGCTCTCTCTCTAAAAAAATAGATAGAGGGCGCCTGGGTGGCTCAGTTGGTTAAGCGACTGTCTTCGGCTTAGGTCATGATCCTGGAGTCCTGGGATCGAGTCCCGCATCGGGCTCCCTGCTCGGCGGGGAGTCTGCTTCTCCCTCTGACCCTCCCCCCCTCATGTGCTCTCTCTCATTCTCTCTCAAATAAATAAATAAAATCTTTAAAAAAATAATAAATAAATAAATAAATAGATTCCACATATAAATAAGATCATACAATATTTGTCTAGCTTCTTTCGCTTAGTATAGGGTCCTCAGGGTCCAACCATGTTGTTGCCAATAGCAAGATTGCCTTCTTTTTTATGGCTGAATAATATTCCAATATATATTTGTATACATATGATATATATGATATATATTATATGAGGTATATCACCCCACACACCACATTTTCTTTATCCATTCATCTGTCAATGGAACTAGGTTGTTTCCATGTCTTGGACTTTGTAAATAATGCTACAATCAATGAACATGAGGATATAGGTATCTTTTCTAGATAACGATTTCATTTCCTTCAGATATAAACCCAAAAGTGGGATTATTGGATCCTACAGTAGCTCTATGTTTAATTTTTTTGAGGAACCTCCATACTCTTCATACTGTTTTCCATAGTGGCTGTACCAAACTTTATTCCCACCAAGAGTGCTCTAGCATCCCCTTTTCTCCACATCTTGTCTTTTTGATAGTTGCCACTCTCACAGATGTGAGGTGATATCTCATTATGGTTTTGATTTGCATTTCCCTTATGAGTAGTGATGCTGAGCATCTTTTCATGTACCTGTTGCTTGCCCCATTTTTAATCTGATTATTTTCTTATTGTTGAGGTTTTTTTTTTTTAAGATTCATTCATTTATTTTAGAGAGAGAGCAACAGTGCTAGTGGGGCAGGGAGCTGGGGGGGGGGGTTAGGCAGAGGGAAAGGGAAAGAGAGAATCCTCAAACTGACTCCCTGCTGAGCACAGAGCCAGACGTGGGGCTCCATCCCAGGACCCTGGGCTCATGACCTGAGCAGAAGGCAGACGCTTAACTGACTGAGCCACCCAGGTGCCCCAGAAATTTTTTATTGTAATGAAGTCCACCTTATCAACTCTTTCTTTCATGGAGATTGCCTTTGGTGTCACATCTCAAAAGTTATTGCCAAACCCAAGGTCGTCTGCATTTTCTATGTTATCTTGTAGGAGTTTTATGGCTTTGCATTTTAATTTAGGTCTGTGTCATTTCCAGTTAATTTTTGTGAAGGGTGTAAGGTCTGTCTAGATTCATGTTTTTGTATGTGGATGTCCGGTTGCTCCAGCACCATTTTTTTAAAAGACTGTCTTTTTCCCACTGTATTGCTTTTGCTGCTTTGTCCAAGCCCAGCTGACTATATTTACGTGGGTGTATTTGTGAGCGCTCTGCTCCATTGATCTGTTCGTCTGTTCTCTTAACAGCACCACACTGTCTTGATTACTGCAGCTTCTAGTAAGTCTGAAGTCAGTTAGGGGCAGTCCTCCAACTGCATTCTTCTCCTTCAGTATCATTTTTCCTTATCTGGCCTTCTCTCCTTTTCCTTTTCTCTCTCCCAGGGTCTCCTTTCTCCCTTACCTCCTCTACATCTCTGTGTGGCTACTACCTCTCAGCTCTCCTCTCTTCCCATTTTTTTTCTTCCCTCTCTTGGTCCCTTTCCTTTGGGGAGCCAGGATTGGGCACAAGAAAAAGGATGGGCTTTGGGGCCAGAGAAACCATGAAAGTATAAATTCTGCCTCTGATACTTTAATTGGGATGACCCTGAGCAATGTCTAATGCTCCCTAGATCCCAGGCTCCTCATGCATAAAGCCTGGCACAAAGATCCTGGCCCCCTCCTCCCTCCTTCTCCCCACTCTCCATTCTGAAATCATGCACAGGACTTCACAAGACAGAACCTTCCCAACCTCTCCAGCACTCCACTAACATAGGATGTTCGTCTCATTATATTTACTTGCATTTCATCTCAAAAGTTGTTGTTCACTTCTTCTCAGTACGTCCAATAGCCCTCCCAAGGTTCTAATTGGTGCCACTGGGCTCAGGAAGCACCAAAAAGAACATTTAGGGCATTGTAACTTGTATAGCATTGTAGACATGAATTGGAGCTCTGTTTTTATAAAAATAAACCAAAACAGCCGGGGGTTCTCTTTGAATACTTGAAAATAAATGTTTAATCCTCCAAAAATACTGGGTATGTGGTAGATGATAATTATTTTAAATATCCAGTCTACCTTCCCCAGACCTGTGTTTGGTGTCCTTTCTGGAGGAAGTGATGTCTCTCCACCCACCCTGGGCCAGGACAGGATCAGGCTTGGCTGTGTGACTTGCTTTGGCCAGGGGGACATGGATGGAAGTGACATTTGCCACCTCCAGGCAGGAGCACGAGGTGCCTTGCACAGCCGTGTCATTACTCTTCCCCTGCTCAAGAACTGCACGTCTCCGAGCGGGGCACTGCTCCATCGCGGGTCCCGTGGAGCAGAGCCACAAATGCACTGTGCAATACGGGAAACGAGAGTGAGAAATAAACCTTTGTTGAGATAACCATTGAGATTTGGGGTCATTACTACAGCGCAATTCCGCAGAAGCTGACAGAACACAGGTGTGAAAGAGACAGAAATCTCAAGCGTTAGGTTGAAGTTTTTAGCGGGTGGCTTAGTTTAGCCCTCCAGTAAAGTAGATCCTGCTTTGGGGCTCTGCCGATCTCATAATGACTCCCGGGCCCCAGTGTCAACATCAGCTGAGACTACTGACCACCTTCCTCCAGCTAGGATTCTAACACTTGAAGGCAGTTCTACTGACAGTGTTGCTGGGGGAATGCAAAAAAATAGATTCCATTTCTGCATCACCCAAATTTCAAAGTGCAGTTCAACCATAATATAGCAATCTAAAAAATGACGTGCTTTTTCCTAATAGCAAGGGAGCCTGGGCTTCTTTTCTCGGTCCTCTCCCAGACAACTAATCAGGGAATTTGTTGGGCATCCCCTCCAGCCCAGTGGGCACCCTGTGCCCTGTTGAACTCTCATGCCCACACAGCCCGTCACGGGAAGCGGAACTTAGAATGGGATAAAATATAAGTAAGTCCACCCAGAGGCCTATGGTTGATAGCTTTTTATTTTTATCCCCATGATTAAATTGCCTTTCCCCAACCACCTCCCCAGAGAATAATGGTGGAAGGGTGTTTTTTCTTTTGTCCCTCCTGTTTTTTGGAACTAGTCCATGTACTAGGCCACAGTAGAAGCAGTCACCTTGGAACAACATGATCCCACCCTGGGCCGGGGTGGGTACCCCACCCAGGCTGGATACATTCTCTCCACAGAGCGAGAATTCAGAGCGGCTATTGGACATCTGTTCTTATTGTTATTAGCCCAGAATCCATGGCCCATTTTGCTGGTGGCAGATCCCTTCTGCTAATGGTCAAGAGCCCAGCTTTTGTGGCCTCAGAGTTCAGGTCAGATCCCAGCTCTTGCAAGTTATAGCTCTGAGGCCTGAGCCAAGACACATTCATCTGTGCCTCAATTTCCCCACCTATAAAAGGGGACGATATGCTGATTAAATTAGCAAACAAAGAAGATAAGGTTAAAACGATTTAACTTATCTAAAGTACTTAAAACTGTACCCAACAATCGACTTCATGTAGCATTTGCTCTTACTGTTATGTGTTTGGGGGAGGGCCGACCTTGGCCCTGGCTCCAGGCCTGGCAATGAGCATTTCCTTCCATCTGCCCATGGGTGGTCCAGAAATGGCCATGTGACCAAAGTTGGGCTTACCTGCAGCCCTTCCCGAGAGTGGAACTCTCAGAAAAGCAGAGTTTTGGCAAAGGATAGAAGTCTGGAGGTCCTGTTGGTCATCAGGTCCCAAGAGGGCTGAGCCAGCCAAGAATGGAGCCGGTGGGGGTGCAAGAGGAGGGAGAGGCCACTGTTTATGGTGCCCTGTCGCCACCTGGGTCCAGCTGGCCGAGAATTTTCAGTTATTGGAGCCGTTAAATTCCCCAATTAGCTTACACCAGGTTGAACTGCTTTCTCTGTCCCCTGCAGAAGCAAAACAGCCCTGACATACTCAGTCTGGGCTGGTCCCTTGAACAAAGGAGATGTAAAGTCGCACCAGCGTGGGGCGTCCTCAGTTTGCAGGGAGTGGAATGGAGAAGCTGGTCGCAGGGAGCAGCTGGGGGGTCCCCTGGCCACAGCCTTTCCTGGCTGCACCTGGCTTCTCGGAGCCTATGGGACACCAGTGTAACCTGAGAACGCATTTCCTTTTCTTGCTTAAGCTGGCTTGAGTGCCCAGTGCGCACCTCGAGAATCACAGGAGTCCAAACGAGTGGTGTGTTTTCTGTTGTTTGTTTTTAGGAAGAAAAAGTACATGGAATATAAACATTCTATAAGATCCTGGTAGAGAATTCAGAGATAGCTAGCTTACTGTCCTATTTGCCAAACAACAAATACTATCCCAAAAGATGAACATGTGTTTTATTTTTTTTTTTAAGGTTTTATTTATTTATCTGAGAGAGAGAATGGGAGACAGAGAGCATGAGAGGGGGAGGGTCAGAGGGAGAAGCAGACTCCCCGCCGAGCAGGGAGCCCGATGCGGGACTCGATCCCGGGACTCCAGGATCATGACCTGAGCCGAAGGCAGTCGCTTAACCAACTGAGCCACCCAGGTGCCCCTGAACATGTGTTTTAAAGACAAAAGTCTCCTCTCCACACTTGCAGTCAACAGATGACATGAGTTAGCACAGACCTTGATAAGTGTTGGTGGAATGGAAGCATGATCTCCAGCGACATCTTTCTGCCTGTTCTAGGATGAAGAGGTGGCCCCTCCCCATACCAAAAGTACCACCTCCGGGGCACCTGGGTGGCTTAGTTGGGGGAGCATCAGACTCTTGGTTTGGGCTCAGGTCATGATCTCAGGGTCCTGGGATCAAGCCCCACGTGGGGCTCTGCTCTCAGTTCAGAGTCTGATTGGGGAAAAGAAAAAAAAAATGGTACCAGCTCCACCACGGTGCAGTGCAAGAGTTGGGGGGTTGGGGTTGCAGGACTTGAACTCTAGCTCCCCTCTCACTAGTCCCTAATCATGCAGCCTTGGGCAAGGCACTGCCACTCCCCTAGTTTCCATTTTCTCACCTGTAAATGGGGCTGATGATAATACCCACCTCACTCACCGGTTGCTTCTGGCACCAGAGGAGGGCAACTACATAAAAGTGAGTTAGCATCTCTGTGCCTCATTCTCCTCCTCTGCAAAAGGAGGATCTTCCCACAGGGCCTTGCCCAGCTGGGCTTGATGTGAGGAGGAAGGCGGGTCCCTCATGCTCAATGCTGACCACAGTGCCTGACCTGCAGTAAGCACTCACTAATCTTTGTTGTTACTGATCCCTTCACTGTTGCCCCAGCTTTTTCCTACTTACAGGATTGGCGACCTTCCTGCCTCTCGGTGCCCATTTAAAAATACTGTTCAGTCACCATTTGTGTAATCCCAGGTGGTTGTGGCGACTGAAGTGTCCCGGAGGGCCCGGCCCTGGCAGCCCCCCCCCCTCGCCCCCGTCTTGCCGCGGGACATCGCCACCTGTCGGCTAACAGCCCGCTGCCGTTAGCCAGCTGCCGAAGGTCATTAGAGCTTTGCATTTCAGTGGCTCCCCGTGGCCTACAAGTTCATGGCATCTGGCAAACACCTGATTTTTTCTTTATATCCTGCCTTGTTCCAGAAGATATTTAAATATCTGGCAGTATCTCTTTTTTGTTGAAGATGCTCCGTGATCTCTCATTACAAAACTAGACCTTCAGAACAGTCTCAGGACCCAGACCCCATGATCAGCTCAGTTTGGTCCTGTCATCCACTGGTTTGATGGGAATCTCTCCAGCAGGTGTCTGCTCATTGCCAGGCACAGGAGTGCAGTCGTGGAGGCCTCACTCTTAGGGTCTTAGGTTCAGCTGGGGCTCCAGCCCATGAAGTTGGTGTATTAGTTGCCTAGAGCTGCCATAACGAAGTACCACAAACTGGGTGGCTTATTAAAAGCAGAAATGTATTTTCTCCCAGTTCAGGAGGCTAGGAGTCTGAAATCAAGGCCATAGCCCTTCCAAAGGCTCTAAGGGAAGAATCCTTCCTTGCCTCTTCCAGCTTCTGATGGCCCATGGCCTTCCTTGGCTCATGGCAGCATACCTCCCGTCTCTGCCTCCATCTTCATGTGGCAGTCTTTTCCCTGGGTATCTGTGTCCCAAATCGCCTCCTCTTTATAAGGACACCAGTCATTGCATAGAGGGCCCATCCTAATCCAGTAGGACCTCATCTTTATTTGATTACATCTGCAAAGAGCCTATTTCCAAATAAAGTCACATTCATGGGTACTGGGTGTTAAGACTTCAACATATCTTTTGAGAAGACACAATTCAACCCATAATAGCAGCCGAAGCAGCAAGAAACAAACAAATGAGGGCAAAATTTAAATGAAATACTTTTTTTTCAGGGATGCCTCAGTCGGTTAAGCATCTGCCTTCGGCTTAGGTCATGGTCCCAGGGTCCTGGGATCAAGCCCCGTGCTCCCTGCTCAGTAGGGAGTCTGCCTCTCCATCTGACCCCCCCCTCCCCGCTCTCTCCCAGAGACATATTCTGTCTCTCTCTCTCTCTGAATAAATTTTAAAAAAAGAAAATACTTTATGGATTTCACTAAAATTCACAATTTTATAGTGGAAACTGGTATAAGACAGTGGTGCAGAGTGTGGGTTTTTGAATCAGTGTCTGAGTTGGAATCCTGCAAAGATCTATTTCCTTCCTTTTGTAAAAGTAGAATAATAGTAATGCCTCCATCATTAGGCTGTTTGGAGGAGGAGGTGGGCAGTGAGCTAAAACATGTCAGTCACCACATGTAACACCGTAACACCTGCATGTAGTAATCTCTTAATAAGACCCTCTATTATTTACATTTAGAATCTTAAAATTTCCAAAAACGAGAACACTTTAAATAAATCCGCTGTTATTAAGCCTTAAATCAAACATCATTGTGCCCTTAGGCAGGTCTTATTTGTCATTTCGTAAATGAGCTACTCTGTGCTCATACAGCTTACCTTCTATTAAAGTAACAGGGATTATAAATATCAAGTTATTCGGACATTGTATTCTATTGCAGTGAATGTGCTGCCCACATGGCTAGCCCTCTCTGTGAAGGTAAAATGGATTATAAAGATCAAGCTCTTGGGCCATTGCATAGCCACTGCTGTAAACTGGGAGAGAGTGGCTACTTGATTTCTTTAAACTGAAATTTGCCCTAGTGACAGCAGCGTGAGAAAACACACCAAGCCATCACCCAAGCTCAAGAGCTGTCTGTTTACACAGTATGCAGTTAAAATGAATTTTGTTACCATGAAATTTCACCTGTAGTGATTTTTTTTTTCATTAATGTGGGCCAAGGCAAATTGATTAGACTGCTGATCTCCAAAAAGTAGAAGCCTTCATGGATGGAATGTTGTGGTGAAAGCAAATTGGACACATTTTCCTACTATTCTTGAGAAAGAATGGAGGTGAGAAAAGGAACAGAAAATGAGGAAATTTCTTTTTTTTTTTTTTAAGATTTTATTTATTTATTTGAGAGAGAGCACAAGCAGGGGGAGCAGCAGAGGGAGAAGCAGACTCCCCGCCGAGCAAGGAGCCCAATGCGGGGCTCGATCCCAGGACCCTGGGATCATGACCTGAGCCGAAGGCAGACGCTTAACGACTGAGCCACCCAGGTGCCCCTGTGGAAATTTCTTTAAATTTATTGTTAATATTCCTCTCTTGGTTTTTCTTTAGAATGCTCGGTTCTAATCCAAGCTACTATGGTCAATTTTTTAGTTAATCTTTTATTTAATGTTGTAATATAGATTAGTATTATAGTTGTACTATAACCTCATTTTAAAGACATAGAAATTGAGACATAGGCATTTTTAAAAGATATTTTTGAAACTGAGACTCTTAATTGTTATACACTGGCGTTTAAAGTGTTATCAGAAAACACATTGCCTTGAACTTCTAACCCAATAGCACTTCTCAAACTTTATGGTCTCGGGATCTTTTTTTTAAAAGATTTTATTTACCTATCTATCAGAGAGAGCGAGCACAAGCAGAGGGGAGAGACAGGCAGAAGGAGAAGCAGGCTCCCCGCTGAGCAAGGAGCCTGATGTGGGACTTGAAGGCAGATGCTTAACAGACCAAGCCACCCAGGCATCCCAGTTTCAGGATCTTTTAAACTCCTTAAAATTATTGAGGACCCCAAAGAACTTTTGTTTGTGTGGGTTATACCTATTGATATATATCATATTAGAAATTTTAAATTTTAAGAAGTTAAAACCTCAAACAGTAAATTATTTGTTAATTCATTTTAAAGTAACAACCATGCTTCTTAGCATCAGAGCATGTTAACATCAGAGCAATGACGTTATCATATGTAGGGAGCCTCTGGAAAACTCCATAGTATCCTCATGAGAGAATGAGAGCAAAAAAGGCAAATAACAAACATCTTAGTATTATTATGAAAACAGTTTTGATCTTGTGGATTCCCTAGATAGGTCTCAGGGTTCCCCAGGAGCTTTGGGCCAGACTTTGAGAACCGTTTGTTCTAGACGGTTCCTACGCCTTCATAGCAAAACTGTATTTTTTGTCTAAACTATGACCATGCAAGGAATAAGTAACAAGCATACTTGTAAAGCTCTGAGTTTCTAACACTGAATAAAATATACAATTGATATATTACCAATTTTCTTGTTATCTTTAACATGGAAGCAACGTGGGCAATACAGAGTGTGTTCTGAGGGGGCTGGCACCCTGGGTTCTAATCCCAGCTCCGCCACTTAGCTGCGTGGCCTTGAGGGGGGGTCACTTAGCATCTCAGCCTCAGTAAAATGAGCAGGCTATTCCCATTGACCTCTGAGGCTTGCTGTGAGGATTAACTGGAATAATCTCTGTAAGGGAAGACGACTTTCCCAGCCCCCTCCCAGGGAACCTGGGGCCATGTGCCTGGTTCAGGGCCATGTCGCCCCTGCCTGAGAGCCCTCTCTTGCCCATCTCACACCTTCAGAGATGGACAAACTAGAGGAGCTGGATTTCTGAGTCCCTGGATTGTTGCGTGAGCAAGAAATAAGCCTTTGTGGTGGTAAACCACTGAAATGGGTTTCAGCTGACTCCCTACTGCAGGGTAGCCTGGCCTCTTCACTAACACACTAGGGCCAGCCATTTGAACAGAAGGAGAGGGTGCAAAGGCAGGGTGGGGGGGACATTTAAATGGAAATTTAGAAGATTAGAAGCTTCAAAAATTAGAAGATTTGAAGGCAGTAACAACCTAAAGGTGGGGGCAGGGAGGCATTCCCAGCAGGGGAATAGAAAATGCAAAAGCCCCCAGGCAGCTGCCAGAAACTTTCCAGAGACTGGTCTCAAGCAAGGGGGAAGTGGCAAGAGATTAAGTGTGAAGACAAAGTCCCAGGGACAGTGAAACCTTTGCAGTCCCCAAACCCCACTAACAGCTTGCAGCCTGTGGGGGAGGCATCTCTGCATCATCTACCCGGGCCCCTCAGTGGGAGCCACAGAGCCCTGGGGGACACCGGCGGGGAGGCTGACGGCCCTCCAGTTAAAGAGTTGCAGTCTTAAGGATATGCAAGAAGCGCAGGAATAAAGCTCCAGGGGTGCGACTGAAAGATAAGCATATACAGTCCGGGGATAACCACATTCACCACCGTCTTTCTTAAGTTCTGCGGCTCCTCCATGTTTTCACAGGCCCCCCCCTGGCTCGGGGAAGAGGAGAGCTGCCCCATATACCTGGAGGGCATGTGCAACTTCAATGGCAACAGTGGGGCTTTTCATTTTGCCAGGGAGGTAACACCTGTTCCCAGCGGCAGCGGGGTACAGGAGCCCCCATGTCCTCCTTCAGCAACACAAAGGAGGCGGCAACGGGGGCAGAAGTTTCCAGTGTTGCGTCCCAGTGGGTATGGCCATCTCAGCAGTGGTTTTCAGAGAACGGCTGAGTAAATATGTGACGAAGGAACAAATGAATGGATGTTAACAGTTCAGAACCATCATACCAAATTATTGCCACCTCACTTCAGGGTCTTTAAGTCCAAATTCCACTTCTTAGACGCTTCTGAATCAATGATGCTCAAGAGTTCGTAGAGAGGGGCGCCTGGGTGGCTCAGTTGGTTGGGCGACTGCCTTCAGCTCAGATCCTGGAGTCCCGGGATCGAGTCCCGCATCGGGCTCCCTGCTCGGCAGGGAGTCTGCTTCTCCCTTTGACCCTCCTCCCTCTCATGCTCTCTGTCTCTCATTCTCTCTCTTGCAAATAAATTTTAAAAATCTTTAAAAAATTTAAAAAAAAATAAAGAGTTCGTAGAGGGTGTCACATTTTGCGTGTGTTTTACCAGCCTGGGGTTCAGTGGTACCCACAGGTACGGTGTCTCCTTTGGTAAGGAACTGTGGACTGTTTATCTTTTGATGATTCCAAGGAAAGGGATGGGACCATTTGCCTGTGCCTGTTAATTTGTGTGTAACTCTCAAAGTGGATACATTTTACATGACATCAAAACAGATTGTCAAAAGGAGAACGGTGTATTATCAAATAAAAATGCTAACTTGCACGTCCAAACTAACTCACGAACTTACAACAGTGCCCCTCCTCGGAAGACACGGGACATTTGGAGTCCGAGTATCCTGGTGAGATGTGAGGATGTTTTTCCAGACAGGATGATGGAATTAGACTTATGTGCACAGGGGACAGGGGAGGAGGGCGCCCTGGGGCTCCGGACGGGGTGGAGCCCACTGTCTCAGACTGACAGTGTGCTTTGCTTGTCCCACACCACGGGGTTTTGTTTTTATAGTTTCATTGTCAACATTTAAGAGTAGGGGAAATAGCAGATAGAAACCAAGATCTCTGGCTTTCTTTAAAAGTTTTGAAATGTCGGGCCAAAGTGGGTCCGAATGCCCACAAGGTAGCGATGAGCCAGAACTGAGCTGGCTCTTCCCTCTGCACCGTACACGCTCTTCAGCGTCCCACAGTCCCCACCACTCCCACTGCCTTTCCTGTCGCCAGCTTCACCCACTGACGGTACTGTTGGGGTCTTGGAAGGGACCCCAAGAAATAGCATCTCTCCTGTTCTCTGGGTTCTGAACAAGCTGAGAAGTAAGCGCGTAAAGCTGAAGGCAAAGAAGATCTCCTCTACGGAGAGAGAAGAGGTTGGAAGGCGCGGCTTCCAGTTGCAGGCAGAACCAAGCTGACTTAGCCGGCGGGGCTGCAGTGATGTGGCTCAGGGCAGGCCGCCCAGGTCCTTCTAGAGCAGAGGAGCGGCGGAGCGCAGGTTCCGCCTGCAGGCCTGCTCCCAGAAGGAGGAACTTCAGGCTTCCCAAAGTGTGTCAAAGGGCAGAGAGGCCTGGCGTGACAGTCGTGGGAACTCCCAGGGAGGGGAAGGAGCACCCCTCGCCCACCAGGCGCTCAGAGCCGCTGGGGCTGGCGAAGGCTGGAGGAAGGTTTCTTAAACAAGCTGAGTAGGGGCGCCTGGGTGGCTCAGACGGTTAAGCGTCTTCCTTCGGCTCAGGTCATGGTCCCAGGATCCTGGGATCGAGCCCCACATCCGGCTCCCTGCTCAGTGGTCCCTTCTCGCTGTATCTCTGTCAAATAAATAAATAAACAAGCTGAGCAAAGAACACCCCATCTCCCCCCAACCCCGGGCTCCTGGTTATTTTCTCCCAGGGGTCCTTAGCTTAAGGTAAGTAAATGTGGTAACCTTCAACCACCGTGGAAAAAAAGTTTCTAGAAAAAAAGAAGCTGAACTCTTTACTGGGGTAAGTCACCCCAAACAAAAAGGATGGAAAACAAAAACAACAGATTAAAAAGACAAAGGACTGAAAGGCAATCCAAGGTGTGTTTTATGACACAGGAGCTAAATTCAGGAGAATGAGAGCGAGGCCTGGCATAGACGGGCAAACAGTAGAGTCCGGGGACGGCCACTGAGGCACAGTCTTGTTCAGTGAGCGCTAGTAAGTGCCACACACATTCACAACCATCCAAAGCACGTAATGGGGACCCCTTTAGAGATAAGGAAACCGAGGCCTCGGGTGATTGATTCTAGCCAGTCTCACTAGCTCTGAAACCTTTCCCCTCTCCCTGCCTGTCCTTTTGGGCCAAGTGTAAGTTGTTTCCCAAGAACAGGAGCAGCTCCTTCAGAGAACTGCAGGTCTGGAGTTTGAGCCCTGGGCTGGACTGGGCCGGACTGGGCCGAGCTGGGCCGAGCTGGGCACTCCAGCTTGCCCCGCCCTTGGACCAGTCGGCACCCTGGCCCCTCCCGGCTAGTAAGCTGGTTACCTCCGGTCTGTGATGCCGTGACCTGACCTTTCCCATCCTCTGGCTGCCCACTCCCCACAGAGCAGAGATGGCGAAAGGGGCATGAAGTCAGCCTCCACACCCACCATGTATGACACTCCTGGTCCATCAGCAGCAAGTTTCCCAGAAAAGAGGGAGAGCTGCGGGGCACGACTTTGTTGGAGGGGTTCCTTCCCTCCTGGTTTAGTTGTGATGCCACCAACATACACACCTCAGTTACGCCTGCCCAGGGTCGTGCCCACTCAGTAGTTCTCCACAAGATCGACGAGTGAAAATCCCTTAACAGGGAATGTTTTTAGAAGGAACATATGGGGAATCAAAAAAGGGCTAAATATAAACCTGTATTTACAGAACTGAATATGGAGCAAAGAAAAACTGAACAGAAAGAGCCGGATGGAGAAATTTCTCCTAAAACAGGTTTTCTTCGGTGGGTGTGAGTGCGCATTTTGCTGTATATGTGAATTCGTGGAACACTGGAGTCGCCTATAATTAAACAAAGAAAACAGCTCCCGATGCCAAAAACAGTGCTGATGTGAATCCTATTATGGAAGCACCTGAGGCTGTACCCACTGACTTTGTCAGAACTATTATTTGGTTGCATTACAGTCTTAGAAATGATCAAATGGAGCATAGACTTTTAAAATAGAAGTTTCATATTTAAGGCATCTTTTAGGTAGCTGAGGGAACTCTTTGAGAAATGATCTACATGAATGCTAAAAGAAAAAAGAGGCCAACTCTGAAATCAGGGCATAAGCAGTCATGAAAGAAATCCCCGTGGCCCAAAGAGGGTGAGGAAGGAATGAACACATTTATTGAGCGACTATCATAGGCAGAATGGTTGTTGGGCATTCTCTTGTTTGACCCTCGTGATGTTGCTAAGACGAAAGGATTATTTGTCTCCCCTCTCTGTAGACTGAAGATCTCAATGTCAAAGGTTACAGTGCTAACACACAGCAGGCTTGGGGTCCAAAGCTAGTTCAAATCCAGCTGCCTGGGGCACCTGGGTGGCTCAGTCCATTAAGCATCTGTCTTCAGCTCAGGTCATGATCCCAGAGTCCTGGGATCGAGCCCCGTGTCAGGATCCCTGCTCAACGGGGAGTCTGCTTCTCCCTCTGCCCCTCACCCAACTTGTCCTTGCTCTATCTCTCTCTTTCTCAAATAAATAAATAAATTTTTTTTTAAAATCCAGTTGTCTGGCTCCAGAAACGCTTGCCCTTTCAAATACAGCGTGGCCTTCGGTGGTGGCATCAGCAGGCCCTACTCCTGAGGTTCTCATTTCCTCCTTGCCAAAGTTTTTAACTCAAATCTCTCTGAGTTTTCTTCTCTCTTTATGGAAAGGTATTTCCTTGAAAGCACTTGGTGGTAAATTTTACTGTTAAGAAATCCCCGTCATAACTTCTGTGTGTCGTGTCTTTTATTACCTCACTTAGATTTTACGTTATTTTGCATGTATATTTCTCTGCCAGAGACCTTACATGTTGACACAGTATGGTGTGAGGCAAATACTTGGCTCACTTGGATCATCGTGACGCAAAATCTACCATAACAGCCAAGGGTGGGTCCTGACCAGGATCCGGCTTCACCTGCCTCTGCTCAAATGTCAAGGCCATCTTTGAACAAGCAGATTAGCCACAGATGGTGAGATAGCAGAGAGCAAGTGGAGCGAGAAAGGTTCCCAGTCCCCATAGAAAGTGTGCGTTGGAGGAGGCCGCATTCATTTTATTGAACAACCCTTCCCAGTGTCAAGTTACCCTTCGACAGCACCCTGTAGAAAGTGCTGGAGCTGCCAGTTATGTATATGTTTTTAATGTCTCCCTTCAAAATGTTGGGTTTCAGGGGCGCCTGGGTGGCTCCGTCGGTTAAGCGTCTGACTCTTGATCTCAGCTCAGGTCCTGATCTCTGGGTTGAGGTCCCAGCCTCGGGCTCAGTGTGAAGTCAGTTTGGGATTCTCTCTCCCTCTCCTTCTGCCCCTCCCCGCCCCCTGCACGTGAGCTTGTGCAGCCTGCGCTCTCTCAAATAAATAAACTTTTGAGTTTCATGTAATAGATTTGCATGAACTTAATACATTAGTATTATAGTACATGCTTAGATTTTATTAGTTAATAGATGTAACCTGGAAAGACATGCTTGAAAATGGTTTGCCAGCATGGGGACAAAACCAAAAAAGCTTGGAGACTCTCTGCCTAGGGGAAGGTAAATATCAGTGGAGGTGGTGACCAAAGCCCGCTGCTAAATTCCTAAGATCCAAAAGATAAACCCAAATTGCCTGGGTCACGGTGCAGGGAGAGGCAAACCTGCCAGGAGCAAGGTACAATTGGACTCTCCCAGCTTTTCTGTTTTACCAATGAGGATGACACCCTGCGAAATTGCCTGAGAAGCAGGTGGCTTGTGAGTCACAGGACAGCCCTTTCATTCCGAGTAGCCCAGGCTGTGGCCCCCAAGACTCAGAGAGACCAGCTCTCCTTCCCAAAGCAATGAGTTTTGCTGGTCAAAGGAGCAAATAGTAAAAGATACTTAAAAATTTCAACATCACTTGTCCTACAGGAAATGTACATTAAAACTAGTAAGAATACCCTATTCTTCAACCATCAATTACATAGATTTCAACAAGTCAGTAGTGGCCCGGGTGGAGAAACAGGCATTCCCATATATACCCAGTGGGTGTGTAAATTGGCAAAAACTTTCTGTAGGCAATTTGAAAATTCTGACCAAGAGTCTAAAAAATATACACATCTACCTACCCATCAATTTCTCCTCTGGGTATTTTTTGAAGAAAATAACCAAATTTGGAGATAAAGGTATAAATATCTTTAAAAGTTTGTTATTCAATCACTTATTCATTCTACACACACTTACTGGTGTCTTTTTTGAGGCAGATTCTGTGCTAGGTGCTGCCAAACAACAAAAAATAAAATAGGGCTCTGCTCTCCTAGAGATTATTAATAATCATTACAGTGTTATTTATAACAGGGAAAAATAGAAACTTAACAACATGACCAAAATCAGTGTTGTTGTTGTTCTGCAGTTATGAATTCCTATGGAGCCATTATAAATTGTATCGGAGGAGACA
The DNA here is from genome assembly GCF_029215605.1 of Mirounga angustirostris. NCBI lineage: Eukaryota > Metazoa > Chordata > Mammalia > Carnivora > Phocidae > Mirounga > Mirounga angustirostris. The sequence continues at coordinate 167,408,955 of NW_026991711.1, forward strand.
CTGGAGGGATGCCTGGCCCAGTCAGTCTGTAGAGTATGCCACTCTTGATCTTGGGGTCGTAAGTTTGAGTCCCACGTTAGGTGTAGAGATTACTTAAATAAATAAGCTTTAAAAAAAAAAAAAAAGACATTGGAAAATGTTCACATCAGGTAGTTTGAGTGGAAAAAAACAGTTAACAAAACAGACATTATATGTCTCCCCACAGCCTTGAGTGCCCAGAGAAGGGTCACAGTTCACCCTATCATTTGAGACAGAGGTAATTTAGAATGAATAGACTTCCCTTTAGTGAGAAACAAAACAGAATAGAACAAAAAAGCATTGGGAAATGTGCCCATCATTTCTTCCTACTTCATGAATGTTTTCTGAGGGTGTTTCTAGGAGGAGCTAGCCGAGCAGGTAACAACAACATTGACGGAAGATTCTGAGAGGCAGTAAGAGTCATCTCAGGAACTACAGCCCAACTGAAAATAAGTTACCTCATCCAATATTTAAAAAGAATCTCCCGCATAAGAAACAAAAAGCCCCTAAGAGAAATGGGCTTGCTCAGGCACTGTTGGTATGAGGATGGCTTGTTGTAAACATTTTAGAAGGCAATTAGCAGTATTTATCAAAACTATAATGTCACTGCCATAACCTAACTATTTTATCTATAGGAATATATCTATAGGAGTACTTATGCCTGCGTGAAAAAATTTAATAAGGAAATGGAAATTAACCAACTTATGCATATCGGGAGCCCATAAGGAGATGAGAGAACAAGAGGCAGCAAGAATACTTGCAAGAAATAATGGCCCAAATTTCCCAAACTTTTTGGAAAAGATTAATCTGGACATCCTAGAAACGCAACAAAATCAATCAACCCAAAGAGATCCACACTGAAAAACACCACTGAAAAACAGACTGTCTAAAGCCAAAGATGAGAGAATCTTGAAAACAGCAAGAGAGAAATGCAATATCATATATAATTGATCGTTGGTGAATTAACAGTTGACTTTTCTCACCAGAAACTGTGGAGGCTAGTAGTCAGTGGGATGACCTATTCAAAGTGCTGAAACAAAAACAGAATTGTACATCCAGCAAACTATCCATCAAAAATGTATCATTGGGGGTGCCTGGGTGGCTCAGTTGGTTAAGCGACTGCCTTCGGCTCAGGTCATGATCCTGGAGTCCCTGGATCGAGTCCTGCATCGGGCTCCCTGCTCGGCAGGGAGTCTGCTTCTCCCTCTGACCCTCCCGACCCTCCCCCCTCTCATATGCTCTCTCTCTCAGTCTCTCTCTCTCAAATAAATAAATAAAATCTTAAAAAAAAAAAAAAGTATCATTGGGGGGTGCTTGGGTGGCCCAGTTGGTTGAGCATCCGACTCTTGATTTCAGCTCAGGGTGGTGGGACTGAGCCCTGTGTCCCTCCTCCCCCCACCCCCATTTCACGCACACAGACTCTCTCTCTCTAAAATGAATGGATAAATCTTTTTTAAAAAAATGTATCATTGAAAGACATTCGAATAAACAAATATAAACAAAACCTGAAAGAATTTGTCACTAGTTGACCTGCCCTGCAAGAAATACTCAAGGGAGTCCTTCAGGCTACATAAAAGGACACTGGACTATACTTGAATCCACATGATGAGATAAATATCTCACCCTTGACTATACTGAGTACTAGGAATGTGGAAGAAAAGGCCAGACATAGCACATTTCTGGTTACCTTATTATCTTCTTCTTACCCTTCAAGCTTTACACTCTGAGTTTTTAATGCAATATTCAACAAATACCCAGTCATATTGAATCAGTCTGACGTTTGATTTGGAGGGCTGATGACCCACGCTTGTTTAGACTTGATGACATTTGGGGCTTGGAGCTAAGAGATATCTCCCTTTTCTATGACTGAGCACAACTTACGAAATATTGCCAGCAATAACAGCATCATCCTTTTACAATGGAAGTCTAATTGGAGTGTGAACGGAAGTGCTATCGGCCAAGGGCCCCTATCCACTAGTTATGTCGTATTGGAAAATCTGACCCAACAATCTGACACTCAGAAAGGATTATCTTTCATTTTACCATTATTTGTTCACAGTTATGCCATCTGGTTCATATAACCAGAGGAAACTTGGCACCCACATTCAACTAGAATGACCATCAATTCACAAAACATCCCATTTTCTCTTTGCCAAGAACAAAGTGACAACTGATCTCAACGTGTAAGTACTTATCATGTAAAACAAATGAGCAGGGAATATTTCTTAAGAAGATAGGGTTGGAAGAGCATTTTAATGTCATCAGATATATCCAACTATGTTCTGAGAGTATAACCTAATTTGTCTTTCTTTGGGTTTGCCCCTGAAGTTTCCCTTCAATTTAACAAATACTTTTTGAGCACCTGCTTTATAAAATGGAATGAGCCAAACACTAAAAGGATACTAAGCTATATTAGGCAGGAAATGGCTCTAGCTCTGTAAGAAAGAAAACATGAGATTTCAGTGGCTTAACCCAATAGAACTTAATTTCATGCTCACTCAACAGCTCAATGATGCTGTCCTAGGTCAGCAGGCAACTCTCTTCCATCTGGTGATCCAGGGATTTGGGCTCCTTCTCTCTTGAGTTCCTGCCATCTTCTAGGGCATCAGGATCTTGGCTCAAGCTGCCTAAGCGGTAGAAGAGTAAAGAAAGCATGCACACTTCTTAAGTTGCCCAGCCCACAAGCGACACCTGTCATTTCCACTTGCCTCCACCTGTAAGAAAAAGTCCCTTGGGCACACCTGGATGTAGGAGATTGGCCAATGTGGTCCTGGGCTGGGTAGTCAACTTCCCTGCAACTACTTTATACTCAGGAAGGAGAGGAACAAGCTAGAGGTCTGTTATTCCTATTGGGTAAGATGTAGATTCTATCTTCAAGGAACCTTTGTCAGAGTAGAGAAAAAAGCTCACAGGAGAGAAATGTCACAGAGGAGGTGGCATTTGAGATGATCCTGGATTGTCAGAACTGCCAGACCACGTGCTGGTGAGAGGGGCCTTCTAGATGGAGTGACTGCCACTAAGGAAGCATGGAGGTGGGAAGGGAATGTTGAGTAACTAGTTTCCCTAGAACAAAGATTTGCATAGGGGAGAGATGGAGCTTAGAAGTTGTGTTAGGTCACTATTATGTAAGGCTCTGAATGTCAGGACAAGGAGTTGGAATTCCATGCTTCCTTTATGATGATTATCGTGCATTTTTAACACAAAGTTTCCAGAACAATGATAGCATTAATCACCAACAAGTATCTGTCCCAGACCAGACAATACATTCACTATGAAGGGATTTCATTTTTCAGACGGTAACGCTAATGACCGCATCATACGACATTCACAGGCTGTAAATGATTTCAAAAGTTTGCATCTGTTCCCACGTGTCTTGTCACTTACAAAATACAAACATTTCCATTTCACTCTTGCTCCTTCTCCCAGGATTATCTCATATAGTTATCTAGAGACCTGAGGGTAGCTTTACACATTGACATCACAAACCAGTAGGGCCTCCCCTTGGGCGGGGCAGAAGACCTTTCTAGGGCTGTGAACTCTGAATACTGTTGATGCAAAATGAACAAACCTTTTAGAATCTCTAAAAGTAAGAAAGAGTTTTATTCCAGCCCAAGTTAGGACAGCTGCCCAGGAAACACACTCTTCACAGGGAGAAAAGTGCTCCAGAGAATGAACATTTTTACAGGGTTATATACTTTTTTTTACATCTTATAAAAGCTCAAAAGATTATAGACTAACATAGAGGCAGGAATCATGAGGGTTTTTTTGTTTTGGTTTGGTTTTTGGTTTTGTTTTTTGTTTTGTTTTTTTTAAGAATTCCAGTGAGAGGCAGGTCAAATAGCTTTTTTTACTCCTGAGTTGTTGGTTTTTTTTAAGATTTTATTTATTTAAGAGAGAGAGAGCACAAGCCGGTGAAGGGTCAGAGGAAGAGGGAGAATCAGGCTCCCTGCTGAGCAGGGAGCCTCACGTGACACAGGGCTCCATCCCAGGACCCTGAGATCATGACCTGAGCCAAAGGCAGACACTCAACCAATTGATCCACCCAGGCTCCCCAAGAATCACAAGTTTTAACGTCAAGGAATACAGGGAGTAGGAACATTGATATCTTCAAGATGGTTTTCCTTTAGGCCACTCATTTATAAAGTAGATGCACAATGTCTGCTTGGTGGGCCATAAACCAGGCTTTTGGTTTAAACAAAGTTTATGTGCAGTCATGCTGACTTAGAAATCTAAAATGGCTTTCCTTATACATCAAGCCTTTAGAGAGTTTTCCTCTCGTTGATACCAATACTGATCACTACACAGCCCATAAATGTGATTTCCTTCACCTTCATCAGACAGCGTCGTCACAGCCTCAGGGTCAATGTTGGCATGGAAATCGTACTGGAAATGTGACGGGCATAAATATTTGTTTAAAGAACATTCGGGTGCAAAGGGACAGGAGGGGCACATACAGCAACACTGGGGACCCTCAGGAAAGTAGTAACTGGTCTAAGAACTGAACTTTTTCTGAAGACATTTAGGTTTCTAATGGTAGCGTTCTGTGGATTGTGACTTTGATGTATATCCCTCCAAGCTGGCAGGGGCTTTCAAGTATACCCAAGTAGAACATTTAAGAAATCCTGATTGCGGGTGGGGTCTCATTGTTCTCATTGTACTGCACATCATATCTTCCCTTTTTGGAACAGGGTAGGAAAGAGACAAACAAATGAATAGATTACAGAGAGATGCTGCCTTCATTTCTTCTACAGAATTCTTACTTGAAGCTCTTGGACCTACTTTACCTGGTAATTATTTTGTCAATTTCCGTTTAATATAATGCAATTTTGCAAAACTGTTTTTAAGCCATTGGTTTAATATAGTCTAAATAGGCATGATATAAGCTAGAGTTTAGTTATACAGAGCTCTTAATATTATATACTTAACCTTACTTGCTTCATAAAATAAGAACTATAAGCAATTTCACAATTAATATTTTTTAATAAGTTCACATTCATAACCATTTTTCCCGTGATAAAATAAGCAAAAATTTTTAAAAGATAACATCTAAAGTTGGTGAGCATATTGTGAGACGAACATTCTCATTCACCAATGCTGCTGATTTAAATAAGAACAAACTTTCTGGAAAGCAATTTGGGAAAATGTATCAAGGGTTTAAAAATGTCTATTCCGTTTGTCTCGATTATATAGCACACACAAACAGCAAAAAAACATTCTCCACAGCAAAAAAAAAAAATCAATTAATGGTGATTATCTCTTGGTGATGGGGTAATAGTTTTTACTTTGGAATTATATTTTTTAAAAAATCTATCCCCACTGAGAAAATATTATTTTTATGATTATGGTGAAAATTCTATCATTTAAGAATGGAAAGAATTTTAATAAAATAAGAAAATCTTCATAATATTCAGTGAGAACAATACCATATTTATAAAGAATATAGTATCAACTAATAATATATGTACATGTGTATATATACAAATATATAGTCATTTGCCTAATAGATACATCTGTTTCCCAAAGCCTAACATGTACCAATGAGCTAAGTCTAAAGCCACATTTGTCAATAAGTGTTAGGCAATTGGGCAATCCATATGAATTATGGATTTTAAAAATTTCTCATTTATAGTTTTTCAGCACGGAGCTTGTATTGCTTTTAAATTAAAAAAAGAACACTTAAAAATCAAATAGAAAAAAATCTCTACAGAGCATGATGATACCATTATATTCACTGTACAGTTTATAAGTCATGTCAGGCTGTCAGCTTCCTCATTTGTAAATCGAGGGGATTAGACTAGATGTTCTCTAAGATATCTCTCAGGCTTAGAAGATTCTATGGCTGTGAACCATACAGCACACACCTAATAAATAATTATCAAAACAACAGACCATGTCTATAGTAAATCTAAAAAGACTGTGACCTTGAGGTGTCATGATATAATAATGAGAGCATGGCCTTAGCATAAAAAAAACTTGGCTGGTGGCGCCTGGGTGGCTCAGTTGGTTAAGCGTCTGCCTTTGGCTCAGGTCCTGATCCCAGGACCCTTGTAGTGGGACTCCCTGCTCAGCCGGGAGTCTGCTTCTCCCTCCTCCCCCTCCCCCTACTCATGCTCACTCTCTCTCTCTCTCTGTCTCTCTCAAATAAATAAAATCTTTAAAATAAACACTTGGCTAGCATCCTGGCTGAGTCTCATTTCCCTCAGTAGAAAAGTGAGGATAATAATTCTTCTCAAAGGACTGAAAAGGGGTTGAAATGTGTTAACAGTTCCAAAGGCCTTCACATGTTGGCTGGCTTGGAGTAAATGTTTGGAGTGATACTTTACTCACTAATCTAAGACCTGACAGGATATTGGCCAGATTGCCCTGGACCATCAGTTTGCAGGCCCTGGATCTAAACTCCCATTTTGAACCTTGCAGCAGGAGGCAGAGGGTAACCTTTGTGAGGACTAAGCCATTTCAGCTTAGTCCTTGGGGAAGTTGAGACAGGGATTCAGGTGGGACCTGACTGTGGCACGCCATATCTCCAGGTGTTCAGGGTTGTCGTCCTGGGGGAAGAGAAGTGGGAGGCACAGGGAGTCGAAGCCAGGCACAGAGGAGAAGCCTGGTTGTGTGTTTTCCTTTGTGCTGGCTTTCTCACCCGCCTGCCAGACTTTCTTCCTTCTCCCCTCCCTTCCTTCAGAAAATATTTAATGATACAGACGACATGGCAGTCTCCATGCATGGCATCAGAGTTTGAATATTAAATAAGATATTGGTTCTGATCCTTAATTAGCTTATAGTCTAGTAGGAGAGACAGATAATAATAAAAATCACAGACCCACGTGATCAGCCCTGCACCCAGGGTGGGTTGGTGGTCCAGAAGCGAGAGAACTCCGTGCCTGGGGGGAGTAGTGGACTTCAGAACATGGTGAGAGAAAGCCTCCCAAAGACAATCTCCCCAAAGTAATTTTTCTTTTTAGCAGAAGTAGATTTTGCTCCAGTGGTCAAGATGTGTTTGAGATAAGGAGGGGAGCACCCTGTCAGGAACAACACGTGAAGAGATCAATAACATGGCTCCTCCATTAGGGAACCTCATGGAAATGAGCTGCCACAAAGAAGCATCTGATGTACAGAAAGGAGGGAAATGAGGCTTAAAACCAGACCATGAGGGATGTAGACCATGCTTAAGAATTAGGAACAACAACTCAACAACAGGAAAACAAAAAACCCAGTTAAAGAGTAGACAAAGCACTCGAATAGACATTTCTCCAAAGACACACAAATGAGCAACAAACATGAAAAGATGCTCAATTTCAATAATCACCGGGGGATGACCATTATAATAAAATAATAATAATAGAAGTGTTGGTGAGGATGTGGAACAATTAAAACCTTTGTGCACTGTCAGTGGGAATGTAAAATAGAGCAGCCACAAAATAGTCTGGCAATTCCTCAAAAACTTAAAATGGAATTACCATGTGATCCAGCAACCCCACATTTTGGTATTTATCCACAAGAATTGAAAGCAGAATCTTGAAGAGGTATTTGTACATCTACGCTCATAGCAGCATTAGTTGCAATAGCCAAGAGTTGAGAACAACCCAAACGTCCATCCATGGATGGATGGCTAGAGAACATGTGGTAAACACATCCAATGGAATATCATTCGGCCTTAAAAGGAAGGAAGTTCGGACCCGTGCTACCACATGGATGAATGTTGAGGACATTCTGCTAAGTGAAATATGCCAGTAGCCAGGGGACAGATACTGCATGATTCCACTTCTGTGAGGTATCTAAAGTTGTCAGACTCCTAAAAATAGAAAGTAGAATGGTGGTTGCCAGGGGCTGGGGGGGAGGCAGAAGAGAGGAGTTGTTTCGTGGGTGGGTATGGTTTCAATTTTGCAAGGTGAAGAGGTTCTCGAGATCCATTGCACAACAACGTGAATATAGTTAACACTAAACTTTTGTACACCTGGAGAGGATGAGGATGGCAAATTTCATGTTATGTGTTTTTTACCACAATAAAAAAGAAAGAACTGGGAACAGTCTCTCGAAGGCAGCAGACCATTCCCTGAAGCCTTTTAAAGCTGGGAGACACACGGTCATACCCATTTTTGGGAATAGCCTCTGGGGAAGGTGTTTCATGGATTAGTGATAGAACAGACTGGAGTCCGGGGGAGACCAGCTGGAGGGCCTTCGAGGGTCCAGACAGGGGCTGATGAGGGTGTGACAAGCTCAGAGAGAAAGAGGAAGGAGATGTGACAGCAGGAAGGAGCGCAGGCGTGGCTGGGAACCACCGTCATTATGCCTGATGTGTGCGACCGTGGACATTGTCCGCCTGCGTGATTCTGGGCATCGTCCAGCTCCGCGTGTTGTTAATATTGCCCAGAGATCATCTGATTCAAGAGGACTCCCCATCCGGAATGCACATGAACTGCTGGTGATTGTTGCTCTGTATGATTCCAAAACAGGGTCCTCTCCCCATCCTGCTCCCTGGCTTCTTCCTTTTTTTGTGTGTCCTTTTTTTTTTTTTTTTTAACAGTACCACCAATTCCCTTGAATACTGTCATTCAGATTCAAAGTTGCTATTCTCCTAAAGCCAAAGAAAGAGAGTCCTGATTGAGGCAACGTCTCCAGAAATTCGGTAACTTTCCACTTATCTTTCTTCTGTCTGCATTCTGTGGAATTTCCCAGCAATTATATCATCCTCCAGAAATACATCCTGGGTGAAACCTTTTTGAATCTCCACAGTTGAGAAAAACCATTGTAGTGAATGTTTTCCTTCATACAAATGCACTGACATGTGATTTCTGGAGACGGAGTGTGTCACCATCAGTGGGCGAGAAGGATGAGGCCACCCTGAAAGTCAAGTGCAGGGGGGTCAGATAGGATACTTTCAAGTGAGGGACTCTGTCAGGCATACCAGGCTCTCAGCACAATTCACATTTTGAGGGGTGCCTCGGTGACTCAGTCATTGTGCCTCTGCCTTCGGCTCAACTCATGATCCCAGTGCCCTGGGATGGAGCCCCGCATTGGGCTCCCTGCTTGGCGGGAAGCCTGCTTCTCCCTCTCCCACTCCTGCTTGTGTTCCATCTCTCGCTGTGTCTCTCTCTCTATCAGATGAATAAATAAAATCTTTAAAAAAAAAAAATTCACATTTTGACTCAACAAAATAACATAGTTCTTTCTGCCCTTGGCTTTTGGAATTACTTATGAAATGTGGACACCACTGAATGCCAGAGGCCAAGAATAATTTCTTCTAAATTAATCATGAATGGCCTTTAGTAAAATAATGTTGCTTGTTAAAATCATATTTAATAGTACAATTTACAAATCATCAAATCTCTTGTTTTTGTCCTTTGATATTTCATTTACTGCTTCCAAGCTTAGAGAAATTAGAATTCCTCTAAAGATCTAACTACTAGTTCCTGTTTTCTGCTACTTTACTATGACTTGATTTATATGTTGAATTGTCAAGCCTATCTAAAGGCTTTCTTTTTTTTTTGTATAATGCAAATTAAAGCATTTTTCAATATTGCTAGCACCAAGAAGTAAATCCGAAAGGGGTTTTCCTTCTCTATAAAGTCGATCATTTGCATGTTTTGTAAAATGCTTAGCACAGTATAAACATGAGGTAATTTAACCCATGGGGGAAAAAATGTTTTCACTCCACATCTCCCTTGGAAAATATTTAAAGCACAGCAGTCAGAGATCTAATTTTCTTTGAAGGTACTTCTGGATAAAATCCAGGAAAACTACCCTTTGTAAAAGAGATGAATATTTAATCTGAAAACTTGGTCCACTTAAAAAAATTAACTATCAAGCATGTTTAAGTGTCTATGTTAGTTACTGTGGTACAAATTACAGTCAATAGAAGTTTCATGCTGAGGAAAACCATGAAGTACATAAGATGAATGCCATTCACTGTGATTATTCTCTTCAGGAGCTAGAAAATAACTACTTAGAGAGATTATGCATGAGGGTAATTGCTGTTTAATGGAGGAAAACTGGGGAAAATAATTATAAGAGTGAAGAAGATATCTCCTAGCCATCTGTCATTTAAAAATAAGAAACAAAAAAGAAAACATAGTACATTTTCCAGAAAGACTTGGACGTGATGCCAAAAGGCAACACTCTTGATGCAACACACACAAAAGACCTTCCCATGAAGAAATCTGAGATTGCTGTATGGAGACGTTCCTTCTAGAGCCATCGCCAAGATGTGTTTTACTATTACAGTCACTCACCTTTATTTGACATTTCTACATAGCCGAGATGGAAGAACACACCCATCTGAGACGTCGGGAATTGTAAGGAGATGCCAATAGGAAGACATTTCCTCCTTCCAGGAAAATAAAAAGGTAGGGGGCAGTGGCGAAAAGCAATCTTTGAATTTCTTATTTTGCTTACTGCATTGAAGAAATATTAGTAAGCTAATAAAGGTCTATATTTATGGCCCCATATAGGCTTTATTCAGATAATAGTTTATTGATGCTCTCTTCTGTTGAAGCTGGTCTTCTTAAGTCTATAGATATTCGCCCCTGCCACATGCCTACCAGTTCTTTAGCCCTGCCTCAGAGGAGCTGATGCTCTGGAGGCAGAGGAGGTAGCAACTCCGTGAATTATTCAGCGTGAATGGTTTGCTATTGTTCAATAATATAGGACTTAATAACCAGACAAGACAAGAGTACAAGAGATGTGGTGAGGCAGTATGTGATTAAGGGTGCAGCTGGAAGTAATCTTTCTCTCTCTCTCTCTCTCTGAATTTCCAGAGCACTTTATCTATGCTGCTTAGGGCACTTTCCCCTTTCTTCTCTGATGGTACTGTTATTTCTCTCTTTCCCTTCCTAGAGAGTGAGTAACTCGGGGGACAAGCTCCAGGTCTGACTCATTTTGGATCCCCCCACAGAGCCTAGCCTACACCTGCCTAGCATTGCTGCAAGCAGACTTTTGTTATTTAAATAAAACGAGGGACACAGAGAATATGGATGAGTGTGAAGGGGATGGGGGAGGGGCATGGGTTTGTGTGAAGATGCTCACATTGGACAAAAATAGATTGAAAACAAACAGTAAATGCCTGAAGCGAACATTGTTTTTACCTCTGTAGCATCCATTCATCCTTTTTGTGGTGAGAACACCTTGATTTTCTTTTGGGGAACTACGGCTCTGCTATTGTATGTCCTTGGTTGGACTGTGATCAAGGGGGCCTGCCCTCCCTTGGCCTGGGTAATCACACTCTCATGGAGATAGAACTCAGGCAGAACAAGGACAGAAATTGCCAGTGACTCATCCCAGTGGTAACCTATCCACTAGGATAATAGATTGTCCATTTGGCTGCCATTCTTTGGCAGATTAAAGATGGCTACTCATTCTTTGTCAGCCCTCTCGTCAGGAGGCAGAGTCTATGGCCCCTTTCCTTCAATCTGGACAATATGTCCCTTCCCTGTTTAAAAGAATAAATGGGAGTGATCAGGTCAGTTTCAGTGCCTAGGTCTTCACAGATTGGCCACTTCCACTTCTTGTCTCTTCGAAGGTGCACCTGGAGCCCTGAGCCACCTTTAAGTCCAGCTACCCTGAGGCCACCACACTGTGAGGAAGCCGAAGCTAACCACCTGGAGAGGTGCTGCCCAACCAGCTCCCAGCGCTTCTTGCCATCCCGGCCCAACCTTGAGGGAAGAATCCTTCACATGACTCTAGTCTCAGAAGCCATCTGACTACACCCACATGAGAGATCCCAATAAGAACTCTACAGATGAGTCCATCAACCCCCAAAACATGAGAGAGGACAGTAAATTGTTGTTTTAATCCACTAAGTTTTGAGGTGATTTGTTACACAGCAAGATAACTGGAACACATCTAGACTCTCTGCTCTCCAGAATACTGTTGTACAACTTTCCCCTCAAATGCTTCAAAAGGGTCCTCTTCTCCCCCATTAGAATTATAGGACTACCTTGTGTTCCTGTAACACAGTCTGGTGTCCTACGTATGCTATTGTCCCTCATCTCATCTGTTCTTTTCTGTACCCCAACTTCTTATCTATGAAATGGGGTTACAAGGCACACTCATCATAGTGTTGCTGTGAGGAAAAACTGAATACCTCTAAAGCACTTCAAACATTGCCTAGCACAAAGTAAGCACTTAGTGAATATAGCTTTTGTTAAGTATTAATCCATATAATAATGCCATGATTTAGATGAGACTGTTAAGCTTAAACAGGTCAAATCAGAAACTGCAAACTGGCCAGTCACTGTTGGCCTGCCCAGTTTAAACAAATATTTGAATTAGGTGCAGCCGTTTCCAAATCTGATAGAGTTCATATGAATATCCAGAATTCTGGCTTATTGCAAAAATGAGCAATCTCCTGCAAGGCACCTGGTGGCTCTTGCTGACCAGTGACTTCCCACTTCCCATGGAGCCTGTGCTCTCTGGTTCACCCTGCCCGCCCGCCCCCAACTCCCTACACTAATATCCACCACCTTTGTTCATTTACATTACTTCCCTGCCCTTATGGGCATTCGAGTTTGTAACTCAAGAGAGCAAAGACAGGAAAGAAGAGAGGAAGGAAAAGAGGCAGAGAGGAAGGCTGAATTCAGCACGTGGACATGTTCTTTCTGGCTGTAGCTACCTTGGCAAACATTGTAATAATTAAAACATACTTTATTTGGTAGGAGGATCAAATCCACCTTTATAAAACAAGAACCTATTTCAATCATTAAGACAAAACCAGTGTTTGATTTGGACAAGTGTTCTCATTCAAATGCTTGCAAAATATAATGTCTTGTCTGGGAGATGCTGTCTCTCTTTAGGGAAAACCTTGGGGAAATTTTCTATGAATGTGTTGGTCAAAAGAGGATGGGCCAGAATATTTATTTATTTATTTATTTAATTTTTTTTATTTTTAAAGATTTTATTTATTTATTTGACAGAGAGAGACACAGCAAGAGAGGGAACACAAGCAGGGGGAGTGGGAGAGGGAGAAGCAGGCTTCCCGCAAAGCAGGGAGCCCGATGCGGGACTCGATCCCAGGACCCTGGGATCATGACCTGTGCCGAAGGCAGACGTTTAACGACTGAGCCACCCAGGCGCCCCTTATTTATTTATTTTTAAAGATTTTACTTATTAGAGAGCATGAGCATGGGGGGTAGGGGGGAGAAGCAGACTCCCCACTGTGCAGGGAGCCCGATGCGGGGCTCCATCCCAGGACCCTGGGATCATGACCTGAGCCGAAGGCAGATGCTTAGCTGACTGAGCCACCCAGGTGTCTGTCTTGTAGTAATTAAAATCCTTTCAGGATCCTTCCACTTGCTGCTTTGTTCTAAATTATTTGAACTATTTAACTTTCACATTTCATCACAGAGGAGCTTGTCTGTACAGTATGAGTCTAAAGATCCCCTGTCTTCCACCTGAGAGCATTTGCAAATCTGTCTCCCCTCTCCTATCCCAGTTCAGAAGCAGGGAGATTATGTCCATTGCAAATCGAGGGCTGAGCCTCTGGCAGTCACACGCAGCCAGTTGAGCAGCTGAGTCTCCCTCCAGGCCAGGGCCTCAATGTGCTCTACTAACACGAGAAAACTGTGAGACCAAAGAAGGAGCATTTGTTTGGTTAAAGTTCTAGTGGGCGCCTCCCAAGGGGAGAAAGGGCACAGTTTATATTATATTTAGCAATCTGCCAATCAAGGAAAAATGCAGATATTAAAGTAGCTTGTATAAAGGTTATTATTAAAGTAATATAAACACAAAGAACAATAGGAAAATAAGAATAATAGAAAAAGTGACCCATCGTCCAAAAGAATAATCAGGTTTAACATAGTGATGTAGTTTCTGCCAAGCTTTTTTCTTACAAATATTAATAATCATAATGATTAGTTTTGAATATGATCTTTTCACTTGACATGCTGTTGTAAGCATTTCCTCTAGTATTACCTCACCTTTGTAGGCAAAATTGTAATGGCTACAAAATATTTCTAGAGGATATGTCATAATTTGTGGGATTACTTTCCTGATATTTGTATATTTAATTTGTTTCTAATTCTTATAAATAACATGGCTCTGAACATCATTGTACATATATTTAGGATCATATCCACATGCCAGATCCTCAGAAATGGAATTATGGAGTCAAAAAAACATGGAAGGGGTGCCTGGGTGGCTCATTCAGTTAGGTGTTAAACTCTTGGCTTCAGCTCAGGTCATGATCTAATCATGAGCTTTGCACCCAGCTGGGAGTCGGCTTGAAGATTCTCTTACTCTGCCCCTCCCCCCACTTGCATGCTCTCTCTCTCTCTCTCTAAAATAAATAAGTAAATCTTTTTTAAAAATGGAAAATTTTACAGCTCTTGTTGCATTTTTTTTTAAAGATGTATTTATTTAAGAGAGAGAGAGAGAGCACGAGTATGCAAGGGAGGAGGGGCAGAGGGAGAAGGAGAGAGAATCTCAAGCAGACTCCCTGCGGAGCACAGAGCTGTCACGGGGCTTGAGATCAACCCCTGAGATCATGACCTGAACTGAAATCAAGAATCCAATGCTTAACCAACTGAGCCATCCAGGCACCCCTCATGTTGCATATTATTAAATTGTTTTCCAAAATGTTTTAACCAAGTTAGACTGCCACCTTTCCAACAGTAGGTACAGTAAGTTTTTTTAAATCTTAAATTGGTTAGCACGGCATTTCACAATCTTAATTTCTATTTCCTTGACTCTATTCAGAATGAACATTCTTCCATGTCTTAGGTACTTGTTTTTTCTTCATGTTGAATGTTATTCAATGTCTTTTGTGCATTTAAATATGAACTCTTTAGAGCTTTTCTTATCTTTTTGTGAGCTCTTTATATAAAGTGTTATTAACCTGCTGTTATATTTGTTGGAAACATACTTTTCTAGTGTTTTGAATTTTTTAAGATATTTTATTCGTATGTTGGAAACATATAGAGAATAATACAGCAAACACTCATGAACCTACACCCAACTTAATCAAATAATATTTTGCTGTAACTTCAAAAATGTTTCAAGAATAAAAGATTACAAACAAATATATGTAATCTGTATGATATTGATTTTTGGAAATTTGTTGAGATTTACTCTGTGACCATGTATATTGTCAGGTTTTTTAATTGTTTCAACTATTTGGGAAAAAGAAGAAACAGTCTCGGTTTACCACTTGCAGGATTCTCTCTATCCCAACTTGATAAAGCTCGTTAGCTTTACTTTCTAAATATTCTTTATCCTTGCCAAATTTTTTTGTCCTCTTCACCTAATAGTTTCTGAAGAAGGTGTTGAACATTTCCCACCATGATTTAAAATTTGTAACTGTCTCCTATTATTCTGTCAGTTTCTGCTTATGTAGTAACTATGTTGTTGGGCATATACCACTCCTGATGGTCGGTGATTCTCCCCCTTGATCCTGATGTGGCATCCCAAGTTACCTAAGGTTTTTGCTCCATGTTCTATTTTGTTTACTACAATAACTACTGTACTGGCTTTTAAAAATAGTATTTCCTCTATTTCTCTATTTGTCTTTTATCTCCCCACTCTCCTGTTCTCTTTTTTTCTTTCAAATTTCATATGGTTTTGTTTTAGGTATAATTTAGTGGTTTTCACCTTAGCAGCACATTAAAAATCACCAGAGAAGGTTTTTTTTTTTTTTTAA
Source organism: Mirounga angustirostris (assembly GCF_029215605.1). Classification (NCBI taxonomy): domain Eukaryota; kingdom Metazoa; phylum Chordata; class Mammalia; order Carnivora; family Phocidae; genus Mirounga; species Mirounga angustirostris. The sequence goes on from NW_026991711.1 coordinate 167,424,598, forward strand.
AGATTTATTTATATATTTGAGAGAGAGAGAGCATGAGAGGTGGGGAGGTCAGAGGGAGAAGCCGACTCTCTGCTGAGCAGGGAGCCCGATTCGGGACTCGATCCTGGGACTCCAGGATCATGACCTGAGCCAAAGGCAGTCGCCCAACCAACTGAGCCACCCAGGCACCCCACCTGGGAAGATTTTAAAAATACCCACCGCCTACCCTCCCTGCACTCTGCCTGCCTCCACAGAGATACTATGTTAGAATTGCTTGGTTATTTTTTTTATTGTGGTGAAAAACATAAAATTTACCATCGTAACCATTTTTAAGTACGGAGTTCGGTAGTGTTAAGTATATTCACTTTGTTGTGATGGATCTCCAGAGCTTTTTCATCTTGCAAAACTGAAGCTCTATTAAACAACAACTCCCCATTTCCCCCTCCCCTCCAGGCCCTGGCAACCACCATTCCCCTTTCTGTTTTTATGAGTTTGACTCCTAAAAATGGGATCTTAATCTAAGTGGAATCATACAATATTTGTCTTTTGTGATTGGCTTATCTCATCATAATGTCCACAGAGTTGATCCATGTTATAGGACATGACGGGATTTCCTTTCCTTTTTTTTTTAGGGGGCAGCAAGGAGAGGCAGCGGGAGAGAGAGAGAATCCTAAGCAAGGCATGGAGGCCAACGTGGGGCTCAATCTCACAACCTTGAGATCACAACCTGAGCAGAAATCAAGAGTCAGATGCTTAACTGACTGAGTCACCCAGGCATCCCAGGATTTTCTTCTTTCCTAAGGCTGAATATCATCCCATGTGGAAATATATACAACATTTCATTTAGCCATTCATTCATGGATGGATGGACATTTGGATTGCTTCCACTTCTTGGCTCTTGTGAATAATGCTGCTATGAACATGGGTGTGCAAATATCTCTTCAAGATCTTGTTTCAGTTCTTTTGGATATACACCAAGAAATGGGATTGCTGGATCATATGGTAATTTTATTTTTAATTTTTTGAGAAACTGGCATAATGTTTTTAACAGCGACTACACCATTTTACATTCCCACCAACAGTACACAAGGGTTCCAATAAATATGGATATTTTGTAAAGCTCTCCCTGCAGGAACTATTTACTATCCTTCTTTTTCCCCTACTACTTCTTTAACACAACCTAATCTTTTTTACAATCAATTGGTAAATAAATTTTTTCTTAAGTTACCGGTTCATTTGCTAAAATCTATTTTCTGTTTACAGATCTTCTACCTGGGACACTTTTCCTCTTGGCAAAGTATTTGCTTTAATAGCTTTTATAGAGGACCTGTTGCAAAGGTATTATCCAAAATATTTAACAACCAAGATCCTGCAGTCAAAATGAGTTGACCAATCAGAATGCGCTCTTCCCACAGGGCAGAAGCAGGATCTTGGGAGATCCCCTATTGTGACAGCCATTAACTCTTTAGTTGTAAAATTATGGATCAATCTGGGCAGGGTCCCAAGAGAAGGTTAAGATGGCAGGAGCACACCTGAGTGTTTGGGGCAAAGGTATTTACTAATCAGTAAGGAAGTGTTCAGGGGTGATACTAAAGACGTTACATCCTAGTATCGCATGGGTGGTAATCAACCAGAACAGACATGAGCCATAAGCAGCCTCTTTGCTCATGCCAATGCCATACTGGATATAAGCCCCAATCTGCAAGTGGCTCAATTCTTGGTCTTATGCTTTACTATTTGAAAATGGTTTCATTTTTTGTATACACATGGCAAGAGTTTAGCAGTGTAGACATCTATTTTCCCTCAGTTCCTTGAAGATACTACTTCACTGGCTTTTTTGTGTCATCTGATAGGAAGACTGTTGCCTAATTGCACATAATCTGTCTTTTATCTATGATAGCCCTTAAGATTTTCTCGTTATTCTTGAAGTTTTGAACTCACCCTGCAATGATTTAATTTTTTAACTTTTTTGGTATGTACAATATACTTTCGATTTGAGGATTTTGGCTCTTTCTCTTCATTTTCTTCTTCTGGAATCCTTGCAGTATGTCCTTAATACCCCTTAACTGTTCTTTCCTATTTTTCTTTTCTTTGGCCAGGAACTGGGTGAATTCTTCCTTTCCAATTCAGTAATTCTCTCTTTGAAACTTTGCAGCCTAATGTTCATTCTTTCAATTGATTTTTTAATTTTAATGTCTGTATTTTATGTTTCTATTTGTTTCTCTTTCAGATCCATTTGTTTCTTGTTTCATTAGTGATTTTTTTTTTTTGCTTCATACTTTTGTGTTCTTTTTGTTTTTTCTAAATATTTTATTTCTTTATTTGACAGAGAGAGAGAGAGAGCACAAGCAAGGGGAGAGGCAGGCAGAGGGAGAGGGAGAAGCAGGCTCCCCGCTGAGCAGGGAGCACAGTGTGGGGCTCGATCCCAGGACCCTGAGATCATGACCTGAGCCAAAGGCAAGATGCTTAACTGACTGAGCCACCCAGGTGCCCCTTTTTGTGTTCTTTTTTAATAGAAAGATTATCTTCATGTATCTCTTTGATCAGCAGCACATTTATTTTCAATTCCTTGTCAAATAATTCCATAAAATTAATTTTATCTAGAGAGGGGAAGTGGGACTCATACTCTTTCTTATGTTAGATATTTTAATATGGTTTTGGAATTTTATTTTGCAGGAGGCTCATTTTTAATAAAAAAAAAATGTTTTGCCTTTTATTTATTTCCTCTCCCTCTCTTTCTCTCCATGCTCACCTATTCCTGTCTGACTAAATTGCTTTCACCCCCTAATACCCTGGGGCCCCCCGCTCAGACCTGGGTACACAGTAGTATTTTGGTATACTGACTTAACTTTGATATTGTACATGTCACCGATTCCTTCTCAGCATCAGGCTTGTCTGAATTCCTACTTCCCAATATTGGTAGGTTCCTGTGAACCTGTAGCTCTAAGCAATGGGTGAGCAAACTTTTTTTTAGTCTCATATGACAAGAGGGAGCACCAGCCCTGGTCTGTGTCCTCAAAGATCTGTTTGAGTCTGTACACTGTTAGTCTTCATGAACCTTCGGGAGCTGAAGCCTTGGGCGTGGGGATGGAGGGCCAGCAGGTAACCAGCTGCAATTCTGTTCTCTTCATGCTGGTACTTTTTTGTTTCTGTTCCATGGAGGTATTTATTTTTATGCTTTTTGAACCCAATTTTATCATTTTCATTTTCCCTTTTTATATCCCATTTATTATTGCTATGTGTTTGTAATGGGTGTGGGGACGGCAGCGGGGAGGGGACATTTTATCAGAGCGTGAGGCTGCTCTACCACTTGACCGGACATGGGTTGTTTACTTCCGCTTATATTTAGTGTGCAAAGTGATCAAATATTACTTCATTCCTCTTTTGATTCCTCTTCCTACTTCTGACCTTAAAGAATCCTCCTTCCTGATGTTGGATAAATACTCACTTTGTCCACTGTGTCTGAAGACTTTGCTATTTTATTCGAATCTTTAGTATGTATGTATGTATGTATGTATGTACGTATGTATTTATAAGTAGGCTCCACTCCAGTGTGGAGCGCAACTTGGGCTTGAACTCATAACTCTGAGATCAAGACCTGAGGTGAGATCAAGAGTCAGGCACTTAACAGCTCAGGTGCCTCTGAATCTTTAGTTTTTAAATTCCACTTGGAACATTTGATTATAAAGCATGAGATGGGGAATTTCTTCTTAAAGAGCTAAGATTTTCTCAACACCATTTATTGAAAAATCCTTTATTTTCTCATTATCATCCCCTAAAGTATTATATATAATAGGATTTATTTCTGAGCTATTTGTTCTGTTCTATTAATCTACTTCTCTCATCACCTTCTAATAGCATTCTGTTTTAATTATTGCATATTTTATATTTTTTTATTTTTTATAAGGATTTTATTCATTTATTTGACAGAGAGAGAGTGCAAGCATACAAGCAGGGGGAGTGGGAGAGGGAAAAGCAGGCTTCCTGCCAAGCAGGGAGCCTGATGCAGGGCTCCATCCCAGGACCCTGGGATCATGACCTGAGCCGAAGGCAGATGCTCAACTGACGGAGCCACCCAGGCACCCCAGATTTTATATAATTTAATATCAGGTAGAACTAGTCCTACTGCATTATTCCTTCTTTTTTCAAAATGTGTTTTAGTTCTTATCTATTTTTTCTCAATAAATTTTACTTCATTTTTCTAATTTGAAAAAATCACTTCGGAATTTTTATTAGTATTTGTACTGAACAAGTAAAAATTTGTATTACATTTGAGGATAACTTACAGGAGTATGACATGCTTTAATATGTCATTTTTTAAATCTCCCATTAAAATGGTTTTGGTTTTCCTCTTGTAGGTTATATCCACTTTTCAAAGTAATTCTAGCTTTTTAATGCTTTTTTTCCTTTTTCCATTGTTTTTTAGAAATAATTACTTGTGGCCCATGGGACAACTCTATCTGGTTAACTGTTTCCTATGTTGGCTAGAATTTCCATCTCTTTTGTTCTTATTAGTGAAAGTATTTAAAGGTATGAATGTACCTCTTTGGTTATGAAAGAACTTCTTGCCCTTTTCGAAAAACCCTGTTCAAGATTTAGTTCAAAGCTATTAAGTAATTTTTAGTTTTTATTTTTGAATGAGAACATTGTGGGGTTCCTGGAGTAAGGAGGACACACACAGGAGGCTGGAAGTGAGTTGGGATGAGATTTTGAAGATCTTAGAATGTTTGGGCTCAAGAATCTGGCATTGCTGAACTACAGGAAGTGACAATCCAAGTTCCACATTTGTCCTTAAAAACTCAACTTCCGGAACACACGAAATTCCTGTAAAGTTCGCTTTGTGCTACAGCACATAGAAGCACAATGTTATATTTGAGAATCACTATTTGTTCATTTCCTGTAAGACATGTTTGAATGTAAAATGGGAGGAAAAGCCTTGTATTTCAGTTCCTTCCTGATTTTTTTTTTCCTTAAAGGGAGGGGGGAGCATTACACCGTCGTCCCCCACAGTTGAACACAAGCAAAACTCCGCATCTATGCCCAGCTGTAAAACACAGTCATGGAAACAGCACTGTAACTACAAATACAGAAAACATTTTTTATTGCTAGAAAAGCGCAGTGACAATTGGTAAAGATTCTTTGTAATGTTATTTAAAACCTGAGAAATCTGTAGTTTGTGTTGTTTTCCCAGCAAGTTGAAAGAACTTTTTTCCCTCCCTTAAATCTTGGATTTAATTTTTCTTGGTCGAAGGCCCAGTGCAGCAAGAGTGGTGAGTCAGAAGGGATGCCTGAAATAGTTCATGTACAAGTTATCTGTGTCCGTGTCTTATCTTCCTTGGATGGCCAAGACTGTCTCTTATTCATCTATTTATTCCACAAAAGCCCAGCCAAGTTCCTATATTAAATGTTTGCTGAATTATGTTAAAAATGTTTCAACTCATCTGTCAAAAATGTGAGACAACAAGTAGCATTTTGTGATGTGTATGTTGATGCGAACTTAAGGCTTGTACTTAGAATCATAAGGCCAAAAGTAACCCAGAAATTTCCTTATCCCTTTCCTTGACTGGAAGAATTGCCCAATGAATGCTATCAGCTGCTGATGAAAAATCTCTGGTGAAGGTATTTTTCAAAATAGGAACAGCAAAGTAAAAACATTTCCTTACAGAAAGTGATCATCATTATCTAGGAAAAAAACTGAATTACACATGAAATAGCAGTATGTCCATCTTTCAGGGGTGAGATAGAATAACAGATGCAGGATCACTAAGCTCCCTCTCCAAAACCCTTAAAAAAATTAAAAAATCAGTTGGCCAGTAAATAGTATACTAGCAATGTGCAAACTGAGGGAAGCCACACATTCCGAAGAATGTCATCCTGCGGTAGATTGAGGGGGTTTAAGGAGTCTTGTCACTTCTCCCTTCTACCCTACCCTCCAGAGCACTTCTCAGAGGTGCTACAAGTGACCCTGTAAGAGCTTCTACTGGCTATCCGCATGGGTATCAAGTCCAGAGAGCCTAAGAATTTGGGTAGGAAGGGTTGAGGCAAAATTGTTACTAAAGGTTGTCGTTGACACCAACCAAAAGAGAAGAGAGAGATGCCTTAAGTACGTTTTTGCAAGGGGTAAGTTGTTGCTCCAAACTAAAGAAACAGAGGATTCTGAGAACTCTTCCTCCCTGAGGCTCCTGGACATTCTTCATTCCTTCATCATTGCCATATATCTCCCCTCAACCACTCTCCAGTGCTGGATTGGAAAGTAGCCTAAGACACGACTCTTAAAAACAGATGGGTGGTTGCCAAGGGCTGGGGGTTGGGAGGGAGGAATGGGGAGATGCTCATCAGAGAATACAAATTTCCAGTCATAAGATGAATACATTCTGGGGATCTAAGGTATGACACAGTGATTATAGGTAATACTGTATTGTGTACTTGAAAATTGCCAAAAGAGCAGGTCTTAAATATTCTCACACACAGGCACACTAATGATAATTATGGGAGGTGATGGATGGGTATTAATTAACCTTATAGAGATCATTCTGCAATATATATACCTATATCTTATTATACCATTGTTCACCTTAAACTAACACAATGGTATACGTAATTATATCTCAATAAAGCTGAAAAAAAAAAGACATGGCTCTCAATGTGCTTGTGGGTCTTGTGGTGGAGATTCATTTAATCATTCAGCATTTTTGCAGCACCCAAGAGCCATGAATACATGACAAGAAGACAGAGGGTTTGCCAAAGGAATGACGCAGCTACTCCACGAAACGGGATTTAGAAAGTGATATTCGTAAGTTGGATAGCCTGGGAAGGCATTGCCAAAGCACTCATGATTAGAGGGACTCGTGGATTGGGTAGGATTTGGACTGCAAGAGAGAGAGAAGGTGATGGCTGGAAGTGCGAAGGCATGAGTAGGAGGGCTAAGAGAACGCAAGCTGGAAGGGGAGGTCTGGGTCTGGTTGGGGAACACATGGGGGTTTGGAAATGTGGGAGGGAAGGGCAAATGTGGTAGGCAGAATAATACCCCCCCCCAAGATGTCCATGTTCTGGTCCCCGATTCTGTGAATATGTCACCTTACATGGCAGATGGAGCTTTGCATATGTGAATAGGTTGAGGATTTTGAGATGAAGAGATTTTCCTGGATTATCAGGGTGGACCCAATGCAATCACAAGACGGAGGCAAGAGGGTCAAAGAAAGCCATGTGACCGTGGAAGCAGAGCTTGGAGGGATGGGAGGCAAGGAATTGGATCGTTTCCTAGAGCCTCCAGAAGGAATACAGCCTTGCCAAAACCTTGGGCTTAGCCCGGTGAGACCCATATTAGACTTCTAACTTTCAGAACTGTACAATAACAAAGTTGTGCTCTTTTAGGCCACTAAGCTCATAGTAATTTGTTTCAGCAGCAACAGGAGACAAATACAAAAGAGAAGAAACATTAAAGGTCCTTCAAAAAATGTTCACAACATCCTTAGGAAGCTGAAATACAGCGGAAATACATAGCAGAATCCTCTTACAACCGTATTACCAGGAAGAAAGGGAGGCTTAGCGAGATCACACCACTGCCCAGGATCTCACACATGGCAAAACGTAAAGCAGAGTTCCAGCCAGTCCGACCCGCCCCCCCAGCCTGCTGCCCTTTCTGGGCACCAGGCTGCCTCTGGCAGTGGGGAGACGATGAAGTGGCTGGGCAGGGTGGGCAGGTGGGCAGGGCCGTGTGTCCGAGGAGTGGTAGCCTGGTGGAGCATGAATCCCCACAGCTCCAGGACCGTGCCTCAGACACAGTGACCGCCCAGTCAGTACTGATGGTCGGAGAACACCACCACTGACAAGATGACAGATGACAGTCCAGCCCTACCTGTGACTTTGCCCTTTCCTCCTCACCCCAAGGTAGATTCTGACTGGGGGAAAGAGAGTTTGTCCAGAGGCAGGGCAAAAGGGAAGTAAGTGAGGGGTTCTAAGTTCCGAAGAGAGAGGGAAGGAGAAAAAGAGAGAGTGGAGGGGTGGGGGGTGGGGGCACTAGGGATGAACTCTGTGTACTTCTACTGTGGCTTGGGGTCACCAGGCTCAGAGGAGTCCCTACCATGTTAATGAAGGGGCTGGTCAGACCTTTCCCCATTGACTTGGTCTGATCACTTCCCTTTCCAAATGTTAAAATATGAATTTAGGGGCGCCTGGTTGCTCAGATGGTTAAGTGTCTGCCTTCGGCTCAGGTCATGATCCCGGGGTCCTGGGATCGAGCCCCGCATCAGGTTCCTGGCTCAGCAGGGAGCCTGCTTCTCCCTCTGCCTCTGCCTCTGCCTCTTCCCGCTGCTCATACTCGCTCTCTCTCTCTGTATCTCTGTGTCTCAAATGAATAAATAAATTTTTTTTTTAATCTGAATTTACTTTTTTTTAAGAAAATCTGTGGAAAGAGGGGCACCTGGGTGACTCAGTCGTTAAACGTCTGCCTTCAGCTCAGGTCATGGTCCCAGGGTCCTGGGATCAAGCCCCACATCGGGCTCCCTGCTCTGCGGGAAGCCTGCTTCTCCCTCTCCCACTCCCCCTGCTTGTGTTCCCTCTCTCGCTGTGTCTCTCTCTGTCAAATAAATAAATAAAATTTTAAAAAAAGAAAATCTGTGGAAAGACTTAAAAGGCGATTTCTCTTTGCTCTGTAGATCTTTTGTGCCATGTTAAACTCATCATTAAAACCAAATTTATACCCTAAAAGGGTGCATTTTATGCTATGTGAATTGTATCTCAAGTTAAAAACAAATTCAGTCTATTTAGTTAAGATCCCTGGAAGGAATTAAATGTTAAAATCTACCCTAAAATCAAGACTAAAGTCACTGTTTAAACAAAGGTTAAGGTTTTACACAGCATGTCAAAGGAAAATGTCTGCTCTGTGACAATTACCCTGGAAAATCCCATGAATTGCCCAGGGTATAGTAATAGTGAGCATTAGTATATTACCTCCCGCTTCTTAATAAATCCAGGGCAGCCAGCCTTTCTTCCAGGAGTCCGTCACTGTTTCTATGGTTAAGCAACAGATGAAGCTGTTGGCTTGCTTTTGAGGCCTAGGTTGTGTGAAAAATACAATTTGAGTGAGCATAGTTGACTTGTCAGAAATTAGAATCATACATGATGCAATTTCACTGTATTGTTAAATTGTACTATTTATCTCAGATTCTTTCATCTAGTCACTTTCCTCACTTCTGTTTAGCTTATGATTAAATTCAACTGTCTAGTCCTAGTGAACCTTACCATTCTTTCTGTATTATTATATGTGCCCCTGTAAAAAAAAAGGGGGGGAGGTATAATCCTTTCATATAGATACACATAATCTTAACATTTTCACGTTTTTCTCTTTTTTATTTTTATTTTTTAAGATTGTATTTATTTGACAGAGAGAGACATAGCGAGAGAGGGAACACAAGCAGGGGGAGTGGGAGAAGGAGAAACAGGCTTCCCGCAGAGCAGGGAGCCCGATGCGGGGCTTGATCCCAGGACACTGGGATCATGACCTGAACCAAAGGCAGATGCTTAACCAACTGAGCCACCCAGGCGCCCCTCTTTTTTTATTTTTAAAATACTTTTTTAAAAAAGATTTTCTTTATTTGAGAGCGAGAACACATGCACGAGTAGGGGAGGGGGAGAAGGAGAGGGAGAAGATCTCAAGCAGACTCCACACTGAGCCGGAGCCCCATGTGGGGCTCAATCTCATGGCCCTGAGATCATGACCTGAGCCGAAACCAAGAGTCAAACACTTAACCAGTTGAGCCACCCACGTGCTCCTCTTTTTTTTCTATTTTTTAAACACAGTTGAGATCATCCTGTATAGATTGTTACACCTTTTCATTGTTTTTCATTTTCTGGTATTATAAATAATGCTGCGGTGGGCATATATGAACGTAATTCTTGGCCTGTCCAACTGTACTTTTTCATTTTTGAAATTTTGCAATAATAACAGATTTAAACTAACAATTACAGGAAAGTTGGAAGTACAGTTCAAAGAATTTTATTTTCCCTAATCATTTGAGAGTAAGTTATCAACCGTTAAATATTTCTGTGTGTATTTTCCTAAGAACACTCTCCTACGTGACCATAAAATAACAACCCAAATCCAGAAATTAACACTTCTACACCACTACCACTTAAAAACACTTAGTGCTCATTCAACTCCGCCCCCCTCTCCCAGTTCTTCCATCATATCAGAAGCATCAAATTCAGAATCAGGTGTTACCTTTTTAATGGTACACACTGGAACATAGGTTCAGTCTTTTCTTGATCTCCTGGACTTGATACTCTAGAAAAATACAGCCCATTATTTTGTAGAATGACCCTGAATTTCGGTTTGATTAATGTCGCCTCATGATTAAACTCAAGTTTATCCTGGATTTTTGGCAAGAAGGACCCAGGACTGATGCTGAGTTCTCTTCGCATCCTCCCAGCTGGTGCATGATTTAACTTCGTCTCGTTACTGCTGACATTCACTTGGATCATTTGATTAAGTAGTGTCTGCCAGGCTTCTTCATTGTAAATTTACTCTTTTCCCCTTTGTAACTGGTAAATATTTTGTGGGATTGTCCTTTAAAAGTATGAAAAGATCCCATTTCTTATTAAACTTTCCATTTATTTATTCATTCTTGTACATTGGTGTGGACTTGTAGATTCTTGTTGTATTCATTGGATTATAATCCACTGATATCATCATTTATGTTAATGCTCAAATTGTCCTTGATTTGGCAGTTGGGGACCCTGTTCAGCTGGCTTTCGTGTCCTTTGGCATATCCCCTTTATTCTTTGAGTACCTTTTTGTTTTCTGGTATAGCAAAATATCATAGGCTTTCTTTGTACTTCCCTTGTACCAACCCTGGAATCAACTATTTCTCCAAGGAAATCTGATTCCCTTTAGTGGGAAACGGTATTTAAAAGCCAAGATCTGGGCACTGGCTGTACTCTTTGCTATTGACATGTCACTGGCCAATACACAGCATGAACACACAATCACACACACAGGCAGACATTTACATCTAGAATTCTTTCTTTCCTTACCTATAAAACCATCAGTTAACACTGATCCACCTCATTCCAATTCAATGTCTTTTCATACTGTCCTCCTGTAGGAAAAACCAGGCTTGCATGATCTTTAAAATATTTGCTTATTTGATCAGTTCCCTATATGTTACTGTCCTGGGTTGAATGGTGGACACCCCCCCCCCCCAAAAGATTTGTCCACATCCTAAGCCCTGGAAACCGTGAATGTGACTTTATCTGGAAAAAGGGGCTCTGTAGATGAGATCATCTTGGATTATGAGTAAGCCCTAAATCCAATGACCACTGTCTTTATAGAAGACATACACAGAGGGGAGAGACACACAGGGAGAAGAGGGGAAGGCCACCTAGAGACAGAGGCAGAGATTGGAGTTCTGCAGCCATAAGCCAAGAGATGCCGATAGCCACCTGAAGCTGGAAGAGGCAAGGAAAGATTCTCCCCTAGAGTTTTTGAAGGTGCCAGTGCCCTGCAGACATCTTGTTTTCAGACTTCTGCCCTTTGGATCTGTGAGAGAATAGATTTCTCTCCTTTTAAGCTACCAGATTTGTGGTCATTTGTTACAGCAGCCCTAGGAACCTCACAGCCCCTCTGCTGCCCCATCTCCCATGCCAAGGCCCTCCTTTCTTGGCTCCAGGTCTGAGCCTCCCATTTTGGGCCACTTTCCACCTTCCTCATGGATGCCCCCCTCACCCCCACGTGAGCTAACACACCCCACTCCAGGCCATCCTCTGTGTTGATGTCCTCCTTACAATGTTGCCAGATAAAATGTAGGATGTCCAGTTAAATTTGAATTTCAGATAAACTACAAATAATTCATGCAGGATTTGAGACACATTTATACTAAAAAATATATATATATTCATTGTTTATCCGAAAGTCAGGTCAAACTTAACTAGGTGTCATGTTTTGCTTTGTTAGCTTATTTTTTTTCTCCTAAATCTGGTAACCCTACCTCCTCACCCTACTCAGGCTCAGATCTTCACCCCCGCTGTACCAGGCCACCTCTCCTTGGGACAGGCTCGACTCTCCACTGTGGCTCTGACATTTGCGCCAGGCTGCCCCTCTGGTGGGGTCCCCGTGCTCTCTGCTCAGACTGTAGGACCCCACCCTGGACCATTGCAGCTCCCCACTCGAACTCCTACCATCACAGACACATACCTTGTTTTGCTCAACTTCATGGCTTTAAGATGGAATTCTTTAGGAAGAGAAGAGAAAGGAAGGAAAAGAAATAGAAGAAGAAGACTGATTATTCTTTTAAGTGTGGTTTACATTCTCCCTGTAGTGGAAGATTTTAGTGTGAAGAAATGGCCCTTATTAGGGTTCTCCAGAGAAACAGAACCAATAGGATACGATGTGTGTGCGTATATCATAATATATATACATTGTATGTGTGTATATCATAGTATATACATTGTAGGAATTTTAGGAGTTATAGGAATTGGCTCACGTGGCTGTGAAGGTTGAGAAGTCCCACGATCTGCCCTCTGCAGGCCAGAGAACCAGGAAAACCAGTGGTATAATTCAGTCTGTCTGAAGGCCTATGAACTGTGTATGGTGGGTAGGGGTGGGCCTAGTGTAAGTCCTGGAGTCCAAAGGCCTGAGAACCAAGAGCTCTGATGTCCAAGGTCAAACGGATTGGATGCTGCCCACCCACACCGGCGAGGGTGGATCTCCTTTACCCGGTCTACTGAATCAGATACTGATCCCCTCCTGAGATGCCCTCGTGCGCAACACCCAGAAATAATGCTTTACCAGCTACCTGGGCATCCTTTAGTCCAGTCATGTTGACACATAAAATTAACTATCACATGGCCTATATGGGGAATTGATAACCCTTTGTCAGCCATTAAGTAGAAAACAAATTATGTTTTTTGAGGATTACCTGAGGATAGTGAGATTTTAAAAAGTTCAGATGCTGGGAGAAATAGCATTTGAAGGCCTTTCAGTGCCTTCTCTTCTGACCTCCTCCCCGTTTTTCAGCTTCTGTCCTTGTTACCGCCTCTCAGGTTTCGACCTTGTGTCTACTTGGGATTGTTATGAGTTTTCTGAATAAGGACCCATGAGCACCAACTCAGAATTTCCCACCTATTCCCATAAGTCATTGTCTCAGCTTCAACCAATCCTTTGATTGAAATGAAAAAAGAAGGGTGGGGGGTGGGGGTAGATGTAAAACCAGATCCCATATATCCACTAACTATTGCAAAGAAATCAATAGTCCCGCTCAGAGTGACTTTCCTGCCAAGTTCAGTTGCTCTCCTCTGGGATCCTCAGATGACCCCAGACCATCCCCAACAACATTACACACCAGCTTCGCCTCAGCGCCACGACCTTGCAGATAGGCCTTTCTCATGTGCTCTTGGGGCCAATGCTGCATTACTGTTCCTGTGTCCGGGCACCGGGCAGAGCTGGAGGCCTGGCCTCTCTCCTCTCTGCCTACCTTCTTTTTTTTTTTTTAGATTTTGTTTATTTATTTGACAGAGAGAGACACAGCGAGAGAGAGGACACAGGCAGGGGGAGTGGGAGAGGGAGAAGCAGGCTTCCCGCAGAGCAGGGAGCCTGATGTGGGGCTCGATCCCAGGACCCCGGGATCGTGACGTGAGCCGAAGGCAGACGCTTAATGACTGAGCCACCCAGGCGCCTCTGCCTACCTTCTGTCGCCAGCAAAGCTCTGTTCCTCTTTGTACCAGAGACTTGTTGCTCACGGCCCCTTCCCTTTCCACTCCCTGCTGTTTCCTGCTCTTCACCCACGGAAGTGTGACCCTGGACAGGTCCTTCTCCTCAGGCTGAAGCCATGTGGAGAGCCTTCACGGCCTTTTGATTACCTACTTAGCCCTTTTGACTCGTCCATATAACTTCTACAAAGTTATAAGGCCAAAATCAAAACTCAAGCAGTGTTTGGGGCTGAAATAATAAGCAAATTAGAAACTCTAATTTAGGGAAGCAGCTCCATTTCCTACGTGCTCTCTAGTTATGCTTTTTAATTTACGGTCCAGCCAACTATAGCCATAAATTAAAAGGCGATGGTTAGAGCACCCATTTCTGATCCAATAAATCACAAATCCAAGTTAGCCCGTCAGAGCATAATATGCTCTTTGCAGTGTTTATAGCCGTAAGGAGCAATAAATGACAAATGACAAGGGCTCGCATGCAATAAAGCTGTTTCCACACTGTGAGAAAATCCCCATCTATTAGTAGTTACACTGTAGCCACGCCAACCTCATAAATTCAGATGCCTTTTCTATGTCGGAATAGTTTTCCATCACAAGCAAGGTACCAAGTAATGTTTGTCTTTCCGAAGATTTGTCCCAGTCATTTCTACCATTCCTGCGTGAATCACACTGGTTCATCTGTTATGACTCAGAACGTCGTGGCCAATGGTCCACAGAAGCCGAAGTGACAAATGCACAGTTGGCTCGTGTGAAAACCCATGTGGGCTCATTTCAGGAACAACAGGGGGAAGATTTACGGTGGTAGGGCAGCGATATGTGTGGGAATTCTAGCAGTGGTGGAGCCGGGACATGGAGCGATCAGGAGAGGGTTAGACCCACCGCCTGAGCTAAGAGAAAGTTTGGAGAGAAGCGCTGAATGGAGATCATGGTTGCAAAGGGAAAACTCGCGGCAGGGGAAAGCTTCAGGTGGGCGCTAACTTGGATGCCCCAGGTTTGCCCAGGGGACACCTGGGGGCCTTCAGCACTGAGCAGCTTCTGCTGTGAAATGCGTAGTAACGAGCCACCAATGAGGTGACGGGTGACAAAAAGAGCTTACAAAAATCTTGGTGATGTTCTACCGAGGGAGAAACAAATTTTGTTTTTTATTTAATCATTACTCTCTGTTGAGGTGTCACATATTTGAGTAAAACTCATTTTATTGATGTAGATAAAAATCAGACTCTATTGATCAATTATCCCTGGGTTGTGCTTGCCTGTCCCCAGTGTTTCCCCCCATCCCCGCCTTAAGTTTTCCTCCACCAATAAGGAGGACGTGGGAGCAAATGCCTGCGACCTCAGGAGCAAGCGTGACCACTGTCATGGAGCAGAGACATGAGGTGAGGGATGCCCCACTGCGGTAGGTTTCACTTTCCCTCTGTCGGGCTCTTTGCCTCAGCTCGGGGCTGTACTCACGGCGAGGGAAGAAGCCCAGTTCAGTTCCCTATTATGGGAACTGGGCATCTACAGCCACATACTTTATAGATTATGTTTCTTCCGGGTGAAACTGCACTTTGGAATTAATCATAAGAAAAATCTTGGGAAAGATGCAGAAGGTAAATTTAGTTTCCTGCTTGTTGTGATGAAGCATGGCATTTACTTTTTTTTTTTTAAAGATTTTATTTATTTATTTGAGAGAGAGAGAATGAGAGACAGAGAGCATGAGAAGGAGGAAGGTCAGAGGGAGAAGCAGACTCCCTGCCGAGCAGGGAGCCCGATGCGGGACTCGATCCTGGGACTCCAGGATCATGACCTGAGCCAAAGGCAGTCGCTTAACCAACTGAGCCACCCAAGTGCCCATGGCATTTACTTTTTAAGAATTCATTTGATAATGGTTTGGTGTTGAAGGTGTCTTTCGATGACGCTAAGAGGGTAGGGAATACAGTTCAGAGAAACTTCTTAGCCTCGACACATGTAAAGGATGACATTCTTAGAGCATTTCTACCCAGTGAAGAATTTAAGGAAATGAAGATCATGTTATTATATATGAAAGAGCCTTGAATTTATTTTTTTTAATTAATGTATTTATTTTAAGTAATCTCTCCACCCAGCGTGGGGCTTGTACTCATGACCCTGCGATCAAGAGTCACACGCTCCACCGACTGAACCAGCCAGGTGCCCTGAGCCTTGAATTTACTTGAAAGGTTGAAAAATTGGAAGAACTTAGATGCTCTAACTATTGTTAATGATTAGTCTCTTGTGACTCTCCTCACAGGGCCCCACGGCAGGTGGGCTAATAATACAGTCTGAGGCGCTCTTCTCTCAAACACCGCTTGAGGACTCAAAATTTAGCTGAGGCAACTCTTCCCACTCCAAACCGTAGGATTCTTGAATAAAATGCAATAACTTTAAAAATGTATAGACAGCGGGGCGCCTGGGTGGCTCAGTTGGTTGAGCGACTGCCTTCGGCTCAGGTCATGATCCTGGAGTCCCTGGATCGAGTCCCGCATCGGGCTCCCTGCTCGGCGGGGAGTCTGCTTCTCCCTCTGACCCTCCTCCCTCTCATGCTCTCTGTCTCTCATTCTCTCTGTCTCAAATAAATAAATAAAATCTTAAAAAAAAAATGTATAGACAGCTTTTGAAAGGAAACACCTAGGTGCCAGAACAAGAGATGGAACTCAAAACGAGAGCAACAGGTGTATGAGAGCAGGACAAAGAAGCCCCAGGGCCACTGTACACAGACATTGGTCCTAATGGCCGTGGGCTGGCATTCCAGTATTGTCCTCGTGGAGATGAAGCCTGTGACTAAGGGCTCACACCAGGTCCGGAGCTGGAACAAGAGCCCTGCTTCAGAGCAGAGCCCAGGGAGGGCTGACCCCTCTGGGAAAAGAACGTTACCCATACTGTACCCAGGGCCCACAGGAAGCTTATGCCCTGGGCACTTTGTGTGCAAGAAGGAGTCTCCTTTGAGACATGAAAACCCCAAGTAAAGGTCTAAGATCTGAATTTATAGTGTCCACATGGGATGAGACTTCCGAGCCCCAAGATTAGTATAAAAGTAGGTCCTGGGGGCGCCTGGGTGGCTCAGTTGGTTAAGCGACTGCCTTCGGCTCAGGTCATGATCCTGGAGTCCCGGGATCGAGTCCCGCATCGGGCTCCCTGCTCGGTGGGGGGTCTGCTTCTCCCTCTGACCCTCCTCCTCTCATGCTCTCTCTCTCTCTCATCCTCTCTCTCAAATAAATTAAAAAAAAAAAAAAGTAGGTCCTGAATGGGACGGAGTCCCAGAGAGCCGTGGCAGAAGCACATGCAAAACCTCTCTGAGGGCACTTTTGTAACTCAAGGCCCATGGACCATCTAAAGAAACAATACACCTTGCTAACAATATGCTCACAATGAAAAATTATAGGCTACATGAGGAAAGGATCCTACAAGAGGGAGAGTCCGAAGACAGTAAATGGGAGAATGAGCACCCCAAGAACTTGAGATAATAGAATGATACAATAAAACAATCCAGAGATTGTAAAATAAGAAAACGCATGGAGGAAAAGAAGGCATGAGAGGTTGTTTAGTAAAAGAAAGATGTTAGAATACGACAGCGCACATATTCCCATAAAGTCACTAATTTGTGATGGATTAAACTGAAACCAAAAAATTGAAGGTAAGCTTGAAATGTTTTGATCAGGGGCGCCTGGGTGGCTCAGTCGTCGGGCGTCTGCCTTCGGCTCAGGTCATGGTCCGGGGGTCCTGGGATCGAGCCCCACATCGGGCTCCCTGCTCCAAGGGAAGCCTGCTTCTCTCTCTCCCACTCCCCCTGATTGTGTTCCCTCTCTCGCTGTGTCTCTGTCAAATAAATAAATAAAATCTTAAAAAAAAAAAAAAAGAAATGTTTTGATCATTATACTTGGGAATAGATTACCTGCAGGGAAACTCGATTATGTGATTCTCAGAGGATTATATTTAAAACTACCCAATGGGTTTAGCTTATATCATAAATGTAAAAACTTTTCACTGATTTTGAGCTGCTATATGAATAAATTTTGTCCATAGAAATGTTTTCTAGGGGCGCCTGGGTGGCTCAGTTGGTTAAGCGTCTGCCTTCGGCTCAGGTCGTGATCCCAGGGTCCTGGGATCGAGCCCCGCATCGGGCCCCCTGCTCAGCGGGAAGCCTGCTTCTCCCTCTCCCACTCTCCCTGCTTGTGCTCTCTCTCTCGCTGTGTCTCTCTCTGTCAAATAAATAAATAAAATCTTAAAAAAAAAAAAAGAAATGTTTTCTAGTTTTTAACTTTTTTCTAATTATCGATATAATACATCTTCATTATTTGAGACAAATTGTGAAGTGTGAAAACAAAGCAGAAATAGTCTCACTATCCTGAAACACTGTTAACATTTTAGCATATTGTCTTCCAGTTTTGCTTCTATTTGGTATATCCTTACAGAGCTCAAGTTATACTGAAATAAAATTTGTGTTCCCTTTATTTTATAAATTCTACATTATGTCATAGGCATTTCTCCATGTTCTAAAATGGTTATTAGTATAGTTTACATGGTTGCATAATATTTCTTCATGGATAGGGGCACCTGAGGGGCACCTCAGTCGGTTAAGCATCCGTCTCTTGGTTTCAGCTCAGTCACGATCTCAGGGTCATGAAATCAAGTCCTGTGTTGGGCTCTGTGCTCAATGTGGAGACTGAGATTCTCTCTCTCCCTCTCCCTCTGCCCCTCTCCCCGCCGCCCCCCCGCTCTCTCTCTCTTTCAAATAAATAAAATCTTTTTAAAAATTTCCTCATGAATATACCATTTATTTCATAATTCTCTTATAATTGCCTATTTACATTGCCTCCATGTTTTCATTGTTCTAACTCTGCAATAAATATCTGCGCATAGATCTTGGCTTATGGGGTTGACTATGTCCTGAGGCTATATATTTTTTTAAGATTTTATGTATTTATTTATTTATTTGAGAGAGAGAGAGCACAGGGAGGGGAGGGAAAGAGGGAGAGGGAGAAGCAGGCTCCCAGCTGAGCAGGGAGGCCGATGTGGGGCTCAATCCCAGGACTCCGGGATCATGACCTGAGCCGAAGGCAGACGCTTAACTGACAGAGCCACCCAGGTGCCCCTATGTCTATGGGGTTTTTTTGTTTTTTGTTTTTAAAGATTTTATTTATTTATCTGAAAGAGATAGCGAGAGACGGAACATAAGCAAGGGGGAGGGAGAAGCAGGCTCCCCGCGGAGCAAGGAACCCAGTGTGGGGCTCCATCCCAAGACACTGGGATCATGACCTGAGCCAAAGGCAGATGCTTAATGGCCTGAGCCATCCAGGCGCCCCTATGTTTTTTAAATCAAGGGACAATTTGGAACACCTGGCTGGCTCAGTTGGAAGAGCATACAACTCTTGATCTCAGGGTTATAAATTCAAGTCCCATGTTGGGTGTAGCGATTACTTTAAAAAGAAAAAAAGGGACAAGGCTTGATCTTTTACAATTTGTTTTCAAATGTATTTTATTTCACTTCAACAAAATTAATTAAGTACCTGCTATATGCCAAATAACCTTTCCCTGTACACCTTTGATTGTGTGTTTCTTTTTCTTTTTTTTTTTTTTTTTAAAGATTTTATATATTTATTTGACAGAGAAAGACACAGCGAGAGAGGGAACACAAACGGGGAGTGGGAGAGGGAGAAGCAGACTCCTGCCGAGCAGGGAGCCCGATGCGGGACTCGATCCCGGGACTCCAGGATCATGACCTGAGCCGAAGGCAGTCGCTCAACCAACTGAGCCACCCAGGCGCCCGTGTGTTTCTTTTTCTTTTGATTGTCAGACTCATCATATGCACTGTAGAAAATTCGGCATGCACTCATGCGTGTGTGTGCGTCCGTGTGTGTGTGTGTGTCCGTGTGTGTGTGCAAGAGCAGGAAAAAGGAAGCATGAGGAAATTCAGCCACCTTCTGTGTTCAGCTTTTAGGATCTAAGCCAGCAAAGAGAGAACTCTAATTAGAAGAATTTTTGTGGGGCACTTAAAATTTTTGCAAAACAAGTTTGCTAGTTAGATGGAAAGGTGAGTGAGTGTTGGTTTAATCCGTTTGATCCTTAGAATATGCCTGCTTTAAACCAGGAATATGCGTTATATGACCCCTTTCCCAGACTTTCCTCCTTTTATAATTCTAGGATTTGATGACAACTTTTGTAGCTACTTTCAAAAACTATGTTAGCGTACCAAAATGTCTATCCAACCAAAACATACACCTCTCAGAGCCAAGTTTACAAACCCCAGCTCTTCAGGACCTATCTCAAATAAGAGAAGCAACACTAACGCTTGAGCAAATGAACCAGATTTACTCCACAGCCATAATCTCCCAGAAAACCTAAATTAAACAATAATAATAAATGGAACCTATTTCAAGTAGGCCAACAACTGATTCTGTCTTATGCACATAGGTAGATATACTATTTTGTTTGTCTGTTCAGGTTCTGCAATAGCAGAGAAAGAATTTAAAAGTCACAATGCTAAAACCTGGAAATAAGGGAAAGGGTTGTGGATAAAACAGGGGGGAAAAAGAGGATAGGAAATTTCTGTTGTTGTGTTCTTTGCTCCAGTGCTTGGTTCTTCTAGCACAGAGCCGTAACGGCCGGGGGGGGCGGGGGGGGGGCTATGGTTATGCACTTGCACACGGAATAATCCTAGGGACCACCATTCACAGTGAGCCCTGGCAGAAGACTCGAGCATTGTGAGTCAATTTGTGATTATGTAAATGTCTATATGTATATGTAAACTACAATAAACTGAGATGATTTCAGAAAAAAGAAGTGACGGTGGATGATTGTGTGAAAAGACTCATTGCTGAAGAAACAAAGAAAAGGGACAATGGTGTATACAGTCCAGGAAAATGCAACATCTCTCTTTCAGGAGAAATACCTTTTGCGCAGTGCACACGCCTGGGCTGGCACCTTGGCCTAATTTTTGACAGGTTGCTGTCAAAAGCTGAGCCTAAGAATGTATGTCAAAAAGTAATTTAAGAAAATAGAAATGACTGCAACTTAGCACTTCAATACGTCCTTAAACAATGTTCAATGGTAAGGAAGAGGAAACTCAAAATGAGTAACAGGAAAGCTACAGGCTGGTTTTCACTCTGCAGGAATGGTTTCCCTGGTGCTTCCAACTGCTTGCCTATCACTTGAACCTTTCAAACCCCTGGCCTACACAAATGACTTAAAACCATATGGAATCGGGACTGGTGAGGATAGATTCAGACCCTATGTCTTCAACCTGGGCAAGCCCGTAACAAGTCAGACTTGCCACACAGCTGTTGGAGGTCTTCCAGGCCTGGTTTCTGAAGATGGCAGCCTTAAGTGCCCTTCTTTGCTCTCTGTTTCTCGGGCCAACACCCTGGAAGGTGCAGGGTGACACGTGGACAGGGTGTCATCCAGTTCTCCCCTCCTGTGTGTCTAATGTACAGCACGCTATGTTTATGGAGTGTTTCTCCTACTTCAGGACCTGATTACTTGGACTCCCACAAGGCGTATACTTTTGCTTTGGAGTCACCATGCACCTTTAGAAACCCTACCAACTTTTTCTGTGCAACAAAATGGAAAGAGAATGAGCTTGGGAGGCAGGCCAGACCAGGTTTTGAACCCTGAGCAAATGGCCAGTGCCTTATTTTTCTCATTTGAAAAATGGGAAAACAATGAGCTCCTCAAGGAGGAATAATTAACACTTGAAGATCATTTGATACAGTGCCTGGCACACAAAAGGTTCAAAGAAAATGTAAACTGTGTTGAGCAGCTGTTTAGTAAGGCAGAGATTAAGCTTGAAGCCAGAGCTGAGGGTTGGCTGTGTCACTTACAGCTACGTGGCCTTTGGCAGGTTGCTTCAACTCTGTGCCTTAGTCTCCTCATCCCTAAAATGGGAACAACAATGAGACCACCTGCTTTGTGGAGAGTCATGAGGAATGAATGAGTTAATACGTGTACAGCGCCCGTCACACAGTAAGTTCTCAATAAAATCTTAGCCATTCACTAGAATAAGAATTAACAAATTACCTATCTCATGAGGATGTTGGGAAGTTTATATAAAATAATCCATAAAAGTGCTTAACTAGCAAAGCTTCTAGCTCATGTTAAGTACTCGGTTAGAGTTACATATTATGCTGGTGATTATTATTACTACAATTACTGGTATCTCACTATATTGTATAGGTCTGTTGTATAAGGCAAATGTCTACATTTCTAACAACAATGATGTGTTAAAGAGTAATTAATTAGATGCTATCATGAGTTGATAAGAAGAGCATTTTCACATGTGGAATTGTAAAGGGTTGCAATAATATAACTAAAGAAGATAGAAAATTTATTAGCCTTTATGGAAATGCCTGACTTGACTACCTTCCAACTCTTTATAACACAGATTTTCTGAGTTTTCAATGTTTTGCCGTCTGAGTTAAAGATATATATTTTTTTCCTTCAAAGTAATTTGAGTCAGTTCCCTGGTATTTAGCTAAATTGAATTCCGGTATTTTGGAACAGTGTCTGTTGACACAAATATATTTGGCATCACTGGGGAATTTAAAACTATATACAGACAGTGTCATGATCCCTCAAACTCAAGACGACAGTATTATTAGGAAGTATTAGCGTTGCTAAAAAGTTTTATGCTGTCATTTCTCTCCTGAACACAGAGGCACGTTAGTGCCTGGGGTAGCCACGGCAGTTACAAAGATTAACTATAGTTTTACGAATGTTCTTAACCGAGTGCACTAGGCTCTTTGCTATTTTGCTCAAGAAAAGAGGAATGAGAATCTGGTAGGATACACAGTAAAACCTGCGTTAACTTTCCACTCACCTTCTATCTGATTTTGAGATGACCGCGTAGGGTGAAAATCAGCTCCCTTGCTCTCACTTCATCCAGAGGCATATCGGATTCTCCCTCAACCTGGAGGATGTGGATTCACACATGAGATTTTGTTTGGTCTTGCTTAGATATTTCTAGTCTAGAAAATTCCCTGACTGCTGAATGAAACTAAAAATCCAAGAATTCAGAAACTGGCTGGCCTGGGCAGAACATTTGCAACTCTGGATCTTCTGCAACAACATTTTATTTTTCTAAGTAAAGAAGTAACATGAGGAGGCCCGAGTGCTGAATGAACAGACGTTGTCACCTCGCCTCGGTTTCAGGTTTTCATACGGCCTGTCAGAGGTCGAGAGAGGTACAGGCCACTTCCATATTAAAGCAAACCAAAACAACACAAAACAAAAAGAAGAAGAAGAAGAAATGCCAAAACAGAGTTACAGCATTTGTGGTGTATTTTAAATGTCAGTATCTAAGATGTAAACAATTTCAACCCACACGTGCATACCCACACACATTCAGTTCAATGCAATTATGCTATTCCCAAGATGATTAAGGGAACTATTAGCGGATTTATTAAAAATACTGGTTCATCATTCACGACAGATGTGGCCCGGTAATGAGACACAGAGTTAAGTTGGGAGGAAATCATCTTCCTTCTTCAAACCCACTGATGTTTCTCCGTACATATAGGTATAACCTGGAGGCATTGAGGCCCTTTGTGACAGCGAGGACCCAGGCCAGTGGCCCTCCTGATGTTCCCCTTCTTAAGCCTGGGGCCTTTGCACTTGCGAATATCCAGCTGCCTGTCTTTATAATGTCAACTCTCATCTGTGGTCAAGTGAAGAGATCAGCCCAAGAGTCTAGGCCGAACTGGGACCCTAACTAATGGCATCCATTTTTTTTTTTTCCAGTTCTGTGTGTTTATCGCTCTGGAGAAAGAGAACCAGTTTGATCTCTTATTTTCATGAAGTGAGTAACAGTCAAAATGCAGCCTAGAGCAGATTAAGTATAGGTTGATAGCGTCAGTTGGCCTTGGCGGGGGAGGACACGTCCTGACCTTAAGCAGGAAGCAAAATATGCACAGTGTTAAGGGAAGCTACTGATGAGAGTTCCTGCCGAGAGAGAGGACCCCTAAGGAGCATAAGAGGAGTCTGGAAACTAACAAAAGCTTCCCTAGAGGGGCACACAGGTCAAAGTTTGGGCCAGCCCTGAGCTAGTTACGGCCCCTGTGGTCATTACCTCTGATCTGACAGAAGGCGTAAGGTTTCAAATTGGGCAGAGGAGCCATGGCTTCAGTCGCCCGTCTGACTAATGGACAGCATCTCCTTCCCTGATATTTCACTCGCAGATCTCAGAGAAGACTTCCACTTCTCCATTCCCTAGGGGAAGGCAGGCATGAGGGAATGGGAGGGAGAGAGGGGGAGAGAAGAGTAAGATGGAACTCTGGCAAATGGCAGTTGGTGAGGTGGAGTAGAGGGAGCCTGAGGATTGGGAACCCGGGTGTAAGCTCCAGGAAGAGGGAAAAGAGATAAGGGAGAGGAGGAAGGGAAAGCCACCCGAAGGCCTTAACATGGGGAAAGAGAGGTCTCACTGAATGACCCTGTGGAAAACGACTCATGGAAAAAGTCTGAGGCTGGTTTAAAATGATGGCTTATCCAGTTTGTCAGATGGGGGAGTGGGAGGGCCAAGTGGGATGGTGGAGGTACACAGAGGGCTTAGGACTCGGGGCCCCCGGCCTCCGCCTGCGAACCTTTACCCGGCACTGCTGTGTCATTTCACTGATTGATATGAGCGTTACAACATTTCTGATACAGCTACACTGTTGTGAAAATATGTCAGGTCCAGTGGTTCTCCAGTGGTTTCCTATTTCCCAGAATATACTCTGAAGTCCTTTCTGAGGCCTGCAGGATGCTTTAGGACCGAGTGGTACCTGCTTCCTCCTCTGACCTCACCTCCTTCCATTCCCCCCTTGCTTCCTCTCCCACTTACATCCTCTCTCGCTCGGACCGCTCTCTGCCCCTGTTAGTCTGCTAGGGCTGCCATAACAAAGCCCCCAGATTGGCGACTTAAACAACAGAAACGAATTTTCTCACAGTTCTAGAGTCTGGAAGTCCAAGATGGTGTGGCAAGACTGGTTTTCTCTGAGGGCCAGGTGGGAAAAATCTGTTCCGGGTCCCTGTCCTTGGTTTATAGGTGATCGTCTTCTCCCCATGTCTTCACACGATCTTCCCTCTCTGTATGTCTGTGTCCAAACTTCTTCTTCTTAAAAGGGCACCAGTCATTTGGATTAGGGCTCACCCTAATGATCTAATTTTAACTTATTACCTCTCTAAAGACACTATCTCCAAATACAGTCACGTTGTGCGGGAGTGGGGGTTAGGACTTCAACATATGAATGGGGGGAGGATACAGCTCAGCCCCAAACAGCTTCCTATCACAGAAGACTCCCTGACAACATCCAAAATAGTGTCCCTATTAGCTGACAGATTTTTAAAAAAGATTTTATTTATTTGACAGAGAGAGACACAGCGAGAGAGGGAACACAAGCAGAGGGAGAGGGAGAGGGAGAAGCAGGCTTCCCACGGAGCAGGAAGCCCCATGTGGGACTCGATCCCAGGATCCTGGGATCATGATCTGAGCTGAAGGCAGACGCTTAACTGACTGAGCCACCCAGGCGTCCCTAACTGACACACATTTATTCATTTATTTTTCGAAGGTCTTCCTCTATTTAATTTTTTTTTTAAAGATTTTATTTATTTGTCAGAAAGAGAGAGGGAGATCACAAGCAGGCTGCAGGCAGAGAGAGAAGCAGGCTCCCTGCTGAGCAAGGAGCCCGATGCGGGGCTCGATCCCAGGACCCTGGGATCATGACCTGAGCGAAGGCAGATGCTTAATGACTGAGCCACCCAGGTGTCCCTGGTCTTCCTCTATTTAAATGTCAACCCTAGAGGGACAAATTCTGTTTTGTTAACTGATACATCTCCAGTGCCTACCTAGTCGCTGCCTGGAGAGTAGCAGGCCCTCAATAAATATTCATGAACCAGTGAATGCATATTATGAAGCTATTGCAAATTACACTGCAAAACATCAACGACAGAAAAAGATGCTCACGGGATACTGTTAGGAAAGCATGTTAAAAACAACTGCGTGTGTAGCATTTTATTTTTAAATCATATGCATGTAATTTATCTTTATTAAAATAAAACTTGGAAATGCAACAAAACACTAATAGTGGGGTGGTTCTTGGTGTAGGATTTTGATTTATTTTGATTTCTCTCACTTATGTGTATTTTCTTATTTCTCTTCAAAGAATATATATTACTTTTGTACCAGGAAAAAACTTATTAAAAATTAACAGAAGATATTTTTGTCATGACTTTTAGCTGGCTATTAAGAGGAAAAAATACATTATTAATCCTTTTTGTGGGGACACAGTGAATGGGCAGTCTCTCAGAGCACAGACTACGGAGCCAAGTCCTCACTTTCTACTTTCTAGATTTGTCTTCTTAGGCACGTCGGTCACATGCACTGAGTCCCTGTTTCTCATCTGCAAAATGCAGTAATAGTGGTCCACAGAAGACTTGGGCTGTCTTTCATCCCTGACTAGAATTTGATTTTTCTCATCTCAATGATTTGGAAATTTCAAGACACCAAGGATCAGAGACCAGTCCAAGGGTTTGGCTCGCCCTCTCTTCCCTGCCCAGGGCAGGCCAAGCAGTATCCAGATAACCCTCCAATTGTTTCTGGGCTTAAGACCTGGTCTGAGGAGAGGTGAGTGAGGCACTTGCCACAGGAGTCCCATGTAAGGGGGCACAAACACTCAGTAATTAAGATAGATAGATAAATAAGTAGCATGTTTTGAAAAATAAAATTATGTTAAAAATCTATAATGAACAAAATACCAACAATTTTAATAAAGATGGGATAAGTATTACCAATTTCCCCTTTGCCTCAGGCTCCATTATGGCTCAATGTGTTACTGCTTCCAACCCATAGCCTGAAGGTAGGGAACCTGCAATTATTCAAATCATTATTAATTACTACTCAATTATAATTAATTATCCAAAGGATCCTGAGCCTCAGAATCGCCATTGTTCACTCTGTGATTGTTTTGGCTTCTAGTCAAGCCCCTGTAGGGATACCCATAGAGAAAGGCGTATTTTTCTGACCCTGTTTATTTCTTTCTCCTCTAGAGACACCTAATCCCAAATGCAGACTAATCAGCCATCTTACCTCACCGAAGACTCTTAGGGGCAAGCGTCTCCCTATTCTTTTATAGAAACATAAATTGCCAGCAAAGTATGATCTCTACCCAAAAGAGTGCTAAGCAGAGTTTGCAGATGTGGCAGGCTCCTCCCTTGATACTTTTGGGGAAGGGCACATAGACCTTGGCATACCTTGCTTCAAAAGTAGGCAATAGCAAACAGCATGCTCCTTCCATCTACTTCCCGGAAGGAAAAATCCTTATGTAATGGGGACAGATGGGTCAATGGTGCCAGGTGGAGAGTTGCCCTGAGGGGCTTTCATATTACCACATCCTGAGATTTTGGTGGCTATATTAGTTTATGCATGTAAAGCACTTCACAGTGCATGTTCGCAGGGAAATTACTAGTTAAACATAGTAATGACGGTAACATTTAAAGTCATGTTTTCATGCGATGGTTTCATTTTACACTGGACACTTCATTTGCTGAAACCATAGATTCTAAGTTGCTCTACCAAAGTAATCACTAGAAAGATGCGACGTTGTCAGCATGTAGATTTTAGGAGATTTCTCCGATTGCTCCTAAATTTGATTTAATGTGAATGCTATTTTCAAACATACAATTCGAAACATCACAAAACGCACGTAACCAATGGCAAATTTGTTTCTGAAAGCACCTGCAGAAATCTGTGTTCTTGCTAACTACTAAAACACTCAGAGAGCAAGGAGGGAAAGGGATCGCTTAGATGCCAGGTAGTGCAGAAGACTTAGATTTGGTTACAGCACATTCAACATGATCCATTGTAAGGTGATGATCTGGACAAACTTGATAATAGTGAAGGAACTGGCTTGGTGGCGGGTGGGGGGGGGTTGTTTTAATTGAAGGAATGTTGCTCACCACGCCTCTCCCTCCCCCACATTTTTATATTAAATCGTGTTTACCAGAGAAAGGAAACCCACTGGGATTTTATATTTGCGTCCAATAAGTCTGACTACTCTGAGACCACCACACCCTGAGGGATACCCAACCAGTCCCTGATGTTCTGGCCTGGCAGACCAGGCCCCTGATGTGTGAGCGAAGAAGCTGCCTGGGCCCTCGGGCCGCAGGACTCACGACCTGCAGAAGGCCGGAGGAGCCCAGCCGACAGCCAGAACTGCGGCTCCAGACCCCAGGTGAGCCATCCTGGCCAGCTCCAGTGGCCAGACTCGCTCCAGCTGAGGCCGCGGGGGTGCTGGGGCGCTCATGCCCAGTTCTCACCCTGTCCTGCCTGCTGTCCTCACCCACACACACTGAGGGCGTTATAAAATAGCTGTGGTTTTAAACAACGCAGTCAGGGAACCGAAACTAGAAGCAGAGGCACAAAAGAGAAGAGAGAATACCGAAAGATAAGGAATGGTTACAGTCGCTCTTGAATTGTGATTGTTGGTCCTCGCAGATTCAAATTTTTTCATTCAAGGATCCTCTCATTCCAGAAAAGTGTATGAGAGAGCTGTAAGCCAGGCATTATACTTAGTGCTGGGGATACAAAACCTGAATAAAATAGCTCTGTCCTCAGGGGAGTGCCTAGTTTAATGGGGGTGGGGGGAGGCGGTTCAAACAAGTAAGCAATTCTCATACAATGTGATACAAGGCTGCATCCTGGCCAAGGTTTGCAGAAGGGACTGATTGCCCCGAAGATGCAGAATTTTAGTCTTAAGGAAGTCAGAGAAGCTTGGCCGCAGGCTCTGCTTGATATAAGCCCCAGAGCCCGAGTAGAGGTTGACCCAATGGCCCAGGTGGGGCAGCTGCAACACGCCAACAGGCAGACTGGGGTGGGGTGCGGGCTTCAGCTGCTACCGCTTCTGTTGTCTCAGTTTTCCTTTGCCTCTTCTCGGCCCAGCATTGGCTCTATAACCAGACTATCTTTTTTTTTTTTTTTTCCAGAAGAGTATTCTATGTTATCTGCATAGTAAATAGAACAGAGAAGACATAGCTCATGGGATGTGGGGCATCACTCAGAGAAGCACCCTTACAGAAGCGGGGCCTGCTCAGCAGAGGGGCCAAAGCCCTAGCTTCCCCCCTCCCCAAATGCAATCTGAGTTGTTCGTTTTGTTTTTGCTGTTGTTTTTCTAAGTGCACTTTCTCTACAAACATGTCTCTTAAGACAAATTTCCTGGTCCCTACATCTATCCAGTTGGCCATCCTAATCCCTTATGATAGAAAATTCTAGAGGTAGTGCAGGGTGGACTCCGCACTGTGAGGATAAAGATGGATCTGTCTCCACAATAGGGCAATAGAGTCATCACGAGGAAAAGATCATGCCCTAAAATCTATGAGCTCTGTTCCTAGGGGACAAACTGGGTTAAAAAGCCTTCTTTAAACTTTTCCCTGCTGTCAAGTTTAATGAGACTCCTCCTCCTACAGTGTTTCTAATATCAACTGGACTTCAGGAAGCTGCTGTCAAAAAGGCTACCCGAAGACACGGAGGGGAACGTGTTAGATCACTGCAAGGAAAAGGTTCTAACTTCAGTAAGCCACCTTGGCCAAGGATTCCATTTTAAGAGCAAAACTGACACATCTAAGATTGACACATCTTAAAAGCAACAAGGTATCACTCAAGTGAAACAAGTGGAAATAGTGAAGCCTGTTGGGGTGGGGTGGGTAAGGAGGATCCGCAAGATAGGGGAAAACAACTGAAATCATTTAATGTATTTATTTCTACTCAACCTAGTTCTTTTTTTTTTTTTTAAGATTTTATTTATTTATTTGAGAGAGAGAGAACACCAGTGGGCTGAGGGGCAGAGGGAAAAGAAGACTCCCTTCTGAGAAGGGAGCCTAATGCAGGGCTTAATCCTGGGACTCCGGGATCACAACCTGAGCCAAAGGCAGACGCTTAACCGACTGAGCCACCCAGGGACTCCTCTACTTGGCCTTGTTCTAAAGTGGATTTGGCAGTGAGTTTATTTCCGGGGCAAGCGTGCAGGTCAGCTCTTTCTAGAAACTAGTTAAGTGCAGATCACATGCCTTTATAGCCTTTGGATCTGGGAGTAGAACTGGCATCTGCTTCAGAAAACGAGCCTGAACAGCTGTGGGCTAAGATTTTAGATTACCTGTAGCACTTAGACAAATGCAGCTGGAAGCAAATAAGCCATTAAACAGCAAAGAAGAGAAAAGGCTCCAGGAAAAGCAAAAAGAAAATCCTGGGCTCTTAAAACTATAGGCCCTCCCTAGAACTTGTCCTAGAAAGTGCCCCGATGTTTGGAGTTGTAATCACAGTGGACATTCGGGGCCAGAATTTTGAGGCACTGGAGAGTTTTCTTAAGTATAATCACCAGCACTATCAAATGCCCCACTTACTGAAAAATACCAATTATAATTTTCTAAAGTCAGGAATGAGAAAAGTCAAGTTGTTCCACGTCAGATCAGATATAGTAATAATTCTTAGCATTTTGTCATTGAGAATATGGTGATAAGGGTAGATTCTCTGCCCAGAAAAAAATGTACATATTACTTACACACAAAATCCTATTCTATGACTAGTCATTATAGTCAAGATGGAATCCAATTAGTCACAACACACATATGATATATATTCCTAATCACTTGACTGCCATAAAATCTTTCTTGCATCTAAGCTAGTTTTGTTCTATAGCTTAAGCCTCGCTCCACTTTTTCTGTCATCTTAGCTTAAAAGATCATTACAGAACTCTTTGTATAAATTTTCATATATGCTTGCAAAGGGATATGAAATTTTATCATGATCCCTTTTGCTTTAAGCTGAAACTTCTCTAATCTTTCCTTACAGATTGTAGCATAGAGTGCTAGTTACTGTCCAATACCCAGTTATCCCTTCTGCATTAGTTACTCAGCTATATGATTATGTTTTCTGAGTCTTTCTTGCAGCTACATGTGGCCATATGACCAAGCTTTAAATCAATGATATATAAGTTCTATGCTATGTGCATCTTCTTAAAAATCTCCATTCTTTTCCCCCACCCTGATGTCTGGAATGAAGAAAAAAAAAGTTAGGCAGGAGAGGAAAATTAATTATAGTCTATTATATGGCTCAAATAGAATAGAATACAAGGCCCTAAAAATGTAACTACCAATTATTAATCTAATTAAAGAGGCACCTGGGTGGCTCAGTCATTAAGTGTCTGCCTTGGGATCAGGTCATGATCTCGGGGTCCTGGGAACCAGCCCTGCCTGGGGCTCCCTGCTCAGCCAGGAGCCTGCCTCTCTCTCTCTCCCTCTGCTGCTCCCCCTGCTTGTGCGCACGCTCTCTCTCTCTCAAATAAATAAATAAAATCTTAAAAAAAAAAAATTCCTCCCAGGGGATATTCAGCCATCAGTAGGCACATGCAAGGTCTCAGGTTCTATCACAGAATCAAACTCTGCTTAATTCAAATCACATTACTACTCTTTGCTTCCCTTTGTTCTATCATCGGAGGACAGAGTTTTTTCTTAATGCTCTCCAGTGTCCTCTTCAAACAAAATATTTTAAAATCTATTTTTATAACAATGCTTTCCAATGTTTTCTTAGCAAGATTTAAGATTCTTTCATTTTCAAGGTCATACATATCTATTTTGATGTGTGTCTATTGTTAAATGCAAGCACTATTTTATAACATAATCTTAGGCATTGTCTCAAGTCTACAAGAATCATCCAAAATGGCATTTGTAGGGGTTCCTGGGTGGCGCACTTGGTTAAGCGACCGACTCTTGGTTTTGGCTGGGGTCCTAATCTCAGGATTGTAGGATCGAGCTCGTGCTGGGCTCCATACTCAGTGCAGAGTCTGCTTGGGATTCTCTCTGCTCATCCTGCCACATGCTCATGCACTCTCTCTAAAATAAATAAATTTGGGGGGCACCTGGGTGGCTCAGTTGGCTAAGTGTCTGCCTTCAGCTCCGGTCATGATCCTGGGGTCCTGGGATCAAGCCCTATGTCTGGCTCCCTGCTCAGTGGGGAGTCTGCTTCTCCCTCTGCCCCTCCCCCTGCTTGTGCTCTTTCTCTCAAATAAATAAGTAAAATCTTAAAAAAAAAAAAAATCTTAAAAAAAATAAACAAAATGGCATCCCATGACATTCCTAGAACTTCAGACAATATTATTATTATCATGGAATGTAGTCACTGAGGATTTAACAAGATATTCACTGAAACCTAGACTTTACTGAATCTTTTGCCATTCTACTGTGGTTTCCCACATTTCAATTTATTGCCTATTTTTGTCCTCAAACCTTATTTACATCTTTTAAACAGTTAAATTAAGCATTCATCATCTCTGCTTCTCTGATTTTTAGATCTTTATCTTTTTTTTTTTTTTCTTTTGAGTATAGTTGACACACAATGTTACATTAGGTTCGGGTGTGCCTGCTTCTCTGATTTTTGAGATTACCTTTTCTTTCTGCCATCCTAATAAAGGGGGACATTCCTCCCTTCGGTCCTTTTTTGGGTACCTTATGTGGTTAAAGGGTTTGTAAATGTTCATACTTTTTGCAATTACATGTCATTTTCTTCTTATTTTTGTTTTTACTTGCACCCCAGAGTTGATGCAATTTCTTTTAACTTTGGGGGGGGGAATAATAGCCCCATCTACTTTTGCGACATACCTGTTTATACTAGAGCTCCTTGATTCATGGTCAAATCTCTCTACAATTTACCCACCTTTGAGGGAAGATATTTACATTTTGTAAATAAGTATATTGAGCTTTTATAAAGTGCTGACTTCTCTACACATTGTCCTCTCTTTCCCAGAGGAGCTTTCCAAATAGAAGCTTATTAAAATAGAGAAACATAGAGTCACCAGATGAGCACTTCCTAAGCCTCTCCTTTATCAGAAATGTCTGTGTGGCCACACAGGTCCTTTCTTCTTCCTTGCTTTCCTATCAGTCCAAAGCTAATCTATCCCGGCTCTGGAGTACATCCACTTCTGCCTCCTTGGGGACCTTGCTTCCTTAATTCTCTCATCTTCTGTAACTTCAAACTTTTTTTCTCCATTGACTCTTACCTTTAACATATAAATAGACTCACTTTTTTGGGGGGTGGATCTTAAAAAAGAAATCCTTGATCATACATCTCCCTCTAACTACTACGCATCTCTCTTCTCAGTCAAATGTTTGGGAAGAGAAGCTCTCGGTTCTGGTCTTCCCTGTCTCACCTCCGATTCATTTCTTTATTCACTACCTGCCATCTGCCTCACACACATCCTCAGTCTCCCAGTTGCCATAGCCAATGGCATTTGTAACTTTCCCACCCTTGACTCTTCAGGGATTTGCTTATTGCATGCCTACTGGCCAGGCACTGTTCTAGGTGCCGCCCTGTAATGAGAGGCAGATGTGACCCCCACCCTCACGGGACTCACTTGATCCATCAGCCATTCCTGATTAACACTCAGGTCCCTTGAATTCACAGGTCACCTTTTCAGGCTTTACTTAAATGCCGCTTAAATCTCTCTATTCTCCAGTCTTTCTTTTTTTAAAATCTTTTTAATTACACACATCTTTTTAAGACAATCATTTCTGTACCCATGGCTTAAATTACTTTCTATATATTCTAATGACAACACAATTTTACATGTTTTTTCATTT
Organism: Mirounga angustirostris; assembly: GCF_029215605.1. Lineage (NCBI taxonomy): Eukaryota > Metazoa > Chordata > Mammalia > Carnivora > Phocidae > Mirounga > Mirounga angustirostris. The sequence goes on from NW_026991711.1 coordinate 167,457,874, forward strand.
AAGTTTTATTTTACATAAAACGCTTCATTTACTAAAACTATAGATTCCAAGTTGTTCTATGAAAGTAGTCATTAAGAAATGTTATATTCTTGGGCGCCTGGGTGGCTCAGACGGTTAAACGTCTGCCTTCGGCTCAGGTCATGATCCCAGGGTTCTGGGATCAAGTCCCGCATCGGGATCCCTGCTCCTTGGGAGCCTGCTTCTCCCTCTGCTTCTCTCTCTCTCTCTCTCTCTGTCTCTCATGAATAAATAAATAAAATCTTAAAAAAAAAAAAAAGAAATGTTATATTCTTAGCGTGTCAACTTTAGGAAATTTCCCCATTTACACTTTTTTTCTTTTTTGGTTTAATATGCGTGTTATTTTTGAAAATACAGGTTGGGCTATCACAAAACAGACTTAATCAAAAGAGGTATATATCCAACTTTCCACCAGAGAGCTCCTTTTGGGTGTTCCACTTAACAGGCGAAAATTATCTTCCTCCTCAAGCCTGTTCCTCTTCCTGTATTCTATCTGGGAGAGAGTCACTGTTGTCTACCCCATCCTCCAAGCCAGGACCCTAGCAGCCATTTTTGCCTCCCCCTTCACTTCTCCCTCCATATCTAGTCATCAAGCCCTTTGATTCTACCTCCCCAAAGATCTGAAGTCCTTTCCCTCCACTTCAGTCACTGCCACCGCCTTCTCTCCTAGTTGAACTTAAAGTCTCTGAACTGGTCTTGTTGCTTCCTTCAGTCTTTACTTTCTCAAGTGACCTCCCTACAAACAATCTGATAGTGACTCCTCGACTTCATATTATTCAGTTGTCTCATGTTTGCAGGATAAAATCCATCCTCTTTCCCCCAGCATCTACTTTGGGGTCAGATAGATCTAGGTTTGAATCTCAGGCTCAAGCCCTTTCCGGCAGTCTGACCTCAGACAGTTGGACTCTCTAAGCCTTTGTTTTGTCATCTGTGTGAGCTCACTGAGGGCAGGAGGGTTTCCTGCATACAGTGCCTAGCATGTGGGAGAGAATGTTGAATGAAGGGAAAACACTTCAAAATCTACATTAGAAAACTGTCCTTCCTCAAAAAAAAAAAAAAAAAATCCTGAAGTTTTACTTCTATCTTTACTTTCTGGTAATCACGATGAGGCGCCTGTGGTGATCTGCACTATCTAGGATCAAATCCTGGCCCCACACCTGAGCAATCACGTGGCCTTAGGAATGTTATTTCATCTCAATTTCTTCTGTAAAATCTGTAAAAGGATTATTTTTGAGGGTTAAATGAATACCTCACTTGGAATGGGGTTGGGCACACACTTAAGTGCTTGCCAAACGTTAACTATCATTATCATCATCAAATCAGGACCGTGTCACCCCGCTTTGTGGTTCTCAATTTTGTATGAGAAAATCGTGCTTTATGCGCTGTTGGCCAAAGAAGATGAACCTGGAAACTCCTGTCGTGGAAGGGAGAAAGAGAAGGGAGAAAAGCGAGTTGGTGAATCCCAGCGCCTCTGGGCTGGGAGGGACGAGTTCGGTCCCTATTTTACGGATAACGAAAGGGAGGGTAACCTGTCCTCGAGTCTCATGCAAGACACACAGCCACAGCGCTTTGTTGAGAGCAGGACCAGGGCTCCGGGAGTTGCTGTGGTCAAGTTGCAGGCGGAAACTAAAACTTGGAAGGCAGCAGAGGAGAAGCATTTAGTTACAAAACGGTCAACAATTCGGGTGGAACAAAGTTCGGTGACCAATACATCAAATGAGTCAGCTGTCAAACGGCGGAACCGAGTTGCTGAGGGAATCGGCTCTATACTGACAAGGCTTTCTATAAAGCCCACCGACCCAGGACGGCTTGGAGTAACAAACGCCTGCTGCGCTTCCCGCAGAACCGGAAAGCTCCCGGCTGCGCGAGATGAATGGAAACCCGAGTCCGTGGCGCGCCGCGCGGGGGGCGGAGCAGCCGCGGGGCAGGGGCGGGGCACTATGAGTCACGTGCCTCCGCTCCGAGGCGGGCGCGTGGAGGGAACTCTGAGCGTGATTGGTCCGTTGTAACCAGGTGACCATAGAATGCGTTCCGGTTGGCAGGTGCCAGCCAGGCAAGCGGACTTCAGTCGGGAGGTGGCGGCGGAAGGAGGAGGAGCTCCGGCCGCGCTCTCTCCCGGCAGTGGCTGCGCTTTTCAGCGCTTGTCGGGTCCCCACCCCTTTTAAATAAGCCGGGCTGGTCGCCGCCCTCACAGACTAGTTGGCTCGGGGGAGGCGGCGGCGGCGGCGGGGCGGCGGCGGGGGTGCGGCCGGGCCGGAGCCCTGCCCGGGGCCCGGCGGCGGGGCGGACCGGCGGGCAGCGGGCGAGGCCGCGCCTGTATGCGCGGCGCAGCCCCGGCGTAGCCCGGGGCTGCCGGTGCCGACCGCGCCATTGTTGGGGGAGGGGGTAGCTGCTGAGCGCGGCGGAGTCAGGGGCGAGCGAAGGCGGCGAGGAGTGGAGGCGCCCCATGGGGAACACGTTGACCTGTTGCGTGTCCCCCAATGCCAGCCCCAAGCTGGGCCGGCGCACGGGGCCGGCGGAGCCCGACTACGAGTCTGAGATCTACGAGGCGGCGGCCGGGGACGCGGTGGCAGTAGCGCCGGCGCCTGCTGCCGTGGAGCCCGCCGAGTTGGATTTCGGAGCGGGCGAGGGCCACCACCTGCAGCACATCAGCGACCGGGAGATGCCTGAAGGTAAGGAGGAGGCGGGCACCTCTCGTCCGTCTCGGGGGCCGGCGCTGTCCGCTCTCGGGCGGTCCCCCGGGACGGAGCCGCCGCCTCCGGCTCCTTCCTGCCGGGAGCCGGCTTTCCCAGGGCTGGGCGCCGGGGATGCAGGCTGGCTCTGCTTGACGTCCCCACCCCTTGTTCTTTCCCCGTCGTGTCCAGCCAGTTGCTCTCCCTCTTCCCTGCCCCGAACGCTCAGTCCTTTCCCCTATTCCCATTTCCCAGCCCGGCCTGAGACCCTACAGTCCGCAACCCCTTCCTGTTTGTCGGTCTACTTAACGTGTCCGGGGACTTTATAAAGACTTTTTGGTATATTCACTCCCCAAAATGTAAATATCCCAACTTCAGAGTATCCTTACCAAAGCGAAGAAACCAGGTAAGAGCCTGAGGGTATTCTTCCTCGCACCCGTTAAGGTACTTAATACGCGGGACAGTTCAGACGTATTGGTAAGGATTTGTTATTTAAATTCAAAATAGAGATTGGCCTGTGAGAGTCTATGTGGTCTTCTTAAGTAGGCTGTTTTCAACAGCCTCGATAGAGGCTGCCTTCCTCTAACTATAATTTGAAGACAGACGGAAAGAAAATGATGGGAGGAAGGGGCTTGAAATAACTGTGAACGGTGTGAAATGTTACTGCCAGGGCTGCGACAATAGTTTTTATACCGAACGGAGAACCCAGGGAGTTCTCATTACTTTAAAATTCCCATTTTGACCCAAATATGTCTTCAGCCCTACCTCAGTGACTTAACAGACTTCACTAACTTGTTGCCTGTTCTAAAAATGAGAGGCAGGGTGGTTCATGAGATTATTGGTCAGAAGTTTCCAAAGAGAAAAAAAAAAAAACCCATAAATTTAGACTTAATTTGTAATATAAAGGTTTGGTAATTAAGGTGTCATCTTGGGGCGCCTGGGTCGCTCAGTCGGTTAAGTGCCTGCCTTCTGCTCAGGTCATGATTCCAGAGTCTTGGGATCAAGCCCCTTATGGGGCTCCCTGCTCAGCAGTGAGTCTGTTTTTCCCTCTTCCTCTGCCCCTCCACCTGCTTGTGCGTGCACGCTCTCTCTCTCTCTCAAATAAATAAATAAAATCTTAAAAAAAAAAAAAAAGGTGTCAGATTTTGCACAAGAATGTTTGTCTCCTAATCTCCCTCTCCTTCTCAGCCCCCCCCCCCTCCCCGCCTGTAGAATCTTGTTCAACTTTAAGAATGTTGGGGTAAAAGTTCTTCTGACTAACTGTTGGGGGAGGGGGAGAGAAAAGAGGAAATGTTTGATTTTTGCCTCTGGAATTTTGGAAAGGGATAACTAGGTAAAGATAATTCTGAGTATCTTTAATGAAGTCTTACATCCTTTGAAGTAGAAAACATTGTATCATAAAGATGTTAAAGCCCCATTAGCCCATTTGTTTCATTGAAGTGCCCCAGTTTATTTCATTATTTCCTAGAGGAAATGTCTTGTAGCTCTTTTTCTAAGTAAACTTTAGTTGGGCTGTTAATTTCTTTGAGTTATAATAATTAAGCCTGTGGATTTACCCATATGATGGACATGGCTTTGTAACTGGAAAGTACTGCTTTTTCAGAATATTGAAGTATTGTAAAAGAATGAACAAATTATATGAACTAATTGTACTTTTAAACACAAAGCATGTAAGGACTTGAGAAAACTTCCGCTCTGCTTGGTGCTGTAAGGTAAGCCTCTGAGTGATTTGACAAACTAGTTAGTAGATGGGTAGTGTTGGATGAGAGACCAAAGTTGGACCTTTTTATAATTCTTTGAAGATTTGCAACACATCTTCGTGTCCGCCTCATTTGGCCCTTCCAACTACAAATAAGGCCCGTGTGTATTCTCCCTGTGTTGCTGATGAAGGAGGAGAGACTCCAAGATGGGCAATGACTGTGTAACACAGCTACTGAACAGAAGAGACTGACATGGAGGTGATAGATTGCCAGATTCAGTTCTAGGGATGCCTAAGAAACTCTAGAATGCATCTGGTATTTTATTATTCATCCATACGATAGGCCTATCTCCACTCACTTGTTTTGATTATTTCCATTCAAAGTTTATTGTTCACAATTCAGAAGCAACTTTTACCTCTCCCTCCTTTGTCTGTAATCATTACAATAGATAAGACTAAAAGTAGAAGCCATGATAGAGCCTAGATTAACCAGTCAGATAAATGGGTTGATGTGTTTAAAAGAGTTTGTTTGGTGATCTCTAATTAAAGCCAAGAATGCCCTGGACAGAGGAGCATTAGGAAAAGCTGATAAGGTAAGGTACCCAGTATTAAGCATAGGACTATAAGGAGTGTTAAACCGGAAAAGTTAAAAAAAAAAAAAAAAAGTTCATGAATACACAATTTACCTTTTGTGTTTAACATGATAGTTAAAATTCAGTTTGTCTTAATTTTCTTTGGCGTTCAATAAAATGATAAGAGAATCCTCAATTTCAGCATTTGCCTATTAGGTTTCCATAGAAACAAGGTCAGAACACCAAATATAAAGTACAGGCACATTGAGAGTTTGCTTTTAATGTCTTTATTTCCGGCATTTTTATATCAGTTTCCCTGGAAACTAAGAAATACCTACTTAAATATAAAACATTTTGGCTTTTCTACGATGAAGAATTTAATTGGTTCATTTCTTAGACAAAATCATCCATACATAATGTTGTGCCTTGTTTTTCTGAAACATTTCAGAAGAACATGATTTCTTCAAGCCATTTCAAAGAGCTATTCCTAAGAACCTAGTGTAGATTTCATATAGACTCAAAAGAATTTTTCTACTACCTTACCTTTATCTAACAGCATTTCCACAATAACTGATGGTAGGATCAATAACACAAAATAAGACACTAACATCGTATTATCCGGCCTTATTACTGTTCATCAACTTTTCATACAGCTTTTTATGTTCCGACCTTAGAGGCTTCACTAATTTGCTGGCCAAAAATGCTCTCTCAAGTGACCCCTTCTTCCCCCTTCCCCTGAGGAGTGGGGAAGGAATTGGCAATATGATGTGGAAAAACCTCTGAGCAACAGAGCTTTCCTCTTTCCAGTAGCTATTTTAAACACATTTTTTTTTTTTTTGCTGACAATAGGCGTTTGCTGTAAAAGGTTTAGAAAATACAAAAAAGTCATTCACTTAGAATATCCAGAAGTTTTATTAATATTTTAGTGTTTATTCTTACTAAACCTTTCATATGTATATAAACAACATTTTGTTTATTTCACAAAAAGAGATAACTCTTTATTTTTGCTGCTTTATAACTTTTTGTTTTAAAGACAAATAATGACCTAGAGCTCCTGGAACTGTGCTTGACACCTAGAAAGCACTCCAGGATGTATTTCCGTGGAGCTGCACAAAGCTCTACCACATGCCTTTTAATAACGGTTTAGTGTGCCATTAAATGCTTGGAGCACCATTCATTTACCTACCCTTTATGGTTGGGCATCTCTTATAGTAAAGCAGAACAGAATCCCATTATCATGCTTTATTCCGGGGACGCAGATAAAAACTGGTGCATTGTACCACTCTTTAGAATTCAGATGGTATATACTTTGTCTTATGACTTAGTCATTTTGTAGGTAAAGTACTTTAACATTAAATGTCCTTACGCCAAATTGAAGTTACTGTTGGTTTTTCACTGGATGTTAGAATTCCTCTTTGAGATTTTTGTGGTTCTTGGTAGCCTGTCTTGTGTCTTTAATTCGGAATAACTACTACTCTAAGAGATCTGAAAGTAACGCTGGTCTAAGATGACTAATCAAAAGAAGCATTAGAAGAAATCTTAGTTGGGAAAACTGGGAGAAACTTAACTGGGTTTGAGTACACTGAAACAGATGTTTTTTGGGCACTGTTCCAGATGCAGGACAGACAGTGGTTTACAGGATAAAGCCCCTACCCTTCACCCCTTACCTTCTGGAGGGACCTAGGGGCAGACAGCACATGAATAAGGAAAGAACCTCAGGTAGAGAGGTGCTGAAAGAAAGTGAAAGAAGGCCAAGGATGGGGGAAGGGCAGGTTTACAAGATGTGGCTAAAGACTGCGGCTCTCAAGTGACAAGTACACAGCCCTGAAAGCGAGAGGGAGCTGTGGGAGGATGTGGGAGAAGAGGCTTCCGAGCAGAGTCCTCACATGGGAATGTGCTGGTGCAGGCACAGGACAGAGACACGGGCACGGCAGCAGCAGGGTGAGAGGGATGCCAGCAGGGATGTGGTGGGTTCAGACCTCGTGTGCCCATCGGGCCTTCACAAAAAATAGGGATCTTAGTTTAGTTGGAATGGGAAACCAGTGGAGGATTATATGCCGGGGAATGAGCTTAATTCTTTAAAAAACGAAACACAAAAACAACAGGCTAGCCGCTGTGTGAGAATGTGTAACATAGGCATGGGTGGAAGCAGGGAGACCAGGTAGAAGGCTGGTGCGGTAGAGGTGAGAGCCAAGAGTGGACTGAACAGAAAACCATTCAGGCCTAAACTATGGACTGACTTATAACAAAGATATGAAGGGCAAGTCACAGAAAAAGAAATGCAGATGACCCTTAACCATGTCTTCATGCATATGTGAAATGCAAAATAAAACTATACTGTAGCTTCTCTCCTATTGAGAGAAAATCCAGTGATGCCACATTCTTTGGTGAGACTGTGAAAAAACAGTTATATTCATATATTGCTGGTGGAAATGCAAAATGGTTTGACCCCGTGAAGGGGAAATCGGCACAATCTCACAACGTTGCAGATACGTTTAATCCAGAAACCCTATCTCAAGGAATTTATTCTGAAGATATACTCCACAAATATGAAAACCACATATTCACTGAGTTTTTGTTTTAATATTTTCAAAAGCAAAGTATTAGCAATAACTCAAATGTCCGGTAGGAGCTGGTAAAATCAACTGGTACATCCACATAGTGGAGAGCTATGGAGCTGTAAAAAAGAGCAAGGTCTTCACTGTTGTGAAGTGATCTCCAGGATATGTCACATGGAAAAAGCAAGGAGAGGACATAACAGTAATCTACATGACAGAAGCAAGGGAACTAGGTATTTGCTTAAAGAAACCAAAATCACTGAGAGAAATTCTTACTGATTGTGTGACTTTTATTCCTTTCCCTTTACTGTTAGCCGAAGCACATATTTGCTTAAGGTGGTATTTGGGTGTGAGTAATGAGTGGGCATTTCATACACTTTCTAATGAAATGCTAAATGTTCACTTTTTGCTTATGAGTTCATTTGTAAAAGCTTTGTTTTGTCATTTATTGTGCTTTATAGGTATATCGATTGTTCTTGCATTTCTTTTGATCCTCACAATGTTTTGAGTTACATAGTATAAGAATTAAATGTTTTACACATGAGAAGACAAGCTCTCAGAGGTATAAACTGAGTTGTCCAAGTTTTAAAAATGAGGCAATAGATCAGGGATATAAATTACAGATATATGACATACTGGAATAGAATTTATTGAATGACTTATCATGTGGGCTACTTTGGATACTACTTTTTTTTCTCACCCTTGTGTGTGTGTGTGTGTGTATTAAAGTAATTAAGCTTTAGAATTAAAATATTAACATTGCCCAGTGTGAAATAAAAATAAAGGTAACTTGCAGCCCAGAAATGTTCTTTGAAGTTCAAGAAACTGAGCAAAAATACTCGTTAGAAGTGTATAAAGGAAGAAAGGTGTACTTCACTCTATGAAATGTCACATCTCTGCTACAGTCCCTAAACATGGATTGAGAATTAAAACAAGGCAAGACTGAGAACCAAGGTAGACGCAGGTACAGAGGTGGCTTGGAAGCCAGAGTTAAGAAGCAGAAGAATTAATTAGGAATTACCTGGAAGGGGTGGACTCAGGGATAAAATCATCAGTGTACATGGTAATTGTAAGACTTGAAATATTTGTGTTAATGGGCCATAAAATGAACACAGTGTACTGGATAGGGATGATAGCATAGTTCAGTAAATGCAGGAAGCCTTAAGTGAACAGGTGCCCAGCAGTTGGCCCAGAAACTGCTGACATCTTCTATTTAATTGGAATATATTGAAATCAATCTCCTTGTGAAATACGCTGCTCTGACAGTTTCTTGGTCACTACCTTCTCTCCCCAATATTTTGACATTTATTGACATTTATAGTTGCATAATTTTACATATTTAGCCTTTGATAATGCATTTCATTTTTTCTAAGTTGCCTGTATTTTCACATTTTTAACATCTGTACATCTTATAACTGGGGGAATCTTAGATTAAGGGAAAAGCAGTATTGCATGTCAGTGGTTTTTATAGATTTCCTCTGTATTTACATTAAGATCCAAGTTTAATTTTTTTTTGAAGTCCTTTTCCTACATCAACCTGTCATGCTGTCAAATTAAGTTGCAATTTAAATTGATTTAAAAAAGTGATGGGTCTTAAAATACAATTTGAATCATAACTTCTAATCATGAACTCAGGAGTATTTCTCTTAGGTTGAAACATTCTTAGAGGTTTCTAAAGTAATTTGGGGGGCGCCTGGGTGGCTCAGTCGTTAAGTGTCTGCCTTCGGCTTGGGTCATGATCCCAGGGTCCTGGGATCGAGCCCCGCATTGGGCTCACTGCTCGGCGGGAAGCCTGCTTCTCCCTCTCCTGCTCCCCCTGCTTGTGTTCCCTCTCTCACTCTCTCTCTCTCTGTGTCAAATAAATAAATAAAATCTTTAAAAGAAAAAAAAGCAATTTGGGGTAGGTTCACATACAAGATGTACAGTAATTTCATGCCATCTCTCTCAGTCACTGTGCATATGTGCATGTTGGTGGGAAGTGGTGACACTTTGCTTAATAGTTGGCAGTCTTACCTTTGTGATAGTGCAAGCAGGGTAGTACAGTTGATCACAGTTGTCTTAGGTTCTTGAGAAAACAGTAATGGACAGTGCAGAAACACTGTGTCCTCTGAGTTTAATATCTAATGGCTTAAGTATCCATTCTGTAAAATAGAAATGTGGTTTTTGTCATTAGCAAAAAGTGCAAGTTATATAGAAAATTGTCATAGAGTAGAGACAGAAGATTACTATTTTCTGAAAACCTCATGCAAATTGACAACATTTTAGGGTCCTCGTAGGTGTAATACATATAATACATACAAGTGATAGGCAACTCACCAAAGTGGAAATAACACTGGTAACTGTCAGGAAAATAGTCAAACTGTGTAATCAGAAATGCAAATTAGAGACCGTGAACTTCCTCATTTACATCAGTAGGAATTTTTTCTTTCAAGTATTGGAAGTTAGGGTGGGAGTGAAAACTGGTGCAGTTGATAGCATTATATACTAATATGCTCACACCTTTTTTAGAAAGCAGCTTAATTGGTATTATACATTGAGCCATGACAATGATCTAACCTTATGGTCTACTCATCCCATTTTGGAGATCTTTCCTAAGGAGATAAAAACAAAATTATTTTTAAAAAACTATGTATGGGAAGGTTTTCCTCATAATATAAGAATAAAAGTTTGTAAGGGCCTAAACCCTAAGAGGGGATTGACTAAAGTATAGGAATAACACTTGGTAGGCCATTGTGTATCCATTAAATAGTAAGTATATTTAGAATGGGGTGGAGATTGCTTCTCAGGAACAAAATAAGATGTAAATGATACACTGATTAGAGCTATTTTTTCTTTTTAAAGTGTAGGTAACAAAATAATGGTTGTGAGTTGAATACTTTTTTTTTTAAAGATTTTTATGTATTTGACAGAGAACACATCGAGAGAGGAACACAAACGGGGAGGGAGGGGGGAGAAACAGGCTTCCCGCCGAGCAGGGAGCCCAATGCGGGGCCCATCCCAGGACCCTGGGATCATGACCCGAGACACTTAACGACTGAGCCACCCAGGCGCCCCTTGATGAATAATTTTTAAACAAAGTAGTATTTTGGCTCTTGCAAATTTTTGTTCATGATCAGATATTTCTTAAAGGAATGAGCAAATGACTTTTATCTGTTTGCACCTTTAATGTGATCATCTGTACTGCTGATTAACCAGGTCTCTTTCAGTTGCAAATTAAAATCTAATTTTTTTTTTTAAAATATTGACTTTGTAACCAGAGTTCATGGAGTAAATTGGGTATTACTTGACCTAGGAATTAAATGGCCTGTCTCAGTTCTGCTCTCCTCTGTTGATATACCCTAGAAAGGCTCCCCTCTCCCCCAACCCCCCTCCCCCAAGATGGCAAAGGAAGCCTGGGGCAGCTCCAGACTAGCCAGGAATCTACGGCTCTGCCTTTCTTGCTTTCTTTTTTTTTTTTTTTAAGATTTTATTTATTTATTTAGAGAAAGCACGTGAGGGGGGGGAGGGCCAGAGGGGGAGAGAATCTCAAGCAGACACCATGCTGAGTGGGGAGCCTGACACAGGGCTCAGTTTCATGACCCTGAGATCATGACCTGAGCTGAAATCAAGAGTCAGATGCTTAACCAACTGAGCCGCCCAGGAGCCCCAGCTCTGCCTTTCTCAGTGGTTTTTTGGAAGTCCCAGGGCAGCAGTGGCTGCCCCAGCCTAGATGGGGTCGGGGGAGTGCCACTTTCTTTCTTGTCACTTGTGCTAATTTTGCTTTTTTTCTGCATGTTGCTATTTCTTTTATCCAGGGCCTTCTGATTTTTGTATTTAGATCCATAGTAGCATATCTTGGTTTTGGGAAGAGAGAGAGAGAGAGAGAAAGAGAGAGTGAGTGAGTGTGTGTGTGTGTGTGTGGCCTGCTCCCCCTTGATTCTGGTACTTACTTTTCGTGGATTTCCCATTGAAAAGTGTTAATTAAACTTTCGTGCCATAGGCACTGATACATAATGTGTTTACTTCTGCAAACATTTCTGCCTAGTTTTTAGATTCACATGTAGTGTATTTGCTTTCTTTTTGGTAAGAAGTTGGTCATGAACTCTTTTGGAAGCCTTAGGTTAGAGGCAGCTGTGAAAGTCTTTGTCACTTTGAGCACAGCTGACTTCATTTATTTTCCAAATAGCTAACATTGTCTCATTTTTCAAATATGTGAAAAGTTTAATTTTTATGGTTCTTTTACATAAAAATGTTGAATAGAATAGTTTCTCCAAAAGTAGTCTAACAAACTTCAAATTCAGTGAAGGAATTTCCATGAAGAACAAAGCTGTGTTTAGCTATGTAAATTTTTAGTGCTGGCAGTACCATTAAAATGGATGGTTCAGATTCCTGTTAAACCAAGAAGTCCCAAATGATGTTTGTGAAAGAGTCTAACTATATTACTTGGAGGAAAAAGGGATTCTAGGTAGATAAATTGTGAAATGCTGAATTAGACAATATTCACTATAAGACTGATTAGTTTTTAATGGACATTTTGATTCTCTAAGACCCAGGGATATTATTTTCTATTAGACTGCCAACATCCCTTTTAAAAACAGAACAATTCTTATGTGGTTTGGGAAATACTAGACTTAACCATTACTCTGTCAGGATCTTGGTCCAGTTTCTTGCAAGATTATCTAAGTACTTTGGGATGGACATTGCTGAGGAGTGTCATGGTGGGTTTTTTTTTTTTTTTCTTTTTAAGAGAATTTTGAGTTGTTCTTACAAAGGTTGTTGCAATATGAAAGTCATTTGTTTGCTTCTATTAAAGTATCAGGCTGTCTTGTCAAACACAATGAAGTGGCCCAAAAATATATTTCAGAGCTCACAGAGCTTAAAAAGAACAAAGATCATATGCAACCAGACAAAAACCTATTTCTGCATTTCCTATTTCTTGCTCAGACTGCTTTGCTTACCAGACTGTCACTAAACATCTTGAGGAAATGCAGGAATCATTTTGTTTGGAATCTTAGACACATCAGAAGTTTGGCTTTTTTTTTAAATGACAACTTTATTATCCCCTATGGTGGCAAACCTTGTTCTATGAAAATTCAAGTACCTGTTTTGTATTCTTGTGTAAATAGAGAATTTCCCCACCTTGGTGCAAAGTGAACTACAGGCAGACATACCTTTACATAGTTATGGACAAAATTTTTTACAAGTAGCTCCATGATCTGCTCCAGAAAGTACTCTTATTGAAGCCCCAAATTAATCATGCAGCATGGATGGAAGAAGCAAGAGTTTAGCTTTGGAAATTGAGAGCAAAAGTTAAAAATTACTTGCTATCATAGAAGTGTACCTGTAGATTAGAACATTGAACTTTTATACAGTTTTTAAAAATCTGCCATGATGGATAGTCCCCCACATAAACCACAGCTAACTAGATGAGTTCATTTGTTGAATGGAGTTAGAATTAGCTATTTGATTATCTAAAGAATATTTGCTTGCCAAAAGCAACTTGTTTGGTTTTGGCATATTTGATATATTGAGCTGGTATCTGACAGTAATAGCCACAGCATAACTTGCTTTTTGAAGACTGCTTTTGGAATATGGTAGTAATATCAACTTAAAGGATGGTGACAGGATTTTTAATAGTTAAGTAGGAGGGGGAAGGCACAAATATAATTCCATCTAAAAGTTGCATAGATTATTTAGGTGCAGGTTAAAAAAAAGTTTAAGACACAGCCTGGTTTTATTCCACATATGTGGATTCTACAATTTTGCAGTTTCCCAGTATAATTTTTATATTGTTGCCTTTACTAAAATTGGCTTTTTATCATTACTAAAAACTCTTCCCAAGACTGCTAAGTGATTAAAATTGATGTGTAGTTATTTTTAAAGTCATGTATTTTTCTACTCAAATTATCACACCTTTTTCTCTTCTTCCTATACAGAGTTAGCTTTGGAATCAAACCCTTCTGACCATCCAAGGGCAAGCACAATTTTCCTGAGCAAATCTCAAACGGATGGTAAGACAGTATTTTTTTCCCCTGAGAAGATTGAAAACTGTTTTTTGTTTTGTGTTTTATAGAAAGCCCCTAAAAGAACTCATACATCAGTTTAAATGTTTCACTTTTTCATGTATTTGTTTCTTATTTTAATATGTGATGATATACTTTCCTTTAATTGTTACTGATTTAGTTAGCAGAACACGGGAGACTGTTTACACGTTTTGCCACCTCTTTATCAACACAGTCACTTGTGACCACATGATTTAGATGTGGTCTAATTCTCCATACTCACCTTGTCCTTTTCCCCTGGCTCCAAAGAACACAGGCTTTAAAGATGAGTGATAGGATTTAGGCCACAGTTAGGTTTTCATTTAACAAATAAAATTTAAAAAATCAGTCATTAATTTATGGGGATTGAATCTGTGATTCTGGCCCCATTTTACACTATGCTCAACCAAACAAGCCTATCTCACATCTGCATTTATTCTACTCTATTCTAATGTAGTGACGTGCCAGGATACGTGGGAACAAACATGCCCTGTGGGATTTCCTAGAAGGTTAGCTTCAGCAATAGAGACCAGTATAAATTGCCCGTGTCCTTGATTTATAATGAGAATCAGAACTGTAGAGTTTTTAGCACTCCTGCTTGCCTGTTTATTTTCCTTAATGTTATGTTAAATCCTTTTTTATTTGAACTAAAAAGTCATACATGACCAGGTTTTTCAGTTGATTATGACAGCAGGAGTATAAAAATGGGGGTTTTTAACCTGCATTTTCACAGTGTATGTACATAGCCTGACTTGAGCAGATCACTTCTGGTTAGGATTGCTATATTTCTCTGTTTCTTCCAGAAACATAGCCTGCCCACATGTAGAAACAGTGTGGAGACAGTAAAAGCAAAGCTATCCCATGTCTCTTTCTCCTCAGTCATAAAGAATGTGTACCTATGATGTCACCCCACATTAAAGGAGGCAGTGTGGGAAACAAAGTGGGGTCCAAGACCCTCATTGGAGCTTTTATTCTTCTTCTGGTCTTTGTTAGAGCAAAGTGATTTTGTGTGCTCTAGATATATTCAGTTAAGTTAGCACACTCATTAAAATATAAATTTAAGATAGATACTTTCCAGTTGTGTAATGACCCATTTTATTTTTTTAGCAAGGTCTTTTAGTAGATCACCAATAAGTGCTTCAGGATGCTTCCAGGATACTGATGTATCTAGAAATTAGTGCCTGGTCAGAAACTGATTCTTAGAGCTGTCAGATCCTGGTAATTGAAGTAAGTTGTATGTAAACATAGAATTAGAAAATACTGTGTAGTGGTTCAGATATTCAACAGGTAAACATTTTTATTAGTTAAATTTTTCACCTGGCCTAGTTTGCTTTGTCCTTTTCTTTTGTACATGGGGAGCCTTTCGTTTGTACCTAACAAAGAAAATCTGTTAGGTCAAAAAGTAAAAACTAAGTTTTTAGATTTTACTTTATAGGATTTATCTTGCTAGGGGATTTAAATTATAAATTTTATTGGAAATTATATTTGAAAAATGGAATTTCATCTCATTTTGTTCGTTGGTAATCTGTCAGATAAGTAGCAACTACTTTTACTTTTCTATGGCATTTGTATCAGAATTGATCAGTTAATTTTTTTTATTCTTAGTGCGAGAAAAGAGGAAGAGCAACCATTTAAACCATGTAAGTAAACAGTTGAAAAGTTAAGTAAGAAATTAATAGTTTGAATTAAAAGTATGTCTGCCATTATTCCTAAAAAATATGATGGATCCAATACTGTTAGGACCTCTTTTGTAGATTTTCTAAATCTCTTCTATCTTCCTCATTATCAAATGTATTCAGGAAAGTCTCTGGCTCAGTAGTGCCCATTTTTTAAGCGTTCTGACATGTAGCTTAAATTTAAATAACGTGGTTGTGGTATAAAGTTCTGTCTTCAATTTTTTTGCCTTAATTTTTTAATCTTATTTTTTAACCAAAGTAACCAAACATAATAACTAAGTTAATTTTTAGCACTATTGACTTCCTGTTGTGCCAGGTGAAAGCTTAGCTTCATCACTCCACCGTGGCCTTATTCCCTCAACCTGTATCATGGTTTTTGTTAAGTCAGAATCAATGTGTATGTTGTTATGACTATGCAAATATTGTTCCCTGCTGAGCCATATTGTTCTCTGTCTGTGCCTTCTCCTGTATACGCTTCATTCTTTTTCTTAAATATTTCTGAAACCCGAGCACTTCTGCACTTCTCCAGGATAATCCAGTCCCCATTTTCCTAGCCAACACGATCTCACACAGCCAAATGCTGTAAGTAGCTCCCTGGCGGGTCTTTCTGCTTTCACATTCTTCCTTTTTTTTGTGTGTGTGGAATTAATTTCCTGACGATATTCACTTGCCTATTTTCTAACAGCTAATTCCGCCCCCCCAAATGTTGTAACATTTGTCACGTGTCCATCAAAAATATTTTTCGTTTACTAAAACACATCTGTTCCATTTTTTTCTTGGATTGTCTTTCTATTCCGGTAGAGTAGACTGGTTTTCGCTAGGCTGGCTATGTGTCTGTTTTCCTGGGATATCTCCTTGAAGTCATCTGGGATCTCACATAACTGCTGTCTTGTTGGATCCCCTATATCCTAGATTCTTGGTTTCCCTTTGTCTT
Source organism: Mirounga angustirostris (assembly GCF_029215605.1). Lineage (NCBI taxonomy): Eukaryota > Metazoa > Chordata > Mammalia > Carnivora > Phocidae > Mirounga > Mirounga angustirostris. The sequence continues at coordinate 167,474,023 of NW_026991711.1, forward strand.
GTTATATGCCCTTGTTTTACTGGAGCACATTTTTCTGGGAATGGGCAGAAGTTTTTAGAGATCTAGCTTCTCTGAAACTCCTGCTGTTTGATAAAGTATAGAATTCTAGGTTGAAACTAATTTTTGCAGTTCTACAGACATTTCTCTATTGTCTTCTCATTTACAATGTTGCTCATAAATCTGTTGACATTATATGATACATTGTACATTTCCAATTTTAGTCATTGTTCCCCCATCCCTTCTTTCTCTGAAACCTTCTAGTACCTTCTCTGTCCCTGAGATTCTGAAATTTCATAATATGGTTTGATATGGACCTTTTCATTTTATTGGGGCCAGTAAGTCTGCAGACCATCTCTTCTTCTAGTGAATGTCTTTTTTTTTTTCCCTAGTCTGGTATTTCTGTCATTCAGATGTTGGACCTCTTGGACCATTGTTCCTGCACAGATCTCTAATTTTTCCCCCTTCTTTTTTCCATTCTGTCTTTTTGTCCTACTTCCTGGGGACTTCCTTTACTTTATGCTCTAACCCTTCTTCTTCTATTGCATACTGAGTTTTGTCTATCTTATTTTTAATTTATACAGTTCTCTTATAGTCTGTCATTATTTATAGCATCTAGTTCTTTCACCAGTGCAATTTCTTATCTTTCTGAGGGTTTTTAAGAATTTTTTAAATTTTCATTTGCTTCTTAATTTTGTCATTCCCACCAATTCCTTTTTTCCGTTTTGATCTCTCTTACTTGTCGGAGGCTTCTCTCAAATGTGTAGTGGTCCCTGCCTGTATCTGTGATCTCACTGGAAGTGTACCACAAGGGAGCAAGACTTGTTCACTAATGGGCCTCACTCTGGGTGTTTGGGGGCTGAGCCTCTGAATTCTGAGCCTGCCTTGGGTTCTGTAAGACAAACTGGCTTTCTTGTTCCTGTCCCAGTCTCTGTGCTTTCTCTCTTCTGCCATGTCAGTTGCCACTCCTTGTCTAGTCTTTTCACCTTTCAAACATTAAAAAGCACCTGCTATTTATCCTGTGTTGTATATAACCTCTAAAAGGAGGGGGAGAGGAAATAGATTTGTGATCAGTCCACCATGTTTTTAACTCTAACTTAGAATGTGTTTTGAAAGTATAAATTTAAGTTTAAAGTTTTAATTCAATATAATTAATGATATTAATTCAGACCGTATTTCCGGTTATACCAATAATTAGCATATTACGCTTTTCTCCTAAGGCCTTGATTAAGAATTCAAACCATGCACCCTGTCATATTGTCCCATTAATGTGCAACATAGATGAAGCAGTTTTCATTAATGCATAGTGTTGGAAATTTTTAAGTTGTCTTATGAAAAAGACAAAACTTGTCCTGTGAAAATGGGAGACACAAAAGTGAACTTCAGCAGTAGGCACAATGGGCAGGTCAGTGGCTGGGGGCAAGATTTCAACAGGTACTTGACCTTTGATGGTAAGGCTTGGATTGTGATTTCCTAGACTTCTAAGTATGATTATTTTCTAGTCTTTGCCATTGAACCGTAAGTTGGTGAAATAACCTTCGTTATAAAGATCGTAAAAGTCCATCTATTCTGTTAGTGCTCAATGAGTAAAGATGAACACTGCCTTCCCTGTCTATTCTAGTAACCAACTGAAATAATATCTGTGAACACTAAACTGCCAATACTGTTTTTTGCTATTTGATTTTTTTTTGTATTTGCATTTTATGACCCTATTTTTGTCAGTGTTGTTTATTGAGGCTGTAAGCCAGTGATGGTAAGCCTTTAACTGTAAAAAATAATTGCCTTAAAATTTTAGTTAATTTTAAGCTAATAAATAATTATAGCTAATATATCCAGGCTTTGTTCAGAGGCTTAATTCTGCAACCCTCTAGCTGAATACTAGGTTATTACTGAATACTGAAAAGTAGGCCTGGCCTAATGGGGAAGTGTTCAGTGTTTCTTTGGTTGGATCTAGCCAGTAGACTAAGTTGCTAATTCACTAGCCCCCCATATGGCTGTAAGACCACATCTAATTAAAATTTTTAAATGTTTCACTAATATTTTCAAAGACAAGCCAGTATATATCCGTAATAGAAAAAAAATTTAATGGAGTAAAGTGGGAGCAAATATAACCCAAAGCTCTACCAACTTGTCTATATTTTGGTGCATTTTCTTTCTATTCTTTTTATGGCTCCCCAGTAGAGGTTTTTTGGTCAGAATTGACTTTTATTATGATATAATATACACCATAGTATACCCTATTAGTAGTGGCCTTAAAAGAGAACTTTCTTCCATTTAGAGTAAAAGTATTTAAATAAATTCATTTTCATTTTTTATGCTGTATTTATTGAGATTCTTAAAATAAATTACATATTCACTGAATAGCTTTAAAGAACATAACAGTTTTAGGTATAATTGAGCATTTCTGGCTTGAAGGAGAATTTAGTGATACTTTTCAAAAATAGAATGTCTGGAACTTTTTTTAATAAGAGGTAAATGGCTTTGCAGGAAAACATCTGAAACAAGCAAAATGGTGTTTTTATATACTGTGTGGATATTTCTGATTATTGGCTACTGGCAGTTTTTAAATGTTCTGTATTTTAAAAAAGTTATCAACTAGATTTTTTTTCCCCTACCCCATCTGTCGTGTATTTGAGGGGGATGCTGACAGGAGAGTATGACAGCATGGCGAATATTTTATATTAATAGGAGGAAGGAAGGCTCATCTGAATTAGTAAAAAACAAAAAACAAAAAACACAACAAAACCAAGCATTAAAATTATTGGTATTCTGTGGTATTGAATGCTGCCATTACTTTTAACTACTTAAAGTGACTGGGATTTGTTTATTGGTCTTACTTTAAGGAAGAGAATTGTCCTAACATAGCTTAGGCTATTTCAGTATTTGACTGTTGCTATATACTTGGGCTCAGGCTCTTCACAGATAAATGGATACTTCTAAAGTGTTTTAAAGATGGTTTATTCTATGGAGGGTCTCCAGAAGTTCATTGTCACCTCTCTGACACTATGCTAATAAATTCTCACTAATTTGTAGTAAGATTTACCTTCAGTTGTAACTGATTTTAAATAATTTGTCAAGCACTTATTGAACTCCTAATTTGTCCCAAGTTCTGTGTTCAGTAGCTGGAGGTAGGAGGAGTAAGAGTCCTCCCTTCCCTGGAGAAGCTTACGTTCTTAGGAGGGAGACATCCTGCAAGCAATTGGTAACATGTATCAAGTGGCAGATTAGATGTGTGAGCATTCAGAAAAGGGAGAAGTTTTGTGGTGTGACTGCTGGCAAAGGTGTCCTGGAGGTAGATGGGGTCAAGCTTTCTGGGACAAGGAGGAAGAAAAAGGCATTGTAGGCATAAAAAGCAGCACGAGTGAGGCAGGAAATTGTTGTGATGAATGTCAAGCAACTTACAGAATAGAATTAATAAAATTTTTAAGTGAATGGAAAGTACTCAGAGGTTCCCACTTGAGTAATGTGATGGCAGTCTTATTTAAACATGAAGTTAAAGTGAAGTTCTCATAATAAGCTGTTTTATGGATGTGAGAGAATCTTAAAGCAGTACTCTGTTGCCCTCCAGATAAGGAAACTGAGGCCTAGAGAGACCTACACCCCCCTCCCCACCCCAGCTTATTAGTGGTAGAGCAACCCTGGTACAAACAGCCTCTGACTCAAGAACATCTGTTTCATCACACTGTCTCCTGAACTGATACATTTATTATCAGCTTCCATTTCTGCAATAAAATGTTCTTGCATCAATATTATATAAGGCATTACATTTCATTGTAGTAAATGAACAGTAGAAATAGTCTCAGCTGCTTTTCATTTCTTAAGGAAAAAAAACCCACTGAAATCTTATTCTAAGTTTCTTACATTATTATAAAGGGAATTTATAATAGGTGCTTGCCAGGTTTGATAATAGGTAATTTATCAAGGGCAGTAGTTTATAACCCATTCCTTAAATCTTGTGTGGGAAGTTAGAGCATCCACTGGGTTCCCACAGAGCTGCACATGATCGCACACTTCAAGCAGTTCATGAAGTATAAGAAAAATCTTAATGCTTTATCGTTTGACATTTTAACCGAGGAAAAAACACACTTTTATAGGTTTAACTTACTGTGACATTTTCTTCTATTTCCCTTCCCCTTCAGGTATCTCCAGGGCAGCTTACTAAAAAGTATAGCTCATGCTCAACAATATTTCTAGATGACAGCACAGTCAGCCAACCTAATCTTAGAACCACAATAAAATGGTGAGTACAACTAGGTTGCCAAGGGCTGAGTGACAGACCCCCTCATGCTAAAAGCATCCTAGCCATACTTGGTCATTTCAGTCATTTGATTGTCCTTTTCAGTGATCAGGTTAAGAAACTGGTGTCTATTTTATATTGCTTTCCAGGACCTCAGTCTGAATATTCAGTTTCCATTTTAATCTTAGAGTGCATGGTAGAAGGGAAAGCCAGTTAGCAAATAAAAAAATCCCAGGAAAAGTACACTTCTTACTTAATACATTTCCATTGTTAAGACATTGTTGAACATAATGAGAGGGAGAGGTGCTTTTTATTGGATGTTTCTAGAAAAAAAGTATTTCTTTATGAATTATGGGCCTAAAACAATGTGTACTACTTTGGAAGCTACTCTTGAAAGAAGGAATAGTTTGTCCCCTACTGGCAGCAAAGTGTATCTGCATTTAAATTTAATTTGATTTTTGTCAGATTTTCCCCATCATGCATTTTTTTTTTTTCCCTGCACTATTTCTGTATGAAAATTAACTTCTCCTTCCTATCTCCCAAAGAGGGGAAAATACACCAAATCAATCTTAAGGAACAAATTCTCAAGCTTAATTTCTTTATGGATGAAATTTTGCTCAACTGAAAATTATAATTTAATAGATATACTTAATTTTAACTTTATATATGTGTATAGATATAGAAATATATCTCTAGGACACTATATCAGTCCATTTATAAGAAAACCACAGCAGAGAACAATGAAAGAGATAGTTTTGGAAACATAACTGTGGTCAAGTTTATACTTCAGCAAACACGAACAGTGTTATGATGGAAACTATTCCTTAATTTCTGGGAGCACCTTATAATCCACAATTAAAGTTGCACTTTCAGAACACCCTAAGATGAACCTTTCAAGCTTACTTAAGGGAGGAAAGAAACCCCCCAAAACTGGATATGCAGAGCTTCCTGACTTCATCACGATTGGCCAAAGAACATTATTAACGTCTCTTTGGGACGTGAGTGTTGATGTTCCAGAACACAGTTTGGAACACTACTACAAAATATTAATATTCTCATCTTTAATTTTTAGTCTTAAAAAAATTGGCTTGTAAATTTAATCTTGTTTCTGATGTACCAGCTTTGTCAGCTCATTGAATTATCAGTAACTTCTACTTTAATTAAAAACAAGTTCACAGTCATAATAATATAACTTTCCTCTCTCTCTTATAACAGTAGTAGAGATCAAATTGTGTTTCAGCAAAAACTGAGCCCCAAAATTCTGAAGTCCTGAGCTTTGACACCTAACAAGTAATCGCTGAATGTTTTTATTCAGCCAAGACACTAAATCCATGTGTAAAAAAACCTCTATTTTGGTTAGAGTCCCCAGCTTTTGAGTTCAAAAGATTCTGATGTTTTAGTATTTAATTCAGAAGTGGTTTTAAAGATTAACCTTGCTCAGACAAAGTAGGTTTCATGCTTGTTTTTCCCAACTTAGTCTAATTTGTGGAAGTACAGTAAATTTAATTTGCTTTCATTAAGTTTTAAAAATAACAATTCAGTGCATTTATTATTGATGAAATAAAGGTTTACTGAGAAAATTAATAGGGCAAATTAGCTTTTAGGAATGATTTTGAAAAATGTTTACATTGAGGTAGTGCATTGTTCTCAGTGGTGGGAGCCTTATTAGAATCACTTGTGCAACTTTTTTCAAAAATCTATGTTTCAAAATACATGCATTTCCCCCTTCCCCTACCACAGTCTCACAAGCTTTTTGATAGCCTGAGGAAGGATACGAGGCATAATTGTATGGACAGAAGCATCCCGAATGAGTCATTCATTTCCAGATTTCGTTGCACATTGCAGTCACCTGGGGAACTTTAAAAGCACTTCTGATGCCCGAGTCGTACCCAGTGGCAGTTAAATCAGACCATCTGGAGGTGGAAGCCAAGCAGTTTTTAACGCTCCTCAGGCGATCCCAGTGTGCAGCCAAGCTTGGAGAACCGCTGCCTGGTTAGAGTGTGGGAGACTGAGACCTGCTTCTGACCACCTGTGGGACCTTGGGCAAGTCAGCTTTAAGCCTTGGCTCCTTATGTGTAAGATGGGTTGTGTAATTAAATGCTCTCTAAGGTTTTGTGGTTCTTTTCAGCATAGAACGTTGAATTCTGTGATTTTAAAATCAAATTGAAGATGAAACTGTTTGAAGCACTATAGAAGTATCCATCTTTGATGCTAATAGCATTATAGGCCTTTTTACAAGTGCTCATATTCTGTAGACCTAGCTCTAAAATTCAGATTTGCCTTCCCTCAGTAGTTTTGAGCTTCATTTCAGACATCTTGAGGGCAAAGGGAAGCATGTATCTTAACTAGGAGAACCCCTTTGTTGCCTAATACAAAACATCTGTGAATAACAGGACTATAGTAACGTAAAGAGTGTCTGAGGACTTACGTCTATCTGTTCATGAATACTTAACTAATTTGGAAATACCTGTCATTAAATATTATACTGTGTAGTATTATGTTGCATTGTTAGCACTGCTTATTTCAGGGTAGCTAGACCTATCATTGATTTTGTGGGTACTTATATTTGCTATGAAATTTTCTAATTGTGATCTTCAATTATTTGGTATGGAACACTTTACTTTTAGGGAAACAATGGAAAGTGGGTGGGTTTGGTGGATAGTAAACTAAATCAATTGAAATGCAGGGCCTAACCTTTTTTTTTTTAGTAAACACAAAAATTACCGTATGGCTTAAATTTAAGCATGTGTACAAACAGATAAAACTTGTAGAGGAGGAGGAAAGATTCTGTGAGTAGTATGATGACAAAGGACAAATGACAGGGAAAATGTGTAATAATTTATATATTATAATTATGGACCAAAACAGGTCTTCTAACAGTTGATCCTCCTTTTTTTTTTGGTCCTCCTTTTTTTGCCAAAAGCCAAAGGACTAAAACAAGGGGGAAAGTGCCCATATGAACTGTTCTGTGAATTAGAGGATTTCAGGGCCCCTGGGCCCCTGGAAGGATCCTGTCTCCCTCCCAACCCCTTTTAAAATAATGTCTTCATGCCTAACATGATAAAATCAATTGTTACAATTTTCTTTTTCCTTCCACAGTGTGACCTTAGCAATATATTACCACATAAAGAACAGGTGAGCTCTTTTAAAACCTGTCTTGTTATTCTAGCTAATTTGCAAGATACTAAGTTTAGTGTTAGGTAACAAGTATAGATATTATTAGAATATCTAATAGATAGTAGAGTGCTTTTATTACACTATTGAAGACTCAAAGAGTATTTGTTCATCTGGGTTATACTGATATTTACTGTATTAGAAATTAAATTTGAGGATTTAAAAATTAAATCCACTGTATGTCAAAACAGGGTTTTTATGGCACTATTGAAACTTTGAGCTAGATGAATCTTTGTTGTGGAGGGTTGTCCCATGCATGATAGGATATTTAGCAGTCCCCCTGGCCTCTGCTCACCAGATGCCGGTAGCGCATCTCCCTCCCTCCACACTGTGTCCTGGACATGGCCAGGTGTCCCCTGGAGAACAAAATCACCCCTGATTGGGAACCCCAGTGTTAACATAAATCATTTTTTTTATTAAAAGTAACTTTTCCACAACAAAAAAGTTGAGTGAAGAGTATGTCATTGATCTACAGTTTTACAGATCTCTTTACTATCTGGCTTAATAGAAGACAGCTCATTCTCATATCCTGTCTTCGGTGATTTGTTTTGAAGAAACAGTATGAAGACCCAGCCTTGTTCAGATATATAGTTGGAAAAAGGTGTACTTTTAAAGGCTTCAGATATTGTGGATATTCTGTGATACTTTACTAAAAGTCCACAAGTACTAGTTTCTTAGATTATAATGGAATTTATATAAATATATATATATTTATATAAATTCAATGGAATTTTAAATCGTATCAGTGAACTTGTACTGTGTTAATACCCATTGATCTATCTTGCACACTGAATGGATCTTTTACCTGTATGTGGTTTTAGAATATTAGGCATTAGTCAGTTGGAAAGTACTAGTTCACGTTTCTTTATACAGTGTCAAAAACTCACTTCTGTTAGTATCACCACCTGTCTTATCAGAAAAGCCTTTAAGTATTGAGAAGCTATCAAGCTTACAGTAGATGAAGCTCACAGTAAAAGGTACATGTTTTCCAAAATCCTGATTTTTTTTTTTTAGCTTGATAGTCTGAATTTTATCATTGGCAACAAATACTTTATTTTTCTTAAAGTTCCAGGCTCACTTTGTTCTTTTTTTTTTTTTAAGATTTTATTTATTTATTAGAGAGAATGAGCAAGAGAGAGCATAGGAGCAGGGGCAGAGGGAGAAGGAGAAGCAGACTCCTCTGCTGAGCAGGGAGCCCGATGCGGGGCTCAGTCCCAGGACCTTGGGCTCATGACCTGAGACGAAGGCAGATGCTTAATCGACTAAGCCACTCAGGCGCCCCACTTTGTTCATTTTTTTTTTTTAATTTTTAGATTTAATTTTAAGTAAACTCTACACCCAACATGGGGCTTGAACTCATGACCCTGAGGTCAAGAGCCCCATGCTCTACCAGCTGAGTCAGCCAGGCACCCCTCACTTTGTTCATTTTTAAGAGAATGACTGTCAGTTGTACCTTAAAAAAAGGATGATGCTCTGTGAAAAAAGTGGCTTGTTCAGCTCACAACTAAGTCACAAGTGCCTTTCCTTAACTGTCTTTCAGCATGCAGAAGTGTTTCATAAATACTTTCTACTTATTCAGAATATTAGAAGGATCGAGGTTTAATAACACTGTTAAATCTTACTGCTTTATCAAGGATGTTCTTTAGTAGAGCAGAATTTTTTTCAACTGCAAGCGGCAGTGAAGACCGGAATGACTAGGTACGGCTGGGTACCACTGCCTTGATTCATGCGCAGAAACAAGCAGTTTTACTCCCTTTTATTTTCTATACAGTCACTGCAAATGTCAAAAGTGTATGAGCAAGTAATGTCTTTAGTATACCTATAAAAACAGTTTTGACTTCATGGGCCTCTGAAAAGGGGAGCCCTAGAGGCCTACAGACCACACACCTGGAGAACCACTGTCCAAATGGGCACAGCATGTTAGTGTGGTAATCTTTTAAATGAAAAGACTGGTTTCTTAAAATTTAAGAAAAAAATTACATTTTTAACTCAAACTATTTAAGAGAGACTAGAAGAAATACATGATAATATATAGAGAACTATAGAGAGAAGAAAACAGGGAAAAACATGAATTTCATATTCACATTTATTAAATTCTAAAGACTTTGCCCACCACTACTACTTTATAAGATGTTCTTATGTATTCCAATGTGGGGTTAGAGGAGTGAAAATATATTTGGTTTACTAGCATTGCCTGCTAGGGAAAGTCAGGGTTCTGAAAGGCAGCTCTGGCTTGGCTGGTCGTGGTAGAAGAGATTTCACAGACGTCAGGAAACCCTCTGAAGGCCAGAATGCAAAAGAATTTGTAAAACTGTTTGCTTTGTTGAAGGTTAAGCTTCTTCCACTCCCCTCTCTACTTCCAGCAGATACTTTACTAAGATATTAATTCCTGAATTAATTTTTAAAATGCACGTTCTTATTTTATAGAGATGCAAATAGATCCTTGGATATTTTTGATGAGAGATCACATCCACTCACAGTAAGTGTCAGTTTTATTAAAGTTGTATTTTTCTCTCATGCAGTTGGGTTTATTTCATGCTGATTTGATTTGAAATTAATTACCAGGAGAAAATTACTCCCTCCAGCTTGAAGTCAAAATCATCTTAAGTCTTCTTCCCTACTCCATGTTGTGTCTAATCATTTTACCAAAGGAATGATGTATAAGGGATATGCTAGAGCAAGAACTGAGCTGCAGCTTTGTAGAATTAGTGAGCTAAAGTGAGTAAATGGACCCAGATAACAGAAAATGTATCTTTTTAAAAGATAATTTTCAGTAGCCACAAATATAAGTATTTGTAAATAAACCTAACAAGTATGTTATGATCTCTGTGAAGAAAATTAAAAAACAATTTAAATGTTAAATCCTTTAAAATAACAATTTTATCTTTTTGAGATTTTACTTATTTGTCAGAGAGAGAGAGCACAGGCAGGGGGAGCGGCAGGCAGGGGGAGAAGCAGGCTCCCCGCCGAGCAGGGAGCCCAATGCGGGACTCGATCCCAGGACCCTGGGATCATGACCTGAGCCGAAGGCAGACACTTAACCATCTGAGCCACCAGGCATCCCTAAAATAACAATTTTAAAACTCACTTCCTCAGGTTCTCTACAGCCACGTGTGGCTAGTGACTCTTGCATAGGTCAGCACGGACTTAAGAGTCTTATGGTTACAGGGAACTGAAAATGTTTTTCTTAAGATTTATTTATTAGAGAGTGTGCGCATGTGCACACGTGCAGACAGGCAAGCAGGGGAAAAGGGAGAGAGTGAGAATCTCAAGCAGACTCCCTGCCGAGCGTGGAGCCCCACGCAGGGCTTGATCTCACCACCCTGAGATCATGACCTGAGCTGAAACCAAGAGTTGGACGGACGCTCAACTGACTGAGCCACCCAGGTGCCCCAAAATTGTTTTTTCAAAGTTGATTGCAGAGAAATACAACATGGTAATCAACCAGACTCTTGAGCCTAAAAATAGCTTACGTTTTGATAAAAAGGAATATATATAAATTTTCTGAGGTCATGCCTGCATTTTTCTTTAATGAATGGTGGTGAGTATTGAATCAGTATGGTATTTTGAGATCCCATTGTTTATATTTAAAAAACTAAAAGACATGTTACCCAATCAAAATAATTTTGAGCACCTGGGCCCAAATGTAAAGACTGCTGTATTATGGGCACTTAAGTATTTTTCTTCGGTGGATACTTATACTGCATTTTTTTTTCTTCTTTCAGCGAGAAAAGGTTCCAGAGGAATACTTTAAGCATGATCCTGAACATAAATTTATTTACAGATTTGTTCGTACTCTTTTCAGTGCTGCACAGCTAACAGCTGAATGTGCAATAGTAACTTTGGTAAGATATTTCTTCTTTCTTACAGCCTCTTTTTTTCAATTTCAGTCTTATGCACAGGGTATGGTCCCGCCTTTCACATAAAATAGGTTCCTGAAATCATCAGAAGTTTATTAAGAGAAACCTATTGAAAGTACAATGCACACATTCGAGCTTAATAATATAATCATTATTTTTCAAAACGTTGCTGTTGCTTTTCTCATCACAAAAGAATTGCTGTTAAAGGCAGCAGGAGAGATTTCTCCCTCCATGGTTTCTCCCTCCATGGTTTCTCCCTGCATGGTTTCTCCCTCCATACCGCAGCACGCAGATGTACATGCAGAGCACACACATACACACTCAGAAGGTGCGCTGGGGGGAGCTGGCCTAGGACAGGGGCAGTAACAAAACCGGTCCTCAGGCAGAGACTCATTTGGTGTAGGTCCAAGCTGAGTCCCAGATTATTTCAGTATTCCCCACACAGTTCTCATGTGTGTCTTGATTGAGAACTACTGCCCTAAATTCTCTGTTCCTTGGATGACGGGTGTGCATCCATCCCTGGTGTCCTCTTGTGCCTGCCTATGAAGTTGCCCAGGATTATAGTACCAGAAGTACTTGCAAGGACCTTTGTGTTATCCATACAGAATTCCTGTGGTAAGATTTTATCATTTGAAAAATAAATTCTATTTAAGTGAGAGGCAGCTGGGGTTATTTTCACTGCTCTGTACAGCAAATGTGTACAGGAAAGTTAACTGCACGGGCTGAAGGGAAAAAATACTTAGGTCAGCGCCTGTACTCCTTTAGTATCCAGTTAGAATTTAGGAGGGAGGCTTGTGCTTTTTGAGTAGAGAGCCCTCAGGCCATTTCTTCGAGCCACAGACCATTTGAGTGCTTAGCCCAGGCTGCAGAGAGGCAGGAGTGGTCCTCCCACATGGGGAGCAAGGCGATGCTGGAAGGAGAGCATCTGGGTTGGAGAGGGGGAATTCTTTGTGGACAGGTTAAGTGTGACCTACCTGTGAGGCAGCAGAGTGACACTGTCTAGTCATCACTTGAATATATGGAACTGAGCATGAATCCGAGCTAGACATAGGGAATTTGGTAAGAGTAGTAGCTGTTCAAATGCAGAGAAAAGTATAGAATAAAAAGTGGATAGAAGCTAGATCTGTAAGGACTAACAGCATTTAAGGGACACGTCCTCAGAGGAGTGGCTAGAGTGGTAGGACCCAGGAGGGAATAATAAAAGTGATGCCAAGATGAGAGGCTCAAGGAGAGTGTGGTCAAAAGGCCGAATGCCAAGCAGTTGCCCACTGCATACCCATCGAATACCAAGTCTGTGTCACTATTCTAAGTGTTGGGGACAGAGGAGAAAACAGGTGGAATAAAGTTCTTGCCTTTATATAGCTTATATTCTAGCAAGGAAGAAATGAGTTGTTTTTTTGTTTTGCCAAAAGAGTGTTACCTAAATATTTCAGGTAGTGGTAAATACCAGGAAGAGAAAGCAGCGTGAAGGGGTAAAGTGATCAGAGGGGCGCACCATTTTAGATAGCATGATTAGGACGAGCCTCTTTAAAGAGGTAACACCTGAACCATGGCCTACCTGAGGAAGATGATGAACTCTGGCATTATAGGCAGAGGGGACAAATGCAAGACTCTGAGACGGGAGCATGTTTTGTGTATTCAAGGAACAGCGAAGTGGCCAGTGGTCAGAGGAAGAATGAGGGGAACAACACGCCAGATGAGATCACAGAAGGGCAAGGCCAGATCTTCCGGGGTCTTGTAGCTCGCAGGCCTGGGAAGAAGGGAAACTGTTACTTGTTTGATGGGAAACCTCTGGCAGATCTCGAACAGGGGTATGAAGAGCTGTTCATTGAAGAGGCTGTCCTGGCTGCTCTGGGGACAATAGACTGTAGTGGGAGTCAGAGTGGAGGCAGGGAGGTAAGGACGCGGTGACGGTGATACAGCTGAGAAGTGACAGATAGAAATCAAATCACCAGTGGAGGTAGAGGTAACAAAAACGGCCAGCGGATTGGAACAGGATTAAGGCAAATGGAGGCCCCAGCAATGAGGCCAGTGGTAGTGCCCTTTAGGTTACTAGGGAAGGCTTGGGGAGTGCAGAGTTGCACTGAAGGCACCAAGGACCTGGGCAGTGATAGCGGCAGGGGGCAGACTACCCAGAGTTAGGAAGCGAATGGGAGATAAGTCAGCATGGGGCATTCTTCTGTGAGCAAAAGCGAGAGGAAGCTGGCTGGAGCTGGGGGCGGGGGTCCGTAGGATGGGGGCAGTGGGCATTGTAAATCCATTCATATTGGGAAAAATCTCAGGGAGGGAAAAAATTCTTCAAAAAGAGATAATTGTGTGAATAGTTCTGCACAAGTGGGATGGGATCACCGAAAGAAGAGTTACTTCAGTGAGAAGAAGAAAATCTCATTTCCGCAGACAGGAGAGCCAGCGGAGTCCGTGAGGCTGGGCAGCTTCCAGGTTTGCCAGTAAAGGGGACAGAGAAAGTTGAGAGACCCCCAGTATTGTACAAGTGCCTCTGATTGTTCCCATAAGGTAGAGAGTTGGATCATGTAGGTTCAACTTGTTCATTCTTAGAATACCTGAGAGGGCTGAGTTTGGGGGAATGGGAGCAGAATTTCACTAAGAACATAAAATGTTCAAGAACCATTTGTTTTTGAAAACACAGTTGAGTTTGGAAAATGCTGGCAACCAGACAACCTTCAGACAATAAACACACTCTAAAATTGGACTTCTCTTCTTGTCAAATGCCATATATACTCTTCTGTAGAGAACCCTTTGAAGTCACAACGAATCATGGCTTACCTCTGTAATCTTTACTCAGCTGGGAACCGCCCAGGGCTGGGTGGAGCGGACATTTGATAAGTGTAAGAGAGATCCAGGAGTCTCTTACAGCGAGTGTAGAGGAGTCCCCCGGTGCAGAACCTGGAGGCTCTGTTAGCACTTTAAAACCACCAGAACTGACTAAGCTGCGGGTAACATAAGACAGAAACGAATTATCGTGAAATAATAATGGAGATGTGAAAGTGAGGGGATGGGAGAAGGATTGTCCTTTGTATGCATATATGTTCCTTTATTTTTTTTAAATTTAATTTAATTATGTTATGTTAGTCACCATACATTACCTCATTAGTTTTTGATGTAGTGATCCATGATTCGTTGTTTTCCTATAACACCCAGTGCTCCATGCAGTACGTGCCCTCCTTAAAAAGTCAAACAGAGAAAGTCAATTATCATATGGTTTCACTTACCTGTGGAACATAAGGAATAGCATGGAGGACATTAGGAGAAGGAAGGGAAAAATGAAGTGGGGGAAATCAGAGGGGGAGACGAAGCATGTATGTTCCTTTAAAAGACACTCTCTATTAGGGGCCTACTTGAGGGTTGTGAAGGCCGGCCCTCCAGCATACCTGTTTGTACTTGCTGTCCTGCCATGCCACCCAGCAGCCACAGGGGGGCTCTCTTGACCACCAGTTTCTATCTTCAGGCTTGTGCCACAAAACGCTTACTGTGAAAAGGGGAAGGCAAAAATGTGCTCAATATTAACCAGGGTTTTACATGTTCAAGTATTGTGTAAAATGACCGTGTAACGACCAGCCAGGTGTAGTATCTTGCATGGGGTAGGCACTCGGGTTTATTAAACAACTCGAATCTGCAATCAGTTGTATTGAATCACTTCCCTTTATGAATGGGAAGGGTAATAACCCAATGCCTGTCTTCAAGATGCCCTTTGCTGAGATGTTCATTCATTCCTGTGACCAAGGCTGGAAATTCACATGGGCAGAGTAGGCAACAGAATTATCTGACCTACAACTGTGACCTGGCCTCTGGCTTTGGGTGCCGGGGCCAAGTCTTTGTAGACCTTTGTAAGAATAAAAGGCATGTCAAAAACAGATGAAATCTGTCATTCCTAACAGTTCTTATCACAGCACTTAAACTGAACTAAAATCAAAGACCAGTGCTCTACTTTTGCAGGTTTACTTAGAAAGGCTTTTAACTTACGCTGAGATCGACATTTGTCCCACTAACTGGAAAAGAATTGTTTTGGGAGCCATTCTTCTTGCCTCCAAGGTTTGGGACGATCAGGCTGTATGGAATGTGGACTACTGCCAGATCCTCAAGGACATTACAGTTGAGGACATGTGAGTTTGTAAGGTTTGGTGAACTTTCTAACCATTTTCCAGTGCCTCCTTTGCTCCAGTAAAGTGTACATTTCAAGAAATATTTTTAAAGGTTACATTGTGCAAAGAACTGAAATAGGCATAAAATTACAGACTTCCTATCTGGCTATGGTATAACAATTCCTATTTCCTGTCATTAATTGGTAGGTCTTGATGTGTTGTTGTTTCAATAATCTGCTTGGTAAATTGAAGTGTGTATTTCTGCTGGTTTTTGGCATACATTTTACAGGCTTACGCCCAACACAGTATTATAAATAATCTTCATGGCTTTCTTAAAGCTGTTTATGAGTTCCAGTCCATTTTAAAGAGGCCTGTGTCTGACTTTTAAAATAAATGTTTGGCCACTGTTAAGGTCTTAGGGCCTCTAGACCATTGAGAGGTTAATACCTTCAACGTGAGTCAGCTTTTGCTGGTCATTCTCTCCTTTTTTTTTTTAAAGATTTTATTTATTTATTTGTCAGAGAGAGAGACAGAACACAAGCAGGGGGAGAGGCAGGCAGAGGCAGAAGCAGGCTCCCTGCTGAGCAAGGAGCCCAGTGTGGGACTCGATCCCAGGATCCTGGGATCATGACCTGAGCCAAAGGCAGCCGCTTAACCAACTGAACCACCCAGGCGTCCCTCATTCTCTCCTTTTTATATGAAGTTCTGTTGTTACAGAAATCATGGTACAAAAGTAGCCACATGTATGAAGGTTTCAGGTCCCAGTTCTCCTGCCTCCTCCCATGCTAGCAGTATTGCACCTGTTTAAAAGTAGGTCTGAATTGTTAGGAAGCTCCTGTTTCTCAGGCAGTCCTGAAAAGCAGCCCTGGGACATCAGCCAGTGCCCGTGGCATTCGAGAGTCTCCGGGGCCACTCGGCAATCACAGCAGCGCTTTGTGGGGCCTTCTGTCAACCATGAGGGGGGTGCTCACAAGTGGCACGCTGACGCAGGATTGAAACACCAGACTTAACGAGGGCTTTCGATCTGGTCACCCTGGCTTCCGTGAAGGACCCTGAGGGTGGTAGGCAGGATGAGCCAGCGAGGTATTTCCAGTAGATTCTCGAAGTGCCCTCGTGAGAGTGAAAATGTCTTTGTGGGTGGCATTTGGGAAAATGTGGAAGAACACGTCTTGATTATACGGAACAGCGTAGGAAGATTAAGATCATGGCAGGCAGTGGCAAGTTTGTTTTTGTTACCTTTGCCCGTTACTCTAGATAAGATTGTCATTCAGAATTACCAAAGTGCATATTTACAACTGAAGTGAGGACACTTATGACTAGGAGAAGAGACCAGTGATGGTGGCTGTCCAAATGGCTTTTGATAATAGTGGAACCTGAGTGGGCATGGAGATGTTGCTTGCAGCCATGGTAGCAAATGGGGTAATGGCAAATAATGGATTTGAAATGAAACAAAAGTACTTTTGGAAGTGGCAGAAACTAAAGTGACTTTGATCACCACTGTCATCAGTCTGCAAACTCTGGTCCCTTGAAGGAAGAAAAATTTGTAATCTTGAACACTAGCCCTACCATGGTGGCAACTGAAATTTTCTCAAAACCTTCAACGAACCTGGCTGGGACTCTGATTCTAGGGAAGACCTCAGAACATGCTGGGAGGTGTGTGAGCTCTTCAGAGTGAGTTTCCAGGAGCAGTGATGGCAGCGTCTAGCTACAGGAAGACCAGTTCCAAACAATACTTTTTGTTATAAACAGAGAAGCACCAGGAGCTATGTTGATAATAAATAGGCTGCTTTTGTGTATGATCTTTGGAAATTGGAAAGCATTACAACAAAGTGTTTAATACACATTTGTTTTGTCGCCCTGCTGTTGCCTTCGATTTCTAATAGTCTCATTTTGAGTCTTAAATGGAAAAATTGGTGTCTATCAGCTTTTTCTTCAAACTTTCCAACATCTATGCTTTAGAATATATTCCCCTTCAAAAGAATAAGTTAAACTGAGCAGCTGCTATTCAGAAGATTTGCTGTGCCTGTAAATGGTGTGCTATTCAGCCGTTTGGCTATTTAAAAAACAAAAAACCCAGAAGATGCATATTCTATAGGCATAATGCTTTTTTCCAGTGATTAAACCTTTATTAAATAGACATGTTAATCCTATGAAGTACTGTATTTCCACACAATTAAAATGTGTTAGCGGATAAAATATAAAAGGGACAGTGAAGTGCATTTATTCCTGTAGTAAATTAAGTCCTGATTAGCTGATTATCAAAACATTATCTGATTTACATTTCTATAGACTTAGAGCCATATGAACAGGAAATTAAATTTGGAAGTAGGTTCAACTGGGTTTAAAATTCAACAAATGAGAACCTCATCTCTGCTCATATTCTGAATGCTCTCCGGACCATACGGGAGAACATCAACATTTGTTGATCTGTCCAACGCATAAAATACTAAAACTTTAAAACTGAGAAACCAAATATGTTATAAAGTAAGCTGCTCATGTTTGTTCGGGTTTTTATCATTTTTATGTAATTCTCTAAAGGATGACTGGGAAAGTGGTCAATTTTATATTTATTAAACACTGCGCAAGTGAGCCTGTATGGTCATGTGAAGCAAAGGACTGCTCCCAACGTTTTCCTTTCCTATTTTATTGAACTCGCCCCCTGTGGGCGTGCTTGTTCTGTTCTGGCAAGGGGGTGGCGCCACATCTTGGGGTTGCATCCCCACCCTGAGAGAAAGGCTGTTTGAGTCCAGTGCTCCACAGAGGTCATATCATGGTGAGTTTAGTCGAGCCAAGACATCTCTTTCATCATTCTGCCCTCCAAAGTTTAAAAAAGTGCATCCTGTCCTGTCAGAGTGACAGTTTCTTGCCGTAGTAAAATGAAGCTGAACAGAGACTGGCATTTACGGATGCCCCTTGACATAGCCCCATGCACTGGGCAGGGGGAGGGGATTCCCTTTTCCATCCAGTGTAGCTTATTTATTTATTTATTTGAGATGAATCCTTGTTGCTTCAAGAGTTTTTCCCCCTCAGAGATAATAGCGGTGGCTCTCGATGGATCCATTTGTTGCCGTGGTGATGTGCCCACTCCTTTTGTTGGCGCGTCTCTACTTCAATAAGCCCCTTCCTGTTATCGGCCCGGTGAAAATGTCTGCAAGTTCTTCAGAGCTAATAAACAGCATACATCATTCCTTTCATCTGATCACTATAGTGGGGCCTTGTGAGTGAGCGTGGAGCATGAATCGTACAGCTGCACTAATGGACCTCTGAAGAATGAGCCCCTGAGTCAGCAGCAGGAGTGCATAAGAGGGCCATAACCTCTTCCCCCTTGTCCGGAACTCAAAGTGCTGGGATGCAGAGAGGACCACAAATAGCTGTACCTTGTTTGAACGTTAGTGTACTAATCCACCGGGTAGCCTCTGTTTGTTCCAAAACAGAATTTAGAGCCCTCTCCGTAGCTCAGAATGATACTTTTGAAGATCGCCCAGTTAACTAAAATTGTCTTGTGTTGGTTGTGTTGTCTCCTCCCCCAGGAATGAGATGGAAAGGCATTTTTTGGAGCTACTTCAGTTTAATATTAATGTTCCCGCCAGTGTTTATGCCAAATACTACTTTGACCTTCGCTCCTTAGCAGATGACAACAACTTGAATTTTCTATTTGCTCCTCTTAGCAAAGAAAGAGCACAAAACCTAGAGGTAAGGCTGTGAAATCATTAGTCGGGGTTTTCTGTCAGCCACCAAAACCAGCATCTGTGGCTAAATCTCATTAAGCAGTGATTAGCAAAATGGAAAGCTTTTAAATTAACACATCGAAGAGCTTATTAACCCTTTGGTGGCATATTTCCTGTGTCTTTTATGATTTATATAAGGATCTCACATTATTTTTAAAAAGTATATAGATATTTCTTCTGTGACCATAATTCAGAATATTTTAAGTCAAATTTAATCTGTTCTTAATGGTTTTCCATTTGAACCTCTACCCTTCCATATAATCATACATGAATAATTTCTTACAATTGTATCCTTAATCATATCTACGTACTCACCATTCTTTTTAAGATTTTATTTATTTGGGGGAGAGAAACAGAAAGAGTGAGCATGAGCCAGGGGGAGAGGGAGAAGCAGACTCCCCACTGAACAGGAAGTCTGACACAGGGCTCCATCCCAGGACCCTGAGATCATGACCTGAGCCCAAAGGCAGACGCTTAACTGACTGAACCACCCAGGCGCCCCTCTACTCACCATTCTCAACAGTCTTTTACTCCGTTCACAAATTCATGCCAGTGTTTTGTACAGATACCACAGTTCAGTCCCATGAGTTTATTAGACAAAGCATCCGTGGCTCACCTGAGACTTAGACTGTATAATGTGTGTTTTAGGTACTGTCGTAGAGAGCCCATGGATTTTTAATGGAAATGGTAATGTATAGGAGACAAAGGAATTATGGTTTATGACTTTTTAGTGAGTACACAGCAAAATTATTCACAACTGAAATTTCAAGACATATTTAAAATGGACACTTTCTGTGGTACTTTGGTGTAGTTTACAGTAAGGTATTTTCTACCATGGTTAATGTGCAAGTGAAAATAGCACTTTTTGGTGCTTCGGTCATTAGACCTCTGACCTTCTGATAAAGTCCAGACATGCCTGCCCTGTTAGAATTGCTTAGAGAATATAATAACCAATGAAAACTAGAAGTTGAATGGCTGAGTAAACGCTAATTTCGGCCCAGGTGTATGTTCATTATGTTGAAGGAACAGGTGTACAGGGACAGGTGATACTGCTGTAAGGAGCCTGTCAAAATACCTTTTTTGTTTCAGCCAATGTGTGCCATCTTTGGAACCCAGTTTGTAAATAAGCAAATTCTTCGTTGCCCAGTATCTAATCATAGCCTTTTAAGGATATTACCTTAGTGAACTGGCAGGAAGTAGCATCCCCAGCATCTGGGAATGTAGACCTCCACAATCCAAAGTAGCAGTAACTGTGAACTGTCTAAAGGAGTGTGGCTGTGTGGCTTATCAGTGATGCTTTCTGTTTTGTTTTGTTTTGTTTTGTTTTTTTAAGGTTGGAACGCTTGTTTTAAATTGTTCTTGTGTTCTATTTGATTGACTTTCCCAGGCCATTTCCAGATTGTGTGAAGACAAATACAAAGACTTGTGTAGAGCTGCTATGAGAAGGTCTTTCAGCGCTGATAACTTCATTGGTATTCAGCGCTCTAATGCCATCCTCTCTTAAGGGAGAAGGGAGGGGTTGTAACATCATGAACCCCTCAATCTACAAGGACTGGAGAAATACCACCTCTCCTGCTCAAAAACCAGCAAAGTTAGTATTTTCATCTAAAAGAAAGACTTCAAATTCAAGAAACTCGTGGATCCACCACAAGGATGATGCTCATAGGAAAGAATGGGACCTTGTCAATGCAACACACTCTTTTGTCCTTTTTAATGTAAACAGAGTTACAAAAACCACTCCAAAGCAAAAGCTCCAACCCACACACAGATATCTGCTTACTATGTAGGCTGATAGCTGTGAACTAAGTGAGGGTTTTTTTTTAATAGTTTAAATTTTTAGACTTTAAAGACACTAACTATATAACTTTTATGTTTTTCCTATTTTTCTTGCCCCCCTCCCCCCATATTGCTGCATATTTCTTTAGAATCAATGCAGTATTACCATGAAAACATGGGACCCCCAACAACTCATAAAGCCACTTAGGAACAGACTGTAGCATTGTTAGGTATTGAAGGGTTCTTCCTTCCTACTTTATCATTGAAGCTGCTAGTCCTTATTGGCAATCAGTTTAAACCAAAAAGCTGCTGAATAACACTTATCATTCAAATTCTTTGCAAGCACTACTTATTAGCATATTAGTATGTTTAGGATCATAAACAGAGAAAGTATGTTATCAATGATTATCTACTTCTGTTGGGTCCATGCTGCATTTCTTGTGAACTATAATGGTGCTTCTCATTTTCTGATGATTTTCCTCTTTATTAAATACATGTATTAAAGGATGTTTTCGTAATTCCAACCAACATGGTGGTCCAGTGGTAACAAGCAGGTAGTGAAAAGAAGGTGTCCTGCAAAATCTTAGTGCAACTTTAAGCTTTAATCTAGTGTACATGGGCCCTCTGGGGCACTGCTGAAGGATAAATGCTTCAAACTTAGAAAACATCATTTGAAAGTTTAATTACATTTCTTGTAAACTTACCTAGTTTTGTAAATTTTAAATATTAAGCTTTTCATTTTAATTTTTTGTTTCAGCCCCTCTTGAAGATGGCACACATTGGCTGAAACAAAAAAATTAAAATGAAAAGCTTAATATTTAAAATTTACAAAACTGGGTAAGTTTACAAGAAATAACTAAACTTTCGAATGGTGTTTTCTAAGTTTGTAGCGTTTATCCCTCCACAGGTATCAAAGCTTAAAATTGCATTAAGAATGGAGGGATGCCTCGTATCATCATAGACGTGCCCTTCCCTTTTTAAAACCGTTTTTTGCAGGGCTGTGCGGTTTACCTGCTTTGGTCACCTGAATCTCTTTTTTCTACATTTGTAAAGAGTATGAAGAGCAATGGTAATTCACATGTAACAAACCGAAAGGAACTGGACTAATAGTAGTGATCTGAAAGTAGGTGATCTGAAACAGTTCTTCTAGCCTTCCTGTTAACCTAGCTGGAGGGGGTCTCATTTCAAGTCCTGCTGTTTAAGAGGAACCCTCACCTCAGGCTTTAAAGGGCAGGGAGTTAAGTAATCAATCTTCTCAGAGATTGGTAATGATGTCACTTAAACTTGAAATGTTAAAAAAAAGATTAGTGTTCTTAACCATGTGAAATCTTTCTCCTACTTTCTCAAATGTAATCATAGGAATTTTGCCTGTAAACATAGCATTTCTGGGCCAGGAATACTTTCTCTCAGTATAGCAGGGCTTCATATTCTATTGAGTGCTGCAGGTTCCATCATTTTTAAAGGACAGACACACAAATGATAAATAACAGTATATAAAATATTACAATCTACCACCTCAAAAAACATTGTTTATGGAGTTCGGAGCTTGGAGATTCAAGTATTGATTGCAGTTTTATTTTGAAAAGAATGCTACAACTTACGTGGTTTTTCTTCCTCATGTTTATATTAAAAGCTAATAAACTCTATTTTAATTAAAATACGACTAGTGTTGTTTGTAACCTTTCTTAGTTCACATAGCATTACATCTCTGCCTAACGTCAGTGCTTTCTAGTCAGCCCTAATGGTGAGTGGGGTCTTAAAGCATTTTCAAACTGACCATGATTTGGTTTGACCCTTGCCTCTGGTTACAGTGTTGTCATGTATTTCTTTGACTTCTGCTCTTTTCAACCTGAAGATCATTTAGTACACTTAAAATCAGTGGCCACAGTACTCAGAGGCATTGTGCATTAGATGGCATCTTTGAACAGCTCATTATTGTACCAAGAGGGGAAAAAAGCACACTGGAAGATTAAATTAGGTGGAATATACCAGGGAGAAGGGAATTACAGGAAGAGTGTAGAAACAATGTGAGTTATATGAGGATTTTAAGCAGTTAAAACCTAGGAAAGAAAATGGAAGAACTAGATTTGTGGTTGCTGTAAAGAGAAACAGCCCACATGTTTTGACTTTAAAATACTCCTTTTCAAACTTACATTTCAGTGAGAAATATGCCAAATCTTCATAAGGTTTATGACACTAGCCACTCAGGTTGAGCAATATACTCTATAAACCCTGAGAGTCCTGCTGTATTTTTGTCCACCTTAATTCACTACCTAAGGTCAAATCTTCAGCTGATCACTTTGTTCTTGATAAACTGCTGACAGGGTTAAATGATCTGATTTCATTTAGAAGGGCAATCTCACAAAACATTGTAAGACTGTACCCTTTACTATGCCAACTACTAAGCAGAAGTGCTGACATGAGCAGTCAAAGGTTACATAAAAATCTGGGAGGAAGAACCCTGGACAGGACTAGCTTCAAGAACTAGTTGGCAGAGTAAGTAGAATCACACATTGTCCTTTCCCTCTTGGCTGTAATTCTAGATGGCAGTACAGCTATCTTGATAAATGGGAAATTGAGTCAACTCAGGGTAAAAGTAATAAACATCCCTGAAAGCTAGTAGGTTCTCTGACAAAGGGCATGGAAACTGGTCACTAGTAGTTTAGTAACTATGGCAGTGTTCTCAGGGCTTTATACCTAGGAAGAGTTTGTTCCCTAAATAAGACTATATAAAAGAGTATCTACCTCAACTCATTTACCTTCAGTTTTAGTTTTTTTTCTTATTAGACTACTGACCAGTGAAAACTTTAACTCTGATATATTGTGAACTGAGTTTTTAAGTCTTTACAAGGAAAAGACAAAGGTCTGAAATGTATGTCTGAACGAAGTGAAACTGCCATTTTTGTAGGTCAAAAATGGCTGCTCGTGAGCAGTTTCACATGGTTCATCCTAAGACATTCTTAAGGCCCAATGTTTCTGGTTAAAGAGAAACTTTCTCCTTGCTGTATCATCAGATTCCATTACGACCTTCTCTTTGACATTTACTCTTAAATGTACCCCGTGTATGCCCATACATAACTGAAATCCAACACCACTGAATCTTGGTTTTATAACGGTTCAAGGTTCATTTCTTGGTTTAGTTTTCCTATATGTACAAATACACTATTCCTTGATTTAAAAAAAGAATGCTGAAGCCAGTATTTATGGGAGAACCATGCACTCTGTATCCATGTTATACAGTGTTTTGGAAAAGTTGAGCCACAGCATATAAATTAGCTAAAATCTTTCATCACCAAGACCTCTCTCTACTCACATGTGATAGGACTACAACTGTTGCCTCACCCAGAAGCGGTATTCTTGAGTACAGAGCTACTTGGAAAAGCACTTGAATCTGTAGATGACACGCAGCATCTATCACGGTAAGGATTCGATTGCCTAAAGTCTTAACTGTTAGCCACTTACTGACCTGGTCGACCAGACACTGTGACAGCAAGAAAGCAAAAAATCTAGGACCCTTTCAGCAAAGCCTATTCCTGTAGATCACAAGTGCAAGTGGCTTGGTTTCGGAGGCAATTTCCACTATTTTTAAGAACATGTACTTAATGTGATACAAATTTTAAGAATACTAGTTTGTGGCTGGGGATTTCTAGAGTGCAGAAAGAATGAAATATAGAAATGAAGAGGAATCTGACATCAAAGGAAAAAAGGTTAACGTTCTTTTAAGAAGGAACAGGTTAGGTGTTAATGATTATAACTGCTGGGAAGGGAACTACGTAATCTGGATTAGAGAAATTTGATGATCGCCTCAGAACCTAAAGTCCTCAAGAAGGTATTAATGGCATCCACTTCGAGACCTCAAATTATTCTGCTAGTTTTTTGGTGGGTTGTTTTTTTGCTTTGTTTTTGAGAGAGAGAGTGATCAAGCGTTGGAGCGGGGAGGAGGGGCAGAGAGAGAGAGGGAGAGAGAGGATCTTAAACAGGCTCCATGCCCAGCCCAGAGCCTGAGGTGGGGCTTGATCTCACCACCCTGAGATCATGACCTGAGCCAAAATCAAGAGTTAGATGTTTAACCGACTGAGCCACCCAGATGCCCCTGCTAGCTTTTTCTTAAAACATCTATTCCTTCATCATCTTACCATTCTCAATTCTACTAACCTTCTAGCCCCCCAGATGGTGGCCCCATTATCTCCTCACTTTTGGAACAGAGTCGCAAAAGCAGATCTTCCGTGTGCCCCCTCCCACTGCTGATTAGGGTCCTTCCTCAAGAATATCGTCTCCCCTCTGCTAGTGTCCAGTGGCAAAGCTGGATGTTAGTTACCACTATGACCCACTTCCAAAGCATTTGCACCAGGTTGCAGGAAATACAGGATCTATGTGGCCCCCAGGCTAACCGGCCCTTGTAATCCCCTATACTCTACTTGAGAGAGCTCCTGGTTTCCCCCAAGCAGCTGTTCCCCGAATACTGCCCTTGTTCACTCCCCTGACCTGCCCACAACTGGAGATGATCTCCTCAGTCTCGGGAGCATCCCCACCTTCCAGCTCCAAGACTCACTTCATCCGGCATTAGGAATAGATGCCTCACTTCTTAAGGTAGCCCTCTCACCTTATGGAGGTGATTCCATTCCAACTTTTTAACACCAGCCTTCTATATCCACCCCTCCACCAATTTATCCCCTTCTGCTTCAAAACTGCACCTTCGCAATGCGAGGATGGGGCAATTTGACCCTGCTCGGTCCTTTACTTGTCCTATTACTTCTCGAGATACAGTCCCCAGACCACATACCTCTCATCAGCTGAAAGTGCCTATGAAAAACGAAGCTTCTCTAAATGCAATGTGGAATCCTGGATTGGATCCTAGAACAGATAAAGCGCATTAGTAGAAAATCTGGTGAGATCCAAGTGAAGTCTGGAGTTAATAGTGATGTGCCCGTGTTGACTCTTCATTGGGACAGTGTACTATGACGATGTGTTAGCATTAGGGCCACATGGGAAAGGGGTATACAGGAACTGGATTATCTTTGCAACTTTTCCGTAAACCTAAAATAATTCCAAAATAAAGTTTACTAAAAAGGGGGGCGGGGGGGGAGCAGCAGCTTCTTGGGCCCAGACCTACTGAATCTCAATTCCTGAAGCTTAAGTCTGGGAATCTACATTTTTAATAGGAACCCCAAAAGATTCTATCAATTCCCTTTCCATTCCATGACTGAACAGTTGCTTCTTCCTTGCCTTACCTTAACCTGACCTAATCCTTTAGATCCTCTCAGCCCTAAGATGAGTACTATTATCGCCTTTTCACAGATGAGAAAACTGAAATCCTCTGAGATTAATACACCCAGGATCACACAGCCCATAAATGGTGGAGCTGGAGCTTGAATCCCTAGCCATCTCGCTGCCACGGCTTTAAGCATAACCATTCTACTGCCTTTCAATCCTGTTTCCATTAGTGACAAACTAAACACCTCTAGATCACTACAAGAATTATTACCAATAATACCCCGGACCCACCTATTTCTCCAACCTGCTAAGTCTCTATGGCCCCTTTGGCTCCAGCTTGTGGCTTTGCCCCGACCCCCCTTTCCAATGGGGGGGGGGAGTGAGCAATGTGAAAGTGCCGGGAAGATGCGCCAACCACAGAGTCCTGTGCATGGAAGGTACCGTTGCTCTTCGGTCGGGATCCAGCTCATCTAGTGTATTTTCCGTTCTGCTTCTCCCAACTGCCCTAACTACTGTAGGAATCTGATAACGTTCACAGCACTCACTCTGACATTAAATTACATACTCTCATATCGTTATTCACCCCTTATTGGATTTGTCTGATCTCCCCCCAACAAAATTTTCAGCTCCTAATGACCCAGCCACTCCTACATACGTAGGCCCTGGAGCCTTGCGGGAGAACACGGACACACCGAGCATGAACATGAGGCAGTGGTTCACAGCCTGGTGGCCAATCTGCACTTTGCCAAAACAGGAGCCAGCAGAAAGTACTCGACGGTGCAGTGGTGTCTCAGGTTTACTAAGCATCCGTCCTGATTATCAGGGAGGTGCCAACTCGAAATCAATTTCTATCCTTTTATCTGGGCTCCCTGACTTGTATTTAGAGCTTGATACCACATTGGGAGGCTAACTGCTGAGTGATAAACAGTTTTGAGAGTCCCTGCCCCCCAACCAGACACACAAAACAACAGCATCACCTCTATTCAAAGAGGTTCAGTAGATAGTACAGTGGAGGGTAGATGAAAGAGAACACAATCTCAGGCAATGTCTCTGGTCTTACGTGTATTTCCCTTCATTTCTTCAAGTGAATCATGATACAATCACAGGATCGGCAGGAGAAACCTATGAAGTATATTCAAGTAAAATATGTGTCCATTAGTTTTGCTTCTGGTGACTGGAATTTGCTTGATTTTCATATTAATAAAAACACTGCCGCTTTAAGTACATCTGAGAAATCTGATTATGAAGTCAGAATCCACCTATCTCCTTAGGTACTCTTAGGAAGAAGTGTGTGTCTCCATAAAAGCCTAAGGAGAAAAAGACATGTACAGCATCTTTTTATTTTCTTTACCATTGCTTTAATGCACTTTAAAATTTATCTACATCAATTGGGAACAAAGAAACAAAAATAGACATTTCTTTGTTTTTCATAAATAACTACTCTCCATATTTGATAAAAATTTCAAACCATTATTTTACCTTCCCACAAATATAATACATACAAAATCTTTTCTGAAATAATAAGGTCAGCAAATTAAGTATCTCGAGACTAACATAACCACATACAACTGCTGTTCTATGGACTTCCAGGAACAAAACAAGAAACGAAAACTTATCAAGATGCTCTGGGTTTCCGTTTGTTAATGTTACAGATTCAGAATTATAATCATCTGCCAATAATAATTTATAGATTCAAGTTGATTGTCTACAAATAAAATATCGCTGGCTCTGATCTGTGAGTTCTGGCTTTGACACAACAGTGAGGACGCTGCATGGTAGGCACCATACATATGTGAACATCAGAGAAAGTACTGAATGCCCTGGACTCCACCTACTGACTCGGTATGTGCCTCATTTGGCTCAGTCATAAATGCACCTGCACCAAACCCGTATCAAAAGTCACTAAATCTCTCATATATATATTATGTACATACACACCCACAACACACACATACTATACATACAGTTTGTAACAACATGAAGCAATATTGTCTCAAAATGATGTACCACAAACATTATCCTGGCGGAAATAAATCCTGCAATTGTCATTGAGCTGCTAGAAGGTTTTGAGTGTTCTGCGTCAGGTTACTTAGTTACTTCCATCCTGCCCACCCTTGGCCTGGCTTTAATGTCTTGGTAGCTTTTTTCCCCTCAGAATCACCCTCCCTCACTCCAGGCATATTTTCTTCCCAGGATCACTTGATTGGACTTGGGAGGCAAGAAAGGGCATGCAGAGAGAGGGAGCAGGCAATTCTCAGCCACTGTACCTCACACCTGCCTGGATTTGTGATGTTCTCTGTCCTGTTTGCCACATTTGGTGTTAGAAAGCAGTTATTCAAAGCTTTGTCTCTCCTACCCCCCTTGGTCTTTGTAGAGCACAAAAGTGAAAGAAGCCTCTTTAGCAGGGATAGCAGTTCATTAAAATATACAACTACATTTCCTAGCTCTGGGGTTCCCATTCTGTACTTGAGAGTGCAGGTCACGGATGCTGTTATTAAGGTTCAGTGTGGGATCCATGAGGTTTTCTCCCGGCAGCCCGTGTCAGGATTAGTGCAGCCCTGGCCCAGGAGGAAACAGCCTAATGAATACCAACTTGGAAACAGTGCTGTTGGCACATTATTTAAGCTTGTACATGCGTACAATTACACACCACACACACACACACACACAGGCCTGTCATTGGGAACAGTCATGTGGAAAGATGACAAAGGTTTAAAAGATAAACCAATAAGGCACCAAGAAAAATTATTTTCGGCCAATTTAGACAACATCAAAATGTGAGGAGGGAAATAATGTAAGTTAAAGAGCCTTCCTAAAGTCTGGCCAACTGATTCACTAAGAGGTCACATTAGTTCCTTTAGACAACCTTCTAAATCTTCACCCCCAATCTATGAAGTGAGACAATGCTCAAAACTGAACTGTGAAAGGGGCATGTGACATTAAACTGAACCATAAATCCTCTCCAACTTCACAAAGCTATCTGTGAAGAGTTGCTAGACTCCCCCCCCCCCAACAAACACAACCCTTCCTTCTATTTGTTTTCATGAGTATGGATTGTTTGCATAATAAAAATACAAACCAGGGGAAAACAGTGTGTGGGATGGAAGTAGAGGGTGACCATAAATAGATCCAACCTCTCTCCCCTGGGTAGGGGTGGGGTGGTTGACAGTAGTAAGACTTGAGGGAAGCAGGTGGGCTTTATCTTTGAGGGAAGGGAGAGGAAGGGCATGGGTGAGAACACAGACTGAAAACAAAGGGACACCTCTGAAAGTTGGTTCTGCAACTAGACCCCAAAAGGCATTACCTATATTGCCTCTCCTTGGCTGAGTATCCTTTGTCAGCAGCCTTGTTTTTTTTTTTTAAAGTAAACTGGTTGTTCTTTTAGGCTTGGCATGTTGCCAAAATGAAAAAAGAATTTTTTTAAATGAAGAATTAATCCACTTTCATCCATTTCATGCCACAACTTTTAGATACACTGTGCATCATATCTGGATTCCTCCACAAAGAAAAAGAAGTAAGGGGGACAAGGCAAATTAAGCACAATGACTGAAGGCAGCAGAACAATCTATGTACTTTCTGGGAAGACACACTAAATGAGGGAAAAGGTCAAGGTGATCACGAAAGGTCCTCATTTGACGAAAAACAGAAGAAATTGGCCCTCAGACAGGGAATCTACTCCAAGGTTCTAAAAAGCAGCTTCTGAATAAGGGCAGGAATAAGATGTGCAAAAAGTTCTGTAGCTCTATGTACTAAGTTTTGTTGAATCTACTGAAATTTTAACTTGTGCATTTTTATAAATACAAAAGCTTTTGAGAGTCTGCAAAACTACAGTACCAGGCTTCTCCCTGCAGCAAAGTGTTTCAATTCACTATGGGAACTATGCATTTCTTTCCTTAATACCCATGAAGGGAACACTGACCTGGATTTAAATCTTACTTTTCCAACTTTGGTATAAATGAGGGACAAATGCCTAGACTCGTCATTTTCCTAGGGAGCCATTCTAAAATTTTAATTGTTTTTGCATTTTAGCTTCCTAAATGTAGTCCCCACTCAACCCTGG
This sequence comes from Mirounga angustirostris, assembly GCF_029215605.1. Taxonomy (NCBI): domain Eukaryota; kingdom Metazoa; phylum Chordata; class Mammalia; order Carnivora; family Phocidae; genus Mirounga; species Mirounga angustirostris. The sequence continues at coordinate 167,504,169 of NW_026991711.1, forward strand.
TTACTGGTGTTTTGCTGGCCAATGCACTATCACCTCCTTCCCCAAGCTGTGGCCTCACACTCTTCATGAAGGAACAGTTAAACAGATTAGAAAAGCAAACAGAATTCTTTAATAGTAAAGAAACCCGTGTGTGTGTGTGTGTGTGTGTGTGTGTTCATATATAGGCTTTCATATATGAATGGTTGAACAGATTTAGGAACACAAACAGAATTCTCTAATAGCAAAGTGCATGTGTATTTGCATGTGGATGCATGCAAGTGTGTGCTCATCAGGAAAAAAGTGTGTGCTTTCTCAGAGGAAAAAAAAAGAGAGAGAGAGAGAAACAGATTGACGTGGGGGAGAGAGAACAGCTTTCCTCCTGCAAAGCAGGACCCTGATCCATATTTTAAAAGCTTATGCAAGTGTATTATGGGTGTCATTTGTTTTGAGAGACTGCAGAAAGCCATGTTTTGCTGCTTTGGGAATATCTGGCTATTAAACTAGTCCAAAGTCCAGGGACACTTATTTTCCCTCATTGCTGCCAATGTTTGTTCACAGGTAGCCAGCCTCCCTCCCCCCAGTTCAAGCACCCCATTCAAGGGTGGGTGTGGTTTCTTAATCACAGCTCTCCAGGCGAGGAGGAATAAGAAAAGCAAAAAAGACTGTTTAACATGATAAAGGAGGTGGGATGGGGGTGGAGCAGATAAGAGAAGTGTTGGAAATTTACTTAATTACTGGAGGTATATCCATTTTAGTCCTTACATCTAAAAAGCAGCCCCTCTAACAACTATCTCTAAGTACTTCCAGAAGAAGGGAGTGGGGGTTTACTTTTACCAAAATCAGAACACAAGTTCTTTTTTTTTTAAAAAATTGGGATCACTGAAGCCTATTAAGAACCACCCCCTCCTTCTCTGGCACAAAGCTGCCATTTTACCAGTCTAGAATTCAAGCTCAACCAATCACCATCCCTTAGGTTTTCACTTTTCCAAATATTTATACCGGCACTCTATAAGGCCACCTCTAACTTATTCAAGACAACACCGGGTGCTGTTAAGAATAAGAAGGATTACAAGCACTACAGAAAAGAAACCGAAGCTCGATAAATAAACAAAGCTAGGATGGCACACAAAATCGTTAAACACTCTCTAACCTTGTCACTTTGGGGAGGCCCTAACCACATTATGCTCCCCCTCCTTGGCATGAATTGGGGTTTCCCCTAACTTAGGGACTAGAAAGAGACAAGCAGCTCACCTTAAAGCATCTTGGACACTTTAAGCAATGAAAGGAGAAAACAAGCTGAGAAAGCACACCCAACCACTTCCCAGTCATAGAAACCTAAACTTTCACTGTTCACATTTTTTTTTTTAAAGACACAAGTATAGGAAATATATTTTCCCAATTTAGACCACACAGTTCAAAGAAACCTGAACCAAGCGGAACTTCATTATAATGCCAACCTTAGGATTGTAAAGCCCCCAAAGCAAAGGTAAATTTTGTTGCCAAAATGCAACAAAGTTTAAAATTAAGAAAACTACATATAAATTAAAAACAGGGTTCCCCTAAAAAAAAAAAAAAGGTAGTAAGAAACACAAAATAGAATACACGTGAGCTGAGCCCCTTTGAGAAGTCCTGGGGCAGGTGCTCCCTTGAACGGGCCCCTTTCCCCTCTCTCCAAGTTGCCCCAGGAGGGGGCATCAGCACCGTGACAGTAAACGGAAGTGAACTTGGCAAAGCTACCAAACAAAACAGCCCCCGCCCCCCCCCGGCCCTTCTGGGCCTCGGCCTCCTACACGTGAGACAGGGACACCTGCTTGTGGTAGGCGGCGGCCGCGGCGGCGGCGGCCGCGGGGGGGCCCGGCGGCCCGGTCCTGCCCGTGAGCGCTGCGCTCGCCTCATAGTCCCCGGCGGCCGTGGCGCCACCGCTCTTGTGGCCCCGCCGCGGGCGGCAGCAGCAGCGGCTCGTGAAGCGCCGCCACGACTCCACAGTCTTGCCGGACCAAATCCAGACGCCCGACGTGATGCCCACCACGAGGCACATGAAGTACTTGAGCATGAGCACCCAGTACTCGGGCTTGGCGCGCGGCCGGCCGGCGTCGGGGCCTGGGCACGCGCAGGTGAGCGCAGCCTCCCAGCTCTCGCGATAGTGCTGCTCGTACAGGTAGCAGGCCACCACGATGCTGGCCGGCACCGTATAGAGCAGCGTGAAGATACCGATGCGGATCATCAGCTTCTCCAGCTTGTCCGTCTTGGTGCCGCCCTGCTTGATGACGCTACGGATGCGGAAGAGCGACACGAAACCCGCCAGGAGGAAGAGGGTGCCCACCAGCAGGTAGAGCACCAGCGGGCCCAGCACGAAGCCGCGGAGCGAGTTCAGGTTCTGGTTGCCCACGTAGCAGATGCCGGCCACCGGGTCCCCGTCCACGGAGCTCAGCGCCAGCGCCGTGATGGACTTGACGCTGGGGATGAGCCACGCGGCCAGGTGGAAGTACTGCGCATAGCCCGCGATGGCCTCGTTGCCCCACTTCATTCCAGCTGCCAAGAACCAGGTGAGTGACAGGATGACCCACCAGATGGAGCTGGCCATCCCGAAGAAGTAGACCAGCAGGAAGACGACAGTGCACAGCGCAGGGCCTGTCGTCTCGTAGTGAATGTGGCTGTGCTCGCGGCTGCAGGCGACGCTGGCATGGCCCACCACCAGGCGCACCAGGAAGCCCAGCGACACGCACAAGTAGCAGGCGGACAGGAAGATGATGGGGCGCTCAGGGTAGCGGAAGCGTTCCATGTCTATCAGGAAGGTGGCCACCGTGGTGGAGGTGGAGATGAAGCACAGCACAGACCACAGGCCAATCCAGAAGGTGGCGAACGTGCGCTCGTCCGGGCTGAAGGAGGGCTGGTAGCAGGGCACCGCGCAGTTGGGCACCTGGCCCGTGCGCACCTTGTTGTAGAGCGGGTGCGACTCCTTCAGGATGGGCACGAAGGGCTCGCGGCACTTGCACACCGATGGGCCCCCGGCGGCGCACTCGCCCCCGGAGGCCGGGGCCCCCGCTGGGCCCGGGAGGGTGGGTTTGGCGGGGAAGGGCCTGGGGGGCGCCGTGGTGGCCTCGCTGCGGTTGTAATCCATGCACAGGACCTCGGCGTCGCGGCCCAGCACCGGGAGGCGGTCGCAGCTCATGCGCTCCGGCCAGGCGAAGCCGTACTGCCGCATGAGCGGCGAGCAGCCGGCCTTGGCGCGCTCGCACACCGAGCGGCAGGGCGGCAGCGGCTTGTGGTAGTCGGGCAGGCAGATGGGCGTATACATGGAGCACAGGAAGAAGCGCAGGTCCGGCGAGCAGTGGATCTCCACCAGCGGCCAGAACTGGTGCACCTCCAGGCCAGCCTCGTCCTGCGTGTCGTGGTTGAACTGGTTGGGCATGTGCGTCAGGTTGTAGCCGATGCCGCGGCACATGGGCACTGTGATTTCCTGGCACACCGGGGCCTTGGAGGCAGCCGCCGCCCGGCCGGCCAGCTGCGCCAGGAGCAGCAGCAGCAGGGAGGGCGGTGCGGACGGGTCAGGCCGAGCCATAGCCCCCTCCCTCCCCTCGCCTTGCCTGCCGCAGCCCGCGCGGGGCCCACGCAGCCGGGGGAAACCGGGCGGCCTTTCCGCCGACTTGTGTGTGGCGCCTCGGCTGGCAACCTGTTGGCTTTTCTCTTAAATTCGTCCAAAGATAAACTGTTTCGGGAAGGCGCTGCCTCCGCAGGCAGCGCTCAGCTCTTCGCCAGATAGGGTGGGGAGGGACGGTTAGGGCTCCGGTTCCAGGGAAAGTACTCTCTAAAAAGGAAGCTGGGGGAGAAGAAAAATTGCAACTCCCAATTAGAGGGGAGTCAACGACACAGTCCCCGCAAGCGCTCTCCAAATCTCTAAGTTAACCTCTCTCCCTTCCCTCCCCTCCACCTCCGGGAACCAAACTACCGACTCCCAGCCCATCGCCACCCCCCACCTCCCTCCACGCTGGGCCCTCCGGGCTGTACCCCGGGGTCGGAGAGCTCAGCCGCCCGGAAAAGGGCGGAGGAACCGGGAAAAGAACGGGGAGAAAGGGGCAGGCGCGGGCTCTCACCTTCGCGGATCCCGAGAGAAACAGATAGTCGGCAGCCAGCCTGGGTGCTCCGTCCCTGGGACACTCGCTCAGAAATGCGACTCAGAGACGGGCTGGCACCCGGAAAGTTTGACGATAGACTGGGTATCCGAGGCGCGGCACATGGCAGCAGGTGGGGCGTCTCAGAGAGGGGGTCGCACCCTGAGCGCGGCCGCCGCAGGCCGGTCACTCGCCCTCTCCTCCTCCGGGGCCCCCCGCATGATCCGAGCGGGGCAGAGCAGGAGCAGGCCGTGCGTTCCACCGGGGTCCGGGAGCCGGACGAAGGGCGAGCGCGCCTGGCAGCACCTGGGCGAGGGGAAGGCGGTGTGCGGCAGCCGGGGGATCCCGCTGCCTCACTGCACCGGGAGCAGCCGGCGCTGGCACCGCCGGGACTGCATGGTGCTAGCCCGCCGCCGCGTCCAGCCCGCTGCTCGCCTCCCCCCCTGCAGGGGGCTCCGCGCTCCAGCAGACTCCTGGGGGCGGTGGCGGCGCTCCCGGGAGGCGCCCGGCTCGGCTCCTCCCCCGCGCTCTCTCACTCTTTCGCCCACCTCCCGCGGGTACAGAACGGCGCGCGCTCGGCGAGGGCAGCGGAGACTCGGACGCGGGCTGACTGGCCTGTCCCGCCCCGCCCGGGTCACCTGCCTCTAAAGCTCGCCGGGAGGCCCCGCCCCTTCCCCGCCCCCTCGCGCTGGGGCTCGGTTGGTGGGCCGCCCCGCCACGTTCTCCGCGCGTCCCCGCCCACTGCCCCGCGGGCTCGGCCTCTCCCCCGGCGCCCTCCGGCCCCGCCCGGAGCGGGCCGCCGGGGAGCGCGGGCCAATAGCGGGCCGGAAAGCGATGGGGGCGGGGCGAATGCTAATCTCTCCTTCTCGAGACCCGGGGCGGGAAACCTTTGCTGGAAGTCCCTACCGAGTTCCCTGCGGGCGCCCACGGGTCCGGGGCTCACTTTCCCGTAATAGACTAGTTCATGAACCCTTGCTTCCAGAGCCCCTGCCAGGTCTCTCTGCAGCTAAAAATCCTTAGCTTCCAGCGCTTGTTTAAAAGAACTGCCCGAAGAATCATTCTTAACCGTGGCACCTGTCTCCGCTCTGCGCTGTCCTCATACCAGGTGAGCTCACGCTGAGAGAAGAGCGAAGGCTTATTGAGCCCCTACTGTATGCCAGACAGCGCGTTAATCGTTTATATCTTAATACAAGATCTCAGATCTTTACGGTTCTGTGAGACAGGTACTCCTTACAGGTGAAGGAACAAAGGTTTTGAAACTTGACCAAGGCGACCGAGCTAATACTTTCCCAAGAAAGCCGCAACATAGGCAATCTTCACCCCGGTATTCCGAGCGCCTGGCGCTCAAATGGTAACTCGGGATTCGAACCCACGTAGCTGCATCCCAGGGGTAACCACTCTCCCCCCACCCCGCCATGTAGTCTCTGTATCCCCCTGTCTTCAACCTTTACTTTAGCATTTCATCACAGAAGACTCGAGAGATGTTAGTCCTTTATCAGTCGAAGTTTAAAATCCCAGGCAATCCCCAAGCTGCCTGCAGGGAGAAGCGGAGCTGGCTCGCGGCTCGGTAATGGGTGGGCGCCTGGCCCCCCGTGGCTGCCTGCTGCTGAGCCGCGTATCGGCGCGCCTCTGGGGAGCGGGGGCGCAAAAAGTCCCGCCGGCGGGAAGACCCGCTGGGTGCCCCGGCTGCTGGGACACACAGTGGCGCTCTCCAGATAGGTTATTATGCTGCAAGTTTTAAATGTCCTAAAAATGCCTCTTTTCTGCGTGTTCTAATTAGGTTGGAAGATTGAGGTGTTTAGCATTCTTGAAATTCATTCACACGCTTACAAAGAGGGTTTGAATTGTTTCCCGCTCCCCCACCCCTTCCTTCCTCTGGGAAGGAGGAAAAAAAGCAGGAGGGCCTGGGTACTTCAAGGAGTCAGGACTGGACTAAAGGGCTGAGATAGACCACAGTCATTGTCGTTCTCCTGTCCTGGATCCCGTTTGTACAGACTGGGAGACTGAATTGCAGAATAGCCCTCTCCGTCTTGCTCATCAACAAGGCTTTGTGGACAATAATGAAGAATATGTGCATTAATCCCAGATTCAAAGTTTAAAGTGAATAAATACTATTGTTTCACAAGCATCAAAACTATTAATAAATATGTTTAGAATGTACCTTACATCTTTCATTCCCTGAAATTCTACAGGTGTTCATATTTAATCTCTTTTGTGTTTTGGAAACACTTGGCACTCTGGGTCGGCAAACATCCCAGGGTTGAAAGTAGTGGGAGTTGAAAAGCTATGGAATAGTAATCAAAAAGAAAGGGAAACCCTCAGTGGAAAGTATGTGCAGACTGTGAACATGCCAAGCAAGGGCTGTCTCATTCTGCGCCCTTTATGCAACGTGTGTATTATTGGGGATGGACAAGTGGTGGCTAATAATAAAAATTATTTGAAGTTGGAGAATGTTAATCACTCATGCTGGAATTTAGCCAGAATACTTGTGTTATTTCACTTGGTTCTGGTTCAAACAATGTTATCTACTGGTCTGTAAACCTCTCTCTTAATCAAGAGCGAAATGTTATTTTTGCTTGGAGGTCTCTAATAGTAGTAGTAATAACAGCAGAAAACTTTGCCAAAAGAGACTTATTTTGCATTGTGTAGTTTTTTGTATCATTTAAATTTTTGCTTTTTTACATATATTACTTCAATTTAAAGGAAGTTTAAAACACGCTGATTGTTTAACATGTAGTAGGCAGGCTGCTAAGTAATTCATTTACATTACCTCATTTAACACCTCACAACAATCAGATGGAACCCGGAACCATAACAACTTGCTTGAGGTCACCTATCTAGGCCATAGAAAGGATGGAAATCAAAATGTTCTCCTGTGTCATAATTTATTATTCAACAAGCTGGAAAACACTACATGATCTTGTAAAGGTGCAATTTGTTAGCCCTTAAAACATTGCCAAGTATTCTCTTCTATTCATTCACCCATCTATCCTTTCATCTAGCCATTCGTCCATCCGTCCATCCGTCCGTCCATCCGTCCGTCCATCCATCCGTCCATCCATCCATCCATCCATCCATCCAAGAAGCCAAATTTCTGAGTTGAAGACACAACTGCCATGTTAAACATGTTTCTACAAAGCCAAATTCATGAAATTCAATTTAAATTATTGTCCAAGGTGTGTTTATTAATTGATGAAAATACAGAGGACAATGCTAAACATTCCATCACAGAAGTGTGTGCTATTCCAAAAGTTTTGAAGTACTGGCTTTGGATTTTGTTATCAGGGAATAGTTGGGAGCATTTTTAATCTTACTAGATTTGTGTTCCTTCTACATGTGTTATTCTGTCGAGACACCTGAGAGTTCAATGCTTTAGGAATAATAGGTAGACTTTGTATACTCCTCAGTATCTTCATAATCAAGCCTGGAACAGTATGCTGCACATAGATGCCCTCAATAAATATTTATGAAATAAATGGATGAGTGATTGACAACATGAATGAGATTACCTTTCTAAACTTTAGCAACTGGTATTGAATCCCTATGACCTCTATCTCTGAGGATGACCATACCCTGTTAAATGCAGCATGAGTCCAAACCTTGTCTTGCCTTTCACAGCTGAACCACCTAACGGCTCCAAGTGCTCTTTCCTTGCCTGTATAATGGAGATACAAATAGTTATCTACCTCATAGGGTTGTAGTGAGGGGTCAATGAATTGATATGATAGAGGGTTTAGAACCTGGTAACTATATAATAATAGGTCTTAGTCATAATTATTAGTTTCTACTATGGTTCATTCTACTTTTCTGTTTTCCCGATCTTCTATATTTTCTTGTGTATATTACTTTAATAATGGGGGAAAAGTTACACTTTTTAGATGTACTTATGTCTGAGTGCACTCTCAGCTGTCACCAGCTATCTCCGGTATTTAGATATTAGCTAAATTTTATGCCAAAGCAGGGATCATTTCACTTGCCCTGAATCCAAGTGCAACCAGCCAGTGAGTGTGTGAACGTGCACAGGGCTGGCCCGGGAGAGACACCGCCAGCCAACATGAATCCCTCACAGGTGTTTCCAGACTAGCTCCTTACCCATCCTAGTGCATTTCTGATCACTTCTCTTACCAGATCAGACACTTCTAGATGAGAAACCACAACACTGACCAGAGGATTAACGTGATGAGTCAGTTCTCCATGTACATAATGACAATGTCTTATTCACATTATAAGCGGAATAATTCAACAATAATCTTTAGTCCTTTCCCCTCCTCCACCATGGTGGAAATTATAGAAAAGTAAAAGCTTTCTCTGTCCCAAAGGAAATGGAAGTACTAATCTTTCCCACATTGAACCGTGGCTCTCGGCAGCACATTTGATCACATCGGGGAGTTTTAAGAAACACTGATGCTTGGGCCCTATTAAATCAAAACTCTAGTTCAGTGACCCTTGAAATCTTGTTTTTTGGTTTTGTTTGCTTATTTCTTTATTTTATTTTTACTCTCCAGGTGATCCTGATTTTCAGCTAGGGTCAAGAATGACTGACATAGATGGTTCTGTTATTTCCTCAGTGCAGCCCCAAGCTCGGGCCCAGCTGGATCTTCTGCAAAAAGGGTTAATCACATCAGTGTGTAAATGGAACTCCTTGGGAGAAAGTAGAGAGAAGTACCATTTAATTGCATGTGAGTCTGTTTGGGCTGTAGGCAAAACTGAGTAAAGCAACAGGATTGTGGTATAGCGATGAGACTGTTAATAGCAGTGAGGACCATAATAACATTTTATGTATATAATCTCTTTTACCCCCGAGAATCTTGTAAGGTTGATATTATTATTTCCATTTTATCGATGGAGAAACTGAGGGTTAGACAAGGAACTTGTTCTACAAGGTCACACGCCTTCCGACCTAGATTTTCCCGACTCCAAAGTCTCTGCAGCCGTCGACTGCAGACTTCAAGTTAAGCCCAGCAGAGAGGGTCCTGAGAAGCACCCAAAGGTAAATCTTGAGATAAGCAACTTCCCTTGTTCCTTTGCATCCCTCTCCTGGGGACCAGGTTGAATCTTAATTCTGGGGTGGCCTCTTGTGGAGAGGGGCCAGTGTGTAAAAACGCCGAGGGCTCTGCTTCATCCAGAATCCAGTGTGAATCGAGAGCCAGCTTGTTCTTTGGGCTTTGCAGACTAGGCATGAGGTGCGACGCCCCTTAGACTAGAACCTTCCTGGTATCTTGGCAGAGGAAGCTCCGGTTTGGTAAATATTGATGCGGCACGTACTGTGGGCCAAGCACTGGTGCCAGGGTGCAAAGATGAGTGGACTTTCCGGGCAGGGCATGGTGGGAGCACAGCAGAGGCACCCATCCCAACCTGGTGGCTCAGGGAAGACCCAGGCTGTGCCCGGACGGCCACATATGAGTTAGGCAATCCGTCAGGCAGGGTTTGGTACAGGAAATAGAAACCACTCTAGGTATTTCGAGCAGAGGAAGACACTACTGAGAATCAAGCAGGGGCTTACAGAATTGTTGGAAAGGCTGGAGGGGCACAAGTCAGCAGGCTACCTGGACTGTGGGGTTCCAGGGACCACCGCAGCAGCTGTGTCTCAGGAGTGACAGGACACTGAGTCCAGCATTTGGTGCCTCTGGTATCATCTCTCAAACTCTGCTTCCCAGCAGCAGCAGAAGCGACATGGTGCCTTCTCCTTGCATCCGCCTGCAAGATCTCATCGGAATGCGCCTGGTTGACTGCACCGATTTCATATGCAGACCCAAGCTGCAAGAGAGTCTGGGAAATGTAGCTTCGAAGTGTCCAATTTCTCCAATTAGATTACTAGAAGAGGGATCTAACAGAAGCAATTCTCAGTATCTGCTGTGGGTGAAAAAACTGAGAAGAATTTCCTAGACTGAGGAATCAGCACAAGTAAAGGGCATGAGGCCCTGACAGAACACAGCGCAAGTGGCTGTCAGTAACAGAGCATCTGAATCAAGGTTCTCACCTGAAAGCACACTCATGTCTAATCAGCGTGGTTTTAAACTTGGATCCCTACATACACTCCACACGTAACATGCTTTCATTGATACAGTGCTTGACTTATTCAACTGACTACTAATGCAGAAGGAGAAAGGAAATGAGACAAAAGCACAAAGAAGAAATAAATGAAAGTATTAGGTGATGTTCATGCACACAAAGAAAACAGAACCTTAAGCTTCTCCAAGCTTACTGTTGCAAACACTGTTGATACGCAGGAGTCATCTCCTCTTTCTCTCTCTCTTTTTTTTTTAAAGACTTATTTATTTATTTGAGAGAGAGAGTACATGAGAGGGGGGAAGGTTAGAGGGAGAAGCAGGCTCCTCGCTGAGCAGGGACCCCGATGCGGGACTTGATCCAGGGACTCCAGGATCATGACCTGAGCCGAAGGCAGTCGCTTAACCAACTGAGCCACCCAGGCGCCCTCCTCTCTCTCTTTCTTAACAGGACTCCAGGTTTTTTGTTTTGTTTTCTTTTTTCTTTTTTTTTAAAGATTTTATTTATTTATTTGAAAGAGAGCATACTCAAGCAGGGGGAACAGCAGAGGGTTAGGGAGAAGCAGGCTCCCCGCCAAGCAGGGAGCCTGATGTGGGGCTCGATCCCAGGACCCTGGGATCATGACCTGAGCTGAAGGCAGACACTTAACTGACTGAGCCACCCAGGCACCATGTTTTCTTTCTAATCTACTCTTTTCTGCACAGCCATGTTATCCAGGAGGGGCAGGAGCTCCAGTCCCAGCCTCAAGAAATAACACGTGATTTGTCCAGCTGATCGTGCTGCTCCCCTTCTTCTTATCAATATTTAGGTTACACAGGTACACAGGGCACAGGGCTGGCCAAACCCGGGAGTGGGCCAATGTGAGGCAAATCTGTCAGGGGGCTTATGGGAAAGGTTTTACTCCAAAGGCAAAGCAGTCTTCTCTCTTGCTGGGTATTATTTTGTCTGCATGCAATGCCTACCATTTTGGGCACCATCTTGCAGCCAGGAAAGAACTGAGCTGACACAGGAGAGGGATGACACTGGGGCTGCCTGAACTGCCTGCCTCCAGACTTCTTCTTATGTGATGGAACACACTGCTAATTTTCTAAGCCAGTTGAGTCAGTGTTTTCTATCACCTGCAACTGAGAACATCGTGACTACCACACACAGTCTATGGGTTTAGGATGAGGATCTGCCCACTTAAAATTGGCTAATAGAAGTTTCTAGAGGAGATTTAAGGACAAAAATTTATTCCCCCCGCCTTTTTTTTTAACCAGAAAAACTGTTATTCATCCTTCAAGAAGTATTTGAGACCCAATCAGATGTCTTTCCTGTCTGGCTGACTTGTTATTTGCCTGTATTTCCACAACCCTTCTGCCACTCCTCTGTTAGAGCATTTTACTCCTTCTCTTTCAACAAATAGTTATGGAGTACCTATTATGGGCTTGGTCACCTCCTAGGCACAGGGGATACAGCAGGGGACTAGATGCATGGAGATTCTAGTCTAGCCGGAAGACAAAAAATGACTGAAAACATTTAAATGTGGGCACCTGGGTGGCTCAGTTGGTTAAGTGACTGCCTTCGGCTCAGGTCATGATCCTGGAGCCCCGGGATCGAGTCCCGCATCGGGCTCCCTGCTTGGCGGGGAGTCTGCTTCTCCCTCTCCCCCCTCTTGTGCTCTCTCTCTCTCTCAAACAAATAAATAAAATCTTTAAAAAAAAAAAAAAGAAAAAACATTTAAATGTGATGACTCGGGGCACCTGGGTGGCTCAGTCGTTAAGTCTGCCTTTGGCTCGGGTCATGATCCCAGGGTCCTGGGATCGAGCCCCGCATCGGGCTCCCTGCTCTGCGGGAAGCCTGCTTCTCTCTCTGCCACTCCCCCTGCTTATGTTCCCTCTCTCGCTGTCTCTCTCTCTCTGTCAAATAAATAAATAAATAAATAAATAAATAAATAAATAAATAAATAAATAAAATCTTTAAAAAAATAAATATGATGTCTCTTACCAAAGGGGAAAAAAATAATTCTATGACAGCATTTAAAAGAGGAGGGGCGCCTGGATGGCTCTATTGGCTAAGCGTCCAACTCTTGATTTCGGCTCAGGTCCTGATCTTAGGGTCGTGGGATGGAGCCCCGCCTCGGGCTCTGTGCTGAGCATGGAGCCTGCTTGGGATTCTCTTTCTTCCTCTCCCTCTGCCCCTTCCCCACCCTCTCAAATAAATAAACGAATATTTAAAAAATAAAAATAAAGGAGGAGGAGATAACTACCCTGAAGTTTATTTTATCGTACTGTGGTTATCTGTTCATGTGCCAGTTTTTTTCCACTAGCTTGTATGTTCTTGCAACCTCACAATCCTCACCTCTTCCCTGAGAGAGTGTATTTTCCAGAGCTGGCCGCAAAAACATCTCCCTTCCACACGTTTTGTGACGTAAACCTACCACTCCCCATAGGGGAGGGAGGGAGGAGGTCCGACACCCACTCCCTTGAATCTCAGTGGGCTTGTGATGACTTTGAGCACAGAGGATACTGGAAGCGATGCTGCAGGACTCCATGGATAGGTCATAGAAGGCTATGCAGCTTCCACCTGCTTCTCCTGGAGCACCTGTTCTTTGAAATGTTCTTTCTCTGGGGCACTTCCTCTTGGAACCTATATGTAGATGCTCCAGGTGACAGTCCCAGCTGAATGAATGTTCTAGTCATCCCAGGCCAGGAGTCTGACATATGAGTAAAGGAGCTTCCAGATGACTCTAGCCCCCAGCCTCAACTCCTCCCCAGCTGTTCAAGTTTCCCCAGGTAACATGAAGCAGACCCAAGCCATCCCCGCTGTGCTTTCTCCTAACTTGTGATCTAGAGCTTCCATGAGCATAATAAAATGCATACTGGGTTTACACCACCAGCTTGGAGGGCTTTGTTACAGTGGTGATGACTGGAATACCCCAAATCTGCCTTCCTGTGGAATCTTAGATGGCCAAGTAGACAACTTTTTTTCTTTTTACTTGACCCAGCTGGTGATCAGCTTAGGCACTGAAGCTTGAGAACTTTCATCCTACTTTCATCCTGTTGAACCTCGCTGTTGATGATATGCATGTGAAATGTCTAATCTTTTAAAACACAAATCTTCACCATTGATCTTAATATCCTGCTGCAGTGAGTTCCCCAGGTCAATTGTGTGTAGTGGGGAAAAAAGTACCTCCTTTTATCCATTTTAAACATGCTTCCTTTTCATCCCATCTTGTCCTCTTGTTCTTCCCCAAGTAAAGGTATTTCCATTTTGTGGCTACCTAGACACAGAGAACTGAGTTGAGACAATAATCTTGCTTTGAGGTGCTCACCCGGAAGGCCTCAGCTGTGCCGCAACAGGGAGCAGGGAATTTTAGCTGGTGACTTAAAGGGGGTGGGGCACTCCATTCTAATTAGTCACAGGTGTAGTGCCAAGCTTTTAAAAGCTAGTCTCTAAAAAAAAAAAAAAAGTCCCAGGGCGCCTGGGTGGCTCAGTCCTTAGGCGTCTGCCTTCGGCTCAGGTCATGGTCCCAGGGTCCTGGGATCGAGCCCCGCATCGGGCTCCCTGCTCCGCGGGAAGCCTGATTCTCCCTCTCCCACTCCCCCTGCTTGTGTTCCCTCTCTCGCTGTGTCTCTCTGTCAAATAAACAAATAAAATCTTTTAAAAAAGAAAAAAAAAAGCATCTGTTCGGCTCAGGTGATGATCCCGGGGTCCTGGGATCGAGTCCCACGCCTGGCTCCCTGCTCAGCAGGGACTCCGCTTCTCCCTCTGCCCCTCCCCCCACTCATGCTTTCTCTCTCTCTCTCAAGTAAATAAATAAAATCTAAAGAAAAATAAGTAAATAAAATAGTCCCTAAATTCTGCAAGAGGCAATGGGTATCTTCTCGTGGGGCACAGTGTAGTGCGAAGAGCTTGGGCCAATACATGCACAAGCCGGATTCAAGGCTTATCTTGTGAGCCAGCTGTGTGTCCTTGGGCATATCACTTAACCTCTCTGGGCCTCATTTCCCTCAACTATAGAAAGAGGAGATTCAACCAGAGGGCCCTGCCGCACCCTTTTGCCTCTAACATTCAATGAATTCTGTGTATTTGCCAGTCATTTTGAAACATCTACTACATGAATTCATGGGAAGAAAAAGCCCGTACTCTGAACAGTTTTCCTTTTTTAGTTCTAAAGTGGGGCTGGAGAGGACCCCTGTTCCCCCTGAAAAAAATCCTCTAGTTTTTGGAGAACACATGTTATCTTTTTCCAAAAACAGAATCCGAACTAGGCTTCAATGACCAAAAATAGAATTCTTCCTGTGAGAGATAAGTGACAACTCCTGCAGCCTGTGTCCTTGGGGTGTGGCTGCTGGAGTGCCCCGAGAACCACCTGCAGGCTTGCTTCCAGGAGCCTGGTGGGTCTCACAGCCGCAAGCTTCATGCCAAGTGATGAGAAGCGTTGCTCGGGGCGACGGCCTCTGCCACCTGACCACCTCGGGGAGGAAAAAGGATACCGTCCAGTGAGCAATGCAGTAGGAATGAGTCAAGTGAATCCCAAACGATCTGAGATCTCCTTTTTCCCCAATCCTTTTTTCCATACAGAAGGAGAAAGCAGTCACCGTCTGGAGCTAGGGGAAGGCCTTCCGTCTCACTCAGCCCGGACTCCTTGAACTTCTTTTCTGGTCTGCTAAATATGTCTTCAACAGTTGGGATACTTAGAACTTCAGGGGCTCTAACCCACTTCTTCAGCTCTGCATCCTGTTTTCTCTTACTGAATGCTTACTTGCCAATCTCAAATGAGGGGAATGATTCTCATCTCTGACTTTTAAATTCATTGCAGAATCACCATTCTTTTTTTTTTTTTTAAATTTTTATTTACTTATTTGACAGAGAGAGAGAGAGAGATTGCGAGCAGGGGGAGGGGCAGAGGGAGAGGGAGGAGAAGGCTCCCCACTAAGTAGGGAGCCCAATGTGGGGCTCGATCCCAGGACCATGGGATCATGACCTGAGCTGAAGGCAGATGCTTAACCAACTGAGCCACCCAGGCATCCCCAGAATCACCACTCTTGAAGGGTTACTGGGCTGGGAGGACGGATTGCTTCTCGCTGTTGAGTTAGCAAACTCTATCAATAGCAAGGAGCAGCATGAGAAGGCCCTTCTCCACAGAAACTTATTTGCAGGGTTAGTATAACCCCTGAAGTCTTTATAATTCATGGAGCGTATAGACCCTTAGGTTTAGGGTATAGAGTCTTAGACTCTTAGATTTCAAGTAACAAGTAGCAGAATAACAGTAGTGAAAGTAATAAAATAATATATCTAATTCCTAGAAAGGATTTTTAAAAGTATGAATTCTAGGGGTACCTGGGTGGCTCAGTCAGTTAAGTGTCTGCCTTTGGCTCAGGTCGTGATCCCAGCATCCTGGGATCAAGCCCAGCATCGAGCCCTGTGTTGGGCTCCCTGCTCAGCAGGAGTCTGCTTCTCCCTCTTCCCTGCCCCTCCCCCTCCACTCATGCTCTCTCTCTCTCTCGCTTTCTCTCTCAAATAAATAAATAAATAAAATCTTCTTTTAAAAAGTATGAATTCTAAAGAAGAACCCTCCCCTATCTTCCTTAACAATGTGTCTCATGTCCTAAATGATCACATGTATCCCCTTCCTGATCGTCCTCATAATATGCAAGAATGTTTTGATGTTTTCGTTAAGGCCTTCAAGGAAGGCTTGCAAACATCCCAGCAACATCTATACCAACACTCTCCTTTGTACCAATGGGAAAACTGAAGATCATGGAGGATGAATTATTTGGCTATTATTTACTTATTTGGATTATTTGGCTAAACCAAGTCACGAGTGTAGCTTTTTCTTAGAATAACGCAACCTCCGCAAGGTGGCCTTGGTGTACCCAGTGACTCCTCGGCTGTAGCTAAAAGGGGAACCTAGTGTATCAAACACCACAGTCTGCTCCCCCTTCTGGCTTCCTACTCACACTCTAGCTAGGGGAATGGCTTGAAGGATTGCCGGCTTCAGAACCCTTCAGCCCATATGGGGTATGCTGCATCATTGCTTATTGCTCAAAGACTGCAAAGATGAGTTACTGTTTATGTAAGCGGTACCTAAGGAACCGGTCAAGCAATGGGCTGCACTTTTGTTTTTAACTAATAGACTTTATATTTTAGAGCATTTTTAGTTTTACAGAAAATTAAGCAGACAGTAGAGTTCCCAATATCCTCTCCTCCCGCTCATGGCTTCCCTTATTATTAATATCTTGCCTTAGTGTGGCACATTTGTTCCACTGATGGGCCAATATTTATACATTATTATTAAGTAAGGTCCATAGTTTACAGTAGGATTCACTCTTAACAAAATTAACAGGAGAAGATATTTTCAATTGACATATCTGATAAAGGATTAGTATCCAAAGTATATAAAGAACTTATCAAGCTCAACACCCCAAAAATAAATAATCCAGTTAAAAAATGGGCCGAAGACATGAGTAGACATTTTTCCAAAGAAGACCTCCAGATGGCTAACAGACACATGAAAAGATGCTCAACATCACTCATCATCAGGAAAATACAAATCACAGCTAAAATGAGGAGTCACCTCATACCAGTCAGAATGGCTAAAATGAACAACACAGGAAACAACAAGGATTGGCAAGGATGTGGAGAAAGGGGAACCTCTTACCCTGTTGGTGGGAATGCAAGCTGGTGCAGCTACTCTGGAAAACAGTCTGGAGGTTCCTCAAAAAGTTAAAAATAGAGCTACCCTACAATCCAGCAATTGTACTACTAGGTATTCACCCAAAGAATGCAAAAATACTGATTCAAAGGACACATGCACCCTGATGTTTATAGCAGCATTGTCAACAATAGCATAATTATGGAAAAAGCCCAAATGTCCATTGACTGATGAATGGATAAAGAAGATGTGGTATGGGATACCTGGGTGCCTCAGTCGGTTAAGCATCTGCCTTCAGCTCGGGTCATGATCCCAAGGTCCTGGGTCGGGCTCTCTGCTCAACGAGGAGTCTGCTTTTCCCTCTGCTGCTCCCCCTGCTCATGCTGTCTCTTTCTCTCTCTCAAATGAATTTAAAAAATCTTAAAAAAAAAAAAAAGAAAGGAAGACCCTCTCCTTCTTTAAAAAAAAAAAAAGATTATGGTGTATATATATACAATGGAATATTATTCAGCCATCAAAAAGAATGAAAGCTTGCCATTTGCAATGATGTGGATGGAGCCAGAGAGTATAATGCTAAGCAAAATCAGTCAGAGAAAGACAGATACCACATTTCCGAGTGGAAATGTGGAAACAAAACAAATGAACATAGGGGAAAAGAAAAGAGAAGCAAACCAAGAAATGGACTATTAACTATAGAGAACAAACTGAGGGTTACTGGAAGGGATGGGCAGAAGAGTGGGTTAAATAGGTTGGGGATTAAGGAGGGCATTTGTTGTGATGAGCACCAGGTATTGTGTATAGAATCTTTTTTTTTTTTAAAGATTTTATTTATTTATTTGAGACAGAGAGAATGAGAGAGAGAGAGCACATGAGATGGGGGAGGGTCAGAGGCAGAAGCAGGCTCCCCGCCGAGCAGGGAGCCCGATGCGGGACTCGATCCAGGGACTCCAGGATCATGACCTGAGCCGAAGGCAGTCGCTTAACCAACTGAGCCACCCAGGCGCCCGGGGGTATTGTGTATAAGTGATGAATCACTAAATTCTACACCTGAAACTTAAAAAAAAAAAAAAAAGTCACTGTTTCTGTTGTATAATTCTATGGGTTTTGACAAATACTGTCATGTATCCACCATTACAATATCATACAGAGTAGCTTCCCTGCCCTAAAAATCTCTTGCATTTCACCTAATCATCACTTGCCCATCACCCACCCCCAAACTTTGGTAATCGCCGATCTTTTTACTCGTTATAGTTTTGCCTATTCCAAAATGTCACATAGTTGATCATGCAGTATGTAGCCTTTCAGACTGGCTTCTTTCCCTTAGTAGTACACACTTAATTTTCCTTCATGTCTTTTCATGGCTTGATATGGCTTGATAGCTTATTTCTTTTCTTTTTTTTTATATATATACTTTCGGGTTTTTTAATGTTTTTATTTTATTTTTTGACTTTTTTTTTTTAAAGATTTTGTTTATTTATTTGAGACAGAGAGAATGAGATACAGAGAGCATGAGAGGGAGGAGGGTCAGAGGGAGAAGGAGACTCCCCGCCGAGCCGGGAGCCCGATGCGGGACTCGATCCTGGGACTCCAGGATCATGACCTGAGCCGAAGGCAGTCGCTTAACCAACTGAGCCACCCAGGGGCCCTTGACTTTTTTTTTTTTAAAGTAGGCTCCATGCCCAATGTGGGGTTTGAACTCACAAAACTGAGATTAGGGTTGTGTGCCCTACTGACTGAGCCAACCAGGTGCCCCTGGGGGTTTTTTTTTTTAGAACAGTTGTAGGTTTACAGCAAAAATGAGCAGAAAGTACAGAGAGTTTCCATATACTTCCTGCCCCCACAGATGCACAGCTGGACCCATTATCAGCATCCCACACTGGAGTAGTACATTGTTACAATAAATGAACCTACATTGTCACATCATTATCACCCAAAGACCATAATTACTTAGGGTTCACTGATGGTATTGTACATTTTATGGATTTTGACCAATGGATAGTAATATGTATCCACCATTATCGTATAGTAAGGAATAGTTTCATTGCCCTAAAGATCCTCTGTGCTCCACCTATTCATCTATCCTTCTCCCCAAACCCTGGCAACAACTGATCCATCGTTTTGCCTTTTTTCAGAATGTCACATAGTTGGAATCGTACAGTATGTACCCTTTTCAGATTGCTTCTTTCACTTAGTAGTATGTATTTTATGGCTTCTCCATGTCTTCTCATTGTTTGATAGCTTTTTTCTTTTTGGTGGTGAATAATATCCCATTGTCTATACATACCATAGTTTATTCATTCACCTACTGAAGGACATCTTGGGTGCTTCCAAGTTTGGGTAATTAGGAAGATAGCTGCCACCACCATCTGTGTTCAGTTTTTGGGTAGATGTAGGTTTTCAACTCCTTTGGGTAAATACCAAGGCATGAGCTTGCTGGATTATATGTATGTAAGAGCATGTTTAGTTTTGTAAAAACTTCCAGACTGTCTTCCAAAGTGTCTACACCATTTCTCATTCCCATTAGTAATGAATGAGAGTTCCTGTTGATCTACATCATAGCTATCCTTTGGCGTTGTCAGTGTTTTGGATTTGGGCCATTCTAATAGGCATGGGGTAGTTACTCATTGTTTTAATTTGCAATGCCCTAATGACATATGATATGGAACATCTTCTCATATGTTTATTTACCATCTCTGTATCTTCTTGGGTGAGGTGTCTGTTCAGATCTTTGGCCATTTTTTAAAACTGGGTTGTGTATATGTTTTTTTTATTTCTGGGTTATAAGAAAGAGTCCTTTGTATATTTGGATATAGATCCTCTCTCAGATACGTGTTTTGCAAATATTTTCTCCAAGTCTGTGGCTTGTCTTATTCTTAACAGTGTCTTTCACAAAGCAGAGGTTCCTAATTTTAATGAAGTCCAACATGAATTTTCCTTTCATGAATCATGTTTTGTTTTGTTTTGTTTTGTTTCTATAAAGGTGTTGTAATGGCTGGGAAGCAAGCCCTGAAGAGATCACCGGATTCCAGGAAGCAGCTTGAAAAATCTTGGGAGAGACATCATGATCTGGCCTTCTAGCATTTGAAGGTAACTGGTGGCTCAGCATCCGCCTGAACCAACTATCTCCATAAATTTTATGAGGAGGACAGATTTAGACTGAGTTCTTGGACAGATTTAGACTGAGTTTTTGGATATACTATTGCTCCCATCTTGATGATTTACAAATAAGTGATTTTTCTGAGGCTAGCCAAGTATTCAAGTCTCTCTAACAAAATTATTCAATCGATCTCATCTTTCTGACACAGAAGTAGACACAAACAACTCGCACTTGTTTTTAAAAGCTACATAAGCACAAAACTTCAAATTGGCAGTGACATCGTGCAGGAGAATAATACAAAAATAAATAGTTGTAACAGTTTGTGGACAGTTAAACGATCAGTAATTTTCCGAGTATCCTTGTTCAACAGTAGATCCAGCTCTTTTCTAGAAAGCAACTTGGGCAACTGTCACTTATAGAATTTATCTTCTTCTTTTTTTTTTTTTAAAGATTTTATTTATTTATTTGAGAGAGAGAGAATGAGAGAGAACACATGAGAGGGGATAGGGTCAGAGGGCAAAGCAGACTCCCTGCCGAGCAGCGAGACCGACGCGGGACTCGATCCAGGGACTACAGGATCATGACCTGAGCCGAAGGCAGTCGCTTAACCAACTGAGCCACCCAGGCACCCTAGAATTTATCTTCTTGATCTCACATTGCTGTGGTCTTCCTGTTTGCAAACCATATTGCAGAATGTCTGACAGCCCATCTTGTACCAGTATTATTATTTCCTAATCTACCTCAATGTGGGCTCCTCTAAGGCCGGAATCAATGGTGTTCTTAGCCCAGCCCCGAATCTTCTATGTAGCAAGCCCCTATAAGTGCTTGTTGAATTAATTTGTTAAATCTTTATCCAATAATACTTACTAAATTATACTTGCAATTGTACTTACTCATATAGTTTTGAAGAACCACATATATAAAAAAAATTTTTTTAAGTACTGAAATGTTAAAATATAGAACAAAGGAGGAAAGAAAAAGAGAGTCTATTAATGATGTTCAAGTATATGAGTCATTTTGAGAAGGATCGCTCTTTATTTCCCCATAGACAAAGAAAAGAGGTAGGTACAATTGCAATAAATAAAATGGAGATTCAGGAAGCACATAAGGAACGATTTTTTTGACTTGAAGATTCTTGGAAACTTGGTGGAGGTAAGCAGAAAGCGAGGACAGGAGAAATCACAGTGTCCTCCGAAGGGATGTAAAGCTGGGTTGACTTAGGCAAGCCTCACCCAGATGCTGGAGGCAGGGGTGGCCACAGGTGGCCAGTTTCCCATCCACATGCTCTTGGTCTTCGCACTTAATTAACGTGCAACAAGCAAATCATCGGTTGCAATAGAAACTCAAATCAGCACCTCTTCCTTCCTTATTGGTCCAGTACAAGAAGGTGAGTGGTAGGAACAATAGTGGTGGAAATGGAAAAGTACTGCCTAGGAGCTCTCCTGGAAATCAGAGGTAAAGACAAAAGCCTTTTTGGGGGGGGGGTTTCTTGTAAATTTGCAACATCTTGTAATTATAGCTTATTTATGGAGCCCTTGATATATGGGGGGGTATCCACGTGAGGTAAGAAGTCCAGTGGGAGCGCCAGTTAACAGATGAGGAAGCAGCAAGTCCCTGAGGTTATCTATGTGACTAGCCCCAAGTTTCTCAACCAGTGAGTGACAGAGGTGGACATTGAACCCAGGTGTCTATCCAGGTACCCCCACTGTCCTGCTTGCTCGGTGACCTCTGGATTCGGGACCCGCCTAAACAAATCCCGGGCCAATCCCACCGACTCCTGGCTGTTCCACGGGGCTTTCCACATTGGCTGCAATGCCAATCCTGAGACCCGGGCCCCCTGTGGCCCCCAGGACCGCTGCAGTGGCTCGTACCCGAGGCCGCACATGGCAATCACCTGGGAAGCTTTACAAAAATATCAATTGCAGGGTCCCGCTCCTAAGGATTTTGATTTAATTGCTCTTCAGTGCAACTTCAGCATGGAGGTTCCAGTGCAATGTTTTACTGAAGTCTGTGATGCGTGTAGAAACATGCACTGCCCTAAGTATACAGCACAGGGAATGTTTACCAAGTGCAGGCACCTGGGTAGCCACCCAGCCCAAGAATCAGACCGTCACCGTCCCCCTCGAAGCATGCAGGCTCTCGCCCCCAGCTCACCCCGTCCCCGGCCGCTGTTCTGACTTCCAGCCCGGCTTGGGTAGATTCTTCAAGCTCCCTCAAGCGCGTGTCCCGTGCAGCCAAGACAGCGAGCTGTTGTCTTACTGGTCGAAGGTAGGGAAGCAGGAGGTGCGAAACCCAGCGCGCAGATACAGGTAAAAGAAAATGAAAGCAAACTCGAAAGGCAGGCCGCACTTCCGCCTCCTGGGTGACAGGCACCTCCTGCCTCTTGGGTGACAGGTGACAGGTGTAAGTCTAATTTCCCATCAGCAAGTCAACGAGAATGAAAAAAGTGTTGTTGCTGTTGTTTTTTAAACAGAGCCCCTCGTTTGGAAACGAGTGTTCTGGGCATTCACTTCTCAGTGAAGGAACGCCTGCCGTCCGGAGGGTTGCCGAAGTCACACTTAAACCGGATCACAATAAAAAACCGGACCCGAGCGCCTTCCTGACCGCTTCATGCACCACCCCCGTCAGTCCTGGGAACACTCAACACGCACCTTCTTGGATCTCCCCCACTTTACAGATTGGCAAACGGAGGCACAAAGAGATGAAGTAAGTCGCCCGCGGGCACACAGCTGGTAGCTGGCAGAGCTTCACACGCAGAGCTCCTTCCAGCCGCCTCTCCACTCTGGTTTTTATTTTAAGTCTCTGTACCAGCCGCCCTCTGCCACGAAAGGCCTGGACAGAGTCATGGCGCTCTAATCGCTCTCTTGAAGGTGCAGTGAGCCGGGAGGTAGGGAAGGAAACGCACACAACTACCCCGGGTGCTGGGATGGACACTGACGAGCATGTCATTTTACCTCCTTCTTTTTCAGACGAGGAAAGAGCCCAAGAGAGACTGTGGGTGCCTTCAGCTGAATGGGGGAAAATTTGAGAGAGCCGGAACCCTTGTGGGGCAAGGCCGGGGAAGGCCCTGGCTGGGCAGTAGGGCACCAACTTCTCCAAGCCACAGACGCAGGGGTGTGCGACCTGTGTTCGTTCCCTCTGCGGCTAGTGACGGGATGTCACATTACTAGTTAACACCGGTGAGTATTGTTAGTTGTGCAACTCTTAACAGTCTCTGTGGAGCGAGCTTCTAACCTGAACGAGACAGAGATCGGATGATCACAAAGCTGTCGGAGCTGGAAACGGGATCCTCTCGGTTTTGCTGAGTTTGTTCGGTTGGTTTGGATTTCGCAGCGTCTGCGACGGCCCTCCTAGCGTGTTCATCCTGGCGACGGCAGGGGAGGGCGTGAGACACGTGTCCGCCGAGAAGTTTTCGTTGACAACTTGCTGCTCTGCATAGGCCTTACTCCTCGAGCTCTTCCAGAAAGCAAAACAAACCTCAGAAAACGTGGGGCTTATTGCCTTTCTATATCCCTCCTCTAAGATTGTTTTGGAGTTTCTGTTAGATCTGTCCCCCAGCCCGCGCCCCCAGCTGCCGTCTCCTCTCCCTGGTCCCCACGTCCCCGGACCCTGCGTCTGCGTCCTTTAGCTGCTCTGGTCTTTGGGCAGGAAACTCCCTTGGAGCCCGAGTGCTCGCTCCGTTGCTCTCTCATTTTTTTTTCAGAACAAGTTTTCCAATGTAAATTACACCGTCAATTACTTCTCTCTTCCTGGAGCAGTGAATCACGCTCTGAGAGGCTGTTAGGGTGGGGACGGCTGGAGACAGAGCTGGGGGGTCGAGCCAGTGCCGGCTTGTCGCCCTCCTTCTCCGATTACCCGCCGCAGCAGCCAGATTGTGGCCTCACACTGAAGTCACCAGCGAAAGAAGCTCTTCAATGCCTGCTCCTGTGACACCCTGTGCTCTGGGCACCTGTGTGAAGGGGAGGCCGCCGCTTTAGGGAATTGGCTTCCGCTTGGAGGCAAGAAGAAACAGTAGCCTCCCTAGGATGACTTGATATTTGATGGCTGTGGTAGACTGCATTAGGGCCTCCAGTCTTTATCCCTTCCTCTTTCACCACCCTCTGCCATGCAGCTCTTCCCAGCAAGAGACGAGGATGCTCTCGGATCCACTGATTCTGCCCATGACACCTGCTTTGGCCAATAGGATGCTCGCAGATGGGATACAGGCAGAGGCTTGAAAGCGTGCTTGTGTGATTGGGCTTGCTGGCCCGCATCTCTGCTATTTCCATGAGAGGAGCCTGCCTGGACTAGGCCACTGGTCCCAGGAGGGAGATGAGAGATGTGTGGGGCAGAGCTGCCCCAAGGAAGCTGCCCCCACCTGCCTGGCCCCACCCTGCCCAGAACAGAGCTGTCCAGCTGCCTCCCCGCAAGGTGCTTAAAGAAACCCAGCCAAGATCAGCAGCTCTGCCTACCCAACCTTCCCAGGAACTGCAGATGCAGAAGCTGCAGTAGGAAGTGATTGTTATTTTAAGCCTCTGAATTTTGAGATGGTTGGTACTCTAGCAGTAGGGATGAAGCTATGCCCTCTGAGACTATTACGATGATTATATGAGAAACAAAAGCTCTTTGCAAATGTGAAGCCATGGGAAGCGAGCAGAGGGGAGAGGGGGGCTGTTGATCGAGCCCTGGACCCCGAACCTGAAGACCAGTGTTAAAATCCACTCCCCTCCCCAGTTCACTCTGTAAACTTGGGCAGATCATTTCACGTTTCTGGGTCTTATCATCAATTACAGAGCTGGCTTGCAGATGCAAAAGCATGAGAGCTTGAGAAGATGTTGGAAAATTAATATGGGTCCAGAACTTCATTGGTAGGATATTAAGAGAGGGATGGGGACCGTGGGAGAGAGGTCTCCTGCCCAAATAAAAGGGACAGATCCGTTGAGATGTGTATTGGATGATTTTGGAGAATATGTTTGGTCTAAGGCTGGGAGCTAGATTTGGAGCCTAGGTATAAAGTTCATTTCCCCAGAGAACCAAAGACACTGTCCTAAGAGCCTGGGGTACATAAATATCCCTGAAAATGGATTATAGAAAGTGCCTTCCTGACAGCTCTTCACTTGGAACAAAACAACATTAGGGACAATTATGGAGTCTTCGGTCAGTTGGAAAGGTAATAGGCCAGACTAGCAGTTAGATGTGCCTGTGTGCGCTCTTTCCTTGGCCACCTTTAACTTTTCTTGGTCGTTTATTATCTGACCTTTGACAAGTCACATTTCCTGTGGACAAGAAGATGAAATATGGGTCATTCATTTGTTACGTATTGATCACAAGCTACATTCCAGGAACTGCTCCAGGCACTGTGGATGAAACAGTGAATAAGACGTGGTTCCCGAGCTGGCTCCCAGCTCAGGCTGGATGAATGTTTTAAACATTGTCCTTCATATCAAAACATACAATACTAGATCCCTTTTCAGAGGGGAAAAATACAGCTCAGAGAGATTTAAGTGGCTTGTCCATAGTCAGACAACTTGTAAGAAAAAGATGAAAAATTACACTTTGACCTTAAATCTTTGTCGTTTCTACCCCACTAGGCTGACTCTTCCAGTTGGTTGTTTGATTTTATTTATAAAAATGTTATTTGAGGGGAACCTGGGTGGCTCAGTCAGTTAAGCGTCTGCCTTCGGCTCAGGTCATGATCTCGGGGTCTTGGGATCGAGCCCCGCGTTGGGCTCCCTGCTCAGTGGGGGAGCCTGCTTCTCCCTCTGCCTCTGCCTCTCCCCCTGCTTGTGTTTCTCTCTCTCTCTGTCAAATAAATAAATGAAAATCCTTTTTAAAATGTTATTTTTACACACTGTTTTAGGAGTACATCTCTGTATATGAAATAGGTACTTGGATTTTTGTTGTTCTGTTCAAGTTCTCTTAGTGCCTAATACTATGAAAATAGGTTCCTGAATTGAATAGGGACAAAGCTTAAATGTATAAAAAACAAGGGATGGTTTAATCAAGTGTGTTCTTCTGCTCAATGGGTTACTTTGAAAACATTAAATATGATGGCTATGCCTCAAACTTTATAGGTGAGAATTTAAATTGTTATAGTTCCTCAAGGCAATGTGAAAATATATCAAAACTACAAATGAACATGCTTTTTGTTCTAACAATTCTCACTTGAGGAAGTTGTTTTGTAGAAATATAGATCACAGATCTTTGAAATTATTCAAGCAGCATTTTTTTTTCTAGTAAAATACTGGAAATAACCTAATTACTCTTAATCAATCTGTATCAACACTTATTGACTTTGTATTATATGGAAAGTGCTCAGATATATTTTACAAAAGATATAAAATGCTTTGTGAGAAGGTCCTTCTCATCTAGTAAGGCCTTGTTGGAGTATATATAATCTTTATATATAAAGGATAGCTAACCATCAAAACCATCATATGATCAGAGACTGTGGAATCAACCTTATGTTAGGATGAGGAAGAAGTTTGGGCTTGCAGGACTCAGAAGTCTTCAGGAGAATTTCATTTAAGTGAGGGAAGGGTTTAGATAGAACAAGAGGGTTGTGGGAGCCAGGCAGGAGACTCTCTTCACAGAGGCTGAGTCTGGAATGAGCAAGGCAGGTTGGCGGCAAAGAGGACCTCTTTGGTAGAGAGCGGGGAGATGAGTTTAGAGAGTGACTCGGTGGTAAGACCAGAATGGTGAGTTGGGGCAACACTGAGGAGGACGTTGACGCCAAGATAAAGATCTGGAATTTTGTTTAGGTGTTTGAGCCAGGGGCAACGTGCACAAAACAGTGTTTGGGGGAGTGTAATCCAGCCACCTTATGCCAAATGGATTGTAGCAGAGCATGTCTGAGGTTAGGAGACTCCTGGAGACCTCAGCAGGAGTCCAGGGATGGGGTGGGGAGGCCCAAGCTAGGCTGGGAGCCAGAAAAGTGGAAAAAGAGAAGCAGATACTAAGGTGTTATTCCTTCACCTACCCTGCCTGGACTTGATTCTGACATTCCCCTGGCAAGTCATAATTACTGGGACAGTTATTATCTTGGGTTTTACAGGTGTATAACACAGGCAATTGTGTAAGGACCCAAGGGTTCCGGACGTGGCGTTCAGGCGCATGGCTGGCTCTTTGTCTGCAGACCGTTACGGATTGAAAACTAATGTGGAACATGTTTTCCAATGCAGCCAGAGCTGTACCTAGCTTGATGCTCAGAGAAACCGTAAACACAAATCCACTTCCTGAAAGCAGAGACTACAGGGTAAAAGTAATTCTTAAGAGGTATTTTTCTAGTATTCATTCAGAACTTTGACTGATGTTTTCATTTTTTTTTTAAGATTTAATTTATTTATTTGAGAGAGAGTGAGCTAGAGAGGGAACACAAGCAGGGGGAGTGGGAGAGGGAGAAGCAGACTTCCCCACGAACAGGGAGCCCAATGCGGGGCTCGATCCCAGGACCCTGGGATCATGATCTGAGCCGAAGGCAGATGCTTAACTGACTGAGCCACCCAGGCGCCCCTGATGTTTTCATTTAAAAGGGGGGTTGCTAAAATAACATGTAGCTCTTAAAAAATTAAGTCGATTATGATCACGTAGGCCATCATGTAAAGAAGTCCAGGCTTCATTGTTAGGTGATAGAAGCAAGTCTCCTGACAGTAGCATCATACCTTGCTCCTCCTATAAGCACTGTATCTGTTTTAAGGACGAAGCCTGAGAGGCCACCCCCGAGCAGGCGCAGAGGAGATGTGACGGCGGGGAGGGTGCGGAATGGCAAAGTCACTTTTCTGCTTCTGAGTATTATAGTATTTTACAAGCAGCTTAGTGCTTATAATGAAAAGACTCTTGCAGGCATTTCACACATCCCAGAGAAGCACAGCTTCCCCCTGCTCACACCTACTAGAGGAAAACAGACAAATTTCTAGTTAGGGAAACAGAGGCAGGGAGAGCGATAGTGAAAGTCTTCCTTGATCTGATAGATCACTTCCCCACGGTGACTCCCCAGTAGAGACTGGTGTGTCATTGAGCAAACTATGTATCTCCAGGCTTCAGTTTCCTCAAATCTAAAATGAGGATGTTGTGATCAAACAAAATAAGATATGTATAGCCTTACTTCACACACCGTGGCCATCTCTAAGCTTTCAGCAATTACTGGCTATTGTTCTTCACTTGGCATTCCAAAGATCTAACCATGACCTTGTACTTTTCCTTGACCCTTTAGTTATTTACTTGCTAGACCCACCTGCCTACTAGAATGTGCACTCCTTGAAGGCAGGTTCTTTTTTTTTTTTTTTTTTTTTTAAAGATTTTTATTTATTTGACAGAGAGAGATACAGCGAGAGAGGGAACACAAGCAGGGGGAGTGGAGAGGGAGAAGCAGGCTTCCCACTGAGCAGGGAGCCCGATGCGGGGCTCAATCCCAGGACCCTGAGATCATGACCTGAGCCGAAGGCAGACGCTTGACGAGTGAGCCACCCAGGCGCCCCAAAGGCAGGTTCTTAATTAAAAGTTATTTTAGGGGGCGCCTGGGTGGCTCAATCATTGAGGATCTGCCTTCGGCTCAGGTTGTGATCCCAGGGTCCTGGAATCGAGTCCCGCATCGGGCTCCCTGCTCAGTGGGAAGCCTGCTTCTCCCTCTCCCACTCCCCCTGCTTGTGTTCCCTCTCGCTGTGTCTGTCAAATAAATAAAAAATCTTTAAAAAAAAAAAAAAGTTATTTTAGGGATACCTGGGTGGCTCAGTCGGTGAAGCGTCTACTTTTGGCTCAGGTCATGATCCCAGGGTCCTGGGATTGAGTCCCGCATCGGGCTCCTTGCTCAGCAGGGAGCCTGCTTCTCCCTCTGCCTGCCGTGCTCTCTCTCTCTGACAAATAAATAAAATCTTCTTTAAAAAGTTATTTTAATTGTTTTCCTTCCCTGCTGACAAAAATAATATATTACTATGGTGTTGGGGGCGGGGGGCAACAACTAAAAATCTCCCTTCATCTCAACCCTGAAGATATCATTATAGACTCCTTTAGATATTCTAAAGGGTTGGGACAACACCGAGGCCCCATTTCTGTAAAGGGCCAGAGATGGTAAATCCTTTTGGCTTTGTTGCCATAGGGTCTCTGTCACAACTACTCATCTTGATCCTTTGAGCAGGGAAGGAGCCACAGACAGTACCTAAACACATGGGTGTGGCTGTATTCCAGTAACGCTTCATTTATAAAAGCGGGCTTCAGCCCGATTTGGCCCGGGGACAATCATTTGCTGGCTCCTGATCTAGAATAGTGCTTGCTGTCTAATAGAAATATAATATGAACCACATACATAATTTTACATTTTCTCATAAATATACTAAAAACAATTTTTAAAAAAGTAAAATCAATTTCAATAGTCTGTTTTTTTTAACCCAATATATCCAAAATGTTATCATTTCAACACATGATCAAAATAAATAATTGTTGGGACGCTGGGTGGCTCAGTCAGTTGAGCATCCAACTCATGATTTCAGCTCAGGTCGTGATCTCAGGGTCGTGGGATTGAACCCCGTGTGGTGTCCGGGTCTGTGCTCAGCAGAGAGTCTGCTTGTCCCTCTCCCTCTCCTCCTCCTCCTGCTCGTGCTCTCTCTCTCAAAAATCTTTAAAAACAAATATGTAAATAACTCTTGAAATATTTTACATTCTTGTTTTTGTACTAAAGTCTTTGATATTTGCTGTGGATTCTGTACCTATAGCACATCTCAGTTCCAACTAGTCACATTCCACGTTTCGTGGCTACCATGTAGACAGCTCATGAATCTAGATAATTTGTATGTATATGATTACATAAATTTAAGAGAATAAAATTAGTATAATATATATGCATTTTTCACTGAATAATCTTTCTTGGTGATCTTTCCTTATCTTCCATAAAGATTAACCTTTTTTTTTTTTAAAGATTTTATTTATTTATTTGAGAGAGAGAATGAGCGAGAGACAGCATGAGAGGGGGAGGGGCAGAGGGAGAAGCAGACTCCCCGCCGAGCAGAGAGCCCGATGCGGGACTCGATCCCGGGACTCCAGGATCATGACCTGAGCCGAAGGCAGTCGCTTAACCAACTGAGCCACCCAGGCACCCCAAGATTAACCTTTTTTATAGAACTATCATATGATCCAGCAATTCCACTTCTGGGTATTTATTAAGAAGAAAATGAAGGGATGCCTGGGTGGCTCGGTCAGTTAAGCATCTGCCTTCAGCTCAGGTCATGATCCCAGGGTCCTGGGATCGAGTCCCACATCGGGCTCTCTGCTCAGTGGAGAACCTGTTTTTCCCTCTGCCTGCTGCTCCCCCTGCTTCCCTGGCTTGTGCTCTCTCTCTCAAATAAATAAATAAAATCATTAAAAATAAATAATAAAAAGAAAAAAGAAAAAGAAAATGAAAACACTACTTTAAAAAGATATATGCACCGCTATGTTCATTATAACATTATTTACAATAGCCAAACTATGAAAGCAAACTAAGGGTCTATCAGTGGATGAATGGATAAAGAAATTGTGTATATACACAATGGAATATTACTCAGTCATAAAAAGAATGAAATCTCACCATTTTTTTAAAAAGATTTTATTTATTTGAGAGAGAGAGAACGAGAGAGAGCATTAGTGGGGAGGAGAGGGAGAAGCAGGCTCCCCATGAGCAGGGAGCCTGACACGGGGCTCGATCCCAGGACCCCAGGATCATGACCTGAGCTGAAGGCAGATGCCCAACTGACTGAGCCACCCAGGCGCCCCGAAATCTCACCATTTGTGACAACATGGGTGGACCTAGAGGGTATGACCCTAAGTGAAATAACTCAGACATAGAAAGACAAATACTGTATGATTTTACTTATATGTGGATGCTAAAAACCAAAACAAACAGACTCATAGATACAAAGAACAATTTGGTGGTTGCCTGAGGGGCTGAGGGTGGGGTGATGGGCAAGAGAAAGGAAGGGGCTTAAAAGGTACAAACTGGAAGTGCTCCGGGCTCCCTGCTCAGCGGGAAACCTGCTTCTCCCTCAACCACTCCCCCTGCTGTGTTCCTTCTCTCGCTGTGTCTCTTCTCTGTCAAATAAATAAATAAAATCTAACAACAAAAAAAAAGATTTTACTTATTTGAGAGAGAGAGCAGAATGGGAGAAAGGAAGCACAAGCAGGAACAAGGGGGCAGGTGACAGAGGCAGAGGGAGAAGCAGGGTCCCCGCCAAGCTGGGAACCCTACCCGGGGCTCGATCCCAGGATGCTGGGATCATGACCTGAGCCGAAGGCAGACGCTTAACCGACTGAGCCACCCAGTGCCCCCTAAATTTAAATTGGTATTTAAAATAGTTTAAGAATTGTCCTTTTTACCTAATAGTGTTGGCACCTGTGGGAGTATATCTTTAGAATAAATTCTTGGGAGTTAACTGCTGAATCAGAGGTTCTGATGACATTTAACTTTCAATAACTGTCGTCAAGGGGGAATGCTGGAGTTCTATCCTGTTTTTCTCTGGATCTCTGGCATGTTGGCACTCAATGGATAATTGTTAAATGAATCGATAAATTAAAATCTCACACCATTGAGAGAGACAGGGAGAAAGAGGGCGGAGAGAGAGAAATAATATGGCATAAAGCGGAACAGTTAACTGCACATTAAGGAGACAAATGGAAACGCTGAGTTGGTTTGTGTTTGTGTAATGTTCAGTTAAGCTCCTCGATTGCAGCCCAATTCTTTCTGTCTTAGAAAGTCTCCAAGCCTTGGGTCTTGGGCTCTGAGATTGCGGGTTTCACTGGGAAATTATTCCCTGCATTTGGAGGCCAGTGTGAACCCCAGTCTCCCCTGCTGTGAACAGGACAGAGTTTCTAGTTAAGGGTAGGAGGCGAGGGTGGGAGGTGGTTAAAGGTGTTACCTCCTCCCAGCAGTATTGGAAAACCCCTGCTCTTCAGGGATGGGACAAATTCCCGAGATTGTGGAGTCCCCTCTGTAGAAATCTCTCATGCCAAATCCACTCCCTTTCTGGAATGAGAGGAGGCCGAATAACCTGGGACCAAGTGGAAAATGAGGTTCTACTCTCCAATGGCCAAGTATAGGGATAGAAAATCTGACTATGAAACCCTGAATTTTTCTTGAGATCTTACCTGTCCCCCTTCCTGCTAAGAATTCTCCTCTGGCCTGTCTCCCAAAGCAGCCCTCTGGCCACACTCACAGCTCTACCTGGCCTGGCAGGCCACGCTGGGGTCTCCCAGCTGGCCTCCCCCGACCCTGGCTCCCTTGCGCTCCAGTTCATCCAACCCTCCCCCCCACCGCCCATCCACAACCCCATCCTAAAACCTGACTTCCGTAGCCATCTGCAAGGCAGAGCCCGGCTTCTTTGTCTCCCCAGAGGCTGCCATAGTGCCAGGCACACAGTCAGCACTTAATGAATGTTAGTTGAATAAAAAGACAAAATAATCACTAGACTTTTTAGTTTGCCAACCGTGGCCTTCCATATGGAATATGGACAAGCGTTGATCAAGCGCCAACCATATTCCAGGCACAGTGACAGGTGAGTAACACAGGGGTTCCAAGCTCACGGAGCTCATGATCTTGGATTCTATTCTGATGGTATCTGACACTTCACAGCTCCCCGGACACCCATGGATTGCTCTGTCCTGCTATTCACTCACAGATTTATTTGAGCACCGATGGTCTAGCACTATGCTGCATACATACTCTCTCATTCCGTCCTCACAAGAATCCTCCAAGGAAGGTAACACTGGCCCCATTTTACAGGCAGAGAAGATGAGATGAAATGGTTCACTCAAATCCGCATACGCCCAGGAGTGAGCGGGGTCCGCATTCCGAACCAGGCCGGTTATGCTCAGGCACTGCAGCCTGTTCATCCCGCAGCTCCCCAGCCTGGCTGGGAAGCGGTGGGACGAGGGAAGACCACCCGGAGCCCAGCGGGAAATCACTGTGTGTTGGGGGGGGCCGAGGGGCTGCTCTGTTTGGCTGGGACACCAGGCAGAAGGACAGGGAGAGACACACTGGAAGACACTGAAAGTCGCCGATGGCAGAGTTCCTTCAATTACTTTTCTTTTCATCCCTAAACCTTGGGGCTCAGCTCCTCACTGTAACTTCTAATGACACACTTTGTCTTTACGATCTTTACTCCTTTACTCGAAGTTTCTGAGTGGAAGCTCCCTGAGGGGCCCAGCTGGGAAGTGGCTCATTCAAGGCACTTGGTGGGTGGCAGGACGAGGCTCTGAAGAGGCTCAGCTCACTTTCCGGGTGATGTTGGTCTTTATTTTGTAAAGCGAAGTGAAAGCCGGTGGTGATACTGCTCGCTGGGGGCTGTCATCAGAGGGCAGTCTGCGGCATTCAGGAAGGGGAGGCGACCGATCTGCTGCTAGGCCTTTGCCCGACTCGCAGGCCCAGCGGCCCCACAAGCCTTCTGCTCCAACGCTTCTCACAGCTGCCAAAACGTCTCCCTCCCAAGGCCGTGCCTTCAGGAGCGAAGGAAAGAAAAACAAGAGTAAGTCATTTTGATAAAACAAGACCTAATAGATCCAGGGAAAATTATTGTAATCAGAGCCACAGCATGGCACTGGCTAGGAGGGGGGAAAAATCTGTAAAATAATGCTCACATTATCCTCCTTTTCTCCCCCCTCCCCGAAGTTCTATTTGAGTGGTGTACTTTTAAACATCCTGAAGCTGTTTAAAATCTTGCCAGAGGCAGGAACACAGAGGAGAAATATTCCTGCCTATAAACAAAGGGGAAAGTTTCATGCAAGGGACTGAGAATTTCGAGACTTAACTTGGAATTGGCAGCGGGAAAATGTAACGCTCTGGAAACAATGATCCCAGCATTAGGTCACTTGGGCAACGCAGCCATCCTGCTCGGCCTTAAAAATGTTGCCTCAGCCTCTTCCCAACGTGAAGCCACAGGAAGGATGCTTCATGCATTTGTTCAATGGTCAGGGGTCTCTTACCGTTTGCAGGGAACTGGGAGAGATTCAGAGTGAAAACACAGCTCCCCGGACCGGCATGCGACCTCACGTGAGCAGCGCGAAGACTCGCGTGTTGCCGGGGTAACTGCAAGGTCAGAGCGGGTGCTGATCGCCAAGCCCGGGGACGACTCAGCCTGCTGGGCTGCCTCCCCCGGGCCAACCGCTGAAGCTTCACCGATGGAACTCCCCTCGCCAAGCTCTCAAGGGCATCCCAGTACCTTCCTCGATCCTTCCCATTGCACAGTCCCTGCAGCATGTGGATCCGGGCTTGGATCCCCCACTCTGCTGGATTATGGAGGAAGGAAGAAGAGGTGCAGAGGACGGGAAGTCGGCCCTGGGAAGCTGTGAGCTGGAGACCATACAGCGCTGACTTTCTGAAGCTAGCCCCTCATTCATTCTTCCCCAGCTACACCCAGAAAGTCAAGCGTATCACTTACGCTCGGTGATGGGGATGCCGGCCCAGCTTTCCCACCTCAAAGTCAGGGCAAGAGGTCTGAGAGTGACCCACTTGCATTCTTGAAATCATCTGTTCCCACCTTCCATTCTTTGGTGTGATAGCTGCTCTTTTCTAGGGAGGAAACTGGGCCCCCGAGGGAGTGATTTGCCCAAAAACGGAGAGCTGGTTTGAGGCTGAGGCTTCCAAATCACAGTCCAGGGCATCTTCTGCTCTAGAATGCCGCATCCTCCCCATTCCAGCCCACTCCCCCACCACCTCTCTGCCTCCAGTTCATCCTGATCATGAGATCCTGAGTAAGAATGTATAACAGAGTCAACTATAATCCAGCAACTCTGCTCCCAGATATTTGCCTATGGGAGAGAACACATGGGCCCTCAAAAAAGCTTGGACATGAATTTTTCTGCACCTTTATTCCTAATAATAAAAAACTGAAAGCGGTCACCTGGGTGGCTCAGTCGGTTAGGCATCTGCCTTTGGCTCAGGTCGTGATCCCAGAGTCCTGGGATGGAGCCCCATGTTGGGCTCCCTATTCAACCGGGAGTCTGCCCCTCCCCCTCCTCGTATTCGCTCCCACACTCTCTCTCAAATAAATAAATAATCTTTAAAAAATGGTTTTTCTCTTGGGAGCTTCATCCTCCCACCGCTGGCCCCAGGCTCCCCTGGCCTCATCCTTGCCTCACTCTCTTCCTGACATCTCAGGTGATGTTCTTTAAGCTCTGCTGCCTTTTTGCCATTTCTTTCTTTCTTTTTTTTTTTTTTTAAAGATTTATTAATTTGAGAGAGAGAGAGAGAGAGCCAGCAGGGAGAGAAGCAGAGGGAGAGGGAGAGAGAAACTTTAGCAGACTTCCTCACTGAGTGTGGAGCCTGCCACGGAGCCTGATCCCACGACCCTGAGATCATGAGCTGAACTGAAACCAAGAGTCCGACGCTTCACCGACTGTGCCATCCAGGCGCCCCGCCTCCTTGCCATCTCAACTGTCTAGAACACTGTCATCTTTCATGGGCTTGAGCCCCTCTGAGGTGCGTGGAGAAAGTGTTGCTCTCTCACAGTCTAGATGCGTGCTTTCCCAAGAGTGAGGACCCCTTCTCAAAGTCTAAACGCCCCAAAGATGTTCCCTATGACACTTTTAATATTTATTGAATGAGAAAACATATGGAAAGGAAAAGCTATTAATTAAATCGATTTGCATTTTATTAATGATGACAGCATCTACATGCATTGAAATAATAATAAGCAGCTAGTATTTCTTGTGTACTTATTATGTGCCATGTATTTTGCTAAGTGCCCTACACACATTGTCTATAATTCGCCCCCCCAACCCCACAGGTGGAAATCATTGTTACCCCGTGGAATACATAAGGAAACTGAGGCTCAGAGAAGTTAAATAACTTGCCCAAGCTCACACTGCTGGGAAGTGGGGGGCCAAGAACTCATCGTGCCCCTTGAGCTTGCCTTCTTTATTGGCTTATTCTGTGCACAGTGCGGGCACCCAAGGAATTCCCCAGCCCCAGGTTATGCTCAGGACCTCCTGGGAGCGGAGGGAGTCCGGAGGGAGTCACAGGCCATGCGGGGAACTAAGGCAGGTGCCTTGTGCTCAGCCTGGACTTGAGCTCCAACGCCTTCGCCAGGACGGCACCCGGTCCTGACTCCAGCCTCGTTCTTTTGGCATCCCTCAACCTCCTGAGCAACCTGTGCCTGAGTCTGCCTCTGCCCGGTCTGGCTTGTCCCCCGGTCCCCAGAGGCTGGAGGGGTTAACAGTTGAGAACCTGTTTGCAGACCATTAGAAACAATAATCACCTTGCCAGTAACCCGATCTACCTCCAAAGAAGGGTCTTGGTTTTAGCAAACAGATTAAGTGGCCGCGTGAAGTGGAAGGGTGGAGCACAGAGGGCCTGAGTCCGTTTACCTAAACTGCATTTCTTCTGGGCCCTTGGAATCTGTGTGGTGATCAAGCCAGGCCCGAGGGCCACCCCTGGAGCTCACACCCTTCTGGCTGCTTCTTCCCCCTGGAACTCTGAAAACTCTGAACGTCCCCTGCATGTGACGCAAGCCCCCACGGGGTTTGCTTTCCAGGCCCAGCCACGGCAGCGAGTAACTCCCGTGGACGGCCCCTGGACTGTGTATGCGCACTGAGTCTTCGCTGTGTGCCCCGCGCGTGGCCGCTCCGTGTCCCGGCCACGGAGCCTTAGTGCCCTTATGCGTCCCATTCCCGGCGGAGAGACGGAGGGACCGCGTGTGCAGGAGCCCGCACTGCTGGTTAAACCTCCAGGAATTTGGCAAGCGAGTGGGTAAACATGGCCATCGTTAAAAATGAAATAAACCTATAATTACATAAATTATATTTAAAACAAAGGTAATAAATACTCGAAAGTCCTCACTTGCTAATTATTTTCGTATGTTTCATTGGTGTCTATGCTTTGGGGTTATTCACGTCGGTTGTGTCCGTTTGGTGGACATCCTGTGGCGCAGGGCGCTACCCCCCACAGGTCCAGGCCCTCCGTTTCCTGACAGCATGTTGGTCACTTGAAATCGGCCACGGCGGGGGTGTTGACGCCACCGAAATGGGCAAATGTACAAATCGGGGCTTGTATTTCCCCCACGGCCCCTCCTCCCTCGAGAGCTGGTGGTTAAACATTCACCAGCGTCCCTGCGCTAAGAGGGGGTGACTAACTCAGCAAGGTCACAAGCATGCAGCTGGCCCCCGCAGAGCTCACCACTATGCTGCTCTACCTCTTAAAAAATAATAAACAGTTTTCAACACGTTGATTGCAAGGAAATAAAAGAGCTGAAGGAGGACTAATGGTTAAAGATGAAAAGACTTAAAGACATAATATCCCACAATCACAATATGTACTTTATTTGGATTCTGATTAAAATAAACTGTAAAAAAATGATGACATGTATGAGGCATTTGGACATTTGAGCCCTTACTACATAGTTGATGATATCCATGAATTATCCTGATTTATTTTTTATTTTTTATTTTTTTAGAATTATCCTGATTTTTTAGGTGTGATAATGGCATCATTTTTTAGAGCACTGAGTATTTCAGATGAAATGACATGCTATGCGAGATTAGTTTTAATAAAAAAAAGCGACTGCACTTATAGACTAGTGGTTCTCAAAATGTGGTTCCCTGACCAGCAGGACCAGCAGCACCGGGGAAAATGCAAATTCTCAGGTCCCACTCCAGACCTACTGACTCGGGAATGCAGTGTTAACAAACCCCCAAGGTGATCCTGAGGCCAAGGCTGGTTTAAATGAAACAAGATTCACCTTGAGTTGATGATCCCTGAGGCTGGGTGACCCATGGATGGGGTGGGGAGTCATACATACGGGTGAAATTTTCGCTAACAAAAAGTTTAAAGAATTAATAGACACACTAGACACAGGGAGTGTAGGTTTGACCGGGAGGGGTCATGGCTGCACGAGACAGATGGGTTCTCTCGGATGTCTTCACCGCATCGCATTGGTACACGTGTCTTTAGAATTAAAAATCCAGGTTAATGGCTGCGTGGGCTCCTGACCTGAGGCAGCCGCTCGTGCTGGTCCTCCTCCCGCCCAGCCCAGCTCCTCGGGGTTTCTCTCACCAACCCGCCCCTTCATCTGAAGCCCTCCTGTTAATAAGGTTTGATCCTGAAATCTCCACCCTCTCCAGAGGAGCGACTATTTCAATGTTCAACTTCCACCTAAAGCTGTGTGACTTGAAAATAGCCCCCCTCGAGACCTGCTTTATCAGCTACAGACGTGATGCAATTAATTAACTATATGCAGCCTCTCACCAAGCGAGCTGCCTAACTTCTAGCCCATTGTAGCTCTGGTTTACTTAGCAGATAGGGCCTAAGAGCCTGTAACTGTTTACCTCCCTCTGGAGGGGCTGTCCTGGGCAGATGAATTCATTAGTTGGTGTTTGCAGAGTGGCAGGAAACCACCCCCCCCCCCAAAAAAAACCCATTAGGTGAGTTTTTATTTTTATTTATTTATTTTCTATGTAAAAGGTACTGAAAAACTGAACTTACATCCAAGTTATTGTGCACACTGGTCGGTTTGCACACACCCTCCCCACCCCCGTCCCCTGCTCTCCACCCCTCCTTTCCTCTAGCCCATTTTTTTCTCTGTCTCTCATTTCCGCTATTTCTCCAACTGGAAAACTCTTTGGATTTTGTCCCAGAGGATAGAAAAGGTCTGTCTGTCCATTAGACGGGATTTTTGAGGATTTTTAGTCTTTTTGGTTTGTGCCAAATGCCTCCCAAATCCTCTGCTTCCTGGTACTCTCCCACTCACCCCACCTCCAGGAAGCTGTTCTTTCCTTTTTTTTTTCCTTCCTTTCCTACTTTTCTTCCCTCCCCTCTCTTCTTTTTAAAAAACAGTCCTGTTGAGGTTTTGTCAAGAAACAGCAAGCACATTTTTTTCTAGAAACTGCACTCCCCAAAACTCTGGAGAAGGAAGGAGAGGAGTGGCCATTTTCTTGCAGACGGGAAGCGGAAGCAGAACGGGGGGCTGGGAGGCGGGGAAGAGAACGTTTTTGGGGGCAGGGAGGACATTTGAACTTTGCCTCATCTTTTTCAACTATCACTCTTCGAACAAGAACAGGATTTCTTAAGTGCACTCTATAGGGCACTGGAGGCAGAATGCAGTTTCCAGGGCCACACTCCAAGCCAAGTGAATCACAGTTTCTGGGGATGGACTCTGGGCATCTGTATTTCTAACAAGCTCCTCAGACCATGTGGACATTCACTGACCTTTGAGAACCACGGATCCAGAGGGGAAGGCCCGGGGTCCTATGTACTGAATGCTTTCTGGATGTCAGCCTCTGCACAAGGGAGAGAAATAGCTTTGGTTTGGTTTTTGAAAAGCCAAACTCCAGGTACCCTTTTAAAGAAATGAGTACTTTGTTATTTTATATTCATGGTATTTATTGGGTGTTTGGATATGCCAGATGCTTTATAATCCTCACAACCACCCCCATCTGTATTCTTCTTGTACCCATTTTACAGATGAGGAAACAGATGTGGAAGAGGTAAAATCGTTTGCCTACCTCACACCAATAACCTGTGGTGTCTTTCGACTCTGTATTTCTGGCTCAATGCTGAGCTGTTACCTCCCAAGCCGAACTGCGGTGGCCCTATTTCCCACACTGGAAACTGAAACTCATGACTTCACAGGTATGTTTTTATTTTATTTTATTATTATTTTTTAAAGATTTTATTTATTTATTTGACAGAGAGACACAGCGAGAGAGGGAAAACAAGCAGGGGGAGTGGGAGAGGGAGAAGCAGGCTTCGAACTGAGCAGGGAGCCTGATGCGGGGCTCCATCCCAGGACCCTGGGATCATGACCTGAGCCAAAGGCAGACGCTTAACGACTGAGCCACTCAGGCGCCCCGGTATGTTTTTATTTTTACAGACAACTGTTTATAATATTCGCAATCTGAAAGGTTTCCTTCTATTCTGGGCGTGTGTGAGCCTGTCCTCCACTTTGTAGCATGTCGTTCTGGTCAGACATGGCGGCAGTCCTGGGCCCACTTTGCCAAGCCTACCGGGAGGAAACCCCAGCCTTCCTCCCCTGATACTGGGGAGTTATGGACCTATTTTAAAATTATTCCATGATAAAAGTAAATCACAAAGGGTTCCCATTTACTCCCCCCACCCCCATTCTCCTCAGAAGCAAGTTCTGCGACCAGTGTAGGGTATTTCCTTGGAGACCTTTCCTTGGCTTGTGCACATACAATGTATTTCTTTTTCTTAACATAAATGGAAAGGTATTGTGTACAGCAAGGCTTTTCACGTCATAATTTATCGTAGACTTCTTTCTTTGCCTACCTCATTATTTAAAAAAATTTTTTTTGCATTTTTTTAAAAGATTTATTCATTATATATAGAGAGAGAGAGCACGAGTGGTGGGGAGAGGAGAGAGAGAGGGAGAGAATCTTAAGCAGGCTCCAGGACCAGCACGGAGCCCTATGGGGGGCTCGATTTCACAACCGTGAGGTCAAGCCCTATGGGGGGCTCGATCTCACAACCGTGAGATCATGACCTGAACTGAAATCAAGAGTTGGATGTTTAACCAACTGAGCCACCCAGGTGCCCTGCATTTTTTTTTTTTTAAGATTTTATTTATTTATTTAAGAGAGAGTGAATGAGAAAGAAAGAGAGCACGAGCACGAGCAGGGGCAGGGGAGACGGAGCAGCAGACTCCCCACTGAGCAGGGAGCCCGATGTGGGGCTCAATCCCAGGACCCTGGGATCATGACCTGAGCCGAAGGCAGACACTTAACCGACTGAGCCAACAGGTGCCCCCCTGCATTTTTAATAGTAAAGGCACACTGAAGAAATTCAATGATGGGAGGAGAAAGAAGGGTGTTTTTAAGGCATAATTTTTTTTTTGAGAGAGACAGCAGGTGAGGAGGGGCAGAGAGACAATCTTAAGCAGGCTCCATGCCGGGTGTGGAGCCCGACTCAGGGCTCGATCTCACCACCCAGAGGTTATGACCTGAGCTGAAATTAGGAGTTGGACGCTTAACCGACTGAACCACCCAGGTGCCCCTAAAGATTTTCTTTTTTTAAGTAATCTCTACACCCAACG
The DNA here is from genome assembly GCF_029215605.1 of Mirounga angustirostris. NCBI lineage: Eukaryota > Metazoa > Chordata > Mammalia > Carnivora > Phocidae > Mirounga > Mirounga angustirostris. The sequence goes on from NW_026991711.1 coordinate 167,544,990, forward strand.
TGGAGCTCGAACCTACAACCCTGAGATCAAGAGTCTCACACTCCACTGACTGAGCCAGCCAGGCGCCCCTAGAATGATAGTGATTTTTGAATCCAAGTTTGGAAATAACTTTTTTTATTGTGGTTAAATATCCATAACATAAAATTGGCCATTTTAACCATTTTTAGGTGTCCAGTTCAGTGACATCAAGCATATTCACATTCAATCACCACCCCTCCATCTCCAGAACTCTTTCATTTTCCCTCCCTGGATTCTGTACTCACAAAACAGCGGCTCCACCTTTTCCCCCTGCAACCCCCTGCCCCGGCAACCACTATTCTACTTTGTCTCCCCGAATTTGACCGCTCCAGGTCCTCCTATAAGTGGGATCATGTGGTATTTGTCTTCTTGGGTTGGTTTATTGCACTTAGCATCATGTCTTCAAGGATCATCCCTGTGGTAGCATATGTCAGAATTTCCTTCCTTTTTAAGGCTTGCAGTCCCTCATATGTATATACCACATTTTGTTTTTCTCTCTTCTATCAATCGTTCCCACCTTTTGACTATTGTGAATGATGCTGCTGTGAACATGGGCGTGCAAAGATCTGTTGGAGTCCTCGCTATCATTTCTTTGGGGTTGGTACCCACATGTGGAATTGCTGGATCATATGCAATCCTATGCTCACTTGTTCCTTCTAAGTAACAAATCCTATTCCATTGTATCTTTCCTGCGTTTACTGGCAATTTAAATTCACTTTTCTATAAACTGCCCACTGATATGATTTTTTAATGGGATCTTAGATATAATTTATATAATTTAGGTATTCATTCTTTTATCTGTTATACACCTGGCAAATTATTCACATTTAAAAACAACTTTTTTTTTTTAAAGATCTTATTTATTTATTTGTCAGAGAGAGACAGAGCACAAGCAGGGAGAGCGGCAGGCAGAGGGAGAAGCAGGCTCCCCGCTGAGCAGGGAGCCTGATGTGGGGCTCATTCCCAGGACCCTGGGATCATGACCTGAGCCGAAGGCAGCTGCTTAACCGACTGAGCCACCCAGGCGTCCCTAAAAACATCTTTCTACATCATTCCAGATCCGAGCACTTGTCCTTATCTCTGATTATTTGAGAACTATTTATTGATGAGAATTTTTATTATTCTAAAGATAAGAACACACAGGCGGCCATCTGGACGCAGCATAGGGCCTGCCTCATGGAGGGTGCTCTGTAAATGTTTACCGAATGACTGAATTACTTTTGGACAGCACATGGTTTCATTAGTTTCTTTTTAAGGATTCACTGCGATCTGTCCAATCCAGAAGCTAAATTAAATCCTTCATGATACCTCCTAGCACAGCTCTCCTTAAGTTTAACTGTTCTACCAGCCTCAGGAAAAAAAAAAATTAATCCAAATTGCTATGAAAATCATAGATCATTCAGGTTTCTGTTATTTGAAAAGCACTTCAGGGAAACGGTCCTGCAGTGGGCTTTGTTAAAATGAGGATAGTTAGTGATCAAAAAACCCGTAGACTAGAAAAGCGCGGGAAAGGGACCATAGTTCTTCACTCAGTCCTCCTGCCTCTTCTCCAGGAAAGATTAGTATAGGCTTAATCCATACCAAATAATTTGTTGAACACTGTGCATCTGGTATTTAATCTTCAACATAATCCTGCAGGGGAACCATGACCATGCACATTTGACACAGATCGGGGGGCTCAGGAAGGCTAAGTCACCAGCTGGAGGTCACACAGCTCGTGGTAAATAGTAGAGCTGGGAATTCATCCCTGTCCCTTTGGTGGCAGGCTCTGAGATCTTACCCATTTTCTCATCTGTGCCCCTGGTACCCCAAGACTGGACCAGGGTCCCTACCAGGAACCATGGCCAAGAGTGGATGACCTGGCCGGGGGGACGTGCATGGAAGGGGAGCAGGAAGGTTTGCTTGTGCCCCATGGCTGGCTGGGGGATGCAGGTTGGGGTGACTGTATCCCTGAACCTCAGAGGGCCACAGCTTCCCTGGTCAAGCCCCTCCCCCTCCTGAGACTGCTTCCCTGAGGAGCTGCGGGGTCCTGGGGCTGGAGGGGACTCCAGGGTGCAGCATGAATGTTGCAACTTGGCATCCCTGGGGAACGGCTCTGCTCATCTGCGGGATGACCCTGCCTTCCAACTGTAGCCCTTAGAGGTCTCTGCCTTTTGAACCCTGACCACGGAGGGCGTTCACAACTCCCAACTTAGTACAGGCATGTATTTGTTCTCGTATTGCTCTCTGAACTTTGTTTCTTGTCACACCAGACAAACAGTGACATCTCCAGGGCCAGAGGCTCTTTTCAAATATGGCACTGGACCCAGGTATTGCCTGATAAAGTGTATTTTTAGTGGACAACCATTTCAGAGTCTCTGAGACCTTAGTGTCAGCTGAGAATAAGTGGTATGAACAACTGTTCTCAGAGAGGAGAAGAAAGATGAGGAAGAACCTCTCAAATTGAATTTTATATTTCCAGAAAGAATGCCATGTACCTGTTGGTAAGTGTAATCAGCCGAACTTTAAGGGGAGCGCCCCCCCCCCCCCACCAAAGTTCCAGCTCTGCTTTCCCTCGTGCTCATCCTAACTTCTGGTCTTAAGTGTAGCTCATTTTCTAGACTTGCCTTCTCCAGGGCCTATTAAATAGGAAGTGCCCCTAGGGAACCTGGTGGGGGTGGTGGCAGCAAAGGTGAGAAGAGGACCCCCATTTTCCTTGGAGGCATGGAAAATTAATCTATCCTTTGGATGACAATTTAAAATAGCATTTGGAATTATCATTCAAATCCTACAGGGGTTTTGTCTTTTCTCGCAAGTGTGTGGATCATTTTAAATACCAAGACGCTGTGGGGCTCACTTGTCTGTGATTCGCCTGCGTCGTCCTGATTCCCCGCCACCTAGATCTGCTGTGATTTCTACTCACCCAGCTGCTCTCATCTTTGAAATTGTCCCCGGGTGATCTACTGTTACCTGTATCATTTACAGAGTCCTCACTGAAAGAGACAATGCTCCTTGAAGATGGAAGCCCCGCCCCTCACCCGGTCACACTCAGACTGGGACCTATGGCTCTGGGGAGAGCCATAACTACTGTTAACAGGAACCCTTTGACACCTTTGGAGGAAAGGAATGTAGACTCATCCTCTTGTCATCGCAGAATCCCTTGACTCCGCCAGATATTCCCCACCACACCGAGGTGTGGAAGGCTTCTTTTTCTCATTTCGAGGTAAGACCACATGTGGCTACACCAGGGAGCCCCACATCGTGGTTGTCAGCAGAACGTGCGTAGAGAGAAGTTGGTGCTTTCCATCGAGGGAGACGGAAAAGACTGTTTCCCCTTTCATCGGAAATCTTCCTCCTTAGGAGGTGCTCAAAGGCTTGTCATTTGCCCAGATGTCCTTCTGAGCAGGCCTCTCCTTGGCCACGGCAAGGATCAGTAACGTCACGGAAGGCTCTGTTGTCCAAGGTGGGAGCTTCTAGCCACAAGTGGCTACTGGAATTTATACTATTTGAAATGAAATAAGATCCACCATTCCTATTGTTAGTTGCACGAGCTATAACATTTCAAGTGCCGGTGGCGTTCATACCGGACCGCGTGGCCACGGGACACTCCTGTCATCGCAGCAAGTCTGATTGGATGGCGGTACTCTAAGGCAAGCTGCTTACCAGAGGCCACCTTACTGGTCCCAGAGGGGGTGACCTGCACTGTGGTCCTGAGGGGCCCACATGAGGCTATCCCCAGCATGGGTGTGGTCATGGGGTGAAAACTTTTTTTTAAGATTTTATTTATTTATTTGAGAGAGAGAGAGCACAAGCAGAGGGAGAGGAAGAGGGAGAGGGAAAGGGAGAAGCAGACCCCCCGCCGAGCAGGGAGCCTGACACGGGGCTCGATCCCAGGACCCTGGGATCATGACCTGAGCCGAAAGCAGACGCTTAACGACTGAGCCACCCAGGCGCCCCACTGGGGTGAAAACTTAATGATACTTTCAATCAACATGTATTTCTTACATACAGCACTTCATTCAAGGCCACTCAAATGAGCGTGGGAAATCCTGACACATTTCTGTTGTCTCGGAGTTCATAATTTACATGGACTGAAATGGCCTGGGAAGAGGGGCTAAGGACAGGAGAGGTGACAGAGGGACACGGAAGAGATGGGACCTGAGAGCTACACAGGCAGTGAGCTGGGCGACTTGCTGATGGGACCCTGACTGGACAGCATGTGGGGTGTGCGGTGTGGACATGAACTCTGGAACTCACAGTCTTCGGGCTCGACGTCCGAGTGGCTGTCCTCCCCTGACCTCTCTTGTGCCTCCTCCTTGGCAGGTTCCGGCATCTTTGGGTCCCGTTACCCCTCCCAGAGCACAAGGCTGAGGGTGGAGGGCGAGTGCCACCAGCCCCTCACCCAGAACCCTTTCAGGGTACACCTTATGCTGCCTGCCCGCCCCCAGGTCTGGGGGACCTGAACCGGCCCCCTCTCTGCCCTAGAAGCACAGCCCTTAGGAGGCTCCATCCTCCTGGGTTCAAGCCTCCCTGGGACGTGCATTTCCTGACCTGACCTGACATGGGCCACCACCAGAGTTTCACTTTTCATTTTCTGACTGAATCAGGATGTGCCCTTTTGGGAAGGGGGGGTAGCCAAGGCATTCCAGAGCCCGGAACAGGCCCCACGGCCCAGCAGGGAGGGAGGAAGGAAGAACCAGCGCGAGCGCACCTCGGGCAGCTCCCCTGACTAGCAGACGGCAGGGAAGGAAGCCAGTGTGTGTCCAGTGCCAGGGCGGGCCATGTGCCAGCACCCCTCCCTCTTGATAGGATCTCTCTTCTAGCCCTCACCACATTTGTCACAGTGCCTGAGGGCCAGCTTAGTGGCCCCTCCACACACATACACACACAGTGAGCGGGCCCAGGTCTACAGCCACCTGCCCCTGGCCACTCCACTCTTTGGGGATGTGGATTAGAACTCTGGTCTTCGCGTTCCCGGACATCACCCCACTATCCCTCCTGTCCCAGGTAAATGTCTGGGAACAGCCCCCCATTTTTTTTTTTTGCTTCAACTTCAAACATAGAAAAGACAAAAAGAGGAGGCATAATGGTTAGACAGTCCTGGGTAAATTCCGAGGGCTTCATTTCTAAGATGGGAGGTGATTTTATTGAAACCTTGCATGGTCTCCATTAGCTTATTTGTAAAATAATAGGAGTCTGGTCTGATCCAGAGATCCACATTAAATAGGCTTCCCCTTTAATGCTTTTGAAGGGAAATAAAAAACACGAGTAGCAGAGTGAAGGAGGTATGAGTTGTGAGTTGACTGCCTCTGGCTTCGTTGTTCCAAGAAAACTGTTAAAAAGGAGCAACATGTGAATATCCTAATTCCCTGGCAAGTCCAACTTGGTGAGTCTTTGCACTTTCTAGAAAATGTGGTGTGGGATAGGTGGGAGATGAGAGGGAGAGAGAGGGCGAGGGAGGAAGAGAGAGAATATGAAAATGAACATGAATGAACTTGGGCATCCGGGAGACCAGCTGAACTTTGGGGCTTCTTTGTCTCAAAGAACTTTCCTTGTCCCTCAGCTCTTGGAAGCACAGAACACTTCCGATGGTTTTAGGGATCAGTGAGGGGGAAGAGAGGGAGGAAAAACATGGGGAGGTTGTTTGATCAGCCCCAGAGCAGTCTGATCAATGCTCAGAGTGGATACCAGCTCAGGAGTGAAGGCTGCTTTTCCAGGTTGGTCCTGGCTGTAAACTGGGATATGAATTTTACAAGCAGGAAAGGCTCTGAACATACAAGTTTGACTGACAGGAAAAGTCCATGGCCCGTGGGCCCTGGATGGAAGGGCTGGGCCTCTGGGGACATCTTCCTGGCTGCAAAAAGGGCTAGGCTGCTTGAAAGGTACTTGAAACAAATAAAACAGTGACTCTAAAACATACCCATATGTCACGTTCTTACAGAAAAATACTCTCTGTAATTAGTTACAAGCTTCAGGGAATAAAATCCAATTTACCTGTCAAAGAAGAAAGGCTAAGCTGCCCCCACCCCAGGCTGCTGGTGGGGGGGACACGGCTTGCAGGCCCTTCCCTCCCCTAGCCCCTGCTTTTCTCCTCCCGCCCCCTTTATTTGTGAGGACTAGAAAAAAAATAGGAAAGTTGGAAAAATCCTCTAAAGACACACAGTGTTCCAAGCACAATCAGGCCACTAATTACTGTTAAGCCCGAGCCCCTTTTTGTGTTCTCGGAGGGGGGGGACTTCAGTGTGTAGCAACCACTTGGGTCTTTTCATGAGTTCGGGCTAACTCCTGAATAGCAGATTTTTTTCCCTTCTCTTTTCAACATTTGCTTCTGCCCACCCTTCTTTTCCTTCTGCCTTCATCTCCAACTTCACCTTCTCCTTCTGTCCTTTTTTTCTTTCTCTCTCTCTTTTTTTTTGGTGCTTTTTTCCCCTTACCCACCACCTTCCCTCTATTCTTTTTGCTTTTCTGATAGCATTTTTCTTCTGGCGTGGTGTTTTAAGTCTCTAAATGAAACTTGACTGCCCCCACGGCCGGCTGGAGAAGCACAAAGGCCTCCCATTCCACTGGCTACAGTAACGCCATTGTGTGTCCTAACAATGCACTAATTGGTGGTGACAATTGTGGGGCTGGGAGGAAGAGGGGGGCGCTCTTTTCCAATCAGTGGGCCACCAGGATAAAAGGAGAGGAGAAGGAGGAGGAGGATGGCAGGCCCGGGCTCCTGGTGAGAGGGAGACCGATCTGCAGAGGGGGCATAGTACTTGGGGCTCGTGTTGGGCTTTCTAAATTAATAATACAAATGAAGGAGAAAAGAATTGTTTGGGGGAGAAAGTAGACTTTGCCTCAGACAACTTCAGGGTCCTGGTGGTGGCGGGGGGGGAGGTGAACTGCCCTCAGTTCATCTCTATGGGAAGGGACCTGAGTGGCCTCCGCATCTCCGTCCAGCGTTCCAGTGTTTCCGCTAAAGGATGGGAAAGTCGGAGAGGCCGGTGAGAAAAGGCTCTGGGGGAAGTGTTCTCCGGGATGGTCGGGATGGTCAAAAGGCAGGTGTTGAGGCTGGTGTGTGGTGATGCCCCTGTTTCCACCACATTTCTCAGCGAGGGGAGGAAGCCAGAAAGGGAGAAGGCTGAGCCATTCGCCTTGTGGCACATTAGACTCTCACGAAGTCCAGGGGCTCTGGGCGGCGACTCTGACCTTTAAACTGGTCCAGAAGAGGAGTTGGGCAGGATTGTGGGCCAGAGCACAATGGTCGCCACATGATGCTGCTGGGACTCTTGGGGCCTGCTGGAGAAGGTGCGAGAGGCCCCAGAATGTCCCCCAGAGGCTGTGGGATCCTCCCAGCCACGTGGCTCTGGCTGACACCCTTCCTTTGCACAGAATGACTCACCTTCCTAGACCGACGTCAAACGTGTTCTCTCCTGGAAGCCCCTCCTGGCCGGGTGGGGTCGGCCCACACCCTCTTTCATGTTCTCACTCTGCACCCTGAAAACCACAGGACCTGACCTCTAGTCCTCTCTCCTGTGGGTGCCAGGCCCAGGGATAAGGGCCCTTATCCACATCATTTCACCTAAATCTCACAACAGCCCCAGGACTGGAGGATGATTTTTATCTCCATAGAGAAGGCAATGGGGAAACTGAGGCCTCTTAGCCTCCCTAAGAGGTTCAGGATCGCACTCGAGGTCACCCAGCGTCAAAGCAGAGAGGCTGGGAATCTATCTAACTGTTGCAACAAGGATGCTAGCTCCCGGGCCCTCTTTGCTTCCATGCTCACCTTTCCCCCGTCACTGGTCTCTGGAGGGCAGAGGCTCTTTGTGGTCTTTACATCCCCAGCACCTAACACAGCACCAGACATACAGGAGGCTTCCAGAAAGGTTTGCTGCCTGAAGGGGGAGGTGGGGAGGGCTGAATAACGGGCAGTTATTGCCAATTATCCTCCATGTCCCTTTGGGTCTCAGACTTCAGCCTGCATCAGAATCCCCTGGGGTGGAAGGTTGCTCAAAGACAGATCCCTGGGCCCTACCCACCCCCCCACCCCCCCCCCCCGCCCCCGCCCCCTCCACCCCCAGTCCTGGTGGAACCCGAGAACGTGCCTTCCTAAACGCTTTTCTGCCGCTGCTGCTGGTCCTGAGACCCCAGCCGGACAAGGGCTGCCCGAGCTCCAGCACGCTGCGAACTCCGCCGCGGGGAGCCCATTCCTTCCATTATCTCTGTCTTTTTGTGGCCTGAGCCCCGAAGTTTTATTAAGGAGAAATTGAAGTTGAGAAGTTTTGATTATAATAATCTCAGGCTTCTGCCTGCTTTTTTTTCTTTTTTCTTTTTTTGATTTTTATTTATTTATTTGACAGAGAGAGACATAGTGAGAGAGGGAACACAAGCAGGGGGAGGGGGAGAGGGAGAAGCAGGCTTCCCGCGGAGCAGGGAGCCCGATGCGGGGCTCGATCCCAGGACTCTGGGATCATGACCTGAGCCGAAGGCAGATGCTTAACGACTGAGCCACCAAGGCACCCCTTCTGCCTGCTTTAAATAACAATCTTATCCAGTAGCCATTTATATCTGATGGAAAAAATAAAAAAGCCACGTGCCCAACTAACCACACTGCAAACAGTGGCATTTTCAAGAAAATATCTGGACTGAATCTTTTATTTGGGGAGACTCCTCACACAGCCCTTCTTTCCCACAGGTGTTCTGTGCCTTTTAATTTTATTTCATGAATATCTTATGCTTTTGGGTGAGATGCTCATGCAAGGGAGAACGGGACGCAGAGATTTGAGCTCTCGTGTGTTTGGTGAGGGCATCGAGGGGTCAGGTGAGGTTTGAGGTGCCTTCCCATGAGGACCAGGGTGTCCTGTCAGCTCGGGAGCCAATGCCTTGGGTCTCAACATGGCGCCGGGAAACCACAGATGGGACCCTCTGCCTCCCCTGCAAGCCAAGGGCTCTCTCTCTACTCAGTTCTGTCGGAACCAACCCTTTTCCTTGAGCACATCGTTTCAATTAGTCCGTTCCTCCGGGACCCTTGGTAAGCCACTAGCGTCGTGTTGGGGATGTCGCCTTCCGAATAGAGACCAGGGATGGTGGCCCCTGGCAGGTCTGCTCTTGTGTGTTCACGCTGCAGTGTCTGCTGGGAGCCTCGGTCGGGACAGGATGGCAAATGTACAGAGAAAGGGGACAAATTGTGAGGAGACATTGCATGGGAAAGGCATTGTGTGAGAAACCAGCTCTGGCTGACTTGAAGAGAGAAGCCATTGCTGCATAGCTGATAGAATTTAAGGAATAAAAACCCCTAGATCAGGCGCCTGGGTGGCTCAGTTGGTTAAGCGACTGCCTTCGGCTCAGGTCATGATCCTGGAGTCCCGGGATCGAGTCCCGCATCGGGCTCCCTGCTCGGCAGGGAGCCTGCTTCTCCCTCTGACCCTCCTCCCTCTCATGCTCTCTGTCTCTTATTCTCTCTCTCTCAAATAAATAAATAAAATCTTAAAAAAACAAAACAAAACAAACCCCTAGATCTTTGGAAAAGCAGAGTTCAGGGCAGTTTCAAAGGAGTTGGGTGAACGGAAATCCCCTTTAGCGGTTGTCGTCCAGGTGCACGCTCAGCTCCGGTCAAGGTCAAACTCTGAGCTTGGGCTATGGGTCCCAACAGTCAGACTCTGAAAGGCCACCAGGATGACCTGGAATGGAGAGTACTGTCCTCTGAAGGAAGGGTGGGACACTTTAAAGAAGGTGGAAGGGGGAGCGCCTGGCTGGCTCAGTCCATAGAGTGTGTGACTTTTGATCTTCGGGGTTGTGAGTTCAAGCCCCACATTGGGTGTAGAGATTACTTAAAAAAAAAAAAAAGAATAAAAATCTTAAAAAAAAAAAAAAAAGGTGGAAGGGAAGCTGAGGAGGCACCAGAGCCTTTTATAATTTACCAAGCCTTGGGGTGGGGGCACCTCATGATCTTGTTTTTATTTTGTAAAAGCTTTACTGTTTGAACAAACAAAACAAAAGACGTTTTTGAGATAAGATGAATATGATTTGAAACGGAGTATCAGATAGCAAGGAAACATTGTTAATTTTGTTAGGTTTGTAATGGCATTGTGACTACATAGAAAAAAATACACATCTTTTCTTTCTTATTTATTTGAGAGAGTGGGGGAGTGGCGGGGGGAGAGAGAATCTGAAGCCGACTCCCTGCTGAGCACAGAGCCCAACTCCATGCGGGGCTGAGATCTGGGGCTGAGATCTTGACAGGAGCCAAAACCAAGAGTCAGATGCTCAACCGACTAGCCACCCAGGTGCCCCCCAAAATACACATCTTTTTTAGACGTGTACTAAAGCATATAAAATGTCATTATGTCTCGGATTGGCTTTGTGATACTTCCTCAAAAAAGTGAAAAATGAAAAACAAGGCTAGGTGGAATAAACAAGGCAAAATCCAGTAATTTTTATCTTAAAAAATGTTTATTTTTATCTTTGAAAAATCCTCATTAGAAGCATCCTGTGGTGGGCTGCACGTGAGCTGACTGTTTGGGTGCAGGGGTAACCGGTGGGGGGGAATTCAGGCAGGGCTGGTTTCCAGGGCTCACTGTCTGTGGGACCACACACTGACACATGGTCACCACAGCGCTGACCCTTGGCGAAGGCTGTCAGCCCGTGCCTGGCCTCTGCTCTCCCACTTTCACCTTGGCGTGGACTTGAAGGCGCACGTGCAGGAGTACTTCCTGAGACACCTGTCATCGGACATCTCCTCTGGACACTGGGGCCGCCGATGGCTGCTTCCTCTGTTGCCTCGCTCCGGGGCATCAGTGAGAAAGCCATCTGGGGAAGTTGACCCAGTAGAATTCAAATTCACTTCCCTGCCTATGCAATTGGGATTTATTTCCTCTGCAAAAGGCTTGCATCTCAGCGCAAAGGGCCTCTCGCTGGGCTCGGGTATGCATGCGGGGATCTTCACAGAGAAAGCTCCTGCCTGGCTGATTTTCCTAACAGCGTGCACCTCGTGGTGTCCTCGGAACCTGGCGTTACTAAGAGCGTGTCATCACGATACAGTACAGAAGCTAAGGCAATTTGGATGTCCTTGGGCCCCAAATTAATACGCGCTTTGTATAGTCTTGTAATTTGGGAGGCAATTTTCCATAACACAGTGAGAGATGTTCCTTCATACATTTGAGATAATTTAGCTCAATGTTCATTTGAGAAAATTACCGTGCTAATAGCAGCTCTTCAGCTTCAGAACAACAGACCTTCCTGGGAGAACGTGGAAGTCCCTGAAAGCGATTCTCCCATCAGTCTGTCTGGGAGCATCAGCATAAAAGCTGCTGGAATTTCCCCCAGACCAGCAGCTGTCTGGAGGTTGTACAGCAGGATCGAATTGGGGCAGGGACTCGTGAACTCTAGCTGATTTGCATAAAACCAGGAGCCCTCAATGGAGGAATAGGAAATAAAGGTGGAGTAATGAGTTTCCCTGTTGTCCAAGTAAACTGGAAGTCACTGCCCATAAATCAGGATTCCTGTATGTTCAGCTATGGGAACATTTATTCTTCCTGCTGGACGTTTCTGCCCAAGCTGTGAACAAACAGATGCCAACAGGAGAGCATGAACTCTACCTTTCTGCTGGGTGTGTTTTGTCTCGGGCTTCCTGGTTCTATGTACCAGAGGCCTTTGTTATCCTGGGGGAGGAATGATTCTCTACCCCAATCAGAATCCAATACCATAATAAGAAATAAATTTAAAAGCATTTTTTGCCCCAATCAGGAATGTAGTTTCTAATGGTGCTGCTTTATTTATTTTTTTTTTAAGATTTTTTTTATTTATTTGAGAGAGAGAGAATGAGAGAGAGAGCACGAGAGGGGGGAGGGTCAGAGGGAGAAGCAGATGCCCCGTGGAGCAGGGAGCCCGATGTGGGACTCGATCCAGGGACTCTAGGATCATGACCTGAGCCAAAGGCCGTCGCTTAACCAACTGAGCCACCCAGGTGCCCTAACGGTGCTGCTTTAGACCAAACCCCAGGTAAGGCCCCGGTAGACCCAAGTTCATTTCCGGCTGTATTCCTGTTCCACAGCATACCAGCTGCCTATAGTGATTTTGAATTAAGTCATTGCTACTGTGGGTGTTTTCCATGTGATAAGCATTATGGGCATGGAGGAGATGATAATTTGTAAGACTCTGAACCGTCTGGAAAAGCTCATGAATGAGGAATACTTGTCATCAAAGTCACTGACTTCAGAAAGGGAGAAGAGGGAAGAACTGGCTGCTTCTATTCACCTGTAACTGGCAATTGAGGCTGAAAGTCGGCAGTTCAATAGGTGCCTGCATTTGGAAGGACTCTGGTTCATTTTCAAGTCTAGTTCTTCTACTGAACCAAAGCAAATCTGAACACAGCCCCAGATTTCATGAATTTCCCAGATCTTTCTGGGCAAGAAGCACCTGGTGCTTTTCCATTTTAAACACCACTCTCGAGAGTGTTGAGGGTCAAGTTCACTGGATGGGCCCGAACTGGGAGCAGACTCTCACACACATACGTGTGAGGACGAGTGCAGCAGAACCAGGAGGAATGAAAAAGTGGAAGGGAGAATACAAGGCTCCCTTTGTAGCCAGCTGAGTCACCTGTGCCCATGACCTGGCCACTTCCATTCACCAGGCTGCCTGGTGATAGTATATACTGGAGAAATAGAAGCTGACCACACCCTGGAAGAAAATAAAGGGGGTATAAAGGTGAGGTTTTATGGAAACGATTGCAACCTCTGCGCGGCAAGTTCCAAAGTACTGCTCTGCGTCTGCTGGGAAGAAGGGTGGCAGCAGCTGTTAGCTAGAGGGTAACTAAGGCCACGCAGTCCGTCCACATCCCTTTGCCGCCCTTCCCACCGCCGACCACCAGCATGCGAAGCAAATGTTTATTTCAGGGCAACTTGCTTCATTTCATCTAGTGGTTCTTAACTTTCAGAACACATGAGAATCACCCAGGGAGCTCTTAAGAAATAAACACTCAGGCCCCACCCAGAGAGATTCGGATTCAGTTGTCTGTGATGGGGTCCTGACATTTTGCTTCTGTTTTTGTGTGTCTGATGTGGGAACCGCTGATTAAAGCCATCATCAAAGGACAGGACAGGGGAAACAATGAGGGGAGATTCAAATCATCATCTCCTGGGGGTGGGGAGACAGGAACAAAATCGTGTCGCTTTCCATGCTTCTGAAAACATCTTTGCATATCTTCTCTCTGATAATGCCAAACTTGCTGGAGTTACCCAGTCACTCCAGTTTACTACAGCTGGGGGAAAGCTAACCAGCGCTGTGAATCCAACGAATCCCGGCTCTGACTAGATCGAGTGTCTGGTTTGGTTCTGTGAAACATTAACTTGTTTCCTTTATCACGGATTGTAGCAGGTTTCTTGTGAGGATGAAGTCCAGTTATTTCTTGGACAGAATGGGCGTGAGCCCCAGTTGGTTTCCTGAGGGAGGAGGCAGAGAGGCTGGGCATGAACATGGTTAGGTATGTCTCGGGGAGTGAGGCTCAGGGTTCACCTTTGGTAAATGTTTAACCAGAAGCACCTTTACTAGTCTTCAATGTCTGTCTTTGAGAAAGTGAGTTTAAAAGGTGTTTTGAAAGTTTCCTAGCGGACAGGTGTTGCACCCCATGGCCTTTGTGGAGGCAAAGCAAGGGCCAGCCCAGGCTAGGTAGCGCAGATACTCCCGATCACTTCTCAACGCCAGAGGACTGCTATCTTTCACATAAACACCTACTCTACTTTTCACTCTTTGCCCCCTGCATATGGTCTTCAGGAAGACCAGCGTCTTTGCCTAGTGGCTTACTGCCTGCCACTTGTCCATCTAATTTGGAGAGCACGGTGGCGAGATGAAACGAGGGCAAGGAGGCTTGGGGCGGAGCTACGTATGGTAGGAAGACCTTCCATGCATGAGCTTTGGCAGGTTTGTCTCAGACCTGAAGGAAATCATGCCAATTTCGCAAACAAGACCCATAATACCACATCTGCATTTTTTAAAAATTACACTATATTCTTCAGAAGCATAGGAAGGGGCTGATGAGGGTATTATGAGTTGATGAATTTAGAAAAACCCAAATCTATAAGATTAAGAGAGATTTTAAAGTCCTTGTAGCTCACTTTCAATAAAGCTCAAATCTTGACTTTGAATTAACATCCAGAGCTCATCTTGGGCTTTCACCACCACCACCCGCCCCCGCCGTGAAAACAGTATTTTAAAGAAGTTGTTATGAGAAGAGAAAGTACTTTCTGTATTGTTTATTGAGAGAGAGATAACTTTATACATTAGGAACTGGTGCACTTAAATTATATGACAGATGACCATAAAAACTCGGGCTTTTGTCAACAACACAACTTCATCTTATATTATTACAGTTACTGATATTTAAAAATGATACAAACAAAAATATGTATAAGTTATGCCAAAACAAAAGGCAATAAATTCCAGAAAACAGAAACAACATATATATGTGTGTGTGTGTATATTAGCACATTTCAAATAGCTCAACACAGAGTGATATAATAGCCCAAACCTAGAATTGTAGCTAATTCTGTACTGCACGAGCAGAACTAAGGGAAAACGACACGGATCTGACCCAGGAACCGAGGAACCAGTGGAGCAGAACTCTTCTCACCACGTTCGTGCTCTTCATTTGCAAACTGAACGTTTTCCCTCCTTTTACTGTTCCTTGAAGACAGATTCCCCAACCCCCACCCCCAATCTTGTATGGTAGGCTTCTGGCTATTCAAAATAAGATTGTGGTAGGTGACCGAAATCAGAACAGAGGCCTCCAGCAGCAAAAGCCGAATTTAATAGCTTGGTGGACCGCCCATGCCACCCAGAAACATTTTTATCACAATGTGTCCAAGAGGCTTCCCACTTCCTACTTGGAAAACAGGGGGCGAAGTAAAAAAGAAAACCTTTACACAGTAAAAGAAAAGAAAATTCTGTGTTTGTGTAAATTTTTGACCTGAAGAAAGGCTAAGTTCACCGACTTTATAGAGAACTGGTTTAATTCCTCTACTCATTGGTCTTGGTGACATTATGACATACATTCCCCTGAGTTTGGTTAACGAAAGCAAGCAAGCAAACAAATAAAAAGTGATTAAAAAAAAAAACCCAGCATAAAACAAAGTTAAAACATTATGTGGTTGTGTCTTTTGTATTTCCTGGTATAAGTGTCCACGGAGCTAAGAAGCCCACGTTTCTACCGTTCTACTTTAGCAATGCGTTCCCCAAAGGAATCCTTCCCTCGCGAGGTTAAGGCACCAGGTTAAACAAAGGTGAAAGGTCTGCCATGCTTGTGGAATGTGCAGGTTCCGAGCGCATCTGTATCAAGAGTGGCCAGCAGGGAAGAAGCAAAGTGATCTGTGTTTAGGCCAAGGGCCCTGCAGGCTTCAGGTGGGTCCACGGAGGAGACTAGAAGCACGAGGCAGTACTGTAAGGCACTCCTACGGGGAAAGACAGGTGGGAAGCCCAGCATGGAGGAGGAGTGCAGGCTCCCACGGTTGCAGGCAGGCTTTCTGGCCAGGAGGCCTGACCCCCCACCCCGCTCAGGAGGAGGGCGCTGGGATCAAGGGGAGGGGGAAGAGGCTGGCCTACGGCGCTATGGCCACGAGAAGGGAGTCTTTACCGCGCTAAGAATTGCTGTAAGCGCTTGAATCTTCCACCCTGGGCAACGACTGTGGCTTCCTTCCACCCCTAACAAGGTGGCTTCTCTTTCCACAGGGAGGAACCAAAGCGAAATAGCAGTTGTTCCCTCTCCTCGAGTTGAACAATGCCTTCTGTCACTTCGGAGGCCACTTGATGAGGAGAGTGCCCCATAACACGATCACCGGGAACCCGTTTTAAATAAAACCCCTGACAACCACGGTTGTGCTGAGGAGGGCATTCCATGCTTCTGACTTTTACCTAGAGTTTAACAGTGACTTAGACTTGACCTTGGCGTGCACCCACTAAGACACACCAAAGGAAACCCTTCAAGTCAGAGGGTCTGAAGACAATGAAATTAGAATTGTCTACCATTGGGAATTGCCGAGTGCTAGGACTGAACTGTGCCCCGTGACAGAAACCAACACTTGTCCGCTTAAATGAACTGAGCGGGGCTTATTCACGCATCACCGGCCCCCCCTCTAGCAGGGAGTTTTACCGGACGCGGGGTTAGAAGAACGGTCCGAGGTACACAGCACGCTAATGCCCAGCTGATAGCAAGGACCGAGGGAAGGAAAACAGTACCTCTACTGACTCAGTTCATGCCAAGGAGAGAGTGTTCATTTCTTTGTGTTTCGCCCCAAATTCTTTATTTTCTGACATTAGGTAGAGTAAGGAAAGTATGGAGACAGAAAACAAGAAATAAGGGGGAAGTTGTATGCATCGCTCTTTACTGGGAAAAGTAAAAAAAATAAAACAACCTCTGTATTGACTCTCGGCAGTCTTAGAGTCAAGAGTTGAAGACTGACTTGCTAATGCAGTTATTTCAGTAGAGTGCGGCAGAGCGGTGGGGATGAATACTTCTGCCCAAACTCAGGAACGGCAGTCCTGGCCTCACCCTAGATTAGGAGCAACCGTATCTTGGCTTCCTCCGATAATGCCTCCCTTTGCAGGAAGTGTTCAGTGTGGTGTCTAGTCGTACCCCGATTCCGTAATTCCCGCATGGCCTCTTTGGGCCAACAGGTAGAGAACAAACCCCCAGGGTTGGAAGCCAAGCCTTTCCGGGGAGGCACAGGGAGAGACCGTCCAGCGTCAATGTCCAGGGTGTACACGCGCAGCGACCACACCGGAGGCCAGACCTCAGCAAGGTGGACTCTCTCCAGCTTCGCAAAGGCTGCCTTTGGCTGCCGGAGTGAGGTCAACGCCAGGGTGCTCGCCGCCCCGGAAGGAAGTCATGGCACAGTCCCTTTGCGGGAGTCTGAGATCCCACTGAGTTGGTTGGAAACCACAAATCCCCAACACCACTGAGGTTCCCTTTTTGGTGGAGGCCTAGTCTGGTAGAATCCAAAAGTGATTACCCCCTCAGCGAATCAAGTGTGCAAGCTCCGAACAGTATCACCCTTTAGTCCTACGGATGGGAAAAGAAGGGTAATATGGTCCCCTGGAAGGCAGGGAAGCAAAGGGGGATGACGGGCGTTGACGTGGTTTTCACATAAAGAGGCTTTCAACTTTGGGGGAAATCAGCCCTGGAAAGAACACGATGCGATTCCAGTTGACTGCTTTTAAAGTACTTTGTGGCCTCCCCTCAGTGGTACAAGGGAGGTCTATTTTGGGAACTGGCTTCTCTCCTGCAGGGTTAGGTGCCAACATTTTACCAGGGTTGGACGGTCTCACACATGAGTTTCTGGCACCGTTAGGAGGGATTTCCTCCAGTGATCCACTGGGGAATGGGCCTTTCAAGTGAAAAGAGGTTCCCCTGAGTCGGCCGCCAGCTCTAGGAGATTAGTTGGCCATTTTCTCGTGTGTTTTATGTGTGAGCTATTTCAGATGGGATGAGAGAGGGAATGTGAGGGAAAGCAGGTATTAGCTTGGTCTTAGGTAGGTGGTAATCCACGGATTTGCTTTTGTTTCGACAGTTTCTAAGCAGTGGAACAATTCCCTAACAGTGCACCAAGTCATTTGTTTGGGTGGAAAACAGTAAGGGCGTTCATGTGCTCTAAGGCGTTCTGGGCTGGAAAACGGCAATTTTGAATTTTTCAGGACAGACCTGATTCCGAAGCCGGCTCCACTCTGTCCTATCAGATTTGGGTGGTGGTGGCTGTGCAGGCCGGCAGGTGGCACCGGCCAGGCTGTCAGGGGCGTACGAAGAGGAGAGAAAACGGAAGCGGCCGGGAGGTAGTCCTACTTCTGGGCAGCTGATGGCCATAATACCTCTCCTGTATATATATATATATGTATATATCTATTTTTCTCTATTGAAAATACGCAGAAAGCGACGTGGGTAGGAGGTTCTCCTTAGGAGTTCCCAGGGGAGGCCCATATTTAGCAGGACCCTCTACGCGGGCACCCGTGAAGACAAAGGCCTTAGAACAGGGATCCAGAATCTCACCCCCTCGGCAGATTGGACGCTCGGTGCCTGTGAGGGGGGGCAGGAAGTTCTGAACGTCCGGCAAGCGTGCTGGATGGGGAGGAGGGGGGTCTGCACTTCAGGACTCCAAACGCAGCGTGCTGGGGACGGCCTTGCTGACAGTCGGGATCACGGATACATTAATTACGGCGAAGGCAGAAGTAAGCTACGGTGACAGGGAGCTGGGGGCGGAGGGAAAAGGCACTTTGCCATCGAAGCACATCTGTTTTATAATAAGCAGGTCTATAATTCTCTTGTGAAAGATCATGTTCTGCTATCTTCTCTGAGGCTGGAAAATATAAATACTGTGTTTCACGAAGGGGAGGAAAAAGGAGGAGAGGATCAAATTTGTTTGCCTGTGTGCCAAGTGCTTGTTTGAGATTTTCCACCCTTTATCTTTTGTGTGCAACATTCTCTATAACTGGGGTGGGGGAAAAGTCAACCTGTTTTTCCAAGAATAAAAGGCTCCTTAAGGTCTCCTCGTGAAGGGGGCCTTGGCCTTTTAGCAAGTTTTTATGCCCTTGGTCACAGCTGCTGTAGAATTGGAAAATAAATGAAGCGTGTGGTCCGGGGCCCAAGGAACTGGCAGTCTGCACAAGTGTGTCTGAAATGTCTCGCCTCTAAATGGACAGAGGTATCAAGAGTCAGGATCTGGAGGGAGCAAGGTGTTGGGGGGAAAGTGGTAAGGGGGTTAAACGTATCCTGTACTTTGTGAGTCACTGATGCTCTAGATCCTAACAGTGAAACTGCCAAACCAGGAAGGCATGGAGGCATCTGCTCAGTGGAAACATACACAGTCTTCTCACATAGTCTGCTGAAAATTGTTTCAATATCAGTGTATCTTTCTGTTCTGGGAGGAGTTCTGGTGGGAGGACCGGAGCCATGATTTCCAGCGCCGTCCTACCTGACATTTTGGCCACAGCCACTGCTGTGGGGGTGCTGCAGTGGGGGCCCCCTACTCGGCCAAGTGGTGAAGCAATTCATTATAGTTCCTATTCCTACGATATGATTTTAGCACATTCTGTTTCACTTTAAGGTGGCAATTATATGTGTGTGTGTGTGTCTATATATTTATTTAAACAATATTATTACACTGAATTCATTATATTTGTAAGTTTGGTATTTTCTTAATAGCCTAGCGTGGGTGTTTTGAAGTCCCATGTTACTTTGATTTTGTGAACAATTTTAAAAATGTGAAAGTGGAAGTGGTTAAATTGACAAATTAAAGGTCCAAATGAAAGTGCAATGAAGAACAATGAGAAACAAAGCATTTAAAATAATTAAGGTAGCAAATGCCTACACAAGATTCTGTGGAAAGAAATTGAAGACCATCTCATGGCATGTACGCACCATCTCCACCAGTCTCCACACCCATGCATTTAACCACAATCGCAGGAAATTTCCTCAGGCCGGCACCATTACAACATCATAAATATTACCCACGAAACTGGGGAAAACTGCTCTTCAGAGCGCTAGGTTTTCGACCGACTGTGGTGGGGTGCCACGTCATTAGGGGGCGCTGGGATTCGTACCAGCAAACGGACCCACACGTACTCATTGGTCTCGGAGGTCTTTTTTCCAGGAAAAACCCTGAGATCAACCTCAAAACCAGAGGGGCTCTCCTCATAAAGTAGGGGGTGCATGCTTTCTGTCAGAGGAAGCGCACACGCCTCATCTCTAAGCCATTCGGCTTGGCTTAGCTGATCCCCACCTGAGTGGTAGAAACTGAGGTGATGGCGTCAGGGACACGGGGGTCTGGGATGATCCAGGCATCGTTCCTGTGTTCTGAAACAAACGATGATGAGTGCTTGCCTCAGTTACTTCGTCCTCTGCTAAAAATAAATAACACAAAAATAACCCGAAGTTCTGTGGTTCTGTAGGAAAAGCTTCCTCCTGTGTAATAAAATGGCCCCTGAGAGCCAAAAAAAAAGGGAAAAAAAAAAGTCTGACCTATAAAGCATTGTGTGTAAACCACGTTTTGCTTGGGAGTGAACTGCTGAAATTCATGGCTAAGTGTAATTCAGCTATCGGTAGTGTTTTTGGTTTTTTTTTTTTTGATGCCTCTGTTGGTAGTTTTTTGAGCCACAGAGGCTTCCTGGACCTTTTGGACAGCGATTTACACAGAACATACATAAGGACGTATTGGGAAGTGTGGATATGTATGTAAATCTACATCTATGTCTAGTTGAAGATGAGACATCCTCTTCTTCCAAAGGGATCGAACGGGCTAGCTGGGAAGCTGCCGGCTGCTGCATCAGCCAGAGGTCAATCCCTGGCCTCAGGCCCCTGCTGACTCAGGTGTTCTGATAGGACAGCTCGAACATGTTGCAAGCCTCCTCCAGGCTCTCGTCCATGTTCAGCCTCCGCCAGAAAGATTTCTGCTTCTTCTGCAGCTCCCTGCGGACACACCTCGGGCAGGGGACGGACTTCTCTTTGCACTCAGAATGGAAAACGGCTCCACAGCTTTCACACCTGCAAAAACCAACCACGGAGATGATGAACAAGGTGGGAAGAAGCAGGACACAAGCACCTAAAACCCAGGGGCCTCTGTGCCGCTCAGAGGACAACGTTTATTCTGGCGAGCCCTGCCACCGGGAAGAGAGAGGACTCAGAAATGGGCTCTTCCCTTTTCCAAGATGCTCAAGGTTGAATTTTTTTTTTTTTTTTTTTTCCCTGATTAGAACTGGCTGGGGCAAGGCTTATGGCTTACAGCGGAGAGGGGTCAGCAGTCAACTAGCAATGGTGTGATCATGGTGACAGTGGCCAGAGCTCTGGAAGTTTCCCCTCCATGGGCCCTGGGGTGAAGTGACAGAGAACGGGAGTGAGGTGTTTCACCGACCGCAAGTGCTCTGAACACCAACCCCAGTGTGACCGCAGTGAAAATGTTGCTCCCCACTTCTGTAAACAGGGACTGAGTGGGTCCCCGTTACTGCTTGCCCTCATTTAACAGTTTGGACAGATAAAATGACACATTTTCATTTTCTGAATGTTATCCTTAGGTCTATTGTCCTTTGGAGTTTTTTAAAAATTGGGAAAACCCCCACCACTGTAAGCCCACCTTTATAACACAAGTGGGAACAGTAAAGCATGAGAAAGTGGGGAAAAGAAAAGTTTTTAAAGAAAACACTCAGATACTGTAATTTATAGAGAGGAAGCATTCCAGGTGGATGACTAGTTTGTTGTCTGGCTTGGTGGAAGCCTGTACAAGAGTCCAAATAGCTTGTTTTTATGGCAAAGTCTTTAATAATGAGGAACTGACAAGCGCAACAATGGCTGCCCCAAGAGGTGGCTGGCCAGTGCGGATTACGGTGCCCATCCTGCCGTTCGGGAGTGACAAGCAACTACTCCCTCATCTCAGGAGCCCAGGGAATTAGTTCAACCAGCAGCAGTCCCTGGAGGGTCCAGCACTAGGCTGGGTTCGAAGATGACTCTGCAGGAAGCAGTCCTCAGGGCTCAGCTTGGGCTTCTGTTGGTTTTCCTCTAGGAACCTGGGCTTCAGTCCTGCACATAGGTCAGTCTTTGGGGCACCATTCCCTGGCGTGCCACTGACTTAGCCCTGGCACCATTCAGGATTCAGAAAGTTTGGTGATAGGAGGATCCTCCCACCCACCTTTGTACCCAGGGAGCGAGAGACGCGGGGAGTGGGGTGAGGTGGGGAGGAAGGGCGTATCGATCAGCTGAGAGACCAAAAGACAGAAGCTTCGCTGTAGCCAGCGGTCTCTGCCCAAGCTCAGCTCTCTGGGCAAGTAAATCATAGTGGTAGTTATGAAACTAGGAATAGGGTGACATGGCCTGACTTCAAATCCCACCCTCAAATCACTCTCTGGCTGCATGACTGCTATGGGCGGAATTGTGTGGCCAGCTCCCCACCCTGCCACCAAATGCCGATGTTGAAGCCCTAACCCCCAGTGACACTGCATTTGGAGATAGGGGTTTTAGGAATTAAGGTTAAATCAGATCATAAGGGTGGGCCCTGATCTGATAGGATTCGTGCCCTTATAAGAAGAGACCTCAGAGAGCTCTCTCTCTTTCTCCCCACTGTGTGAACCCAGCGGAAAGGCCATGTGAGGAGCACAGCAAGAAGGTGGCCGTCTGCAAGCCACGAAGGGAGCTCTCAGCGGAAACCATGCCCTGCTGGGTCTTGAGCTGGGACTCCCAGCTTCCAGAACCGTGAACAATAAGTGTCTGTTGTTGGAGCCCCGTGGTCTGTGGTATTTTGTAGGACAGCCTGAGCAGTCTGTGACAGTGATCGTGCAAGTCACTTGACCTCTCTGAGCTTCAGTCACCTTATCTTAACATGCCCCTCAGAGAGGTCTTGTGAGGCTCAACGGGAATCACAAATAAAGCGCGTAGCGGAGTACCTGGCACAGTAATGCAACTAAGCCTGCGCCTTCCAGGGTGAGCAGCGCCTCCTGGTGTCTTCCAGGGACGCTTCCTGCAGTCTGACTGCACCGACGTCACCACCGTGACCTGAGGACATCTTGATCAACCCCCTCTTGGCATAGATAAGAAGACTGAGACTCTAAGAAGGCTTAGTGATTGTCTCATGAGGACCCAGTGAGTTAGACAGGTTGTGACTAGAACCCGGAACTGCTGACAGCCCAGCCACGGCTCCCACCGAAGCCTGGTCATCCGAGTGGGGGGAATGCGCCGTCCTGGACGGGAATGCAGGCCTTCCAGTCAGAAGACTCCTGTTCCAATCACAACCCTTTCTTTGGTGACTATGGGCAAGTCACTGACTTTCTTGGTGCTCTGGTCTCCTCGTCTGTAAAATGCTGCTCGCAGTGACCTCCTTCCTACTCCCTGGGGTTCTGTGGGACGAAAATGGGGGACCGTCTGTGGAATGAGCAGGTGGGTGTGACACCACCTTTCACGGTGACTCCAGTACCTGCCTTCTTGATGCTGGAGCCACGCTGGTCAGGAGAGTCGACAGTGGCAGAATCTTCTCTAGCATCTCCCTGCCCTCGGCCCCTCCCTCCTGCCAGGGGGCTGAAGGTCAGACCCAGGTCTCCTCCTGCCTCTCGTTTGGGCCAGCTCCTCCCCAGTGGCAATGGCTCTGTCCTCCCTGGGTCACACCTCTCTACCCTCCTGTCACTGAAGTGACACTAATCGTAGCCTTATCAAGTAAATTTCCTCCTTCCTGCCCCCTTTGCCCTGCTGAGTTAGTGATTTATACACCTAGGGATGTTGCCCTAGGGCAGTGATTGATAAGGAGAAAACCATGGGGTTCCTTCAGTACCACTCCCTTATCTCTGCTGATACCAGCACCCCCACACCCTGCTCCGGTGAAGAGGTTGAGTCTTACTGGGGATTTCTGGTGCAACAAGCATTCCCGAGGTGACGGAGGGGCCGAGTACACCTGCTCTTTCTAGCCAAAGGTCAGTAACTGAAAAAAAGTCTGAGATAAAAAATTAATGATTTCAGAATGTAACCAAGTCCTATTTTCTAACCATTTGTAAGCCAGCAGTCATCGTTTGAACTGTATAACGGACAGACTGATCAATGACCTTCCCAAATTCAGACAGTCTATTGTTAACTTTCCCCCTGATTTTTTTTTTTTTTAAATGAAAAGAATAAGGTCAGGAAAAGGAAGGAGGAAGAGAAACTGTTTCTTACGTAAAAGTTATGGAGCTTCGTAAGAAAAATGTGCAGGAAGAATAAAGTATTTGCATTAAAAAATGCAATATGTAGGCATGCTCCTCTTTGAGAATATTATTTAAAAGGCCCTTTCACTTTAAAAGAGTTCGCTGGCCCCTTAGGGTTTACTGAATTTTCTGACTGTATTTAAAATATGATTTTACAAGCAACTTTTCAGGAACATATCTTATATATAAGGTTAATCTACCAATGCAATCATCCATGTAGAAAATTGCAGCAGATAATGAAAGAGAAATGCCCTTCAGTGTTCCCGAGTGATAAATCAAATGAAAGCCAGCCAGTTTCATCTTCATTTCTGAGTTCCCCGCTCCCAGCAATCAGCAGTTTCGTTGCCTTCCGGTTGTTGCTGTACACCACAGAGAACAAAGACCTATGTCCTCCTTTCCAGTGTCCCAGAGAATGCAACTACAGGGAGACATTTGCTATTGACCGAAGCCATCCTATGGGTTTTTCCTGAAAACGTCCATTGCTTCACTGAATCCAGGGATCTCAACCTCGGCACTGTTGGCGTTTGGGGCCAGTTAGTTCTCTGTTGTGGGGGGCTGCCCTGTGCACTGCAAGATGTTCAGCAGCATCCCCGGCCTCTACCCACAGGATGCTGGTCACAATCCCTTCCCCCCAGTTGTGACAATCAATGGTGTTTCTAGACACTGCCAAAAGTCCAAATGTCCCCTGGGAGGGCCAGGGAGATCATCCCAGTTGAGAAACACTGACCTAATCTATCTGGAGAAGGCATCATAGAGGGAGTACCCAGGGGGTACTTTAAACAGTGCCCTCCCCGGGTGGAATTTCCAAGCGTCAACTGCAGGCTTATACCAACCAAGAGGGTCCAACATAGTGTTCTTATTCATTTCATTTTCACAAATATATACATTTTTAATACATCATTCAGTTAAAATAGCTGAAACTCACAGGCATTAACCATCCCGTGGTTTTGAAAAGTAATTTAAAACATCATATAAGAAGTCAATACCCATGACACAATTCTGTGCATTGCTTAGTAACCCTTAACTTTCTATCAACTCACTCTGATTTTTTAGTCTTCCTCAAAAGCCATCTTGGTGGTTGACCCTCAGTTGCATGTATTTGCCCTATGGCCAAGAACATCTGGGCTGTTTCTCTGTGGTGTTCTTTACTTCTTCATGTCCTATGTAGGCCATCTAGCAAATCTAAACCAAAAACTTGTACTTGCCCCACAAAACAAATTGCTTTTATGTAACTGGGAAGCAGTTAGGTTTCAGCAACATCTCCAGTGAAAAGGAGACCAGAAAATATTAACAAGGCCACTTACTGCAGAGAGGAGGGCTCCAGTGAAGTGAAGAGCCCTGAGTTCTTGGCTCAGGTTGGCCCCATTGTCCCTGGGCCCTTGGGTAAGTTACTTCATCCCTGAACCTCTTGTTCTCCACAGAAGTAAAAGGGAAGGTTGGATTATCTAAGGTTCCTTCCAACTTGCAGATTTTGTGCAAGAGGGAGGGGGACGGCAGGGGAAGACTACTCTGGGTTTTACCCTTCTCTTTCCACATTTTCTTGCCCCAAAGTCTGTGGATGGATGAGTGGGAATACAGCCTTGCTGGCCACTCCTTGGAAAGTCTCAAACTGACAAGCTGGGACTGAATGGGAGGATCCTTAAAGTGAAGAGCACTACTTTAAATTTTATTTATTTGCACTGATTAATCAAACCATGAAATAGCTTACAGACTAGTACATACAGCTCGGTTATCAGGAATTTGGCCAAAAGGAGCTGACTCTGCCTCTTTCTCAGAACATCTCAATTAAACATTAAGGATTCCTTTCTAAGGATTTTCCCAACCCTCATCAGCATCCTCTCTCCCCAAGAAAAAACCCAGAATGGTTCAGTGTTGTGGGGTTTTTATTTTGGGGGTGGTATGGGGGCTGGCTAGAGGTGACAGTCATGGATCGTCCTATGTGGAAGAAATTGTGTTTTAACCACTGGGACAGATGCACTGGAGTGACCCGTATGCATATCAGCACCGCGTACACCATATGACGTGGGATGAGGACGAGGGAACTCTAGGTCTGTTTCTTCGGAAGCTCTAGGGGGCAGTGCCATGAACTGTCCACGTGTGCCCTGGCAAACCGGTCCCCTTCCTAGGGCTCGGGGCGGGGACATAGCCCCACCACTGTGTGGGGGTGGGGGCAGCGCAGATCTCATTCTCTTAGTAAAGGCACCATCACATGAGACTGTACATTTTATGAACAGTCTTTGACCTATAAACATTAGCTTACTGACCTATGGCAAGTGACAGAGAGGTACATACCCTAGAAATCTAATAGCCACAGACACGATGATCTTCTTCCAGCTCTCAAAACCAAGAAAACACACCTGCTGCAAACGGACAGAACTACCTATGTGCAGGGGACAAGGGTTGCTTCTCAAATATGGCAAAGCGGCAAGAATTCCTGGCTGTGGACAGTTTCCTGTTCTGGAATGCTGATGATGTGAGACCAATTAGAGACAGGCTTGATGCGCAGAGGCGGGTCACAGGAAGCTGCTAAAGGCCCCTGCCCCAAGTTGAGGTCACTGAAAGGCTTCTGCTCTGCTCATGCTGGATTCTTCTCCTGCTGCATTTTTATTTTTGGCTCAGGCAATGACCTCAGATATTTCATTAGATTGAAAGTCAGCCTTGAGTTTGGCTGGATCTCTGACAAGTGGAAGGACAGGCCTGCAGAGCAGGGCAGAGCTTTGGCTGACTTCCACTCTGCCGAGCCCACAGCGACTAGGGCGGGGTGCAGAAATCAGGGCACGCGATCAGGCATGCGAGTGCGGTTGGTCGGATGGCTACTATATAAGGCGCCCCACAGAGCCACCAGCTATTACTGGTTTTTCCAAGAAACCAAGATGATTATTGAAATCTCTTAGCTAAGGGAGGTAGTTATTGGAGCCTGGTTATTTGAATGTTCTGGGTTGGTGTTTTCTCCTGTTATTGTGTGAGTGAGTGAATATAAGCCAGTAACTTAGAGTTTGCTTCAGTGGGAGATCACATAAGGCGTATGTGTATGTACATCTGTGCTACGTAGGTACTTACTGCAGGTACACAGGTATGTGTGCTCTTTAGAAGAACACACAGAACATGGCACTAAACACGCTAAGGGAAAACGAGTTAAATATGATATAGTTGAACAGATGCTTCCTTTTGCGGGGGCACAGGGTTAAAATGACGAGAGGTTACACACAATTTCAGTAACGTGCTGATGGCTGGGGATAGTCCAAGTTTCACAGCCTCTGCCAGTGAAGGCTTGAGCCAGGATTACTAGAATCCACACACTCCAGATGTCCCTCTCTTCGGCCCCAGGGGAAGCAAGTGGAATGGGGAGGGAGAGAGCAAAGGGTCTGGGAATGCTGGATTACGGAACTGTTGTGGCTCCTTGCAGAGTGAGAAATGGACTACGTTTGGGATTATTCATTGTGGGTTTTTTTTTTTTTTTTTTTTCTTTTTTTGGCTGGGGGTAAGGAGGTGGGAGGCAAAAAGGTATCCATACGGTTTGACTGGAATTGTACGAGACTGGAAAAGCTCTAGCTCCTTTGGCCAAATGTCTGGCAGATGTAGGTGTGTATGTGCTAGTGTGTAAAGCTATTCCAGTGGTTCTGAACGGTAAATGCAAGTACAGCCCAGATCAGTGTTGGACATTTAAATTAGGTGACATCTGTATGCCTTTTGCCCCTGTTTTTACAGAAATTATCCTTACAATACCTCTCTTTGCTAGGTACTATTTGTTTTCCCATCTTTAATAAGTCGGGCAGTCAGTAAATGGATAAACCAAAATAAGGTAATAAAATAAAGTAACTGGTGGCTTCTCAGGTCCCCAAACTGGTAAGTGTGTGATCGACTCTGGCCTTGATTCCAGTCTTCGGACTTGAAATCTGGCTCTCTTTCCCCTGTTACTAGCCCCGTGGTCCTTTCGGTTATTCAGCACCCTCTCAAATACTTGCTAAGACTCAAATCATGGGAAGAACAATTGGTATGCCCTGCAGTGATCTTTTTATTTACCTTTTCATCCCCAGAGTTAATTAAGGAAGAGTTTTTCCCTGATTGCAGACCACAAAGCCTTTGGCTTTCACAAGTCTTGCACTTTTAGTTTGTAAACCAAGCTCAGCTAATAGCTTTGACAAAAGCTTTACTTAAAACCTTGGCTTTGAAAGAGAATGTAAACAAGGGTTAATTAATTCATTTGTTAATTTTGCTATCCCATTGGGAGCAGTAAATCACATTATCTTTCGTGCCAATGCTTAATAAATGCTCCTTGCTAATTTGTGGATGGTGACAACTTCTCATTAATACTCTATCATCTCATTAAGAGAATTGTATTGGTGAGAGGAGATAAAGACATTTTCGGGGATGGGTACAATGCAGAAAATTCAGAAGGTAAATCATATCTAAATTTATGAACATGACTGATTGCTTAGGAATGAGTTAGTGATATAAATTTAGAAGGAGAAAGACAGTCACATGAAAGGCCCAAAGTGTTCTCTCATTACTTTAGATTGCTCCCCTAATTTGTCTCCTCGCACCAATACAATTCTCTTAACGAGATGATATCACATAATTTTCTAATACTCAATGTGTTCTGGGCCAGTGGTTTTCAAAGTGTGGTCCCTGGACCAGCCAGACCAGCATCACCAGAGAATTTGTTAGAAATGAAAATTATTGGGTGCCACTCCAGACTTACTGCATCATAAATTCTAGGGTGGGATCTGGCAACCTGTGTTTGAACAAGCCCTCCAGAGAATTTTGATGAATATGGAAGTTTGAAAACTGCCGCTCTGGGCCAATTGTCTCCAAAGACAGCAGGGCTAACAATATTAGACAGCACTGTTGTAAATATTTAGAACAAAAATATGGACTTTGCAAAATGAAAATGAAAAGTGGTATTAATTAATGTTTTAATATTGGGATTTGCATTTCATATCTTTTAACATTTTCTCATAGCTGATAGGTAAGAACCTCATTTTACTTTCTTGAATTAGATGTGATATTAAGCTATTCAGATATTGGCCATTTGCATATTTTTTCAGTAAATCAGTTCATGTCCTTTGCCCATTGTCTAATGACTTTTACTTGCTGAGTTTTGAAGATTTTTTATATTCAGAAAATTAATTAATACTTTGTTAAATGTGTTAAAAATGCCTTTCCAAGTTTCCTGTTTACATTTGTCTTTACAGATCTTTAAGCATTTAACTTTTAAAAAATATATTTAAAAGCATTTTGCTTCCATGGCTTCTGGGTTTGTGTCAAGCTTAGAAAGACCTTCCCCACTTAAGATTATAAAAATATTCACCCATCTTTTCTTCTAGCACTTTATGGGTTTTATTTTTATATCAAAATATTTGATCCATCTGGAATTGATCCTGATATAAAGAGTATGTTAAATCCGGCATTATTTTTTTGTCTCCAAATGGCTGTCTAGTTCCCAGTTTCTTTTAAGGAATGTTCCATCTTTTGTTTTGCTAATTTGCTGTGCACCTTTATCATGTACTAAATTCCCATATTACTTGGGTCTATTTGCGTTATTTCTGAAATCATGTTCCGTTGATCTGTCTGTTCCCATGCCAGCACTGTACTGCGTAGTATATAATACATTTTTATATCTAATGAAAACAGTCTTCCTTCATGTAAACAACTTGAGAGGTCAAATTCTACATTGAATAATGAGGAAAGTTTACTGCCACCCATCTGAATGTTAAATAAAAAATTTTTTTGAAATGTATATAATCAACTAATTTAAAAAATGTATAGTGTAATTTATAAGGTTTATCTAAAATGAAAAGCACCTGTGTAAACATCTCAGGTGGTCAAGTACTAATCCTAGCTTTAGATATTTGACTTTTTGATTTTTTTTATCTTTATGTAGTGATAAAGGTATTGTATAAATTTGGTAAGGTAAACTAATAGCCTGTTTACATGTTTATAAAATTAGGAAACATGATACAATGAATTTAATAATGTATACACTCTTAGTAATTAAAATTATCCTACTTTGCAGGAACTGAGATGTATTACTTAAAGTAATACTTAAAACATGGTATACATTATCACTGAACAAAGGAAGATGTGACGAACAATGCATGTTTAACAGTCCCTTTCATTCAGTGCGAACATGATTTAGAACATTTTTACTCTGCATATGAGTAAAAATTGGATAGAACTGATAATCATACTAAGGAAACTAGTTATGCTATCTATGTACACAAGCAATAAACAGACATGTAAGACATCTCGCAGTCACTGAAAATGTTCTGTCCTTGAACATGGATGTTCCTAAGACAGGAACAGGGTAGAGAAGGCTAGATGCTAGTCTATCAGTAAAGGAAATTCTCAAAGGCAGTAATGTACTCGCTCACTGGGGAAAGCCAACGGGAGCCTTTAGCTTAGGTCTGGTTAGCAAAGTGCTATGCTAACTAGTAACTAAGGCTTTTCTCCTTCATTTCTCTGAACGGTGGCCTGGGTAAGCTCTCCAGACCCCTCAGGGAGAAAAACTGAAGTATGAACCTTGTGGGTAGGGTTAGGTGAGGTGGGGAGAAGGGTTAAGTAATGCTCTTAGGTACTTTCTAAATACTAAGGTTCCCCTGATTAGGTCTCTCTCTTTTAAAACAGGAGACCTTAACTACATTGTCAGGGAAGCTGAAGGAAGGAAAAGTCATCTTTCTTACTTGCTGCTTTGACATTCATTTCTGTCCCTAAGACTCTTCTTGGCTGGTGCCTCTTTCAAGCATTGTATGAAAACCATGTTCCCCCTGAGGTTACCTCAGGCCTCACTATCCCCCTCACCCTTCCACCCTGCCCCCACATCTTCCCCACTGCCAAGGAAAATTTGCCTATCTCTTTTCATTCTCAATTCTGAAAATTTTCTTTCAAATCATTGATGTGAGCTGCTTTCCAGCTAAGTCTTTTAATTTAAATTTCCTTTCTCTCCACCATCAAGGATTCTTTCTAGAAAAAAGTGTTAACTCCTCTTAAAGAAGGGCTTTAATATACTTCAGCTTCCCACCTCTCAAGGCCAAACTAGATTTTTCAATTTAAGTCAGCTCAAGTTAGTGGCTTCCAATGTTGTCTTTGAATCAGTCATTGGCTGGTGACTTGCAAGTCAGTCTATTATTGGTTTTATAAAAGGAGATTCCCACAGTTCTGTTTTTCACATGAATTACTGCTTGTTAAACGCTATCTTTTCCTGCTTTCTCATCAAAAGTTTACAAAATTCTTCCCATTATTTTTGTTGAGAACCTCTCCCCACCATCCTACCACCAACCATCACCAGAAGTGAGACTAGTTAAGGGTATGTGGTATAGTCTTTTGCCCTCCTAAGGTTAGTTTGTGCATTCCCTCAAATTTGAGGCTAGTGTTGTGAGGACAAGGAGAGGCAGAAAGCGGACAGTACTGGGATTCAACAGCCCGCATCTCCCAGGAGCTACCGCTGTGGTGTTGAGTGGGGATGCCTGCTTCCCTGGGGAGGGGGGAGGGAGGGAGTGTATGTCAGGGGGTGGGAGTGATGGGCTGATGACTGCTAAGCTCCTCTCTGACTCTACACAAGCTCTATGCTATGCAGACATAATTGAGTTCAAGCAGTGACTGGGGTAGAGAATGAACATCTATAGACTGCCTTTTCTCTATTTTAAGTGCTTTGAAAGCATTAGGAATTGGAAGATGATTATTAATGATAGCTATGGATAGCATATGCTGATGCTTCCGGATGTACCATGGAGTGGTTTAATATTTACAATACTGAAGAAGTTTAATAAAAACATGATAATATACTTTAGATGCCGAAATGAAGACAAACAAACAAAAAAAGGATTTTTAAAAGACAAGTTTAAAAAGATCTTGCTATCTGTCCTCCCATAATTAGTTAGGTGAAAAAAGTCTCACAATATCAAAAACATATACTGACAAAACCAAGTTACTATTGTACCTTTCGTAATTCTAAAGCATAATACAGTTCATTTCAGAACATACTGCTCAGGCTGAAGAGTCAACATTTTTTGTATGGAAAGGTAAACACTCCTCTCTTCCCTATTGTGTATTCAGGTTACTTATTTACAGTCGCATGGGGAAGGAAAAAACACACACTACAAAGTGACCAAAAAGTTGTTTTGAAAATTAAATTATCTGAGTAGCTTAGCAAGACTCAAGTTTTTGACATTAAAGTTTTCACTGGGCCAGAAAAATACATCTATTCCTAATATATGGTAGAATGCTAGCTATTACTCAATAAAGTTATGTATCTTGGTAATGTCTACATTTAAGTAGACAGTTTCCTTGAAATTAGTTGAAAAGTTATTTAAAATAAAAGAAAGTATGTGGAAAAGCACATATTTGAAAAACTAAAAATAAAGCAAACGCTTCATGAATTATTTATTGAGCATTTACTATGTGCTGTTCTAAATGCAGATAATTGAGCAGTGAACAAAACAGAAAAAAGTCCATTTCCTCATGGAGCTGACATTTTTTCAAAATGGTAGACTGAATCACAATTTGCATTTATTTCTTAATCCCTATAGGTAAATTGTATCAAAAATAGTCAGCCTTGCTGAAAACATCATGACAAACTAGCAAACAGGCTAATACAAAATGCTAAGCAAAGGAGCTGAATGAAGTAAAGTTCTAACTTTTTTGTCTGTAAGAGCTTAAAACAGTGTCATATATCAGCTAGGCAAATCCAGAGGTGAGGGGTGGCTTGTGAAAGGTCACACTGCAAATCAGTGGGCCAGTCTGCCTCTATTTTTAAAATGGATCTTAAAGACTTTAGAACCAATAAAATTTTTTTCCTGTTAAAGTAGCTGCCAATTAAAGCTTATCTATCAACTTATTCTGATATGATGTGATAAAAAAGCTGGATATAAAACCATGTATTCAATATATTGTCAATTTTATTAAAAAGTAAACATGCATACATATGTATGGAGAATTTTCTTCTTGTACTTTTGGTGTACTTTTCAAATTTTCTATAATGCACACCAGTTTTATATAGTTAGAAAATTACAACACGAGTTAAACAATGATGAACATTACCCCCTCTAATCAACAAAAAAGTAGGCTGTCCGAAATGCATAGCGATAAGATAATTACACAGTATTAACCAGACACCAAACAAGAGGCTTGGTAAGAAATGAGTCCAGGTGGAGATGCTAGCCATCTATTCAAGTGACCAAGTGGCTTTAAAAAACAATGGCAGCAGTCTCACGGGTGAGGACTGCCTTTATAAATGCACTGTATTTATAAAGTGGCTTAATGGCATAAAGGGTCAGGTCAGCCCTGAGGGTTTCACAGAAGTCTCGTCTGTGTTAGCAGACTTTCTGGAACATTTTGACATGTGAATATAGGAGCCACCAGGCCAAGGTGAAATGTTATTTACCAAGTTACTCTTTGACCAAAGTTTAAAAGCCAAAAAAACTAGCATTGTGTTTGAGGGTTTTTTTTTTTTTTTTTTTAATCAAGGAAAACCTTCACTGACACAATAAATACATTTAAGAGCAGGCGGTCATGCAGCCTAAGAGTAGAATTGCCTCTTGGTAAGTCACCACTCGGGCTTCTGCACTCACAAAACCTGTGAGCTTGCTGGGCTTGAGTTTTTCTACCCCCCCACCCCCACCCCGTGTCCGAATGTTCTCCACAGGCCTTTCCATCGCTGTTAATTTATGACCCTAGAACACAGGCAGAGATCTCATCCTTTCTCATCAGTGTTAGGGGACATGGAGGAAGTTCCTCACTCTGCCCCTCTTCAATAGCAGAGAGAGGAACAAGCGCTAAGCGGATGGAAATGAATGGTTCCTGAGCAAAGGTACCGAGGAAGAGGCGTCTGAACTTTCTCTCGCCGGTTCAGGAATCCCACACCTCAGCACAATACGCACTGAGTGGCTGCTTCCCCAAGAAAAGCCACAGAAAGGAAATATCATTAGGGAAGTGTCCCTCCGTGGAGCCAGGCCTGGGCCTCGCCAAGGCTGCTGTGTCTATTGTTGAACAGGATGTAACCCGCCCGCCAAGCGCCGCCCACAACCCTGCTCAGGAGGTGAGTTGACACTGTTTGTTTTGGAACCATTTACCAACAAAGGAATGTGTCAGGCTGCTTAGTGAGAAAAGGGTATGTAATGTATGTGTATTTGCGTCCAGATGAGGGAATAATCCAGGTATTCAGTCTGTTTGTGCAAGGACTGACAAAAACTAAGGCTGAGCAAATAGGAAGCCACAAGGAAAGACCAGCTTCTGGGCAGTGCTTCTCTCTCGTTCGCCTCTGGAGTTTTGTTCTACTCCCCAAGCCCTGCCAAAACATTCCTGCCTAAACATGAAAATCTCTTTCAAGAAATGACCAACTGTAACTGGCTCCTCGAAAAAGGGAAGAGCCTTTGTTAAGGCTGCTGGCAAATCTGGGGTTTGGTGATTTTCTAGGCACCTAAGTTAAGCGACAGCTTTGGGCAAAGCCCTCTCTGCCTTTATCCTCCAGGGACAAATCAAAGGGAACGAGGGCACAGAACACATAGCCCTTAGTGGACCGCTTAAGTTGTGCTGAGAAAAACCATGCATCTCAGCATCTTCTAGGGCAAGAAGTAATTCTATACTTTGTAATAAAGCGGTTGCTTTCTCTCCTTTAAACAAACCTTTATAAGGTTCGACGACTATTAGCTATTGGAAACTGTGCAAGAAGCGTGATGAAGTGCAGAAAGTGCCAAGGCAAAGACCAAAGTCCAGGCCCCAACAAGCTGAGGTCCTCAGGGACAGGGTTGTGTGGATTGCCAGGAAACATAAAATGACACAGACCAATTCACAAGGGTGCTGGGAGGAGCCTCTATGTTCTTCAGTACAAGCTGGGCCTTTCTGAAATTTGGCCAGATGGATGAAAGCAATGGGGCTTGGACTGAGTTCTTTGGGTGGCCTTCTTTTTCTGTAAGTTAACCTAACAAAATTGGTTTTTAAAATGAAACTCACTTGTTTTTTTTTTTTTTTTAAGATTTTTATTTATTTATTGAGAGAGATAGTGATAGAGAGCATGAGAGGGAGAGAGTCAGAGGGAGAGGCAGACTCCCCGCTGAGCAGGGAGCCCGATGCGGGACTCGATCCCGGGACTCCAGGATCATGACCTGAGCTGAAGGCAGTCGCTTAACCAACTGAGCCACCCAGGCGCCCCGAAACTCACTTGTTATGGATTTTTCTATGAGGCCAGGGATCATTCTCAATAGACATATGTAGGAAATGTTCTTGAAATGGGTTCAAATTAGACATGGTGTCAGAGTATGTTAACTCAACTGGTAAAAGAGTTTGGTGTTGATAAGTTCAAGGTCCTGAGTGCAATCGTTATTTCCTGGAGGCAGGGAGGGAGCGATCAAGTACTCTACCTAAAGAAAAACTGGCAAGTTATGCTCAATCTGCTTCTCCAAACCCTACTGCTTCAAAAAACACAGGACCCTTTTAGAAGAGTAACCGCTGAGCTGCAAATGACTTCCCCGCTCAACAGGAAGAACACCTCCCTTGGATGCCTTCCCAGGGGCAAGTGAATGTTGGGGACCTGGGCAGGCCGATGCCCATGCCACAGAAATACTTTAAACAGAGGTCAATTCCTTCAACTTCACAGATAAAGCTTACATATAAAGTAGTGAATTCAGACTTTCATTTTGCTCCTCTATCTTTGCAAGTATTCCCCCCCAGTTTTACTGAGATATAATTGACATGGAATATTGTATTAGTTTCAGGTGCACAACATGATGCGTTGGCAGGCATATAGATTGCGAAGTGATAACCACAACGTTTAGTTAACATCCATCATCTCGTGTGGTTAAACCTTTTTTTCTTGTGATGAGAACTTTTAGGATCTGCCACTCTCTTAGCACCTTTCCAATATATGATATAGTACTGTTATCTTTAGTCACCATGCTGTACATTACATCCCCAGAACTTATTTATCTTCTAACTGGAAGTTTTTACCTTTTGACCACCTTCACCCCCTGCCTCTGGCAACCACAACTCTGTATCTACATGTGTGGTTTTTTTAGATTTAACATATAAGTGAGATCATAAAGAATCTATCTTTCTCTATTTCAGATGATGCAAGTATTTTAAATTTTCTTAACTAATCAGTTTATTTAAAAAACTTTGTCGGTGTTCTTAGTGAATGTACATGATATGCTAGGAGAGCTGAACCACACAATAACTATTTATGGAATGCCTACTATATGGAACACACCAGATTCAGTGTTAAGTATAATCTTCTTATTGTATACCTACACCTAAATACAGCCCAAAATGGTATAGGGGTCATGAAGTCTTAAAGTGCAGTTTTCCATATTGGAAAACTTGTGGGGATGATTTGTATGTCACATGAAATAATTAACAAAGCCAAATGGATCAGACAGGATGGAACTGATTTATGATAGTTGGTATATATATGTATATATTTAAAGATTGTTTTTATTTATTTGGCATAGAGAGAGCCAGAGAGCAAGCATAAGCAGGGGGAACGGCAGGCAGGCGAGGAGCAGACTCCCTGCTGAGCAAGGAGCCTGATGCGGGACTCGATCCCAGGACCCTGGGATCATGACCTGAGCCGAAGGCACCCGCTTAACCTACTGAGCCACTCAGGCACCCTGATAGTTGGTATATTTTGTACGTTCCATGTTAAAATGCATGCTGAGTGTTTTTAAGATGCAATATTTATGTACTTGTGATCTGGAAGCATTTCAAGATTCAGGAACGACATCTTCACACAAATGTGTGCAGGAGGATGGTCTCTGTAGCAGCAAGAGCAGATTAGTGATATGTAGAGATGTCAGAAAGAAAGCTGGATAGGAGGCAATTTAAGGGTTAAAAAAAAAAAATCTAAGTCCTAGGTCACTCTGTGGATATATGTGACTCTTTTTTTGATTTTATAGTCACTGCTTTCCCTTAAGTCTTAAGAGTGGTATCAGTCTACTCTTCTGATTTGTAATTCGGAAGTTAGAGCTTTTATTTCTTATTCTCAGTCAAGGAGGGTATGTTTGGTCACTTTCTTTAGGATGTGGAATTTTATTGCTGTTTTAACAGAATGTTTATCTCTCTGAAAGCTGTGCTTTCCTTTTTCTAAGGGTGTAAATGTTGGATTAGGCTTAAGTTCTGTGATTCTGGATCTTACTATTGTATTTAAAATCTTGTAATTTGGATTTTAGTGTTTTCCTATTTAAATCAGAGAGAGGTATGTAATTAATTTGTGTTGGAGAAGAAAGACTACCTCAATGTGAAACTGTGGGCATTATCGTCTGAGTGGAGGTGGGGGTGATGGAGCAGCAAAGGGGGGCCTGCCTACTCAGCCTGAGTAAGGCACATTGTCAGCTCCCACAGGCCCCCCTGGGCCTCGTGACCGGCCTCGCATTGTGCAGAGGAGGGAGCTCCACTGTGGTCTCTCTCCACACCCCCTCCCACAGTCCCTCAGCCATTTTACCAAAGAAAGGCCTATCTTTCCCGCACCCTAATCTAACTCTGGCCTACTGCTCCAAGTGTAAACTCTTTCAGGATGGCACATATAGGGAGAATGCAAAATCACAGTTTGGGGGGAACCTTCTTGGGACATAATTTCTTCACAATGTCTTTTAGGGGGTATACTGCAAAAATTGTTTGAAGACTATAGGTACAGAAGAAAGGTGATGGATGATGGAAGCGTAGATTTTGGAGTCAGATGTATTTGGGTTCCAGTTTTGGCCTTATCTCTTGGGTCAAGTTCATTGCCTCCTCTGAACCTAGGCTTCCCCGTTGTTAAACGGAGGGGACAGTATTCCCTCAGAGCACTGACCTGAGAACGAAATGACGAGATATGTAAATTGCTGACACAGTACTAACACGTATTAGTGCCATTTCCCTACAACCCCAACACTTTCTCTCAGTTGGTCAGAGACAGTGCTCTAAAAATTAATACTAGGACTATATTTTTAAATGACATATTCATGAAGCTTCCTCCTGCATAACAATTAATTCAATAAGGAAAAGGAAGTCTGAAGAGCTGACCAGTGTTGGACACATGGTCGCAATCAAATAAGCATGTTAAAACCAAGTATATTCTAAAACTGAAGTATGTAAATCAGCACTTTAGAGTTCAACATAGAGCTCTCTGACAGTTGCAGGAAATTGTGCGACTGCTTTTTCCCCTACAATGTCCATGACTCCTATGGGTGATGCCCCTTCTTGGAGCTCCAGGTCCACCCCCTAGACTGTGGATCCTCCAACACCTCAACACAACTGCCTAATGACTCAATGTCTCTTAGTAGAGACTGTCAACTTCGTGTGAGCGAGGAGCATGCCATGTTCACTGTGGGTCTCCAGGGCCCAGCCCAGTGCACACAGTATGCTCTATAGATCATTTATTCAAAGAATGGATCGTTCTAATGCTCGTGGAATGTTTTTTTACTGAGTGGTAATTTTGCTGTTCAAATGATATTTGAATCTAAAGGGATATTAAGTATATTTCTGAGGACACAGAGGTGCTGACTTTAGCAAGGTGGTCAAGGATATGTGGTGACAAATTCACTAAATACATCATATCTAAGATTTTTACTTACAGATTTTTAAACATGTCTTATTATGGAATATTTCAAACATATTCAAAAATAGAGAGTATAATAAACCCCTGTCACTTATATCTACTCCCTCTCCCCCACCGTCAAATTATTATTTTTTTGCCACCATCAGATTATTTTGAAGCAAATCCCAGGTATCACATTACTTTACCTTCAGTTACATGTAAATTTTAAAAATTACCCCACTATTCACATTTATTTTTATTTAGCACATTTATTTATTCAGCACATCTTTATGGACATGTTTTCAATCTGCAACTTGATTTCTTTTCTTTTTTTTTAACGGGAGGGAGCAGGGCAGAGGGAGAGGGAGGGAGAGAATCTTAAGCAGGCTCCATGCCCAGTGCGGAGCCCAACATGGGGCTCGATCTCACAACCCTGAGATCATGACCTGAGCTGAAATCAAGAGTCAGACACTTGACTGACTGAGCCACCCAGGTGCCCCGGCAACTCAATTTCTGATTAGTTTTCCTTTAATAAATCTTTTATTCGTGTTTGTTTTTGTCCTTTCCCATAGGCTTGCATGAACTGTTCCCAGTGTTTAACTGGAAACTGAACACCAAGAGAAAGCATTTCAATGGGTTCCTGGAAAGTATTATCAAACCTGGAATTCCAGGGAGGCTGGTGAGGACTCCTTTGCTCTTAGACATTTGTCCAAGCTTAGAGAGCTGCATCTGACCAAGACAGAAACAGAAGATTCGTATTCCTTCTTGCTGGGTAAAGGGCTCCCTGAACCCACAGATGTGCTAATGTGGTCATTCTGATTATAAGAGTCTGGCACCTCTGCCTATGGCCACAGTTATCTTAGAGGAGTGATTCTTTCTTTTGGCTATGATGCAGAATCACATGCGGAGCCTTTTTTTTTTTTAAGAGTTTATTTATTTATTTTGACAGAGAGAGAGACAGCGAGAGAGGAAACAAGCAGAGGGAGTGGGAGAGGGAGAAGCAGGCTTCCCAGTGAGCAGAGAGCCTCACATGGGGCTTGATCCCAGGACCCCGGGATCATGACCTGAGCCGAAGGCTTAGCGACTGAGCCACCCAGGCACCCCACATGGGGAGCCTTTGAAGATAGATTCTCAGAGTTAAAAAACAAAAAACAAAAAAAAACCCAACGAGTCTCACAGGAGATTCTGATATGTAGTCAGAGGGCAGCATCTCTCCCTAGTCATGGGATAAGTCCTGGGACTGAGGGCCTTAAAAAATGTGTGTGCAACCTAGCGCCCTGATGTTGGTTTCATATTCTCACTAAAAGGAACCCTGGGCTCCTTGGAGAAATGGCTATCTCTAGGATTAGGGCAAGAAATGTATATGATGAGGCTGGAACAGTTGGTAGCACAAGAAAGTATGGAAATGATCAAAATCAAAAACTCCACAATGATATGAGTATATCAAAGTGATGCAGGAGCCAGCTGCAAGAGCTGGATGGCCAAAGCTGGAATAGTTTGAGCAACAAAATAAAGTAATCTTGCTTATAACCCAAAATGTAAAATAAACATGCACATGCCCATGCTGATACGAATAAATACTTTGGAAAAATAAATGGGAAGAAGAGACAAGTCACTCAGGGCAGAATTCCAAATAATTTTGTATAAACTCCACTCCCAAGGGAAGTGGAGCATAATCTTCACTCCTTAAGTGTAGGATAATATGGAAAAGGTGGGGCAAGAAGAGTTCCTTCCGTGAAGAAACCTGACACAAACACTGCAGTGGTAAGTCATGTTGACAGTATGTACCCGTGGTCTGATGTGATGAGAATGGCACTTTATGTCTGTGGTATTCCTCCCCAAATCTGTAAAACCCAGTCTAATCATAAGAAAAACATCAAGTCTATCCCCACAGAGGGATTCTACAAAATACTTGGCTAGTGCTCCTCAAAACACTCAATGTCCTAAAGACAAAGTCTGAGAAATTAGGTAAAAACTAAGGAAATCTGAAAAAGCTATGGACTTTAGCTAATAATAATGGATCAACATTGATTCATGAATTGTAACAAATATACCATATTAATGTAAGATGTTAATAGGGGAAACTGGGTGCGGGGTATATGGGAAATCTCTGTACCATCTTTGTGATTTTTCTGTCAATCTAAAATTATTCTAATGAAGATTATTAATATTGATCAGCTTTAGTATTTGAGGCAACTGTTTAGTTGGATGCATTGTGGTTTTTTTTTTTTTTAATAGACTTTATTTTCAAGGGCAGTTTTAGATTGACAGGAAAACTGAGCAGATAGTACAGTTTCCATATTACTACCCTCATCTCCAGTTTTCTCTATTATTGACAAGTTGCATTAGCGTGGTAAATTGTTTATAACGAATGAACCAATATTGATACATTATTATCAACTAAAGTCCATAGTCTAAATTAAGGTTCATTCTATGTTGTACAGGTCTAAGGGTTTTGACCAATGTATAATGGGCAGAATAATTTTACTGCCCCAAAAAATCTCCTGTGCTTTACTTACTCATTTTTCCTTATGTACTCCTGAGCCCCTGGTAATCACTGATTTTATTTTTTATTGTCTCTACAGTTTTGCCCCTTTCAGAATGTCATATAGTTGGACTCGTACAGTATGTAGCCTTTTCAGACTGGCTTTCACTCTGTAATATGCATTTAAGGTTCCTCCATGTCCTTTTGTGGCCTGAGAGTTTCTTTCTTTTATCACTGGATAATATTCCATCACATGGATATACCACAGTTTATTTATCCAACCACACCTGAAGGACATGTCAGTTGTTCCCAGGTTTTGGCGATTATGAGTAGACCCACTATAAACATCTATGTGCAGGGTTTTGTGTGGACATAAATTATCAACTCACGTGTTATTTAGAAATACATTGTTTCATCCCAAAATGTGTTGGGATTTTGCAGGTATCGTTCTTTTTTTTCTTTAAGATTTTATTTATTTATTTGACAGAGAGAGACACAGCGAGAGAGGGAACACAAGCAGGGGGAGTGGGAGAGGGAGAAGCAGGCTTCCCGTTGAGCAGGGAGCCTGATGCGGAGCTCGATCCCAGGACCCTGGGATCATGACCTGAGCCGAAGGCAGACACTTAACGACTGAGCCACCCAGGCGCCCCTTGCAGGTATTGTTCTGTTACTGATTTCTAGTTTAATTTCATTATGGTCTGGGAGCGTACTTTGCATGATTTCTATTCTTGTAAATTTGTTCAGATGTATTTTATGGCCCAGAATATGGTCTCTCTTGTTAAAGGTTCCATGTGAGCTTGAGAAGAATGCATATTCTGTTGTTGCTGGATGAACAACATGAATTGGCAGAGACGTCAATTAGATCCAGTTGACTGATAGTGCCTTTCAGTTTAACGATATGCTTAAACTGATTTTCTGCCTGCTGGATCTGTCAGTTTCTAACAGAGGGGTGTTGAAGTCTCTCTAATAGTGGATATATATGTATAGTTGTGGGTTTGTTTCTCCTCGTAGTTTTATTAATTTTTTTGCCGCATGTATCTTGACTCTGCTTGTGCACGTTAAGGAGTATTGTGTCTTCTTGGAGAACTGACCCCTTTATCATTATGTAATGCCCCTCTTTATCCCTGTGTGAAGTATTGGTATTATTTCTTTAAATATTCAACAAAATTCATCGGTGAAGCCATCTGGCTTCTTTATGGGAAGATTTAAAAATGACTAATTCAGTTTTTTTACTTGTTATAGGGCTATTCATATTTCTATTTCTTCTTGAGTCTGTTTTGGTAATTTGTCTTTCTAGAAATGTATCCATTTCATCTAAGTTGTCTAACTTGTTGGAATAAAGTCATTTATGGTATCTCTTTATAATTCTTTTAATTGCTTTTTCCTTCCTGATTTTGAGTAGTTGTGTCTTTTCTCTTAATTTCTTGTTCAGTCTAGCCAAAGAGTTGTCAATTTTGTTGATTCTTTCAAAGAACCAACTTGTGGTTTCACTGATGTACTCTTTTTCTGTCTTCCATTTCAATGATATCTGCTCTAATCTTTACTCTTTCTTTTCCTCTGCTTGCTTTGGACTTAGTTTGCTCTTTGTTATCTAGTTTCTTAAAGTGGATTTTTTTGGTAATGGATTTCAGACCTTTCTTTTTTTTTCTGACATGTTTTTCATGATATGTTTATAGCTATAGGTTTCACTCTAAATACTATGTTAGCTGCATTCCATACCTTTTGACATTTTATATTTCATTTTCATTCATTTAAAAATATTTTAAATTTCTCTTGTAATTTATTTCTTCTTTGACCCATACGTTTTTAGTGTGTATTGTTTAATTTCCAAATATTTGAGGGTTTCTCAGATTTTTTTCTATTGGGGATCTTAATTCAATGTGTCAGAGAATATACTTGGTATGGTTTCAATTTTAAAAATTTATTGAAACTTGTAGGGCACCTGGGTGGTTCAGTCAGTTAAGTGTCTGTGTTCGGTTCAGATCATGATCCCAGGGTCCTGGGATCAAGCCCAGAATCGGGTTCCTTGCTCAGTGGGGAGTCTGCTTCTCCCTCTCCCTCTGCCCCTGCCCCCTGCTTGTGCTCTCTCGCTCTCTCTCTTGCTCTCAATAAATAAAATCTTTAAACAAAATCTGAAACTTGTTTTGTGACCCAGAATATAGTTTATACAGTTGGAAGCATTTTTTAATTTAATTTTAATTTTTTTATTAAATACTTTCAATTGTGATATAATATATATACCATTAAATGCATTCTTTTAAAATATACAATTCCCTGATTTTTAATGTATTCACAAGACCTTGTAACCATCACCACAGTCT
Source organism: Mirounga angustirostris (assembly GCF_029215605.1). NCBI lineage: Eukaryota > Metazoa > Chordata > Mammalia > Carnivora > Phocidae > Mirounga > Mirounga angustirostris. The sequence goes on from NW_026991711.1 coordinate 167,587,975, forward strand.
AATTCCAGAACATTTTTGTCACTCCTAAAACAAATCTGTACCCGTTAGGAGTTACTCACTTTCCTTTCCCCGATGCCCCAGGCAACTACTAATCTACTTTTGGTCTCTATAGATTTGCCTATTTGGGACATTTCATATACACAGAATATAAAATATGTGGCCTTTTGTGTCTGCCTTCTTTCACTTGGCATAATGTTTTTGAGGTTCACCCACACTGGTAGCATGTGGCAGTCAGATTCCTTTTCAGGCTGAATCATATTCCATTGTATGGATATACCACATCTTGTTTATCCATTCATCAGTCGATGGACATTTATGTTGTTTCCACTTTTTGACTATTATGAATGCTGCTATGAACATCTGTGTACAAGTTTTTGTGTGGTGTATGTTTTTAAGAAGTCTATAATCTCTAGGCTATGAGTTAAGTACCTGTACTCAGGAAACGAGGCTGAAGTGTGTGTGTGTGTCTCTGTGTGTGTGTGTGTGTGTGTATGTGTCTTTCTGTGTGTGGGGCCAACCCAAGTTCCTGTATGCTTACAAAGAGTCTTTGGGTTTAAGAAGAGGCCAGAAGGGCTGAGTCAACTCTTAATATCATAGCTTCACCCTAAATGCTTCAGACCTCCCTGGCTACATGCCTCCCCTTCTGTTCTGAACCACAGACTAAGTGAGCCCTGCTGGGTGGGAAATGAGGCATGATTTCATGGCCAAAGAAGCCAGTGCACAGACACATAAACAGTATATATTTCTAGGATGCTTTTGGAATGAAAGGAAAAGTGATATGTATCATTTTGTGATTCAAGAAAAGCAATAGTAAAAACCCCACTCTCAAGTTAGTGCGGGAAGAAAATCATCCATCAATCAATGAATGTGATGATGCCCAAATATTACTTTGGTTAGAAAAATAATCCCACACAAACTCCCACTTTTCTCTCCTTTGGATCCTAAAACTTTCATCACCACACTACAGCGCATCTGTGGAGAAAAGCATGTGGTGAGCCAGACAGCTGTTCCCCAGGGTCTTGTAGTTTTATGCCTGGCGGTCCGTCCAGTTTTAGCCTTGCTCTCAGACTGTGATTTCCCATTGCCTATCACTTAGCCCTGAAGTATTGTGAGGATTCTTCCTCCCTGATTCTAAAATGAATCCCCACATTCTAAAAATGAATCTGAATGCTCTTCGTTATCTAAGAAGGCAGACATAGGTGATGTTTCTTTGCAACTCTGTTATCTCATTCTAGATAAAGATAGTGAAGTGAGTTGGGAATAAATATAGGAAACCAAAGGGTAAAAAATGTTCTCCAAGAATAAGGGAAATCTGATACAAGCAAAGAGACAGAGATACAGTACAAGACCAGAAGTTGGCCAGATCTGACCAAATAAAACTGCATGTGACATATTCAGGTATACATTTATAAGACAAGAGAGTCTGTACCTGCTTGTTGAAATATCCTCAAAAGGGTAGAGGATCTCTCCATTGTTACAGATTTCACAGATGAACCCCTTCTGGCTACAAAGACTGCAGCTGTACACGTGTGAGGTGGCAAATTTAATGACCTTGCCCAAGAATGGAGCCAGCTTCCCCTCTATCACCTGCGGAAAGAGAAATGGGACAGGGAAGCAGATCCATTGAGAACAGAAGTCTTGCAGACACAGGAAGACTGGAATTCCTTTCCTTTACACAACAGGAAAACCTCTAATTATAATTTCTCAGCAACTCTGAGGAAGAAAAGACATAGTATTTTCACTCCAAAAGAACTCTCTGGTTTAAACCACTGGAGGTTGGGAAATGAAGATGTTGAAACTTCTTTTGTATTCCTCTTTCTCTGTAGTGTGATATAGGGGATTGAGGACCAACAAATGGGGAATGCTACTTTATAGACCAACTTACCGTTATGGTGTGGTATAAGAGGGGTGTGGTGGATTTCCCAAAATAGAAAATGTACAAGGTAAATATTAATGTAGAATTTTATGTTGTAAATTCAACAATACCTATCCTCTGATGAGTTAATGGTATAGCTTTTTTGCCATCTCCCCCAAAACATGTAACAAACGTGGAAAATGAGGTTTCTCTTGCTGCTGCTAAGTATGTTAACATAAAGAGGTTGTGATCTGACAGTCTAAGAGCCACATTCAGCCTGAGGGTTTTTTTGTTTTGTTTTGTTTTTAAATCTCTCAGTGTTTTAGAAAATGAGCCAATTTGAGAACTGGGAGATTTCACAGAAAAATCCAGAATTTTGGCTTCTTTTGAAAAATCATCAGATTTAGCAAAAGTAGGCCTGAATTCCAACATGATGAGGATCCTGGCTGTGAGTAGGGGCTGCTTGCTCCTACTGAGGCACATGCTCTGCAGCCCACAGTTGTCCCTTCTAGGTCCTGCTATTTTGCATCTGTCTGCCTCCCACCATCACCTTACCTGTTGGCCTGCAAACATCCATGAGTTTGGAACCAGTGGTTAGTCAGATCCCACCTCACTTAACTAATACTGAATGGGTTTCAAAGACTTCAGTAGTACAATACTAACAGGAAAAATAATCTGCCTTCTCTCTCATTCATGCATCTGCATATACATGCTGATTCCAATATAAAACAATAAAGATTAAATTTACTTTGGAAATAGCTGAAAATAACTGGTAATAGCTGGATACTTTCAAATAAATACAGAGTTAAAATGACAATTTTACATAAAAATAACATCTGAGGGCACTGTGGTAAATCATACCTAAGGAGAAATTACGATGTCAAGGTGAATAGATAGCAGTAGCGGATAGAAAGACTACAAGGAATGTAACAATGTATTTTGCAAAAAATGAAGCTATATATAATATTGGAGATAAACTCCAAGTTTTGTTTTTAAACATCATGGGATAATCTTATGGTGTTTTAAAAATGAATATAACAGTAGTTAACTCTAAGGAAGGGAACAAGTTGGAAAAGCAAGTCTTTTACTTTGTAGATATATAGGGTTTTTTTTGCATTTTTAAAAAACAATGTATATTATTTTTGTATTAAGATGCAGAAAATGAACAGAAAAATAAGGTTCACTGCTTTATAAGAGTGGATTTTTTTTTTCTTTATAAAGGGGGTAGAAATTATGCTGGCTGGTTTTTGAGTCAAGTAAGTACATTTTCCACAATTCTTTCACTTACTCTGCTCTACACTTCCTTCAGGAAGCCATAGGTTGACCTGCTTTATTTATGTTTTCTCAAGAACCATTAACTTTGATCAACCCCAGTAACATGTACTCCTAATGCCACCACCATGATACACACTTTCTAAGAAATAACCACTACCAAATCTTATACCAACCACCGGTAAACACTTTCCAATGTGTCATAGGGTTATTTCTAAATTGTGGTAACAACAGTTCAGCTGAGTTTGGTTTTACTTATGTTACTCTTTCCTAAACAACCAAGGTTAATGACACATTCAGAGATGCACTGACAAAATAGGGTCCATTTAGGGGAAAACATCAGTATCTAGAATAGTCCAGAAACCAGGTGAGTAAAGGTTGTTTGGAGGGACTGAAGGGAGGACGTGGAGGAAGACATGAAATTTATCATCTAGGATCTAAAGCAGAAGACTGGGCATCTTATGCATAAAGGTTTTTTTTTATTTTATTTTAAAGATTTTGTTTATTTGAGAGAGAGACAGAGAAAAGGGGAGAGGGAGAGGGAGAAGCAGACTCCCCACTGAGTGTGGAACCCAATGTGGGACTCAATCCCAGGACATCAGGACCTGCGCCAAAGTCAGATGCTTAACCAACTGAACCCCATAAAGTTTTTTTTTTTCCTATTAGAAAACTTCCTTGAGATAAAGGCCGAGAACAATTTGAAGGCTTTTGAAATACTTCACCAAATTTACACTGCCAGAAATGTAAATTTATTCCTACTTGGAGACTTCAATGTGCTTTAAAAAATTAATTTAGGGGCACCTGGGTGGCTCAGTCAGTTAATGTCTGCCCCGGGGTCCTGGGATTGAGCCCCGCATCAGACTCCCTGCTCAGTGGGAAGTCTGCTTCTCTCTCTCCCCTTGCCCCTCCACTCCGCTCGTGCTCTCTCTCACTCACTCTCTCAAATAAATAGATAAAATCTTAAAAAAAAGTTAATTTGGGGGCTGGTATCTTTATAATATTTATCCTCCCTATTTAAGAACCTTACCTATATCTCCATTTTATGAAATCTTCATTTGTTATTGCTTAATAAAATTTTGGGTTTTTTCCCTATATAAGCTACCCATCCTATTATTTAGGTTATTTCAGGGTTAAACTTTTATATAATATTTTTCTTATTAGCTATTGTTGGTATTTAGAATATACTGACATCTGTGTATATCTTATAAATATAACTATATTACTGAGTTTTCATGAATGCAAATCATTTTTAGGTGATTCTTTCAGGTTTTCTGAAAGTAATAACTTGGTCCCTTCCTTTCTAATATTATATCTCTTACTTACGTTTCATGTCTTATTTCATCATCCAGTGATCCTAAAATAATTTTACGTAATGATGGTGTTAGCGGATATTTTTGCTATTTCCATGAGAATCAAACTGGAAATTATGTAGTCTACAGTGAGGGGTTCATTTTCTCCATCAAACACATATATATTGTCATTCACATTTATTAATTCCTTCTTCTTTTTAATAACAGCTTTGACATATAATTCACATGCCATGTAATTCACCTATGTTAAATGGTTTTTAGTATATTCACAGAGTTGTGTACCATCATCACAGTCAATTTTAGAACATTTCATCAACACTTGCAGAAAATCCTGTACCTATTAGCAGTTACTCCTCTTTCCCCCATAACCTGTCCCCCCTCCCCCAAGCCCTAGGGAATCAATAATTTTTTTTTTTTTTTTTGTCTCTATAGATTTACCTCTTCTGGACATTTCATATAAATAGACTCATACTGGCTTCTTTCACTCAGCATAATGTTTTCAAGGTTCACGTTGATTTTGTTTTGAATATCTCTGGTGCCAGAATATCTCTTGCCCCAGCTATTAATCACTCCTCTCTAGATTAAGGAGATCATCTTCTAGTTTTATTTCTGGATGCCAGTCTTTTCCCTTTGGTCCATCCAGCATATATACTAATCAGTTCTGGACATCATTTTTATCAAGTATCATTTCTTCTTCCAAATCTTGGTGAATTCTTATTTTATTATTAATAAGAACTCTTCACTCATTCATTTCATAAAATTCTATTGAGTGACTATGTCCTAGATACTCCGTATACGAGTGAACCGGCCAAGACCGGAGCTTACATTTTTGCTTGGTGTGCGAGTGTCTCCATAAGCTGATTCCATACTATTTATCCAAGCTCATTTTCCATTTCCTACTACGTATCTTCCACTGTGAGAAAACTTTTCCCTGTGTAGAATATGCTTACTTTTTCTCTTGTGCCTTTCCTCATGTCATTTCCTCTATCTTAGGTTTCACTTCTTAATACTTACTTAAATTTCACCTAGGCTTCATGGCTCAGATCTAGTCAGCTTGATCTGGAAAGCTATCGTTGGCTACTTCAGCTGTTACAGATCTTTACTTTTATATCATATAATTTAATACAGAACTTGATGCTGTTTTGTGCTCTTTACTATTGTTTAACATGTGATTGTTTTGCTTATCCAACTAGATTGAACATATAAAAATGGTGATTTTATATGGAGCAGTCTAAGAATGTAAATTGCCCAAAGGCAAAGAAGGGGTCTCATACTTGTTTTAAGTATTCCTTCTCTGCCAGGGACATAAGTTCTTGTTGACTGACTGGGGATGCCTTCCTGTTTTTCTCCTGGGCAGCAGCTGCATGTTAGGGCTATCTCTGTGTCACAAACATTTTTAATCATTCTGCTGTGTGATTTAGGGAGAAGCATAAAGAGTGCGTGGGCCCGGTGGCTGCTTAGCTGTTCAGGAACTTTTTTTTTGCTCTTTATACTTAATTAATTGTTCTTCCTATTTGTTAGCTTAGGTTCATGGCCACGTTCCAAAGAGCTGAAGATGCTGAAAGTTTTTCCTCCAGAAAAGTGAGGTAATACTCTGTATATTTATTTTAGAATTTACATATATTTCTTTAATATTATAGAAAAGAAAACTTCAGACTTATAATGTTCCAGAGGTCCAGATATATTTAGGAGGTTTAAAGCTTGTCTTTGAATACAACTACTAGCAGCACTGGAAATAGAATCCAGCTCTTCTGGCTTCTGGTCTAGAGGTTTCATCACTACAAAGAAGTAGGTTCTAGGTATGAAATCTCCTAGGGTTCTTTTTAAAAATCAGACATAGAGGGGCACCTGGGTGGCTCAGCTGCTTAAACGTCTGCCTTTGGCTCAGGTCATGATCCCGGAGTCTGGGGATCAAGCCCCGCATCGGGCTCCCTGCTCAGCGGGGAGTCTGCTTCTCCCTCTGCCCCTCACCCCACTCTCGTGCATGCTCTGTCTCTCAAATAAATAAATAAAATCTTAAAAAATTACCACATCCTTTAAAAAATAAAAATCCGGTATAACTTTGCTTTGGATAATTGCTTAAAAAGAAATCAAGTGTCCTACCCCCACCACCTCCTCCTGCCTCCAAGAGTCTTGTAACTTTCTCTCCCAGTTCCTAGCCATCTTGGTGGGGGGTTAAGGTTAGGGACATATTCCATAAACATCATGAAGATGGTGGCCTCAAAGACGACCAAAGCCCGAGGAGCCACTATCTTCAGGTTCCAACTGAGAACAAAGTAGAAAAGAGCTGCCAGGATGCCAATGGACCTGGAAAATGACTATGGGTAGGACAAAGTCAAATGTCCAACAAGGCAACAAATTGGCCAAGGGCAGAGGCTGAGAGAAGTCAGACATGAGAACTCTTCTATGTCAACCCTAAATTGGAACACCTCCCTAGGTGGTGTTACTGCCTAGAGTAACCACAGTCTTCAACAGGGCCCAGCATGGGGAAAAGTTCTACGAACTGTGTATTTAGATTAGAGCTGATCCAGGGGATTCTGATATCACTAAGAGCAAGCCAGGACTGATCAGGACAAAGTAAACCACAAAAGTGCTTCCTTAATAAAACGGGCCAAAGCTTGTTTAAAAAACAAAAACAAAAACAAAACCTAACTATCATAGCTTTTGCTTCTTGACAACTTGGCTGTATTTTCCTGGTGTGTGTGGTCGTTTGATTCATCAGGGAATCTCCCAGAGAGGCTGACATTACAGAGTTACCATACTCCCTCAGAACTTAGTTGTCTTTGGGTACTGGGAAGCAGCAAAGCACAGTGGAAAAGGCAAAGCTGATCTGAGTACAAATTCTAGTTCATCTGCCTTCCAGCCATGAGACGTTGGCAAGTTACTTAACCTTTTCGAGGCTCAGTTCCTCAACTGAAAAATTAGGATAATATCTACCTTGCAGGGTTGAGGGATGGATCAGATTTAATATAATGAAAGCACTGGACATAATGTCTAACTTAGAGCATGTGATTAATAAATAATAGCTTACTATTTATCTTAATCTAAACAGAAATTTTATATGATTTAGATTGATTCCTTCTTTCAAACACTTGAGATTTGTAATTAATCACAGGTTAATGTAACTTTATAATAATCCATCAAAAGTCACAAGGCCATTCCATGTTTAGCGTAACAAGGCTAGTGGTTTTAGTTAACAAGGTGGTCATTTCAGGATGTCAGGAGTGAAGGTGAACTGGACCTCTGAGATGAGGTTTAGTTATCCCTCCACTTATCTTCCCCAAGTGGCCAGTCTACTTGAACAAAATCACGACAAAGTAATTAGCAGAAAACATCTGTAGCTCTTCCCCCATCTGCTAACCCCCTGCACTTCTCCTTCACCTTCTCCATACCAAGCTGCCCATCTGCTTGAGAAAAGGCAGATGCCCAAAATAGAGAAAATGAGTTTGCTTCTGTTTTCCATTACACTTAATTTCTTGTACTAAGGAAGGTACTAGTCTGATTGACTTAGTCGGAGGGTATGCATATGTGATTATTTCAGAGGTATTTTACTGGTCAGGTAGTCGAAGAATACACACTTTCATTTGTGATTTAAAATTATGTGTCCTCTCATCACACGGCAGGATAAGGATCCAGCTGGTATCTTCTTCCCAATTTTGCTATTGTTTATTTTTGCAATCTTTGTACGAATTCTTTGCACTCATCATTTCAGGTATTTCTAAAACTCAAGGAGTCATCCAATGTCACTTTTCATCCTCCAGCTGGCTGACCGATATACCAACTATGCTTACCCTTCTGGGACTGCAGAGCCCACGAAAGCTGCCTGGTTGAACTTCCAGCTCAGGGACACACACATTTTCCCCCCCTTCTATTCTGGTCAAGATGGTCAGCATTGGAATTTGAGGCCTATGGCTTTCTTGCAGACTAAGACAACAGACTTTATTTGATTTACTTTCTTGCAAACCAATCAAAAATTACAATTAAGTTAAAAAATAACCTAGTGCTGCCTTCTCCAAACCATAGTTTCAGAAACAGCTGCTTATTACTCATGTGTGGCACCAGGAAATTGCAGTGTCCTGTTCAAGGTCTGTGGCCAATAGAGATCTGTGGGATTGGGAAAAGGGCACAAATGATTCTTTTATGTCCGTTACCTTCACTCCCTTGGCGCCACCACACCATTCAAAATCTACAGGGGGAGAGGGACAGACCACTAGTAACTTGGGCAAGAAAAAAAGAAAAAAACTCTTTCTCATTGAATTTCTTTATGCATCGGCTCATTGCTTTCCCCTGATGTGTCAAGTTACCTTCCATTTCAATACAAGCACTCCTCAGTCATTGTGTAACATCTAGATTCTGGACAACTGTTGGGAATACTGTGATGAAGAGGGATGTTGCACTTGACAGATGGCCCCTCCTCAAAAGTCGAGCCAGAAGACCCCATTCATGGTAAACAAAGCCACCTGCCATTCACTAGTAACAAGCTAGCTTGATGAAATCAAAGAATCAAAACTGTCACACACTGTAAAATGATTTCAAATATAATTTAGTTTGCATTTGCTTGGCCAGAGGACCATGATAGGTTGTGCTCACTATTTTTTCTCTGAGTGCCATTTCTCAGCATTAACATGTGGATACCATGAAATCTAGTGATCCCGGTCAGGTGAGTTCGTGGAGAGTTAGGAAAAGCAGTCTGTAGATTCTGCTCAGGTTTGAAAACCCTAACACTCAGTGAGAATATTCTGAATCTTTATTCAATTCTAAATTTTACCATTCTTAATTGTAAGTCCTTAAAAATAGAAAATAAAAAGCATACCACCATATTATTTTTCTTAAAAATAGAAAATAACTAGGGGCGCCTGGCCGGCTCAGTCAGCAGAGCACGCGATTCTGGATCTTGGGGTTGTGAGTTCTCCCACATTGGGCGTAGAACTTACTCAAAAAGGGGGAAGAAAAGGAAATAACTAGTACAATGTTTTCCTATTTCAAAAAGTTTGTTAAAACCCCATTTTCCCATAACTAGCCTTTGAGTGCCTTTTTTTTTTCTTTCTAAAGAGAGGGACAGCATGAGTCGGGTGAGGGGCAGAGGAAGAGAATCTCAAGCCGACTCTCTGCTGAGCGCAGAACCCGATGCAGGGCTCGATCTCACGACCGTGATCATGACCTGAGCTGAAACCAAGACTCAGACGCTCAACTGACTGAGCCAGCCAGGTGCCCCTGAGCTCCTTATAATGGCTCAGTGCTGGGAGGTTTGTGCATAAACAGAAAACTTCTCTGGTCAGCTGTTCCCCACCCCTCTCACAGGACGGAAACTTTGGCTAATCAAGCACTTCACTGTGGGTGGATTATGAGGTTACCAATTAGCTCTTATCTGAGCCTCTCCCAAAGGTGACAATTTCTACTTAGACTTTGTAAACCAGGTGATAATTTAATCTGGGTTGATGTAATTGGGTAGATTTGTGAGTGGCCATCATCATTTCCATCAAATCGCATTTTGCTTCCTGCTGGAAACAATCTCAGGGAATAAAAGAAAAACAATTTCTTTTTTTCTTTTTTTTAAAGATTTTATTTATTTATTTGAGAGAGAGAATGAGATAGAGAGAGCATGAGAGGGGGGAGGGTCAGAGGGAGAAACAGACTCCCTGCTGAGCAGGGAGCCCGATGCGGGACTCAATCCCAGGACCAGGATCATGACTTGAGCCGAAGGCAGTCGCTTAACCAACTGAGCCACCCAGGCGCCCAAAAGAAAAACAATTTCAATTTCAATTTTCTTTAATGGGTGAATGGCAAAGATGAAGCCAAGAACACAAACTGCTTATTCAGAAAAACATATGGAATGGGGCCCACTTCGCAGAGTTTTTCTGCACCTGCTGAAGTGCCTCCAGGGCCACAACCTTGAGGAACTTCAGTGGCAGCACCTGCAAAGGGTGAGTACAATTATGTGGTCCCCATGTCGTGAGCCCCCAAACAGGTCACATGGTCTGATAGAGGTACACATGTATTTATGAGGAAAACAGATTAAAATATTTTAAATTGAGATAGTTCCAGAAAATTCTCATGGTACGGTCAGCAGAATTTTGCTTCTCTATTGAGTTAACTAGTTGTATGTCTGAAATAAATTATATTTAGGTCTTTATTATTCATTTTGGCTTTAGTTAAGATATTACTGACTCACTGAAGAGTAAATAAGGAAAGGCCCTAAATGGTCTTTTAAACTCAGCTTCCTTACTTTAATACCTGAGAAAACTGAGGCCCTGTGGTGATGTAAGTTGTGCAAGATCACCCAGCTGGTTGGTGACAGACACAGACCCTCCACCCCAAGCACCTTTCGCTGCTCTAGGAAGGGGTCTTTCTAAGGGCATCCGAGGGCAGAGTGAAGCCTCTGGGTGTGGTTCAGCCTGGGAATTCTGAGATCTCTGGATGCCTACTGACCCACCATGTAGAAACAGAGGATTTCTAAACTGACTCAGTCTCCGCCTGGAAGCAAGATGCACTGTCCACATCTGTATCTACATCTGCCCACAATTTTGATCCGAACTGGATCTGCCTTTGGCTTACAGAAAGGTTTTTTTGTCCAACATATTTGCACCTTGTATAACAGTTTTCTTAAATGGTCACATCTTGTGTTGTTTCCTGAATATGGAATATGATTTTAAATATTACGTTACTCTTAAACTACTGGGAAATTCACCAGTTAAAGTAGCCACCAAATTCTGTGACAAAAATGGACTTAACATCAACTTAAACCCTAGCCTACTTACCAAAACTAGAGAAGTAACTTCGTAAAAGGAGAAGCAACTACAGCTGGAAAAAGCAAAGCAAAGCAAAACTTAACTCCCTCTATGCATGTACTGTGGGAGAAATGAAAGAAGTATGGCTTTTCAGAGAGGGCTTGAGTAGAGACCAATAATAAAACATCTCAACAGAAAACAACAAGAGCCTCCATATTTGAAGGGACAGAGAGATATCAGGAGAAATAAAAGCAGCATGACCTGATCATGTAAGGATAGTAGAGACAGAAGAGGCAGAAAGTAAAGAAGGGGAGGAGAAGTAGGGAAAGGATGGAAACTGAAAAGAAAAAAAATTTAAAAAATAGCAAAAGGCAAATTGAAATGCTCACAGAGAGAAACAAAGGACAGAGCTGACTGAGGGCTAAGAGAGGGGTGAGGTGTCTAGGCTTCGATCCCAGCCATGTCCCCCGTGAGCTGTACAACCTGTTTTGTAAGTCACTTCACTTCTCTGTGCCTCGGCTTCCTCATCCACAGAATAAAGGGATTGCACTAAGTCATTCAAAACTGGAGGATCAATAAGGATTCCTCTCAGTTTGAAGATTCTATGATTTTGTGATTAACCAACAAGGAAAACATCAAAAGAAGCTTGTTGAATACCCCCAGGAATGTAGAAAGGGAATATCTGGGGAGATAGATAAAAGGTGAGTTTAACCAGACTAATTAGAAGATACCCAAGGAAATTTTCAAAAGAAGTGAAATAATGTCACCAGCTTTTTATTCCTCTGCTTTGCTGAGTGCCATTCAAAGAGGGAGTTAGTGCTTTTTAGGAATCATCCCCTCACAGGTGTGCAACCAGATATCAGTTTTCCTGAAGACGTCTGCAAATCCGTTCCTTTTATCAGTGCATTTAATTAGTTAAAGTTTAGATAGCACCTAGGGACGAAAAGCACAATATAAGTGCTCAACATTACTATTACTTAACAGCTTTTATGAGACCAGCAATGCTTAAGATTAAATGAGAAACCAAAATGAGTTTCTGGCTAGAAGGTTGTGATCTAATAAACTGCTGGGTTACTGATGTGAGGAAAAACAACCCTGCATATAAACTGAAATAGGTGCTCTTTATTAGCTTGCATGCCATTGTCTTAAGACAGCTGGTAATTTTTCTTCTTTGCCTCAAGGAGTCAACAAGTAGTAAAGCACCACTCACTGCACAGTACTGATTATGATTTCATACATCCTGTTATTCAAGAATATTATCTGGCGTCCATATGCTGGACATCTGTATACCCAGGATATGGGTTCAAATATGTACGGGAACTTATGATACAATAAAAGTGGGGAAAGATACGTTATTTAATAAATGATGCAAGGGTAACTGGTTAGACATCGTGGAAAAAATAAAATTGAATCTCTAACTTGTTTCATGAAAAAATAATTGCAGATACATTGGAGATTTAAATATAAAAAGAAAACCATAGAAGTATTTTAAAACTACAAAGAATATTAGAGAAAAATGTTAGAAAAATATTTACGTGGGGCAAATATTTTATAACCTTAGAAGCCATAGAAGAGTGATAAATGTGAATATGTAAAATTTAAAAATTAGTAAAATACAAAATACCACTTACAAAGTGACAGGACAAAAACAAACTGGGAAAGATAGTTCCCATTTATTATAAAAAAGTGCCAATTTCCTTAATATAGAAAGAGCTCTTTCAAAATAATAAGAAAAACAGCAATAACATAATTTAAATACAGGTTAACGAAATAAACAGGCAACTTACAAAAACTACAAATGGTGAGTAGCAAAAAAAAGATGCTCAACCTTACAGTGGAAAAGCATACAGATTAAAATAATAGTGTGAAGTTACTTTTTATTTATCAGATTGGCTAGGATTAAAAATACTGTTAATAGAGATAATTAATGTGGTGTAGGAACATAGGTATTCTCAAGATACTGAATGGAAGTAAAAATTGGTTCCACCTTTTCAGAAGGCAAGTGGCAATACTTCTCAAACTACAAAGCACATCTACCCTTTGACCTGGCAGTCTCATATTAACTAATTTACACTACAGACGTAGTCACACAAGTTCTCAGGGAAATATATGAGGGGGTTTACTGCTGTACTGGTTCTAGTAGAGAAAGAATGCACTGGTCAAAAATTTAGATAACTCTGGGTGCCTGGGTGGCTCAGTCGGTTGAGCATCTGACTCTTGATTTTGGCTCTGGTCCTGATCTCGAGGTCGTGGGATGGAGCCCTGCGGCTGGCTCTGTGCTCAGTGGGGAGTCTGCCCCTCCCCCTGCTTGGGCTCTCTCTCTCTTTCTCTGAAATAAATAAAATAAATCTTTTTTAAAAAAAATTAAGATTGGGGCGCCTGGGTGGCTCAGTCATTAAGCGTTTGCCTTCGGCTCAGGTCACGATCCCAGGGTGCTGGGATGGAGCCTAGCATCTCGGGCTCCCTGCTTGTGTTCCCTCTCTGTGTCTCTCTCTGTCAAGTAAATACATAAAATCTTTAAAAAAAATAAAAAAAATTAACATAACTCTATACTATGTAGCTGATAAAAGAATGAGGTAAACCTTTATGTGTACTCAATGAGAACATATGCCCAGATGTCCACAGTATACTATTAAGTGAAAAAGGCAAGATGCAGAAAGGTACTATTGCTTGATCCCATTTGCAAAAAAATAAAAAATTAAATTAAATTAAAAATTAACATTTGTAAATGTGTAGAAATGTCTAGAAGACAGACCAGCTATCGTTAATGAAAGCTACCTCTACAAAGTGGTATGTTGGGGGAAAGAAGGGAGGACTTTAAAAATAGAAATCTGTAATGAAATCTCAGAAAGGGAAATTAAGAAAACAATCCCATCTACAATTACATCAAAAAGAATAAAATACCTAGTAATAAATTTAACCAAGGAGGTGAAAGACATACATACTGAAAACTGTAAGACACTGATGAAAGAAACTGAAGACACAAATAAATGGAGATATTCTGTGCTCACGGATTGGAAGAATTAGTATTGTTAAAATGTCCATACTACCCAAAGAAATCTGCAGATTCAGTGGAATTCCTACCAAAATCCCAATGGCATTTTTCACAGAAAGAGAACAAACAATCCTAAAACTTGTATGGAACCACAAAAGACCCCAAATAGCCAAAGCAATCTTGAGAAAGAAGAACAAAGCTGGAGGTATCATGCTCCCTGATTTCAAACTATATTACAAAGCTATAGTAATCAAATTCGTATGGTATTGGCATAAAAACAGACACACAGATCAATGGCATAGAATAGACAGCCTGGAAATAAACCCACATGTATATGGTCTATTAATTTACGACAAAGGAGCCAAGAATAGATAATGGGAAAAGGACAGTTTCTTCAATACATAGTGCTGGGAAAACTAGACAGGCACATAGAAAAGAATCAAACTGGACCACTATCTTATACCATACCAAAAATAAACTCAAAATGGATTAAAGATTTGAATGTAAGACCTGAAACCATAAAATTCCTAGAAGAAAAGACAGGTGGTAAACTCCTTGACATGAGTCTTGCAAGGATTTTTTTTGGATTTGATATGAAAAACAATGGCCACAAAAGGAAAAATAAACAAGTGGGACTACATCAAACTAAAAAGCTTCTATACAAAAAAGGAAACCATCAACAAAATAAAAGGGCAAACTAGTGAATGGGAGAAAATACCTGTAAATCTTGTATTTGATAAGGTGTTAATATACAAAATATATAAAGAAGTCCTACAACTCAACAGCAAAAAATAACCTGATTAAAAAATGGGCAGAGAGCTTGGTCAGGGGCTGCACTGCCACCCTGGGTAACTTTGCCAATGCCACTTTTGATGCCATTTCCAAGACCTACAGCTCTCTCACCCCTGACCTCTGGAAAGAGACTGTGTTCACCAAGTCTCCCTATCAGGAATTCACTGACCATCTTGTAAAGACCCACACCAGAGTCTCCGTGCAGAGGACCCAGGCTCCAGCTGTAGCCACCACATAGTTTGATTTTTTTTTTAAGATTTATTTATTTATTTATTTATTTACTTATTTACTTATTTATTTGAGAGGGAGCACGCATACGCACAGGGGGAAGGGCAGAGGAAGAGAATCTCAAGCAGACTTCCAGTGGAGCCCGAAGCGGGGCTCAATCCCAGGACCCTGAGATCACGACCTGAGCCGAAATCAGTCAGACGCTCAACCAACCGAGCCACCCAGGTGTTCCGCCACCACATAGTTTTATACAAGAAAAATAAAGTGAATTAAAGCTTGTTAAAAAAAGAAAAATGGGCAGAGGATCTAAATAGACATTTTTCTGAAGAAGACATATAGATGGTCAACAAGTACATGAAAGGTGCTCAACATCACTAATCACCAGGGAAATATAAATCAAAACCACAGTGAGCTATCACATTGCATTTTTTAGAATGGCTATTACTGAAAAGACAAAAAATAAAAAGTGTTGGTGGAAAGGGGAACGCTTGTGCACTGTTGGTGGGAATGTAATTTGGTGCTAACATTAGGGAATATGGTATGGAGGTTCCTCAAAAAATTAAAAATAGAACCACCATATGATCCAGCAATTCCATTTCTGGGTATTTATCTGAAGAAAATGAAAATGCTAATGAGAAAAGATACCTGCACTCCCATGATTACTGCAGCATTATTTACAATAGCCAAGATACAGAAACAATCTAAGTGTTCATCGATGGATGGATGAATAAAGAAACTGTCACACACACATACAAACACAGAGGAATATTACTCAGCCATAAAAGAAGAACAAAATCTTGCCATTTGTGACAACATGGATGAACCCTGAGGGCATTATGCTGAGTGAAATGTCAGACAGAAAGACAAATACTGTATGATCTCACAAAAATGTGGAATCTAAAACAACAAAACCCAAAAAAACACAACAACAACAACAACAACAACAACAAAAAACAAAACCCAAACCAACTCAAGCTCAGAGATACACAGAACAGGCTGGTGGTGGTTGCCGGGGGGTGGTGGTGGGGGAGTGGTGGTAAGTGAAATGGGTGAAGAGAGTCAAAAGGTACACACATCCAGTTATAAAATAAATAAGTTATGGGAGTGTAATGTACAGCATGGTGACTATAATTAACACTGTTCTGCATATTTCAAAGTTGCTAAGAGAGTAGATCTTAAAAATTCTCATCAGGAGAAAAACAATTTTGTTAATTATGTATGGTGATTTATGCAGTGGTGACCATTTCTCAATATACAACAACAGCAAATCATGTTGAATACCTGAAACGAATATAATGTTGTATGTCAATTATACCTCAATAAAAAAAGGAAAGAAATCTACCACAGACATTCAAAGGTGATGATAATTTCTTAGAGGCAAAAGAGGGGTAGTAAGAGTGGAGAAGGAAGAGAAATTTGGGTGGTAACATTGGAAGAACAAATTGGTGACTGTGTGGATGTTTGCAATACAGAGTTAAACTCTATTTTGATGTTTGCAAACAGCTTTTAAGCCTCGCGCCCGCCTCTTCTTGTGCCCCACACCTGCGCAAGCTGATGGGCAGCCCAAGTGTTCTCCCTTTAGCACCTGCAAGAGATTCAAACCACCCAATTTCCTGCTTCCTATGGGAATCCTCACCCAGGCCCACCCACTAACCGCAATAAAAGCCTCAAGCCAGGCTGCTTTCCACTCTCCAGCCGTTTTGGACATGTTTGAGACTGCTCTGCTCGTCCCCAAGGCCTCAATTTGTAAGTAGCCTTTTTGTACTTTCAATATATATATATATAAATTCTGTTTTTTGATGTTTAAATAATGAATGTGAGTTAACACTTTTATAGTAAATGTTTAAGTTAGTAAAAAAAAATGACAGCTCTACAAAGCATGGCTTTAGAAATATATACATGAAATTTGCATATGCATATACGTGAACATTATAAAAATGTAGAAGACCTTCCTTTTTTGGTTTTGTTTGGCCTGTGTTTTCACTTGTCTCCGATAACCTGTTCATTTTCACAAAAATTCTTGAAAACTGCCTATCAGTGAACCTGTCATGATTGCATTAGACTTGATGCTTGTATCTAAGGAGACCTGTGTGTCTAATCAGAATGTTCCCTGACTTACGGGTGTTTTTAGGTTTTGGAAGGTAACACTGCCCCATTCAATTAGAATGACTTATAAGATATGTGGAGTGTCAATAGCCCTATCTAATACCAGGCAATTTAAGGTCAGGTTTTTGTTTACATAATTATCACTGAATTCTAGACATTTAATCTTATCTCTTGAAATACCTAACTGGGAGTTAGTAAGTAAGCAATCAGGATGCATATAGCATTTTCTAGAATCTCACTTAACGTTTTCAATGCCCTTTTGCAGCTCTGCTTCTTCCTTCCTGCCCTCTCAGAAATGACCTGACCTCACAGCTCCCTCCCCTGAGGCACATTATTTGATCTTGATCACCTGGCTGGTCCCCAAATTCCTATAGTTTTAAATGGGTGTTTTTGTAGTCCATAAAAGGAGAGACAGTATTGATATCATATTTTTTTTATCCATTCCCCAGACACTCAGAGGTCACAATAATTTCATACCACCCAGGGCACTGTGCAGGGCAAGTCTTGAACATTTTTACCATGTAGTTTGGTGTCAATTCAAGGAAAAGTCAATATACCTGACTAACCTGCCTTAGACTTGGCCTTAAATAAAAAATGAAAACTGTGATTTTACAACAGGACGACATTCAGAGATAAGATCAGGTTCAAAGACAAAAGCATTTTAAATAGCAGGCCCACATGTGATGTGTTCAGAGTTTTGGTAAAATCTAAATGGAAATGGGTCCTAAGAAAGGAAGCCCGGTAAAGAACCAATTTTTCAGAGCGATGAGGGCAGACCATCTGTGATCTGGTCCAGCCTCTAAGCCTCTCCACACCAGTAGCCTGCGTTTCTCCCTTCCAGCATCTCTGTGCCACTAGGCCAGAAGAGCGAGGACTCTCCTACCGTCATTTGCTACGGCAGGTGGCTCTAGCCGAGGGAAAACTATCAAGCAGGTCAGAGTTTTGCAGAAGTCGTAAAGGTTTTCGCTTTCCTTGGGCTTTCTGTTCTTCAGGAGCATGGGTAATTGAAAAAGGATATTACTTCATTTCCTCAGTCTCTCCTTTATTTTTTTAAATTCACTTTATTTTTTTTTTAGTGAAGAGCACTCAGCTAATTGGAACTCCAGGCAATTGTAGAGTAGCTTAGGTTTCACTGCCTATCTCTCATATATATATATTTAAACTGAGGTATCACATATATAAGATAGAGTGCAGAGATCTTAGGTACAACTCAATGAATTTTTAAACGTGTGTGAAACTACTATCGTCCTACTCGCTCTCTTGGCCTCCAGCCCCAACCATGCCAACCTATTCTCTATGCTATCACCAGAAGGATCTTATTAAAATACAGATTTGACCAAGTGATAAAAATGACACCAGCTGGTGCACCACCCCCACAGCAGTGACTGACTGTTTAATCTGTGCCAGTCACTGCCCTGAGCGTTCTAATTCATTTCTTCCTTAAGCTAGTATAAGTCCAGCACTTGGAACATTTGCAGGCACATAGTGAGCCTTAAATAAATAACTATTATTATTATGCACAAGAGCCTTAAAAGGTCCATGTTTTTATCATTACCAATTTGGAGGTGATAAAACTGAGGCTTATAAGGCTTAAGTCATTTGCACAAGGTCACTCAGCTTGGATGTCTAGAGTAGGGAGCTGGACTCCCAGAGCCCAGGGCTAAACCACTATACTTCAGTGTGTTCCTAGAACTGGTATCTTTTTTTTTTTTTCTTTTTCTTTTTCCTTTCCTTTTCTTTCTAGATTTATTTGTTTGAGAGAGAGTGCGTTCACACGCATGCATGCACACGAGTGGAGAGAGGGGCAGAGGGAGAGAATCTTCAAGCAGACTCCCCACTGAGCATCTCACGACCCTGAGATCATGACCTGAGCTGAAACCAAGAGTTGGATACTTAACTGAGCCACCCAGGCACCCCCAACTGGTATTTCTTTAATGAAAACCCCTTGAAGCTTCCTCAGCTCCTACAAGATAGGGTCTCAACTCCTTAGTATGCCCTACAAGGTCTTCCCACAAGCTAGGTAGGTACATCCTGTCTTTCCAAACTTGCTTCTAGTTTTTATCTACTGTGCATCCATCTCCTGCTCTCACAATGCCTACCTACCTCATCATTCCCTGAAAAAGTTCTGATCTTAATAACTACTATTTATTGCTCTCATCATGTATGAGTTCTGGATGCTTTCTATACTTACCTCCAATTCTTACTGCAACTGCCCAAAATAAGTAGTATCCTACTCGTTTTACAGTTAAGTAAACAGAGATAGAAAGATTCAGCGGCATGTCTCATGGTCAGAGAGCCAATATGCACCAAAGCTGGAGTTTGAACTCAGGCCTGTATGATTTTAGTGCCTTGTGCTGCTCTCATATGTGGCCCAGTGTCTGTCAGTTCCTAAGGCATTTTTGATTCTAGCTACCACTTGACCCCATCTTGCTCTGCTGCCTTCCACAGATGTAAACAGATTACTTGTTAAGGAGGTTAATGCTCCATTTCCATTTCAGGTCTTTCCAAGTGCATTCAACCTTTGCATTCAAAAAGCTGAAATGGAATATTTCTGGGATATTCCTACTGCAGGCCCCAGAGCCAAACATTTAAACGACAACTTTGTCCAAACAAAATGGCAAGTGTGGGACCAGGTGAGGTTATGGCTTAATGGCATGAACCTAGAGGGCAGAAGAGTTGCTGCCAGTTAAACACCACATGCACTTTAGCAGAACCTCCAGGGGATGTGTGACTCATGAACTCCTGGGACATGTACAATTCCTGAGGGATGAGCTAGTCAGCTCTCCAAACAGGAGGACAATGGAGGATGAATTCTGTGGGCAGCCAGAAAGGCCAGAGTGGGCAATTTTTGAACTGATCTTGCAAAGCATTTTATCATTGGAATAGCTAACATTCTTGTTGATTATGTAAAATAAAAAATACTGAAGCATTTGAACATTTGGTACATGTTCAGCTCCTTCTGTACCTCAAAAATGAATATTAATGTGCAGTCTGTAAAAGTCTTATAACTTGACAGGAAGTGGCTGGCTCTGCAACTGTCTCCTGACAAGTTTTGGCAGCATTTGGCTGTGATCATTCAATCATACTTGTATTTAAGATTAAACAATAAGTGAATTCTTTTTTTTTTTTTTTTAAAGAAAAGATTTACTTGTTTGTTTTAGGGAGGGTTGGGCAGAGGGATAGGGAGGGAGGGAGTCTCAAACAGATTCCATGCTGAGCACGGAGCCTGATGAAGGGCTCCATCTCACAACCCTGAGATCACAACCTGAGCAGAAACCAAGAGTTGGACACTTAACCGACTGTGCCACCCAGGCGCCCTTAAAATAAATTAATTCTTTAGCTTATTAATTTACATAAATGTAAACTACGTGTGTTACTTTTTAAGTCCTGAGCTAAAAATTCTCACTGTTAAGAAAAAGTACAAAAATTCAACTTGGAATCAGTATAATTATTAAAATAATTTTAAAAAGTCAAATGAGTTGACAAGTTGATTCCAAAGTTGGGCTGGAAGGATAAAAGGGCAGGCGTAAGTAAGACAATTTTATAAAAGAATATGAGGATATATTTGTGCTACTAGATATGAAAATATCATGAAATTCAAATGATTGGTATTGGCGATTAGACTTGCTACTGAGGAAATAGAAGTGATTGCTCAGAAACAGACCCCAGGACACACATGTAATTAGATTATGATGAATATGGAATCAAAAGTCAGCATGGAAAGGACAGATTATTTAAAAAGGAGCTGAAATGACTGCTTACCCATTTTGGGGGGAAAAAACCCTTATACCCTCACTTATGCCATGAAGAAAAATAAATCCCAGAAACTTACTAAATTATTAAATGTATAAAATAAACTATTTTAAAAGATAAGAAAATGCAAATTATTATTCATCTGATTCAAACATGGAGAAAGGCTTCGTAGGATTTAAAGCCTCAGAAAAAAATCACAAAAGGGAAAAGTGGACAGATCTGAACTCATAAAAGTTGAAAACTTGTTTATCAAAACATCATATATATATAATCCGAGGGCAAACAACAAAACTAGGAAAAACATGACACCTAATGTATAAGGAACTCATGCAAACTAACTGAAAAAATAGCCTGTCCCAAATGGGCAAAAGATGTAATCATTTTTTTAAATTGTAGTAATAAACATACAAAAAAATGTTTAGTTTCCCAAATAATAAAAAAATAGATACGCAAAGTCAAATAATGAGGAATCTTTTTTTACCTCTAAAATTATCAAAGATGTGCACATGTGCACATGCGTGTGCTTAAAATAACAATGGCTGGGGCGCCTGGGTGGCTCAGTCGTTAAGTGTCTGCCTTCGGTTCGGGTCATGATCCCAGGGTCCTGGGATCAAGCCCCGCATCGGGCTCCCTGCTCAGCGGGAAGCCTGCTTCTCCCTCTCCCTCTCCCTCTGCCTACCCCTCCCCCTCAAATAAATAAGTAAGTAAGTAAGTAAATAAATAAATCTTAAAAAAAAAAAAATAACAGTGGCTAATGCTGAAGGGAGAACTTGCCATGTTGGCAGGTATTAAGCTAGTAAACTACCCAGAGCTTTTAAAAAGTTCAAACCCTGACTATAATAATTCCTCTTCTGAATTTATCTTAAATAACCAGAAGCTAAATGATTTTATACAAGGATGTATATCCTAGTATTATTTATAATACAGAATTGGAAACCCCTAAATGTCCAATAAAAGGGAAAAGGCATTAAACTATAGCAACAGAATCTTGTACAAGAAAACAAAAGAGCTAGTGCTTCTGAAGATTAATAAGTTATAAAGCAAGATAAAAATTTATATACCGTAAAGAATGAGCCATGTTTTATACCTACACATGCATAAAAAAGAACTAGCCAGGGGCGCCTGGGTGGCTCAGTCAGTTAAGTGGCTGCCTTCGGCTCGGGTCGTGATCCCGGGGTCCTGGGATCGAGCCCCGCGTCAGGCTCCCTGTTCAGTGGAGAGTCTGCTTCTCCCTCTCTCTCTGCCTACTTGTGCTCTCTATCTCTCTGTCAAATAAATGAATAAAATCTTTAAAAAAAAAAAGAACTAGCCAGATGTGTATCTAATTATTAACTGTGCTGATGGGCTAATAGTAATTAATAATAGCAGAAGCAGTTAACCTTGGCTAGGTATGTGATCTCATTCAATCCTCATATCATTGTTAGATCTTATTCCCCCCACTCTATGTGGGGATGCTGAACAGTGGACCTGGGATTCAAACTCTGGTCTAGCAAGGGCTGGGATCTGAACCTCTCCACCATGCTGCCACATGGTTACTTTCTCCCTAGTAACTGTACTTTCAGATTCTGTGACATGAGTATACTTTAATAATCTGGGGGAAAACACAACTATTAAAATGAATTGGGGCCAGAAGCTCTTGGAATTCTAGTGTTCTGTCCTGTGACAGCCTGTGGTATGGGAGACTGTGCCACCAGTGAGTCCTTCCACTCTTGTCCTTGGCTCTGGGTTCTCTTTCTTCAATTTCCCATCCCTTTCTCCTCTTTCCAGTGTACATCGTGGATTCACTTGGTGATGGTGGGAAGCCCTTGGTGCATGGTGGTGCCATCCCAGGGCTGGTCTGGCCTACTCATTTTCTTTCCTCTGCCTCTCTCTTTTCCTACCCTTAGACTTCCTAGCACCCCTGGGAATAAGCCTGGTTCAAAGTTCTGGTTTAACAAAAGAAAACAGGGCATCTTGGGGTTAACTCGGCCTTTCACAGTTCTATGATTAAATTGCATTTTTCAGTGGTTCTGCCTTTAAACTCAAACCCTTTTAAAGAGAAATTTAAGGAGAGCAAAACATAGGAAACAGTGCCAAATGCCAATAACATATTTTAGTCGTTTGGGGAATGGGCAGCTTTAGAAACCGCAAATTCCCACTTATGCAAGGGCTACTTGAGCTTTTTTCTTTATTGCTTACTGACAGAAGCCTGGCTTTAGACCATGGTCAGAGTTGTTCTCCCTTGTTTTCTTTGTCTCTCTTCCTCTGAAAACAGTTATAAAAGTTATCTGAGTTATCACAATGAGAGTTGTCTAAGCCTAAAGCTCTAATCAAATAACAAAAATCATTTTCCACTGATGTAGTTAGTTCAGACTAAAAGGCAGATCCAAGTCTGTCTTGGTACCTGTTATACCTGCTCAACAAGCTGTCCTTATTGAACCCTGCACTCTAAGCTTGGGAGGCTCTACCCATGTGACTTCACCAGTTGGCAAGGCTTTGGTACCATGAGCTCGGCTAGGTGTTCTGTCTCCTTTCTCCCAAAGAAAGTGATGAAAGGGGAAGATATGAATATTGTTTTGTGATTATGCTGTTCCAAACCATAGCTGGCACAATATAAAATGGAAAGAATCCCGAGAGCTCCCTATCAGGGACTATGAACCCAAACATCAGTGTTTAATGAGGAAGTTCTTCTTCTCAGCCCTTACCCTCAGGGCTAGATTATGGTGTGGCCCAGCCAGTCGCAGGACATGAACTGGTAAATTGTACCATATTATCACCAAATAAATTGGAAATAAGGTGCCAGTAAGCTCATGTTTCCACAGCTACTCTTTAAATTACTGGCAAATGTGAACTAGTCCCTCTAGAGGATAAGTAGATAGCAGTGGAAATTTTAAGAAACTTCTTTATATATTGAATACTGAGCATTTTGGTGGTAAGCACATGTACAGAGAAACTGTAAGCCAGGGAAAGCATCCTGGAATGAAGCAGCTGACAATCATCTGAGCAGTCAATTAACATGGGTGCAATAGATTACTTTCATTGCATAAAAGTCAACTGATTCTGTAAAAACTGCAAAGAAAAAGAAGAATTATAAAGTTAGAAAAAGATACAAATATCCTCAAAAAAATACTAGCCAGCGCCGCCTGGGTGGCTCAGTCAGTTAAGCATCTGACTCTTGATTTTGGCTCAGGTCAGATCTGAGGTTTGTGAGATCAAGCCCTGTGTTAGGCTCCGTGCTGGGCGTGGAGCCTGCTTAAGATTCTTGATCTCTCCCTTTCCCTCTGCCCCCCACCCTCATGCTTGCTTTCTCTCTTTTTCTCTCAAAAACAACAAGAACAAACCCAAAACCCCAAACAACAACAAAAAATTAGCCAACTGAATCTAGCAACATATAAAAAGAATTAAACACTGGGGCGCCTGGGTGGCTCAGTTGGTTAAGCAACTGCCTTCGGCTCAGGTCATGGTCCTGGAGTCCCGGGATCGAGTCCCGCATCAGGCTCCCTGCTCGGCAGGGAGTCTGCTTCTCCCTCTGACCCTCCCCCCTCTTGTGCTGTCTCTGAAATAAATAAATAAAATCTTTAAAAAAAAAAAAAAAGAATTAAACACTATGACTAATTGGGATTCATCCCAGGAATGCAAGGTTGGTTTAACATCTAAAAATCAAACAATGTAATAGACCATACTAATAGAATGAAGGACAAAAACCACATGATCATCTCAATAGATGACAAAAAAAAAAAAGCATTAGACAAAATCTAACATCTCTCTGTGGTAAAAACATTTGACAAACTAAGAAAAGAAGGGAACTTCTTCAACAGATATAGGCTAGCCATGAAATACTCAGTTTAAAGTATATTTAATGATGAAAGATCAGGGCGCCTGGGTGGCTCAGTCGTTAAGCGTCTGCCTTCGGCTCAGTTCATGATCGCAGGGTCCTGGGATCGAGTCCCACACCAGGCTCCCTGCTTGGCGGGAAGCCTGCTTCTCCCTCTCCCACTCCCTCTGCTTGTGTTCCCTCTCTCGCTGTCTCTCTCTCTGTTGAAAAATACATAAAACCTTTTTAAAAAAATGATGAAAGATCAAATGTTTTATACTTAAGATCGGGAACCAGACAAGGATGTCTGTTCTCAACACATCTACTCAACATTTTACTGGAGGTTCTAGCTAGGACAACTGGGCAAGAAAAAGAAAAACTTCTGATGATGACAAGATCTGGTATATGAAAAAGTTGGAAACATTTTGCTGACATGAAAGCCAGAAAAAAAAAAACTTTTAGGTATATTTTGATCAAGACTTTGTAATTATATCCATGTATGTTTCCTGTACTCTTGGAGAGGCTGTGACTAACACTATCCAGTTCAGAGTTATGGAAACACTTATCAGGAATCCCATTCCGAATAAGTTAAAAAGGTAGTGCTATTGTTAGAGCATGTAATAAATTCTTCATTTTCAACAGAGAGAAGTATAATATATTTTTATTGATAATCAGTTTCTCTCCCTCTTTCCCTATCTACTAAATATATTAAATACTCTTTGAGTACATATTCAAAGTATGTTTAAAGAGTACCAGTGAGTAGGATGCCAAATTATTAGCCTGCTTGGGCATCCACATATTTCAGTCTGGCCCTGCTTTCTGCAGGTACTCTGGGTCATGGCTACTCCCAAGAGAAAAAAAGATGACATTAGTCTGATAGGCCTGTTCCAGGTCCCCTTGTATTGCCATCTGCTGCTGAAACCAAGGTCACTGGGCCCATGAAGATGAGAATCTGCCTGTCTCTCTACAAAGATCCTTTAAGGTACAAGGAAAGTCATGTAAGGGACAGGGCTACTCAGACATCTTAGAGTTAGTGAAATAAAAACATGAAAGCCAGTAATATCCACCAAGTCTACAGAGTGATCCAGGGGCCTGGGAATATCTCAGGTCTGAGAGCTCTCTACCTAGTTTGTTTTCTTCCTTAGAGCATTGACTATGGCAGCGATCCTGTTGATTTGGGGTTGCTGGCCAATGCTGGCCTTGAACTTGCCAGATCTCCCCTGGCTAACTCAGACCTATCCTGACAAATCATCTTAAATTTTGCTGGAGTCTTTGAACTTTGCTTCTTGTCTGTGCTTTAGCCTTACAATTAACCCCTCCAACTCTAGTCTCCTTGACATTGGGCATTTGGGGCCTCCTCTCCCTTTTACAACTTTTTCTGCATCTCCAATGGCTTCCTTCTAGATCAACTCTGAACTCAGAGTAAAAAAAAAATGTGTTCGTCAAAGCATGAAATGAAAAACAGAAAAATGACTTTTCTTCCTAAATATGTCCAAGATTTTTAGCTTCTCTATTCTCCTAAGTCCCAGAAACAACAGCAGCAACGTTAAAGAAAAACAAACAAAAAACCAATGACTGTTTAAGTATTTCTCAATTGTGGTCTGAACTTTCCACTTTGGAAGTGCAAAATGAAATAAACATTTTAGTGAATATGAGTATTCCAATGGATTGGTTGCTCATAGTAACTATTTCAGAGATATCTCATCTTTCAAAAATCATTTTATTAATAATGAGCACTGCAGTCTTGATAGGAAAACTATAAATCTAGAGAACAGACATGAAAGAATTTCATATAAGCAGGATCTCTTTAATAATTTCCCTGAAAAAATGCTTTAATGCACTTTAGAAAGAGATTGGCATGATTCCATATCACCCTTCCTGAAGTACTCAAGATTGCTAAGCAATGAAGAGGAAGCCTACCATGAACAGTGACTGAGCAATGGCACCCAAATTTCATGTTTTCTGGATCAGCACAATTTTTTTTAAAGTTTTAAATCTTTACTTCTGCCAAATAAGGATATTAAAGACTAAACAGTCTATTGACGATCACTATCATTTCGTAAGAAATGGGATTTTAAAACTAAAAAAGTAGATATAGTAGGATTTCAGAAAAAAAATTTTAGCCTATATCGTGGTATTAAAAATTCCCCACATTATATTATTTTTCTCCCTTCTGTATGGCCTACTGAAAACTCCATCCCAGATGAGCCCTTAACCGATGGAGGGAAGGTGGGGATCTTTTTGATAAGAGTAGGAGGAATCTCACTCAATGTTTGCCAAAATCATTGCTTTAAAGTTAACTTCAAAATAGAAGAATCAGGACAGTATTTCCCAAACTTCAATCAGTGAAAACACTTTCACAAACGTTGTCATAGCTGCATTCCACCTGTGCTATTTACTTAATGCTTTATTTAGACAGAGTCATTTGTTGACTCAAGTAAGTTTAAAAATGAAAGCCATAGATGAATACCATAAATGGAAACCAGTATCCTGTGCCATAAAATCAAGATAACACAACTGGCTGGAAAACCCTGAGCCTGCTGCCAACTCTGTTCAAAAAAAAAAAAAAAAAGATTAGCAGGTGTTAGGGGTTCAAGTCACAGCAGCACCAGAATAAATCTTTGTTTAATTTAACCTCAAGGAGAGAAAGAGAATTGAAGGGAATAATTTTCTCATAATGCAATTAAATGTCATTTAATGCCATGTCTATGTACTGTCTAGAGCATCTCTTGTACCAACCAATTTTGTTTTGGTAGAAATTCCATGGAATCAGAGGTCTCCTTGCACAGTAATTAAAAGCACTGGTTAAACTGGCCTTCCTCAGTTCAGATTCTGAGACTTTTCCACATACTAGCTGATGACTTTGAGCAAGTTATTAACCTGCTCTGCCTGAGGTTTTCATCTAAGAAATGGACATAACAATAATACCCACTTCACAGATTGGTTGCGAGGGTCAAATGAGTAGATACACGTAAAGCTTGCAGAACTGTAAATAGCACACTAAGAGCTTAAAAAAGTTATTCTTCATACCCACACTTTGAAGAATGCCAAATTAGGATACTGAAGGCCTATATGAAGTTGTATCAGGCATACAGTAATATAGTAACCTATTTCTGGAGAGAACAGAGAGCTAGGGAGTAAGAATGACCATTCTTTGGTAATTTGAATTAAAAGAGTAACTCCATACACATGCATCTATGGTAATTTATTGCTCATTTGGCTTGTTTCCTTCCATGCCCCATTTTCTTGGCTAAGAGCACTGCTGAGTGATGTATTTTCGCCTTTAAGGCCTAGTACACAATGCCTTTGACACAGAAAGGTCACACCATACAGAAAGGCTTTCAGGATCTTAACTGTAAGTCACTACTTAGGTAAACAAGGCCATCTAAATATACGAGGCTTTTAACTATGAAATCAATGTCCCCCCTATTTAGAGTAAACAATAGAATTAACATAGGATTTAACCCTCAGAGTGGTTACTCGTTACGATTTAATTCGTATTGCGAAATATAGTGAGGGAGGACTTACTCATCACTAAATCATCAAATAAATAAGCTAACATCAAAAACCAGTCGTTCTAGGGGGCTCCTGAGATGGATTAGTTGGTCCTGAACAAGAAAGACATATATTAACATACCCTAAGCTGTTGCCTTTCATGTGTTTCATCCCTTTTGTCCCTGGAACTATATTTAGTACAGAGGGAACAACAGTGCTGCCAGGGCAGTCAAGTAGAAAGAGCGGGTATTAATTTAGTAGGTCATGGTCAAGGTTAGGTAGGGCAAGAGATAGTGGACAAGTACACGATGAGTTTGGTAGACTCCAAGATAAGGTCATTTGGAAATTTATAGCAATCTCCAGACCCTCTGTTGGGTCTACCTTGATGGTGGCCTCGTTCAGAAGGATCTGTATTTTAAAAATACCTGTCTTCAGTCCCTGTCCATTTCGCAGGGAGGGACCGTTTATTCCATCTATAGAACCTGCCTCTTGATAACACCTTTACTGCCTCTTCTTCCTCTCCATTCAGTTCTGGCTGTTTTCTTCCTCTAGTGTCCCAAGTTGAACACTTCAGCTTTTCCCTTTTGCTGTCATCCTCTCCCATTTGTAAGTTGCCTCCCTCTTCTCTACAGACCTCTGGATTGCTAGGTTTCTTCTGATCAGGCCAAGTCCTCATTCTCATTTGCTCTGCTTTTTCAGGAAGGTCACTCAGCTTTTCTATTAAATTCTGCATCAAACACTAACTGTTCTTTCTTAAAAATGTTATCTGTCCTTTCCCCCTTCTCTTCTTCCCACACTGCCAAGGACAGTTTTTGTAAATTCCTTCACTCTACTTTTATTATGTCTGTAAGCAATAGAATGTTCCAGATGCTGGAAGTGGAATGAAGTCACATCTTCTAATTTTCCTTTGCACCTTTCCCCTAGGACCTACTCCTTTTAGAAAGCTTAGATTGAGTACTTCAGGGGAGACCATGAAGAGCAGAATAAACTCAGATGCAATACAGTAAATTCTTTTCCCCTTCTTTTACTGAGTTTGCATCTGGTCCGGGTATTTAATCGAAAAGAGTGCCCAGGGGCACCTGGCTGGCTCAGTTGGTAGAGCATGCAACTCTTGATCTTGGAGTTGTGGGTTCAAGCCCCACACTGGGTGTGGAGATTACTTAAAAATAAAATTTTTCCTTTTTTTTCCTTCCTCCCTTCCTTCCTCCCTCTCTCCCTCCCTCTCTCCCTCCCCGTCTTAAAGAGTGCCCAGGGTTGGAGCTCAATAAACCTTAACCATTAGCAGTGGCTCTATAGCTTTTAGTGAGTTCTACACCTTATCTATAGATGATCTCTATGTTCTGGGGTAAATGAACACTTTTGGATCTATTTGATTACAATGATCTGAATGGGTCATTTATGAAAGTATAATAGTGTCCTAGAAATGTCACTTTACCACCAAAATAAGGAGCAAAATTTCCACAGACATTCATGCGGAGTCTGCAGTACGGCAGGTGGGGTTCGAGTGCTGGGGATACCGGTGAACAACTCAGGCAAGGCCCAGGTCTTCTGGGGCAATGACTTCCCGTGAGTATTTAAAGGCCAAGGAAAATGACTGCAGTCGTACTGGTCAAGGAGACCAGGTTAAAACCATCCTGCTAAGGAGGAGCAGACCAGTTCGCTGGTGGATATGCCACTGTGTTAACAAAAGCTCCACCTCCCTGAACTAGGATACACATTTAAAAGTGGGCAGGTTAAAAAAAAAAAAAAAATCCTAACCCAACCCAAAAGATAATGGGAATCATCTGTTCTGTTCTCATGTGCAAACCTATAATTTATGGAAAGATGGGAAAGAGAAAGTCCCTGAGGAGACCTAGCCAAGTTCTGTGGTGAAAATTCAACTGTATTCAAAGCTCAGACTGGAAGAGGTGGGGGTGGAGAGGAGCAAGAAGCCGCAGTAAAAATAACATGTCTTGAAGAAGCCAGCTCCCTTTCTTCTCCCCGTTTCCAGGGCCATTCCTGGGCCATTCCTGGGCCGTTCCTGGGCCGTTCCTGGGCCGTTCCTGGGCCAAGCTGCCTTCCTCCCTTGCTCCTGCCACCCCAGCCCTTCCCCATTCACAGGTTGTTAATTTTTCTTCTGTGTTTTTCATTCATTTTTTTAAGAATTCCAAGCTAGGGGCGCCTGGGTGGCTCAGTCGTTAAGCGTCTGCCTTCGGCTCAGGTCATGATCTCAGGGTCCTGGGATCGAGCCCCGCATCGGGCTCCCTGCTCGGCGGGAAGCCTGCTTCTCCCTCTCCCACTCCCCCTGCTTGTGTTCCCTCTCTCGCTGTGTCTCTCTCTGTCAAATAAATAAATAAAATCTTAAAAAAAAAAAAAAAAAGAATTCCAAGCTAGCTGTAGTAATCATAATTCTGTCACAAGGTAATGCCAGCAAAATAAATTATAGGGCATCTTAGGAAGCAGGTAGTTAATACCACATGAGAATGTATGTTAATGAAATGGAGTTACCAGGAATTTTCAAATTATGGAAAGGAGACCATTTCCTTAAACACATGACCGCGTATAATATATATTTGTACACACTTACATACAAAGTAATTTACTACCAAGAATATGCTGTAAGACCTGATAGCAGGAAAGGCTATCATTCTTAAATGCTATGTGACTGGCAATATCACCCCCCCAAATTCTGATTTTTCTAGTTTTATCTCTATATCATGATGGCCACATGTTGTCTTTTTTGATGCTTCTGTTGGCTATTATCACTTACACTTTAGAAACAATATTATAAAGCTATGGTTACTAATAAATCAACTATTTGATTTTTTTTATTTTTAGAGAGAGGGAGAGAGGCAGAGGGAGAGAGAGAATCTTAAGCAGGCTCCACACCCAGGTTCAGTCTCACAACCCTGGGATCACAACCTTGGCTAAAATCAAGAGTTGGACGCTTAACTGACTTGAGCCACTCAGGTGCTCCTCAACTACTATT
The DNA here is from genome assembly GCF_029215605.1 of Mirounga angustirostris. Taxonomy (NCBI): domain Eukaryota; kingdom Metazoa; phylum Chordata; class Mammalia; order Carnivora; family Phocidae; genus Mirounga; species Mirounga angustirostris. The sequence goes on from NW_026991711.1 coordinate 167,619,270, forward strand.
TTATTTTATTTTTAAAGATTTCATTCATCCATTTGAGAGAGCGAGAGAGAGAGAGCGAGCACGCACCAGCAGGGGGGAGGGGCAGAGGGAGAGGGAGAAGCGAGCAAGGAGCCTGATATGAGGCTCAATCCCAGGACCCTGAGATCACGACCTGAGTCGAAGGCAGACGCTTAACCGACTGAGCCACCCAGGCACCCTCAACTACTATTTTAAATATTTTTTTTAAAATGCCAGTATTAGTGATTTCTGCTGGGCCATTTGAAAAGGCATTTTTATTACACTTAATTTGCTCACATACTTCAACAAAAGTTCAATATATGTACTTTTTATTGGCTCCCTTATCGGCCATGGAAGGTAAATTATTATCCATGTCAGAGATGGAGAAATTGGGGCCATCTAAACTAGAAAAGATTGGTGGTCGTGGTGGAAAGAGGATGTGAAATATACCTCAAATTGTCCAGGCAGGGAATCCTCCTGGTATCATTTCAGTTTCTAATGTCTGTTGCAGTGTTCTTGCTATTCATGGATAGCTTTAACTGTTAGAATAAAACAGAGAAAGAAAGCACCCCTGGTCACAGGGTGCATGATAAAGCCTCATTACAGTGTGTAAATCAACTGAACTTTGTTTTTTTAAAGATTTTATTTATTTGACAGAGAGACAGCGAGAGAGGGAACACAAGCAGGGGGAGTGGGAGAAGGCGAAGCAGGGAGCCTGATGCGGGGCTCGATCCCAGGACCCTGGGATCATGACCTGAGCCGAAGGTAGACACTTAACAACTGAGCCACCCAGGCGCCCCTGAACTTTGTTAATGACTGTGAGGGACTTTTAACAACAACACTCCCAGAGTATTCACTATCAGCCAGCCATTCCTCAGAGTACTTGATGTATTTGTGACTCCCTGAACCTCACAATCTTATGAGGTAAATACTTTAATAATCCCCACTTGACAAATAAGGAAATTGAGACATACCAAGTTTAAGTTACTTGCTCAAGGTCACACAGCAGGTAAGGGGTGCAGCTAAGATTCTGGTATTCTTTTTATTGTGGTAAATATATGTAACATTTACCATTTTTAGGTATAGCTCTTTAGGTATAGCTCATAATCTCTTTTGATTGGTTACATTTCATTGATTACTTTCAGAATTCTGCAGCTTCTCCTCCACTGTTAACCATTTCATGGGTAATAAAATCACAATTCAGACAATTAGTTGGTTTTCCTAACTAGCACAGCGGGCCGCATTAGTACCTTCGGAAGAGATGACTTCAGTCCTTGTGGTGCCCCCACCCTCCCCGCCCTCGATGGATTCAGAAGCTAGCTCCAAGGTCTGAAGTTTCTTTGCCTTCCTCATCCTAAGCAGCTGAAGCAACTCGTCTCTCCACCCCTTTTATTATCCCATTCTGGCCACCCCATCAGTGGGGTGGAGACTCACAGCTTATAAGTGTGCTGAAGAAAACCCCAGAGGCAAGAAACGAGAATAACTTGCTCGTGCTAACAAAACAAGCCAGAATACACAGTAGGGGCCAAGACCTCACAGTAGCTGAGTTCCAAATCTTTCCTTATCCCAAGGAGCCAGACTGCCTGCCTCTCTATTCTAAGCTCAGGCAATGTGGCTTAAGCAAACTCATAGAAGGAATTCAAGCCTCAAGATCCATTTTCAGCTTCTCCCAGATCCCCATGTGCCTTTTTATCCTCACTCCATCTTGTCCAGCCCAACGTGAAAGCCTGTGTAAAGCCCATTACATGTCTCACTTTGAAAGGACTTGAATGCTCTTATGAACTAGCTCCTGGCTGAAATCTTCGGTCCCACGGAGACAGAGAAAGCAGCAGCCAGTTGGAAAACACAAAAAGAGTTATCTTTATGTCAAATTAAACTCAGATCTGCTTAATATCTTGGCCAACTTATGCCACAACTATTTTGGCCCTTTCCGCCACCCCAAAGCCTTTCGTGGCCAAAATGCACCACCGTGTTGCTGTCTGACAGTGTGGGCCAGCAGGCTTCTGCGCCAAAGCCAAGTAACACCCTTCCTTCTTTGGGTTGTGGGGTGGCAGGGGACGGTTTCTAATTCCTTTTGTGACCACTGACTAAGAGCTGAGTGGTCAACAATTTGGCAAATTATATACACACCTAAAACGTCAGCTGCATCAGATTTTTGTTCTCTATTCTTCCAGGAGCTGAAAGAAACCTTTAGGCTGAAGGCAATTCTAGAAGAGTTAGGTTTTCTAACCACGTTCTGGGGGAGGGATGCTAGCAGAACTCTAGGCACACAGAATCCTGAGCAGCAAAGAATCCTCTTTGATAAGGGCACATGCCACTGATTTAAGCCAAAGGCAACGGATGGGAATTAAAATTAGCCAGTTATGAACGCACGCACGTGTGCACGCACACAAAGAGATAAAGCTCCACCGCAAAAGTCCTTTTTGGAAGCAGACTAGCTATAAATATGTAAACACACTGACGCAGGTCAGCCATAGCTATGAATACAGAATATGCTCAGTCCAAACAAAAAGCAGAACCAAAAGCAAATTCATAGTATCCTAAGTCCAAATGGAATTAGCATGCTTTCCCCCTAGGACTATAATATATCCTGTGTGTTATCCAGCTCTTTGTTCTAGAATTTTGCTGTTTTTGACGACTACTGGTCACTGGATTGGAAAAAACGAAAATATTTTGACCACCATGGCAGCTGTTAAAACCGACCTGTAGGGGCACCTGGGTGGCTCAGTCGTTAGGGGTCTGCCTTCGGCTCAGGTCATGATCCCGGGGTCCTGGGATCGAGCCCCGCGTCAGGCTCCCTGCTCGGCGGGAAGCCCTCTTCTCCCTCTCTCACTCCCCCTGCTTATGTTCCCTCTCTCCCTGTGTCTCTGTCAAATAAATAAAATCTTTAGAAAAAAAAAAAAACTGACCTGTAGAAATTTTAGGGGCTGTGGACTATTTGGGGGAATCTGGGCACGAAGCTGGGCCTGACCACTATGATCGTAGCATCTACACGGACTCTCCTGGGCACTGGAATTTTTACATATGTGGTGCTGGTACTCTGAGGCTAGAGATGGGTGCATTTACATAGTTCTGTTCCCCTCTTTGCCTTCTATTCCCTCCTACCCAGTGGTAAGACTTGGTGGAGCTTCAGCAATGGTAGGGCTTGGCCTTGCTGCCAGGTGGGTTTGGTACCAGGATGCCTCTTGAAGTAATGTTAGCGCGGCGGGAAATGGTACAATGTAGTGGTTCAGGGTGTGTGCCCATTGGAGAAGGGAATCCTTCAACTGCAGGGGTAATCAAACAGCTGGTCATATTTGTTATTCTTTGATTTGATAAGTCTGAAATCTCTCATATGGAACTGAAACAAAAGAGGATATGTGCTAGAACAGGACAGCTTGATTTTGAATTTCAGCTCCTCCACTTTAGCTAGATGACTTTAGGCAAGTTTCCCTCATGTGTAAAAGGTGCGTAATAATAGAACCTATCTCACAGGGCTATTGGGATTAAGTGAGATAATCCATGTAGATTTAGAACACGGTCTGGCCTAAAGTAAGCACTCTATAATAAAAGTCACATTTTTTGAACATGTAATAAAAAATAGCTATGATTAATCAGTACATTGTTCTCATCTTATAAAGACTTTAAGCACCAGAGATATTACGTGACTTGGTAAAGGATGAACTATGGTCACCCTGGGTCGTAGGTTTCCTGAATGTCCCTCTCCTCCCTCCTTGACTAAGTGCTGTGATATGAGAGGCCCATTGCCCTCAGGGAGGCTGTGCCTCAACAACCCTGGGATGAAGCAAGCAGACTGAAAGTCCTGGCTCTTTCTCGTTCCTTCTGTCTGTCCGATGATCAGTCCCTGCCCCCAGCTGACAGCAGGCAGAGGAAGGAGAAAAAGATGAAACTCCAATCAGTAGTTTTACTACCTGGGATTGCCTAGACTTTCTCTCTGCACCCTTGACCTCTGCTCCAGCCCAGAATCCATTCAACAACATCCTTCCCCCAGATTCCCTTGTTCTTCAGGTTTAAGCCTTCCCTTAGGATGCCCCATTCTTTTATTGTCCTTTACCTGACTCTCTTTTAGCCCTGACAAATGCCAGCTCCTAGTTCACCAGATAACCTGACTGATGCCGCCCATTTTAGGAGCAAACTCACTAAATGGCATATCACCTTCTGCACATTTTTATTGGCCAACTTTTGTGTGCTGGGCACTATTCTAACTGCCACGAGATTGTAAGGTATTATGAGATTAATCTGTCTTTAAGGGCTATATAAAAGTAGTATATTTGACTCGTGGGCTGTCCTTCAGATCCTATTTGTGAAAATGCTTAAAACTGCTATTTAAGGACAAAAAGTCAAAACATCAGTTGATCTTTGGCAAATGGAAATCTTGACATTTGTCCCTTGGAACTGTAGGAGAGGATATCTAGCTTTCATTCCAGGTTTCTTGCTATGCCCAGAGCCCAGTTATGAAAACTGACAAGGAAGTCCCAGAAAGCAGATAGGTAAAAGTAGACTGGCTTCTACAATTTAATTTCTCCTCAAGGATCATGGAACCGGGGTCCTAGAGCTGGGAGGGGCTGTAAAAATTGTTTAATTCAACCTTTCACTCCACAAATAAGGAAACCTAGGGCTCCAGAAATAAAGTAGTGAAGAGTCTGAGATTCTCTTGGGAACGGATTTGTACAAAGCCAAAGCTGGAGTAAAAAAGTGGTCCAAGTTGGATGTACTGTGTGAAATTGTTGTTTAAAGATGCCCTATATCTTTAACACACGGGTTAACAGGGTTGAGAATAATCCCTTCAGGGGTTAAAAATCCATTTTAAAAAAACAACTCCGGTTTTGCAAAGCCGTAAGAAGGGACAGGGATGGGGATATTTTCAGAGGTAAGCTGTGTTTCTACTCCTAAGATTTAATGGAACACATGCATTCAGGGAGATGCGTGGAATTTAAACACAATTCAGCATCAGTTACTTCTAAGAGTAAAGGTCCTTCAGTCCGGCTCCTTTCCACCTGCACGTTAAAGGAAGCTAGAAAGCCAATTACACTCACAGCAGGGCCTCTCCCCCGACTGCAAAGGAAGAATGTACTGCAAATTCTACGTGTGCTTTACAAGCTAGTAAAACTATAATTGCAGGTGGGAAGGAAACATGGGTTCTCTTTGTTTCTGCCAACAGCTCAGTCTGGTAAGCTCCACCCTTCTACAGCTACAGAAACAGTGTGAACTCAGTATTTTTTAAGCTCAAAAAACGTACACTCTATGATTCTACAAAACTTAAAGAATGCTTTTTGTTAACATTGAAAAGATGATCTGTGTATAGCCCACCAAAAGGGCACACATTCTTCCAAGAGACAGGTGCTGAAGGTGCCTACCTTTTTTGGGGAAGCCAAAACTCAGCTTCTGGTTCATGTGCTAAAGGCCTCTTAGCAAGACCAAAGAAAGATGGTGAGGCTAGGAGGCCAGCATGTGATTCTGACTTGTTCTATCTAGCCCAGCCCTCTAGGGAGGTCTCACTGCCACGAAGGGGGTAGGGTGGGAGGCTCTGGAAGAGCAGTTCCCCTGTGGGGCCACTGGGGAGGTCTGGTCTAGGACCACCCTGGAGGCAGGAGGAAGCCCACCCAGGGTTTCTCGGCTTTCCCTATCACGGTGCTGGTGAGAGGCTAAACAGGTAGAGCAAACATGACTTCTGTGTGGTGGCTGTCGTCTGGTGTCCACAGATGCAGTGTCTTGGTGCCGCTCGAGAAAGCCACAGGGAGCCATTTACGAAAGGTGCCCATCTCCTAGCCAGTGCTAACCCCAGTAGTTGTGCCACTGGTGAAGCTGGTAGCTCCTAAGCTGTGTGTGTGTCAAACAGCCTTCCAACAGCCTTACACGTCTTCCCTCCTCTAAGCCTCACAGCACCTTCTGGGGAAGGTACCGTTATTATCCCCAACTTCAGAGATGAAGTGTTTCGTGAGTTATGAAGAGAAGGGACTTGTCCAAGGTCACCTAGTGAGTCTGGAGTGAGCTGGCATTTGAATGTGGGCAGCCGGGCTCCAAGTAAATCACCCTGTACCATCTAGTCCCTCTGCAGTGCCCAGCATCGGGTATCATCACCCTTTTGGAGACCTTTGTTCCAGGCAGAAACCTCATCCTAGGTTGGCCTCACACTGGCCTGCTGGTCTCCTAAAAGCTCCTGACAGCCATCTTAATTTTGATTTCTATTTAATTTTCCACCTCACAAAGCAGTGCCAGAGAGAGGGAATCTGGTGATACCTTTTGAATATGATTTATTAACCAACAGCTCGAGGAAATGGAGGGCTTCCTTGCTGCCACGTGACCTTCCTAATGTTTGCATTGCTGCCCTGACCTTGCAAAGTGACCTGGAATAGCTCGCCTGTTTCCCTGTGTGTGTCTACTTTCAGAGCCCAGCTGTCAGCCTGTGCAAGTCTGTCAATTAGTATCTCAAGGGTTTAGGATGGGGTCCGGAGCCTTTTGAGGAGCACAATCTAACACCAACCTCCAAATTCCTTCTCGTAATTGAGCATTCATTAGTTTTGACGGAACAAAAGCAGGCATTCTCTATTATAAAGCAGAGGTCAAAACCAGTGGCTATGTTTTGTTTGGCCTGCAGAGTGTTTAAATATTGAGAAATTTCACATAAAAATACGGATTTCCGGCTTCTCTTGGAAAATGGGAAGAGATGACAACTCTGGGGCTACTGAAAAACAGCTGTCCCCTTCAGAGGGGGACGCTCTCTGCTTTCTCATCATGACCTGAAGGCTCCACTTGGGCCTGCCTCGGGCACAGATGCCACTTGCCTGGCCCCTGCGGAAACCCTGTTCTAAAGCCATATGGGTCTCCTTTAAATGCAGAATGGAATGGTTAGGCTGCCCCTGCGATGTGCTTGGCATACCAGTACAGAACTGGGAGAGAATGTTCTCAGAGGGCAAGTGCTGTGCCTTTCTGATCCTGTCATCAGACCTGGCACAGTAAGTTCATGGTACATCATACACCAATTACCATTTGGTTCTCATATGGATAGATGAATGAATGACTGGCCCTTGGGAAAGAAGTGCATTTCTGAGTGACAAGAAACCTGCTCAACAGCTAACAGAAGTCTGGGCTTATTAATGCTTCGGCAGCTTTCTGAGTGATTCATGCTCCTCCCTATACCTCCCCTTAATTTGTTGGGTTGTAAAGATCTTCCCTGCTGTCACAAAAGATTTTAATCTTGTTTAAAATTCCAGGAGCAAAAGTGTTGATGGTTCACTAGGATTTGGCCAGAAATTTAAAAACAAACAAAAAGAAAGGCTGTGCCAGTCAGCCTTCTAATTTTTTCTCAGAAAGATCGGGGGCAATATTACTGAAAAGCAACAAGTTCCCAACGTGGATCGCAGTGCAGGCCACCTTCACATGCAGCCAATAGTTTCATCAAAGACATGTGTGCTAAAGCTGTCTTGTGAATCTGCCATCCTGCTCCATCTCTGGAGCAACCTCAAGTGAGTGAACTTTGTGAAAATGCTAGAAACCTCCTTAGCCTTCAACACCTGGCTAGACAGCCTTCTCATGATCCCTCTGGCCCCCTGAGGACCAAACTACAAATGTGGTAGAGTGGCTGGCATGAGGGAGGCATCAAGGAGTAAAATCCTGCTCATTAGGTTGAGCACAGCCTGTATCAGAAGTTCTTGGCACAGGACAAAGTACAGGAGTTTGACTATAACCAGTAAGAATCACTAGTCCTTTTCTGAGAAAATGAGCTCCCTCAACTTCAGGGCCAGCATAGCTATGGGCACATAGTGTGTACTTAATCAACATCTGAATGAATGAATGAATGAATAGGGAGGAGACATCCAGCCAAGGGTTTGGTGACTGAGAATTTGGCTCATGTTTCAGGAGCCCAGGTGGGATAGAAAAATTATAAACTCCACACTCTGTGGAGCTCTAGCCCGGAGACTCTTTCACAGATTTTTTATCACATTCATTTCTGAGTAAAGTAAAGTGATCCCATCATACTCATTCCATGAATGTTTGTTGAGACAATTTATCAAAATAACCCTGAAGCATGCAGACAGAATGTTCTTCAGAAATGTCAAAGTCAGTAATGAAAACTTTTTCCTGCTTTCCTTCGTGACAGAAACACTGTAGATTAGGTCGTTGATGGGTTTGAAACTACCAAGGCCTGAAAGTTCTCTTCCCATTCCCCTCCATCTGGCTTCTGCCTATAGGCCCTCACATTTCAACTTAGATCACAGCCTCTAGGAAGCCTTCTAACAGTTGAGTTACTGGTGTTCCAGTGACCACTGCTCCAAAACAAAATACTCCAAACCTAGTAGTGTAAAACCACCATTTTATTCTCAGATTCTGTGGTCAGAAATTCAGGCGGGATGTAGTGGAGATGGCTTTTCTCTGCTCCGTATCTGTTGCTCTGCTGAGAAGACTTTCAACTAACGGTGGGAATCCTTTGAAAGTATCTTCACTCCATGCCTAGTGTTGATGATGGCGGTCAGCTAGAATGACTACCTGTGGCCTCTCCTTGTGGTCTCTGTGCATGGGCTGGTTTGGGCTTCCTTACAACATGGTGGCTGCTTCTAAGCGTGAATAGCCAGGTTGAAGCTGTATCACCTTTTATGACCTAGCCTTGGAAGAAGTCACCTAGCATCCTAGCATCACTTCCATGGTTACAAGCCCAGCTAAATTCAGGGAAAGGGAACACAGACCCCACCTCTCGATGGAAGGAATGTCAGAGTCATAATGCAAGGAGAGCATGTGGGATGGGAGATGCTGTTGCTCTTGCTTTGCAAACTATAACTTATTTCAAAAAATGTATAGAATGGGGCAGAAGTGATGGCTCTCTGACCTGCGAGGCCAAGACCTACAAAGGATCGCTTTGCCTGGCTTTCACTGGCTCAGACAGCTCACAAGGCAGCCTGTGGCAAAGCCCAGGTGAGGAAGAGCAGAGGCCTCCCACCAACAACCAGCACCAACTTTTGGCCACTGTGGAAGTAACCCACCTTGGAAGCAGATCCTCCAGCCCCAGTTAGGGCTTCTTCCAATGACTATAGTCCCAAACAACATCTGGACTACAACCTCCTAACAGAGTCCGAGCCCGAAATGCCCAATTAAACTGTTCCCAAATTCCTGACCCACAGAAACCATGGGAGAAAAGGGTTTACTTTTGTTTTGGGTTACTAAGTTTTGGGGTAATTTGTTATATAGCAATAGATAGCAAATGCACAGACCTATGCCCCACTAAGCAACCACCACTGTGGCAGTTATTTCTCTGACCATGTGATAGCTTAGTTTTGATGCTAATCCATTCTTGCCTGTTCCTAGTGACTAATAACATTCGTGTGTGAAGTGGCAGGCTGAGGCGCTAGGTAGGGACGGTCTGATTCCACCAACGGTAAGATCGACACTGACCTTACTCTGTCTTTAAGTAAAATGTCTTTGAAAGTAGGCCCTCGCCTAGTCAGTATTCTAGCTGCGTTTTTATAAATGGGAAACAACAACAACAACAATACAAACCCCAAATCAACAACAACCAAAAAACCCAGATGGTTAGAAGCTAAAGCAGAAGCAGGGCCAGGAAACTGGATTCCAGGAAAGTGATTTCAGCACTGCCTGAGCACCATCCAGTTCTGCGGCTGCTACCCCATCTATTATCATGGTGTTTACGCTTGAGGGGCTCCCATATGACTTCTGAAATCCTTATCTCAACCAAGCTCTTTCTCAACTGGAGGATGAGGCTCTCCATCCAGCACTTACAACACACGTCCTCTTTCTGGCCTGGATTCCCAGGAAGAGCAATACATTGCCCTTAGCTACCCCCAGTTTCTGCCACAGCCCTGCCCACCTTCCCCAATCCTTTACTGTGTCTGTGGACCAGCTGTGTGGACGTAGCTGTGTGTGGTGCCTGGATCTGCAGCCAGACAAAGTGTTCTCAGAGCAAAGAAAGACTAACCAGCTGGCATAAAGAACAATCTGTACCACCACCTTGTCAATCACCTGCTTTCACCCACTCAGTTAACTGGCCCCATCACCCAAACCCCAAAATATCAGTAGTCCAGACTCCAAAGCCTGAAGGCCTCCTGCCGAGGAGTCCGAAGCCCCAGGTTCCAGCCCAGGCACTTCGCACTAGTAGTCACTTCCCTTCCCCCAGGATCCGAGACCCCTGGAGGACTGAGCATGAGGCCTGAACTACTCAGCAGCTACTCAAGATACAGCTCTCCTGAGAAACAGCGACTTTCCATTTGCTCTGGTGCTAGCCTGCCAGTTCTTCAGAGAATAACCTTCGATTCCTTCCCTTTACCCTTGAGACACACACTCACTTTTGAAAAAAGCTGCTTATTTCAAAGGCGGGATTTGTGTCCCTACTCAGTAACTTACGGTCCTCTTGTCTAACTCCTTGATTAGAACAACTCTGGCTAAAGTAGCTAACAGAGCTTTAGTGATGTTTTAGTGGAGGCCTCACTCCCATCTTGCCCCAGATTGCCTCAGAAGTTTCTGAAGGCAGTGACGGCTGCGGCGGACACAGGCCCTGGCCATGGAACAACACAGGCAAGCTGTCACACTTTGTTTTTCTGCTTGTTAAATCCGAATGCTCCTAATTAGTTACCCTGCCCGCTAACGCCTGGGTGGACAATGGCGCAGGATCAGGGGTGCTGAGAGGCTATGAATACAAGTTCCTCAGGCTGCTGAGGCTTGGAGACTGGTGACTTGGTTGTGGGCACCGAGGCGCTGTGTTCTTGTGGACTGCGGATTCAAAGATGTCAGCCTCGTGTGAATAAAGGTCATCACCTGTTGCTTCTTCGGTGAAAGGGCAGCTGTGCTGGTTACCCACTTAGGCTCAGCCTTTGTGTGCTGACTCTGTGAATAGCGCCCACAGAGAATAACTTTCTCTGGTTGTTTGCTTGGTGGGGCAGGGCCATGCAAAATTACTCACATACTTCCTCAAAGAAGAATTCAGCAAAGTCTGTTTTTAAAAAGTGGCCTTGAAATGGCTTAAACATGGCCTTTTGGTGACTGTATTCACTAGCTAGAAAACAAGCTAGATAATCTTCACGGTAGGATCACCATTTGTGTTGTTTTTTTCCAGCGCCCATTTTGATAAATGTTTAGGTCACAGAGATGACAATTCTAAGTCCCACGGGTGTGGGGGACTAGTGAAAAAGTTAACTGAAAAGTTGGTTAGCTGTTCAGGAATGTTCAGTGTCCAGAAAGTTTGCGACAATGAACAACGTACCATTATCCCAATATATAACAAGTGTAGATTTTTAATTTGGTTTTAGAATTCTGTGCATTGTTGTTTTACAGAGCAGCATTTCTAATGTTTAGGGGCTAACATTAAATTAGTTCGTTTTTCTTTGGGAAGAGAGAGTGCTAATAAGTTTGGGACGGTGTATGTATTCATCCATCCTTCCATCCATCCATCGATACATCGAATATTTACATGCCCAGTTGCTTAGCGTGTTTACTGCTTTAGCATAGAACAAAAGCAGTTCAGACCATTCTAGGCAACTCTAGAAAGGCAGTACACGTTTGATTTACTCCTCTCTCTTCATGGCTCCTGAGTGCTATGGGCCCTCCTCTACTGGCATCCTTCCCACTTCACATCTCGTTAGTTAAGTACTCCAAATTCCAGACTGCTCCATCTTCTTTCATCATCATGTCTGCTGAAATATATCTCCCCTGAATACCATCCTGTGCTTTTAACTTATTAATAAGACAAAAGAATTTGTGCCAAAATAATTTATTCTTCTCAGGTAATGTTTTGTATTAACTGGAATCTAAATTGCCTTAATCTGAAGGTAGGGTCTAGTTTGGAAATTTAGGGCCCAGGAGAGGTGATTGTCCCACAAGATGGGTGTGTATGTTGGGAGGTAGGTGGTAGGCGGTGGAGGGGGTGGCTAGGAGGGGCTACTCTAAGCAGCTGCCTCACCCATGGGATCACCCAGTAGCCTTTCTCATGAATCACGTGCAAATGGAATCTTTCAGTGCTTAGCTAACATATGCCCCAACGGTGAGTAACACCAGAAGATTTAGTCATTAATATACATTTCAGGTTTTGTCACAAAAGCACAGGTAGACAAAACTTAGAAGTTAAATCTGGCCTTTCCTTTCAGTAAGGAAAAGGAACTTGAGAACAATTCTCCTATCACTTACACAGTCTGAGGAATGAGCTATTAAACCAGGGTTCTGATTTGCTCCTTACGAGCAACTATGATCTCTTGAACATTAACTTACATATGCTAAGGTATTCTACTGGTACAGTGTGGAATTTTCTCATCAGTGATGTAAATAAGGAGATGGTTTGTCACATACTTTGCAGGGAAAGGAGAGAGCTAAAACAGAAAGCTAATGCATTGAGAGTTATGGTATTGTTTCTACTGTCTCATCGGGCCTTATCTTTTTATTGTATTCCTATCTTAAAGTCTTCCCATGGATTTGTGACAATGCTGGATAGACAGAAAATAACAAGACACAAATTCTATTCTACATCCCCTTCTTGAAGTATCAAAGGAGGAGAAAACTTTTAAAAGCAGTGCCTCCGTTTCCCCATTCAAAACATGCCTCGGTATTGTCCATTCATTCACAGATGCTTAGTCCTTGTCTGTCAAATCCTTTAGAAAGAACTGCTCTGTCAGTTAAAAAACAAAACACTGCATTCACACCTCCAGAAAGTTTCTGCTTACATGATTTTATTTTGTAAAAAATCAGCTGTATATTATGTTAGATTTACATTCAAAGAGCATGGATTGGGCAAGTTTTTCTAACAGTATCTACTATGCTGAACAGAAATTCACCTGAAATTCTAAACTGTAGAAATGACAGGCTCAAGTCAGTGCCCCTCAGAGCTCCTAGGATTTAGAGAGCCTCTGCTCCCATCTTTCGCCTTCCTTGGACCTGCTATAAGGCAGGAGGAGTACCTGGTTCTATCTTAGGTGTTACATGTTATAATGCTGCCAACTGATGATAGGTAATGACTGTGTTGTTCAACTACTACCTTTATGAGGTGCTAGTAAAACCCAGCAGGCAACTTAATGACTGGTGAAATAAATAGACAATTAGGGACTCGGCACCAGCATCAGCTACAAATTTTGTCAATAACTGGCACTCATTGGCTAGTGGGCAGGCAACTACAGCTTCCAGAACAACTGGAGGGAGTTTTTTTTGCTAAGCAGTGTCCGTCCTGCTATTTGTTTCCTCACATCCAAGTGTACAGGAGCAAAGGAGAACACCTGCAAAGAGGCCAGTAAATTCAAATAATGAGAAGTGGGGAGAAAATGGTCTTGAATGTAACATCAGAAGCATTAAGGTAGCTTGAAATCTTTGGCCAAATTGTTGAATTGAGCCTATTTCCTAAATTTTGGGATTGTTATTTATAAAAATGAAAACAGAGATAGAAGGGAGCAATTTTCTTGGTATCAGACTTCTTTTAGCATCTTTATCTTAGGTATTATTAGTGTTTTGTGTACTACATTATTTTAAGATTATATATACTTAAATTATAAGTCCTCTTTTACCAATGTGTATTCTCACCTTTTTTGATTTTTGGAGAGGAAAATGTCCACATTTTGTTTTTTAAACACATGCTAATGGGAAAAATCAAATGCACTTAAGTGGAATTTGTAGAAAGCAACTGATGTCGTTAGGAAGGATATTTATATTATCATTATTCAAGCTCTAGAACTCTTCAGTTACTTGCTTAGCTTATCTTCCACTCCCCTGCAAAATTAATAAACTGAAATTCACTTTTCTATAGTTATTTTATGTGATCTGCTTTTATGGAGACCTTTATTTTAGGAGTGTGGAGCGTAATGAAATGGGGAGAAATAGCTTACCCTAAAACTACTGAAGCTGACATGAAAGCGGACAACCAAGTAGCCAGACAGGCCAAAATGGTATAGGACAACATGGGGCTGGCCGCTGGCTCCATCAGTTAGGTTGGATTGCCTGCGGTCACGGACACACTCTGTCACAGAGCAATAGTATATGTTTTTCCCCTTATGTTCCCTTCTCTTACGTATTCACAAGAACAGTTCAGGTTCAGAAAACATGCCTGAAATTTACTCAGAAGCCAAGGGAAAATGGGGTGGAGGGGCCCTTCAGTACTGATAACCTAGATGCGGACAGATCAAAAGCTAAATTCAATTTAAACCACCTCAGGCAGGAAAAGTAATTGAATTAAACTTCCTCTAAATATGATAAGTTTGGGGATCTTAAAACCAGGCACAAAGAACCAGGTTAGAGTGAGCTGTTGTGTATTAAGTGGATGCACAGAGCTCTAGCCGACCTCCCCACCCCCACCAGGGAGTTTGATGAGCTGCTGACTACCTCTATCACTTTGCTACTGAGGCTGAAAACTGATTAAGCTGCTTATGGGGCTCCAGAGGCTAATGGTCTGGCCCACCAGGGATACTGCTGTCACTGACTTAAGTAAGCAGCGTGGCATATGTGGTTTGGTTATTACAAGGGGGGATAAAAGTCTGCAAGGCATAGGAAAGCTTTAAAAAGGAGGATTTATCATGCCAAATGGATACACTACTTTGACACCCTAAAATGAATATGGAATTTCTCTGATTCTTTCTCTTCATCTGGTATCAAAACTCATTTTTGAAAGGCTTCCTCAAAGAGTACTCACTTTGGACCCCACCCATTCTATTTTAAACCACCCTTACAAGACTACGTCCACGCCTTTAAACATACTTCTCAAGCGGATCCTCAGATACTATGATCAGGTAGAGTCCTAGAAAATAGGTTAAGTGTATAATGGGTATTTTAATCGATTCTTCTCCTTGCATGCCACTAGGCAATAGTAATTAAAAATATGCCTTTTCCCACCCCGGCCAGCAGATCATTGCTGCTTGATTGTGTAGTAAAGGGTGTGCAGGACTGAAGGAGTGGAAGGAGCTGATGTGAGAAATACGTTAAACTTGACGCACACGAGAAAATTAAAACACTACCATTCTCTCAGACGTTTCCAACTAAATGTTCTAAAACCACTTCTACCATTTAAAATAATTTTCCTCCCTCAGGGGGTACAAAGAAAACACAAGTCTTAAGTTAAACAACACTTAAAGTAGTTTAAATTCTTGAAAAATGACTGAAGGATCTGAACAGTTTTTAAGTTGACCTCATTTCCCTGGGCAAAACAAACCGTGAGGAAAACAACAACAAACAAAAGAACAGAATCAGAGCCGAATGAGATACTCTGAAAGTTGTCACAATCATTTTTTTGACTCTTGAAAGAATAGATATATGGAAAGTACTGCTTTCATTTAGTGTCTAAAAGCTTCTGAGGGAGTGAGTTGTTGATTTAAATGATTAACCAAAGCTTAACATATTCAGAACTTTGGGTTGAACAGACAAGATGTTGGTTTTCTTCTTGGTTGCTAACCTGGTCAATCATTAAAAGGACAAGCACTAATAAAAGTTTTAAAAGATGATTTTGACTCTTACATGTTCTCTTATGTTTTATTAAAGTCCTCCAACTGTTTGACTTAAGCACAAGTCAAAGAGTTTCCCAGAGTCATTGCCTTTTAAATCTTTTTTCCTTGTACAATTTTTTTTATTGAGATATAATTCACATACCATAAATGCACTCTTCTAAAGTATACAATTCAGTGGGGTTTGGTATATTCACAGAGTTGTGCAACCATCACCACCATATAATTCCAGAACATTTTCATCAGCCCCAAAGGAAACTCTGGTCCATTAGCAGTCACTCCTCATTCCCTTGCTCTCCCCAGGTGCTGGTAACTGCTCATCTATTTTCTGTCTCTCTGGGTTTGCCTATTTTGGACATTTCATTTAACAGAATCATAAAATATATATTTTGTCTGGCTTCTTTCGGCATGATGTCTTCAAGGTTCACTCATGTTGTAGCATGTATCAGTACTTCACTCCTTTTTACAGCCAAAAATATTCCATTGTCTTGATATACAAAATTTTGTTTATCTGTTCATCAGTTGATGAACACTGGGTTACTTCTACTCTTTGGCTATTACGAGTCATGCTGCTCTGAACATTTGTGTACAAGTTTTATGTGGACACAAGTTTACAATTCTCTTGGGTATATTCTAGGAGAGGATCTAACTGCTGGTTCATATGGTAACTGTTTAGCTTTTTGAGGGAATACCAAACTGTTTTCCAAAGTGGCTGTACCACTTTACATTCCCACCAATAATGTATGAGAGCTCTATTTTCTCCACATATCCTTGCCAACATTTCTTGTTGTCCCCCAGCATCTTTTTATAGTAAAGTTCTCCCCCCATTCTGAGTAGAAGTTGATTATCAGGGCTTGTGAAGAAATTACCCCAGTGATGGCAGAATTCAGTGCCTAGACCATAATCAACTAAGACATTTTCCCAGTGAGAAAGCAGAAATGAAATGGCCCTTCCGAGTGCTCACCTGCTGCAGATCAGCGAGGGAATATAGGTGGATCTGTTGAAGGAGGTATTCTCTGGGGAAAATTCTGAAAACAAGGACAGAAACACAAATCAACTGTGGTGCTGCCACAAAACAAGTTTGTCTCTTTCAAGATCCCTTTCCTTTGCCTTCTTCTCTTTCCACTGATAGTCTTCCTCTCAGCATTCTCTGAGAAATCCATTAACACCCCTTTTCTTAACACAGATACTAACTAAGATGGAAGTAAAAGTTTGGTCTTTGACTTTTTTTTTAATTCCTAAATGAGTTTATTTCAGGACAAAAAGGAATGATGCTCTGTTTTGTTTTGTTTTAAATTGAAGTGTAGTTGACATACAATATTCTGTTAGTTTCAAGTATTCAACAAAGTGATTGAGCAGTTATATACATTATGAAGTGATCACCATGATAACTCTAACATCTATCATCATATAAAGTTGTTGCATATTATTAACTACATTCCCTATGTTGTACACTGTATCACTGCTTATTTTATAAGTTTGTATCTTTTAATCTCCTTCCCCTCTATTATCCCTCACCCCATGCCACTCCCCTCTGTCAACCACCCTATTCTCTGTATCTACGAGTCTGTTTGTTTTATTTTGTTTTTTTAAAGATTCCACATATAAGTGAAATCATATGGTATGTGTCTTTCTCTGTCTTATTTCATTTAGTATTATACCCTCTAGGTCCATCCATGTTGTTGCAAATGGCAAAGTTTCCATTCTTTTTTATGGCTGGGTAATATTCCATTGTATGCATATACTACCTCTTCTTTATCCATTCGTCTACTGATAGACATTTAGGTTGCTTTCCTATCTTGGCTACTGTAAATAAGGCTGCAATGAATATAAGGGTGCATATTCTTTTCAAATTAGTTTTTTTTTTTTTTTAAGATTTTATTTGAGAGAGAAAGAGAGAGAGCATGGGGGGGGGGTGTCAGAGGGAGAAGCAGACTCCCTGCCGAGCAGGGAACCCAATGTGGGACTCGATCCTGGGACTCCAGGATCATGACCTGAGCCAAAGGCAGTCGCCCAACCAACTGAGCCACCCAGGCGCCCTCAAATTAGTTTTTTTCTGTGGATAAATACCCAGAAGTGGAGTTGCTGGATTGTATGTTTTTAGTTTTATTTTTAATTTTTTGAGGAACCCCCATACTATTTTCCATGGTGACTACAGCAAATTACATTCCCTTTTCCCCACATCCTCACCAACATTTCTTGTCTTTTTTTTTTTTTTTAAAGATTTCATTTATTTATTTGACAGAGAGAGACACAGCGAGAGAGGGAACACAAGCAGGGGGAGTGGGAGAGGGAGAAGCAGGCTTCCCACGAAAGCGGGAGCCCGATGCGGGGCTCGATCCCAGGACCCTGGGATCATGACCTGAGCTGAAGGCAGATGCTTAATGACTGAGCCACCCAGGTGCCCCTCTTACTTGTCTTTTTGATACTAACCATTCTGACAGGTGTGAGTGATATCTCACTGTGGTTTTGATTTACATTTCCCTGATGATTAGTGATGTTGAGCATCTTTTCATGTGTCTGTTGGCCCTCTTTGGAGAAATGTCTTCAGATCCTTTGCCTATTTTTTAAATTGGTTTATTTTTATATTGAATTGTGAGGTCTTTATATATCTTGGATATTAACCCTTTATCAGTTATGTCATTTGCAAATATATTTTCTCATTCAGTAGATTACCTTTCCATTTTGTTGATGGTTTTCTTCACTGTGCAAAAGCTTTTTAGTCTGATGTAGTCCCATCTGAGTTTTTTTTGTTTGTTTTGGGTTTTTTGTTTTGTTTTGTTTTGTTTTTGCTTTTGTTGCCCTTGGCTGAGGAGACAGATCCAAAGAAATATTGCTAAGACCAATGTCTAAGAACCTACTGCCTATGTTTCCTTCTAGGAGTCCCATGGTTTCAGGTCTTACATTTAAAAGTCTTTATTTTGAATCTATTTTGTATTTGATATAAGAAAATGGTCCAGTTTCATTCTTTTGCATGTCGTTGTCCAGTTTTCCCAACACCATTTATTGAAGATATTCTTTTCCTCATTGTATGTTCTTGCCTCCTTTGTTGAACATTAACTGAACATATAAGCATGGGTTTATTTCTGGACTTTTCTAGTCTGTTCCATTAATTAATGTGTCTGTTTTTGTGCCACTGCCATAGTATTCTGATTACAATAGCTTTGTAGGATAGTGGGATATCAGGGTGTGATGGCTTCAGCTTTTTCTTCCTTCTCTAGATTGCTTTGGCTCTTCAGGGTCTTTTGTAGTTCCATACAAATTTTAGGATTATTCGTTCTAATTTTGTGAAAAATACCATTAGTATTTTCATAGGGATTCCGCTGAATCTGTAGATCAGAGCTAGTAGATTTGGATAGTATGGACATTTTAACAATATTAATTCTTCCAGTCCATGGTATGTCTTTCCATTTATTTGTGTCATCTTCAATTTCTTTCATCAGTGTTTTACAGTTTTCAGCGTATAGGTCTTTCATTTCCTCAATTAAATTTATTCCTAGGTATTTTATTCTCCTTGATGCAATTGTAAGTGCAATTGTTTTCCTCATTTCTTTCTGATAGTTTTATTAGTGTATAAAAATCCAAGAGATTTCTGTATATTAATTTTGTATCCTGCAATGGTACTGAATTCATTTATTAGTTCAAATAGTTTTTTAGTGGAGTCGTTAGGGGTTTCCATATATGGTGTCATGTTATTTGCAAATAGTCACAGTTTTACTTACTCTTCTCCAATTTGGATGCCTTCTATTTCTTTTTCTTAAATGACTGTTGTAGCTAGGACTTCCAATACTATGTTGAATAAAAGTGGTGAGAGTGGCATCTTTGTCTTGTGCCTGATCTTAGAGGAAAAGATTTTAGCTTTTCACCATTGAGTATGATGTTAGTTGTCGGTTTGTCGTATATGGCCTTTATGATGTTGAGGTGTGTTCCCTCTATACCCACTTTGCTGTGTTTTTATCATAAGTAGATGTTTAATAATTTTGTCATGCTTTTTCTGCATCTATTGAGATATAATTTTTATCCTTCTGTTAATGTGGTATATCAAGTTGATTGATTTTGTGGATATTGAACCATCCTTGCGTTTCTGGAATAAATCCCACTTGATCACTGCATATGATACTTTCAATGTATTACTGAATTTGGTTTGCTAATATTTTGTTGAGGATATTTGTGTGGATGTTCATCAGCAATACTGACCTGTAATTTTTTTTTTTAGAATGTCTTTGGTTTCGGTATTAGGGTAATGCTGGCCTCATAGAGTGCATTTGGAAGTGTTCCTTCTCTTCAATTTTTTGGGACTAATTTGAGAAGGATCAGTGTTAATGCTTCTTTAATGTTTGGTAGAATTTACCAAAATAGCCATCTGGTACTGGACTTTTATTTGTTGGGAGTTTTTTCATTACTGATTCAATTTCAGTATTAGAACTGGTCTGTTCAGATTTTATATTTCTTCTTGATTCAGTCTTGGAAGACTGGGTGTGTCTAGGAATTTATCCTGACCAGTGATTCTAATGTAATCCAAGGTGCTATGAGTACCATGTAGTGGCCCAGGCCTGAGGACCAGGGCATCAGGTTTCTTGCATAAGCTGTGTTCCTCACAAGCTGTGTCATCTCAGGCAAGTCTTAAACCCATGTAGCTTCAGCTTCTTCACTGTTTAATAAAGATGAATGAATACAATGTCTTTAAATATCTTTCCAGTTCTGTGCCTCAATTAATAGATTTTGGAGTTGAGAAAATTGATTGGTGTGGCAACCTGTGTGTCTTTGTCTAGAGGCTTCTATGGCTTTTATTAATGGGGACAATTGTGCTGAATATCACAGTAATGAACTATCCTCCTATATATACAGTGATGAATTTTAGATAGGTACAGATGGGAATAATGGGACGAAATATTTCACATTGGTAATCTCTGACAAAGTCTAATATCTTTAACTGCTGTCAGTTCACAGCATCTGGATAAATGACAGTGAATGGGAAACAACAGTGGATTATGGGCAAGCAGATAGGTACCAAAGTGTTGATGGTCAGAACCCTCCCCTACCAACACACATACATTACCCAAACAAAACTCATGGTGCTTGCTAGCAGTTTTTCTCTGTCTTATAGGATACTATGCAATCTTTTTGTACCCTAAAGGGAAGAAACAACCAGTTTATTCAATTAACATTTAGAATTGTCCACTATATACCAAGCACTGTGCTGGGCATCAGGTAGATAATTATGAATAAGATAGTCCCAGTACTGAGTTCAAGGAGCATTAAGTCAACTGAGGAAAAGATATAATAAACTGATAACTGAGAATGATAAATTATGCACAGGATACATCCTTTTAGAATGGCCTAGCATGTTGGATCCCAATCGTGGCTACCTATTAAAATCACTTGGGGTGGCTCAGTTGGTTAAGTGTCTGCCTTCGGCCCAGGTCATGATCCCAGAGTCCTGGGATCAAGCCCCACATCGGGATCCCTGCTCAGGGGGGAGTCTGCTTGTACCTCTCCCTCTGCTCCCGCTAGTGCTCTCTCTCTTGCTCACTCTCTCTCAAATAAATAAATAAAATCTTTTAAAAAAAGAAAAAAATAAAATCACTTGGGGGAACTTTTAGAAAATAACAGGGCTAAAGCATGGGTAGAACCCAGAGATCAGTGTTAAACAAAACAAAAATTCTCCTGGTGATTAGTGCAGCCAAGGTTTAGAACCACTGGCCTAATATCTAGCTCACTGGGAAAGTCCTTCAATTAAATATGCATTATTGGACAAATCCTAGAGGCTAAACCATTCATCCTTCCACTCATCCATCTATCCATCCAATACTGATTAAGTACACTATGTGCTGGTCCCTGTACTAAGCCACTGAAGAAAGGGCATTGAACCTATTAAAGTCCTTCCCCCATGGAGGCCTCGGGCAGGCATATGCTAGTTTGGAGTTCTCCTGGGAAGTATGACAGGCTCTGAAGAATTCTGCTGAAAAGCCCTGTTTCATCCACAGAAATGAGAATAGACCTAGTGCCAAGGCCCTTATATTCTGGGAAATACAGTACAGTACCTGAGGCTGAGCTCCCTTTCACTCTAATGCTTCAGGGTCGCACCTTTGGTAGGAAGTGGGTGCACATTCCAAGCCCAGCTGGGCAGGATATAGGGCAAGTGCCTACTCCTCCAAGTGAGAATAAGCTTCCCTATCACAGAGAGGCTCCCTGTTGTAGAAGGTGGAGCACTTCCATTTCCAAGAACACACATATAAGACAGAGATGATCAAGAGATCTATTCCTCATGGCACCCTTTAGTATTAAGCACCAATAACAGTAAAAGGAGCCCACAGTGGGCTGGGCACTTGACATACATCATTTCATTTAATTCTCAGAGCTGCCCGGCATGTTAAGTACAACCTCCATTTTGCATAAGAAAAAACTGATGCTCAGAGGCAAAGACTAATTTGCCCAGTCACAAAGGATTTAAGGCCAGGACTTCCTGACTCCAAAGGCCTGTTTTCCTTCCACTTTCTTGAAGGTGGGGGTAGAGGAAGGAGGGAGGGAGGGAGGCAGGCTGGCCATCTAATTTAGCTATACAGTGCATGTCTCTTCCAGGTAGATGTTTATTACTGTTTAGGCCAGTAGCAATATAGAGCCATTGGTGCTTTTTTTAAGCAGGAAAGTGACACTGATATACTTTGTCATGCCTATTTTCTGAAGGCAGTAGAGAAGGTGGACAGACTGCAGGCAGGGATAGTCCTGACAGGTATTTGAGAGTCTATTCTAGGATAATCACAGGAGGATGGTGGGGGAGGGGGGCAGGATAGATAATACAAGAGACCTTTTGGAAGAAGAACTGACAATTTTTAGAATTAGTGACAGAGGGGGCGCCTGGGTGGCTCAGTCGGTTAAGCGTCTGCCTTCGGCTCAGGTCATGATCCCGGGGTCCTGGGATCGAGCCCCGCGTCGGGCTCCCTGCTCAGTGGGGAGCCTGCTTCTCCCTCTGCCTTGCTGCTCCCCCTGCTTGTGCTCTCTTTCTCTCTGACAAATGAATAAATAAAATCTTAAAAAAAAATTCGTGAAAGAGGAGAGGGGAAACAGAGGTGACTGACGTATCTAGCTTGGGTGACAGGATGGTGATGTCACTGGCCTACACAGGGCAGGCTGTCAGGGAAGGGGATAAAAAATTGAGTTTCATAAGTGCTGACTATGAAGTGCTTGTAGGCGGGGCAGGAAGTATGGCCCTTGGAAATGTGGGATGGGAGTGATGAGCGATGTGGAATACTCAGGGGGCACTGCGGCTATCAGCACAAAGGTGACAGTTAAAGCTGTGGGAATGGATGCAATGGACCTGGGAGGGAACGGGAAGGGGGCTGAGCAGGGACAGAGGTTCTTTGTCGTTATTTGTTTACTTTGTGCTGCCTGGAATTCTCTGAAGTATACACTTTGCTGTTCAGCAATTTTTCTCCTGCTTGAAAAATTCTGCTTTGAAAATAACCAAGATGTTCACATGTACTTGGGTTTCTAACATTTCCTCTATTTGTGAAATGTTTGTACCCTCATACCCTTCACTTGGTTACCCCTAATGTTAACATCTTACACAACCCACAGTGCATTGACCAAAAACTCAGAAATGAAGCATTAGGTAAATTATAGACTTTATTCAGATTTCACCAATTGTTTTGCTAATGTCCTTTTTTTCTATTCAAGGATCCAATCTGAAATACAACATTGCATTTATATATATAAATAATTTATAAACATATAAACATATAAATATATATATTTTATAATATATGTAAATGCAATGTATTCCAGATTGGATTTATATTTATAAAATATATATAGCTTTATATATATATATAAATGTAAAGTTTAAGCATTTGCAAGAAATTGAGTTTGTGCAGAACATATGTGCTGAACAGGAAACCTAGGAGAGTCTTAGAGTGGGGCACGTAGGGTAGCGACGTACGATAATCTAATACAGGGACACAGGACATTTGAACATGGCTCAGTGGGAGGAATAATCTTCCAACAATGATTGCTTAATAACGAAATCCCTTAAATAAAGTACATCAAGAGCAGTGTGGCACAAGGGCTAAGACATGGAGACAGAGTGAATCAAGTAAGTAGGCTGGAAAATCATTTCAAGATTAGCTTCTGCCTCTTCTGTTGGTTTGTACAAACGGAGGTCAGCAGGAGCTGGGAGAAGGAAAGCAACTGAAATGGACTGTAGCAAGTACAAACACAGGGTAGTGTTCTCTCAGGGCTTTGCCACTTAGTTCTTTCTGCTCTAAAATCCTAAAACCTCTATCACGGAGTACACAGGATATAAAAAATAATTATAAAATTACAAACCAAATCCTACTGGTCTACTCTTACTAGAGTACTACAGCTAGTCAGTTATCCAGCTAACATTTACTGAGTGCGTAAAATAAGCCAGGTGTTGTGTGAAGTGCTGGAGATGAATGGGTCAATGAACACGGTTGATGAGCAACAAAGAGAATTTCCATACTAGGCTGGGTCCTTCTTGCTTGAAAACACTGTTCATTAATTAACTCCTCTTCTCACAATAACTCACCAGCTTTGAACACGGTCTGCTGAAGTTATCTATGTATTTATTTAATGTTTCTGTGTATAAATATATTTCACATGTTTGTTTCCTCTCCCCTGAGAAGCACCTTATCTATGGTCTCCTCTCTACTACTTGTCCGTGTCTACCTCTATAATTTACATGAGGTCAGTCATAACAGACACAAAGAACTAGAAAATGCAATATATGTAGGAAAGATAAAAGAACTGAGCTTAGTGTGTCTGGAGAAGATGTGTCCAGGAGATACGGTGGTGGCCATAAAATACACAGGCTTTTAAGACTGGATAATGCCAATCAGCTTTTCTTTTCCCCGAGGACGGAAACTGTAGCACAAAAGCACTAAAGTCAAATATGACAATAAATTTCCTGAGAGGGAAGACTGAGAGGTATTAAAAGGTATCTCTTATAGTGATGCTTTTTAATGTAAATAAAAAAAAGAAAATATCCTTCGCCGCTCTTTAGAGGTAGGGACACACTGTTCTGCGTGGAAGAGGTAAGGGTTTTGGAGGCAGGGCCAGATGACTTCAGGCTTACTTCCCACTGCCTGCCATCTTCAAGGCAGACAGAGTTTGCAAGACACTCTTTGAATATCTCCTTTAGGCAGACCATCCACAGGGGAAGCACAGGGTAAATAACATAAAAGCCAAGCCCAGGAAAGCACCTGCAACTTCTCATTTGGGTGACGCCAAGGGCTTTTCCCTGCTGTGGTTGAGATGTACAAGTTGGCTCATCCAACCAAGCTCTTTAGTGAATGGAGGGAACGAGCAGGAACTCCGAGGAGCGGTTCCCCTTAAACTATGAGTAGTAAAGGGGGTTGTGGAGAATCTGCAGGCCCAGTGTGTGCTCAGGGAGCATTTAAGTGCCTCAGGCAGAGCTGATGAGGCAGGACAGGACTCTGCAGAGGATGCAGAGAAGAACTCATAGCCACTTCAGGGACTGCTGGGGGAGCCATTCATGTCTGGGAGGCAAAGCCTAGCATCCCTTAAGATAGTCATGTCAGCATTAATTTTACTATTAACGTATTCAATAAAGAATGATTATTTGCATTTTGTCAGAAAACACAACTTGTGATCATCATTATCTCCCAATGAATTTAATGCAAATGAAATCCAACCTTACAACCTCTGTGGCTTGTCACTGTGGTAAAAACCTAAAATCAGAACCTAAAACCTGCATATATTTCATTGCAATAAATAGACGCTGGGTCCGTAATATGGGACAGGCATTGTGCCAGGCCCTGGAGCTCTGGAGAAGACATGGTTTTTTAACATCAAAGAATATGCAGACAAGTGGGATAAACAGGCAAGTAAGCAAACAGTTCCAGTTCACAATGTGGAGTGCTGAAATCCGCAGACACACAGGTAGAGGTGAAGGAAGCCTGCAGAGCACCTGGTCAGGAAAGGCCTCCGAGAACTGCCCAGGGGTAATCTGAAGAAGTGGAAGGAGGGGTATTCTAGGCAGAGGGAGCAGCATGCGTGAGAGCACAGGGGCCAGTGTGAGGACTGTGCTTTCAGGGGCCCGGCGGTATGGGCAGATGAAGGAGCTGTGCACGTGTACAAATGGTGAGGTGGAAACTGCAGGGTGTGAGCTCAGGAAGGCAACATGTAGCCAGACATGACAGGTCTTGAATACCTTGCTAAGCATCTACCTCAAAAGAGGTGGGGTGCCACAGAAGTGCAAGAGAATAACACAGTTAGATCTCTGACTTAAAAAGAACAATGAAAGCAGAAGGAGATGGGGGCAGAGACAGAGGGATGGATCACTTTTTTGGTAAGTTAGGTGTGAAATGATGGGGGCCTGAACAGAATTTAAATGGTTACCGTGGGGTTGTAGAGAGTGGGCCTACCAGGAGATAGATTTCTATAGCAGAATCCACAGTGATGATGACTAACAGGAAGTGAAGGCCAGGAAGGAGCTGGGGATCATTCGGTTTCCAGCTAGGTCAGTAGGAAAATGGCAGTTCCATTTACTGGCATAGGGAATAAGGAAGAGGAATTGTCTTTGGGAACAGGGAGTTCAGCTGGGGCAGAGGACTGCAGCTGTCTATAGAGTGTCCAGGTGGAGTTGTCCGTGAGTCCAGGCAGGAGATCTGTGTGCCCTTAGCCTACAGGTGTTAGGTGAAGCCATGAGAATGAGCCTAGCTCGGGACAACACATATTAGAAAAAGAGAAAAAGACGGGACCCTGGCAGAACCGTATTATTTAGGGAGTAGATGCAGGAAGACTGGGAAAGAGCAGCTGATAGGAGGAAGAAAAAGCAGAAGAGCCAGCATCAGTGAAGTCAAAGAAGGAGAGAATTTCAAGAAGGAAAAAGAGGGTCATGGCATCCAAGGCAGTGGGGAGGTCAAATAATACAAGTAAGGCTGTCACAAAGCCTGAAAAGTTTGTGCTGGATTTGGCAAATGAAATCATTAGTGACCTTGGACAGGATGATTTCAGGGGAGGAAGAGGGAAGCTAGACTGCAGAGGGGTAGAGGACCATGGATTACTCTTTAAAGAAGTCACCCTTAAAGAAAGGAGAGAAATTGGGCCATGGCTGAAAAAGGATGTAGGACTAAGAAGGGATCCTTTAAAAATAAATAAATAAATAAAATGTATTATTTCAAATAAACTTTTTAACTGTAGTTAACATATTAGTTTCAGGTGTACCACAAAGTGATTCAACCTTACATCATACATCACAAAATAAACACCGTTAAGTCTAGTCACCATACACAGGTAATACAATATTGACTGCATTCCCTATACTGCACTTCACATCTCTTCAAGTTCTTTATAACTGTTAAGTCTGTACCTTTTGATCCTCTTCACCTATTTCACCCATCCTTTACCCACCTCCTCTCTAGCAACCACCAATTTATTCTTTGGGTCTGTTTTCATTTTTTGTTTATTCATGTTTTGTTTTTTAGATTCTACATATAAGTGAAATCCTATGGTACTTCTCTTTCTTTGACTTACTTCACTTAGCATACCACCCTCTGCATCCATCCATGTAGTCAAAAATGGCAAGATTTCATTTTTGAAATCAGCTTATGGTTAACTAATATTCCACTGTGTATATCTATATATATCACAGTTTCTTTATCCATTCATCCACTGATAGATACATAGGTTGTTTCCATACCTTGACTACTGTAAATAATGCTGCAATGAACATAGGGGTACATTATCTTTTTCTGTTAGTATTTTTTTCTTCAGATAAATCCCCAAAGTGGAATTATTCGATCATATGGTTTTTGTTCTATTTTTAATTTTTGGAGGAACCTTTATGCTGTTTTCCATAGTGGTTGCACCAAGTATGTTCCCACCAACGGTGCATAAGGGATCCCTTTTTTTCTATATCTTCACTAACACTTCATTTCTTGTATTGATACTAGCCATTCTGAAAGGCGAGCCATCTTACTATGGCTTTGGTTTGCATTTCCCTGATGATTAGTGATGTTGAGTATCTTTTCATGTGTCTGCTATCTGTGTATCTTTTTTGAAAAAAATGTTTATCTTAGGTCCTTTGTCCATTTTTTAATCAGGTTGGTTTTTTTAATACTAATGAGTTTTTTATATATTTTGAATATTAATCCCTTATTGATTATATCATTTGTAAGTATCTTCTCCCATTCAGTAGGTTACCTTTCCATTTTATTGATAGCTTCCTTTGTTGTGCAAAAGCGTTTTGTTTGATATTGTCCTAATTGTTTATTTTTGCTTTTGTTGTCCTTGCCTGAGGAAACATCCAAAAAAATTTCTTCTAGTGTTGATTATAACTTCTCTCATTTCTGATTTTACTTATTTGAGCCCTCTTTCTTTTATTCTTGATGAGTCTGGCTAAAGGTTTATCAATTTTGCCAGCTCTTAGTTTCATTGATTTTTTCTATTTTCTTAGTCTCTATTTCATTTATTTCTGCTATGATATATATTATTGCCTTCCTTCTATTAATATTGGGTTTTGCTTGTTCTTCTTTTTCTAGTTCCTTTAGATCTAAGGTTAGACTATTTGAGATTTTTGTTTCTTGTGATAGGCCTGTATTGCTATGGACTTTCCTTCTAGAATTGCTTTTGCTGGGTCCCATAGATTTTGGAATGTTGTTTCCATTTTCATTTGTCTCAAGGTATTCTTTAAATTTCCTCTTTGATTTCTTCTTCTTTTTTTTTTTTTTAAGATTTTATTTATTTATTTGACAGAGAGAGGCACAGCGAGAGAGGGAACACAAGCAGGGGGAGTGGGAGAGGGAGAAGCAGGCTTCCCGCGGAGCAGGGAGCCCGATGTGGGGCTCGATCCCAGGACCCTGAGATCGTGACCTGAGCTGAAGGCAGACGCTTAACAACTAAGCCACCCAGGCACCCCCCTCTTTGATTTCTTTATTGACCCATTGACTGTTTAGTAGCATGTTGTTTAGCCTTTAAGTGTTCGTTTTTTCTAGGTTTTTTTTTGTCATTGATTTCTAGTTTCATACTATTGTGCTTGGAAAAGATGCTTGATAGGATTTCAATCTTCTTAAACCTATTGAGACTTGTTTTGTAGACTAACATGTGATCTATCCTGGAGAATGTTCCATGTGCACTTGGAAAAAATGTGCATTCTACTGTTTTGGGATGGAATGTTCTACTATATATATATCTGTTAAATCCATCTGGTCTAAGGTGTCATTTAAGGCCACTGTTTCTTTATTTTCTGTCTGGATGATGTATCCTCTCATGTTAGGTGGGATGTTAAAGTCCCCTACCACCACTGTATTACTGTCAATTTCTCCCTTTAGGTCTGTTAATATTTGCTTTATACATTTAGGTGCTCCTATGTTGGGTGCATAGATATTTATAAGTGTTCTATCATCTTGTTGGATTGATCCCTTTACCAGTGTGTAATGTCCTTCTTTGTTTTAAAGTCTATTTTGTCTAAAAAAAAAAAAAAATTAAAAAAATCTATTTTGGGAGCGCCTGAGTGGCTCAGTCGATAAGCGTCTGCCTTTGGCTTGGGTCATGATCCCGGGGTCCTGGGATCGAGCCCTGCATTGGGCTCCCTGCTCTGCGGGAGGCCTGCTTCTCCCTCTGCCAGTCCCCCTGCTTGTGTTCCCTCTCTCACTATGTCTCTCTCTGTCAAATGAATAAATAAAATCTAAAAAAAAAACAAAACTATTTTGTCTGATATAAGTACTTGCCACTTCAGCTTTCTTTTTGTTTCCATTTGCATGGAATATCTTTTTCCATTCCCTCCATACTTTCAGTCGGTATGTGCCTTTAGGTCAGAAGTGAGTCTCCTGTAGGCTATATATAGATGCGTCTTGTTTTCTTATCCATTCAGTTACCTTATGTATTTTGATTGGAGCATTTAGTCTATTTACATTTATTTATTTATTTATATTTATCTATCTATCTATTTATTTATTTATTTTAGAGAGGGAGTGCATGCTGGGGGGAGGGGCAAAGGCAAAGGAAGAGAGACAATCTCAACAATACCCTGCTGAGCATGGAGCCCGATTTGGGGCTCCATCCCACAAACTGGAGATCATGACCTGAGCTAAAACCAAGAGTCAGATGCTCAACCAATTGTGCCACCCAGGTGCCCCTAGTCATGTACTTATTGCCATTTTGTTAACTGTTTTCTGGTTGGTTTTGTAGTTGTTCTCTGTTCTTCCTTCTCTTGCTCTCTCCCCTTATGATTTGATGACTTTCTTTAGTGTTATGTTTGGATTCTTTTATCTTTGTTTTTTTGTGTATCTATTACAGGGTTTTGGTTTGTAGTTACCATGAATTTCATATATAACCCCCTATGTATATGGCAGTCTATTTTTTTTTTTATCGCAGGTATGTTTTATTTTTAATTTTATTATGTTAATCACCATACATTACATCATTAGTTTTTGATGTAGTGTTCCATGATTCATTGTTTGTGTATAACACCCAGTGCTCCATTCAATACATGCCCTCTTTAATACCCATCACCAGGCTAACCCATCCCCCCACCCCCTCCCCTCTAGAACCCTCAGTTTGTTTCTCAGAGTCCATAGTCTCTCATGGTTCGTCTCCCCCTCTGATTCACCCCCCTTCATTTTTCCCTTCCTACTATCTTCTTCTTCTTTTTTTTTAAACATATAATGTATTATTTGTTTCAGAGGTACAGGTCTGTGATTCATCAGTCTTGCACACTTCACAGCACTCACCATAGCACATACCCTCCCCAATGTCTATCACCCAGCCACCCCATCCCTCCCACCTCCCACCACTCCAGCAACCCTGTTTGCTTCCTGAGATTAAGAATTCCTCATATCAATGAGATCATATGATACGTGTCTTTCTCTGATTGACTTATTTCGCTTAGCATAATATCCTCTAGTTCCATCCACGTCGCTGCAAATGGCAAGATTCCGTTTTTTGTTTTTTTTTTTTATGGCTGCATAATATTATTCCATTGTGTGTGTGTGTGCGTGCGTGCACAACTTCTTTATCCATTCATCCATTGATGGACATCTCCCTTAACTAATTATTGTATATAAGTTGATATTATCACTTCTGTTTTTTACCCTTTATACTAGCTTTATAAATGGTCGACCCACTACCTTTACTATATATTTGCTTTTATTAGATTTTTTTCCTTCATAATTTTTTTTCTAGTTATGGCCTTTTCCTTTCCACTTAAAGAAGTCTCTTTAACATTTCTTATAAGACTGTTTTAGTGGTGATAAACTCCTTAAACTTTTGTTTGTTGGAAAACTTTTTATCTCTCCTTCAATTTTGAATGATAAACTTGGTGGATAGAGTATTCTTGGTTGTAGGCTTTTTCTTTTCAGTCTATATGCCTGAATATATAATGTCACTCCCTCTGGCCTGCAAAGTTCCTACTGAAAAATCATCTGATAATTTTATAGGGACTCCCTTATATGTAACTAGTTGCTTTTCTCTTGCTGCTTTTAAGATTCTCTCTTTAATTTTTGACAATTTTAATTATTATGTCTTGGTGTGGTTCTTTTTAGGTTCATTTTGTTTGGGGCTCTCTGTACCTCCTAGACCTGAATGTCTGTTTCTTTCCCCAGATTAGAGAGGTATCAGCTATTACTTCTTCAAATGAGTTTTCTGCTTCAAAAAGATTCTTAAAGTTGGGAGAGACTTGGGCACATTTATATGCTAAAATGAAGGTGCTAGTACAGGAGAAGCGATAGATAGAAAAGTAGGGATAACTGACAGAGCCTAGCCCTGGAATGGCCTAGAGAAAATGGGATGGGGACCCAGCTGGAAGCTCTTTCAAATATACATATTTGCACACATATGCACACACACATCTCCTGTATTTTCTTGATTTAATTGCTTCAGGTTTCTACTAAAATGTTATATAAAAGGTAGTTACTAATTTTTCCAGTGTTCCCTCTAAAAGTCAACATATTGGGAACCCAAAGCTACAAACTACCTGCAAGTAATCTAATTTAGCAGTCCTCTGGTAAACAGGATCTTTGCTACAGAAAGGGTGCTGCTTTTTGCTTTCTGACAAGGGTACTGTGTTTAGGGTTTTCTGTGATTAAGTGACCTTACTGCACTGCAGGGCTACTGACAATCAGATCTGACAGCATTTCTCCAGCAAGCCAACCCTGAGAACAGCCCTGCTCATGCCAATGCAAGTTCATCTGGTCAGTCCTGACATCAGAGCCAAAGGACAAATGTGTTAAGGGAAACTACATTACTGGCAGGTAGCACTATCAAATTCTCAGATACCAAAGAACGATGAAGAAACCTGCTAAAGAATCATGGAAATCAAGTAGAACAATCATTTCTAAGGCCAAAGTTTTCTATTTTACCAAGAAGGTAACTTAGGCTTCATTTATAGGTTGCTCGAATGAGAAAGGTGAGAAAAAAAATGAAAATTAACAAAGGAAAAAGGTCATATATGATTCAGAGTCCTTAATATTATGCAGTTGGTACTTGGGGTTAAAAAAGTAAGAGATAATTGCCTAAGAAATCAAAGGCAATGGTCTTTGCAAGAAAGGTAGAAGTCCTCATTCCATTTTGTACTTAGGACACTGAGTCAAATAAATGAAGATTCATTTAACTCAACTAATTTCTGAGGACTTCAATTCAGCCCCCACCAAGGTTTGATCTCATGAGAGAAGAGGGACTAGGTCATAGATCAGACTCGGAAGTAAGCAGACATCTGGCAGGATTTTGTAAGATTTAATAATATCACCATTTCCCTGAAGCTCAGTTCTTGGAGGTGCACAACTGGCATTTAAAAACCCAATGATTAAAATGTGAAGAAAAAGTTTATAATGGAAATATGTTAGCACATGTAAGAAGTTTTAAAGACAAGACCCATCTAAACACACACACACACACACACACACACTCACCCCACCAAAGGAAAACCTCCAATTTTGATTCTAAGTCAGAACTGTCTAAACGAAGAATAGGGATAGAAGAGCATAAAGAATAATTTTAAAAAGAAAACCATTTACTCAGGTAGCATTACTGTGTTTTCCAAGAATATGTGCTCTGGGTTGGGTAATTTGTGCTGAGTTGAGAGGCTTGCAATAGCACCCACACTGAAATCAGTACAAAGCACCATGAAGCATCCCCAAGGAGATGCAATTTGGTGTTCTTGATATGAGCTGCAAACTCTTCCTGAAATCGCTACATTAGGCTGAATGTGGACAGGAATCATATGTCTAGCCATGCTCCCAGCTAATGGAAAAACAATTTTAAATCAAAGGCAGATATTTCGATAGCAACCCATGTAGAAGAAACAAGCTTCGATCATTTCTCTAGATACCTCATTTTGCTAATCTCATTGGCTGAAAAAGTAGCAAGATTGCATCAGACATTATATCTTGGCAGACAGTTATGGGAAATAAGGGCCTCTTTTACCTGCTCATTCAAAAATTGTGCTTAAGTTTCTTAGTAACAATCTAAAGCCTGGAGTAGGAATACTTGGAAGTAATTTTGGTTGTGATTATTCTGGGGTCTGATTATAAGAGTGACAGACTGTATCTCAGTTATAGATCCTAGCTGAAAGTCGTAGAGTATTTTTTAACAGTTCCAAGAACTAACACTTTTTTGTTGTCCCTTAGAAAATGATTTTAGATAATTTCTGTATATTTCATTTCCTCAGAATAAGATAAAATCACTTTTTAACTTTCTGAAGGAATTCAGTAAATAAAAAGCTATATGTACATCATAATAAAATTAATACATAACTTGCCAGGATTCTTTTCACAGATTATTAATCTGTTTAGTTTTGAATGAATTGTCTTTTATAGACAGTCTGTAACTCCCTTTTAGAGTGTTGATATTGGCATATGATTTGCTAAATAAGATCTCTGAAGAAAATGAAGGGGGAGGAGCTATTAGATCAGGTTAGATGACTTGAAGACCTTAGAAGTTCTAGAAGTCACCCAAGGGAAAGGGAATTCTTAAAGTAGAATGAGAACAGTTGCTTTCATGTGTTTTAGTAGTTTTTGAAATCCTGATAGATTCATAATTTGTTGAGACTAAAGCCCCAACTGCAGCTAATGACGCTTTTAATCCACTAACTTGAAAAATAAAGCCACAAAATATAAGATTAAATCTTACAAAGAACAAAGAGTCCTATTCATTTACTGAACCTAAGAGTTATCTATACACTTAGAGTCCTGCTAATGCTTATTCTTCTAAAATTCAACATTAACTAGTCTTTGTTGGCCAATAATTGTACAGTTAGATCTCAAATTTTGCTTATAAGATAGTCCTCCCACGCAGGTCAGGGACATGCCAAGTCATGTCTGTATAGATTGTGTTTTAAGAATTAGGCTGCCCTAAGAGATATGTCTTAATAAGCCAGCCTCCTAAATTAAGCGTATTCAATTCCCAACACCATGCAATCTTTTCTCTTTGTAACAGATAACCCTTATACCTAATATGTCCGATTTTTTTTGGCGGGTGGGGGAAGTGGGTGGGGGAAGAGGATGTGTTGCTATGAAATGATCTCTCTCAGTTTATTATCAGTTCATGCATGCTTTTGGGTACACTAAGTAATATCCTCATTTACTTTTTCCAAGATCAATGTTATGTAGGTATGCTCACACATCAAAGCACCGTTTTTATTTAGTGAATCATGCTTAAGACAAATATTTACTGGCATAAAAAGATGTTCACAGTATACCAAGTGCAATGATTGGGTTAAAAGTAGTATGTACAGTATGAAACCATTTTAATGGGGAAAAAATAGTCTGTGGAGGAAAAAGTCTGAAAAGATATGTACCAAAGTGGTAAGATAACGGATGGCTTTATTTTTGTTTTCTATAATGACCAGTATTTTTTTGTAGTAAGAAAAAAGTAAGTTTGACCAAATTAAGTGGGTGGAATCTTGGGAACTATTTTATTCATTTAGCTAATTTGTTCAACAAATATTGATTAGCCCTCACTATACATCAGGTATGGGTCTAAGCCCTGGGGATACAGCAGTGAACAAAACAGATAAAAAGCCATGACCTTTCGTAGCTTAGATCCGGTGGGGAAAGCAGGCCCCTGCATATGGCTGCAGAGACTGAGCAAAGCACAGCCTCCATATCCATGCATGACGGCCCAAGAGACGGAGACAGACAAAATACCATGTCATATGGTAATAAGCAAGAAAGAAGACAGGAAGTGTGGGGGTGGAGGGAGAGTCAAGGATACTTCATTAAGGTGACAGTTGTGTAAAGACCTAAAAGAGGTAAGGAAGCAACCCTGCAGTTATCTGGGGAGAGGAAAAACAAGGACAGAACTCACACAGGACCCTGCTCAAAGACCAGAAAAGGCCGGTGTGACCAGAACAGAGGAATGAGGGGACAGGTAGTGGGAGGTGAGGGCAAAGAGGTGACTGAGGAGGAGACCGTACATGGCCTTGGCTTTTACCTGGAGTGAGAGGTGAAGCTATTCGTCTGGATGAGGGGTGACGTCATCTAACCTACACATGAGCTCTAGCTGTAGTTTCAGAACAGACTGAAGGGGGAGACCAGTTACGGCACTAAGGCAGGAGAAAGAGGCCAGTGGCTGGGACCTGGGTGGTAGCGGTGGAGGTGGGGATGAGTGGATGTATTTTGAAGGCGAACCCACCACAGGATTGGCTGAGGCACTGGCTGTGGACACGAGAGAGAGGTGTTCGGCGTGAGCAACAGGGCGGCTAGAGGTGCAGGGGCCGGTCAGCTAGACGAGGTGTGCAGCAGGCACAGTTCGCAACAGCAGTGGGCTCAGGAAGATTAGTTCTGCCTTGGGCATATGGAGTTTACGATGCTGGCGAATGGCCAAAGGACATTACAACCTTTGTACTTAGCCTCCCCTCAACTCTCTAGAAAGACAGCTTTCCCCGGGGCTAACAAAGGAAGGAGTGGGAAGAGAATCTTGGTAAATCAGATGACACTGATAAGGACTAGAGGAAGAGCTGAGCAAGCTGCTAAATTTGGCAGTGCCAGTCTGATGGGATACACATCCATACACTCATTTTTTTTTTTTCCTGGTACTCACCTGGATAAATTAATAAAAATGAGAATCTTGGGTGCCTGGGTGGCTCAGTTGGTTAAGCGACTGCCTTCGGCTCAGGTCATGATCCTGGAGTCCCGGGATCAAGTCCCACATCGGGCTCCCTGCTCAGCAGGGAGCCTGCTTCTGCCTCTGACCCTCCCCCCCTCTCATGTGCTCTCTCTCTCTCATTCTGTCTCAAATAAATAAATAAATAAAAAATCTTTAAAAAAAAATGAGAATCTTTATGATAGAAATTTCTCACTATTTGGGAAAGTTGATATTTCAGTGAGAACTAATGCTGAATATAATTATAATTTCGAGAAAAATGTGAGACCAAAGACCAGAAAAGGTGGTTTAAAAGGTAGCAGAATCACGTTTGTTGTTCTCTTGATACTCCCAAGTTGAGCTGTTAAACAAGCAGGACCAAATGTTCCCCAGTGTAATTCTGTCCTAAGCAATTGGGAGAACAGGCATACTATTCCCTATCGGCCCCCAACTAGCGTTGGAGAGAAACTAGTTTTAAATTTATCTCACAGTAGGAACTTTGGATTCACCAGGTACCCAAGTTCCCAAACCACATTAATTTCTAGAATGTCTTTCCCTGGACTAAATGGTGTACTTTAACACTCAGAAGAAAATATAGGACTTAAATTTCTGAAAGCTAGTCCAAATAGCTGGTGTCAGTCTGATGATATTTTCAGCAGTCCAAGGTAAAATGAGGAAAAGATAATAGAATGAATTTTAAAATGTATTTTATTTATTTTTTTAATTTATATTTTTAAAGTTTTTATTTGTCAGGCAGAGAGAGAGTGAGCACAAGCAGAGGGAGTGGCAGGCAGAGGGAGAATTCTGCAGGCTTCCCACTGAGCAAGGAGCCTGATGCAGGACTTGATCCCAGGACTCTGGGATCATGACCTGAGCTGAAGGCAGATGCTTAACCAACTGAGCCACCAGAGCAGAATGAATTTTAAAATCTATTTGATTTTAAAAAGCTGTATGGGGCGCCTGGGTGGCTCAGTTGGTTAAAGCGACTGCCTTCAGCTCAGGTCATGATCCTGGAGTCCCAGGATCGAGTCCCACATCGGGCTCTCTGCTCAGCAGGGGTCTGCTTCTCCCTCTGACCCTCTTCCCTCTCATGCTCTCTCTCATTCTCTCTCTCTCAAATAAATAAATAAAATCTTTAACAACAACAAAAAAAAGCTGTTTGATTTGAGATCATTTGCCTTTTTAAAAAAACTTTACTATGTTCTTTCATGAAATGGTGAGAAATAGGCGGTAATGTTTATTTTGGTAAAAAATATACATATATCTAACAACCCTGTAGACGTCTCCATTTTTTTTTTTTTAAGATTTTATTTATTTGAGAGAGAACATGAGTGAGAGAGCAGAAGCAGGGGGAGCAGCAGAGGGAAAGGAAGAAGCAGACTCCCCAATGGGCAGGGAGTCCGATGCGGGGCTTGATCCCAGGACACTCGGGTCATGACCTGAGCCGAAGGTAGATGCTTAACTGACTGAGCCACCCAGGCGCCCCAGATATCTCCATATTCTTGTTTAAATTTACAGGTCTGTGAAAAGGGAAGGTCTGGTAAATGCCGACCTAGAGAAAACGTACTCGTTAACGCTAACCAGTTGTCATGCCTTGCTCTCCTAGGCTGACTGAGCAACTGTGAGCATAGGAGTGCGTGTGTCAGCAAGCCCACCTTCCCCCTCATTGGGACATCACTGTCTGCCACCTCCCTGCTGCCTGCCTTCCCTCTCTTCTACATGACCTCAGTCAAGGCTTTAGGAGAATTAGAAGTGGTTCCTCTTAAGAGTCTAGAGACCTCTGGCCATCGCCACCACCAAGAGCAAATGTCCTGGGGAGAGCTGCAGTGACCTGGTTCTGAGTGGGGAGGGAGGGACTCTGCTGCTAACCAGCTTTGTCACCTCAGGCAAGTCACGTAGCATCTCAGAGTCACAGCTCTTTCTCTTCTTTCTAAATACCCTCTGTTTCCTGTAAGGAACAAACAATATATTTATGGGAAAGCACTTTTTAATTGATAAAACCTTAATTACCTTACATGGGCCCAGGTACCATCATAAATAAATGAAATGGGCTGGGGAGAAGAAAACAGGGCCGCAATGTAGTCTCTACTGAATGACCCTGGGTTTGGGGAGAACAGGAGCAGGACAGACTATGCACAGTGGAGCATCCAGGATCTAATGCTGACTGTCCTCAGCGATACCAGGGGGCTTCATTGTGTACACATGAAAACTCCTGGTTATTTAAATGTTAGCAACTAATTCACAACTTTAAAAGCCAGGAGACCATTCCTGAAAGGCCAAACAAAACATGTCTGAGGGCCAAATTTGGCCCTGAGGTGCCTGTTGGTGACATGTGATCTACACACACATCCTACCGTTCCTGTTGTTCAGCGGGATATATAGGGCTGGGACCCCCTACCAGTTCTTCTCAGTGTCCCTCCCAAAGACTTCCTTCCCTAAGGCTGCTGATGTGTGTGTGTGTGGTTGTGTCCTCACAGTGCTAAGATTTTCCAGAGAGTTCTTCATGTACCTTCATGTGTGGACACTGTAAATAACTCTTCTCATGAAAAGTTAACTGGGCCTTAAACCAATCCAACAGGGTCACCATCTGGAAGTCCTCAGGAACAGTGGATTGTCAGCACTGTAAACATTTTAGACTTCACGGAAGACACTGACTTTTTCTAAACTAATCATCCCTGCCAGTCAAGATTTGCAGTATGGGTTCAAGAACAAGGCATTCATTTAACAACAATAACAGGAATACTGAGGATGAAGAGCGGGCGGTCATCATAATGAAAGGCCTAAAAGCAAACTGTGACTTCCCTAATAAGGCGACAACCAAAGTTAGCTCTCTGGTGGGGGTGCACCAATACGATTAATCAGTCTGTTTTCAGTTTTCTCACGACAGCAATATTAACAGTTTGCTTTATTCTGTTTATATGGTGCTGACAGGTCTTCAGCATGTTGGGCCTCCTTGCTGGAGATTAATGGCTACTCCTATACGGAGGTAAAAACCAGGCAAGGAGAAAACGCCTTTCACAACTAGATGAGATCTGGCTTCTCCTGCTCTCTTTTGTTCCCTGCTGCATATCAAACTCCTCTTAATTTCTATCAAGGTTACACAAGATTAGTTGTATCTAGGAGCTTCTTCTTATGTTTAAATTCCACTTTAAATGTTGTGTCCCCAAGTGAAACAAAAACAAAGGGAACCTTAAATATTACTTCTGGATAAGTTTATCATCTCTCTTATCAAGAGTGCAGTTGGCTCATTTTGTTTTTAAAATGCCAGACTCCTTATAAAGGTAAAAGATAGGTAAGAGATGGCCTCTGGTGACAGGAATTTCAGCATCTATGGTTATTTAGTGCACACTTTAAGAAGAAGGCAGAAATGATATTAAGTATGGCCCAGCTGCAAGAAGTATGGGCATCCCAGAAAATCTTAGACCTACTGCACTAAATAGTCCTCTATTTCAAAACAAAAAGATTTGAAATAACTCAAGACCAGCCCCCTGTAAGTACTGCTTGTGTCCTGGTATCCTTTCCTCTGTGCCAAGGTGGGAAGACATGGTAAGCCCAAACGTTATTTTAACAGCATATAAATATAGAGAAACGAAGATAATTTTTCTTTTTTTAAAATCAATGTGCCTCCTCTAGGGTTCTGTAGGAATCTCATTCTTTGGTCTTAGGGAACCTCCTGCCCTACCCATTTTTATGCAACAACTGCATGAATAAGTATGCATCAAATACCCAGGAACCTCAGATCCTTGGCCAGGGTGAGCTCTCCAACCCACTTCCTCTGGCTCACTCCTCTCCTGACATAGGAACAGGAAAAGGGGACTGATTCCAGTAGACAGGGCATCAGGGGCGGCTTTTAAGTGGAAACTTCTAACAAAGATTTTTAAAGCCAGAGATAAGAACATTCTAGGATAATAAAGCAGTATTTTTTTTTTAAGATTTTATTTATTTATTTGAGAGAGAGAGAATGAGAGAGAGCACATGAGAGGGGGGAGGGTCAGAGGGCGAAGCAGACTCCCTGCTGAGCAGGGAGCCCGATGCGGGACTCGATCCCGGGACTCCAGGATCATGACCTGAGCCGAAGGCAGTCGCTTAACCAACTGAGCCACCCAGGCGCCCTAAAGCAGTATTAATAATAGTATTTATTGAGTGCTTACTATGTATAAGCACTATTGTACGCACTTCAGTTGTAAAAAAAAAAAAAAAAAAAAATTTAATTCCCACGACAGAATGCATTAAAGGAAGTTAAATCGTGTTTGAAGTACAAGATATTTGACAGTAGACCAATATACTGGACTAGATTTGCACAGATCTTGAATTCCATACTTAATAATCTGCCTGACATGAAGGTTCAATGGGAGAGGGAAAAAACTGATGTGAGGCTAGTCTGAAGGATACTGCAATAGTCCTGAGACTCCAAGCCAGGGTGGTACATTGAAAGTGAAAAGGAGAAGAAAGATTTGAGACTTATGCCCAAAACACAACCAACTAAACTTTTTTTGACTGCTTTGATTTTTTAGTTCATCTATTCATTCATTCAGGAATTATTTTTGAGGGTTGCAGATAGGTGAGTCACTGTGCTAAAGGACATCTAAGGAAGAAATAAAATCCAAAGATTGACTCCTTCCTCAAAATTGGGCTACTAGCCATTATTCAGTGGTCTCAAGTGATACCCCAGCAGACATCTGTCCATCCCTTCCTCCTTCCTTCCATTCAAAACTTACTGAGTTTTGGTCATGAACAAGTGAGGAAAGAAAAAAAGACTGCTGTCTTCATTTTCATAGCCCTAGGAGTATCTTTCTAGAACTTCCATTCCTTTTCTGGTGGTCTGGCCATAAGGTGCAGGACATGGTGGTAAACCACCAGAACAGCATAGGTATTCTTAGTCATCCAAATGAAGAGAGGATCTATTTACTTTCTAAATGTATGCCCTGATGTGGCATATTTATCCAAAGCAAAACATCGTATCAGAAAGGTATCTAGAGGCACACGTCTGGGTGGCTCAGATGGTTAAGCATCGGCCTTTGGCTCAGGTCACGATATCAGGGTCCTGGGATGGAGCCCCCGCATCAGGCTCCCTGCTCAGCGGGGAATCTGCTTCTCCTTCTCCCTCTGCCTCTCTACCTGGCTTGTGCTTTCTCTCTCTCTCTCAAATGAATAAATAAAATCTACACATGGGAATCACGTCAGATACTTTTTTTTTTTTTTTAAGATTTTAATACTGTCTAGAAGTATAGGCACAAGAAAAACTAACTCTGAGCAAAGCCAAAGGTGAATAGAACAAACATACTTTGAACATTAAAAATCTTGTATCTAGTTCAGTTGGTAAATTGGAGACCTATAATCCTATCGTCTTTCAGGGAAAGCCCTGATCTGTTAAAATTAAGATTGGCCTAGACTTTATAAGAATAAATCCTGACCATTTTCTAGTGCTTTCTGAAAAACAACGAGGTAATAGAATGACTACCACTGAGAGGTATTCTGCTTTATGGCAGCTGCCTTTTCATTACTATTTTATGAGAGCGTGTCTAGATGTTATGTATTCCTCACTATCTACATTTAATTCTTTTTAAAATGTCTTCTGGGGTTATGTCAGTTTCTTTGGATCTAACCAGATCTCAAATAACAAACTAGAGCACTTTAATATTTTCCAAAGGTTCTTTTGCATGTAGGCTCACCTCCAGAAACCATGACTAAGGTATGCTTTCGGTCATTTCTATTAAAACATTAAAAGGTATTTTTAGGGACCTATGAACACCATCAACAATTATCTCGAGTGTAAGCTAGTTCATATATGCCAAGGGTGAGACTTGAAATGCCAATAAAATCTAACTGTAAAAGAAGGAATTTGATGAGAGCAGGCAAATTTTAACTTCACAGTTTTACTTTGAGGATCTGAACCTGGTATGGACTTGTGTGTTCTATGAACTCTGTGATAACTAAGCTATGGAAGAACAGCCTGCATAGACAGGGACATGAAAAGGCAGAATCCTGGGCCTGTGCATCTTAATCCAGCCTCCACGGTCTGCCTCACTTACCACTCCCGTTTCTGTCTGGAAAGTAAGATCTGAACAACCACCTACTTATTTCCACTGAAAAATGTCTTTAAGTTATGGAATAGTTCAAACATGCTCGTTTTACAAATGGAACTAGGAAAAGTGTGAAACACTCCAGAAGTGATCAGTGAGGACACTCCCGGGATTATCAAGTTAACCTAGGGGGAAGAGCAGTCTTCACTGTTGTGGGAAACTAGTTCCCTGGGTGAAAAGCCTTCAGTTGTGCTCAGATACTGCTTTCATTGTTCTGGGCTCAACCGGAGAGGGCTTTGGAGGAAAAAAGTCAAAGATGAGCCTAGAGGGAGAGCCACAGAACTCGAGAGGGTGCGCACCGCGAAGGCCGGGGAGGCCATCTGACCACCCTCCCCTGGCGGGCGGGAGAGGAAAAGCAAGTGGAGCTGCCTGACCCGTGACCTACCTGCGGCGCAGGTCCTCGGCCACAGCCGCCCGGCAGCTGAACAGGTAGGCGCGCAGAGACTTCAGCCGCTGCCGCAGCCGCACCACGGTGGCCAGGGGCTCGGCGTGGCGGTACAGCATGGGGTTCTCCTGCTGGATGTCGATCAGGGGCTCTTCGTACACGTACTCCAGAAACTCTTTGGCCTGCTTAGATACCTACGAAATAAACTTTCTCGGTCAGCCTGGTGAATCATCCAGCTTGCCACACCTCCTCCAAGTAGGAACCTGAGTTTAAATATCAGAGTCACATTATTTTTTTTTTACTTCTACATTTTTTTTTATTATGTTACGTTAATCACCATACGTTACATCGTTAGTTTTTTTTTTTTTTTTTTTTAAGATTTTACTTATTTATTTGAGAGAGAGAGACTGAGAGAGAGAGAGAGCATGAAAGCGGGGAGGGTCGGAGGGAGAAGCAGACCCCCCGCCGAGCAGGGAGCCCGATGCGGGACTCGATCCCGGGACTCCAGGATCATGACCTGAGCCAAAGGCAATCGCTTAACCGACTGAGCCACCCAGGCGCCCAACATCATTAGTTTTAGATGTAGTGTTCCATGATTCCTTGTTTGCATATAACACCCAGTGCTCCATGCAGAACGTGCCCTCTTTAATACCCATCACCAGGCTAACCCATCCTCCCACCCAAAGTCACATTATTTTCTGAACAAGCCAAGAGAAATAGCCCATAATTTAACTAAATATAAATTTTGGCTTTTCTTTCTCTCCTCCAGAAACTTGTAAAAGTAATCTTGCATGGAAAGGAATTCATTAATTCTGAATCTTGATTATACGAATCTACATGTGATAAAATGACACAGCACTATACAGACCCAGGATACCCATGTTCACTTCTGGGGTTTTTCTGGTTTTTTGTTTTTTGTTTTTTTGTTTGTTTGGTTTTTCTGATATTGCACCATAGTGATCTAAGATGTAACGAATGGGAGAAACTGGGTGAAAGGTACACAGGACCCCCTTTATCTATGCAACTTCCTGTGAATCTATAATCATTTCAAAACTTAACATTGCTGTTAAGAGTCTTAATTTTTCATTTTTAAAAACTATACATGTATATTCTGTACTACTTTTATAAGTAGCCACTTTTTTTTTTTTTTTTAAGATTTTATTTATTTGACAGAGAGGGACACAGCGAGAGAGAAAACAAGCAGTGGGAGAGGGAGAAGCAGGCTTCCCGCAGAGCAGGGAGCCCGATGTGGGGCTCAATCCCAGGACCCTGGGATCATGACCTGAGCCGAAGGCAGCCGCTTTACGACTGAGCCACCCAGGCGCCCTATAAGTAGCCATTTAAAAAAACAGATTAATCATGTACATATTACAAAATTCAAAAGGAATAAAAGGATAGCCTAAAACGATAATTTGTATAGAAAACAGGCTCAAAAAACACACTTTAGTGAACAGAAAGGCACGCTCTTAGAATAACTTTGAGCTTGGGCTGACTGTCTAATCCATCCATCCAATTCTATATCCACTTCTGGTAGTAAACATCAAGCCTATGAAAAGGTGATTTTAAAATGTCATTGTCATTAGAGTAGAAACACAATGCATCCAAGATACAGAGGGAGTAGGTTAAATAATGTGTAACAAGTGGGGAATTTGGGGGAATCGTTACATACCGATTCACCAGATACTGAGATGTGGACTGGCTAATGATATGTAGATTTGGTTTAGTTTCTATTTATGGAAGGTAAAACCTCTCTAAAAAGTTTCCACCAAAACTACTCTAGTACTGGGAGTAATGATAGAATTCAACATTAAAAAAATTCTGCTTATTAAAAAGAAAATTGAAAATCCACTATGCTTTACAGTCCAGCCTAGAAATTTATTAATGAAGATAAATAGGATACAGTCTGTACCCTCAAGGGGCTCACTATTTAGTATCACAGATAAATATTTAAAATAAAAACTACATGTAGCACGTAGCCTGTCTTCTAGTACAGAAGAAATACAGATGAGGTTCACTGGGAGCTTAAAGGAAGGAGAAATCAACTGTCCTGGGGGGAAGGGAACCCCTGACAAACCAGGCCACACTGCCTAAGGTCTAGAAGGATAAACAGAAATTCACTTGGTGGGCAAGGATGGGACAGAGGAGAGTACCACAACTAGATACAACCATGAAATACAACCCCTGCAGTATAAATAGGTGATAACTAAATGTACAGCTATTGTATGTTGATTAAAACACATTTATGTAATTTAATATAAAATAGAACTCATATAAAAGTTTGTCATAGAGAGATACAAAAGCATTGATTTTTTTTTTAAATAAAGTCTCATTTTTTTTTCCTTATTAGCAATTTTTGAGGTACCTGTTGTGTGATCCTTTGGGGGTCCTGCAGTTACATAGCTGGTGAAGTTTACAGTCTGCACATCAGCTCACAAAGAGGCATCTGGAATTAGCCAAAACCTTTCACTACTTAACCAGATGGGAAATAACAGTTGGCAAGGATAAATAATGCTTCACTCTGAGGCATTGAGACACAGGTACATGCCAGATAAATACCATAGCAGGCATTAGTGGAGAATAAAGTAGGCAAGGCCCTGTCCTCATGTAGCTCAAGGTTCGGTAAGAAAGACAGAATTGGGTTCAAATATTTTATTTATCATGGTTAAATATTTGCTATATTTAAATATCTTAAATGGGGAAAAAACGGATAGTGTTCTGGGAAATGAAGTACAGTCCACTTGAAACTGTTGCTGAAAAATGATGTATTGTACAATTCAATTAGTCTTTCTGGCTCTATTGAGCAGTGTTTATACTGAGTCAGGGCCCTGCTGAATTAGGTTAACAATACTACCTTTTAGTAGGTGAACAGAAGGACAAAGGGCACTGGCCAGTCTCCCAGGCCTGAAAAGGCTTCTCTCTTCAGGTGGTACTTAAGCCCAAAAGGGGGGAAAAAAAAAGTCTTTTTCAGAGACAAGTAA
Organism: Mirounga angustirostris; assembly: GCF_029215605.1. NCBI lineage: Eukaryota > Metazoa > Chordata > Mammalia > Carnivora > Phocidae > Mirounga > Mirounga angustirostris. The sequence continues at coordinate 167,664,187 of NW_026991711.1, forward strand.
AAGCAGTGAGACAAATGGGACAGCAGCTGCTGACATCAGTGTTCATAAGCTGAAATTACTAAAAACAAAAACAGAGCTAGTTTCAATAATGTCTAAGGCACTGCTTCATGAAGTTATTACCCAGGGTTAAGAATACAGAGCATACTGTGACTGCGGCTGCCCGAGTAGGTGAACGAACCCTGCAACACTGAGCCATGTTTTTGGCAGCATGGCTGAGCACACGCTCACTTTTGAGAATCCACCACTTGTAACTATGTAAGGGAATTTTTGAAAGAACTAAGAATTTGGCATAAAATGCTACTTTTGCAAAAGAGAGTGCTGTATCCCCACTGATTTCCTAAGTTCTAAATAAGCCTGCACACTGGTATAAGGATTCCACTTTCAAACTCACTGTAATTAGAAAGCTTTTTTTAAAAGATAATGTTAAATATATAGTTACTTAGGGAAGGAAGCCAGTGATACTCTTTTAAGTGAGAAAGTTTCTTTCCTGTTAACAGAAATATTACATAAATTATATGTGAACACCAATTATATTCCACCTAAGAGCTAAGAGCTACTGTCCTATTTCTTGCCAAATTATGAAAACCATGAAAAGCCTGAGTGCTTTTCTGATGTATGTAAAAATTCAGCTCATAGGTGCAGATGGATGGGCCCAATACATTTTCTAAAAATGGTTTTGGTTGGCATTCTTTTCCATGATCCCATTCCATTCACATTAGAAACAACTTTTATAGGGCCAAGAGTTCATTTTTCAAACCTACTGACCTTTGGTATTTTAATGTTTAATATAATTTCTTTCCACGGCTTTTTAAGCTTAAAACCAGACTAATTTGAGCTATAAGAACTCAAGTCTGTGACTTGATTTTGTTGCAGTTTGTGAACTGATGCCCCCTTGACAGTGGTGCAGTCTGCGTGATCCAAGCGCTGAGGAGGAAGTCGAGGCCGACTGCTTCTCCACACCTCACACACAGGAGTTGGAGCAAACAGCAAGTGGGTTATCATCAGCTACAAATTATAAGGACCCAATCTGCTCTATAAACATACGTATTTACAAATAAACATTATTTGAGAAGTAACCATCATTGGTATAGATTTAAACATAATACTCCTTTTGTTAAGCTGGTGACTGCTACCTCTTAAAAACCGAATTCTCAGATGTTCAGGTTTACGTAATTCTGAGAAAGAGGTTCTGGAATGGTGTCCTGGTATGTTCCCCCACAAAAACAGCCCCGGGTAAGAAAACAATGGAGCAGAGGGAATGTTTACCCAGAGACAGCAGTTTGCAGATGATGTGGTGGGGGTGGGAGTAGGGAGGAGTTCAGTTTTTGTTAAGGGAGGAGAATGCATTAGAATAAAACAGATGAGAACATAATTTTAGAATAACAACTGGGACAAACAGTCTGGTTCCATTTTTCTCAGCAGGTGTTCCAAGGAACACCGGTCCCACAAAAATGGTGCTCTGAGGTCCAACAAGAAAAATGCCACATGCCACATTCTTCTCTTAGTGATTCAGTGTAGCATGTTAGCCTATGAAAGCCTGCGGACATGGTGTCTGCGTCACGTGCTTAGCCCAGCAATTTCCCAAACCTATCTGCAGACAAGGCAGCTATTTAGTGTTGTGCTGGCCTTGTACTGGGGGCGGTAGGGGATGAAACTCAGTCTGGGCCCTGCTTACCAACTGGAGGAAGGGGCCTCTATCTCTAACTCCTTCCAATCTCTTGCCATCCTGTGAGCTCCCAGGGCTGCATTCTCTTGAGGCGCCCTGTTCCAATTACAAAGCTGGCCTGGCTGAGACCCTCCTATAGAACCCTCTTTTTGCAGAACACCTATTAACAAGCACAGCACTTGTTAATGCTCCATGGAACATATTTTGAGAAATGCTGAATTAATATACTTAATAGAAAAAAAATACTGAATCCAGAGAGCTTAAGTGACTTATCTGTTCAGATCTCTGGATACCCTGTTCTGTGCTTTTTAGCATTATTTATATTCACAGTTCTTTTTATTCTTTAATAACTCTACCATAAACTATCTATTCGTCACTCCTCAAAGGAGGGGATCCCTGTCCAGGTTCTGTCCTTCCCTTTTCCTAAATACAAAGTCAAGGGACTACAAAGGGAGACTAACCAATGATGTAATTTGAAAGTATGCTGGCCATTTGATTTTAGCTATGAAACAAAAATTAAAGTCCAGTAACCCGTCATTTATCTAGAAGTCACTTATTTGTGTATTTGTTTACTAGTCTTTCTCCCTCCTTTGGAATACGAGCATTCACAAGGCAGAGACTGTCCCCACTGCCTCCAACAGTGAGCGTGGTGGGTGTTCGACAAATACTTGCTGAAGAAATGGATGAGTGCTTTACGATGCTCTGGCTGGGACCCTGAACCACACACTCCTAACAGCTCGGCTAGTTGTTCCTAAGCTCACCACAGCTTTAGAGTTAAGAAAGTAGAAAAGGGGAAGGACAGCCCAAGGCAGCACAGTCACACCAGAAGTGACAGCGGAAATCTTGGTACTAAGGAAGAAAGGTGCCTGCAAGGAGATACGGTGAAAGTGCAGCACACAGTCCTGGCTGAGGACAATCTGGAACATGCGGCAAGCTAAAAAATGTACAAACCTACATCTAGGAAGGTGTCCTCAGTCTCACTTGTGAATGAAAGTACTTACAGTCAAAATGATGTATCAAGTTATTCATTGAATCATTATCTATAATACCAAAAGACTGAAAAAACAAAATCATCCAAGAAAGGCCTGGTTAGATTGTCGTGTGTGTATAAAAATGTGTAAAATTCATGACTGAATATGGAGTGGCTATACAAAAAAAGAAAACAGGAAAAGAAAGCAGGTAAGCCCCAGATGAGGGATATGATCTAAGTGGAAGGGAGGGCTCTCCAAGAGCTGCATGTAGATCATCTATTGCCACTGTTGTGTGAATAAGCACACGTACATAAAATACCTGTGGAAAGAGGGCACCTGGGTGGCTCAGTTGGTTAAGTGACTGCCTTCGCCTCAGGTCATGATCCCGGAGTCCTGGGATCGAGTCCCACATCGGGCTCCCAGCTCGGCGGGGAGCCTGCTTCTCCCTCTGACCCTATCCCCTCTCATGCTGTTTCTCTCTCTCTCTCTCTCAAATAAATAAATAAAATCTTAAAAAAAAAAAAATACCTGTGGAAAGATACACAAGAAAAGAGTAACTGGTTGCCTGTGGGAAGAAGAAAATGATAGGTGGGAGGGAGATTATCTATGTATACATGCCCTTTGTACTTTTTGAATCTTGAAATTTGTGGAAGTATATTTGAAAGAAGAAGAAATAAAAATATAGCAGTGCAAGGCAGTTTCCTTACGGAAGGAAGTTTCCTTATGGTAGCCTTCTATACCACATTAAACCACACTGAAGTAATCACAGGACAGAACAATCATAATTCTGAGGCATTAAAAAAGGCAAGTTTCTAATATGTATTTTCTGAAATAGAATATATGGAGCTAAGTGACAGTTAATCATTTTAAAAATACTAAAAGTAACAATCACATTACTGAAAATTTGGAGAATAAAGATCAGGAAAGAAAAAAAAAAATCACAATCTTATCACAGTAAAATAACCACTTATTGCTTTGGTATAATGTATTCTTCCCTGTATTTTCGCTTGTGTTCATTGTGAAAATTCATGGTGAAAGTCTTACTAAAATCAATCCCAACATAATGCTTCTTGGTCCTCTTAAAACAGGCACTGGGGGCTAATGGAGAAGGAATCAGGAGATCTTAAGGTTAATTGCAATTTGTTCGCAAAATCTCCGAATGACCCTGAACAAGTGGTTTTTCCCATCAGCGAGCTGCTCTCCAGCTCTGTGAGAACAGTACAGCTTGCCTTGAATGCCTCTCAAGATGTAGAGATAGGAAATAGTTTATGTAACATGGAAAACCCCTAGCTAAATGGAATGTGAATATTCAGGCTAGGACACAAAAATATTTTTTAAAAGTACAATAGTAGGGAACTATTTAGGAAGAGCTGAGGCCAAGTTTGAGGTCCTCACCACCTCTGTGTCATGCTTGATATTTTTGAATGGGAGGGTGGACAGTAGGGGGAAGGTTGTCTTCAAAGAGAATTTCATTAGAAAATGGCTACAGAACTTGAGGATAAGGTTTAGCTGCTGGGTAATCCTGGAGCTCAATTCAATTTGCAGGATGTATACCAGAAAATAGATGAAATCCTGCTTTAAAAATAATTAGGAGTATTATTACTCCAGAGGGTAGACAAGGAAACGTTTCAGATGACAGATTTCAATCAGCTCTGCAAAACCATTTTTTCCACTCTCTTAAATGGATATTCAAGCCAGTCACGTACTTCTTATTAAGGATAGGAGGCAGATCTAGCAGAATGATGTCTGGTCTTGGAAACTGATAGGTCTGAATTGATCCTCACAATTAGAAACATTAAGTTAAATCCTGGTGTCTGAGCAAAGACAGACAGATCCTGGACTAAATGGAAAATAGTTACTTAATGCCAGTGAGAGATGATCCTGATAAAATTGACCAGCTCTGTTCTTGCTTTAAAATCTTCCCTGGTCCACTGAGAATCTGGAAGGGAAGGTCCGACAAAGGAGATATTCCTCATGTACAAGGGGGATAAAGCAAGGGTACCTAACACCTTCAATTAGTTACTTATCCTCTCCACATCAAACCTTGTCATCTGAATGACCAGCATGGCAAAATGTCTGCTCTAGAGAAAAAGACTGCAAGCGTCCGTGATGGCTAAATTGATGGTTTCAATGGCTCACTGCACACAGATCTGGATCTCCTCCACCAATTCACATCTTTGTAAGCCATGCCTGATTTTCAGACTTTCCTCATTTAGCACCACCTCTTCTGTTTTAACTCCCTGGAGTGGTGCATATTCTGTTGGCAAGTGCCACTAGCCTAAGTCCCGGGTGAGCGCGGGGCTGGGCTTGCCTCCCTCACTTGCACTCTATACACCTCTCTTGGCTGTCAAAGCTCTGCTCTAAGCAGATTAATCTAAATAATGTAAATCAAACTCAACTCTAAATACACTTTTATCTAATACACACATGGCAAATATATTTATAGCCTCTATTCAGAGTGTCAAGTACAAGATGCAGAGGAGAGAATGATAACTCCGTCTGGGAGAGGGGAAGGAAAGAACCGGGAGAGGAAGAGAGGTTTAAGACAGGCTCGGTTAGGGTCTGTCATGCTGAAATGAGGGCAAGAGGAAGACGAGAGGTGTGAAACAGCACGGCAGGACTGAGGAACAGGAGGGAGTGTGACCTTCCGAGGACGCTCATGGCGGCAGGGAGGTAGTGCATGAAGGGGCCAGAAGAGCAGGGACTGGAGATCACAAAAGGTCTTGGGGTCAGGTTAAGAGATTTGTGTTTCACTTCTACACAATCATAGTAAAAGCTGGCGTTAACCGAGCACCCGTGTGCCAGTCACGGTGCTCGGGGCTTTCTGTGAATCATTCTTTCAAGCCAACAGCAATCTTATGAAGCAGTTCCCATTACTATCATCACCACCTCCATTCTAAAGGTGAAGAAACTGAGACTGAGAGAGGGTACAGAATTTACCCACGTGAGATTAGGGTTTTCTGAACAATTGCTGGGGCAAGACTTGCAGGCAGGAAGCACAGTTAGGAGGCTACCAAACTCCTTCGTGGGAGTGATGCCCAAGGTTTGAGTCTGTGAGGTGGGATGGTGGGTGCAGCGGAATGCAAATCCAGCGGTTGAGTTTTGCTCACTGATTAGACCGGGGAGGAGGGTGGTGGCAGAGAGAAGAGCCCAGGCTGTCTCCTGGCACTGGCAGCGCGGACCGGTGGGGCCACGGACATTCCGGAGGTACATGTGATGAGGGTGATGAAGCCGATTTGGGGGTACCGAGTTGGAGGGGCCCATAAGATAGGCTTCATTCCTTCACTGATTCAGTATACATTCTTGCTTACCTACTACGTGCCAGAAATTGTGCTAAGACAGGTTCCCTGTGCCCAGGGAGCTCACAGAGAGGAGCAGCATCACTATGTCCTAGGCACTATTCTAAACATTTCACATGCATGAACTCAGGTAACCGGCAGTGGGCCTGTGAAGTGCCAGTGTCCTCATTTTACAGATGAGGACACTCAAACACAGAGAGACTACATAACTTGCCCAGGTTAGACACCTAATAAATGACCAAGACAAGACATGAACTCAGGCAGTCTGGGTTCATTTTATAAATTGGAAACTGAGGCTCAGGAAAGTTCAAGTACTTTGCCCCAGCAAATTAAGCCCCAAATAAGAGGTGGAGGTAGGACTTGGACAAATGCCTGTTTAACTCCAAGCTCCTGCTACTAACCCCCTAAGTAAGTCTAATTATAGACACACACACACACACACACACACACGGCATGGTGGTGGCCCAAGGGAGAGAGCCAGCAATGCAGCAAATAGGGTAGGGTGGGGAATACCAGAAAATATGTTGCCAAAGAGGACATGCTTTTATCAGCTCTGGAAGAATGAAGAGTGGTTCCCCAGATGGAGAAAAGTATCTATAGTACATGTGGAAGGATGATCTCTAAACAAGAGAAAGGGCTCTTCTTCTTCCTATGATAGGAGGGGAAGCAGTAAGCCCAGGTACAAATATAGAAACATTTGTAGGAATTCATATCCATATCTTGTAGTTTCAATGTTGTCCTTGAAGTGGAGGCAAAGTCATATGCTGAGAAGGATGGGGATGAGGCATCCTAAGGACAGTGAAGATGTGGATGGTTATTGGATTGACCAGGAGACTGAGCTGCCCAGGGATACAGAAAGGGTATCTGCCAAATGGCCCCTCACAACTTTCATGTTTGTTTTAGATTTCAAATGTTACAGGTGACAGGGGCGCCTGGGTGGCTCAGTCGGTTAAGCGGCTGCCTTCAGCTCAGGTCGTGATCCCAGGGTCCTGGGATCGAGCCCTGCATCCAGCTCCCTGCTCAGCAGGAAAACTGCTTCTCCCTCTCCCACTCCCCCTGTTTGTGTTCCCTCTCTCACTCTGTCTCTCTCTGTCAAATAAAATCTTTAAAAAAAATATTACAGGTGACAGCTATGGGTCCCTTCCCCACCCACCTTGCTCCCAGGTGATACAGTTACACTGACAGCAAGTCTCAGACATCTATTAGCAAGGAGATATAAAAGCAGTCATACAGACTATGGTTGGGACAAAGCACTTTGCGTGGAAGGTTCATTCAAGGAAGAGGTGACAGCATTCTGGCAGAAGGATCAGAAAAGCTTCTAGTCAGTCAGGTACCAGAATTCTCAGTTCTGGCAGAATACAGGAACATAAAAGAATCCTATGCCTATAGTAGTACTTCAGTGGATTCGATTCCCCAACTTGCCAACTTCTACTGCCTTGTTTCTGCATGGGCAGAACTGCAGTACAATGCTGCTAACAAGTGCAGTACAATCCACATATCTTGAAGACTACTAGGTTGAAAGCTAGAGCTAAGATGTCATTTGGCAATTAAATCCACAGATCTCCCTTGCAGTAGCAAAAATGGAGCTGGAGATAAGGGTGGGAATCATCAGGGAGTTGAAACTATGGAAGAGAAAGAGAGAATACAATAGAATATAAAGTGGGAACAGAAAACAAAAAAATGAAGCTAAGGAACTGCAACATTAAAGGTGTAGGCAGAGGACAAAGAATCAGAGAAGGTGACAGAGGAAAAAGAGTTGGAAGTAGGAGGAGTCAAGGCAGAAGAATTCCTGGTCCAATACTATATCCCAGAGAAGTCTAGTAGAACAAGAAACTGACAAGGGTCAATCAGATTTGGCAAAACTGATGGAGGAGCTAAGATCATGAGCAGAGGCAGAAGGAATAAACCTTCTATAAAAGGAGTGATGTTTCTTCTGTGGTTGGAAGGAGGACAAGGAGGACGGGTGTAGATGTAGACAAGTTTATAAAAGGTTGGCAGAATTATTACCTAATCACTCCTGAAACTATATGAAATAGAAGGTAAAGGCTTTTCCCAGAGTGACTGGGGCTGGGTCTTTAATCTCTTTAGACTCACACGTCCTGAAATAAATCAATATGATGACAGCTACTGATGTAAATGGAAGGGGCCTTCCCTAACCTACCCACTGGCACCTACATCCAGACTCTGCCTTTTCTCTTACTTCCTGCTCCAAGCAAAGGCCAACCCTCCTACTGTCTACAAAATTCTTTCTCACTCAACCACATGATTCTAGCAATTCTCTCTCTCCTAGGTAGTTCACATTAGCATAGAACACATGCTTTTATTTCTTCTATTAAAACAAAAATCAAACCCAATTTGATCCTACTTCCCCTCTAGTTACTCCTCATCTCTCTCCATCCCCTTATAGCAAAACTTCTCAAGAGTTGTCTGTTCTTGTCTCATTTTTCTCCTGTTCCATATCAAACTCACTCCAATCAGACCTTCACTCCCACTGCTCCATTCAAACTGCTCTCATTAAGGTCACTCATTACCTCCCCATTCCTATATCCCATGGTCAATTCTCAGTGCTCATCTTATCTGACCTATGTATCAGCCTCTGTCACAACTGATCTGAAGACACGTTCTTTGTGTGGCTTGTTGGGCACAGTAGGGTCCTTCTCCCTCACTATGCACTCCTCCTTGGTCTCCTTTGCTGGTTGCTCCTCTCCTCTCTACCCTCTTAAGGTGAGTGTCCCGGTACTCAGACTTCCTCTCCTCCTCTGTTGACTTGCATTTTTATAGCTACCAAGTCTGCTATTTGTACTTCTGGAATACCCTGCTAGGCTGTTAGCAGTTACTCTGCAAAGCGTGCTTCTCACTTCCTCCCTTTTTACAAAAATAAACAACAGTCCAGGTGAAGGTCTAAGGGTGGCTCAGTGCACTGTTCTTTGGTGTGGGCCCCCACCCAGAAATCCTCATAGCTTCTCTCCAGCTTCTAGTTCCAGGGGAGATGGACCCGCAGGAAGACTGACCTTCACATGAGTAGGAGTGCTACTGCTACTCAAGATAAGAAATATCTTGATTATATAAGGCCTCTCCTTCAAAAGTCACTAGTATGCCCAGGCATGCATTATTTTCCTATTTTTATCCTCTGAGAGTATTGTGATTTTGGAAATAAGATCTAATAAAAAAATAATGAGGCCTCTTTCTCTATCAGAATTCTTTTTTAGCACCCACAGTTACTTATCAAGGCCCAGAAGTAAAAACTGCTATATTATCTTTCTAAGTGAGGAAATTAATAGAAAGTCATAGTTAAGGCACCTTTAAATGGGAGCTGTTTAAGAAGCACTAGGTAAGATCTCGTAGCTTTTATGAGACAATCTAGTCAAGCATGCTTCAAATTCTTTTATCATTATTTCTTAATCCACACAACAGCTGAACACCCACATTGCTATTATGAAGTGCACTCAGATTCTGTACTTACCTTGTATTTCGAAGTATCCCAGTTGTGGACTATGCGTGCGGGGATGAGGAAACTGTCGTCTACATGGCAGCTGCTGCAGTAATACCACCCACTGTAATTGCACACCTTGGCTTTCCCACTGGAAAGGCCTATGGATCGCTGGCATCCTGTCCAAGGCAAAAGGACGAGTCTATGATTAGTGTTGTACTTTTAACACCACAGAACAAGGTTACACAACCCTCAAACAAAAGTCCGCAACAGGAAAAAAAAAACCTTCAGAAAACACATGTATGGATGTGTCCTTCTCTTCCTAGCCCGATAGCCTCCACCCCCTCACCTCCTCAGGGGCTGCCATAGCCAGCACCTAACTGGTCCTGTCTCTGGTCTCTTCTGTGTCTTCTGCACACAGCTGGCAGAGATCAGCCTCTCCACAACCCCATCACTGGCACTTCACTTCTTCCTCATAAACCCTTATTCCCACCACCAGACATTCTGCTGGGGACTTCTCATAAAGGAGCTTATTTAACATGTACAACATCTCCGTGAGATGGTTTTAGCCAAGGTAAGAATTTTGTCTGAAGTCACTGCGCCAGAAAGAGGTGGAGTTTGGATTTGGCTCTAAGCCCGTCTGAGTTTAAAATGATTCTAAAAACTGATATGTGGCCTTCCTTTACTTACATAGTCAATGAAAGAAATCTGTCCCCCGATTGGCCCCATATCACCTTTCCAACTACCTACTCCTACGACTCTCCAATGGGAATATAACCTCTTTATTGCAATCAGAGAACTCTCCTCACTATTCCCCAAATAAACAGTGTGCTCACTCCATCCTCCACACATTGGCGCATTATTACTTCTCCGTACACAACACCCTCTTCTGATTTCCACGTTGCCAAATCCTGCCCATTACTCAAGACCAGTGGCTGCCTGCAAGTCATTGCTAAAGCCCTTTTCATGTCCGAGGAAATCCATGATTCTGTGAGCACTGTTTTGGGACTCTCAGCGGAACTGGTAATAATCTCCGCTCTGTCACAAAGAAGCCATGCCTTTTCTTTAGGTAGGAGGAACTACCTTCTCTTGGTGAGTACAGAAATTCTATCGCAACCCAAAGGACAAAATCCCGGCAGCCCAGAACAGGTAATCATGATTATACAAACAGCAACATTATCCTGGCATTTCTAATCTACTGCTTTCATTTCAGAAATCCATTTCTGGATTCATGGCTGGATCAAGAACCGCACTGGTCAAAGAAATCTCACGGTAAGCCTATTTCATGATAAGGGCATAAAATGAATTAATCAGCACTATCATCATCAGCCTCATCACCACTAATATCACTGTTGCACCTCCTTGCCATTAAAGGAGCTCCAAACAGTTTAACAAACTGCTAACCCAAGAAAAAACTGATTCACATGAACTCCATGAATGAAAATATCACAAAACTCAAAAGACTTTCGTTTTCATCACAAATAAAATGGTATCAGTAATGGAGCCGTTTCACAGTGCATTCTCCAGGAAGAGAATTAGTTCCTATTGCTTTCAAGACAAGAGGTACTAGAAGACAGTAAGTGTGTGCATCAGTATCATGCTTCAAAAGCTGCATACCGTTCCTTCCTGGAATGGTTATTTCTTTACTACTGAGTAGCAGCAAACTCAGAACAAGCTCCTGTTCTTCAGATGGGCTGAGCAAGGAGATGTGTGCGACAGATACAGACGAAGTGAACACACAAGCGGCCGCGGCTGCAGAGAGGAGGTGCCGTTGCAATGCCTGGGCTCTGGGCACTGGAATGCTCTTTGCTGCACTCACTGACCGCACTATTGCTCATCTGGCATTTAGCACATGCTTCCTGAAACTACTGTGCCTCTTTATGTGCTTGTCCAGCAAGAACCACACTATAAACTCCTCAGAGCAGTTTCTTATCCTCAGTACTTAACACAGAGCTTTACATGCAGCAGACCTTCAATAACTGTTTATGCAGAAAGGATGATAAACTGAATATTACCCGACACACATACACCTGCATTTAAAGAGATTTTAATTTCTCATAGCTCTTTTAGAACTGATCCCCCTAACCTGGGCACCTGCCTCTTAAAACAGCATTCTTTTGTTAATAACCCCGTGAAAAATATGTTGCCCATTCTAAGAATTATACATCGCTCATGTGTTCATACATGGACTGTGGAGCAGAATTCAGTGGAACTTGACACATCCTAGACACTGGGATATTGCTGTTTCCAAAAACTCGCTGATGGTCAAATTGACTTAACACTGAAATGACAATGAATAAAACTCAATCTTTCCTAATGATTTAGAAAGTGATCATGGTCCTGCAGGAATTCCAGGTCATCACTATAGTTTAAACTCTCATCACAGAACACAGCAAAAATAAATTTGGGTCACTTTAGCTTTTTGTTTTTTTGAATTTTAGACGCAACTAACATTAGTAAGCATTTGCTGGGTATTTATATATGCTTTAGTGGGTACTACTGGGTTTATCAGTCTATACTTTTTAAAGACTTTATTATAATTTTTTAGATGCAACGTACATAAGCAATATTAAAATACACAAATATGCATTTTAAGAAAGTACATGGTCTAAAAATGTGTACATCAACACAGGTCCAAAGCCTAACATGCTGGGGCTTCGACTACATGAGCCAACTAAATGAGCTAAGCATTCTCACCACTGCGCACTAGTCTCGAGGCTCATCAAAGACAGAAGGGCTGAGAGAGAGTGGCTAGGGCTCACTCAGGTTGTAGGTTAGACAGAAGCAACAGCACATAAACCCCTAGTTCCTGGGTGTCTTTACCTTCATACCTTATTTAGAACGATGCTCTCCTACTTTCTGTGCTGAAATCACCCCTAATGACCCAGAAGTAGGTCTGAACCTATCTGCGTGCTTAGGACTGTTTGGGATACATGGTGTACGGACAAGCACAGGTCCAGACTTAGAAAGCCACTTTTTGCCTAGGACAGACCGTGAACTTGACCCATCAACCTCTTTAGGCCTGCTTTCTTCACTACAAATAAAGGGGTCAGCCTCAATCAGCGGTTTGCCAAATTCAGTGAGTGTCAGAATTTGACATGTTTGTCGCTCTTTGAGATATTTATGAAAAATGTAGACCCCGTCCCCACCCCAACTCCCACCCATAAGACTTAGAGTCTGTAGATCTGGATTAGGGCCCAGGAACCTCTCTTTCCCCCCCACCAGCCAACTACCACCAGAGACCCTGGTGGGGAAAAGCTGAGGATGGCGCCCTGGTTTCTAGGTGGCTGCAAAGGTCCCTCCAAGCTTTAAAACTCCAATTCTACTCAAGTGCAGCGGGTGTGTAGCCCCTCAAATGAGAAGCTTGTCATTCGTCACACTGTATACCCTCTAGGCTTCCAAAATCATCATTTCAGGTTCTTAGTCAATTTCTACAAATCCGCTACGTAGAAACAACCTGAGTTCATTTTACCAGTATTTTCCCACAGCATTCACTCTCTCCACTGAGAAGCATTTTACTTGGTTTAGAATTAAATTTTTTTTTTAAAGATTTTATTTATTTATTTGACAGAGAGAGACACAGCGAGAGAGGGAACACAAGCAGGGGGAGTGGGGGAGGGGGAAGCAGGCTTCCCACCGAGCAGGAAGCCCGATGTGGGGCTCGATCCCAGGACCCTGGGATCATGACCTGAGCCGAAGGCAGTCGCTTAACCGACTGAGCCACCCAGGCGCCCCTATTTATTTATTTTTTTAAAAGATTTTTATTTATTTGACAGGGACAGACAGCGAGAGACAGGGAACACAAGCAGGGGGAGTGGGAGAGGGAGAAGCAGACTCCCTGCCGAGCAGGGAGCCCGATGCGGGACTCGATCCAGGGACTCCAGGATCATAACCTGAGCCGAAGGCAGTCGCTTAACCAACTGAGCCACCCAGGCGCCCTAGAATTAAAATTTTTAATCTCCAAATCCAATGTAGTATGTTACTGAAAGAACAAAGGATGGTCAAGAAAGATTAGAGGCTAGTGGCCTAATACAGATTCATTTTCGAAAAAACACCACTTACCATTTACTTGAAGAAGGAAACACGTATATTTTTCAATTAACTGTAAGATTTCCTTCTTTAGTATCATACTAGCAAATTATAGACTAAAAATGTCTGAAACAATTCCCCCTAAAGATATATGATCTGGATTTCACTTTATCGTTGTGATGTTTTCAACAGAGCAAAAAATGTGTTTTCTTATTAACGACTATTAGAAAGACACATTTTTTGAAGGGTGCCAAAGCTGGACTCTGACAAGAGACATTATGGGGAGAAAAATAGATCTGCAAAGCAGAGACAAAAAATAATTAATTGAAATAACTAATTAGAGCTTATTTACATATTATATTTTTATGTACTTTCAAACAGACTTTTGAATAATGCTTCCAAATTAAGGGGTATTTGTAGTAGGGAACCCTCCACATATTGGATCAAAGCAAATACATTCTTCCCAGTCTCTTTTTGAAACTTTTCAGAGGGTGTTCAATTCATAGGAACAAAAAACTATCTCACAAGAGAACTCACTGGCCTTTTTTTTTTTATTGCTTCCCACCCCACTTCAAATCTTTAATGAACACATGCTCTGAAGAGCTTAGCTTCCCCTCTGGTACTCTTTTGGAAACAAATGTTACCATTTAACTGAAATCCTATTTGCTGCATGTACAGTCCATTTCCCAAATGGCCTTTCACTAAAGAGGACCAAAAGAATCTGTTGCCGGGGGTTGAAGCAGAAATTTTGGCATAATTCTCCACAAAGGCACAATCTTTCTTCTTATAAGTGCACCTAGTTAGCTCAATTGGCTGCAATGTGGTGTTACTGAAGCCGAGATCTTGAGGAGAAGCCAATCACCTTCTCACTACCGCATGGCTACCAAATCAGCCTTCCTTCCCCTGACCAGCAGCTGGGAAATTCACGGGCGGAAGAGAAAAAGGACGCGAACTGTGGCTAGATCCAGATGAATCTCCCTAAGGAAAGAACTCACCCAGTGCTTCCTAAGTGTGGTCAGCCACACTACCTCCTTTACCTAATTTGGTGAAGTAAATTCAGTATTTTGTATTTGGAAGGTAGAAATGCTCTAAGGGAAAAAAAAGTAAATAAAAAGAAAGAAGAGAAGGGGTCTTAATAAAAAAGGGAGGAACAGAGGTAAGAGTGAGAGGATACATTTTCATTTTCTCTGTTAAAAGAGAAAAACAAAACTGGCACGGTGGAGGGAGAGGTGCCTATAGGAAGGGCAAAAGGACTGCCCTTGCCCCCCCTCACCCCTTCGGTCCAGTGCCCTGGTGTGGGACAATGACCTGTGCTAAGCACTTTGTAAAATGGGGCTTGAAGGCCTGGACTTTTATCCGAAGCTCTACGGACCAGATTTTCCAAAATGAAGGAAAACAGAAATGGGGTAGGGGGGTTTCAATGACTTGCTATTTTATAAGAATCAGCGGGAAAAAGGTCATACAGAACTCCGCTTTCCTAGCTTACGGTCTATAACCATTGACTGCTGATTGAAAATACAGATAGCACCCGGCAAGCCCATGCATCTGTCTCTTGCTTCAACAGTGTTTGCATGAAACGGACCTGGGGACCTTCTTCCAACCTCCAACCAACCCCCAACCTCCTTCCCGGTTGCAACCTCTAAGACCATCTTTTCTTGGCCATCCTCTGCCTCTGGGACCAGCCAACACTGGTTTTTGTGGTTAGTTCCTTACTGCCCACCAACCTTGAGCTCCTAGATTCCACAGAATTATTCCACCAAAGTGGAGGCTGCTGTCAACCGCTGGGTTAACCTACATCTGCAGGCTTTCTACACCTACCTCTCTCTGGGCTTCTATTTTTTGCCACAACGATGTGGCTCTGGAAGGCATGGGCCAGCTCTTCTGCCAGGTGACCCAGGGGAAGCATGAGGGTGCCCAGTGTCTCTTGAAGATGCAAAACCAGGGCAGAGGCTGCATCCTCTTCCAGAATATGCAAATGCCCTCCCAAGATGGTGAAGGAAAGCCTTGTATGCATGGACGCTGCCATGGCCCTGAAGAAGAACTGAACCAGGCCCTTTAGGATTGGCATGCCCCGGGTTCTGCCCGCACAGACCTCCATCTCTGTGATTTCCTGGAGAGCCATTTCCTAGATGAGGAGGTGAAACTCATCAAGAAGATGGCGACCACCTAACTTCCGCAGGCTGGGTTGGACTAGTATCTCCTGTGAAGGCTCACCCTAAAGCAGGACTAGGAGCCTCTGGAGCCCAGTGGACTTTGAGGGGTTCCTCTGTATTCCCCAGGTGTCAGGGCATCTGCTCCCTGCAGCCACTAAGCAGTTTTTTAATACCCTGAAGCCCTCTCCCCAGCTGTGGACCAAACAGAAACAATAATGTTTTTACAGGAAAAAAAAAAAAGAAAAAGAAAATATAAAGCCTGTCTATGCTGGATAAATGCTATAATGTTTGTTTAATCTTCATAGAATGTTGTTATTAAGATTATAAATCATATGAAATACATTAATAAATACCAAATAGATTCCAACTCAAGTTGAGAAGCGTCAAGATTCATTGGTCTTTCAGGTAAACAATGATTGAGAGACTAAAGTCAATATTTAGTCAAAATTTATCTTGAAAGGCAATAAATCTTGATTTTTGCCAAGGCAAGTAAGTAAATATGTGCACTGTTCTAGAGATTCTGACTGCTTTTCTGTCTACTAAATAGCTACAGTGAGTTAAAAGTATCCATGACACAGATTCTCACTTCCAAAGACATGGTTTGGAAGATGTTGATGATAAGGTGCTTTAGTACCAGTATTATGGTAATGTAAGGTCAGAGAAGGTTAACAATGAAATGCTATTTCACCATCTAGTATATTTAAATCAGTCTAAACTCGGTATTTTTTTTTTATACTTGTTTTCTTCTTAATAGTCTATGACTAAATTTTCTCATTAACTTCTGTGCCTGTCTGCTCTTTACCCAAAGACTCTCAAGAAAACAGTATGCAATTTTAAATGGTAGTAATAAATAGATAGGTAAATGGATAAACAAATACTTACATAGTGCCTACTATATGCCTGGCACAGTTATAAGTACTTTACATACACACACATTTATTTAATACTCATCAATTCTATAAGGTAGGTATTATCCCCATTTTACAGATGAAGAAACTGAGGCAGAGGGTGGTAAAGTAATTCTGTCCATGGTTGTACAGTTAGAAAGAAGACAGAGCTTAATAGAAGTAGCTGATATGGCACTTGATGAGAAACACTAATATATATATATGGGTGAATTTCCATGTAGCTGTCTCCTTGTGGAAAGTATTTAAAAAATGGTCTCTCTGTGTATGGCAATATGATAAGCGCAGGAAATATAAATCAATTATACAAAAGAGCATAAGTTATTTTGTCAATGAATTAGCCTAGGACCTCACAGCATTAGCATCACACTGAATATGAAGGGTTTGGGGGGACAAGAGTATAAATCTGGAAGGTGGAAAGCAGAAGACAGTAAGAGATAAGCCAAGGAGGAAGCAATCCACTCTAATTGTGGACACTGGGGAAGGCTGTGTAGGCATGGGTCATTTGAACTGGGCCTTGAAAAAGAAAAGAGATTTTGGAAGACGACAGCTCAGAAAAATAGGGGCATGTTTGGAAAACGTTGATTATTCTAGATATCTGAAGCTTCCTGTAATGAGAGAGGTGTTAGGAAAAAAGAATTTGGAACCATAAACTGAAGCTAGAACGTAAGAATCCTGAATGCTTAGCGGGAAGAATCCTTACTAACCAATAAGATACAGAATGAGCTAGAGTTGTTTGAAGCAGAACAGGAATCTGAGCTTTGGAAAGATTAATTGGCAAGGAAAAAAAAAAAAAAAAATGGAAGGGGAGAGGACCAGTCGATAAGTTATTGCACCAGTCTGGGCTTAAGTAGGCAGTGAGGTTGAGAGCGGAAGGGGAAAGAGAAAGGGATACTGTGGAGATGAACTGCAAACATTTTGGTAACGGATTAATGTGGAAAGGATTGGGACTGTCAAAGATGCCCATGATGTTGTATGAGAAATCCATCAGTCAGAAGGGGCAGGTGGTTTCAGGGAGAAAATGCTGTTTGTTTGGGGGCATTAAGACCAAAAGACAGAGTTCAAAAATTTTGAGCTACCAGATCTTCTGATTCCTATAGCTCAGCTGACTAATTCCCCTTTACTGTACAAATCAATTTGAATTTGATCTTGTTATATGACTGACTGCATCTGATGTATTTGATACTGAATAATGGCTGGTTGAGGGTTCTCTTTCTATAACCTAATATTTTTACCTAGAGCTACCCATTAAGATGCTAAGGTCTCATTACAAACCATTAGCTGGTACGAAATAATCAACATGCATTTCCGTAGAAGACATTTATTTCTTTATAAAGAAGTGTATAAAGAAGTGAGTAGAAGCCAAGTGAGGAAGAGATGACAGAGCGGGTAGGCCTTATTTCTTGACAGCACCGTGGTTCTCAACCAGGGGAGACAAACAGGGGCGTTTACAGTATCTGGAGACATTCTTGGTTGTTATGAAAGGCTGAGGGGCGTAGCTACTGTCATCTAGTGGATAGAGGCCAGGGATGTTGTTAAACATCCCTCACTGCACAGGACAGCGCCCACAACAAAGAATTATCTGGCCCCAAATGTCAGGCTTGCCACTGTTGAGAAACCCTGTGACAGCACAAAGAGGGCAAAATAAGAGGTCTGAGTAGGGATGCTACTTAATCACTTTTCTCTGCAAGTGACAGATACATGGTCTATCATGGGAAGGAGGAAAGCCCTCCCACCAGCTCTACTTTCTTAGCTAAAAGAAATGATTCGTGCCACTATGTTAGTTTAGAGAGGCACCATCAAAGAGAGGTCTTACCCACACTGTACCACCATCTCCTATACTGGCCAGTAACGTCGGCTCTTTTCTTCATGAAGTTATCCTTCTGGTGAAACACTTGTGACCAATAACTTACTTGGAAAACTGCAGAAAGAGAAAGGGCTGAGCTAACCTGATGATTTTAAACATGAAAGCGGCCGGTGGTGGGAATATTGTCCCTCTGTCACAGTCTACCTCCTGCTGTCAGTTGTCTCTTAAGCACGGGAGAAGCAGGATTCCCCATATTGTACCCCTGCAGCCCCAGAAAGGGAAGGCAGGTCAGCCTCACCATCCTTGTAACAAGGCAGATGCTGGGCTGGGCTACTTGGAACTTACACACTGAAAGCTTTGGAGGAAGCGGTCTTACTAAATCATAGGTCTTGGGCGCCTAGGTGGCTCAGTCGGTTAAGCAACTGCCTTTGGCTCAGATCATGATCCCAGGGTCCTGAGATAAAGTCCCGCATCGGGCTCCTTGCTCAGCGGGGAGTCTGCTTCTCCCTCTCCCTCTGCCCTTCCCCCCTGCTCATGCTCTTTCTCGCAAATAAATAAACAAAATCTTAAAAAAAAAATCAATGGTCTTACTGGAATGTTCCTCTGAACCAGTGCCACGCCATATGAGAGAAGCCTGAGACAAAAGGAAAATTCAGTCATAACTGATCCTCTCTCTAAAATTTTATATTTTGTTCATCATGGATTTTTTGGCTTTTAAATAATATTACATTAAAAATATTATTTATCTCAATTACTGAGTGGTTGGGGGGGGGCGTCCTCTTAAGTTGTATGCCCAAAGCAACTGCCTCACTCCCCCTACCCTAGTCCCCAGCCCTGTACTGAACCTTTTTTTCCTCAGAGTCTGCTGTGTACCACAATGATGTTCTTTCTGCAGTGATTCTCCTTGATCTTTAACATTATATTAAACGACCACTAACTCTCTTTTTGTGAGACAGCACTTTATAAAGAAGTGAGGAAAACCTGAGTGAGGAAGAGAAGACATAGTTGGTAGGCCTTGTTTCTTCACAGCACAGTGGTTCCACCTTTATTTTGGTGGCTTTGAAAGGTCAAAAACCTCTTACTGGCTTAGAAGTTCAGATTATCTTTATGGTTTCCCTGAGAAGCAAGTTGTCTTTCTTTAGTCTTTTTCTGGAACTGAGGTTTCCTTCCAGCTTGTATACAGAAGTCTCTGTGTACATCAGCCTCATCCAGCCGGTCGCTTCTGTGACAAACACTGTCCCACCAGGGGCTCCTCAGACTTCTCTTTCACGTCACTCCCCACTCTGAATGCCTGCTCCTCTTTCCTTATATTTTTCATGAGTCTCATCCCTTTGAACTTTACAGTCTCTTTACAACACAACCTTTCCTCTTCTTTGCTAAAACCTCCGAAAAAACCCTGACAGCATCTCTTAGAGTAATTTCTACCTGAGCTATTTTAGTAATGACAACAATTTGATAAAATTAAAGTCATGAGAGTGGATCCAAGTAGTACTAGGAACAGTCTCAAAGTGAAAGAGATCACTTTCATCAGCTTCCCTTAAACCCATGCTTGAATTTTTTCATTTTCACCCCAAATTCTTTATGTTCTAGAAGATTCAGTGACTGCCTTGGTGTACTCTCTTCCTTGACCCTTTTCCCTATGCCTTTTTTGGTCTTCTTACCAAGCTTTTCTGTCTCTCTAAAAGGACAGATTTGTGACCACCTCCAAAACTAACCTTTTAATTATATGTTTAGTATTTGAAGATAGGCTGCTGTATCAGGATATTTGGAGCTAGAAGGCAAGACACAAAAGGACATCTACAAGCAGGAAAACTCCTATTCCCCGGTCCTCAAGTTGCCCTTTGAAAGGAATTCCCTAGACTAGTATTCCCAGCGTCTCTCCCCTTTGCTTATCTGGCCTCCTCACAGATGGAGATGTGAGGTATCGGACTGGCAAATTTAGAAGAACCCTGGCATGTTCAGTCCAGCCTTCAGGAAGCAGTTTTTCAGGGCGCCTGGGTGGCTCAGTCGTTGGGCGTCTGCCTTCGGCTCGAGTCGTGATCCCAGGGATTGAGCCCTACATCGGGCTCCCCACTCGGCGGGAAGCCTGCTTCTCCCTCTCCCACTCCCCCTGCTTGTGTTCCTGCTCTCACTATCTCTCTCTCTCGGTCAAATAAGTAAATAAAATCTTAAAAAAAAAAAGGAAGCAGATTTTCTGTCTGCCCTGGCAAGAAGACATGGCCTTTGGGATTCCAGCTGTGACCATGTGAATAAGTCTCTCTAATTTAAGGGTCCATTATATAATAATAAGTGTGATTGATATGCAATACATGCAATATTTTGATCTCCATCTTCCTGACCCCTGGGAGCAAAATGAAGAGGTAGGATACATTAACCCTGTAAAGCCCCTATCAGGATGATGGCTCAGACACAGCATCTACCAATGGGAGTAGGAAGGAAAAAGGAAGGCAATCAGGCAACACATGGCACTGGGTGACGGGATCATACAGGAAAGCTGGGCTCAGAGGCTTGCAAGGAAATCCTCTGCATCCCCGGGCACCTTTCATTCAGTTAAAATTCTTCATCTTAACAATGGATGAGAAACATCATTTTTCCTAAAGGTTTCCCATCCAATATTAGGCCACAATAAGACTTCCACTCATCCAAGAACCTCTCCCATGTTTTCTGGGGAAAAAAAAATGCAGTGATGTACAATATTACTGAATTAAAATTTGGCACTTTTGGTTCAGGTGATATTTTGTAACATTTGAATTGCACAAAGTCAAGGCAGTTTAATCTTCCCTCAAGTTAGACTGTCGAAGATGCTGACCCGCAAGACTAAAAAGGTTGGCCCGAGGCTGTATAATAAATCAGTGACAGGGCTATAAACAGAAGACCAAGCTCTTCTGCTCCTAATGTATTACTTATCCCACTGAGTCTAGATGCTTCCCAGCCACCAAATCATGGGTATCTATTATTTTGTCTGGTCTCTAAAAGCCTGGGGGTTAAGAAGAATATCTTCATTGATAGGATGGAGAAAGAAACCAAGCCATTCAAACTAAGTCTATCCTTTGTGTCAGAGGTACAGGCTTGGTGATTAGACAGGGAAATGATTTTCAATAAGGCTTTTGATTCAGCCCCACATGATTTACTTACTTCATTTAGCAAGATACAATCCTTGGTATATTGATACATACCTGGTCAGAATGTGATTTTCAGCACAGTGACTATACTCAACAATATTCTATTGTATACCTGAAAGTTTCTAAGAGAGTAGACCTTAAAAAGTCTCACCACACACATCCACAAAAGGTAACTATGTGAGGTGACAAATGTGTTAACTAACCTTATTGTGGTAATCACTTTTTGCAATATATATGTATATCAAATTGCCAGGTTGTACAACTTAAATTTACATGTAATATGCCAATTATATCTCAAAAAAGCAGGGGGAGGGGAGATGAATAAGTCCTGGGGATCTAATGTACAGCATGGTGACTATAGTTAAAGAATACTATACTGTAGGGATGCCTGGGTGGCTCAGTCGGTTAAGCATCTGCCTTCAGCTCAGGTCATGATGCCAGGGTCCTGGGATCGAGTCCCACATCAGGCTCCTTGCTCGGCGGGGAGCCTACTTCTCCCTCTGCCTGCCGTTCCTCCTGCTTGTGCTCTCTCTCTCTCTCTCTGATAAATAAATAAATAAACCTTTAAAAAAAATACTGTATTGTATTCTTGACAGTTGATAAGAGAGTAAATCTTAAATGTTCTCACAACAAAAATTTTAATTATGTGAGGTGATGGATATCTTTACTAACCTTAATTGTGGCAACCATTTTAAAATATATATCAAATCATCACAATGTAGACCATAAACTTATACATGTTATTTGTCAATTATATCTCAAAAAAGCTGGGGGAAAGAAAAAAAGAATGTGATTTTCAATCTTTTGGAAATTCACACAAGCCTGCATGTCTTGGTTTTGGATTCCTAGTTCCCTTCAAAAGTGGTATGTAACACATACTACATTAGCTAAAGCTAATAGATGAAATTAATTTTGCTGGTCACCTTTATAGTATCTATTTAAAAAGAAACTCTCTATTTTAAGCCAGGATTTGAGAGTATATCTGGGTTAGAGAGTGGGATCACAAAGTCACTGGATGTGCACTCATCCCACCACCCTGAGCTGCAGCCCTCTGAGGGCTCTAGCCGGGCTGGACAGACCAGAGCCAGCCAGTTTCCTCGCTGCTTCTGAAGCTGCTTGGTCCCAGGAAGACCCGGGAAGATATCACTAGAAATCTCCCCTCCCGAGTAAGTGCATCAGTGCTGGAAGGCGCCCACTAGCAGCAGACTGGAAATGAGAGAACAAGGTAAACAGGCCAAGGCCTCCTCCTTCCCTGAGGGGCAGCCACATATATCACTTCTCCTCCTTTCATCCAGATCCTGTTTTTGCTGTTCGCACTGGTGTATAATAAAGAATTGTCTCATCTTTCTCCCTCATTCCTGGCAGGGAGTTTCTAAAACCCTTGGAATTTCCTGAGTGGATACAAGGGTCTTTATTATTCTTGAGCTCCTTGGATCACAACTGACTTTATGCTAATGAGGTGACTCATGGTGGGCACCAAATAGCTTCGGATAGAGGGTGGTCACTAGAAAGGACCAACCACTTGATTAGAGGGTTTAGACTTTGAGCCAGCCTGACCTCTGGGGAAGGAATGGGGGCAGGGACGCCTGGGTGGCTCAGTCAGGTGAGCATCTGCCTTCGGCTCAGGTCATGATCCCAGGGTCCTAGGATCGAGTCCTGCTTTGGGCTCCTTGCTCAGCGGGGAGTCTGCTTCTCCCTCTGCCCGCCACTCCCCCTGCTTGTGCTCTCTCTGTCAAGAAAATAAATAAAATCTTAAAATAAAAGGAGGGGAGATGGAGGCTGCAGACTGAGTTCAATCACAAGGTCAATAATTCAATCAAGCGTGCCTATATAATGAAACCCTAATAAAAACTCGGGACACTGAAACTCTGTGGAACTTCCTGGTTGATGAATACATTGATGTGCTGGGAGGGTGACATGCCCTGATTCCATAGGCAAAGAACACAGAAGCTCTGCATTTGGAATCCTCCCAGACCTTGCCTTCTGAGTCTCTTCATTTGGCTGTTCCTGATTTGTATCCTTTCTAATAAAACAGTAATTAGGAGCATAGCGCTTTCTGGAGTAGTGAGTTGTTCCAGCAAATTATTAACCTGAGAGGGTTGTGGGAACCCCCAAATTTGTAGCTAGTCAGTCAGAGTGCGGGTGGCCTGGGGACGCCCTGAACTTGTGGCTGGCACCTGCAGTTGGAGCAGTCTTGCGAGGGATCAAGCCTTTAACTCATGGGGTTCGTGCTAACTGTGGGTAGTTAGTGCCAAAACTGAACTGCAGTACACCAGTTGGAGTTGAAACAACATGTGCACGTGAGAGGAAACTCTGATGGTACAGTGCCTGGAGTAGGGGTTTGCACCATGTGTTTGAGGAATCCTAGTCCTGCAAAGAGAAGGTCGACTAAGTTTGGAAATGTTGCATATTTATACCTCTTATTAGTATAATAAAGGCTCTAAAAGGTTACATAGTTAAAAAAATTTTTTTTCAAGTTTTATTTATTTAAGTAATCTCTACACCCAATGTGGGGCTCGAACTCATGACCCCAAGGTCAACAGTCACACGTTCTTCTGACTGAGCCAGCCAGGCACCCCGCATAGTCAAAAATTTTTTTTAAGTTCCTGGAAACCTTCAAGATCATAACTGGCTTTCCAAAAGGGTAAGTTTTGGGTCCATCCTTTCTTAATATTATTAAACAACCTAGATGACTAAGTAGAGAACATGTTAATTATATCTGCAGATGACTCCAACCTAGGATTTCTAGAAAAGATAGTGGGAGTGGGAGGGAGGTCTCACACAGAGGATGATTAGAACTATTTAGTGCACACTACCGTGCACCAGATGCAGAGCTAGGAGACAGCAATGAACAAGACAACACATGCCAACAGAGCATTTGCAGTCAAGTGGAGGAGACACGTATTAAATAAACAATTACCCAAATGACACTATAATGTCAATTATGACAAGTGCTAGAGTAAGAGGTACTAAACCAGCATTACAGAGGAGAGCACTAAATGGGTCCTAAGTCAGTCTGGGGGGTTGGTTGGAGAAGGTGTTCTTGAGAAAGTGATGTTGAAGTAGTGACCTGAAGAAAGAGCTGGGGGTAGGGGAGATGGTGGCAACATACTAGGGAGAGGCAGTGCACGTGCGAAGGCTCTGAGGGGGAAGGAAATGGTGTGTTTGAGGAACAGAAGTGAAGTCATCGTGGCCGGCACTTGGTGTGTGGGAGGAAGCGACAAGAAGAGTTAAAGGTGGGGTGCCTGGGTGGCTCATCATTAAGCGTCTGCCTTCAGCTCAGGTCATGATCCCAGGGTCCTGGGATCGAGCCCCGCATTGGGCTCCCTGCTTCTCCCTCTCCCACTCCCCCTGCTTGTGTTCCCTCTCTTGCTGTGTCTCTCTCTGTCAAATAAATAAATAAAATCTTAAAAAAAAAAAAAAAGAGTTGAAGGTGAGGTGGTGGGCAGGAGTCAAATCATGCGGGGTCATTTTAGGGATCCTGGTCTTCATGCCAAAAGATGTGCAAAGCCACTGAAGGACTTTAGAGAGGTCTACCAGGGTCAATCTGCATTTTAATAAGATCACATTCACTATGGTCAAGACAAGGTTGGGAAAGGTTAGAATGGAAGCAAGAAGACTGGTTGGGAGGTCGCTGTGGTTGTCTAGGTGAAAGACGACTCTGCTGGTAGCAAAGAAATGAGGGAGGTAAAGCCTATCTCAAAATCCAAATACTAAATAGGCTCATCAAGTATAAAATAGAAACTAGGCATAACATTAGGATGTACTAAAAAGGAGGCCAGAATGTGAGTAAAAGACTTGAACTAATCTCTTTCTTCATTCGTATTCACCACCAGGTAGAACCCTATTAGAACACCATGGTAGTTTCCAGAATGTAAGAAAGACATGGAAACCTAGAGATTATCAGCAGATTGATACCTCAGTGGTTAAAATGTTGGACATATGGAGAAGAAACAGTTAAAAGAAATGTGCTTACATAACCTAGAGAAAACTGAAGTCTGGCTTGATTCATTCGCTAAGAACATTCTATGTGTTAGAGCAGTGGTTTCTCAAACTTTGTATGCATGCAAATCAACTGGAAAGTCTGTTAAAATCTCCAGACCCAATCCCAGAGATCCTGACTTCAGCAGGTCTAGGGAAGTGTCCAGCCATGTTTCCTCTCACCACTCTCCTGATTCTGATTAAAATGGTGCTCTGATCACTCTGAGAAGTGCTGGGGTCCTGCCTTCAAAAAAGTCAGACACACATCATAGGACCATGACAGGAGCCCAGGAGACTGGAAGGGGGGTGGGGTCATGCAGGAAGAATGTTCAATTCTACCTGGAGGATTAGAGTAGGGTAGGGGTAGGATAGTCAAGGAAGGCTTGTAAAGAAGCCTTTAAGAGTATAAAGGCTTTTTCACTACCAAAAGTCTTCAACAAAGCATTATACAAAACTGTACCCAGAACGCTGCCTGTCATCCCTGATCTCGAGGCTCACTGCTTTGCAGGCCTGGTCCATTTTGCATCTGAAGCATGGAAAGGAGTTTTATGCTCTTCGTTTCTTATTAATGTGATTTAATTAAAACATTTTCTGTGCTAACATATTTCAAGATATAAGGACCTGCATAAGCAATATGTTGTACATCTGAAACTAATATATATAACATTGTATGTCAACTATACTTCAATTAAAAAACAAAACATAACCTGCATATAGTCATATTTTCTACCGCTAAAATTAACTTTTCATTTACCCCCACACCTCAATTTCTGGAACTGTATGTGGCCCATGTTTGTTGAATGAATGAATGATTAGATGAAAATAATATTGCAAGAAATAAGTTGATATTACTCTATTACTAAATTTCCTTATCTAGGGATGCATTTACTCATTTCACTTACGTATGTTTCTGCTTTTAGGCAGTATAATGAATTTTAGAAAACCTCTCAAGTAGCTCTTACGTTTAGAGGAGTCCAAGAAAAGCTTAGTTTTTCCAGCAACTTAGCTAGAAATTAAGAATACTGACCTACCCCTAGGTAGGATATCCCCAGCCTATCCTAAAACCATACTTAGACCAATTTCTGTCCTAATGCAAGGTCAGTAAATAGAAACTATTAACTCAATGCAGAGTCCAATAGTACATTAACACTTACTTTAGAAGTTTAGCTGGAAATGAACACATGATGAGAACAATGTTAACCATAAAGGAAGCTACAAAAAGGGACAAGAACTTTCCAGACCAAAGTATAGCAACAAAGACTGGGAGAAATGAACAGCTTTTTTTAAAAAAAAAGATAGCACAGCTATGGCCTATGAAGTTCAGGAAGGTCTATCAAAAGATCCATATCTTCTGAAATTCAAAATGATTTTATTCTTCTGAAACATATCAAAGACCAACATGTGACTTCTATGATGAGATACCAGGAATAAATCAAAAAGCAAATTTATAACCTATAAAATCAAACAGCCTACTTATATAAAGTTATCAAATCTCTCTGAATTTTAGAATGTGAAATAGTTCAAAACCCAAATCTTCTTCCGTAGTCATTTTACCACTTCAGTGTGTATTCAGATTCTTAATGTACATTTATTTTTATTTAAAATCATTTCCTGGACTGAAACATTTAGACTGCAAAAAAGGGTAAAAAGCAAATTTATCCAATGATAAACATCAGAATCAGGAAAAAGGTACCCATCTCCTGTCTTCTTAGTCAAGTGATATTTCTACTGGTTTAAAATACCTTCCTCAAAGGAAAAAGGTATTGCTTATTAAATGAGGTTTAAATGAAGGGACCACATTAATCTAATTTTCTCTAATCTTCTATAGACATTCAAAGAACCACAGAATGAGAGATAAAAGGGACCATATAGAGCAAGGCCATTCCCTCTAAAATATCCCAGACAGATCGAAGTGTTGGAAGGAAATTCAAAGACCTTTGAGTTCAACTGTGTGCTATAATTACTCATTTGTCTGGCCTCCAATTTTCAATTTCTGTGAGGGCAAATAATGGGATTATTCTGTTCACTATGTATCAAGCATAGTGCTTAGAACATAGTAGGGCTTCCACAAGCAGAAGGGCAGAGTTAATGAATCTCTTCATCTTGCAGATGAGAAAACTGTATCTCTGACAAGTTAAGTGTCTTGCCTTGAGGTCACGATTCCAGTTCTTCGAGTCTCATTGGCCAGGGCTCTGGACACTCTACTGATTTTCACCTACGGCCATCAAATCCTAAATAAAGGACACCCATTCCAATCTGGAAATATCTGTTCCCTTGGTCTGGTGGAGTTACCCAGAGAAGTCTATTTTCTCTTCTTAGTGGCAGCCTTCAAAAATACGGGGACAACACCTGTGTCCTTCCTATTCTAGGTGACACGTGCACGGCACGGTTCACTATCCTATCACATGTCAATAAATGTAGTTGTTTGTTCTTCAAGAGCAACTGCTGTAAATGGAATTTCCAGATGTGATCTGGCCAGGGCAGAACACAATGAGGATATAATCTCTTCTTTCTGGACTTGTTTCATGAATGCTTTTGAAGTAAACACAGCAGCATAGATTCTGGTTTCCCACTGCTTCATTTGTACACCCACATGAGCTGCTAGATCAAGTATCCTGTGCCTTCCATTTTTGCAGTTAATTTTCCAAATATAAGCATGGGACTATCTATTTATCCCTACTAAAGTCACATCTTGTTTGGTCCATTCCTCTAGCTTATGTTTCAGAATCTGGATTCTGTCATTTAACATATTAGTTGCCTAACCCAGTTTTGTGCGAGTTGCAAATTTGATTAAGTATGCCTATGTTATCTTTATCCAGGTAATTATCATCTTATGTAGACAAATAATAAAAGGAGCTAATCCTTTTTTTTTAAAAGATTTTATTCATTTATTTGAGAGAGAGAGAGAGCACAAGAGGGGGGAGGGTCAGAGGGAGAAGCAGGCTCCCCACTGAGCAGGGAGCCCGATGCAGGACTCCATCCTGGGACTCCAGGATCATGACCTGAGCTGAAGGCAAGTTGCTTAACCCACTGAGCCACCCAGGTGCCCCAAAGGAGCTAATCCTTAATATGCACTTACTATGTGCCAGGCACTGTCCCAAGCCCTTTTACCTCATTTTATTCTCACTACAAACTTATGAGGTGGATGTGATTATTTTCTCACATCAGAGGTTAAAAAATGGAGATGCAGAAATGTTAAGTAAGTACGCAGGGTCACATGGTGAGTAGCAATCTGGAAACCCAGTCTGATTCCAGAGTCCTTGATCTTAAGTACTCAATGATGCTCATTCTTATTATTCTCATGTACCTTTACCAACAACCCTCTAGGCTGATAGGGATCCATTAGTCAATAATCCTTGTGCAAAGCTGCCAATCATTCACAAAATGACAGAACTATAATCTCTGAAAACCCATGCTTCTCTGTCTTCAGGACCTTGCCAAATACTTTTCTTTTTTTCTTTTAATTTTTTTTTTTAACAGAACAAGCCTTTTGATTCTTTTATTACTCAAAAAAGCTTCCTTTTAAATTCAGCTTTCTAACTCTGTCCTTGTGCCTTCAACAATTTCACAATTTTCTGCTCCGCAATAAGGAAAGCATGCTTGATCCTGTCATGAACACACTTAGCACACATGGAACCACCGTAGGCCCTGCTGACGTGTTTTTTCATTTTAGAAAACCTCGTAAGAACTGTACAGCACAAACTTCTCAAAGTCACCCTGGGCACACACCACATGCAGAATTTGGTGCTTTCCCAACCTTCTTGGTATAAAGCTAAATGACTCTATCACCAGGGGTTTGGGCCAGCCTCATTGTGTTAGAGGCTGTATTATATATGTCAAATTCTGGACCACTCTGAATACCTATGGATGCTGTCCCCAGAAAAGGAAAGAAAAAAAAAAGCTCAGATAATTTTCTGAACATTAAGTGCCGTATGGCGTGGACCTGACCTGTCTAGTAATCCCTCATTTTCCTTTGTGCATCCTCAATCAGACTATAAAGTCCAGGGGGTCCAGGCTATATCTATGCTTCTCTTCTTATCTCCCATAGCACCAACTACACAATGAGTACCCAACAGAAATTCAAGTTTTATCTTTGATAGATGGGTAGTAAAAGCCAAGGAGATTTCCCCGAGTTTAATTCTATAGGAAATCTCGGGATGAAGTTTGAAATGGAGAAGTGGGAAGAGACACTACTTTAGCTCTTCAGCTATCAAATTCTCTACAACAGGGATTCTCTGGCATAAGCAGAGAGGGGATGTACTGGTCTCCAAGCCAGTGGCCACGACAGCCTAGCCCCTTACCTCCCAGTCCCATTCTCCTGCTCATCCCCTTCAAATCCCCATATCCTCTTGGAGGGGATTCTATAAACCTTTGAAGAGCACAGCCCGCATATTACTCCTAATTGCACATCCCAAGGTGCCTGGCAGAACATGTGCGTAGCACACATGAAGGGCTTAATAAAGGCTTGTAGAAAAGAACCCTCCACCAAAACTCCATGTAAAGAGTTTGCTATCAACAACCCCTCCACGGTCATATTCAAGGTTGGGGAAATAAAACTTAGCCTGCAGGACGGACACACACACACACAGATACACACAGACACAGACAGACAGACAGACACACACACACAGACACACACACACACACGAGACACACACACAGATACACACAGACACAGACAGACAGACAGACACACACACACACACACACACACACGAGTGTCTCCTCTGGGAGACAACAACCCAATACACTAAGAAACAAAATGACAGATAATACAAGGTAAGAAGGCAACAACAAACTAAAATATTCTCTTCTATCCAAGCTGTTTATATGTTTTGAGGGGAATATCTAAGTTTTTCTTTATTGTCTTATTCTCCTCCAATTGACTATCTGCCTATTCCTTAACTCAAATAAATCTTCACCTTACTATCATTCCTAGCAAGTGGACGACAAATTTGAAAATAGTACTAAAGATAGGAATTGGAGATATCAAGGAAGGTCAATTGTTTTTATTTCTGTCTCTATTTTCCTTAGCAGATATTGTACTTTGGCTACTAGAGGATCCCCTAATTTTTCACATGAGAATCAAAACAGATTTTGGCTATGCTAGAAGTCTCCCCCCCCCCCCCCAAGAGCATAACATACAACTTCCCTTTTTGGCACTTAAAAAAACCTACATATCTTTCTTTACCTACACTCATCTGCATAGTCAGCTCCCAAATTCAATTTCTCTTTTTCTTTTTTTTTAAATTTTATTTGATTATGTTATGTTAATCACCATACATTACATCATTAGTTTTTGATGTAGTGTTCCATGATTCATTGTTTGCTCCAGTGCTCCATTTAATACGTGCCCTCTTTAATACCCATCACCGGGCTAACCCATCCTCCCACCCCCCCCACCCCCTCTAGAACCCTCAGTTTGTTTCTCAGAGTCCATAGTCTCTCATGGTTTGTCTTCCACCAGAGGGGGAGATGAATCAATTTCTCTTTTTCTTAAGAATTGCTATTCTGTATGATTTACTTTGAGGCCAATAAGTAACTATGCCCAACTTAGAAATACTGCTTACTTCCAGACTGGCAACTATTTAATGAATAATTAACCACTCCACACTTTCTATCAGGGATGCTTGTATTACCAGGGTAAAGGTATCCTTTATGTCTAAACGATGTCATAAAATAGGCCTTTGCCAGAAAGACGCCCTCATTTATCACGTGAAATGCCATGTGGTATTAACAAGGTCGATACTGTTTGTTTAATATATTTTGCTTTCAAGGGGCTTGAAATGATTTGTTTTTGCAGCTGTAACGGAGTTAAATTAGGGATTTAGCTTCTGCTTAGCTAGTTGAGCATATATAACCAGCAGCTATTAATTATCTTCTGCTAGTCATCTTCCCACAACTTTCAGCATCCTGGGGGTACTGAGTTACACCACCTGCAGCCAGTCTCCCCTTGAATAACCAATCCCGGCTTTTCAGGAACTGAGGGGAGACGAAATCATTCAAATTGTTATTTCTTACTCCACAACCACCCTCACCCCAACATGTAAATGTTATTAGAGCACAGATTTTTTTAAAACGTTGAGTAAGCAATTTATGAGAAATATCTTAGCTCAAAGACTAGTTTCAGACATCCATCCTCACAAATGAGAAACAACAAAAAACTTTTGAGACCCTAACGTACCAATAATCAGCCCCTTTTCCCTTTTCTCTCTTCTTATACCACTGTTCTTTTTTTTTTTTTTAAGATTTTATTTATTTATTTGACAGAGAGAGCAAGAGAGTACAAGCAGAAGGAGTGGTAGAAGGAGAGGGAGAAGCAGGCTCCCTGCTGAGCAGGGAGCCCGATGCGGAGCTCAGTCCCAGCACCCTGAGATCATGACCTGAGCCAAAGGCAGACGTTTAACCATCTGAGCCCCCCAGGCGCCCTGTCTTAAATGGAGCAGGGAGAGGAGGAAGTTTGCTCCCAAGATAAACTTGTCAAAAGTCTGCACTACAATTCTAACTCCTCTCTACCTGTTTCTATCAGCTGGGAGCAGCCACCGAAAAGCTCTGGGGGGAGAAAGGCAAGGGGAGAGAAGGGGAGAGAAGGAGAGAGAAGGAGAGAGAAGGAGAGAGAAGGAGAAGGGGTGAGGAAGGGTGGGGGCAAAGAAAAACTAGAGTGCAATTCAAACAAAAATGAAATCACGCACGCACACAGACACAGACACACACACACACTCAAACACACAAAGAGAGAAGAAAAAAATGCCCCCCCCCCCCCCACCTCAGGTCCTAACAACATACTTCTTTATCAGAGGTTCATTGTCAATCAATTAGCCGAGGCAGCAGGGGTCTGTGAGGTGGGGGCACCCAGGGAAACAATGGGCAGCCCTGTTGTACTACTATTTAATCACTTTTGCTAAATAAATAGAGCAGCCCCGAGGTGCTGTCATGTCAAGGGAATTTATAACAAAAAAAAAACTTCATTTTTCCTTGGTCATTCCTTTTTTCCCTTCAGGACAAGAGAGGGTTATTACTGTAGCCTTAAGTTCCATCTTTGTGTTTCTTGCCTTTGATTCCCACTCGGACCCTGCCACTTTCTGGCACTAATTTGTCAGGCTGAACAAAGAGAGGATTTGTACCTCCTGTAAGGTCTCAATTAGGAATGGCTTCTGCTGTATTATGTGCCATTCAGGGAGGACACAATGCCGGTAATTACAGGAATTTGCACTAAATGGCTGAAGAATTCACAGCGAAACTCCCCCCCACCCCACCCCTTGGGCTTACTCCTCCCAAGGACTGGGGGGGTAGGGGGGGGAGGGAAGGAAAGCAAAAGCTCTTAATGCCAGAGATGTAATTAGCAACAGCAGTCCTGAGAGGTTAAACAGCAGCCAAAGGAGTAAAACCATAAAACTGACAGTGTGAAAATAGTAGAGGGGTTCCCCTCGGCTCACTATTTTTCTTGCTGTCTCTTCTGTTAACATTATTCAACTTCAGTCCAGAATCAGGAACACTGTCCCACAGTGGCCATCCGACATCACTCCCAGATTACAAAGCAGGAACAGAAAGAACGCTTTGAACAGTGAGCTTTGCAGATCTTATGGCACCTAAAACAAGGCCCTGGGCCCTTTGATTATAGTACTCAATTGGTAGGTTTCTTGATTGCCGGGAAATTACAGGAAAAATAGTTGTATGTACTCGTGCCAAGAAAACCCTGTATCTACTGGAGGGAAATAGGTATGTACACATGTCTAATTCCTGAAGAAAAGAGGGCGGCTGCCTTATGATCTAAATTATACAGCATTTTGTGAGCAACCTAATTTAGAACCACTTACAGGTACATGCTTCATAAATATTTTAATAAGCTGCATAATCATGTGTTTTAGTATTAATATTTTAATACCACAGATGCCAAACGAAATTTTAAATCCCAACCAGTAACTCTGCTAGAGAATCGTACCTCATTTTCCTCTACAGAGGTGTTCCTGAAAAGCTGTACTAAAGCAGCACCAAATTAACTGTCCTGAAATACCTCTTGTATCATATGCTCCTCTCTGCTCAGGAACCTTCTGTGACTTCAGGGTCACATGCTCAGCTCAACCCTATCAAACTCCTTTTGCCGGTCAAAAATTACTAAAGAGCTGCTATTTCATATAGTTCTCTTTGCCACCACCTAGCTTTGTCACGGTGGCCATCTGGCATTCATGACATGATTATGTGATTAATATCCGGCTCCCGGAGCAGACTGTAGGTTCCATGAGGGCAGGGACCATGTCGGCTTTCTTGCAGCTCTGACTTCTCTGGGTGCACCTGAGTTTTTGGCACATGGGCAGAAACTCAGCACACAATAAATGGTGGGCTGAAGAAGGAAAGAACTTCATTTCCAAAGGCATGTTTTCAGGAAGAAGGAATGCAAGTGCAAAGGCCCCGGAGGCAAGAATGACCAAGGTAGGTTCCAGAACAACAAGATGACCACTGTGGCTGCGGCTTCCTAGCATGAGGCAGCCCTGGGGCTGGAAAGGAAGCCGTGGAACGAACCACACAGCATCAAATACAACTATAAAAAGTTCAAGCACATGTTAAGAAATACACAGTTATATATAAGCATGTATTTCCAAAACCATAACCTCAGGCATTTTGGGATGGTTGTGGTCCATTTTCTCTGCCGGGGCTCTTCAAGTTTCCAAAAAGGATATCGAAAATTCTTTACCTACAGAAAGAATTTAGTGAAAGAACGCCAACTGCACTATTTTGTAGATTTAAAAGCCAACATTTGTAGATCGCCCGGACAGCAACTGAATGACATCATAATAAAGAGCTGCTCTGTCATAAAATACAGAATAAATATATAAATAAATAAATCCTCAAAAACATATTTAAAGGGGGAGGGACTACGTGGACGTAAAAATTTACATTCTAAAGACACCCACTATAACCATGAAATATTCTGAATGAGCGTCTCTTTAAAATAACAGATAATGCCAAATTCAACTAAAAACAAGTTAGTGAGAATTTTGATGTTTTAGAAGGTAAACATACTATGCAACTAGCTTTTTCACCAAATGGATGTTTTTACAAGGATGAATAGTTAGGGGACACAAATACTAAATGAATAAACAGCTGGTTTAGATTAACTGTGTTTGTGAGAGATCAATTTTTAAGGTCCCATCTGCTATAATAATTTTTAATATAATGAACAACCTCCCAAGTAATTTTAAAAACATTCGGAGGTTTGCTTACAAGTTTTAGCCTTTTTCTTTTGAGACTCTGCCCCCTACAGGAGGTGAAGTATTCCTGCCTGGGGTAGGAAATCAGTATTCCATGCTGCAATGAAGGAAAATGAAAAGCGACCCGGTAAACCATGTGTAGCACAAAGCAACTGAATGTAGTATTTTCCAATGGAAGGGGCACTGAAAGGAAATAAAAAATTTCTACTTGGGAATCCGCCATACTACACAAATTAGGACTGAATTCTCCCCACCCCAGATTAGAAAGCTACCTGTGATTTATTAGAACTCCAAACCAGAGCATGAAGGTAAAAGCTGAGCAGAGCAAATGAATTTTAGATTTCATTTCTCCTGCCTCCTGGATTCCCTATTACCACCCATCCCCAACCTATTTTCTAACCAGGCCAAACTGAGTGAGGACATTTAGACAGCAAAGGGAGATATCCTGCAACATGGAACCTAAAGCAGCTGCCAAAAAGTTCTATCCCTGCCCACTCTGTAATCCTTCCCCTATTCCTTTCTACTTAGTTTCCTTCTCCCTACCTCTTCTACTCACCCTTCTTTGTCTTTTTCCTGTTTTCATTTCTCCAACTGCTAGTATGTGATGGACCTGCTGAATGCTACCTCTACTTGCATTTCTCCTTCCTCCGAGTGCTAGAAACACTGCTAATGCAGGCCAGAATGTGGGCAGTGCACACTCCATCAGGAAGCAAACTTATGAGAGGAAGGTGAATTAGGGGTCAACTATGTGACAATCCTTGTATAATCCCTGAGACTTTTCTTCCTCTTTACTAGAAAGTTTCCCAATTCAGCTATTCCAGTCTCCACCTTGAAAACTATTCTATTCTCCTTGATTCTAGTAACACAACAGATCTGTTGGCCCTATCAGCAATCCAAAGCCACAGAAGTGTATCATAATTCCAGAATGTTCACAGAGTCAGCATCAATAAATTATTGTTGAATGACTGAACTTTGAAATAAAATATATGTACTAATATAAGACACTAAAATGTCAATAATTTCCAAAAGCTGTGGTAAAGCTAGTATCCCCTTATTTCAAAACCATTTTGCAAAAGTAGCTGGCTGACTTAACACAAGGTCATTCATGCCTGCAGATACATGCATATCACCTAGTATGGCTTCCTTACCAGCTCAGTGTTGCTGGTCTCCCCTACCCAACCCTGCAAGTTTCTGCTTCAGTAGTTACTGAGGCCCTCCAGAGAAAGCAAGGATGATCCACTTAATCCCCTCTTCAGGTATATTATTTTTCAATAGAAAAGGCAATCATCCCAAATAACCTAAATTGAAATTTTCATTGTGCCACCACTGTTTGGCTTTCAAGGCAGGAACAAGCAAAAATTGAAAATTTGGTCTTGGCCGGTGGTCAGCTTCCTGTTCTTTTTTAAATAACATACTTAAATCTGATACACTTGAATTAAAATCTTCCAAATCAGGTTTCCAATTAAATTACTTTCATGGTAAATTTACCTTAAGGATACATTTCTTGTCCCAAACTGTGGGGTTTAGTGAAAGCGAAATAATTTGATTTGGTTTATAGTATATACATAGATTTGGTTTAGTGAGGGTTTTATTTTGTCTAGTTTACTGGTTGGGGGAAAGTGAAAGGAATGGGAAGTAGGGGAGAGACGCAGTAAAAGGGTTTTAAGAAATAACAGATGATTGGCCTTGAACTCTACTTTGTGCTTCACCCTTCCATGGTAGGTCTAGAAGCCCTGACTTCCCCAGGATGAGGCACAGGCCTACTGTGACTCAGAGGTCATCTGCCGAATCATCATCTACCCTGCTGTTAGCCACCTCCAAATTTTCTGTCAAGGCTGACTTTCTAAATTCTACCTTAACAGGATTTGACAAGGTTATGATCAATGACAGTTACTGACTACAGACATTTTTCTTCCCTAAGGAGTGTCAGCAGTCAGCTTTGGGCCTGAGTATCTCCTTTGAGACAATCTGTGACATCCACGTTCCCAGTGACCTTTATTTAAGAAGACAGAGGAAATGGAATCAGAGCAGACACAAGAAACCTAAATTCTAGGCTCATTATGCTTTGGCTAAGTCATTTTGATTCAGTGGGGTCTATCTTATCTGCTTCTACTTACTTCACCAGCATGGCATGAAGATAGACAGATGTTTTGATGTAGCAAACTCCTTGAAGGAGAGATGCTTTTTAAACAAGAGGCAGCTGTGACTGGCCCACTGAGGGGATTTTTAAAGTGAATTCCAATAGTGGGATTCAGGACTGTTCTTTAATAAGCTTTAGACTAAACATTTGCTTCATACCTGCACATTTGAAACTCTGAGCAGTGAGTCCTCGCTCCAAAGACAAAGTTGTGAGAATGCTGAGGAAGCTGGTGGTCACAGACTGACGTTTGTTCTTCCTGAGTTCGTGCCCACCCATCTGATCCTTGGGTTTGCTCCTCAGGGTGACTTGCAGGTTTTGCTCTGAACTCCTCACCACATTGGCTGCTGTTTTCAGAGCCTCCATCCACTCCTCGGCCCTCTGCCGGGTCTCAGCGCGGAGGCGGAGGACATCTTGGGGGAAAATGACTTGAAAGCAAGAGTCACAGTCGTCCAGGTTGTCCACCTGGACAGCCAGACACACGTCCACATTGTAGCTTAGCAGGGGATCCTCGTCTAGCTTGCCAGGCTGGAAAGCCATAAGGTAGGCCCTGCTAAGCACAAAAGTAAATGCCTTCCAGTTGTTCTGGATGGTGAGCCTGTACAGCGTCCCTGATTTGATGATGTTTTGGTACTGTCTGGGACTATCCAAGACAGGGGATGGTGCGAGCAGCTCACTGGATTTCTTCTGTAAACAGTGATTCTGTGTACAGTCAATGTGATGACCAAGCCCTGGTGAGTTGGCCAGCTCATCTTGCTGCCCCACATAACCAGGCACGGCGGCGTGCACGACTTCCCAAAGCTTCTGCCCCCAGTCCAAAGCCTCCCATGGTGACTCTGCCTTTAACTGCAGCTGAGTGTTGTCATACAGAACGGTATCCACCAGCCTGGCCTCCAGGTTGCCCAAAACAGATATGCTCTGGAAGTGTGAAAGCTGGTAGGTGGCATAGAGGGCTTGATTGCCACTGCTGTCAAGGCTGTAGAAGTAGAAGTTGTAGGGGGAGAGTTCTGCGTAACAGCTTTGCCAGTAACTGTCATGGTCCTTCCTAATCTCCAGGTACCCCTTCTTCAGAAGGTTTGGGAATGCCTGCTTGTGTTCTAGAAAGAAAAAAAACAAAACAGAAGAAGCAATGTGCGTTAATTTATGAATATGAATGAACTCAATGAGATGAAAAGGCAGGTGCAAGAAACTATAAAGAGATCAGGGAATGACATCTTTCTGGTTCAAAGCAAACACAGCAGAAGCAGTACAATTCCAAGATAGTACAAGTGACAAGATGTAATCGGGGGGAAATTTCAGGTCTAAAAAACTTCACAAAGGTGGAATTATGAGCGTAAGATTAAGTACAGAGTGGGGTGGTTTGCAATGTCAGTGTGACGTGCAGAGGTCTGTGCAGAAAACAGAAATACTGGAATAACTGGGACCATCCCCCGTGGGCCCATGAAACAACTGCACTTCCCCAGGATTCCATGTTTTCTAGGAAACATTCTACAGAGTACCAAATACATGAGAGAGAACATTCCTCCTGTCACATGACCTAACTCCTTGCCAATACTTCCATCTTTCTTTGGGTTAGGAAAGCCAAGAAGGGTCAATGGAAAGGATAGAACAGAACATGAAGTTTGCTGCCAATAAACTCCTGTTTCTCAGACACCCCATTAGTCTTCAAGGCCAGTTCATGAGCCTTCTGTCTTACAGCTACTTCCCCAGGCTTGACTCAACTAGCTCGTTTTAGGTCTCTGCTTAGATAGCAGTTCTCTCTCACTTCTGAGCCTGGATGCGCTTATACTGTTCCTTCTGCTTACAATGTTCCTTCCCACTGCTTCCCCCAGCTACCACACACTTACCCTTCCTCACTTAGCCATGCTTTCTTCCAGGAACAGAGTCTGTCCTGACTCTCCCAATCCCTCACCTGCAAACACACAGCCCTGGGTCAGTAACAAGTATCCCTATTATTCCTCTCTGATGGGTTCTTATAAGGCTGTATTATAATCGTGTATTTAAATATCTGAATAAAAAAAAATTTTGAAGTTTTTAAAGAAGTGTGTCCTCCCCATTGGACTGTAAGCTCTACTGAGGACAGAAGAGAGGTCTGTCTTTTCATCCTTATTATCACAGCACATAGTGCAATGCCTAGTACACAGTAGGCTTTTAAAAAGTACTTGTTGAATGAGAAATATAGCTCCCAGCACAATGCCCAGCATATAGTAGGTATTATTTCTTTCCCTTCCCCTGTTTCATGAGTTTATCTGGTTGTGCCATCATTAATCAATGCTTAGCTGTAACGTATGCAAGTTTAGTACTTTAATAGAAGGAGACTGTCGGGGCGCCTGAGTGGCTCAGTCGTTAAGCGTCTGCCTTCGGCTCAGGTCATGATCCCAGGGTCCTGGGATCGAGTCCCATATCAAGCTCCCTCCTCGGGGGGAAGCCTGCTTCTCCCTCTCCCACTCCCGCTGCTTGTGTTCCTGCTCTCGCTATCTCTGTCTCTGTCAAATAAATAAATAAATAAAATCTTTAAAAAAAAAAGGAGACTGTCATTTGGGAGACTTCCTGATACTTTTATCAGGCGTGAAAAGGACATCCATGCAAGAGGCAGCACCCCTCCCTGGTAAAGATTTTCATTTCTGAAATTTTCATTTCATTCTGTTTCTTAATTTCTTTGCTAGCACACATTGGAGACAGTCATAAACTAATTGAGTCATTCCCTAAAGAAGACAAATCACACTCCCAAAGGGTATGATTTCTGATCTTGGCTGAAGGAAAAAAAAAAAAAAAAGTAACACAGATCTAGATCTTAAAATAGCAAACCAAAAGAGAAAAGGAGAGAAATGAGGCAGAGAAAAGCCAATTTTACCTGCTTTACATCTCCAGTCCTGACATTCATTAGTATTTCTGTGATAACTCAAAAGCCATTAATTTCTTGCAACCTACACTAATCCCTTTGTAGAGAGAGATAATGGATGCCTATTCTCAGTTATCTGTCTTTTCTGATAATGCAATAAGGGAGATAGTGCTGTTAGAGACGCTGCTGCTACCTCTCCCCCTCTCATTTCCATCAAGCGCTGATGGTAGTTGAATCTTTTCCATAATAAGACTCATAACCATGTGTCCCTCCATCCCCATCTGTCCTGTGACCCAATGGCTCAGCTACGCATCCCTGAGTAAAATAAAAACTACCTTTCTTGCTTTTAGCTAGAAATTTTTCTCTTCTTTTCTTTCCTCCCTGAGAGCTTTTTACAATAGCAAGCACGAATTAGAAATTCTACTTTAATTGGGCCCAAGCCAGCAGCAAACCTGATTAAAAACTCACCTCTTTCTGACTGTCCAAGCTAGGGTGGTAGATGCCAGCCCGGGTGGACCGAGTTAGAAGTCCTGCCTGGGTGTCTCAAAAGTCCCTTCACCTTCTTGATGCAGAGTAAGGGTAGAGAATGCATTGTGTTTCCAGATTTTTCAACCACCTGGCTCAGCCCTCTCTAAATAGGTACATTAAACTGAGACAGAAGAGATTGGTGTTGATCATAGGAAATGGCCCATATTTATAGGCTGCAGTTTGTAGCGTTAATTTCTTGAAAAAGAACAATCAAGTAGAGAGCAAACATGATCAGAAAGCTATCCTCTGGGGTGCGTATTCCTCTCTGGAGGGTCTGTTTATATCAGACCTTACTAATATTTCCTGTGTGAAGTATTGATGGTTTTTGAGTTGTAGAGGGCTAAAGGACGACCATTTCTTTTTTTTTTTTTTTTTTTTTTGACCATTTCTCTTTAGTCTCAAACAACTGCTACTTTCTGTTTCTATATGAAGTTTATTTTTAATATTTATGCTACAGACAAATCAGAAGGTATATATTTAAATCTAAGCTTTCATTAACTTATAGTTCAACTTTTATTTCCCGAGACCATATCATTTCAACTCATTTAATTAACCTCCCACACATTATTGTAAAGTGTTCAATTTCACAAATGAGTAATATAAAATCTATTTTAACTAATATCATAAATGATTCAGATGGGATCATTGACAAGAATTATCACCATTTCCTCAATAAATTAGTAAAGGATGCTCAAAATAAATCACTGTACCCAAAAATTTCATACTGAAACCACAAGTAATTCCTTGTGAAAAAGAGGGGAAAAAACCCCCAAAACCCAACTCCTGAATTCTTCATTTCCCCATTGCTTTCCACTTCGGCTAGTATGAAGACCTGGTTCAGTTCCTCTGCAGTGAAGACCCCTTCTTCCTCTTCTCTTCAACCTGCAGCACCAGTGCAGCGGTTTAAGGACAATGATTGCTAGTTACTGAAGAGGAAGAAGGGAATTTTCCCCATCACGCGCCTGATTCACTTCTGTACCGCCAACCTGCCAGAGTTCCTCTTTTGCTCTTATTTCCTCTACCTATTCTCGGAAAAGTTTCCTTTCTCATGGCCACCACCCTAATCAAGGTTTTTTTTATTTTTTTTATTTTTTATTGTGGCATAATTGACATATAACATTATATTAGTTTCAGATGTACAATTCAGACATAATGATCTGGATATTTGCATATATTATAAACCGATCACCACAGTAAGTCTAATTAACATCCGCCAGCATACAAAATTACAGAACATTTTTTTCTTGTGATGAGAATTTTTAAGACATATTCTCTTAGCAACTTTCAAATATGCAATACAGTATTAACTAGAGTTGCCATGCCGTACATTACAACCCCATGGCTTTTTATTTTATAACTGGAAAGTTGTACCTTTAAGACCTAATCCAGGTTTTAAATGAGCTCCCACCTCTAGTCCGCCTTCCTCCTGGTCATCTCCCACACTGTTACCTGGGTCATGCACCACCCCTCCCACCCAGTAAAGTTCAAACTCCTTAAGACATTTTATTATGGAAAATTTTAAACACACTCCAAAGCATGTAGAAGAGAAAATAAACACCCAGGGATCTATCCCTCAGCTTCGAAAATCAAGTTTCTGCTATTCTTGTTCTCTATCTCCCGCCCCTCTCCAACTCTGGCTTTTTGTCGGTTGTTTTGGCTGCAATATTTGAAAGCAGATTGCTAACACTTTATCATTTCTACTGTAAATACTTCAGGGGAATCTCTAATCTGACAGATAAAACTTCAATACACACACACACACACACACACACACCCCATTTTCACACCCAACAACATGAATAATCCTCATCTAATACCTAGTCCGTATCTGATTTTCCCACATTGTCTCAAAAAATTTCTTTATACAGATAGTTTGTTCAACTTAGGTTCACACATTGATTTGGCTGATACATCATTTAAATCTCTTTAAATCTATAACAGTTCTTTCTCCTTTCTCTTTTTCATGCCACATATTTATTGAAAAAATGAGTTCATTTGTCCTGTAGACATTCTCACATTCTGGACTTGGCCGAGTGTATCCTCATGGTGTTGTTTAAATGTTCCTCTGTTTCCCATGTTTTCTGTCAACTGCTATTTAGATCTTGAGGTTCATTTAGATTTTTTTTTTTTGACAAGAATACGTCACAGGTGGTTGTCCCACTTCTAGGGGTATTAAGATTGATTGGGGGTTCAGAAGATGTTAGTCTGATCCCTCCATTATGACTTTCCCCAGCGACCTTTCACACAATGCAGGCACTTTTCTCCACTCCCCCATATTCCAGTCAGGTAACTTGATACTGTTTCTACCACTCACCCCTCCCAACCTTCGTGCATGTTCTCTCACTGACCTCCCTGTCTAGAGCTCCCCTAACCTCTGCTTATGCGTGTTTTCCTCACACGAGGGCTAGTACAAAATCCTACCTATTCTTTTTTTTTTTTTTTAGATTTTATTTATTTATTTGTCAGAGAGCGAGCGAGGGACAGCACATGCACACAAGCAGAGGGAGTGGCAGGCAGAGGGAGAAGCAGGCTTCCCCCCCAGCAGGGAGCCCACGTGGGACTTGATCCCAGGACCCTGGGATCATGACCTAAGTCAAAGGCAGACGCTTAACCCACTGAGTCACCCAGGCAACCCAAAATCTTACCTATTCTTGAAGACCTTCTTCCTCCCCTCTAGCTGAAAACAACTGTCTTCCTCTGAACCCCCAAGGCTCTACGGCTACACTACTCTGATGACTCAGATTTCAGATACTATTTCACATTTATCACATATGTATTAAATTATGTAATAAAATTATTCAAAAAATCAGAAAAAAATGTAAAAGGCAAGAGCAAAAACTTTCTGCCTCCATATCCCAGCACCCACAATCCTCCTGTCCAGACTATATACTATTTGATATGAAGCCCTCAGACATGATATATATGTCATAATATAAATAATAATTAGAGGTATATTATATTTACTTATGTAATTACATAATTATTAAATGGTTACATACTTTCATTTTTATTACTTTATGTAATTTTATCTTTTTAAAAACCACCATATCCCAGATCACAATAAATGAAAGAAACATTTAGGTAACCTAGTTTACCAAGAAAATCTGGACTGCCTGAGTCA
The DNA here is from genome assembly GCF_029215605.1 of Mirounga angustirostris. Lineage (NCBI taxonomy): Eukaryota > Metazoa > Chordata > Mammalia > Carnivora > Phocidae > Mirounga > Mirounga angustirostris. Next base: position 167,707,387 of record NW_026991711.1, read on the forward strand.
GCACAATGAATGAAGTCACAAGAATAGGATTCCGAAGATTGGGCAATGGTTAGAATGAAAGACAAAGAGCAACATTTTGATGTTTTCAAAGAATTCAAAAGCCCAATGTGGTGCCAGTATTCCAAATCAAAGTTATCCTGGCAAATCAAAAGCACACATTTAAATTCTTATTACAAGATTAATAAATGTGAAAGGAAGCCAAAGTGGAGAATGAATGGAGAACAGCCATACACTTCAGTGTAACACCATCTAAGACAAGCCTGAAAGGACTGCCTTTCAAAGTTTGGCAGATATATTACATTTTTTCTGTGGTGGAAGGGGCTAGGGGGCTCTTTTGGGTCTCTTGTAAATAAGAGCACTAATACCATTCATGAAGGCTCCACCCTCATGACCCATGCACCTCCCAAAGGCCACATCTCCTAATATCATCAATTTAGGAGACAGCCCAACTTATGAAATTTGGGAGTGACACAAATATTCAGACCATAGCACTAAACAGGGACTCATGTTGCTCAATTTCTATCATATCTTTAGTCCTGACAATTCATTCTTTTATTCATTTCAGTGGATCCCAGACACAATCCCCACAGCAGTTTTTCCATACTTCTTTACTCTTGCCAAACACCTAATTCCACTGTCTCATTTTGTGCACTGCAGAGAGCTCCTTTACATATACTATGCTTGGCTTCATGCCAACGTTGCATAACCAATGTCCCGCACAAGTGCTCCAGAGCACAGTGGTTAAGGCCATAGGTGCTGGAGCCAATGAACCTAAACTGAAATCACAGTTCTGCCCTTACTGGCTGTGTGACCATGGCAAATTACTTAACCTGAGCCTCAGTTTTGTCATCTTTAAGATGGGCTATAATAATAGCACCTCCTCACTGTACTCTTGTGAGAAAGAAATGAGTAGCTCTTAGAACAATGCCTGATACATCATGAGTATTCAACAGATGTTTCTTATTTTGGTCGTCTGGTCTCAAAAGAATCTCCCTGCCTCCCTATTAAAGCTAACCCTACCACCTCTGCTCTGTGCCTAATTCCTTCCCACTTCTTCAGAATCTCTTCCTCTGCAACATCTTAATATTATCCCTCCACTAATCTCTTTTCCTCCTGTCTTCCAATACCCTAAGGTTTGTTGTGTCTATTAAAAAAGGATTCACTTGATCCTACCTCTCGTCCGGCTCAATCTGTCTCCTTCCTTCGGAGGCCAAATTCTGACATTGCCTCCATGTCCTGTTCCACACAATCTGGCTTCTGACCACTGCTCTGACCTCATCTCACATTCCTTCTCTCATTCCAGCCACATTCTTTTATGTTCTGTGAGCAAGTTGAGTGCATTCTAGCCTCAGGAACTCGGAGGTTGCTATATTCTCCATTTGGAACTTCTCTCCCCAGCCCCACTGACTTACGTGCCTCCCTTAGTTTTTCCCCTCAAAGGTGCCATCCTCAGTGAGGCCATCCTTTACCACCTTCAAGAGCCCCCTCTCTATCTTACACCTTGCTTTATTTCCTCCAAAGAACTCTCTCCTTCTCGAGGGCAGGGACCTGGATGTCTCTCTCACCCCTGTATACTCAGTGGCTGTCTCCATAAATATTTGTTGAATGAATGCACAAAGGACTCTGCTAGAATCTGTGGACACCAAATGAATCAGACACAGATTCTGTCAATAGATCTATGGCCCAATCAGAGCCCTTCTTTTTCTTTTCACAAGTCCCACTTTTCTCTTTGGCCACGGTCACCCTAAGTTTAGATCTTATCACTTCACAGCATGATAACTGGCAGAGTCTTCTAATTGGTTTCAATCCCTTCCATTCTTTCCATCTGTTAATCCATCCTATATTCTGGGGGGGGGGGGGACACTGAGGGGAACCAATAAATAGCATCCCTTTACTCACCCAAGTTTTAAACCAACTGAGATTGACGGACATTGTCAGACACATGGAGATCAAAACATCAGCCAGTTGGAGGACGCAGCTTAGGGGTCCTCCTACCCCTAGGACTATACATACTTACCTCTGAGTCACAAGCAGTACTGATCACCACAGGCTTCCCCTCCTGGGGGACTGCCCATGAAAGGCTGATGGATGGAGGAACAGACTAGAATTAGTGCTTCCTGTGAGAGAGGCTGAGTTATACACATCCAGTTCCTCTCCTAAACTTGCCCTAAGTTGCTCCTCCCTGGGGGTGGAGTGTGCAAAGGGAAGGAAAGAGGCCAAGAGTGTGAGTCTAACTGATACCCCTTTACACAGACACAAAAGCTACAGGAGAGGTGGTTCCCTGGTAGCTACCTCCACTACCCCTCAACCCTGTCGACTTACATACTTTTTATAAAATACCCTTTTAATTTTGACTTTCAAGTAATTTTCAAGTGCTTCTTTGCTAAACATATCACATTAAGTCTATTTGTTTGGCTTTGAAGGTCCTCCATGACCTCAGACTACAACTCAAAAATACAGCCCTGTCCGGCTTAGCCTCCCAGGCATCCCACACACATGCTATGTTCACCTCCACCTTGGTCTTGTGCTCAACCCTCTAAGCTCACTGAAGCATCCTTTCCTCAATGAAGACCTCTCTAACATTCTAGATTACAATCATGTCTCTTTTCTTTATATTCCTAGTTAATAAAACGCAGTCTTTCAAGTCTGTTTCATGTTATAGTATTCAACTGTATTTAAGCCAGAAACTAGGGGGAAAAGTTTTAAATAATTTTAGGTTTTTGTTCTCCTCATTAGAGGCACACAAGAGAAGTGACATTAACAGGATCCACATTAATCATGACACTACCACAAAAGTCCATAGCAAAGAATATGAAGAGAATAATACTATAGGAACCAAAGACAGGCTGTGTCTTGAACATCTGAAATATGCTCCACAGGCCAACACTCAGTGATGGCTCCCAGATACTTGTTAACAAACTAGTTCTGGTAGAAATGAAGTAGGCTCAAGTAATGTCTTTTCTGAGAGCTACTTTGGAGACCTTTCTTTATGGGTAAAGGAGACTATCCCATTTGCTCTCCCTTCAAAATAAACCTAGGGGAAAAGACATATCATCTGTGCAGGCTCTAGTAGAAATAGACCTGTAACATATCTGGCTACATATTAGCTAGACAGACATACCAACTTCGGGATCTCTTCCATCTAAGTTCTTTGCTATGGGCAACAGTGATAGAGCATTAGTCCATACAGTCCTGGTCAATTTCACTTCTAAGTGTGAACCCCACTAGGAGATCACAGACCCAACTTCTTAAATGCAGAGGCTTTCTGCCTTCTGTGACAAGGGTAATCCCTAGTCTTTAAGAACTTTGTGACCCAGAAAACAATTCCAAACCAACTTTCAAGCTATGCTCAGTCATTGCCATGGTGGGCTTTTCACTCTGTTTCCCTAATCTATAGGAATTAAGTATAAAAGAATCTCCCATACTTAAGCCAGCAGATTTTAAGGTAAATGGCATTTCAGTATAGTATCTTTGGGTAACATACTAGAGTCATAGAAACTTAGAGTTAGAAGGGACTAGAAATCTCTTTGGCCCAGCCCCATCTGAGGTAGAACTTGTCTGTTGCTCATGTCATTAACTAGTCCTCCCACTGCTTTACCAACAGAACCCTAATCTTGTTCAGGTATGGTGGCAGATGCTCAGAGGAGATGTCCTCTCCCTTGCCCCATGGAAAGAAACAAGATTTGTTTAATCCAATCACAGAAATGCTATTTTCCTTTGCCAGACATTGCTTTAGGGGTGAGCATGTGACTCTAGCTACCGAAGGGGTGCTATTAGGGGCCACTGGGAAAGAGACCCAGAGGAGGTGCTCTGCTTTTCCTTCCTGAATTTGGCTACTGATATATAAGAAAATGACTCTTGGGACTACTGTAGCTATCTTGTACCAATGAAGGGAAAGAAGAGACATTACCAGTATACTGAGAAGCAAAGCAGAAAGACGGAAAGTGCCTGGATCTTTGATGAGCCTCGGACCACCTATTTCTGGACTTCTGAAGTGTTTACTGCATATAGTGCTTGATATTCACTAAGTGCTGCACACCCACCTGTGAGACGGATGAAAACAGAAGATGATAAATGGCCTTATTATTTATGCCACCTGTGGTTGGGGATGCTGGTAACTGCTTCTGAAAATATTCGTAACTAATTTAACAGATTTGGAAAGAGATCCCAGGAAGCAAAATGACTTGGCCAAGATTATACCACACAGTGTGCAAGATGAGAGGAGAACTCTAACCTCCAAACCTGGAATCTAGATCATATTGTGTTTATTTGTGGTGGAGGGAATGACCTAAACTTCCACAGGCTTGAGAGATAGCATTATTGAGTGATTACGCACGGCCTCTAATGTCCTACCACATCCTACTGCATGGCCTTGGGTGAGGTCAACTTCTCCAAGACTCAGTTTCCTCATTTGTAAAGTCAGAACAATATCATCTATCATACTAAACTATTATGAATATTAAATAATAGACACATCTTAGCACAGGGCTGAATGTAAAGTTAACTCTCATTGAATGACAGCTCTTATTGATAGTATTAATAACAAACTCCATTCAACTTAAGTTATAGGGAAGGAAAACAGAAAGAGAGGCCATTTCTGTTTTGGAAAACAAAACAAAACAAAACAAAACAAAATGGTATTGTCCTGATGTTCCGAGTACCAACACATAAAATTCAACCTGACACTTCGCATAAGATCATACTTGGTACAATACAAAGTTTTCTATGATATGGTTTATAGCATCAAAAAACTTCCAACCTAATGCAGAAGATGGATATATAAGCAATTACCTATAATTCACAGAATTAAATATGCTGTGAAAACATACAGTGAAGTAAAAAAAAAAAAGAATTTTAATTGAAAAAAATATAGAAAGGTCTCAAGGAGGACATGGCATTTGGATCAGTCCTTGAAAGATAATGGTGGATTCTGAAAAGTGAAAAAGGCCGGGAACGTATTCTGGAAGAAGAGAAAGCATGAGCAAAGGCTCAGGAACTTGAAAGGACATGGCATATTAAAAAATGGCACATAGGTGGGGTGATAGAAGGTGCGAGTGATAAGTCTGGGAAGATACCTGCATGCTTTATAAAACTTAACACTTGATTTTGTAAAGAATGGGGAACCGTGATTCGTTTTTGAGAACACAGTATGAACAGATTTGTGTTTTAAGAAGGTAACTCTAGCAGTTTGTGAAATTAGTAACTATAGTTCTCCTTAGCCAAGAAAGATAAACTATATTAACAGAGCAATCAAAAAAACATCAGAAACTTCATTTTCAGAGTTCTCACATAGAAATGTTAGAATCAGGATATCAGCTGTTGATAAGGAGTGTTGGCTTTCCAATAGCTGCCACAGACCAACATTCAATAATGTAACCAGTGGAAACTATACAACCATATAAAATCAACTTTGTAACCTATTTTAGCAACTTCTTTGTACTGACTAATCTTGCTGAAGGGTGAATCATAAATTCAGCAAGAGACCATGTCCTGGTGACCTCACTTGTTCTAAGCCTGCAGGAATATTCCCACCTCTATTGGCTCCAAGGCTTTTCAGAAACATCATAATTGAAAAAGCAGTCATTTTAGTATAAGTCCCAAATTTGGCTTTTTTTTTTTTTTTTAAGTGAAAGATGGGGAAAAAGGGAATGGAAAGAGAGTAACATAAAACTCAAGATAAAGAAACCATACTGCCATGGTCTTTCTAGCTCTAAAGAAAATCTCTGCTTGAGACCTTCTCCTAAAGTACTTAGAACAAGAAGATAGAGGCATAGAAATGGTACCAGGTCACTAGAGAGTGAAACCAACTGAAACAAAAGCTAGTTGACCACTGCCCTTGCCAAGCACATGAAAATGTGAACACAGTCAGGGAGGGAAAAGGAAGTCAGGTTCGGCAGTCCATTGAGTTTCAGAGCTCCACAGCTAATGCAAAGGATTTCTTTAAAAAAAAAAAAAAGAAAAGAAAAAAGATTTTAAAAATTGCAACGACAGCAGTTCACCCAAAAGTAGAGTAGGTTACAAGGCACACAGAAGTTCTTCAACCATACCCATATTTCCATGACGACTTTCCATTACCAATTTACCGATCTGACTATAGTTAATTAGCTCCCATACAACCAAGAAGCAGGGTCAGTTCAAATATATCCTAAAATGATACAATTTTAGATTTGGGAGGATCTTAGAGACAATTTAACCTGCTTCACTAGGTTTTTAAATCAAAAGCAACAGACGAGTCATTTTTCCAAACCCACACGGTGAGTCCTAATTGAGTGTTCTTTCCACACACCCCCACCTTCCTCTATCACGTGTATACGTTTATAGGTGTAAGTATGTCTGTATGTGCGATCTGTTTTTCATATTGATAACATAGCTAGCATCCACATGTTCATATGACTTTCTATATTCTTACCTTAATTCATACTTACATTTGGATTATAATTCTATGATGTTAGGACCCTCTCTTCCAATCTCATGGGAAATTCCAGGCTGCCTATGGCTGTATTATTACTCACTGAACAAGAACAGGATGACAGTGATATAAAGGGGAAAGGGTTGGTCAAGAGCATGTCTGTACAGAACTCAGACTAGTGCCAGGACTAGCAATGATCTGTTCTGGCAGGAGCTAAGTTTAGGAACTTCCCCCAGGGCTAGCTCCCTGTCACACCTTGCTACAGGCTGCCCAGGGCATGGCAGGAAGGAAAAGAGCTGGCCATGAGGAAGCTTTGTCTCCACTACCTGTCTTGAGAATTTTTAGAAACAACTGCCTCTGATGTGAAGTGATGGATGTGCGAACTAACTAGACAGGGGGAATCCTTCCACAACATACATGTATATCAAATCATTACAACATACACTTTAAATGCCTTCCAACTTTGTCAATTATACTTCAGTAAAGCTGGGGGAGAAAAAACCTGTCTCTGTTTCCGTCTTGCCTTAGATCTAGTGCTTCCCAGTGATTCGTGACCTAACCTCTTCAACATCACTATCCCACGCTCAGATAGTGCAGACAGTCTTAACTGGGTTGGGTTCAAGCCACACTCCATCAGCCTGGTAGGACCCACTGACTCTACCCTTCATCTACCTAGCACTGGCAACATTCCCTTGTAAGAAGCCTGTCCTGGGTCTATCTCTGCCTGAGGCAATAAAACTTATAGAATACATTCATTCATAGGCTTCTAAGTAAGACTGAGAAAGGCAGCTGAAAGATGGAACAAAACCCCAAAGCCCTCTTTCCATAGTAACAAATCCACGGTGTCAGTTCACTTAAGCTCTTCTGTACAGCCAGCATTCAAGGGTATGAAGGGCAAAGTTACAGTCCTCCTTTTGCGGGCTCACTAGTCCCCTAAAGAACGGTGGCCAGCTCAGCACTGTCCATGTATTTTAGTGAATATGTTAAATGCAAAAAACAATCCTTGTTTAGCTAGGCCGCTTTGTGTGTCTCAGTTTTTCCAGGCTTGGTGATCTCCTGAGGGATTAATTTTAGTTCGATGAACATCATCCAGGTCTGTCTCATCCACACCACTTCTCACCCTCTACACCCACAGGGCCTGATTACTAATAAGGCTTTCAAAGTAGAGGGTTCTGGAGACTGAGAACTATTGGCTTCCAAGGTAAGGGTACAGCTCCAGCTTAGTGGTTAAGAGCATGGACTCTGGAGAGAGACTGCCCAAGTTCAAATCAAGGATCCACTTAGTACCAGCTATGGGACTCTAAGCATATTACTTAAGCTCTCTGTGCCTCAGGTTTCACCATCCCCAAAATGGGGTCAGTAAAAATATCTACATCACGGGAGTATTATATGAATTAAATAAGCTACTACTTGTAAGGAACTTAAAATAGTCAGTGCACAGTGTTTGTTACTGCCACCATTTTCCCCTCCTCTTCCCGCCTGGGCTCTCTCACCCGGAGGGCAAACACACTGGGTGCTCGGGTGTTGGCTCTGATAGTGACAAGTAGGCTGTTAGTCTGTTTGATGTATTCTGCTCTCATACATCCCGAGCAAGAAGCTAGGAAAGAAATGACCTTCAAATCCAAAGCAATAATCTTTTTTAAAGAAACACTATCAGGGAACTGGGAAGAGTTGAGGAGTGATGCAGAATTACTTCAAAATTACTTCAAAATTGGGAGCCTGGGTGGCTCAGTCGTTAAGCTTCTGCCTTCGGCTCAGGTCATGATCCCAGGGTCCTGGGATTGAGTCCCACATCGGGCTCCCTGCTCGGCAGGAAGCCTGCTTCTCCCTCTCCCCCATCCCCGCTTGTGTTCCTGCTTTCCCTATCTCTCTCTCTGACAAATAAATAATTAAAAAAAAAAAAATCTTAAAAAAAAAAATTACTTCAAAATTACTTCAAATGATTGCCTTCAGAAAGACTAAATGGCAAAGCCTAATTATCGCACGAGGCTTTGTGCTCACCAAGCAGCAGTCAGATTCTTCCAGAAAGGGGAATCCTAACTGTACCTAGGCAACCCGGGAGTCTCAGAGGTATCTGGATACCCCTCCAAGGCCAGGGCAACATGCTGCCAACACAAGGGGCCACTTTATAAGCCATATCTGTTTGATTTTCTCTTATCACAAGGCTAGTGCAGGGCAGCCTTTGAGATGAAAGCAAATCTTCATTTTTCACTGCTGCTAAAGAGCTTCACAGAGAGGATGTGCAAGGTATGAAATGCTAGATGATGGCGCGAGGCCCTCAGAAAAGAGGGTGGAGGTTTTTTTTTTCTAGAAAGACGAAAACTGGCTAAAGAAGTTATTGTTGTTAATTTAGCAGCTTATCAGAATTACATTCATTTCACATTTTAAACAATTTTTTTGAGCATAAACTATGTTCAGAGCACCATGTTGAGGATAAAACAATGGGTAATAAACAGTCCCTTTCTCAGTGACCAGAAGATAGTAAACAGCTGATCACAAATCAGTGAGAGAGGGAATGTATGGTTCACTTCCCACTAACAAACCCGTTCATAATATGAGAAAGCACACTTCAGGAAGGCCAATTTAAGAAATCCTTACTGTGAGGCCCTTTTATAAAAGTCTATGCGAGAGTAAAGTAGGAGTGATTGGAAGTGTCACTTTGATTCTCATTGATGAGTTTCAAATTCCTTTATTTTTATTTTTTTTAAAGATTTTATTTACTTATTTAAAAGAGTGAGAGAGAGAGAGAGAGTAAGCACGAGTAGGGGGGAGGAACAGGGGGAGAGGGAGAAGAAGACCCCCTGCTGAGTAGGGAGACTGAGGCGGGGCTCGATCCAGGATCCCCAAATCATGACCTAAGCCAAAGGCAGATGCTTAACCGACTGAGCCACCCAGGTGCCCCGATGAGTTTCAAATTTAATTAATAATAGTAATATTATTAAATGTTTAAGATATCTAAAAGAAAATGCTGTGGGAAATGAAGACATGGTTTGTCACACCTCACAGAATTCATGTGCACATGTACTGTGCATGAAGTATGAGGAAAAAGAGAAATTCAGGGCCCCACACCATGAGGTCTGAACCAACCTCTCCCACCTTTCCCTCCCACTAGCCTCCATGGGATCCTCTGCTCCCCCCTGCACCTCTCATCTCCTCACCTTGGTTCCAGCTGTAATCCTGACCGAGTGTCCTCTACCGCGACCCCCTTTCTGCATCTGAGTGTCTTTCCCGGTCCAGCTGAAACTCCATGAACTCTCATAAGCCCTTCCTAACAAATCCAGCACAGTGTCTTCTTCCTCTGTCCTCTCAGTCACTGTCACCTGCCCATTGAAATAAATTCCAACAATATAAAGTAAAACAAAAGCCCCCTCACAAATATTTCAGTTGACTTCTACTTCCTCTCACTTCTGGTGCCTTCTTGAGTGTTTGTTAGTGTCTGATCCCCTCGGCTTAAGTGAGAAGTTCTTTAAGCCAAGGATGGTGTCTTTATACATCTTTAAATGCTTCCTAGCACAAGGCTATGCCCAGTGTGTGATCAGATGAACATCTACTGATGTGAACAAGCAGTATCAAACTCTGTACAAAGGCAAATACTACATGAATTATGAGACTATGCAGATTCTTACACACAAGATTAGAAAGGGAGAATTAACCACAGTCAACTTTTCACTCAGCACTTCTTATGAAGACACCAAGGCTGAGGCTTCAGGTAAAGCGTGAAAGCAAATGGAAGAGGGAGCTTAAGTAAGCAAAACCGGACAGGGACACTGGAGAGTACACTTCCCCTGAGGTAAATGTAAGACAGACAAAGGAAAGTCAACGATTGTTCAATAGCAGTCAGATATAAAAACATACCAGTATTCCCTTGAGCATCTTCGACCTTATTTGGTGAGGATGACAGAAAAGCTGGCCTGGTGAAATGAGGGCCCCGAAGACACGGTTGCTGCTGCAGAGGCATGGTTTGGAGGACTAGCCTCCAGTCCACCTGGGTAATATCTGACCTTGACCGAGCATGGCCTGGCTTGAAAGTAGAGGTCTCATCCAATAAGTCATTGACGGAGCGAGGCCTGTCCCTCCGACGTGGACAGATTTTGAAAAAATTAAAGGTCGATGCTTCCTTTTGTTCCATCCACGAAAGATTATCTGGGGCTGTCCCCTTCTGAACCATAAACTGTTCTTTGGCAGGGAAGACATTTTGAGCTTTGGTTTCTAAGAGCCTGCTCTTACAGTGGTCCCAAATCAGGCCCTCCTTGCCCAGGGAGGCAACATTTCTGATAGCACCATTGTCTGTTATGTTAGTGAGGACCTCGTGCCCCACCAATTCAGGGACTTCCTGAATCCCATAAACCTCAGCTTGCTGCACAGCCTTTTCTAGCTTAGTATCAAAAGTACTAAAGAAATCCTCAGTAACTTCCAAGGCTGGGCTGATATCATCCACTTCCAAAGCTTCCATGTCACAGGCTCCAAGAGGCCTAAGGCTCCTCAGCTGGTTCAGGAAAGGGCTTCATGAACATTCATTCACCCAACAAAGAGAGGTGCGCTTCAGCAACTGAGTTCTGGAAACAACTGAAAGAAACCTTCATTCGACTGCCTAGAGCAGGCCAACCACAAGGATAGTTGATGTTTTTTCAGTCATTAAGAGCATTTGCTAGTAGCTACTGGCCATTAGCAGAGATGTGGGAAGACAAATGCTCCTTTGAGATCATTCTTCATTGAGATCTCTGTAAAGATAATAGGAAGTGCTTGTCAAAGCAATGCCATGCAATCCTTAATTTCCTGGAAGAGAAGAAACAGCACAATATTGACACGTGGTTCACTGTATTCTATAGTACATGAATCTGCCCAATGATTTCCCCATCTTTACATCTCTTCTATGTAGACATGCCCCAAGGTGGACAACACCTACACAGAAGTTCCACTGTCAAGAGTACACATCACTACCAGCTTTAGTGCTAGAACCTACACAGAGCAGGGTGGAACCCTTGATAAGGGGAATTAAGGTCAACAGCTTTTACTCATACAGAAAAGCCTTTGAGAACAGTTGTGAAAAGACAGTCCTGGCAAATCTCTGTAAAATGTTGACCTAAAATAGTAAGCAGAGAGACTAGGATTCTGTGTCTGGGCCTACATCATAATCAATCTAAAAGTCACAAATGCATGAGTCCTTTCACAAACTTTGAAAGCGCTGATGGTCTGTCAGGCTAAGAAGCGCAAGGGGGAAGGACCCAGGGAGGCTCTGCCCTTTTATTAAACCCCAAAATTACTGTGTTTGTGCTTCCCAGGCTTGGATTATGTAATACCTACTGAATGCCTATGGACTTCAGAATTCCTCCAGTCAGCTTCAAAAAAAGGCTTCAGGCTCCCAACTCCCAGAGGTTTTGAGGACTGGCCGAGGAGTACAGGTCCAGCCTCAGGGCTGGGCAGAAAATACCCTTCATGAGCACTAACTCACTATCTCTGAGAAAGGCTCGATCTCCAAGGTCTAATTGGCACAGAACTTGACAGTGATGCTATCCAATACGGTAGACACCAGCCATATACGACTATTTCCATTTCAATTTATAATAATCAAATAAAGTTTCTCAGTCACCCTATTACATTTCATGTGCTCAACAGTCACATTCACCTTTGTATGTGTACCCAAAAAATGAACAGAAAAACAAAACCACCATGCAAGGGGCTTTTTGCCCTTACTTACTTACAAGTACGTAAAATTAGGCAATTAGCAACAGCTCTGCATGTCCCTGCAAAGGTTCATAGATGTGCTTTTTCTGTTTAAAACTGCATGATTTTATGGTTCATTAAAATCATTTTTAGCACTTAGGTCATTAACCATTACATTTAAATCAATAGTACCAATCCACATTGCTTAATATATGTAAATTAAACTAGTATATATAGCCCTTTATTTTTTTATTATTATTTTTTATTATGTTATGTTAATCACCATAATATAGCCCTTTATTTTAAAGTATGTCAAGAGGTTTGCAGTTCACAGCAACTCTGTGGTTAACCTCTTGTGAAGTGATAATGACTATGAATTTGTCTACATTTTATATTTTGGTACTTATTATGTTAGCCCTTATGCAGTAAGGCACTGATTGACTTTTAGAGATAAACATCAGTTATAATAGTTGCAAACAGGGTTTCTCTTCCTGTGTTTACAGTTAAGCCCTAAGCCTCTTGAATTGTGCAATAGGGTTTCACTACTTCTCTAATTTTGAAACATGGGATTTTTAGTTTCATCTTCTACACCAGAGGTTATGAAAAAGAAATACATAATAAATCGTGAAACTTTTAGTTCTTTCTTTACTAAAATTTCATATGAACATAATAAAGTCTAAGTGCTAAAAAAAGAAATAATGGGCACAAAATGGAGTCACTTGTGCGGAGCCCCACATCAGCAAATCGACTTATACCTAACCTCAGCCTCAGTACTTTCCGCCTTTCCCAGGAATGTGACCTTTAACCAGTAAATCTGGAATTACCTGATCAGCGCTACTGAGGTAATCTGCCCCATAGATTCCTGCCCTCCCCCCAAAGGAAGGTGACCTTGCTTCTACCCCTTCTGCCTGTAAAAGACTTCCATTTTGTAGAGCTTTCTATTTACTAGATGGGATGTCACCTGATTCATGAATTGCTGAATACAGCCAAACTTATCTTCAAGTTTACTCACTCAAATTTTGTTTTTTTTAACATAAGTTTCCCATTTTATAGATGAGGCACCAAGGTGCAGAGCAGTTAGTTATTCATCTAAGATTGCATTACTCATATTCCTTTCCTTACCCAGTGCTTAAAATTCAGTCTGTTATCATACTAGAAAGAGAGAGTAAATACCTTCAAAGTGATTCTTTCTTTCTTATTTTAAATCAAAATGTCTAGAAATATACTCTTTGTGCTCTCTGTTTAGGTATTCATAGGCTGGTTAGAAGCATACAACCATTGATGGCCATCACTGCTAGCTTGTGGAACACTGTTACCCCACACATCCTAGAACCATAGACTGTTAGACAAGGAAGGGAACTTTGAAGTCATCCTTCCAACTCCAACCTTTCACAGAAGGGGACACCGAGGCCAAGAGATTATGAGATCACATGGACACTTTTGTATGCATTAGGAAAGTCTTCAAAAGAAGGTGCCCTTTGAGTTGAGCTTAAGAAATTTAGAAGGTATTTGCCTGAATGGCTAGGAACAAATTAGAAAGAGTAAATTACTTTTTGATTAGCAAGAGATTTTCAAATTTATTATATGACTTTCCATAGGCAGTGTGGTGAGCAATATAGTGGAAAGGGTCTAAGCTCTAGAGTCAGTTCTGGTTCAACTCCCAATAGTCTCATATGAACTACGTGATTTGGGGCAAGATTTCCCTGACCCATACCCACTCCACCCCAAGTCCTTCTCTAGGCTAACCTGTCTTTCCCATTATAGGAATTCTGATTTTCACTATTTAGTGCTTTCCATTACCTCTGTTTGGAACTTACGCAGCTATTCCCCTTCCTTTCTGATAGAAATATGCATTTAGCCTTCTAATCATACCCTAAAAACCTCTACTCTTCTCTATGTGACCCAGCGTTTTCCTGTCTTCCTCTTCTTCCTCCACTCAGTCGCTCCGGTCTTTCAGTCCCACCGAGATTTACCTTTTTGACTTCCAGTCCTGTCCACATTGCTGGAGGGGTTACTCCCTCTCTCTCTTTTGCCTATCTAATGCCAAATTATCCTTCAACCTAACATCAAGTGACAGACTTGTATTCTCTAAAGATGGCCACAACAAATTCTACCCCACATGCTTTTCTGCAATGAGATCTTGTTACTCCTCCATCAAGAGCTAACTTTATTTTTCCACTCCCTTGAATCTGGGCAGGACTTGTGATGTTTTGATCAATAGAGTGTGGCAGAAATGATGCTGTGCCCATTTGAGGTATAGCCCTTACCTGGCCTGGCAGCTTCCTCTTCCTATCTCTTGGAGCTCTGAGCTGTTATCTAGGAAGTAAGGCTATTTGCTAGAAAGAGAGGTCACGTTGCAACAGGGAGGCACCAGGCATGTACGTGAAGAAGCCACCTTGGATGACAGCCAGTCAAGCTTGCAAAGGATTTCAGCCCCAGTCAGTATCTAACTGCAACTCATAGGAGATCCCAACTGAGAACTGTCCAGATGAACCTGGTAGCCCAGACCGGTGAGAGGCAATAAATTGTTTTAAGACACTAAGTTTGGGAGTATTTTGTCACACAGCAACCAATAATCAGGACTTGTCACTTCCTCAGGGAAACACCCTCTGGTGTCCCACACTAGGTTAAATGTCCTTGTTTAAGTTTCCACGGCACTTGCATGTCTGTAAGTTACACACTTTACATTTGTAATTACCAGTTTCAGTGTCAATCAGCCCCTCTTAGGCAGCAACTGTGTCTATTTTGCTCACCCTTGGACCTCCAGAACACAGGTGCAGTTTAATAAATATTTTTTAAGTAAGTTAATGAATTATTTTTGAGTGGCTATCTTTAGGATTATTAACATTGTTTTCTTCTCCTCTTTTTCCTTTCTTGCCAGTACCTCTGACTTACCACCACTTACCACATGACTATCTCTAGCAATAAACAGTAAAAATAGCCACTGCTTTAAAAGTAAAAAAAAAAAAAAAAAAAACTTAATGAATAAATAAATATATAAATAAATAAATTACTCTTTAGTGTAATAAATGAATTGACAGACCAGTGTGAGAGGTCCAGCTCTTTGATTTCCACAGTACAAATTAAATAGCTAAAAAGCATTATTGAGAGTTACAGTGATTTATTCATTCCATAAATATTTACTGAAGCGGCTACTGAGTTCTAAGCATAGGTGTTACTACAGCGAACAAAACAGATACAACTCCTGCTCTTGTGGAATTTACATTACTACAAGAGTAGTGGAAATCTTACCGTATGCCAGGCACAGATCTAACTGCTTTCGCTGTCTTACCCTCATGGGTAAGGTGTGGCTGAGAAGGCCTCCTGAGAAGGAGGTGCATTCTTCCATATCCTGTGTCAATCTGATCCATCCCATCCCAAATCCCAGCCCTCTATGAAGTCTTTCCTGAGGACTCAGTCCTTTCAGGTCTCTTCCTTCCCTGAATGTCTAACCCATCACTGAACAAGTCAACTTTGTAAACCGGCTTTTTCCCCCCAATTAGACTATGAGCTTCTTGAGGGCAAGCCCCATCTTCACACCTGTGTCCCTGTTCTCACAAAACCAGAAAGGTCTTCCTGCCTCTTGCCTTCCTCCCTCTAATGCAGCCTCCACATTTCTTCTCTTAACCCTTCAGAGTCTCTCCAGTAGAACAAGAGTCAGCAAGCATGTTCTGTAAGGGGTAAGTAGCTTTGGCTTTAGGAGCCGTACAGTTACGTTGGCTACCACTCACCTCTACTGTTGTAGTGCGGAAGGCAGCCACAGACAATAGGGAAATGAATGGGCTTGTCTGTGTCTGGTAAAACTTTACTGACAAAATAGGCTGATAAACAGAATGTGGTGTATATCTGTACAACAGAATAGAATTCAGCCTTAAAAAAGCAAGGAAATGGGACGCCTGAGTGGCTCAGTTGGTTAAGCGTCTGCCTTCAGCTCAGGTCATGATCCTGGAGTCCCGGGATCGAGTCCTGCATCTGGTTCCTTGCTACATGGGGAGTCTGCTTCTCCCTCTGCCTCTGCTGCTCCCCCTGCTTGTGCTTGCTCTCTATCTCTCTGACAAATAAATAAAATCTTTAAAAATAAATAAAACTAAAAAAAAAGAGGCAAGGAAATCCTGTCTGCTACCACATGAATGAACTGTGAGGACATCATGCCAAGTAAAATACGCCAGTCACAAAAATACAAATGCTACACAAACCAATGTAGATGAGGAATCAAATGTAGTCTAACTCATAGAAACGGAAAGTAGAATGGTGGTTTACCAGGGGCTCAGGGGCTGGCAAAGAAGGAGGTGGTGTTTAAGGGGTATAGATATTCAGATTTGCAAGATGAAAAAGTCCTGGAGATCTGTTTCACAGCAATGTGAATACACTTAACACTACTGACACATAAAAATGGCTAAGATGATAAATTTTGTATGTGTTTTTCACCACAACTTAAAACAACAAAACAACAGGCAGAGAGTCAGATTTTCTTGCGCGCAGTAGTTTCCTTGGAGATCTAGTCCAGCAAGGAAGGACTGCAGCTCTACCAATTACCAGCAATGGGACTTCAACAAGTCACTTTCCTCTTTAATTTCAGGTTTCTTGTTTGCAAAATCAGCAAACTAATAATACTTCTCTCTCAGGACAGGTGAGAGAATTAAATAAGACAATACGTGGCATGGTTCCTGGCACACAATACGTGACCAATCGTGGCCTAAAAGCCCTTACCTCAATCTGCTCCACCATCCCTCCCCCATGAGCTCATACTCTCCCTACTGCCAACCCTCCCTGCCATCTGGCCACACTGGCCTCTGTGCAGATTCGCAAACTTGTAGGCATGTTCTCACCTCAGGGTCTTTGCACTGGCTGTTCCCTCAGAACCAACATGACCAACTCTCTCCTGACGTGATTATTCATGTCACCTTTTCAAGGAAGCCTACCCTGACCATCCTATTTAAAATTATAACATACATCTTCACCCTGGACATCTGATTCCTTTTACTCTTTTTTTAAAACAAACTTATAATTTTAAAAGTTTTATATTTACAAAATTATTGCAATGATAGTACAGTGAGTCCCAACAAACCCCACAACCAGTTTCCTCCATGTGACACTTTACAGTTATACAGCACATTTGTCACAATTAATGAACCAGTATTAATACATTATTAACTAAAGTTCATATGTTACTGGGCTTTCCTCAATTTTGTCTAATATCCTTTTTCTGTCCCAGGATTCTACCCAGGATACCACATGACATTTAATTGTCATATCTCCTTAACCTCCTCTTGGCTGTGAGTTTCTCAGACTACTTGTTTTTTGTTTTTTTTTAAGATTTTTTTTTTTTTTTTTTTTTTATTTGACAGAGCACAAGTAGGCAGAGTGGCAGGCAGAGGGAAAGGGAGAAGCAGGCTCTCCGCCGAGCAGGGAGCCCGATGCGGGGCCCAATCCCAGGACCCTGGGACCATGACCCGAGCCGAAGGCAGCCACTTAACCGACTGAGCCACCCAGGCGCCCCCTCAGACTACTTGTTTTTGATGACCTTGACAATTTTGAGTATAGGCCAGGTGTTTTATAGATTGTCCCTCAACTGGGATTTATTTGATGTTTTTCTCACGATTAGACTAGAGCTATATGTTTTGGGGGGAAAAAACCACAGAGGCGAAGTGCCATTCTCATCACATCATATCAAGGGTAGATACCTATCAACATGACTTACCGCTGTTTCTGTTAACCTTGATCACCTGGCTTGACCCTTTCTCCTTACGCAATTACCATTTTCTAAAGTACCACTTAATTTACTTATTTATTTAATGTTTAGTGTTTCTATCTAATAAAATATAAGCTCCTCAAGGGCAGGAATTTATGCTCACTTTGTTCACTAAGGTATCCCAAGTGCACAGAATAGCATTTGACATGCTTAAAAAAAAAGGGGGGGGGGCGCTAAATATTCAGGTGTTGAATGAATGCACTGTTATTCCTTTGCATGACATTCATGGCCTTTCGTGACCTATGCACCTCTCCAATTTGTAGATTCTAACCAACATTCACCTTGCTGTTTTACTCCTCCATGCTTCGCTCCAAGTTGGGGAGCCTTTCCCAATTGCTCAGGCTCTCTCATAGCACCCTGGGTTTGCCACATTGCCTTGAAATGATTAACAATCTCTATCCCATGTATCCCACTCCACACTCTAAGTGACTGGACGCCAGGCAGGGTGCCTTACTTAACCTCCTGTGTAATCTTTGTGTTTTCATCCTTTGGGGCTCCATTTTTCAACCTCATTCTTTTTAGAACTTCATCTTTTCCCTAGGATATATATGCCTCAAATTCACTACAATACCAGGATCTAATGCCAAGTTTAGTCTCTATAAGTAAACACCTCTTCCTAGCTTGCCTCATTTGGTTTTGAAATTAATTAATTAGAAATAACAACAGCATATTCAGACAGGTCAAAATATGTAGATTATGTTCCTTTGACAAAGTGAACTAAATAAAATGAGTGCGTAGGTGCAGTGTGGTTTGCCTCAGCACAAAACTGGAAATTAGAAGCTAATTAGAACTGTGTTCTAAATCTGGCTCAACCACACACACGTGCTGGGTGGCCTCTGGCAAACCATTTAACCTCTGGGTGCTTTACTCAGCTACCTGTATCCAATAAAGTCGCTAACATCAAATTGCTATGCCTGTGGATCATTCACTAGGTAGTTGTTCCAACATGCCTTTAAAAAATGTAAACTGTAATTATGGAGCACTCCACTGGACCTCACCCATTCAACAACCACATGCTCCTAGTCTATACCTTCAATGATGTGTCAGCCCAACAAAGGCAAAGTCAGCAACCAACTACTTATAATACACTACTTTTCAGCCAAACTCCATAATCTATAGATATTTTATCTTATTTTTAAACAAAATACCCTTTCTGTAAAAAGGGTTATTTCTTCTATTTAACAGACTGACAAACGGAGGTCCATTTGTCAGTGCAGGAATAAAAGCTCAACTGAAAGAATCCCCTGCATGCGTCAAAATGTAACAGGATGGAGAATCAGTGTATTGCTATTTTCTAACAAGGAAATCTGCTGTTTACATGCTCATTAGGCCAGGCTAATTAAGAGGATGAATACGGCAGTCCTCCCACACCGAGGCAGAAGCAGCTATGAGCAATAATACCAGCCCAACCCACACAAAGGTGCCATGTTCTCCCAAGCTGGATGGTAAAAGTGCTGACTTCCTCCCACTTGACTAAATGGCTTGTAATCAGAATTTAATGAGTGCTGAGAGGGTGTCTTAGAAGCAGCTGGACTAGAGAGAAAAGGGCAATGCCGAAGACACCTAGGGTGAACCGTTTCTGCCAGTCCATTTTCAAACATGAGAATGAAGAGGGATCACCAGGACGGTCAGCATATGTGGCTCTCATGTGTTCTTCACTTTGGTTAAGGCTGCGGCTGACTGAAAATTTTCTAATATATATTTTACATATATTATATATATATATCTAATTATCTATAGATTTATATTATCTATCTATATATCTATATTATATATATCTAATTATCTATATATTTATATATCTATATTATCTATATATCTAATTATATAATGTCAAAAATCCACCACAGAAGGATCTGACCCTAGTAAAATATCTTTCTGGACTATGAGGCTGCAAGAGATAATGATTTTTTCAGGTCCTCTGACATGACAACACCGTAGGCATGTGAATGGAGCACAGGCAAGCCACAAACAGCAGATAAGGACATGGTGTCGCTGTGGACCTCATAAGGAGTTCAGGGGTCTTTCGGAGGAAAAGGATGGCGAGAAACACAGATGGAATCCCATTTCATAGGCCCAGAAGGAACATTAGAAGGCTACATTCTATACAAGTTTTAATAAATGAGAAATCTATTGCTACGTAACACATCAGGAGAATAAAAAAATATAAGTGGTAGAGTGTTTTCCCAGTTCTAAAAGCAATAAATATTCATAGAAACTCTGGAAAATACTGACAGATATGGCAAAGAAAATAAAAATCAGTCATGATCTCATAACTCAGAGAAAATAGATCAATAGTTAGGTGTGTTTTGTCCAGTACTGACTTGGAATCAGATTATATAGATATAATGTGGGCACACTGTCTGTTTACATATATGCTCAAAAAGCAAGTAACACTAACCTTGAAAAAGAAAAACAAACCAAAAACAAGCAATGTCCCAGAATGTGCTGTGCCCACTTACACCTTCAGCCTGGCACAAGGCTCCACTCGACTGAACCTCCCTTCTAGAGCTCTGCAGAGACTTCCTCAGTACACAACCACTAGTGTTCTTCCAAGTCCTGACCCTCCTTGACACTATTAACCAGCCCCTCCTCAAACATCTCTGCGGCCTCACAGACATCACACACTCTGACCTTTTCTCTCATTTCTACTGCCTCATTCTGGGTCTCCATCTTTCTCCTTTCCTTACTGGTCCCTTCACCAAATGTGGGCATTGTCTGAGCTCTCTTCTCTAACTCCAGCTACATATTCTCCTGAGGTCCATTTATCCACACTTGTCAATAATTACTTCTATGTTCATGCCTTCCAAATGTCCACTGTCGGTCTCAACCTCAGGCCTGACCTCTGGTCCTAGGTTCCCAACTATTCTTAAGACTTTTCTACCTGGCTTATCTCATAACAAAATTAAGCTCAATTTGTCTAAAACCACAATCAGTTATTCATTCAATAAATATTTGCTGAATGCTCACCATGGGCTGGGCACTGTTCTGGGCACTGGGGGGACAGTAGCAAATAAAATCCTTCAATGAAGCTTCTGTTGACAACAAGGCCAACTGCTCACCTGACACTCTAAACCTTTCACAACCTTGGCCTGGCTTGCCTGCCCAACTGCTCACTTCTCTTCCGTAATATGCTCTTTTCCTCCAAACTGCAATGCTATCACTCAAATTTTGTTCTCCCAACTCCAAAACCTTACTTAACACAGTTACCGCTGAGGTACCCTCTCCCCACCTCTACCTATGAAATTCTATCCACTCTACAAGATTCAATGCCACTTCTTCCACAAGCTTTCTTTAATCCCTGATCCTAAAACAGCCTGCTCTTTTCTTTAAATTTCCACAGGATGTCTTTGGTACTGTCCCCACAACATACTTTGCACGCTGCCTGTTCTTTCTGAAATGATGACAATAATAATTATAATTTAACAAAAGCCCGTACTGCGCCAGCTACACTGCTTGGTACTTTACATCCCTAAGCCTCATGATATATAATGTATTATTACCTCCATTTTACAGACAGAAAATGGAGGCTCAAAGACAAATAATCTGTCTGAGGTCACACACCTACCCTACTGGACTTACAGCAACTTGAGAGTGGTGATTTTGAACCATTTCATTTTTATAACCCCCACTGGGCCTAGAACTATGGCTAGTATACAATAGCTGCTCAGTAAATATTTTTTAATGAACAACTGAATAAAGAGTAAGTTTTCAAAGCACTGACACCTGTAAATATAAATACCACCCTGATTTTCTGGCAAAAGTATATTTGAATTCATTATAAGCTCATTTAAGTAAAATCTGACAAAACATAGGTTGACTTGAGCTTTTAAGATTTTTCTTAGTAGAGAAAGCTTCTACGCTATAGAAACCAGGTTTAAAAACAACATGGCAAGGGTCAGGCAGCCAAGACCTCACCTAGACCTTTTATAGAAGCAAAAGCACGTATGCAGCACTAGGGAATTGTTTTGTGAACCACTGCAAGTCAGTAGTTGGGCTGGTCTCATTTTCCACTGACTTAGAGCTCAAGCTCTTTCTAATACCAGTAAAGAGATGTTCCCTTTGAAATACACCAGGCAATCAATTTAAAGCATTTTTCAGTACAGCTCTGTGCTTGCTTATTGTTTGCCACTTGCAAAATCATTGAGACATTTGATGCCCCAAGATGTTTTCCCAGAAACTAACCTAAACGTAAGCATGGCACTTCAAATCTCAGACTGCTTTGCCGTTGTAGGCAGTGATGTTACTATGCCCCTATGTCAACCACGGGACTGGAAAGCCAAGGCTCCTGATCAGGGAATCCCATTTCATAAAACCACCAGAGTTCCAATATGTCCCGCTTTTAGAAACCAAACAGACACAAACTTCAGTTATGTGTCTAAAAATACAGACTCAAATGTTTTCCACTTCCCTTTACCTCCACAGCAAGGAATAGAGATTAAAAAACAGCAATAATCGTGCCTCGGATAAACCTCATTGGTTATGAGACTGCCACAGCACAAAATATACCCACTCAAATTATCTAGGGCTGAGGTGAAGTAGGCGAAAACTTCCATCATAAAAATTGCATCTTGCTACAGTCAGCCTCCAACTGCAACAGGGAATAACTTCCTAGTCCGCCCAGGTGCCATCTGAGCCAAGCCAGCTGGCACCAGCTGAATACATGACAGATCACAACAATAAAGGTAACAACCACCAGGGACGTTCACTGAGACCCCGCCATGCAAGCTACCCAAAAAGAACCAGGGAAGTAGCTTTAAAGATATCATCAATTCATATAACCATTTGGCTCTACTGAGAATAATCATTTTCATATGCATGGCTTAGAGTACGGTTTATAAAGTGCTTGGTAAGCTTCTTGATAAAAACTAGTAGTAAACAGAGAGAGGTAAGAAAAAGTAGCAGGATTACTTTAAAGATGAAGAAAGAGAAACCAAGATGACTCATCTCTTGTCAGTCAAAGGCCCTATGGGGAACAAAAAGAGGTTCCTGGAATCCCTGTCTAATCACTGAGCCAACCAAGTTCAATTTCCCTTTAAATCAACTTAAATCGCTTAGGGGCCCTGATGTTAGAAGAACCATAAACCGTAAGTAGATTGAATCCAACAATTCGCCACTCAGTTTTGAGTTTGTTCAATGGGACAGAGGTGTGGCAATGAGAACACAAATTTCTGAGACCAGAAAGGGTTAATGTCCCAGCACTGCCTTCTAAGCTGAGTGACTACAAGCAAGTCAGCCTGACTCAGGACTTCCGGGCCCTCCTTATCTGCAAAATGGAAATCCTGCCAATGCCTGCCCCCATCTACCTTAGGGAATAGTAAATCACAAATGCAGATAATGTATGTGAAAGTTCTTTGTAAAATCTAAAGCAATTACTATTCCTATTAGAAGCTAGCTGATTGCTAACCACACAACCATTTATACTCAGCAAGCCTTTACAAGGATGGACCAAGTACCCCAACACTGTAATAGAGGCTAGGGACACAAAACCAGAGCTGCCCTAGAAGCATGTAACAGCTGGTGGGGAAACGTAAAACCAAGTGTAAACAGTGCCTTAACAGAAGTATCCCAAAGGTGTAATGGGAACATAAATAAGTAATCATTAATAATCAAGAGATAAAGAGTCATAATGACCAAACACAATTAAATGACCTAACACTGAGATGACTTCAGTTGGAAGAAACCAAAGACAAAGTAAACAAACAACCAAACAAAACCAATCATACCTGCTCTAGAAATGATGCTGCTTCTGGCATGAAGCGGTCAACCTTTGGTAAGAGCTTCAAAGGCTCCACCAAAGGGTAAGCTCAAAGTAAACGAACAATGGCACAAATGTAAGGCATCAATGCAGAGAGCTCTTCACAAGCTGCCCAAGTCTTTCTGACCCATAGAAACATCACTGGCCAACAGAAAGCCTCTGCTGCATGGCTGGGATGTCATGGGAAATGAATAAATGCCTCACTTCCTGTTGACTTTAATTCCTTAGGTCACTGCAGCTGATTAGCAGAAGGGAAAATACTTACAACTTTAACCTTCAAAACAACAATCAGCTTATGGGTTAGCACATAGTCACAAAACCATTTCCCATGGGCATGTAGGGTGAATGTACATTAGAAGTAATTAAATGATTTTTTTTTCGTTCTCTGCTGCAACTGAACCTGTTAAAAAGTGAGCCTTGGGTCTTTGTTTAATGGCATCCTGAGAGTATCGGACCCATGATAAGATCTAAGCAAAAGGTGACTCCTTATTTGAAAGGACAGACATACTCAGTGATGAGGAACTGCATCCATGACCCCTTCCTCCCTTTTTTACTTAATCTGTGACAACAACCTTGACTACCAAGCAGCCTCTTACAATTCTGTCAGGAAATAAGCAAGGCTGGCAGAGGCAGACAAAACAGCCTATGACCTTCAAAGATAATGACAAGGTACGGTAAAATAATAGGATGAGTCTTTGTTATTTTACTATGTACAACATGAAGGTCAGAAAAATCTCTGTCCATCAAACAGAACAAAGGAAAAGTTTACAAAATATGAAGGAGAAGACAGTAGGAACTATATTTTCATCTCCATTTCTGGATTTAAATTTCTTTTATTATGGACTATATTCATGAGTATGGAATGGATTTTTAGAAAACAATGCAACAGCATGTAAACATTCTGGAGTTGTGATTGGTGCATATTTCTTCAATTTTTTTAAAAAAGATTATTTGAGAGAGAGAAAACAAAGAGGGGTGAGGGGCAGAGGGAGAGGGACAAACAGACTTCCCGCTGGGTGTGTAGCTCGACATGGGACTCAATCCCAGGAGCCTGGGATCGTGACCTGAGCCAAAGGCAGACACTTAACCGACTGAGCCACCCGGGCACCACTCTTTAGCTCTTTTGATTTGACATTAAGATGATAGGCATATGATTACTGGGACTCAAACAGCTGCTCATCATCCAAGACTACCACTACTAAACTCATTAAAAATGTCCCGCAAAGGGCTCATTCATTGTAGACGGACACATTTAAATATGGAATGATGTATTTAATAAAATATTTAAAAACAAAATAAAGACAGTTCTTATAGTTCCTAAGCCAAGACCAAGGTTAAGAAGTCATAGCTAATATTTTTGAGTACTTACTAAGGGCAGTCATTATTTAAGCCCTTTATCTGTATCATGTTGTTAAATCCTCACAACAACCCTATCGGAGAGCTGCTATTATTACCGCTTTACAGACACTCAGATTTAAACAGACCAAGTTATGTGTCCAAAGTAATACGGCCAGTGAGTGGAAGTAAGACTCTAAAATGCACACACAGCCCTGTATGGCATTTAATAGCAAATTAATTACCCTGAGATAAGAGAGCTAAAATTTTACATACATGGTGCTCTGAATTTTAGTGTCAAACATCAGCAACTTTAAATTGTTTATTATTAATAATTAATAATAATTATTTAAACTATTTATTTTTAAATCTTTGTTAACCCCACAACTCAGAAAGTTAAATGCTAATTATCATCTTTATACCCAGGGAAATAGTTTATACCTAATTTATTCAAAAAATCATGTCTGTAATACTTCTGTGTCATTGTAAGTTCTCTGAGGGAACAGTGGATGAGAGGTCCCTGAACAAACAGAGTAAAAAGCTGTTCTCTAACTAAATAGCTAACCTCAATTCTCTTAGTGACCTTGAACACATTACTTTGAATGTCTGCAAGAGTATAATAACTGTGACTTCATTTAGGCCAAATAAGTGCTTTTGCAAATGTTGACATAGTCCTAATTGCCCAAACCTTTTACTAATGTTTCCCTAAGACATCATTTTTCATTCAGCCAATAAATAGAAACACTTGTAAAAAATGTTTACTTAAAAAAAAAAACCCTGCTAATAAGTGTTTCTGTCAAAAGGATTAAAGAAATATTTTCAAATTAAATGTGACTATAGATAATTCTAACATTTTAACTATTAAGGCATACCCAAATAAAGTGCCTCCTTCTTTTGGGGGTGGAATAGGGGTAAGAGTATCATTGTACATGGGGCTCAATCAAAGTAACAAAGTTGACCCTCAACCTTCAGTGTTGTTTCTTAAGTCTACTGAAAGATGATATGGCACACTACCAGGAATCCACAGACATCATATCTAACATTTCAGTGAAGGACAATCACTTTGGGACCATAAAACCTAGAACTGGAAGACCTCAGTTTCAACATTCTATGCACAACGACCAGAGGTGTGATTCTGGGCAAGCCATGTGAACCTGAATTCCAGTTACCTTGATGCAGGTCAAATAAGGATACCCGTCCAACCCGCTTCAAAAATTTTCTTGGAGAGCAAGTCAAATGACATAATGCAGTGCTTTGTGAACTCCAAAGTACAGGATACAGGACGCAGACAGGGGCTGTGTGGTGCCAGGGAAAGGGTCCGCATTCTCTTTGATCTCCTCTCATTATAAACCAACGAACTGGTACAGAGGAGTGACAGCAATCAGTTCAGGAAACTCTGGGATAGGTTTTAATCTACTCAAGGAATGCCTGCACTGTTCAAGGCAGCGAGAGTTACTGTGTTTTCTGCTTTTCTGGTGGTCTTGGGGTGGGGAGATTCAATAGTGCAAGTGCATGATGATTCAAAAGGAGTATCTCTCCTCAAAGAAGAAAAACCAAATAAGTAAAACCCTCCCTTCCCCTCCAAGTTCCCCTACAGCTAAAATATGTTCTCCTCCTACCTTTTAATTCCAAGTTTCTAGGAGAAACTTGCTCTTTATGCTTTCTGACTCTACTTCTCCCCACCCATTCATTCCCTGCCCTGCGCCGAGGCAATCTGGTTCTGCCCTAGCTGAAACTGCAGAGGCAAAGGTCATCAACAATTTCCTTGTTGCTAAACCCAGGAGACTTTTCACACACGTCGGACCTGACCCCTCAGCAGTATCTGACCTATTGAACGCCCACTTTGCATTGCTCTCACGAACACACCGATGCAGCCTCTTCTGATGTTTCTCCTTTATCTCAGGATGCTCAGTTCAGTCCTCACTATGAGCTCCCCTTCTTATGCTCATATCATAAATACAGGTATTCCTCCATTTTCCCCACAACCCTATTAATTCCTCTTCTATCTGAGTGATCTTCATTTCTGTGGCTTCAGCTGCAGTCCATGTGGTGGATGAGGACCAGATTACTCCCCTGAGCTCTAGACCCACAAATGCAACTGCCGTTTGGATGTCCCTAACTCCTAAATGTGCACAAACCCAGCTCCTCATCTTATCCTCAACCTGGTATTGTCCATACAGTGAAGGACACCATCATCTGCCCCAGAAGGTGAACAGCACCCTTGATCCGTCTGTCTCCTTCACCCACAATCACTCCAAAGAGCAAGTCATATTAATTCTACCTCTACCACATCCTTCAAATCTACCCATTTCTCTCTTTATTGTCTTAGTTCAGACACCACCACCCAGTCTTCTTCCCTTCAGTCTTGCCCTCCTCTAATCCAGTCACCACACTGCAACGGAAGTGGGCTTTCTGAAATTAAAACCCTGATGTCTTCTGGAAAAACCATACACTCCTTAACATTGCCTGTAAGAGCTCATGGCCACTCACTTTCCTGGGCTCATCTCTTGAATCTCCCTCTTCACCCTCCATCCCACAACACACAGGGATACAACTTGGCTAATTTTAATTCAGCCGTTGGGTCTCTGCTGAAGTATCACTTCTTCCCTGACCTCCCACGTCCATTTTAGTCATACCTCTTATATGTTCCCATAGCATCCTGATCTCAATTATAATGCCTTTCATGCTGTGTAAATTGGCCTGTTTACTTGTCTGTCTCCCCCACTAAACCATAACTTTCATGAAGGCAGAGACTGTGCCTGTTTTATTCAGAGTTGTGCTCCTGGCTCCAAGTACAAGAGCTATGTGTCACGGTACAAAACAAGTGCTCAACTCTTACTTGTTCAGTCAAATAATCAATGAATCCCTGAGGGTAGAAGAGAAGTTGTTCTGGAAAAGCTAAAGTGCTGACTCAAATGAATCAAGAACACGTGGGAAAATATCATTTAGTCAATTTCCTGGAGCATGAAAACTGCTGGTTACCTTTCTGATGCTTTCTAACATGTTCCCTGTTCTGTGACTGAAACCTACATTTACAATCACATATACAAGCCACAAAGTAAAGTGGATATTTAGCAATTTCCCCATTAGATAAATGTTCACAAGTAAACTGGATAACGCAGAACCAGGCAGCTTTAGTTTGTACTGAATTATAAACTGGTTACACTAATCAAGGTAACTGGACAAACAAATCTCTACCGTACTCACAAACATGGCATATAATCGGAGAATCCAATTTGAAACACATAACTCAAGTTAACAGTTAATGTGTATGAAAAAGAAACAAAATGTTAATGAAAATAACATGCCTGACATCTCGATACAATGGCTTCAATATTTTAATGTTAGTTTTTGCTCATAACTCACGTTGCCATCAAGACTAATTACATCCACAGACCAAATACAGTCTTTACCTTATTGTCAGTATGAAGGTAAATTATGTGGGCTTTTTATTGTCTGTCTGGTAACATCCACAGTAGCCAACGAAGGAGAGCATACACAAGGCATGAAATTTACTACTGGTGGTCATTTTTATCATAGTGGCACTCAGTACTCAGTTCTCAGAATTATTTAGCTTGCACTAGAAGTTCTAAGCTAGAATCCGGTTCAGCTACTTATGAACCAAATACAAAATCACTTTAAAAGAAAAAGGATGAAGAAAAAAGCAATTCCTTGCTAGATATCCTTCCACACGGTTTCTTCTAAGGGATTAACATTCCCCATGAAGAAAATCACCATCTGGCTAGTGCCAATGGAGCAATAGACAGTTTCTGGACATTTCTTGTAGGTGTGTGAAAATAGAGCAAAATGAAAATAGGAAAGGGAACCAGTGGGGAAAATGAAAGAGTATCAGTGCTCTGCTGCTCCTGGAAACTGTCTAGAGATGGAGAGTCCTAAAAAATCTGCCCAAATGATTTAATCTTTTCCAGGTTCCTATTAAAATCAGGTCTTCTGAAACAAGTAATTAAAGTAGTACCCATCTACCTACCTGCTTCTTAAATATGTAAATGTATAGCTTGGCTTCAAGTATTGTGGAAAGGCTGCATACATGATTAAACTGGAATAGAGAATGTCAAGTATCTGATAAATATTCAATGAGTATTAGCATTGGGTGTTTTGTAACGCAGATGTTACCGGCCTGGGTCCAGCTTGGTTCTCCTAGCCAGAACATGCAGATGTCTTTCTTTTTGCAAATGGTTACATATCCATCACAGTTCTTTGTTTTCCACTTGTATAATTAACCTGGGTCTAGAGCCTAAAGCCTAAAATACATCAATGTATGAGAAAACAAAGCTACATTAAGCATTTGTGAACATTAACTGTAAAAATATTCCTAAGTTCCTTTGGATCGATTGCTAGGAGTATTAGGTCAAGTGGTAGGAGCATTAGTGAGGCTGTTCATACATTCAGCCAACGAGCTTTTCAGAAAGGTTATACCATTTGCTCACCCCTCACAGCATTTGAGAGTATCTGCTCCACTGCGCACTAACTAATGTGAAGAACTGAAATTGTTAACAATCTATGTAAATTTAAGAGCTGGAAAAATGGGGCCCTGCTGTTGTTCCAATCCTCATTTCTTTGATTAATGAAAAGAGAATGTATTTTCATATGTCTATTAGTCACTTAATTTTCTCTTCTATGGATAGTCTGTTCCTGTCTTTTGCCCACTTCTCTGCTGGAGTCTGTATTAGTTTTCTATGGCTATATAACAGATTTCCCCAAACTCCGTAGCTTAAAGCAACACCTATTTCTTATTTCACAATTCTGAAGGTCAGAAGTCCGGGTGAGCTTGACAGGGTTCCCTGTTCAGGGTCTCTCTCAAGAGACCAAAATCAAGGTGTTGTTGGCCAGGCTGGACTCTTATCTAAAGGCTCTGGTGAAGAATCCAGTTCTAAGCTCATTCAGGTTGTTGGCATAGTCCAGTTCCTAGGTTGTGCCCCCAAGTCTGAGGTTCCAGTTTCCATGCTAGGCCACCCCCAGAATTCTAGGCATCCTGCATTCTTCAAGGCTCCTCCATTCCTTCTCAAGTGTTGCCTCCACCTTCAAAATATCAACAGTATGTTGTTCCTCTTCAAGCTTCAAATCATTTGGATTTCCCCAGCCAGAGAAAGCTCTCCACTTTTATGGGCTCCTGTGATTAGATTAGGACTACTCAGGTATTTCCCCCATTTTAAATTCAACTGTGTCCTATAACACAATATAGTCAAGAGTGGTAATTCATCATCTTTACAGGTTGCACGGATTAGGGCATGCAATCTTGGTCGAGGGGCATTTTTAAAATGCTGCCTGCCATTTCTTACCATTTGTTCATGCTCTTGATAAAGCTCAATTGCATGAATTTACCAGATAAATGAACCTTACTGATGACTGTAAGAAGCTGCATTTTCACAATGGCAAAGGCAACTGTGGATGGGGCTACTGTGTGCTAATATGAATTTTGAGGGGCATCTGCGTGGCCGAGTCGGTTAAGCCTTGATTCTGGCTCAGGTCATGATTTCAGGGTTGTGAGACTGAGCCCCGCATTGTGCTGGGCATGGAGCCTGCTTAAGATTCTCTCCCTCTCTGGGCACCTGGGTGGCTCAGTTGGTTAAGCGTCTGCCTTTGGCTCAGATCGTGATCCCGGGGTTCTAGGATCAAGCTCTGCATCCGGCTTCCTGTTCAGCCCAGAGTCTGTTTCTTCCTCTCCCTATCCCCCTCCCCCCTGCTTGTGTGTTCTCACTCTCTGTCAAATGAACAAATAAAATCTTTAACAAAAATTTTTTTTTTAAGATTCTCTTCCTCTCCCTGCCCCTCCCCCTCCTAAAAAAAAGAATTTTTAGTACCTAACTTTGCCAACACTGATATTTTTTTTTAATTTTAATCGTGGGAAAATACCTATAAAATTTGCCATCTCAGCCATTTTCAAGTGTACAGTTCAGTAATAAGTACATTCACATTGTTGTGCAACCAATCTATAGAACTCTTCATCTTCAAAACTGAAACTACACTCATTTAACAAAACTCTCCATTTTGCCCCTCCCCCAGCTTCTGCAACCACCATTCTACTTTCAACACTGGTTTATTTTTAGTATACGTATTTTTAAAAAAATCAATGAAATATTTTATTTTTTAGTAATCTCTACACTCAACGTGGGGCTTGAACTCATGACCCGGAGATCAAGAGTCACATGCTCTTCCGAGCCAGCCAGGTGCCCCTTATGTATTTATTAACAAACGTGTACAGCAATTATTACACGTACTGTTCTAATGCTTTAAAAATACTAATTCATTTAACCCTCATAACAACCCTATGAGATCAGTACTATTATAAGCTCAGTCTATAAATTCGGAAACACAGCAGGTAACTTCCCAACATTATACAATAGGAAGTAGCTACACAGGAACTAGAATCCAGGTAGCCTGGCTTTATAGTTCTTGCTATGAACCATTACACTGTGAAAATATTCATTTTAAAGACAAACTCATAAGGCATTAATATTATATTACCTCTTTGATGTACTTGCTTTCAAAACACTTCTTTTTTTCTAATTTTTTAAAAGATTTTATTTATTTATTTGACACAGAGAGAGAGAGAGAGAGAGAGCGCGCACAAGCAGGGGGAGGGGCAGCAGCAGAGGGAGAAGCAGACTCCCTGCTAAGCAAGGAGCCGGATGTGGGGCTCCATCCTAGCACCCTGGGATCATGACCTGAGCCAAAGGCAGACACTTAACCGACTGAGCCACCCAGGCGCCCACAAAACACTTTCTATGTGCGATTTAATCTAATACTCTTCTACTAACTAAAAGTTAGACTATGTCATGGAGACATGTCTATATATAGCCCAATTTTTGGTGAAGGCATTTTCGAAGTTAATGAAATGAAAACTGCCTTGTATTTGATTATAGGTACAATTAAAGCTTACACGTAGTCAGGTTACAATAAAATACCTTATGAATGAATACACATTGCAATTCACTATGACTACTGAAATTAAATTAAAGAAAAAAAAAGTGTTTCTCTTTTCCAAGGAGAAAAAAAGGGAAAAAACTTCCAAATGAGTTTACAACAGCATAGCTCAATTTCAGTTTAACCTGTTAAATTCAAATCTGCCCTGCTTTGCAAGCTATAAATCTAGACCAATCTCAGTTTACCCTCAATTATATATCTCAGTAGCCATTTATTTCATTTATTGAGTGGGTCTGAAATTTCCTTATCCTGCTTTTTTAGCTTAGTAATCCTCTCATAGAAGACCAAATCATGCTTGTCATCAGTCACACAGTATCACTTACTACACATTAAAAATGATCGGAGTCCACAGAGGGAACAATCGCTGTTGCTCGAGGAGCCCCGGCGTGATGTGAGTGATAGGCTCTGCTGAGATTTGGTTTCTAGGACCCAGGAAGCAGGGAGACTAAAACCAACGCACAGGACGGGATCAGCTATTTCAAACTGCTTTCTGCTTATATACCCGATGTCTAAAAATCAGCAGACAATATGCATCATGTAATCTCCCCTCGCCCATTATCCACGCCACTGTAGTGCAGTCTCCGGCACGAAATCAAAACCAGAGCACGCAAGAAACAGCAAAATCATCGCCACCCCAGGGATACCCTCGGATATCTGTTACAACGTTGTCATCCCCACACCCTTCCCCCACCGGCCAGCCAGGCAGCACAGAAGCAGGCGGATGCTCCCCTGGCCGCCGGCTGGGCCTCTCCCCTCACCTGCGGGGCCTGCAGCCTACTCCTGGCTGGGGCTCGGCTTCGCAGCGAGCCCGCCTCACCGTGACAGCCCGCCCGGCCGCCGACCGTCCCAGCCCGGCTGTCTGTTTACAAGCGCGGCTCGCGGTCCCGCTCTTAAAGCCTTCCCCCGAGCCACCCGGGAAGCGAGACCCGGCACACAAGGTTCCTGGTCGCAGGGACGCGTCTTTTTTTGCCCCGGGATCCGGCCGCCGGGCAGGGCCTGACCGCGCCGCCAGGCCTTCTCTCCGTTTCCTTCTGCGCGGGGTTTTGTCACACACATTTTGGAAACAATGGCGGGTGCTGCAGAGTCTCCTCCCTGCTCCTCCCAACGCCCAAATGGATGTTTGCAATTGGAAAATTTCACCGGGAACATACACAGGATTGGACCCATTTTTAGCAGCTCCCTCAGAAAATTACTCAGATAAGTTCTTTCTGGAAATAGGACTTTTTCAACCTGGAGGTTGCTTCTCATTTCAGGTTTGGAGCTGCGGAGAAAATCCATTTTCGCTGTCCTGTCCTGTTGTAGACAGCAGGTTGAAAGCAGGTGATTTTTGAGGGGAGGTCTTCGACCCGCATTCGGATTCCCAGCGAAACAGAAAGTGGGGGGTGTGTGTGTGTGTGTGTGTGTGTGTGTGTTGTGTTTATATATGCACCAACTGGCCCCTGGGTGCTCCTTAGTAAGACATCTCATCCCACCGAGCCCACAGGGATTCGGGCCGTTTCAAGAGGATATGCTGGTCTAGCGGGACAAGCCTGTCCTTGAAGTTTCTCCGCTTTATTTCCTATCATAGCACACTTCCTAACCTTTTTCTCAATTTATAATTACGCATTTATTTTCCTTATTTTATTGGCTTCTCCACCCCTACCCTAGCCTCACCTATAAACTCCCTGAGGGCAGGAACTATTTCTTTTCCCGCACGGGGCACAAAGCACCTTTCTTTTTTTTTTTTTTTCTTTTTTAAAGATTTTATTTATTTATTTGAGAAAGAGAGTGAGAGAGAGAGAGCACAAGAGGGGGGAGCGGGAGAGGGAGAAGCAGGCTCCCCGCTGAGCAGGGAGCCCGATGCGGGACTCGATCCCGGGACTCCAGGATCATGACCTGAGCTGAAGGCAGTCGCTTAACCAACTGAGCCACCCAGGCGCCCTTCTGTAAGGATTTTTTATTCTATTTATTTTATGTTTATTTTTTTAAGAATTTTTAAAAAGATTTTATTTATTTATTTGACAGAGAGAGAGCACAGCAGGGGGAGCAGCAGAGGCAGAGGGAGAAGCAGGCTTCCTGCTGAGCAGGGAGCCCAATGCAGGGCTCGATCCCAGGACTCCGGGATCATGACCTGAACCGAAGGCAGTCGCTTAACCAAGTGAGCCACCCAGGCGCCCCACAAAGCACCTTTCAAATGAACGACTGAGTGAAGAAATTGATGCCAAAAACAAACAAAAAGTCAAAGGAGGCTAGAGAAAGCAGCATGAAAGGAATCGAAAATCTGATCCCTGCCCCTTTCCCTTAAACATTAACGAGAAAAATCCGTAACCATAGAATCTTTCTGGGGCACCTGAGTAGCTGAGTCAGTTAAGCATCTGCCTTCAGCTCAGGTCTTGGGATCGAGCTCCCAACCCCCTGGGACTCCCTGCTCAGTAGGGAGCCTGCTTCTCCCTCTCATGCTCCTTCTTCTTCTCTCTCTCTCAAATAAAAAAATAAAAGTCTTTAAAAATTAAAAAAAAATATTTTTTTTATTAAGATTTATTTATTTTATTAGAGAGAGAGAGCATGCCCTTGTGAGTGCAAGTAGGGGGAGAGGCAGAGGGAGAGAGAATCCTCAAGCCGACTCCCGGCGGAACACAGAGCCCTGTTAGGAGGTGGGGAGCTGATCCCAGGACCTTGACATCATGACCTGAGCCAAAGTCAAGAGCGGGCTGCTCAACCGACTGAGCCACTCAGGCATCCCAACCATGGAGTTTTTAAAAAAGTATCTCCTTCCATTGATGTTCAGAGTTTAAGTAAGTTAAAAACAAAAACAGAACCAAGACACTGCAATTTGAGGTATATTTCTTGTTCCCTAAACAAACGGTGTTCTCTTTTGCCTCAGGACTTCTGTACAGTGGTTTCCTCTGATGAGACCTCTCACCCCTGCCACATCACGTTAGCCTAACTCCTTGCTCTTTAAAAAGCGGGTGCTATCACCCATGTCCTGGAAACTTCTGGCAGGGAAACCTGTTACTTTTATGCACATCCAGAGGAACTTACATGTTCCTTTATAAATGCACTCATCACATTGTTACAGTCATCTATATACTCATTAGTCTTCCTAGACCAGTAATTTTTAAACTTCAGCACGTAACAATCTTCTAGAAAAGTGCTTCTCAAACCCAAACATTAATGTATGAGGATCCTGTTAAAATGCAGATTCTGATTCAGGACATCTGTGGTGGGGTCTCTGCACCTCTAATGATCTCCCAGGTGATGCTATATTTTGAGTGTCAAGGCTCTTGGATACTTGTTAAAAATGCAAATTCCTGGGTCACATATCCACAGATTTTTATTCTGAAGGTCTATAATAGGGTCCTGAATTTTGTGATTTGCACAACTGCCTCAAATTGCTTCCAATATAGGTGATCAGCGGACTACCCTTTGAGAAAACCTCTATGGTTCTGTGAAGTTTGAGGGCAAGGGCCTGTGCATGGTCATTGTTTCCCCGCTGTGCATTAAGCACAGGGTCTGGCACATAAAATGCATTAAAGAGTCACATTTGCAGAATGTCTGAATGTATTCACTATCACTAATACACATCCATATCACCAAACCAAGGGGGTGATCCCAGAAAAGGGATGAAAAGTCAACAGCTACGAACAATCTTAGCTGAGCAGGCTCTCAGGCCTCTATTAGGTCAGCAGGGAACATTTTACTCTTTTAAATGTAAAATATTTAAGTTCATGTCTCCATTCAAATGGTTGTCGGCTAACAGCAGTCCCACCATCTTTTCTTTCTTTATTTTTTTTAACAGACTTTTTTCGTAGAGCAGTTTTAGATTCACAGGGAAATTGAGTGGGAATTACAGAGTTTCCAAATCCCCCTGCCCCCACATGTGCATAGCCTCCCCCACTATTAACATCCTGCACCATGGTGGTACATTTGTTACAATCAGTGAACTTACATTGACACATTGTTATCACCCCAAATCCATTGGGTTACCTATCTATTTACATCTCTTAGACCTCACAGTTATACCACCAGTTAAATTATAGTTTGCTCAAGATAGTTTGAGAGTGCCTGGGTGGCTCAGTTGGTTAAGCAACTGCCTTTGGCTCAGGTCAGGATGCTGGAGTCCCTGGATCAAGTCCCGCATCGGGCTCCCTGCTTAGTGGGGAGTCTGCTTCTCCCTCTGGCCCTCCCCCTCTCACGTGTGCTCTCTCTCTCTCAAATAAATAAATAAATAAAATCTTTAAAAACAGAAAAGAGAGAGATAGTTTGAGTTGATTTGTGTGTGTCACTTGCAACTGAAAGCATCTTGACTAACATTCCACTTTTTCAGACTTGTCTCCTGCATAATCTTTTCCTCCCACTCTGTACTCCAGACACATTTTTACCACTTCTGAATACTCTTCCTTTCCCATTATCCTGCTTTAGGCTCCCCTATTATACCTCCTTCTGCATGCTCTGAAGTTCAGGGACTTTGTCTTATTCATATTTGCATGTTCTACAACACTTACCTTTGTATCGAGTAAATGATCTCAATAAATGTGCATTGAAACAAAATGAAATACCAAATGACATGTAAGGAGATTTGATTATTATATCTCTTCATTAAATTTTTTTCCTTTTAGCCTCCATTTTCTACAGTAATGGTCAGGCCAGGATTCAGTAAAGCAATGCCGCTTCCAAGAAATGAAACGGTAGTCTGATCAAAAGACGTTTTAAACTTAATGAGAAAATTTGGAGTGCTATTTATAGCTTAAAGTTTGCAAGCCAAGTATACATCACTCCTATCTCCCGAAAAATGCCCAAGTAAAGATGATTAGGATATTCATTGAGAGCAATATAATTTGTCTCCTTAGATAAATTAAAAGCATTTGAGATATAGAATACTAAAGTCATAAACGGAGTCACTTGGTCAAAGAACAAATGAGCCTGCTATTCAGCTAGCAGACATCCACAAGGCCATACCCAGTGTTCAAATATTGAAACAGTTCCATACAGATTGGTAACTAGCTTCTGTCGCTAACCTTCCTAAGTGTCCCAAGTCTCTTTCTGAGAAGCCCCCTCCCCACCCACCCTAAGATCTAACACCCAAAGAATTAATACCTGACCCTATTCTGCTTGGATGATGGGTGTTGACAGGACCGTGCTCTTGCTTTAGGGCCAGAATTTTCTGACTAGTTGATGGTCTGGCCATACAGGTTTTTAAGTCTTTTGACTATCACTTCTACAAACAGGTAAATAGGGGGGGAAAAAAAGTGAAAAGGCTTCAACAAAGCGAAATATTCAGTAATTCCCCACCCTACCACCACATACTATTCCTTTTTCAACAAGAAAGCTCAAGCATAAGTGATAGAATCTTACCAAAAAAATTTAATTGGGCAATTTGAATGTGATTCATTTTAGTCATTCAGCAAACATGAACAGGAATTAATTGTCCTCTAGGTAGGGGGTTCATGGTGGCTTGTATAATGGTGAGTACTAGCCAGGGCCTCTATTAAGAGCTTACCTCTGGGCACCTGGCTGGCTGTCACTCTTGGTTTTGGCTCAAGTCATGATCTCATGGGTGGTGGGATCGAGCCCTGGGACAGGCTCCATGTTCAGTGGGGAGTCTGCTTGAAGATTCTCTCCCTACCCCCTCCCTCCACTCACATGCTCACACTCTCTCTCTCTCCAATAAGTAAATAAATCTTTAAAAAACAAAAAGAGCTTACCTCTTGAGCAACATCGTTTGTCATTGGGGAATTAAAAACTGAACTCCAGCTTAGAGACCACCAGTAATCCCTCAGAACTGATAAAATTAGATAAAGAACTGACAGTACTAAGTGAAATATATTTGGCAGCATCTATTGAATTTGAACACATAAAAACCTAATTATTCCATATGTGCACGAAGAGACAGACATGAATGTTGATAGCACCATTTCTCATAATAGTCTCAAATTGGGAACAACCTAAACTTAAATATATATCAATAATCAAATGTATACACTCATGTTACCATCACCACAATCCAAGTAATAAGCATATTCATTGCATATGTCCCAACTCACTAATTTGCATACATTTATTATGTGCAGATTTTTATATATTAATTATACCTCATAAAGATGGAAAAACCAATCAAATGTATATAGAAATTGTGGTATGTATGAGTGATTGACACTTTTTTTAAAGATTTTATTTACTTATTTTGAGAGAGTGAGAGAAAGTGTGCATGCAGGGGCAGGGGAGGAGCAGAGGGAGAAGGAGAGGGAGAAAGAGATAATCTCAACCAGACCCCACGCTGAGCACAAAGCCTGACTCAGGGCTCAATCCCACCGCCCCTAGATCATGACCCAAGCCAAAACCAACAGTTGGACACTTAACGGACTGAGCCACCCAGACGTCCCGAGCAGTGGACACTCTTAATAGTTAAGTTGTATAATATTGCACATACCAGCTTCATTAAGCTATTGAGCAAATGAAAAGCGACCAGTCAGAATTGAGATGTACTGTCAGTATAAAATGCACACTAGGTTTCTAAAACTTCATATGTAAAAAGAATGAAATGTCAGGGGCACCTCAGTCGGTTAAGCATCTGCCTTCGGCTCAGGTCATGATCCCAGGGTCCTGGGATGGAGCCCTGCATCAGGGTCCTTGCTCAGCAGGGAGCCTGTTTCTCCTCTGCCTGCCACTCCCCCTGCTTGTGCTCTCTCTCTGTCTCTCTCTGACAAATAAATAAATAAAATCTTTTTTTAAAAAAAGAACGTAAAATGTCTCAGTAAAAAAATGTGTAATAATTACATATTGAAATGACAGCATTTTAGGTATACTGGAATAAATAAAGTACCCTTAAATGTCTCAAAAAAAGGTTAAAAGCTTGTATAAGAAAAATTGTCTCCATTTTGATGTGGGACAGAACATTTTGTATGATATATTCTCATCTTCCTTCTGGGAAAACCTAGCATTCCTGATAAGGTGCCTAAGCAATCTGCAAAGCTTAGATAAACTTTAACAGTAGTAAGAGTTGTTGCAGGCTCAGTTCCCCAGAGAGCAGACTTTGAGAGTTGGGCATGCAGAAAGTGCCCTTGGGATCAACACATGTGCCTAGGGTGGGTGAGGGGCTAGGAGCAGAACTGGGCAGAGGGAGAGATACAGCTGTGAGCCCCCAGGAAGACAGCCTCAGCCACCCTCACTAAGACCTCTGGGACAGAAGGGCCTTTCAGAGGCTTCCAAGTCCTGAGTTGGGCTGAGAACCGTGGTATGCTGGCAAACTGACTCTGAAAAACCAAAGCCCTGATCTGTCTGTGTTTGCCAATTTCCATGGAGCAAATACCACACCATGACTAGTTTTAAGCTTTGGATGTCATGTCACTCAACATGGAGTTCACGACGTGCACCATCCATGGAAGCTGGCTCCAGCACACCCCTGACCAAGATGGCCAGGCCTTTACGCTCCCACATCTCCCAGTCCAAGGATGTGGGCACTCTGGGAGGGAGTGTGGCCTTGGGCAAGGTGGCTCTCTGCCGTTGACACAGCCCCTGAAGGGGCTGACCACTGCAATCAATGTGCTGGCATCACTCCCTTCTAGAAGCTGGGGCCACAATCCTTTTCCGGTTGGGGATTAGGCAGCTCATCACAGAGTCCACCATACTTATTCTGGGAAACCAAACACCTGCCCACTCAACACATTGTCAGGGAAGGGCCCAGTCATCTTTCACTTTTAGATGGTAGAGCTAATAGAAAAACATGTGGGGAGATTCCCGGCAGTCCCCAACAGTAAGTAATCGGGGAGTGATGAAGGCCAAAGGAACTCCAGAAGTTCAGAAAATTGGGGGGAGAATGGAAATGCTCAGGCAGGCCTCTACAAAAGAGTGAGGGTTTGAGCCTTCCTGGCAGGAGATGTAGAGCTGAGGTAGAAAAGCAAGGGAAGTTGAATAGAAACTGCATTGCCTATGGTTAGAAGCCTGGCCCTGGTGCTTACTAGCTCTTGGGCCTGCACAAATTACCTTACTTCTCTGTGCCTCGGTTTCCTCATGGGTAAAATGGGGATGATGGTGATGATGATAGGAATAATGTTACCTACCTCATAGTGTTT
Organism: Mirounga angustirostris; assembly: GCF_029215605.1. NCBI lineage: Eukaryota > Metazoa > Chordata > Mammalia > Carnivora > Phocidae > Mirounga > Mirounga angustirostris. Next base: position 167,747,301 of record NW_026991711.1, read on the forward strand.
TTGGAATAAGTGAGTTCCAAGTAAGAGTTTATAATAGTGCTTGGCAATATTAGGCCCCCAATAAGTGAGTTGTTATTGTATGGAGCAAAATGTGAAGATACAATATCGCAGAGTAATATATATATATACACACACACTATATATATATATATACACACACACACATATATAAGTATATAAAAATGTATATATAAAAATCCTAAGTTGAACCATCATAACTTATAGACTAGCTAGCTATATATATATACACACACGTATATATATATTTGAATTTGAATTTATATATGTATATGAAAATCTATATATGTGTGTGTGTGTGTGTGTATGTGTATTCATTCATTCGTTCACTGGAACTGGGCAAGCATAACTGATATTCTAGGGACAAGAGCAAAACAGATGGTTGCCCTTAGCTTCCCAGCCCAGACCCTGTCTTGCTCTACGAGGCCCCACATGGGCATGAAGACACCTCTGCCACCACGTCCTAACATCTCCTGTCCTATCATCTACTGCTTCCCTAGCCGTAGCCACTCCTCAGGCCTATGAGGACACACTGGCAAGTGGGGCAGCCCGCAGCAAGACAAGCCCTGGGGTAGAAGCCCTGGGGCCAGGGAGAGATGCAGCCAGAGGAAGACCTAAAGCCCAGAGCCTAGGACATCAGCCCGATTGCCCACATCTAAGGGCAGTCCTCTGCTGGGTGGTTCTACTGGGGATCAACTTTCTTAATGCAATATTCTGTCTTTGGTACATGCTGGATTATGATGAGGTAATTGTGTTGCAAGAGAGGCTTTGCTATACTAGAAAAAGCACTGGATTAGGAATCAGGACCTCTGAATGATGATCCTAGCCACAAAGTCTAAGATCATGGATTATACATATTATGCTTATTATGCCTAATAGCACTAAGCACTGTGATGGAGCATAGTAAGATCTAATGAGCAATTTATATTTGTAACGTCCAAGATTATTGAGATTCCAGAATTTAATTTGGTTTTGGAGAGTGATTTTTTTTTTAAAGATTTTATTTATTTATTTGAGAGAGAGAGAGAATGAGAGAGAACACATGAGAGGGGGGAGGGTCAGAGGCAGAAGCAGGCTCCCCACCGAGCAGGGAGCCCGATGCGAGACTCGATCCCGGGACTCCAGGATTATGACCTGAGCCGAAGGCAGTCGCTTAACCAACTGAGCCACCCAGGCGCCCCTGGAGAGTGATTTTTAAGAAAGCTTTATTATTTTGTTTTGTTCTTTTAAAATTTTTTTAATTTTAATTTTTTTTGCTTTGTTCTTTTTTTAAATGTAACGCAAAGTCCAAGCCTTTTGTTTTGTTTTTGTTTTTTTAAAGATTTTATTTATTTATTTGAGAGAGCGACAATGAGAGAGAGTACATGAGAGGGGGGAGGGTCAGAGGGAGAAGCAGGCTCCTCGCCAAGCAGGGAGCCTGATGCGGGACTCGATCCCGGGACTCCAGGACCATGACCTGAGCCGAAGGCAGCTGCCCAACCAACTGAGCCACCCAGGCGCCCGGTCCAAGCCTTTTGTACATGATCAAAAATTCACGTCCCCCTGGGTGCCGGGTGGCTCAGTTGGTTAAGCATCTACCTTTGGCTCAGGTCATGATCCCAGGGTCCTAGGACTGAGCCCCACATCAGGCTCCTGGCTCAGTGGGGAGCCTGCTTCTCCCTCTCTCTCTGCCCCTCCCCCTTGCTCGTGTGTACTCTCTCTCTCTCTCTTGCACTCTTTCTCAAATAAATAAATAAAATCTTTAAAAAATAAAAAAATAAATTCACCTTCCCCAACACACCCAAATGAACTTTCACACTATTCAGTCCTTTTCTCCAGAATGGGGATCACTGATACAAGAGTCCAATGCCCCAAGTGATTTCTTATTTCACACATTTTAACTAATTGTTATACAAATGAAAGTTGGGTTTCTTTTTTTTTTTTAAGATTTTACTTATTTATTTGACAGAGAGAGAGAGAGAGCGCACAAGCAGGGTGAACTGCAGGCAGAGGGAGAAGCAGGCTCCCCGCTGAGCAGGGAGCCCAACGTGGGGCTCCCCATGACCTGAGCTGAAGGTGCCCCTACAAATGAAAGTTGATAACCAACAGATAGGTTGTTAATGGTGCAGGTATAAGAAACTAACATCTCTCAGATGTTCTTTATGTTTTTGAAAATAATTAACACCAGAAATTTAAATTATACAGAAAGAGCCCCCACACATAAACCATTCAGTTACTAAAATGAAAGGTAAAAAAAAAAAAAAAAAGTGAGAACTGAATGGAACATCCTCTGATTTTCCCAAGTAGAATATTTCCTTGCCTATGGTGTCTTTCTAGAATCCAGAACCAGAGAGTGATTCTTTTATCCTGTTGGTCACAGTGTGATCATTCTTTCCAGGAGTTGTCAAATGTGTGTGTGTGTGTGTCTGTGTGTGTGTGTGTCTGTGTTGTGGGTGCTCGGTGATACTCACTGAAATGCATGTAACTCACTTTCATATATTTGTATGAGGTCACCCCACTTCCTTATGCTGGCCTGTTTTCACACTCCATTTGTTCAAGAACTGTCAGATCATACCATCCTGGAAACCCTGAAAAAGTCTTCCAGACAGAGGTAGGCTAGAGCTGGTTCCAGCCAGATTGAATTCACTATAGTGTTTCTGAATGTTGCTTTACACATTTTCATAACAAAGTTGCTCATGATTGAATGTATTCACTTCCATATAGAAGAATGTGACCCTTCCCCAAAAAAGCGAGGTTGCCCTTTTTCCACATTCTCTGTCAGGATATAACCTGTCTTTAAAGATAATTCTGCAGTCTAATCACCAGAAAAAAAGAGCTGCCAGCAGCAGGAGAGAGGGCCACAGGGGAAAGCATTCCAAGCATCTCAGCATTCCTCCTCTAGGTTTTGTCTCCTACACTTTTTCTTCCACATTTATAAAACTTTTCACATTTTTCAACTCTGAGCAGTAGACATGAATTGGGATGGCTTTATTTTCTTTGCATTATTGTGGTTTGGGACTTGAAGTTCTTCACAGGCAAGGATAATTTTAAGATCACATCCAACCAAGAAATGCTTAGTAAATAAGAGTGACAGGGATCTTCTGCAAGCATTTGAGGGTTGCTTGACATTTTTAGGAATAGATTTTCACCTAGTTGAGGGTCTGATAGACACAGTGGTGCATTTGATTCCTGGAAGGGATGAGTTTACAAAGGAATGGAGGAAAAGAGGAAGGAAGCAACATTTAAAATTGACCCCCACCATAAACTGAGCTCCTCAACACACACACACACACACACATTCATTGGCACACAGACACACACAGAGTTTGCTATTCTTCAGCTAATGGGATTGGCACTGCTTAAAGCAGACTACTAGGTCATTGTCTGAGAACACAGCAAGAGAAACATTATTTAAAGGCCTTTCAGACCCTAAAAGAAGCGGCTGAGCAGAGTAATTATCGGAGACTCTCCATTAACTAGGGCATCTTTACTCTTTGTCTGAATTGGTTTAATAAGGCCCACTAATGGGACTGTAGGGGAGGGGGCATGCTAATGGTTCTAAAAAAGCCCCTTCTTGGCCCTTTTATTACTGGGGACCGTCCTTAGAGATGCTGACAGGAAAGCCAGAAGTTACCATACCGCAAAATGACCTTCACAAAAACTTGGTTTGGAACCCTGCTGCTTAGGACTCGGATTTCTAAAATTAGGAAACATCTTTGTCTTTTTCTCTCTTTTATTCCAAGGTGGTTTTCTCCCACTTCCTTTGCTTTTTGGGAACTTGTCATTGGAAAGAGCAGCACTCAGTGGTCATGAAGCAGAATGACGCTCCTGACCAATTTTTCCCTTACCTTGCTGCTTTCCATAGTCCAGTATCTACTTCTCCAGAAAAACTGCCTGCTCCATTATTCCTTTAAAAATCTGAAGCCAGAGTCAGTTGCACAGTTATATGTCAAGCTTAGGATGGCCCCCCTGGATTCAGACGGCTGTCTTATGATCAGCCAGCTTTATAAACAAGGCCTCCAACACTCAAGTTTTCCTGGAAGTTGGCATCACATGAGGGGGGATTCTCGTGCATTATTATATAGCTGGCAAGTGGCCCGAGTGGTTCTCATCTCATTTTCCCTACCCCAATCCTAGACCAAGCTTTCATCTTCTCTCCCCTGGATGACTGCCACAGTCCCCTAGCTGGTCTCCTAGCAGCACCATTGGCCCTCTCAACCCATTCTCCTTATAATAACCGGAGTCAGTCTCTCAAAACAGAAATCTAACTAAACATTTCAGTGGCTTCCCTGTTACCCATAGGAATTCTTAATGTTGTCTGTGAGCCCCATACATGTCTGGCCCTTTCCTCCTTTCTAGCGACCTCTTGCATCACATTCCTCCCAACTGTGTGTACCAGTCACTGGGACTTTTTTCAATGAATGAACATGTCATGCCATTCCTGCCACAGGGCCTTTGCACATCTTTCAGCCTGAAACACTCTTTGCTCTGGTAGCTCCCACTCATCCTTCAACTCTCAACTCAGTACTCAGCTTCAGAAAAGCCTTCCCTTATTGCCCTTGCTAGGTTGGCAACTCTATTTCATGATATATATATTTCCATATATTCCTCCTTCACAGGACTTACTTTAAGTGTTTACATTTGTTTGAATGGTTTATGTTAATAATAATTACCTTCTCATGAAACTGTGTTATGAGAACAATCAACTGTGTCTGTTTGGGAGTATCATTATGTCCTCAGTGCCCAGTATAATATCTGTGACCTGAGGGCAGAATAAATATTTGTCATGGTAGATAGTGACTCAAAATACTGTACCCCACTCCTCCATGCCTGTTTTCTATTTATCAACCAAAGTTTGTTCCCTGAGATGTTCCCATGACTACTATATTTGGACACTACCTATATCCCATATTTTCCCCTATCTTCCCACATCAGTGTAGAGGGCCAGGTCTCCTTTTGTAGGCAATTAAAGACTACTTTTCTAGTTTTACGGGTAGAACTAGAAGCACATTCTTAGCCCCTGAATGGGTGGACCTTTATGTAGTAACACAGATTCACAAGGCACAAATAAACACACACAGCTTCAGTGATACCTCCTGTCTTCTCAAGACCTGGTGGGAAAGAGAATGGGGGTGCAGCCAAAGAGGAGAGTCCAGCATTAGAGTTTCTCAGCACTCCAGGCACACCAGTACCATGGGGGAGGCAGGGAGATGGTTCTAGTTGTAGATGGTTCCCAAGAAAACTGGGGAGTTTCTCTTTTGATTGCTGTAAGAAGGGTGGATGTCAGCAAGGTGCAAAGTGGCAGGAGAGATTGGGTGTGTGTTCTGTTGCTTGGGGCTGTTCTGGAGAGGTGACCATCAGGTCGGCCTTTATGGGCCAGCTGAGTATATGTGCACATGGATTTGCATGAGTGAGGCCAGGTGTTCATACAGTAAGCTGACCAAGTTTATGTATTCCATCACCACTTGAAAAAATAAAGCTAGAAGTCAATTGTACATGCTTGCATTTCACACTTAGTTATGGCCACCCAAATTCAGACTGCTCTATTATAATTGAGTTGCATCAGCCAGCCTCAGGATTCTACTAACATAGGGAACAGTCTAGAAAAACAAAGAAAGTAAGTTTTTTTTTTTAACTTTTTATTTTAAATAGGCTCCACACCCAACGTAGGGCTTGAACTCATGATCCTGCCATCAAGAGTCACATGCTTTACGGACTGAGTCAGCCAGGTGCCCCTAGAAAGAAAGACTTGGTATGAAATCATGTTTTCAGAGACTCTGAGGCCCCATCGAGGAATTGTCCTCCTGAGGTAGGTATGGATATTGTCCCTGAACTGACATAAAATCAAATGGACACACGCACGAATTCATGATGCATTCAAGTTCAGAACCAGGGCCAGAAAGTTTTCCGGAGCTGGTACTAATGGAATAGACAGCCGCAAACTCTTACATAACCTTTACCACTAAGTTACGGAGAAGCCTGCAAACTCCTGAGCCTCAGGTCACATGTATCCTGTGAACATCTCTTGGCTCTCGAAATGCAGAAGATACAGAAGACTGTAAAACAAGGTTCCAACCCACAAGTTGCTGGCCATCTAGTGGAAGAAACAAGTGATCTATGAAATAAATGAAGCAACAGAATATGCAGAGTCTAGATTGTTGCGTTCTAGACCAGTGCCTCCAGTGTGATCCACAGCCCACAGCATCATCACTTGGGAGTATTGTTAGGAGCCCTGCAGACTTTGGGGCCTGACCTTGGGCCTAGTGAATCAGAATCTCTGGTGGTGGGGGGAAGGGGTAACAGGAGCATTACCAATCCCTTCAGGGGATGCTTACACACACCAAAGTTTGAAAGGCATTATAAAAGTTGAGGAAAGAAAGAGTCTGAGTGGATTGAGAATTGGGGGAAGAGTCTCAAGAAGACCCTTGAGTTTAATCTCAGCCACCCCTGAAGGTCAGGTAGATAGGATTTGGAAAAATGAAAGGTTCAGTGTAGGGCATTCCAGGCAAAAGGAGTAACAGGAGTAAAGGTGTGGAGCGGAGAATAAACATGGCCTGAGGGAGACTGAAGCTGAAAGTCTGGGATGATATGAAGGCAAGGCCATACCTTGCAAGGAACTGAGTTTTAGAAAACATGTTGCACGGAGGTGCCTGGGTGGCTCAGTTGGTTAAGCGTCTGCCTTCGGCTCAGGTCATGATTCCAGGGTCCTGGGATCGAGCCCCACATTGGCCTCCCTGCTCAGCGGGGAGTCTGCTTCTCCCTCTCTCTCTGTCCCTCCTCCCCACTTGTTCTCTCTCTCTCTCAAATAAATAAATAAAATCTTAAAAAAAAAGAAGACATGTTGCTCATAAACTATGATTACATATATATGTGTGTGTATATGTAGATGTATATATATATCTATATATATACGTATATAGAGATGCATATAGCTTTTGCTGATTTCAAGGGTAGTTTTTTTAATAAAACCATAAAATATCAGAAAAGCTCAAATACAGAAAAATTTCCCTGTAATGTCCATTCCCTTAGAACTTTCTCCACGCCTAGTCTAATTACCTCTCCCCACCAAAAACACCAGACAGAATTCTCCTCCGTTTACAGCTTTTTTTTTTTTTTAAGATTTTATTTATTTATTTGCGAGAGAGAGAATGAGAGACAGAGAGCACGAGAGGGAGGAGGGTCAGAGGGAGAAGCAGACTCCCCGCTGAGCAGGGAGCCTGATGCGGGACTCCATCCCGGGACTCCAGGATCATGACCTGAGCGGAAGGTAGTCGCTTAACCGACTGAGCCACCCAGGCGCCCTGTTTACAGCTTTGCAGCTTCCTTTGTTCACATCACAATCCACTCTTTGTATCTGTGTCAGTCTGTTAGTCCTAATGACCTACCTCTTGCTTTTTAATGGCCCCATAGTATTTCATCGCATAATGAGGCATCACTTAGTAAAGTACCATAATCTGCTGTTGGTTCTTACGCTGGAAGAGTCTGACGACCGGGGTGTTTTAGAATATAAATGTGAAGGTGGCTGTGTATGTGGTGTGCTCAGACTTCAAGAAGATCAGCTGGAATGAGGTCTGGGTGTTCAAAGTGACCTGAAAACTCTATACTTGGAGGTAACCTTAGTCCCCTCTGTGTCTGTGTCTCTATGTGTATGTATAGTTATCTCTTTACCTATATCTTTATATGTGTATCTAACATTGAATCACATATAAAAGCAAAATGGAAGAGCCTGGGGCAGACTTCTTGAGACCTTTTTAAGAAAGACCATTCTCAGCTAAAAATTCAAAAGACAAGAAATAAGTGTTGGGCAGGATGCAAAGAAAAACGAAGCCTGATGCACTGTTGGTGGGAATGCAAATTGGTGCAGCCATGGTGGGAAACAGTATGGTGCCTCCTCAAAAAACTAAAAATAAAAATATCATACAATCCAGTAATTCCACTACTGGGTATTCACCCGAAGAAAACAAAAACATGAATTCAGAAAGACAGATGTACCCCTATGTTTATTGCAGTACTATTTACAATACTCAAGATACAGAAGCAACCTACGTGTCCACTGACTGACGAATGGATAAATAAGATGTGATATACATATAATGGAATATTACTCAGCCATGAAAAAAGGTGAGATTTTTTTGCCATGTGGGACAACAGGGATGGACCTAGAGGGTATTATGCTAAGTGAAATAAGTTAGACTGAGAAAGACAAATACCATATGATTTCACACATACATGGAATCTTAAAAACAAAACAAATGAATAAACAAACAGAAAGCAGATCAGACTTAAAAATACTGAGAAAAAACTCATGGTTGCCAGAGGGGAGGATGGGGGATGGGCAAAACGGGTGAAAAGGACTGGGAGGTACAGCCTTCCAGTTATGGAATGAGTAAGTCACGGGAATAAAAGGCCAGCATGGGAACATAGTTAATGATATCAAAATAAAAATGTATGGTGAAAGGGGCGCCTGGGTGGCTCAGTCGGATAAGCGTCTGCCTTCGGCTCAGGTTATGATCCCAGGATCCTGAGATCACATCCCGCATCAGGTTCCTTGCTCAGCAGGGAGTCTGCTGGTCTCTCTCCCTCTGCCCTTCCCCACCACTCATGTTCGCTCTTTCTCGCTCACTCTCTCTCTCAAATATTTAAAAAAAATGTATGGTGACAGATGGTAGCTACATTTGTGAGCGTAGCCTAATGTACAAAGTTATTGAATCCCTATGTTGTACATCTGAAAATAATGTAACATTGTGTGTCAACTATAGTCAAATAAAAACATTTTTGGGCAGCCCTCTCTGGTCCCCTCCCTCTTTGGGAGCTTTTTACTATCGCTCAATACTTTGCTTTGCTGCCCACCAAAAAAATAAATAAATAAAAATAAAAATAAAAAATAAAAACATTTTTTAGGAGCACCTGGGTGGCTCAGCCAGTTAAGCGCCTGACTTTGGCTCAGGTCATGATCTCAGGGTCCTGGGATCGACCTTGCATGGAACCCTACATTGAGCCCCATGAGGGGCTCCACACTCAGCAGGGAGTCTGCTGGTCCCTCTCCCTTTGCCTGTCCCCCAGCTCATGCACGCATTCACATGTTCTCTCTCTCTTAAATAAATAAATAAAGTATTAAAAAAGAAAAGGAAAGGGGAGCCTGGTTGGCTCAGTCGGTTGGGCATCTGCCTTCAGCTCAGGTCATGATCCCAGGGTCCTGGGTTCGAGGCCGGCATCAGGCTCCCTGTTCAGTGGGGATCCTGCTTCTCCCTCTCTCTCTGCCCCTCCCCCCTACTCGTGTGCTCTCTCTCTTTCTCTCTTTCACTCTCAAATAAATAAAATCTTTAAAAAAAAAAAACAAACCCACACATCTTTTTTAAAAAGAAGAAAAAAAGACGATTCTCAACTCCACAGATTTGTCCCTGTCAAGTGGCAGTTTCTTCAGCTCGGTGGTAGAGGCTTTCAGCCTCAGCCTGTCCCCTCCCTAGAAGTTTGAAAGTCTGTCTGATCAGAAACTTCATTCGGTCACTATTGCTGTGGCCGGTGAGGCTTTTTGTCTACCATCCTTTATCCTGAGTTCATCCTTCAGACTATTTCCTGAGGTGGGAGACATTGAGAAAATAGATATCCGATCATGCAAATTTTCACCAAAAGATATGTTCTTGACCTCACTGAGGACAAAACACGGACCTAATATGGAAAGAGAAGGAGCAAGACTAGATGAGCAGAGAACTGTTTCACTCTTAGGTAGTCTGGGCATTAAAAACATGACGTGCAGAGTGCCTATTGCTTGGTCATTCTCTTCCTTCTGGGAGTTGCTTTGTGGATGGGCCCAATGACTTATACACAAATGGTAAATGGTTAGTATTGCTTAGTGGCCCATGGGTGCTTCACTCAAGGCAAATTCAAGAACTTGAAAGATGAGGGATGCCTGGCTCAGTCAGTTAAGTGTCTGCCTTCAGCTTGGGTCATGATCCCAGAGTCCTGGGATTGAGCCCCACATTGGGCTCCCCACTCAATGGGAAGCCTGCTTCTCCTTCTCCCTCTGCCTTGCTGCTCGCCCTGCTTGTGTTCTCTCTCTGTCTCTGTCAAATAAATAAATAAACATCTTTAAAAAAAAAAAAGAACTTGAAAGATGAGTGGACAGAAAAAGAACATCGATATTTGCCTTTGTAGTAGCCGGCTCCTGGTTTTAAGTCTCCAGACCTTATGATATTTATTCATGGTGATTGAATATGATAATACACTATTTTATCCTTTCTTGGTCACACACACAAAAGAAAGAAAGTAATGGAAAAAATATTAAGCTACGAAGTAGAAAAATACTAAAATACAAAAAAGTAGAAACTGAAATAATTTTGGCCCAGAACAATTAGTCTCTGCGATATCAGTTAAGCATCTTTCTTAATGGATCATCCTTCCTGTTAATATAATAAAATACTGCAGACTGAGTAGCTTATAAACAACAGAAATGTATTTATCATTGTTATGGAGGCTGGGAAGTCCAAGATCATAGCACCAGCAGATTTGTGTCTGGTGAAGAACTGCTTCCTCATAGAAGACACTCTGCTCCCTGTGTTCTCACATGGTGGAAGGGGCAAGGTCCTTCCTTCGGGTCTCTTTGATAAGGCACCAATCCCTTCCCTCGTGAGGCCTCTACCCTCCTGATCTAATCACCCTCAATGGTGATTGGGATCTCCTAATCATCTCTTGATATCATCATCTTGGGGGTGAGGATTTCAACATGAATTTTGGCGAGACACAAATATCCGGACCACAGCATGGAACTTTCTCATGTGATAGCACCGGAATGATTAAAATTGTAGCGATTCTTGACCACAGGTTTCTCCTTATGGGGAATTCAAGTACACCCAACTTTATTTCAGTACCTTTCCAGCAACAGAGGAATTTAATAGTTTTAATTTCCAAGCACTTTACCTAAACAATATCCATTCCCCCATCCCAAAAGAACCCCAATTTTATGTGGGATGGCAATGCACCCAGGTAAAAGAAGACTTTATTTCCCACTCTCTCTTGCAGTTATGAGTGGCCAGATGACAAGTTCTAACCAAGGAGATATAAACAGAAATCTGGTGGATGAGACTTTTAGGAAAGTTAATGTTTTCCTCATAAGAAGGGACAGATTTGGTTTTGGGAGAATGTTGCCTTTGCTTTTTTTTTTTTTTTTTTAATTTATTTATTTGAGAGAGAGAGAGTGAGCACGAGAGGGGGGAGCGGGAGAGGGAGAAGCAGACTCCCCACCGAGCAGTGAGCCCGATGCGGGACTCGATCCCGTGACTCCAGGATCATGACCCGAGCTGAAGGCAGTCGCCCAACCAACTGAGCGACCCAGGCACCCTGCCTTTGCTTTTTGTGCTACATCTTGCATAACATGTCGGCACAGGATCTTGAGGTTTGGCACTGTTTTGTGAGCTTAAGGGCAAAAGACAAAAGGGAGGGATGTTTGTTCAAAAAATCAGAGGGAGCGTGCATCACTTGACAGCAACATACAGCTGCTCTATCAGCCCCGAGCTGTTACTTGGAAAAACTATTTCTCTCGCTTGCTTAAACCTTTCTATCGGCTTCCTGACACATGCAGTGAGAGCATGATTCTATCTGATGAAACCCCAGCCCTCTCTTTGGAGGATAATTAAAAAAAAGAGAGATCTATGGTCTGGAATTTAGTTTCACAGCCAGATTGACCAGAATTATTCGAACTAGTGGTAGACCAAGGGCCGAGTGATGGGAACGACAATGAAGCCAAGTGAAGTTGTCTGCCCTTTATTAACGCCATGTGCCAGCAAATGTCAACAAAGTCAGTAATTAAATATTTCTCGTTGAAAAATCTTTGGCCTAAATCTTCAACCATTGCTGAGGTTAAATAATTTGCAGGAATACCTGAACATTGCACATTTTATTATTACTTATCCTTTAGTAAACATCATGTTCTTTTTAAAAAAAGAGAGAGAGAGAGATAGTGAGAGACAGCACCAGTGGAGGAAGGGCAGAGGGAGAAGCAGACTCCGAGCAGGGAGCCCGATGTGGGACTCAATCCCAGAACCCTGGGATCATGACTTGAGCCAAAGGCAGACACTTAACCCACTGAGCCACCCCGGCAGGTGCCCTAGTGAGTGTTGTGCTAGACATGGACATTAATTGAAAGAATTCCCAGTCATACACTGAGCTTCCAACAGCACATGCCGACACAGAGGCTCATTTCAAAGGTAACTTTATAATGGTTCAGGATTGTTCCAGTCACGTTAGGGGTCCAGTTGGTGTTTCCAGCCCTTGTGGTACTAAGTGCCTGTGGTTAAGCAGCAGATTTGAAATAAGTAATAACAATGGCGATTGCAAAGACAAGGAATCAGAACATGAGTTAAGTTCAGTTCTGTAATCCCTTGTGAGTTCTTGGATTTGGGGTATTTAAAAGATTCCCAAGATAAAAACAGTGATACAGTACAAACTGCAAAGTGGATATTTTTTATTAGAAAGCAAAAAATTTAGTTTATGTATTAAATATCTTACTGAATTTGAATAGTATCTTTACAAATTTTTTTAAGTGAGCCCCACCCCTGCCATGGAGCCCAACATGGGACGACCCTGAGATCAAGACCTGAGCTGAGATCAAGAGTCAGATGCTTAACCGACTGAGCCACCCAGGTGCCCCAAGTGTTATCTTTAAAATAGAAATTTCTTCTTGTTTTCAATTTGTCTCTTATAACTATTACTAAATTATAATAATGCTATTATTCATTATGTGACCAAAGAATACATAGGTACAAGAGTTCGAGTTTTTTTTCCTTGCCAAAAAAAATCCCACAACACTGTAATTAAAAAGTGGTAATCCATATTTCCCTTTATCATTAATCTAATAATTTCATTATTTATATATTATACATAAAAATTCAATAAACTATTTTTACTTCCTGCATTTGTTCTCTGACCATTATTATTGTTTTATTTAATGATTATTACTGAAAATAATTTTGCCGGGGTGCCTGGGTGGCTTAGTCGATTAAGTATCTGCCTTTGGCTCAGGTCATGATCCCAGGGTCCTGGGATTGAGCCCCTCGTTGGACTCCCTGTCCAGCAGGGACCCTGCTTCTCCCTCTCCCTCTGCCCCCCTGCTCGTGCTCTCTCTCTCACAAATAAATAAATAATCTTAAAGAAAAAAAAGAAAATAATTTTGTCATATAGAGGATGGAGATGTTAATGAATAATCCACCTCTTCCTCTGGTTACCACTATCTCAGTTTTAATTGATTTTAGCACTCACCACCAATGGTTTCATTCCATGACTTACCAGTTCATACGTTTGTTAGAGGCCATGTGAAGTAATTTTTGAAAAGGGCACATAGGTGGCATTCTCTCTGAATGCTTGCAAATTCAAGTCTTCACATTATCTTTCCCTGAACGTGATTAGATTCCAACCTCACTCCTTAGCATCCTGTAAGCATTGCCTCATTGTCATTAGGAATTTTATGTGGCAGAGAAAGAAAAGCTTGGGACAAATCTATTTTTTTAGTTTGTTTGTTTTGGGTACTCTTTTTTAAGGAGAAAAATGGAAAAACAAAAGGAGAAAATGGATACAGTAGCATTTCACCGCCCCCCCCCCCTCCCGTTTACCCTATGGTTCAAAAGTTTTGTCCAAATGTGTCTAGATGTGGGTTTCTCTTGATCCATTTCACGTGGGATGTGGTTTAGCACTTCCGATCTTGTTAAACATTTGCATTCGCACATTCGTTCACTATCTTTATCTCAGATCTATTTTACAATGGTTCCGATGTATTTTTTTTTCCCTGACAAAATCGAAGGACACGGCACAGCCCGACCAGCAGTCATTCATTACTGCAATTTAAAGGCACACCATTCCTGACAGGGCAATCCCCATCCGGCGCCCCCCAGGGCTGCATCCTCATCCCCACCCTCCGGGGAGAATCACTCTCCTAGCCCATCCCTGGCGGCTGTGTTTTTCCCATTGTTGTGGGTTTTTCTTAAGGAACACCAGTTGACTCTCTTCTTTGCTGTCTTTCCATTCTGTCATCTTACCTGTTTCATCTCTTTGTCCTCCTCTTTGTACTTTGATAGTGACTTAACTTGTCCTCTATGTCACTACAGCATCCATTTTGCTATGCCTCCCATGTTTTTTTCCTTAATTCCAGCATTCTGTTTTAATTTCCTTTCCATCTTTCCTTATCACATCATCCTTCCTTTAAAAATCTTGCTGCATTTTTATTTCATCCAAATGTGTTCTCCTTGTATTCTCTTCTTTTCATAACACATAACTCTTCCCTTGTTAAATGGCTGTCTTGGGCCAATGAGGGCTATCAGTTCCCTGAAGTTTTCTTTTATATCCTACAGGGGATCAATTCCTGGCGCAAGCTCTTCCTGGGAGTCTTCTGAAAATTGTTTTCTTTCTCGTACTCCGCAGAAGCTTTTTGTGAGGTTGCAGTGTTTTGTTCTCCTTCCTCATCCTTGAATAAAGCAAGCTATGTCCGGACTGAAGCTTTATCACCAAGCATGCTCTTGAATCCACTCCCTGTGAAGTGGAATAATGCTTGAATCCTCTCCCCAGACACAAATGGAGGAGAGATCACACACACAGCTCTCACATCCATTTCCAGGCTTTTGCTAGCTTCTACCTATGCTGTCTCGTAAGTGACATCCTTCCCTGGAGCTCACTCCGTGATTATGTCTCAACCCATTCAATCCCTTCCTTCCCCTTAGAACTAACACTATACCAACATTTCTGATAATCCTTTTCTTACTTTTATTTCTATACAGTTTTATCACCTATGTGGTAATGCATCCCTAAACAATTTAATTAGTATTGACTTTTATTAACTTCATATGAATGGAAATTTTTATTTTTTGTGACTTTCTTCTTTCACCCGATCTAATGCATTAGTGCTCTTGGTCACCCAGGCAGACTCCTGCAGTTAACAAAGTTGGGTTTTTTATTCATTATGGGGAAGGAGAGCACACACCAGGGGGAAGCAGGGGGCATCTCAGGAAGAGAGTTTCCAATTCCTTATAGGCATTGAGCTTGTGTTAGGTGATTTGGGGGAGAGTTTAAGGAAGTCGGGCTTTGCTGTGGTTTGAATAAACCTGATCAGGAAGCCAGGCTGGGGTGGTCATGGAAGGCTCTAGGGAAGACGTTGGGTAGTTGGATCTTGAAGTAAGGCTGCGGTAGAGAAAGACAGAGAGGAAGGGGGACAGGCTGATCTAGGGATAAGGCAAAAATGGTGTACATCAAACAGTAATGCAAGTATGGAGGGTAACCTCGTGGGCAGTAACTGTGGAAAGAGATTTAGGTGAGACTGAGGAAGACTCGACACCCAAGCTAACAATGAAGTCTTCCTCCCTCAAGAGAGTTTGAAGGCATTTGTGCAAGGAAGTGATGTGATGAAACCCATGTTGAATGACTGAGGCACCATCAATAGTGTTTCAAACTAGATTGGACTAGAGCCTGGGCATGAGCAGTCTAGACACCAGGGAGCTAGAATGAGAAAGAGGGGTCAGGTCCTAGGTACCCTCACGGCTTCAGCCAAATGCTTTCAATCAGCAGTGGAGACTGTAGACCATAAAGCACACAAAGTAACTAAACGCTGACCCCTTTCCCTCCCCCACAAAAACCCTACCTTATTCCGTAAGAGTGTTTGTCCATTTGCTGTCTAGTAACCAATCAGGAGGCAGGTTAGTGTGGTGGAAAGAATATTTGTTAGAAAAGTGAAAACCTTCAAATTTATAGAAAAATACAAGGATTAATATAACAAATACATTTGTGCCCACTGTCAGAATCAACAAATATTAATACTGTGTGATATTTGCTTTTGATATTTTATTAAGAAAATATTGTAGCTTGAACCTAATTCCATTCTCCTCTTTCCATTTTCATAGGCAACCACAATCACACATTTGATGTTGACCCTTTCCTATGATTTTTTAAATAAAAATTTTTAAATAAAAAAATTTAAAAATATTTAGGATGTACAACACAATGATTTGATAGACATATACATAGTGAAATGGTTACTAAGTCAAGCTAATTAACATATCATCTCACATAGCTATTTTTTGTGATGAGCCCCTGAAATCTCTAAATATATCCACTTTTTATTTTTTATTTTTTTAGATTTTTATTTGAGAGAGAGAGAACGAGAAAGCACGTGCATGAGCAGGGGGAGGGGCAGAGGGAGAAGCCTACTCCCCGCGGAGCAGGGAGCCTGATGCGGGGCTTGACCCCAGGATCCTGAAATCATGACCTGAACCGAAGGCAGACTCTAACTGACTGAGCCACCCAGGTACCCAATATCCACTTTTGAAATTTATGCAAGAAACTTGGTTTCTACCACTTAGTAGCTACCGGATCTTAGGCAAGTTACTTAATCCTCCCTGTGTTTCTCAGTGCTATCATTTATAAAATGGAGGTAATAATAAGAAAAAATATAGGGTTGCAAAGAGGATTAGGTGGGTTATCGCATGTAAAGCACTTGAAAGAGTGGCATGTAGCAAGTGCTCAGTAAATATTATTTTTATTGTTTTCTTGGAGTCTTTCCATGTCAGCCCATGTAACTCTATGATATTTTGAAAAGGTATATAATATTCCCTTAAATGGCAACCTCCAGAGTTTCAGATTTTCCTATTGCACACAATATTCTTCTGTATGCAACTTGCCAAGTTTTTGTAAATACACATATGGTTAATTTTTTGAGTTTGAATTGCTGAATTTATTTGAATTTTGAAAGGTATTGCCAAGTCATTTGCCAAAACAGTGTGCCAATTTGCACTTCCACCATTGTTTATTGAGCTTTGTAATCTGATAAGCAAATTCATATACCTCATTGTTTTCTTAAATAAGACTTAAAAAACACAGTTTTATTGAGATGTAATTCACATACCAGACAACTCACCCATTTAACATGCACAATTCAGTGGTTTGAGTGCATTCACAGAATCGTGCAACCATCATCACACTCAATTTTCATGACCTCAACAACAACAACAACAAAACAAAGTTCTGTACCCATTAACAGTCACTCCCATTTTCCCCTGATTCTCAATCCCCCAGTCCTAGGCAACTACTAATCTACTCTCAGTCTCGCTATATTTGTCTGTCTGGGGATTTCATGTAACTGGAATCATACAACATGTGCTCTTTTGTGTATGGCTTCTTTCACATAACATAGTGTTTTCAAGGTTCACCCACACTGTAGCATTTATCAGTACTTCATTCCTCTTTAGAGCTGAATAATATTCCATGGTATGGATGGATATACCACAATCGGTTTATCTATTCATCAGTTGATGAGCATTTGGATTGTTTACACTTTTTAGATATTATAAATAATGCTACTTTTTTAAAAGAGAGAGAGCGAGCATGAGGGGGGCAGAGGAACAAGCAGACTCCCCACTGAGTGCAGAGCCCCACATGGGGCTCAATCACAGGACCCTGAGATCATGACCTGAGCTGAAGTCAGACATTTAACCAACTGAGCTATCCAGGTGCCCCTAAACAATGCTACTTTTTATTGCTAAATAATGTTTTGTTGTATGGATATACTCATTGTTTTTGATACAGAATTATTATTTTTTAAAGATTTCATTTATTTGTCAGAGAGAGAGAGAGAGCACAAGAACAAGCAGGGGGAGCAGCAGGCAGAGGGAGAAGAAGGCTTCCCGCTGAGCAAGGAGCCCGATGTGGGACTCCGGACTCGATCCCAGGACCCCAGGATCAGGACTTGAGCAGAAGGTTAAGCAAGACTTGGCTTAATTGACCAAGCTACCCAGGCATCCCTTGATATGTAATTATTTAATTGTGAAAGAGATGAGGATTTTAACATATTTGACCATTTTTCTTCTGATTTGACTTGACTTGTTGAGTTGTACCATGTGTTTTTATATTAATGATAATTTCTTTGCCAAGTGTATTGTAATCTTTTTATCCAGTTCGTACGTGTTCAAATTTGTTTTTCTCTTCCTTTAAGACTTTAGGATTACGTGTCTTAGAAAGTGTTTTTGTATGACAAGATTATCCACCAAATAATAAATTCACCAAAGTTTTCATCTACTAATATTATAACTTTATTTCTTTATGTTGAAAATCTTTAAATCCCCTGAAAATTTTTTTGCATAAAAAGAGTATGGTAAAGACCATTTTATTTTATTTTTTCATTCCTAGCCAGTTTACTTGCCACTATTTATTAACTAATACATCTTCCTTCCCCCTCACCTCCCATAAATTTGATCCATCTACCTTTTTCACACATTAAGTTCAATACATATTTGGATTTATTTCTGAACCTTTTATTCTATTCTATCTAGCTATATATTTCTTCTCTAGAATAAAATATGTTGATTATTATACTATTATAAGATATGGTTGTACTAATTATTTTCCCATTACTCTTTTTTCAGAATTTTTCTAATTACCCATTTCCATTTCCTTTTTTTTTTTTTTTAAAGATTTTATTTATTTATTTGAGAGAGAGAGTGAGAGAGAGAGAGCACAAGAGGGGGGAGCGGGAGAGGGAGAAGCAGACGCCCCGCTGAGCAGGGAGCCCGATGCGGGACTCGATCCCGGGACTCCAGGATCATGACCTGAGCCGAAGGCAGTTGCTTAACCAACTGAGCCACCCAGGCGCCCCCATTTCCATTTCCTAATGAACTTTAGTACTATTTTCTCAAGTTATAAAAAATTACCTTGGTGTTTTATTTGGTTCTGCATTGAATTTATAGATCAATTAAGGAAATTAATGTTTTTATAATTGTGGAGAGTCTTCTCTCTTACTGCTATAGGCAAAGAGGAAAATCTGAAGTGGGAAAAGAAGAGGAAAAAGAGGAGGAGGAAGAGGAAGATAAGAAGAAGAGACATTTTTTCCTCATAATTCACACTTAAAATATAACAAATTGCATTTTCTCTCTGAATAGCACAAAACACTTTTAAAACATCACGTCAGTCTCTAAAATATCCCATGCAATTACTATTTCTAACTTATAGACTGAAATTTCAAGGCAGAATCTTGGCTAAGTTCTTTAAGTTTTATATATTTATTCTTAAATGATTTCCTTTCTTTTGAATATTTATGAAGAACTGAGTATAAATCTTTCCTGCCTTTAGGCTTTTGGCAGCTTCTGCCAGAGTAATGTGAAATAACGGATAGGGTTAATAGAAAAGCTATATATATACCCACACGCATGAATCTAATTGATGGTGACTGTATTCAGATTTAAGTTACTTTCTGTAGATTTTGACTTTTATCCCAACTTTGACTCTTACCCTACTGTCAAAATTATTTCCAGATTATCCAAAGTGATAGGTAATAAACAGAAAAATAAATTAACACTCATTTTTAGCTTCTCAGACCTCTTAATTTTGAACAGTTTCCTTTGGAGAATCATAAAAATTAAAGGTTATTTTCTTGCAATTTTTTCCCTCCTAAATATTTGGATAACACACTGGGGTGACTAAATGGAGAGTTCAAATCTACCGTGAAAGACAGCCAATCTGTAGAGCAAAGCTAAGAGAATGGAGAGTCCAAATGCACTTGGAGTACCTGGAAATTACACCTGGCAGCCCGCAACCTTTTGTGCTTCTTTGTTGTACTGTATTTTCTGGGAGCAGGCTTTCAAGAGTACCTTTATTTCACTGATTACTAAATTAGTGTTGGATTTAATGAGGGAGATCTGTCCTTTTATTTGTGCCTTTTTTCCTTCTTCTTCTTACTTAAAAAAAAAAAAAGGATCAGCATCACAAAAGCTTTGTACATTTCTAGTTTGCTTTTGATGATGTGACCATTTGCTCCCATCTATCTCCATGGTAATAAGCTTCCTCCACCTCCACTCTCTGAAGCCTCAGATACTTAGGAAGCTTCAGGACTAGAGTAGAGTTGCATGCTAAAATGATGCAGGGAAACAAATTGGTCTTTGTAAATAGGCCCCATCTTCAAAGCATTCGAATATTTTTCAAAATGTGATCCATTTTTTCTTTGCTTGAAAACAGGTGTATTTTAGATAAAATATTCAAAAAATATTCGAAAGTGAAATTTTGCATCTCAAGAAATGCATGTCAAGAAGTGCCCATATTCTACAACAAGACTTGGACGGGATTTTAAAACTGGAAGAAGCCTCAAACTTCATCTAGGACAGGATTTTTATTGAACATTTGAGGAAACTGAGGCTTAATACGGTTCATTGTCTTGTATCTAACCGTAACTTGGGGCTGGACTTTTGTCTCCCAGAAGCTATTCTTTCCTCGGTTATCAATATTTCAACAATAATAATTAATAACAAGTATTATTGTTAATAGTATCATTGTTCTGAATGATATTAATAATAGCTATTAGTAGTATTAATAAGAGAAAATACACAGAAGATGTGCTATAAAATGCAAATAACTATTATTATGTCTGTGCTAAGCAACTTTTCCCTATAACTTGAAGTCCGTTAGGAGTTGATCTTTCAAATTTCAATCATGCTCTTTTTTTATACACTCATAGAAATCAATATTCCTAAAAGAGGATTTATAGATATATACGTGTATGTGGATATATATGCTATATAAATAAAATATTAACAGTGGTAACTTCTGAGGAGTTGTTATAGAGTTCTTTTTAATAATTTTCTGTATTTAAAATTTTCTGTTAAAATATATTACTTTAAGAAAAAAAATCTTTTGAATTTTAGAAAGAAAATTTGTGCATTTGTTGCTTAAGATGTCAATCATTCATAATTGGCCCGATCCCACTGTACTTTTCCTACACAATGCAAAACAATTAATGGTTCACGATAGCTGAAGATACTCTGCCCTGCTCTACCTGCTAAGACTTAGTGCTGGGGCCTGAGATGGCTGTATTTCCTCATCATTCACAAAATACCTGGGATTCTCACTTAGCCAGGAGAGAACCGACTGGAGAAACTAAGATCTTTATAAAGAATATCCCCTTCACAGCTTTTTTTTTTTTGGATCCAGATTTTGCTTATTATTTTGTTTAAGAGCTATTTTTTTTTTAAAGATTTTTATTTATTTATTTGACAGAGAGAGAGACGGTGAGAGAGGGAACAAAAGCAGTGGGGGTAGGAGAGGGAGAAGCAGGCTTCCCGCAGAGCAGGGAGCCCCAAGTGGGACTCGATCCCAGGACCCTGGGATCATGACCTGAGCCGAAGGCAGACACTTAACAACTGAGTCACCCAGGTGCCCCTTAAGAGCTATTTTTAAGGTAAAGATAGTATCAGTGGGTACTACAGAGAGCTTCTCACCTGAACACCTCACAAGACTTCACAGGCCTTAACCCATTTATGATCTCATTAAGGTATGTATTTGGTCTTAAAGGCTCATCATGGTTCTATGAACAAACCCCAAACAATCAATTGCCTTTAGGAAGTCATGGGAGACCCTCTGAGAACAAAGAGGTGTTCAAGAAGAACAATAGCAGTGCAGGATGTGACAGCGACAGTCCCTAGCACAGTGCCCCGTGTATGACAAATGCTAAGAAAATGTTCCATGACTAAGCGGCTCCGGTCCAGAGATTATATCAGGCCTTGATTACCTGTTAAGGTATCTGCCCCCCAGGTAAGCAGTGCGTTCTGATCTTGCACCATCCGCCTGAACAGAGCCAGTGGTAAGCTGTAAGTGCATCTCTGTTTCTGACCCTGCAAAACATGGCAAACAACTTCGTTTAACCTCTGTTAATTTTTTTTCCCTGCTTGATTACAACTGAAATCAGTTAGACCCAAACATCCTTTATTACCAACACTAATATTGATTAATTCCTTTTTATACAAAGATCTTGCTGGAGCCTTTGAGAAATGATCAAGTGCTCATTTACCATAACTTCTTTTACACCTGACTTAACTGTCTTCCTGGGAACAGCTCTAATTGGATACTAAAGAAGAATGAGAAAGGAACATACAACTTACACTGAGATATTAAAAATTAGTGGGAAGTAACCAAGATTCTTGAAATAATTATTAACCAAGTATCTTGAAATAATCCAAAATACACCTTCAGATTTTTTGCCCCAAATTGGCTCCTTCTCCAGTAGTCATCCCTTCTCAATATATGGCACTGGTATTTACCAGGTTGCTCAAGCTAAAAACCACAGAGACACCCTTGGCTCCTGTCTTCCCCTTACTCCCAAATTCAGTCTGTCAGCAAGTCCTGTTAGCTCAACTTCTAAAAAATCCCTGCATTTCTGTGTTTCTTTTCCTTTTTACAGCTGTTCATCGGCCCAAGCCCCTGTCATCTTGCACATGAACAACACCAATGACTCCTAACCAGTTCTCCACTTCTGACCCTCACTGGGATCTATTCTCCCCATGGTAGCCAGATTGAACACATAGATCAGACCTCTGCTAAAAGCATCCCTTCTCACAGAACAAAATCCAAACTCCTTGTTGCCCAGAGTCCCTACCTGATCTAGGCACTGCCTACCTCAAGCCTTTCCTTCCATTCTTCTCCCTGGCTTTCTCTTCTGGCTGTGCTGGCTTCCATGCTGTCTCTAGCTCCACAGATGCTCCTGCATGCACAGAAAGCTCTTCTCCAGGGACCTTCACACGATTTGCCCATTCACATCATTCGAGTCTGCCCAAATACTTTCTCCTCAAGAAGGCTTGCCCTCGCCATCCTATCTAAAATAGCATTTCCCTCTTTCTCTTCTTGACTTGCTGTACTCTTCTTCTGGCTCCTATCGTTATTTGAAATGATGTTACATAATTTAATGTGTCTGTTTTCTGTCTCTGCTTCTAGAAAGCAGTCATCACAAGGAGGGATGTGGTCTTTCTTGTTATCCACTATGATCTCAGCTCCCAGAGCAGTTAGTCACTCATTCAATATTGTAGAGTGAATCAATGGTCTCACCTTAATCCTTTCTTCTCTGGAGGAGAGCATTTGTGGATGTGGATCCATGCTGAAGGCGATCAGGGTATCTGGAGAAATCAGCACGTGGCATACACAAGAGCAAACAAATCGCATTTCTACCATGGATGACTGGAGACATTAAGTGAGCACTTCACATGGATATTTAGGCTCTAGACTTCTGTAGCTCAGAGAGATGCTACCCCAACTGGTAAACATTAAATGCTATGTAAGTCTAGTTGTAGTCATTTATAAAAATTGTAGTCATTTATGGAAGTGCTTATTGCCCCCTTCAGGTGGTTATCTTCAGGGCAGAGACCATGGCTTGCTCATCTGCCTGTATTTTCTGACAGCAATCTGCAAACAGTAGGTGATGTGTAAATACTAGTGGAACTGAATGAAATTGGTCATTTCAAAAATGGGCATGAATTTTTAGAATCTGGGGTGTGTGTGTGTGTATGTGTGTGTGTGTCTGCGTGTACATTCAAACTAAAAATATCTATTTTGAAGTGATTGGACTTGGAAGACATGTCAGTTCTCCCTAATTCAATTAATTAATGATCACAATTCCAATAAAAATAGCAATACATGTTTTCATGGGGCCCAATTAGCTTATATGAAAACTTACATGAAAAAATAAACAGGCAGGAAAAAAAATAAGTAAAAATAAACAGGCAGGAATAGTCAGGAAAAGAAAACTTGTGAGTGGGGACTAGCCCTACCAGATATTAAAATATTCTATGAAGCCCTTATAATTAAAACATCTTCTATTCTTGGATAGGATGACCCAACATCACAGAGATGTCAATTTTTCCTAAGTCAATTTTTTAAAAGATTTTGAAATTTATTTATTTTTTTTTAGAGAGAGAAAGAGAGAGAGAGAGAGAGCAGGGGGGAGGGGCAGAGGGAGAGAGAATCCTCAGGCAGACTACGCTGAGCACAGAGCCCAACATGGGGCTTGATCCCACGACCCTGAGATCATGACCCGAGCTTCGCCACAAGAATGTAAGGGCAGGGGCGCCTGGGTGGCTCAGTTGGTTAAGGGACTGCCTTCAGCTCAGGTCATGATCCTGGAGTCCCAGGATCGAGTCCCGCATCGGGCTCCCTGCTCGGCAGGGAGTCTGCTTCTCCCTCTGACCCTCCCGACCCTCCCCCCTCTCATGTGCTCTCTTTCTCTCAAATAAATAAATAAAAAATCTTAAAAAAAAAAAAAAAAGAATGTAAGGGTAGCCCCTGCAGTACTTCTACGAATCTTCAGGGTGTGCCTAGAGCTTTTGAGAATTTCAAGGGTGTTGCTCTACATTGGCCTCAAAGGAGGCCCCGAATTTCTAACGTGTGAAATGGGCATATTCACATCTCCTGCTGGCCTATTAAACAAAATACCATCTGCTCGTTCTAAACAGAGCCGAGAGTCTGCTCTGTGCCCGGCGCTCTACCACTGCTTGTAAATTCCCGATAGATATCAATCTTCAGGACCCTGGAACAAGAAATGGGAATCCCTAGGAATTCTTGGGAGTTCTCAAAATCTTAAGTTATTCTGTATTTTTCTATAATATCTTCTTTACATGTTTTACTTTTTTATTTTTTTTAAGATTTTTTTTATTTATTTGTCAGAGAGAGAGAGAGCACAAGCAGGGGGCGCAGCAGGGGGAGAGGGAGAAGCAGGCTTCTCACCGAGCAGGGAGGCCGATGCGGGGCTCGATCCCAGGACCCTGAGATCATGCCCTGAGCCGAAGGCAGACGCTTAACGACTGAGCCACCCAGGTGTCCCTCTTTACATGTTTTAAATGACTGACCATCATAAACAGTGAATCATTTTTCTATGATAGGGTTATATTAAAACTTTCTGTGAAAAACTTTCTGTGAAAAAGGTAGTAACAAATGCACGGTTTATTATTATTATGAACATATATACTGGTATAAGATAATACATTTTAATGACATGTAAAAACAAACTCTACCTGATACAGACCTTTGATAATAGAAAATATTAAAAGAGGGGCACCTGGGTGGCTCAGTGGGTTAAGCATCTGCCTTCTCAGGTCCTGATCCCAGGGTCCTGGGATCGAGTCCCTCATCGGGCTCCCTGCTCAGTGTGGGGGCCCCTTCTCCCTCTGCCTCTGCCCCTGCCCCCGCTTGTGCAAACTCTCTCTCTCAGGACCTGAAAAACAAACTGAGGGTTCTAGAGGGGAGGGGGGTGGGAAGATGGGTTAGCCTGGTGATGGGTATTGAGGAGGGCACATTCTGCATGGAGCACTGGGTGTTACGCACAAACAATGAATCATGGAACACTACATCTAAAACTAATGATGTAATGTATGGGGATTAACATAGGAATAAAAAAATAAAAATAAATAAATAAAATAAATAAATAAAAATAAATAAAAAAAGGAAATATCAACATAAAACAAATTCCAAATAATTTTAAAAATTGAAAAATACAATTAAATTTTAAGTTATCATTCTTAAAATGAAATTTAAAGACCTATAAAGCATAAATTGCCCTAATTGTCTTGATCCTTGTTTTATGACAAATATTCCAGATGTAGAAAGATCTTTCATTGTGTGTTGACATGAGTTGAATTGTTGAGAGTGTGTCTAGAAGCATCTTCAAGTTGGTCATTAAGGTACCTGTTGCTTATTATAAATTCATTCCCTTTTTCCCAATGATTAAAATAGTCTTCTCTGATTTCGATCTTGCCCTTGAAGTCCATATTATTTTTGCTAATTCTGACTTTAGATCAGTGTCAGACTCCACGATGGATAGACCACAACACTTCTTTTGCATTTCTTCTGATATAGCATATTTTCCTTCACAAGTCTTTCCATTAATGATTTTGCTAATTGAATTACTTCATTCTTGTTTGCCAAAGCAAAAAAGGTGTCCACCTCCTATAAACTACTAACATTGCTTAAATGTTCATTAGACCTTTATTCTGCATTAAGCAGTTAGATTCTAATTTCTTTTAAAAGCATACTGCTCAAAGCAGAATTCTGATTTTGCTTAGAAGATTTTGCACTGTGGTTTCTTCACACTTCAACTGCTGATTAAGCAATTTCAATGTCTCACAATTTTAAAATACTCCTCTTTCCAAAAGTATCCTTGTTTTAGTGGGAAGAAAATAATTTTTTATCAGGTTTAGAGTCTTTAAAAATCTTTTTCGATCTTTTTTTTTTCTTTTAATGTGTTCCAGAGTGTTTTGCAGTTCAAAATGACCTGTAAGTTTTTTGTTTTTTGTTTTTTTCCCTATTCTTGTTGCAAAGAGAGAATTTCTCACTAGAGAAAATTCTTCTTCTTCTTTTTTTAAGATTTTATTTATTTAACACAGAGAGAGAGACACAGCAAGAGAGGGAACACAAGCAGGGGGAGTGGGAGAGGGAGAAGCAGGCTCCCTGCAGAGCAGGGAGCCCAATGCAGGGCTCCATCCCAGGACCCTGGGATCATGACCTGAGCCAAAGGCAGATGCTTAACAACTGAGCCACCCAGGCGCCCCACAATGGAGAAAATTCTTAAAAGGTTTACCATTTTTCTTCTTCTATAAATTGCCAGAAGGACATCATCTTGCAGCTCATACTGATTGGCACCAGCTACATCATCTGAATCTGAATTACTTGCTTTCATCTTTCTCATGTTCAGAATCTACAGTGTGTATGCCGTTCTGCCCCCCGTTCTCAAGGCTCCAGCTTTCAGGTGTTTGAATAAGACACTTGGGTTACAGCAAAGTAAAGTAGCATCGCTGCTGAAAACGTACCCATTTTTTTTCCCACTGTATATCGCTAATTACAGAGGCTGGTGGATTCCTTCAAACGAGTAACATCTCCCTGAAGATTGTTTAACTTTATTTCTTGTGGGAAGAATTTTAATACTTTCCTCAACTGAGTTCTCGGTGGATTCTTCCCTGAACTCAAAACAACACCAACTTTTGAGAAACTCTGGGAGGGAATTCCTGCATGGAAATGTCATACCATCATAGGTGCTAGGGATACTGCAGGGGGCCAGGGAGACCTGGACCCTGCTCTCATGGAAACACAAATGAATGAGCTGTTTCAGGGAGTGAAGAAAAGAGGGTGATGTGTCCAGAGATGGGTGTGGTATATTTAGTTAGTCTTAAGGTGTGGTGGCGTGGAATAGGAAAGCTATGAGTAGCAGTGATTTAAAGAAACGGTTCATTTCTATCTCCCGCATAAAAGATACCTAGAGGCTGATGTTGTATGCTCTGCCCCCATTCCACAGTTCCATTAGTCTTTCTGGCTCCTATCTGTCCCTTGTCACTGCCATCTCAGGATACAAGATGCTTCCCGAAGTTCCAGTTATTACACCTGCATTCCAGATAGTAGGATAAAGGCAAATAGGAAGAAGGGCTTGTCTGCTTCTCTTCAAGGAGGCTTCTAGGAAGTCCCACTCCACATTTTCACTTACACCCCATTAGCCAGAAACATGGCCACATCCAGCTGCTAGCGAGGCTGGGCAGTGTGGACTGGTATCCTGGGCGGCAAAGTGCCCTGCTGGAGAGCAGGGTTCTGTTGGGAAGGGCAGATAGGAGTGGGTGCTTTAGGAAGTCTTTTCCTAGGAAGTGACAATTAATTTGGAACTTGAATGATAAGAAGCCGCTTGTTAGATGATGGAAGCCGAACATTTCAAGCAAGGGGGACCTGCACAACTTAGGTGATGGAAAAGGCACGATGTGAAGAAGGAAGGAACGAGAGGAGAGGAGAGAGTCCCGGAGGTAGGCAATGGCTAGACCATATAGGCTGTGAGCCGTTACCGTGAGAGCTTTCCATTCATTTCTAAAAATTTCCTAGAATGCTTGGCTCTAATGGATGCTAAAGAAATCTTATTCTCTGGAGTAATACACTGGATATGTCTTGGTCTAATCTTGATTTCATCCTAGATTATTTAACAGGATGTGGCAAATTATTGTTTGTTCTGCTTTTGATTTGTCTGTAGACAATTATATTGTCTATAATATAATTATATTTGTTCATTAGTTGCCTCAGTGAGAAACAGATGATATCATGTAGCAGATCCATCGTGGAATGCTTTCTGTAGGGGTGAGGGGTGCAGCAGATAGGAGGGACATGGGCATGGGGCGTACTAATAAATCAGAAATAGTACCAGATCTGTGATTTGTGGCTGGCTCTTTCAGGATGTGTAAAAGCCAAGAAAAGATTTTTAAAAATCACTCCTTTTTCACTTTTTCACTTTTTTCTTTCTAAGGTCATGAGCATTTGGTAGGAATTTATACCCTACTGTCGGGCAAGGCTCTAGAACAACATTTACATATGTAAATGTGTAAATGTTCACTTGAGTTTTTAGTATCTGTGGAGCATTTTGTGCTCCTCTGACGCTCAAGGAGAGATGAAGCTAAGCAAAAACCATGGAAACTTCCCGCTGTTACGGGAAATGCCACAAATGCCTGTCTGTGGTCTCCCTCTAGTGGACGAATTAGGCATAACACTTAAATGCCGCCTGACAACCGTTTTTCTCCAATATCCCCTCATCTGCCAATACCCACTCACCCCAAACGATAAAGCAGCGGTGTCTCCTGAGCTGAGCACAAGCTCCCATATACTTGGACAACCAAAGAAATGAGCTGTAAAGATGAGCTCTAGGTTTTTTAGGTAAAGACTCTTCCTCTGAGTTCATTTTAATCCAAAACCGTGCTTGGCGGTTTTTGTCCAAATGCTTGGCATTCTACCCTCATGTCACATCCATCCTCGGGTCCCCTGAATTTTGTCTTCTTCCTAACAGTCTTCCTGTCTGTTGCCCTCCATGCTGTGTGTGTGTGTTTCTGTGTGTGTGGGCACACACCTGTGTGTCCCACCACCTGCTTGAAGGTGGGTGGGGCTTGAGATGAGAGTGTGAAGTTGAGTGTGTTGGGACATGGGGGAACGACGTGAACAGGGGTCCAAACTTCCCGCCAAAGGAACTGAAGCTGGCAAGATTCCTTTGCAACCCAATTTTTTTTCCTTAACAAAGGTGAAATGTACAGACGTGGAAATATACTTTGAATGTATTGTTTTTTGTTTTTTAAAGAATTTATGTATTTATTTGTCAGAGAGAGAGAGAGAGAGCACAAGCAGGGGGAGAGGCAGAGGGAGAGAGAGAAGCAGGCCTCCCGCTGAGCAGGGAGCCCGATGCGGGGCTCGATCCCAGGACCCTGGGACCATGACCCGAGCCGAAGGCAGACGCTTAACACACTGAGCCACCCAGGCATCCCTTTGGTTTTGGTAAAGATAAACAAAATAAGTTAACAGTGATCCTCCTTGGCAAAGCCTTAATGTTTCCAGTAAAATAATTATAATAGAGTAGATGACCTAGAATAATGCAAAATGAACTTTGCTGTGTCCCAGCATTCCCAGTATGAAAGGAAATAGACAAGCCTCCTTTTCCTTGTGGAGGTGGTTGTGTTGAGGGGAAGGCAGCACTGAAATTGTCTGAAGAACCGGGACTGAATTTTTACTTGCCCGTTTACCATTTCTGGGGCTTTGGGCAAGTCGTGCATTCTGAGTCTCATCTGTTAAAGTGAGGATATTCATGTCCATCCCACAGGGTTGGAACAGGGATCGAGGGAGACTTTGAGAAAGTCCTTTGTCAGTTGTGAAGCCCTAATCAAATGTGAGTTTTCTTATTATAGAGTAATTCTATAGGTACCCCTGTCTTTTTTAAGGGGGAGAGGTGAGGCCCAGGATGTTGAACACAAGGACAATACTGATGGGGTAAAAAGTAGTTGGATTAGATCAAGTATTTACATAAATACTTCCTGAAAGTTCTCTGTCAGCTGCGGCAGATTGAACCCCCCCCCCTTCCCACTACAATTGATTAGCTCATATCCCAGCAAAACCAGCCCCAAGTGTTATAATCATCACCGGCCTTCAGTGTTTCCTCTCACCAACCTGTCTCCAAAGCTGAGTTCGAGTTCTAAGAATTACTGACGGTAGTATTACTCCTCTGCATAAACCTAGCACGGTAGAGCCTTTTTGTCTGTAGAACAGAGGTCTTAGCATGGATCTGAGGCTTTTCATGAGCTGGCCCCCACTTAACTTCATTTTCTCCTAATCCCCGTCTTCTATCCAGCATGGCAGGAAGGATCTGGGCCTCCGGTAGAGTACACAGTTTTGTCTAAGAAGGATTGCCATGGGCCAAACTGAAGAAGTTAGATTGAGTGCACAGTACAGTTGGAAATAGGAAGCAGAGCAGAGGTCAGGAGCCAGGGGAACTCAAGATCATCAGGAAGTGATGCGTGAGTGGAAATGAGGCAGGAGGGTGGGAGATGGTGACCTGAGTAGGACTGGGCCGGTAGGGGCGGGTTTTACCTGATACTGATGATTTGGCACATGGTACACTAGTCAGAGTCAGTGGTACAGATGGTGGTCACCCACTCAGCCCAACGAGCCCGCCCTCCTCTTTGTCTGGGTCTATTTCCTAATTTCTGTCCTACTTTTACATGAAGAACACCAGCTCTTCAGCCCCTGGCCAGGGGCTTCTGCAAGGCATCTTGAGCTGTGTGTGGAGGGGTCAAAAGATCCCAGTATATGTCAAGGGCTTTCCCTCTCGGCACGAAGAACTTCCCCCTGTGCAGGCATGTGACATTCCCTCACAGACCAAGTAGCCCTGCGGACGTAGAGCCCATGAGATACACACAACCTTACATAACTGGTTATGAAGTTCTTTTGAATTGACATCTATAATGTCTGGGGACGTCTGGGTGGCTCAGTCGGTGAAGCGTCTACTTTTGGCTGAGGTCATGATCCCAGGGTCCTGGGATCGAGTCCCACATCGGGCTCCTTGCTCAGCAGGGAGCCTGCTTCTCCCTCTGCCTGCCACTCCCCCTGCTTGTACGCGCGCTCTCTCTCTCTAATAAATAAAATAAAATCTTATAATGTCTTGAGATTAAGAACCTAAATAGAATTAGCAAAGAAGACTATTTGCCTTGTGTGTAAAGCTGGCAACTATTTAAACACTTTGTTCATGGGGCACCTGGCTGGCTCAGTCGGAGGAGCATACAACTCTTTTTTTTTTAAGATTTTATTTATTTATTTGACAGAGAGAGAGACACAGCAAGAGAGGGAACACAAGCAGGGGAGCGGGAGAGGGAGAAGCAGGCTTCCCATCGAGCAGGGAGCCCAATGTGGGGCTTCATCCCAGGACCCTGGGATCATGACCTGAGCCTAAGGCAGACACCTAACGACTGAGCCACCCAGGCGCCCCGAGCATGCAACTCTTGATCTTGGGGTTGTGAGTTCGAGCCCCATGTTGGCTGTAGAAATTACATAAATAAACAAATAAACTTAAAAAAAATAGACACTTTGTTCAGAAAGCAAATTATCCCTGTGGTTGAAAGTCCTGCCTACACATGCGAATCGGCTGGGGAATTTTGCAAACATCGGGATGCCTCAGCCCTGTGTCAGAATAACTCAATCCCATCTTTGGGGTGAAACCAAGCTTCAGGATGTTTGGAAAAGCTCCCCAGGTGATTCACATGTGCAGCCAGCATTCCACTGCTCCAGTGGAATGTCTCGGAGTAATGGGCTGACGGGGTTTGAGCGGATGCAACATTG
Source organism: Mirounga angustirostris (assembly GCF_029215605.1). Lineage (NCBI taxonomy): Eukaryota > Metazoa > Chordata > Mammalia > Carnivora > Phocidae > Mirounga > Mirounga angustirostris. Next base: position 167,778,693 of record NW_026991711.1, read on the forward strand.
ATGGTCTGTGGAGAGAGGAAATAGGTAAGAGGAGGTGGTGGAGAATCTACTAGACACTAAAGACGGATATGTACCCATTAAAGAATTAAAAGCTCAAGATGGAAAAAAAAAATGGCAGCCAGAAATAACACACGGATTAAAAAAAATATTGTCTCAGGAAACATATCCACAATCTAAATGTAAAAATAGACGAATTACAAAGAAAGGAATGAAAATCCACTAAGCAATTCATAACTATCTTTATTAAAGGAGAAAATATGATTGTTTCCCTAAAGGGGAGGGAGGCTAAGCTTTAAATGAACTTCTATCCACATTTATTAAAATGTTCAAATATGAATAGCTGCTCACTTGGGGGAGAGTCTAGGAATGTGTTTGAAGTTGAGTGGCTCTGTGAGCTGCAGTTTTATTATAGAATAATTACATGGGTCTACCCCTGCGATAAAGTAGAACAAGGTCCAGTTCAATATTGGCTTCCTGAATGTTATTGCATTTGCTCCTCGCAAAAAGCTGGTGAAGCAGATAAGGCAGGAATTTGTGTTGGTATGTGACAGAAAAGGAAACTGAGGCTCAGAGAGTTACATAAAACCATGCAACTAACAAGAAGCTTATTGGGCACTTGTGATCCCAAATCAAACCTCTTCTCGTCACACAATCCCACTGCTAGTTACAAGCGGGAGCTTTACAAAACCTCGATTTTAGAACTTTACAGAAGTTCCAAGTCTGGTTTTCAAAATGAGATAATAGATTAAAGGGCCATATTAGGCATATGGTTGTGGGAAGACTTGGCCATTCAAAGGAATGGGATTATTTTGCAGATCACTCCCAGACTGGCCTTGAAGAGATCAGCAAGGTCATTGACCCTAGTCTTTAGACAGTTTGTGGTAGAACAATCTTAGAACTTTACACATTAATTCCATTCCAGGGTCCACTCACTTTCATCGACAGGAAGCCCTTACGTAACCCTAAGTTCTTCCAGTACCATGTGAAAAAAAACCAACATTCTAAATTCCAAGGAAGAAGGAAATCATGTTCTGCTTTATATAGTTGAAGTTGACAGGGTGTTGACCTGAGAAATCAGGGTGTTTTGAATAGACTTCGGCATCTGTGTTCCTCCTAATGATGCAGCTGGTAGCTAGCTTGCCCGTTGAGTAGCTGGGGTATTGGCTACAGGCTGTGGCATAAAACAAGCTACCAACTAGGGCTCTGGGTGGTGCAGCTGGTTAAGGGTCCAGCTCTTGGTTTTGGCTCAGGTCATGATCTCAGGGTTGTGAGATCGAGCCCCACGTCAGGCTCCCTGCTTGGTGAGGAGTCTGCTTCTCCCTCTTCCTCCGCCCCCCTGACCTGTGCTCTCTTTTTCTCTCTCGCAAATGAATAAATAAAATCCTTTTTTAAAAAAGATTTTATTTATTTATCTGACAGAGAGAGAGAGAGAGAGCACAAGCAGGGTGAGCGGGAGAGGGAGAAGCAGGCCCCATGTTGGGCTCCACATCCATCATGGAACCTTCTTAAAAAAAAATATTTTGAGGATTAAGTGTAAAACACTGAACATTTATCTCTAGCAGGTGAGATAGTTGTTCATATAGGCTTCTTTAAGAGATCAACTTTGCCTTTAATTTTAAGTTTAGGTTAAGTTAATTTTAAGTTTAGGTTAGGTTCTTAAAAATGTTTACAAAACTCCATTATTATTGAAAATGGAAGCTGGACATTTTTTTACTAAGTTAAAACTTAGGTGCAAGACTTTAAAGGAAGGGAGAGAAAGGACGAGGCTCATTTAAAAATGTAATTACTGCATATTTTTGGGAGAAAGAGTCTATGAATTTTAGGTCCATATTTCCCCCCCCCTTTTTTTCCCCAAAGGGAGGGTAAATATATCGGTTACGTTTTTCCTTACTTTTCTTACTACTATGGGTATCAAAACTGCGAAAATAGAATTTTTTTTAATGTTGTAGTAGTTACTTGTGCTTTAAATCTTAAAAGAACTCAAGAAAAGGAGAATAATGCATTGATTGCATAATAAAATGTACAAGATTGATAATACAATAGATTTAACAACAGAAGCTTACATATATTGAGCATGCCAAATTCTGTGCTAAACGCTTAGCATATTTGTTTGTCCTTTACAATAACCTGGCCACCCATCTTGCACATTGAGGCTCAGAGAGACTAACCTAATTTACCCCTGGCCTCCTGGTTAGTGGGAAAACCCGATTTCAAACCTAGGTCAGTCTGACTCCAGGGCTTAATTATCAAACTATATTGACTTAATTTTCAATCTCTCCTTTGATCCTAATTGTGCAGAAATGTAACTGAGGAAATTTTGCTCGCCCCACAGGGTGATTTTTAAAAGTCTAAGCCAAGGGGTGGCTCAGTTGGTTAAGCATCTGCCTTCAGCTCAGGTCATGATCTCAGGGTTCTGGGATTGAGCCCCATGTCGAGCCCCATGTCGGGCTCCCTGCTCAGCAGAGAGTCTGTTTCTCCCTCCCTGCACCCTCCCACTTTCTCTTTTTTGCATAAATAAATAAAATCTTTAAAAAAATAAAAATTAAAGTTTAAGCCAATATTAAAAATCAGAGTGGTGGGTGGAGAGTCAACATCAGAATGTACAGTTCTAGATTTTCATGAAAAGTGGGGGGATCTGGCCACGTTGGGCCTCTTTTCCGTGGATGGGAGGCGAAATACATCTGGCCGTCCCTTTTTGATGGGGCAGGTCCTCTGAACTTGGCCCAGTTCTCCGCACATGCTCTGTGGTTCTCTGGGTTTCCTGCTTCAGCCCCTTCTCCTGTTTATCAGTCCTTTGTCTTTAAGGAAACAGGCCAGTTACACCAAGCCTGCTGAATGCCTTCCGTGGTCCCCTATTATCTGAAAGTCCTTCATACCCTGCTCCACCCCATATCTCCAGGGTCTTCTCTGACCTGTCACCCCTGACCTGTGACCCACCTTCTTCCTCCAGCCCGCCTAATGCACCATGCCCCTTCATGCCTCAATGTGTTCCAGGCTTTCTCACGATGTTCTGGCGCTGAGTCCTTCTGCTCTTTCTCCACAGTTAAATTCTTACCCAGACTTTAAACTCCATCTCCAATGTCACCTCTTTGTGAGACAGCAAATCCTTTTCTGGAATTCTCCTTACTTACCCTGGAAGAATTCACGTCTTTCTTCTTCCTTGCCTCTGCAGTCCTTCACATCCTCAGCTTCCGCGCAGGTAACCACATTTTACCTCATCGAGTTAATTGTGGGCCTGGCTCTCCTGCCGGACTCTGAGCTCCTTAAGGGGAAAGGCTCTGTCTTGGTCCTCTTTGCACTTCCATAAGCTGATAGAGAGATGGGCACAGAGTAAGGGCTCGGTCTGTGTTAGTCCCCTCCCCTATCTTACCATCTCCAAACTTTCTCGGCTTAATTCAGCAGCCCTGGTTTCTGGGGTGTAATAGTGTGTTCACTGAGTCTGTGTTGACCTATCAGCTGAACGAATGTGTGCCTGTCATTGTGGGTCTTCACCTGTGTCTGAGCCAATGTTGAGTTTGGCCCTTCTGGGACCCTTCTGTCTCTCTCTGCTCAAGTTCTCCCGGCTGCTAGCAGTTCCTGTTACCTAAAGCTGACAGGATTTCGTTCCTATTACCTAATCATGAGGCCAATGAGGGAGTTGGCTTAGGAACCAACATATGTTATAATCAGTGTTCTCAGAAGCAGTAGAGGTGAACAAAATCCCAGATGGCTGCCTGGACACCAAGCTCCTTCTCCCCACCAGCCTGCCTGGCCCTCTGGTGGGAATTCTATCCTGCTTGACTGGCCTCACCATCTTGCCCGAGTTCCCTGCTGGGACAGAAGCCTGGACTTGTGCAGTAGCCTCGGAGGTGTGGGTTCCGGGCACCTGGCCAAGCTCTCGAGGCCCATCTCCACGGCTCCTGTTCTTCTTGTTACTGACACCGCATTAGGCACTGCTAGGATTGCAGAACTTGCTGGGGTTTGTGCTTCTCTCAAACTTGGTCGTTTCCCCGGGAAGTCCTCTGTTGGAGTAGGGAGCACAGCTCTGCTCCTGTGGTAGGTAACTCCTGCCAGGAACCCCCAGCATGCCTCCCAGAGTTGTGTCCACTCTTTCCCTGGGTCTTCTCAGCCGCTCATCCCTTTGTTTTCTGTCTTCTAAAGATAGATCGTGGACTTCCTGGTCCTTCAAGTAACCATCCTGGTACATTTGTTCTTCTATAAAAACCAAAAAAAAGGGGGCGCCTGGGTGGTTCATCGGTTAAGCATCCAATTCTTGATTTGGCTCAGGTCTTGATCTCAGGGTCATGATTTCAGGGTTGTGAGATCGAGCCTGGAGTCAGGCTCCGTGCTGGGCATGGAGCCTGCTTAAGGTTTTTTCTCTCTCTTTCCCTCTGCCCATCTCCCCTCCCTCTCTATAAAAACCGAAACCAAAAAAAAGTTCATATTATTTTCAACTCAAGATAATAAATTATAATCATAATGCTATGGGTTTTCAGTCCTGGGCTGACAAAATTTCTTTTTAAAAGAATTCCACGAGGAGACTCTCTGCACCCCTAAGTCTCTGCATCATAGAAGGGGTCTGTGGCCCTCCCTCACGGACTCAGCGGCCTCCTCTCCAAGCCAGGTGACCCAGCTCTCTCCTCACTACCAAGATGCCTGATCACAGGGTCATCCTGCACTCCCATTCCTTGTCTTCCTGGGAGCACAGAGACAGGTTTCCTCTGTTCTCTGACAGCAACACTGGAACGCATCCTTACTGTTTTCTCACCGAGAGTGACTTACTGGGATAGTGTGGCACTTGCCCTGCCTTCATTCTCTTTCCTCGTTGATCTTGTACGACTTGTCTCTATGAGGAGACGCTTGCAGATGCCCTATCGGTCCTGCAGTAGAAACATGAGTGCTGGCTTATCGAGCCCGTTCCTCCCCAGATGAACCAGGATTGTTGACGGGGAGGGGGCCAAATTACTGCAAGGGTAGGCCTACCTACACATGTATTGCAAGAATGTCCCTTGGAACAGCTCCCGCTTTTGAGTTTTTCAAAGGTCCTTCTCTTCTTTGTTTCCAGGCTTCTGGGTTGGGGGCCGGGGGGCACTTTCTCTGCCTCTCCCTCTGCCTCTTTCCTTCTTGTTTTGGATGCGATTACAACCTTCGAGTAAATTATTGCTAAAAATGGCATGTGCCAGGAAATAGTATACACATGTGTCTGTGTCCTCCGCCCCCTTCCCCAAACTTCCCCTGTGTCTCCTTCCACGCAGAGGCAGTAGAGCTTACTGGTGAAATGTGAGGATTCTGGAATCAGGGAGATCTGGCTTCCAGTGCTGGTTCTGCTCTGTAGCCCTGGATTAATCACTTAACCGTTCTGAACCTATGTCCCCGTACAGCAGATAGGACTCGTATCTAACTCACAAGGTTGCTCTGAAAGGATTGAAATGGGTGTGAAGTGATTGGCACCATGCCTTGGAAACACGGTAATTGTCAATTATTATGATTGGCTGCATGGCAGAAAGAAAGATTATCAAGGTGGCCGGCCAGCCTTCCAGAGCGGCTGTCCTCTCAACGGCTGCTCAGTCTTGGCTCACCGATGAGTGGGTTATCCGTGCCAACAAGTCAGGCTCCCATATCCGCACATATATTCCAGATGCTTCCAGAATTTCAGTATTTTCCTCTGTAAGCAAACCTCAGGGGAGAAGCATCTTAGCAGTGTCAATCGGTTTTATTTCTAAAATGATAATAATGTGTATTATACCTCAGGAGGAATTTTGTTTGTTTGCTTCTGAGCGAATAGAAACATTAAAATTAATTGCTCCAGTGAGGAAGTGGGTAGGGAAGAGGCCCCTTCCCAATGTCACCATTTTATTTTATTTTATTTTTTTTTAAGATTTTATTTATTTATTTGGGAGAGAGAGAATGAGAGAGAGAGCGAGTACATGAGAGGGGGGAGGGTCAGAGGGAGAAGCAGACCCCCTGCCAAGCAGGGAGCCCGATGCGGGACTCGATCCAGGGACTCCAGGATCATGACCTGAGCCGAAGGCAGTCGCTTAACCAACTGAGCCACCCAGGCGCCCTATTTTATTCTTTTAAAGATTTTATTTATTTGAGAGAGAGAGAGAACATGAGCGGGGAGGGGAGAGTGTGGGGGGAGGAGGGGAGTTGGGGGGTGTTTGGTTGGAAGGACGGAGGGAGGGAGAAGCAAGCTCCTGAGGATCCCAGAGGGATCTTGACCTGAGCCGAAGGCAGAGGCTTAACTGACTGAGCCACCCGGGTGCCCCCCCACTGTCACCATTTTAAAAAGCTCCCTATAGGGCTGCAGTGACAGGGACTCCTCACTGCCCAGGGCAAGCTGAGGTCTAGCAGTTTACATTGTTACAGCTTTCATCATTAGGAGCACCATCAGGTTGGCTCCTGTGTCTCTCCCTTCCTGGCTCCCCCCTTTTTCTTTTAGCATTTTCCTACTTTCTGGTACCACCAGAAGTTCCAGACTCCTCTTGTATTTTCTCTGATCCTGCTCCAGGATTAACCACTTCTCCTAGAAGCCCTGGGTCCTTCTATTGGACTATGGTGCTTCGAAGTAAAGGAGAAACACGGTATTGTTTACTCTGAACACTTCTGTATCCTGGTCACCGGGTGGGCGGTATTTTTCCACACATCAAGCAATTCTGCGACACCAGCTGGGTGTCCTGCAATTTAACTCAATTCTGACACTATCTACCTGGAGGTGGCATCTGATCCCACAGGTGAAGGACTCGGTCCTACAAGCCTGCCTCCTCCCCGCCCCCCATCCCCACCCCACTTCAAACACCAGTCAAAGCCCAAGTTGTCACCTGGGCTTCTGACCAACTGGCTGTAGCCTGGAGGCTTCCATGACTTCCTTCTTGGGTTTGATTAATTTGCTACAGTGAGTCACAGAACTTGGGAAAACAGTTTATTTACTAGATGACACATGTTTTGTAAAACGATACGTTCAGTTGTTTTAGGGTTTTTTTTTTATTCTTATGTTAATCCCCATACATTACATCATTAGTTTTAGATGAAGTGTTCCATGATTCATTGTTTGTGCATAACACCCAGTGCTCCATGCAGAATGTGCCCTCCTCAATACCCACAACCAGGCTAACCCATCCTCCCACCCCTCTCCCCTCTAGAACCCTCAGTTTATTTTTCAGAGTCCATAGTCTCTCATGGTTCATCTCCCCCTCTGATTCCCCCCCTTCATTCTTCCCCTCCTGCTACCTTCTTCTTCTTCTTTTTTTTTCTTAACATATAATGTATTATTTGTTTCAGAGGTACAGATCTGAGATTCAACAGTCTTACACAATTCACAGCACTCACCATAGCGCATACCCTCCCCAGTGTCTATCACCCAGTCAGCCCATCCCTCCCACCCCCCACCACTCCAGCAACCCTCAGTTTGTTTCCTGAGATTAAGAATTCCTCATATCAGTGAGGTCATATGATACATGTCTTTCTCTGTTTGACTTATTTCACTCAACATAATACTCAGTTGTTTTAGTTTTAATTTTTTATTTATTGGCTTAAAGAAAAGACATTTACTAAAAGCAGCTAGCAGCCAGACCACGGTCATCAAACTAATTTCTCTCGGGCAGTGGCTATTCCTTTAAGTGTTCCTGAAATTTTCTTGGACAGTCTTAGTGTTCTAGAGAGTCTGTAGTCATGCATATATCATTTATTGTCACTGACCAGTCTTGGGCAGAACAGCCCAGACGACAGAACTGCATACAGCAAGGCCTGGGGGCAAAGGACTCTGAGCTTCCAAACTCTCTCTGGGCACACCGCTCTCCTAGTACCCCCTGTGTTCACCAATGAGGAAGCTCTCCAGACCCCATCCTGTTGGCTTTTTAAGGAGGCTTCATTACCCAGTCATGGTTGGTTAAATCATTGACCATTGGTGATTAAGCTCAATCTCCAGCCCCTCTCCTTTCCCCAGACGTGGAAGTGGGGGTGGGGGCTGAAAGTTCCAACACTTTAATTTCAGGTCGGTTTCCAGGGCGATCAGCCCCCATCCTTAGGGGCTTTCTAAAAGTTAGCTAAGTTCTTAGGACACAAAATGAGATAAATAGGAAAGCAATAGCCAAAGGATCAATAACCAGTGGTTACCCCAAATCCAAATTCACATGAGTCATGATCAGAGAATTAATTCTTATAAATGTTTTTCTCCTGCTAATCTGAATTTGAAAAAGAAATGTGAGAGTGAAATTTTACCTTCCTTTCTTGACTGAGCACTATAGGCAGAGATCTGGGAGAGCTGACTTTGGTAAGAATGCTTACCCTTCACCAGTTTCTGTCAGATTTCCAGGATCCCACCTGCAGGTTCTGGGGCAAGTGGTATGTCCCAGGGGGTCCCATCTGAACTGCCAAAAGTTTAGAGGAGGAAAAATAACTTTCTACCCTTCTGAATTCTTGGTTGAAACACTCTATAGTAAAAGACAGATTAAGAAGGGAAAACCACAGTTTGTTAATATGTAGACCTCATGTATACATGCGAGATTCCCAGGGAAACTCCCAAGTAACTCCCCGAGACAGCCCAAGCCACCATCTTAAATACCTTCTTTAGCTAAAGACAAAAGAAAGATGTTGGGGTACACTGGGGAGACCAGTTCTGGGAGGCTATCAGGAAAAGCATGGTAAACAAGGGTAAGGTTTGTTTTATAGATTTAAGTGGCTGCTTTCTCTGTTGATAAGATCTTCTTGTGATTTAGAGTCATCCTTCTTTCTCTTCCTGGTATGGAGAGACATTTATAGAGGCACCAAAAAAATCACATTTTGGGGGGTAAATGTAAATGTCCCTTACGAAAAGACAACTTGTACTCTGTTCTCAGAGCTTCTCCTGTGTCTGCTGTTTCTTAAACATTATCAGCTCAAAAGAATCCTTAGGCCAAAGAGACATATTTTGGGATGGTGTATTCTGCTACCTTTTACCCATCAGCCAAAGACCACAAGGAGCATACCTATTGTTGAACGAAGTTGAGTTTATTGGTTCTTGTTGCAACAAGGGAGGCTGCACACCACAAGGCAGTCCAGTAAAAAGCGGTTTGGAGGGGCTCGTATAGATGGGATTTGGTCTTGTGTTAGGTGATTTGGGGGAGGGTCATAAGGTGGGATCAGTTCTATTATCTAAATATGATCTAGGAGGTGGGAGGAATGGAGAGAGGTTAAAGCTATAATGGGAAAGAAATAGCACTCACTCCCTGTTATCTGGAACGTTTGGTCATCTTTGCCGTTTTTGGTGTCCTTGTTCTTGCTTGCCGTGCTCGAACATGGGAGGGAGTGGTCTTGTTTGTGTCTGGCTCCATCATGGCCACAGAGTGACCTCAACTGATGATAGCATTCTGTAAATTGTTTATGTTGCATTGGAAAACATGATGGCCTCGCTGAGTGCCAGGCTGGCTCCCAGCTGTGGGCTGTCAGCGTCGGCTTTTTCCTCTCTTGACCCAAGGAAGTGCCCCCCAGTGGTCTCCCACCAGAGCAGACAGTGCTGGGCGTTCCCAGGATACTTATCTTCCCAGCCTACAAGCATCAACAAGGAGCTATGCCCTTCCTAACCCCATGCTAGGAATCTGGGACATTACCCAGGACATGGCCTCCCTTCCATGTCTTCCGATCTGCCCTCCCCTCTGCCTGGAATATTCTTTTCTCATTGCCATTCCTTGCACTAATTTTCCAGGTGCAGCTCCTGGGCCACCTCCTTCCTGGACTGGTTGTGAAAATATTGGTAATGCTTCCATACCGTTTGGCACATCACTTTTGCCCTGAGCCTTGAGGCTGACCCATGTCACTCCTTTGGGATCCCAGTTCAGCCCCAGGACCATGGGCACCCATTTTGATAGATCTGTTTTTGCCTTGTCTTCCATGCTTTACAGACCACCCCCGGGTCTCTTTGCTCACTGCCACAGAATTACGTTAAACTCTCACAGCACGTATTTCTTGTTCCATTTTATTTTATTTTATTTTATTTTTTTAAGATTTTATTCATTTATTTGACAGAGAGGGACACAGCGAGAGAGGGAACACAAGCAGGGGGAGTGAGAGAGGGAGAGGGAGAAGCAGGTTTCCCGCAGAGCAAGGAGCCCAATGCGGGGCTCGATCCCAGGACCCTGAGATCATGACCTGAGCTGAAGGCAGACGCTTAAGGACTGAGCCACCCAGGCGCCCCTCTTGTTCCATTTTAAATCAGTCTTGTGAATGCCTATCTCTCTCAGGTAGCCAGGACTATGTGTATGTGACATTTATTTTCTGAGTTTTACAATGATACTTGATATAGGGAAGGTCTTAGCCGCTGTCTGTTATATATTGAGCCAAATTGGTCCCCTGACCTCCGGGCACTTACGATCCAGGCAGTTTGGTTTGGGGACAAAATTGTAAATTTTTATTTACTTTCTTTTTTCTTTTTCTTTCTTATTATATAATTGATAAATATTCACTGTAGAAAAAATAGCTAAACAATAATTTATGTCATCTCGAATCCCATAGCTTGGAGACAAATGCCATTAACATGGTAGTGTTGATTTTTCCAGACTATTTCCAGATGCACAGAGAAACATGAGATTATACTTTGAGGCTCTTTTGACAAATGTTATTTTACTTAAAATATCATGAACAGATTTCCATATCAATAAATATAGACCCACACCACCAATAGCCAATTGCACGTATGTATTAAACAATGATGACTGTGGGGATTTTAAAGTCTGACAGTTTTCCTGCTGATATTATTAACTCGACATCATTGGTATTGTGGGTGCTTAAAAAGATTAAGTAATGCCACAGAGAACAGGAAGAGCAGAAGCTTTTATTTAGATTCGGGGCAGCAGGGTGGGGGGGCTGGCGGTGCATACCCACAGAGGAGTTGAAATTTAGGTACTTACTGATATTTTGCTAGCACTAGAAGTCCAGTGCGCTATCCATTGCGCTACAGAGCCTAGTACTTATTGATATTTTAAGCAGATGTCACTGTGATGAGATCTGTACTGTACACAAAACCTTTCTGTTGAAAGGGAATTTTTGAAAATCTTGGGAAGCTCTCTGTTCCATTTAAGACAAAAGTTATCTTATAGGGAGGGTATGGCCCATTTCTAGGGAATCTACAAATTAAACCAATGTAAATTAAGCTTCCATTTCCAGTCACTTGCCCCAGATTGAACCCAATTGGCTCCTGCATTCCAATAGTTATTGATTCCTAGAAGGAAATTTATTTCCAGATTCCTTTGGAAATTATAATCATCTATCCTAATAGAAGGAAACGCTTAGGGAAGGAAAGGTGGGCCTATCAGGGAAAATGTCTACAGAAGAAAAAATGAAGTATTGTCCATATTTTACATCTGTAGATAATGGGCAATACCTTACAGAAAAAAAGGCTTTCTTGGGATCACCCAGAGAAACTGGAGGCATGGCTGTTCTCTGTGTATTCAGGAGTCTTCCTGTAGCAGATGTGTTAGCATTTGTCAGCCCAGCATCTCTTGACATCTACTCCTCCCCCAGTGGAGCTAACGGTCCCAAGTTCCCATCCCCCCAGCACCGCGGTGGCCGTGGGGCCAGGGCTGAAAGAGGAGAGCATGCGCAGGCTGACCTCTAGCACTCATGGATGGTTCTGCGGTGGCATTTCGCCCCTGCAGGATCAACAGGAGTCCTTTTGAGAGACCTGATCCAGACATTCGGAGAGAGACAGGGATTTTGGACACGAGGGATCTGGTGATCTTGGGGTGTCTAGGGACCATCCCGTGGAAAAAGCCTGTTTAAGGGTGAAGCCCACATGGCAGGAAGTTTATCACTGTTTGAACTCTGGAATGCATCGCTGTGTGAGAACAGCTGTGACTTCCCACTTCTAATCCTGTTTCAGTTTAAACTCTTTCGAGTTGAGGATCTGTCACTTGCAGTGAAAGGAGTCTACTATGCCTCCCTGGAATCACATAAACAAACTCCCATGAGTAAGAAGAGAACGCACTGTTAAGTTCAGTTCCCACCTACATGGAAACCCTCTTTATTACCCAGTGACTGTCAGCTCCTCCTTGGACATGCTGCAAGGCTCCCATCGCATTGCCAGATACCTCTGGCTCCTTTAAAATTTCCTTCATGTTCAACTTGTAATAGCCTTCCCCCAAATTACACCCATTGGTGTTAATTCTATGCTGGGCTCACACAGAAAATAGTCTAGGCTCCTTTTCACGTGGTAGCATTTTAAATATCTGAAAACACTAACAATTTTCTTCTTCGGTCCAAATAGTGCCAGTTTCTTTATCTACTCACAAGAGATGGTTTTTAGACTCTTCCTAATCTTGATGTCCTCTTCAGAAAATATGACATTTTAGTAACGATCCCTTTACAATATATTGCCTAGAACGAAACAATTGTTTGACTAGTTTGGAGAACAGTACATCTATTGTTTCCTTTATTCTAGGTACTGTCGCTCCATAAATACACTTATAGTTACATGATTTGCAACCAAACTGCCTTATCCTAGGACATCCTAAATTAAACTTTGGGCTTCAGGATAATTTTTAAAAATCCACAGCAAGTGCAAAATATCATACTTAGGACAATAAAATAAATAAGTAAAATGTGATAATAATAATAGCTAACGTTGAATGAGTTATTATATGCTAGGCATTTTATAGCATTATATTATTATTATTATGTCTCACAAAACCCCATAAGGTGGGTTTTAAGATTATCCCTATTACACAGATGGGAAAACTGTAGCTTTGGTTAGAGAGGTTAGGTCGCTTCCCTGAAGTCCCACAGCTGGCTCAGGGTAAGGTTAGTATCTAAGTTTGACTCCCAAAACTAGCTCTTGGGAATTCAAGAGCAATGTTTTCAATAGAAACTAGCTGGATGGTTATGGTAAACTGTCACTGTGCCAACCGAAGTATTATTTATGGGAATTTCAGCTTGTTGTTGTTGCTGCCCTTTTTTTTTTTTCTACTTCTGCTGCTTCTTAAATGCAAAATTGTGTTCTGTGAATCCTTGAATATGGATTTATAATGGAGGGCAGGGGGCGGGGAGGTAGAACAATTCTGAAAAAAGCCTTTAAGATTAAATACACAGTAAAGACGAAGAGTTGTGAAGAACAAAATTCAAGTTGGTGGGACAAAATTTGAAAATGTATGAAGAACAAAATTACAAAGTCAGTGGAAAGAGTGAGCTGTGGGCATGGAAACCACAGGGAAGAATCTGAAACATGGGCAGCGGCGTGGTGGTAAGACTTGGCTTGGAACAGACCCATTTGATTTCCTGGAAAGAAAAGATGGTTGAGGTAAGACAGGGTTTATCTTATTTTCCAGGCCAGGACCCTGAGAGGGTGAGGCAGGTGGCCACAAAGTCAGGGAGAGGGTCAGTTTCAAAGCTGGAGTCTGGTAGATCCTCAAAGGGATCTGGGATCTGGGCTGGTTTGCAGCATTCCCTGGCCATGTGGGACATAGAGCGAAGGTTTTCTAGAATGCTTCACAGAGCCCGAAGGGTAAGAGAAGGTGAACTATATTTGTGAGCTCTAGCAACAGTTCCCAACTCCTACCTTTGAAACCAACATAAACTGGGAGTAGGAGGGCTCAGGCAGAAAGACAAACATCGCTTGGAGGATACTGCTCAAAGCAGCCTCAAGATGCACAGCTTGGGTGTTACTGGAAAGAACCAAGGTTGGGACTTTCAAATGCAAGGATGGGCAATTGAGGACCCACGCTGCACACTATTCGCTATCTCTGCATACTCCTAGGTTGATCTGAGAGATTTTAAGACCTATGGGACGAGGCTATCCTTGTATGTCTGTAGACACTGAGAGAGGGACGGAGGAACACAGGAAGTCAGCCAACAAGATTTGAAATAGCTCTCCTGTTTATTTTCTCCCCCAAACGAGATGAATCAGACCTCTGTAAACAATGAGTCATATACAATGGTAAGAAAAAAATGCAAAGGATATAAAAAAGAGTTGGTTGAGAACTCATAAGTAAGTAGGGGTTGAGTCTGAGGGTGAAATGAAGGAAATGTTTGAAGCAGGATTTGGAATGTATCTTACCCATGGACCTGAAGTTTTATAAATTGGATCTGTCGCATGTTGCAAGATGGAGGAAGACAGGGATCTGTTAAAAGTCACAGTGCAAATGCTGGATTCTCCAGCTCGAAAGGGCCACATCTGCTCCGGTGAACACAGATCAATTGTCATGCCTTTCTTTGGCTGCTCTTATGAAATGCTTACAATGTGTCACAAAGCTCTCAAACGAATAAGATTTACATTGGTTTAATAAGCATTTTGGCTAATAATAAGTTTGCCCTGCATACACTGCCTAGCAGAGTATATTTAAAAGGTACAGAATAATCTCTTAATATATATGATTTTGAAAAAAGCTTTTAGACCATACTTGACTTTTTTCTGCTGAGCACTAGGTGGAGCTCTCATCTAAATTAAGTAAAAGCATTGTCTAAGCAAAAGAGAAGGAAGCTACTTTTTTTTTGTTTGGAATTTTTAGTTATTCAGTCTCTGTGGTGCAAAAAACTTCTTTCTCTTTTTTTTAAGATTTTATTTATTTGGGGCACCAGGACCCCAGGATCATGACCTGAGTGGAAGGCAGATGCTTAATGACTGAGCCACCCAGGTCCCCCCCCCCCCCAATTTTCTTTCTTTTTTTTTTTTTTTAAAGATTTTATTTATTTGACAGAGAGAGACACAGCGAACGAGGGAACACAAGCAGAGGGAGTGGGAGAGAGAGAAGCAGGCTTCCCGCCAAGCAGGGAGCCCGATGTGGGGCTCGATCCCAGGACACTGGGATCATGACCTGAGCCGAAGGCAGACGCTTAAGGACTGAACCACCCAGGCGCCCCATCCAAATTTTCTTTTTTCCTTCTTTTTCTTTTTTTTTAGTAATCTCTACACCCAACGGGCTCAAACTCACATTCTTGAGATCAAGAATCGCATGCTCTTCTGACTGAGTCGCTAGGAGCCCCCCAAATTTTCTTGATAAACTGGTAGACAGTGCTCTCCAGTGTAATGGTCAGAAAATCAAAAGTGATATGAAACAGCAATTAGATTCCACTTTTCTAATTTTCTTGGCATTGTTCCTGCTGACTTCCATGTTTCCAGATTTATCTGCTTTTAAGAATTAGCTAAAAAGTCATTACCATTTATTTAAAAAAAACCTTTAAACATTTAAAAAATATTTATTATTATTATTATATTTTAAGTAGGCTCCACGGCCAGTGTGAAGCCCAGAGTAGGGCTTGAACTCATGACCCCAAGATCAAGACCTGAGCTGAGATCCAGAGAGGGACACTTAACTGACTGAGCCACCCTGGCACCTCATAAAAAAACAAAAAACAAAAAACCCCCTTTTTAATTTTTTTTAAATTAAATTAAATTGTTTTAAATGAAAGAGAAAACTTTTATTGTGTAAGTCACTGAACTTTAGCATTATTTGTTAGCCCTCCCTCCCATACATTCATTTTATTTTATTTTTTAAAAGATTATTTATTATATATATATAGAGAGAGCACATGCATGCAGGCGGGAGGGGCAAAGGGAGAGCGAGAGAGAGTCTTAAGCAAACGTCACACAGAGCGCAGAGCCTGATGCAGGGCTCGATCTAATGACCCTGAGATCACGACCTGACCTGAAACCAAGAGTTGGTCACTTAACCGATTGTGCCACCCGGGTGCCCCTCAGACATTCATTTAATTTTTTTAATTTTTATTTATTTATTTGTTTAAGACTATTTGAGAGAGAGAATGAGAGAGAGAGCACATGAGAGGGGGGAAGGTCAGAGAGAGAAGCAGACTCCCTGCTGAGCAGGGACCCCGATGCGGGACTCGATCCCGGGACTCCAGGATCATGACCTGAGCCAAAGGCAGTCGCTTAACCAACTGAGCCACCCAGGTGCCCCCAGACATTCATTTTAAAGCTGAAGTGCCCAAGGTTTCATCGACACACACTTCCTGAGGATCCTATCCCAATTTATGACTTTCAATACCATCTACCCTCTGATGACTTGCAAACATTGATCTCCAGCCCATGCCTCTCTCCTGAACCCCAGGCTGGTTGCCTGGTTAACCATTAACCAGTTGTCTGGTTAACAACTCCACCCGGATGTTTCTAGACATCTCAAACTCCTCTTGTCCAAAATGGGACACCTGGTTTTCCTCCCCAAACGTGCTCCCCCTGTTTGGGTTGAAGACAGCTCCATCCTTCTAGTGGTGCAGACCAACCCTCTCCGTCATCACACCTACGTTGAATCCAATAGGAGTTTCTGTGTTCACAATGTCTTCACAATGTGGCCACTTCCCACCTCTGTAAATGCCACCTGCCCTAAGCCAGTGACCTCTTTTTTCTGAAGGCTGAAGGCTGCTAGCTAGCTGGTCTCTGTTTCCTTCTTCACCTCTTCCTCTTTTTACTTTAAACAACGTTAGCAGTTAGTAGTAACAGAAACAACCGTATCACAGAATATTCTATATTCCAATTTTGGTTTTAGAGAAAAGAAATAGCTTTTTTTTAAAGAAAGTTAGAAGTGTTTCGGCAAAGTTCCTACGAGGTTATGAGTGTGTTTGTCATACTAGCTGCTGCCTCTTGGAAGAGAAGGGGGTCACAGTGCTTGCGGAGAAAGCAGCGTTCCTCTTTGCACGAACACTTCTCCTTTATTGGCTTTTGCTTTTGTGCATTTCAAATGGTTTTGCTTGCTCCGTTGTTCTCTCTCTCCCTTTTTAAAAAAATTCTTTTTTGTTTTGCAGCTCAGGTTCTAGATGCTGGTTGGGAGCTTGTGACATCATTTCTGTCTCAGCTAAGGTCTCATCAATAATGCCACCTCCTGGGGCACCTGGGTGGCTCAGTCAGTTAAGCGCCTGACTCTTGATTTCAGCTCAGGTCATGATCTCAGGGTCGTGGGATCAAGCCCCTCGTTGTTAGTCTCTGTGCTCTGTGGGGAGTCTGCTTCTTTCCCTCTCTCTCTCCCTCTGCCCCCACACCCCCCAGCACTCTCTCTCCCTCTCAAGTAAAAAATCTTAAAAAAAAAAACTAACTAACTAATGCCACCTCCTTCCCAGCTCTGGCCTTAACCATCTGACTACCTTCTCTCTCACTTCTCCCCTCTGGGTCTCTAACACTTCAGCCAACTTGAATCACTCCTTGTTCCCCTCATATGTGCCATGTTTTCTTCCCTATGGGACAAGATCTGTCCAGAACATTTTCACCACCTTTATACCCATTTCTTCCAACTCCATAGAACCTAATAATAATCATCATCGTAGACACTTGGTGAGCACTCACTATGTGCCAGGCACAGCACTGAGTACGTACAGGCCTTATACCATTGAATCTCACACTGTGTAAGGGACACACTGTTATTATATTATCCCTGTCATCCTGAGGAGGTGTGCTCTGCCTGGACCCCCTCAGATCCCTTTCCAGCTCTGCGTGCTTGCCCTCCTACCCAGCATCTGCAGACTTGTCTGAAACAGCTCACCCTGCAACTTTCTGAAGATTGCCTCTTGCCAGCAGGTGAAGGGAGTCCAAAGGGTCTGGGAGCTTGGGGTGTCCTCCTTCCCCCAGTGACTAATGATAGAGGGACTGGTGTGGAAATACCAGCCTCCCCCCCCCCCAATTCCTTTGCCTCTGGGCAGGAGACCCTAGAAAGGGTGATCCCGGCTCTAGGGCCCTCCACAGAATCAGACTGAGTTGGCTTCCTGCCCTTCTCTATCTTGCTTCTCTACTCCCTCACCTTTCCTCCTGGAAACACTTCTCTGATAAATCACCTCCTCCTGAATCTTTGGTTCATGATCTGGGTCTGGGGGAACTTGACCTAAGACTCTAGCCTGGCTAACACAAGATCAGTTCACATTCAAACCCAAGCAGTCAGATCTAACTCCAGGCGGATTTGAGACTCCTAATCCCTCCATTATGCTGCCTGTCATGTGGGTGTGATGATTCTGTTTCAGTGTCTTGTTCCTAGCATTCCACTGAAAAGTTATCAGAAGATGTTGGAGCAGTATCTTTTTTTTTTTTAAATGATTTTATTTATTTAACTGAGAGAGAGAGAGCACAGCAGAGGGAGGGACAGAGGCAGAGGGAGAAGAAGACTCCCCACTGAGCAGGGAGCCCAATGCATGGCTCAATCCCAGGACCCCGGGATCCTAATGACTGAGCCACCCAGGCGCCCCTGTTCTACTTATTCTTATTTCCCAGTAACGGGCACAGTGTCTAAAAGGTGCTCAATCTTTTGGGATGTAATTCTGTAGTACAAAAAACTAGATTTAGACATGGTTCTCAAATGCCATTTGCATAAGAAGCCGCTGGGGGTATATATATATATATTTTAAAGATTTTATTTATTTATTTGAGAGAGAGAGAATGAGAGAGAACACATGAGAGGGGATAGGGTCAGAGGGCAAAGCAGACTCCCTGCCGAGCAGGGAGCCCGATGCGGGACTCAATCCAGGGACTCCAGGATCATGACCTGAGCCGAAGGCAGTCGCTTAACCAACTGAGCCACCCAGGCGCCCCACGGGGTGTATTTTAACAAGTGTCCCAAGTGATTCTGATGCAGGTGATTCTTGATCCATCATTAATAGTTTCAAAAGCACTAGTTTATAAGGTCCAAATACTCCATAATAACCAAGGAACATTTGTGTTATAAATGCTTATTATATAACATCTACTTTGTGCTTGGCACCATTGTAAGAAAATTAAAAATTTAAAAATAAAAACTTATGTAATCCATATCACAATCTTATGAGATGAAGAGTGTTATTACTCCAATTTTTACAAATTAGAAAACCAAGGCAAAAACAAATGCTAAGGAACTTGCCCCATCACCTATCGCTGGTAAGGATTTGGACCAGGCATTCAGGCTCCAGGGGCTGTGCTCTTAACTGCTACCCCATACCACCCTTTCCACCGATATGTGTAAGCAAACCCACATTATTCCCAGCTTGTTTTCTGCTGAGCCCTTCCAAGGAGGCTGAAAGGAAAAGAGGACCACGTGACTGCATGAAACACACGGGAAATACTTTATTAGCTCCCAGATGGAGAATAGGGTAGAGTAAAAATATTTCAATAGTAATCCACGGCTCTTCTCAATGAGCCCACTCGGGCACTCGTGGCCCCCCAGTCGTGGTAGCGCCTGTAGTCCCCCGGTCTCAGCAGGTACTGCCGCCCCCGGTAGTTGGGCAGCTCGTAGAGGACCCAGCAGCCCTCCAGCACGTGGAAGGAGTGGATCTCACTGAAGTGGAAGCGGTCATAAAGCGAGGAGCAGTCCTCTGTGATCTCTACCATCTGGCCTCTGTAGTCCTCTTGCTCATAAATCCTGATCCTGTGCGAGCTGGTCTGTGGGTTTGGCAATCAGCAGATGAGGAAAAGTCAAAAACCTAGCCCTTCGCAACCAGCCACACACCCCACCAGGGGGAATGGGCATCTCTTTATCTTTTCTATATCAGAGATGACCAAATTAAAGGAGACTACCAATACCATGGCTGCATTGTACAGTTGGGTAGGTTGTATACTGCAAAACTCAAAAAAAAAAAAACAAACCAAAACCACCATTCACATAGACCATGATATGGATGAATATGTGAATGGTGCTCCCTAGGGTTTTTTGGGAGGGCACAACCTTTATGAAGCATACACACTGGATCCATTTACTACCATTCTTAAGTAACAATTTGCATATAATTGTTTTGCTCTATCCTTCATGGACTTTTGGTGGTCCGGGGTTCTCCTTGGATGATATAAAAATAATTAGATATTAAAATAAAAAGACAAACATATTGCTAGCAAAAGGCGTTATTTTGAATCTTGAGAGCATTAGAAGAGGCGAGGGAGAAAGGAAGTCAGATTGCTTTCCGGAAAACGAGGCACAGATGCGCTGTGGTGGTTCCTTAGTCTCTTCTGCTTTAAGCCCTGCTACTCTAACATCCTGGAAAGCAAGAGCCATCACAGAGATGAGGTCTCTGTTCTCAGCTCTAACGTATGCGCAAAACAGTTTTAGGTCATTAATAAAAAGGGAAGCTCAAGATCATGAAGGAGGCCTGCGCAGGACCAAGGGAGTATACAACCTTTAGAAAAATGGAAAGTTAGGCTGTTTGTCCTGAGCAAATCCTGCCTGTCTTTTCCTTGAGCGCTTGCTCTTCTTTGATCTGCCTTCCCAGAGGGTGCCGAGTGTCTCAATGTCTTCCTGCTCCCACCACTGAACGCTCTTCAGAAGTTCTCACAAGCAGTCGTCCTGCAGTATGAAAGACTGCTAATAAGCTATCTCCCACGGTTGGGAAAGGACCCACGTGTACATCATTTAATTTGGCCTTCACAGCAGCCCGGAGCACGTGGAGCAACCACTCTAGCCTTTTCTTCTTTTACGAGAAGCTAATGACTGGAGCTTTAAGTCTGTGATTAGAAAAGTCCGGACGGGGAAGGAGAAGCCCGGATCCTCAGGCTCCTCGTGCTCGTCTGGGTCCATCAAGGCATTACACCCCCTGAGGGGGTTTCACACTTCGCAGAAGTGGTACATTTTCCAGAGGACTGTGTCATAGATTAGAGAATCCCCAACCGTGGGATTTCAGGCTGCTGGGGCTTGATTTGGGGAACAGTGGGTTCTGCAGAAGCTGCCAGAATCACCTTGTTGGTTACTTGTTCTGACTGAACAAAAACCGGAACTTGATGTTCATCATCATAATAGTTAATATTCAGGGGAAGTGGTAGCTTGCCTTGTGCTAGGTACCCTCCTTTCATCCTTATTCCAACCCTATGAATTAGCTACTTTTATTGGCCCCATTTTACAGATGAAGAGAGAGAGAAATAGCCCAAGGAACTAGCCCCAGGCTACCTGATGAACCGGTATCAACACGCTGCTCCTTCCTCACCTGGGCCATGGACCCCGGGAATTACTGCATTTCTTTTCCCCAGTAGCGGTGAGTTGAATTTTAGCAAAGCAAAATAAACTTTTAAATTAAAAGCATTGCACCACATTTTCAGTGTTAGAAAACCCTAGAGATATTCACAAAGGAAAGGAGAACATAGAGCCAGCAACAGAAGGCGGCCACCCCGTAGTCTGAATGGCACATCTGGAGCGCCGGGGTGGCGGGAGGGCCCAGCAGGAGCCGGGGAGCCAGACTCACGTGGGGGATGAGGCGGCAGGAGCGGACCGAGTCGCTGAGGCCCAGCCACTGCTGGTAGTCGGGGTAGTCCCCGCGCCGCAGGAAGTACTGGCTGCCCGCATAGTTGGGCTGCTCATACAGCATCCAGCAGCCGCTGTCCACCCGCACCGAGTTGCAGCGGCTGAAGTAGGGCTGCAGGTTCGGGTGGTCACTGCTGCATTCGTAGTGGCGGCCCTGGAAGCCGCGGTCCTCGTAGAAGGTGATCTGCAAGGCAAGGGAGGGAAAGGCTCAGAGGCCTGGCCCCCAGCCCCGGCGTGCGGGGCCCCCTCCCGGCCTGCGGCTGCGCTGGGCTCACCTTCCCCATGGCTGGTGGATGGAGGTCAGTGATGGGCCGCCCTGGCGCGCGCGACTATATAGCAGGAGGGTTGCTGCGTTGGCAGGAACAACACAAAAGGGGCCCGCGGGGTGAGGAGGGGATTTTCTCTCTCTCTTTTTCTATATAATTACGGCGGGGGTGGGGTGGGGGACTTATTGTATGTTTTCTCTTAGACTCTCCAGTGTTTTCGAATTGATGACCCGCGTTAAAACTGTCACTTGGTGCCTCTGGGGCCTTTAAATGAAGCCTATTTAGGAATTTGGAACTGAGCAAAAGCCCTTAACTGAGTTAATAATTGCAATGAAATATTTTAGTTTCTTTTTAAAGTTCAAGACGATCTCCTTTTGAGTAACAGAGCCAGGTAGTGACAGAGTCTGAGGTCAGAATGGACCCTAGCATGAAACGTTTCGATTGGAGAGCATTTTTTTGGTGTGAGAATCTGGAACATGGGGAAGAACCTGCCTTCTCCATAGTACGTTTAAAGTAAGATGGGATTTCCCTGTAAGAGGAAGGACCTCTCCATGACCCTGCAGACTGACAAGCGGGTACAGCAGATATTGCTAACACTTGAGGAAGGGTGATGGGGCGTTGGACCTTGAGGAAGTGGGTTTAGGCACCAGCTTCCACTCTGCTCCCTGGAGACTGGGCTGGACCAGGGTCCTCTCCAGGGCCTCAGCTGGGGTGCCTGTCACTGCACAGGCGTGGAGACCCACTTTTGAAATTCATGAGGTGACTCACTGGTGGTTCCAACTCACAGGGTAACTTTCTTTTTAAGTTTTGCAAACTAAGTGCTAAGATTAGTTCTATCTGCTGATAAATACAAGTTAACATGCAAATGTAACAAATTTAAAATCCTACAATCTTCCAGAGCATCTGCCTTTTCTCCCTTTCCCAGCCCTGGGCAAGCCCTGCTTGCTCTGTAGTTAAGGCTCTGACTCCAGGAGCTGGAGTCCGCCTTCCTCCCCCAAGACCCTACCTCCATCCCCAGCAGTTCCTGATGCTCAGCTCTCTTTAGAGCAGAGTTTCTCAGCCTCACACTATTTTGACATTTGGGGTCAAAAAATTCTGCTGTGGGTGGTTGTCCTGTGCATTTAAGGATGTTTAGCAGCATCCCTGGTGTCAACCACAAGATGTTAATAGCATTAGTCTCCTATTTGTGACAACCAAAAATGTTTCCAGACATTGGACATGTTCCCTGGGGGAGCAAAATCAACACTGGTTGAAAACCACTGCTTCAGAAGAAGCAGTTCCTCAACTTGAAACAACCTGATACACTATTTCATTCTTTAGTTTGGATTATCAAACATTATGTATGGTAGTATGTTATCAGACCATGGTTTATAATATATATAAAAAAAGACACAAATGAAATGTCCAAAATAGGGCATTAATTAGGTAACTTATAGGACATCTGTTTGATGAGATATTATGCAGCTACCAAAAATCATGTTTGCAAAGAATTTATTTAAGTATATGGAAAATGCTCACCATATGTTAAACTTCTTTTTAAGTAAGTATATTACACACTGAGAAGTATTGCTGAAGGAAAGAAGATATAAATAAATGGAAATACATTTTATGTTTATGGGTTGGAAGACTCAATATTGTTCAGATATTAATCCTACACAAAGTGATCTACAATTCAATGCAGTCCTTATCAAAATTCTAATAATTTTTATGTAGGAATAAAAAAAAAATCCCTCCTAAAATTCACGTAGAATCTCAAGGGACCCTAAATCCCCAAAACAATCTTGAAAAAGAAGAACAACTGGAGAACTTGAACTTTCTGATTTCAAAACATACTACAAAGCCACACGGATCAAAACAGTGTGGTACTAGCATAACAATAGACATATCGACCAACGGAAGAGAACAGAAAAACCCAGAAACAAGCCCTCACATATATGGTTAACTGATTTTTGACAAGGTTGGCAGGACCATTCAATGGGAAAAAGACAGTCTTTTTAACAAATGGTACTGGGAAAAATGAATATCCACACACAAAAGAATGAAGTTAGACTCCTACCTCACACCATATACAAAAACTAACTCAAAATGGATTAAAGACCTAAAGACCTAAAACCATAAACTCTTAGAAGGAAACAGAGGGTAAAAAGTTTCATGACACTAAATTTGGCAATGATTTCTTGGATATGACACTAAAGCATAGACAATAGGTAAATTGGACTTCATCAAAATAAAAAATCTGCGACAAAGGAGACTATCAACAGAGTGAAAGGCCATGGAATGTAAGAAAATATTTGCAAATCATAAATATCTGATAAGGCATTTGTATCCAAAGTATATAAAGAACTCCTACAAATCCAGCAACAAGAAGCACAAAGCAAAAAAACCCCAACCAACCAACCAACCAACCAACCAAACAAACAAACCCAATTTTTAATACAAGGACGGGAATAGACATTTTTCCAAGGAAGATAAACAAATGAGCAATAGTCATATAAAAAGATGCTTAACATCACTAATCACTGGAGAAATGCAATCAAAATTACAATGAGATACTACTTCATCCCTGTAAGGATGGCTATTATAAAACACAAAAATAAAATAGAAAATAACAAGTGTTAGGGAAGATGTGGAAAAATTAGAAATGTTGTGCATTGCTGGTGGGAACATGAAATGTTGCAGCCACTGTGGAAGACTGGGAGTTCTTCAAAAAGTGAAACATCGAATTACCAGATGATCCAGCAATTTCCCTTCTATGCATATACGCAATATAATTGAAAGCAGGGACTCAAGCAGATATTTGTACACCAGTGTTCATAGCATTATTCACAAGAGCCCAAAGATGGAAGCAACCCAAATGTGCATTGAGGGATGAATGGATGCAAAATATGTGGTAGATGCATAGAATGGAATATGATTCAGCCTTAAAAAGGAATGAAATTCTGATAAATGCCACAACATGGACCAGTCTTGAGAGCACCATGCTAAGTGAAATGAGCCAGGCAGGATGAATACTGTATGATTCCATTTATTTGAGGTACATATAGGAGTCAGATTCGTGGAGACAGAGAGTGGAATGGTGGTTACGAGGGGCTACTGGGAGGTGGGGGATGGGGACTTAGTGATGAATGAGTGCCGAGTTTCAGTCTGGGATGATGACAAAGTTCTGGAGATGAATGCTGCTGATGGTAGCACGGCAACGTAAATGTGCTATATGCCACCGAATTGAATACTTAAAAGTGGTTATAATGGTAAATTTTATGTTATGTGTATTTTACCACAATTTAAAACATTTTCCATGAACAAAAAGAAAAGAAAACATCTATGTCAATTTTATCAATATTAACTTCTTGATTTCAATAATTCTAACGGGGCTGTATGAAAACAGTAAAATGGGGTGAATACTAGGGATTAGAAGGGAATTAAGCAGCATTTACAACAGTTTATTTTAAGGTACTTATAGTCCTCTTACTTTATAATAGGAAATAAAGCAATAATAAATATAATTAATGTCTTAAATATTTTTTTATTGGTTCCTTTCCCTCCTTGGGCTTTCTCCTTTTACTCTTTCCATTCCATTACCTTATATCACCAAAGCTTACACTCAAGAACCTTGATAACATTTCAAGGTCTTCTTTAATCCTGGTAATCTGTGCTCTGGGCACAACTGTGTTGTAGGCACAGATCGCTGGGTGCTCGTGTTCACCCAGCCTTCCTTGTATGCTGCCAGGGATACCGACCTGCTCCAGGACCATGCAGATGCTCAGTATGGTGGGAGACAGACAAAACCTGGGGCCCTGATGACATTGCTGAGCTGCTGAATCAACCATCCCTAAATCCTGTGCCATCCCAATACTTCTGTCACATGAGCTAGTAGATTTCTGTATCGCTTGTCCTTTTGATGTGGAGCTTCTGCTACTTCCAGTCTAATGTTCCTGTAGCAATTCAGATTCATTTTTGGCTGAGAGATGAGGTTGAGTTTTTTTTTTAAGATTTTATTTATTTATTTAAGAGAGAGAGCAGCGGCAGGGGGAGGAGCAGAGGGAGAGGGAGAAGCAGGCTCCCTCACTGAGCAGGGAGCCTGATGCGGGACTCGATCCCAGGACCCTGGATCATGACCTGAGCCGAAGGCAGATGCTTAACTGACGGAGCCACCCAGGCGCCCCGAGATGAGGTTGAATTTTGATCAAGGTTTAGAGAATGAGCTGCTCACCAGAGGGAAGGTGGAGAAGAGTAATTCAAGGCATGGAAACGATGTGAGCAAAGGCAAAGAGATGTGAAAATGCTTGGTGTGCTGGGAGGACTCAGGTGGGTCAGAGTGTCGATAGGAGAGGGAGTGGATGGGTTGGGGCTAGGTTCTTGTAAGAAGAATTTTCCCTTGTGGACAGTGGAGAAATATCGAAGGTTTTTAAGCAGGGAAATGACTTGATCAGATCAGTCTTTGAACATACACACCCTCCTCCTTTCTAAAATTCTAGCAATGAGAGCACAAGACAGAACAGAAAGCCGAAGAATCAATGTAATTGAATATCGTGCCCTACTCCCCTATAGCCTTATGTGTATAGTTTGCTAACATGCCTGCACACACATATACTATACGTACAAGTACAAGCTTATGTACGTTTATTTAACTGTGTGGGGGGATGTGCATAGATATAGATAGAGAGGATGAAGCTTTGTGTTATCCTATTTATTTAATTCAATTCCTGCTTGGTCTTATGCAATGACCTCATGGTAAGAATCAGTAAGCTAGTGCTGTCAGTACTTTGACAAGAATCTGTCTGATTCCACAATGGAAAATCAGTGATCTCTGAGCTGTGGTTCTAGCTTCTGATGCCACCTCCATTATTAATTGTTTGACATTAGAATTGGACTTCAGCTTACCGTACATAAAATGAGTTATCTAAGTTATAGATGCTCTCCAGGTCTAAAATATGTTAAAAATCAAATGACTTCCTTGTTCTATAGTGCCTGATTTCCTTCCTTCCTCTTTGCCTCCTTCTCTTTCTTTCTTTTTCTCCTGGTTCTTCTTCTTTTTTTTTTTTTTTTTTTTGCATTTTCCAATAGGAATTTCTTTGAATACAGTACTCAACAATCACCTCAGCAAAAGTCACATATACTCTGTATTAGCTAGAAATGTGTGTTGAACTACAAATAACAGAACAACCAATTACAGTGGCATAAATGAATTTGGGTTTATTTTACTCCCATTACACAGATTGTGAAGGTCAAACATTGCTGGCATTGTCCTTAGTAGTGAATGCACCATCTAATCTGTTGGGAGCCTGACTAGAATGAAAAGGTGGAGGAAGGACAAATTAGTTCTCTGCTTAAGCTGAGACATCCATCTTCTCTTGCCTTCAGATACCAGCGCTCCTGGTTCTCAGACCCTTGGACTCGGACTGAATTACACCACCAGCTTTCTTGGTTCTCCAGCTTGCAGATCATGGGACTTCTCAGACTCCATTGGTGAGGTAATACTTCTCATAAATCTCATATTATCTATATGTATCCTGTTGGTTCTGTTCTCTGGAGAGCACTGACTGATAGACATTGGTTCAGGGGCTGGACCACCTCAAGGCTAGCATTTCTGAAACTCTGGCATTTCCATCACACTTGTCACCTCTTGGGTATAAAATGCCCAAAGAGGAGGGAATTGTGGCATCAGGGGGAGCTCCTCCCCTCCATCAGGAAAGCAAAAGTTTTTCCGGAACCATTTCTTCTCTCTTTCTCCACCAGCATTCCTCCACTTAGGTTTCCATGTCCAGGGAGCGTCATGTGACAGGCTCAGCACCAAGAGAGTCTACCAGAGATCTGTGAACTCAACTTTTACATACCGTTTAGGGCATTCGAAAACCTTCTGAAGCCCATTATGGAACCCAGCTTCAGAATTCCTGTCTTAATAACTGGGTCACTCTATCTCTGAACCTCAGCTTTGTAGATCCTCACTCCTCAGAGAAAAACTGAAATCTAAACAGATTTTTAATAATCTGGTTTGAAGAAACATCTTGTTTAAACACCAGAGAATCAAATGAGATAATGTATTATAAAAGTGCTTCGCAAACTGTAAAGTTCTCCTTAATATGAAGGCATGTTTTTATTGTGAGAGGCGTGTTTTATTTGTTCTGGGTCACACATCTCGGTTTCCACTTGCGTTGTGTGGGTTTGTGTATGTGTGTGTGTGAATAATAAAGTAAGAGGAGGACAAAAGAAAAACACAAGCAAACCAATGCCAGGAGCACACAGAAAATATTTTATTAGTTTCCAGACTAAGAAATGATGAGGAACTTATTTCAATAGTAATCCATGACTCTCCTCAAAGAGCCCACTCGGGCACTCGTGGCCCCCCAGTCACGGTAATGCCTATAGTCCCCCGGCCTCAGCAGGTACTGTCGCCCCCGGTAGTTGGGCAGCTCGTAGAGGACCCAGGAGCCCTCCAGCACGTGGAGGGAGTAAAGCTCATTGAAGTGGAAGCGGTCCTGAAGAGAGGAGCAGTCCTCAGTGAACTCCATCATCTGGCCTCTGTAATCTTCCCTCTCGTAGAGTCTGATCCTGTGAGAGCCAGCCTGGCCCATCCAGAGATGGAAAGAGGAGGAAAGCAAGACATGAAATGGTTGCAACACATTCATGCAGTCCAGCGCAAGCTATTTTGAAGTATATGGTAAGCCTTAACTAATTTTCAATATTTATATATTCCCCATTTTCAAAGGCAGAGATTCAGTACCTTTTTAAGACCATGAAGCATGATAGAAAGAATTAAGAAGGAAATTCCACTCTATATATTTAAATATCTCCTAGGATGAAATACTAACCGTGCTCACCATACCAGGGAGAACCTCAAACTTTTAACAGCTTATTACTATTTTTGCCATTTTGAAGAGATATTTTTAATTTTTCAAGCATGTGTGTTTGAATAGTAAAGTCAGTTTATGAAATGAATGACCTTGCATTGGGTTTAAGGTAAATCTCGGAAAAATAACCAAGGACTTGGATATTTCTGTTTCTGTGGAAAGCAAAGTTAAACATCTTAAGTCTCTCAGACAATAATCGATTCTTGTCTAATAATTTAGGAATAGAATGAGGAAAAATGAGAAAGAAAAATCAGTTAAGGCCCAGGACTAATTTTTCAAAAACTTTAGCGTTTTAAAACATATTTGAAATATATGTGGCACAAAATTTCTCTGTGTTTCTCTCCATTGAGAAAAAGTGCTTTTATTCGTATAGGTGGGGTAACCCAAAATATGCAAGTGGGGAGCAAAAGAGAGAGAGGTCTTAAACAAATGGACCCTTGCAAAAGTTTCTTTTTCAACTCCTATCTGCTCTGTAACTGCCATGTATTCTTTCACTTAATTATTCTTCTATGGGATGTTAGTGGTTTTTCTGCAACTCCACTGTAAGTGACTCCAGAACAGGACTTATAGCTCGTACATGCCGGCGGCAGCCAACACATTCTTAATAAATATTTGTGGATTAATGGGTACCTGGGGGGAACGCTTTGCTTCTGTTTGGGGCCAACTACATGGAGCTACTCTACATAGCTTGTCTCATGTCCAAACCCTCAATCATTCGGAATGACCACTACTCCAAATGTTTAAGTTTTGCTTGAAACTCTCCATTCTGTGTCCCCACAGGGAGCTGGACTCACGTGGGGGATGAGGCGGCAGGAGCGGACCGAGTCGCTGAGGCCCAGCCACTGCTGGTAGTCGGGGTAGTCCCCGCGCCGCAGGAAGTACTGGCTGCCCGCATAGTTGGGCTGCTCATACAGCATCCAGCAGCCGCTGTCCACGCGGATGGAGTTGCAGCGGCTGAAGTAGGGCTGCAGGTTCGGGTGGTCACAGCTGCACTCGTAGTGGCGGCCCTGGAAGCCGCGGTCCTCGTAGAAAGTGATCTGCAAGGCAAGGGAGGGAAAGGCTCAGAGGCCTGGCCCCCAGCCCCGGCGTGCGGGGCCCCCTCCCGGCCTGCGGCTGCGCTGGGCTCACCTTCCCCATGGCTGGTGGATGGAGGTCAGTGATGGGCCGCCCTGGCGCGCGCGACTATATAGCAGGAGGGTTGCTGCGTTGGCAGGAACAACACAAAAGGGGCCCGCGGGGTGAGGAGGGGATTGTCGTGTGCTCTTTTTTCTCTTTGCTGTCATAGTCCACGGGGCTCATTGTAGGTTTTGGTCCCTTTCTCTCTGGAGTATTCGGGTTGCTATCACTGGCTGATGCTATTGAGACGGTTTGAAAAAAAAAAAAAACAAGTAATTTAGAACATTGTTGATTTAATAATAGAAATAGAGCTTCAGCCATTTCATATATAGTCTACACTTTTATTTGTATAGGCTGGGGAAAAACAAAAAAGTGTAAGTCAGGGAGCAAAAAAAAGCAGAGTCTTAACGTTGTAAATATAAAATTAATCTGTCAGATCTATCAAGGGACATGTGTGCCACAATATTGAATACTAATTGTTAATAGGAAGGAAATGACCTTAATGGAATGTTGAAAATTTCAACTTAGTCCTTTAAGAGAATTTTCTTATTAAAGGGTGTAAGAGATTGGAATGTTTTACCAAGGGAATTCACAGAACTTCAAACATGCAGTACGGTAAAAACAAAAACAAAAACAAAAACAAAACAAAACAAAACCAAAAAATCCCAGCAAGCCCAGATCTTCAGTATTTGGTCTGAATTTGTTACAGTCTGGAAGTAGACTGAATTTGTTACAGTCTAGAAGTAGACTGAGGATTAGAGGTTTCATCTTGGCTAATTGTAATTTAAAAGGGAGAATAGTTTTAAGAGGCTTCCTCTCAGAAAGAACTAAAAGGGAAATTTCTAACTTGGACAAGATAAGAAAAAGTTACAACACAAAAATCAATTACCTCTCAGGTTATTATAAAATAAAGCCAAATTCCTAAGAAATCCATTTCTAGGAGGAATCTAGATAGACCTTTTCCTCGGGGAACAAGAGTACACAAAACTTTTGACTCAACAGAGATTAATTGCATGAACACAAAGAGGAGCTACAGCAAAAATGGGGAAAGGAAGGAATAAATCTGGAAGCTGAGACTCTAGGAAGACTTTAGAAAGTATTTATTAGCCTGGAAGATAATAGTTTGATGGACTGGAAGGAGCACTGGAGTGGAAGATGACCTATGACTTTAGCCTCTTTCATGTTCAAAGAATTATTCACAGTCCTGTGTTGTCTCATGGAAATACTTTGTCTTGACTTTGGGTCATAAGTCTTTGTAAGTTGGTATTTATAAATAAAACATCAGCTCTGTGCAATATGATGATTTCAGTTCTTGTTATCCACTATAGATAGGCATATGTTTGCAGAGTTACTTCCGTTTACAGAGTGGAAAATAAGCAGCCCAAATCAAAAGAATAAAAAAAAATAATGATTTTAATTAAAAATTTAAAAAATAATAGTTAACAAAATAAAAATTTTAAAGTTGCCATTTTGCTCAGAGTTGTTTCTGTGGGGAAAGTGTTGATCGATAAAAAACAGTAAAACATGAGAAAGAAGCGAATGCAGAGTCCTAGAGAACACTTAGGGGAGCTGGGGGGGGGATGGCTGTGGGGACCTCCACTACCATAGCTGACATACAATTACAGATTTGGGATACATCTGGAGGGCCAAAACAAGGGGACTCTGCATTTGGTTTTTTCATTGACTAGGAAGAGAAAAGGCTTTATTTCAGCCTGGGGAAAGAAACAGGGAAAAAGAGAAAAACAAACAAACAAACAACTCACAGTTTTCATCAAGCGAAAAATGAATGGCTTGGGCCAAAATGTGGCTTGATTTTAATGTTTTACAGAAAATTCCGGCATTGACAAGTGTGTGCTCAACCGAAGCCCCAAGTTGCACTTAGTGTGCTAAGTGAGCAGAAGTTAGGACTTGAGAATCCTTACGCCTATAGCCCTGAAGCAGAGTTCTGTACAAGCTGCTGGAATGACTGATGGGGACCGTGTTGGAAGGAGAATAAGAGATAAGCGTCAGGCACCCTCAACCTGAGCTCTAGTCTGGCAAGTAACCCTTTGTCACTTCTAAATATTCAGGTGGTTTCCAACAAAGGTGAAGGCAAAAGGCACGAGTTCAGGTTAGAGTTTTGCTGCATGCAGGGTCAAAGATTTCTGTAGCTGCTGTAAATGTCAGTCTATAAAACTAAGTATATAAGAAATACCACTTTCCTTATCTCCTAGAGCTCGAAATATTTTATGAATCTAAGTCTCATTCCACTAGCATGGAGAGAAAATTTCACTGTAGTCATTGCTGGGGTTTCGTTACCTCATGTTTCCAAGCTCCGTGTTTGGGTTCTGTGGGCTTAACATGAGACCAAGGCATCTCATAGGGGGAGAGGGTGCACTGGGAACTCCCGGGGTCCTCGGTGGTGGCTCTCCCCAGCTTTCACACCAGCATGGAAATAAGAACTGGCGGCTCCGAGGGCTGTGGAACTGGGATGTGTTTTATTTGGCCAGCATAATGTTTAGATGTTCTCCATGATGCTTTGGGATGGTTTGCACTTTCCACAGCTCACCATACTCTTCATCACTCCTTGTGGTCTTAAAGGAAGTTGTTTTGCTCATGTACATCATCTCTCTGGCCCCTGAAGGTATTGAGCTGCAACCTCAATCAAGAGTCTTCAAACTCTGCTCAGTTTTTGCCAAATGAAAACACTATACAGCAGAGCAAATTCCATATTTTATTAGGAACTTGTGTATTTGGGGGTGTTATGATGTCCTTTTGTAAATATCTCTTCTTTTATAAAATAATGTATGAGTAGATGGTGCTTAGTTTTACGATTTTGTTGTTTTGTTTTTAATCTTAAAGGTCCTTGCTTGGTGAAATAAAAATTGGCAAGTCTGTGTTGGTCTCTGTTTAAATAAAACTGGTCTGGGATATCTAAAATATTGAGAACCATTTGATTTGATATCATGATTTAAGCTATTTGGTATCATAAGAAATATGTAAATAAATATTACTGCATTTGTTTCCCCTAGAAATTTGTCTTGGGATGACTTTAAAGTACTAAATAAAAGTACTTGATAAAAGTGATTACATATGTATTATTTAGTACTTGAGAAGTACTTGACTTTAAAAAGTGATTACATGGGCGCCTGGGTGGCTCAGTTGGTTAAGCGACTGCCTTCGGCTCAGGTCATGATCCTGGAGTCCCAGGATCGAGTCCCGCATCGGGCTCCCTGCTCAGCGGGGAGTCTGCTTCTCCCTCTGACCCTCCTCCCTCTCGTGCTCTCTGTCTCTCATTCTCTCTCGCAAATAAATAAATAAAATCTTTAAAAAAAAATAAAAAGTGATTACATGCTTACTGTTTAGTGTAAGCATTTCATATTCTCTCTGTGTAGAGCTCTGTGGTGGTGGGGACCATGCCTTTTATTTGTTTTGGTTGTTTTTTTAATCCTCAGTGCTACATATGGCAGGCCTATGGTAGGTGCTTAGTAAATGGTAGAGATACTAACTCAAAGAAGTTAGGATCTTTGGTGGCTAACAATTGGGCAGAGTCTATTAAAATTAAAAATATCTTGTGCTATCATTGGGCAGTCTCACTTCTAGGTCTCTAGCTTCTAAAAATTATGGTGTGTGTAGATAAAGGTGTATGTACAATGATATCCTTTGCAGCCTTGTTTGCAAAAGGAACATTGGACAAGCCCAATCACCAATGGGTCAATGGTAACATAATCTAGGGAGCCTTCAAATAAGAAATAATGCAGTCATTAGACAGAATAAGGTACTGACCTAGATCTATGTCTGTATCATTTTGCATGTTAAAAGCAAGTTGCAGACTAATATGTACAGCATGGTTCCATATTTGCCAATAAGTAAGTAAATAAATAAAAAGCATGTTTCATGAGATGTCAATATAAGGAAAGAAAAACTTCAAGAAGGGTGCCCAACAAGTGTAAAGAAGGGTTAGCAATGAAGAGTGGGATCAGAAGGACATTCTCTTCTTTCTTTATAGAATTTGTAAAGTAGTACGATTATAGGAGGTTTTTAATTTGGAGGAAAAATTTTAAAAATAAATTAATTCTCTACTGACGAAAAGATTTTTAATTTTTTTTAACTTGCAGGGCTTTGCTTGTGAGCAAGCAGATTTTACTTCAGGTGAAGTCTATTTAAGTGTGCCAGTATGGTTCAGTCTGTTAAGCGTCTGCCTTCAGCTCAGGTCATGATCCCAGGCTTCTGAGATCGAGGCCCATGTCGGACTCCCTGCTCAGTGTGGAGCTTGCTTCTCCCTCTCCCTCTGCTTGCTCCCTCTCGCAAATAAATAAATAAATAAATAAATAAATAAATAAATAAATAAATAAATAAACAAAATCCTTAAAAAAATCAAAATCTATTTAAAATATTCACATGTATCTCATTAATTTATTTGAAATAGCTGCACTTCATGTAGGGTTTGGCCCAGGGGATATATTGGCCAGGAGGTGCACTCAGGTCAGGAGGCATTTTAGAGTAGGAGGGGGGATCTTCAACCGGTCCAAGAGTATGGCAATGTCCAATGGCAGCCTTGACATTAGTTACATCATCCTGTGCTCAAAAGTAAACAATACTACAATTTCCTTATGTTGTCTAATCAGGCTTTTTGCCAGGTGGGCTTCTCTTCACTGCTCATCAGTGACCCTCTATGGCTTCCAGTCACCTGCTGGGTCCAAAGGAAGCTCCTGGAATGCTGTTCCTCAGGGCCCCCAACTGACTGCCTCCCTCCTCACCGGTCAGTCACCTTCTCCCATCTTGCTGTGTTGGCCTCCTTTTCTTTCTTACACAGGCTACCTCCTCTTTCCACCCCTACTTCTGAGCCTGTTTCGGACTCATTCTACCTTGCGGAGCCTTCTGGAACTGACCCCTCCCCACTCATTCGCTCCTCAGCTCCCTGTTAAGGGAGCATTTACAGGTGGATTCATTGGCACACAGTGAAAGAAAAACAGAAGTCAGCAATTGCCAACAATACAGACTAAGTACTTTATTAGGTTCCAAATTGAGAAAATGGTAGTGTGAACCTATTTTAGTATAAATCCACTGCCCTCCGCAAAGAGCCTGCCTTAGCCTCCGTGGCCCCCCAGTCGTGGTAGCGCCTGTATTCTTGGGGCCTCAGCAGGTACTGTCGCCCCTGGTAGTTGGGCAGCTCGTAGAGGACCCAGCAGCCCTCCAGCACGTGGAGGGAGCGGACCTCACTCAGGTGGAAGCGATCCTGGATGCAGGAGCAGTCCTCGCTCAGCTCCATCATGAGGCCTTTGTGGTCCTCTCTTTCATACAGCCGCAGCCTGTGGGAGCTTGTCTGCCCGGTCCACCGAGAGAAGGAGAGGAAGAAGCAACCAAACAACAAATGAACTTGGTAGGTTGGGGCATGAGATCACCCATGAAAAAACCTGAGACCCTGACGTTGCTGGGTATGCCGTGCACAGAGCTGTGTTCTACTGGCATTTAATACATGCTTGCCTTCTCACTTTTTATTTCATATCTAGGAAATGTAAATTTTAAGAGGTTCAAAGTCTGGGTTAGTGTCCATCAAGAATTCAAATACCTTGACTCCTCATTCCCTAATTTCCATTAATTCCTAGGTGATAAGTCAAATGTATATTTTGGGGGGGGGAATGGAAAGTATTTTGACTAATATTCTTTTAATATGAGTATTAATCTTTTTTTAGAATGAGTGTTATCTTGCAAATTTATATTCATATAAATTTATAACTAAAGCTGGACTTCAGTGAAAATTAGCTTAACTTCCCCATGGCTGGTCACTTGGAACCAGAGTTCAACTGCTTTTCCAAATTAAAGGCAACTACCTTTTCCAAGGTTGGACACAAACTTTGAATGGCCTCTATTAACAAGACAGTTTCCATTTTTTGCTAGTCGGTAGTGGAACCCATCTAAGTCATTCAGCATCGATTCTTTACTGTTAATTAAAATTACAATTTTACAATTTTACGTTTTTAAAATGAATCTGTTCGCAATACAGCCTTCTTATGTCCAACCAGCTTCCCATTGGCACGTTTTGTTCTCTATCCCACTATGAGAGTACACTGGTTACAGACAACTTTGTAATGGACATAACGGTAGCAAAAATTAACAATAAAGCGGACTCTTCCCATGAGTGACTTATTCTTGTACGCTCTGCTGTTTTTGTGCATTTCTCTATCTGGGCTTAGGCAGTAGTTAAAGCCCACTCTACCCCTTAGGTGCTTTTAAAGGAAAACCCTCCCTCACCCTCACTGCCGTCAATAATCCGGTGAGGACAGGCAGGCAACGGAATGGAAGTCAGGAGGCACCCACCTGGGGGATGAGGCGGCAGGAGCGGATGGAGTCGCTGAAGCCCAGCCACTGCTGGTAGTCGGGGTAGTCCCCGCGCCGCAGGAAGTACTGGTGGCCCTGGTAGTTGGGGCGCTCGTAGAGCATCCAGCAGCCGCTGTCCACGCGGATGGAGTTGCAGCGGCTGAAGTAGGGCTGCAGGTTCGGGTGGTCACTGCTGCACTCGTAGCAGCGGCCCTGGAAGCCGCGGTCCTCGTAGAAGGTGATCTGCAAAGGAAGAGTGATTCCCAGTTAAAGCGGTGGCTCCCAACGGATCTGGCAGAGAGGTGTTTTTCTTTTTTTCTTTTTACTTAACTCGCATCCCGCTCACCTTCCCCATGGCTGGTTGACACCGGTGTGCGAGTTCAGTGTGATGGGCCAGCAGCGCCGCGGGTCTATATAGCAGGAGGGCTGCTGTGTTGGCAAGAACAACACAAAAGGGGCCCCAGGCGGTGAGTAAGGGGATTTTATGGATCCCTTTTACGTGCTGCATTCAGTGGAAATGCCTGTGGAGTTTGCCCTCATTCTCTGGTATATTCTAACGCTGTTCTGGATGCATCCTAGTTGAGTCCCCAGACTTGCTTTTATTTGGATTCTTCGTGTTTTCTAAATTTATCAGCACATCAGTCTGAACTGTTGACCCGAAATTCATGTCTCTACGGATATGATTCCATTCTGCTCCATGTATTTTCTGGGGGGAAATCTCTGCCTTTATAGAAGTGCTCCCCAGTTCCAGGGGCTGTCTGTGATGTAGAATACCACAAACACTTGATGGCAGAGGTCACTGTAACTTAATTTTTTTTTCTTTATACGATTTGCCAGTCTAGTGCAGGACACAGATCTGGATTCTGATCTTTGCTAGTTTTGATTGTGGTGACCTGAGGCTTTAAGACACAGCAGCAGCTGACTCCTCCTTTGGTGGGTCTGTCTCATGTACTAGAAATCAGCCCTGCAAGTCAGCTTGTGATAAGAACCAAGGGGAAAATTTCTCTGGTCCTTGGGTCCCAAACTGAGAAATGTTTGCTTTTTTGGAGTGCTTTCCCTTTCCAGGGAGGCAGTAAAGCTTCATAAACTCAGAATGTCCACTTAGCAGCCACATGAACTTGGCAAGCCACATAGCCTCCCAGAGCCTGAGTTATTTCATAGTACTTATATCGTGGGATATAGTAAGTTGAAAAAGAAAGAAGGAATAAAAACAAAGAGAGGTATTTGCATTTAGAAGCTGGCCTGGCATTCAGAGCTAAGCCATGTTATTCCTCTGTTAGACATAAACAATTTCCCAGAATACCAACTTCAGGCAAGGTTACTCTGAGACTCTGACGCAATGAGACAAAATAGGGCCACTTCATCATTTTGTCTAAGCATAAGCAAAAACAAAGTTACCGTGTCACCCACACAGTACCAAACACCCCCTCTCTCAGCCCAGATGATTAGCTGCTCCTTCTTTATCAGCTGCAGCTTTATCCTTCTAGGCTCCCCTCCCCAGGAGTAGATTTATTGAGATATCCAATCATAAAATTACCCCCATGTTCCGACAACATCCAATTTAGAGTGAAGCCCTGCTCTTTTAGGCTCTTCTCCAAGTCACCGAACCAAAGTACAAATCCTATAACAATATCCTTTGCTAACACCCTTTGCTGAGGCTCCCCACCCTTCCTCTTAACAAGTAATAAACCCAACTTGCTTTGTGACAGGTGTTCGGGTGGTCTTTGGCTGAAGGACATTGACATGAGTCAATGGATTAGGTGTATAATGTGTTTGGCATATACTTGGCATAAATGAGCATTAAGTAAATGCTCGGTGTTAGTAATAGTGCAACACTGCTAAGGATGAGGTCAGCCTATTTATCTCTCTCAAACATAGTCAGTCCTCTCAAAGATGCTTGAAAAATTTCTCTGCTATGAAGCCATTTTTCAGTTAAAAAAAAAAAAGTAGATGTGGAGGGTACTTTAGAAATCATGTAGTGGCTTTCAAACTCTAGTGTGTGTAAAGACTCACCTGTGCTTGCTAAAATTGCAAATTGCCAGGTCCTACCCTCTCTCAAGATTTTGTATCATTAGATGCGGGAAAGACTCCAGGAATCTGTAGTTCTAACCAGCACTAGATCGTTCTTGGATCAAACTTTAAAAAACACTAGTCTGGTTTCCTCTTTTTTTTTTTTTTTTCTTTTGGTAAGGAAAGCATGGTTTAGGCATCCCCAGCTAATGTTTTATTAGCACTTACACATTATTTTCCTTAAACATGCAGGCAGAAGAACTCTCTGCTTTGTTCTACAAAGTTTTATATGCACATAATGAGAGAATCAAAGCAGAAATACCAGCACTTAAATGATAGTGCTGATTAGACAGGAAAAGAGGCGAAGGGCTCAGAAAATGCAGAGTACTAAACTTTAGTCTTGTTTTTTTCCAGATCTTTCTCTTTCTCTCCTGGGGCGCCTGTGTTCCCTTTCTTTACCTACCTCCCCAATCTCCCCTCCCCATCACCCTCCCCTCCAGCTGCCTTGCTTGGACTTTCATCCTATCTCAGCTGGACTGTCCACAGTCTCCGGACTCTGTCTAATCTTGCCTTCTTCCAAACTGCATTCTGCCAGCATGCCAGGGTGAGCAGAATCAGAACACATCAAGTCATGTCACTGCTCTGGACTGAATGTTTGTGTCCCTTCCAAACTCATATGTTGAAACCCTTATCCCCACTGTCATGATGTCTGGAGATGGGGCCTTGAGAGATAACTAGGTCCTGAGGGTGGAGACATCATGATAGGACTAGTGTCCTTAGACACTGGAAGAGATGGGAAAGAGTTTGCTTCCTGTCTCTGGGTGAGGGCACAATGAGAAGACAGTCTGCAAACCAGGAAGCTGGCCCTCACCAGACACTGGATCTACTGGCACCCTCATCTCCGACTTCCCCAGCCTCCAGAACGGTGGGGAAGAAATATTTGTTTGAGTCATCCAGTCCATGGTATTTTTGTTATAGCAGCCTGAACTAAGGTGGCCACTCATCTGCTTGAAACCCTTCACTGGCTCCCATTGCCTCCAGAATCAAGTACTGGTTCCTTAGGATGGCACACTTGACCTGAGATCCTCTGTCTTCAGACTTCCCGACGGATCACACCGAATCACTTGTTTCCCAATGCACGATGTTATTTTCACATTTCTCGTTTACCCCCGAGTTTTACTGAGATATAATTGAAATATTACATTGTATAAGTTTAAGGTCTACAACATATAGATTTGATATATTTATATATTGCAAGGTGATTAGCACCATAGCGTTAGCCAACACCTGCATCACCTCACATAATTAATATCTGTGTGTGTGTGGGAACATTTAAGATCTACTCTCTTAGCAAATTTCAAGTATGTAATACAGTATTATTACCTATGAACACTATGCTGTACATTGGATACCCAGAACCGATTCATTTTATGGCTGGAAGTTTATGCTATCCTTCTCTTGTTTTTTAATATACTGATCCTTCTCACTGAGATATCAGTTCTGCATTTTTCACCCAGAGTGAGGTTCATCTCAGGTATCAATCCCTCTGTAAAGATCTTCTTGAACCTCTCCTAACCTTCCAGGCTGAATTTAATACTGCCAATTTGGTTCTATCAAGCATCTTGCTCATACCACTGTAATGGTAATTATTACGTATCTAATTATTTTGTTTAGACATCAGTTCCTTAAAATAAATGAGGGCAGCCCCTTTCTGGGCAGGAGCTAGTCCATCTTTATTTTTGTATTCCCACTAAGTGGCCGAATGAACTGGCACATAAAGGCTACTCAGTAAATGCCTGGAGGATATGAATGTTACTCCCTAGTCTGAAATCCATTGTTGTAATAGTCCATGGGACCTATTTTGCATGCTCAGCACAACCAGCATACACAGTCCCATCAAAGTTCAGTATTTGCAGCTTTCAATGTGTAGGATGACACAAGCGTTCTGCGTTTGATCTATTTCATGGGCCTTTATAACAGGGGAGATGAGTAAGCAAAAGAGAGAAAACAGGCATGTTGTGTTCTCCCCCAGACCTTCTGTTCCTTGGCAATTCTGTCAAATTTTTGTGTTTCCTGAGATGCCAAATTAATACCATAACAGCAGTGGCCAATTCCGGAGTGTTCCCAGTGCCTCAGGTCCAGGCAGCAGTTGACCTTGACACCCGCCTTCCTGCTTCCTAGTAACTAATGTAGCTTTTGTATCATCCACAAGCTCCATTAAATGAGATAAGGTCATTTGGTTGGCAGCTACATAGACTGAAGTATCCCAAACAAGGAGGCTGGGTGAGACACTGAGGATCACCGTCGTAGCACCAGCCTCTGGTTCTCTTTCTCAGCTTGTGTTTGGTGACTGACCAATAGATGACAAGAATATAGGGAGGGGGCAACCTCTGATCTACCTCTGCTTAACTCCTGTGGCATTCCATTTGGATCAAATTGGCTCTTGTGTGAAAAGCAGAACATCTCTTCTCGTTTAAGCAACAGGTGGTTGTGATTGTCGTTTTTGCTTTAACAAACCCACAAGAAAGCTTTGAACCCCTAAAGGCTGGAAGGGAGGGAATAAGACAGTAGCAACATCAGGACCTAACGCCGTGGCGGCAAGGCAGGATAACTGGAGAGGGAGGCCATAATGAGGAGCACCCTTTGAGCATGTAACACAATATAGCAGTTCGTGGCGCTTCTTTATGGAATGACTTCAGTTTCTTTGCTTGGTGGGTCTTATATAGGTTAGATTGACCAGAAGAAACTATAGGTTGAAAGGGAGAAAAGAGGGATAAAGGGAAGAAAAAGGTTTAGAATCTGGTGCTCATTTTGGCAGCATGCATTCTAAAATAAGAGTGATACAGAGGAGGGCGCCTGGGTGGCTCAGATGGGTGGGCGTCTGCCTTCGGCTCAGGTCATGATCTCAGGGTCCTGGGATCGAGTCCCGCATCGGGCTCCCTGCTCCTTGGGAGCCTGCTTCTCGCTCTGCCTCTCTCTCTCTCATGAATGAATAAATAAAATCTTAAAAAAAAAAAAAAAAAGATCAGCAGTGAAGGTCTTTTACTAACTTTTCTTCTTTGCTCAGTTTTTTTTATTTTTAAAAATTTACGTAATAGGGGACGCCTGGGTGGCTCAGTCGGTGAAGCGTCTGCCTTCGGCTCAGGTCATGATCTCGGGGTCCTGGGATCGAGTCCCGCATAGGGCTCCCTGCTCCTTGGGAGCCTGCTTCTCCCTCTGTCTCTAATTAATAAATAAATAAAATCTTAAAAAAAAAAAGAGTGATACAGAGGAGATTTAGCATGGCCCCTGCACAAGGATGACATGTAAATTCTTGAAGCAGTTCATATTAACAAAACACAAACGATTTAAAATCTGGACTTATTATGAAGTAGGATATACGGGAAATACGGGTGTCTATAACGTGTGTAGGCTGACCCTGGGCTTATCTTGACTTGTTTTTTCATCTTCATGGGGAAGGTTAGGAGGAATCCTGTAGGGTACCCCTTCTCCCATTCCTCTCTTGGAGGCAGCTTCCATCTCAGACCTTTTCACCTCTTTGAGGTTCCAGCAGGTACTTTTGAGAGAAGAGGGAGGGAAGGAGGAAGCATAGGTGAAGAGTTAGTTTGGTCGTATTCCCCCTCTGTTGATTTTTTTTTTTTTAAAGATTTTATTTATTTATTTGAGACAGAGAGAATGAGAGACAGAGAGCATGAGAGGGAGGAGGGTCAGAGGGAGAAGCAGACTCCCCACCGAGCAGGGAGCCCGATGCGGGACTCGATCCTGGGACTCCAGGATCATGACCTGAGCCGAAGGCAGTCGCTCAACCACTGAGCCACCCAGGCGCCCCATCTGTTGATTGTTTTTAATGCTGGGATTAGAGGGAGGATATCATTTTCTTTGCCTGTTCCCCAGGCATGGAAACACAATTTTCTTTCTTTCCTCTTCTTTTTTTTAATTAATTAATTAATTAATTAATTAATTAATTAATTAATTTTAAAAGATTTTTTATTTATTTGACAGAGAGAGACACAGCGAGAGAGGGAACACAAGCAGGGGGAGTGGGAGAGGGAGAAGCAGGCTTCCCTTTGAGCAGGGAGCCCAATGCGGGGCTCGATCCCAGGACCCTGGGATCATGACCTGAGCCGAAGGCAGACACTTAACGACTGAGCCACCCAGGCGCCCTCTTCTTTTTTTTTTTTAAAGAATTTATTTATTTATTTGACACACAGAGAGAGACAGAGCAGAAGCAGGGGGAGAGGGAGTAGGAGAAGCAGGCTCCCCGCTGAGCAGGGAGCCTGATGCGGGACGCCATCCCAGGACCCTAGGATCATGACGTGGGCAGAAGGCAGACGCTTAACCAACTGAGCCACCCAGGCGCCCCTGGAAACAGTTTTTAAGAACAGAAACTTGATCAGTGGCATCCAGGATCTCTAATTTTATGTGCTTTGGGTTCAAGTGTTTCAGGATCATTTCCATGTCTGAAGTCTGTGATTTCATGCCTACCAAGCAAATAAAGTAAAATTCAGCACTGCAAGAAGCTTTTGGCTTTCCAGTTTATGTCTGATATGTTACTATTGGCAAACGGAAAACTCTGGCTAATGTTTCCAGGAAGCCAACACTACTGTTGGGAGTTTAAAGGTTGAAGAACTGGGATTTAGGAATAATTAATACCAAATAATTCAAGAATCTGACTATTTTCCAGGGAAAGAACTCTTATAGATAGCTTAACCATGTGCAACCAGTTAGCCTTGAACACTCCTGGTTCATTCCTCTTGCCCTGATGTAATCTCTAATAGCACATGCTTTTGCTCTCAAAAGTGACTCAGGTTAAGCAACAAATTAGATGCTCGTTCTGTTCACAAGTCACGTGGATGGTAGATTGGAGCCCTGGAAAGCCTGGGATGGAAGGAGACTATAAAAAATAAATAGCCATGTGGGTACAGCTAAGAACAGAGGAGAGAGGAGCAAGAATGAGAAAGAAGACCAGGCCACCCAGCAGCAGGTTGGAGCTTGCAGACTGTTTAGAGCATAGTCATGTAATATTAAATTTGATATTGTTGTACTGCTGTGATCTAAACTCCTCCCACAATCTCTATAATGAAGCTGGCTGCACGCATGAATGCTTTATGTGAGAGATGGTTCAGGAGCTCCAGGAAAAGGAGCTATGTCTCCCACCTGAGTTGGTGAGACGCATGGGGTGGGTCACATGGGGGAGGACAAGATGACTCATCCAATGACAAGGCAGGAATTCAGAGTGGAGGGTGACTGGGGAAAGCATAAATTACTCATTCCCTTTCCAGAATCACAAGAGACATGGAGTATGTATGTGTCAGAGAATGTGGGTACACAAGTCTCCCGCTCCATGTGAGATGACATTTAAGCCATTTCATTAGAATCTCAAAGAATGGGGTACTTTAAATGGCTTTTGACCTGGAACCATCAGCTTCATTTCCAAACTTTGTAAGAAACAGACCAAAGAACCATATTTAATTACTGCGTGCTATTAGGAATGTTGTTTGCTCAGTACCCTTTTTACTAGGACCTACATGAAGACTTTCTTTGAGGTTTCAGTTCTGGGAGCAGTTAGGCTAGTCTTGGATAATTAATTTATTTGTCTCATGGACTCTCTTAGTCATGGAACTGATCTTGATTCCCCTCTGTCCTGGCTGCTGGATTCAAATCTGGCTTTACCTACAACAAACAAAGTGCCTTATAACATGGGACTTGGACTCGAACTTTGCTCCTGGAAGATAAACATCCCCAAAGGAAACACATATACAGTCAAACAAACTTCTCCAGAAAATGTCAATTCCTTGTTCTCTATTTAGTATTGCTTTCCAGGTATAGTCATAATTCTTTACTTCCTATTAAAGAGATAGGAGCCTGAGTTTCCCTATGCGCATATGGTTTTTGGTAGAAATCCTGAAATTCTTCTATAAAAGAGAAAGTGAATCCTATTTGGACTGAAAATCTCCTGGAGGAATGAGGTGTTGACATGGAATTGGCAACCGTTAGAAGGATAAAGAATGCAAGAGTGGAGGGTGACCGGTTTGTTCGTTTGTTTTTGAAGCTAAAGGAAGGGTCTAGATGCTGAGATGACTTTCCTCATTAGGTAGGATTTGGACTATATAGAAAAGATGGTGGAGATAACCTACAAGGATAACTTGAGATGTTACAATAAGTACTAATTTAACATTGTAGCTGCAAATTTATGTTTTTAAGACTAACCATAAATGTCTTTAGCCCAACTGAATTGAACCTTGAGTCTACATGGTTTAGTCTTTAAAAGAATGCTGGCAATGATATCCTTTACTTTGTCCCCCTTATAAGACATCATTTCCCATCATGAAAACGTTTGTCATTATGTTGGGCTAAGTGCCATTATTGCTTACGAAG
Source organism: Mirounga angustirostris (assembly GCF_029215605.1). Classification (NCBI taxonomy): domain Eukaryota; kingdom Metazoa; phylum Chordata; class Mammalia; order Carnivora; family Phocidae; genus Mirounga; species Mirounga angustirostris. The sequence continues at coordinate 167,822,745 of NW_026991711.1, forward strand.
GCTTAATAGATTAAAAAAAAAAGCAGGACTCTGTAGTGCAAGAAACACAAGCTAAATATTTTATTGGATTCTAAAAGAGAAAAGTGGAGAACATAAATACTTTAGTAAAAATCCATTACTCGTCTGAAAGAACCAACTTTGGCATTCATGGCCCCCCAGTCAAGGTATCTCCTATACTCCCCGGGCCTCAGGAGGTACTGCCTTCCCCTGTAGCTGGGCATCTCATAAAGGACCCAGCAGCCCTCCAGCACATTGAGGGAGTGGATTTCATTGAGATGGAAGCGGTCCTGAAGAGAGAGACAATCATCTGTGATCTCTGACATTTGTCCTCTGAAGTCATCTCGCTCATAGATCCTCATTCTGAACGTGCCGGCGTGCTGAGGGGACAGACAGAAAAGAAAAGATAAATGAACACAAATGGAGAGAAATTAAAGTTCTAGCCCCTACATCTCCCTGGCCCCACCAGCCCAGAAGTTCCTGGAGTCTGGGTTTGCTTCCAGAACAATCACATTGCAGTGTTAAAGAGCCTTCCTGCCTCCATTACCCCCACCCTTCTGGGCCTCTAATGATTTCTAGGCAATGCTAGGGACAGACCTTGGCAGCCCTTCAGTGCTATCCACCCGGCTCTGTCCTTGGCAGCCAAGGTTGGTCTCAAATATAATTGATCATGTTATTAGAGAAGGTCCTTCTCGAAAGAGGAAAGTGTAAGTCATCAGAAAGCAAAGTCCCATTTGATATAGTACTCTGGTTAAAAAGGAATCAACATTTGGCTATTTTCTCTAAGACCAATGTTTTGGTTTTGCGTACACCATAGAACATAAGATTATTGAGCTCTTGTAGGGGCGCCTGGGTGGCTCAGTCGTTAAACGTCTGCCTTCGGCTCAGGTCATGGTCCCAGGGTCCTGGGATCGAGCCCCGCATTGGGCTCCCTGCTCAAAGGGAAGCCTGCTTCTCCCTCTCCCACTCCCCCTGCTTGTGTTCCTGCTCTCGCTGTCTCTCTCTCTGTCAAATAAATGAACAAAATCTTAAAAAAAAAAAAAAAAAAAGATTATTGAGCTCTTGTAAAAAAGAAGATGACACATTTTCTTTGTCTCTGTTTTTATTGCCTCGGTGTCACTTCAGATTTCAACCTATCTGACCTTTAAGCTTCCTCTCTGGTCTAGTCGCTTACCATCTTCATTTCCCTCAGCAGCAAAAATCATCTCCATTGAGCTCTGTTTGGATGCCTACCCCATGCCTCCCACACTCCAGCACATTCTTCTGAGAACTAGGCAAATTACTCTCTAGGAAATACTGATTCTCAAACTTTCATTTTGGAGTTGGCCTTTCCTCTAATATATACCTGTAAGTGAGCTAATAGATACTGACCATGAAATTAGAATAAAAACCAGAAGACAATAGAAAAGTGAGCCAAAGCAAACAAGCGTATTTTTATCAATTAAGTAGACCCAGATTGTATCTAGAAGTTTTGATATATTATTTCTGAGTGGATACCACTTGGAATGATGACTTTAGTAAGCTCTATATTAAACACATGGCAACTTCTGTTTTCCCTCTGTCCTGCTTTTTCTCAGTCAGTCTTTGGCTTTTTAATTTTTGTAGTTACATTTTAAAATATAAACATCTGGGAGCATGTGAGTAAAAATGCAAGCACCACAGAGCTCATGAAGAATGGCTTCCCATCTGAGACCTCCTTCTGGAATGGACTGCAGGCTGTAGGCTCAGTCTCAGTTTTCTGCTCTCTGGTTGGAATGATTTGGTGGAAGAATGATATCTGTTCATGGCTTTCACTTCCGAAGAGACCAGAGACGAGGTCAGAGGCACACTCACCTGGGGGATGAGGTGGCAGGAGCGGATGGAGTCGCTGAAGCCCAGCCACTGCTGGTAGTCGGGGTAGTCCCCGCGCCGCAGGAAGTACTGGTGGCCCTGGTAGTTGGGGCGCTCATACAGCATCCAGCAGCCGCTGTCCACGCGGATGGAGTTGCAGCGGCTGAAGTAGGGCTGCAGGTTCGGGTGGTCACTGCTGCACTCGTAGCAGCGGCCCTGGAAGCCGCGGTCCTCGTAGAAGGTGATCTGCAAAATGGAAGATGTGGGAGCATGAGGCGATTGGCCCCCCTGCTGAAGAGGCTGCGCCAGGGCCAATCCTGAGCCTCAGGTACCCGGCACTTACCTTCCCCATTTTGGAGCAAGCGAGCAGGAGGTGTTGGCCGGGTGCTGTGTGGGACGAGGGGGAGTGCCGCTGTATATATAGCAGCCCTGACTGCTGCCTCCGCAGGAAATCACACAAAAGGGGCCCATTTCGGTGAGTAAGGGGATTTGCCAGCTCCCCGCTCCTCCTCCCCCTGGTCATTGGGGTTAGCTGAATGGTTTACTCTCATTCTTTCTGGTAGGTTCGGGTTGTTCTGATTCACTAAAACTGTTGTTGCCACCAAAATGAAAAGAGTCTTTACTCTTTTAGTTGAGCAAGATGATGAGCGAAATTCTATCCCCGTGCTTTTATTTTGTCACCTACTCTGCTTAATTGACTCCTCAAAGGTAATTAAACTAAGTAATGTATTCTGCTTCAAGACTGGTGTGTTTTTTTTTTTTTAACTTTTATTAAAAATCAGAATTTAAATAATAAGGAATCTTAAGGAAGAGAGAAGCAAGTGAAATAATCTGTGAAAGTGCTTTAGAAAGCAAAAAGCTTAGTTCAAATTCAGGCTTGTGTGGTCATCGTTGTTATTTTGGGGTCTATCTTGAGTAAAATTGTTACTTGACTGGAAATTTGTAGGCTCCTGGAGGCTGGGAATTCTCTCTTATTCCTTTCTGCCTCTGCGCCTAGAGCAGAGGGTTGGCACATAGTAGACCCTCAATACTTGGCTTTGACCTGAAAGAAAGCAGATAGCGAAGGCCTTCCTCCCCTCCCTCACAACTCCGCGAGAGCCTAAATCCTTCCTTCTGCTGGTGGCTGCCCAGAATACTGCTTGCTCTTTTTTGTCCCTGCCCTCCTTCAACATCTTAAGATCTTTCTTCCTCATCACCATTACAGACTCTTGCCCACTTGATAAGGGTGGTTTGAGTTAGTGTGAGGAGTAATGTAGAAACCCTCAAAATACCAACAGCTACTTCCTTAGACTTTTGAGATGCTGGAGAGCACCCAAGCCAGATGACAGAGCCTCTTGATTGTATGAATTTCACAGTGTGGTATGGGGACCCCTGAAGTCCCTGAGACACTTTCAAGAGGTTCATAAGATCAAAACTGTTTTCATAACAATACTAAGATGTTACTGACCCTTTTCACTCTTATTCTTTTACAGGTGTGCAGTGGAGTTTTTCCAGAGGCTGTAGGACATTAAAGAGATTTGTAAAAACATAAAACAATTCCAATCTTTTCGTTAATTGTTTTTGCTTTGGAAAATACAGTTATTATTCATAAAAATATGTTATTTATGTTAATATGTAATAGGCTTACCACCTAAGGCCTTGGGTCAGAGGCCTATACTCAGACTTCTCAGTTGTCTAGCCAGCTTCCAATGTCAGCCCATCAGGGACCTGTACTGGGTCGGGTGGGGGGGTGAGTGGTACTTTCAAGAACTGTACCACTGGTTGGTGGAGGAGTAAGCACTAGCAAGTGACACCAACTGTGACCACCTACCCTGCCTGTCCCATGCCTTGCTTTCACAGTGCTTCCTCTAAAGTTATTTTTCTTCCCAGTACTTATAAACACCATGATATTGTTGAATAGGCATCATTTGTGGAGAACACATTCAGGTATCCATGGCCTACACACATTTGCAGGCACTTTTGCAGTTTCCATTACTGTTTGTGACGTCTTGGGAAAATGACTTCCTAGGCTTCAGTTTCCCCATTTATAAAATAGGAGTGGTGACGAAAATCAAATGCGATAATGAACTCAAAAGTGCATGATAAATTGTAAAGTAATACCAGTGGTAAAAAATACCATATCATTCATATTTTAATAAGTGCTAAAGATGATAATATTGATAGAATTTCATGGTACATTGATCAAAAATAAATATGAATGTGTTTCTGGGTTTCGACCCCATAGTGTCTACACTTTTGCTTATTGTATGGAGACTAAATGCAATCTATGGATAATATCATATATTGAAATGCTTTGGTCTAATTTAGCAAAGATCTTCTGTTTGGTAATTTTGATTTCACAATCAAATGATGACTACCATTTGTGTGTGATCTTGAAGCAAGATGCCAAGAAGAGGAATAACATAGTGAGGGCTGTGCAGTCAGAGCAGATAGAGTCCTTGAAGTTCACCCACTGCCGGTGGCAGATGCCCCAGCCCAGCACATGCAGCTCTTGCTGTCCACTTGCATGTGCCAAGTTGCCACAGCTAAGGCAGGACTGCAGGTTGGAGTGGTCACTGCTGTGCGCATAGGAGGTAATCTGCAATGAACATGCCTACGGTAAGGGACATCCCCCCAAGAACACATTATCATGAGTTCATTGACAAGACCCTGTTCTACACCCATCCACGCTAGTGAACTGCAGCTGCAGAAGCAAGACTCATCATCAGCATAGCAGAGGCTCAGGTATGCATGCTTATGTGTACATGTGTGCGCATTTCCTATCCATCAGATGATTTAGGCCTGATTTGGCTGACAGTAGAATTGTGCCTTTTTTCTCATTTCTATATCACCAATGCAGTCTTTTTAATGTGTTTGACTTTTATTCTCCATTACATTATAGCTGTTAAGTGCTTTGGAGGTCTTTGAAGCAGTGTGGAAGAGGGAAGTTGATATATAAAGGACAAGTCAGAAGGAGTGTCCCTGCTCTCATTATTTGATTAAACTTTATTATGTTTAAGTAGAGAAATAATAGGAATAGACATAATTCACACTGAAAACTGTGGGAACGTTTGTTTTAAATCAGGGCATCCTGGGAGGGCCAACTAGGGAGAATGTGCTCCCATTTGCCTTCTAAATTCAAGATGTCTGTGAGGATCTGGGCTGAGGGAAGGGAATCATTCCTTGATACTGGAACACCTTCCCTTCTCAGAAGCTTATCAAATCCCACCCAGTCTAGGCAGCCTATGTCCCTCGTCTAGGACATCTCTTCAGACCAGCTTTTGCTTGGCTCTCCCTTCTCTGAACATCTATCCCACTTTATCACCACCTAGCTTAGCACTGCTGCTCTGCCTTTCTCATAGAATTTCTTCTTTTCCTTGTCCTCAGCCAGGTTATGAACTCAAGAGTAGGGACCACGTCACACTTCTTTATCTCCCATCACGATTTATTAGTTAAGTAGGTGGATAAATAGAGCTCTGTAAACATGAAGAACATGAAAAAGCAATGATTCTAATTCTATTTTGGAGAACAAGAACTCTCCCACATGAGGTCACCCATGTGGATGTTCAGAGACGCAGAAGCCACTTTCTCCCACTCACTCAGTCTCTCTGGTTCTGATTCCCTCTGCTTCTGTCTGTCCTTGCTGACCTGGGGGGACTTGAAGGGAGGTAAAAATGGCCCAGAAACCCAGGCTGGCATGGGCCAACAGCAGCACGGTCTTCCTGTGGGGTGGGGAGGTGTTAGAGTGCCACCAGGGCTATGCTGTTAAAGTCTCTAAGTGGCTAAGGGAGAGAGATGGGGAGTGGGCCTGAGAGAGAACAAAAAAGAAAGAAAAGTGGTAGGTAACATTTTTGTGAAGGAAAATAATAAAGAAGATTCTTAGCTATTTCCTTGTAGTTTTTTATATTATACTTTTTAAAAGATTTATTTATTTATTTATTTATTTATTTATTTATTTGAGAGAGAGAGAGAGAGCAGGGGAGGGGCAGAGGGAGAGGGGGAGAAGCAGACTCCCTACTGAGCACAGAGCCCAGTGTGGGGGCTCCTTGTACTTTAGAAGATGGATGGATCAATGGAATGAGACTTTAGGTCCTGGATGCTGCAAGACAGGCTTTGTTATGTCTCTTTGTATTATCAGCCAACAGCCCAGTCTAATTATGTGGGAGGTTAAGGGACTGAAGCCACTGAGCCTTTTATCAGAAGTATTTGAACACCAAGTTTAACTGTAAAGTTATATACACTTTTGTTTTGTTTTGTTTTTAATAACTGCAATACTCCCTTTGGAAGAACCGGCCTTATTTAAATCAGAACAAAAATTTAGAAAGCTGTTTAAGGTCCTCTAGGAGCTCATGGCTAAATAAACTTGTAGATCAAAATATTTGAATGGTTCTAATATAACTCTGGCTTCTAAAAACAAAATCATTCATTTAGGAGCCATTATAGTTGCCTGAGGCCTGTTAGGAGCCTGAGTGGAAATAGTTCATTACCTTTCTCCCCTCCCACCACAAATGTTTTAGTTTACAAGCTGGCTTTTCCTGAAGCATTTGCAGACTTCTTTCCTGACTCTCTGGTAACCACTCCCAAGTGAAATCTCTTGAGTTCATCAGTGCGTCATTGACTTGACCCTGCTGAGGGAAGCCATGTCTACTTTAATTTAAGTAGTTAGGATTGAAACTGCAGCAAACATTATAGCACTCACTTGACTCACGATGATGAAAACAATAAGAGTTAATAATAAATAGCCTACTGTATAAAGATGTGTGGTATGTTCCAGACATTGTACAAGAAATTTTGTACAAAGTACATCATTTAGTCAACACAGCACAATTATTATGGAAACTTCCACAAATGTTTGTGAGATTTCGGGCAAGAGCATAAATAGAGCCCTCTTTACCTCTTCCCTCCTCTCTTTTCACTCCCTCTCATGTCCACACTCTATCCACATGCTCCTTGCCCCCCTTCACTTCCCACAAACTGCTGCCTTTTGACTACCAGTGTCCTTGGGATGATAGACCCGGTAAAGACTTTCTTTTAGGTCTTGGAAACAAGGATCTATATAGAGGGAATTCTGGAGTTTCAGGTAAAAGGAGTGTGGTCTAGAAGAAATGTGGGTTTGTCCCCAAGGTTCCACAGATTCCTGTCCTGTGGGGAAGATTGCCGCTGGTGGAGGCTAGAGTAAGACTCTCTGAGGCACCCAGTTCAGGCCAAGATCCCTGACTGCCCAAGTCTAATCATAGTACTCATCACTATAGGGAAACAAATCCAAAAATGTAGACATAGCTAGTAAATGGAGGAACTGGGAATTGAACTCAGGTGTGTTGGCCTCCAAAGCCTAAACTAATTACTTCTGCATATAACAATGGCTTGTTTTAGATGTTACCTTTCTAAGTGTGCTTATCTTATATCTTCCCTAAATTATACACTTCTCAATGTCAAACTTTTCTTTTAATTTACAAAAGGCCTAGCATCCAAGTAGCCTGTGGTGTCCCTATCAACCCTGAGAATCTTTGTCTTTAACAGGAGTTCCAGTAAATTTTAGTGGACTCTTCAATTCACTGATTGCTGTCAGGCTGAAGAAATCAGCATTAACTGACTATAAAAGGCTCTATAATCCCTTCGCTTATATGGGTATAGACTTCTAAGACCGTGGTAATGGGTGACTGTCAAAGGGACATTGAAGATGTTCACATTTTCTTTACTTAAAGAAATTTTCTAGAAAACAACTAATTTATTCTGACACGTTTTCCTTATAAAGTCCATATATATAGCACAATTAGACCCAACTGATGGAGGGATGACTACTACTTACTGAGCCTCTGCCATATGCTAGCTTCTTTTCAGGAGGTAGCTCATTTATTCCTCATAAGATCATGCAGGTGGGAAAACTGAGGCTCAGACGGGTAAGTAACTTGCTCAAGGTCACCTGGCCATTAGGTGGTCAAGCCAGGAACCAAGTCTATGGAGCTCAAAGCCTGCATTGCTAACCACTGAGATACCCCACTTTGAAACCTAATAGAGTCTTGAAGTATCAGAGCTGGAAGGAAACATGGAGCTCATTTTGTCCAGACCCTTTATTTTATAGAGAGGAAAATTTGTGGCATATTAAGCTTTGTGAGATCAAATGCTGTTTTCTAAGTCTCTAAGTTCACCACATTTAAACAAAACCAAATCCTAAGTTAACAAAATTATTTTTGCTGAGACATGTCACCTGATTTTTCATTTTTTGTTAAAACAGAGCTCGTATGTCATTCGTCACCAAACTAGAGGACAGTGCATGATGATTTAGCTAGGTTAGCAACAAAACCTCAAATCTTCTGCACATTTGGAATTGATAAGAGCCACAGCATTTTAATAATATGTGTATCTTTTTTAAAAAAAGATTTTATTTATGTATTTGTCAGAGAGAGAGAGAGAGGGTGAGAGAGAGAGAGCACAAGCAGGGGGCGCAGCAGGCAGAGGGAGAAGCAGGCTCCCCGCTGAGCAAGGAGCCTGATATGAGACTCGATCCCAGGACCCTGGGACCATGACCCGAGCCAAAGGCAGACACTTAACTGACTGAGCCACCCAGGCGTCTCAATAATATGTGTATCTTATATTTATAATTTATCCTGTAAGTGCCTTCCACAAGGACTCTTATTTTAAAAGAATCTTCATTACTTAAGTTTCTGTACAGAATATTATTTTTAGAAGATTCCATTTATTCTTTTCTTTCCTTCCTTCCTTCCTTCCCCCCTCCCTCCCTTCCTTTCTTTTTTTTAAATAATCTCTATACCCAACGTGGGGCTCAAACTCACAACCCTGAGATCAAGAGTCGCATGCTGTACTGACTGAGCCAGGCACCCCAGAGCATTAGTTTTTAAAAGGTCTTTATTGAGATATAATTCACATACCATACAGTTGACCAATTTAAAGTATGTAATTAATTGTTTTAGTATGTTCATAGATACGTACAACCATTGCTACAATCAATTTTAGAACATGCTCGTCACCACAATGAGAAATCCTGTGCTTTTTAGTTTCATTCCGTTATCCACCGATTCCTCCCAGCCTTAAGCAACCACTAATCGACTTACTGTCTCTGTAGACTTGCCTATTCTGGATATTTCATATCAATGGAATCTTATAATATACATGCTTTAGTGACTGGCTTCTTTCACTTTGTATAATGTTTTTAAGATTCATCCATGTTATAGCACGTATCAGTATTTCACTCCTTTTTATGGCCAAAGAGTATTCCATAATATGGATATATCACTTTTTATTGATGCAATCATCCCTTGATAGACTTTTGGGTTGTTTTCACCTTTCGGCTATTGGGAATAATGCTACTATAAACACTCATGGATAAGTTTGTGTTTGAACACTCCTTTCAATTCTTTTGAATATGTATTTAGAAGTAGAATTGCTGCTGAGTCATATGATAACTCTGTGTTTAACTAAGTAACTGCTAAACTATTTTCCATAGCGACTGCACCATTTTACATTCCCACCAGCAATTTATGAGAGTTCCAATCTCTCTACATCCTTACCAATATTTGTTATTTTCTGGGGCTTCCCCCCTATTATAACTATCCTAGTGGGTATTAAGTGGTATCCCATTGTGGTTTTGATCTGAATTTCTCTAAGGACTAATGATGTTGAACATCTTTTCATTTGCTTATTGGCCATTTGTATATCTTCTTCAGAAAGATATATATTTAAGTCTTTTGCCCATCTTTTAATTGTGTTGTTTGTCTTTGTGTTATTTAGTTTAAGAGTTGTTTTATGTATATTCTGGATATTTGACTCTTACCAGATCTATGGTATGTAAATATTTTTTCCCATTCTACAGGCTGTCTTTTCACTTTCTTTCTTTTTTATAAAAATTATTTTTTATCTTATTTATTTATTATTTTTTGTTTTTCTCCCAAGATTTTATTTAAATTCAGGTTAGTTAAGATATAGTGTAGTATTGGTTTAAGGAGTAGAATTTAGTGATTCATCACTTACACCCAGTGCTCACACCAACAAATGCCTTCCTTAATACTCATTACCTATTTAGCCCATCCCCTTACCCACCTTCCCTCCAGCAACCCTCAGTTTATTCTCTATAGTTAAGAGTCTCTTATGGCTTGCCTCCCTCTCTGTTTTTTTTTTATTCTTATGTTAATCCCCATACATTACATCATTAGTTTTAGATATAGTGTTCCATGATTCATTGTTTGTGCATAACACCCTGTGCTCCATGCAGAATGTGCCCTCCTCAATACCCACCACCAGGCTAACCCATCCTCCCACCCCCCTCCCCTCTAGAACCCTGTTTGTTTTTCAGAGTCCATTGTCTCTCATGGTTCGTCTACCCCTCCGATTTCCCCCGCTTCATTCTTCCCCTCCCGCTACCTTCTTCTTCTTCTTTTTTTTTTTCTTAACATATATTGCATTATTTGTTTCAGAGGTACCGATCTGAGATTCAACAGTCTTGCACAATTCACAGCGCTTACCAGAGCACATACCCTCCCCAGTGTCTATCACCCAGTCACCCCGTCCCTCCCACCCCACCCCCCACTCCAGCAACCCTCAGTTTGTTTCCTGCGATTAAGAATTCCTCATATCAGTGAGATCATATGATACATGTCTTTCTCTGTTTGACTTATTTCGCTCAACATAATACCCTCCAGTTCCATCCACGTCGTTGCATATGGCAAGATCTCATTCCTTTTGATGGCTGCATAATATTCCATTGTGTATATATACCACATCTTCTTTATCCATTCATCTGTCGATGGACATCTTGGCTCTTTCCACAGTTTGGCTATTGTGGACATTGCTGCTATAAACATCGGGGTGCACGTACCCTTTTGGATCCCTACTTTTGTATCTTTGGGGTAAATACCCAGTAGTGCAATTGCTGGATCATATGGTAGCTCTATTTTCAACTTTTTGAGGAACCTCCATACTGTTTTCCAGGGTGGCTGCACCAGCTTGCATTCCCATCAACGGTGTAGGCGGGTTCCCCTTTCTCCGCATCCCTGCCAACGTCTGTCATTTCCTGACTTGTTAATTTTAGCCATTCTGACTGGTGTGAGGTGGTATCTCATTGAGGTTTTGATTTGGATTTCCCTGATGCCGAGCGATATTGAGCACTTTTTCATGTGTCTGTTATCCATTTTTGTATGTCTTCTTTGGAGAAATGTCTGTTCATGCCCATTTCTTAACTGGATTATTTATTTTTTGGGTGTTGGGTTTGATACATTCTTTATAGATTTTGGATACTAGCCCTTTATCCAGTATGTCATTTGCAAACATCTTCTCTCATTCTGTAGGGTGCCTTTTAGTTTTATTGATTACTTCCTTCACTATGCAGAAACTTTTTATCTCGAGGAAGTCCCAATAATTCATTTTTGCTTTTGTTTCCCTTGTCTCCAGAGATATGTGTCTAGTAAGAAGTTGCTACGTTCACTTTCTTGGTAATGTCCTTTGATTCATAAAAGATTTTAGTTTTAAGCCAAATTTATTTTGTTTTTGTTTGTGCTTTCATATTTAAGAAATCATTGCCTAATAAAATATCATAAAGATGTATGCTTGTGTTTTCTTCCAAGTTTTATGGCTTGAGTTTTTACATTTAAGTCTTTGATTTTTTTGAGTTGATTTTTATATATGGTGTGAAATAGGGGGCTAACTTCATCCTTTTGCATGAGGTTGTCCAGTAGTTTCAGCACCATTTGTTGAAAAGTTATTCTTTCCCCATCGAATTGTCTTAGAATCCTTGTCAAAACTCAGTTGGCTCATGGGTTAATTTCTGGACTCTCAAGTCTATTTCATTCATCTCCATGTCTACCTGATGCCAGGACCTCACTGTCTTCATTACTGTTGTTTTGTGTTAAGTTCTGTAATTGAGAAGTACTCCTACTTTGTTCTTCTTTCTCAAGATTGTTTTGGCTATTCTGGGTCCCTTGTAATTCCATGTGAATTTTAAAATCAGTTTTGACAAGGAAGTTAACTGGGACAGGGCACTATTTTTGCTTATATAAATTTGGAAAGAGAATTAGCATTCTGGGAGAGCAGCTTTACTATAGTGGAAAGAAACTCCAGAGGTATGCAGCAGAGTAAATATTGATACTTCACCCTGTGTAATCGAGTCTTTTTTTTAAATTTAAATTCAATCAGTTAACATATAGTATATTATTAGTTTCAGAGGTAGAGTTCAGTGACTCATCAGTCTTATATAATACCCAGTGCTCATTACATCATGTGTGTAATTGAGTCTTTTTTTTTTTTTTTTAAGATTTTATTCATTTATTTGAGGGGTGAGAGTGGGAGAGCATGAGATGAGCAGGGGGGAAGAGGATTGGGAGAGGAGAAGCAAACTCCCTGCTGAGCAGGGACCCTGATGACGGACTCCATCCCAGGACCCTGGGATTATGACCTGAGCCGAAGGCAGACGCTTAACCAACTGGGTAACCCAGGTGCCCTGTAATTGAGTCTTGATAGAAATTCATATTGGAGTCCAAAATAAAGATGACTGTATTGTACTCTTGAATTGGAGCAGACACTGGCAACACATAAATTTTCTACATTTATATTTGTGTAATAATTTAAAAATAACAAAATGTGTTCACAATCTTTCCTTATATTTCATTACAATTATCTGGGGATTTAGTGAAGCAGGAATTTCTCATCCACCTATAGTCTTCAATAAGGTAACTTAGGCACAGAGAGGATAAGAAATGACTTGATCAAAGAGATAAACCCAGTAAGAAGGGGAACCAACTATCCTGGTTTACCTGAGACAGAGGGGCTTTCCAGGGTGTACGACTTTTGGTGCTAAAACTGGGCAAGTCCCTAAAAACTAGTCCAAGTTGGACACATTAGTAGTAATTAGCAGAAGTAAGATAACAACTCAGGCCCTTTAACCCTTACTTTAACACTTTTCTTACCTGCTGAACTCATCAAGCACGTTTGACCTTCTCTACCTTGGGAATTCTGCTTAAAACCCCTCTCTTCACTCAGCTTTTCTTGACTAATCTGAGACTTCATCTGCCTTAATCTTTCTGGCAATCCCTTGTCTTAGGTATCCCAACCTCAACTCGTTCTATGTTTTCTACTTTATGTAGGGTCTAATAGTTTTTCCTTCCATTTGCCTTTCCTCTCTTTCTCAGATTGTGGGTTGTAGAAGCAGATGCGGCGCTTCTCCCTCCTTCCCATGACATGAGTGGGGGCTTCAGGAATCCTGTTGCCTGACCAACAGGAAGTAAGTAGACATTCAAAACACCTGACTTTCAGGGTCAGATAAGTTGCCAGGGGTCACCATTTATTAGAATTCAGTGATTATTTAAAGATAAACGAGAGTCACTTAGTGCCTGGAGCACAATTTGTATATTTATTGCATTTTGATGTGGATCATAACAAGAAACACACAGCCTAGTATAAATCGATGACCCGTCTCAGAGAACCCACTCTGGCATCCATGGCCCCCCAGTCGTGGTAGCGCCTGTAGTCCCCTGGCCTCAGCAGGTACTGTCGCCCCCGGTAGCTGGGCAGCTCATAGAGGACCCAGCAGCCCTCCAGCACGTGGAGGGAGCGGAGCTCATTGAGCCGGAAGCGATCGTGGATACAGGAGCAGTCCTCGGTGAGCTCAGACACCAGGCCCCCGTAGTCATCTCTCTCATACAGCCTTATCCTGTGGGAGCTGGTCTGTTGTGACAATAAACAAAAGAAGAAAAATCAGTGGTGTGCATCTCTGATCTCAGTAAAAGTGACTTAGTAATCCTGCATCTTCGTGAAGCATGGTTTTCAAATCTTCCTGCCAGATGCGTGTCTTCTCCCCCCATTGTTGGTCTAACAAATAGGAGGAATATTAAAAATAAAACTGACCTGATCTTGTGGAAGAAACAAACATTGAAATAAAGGGAACCAAAGGGATTCCTTTGTAGGAAGCCATTGGTCACAACCGTATTTAGTGAGTCTGCAGAGAGGAATTTAACTCTCTTTTCCATTATGGCTACACATAACAGAGTCCTAACAAGCTTGTTTTTAAGTCACTCTTCATGCATAATTTACAATAATTCGTATTTACTCTGAGTCCACATGTCTGACATTTTGCCAAATCACTTGAACCATTTGAGGTTCTTGCCTCAAAGAAATTCCTGTTTTATTTGTATGTCTTTTTGCATCTGCAAATTTCTCTAGCCTACTTTTGGTTTCACTTCTTGAATCTGCTTGTCATACCACACAATTTGGTGTCACCAGCAAGCAGAAACACAAACTCAACATGTTTAAAAAACATTAAGCAGCACTTTCATGAGGACCATGTCCCATGAAATCCTAATTAATGATCTGTCTCTGACCCTCATAAGAAACTAGTTGATAATGACTCCTGGGAACCAGGGAGCCCCTAAGGAGCTGAGACATATTGTTCTAGTTTCTAGATCCTTACACTTATCTTGTTCTCCCGTGGTCTGTTAAGTGTTCCCATTATTAAAAAATAATGACCTAGATAGGCTTTTCTTTTTTTCTTTTCTGAACATGGTGATTTTTATTTAGAAAGTAGGAATCAGTTAGATGCTACCAAATGTAACTGCAGAGGCTATGTTGTGATTTCTTATGCCCTAAAAACAATCTTGTCCTTAAATAAGGGCGGAAAAAAAAGAGGTTACAGTGATTCATTAGCCTACTCACAATTTTTTTTTTTTTTAATGCTTGAGAATCAGGCATTGCTGTCCTTACTGTGAACACTAGTCCTGAATTGAAACAAACTGACTTTGACCAACAGGAATTTACTTCCACGGATCAGTGATGCTTTCCCATCAGTCTGGGTGGAGGCAAGACTCACGTAAGGAATGGCCCGGCAGGAGCGGATGGAGTCGCTGAAGCCCAGCCACTGCTGGTAGTCGGGGTAGTCCCCGCGCCGCAGGAAGTACTGGTGGCCCTGGTAGTTGGGGCGCTCGTAGAGCATCCAGCAGCCGCTGTCCACGCGGATGGAGTTGCAGCGGCTGAAGTAGGGCTGCAGGTTCGGGTGGTCACTGCTGCACTCGTAGCGGCGGCCCTGGAAGCCGCGGTCCTCGTAGAAGGTGATCTGCGGGGGGTGGGGTGGGAACAAGGGGACAGCCAGACGTCAGCGAGGAAGGACCTCCAAACACAGGAGATACTCAACAGACGCGGCATGGCCCCTCGGGTGGCTCACCTTCCCCATGGTTGTTGTCAGCGGATGATCAGCGTCCAGTGTGATGGGGACAAGAGTGGCAGCCGGAATATATAGCAGGAGGGCTGCTGTGTTGGCAAGAACTACACAAAAGGGGCCTGGGGGTAGTGCGTGAGGGGATTTCTATGTTCTCTCTCGTTTTTTCATTTGGGATCATGGGGCAGGGGGCTCTCATTCTCTCTGGCATTTTCGAGTTCTCCTCACTAGCTCCAGTGAAAGGAATTGAGGTCAGCAGAGCCATTATGACCTTGGAGACAAAGGGCGCACTTCTCATCCTATGCAGCTCTCTAGAAATACATTACATGCCCAGCACTTTGTGCGTTTGCCTATGGAAACTGCTGAGATGGGGTTGGTGGTTCCATCTGGGGAGACTCGTGACAATCCTCTGAGTTCCAGAAGGACTTGAAGTGCTAAAGGTGACAAAAAAATCCTCCAATTGAAAGAGAATTACATTTTCTAAATTACCTCCTCAGTATGATATGGTTTTGCTAAAAGTATTTTGTATATGTTTATGTAGGGGGAAAAAAAAGATTAGAACTGTGGACGTATACACTGAAACGTCAGTCACGGTTATCCATAAATGGCAAGATTACAGGTCCCTGTTTTATGTTTTTATTTCTCCTTTTTGTTGTTTTAGATTGCCTTAATTTTCGACCATAAATATATAGTACTTTCAGGAGATGAAAAATAAACTCAATTTGTAAATGCATAACTCGGAGCTGCTGGTGAAAAGCAGCAAATTTTGAAAATAAGTCAATTTTGTTTTGAGATTAAACGCTTCTCCTTGGACTAGAAATAAAGGGATTCCCCGAGACTCTGTGAGACAGTCTGAGAGCAGGAACACATACAGGATCCTCCCATCCCCCTCTCTCCCCAAAACCGTCTTCTAGGGTTGCTTTTTGTTTTCAAAACCAGCATCATGATTTGCCTGAGTTTTCCCTTCCTGGAGGTCACTGTTTCACAGAACCCAAGTGAAGGCCTGAGGAGCTTTCTCCACTGTGACCGCCCTCTGATGGCAAAGCACCCCTCAGCTATGCAGGGCTGCGGGAGGCCTTCGGTCCCCAGCTCTTCTTTGTCATCCGCGCGTATGTAGAAAGATGGAGTCAAACACCTTCGTGGCTTGGGACCCACGGAGGGCCCTGAAAGGGTATCCAGCCACTAAGTGTCCATGATGCCATTTGTGAAAGGCCTCGGGCAGCATATGAAGCAGATGTGTACCTGTCAGAAGGACAGGCAGCAGTAACCAGAAAGAAAAACATGTTCCCTCCCAACCAGCAGAGCCAGACGCAAGGAAGCTGGGCAAAGTCCTGTGATGCTAGACAGCATACCCAGGGTCAAGTCACAAGTCACTGATACATCCCCTGCCTCCCTCCTAGTGCTGCAGGCCTCCTGGTAAGCCTCAGTTACGGTCATAACCAAACCCATGTGGAAAAGGCGTCATCGGTGTCCCCAACCACAACACCACATCGGGTGCACCACCATTTCCTGTGAAAGCCAACAAACCAAACACTTGTTTTTGCACTTGTTAAAGACACTTGTTCCGCAGACAGGTGGCCCAGCAAAACCTTAAGAGAGGTGTAATCTGCACTCACATTCCTTTGGTCAAATTGATAGCACGGGTATTTACACGCCAAACCACCTGCCTAATCAGCATTTTGGAAAGTGCTGAAAGACTACCACCTTTTTTTTTCTTTAAGATTTTATTTATTTATTTGAGAGAGAATGAGAGACAGAGAGCATGAGAGGGAGGAGGATCAGAGGGAGAAGCAGACTCCCCGCTGAGCAGGGAGCCCGATGCGGGACTCGATCCCGGGACTCCAGGATCACGACCCGAGCCGAAGGCAGTTGCTTAATCAACTGAGCCACCCAGGCGCCCCACATTTTTTTTTCTTAATAGTCATTATATTTACTGAAAGAAAGCCTGCACTTCTGTTTCCTTTAATGGTTTATTGAAATGATTTTAAATGTTTCCATGTGAGGACATAGTAAGGGCAATGAATGACAGATTCATTTTATTTTGGATCGAAACTTTGGGAAACTGCCTCCGACTCCAGCGCTCTGCAAGATTCAGTGCTAAACATCTGGGAAATGTGCTGCAAAGCCCGTCTGCTCTCACATAAAAAATACGACATATTCCCCAAATTCTCCAGCTAGCAGTCTTCCAGTTACAATGAAGTAGCATAGGATATACACTTAAAAAAACAACAACAACACAATAT
Source organism: Mirounga angustirostris (assembly GCF_029215605.1). NCBI lineage: Eukaryota > Metazoa > Chordata > Mammalia > Carnivora > Phocidae > Mirounga > Mirounga angustirostris. The sequence continues at coordinate 167,839,950 of NW_026991711.1, forward strand.
AGCCACACAGTAGGAGTCTAAGAGAAGAAAGCCCAACATCCAAAGTAACACTTCCATAAACTTTGCACCACAAGCTAACTGTAAGGAAAAATGTGCTGGCAAGAGTTGCAGTGTTAAGATGATGTTTCTTTTCCTCTCCCAGAGACTTTATTATGAACTTCCATGGTGCAATTCCAAGTTTCTAAGTGACCTGCAGGATAAAAAAAAAAAAAAAGATTTTGGTATCAAACCCATCAATTTAACATGCACACAGACATTAGCTTTCAGTCTATAGGGAGTTAAGGTCTAGTATCAAATACTAAGTTACTGACAAAGATGGATTATAATACATGTAGGTACAAAAGAACTTCCGTGGAATTGTTCTGAGGTTTGGTAATTGAGTTATATTTCTCAACTAAATGCAGTATATGATCCCACACTGAATCCTGTACAGAAAGAAAAATGTTTAGCAAAGGACATTATTGGGTCACTTGAAAAAATTGGTATATAGATGATAGATCAAATAAAAGTACCAATGTTAGATTTTCTGAAGTTGATCATTATACTAAGGTTATTTAAGAAATGACTTTGTTCTCAGGAAATACACACTGAAGTATATAGGGGTATAGTGATAGGGCAGGTGTAACTTGGATGGCTCAGAAAAATTTTTTTTTATCTATATACAGAGAGAAAGAGAGACAGAGAGACAGAGGCAAAAAAAAGGTGATGCCAATGGAACAAAATGCTAACAATTGGTGATTCTGAGTAAACGGTGTATGAAGGCTCTTTGTGCTATTCTTGCAACTTTCCTCTAAACTCAAAATTATTTCCAAATTGAGGGGCACCTGGGTGGCTCAGTCGTTAGGTGTCTGCCTTCAGCTCAGGTCATGATCCCAGGGTCCTGGGATCGAGCCCCACATCGGGCTCCCTGCTCCATGGGAAGTCTGCTCCTCCCTCTCCCACTCCCCCTGCTTGTGCTCCCTCTCTCACTATGTCTCTCTCTGTCAAATAAATAAATAAAATCTTAAAATTATTTCCAAATTGAAACACAAATAATAAAAGTTATACTTGTTTTGACAAATTATATCCAAAGCAAATCATTTCTTTTTGCCCCTGAGAAGTTGTGTATTGTGCTTATGCCATATTATTTTAAAATGTTATATATTGCTTTGAATTTAAACTTGAATCACCCTCCCTCCATTTCTGATGGAGGGGTGCTGAAGTCTCCAGCTATGAAAGCGGAGCCAGCGATTTCTCCTTGCAGCCCTACCCATTTTTACCTCATGTAGTTTTATGCTCTGTTGTCTGGTGCACACGGGTCAAGGTTTGTATGTCTTCTCGGAGAATTGACCCTTTTATCAAATGTCTTTCTTTATCCCTGATAATTTTCCTTGCTTTGAAGTCAGCACTGTCAGAAATTAATATAGCTTTTTCTTGTTTTTGATTAGGGCTGATGTGATTTATTTTGTCTATCCATTTACCTTTAATCTATATGTGTCTTTATATTTGAAATGGGTGTCTTATAGACGACGTATAATCAGGTCTTGTGTTTTGATCCACTCTGACAATTTCTTTTTTCTTTTCTCCTTCATAATTTTATTATGTGAAAATTTTCATACAGAAAAGGTGAAATATTTGTACAATGAAGATACATGTGCCCACCACCTGGATTCTGTGGTTAACAGTTTGGATTTCCTTCCCTCTGCTTATATTGCCCATCTATTCTTGCATGCTGTCTACTTTATCCATTAGAGCTCTTAGCGTATTAAATCAGATTTGTTTCAAATTCCTGGACTGATAGTGCCAACATCCCTGCCATGTCTGTTTGTAATGCTTGCTCTGTTTCTTTACATTTTTATGTTTTATGCATTTTAGTATACCTTGTAATTCTTTCTTGATAGCTAGACATGATGTCCTGGGTAAAATGAACTCTCTAAATAGGTTTTTAGTGATGTGGTGTGGGGTGGCGAGGGGGGATGGGAAGGGTTCTGTAGTCCTATGATTAGATCTCAGTCTTTGGTGAACCTGCGCCTCTGGACTTTGGACTTTGCAAGTGTTTCTCAGTTTTTCCTCTCCTCTAGCTGGGACCAGATGACCAGAGCTGACTGGAGTGGGTATTTCCCTTCTTCTAGGTCAGTTGGGCTATGATAAAATGTCAACAGGTAGGCTACAGTTAACTAGTTGCCACTCAGGGTAGGCTTAGTTAAGAACAGAGTGCTCTGTTGTATTTAAAGATGATTCCTCGGGGCGCCTGTGTGGCTCAGTGGGTTAAGCGTCTGCTTTCAGCTCAGGTCATGATCCCGGGGTCCTGGGATGGAGCCCCACGTCATCGGGCTCTCTGCTCAGGGGGAACCTGCTTCTCCCTTTCCCTGATGCTACCCTGCTTGTACTCTCTCTCTCTCTCTGTCAAATAAATAAATAAAATCTTTAAAAAAATAAATAAAAATGATTCCTCTCCCACCTCCCACCTCCACTCCTACCCCTCCCCTGCCCCCCCCACCCCCCCCACTGCTGGAAACATGAACGGAATTTTCTCCAGTATTTACTGTGAGAATCTGGCAGAGCTCCTGCAGGTAAATCTCACAAAACTGTGGGTACCCTGCTATGACTGGGTCCCCCTGGAGTTTTTAACCCTCCGAGTTGTCTGCACTGAGGTTCCTGTGATTTGCAAATTGTGGTTAAGAATTTCCTACTCCAGCATGTATTCCTGGCAGCTTCCACTTGTGAGTCTCTGCTCCGGTAAACCCTAACTCCCTATATCCGCCTGTCTGTCTCTCCAAACTTGGTTTGCCCTTTGACCTCCCCTGTCTTACAGATCCAAGAGGAGTTGTTTTCTCAGCCTGTTCAGCTTTTTACTTACTAGGATGAGTGGCAGTCTCTAAATTCCTTGCCGGTGGAACTGGAAACCAGAATCCCTCAAATTGCCCTGCCCCTCTGTCTTGCTCCGGCGCACGACACTGTGACTTTGTCAGGGGCAGGAGTAGTCACGGGGGCACCTGAGTTTTTGCTAGCCATGGTCCTGGCACTTTTCTAAGCCGTTCCATATATGTGAGCTCATTTAGTCCTTGTAACAACCTTATGAGATAGGTACTGTTAGAATCTTTTCTTTATAGTTGAGAAACGGAAGCAGAGAGATTCACTTAACAATTCATGCCAGTTATTAAATGGGAGAACCAAGAGTCAACTCTGGGCTGTGTGACTCCAGAGTCCACACTCTTTATCACCAGGGTACCTGTTTTCTAGCTCCTTGGTATGGTCCTGCCCAATCAGAATCCATTTCCTGGTAATGTGCTCAGTATCTACACTTTCCTAGGATATGGTGTTGCTCATATTCATTTTGACTAATAAATGGATTGCTAGTATCATTACAGTATAAAAGAAATCCTTAAAACTATTTCACCAAATACCTGGATTATTTAAAAAAAAATTTCTTCCTTTCCCTTACTTTATGAAGCAATTCTGTGGCTGGAAGTAAATAGAAAATTCTGAAAGAGGCATTGTTTTATCTTGAGGTTGAAAAAAGTTGTTTACCAGCTAAAAGACATGATACAATATCCATAAAACATATGGGTAAGGAAAAGACTCAGAAGCTGAAATATATAAAATGAAAAACTTTTTCAAGCAATAAACTGTGAAAGTATATTTTCCAAACTTTTTTTTTTAAAGATTTTATTTATTTATTCGACAGAGAGAGACACAGCGAGAGGGGACACAAGCAGGGGGAGTGGGAGAGGGAGAAGCAGGCTTCCCACTGAGCAGGGAGCCCGACGCAGAACTCGATCCCAGGACCCTGGGATCATGACCTGAGCCGAAGGCAGATGCTTAACTGACTGAGTCACCCAGGTGCCCTATTTTCCAAACTTTTTAAAAAAGATTTATTTAGGGGCTCCTGGGTGGTTCAGTCGGTTAAGCATCTGCCTTCAGCTCAGGTCATGATCCCAGGGTCCTGAGTCGAGCCCCACATGGGACTCCCTGCTCAGTGAGGAGTTGGGTTCTCCCTCTCCCTCTGCCTCTGCCCCTCCTTCCACTCCTCCTTGTTCTCTCTCTCTCTCAAATAAATAAATAAATAAATAAATAAATAAATAAATAAAATCTTTAAAAAGATAAAAATAAAATAGAAGATTTATTTATTTTAGAGAAAGAGCAAGTGTGAGTGTGCAAATAGGGGGAGGGACAGAGAAAGAGAATCTTCAAGCAGGCTCCCCACTGAGCATGGAGCCCGACGTGGGGCTCGATCTCATGACCCATAAGACCATGACCTGAGCTGAAACCAAGAGTTGGACACTTAACCAACTGAGCCACCCAGGCATGCCTTTTCCATACATTTAACAAAAAGATTTTTCATTAATTTCTAACAAATCAGTAGGACACATGTATGTATATTTATATGTACATGTACAGCAAATATTTGAATAGCACAAGAAATATTAACAGTGGTTATTTCTGAGGAATACGACAGAGCTGTGGGGAAGGGGGAATTCTTTTGTTTTCAGTTTATATTTTCTGTATTGTTTGAAATTTTTACCATAAACATGTATTACTATGATAATGTTTTAAGCTAATTTAAAAAGTACATTACTCAGAAGTTGGAAAAGATGCTAAAGTACACAAATGGTAAAGAATGAACAAAAATCATAGATGTGTTTTCTGCTGTTTGATTTTCAAGAAGAGGACTTTATGGAAAGGATTTATCTCAAGACCTATCCCTACTGCAAAATGGGCACTTATTGTTTGGACATCCTAGGCTTACAGGCATTAATCAACCTATAGAAATGGCTGGTCCCTAGAAAGGAACTTCTCAATCAGTTTAGACAGAGCACAGTGTTTTGAGAACATTCAGGACCATGTAGTTATTGCCAATTCACTTATCAACAATAATTACTGAATAGCCACGGCTTGCAAAGCACTTTATATACATGTGGGAAATAATAAGGAAATAAAAGATCTGCTTCCATCAAGAAGCCAGCAATGTTCAATGGTTAGGGAAGGAAATATACAGGAAATGAAATTATATTTTCAAAACAAACATACCAATGAGTCATCTTGAGAGCTGGATTTTCAGTACATAGGATGCATAGATGGGCCTCAGGGGGTCTAAGAACCTCTGTATCAGAGATGTATTTTTTTCATGATTAAGTTTAAAGTCTAGATATCAGTGTGTGTGCGCGTGCGTGCGCATGCGTGTGCGTGTCTGCCTGTGTGTTATTTCTGGAGTTACTTTTTTCTCCTATTGTTCTGTTTTATTATCTAAAACTTGCTATATCCAAACTCATGTTAAAAAAAAAAAACACCTCATCTTACTTCAAACAGTTCTTCAGTAACAGATACGTTTCTAGAAAAGTTAAGTCTTCAAATCTCACTAATAAAATAGCAAATATCTTTTTAAAAAAAATTTTTTTTAAAGATTTTATTTATTTGCGAGAGAGAAAATGAGAGACAGAGAGCATGAGAGGGCGGAGGGTCAGAGGGAGAAGCAGACTCCCTGATGAGCAGGGAGCCTGATGCGGGACTCAATCCCGGGACTCCAGGATCATGACCTGAGCCGAAGGCAGTCACTTAACCAACTGAGCCACCGGGCACCCTATAGCAAATATCTTTAAAAGAAAACTCAACATAGTAAAGATTTCCCAATAGTGGTGTTGTTATGTTACTAGAATAACACTTATTAAAACCCTAATGTGACCAAAGAATTCAGGTTGTTCCTAAAGCATTTGCTATGATGAGGTTATATTTCTCACCAGTCGATTGTTTGCCTCTAAAACCTGAATGAATCCTGGGCCTGATGTGGTCCAGTCTATTCAGAGATTCACATTAAAAGATGCACAGTACAGCAACCAAACTAGATAATAAGAAATTTTAATTTTCACTTGTGTTTAATTTTCACTTGTGTTTCTTAAAGCAAATGCAGTTCATAACCCAGTGTACCAAGTTTCGAAATTCCCAATTTCCCTTTCCTACCTTACAACCCTGCAGCTGGTCCACAGTCTCTCATTCAACAAAGTCCTAAAATATCCCAGCCACCAGCTGTACCGCTTATCTGATTCTCTCCCCTCTCAGCTTTTATTATGTTCACTAACTTGGTCTCCTGATGTCTTTTTAAATTTCCTTTTCACTTTGCGCGTTACAGTAGAGAGCCGAGGGCTGGAAGGGCCGAGAACTCTCCCGCCTTTCTCCTTTGTTTCTAGCCCTGTGCATCTCAGACCATTCTCTGAATTCTGCAGCATAAATGTCCCAGGAATCAGATGGACAGGGCGGGAGCAGCAGAGATGCAAAGCAGGCAAAGATAAAATTTCATTAGTGAGAAAGGGACCGAGAAGAGAAACCTTTAGGACACAGACATTCATATAACTCTCCTCAACACACTTAGTTGAATCAAAGAATAACAGCTGATTAACTTGTGAATAGTATTTCCCAAATATCATGGTCCGTATTTATTTAGGGTTTACTCTGCACCAAACACACATCTAATCTCTTAACATGCAGAATCCCAGTTATTTAACCCGACAACCTGGAGAGGAGGAACCCTTATTTTTCTCACTTTGTAGAAGTGGAAACTGAGGCACAGAGAGGTTACGTAGCCTGCCTGAAGTCACACAGCTGGTACGTAGTGGCTTCATTTAAATTTTATCTATCTATTTATTTGAGAGACAGAGACAGTGATAGTGACAGAGAGAGGCCAGGAGCAGGGACAAGAGGGAGAATCAGGTTCCCTGCAGAGCAGGGAGCCCGATGCAGGACTGGATCCCACGACCCTGACATCATGACCTGAGCCGAAGGCAGATGCTTAACCGACTGAGCCACCCAGGCACCCCGTAGTGGCTTCATTTAGATTCAGACCCACAGTATCTAACTCCAAAGCCTGGACTTTTAACCACAATATCAGTAGAGTACTCCCCAAACCCTTGGGATCCATTTGGTCCAATTTATATTTTTCGACCTACTTTGTTCTTTGGCTGGGTGTCCAAAGATACATTTTTTGATGATTTCCACGCTGTGGCATTTGCTTCCCTTGCAGAGCTGCTCGTGACATTTTTATTTGTTGGTCCCCTTCTTAACTTGACACCTAGAGACACATGTGGTCACTGTAACTGTATGAAAACCTTTTTTTTTTTTTTAAATGAGTCCACCCACAGGTTTAGATCCTTCCCTTCTAGAATGCCTTGCTCCTGTCACTAAAGGGTCTGAGAAGTAAGACTTCCCTGATTCCCATAATGAAGGGAAATTAAGTCATGAATCCTTCTGGTTTGTTTCCTCTTTATTCAACTGGACAGAGGAATCTTATTACCGTAACAACTTTGGCCTTACTTTGTGAGTTTAACTTTTAGGTTTACTTAAATTTCCCCTAAGCAGGTGGAAGGAAAGAGGCTTACTCTGTTTGCGGGCGTATTCTGCTGCTTTGGGTGCTGTTAACATGGCAAAGGGATGCAGGGAGAGGCGGAGAGGTGGAGCTCGGGGAACCTGGAAGGAAAACAGTCCTCTTTTTAACACCTGCTAGGTGTAGCGCTTGGTCTGTTGAACCAGCCCACAGTTCTTAGACAGCACCAAGCACCTGCTGGGGAGCCTCACGTTTCACACGGCATGCACGTTCGTACTTTGTCTTTTGCGCCCACTCTTGGTCCTCTTTGCCCAGGATGCATTTTCACACACTGATGCTCTGCATATTGTTGCCTTTTACCTGGGATAACCATTTGCTCCTTTTCTGCCTAGAGGCTCCTACTTTTCCTTTGAGATGTAGCTCACGTATCACCTTTTCTGAGACATCTGCCCCGTGTCTTCCCACCCCCACTCTCCTGCACTGGCACCCCGCGCCCCCACCTTACCCTAAGGCAGAATTACTGACTCACTCGTCTGGAAACTCAAAGCATGCACTCACATAGAGCAAGCCCAGTGTTGTAGTTAGTTATAACCCACTGCCTGCTGCACTGGAAGCTTCTTCAAGGTTAGGACTGTCTCCTCATTCCTTCCTTCCTTCAACAAGTTCTCAGTGAGCACCTACCATGGGCCAGGCCCTGTGTCAGGAGCTGTGGTCACTAAGACAGACAAGGCTCCTGCCCTTCTGGAGCCAAGCGAGGAAACGCAAACAGTAAATCATCCACCGTGATGAATTTAATAAACAAACCAAGATGATGTACTAGCAAGTGACTGGACAGCCACCGCTGCAGATGGCCAGAGAAAGCCTCTAGAAAGAAGCAGTGCTTCTTCAGCTGAGCTTTCTAGAATGAGCGGCCGCCGGTTAGGGGACAAGCTGGAGAGGAATGTTCCAGGCAGGGGGAACGAGAAGGTCTTCTTGGAATAACCTGTGTTTCCAGACACAGAAAGGAAGCCAGGGTGGCTAGAGCATAGGGAGAAAGGGGAAATTCTAGATGGGGCTGGGAAGGAGGCAGGCAGGCGCCAGATAATCTGGATCCTTGTGGGCCACGGTACGGAGCTGTACGTTATTCCAGGACTCAGTGGAAGCCATTGCGGTATTTTTAAGCTCCAGTGTGATGAGGTCTGACTTCAGTTTTTAAAAAGATTGCTCTGGCTGCCATGTGGAGAACGGGTTGGAGTGTGGAAACAGGGAGCCCAGTTAGCGAATTTAACCTTTTCTCTACAGTGCCTTAGAGAATGCCTAGTACATAGGAGGCCCCCAGGTGTCATTGACTAGTTGAACGACTAGCATTCTAGCCAAGCAATAGTAGTTAACAGCATACACTTTAGGGTCAAACAGGCTGTATGTGAGTGCAGGCTGCACCAACTATCTACAAGATGTGTGACCTGGGGCATGTCACCTAACTCCTCTGTGCCTGTTTCTTCATGTGATAATAATAATACTGGTAATGAACTTATAGGGTTGTGGCAGGAATTAAAGTTAGCATATGTAAAGTACTTAGAATAGTGCCTGGCACATAGCACAATATATTGGCTTTAAAATTAATGATAATAATAATTATTATTTTTTGATAATAATAATTATTATATTTGTTATAATCATCGTCATCTCTCTTTATTGTGTAGAATAACCCATGGCAACAACTTGGCCACCATTTCCTTTACAAGATCCTGCTTGGAAATAACTAATCAAATAACTAATAACTAATCCGAGCCAGGAGGCCTGAAGTAATTAATACCCCTCTAAAAGATCAATCATTTCCTGCTTTCTCACTGAGGGAGATTCAAGCTTTATATTTATAGATGCTCTAGTTCCTTATCCACTGGGGAAGATAGAACCTGATGATTTTAAAGATCACTTCCAGTTCAAATATTCTATGAGTCCTGATAATCTGATGGCTCATGCAAGAAGTTCCTATGGCTTCCTGTGTGGCTTATATGAGAAATTACTCTCAAAGTAGGATGAAAATAAAATCCTAAACCGAGAATTGATCATACATTCTTTTTTTACCTTAGAGCTATTTACTAATATCATCATTGTGTCAATATAGAAGTATTATTACAATTGTTATTTCTTCATTCATATTCTTATTAAGTGCTCAATTATATCCAAAGCCATTCAACAAAAATTTCTTCTAACTGGAGGTGGGAAGAGAGAGAGAAGAAGATGGGGGATGTCATATAGGAACTTGCACAAGAAACGACCTGGATACATCATCAAGAGATGAAGAGTATAGATTCCTTTTTTTATTTGAGAGAGAGAGAGCGCGCATGAGTGGGGAGAGGGGCAGAGGGAGAGCGAGAAGCAGACTCTCTGCTGAGCAGGGAGCCAGGACCCCGGGATCATGACCTGAGCTAAAGGCAGATGCCTAACTGATGAATCCACCCAGGCGCCCCAAGGATGAAGAGTATAGCCAGTAATCTTCATCTGCCTTTCAGCCTGAGCAGTAACTTATTAAAATGTCATTTGGTATCACTGAGCCAGAAGGTAGAGAATTTCTGATTCTAGATGTCAAAGCAATTGAACATATGCTCATGAATACCATATTTTCCAAAGCAAAAGCAGGGCACGTGGTCCAGAAAGACAGCTTGTACTGTCCAATAAGTTTTTCAAGTGTGTTTGGGATGGTGCAACATCATATTTTCTAAACATTTTAATATTAGTAAAGAGAGAAGGCAAATTTCAAATAGGAAGAGTACTGGAAAATCTAGGACTTGACTGATTATATCCTATAGCAGCTTTTCTAAAAATTGAGGCTCTGTGTGAATTTAAAAAAACAAGAAGAAGAAAGAAAAATGACCCAACCAAAAAAAAAAAAAATAGAAGATTTTTAGCAGGCACTTCACAGAAGAAGAACATAAAAATAGTTGTTCATTGGTAATCAGAGGAATGTGAAGATCACGGCCACCTAACAGACTGACAAACTTAAGAAGCCTGAAAATAGCAAGTGTTGGTAGCAGCCAGATAAGCTCATTGCAGGTGGAAGTGTACATTGGTATGACCATTTTGGAAAACAATTTGGCTTTATGCAGAGTTGGAGATGCACATGTATCTGATGGGATGTGCATGGCATCTATGATGTAATGATGTGGCAGTTTCATGCCTAGGCATAGGCCACACAGAAACTCTTTTACTGGACATAAAGAAACATATAACAGAAATTATCCAAATGTCTAAAACGGAAGAATATATAAAGAAATTGTGGCATACTCCTACAGCGGAATGCTATGTGCAGTGAAAATAAACTATGTGTAACCATAGGGATGAATTTGTGCACCATAGTGTTGAATGACAAAAGAAAGCCATGGAATAAAATGTTTGCTTCACTTATAAAGACTGCTTTTTATATGACTTCTATCAAGTTCAAAGAACATGCAAAACTAAACAATATATGGGTGAGACATGCATATGTGGTAAAACTCGAAAGAAAGACAAGAAAATTATAAACCCATGATTCCAGATAGTAGAAATGTGGAGCAACAAGAAGGGTAGGGGCTGGAGAGGATGCACGGAGAGCTCCCAAACGGTTGATACTGTTCCATTTCATCCCCTTGGTGGATTTGTTGTTTGCTTGGGTTTTATACTTTAAACATATACCATAAGTATTCATTTGGACATAATGGATATCGAAAGCATGGTTTTCCATCTCCCTTCATGAAGATCTGCCAATATTGAGCTTTTGTTTAAACCTAATAGGTCCCTCTCCTTATCATGAAAATGCTTTTTCACTTCTGTACACTTCAGGCTGGATCAGCATCCTCCAAGAAGAGAAAACACTTGGCAGATTATTGTAGTAAGCGCCTAGAGGCTGGGGCTGCAGAAGGGTGTGAGGTGGGAAGATGTGCCTGCTGCAAAGTCGATGGACTCCTGTGGATGGGAAACAGGAGCGGGGGTGGGTTTGGAAATAAAAACACTTAATGTTGAAGGCTCCCCACCCCACGCCAGCATCATGCACCTGATATGTGTGAATGCTCAGAAGGACCTAGTATAGTTTGGAAGTGTAATCATGCATATTTACACATAGGGAAATTGGGAATCAGAGAAATTAGGTAACTTATCCAAGGCCACACAGCTAGGAAGTGGCAGAGCTGGGACGGAACACCGATCTGTCTGCCTCTGCAGAACCTGTTTTGGACTCAGGATGGAGTTAAATGATGGCCCCTCAGACTCTGGGGTGTGGCTGCAGAAAGAGAGAAGGAGTAGAGGTTCTGATGGTCTCCAGCCACCTCTCCTTGTCTTCCTCCTCTCTCGGTTACACTAATTTTTACTCTCTCTGCTTCCCTTTCCTTTTTCCCTCTTTCTCTGACAAATGGAACTGAAGAAAATTTCTATTGCTCGCTTGCTGTGTTGAGGGCAGATTTATGCTCCTTTTTCTTCAGCTTGAAATTGAGTAGGCGATTTTATATTTATCTGAAGCTAATCGTAAATACCGTCATTTGTGTGAAACCCTTAGTTGACTTTTTTCTCTATAGGTCCAAGGTCTTCAGCAGAAAAATGGCTCCCTGTCGTCAAATAGCAGCTCCCTCTCAGGAGTAGAACCTGAGGATTATAGAATTGGTGAACGACAGTGGACCCGTGATGCCTTTCTGTCACCAGGTGGCAGCAAATACTCCTGAAGAAAGCCCTCAAGCCTATGCACAACCCGTATTATATCATGCCTCCAATTCTAGTGGCCGGAACTTTTCCATAATCTAATTAGTATTCTACAGGGCTTTAAGCTCTTGCTTAGAGAGGATTTTAGCTGTTGCTTAGGAGACATGTTATCTAAAGGAATCAAAGTTTATTCAGATATATGCAGCCATTAGAGAAGAATCTTTGTCAATAACTTCTTTCGAACAATTTTTTTGAAATTATGTTAAACCTCGAAAGACTGTTTTAAAATAGCTCTTACAATTTAATCTTTGAAATGCTACATTTCCATAGAGAGGTTCTACTAATTTCTTGTTTAAGATGTGGAGGAGGTCCCTGAATTGAACTGATATATAGCCGCAATAGAAAGGCCTGGGCTGGCATTCTTGAAGCTGGAGGATCTTGTGAGGTCCGCAAGGGTAGGTGATCCTTAGACTCTGTATTTGTAGCTCAAATGGTATTGTACCCTTTGTGATAATTCAGTGTCTAAAATAGGCAAAGCTTATATTATGTTAATAATATATAAGGATGCTTGATGAGCTATTTAATTATTTAGAGCAGTAGTTCTCAACCAGCTGTGGTTTTGCTTCTTAAGGGACATTTGGCAAAGTTGAGAGACGTTTTTGGTTGTCACACCGGGGGGAAGCTATTGGCATCTAAAAGGTGGAGGCCAGCGATGCTGATAAACATCCCACAATGCATAAGACAGCCCCCCGGCTCCACCCCTACACACACAACAAAGAATTATCTGGACTGAAATGTTGAAAAACCTTGATTTACAGGAATATAGAGGAAAATCAGGTATTCAAATCCCAAGTACCAGAACCTTAACTATAGTTATTGTCTTGAGGTTACCATGTGCCAAGCACTAAGGGCTTTACTGGTACTGATTCACCTCATTTCCCACAATAATCCCATTTTCTAGTCCCTGTTTTTATGATAAAATCAAGGATGATGAATTTAGAAGACTTGCCCAGGATTCCTCTGCTCAAAGTTGGTTCAAACCCAGGCAGCCTGGCTTCAGAATCCTCATGCTGAACCCTTACCCCAAGCTGCCTTCCAGTTACGAATCAATAAAGGAGCTGACAGTCATATCCTGTAACAATATACAAATGCAGGTGTTTGAAGGAAAGCTCCCTCCATGAGGATATTATCTATTTCCCTTTCGAGCTGGTCATTGTGTAGTCCATGTGCACATCTGGGCTTTTTGATTTTGGTCAGCGATGTGAGGACAGAGACTGTGCATAACCAAACAGAGAATGTGCTGAATAAAGTCTCTTTACTGAATAAGTGAAAGATGGGGTGGATAGATAGAAATTGGCCAGCCCACCTCTAAACAGCATGGCTTCCTAGTCTGGCCCTTTAAAATGAACCTGGCTACTTGGTTACATGGCCTGAGCTACTTGGGCAACCATGTTTGCAAATCTTCTTGATTGATAACCCAACCAAGACTGGAAGGGTTCATAGGGCCATCCCCTCCAGGATGTGATTTTCCGTATTTGCCCTTTGACCATGTGAGTTGAGGCCAACCAGTCAGGGCCTGATGCCTGCCCTAGCCATCCCCAGGCACCAGAAGATGTGGAAAAACACAGTGGCTGAACCAGAAGGTGTTGCTATTTATGTGTATATATTGGGGGGTGGGTTGGGGAAAGGGGAAAAGAGGGCAGTCTGGAAGGGAGACCCACGAGAAAAGCTATCTTGTCTGACTTGTTCACCATTATACCCCTTGTACATAAATTATATTGAATGAATGAGGTTGAAACTAGGGTGATCAGAGGAAAGGTGCTGATGTTCTCTGTGATCAAGGGACCTTGAGTCTTAGGACGAGAGCCAGCTTACATAGGGATTAAGGTGATGGGACAGTCAGATTCCAAGTTATAACACTTCTTAGTAAATGCTTGACTCTTAAGCTGGACCTGGTGAGCTCTTGATTTTATATGACCCCACTGTTCGCTGTATTGTCCATGGGTAAAAGAACAAGGGGGGGCAGGCATTTCTGTGGTCATAGCCCTGCCCCTGCCCTGGCCTTCCTGCCAAGTCCGGGTGGGGCATCGGAAGTGACAGTGTGAGCAGAAAGCTGGGTATAAGGGTATGGATTCTCTCTCTTCCCTCCCTGCACACCCCTTCTGCACTACCCGCCCTGTCTCTTCCCTTTTCTAGAGGTATCTAAAGGTAAACCAATCGGTAGTTCACCTCTAAATGCCAGCTTGTATTTAATGTTTACTAAATGTGCCTACGTCCATAAAGAGCAAAAATTGAACTGGCTATAAAGATCATTCAGAATATTCAAAAAAATATTTTTAGATCGGTATATGGAAACTCAAAGAAGGACAGGGACCTAGGGCTCCGTGGAAGTGGTGTCAGAGCTCAGGTCACTGGACTTCTGATAGTTGCTTCTTCTACTGCTGTGATTCAAAGGACTCTCATGTGAAGGAGAAGAGTGGTAGTAACGAACTACAAAATTTATCATGAGATTGAACCTTGCAGATCTTCTCCTAGTGCTAAATGTTCTAGTACATCATGCAATAATAGGAACCCCCGGACTTGCCAAACCTACATTACAAAATGTGTAGGTGAGAAATTCTGTTCGCCTGAGACAGAGGCAGAATCTAGACCATCAGCCTGGTGCCGTATTTGTTGCCTCTACTCAGTCTGACGCAAAATACTTGTTGTTATTACTGCCAGAGCCCTCACGTAAGGAAATCATTTTACAAAGAGTTGTTATCCGGGTAAGATATGGTTACATCCGGTTTTGTACATTTTGATAAAAAAACTGTTGTTTCATGCGGTTGAAAATGTTAAAAATACATTATAAATTTATAAAATAAATTTTCTCTAAAAATCCCTTTTATTGATAGTGTCGGATCACCCCTACCTTAGTAGCCCCAGAACTGGTAGAAGAATCAGCTCCATACATTTTAAAGACTTCCTCAATTGGGATACTGTTCTGTTAAAAAAAACCCAAAACAATAGCACCAACAAATGCATCATCATATCATGGTTTTTCTTACATTACAAAACAAAGCAATTACAGCTCCGCTATGTCTAGTATCATGCCTGGATAGCATGGGCACTAAATAAATAACTTCTGAATAAATGGATAGATCAGAGTCTACAGTATCTAATTATATATGTCTTTCATTCTGGCTGTTTGCTTTTTAAATAAATGTTTTCACAATACCATATAGAAGTCAAAGACTTTTTACTATATCTTTAAAACTGAAACATTTAATATTAGTAAATCCTAAGCATTCAGAAAGATCGGTTGAAAAATAAAATAAATATGCATTAATATAAAAATGCACATAATAAATATAAAATCTCCATATATTCAAATAGTGTTCTTTTCCTTACCATTAGGATTCCAGCATAAGATGATAAAATCATTGCTTCTCTTTCTTTCCGGTTTGGATAAACAGGTCTGTCATGAAATGGCATTTTCCTAAGGGGGAATATGAAAAAATAACAGTGGAAGGTTTATTTTTGTTCTTTTTGACACCTGGTAAGCTTATAATAATAATAATCCATAATTAATCTCCAATGGCCATGTGTTATGCACTTATTTACAAAACTGAGGTGATCAGTCTGCCATCAGTAAAGTACATACTTTGAATTCTGAATCTTCTAACAATGGTGGTGAATTTGCCTTCTGTCTATGTTTTCACAGCTCTCAAACACTGGCCACTATGGTGGACAATTATGGTTTTGCCAACCTGTATCCTCTTCCCCTTCTTGTGGCAGAACTCTCCCTTCTTGCTGGGGAGAACTGCCTTACCCACTGTAAGCCTATCTGCTTCTAGGGAAGCCACAAACACCCCTAGATTCCACGGGTGGAAAATACACTGTGGACTAAGCTGGTCAGAGTATTCCATTCCTCTCACCCTCAACCTCTGGACAAGTCAGGGGCTGAGACACAATTGAGACACAATTCTGTGACTTCTTTCTTAATCTATTTTCCTATGGACTGAATATTGTGATAAAATGGGCTAAAATTAAGAATAATGTCCACCGCTGGGCAGCTCAACCAGTTAAGCACCTGACTCTTGATTTCTCGGGGTCCTGAGATCAAGGCCCATGTTGGGCTGGCTCTGTGCTGAGTGTGGAGCCTGCTTGGGATTCTCTCTCTCTCTCTCTCCCTCTGCCCCTCACCCTGCTCACACATGCCCTCTCTCTCTCTCTCTCTCTCAAAAAAAAGAAGAATGTCCACCCAGAGGAAATAGTCTAGAAGTAAATCCTGATGACATGATTTGAGTTTTGAATCAAGCCATGCCTAATGTAAACCTACCCCTGGACTTTTCAAATAAAGTTAATAAATTCCTACTCCCCTCCCATTTGGCGGTGTGTTTAAGTCTGTTCAAGCTGGACTTTCTGCTTATTACAACTAAACCCTAATTGATATAGCTATCCAGGACAAGGTATGTGTTCTAAGGCAATGGAACAGAAAAAATAGCTGGCCTCTGGAAGAAGCTATTAAATCCTGGTCTCATTAGTTCCTTATTCTTACCAACTGAGTGAGTCTGCCTGGCACACATGAACATGCTGATAATCCTGGAAAGGATTCGAACAGCTGTAGTTCAAATAGCTCAGCTCAGGGATCTATCTAGTTAAATGCTTCAGAAATTGTGTTTGATAGTCCTTTGAAAACAACCGCAGCCTTTACCCACAGAATTGACCATTTTAAAAAATCACGACACATGCACAATAAAGCACAGTTATATTTCTAAGACACAACATTATGTGTGAGAAAGATCATCTGACAGAAATCAATCAGCAGAGTTGCAAAGTATGTAAACTTGTCTATGTTGACAACTGCGGGGTTTCTTCAGGTATCTAGCTGGCGAGGGATACTCACCCTGCAGCGTTTTCAAATCAGAGTGCCTCATGGTGGAAGATGCCAGACAGAAGCTTTCTCTATCGCTACTCATAGTCATACATTTAAAAAAGAAGAAGGAAAAAATACTATTTCAACTCACACTTTTTCCCACTCCAGCCAAGTTAAGTCTTCTGAGTGATCCAGCCATTGCAAAGCAACATTGATGGCCAAGTCATAGTGTGCCTGGAAGCAGGAGGCAGAGACAGCAAAGGGAGGGGCTTGGACATTGCCTGGAGCACCCCCTGGACCCAATGACAATGGCATTGTTAAGCCTAGGCTATTATTTTGTCATGTCCACAATGTGAGGACCATCTTCTATGTCCAGTAACCTGATGCTCAGACAGATTATTTAGAGATCTTCAGTCATTACGTTTTCCTCTCACTAGGGCTGTTTTTTAATTTTTGATTCACGGTGACAGGAAAAGAAAGGATGGATTCTTGGAAAGAAACTAGGGATAGGGGGGCACCTGGGTGGCTCAGTCGGTTCAGTGTCTGCTTTCAGCTCAGGTCATGATCTCGGGGTCCTGGGATCGAGTCCCACGTCAGGCTCCCTGCTCAGTGGGGAGTCTGCTTCTCCCTCTCACTCTGTCCCCTCCCCCCAGTCATGCTCTCTCTCTCTCTCTCTCAAATAAATAAATAAATAAAATCTTAAAAAAAAAAAGAAACTAGGAATCAGGGAATCTAGATTTAAATCTAGATATTGCCACAACTCACGGTATATCCTTGGGTAAGCAACTGATGTTCTCAGGGCCTCAGTTTCCTCAAATTTTAATAGAAAAGAGTGAAGGTGGGGGAAGAGGGCCACAGAGAATGATTTTCAATTCTGTGAGCGAACATCAGAAATGCACTCCCAGGAGCACAGGAGAGTCAGGGGGAGATTAGGAGGCTTCTGAGGGGAGGTCCCAGCGGAACTGGGGCGTGAAGAACAGGACGAGGAGAATTCTATAGGTGAAGAAGGACATCCTGGGTGGAGGGGCCAGGGTGAGCAAAGGACTGGAGGTAGATTCCAACTGAGTGGCTTGCTAAGAGTCCTGTACACAGTAAAAAGCTGAGGACCGATTCGAATGTTTATTCCTATGCTATTGACCATCTTTCTGGTAATTTCTAAGCATATTCACCTTGTCCCTGTCAAAATTTTCCTTTTCTCTCCACTCTCTCCCCACCTCCAGAAAAGGGAAGGTTGGTTTTGTTTTGGGGGTTTTAGATGGGTTCTAAGGTTCTAACACTGTCTAAACAATGTGCAGTTGACCCTTGAACGCCCAGGGGTTAGAAGCACCAATTCCTGCAGTCTAAAATCCTTTTATAACTTTTGACTCCCCCCAAACTTAACTACTAATAGCCTGCTGTTCACTGGAAGCCTTGCCAATAACATAAACTGTCGATTAACACATATTTTATATGTTATATATATTATATATTGCATTTTTATAATAAAGTAAGCTAGAGGAAAGAAAATGTTATTAAGAAAATCATAAGATGGGGCGCCTGGGTGGCTCAGTCATTAAGCGTCTGCCTTCGGCTCAGGTCACGATCCCAGAGTCCTGGGATCGAGCCCCACATCGGGATCCCTGCTCCGCGGGAAGCCTGCTTCTCCCTTTCCCAGTCCCCCTGCTTGTGTTCCCTCTCGCACTGTCTCTCTCTCTCTGTCAAATAAATAAATAAAACCTTAAAGAAATAAAACACCAACCATTTAAAAAGAAAAAAAGAAAATCCTAAGATAAAATACATTTGCAGTACTGTACTGTATAAAAAAAATTCCGTGTATAAGTGGACCCACACAGTTGAAATTCGTGTTATTCAAGGGTCAACTGTACTTATTTCTTTCAGCAACTAAACCAAACTAGAAAGTGAACAACAACAAAAAAGAACCATGATCAGTGGTTGAAACCTAATCCAAAGGTTGGTGTGTGGACCAGCCACCTTGGCATCTCCTATTTGCTCATCACAAATGCAAATTCCCAGCCCCACCCAAACCTCCCGAATCAAAAGGGCCTTGCACTAAGACCTCATTAAAGCTTGAGAAGCATTTATTTAATTGATTTAATTTCTCCATTTAACGTGCACAGGGAAGCACTTTAGAACCCCAAGGCTGAACTGCTTATACGGCTCCAGGGACGTCAGGCAGGGGGAGGGGCGGGGAGAGAGACTTTCTTCCTTCTAAGTGCAAGAGGAGTAAACAGGTAAGCATAAAAAACGCTGAGGGTTTACTCATTTGTTTTGAATTAGATCTTTATATAATTTCTTCCTTAATTTCTGTGAAGTGAACTTCCATTACATAACGTGAATCTGAGTTTCAACATGAATAATGAGGAAAGATTTTAGGATTGTTCATTCATTCTGTGGTTTTCTCTATGAATGCAAATGGTAAAAAACAAAAGAAAACGTTATTATATTAGAGAAATACATAAGTCATTTTGTCAAAAAAAATTTTTAACATCATGTATCTAACATTTAACCTTTCACTCATTTGCTTTTTAATCTTTTCTGGGAGAGAAAGAGCAAATAGCAAAAGTCTCATGACTTATTTTTTCTCATTCTTTTTGCTTTCAGTGTAATGAGTCGAAAAGGCCATGTGGAGGGCCCTAGGATGAGAAGATGAGGAAGAGGACATTCTGGGAGGATCGAGATTAGCCTTGTTCATGATCTACATTAGATCCTTGTTCCGACCCCTGAACACAAATAACACAAATGTGACTTGCATTGGCATGCCTTTCTTTACCATATCATCTAGAAAGGTGAGTTGCCTTCTTCCTTTTGGGTCAAATTCATTTTCCCGAAGTCTGATGCCAATATAATCTCCCCTTAAAAGCAAGAGAGCAGCATTGAACCATTGGGAATGAGAGGGGAGCTCTGTCTGCAGAAGAGCATTCTTCCCAGTCCCTCCCTCCTCCACCAAAATACAAAGTCACTGGTGCCTCTGGTAGCTCAACTGATACTCATTTTGATTTAAATAGCAATCCTGCAATGTATAGATTTTAAAACGTCTAACCACTAAGAACTTCAATCACATTTATCTGAAAATAAATATTCACATAGGAACAGAATTGATAGGAACGCCGGGGGGTGGGGGGCGTGACACATTCCCACATGCAGAAACGATTTCCCAAAACCAAAAGGATTGAGACCCACTGTTTAAAACAAAGATTCCCTCGGTGGGGCGCCTGAGTGGCTCAGTCATTGATCGTCTGCCTTTGGCTCAGGTCATGATCCCAGGGTCCTGGGATCCAGCCCCGCATCGGCTCACTGCTCCCCCATCTGGCTCCCTGCTCGCAGGGAAGCCTGCCTCTCCCTCTCCCACTCCCCCTGCTTGTGTTCCCTCTCTCACTGTCTCTCTATCTGTCAAATAAATAAATAAAATCTTAAAAATAAATAAATAAATAAAACAAAGAGTCCCTTGCTGCCCATGTTAAACTCAGAATGTCCAAAGTTGAAAAATTCCAACTATATGATGTTCTGTACGGATGTGTTCTCTTGCCCGAAGGCCTTTTTTCCCCCATTAGAATGCAAATACCCCGAGGAGGAGTTATGCATAAAAACAAACCAGGAATTCTACTTCAGTGTGTCTTGTACAATACTTTCCTAGCGGCCCTGGCAGGAGGACAGACAGGAAGAGGAAGAGGGACCCGATGAAGGAAAAAGGATTCTGGGTCCCCAGGGTCCATCTGCACAGACCCACACTTGGACCTAAGGCTGGTTCTGTTTTCAAGGTCTTTACCATGCACTTTGGGCAAGCCACTGCCAGGGCGGAGGGGGCCGGGGGGAGTAAGTTTGTGTCTGGTTCCCAAAAGCTCTTCTGAGTCATTAAGCTAAAATTGATAAAAATTCTCAAGTTTTGCTTTCTAATTCCAAGATACTCTATTTAAAGTAGCCTAACTGTATTCTTTGGTTATAAAATTATACTTATATCAGTTTTGAAATTCCAATTCTACATGGAGGAATTGACATTTCTGATAACAATTTTTTTTATTATATTATATTGGCCTCCAAACACATACATGTAAATATGTGTAAAGTCATATGTTTTTTATTCCAGGATTTCTTAAGGACTTGTTTAAAAATAATTACCATAGTAGGCAGAGAAAAGACATTTGATGGGGACTGTGAGAAGGTCTTTGATCAAAAGGATATTATTGTTGTGCCTATAACATATAAGAAATAGAATAGCCTTTTCCCCCCTTTTTATGTGCTCTGTGATTTTCACCAACCTCTTAAAAAAGTACCAAGTCACAGAAAAGCTACCACAGGAGAAAATTTTTTTTTTCCAGGGGAAAACTTGACATTTTGTTTGGTTTTTATTTTTTTTTAAAAAAAGTTCAGATGTCAAGAGAAAGGAGATGAATTATTTAGTCGGTAAGACTAACAATACCAGCGGCAAAAGCTGCAATTGAAATGCTGGGCCCTTGGGTACATTTTGCAGAAATCTTTCCTATATCTTTTACCAACAGGGCCCTTTTAAAGGCACATCCTGGCCAGTACAGGCAGGATGGGGGCTCAGCTGTTAGGCTCTAGAATGGGGATGTCATGTCAATGAGCCCCCTGGGCTGGGGGCTCAGCTGTTAGGCTCTAGAATGGGGATGCCTCTGATAGGCACATATGCACGATCCTGGCAGAAACATCCTCCCAAGAGAGTCAGCATCCTGCTTTGCACCACATGTGAGACTTCTCAGGCAGGAGGCAGAGACTAGATCATCTGGCTTTCTCCTGTAGTGCAGGAATAGATTCTTCCTCAGATTTTTACCCACCCCCACCTCCTGCCAATATCCAGACCATCTATGACCTGAAACCCACCGAAGGCCGAGTGTAATAAACAAAAATTTATTCTCAATCATACTTACAGGAGCTTTTTCATTTCCTTCTTTAGGAGCTTTCTTTCCATGATTAAAGGCTTATCGAGCTGAGCAGGTATCTGTAGGTTACACTGTACCTGGTATCCTTGGGGAAGACCCAGCCTCTCTGAGCCTATAAGCTACAGCAGCAAATCAGAGAGAATTTGAGTTAGGGATGCTATCACTCCAAATACCAGTCATGGAGTCCTAGGCTTTGGAAGGGATCCGGGAGTGTGTAGAGCTCAGACCTCTTATCCAGCAGGTTCCAGATGATAATTAAACTGGCTGGGGGGTGGGAGGGTAGTGCACTGTACCTTGAGTTTGTCTGACACCCCTTATTTTTTCCAAGTTTCCCAACATCCATCATTTACTTATCCTTGCAATAAACTAGCAAGTAAAACAGTCATGGATCATGTAAGAGTAGATGAAACTATTTGGATAGAAGCATCCAAACATGCTGTGATCTGAATATGTAAGTTCTGTGTGTATTCAACATAGTGATTCCCAGTGAATCCACCTTGGTACAATGGCTCATAGTGGAATTTTCTATAGAACCCATGTACAACTTCCTATGGCCAGAAGGTCCTGGAAAGAAGATGTCACCATGGCAAATATGAGGCCATGTCTTCAGTTCTTACCCTCACATTGAACCAGAAGTTGGAATTTAGGTAATGGGATTAAAAGGGGTTTGAAATCACAAAAAGGAGTTTATAAAAAAAAAAAATTATCACTTTTAAATAGGGTGCCCACTGAGAGGTATAAGTAGGTTACCGACTATGTCTGTAATGTTTTATTTCTTAAACAAGATCAAAAGCAAATTGTGATGGTTAATTTTATGTGTCAACTTGGCTAGGCCACTGTGCCCAAAGATTTGGTCAAAAATTATGACAGGTGTTTCTGTGAAGGTGTTTTTTTGGATGAGATTAACATTTAAATCAGTGAACTTTGAGTAGAGCAGATTACCCTCCATTATGTGACTGGGCTTCATCCAATCAGTTGAAGGCTTGAAGAAAGATCGACTTCTCCCAAGCAAGAAGGAATTCTGCCAGGAGAACCCTACCCTGAGTCTCCAGCCTGTCAACCTATTTCTTCCGATTTGGGACCGGCCAAGCCGCTGCAATCACGTGAGCCAATTCCTTAAACTAAATCTCTCTGTGCATGTGTACACATATATACATATATTTTCTGTTTCTCTGGGGAACCCTAATACACAAATAAAAAAAAATGTTAACATTTATTGACTCTGGGAAGATAAATCCACAGATGTTCATTATATTACCTACTGTACTTTTGAAATTGTGCATGTGTTTTTAAATCACTACTATAAATACGGTTGGAATAAATAAAGCTTTAGAAACTTTTAAAAAAAATTGCAGCCTATAAACATTAAGCTTTATTTGATTCAGCTCATCAACAATAAGCAGAGAGAAAACAGGATGTCATTAATTTAAATGACTTCTTCACCAGACCGATTTCATTATATTGGACCATTCTTGTTGCCACTACGTCTGCTTCAGTCTTGGATGGGATGTGGAAAAGATGAAGGTGAAAGGAGGAGGCAAAGTAAGAGCATTCCATAGGAAATGAATGAACCACACAGATAGTAATATAGCTCTCTATGGGAGAGCCCACCTGGAGAGAATACTACAAGCCAGAGAGAGGACCTCGTAGCCTAGAAGGAAAAGCACTGGACTGGGGAGGCCAGATGCTGGGATGTGGTGTCCACTGCACCACTGACTGACTGGTGTGGCTGTGGCCAAGCCTCTTGGCTCTTCTGCACCCCAGTTCTGGGTGTTGGATAAAAAATGATGAGCCTGGCTAACGTCGTCAACAACAACCTAGCACTCGAAACTTCATAAAGGCTAGCACTGTGATTCTTCTACTTCACTAAGTTAGAAAAGCATTTGTTGGTAGAACATTTGTCTTATCTCAATTCCTTGACAAGAGGGTGGGTGGGCTCCCTTAGCTTTGATGCCTTTTTAAAAAGCAAAAGACTTAGCATTTGCTTTAACCCATTCTTGTTTGTAATTTGGAGGCAACCCTTTGATTTTCAGACTTACAAAGGATAAAATATGCGTCTCTTGGCCGCTGTGACAGTTTCCTCTTAGACCCCCGCCCCGAACCATCATTCAATGTGGTATAATATACAAACGTGGAAATCTTAAAAATATGAGCATGTCCCACCCCCAGGAGGTCCAAAGACCCAGTAAACATATCTGCTAGCTGTGTCACCTTGGATAAGTGAATTTGTGTCTCTGTGGTTGTGTGTTTCCTCTTCTGTAAAACAATCATCGAATGATTGGAGAGGTCCCTTCTAGTCGTGGAGTTCAGTGACTTACAGGTATAGAGGAGCTCTGCCTGGTTGAAAGGAGGCCATTTGCAAAGACTATTTAGTTTAAATTTGAATTCAGCCAGTCACTCTTCTTTTCCATCTATAGTATAGAGCTTTAACAAAAAACAAGACTCTGGCTGGAAATACACTCAAAAGAGCTAATGGGAAGAGGTCAGCTGTCTTAGGCATTAGCTCTTTCATAGAAACCAACCCCCCAGAAGTCACAGCCTTGCTCTGTAAGAACATCCTGCCCTGAATATCTGTACACTCCATGCAGATCCCCTGTCTTCTCCCCTACATCTATGATACAGGACTCTCAGATGGTGTTCTATTAGGTGCCCAGCTCTTAACAAATCCCCCTTTCAGAATCTCTCACCAACCAGAGACTGATTCCGGAGCTTTTGTTCTCTCCCTGCTTCTGGAGGCGTGCTGGAGCCCCGAACATCATGGGCTTGGGCTGGTGCTCACAGACATCAGGAAAGCACATGCTTTTTTTTTTTTTTTTTTGGTTGCTAGGAAACAGTGACTGAATGAAAATAATTTGTTTTTACCCAGCCCCCCTCACCCTTGCCGTCCTGCAGGGGAAAGAATGTCATATATTTAGGGCAGGACTGTGATCCTGACCTGGAGTTCACATATCTTTTTACCTGAGTAGGCTTCGGTTTCCTACCTAAATGATTAATCGGAAAGCCGAGAGGATGCGAGAAGTCCTCCCCCGCCCACCACACACACCGGGGGGGTTTATAGCACTTGTCTGCAGACTCAGGAGTCAACTGACTGAGCAGGGATTGCTGGGGAAGCCAAAGAACCTGTCATTCCTTGCACACTTCGGATGCCCAGAAGCACTCAGGATGATTCTACACAAAGTGGTGGGAGTCCTGAAGAACCATCACCCTGATGCAAGGTATCACCATTTACCCCCTGCTAAGTGGTCTCCCTGTTCACACACTTGCCTCCTCGTCCTAAGTACTTCCTCCCCTGCTTAAAGCTTGCTCTCGGTTTCCCACGGCTCTTAGAAGAGGATCGAAATGCACCGTGGCCTTTACGTGCATCAACTCCATGCCCCCGGACAGAGCAGAGTTTGTTCTGGTCCTTGTGCGCCTGGGCGTCCGTATCGCTTCCACTCCTCTCCCCTGCCCAAGTCTCAGGTGTTCCAGGAGTGACAGTAAGAACTCCAGATTTGGATTTTCATAGACTAGTTGTTCACTCCACATTGAATTGATAGTATACCCAGACGTTTCCAGGCTTTGTGAGCCTAAAGTTTATACCATTTGAATTTTATGAAATTAAAAAAAAATGCAGAATTGTGAATACAGAATTGAATGTTTTTTAGAACCATTAATCACACAGCTGACAAATGCCACACATTAAAAAATAGGGAAAAAAATCACAGCATTATCTTTATTATTAACTGAACTAGCCTAAAATTCTCTTTTCTTACATACTTTTTGATGACTTCTTAACATGACCAAGATCTTGTAATATTATTTTCCATTGAGAGATTAGAAAGATAATTCAGTCTTTCTTCGAGTGTGGTTGTTTACAATTGTTTTAAATTATGAATAAAATATTAGAATAAACGAAAAGTTGTTTTTCAGCTTACTGGCTCCCTGTTAGTGATGCCTGCTCTCTAATGTTTGCCACAATTTCCTGCTCCCCCGAGATGCTCCTTGCCCAAGGGACAACCCTGGAGAACTTCAGCCTTGACCTTGGCTAGGCCTGTTCACCCTTGCCTTCCTTCCCCATCTCCCTCCCACCCCAGCAGAAGCTGCTGCAGCTGGTCCGACTCAGCCAAGACTTATCAACTCCAGTGCTCTCCTCCCCAGCTTCAGTCCTTGGAGACCCAGAGAGGGTCCAGGTGCTCAATGGACCAACAGGGGCTGCTGGTTGCCAAGAACCAACACTGTTGGAGGTAAATCTAACAGTGTACCTGCCCTGCCCCAAAGCTGGAGCAGCCACCAGGGCATGGAGGGTGATGCCTAGGCTGCAACTATGCTGCTTCTTCCTGCTTCCCCCATACAGAACTCTTCCAGCCTTTGAAGAACCCAAGAAAGTGAGGAGCCCTTTGCCTCAGCTGCTTTAGCTTTGGGAAAAAAACCCACCTCTTCTTATACTGATTGTCAAGACATTAAATTGAAACAAAACAACACAACCCCCCAAAGCACTTCCATACCACAGTGAGAAATTCTCTGTTCTCACAGCATATCCCAGAGGCAGATGTGAAAATAATATCCATGTTTTATACATAAGGAAACCAAGGGACGAAAAGGGGAGTAATATGCCAGAGAAAAAAATCCACTTTATCAGGTCTGACTCCCCAGGCAATGTGTCTTTGCCAGAGATTTTTGTTTGTTTGTTTAAGTAGGCTCCATGCTCAACATGGAGCCCAACGTGGGGTCTGAACCCACAACCCTGAGATCCAAGACCCGAGCTGAGATCGAGAGTCAGACGCTCAACCGACTGAGCCACCCAGGCAACCCCTTCACCAGACTTTTCAATGTATTCTTTAAACTTCCTAAGATTCTTATAATATTCGGGATATCTGCATATAATATACTGACTTGACAATGTGGAACGTTTCCACAGATTGTAGATAGGAGTTTTTCATCTTCATCAAAACCTATATTTAAATTGCTGAAAAATAACACTACTACATAGTAAGACAATGAAGTGACAATTATGTGATTTTGGTTAAGTTACTCAATTTCTGCACTTTATTTCCCTTTTCTGTAAAGTGCAATGAAAAACTATCTCATAGGTTTCCAAACATTAGAAATGTCATATATAGGGGCGCCTGGGTGGCTCAGTTGGTTAAGCGACTGCCTTCGGCTCAGGTCATGATCCTGGAGTCCCGGGATCGAATCCTGCATCAGGCTCCCTGCTCGGCAGGGAGTCTGCTTCTCCCTCTGACCCTCCTCCCTCTCATGCTCTCTGTCTCTCATTCTCTCTCTCAAATAAATAAATAAAATCTTAAAAAAAAAAAAGAAATGTCATATATATATATTTGGCCTGGAACATCATAGGTCTTTTACAGAATGGTGGTTATTACCAGTACAGTTTTTGCATCTTATTTAGTTGTATTTATTCATCTTTTGTTCTTTAAAAGTATTCTCTTAGTGGGTTTATACTGAATCTCCTTATTTAGATGGTAAGCTTCTAAAGTGTAAACATTATGTTTCCTATTTTTGTGTTCCCCAAATGAGACGCATAGTAATGCTTTGCACCTATTATACATTCACTAAATATTATCTGATATGGGGAAATTTTTTATGTCCTGAATGTACTGTGAATTCTGAACACGTTGAGCAGATAAAATCTTTGCTCTCTCATTTGTAGGCATGTTCTTGCCCTTATTGGTTGAACAATGCGAGGGGGGCGGTTTGTCAGCAGGGATGGACCAGATGGCAGTGTTTTTAGCATTTGCATTTGGTAGGGGAGAAACCTTCATGCACGTATAAATAGTGTACGGTAAGCCAGAATACGTGAGGACAGAGTTTTTACATGAAAAAAAAAAAGAGATGAGATTTAATAATCTTCCCTGTGAACATAAGAGACTGACTTTACTCACCATAGGATTTAGACATGTCTGAGCATATCTGGGCAAGTCGGGGGGATCGTGGGTTACAGAATTGTACCAAGATTCCGTTTGCATCAGTGGTTCTCAACATCAGCTGTACTTTAGAATCACTGAGGAGCTTTTAAAACTCCCCAGATCAATTAACTCAGAATCTCTGGGGGTAGGACTCAGGCATCCATATTCTTTGAATTTCTCCAGGGGTTCAAATATGCCGATGACATGTGAATTACTGACATGTGAAAGATGGAAGAATAGCCTACATAATGCTCCGTTATTGCAGTTATACTAACCTTTAGTTTCAGGGAAAGTTATCTTCACTTCCCAAAAAAGACATGAGGAAGAGATGGCCTGCTTTTCTCCTTTGGTCAGGGTCACACTAGATATGATGCCCAGCACTATGACAGTCAACTTATTACCAGTCTGAAGATGAAGCTACTAAATGGATGAAGGTAGAGCCAAAGAACTTCTGGTTATGGGTTTTTATGTCTTAAAGTTCTTACTTTTAGGGATGCCTGGGTGGCTGAGTTGGTTAAGCGTCTGCCTTTGGCTCAGGTCATGATCCCAGGGTCCTGGGATCGAATCCTGTGTTGGGCTCCCTGCTGAGCAGGGAGCCTGCTTCTCCCTCTGCCTGCCGCTCCCCCTGCTTGACCTCACGTGCGTGCTCTCTCTCTCTGACAAATAAATAAATAGAATCTTTTTTTTTAAAGATTTTATTTATTTATTTGACAGAGAGAGACATAGCGAGAGCAGGAACACAAGCAGGGGGAGTGGGAGAGGGAGAAGCAGGCTTCCCGCAGAGCAGGGAGCCCGATGTGGGGCTCGATCCCAGGACCCTGGGATCATGACCTGAGCCGAAGGCAGACGCTTAACGACTGAGCCACCCAGGCGCCCCAAATAAATAGAATCTTTAAAAAAAAGTTCTTACTTCTAAAATAATTTTTATTTTTAAAGCCAGTTGCAGTTAGAGATTAAGAGTAATTTTAGCAAAAGACATCCTAAGTGATACACTTTCCTAAATGTAGCCCCAAATTCATGCCAGGATCCTCAATAGAAGGGACTACACTAGAAGAGTGAATGAAAATGAAAAGCATATTTGCTTTGTGATCACCATGGGACATTGGGAGCACAAGTTGGTAGCAGGAATGATACCACAGCTTCTGCCAGGATGGGAGCAGTATCAACAGCCCTGAGAGCAAAACTGGAGGCAGCCTTAATTTCAGACATCAGCGCTTGGCCATTAGACATCAGTAGCTTTGACGCAGATGTTTGTAGGGATGGAAACCTTTTCTTCTATCCTCTTAGGTTATGTACCTGAGGCCTGTGATTTAAACTGACAAAAGACAGATTAACAGGAGAAAAGGCATAGCAATTTCTATTGATGTTAATATTTTTTATGGGCATGGAGGCTTCACAGGAAAGTGAAAACCCGAAGTGATTAGGCTCAGGGACTTATATACAATTTCAACACAGGGCAAAAAATTATGGAGAAATACCTGGACAAAGCAAAGTGTGTTTGGGCTTCCAGGGATGATAAATTGTGGGAAAGTGAGTAGGAAATATATGGGGGAAAATAATGGTGAATAATAATTATTTAGCCAGGTTTATTTGTGCAGATTCATCTTGGTGTTATCTCTGTCTTGGGTAATAACAATTGTTCTCTTCTTCCAGGTACAGGAGAGGATACCTTCAAAGGGGAAATTTATGCCCTGCTTTTAGGCAGATGGAGGGCAGCAAGTTCTTCCTGTGTCTGATTTATCTCAATGGCCTTCAAATCAAAATAATCCTTATGCTAAAGTAGTATATTTTGGCATGCTGTATTCTGATTCCCTTCACCTTGACAGTTGATTTTGAGTTGCAACTGTGATATTCTTTGGTGGATACCAGCTGCCATTTCCCTTGGGACCATTTTAGACGTAGCAGCAAGGGCTATAATGTAGGACATTTGGCTGTATGCAACAGAGACATAATTTTTATCTGTCAACTTTAAACACATATCTTATTTCTAGATCATCATGGATCTATGTCTTTTTCTCCCATCAATATTTTTGGTATTAAATGTCAACATTTAAAATATACTACTGTTTTTATATACCTATTTTGACATTTCTTATTACACTGCAAGCCTCTAAAGATGGAATTGCTGTTCTACTCTGTGACCGCCCTCATAAAGGATACAAAACCCAATAGGACAAGGACCCTGCTTTCAAGAAACCAACAGTGAAAAGTGATAGGTGATGCTGCCACCTTAATTTTTTTCCAACTCATGTTTTGGAAGCATGGTAGGGATTGGGCTTACCCAGAGCTCTTATTTCTCAATAAACCTAAGGAGGTAAGTCATCCTGAAATAGTGCCTTTGCAATAATCTTTCTTAAAATGACAAACAACTTAGAAATTAATCTACTATTCTGATAAGAAGGAATAAAAGATCATGCTTCAAGTTACTATTGCTTTCTTATCTAAGAACAAATTTTACCTTAAAAATAAAGGAGAGGGATGCCTGGGTGGCTCAGTCGGTTAAGTGACTGCTTTCAGCTCAGGTCATGATCCCAGGGTCTCGGGATCGAGTCCCGCATAGGGCTCCTTGCTCAGCGTGGAGTCTGCTTCTTTCTCTGCCTGCTGCTCCCCGTTTGTATTCTCTCTCTCTCTGACTAATAAATAAAATCTTTAAAAAAATAAAAAAGGGGCGCCTGGGTGGCTCAGTCGGTTAAGCGACTGCCTTCGGCTCAGGTCATGATCCCAGTGTCCTGGGATCGAGCCCCGCATCGGGCTCTCTGCTCGGCGGGAAGCCTGCTTCTCCCTCTCCCACTCCCCCTGCTTGTGTTCCCTCTCTCGCTGTGTCTCTCTCTGTCAAATAAATAAATAAAATTAAAAAAAATAAATAAATAAAAGGAGAATCCGACTTTAAAGAACTTAGCGTAAGCATTGGGGGAAAAAAAGTCACCGCATTTTGGTAAACTGAACCATTTCCCACCTTCCTTAGATATTTGTAACGTTGAAGCAAGAATATTTGTACAACTCTCCCCAAATAAAATCAGAAAATAGTACAGAAGCTGCTTCTATCAAAGAACACATCTCACCTCCTCCTCCCTTCTGTCACTCGCTCCTTATTTCCCCAGTAGTTGGGCATCACTGATCTCATGAATAGTTGGAGATGGAGCTCTACAAAAGAAGCACCCCCCCTTCACTGGCTCCACGAAACAGCTAGTGAAATTCATCTTGGCATCATGGAATCCGACAGAAGCCCTTTTGATTTTCTTTCTTACCTCAGATCCCCCAGTCACCTGCCAGTTTCTTCTCCCCTTCCTGCTCAGGACCTTGTTTTTAACTGTCAGCTGTACAGGGACCACACAGGAGATTTCAAATGGAGTCAAACTTCTGGAGATGGGGGGGGGGGGGCGCGGAGAGAGAGAGAACGAGCCCAGGGAGGGGCAGGCAGAGGGAGAGGGAGAAGCAGACTCCCCACTGAGCAGGGAGCCTGACGTGGGACTCGATCCCAGGACCCCAGGATCATGACCTGAGCTGAAGGCAGACACTTAACTGACTGAGCCACCCCGGCGTCCCTGGACTTGGTATTTAAGTGTAACCTGGGTTTCCTCAGCCCCATCAGGCTGGCGCAGAGTTCGTAATAGACTTTCAGTTGTAATAATGAGCAGTGCTCATAGACTGGTTCTTTTCCAGAGTTGAGGAAACCCCAGTTTCCCACAAACCCTTCCCCCAAAGCTCAGAAAGTTCCATGGTGTTCTCCTGGCAATCTTGTGTAGTTTTATTCAACCACATCTGTAGTTGGTCTCCTGCTTCCCTGGTCACTGCCAACATTTTCACCTTCACCTCCCTCAATCCGTGTGGCTTGAGACTCAGGTCACTTTCAGCTTCTTAGGACTGAATCGTAACGTCAACCCATATCCATGGGTCAGACCCATCCTGTAGTCACTTCTCTCAGGAATAGAGAAACCACCCCTCACATGCCCGGGTTCATTCCTCCTCATGGCATATCATGCACTATTGTCTGTTGCTCTTGCTGACTCAGACTGTGAGGATTTTGATTTTGTTGGTAGGTTTGTGTTTTAAATAGCCTTCTCTAAGACTTTGTTATAAATCCCTGTGTTTGAAAGCAATCTGAGAACCCCCTGGGATTATACAGGTATATACTCACAAATGACCCCTCTCCTTTTGGATGGTTCTGCAGAATCCTTAAACTAAGCTTGAGTATTTTTACTTGGTCCATTGTATGAATTCCTTCTGGGAGTCTCTTCCATTCCAGAAGCAATTAGATCCCAGGATCCTGGGTGAATATACTCAGGAAATCCTAGATTTGTGTGAATTTGCCACAGGTACATGATTTAGATATTCTCTTTGATATCCCGTTTTTATAAAGAAGGTATATATAGGGAAGTAAATAAGATTTGGGGAGGATAGTCAAAGTAGTTAACTTAATTATTTAAAAAAAAACTTTTCTTTTAAATTTATTTAAAACTTTTTATTTAAATTTAGTTAACATATAGTATATTATTAGTTCAGGGATAGAGTTTAGTGATTCATCAGTTGCATATAACACCCAGTGCTCATTCCATCAAGTGCTCCCCTTAATGCCCATCACCCAGTTACCCCATCATCTTCAGCAACCCTCAGTTTGTTCCCTATAGTTAAGAGTCTCTTATGGTTTGCCTCCCTCTCTGTTTTTATCTAATTTTATTTTTCCTTCCCTTCCCCTATGTTCATCTGTTTTGTTTCTTAAATCCCACACATAGGTGAAATCATATGGTATTTGTCTTTCTCTGACTGACTTTTTTTACTTAGCATAACACCCTCTAGTTCCACCCACGTTGTTGCAAATGGCAAGATTTCTTTCTTTTTGATGGCAGAGTATATATATATATATACCACATCTTCTTTATCTATTCATCTGTCAATGGACTTTTGGTCTCTTCCCATATTTTGGCTATTGTGGACATTGCTGCTGTAAACATTGGGGTGTATGTGCCCCTTTGAATCAGTATTTTTGTATCCTTTGGATAAATACCTAGCAGTGCAATTGCTAGGTCATAGGGTAGCTCTATCTTTAACTTTCTGAGGAAACTCCATACTGTTTTCCAGAGGGGCTGCCCCAGTTAACTTAATTATTGTTACATTTCTTTTTAAAAGCAATTAGTTAAAATGATTCCAGAAATGCTCAAATACACTCTTGCTGAAAGCCCTAATGGTATAGAGAGATATTGAATCACATGTTACAGCTTCCCTCCATTTCCCCAGCAAACTTTTTTCTCTAGTCGTAAGCACTCTGAACATTTCAGTATGTGTCACCGAAGACAGTATACTAAGTCTTTACATACGTAGGTAAATATAAAAACAGTTGTGGCATTTGTTTCTTCTTCTTTTTTTTTTTTAAGGAAGAGATTTTCTGTTTTATTCATCATTGTCTCTCCATAACTGGAGTAATAAAAGGCACATAGTTGTTGCTAAATAAATCTTTTGAATGAATACATGATTGCCTTATACTTCTTTTACACCACTATCTTCTAGTAGACACCTGTGTGATGGGATTATAGCGATATTCTGTGTAGTTTCCCCACCCCCTTAAAAACCCCTTAGAGGGTGCCTGGGTGGCTCAGTTGGTTAAGCGACTGCCTTCGGCTCAGGTCATGATCCTGGAGTCCCTGGATCGAGTCCCGCATCGGGCTCCCTGCTCAGCAGGGAGTCTGCTTCTCCCTCTGACCCTCCCGGCCCTCCCCCCTCTCATGTGCTCTCTCTCTCTCTCTCAAATAAATAAATAAAATCTTTAAAAAAAAAACCAAAAAAACAAAAAAACCCTTAGAAAGCTCTCCTTACTGGGACACATAAATCTATTTATTTTTACTTTTCTGCCTGTCCCATTGTATTACTTCATAAGACATTCAACCGTTCCTCTAGAAAGAGACATTTAGGTAGTTTCTAATTGTTTGCTATGGTAAGCAATTCGGCAGCGGCATTTTTATATAAATATACATTTAACTTTGTGAATAAGCATGTCCCTAAGATAGATTTCCTGCAGCGGATTTGCCGAATCAAAGGATAGGTACATTTCAATATTGATGGAAACCGTTAGAGTGGCTGTCTCTATTTCCCCTTCCTGAGACACTGAGTGTAGAGTCTGATAATCAACTGATTCTTTTGGTGCAATTGGGGGATCACCAGGATTCTGTACCAACAGCCAAGGAGCGATTTTGGCAACTATTTCAGAGTACACTGGACCCTTGGGCTATTGAAAGCAGTCTTTGAACTTCTCGGTTGCAGATTCTGATCCAGAAGGAGATGCAACAGTCTTTGTGCACTTGTGGTTTCTGAGGGAAGCATTTCCTTTCTTGTCTGTGAGGTTTCTTTCATAAAGCCATGTTTTATTCATAATACTTGCAAGACCCACTTTCTAGCCTCAGCAGTAGCTTGTGTTCTGCCCATCGTGTGGTTACAGTGGTTAGTGGGTCAGTTGTAAATATCTGACCTGGACTGTAGGGGGAAAAGCCTTTCCCTCCTTGTCAAAGACTCGGGCAGGGGAAACTGAAACCATTTTTTAATCCTAAAACTCATTCCCTTTGGCTTTCCCAGAGCTTACATAGGAGGAGAGACCTGACCAACTCCTAGTGTACCTCCCGTGAATAGCACCATTCTTGTGGTGTGTTTGAGGAATGAGCCTGCATTCTGTGACTGCTAAGTCTCTCTAAGTCTGCTGTCCTCTCTTGTCCCTGGAATGACCCCACTCTCAACTCCGCAGGACGTGCCATTTTTCTTGAGCTAGGGAATTAAAATGCTATAGTCTTTATGACACTCTATAGCACTTTATGACAATAAATTTTCCATAGTGGGGTAAAGCTGTGGAAAATGAACTCGCACCCTCCGTGTTACATGAAGTAGAGGAGTGGTGGGGAGGGAGGGGTTGGCTGTAAAAATATGTGGAGTTTAGAGATACTTTAGACTTGGAAGTAGGAGGGGAAGGCAGCAAAAACAACAGTTTAGGCGAATTAACCAGAGCACTTGTTGAACGCTTGCTAGTTGCAATATATGCTTCTTTCTTTTTTTTTTTTTTTTAAAGATTTTATTTATTTATTTGAGAGAGAGAGAAGGAGAGACAGTGAGAGAGTACAAGTGGGAGGAGAGGGAGAAGCGGGCTCCCTGCAGAGCAAGGAGCCTGATGTGGGGCTCGATTCCAGGACCCTGGGATCAAGACCGAGCTGAAGGCAGACGCTTAACTGAATGAACCACCCAGGCGCCCCAATATATGCTTATTTCTAAACCCTGTGACAACCCTATGAAGGAATGCCATTTCTTCACTTTAAGATGTGATACCAAGGCTCCAAGAGGCTATGTGACATGCCACAGCCTCATGACTAATAAGTAATTGTGCAAAATTCAACCCTCATTTGTCTTCTATCAAAATCCTGGTGGTTCTCACGATAATGAGGTTTATACCAGTTTACTGCAATAAACAATAAATAAATCTGGATTCAGATTATACTTTTTAGAAAGAATGTGGCTGTTTTCACTGATTTGACCTTAAATCAACTGGCCTAGTGAAGACTATGAAGCCTCTCTCATTTCCGCTTTGGACTGCAAGGCTAAATGTGGCCAGTCTCTGTTTTAGATAATGCAGGAGAGATGTTCCTTAGGATTAAAGTTGTCCGATTTTAGCTTGATACGAAAACTATTCTGAAAAGAAGATATGCAAGAAACACGGGGTAATTCTGCCCAACGATGATCAGATCTAGAATTTGTTCTGCCCGGGTTGTAAGTCAAGCAATCTCTACAACCATGTGACAAGGACTGGTTGTGGCTCTCTGCAGGATTCAGTGATAACATCCTATCCTTGAAAAGAGAATAAAAGCACCTAAAGAGAAATACATGGAAATGGTGCTGTTACAAAGCTTGACAATATCTGTGGGCACCAAGCTGTATGCTGCTGGTACACCACAAGTTTGGGACATTTTAAAATGGTGGCTCTGGATGCAGAGAAGTGGTGATATCACAGACTCACGTGGTCAAGCCGGGGATGTATATGGGGGTCAGACCAAGTTGTTACTGAAGCTTTTCTGTTGAGCATTAACCTCAGCATTGAAGAAACCCTTGTGATTGCCTGGCCAGGTGTGCTTGTGGCCATTCTGAGCCTGGTAGCAGCCAAGGTCCAGGAGGGTAGAGGAACTCTGTGTCTACTCGCTATGCCTAGGGGTGATTGGGAGCGTTGGCTGCAGCTCCGTCTGGCACAGTGGAGTGCAGGACTGGTTGTCCAACCATCTTGCCAGTACGTGGGGCGAAACTTAGAAAACCTGTGAAACAGGAAATTGGTCTTTGGCACCGTCTCCCCCTCGTGCCACACCTCTTTCCTGTGACCCAGAGTAGCTGTCACATTTCTATTTCCTGACTTCCAGGCAGTGAGTTGGGTTAGAGCTTGTTATAGACGGCACGGGTGTTTTGCCATTTATAGGAACTTCTGGAAGCCTTAGCACCCTAGCAATGCACAGGGAGCCTTTCTTACGGTAGAATTTTAGACCCTGTGATACCATGACTGGCAACCTTCATGTCATCCTTTAGGGGTGGAACTCGGAGTTGCTTCTGCTGACACTGAACATGACAATCCAGACCCTAGTGCCTGGAATGTCACTGTGTTTCCCACAAAGACATGTTTTTTTTTTTAAAGATTTTTATTTATTTATTGAGAGAGAGAGAGAGAGCATGAGAGAGAGGAGGGTCAGAGAGAGAAGCAGACCCCCTGCTGAGCAGGGAGCCCGATGCGGGACTCAATCCTGAGACTCCAGGATCATGACCTGAGCCGAAGGCAGTCGCTTAACCAACTGAGCCACCCAGGCGCCCAAGAAAAATTATTATTGACAGGATATGTATTTAATTATAAAGTTTCAATTCACCAGAAAGACAAAACATTTCTGAGTCTCTAGGTGTAGGCATATAGTGTAACAACATTGCCTCAAATATATAAAGTAAAAACGGACAGAATTATAAGAAGAAATTGGCAGATCTACCACAAAATTGAATAATCTGTTTTTCTTTTTTTAGGGGAGAGAGCAAGCACACAAGCAGTGGTGTTGGGGATGCGTAGGGGCAGAGGGAGAAGGAGAGAGACTCTTAGCAGGCTCCATGGAACCACATAGGGCTTGATCTCACGAGCTGGGATCATGGCCTAAGCAGAAATCAAGAGCCCCATGCTTAACCAACTGAGCCACTCAGGTGCCCCCATAACTGGATAATTTTAACACCTTGCTCAAAAGTCATAAATTCAAGCTAAGCAAAAAATGGTAATAATAAAGAAAATTTGAATAACAAATTTAGAAACCTGAACTATTGGTCAGTTATAGACTCTCAAAACAAATAGAGAATACAGTCTTTTTTTTTTTTTTAAGATTTTATTTATTTATTTGAGAGAGAGAATGAGAGACAGAGAGCATGAGAAGGAGGAAGGCCAGAGAGAGAAGCAGACTCCCCGCTGAGCAGGGAGCCCGATGCGGGACTCGATCCTGGGACTCCAGGATCATGACCTGAGCCGAAGGCAGTCGCTTAACCAACTGAGCCACCCAGGCGCCCTAGTAAGCATTTATTTAAAAATGAATTTTCACTGTAATTTTATTTATTGATGAAGAATTTACAACTGTGTTTTCACTTTTTGTTTTTATTTCCAGATCAGCTAGCATTACTAACCTGTCACTGGATCGATCTGGTTCTCCCATGGTATCTTCATATGAGACATCTGTCAGTCCCCAGGCTAACCGAACCTATGTTAGGACAGAGACCACTGAGGATGAACGCAAAATTCTTCTGGTACTGGTCCAGTATCTTTGCTATTTTTGAGCATAAATATTATGTATCTCACTGATTTTTCTTTTTTTTTTTTTTAAAGATTTTATTTATTTATTTGAGAGAGAGAGAATGAGAGAGAGCACATGAGAGGGAGGAGGGTCAGAGGGAGAAGCAGACTCCCCGCTGAGGAGGGAGCCCGATGCGGGACTCGATCCCGGGACTCCAGGATCATGACCTGAGCCGAAGGCAGTCGCTCAACCAACTGAGCCACCCAGGCGCCCTATTATGGCTTTTTAAAAATTTTTTTTTTTAAAGATTTTATTTATTTATTTGAGAGAAAGAGAATGAGAGAGAGAGAACACATGAGAGGGGATAGAGTCAGAGGACGAAGCAGACCCCCTGCCGAGCAGGGAGCCCGACGCGGGACTCGATCCCGGGACTCCGGGATCATGACCTGAGCTGAAGGCAGTCGCCCAACCGACTGAGCCACCCAGGCGCCCCTAAAATCTTTTTTTTTTTTTTAAGATTTTACTTATTTATTTGAGAGAGAGAGACTGAGAGAGAGAGAGAGCATGAAAGGGGGGAGGGTCGGAGGGAGAAGCAGACCCCCCGCCGAGCAGGGAGCCCGACGCGGGACTCGATCCCGGGACTCCAGGATCACGACCTGAGCCGAAGGCAGTCGCCCAACCGACTGAGCCACCCAGGCGCCCCCACAAAGACATGTTTTATCCTCATCTCAGTATTCCTGCTGGAGCTGGCAATAAACTATGCACCAGTATAAACGGTAGTAGAGTCTGTAATAACATCACCTTAGATGTGCTTAGAGAACTCCAAGGGGACTTAGAAGAAATTCGGCATCTGGTTTTAAGTGTGCTTTCAAACGGCTCTGAGTTTACCTATTTTGGGGGGTCTGTACCCCTCTGCTGCCTGGAAAACTATCAGTAGAGACAACCTTTCCTGAGTTGTGATGCACGTGGACTGGTAAATGCACTTTGGCCTATGGGGCTATTGTTGAAATGACATGAGAAATGACTTGCCGGTCTAGTGGCAATTGATGAATAATAGCAAGGTATCTAGAGTGCTCTGTTTTTACTATCTTCTTTTTCTTTCTTTTTAAAAAGATTGTGTTTGTTTATTAATTTTAGAGAGAGAGCGAGCGAGCAAGGGGAGAGGCAGAGGAAAAGGGAGAGGCAGAGACTCTCAAGCAGACCGCGTCCTGAGCATGGAGCCCAGTGCGGGGCTCAATCTCACGACCCTGAGATTATGGCCTGAGTTGGAACCAAGAGTCAGACACTTCATCGACTGAGCCACCCAGGCACCCCGCTTTTATGATCTTATTTTCTAGTTATAGTATTAATGCGCATTTGTTGGAACATGGTAGAAATTACGGAAAAGGTATATCAAAGAAAACTTTCTGGCCTTTAAAACCTTCTTTCTTTGGAAAGATAAGGAAGCCCAAATGCCTTCCATGCCTGTATACTCAACCCACCTAATGTTACAGAAGAGATAAAGGAGAAAATGAAATATGTAAGGGCCAGAAAAATAGAGTTTTATTATTTTTTTAATGGAGTAAATTTTGACCAACAAAATGCTTTTCTTTTATCATTTGACTACGGGAAAATGTATTTGACACTTGACATCTCTGAAAAGATGAAGTTTAGACCTTAAGATTAGCCATGAGGTACCTTTGACCCCTAATCTACAAAAAAGGTTGTTTTCATCAAACTAAAAAACTTGGCAGTGGCAACAAATAACCTCAGCCCACGTCAGTCTCTATCCTTTGGGGGCATCTGGGTGGTGTAGTCAGTTAACCGCCTGACTCTTGATTTCATCTCAGGTCATGATCTCAGGGTCATGAGATCAAGACCTGCATCAGGCTCCTTGCTGGGTGTGGAGCCTGCGTACAGTTCTCTCTCTCAGGGTACCTAGGTGGCTCAGTCAGTTGAATGTGCGACTCTTGGGTTCTGCTTGGGTCATGATCTCAGGGTCCTGGGATTGGGCCTCTTGTGGGGCCCCATGCTCAGCACGGAGTCTGTTTGTCCCCCTCCCGCTGCTCCTCCTCTCTCTCTCTCATAAATAAAATCTTAAAAAAAAAAGATTCACTCTCCCTCTCTCCCTCTGCCCCTCCCATATTTAGTTCCCCTGCTAGAATATGTGCTTCATGAGAAGGGGACCCTATCCATCTTGTTTCTTGCTGTTTCTCTAGGGCTTGGCACAGAATAGGTTCTTAAAAGATCCTATTGAAATAATGAATGACAAAATGAATGAATCTCTATTCTTACACTAGCACCTCATTGTTGATTGACTATTTAATAACTGTTAATGCTATTACTTCTTTATTCTTTTACCAAGTTTTCTTGACGGTTCTTGCATGTTTTTCTTCCCAACAGACTTTAATTGCTTTTTCAAAATGTCTCCCCAATCTCATTTGGCTTTTGATTGAAAAATGCATTCCACTTTTAAATTTGTGAACACTTAGTACATTTGTAATATTGACTTATCATGTGCAAATATGCTACATCTTTCCATTTATTAAAAATAAATCTTAAGTCCTATGCCTAAAAAATTAGTTCCCACTTTTAATGGTAAAATGAAAGGCACGAAAATCACTTATAAGAATTTTAATCTATAAGAAACGAATAAATTTAGGCTTGGAAATCTGGAGTCGTAGGTATTAGTTCCAGTCGTACCCCAGATTGTGTGGCTTCCGGATGCGGTCAAAGGATCAGAGTTCAAACTACCTTGTCCATTATCAGGGGCTGGCTGGAGGGATGGAAGGGGTGGAGGAGGGTGTGTCTGCACTGGTTGGATAAGCTCTAGGTAATCATTATCTTCTTCAAGAAGAGACGAAATATTACCTACATGTCTACAGTGCCTCTTCAGCAATTTGAAAATATGAGTTCTGGAAGCTGAAAGTGTTTTCAATAATCTAATCTGGACTGACATGAGGCTATAGTTTTTAATCTGTCCCACAATGAGAAGATTCATGTTTGGTTGTAAAAATACTGTAGTTAAGTATGGGGAACCTGGACCCTTCTGCAGGTGGCTTATAATATGCAGAATATACACCTTGTGACATTTCTAACACCTGAAATCTGGCTCAAGGTTCAAATAAAGGATTCAGAACCTTTCAACTGCTAGATTACCACATCTCAAATCTTTAGGATAAAGATTTTTTTAAACCACAATTTCTGGGGATGTCTGTTGCTTGGTTATAAAATGAAAGATTTTATTGAATAAATTTTCTTTGACATGGGCTTTGGTAAGTAAATGAACTACGTAATTTTCCAGACACAGGCTCTAAGTTTTGAGTGCTGAATAGTGCTTAAATCCCCCTTTCTGTATAATAGCAAATACCACCCCAGTCCGTTCAATGCCTCCACGATTTCTTCTAGACTTGATATTAATTCTAAAGCCATGTACTGTCTCTGAAAGTGGAATTCTATAAAGAAGATCATTCAGAAAGATGACAGAGATGACAAATACTCTACTGTAAGCCTCTCCATTACAGGGTTTAGATTGAATGAACTCACTATTGTAACCACTGGAACATAGTAGTGTACACATTAATCTGAGGAAAAATTTAAAGAATTTAGTGAAAAAGAGTTTTTCTCTAGCTTTCCTTTTCAGGTTCCCATTTCTTAAGTTTCTAGTTACACGGTCTCTAACTTAATGTTTGCTTGGTTAAATCCAACTTTTCTGTTACCATCTTTTTCTATAAGATTTTATTTATTTATTTTAGAGAGAGAGCGAGAGAAAGTGCACAAGCAGGAGAAGGGGCAGAGGAAGAGAGAGAATCCTCAAACACACTCTGCGCAGAGCGCGGAGATGGATGTGGGGCTAGATCTCAGGACCCTGCGATCGTGACCTGAGTTGAAACCAAGTCAGATGCCTAACTGACTGAGCCGCCCAGGTGCCCCTCTGTTAGCATTTTTGAACAAGGCTTAGTCTCATTCCTGACTGGGTTCAAACTTAGAGTGAAAGTTTGGTAAGTTCTGCAGATTGTTTTTAAGAGTACTTTTTATTTGTCTTTGGAGTGAGAAGCAGATGCAGCGAGTGATGAACACAAGCCCTGAATAATAGGGACTGGCATTTTCATCCTAGGTCCACTCTTACCTCTAGAGGGTAGGTAGGCAGAGCTCAACTTAGCAGGGCCAGGCCCACCGTGATGTATATACAGATTGTGCCCTGCTCTAGGTCCCACTTGATTCACCAAGAGGGTTGTAGTAGGTTGAGTTGTGGTCCCCCCAAAGAAGTCCAAGTCCTAACTCCCGGTATCCATGCGTGTGACCTTGTTTGGCAAAAGGATCTTTGCAGATGGCATTAAGTAAAGGATCTCGAGATGGGATAATTCTAGGTTAACTGGGTGGGCCCTCAATCCAGTGACAAGTATTCTTTTAAGAAGAGAGAAAGACATGGGGCACCTGGGTGGCTCAGTCACTTAAGCATCTGCCTTCGGCTCAGGTCATGATCCCAGTGTCCTAGGATCAAGCCCCAAGTTGGGCTCCCTGCTGAGTGGAGAGTCTGCTTTCTCCTCTCCCTGGGCCCCTCCCCTTGATAGTGCTCCCCCACTCTGTCAAATAAACAAATAAAATATTAAAAAAAAAAGAAGAAGAGAGAAAGACATAGATAGGGATAGAGGAAGAGGAAACATAGGAAAGTATTTCTTCACAGAAAGATGGGGATGGAGATTGAAGCGATGAGTCTACAAGCCATGGAAAGCCAAGGATTGCTGGCAAGCACCAGATCAGACGATCAGAGGGAGGCAGGGAAGGGGTTCTCCCTCAGACCCTCCAGAGGGAACCAATCCTGCTGACAATTGGATTTGAGACATCTGGCTTTCCCAACTACGAGAATAAATTCTCTTGTTTTTAAGCCACCAAATTTGTGGTAATTTGTTGCAGCTGCAGTAGAAAATTAATACAGGTGCTTTCTCTATGGCATTTCAGGGGGCAGGGAGGCTGTTTTCTAAAATTGTACGAAAGCCTCTGTAGAGCTAACAGTGGCCCTGAGTCCCATTATGTGACTCCTGCCCACTTCCAGGGTCACTGCTTCCCATTCTCTCTCTTCACCCCCATTCCCTTGGCTAAGTCCTGTTTGCCAGAACTTAAACTTCAAAATTCAGCTCAGGGAACTCACTGTTTGGGAAGCGTTCCCTGAGAGCCATTTCCCCACCTCTAGTCAGGTTTATGCTTCCCCCTGAGGCCTCCAGGTCATGTCTGTCAATACTTACGATATCATGTTGTATTCTCCGCTTACTTGGCTTGCTTCTCCTGCAGTCTACAAGCTCCTTATGGGCAGTGTGAATGCTCTTGGACCTCTAGCAACTGGCGAAATTCTTGTCTCATGGTAGGCACTCCAGTGTTTATGGAACCAATGGAAAAAATGTTGAGTGGCAGGGCTACCAGGATTGTGAGTTGAGCTTTGGTGAATGCCACTCTAGTATGTGGCGTTCCCCCCACCCCCACACCACTAAGCAATTCTCCAATTCTCAGCAGACACTGACCAAGTGTCCCACAAATTTAACCTAAGTCTGATACTACCTACCTAGAAACAGTGTTCGGTCTCATAGGCTAAAGGCTCAGTCTCACAAGACTGCTCCCACTTCAGATGCCAGTCACAAGTTGCTACCCGTGCTTCTGACCAACTGGCTGTAAATCCATGAGCCCCTCCTTGAGTTCAATTAATTTGCTAGTTTACTAGCTATAACTCAGGAACAGACAGCTGCAAGAGATGCCTAGGGTAGGTTATGTGGGGAGGGCCGGGGAGCTTCCATGACTTCTCTGAGACCACCACTCTCCCCAAATCTCTAGCTGTTCATTAATTCAGAAGCTCCGAAATGCTATACTTTGGGGATTTTTATGGAGGCTTCATCAGGTAAGCCGGACCGACCCTTGACTCAATTTGCCGCCGCTCTCCAGAAAATGGGGGATGGAGCTGACGGTTCCAAGCTGCTGATCATGGCTGATCCTGGCTGATCCTGGCTTGGTCTTTCTGGGCACCAGTGCCATACAGGAGCCCAAGCAAAGTTGCCTGGTTAGAACAAAAGGCACTCTTACCATCCTGGAAATCCCAGGGAATTTCAGAGCTCCATGTCAGGATTCAGGATCAAAGACCAGAATTAGAACAAAAGATGCTCCTAGTGTTCTTTTCATTTATGAAATTACGAAGTTTTTTTTTGTTTTGTTTTTTGGTTTTTTTTTTTTGTGGTTCTTATTTTTTTTTTTTATGTTAATCCCATACATTACATCATTAGTTTTAGATGAAGTGTTCCATGATTCATTGTTTGTGCATAACACCCTGTGCTCCATGCAGAATGTGCCCTCCTCAATACCCACCACCAGGCTAACCCATCCTCCCACCCCCCTCCCCTCTAGAACCCTGTTTGTTTTTCAGAGTCCATTGTCTCTCATGGTTCATCCACCCCTCCGATTTCCCCCGCTTCATTCTTCCCCTCCCGCTACCTTCTTCGTCTTCTTCTTTTTTTTTTTTCTTAACATATATTGCATTATTTGTTTCAGAGGTACAGATCTGAGATTCAACAGTCTTGCACAATTCACAGCGCTTACCAGAGCACATACCCTCCCCAGTGTCTATCACCCAGTCACCCCATCCCTCCCACCCCACCCCCCACTCCAGCAACCCTCAGTTTGTTTCCTGCGATTAAGAATTCCTCATATCAGTGAGATCATATGATACATGTCTTTCTCTGTTTGACTTATTTCACTCAACATAATACCCTCCAGTTCCATCCACGTCGTTGCAAATGGAAATTACGAAGTTTTAAGAGCTCTGTGCCAAGAACTGGGGGCAGAGACCAACACATGTTTTCTATTATTTTGGAGCAACAGAGGTTAAGTCATGAGATGTATCTGCCCAGTGGAAAGGGTGTCTTTTTCCAATTCACTATGGAAGGTGCCTATGGGCTAGAGAGGCCCCATGGTGGATGGAGGATCGACTTATTTGGGGTAGTAGCAAGGCTGTGGTTCCAGAATTTTTTTCCTATTAGTGAAGCATCCTGGATAATCCATGTAGCAAAGATAGAACCCTTTAGGAAATCTGTAGAATAAAAGTGTG
The DNA here is from genome assembly GCF_029215605.1 of Mirounga angustirostris. Taxonomy (NCBI): domain Eukaryota; kingdom Metazoa; phylum Chordata; class Mammalia; order Carnivora; family Phocidae; genus Mirounga; species Mirounga angustirostris. The sequence goes on from NW_026991711.1 coordinate 167,884,389, forward strand.
GTTCCAACTTCAGTGGGTATGGAGATCTTCCTGAGTAGTAAACACTAATGGAGTATTTCTAGTAAACAGAGAGGTAAGAGGTCAGAAGTTCCATAGACTGAAAAAGGAACGATAAGATCTGTCTTTTTACATCCAGGCTGCTTAACTAAACATTTCCCAACACTTTTCCTCAGTAAACACGTAGGATTCTGATTTTGCCAACCCTCTCCTATTTATCTCCAAGTTCTTTAAATTAAATAAAATTAATGTTGTGTATTTAAGAAATATTTATAGCCCTATTCTTCAGTTAACTTTGCAATAATTTCATTCCCATTGTTGTGGCAAGAACACACAGGTTGTCACCCTAAAAATAGGGGCTCTAGAATCAAACTATCTGGGTTTGAATTCTACCTTTGCTGCTTAACCATCTGTCAAGGGCTGTATTTTCCCAGGTGGCAACAACAGCTCTCCTGTCCCTCATGGTCTTTCTTAGAAAGGGATGTCAATGCTACTCTCATCAAGGTGGGGAGGGGGTGCATTTCTCCCCTTGAATCTGGACAGGACTGTAATTATTATAGAAGTGAAATTGTGTGACTTCCAAGACCAGGTCTTAAAGGCACACATGGACTATTACTCAGCAATAAAAGGAATCAACTATTGATGCATGCACAGTTGGATGGATCTAAAGGGCTTGAGGTGTAGTGAAGAAGCCAATCTCAAGAGTTTACAACTATATAATTTCATTTATGTAACTTTCTTAAAATGATAAAACTATGGAGATGGAGAACTGTTCAGTGGTTGCTAGGGGACAACTACGGGGCTGGGGAGAGGTGGGAGAAACTCTAAAGGGATAGCATGAAGGAGTCCTTTTGGGGAACCGTTTTTTATGTTGATTGTGATGACTATATATATCTTAACAGGGAATCAAATTGCACAGAACATAGACACGCACACGCAAAAACACACAAATGAGTGCCTGTAAAAACTGGTAAAACAGAATAAATTCACCACCTAGTTTTGTAGCATTGGGCAAATGTCAATTTCCTGGTTATAATACTGGTCTACAGTTATAGAAGACCACACTATTAGGGGAAGCTGAATGAAGGGTTCATGGAACTCTATAACTGTATTTCAATTTCCTATTAAGTCTATAATTAACTGGAAAAAAAAAAAAACCAGTTTAAAGGCAATACAGCTTTTACCTGTCCTCTACAGATGCTTGCTTTTAGAGCCCAGCTGGGATGCAATGGGGGAAGTCCAAGCCACGTGGAGAGGTCATGTGTGGGGTTCTTGATGACAGCCCCATCTTGGATCCTAGCCAGCAGACACACGAATGAGGAAACATGACAGGACACGAGACGACTCCAGCCACAGCCACTATCTGACTGCAACTGCACGGGAGACCCCGAGCGAGAATCCCGAAGTGAGAACCGCCTCGCTGAGTGCAGTCGACCTCTGGAACCATGAGAGGTAAGAATAAAGTGATTAATAGGGTTTTAAGCCATTACGTTTTAAGATAATCCGCTCTGCAACAAAAGATGAACAGAGTACCATCAGTGTGATCCAGGCAGCTCTGTGCCTCAGTTTATCTACGAAATGAAAAAATGGTGGTACCTGCCTCCCAGGGCTACTGCAAACAAAACAAGTAATCAAGTAAAGGATCTAGGGCAGTGTTTCTATGAGACTGGTAAATATTAGCTACAGGTATTATTACTGTGGATCCAAATTATAACAAAAGGACAAGCAAGATATGGAATAGCGCATTTAGCTCTGGGTCAGTTCCAGAATGACACTAAATCACTCGTCCTCTCTTATCCCCAGAGATTGGGAGTGAACCACGGGAACTTGGCAATAGAGTGGCTTCTATCTTGAGCACATCCTTAGATGACCTCTATCCTCTGGTTGGCCTGTGGGATAAATGTACATTCTAAATATAAATGATGGTTTTATTAGGTTACCCTCTCCCCCTCAACCCCAGAGGGAGTAGCTTTTTTTCTTCTCTATGGGTACAAACCTTTAGAGCTAAACGTGTTTGTGGGTGCTTATCAAGGAATGTTCTTTTATGGAAAATGTCTGTTGCTTGAACAACACTTATTTGGTAATAAACAGCATTAAGAAAAGCCCTACATCTCTTTTTTTTCCAATTTGAGCACAGAGTATACTGAATCAAATTATCTTTAAGGCCCCTCTTTCAGTGTGTACCACTTATTTTTAAAAGAACTACAATTCCCACCCAACCCTTATTTCCTGACTCCGCAGTTCCTGCCAACGTCCCGATGGGTCAGGCCAGCAGACAACCTTGGAGAGGAGAAACCGCAGAAGGGGAGGCAGAATTGATTACGAGGGGCCTGGGATCCTGAGACCACCCCCAGGGAACCTGAATTCTCTCCAAGGGCTAATGTCTGTCAGAAACCAAGGAGGGGCCATTTCACCCAAGGTGCTGACCTCAGCCCTGGCAGGGCAGGGACCCGCTGCTGCAATAGAAGCCCTCGGCAGCATTTGGAAAAGCACTTAGAACTTCCGACTTGGGAAAATGCCAAATCATTAACCCTTAGGCTCCAGTTCTTGCCCCTGACCTGTATGGGTTTTTAGACGTTGCCTTGGCATCTGGATTCACTGTGGCTAACTCATTCCCGCCAACCCTGTCAGTAATACTTAATCCCTAGGCAGAAATGAGAGAGAAAATTGATGTGTGGGACTGAGGGGAGGTGAGGGGGTGTTGTGGCAGGAGATACTGGGGAAAGCAGAGGTCTGGACACACACACACACACACACTTACACAGATGATGGAACAGTTTTTGCATCAGTGTGAACTCTATTTATCTGTTTATCACAAAACAACATTCAAATATAACCTGGGTTTACCACGTCTCCCCACTGTAGCTGTCACGGTGGTGATAGCATATTTCCTGAGGTATCTTTGATTACCGGCCATTATCATTCAGGTTTTCACATCCAAAGTGGCTTTAAGTGCCAATGTGCATTGTATCCAGGAGATTCTGGGGAGAATATCATAGAGTTGCCTGAAAACGAGGACAAATATCCCAACAGCCAGGGAATCCAGAACTCCTGACTTACAAACGACCCACAGCTGGCCCTGCCACTCTTCCTACCCCATCACTGGGAGTTCTTAGAGGATTGGCAGTGACACCAAACCCAGTTGAGCTGTTTGATAGAGTCTCTGGGTCCGGAAGTGGAAGAAAGGAAGAAAGGAAGGAAGTTGAAAACAGGCTGGAAAGCGGACCTCAGAGAAAGTCTCCCCCACACATATACTACCGATGCAGCAGAGGGAATAAAGTCAATAACACACCTTAAATTGTATCTATTAGGAATTACTTGCAATTAATCATCATCATCATCCTCTTTTTAAAATGGATGCAATTAGCCAACAAAAACCTTGTGTAAATTTACTCTACCTCGTGTTTTTTTCCTAAACCCTTTACATAGTTCTCAAATTTCCCCATTTAGAACAATCACCAGAGAAGCTTGCGAACCCAGAGATTCCTGGAGCCCTGCCTTCAGTGTCTGATTCAGTAGGGAGAGCCCAGGAACCTGCATTTGAATATCTACTGGGGTTTCCGATTGAATTCTCCAACTGAGTGTTCTGCCCATCCTGGTGAGTCTCATATGGGTGGCCTTTGGTTCATATTTTTTAAGAAACATTTTTATCTAGCTAGATGCACTGAGCAAATGGTAGTTTGCCTTCTATTCTGCTGCTTGCAAGCTGACCCTGGACAAGTTACTTTTATTCTCTGGGCTTCAGTGTCCTCTTGAGTAAAATGCAGTGATAGATGGTGGTGGGAACAAATTGAAGATGCATGTAAGAGATGACACACACAAATGTGAGTTCCCTCAAACTTTGCCCCAGCTACAAACTGAAGACTTACTCCGTTGCTTCTGCAATAAATTGTGCTCTAGTGCCAGACAATTGATTTATGCAAACTTTTGAAACATGGTCTAATTGCAAGCTTGCAACTTAAAGCTGGGACAAAATTAACCTTATTTATGGAACACCACGTGACCAGAAACAACTTACTTCCTCGTGCTACAGACTGTCAGTATAAATGCTCTGAACAATTACTTTGCACAGAACTCTGTCTACACACTCTTTTCTATAACTCCAGTTTCCACACGGTATTTCCATTTATGCATCCCAACCACTCACATATGCTGGTGGTTTATCACTCTCTTCCCCTCTCAGAACTCTTCAGGGACTCACGCTTCTCCTTTCTTTGTATTTCTTTCCTGGTCCACCCTACCCCACCCTCAAAATAGTAACTGATTTATTTTCCATAAGGTTAACACATATGCTTAAGACATAATCATGCCAATTGAGACTAAAAGTTCAAAAGTGCCTACTCACTTTGTATTTGAGTAAACCACAAAACTGGATCCTCCATGAGCAATTGATGTAATTATTGAAATAAATTATTTATATTTGTGTTACAAAAGTTGCCTGTATATTTTATACATATGGGCCCTTAGTGCCGATCTAAAATTTTATATAATCTTGCCAGCTCCCCTCTCTTTGAGTAGTGTGAAAATGGTGTAATATTAAGCTTCAAGGGGCCAGGTCCAAGTCTCACTCACCACAGTGTGTCCAGTGCCTAGGCCAGTGCCTGGCACACAGTGGACCCTCAAATCATGTTTGTTGAATGAATGCATAGGTTTAGAGTTTCCATAGGAGCTGAAGTTTTCTTAGAGCTTTATTCAGTTGTTCAGGTGATGTCCTTTACTTTGTTCGCACGCCAATAATGGTTCTATGGCCTTTGTTCAACGTGATTCCTAATCAGAGATGGCAGAAAATGTCAGTTCAGGAGATGAGAATGTTGTAAGCTTCATACAAATGAGTAAAACATGAATTTAAAAATCCTAGTATGCCTTTTAGAGTATGATTATCAAGAGTTGCCAGTGATTTTTTTTTTTTTAGTTTATGTTCACCTTGGTCTCTAACATCTACCTATGTGCCTACCCCTTTCCAGAGGAATTAGCTTTTCCCCTGTCTTTGACACTGACCTCCTCTGTCTTCCAGATTGTTCCTTCTTTGTCCTTCACTGATTCTTCTTCTGGCTTCCTAAATGTGGCCCATCAGTGACCATCTATTGTTCTCATTTTGCCCTTTTCTCCTGCAGCGAATCTACAAGATTTCAACTATTGTCTACATCTCTGGCCCTGACTTCAATCCTTCATCCTCTGATGCTGCTTGAAATTCCCTAGTTGGGTGTTTTGCCTATCTCAAATTAATTATCTACAACTGAACTCATCTTCGGCTTGGAATCAGTAATCTTCTTGACACTTCTCTTTTTTGACGGTGGTCCCTTAAGTGATTCACTCATCTAGACTCAGAAAAACTCATATTTTTTTTTAAGATTTTATTTTCTTACTTATTTAAGAGAGAGCGCAAGAAACTGGTAGACGTAAGCGTGTGTAATAAATTAGAGTTATTAGCTGTTAAGAACAACTAAAAAGACTTTTTAGGGGTTGGTAGAAATCCAAACTTTCTATACACTAGATTTTTTTTTAAAAGATTTTATTTATTTATTTGAGAGAGAGAGACAGAGAGAGCACAAGCAGGGGGAGAGGCAGAGGGAGAGGGAGAAGAAGACTCCCCGCTGAGCTGGGAGCCTGACATGGGGCTCGATCCCAGGACCTGGAGATCATGACCCGCACCGAAGGCAGACACTCAACGATCTGAACTATCCAAGCACCCCATACACTAGGTTATTTTTTTTTTAATTTTATTATGCTATGTTAATCACCATACATTACATCATTAGTTTTTGATGTAGTGTTCCATGATTCATTGTTTGTGTATAACACCCAGTGCTCCATTCAATATGTGCCCTCTTTAATACCCATCACCAGGCTAACCCATCCCCCCACCCCCCTCCCCTCTAGAACCCTCAGTTTGTTTCTCAGAGTCCATAGTCTATCATGGTTCGTCTCCCCCCCCTCCGATTCCCCCCCCTTCATTTTTCCCTTCCTACTATCTTCTTTTTTTTTTTTTAACATATAATGTATTATTTGTTTCAGAGGTACAGTTCTGCGATTCAACAGTCTTACACAATTCACAGCGCTAGATTATTTTTTAAATGTTGGTATGCCAATAAGATGCTGGGTGTTTCCTTGGGATATATCCATTGACAGGTTTTTAGGCTGAACAGATTCTGGTAGTAAAAAGGGGAGTTCAACGGTAATCTAACTACCCTCAGCAATCATTCCAATTGAAGGCCATTCCTACATATAGATTCAACTATTTTCAAGTGTGTCTGGGCTGGGTTTTCTTTTTCCCTCAGCACTTTCAATGTATCTTTCCATTGCTTTCTGGACTCCATGGTTCCTGATGAGAAATTAGCTATTAACTTTATTGAGGATCCCTATACATGATAATTAGCCTCTCTCTTGCTACTTTCAAGATTTTCTCCTTGTCATTGACTTTTTTAAAAATTATGTTCAGTTAGCCACTGTATAGTACAACATTCGTTTTTGATGTAGTGTTCAATGATTCATTAGTTGCATATAACACCCAGTTCTCATCACAACATGGGCCCTCCTTAATGCCCATCACCCAGCTACCCCATACCCCCCCCTTCTGAGACCCTCAGTTCATTTCTCAGGGTCCATAGTCTCTCATGGTTCGTCTCCCTTTCTGATTTCTCCCCCTTCAGATTTCCCTCCCTTCCCCTGTAGTCCTCCATGCAATTGCCTATGTTCCACATATGAGTGAAACCATATGATAATTCTTTCTCTGTTTGACTTATTTCACTTAGCATAATCCCCTCCAGTTCCATCCGTGTCAATGCAAATGGTGGGTATACATCCTTTCTGATGGCTGAGTAATATTCCATTTTATATATGTACCACAGCTTCTTTATCCATTCATCTGTTGAAGGACATCTCGGCTCCTTCCACAGTTTGGCTATTGTGGACATTGCTGGTATGAACATTGGGGTGCATGTGCCCCTTCTTTTCACTACATCTGTATCTTTGGGGTAAATACCTAGTAGTGCAATTGCTCAGTTGTAGGGTAGCTTTATTATTTTTTTATTTTTTATTTATTTATTATGTTATGTTATTCATAACATAACATATGTTATTTATTATGTTATTATTATTTATTATGTTATTCATAACATAACATATGTTATTTATTATGATGTAATGTATGTCACCATACATTACATCATTAGTTTTTGATGTAGTGTTCCATGATTCATTATTTGCGTATAACACCCCGTGCTCCATGCAGAATGTGCCCTCTTTAATACCCATCACCAGGCTAACCCATTCCCCCACCCCCCTCCCCTCTAGAACCCTCAGTTTGTTTCTCAGAGTCCATCGTCTCTCCTGGTTCATCTCCCCCTCTGATTTCCCCCCCTTCATTCTTAACACCTTGAGGAAACTCCATACTGTTTTCCAGACTGGCTGCACCAGCTTGCATTCCCACCAGCAGTGTAAGAGGGTTCCCCTTTCTCCACATCCTCGCCAACATTTGTTGTTTCCTGTTTTGTTAATTTTTGCCAATCTAACTGGCGTAAGTGCTATCTCATTGTTGTTTTGATTTGTATTTCTTGATGGCTAGTGATGTTGAGCATTTTCTTTTAATAGATTCTTCTTAATGGGCTGTGGTGACATCTACTGCAAGGTCAGATTACCTCACAGTTATTGTAGTGGCTTTATATTTTTAATTTTTTAAAAAAAGGTTTATTTGAGAGAGGGTGCATGTGTACAAGCAGGGGGAGGGGCAAAGGGAGAGGCACACTCCCCAGTGAGTGGAGCCCACCACTGGGGCTCAATCTCAGGACCCTGAGATCATGACCTGAGCTGAAATCAGGAGTTGGAAGCTCAACCAACTGAGCTGCCACCCAGGTGCCCTGACTATATATTTTTAAGCTGTGGCTTTGAACCATATGAAGTTTATATCAGAAAAAAACATGGTATTAGCTACGTAAAAGATAACCCAATGACTTGATCCTTACTATGCTATTTTTAGGCAAAATAGTTAGTGGCCTGCTATACCTTAAAGGTGACTGACACATTATATAATTAAAATAACCGTCTGCAACTATTTCAAGTGGAAAGGCTCATTAATTCTTGTCTCTGAGAGGATATCCCATGCACATCTTTGTTTCTGATGGAAGCACTAAAATGGGTTAATGTCTCAGGTACAATGCAAGTAATAAGATTCAAATACCATGTCTGTATACAAAATCACGAGTGAGTCCATAGCTGGAGACTTTGAGAAAGATAAGAGCTCAAACCACTCCCCCAAGTTGGAGAATTGGACTAGGAGTAAATGTGTGAGTAGGAAAATTCCATCCTTTATGTGTCTCAAATCTCCTCCTGTGCTCAGCTGGGAAGTTTATTTATTTATTTTTTTAAGATTTTATTTATTTATTTGACAGAGAAAGAGAGAGAGCACAAGCAGGGGGAGCAGCAGAGGGAGAGGGAGAAGCAGACCCCTTGCTAAGCAGGGAGCCCGATGCGGGGCTCGATGCTGGGACCCTGGGATCATGACCTGAGCCGAAGGCAGACGCTTAACACACTGAGCCACCCCTCGGCTGGGAGTTTATGAAGTGGTTACATCAGGCCTGATACTTTTCCAGCAATTGACTGAGCAAGTAGGACAAATAGCACCGAACCAGGGGAGTTAGCAACTGTGCTAGAGGGTAAGGATTCCAGCCATCAGAGTCCCGATAAAGGTGTTGTTTACCCTGCTGTAGCTTCAGGAAATTTGGAGAATATATTCATGGAAAGCGAGACCCAAGTTAACTCCAAATAAAGTCTAAAAAGTCTTCCCGTTATAATAGTAAAGAATCTCACTAAAACACTGTTAAAAGTCAGTGACTCAAAACCCAAACTGGTTGGCTCTTAGAATTAGTACAGTGTGAATCCCTGGTATAGCCTGACCTGAAGAAAAGTACCCCCATCTAGAGGCTGTGGGTCTTATGAGACACTGGTGTCCCAAGAGAGTGTCAGGATTAGAGGATGTACTCAAATCTATTTGTTGGGTGAATTGTGTTCAAAGATAAAAGAAACAAACAAGCAAAAGGATCCCTCATATAAAGAATTTGATCCAGATGCCAAAACCAGATTAAAAACTTTGGCTGAGATCCAAGTTGTAGGTCTTTATAGAATAGTACGAGGGTGTGCTAATTAATTTGCAGCAATGAGTAGGCTGGCTCAAATAATAAAAATAGGAACATGATTTAAAAAATAAAGCCACTGGGCGCCTGGGTGGCTCAGTCATTAAGCGTCTGCCTTCGGCTCAGGTCACGATCCCAGCGTCCTGGGATCGAGTCCCACGTCGGGCTCCTTGCTCGGCAGGAGGCCTGCTTCTCCCTCTCCCACTCCCCCTGCTTGTGTTCCTGCTCTCGCTATATTTCTCTCTGTCAAATAAATAAATAAAATCTTAAAAAAAAATAAAATAAAAAATAAAGCCACTGAGTAATTTTAGCAAATGGAGTAACTCCAACCAGAAAACATGGAATATTTAAGTGAAACAGATTAAAGTAGCTTTAGAGTATTAGAATCAAAATTCAGAGTCAGAGTTAAATTTTTAGTTTCTATCATATAATTTAAACATTTCAAAGTTTACTTGGGAAATTCACAGTAAAACCCTGTAAGAAATGCCTGAATATCTCTTGAAGTAGGAAGAAAAGGAGAAACTTGAGCTAGTGATTTTAAAAGAGGAAAATGTGATTCAGTTAGAAAATGTCTTGGAGCTTCATCTCTGAACATATAAAGAGTACACCAGGCAAAGCAAGGCAAAGCCAACCAGGAAGAGAGTAATTCTTAGGCAGAAGTCAAATGAGAGCTTTACACCCAAGTACTCCTAACAAGAAAGTGTCATGGATTCATCAAGGTGAGAGAAGGGAAGTCCAAAAAGCCACCTAAGGACGCTCAAGCATCTCTATTCATAATTCTTGGTGTGCAGTCCAGTTGAAATTACAGGGGTAGAGCATCTTCTCAGAGAAACACTTCGCAGCTTGTGTTTGAAAAGGCTAGAGACAATGTGACTGGAATGTGTCACTCTTTCAAAGGCAAAACAGAAGGCCTGAACAGCAGGGTCAGCTGACATTGGAGAGAAAGTTCTTGATTTGTCTCCGGAGAGTGTGGCCCTGTGTCATTAGTCCATGGGATTCAGAGCAGGTTTCCTAATATATTTGTTAACCTTTTTATTGTGAAATAGAGTTGATACAGTAGACCACAAAAAACAGTTTAATAAATTATTACAAGGCATTCTTATAATTATCACCCATGTCAAGAAATAGAACACTGGGTGAGGTGCCTGGGTGGTTCAGTCGGTTGAGAGTCTGACTCTTGATTTCAGCTTAGATCATGATCGCAGGTCATCAGATCGAGCCCCACGACAGGCTCCATGCTGGGTGTGGAGCCTGCTTAAGATTCTCTCTCTCTCTCTCCCTCTGCCCCTCTATCACTTCAATGGTATTTCTGCCCAAAATGCGTAACTTGAATCTAATTACAAGGGAACATCAGATAAACCCAAACTGAGGGACATTCTACAAGATAACTAGCTTGTACTCTTCAAAAATGTCAAGGTCTAGAGAGACAAAGAAATGCTTAGAAACTGTTTCAGGCAAAAGGAGGCTTAAGAGCTATGATCAACTGAATGCGATATATGATCCTAGATTGGACCTCAGAAGGAAACCTGTAAAGATTACGGGAGCAGTTGCTGAAATTTGAATAGGGACCGTATCGTATTATATCAATGTTAAATTTCCTGACTTTGACAATCGTATTATGGTTATATAAGAGGATGTCCTCGTTCTTAGGAAATACACACTGGATTATTTAAGGGTGAAGGGGCACAATGTCTTCAAATTCCTCTGAAATGGTTCAGGAAAGTGTGTGTGTGTGTGTGTGTGTAGGGAGGGAGAAAGTCAAGAGAGAGACAGAACAAAAAAGGGTGCAAAAGTAAAAAATTGGAAATTGGCAAAACATTATGGGACTTCCTCATACAATTTTTATAATTTTTCTATAAGTCTGAAATAATATCAAAATTAAAAGTTACAAACAATGCTATGCTGTCTGCAAAGGTCACCTCTTTGAGTCTGAGATACCATCCAGAGTTGTTCAACTTTTTTGTTCCAGAGGAATTAGCAGTTTGGATGCTGCACTCTCCCTAACGTTAAGAATAGGGCCTATGACGCCTGGGTGGCTCAGTTGGTTAAGTGACTGCCTTCGGCTCAGGTCATGATCCTGGAGTCCCTGGATCGAGTCCCGCATCGGGCTCCCTGCTCAGCAGGGAGTCTGCTTCTCCCTCTGACCCTTTCCCCTCTCATGTGCTCTCTTTCTCATTCTCTCTCTCTCAAATAAATAAATAAAATCTTAAAAATAAAAAAAGAATAGGGCCTATGAAATAAAATTTCTAATAGTAGAGAGGTAATAGAATATACAATCTTTCAATATTTATATAAACACTAGTCTTTCTTAATATTTTTTATATTTGTTTCATATCTTACCTCCTTCTCAACAGGAACAGACAAGATGCTTAATGTGGAAGAAATTTTTATGACAGAAATATTCAAATGGAGGATGGAAAATCACTTGTTGGGAGTGCCTTTAGGAGGACTATCTGTATCCAGGAAAAATACAAGGGAGCTGTGATTCTAATTGTAAAGATTAGTTATGAAGTATTTTCAGTTAAAAATTCTACTTAGGAAGTAGTACTTGTAATTGAGAGAATTTTGAAGTGTGGGACTCCTGTCTTCTCTGTCCCTGGATCCTGCTGCCTTCAGTGTTTTGCAAAGCCGGAGTCATTTTCCAGGTCAACAATTCTGATCCTGATGCTGTTACAAAGTAAACCATCAGCCTAGGCATGTATTGGTCAGCATCTGTTCATTTACTAAATATTTTAGAACATTAACTGGTTCTTGGCCAAATACTGATCTGATAGACTTTGAGGTGGGACTTTGCAGCCATGAACATTCATCTGATCACCTTCCAGGATGTTTGTGAGTGCTGGAGGGACCAGTTAAGGTCATCCAATCCAATGGCGTCACTTGTTCCACATGATGCTTTCTTCATCCATCCAAACCTGCAAATGTGCAGGTCCCACAGAAAGAGCCCCAGCTCAGCTACAAGGATTCCTGGCTTCCAAAATGGCCATTGAGGTACTGTGTGTGCCTGATCAAAGTGCCTCTCGAGGCCTCAGTTTCTTTCCCCATAGTACATGGCTACTGCTGGGATGCGGACCTGGTTTTCTTCAGGTGAGAACTGGAAATGTGGGAAACTTCTTTGACGTGTTGCTTTTCCCACATCCCCCAAGGACCCACCGATCCCCATCCATTCTCTTCTCTTCTCGGGGATCCACCCTGCTCCTTCCATCCCCAGTGCAACTGTCCCAGTTCAGATCTTCATCATTTCCCACCTGAAGTATCACAATACCCTGATAACTGGCCTTGCTTCCTGGATTGTGCCCACCACCCCCTCCTCTACTACTATCCATTCTTCATACAAGCTGTGCTATTTTTTAAAGGAAAATATGATCATGTCCCTCCCTTCTTAAGTCTTCATTGGCTTCCAATTAACTTACATGATCATACATATACTCCTTAGCATGTGCCTACACTTGATTCCCTAATATTCCAGTTACCTCCTTTGTTCTGTCTTTGGTCTTCTTTCCCTCTCACTGTAGAATCCACATCTTACCGTTTACTTACCCATTTCCCCCACAGTAAACTCCTTCAGGGCAGAGACTGTTCAAAATCGAATTCCTGTGGCTAGGACCAGCATGTGCCTGCCTGGCACCCAAAGTATACTCGATAAATAAAAACCCAAGAAGACTAGTCATTAGCACTGAATTTTAATTACAATTAGTAGTGCGGATGAAGAACAGACTAGAATAGTGTTTAAAATCAACTTCTGAAAAAAATCACATTTATATAAGGGAAATAAAATGGGCCAGCAGAAGTCCAAAAAAGGTGCAGCCTGGATTATTGCACTTGGATGAAATATGCTGTTCAGGGTAGCATAATACTCAGGCCACACAAGGGCGGGAGGAGGAGATAAACACAGAGGACAGACCCCCAGGTAGTATTTATTCGGGATTCCAAACTCTCCAGTTGCCTCACAAATATTTAGCATTTTCAAAACATTTAAGAAGAGCTCTTTACAAAAGTGACTGCGGTGTCTCCAACAGGTTTTAGTTACACCTCTGCTTTTCATTCCAAATTATGGGCAAGTTTCCTGGATAGCTCTACATCACGTGATGGGACATCTTTTACGCCAAAACCACCCAGCGCCCCAGGCCATGGAGTGGTGAAGGGGGTGAATTTGTACTTCACTCATATTTTCAGGAATAATACTGTGGCTACAGTTTACCCTTTCAAGCACTCTTCATTTTGGTCATTTGTATTGGAACATGAGAAAAAGTGACAACGAGTACAAATGAGCACTAAAGTAACTCCTAGGCTACTAGTACAAAATAAAATAAAATTTTAAAAAGTCCCCTGCCACGTTCACGAGGGTGGCGTAACTGTATGTGTAAGAAAAAGGCTGTAAACTTATAGAAAAGATAAACTCTGGCTTCTAAACAAATTACAAAATTGATTTTACCTTTACCCTTGAGTGTTATACAGAAAAATGTAAACCAGTGGACCTAGTTACCAAAAACACGTATCCTCCTAAGCCGAGGGATGGCCTTAAAGTTTGGCCTGAGCCAGTTTTATATTCAAGTTTTCTCCGAGTTTGTCCATGAACTCAAATGTGTTCAAGTAGTCAGAACGTTGCACGCTAATAAAGGAGGAAAAAGAAGAGAAAGAAATTAGTTTGTCTCTGGTCTGGTAGCAGGTAGAGGGAAAGTCCTAGAAATGCTACGTAGGTAGCATTTTATTTATGTCTAGAAGAACACTAATTAATATTAACAAGCTATGAATATATGGCTGATGACCATGCTCAAGGTTCAAGGGGCTGACCCCTGCAGTTTCACAGGATGTCCCTTGCCCTGAGTCTTAGAGGGTGAAGCTATCACAGAGCTTCCATTTAGACTAATGCCTGACTGAAATCATCCCACTTCTTATTCCTCATTCTTAAAAATAACAAAACCTATTCAGGAGAACAGCCATGCTTTCATCTACATTCCTACAAATTGTCACATGTCCTTAAAAAAGTCTGAACGCTTATTTTTATCATTGTCTTACTTAAAAAAAAAAAAAATAACGGACTGGCTAAACTAATCCTGCTGATAGGTGCCTATTCAAATAGGCTACAAAGGTAACATACTGATAAGCACATTTCAAACACTGTGTTCTTGCCAGAAATTTAAGATAAGAAAGATATGGTGGTTGAGTATATCCCCATCACTGAGGTATACTGACCCTAATGGAGATCTTGGAGGATGCACGGTTGGGACGTGGGATTGGGGTTAAACTTTAGTAGGGTTTCTTAAGGTGAGTCAATAGTGACCAACTGTGAGGGAGAAGTCTCTGATTAGCAGCCAATCCAGCAGGGATATGGGCTACCATGTTCTTAGAAAAATCCTGGGCAATAACCGGGCCTCGGTATCTGATTGTTGGTTATAGATAATTGGGACTATGACCAAGTGGGCATCTAAAACTTGTGTTGTTGGGGTGCCTGGGTGGCTCAGTCCATTAAGTGTCTGTCTTCGGCTCAGGTCATGATCCCGGGGTCCTGGAATCGAGCCCTGCATCGGGCTCTCTGCTCAGTGGGGAGTCTGCTTCTCCCTCTCCCTCTGCCTGCCGCTCTGCCTACTTGTGCTCTCTCTGTCAAATAAATAAATAAAATCTTTTAAAATTAAAAAATAAAACTTGAGCTGTTTTTCTTACCCATAAATTGAAGAAATTAAAGGGATAGAGTACAATAGCCTTGGAGGTCCCTCTGTTTCAACTGTCTATAATTTTCTTGTTAAAAAGAACCTTGTCACCCAAAGATCATCAACTGGATCAGAGGTCAGCAAACTACAGCCTGGCCCCTGGACTCCATCCAGGCTACAGTCTGGTTTTGCAATTAGTTTGATTGGAACACTGCCACATCCACTAGCTTCCGTATCATCTATGACTGTTTTCCTTCCACAGTGGCAAAGTTCTATAGCTGTATAGTTTTGAAAAGGCTGTATGTTCCCACAAAGTCTGAGATGCTTACTGTTGGCATTCTATAGGTAAGTGTCTGTTGATCCCTGAAGTAGGCGATAAATAACAATTCATGTACTTCCAAAAAGCCGTGATGTTTGGAGCCCAGAAAAGAATGTTTTGAGCCCAGAAAAAATATGCGGTGATTTGACTGCAGAGCTCAAGGCATCTTATACTTACTTGGGCAAACCTTTAATACAAGCAGCCAAGTCCTTGGTCATGAAGCCAGCCTCAATGGTCTCAATACAGACTTCTTCCAAAGCCTTGGCAAAGAAGCTGAGCTCTTTATTGTTATCAAGCTTAGCCCTATGGGCTAACCCTCTGGTCCAGGCAAAAATGGAAGCTGAAAGAGCAAAACAAAACAAAACCAAAAAACCAACACTTAGATCATACCAAGAGGGATTCCCAATTGTTTCAGTTCCCAAAAATACAATTTTCTTTTGTTTAGGTGACTTGATTCCATTAGACGCTATCCACATGGGCTATATAAGAACTGGAAATATTTTTACTGAATAGAAATTTAAAAAAAAACCTGTCTCTTTGTGTATATTTCAAGAAACACCCTCAAATGGCTCTTATTAGTAGAACAGATGCACTGTTTGGTGATGATTTTATACATAAAGCATTGGGCAGCCAAAGGAGCACGTCTGGTTCCCTTTGGAGATTGCCACTCTTTGGGTGGAAATCAGTGTAGCAGTAAACACGATCTTACCGATGGGATTGGTGGACGTCTCCTGTCCGTTCTGATACATGCGGTAGTGACGTGTCACTGTCCCGTGGGCAGCCTCTGCTTCTACGGTCTTGCCGTCTGGACAAATCAGCACGCTGGTCATCATGCCAAGAGAGCCATAACCTGAAGTGGCAAAGCATGAAGTATTGGGGCCAACTGCAGGAAGAGCACTCTGTCTCTCGGAGCTGAGCAGTCTCAGGAAAATAAGCAAAAGCATATGTAGTCATCAGTAATTCCACCTTTCAGGAAGCAAGGTCCCAGCTCCAGACCTCAGGATCAAAGAGTCTGGAGAGGCTACGCTTCGCTTCTTCTTCACTTGTCTATCTCAGAGGCACCTGCTCCGGGATGGAGAACTCAGGATCTGCCTGCTTGCATTCTACCCTAGTACTGTGACTTCCTTGCTACTGTGACTCAGTTTTTCCTACCTGTAGAATGGGAATAATAAAAGCACCTCCTTCACCGGATTGTTGCGAGAATTAGATGAATACACATATATTTGTGAATATATGTGAAAAGAATACATATTCATCTTCCTTAGAATAGTACCTGCCACAGAGTAAGAGCTCAGTATATTGCCGCTTTTTTTTTTTTTTTAAAGATTTTATTATTTATTTGAGAGAGCGAGAGCAAGCACAGAGGGAGAGTGAGAGGGAGAAGCAGACTCCCCGCCAAGCAGGGAGCCCAATCCCAGGACCTGGAGATCATGACCTGAGCCGAAGGCAGATGCTTAACCATCTTAGCCACCCAGGAGCCCCATATTGCCACTATTCTTATGTGCAGATGCTGTGCTGTTCTAGGAAAATAGAGGTGAGAGTTGTGTCCTGCTATCAAGCTGCTCAGATTCACTAGGACTGGAAAGGCAGGTTGAAAACAGGATGGGATGATCCAAGAACATCCCTCTTGCCCTTGCTCCCGGTAATAGTCCCAACAAGACAGTCCTATTCTGTGGCTTCCTTTTCAGAGAACGACATTAGCACTTTTAAGTCCAGACAATTGATTTTCCTTCTCTTATTCACTCTTTTACACTTGAATTTGAAGAATATCTTTTTCTGTTTTAGCTACCGTCCAATAGCACCTCTGGGGTTAATAATGCAAATTTATCACAGGCTGCTACGTTTGCTTTTTTGTGTTTTTTTTTTTTTTGGTTTGAGTAGATACATAAACAATGTTTTTTTTTAAACTCATTTTTTAGTATCGTTAGAAACTTCCGCATGGGACTAGTAGCTCTCTTCATATCATTGTGTTGGTCTGAGGCTTTGGTAGACTCCCAAATACTTATTGGAGAAGTTCAGGACCATATCCATAGTGAGTTTGCTTATGGTTAATATCAGGACACTAGTTGGTACCACGGTCAAAACTGAGGACCTAAGTGGTGTGAGTCCGCAGTAGCTCATATCCTAGGAAAGACTGGACATGCGGACAGCACTGTTGCTTTTGCCTGTTGAGCGGTACTGAGGTTACATTTATCTACAGGCTCTGCCCAGACACAGAGCCTTGGTACCTTATCAGTGCACTGCCCGACTCTGCACTTCCGAAGTCCTATTTCAAAGTCCTCTGACCCTCCATATCTTGACATTTACATTCGAAAGATCCATCCAGATACTCTTTGTGGCTATGAGGACATTTAGAAAGGGTGGAATGATTTGGGTCCCTTCCCAAGAAATCTGCTCATAGGAATAGTTTCCCTTACCCACCCTGGAAGCATCATAAAGCACCACTCTTTCCTCTACCGAACACAGCACAAAGGATTATGAGGATGTGGAGAAACAGGGGGAGCGTAAAGAGAGTTGTCTAACTCATTTATCTGACATAAACCTGGGTTGATCTACCAATTTTCAAACCAGCAGGAGGTGCTTAACTTTTCATAAGAGAAAAGAAGAAGTAGTACTTCCTGGGGAAAAGCAAACAGGATTAAAGTTAACACAAACGTTTATCAGGGGAAGATTCACGTTTACATAGCTGCCAAGGGTAACTGAAACTGAAGGGCAGCTGGTGCTGAAGAAAGCGGGGCACGGAGAGTGTCTGTTGATTTGGCCCTTACCTCTGGCATAAAGCCCCTGGTTCTTGGAATTTCTGTGAACAGCCCTCGGCTTCTCTGCTTGTGTCAGATGGAACAGGATGGCTCAGAGGGCTTACATTTCAGCATTTAACAAACGAAGGGCTGCAAAACCCCCCTTCCCAAACTAGAGAACTACTGTGGCATGACCCACGTGCCACCGGCTGAGCTCCACCTCTGCTCGGTCCCACAGCTCCTTACCTTGGGCCACGGAGTCTGACTGCACATCACCATCATAGTTTTTACAGGCCCAGATGAAGCCTCCCTCGGATTTCATAGCTTGGGCCACCATGTCATCAATGAGCCTATGCTCATACCAGATTTTTTGGGCTTCAAATTGGGATTTGTACTGCCTAAGAAGCAAGAGAGAAAAGGGAATTAAAAAGAAAATTAGGGCGCCTGGGGGGCTCAGATGGTTAAGCGTCTGCCTTCGGCTCAGGTCATGATCCCAGCGTCTCGGGATCAAGTCCCGCATCGGGCTCCCTGCTCCTTGGGAGCCTGCTTCTCCCTCTGCTTCTCTCTCTCTCTCATGAATAAATAAATAAAATCTTAAAAAAAAAAAAAAGAAAGAAAGAAAATTAGTGTTACTAGGGACGGCACTTGCTTCCCCAAAGAGGGTGGGGCTGGAAGCAGCATTTTTTAGTAGAAGCAGCCCAGACTTGAGAATCTGATAGACCTAAACTCAAATCCTGCCCATTTTTTAGCTGTGAAACCCCATGTTCCCACCCACCTGTTAGAGTGATTTCACCTCCTTCACAGAGATGGAGAATAAGGGAGAGAGTAGAGTGTCCCCAGCACTATTTTTAGTTTTCAGTACACTACTGATCAGATTCTTGAGATACAGCTTACTTTAAGAATGTAATAATGGGAGCACCTGGGTGGCTCAGTTGGTTAAGCATCTGACTTCGGCTCAGGTCATGATCTCAGGGTCCCGGGATCGAGCCCGCCTCCAGCCCCACCTTGGGCTCCCGGTTCAGCATGGAGTTTGCTGGTCCCTCTCCCTCCCCCTGCTTGTGCCCTCTCCATTTCTCTCTCAAATAAATAAATAAAATCTTAAAAAAAATATGTAATAATGGATGAAAAATATGATTCTACCACTCTGTATCTTTCAGGAAACTAGGACAGCTCCTAGGATTGGTATGGATGGGTAGCAGGAAGAGGAATTAAGATGTCTTAGGAAAGATACCTAAAACCCAAGCCCTGGCCTCAACACTTGCAACTAAAAGGTAGTTAACACGTGCTCCCATGTTGTTGAACTTGAAGTTGTTATAAATATTGAACTAAGTTCAAATGACTCCACTAAGGCAGAGTTCTAAATCACAACAATGGGCTTCAGAAAGAGTGGAAATGTGCCCAACTCAGAAACTCATATGCATATGCTTGAAAAATTGTAATTTTTTTTTTTTTTTTTTTTTTTTTTAGAGAGAGAGAGAGAGCAAGCATGAGTTGGGGGTGGGTTGGCAGAGATAATCTTAAGTAGGCTCTCTCTGCCCATCACAGAGCCCAAAGGGGGGGGAGGGGCTCGAACTCATGACCTTGAGATCATGACCTGAGCCGAAATGAAGGGTTGGAGGCTTAACCGACTGAGGTATCCAGGTGGCCCTCTTTTTTTTTTTTTTGTATTTTATTTTTAAATAATCTCTACACCCAACATGGGGCTCGAACTCACAACCCTGAGATCAAGAGTCGTCTGCTCCACTGACTGAGCCAGCCAGTGACCCCCAAAATTAGAACTTTCTGTCAATCACCGGGCATCTTCATTCAAACATTAAACAATTCTTGCTCTGAAAAAAATAAATGTGGGACCCTTATTTGAAAACATTTACCTTCTAAAAGCAACTCAAGAATGGTTTGTTTCATGTCTGTTAAATCTTAGTTTTGCCCTTTACTCTATGGGATAGTGATGGTTTTCATTCAATTTGTCCCAGAATCAAAGGGATAAGGATGTAAATTCTATATTATAAATCCTAGCTTATTTCAGAAAAAAGACAAAGAAAAAAAAAGAACTGTAGTTACTTGTCATATATTTCCTGAAAGATGTCTTTAAAACGTCCATCATATTTCTTCAGAATAGTGTTTTTGGTGCTCAGATACAAAGGCCAACTCTTAGACAGAGCCATCTGGAAAGAACTGTGTGCAAAATCTTCGATCGACTTATCTTGGTTGTACATCCCCATAGCCACACCACCACCCTCTGTGGAGGGAACACCAGTGAGAGGAAAAAGGAGAAGGGTAAACGGGGTAGAGTTGTAACCAAGTCCAAATCCACCCACCACCACCCAAGCACCCAATTCCCAGCTCCCATGGCCTTCAAAAAGTCCCGCCCAGGCTTCAAACATGAATATTCCATGAGTTGCTGAGGCACATGATCGGAAGAAACTCAATTCTAGATAAGGGCATTCTAACTTGTTTTGAAAGGGCAAGAGAAGTGAGAAACACACAGGCTTCAGGATCCTGAAGATATCAAAAATACTAAAAAGTATTGATATGAACCAGAAATACCCTCAAGAAAGGGTGAATCCTTTTTAAGCTGTCTTCCACACTTTTTTTTTTAATTTCACACATGTGTTTTCAACTCTGAGTGTGTGCTCCTTCCTCAGCCATTGAGAAAAATTGGCATTTCAAATATCAAATGAGAATTCTCATCATTTCCTGGAGGATACTGAAGGTTCATACCTCATTGGCAGAAATAATTATGCTACATGTCATCACTAGTGTTTCACGACTCTTCCTTGGTGAACTCTGTAGTTACTGAAAGAAAGCACTTGAATCTGTGCCATTGCCCAGGGCCAACCTAGGCTCAAAATGTGCAAGGCCCAAACCCGCAGGACGAGATTCCATTAAAATGATATTACTTAGAGGAGGCAAAGAGAACAAGGGCTAGGTCAGCTTTGAGCTTTTGTTTGTATGAGAGCTTTTAACCACTTCAGGAGTGGAGAAAGAGGCGTTCTCTGTTCTTTCAACAACCTTTGGGTGGCATTTGACACAGTGGACCTTTCAAGCAGCAGGATGGTGGGGAAGAAAAGGCAAAAAAACAAATGTTCACTTTCACAGAATAAACACTCAGGGCAAGAAGAAAATTTCAGCAAATATATAACGCAACCATTTTCAAATACAAACCCTACCAGAGCAAGGGGCAGATTAAGTGACAGGTGATATGGGATTATTAACGTTTAATTTCTAAAATTTAGGCACAACAGATTCCTGCCAACCTTCCCTCTGTGTTTCAGGAGAAGTACAAAACTATCTACCTGTCTTTACCCACATGCATTTCCAATTAAGTGGCTGGTTCCTTTTGTGACTTTAGTTCACCCCAGGGGAAGGCATGGAAGCCAATTACTTCTTTACGTTAGATTTTGGGTCCTGTAGAAATGCTGTAGAGTCCAGGTTGTATTTTTGGCAGCCACAAAACTAACTTTAAAAAAAAAAAACCAATATTGTCTAAGTGATCTGTAAAAAATGAAAAGATGTAGTTCATGATGGACTTACCTTCAAAGTTATGTACCAGGTATGTCATTTTTTTGGATCCATCACTTGACGTGTAGGTTATCTCGACTTTACCAGGCCCAGGAACAACAAAATCAGTTGCTCTGTACTGAGTAGGGGGGAGAAAGGTATAAAAACCAAACCAAACCGAACTATCCTTTCAAGAACTATAAGGGAAGAAAAATCGTAGAATATAGAGCTGGAAGATACCTAGACAAACAGGGCAGTGAGGCTCAACCTTCATTTATTTTAAAAGATGGGGAAAAGGGCGCCTGGGTGGCTCAGTTGGTTAAGCGACTGCCTTCGGCTCAGGTCATGATCCTGGAGTCCCGGGATCGAGTCCTGCATCGGGCTCCCTGCTCAGCGGGGGGTCTGCTTCTCCCTCTGACCCTCCCCCCTCTCATGCTCTCTCTATCTCAGTCTCTCTCTCAAATAAATAAAATCTTAAAAAAAAAAAAAAAAAAGATGGGGAAAAAAGAGGTCCAGAGAGTTCCCAAAGCAAGTTGATCCTACGGTAGAGTGGAAATCAGAATTTACTGGGCGCCTCCCATGGAAAGGGCAGTTTCCTGAGCACGGAGAAGGAGAGGAGAATGACAAAGCATTTTCTCTTAGGAAGCTTATATCCTAACAAGGACATACAAAGGTGAGAAGCAACCTAAGAGTTTTCAAATGTCAAAGGGGGGCTTAGATATGAAATGCAGTAGGATGACAGGGAGAGAGAAATGACCATGACCTGGAGGTCAAGGAAGTCTTTCCACAGGGGGATAATACACTAGCTACAGCACGGATGGTGACAAGAGCTAATGCCTTGTCCTCACTGTATGACAGACACTTTACGTGACTAACTTGAACCATCTCGTTATCTCATTTGATTCTTCCATCAATCTTACAACAGAGGAACTGTGATATAGTGGAAATAACACATCTAGGGTCGAAAGACTTGGGATCTGGTCCTTAGACCTTCAGGGCTCAGTCTCTTCACGGTTATCATCTCTACTAACACCAGCCCAGGATTTGTCCAAAAGCAGCACTGACTGTGGAAGCAGTTGTGACAGGCTAGTTGGTGCCCCTCAGGAAATGACTGTACGAGGACAGCCATCTTGTTCATGGGAGTGAGCTATGCTGGTGGAAAAATGTGCCTGGCCCACACGAGGCATCTGTGAATTTCTGCCGTGCTTAAATTAGAACATTTTTACAATCAGGTACCAACAGTTGCCAGCCATACCTATTTATTTAGGTTTGCATACAGTAATACTGATGACAGCTGGGAAAAGAACCATCGGGTAATCGTGAAGATTGAATATCTTTTCTCCACGGCACATTTCTGCCATATAAAGTCCTTCACTATGGGTGGAAACTTATTCCCATTTCTCAAAAGGAAGACACGGAGGCACCAAAGCCTCACAGATGCTTCGTAGAGGTTTATGCACATTCAGTTGAATCAATCCTAGGTTGGGAATTTTCAATCTGGACTTTAATGAAAAGAATGACCATTTTTCCAAGTGACTGATGCCAAAATAATTAAAAGAAAGCGGGGGGAGGGGGCGGGGACGATGAAAAAGACCATGAACTCATAAGAACTTAAGAGTGTTCTTCTTGGGATATGCGAGTTTGTAGCGCTCCTGTTGACATTCTCTCTCCTGGGCCTCTGGAAGGTCTGGCCAGGATGAAGGGATAGTTTGAACCACAGGGCAGAACACAGTGAGCTGATCCTCAAGGACTGACCCAGTGACCCCGTCCCCAGGAACAGAGAGTGGTCTGACCTGGCCACACTGTTTCCGAGGACTGCTACATCAAAGCCTCTGGATTTCAGCATGAGACATTCTTATTCTTAAGGCTCTTTCAGGACATAAGCTGCTTTTTATGAAAGTCCGAAACCTCCGTTTCAATACGGATTTTGTTTAGTTGGCAGTTTTTCTGTTTAATTTGGCAATGAGCCTACTGGTACAAAAGTACAGAAACTAGTACTTCTTTCTTTTCCAAGTAGGAAAGGAATGTTTTAAAGAGAATACTTTCAACTACTGAATCAGTTTTTCCTTTTTTGCATGAAGAGATAATGTTCAATATAATCTTTGGTGGTTCTCAACCCTGTCTGTACACTGACATCACCTGGGAGCTTTAAAATGTCTGAACCCCATGAAATTCAGATTCAGCTGGTGGAGGGCAGAACTCATGTACGGGAATTAAAACAAAAACCCAAATTTGTTTAAGAAGTAAGACAAAGCAAAAAACAAAACAAAAAAACACATAACGGGTCTTATTGTATACCCAGGGTGAAGAACCACTAATTTGGCTGAACCATTGGAAATTATACAAAAATCGCCATATCATATGGTTTAACTTAAAGAAAAAAAAAAGAAAAAGATATATGGGGGCATCTGGGTGGCTCTAACTCTTGATCTCAGCTCAGGTCTGGATCTCAGGGTTGTGAGTTCAAACCTCACATTGGGCTCCACACTGGGGGTGGAGCCCACATTAAAAAAGGAAAAGAAAAGACACAGGAAGAAAAAAACACATCTGAAAAAAATCATTGTGTTGTGACAGGTACCTATCTATAAGTTTATCTATATTTATTTCTACCTAAATACACAGATATACACATACACACTTCTCGATTTTGCACTTCACTTAAAGGGAGTAGACACCAAAAGAATAAAACATATAGCTCAGAACTTCTGGGCAGCCAAAGGTCACCAAAAAAGAGTATGGAGAATTCAACTATGCCAACACGACTTACTTGATCCCCATAAGCATGACGACCTATGATGATGGGTTTTACCCATCCACTCACAAGCCGGGGGATATTTTTGCAGATAATAGCTTCCCTAAAGACGGTGCCACCCAGAATATTTCGGATGGTGCCATTTGGTGATTTCCACATTTGTTTCAACTTGAACTCCTCAACCCTCTTCTCATCGGGCGTGATGGTAGCGCACTTGATACCGACGTGGTACTTCTTTATAGCTTCTGCAGCATCCCTGGTGACCTGGTCATTGGTGGCATCACGATTCTCTATGCCTAAATCATAGCTGGGAAGGAAAAGTCCTTAAGTGTAACTCTCCAGACAAACTGATGAGTGACTGAGGGTGTCACCATTCTGTGCATGGTGATGGCACGCAGAGCCTGCCCTGAAGAAAGGAGAGGCTCAAATACACCTCAGTCTGCCAACTCTTAGGATTAGGGCACCTTAGACCCAGAAGACGGCTGCCAACCAAACAAAGCACTAAGAGAGGTGGACTATGAGCCACACCCGCCTGCGGTGTGGGAAGCTGTCTAGAAGGAGACTGAATGGAAGCCATTGTGCTCCGCCCCTTCGCGAGCTCTTCACCACCAAGAGGCAATCATGGCATATGAGCAACCGTTTTTGCAGGCTTCCTTCCATAAAATTAGCATAAAAATGTAAGCCTAAGCACTCATTTTCCCTTAGTAAATACTGTGCTCTAAAAATAAAGGGGTCAGAGGGTTTAAAGGATTGTTTGTATTATGGCATTCAAGTGGTAGGAGCTATAAATGCCACAGCCCGTGCCAACAATGCTCCCCACTTCTTCATTAATGCCAGTTAGTCAGAAGATGAACCTTTCCCTAATTCTTAGGTAAGTCTCTTTGTTCTGGAAATAAACCTGCTGTTTGCTAGGTAAATAATGGAATCCAATGACAGATTTGTATCCCTCAGGGAGTTATAGTACTATACACCAATACCCAGGCTGCAGGTTATTCAGAACTGGAAAGAATGTTGGTTGTCCATGGAGCATAGAAAATGATTAAAGCTTTATCTCAAGTATGTCACAGTTTGTCAGAAGCAGGAGAAACAAAACAGTAATGTAGCAGTTCATTTTGTCCACAAAGACTTCAAAAAAGTTTTTCAGCTTTCAAAACTTGCTAACCCATTAAGCCTCTAGGTTTCTTTTTTCAGTTCCTTTTAGTCTTTGCATTTTCCTTTCCTCTGCTATCTCAACTCATGATGCAAACACACAAAGATAGCAATCTTAATGTTTTCCAAATAAAAATTATTCCAAACTGCTGTGGCCTTAGATAATTCACTTACGTGTAACGAATCCACTGACTCTCTTATCTTCTGGCATAGGAAATGCTGAATACTACAAATGTCTAATCCTAACTCAAATGAAGACTGGGGTCAGCACTTTTCATGTTCGTAGGAACCATTTCTCATCAGAAGAATCTACCAGCAAATTAGTGGAGCTTTTGCTTCTCTTCTTAACGTCTCTAACAGAAGAGAATGAGTAAGTGGCCTGGACCACTGTCTAGCCTGCAGAAAACAAACACATTTTACAGCTATTACACCGGCAAGAACTTGGCAAATTCACCTACTGCCATGTCAAGTTCCTAACCAGGAGAGTGCTCATGAAATGCTTCCGTAACCCATTTGATGTTTTTTATGCTTCGTTTCCTGTATGTCTGGTTGACCTCTGCAAGTATTTGCTTCATCTTGGGGTTGCAATATAGACATTATCAACAGCTTGGGCTTAGAATAACTAAAAAGAGAGTCTAATGACACCACGTGAATGAAGTATCTATACCCAGGCAAAACAACAGGCTCTCGGAACACGTGGGTCTGATGAATAATTCTGGGTCAAGACAAATACACTTAAGACTTGCTGTAGTTTGGTTAAACTGTGTGGGTCAACATTTTGCCATGCCAGGCTTCAGCCACATCCCCTTTGGAAAAATTCTGCCTCTTCCTTGTTTGGATGTACAAAGAGCATGAGCAAGTTTATAAAAAATCACAGGGAACAAAGGGGAGAATCCCACAGAGACTTTCACATATGTCTCCAAACACTTTAAAGACAGAGCAATGGCTCAAATCCTTAGAACACAAAAGGTTTAAGGGATTGTCTACGGAAAGGTGGGGCTCGTATAAGTAACTTCAACGGTTCTTTCTGTGTTGTAATTGTGTGAAAAGGGCAAAGCCAAGGAAAGAACAGGGGGAAAAGGTCCACTGACTAGTTAAGTAGAGTGATAGTAAACAGAGGTAGGTAGAAAGGATAAAACTGTGTTAACTACAATTACTTTACTGTTCAACGCAGACTGTATCTCTATTATTTTTCCTTCCACAAATAAAACCTTGTGCTGCTCTGAGCCAGCTTCACGGGAAATAGAGGCTTGGAAAGAGTGGAGGATCACTTTGTTCTCATCACAGTTCTTTTCTTCAGAACAATGATAAGTCCAGTCTCTCTAGCCAATATGTCAAAATTGAAATAGAAAGTATGGGGCGCCTGAGTGGTCCAGTTAGTTAAGCGTCTGACTTTTGGTTTTGGCT
The DNA here is from genome assembly GCF_029215605.1 of Mirounga angustirostris. Classification (NCBI taxonomy): domain Eukaryota; kingdom Metazoa; phylum Chordata; class Mammalia; order Carnivora; family Phocidae; genus Mirounga; species Mirounga angustirostris. Next base: position 167,911,031 of record NW_026991711.1, read on the forward strand.
CAAGTCGTGATCTCAGGGTTGGGAGATCAAGCCCCTTGTCATGGGGCTTGGGCTCCGTGGGGAGTCTGCTTGAGAATCTCTCTGCCCCTCCCTTCTGTGTTCTCTCTAAAAATAGATAAATCTTAAAAATAAATAAATAAAATTAATAAAATTAAAATAGAAGGTTCATATACCTATATTTTGGCATCCCTCCCTCAAAAGCTTTATTCATAAGATACAGCTATAGCTATTTAAACAGCTAGTTATACCCCGAAATCACTTAGATTATGCTTTCTGAGTTTGCTGCTTACCTGTGCAGGTCCAGTTCCACATAGGGAAAAATGAGTTTTTCTTTAATCAACTCCCAAATGATTCGCGTCATTTCATCTCCTTGCATCTCTACCACAGAACCGCCACGGATTTTCTGAGACATTTTGACTTCAAGAAACCTTTAAAAAGAACAAAAGGTAAGACACAGGTCTTCTCATTTATTTCATTACAGGGTAAAAACAAAATACCAAGAATTCAGTGACTACTAAACACTATATTCACAACAGCACTATTGCATAAAAAGCTAATGACAATATATTTACCATTAGAATCGAGCACGTTCTCTAATAAAGCGCTAATGGAAACTTTTCCCCTGGGGGAACATAACTGCAAATTGCTTTTATCCCTTTAAGTTATGGCTGAAGACTGGAAAAGTCAAGAGAACGGACTTAATTATTAGGTAAGAGGCCTATAAACAGTATCAATTGACAAGGTGAGCTAAAGTAATTTCATCTTTAAATAACAAAAATGTACTGGGGGGCACCTGGCTGGCTCAGTCTGTGGAATGTGTGACTCTTGATCTTGGGGTCGTGAGTTTGAGCCCCATGTTGCATACAGAGATTACTTAAAAAAATAAAATCTTAAAAAAAAACAAACCCAAAAATGTACTTATTAGCCAACTGTGAGCCTCAGTTCCTTGTGACAAGCAGGACATATTCCTAATCCTCAGGCCATTTTCACTTCCCAAATTTGTAATTCTAGAAGCCTGCTTATTAGTGTTTAGGAGGTTCCCTATACCATTACTGAGGAACCATCTGGAACTCAACTAGAATAAAAGAAGTGAACAAACTGGTGTGGAGGAGTTAATTACTTCTGATGTGTAATTTCAAGTACGATTTACAGTAGAGCTTTAAGTTGATTCAGTCCTGCTGAGCCCACTGTCACATCTGTCCTTGCATTTAACACAAAACAAAACACAAAAAGAGGCAGCAAACTTATCTTGGTCTTGATACAACATTTCCATGGCTGCATTCCTACATAATATTATACAAGAGTTATGACTTGGCTATTTTTCCTTGATGGCAAATACAACTGATGGGTCATATAGCATCCTTGAGTATGTCTTACCTTGTCACAAGGAACTGAGGTTCACAGTCCACTAATGAGTACATTTTTGTTTTTTTTTTTAAAGATTATTTTTTTTTTTTTAAACATTTTATTTATTTATTTGAGAGAGAGAGAATGAGAGACAGAGAGCACAAGAGGGAAGAGGGCAGAGGGAGAAGCAGACCCCCTGCTGAGGAGGGAGCCCGATGTGGGACTCGATCCCGGGACTCCAGGATCATGACCCGAGCCGAAGGCAGTCGCTTAACCAACTGAGCCACCCAGGCGCCCTAAAGATTATTTTTTTAAGTAATCTCTATACCCAACGTGGGGTTCGAACTCATGACCCCGAGATCAAGAGTCCTACATTCTACTGGCTGAGCCAGCCAGGTGCCCCCCAGTACATTTTTTGTTTTTTAAAAATCAAATTACTTCAGTTCAACTTGTCAAGTGATACTGTTTATACTGAATAATAGCATTTTTAAAATGATTTCCTTCTCAGTTGAACCAAACATTTTCTGCAGTAATTTTTCTATATCTCAGAATTGAAACATTTCAGGATTTCCTCACATTATCCATTAAAATTTTAGCACCTTTTAACTAAAAAAGTAAAGTTTTTTTGTAGACTCTTGCTTACAACAACATAGGACATTATTTCTTTTAGATTTAAATTCCCTGGGGTAGGCTTTAGGCCCCACTGGATTCACTTCTCTAAGCCTTGCTGCTCAGATTCTCCCTCTCCACCCAAACCCTGACTTCAGAAGGAAGGACTTTTCCAACAAGCCAGTTCATTTAGTCTGAAAGCAGGTGAATTCCAGTATCATGACACACTTGTGTCATTCCAGAAAATAAACCTGGATGAATACAGAAAGATTTGCTCTTTTCATCATTTCATTTTCATCAACCCCAAAATTTCAGCCACATTTTCTTTAAGCTGAGTTCATGAACTACAATAATTTCTGGGCCAAAAAACAGTCTCTTGCAGAGAAGAGCTGCACTGAAAGAAACAAGGAAGCAGTTGCAATTTATTGTTGGAAATATCCCTGACTCATTCCTTGCAGTGCCTTCCCCTACCTCAAGACCTCCAAAACCAATTAAACGCAGAATTGCCGCATTAAAAAGTACAGAAGGGGAAAAATTGCTAATTCTCACCTTTACAACTTCTAATCACCCCAACTCCTTTCAATCTTGCAGACTCAATTGAGTGCAGTTTATTTCCTAAGACAAAACTAAAAGAGGAATAGAAAGACAACGTTCAAAACACGCCTGTTAGGAGGATTTAGCTGTTTTTAATAAGGGCCAGACAGCCGGTTTATCTGGTTTAAAGTACAGCGCTGAGTATACCCAGAGGGCCAAAGGGCAGTTTTAGGGGCGCAGGCAGGCACCTGCCAAATAAAGGTTAAGGGAGCACAAATATCTCTGCCCGGCACACAAGGGAGGGGGCGTCAGTGGGCGCGTCTCCGGTTCGTCATCCGTAAGCTGGTCTTGGGGTTTGCACGACCTTAGGTGACGCTGTGACCAGCAGGCTCTTGGTCAGCATACGTCCTTGCGGCCGTTGTGCAAGAGAGCTGCAACCCAAGCTGGCTCCGCTCCTCTCTCCAGGTCTCCACGCCCATCCCTTCGCTCTGCGGCCCAAGAACCTTTACCCCGGGAGCCTGGAGCCTGCTGCGGGCACGCTTCCTTAGAACTGGAAAACTGGAGACCCGAGCGGGGGCGGAGGTGTCCCCTCCACCCCATCCCGCCCCTTCCACGCCCCCAAGAGGACACTTCTACCCCGCCGCACCGCCAGTTCCAGCCACCTGAGTTCGCTGCACACGCCCAAGTCCATGGCTTCCACCTTTCTTTGCATCCAGCTCGCCACTGCCGCACGTTTTCTTCCCCCTAAACCCGAGACTTAGTCTTCCACGCCTCCTTGCATCCTCCCACCGCTCGATTTCCCTTTCTGCATACAGACCGGGGTTTCTATGTGTCACTGAAAGCAACTTTCCGCCGCCCGATTCCACCCTTCCGTGCCCAAGAGTGGGCCTTTTCCACATCCAGACATCTAGCACCCTCTTTCTCCCCATGTTTCTTCCCCAGGCCCAACCTGGATTTTCCCCCTTCCTTTCGATTAGGGCTCGCCGCTAAATTCCTCTCTCCATACCCAAGATCTGAGCTTTCTCCCTTTTTCCCGTTCCATCTATTGGCTGGCTCACAGCTTCCCCGCAAAAGCCAGGGGCTGGGAGCCGCCCCTCGAAGCCGGCGGTTACCTGCAGGGGAAAGGACGCGGACGATGAGCTAGTGGCACCACAGCCACGCACACGCTGAAACTTACAAGCGTCTACACTGGCAATCCCTGCTGCGCCCCAGCTGTTGCAGCTTCAGACGCCGCCTCCGTTCCGACACTGCGGAGGGCCTGCAGCGCAGGGTTTTGGCTCCGCCACGCTTTTGTCCCCTCCCAGGCCCGCCCCCTCAGCCCACCTCCCGGAGCTCCGCCCCCTCCACGCCGCCAATCGCCGCGCGCCGACCACTCGGGGGGGTGGGCGGAGCCAAGGGGCGGGGTCGAGTCCCGGAACTTCTGGGCTGAATTCGCTTCCCCCATCGCCGCACTCCCGGTGGGGAAGGGGCCGCAGCGCCCCCTGGACTCGGCTGCCGCTCCCTGCGGCGGAAGGACGTGAAAGCCACCTGCAGGCTCGGGACCCGGGCGCGCCAGGGCTGGTATTCTGAGACCCACGCCGCCTAGGGCCCCGCAGAGTGAATTTCCAGGTCTTCAGTAAAGGCGAACGAGGACGGAGCTCCCCCGACTTCCGGCGCTACCTGGGTGTGCGGTAGACTGGAACGAGCGTTTGGCTGAAGGAAGAGTGCGGGCGGGGGGTAGGGAGCTTGAGGTGGCTTTGGGGGCTTCTTGGTGCAGCGAGAATGCAAAGGATTAAACAGTTAAACAAGCAGGCATACCGTGGTAAATAATGTCCGCCACCACCAACGACTACGTCTTCAGAACTTCCGTACCTGTAATTCTAATTACTACCAAGTACATACTATAAATAAACCCAATTGTCATTTGCATTAGAAGATAAAGATAGGAGATTATTGTGTGGATCCCAGTGAAGCCGGAATAAAGATGTGAAGCCTTAAGAAAACAGTGGAATAAAAAAAAAAAATCTGCCCCCTGCAGGGAATTATTTTTTGTGTATTTCTTACTCTTGAAAACATGGGGGAGGAGTATTTTATTTCATTTGGGGGGGGGAGGTATTTTAGACACTGATTTGTAGTGAGTGTAATGCTTGTATATTGCTGTCCTGATTCAATGTTCCAAAATTTATTTTAAAAATTTGTAGCATCGGATTATTACAATTACTCTTGGACGATAAACCGGTATAACAGGCACCACGCAAGACGCATTTTGGACACTAGAGGGCACTGGTCTTTTTTCCCAAGAAAAAAGTAAGAAGAAAGAATACATAGCATCGCACTTGTTGATTTTTTTTTTAAGATTGTATTTTTAAGTAATCTCTGCACCCAAGAGGAGGCTTTAACTCACAACCCGAGATCAAGACTCCTATGCTCTACCACTGAGCCAGCCAGGTAGCCTGCACTTGTTGATTTTTTAGGTGGATTAATGGAAAATAGGAGTCACCTCCATTTATTCTTGTGGAAATTATTATAGGGGAGTATAAGCTTGTATTTTCATTTAGAATTTGAGACGCAAAGTCACCTGAGATTGTAAATTTACTCCATTTTATATCAGGTTCACATTATTTATCACCCCTTGCCTACTACCAAAAGTATATTCATTCTTTAGAAAGGATTTAGGGCAGCTTTCAAGACACATACAATATAGCATGATAAAATACATTGAACGTATGTGAGAAGAGAGAATAAATATAGGAAATTATACAGAATGAAGGTGAATTTAATCACAAAATGTATTCCATCAAATCCTAAATACTGCTAGAGATGGGCTGCAAATTAGGCTCTGAGCCTACGTGGGAGGCAAGTTAACGCGTGGGAGTCTCAGCATCTTAAAACAGCGTTTCTTAAGCCAGTAATGTAGGAACTCCTTTTTCACTGAAAACACATTTTTTTGTAGATCCCTAGAATTGACTTATAATATGCATATATGTACACGCATAAAACTAGATATATGCTCCTTATGTGGTTAGCTCTTATACAACTAAAAAATAAATTTATAGACAAAATGATGATATGATATAGTATGATAAAAATAATACATTACCCATTGACAACATTAATTAAATGTAACAAACGATGTTTGGCTGAAGTTAAGTTACTGCTTGAAATGTGAATATGAAGCTCACTGCTTAGATTCTTGTTCTTTTTGAACTTAGCTTGCCTATTCTGGGTGTCATGTGAAGATTCATTTAGCACACCGTTTTTCTCTGTTTGGTTAATATTGCATGCCTTGACATCATTGGTTTTCATTTGGACAATAAAAAATCTGAGTATTTTAATATTAGCTGGTTCTATTTACTGTTGTAAACAAATAGAAACATGGGCTATGAAATTTCTGTCTGTATTTGGTTATGACACCCTCATCTAGATAATAGGGGATTCTCATAACTAAGGCATTTGTGTTTTCATTTTGATGATCTAAAAAAAATGAAGTAGAATGAACAGTTATTCTACCTTGTGGAAATTCACTTCATTGAAATTTATTGGCCATGAAGATTATGGGAGAAAGAACAGTGCAGGTGATTTCTGGGGTTAGGGTTTGGGTGACAGGGTGCCCTTCAACAAAGAAGGGATATAGATAGAGTCACAGGTTTGATGGCCAAGAAAATGAATTAAGTGTAAGGTTTGTTAGATTTGAGATGCCTGTGGGACAGCAAGATATAGATGTTAAGGAGGCAGTTAGCTACATGAGTTCAGGAGGGGTGTCTGGGCTAAAGAGAGAAATCTAAGAATCTTTAGCATTGTTATGGGCTAAATTGTGTGTCCTCCTTTTCCCAAAATTCATCTGTTGCAGCTCTAACACCGCTATACCTCAGAATGTGACTGTGTTTGGAGACAGGACCTTTAAAGAGGTAATGAAGATTAAATGAAGTCATATTGGTGGGCCCTAATCCAATCTGACTAGTGTCTTTTTTTTTTTTTTTTTTAAGATTTCATCTGACAGAGAGAGAGCACAAGCAGGGGGAGCAGCAGAGGGAGAGGGAAAAGCAGGCCCCCACTGAGCAGGGAGCCCAATGCAATGCGGGGCTTGATCCCAGGACCCTGGGATCATGACCTGAGCCGAAGGCAGATGCTTAACCAACTGAGCCACCAGGTGCCCCTGACTAGTGTCTTTATAAGAAGAGGAAATTTGGACACACAGGATGTGCATGCATAGAGGGATGAACGTGCATGCCATTTATTTGCAAGCCAAGAGGGTAGCCATTTATTTGCAAGCCAAGGACAGAGATCTCAGGAGAGAGTAACCCTGCATGCACCTTGATCTTGGACTTTCAGCCTCCAGAACTGTGACAAGTAAATTTCTGTGGTTTAGGCCACCCGGTCTGTGGCATTTTGTTATGGCAGTCCTAGCAAACTAATATAAGCACGTATTGATCGTAGCTGAAGCCAAGGAATTTATGAGGTCATGAGCTAGAAGTATACAGTAAGAAGAAAAGTCTACCTCGGTGAGAATTCTGTGGAATACTTCACATTTTTAAACAGCCAGGTGGAGGAAAAGTAGTTCCCAAAAGAGAATGGCAAGGATTGTCTGGGAGGTGGTAGAAAAATCAGCACAGACTGATGGGAACCAAAGAGAAAGTTTCCAAAAAGGAGGGGGTACTACAGAGAAGGCAAGGAAGACAAAGCCTGAAAATAATCTTGGCAAGTCGGTGGACCTCACAAATGCACCTAAAGAAGAATAATTCTATCAGAATGATTCTTAATGAAGCCATACTCTACGGGATTGGCATTTGAATGGGAGGTGGGGAAAGGGAACATAACTCTTTTAAGAAGATTGACCATGAAATGAAGAATCATGCTCTATAAAGTCTTAGCATAATTTTTAATGACTGCATAATTGTCCAACATTTGATTGTGTTGCTTTCCTGTTGTGTTCATTAGAAATTTGTTTCCTTTTTATTTATTTATTACTGTTTTAAATAACTGAAAAATATATTTCACTACATTCTACTTTGCACTAGAATCAGTTCCTTAGGCATGATTGCTAGAATTGCAATTGTTGGATCAAGGAGTATAAACAATTTTAAGGCGCTTGTTAGATCCATCAAATAATTTTCTAGGAGGGATATACCTATTTATGCTTTCACGTGCATGTATGAGAGTGCCAATTTCATTACTTCCTAGACAGAACTGAATTTCATGATTTTTAAAAACATCTTTGTGTTCTCTACTAAAGGGATCCTTACAGAACTAATTCTAGACCTGGAGCAAGGATAGTTCAAGCTGAATCTGGTATATATTATTGGGTAAGAAGGTAAGGGGGAAAGGCATGTCAAATGTACATGGGAGCTGCTTGAAGGGGCTCTCACTGGGCAAATCAGGGAAACCTTGACTCAAAAAGAGTGGTGCAGTAATGAATCATAATATACTGTAAAAAAATCACGAGTCTGTACTGATACTATTAAAAATAAACTGAGGCATATTACAATTTTTGAGAGTTTATTTGAGCAGGAATTGGGCATTGCCAAATGTGAAATGATTGGAAGCACTACAATGACAGGAGCTAGGGGAAAGACTTTTATAGAGAAGAGGCAGAAGCAAAGCAAGGAAATTATTTGATTGACTACAGCTTAGGCAGTTGCCGTCTTTGGAAAAGCCTTAGGTGGTTGTTTGTGATTGGTTATCCTTAGGTTTCAAATTCATAACCTTGAGGCATTACAGGCTTAGGTTTTGGTTTGCTTATATAGGCTACTAAGACATTAGAACCATCTCAGTCTAATGGCTTCCTTGTTTAATTAGTTGAATACTAGGAATCAATATAAAAAAAGAAAAGGAAAAGCTATTTTGAGTACAAATGCAAGTGATACCTGATAGAAGAATATAAGCATAGTACCATCATAACAATGATAGACTCAGTAAGAATCATAAATATGTGTTTCAACGAAGGGTTTATTAGCGGTCACACCCAATAACCCCAGCTTTCTCACTCAGATTCTCTGCTGAGAATGATAGTCAAGGTAATGGGGCAGGAGGAATGGTGTGATGTGGAAGAGCAGTTGAGAAATGGAAGAGGAAACTGACTACTCTTAGGATGATTGCTGAGGGCCACGCTGAGGGTGATAAGGATTTCCTTGTGCTGGTACCAGTCTTCGGGCTTCGATGCTGCTCTCCATCGGCCGAGAAGGCTAACTTGAGGAAAACTGGGTAGGGATTTGCCAAAACTCTTGAGGAAAGGGCCTGAAGAATTTAATTATAATAGCACCGCACTCTGGGTTTCCTTTCTGACCGCCCCTGCCAAGCCCCACGATTGGGGTCAGCAGATTTTGGCATGTCTTCTTCAGCTAAGGGCACAATGCTCACAGCAGGACAAAAAGATGGACTGATGCTAGCCAGGCTGAGCAACTTGGTAATTTTCTTTGCACTCAGTCTTGGTGCAACACAAAACTTGAATGAAAAGACTAGCTAAAGAGCTCACATCACTTACTCTGGGGTAAGGCACTGTGCCAGATGCTTTATGTGCAATGTTTTACTTTATCTTCAAAAAACTGTCTGTGAAGTGGGTGTTGTTATCAGCCTCATTTTACAGTTACGAGGGCAGGAGCCTGAGGAATTTAGTAATTTGTTTAAGGTCACATGGCCAGTCATTGACCGAGTCACAAGTGACAACAGTCTGCGCTCTTGTGAATGTCAGTCCCTGGGAACGCTGAGCGCGGTAACATCTTCTGAGAGCCCACATCATCGAACACATACGGTAACTGTAGTGGCCCAGCCAGCACCCGTCGGGTGACCCGGCACGCGTGATGCTCACGCGCGCAGTCGCCCTGGCTTCCTCTGGGAAGGCTGAGGCGGCCTAATCAAATTGTCCAGGACGACTCTATTTGAGCTCGATTCCTTTTGCCTGGGCGTCTGATCCAAACGTGGCGCGGACGGGGAGGAGAGGGCGGAGCCGGCGCCCGGGAGAATTGCGGATTGGAGAGAAGGAGGAACAGGGGGCGGAGCCTTCGGGGGAAGCGAGAAGCCGCATCAACTATGTAAGTGGCTTTGCTTCCTGCAGCAACCGTCGGTGGCCCGGCTACCCCTGTCCCTGCGCTCCGGAGCTGGCTTCCTGCGCCTGAACGGGGTGAAGCGGCGACTGGGGTGGAGGGTGGCCGGCGGGGCCGGGGTGGGAGGCGCAGGTAAGGGACGGGGCCTGGCGCGCGGCCGGCTGGCGCTGAGAGTGGGGAAGAAGGCCGGTTTGGGGAGCTCCGGGGCCAGAGCGGAGGGGAAGGCTGAAGTGAAGGCGAGAGCTGGCGCTTCCCAACCGTGTCTAGAGGCCGGACTGCGACCGAGGCTGGGCAACGAAGGGCAGAGAAGCTGTGCCCGCAGTGAGCCGGCTCCCTGATTCCGTGGTTGCCCCTTGTCTGGCGAGCGGGGAAGGGAGCCGGGTGCGGCTGTTCCTGAAGAGGTTTCCTTGGACACATTTGAAGTTCCTTTGCCCCTGTCTTGTCCCGTGTCCCTGAGCTTGTTTTGGAGGTGCACAGTCCAATTCCTCCTCCCTCCGATGGATCAGCTTCTCGTCTGTGTGTCAGAGGTGCATCCGTAGACCGAAAAAGAAAGTTCCTGAGCTACAGAAAACGACACCAATAGTGGGTTTTCAAACATGTGTGTATCTCCTTAAATGATTGCTTCTGCTATTTGAGTCCCTTCCGTTTCTACCTATGTTTGAGGAGGAGACTTGATTTCCCAATTAGTATTTTCCCTTTGCTTAGAATGTTCCCCCAAAAAGGGTGAGGATGAAATGTGACGGATATTTTTAGGGAATTAAGAGCCTCCTGTCCAATATAGGGATTATTATTTTTAACATAGTCAAGACATAGGAGAAGTGCTAGAATTCTGTATAAAGCAAGTTATTTAGGCTTATCGGAAGTGTGTAGGTATCTGTTAAATTACCGTGTATCGATTCAGTGCATTCTGTTTTAAAATGAGTACCATGCTGACAGTAGAGGGTAGTGGTTTGGGGTATTGCACTCTCTTATTTCTAACTTATTTGAATCTGGTTTTCTGCCACTCCAAAACTTCCATCTATCAGGATTCAAAAATAACCTTAGTTTTCTTTCTTTCTTTTTTTTTGTTTTTGTTTTTGTTTGGTTGGGTTTTTGACAGACTGGGCAGGTTAAGTCTTCTGTGGAGCAAGACTACATTCCCTTTTTCTTTCCCTGTATGCTCCCCTGTTCTTCTTTCTGGGAGGAGTAATATGGATCATGTTGTGGTCTTGCTTTAGTGTTTCTGTTGGCATGTTGATGAAAAATTGAACAAAAAAATCTTTGTTGATGGAAGCTGACATTTCTGGTATTCAGCTGACCTGCATTATTTTGGGTACATTTTAAGTATTTTTAAAAACTGTATTTAGAAATGATTCAGCTGATACTTGGGTTTTTTTCATCTGCTATATTTTGAAATTGGCTAGTAGATTGGGCTTATTTTCTATGTTTAATACCTGATTGGCTTTCATATTGGCTTAATCACCTGGATAGCGTGTGGGTGGGTCTGTATATACTAGTAGCCTTCAAATGAGAAGAGGCAAAGTACTGGCATTTGGAAGAGTAGGTTAATATTTCTAATTGCCTATCAGTTAGCAAAGAGTCCAGTTTATATCGCAGAGTTCTTAAGCTACCAGAGAACAAGAATTGTAAGACAGTTTTTTCAAGATCCTGGTGTCATTATGGAATTTTTAAGATGAACTATGTGACTATGTTTATGTTTCAGAGATTACAATTGATGGGTGTTGTCATGGTAATTTTTATCCTCATATCTCCAAAGCTTATTAATTAGTTTTGTATGTGGGTGACCCTCAGAAGTAATGCTGAGATTCTTTATGCAGATTGCTAACTCTGCTTCTGATGTTACTTGTGTCAAAGTATAATGTAGACTGTTTTCCCAGGCCTGAGGGTTGTTGCTGTAATCACACAATCCTTTCTCCTTAGTGCTCTTTTTTTTTCCTTCCCTTTGTCCCCTCTACCCCCTCCCTTTTGAGTTTACATTTATTCAGTCAGCAGCTTGCTTCAAAATCCTTTATGCTGGAATATGGATTGTTGACTACTCTCCCCAATAGTGGGTGATATTAGAGACCTCCTCTCTCCCTCTCCTTCCCTTCCTCCTCCTCCTCCCACCCCCTCCCTCACTCAGCTCTCACCCTTTCCTTCCTTCCTTCCTTCCTCCACCTTCCTCTCTCTTTCCTCCACCTCTCTCCCTGCTCTTCCTTAACACTCCTTCCTCTTTTTCTTCCTCCTTTCCTCCCCCTCTTCGATACCAATAAACATTTATTGCCAAATAATGTTCAAGTCCATGGTTTCATTTCTGCTTTAATTAATTAATTAATTAATTACTAATCAGGCAATGTCTTGAGTAGTTAGAATTCAGATAGGCTAAAATTGGAAGTCTGTGAAGAGCTACAAAAATAATTTTGATCAAAAGGGAATTCTAGGATGAAATTTTGGGGTCTAATTACAGTTCTACCACTTACTAGCTGTGTAACCCTCAAGAAAGGTGTTAGGTTCAGTGTACATTGGTTGCCTCAAAGGTGAAATGTAGTAAGTTCAGCTCTGTGCTCCCTCCAGGATTTTTGCAAAAATAAAACGAGATGGTAGATATGATTTTGAAAGTGAAAAGCATTTGAAAGAGTATGATGTCCTCTTAGTAAAACATAAATTAGTTGACAAACTATAGCACTTTAATGACTAGGGTTATGCATAGTTTATGGTTCTCACTTATTTGAAGTATTATGACAGGAAATGGACACCGGTGTTTTTCCGTATCCTCCATCTGGTGATGTGGTTACCTTTACTACTTCGGTTGAATTATGATTTTTAGTTATTTAGAAAAAGGTCCTTTAAGATCTTCATTTTAATGTCTATATGAGTTTACTCTTAAAAGGAGAAAAGCCAGGTTCATGTGCCTAAAAGAAGAGATGATAGGAACAGCTTGTTGATTTGTATATTTCTTGAGGTGATAAGGCACAGCTTGAGGTAATTTTTGAGGTTATACAGAAGTGTCATTAAGGGATCACTGTTTCATCTTCTTTTCTGGGAAATATTTATGTTTTACATTTTTTATTTTTTAAAAAGATTTATTTATTTATTTTAGAGAGTGAGAGAGAGCGTGCCTGCATATGAGCTGGTGGAGGGGCAGAGGGAGAGAGAATCTCAAGCCGACTCACTCTGAGCTCAGAGCCCATATGCTGGGCTCCGGCTCCATCTCATGACCCTGAGGTCATGACCTGAGCCAAAATCAAGACTCAGACGCTTAGCTTGACTGACTGGCACCCCTGCTTTGCATTTTTTTAAAAGAAAAAATTGAATTAAGTTCAAAAAATTTTGAGGAATTAATATGCTTGTGTAAAACCAGTTTTCCCCAGTAACATTAAAAAACTATTGAGTGTCTGTCAAAAAAAAAAAAAATCTTAAAAGGAAAAAGATAAATTATGTCAAAACGCTTTTTTCCTGCTCACACTTACACCTTACCTCAAAATTGCTAATGATTTTGATATTTTTTGTAGATTGAATAGCAATGTTGAAAATTAGATTGGCTGTGTACTCATAGTTTGACGTGATTGAGACCCTTATGATCTAGACTGCAGTGTTTCTAAGCCTTAATTTTCAATATATGCTAAACTAGATTTATTTACTCTTTGGTTTTCAGGGGTCTGAGTTTTCAGAGTCAGATTTCCAGATGTTTAGGGATGCTGTTTGGAATCAACTTTTGTGCTTCCTTAGGAACTCATATCTTTTGTTTTTTAGACTCATGAAATGGCCACAGATGATAAGACTTCCCCAACATTGGACTCTGCTAATGATTTGCCTCGATCTCCTACTAGTCCTTCTCATCTCACACACTTTAAACCTTTGACTCCTGATCAGGACGAACCTCCTTTTAAATCAGCGTATAGTTCTTTCGTCAATCTCTTTCGATTTAACAAAGGTAAGCCTTATTCTTAAGGATCAGAGAACCTGCAATTTTGATTCTCGGAAATTCTCTTGTTCAGCTTTCATGCTGTGTCTTTGCAAGGATGTGAAATATCAGCAAAGAGATAGCTTTAATCATAGGTCACTGGGGTTTATTATGAAGAGAAAGCTGGAATAGTCCCTGTATTCTTATTAATTATTGGTAACTAAAGATCTGAATTGAAAACTAAATGTTAAAAAGAGGTCCAAAAAAAAAAGAGGTCCCTTTTTGAGTTAACATTTTTTTTTTTCCTTTCTTAATATGTTTCAACTTTCTTAAGTTCACAGAGTGGACTTTGTTCTTTTAGGGGTTAATAGCCAAAAGATTGTAATTAGACCTATAAAACTAGAAGAATCAGCATATGGGAGGAAAGGTTCTTATTTTTCCAAAATTGAAACTGTCAGCATGCCTGTTGACTTAAACCCATTAGATTAAGGTGTAAATGTAATGATATCAAGGGAAAAGATGCTTTTTACTTATTAATTTCAGGAAATTTAGTATCAATGCAGTACTTTTATTTAATGAACAGTCTGTATTCCAAACAAATGAATTGTCCCTGAAAGAAAACTTCCCTTTCAGGATCCAGTCCAGGGTCAGATTTTGCATTTAATTTTCATCTATCTTTAGTCTCCCATTCTTTGTCTTTTGTGAGACTGACATTTTTGTAGAGAACACGCCAGTTACTTTATAGAATCTCCTTTATTTGGGATTTTCCTTATTTTTTATTTTTTTCATTGAAGTGTGGCTGACACACAGTGTTACTTTAGTTTCTGGTGTACAGCATAGTGATTGGACAAGTGTATACATTGTGCTCTGCTCCCCACAAGTGTAGCTCCCATCTGTCACCATGGAATGCCATTACATACCATTGACTATGTTCCCTATGTTGTGCCTTTCTTCCCCAGACTTGTTCATTCCATAACTGGAAGTGAAAAGGTACATTTTAAATGAGCTCTTTTCAAGTAATATATTTTTTACCTGGAAAAATTTTTTAAAAAATATGGTCTGTATCTTTGCTTTTTATTTGGCTGTATTATTTGACATGCATTAGAAAGTAATCACTCTTGTTGTAAGGAATTTGAGGGCTAATTGTTAAATGAATTCAGGAGAAATTTTAATAGTATTAACTGACTTTTAGTAGTAGTCATATTTAAAGCTGTATAAAATCTCCTCCTCTCAGTCCATTTTTAAGATAATGACTTTTTAAAAAATTTGTTTACTTTTAGATTTATAGAAATTTATAGAAAAATTGGGAAGATAGTACAGAGTTCTCATATACTCCCACACCCAGCTTTCTCTGTTATCTTACGTTAGTGTAGTATACTTACTATACTATATTCATGAACCATCACTGATGCATTGTTATAAACTAAAGTATGTGTTTTATTCATACTTGTTCAGTTTCTACCTAAAATTCTTTTTCTGTTCTAGGATCTCATCCAGGATACCACATTATATTTAGTCATCAAAAGACAATAATCTTTTTATTCAGCAAATGTTTATTGAGCACCTACTATTTACTATTGCACTGTTTTTTTTTTTGTTTTTTTTTTTAAGATTTTATTTATTTATTTGATAGAGAGAGACAGCAAGAGAGGGAACACAAGCAGGGGGAGTGGGAGAGGGAGAAGCAGGCTTCCTGCGGAGCAGGGAGCCCGATGTGGGGCTCAATCCCAGGACCCTGGGATCATGACCTGAGCTGAAGGCAGATGCTTAACAACTGAGCCACCCAGGCACCCCCACTATTGCCCTGGTTTAATAGTACATGGGATCTACCCTATAAACAAAACCGATCAAAAAAAATCTCTGCAGGCATGTAAAGCTTGCATTCTGTTTCCTTTAATATGCCCAAGATATTTCTAACGAAATGTAAAACTGAGGATCACATATGACAAGGATATATGGGCCTATAATTTTGCCACTTTCTTTGAATTTCTTTTTTTTTTAAACCTAATTTTTAATTATGCAAGTAATACATTAATACATTATTTTCTGAACAATTTCTTCTGTTCCTTCTCTTTGCTGAACTCTTGAGTCTTATTTTTTCAAATAATGCCAAGCTTTCCTTTGCTACAGAGCGTGCAGAAGGGGGCCAGGGGGAGCAGCAGTCTCTAGGTGGAAGTTGGGCCAGCCCTCAGCTCCCTTCAAGAACACAGTCTGTGAGGTCACCTACACCTTATAAAAAACAGCTTAACGAGGAACTCCGGCGACGATCTTCAGCAGTATTAGGTGAGACATTTCATTTCTCTCTTGTGTGTTAGATTTTTCCAGTCATTATGTTTCCCAGGTTGTTTATTGACTTAACTTTTCTGCTGTTTGGAATAGTCAGGTGCTCCTCAGAATTAATGACACTGTTACCTCGGTAGTGAAAGAATTTGTTGATACCTAAAAAAAAAATTCTTAAGCATTTTATTAAATTGTATCTTAGGCCAAGCACAGATCTCTTGACTGTTTTTTGATTAATTACTTGCTTGGGTTTCAGCAGAGAACAGTTTGCAACATCCCCAGGAGAACACAGGTTAGTTTCAGCTTTGTGAATGAATTCCGCATCTGTTCTTGGGATGGCTAGTGTAATGTGGTGTGCATGCCTCTGGCTGCAGAACTCTCTTCACTCCGTTAGCCGGCTGCCACTTGCTCTTGGCCTTCTGTCCTTGTTGGGGTGCAGACTGTCCTTGTGGCTGGATAAGCTGAGCTCTTGCCTGTTTGTTCTATGTCCTAGTCGACTATAGTCATCTCCTTCATTTTCATACTCTTCTGATGAGAATAGGTAGGCTGGGGATCAGTGCCTGAATTGAGAGACAAGACAAAGTGAGTTGTTTTATGTTTTATTTCTGTTAGAGTATTAAACTGAGCACAGTGGTTTGCCCAGCTCAAGGTGATAGAAGGGCAGTGAGAGGTGGCATAATAGAGAAGGAGGGGGCAACATTGGAAGTCAAGTGTCCCTGAACACCACATCCTGTCTTGTCTGGCCAGTCTTCCCCATGAAATCCTCGAGTGAAAAGTAGGCAGGCACAGGTAATGATGTTTGGTGGGAGGGTATCTTATAGCTAGCTGAGACTCGGTGCGGAACCGCCTGAGGACTGGAGCAAGGCTGCATCACCTCTGCAGGTTTCCTAGGGCAACGAGCCTCAGCCGGGGTTACATCAGCCACTTGGAAGGAAGAATCAGAAGGTGGGAAGGGGGAGAGGGAGAGAGGAGCTCTTCTTCAACCCCAAGTGGTTGGAAGGAAGAGACCATCCCCACCTTAACCTTTAAGCTCAGTGAACTTCCCTTTTGAACCTGACCTGTGGAAACACTATTGTTTTTGGTGAGGGATCTGACTACATCCTATGCTGAATTAGGCATAGAATTTCTTTATTTGTAAATTGAGGAGTTGGACTAGAGTCTCTTAGGGATTACAAACTGATAGCCTGTCACACCTTGCCTTGGTGTTTTGATAATCTTGAATTTAAATATCACTAGGTGGGGCACCTGGGTGGCTCAGTAGGTTAAGCGTCTGCCTTCAGCTCAGGTCATCATCCCAGGGTCCTGGGATCAAGCCGCCTGGTGTCGCTGGCGTCGGGCTCCCTGCTCAGCTGGGAGTCTGCTTCTCCCTCTCACTCTGCCCCTCCCCCCTGCTCCCCTCTCTCTCAAATAAATAAATAAAATCTTAAAAAAAAAAAAATCACTAGGTGGAGCTTGTAATGTCTAGTTTGCTGCAACCCCCACCACTCCTTACTGTCTTTTATCAAGTCCGTTTGATTCTTTGATTCTTTCTGCCTTAGCTGCTAGGGGCATTTAAGCTTTTGAAGCCTGAGACTGTTTGACTAATCAAGTTCCTTTTTCTACTGAAAGGCTGTAATTCCACAATTTACTAGCCCTGTGACTTTAGGAAAATCAATTATGTAATATCCATTTTACAAGAGAAGCATCTTAGGTTATTTAGGGCAGAGTGCTAGACCAGATCTCTCAGGTCTTTTCCACTTTCATCCTGTGATTCCTTTGGTTCCAGGAACAGCCTTGCTCATCCTTTTCTAGTGAATGATGCTATTTGTACTCTCTTATATTTCTGAGTAGCTACATGCAGGGGGCTTCACTATTATTTGTTGTCCCAGCATGGGAGCACAGCCATTGCGATCTGCGATCTAACAGTTTCATCTGCCTCTTTTTTCAACTTGTGAATTATGAACACTTGCTTTATATTGTGATACTCAAGAAAAATTTGGTCATTCTGATACTTGCACGTTGTATTCTAGTAACAACTCCTCTGAGCTGTCTGCTGAAATTAGCATATGACTATTTATACAAAGATAAAGTTCTTAAAGTTTTCTAGTATGGGTGCACTTTTGATAATCATTTGTGTTATTCCCTTGTCTTGGGAAGTTTTTTGTCAATTTAGATTTAGAGAGCAACCTCTCATTTCTCGGTAATTCCTTCTGCCCCACCCAACCAAAACAAAGAACGCCTAAAACAAATCTAGCAGATAAGTGAGCTTGAGAGAGACTTAAGGTGGGGTATTTTCCATCTTAATCGGCCGTAGGTTATTAGGTTAATGAGTTCAAGCTAATAGAGATGTTCATCCTTTTTGTCAAGCCACTTCCACTTCATCCTTAGGTTTTTTAACTGCCAGAGCCAGGAATAGGTGGAAACTTCACTTAGAATCTTGCTCTAAAATAAGGACATAATATGACAGCTTTGGTGGGCATACCCATTTTGGCCACGAAGCTGAATTTGGGTCTGTTTTACTATTGATAGGACTGACTTTAGTATTGCTATTTAAAGTGTAAGTGATCCCTTCCAGTTCGGAGCTGCAGGGTCAAGGAGGTGGCAGGAAAGGGTAGGATTGGAGTTCTAGCCATTCTTTGGCATTTTTAATCTGTTTAGATCTTGGTGAAGGGAATTTTCTGGGTAAATTACCACCCTGGATGTTCTAAACTCTGTCAGTCTTTGGGAATGTGTTTTATTAAACTCCTTTCTGATCATCTGCTTCATGAGGCCTAAAGTACTTGGTCTCTAATGAACTGAACTGTTGCTTACTGTTTGTAGAAACGAAGCCAGGTTAACTCACACGGATTGCTTTTTCTTCTGCTAAATTTCTAGCAGGTATTTATTACGGCGTGGAACCAAAGAGCCCAAGAAATCATTAATGAATTTGGGGCCATTTAAGCAGTGTGTCCATCTGAGGCCTCAAATCGTCAGTGGTCGTAGACAGTGCTTTTCTTAGGTAGTCCTTCCTTACTTGCTTGTGAAGCAATGGTTTACATGGTAATAAATACTTCCAACAGCCTCTTACCTTTGTAAAAACTAGTTTAACTCTCAATCCATATCACTGGCTGGGAGAACATAAGGGCACTGTGCATCACATTTCTACCTTATTTTGCATAGATATTAGAGACTAATAACAAGGTTGCTTTTTTTTTTTTTTGGTAAATCTGACTCAGACACAAGAAGGAAAGCAGAACCTACCTTTGGAGGTCATGACCCTCGTACGGCTGTTCAGCTTCGAAGCCTCAGCACAGTATTAAAACGCCTCAAGGAAATCATGGAGGGGAAGAGCCAGGTACTCTCTCGAGGCTTTAGAAGATTTTTACTAAATACTTATATGGGGCTCATGGCATACTCACTAAAAATGGCATCATGCTACTCGACTCGAAAGAATGTTCAGCTAGTACTTCCTCCAGCTATGAACACATTTTATGTACAAATTCTTAATTTTAATTTTTCAGTTTTCTTCCCCTTTATGGTTAGTGCTTTTTGTTTTAAGTTAGAGCTTTTCTGTTTAGGAAGTACTTATTTAGCGCAGGGTCAGTAAATAGTCTTTCATGGTTTCTTCAAGAAACTTTATAATTCATGTAAAGTTTTGGGGTCAAGCTTTATTTTTTTCTCATGGAGGTCTAATTGGACCAAGTACCATTTTTTTGGTTTTGTTTCGTTTTGTTGCCTTTTTTTTTTTTTGGAAAGACCATGCTTCACTGATTGCATTATAAATCTTGTCATAAGTCCATATACATGTGTGAGGGTGTGCCGGGCTCTCTTTTCTGTTCTATAGCTCCATTTTTTTCTATCCTTGATTGAATTTTCTGTCTAAAATTACTATAGTTTTAGAATAAGTCTTGGTAGCTGGTAATGTAAGTCCTTCACCTTAAGTCTTGTTTAAGGCTGTTTAAGGCTTAAGGTCATTTGGTCTTTTCCATTCCCATATGAATTCTTGAAATAGTTTGTCAGTTTCTGCAAAAGAAACCTTGTAGGATATTGATTAGCATTGCATTTGTCATTGCATCTTTTCATATTTTCAATTTCACATACTGTTATTGTTATAGGATAGCGACCTGAAGCAATACTGGATGCCCGATAGCCAGTGTAAAGAATGCTATGACTGTAGTGAGAAATTTACGACCTTCAGGCGCAGACACCATTGCCGACTGTGTGGGCAGATTTTTTGCAGTCGTTGCTGTAATCAAGAAATCCCTGGAAAATTTATGGGCTATACAGGTAAATGCACTTTATTGACAGTTTTTAAAGGTCATAACTATAAAATAGTTATAATACAGGACCGATGTTAAGGCAGTTTTTATTTTGGGTTTCATGTGTGAGACATGGGGGACACAAAAGTGAGGGAGATACAGCTTTGCTTTAAAGGGACTTTACAGTTGAATAATAAAGTAGATGGAGAGGTTCAGAAATAACTAGAGTAAAAGATAGTGTGTCATAGATACTAGCAAAAAACCACAGGAGCATTAATATTTATTAGACAAGGTGGTTAGGATAGATTACTGATATATATTACTAGGAGAGTTTTCATTTTACAAAATACAGATCGTCCTTGAGTTATATGACACCTTGCTTTAGCAAATTGCATCTCATTCATATTCTTTCATAATATGGAAATTTTAATTTATTTGTTGAAGCAGAAAATACTAAACAATGGTGTGTGGATTTGTACAGTGATTTGGGAGTGGAAGGTGGGCAGAAGTAACCAAAAGGAGAACACTCTTTGCATTTCTTTTTTTTTTTTTTAAAGATTTTATTTATTTATTTGAGAGAGAGAGAATGAGAGAGAGCACATGAGAGGGGGGAGGGTCAGAGGGAGAAGCAGACTCCCCGCCGAGCAGGGAGCCCGATGTGGGACTCCATCCAGGGACTCCAGGATCATGACCTGAGCCGAAGGCAGTCGCTTTAACCAACTGAGCCACCCAGGCGCCCACACTCTTTGCATTTCTTAAATTATTTTTGTTACTATGCAAATCTTCCTCTTAACCTCACTCACTCCCCCCCCCCCCCCCCCCCCCCCCACTAAACTGCTGCAGAGTTCAGAGCTCATTTATCTTTCATCAGGATTATGGCTGCAGCCTTTAAAAGAATTTTTTACCTTTAGTTTTTCCCTACCTGTAGTTCCTTTTCCACACTCTGGTCATTATTCTTTCTTAAATGCTAATTTGATCATGCTGGGTTATTACCTGCCTAAAACCCTTTCAGAGCTCCCATTACCCTTAGGATAAAATCCTCTCTTGTTAATATGGTTGTGTTGGTTTCCCAGGGCTGCCATAACAAAATACTACAAACTGAGCAGCTTAGAACAACAGAAATTTACTTTCTCACAGTTCTGGAGGCCAGAACTACCATAATAGCTCTCATTCCACAGGTCAGGGAACTAATGTAGGGATTCTGCCATTTGCTGAGTATGTTTATTCCAATTATATATTTTAGAACGGAGGAATAACCACAGAATAACCACTGAACCCACTATAAGATGGATTTGAGCTAAAACGCTGTTGATCACCTGACCTCCATAAGCCCCTACTCTGACTGGTAGACTACAATAAAATTTTGGGTCTCCTGGAATTAGAGCCAAGTCCAGTAATCCCCAAAGGTTTGACTGTTATCTGTTCCTCAATGCACAGTCACCCCCGGTAAAAGCCTATAGGTCCCTACCACCTTGGAAGGGTGGTAGAAAGATTAACAGTGTAAGTTTTGGCACTGTAATGAGGGTTTTCCTCAAGGGAACCCAGCCTCCCTGCTTCATTCAGGAATTCTGGGTCTGTAAATGGCTCAATTCTGAGAATTAATTGGGGGGCCATGACTGTTTTTGATTTAAGTTAGACTACTGTCCACTTGTTCTGGAGTTTGTCTTATACAAATTGAGTAAGAATTTAGTAGACTGCCCATCGACTTCACTTCTTTGAGCACCATGATCAATGCCATGGTCGCTACAAGTCAAACTATTCTGATTGCTTCTTTGACTCTACTGTCTATTATAGTATCCGTGCCCACCTTGTCATTGGCTATTAAGTGCCACCGTTCTGCCCCTGCCACCGTAGTATCTAATGGTCTCCATTGCACTTAGGTTTCCCAATTCAGTGGCAGCAGTTCCCACTGTAATTTCTGACCTACAGAGAAGAGCAACCACAAAGCTCTACAAGGATCCTGGGGTTTCCCTCACAAATTTATTTCTCATGGTCATGAAAGGTATATGCTCCAGATCCTCCTGGGGTGAGTGAGCAGGTCTTACATGATAAATCCTTTCTTAACATCTACTCTCCCTAATTCTTTGGATCCCTTCCTTCATAGTATACCAGGGCAGTTCTGGCCTTTCAACCTCTTTAAGTGTAGGCTACTATTGGTCCATGTTTCAGCCAACCAGTCAACCGATGAGACCGTTAGAGCCCTTTTTACCCCTCAAGCTATGATATTCAATCCAGAATCTGTGCTAGTGGGCTCATATCAGTAAATTCAGCTGGGTCCTACTTTATGTTCTTTCCACTGTATCTTTGATATATCTCCACTATATCTCCTATATCTTTGATATCCATTTGCATACCTATTCCCTGGGTTTCTGTCTATATACGTTGGAAAAATCATGTTAGTGCACCATCACATTACCTTTCAGGGCTTGCTGGGACTTGAGTCTTGTTATAGCTCTAGAAGCAAAGAGGGTAGTGGGAGTGGGTCCTGAGGAGAATAAGCAGTGTCTTGCAAGGTAGCAAACTCAGGCCATTTTGGATTTCTCAGGCAAATCAGGGTTAATCTCCTCTGACAGGGTGCAAAGGCTAAGAAAGGTAAAAAAGATTCAGCAGAATTTGGGAGCTTAGTGTCCCCAGCTTCATCAGGATCTTCCCATATATCTCCATTCTACTTTTCAGGATTCCATTCCTTCCTAGTCAGTGCCCTCATTTTCACAGCAGTCATACTGCAAGATTAGTGATTCAGTGTGTATTGTAATTCAGCCACTTGCAGGATGAAACTCTTAGTTTGATTTTCAGCTCTGTGGCTACAGGAGATAATGATTTCTCTCAGGGAAGACATAGAAACTTCCAGGTAGTTTGCACAGCTGGGAATTTGAATTCCTGAGGTCATCCTTCCTCCCCTCCCCCCCACTTTGTCTAGTACAACTAGGAGCAACCAGTTTCGTTATACCTGCTAATTTGACAAAAATATTCTAAGATATGAGGCCCACCCACTTTATGGAGGGTAATCTACTTAAAGTCAACAGATTGTATATATTAATCATACGGTAATCAAAAACCCTTCATACCAACAAGGACACTACTGTTTGACCAATCAACCCGTCTCTCCAAGTTGACACGTAAAATTAACCATTGCAAATGGGATAATACATGCTGGACACAGTTGTATATTGTAGCCTTGAATAAATGTAAAGTACCTAGAATAATGTATGGCGCATGGAGAGGGATGAATGAATATTAAGCAGTTATTGTGGTAGTAGCAGTAATATCTCTGCATCTGTCATGCAACTTTTTAATTATATGTGTGTCTTTCACCTCAGTGGACCAAGTTCTTTGGTGGCAGAGCTGTGTCTCCTCAGTCTTTGTATACCATCACATAATATAGGCATGTGTTCATCAGGCACTTGCTGATGAAACATTTTCAGTTCAGGCTTGGCTGTGTTCTGATCATTTTCATTCTACAGCTGACTGGTAAAGGGAGATTTCCCTATAGTAAGAAACAAACCAAGCCTTTGTTGTGGCAACTTAAAGACCTTTCTGCAGGATGTGATTTCACTCCTTACTGTCGTTCTACTTGGGTCACCTGGTGGTGGTTTGTCCTGACACTCTCATTTATCCCAGACTGGATTCACTTTTTTTGGTCCTGATTGAAGTGGATATATTTTTCTTT
This sequence comes from Mirounga angustirostris, assembly GCF_029215605.1. Classification (NCBI taxonomy): domain Eukaryota; kingdom Metazoa; phylum Chordata; class Mammalia; order Carnivora; family Phocidae; genus Mirounga; species Mirounga angustirostris. The sequence goes on from NW_026991711.1 coordinate 167,934,590, forward strand.
AGTTTTAGTATGTTTCATCTGTTGAATCGTGGCATCAGAAAGGAGTAATGAAACAAGTGATACTTAATTTTGCTTAAAATCTATGCACAATTTAACGAAACTGAGGACCACATAGTTGTAGTCTTAAAATGAAAAAAAAACCCTGAAACCATTTATTATAATTATACTTGGTTGTAATTATGGTAAAAACAGTACAGTTGCCTTTAAGAACTCTTTTGTTCCATGTCACGTCAGTTTTCTAATGTTAATTGTAAAAAAAAATTAAGGTGGAATTGTTAAATAACATGTATTTGTAAAATAATGTAAATGTAAAATACATGTTTAATTATCTGACCCCCCCCCTTTTTTTTTTTAGTACACTAAACTTACAGAATCACACGAATAATTGTTACAGAAAAACAGGATAGAAATGAAAACTTCTGTTTGGGCAGGGCTGCGTCCTAAAAAAAAAAAAAAGGCAGTGTATGAAAGTATTCAATAACCTTGTTTGTCCTCCGAAGAATATTTCATTGCCAACTCAACTTTAACTATAGGATTTTCTGTAATAGTTCCCCCACATACCTCATACGGTCTGTAAGCCCATTTTCTATTTGTTTTTGAGATGGTGCCCCCTTGTGGAGGCCACTCCTAGGGCTTCACAATGGAGACCACTCGCAGGGCTTCACAATGGAGACTTACATAACAGTTTCCTCCTTCTTGCCCAGGGGAAATATGTTGTTTCCCTTTTATATTGGTTTATTTACTGTATTCGAAACAATTTTTTTCTTGAACCTACTGACCTTTATTTCATTTTTAGAACCTTGAAAAATGTATTTTTTTTGAAAAATATTCTTAAAGAGTTTTTTCTAGTATCATTGGGTGCTGTTTTCTTAACTCATTAATAAAAATTTGAGGTTATTTGAATGCCTGGATGAACTTATCATAGTGATGGTTTTTAAAATATATAAATGAGCTAATAAAATTATTTTGCATCGTGAAAACATCTTTTTTGGTAGTCTTTACTTGAAGACATTTTCCTGTTACTTGAAAAACTATTAACCCAAGGATTTAATGTGTTTTGTTAAGTAACCGATTATCGTTATTTTTTAAGTTAATTTTCTTGTTTTGTTTTCCTTCCTAGGGGACCTCCGAGCTTGTACATACTGTAGAAAAATAGCCTTAAGTTATGCTCATTCCACAGACAGTCATTCCATTGGGGAAGACTTGAATGCTCTTTCAGATTCTGCTTCCTCTGTGTCTGTACTTGATCCAAGTGAACCTCGAACACCTGTCGGAAGTAGAAAAGCCAGCCGCAACATATTTCTAGAGGATGATTTTGCCTGGCAAAGGTATTATTACTAGAATACAATTTTATTTATATTTGAGGAATACAGATAGTCTTGTGACCCATGAGTGCCTTCAGTTAATTTTTATCTTCTTTGAATTATTTCCAACATATTCCCCTCCTTTTTCTTTGGCTTGCTACCAGAAGGATCATGGAATATTTATGGATAGTGTTTATATTGACTAATTAGAATGTAAGCTCTACAAGAGGAGAGACTTTATGTTGTTTTTGTTTACTGTTCTACCCACTGGCACCAAGAACGGTGTATGGCATATATATGATCTTGATAATATTTGTTGAAAAGGAAACAGAAGTTATTGAGATGAATAATTTCTAATGTAGCCTTCTTAGAGAAGGAAAATGCCCATAAACTTTGTATTCATAATATTTGTAAATGAAATTAGGTTTATTTCCTCCCTAAGGAACACTTCATGTTTTCCATAGATCTAAATATGCTATTTCCAGCTGCCTGCTGGTGAAGGATATTACTAACTCTTGGAAGCTACATGGAATTGTTTGAATTAGAATCCTAGATTCATCGGTTTCTGATTTTTTTTTTTAGCTAAGTTATATTCTTATGTACATCATCTACATCTGGCCTCTGGCCATATCAAAGAGCTTAGAGTTTTAATTAACCTTTTTCTGATAAGTTATTTTATCAATCACCCCTTAAAGGTGTGAGGACTTAATAGGTAACCAATGAATTTAAATAGAAGTTAAGAATGAATTATAGCTCCAGTCTACATATATGACTCTCAGGGACGTAATGTGGAGCAGAAAAGAAAGTCACATGTGTATACAACGATTATTTTATTTATTTATTTTTTTTATTTATTTGAGACAGAGAGAATGAGAGAGAGAGAGAGAGCACATGAGAGGGGGGAGGGTCAGAGGCAGAAGCAGGCTCCCCGCCGAGCAGGGAGCCCGATGCGGGACCCGATCCAGGGACTCCAGGATCATGACCTGAGCCGAAGGCAGTCGCTTAACCAACTGAGCCATCCAGGCGCCCTATACAATGATTATTTATGAAGTTCAAAAATACACAAAACAAGCCCACTCTCTAGGTATACAAAGGTGGTAAACGTAAAGAAAAGGAAGAGAATGATAAGTATAAAATTGACAAGAGTAGCTTCATCGAGGGCCCAGAGGGGAATGGGATTGGGAATGGGATTGGGTAGGGGATTGGGTAGGGGATACAGGCATTTCGGAGTCCATGCTAGTGGTGCACTGGTATTTGTGGCATCATGATTCTTCATTCATTACATGTATTTTATAAATTTTAAAAATTGATTCTACATTTAATAGACCAATAGAAAAGTATAGGGATTCTCAGTTCTTTCTTCCTTTAGCTAGCGATGCCTTTTAGTTGTACCTGGCTCTATTGTGTGAGTCCAGAATTGGCAAGTGTCCTCTAATAAACTAGATTTGAAAGCTTCCTAAGAGATGTAGGTTAGATGTCAAGGATAGAATAATTTTATTTCTGTGCTAATTGTTTCATGTTCATTACCTTTTAGTTATTGTATCTCTGGGATAGGCACTACTTTCTCCTTTTGACAGATGTAGAAGCTGAGGTTTAGAGAGATTAACTAATGGACCCAAGGTCATACAGCTAGTAAGAGGGAGAGCCTGCATTTGGACCTAGGTCTCACTCTGCGGTGCTATTCCAGTGGGCTGTGGGGACTGAGAATAAAATACTTGAACTCAGGATTTCCCTCCAAATCACTTCAATTTTGAGTATATGATGGATGAAGGAGTTCTGTAAGTACCCATCCAACCAGTGTTATTATTCTAAGGGCACACCGTATACTTAATAAACTACCAGTCTTTTGGCAGTTGATGTAGTTAATATAAAAACCATAGTTTCTACCTTAATTAAAAGAAGAAAACAAAACTGACATATAGTCTCATTATTGCAGGGGAAAACAATCAGCTTTTAAATGTTAAAGCATTTCATTGAAATTGGATTTGCTTGTTACTGTCCCAAATCACCTCAGTATTTTTCTGCTTTCTTTGTAGTTTGATTCATCCAGACTCCTCAAATACTCCTCTTTCAACAAGACTTGTATCTGTTCAAGAGGATGCTGGGAAATCTCCTGCTCGAAATAGGTAAACTGCCAAATGAAAACTCCATATTCTGTATTTGATTTTTCTTTCTTTCATGGTAATGAGAAGAGCAAACAGATAAAAATGGGGTGGGATTGATTATTATACTTTCTTAGCTCTAAACCTGAATTAAACTATTGTTTTCCCTTTTGCTAGTCAGCTCTGGCTTGCATTCTCTTCAGTGTCTCTTTTCCAGTATTCTCCACTGGCTTCAGATCTCCACTGGCTTTCTTCTAGCTTAGCAGATGGCCTTATTTTCTATTATAGAGCGAAGAGAGCAGCTAAGAAATAGGCACTTCAACTCTTACCATCACTTACCAACTTGATTTACACTTAGAGCTCATCTTTTTCTTTTTTCCATCTCTTATCCAAGCTAATTCTCCATTTGTATTCTGGATCCCATCCCTTCTCATTTTTTTATTAATCATCCTATTGATGTTTGTACCTTCTACCTCTCATTGCTGACTCCTTACCATTAGCATTTAAACAAACTCAGATAACCTATTAAAAACAAACAGGGCGCCTGGGTGGCTCAGATGGTTAAGCGTCTGCCTTCGGCTCAGGTCATGATCCCACGGTCCTGGGATCGAGTCCCGCATCGGGCTCCCTGCTCCTTGGGAGCCTGCTTCTCCCTCTGCCTCTCTCTCCCTCTGCCTCTCTCTCTCTCTGTCTCTCATGAATAAATAAATAAAATCTTTAAAAAACAAACAAACAAACAAACAAATTTCTTCTTTATGGTTCATCTCTCTTTGTCTATATTCTCAATTATTTCTTTTCTTCTTAGCCAAATTCCTTGAAATAGTTGCCTGTAATCATTCTACACCTGCACACTTCCTCCTTTTTCAGCTTACTAGATCTTACCGATGTCTACACCTCTTCACTGAAAATGCTTTCCTTTTTACAAGTTTAAGTGGTGAATAAGTAGTTCTTAACCTGAAGAACTAGATATCTGAATGACCTTGGTTTAACATACTTTCAGTTTATTCTTTCTACAAGTACCTAGAAACCAGGAATGTGTAATACAGCAATGAACCAAACAGACAAAAATTTAATGCGCAAAAAAGCAATAAGACATAGGGGTAGAGATAGGCATTTTAAATAGTGTAGTCAGGGAAGACCTCACTGGGAAGGTGACATTTGAGCAAAGACCTGAGGATGTGAGGGAATGAGCCATGTGGACATTTTGTAGAAGAGTGTACCAAGAAAACAGGAAATAGCAAATTCCTAGAAGGAACATAGCTGTTAGAGGTCCTGTGTACCTGGAGTAGAAGGTTCTTACAGTTAATTGTAGGGCTTTGTCATTTACTCTGGGTGAAATGGGAAGCTACTAGAGAGTTCGAGTTTTTAAAAAACTTTTAAAATTATTTTGAAAAAATTTCAAATTTGCAAAAAGTTGCAAGAATAATAAATTTTAACATATTCTTTTTTTTTTTTTAAAGATTTTATTTATTTATTTGAGAGAGAGAGTGAGAGAGAGAGCACAAGAGGGGGCAGTGGGAGAGGGAGAAGCAGACTCCCTGCTGAGCAGGTAGCCCGATGCAGGACTCGATCCAGGGACTCCAGGATCATGACCCGAGCCAAAGGCAGTCGCTTAACCAACTGAGCCACCCAGGCGCCCTTAACATATTCTTTATTAAGGTTCACTAATTTACATTTTCCCATTTGCTTTGTTACTATTTATATAATAGACTTTTTTTCTGAATCATTTGAGAATAAGTTGCAGACATCAGGATCTTTTACTTTTAATTAAAAAACTTCATTTTTTTAAAAGATTTTATTTATTTGGGAGAGAGAGTGAGAGAGAGCATGAGAGGAGAGAGGGTTAGAGGGAGAAGCAGACTCCCCGCCGAGCAGGGAGCCCGACGCGGGACTCAATCCCGGGACTGCAGGATCATGACCTGAGCTGAAGGCAGTCACTTAACCACTGAGCCACCCAGGTGCCCCAGAAAATTTCGTTTTTAGAGCAGTTTTAGACTCACAGCAAAATTGAGTGGGAAGTACAGAAAATTCCTGTATACCCCCTATGCCCTACCTTCATAACCACCCCCACGATCAGTATCCTGCACCAGAGTGGTATATTTGTTACAGTTGATGAACAACAGTAATATATTATCACCCTGCATTGATATATTATAACCCAAAGTCCATAATTTATATTAGGGTTCATTTTTGGTGATGTACATTCTGTGGTTGGGACAGATGTATAATGATATGATATCCAGTGTTGCAGTATACTATAGTTTCACTGCCTTAAAAATTCTCTGTGCTCTGGGGTGCCTGCCTGGCTCAGTCGGTTAAGCATCTGACTCTTGATTTTGGCTCAGGTCATGATCTCAGGGTGTGGGGTCTCTGTGCTCAGTGTGGAGTCAGCTTGCTCCGCTCCCTCTCCGTTTTCCCTGCTTGTGCTCTCTCTCTCTCTCTCTCTCAAATAAAATCTTCAAAAAGAAAATTCTCTGTGCTCTCTTTATTCATTTCTCCCTCTCCCCAACCCATGGCAACCACTGATCTTTTTACTGTCTCTGTAGTTTTCCCTTTTCGTATAGTTGGACTCACTCAGAATGTAGCCTTTTCAGATTGGTTTCTTTCACTTAGTGATATTCATTCAAGGTTCCTCCATGTCTTTTCATGGGTTGATAACTCATTTCTTTTTTTTTTTTTTTTAAAGATTATATTTATTTATTCATGAGAGACAGAGAGAGAGAGAGAGAAGCAGAGGGAGAAGCAGGCTCCCAAGGAGCAGGGAGCCCGATGTGGGACTCGATCCCAGGACCCTGGGATCATGACCTGAGCCGAAGGCAGACGCTTAACCATCTGAGCCACCCAGGCGCCCGATAACTCATTTCTTTTCAGCATTAAATTATGTTCCATTATCTGGATATACCAGTTTACCCACTTACCTACTGAAGGATATCTTGGTTATTTCCAGGTTTTGACAATACGAATAAGGCTGCTGTAAACATTTGTGTGCAGGTTTTCATGTGGTCATGTATTGAGTTCATTTGGATAAATACCAAGGAGTATGATTGTTGGTTCGTAGGTAAAGAATATGATTAGTTTCATAAGAAATTGCCAAACTGTCTTCCAAAGTGGCTGCACCGTTTTGGATTCCCTAAATGGAAGAAGAAGAATTGGAGATGGGAGTTGTGCTATAGTGAAGGGGGGATGCCACAAGGGGATGTGGAGTTAAGACCATTTTTTAAAAGGTGGGATGAATTACAGTATTTCTGTTGGCAGTGTACAAATGGAGAAATAGCTGTGCTAATTTACATTGTAGTTCCATGTGTTTTGAATTAATGCTATTGTTGATGTAAGTCTTTGGGAAAGGTATAATTTAGTCAGTGAGTACTATCTCTAAATAAAACTTCAACCAGCATTCTTAATGCTAGGCTACTTATTAGAGTATTTGACGACAAATTTGACTAATTTTCTTTTGTTCTTGTTACGGCCATATCAGGATATGTGCAGGGATAGTTAGAATGTTAGAGAAGCAAAACACAGGGATAATAAATACATTCATTGGAAAGAGATTTTAATTAATGGAATAAGACATATAGTGGTGACTTTTCATCAAAAGACTATGCCAAGAAATAAATGATTGTTTGAAAAATCTTGCTTATTTATTTGATATCAGTGGTTTCTCATAAGCTATTAAGAATGACTTTTTGCTAAACCTGTTACAAACCTGTGAATAATATCTTAAATTTTTTTTTTAAAGATTATTTTTTGGGGGGAGGGAGAGCACACATGTGCACGCGTATGCACGAGTTGGGGAAAGGGCAGAGGGAGAGAATCCTCAAGTAGACTCCCCACTGAGCGTGGAGCCTGTCTCGGGCCTGATCTCATGACCCATGAGATCATGACCTGAGCCAAAACCAAGAGTTGGACGCTCAACTGACTGAGCCACCCAGATGCCCCAAAATTACTTTAAAAGTATCTTTATACTAGGGAGAGCATAGTTTTTCAATTGATACCTGGTTTTGAAAGGCAGCCTTGTTGTTAGTTGAGTTACCTTAGACAAATTACTTAATCTCTGATTCGTGATTTCTTCATCTGTAGAATGGATTTAGTAGTACCTACTCCATAATATGCTGTGAGAATGAGTTTAGTGTCTAACTCATTGTAGATGCTTCTGCCTTTTTATCCTTTATATAGAAGCTAAAATTTGGTTTCATTTTTTTCTAAGTAGAAACTAACTAAAATTTCTAGTTACAATTTTTTAATAAATAAAAGCTTGGTTGATGCTGTTGACATTCCACTTACAAGTCATTTATCTAGTAACTTTGCCAAGAGGCAAAATTAAGGATATTATATAAGTAATAATATAACAAGAGAGGAAACAAATTTTCACTCATTTTTTTATTGATCAAATTCAAAGTATAATTGAGGACAATAATGCAGTTTTAATAAGAAGAAAGGAATTATTTTGGGGGAATAACATTTGCTTAGTTGGGATTCAGAGTTAATGTTTTCTCTTACCAGAACATTACAGGTGTTCATCTAAAGACATTCTTAATTCATTGGTTATGCAAAAACTATTTGGTCTGTGGGCCATAGTTTCCTGTTCCTGATCTGCCAGATTCTTTCTTCCTTCCTTCCTTCCTTCCTTCCTTCCTTCCTTCCTTCCTTCCTTCCTTCCTTCCTTCCTTTCTTTCTTTCAGATTTTATTTGTTTATTAGAGAGAGAGAGAGCACACAGGCAGGGGGAGTGGCAGAGGGAGAGGAAGAAGCAGGCTCCCTGCTGAGCAGAGAGCCTGACGCGGGGCTCTATCCCAGGACCCTGGTATCATGACCTGAGTGGAAGGCAGAGGCTTAACCAACTGAGCCACCCAGGGGCCCCTGCAAGATTATTTCTATATTTAGTCTGTGATTCTTCATATTTGTCAGTTAAAAAAAAAAATTAGTTTTCAGCATTTTAATAAGAGTTTATATCCTTTTCCTTTGAAATATTAATGATAAATATAGTATATTTGCCATTGCTCTCCTATAATCTTTCCATAGTGACTTTGCTTTACACTTATTCTGAAATAGTTTTAGACTAACACAGAAGTTGGACAGTTTTTTTTTTTTTTAAAGATTTTATTTATTTGACAGAGAGAGAGATAGCGAGAGCAGGAACACAAGCAGGGGGAGTGGGAGAGCGAGAAGCAGGCTTCCTGCCAAGTAGGGAGCCCGATGTGGGACTCGATCCCAGGACCCTGGGATCATGACCTGAGCCGAAGGCAGACGCTTAACGACTGAGCCACCCAGGCGCCCTGGACAATTTATTATAGAGAATTTCTGGATACTCTTCTCTCAGCTTCTCCCAATGATGATATCATACATAACCATCATAACTACATTTAAAAGTACCCTTAGTGTTGGCAAGTAAGCATTTATTTTAAAGATTTTATTTATTTGAGAGAGAGCAATGAGAGAGAGCATGAGAGGGGGGAGGATCAGAGGGAGAAGCAGACTCCCTGCTGAGCAGGGAACCTGATGCAGGACTCGATCCTGGGACTCCAGGATCATGACCTGAGCTGAAGGCAGTCGCTTAACCAACTGAGCCACCCAGGCACCCTAGTAAGCATTTATTTAAAAATGAATTTTCACTGTAATTTTATTTATTGATGAAGAATTTACAACTGTGTTTTCACTTTTTGTTTTTATTTCCAGATCAGCTAGCATTACTAACCTGTCACTGGATCGATCTGGTTCTCCCATGGTATCTTCATATGAGACATCTGTCAGTCCCCAGGCTAACCGAACCTATGTTAGGACAGAGACCACTGAGGATGAACGCAAAATTCTTCTGGTACTGGTCCAGTATCTTTGCTATTTTTGAGCATAAATATTATGTATCTCACTGATTTTTCTTTTTTTTTTTTTTAAAGATTTTATTTATTTATTTGAGAGAGAGAGAATGAGAGACAGAGAGCATGAGAGCATGAGAGGGAGGAGGGTCAGAGGGAGAAGCAGACTCCCCGCCAAGCAGGGAGCCTGATGCGGGACTCGATCCCGGGACTCCAGGATCATGACCTGAGCTGAAGGCAGTCGCTTAACCAACTGAGCCACCCAGGCGCCCCCACTGATTTTTCTTTTTAAGAAACCTACAAATAGCCAGTTAGCATATAAATTAATAGAGGAAATAATTAGCTTAAGTTTTTATTAGGATCACCTAAGAAAGTGGTGAAGCATTCGGCGCTCTTATATTGAATTAATATTTTCTTGATCCCTTTCATCTGGTAAGATAAGAATTCAGGCGCTTTACATAGTAAGAGAGCTGAACTTTTAGTCAGGTCCCAGATTGTTTTTAAACTTTGAAACATGTTTCTCATACACATGGAATGCTTCGCATACCTTTATATTATACGTTTATATGAGATGCTAATCAGTTGTTTATTGAATTTATCTATGTGTAAAATACTGTGTTATTTATATTGAGAGTGATTCAAATGGAAACTGGTTTCTGTCCTCAAGCTTAAAATTCAAAAGGTAGAAATGAGGCTGATGGGCAGGTCCTTAATAGTAAAAAAGTAATACTTTTGAATAAGAAATAGGTCATTAGTGGTGAGGGCTTTAAACTGAAAGCTTGGCCTGGACCTTGAAGAACGGAATGGATTTGGGTAGGCATTGAGGAAAACAAATCTTACTTAAAGATGTGACAAGGTATAGAGATGAAAATAAACATGACATTTTCCATGCACCAAAGTAGGACTTACTAGTTAGGAGAGGTTGGGAGGGAGAGTCAGCTGAGTGTGTGGGCAAAGAGATTAAGCTGAGTGTGTGGGCAATGAACATGGAAGTTACTTGGGGGTACCTGGTGGAACATGGTGAGTTCAGCCTTTACAAGTATAGATTTGAACCCCTGAGGTGCTGAGCAATGTTGGAAGTTTTTTTGAGCGGGAGTCATTCATGGAAGGCCTTCCTTAAGGAAGATTGACCTGGCATTTGGGTACAGGTGAGAAAGGTGGTGGGAAGCTGCTGGAGTGAAGGCTATGAGAAACATTGGTGCGATTGACTATTCTCCCCTCTCCCTTGCCCTGGCTCCAAAGAGGAGATTTTGCAGTTTTGTACTTAGATAACTAGGAGATTGATCATGTGTGCCATTGACTGAAAAAAATTATTTGGGATAGTTGGGTTTTTTTTTTTCCTTAAAGATTTTATTTATTTGAGAGTGAGGGAGAGAGAGAGCACAAGCTGGGCAGTGGGGAGGAATGGCAGAGGGAGAGGGAGAAGGAGAAGCAGGCTCTCCGCTGAGCAGGGAGTCCGACATGGGGCTTGGTCCCAGGACCCTGAGATCATGACCTGAGCTGAAAGCAGCTGCATAACCAACTGAGCTACCAAGGCATCCTGGGATAGTTGTTTTTTTTTTTTTAAAGATTTTATTTATTTATTTGACAGAGAGACACAGCGAGAGAGGGAACACAAGCAGGGGGAGTGGGAGAGGGAGAAGCAGGCTTCCTGCCGAGCAGGGAGCCCGATGTGGGACTCGATCCCAGGACCCCGGGATCATGACCTGAGCCGAAGGCAGACGCTTAACGACTGAGCCACCCAGGCGCCTGGGATAGTTGGTTTTTAAGAGAAAAAGTTATATTTGCAATTAGATGAGCTGAGTTCAAGTGCTCCCCATGCACGTGTCAAATTGATGTGAGTTGGCTCTGATAAAGAAATCTGAATTGAATTTCCTTTTATGCATCTAAAAAAACAACAGGAAAGAATCTGCAAAGGTATATAATAGCATCCTTCTCAGGAGTAATTATTTGCTCATAATGTGATTTCAGGACAGTGTTCAGTTAAAGGACCTGTGGAAGAAAATCTGCCATCACAGTAGTGGAATGGAGTTTCAGGATCACCGTTACTGGCTGAGAACGCATCCTAACTGCATTGTGGGAAAAGAATTAGTCAACTGGTTAATCCGAAATGGACACATTGCTACAAGGTAATGTGATCTTAAGAAAGACTTTTCGATATTATTTATTCCTTTATTTTTAATAAGGCCATAACGTTGTAGATATAACGGCAGCAAATTTTGTGAATAGGGTGCTGTTTGGTTCCTGCATTCGGTGCTTAGGGTGCTAATGACTCACCCCTCCTCCCTTCTGTGTTTTAACCAGTAATGAATAGATGCAAGGAGCAAATGGGGTCACAGTTTACCTTATTTATTAAAAGCAGGAGTGTGCAGTAATTCCCCAACACAAAGCTCTCTGATTAAGCAGGATTTGGGAATGTTGCTAGGTATTAAGATCACAGTAGATTCTCCTGCTACTGTTCCCTAATCTGGGCATTGCAACCTATCCTATGGAATTGAGTTCATAAGTCACACCTGAAGTATCTTGCTCGCCTCAGAAATCATTTGTGAGAAAGAGACAGACAGGTCCTATTGCCTTTCAAGGCAGCATGTCCCTAAGCTATTCTAGTTGATTGGATTAGCTACTCCTTTCCTGGGAAGAAACAAGTATGTAGGAAGAGAGTAAAAGCTTTAACAGTGAAACCCTGGGGTCCAGTTTTGGCTATATTTCTTTTTAGTTTTGTGCTTTTACTCAAGTTACTTAATCTCCTCGAACCTTGGACCTCTCAGTTCCAATGTGAGGAGAATATATGGTGCTGTGAAGAAGCCGTGACGATGAAATGAAATAATATGGGCTAAAGTGCTTTATAAATTGTGAAATGCCAAATAAGTGCAGTGTGTTAAGTGTCTATTTCATGTGTATATGTATATTTATAAAGTGTCTATATATTACTATTATTTTTTAAAGTTTATTTATTTGAGAAATAGTGAGCACGAGCAGGGGGAGAGGCAGAGGGAGAGAGAAAGGGAGAGGTAGACTCTCCGCTGAGCAGGGAGCCCAATGCGGGGCTTGATCCCAGGACCCTGGGATCATGACCTGAGCTGAAGGCAGATGCTTAACTGACTGAGCCACCAGGGCGAACCTTAAGTGTCTATATATTATTGTGTATATGTTATCTATTTCATACGTACATGTGTATATTATCTGTAATATTTGGTATTGTCTTTTTATCAAGACTGTAAGCTCCTTGAGGGCAGGAACCATGTTAGTCTCACCATTTTGTTTTACTCTAGTGAGGACAGGGGTATGCATGCACTGAGCACTTGATACATGTTTATTGTAAGTAAAATTAGGTTTTGGTAGGACTGCCTTACCAGCAGGTTCTCCTTTACTCTGGTATTTGGGAAAATCTTTTTATTTAGCTTCAAGTCTCGCTTGTTTTTACCCCTCACCTATTGACGGACCATTTGTAATTCCAGCTGATTAGAACAGAAGAAAATTCAGTTTGCATCTCATCTTGTACCTGTGAAATTACTCTGACTTTTAAAAGTTTTTTTTTGTTGTTGTTGGTCTTAATTCAGGGCACAAGCTATAGCCATTGGACAAGCAATGGTTGATGGACGTTGGCTGGATTGTGTCAGTCATCACGACCAGCTTTTCAGGGACGAATATGCACTGTACAGACCACTGCAGGTAGTTTTGCATGTCACCGCTGACGAGAGTATGGCTGGTGTGTGGTGAAGTCTTTCTTCATTGGTGGGAATAAAAAGTTGTTGAATTAGCCAGAGATACATTTTCCTAACATGTTTTCCCTGTTGTTTGAAAGTTAAAAACGTTTTTACTTGGTAGGGAGGGGTGATGAAAAACCTATTGGAATTGGACACTTTCCAGTTGGTTTGGCTTTTCTTTTTTTTTTTTAAGACTTTGACAGAGAGAGACACAGCGAGAGAGGGAACACAAGCAAGGGGAGTGGGAAAGGGAGAAGCAAGCTTCCCGAAGAGCGGGGAGCCCGAAGCGGGGCTTGATCCTGGGACCCAGGGGTCATGACCTGAGCTGAAGGCAGACGCTTAACGACTGAGCCACCCAGGTGCCCCATGGTTTGGCTTTTCTTGAGCTGGGCCTCATGGTATTATATATAGTTGCTTGTCATTTACCTTTAGTGGTTTTCCAGTTTCACTATGTCTGTGTTTTTAGGACTAAGAGAGTATATAAATATATAATAAAATGATTGAAAAAATTTAGTATCCCCAATGCAGTAGATTTTGACACATTAGCAGTATTAAATTGTATAGCAGTGGTAAAACAATGATTATTTATATATATCTTTTTATTTTAATTAGGGAATAGAAATTATTTAAAATAGAACTTTTTTTTTAAAGATTATGATTATTTATTTGACAGAGACACAGCGAGAGAGGGACACAAGCAGGGGGAGTGGGAGAGGGAGAAGCAGGCTTCCTGCTGAGCAGGGAGCCCGATGCGGGGCTCGATCCCAGGATCCTGGGACCATGACCTGAGCTGAAGGCAGACCCTTAACGACTGAGCCACCCAGGCGCCCCTAAGATAGAACTTTTTAAAAAGATAAGCTTTCACTTTTGGTCTATGTTAATTTTATTTATATATATATATATATATAATTAGGAATACCTTTGTGAGCTAAAATTGGAAACTCAAAGGTTAGAAAAGACAAACGACCAAAAAGACTGGTGTGGTGTTATTTGTTAAAATTTAATAGTTGTTTTCCAGAATGTGTCCTAGCCTTGGCACAGGGTTAGAATAAATTCTAAGCCAGGTTTACTCTCAGGACTAAAAGGGATGAAATGAAACACTGTAAAATATGTATATTATGTTTTCTCATTAAGCTGCCTAAATCTACTGATTAATGACAATTATAATTATCAGAGTGGAATTATCAGCATTAATGCTGGTTTACAACTTAGTGTCTATTAATTTGCTTATTTTTATGTAAATTTATTCAGTGTTGGCTTTGTAGAAGTATTGGGCTGGAGTTTATTTGTAGTGTTGCCATTGAAATTTGGCACTGAAAGTGAATCACTTGGATCTTGTCATGGTCTTTCCAGAGTACGGAATTTTCCGAGACCCCTTCTCCAGATAGTGACTCAGTGAACTCTGTGGAAGGACACTCTGAGCCATCCTGGTTTAAAGACATAAAGTTTGATGACAGTGACACGGAACAGATAGCTGAAGAAGGTGACGATAATTTGACTAGTGAGTTTAAACTTTCTAACATTTTAATTTGTATGACTCATTACTGTGTATGTATGATAAAATGAGTGTCTTGTTTGTTTAGTTGAAACAATCCTACTTTAAGTTTTATGGCAGCAACTAAACATCTGATAGCAATCCTTGTTCTAGATACAGTATTTTCTTAAGAAACCAACTTGTTAGGCTACTGGCGTTTTCAGATTTTGCCATAGTCTCTAGTTTGCAGCAGCTTAAAAATAACTCTGAGCTAATAATATCGCAGCAGACAACTTTCTCACCTCTTCACTATGATATCAGACTTTCTCTCTGCAGAACCTCCAATATATTTCTCCCTCTTAAAAATTCATCTTATATTTAATGTGTTCCAATTTTATTAAGTCTCCACAGAAGTACATGAAAATACTGTATCCATTTTGGTATTGCACATTGGGCTTGTCTATTAAAAGAACATTTTTCTCCTTTCCTCCAATACCCTGATGAAACCCATTTTTACTCCCCTCCTCTCCCTATATTTCTTTCCCCTCCCCGACACTAAAAGATTCTGCCAGTCCTAGCAAGCGCACATCAGTCAGCAGCTTCCAGTCCACAGTGGACAGTGACTCAGCCGCTTCCATCAGCCTGAACATGGAGCTGGACAACGTGAACTTCCATATCAAGAAGCCCTCCAAGTACCCACATGTGCCCCCTCACCCTGCTGACCAAAAAGGTAGGAGGGAGTCACCATCTGGAATCCGGGCACAGGCTGGAGAGCTGGGCCACACGATCTCACGCCGGCCTGTCCTCCTGGCTTCCTCTGTCCTCGTGGCGGAGGGGATTCGGTGTGGGTCTTGTTCCCCCCTTTCTCATTTCCCCACACTGCCTCCCCACACTTTTTTTGGTTGGTTCCTTTTATTTCTTGTTTTCTCCCTCAGTACCACCACACCCAATTTAAAGCTGGTAGTCTTTAAAAGGAACTACTACTATTGCTCTTCCCTTAGCATAATGTGCAACTTCCAAGGTGGCATTTCTTTGCATTTATAACATGGATGTTCTGCTCTATTCATTTCTCTTTCTTTATTTAACATTTTAAAGCGTACTTGCTTATGCTATTAACCAGTAACGTAGTATTTCACTAAACCTTTTCAGGTGCTTGAACTATAGTAGGGGGAAAACACACAATCCAAAACATCTTTCTACTATGATTTTAAATGTTTGCTATGGAAAGAACAGACCGAAGATACACATTTCTTTTCTGATACTGTTGTATTTTTTCCATGGTTTCTAACCCTGATGAAACTTCTCATGGATATTTGTCTGCAGGGAAGGGTCGTGTTGATCAGACTCTCATGTGTATTCCCAGGCCACGCAGTAATTATATTTTCTGTTGTTAATAAATAAAATACCATTCTTGTGTCCAGCTCAAAAAAAAAAATGCTTGTGATGTATGTGCCATATTTATAAAAAAGGTTTCTTCTCTGAGTAATACACAGTGAATTTGATAATTTTAGTTGTCTTGTTTGAGGGTTTATTCTACTGACTCAAAAATAATAATGACCATATTCAGAAGACATTGGTATAAAAGGAAAAATAAGATAAATTATTGCTAAAGTCCAATATAGCATTATATAAAAAATGAAATGCTTTTTAAAAATGGATGTCGAGGTTTACTCTGTTGGCTATAACTAAAAGCCAAATTGAATTTTAGCCCTAAAGAGGCATTATGTAAAATTAAATAAAAAATACATAAGTAAATAAGTAATTGTAAGATTTCATTATGTTGTAGTAACTAAAAATCATTATAAAGATGAAACCATTTATTCTGTGATTTCACTTGGAGTTTGGATTTTTAACATTTAGCTCTCTAAAGTTGAATTGTTTCCTTAGATTGGAAATGCTTGTCTAATTCCTTACTACTTCCTATTTTGAGTCTAAAAATATGGTCAGAAAAGAGAAGCTTTGAACCTAAACATCTGTTCTAAAATAATTGGAAACAAACTCTCATTTCTATAACAAATTTCTAACGGTTGTCAATATTAACCGTTATCCTCAAGATGTGGTAAAAAGGCTTTTAAGAGTTATAGTAATAGGGGGGAAAAAAGAGAGAGGCAAACCATAAAACAGACTTAACGATAGAGAACAATCTGAGAGGTGCTGGAGGGGAGGTGGGCAGGGGATGTGCTAAGTGGGGGATGGGTATTAGGGAGGGCTTGTAATGAGCACTGGGTGTTATATGTAAATGACGGATAATCACTAAATTCTACTCCTGACATTAATATTATACTATATGTTAATTAATTGGAATTTAAATAAAAAATTGAACCAACAACAAAAAGAGTTGTAGTAATAAAAAAGTATATCTTATTAAAAAACAGAAATTTAGAGATGCAGTAAAAGAGGAGACTTGACTAGCATTGAACATGAGTAAGATACATATCTTTATGGGAATCCTCAAAACAAATTGTAAGCATGGTGGAGAACATTTGGGTGAGTGTGAAAGGACATTGGAGTAGACATGACGCTGGGCGAGATGAACTATAGTCTGGTCTCCTGGAGCATAGTGGGTGATGCTTTTGTAATAGAAATCATAGATGTGGGTCAGAGGTGGCATCTTTTGTGATGGAGGATATCTGTCCTTCGGACACATGTGTTGGCAGTGCAGCTTCGTTTTGCTGAAAGTAGAGCATGAAATACATTTTTGACATGATGACTTCATGTCTTGGAAGGTTAGAAAATTACGAAAGCCGTGAAGAAAGTGACCTGTCGTCATAGTATTCAGAATAGCAAAAGATGGGCTGTGGAGCACAGTTGGGCAATTTGCTTTAGGATGCCTGACTAACTAATGTTGAGAGAGGAATGGAACAGGAAGCTTCAATACTGACATGTGTACAGTACAACCTCAAATTGTATCCCTAAGGAAATTTAAAGGGGAAACGTCCATAGTTGAAAAAATCACCATGACTCGTCTGCAACTTCTCTTCCCTCAACCCTTTAAAAAGGTTGTCTACAGAAGTTGTGAGAGATACTCTCATATGAGGATAAATCTGAAAGGGGGGCCAGCACTTTAAAAAAAAAGACGGGCTAGCAGAAGTCCAGCTTGCACTGATGGATGGAGTAAATGCCAAGGACATCTCAGAAAAGGTTTTTTAAATTGTGGAACAATGGAAGAAAATTAGGGCAATATTCTGGGGAAGGTGATGTAATACTAATTGAAGCTTCTCTCCCTCTCCCCCATCAAGGTAATTTTATCAGGAAAGAATATATATGGTTAAAAGGAAAGTAAAGTCCAAGATAATGAAGAGAGGTTAGAGAATGCCTGATTACTTTAAATAAGTCTTTTTGCCAGGTTCAGGCAAAATATATGCTAGATTATTGAAAGAATTTAGAGCTGTGATCATGGGGCCAGAGTTTGTTATCTTTGGAGAATTATGGTTCAGATGATTGTAGTGACAGAGGCATTAAAATTTTGTAAAAAACAGGTTCTCAATTTGACATTGGAAGTTGGCAAAATTGTAGAAAAAATTAAGAGGATGTACTGTGGTATTTAGAAGAGGGCTTGGTGGTGACTGGGCACCCGTGTTGGTTAACTAAAATAAATCTTTTCATAACAATCCCATTCCTTCTTTTATGGTGGTATGAGATTGTTAGCTCAGGAGACTATGGTAGATACTGTTGTCTTTTATGTTAATGAGACATTTAACGGTCTCAGTAACCTTGCAGACAAAGAGGACAGTTTCGCACTTGAAATATGTTAAAAGAGGGAGTTATAGGCAGTAGTTATATTTACCTTTTAAAAGCACAGGTTCTGGAGTCTCTCTGAGTCTCTCTCTAAAAAAAACCCCCACACACATAAAAAGATTATTAGTGTGTTTGGCAAATGTGAGAACTTAGTGATGTCACTGTTAATATAACATGTAGATTTGTACTTTGTGTAATGGTTGTGCCAAATATTGAAAGAGTAACCTGATAGCAACAGGAAAGGGATGCTCACAGGTTATGTTGTAGGGCGTAGGTCATGTGCAACCTGGAGAGTCTAAAATTTAAGGCCTTTTTGATTCCCTTGATAAATGTTTCTGGCTTTCACAGTTCTCTCCTGTTAGTTTTTAGCATACTAACAAGAATTGTTCATTTTCTGTTTTTCTTGTGAAGTTGAAGAACAATAATGTATTTTTTCCACATTGTAGTTAAGACTAACACTGATTACCAGAAAGTAAAGATTGTCAGAGTGAACTGGTAGTGAGGCGAAAGAGTAATACACTCCTCTGCCTCCTGTTTTCCTTCCTTTTAGAATGTAAGTGGGAATTGGTGGTTTTTATCTTTCCATTGAAGTTAAAGGTAATATTTATAAAATATTTTCTTAGGAGTCCTCTTTTATCTTCCAACGCTGAGGAAATTTGGATTTCTAAAAATGATTTACATATCTGTACTTAAAAAAAATCTGGTATTTTTTACCTTATGTAAGCAAACCCCTCATTTTCATAAACTTGTAAAACTGGAACATTGCGAGCTTGCTTGATTAGTTTTTCACTATTGGTAAAACTTGGAGAGTTGTATAATTAAAATACATTTTGTTATGTTTTGCAAGCAGGATCTGAACCATTCTTGACAAATCAGTGAGTAGAACCTAGAGAGGGGAAAATCATAGCTTCCATAAGCTTCTAGATCTTACTTCCCATTTACAGGAAAACCTGTAGGAGCAAGTTAAACAGCACCATACGGAAACAATCTAATCGAATCCAGAAAATGGGACATTCCACAGGACATTTGGCCTGGGTTCTTTCAAAATTCAATATCATGACAAAGTAAAAAGGTAGGGGGTTTGCTTTGGACTACAATAGAATGAAGGAACTGTAGCGTATGAACCTTATTTGGATCCAGGTTTGAGGCAAAAAATTTATTAAAGCATTTTGGGGACAGATAAATTTGAAGAATATGCACTAATTTCATCATATTAAGACATTGTCAATTTCCTTTTTTTTTTTTTTGAAGACATTGTCAATTTTCTCAAGTATGTAAATGGTATTGTGTCTGTAGAGTGCCCTTATTCTTATGAAATGTATGATGAAGGATTAGTCAAGTGTCATGATGTGTGTAACTTCAAATGGTTGGGGAAAAATACATACATATATGTAGAGAGAAATCAGATACGGAACGTTAATTGTTAAATCTAGGTGAAGGGGATACAGGATTTTCTGTATGTTTGAAAATCATCATCATCATATATATATGTATATACATATATATACTTAATCTTTAGTATGAAAAGTAAAGCTTGTAAAGCCGATATGTTAGTTGAACAAACAGATTGGCATTATTCATTTCTGTGTGGGAGGTGTAGGAATAAAGTATAACATCTGTTTTTATTTGTCTACATACTTGATTTATTGTATTTGGCATGGTACACTTTGAATTTCCAATGTAAAACTTTTTCTCTGCTTTCTTGTTGAAAGGATGCACATTTTAGCTTATAAACATAGCATCTTCTGAAGCTCATTTGTTATGAGTGAAATCTACTTGGAAAGAATTTTGTGGAGAACCTTTATTTTAAAAGGCTTAAAATACATTGTATTGTTTGCATAGTAGAAAGAACCTCACTTGAGCTATGCTTGGTCAGGGATGCAAAGAAAAGTTCATGGGGAAGTAAAGAATAAGTTTCACTTGTGAGAAAAGTAACATTCTAAAAGTTCTAAAAGAACACAGTGTATATTCAGTTATGGCAACTATTTGGCAGTGTTTAGTTAGAATTTTGAAAAACTGAAACCCTAATTTGAAAGCTCATAAAAATCCTGATGATTTAAATCTTTATTCCCTGCCAGTGTCACTTCTGTATTAATTTGCTTTATAGCATATAGTCTGAAATTTGGAAAAAAAAAAAAACCTTATATATTTTTTCAGGTGGCTTCTCTATAAACTATTCTGTATATAGACAGAGTGATTATTTGTGAAGTCATACAGTTATATATGAGAAAAATAGTGTAACTTTTTAGGCTTGTCATACCTAAATTACTAAAGATCTCAGTTTTTATAAACTGGTTCAGCTTTGATAAGGGAAAAGCAATCTGTTAAAGATTATCTGATGTTACTGCTTCAAGGTTCTGTTGAGTTTTATTATTCAAGTCTGTTATAGTTTGGTTTGAAGTGTGTGGAATAAGTATAAAGATGCATTTTAGCCTAAAGCTTTCTTCAGTTGGCTGGGCAGTGTTGGGTTTAGTATGAGTAATACTTTGTGTGTAGGTGTGTTCTCTGTATAAATATGCTGGCATGTTTCAGTCATAAGTCTCTCCTTTTCTTCCTCCTCTGCTCTCTTCCTGGTATGCAGAGTATTTGATTTCTGACAATGGAGGACAACAACTCTCAATAAGTGATGCCTTCATCAAAGGTAATTTTATCAAAAGCTGTACATGGGATGGTCTTATTTGTAAGGGTGTACTTAGGGCCTAGCACATTGATTGGCACAGAGTAGGTACTGAAAATAAATTTGATTAGTTTAGTACTATAGGAACATAGTTTTTATATGTATAGTAACTCTGAGAATATCAGTGATGAAGAATATAAACTTGGACTTGGCTTGAGAGAAGATATCTGATCTGAAAAGCAATTGTTTAAAAGCTTTAAATTGAATTTGAATTTTATTCTTTGAAAGGCATAGTTTATGCTTTCCAAATCATGAATATAATGTTAAGTATCAATAAACATATCATCAAGGATTCTCAAACTTCTCAAAAAGCCCCCAGAGAGATCTCATCCATTTGAGGACGCTGCCTGCCCTGTGGAATTGGAAAGAGAAATGGGGAAATAGAGATAAAGAATTAACTTTGCTGATTAATTTCTTGGGGACAAAAGGCAGTACAGAAGAAGACAGCCTTCTCTTACACCGTCCCTACTTAGCTTACTGTGGAGTAAAGACATACGTAATTAGTTCATAACACTCCACAGCTCAGACCTCAGGTAAGTTGTCATAACTTAGCAGTGTTTCTCAATTCATCTCTGAACATCTGGTTCAACTAGGAGTTTATATAGGCTAGCTGTTTACATAATTAAAGTATACAGTTTTTTGTACCTCATATCATGAACATATGCTTTATTTTGTAGTGCTGGACTGTTCGGTTGAAAGCTTTTTTTGTTTGGTTTGCTTTAAGAGGGGGAAGGATTAGAGAATTTTTGTAAGCATTTCCCACCTCTTTCCATTTATTCAGTCACATGTTTCAGTAATTGTATAGTGAGCATCCTTTTTGCAAAGCTTTTTTTTAAGATTTTATTTATTTGAGAGAGAGAGAGAGAGACAGAGCACACACACAGAGGGAGAAGGACAGAGAAGCAGACTCCCCACTGAATAGGGAGCCCTATGTGGGACTCATCCCAGGACCCTGGGAAGGCCGACACTTAACAGACTGAGCCACCCAGGCGCCCTTCCTTTCTGCAAACCTTTTAATACAGTCTGTTTTTTGTCTAGATGCATTTTCATTCTTTTTAAAAACTTAGAGATTTTACAAAAATTTACGTAAATTGTTATTTATCATGTTTTAATATTTTTTTATAGTTCATTTTGGGTCTGATTTATATAAGTTTTGCTTAAAAAAAGGACTTTGTTCTAATATTGAGAAAGAAACACTATAAAGAATTGTCTGAATAGACTGTCTACACTGTCCTGTACTGGTTGAGATGTTTCAGGGCTGAGCTTTCCTCTTAAAGTTCAGCACCCACACTGTCCCATGTCGTTCTACCAGCATTTAGAGTTCTGTTGAATGCAGTTTTTAGTTTGTGATTTTACAGGGAAAGGCAGCCCCCTTCTTTTCGAATGTTCCCAATGAAATAAAAGGACTGTAAAAATCTCTTTTGTTTTTCAGAAGCTGTATTTATAATTATTGGCTTGAGAGTCCCAGTCATTTTGACTGTTGTAAATATTGATGATCGAACTCACACTTAATTTTTTTGTGTATTTACACATGTCCTTGCCTTTTTTACACCAGCAATTTGAATTGGCTGAGTTTAAAAACTTGAAAAGATAAATTTGCACTTTATAAATCTATTAAGTACATGGCATAAAACATAACCGTGAAGTACAATTTCTTATTTTACACTTAGAATCCTTATTTAATCGTCGAGTTGAGGAGAAATCCAAAGAGCTGCCTTTCACACCTTTGGGCTGGCATCACAACAACCTGGAGCTGCTGAGGGAGGAGAATGGAGAGAAACAAGCCATGGAGAGGTTGCTGTAAGGCAGTGAGCTTTTTGATGTTAATTTTCCATTTTTATAATTTTCAATGACTTGATGCATTATGCGTAGTTCTTCTTCCTCATAAAGTCAAAAATACTAAGATTACTTAGGAAATAAAGCCTGTTCTGATGAAATTTCTTATAAAACGAGAGTCCAAAATTGTGATTGTCTGTCCCAGTTGTAATTTATATGTTAAAATTTAGTTGAATTAAAGGGGTTATCTTAATTGAAGATACAGATTTCATTCATGTGCAAAATCATTAAGGTACAGATGAAATACGATTGGCTCAAGAAGATCTTGTCTTTGAGCCATAATTCATATGCTGTTTCTTTGTAGACTGCTTATTGCATTTTCAAAATTATTATCTCTGGCAGTATTAACTATGCAAACTTCTTTCTTGTGACATTTTTGTAGTTCAGCTAATCATAACCACATGATGGCACTACTACAACAGTTGCTCCATAATGAGTCATTGTCACCATCTTGGAGGGACATCATTGTATCACTGGTCTGCCAGGTTGTTCAGACAGTTCGACCGGATGTCAAGAATCGGGACGATGACATGGATATCCGTCAGTTTGTCCATATTAAAAAAGTGAGCTCTGCTAATGCTTTTCTAATGCTCGGAACTGATAGGGTGGGCCTGGTAGTGATTTGTCTCTTAACGGTAACCTAAAAGGGGTTCTAAGTAAGGAGTGGAAGGTTTTTCTGTCTGCTGTTTGTTAGCAGTGCACTTAGAGGTCATAGAAGCCACCCATAGGAAATGGGAGGTGAATGGAAGGGGGTGACTTGGGCATGGAGTGGGAAACCAAACAAATGTGGTTTCTTCTTTTTTTGCTTCCTTTTTCTTGACACATCATCTATGAGAATACCTCTTCCCACATTACTGTCACTGTTTTAAGGAAAAGCAGTGGGTAATTGCCTTTTTTTAGATAGTGGAGGCCTATATGTATTTTTTGCCTATGACATTTGATTTAGTAATGGTTTTAATTGCCAATTTGGTCAGTCATATGGGTATTTTAGAGTACCAGATAAGAGCGTAGAGAGTGGGAGGTGGGAAAATAGTCATGCTAGATCTCATTAATTATTGGTTGAAAGAAAGAATTATATCCTGGAACTTTCTGTTCTGATTTGATTACATAATAGTTAAAGTTAAAAATGGAAATAAATAATAGCATCTATCTGACTGGATTCTAATAATATATCATTGAGTTTTGTTTTCTTGTTTCATTAGATTCCAGGTGGAAAGAAGTTTGATTCTGTGGTTGTCAATGGATTTGTTTGTACCAAAAATATTGCACATAAAAAGGTAATGTGATCTCTTCAACAGTGAAGTTCAGCAAATTGTGACTATGTACCAAGCCAACAAGTTGGGGTACCCTAATCGTAGGAGAGAAGGAGAATGGATATCAAGGAGCAATTAGCAATGTCTGCTATAGGAGTGAAATTCTGGAGGTTCGGGTAAGGTCTTCAGAGCTGATGATGATTAGGTTTTGGATAATAGGAATTCATGAGACAAGAGAAGAAGGGAGAGGATGGGTCAGGCTTCCAGACCAACAGAATGGTAGGGTACTGGTATCATTTCTTCCTTGACCTGCCACATCTTTGGGAGACAAGGTTTCTCTAATAGACTGGAGTCCTTCCAGAGGCCTAGCATTTTAAAACTTTTAAAACTTTGTTCTCTCTTCTAGGGCTGAGCTGTAGAACTATCACTGGTGTTCTGTTATCCTTCTCACCTTCTATCTTTGCCTTCAGGCCTGAGGCCTCTTTCTAGCACTAGCACAAAGGAATGGGGTGAAGTAACCTGGTGTATTAAGGAATCTCTGAGATCCTAAGGTGCAAGATGAGAAAGGAGATGAGGCTGGAGGAAGCAGGCAAGGGGCTTTGTATCCCACTAAGGGTCTTGAACTTTATCCTGAAGGCCACTGATTCTCAAAGTGCTTGGTACATCAGGGTCTGCTGTGGACCTTGTTAAATACGTAGATTCCTAAGCCCAACCCCTAGAAATTCTCATTCATTATAAGGGAGTGGGAATGTGGGGCTGCTTTTAAAGTAGGCACTGTGCGTGTTTCCAGTGTCATTGGTTGGTCCTCATGTTTTGAAAAACCATCAGTCTAGCAGTGCTCTCAAACTTGCTGTGCTTCCACATCACTCTGGGAACTCACTGCAAATAGAGATACCCTGACCCCCACCTCTGGAGATAACGGTTTGGTTACATTGAGAGCTCAGGTAGATTTCTAGCCTGAGCAACCTGATGGGTGAACTACAGTCCTATTTTCACTCTTTTCTAAGCAGAGATTAATTCATTTTTCTGTAAGGCATGAAGCCTCCCAAAAATTGTTAGTGACCATAGATAAATAAAACTATGTTTGGATTTGATCCAATGTCATTATATCTACATAGTATCTTATTAAAATAGGCACATTACCCATCAAGGTAGTAATTTATGCCAAATTAAATGATCTCTATAGAATTAAGAGGAAAGTATGTTGAGCTTATCTCCAGAGTTGAAAATTGTATGTGGGAGTGGTAGAAACATATGCATGAATGACTGTCTTGCTCCACTGACCATATTTATTTTTAATTTGTAGTTGCTAAAAAAAAGTCCCTAAATGTAGTTCCCCAACTGACGCGTTCATTATTTTAAGGCCATTTGCAAGTTTGGAGTGTATAAGCACAGTCAGTCTGAAACCTCCACTGCAGGGCCTGGACTGCTCTGCCTGTGGCTTTAGTTGCATAGTTAGGGTATGTTGTTTGAGTCCGCACTTCTGGATACACTTTAAGGTTTTCCTTTTTGCCTTCTTGTTACCCAGTTTGCTTGCCAATGTATCACTGCTTGGAATCTATTCAGGAGGTGTTTTAATTCTTTTCTCCCTCCTTTCTCCTTCTTGAATTTTAGAAAGGTTAAATTATGCTTTTGAAGTTACTGATCTCTACGAGTTCATGAGGTATCCTGTCTTTAAGACCCTTTCTTTAAAGACAGGATAAAAACTTTTAAGAATGTAGAGGATTAGGTTAAAATAGAATTAGTGAAACAAAGCCAGTTTTTGAGGAAGTCTGCATGGCTCTGAGCAATTTGTTTTGGAAAAATATGTAAGAGAATACCACAAAAGAACTAAATAAGAGTATTTCAATACAAATATAAGGAGATAGTCTATTTAGGAGGAATTATAAACAGTATGACTTTAAAGATACGATTAGAGAAGGTCTATAAAGTGCAGACTTTAAAAGCTTTTAACACATTTCATGTTTTGTAGATGAATTCTTGTATTAAAAATCCCAAAATTCTTCTGTTGAAGTGTTCTATTGAGTATCTCTACAGAGAAGAAACTAAATTTACTTGCATTGATCCTATTGTGCTTCAGGTAAGGACTTCTTACTGAAACAGTGATCTGGAGGGATCTTTCTGTACTATGGTGCTTGCAAACTCAGAGAGATTGCAGGTTTGGTTCCAGACCACTGCAATAAAGCCAGTATTGCAATAAAGCATGTCAAATGACTTGTTTGGTCTCCCGGTGCATATAAAAGCTATGTTTACACTATACTGTAGGCTAATAAGTATGCAAATAGCATTATATCTAAAATAAATATATACCTTAATTTAGAAACACTTTATTGCTAAAAAGTGCTAGCCATCATCTAAGCTTTCAGGGGGTTGTTCATAATCACTGATTACAGATTGCCCTAACAAATATAATAATAATGGAAAAGTGTAAAAAACCGTGAGAATTACCAAAATGTGACACAGATACGAAGTGAGCAAATGCGGTTGGAAAAATGGTGCCAGTAGACCTGTTTGACACAGTGTCTCCACAAACCTTCAATTTGCAAGAGATGCAGTATCTGCAAAGCACAGTAGAGCAAAGCACAATAAACAAAGTTTGCCTGGAATCAGAAGGAGGAGGAAAAGCAAAGGGCAAGGAGATAAGGAGCCTTTGGCTTCAGAGTCTTCACAAAGCTGACACTGCTCTGCTCCGTGCTCATGGACTACTCCCCGATCTTCTTTCCTTGCTGGCCCTGGCCCAGACCTCCTTTGGAACAGGTGCTCCATGTACAATCATGGCAGTTGATTATAGTTGGGACTGAGAGGAAGTGTATTTGCCATTCCTGTGCCAAAGCCCAGAAATTTAAAAAAATCAACTTCTTCTAGGTATACTTTTGAAGCTGCACAAATAATATCATTTAAAATGCTGTTAAATTACCGTGTAGTAAGTAGAGTAGGAAATTAACACATTTCAAGGGAAAAAAAATCGTTTTGTTAATAATGGGAGATTTTGAAAATGTCCAATTTCTGTCAGTAAAACAGAGAAAGGTAGAAATATACTCCATCATGGCAGGTTCATTGCAGAAACAGGCTCATCCGTCTCGTGGCACTCACCATAAATACAGACTTGCTCAGAACACACTTTGGGCATATGGACCAGAAGTGACAGACGTGCTCATACATTCAGGTGTCTCCTGTGTGGAGCCCAGGAATTTTATGAAACAGTGATTTGTATTGTTTTAGTTCTGGTTGTTACTTAACAATACTCATTTGCTTTGAAAATAAACCTTCGTCAAGCAATTAATTGTTAAGTTTTAGATCTTTAACTCTAGCTATTCTGGGTAGAATATGATCTGCTGGGAGATTGAAATGAGGAAGAAGGTGAAATAGCATCTTTATACAGTTATTTACTCAGATACCCAAAGAAGAGCTACTCTGGTTAATTTCAGAACATAATGGGGGAATCTATAATTAAAAAATTAGAAATTGCTTTCATTGGGGAGTTATGAGGTTAGATTTTTTTTTTATTATTATTATTTTTTAACCTCTGAGAGCTAATTGGATTCTTGGCTTTCATACTTGAAGTTATTAAGAACTGAAAATCCTTCAAATTAAGATTAGTGAGTCAGAAAATAGAGTTTCCCCAAAACTCTTTTTAGCATAACCAACAGTTCAGAATTATGAATAATACTCTTGGTTGTGTTTGAAGTAACTTGCTTATGGACTTATTTGTGGATGAAAAGAATTTAGGCTTAGATTTATATTAATATTTAAACTGTCCTGATATTTTAATATCTCTAGATCTTGAATTGTACCAGGTATAATAGTTTTGACGTTTTTTTCCTCAGGAAAGGGAATTCTTGAAGAATTATGTTCAGCGAATAGTTGATGTTCGACCCACATTGGTTCTAGTTGAAAAAACAGTATCTCGGATTGCCCAAGACATGTTACTAGAACATGGCATTACTTTGGTCATTAATGTAAAATCAGTGAGTGTTCTTGTTTTTCTATTTTTATATCATTTTTTAAAATCTCAGTTTTTAAACTTATATGTATGCATGATTGATATGCAGGGATCTTTGATTATCTATTTGCTGTTCCATATATTGAAAGTAGGACAGTAGGCATGATAGCCATTTCATTATTTAAGACTGGAGAACCTCAGGCTGGAAG
Organism: Mirounga angustirostris; assembly: GCF_029215605.1. Classification (NCBI taxonomy): domain Eukaryota; kingdom Metazoa; phylum Chordata; class Mammalia; order Carnivora; family Phocidae; genus Mirounga; species Mirounga angustirostris. Next base: position 167,962,642 of record NW_026991711.1, read on the forward strand.
AAAGTGTAATTAATTATATAGTGCTCATTATAGTTGTTTATAAGACCAAAGGTGTAATAGACATTAGTTAATAAGTAGTCCTTGTTGAGCTTTCTTTTTGTTCAGGGAATTGTACAAGTAGAAAATGTTCTCTCTTGAAAAGTTACCCTCTTATACCCAGAATAGTGGCCAGTTCTAGGAAATTTTCCCCCTCCCCTCCCCCTCCCCAGTATCCTGTGCCAATGCATGATGCTTAAATACCTTTTGATAATGTTATTAATATGAGTCTGGTTTGTTTTTGTGGGCATATATTGTAGTCTAATCTAGAATCAAAAAAATTGTTATATAATTAAAATTAAGGAAATTATATAATTAAAATTAAGGAAATTGTGAGGTTTATTTCTAAATTTTTATTTTCCAGAAAAAATTTACTAAGAATTTTATTCTCCTCTTAATTTTGTAATGTAATGTTTTTCTATGTTTTAGCAAGTTTTAGAACGCATCAGTCGGATGACCCAAGGTGATTTAGTAATGTCGATGGACCAGCTGCTTACAAAACCCCACCTGGGCACCTGTCACAAATTTTATATGCAGATGTTTCAGTTACCTAGTGGTGAGTGATCTTTAACATAGATTCACCTGAGATTGAGGACAAGAGGAAATGAGTAAACTCATTAGTACTACAGTGTTTACTTTGTCCTACTAATATTTAATATCTGTTAATAATATCTGGTTATAATACTAGTATCTGTGAGCAGTGGTTAGATGAGGATTGGCAACTGTGGTCTTAACGGTTTTCCTCCTGTAGAGGTTAAGATAATGAATGAATTCTGTTTGGTCTTACGGATTGCCACCTAAGTCTTTTTAAACTTTCTTTATGTTTATTTGTAGAGCAAACCAAAACACTGATGTTTTTTGAAGGCTGTCCACAGCACCTGGGTTGCACAATCAAGCTTAGAGGAGGCTCTGATTATGAGCTGGCTCGAGTTAAGGAAATCCTAATCTTTATGATCTGTGTAGCTTATCATTCTCAACTAGAAATCTCCTTCCTCATGGATGAATTTGCTATGCCTCCTACGTTAACCCAGAATCCTTCCTTCCATTCTCTGATTGAAGGACGGGAGGATGAAGGGACTGCCCAGGAGCCATTCGGCGGAAGTCCCCTCCCCCGGGAGCCTGACTTCCCTCCAGAGCTTCTGCCCTCCGATGATGGCAGTTTGCTAGAATCAAGGATTGTGTTTGAGAAGGGTGACCAGGAAAATAAAAGCGCCACACAGGATGTTGCCGCTTTGAAGCATCAAGAGTATGTCACAACAGCTTGCGCGGCAGCTATCCCCTGTGCTCTCTTTCCATCGGTCCCAGAGTCGTTGTTGCCGCTCCATGTGGACGACCCACAGGATGCCGTGGGCATTGAGCCGCCAGAGCCCTTGCAGCACGCGGATGAGCTACAGGATCCCAAAAGCCAGATGAGAGCCTTTAGAGACCCTTTACAAGACGACACTGGATTGTATGTTACGGAGGAGGTTACCTCTTCAGAAGATAAACGAAAGACCTATTCTTTGGCCTTTAAACAGGAATTGAAAGACGTGATCCTCTGTATCTCCCCAGTAATCACATTCCGGGAGCCCTTCCTTCTGACTGAAAAGGGGATGAGATGCTCTACCCGAGATTATTTTGCAGAGCAGGTTTATTGGTCTCCTCTCCTCAATAAAGAGTTCAAAGAAATGGAGAGCAGACGGAAGAAGCAGCTGCTTAGGGATCTCTCCGGCCTTCAGGGCATGAATGGAAGCATTCAGGCCAAGTCTATTCAAGTCTTGCCTTCCCACGAGCTAGTGAGCACTAGAATTGCTGAGCATCTTGGGGATAGCCAGAGCTTGGGTAGAATGCTGGCTGATTATCGGGCCAGAGGAGGAAGAATTCAGCAGAAAAATGCAGACCCGTTTGCTTATTCAAAGGAAGCACCTGGTATGGCAAGCGGCAGATCAGGAAGCAAAATTGAGGGTGACGAAGAGAAAGGGTTGATTCTGAATGACACGCTGTGGTCAACAAAGGTGAGGCCGCTTTGGGTACACGTTTAGAACGTGTTGAAAAACTGTGCTGTGCATGTTTAAAAAAAAAACACACCACACAACTATGACAGATTGCAGATTTAGTAAATATTTCTTCCTATACCCCTTTTTTTTTTTTTTTGGCCTTGAGTCTGTTGGCTTATGTATTGCTTTAAGTATGAAGTAGGAGTATCAAGTAATGAAACTGGGCTTTGAACTTTTCACGCTGAGCTGACAGTCAAGTATAGGAAGAGCCTGCGGTAGGGGGAAGGGTGGAGCTAAGTAAAGTTGTGGCAGGCTGACCTGGGTGTGGTGTGATGGGTCCTTGGTCCTTTGTGAGAGGGAGCGAGAGGGAAGGTTCCTGGAGAAAATGGATGTGTTTTTAGAAAATGTCAGACGTATTTATTTAGCATAAAACACTTCGTGTTATTTAACGGTGATCATGCCCTTACTCTTTTTAAGCAGAAATTGAGGGGAAATTAAGGAAGATTTGCTCGTGGACACATTAGTAATAGTGTTAGTAATAAAACTAATGAAAAAATCCATCTAAATGAGGATATGAAATTGTTTAATAGAACAAATAAAAAGTTGCCTAATATCACCGGGAGGTGGGGAAGTGCTAAATAATAGCTACTTATTGGTGTGACACTCTTTTCTGTGTGGTACACTAGTGTTTGTGAGATTGGCAAAAAAGGAAAGTGACAGGAGCCATGGTTAATGTGGTGTGGAAAAATACCTATAATAAATATTACGTAGATTTGTGTTCATATACATTTATGCAAATTTATAGAAAGTGATAGGGAGATCCTAAGAGTTCCCATGTGCGTGTATATACCTATGGTCCAGGATTCCAATCTTTTATAACCTATTCTGCCAAAATAAGTAAGCATTTTATATAGGAATGCTTACATTTTGTAGGAATATATGCACAAGGATATTTGCTGAAGCCTTGTTTCTAGTTGTTTGCGGTAAAAAGGATGACTTGGATCTCATTGAATAATCCAGATAGAGCCCATGATATATTTTCAAGTGTTAAAAAGCAAGTAGTGTTGTATGAGGCATCCTCTCATTTTTATAAAAATAAAATCACCTGTGTATTCTTATGTGGGTGTTTTTGTGTATAAATGCGTGTGAACTTGCAAAAAGAATGCATGGTTTTTAACCACAGGGTCAAAGTTCTTGCTCTGGGAGGTGGGATGGCATCAAAGGAGGAGAGGCTTTATGTATTTCTTGAACTTCTTTATGTACCTCTGTACTGTTTTTCAAGAGAGCAGATGTTGCCTTCGTAATGATCAAGAACAGGTATAAAGTACAAGTAAATAAATACCTGAGACTTTAGATTTCTCAGATCGATGTTATATCCAGCCATCAGTTCAGACTGTTTCATATGGCTGTAGGTCATTAGCTATTTACTTCCAAAATAATTTAATGCAGTTTTATAAGTAATAAGGAGTATCTAGGAAGACAAGCTATGTAGACATCTGTTGGTATTTTTAAGTTAACTTAAACTTTTGGGATTGTTTTGTCTCAAAAATGAATGGCTCCTCTTCCTTATGTTAGTTTCTGGCAGTTTTCAGTCTTCTCTGGAACCCTTACGGTGATGATGGGAGGCCTCACAAATCACGGGGGATGGGCTGGCTATTGGAAGCACGCATTGGGGTTGGAGTGTGCTCTGGCTTCTGGGTGCTCATCGTCTCCTTCTCCTTTAGGTGGACTGTCTGAACCCTGTGAACCACCAGAGACTGTGTGTGCTCTTCAGCAGCTCTTCAGCCCAGTCCAGCAACGCCCCCAGTGCCTGCGTCAGCCCTTGGTAGGATTCTTCCTCTTGCACTGCTGCACTGTGTTTAACAACAGAACCCCAGCAACTTTAAAAAAAGAATGTAGCCATTAGGGTCTGTGTTTAGGTAAATGGCATGCTGCTGGTCTATATGAATTGATAGAACTTCTAAACTTGTGAACTAAATATGTAATTCGTATTTGTTCGTGGGTAAGAAGTAAATGATATGAAGGTAAGAGTAAGAGTGAAAAGGATGTGAGGGATGGAAGACAAATTCGTACTTATAAAAGTGAGAAAGTTGATACATAAAAGCTGGTTTGGTTTTTTTTTGAAGATTTTTTATTTTTAAGTAATCTCACTACCCAACATGGGGCTCGAACTTACAACCCCGGAGATCAGGAGTTGCATGCTCCACCGACTGAGCCAGCCAGGCGCCCCCATAAAAGCTAGTTTTAAGCATTTGGATGATAATGTACAATTTAGGCAGGTTTTCCATAAGGCATCATTTTCATAAAAGCAGTGAGTCTTTGGCCTTATTAACGGGTTTTATCCTAAAACTTAATTCTAAGTAGAATGATAGAAAAACATTTTATAATGTTATAAGTTATTTGTTTAGAATGATATAATAGTCACAAAAGACTGCTTATTACATAGTTTATCTTTCGTTTTAAGAGTATCGTGTACTTTAATTTTAAAAGCTTGTTTTTGGAGCACTGTTTCCGTAACAAAATGTGTTCTGTATTTTAATTTTGGACTCCAGAAACACTTTATTTCTACCAGTGAGATCAGGGATCTTCTAGAGTCCATGTAGCTCTAGCAGACTGACTTGGGGCTGGGGAACCCATGGAAGTTTTCTGTGGGAGTTTATGGACTCCTTAGGTCAAGGCTTGAATAATTTAACAGTGCTATAGCCGAATTCTCTTATTTGTGGGCATTCCTAAGTCAGGCGTAACATCAGGAATTGGCTCTCCTGGAACGATATGAGCTGCTGTTCTCCATGCTCAGTAAAGGTGTGGACCAGAGAACAGGAGACAGGGGTTCTATTTTATGGTGATAGGACATAAAGGCTTTGTAAAGGAAACTTTCACCTCTTCCTAGCTCACATCCATTTTACTCATTTATTATTATTGTTTATGCATCCTGATGTAGTTTGATAAGATACTAATGGACTGGGAGTGGATAAGGAGCTATAGTGTGGCTAGTCCAAACCTGTTTTATCTGATGAGGTTAACTCTGTTCTATAAGAACAACAGAATATTACATACTTTAGTACTACATTATAGGCATGTCTAGCAGGTAGTCAGTTTGTAGTCTCATGAAGTGTCTTGGCTGTGTGGTAATTCTTATGACATGTTCCTAAGAAATGTTGTCTTCTTTTAGGATTGTAACAATGGAATTTTATGGAAAGAATGATCTTACCTTAGGAATATTTTTAGAGAGATACTGTTTCAGGTAAGAACAAATTTTCTCCTTATGTCCCATGTATGCTTTTCTGATGCCCAGAATTTTAACCTAAAACATAAGCATGAGTTGGAGTTATTATGTGGCCTTCTCTATAATACCACATGTCAGAGCATACCATACAAAGAAGTAATTGATTTCATATTCAACCCCAGGTTGTCTTATCTAGTTCATTCCTCAGATCTTTGAGTGTCTAAATACGTTGTGATCCCTAAGACTTTTTTTAAGGATGTCTGTCTTTAGTGATTAAAATGAGAGGCTGGAGAAGCAGAGATCAGCTAGACCTTGGTTTAAGTCTTAGTGCTATCACCTGCCATTTACATGACAAAGTGCAAGTAATTTTTACCAGCCCCCTATACAGGAATAACAAGCTCCAGAAGTATCATGGACTTCCATAGGTAAAATGAATTGATGTTTTCAAAATGCTAAGCAAATAGAAGGTGCTTAAGAAACTGTCACAGCTGTAGCGGAAGACAGGATGCTCAGCTATAGGCTCCAAGTAATGCGAGTGGTACCCAGCACTGATCGTCCACCGGTCATCATTGCTCTAGAGAGGATCCTGCACTTTCTGGACAGTGGTTCTGATTAGCGAGTATTCATTCTACACTGTTTCCAGTTTTATGGTTAATGTGAGGACTTTCTTTTTGTCAAAGGCCTTCTTATCAGTGTCCTAGCATGTTCTGTGATACCCCCATGGTGCATCATATTCGGCGCTTTGTCCATGGCCAAGGCTGTGTGCAGATAATCCTGAAGGAGTTGGATTCTCCAGTGCCTGGATATCAACATACAATTCTTACCTATTCCTGGTGCAGAATCTGCAAACAGGTAAATGTGCCCTGTTACTATAATATTTCATACATCATTTATTTCTTTATTTGTGAAGTTCTTTTTGAAGGGGGTGGTCTATGTTATTTTGGATTTATTCGTCATTGGGCTCTTATTTTACCTTCCAGGGCTGGGTATTGCATTTGGTGTTTGTTTCTTGAAGTTTCCATTTTAGAATTTATCAGTCATTAGGTAAAATATCGATACCTTGTTCAGTAAAATTACGGAGATTATATCTTGAAAATTATGTTTATTTATTCAGCAAACACTTATTTAGCACCATCTATATGCCAGGGACTGTGTGAGGGCCTGGGCATGGCTCCTGTCCTTTAGTGGGGGAGACAGACTTGTAGTGTAGCACAATAATGATAGTATGCTAGGATGTTTCTGTCTGTTTGAGCCTATATCAACACTATCTTAAGAGATCCAGCTGAGACCATGTTTAAATTGATCTCTTGAGAAAAAGACCTTGTGTTTTATTTCTTGTGTGTGCTTTTCTTTTTTCACTCTGGAGAAAGTACTTGGTTGACAATATTATGCTTTTAATATTTACTTCTTATCCAGGTTCTTTACAGTGAACATATGCCAAGTTTAATAACTTCATATGCTTATTTTGGAGTGTGCTTTTGGAAGGCAAGTATGAGAATGACAGATAAAATAATAGTGTGACCTATATATCAATGTCCGTGGTTGAGGAAGGCAAAATCAAGGTCTTTTCTGCAGTAGCAGAACATTACATTTCTTGTAATTATCTGTCTTTTTATACTTGTTCTTATAGGCCTTTTGTTCCTTTTAGACAGCGAGTAATATTTTGTTGTGGAATATGTGAACTTCTGTAGATCGAGCAGTGAATTAAATAAATAAATTAGATTTGTATATCTTACATGCCTTGGTGTATGTGCTTTATTTTAAAACAAAAACTTTTGCCTTTGGGGTTATGTTAGAAAGGAAAAGGCAAACGGTTTTTGTTACACAAAAATGAAAGACTTCCTTGTGTCAAAAAAGTTATAACATGACCAAGTAGTAATATACTTAGTATTAAATTTCTATAAGGCATGATAATAGAAAAAGGGCAAAAGGCATGACAAAAAGCAATTTAATAGAAATGACCAGTAGACATGTGCAAATAAATTTTGCTCAGTAGTCAGAGAAGTGTAAATAAAACCAGTGAAGTGCAGTTTTATTTTGTTTTGTTTTTAAGAAATTACATTTCAAAGATTTATAATTCCCAGATTGGTAAGAAAGTAGGGAAATTGGTATTCTCAGTTATTGTTGGAGATTGTGTAAACCAATACACCAGTTTTTTTGTTTTTTAGAGATTTTATTTATTTACTTGAGAGAGAGAATGCAAGCGGCGGGGTGGGGGGGTTGGGACAGAGGAAAAGGGAGAAGCACACTCCCTGCTGAGCAGGGAGCCTGATGTGGGGGGCTTGATCAGCTGAACCTAAGGCAGACACTGCAGACACTGAACCGAGCGACCCAGGCACTTCCCAGTACCCCAGTTTTGGAAGACAATGTGGCAAAAAGTATCAAAGACTGCATAAATGTTCATGCCGTTTGGCCTACTAATTCCTACTTTCCTTAATTTATTCCAAGGAAATAATTATGGATATTTGTGTGTGTGTGTACAAAAGAAAGTTCATCAGAGTATCATCAGAATAGAGAATAAAGAAAAACTTGTCATATCTTAAATGCACATCAGTAGGAATTGGCTAGATATGTCCATATAATGGGATACTCTATGGCTATTAAAAATCAAGTTGTAGAAGAGTATTTTATGTGGGAAAATACTTGTGATACATTGCTAAGTAAAAATAACACAAGACTATGAAACTAATTATAGGAAAGACTTTTTATGTACAAATATGCTGACTGGATACCTTCTGTGTGTTCATTTACATGTATATGTACATGTATGTGTACATATATATAACCATGCATACACATACATAGAAAGAAAGAAAATACACTAATACATACTGATAAAAAGATACTGCTCCCCCAGCCATCCCTAACCCTACCCACTTTTAAACACTTCTTTCTTTTTCCGCTTTGCTTCATTCAGAATATATTAGGTTTGTACTAGAAAATAAATTATTTTTTAAAAAAGAGACTCGCAGGATGTGATTACGTAACAAAAGGTTTATCTGAATTTCAGGTAACACCAGTTGTTGCTCTTTCCAACGAGTCCTGGTCCATGTCCTTTGCAAAGTACCTCGAACTCAGGTTTTACGGGCAGCAGTATACTCGCAGAGCCAATGCGGAGCCGTGCGGTCACTCCATCCACCATGATTATCACCAGTATTTCTCCTATAATCAGATGGTGGCCTCTTTCAGGTAAGAGGGCAGAGTGGTCTTACACACAGTCACATACTCCCTGGAAGGCTCTGAGACATTTCTTCCGTAACTAGATGGAATTAATTTGTGGTGTGTTGTTCCCCATGCCTCCCACTGCAGGTGCAGAGGGTCATGCTCTGTGCTAAGAGCTTTCAGTGTTGTCATTTTATTTAATCCTTAATTTAAGAAGTGGGTATTATTATTACGCTCACTTTCGAGCTTATAGGTCGCTGAGAGCTAGCAAGTGATAAAGTCATGATATGAACTAGTAGATCTGCTGCTCCAGGTGTTAATCTTAACCACTGTTTTCTGCATGTAAGCATTTATTAGGATTTTTGTTAAGACATCCACTAGCATAAGGTTAATTGGATATTCCAGGTAGAGCTAAAATCACGAGTTCACAGAGTGGGTACACCGTGGTATTACATGATTTGAGAAAGCCTTCAGGCTCTGCCCTCAAAATAGACCCAGAATCTGAGCACCTCTGACCGTCTCCGCCACTCCCGCTCTGGACTGAGCCTCTGTTGCCTTTCCCTAGAGGATCGCAGTGGCCTTAACCAGTCACCCTTGGGCTTGCCTCCTCAGTCTGAGCTCAGCACAGCGGTCACAGTGGTTCCATTAAACGAAAATCAGCTCAGGCCACGCCTCGGTTGCAGACTCTTCCATGGGTGTCTGTTTCCGTGAGCCGTTTATGGGCCTGTGAGCTCCTGCATGCTCTGGCTGCTCAGTACCTCTCTGTTCTCACCTCCTGCTCCTGTCCCCTCACTGCAGCCTCGGTTATATCAGGCAGGGTCCTGCCTGGGAGCCTTGTACTTGCTCTTCTCTCCCTGAACTGCCCGTCCCTCCCCAGCCCTCTGCTTGCTTTTCCTGACTCAGCACAGGTCTTTGTTTACATTTCCCGGCCCTGACACCTCACCCCTAGCACTCCCTACTGCCCTTGCTTTCTTTAGTTTTCTCTGGAGCACTTACCATCCGATACAATGTATATTTTAGCTATTTGTTTTGTTTATTGCCTGAGTCTCATTTCTGAATCACCAGGGCAGTAATTTTAGCCTTGTTTAGTGCTGTTTCCTCAGCACCTAAAACAACATCTGACACAACATAGGCCCTCAGGAAATATTGATAATTAGAGCTTATTTCCTTTTGGAAGCAAGAGCTTTAAACACGAATCTGCCGCCCACATGGGTGATTAGCATTTATTAGACAACATAAACTCGTGGGTACAAAGGCTCATAAGGGACTCACGAGGAGTAAAGATTCGTGAGGAATCCTCAGGAGCTGGGAAGGTACTTCTAAGTGAACTGTAGGAAGGGGTTCCTCGCCTTCATAAAGGTTTATATCCTAGTCGTTGTGCTTTATATGCAGCCTTAGGGGATACATGATGATGTCACAGTACAGTGAAGAAACATACAGGACAAAACCCTTTCAGAATTGGGGAAGATACTTATAATGGTTGAAAGTCGTCTTCAATATTTTTATAATTGTTTTAAAATGCTGTTTTGTAGAAACTTTGTCTTGTACCTCATAGGATTTATGTTTACCGCTACTCAAGATATTAAAATATTTTTTACTTTTCTACTATTACTTGTATTTTTTTCTCTCAGTTATTCTCCCATTCGGCTTCTTGAAGTATGTGTTCCATTCCCCAAAATATTCATTAAACGTCAGGCCCCGTTAAAAGTGTCCCTTCTTCAGGATCTAAAGGACTTCTTTCAAAAGTAAGTTTTAGTTTCTTTGATCATCTGTTTTTGTGTACATAGACATGTGTCTATAATGTACACATATTTTAAAATATGAGGTTTGTTCATTTAGCTTTCTTTGAAAACATAACTATTTTTCTAAATATATGTTACATATGCCTGATGTAAAAAAAATGTAGACTGTATAAAAGTATAAAAAAGAAATCAAACCCTCTTAGACATAACAGCTGTTAAAATTTTGATGTACATCCTTTTAGGTCTTTTTTATGTTGCAAACTTGTGTATGATTCTTAATTCAATAAAATAGAGTTTTGTATGTGTCATTTTTCTATTTATGTGAGATTAGAAAATTTAATTCCAACTTTTTTAAGGTGTTTAATGTTTGTTTTTATTAGAGTTTCACAGGTATATCTTGCTGTTGATGAAAGACTTGCGTCTTTGAAAACGGATACATTTAGCAAAACAAGAGAGGAAAAAATGGAAGATATCTTTGCACAAAAAGAGGTCATTCATTTCTTTGACAGAAGCTCAGAAGTTAACTGTTAACTTATCAGAAGTTTCTTTTGGTGTGTGTCTCAGACGGCTGGAATTGTTTTTTTCCCTGTAGATGGAAGAAGGCGAGTTCAAGAACTGGATCGAGAAGATGCAAGCAAGGCTCATGTCTTCCTCAGTAGACACCCCTCAGCAACTGCAGTCCATCTTCGAGTCCCTCATTGCCAAGAAGCAAAGTCTGTGCGAAGTGCTACAAGCTTGGAATAACAGGTGTGCTTTGCAGCCTGGTGTTTCTTGAATGTTTTTGCAAAATTTGCTCTGCCATGATGTTTTTAATTTAAAGGACTTTATTAATTATGTTATTACATTTAGTTCTCAAATTGTAGAAGTTTTTATTTTCCTGCCGCCAGGAAATGATCCTTTCCTGGATCATTTAAAACATATATGCTCATCTTCAGGTAGTTTGTAAAGAAAAAAACCAGATGAGGGCAGCTCTCAATGCTGTGTGTGTGCTTATCGAATATAATACACCTGAATTAGTATTCCATGGAGTGATTATTGGTTTTTAGGTCAGGACTTTCAAATATATTACTATGTGTGTCTTAGACCTTTATGTAAATTTTTATTGGGGGAAATACTTCCCTTTGATGCTTATTTAAAAGTTCAGTTATATTATTATAGCATTATTTGTGGAGCATCAGCATTATGCTAGGCAGTGAGTAAGGCACCAGATGGACATTCAGGCTTTTATTTGGTCTTATGAATCCTACAGTGTATATACTCTTTCCATTTCACAGAAGCTCTAAGAGTAAGGCATTTCCCCAAGCTGTATAGTTATTAATTGTCAGAGCCGGGTTTTGAGCTCAGGTCTGTTGGTCTCTAAAGCTCCTATTTTTTTTTGTTGTTGTTGTTTGTTTGTTTTTGTTACATTATGCTGTCTCTTACAGTAACTTACTATTTTATAACTACAGTCATATCACACACAGCTCTTGATTAGTTGGTTAGAAATAAGACAGAAACTTATGTATAATTTTAATATCTATTGCAATCGGAATAGGAAAATCTAATTATTGTGGCTTCACAATTGTAAAGAGAAAATTTGTAAGTGTTATTCAGGATATTAGAAACAAACTATATTCTCTCCCCTCCCCAACCCTTTTATTATAGATTGCAGGACCTTTTCCAACAGGAAAAGGGTAGAAAGCGACCTTCAGTTCCTCCAAGTCCTGGAAGACTGAGACAGGGAGAAGAAAGCAAGGTAAAGAAATGTGATCTCATCTTTGGTCTTTCACTGATATAAGTATTACAGTTAATTTCATTTAAGACACTTAAAAATAGTAACTTAGTACGTGGATTTAATAATATTAGAGTCTTTCATTTTGCAGTTGTGAGGTTTCAAAGAGACATCGCCTGGGTTAATTTTTTATCTTGCTTGAAATAAAATTGTTCGTTCATTTCAAACATTTATCAAAAGCCACCGTCTGTAGGCATCACTGGAGATAGCATCATGGAAAGGAGAAGTTGGGGATGCTCTGAGTATATAATAGAGTCCTAATTTATTTTACTATGTAGTTTTGTGTGTTCTTTATTTCTGTGCTTAAGTGAGAAGTTTTTCTTAAGGGACCTATCTATACTGGGTTAGTTCTGCACATTGATTTAATTGACTTTTCCTAACTGTATTTGTTTTTGTCTTATCGCATAACAAATTACCACAGACTTTGTGACCTAACACACATGTTTATCCTTTTACATGGTCCAGGAGTCTGACACAGTATGGCTGGAATCTCTGCTCAGTCTCACATAGCTTAAGTCAAGATTTCGGCCAGGGCCGTTATCTTACTGCGGCTCAGGGTCATTTTCTAAGCTCATCCAGGTTGTTGGCAGAACTTAATTCCTACTGGTTATAGGACTGAGGTCCCATTTTTGTTGCCGACAGTTGACCAGAGCTCATTCTCAACTCCTAGAGGCTGCCTGCATTTCTTGTCATGAGCTCCCTTTCATCTTCAAAGCTTACAACAATGCATACTTCAGATTTCCTAATTCCTCCCCTCTGACCTCTAGACACAGGTTTGAAGGACTTGTGTGATTAGGTCACTACCTGGATAATCTCTCCCCATCTTAAAGTTAACCAATTTGGGACCTTAAATACATCTGCAGAATCCCTTCACAGCAGTATTTAGATTAGTGTTTAATTGAATAACTGGGGAAGGGGTGTGTGTATACCAGGGGGCAGGATCCTTGGGGGCCATCTTAGAAATCTTCCTGTTATATGAACCATATTTTCAGGTAATTATTAATGCCTGTATAAGGGTCTAATTTTTTTTTTTAAGATTGATTGATTTATTTTAGGGAGAGAGAGCGAGAGAGGGTGTGCAGGGGGCAGAGGGAGAGGGAGAGACAGTCCCAAGCAGACTCCTCACTGAGCGCGGACCCCGTTGCAGGGCTCGATCTCATGACCCTGAGATCACAACCTGAGCCGAAACCAAGAGTTGGACACTAAACCAACTGTGCAACCCAGGCACCCCATAAAGGCTTTTAATATACTGATATGATGGGGGACTTTGAAAGAATATTTTTTTTTGTACAAGTGTATAGTATCTGTAAAGAAGTGTTTTCATAGAATGATAAATTCAAGTGCCTTAGATCTTGATGCTTCTTTTTTTTCCCTCAGAAACAACTGTGTAGGAATCACTTTTCCTTAAAGTTTAGGTGAAAGTAAGAGTAAGGGTTACCGAAGATGATTTGTACATTAGTATTTGCCACGTAATCTAGGTCCATTAATGGCTAACACAGACTGTTAGTGGCTTTTCCGTTTGCCCACTAAGAAACTGCAGAGCTAGTGGTGTAAGACCTTTAATTGTAATATGTAGACACAGAATTAAAAATACAGAATCATTCAGTAGAAGATCATCTTTTTGAAGGTTTGAAAGTTGATTTGAAAATCTGTAGCACTGCCTGTCTTTTCATTCGGTAACTAGTTTTTGAGTACTTTTAGGTGCTATTCTAGGTTCAGGGCATATAGTTCTGAACAAAGGCCCTAGTGGAACATTTGTCTAATGCGGTAGAGACTGACAATAAACCAGTGAGCAATAAACTTTTAAAAAACAAATGGGAAAAAGACTGTGAAGAAAAAAGTAAGGGAAATGGAGAGTATTGCCAAGGGAGTGGATGGTGGTGGGTTATTTTATATAGGGTGGCCAGGGAGGTCTCTCTGCTATGGTGAGCAAATCTAAGAATGTTCTAAGTAGCCATCTAGAAATGACTTTGTAATCAAATTGTATACAGGGTTTATAGTGATTCTAAATATATCTTAACCTATGGATAATGGGACTTGAATAAGTCCAGTGGATAATAAGAGATTAATGGGTAATCATAAGTAGTTTTTAGATTCTTTAATGCTAGGGAGTGAGCTACTGTTTGGAGCACGATTCTCCAAGTGTAGTTCAAGGACCCCTGGGCGTTTAAGTCCCTTTCAACGGCTCTGCATGATTTCCCTTTTTCAGTTACATATTTATGTGAGGCTAGATTTTCTTTATACTTTTCAGTCATAATACTATAGCTCAACAGATTAAATGCAGAAGCCAGAGATGAACCTAGCTGTCTGCTAGACATGAAACTATTTGCAAAAATGTAAAACAAGGCCACTTGTACCATTTTTTTTTTTTTTGTAAATTGGTATTTTTTAATTTGAACATGTTACTTATGTTAACGTATAAGGGTTTATTATTTTTAAAATGAATTAATAAATGCATATTCTAAAACTTTCTCAGTTTTAATTTCTAATAAAGTAAAAATCAAGTTATAACCCACATAAAGGCTGAGTGTCTTAATAATTCTTAAGACAATTTTAAAAGTGTGATTTTAATGTTTCCTTGAGAATAAAGCATTTACTTCTCTGCAGATAAGTACAATGGATGCAGCTCCAAGAAATATTTCGCCAGGGCTCCAAAATGGAGAAAAAGGTTGGTCCTTGAGTCTGGTGATCACTTGCTATTGGATTTAAAGAAATTTCTTTGTCTGTAAGTTATGTCAGCGGCTAATTTTGAGAATTTTTTCTGATACAGTTCTAGACTTTTTTTCCCTTCTTGTAGAGTGTTGTAGCACTGTCAGTTTAAGATTTCATAAAGTGTATTGCAAGAAAATAAATCAGGATATAGAAATACATGATATATAGAGATGGTTGCTGTTAGGGGAAGAGAGAAAAAAAGGAAATTGAATGTTTGTTTTGCCTGTTCCCAAGTCAGCAGGTTTGACTGCAAAAACATTAGAAAGTTTAATTTACGTTTTTATGTTACTGACGTCTTTCCTAGACCTAAGCTGTCTTTCACAGTATTTCATTGAATGACTTGGTGCCACCCTGGAAAATCTGTAGGGAAATTTCCTTCGACTGTCTTTGTGGAATACGAGCTCAGCTCATAATTCTTGGCATTTTCTGTTGTAATTAAGTGAACTTTCCCCCTGGGGATGAGCATGTGATTTTTTCCCCAGTAGTGTCCTGATTTTATTCCCTATTAAACTGAATGGACTAGTGTTGAGGTAGCTCTTATGGCCTAAGGTAAAAGGATATTAGATAGGAATCAGACTTGGGTTACGGTCCCAGTGCTGTCGCTAGGACCTGACTGTGGCTAAGTCATATAACCTGTTTGGATATTTGTATCTATTTCTAAAGTATGTGCTAACATGGCCTAACTAACTTTTAGGAAGCTAAAATTCTTTGGTTTAGGAAGTAGGAATATGATTTGGCATCTTAAAAACATTCCTATTAGGTAGACATGGGCTCAGCGTTTTTAAATGATTCACTCAAGTTTGTTTTTCTTTAGAGGATCGCTTCCTAACAACCCTGTCCAGTCAGAGCTCCACCAGTTCTACCCATCTCCAGTTGCCTACTCCACCAGAGGTCATGCCTGAACAGCTGGGGGGAGGGCCCCCTGAACTCGACACAACCAGCAGCTCTGAAGGTGCACTTGAAGTCACTTTTACTGTGCTTGATCCAGAAAAGGAGAGCACTGCAAATGCTCTGATACAATGCTTTCTTAAATCTCAGAATTTGTAAATTTTATACTTGCTAGAAGTGCTATCGGGGCGTGTGGGTGGCTCAGTCCCTTAAGTGGCCGACTCTTGGTTTTGGCTCAGGTCATGAGGATCTCAGGTCCTGGGATTGAGCCCCGAGTCGGGCTCTACGCTCAGCCGGGAAGTCTGCTTGTGGATTCTCTCTCTCCTCTCCCTCTGCTGCTCCTTCCTCTCGGGCTCATGCGCTCTCTCTTTTTCTCTATCTCTAAAATTAAAAAAAAGAAAAACAAAGTGCTATTTTAGATAGAGCTTTTTACCATATCACTTCTTCAGTTGCACTGCTTGACATATAAATATCTCAGTAACAGAATGTTAGTCTGCTTCATCTGTTTTCTGGGGATATTGCTTTCTTGAGTCCTATAAAGTACATGGTTGTTGCCTTGTCAGAAAATAAGAGAAATTGCAGCCATTTCTCCAACAACAACTATTTATTTCATTAATAGCAAATTTATGCCTTGCTTCTCTCTTCCCTTGCTTTCTGTTTAAGCAGTAACTAGTTAAGTAGTGTAAACTTTAAAAATAACTTTTAAATTGCAATTAAACTCTGATGTAACAACCACAGCGCACATAACTGAGTTGAAGTGTTGACAGGAAGAGCAGTGGCTAAGTTTGTGCATGCTCAGGCAGTAATTACATCATGGCTGCTGCCCGGCCCCTGCAATGGGAAGCTGTCGATTATAGCATGATCCCAATTTCAGAGAGAACAAACAGTGTGCTCCTTGGAGTCAGTGCTGTGTATGCTTCACTATTGCCTCTTCTTTCATCCCCAAAGAGTCCTTATTCCTAGATCAGAAATTTTGTACCATAATTGGTAATTATGGTGTGCATATGTCTGTATTCCATAAATGACAAGAAATAATGTTGATACTTTCTACTTTTTTTTTTTTTTACTCTTCCTGAATATTAACATATAAGTAGCATATTTTTAATCCTAGATGTGTTTGATGGGCATTTGCTGGGATCCACAGACAGCCAAGTGAAGGAAAAATCAACCATGAAAGCCATCTTTGCAAATTTGCTTCCAGGAAATAGCTATAATCCTATTCCATTTCCTTTGTAAGTATTATAAAAGTCAGCGGCTGTTGTTCGGTGGTTTTATTTTCATTTAATTAAAAAAAAAATTTTTATTCTCTACGTATTTAAATATATTTATTTAACTATATGTGTACTTCTCAATCCTAAATTATACTTCATCATAGTAAAAGTGTCTTTTGGTATAATGTAATTTGTAGAATTATTATGTAGTAATCATCATCACATAGTAGATGAGTGGATGAAAAAAGCATTAACTAATATTGCTTAATGCTTAAGATTAATGGTTCTGAAAATAATTTTTTATATATATATTTTTTAAAGATACACTGCTACATCTGTTGATCCCATAATCATAGAAACATACTACTGGTTGTATATGAAGATGACATTACTGAGCTAATAACTTACTGGGACGTGGTACTTTTCTCTCAGTGGTGATGTATTACAGTGACCCATACAAGTTTTCATGTGATCCTGTACGGGGCTCTCTTGAGTAGGAAAGAAAACAGGCTGCCCGTGAGAGTATGTTTTTTCCCCATTGGTTGATCTATGTAGCCATCAAATGCTGCTCTTGTATGGTGGTACAAGTGTATCCAAAGGTAGACATTTGGGGGCGCCTGGGCCGCTCAGTCGTTAGGTGTCTGCCTTCAGCTCAGGTCATGATCCCAGGGTCCTGGGATTGAGCCCCGCATCGGGCTCCCTGCTCAGCGGGAAGCCTGCTTCTCCCTCTCCCACTCCCCCTGCTTGTGTTCCCTCTCTCTCTGTGTCTCTCTTTGTCAAATAAATAAATAAAATCTTAAAAAAAAAAAATAAGAGAAACGTCCTCTTTAAAAAAAAAACAAAACAAAAGGTAGACATTTGTTAATAAGGACCTTCGTTCTTAACTGACTTTTGTATTTATTTATTCAGTCAATATTTAAATTTATTGAGTGCCCGCTCTAATGCCCGAGGATGTGGAACAAGATTAATAAGGAAAATCACTGCTCTTGGAGCTGTCTCAGGGAGGAAACGAGTAGAGAGTCACAGATTGATACTGCTGTCTGTGAGGGTCCCTGTTTCCTCTACTTCAGACTCCAATATCACAGTATCTTGAGTGGGTTATTGTCCCTCCTGGTGTATGGCCTTTGCCCACGCCCTCACTTTCTTCTTTAGTCATTAACTCCTGTGAATTCTTTCTCCGATAAACTTCAGACCCTCCCGCTAGCTCCCTGCCCTAGCCAGATTAGGTCTCTTTGTTACAGGCTGTCATGTTTCCCTCCTGGTACTTATCACAGAAGGTGATTATATTTATTTGTAGCATTATGGGTTTCTTTATCCCACTGTACTATAAACTCTACCATGCCTATTTTTTCCCACCTCTGTATTGTTAGCCTCTTGTGCAAGTTGTTAGGTGCTTAGTATTAGTTTTTCTTAATATTGTGTCTCTGGCATGGTGGGCGCTCAGTGCATAGCTGTTACACAGATGAATGAATGCTTCTCCAGGGCCCTGAGGGTAGAAGTCGGGATCAAGATTGGGGTTAAAATGGTCACACCATTGAGTTTCCATATGATAATAGGAGAGCAGCTGTGTTATATTATTTCTTGTTGGACTAATGGTATGTTTTTCACAATTTCTAGAAGACACATCTTTCAGGCTTATAGTAGAACAAAATCTTTCATACTTCTGCTGTTAATTGTAAATACTTTTTGAGATGAACATGGCTCACAGTTGGCAGCATGGAAAGCATTGTTTGGAATAACTATTTCAGAACCCTCTGATTTGAAAACTACTTCTGACGATTTTCGATTGCCTTTAAAAACTTTCTGTCAATACATCTTCCTTGGCTGTTTGGTTCAAGTTCTGCATGCATTTTGGTTTACCTAGTATTATCTCCTTATGATTGCGCCATATTTAGTTAACTTAAAATTGTCTTGAAATTTACTTATAATGTGTTAGTGGTTTGTATATATCGTTTTCTGCTAATTTTGTTCTTACTGATTTATTTAAAAATTTTGAACAGTGATCCAGATAAACACTACTTAATGTATGAACATGAACGGGTGCCCATTGCGGTTTGTGAGAAGGAACCCAGCTCTATCATTGCTTTTGCTCTCAGGTATTACTCGTGGGACTTTTTCACCTATGATTAGATCTTTATATTTTATGTATATTTATTAATCACCTTATTGTTTAGATCTTTTATAGAGAGTAGGGCAGAATGATTAAATACAAGCAAAAATATATATTCTTTGGGCATGGTAGCTTGTTCTCTTTGTGTCTGGAAGTGTATTCTTTGCCCAAATAATAACAGGATGATTCTTAAGCAAGCTTCTACTAACTAAATTGACTAGGCAAGTTATTTACTTATCTTTATATCCTCTAAACATTCTATTATACTGTGTATCCATTGTATCCCTTCCTTATTACCTTTACTTGTTGATACAATAAAGCATCTTATACCATCTGAGTATCTTTTTATACTCTTTCTTTCCTTCCTGCTTCTCACACATAGCAGGTAAGGTTTTCTTACTAGAGTAATGCTGTTCCTATGCCTTAACCCACTTACATGCCCACAGTTACCATGGGTCTTAAAAAAGCATCCTTCTTTAAAAATATTTATATCTTATATCTAAAAAGACAGTGCTTTTTAATCACAACAGTATCTTCGTAGTGGTAGAACTTAGTTTGAGTATAATCTAAGTTGTTTAAAAAAATTTTTTTCTGTTGGAAGGCATTGAAATGTAAATTTTTCTTTTTATATATTGGTTGCAAGGAGCCTGCTTATTCAACAAATATTTGAATATCTACAATATGTGGTATAGTAGGTATTGGATTTATAGGAATAAACAAGATAGATTTATATGCCTTAGCATTTATGAAGTCTAGAGTTTACTCTTTGGATTATGAGGAATTTCTTTCCTTTAGGAGATTCCATGTGATTTATTTTTTTTTGTTTTTGCCTTTTGGCCTTTAGGAAGTTAATATTTGTGTTTTTTATTGCTTAGTCATACTACATTAATGGATAAGAAAGGTAGGAAAGTCAACCAAATAAAAAATTTCTTATGTACTGTTAGGAATTGAGCATTCCAGTAGAAATCACTTTCTTCTAATGTCTTGGGAAAATAATACATGCTTCTCTTGTTCCCTGACACCTGATTTATCTAAATCAGGGCTCTCGGACTGCTAGTCCAAGAGTTGGATTTTTTTCTTAAAGTTCAGTACCTTTAAATAGAAAAGCATTCTCAAGTTCCTTTTCTCGCTGTTACATTATACTAAAGTCTGAAGTTTTATACTTTAAATTACCTGTTCTATCCCTGAAGATATTTGGTCTAAATGTTAATACCTAGACTTTCACAGTCATTGTTTAGGATATTGATACTGGTTGGTGTGTTGGGTTGTATTTTGCATCATTATCTGTGAAGATGACCTTCATGAAGCTTCTACTTGATAACTTTTGTTAGTTGACTCCAATATGTTTAATTATGGACACATAAAATGATTGTCTTTCTGTAATGCAGAGCTTATTCTAAAGTATATGATTTATTTTGAAGAGAAGCTTAATGTTTAACATTTTTCAACCTATTTCTACCCTAAGTTGTAAAGAATACCGAAATGCCTTAGAGGAATTGTCCAAAGTGACTCAGCGGAGCAGTGCCGAAGAAGGGCTTCCGACAAACAGGTGATCCGTGATTGAGTAGAATTTACTTCATTTGGCTATGTCATCATTTTTTAAAGGCTCATTCTTCAATTTTATTATTGCCGATTATCAGTGTGACAGTTGCTAGGACACTGACAGTGGCACTCGAACTTCAGCCAACAGTTGACAGAACAAAGCTCAAGTATAGCAGGAGGCCTTAAACAGGGCCTTTGGATGTAGTTTTCTGATAATTGCCATAGAAGTTCAGTGTATATTGCGGACTTAAACTTTCAACGTTTTAAATGGTCCTCGTTTCAATTAAAAAATAGTAACTTTTGAAATTAGTAACCCACTGCTTTACTTTGTAATTTAAAGTATTTGTGAATTTTTCAGAATAATTAAAGATCCCAAATAGTTTAAAAACAAAACAAAACCCCCAACCAGTTAGTTCTTTTAGTATGTTCAGTATTTTAGACATTTATACAGAAATTGTCATAGGCTCATTATTTTGATTCTTATTGAAGTAGGTTTTCCAGCTTCACTAATGTGACAGCATTCGATCTGGATTTATTTATTATCATGGTAACTAGCCTGGGAAATATGAAATTGGTATTTTCTGTAATCGTTTGAATTACAGGTACTAAGATAGTTCTAATGAATTTGGGGAAATACTACAAAAGCCTCTGCTTTCACATATTTTCCAGACACTTTTATATTTACAACATTTCGCTTTCTTTTTCTTAAGTCCAGTAGGCATTTCAAGACTTTTTCTTCTGTGTTATAACCTGTGTTTACATAAATTATGAATCAGATTTCAGATACGGTGGGTGGGATTAGGTGGGGAGTAGATTAATGCAGGAATCATTTTCTGTCCGAATTGTATGAAATTAACTTTTCCTTTTGTTTTTTGTTTAGTACTTTAGACAGCAGACCAAAGAGTAGCAGCCCTATTAGATTACCTGAGGTCAGTGGAGGACAGACAAACCGTACAGCAGAAGCAGACCTGCCGCCAAGTAAGATTATACATGGAGGAGTACTTATTAGCTTTATTTGTAATTATGGTTTGAAGAAGAAAACATCAAATAAGAAATGCCAGCTGGCAAGAATTTATTGCTTCTGGTCTTTACAAAAAAATTTTTGTATGTCCCCTTTTAAAATATTTTGCTTTTCCTTGATCTTTACCTTATTACTGGATTTGAAAACTTCTCGAAACTCCTAGGTCTATGCAAAAAGAAGCGGATCCTTCCTTTTTAGAGTTTTCAGTTTAAAGTATACAAGCTAAGGAGACTTTTTTTTTAAAAGATTTTATTTATTAGAGAGAGCATGAGCAGAGGGAGGGGGAGAGGGAGAGGGAGAAGCAGGCTTCCCGCTGAGCAGGGAGCCCACCCAGGACCCTACGATCATGACCTGAGCTGAAGGCAGATGCTTAATTGACTGAGCCACCCAGACGCCCTAAGAGAGACTTCTTAAAAAAGTTTTTACAGTATTTTTGGCATTGTGAAAAGAATTTTTCATGTGTCATGTCCTTTAATCCCCACAATAACCACATAAGAGTTATTTGACATATCCCCATTTTTTAAAAAGAAAGTTAAGACGTAAGTAGCTTGCTCAAGATTACAGAGGTAGCGGAAGCTGGGATTTGAACATAGGTCTCTTTGACTTTGCCAGGAATGTATTCACTACAAATAACAGAAAACTCAAGTGACTATTGGGGCTTAAACAAATGACAGTGTATTTTTCTAAAATAGCAATGTCCAGAGGCAGGCAGTTGTTGGCATTGGTCCAGCTAGTCAGCATTGTCATGACAAGAGAGGGGTAGTTTCTCATGATTCTCTTAAGTTTTCCTCATGATCAAAATGTTCCATTTCAGGTCTCCATTTGAAGCAGAAAGAAGGGAGGTAGCTACAAGCTGCAGCTGTTTCCTTTAATTAGGCATGCAGAGGCTTCTCCTTTAGTCTCCTTGGCTGGAACTGAGTCTCAGGGTCACCCCTCCCTGCAAGGGAGACTGAGATTGTAGTGACCAGCTCTGCTCTAGTTGCTTATACAAGTCGTGATTTATTTTTTAAGGCTCTCCACATTGCTGCCCCAAACAAAACTGCAGTTCTTTCAGCAAGGAACAAGGTGGTCTTGGGTATTAAGGACGTCATAATGGTGTCTGCCAACCTAACTAAGCACTTCATGCGTGACATTTTATGTGGATTTTGTAGATGGTAAATGTATGAAATTAGAATCATGTATGCTAATGAGTTCATAGATCACGCATAGATGATATATATATACTAATCTCAAAACTAAGAATGAAAGTATAGAGTAAGCTTTAGTAATATTTTTGGCCATCTTATACAAATTTCTGAAAAATGCTGAAAACATCTTAGATTTTGCTGTGTTAAAATGTAGGAACATAAATGATATAGAGATGTTACTTTTAACTCTGAATTCTTGTAGATTGTAGTATTGCTTTGTATTAGTTTAATTAACTATTGTAATAATATAAGAAGTTAGCCCTAAATTTAGTTGCTTAAGATATCATGACTGCCGGGATGCCTGGGTGGCTCCGTTGGTTAAACGTCTCTTGGTTTCAGCTCAGGTCATGATCTCATAGGTTGTGGGATCGAGCCCCGCTTTGGGCTCCGTGCTCAGTGGGGAGTCTGCTTGAGATTCTCTCCCTCTGTCTCTCTCCGCTTTGGCACATGCATGCGCTTTCTCTCTCTGTCAAATAAATAAATAAATCTTATTTAAAAAAGATTATGACTGCCACGTAAAGATATTTTTGAAAGATTTTCTGTAGAATTTCTCACATTTTGATATACAGCTACCTGAACATTGCTTTTCTTTTATATTTCTGATAATAAAAGTGCTAGACTCATAACCCCTCCCCAGGCCCCACAAAACATGTGGAATGATAGTCTGTGCAAATGAAAGTATCAGTGTGACTCATATTTATTACCCTCATATAATGGTTACTGCTAACAAAAGAATGAGTTGAAAATCTTCATTTTTTCACCTGCAGTGACCTGTACTTAATATGTTACCTTTTATTTTTAGCCAAAAAGGCTTCTGGAATGCTGTCCTTCTTCCGAGGGACAGCAGGGAAAAGCCCTGATCTCTCTTCCCAGAAGAGAGAGACCTTACGTGGAGCAGATAGTGCTTACTACCAGGTTGGGCAGACGGGCAAGGAGGGAACGGAGAGTCAAGGCACTGAGGCTCAAGGTGTGTTAAAGGAGACCAAATGTGCTTATTTCACTTGCTTGTGTCCTTTATAGCCTTGAGTAGATAATTCTTACTGCCCAAACCAGGGCGTTCACTCTCTTCTCATGCCTCTGTATGGCAGAGTGGAAAAAGCATGGTGGTTGTAGAGTCCGACTGGCTTTAGCTGTCATTGCTATCACTTACTGTGTGGTAGAACCAGAAATCCTTAGTTTCCATATCTGTGAAGTGGCAAAAGCAATGTCTTCCATGGTTTACTGAAGACCAAGTGACATTAAACATGTAAAACATCAGTCTCACCTTGTAACTCACAGTTACATACTCAAATGTTTTCATTCCACTAACCCCTCAGACATTTCCTTTCTTTCCCAGTCTCTGTAGGGTTGAGGGCATTGATGTCTACCTTCATTTTGATATTTAAAAATATGTCTACCTGATTGTGTTTGAATATGGGGTTAGACCAGGCATCAGCAAACTGTGCTGACCTGTTTTTGTAAATAAAGTTATATTGGAACATAAGCATGCCCATTCATTTACTGACTGGCTGCTTTCATGTCATATTGATAAGTTGAATAGTTGTGACTGAATAAAATACTTACCATCTGGCCCTTTATAGAAGTAGTTTGGCAACCCCCGGGTTAGATCATGAATTAGTAGTCTAAAAGAAAGCATAATATATTTTCATTAGTAATTAAGATATCCTCTTAGGTATTCTATAGACTTCCATTGGGCTGTAATCCTTGGAAGACATTGGTGCTTTGAAAAAAATAATTTAGAAATGTGAAACATGGAAGATCACTTCTTCTAGCTATTGAAATATATTCCAAATTTGTAATAATTAGAGTGCATCTAGCCGTAGGTTTGCCACACAAATCACATATAAAAAATAGCTCTGAAGTAGATACTAATATATTTTATGTATTTTATAAGACAAAGAAAGCATCTCAAACTGTTGGAGAACCATTATTCCACACACAGGGAAAACGATCATAAACTGATAAAGAAGTAATGGAAACTTGATGTAAGGGCTGAGTTAGCATATTGTTTTGTTTTTTCATCTGTATTCTTTTTATTTAAAATCAATTAACATATAGCATACTTAATGAGAGTTAGTATATTGTTATCAGAGGAGTCAAATATAAGAAAAGTTATTCTTCAACCTGAATTCTGTTTTTCATCTGAAAATTGCTCTTTCAAAAGGTACTTATATTTTTGTAATAGTTTATAAAGTTTAATTATGCACATAATGCTTCTCGAGAGTGACTTGACCAGGATAACAAGAATTGACTTGTTAGTTTTTATTGTTATGTCAGGGGAGGAAAGAACAGACAAAATGAACTGATAACCCATTGAAAACTTTGAATTTATTAATGATGTTAAACTTTTTAGATGAGGTGGATGGAGGAGATACACAAAAGAAACAACTCATAAATCCGCATGTGGAGCTTCGTAAGTATGCGATAAAATAACGTTGGTTCGGGGATACCGACTGTAATTGAGAAAACTGTTAGTTAAGGCTTCTAGCTTATTCTAGATAAATATCCTGTTTCTTGGAATGAATATTAAGTCTGTGTGCTGACATAAGCTTTATTTAATCTAGATTTAGCTTATAAAATAAACATTTAATGTATAAAGAAATTTAATTTAAATTATATTTTAATTTATAAGGTATAATTTGATTTAATATCTAACGTTTAAATAATTATTGTGTAATCTAGAGCCACAGAGCCTTGACCAGATGTCTAGAATTGTGTGTGTGTGGGGGGGGGGTGCTAAAAATTTATCATCCAGAATAAGTACAGTAAAATTTAAGATGTAAAATTATAATGATGAAAGTACAGTAACCAGTATAAAATTAGAAATGGGTCTTATTTTATGTTTGATTTTTCTGTAAGGTTATAAGATGCTTTTCGGTCTTCCCTGAGAATCATTTTAGCAGAACTGTGACAAACAAGGGTGTAAACTTAACCTGAGAAATGCTATCCTGGAGAAAATGAAATGGTCAAAGTTGTCGGGCATGGGAAGTGGGCAGGAAGGAAGAGAGATTTCTGATTCATAAAAGCCCCCCCCCCAAACACTTCTGTTTATAGAATTTTCTGACGCAAATGCCAAGTTTTACTGTCGCCTGTACTATGCGGGAGAGTTTCATAAGATGCGCGAAGTGATTCTGGGCAGCAGTGAAGAAGATTTCATTCGCTCTCTTTCCCACTCCTCGCCCTGGCAGGCCCGTGGGGGCAAATCAGGAGCTGCCTTCTATGCAACTGAGGGTAGGTCTTTTTAGTCACTCACTCACTGAGTAGTAGCCATCTTTTCCCCTCAGGTAATCTGTGAATCCTTTGAACTGAGGTGGCATGATATGGTCAGTTGGCAAACGAAGTTTTCTGTTTTTCTGTTTGAGAGTATGTAATAACAATATTTAAAAGAATATACATGTATATGGTGTGCAGTTAGAGACAGACATTGATCTAATCCTTACTAAACTCTCTCTGGTCCTGACTTCTACAAATGTAAATAGTAACGGAGAACTTCTGGAAGACTCACAAGGGTTCCTCAGAGCTGATGAGACAAAGATAAAAATATAAATACTTAAACTGAAAATAAGAAGGCCGGGTTCTTCACCTACAAAGGTTTACAGAAGATGATGACCATTTGTATGTCATATTCTGTTCTCCATTCCCTGGAAACAAAATTATCTGAGAAAATGCAGCAGGAAGGATGTTGCTTGATAAGAGCTTCATAACTGTGACTTACTGCATTGTTAACAAAGGAGTCTATAAAATTTTACTTAGTAGTTATCTAGCTATGAATTTCGGTCTGGTACTGTCAAAGGTAGAGGCTTCTTGACTATATAATCCTCAGGAACCCTTTGAGCCCTCAATTACTTGAGAACTATGTTCTGATGAAAATTTTCTCTGTGACATCAGAAAATCTCCCTTAAAGCCATGAAGCAAACACATCACTTGGGATCTTTGGAATGATGTATTATAGATTACCTCAGGAAATCCTGTGACTGAATAAACACATACGACACTTCTGCCTTTTAGATGATAGATTCATTTTGAAGCAGATGCCTCGTCTGGAAGTCCAGTCTTTCCTCGACTTTGCACCACACTACTTCAATTATATTACAAATGCTGTTCAACAAAAGGTAGAAATCCCAAACCTTGGTTCGTAATTAGAATTTTCTGGGCTTTTTCACCTCCTCCGAGTCCCAGTGGCAGTTTTTTCCATGCTAAGATAGGAACGGGACGTGACTGGGTCTCTGTTACGTTGCTGAGGTGTGATAGAATGCACTCATTTCATGCTCTTTCCTGCCTTTGCCAGTGAGGAGCCAAGAGATCTCCAGCAGATTACATTTAATGTGTGTGTGTGTGTGTGTGTAGAAACATTAAGATTGGATGAAAATAGCTGCATGTTATAATTTGTAAGTTTGTTGAGACAAAACTGGGAAATATTTGTTGATACCTGAGTGTCTGGGTCCTTAAGTAGAAAAGAAGCCAGTGGCTCAGTCAGGTTTGCCCACTTGACATTTAGTAGTGCTCCTCGCAGTAAGTGTATAAAGGAGTCATGTAGATTTTTTTTTTTTTCCCCATTTAAGGTTTATTGCATATTTGGGGGGAAATTATATGTCATAATAAAATTTGTGATTTTGAGAAATTATAAAGCCTTATCCTTTGGGAGAATATGAAGGATCTAAGATTTTTATTAGCATTGCTGTTTTGCTTTCTACTTACTCCTGAGATTCAAGGGTTTAAGTTTCTTTCAAAGTTCTTTGGTCATATTAATAGAAAATTGTGTTTGGATAGTACATGGATAATCCAGATATGGCTATTAAATTACAAATGAATTTACTTTCATCTTTTCTTGATTAGAGGCCCACTGCATTGGCCAAAATTCTTGGAGTTTATAGAATTGGTTATAAGAATTCTCAGAACAACACTGAGAAGAAGTTAGATCTCCTTGTCATGGAAAATCTTTTCTATGGGAGAAAGATGGCACAGGTAAGGATATTGAACCATTTAGCTACTGGAACCTTTTGCACTTCTGGTTCCCGAATATAATGAATCAGAGAATAACATCCTATTTGACAGTATTAAACTTCAGTTGCTAGGCCAAAGTTGACTTTGGAATTGTTGAACCCTATAGGAAAGACTAAAGAAGAATATTGTAGACTGGTATTAAAATTTAACCTGTCCTGGGTGCCTGGGTGGCTCAGTTGGTTAAGCGACTGCCTTCGGCTCAGGTCGTGATCCTGGAGTCCCAGGATCGAGTCCCGCATAGGGCTCCCTGCTCGGCAGGGAGTCTGCTTCTCCCTCTGACCCTCCTCCCTCTCATGCTCTCTGTCTCTCATTCTCTCTCTCAAATAAATAAATAAAATCTTTAAAAAAAAAAAAATTTAACCTGTCCAATATCCTAGAAACAGAATTCTAGGATTAGAAGACAGATCTGTTCCCACCATCTCAGTTTTAAAGGTGAAGAAACTAAGAAACTAAGACCTAGAAAAATTAAGTTCATGACAGTCACACAGATACTCCAAGAGCTCAGGTTGTTTTAGACTCTAGAACAGTACCTTTCAGAGTGTTGGTCCTTGAACTGTTTTCAGTCTATGGGGAGATAAAGAGCTTACACTAGAATGTATTTCTTCATTGAGAGTGTCTTGCTATGCTGAATGAAAGAGCGTGCTTAGTGATGTGGTTGTTTTACGTTCTGGCACGAGCTCCTTATGTCATCGTGAGCCGGGGACAGTTGCCTAGCATTCATCTGTAGAATACAGTTCCTATTGCACTGGTCGAGGACCTAAGTCCCCTGACCTTTGAGTGTGTGGCTTTTACCACCCCCAACATTTCTAGAGAGATGCAGTTGCTTCTACATTGCCATAGTATTGAAAGGAGTTTTGGTACCCAAACTAAGTTTCCTAAGACTGTTTGTATCTGGTTTTTAAACTGCTTTATGATCCAATGATATATTTTTGGAGTTATTTGTTAATGTTTCTTAAAGTTGATTAAGTGGGTTAATGTATTCCTGAAGTGTTTGAGTAACTGGGTACCTAGGTGTTAATTTTCAATGATGAATCCTATCACCATCTACTTTATGTATTGCACAATTATAATGCATGCATTATATATAATTTTATATATAGTATATAATATATATAAATGATATGTTTAATATATTTATGTAAGTTATGATTAAGTTTTAAAATTAAATTTAAAAGTATATGTAATGATATGGGCTACAAGGAATTGTTTTGCATTTCCAATTTGATTACATTAATTAATTATGCAACTCAATGCATAAATGACAGAAACTTTTCTTTCTGCTAGGTTTTTGATTTGAAGGGTTCACTTAGGAATAGAAATGTAAAAACCGATACCGGGAAAGAGAGTTGTGATGTGGTCCTGCTGGATGAAAATCTCTTAAAGATGGTTCGAGACAACCCTCTGTATATCCGTTCTCATTCCAAAGCCGTGCTGAGAGCCTCGATCCGTAGTGACTCCCACTTTCTTTCCAGCCACCTCATTATAGATTATTCTTTGCTGGTTGGACGAGATGATACTAGCAATGAGCTGGTAGTCGGAATTATAGGTAAGTCAGTAAGCATAGGCTACTTATAGTTCATGATTGAAGCCAGAGTAAATTTGAAGATTATACTGAACCTGGTTTGGTCATAGCTTATTAAATATTCTCACCAACTTTGATTTGAAAATTCAACAATAGCTTTTAAATGCTAGTTACCTTCTATTTCAGTGTCCTCATTTCATTTCATTGTCTTTACCAAAAATACCTGTATTCAAAAAGTTACTCGTAAAGGAAGCCCTGTGAAGTTGTTAGGAGGATTAAAAGAATTAATATGGAAAAAACCCTTGGGACAGTGTCTGGCAATATTGTTAACATTCAGCAAACATTGTAGAAGTAATAGTAATTACTGTTGTTATCTTCTTACATTTACTAACATGGCTGTACTGCTCGTCTTCCCTCCTGTAACAGATTATATTCGAACATTTACATGGGACAAAAAGCTTGAGATGGTTGTGAAATCAACAGGAATTTTAGGAGGACAAGGTGAGCAGAATTTTTGTTTATTCTTTAAACTGTTCTCATGTCTTCCTTATCAGTAAACATTTAAAAAATGGGTATTTTTTTTATTTATTTATTTATTTATTTATTTATTTATTTATTTATTTATTTATTTTTTTAAAAGACTTTATTTATTTGAGAGAGAGACTGAGAGAGAGAGAGCATGAGAGGGGGGAGGGTTGGGAGGGTCAGAGGGAGAAGCAGACTCCCCGCCGAGCAGGGAGCCCGATGTGGGACTCGATCCAGGGACTCCAGGATCATGACCTGAGCCGAAGGCAGTCGCTTAACCAACTGAGCCACCCAGGCGCCCAAAAATGGGTACTTTTTTAAATTCTAAAAAAACAAGTGGTCATCTCTGATTTTATCATTTCCAAAATGATCAGATAATAAAGGAAATTGCAGAGGTGGGGAAATAATTGGCTTTAAAGTTGTGTTAAAATGCCAGAATGAAAAGTTACCCCAAAAAGGCCAGATATTCTGAACAAGAGGTTGTTTTTAATTAACCCTTGAAATCTTCTAAGTTCTCTGAGCACTTCTAGCTCCATTTGTGCTTTCATACCTCTCTCATCTCTAGGCAAGAGCTAGGCTCGTATTTTTAGAGTAGGGGCTGGGGAAGGGGATGGGGCAGAGGGAAATGGGGAGATAATCTTCAGCAGGCTCCATACTCAGTGCAGAACCTGACTCGGGGCTTGATGTCAGGACCCTAATAACGTGACCTGAGCCAAAATCAAGAGCCGGACACTTCACTGATTGCGCCACCCAGGTGACCCAAGAGCTAGTCTTTTAAAACGGAAGCCCCTCTCAGGAAGGCCCTGTCCCATGTCATGTGGCACAGTGGACACCTCTCCCTCCTTTCTGAGACTGGTGTGTGTGTGTGTCTTTATGGCAGTTGTCATGAAAGAACATAGCTGTTCAAGTCAGCTGCTGATCAACTCTGTAACAGTCTTTTCCCTTTGCTCTTTCATGATCTTAGGTAAAATGCCAACTGTGGTCTCTCCAGAGCTGTACAGGACTAGATTTTGTGAAGCAATGGACAAGTATTTCCTGATGGTACCAGACCACTGGACAGGTTTAGGTCTGAACTGCTGAAAGGGAGCACATGATTTTGAAATGGACCATGAATGAAAGGGGCCTGGACCAAAGGACCAGAAATAAGCTACATGTTTTATTTCTTCATCATGTTCACCACTGTATGCCAAGGCCTTCCCATCCTGCAGTTGTGTGGGCTGTCTGTAATTGAAGGGTTAAAATGCCCTTGGATTTGCACTTTGGTTTTTGATACCTGCAAGTTAGCTGTCTTATGCTGGGAAGTTGCATGAACATTCTTCCACTTAAGCTAAACTATAGACACATTTCAAAGGGCTAAAGATGAATGTACGGTCAGAGATAAGGAGATAGGGTGAAGAAATGGGGTGTCAGATTTGTTAACAGTCCTGTTAAGAAAATAATGCTTCCAAGATTGTGGCTTTCCCAGCATCCCATTTGACACATTCTTTACTTAGCATTTGTAGAGCTGGTGAATTTGTGTTTCTTATGTAACAATGTAATGTTGCCTATTATCAGAATTTCTGAAACCTTTAAAAATTCTGACTTACTCTCTTAATGGCCAGTGAAACAGATGGACCCAGTCTGTTCTTGTTTTATTGAGGTATTTGACTGAAATTGGGAATCCTGTCGTGTTCTTACCTTGCCTTGTTTTTGAGGGTGCTTGATGTTTTTTAAGTTCTGTCTTCTCTGTGGGTGACAGGAGACTCTAGCCATTGATAAGCCTTTTGGAGCTGTTTTTTAAGCTTATTTATAACTTTTGTGCAATTAATAGGTTAAACTGCACTTATCCACACATGCTCATACTCTAGGTTTTCCTCCGCTTGCAGGGAAACAGTAAATGAGTCTATCATGACTGACTTCCCAAAGGGAGAATTACTAAGGATTTTTTTTTTTAATGGAAAAAATAAATTAGACCTTATCCAAGAAATTGGGTGAGAGGCGAATACTTGCTTGTTTTCTGTAAAGTGTCTTTTTCAATATATATAGCAATTTAAGTGACATCTGTAAAACTAAGAGGTTTCTAGTGTGGACATCCATTTCTTAACTTTCTGCACCAGTTTCTAAGCCAGTTCTGATTATTGAGAAATGTTAAGGGATAAAATATTTGTAGGAAGGAACTTCTTGTTTAATAGAGTTTTTGTTTAAAAGTGATCAGATACAGTACATAACAGAACACCAAATATTTCCTTGTGGCTGCTTTCGCCAACAAGGGTAATTGGGGGATTTGTAAAGTTTTATAAAGTTCTCCTCTTTTCAGGCTTCCTATCATAGCACATTTCTATTGTAACTTTCACAAAATAAGAAAAGGAAATCTGGTTACATTCCAGTTACAAAGACTGTAAGTATGTGAAATAGGAACATTTCGGAAAGTTTGCTTTAGAGAACGAAAACATTAGTTTGGTGTTTGGTGCTTATTGGATACGTGGTTTGTTTTGAACTAGAAACAAGTTGGCCAAGGACTTAGGACTGATGATAAGCACTTTTTAAAAAAACATGTGGTGTGCCTTTAGAAAACGCACAGAACACTAGTGGTTTTAATTTTGATATTACAGACTGGAAAAGGACAGACTCCTGCAGGAATGAAACGTGGGTGGTAACCTCAGTGGATTTTGCATCTCCTTTTGAATGCAAACACTGTTTTGTCTCTGTTCTTTCTTTGGGGCAGGAAACTTAGGGTTATTTATCTGTCCATTTCCTGCACCCTCAGTCATGCATACCCCAGGAGAATAGGTAAGCTTTCCTTGCTGTGATCAGGTTGTTTCTTTGTTTCGTCTCAACACCCTGCTATGTATAGCTTGGATCCTCCACTGGAATAACTCCTGACAGTAGTATGTGTCGTGTTGATTTTGTTTTCCTTGTGTTGATTTTGTTTTCCTTGCCCGTGACTTGAAGAACTAGTTTTTAAAGCACTGCTGCCTCTTAGGTGATTTTATGGCTAAAAAAATTCCAGTTTAATATCATCTGAAGCAATACTTGCTGCCTTGCAAGGGTGATCTGTCCTTTTAAAACTGTCTTAATGAAAGGGAAATGAACTTCTTGTGAGTGGTAGAACTATATCCTTAGCCCCGGCTGCTTTTGTTGAGGTCACTACTATATGTATATATAAGGCGTTTCCAATATTGTGCTCCTTGGTGTTAAGCATTGAATGACCACTCACCTCTCTTGAATTCCCTTCCTTGGCTTGGAGAATATTGATGTTGAAAAGTTAAGACTGAGGAAGAAATCTTAATACTTTC
Source organism: Mirounga angustirostris (assembly GCF_029215605.1). Lineage (NCBI taxonomy): Eukaryota > Metazoa > Chordata > Mammalia > Carnivora > Phocidae > Mirounga > Mirounga angustirostris. The sequence goes on from NW_026991711.1 coordinate 167,995,552, forward strand.
TTCCTTAGAATAAAATATGAACCCTGAGAATAATTGATAGTAGCACAAGAAAACTCTGTAAATGTGTTGCATTGTATAAAACTCTTATTTACAAATGTGAAGGTTTTTGATGCCATCAAAACTTTATGGAAAAATAAAAAAGATTTACTTTTTTCTTATCCAAGTCTGAGGAAAATAAGGGGAATTGGCTATTGCAGGCCCTTTTGTAGTCTGTTGAATAAATTTATAGACATTGAAAATTTCCTACAAAAAGTGCTGCTTATAATTTTTTCCTCGATCCAGCAGTGAGTGGTTTTCTAGCTTTGGCTTTTATTGGGTATTGTAAATAGGTTTGTGTTGGTTTTGGTGGCATTAAGTGTCTCGTTGGCATTGTACCCATTAGCAGTGGGCTTGTATAAAACCGCCAAGGAAAAGTCATCTACCTGTATAAAGTTTGCTGAGCTAGCAGAATGAAAACTCTTGTGAATGAGCCTCGTGTGAAACAGGTCAGGCCATTCATTATTCCTCAAGTATTAACATACTGACTTACGCAGTATTCAAACCATCTAGTGCAATGCCTTTTTGTTTGTTTGTTTTTGTAACACGGGTGCAGTGTATTATAGAAAAACAAAAGTTACAATCATGAGCAGTTTTATTAATGCTGCTGTGCTGGTTTTGTAAAAAATGTACATTATGTCTTTTGACAGGTTTAATTTTAACTAGAGAAATGACATTGTAAATCAAAATATCCTCTTTTAATTTAATATGAAGAATTCAATTAACAATATTGAAAATACTTAATGTATTATATTGTATATATTTCTCTACTTTGGTTCTAGCTGTTTTATATGATTGACATATTATTTAAGAGATAAAACTGCCTTGACCTTTTGAAGTCTTATACTGTAAATAAAGAAGACTTACAATAAACTGAGAATCAGCTTCACTTCGTTTTGAATCAGCTTGAGGAAATTAACAAGGGGAGATGGAGTTTGGTGCCCAAGCCTCGCCCCTCGCCCCCGAAGCATTGCCTTCTGTTCGTTCTCTTGCCCTTCGTTTCCCCACCGGAGAATTTAAGTCTTGCAGTAGTAAATGGCCTTCTTAAGTCCCAGAAAAGGAGGTCTTAAATCTGTGTGTTCGATTCTGCCAGTAATGGGTTCACCTTTTCTGCCGTCCTTTTCTCCATGTGTTTCTGCTTTCCTGATGGGACACTCAAGAAGGTACTGCCCTTTCTCAGCGGGAATGGCTGATTCGCCTCGTTGGCAGGCTCTCCAAGCTGTTAATTAGTGCCCCGCCTGTTCAGAGGAGTCTCCCTGAAGTGGATCCAGCCGTGCTGCGGTCTGCAGCTATGGGTGCAGCTGCTCTCCCGGGGCCACGAGCCTGGGCTCCCCCGGGGCCACGAGAGCCGCTGGGCAGCACCCCGCTGCCGTGGTGGGAAGGTCCTTGCGCAGGAGCCAGGCACCCAGTTCTCTGTTCCCACCCACCTGGAAGTGTCCTGTGGTGGAAGTTGATTTCTTGCACAGTTCCTGGGTCAATGCTTAACAAAACTAAGATTTTTAACCATAAGTTTAAAAATAGTTGTTCAAAACCATCCCAAATGTATCATCTTAACCATTTTGGAGTATATAGTTTAGTAGTGTTAACTATATTCACATTGCACATCATACCCCCAGAACGTTTTTCATCTTGCAAACCTGAAACTATACCCATTGAACAACTCTTCCTGCTCACCCTGGTCTCTGCTAACCATTCTACTTTGTTTTCATTAATTTGACTACTTGAGGTTCTTTAATACTTTAGGTTCTTTCATTAATTTGACTACTTTAGGTTCTTGAGATTTGTCTGTGGCTGGCTTATGCTACTTAGTGTAATATCCTCAAGATTCATCCATGTTGTAGCATTTCCTTCCTTTTATAAGTTAAATGAGGGACACCTGGGTGGCTCAGATGGTTAAGCATCTCCCTTAGGCTCAGGGCATGATCCCAGGGTCCTGGGATCCAGTCCTGCATTGGGCTCCTTGCTCAGCGGGGAGCCTGCTTCTCCCTCTGTCCCTCATCCCGCTGTCATGTGCGTTCGTGCTCTCTCTCTCTCTCAAATAAATAAAATTTAAAAAAATGATATTCCGGGTTGAATGATACTCCATTGTGTGTATGTACCACATTTTCTTTATTCATCAACAGTGGACATTTGAATTGCTTCCACCTCTTGGTTACTGTGAATAATATGAGCATGTGAATACTGTGAATAATGAACATGCAAGTGCAAATGTACTTTCAAGATCCTTTTAAAAATTCTTTCACATAAATGCAGAGAAGTGGGATTGCTGGATTCCACGGTAGTTCTATTTTTTTTTTTTTTTTTTTTTTAATGTTTTGAGGAACCTCCATACTGTTTTCCCTGGCAGCTGTACCTTTTTACAATCCCACCAACAGTATACAGGGTACCAATTTCTCCATGTCCCTTCTGACACTTACCCATTTTGATGGTAGCCATCCTAACGAGTGTGAGGTAATACCTCATTGTGGTTATGATTTGCATTTTTCTCATGATTAGTGATGTTGAGCATAATTTCGGATGTGCGTTGGTCATTTGTATATTATCTTTGGAGAAATGTCTATTCACATCCTTCGGCCGTTTTAAAATTTGGCTTCTTGATTTTTGTTGTTGTTGTTGCATTGTAGGAGTTCTTACATATTCTGGATGTTAACCCCTTCTCAGATGTATGATTTGTTAGTGTTTTCTCTCATTCCATAGGCTGCCTTTTCATTCTGTTGATTGTGTCCTTTGATGCACGAAAGTTTTTAAGTTTGAAATAGTCCCATTTATCTCCCTTTGCTTATACTTTTGATGTCATAAGCAGTAAATCATTGCCAAACCCAATGTCTTGAAGCTTTCCCCCTCTTCTAGTTTTACAGTTTTAGGTTTTTATCCCATTTTGAGCTAACTTTTTTATATGTCGTAAAATAAGGGTCTAACTTCCCTCTTTTGCATGTGGATATCCAGTTTCCTAACACCATTTGTAGAAGAGATGGTCTTTCCCCATAAGTGGTCTTGGCACCCTTATCAAAGATCATTTGACCATACAAGCAAGGTTGTTTCTGAATCCCATTTATTTGTCTGTCTTTACGCAAGAACCACAGTTTGATTCCTGTAGCTTTGAGGTATGTTTTGATATAAGGAAGTGTGAGGTCTCCAACTTTTTTTTTTTTTTCAAAATTGTTTTGGTTGTTTGAGGTCCCTTGAGATTCCAAATGCATTTTAGGATGAATTTTTCTATTTCTGCAAAAAAAAAAAAAAATGCCATTGGCATTTTGATAGGGATTGTGTAGATTGCTTTGAGTAATATGGACATCTTAACAATATTAAATCTTCCAATACATGATCACAGGATGTCTTTCCACTTTTGTGCTGCCTTAAATTTCTTTCAACAATGTTTTGTAGTTTTCAGAGTACAAGTCTTTCACCTTTTGGTTAGGTTTGTTCCTAGTATTTTATTCTTTTTGATGTGTTACGAACGGACTTGTTTTCTCAATTGCCTTTTCAGATTATTCATTGTTAGTGTATAGAAACACAACTGATTTTTGTGTTGATGTCTTATCTTCCAATTTTACTGAATTTATTTTAACATTTTTTTGGTGTATATACTCTTTAAGGTTTTTTTACATATAAGATGATGTCATTTGCAAACAGATCTTTTTAGTCCTACTTTTTATTTTCCATGCCTTTTATTTTGCTTTCTTGCCTATTTTGGATGTAAAATGTTGAGTGTGGGCATCCTTTCCTTGTTCCTGACCTTAGAGGAAAAGCTTTCAGTCTTTCATCATAGAGAGTGATGCTAGCTGTGGACTTTTCATATATGACCTGTTATCATGTTGATGTAGTTGTCTAATTTTAGTTTGTTGAGTGTTTGTATCGTGAAAGTGTGTTCGGTATTGTCAGATGCTTTTTCTGCATCAATTGAAATGGTTCAGTGGTTTTTATCCTTCATTCTGTTAATGTGGTATATTACATTAATTGATTTTCATATGTTGAAGCATCCTTGCCTCTTGGGGATAAATCCCATTTGGTCCTGGTGTCTGATCCTTTTAATGCACTGTTGAATTCAGTTTGCTAGTATTTTGTTGAGGATCTTTGCATCTCTATTTATCAGGGATAGTGCCCTATAGTTTTCTTTTCTTGTAATGTCTTTCTCTGGCTTTGACATCAGGGTAATAATGCTGGCCTTATAAAATCATTTAGGAGTTTTTCCATTTCTTCAATTTTTAGGGAGAGTTTGCAGAGGATTGGCATTAATTCTTCTTTAAATGTTTGATAGAATTCACTACTGAAGCCATCTGGTCCTGGATTTTCTTTGTTGGGAGGTTTTGATTATTGATTCAATCTCTTTACTAGTTATAGGTCTGTTCAGACTTTGTATTTCTTTATGATTCAGGCTTGGTAGATTGTATCTTCTAGGAAATTATCCATTTCTTGTAGGTTCCAGTTTGTTGGCCTACAGTTGTTCATAGTATTCTCTTACGATCCTTTTTATTTCTGTGGCATTGGATGTAATGTTCCTTCTTTCATTGGTGATTTTGCTTCTTTGAGTTTTCTGTCTTATTTTCTTAATCTAGCTAAGGGACTGTCAATTTCATGGATCTTTCCAAAAACCCAACTCTTTTGTTATTGTTTTTTTTTTCTATTCTCTACTTTTTCTCTGTGGTAATCTTCCTTATATCCTTCCATCTGCCACCTTGGGGTTTAGTTGTTCTTTTTTTCTAGTTCTTGAGGTGTAAAGCTACGTTGCTGATGTTTTTCAGTATCCACGTGCACACATTTGAGCTTCCTTCTTCATTCTGCTTTCACTCTATCCCATGTTTTGGTACACTGTGTCTAACTTTTCATTTGTCTCAAGATATTTTCTAATGTCCCTTGTGATTTCTTCCTTGAACCTGTGGTTGTTCAAGTGTGTGTTGTGTAATTCTCACGTATTTACAAATTTTCCAGTTCTCCTACTGCTATTGATGTGTAGTTTTATTCCATTGTGGTTGGTAAAGATACTTGGCGTGATTGCAATCTTCTTAACAATTCATGCCCAAAAGAAATCTTCTGTTCTAGAACATGTATTCTGATGTCTTAGGTTGAAACAAAAGAGAAGGGAGAGACCCAAGTAAATATTTTGAAATTGAATGTCATGAATGAGATGTGACTACCAGTTAGTTGCTGCCCTAGGAATTTTTCCCAATGTCTTCACCTATTGAAAGAAGGTTCCCCCCCCACCCCAGAATCTCTATTCCTGATTTTTAAAACTGAAAGTAAAAGCTATGAAATGATCATTTTACTGTAGTAAATGTCCTTTAAAGCGTCCTTGGAGTTAGCGGTCTTGAATATGGCTCTGATCGGTTGTTATTGCTGCTTATTACATTTAAAATTTTCAAATTGTTCAGAATATGTGTAACAGGGTGGAGGAAACTTAACCTTATAAATTCTCACCTTTAAGACATTGATTGCACTTATATGGGTATCATAAAAGCTGCCCCTGCTCTTACGGTTGAGGGAGGAAAGTGTTTTCAGGGAGTTTGCTAGGGTTAAGAATGGACCAAAATGAGGTTGCAGTGGTGAGAAGTGGCCAGTAGAGGGCTCTGGAGTACTAGATTCTAAGATTTCCTAACTAGCTCTTCAGAGCTATAGGAAGCTCTTAGAGGGACCCCTGGGGTGAGAGGAACCCCCCCAAGTCCCAAAAATTTTTCGAGAGTCCTAAGTGCCTTCTAAGCTACTTTTTGACACGAGTCTGTTCTATCTTAGAATATGTAGTTTTCAGATGGAGGTGTAAGTTGGAAATAGTATTTTTTTTTTCTAAAGAATTTATTCATTGAGAGAGAGAGGGAGAGAGAGAGAGAGAGAGGTCTTGAGCACAAGCAGGGGGAGGGGCAGAGGCAGAGGGAGAAGCAGATGGTCCCCACTGAGCAGGGAGCCTGATGTGGGGCTCAATCCCAGGACACCTAGATCACCACCTGAACCAAAGGCAGACGCTTAACTGACTGAGGCACCCAGGCACCCCTAGTTTAGTATTTTCTACTCAGAATTGTAATTCTTTTTTCAAATGAAGGTAGCACTAAAAGCTTTTCATTTAAAAGAGCACATATTTGATAAATTTGCTGTCCATACACCACTGAAATAGAATCATAAATACAAATGAGTCTCTATCAGAAAAAGACATTAGGAAAAACTAGGAAAATCTCAAAGTATGGACTTTAAGAAGAAAGCATCAATATTAGTTCATTAATTGTGACAGTTGCACCTTATTAAATGTAAGATATCAATAGTAGGAGAAGCAGGGTGTATGGAAACTATCTATACTATCTTGTAATTTTTTTTTCTGAAACAAAAAACAAAACAAGTGATTATATGGTAGATAGGAAGGCCTCACTCTAGAGATGTTGAATTTAATGAAATTAGAGGGTCGTTTTTTCCTTTGTTGTTCTTATCCTATTAAAATAGTTTCTTCCTTCCCCAATCCAAAGAACCAACCGCTCTTTAGAAGAAGATAGGCGAGTGAAAAGAGGTATGTGTACTTGGATTTCTGATGGCTCCTTCCCTGCCATCTTGCTGTGGGCAGCTTCCTCATGCAGGTAAGAGCAGTCCTGCTGGGTACCCATCAGCCACAGATCTCTGGGGCTCTCTCTCTCTGTGAGGCCCTCTCCTCTCCAGTACTCTGTCCCACGAACTCAGCTGCCTTGGGTCTTCCCCAAGGAGTAGAACAGGATCCTCCTCAGTTGCCCCTCCCTCTGCTTTGGCCTCGAAACTTTCCGAGCATAATCTGGGACAAACTGAGCTCACCTTTGTTTCCCACCCCTGAAGGATCCGCTATCCTTTATTGGCTGATACCCAGTTTCAAAAACTGTTTTTCTATGGATTTTGCCTGGTTTCATGTTTGTTTCAGTAAATCTGGACCCTACTGCTTCACTTTGGCCAGGAGCAGAAGCCCAAATCAGATGGTATTTATAAAGATTATATCTAAATGCTATGTTGAATTATAGATAAAATGTTTTCTCCATCAAAGTGAAAATACTCTATTCATGACTGTTGTAAAAATGATTTAAAAAATCCAATCTCTTCTAATTGAAGTCCTGTTTTCTGCAACAAATTAAAATAGACAACTAGGAAAAAAATTGTATTTATTTTTTTGTGGGGGAGGGGAGAAGAGGGAGAGAGAATTCTCAAGCAGGCTTCACGCCCAGCACAGAGCCTGATGTGGGGCTTGATCTCACAACCCTGAGATCATGACCTGAGCTGAAATCAAGAGTTTGATGCTTAACCAACTGAGCCACCCAGGTGCCCCTAGGAAAGAAAATTTTAATTCAATATGCAAAAATATGCTTGAAGTACCAGCAGATAATTGTGATCCTATACCCAGATACACATTATCACCTGGCAGAGCATGTTCTGGGGAGCAAAGAACCCTGAGCCAGGCTCCTGGTGTTGCCACCATATTTATTATGCCTTTTAGCTTCTCATCTTGAAAATGCTGTTGAACTTCAGGGTTGTTCAAGAATGTCTTGAACATTAGGCATGACTAATTGCCCTATAGCTTATTGGCAGCGGAGCTTGGTAGGTACTTCTAGATTTTTCCACATAGAATTTAATGGGCATGTCTATTGCTAACATGCCGATTGATCTGGGAGAAACCCCTCTGGCAGCTCCAGCCAGCCACTCAGACTCTGATTATCATCATTCCTTCCGGTGATACCACATAAAGTGCCAAACCACAACATGACATCATTAAGGAAGCACTCCTTAGGGAGAGTCCAGCTCAAGCTGCTGACGGAAGAGCACACCCTGATGTTCTAGAAGTGATTCCTGTAGTAACATCTGTTTGGACTGGTCACACCACCGTTGTATAAGGGCCCTCTTATAGCTTTTCCATGCTCATTTCTAAATACCCATAGAGGGAAATTGCAGAGATTGCCCTTAATGTCAGAGTTATTGCTTTTCCCTTCTGTCCGTTAGAAGTGAATGCATTGTAAGTGACACTACAGAAAATGGGCGTGATGGCTCTGAGAAATCCAAGCCCTTCGATTATGATGGAAGGTGGATACGCACTGCCTTAGTCTGAGCCTGGAAGCTGCTTTCTGGTACATTCCGTCTGCCGCCAGAGTGAGATTTTTATCTGCTCCTTCCCGTGGACATGGTGTGTATGCTGTTTCACAATACTGCATCAGCAACACTTTTCCGTTGTGTACTGGTGGTAATAAATACCTTCACTCAGGGCGCCTGGGTGGCTCAGTCGGTTGGGCGACTGCCTTCGGCTCCGGTCATGGTCCTGGAGTCCCGGGATCGGGTCCCGCGTCGGGCTCCCTGCTCGGCGGGGAGTCTCCTTCTCCCTCTGACCCTCCCCCCTCTCGTGCTCTCTCTCTCTCATTCTCTCTCTCTCAAATAAATAAATAAAATCTTTAAAAAAAAAAAATAAATACCTTCACTCAATCAATCAAGAAACATATATGGAACATGGACTCTTGACTAGGTCCTGCTGCTGCAGAGATGAACGACCCCATTCGCAGTCTCTAGGAGCTTGCAGTTCAGTGGTGGAAATGGATATGAAGCAAATAACCATAAGATGTGAGGTAAGGACCAGTAAATGTTTATTTTGTGAATGGAGGTAAGCTTTATTCTCTGAGAATATTTATTCAATTAGCTACATGACAAATTTCCTGATTTGAAGAATGCTATGTTTCAGTGACTTTAGAAGAGATTTATCTTTTATTTGTTCTTTATGATGTGAACTTGATACCGTCCGCTTTGCAAAGTGTTGCCTCTCCCCTGTGACTGTCAGGGAGAAGACAGCTTAACGTGAACAGCTAATTTTAGGCATCTCTCATGGAACAACCTGAATTGCTCAGCGAGGGAGGTTCTCTAAGCTTAAGGCAGAGGGTAACTCCAAACCCTTGTGAAGACACCTAAGTGAAATCCCCCCTAAAAACACACGGTTAATAGTTTGAAGCTGCTCTGTGAAGGCAGGGACCTTTCTTTACTCATTTCTGTGTCCCCCATAACAGTTCTTCGCAGAGTTGAACTGAAAACAAGGCCATGGCCCTCTAGGGATAGAGTGCTACTTACGCAACCACAGTTTTCTTCTGTATAAGCTCCCATGATTCTTGTCAGGTGACGTGGTTGTTATCATGACCCTCACTGGTTGACCCAACCCTTCTTTATGCCCAAGCAACTGTCCACATAGGCTAGATGTACAGAGCCCGCCAGCCTGTGAGATGATCTGGTTTGAGGAGTGTGTCCAATAGAAAGACTCCACGTTGGATGGCGCCTGATGGATTCAGTCAAATTCTCTTTTTCGGTCATTCGGATTTTCAGAGAAGGCAGTAGAAGCAGGCACTGTGTGCGTAAGTTAAGGCAGCAGAGGGAGAAACTGAGAATGCAGCTGAGTCGTGAGTACAGTGGGGTCAGTAGAGGAGGGAGAGACAAAGCTGGCTTCTGAGGGATTGATTGGTTGCCCATGTCTCCAGCAGTTGTTTGAGCTGCCTGAGCTGCCACCCTCTCATGAATAACAAGGACTTTCTAGCTCTCCACGAAGCCCAGAGAGGTCCTCGGGCTTCCTTTTTTTCTCGCTTGTGCATAATAAATGCCCATCAGGTGAGGTGGGCATCGCCTGCTCCTCACAGCCTCTAAGAGTCTAACACAATATTTAGGCAGTAATAATTCTAAAAGGAATTATTAATGCTTCTATTGCCATATCACACATTGTAACAGCGTGCCAACTTCACTGTACCGTTCACATTTAGCCTTATGTTGCTTCTATGTTTGCCAATCAGTAATGCTTGCATTTTTGCCAAGATAATATAGTGTTAAATTGTATTGCTTGAAATACTGTGATTTTAATGTAAACTAGCACTTTATTTTTTTTATTTTTTTATTTTTTTAAAGATTTTATCTATTTGACAGAGAGAGACACAGCGAGAGAGGGAACACAAGCAGGGGGAGTGGGAGAGGGAGAAGCAGGCTTCCCGCAGGGCAGGGAGCCCGATGTGGGGCTCAATCCCAGGACCCTGGGATCATGACCCGAGCCGAAGGCAGACGCTTAACGACTGAGCCACCCAGGCGCCCCTAAACTAGCACTTTAAAAAGTATTACAAACAAGACTAACCAGGTAAGCCTGAGAAGGAATTTTATTATGCATATTATTTTAGAATAGTTCTTATTTAAATCGAAATGCCTGCTGGTCTATTTTAATGTGTTTCATACATATAAATAAACTCAGGACTGGCAAATACATGATTTTCATCAGATACACTTTGAAGATTAAATGCTTTTGTAAAACTTGCCCTTGTTTGCAGTTGAAATTTCATGTTACCACAAGAATTGATCAGCAGAAGCTCATTTACAATTGGTAAATTGATTTATAAGAGTACCTATAGGGTTTTAGCTATTATTTTTGGACTTGCTCCCCAACCCACACAGCCAATTAAATAAGAGTCAGAAAAAAGGAAACACTCATCTGAATCATCTTTTAAAGCCTAGGTTCCACTCTAAGACACAGGATTTTATTTCCTAGTCTCATCTTTAGCATATGCGTTGGTCATATTCACATGGATGGGCTCTATTTTCTGCAATAGTCCAGGTCCCCTTACAGCTTTCCTTAGTATGTGCTCCCCTCCCCTTACAAAAGGGGAAAAAAACGCCTCTTTCAAGTATCTAAGGTACATTTGATTGACAACTGCCTTCAGCACCTAATGCTTCCCCCTCTCCTTCAGGTACTTGAGAACATGTGCTTTTTTTTTTTTTTTTTTTTTTTTTAAGTGTGCTATCCATGAACATAAAACCAGGAATTCAGATTGAAATGAGGAAAAATTCAATTATTCAGGTATATTTGGTCTCCTAGACAGAGCTGGTATCCTTAGTGCTGAAGGCTGATCTTGAGCTCTAACAGAATTCAGATCTGCTTTAATTTAATTTTAAGTAGAGAGCCAACTCAGTGCCCATGACATTCAAGGGTTTCCAGGTAGAACCGACTTTTCAGGGTATCTGACAATGGGTGTGCTTTCCCTAGTTCCTACTGCTCTGTGGATTTAGCAAATATTTAAAATTATCAAATATTTAAAATATTTAAAATGATCAGCCAGGCCTTTCACATGCAAATGTTATAAGGATTTCAAAAAATAAGTATACATATTAGAAATATAATGACCTTTTTGTGAAAGTTCAAGAATTTCATAAGGACGTGGAAAAATACAGGAAGGCAAGACAGTAGCCAACTTAGTAAGGACTGTTGCTAAATTTGTATGAGGCTCCTACTAAATTAATTTCAATCCTGAAATCACAGGCAAGCATTTATTGCTAGGTCAAGATTATGGAAGTTCTAAACAGAGCCTGATCCTTCATCGTGTAGATTTTGGCATTTTTCTTTTCTTTTTTGTTTGTTATTGTGTTTTTGACTCATGTAGTTGGAAGATCTTCTTTACTTACTGAAAATACTGACCCTCTTCTGCAATGAAAAGTTATTTCTGTTTCAGTAAAATTCAGTAATAGCCATTTCCTCTCAAACGGGAGTAATGCCAACAGTACAATCCAGAGATACCTGTTCTCAGTTATCCTCTTTGGATTCTAACCAGTTGTTACTACAAAGGATGTAAAGCATTCTTCGGGTGCAATCAAGATTTTTGTTCTGACAGACCATCAGCTTTACACGTCATGTGAGGTTTCCATCTTAAATTAGAGGTAAAATCCTGGCCTATTTATATTAATCAAAATACATAATTGTTTTGTTGTTTTCCTGGAAGACAATTTTACATTTATTGCAATTCGTTTGCTAGCCTAACATTATAGATCTGTAGAGTGTACCTGCAGTAATTTCTCTATTCTGTAGACATAAACATAAGCCTGTCTAGAGGATAGAGAAATTATTGAAGGTGGGTTCTACAGATCTATAATAGTATGCTAGCAAACTAGTTGCAAGTGAATGTAAAATTGTTATCCAGGGGAAAAAAAGTCTTGTTTAACTTATGACATCTACCCAAGTGACCGTGTTTTTTATTTGCTCCCAAGCCAGTCTTGAAAGGAGAATTTGGTTTCCATAAAGCTCAACTACAATATTTTCAGTTAATAATTGTACAAGCCCCATTTTCATGAAGTCAGCACCACACAAAATTGATTAGGCATATTAAATATTCAAATACTTTAATAGAACAAGAAATGCATGAATTGTGTTAAAATCAGTACAATAAAAATATCCTGAAAAATATGGTTTACTTAATAATGAGGCATTAAGAAAGATGTTTCCTTTCATTTTTCTATTTCCCTTTTAAGATAAACTTGGGTGGAAATCTTTGGTTCTTTTTCTTTTTTCTTTTTTTTATCTTTAAGAAAGCACCATGCTATAATGGAATGCCAGGTTTGGTAGCGAAGAGGGGAATATGCCCCTGAATTCCTATTTCAGCTCCCATCACACATGAACTCTGCAGCCTTGGCAAGTCACTTACCTTCATAGAGCCTTGGTTTACTTGTTGATAAAATGGGGATAATCATAGCTGCCTTATTAAGTAGATAAATAAAAGTAGACTTGCTGGGTCCTATGGCAAGTATATGTTTATAGTGATAAGAAATTACCAAACAGTTTTCTACAATGGTTTTACCATACTTGAGTTTTAAAAGAAGACATAGATGAGCTACTTCGATGCCATATATCCACAACCTTAGACAATCAAATAACTTCCCGGTCAGTGCAGGAATTGTGCAGGTAATGCATGCATGGAGAGGATGGAGTGATGGAGCAGGGACGCAGGAAACTTGGGCTGGAAAGTTCTGCTTTAGCTTGCTCATTCCACCCCATTCCAGAAGTCTGATCTCTACTCACAAGGAGATGGATTCTTCAGCCTTCAGGCCTTTTTCTGCTTTAGTTACTGAACCATGACACAGAGGCAGGAAGAACGTAAGCTCTTCCAGGGAAATTTTGATATTACTCTGTACTTATGGATCGCTGGGTGGCCCTATAAGTCACCCCAGCTGCCAGCTCAGTTGGAGGTTTATTAGCCTAGAGTTGAGTAGTTCACTCTGTTACTGTGTGAGGTTCACTTCATGCTGTTAGCGTGTGCCCTGGGTCATAAAGCTGGGTCTTCAACATTGAGTCCACGCCAGACTCCTTGCCCCACCTTCCCATTGCTGTCCCTTGGGAGACCTGGGCCTCCGGCTTATCATTATTATTAGTCTATTCTGCCTAAGAACTGTACCTACACACTAATCAGGCCACTCTTTCTGTTTCATCCTCATGGGCAGATTGAGGGCTGGACCAAGCCTTTTTATAGTAAAACTGTTATGTTGTCTAGAAATTCATCAGTGAGAAAAATACTTGCAGGGAAGTAGGTAGAAGCTGTAAGGTATTAAATATTTTTCTTTCTTTTAAGTGTAATTTGGATCTCAAGCAAGGATGATTTTCCTTTTATTATGTGCACAATGTATACCAATTGATTTTTAAATCTTGGGCAGAAATGTGTTAAGGAGCATGGATGTGAAATAAAGGCCTGTCTTTGTTGGCTTGCAGCCCTGGATGAGTCTGAAACTGTTCCCAGTACATGGGATACAGGGAGAGACCGGAGAAAGAGGCAGACTGCTTCTCATTGGTAGGTGGCAGTTTGAATAAGCAAGGGAACTTACACAGGAGGCTTCTCCTGCGCAGCTGCAAGATGAGTCAAACTCTACAACCTGACCCCTACACTGGACTCCCACCACCCCCACGAGAATCCTGAGTTTATATAGAGGTCTTCACTGGGTTCAGTCACATATGCCATCCAGATGATCTCAACAACACATTACCCTCTCAAGGCTGAATCCTTGAAATGGCTCCAGCTCTGGGAATGGGGGGCAGAAAGTACATCCCAAGGATAAGAGAGAGGGTGAGGAGCCTCCAATTTCCTGGGTCCAGCTTGCATGGTAACCGGCAGTCACGTCCTCTTGATGACCTCCTCCAACAGTCTGGTGTCTCTGCCAAACGGCTCACGGGTAGCAACCAGCAGAGATTTAGGGGAGTGGTATACACAGCCGAGGAGAAATAATATTGTCAGAGACCCCAAGGCACTTTAGAAGATGTAAGGAATTCCTTCAATTTTCTGGTAGAATTATTGCAAAAGGTAGAAATGCTTAAATATTTAAGATTCTTGTGAAACTCATACAACATGCAGTGAGGACTCTAACAACTCTAGAGCTTGATTTATTCTGGCCACCTTCTGTGGCCTAGACAAACATGGTAATTTTTAGCCTCTTGACCTAAATTTTTTTTGACCTATAAATGATCCCAGGAAAACAATCTAGCAATACATTTCACTGAAGTAACGAATGGGGAACATACAGATTGCCAACAGCCAAACTTCAACATGATGTATGAGTGTGAGCATTGGTGTTGATGATCCCCCATGAAAAGAGTTTGTTGTCCCTTCCCTGCTGAGACCAGGGGCACATCCCAGCCCCGCACTGAGCATCAGTGAGATCCACATGCTCTGGGTAAGACAGATCTCCTCCGTGGTGAATGACTATTTGCCATGATGAAGATAATAATCTGGAGCAAATGGAAGGTGGGATGTGGGGAAAGATCAGGCTTTTCCCTCTAATTAGGACCCTCTCTGCGTAAGCTAGGAATAGGGAACGAATGTTTCCACCTACCATTACTTTGGAAGAGAAGATATCCGTGTGAAAAACAGTTGTCCAAACAAGAGAGCACGTGACCAACAGTAGCCTGTGTGGCGCAGAGAAGAAAGCACCCACGTGGTTTAGCAGAATAAGAGCTCTGTGTGGGCCACGCGGGTGTGAGCAGGGTTCTTGGTGAAAGTGGGGCTTGACCAGGCCCTCAAGGGTTTGGATTAGTGGGAAGAGAGGGTGGGTGTCTCATGCCAAAACACAGCTGTGCCAGTGGATTTGAGGACACGTGAGTATTTGTGTCAGACAACCCAGGAGAAGTAGGGCATGATGATAAGGAGGAATCCTTGAAAGTCTGGAGGCTCGTGAAATCCAGTTTGAGGCATGCTGACGAGGGGCTCTGGAGAGTTGAAGAGAGACCTATGAAAGCTTTTTTAAAATCTGAACTTGGTCAGGAGAATGAGTAAACCCCGAACGTCTGACCATTCTGTTACCTCTTTTTGTTTGTTTGTTTTAAAGATTTTACTTATTTACAAGAGAAAGAGGCAGAGGCAGAGGGAGAAGCAGATTCCCCACAGAGCAGGGAGCACGATGCGTGGCTTGATCCCAGGACCCCGGGATCATGACCTGAGCTGAAGGCAGATGCTCAACCAACTGAGCCACCCAGGCGCCCCCATTCTGTTACCTCTTTTGCAAGGAATAGTACCCATGATAACAACATAGTGTAAAAAAGATTGTTGATTTGGTGCTCCTGCTGAAGGTCAGTTTCTTTACACACATACACACACATACACATTTTTCTTTTGAGAATTTTTCTATTAGATAGGTGAAATGTTTTTTAAACTAAAAAGTTACTAGTCCTATAAAACAACAAACCATTTAGTTGCTAAACCCCAAAGGAGAGATTATTGTTAAGTATGTTTAGCAAACTGATTCCAGTTCAGTGTTTTGGATGGAAATAAAAGAACGTAAGCAAAAACAGCAGGAACATTTGAAAAACACTCATCTCCCTTCCAGCACTCCCTTCTTAGAATGGACATAAAAGCCTTGTGCTTTAAAATATTGGCTAGAGAAATGTTATTTGCGCTTGCCATTCTCCATGTTACAACTCCTGATAGTGTTAATACTTTTATTTAGTACCTTTCTTTAAAAAATACAGGGAAACGACCTGTTCCAAGAAACTGTATCCTTTGACTTAATTGTGTGCTTGCGCTATGATTATTTTTTAAAATGACCTATTGAGTAAAGGACATGAACAGGTCATTTAAAAAACCAGCAGTAAGCGTGGTTAAGAAACATGTCAATAAACGTTCCCTCGCTAATATTCAAAGAAATGCAAATTAAAATAATGAGATACCATTTTGCCTCTCAAATTAATACTTTGAAAATTGTTGCGCAAATTTTATGGATAGGATTGCAAATCAACATACCTCTTTTGGCAATTAATGCACATAATAAAAACCCTTATATGCTTTGACCCAGCATTTCCACTTCTAGACTTTGGTGCATGGAGCTCTGTGGTCATCTGGGAGAAAGCCTGATGAGGTCCAGAGGCATCAGGCAATACAATCCTCTCCTGGGCTGCAGTCTTTCTTATAGTGGTTCATGCTCCGATTTTCAATATTACTGTAAGTCAAGCTCCTAAGTCAAACTTATTTGTAAGACTCTGGATTTGAAGTGAAATCGGGCTTTTGGACATGCTATGGCTTCTCCCAGCTTCACAGTAAAAGGCCTCTGAAGAGCTAGATACAGAAAAAAATCCTTGACAAATAATTTAATGCCGTTACTAACCACTAGGTCAATATAATTAAACTGAGGAAAACTGTAAAGAAGCTTTTTCTTATTAAACAAAACAGCTCTATCCACCTGAAACACATATGAAGAAATTTCCCAGCCCTCCCCTGACTCAGAGACCCCCAAATCTGGGCATTTTCACCATATTCTGTGAGTAATTACTTTTAGCAGCCAAATCACTGTCCCCGCTGTTGATTTTCCTGTGTCTTTTCAGATACAGAAAGTCCCAGAAAACACTTAAATCATCAAATCTTTGATTTGTTTCGTATATCTAGCACAAGAAGGTGTCCTCATTATCTTAATGCCAGAGAAAGTGAGACTTATGTTCTTCGTCATATTCATCTCCTGGACATCATAGATTAAGACCTGCTGAGTTGTACTCACATAACTCACGTTGATATGTGTATACATATATCACATTGTGTTTGTGTTGTGATGTATTTGTATGTATGTATGTATGTATTTGAAAGAGGGAGAGAGAGAGAGCATGCGTGGGGGGAGGAGCAGAGGGAGAAGGAGGAAGCAGACTTCGTGCTGAGCGTGGAACTGGGGCTCGAACTCATAAACCTGAGATCATGACCTGAGCCTAAATCAAGAGTTGGATGCTTAACCGACAGAGCCACCCAGTTGCACCTGTGTTGAGTTGTATTTAGATTTAGGTACACAGAGATGATGATACAGGGGGATGTAGGCACAGTATTGACATGGTTACAGCACAGCTGTATAATTCCATTTGTATTTCATTTACATCCAGACTGTATCTACACCAATACCGCATTGACTTGTGGGGCATAAATAAGTTGATACATGTGAAGCTCTTAGCACAACATTTGGCATATTGCAATCAATAATAATTACAGAGAGGGCAAGAGACAGAGAGATAGATACAGACAGGCAGAGAGAGACAGACACAGAGAGAACCTGCTAATAAATGTAATTTATTTGGTAATATCTTAGTTTGGGCTGCTACAGTAAAATATCACAGAATGGATGGCTTACACAACAGACATTTCTCAGTTCTGAAGGCTGGGAGGTCCAAGATCAGGGTGCTGGAAGATTCACTTCCTGTGAAGGCCTTCTTCCTGGTTTGCAGACGGCCACCTTCCTGCCATATCTTCACATGGCAAAGAGATAAAGACTGAGACAGCAATAAGAGAGAGAGAGAGAGAGGGAGGGAGATCAGCTTTCTTCTAAGGGCTAATCCCATCATGGGTCTCCACCCTCATGACCTCATTACCTCCCAAAGGCTTCACCTCCAAATACCATCACATTGGGGGTTACATATACATTCTGGGGAGACCAAATGTTCAAGCCCATAACAGATAAGTTGCAATATCTCGAGAATTTATATTCTTTATGTAGGAATCTGTCATTAATGACAGAATTTTTTTTGAAGATTTTATTTATTTGAGACAGAGAGAGGGAGAGAGAGAGAGAATGAGCAGAGGGAGAGGCAGAAGGAGAGGGAGAAGCAGACTCCTTGCTGAGCAGGGAGACCAACACAGGGCTCGATCCTAGGCCCCTGGGGATCATGACCTGAGCTGAAGGCAGACGCTTAAGGAATTGAGCCACCCAGGTGCCCCAATGACAGAATTTTAAGTTTAAATGGCAATTTGTAGTCTATGTTCTCTCTTTAAAAAAAAAGTCTTTTACTTTTCAGTTCTTGAACTTCCATATGCAAAGGAAGAACAATTTGACTAAATGTTGCTGCTTTTTGAGATCTGGATTGTTATTTGTACTATTATAATCATGATCATCCTATAATCTTATATTTGCAGAGATAGCCCTTTATATTATTAAAAAGTCTTATGTGCTGTATCAAAATTTTCATGAAACATTGTATGAGGTAGAAAGGACATACATATTTATTTTACAGATAAACTCCAGTGGAGTCTGGGGTACCTTATACAGCTAGAACTGTAGTGCTGCTAAATCCTAAATAAACAGGCCTGTTCTCCAAATGTACATTCAGGTATCCACATCCCATCCCATCCTATCCTATTCCATCCCATCCCATCCTATCTCAACCCATTAATCCAATAGGTCATACACTGAACCCTCAAAGGAACACCCTCCTAAAAGTCTCTACCCTATTATACTCTTGTCCCCACCTTCCTGATCGCTGAAGCTCCCGACTCTGCTGCTATGGTTCCTTTAGAAAAAATTCCTGGGGTTTCAGAAATGAGGAGCCACTTGATTACATTAGAACTCTGTCCCCCTCTTAAAAGTGTGGCTCTGTTTTTTGCAATTAGATGATCATTTTCCGTAATGAAAATCACTGAGGCAAAATAACGTTTAAGTAATATTGCTTCTTTATTCTTCCATCGTACTATTATTACGTAGAGGATGTCACACTATTGTAATCTTTTTACTTGACTATTCTCTGAAGGGGAGTTAACCACATCTGTTTCAATCACTAATTACATCATTGCAACAGCTCTGATCCAGGTGTCCCTCCCTGCCCCCTTTAATTTAATTAATTAAGGGGGGAGGGGTAGAGGGAGAGACAGAATCTTAAGCAGGCTCCACGCCCAGTGCAGAGCCCAATGCGGGGCTTGATTTCACACCTCTGAGATCATGACTTGAGCAGAAATCAAGAGTCAGACGCCCAACCGACTGAGTCATCCAGGTGCCTCCCCCCTTTATTTTACAAAGAGTAGGAAGCTGGTGTTCAAGTGTTAAATAACTTATCCCAGGATCACAAGTGATCCTGGCAGTGGCAGAACCTGGATTTGGGTGCAGGGCTCTCCCACTCAAAGTCAGTCTGTTAACACTGTGCCATGCTTCCTCAGAACATAGGTGACACAGCTGTGGATGGAGCCATGAGTGAACCTGCAACAGCTGAAGGATTTCAGCCTTCAATCAGCATCGGTCCCAACAGTGTTGAAGCTCTAATTCCACATGTGATTTCTGTAAGGTCTCACCTTGGGTGATGTTCCATGCCACTGCTCAACACTGTCATAAGATGTTTCTCTTCCATTGTGTCCACTCCTGAGTCCCATTCCATCAAGGCTTGAAATAAGCTTTTAGGTCATATTTATCTCCTTATCTACCTACTCTGTGTTGGCACATAGATATTGTAAATCCTGAAATCCTCTATCTTTGCATAAAGTGCATTGTTATGAATTGTGCACTTTGAATTTCCAAGTAATAGTAATTGCTCTGGTACAGACATATTGAGATAAGAATCATATTATTGGACAAAATAGAAGTGGTATAATAAACATGACTTTAGAAAGAAAACTGTCAAAGACCATGGCCAAACTATTAGGAGGAGACACAGCAGTTCACTGCCCAGTATCTTTGAACTTCTGCTTCTCTTGTTGTTTGGTTGTAATTCTACCCCCAGCAGCTTCAAATGCAATTTTTAGCTGGCACCAACAGAAAAGGAGAGAATACTAACCCAGAGTTTGGTACCCCGTAAGCACTCATCGATGTAACTAGCAAATATCCTGTAGCCCAGGTTCCTTGGGCTCCACACATAAGAAAGCAATGGAAGATTATTTGAACATTGCATGAATATGTTGAATTGAATAAAGTAGCCTTAGTATCAACATCTTTATCCCCTTCTTAAAATCAAGAGATTCTGATTAATAATTACAGGGTGTTCATAATGAAGATGCTCTCATCATATCTGAATTTAAGCATTAGAAAGTATTATACACTCAAGGTATTGGAAAAGACTAAATTTCTAATCATTTATTTTCCATTACTCTGAATGTTAGAAATATGCCATACTTTTTTAAATACATTAAAAGCAAGTACACACATAATTTATCAAGAAAAATCTCTAAATAGATTGTCTATACTCCTTAGTGCAGGTCTACAGCATTATGCACCATTTCATTAAAATTCTTCTCATTATTTTTAGCTCTTTCCAATTGTTCTGCTTAATTAACTCAGTCAATTGTGGATTACTGGCAGTTATGTTTGCAGAAACCATGGTGGTTTATTAACTCTCATAAATGCCAAAAGATAACAGAAGCACTGGAGGACTGATAATTAAATGCATCTTTTAATTTCTAGCCTACAAATAAAATTTAGCTCATGTTAGTTGTCAGATTGTCAATGTGTAGACTCCAGAAAAGCACTTTCCTCAAAGTCTAGGCTATATGTGACCCATGAGGAGAAATTAGTGAATCATGGTTAAAGTGACTCTTGCATTACCACTAACAGTGTTCCCAACATTGATGTTTTATTGCAAACCAGCAATCAGCAAAATTTTGAGATTCTTGAATGAAGATTTTTTTAAAAAAATTACAATAATGCCATAATCTAAAAAAGCCAGTGGCACATAGTAGGTATTAAAAAATTATTTGTCGGAAAGATGAAAAGTTGCTTTTAGTCCTGTCTTTGAGAGGGTACTAACATTTTTATTAGTCTCCAAAGACCACATATCAGAAAATATTAAAAGTAAATATTCATTGGGTCTTTGATTTCTTAAGCCATAGAAATCTTGGAAAAAACTGAATTTACTACTCTAGGCATTTCATTAAAAAATACTAGTTTCTTTTTCTTTCAGAATGATGTAAGTTTCAGGGCATATATATCTTCGTTATGCTTACTGAAATGGTAATGTTTACCTAATTTTAATTTTTTAATTTTTTTATTTTTAAAGATTTTATTTATTTATTTGAGAGAGAGAATGAGATAGAGAGAGAGCATGAGAGGGGGGAGGGTCAGAAGGAGAAGCAGACTCCCCGCTGAGCAGGGAGCCCGATGTGGGACTCGATCCTGGGACTCCAGGATCATGACCTGAGCCGAAGGCAGTCGCTTAACCAACTGAGCCACCCAGGCGCCCTACCTAATTTTTAATATATAGCATCCATACCTCACACTTAGCACTCTTTGGTATTGTCTTCAAGGATCTGATGCCAGAATGGACATGAAAACCAAACACGTGTCTCATGCAGGAAACAGATTAACAAATTTACTGCGGGCTTATAGTAATGATTGGTTGGAAGGGTTTATTTATTATTATTTATTTGCAGCTGAGATCAATGCTCCACCCATTTCCAATCACCATGGTGATTTAGTGGATGAGTTAAATTAAATGTGAATCCTTAGACACAGAACTTGAAAAAGGGAAGACAATCACACTCTTGCATTCAGAATGAAAAGCTTTTTAAGGGACATTATATCACTATTAAGAGTCATTTTAGAGCCTGTATATGGGGTGTGTGGATATGGTTTAGGAATGTAATTACACTACTCTATTAAAAATATTTAAGGGGACTTCTCTCTTTCCCAAAGTTGTTATATTACTAATTAATTTGCTATCTTGATTTTGTGCCATTTGATACATGCCTAGAACAATCTGGTTCTTAACATAGAGAAGAATTGTCGCATTGACCCATGTCCTTTGTGATAACACAGCAAAGGCTTGAATTATCAAATTAGACTGTCTTGAATACTAGCCCTTAACCAGCACCAAACTTGACTAATGATTCAAAAGATCAGGCAAACACCAGGCACAAATAAAACTGTCTTCTCTTGGAGAAGTCTGAGATCATTTGGCATAGCTTCTTAAAATGGCCCTATTCTTATGCAGGAGGGTGAGCTTTGGTTTAGATGTAATAGACAAGATTCTTCCTATGCAATGTATGCAGAAACATTGTTCAAACAAAGGGAGTAATTTTGGTTAGGGAACATCTCTTCTACATATCCCGTTGATTAACTGTTTGAATGATCAGCTTCTATTTTGCAACAAATCATACCACCAATAAATCTACAAATTCTAAGCTGGGAGAGTTAAGTGCAACTCCCCTGGGAGAAGATACCTGGAAGCTTGTGTTTGGTTCCTCCTGAACTTTGCTCCGTGTGCATTTTCCCTTCATTGAGTTTAATCTGTATCCTTTCACTGCCATGAACTGAGACCATGAGTATAACAGCTTCTGAGTCCTATGAGTCCTTCTAATGGATCATCCAGAGTGAAGATGGTGGGCTTGGAGACCCTCAGTACAGCTTGTTCACAAAGAGATTTGAGGTTTGACTTTCCTTCTGATAGAAAGTTTGCAGGCCTTCTACTTAGCTTTTTCTTCTTAGCATAGAATGGAGCTCCAAACCTCTGTGTAATATCCCTCCAGCCCTTTATATTGACATTCACTCATCTGTCTCTGGAGACTTAAACCTTCATTAATAATCCCATAGGGGGAAAAAAAAGCTTTATTTCAATAGATCTCTGGTTAAATCACCTGGAAAATTAAACTCTTCCTAAATCTCAAGCTACCTCTTTTAGTTATTTGGCCCATTTTGTTTCTGCAGAGAATGCTGCTCTTTATAGCTTACTAAAATAAATATTATAGTGGTTATATGTCCAGAGGCTGGTAACATACTTGCTTATTGCCAACAAAACAAAATATGAATTTTAAATAGTAATGTCCAAATTTCCCAAAATGTACGGGGATAGAACTGACTTCAGTAGACTTTTCTCTTTTGTAATATTATAGCATCCTGAGAAGAACTTGCCAAAAAAATCTGCTCAGTTATTAAATTAGTCATCAGTACCTATCTTTGGGACCACCTAACATGAAAGGATATGTCTATTTGCACTGCAGTGGGATATTCTTATATTTTCAAAAATAGCAAGAGCTATTTGATTTTCTCATTAGAACCTTTTTTTTTTTAAATATTAATTTAGCTTGGTAATGTAGTAAAAACAGCAAAACCCAGATTGCTAAGGGATGGTTCAGAATAAATTATATTTGTGGCTATTTTGGTATTAGGTTTAGTATATTATCTATAATTTCTTATGCAGATCCCATTGATTTATTTTAATTTAGGGAAAATTATTTTAGACATGGAAAAATCAGATAGTAACTTAATTTTATCTAAATGTTTTTCAAGTTAAGTCAATGAGAGTTCAACGTATAATTGCTAAAAATAGTTTCTTTAATTTCTAAAGCCTATCTATGTTTTATTAGAAATATGATGTATGGAGGCACCTGGGTGGCTCAGTTGGTTAAGCGTCTGCCTTCGGCTCAGGTCATGATCCCAGAGTCCTGGGATCGAGCCCCACATCGGGCTCCCTGCTCTGCGGGGAGTCTGCTTCTCCCTCTCTACCGCTTGTGCTCTCTAGAGTTCTCTCTCTCTCTCTCAAATAATTAATAAATAAATAAAATCTTTAAAAAAAAGAAATATGATGTATGTATGTTGTATTCAACTAAGCAAGATATTCTTTTATCAAAAGATATTTGATGTTTAAATGGATATTTAAGCAGATGTATTTGTATCTCTTGAATGTTTCCCTACAAGGAAAAAAGTTTTGTGGAGAAGATAAACACAGATTTCACAGTAGATCTTTTTTTTTTTAAAGATTTTATTTATTTATTTATTTGAGAGAGAGAGAGCATGGGCAGGGAGGAGGGGCCAAGGAGATGGGGAGAAGCAGACTCCCTGCTGAGCAGGGAGCCTGACATGGGATTTGATCCCAGGACCCTGAGATCATGACCTGAGCTGAAGGCAGATGCCCAACCGACTGAGCCACCCAGGTGGCCTCATAGTAGATTTTAATATTTGACAAGTGTTGGCTTCATATTTCTGGAGTAGAAACCAACTGGATAGGATAAGAGAGGCAGTCAGTCTAGGTTAGCAGCATTGTGTTCCCTCCTTCGTTAATTATACTCCAGGTATGTGCGTATACAAATTCTACAAGGAAATCATGTATATTCTTGTGTATATTGAATTTCTTCAAGTAATTCATCCACTCATGGTCTCAGCTTTCACTTGAATGTGGATTGTTCCTAAATCTGGCTTCAGGGCTCACCTTGGCCCCATTCCAATTCCACTTCTCTTCGGTCACTGGTTCTCCTCCTCCTGCCACCTGTATGTTCCGTTGTTACTGGAAATGCAACATGAAGTGTTAAAGATGAGCATCTCTCTTGGGGCGCCTGGGTGGCTCAGTTGGTTAAGCGACTGCCTTCGGCTCAGGTCATGATCCTGGAGTCCCAGGATCGAGTCCCGCATCTGGCTCCCTGCTCGGCAGGGAGTCTGCTTCTCCCTCTGACCCTCCTCCCTCTCATGCTCTCTGTCTCTCAAATAAATAAAATCTTAAAAAAAAAAAAAGATGAGCATCTCTCCCCTCGCAAAGCAGTCTCCTTTCCTGCCTTTGACACTGTTCCCATTCTTTTGGTCCCCAAGACTTTCAAAAGGGGATTTTTTTAAAAGATTTATTTATTTATTTATTTATTTATTTAGAGGGAGAGTCTTAAGCAGACTCTGGCGCTGAGCATGGACCCCGCTGAGTAGGGGATCGATCTTAGGACCCGGAGATCATGACCCTGAGCCAAAACCAAGAGTTAGATGCTCAACCAACTGCACCACGGAGGTGCCCCAAAATGGGGTTGTTTTTATTTTTATTATTATTATTATTTATTTTTTTTAAAGATTTTATTTATTCATTTGAGACACAGAGATACAGAGAGAGAGAGAGAAAGCATGAGCAGGGAGAGAGGCAGAGGGAGAGGGAGAAGCAGGCTCCTCGCTGAGCCAGGAGCCCAATGTGGGGCTCGATCCCAGGACCCTGGGATCATGACCTGAGCTGAAGGCAGACGCTGAACCATCTGAGCCACCCAGGCGCCCCGAGGTTGTTTTTAACACCATCATCTCTTTTACCTTTTAATGTCGGTCAGTGACCAAGGCTCATTAATGTTTTCTTTCACATTTTCTCTCAGCACTGCCCCTTCCTGTGTATTTTCCTACTTCTCATTTTCATCCCCCAGGTTTATGGCTGCACTGCCCCCTCCTCCTTCTCCTCACAACTGCTATTCTAGAGCCCATCTTGCTCTCCGTGTCTCCCTCCCTTTGCACATGCTTTTCTCTCTGCCTGGAATGCCCCCTTCGGTGTCCTCCATTGACTCAGGCATAGCCGCTCTGCACAGTCAGTCCGCATGTTTCCTCTGAAATCCTCTCTCGCCTGTACAGAGGTAAATGACCCTCTTGGGAGCACATTGGAGGCAGAACAGGATTGTTCCCTTTGAAGCTCTGGCATCTAGCATGCAGTGCCCAGGGTACTGAAGTTCTTACTACAGCTGGTCCTCTGACATGGCTCCCTGGTTCCTCCTCACTGCATCTGTTCTGCACAGAACACTTTTTCTCACGCAAACATTTTAATGTCTCAACTTTGCAGGGGTGCATGATTGGCTTCCATGCCATTCCCAGGCCCGTATCTTAGCTGGGTAATGAGGGACTCCCAGCCCCTGCTACTTCTCACCTTCCCATCCTTACTGGCAAGGCCATTTTCTTCCTGCTTCCTTTTACCCATTATATAATGTGGTTCTATTCTATAATAGTTGTATGATATACCCAGGTTTGTGGTGAGTTCATGCCATTGCAAAACACAGAAATGCCCTCTTTCTTTGTCATATCACCTCAGAAGCTTTGCAAATCTTCCTACCTCTTAGAAGTCCCCCAACCTGATCACTCCCTCACTCTGTAGCCCGTAGCTATTTTCATAATACATTATTTCGGCTATGTTGATATTTTGCTTTGTCATATATATTCTTTAGGGCACAAATAATATGTTCTGTTTCTTTGTTTTTATCAATATTTACTTCTTACAGTGAGCTTTGGTGTCTAGAAAGCACCTAGTATAAATTGCTAGCAAACTGTCATGGCTCCCCAAGACTTAAAGGTCTTTTTTTTTTTTAAGGATTATTTATTTATTTATTTGACAGAGAGAGAGACAGTGAGAGAGGGAACACAAGCAGGGGAGTGGGAGAGGGAGAAGCAGGCTTCCCGCTGAGCAGAGAGCCTGACGTGGGGTTTCATCCCAGGACCCTGGGATCATGACTTGAGCCGAAGGCAGACGCTTAATGACTGAGCCACCCAGGCGCCCCAAAGACTTAAAGGTCTTAATCAGATTACCTTCTTCAAGAATCCTTGAACCTTTTTTTTTTTTAGAGCTAGAGAAACAACTACCTTAAAAATTTCAACGTTCTGGGCACCTGGGTGGCTCAGTTGGGTAAGTGTCTGATTTCAGCTCAGGTCATGATCTCAGGGTCCTGGGATCGAGCCCCATCAGCAGGGAGTCTGCTTATCCCTCTCCCCCTATCCCTCCCCCCCATTGGTGCTCTCTCTCTCTCAAATAAAATCTTAAAAAAAAATTGTCATTGTTCTTTCCTAATCCATCTCCAAATTAAAGTGTCATTCCTTTCCTTATCTAGATTAAATTTCACTTTTAAGTGTTATTTAGTACATTCTTGGGAGCATATGGCTTCCTGTGCTGAAAAACTCAAAAAATAAATCACTGGTAGATATGTCATACTGCCTGAAAGGTGACTAACCCTTTAGTTTAAGAAGGATCTCTTGAAAAGAAAAATGTGATTCTACTGGAAATTGTCTTTGTGGGAAAAATGGGGAAATGATTAAGAAGGAACTTAGTAGGTCTGTGGAGTTTTACACAGATGCTGAAGTGCATTCCAGAAGGGTAGGGTAGGCTAGTAGGAAAAGTGATGGATGTGGAAATGGAAGACCCAGGCCGCAGTCCCTACCTGCTGCTGCACGACCTTCTGGAAGACCTTCTCTCTGTGTTGCCCTTTCCTCATCTCAATGATCCCATCACTGAAATGGATACCTTAGTTTCTTCATCTTTTAGGGTTGTTGGGGGAACCAGGGATATTTTGCTGACACAGATATTTTGCAAAATATGAATTTGTGAAAGGAATTTGTAAAAATTTTATAGAGCACTATAAAATCCAAGTGATTGTTATCGGCAGCCAACTGTAGCCATTTCATCTGGGCTATTGGGTTTGTCCAGTCAGATGTGTTCCACATAAATCTCACTACCTCAGGAATCTTTTTATTGAGGAAGCATGGCTATAGACTTGTAGAGGTGATTTACGTATTAGGAAGAAGTGGAAAGATTTTTCAAATACTTGTAGTTTATGGCATCTCTAGAGAAGAATCACAGTTCTCAGAAATTCTTGACAGAAGAATGAGTCAACTCGGAGAAAGCTATATGATTTTGGAAAGACAAAATGGAGTCTTAGGGCAGAAGGGGTTACTTGTCCTGTCAACATTTGGCCAAGATTGTGTTATGGTCCCAAATGACTTAAAAATGAAACCAAGTTGTTCTCATATCCTATGCCAGTGGCTAGAAGAGGTTTTTAAAAAGACTTTATTATTATTTTTAGAGCAGTTTTAGGTTTACACCAAACTTGAGAGGAAGCCACAGAGATCTCCCATATGCCCACTCCTCCCACACATGCATAGCCTCAGTTTTGTCAGTGTTCTAGGTTTGGGTCATTCTATTAGGTGTGTAAGATTTTAATTTACTTACTGTTTTAATTTGAGTTTTCTTAAGGACATGTGATGTGGAGCATCTTTTCATATGCTTATTTATCATCTGTGTATCTTCTTTGGTGAAGTGACTGTTAAGTTTTTTGGCCCATTTTTTAATTGGGTTGTTTGTTCCTTATTGTTGAGTTTTAAGAGTTCTTTGCATATTTTGGATGACAGTCCTTTATCAAATGTATCTTTTGAAATATTTTCTCCCAGTCCGTGGCTTCTCTCCTAATTCTCTTGGTATTGTTTTTGCAGAGAATTTTTTAATTTTAATGAAGTCCAGCATATCACTTATTTCTTTCATGGACCATGTCTTTGGAGTTGCATCTAAAAGTCACCACAACACCCAAGGTCATCTAGGTTTTGTCCTATGTTATCTTCTAGGAGTTTTATAGTTTTGCATTTTGCATTTAGGCCTACAATCAATTTTGAGTTAATTTTTGAAAAGGGTGTAAGGTCTGTGTGTAGATTAACTTTTTGCATGTGGATGTTTAGATGAAGAGACTATCTTTGCTCCATTGTATTGCCTTTCTCCTTTGCCAAAGATCAGTGACCCCATTTGTGTGGGTCTGTTTCTGGGCTGTTTGGTTCCATTGAGGTATTATCTATCTTTTTGCCAATACCACACTGTCTTGATTACCGGAGCTTTACAGTAAATCTTAAAGTTGGGTAGTGTTAGTTTTCCAACTTTTTTTCTCCTTCAGTATTGTGTAGGCTATTCTGGGTCTTTTGTCTGTCTATGTAAACATTAGTACGTGAGATCTTGAGACCACAGGAAAAGTTGTTTGATGGTGGGATCGTGTTTAGTTATTGCTGTGTAACAAGCTAACCCAAATCTTAATGACTTAAAATAACTACCACTGTTTATTAGCTCAGAAATCTGTAATCTGAGCAAGACTCATCTCTGCTCCACATAGCAGTAGCTGAGGCAGCTCAACTTGGGTTAGAGGATCCATTTCTGACATGGCTCACTCATATGGCTGCTGAGTTGGTGCTGGTTGTTGCCTGAAATAGCAGTCAAAGTTGAGAGCTGAGGCCCTCCGTTGTCTCCATGTGAGTTCCTCTGTAGGCTTTTTGGACTTCCTCAGAGCATGGTGGCTAAATTCCAAGAGTGAAAGGGAGTCCCTAGAAGTGGAAGCTACCAGTCTCTTAAAGCTAGGGTTCACTTTCTCTGTATTTTATAGGTTGAACCGTCGCAGAGCCCAGAGTCAAGGGGAAGAGACATAGAATCTCCCACACCTCTCAGATGGGAAGAGTTTCAAAGAATTTTGGAGACATATTTTAAAACCTCTACAGATAGAGAATATAAAGAGAAAACAGAGGGCAGAAATCTTGGAGGGCGAGGGTAAGTTGGGGTGTGAGTTAGCTGTTGGGAAAGAGGTTCACATCTAATTTTCAAGAAACAAATGAGAAACACTGGGCATTTAATGAGCCAGGGCAAAGGGAGGGAGTGGGATGAGGCCAAACATGTAATTGTCCAACTTCCTAATTTTCTTTAGGCTTTATCTTGACTGAGGTAGGCTTTGAGTTTAGTAATTATTTCCTTTAATCCTCAGTAGGAAAAACGTAAGATTTGCTGTTGCTTCCTTTTCATTGTTTTCCCTTAAGCTACAAATGAATTACTGAGTATTTTATAGGACTTTGCATATTAACAGGTATAACTTGAATGTGAGAGATACCCTTGAATCCTGTAAATACCCATTCACTGTCCTTTGTGTAATTTTGTACAGCTAATAACTTTCTTTGAAGTCATTGCCCCACTTACTTCTCACATGAGCGTTGGAATCAACTTATTAATAATAACAACCATCCCAGAGTAAACAGACAGGAAACATTGCACACAAGCCATTTCGTATCAGTTTGGGGTCTGGACAGAAGCCCTCTCCTTGTGGAACGCTTTTCCCTTCTGAGTAACTGACCTACACCTGTGTATAAATGGCCAGGCTTGGGGTGCGTGGGTGGCTCGGCCAGCTAACTGTCAGATTTCAGCTCAGGTCATGCTTTCAGGGTCCTGGGATCGAGTCCCGCATCAGGCTTCCTGCTCAGCAGGGAGTCTCCTTCTCCCTCTGCTCCCAACTACCCCGCTCATGCTTGCTCTCTTTCTCAAATAAATAAATTAATTAAATCTTAAAAAAAAAAAAATCAGTGGCCAGGCCTTTCCCTGCTGCTATCTGCCTATTTCCTGAGTTCCAGCCAGAAAGCTCTCAGATCCAAACTTCATCTGCTTCATTTCTTCCAGCTTTTGAAATCTTAACAGTTACACACTCAGAGGGAGCTCTGCCAACAGCTTGACGGGGGCCTTTGACATCTGGGTTTGAGGAATGGGACTCTATCCTGGGTAAAATGGGGGGAGGCTCTATGAAACCTTCTGTTTTGTTCTAAGCCCCTTCCAGCAGCACAGCCTCACGTGGAGCTAAGGTGGTGATTTTAGAGCCGTCAGCAAAGTTTCGTTCCCTCCCTTCAAAACGTCTTTCCCATTAAGAAGGTGGATTCTTTTACACATTATGCTGTGTTAATTGGTTAGGTAGTTGGGAAAACTGTTAAATCACCATGGAACAAATTTGATTCTTTAAAATGTTAAATGTAAAATTATGAAATAGTGGAAAAGAACTAGAAAAAAATCTGGTGAAAAGCTACTTTAATTTTTAGTGTGCAGTTTCCTTCTTGGCGTAGAAACTAAGGAAGAAATTGTCAAAGAAAACATTGATAGATTTAGATAAATAAAAGTTTTTGAAAAATTTCTGCACTGATTAAGCATGACAATTGTTTACTTGTGCAAATTAGGCTGAAAATAGTGTTGGCAACATTTTGGTATTTATACCAGAGAAAGATTTAATATTCTAAATGTAGACAGTGCTTTTCTACACAAGTAGAAAACATTCAAACTCACCATAGTCCTTTGCCCATTCAGAGACTATGGTCACAAGACTAAAATCATCGATAACAATAAAGGTAATAATCATACTAATTTGATACCACTCACAATAACTAACATTTATTGAGTATCTTCCCTGGACCGGACGTTGCTCTTCACACTTTAACTCATTTAACTTTTCCAACAAACTTTTTCCAGGGCTACACAGCTAAGGTTTCAAACCTAGGCTATCCGGCTTTAGACTACAGGAAAGAATGGAAAATTTAATTAATTAATTAATTAATAATTTAAACTCAATGAGCCAACATAGAGTGCATCCTTAGTTTCAGATGTAGAGTTTAATAATTTATCAGTTGCGTAAACCACCCAGTGCTCATCACATCACGTGTCCTCCTTAATACTCATCACCCAGTTACCCCATCCCCTCACCCACCTCCCTTCTAGCAACGCTTAGTTTGTTTCCTATGGTTAAGGGTCTCTCATGGTTTATCTCTGTCTCTGATGACTTCCCATTCGGATTTCCTTCCCTTCCCCTCTGATCCTCTGTGCTGTTTCTTATATTCCACATATTAGTGAAACCATATGATAATTGTCTTCCTTTGATTGACTTACTTCGCTCAGCATAATCCCCTCCAGTTCCATCCATGTCCATGTAAATGG
The DNA here is from genome assembly GCF_029215605.1 of Mirounga angustirostris. Lineage (NCBI taxonomy): Eukaryota > Metazoa > Chordata > Mammalia > Carnivora > Phocidae > Mirounga > Mirounga angustirostris. Next base: position 168,026,756 of record NW_026991711.1, read on the forward strand.
TAAGTATTCATCCTTTCTGATGGCTGAGTAATAGTCAAGAATGGAAGATTTTAAAAAGAAGTCATACAATTGTCCAATAAATCTATATAATAGTCAACCTTACTAGTAAACTAAAAATTTAAATTAAAGCAATAATTGATGTGTCATCTTTGTTAAATGGACAGGATTCTAAACGTAATGCCAATGAAAGCAAGTGTGTAGGAAAATGCTTTACTGAGACTAGAAATAGGTTCACTTTGCAAATATCCACAATAAGCTTTAAATTTGAGCTTATCTTTAACGAAAATTCTGATTTAAAAAATTTAAGATAATATTCAGTGATTCACATAAAAATACATGTTCAAGGAAAGTTATCACAGTGATATTTTTGTTTCTAGAATATTTTTATGACTTTTTTGTTTCCAGAATATGTTATCAAACAAGAAACATTTAGAAAGTATAGAAAACTAAATAATAAAACCCATCCAGCCCAACATTCTTATTGAGTCTGTTTGTTTCTCCCCCTTTAAAAAATGTTATGTACATTGCAAGGCCAATTTTACTTTAAAATAATTATGAGTAGGCACTAGATTAGATAGAGGAAGGTTGGTTGATCTTTGTTCTCTTTGTGATTTTTCTGTATTCTCAAAATTTGCTTTTGGAGCATGTATTATTAAAAAAAATTGTGACTAAGAATTTTTAATATGTATTTTACCTTGGGTTTCCAGAAAAAGATGGTGGGCTGGGAATATAGATTTATTTCTACTTCCTGTTGAAAGCTTCACTGGAATGAGAGAAAATGTATATATGGTTGGCCTTTGAACATCATGGTTTGAACTGCAAAGGTGCACTTATACGTGGATGTTTTTTGATATATACAGCACTGGAAATACATTTTCTCTTCCTTATGATCTTCTTAATAGCATTTTCTTTTCTTTAGCTTACTTTATTGTAAGAATACAGTATTTAATACATATAACATACAAAATATGTGTTAATTGACTGTTTACGTTATTAGTAAGATTCTGGCCAACAGGAAGCTATTGGTAATTAAGTTTTTGTGGAGTCAGAAGTTATACATAGATTTTTGACTGAATAAGGGTCAGTGCCCCTAACCCCTGCATTGTTAAGAGGTCAACTACGTATTTTTTTTTTTAAATTTTCTTTATTTGAGAGAGAGAGAATGAGAGACAGAGATCATGAGAGAAAGGAGGGTCAGAGGGAGAAGCAGACTCCCCGCTGAGCAGGGAGCCCGATGTGGGACTCGATCCCGGGACTCCAGGATCATGACCTGAGCCGAAGGCAGTCGCTTAACCAACTGAGCCACCCAGGCGCCCCATCAACTACGTATTTTTAAAGAATCAAACTTTATCATACTGGAAAACATCAAAGAAGGAGATTGGTACACTAAAATTTTTGAGAAATTCCCGGAATGTTAAAAGCAAAACCAACTGCAAACACACACAGTCACAGACTCACACACACACACTCACACTCACAGATACACACAGGGAGACACAATTACAGACACATAAAACAACAGCAGCAAAACCCACACATGCTTGGGATCAAAAAGCTTGAAGGAACTTTGAGAAGCCATTAAGGCAATTAAATTACATTGATTAATTAATCTCAATTTAATTAATTATTTTAGCATTTTAGTTGCCCTTTCCCCAAATACAGAGCAGCTGATGGCAGGGATCTTTGCTCCCAGAATAAAGCTTCTCGAGTTAGTCCCTAGAGACAGTGAGTGTGGGTCTGCTCAGGAGAAGCTCAGCAAGGAGCCCTGGAGCCTGAGAAAGCAAAGCAGGGCTTCAGAGCCTTTGGTCCTCCTCACCGAATACAAAGACAGAAGCACAGCTTGAAAACATGGAAAGATACCTATACTCAGAAATGGAAAAACAACAACAGAAACAAAAGCAGCCTTCCATACAATAAGGCTGTTCTTGTGCAGTTGTGGGGAAGTTGGGCTAACAGCCTACTGTCCCCAAATCTCCACCTTACAAAGTAGGCTGTTGACCCATGACCCCTGCCCCTTCATTGCAGAGGATAGTGAACATTTTATGGAAGACCAAGTATTGGGCTCTCAGACCTCACAACTGTCTGTGAAGTCCACACCAGCTGCGTGTACTAATCAGTCTAGACAGTGCTGCTGAAACGTTACCTTGCATGAGAATCACCCCGGAGCTTGAAAAATGTAGCTTTCCAAACCCTAGCCCTGGAGGTTGGGGTTCAGCAGGTCTGAGGTGAAGCTCAAGAATGTGCATTTTTATTTTATTTTTTTATTATTATGTTACGTTAATCACCATACATTACATCATTAGTTTTTGATGTAGTGTTCATGATTCATTGTTTGCGGATAACACCCAGTGCTCCATGCAGAACATGCCCTCTTTAATACCCATCACCAGGCTAACCCATCCCCCCACCCCCCTCCCCTCTAGAACCCTCAGTTTGTTTCTCAAAGTCCATAGTCTCTCATGGTTCGTCTCCCCCTCTAATTTCCCCCCCTTCATTCTTCCCCTCCTGCTATCTTCTTCTTCTTCTTCTTCTTTTTTTTTTTAAAGATTTTATTTATTTGACACAGAGAGAGAGAGATAGCAAGAGAGAGAGAAAGAGAGAAAGAGCACAAGCAGGGGGAGCGGTAGGCAGAGGGAGAAGCAGGCTTCCTGCACGAGCAGGGAGCCCGATGCGGGGCTCCATCCCAGGACTCTGGAATCATGACCTGAGCCGAAGGCAGTGGTTTAACCAACTGAGCCACCCAGGTGCCCCTTCTTTTTTTTTTTTTTTTTAACATATAATGTATTATTTGTTTCAGAGGTACAGATCTGTGATTCAACAGTCTTGCACAATTCACAGCGCTCACCATAGCACATACCCTCCCCAATGTCTATCACCCAGCCACCCCATCCCTCCCACCCCCCACCACTCCAGCAACCCTCAGTTTGTTCCCTGAGGTTAAGAATTCCTCATATCAGTGAGATCATATGATACTTGTCTTTCTATGATTGACTTATTTCGCTCAGCATAACACCCTCCACTTCCATCCATGTCGTTGCAAATGGCAAGATCCCATTCCTTTTGATGGCTGCATAATATTCCATTATATATATATATATACCACATCTCCTTTATCCATTCATCTGTCGATGGACATCTGGGCTCTTTCCACAGTTTGGCTATTGTGGACATTGCTGCTATAAACATATTCTTAACAAGCATGCCAGCTAATCATGATACAGGTCAGTATGTGACATAGTGGAGCAACAAGAGACAGCAATGAACAAATAAACAATAGCAAAATACAAAATAAAACTGCTAGAAATCACATCATTTCCTTGGGGCTATGTTTTTTCTTAGGGTTGAGTCCCTTAATGACCAAGATCCTCTTTTTCATTTGTGAATGGGGGTGATCAGAACTGTCATTGTCTTTTATTGATTTTAAGGATTGATGAGATGTCATTTGCAAAGAGATTTGTTGGGTAAGTTACTCCATCAACTTTGCATAAAGGTTTTTTTTTTTTTAAGATTTATTTATTTGAGAGAGAGAGAGAGAGAATGAGCAGGGGGAGGAGTGGAGGGAGAGGGAGAGAATCTCAAGTAGACTCCCTGCTAAGCGCAGAGCCCTATGCAGGGCTTGCTCTCGTGACCCTGAGATCATGACTTCAGCCGACATGAAGAGTCAGATGCTTAATCAACTGGGCCACCCAGGCGCCCCTAAAGGTTTTTTTCTTTTTTAAGTTATCAGTTTACAACTAATCTTAACTAATTATTCCAAGTTTACCCATAATATCAGCAATTATATATTTTATGACAAGAGTCACAAATATCCTGATGATACCACAGCAGTTTGTGTAATTATTTTTTATTTTATGCAACTTTTTCAATTGGCATAATTTAATATCTTCAACACTTTGAATATTCTAGTCTAGCGCCTGTTGATTTTTACCTTTTTGTAGGAATGAATGATTTGAATAGCATAAGTTGCACACAAATTGATTGTAAGTCCCTATCTTATTTTATTGACTAGTTAATAAACAGCTAACAATTTTGGGTACCCTTTTGCTGTAATGCAGAGTTTCTCAACCTTGTCAGTATTAACATTTTGGGACAGATATTTCTGTCCCAAGAAACTGTCCTGTGAATTGTAGGCTGTCTAGCGGCATCACTGGCCTCTACCCACTACATGCTAGTAACGTATAGTGTGACACACCAAAAATATGACACCACCAAAACTGTCTCCAGACATTGCCAGATGTCTCTTGGGGGACAAAATTGTCCCTGGCTCAGAACCAGTGCCATGATGCACAGTAAATTATTCTCTGGTTCAGGGAGGATGAAAAAACAAAAAACTGAAAATAAAACCTGGCTGGAAAAGTGTTTCTGGTTTTGTGAGGCCCAAGGAGTCCGGAAAAAATCTGTAATAATACTTTTGCACAAATAGAAGAACACATGATTAGTCGTGCCACAGTGATAGAATACCTTGACCTTAGGCAAGTGACTTACTGTTTCCTCATCTATAAATATGGATAACAATAATGCCCATCTCACAGGGTTAATGGAAAGATCAGTTCATTTTATGTAAAGTACTTGAAAGAGTAACTGCAATGTAATAAAGCACTTAATGCTTTATACTGATAGAGAGATATCTAATCTATCAGTCTTATACTAGTACCATTATTTTCTTGCTTGAGTAGGATAATGTAACAGTAGTTCTAAATAATTTAATCCAACTGAAGACTTTAGGTAATAGTCACCATAGAGAGTGCTATAAACCTTTGACAGAGTAGGTAGAAAGTGAATTTTACTGGCGTGTGCCTGTGCATATGTTGTATAATTTAGATTTTGCTTCTTCCAAAAGGCATGAGATTGTTCACAATACATACACATAATATAAACAATGCTATTAAAATAGAGATAAGAATGAACATTCCAGACATGTAGAAATAGAAATAAAAATTATCCCTTTCTAGTGTTTTAGCGTGGCCAACCATTAATAATCTAGAAGTTTTAAAAGCAAACCCATTTTTCACACTTTAGCACTCATATGAAAGCTGATGGTGACAAACCTCAGATCCTCATTGTCAAGAGGAGAGGGAATTATTGTGTTTTGTCTGTGGGTATCATTCTTTCCCAATTGGATCAGATCCTGAGAGACTAAATATTCCTGGACTCAATGTCTCTAAAGAAGTTCTCTGGCATTTTGATGATTATGCCTGTAAGAAAAATAAAGGAACAGGCTTTGTCCCAAATGAAGATATCTAAACACACACACACACACACACACACACACACACACCCCTAATGAAGATATCTAAACACACACACACACACACACACACACACCCCTAATGAAGATATCTAAACACACACACACCTATAAACAAATATTAGTTGTCTTTCAATGAAACCTGGATCCCAAACTCACAAAATGATTCAAAGAAATTTTGACCCAGAAATTTCTGCTGGGATAGAATCTCCCTCCCTCCTTCCTTCTCTCTCAATCTCTCTCTCTCTTTCACCCCCCCCCCATAAATGATTATTAGTTGTCTTTCAATGAAACCTGGATCCCAAACTCACAAAATGATACAAAAAAATTTTGACCTAGAGATTTCTGCTGGAGTAGAATCTCCCTCCCTTCTTCTTTCTCTCTCAATCTCTCTCGCTTTCTCTCTCTCTCTCTCACACACACACACACACACACACGCTATTAATAGTGGTTAGGAGAAAGGGAATCGGAGAACTTGAGAGGGTTGCAGGACTGCTCCGAACACAGCCGCAGGTGCAGCGCCCGCCTGGCCTCCGAAGCCTTCAGCCCCACTATCCAGGGCCTCCGGTGACTGGGGGTCAGCGCGCGGCTGGACAGCAGGGAAATTCCAGACCACTCCTGAGGACCCAGGGGCCCCTAGGGACAGGGGGTCGGAACCCGGTACAGAGCGGACGGAAGTAGAGACGGCGCGAGCCGGGGCGGCGACAGCAGCGCTCGGGATCCGTTGCCTTCGGGTCCCCTGGGCTGCAGGACGCGGTGGCTCTGAGCAGGAGCGCGAGCGCTTCCCCCCCCTCCTGCAACCACGCGCGGCGCGCCGGGATCCGCGGGGTCCGCCCGCCCCCTCCTCCCACGCGGGCCTTGCGGGGCCGCTCTCCCCTGCAGCCCCGACCAAGGCGCGGGCCTCGGCGCGCGGGACCGAGATCGACACGCGCTTGAGCCGCGCCAGCTGCGCCGCGCTCCCGGCCACAGGTTTGCCCCGCACCGGCCAAGTTGCGAGTGGGGAGCCTCTCCGGGCTCCGGGAGAGCGTCCCTGCTTCTCGCTCGGGCTGGTCCCGGCATGGCCGGCCCGGGAGCATCGCCCTACGTCTGGGGGTGGCTGCTGCTCGGCGGTTGCCTTCTCGCCGGAGCCCAGGTAAGAGCAGGTGCCCCGCGACACCTGCTTCCCGGAGCCTCCGGACTCGGCGTTAGGGAGACGGAGACCGAGGCGCACGGGCTCACGCTAACACATCCAGACACACACACACACACACACACACGCATCTCTCAGGGTTTGACAGGCATTTAGTGGAGCTGCAAAGATATATTTTAGGTTGAGTGTCCTGGGGTGGGTACCATTCAGACCAGCGTTTTGGCATCTGCAAAGTAAGGGGATATTTAATTTACAACCGGTTCTGGATCAGGAGGGCGAGACTGCGAGGTGAACGAACTTTTCTTGCCCTTAGACTCCTTGGTTCCCGTTTAATTAATCCAAATTATTTTTGTTGGCTGGCAATTTACTGTCACTTTTGAGAACTTAAACTTCTAGGATCGATAGTAACTACTGACTGAAAGGATAACTGGCTCTCCCTGATAGAGAGTCACATATCATTAAAGCGAAGAGACTTGATAGGACAAAAATACAGTGTTAAGTAAAGCTCAGTTTGTTAATGTTAAGAGTGTTAGTTGTCATGTCATGCTGCTAATACTTAGCGATTTTCTGGGTGATCTTTTAGAATAGGACCCTTCTAATGTGCAAGTCACAATTCAACCTCACATTTTTTTTGAGCCAAATAAAATATGGGGTTTACACTCAGCTTTTCCGATGAGCTGTATGGAAATGCGTATAGTGATGGGTGTAATGCAGTGTAAGAGCCCTGTGAATTTGAACTGTATCAACGTTATTTCTCTCTTCTGTTCAGCAGGGGGCGCCCCTTGACCGTCAAATGGAGCCCCAAGTTTTTTCGTTTTAAATTCTTTAACCATGAGAAAATTAAGGCATCGATTTATGTACTAATAGTATCTAAACTTAATACTATATTCTTGGCTCTCAGATGATCAATTTAAATGTCAATTATCCTAAAAGCGCAATTTAAAAAATTATTATTATTATTATTATTTACCACATGGCCACATATGTTAACGGAAAAAGTGCCTTGCCCGGCTCAATACTGGGCTTTACCTAGCATGACTGGGATGTTTAACGCAAACTTGTTATGTTAAAAAATCAAACAGTATGTGTATTATACATTGACTAATAATAGCAATGGATACTTGAAAGTAGGGTATGCTCAAACCTGAAAAATTTCACCAAGGTAACAGAAGGAATATGAGCAAATGGAAAAAAAAAAAAAAAGAAATCCTAAGGATTTGGTGACAGTTATGGAACTCTGGTGATCTCTAATGTACGTCCTGCATTTCTGTCTCATTAAGGTATTTGAATAATATGCTTAAAAACATTGCTTCCTTGTATAAGGGGCAAATGAATTGTAATCGTTTATTTTATTACGTGTTCCAGATTACTTTTTTTAAGGGAATGGGGAGATATTGATTAGCACAACAACAAAATATCACTATGAGATTGTGGGTAGAATATTTCTTTTACTTTTAGTTTTCAATAAAACACTCAGGACATTGGACACTTTTCTATAATTTTAAACCAAGTTTTCTCAACCTTGGCACTCTTGACATTTTGGGCCATATAGTTCTTTGTTGTGGGGACTGTCTTGGACCTTGTAAGATATTTAGCAGCATTCCTATCCTCTCCACTAGATGCCAGTAGCATGTCCCGTCGTCCCATCCCCTCTTCCCCCCGCCCCTGCCCAGTTGTGACAACCAAAAAATGTCTCTAGATGTTGCCAAATGTCTCTTGGGAGGCAAAATCAGCCCTGGTTGAGATACATTGCTTTAAATTGACTTCCATTTATGTTTATAAATTAAGAATGTATGAAATGATAGTTTGTGGTAACACATTACATTTTTGGCCCTTTAAGCAAAATCTGAAGGTTAAAATAAAATGATTTACATTGACATGTTGACACCTTCTCTGATCTTCAGTCTGTTCATCTTCATTCCCAGCTAATATGTATATTAAATTTAGAAAATATATTGATAGAACAACAAATGGAATGTATCAAAGCAGAACAGCTTGTGTAGAACAAATGTTTCATATTTAATAAACATTGGATCACATCACAAAATAGATAATATAGACTAGTACCCATCAATTGTTTTCAAAGATCCCTGTCGCTTTTGGTTGATGAAGGTGTGCAGTTCAAAACTCATGTGTTCACGTATCAAGTGTCATTACAGTGCCCAGTAATACATTTCTTAAAGTCAGATTATCCCATGGGAATGGGGAGCACTGTATAAGTATGTGTAGTATTTTGTTTGCTGTGTCAGTGGGTCCTTCTGGACACAGACTCTGAGATGGAATCAGCTGTACCGTAGGTTTACTGGGGAGGAATACCTGTGAAAGAGAAAAGAGTGAGAAAGTAGATTTGGACAGGGAGAACCTCAGACTAGGATGCAAATCTGGCAAAGTCTTGGCCAACCTCATGGAGAGCTCGGAGTAAAGGTTGCCCATCAGAGGAGTCCCATGTGGCGATAAATGGCCAGATCCTGGTACTCCGACTGTGGTTTGCTCATTAGTTCAGCACTGTTTATATCATGTGCGCTTGGCTCCAAGGCTGAGACAGATGGTTGAAAGTACTGCAGCTGGAGGCTGTCAGGCAACCACACTCCTTACAGACAAATAGTTGGTTCTTTCTGGAAGGACTGTGCCAGTGGTGTGTCTCTGTGTCTGCCTTCCTTTCAAGATTATCAAGGGACAATGCTGGTTTTGCTGGGCTCGAGAATGGGCTGACCCCATGTAGATTCAGTCACCTTCTGCAGGCTCCGTGGCTGCAGATCAGTGTGACTCTCACAGAGTCCGTGCCTGCAAGTGGGTACAAACCCATCACCCTGACTAGAGAAAATTCCCAGAAGACCATGACATATTGAGGGGAAGTATGTAAGTTCCATACAGTACTAGGTGTGAACAGATATGCATGGGCAGGTTTTGTTTTTCAGTCATCATTCATTTTTTTGCCCGAGTGGAATATCAACACTGTCATGGACATTCTGATGTGGGGAAAGGAGCAGTAACCTGGGAACCCAAAAGCCACATTCAATTTCCTCCTCTGGAAACATGCAACCTCCTTGGGCATGAAACTTGATGTCTCTACTCTTACTCTGTTCAGTGAGAAGGCTTAGCTCTACTGACCTTCCAGTGTGCAGATTCAGAGACCATTGGGGAATCAGAAATCTCATACTTGGGGGGAGGGGGTGATAATCAGTGATAATATTTATTTACCTACCAAGTACCAAATACTGTGCTAAGCACTTTAATCTATTATTATCTCATTTAATTCTCATAGTAACTTTGTGAGATAGGCACCATAATTTTTCATTTCATAAGTGAGAAAATGGGGCTAAGATGTGTTAGGTAATATTCTCAGGTCACACAGCTAACAAGTAGAATAGTCATGATTCACAACCTGGCTTCCGCCCTGGAACCCACCCCTCAGATTGGTGTCCTCACTGTGGATATCATTTAGGCACGGCTTAGCTAAATTATGTCTATATAGCCCTCTGTCCCAACAATATCCACCCCTGTGTATATATCCCGAGGAATTTCTTAGACAAGTTCATAATGGTTATTGCAATAATTCTGTGGTGTTGGGGTCAACTTGGGTGTTCATAATGGGGTACACTAGGCAAAATAAAAAGCAGTAGATTCAGGGGCACCTGGGTGGCTCAGTCGTTGGGCATCTGCCTTCGGCTCAGGTCATGATCCCAGTGTACTGGGATCGAGCCCCGCATCGGGCTCCCTGCTCAGCGGGGAGTCTGCTTCTCCCTCCCCCACTCCCCCTGCTTGTGTTCCCTCTCTTGCTTTCTCTCTCAATGTCAAATAAATAAAATCTTAAAAAAAAAAAAAAAGCAGTAGATTCAATGTACACAAAACAGCATGTATGAGAGCTTCCAAACAGGATAAGCTATAGCATATAAACAATGAGATATATTACATAGTACCGTTTACATACATTTCAATACATGTACATAAAGCAGCAATACATACTGTCTAAGCATCCAGATAAGAGATATATGTGTATATAAATTTCACATAAGTGGTTGCATATGGGGAGGTAGAGAAGTAGAAGTGGGGTCTAGAGAGAAAAGGGGAGATAGGTAGATAGATAAATAAATAAGCCTACAGCCATATCTCAATCTCTGTGTCAATTGGAGAGTGTGGTGATAGCAGGTGGAACTAGCAACAAGCCATCATTGGTAGATTTAAGAATGAGGACATCATTAGGATGTAGGCAGCTTCTCCAAGATGGTAAGCTCAGGGACTGTTCTTAGCGAAATCAAACTGAAACTTGACTGCTGATTATGTCTGCATCATGCCTATTTCCATAAGCACTACTGTAGTTAAAGAGCCAGTGGTTGGTTTGTTCTCCTTTCCTACTGACAGCCAGGACAGTTTTCATTTGTCTTCCAGGCATGGGGAAGCCTTGTGTCCTGGAGGCGGTGGACTTCTCTGTGGCTGCACTAATTTCAGGTAGAATCCTCAGCCTCGGCAGCCTAGAAGCTGCAAGATAGAAGGGAGCTAGGTGTGGCCTTTTCCTGTTGCACAGAGAGGTTTCACTTCCTTGGAACTTCCTCAATTCTTCATGAATAAAAATAGAACATTTTCAACTAAAATTCACACATTCCATTTGTTTTCCTGTCTTTTTTTTTTTTTTTAATCTTTTATTTATTTGACAGACAGAGAGAGACCAGGACCCTGGGATCATGACCTGAGCTGAAGGCAGACGCTTAACGACTGAGCCATCCAGGTGTCTCTGTTTTCATTCTTGAGCTTCAGTTGGTTTTGTCATCCATTAGAATCCATGTTCGTTCTTTCCCCTGTGTTTGGGTTTTGTCTTCTCCCTGAGTTATTCTTTAGATCTTTTAATGGAAGTGTGACTTTAGGCAGCCCAGGGTACCTTCTGAGCCTCCATTTCCTCCAATCAAAAGTGACGGTGATGATGGTGTTTATCTCATGGCACATGGGAATACTGAATTGAAAAGTGTGCAAACACACAAAAGCCTTAAGGTGTTGGATAATGAAAATGCCAGCTCTTTTCTATTAGTAGATTAATTAAGGGCTATTTAATGGGATGATTATTAGATTGAGATTATTTCTAAACACAATTGGGAGCCACTGAAGACTTTTAAATGGTGTGTGTGTGTGTGTGCGCGTGCGTGCGTGTGTGTATCTTGCAGGGTTATTCTGTCTCCAACACTGTTCCTTCTATTCCTTACAGTTTCTCCTTCAGAACCCAATTGCGTTCTGACAGCACCTGGACATTTTATTTATAGTACTGATAGATGTTATAATTTTACATTTATTGATCTGAGTACTTGATTAATATCTGTCTCCCCCTTTGAAGAAGTCATTCTGAAGACAGAGCAACTAATCAGAAGGCAGTGCAGCTCTTCTGACTGGTGTGTCTTTGTGGAATTGGAGATGCAAGAAAGCAGATGGATTCAAGAGATAGAAGGTACATTCAGCTGGAGGAAGAGTGGATTGGGGCAGATATGATGAATGAAATTTTTAGATAAGCTGAGCGTGAGATGCCTGAGATATTTAGTAGCTGGTTGGAGATTGGATTATAAAGCTTAAGAAAGCTCTGGATTTCGCATCAGCACTTTATAGGGAGTACCTGAAACCACATGTGTGAATGATATTCTCAGTGAGGGTATAATGGAAGTAAAAGGACTGGTTAACTTGCTTATAGAGGGTATGCAGATAGGTTTTCTGGAAGATTACCCCTAAATTGTAAATTCACAGGGAAAAAGGGGCTAATAAACAATTTGAAATACCCTGTGACAATCAGCGTGGTATCTTTGGGTAGTAGGTTCTGCATAAATGTTTGAATAAGCTCATTTGTATTTTTTTTTTCATTTTAAGAAAATTCATCCTCTTTGATCCCACTTGGAACTCAAGTCTCTAATCATTTACACCTGTTTTAATTTTAAAAAGGTCACTCTATTCTAAGAGGCAGAGGTCACGGAACCTGCATCTGGTCATGGAGATGGAGGGAAAAGTGCTGTTGGTCTCTAAGAGAGTTTGGTGTTTCCAGAGCTCTCTTGTCCTAATAACTGATAAAGCAGGCTCAGTGTTGAGCTTGACAGTTGTTCTATTGGCTGGTGGAATTTTGTAGATGCTCAAAGAAAGTAAATCGTAAGTTTCTGCAGGGGGAAGGAGGTATATAAAATGGTTAAGATTATGAAACTTGATATCAGAACTGGATTTGGGATCTACATTTCCTACTCTTTAGCTGTTACTAACATCTCAAAAACTCAGTTTCTTCATTTGAAAAATGGGGATAACCTAATGCTAAATTCATTGAGTTGGTATGTGGATTATATACCATGAAAACCTCAGGAGAAGCATTTAATGCATTACCTGTCACAGAGTTTGCTCACTCTGTTAGCCATTACACGTGCTATTATCCTCATCATCATCATTTCTATATTTTTCTAATTAGCTATTGCTGGTATAGAGAATTGATTATTTTTATTTACTGATTCATACCTACCAAGTTTATTCCAAAGCAGTAACAATTTTCTTCAATAACTGTATCTGTTATTTCTTTTTATCCTTTGTCTTATCTTACTGCATTAACTAGAACTCCCAATGTAGTGTTGAATGGTAGTAATTATTACAGGCATCTTATCTGGTTTATTTCTTCAATGGGACTGCTTCTAAAGATTTATCAAGTGTGGTATTTGCTCATGTTCATCAGTGCTAATTTTATTAAGTTGTTTAATGGAAGGCTAGTGTGGGAAGTTCTGAATTATATCATGTATAATTTTTATTTTAAAGTCATAAATGATATGCTATTTCTTTTTTTTAGAAGATTTTATTTATTAATTTTAGAGAGAGACAGCGTGAGAAGGAGGGGCAGGGGGAGAGGGAGAGAGAGAATCTCAAGCAGACTCCACACTAAGTGTGGAGTCTGACACGGGGCTGGATCCCAGGACCCCGTGATCATGGCCTGAGCTCAAACCAAGAGTTGGACACATAACTGTGCCACCCAGGTGCCCCTGGTATGCTATTTCTTTAAAAATATACCATATTAATTGTTTTGATGTTCTGCAACAGATAGTGGATTACTTGAGGGCAAGAAATGATTCTTTTTTAAAAAATTTTTTATTGTTATGTTAATCACCATACATTACATCATTAGTTTTAGATGTAGTGTTCCATGATTCATTGTTTGTGCATAACACCCAGTGCTCCATGCAGAACGTGCCCTCTTTAATACCCATCACCAGGTTAACCCATCCTCCCACCCCCACCCCTGTAGAACCCTCAGTTTGTTTTTCAGAGTCCATCGTCTCTCATGGTTTGTCTCCCCCTCCAATTTCCCCCCCTTCATTCTTCCCCTCCTGCTATCTTCTTCTTCTTTTTTTTTTCTTAACATATATTGCATTATTTGTTTCAGAGGTACAGATCTGTGACTCAGCAGTCTTGCACACTTTTCTACAGCATATAGTACCTAGTAGATACTCATGAAATATTGGTAAGTGTTTGCATGATCATAGGTAGAAGACCTATTATATATTGCTGCTTGAATTAGCAAATAAGTCAAATACTCTTGTTAGTAACAAGATACATATTGTTAACATACTTAAAAACCTAGCAAACAAACAAAATGTTGCTTAATACTATCTGGCTAAATATTTATGTGACTAGATGGGAACAGACTTCTTTGTGTAATTAAGGTAAACTTCTGCCTCTTCTTTATGAAACCATTTACATCAAATTGCAAACTGGCTACAATTTCTTAAATGAGAATAATGTATACTTCTTGTCACTTTCCTTACTTATATCATCAGGCTAGATCTGTTTTCTATGAGAAAAAATTTTTTAGTTTTTTTTTAAATACACTTTCGAGAGCAAAGATTATGTTTAACAATGCATTTAAACCAATTTTGTGGGCATGAGATATGTCTAAGCTTGCATATTCTTCTGCCTACACCACGGGAGAATCTGCCTTCAGAAAGGCGCTCATGCATATAATGAGCACCAAGGTGGAACTTCTCCTCTCAATATATATTCTGGCATCTTATTTCCTAGATGAATAAAGTCTGTAAGACATGACATCCAGAAGCTTTTGGGTAGTCATGTAAGCAAAACTTAAACACAATTTTCATGTTGATTAATTGAACTTATAGATATCTGAAAAACTAGAAGAAACCATAAGGAGACACGTGGGGCTTTCCTGCAGTCTTAAAAATGTCTTTTAAAATCAATCCAAAAGACACAGCATGCTGTTTCCCACCAGATTGGTAATATATTAGTAATGGCATTTTGTTTGTGAGTTTATCACATTTTTTACCACTCATGCTAATAGTGTAGTAAGTGTCCAAGAGTCATACTGTCGCTCCTGACCTACCTGAGGAAGATGTTGGCTACATCTATTTCCTCAATTTTGGTGATGGTATCGTAAGTGTTTGCATATGTCCAAACCCATCAAATTGTACCCATTAACTATATGTAGTTCTTTGTATTTCTTTTTTTTTTTTAAAGATTTTACTTATTTATTTGAGAGAGAGAGAGAGAGAGAGAGAGAGTGTGTGTGTGTGTGTGTGTGTGTGCATGCAAACTGGGGCGGGGGGTGGTTGGAGGGGGAGGAGTGGAGGGAGAGGGACAAGTAGACTCTGCACTGAGCATGGAACCCGATGTGGGGCTTGATCCCATGACCCTGAAATCATGACCTGAGCCAAAACCAAGAGTTGGATGCTTTAACTGACTGAGCCACCCAGGCACCCCTAGTTCTTTGTATTTCAATAAAGCTGTTAAAAAAAACCAGAACACCTTACTTAACAAACAAAAAAACCCATCCAAACAGGGCAAAATGGGTAAGGTGGTCAATGGTACAAACTTCCAGTTTTAAAATAAGTAAGTCATGAGGGTATAATGTGCAGCATGATGACCACAGTTATAACACTGTATTGCATATTTGAAAGTTGCTAAGAGAGTAGATTTTAAAATTTCTCATTACGAGAAAAAAATTTTGTAAATATATGGTAACAGATGTTAAATGGACTTATTGTGATGATCATTTCACGATATATACAAATATCAAATCAGTATGCCTGGAAATAATACAATGCATTACACATCAATTACATACCAATTAAAACACAACAATAAAAAACCTGTAACCTTCTATTCATGACAATTCAGTTCAGCAAGTACTTTGAGGGTCTCACATGTGCTGGACACTGTGATAATCACTGGAAATAGAAACAGAGTCAAACACATGCCCACCTTTTCAAACAGATCATGTTCAGTATTCTTAGAAAGATTTCTACATTTGAATTAATGTTTAATACAACCTTTGGGTGATGATGATTCCTTTGGGAGGGAAGTCAACTTGATAAGACACTGTATTGTTGGATGGCTGCCTTTTATGTCTATCCCCTCATCTGTCCAAAATTTGTGTCCCAGACTACACTGATCTCACACAGTCTCGTCAAATATAGCTCTTTCCTGCTCCCCCCCACCCCTGGCCCGCTGGGTTAAGTTTTATTTTACCTCCAGTAAGACCATGTGGACTCTCACTTCTCACTGATTTAGAACCTCTTTATTATTCCCAGATCTACTGACTAAATTCCTCATTCCATGTTACCTTTTCCTACTACCTGCACACCATTACACATTCATCCATCTAAAAACAGTCACACCTCGACCTCCTCTTTTTTATCCATACAGCTAGCTGTGTGTGATAGGTGGTTACAGCCTTATGTCAGAAATTAGGGAAACCAAAGTTTCATTCCAGCATTCATCCCTTTTTTGAGAGGTCACAGAAAGTTCTCATAGTAATTTTTCATTATTCTCTTAATATACATGCATAATTGTTATAGCTCATGAGTGCACAGAGTTTCTACTATGTGAAGCTTACCTTATCGTTTCTTGACCTTATTATTAATGGTGATTTTACCTCATTGCTTTTGCTCAAAATTAGCCTTCTCATTCCCATTGAATATCAACCATGTTATTTTTCCCAGCCATTGTTCTTTCTCGGGATCCCACAGCCATGCCTTGTGACAGATGTGTTGCCTGGGTGGTGACACGATAGATACAGATGGATGGGATGTTTTCACTGCCATTTGGCCTGCAGCCTGATTTTCTGTATCTCAAATTCTGGTTGCCAACTGCCTGAAGGAAACAATCATCTTCTTGATGATTTGTTACATCCCCAAACAGGCCAACATTGTTTGTTAGGGTGGGGGTAGCTTATTTATTTTGTATTGTGTTTCATTTTTTTTTTTGGTTGTACAATGTGATTCTTTTAAAGGTGTACAACACAATAATTTAATATATATATATATGCACATTATGAAATGATTATCATTATCAAGTTAATTAACACACCTATCACCTCACTTTGTGTGTGTGTGTGTGTGTGTGTGTGTGTGTGTGTGGTGAGAACACTTAAGATCCACAGGCTTACCCTGGAATACTGCAGGTTTGGTTTCAGACCACTGTAATAAAGTAAATATTGCAAGAAAGTGAGTCAAATAAATTATTGGGTTTCCCAGTGAATATAAAAATTTTATTTATACTATATTGTAGTCTATTAAGTGTGTAATAGCATTATGTCTGAAAAAAATGTACATATCTTAATTTAAAGTACTTTATTGCTGAACAAATGCTAACCATCACTTGAGATTTCAGTGGGTCATAATCACTGATCACAGATCACCATAAGAAATACGGTAACTGGGGAGGGTATGTGCTCTGGTAAGCGCTGTGAATTGTTCAAGACTGTTGAATCTCAGATCTGTACCTCTGAAACAAATAATACATTATATGTTAAGAAAAAAAAAAAGAAGAAGAAGGTAGCGGGAGGGGAAGAATGAAGCGGGGGAAATCGGAGGGGTAGACGAACCATGAGAGACGATGGACTCTGAAAAACAAACAGGGTTCTAGAGGGGAGGGGGGTGGAGGATGGGTTAGCCTGGTGGTGGGTATTGAGGAGAGCACATTCTGCATGGAGCACTGGGTGTTATGCACAAACAATGAATCATGGAACACTTCATCTAAAACTAATGATGTAATGTATGGGGATTAACATAAGAATAAAAAAAAAGTGGTATACAGTTATACTTCTGCAGTAAAATGAACATGTGAATATATATCAAATATAAAGTATTCAGTAAAATTCAAGTGGTGTTAGTCAAATAAAAAAAAAAAAAGAAATATGGTAACACATGAAAGAGTTTGATATATTGGGAGAATTACCCAAATGTGACACACAGACATGACCTAAGCAAATGCTGTTGGAAAAATGACATCGATAGCCTCATTTGGTGCAGGGTTGCCACCGCCCTTCAATTTATAAAAAAAAAACCACGCAGCATCTGAGAAGTGCAATAAAGCAAAGTGCAGTAAAATGGGGTATGCCTGGTTTTGAAATCCTGTATTTCCCCATTCAAAGCAAATCTTCAGCTTTTCTGTGTTCATAGAAAACTTGCCAAATTCTTGGTGTGGAATGATTTCGAAAACCATTTTAGATACTAGCTAGTTAGGTTTTTAAGTAACTAAAGCTTTTGGGCCAATTTTGCTGAGATTTGAAAATGGAGCTTTTGATTTGAGGTTGCATGTTGCACACACCTGCCTGGGTGCACAGTTCTGAACTTGGCTAATTCTGAATTTGTGTTTTGATGCAACTTTCTGTAAAATAAGTAAATTGAGGAAGATACACACAGTTGCTTCAGTGAATTGCCAAGGGAGTTATTTTAAATTAGCTGATGATTAATAGTTGACAATTAATCTCTTGCTTGGGAGATCTGGTAATGGGTGGAAATTTAAAAATTGTCAGTTCTAATTGGTTTTCTTTTAGAAGATAGGAAATCTTTCATATTTATAGAAGCCTATAAATTATGGGGAACTATCTAATGCATGATTTCTTTTGCACTCAAATTCTTTGCCAAATAGTCTTAATATATTTGAACTTAATTTAGCTCAAATTAATAGATTTAATTGCATTTATTTATTTTTTATTATTTTTATTTTTTTTTAAGATTTTATTTATTTATTTGAGAGAGAGAGAATGAGAGACAGAGAGCACGAGAGGGAAGAGGGTCAGAGAGAGAAGCAGACCCCCTGCTGAGCAGGGAGCCCGATGTGGGACTCGATCCCAGGACTCCAGGATCATGACCTGAGCCGAAGGCAGTCGCTTAACTGACTGAGCCACCCAGGCACCCGATTTAATTGCATTTAATTTAAAATTTAGTTGGTCTCTCTCTGTCATGGTTATAATCATTAAACTAAACACAATTCACGGGACGCCTGGGTGGCTCAGTCGTTGGGCATCTGCCTTCAGCTCAGGTCATGGTCCCAGGGTCCTGGGATCAAGCCCCGCATCGGGCTCCCTGCTTGGTGGGAAGCCTTCTTCTCCCTCTTCCACTCCCCCTGCTTGTGTTCCTTCTCTCGCTGTGCTTCTCTCTGTCAAATAAATAAATAAAATCTTAAAAAAAAATACAATTCACTAAAAACTCTTTATTACACAAATGAAGAAAATATTTTGAGAAAATTGTAGATTCACATGTAGTGTAAGAAATAATACAGGGATAGTATATACCTTTTACCCAATTTCTCCCTGTGTGACATCTTTTGTAACTATAATACAATAGCCCAAGCAGGAAATTGATATTGATATAATCCAACTACTTAATTCAGCTGTCACTGGTTTTATATGTATTCGTTGGTATGTGTGTGCATTTAGTTTTATGCAGTTTTTATCAGATGCACAGATGCCCTTCACCATCACCATAGTCAAGATACAGAACGGTTTCAACACAGGAATCCCTCCTGCTACCTTTCCGTAGCCACAACCTCTTCCTTCTACCTTGTCCCCTGCTCTCTCCAATACCTGGCAACCACTAATCTGTTTTCCATCTCTATAATCATTAGATGAGTTAAAAAATTAACTATGCTTGGTTTCTAAGTAGTAATTGGACCTCTGTGAATACCTAATAAATTCATGTGGTTAAAATGAAAGAGAAAGAGTGGATGATAGGTGTGAAGGATGATCATTCTATGTGATCACTCTCCTAATGCTGAAATCCTAACTGATTTTGAATGAGACCACAGATAGATCCATTGTATTCTTAAAATATTTTCAGTTTGCTTCTTGCATGAACAGGGTCATGGAAGTTTTATAATTTCTGCCTAATGTGCAAAATGGACTGGTCTTTAGATTTAGTTCTGAATTAGAGGTCAGTTTGTGAAAGGATTAAAAAATTTTAGAAATATGGACATTTGTGTTTGGGTTGTGTGTATGTGTGTGTGTGTGTGTCTGTATGTGTGTGAGCATTTATGCTGCGTGTTTTATCCATATAACTTGTTTTATTTTGAATTAAAAAAGGACAAATGGGGAAACACTTTCATAGTTGGTGTTTTAATTAAAGGTGGGTGGTTCAATATTTTCCAAAGTTATCAGATTATTATAACAGAATCATTTTCTCTATTCAAACCCAATATTATAGACAATAAATTCTAAATAATTAAAAATATGTTTCATTCTCAAATTCACTTCACAATATAAAAACTTCAGCTACTCTCAAGGGAATCATACTCTTGAAATGAAATCAGTATTTAAGTAAAGTAAAATAAAATATTAATAGGTCTGTATGAACTTTTTTGAGGCCTGTGTAAAAATATGGAGTAAAAAGTTAATAAAACTGATCTATTATTTGGCTCATTAATACTAGACTTTATGACCAATCCTGAATTCCAAACAGAATTCCTTATTATAGACCAGCTCACCTTTCTCTTCGGACTGTGGAAAGTAGAATGTCCAGAGAAATTTATTCTCTTTAAACATATTCTTTCAATCCTTTCTGAATTAGAGTCAAATTTGGTATATTAATATTACAATAATTTTCTAAGAAGGCATTATATGCATTAAGGAAACTTCACTTTATAAAGGAAATGTTTTTGCAAAATTATAAAATAGTCGTATTTTAACATTTCTTATTTACCTTTGTTTTTTACAACAACCTTGTGGCAAATCATCATGTACTAAAATGAAGTAATATTTTTATATATATTGTGTTTTTTCAAGTTAGGACACATTGATTATTTTGAAAAAAATTAACTTATTCGGATAATTGTAGATTTATATGTAGTTGTAAGAAATAATACAGAGAGAGCCCTGTACCCTCTACCCAGCTTCTCCCAGTGGTAACATCTTACAAAAGCATAGTGCAATATCATTACCAGCTTATTGACATTGATAGAGTCAAGATACAGAACTTTTCCATCTCCAAAAGATTCTCCTTCTGTTGCCATTCTATAGACACACATCTCCTCCTCCTCAACCCCAAGGCAACCACTAATCTGTTCTCCTTTTCTATAATTTATTGCATGTCTTCTCTCTTTTTTTCCCTTTGTTCACTTACTAGAAGTTTGTCAATTTTATTATCTTTTCAAAGACCTAACTCTCTGTTTCATTGATATTCTCCACTGTTTTTTTTAATTGTATTGATTTCCATTTTTATCTTTATTATGTCCTTCTTTCTATTTGCTTTGGTTTTAGTTTGCTCTTCTTCTTGCAGGTCCTTGAGGTGGGACATTATGTTATTGATATGAGACTTTTCTTCTTTTCCAATATAGGTATTTAGTGCTGGAAATTCCTCTTAGCATTGTCTTAGTTGTGCCTTACGCATTTTGATATTTTGTATTTTCATTTTCATTCAGTTAGTATATTGTTTTGATTTCCCCTGAGACTTCCTTTTTGACCCATGGATTATTTAGAAGTATGTTGTTTAGTTTCCAAGTGTTTGGAGATTTTCCTGTTATCTTTCTGTTTTTTTTTTTTTTTTAAAGATTTTATTTATTTATTTGACAAAGAGAGTTAGTGAGAGCAGGAACACAAGCGGGGGAGTGGGAGAGGGAGAAGCAGGCTTCCCGCCGAGCAGGGAGCCTGATGCGGGGCTCGATCCCAGGACCCTGGGATCATGACCTGAACCGAAGGCAGACGCCCAACGACTGAGCTACCCAGGCGCCCCTATCTTTCTGTTTTTGATTTCTGGTTTGAACCCATTGTGTCTGAGAACCTACTCTGTATGATTTCAGTTCTAAACTTGTTGAGATCTGTTTTATGGCCCGGGACATGGTCTGCCTTGGTATATATTCTGTGAGCACTCGGAAAGAATGAGTACTCTGCCTTGTTGAGTGAAGTGTTCTGTAAATGCCTATTAGATCCTCTGAGTTGATTGTGTTGTTGAGTTCTTCTATATCTTTGCTGCTTTTCTGTCTCATTGTTCTATCAATTGAGCAAGGAGTATTGAAGTTTCCAACTATAATTGTGGACGTATCTATTTCCTCTTTCAATTCTCTCAATGTTGATTTCATATATTTTTCTGTTTTTTTTTTTTTTTTAAAGATTTATTTATTTATTTTAGAGAGAGAGTGAGAGTGTGTGGGCCAGAGGGAGAAGGAGAGAGAGAATCTCAAGCAGACTCCCCACTGGGCACAGAGCCCCACGTGGGGATCCATCTCATGACCCTGAGATAATGACCTGAGCTGAAACCAAGAGTCATTTGCTTCACTGACTGAGCCACCCAGGCGCCCATATTTTTGTTTTTTGTTGTATACACTTTTAAGATAGCTATGTCTTTTATTGGTGGAATGACACTTTTATCCTTATATAATGTCCCTCTTGGTCTCTGGTAGTTTTGTTTGCTCTGAAGTCTACTTTATCTGGTATTAATATAATCGGGGAAATGAGGGTGTCAGTAGAAGTTTAGGTTCCCCAGGCAGCTTCTGTTGACACCCAAGGTGGGGAGCTCCTTGTTGCTGATGGGTGGGGATATGAGTTCTACTCCCCACGTGGTCTCCGCTGACACCACAATGGGATGGCCTCATTGCTAGGCTGACTCCCTACTTGGTCTTTTCTGACAGCACCCCAAGGAGGGGTACCTTTTAACTGCCAGCAGGGGGTGGAAGTCCAGGCTCCCTACATGGTCTTCACAGACACCTAAGGGGTGATGGGGAATGTTACAGACCAGTGTGGGTGAATGTCCTGGCTCTCTACCTCGCTCTGAAACCACTCTGGAGAGAGTATAGGGTCACCTCCTTACAACCCACTAAGGGTGGATCTCCACTTGGTCTTTGCTGGTTTCAGTTGGGATAGAACTGCAGTGTTTTTTCTGTGGTGTTTGGCTTAGGTCAAGCTGTTATTAATGTAAAAGTTTTCTGTCTATTCAGGCAGTCCCTTTCCTTCCTTGCTGTAGAGAGCATGGTTTTCTTGAGGCTTTTTTTTTTTTTTTTTGGTCAGTGTCTGTTGGTGTTTCAGAGTTGCCAGCTTTTCAACTCCACGTCCCAAATACATAAAGCAAAAAACAAAAACAAAAACAAAAAACCAAGAGAATTTACCATTGTGTTGTTCTTTGGGATCTGAGGTCCCTAGCGGGTCTGCTTTCTGCTCTTTGCCTTTCAGAATCATCTCATGTTCATTTTATATATAATGTCCAGAGTTTTTAGTTGTACTTACTAGGAGAAGTAGAGAAAAATACATCTACTCCATAATGCAGAAGTGGAAGTTCCAGAATGCTTCTTTTTAAGAATATCTAATTTATGGGTTCATGTTTACTTAAAAATGGAATAAATATGAATATTGAAATTATAAGAATCTGCATATTCTAACGTTAACCCATCAGTATCTATAACAACAACTTTAAGTACTTTCAGTAAAATACAACATTTTATTGCAAATTGTAAATGATCACTTACTCAGAAAAAAATTACTGATTTTTTTTTTTACTAAATGTGCCATTTTATTTTGGATGCAGTTGTTGCCGTTGGAGTGATAGACATTGAACATGAAAACTCCTCTTCTGTTTTAAGTACACTATGATTTACTGTCCCTCTATGGTGAAGAACACTTGTATCTGTAACTAAGGAGGGAGGGAAAGGAATATAAAAGATGTTAAACATTTCCTTCTTCTCCCTTGAAATGACTAAAGAGCAATTTAAAAGATCATGAATTAGCACATTCTAATCAAGTTTGCTCCTGATTAAACTGGCCACATTGTGTAGAGCAAAATATCTGTAGAAGCTATAGTTTGTAATGCTTATGTTCCTGAAAATGTTATCCTGGTAAAAAGATTAATCTGCAAAAAAGAAAACAAAAAATGTATTTATTCAAGTAAAAATGGGCAAGGAACGATTTGCAATGTTCATGTTTGATAACTGAAGTCAGATTTCTCAAAATCAAATTTATAGTTCTGAAACTTGGTCACAGCTTACCCAGCGGTTTCTAGGATTGAAGAAAATAACTACTGAAGTGAAAAAACAAACAAAAACCCAGCCACAAAACAAAACAAAACATGAATGGTGCTTGGCTGTTTCTGGATAATGAATGGGAAGAAGTCAGTTTTATTACCATGCTTACCCAGATGGCTCATAGGCCCACATTTCATTCTCCCTTCTGGATAAGTGAGCTTTTTATGGTTCACTTTTAGTGTAGCTACTTTTAACTCAGGATCTGCGTTGTGTTAGCCTGATGATTAAATTATGATGTGTATTCCAATCCAAAAAATTAGTTTTTGTTTATTCTCTTAGTAGTTCTGCCTTTCTGGTTGAAACTTGAATAGGATGATCTTCACGATTATCTTGTACCTTCAAATATGTTGGTTCTCAAACCCATTAAAGTTAGTGCAAGAACCACAACGGGTTCCTGTGAAACATGGGGATTCCCAGTCACCACCTCCAGAAATAAATTCTGATTCACTGAATCTGATGTGTAGCTTAAGGATGTACATTTTATATGAGCATCAGATTCAGGTGGTCCAGGCACCATGCTTTGAACAAACACCTATGAATATTTTGTCATATTTAAAATAAAATATATTTCATTGAAATGAAGGTTTCCAAAGTAGAATTTCCTCTCCATTACTGGTGGTGTTAAAGCCAAATCTAGGTGAACTCATTCAATAAGAATTAATTATTCACTTGTATGTTAGAAGCACATTCCAGGGTGGGAATGGGTATCAAGGTATCTGGTGAAAGATATCTAGTAGAAAGTTTGACTCAGATAAAAGACTATTCCAGATAGCTGGATATCAGAACTTTAATGTTCAACTGTATAGAATGAGATAATGAAAGATTATATCATGGTTTAAAAAAGAGGTAATGGGAATATTTTTCTGTTTGTATTTTATTCATTTCCACAGCTGGATTTTGATGGCACCATTACTATAGAGGAGCAGATTGTCCTTGTGCTGAAAGCTAAAGTACAGTGTGAACTCAACATCACAGCTCAACTTCAGGAAGGAGGTAAAGGTGCTAAAAATTATGTCTTCTTGTGTCCCTACCCTACCCCAGTCCTCAAAAAGACTCAAATTCCCCTTTTAAGAAGTAGTAGGGTGTTCCTCATCAGTCGTTACATGTTTTCATATGAAGGATCATGTAGCAGAATCATGCTCTTTTCATTTCTTTCTTTTTTTTTTTTTTTAAAGATTCTACTTATTTATTTGACAGAGAGAGACACAGCGAGAGAGGGAACACAAGCAGGGGGAGTGGGAGAAGGAGAAGCAGGCTCCCCGCTGAGCAGGGAGCCCGACGTGGGGGCTCAATCCCAGGATCCCGGGATCATGACCTGAGCTGAAGGCAGACGCTTAACAACTGAGCCACCCAGGCGCCCCACTCTTTTCATTCCTTTAACCACAAGCTCTTCCCTCCCTATGGACAGAATAACTTGCCTGATTTTTGAGTTTCAGAATAGCAGCTGGGCATGTGCACATTGGTCTCTCAGGCCTCTCTTTGGGATCTGTTTGCTTGCAGAGAGCATGCATCCTGGTTTGCCCTTAACCAGGTAGTAAGCTTGGAGGGACAGGCTCTGTTCGTGTGCATATTGCTTGCAGTTTTAGGTAGTATATATGAATATCAGAGGAACAGACAAGCAGGCCTTTTTTTTGTACCTAGGCCCTGTTCTCAAAAAAAATGTTCTTAATAAAATGATTATTTAATTTCCATATGCCTGGCTCTCTATGTAATTTCTTGACTGGTTCCACATTCAAGTGGGGAACTAGATATGTAATTTCTCAGTTAGTTCCAAATTCAAGTGGGGAACTAGAAAAACAAAACGACAACACTACAAGTGAGCTTGTGGTCGCCTTGGTGCACTTGGGTGGCTTACTGTTGTAACTGCTCAGGAGCTTGTGGCTTGTGCTACTTGGGGCCTGGTGATCACTCTCAATCCTTACTGGAGCCATTGAGAAAAGTTATTTATTGGAATCTTTGGAGTAGTAGGTAAGTTACAATGTTTTATATGGGAAAATGCCTTGCCCTTATAGTTGAGTATAATTAATGAATTTTTAAAAAAGGGAGGTGCTATTTACTGAGCTTCCCTCAATTCCCAACAGTCTGAATGCAGCAGATGTCTTTAAAGCTATGCCCTACTAAAATTAACAACTCAGGAAACAACAGATGTTGGCGAGGATGTGGAGAAAGGGGAACCCTCTTATGCTATTGGTGGGAGTGCAAATTGGTGCAGCCACTCTTGAAAACAGTATGGAGGTTCCTCAAAAAGTTAAAAATAGAACTACCCTACAACCCAGCAATTGCACTACCAGGTATTTATCCAAAAGATATAAACATAGTGATTTGAAGGGGCACATGCACCCCAGTGTTTATAGCAGCAATGTCCACAATAGCCAAACTGGGGAAAGAGCCCAGATGTCCATCAACAGATGAATGGATAAAGGAGATGTGGTATATATACCCAATGGAATATTACTCAGCCATCAAAAAGAATGAAATCTTGCCATTAGCAATGACGTGGATAGAACTAGAGAGTATTATGCTAAGCAAAATAAGTCAGACAAAGACACCATATGATTTCACTCATATGTGGAATTTAAGAAACAAAACAGATGAACATAGGGGAAGGGAAGGAAAAATAAAATAAGATGAAATCAGAGAGGGAGGCAAACCATAAGAGACTCTTAAGCCTAGGAAACAAACTGAGCGTTGCTGGAGGGGAGGTCAGTGGGGGGATGGCATAATTGGGTGATGGACATTAAGGAGGGCACTTGATGTAATGAGCACTGGGTGTTATAGGCAACTGATGAATCACTAAATTCTACCCCCGAAACTAATAATACAGTATATGTTAACTAAATTGAATTTAAATAAAAGATTTAAAAAAAAATAAAGCTATGTCTTAGGGGCGCTTGGGTGGCTCAGTTGATTAAGCTTCAGACTTTTGATTTCAGCTCAATTCGTGATCTCAGGGTTGTGATATTGAACTCCACACTGGGTGTGGAGCCTGCTTAAAACTTTCTCTCCCTCTCCCTTTGCCCCTCCCCGCCTCCTCTTCCTCCCTAAAAAAAAAAAAAAAAGCTATGCCCTATAATGAAATATCTAGTTTAATCTACTTCATTCTAATTGCCAAATACTTAATTTAAGAACATTTAAAGTTTATAACTTCTCCCTCTTGAATAATATAAGCAATTTGAAATACTTTAATTACTTCCAAATTATATTATTGTCATATAATTTTATATTAATAAAGTCATATAGTTTCATATTAATTATATGTTATAATTTTTCTTCAAGATGAAGTATGTCTTTTTGTAAGATTTCTTTACATTAGAAGTTGATTGCAGTGAACACTCTCAGTGTTTGTCTGAAAAGGTGTTTATTTCAGTCTTAATCTTCAAAGATACTTTTTCTGGACATATGATGCTTGGTAGAGAATTATTTACTTTTCATACCTGAATATTATTTCACTTTTACTCTAGCTTCCATTGTTATTAGTGACAAATCAGTACTCAGTCTTTGTTGATGATTAGTTTTTTCTCTCTGGCTCCTTTTACGAGCTTTTCTTTGCATTTGATGTTCTCCGGTTTTATCTGCACTCAGGAAATGGATATGGATTCTAGGTATGGATTCATTTGATTTCTGAAGTCTGAGAATCTGTGTCTTTAGTCATTGGTGGGAATGGTTTGCTATTTTGTCTGAAACTTTGCTCTCTCCCATTCTCCTAGTCTTTCCATCTGGAACACTAATTAAACAAATGTAGGACCTTCTCACCCTACTCTTTGTGTCTTCAAAAAATAAATCAGATGAAATAATATGGCAAAATATGAGCAAGTGTCAATTCCAGGTGCCATATATATATAATATTTTATTTTATTTATGAAAAAATTGTAATAAAAAGAAAATACAAATTTTCTTCATGTCTATGAAAGTGAAAGAAGTATAAATGCAAATACCTAGCTACAAAATGATTCAAGTAGTTAAAAACAAAACCCAAAATATTATTGATCCTGTGTTTGACTTCACAAATGTATGGTTACACTCTATTATGGGTAACTATAGAACTGGAAAGAGACAAAGTTGGAGTTTCCAAATTTTAGACTGTTTTGTGTGAAGATCATGGTGTGACAAGCCCTCACTAATAAGTAGTTTGTCCTGGCACACACAAAAGATGACAAGAAATGTAATTAATGGTGTTAATTTATAAAGAGAGATTGGTGAATCATCAGGCAATTAATTAGTTTCTTGGTAACTGATGAAAGAATTTACTCACATAGGATGTGAAATGGTGATCAAAGAGTAGATGTTAATTAAGATCTCTGTATGAGCTGTGTGAGGCCATGGCTTCCCCAATCCTTTCAACGTTTGTGAATATTTACTATTCTCTTTGTCAAAGAGCCACCAGAGAGATGAACACAATCTACAGAAACATTATTTTTGAGGAATGTTGGTTTTCTGAATTTTGGGGAGTGTGTGTGTATGTGTGTGGGGTGGTATCTTGTAGGGAACTAGGAAACTGTCCCCCTTAGAGCATGAGGAAAATATCAGCTGATTTGTCTCCATGGTAGTTTAAAAACTACATAATTATAGAATAAATGGTCATTGGGTTTTAAACTTGTATGAAGACCTTATTCCATCATGTAACTAACTCTTGCCAGAAAATATCATGATATTGCAGCATACATTTTATCTATCATCTACCTATCTATCATCATCTATCTATCATCTATCTATTTTAGAGACAGAGATAATACAAGTGGTGGGAGGGACAGAGGAAGAAGGAGAGAGAGAATCCCAAGCAGGCTCCACGCTCAGTGCGGAGCCCTGCACGGGTCTCAATCTCACAACCCGGACATCATGACCTGAGTCAAAATCAAGAGTTGGGTGCTTAACTGACTGAGCCACCCAGGCACCCCTGCGGCATACATTGTAGGGGGACAACTAGTTGTCAGAACACAAGAATGTGTGTCCAGGTCCAATTTTCGTAGATGCACAAAAGACATCTGGTAAAGGATTGGACAGTACAGATAAAATGAGGATGCATGACTTGTTAAAGACAAAGTGAGTGGGTGTGAAGCCATATGGAATGGTAGTAAGATACAGAAGAGTGTCTAGGGTAAAGTTGGTGAAAGAGGTTGATTCATTGCACCCTGTTTGAATGAGAAACAAAAACAAAACATAGGTAATGGTGGAAAGAAGCCATGAAGCTGTGCACCAGAAGCAAGAGTCAGTGTGATGGGTTCCTGGGTTGCTTGTGATATGTAAAGTATAGGCTTTTATTATGTGAGCAAAGTGAGGCTGTTTCCAAGAAAATGTTCTCTTCTCTAAGAACAGTGTGGGTGAGGGAAGACATTTTCTTTTTCTTATTGCTTCAGCAACCCCCAAAGCAAATCGAGTTGTTTGTTTCCATGTGATATGGAGGACACTAAGAAGTTAATTTCAGGTTTATGCCGAATTCTTTTCTGTACAGATCAGGGTTTGCCTGACTATTCAAAACTGAACAAACAACTTGACATCATGAACATCAGTTAGAGCAAAACTCCTCAGCCGCAGTAGTGTACTTGGTAACAAAAAAATTGAGAGAGCTATAATGGATAGGACTTGTGGTAGCAGAATAAGGGTCCCCAAAGATGTCCATACCCTACCTACCTGGTGTTATGCCTGTGTATGTTATGCTACATAGCACAGGGACACTGCAGGTGGGATTACAGGCCTTAAGATGGGGCAATTACCCTGGATTATCTGGATGGGCCCCATGTGGTGTATGCGGTGGATGAATCAGGAGGGGAAAAGGAGAGTGGAAGAGAGACTTGACGAGAAGGGTCACCTTGACTTGTTGACTTTGAAGATGGAAGGAAGGAGTCATAAACCAAGGAATATAAGGGGTTTCTAGAAGTTGATCGCCAGCAAGGAAATGGGGAACTCAGTCCCAGCTGAACTCACTGGACTTGCGACTTAAAGAAATAGTGAGACGATAAGTTTGGGTTATATGAAGCCATTACGTTTGTGGTAATTTGTTATGGTAGCAATAGAAAAAATGAGTACAACACTCATTAAAAGCAATCTCATTTTGAAACGCAGAATATGCTCTCTTCCTGGAAGTTCAATACACAACTAATGGAGAGCCGTCCTAAAGAACACACAGTGTTGACTCTGAATATTTGTTAAGCCCCTGCCAAGTACCGGGTGGCTAAGGCATGGAACAAAACAGACAAAATTCCCCACCTTTAGGGTCCCTGTGGTTTAAGAAACCAATAATAAAATGACACTTGCTATTGGAAGGCAATGAGAGCTCAGGTAAAAAGTATAGAAGGAAGGGGTGTAAGGAGTGTTCTGAAGGTAACTATAAATGGGGAAAGTTTACTCAGAAGTGACCTGTGAGTAAAAGTCTATAGGGCAGAGGGGAATAAACCTTAAGCCATCTGGTGAACGCACTGAACTGAAGGGAGAGCTAGGAGGACCTTCGCAGAACTGAGGTCAGGGAGATAAGTATGGGGGAAAGCGGATCTTGCAGGGCTTTCAGGCTTTATAAAGACTTGGCTTTTGCTGGGAGTGAGATGGGAAGCCTTTGGAAGATTTTGGCTTACTGTGTGAATGAATGAAAGGAGAGCAAGAATGGAAACTGAAAGACCAGATTTACCTTTCAATGAAAACTTTCTTTAATTTATGTGTAAAAAACTAGAATGGCATTTTGAATTCACTAGCTAATTTAAGAAATTTCCACTTTTAAATTCCCTTAAGGTTGAGAGAAGCGTATCAAAATATTTAAGAGTGAGTGGTTATGCTGTCTGCAATTTACTTTAAAATACCTCAGCAAAAAATAAATTAGATGAAATAAATATGGTAAAATATTAGCAAATGTCAATTCTGGGTGATATGTGTATGTGTATATATATATTCAATGTTCTGCTTTATTTATGAAAAAATTTTTGTAATAAAATTTTTCCTCATGTCTATGAAAGAAAATGAAATGTAAATGCAAATACCTAGTTTTAAAATGATTCAAGTAGTTAAAAACAAAGCCCAAAATATTATTCTTCACAAATGTATGGTTACACTGTGTTATGGTTACATTATATTATCAGTTCAGTTATAGAACTGAAAAGAGACAAAGTTGGAGTTTCCAAATTCTAGATTGTTCTGTGTAAATATCATAGTTTGACAAGCTTGGGCCATGGGCGTGGCAATGCAGGTTTTGAGAAGTGCTAGGGTTCTGGATGCATTTTGGCTGGTTAATTGCCCCCACTCCAAATCTTTATACTTGATTCTTGAGGAGAGTAGAGCTTGTGAGAATTTTGTTTGAGATGAGTGTTAGACTCAAATTACTAGAATTATTGATAAAAAGAAAAAAAAGAATTATTGGTAAAAAGAAAAAGAAGAATTATTGGTAAAAAGGCAAACTCAAATCTTGGAGCTTACCTGGGAAGCTCTATCTGTTTCAGGTATCATATTTTTTAACAGCAAGTTTTTAAAATCTAGGGTAAAAAATGTAGCTACGACTATGATAGAATTTTACTACAGTTGTTCACAATGAATTCCAATGTTTCTTTTTTTTTTTTTAAAGATTTTATTTATTTATTTGAGAGACGCAGTGAGAGAGGGAACACAAGCAGGGGGAGTGGGAGAGGGAGAAGCAGGCTCCCTGCAGAGCAGGGAGCCCGATGCGGGACTCGATCCCAGGACCCTGGGATCATGACCTGAGCTGAAGGCAGTCGCTTAACCAACTGAGCCACCCAGGCGCCCTGAATTCCAATGTTTCTTATGTATTAATTGCTATCACTCATATATAGCAGAATCACTAAAATATTTTTAACTTATGCAAATCAAATGTTCCTCTTAATGGACCAGGTGAGATGGGTGAATCTTAGGACATTTGCATCGTATCTACCCCATTCTAGTTTCCACAACTACCAATTTGTTTTACATTTTGCTGCAGGTGGAGACCTAAAATTTTGTATTTTGAGCACGTTTACTGTCTGGTTCCAATTGCATTTTTGTTTATTTGCTTTTTAATTTTTTTCTTTATTAGAGGGAAATTGTTTCCCAGAATGGGATGGACTCATTTGTTGGCCCAGAGGAACAGTGGGGAAAATATTGGCAGTCCCATGCCCTCCTTATATTTATGACTTCAATCATAAAGGTATTGAATTTTTCTGAAATGATTAATTTGGAACAGTGCTGGGTGGCTAAGGCATGAAAGCCAAGAGATCCAGTGTTTTTCTTCATGTCTTTACAGGAGTTGCTTTCCGACACTGTAACCTCAATGGAACGTGGGATTTTATGTACAGTTTAAATAAAACATGGGCTAATTATTCAGACTGCCTTCGTTTTCTGCATCCAGATATCAGCATAGGAAAGGTAATGATAATTTTTTGTATTTGTGAACCCCACAAGGAAAATGGGATAGTATTTTTATACATTTCTTGATTGCCAACTATTATATATAAAAACCCCTTTATTCTAGGACACAAATGTCCTAAAAGATAAAAACAAGGTTGGAATCTTTTTAGCTATCCAGTTAAGGAATGGTGTAGGACCTGAAACATTCTGGTATTTTCTTGAGGTTAGAGTTATCTGGCTAAGATATATGCATATATACTTATAAGTATGTGTCTTTGTGTATTATGTTATAGTACATTATGTTTACATTATATTATGCTATATTAAATATTTTGCTTAAATATCAAAATAGGTAGTCAGCAACATGATTTATGATTTCTTTTTTGTTACCTATGAATGGCTACATCTCATTTCACTCTATATTCCTAAAGGAGATTTGTATTTTAAAGATGTATTTGTTGGGGCGCCTGGGTGGCTCAGTCGTTAAGCATCTGCCTTCGGCTCAGGTCATGATCCCAGGGTCCTGGGATGAAACCCCACATCAGGCTCCCTGCTCAGCGGGAAGCCTGCTTCTCCCTCTCCCACTCTCCCTGCTTGTGTTCCCTCTCTTGCTATGTCTCTCTCTGTCAAATAAATAAATAAAATCTTGAAAAAAATAAAGATGTATTTGTCATTTCATAAGATTGGCCAGTAGGTGATTTCTTTAGTATATGAAAGATCAGAGTTGTAGAATCAAGGAGAAGCAAAGGGCATCCCATAGGTCTTCCAGATGATACCTTAATTTTACACATGAGTAAACTGAGAACCAGAGATTAGGTGTTAGAGTGACCCAGCTCACTGATGACAGGATCTAAAGCTGAATCCTGATCTCCAAATTCCTCATCAGTGCTATTTGCAGTATAGCAATCATATGTAAATGTTGGAAACTTCTAGATAGTCACTTTTAAGTGATAGGTGATGCTTTAAGTCATGCTTAAATTCCTGTCACTCAGACTTCGTGAGTAAAATACATGATGATATATGCATATGATGTTAGGAGTTAATATGATAAATGGATGTATAAGTGGCTTTTATGGGGATCCTGAGAACAGTCTATCATACATAAACTCTACCAGCAATTTTCTTCATGCTTGATTTTTTTGGAAAGAGGGGGAGTAGGGAGAGCAGTAAGGGAAGCAGTGAGTTGAAGATTTCTTTGATTTTGCACTAATAATCAAGACTTTTTTTTTTTTTTTAAGATTTATTTATTTATTTTTTGACAGAGAGAAAGACAGCGAGAGAGGAAACACAAGCAGGGGGAGTGGGAAAGGGAGAAGCAGGCTTCCTCCGGAACAGGGAACCTGATGCTGGGCTTGATCCCAGGACCCCGGGATCACAACCTAAGCTGAAGGCAGACACATAATGACTGAGCCACCCAGGCGCCCCTAATCAGGACTTTCTTAAGATTTAAAAAATTTATTTATTTGAGAGAGAGAGCAGAAGCAGAGGGAAAAGCAGACTGCCTGCTGAGCGGGGAACCCCCCCCTTTTGGGGCTTGATCCCAGGACCCCGGGAGCATGACCTGAGCCAAAGGCAGATGCTTAAGTGACTGAGCCACCCAGGCACCCAGTAATGAAAGTTTTTATAAAAGCAACAAGAAGTAAAAAAAACAAAAAAAGTGTGCATTGAGAATAAACATCTTTATTGGGGGGAAATAAGACTAAGATTTTTTAAACATCTATTGTCTTGTTCCTTAAATAATTTCCTTATTGTTGGTTTGACAAAATGAGACAGTTACTTTTATTTACTTATTTTTCAGCTTTCATATTTTATTACTATTTTTTAAATTAACATATATTATTTGTTTCATGGGTATGGTTCTGTGATTCATCAGTCTTATATAATACCCAGTGCTCATTACAACACATACCCTTCCCAATGTCCATCACCCAGTTACCCCATCCCCCCAGTCCTCCTCCCCTCCAGCAACCCTCAGTTTGTTTCCTAAGATTAAGAGTCTCTTAGGATTTGTCTCCCTCTCTGGTTTCATCTTGTTTCATTTTTTCTTTTCTTTCCATATAATCCTCTGCCTTGTTTCTTAAATTTCACATATCAGTGAGATCATATGATAATTGTCTTTCTCTGATTGACTTATTTCACTTAGCATAGTACCATCTAGTTCCATCCATATCACTGCAAATGGCAAGATTTCATTCTTTTTGATGGCTGAGTAATATTCCATTGTGTATATACGCCATATCGTCTTTATTCACCTGTCGATGGACATCTGGGCTCTTTCCATAGTTTGTCTGTTGTGGACATTTCTGCTATAAAAACTGGGTGCATGTGCCCCTTCAAATCACTATATAGTGTTTATATCCTTTGGATAAATACCTTGTTGTGCAATTGCTGGGTCATAGGGTAGCTCTATTTTCAAATGTTGAGGAACCTCCATACTGTTTTCCAGAGTGGCTGCACCAGCTTGCATTCCCACCAACAGTGTAGGAGGGTTCCCCTTTCTCCGCATCCCCGCCAACATCTGTCATTTCCTGACTTGTTAATTTTAGCCATTCTGACTGGTGTGAGGTGGTATCTCATTGAGGTTTTGATTTGTATTTCCCTGATGCCTAGTGATGTTGAGCACTTTTTCATGTGTCTGTTGGCCATTTGGATGTCTTCTTTGCAGAAATGTCTGTTCAGTCTTCTGCCCATTTCTTGATTGGATTATTTGTTCTTTGGGTTTTGAGTTTGATAAGTTCTTTATAGGAGACAGTTACTCTTAGTAAAAAGATGGGAAAGAACTCTTCTGATAGGCCATAAGGTTATTAAATTTGTTAGAGTATTATATTTAAAACAGCAGCATACTGTAGAAATTACCATATAATCCATCTCATGTTTAAAGGTTAAATGAACTTCTGCAAAGCAATTTAGCAATATGTGTTTAAAAAACTTCAAAGTGGTCGTATCCTTTGATCTTATAAAGTTACTTCTAAGATTCAAGTATAAGGATTTGGATTGTTGGGAATTGAGTGGACAAAATGTTCTTTGGACCATGGATTTTTATAGTGAATATTCTGAAGAATTTAAGTTTATTCTGAAGAATTTAAGTTTCCAGTGAAGAACCTTCCAGAGAAGGTTAAATAAACTCATATAAATGTTTTTTGTAAAGAGTTTGTGGCCTTAGAAAATTCCTTTGTTATACAGTTAACAGAAAAAAAAAAAATCAGGTAATGAAATACAGTGTTTCTTTTTGGTTGATAGGAATTCAGGAGATCCTCCCCCGCTTTTGTGTTTCACACATTATCCAAATATTTTCTCTTTTCTTTTCTTTCTTTCTTTCTTTCTTTCTTTCTTTCTTTCTTTCTTTCTTTCTTTCTTTCTTTCTTTCTTTTTCTTTCTTTCTTTCTTTCTTTCTTTCTTTCTTTCTTTCTTTCTTTCTTTCTTTCTTTTTCTTTCTTTCTTTCTTTTCTTTCTTTCTTTTTCTCTTTCTTTCTTTCTCTTTCTTTTCTTTTTCTTTCTTTCTTTTCTTTCCTTCCTTCCTTCCTTCCTTCCTTCCTTCCTTCCTTCCTTCCTTCCTTCCTTCCTTCCTTCCTTTCTTTCTTTCTTTCTTTCTTTCTTTCTTTCTTTCTTTCTTTCTTTCTTTCTTCTTTCTCTTTTCTTTCTTCTTTCCAGTAGACTCTACACCCAGCGTGGAGCCCAACATGGGGCCTGAACTTGTGACCCTGAGATCAAGACCTGAGCTGAGACCAATAATCTGACCCTTAACTGACTGAGCCACCAAGGCGCCCCCAAATATTTTCTATAAAAAGTTTTAGTATTTTATTAACTGATAAGAATATGTAGTAAACAGTTTTTTTTAAAGGAACAAGAGGCAAAATCTTTTGCTTTCAGTTAGGAAAAGTAACTGAGTAAGATGCAAAATCAGTAATTTGTAATAACTCATCAGTGAGCTGAGGATGCCAAGAAGTCTAAACGATCCTAAGTCTAGAAGTGGGCAAGCCCTTCCTATAAGAGAAGAGACCCATGACTGCTATTAATCCCTGGGTCTGTAGCAGAAGAGGAACAACCAGGTCATAGAAGGGGATAGAAAGAAAAGAGCCAGGCTCTTAAGCCAATAGTTTTTTTTTTTTTTTTTTAAGATTTATTTATTTATTTGAGAGAGAGAGAGAATAAGCAAGCTGGTGGGGGGGGTGCGTGCAGAGGGAGAGAGAGAATCCTGAAGCAGACTGCTGAGCCAAACGCGTGGCTGGACCCCAAGACCCTGATATCACGACCTTCGCCGAAACCAAGAGTCACTGCTTAACCAACTGTGCCACCTAGGTGCCCCTTAAACCATCTTTTAACAGACAACGGTTAGCATACGGGCTTAGAATCCCAAGTAGTGAGCCCCATTCACAGTGAGCTATCACCCACCAGCCAGTTTTTCCCCATGTGGCCTTCACTGAGTGCGTGGAGGCCATGTGCCAGAGGCTGGGGACAGCACAGGTGGGCTAAGAGAAATTTCCCAAGAGGTGCAAAGTACTCTCAGAGTGAAAGGCGGCAGTTAGCCAAAGTCATGGGACAGAGCAGCGGAGCTGAGAGACATACTTTAAGGCGCATGGTGCATGATTGCTACAGCCCGCATGCCCGGGAGGGGCAGGAAAGCAAAGTAAAATCCCTAGCAACTCAAAAAACTGATGGATAGTTTAAATAGCAGCAATAGTGCTATGGCTTGGAAAATGTCAGGGGGACTAAAATCCACATAATGGCCACTAGAGGCTGCTAGTGCTAAAATCTCGAGGTCAGCTGTACAAGTCTTGATTCTGCTCTCAAAACGCAAAACCAGGATCACAAAAAACATAAAATAAAAACTGCAACAAAGCTCAACTTAGTTTAACAACAGAATAATCCAGCTTCCTTACCCAAGAAACCTGACGGAGGAAGAGGTCTGCCTTTTCAGGCAGTTGACATCATATACTTTAGTCTCTACTGTTCTTTTACTTACAGGGCCTGGAATGTGATACAAAATTGCAAGGCAGGGACCTGAAATCTGGAGTAAAAATAAGAGCAGAAAAAACTAGATGATCCAGATGTTAGAATTTGCAGATAAGTACTTAATAATAACTATTATTAATATGTTAGATGATTTGGTGAAAAAGGTACATAAAACAGATGGGAAAATCAGAGAAAAACTTCAAAAAATAATAAAATGGAAATTCTAAAATTGAAATATTCAATTCCAAAATGAAGAATTCATTTAATATGCTCAATAGCATACTAGATACAGCATGATAAAGATTTAATGCCCTTAAAGAGAGGTCGATAGAAATTTTCCAACTGAATATTAATAAATATTTTAATTTACTTAGGAGAAAAAATAAATTAAAATAACGGAAGCATCTGAGGCTTATGAGACAACATGTAATTGTCTAACACATGTGAAATTAGAGGTAAAGAGAGAGAATTGAACAAAATAAATATCTGAGGAGACAATGGCCAAGAATTTTCTAAGTGGATGAAATAAATCAACCTATACATTCCAGAAATTTAGCAAACCCAAGGCAGGATAAATTAAAAGAAAATCATACTTAGATATATCATAGTTAAACTGCTGTAAGTCACAGTCAAAAGAAAACTTAAAAGTGGACAGAGAAAAAGGGCATATTAGGGAACAGCAATAAAAAAGATGTCTGCCTTTTAGTCAGGAAACAACGGAGGCTGGAATATAATGGGATGACATCTTTAAGGTGATAATATGCATAAAGATAAAGGGAAAATAATGATACTTTTCAGGCAGAAAACATATGACAGAATTCATCTTCATCATACCTTTAGTATAGGAAATGCTCAAGAAACTTCTCTAGGTCAAAGAGAAATATGCCAGATGGGAACATAGATTAGTAGGAAGGAATGAGGAAACCAGAATGGGTATATATATATATGTATACATATATATATATATATATATATATGAATAAAAATGACAGGCTAAAATAATAAACAAAACTGTATTCTTATCATCCTTATTTACTACCGTACTTATATCTATCTTTATATCTTTATAATTCATTTAAAAGTCTATTGACTGCTTAAAGCAAACATAGTAGTCTCTTACTAAGGTTTATAAATTATGTAGACAAAATCTATTATATGTGCTGCTGAAGTGAGCACTATGTAGACAAAATCTAAAAGGGCAAAGGCTGGGAAGCAAAATTGAATATACATTTGTAAACTCTTTATGTAGTTTGTGAAATAGTTCAATATTATTTAAGTGGAGGCTCTGATAAGTTCAGGATGCATAATTTCTAAAAATTAACACAAGTGAAAGATTAAGAAATACTTTATTTATTTATTTATTTATTTGAGAAAGAGAGAGAGAGAGAGAAACAGCATGAGAGGGGATAGGGTCAGAGGGAGAAGCAGACTCCCCGCCGAGCAGGGAGCCCGATGCGGGACTCAATCCCAGGACTCCGGGATCATGACCTGAGCCGAAGGCAGTTGCTTAACCAACTGAGCCACCCAGGTGCCCAAGATTAAGAAATACTTAATTGACACCACACCCCAAATAAAAGGTAAGAAGTAGGTACAAAGGAACAAAGACTGGACATATAGAATGCTAATACCAATGTGTTATATTTAAGCCCAACATAGCAATGATTGTGTTCAATGTAAATGAACTAAACAATCACTTAAAAGACAGAATGGGTAATAAATGTGTAACTTAAGTATATACCGTCTGCAAGAAATGTACTCTAAATATAAAGATACAGATAAATGTGAAGGTAATAGATTTGTTGAAATTAAAAGGGTGGATGAGTTATATGCAGTGCTTACCCTAAGCATAAGAAATGGCTAAGTAGACTTCAAGACAGAGTATTACTAAGTTGGAGGGACATATCAGAGTGGTAAAAGAATCCATTTACCAGAAAGAAATAATGATCCTAAATATGCATGCATTTAGGAGCTTCATATTGCATAACGCAAAAATTGTCAAAGCAAAAGGGAGACATGGTCACATCCCACCACGTTGAAATATATAAAAATACCATTCTCTTAGTAATTGGTAAAACAATTAGACAAAAACTTCCATAGGGTAACCTTTCACACAATTTGACGAAAATGCCACTTATAGAATACAAACACTACAAAATTCACATTCTTTTAAATTACACATCAAAGCTTCTTCAAGATTGAACATATGCTGGACTATAAACAAGTGTCAATAAACCTCAAGATTAAAATCACACAGAGTGTATTTTCTGACTACAAAAGAATT
The DNA here is from genome assembly GCF_029215605.1 of Mirounga angustirostris. Lineage (NCBI taxonomy): Eukaryota > Metazoa > Chordata > Mammalia > Carnivora > Phocidae > Mirounga > Mirounga angustirostris. Next base: position 168,065,930 of record NW_026991711.1, read on the forward strand.
AATTGAAGATCAGTTGAAATAAAATATGTGGACAATTCACAAATTGTTGGAATATATGCCATCCATGGCAAAAGTTTGAACTGAATAATTATGAAAGTTGAATATATCAAAAAATTGGGGGAAACAACAAAAGCAGAGCTTGAAGGAGATTTATAGCTTATCATATGCTTGATTAAATATAGCTTAACTATATGCTTAATTATAGCTTAATTAGAAAAGAAGAAAGGTAAGCATTCAGTAATCAAAGGTTCTGCATTAAGCTGTACAATGTAATACATAGATCAACCACCAAAAGCATTATACAAAAAGGGACATCAAAATGGAATTCCACAAAATGTTCAAGTAACCCACAGGGTGGCAGGAAAAATTAAACAGAGAAATGAAAAATAGAACAATAGAAAATAAAAAAATAAAATGATGGACTTAGCCTTAACATATCAATATTATATTTTAAAAAATGGTCTAATTATACCAATTAACAGAGATTGAAAAATTTATTAAAAAATGTGAACAAGGGATGCCTGGGTGGCTCAGTTGGTTAAGCGTCTGCCTTCAGCTCTGGTCATGATCCCAGAGTCCTGGGATCGAGTCCCACATTGGGTTCCTTGCTCAGCGGGGAACCTGCTTCTCCCTCTACCTGCTGCTCCCCCTACTTGTGCTCTCTCTCTTTCTCTCTGGCAAATAAATAAATAAAATCTTTATAAAAAAAAATGTGACCCAAATGTAAGCTGTCTACAAAGTTTGAAACATTTTATATATACTGATATACATAGGTTACATACATACCATGCAATACTATTCAGCAATAAAAAAGAATAAACTTGATCTATACAACAGCTTGAATGTATCTTGAGGTCATTATTGTGAGTGAAAAAAGCCAATCTCAAAAGGTCACATACTGTATGATTCCATTTCTATAACACTTACGAAGTGACAAAATTATAGAGGTAGAAAACATTAATGGTTGCTAGGTGTCAGGGATGCTGGGGAAGAGGGGTCTCTGGGTGACTTTAAAGGACAGCACAAGGCGGGTCTTGAAGGTGTGTACAATGGTTCTGTATCTTGACTGCAGTGCTGGTTACAAAAATTTACATATGTGATAAAATGACACAGAACTATAAACACACAAAGCGCACCATGTCAAATTTCTGCCTTTGATATTTTAGTGTAATTATGTTAAGATGTAACCATTGGAGAATACTGGGTGAAGGATAAATGGCACTTTTTTACTATCTTTTCCAGTTCTTGTGAATTTATAATTTCTTTTGAAAATTACAAAGGAACGGACCATTGATTCATGTAACAATATCGGTGAATATCAAAAACAGTATGTTGACAAAAAGAGTATATACTAAGTATATACTATCTAATTCTAAGAAGTCTAAGAACAGTCAAAAAGTACATGAAGTACAAGAACAGGTGATGCCAATTTGTGATGACAGAAACTGGAACAGTAGTTACCTGGGAGTGAATGGTGGGTGGTTTTTTGGCTGGCAAGTTGCACGGCAAACATGGCTTGTCAAAGCCCATCAAAGTGCTCACTTAAGACCTGTATATTTTATTTCATGTAAATTACAGCTCAATAAAAAACTTAAGGAAAACTAGAAATAATATTCCAAAAATGACAGACTATTTTTACTAGTTTCCTCTTACAATAGCCCTGTAACACGTTTTGTTTACTTCAACTATCACGTTAGGTATACAATTCCCATTGATTAAAATGGACAGCACAAAAATTCACGAAATAAATATTGCAACATTTAATTTGACTTCACTCAAGCAAGAAATGCTGAATATTATTATTATTATTACATCTTTAACTCTGACTTGAGGGGTGTCTGGGTGGCTCATTTGGTTAAGTGTCTGCCTTCGGCTTAGGTCATGATCTCAGGGTCCTGTGTGGGGCTCCCTGCTCAGCGGGGAGCCTGCTTCTCCTTGTGCCTTCCTCCTGTTCATGCCCCCCCCCCTCTGTCTCAAAAAAATAAATAAAATCTTAAAAAAAAACCCAAACCCTCTGACTGGAATTTAGGAAATAAAAGAAAGGCCGGATGAATAATCTATGTTATATAAATGTGGTAACACACTGCCTGTCTCTAAACAGGAAGAAGCATGATTTTTATCTACATCTACTTGTTAAAAGCTATTTTTCTAATTAAATCTCTTCCCCTCCAGCAAGAATTCTTTGAACGCCTCTATGTCATGTACACAATCGGATATTCGGTCTCCTTTGGTTCCTTGGCTGTGGCTATTCTCATCATTGGTTACTTCAGGTGAGTGATTCCCAATCCCTTTCTCCATGAAGGGACAGGTTCTGTGTCCTACGCATAGAAGACGCTGAGGTCTCACAATTTCTGGCCCAAATACTTTTCCCAGCACAAGTTTTTGAATTCAGCCTAGTGTTATAATATTATTTGGCTTTGAAAATTTATTTTTCATGAGGAAATTCAGGGTTTTTATTATTGTTGTTTAAAAACTAAAAAAAAAAATCTTTAAAAATATCAAAGCAGTATGAAACCATTAAGCCTATAGACCTGCGCTACAGTGTATTTGTTTGCAAAGGGCTGCAGAGTAGAGCAGAATGAGCTACAAAGATTTTCATTCATGATGCAAAGACTTCATTCTTCCCAAATGATTTTGGTGCCATTGGACAGAAATTCATTTTAAATAATCTCCCAAATGATCTGGTATTGTATCTAAAGAAGTTGTATTTATTGCTTCTGTTATGGTTTATTTTTATCCACTGAAACTTTTGCCCAATTCAATACAATTTAATGTAAATCAGTACAAAATTTTGAGCACCAATATCGAGATAAAACAGTGCACAACATGGGGTGCCTGGGTGGCTCAGTCATTAAGTGTCTGCCTTCGGTTCAGGCCACGATCCCAGGATGCTGGGATCGGGCCCCGCATCTGGCTCCCTGCTCGCAAGGAAGCCTGCTTCTCCCTCACCCACTCCCCCGCTTGTGTTCCCTCTCTCGCTGTGTCTCTCTCTGTCGGATAAATAAATAAAATCTTTAAAAACAAAACAAAACAAAAAACAGTGCACAACATGCATGGGAAATGTGTACTCATGATGCTTGCAGCTGGCTTGTGATACACATAGCTGAGAAAACAGTGTACAATGTGAGAAATGGTATGATTCAGGTGGTGTATGGTAATTGGGAAGGCAGAGTATGGGGATGAAGTGAAATCTCAAAAGATGCATGACTGTAAATAAGATTTAACCAAAAGAGAACACTGGGGGGCAGAATTCCAAACCTAAGTTTAGATCAAAAGCATGGACTATTTGAGAAAGCAGAGTTTGGGTGCAGCTAAGTGATGGGCAGTGAGACTGGAGTGGTAAGCAGGGTTGAGAGTGTTTTGAGACCTGTGGGTTATATGAAGAAATTTGAACTTTACCCTAAGAGTGATGAGGAGCCATTGAAGGATTTTAAGCAGAAAAGTGACAGGAAAGTCACCTGTGAGGTGGAGTGTGAGTTGGTGGGAGGCATGATAGGAAGCCCATTTGGAAGAGGCTGTTAGAGTAACTCAGGACAAGAAGATGGTGGCCTGGCCAAGGGCAGTGGCTTTGAGGATTGGATAGAAAGGGAAGATCTTGAGGTATATTAATTAAGACAATACAATTTTAGGAATTTAGTGCTAACTTATGCGTGGAAAAAGGAATGAGGGTAGATGACATATTTAAAAAACAAAATGTTTTATATTTTGTTTCCTATCATCTTACAATCCCCTCTTCCTCGAAATTTCTTATACCTATTTTCGCTGTTTTTCTCTTTGGATTTATCGCTACCTAATGTACTATCTGATGTTTTACTTATCTTTTTATTGTTTATTTCTTTTTCTTTTCTTTTTATTTTTTATCTCTCCCTCTAGAATGTAAAGCCACATGAGAACATTTATTTATTTATTTTTTGCTCATTGTAGCATTCTTAGTGGTTGTAATGTACCTGATATATAGTGATGCTTAATATATATTTGTTGAATTAATAAATAAATGACTAGTTTAATATTCCAACTACTTCTTCTAAAGCAATTACTCATCTTATGACAGTATAGTTTATATATCCAAAACTTTTTCTTTATTGATTCACTAGTCCATTGACACAACAAGCTTTTTCTCTGCCATATATGATAGACTCTTTTTAGTATTGATGGAGGACAAATTAAGATATGTTACAGACTAGAAAAGCAGTATATATGAGAGACTGACTCATTAAATGATTATCAAATAAAATATTGTTAATACTATAATACAGTCTTTTTTTTTTTTTTAAAGATTTTATTTATTTGACAGAGAGAGAGACAGCGAGAGCAGGAACACAAGCAGGGGGAGTGGGAGAGGGAGAAGCAGGCTTCCTGCCAAGCAGGGAGCCCGATGTGGGACTCGATCCCAGGACCCTGGGATCATGACCTGAGCTGAAGGCAGACGCTTAACGACTGAGCCACCCAGGCGCCCTAATACAGTCTTTTATAAAGGGTTTTGGGAACACCAAAGAGGCTAAAACTGACTAGATAAGAGAGACTTCCCAGAACACACTGACATGTGAACTGATATTGCAATGATGAGAAGGAATTCAGTATATTCCAGATGATGGGAACAGAATGTGCAAAACTGAGAGGTAGGGAGGAGCAGGGTAGACTCTGGGAACATAGAAGAGTCCCATGTGAATGCATGATTTGATGCATAGGGTGGAGTGGCCATATAGGAATGACTAGGAAGAAACTAGATTTTGTGGCACTGGTTTTGCTGGTCTTTGTCAAAGGCTTTGAATTTTATCTTGTAATGGTAGAGAATAGGGAGATAATGAAGTTTTTAAAGGAGAAGGGGAACACAGATTTGTGGAATTATGGAGGGGTTCCTCAAGAGAGCCTTGTGAAATTGGCTTGGCAGTATTATCCTATTTTACAGACCAAGAAACTGAAGTTCAGCGTCCAAGGTCACAAAGTTATAGGTGGTATGGCTGGAAACAGAACTGTCATCTTCCAATTCCTGTCCAGAGTTCATCACATTATACTAAGTGTAGCTCTGGTTGTTCAGAATAATAGATGAATATTTATGAGAAAAAAAGCTACATAGGGTTTCAGGAGGATACAAATCACTAAGTAGTAATTCTTCAATTTACATAGTAATTTATCACTCTGTTTAACAAATTCTTTCTATATAATACTTTTTTTTTTTAAAGATTTTATTTATTTGACAGAGAAAGCACAAGCAGAGGGAGAGAGAGGGAGAAGCAGGCTCCCTGCTGAGCAAGGAGCCTGATGTGGGACTCGATCCCAGGACCCTGGGATCACGACCCGGGCCGAAGGCAGCCTCTTAACCAACTGAGCCACCCAGGCATCCCTCTATATAATACTTTTTATATAACTACTATACTGTATAGCAGAATGTTACACAAAAATTTCAGAAACTCTTCTGTTTCACAAAACAAGATAGTTTTTTATTAAGACAGTAAGTAGTGTTGAGTCTTCTAAAAATCAATACCTACTTAGATACTGTGATAGCGCTATTCACAGTCAATAATTTCCACAGATACCCGATAACCCTATATGGTCAAATCCCACTCACCTGTGAAGACACTCCCCAAAGGGAATTGATTAATGAGGAGGATTGTCTGGGCAGAATGGACACGTATACATGTCCCCACCATACTAACAAAATAACATTTCCAAAATGTCTAAATTTAGCTCATTCTCAGTTGGCCTACCCCTACTATATTATGAAATGTAAAAATATATTATTGGATTAAAAATTTTTTTACTCTCTTACACTTATGTACTTTGTCCTTTCTGGAAGAGAAGTAGTAATATGGTGATCATTGTACAGGAAAGTTGTACTGTCTTGCAGTCAAATAATGGTAGAGCTGGGACAGATTCTACAACCCTTTCTTAAGAGTGTTTTTAAGAAAAGATATCTTTTGGAGTTAGCTTTTTGTACAGGAAATTAGTAATACTATATCTACTCCTATGTATGTTATGGTTTAACTTGTGTCTAAGATTCTTTTATGAACCCAAGCTTTTTATGTTAAAGTAAGCTTGTTTACTCTTTAACATTACTAAGACATAAAGTTGTGTAATGTTATCAAAATATTTACTTTTTCTTGTAGAGTATGTGTTGAAAATGTGAAAGCTCCACTTTAAAAAAAAAAGATCTTGGGCGCCTGGGTGGCTCAGTTGGTTAAGCGACTGCCTTCGGCTCAGGTCATGATCCTGGAATCCCAGGATCGAGTCCCACATCGGGCTCCCTGCTCGGCAGGGAGTCTGCTTCTCCCTCTGACCCTCACCCTTCTCCTTCTCTCTCTCTCTGTCATTCTCTCTCTCTCAAAAATAAATAAAAAAAAAATAATAAAAAAAAGATTTTATTTATTTGAGAGAGAGTGAGCAAGTGAGAGAGAGAGAGAGAGGGAGATAGAGCAGAAACAGGGCAAGAGGGAGAAGCAGACTCCCCACTAAGCAGAGAGTCCAATGTGGGACTCGATCCTAGGACCCTGGGATCATGACCTGAGCCCACGGCAGACGCTTAACTGACTGAGCTACCCAGATGCCCCTGAAAGCTCCATTTTTAAATAATATCAAAATGGTTCTCCAGTAGTCATAACTTATTATTACTTTAATATATATTTTAGTATAATGCTTTAGTTTAATATAGCACAATAGTTAACTCTGCAAAATCGGGATAAATATAGTAGTAGATCAGGTTAAATTTGAAATTATTTCTCAAAAAGTTACATTTTAGTTTTTGATCCCAGTTGTTTCAACTGGAAATAGATAGTAATGGGTTTCTGTCTTTGTTCAGGCTTACCATATTTTCTTCTTTTTTGTTACATTTATGTATTTTCTTTACCTATATCTAATTTCATCCAAATCTAAATACTGAATATTTTCTCTCCATAGACGATTGCATTGCACTAGGAACTATATCCACATGCACTTGTTTGTGTCTTTCATGCTGAGAGCTGTAAGCATCTTTGTCAAGGACAAAGTGGTCCATGCTCACATAGGAGTAAAGGAGCTGCAGTCCCTGTTGATGCAGGATGACCTACAAAATTCCATAGAAATGCCTTCTGTGGACAAATCAAAATATGTAAGTGTTTTCACCATTTTCTCTCATTACTGATTCCTATAACATTACAGACAAGTACAGTTTTACAGGCCACTAAATCTTATCTTGTTTTGGTTTATGTAATCTCTGAATTAACCAAGATAGATGACTAATTTATATAATGATATTTACTACCTCGATTCTGTCCTTAAGCTTTATGCCTAATTACTCATCATCTTAGACTATTAAAAGTCTTGAGCTCTTTCCATAAGAATATTCTGGCATGGGGACTTCAAAAATCACATGACTGGAGTGCATTTGATGTGGAGCTCATACTAGCTTTCATGGCTTACCGTGTTCAGAAGTAAAGAGCCCACTTGCAAAACCAGAAGTGTGTTATTTTAAAGCCCACAACATTTACCTTCTTTATTGTAGATTCAGACTTGTTCCAATATAAGATTCCAGGGTACTTGATTCTACTCTGAAATGTCCTGGTGTTGTTTAGTAAATAGAATCACTCAATAATTAAGTTAATTAAATCACTGATGTGCTGTATCTGGGAATTAAGTATAATAGATTATATGTCTTGATAGTATGAATTAATGCCCTTTCTGTGGCTTTGGCCTTTGCCCTGTAACTTTGTAGTCCCTGCTGATTCTGATTCTGTGCTGGTTTTGGTGACTTGTTTTATCCCATAGAATGAAATGGAAGTGATGGTGTGCTGGTGAAGGGTAGAATTCTGTGAATGAGCCTAGCCAAGATTAGCAGAGGCTGGCCCAGATCAGCAGAATCACTGAGCCAATGCATAGATTCATAAGATGTAGTAAATGCTTATTATTTTAGCCATTGACTTTTGGGGCATAAGAAAGATGAGAATAAAATAAAATCATGGTAGAATAATGGCTAATATTTTCTTCTTTATGCTGTTCTGTATTTTCTAATTTTCTCTGATGATCAAGTATTACTTTCATAAATAGGAAAAATCAAAGAAAAGTGATTTTTTGGTAACTTCTAAAGGAAAAATATCTTATTTTAAGAACAGAATCGAGCCCATAGTCTTAGAGATGCTGTCTTAAAATAACTTTGTTCTGGTCTCATTCAACAGTCTTGGCTTTCCTACATACAGGAAACAGATCATAAAAAAGAAATACAGAACTATTTTTTCATGGTGTGTTGCATGTAGTATAATTAAGAGTTCTAATATGATGCAATTCTGGTTTATTTGTAACAGATTGGGTGCAAGATTGCTGTTGTGATGTTCATTTACTTCCTGGCTACAAATTACTATTGGATCTTGGTGGAAGGTGTCTACCTGCATAGTCTAATCTTTGTGGCATTCTTTTCGGACACCAAATACCTCTGGGGCTTCATCTTGATAGGCTGGGGTAAGGTATTTATGTCTCCTTTCCCTTTAAACTGGATTATGGATTTCTGTTAAACCTATTGATGTGGGAAACAAAGGCAAAAGAAAAAATTAAATTTCCTTACTACTTACAGCCCACTGACAAGTCCTTGAAACAGGCAGAGTGACATTCCTCTAGGAACTCTTTATCTCTACCCCATAAGATACATGTTAGCAATCATCCTCCAAGCATATGGCCCACTGATATTCATCTGAAGAGTCTCAGGACTGAGTTTTTACTAAACAGAAATAAATGACCTTTTCTTAACAATAGCTAGACCCCTCAGGGTCCTGGAAACCTTGTTTCCAAAATTCCTTAGGGACTCATCCTGGCCTTAACCCCCTCCGAACTTGAAAGTGTACAATCAGACACCTGTCACAACCCCGGGGCAGCTCTTTCTGCCCACGGGTCCTGTCCCCGTGCTTTCATAAAACCACCTTTTTGCACGGAAGAAGTCTCAATCTTGAGTGTTTGCTCTGAACCCCAACATTTTCCTATATCACTTATCATTAGCATACTTTCAGCTATTTTCCTGAAATCTCTCCCCATCTTACCTTTATATCTCCTTCTTTCTCTTCCATTGTTCATTGGGAAAGGTTATTAAGATCAAGTCTAAAATCCTCCCAGTGGTAACAAACTTTTCATCTTTAATTTACGGTTAGGGTTCTTAGGTCAGATTCTTGAGAGAATTCTTTGGTGGAAATATAAGAGAACACACTGAGAACTGCTATGCTCATGTCTTATGTCAATGTCCTGATTTAGCAATAATTTCATCCTAAATATTTTGATTTTTAAATTTCTAAGCTATAGTGATGAATTGTTGATTTGTATTTTTAGGCTGTATGATGAGAATACCAGAAATGAATTTATAAGACCATCTTGACTTCATTTAATGATACAAATTACAAACTAATTATGTAGACTTACCATGTCTTTTGGAAGGAAATAATTCAAATTGCTTTCTGCATAAGTAATTTAAAAAAAAATGATATTTAGCTCACATTCCAAAAATGCCTTCTCAGCACTACACTGGACTAGGCACTAACTCAACATGACATGGGGAAAGGATGTTGCTTGTTCAAATTTAAGAGAAATTGAAACTCATATGTGGTTACAATTAAGAAGCCTCATGATCAACAATTGCAGATCTCCATTGTTATTTTTATATCCACATTATAAGGGGCTCAGTATAAGAAAAAAATTAACTGAGTGGCTCAAGATTAAATTTGAAGGTTTTTTTTTTCTCCTCCAAAATAAGAATATTTCTTTGCTTGCTTGGCTTTAATATTGTTTTTTTAACATTTGAAAATATGGAGTAGGGAATATTGAATTTCCTGCTAGTTAATGAGTAACCTTTTAGAAGACAAAGGGTCTATTTACTGTAATATTTCATTTATTATGAAATTATTGTGAATAAAGTTGTATTTCTGAAGGCAGCTTGTCTGTTTTAAAGCTCTCCCTTTGACTAGCAGTTACTAAAAACATAAAAAAAATAAAAAGGATATTTTATTTTTTAGGGTGCTTTGGAAATTTCCTGAATAGTTTTTGGTAGTTTGCCTTCAAATCAAAATTATATCTGTGTACCAGTGATGTGGGCAACAAAGGCAGAAGAAAAACTATTAAATTTCCTTACTACCTACAGCCCATTGACAAGTCCTTAAAACAGGCAGAGTGACATTCCCCTAGGGACTCAACTGCTTCAATGTTAATACTTTGCTAAGAGCAAAAGGCAATCCTAGCCTAAGCCCCTCATCCTCCAGGATCCTCTAAGTCTACTTTGACGTATAAAAATTCCTTTGGGAATTTCCTTTACCTCTGAACCCCCCAAGATACGTGTTGGTAATCATCCCCCAAGCATATGGCCCACTGATATACATCTGAAGGTATCATGACTAAGGTTTTATTAGACGGTAATAAATGACCTTTTCCCAACAATAGCTAGTCCCTTCAAGGTCCTGGAAACCTTGCTTCCAAAATTCCTTAGAGACTTACACTATCCCTAACCTCCTCCCAACTTGAAAGTATATAATGGGCCGCTCCTCATGACCCCTGTGCAGGTCTTTCTGCCCATGGGTCCTGTCCCTGTGCTTTAATAAAATCACCTTTTTGCACCAAAGACGTCTCAAGAATTCTTTCTTGGCCGTTGGCTTCAAACCTTAACGTCTTTCTTACATCACCAACATAATTACCAGAAGTTGGTAAAGGTGTTGATAGAAAATTCAACAATGAATGTAGACATTTGTCTGAGTTACATTTTATATTTTGGATTTCTACACCACTGGTCATACATAATAAATTCTTTTTTTCTCTGTGTACTTAGTGGCTTGATAGCCAACTCCTCCAGAACTCTTACTTGGTCTCTACTGATGTGATTTGAAGTGGGGTTCCTGAGTGAATGGTCAAGAAGGAATTCTTGAGACATTTTTCAGTGCAAAAATGTGCTTTTATTAAAGCTCGGGGACAGGACCTCTAGGCAGAGCAGTTCTGGGATTGTGAGTTGAAATTGATTATATACTTTGGAGTTGGGGGAGGTAAAGACAAAGGAAGTTTCCAAAAGGATTTTCATATGCTAAAGAAGATTTACAGGATTCTGGGGGCCTAGCTATTGTCAAGCTAAGGTTGTGTTTTCCCTCTAGCAAGGCATTAACATTAAGACAGTTGGGAGTTCCTGGAGGAATGTCATATTCTGCCTGCCTCAAGTATTTGTCAGTGGGGTGCAAGTTATAAAGAAGTTTAATTTTATCTACATTTCCTTTTGCCTTTGTTCTTCACATCCTCTATCACTCAGTCGGTTCCTCTTTAAAGTCAGAAGTTTGTTTCACTTAAACCCGAGAAACTAGTTTTCAGACCTTTCTATGAAAGACAGAATGAAAAAAAAAGTCCAGTGAGCTTCTATATGCATATGAATTTCTTCCCTTCCTATACAAATTTACTGATTTGTTGACAAGAACTTTAGCATTGGAATGATGACTACAGTAGAAGCATCATTACTTGAAGTGTTCTTTTCATCAAATGGTTTAAGAACAAACAAGAAAGCAAGTAGGCTTCCCATGGAAGCTTGCCTTGAAAAACATTTTACATGCGATATATCCACACACACTTAATCACAATATAAAACACTAATAACCAATCTTTATGGAATTATGGTTCCACACTTGGTCTACCTTCTGATTCTTTGTTTGCAACTCCACTAAAAAAAATTCTCTAGGCTAGGGTGTCTATAACTATAGTAATATTCTCTAAAGAATATCTCCCCACTACTGAGGTGCCTGGGTAGCTCAGTCCGTTAAGCATCCAACTCTTGGTTTCGGCTCAGGTCATGATCTCAGGGTCATGATCTCAGGGTCGTGAGGTCGAGCCCCCGGTGAGTCCTTCCTCGAGCCCTGCATCAGGCTCCATGCTCAGTTCAGAGTCTGCTTGAGATTCTCTGCCTCTGCCCTTGACCCTTCCCCCACTCATGAGCGTGCATGCACGCATGCTTTCTCTCTTTCTCAAATAAATAAATAAAATCTTTAAAAAAAGAGTATCCCTCCATTACTTAAATGCAGCTACTATTTAATGAATTAAATACCTAAGTCTATTTGATTAATAGACTATTTTTCCCTTAGCACTGACAGTCTGATTTTAGAATCATTTTGATTTCTGACTCATTTTTCTAAATTCCATTAAGAAAATCAATGATCAAAAAACATTATAGCTGCTTTGCATGATCCTTTGCTAGAGTAATTTAGAGTGAATCCAATTTCATATTTTCTTCCAATGATGTGATTTATTAGTTTAGCTAGAGAAGAGAACTTACTTGGATTCCTTTGTTATTATTCATTGGACCCAATCATGATAACTTTAAGCTCTCTTCAGCTAAATAAATAGAACTTTATTACTCACCTTATAGTGATGTGTGGAGCTATATTATTTACATTGATTTTGCTGATTCTTGAGAATAAATTGGAAGGGAAGGAAATTACAATCTAAAGAGGAAATTACAATCTAAATGTTACTGACTCTTAGTAAATTGAAGGCAAATGTTTAAAATAACTGTTTTTACACATCTTCATCCCCAAACAAGATGTATAGAAGAGTAAAGGCAAATTCCAATGATGACTATAGTTTTCTTTCAACCAACCACATTCTTAATTTTCCCTCTTCTTGCCTCAATTTTCTCATAAATAAGGCACTTTATTCTTGGTTCCATTTTCTTCCAAGTACATATTATTTTTTCTATATATTTAATTCTATATTTATAAGGTGTCAGTCTTATTTCTTGATTCCTAATGTGGTAATTTGCCTCTATATTAGCAACCATTCTTAAGTTTCAGCTGTCAAATAAGATGCCAGAATGTACATATTATCATATGAGATCACCTATCCTGATTATATCATGTAGTCATGTCTCCGTTGCCAAGCTTTCTTGTAGAATATTTTCACATTCTGTATTCTCTGAAAATAATCAGGAAAAGATTATACATTTCCAGTTTTATTATCTTTTATCAGGTGATCTCAATTCAGCAAATATTTTTTGATTATCCCATTGGCAGTAAATATAATTGAAATACAGAGATATGTGTTGAAGTCTCTGCACACAATAAACATGCAGTCTGACCCAGTAGGTTATTTTGTTTTGTGTTTGCCTGTTCTGATCATACATATTATATTCAAAATATTTAATTTATAAGATCTGTTCTCCAAAAAATTGTTTAGAATAGCCAATATAATACCTTTACACAGTTAAAAATCTTCAACTGGCTTCAAGCAAAATTTAAAAACCTAGAAAAGCTATTTCTCCCTTTCCTTATGATTTTTAATGCCATTACTAGTTCTACTGAATGTTGCCTTAAAGTTAAAATTATATTCAACAATTAGAGTCAATAAAAGATCGATATTTTAACCCTACTTTATGAAAAATACAGAATTTGAATCTCTCTGCTTATCATTTTCCCCAATCTTTTTAGATGTAATTTGGAGTTTTACTCCTAACTATTTAAGATTATATAGATTATTACCTCTTTAAAAGAAAACAAATTATAGTCACATTTAGATTTACATTTGTAGCAGTTATGTAGATTTATCTCAGTGAGTTCACCTGGTTTCGAAATTTCACTTCATCTCCATCAATTTGATCTTTTAAGTTTCTGCCCCCTGGCAATATTTAATTCAGTAAACATATTTTCTTTTTTATTGTAGCTCTTCTGTTTCAGATTGGTCCTTTCCCACAGTGCCTTACTCTTCTTCTAGAACATTTTTTTGGACTATAAATTAGATATGTTTTTAAAATATTTCTTTTGTTTCCTGTAGCAATTCCATCTCAGGAGGAGGTAGCTCTTCTAAAGTTTCATAAATTGACATCTTCTTTGTAGCAATGGAAGACTTTCATAGGCTTTGCAATTTTCCTGAAAGAGAGTTGTACTCATTCAGTATTGGCTTAGAGTCCCATGAAAGTTGAGAACAATTCTGCCAAAATCATATGGAGGTACTTCTTGGTTCCTTAAAGGATGAAACATAGGTGATGGGTATTGAATTCCAGCATTCTATGATGAGTAGTGAGGGAACTGGAAGCATAGCCTAGAGCTTCATGTCTGAGCAGTCACCATAGATGGATTCCTAGGGGCATCAAGGTTTCTGGTTGGTAAGATACACAGTATGTCTGTAGCAAAGCTAGGCATCCTATGTCATGATGGGTCTCTAATTTTTAGAACTAACTTTACTCTTTATGGTCAACCTGTGATTTTACAATACTACAGTAGGACCACTGGAGGAGGGTAAGGCTGAGGTATGGTTTTATGAAGCTTCTAAAATATCTAAAACAAGATGAAACTACATAGGCCAAGATGAGAACATCCTTTTTACCCTCTATAACTTCAAAGCATCTCTGTCTTATGCAGTGGGTTGCTGCATAAGTTTTTATTTGAAGGAAGGGTTTAATTGCTAAAACATTTTGACTACTATTAGTTAGTCCAAAACTTCATTTCAAAGGAGAGTAGTAATGGAGCTACATGAGTACCCATATCTACTTATTTTTAGACTAGAGATTGCCTCCCTCTCAGATGTCTCTTATTTATACTGACATTTTATGAAGATAGCTCTCAAGGTAAATGCATATATTGAGTGACATTCAAATTTACATTAAATTTACTTACATTAGCACTTGGACTTAAAATAACATCTAAATCTCAAACATTTTCCCCTGTATTTATGTGTTCTAAATTATATAATAATATGATACTAAGACTGGTGATGCAAAATCCTTACATCCCAGAGTGGTTTTAATTCTTTTTCCTCCGTGGTTGCCTCTGTGCTAGTGTTGTGAGTGAGAGTCTTCCAAGATGATGAGAAAAGTAATTTTATTAAGACATGGTATCTGATATAAGTTGTTTGTTATATTATTATCTAAAACAGAATTCCAACTCAAGCACCATTGATCAATGTGTATAGAACATCATTCAGGAAATTGCTTGATTGGGAGATTGTAAAGGAAGCAAAAGATAAAGACCTGGAAATGAGAAAATGTGAAAGTTCTGATCAAAGACAGATACTTTTTAAAGATAGCCAAGGCAGCAGAACAGTAATGGGAGCTACCTCAGGCCTTTTTGAACCACCCTGTCAGAAGGAGCTCTACCCCATTATTCAGCATCATTCTTGTTTTTAATTCATAGCGCTGGTTGAACCAAAGTTATGTTATTAATTTTATATCTCCTTCCAGAATATGCTTCAGAAAAACAGGGATAGTGTTGATCTGTTTATTGTTTTATCTTCTGAAACTAGAACAATCCTTGACATATACGTGGGCACTTAATAAATGGTTACATGATAGATGGATGGATGGATAGGTAGGTGGGTAGATACGTAGATGGATAGAAAGATAGATAAAATATGTGAACTGAACCTAAGAAATAACCAGAATTGGTAGATCTATTTTGACAAAAACAGTTTCCTGGAACATAGAATTCGAACATATTTTTTTATGATGTTTGAAATTTAGATGTTCTATGCAAACAGTAAATAAAATTCGAATGTGGAATCATGAAATTAAGTGGGCACACAGTCAGGCTGAGGCTAGATTCAATTAGATGATCACTGAGGGAGCCAAAAAATTTTCTATTGCAGTGTATCATCTTATTTTCACTTTTAATATTGTTTTTCTTCATCTGAACCTATTCTTTTTCACTTTTTTTCCAAAAAAAGAATATTTGAAAAATTACAAATGTGTTTTTAAAAGTAAAGAATTTAATATTGTGCTTAATAAAAAATGTTCTAAGTTAGATTAAAACTTTTTCTCTCCCTTTTAAGGTGCTTCTTAACTTCTGCAGTGTGTCCATTATGCTCTCTCTTTCCTTTCTTTAAACCACTTTCATAAATTCCACAGAATGAGAAGTTGTCCATTAAATCCTTTGGTCCTGTTTTGTTGTGTTCCATAAAAGTTATGATTTGTGATTTTTTGTGGGTGATGTCAGAGTCCAATCAACTATAACATGAACTGAACAGTCAGCCTTTACCGTGGGTAGCCTTTTCAGACTCGTGGAAAGTCAGTGTAATGGATTTGACATTGCAAGCTCACGAGGTGTTTAACATTTATGAGGGATGCATATCTCACACTCAAATCACCAAAATCACATAGCGGCCACCCTTCCCTATGGTCTAAATGCATGCAAATGCTTGTCTTGAGCCAATATGAACCCCCCAAAAAGAAGAGGCTAAACTGATTAAAACTTCCCAATTTTATAACTTCTCAGCATAGCTTCTCTATGGCTTGCATTTTTAGAATGGCTAAGTTCTAATTTTTTATATGACATCAGCCTCCCTGCTGCTCCTCATGAAGTCTGTCATGTTGCTTCACTCCTTCCTGAAAGCATGTAGCTGTCAGTGTGGCAAGAGTCAAAGCCCAGTGCTCCAGCCGCTGCTTGCTTCTGGCCCCAAGATCTTCCTTCCCCTCCAGTGTAGCTTGATCCTACATCCCTCAGGGTAAAATTGGGCCAACCTTCTACCTTTAGACTTTTAGGAACAAATGACAACAATGTACCTGGCTCATTTTTTGAGTGGACAAGATGAAAACCAAGTGGAATTTCTTGTTGAGATATCAACATTTTTCATTTCTGTTTTTCTCTCTCAACTTTTTTTTTTTAAAGATTTTATTTATTTATTTATTTATTTGAGAGAGAGAGAGAGAGAAACAGCATGAGAGGGGATAGGGTCAGAGGGAGAAGCAGGCTCCCCGCTGAGCCAGGAGCCCGATGCGGGACTCCATCCCAGGACTCCAGGATCATGACCTGAGCCGAAGGCAGTCGCTTAACCAACTGAGCCACCCAGGCGCCCCTCTCTCAACTTTTAATAGTATATTCTTATGTGTGCAGAGTATGAGATTAAAAATTCCCTTCATCTTACAGTAAATACAGTTTCTGAATCTCTTTTTGATCGCAGGGTTCCCAGCTGCATTTGTTGTGGCCTGGGCTGTCGCACGGGCAACTCTGGCTGATGCAAGGTGAGTGAAAAAGGAGAGGTAAGGAGAGCACCTCAGATTTTCTCAAGACTCAGGCTTCCTGCCTGGAATTGACACTTGCTGCTACTGTTGATTACATGTCCCCTCAGGGATGTCATGTAGAAAGTTACCTTGATGTGATTGTAGCCTGCGATACATTATCAGCAAGCTATCCATGCAGAGGTCATGGGACAGAAAGACTCACTGACCAGATTAGGATGCTTGACCTCTTTAGTTTATAATACCATTTTAAAATATATTGTAAGAAGCAAGGAGAAAGAGATGGGTAAGTTAACACACGGGATATGACGGAAGCCTGTGGCAGGACCCACACCACCTGAGTCCCAGGATGGGCAATATTGAGATCTGTGCCACATCAGCTTTCCCCACTTGACGGTGTGGCTGTGAAGACCAGAGATGAGGTTGCAGCAAGGAGACCCACAGCCAGAAGGTGCCTTGGGCCAGTGACACACATTTCCTTTCTCATACTGATGGGAGGCAGGTATGCCTGGTCATAGCTATAGCTTACCAGTTAGCCTGCTAAACAGCTTTGGGTTTTATTTGTGTTCCTTGGGCACGGGATATGTGGGCACGGGTTTCACCAATCAGTGGCTGAATTAAGATGTCAAGAATATTGAGCACTTCCTGTGTATCAGGGAATATTTTGTGCCTCATATATTTGGTGTATAATGAGTGTTTATTTATTTATTAAGGTTTTATTTATTTATTTTAGAGAGATAGAGAGTGCAAGTGGGGGGAGAGGGAGAGAGAATCTCAAGCTGACTAGGTGCTGAACACGGAGCCCAGTGCAAGGCTTGATCTTACGGCCCTGAGGTCATGACCTGAGCCGAAACCAAGAGTTGAGGCTTAACCAACTGAGCCACCCAGGCACCCCAGGTGTATCATGAATATTTAGT
Organism: Mirounga angustirostris; assembly: GCF_029215605.1. Taxonomy (NCBI): domain Eukaryota; kingdom Metazoa; phylum Chordata; class Mammalia; order Carnivora; family Phocidae; genus Mirounga; species Mirounga angustirostris. The sequence continues at coordinate 168,083,762 of NW_026991711.1, forward strand.
GCCCAGTTATACTTATGTTTAACATGCATGGGGTCCACTTATTACCTACTTATTTGAATTTGATACAAACTATGGGTTTCATCCATCCCATTTTTTTTGTCTTCTATAGCAAAATTAAATGTTTTCAAAAAATAAAACAAATGCACATTAGAAGTGGAATCCATCCTAGTGATTCACTAGGATTTTCAAGTAGCCTGGGGTTAATTTAAAGTGTTATGGAACCTGGACTGTATTGCCTGACGGAAGAACCAAGCGGCACCCGGAGATCTTGGAGGATAGGAGGTTTATTTGATGCCGGTGGGCTCAGAGGAGAGTGATCTCCAAAGGTCTGAGCCCCGAGCACAAAAGGGGCAATTTATACACTTCTACTTTTGCATACTTGGCACTTCTGGTGCGTGCACAAAGCGGGGCAGGGAGAAGGGCCTGGATTGGTGTGCGTGGGAAGCAGAGCAGGGAGAAGAACCTGGAAGAGCGCCGAGAAAGGACTGGGACTCTCTTGCTGGCTCGGTCAGCCATCTTAGGACTCAGATTTTCCTTATCAAAAGCAGCATTTTATTTTATTTATTTTTAAAGATTTTATTTATTTGAGAGAGAGAGAGACAGAGACAGCGAGAGAGAACACAAGCGGGGGGGAGAAGAAGAAGCAGTCTCCCTGCTCTGTGGCACTCAATCCCAACACGGTGCTCAATCCCAGGATCTTGGGATCACAACCTGAACCCAAGGCAGACACTTTCCTGACTGAGCCGCCCAGGCACCCCTAAAGCAGCATTTTAAGGTACAGGGCTGTGATGCCGGGTGATAGTAAAAGATGCTTTTTTAGACTTAGGCAGACCTGAGTTCAAATCTTGGGTTCAGCTATTAGTTTTGAGACCATGAGAAACGATCTCTTTGTATGTCCATTTCTTAATATAAAACAGTGATAATAATGTATAAATGACATTAATACAGACAAAACATGGCACAGAGCCTGGTCGCTAGTAGGCACTAATTGGGAACATGATGAGAAAGAGCTCAGGTGCAGGTAACTCACAGGCCTGTTCTGCTACTTCTTGGTTCTCTGACAACAGGTGCACTACCTGACCTCTCTGAGCCTTGGTTTTCTCATTGATCAAATGCAGATAAAACGAATATTACTCTTCATAGGGGTGTTGTAAGATTGAATGAGATAATGTACATAAAACACTATAGGGTTTGGAATAGTAAGTACTAAGTACTTAGTAGCAAGTATTAGTCCTTTAATTATTTCATTAATTTATACCTATACATAATGTCTGATCAAAAATAATGTTTTTGTTTATTGTTATTCCATCAGAAAGCAGGACTTACCCTTTCATTGATCCTAGCTGATTTGATGTTTATCCTATCAAGTCAGTGGAGCCTTGATTCTGCTAAAGTTAGAGCTTAAAAGTGAGGCTGGAGAAGAGATGCGGGCCAGAGCTTCCAGACCTTTATAGGTCATACTAGGATGGTTGGGGTATTTTTCAGTGATAATGACAACAAATTTGCATTTTATACAGATCATTACCAGCATGTGGAGGAAAAATTGGAGAAAAGTAATAATAAAGATGAAGCTAGCATTTTTGAATGATACCCACATCCCACTTTCTGAGGGTTCTGCAAATATTAATTTAATTGGACTTCCTATCAACCCTATGAGACTGAGGCCAGAAGAAGTGTACCTGGCATTGCACAGCCACAAGTGGTAGAGAAGGAATTTGTCTAGACAGCTGGGCTCCAGAGGCACTCAATAAACACTATGGGCAGACTAGAGGTTTCTATTAAAATCAGAGGTATTTATTTTCTGTGGAGGAGGAGTGTTATAGAGGGATTCCTTTTACAGTATCACTGACAGCTGCTCACCCTTCAGTTGCTTAAACACCCCTGATAATGAGGAGTACACGGTGGACAATGCCCATTGTACACTGGACAGTTTTTCTTACCTTCATTATATCTATGCTTTGTCCTTCTACCACTTGTAGTTCTTCCTATTCTCTTAATCAGAAATAGTCCATCACCTGTCATGGACTTTTCAGTAGTTCACAGCTTTTACCGAGATAGGAGCTCGAGCTTGTGCATGCGTATTGCCTGTAAGCATACATACAACCTTGTCTACTAGCACATGTTCTTCTCGTTCACATGAGAAAATTGTATCTGCATTTCATGGTGTTCAGAAAGTAAAGCCATAACCACAGGTACTCTGCCACTTCCATGTGTTTCAAATGCTCTTTCCCCCCATGTAAACTCTTCTTTATCAAATTCCTGTAGCATTTTGTATGTAGATTTCATAATTATCTCTTTCTTACATACGATCTTATTTCTCTTGACTTCATGTGTAATTGTCAGATTAAAAGACCAACAACTATGAATTACAAATGGGCAGGAGTGAAATTCTCTGTTTTTACAGTAGAGAACTGTCCAATGCTTGCTGATCAGTTCTTATGGATCTATTTTGCCACTTTCCTCTATTTGCTAAGTGTCTATTGAGCGAAGATAAAGTTTGGCTCAGTGCAAGTTGTGAGTTACTAGGAAATGTATTTCCTCATCCATTCGTTAATTGTGGCAGTTTCCCTCAGCCTCAGCCTTCCCGTTGGTAAAATGAGAATATTCGTGGCTATGAATAAGATTGAGTCTGCAGGGGGTAGATTGGAAAATCAGGTAAGAGCCCATTTATGAAACGACTTTATAAACTCCAACTTCTATACAAACATTATGTTAATAATTTAGGGTTAATGTTATCAACATTATCATCATTGCTATACATGTACAATGATACTGGAAATGTCAAAGAAGACTTATACTGTCTGCTATTTGATTTCTTGGGGGGGGTGGGTTGAGTCTGTAAAGAGGTACTAGATAATGCTAAATGATTTTACCCTGAGATGTGGAACCATATAACTTAGATTTGGAATTTTAGAGAAGGTAAATCCTAAGGCATTTTTTGGTTTAATCCCCTCATTTGAGACATGAATAAAATGAGACCCAGAGATATCAGGTTGCATCTTCGTAGCCTGTAGCAATTTTGACTCATTCACCCATTCAACTGACATTCCAAGCCTTGAGCACAGAATGCAAGCAAATATATTCACAATGCATTTTATATTGAATTAGATAGTTGGTTTTCTTAGTTATCTTGTATTATTTCTTGAAAATTATAAACTAAATCATAAACCATTAATAGTCATATGTATTTTCAAGGAAAAAATTATTATTTTTCAAGGAAAAAAGTTTATTTTTGAGGCAAAGAATCCTTTGCTACATAATATTTAAAAAATTCAACTGACATTGAATATTGCTCTAAAACAGTTGAATTAATGTAAAAAAATTAAATATGTTAGATCATGTGACTCCTCTGTACAAAACATTTATTCCTACAAACTCAGAATAAAATCTTGAATTCTATAGTGTCCTGATCTGAGCATGATAATTGGGTTAAGCGGTCATTTTATATTTATTTTGCATATAAAATAAAACTGTATTATCACATACATGGCATGATTTCAAAATTGCCTAATTTGATTTTTCATGGAATTCAGCTTGTCTCTAGATTCACTAGCTACGAGACTCCTGGATTCTGTAAATTTTCTTTTTGCTTTTACATTTTTGAGGGTTTTCTTGATAGTAATCTGACCTACATATAGTCCTCTGTCACAAAGTTCAGGTAGAGAGAGAGCTTGGAGCATCTCCAAAGGAATTTGGGGTCTCTGTCCTATCTCTTATATTAGAGATTCTTCTTTTTCTGATTTGGCCTTTCAAAGTCTAACTCTGATTTTCTCTGCATCTTGGCCATTTAGAGTTAAGCAAATCAGATCCAGCTTTGGAAGACACTCTAAATGCTATTGAATATACAAAGGAAGTATTACAGTTCTAAAATTCTATCAAAAGTTACTTGACTAAAGCGCCTGGGTCGCTCAGTTGGTTAAGCGACTGCCTTCCGCTCAGGTCATGATCCTCGAGTCCCGGGATGGAGTCCCACATCAGGCTCCCTGCTCAGCAGGGAGTCTGCTTCTCCCTCTGACCCTCCTCCCTCTCATGCTCTCTGTCTCTCATTCTCTCTCTCGCAAATAAATAAAATCTTAAAAAAAAAAATTTTTAAAAAAAGTTACTTGGCTAAGGTAGGGTAAGAAAGTTGAATAGTTTCAATTGGACAAATGAGCTTTAAAAAGTGGGTATTTTTGTTTCTCTTTCTTTTTACTTGCAAAAGCAAAACACCCTATATGGTACCTTATCACCTTCTCCCTGCTCATGCAAAGGAAATGGAATGCCAGCAGGAAGGGTGGGTCCCATAATACAAAAGACCAAGAAAAGATAGCCTCTGTCATTTCTAGGAAATCTGCATGGCTCTCAGGGCTTCTGTACTTCCTCTTCTCACATTGTGAGTTACAGACACAATGCAGTGTTCATTTCCCTGGATCTCTCCTGCAGAATAATGCATTTCCTATTCCTAATCCTGACTGACAAAGTTCTATTTTCTAGGCAGACCTCTGTGCCTCATCCTCAACTTTCACAACTGCATTTTTACTGACATTCATTTCTCCATTTTCTAGAGTGTTAAAATTTCATTTACAAAGTCTGAATAGAGGGTAGTTTCTGAGCCTTGTTAACAAACACAGTGTGAGATGGGACAGGGAAGAATTAATGAAAGACAAGGATTAATAGCATTTTCTTAAAAAAGAATCTGAAATCTCAGTTGCCTTTCATATCAAAGGGCAAATTTGAAGCTTTGATGTTGAAAACTATCAAAGGCAAGTTTTTCTAGTTTTTAGAGGTAGCTGGTTTTGACCTATTTCCAAAGTATTTTGCAGAGCTGGAATTGTGCAATTGAGTTGCAGTGTGTTAGGAGACACAATGATGAAATGTTACTGAGGCAAAGAAAGAAGATTGTGAAGATACTACCAAATGTAAAAGCAAAAAGAAAATTTACAGAATCCAGGAGTCTCGTAGCTAGTGAATCTGTATTCAATTTATATTCATACAGTAAAATATGCCACTTTCCATATAGTGGAAAACCTTTTTAGAGTAGTGTGATAGATGTTCTGCACAACTCAGGAACACTCTTTTATCCTTCTTGTCTGGTTGAATAATGTGAAGAATAGACATGTGCAAATAATGCTAGGAAATGTTTAATAATGTGCAAGTGCAAACTTTCCCTGTCTTTGATATTTCCATGTTATGCAAACTTCAAGTCCATTGACTTTGCAGATTTCAATGTGGTGGGGCCAGAATTACACTTTGGTTTTGAGGTCTAGTTGATTCAACTGTGGTACATCCTTCCAATGGAATGCTGTGTACTGAGCAGTCTTGGTATTGATATGGAAAGGAATAAAGAATATCCTGTTGAAAGGAAAGAGCCAGTTGCAGAACAGAGTATACATTGCATTTTTTGTAGGGTAAGGGAAAATAAGATTATAATATCTGTATCTGTATATGCATAAGAAAACACTGGAAGCATATAAAATAAAGTAATAAAAGATGTTACCTATAAGGAGAGAGGCAGGGGCAGAGGAAGATAGGAACATGGGAAGGACTGAGATGTCTCAATGACTGTCTTTTTATACAGTTTGATTTTTGAAATGAGAATGTATTGCCTACATAAAAATATTAAAATGTAAACATAATATAGTCATTACGTATGTACTGAAAATGTTCTACCTTCAAGGAATAGTTGAAATAGCTTTTTATTATCCCAAATTTGTTCATTAATTTAAAAGTAACTTATTGATAAATTTATCATCTAAAATTAAATAATTATCATTATATCCCTAAAATTTCTTTTTTTTAAAAAGATTTTTATTTATTTATTTGACAAAGAGAGACACAGTGAGAGAGGGAACACAAGCAGGGGGAGTAGGGGAGGGAGAAGCAGGCTTCCCACGGAGCAAGGAGCCCCATGTGGGGCGCGATCCCAGGATCCTGGGATCATGACCTGAGCCGAAAGCAGATGCTTAATGACTGAGCCACCCAGGCGTCCCATCCCTAAAATTTCTTTATAAAATTTCATTTATTGTCCCCACAATCAATGCTAGGTTTTGTCTAAGGAGAAAGAAACTGAGGCTTTTATTTATGTATCTTTAATGTATAAAAACTGCTTAAAGTGCTACATTAAAGTTTCAAGTGGAACTAGTTTTTCTCAACACTGTTCCAAACCAGTTTGAGTGAGATTGAATCAAACTTATTTTGAATTCAGTTCAATCCAACAAATATTTGTTGACTACCTATATGTTCTGTATTATTCTAGGCACTTATAATACATCAGAAAATAACAATGATCCCTGTTCATGTAGAAACTAAATTCTAGCTGGGATGGGAGTGAAGCAGAAGATAAACATAACAAATAGGTAAATTATATAGTGTTTTTATTAAGTACTGTTAAAAATGAACTTTTAAAGTTAAAGATAAAATCATGGATTTTATGCAGATATAAAATGAGCACTTGTCAAAGATATTTTAACTCACTAATTATGGAGGGAAGCAGTAAGATGTTATAACTTGTTCAAAGAAGAAATAAATCACATGCCTGTGTTTAGCAAAATGAATACTGAAATAAATTTATAAATACATGCAACAATTCAGTATTCATAAGGCAATGATCAATCACATTCCACTGAACACAACTAGTTTTCATTTCTATGCACAAAAACCATTTGCATCTAGTTTTCTGTTGCATTTCTACCAACAGGAATCATTTGCATTACTGTCAGCTTTCTATTGCATTTCGATGGATAAGAATGATTTGCATTATTGTCAGTATTCTACAGTATGTGGAGGTATAACATAAAATCGCTGGAACTTCTGGAAGTAAGAGGACTTTATCTTTCCAGTGATAAGAAAAATGAAGTATCAGGTGCACCACATTTATTTATTTATTTATTTAGGATTATCTCAGAGAGAGAGAGAGAATGGGGGGGAGGGGCAGAGGGACAGGGACAGGGGAAGCACATTCCCCACTGAGCGGGGAGCCTGACGTGGGGATCTATCCCATAACCCTAAGCCAAAACCAAGAGTGGGACTCTCAACCAACTGAGCCACTCAGGCGCCCCCATGTGCACCACATTTAAAAGAGAGTGATTTTTTGTGGCTCTGGAAATGTGGTTTTGAATCTTATTGCTATAAAGATAAACAATATTTATAATACTCTATAGCTAATAGTACAGAAACCAGGACCCATTACACATTTTTTTTTTTTTTTTTTTTTTTACTGGGTTGAGTGTTTTATGAGATTTGTTTTTGTCTACTTATTTTTTAATCAAAAGCTTGGGACTGGAATGTTCAGTAAAACTTAAAATGCTACTTAATTCTCACTGCCTATTTGCTTTGCCAATTTATTCATGAAAGTTTTTTTCATGTCTCAGATGCTGGGAACTTAGTGCTGGAAACATCAAGTGGATTTACCAAGCCCCAATCTTAGCAGCTATTGGGGTAAGTGTTAAAACCCTGTGTCATGGAAAGAAAGAAAAAGGATGCATAATTAAACTGCTGCTAAAACCAAGAGAAAGTGTGCCTCTCACTTTGTTCTACAAAGGTTTTAGGTGACTCATATTACAGCAATAGCTGTTAGGAGAGTCTGGGCTGGGGATCATATCCATATTCATGGCTGACACTGAGATCCATGCAGAAAGCACATACCCTCCCTTTAATGAGCTAGCACATGGGTTCAGTTCTGGGGCTTCAGAATATCTGTGAACATTTACATGTTCAAGCAGCTGGAAGGTCCTAAAACTCTTCCCCCTTTACATCCATTATGTTAGAGCTCCACTTCAACGTTCTGATCACTTGGTAGTAGGTCAGGAGGAGGAAGCAAATAACCAGAGAACAGGGGAATTACTAAGAGAGTGAAAAATGATAGTATGATTCATTATAAAGCATTGACCAAAGCTCTTACTTGGCATGCCGTCTCCAAGGAGTTAAGATGATTCCATATGGAAACATATCCCGCAGAATCCTGTCTGATAGGTCATGGGAAAAAGACTGGAGTAAACAATGCGAGGACCTTTTATGTCTGTAGTATTTTACCTACATATTACATGTGTATTGTGAAAGAAAACAAAGTTACACTTCTTTGTGTCTGACACAACCCCCAAAATGTTTATTCTGACTTCCCTTGAAGATTTTATCTCATTAGCTTCTCCATGATTTAATGAAGAAATTATACTTGTATTAATTCAAGATTATAAACATCTTAAAAAGAGGACTTATGTTCCCATATTAACTGTTAAATCCCTTGTAAGTAATGCAGCAGCACAATTTTTAACTAAAATTTTTTTTGGTCTTTGTTTTCCACTTTCTCACATTTCTCATTTTGTTTTCTGTAGCTTAATGCATCACCGGGTTTGTCATTATGTTGCCATGCTTGATGGCAGAGGGACAGCTATTAATGGGACTGAGGTTTTGTAGGATCTATCCATAATCAGAGAAAAGCTTATTTATCTCATAGGAAAAATGCAGAAAGAGAAATAGAGAAGCTTGAAAAGGACTCTTCATTTCAAAAGCCCATTAAGTAAATGTTTATAGGGGGAAATAAAATGTGGAACACTTTCAGAGAATCCAGTTTGTATCCTTGTTAAAACAGCCTGTTAGCGGGGCGCCTGGGTGGCTCAGTCATTAAGCGTCTGCCTTCGGCTCAGGTCATGATCCCAGGGTCCTGGGATCGAGCCCCACATCGGGCTCCCTGCTCATGGGAAGCCTGCTTCTCCCTCTCCCACTCCCCCTGCTTGTGTTCCTTCTTTCGCTGTGTCTCTCTCTGTCAAATAAATAAATAAAATCTTAAAAAAAAAAACCCAAAACCAACCAAACAAAAAACAGCCTGTTAGCAAATTAGACCCCATTTCAATGTCCTAGGAGAAGCTGGAAATGGACAGTAGATAAATGAATGAATGACTTAAATTTATAAACTCTTATCATTTTAATTTTAATGAAGTACTGCTATTTTAGTCTAGAGATAAACCATCCCATTAAACCATCTATTGATAAACTATATCCCTGGGGAACATCAGTGAACTTAAAGTTACAAATTAACTTTATACAGTAGTGTCTGGTGTTTACTACTCTGATTTCCCTTTTATCCATTGATATTTTATCCTCGTCTGTGCTTCCCAGCCTTTAATTTTTTTTCCTCCTAGTTCCTCCACTGTGTTTGCTTGTTCATCGCTTACCATCTTCTTTTTAAGGGGATAACTCAGGTCTTACTACTTTTTTGTGTCCTCAGTGCCATGTACTGGAATCGTGAAATAAGAGATAATTATTATATGAAAATGTAGGCAAATTTAAGAACATTAAGTTTGAGTTTTCATTTGATGAAAAGAAAAGACATATTAAAACTCCAAGAGATCCTTGCAAAATTAAGAATTGAAGCAAAGGATCAGGTCATGATCCCAGGGTCCTGGGATCGAGTCCCACATTGGGCTCGAGTCCCACATCGGGCTCCTTGCTCAGCAAGGAACCTGCTCCTCCCTCTGCCTGCCTCTGTCTCTCTCTCTCTGATAAATAAATAAAATCTTAAAAAAAAAGAATTGAAACAAAGGACAGTGGACAAAAGTAAAGCATAGGACGTCCTCCATTGAAACAGTTGATTTTTAACTAAAGCTTTGTTTTTTGTTTGCAGATCTTAGTTACTCACATGAGAAGTTTACTTGCTGAGGTTTCTAAATTGCAAAGAAAAACAGTAAAGTTTGGTGATTATAGAGGTTCTAGAAGATTCCCTGTTGGGGAAAGGGGAAAGAGAGCTAGAAATGATGGTATACTCAATGCATATGCATTTTAAAGAAAACTTAGATGGAAGCCATTTTCATCTTCTTGAGTTAAATGATGACACCTCCAAAGCAAGAATTCTTAAGTGTTTTTCCAATATCACAACATCCACTTAATTTCAAAAATCATAGTCATGATCTCAGGGTTGTGAGATCGAGCCCTCTGGGGCTCTGTGCTCAGTGGGGAGTCTGCTTGAGATTCTCTCCCTCTCCCCCTCCCCCCATGCATGCTCCCTCTCTTTCTAAAATAAATAAATAAAATATTTTTTAAAAAATCAGAGAAGATTCAAGAGCACCTTTCTGTTCACTGAGTACCTTTTTGTTTTAGTATAACAATTCAGTCATCACAGTTCCCTTTAAGATTCCCTCACTTTACTGTAGAACTAGTGTGTAAAGGAAGAGATGTGCCCCAAAACCCATCCTAGTGTTTTGAGTGAGGTGCTCCTTCCTCTCAGCTGTTCAGTGTCCTGAAGCCAGGAAGGATGATGCAAATAAAAACAACAAACACTGCATAGTGCCCTGCAGTGGGCACTGTTCTTAGTGCTTTATTTACATAGATTTATCTAATCTTCTAAATGAAGAAACTGCTCAAGATCACAGAGCTAGTGAATGGTGGAGTGGTATTCTAACTTCGGGGTCAGTGTCCCTACCCAGTGAACTCCCTGCACATACAATAAAATCCAACATCCCCAATGGTCTAGGGAAGACCCTGTCACTCATGCCTACACCCTTTACATGCAATACCTCAGCCACGTTGTTTTTCTTTCAGTTCCTTGAACCTGTCCACCTCTGCCTCCTCAGGGCTATTCCATATTCTGTGCTGTACCCTCGGAAGCCTGGGATGAGCTTCCTTCTATTCCTCACTTTAAATGCAACTTTTTCATGTGGTCTCCTTGATGCCTCCAATCTAAATTAGGTCACCTGTTATAACCCAAAGAGCAAGATGAGGTTTTTCCTTCTCAAGATCATCACAATGTATAAAACTTCTGATTGCTGAATGTCCATCTTGTGCACTAAGCTGTAAGGTTTATGTGAACAAGAACCATATTTTTCCTAAACTTCTATATTTCTAGTGCCTAGCAAGCTTCCTGGCACATAGTGGCCACTCAATAAATACTTGTTGAAAAAATAAAGCCGGCATATAAAGTAGATGCCCTGGGGAACTGGCAAGAGGGAAGAGGTGAAATAAGAGCACAAAGCAAAGTTTGGTATGATTACAGAACCTCTGAGTCCATTTCATGCAATCTTTTCATTTCCTGCTAAGCACAGAGCCCAATGCAGGGCTCGATCTCACGACCCTGAGATCATGACCTGAGCCAAAATCAAAGAGTTGGACGTTTACCCAACTGAGCCACCTAGGCACTCCACCAAAACTTTTAAATATAAGTTGGATCCCTCACTTAATTCTGGCTTTGGATATTAGAATAACAGAAATTCTATTAATTGGAATTTGGTGTATCTGGGAGTAAAATCTGATAAAATGTGATCAGAATTTCTAAGCAATATAGGAAAGAGTTTATAGAGGATAAGCATTTACAGGTTCTAATTTGAAGAAGTTCTATCAAGAGAATTGAATTTTAGAGATAATCACAGACTTCAGTATAAATTTAGAAGGAATCACTTGATTTTGGAATCATAGAATCTAAAATTATTGCACTGTTATCTGTGTTTTGTTCATATGTGTTAAAACTATGTTTAAGAGAACTAGAGTCATAAAATAGTAATTTTTGTTCTGAAAATACATATCTGCAAATATAACAATTTGTTATTCACCTGTAACATGTTGATGTTGATTTGAAGATGATTTTTAAAAATTCTTCTATAGGGTTTGAAGAGTGCATATCTCATTCAATCAATTATCCATTCACTCATTTAACAAATCTTGATTAAATACCAAGAACATTGCAGGTGCTGTGTGAGGCAATGGCCATGATACAGTCAGGAGATAGACACCAATTCTCCTGAAGCTTAAGCAGAGTGGGTGAGGCAAACCCTTACACGTGACAAGTGCTGTGGTGGGGCTGGAACAATTTCTGAGAAAAGCTGACATTCAGCCTGAAACCTAGGAATGAGCTAACCTAGTAAGGAAGGGAGAGCGGAGAGAGTGGAAGAATGATCCAGGGAAAGGGGACTCTAGGAACAAAGTCTCTGAAATAGCCTGAGGGGCCAGAGGTTTCAAGGCTGAAATTTGGAGTTCTTTGTTTCAATTCATCTGTGGTTCCCTTTGAATACATCTTTAAACTTTTAATTGAGAAAGTATCTAATGTTTATATTTGCATTGTTTAAAAACCATATTTGCATAAAATTTGTTCGATGTCTGACTGGTTTTAATGCTTATGGGTGGTCATTTTATTCACCTCTCAGTTTCTTACTTCTTCGTTTTATCTGTACTTTGCCTGAAGTAGACCTTTAAGCAAAATTTTAGAGGAAGTTCACATGAGAGATACAAGGACTCTCTAAATAATTTTCTCTTAGAATTATTTCTATATCTTTTTTTTTTTTAAGATTTTATTTATTTATTTGACAGAGAGAGACGCAGCGAGAGAAGGAACGCAAGCAGGGGGAGTGGGAGAGGGAGAAGCAGGCTTCCTGCGGAGCAGGGAGCCTGATGCAGGGCTTGATCCAGGACCCAGGGATCATGACCTGAGCCGAAGGCAGTCGCTTAACGACTGAGCCACCCAGGTGCCCCTTTCTACATCTTTTAAAATGAAATTTAAAAAATCTCACTAGAAGTTTCCACTTGGTCTTGTTCTTTTTTCACTCCATTTGCCCAGTGTATAATGTCATTTATACAGGCTCAGATGTTCCTTTAGCACAGGAATTTTCTTCTCTTACATTCTTACTGATTCGTTCAATTTATCATAATCTTTTCTACAGAGAGAGAAATAAATCTGCATGATGACTCTCAATTCCATGTCATCCATGTAATCATCTCTCCCCTCGTCATATGTGTCTTTGTTCCTTATCCCCCCATTTGGGAAGAGTCTTCAGTGGTCTTCCACATTGCTGAATGTGTTCTCCTGCTTTGTTAGATCTACTGGTTGCTATTTCTAATATTGATTTTAAAACTTGATCATATTTTAGATTCTTTACAATCTTTTCTTAATCCATCCTGCTCTTTAAGAAATTTCTGTCTCGGGCGCCCGGGTGGCTCAGTCGTTAAGCGTCTGCCTTCGGCTCAGGTCATGATCCCAGGGTCCTGGGATCGAACCCCACGTCGGGCTCCCTGCTCATGGGAAGCCTGCTTCTCCCTCTCCCACTCCCCCTGCTTGTGTTCCCTCTCTCACGTCTCTCTCTCTGTGTCAAATAAATAAATAAAATCTTTAAAAATAAAAAAGAAATTTCTGTCTCCATCTCAATCTACTATAACTCAACTCTCTTTTATGGGCAGCATGGTGCTGTGGTTGAGTCCCCGCTGTGTATCATCCAGGCTGCATGGGCCTCAGAGCTCTGCCACTTACTGGCTATGTGACCAGGAATAATTAGTGGAAGCTGTTACTCAGGTTCCTAACCCACAAAATGGGGGCGATGATGTGCCTATCTCATTGAACTGTTGTGAAGACTAAGAATCAATTCATGTCATACACTTAGAATAGTGAATAAGTAGTCGGTAACTTAGTTCCTAATTAACCTTTATTCTATACTTCCCTAAATTATTCAGGGTAATTATTTGGAATTTTACCCAACTGGGGTTGGAGCTATCAGTATGTGCGTGCGTACACGGGTATATTTTGTTAACTGATCTTTTAAGGCAGCAAGGGTTTTTTTTTTTTTTTTAAAGATTTATTTATTTATTTGACAGAGAGGGAGAGAGACAGCAGGGGGAGCGGCAGAGGGAGAAGCAGACTCCCCACTGAGCAGGGAGCCCAACTTGGGGCTCCATCCCAGGACCCCGAGATTATGACCTGAGCTGAAGGCAGACCCTTAACCGACTGAGCCACCCAGGCGCCCCTAAGGCAGCAAGTTTTACCCAATCTTAGTTTTTATTAATTCTTTCCATAATCCATTTCACTGTCCTTAAATGCATCTTCTTAGTTATTAAACTGATGTATTGGATGTGTGTATCTTCTTTAGTCAAATTTCTGCCAGTTTTCAGTATTTATTTAGTGCCGTCTACTGGCCTGAGAACAGAGTTCCTGGTCATGGGCTTTTTAATAGGAATAGAGTTCAGGGTTGGCCCATCTGAAGCCATCTCTAATTCTTCCTTTTCCAGGGATAGGAACTGACCAGTGACACCCCCAGCCGGCACTGCTCCCATGGCACTGCCAGCCTCAGTGCCTACCCTTTTGTCCCTTGCACAGTAATTACACAGCATCGCTTTCCACCATTTCATCCCAGCTGCACTGTATTGCTGGGGGCTGTGGTCATAGGGAGAGTGGAATTAACGGGGCATGGCGTAAGTGGCCATTCAGAAAGAAGCACTCACGTGACATCTGTGAGCAGCTCTCACCCTCTTAGTGAAAAATATTTTGCGTCTTGAGCCAGGTGTTGCAGTGGGTGAGGATGAATGGAGATCCTCAGCTCTCATGTTTTGCATCTTTTTATCCTCCTGAAGAGAAGGTGTAAGGTGGTGGTTAAGAATTCGCGGTACAGACCCACATAGCCATGGTTCAGATTCCCCTAATAGCTGGGTAGCATAGGTCAAATCACTTGATCTCTTTGAGTTGGCGTTTCTTCACCCATAATAAAGGGACATAAAAATGCTTCTCCCATATTCGTGTGAGTTAAACTTGAGTGCTCAATAAGTGGCAGCTCTTACTAGCCTGAAGAATCCTTCTTCCACCAGCTCACAGCACACCTCTGTCCTTCCTCCCACGTTTGGGATTCATGACTCAGCCCCTGGTTCCTATAGAAAGCTGTAAAATTAGTGAGAGGTGAGAGGTTCCTACAGCATAGTCAGTGGTAGGATGGCAAAGAAGGTGGCAGGGGGTTAAGGGCTGATCCAGTTGATCATCTGTATCAGGGAGTGGGGCACATGAATTACCCCAAATTCTCTAAATTCCAGAAATGGTTGAAAACACTACAAGATGATTTATTTCCAAGAATACAGATCTTGATGGTTCTTCTCTTCCTGCTATTACTCTCCCACTGACACAAACCTACTCTTGACAATCCTCTTTTCCATTATTCCTAAGTAGTAGCATTTTCTGGACTGCAGACATCTTCCTGAATAAAGGGACTCTAGTGGTTCAGGCTTCTACTTCCTCATGACCCTGGATCTGGAGATCTTTTCTTTTTCTTCATTTTTGATCCCTTCACTTCCCTTGAGGGCCTCAGACATAAAAGGGCTTATCTTACCAACACCTTCTCCCCATTTTTAAAACCAGAACTTGATTGTCTCTGGGGGTGCACACACCTGTAATATTTCAAATTCAATCTAATTGCTTGCACTGGGGGCCTTTTCCCATACAACATCTTGTTTGTGTGTGTATATATCTGAGAAGTGTTTAAAAAAATTTTTTTTAATTGAAGTATAATTAACATACAGTGTTAATATTAGTTTCAGGTGTACAACATAATGGTTTAACAATTCTTATGTTACTCAGTGCTCATCAAGATAAGTGTGTTCTTAATCCCCTTTCACCCATCTCCTCCCACCACTTGCTTTTTCAAAAAAAACCTTATACTTCACCCAATACTTTTCATATGTCATAAGAGAGACAGTGTCCCCCAAACAACTCTATTATTCCTCTCCCTAAAATACATACAGAAGCTGGGAGTTCATTTCAAAAAGGGGAGTTGGTTATATTTATATAATAAGTATTATCCTTTATCCTGTCAGTCTGCCACAGGACTTTATCTGAACTTTGGTTTGGAAATTCCCCATGGATTCTGGCAGATCATCCCTTGGTATTTCTAGTTTCCAGTGCTGTTGAAACTTTTTATCTCTATGTTTTCATGAGGGCAACTCAAGAATCACTAGCTGTCCAATACCTTATCTCAGAGCCCCTCATTCACATTTGTGGAATAGGTAATTTTCAGTTTTTGAATACAAAGAAGTTCAATTTATATAAATTTTTATAAAGGTCTTGAAGGCTACCTTAATAATGCTTTGTAATATTACCTTCTCTTTCAGCTCAATTTTATTCTGTTTCTGAATACCGTTAGAGTTCTGGCTACCAAAATCTGGGAGACCAATGCAGTTGGGCATGACACAAGAAAACAGTACAGGTAATTGCAGGACAGGCACCCACCAGAGGAAATATTTGGGTTACTATTTAGAGTAAAGAACAGATATTGATTGATCTGAAATGTCTCTGAGAGAGAAATCTATGAATATGACTTTTCATTTGGTTTAATTGTGCAATTTACCAGAAAAGTATATGTATTTTAGGAAAATATAAATAACGCAAAACCTTTAATGTGCTTAAATTTTAAGTATTAGTTAATATAATTTTTTTATCTGTTATTAGCATATTGGAATTTTCCCATAAACTGTGTGACTTCCTAGAAAATCTCTTGTTGATGATCTTGGCAGACAATTTTATCTGCATTCTTAAAATAATATCTTCATAACTGAAAATATCAAGAAAGTGAGTTTGCTGTATTGTTTCCAATCTGTCCATCAGACTGGCCCCTACCGAATATAAATTTTTAAGAGCTTTCCAAGGTACTGATTGAGTGAGGTCCATTATTCAGTCTTCCAAGAAGAAAAGGGCAAATTGAGAGTTTTTGATCATTATTGAACTATCTTAAGGGTGTGCCAACTTTTTCCAGCGATCATTTTGGGAGTTCTGGATAATAGCAGCCTCTACCTAACTGGATATACACATCCATTAGTCTGGTGGATTTAGATTGATCTTTATAATCCCAAGGCAATAACTATTTCTTTTTGTCTTGCATTGTTATGAAATGCTATCTGAGACACAGAAAGGAAGAAACCATAGTCAGCATTTTGGTCCTGTGTCACAAATGTTCTCGAGACCCTCTGTTGAGTCATTTCCCTCTACTGTTTAGGCAACATTCTCTGTCAGGCAGAAAAGATGATGGGTATGGACTGGAGTCTGGAATAGGATGCACAGTATGAACAAACCAGCAGCTGTAGGCTCCAGTCATTTGTAAAGTGCTGCAAGCAGTCATGTTATAAAGTAAATCGTGCTTAAGAGTTTCCAGTGAAGGGCCATGCTATACTCATAGCCTGTCTCATGTTGCATCCCACTGATGAAGACAAAGGCCAAAGGATGAAGAACAATGGGAAATATAAATAGCTTTCCATTCTTCTCTGTAAAGTGGAACAGCACAAAGGTTTTTGGAAGCTGTTTATTTCTCTAGCCCTGCATAAAAGCTCCTTATTTCTCTAGTTCTGAATGATGTGAACTTGTACTTTCAGTTAAAAGTTGCCCAAGAGATTTGAGAAACTCTGGAGAGAACAAAGGGTGAATTATCTTAAAAAATAGACTAGACAATATTTTGAGTTCATTCATAGGAGATTATTTCTCAAAAGAGTGGAAGAGAAACATTTATCAAGGATTAAAATAATCTACGATTCCTAATTCAGAATAAATTTTAAATAATCTGGGGCCTGGAAGTTTTTAAATTTGGGAGCCATTAATCTGAACAGGGTCTAGACTAATAGTCATGGAAAGTATTTTCCAGTCAAATGCATTTATTTTTTAAATAGCTGAAACGGTATTCTTACTAATGTCCGAAGTTAAGCTACAGATAAAACTATGGTGAGGAATAACTCTCTTTCTTTTTGGAGAGAAAAATGTGGGTACTTACTTGGCAGTGATTTGGGAATTCAATTCAGTATTTAGTTTCTGAGGCCTTAGATTACCAAATTTAAATACCTTCTCACTGGGCGCCTGGATGGCTCAGTCGGTTAAGCGACTGCCTTCGGCTCAGGTCATGATCCTGGAGTCCCTGGATCGAGTCCCGCATCTGGCTCCCTGCTCGGCAGGGAGTCTGCTTCTCCCTCTGACCCTCCCCCCTCTCATGCTCTCTGTCTCTCATTCTCTCTGTCTCAAATAAAAAAAAAAAAAAAAAAAAAAAATTAAAAAAAAATTAAATACCTTCTCACTTTGTAAATAGACCTAGAAAAATGTAATTTGTGTCTTTGTCCCGGTGAAATTCTATCTATGAGGTTCAGTTTACACCGACTCACTTTTTTGTACCTCTAAACTTATATTTCATTTGGTTATTACCTTTGTCAAACAAATGTTCAAATTCAAATATTCTTGCTAACAACGAAAAAATATATGTATATTATATTTATATTTCCAAATGGTGGCATCTAAAACAGTTTTTAAACACATTCTCATGCATATAACTCTCTGAAAGACTGAAAACATCTTTCAAAGCTGAGATAGTCTCTCCCGGTGAGCATGCACACATACACAAAGAAAGACTTTAGAAAAGTACATGGTATCCCTTCACTGATATAGTGGTTTGAAACTGAAATGAATTGCCTTCAACTCAGGTCATGATCTCAAGGTCCTGGGATCAAGCCCTATGTCAGGCTCCCTGCTCAGCAGGGAGTCTGCTTCTTCCTCTCCCTCTGCTCCTCCCCACTGTTCTGGCTCTCTCTTGCTCTCTCACTCAAATAAATAAATAAAGTCTTTTAAAAAAAGACTGAAATGAATTAATACGATCAGCTTTTAAGAAATTGTTTATTTTGAGATAACTGCAGAGTTATATGCAGTTATAAAAGTAATACAGAGATAAAATAAAACATACAAGTAATACAGAGTTGTAAAAATAATACATATATATGTAATATATAAAATATATACCCTTTACCCAGTTTCCCTCGAAAGTGACATTCTACATAACTGTAGTTCACATCAGTAATTTTAAGACAAAAAGGATTTTTAAACACACAGAGATTGTGTAGAAAATTAAATAATCTATCAGATTTAACAACAGGACTAATGCATTATTTTGTCTTTTAAATTACAACCCAGTCCCCTTGCAAAGTAAGAGAAGATTGCCAGGACTGGAAGAACATGAGATATGAAAAATGCAAAATTCAGTGGAAAAGAACACTTGAGTATTTTGGCTAATTTGACTTTCCATTCAGTATTAGACAAAAATTATATTTATTATTTTTTATTTTTGGAATAAATTCAACCAGTGTTTGTTATGCAATATCATAGTAAAGAGGACAGATTTTAAGGTTGAACTGTCTACTAATTGTCTAGCTTTGGGTGAATACTTTCCTTTCCTGAGCCTCTATCCTCATCTGGACGTAGGAAAATAATGGCTCTCTCACATGGTTGGCAGAATAAAAGGAGGCAACCAGTATAGGATGTGACAGGGGCATGATAGCCAACAGCTTCACTGACTGAGTGCCCTTCTTGTGCCATGCAAGAGATTCAAAGTTAAGAAGACATGGTTTCTGCCTGCGAAGAAAATTTGAGAGAGAGAGTGAGAGAGATACTGATTTAATTAAAGTGAGGACAATGTCAGTAGAGAAGCACTTACAAAGTGTTACGTGTATAGAAGAAAGGGAAAGAGTAATTCAAGCTCAAGAGGGATTGAAAAAGGCTCAGGGGAAATATTACTTTTTTAAAAAGCTAAGTTGACTCTTAAAAGTAGCGATTTCCCAGCACTTTTCACCTGGGGAGAGAGAGATTGCAAGAATTGGGTATCTATTTTCTAAGTAGGACGCTGAGTCTCACACACCGTTTGATTCCTTTATATTCCTCCCATGGCTTTGCCCTTGGACGCAGAGCCACCACCATGTCTCCAGCAAGCCAGAAGGCCACTTTCAGCTGGTACACCCCTGATCATCTCATCAGACAGCTGTGCCTTTTCAGAGAGCCGGGCTGCAAAGATGTACAGTGTGCATGAGTGACCAGATGGACGCTGAGCAAATCAGTGCCCAGGATGGCTGCATGATTCGATGTGAATGGAAAAATCCATCTTTATGAGTGAACTGACAGACAGATGACCCATGTATCCATTGGCCCAGCATATGCCACTACTTCAACTTCTTCACTGTCATTGAAGGATACATTTTAAAAGAGGATGTAATCGTAACTCTTACACAAATATAAATGAACACACCTCAAAGATTTTATTTCATTCATTAATGAAGGAACTGGTAAGGCATTACACATGCTTAAAAGAGAATTATGAATGCTAAAATGAATTTACAAATGGATGCAAATTAGCAAATTGTTAACATCCACAGGGTATAATTAGTGGCATTCCATTGGACATAATTTGCATTTCTATGGACAGAAATGATTTGCACTGCTGTGGTAGGCAGATTTCTAAGATGCAACCTCCAAGATTACTACCTTCCTGGTGTACATGCCCTATATAATCCTCATCCCCCACATACCTTTTGAGCAAGACCTATGATGGGATAGTCTCTCCCTTGATTAGGTTACGTTATATTGGAAAGGTGATGGGGTAGTCACTCCTGTGACAGGCAGCCTGGAGAGAGATCCTCCTGCGGGCTTTGAAGAAGTAATCTGACATGTTGTGAAGGTCTGTGATTAAGACCTGAGGGACCTATGGCTAGGACCTCTCTGAAACTGAGAGAGACTAAATGGATATTGGTTTAAGCCACTAACTGTGGTAATTTGTTTCATAGCAATAGAAAATGAATTCAATTACTATCTGGTTTTCTACAAATTAACTTCTATCTCTACAGAGTTGTAAAAGAGCCTAATCATAGATAAAGAGAGGGAGAAAACCCAGATGGCTGAGCTAGCATGATTCCCACTAAATTTAATCTGACAGCTTTTTCTTACTCTGCATTGATCTAAACTGTCCCTAAACTTTTACATTTGTGATCATTTCACAATGTGTTGTATTCTTTCTCCCTCTCTCCCCTTCCTCCCTCACTCCCTTCCTCCCTCCCTCCCTTTCTTCTTTCTTTCTTTCTTTGTTTCTTTCTTCTTTCTTTTCTTTCTTTCTTTTTCTTTCTCCTTCCTCCCTTCCCTCCTCCCTCCTTCTCTCTCTTTCCCTTTCTCTCTTTCTCTTTCTTTCCTTTTCTTTCTTTTCTTTCTTTCTTCTTTCTTTCTTTCTTTCTTTCTTTCTTTCTTTCTTTCTTTCTTTCTTTCTTTCTTTCTTTCTCCTTCCTCCCTCCTTCTCTCTCTTTCCCTTTCTTTCTTTTTTTTCTTTCTTTCTTTCTTTCTTTCTTTCTTTCTTTCTTTCTTTCTTTCTTTCTTTCTTTCTTTCTTTCTTTTAACCTAGTTTTTGG
The DNA here is from genome assembly GCF_029215605.1 of Mirounga angustirostris. Taxonomy (NCBI): domain Eukaryota; kingdom Metazoa; phylum Chordata; class Mammalia; order Carnivora; family Phocidae; genus Mirounga; species Mirounga angustirostris. The sequence goes on from NW_026991711.1 coordinate 168,104,660, forward strand.
CTCCTAGTCACACACAATAGGAACAATCAAAGTTAGCTTGATTTTGAGAATAGTCCCCAGGGGGATTTATCCATTCATCTTAAAGGAGGAAAGAGAAAAGAAATTTTCTTTTCAGAGTGCTGTTAACCAAGACTTCTAAAGTTCTGCAAGTGTAGTTAATGCTGTCCCCCTTTATCTGATTAGACTGAATTACAGTATCATGAAGGTACTCACAGTGTCTTGCTCATATATGCAGTGATGGGAAGAGGGTAGCCACTAGTCAGAATTCAAGAGGACAAGCGTATCCCAAGGAGCCTCTGGAAGTTGAAAGGATGAGTTAGGTCAGAGAAATCCATTGTCTTATCAGGGATGCTGCCTTGAATGAAACAGACTTAAGGTCGAATTTTCAAATTAAGTAGACTATAGTTGAGTCAAGGTAGGAGGTGTGGGACTAGAGCAGCATAGGAGAAAGCCCATAGGCCACCAGGGAAACTATGGGTGTGGGGCAGAGCAGATGGCTCTGAGCCAAGAGGAGCAGATGGTCAGGGCACTACTGAGAGATACAAGAGGCAGAGGAGAATGAGATGGGGTAGGTGTGCAACTCCAAATGCCTAAATTAGGCATTTCAATATGATTCTGTGGGACACCCAGCTCCTGCAGGAGCTGGGAAGATGGTTATAATAGGAAAATGGATGTGTCTGGAAGATGATCCTCCCTAGGAAAGCGTTAGACTGAGAGCTCTTATAAACTTCTAGGCCCTGTTCCCTCATTTTAGAAAAAAGAAAACTGAATTACAATCACTCAGGGAGTCACTGGCAAATCTAGAACCCGAATCCATTTCTGTTTAGCTTCACCCACACAGCTTATTTCCAAGAAGAGAACTAAGTATATAAGTAAGTACATAAATAAGGAAGGAAGGAAGGTAGGAAGGAAGGAAGAAAAGTAGCTGGAAGTAAGACCAGTAAGAAAGGGAGAAGGTTGCAATTGAGATTACTGAGGTAAAAATGATTTGTAAAGAAGGGAATATTTGAGAAATAAGAAAGAATCAGCCAGATTTGACAGCTTCTTGGATAAAAAGTACAAAAGAACACATGGTGTGCTTGGATGTACTAGCTATCTGCTGTGCAAATGGATTACCGCAAACATCTGTGGCTTAAAACAACACACTCGCCATTTAACTGTTTCTGTAGGTCAGGAATCTGGGCACGGTTTAGCTGGGCCTCCTGCTTTAGGATCTCTTACGAGGCTCAACTGATATGGCAGTCAGGACTGCAGTCTTATCCTAAGACTGGGGAAGAATCCACTTCCAAGTTTATGAGATTGTTGACAGAGTTCAGTTTCTTGCTGGCTGGTGGCCAATGTCCCCTCTCCTTGTCATCTCTCCCACTAGCTCACCACATGGTTAACTTGCTTCCTCGAACCAAACAAAGGAGAGAGTTTGTTAGTAAAATGAAAGTTACACTCTTATGAAATGTAATCACAGAAGTGACATCCCATCATTTTGGCTGTAATTTATCAGTTAGAAGCAAGGTCCAGGTCTTTGCCTGCACTCAAGGGGAGAGGATTAACAAGAATGTAAATACCAGGTGGGGGATCATTGGGGACCATTTTAGAATCAATCATCTTAGAAACCTGGGGTTCCTCCAGTTACACAAGAAAATGTATATGAAGAGGTAGTTAAGGGAAATAAAGTCAAATTGCTTAGCTTGCAAAAAAAAAAAAAAAGCACAAAACCTAGAACTATAGGTATTTTGTAGAATATTTGACAGAGGATATTTAGAGAAAGTAGAAAGTATTGGCCACATGAAGTTCATAAGAAAATACAAAATGGTTAATGCAGATCCAACTGTAAGAAGAGACTATGGAGTAGTTCATTTTAAAATGAACAAAACAAGCCAAAATGTGGCCTATGAAAGTAAAGACAGTTAACATGGATTGAGGTAATACTTGTTTTAAGTCTCAAACATACATGTTAAAATAAATTTAGGACAGAAAAAAGGGCATTTCATGGCTTTATGAAAATAGTATCCTATGCCAGGAGAGTGGAAATGAGATTAGAAAGATTTAAGGTACAGGGCACCTGGGTGGCTCAGTTAGTTAAGTGACTGCCTTCGGCTCAGGTCATGATCCTGGAGTCCCAGGATCGAGTCCCGCATTGGGCTCCCTGCTCAGCAAGGAGTCTGCTTCTCCCTCTGGCCCTCCCCACTCTCATGCTCTCTCTCTCTCATTCTCTGTCTCTCAAATAAATAAATAAAATCTTAAAAAAAAAAAAAAAGAAAGATTTAAGGTACAATAATCATGGGAAATGAGAATAAATGACTTGATTTAGTATAAAAGGACAGGAAGAAGAGGGAGGGGGGAAAAGCTAGCAGGAGCCATGGGGTCCAAAGAGATGGAAAAAAATGCAGCCCCCATTAGCTCTGCTAAGCTTCGCTTTTTTCCCAGCAAGCTGTCTCTGCTGACAGGCACTCAAAGTTGATGAATAAAAAGGCTTGGTATTCTCTTTCAGGAAACTGGCCAAATCAACCCTGGTCCTCGTGCTGGTCTTTGGAGTGCACTACATCGTGTTCCTGTGCCTGCCCCATTCCTTCACGGGGCTGGGCTGGCAGGTCCGGATGCACTGTGAGCTCTTCTTCAATTCCTTTCAGGTAGACAGCGCCAGCTAGTAATGTGGTTCTTGCATTCTGCTTTTATTCCCCCTCCCCTTGCAACTTTGTTCTCTGCCCCTCTGTCTGGCTTTCATGGACCTGTCCCCAGAGGGCCATGAAAAGGCAATACTCTATGGACCCTGTGCTTTTAACCTCTGGCCACAGCAGGAGCTGCTTCTCACAAACCATGCCTGGACAGCGAGACAAGAAAGCATTTTGTTGTAGAATATGTAACACGTACAGAGCAGCGCGTGTCTATGGAAAATAAACGAAAGCCAAAGAAAAAGCAGACAGGGGAGAGGGGGGAAAAAGAGAAAGGAAGACAACAAAGAAGAAAAGGTAGCTTCTACCCATTTTATCTCATTTGAAAATATGATTACCATCACCCCTCACTTGGCTCTCTGCAGACACCTATCTTCTCCTCCTGGCCACTCGCTTGCCGCCTCCCATGGCTGCCTTAAATCTCGTCTCCATACAAGGGTCTGAAGGATCTTAAAAATAAATATGGTCATGTCCCTTATCTACCAGAAGTACCCAGAGGTTTCCCACTGCACTCAGAATAAAATCCAAATGCCATTTGCTGGTGCGCCCAGCCCCCTGTGGCAGGGACCCTGTCCAGCTGTGACGTCGAGTGCCATCATGTTCCCGGTTGCCGGCTAAGTTTGAGCCCCACTAGTGTCCCTCGAGCTCATTCTTGCCTCAGGGGCTTGGACTTACAGTTCCCTTAGTCTGGAAGGCGCTCCCTGCTAATATTCACAAGGCCTGGCTTCTTTTCACTCAAACCAGCTTAAATGGTCATCTCTTCAACTCAGTCTTCATTCAATGTATCTTCTCCATTCTTCTCTTTCATACCACTTGTTTGGCCTGCATAACCCTTATTATCTTACATTTTTCTAGTGTGGCTAGTTGTTTATATTTTATCCATCATCTGTATTTCCTTCTAGAATGTAGACTAAGGGAACAGGGACCTTGTCTGTCTTGATTGAATTGTTTATCCCTGGCATGCTGAGCAGTTTGCCCTGTAGAAGCTCCATAAATATTTTTGAATGAGTGAAACAAAAAGTTTCTTTGTCTTTTTACCATATAATAGCCTATGTCTGTAGTTTCCAGCATTCACAGTGTATAAATATCTCTTACCAACCAGGGAATATTCTGTGATCCTTGAGTGAAAACATAAATGAAGCTAATATAAGCTGATAAGAAATCAGTTATTTGTGTGTCTTGGAGTGTTTTATTCAGTTACTTGTTTGGTTCAGCTGACACCAAAGAAGGATCTCAGAAAAATATAAACTTAAAGATTTGGAAACACCAGGAGAGAACAGTTCATATAATTTTCTGAAGGAAGCATAACACAACCCAGTTTTGCAATGTATGTATTGTGATATAAGACACTTCAGTGCTGTGACCTTCTTGAGTTGTCAGCATGCTAACTTTCTCTTTTGTTCCCCAGGGATTCTTTGTGTCTATCATCTACTGCTACTGCAACGGGGAGGTAGGTTTGAAGAACCCCCCCGGACATCCCACAGCTCTAGCTGCGAGTAAGCTTGTAAATGGTCATCGCGGTGTGACCTGAATCTCTTTAGGATCCCCAGGAATTACAGGAAAAAGTGAGCAGGGAGAAAGGAGATATTTCAATCATACATGATTTTGAGAGAGCAAGAATTAATATAAATAGGCTAGAGTTTTTCTCTTCTAGCACTTTTCAATGTTGATTCAGTTGGAAACTCTGATAGCAAAAAACCAACTTGTTGGAATGTAAATTGATACTTGGAAGGACAGTGAATTCCATATTCCAGTCAATACTTAAACTGATATTCAATTTCAAGTTCTCTAAGAAACTAAAAAAAAGTTGTCTTGGGATAAGAAAGAATATTTTGATATTTTCAAAACTATACAATGATGACAGGACGCTTTCCGTTCATTTAGGGGTTGGCTGGAGAGAAGTAGCCCTACTGTTCTTTTAGGTCACACCAGCATACCAGATTTCCACTGTTTTCCATGGAACTTCCAGATAAGCTCCTTTTTGGTAAATGGCAATAGCAGTAGAATTGAATCTTCAACCACAGGTTGGAAGCAAGAATCCCACCCCATTAGTAATGCATTTGCAGTGCCTGCTTTTCATGTATAAGCTTCTTCCCCATTTTTTTCCTCCTTCAGTCCGCCTATGCAAAAGTGATAGTATTACATTTCAGGTTGAGCACTTCCATGCCATTCTTCAGCGGGCTGGCACTATTTATCTCTCCTTCTCTTCCAACCCATAATCCTCTTTTCCCTCTCCCACAAGTCAGATCTTTCTTTCTTTTTAAAAAAGATTTATTTATTTGAGAGAGACAGATGGATCGCGAGCAGGGTGGAGGTAGGGGCAGAGGAAGAGGGAGAGAATCCCCAGATTCCCGGCTGAGCGCCCAGCCACCAGGGGGCTCTATCCCAGGACCCTGAGATCATGACCTGAGCCGAAACAAAGAGTCTGATGCTTAACGGACCCAGCCACCCAGGCGCCCCAAGTCAGATGTTTCTATGGGCTGCATTTCACATTATATTAAAATGCTAATCTTGGATCAGTCCTTCAGCTCTCTCAAAGCCTCCGTTTATTCATCTCTGGTAGGATACCTATCTCCAAGATTTTTGAAGGTTGAGAGAGAGTATGCACATCAAGTCGCTGGCACACAGTGGAAACTCAGTGATCAGCATCACTGAAGGGCAAAGGTCCATGTAACAAGGCTGCAGGGTCTCCCTGATGGTTTCTGACGCACAGTGTTTCCTGCGACTTAGGTTCAGGCTGAGGTGAAGAAGTTGTGGAGTCGGTGGAATCTCTCCATCGACTGGAAAAGGGCGCCCCCCTGCGGCGGCCACAGATACGGCTCCGTGCTCACCACGTTCACCCACAGCACCAGCAGCCAGTCGCAGGGGGCAGCCAGCGCTCGCTTGGTGCTCATCGCAGGCAAAACCACCAGGACGGCCGGCCGCCAGCCCGACAGCCACATGACTTTACCCGGCTATGTCTGGAGTAATTCGGAGCAGGACTGCCTGCCACGCACGATCCACGAGGAGACCAAGGAAGGGAACGCGAGGCTGGGAGAGGAGATTGCAATGGTGGAGTCTCCCAGGCCCTTGGAATTTAACCCAGGCCCGCAGGGAAGCAGAGGAGAAACCGAGGATGTTCTCTGAGTCAACATCTGTGACTTCGAAGAGTTGGTCCCTCTGGTTGTGTTAGGCGAGCTTGGCTGGCATTCCTCTGCTTGAGCCCCAGAACTGAAAATTCGGGGTTCAAAGTGTTACTTCACAGAGGTTTTCAGGTTGCATGAATTGGATTCTATAAATAGTAAAGACACAAAAGGAGAAGTGTCAGTGGAGTAGTTTATTACCTTCTTTTGGCATTAAATTCTCTTCTGAATTGTTGTGTGGTACTTGCTCTGTGATTGTTCATTTTTTTCCTGCTACTTTTGGGTAGAAAACGTTTCAGTTGCTTGGCTCTAGTTTTCTCTCATAAAAATATCGCTCTGGGTATGATAGAGATCATTCCATATGTGTCATTTCCCTTTTAAGAAATTAGCAGTCCTTTTCCTCATTTTAATGTACTTCTACCACTGCATTCCTTTGGCCTGTGCATAGGAGCAATTAGGGTCTGAAAACATACCTTGCACAATGAAAGAGCTAAGCACAAGTACACACTGGGAAAAAAAAAGTGGCTGGACTTTGATAAGATAATAAATTTGTGAAATATCTGTTTCTTTCTAGAAACAAGGAAAATTACTCCAAATAGTACTGCACCTGTTCCTTCTTTGGAATGGCTCCCCCATGGCCAGCCAAATCTCAGGTGTTCAGTCCTCCATAAACATGACATGCCACCCGGTTTGTTCCGTCAGTGAGCTTGTGTCTGCAAACTGGTTCTGTTTGTAATCCTGTGTACGGATGGTAAGGCACGCTGCATCAGGGCCTTTCTCGTCTTTGTTGTATTATTATATTCCAGATGGCATGTGGAATAAATTAAAAGTTTGTTTTAAAGATACATTTTGGGTCACTTTTTTTTTTTTAAGATTTTATTTATTTATTCATGAGAGACAGAGAGAGAAAGAGAGGCAGAGGCAGAGGGAGAAGCAGGCTCCCCGCAGAGCAGGGAGCCTGATGCGGGACTCGATCCCAGGACCCTGGGATCATGACCTGAGCCGAAGGCAGACGCTTAACCAACTGAGCCACCCAGGCGTCCCCATTCTGGGTCACTTTAAAAGATGTTCTCTCAGCGTCTAACTTTGTTTTTGAGAACCAACCAAATGTTCCTTCTTCAAAACTACAGAGATCAGCATGAAGCTCCAGCACTTTGCCGAACTTGAAACTTCAGTCTGTTGCAATAGTGAAACATTTATTGAGTGTATGTCGGGTACCCACTATCCTGCTGGTTTTTACAAACATTAACTTATTTAATTCTCACTGCAAACTTATGGTTCAGTTTCATCACTGTCACCCTCTTTACAGATGACAATGTGACTCATAGAGGTGGAGTGACTCACCCAAATTTGCACAGCTAGACATTGATGAAACATGGTTTCAGACACAGATCTACTGACTTCAAGTCCTGTGTTCTTAAGCATTATGCTCCACTATCACCAATATTTATGTTTCCCATTAACCAATCAAAGCATTCAATTAATTTCTTCTGGGTAGAGTGCCTAAGAACTCTTAATATGTCTTAGCCTCTGGCCTTCATGACATTTCCACTCTAGTAGGGTAGACAAATATATATAGGAAATGAAAATATTACAGAGCAGTGTGTTTCTAAGTGAAACAATACAGGTCAAGCTGATCTGTCTCATTTTGCTGAATGATTTAACCAACATGCAACTGGTGTCATGATGAATAAGGTATCCTGATGTCTACACACCATCTTGAAAAATGTTATACTTTCCTTCTATGCACATTCTTGCCTTCCTCTTCTGTGCCACACAGAGGTAATTTCCTTCCCAACCTGTTTATGAAGGTGCCATTGCACATATTTAATTCATCTGATTCTATGCTTTATTGTCACACCCCATGCTGTCTCCTTATCAGGAGAGAATGATCATGGGCTGAAAGATTAAGTTCAGTTCTATAGCTAATTTTCTGCACGTCTTTATAAAATCACTTAGCTTCCTTTGTAGTTCAAGTTTTCTATCTTTAAAATGAAGATAATATCCGTCTACCTTAGTGAAATGTTCTGGTGATAAGAGAAATCACATATTGAAAGCACTTTGTAACATAAAAATACCATACAAATACTTGATTTGGGTTGTTGTTACATTATAGTTTCAAGTTAAAGTCTGGCTTTGCCCCATTATATTATAAAAGATCTTATTGGTCAGTGCAACATAACAATTGTTAGAATATATATATATATCTTTTGATAATATGGAAAATATTAAGGGTTCTTACTTTTCTTTCTTTTTTTTCTTTTTTGAGAGAGCATGCGCATGCATGTGCATGCACATGAGGTGGGGGGAAGGGCAGAGGAAGAGGGAGAGAGAGAATCCCAAGCAGGCTCCATGCTGAGTGTGGAGCCCAACACGGGACTTAATCTCATGAACCCGAGATCATGACCTGAGTTTGAAATCAAGAGTCCAATGCCCAACTGAGCCACCCAGGCACCCCAAGGGTTCTTGCTTTCTAAGCCAACCCCACATTTTAAGGCTAGGTCACTACTCCTTTATGTTAACAAGTATGAGTATAAGCCTCCGAGTAATCAAAATTATCTTTAAAGTTCAGTTATTCATTAATTAAACAAATACTTACTTAAAGCCTATTTTGTGACAGATACTATGCTATGTGCTGGGGCCATAACAAAACATAAGGCATGGGATGCCTGGGTGGCTCAGTTGGTTGGGCGTCTGCCTTTGGCTCGGGTCATGATCCCAGGGTCCTGGGATTGAGTCCTGCATCCGGCTCCTTGCTCAGCGGGGAGTCTGCTTCTCCTTCTGTCTGCAGCTCCCCCTGCTTGGACGCTCTCTCTTCTCCCCTCTCTGACAGATAAATAAATAAAATCTTAAAAAAAACAAACAAAACATAAGGCATAATCGATTCCCAATAAGGAATAAAGAACCCCTTAGGTGCATGCTAAGGCTCTTTACCTTATCTGTATATGCACATTTTTCTTCTAGGTTTTGATGTTTGCATCCAATTAGACAATAAATTATACCACTCTTGATTTTATCAAGTAAAATATCAGGTAGTTACCAAGGATTGGCTGATCTAGATTCAGAGGTGCAAACTACTGGCTGGTTAGCTAAATTTGGTCCATGGCTTTTGTTTTATTGCTCTGTCAAGGGATTGCAGTATAGTGTTAAGTTGCCAGTCTTGAAAATATGAATGTTTCCACGTAAAAGTTATATTTTCTGACTTATAAAAATGTCAGACAATCTTATGAACCAAAAAGCAGCTGTTAGAGCTGAGTGGTGGTTGACCTCTTCAGATGGGGCACCAAAGGCACTAGTATACCCAGTGCCCACCTGGCCTCACCCCCTTATTTCTGTGACCTGCCTGGGCTCCAGACCCCTTTAATCTACATCTCTTGATCTAGACAACGCACTTACATAAAACTTTAACAATAGTTTTCTAAAATGTTCTTGGGGAGTGACATTCTACATAATTTTCATTTTTCTAATGAAGTTAAGCAACCAAGTATTTATTTTTTATTTTTTGCAATCAAATATTTTTATGTGTAGTGGTATTTAGGCTTGAAATCATAAATATTCTGTTTAGATGAGTCTATTAAGAAAAAGATTCAACCCACAGTTTCTGTGCTTTCAGATCCCAACCACACTATGCTTCACTTTCTAATTCATCACTCTGACTTATTGCTAACACAAGATATATTTTTCTCTTTGGCAATATAGCAAGTTCTAAATGCAAAAAGGACTGAATAGTATGGTAGATTACAGGGGTGTGTGAAGACAGCCATTTATGGTTTGTTAACATGGATATTAAATTTTGATACCTTATTTTTCCTGTAGCCAAAGGAAGCCTGATATCAGAGAAAATAAAATTCCACTGCCTAGTATAAACAGGAATGATTTTGGTTCTGTAACTCTTACTGTCAGAGCATTGTCTCTTTCTGCTCTTGTTAAATCAAATGGAAACACCTTTGCTAAAGTTGCTGGAAGAACTCCACTGTTTTTGAATCGTTGGAAGAGAATGAATAAAGTATGTGTGAGTATATTATTTACAGCCAGAGATTAATAGTATATGATTCAGAGGTGATCTTCCTTAGAGATTATGGTAGGTAGAATAATGCTTACTAATTCCCAGAACCTGTGACTATGTGGGGTTACCTGGCAAGGAGGAATCAGGTTGTACGTGGAATTAAGTATTACTAATCAGTTGACTTTAAAATCAGTGGATTATCTGGGTAGGCCCCGTGTAGTCACAAAGATCCTTAAAAGTGGAAGAGGGAGGCAGAAGAGGAAGTCAGAGTGATGTAATGTAAGAAGGAATGCCTCTTGTTGCGGGCTATGAAGATGGCAGAAGGGGCTATAAGCAACTGGAGAAGGCAAAGAAACAAACTCTCCCTTAGAACCCGCAGAAAGAGTATGGCCCTATTGACACCTTGATTTTAGCCCAGTGCACTCGTTATTGGACTTCTTACCTACAGAACTATAAAATAATCAATTTGTGTGTTTTTTAAAAAAAGATGTATTTTATTTCAGAGAGAGAGAGAGAGAGAGAGCACGAGTGGGAGGGGCAGGGGGAATCCCAAGCAGACTCTGCGCTAAGCACAGAGCCCAATGTGGGGCTTGATCCCAGGTCCCTGAGATCATGACCTGAGCTGAAACCAAGAGTGGGATGCCTAACCAACGGCATTACCCTAGCACCCCTCAATTTGTGTTGTTTTAAGCCACTAAATTTGTGGTAATATGTTATGGTACCCATAGAAACCTATTACAGAGATTTATATAGATGGTCCACATGGAAAGAATTATGATGGCTGATTAGAATTATGCTGAATAATTGCTATTTGTCTGCTTGTTTCATGGTGATCAATGATTTTCCTAGTGTTTATGGTATTTTATGTGATGCATTTATTGCAGGGAAGAAAGTCACCTATTTACCGAACTCACTTTTTTACCAGTGGTTGTTTCATTTTAGAAACATAAATTTTTTTATTTATTTTTTATTTTTATTTTTTTTAAAAGATTTTATTTATTCATTTGAGACACAGAGATACAGAGAGAGAGAGCATGAGCAGGGAGAGAGGCAGAGGGAGAAGGAGAAGCAGGCTCCCCGCTGAGACAGGAGCCCGATGTGGGGCTCGATCCCAGGACCTTGGAATCATGACCTGAGCCAAAGGCAGATGCCCAACCATCTGAGCCACCCAGGTGCCCCTAGAAACATAAATTTTTATCAGTAAAGGCCATTGTCATCTTTTCTAAAGAGTTACTAAATACCTGGTTTTATGAATAGGATTTCAATCTTTGACTCTTTTTAGGCCTGCTCTGCCTATGTCCTCCACCCTCAGCCCATCTCCGTGAGACCCACAGGGACTCAACTGCTCAGTAAAGCTCTTGCCTGCTCATCCAGGAAAGTTTTAAGCTGAAAAGATGGCCCACCCTGTGGGTAGTTTAGGAATAACATAGAGACTGAGCTCAGCCTTTTCTGTCTATTTTATCATATGATCTTCATAACACCCTGTGAAGTTATCACCATTTCAAAAATGTGGAAATAATCAGAAGTTAGAGGACTTGCTCCAGATCGAAGGGAATGAATCCAGATTTGAACCCAGTTCAGTTTGACTCTAAGGCCTCTGATTGTTCTCCCAAGCATATGGGCCTTTTTACTTCCTTTATCAGGAAACTAATAGTATGCCAAGTCAACCAGGGAATAAATAAGAATTTATTTTAACTATTGTGATGGCAAATTACCAATACTTATGAGAATTTGAAAAACCGTAATAACATGATTAGAGTTTTGGGTAAAAGAATTTTTATTTCCCAGTATTTTATGACTATCAGAATAAAAAGTAACTTTTTAATCTCAACTCTTCTTTTAATTCTAGACAGAATCTCTAGCTAGAGACAGAGATCTAAATCCTTCTTCAGCTGCCTCATGAGACCATGGCAAATTTGCCCACGTATTGTTGCAAAGATGGCTTTGAGCACTTTATCTTTAGATTACTCATCTTTATGGCATTTAAAGATAGCTTTTATGTGGGTTTCCACTTATTCATTATTATAAAAACCACTCAGTGGATCGGAAGTAACTATAAACAGTGCAGAAGCCAGGTAAAATGGTAAACGTCCTTTTCTCTTAACTGACTCTTAGTTTAATGTTGTTAGCACTTAAGTTCAGCTCCTACTTAGATCCCTAATCTTTTCCAACACCACATTTCATTTTGGGAGCTTATAGGCTCTTTTGATTCATGATTTAAATGGCTGACAAACTTAGTATATGAAGCTATGAGTTTGTGTAACTTTTTTTCACATCTCTAGGACATACAGCAGATTCTTGTTGACCAAAGACATTTCCGAAGTCTGCTCACCTTGACCTCCCCAGAGCACATCAACAGAGATCTGTCTCTGTCCCCTGTCTTTTGAATACTATCTTTATTCTAGTTGAATTTCTGTTACATTGAAGAGAGTTGGAAAGGAGCTCAACTCCTATAATTTTATTGTATTAGCTGTAACATCATCAAGCATACATGTATTCTTCAGGGTATTTCCTATTTGACAATTTCCCTTTTGTGAAGGTATCAGTTTCTATAATGTAATCTAGATCACATATTCCCCTTTGAAATGAAGTAGTCAAAATAACTCCATTGTTTTCCTTTTGTCATAATTCCCATACATTTATACATTCATTGATTAAAGTTGGAGTTAAGTAATGTGTAGAAGTTCGTCTTTGTAGAGTTTTAGGCTGTCTTTACAAAGCTACAAAGGTGTAGAAGAATGTAGTACATTCGGAGAACTGCCAGGGTTTCATGATGAAGTGTGAGCTGGGAAGGAGGAGAGGTCAGAGATGTGGATGCAGAAGGAGACAGGAAGATACTGGGAAAGGCTTCTATCCCTTGCTATAATCTAAAAGGAGTGAGGAATTCCTGATGGAGGTAAGCAGGAAAGGAGCAGGTATATATTTCTAAGATAACTCTCAAGCTGTGTGAAGATGAGCTATAAAAGGTTAAAAAGGCACAAAGACAGCAGTTAGGAGGTGGGTGCCATGGTGCAGGTGACATACGTGAGTCCAAAGTATGACAAGAGCAGCGAAGTGGGAGGGAGAAGGTACTTAAGAGGTAGAAGGCAGGCAGAGGTACTAAAGAGCAAAACTGGTAACCCCAGAGGTGGGTGTGCTGAATTCAAGAGCTCTGTAAGTCAAGGTAGCCTGAGGGTGGGAGAAGAGAAGTCAGAGGAAATTCCTCTAATGCGGAGACATTACTCTCTGTCTCCCCTCCGTAACCCCCAACCGCAAAATCTACCTCCCTGCCTGCTGAGCAAGCATTTTCCAGAGTTCTGCTGGCTATACCACCAAGACTTTCCTAAGTATTATCTATCAGCTTCCAGCTCAAAGAAAAGAGCCATAGAGCATTCTGGGGGCATTCTGGCAAAGTAGCAACCAGCTATTAGAAGCTGTAGAAATATTCATGAACAACCAAAGGACTATTAAATAACATAGCCTCTGCACTCCTTTCTGTCTTCCTTATTCTGATCAGAAATAATAGAACTGTGTAAAGCTAAATAACATCCAAATAAAAGGGATAGGTTTGAATCAAGCTATGATTGATTCCAGTTAAGGGATTAGAAGAAAGATACTGTAGAAAGTATCTTGTGTTTGGATGCCCAGCATCTGCTCTCTTTCTTTCTAGTAATAAGACCCCAAGTTTCCTTTGGGAAACTACCCCTCCCTCATTCTCAGTCTTGTGATTTGGGTGGGATTGACTCCACTTGTAACTCCCAGATGGGACCTGTTAGGCTGCAATCAAGCAATTTATTTCTTCCCTCCAGCCAGTTTTTGGGTCGGTGATGAGGGTGTAACCAGGGAGAAATAGGTTGGGCTCCCAGGAAAAGGAAGCTCTCTCCCTTCCTGGCCTGATTGTTAAGATGTGTGCCTGAAGCAGAGTTTGACAACGAAGCCAGCGCCGAAGAGGCAAATAAAGCTGATGTGTGCATCCTGGTGATGTTGTTTCAGGTAGCAATTCCTTTACCTCATATGTAATCACTTAAATGATGAAACCAATCAGTTCCTTATTTATTTTTTTGCTAGTTGAGGTTTTTCTGCCATTTTCAACCCAGAGTTATGTTGATATAGAATGTCACATTTTATTTAGAAGTTTATTTTATTCATTCAGCAAATATTTATCATGTGCCAGGTTGTGTCCAAGGACTTAGGATTAAAGCAGTGAACAAGATAGGGTCTTTATTCTCAAGAAAATTGTGTTCTTTGGGAAAAGATAGCCCAGACTGTAAATAAATGAAGTCTTGCACAGACGAGATAATTCCAGATTGAGTTAGCTGTTAGGAAGAACATTAATAGGGTGATGCGATAGAGAGTGATATTGGGGGAGATGCTTAAGATACAGTAGTCAGAGAAGGCCTTTTTCTGAGGATGTAGCTTCTGAGTTGAGACAAAAAAGCTAGCTATGGAAATATGTTTGAGGCAGATGGCACATAGCAAGGGCAAAATTCTTTAGCAGGGAAGAGTTTTCAGTATTCTAAAAACATAGGGAAATCAGTATTATTTGAAGATAATGGGCAAGAAAGAGAGAAGATGTGACTGGAGAGGTGAGCTTGGTATACCCCTCTCATGAATAAATACTACCCCCTGTTTTTAACCCAGATGGATTTCCACTTCATTCATAAGTTATGCATTTGACTAATACTTATGCCTTTGAGGTACCGAGTTCTGTGATAGACACAACAAATAAAGGAATGAATAACTCAGAATTCCTATTTCAGAGGATTTCACAGTCTTTGAAAGTTCTTTTCGCCCAAAGCCTTTATAATCTCATGCACTTCGCTGTTCTGTATTAACAGCTCTGGGTTTGAAACTTGAGGTCTGTCTCCTCACATTCATCACCAGCTCTACCAAGCACTATACTTCCTGATCCACATCCCATTACATCTTCTGTGTGACCTTCTCAGACCTAAACCTTTTTCCTTGCAGTTGAGATCCCCACTTTCTGACTTGTAAACCATTTTCTAATGCAAAGATTCATGGGCTATCAGCACAAATAGCATCAAATATGGTGTATAATTTGTTGCTGGTGGTCTTAGCAATGCATACTTGTCAATGTAATGTTTTATATGTATATGCCTTACGTTTGTAACAATAAATTCAGAAATTCTGTAAAGAATCTAAAATTATTCTAATGGTATTAATGAAGATTATATAAGATTTTCTAGAAATTTTCTTAGGAAACTTACAGCTAGATTGACAGATTATGAAAAATAACTAGAGAAATTTGCATGCACACATAAATCTGCCATCTAAATGAGGAGACTCAGAAAAAAATAGCCTTACCTTTTTACCAGTCCACTAGAAAATGCTTTATATATTAATATCAGAAAGAATATCAGAAAAGCAATGATAAAGGCAAACAAGGTAACTTTTACTGGCAAACATTTATCAGTTGTTACTTTACATAAAGCAAGATTAATTGACAGGGGGCCATTCAATGGGCATAATTTTGTAATTTTGAAAATAACATTTGAAGGTGAACTGATGAAGAATCATGAGGCAGCACCAAACATTGGAAAGGTTTGAAGGCTCTGACATACTAAATTTCATTGCATGTCGTCATTCAGAATGCTGAGACAAGTCTGTCGCACCAATCTAGCCATTGTCCAAGTGGAAAAATGAATACGAATTTAATAACTTCACCTTACTTGCCCTCATTTATTATGTAACTTTCCTTAGGTTTCTAAAAAAATGTCATAAAGCAGCAGTATGCTGTTTGCATATAGCTATATAACTATGAATGTTATATTCATGTAGATAGATGTATTTAGTGAACAGGCCTGTTATCCAAATGCTACCTCCTTTATTCTTGATTCCAGTAGAAAGCATGAGAAAATGAAGGGCACATCATGAACATTACAATGAAAAATTGTGATGTTCAAAAGAAATAATAATATGTAACTTTCCAAAAAAGCAATTAAGCTTGAAATATAGTATATAAATTCAACCATGTAAACTGTGAAACACAAGCTGAAGTTTGATAGATACTGAGTTTGTGTAAACGTCAAAACTGTGTGTCAAGATAGAAAGAAAACACAAAGATAAACACGGATATGCCATCTCCTAGCAAGACCTGTCAACAGTGTGCCAGGTATGTGGACTGAGCGGCTACAATCATCTGCTTCTGCTTGTGCCTTGACTTGGTGGGGGTGCGGAGCTGCGCTGTCAGGATGAGGGAAGAAGGTGGTGATCTGGACCCCCTCCTGCACTACTAATGAGCTATTACAAACTACTTTTCCTTCTGATCAAATTGTTTCCTTCTGATCAAATTCTCACCATATGATACCATTGTGATTGTAACAACATTTATTTATTTATATATTTTTAAAAGATTTTATTTTTAAGTAATCTCTCCACCCAATGTGGGGCTCGAACTCAAAACCCGGAGATCAAGAGTCATGCGCTCCACCAACTGAGCCAGCCAGGTGCCCCTTAACAACATTTTATTTTAAAGCATCTGTCTGCGTCTGACTGTAAACAAAAGCAGACTTTTTGAAAATTCACATTTTTCATGCTGTTTCCCAGTGACTCAGTTTCCTTAAAAAGGACTTTACTGTGTTAACCTAGAATGAAATGTACCTCTTTAAGTATGCTGCGGAGTGAGTTTGGACAAAAGGGTGTATGCCTGTGAGCTAAAAACTACACTCAGGAGGATTTTCATCACCTGGTTTAATTTGTGGCCATTCCCAGTCAATACCCTGTCCCTTATGGGACCAGACAACCACTAATCTTTTGGTCACTACAGACTGGATTTGCCTCTCTGGTATTTTATGTACACGTAATCTCACACCAGGCTGATTTCTTTCATTCAGCACCATGCTTTTTGACATTCATGCATGTTGCTGAAGTATCAATAGCTTGTTCCATCTCTTGCTGAGTACTTTTCCATCATATGGATGTATAATACATTTTTTCATTAGTTCATCTGTTGATGGACATGATAGACATCCCAGTTCTTGGCTATTACCAATAAAGCTGCTATTTGCATATGTAAACAAGTCTTTGTGTGAACATGTGTTATTTCTCTTAGGTAAATACCTAGTAATGGAGTTCTAGTCATGTGTGAAGTATTTGTTTAAATTTATAAGAAACTATTAAATTGTGTTCCAAATTTCATTGTATTATTTTGTACTCACAGTAGCCATATATGAAAGACTTTAACTTGGGCCATTGTAATGGACACAGAGTAATATCTCACTGTAGTTTTCATTAGCATTTCCATGAAGATGAGTGATGCTGAATATGTTTTCTCATATTTATTGGCCATTTATATATCTTCTTTTATGAAGTAACTGTTCATATATTATTTCTCATTTTTATTAGGCTATTTGTCTTTGAATCATCAAGTTGTAAGAGTTCTTAATATATTCTGTATACAACTCATTTCTAGATAGAAGATTTGTGGTTTTGTGAATATTTTCTGTCAGTGTTTGCCTTTATATTTCCTAAATGACATCTTTTGAAGAGTAGAAGTTTTCCATTTTGATGAAATGCAATTTGTCAAAAATATATTTTTTTAATGATTCATGGGTTTTGTGGCCTTAAGAAATCTTTGCCTACTCCAAGGTCACAGGGATTTTTTCCTACTCTTTCTTCTAGAAGTGTTAGGGTTTATGATGAGAATTATGATCCATTCTGAGTGTATATTTGTGTATGAGGTGAGGAAACATCCAATGTTTATTTTTTCCCCATGTAGATAGCCAGCTGTTACAGCCCCATTTACTGAAAAACACAATCCTATTCCTGATTGAAGTTGCTTTGGCACCATTGTCTAAAATCAATTGACCAGGGATGCCTGGCTGGCTCAGTTGGTAGTACGTGTGACTCATGATCTCAGGGTAATGAGTTCAAGCACCATGTGGGGTATGGAGCACACTTTAAAATAAATGCAATTGACCATGTAGGTGTGGGCCTATTTCTGGACTCTGTATTCTGTTCAATCACTCTATAATCTATCTACTCTTGTGCCAATAATAAGTTTTTCTATGAGCTTTATAGTAAGTCTGAAAACCAGGGAATATTAGTCCTCCAATTTTATTCTTTTTCAAAATTGTTCCAGCTATTCTAATTCCTTTACGTTGCTGTATAAATTTTAGGATCAGCTTTCAATTAATATAAAAAATCCTGCTGAAATTTTGATTGGGATTAAATGTATACATGAATTTGAATAGCACCGACACCTTAACAATGTTGTCTTCTGATCCACCAATGTATTATATGCCTTCATTTATTTACATCATCTTTTAAAAAATTTATATCACCTTTGATTTTACTCAGTAATGTTTTATAGTTTTATATGTACGGTTCTTACATATATGTTGTTAAATTAATCCTTAAGTATTCATACTTTTGTTGTGATTGTAAATGGCTATTAAAAAATTTAAATTTCCAAATGTTCATTGGTAGACTTTTTGTAGAAATGGCTTCTATTCTGACTTTGGAATATTAACTTAGTATCCTGCAACCTTATTATACATGCTTAAGAGTTTATTTTTTCATAAACTCTTAAGGATTGTCTCTACACAATCACGTGAGCTGTGAATAGTGATAGTTTTACTTCATGTTTTTTAATATGTTTGCCTTTTATTTCCTTCCCCCCCCTTAATTGTAGTAGTAAGGACTTCATGAGCAATGTTGAATTGTGGTGAGAATTGGCATCCTTGCTTTGTTACCCATCTTAAAAGGAAAGTGATCATTCTTTCACCATTGAGCATGGTGTGAACTTTAGGTTTTTCAAAGATGCCCTTTGTCAGCATGAGAAAATTTCTTCTAGTTTGCTGAGGGTTTTTATTGTGAGAGGGTATGAAATTTTTTCAAATATTTTTTATATTTTGAGTGAGATGTATATCATTATTTTTCAATATGGTCAGTTACATTAATCGATTCCCTAATGTTAAACCAATATAGCATTCCTGGGAAAAACCCTTTTTGGTCATGCTATATTATTATTTTTATAGCTTACTCTTAAGGGTGTTTGCAACTAAATTCATGAGGACTATCGTCCTGTTTTATTTTCTTGTACTATTTTTGCCTAGTTTTGGAATCCGGTCAATATTGGTCTTACCCAAAATGAGTTAAGAAGTCTTCCTTCTTTCTCCATTTTTTGGAAATAATTTGTGTCGTTTGTGTAGGCTTGGCATTATTTCTTCCTTAAATGTCTGATAGAATTTACTAATGAAGCCTCTGCATGAGGATTTTTCTTTATGGAAATGTTTTAAATTATTAATTCAATTATTTTAAAATTTGATATGGGGAAATTTGGCTTTTCTACTTCTTTTTGATTCGATTTGATCATTTGTGTTTATTAAGGTGTTTATTACTTTAAGATGTCAAATTTGTTGGCATAACTTTATTCATAATATTTCCTTAATTATCCTCTTAATGTCTGTAGTTATGCAGTTTGTCCCCTCTTTCATTCCTTGTACTGCTAGTTTGCATTTTCTCCCCCAGCTAGATGTTTATAAAAAATTTCAAGCTTTTCAAAGAACCCGTTTTTAATTTCCTTGACTTTACTCTATCCTTTCACCATTTTTATTTCATTCAATTCTCTTATCTTCATTATTTTCTTCTATTTTGGGATTAATTTGTTCCTATTTTTGTAGCTTCCTAAAATAGAAACTTGCTCATTTTAGAACTTTCTCCTTTTCTAAATAAGCACTTAAGGTCACAGATTTCTTTTTAGGCACTGCTTATTAGCACTTCATATGTTTTAATATGTTGTTTTATTTTTTTAAGATTATTTATTTATTTGAGAGAGAGAGAATGAGAGAGCACATGAGAGGGGGGAGGGTCAGAGGGAGAAGCAGACTCCCTGCCGAGCAGGGAGCCCGATGCGGGACTCGATCCTGGGACTCCAGGATCATGACCTGAGCTGAAGGCAGTCGCTTAAACAACTGAGCCGCCCAGGCGCCCTATTTTTATTCTTTTTAAAAAAGAGTTTAATTTTGGGGCACCTGGGTGGCTCAGTCGTTAAGCGTCTGCCTTCGGCTCAGGTCATGATCCCAGGGTCCTGGGATCTAGCCCCGCATCGGGCTCCCTGCTCCGTGGGAAGCCTGCTTCTCCCTCTCCTACTCCCCCTGCTTGTGTTCCCTCTCTCGCTGTGTCTCTCTCTGTCAAATAAATAAATAAAATCTTAAAAAAACAAAAAAAGAGTTTAATTTTTAGAGTAATTTTAGGTTCACAGCAAAATTGAGAGGAAGATACAGAGAGAGATATCTTATATTTCCCCTGCCCCTACACATGCATAACCTCCCTCATTATCAACATCCCCCACCAGAGTGGTACATTTCTTACAACTGATGAACCTACACTGACATAACATCATCACCTAAAACTCATAGTTTACAGTAGGGTTCACTCTTGGTGTGTTATATATTCTATGGGTTTGGACATGTATAATGAAATGTTTCCACCCTCACAGTATGATACAAGTAGTTTCACTACCCTAAATATCCTCTGCTTCTGCATACCACCCTCCACTGCCCAGATTCTAGCAACCACTGATCTTTCTACTGTCTCCGTATTTTGCCATTTCCAGAATGTCCTATAGTTGGAATCATATAGTATGTAGCCTCTTCATATTGGCTTCTTTTACCTATTAATGTGCATTTAAGGTCTTCCATCTCTTTTCATGGTTCGATAGCTCATTACTTTTTAGCACTAAATAATATTTCATTGTCTGGATACAGTAGTTTATTTATCCATTTACCTACTGAAGGACATTTTGGTTGCTTCCAAGATTTGGCAGTTATGAATAAAGCTACTATAAACATCTCTGTGTAGGTTTTGTGTGGATTTAAGTTTTCAAATCCTTTGGGCAAATACCAAAGAGCACTATTGTTGCATTGCATGGCAAGGGGATGTTTAGTTTTGTAAGAAATCACCAAATCATTTTTCAAAGTGGCTATATTGTTTTGTATTCCTACTAGCATACTCACCAGCATTTGGTATTGACCCTGTTCTGGATTTTGGTCATTCTAATAGATGCATAGTGTTATTTTATTGTTGTTTTATTTTATTTTTTTCATTGTTTTAGTTTTCGTTTCCCTGATGACATGATGTGGAGCATCTTTCGATGTACTTATTTGCTATCTGGATGTCTTCTTTGGTGAAGTGTCTGTTAAGGTTTTTGATTCATTTTTGAAGTTGGATTACTTTCTTATTGTTGAGTTTTAAGAATTCATTGTGTATTTTGGATAACAGTTCTTTATCAGATATGTCTTTTGCAAATATTTACTCCCTGCCTATGGCTTGTCTTCTAATTCTCTTGACAGTGTCTTTCATAAACAGAAATTTTTAATTTTAGTCAAGTCCAGCATATCAATTATTTCTTTCATGGGCTATGCTTTTGCTGTTGTATCTAAAAAGTTATTGTCAAACCCAAGGTCATGTGGATTTTCTCCTATGTTGTCTTTCAGGAGTTTTATAGTTTTGCATTTTACATTTAAGTCTGTGACTCATTTTCAGTTAGATTTTATGTAGCATATAAGGCCTGTATTTAGATTTATTTCTTGTATGTGGATGTCAAGTTATTCCAACACCATTTGTTGAAAAGACTATCTCTGTTCCACGGTATTGCCTTCTCTCCTTTGTCAAAGATGAGTTGACTATATTTCTGGGATCTCTATTTTGTTCCATTGATCTATTCATCTCTTCTTTCTTCAGTACCACACTGTCTTATGATTACTGTCACCTTATAGTAAGTCTTAAAGTCAGGGAGTAACATCAGTCCTCCAACTTTTTTCTTCTCTTTCAATACTGTATTGGCTATTTTGGGTCTTTTGCTTCTTCCTATAAACTTTAGAATTAGTTTGGCAATCTCTACAAAATAACTTGCTGGGATTTTGATTGAGATTGGGTTGAAGTTGAAGATCAAGTTGGGAAGAACTGACATCTTGACATTATTGAGTCTTTCTATCCATGAACATAGAACATCTCTCCATTTATTTAGTTTGATTTCTTTTATAGTTTCATAGTTTTCCTTATATAGACTGCATACTTATTTTGTTAGAGTTATGCCCAAGTATTTCATTTTTGGGGGTGCTAATACAAATGACAATGTGTTTTCAATTTCAAATTTCACTTGTTTGTTGCTGAACATGGGAATGTGACTTTTGTATATTGACCATATATTCTACAAACTTGCTATAATTGCTTATTAGTTCAAGGGGTGTTTTTTGCTGATTCTTTCAGATTTTCTACATAGATACAGCCATGTTATCTGTGACCAAAGGCAGTTTTATGTTCTCTGTCCCAATCAGTTGTCCTATGGCATTAGCTAGGACTTCCAATATAATGTTGACATGGAGTGATGAGGACCTTGCCTTGTTCCTCATCTTAGTCGGAAATTTCCTAATTTCTCACCATTAAATATTTTAGTTGTAGGTTTTTTGTTATTATTTACAGGTGGAGGAAGTTCCCCTCTATTCCTAGTTTATTGAGAGTTTTTATCATAAATGAGTGTAGGATTTTGTCAAACCTGCATCTATTGATATGATCATGTGATTTTTCTTGTCTTTAGACTGTTGATGTGACAGATTACATCAATCAATTTTCCAAAGTTGAAACAGCTGTGAATATCTGAGGTTAATTCTACTTGGTTGTTGTATATAATTCTTTTTACACATTGTTGGATTCAATTTGCTAATTTTTTGTTGAAACTTTTTCACCTACATTCATGAGAGATACTGCTTTGTAGTGTTCTTTTCCCATGTTTTTGTCTGGTTTGGTATCAGGGTGTTGCTGGCCTCTTAGAATGAATTTATTCTTTTTTGACTTTTTTATTGTTATGTTAATCACCATACATTACATCATTAGTTTTTGATGTAGTGTTCCATGATTCATTGTTTGTGCAAACACCCAGTGCTCCATGCAGAGTGTGCCCTCTTCAATACCCATCACCAGGCTAACCCATCCTCCCACCCCTCTCCCCTCTAGAACCCTCAGTTTGCTTTTCAGAGTCCATCGTCTCTCATGGTTCGTCTCCCCCTCCGATTTCCCCCCCTTCATTCTTCCCCTCCTACTACCTTCTTCTTCTTTTTTTCTTAACATATATTGCATTATTTGTTTCAGAGGTACAGATCTGTGATTCAACAGTCTTGCACAATTCACAGCACTCACCATAGCACATACCCTCCCCAATGTCTATCACCCAGCACCCCCATTCCTCCCACCCCACCCCCTGAATTTATTCTTTTAAAAATATTTTCTAAACTGGACACTACATGCAAAAGAACAGAAGTGGACCACCTTCTTATACCATACACAAACATAAGCTCCAAATGGATTAAAGGCCTAAACGTAGGACCTAAAACCATAAAAATCCTTGAAGAGAGCAAAGGTAGTAATTTCTCTGACATTGGCTGTAGCAACATTTTTCTAGATATGTCTCCTGAGGCAGGGGAAATAAAAGCAAAAATAAACTATTGAGACTTCATCAAAATAAAAAGCTCTGCACAGCAAAGGAAACAATCAACAAAACTAAAAGGCAACCCACAGAATGGGAGAATATATTTACAAATGACATAACTGATAAAGTGTTAGATCCAAAATCTGTAAAGAACTTATCAAACTCAACACCCAAAAAACAAACAATCCAATTTAAAAATGGGCAGAAGACATGAACAAACATTTCTCCAAAGAGAGAAATCTCTGATAGATGGCCAACAGACACATGAAAAGATGCTCAACAACACTGATCATCAGGGAAATGCAAATCAAAACTACAATGAGGTATCACCTCACACCTGTCAGTGTGGCTAAAATAAAAAACACAAGAAACAACAAGTGTTGGCAGAGAAAGGGGAACCCTCTTGCACTGTTGGTGGGAGTGCAAACTGGTGCAGCCACTCTGGAAAACAGCATGGAAAGTCCTCAAAAAATTAAAAATAGAACTACCCTATGATTCAGTAATTGCACTACTGGGTATTTACCCCCAAAATACAAAAACACTCATTAAAAGGGATACATGCACCCCTATGTTTATTGCAATATTATTTACAATAGCTAAACTATGGAAGTAGCCTAAGTGTCCATTGATAGATGACTAGATAAAGAAGTGGTGTATATATATATATGTATATATAATGGAATATTATTATATGTTATATAATTATAATAATGGAATATTATTATAATTATATAATTATATAATATAATGGAATATAATATATATATAATAATCAGCCATAAAAAGAATGAAATTTTGCCATTTGCAGCAACATGCATAGAGCTAGAGAGTATAATACTAAACAAAATAAGTCAGAGAAAGACAAATTCCATATGGTCTCACTCATACGTGGAATTTAAGAAACAAAACAAAGAATCAAAGGAAAAAGAGAGAGAGATTGAGAGAGAGAGGGAGAGAGAGAGGGAAATCAAGAAACAGACTTTTAACTATAGAGAACAAAGTGATGGTTACCAGAGGGGAGGTGGGTGGGGGGATGGCTGAAATGGGTGATAGGGATTAAAGAGTATACTTCTCATGATGAAAAAAAAGAACAAAAAATATTTTCTAATTTCTTTTGTGATTTCTTGTTTGACTGATAGATTGCTATTTAATTTCCAAATATTTGGAAGACTTTTCAGACATATTTTTTATTTATTCCTAATTTAATTTCATATGTGGGACTACTTCCATTCTTTTAAATTTATTGACTTATTTTATGAAACATTATTTAGCTTATTTTTGCTAATATTCCACATCCACTTGAAAACAATGTAAATTCTGCTAAAGAGTTAATTATAATGAATATGGAGTTATATCAACATTTGTATGGTTGGGCATAGAATGTTGTAATATTAGTCACTGAGGCACACATTTGATGAGAGTTTTGGAGCTCTCGCAGGAAATACTTTAAGGTACAACCATGTATTAGTTAATAATCAGTGTTATTTTCATCTGGAAATGTTTAAGGAAGCAGGTGTGGTTGAATTTTTGAAGAGCAGTATAGTCACACTCAATTTGTACCCAAATCCATCACAGCTGCTAAAAATGGTTTAGTCCTTAATTAAATTTTTATTTTGAGTGGAAGCAGTTTTTCCTACTAGCCAAGGAAAAGCTAGAGGCATATGCTTGGAAGCTGTGAGAGTGGCCTTTATGTTATGCATCAGTAAGAGATGTAATCTCAGGTGGCATATGCATATATATAAACCACATAAAATATGTTTTTAAAAACCCAGAACCAGAGCAGTGCTCTGGGGAGGGGAGAGTGACAGGAAATAAATATGAGAGAATTTTCTGGAAACATGGAAATGTTTTAGTTCATGATAAGGTATATACAGGTGTATTACATTTATTAAAATTGTACATAGATTTCTTAAAACTGTGTAAAGCAAAAAAAAATAGCTTATGAGATTTATTTCATATGTAGAATTTTACTCCATAAAGTAAGTATAAAATGATAAAAACATTTTTAAACCTTACTGAGCACATTTCCTGGATCTGTTAAATATTTAGATTACTATATTCCACAACAGGGAGTCTGATTGATTAGGCCTGGCATGAAACCTGGGAATTGGCCTGCTTATCAATCAGTCAGTGTGTTTCTTCTTTTTTTTTTTTTTTTAAGATTTTATTTATTTATTTGACAGAGAGAGACACGGCAAGAGAGAGAACACAAGGAGGGGAGTGGGAGAGGGAGAAGCAGGCTTCCCGCTGAGCAGGGAGCCTGATGTTGGGCTTGATCCCAGGACCCTGGCACCATGACCTGTGGGACCATGACCTGAGCCAGTGTCATTTATTTATTTATTTATCATTTCAAATTTTTATTTAAATTCTAGTTAACATATAATGTAATATTAGTTTCAGGAGTAGAATTTAGGGATTCATCACTTACATATAATACCCAGTGTTCATCCAAGTACCCATCCCCTATTTAGCCCTTCCCCCACCCACCTCCTTCCAACGACCCTCATTTTGTTCTCTGTAGTTAAGAGTTTCTTATGGTTTGCTTCCCTCTCTCTCTTTTTTCTTTCCTGTATGTTCATCTGTTTTGTTTCTTAAATTCAAAATATGAGTGAAATCATATGGTATTTGTCCTTCTCTGATTGACTTATTTCACTTAGTATAATATACTCTAGTCCATCCACATCATTGCAAATGGCAAGATTTCATTCTCTTTTATGGCTGGGCAATATTCCATTGTGCATATATACTACATATCCTTTCATCAGTCAATGGACATTTGGGCTGCTTACATAGTTTGGCTATTGTTGATAATGCTGCTATAAACATCCAGGTGCATGTGCCCCTTCGAATCTGTATTTTTGTAACCTTTGGGTAAATACCTACTAGTGCAATTGCTGGGTGGTAGGGTAGCTCCATTTTTAATTTTTTTGAGGAGCCTTCATACTGTTTTCCAGAGTGACTGCACCAGTTTGCATTCCCACCAAAAGTGTAAAAGGGTTCCCCTTTCTCTGCATCCTCATCAACACTTGTTGTTTCTTGCGTTGTTAATTCTAGCCATTCTGACAGGTGTGAGGTAGTATCTTATTGTAGTTTTGATTTGCTTTTCCCTGATGATCAGTCATGCTAAGCATCTTTTCATGTGTCTGTTGGCCATCTGGATGTCTTCTTTGGAGAAATGTCTGTTCATGTCTTCTGCCCATTTCTTAACTGGATTATTTGTTTTTTGGGCGTTGAGTTTGATAAGTTCTTTTTTTTTTTTTTTTTAAAGATTTTATTTATTTGACAGAGAGAAACATAGCGAGAGGGAACACAAGCAGGGGGAGTAGGAGAGGGAGAAGCAGGCCTCCCGCTGAGCAGGGAGCCCGATGCGGGGCTCGATCCCAGGACCCCGGGACCATGACCTGAGCCGAAGGCAGACGCCCAACGACTGAGCCACCCAGGCGCCCCTGATAAGTTCTTTATAGATTTTGGATACTAACACTTTATCAGATATGTAATTTGCAAATATCTTCTCCCATTCTTTATGTTGCTTTTCAGTTTTATTGATTGTTTCCTTTGCTGTGCAGAGCTTTTTATTTTGATGAAGTCTCAATAGTTTATTTTTGCTTTTATTTCCCTTGCCTCAGGAGACCTGTCTAGTAAGCAGTTGAGGTGAAAGAGGTTGCTGTCTGTGTTCTACTCTAGGAATTTGATTTCACATTTAGGTCTTATCTTCCATTTTGAATTTATTTTTCTGTATGGTGTAAGAAAGTGGTCCAGCTTCATTCTTCTGCATGTTGCTGTCCAGTTCTCCCAACACCATTTGTTGAAGAAACTACCTTTTCTTTTCCTACTTTGTTGAAGACTAGTTGACCATATAGTTGTAGGTCCATTTCTGGGTTTTCTATTCTGTTCCATTGATCTATGTGTCTGTTTTTATGTCAGTATCATACTGTCTTGATGACTATAGCTTTGTAATAGAGCTTGAAGTCTGGAATTGTGATGCCACCAGTTTTAGTTTTCTTTTTCAACATTCCTTTGGCTATTGGGGTCTTTTCTGGTTCTATACAAATTTTTAGGATTATTTGTTCCATTTCTTTGAAAAAAGTTGACGGTATTTTGATAAGGATTGCATTGAATGTGTAGATTGCTCTAGGTGGCATAGACATTTTAACAGTATTTGTTCTTCCAATCCATGAGCATGGAACATTTTTCCATTTCCTTGTGTCTTCCTCAATTTCTTTCATTAGTGTTCTATAGTTTTCTGAGTACAGATCCTTTGCCTCTTTGATTAGGGTTATTCCTAGGTATCTTATGGTTTTGGATGCAATTGTAAGTGGGATTGACTCCTTAATTTCTCTTTCTTCTGTCTCATTGTTGGTAGATAGAAATGCAACTGACTTCTGTGCATTGATTTTATATCCTGCCACTTTGCTGAATTCCTGTATGAGTTCTAGCAGTTTTGGGGTGGAGTCTTTGGGTTTTCCACATAAAGTATTATGTCATCTGCAAAGAGTGAGAGTTTGACTTCTTTGCCAATTCAGATGCCTTTTATTTCTTTTTATTGTCTGATTGCTGAGGCTAGGACTTCTAGTACTATGTTGAATAGCAGTTGTGAGAGTGGACATTCCTGCTGTGTTCCCAACCTTAGGGGACATGATCTCAGTTTTTTCCCATTGACAATGATACTCGCTGTGGGCTTTTTGTGTATGGCTTTTATGATGTTGAGGTATGTTCCCTCTATCCCTACACTGTGAAGAATTTTAATCAAGAAAGGATGCTGTACTTTGTCAAATGTTTTTTCTGCATCTATTGAGAGGATCATATGGTTCTTGTTCTTTCTTTTATTAATGTAGTGTATCACATTGATTGATTTGCAGATGTTTAAACACCCTTGCAGCCCAGGAATAAATCCCACTTGGTCGTGGTGAATAATCCTTCTAATGTACTGTTGGATCCTATTGGCTAGTAATTTGGTGAGAATTTTGGCATCCATGTTCATCAGGGATATTGGTATGTAATTCTTTTTGGTGGGGTCTTTGTCTGGTTTGGGGATCAAGGTAATGCTGTCTCATAGAAAGAGTTTGGAAGTTTTCCTTCCATTTCTATTTTTTGAAACAGCTTCAGAAGAATAGGTATTGATTCTTTAAATGTTTAGAAGAATTCCCACGGGAAGCCATCTGGCCCTGGGCTCTTGTTTTTTGGGAGATTTTTGATTACTGCTTCAATTTCCTCGCTGGTTGTGGGTCTGTTCAGCTTTTCTATTTCTTCCTATTTCAGTTTTGATCGCTTATAGTCTCTAGGGATGCATCCATTTCTTCCAGATTGCCTAATTTGTTGGCATATAGTTGCTCATAATATGTTCTTGTTCTTGTTTGTATTTCTTCATTGTTGATTGTGATCTTTCCTCTTTCATTCATGATTTCATTTATTTGGGTCCTTTCTCTTTTCTTTTTGATAAGTCTGGCCAGGGGTTTATTGATCTTATTAATTCTTTCAAAGAACCAGCTCCTAGTTTCTTGATCTGTTCTACTGTTCTTTTGGTTTCTATTTCATTGATTTCTGCTCTGATCTTTATTATTTCTCTTCTCCTGCATGATTTAGGTTTTATTTGCCATTTTTTCTCCAGCTCCTTTAGGTATAAGGTTAGGTTGTGTATTTGAGACCTTTCTTGTTTCTTGAGAAAGGCTTGTGTTGCTATATACTTCCTCCTTAGGACTGCCTTTGCTTCATCCCAAAGGTTTTGAACAGTTGTGTTTTCATTTTCATTTACTTCCATGATTTTAAAAAAATTTTTTAACTTTCTGGTTGACCCATTCATTCTTTAGTAGGATGCTCTTTAACCTCCATGTATTTGAGTTCTTTCCAAATTTTCTCTTGTGATTGATTTCCAGTTTCAAAGTATTGTGGTCCAAAAATATGCCTGGAAAGGCATCTTCTGCTTAGATGATGTGTCCATTGCAGTGAGTGGGGTTTTAAAATCCCCTACTATTATTCTATTATTATTGATGAGTTTCTTTAATTTTGTTATTAATTGGCTTATATAATTGGCTGCTCCCATGTTAGGGGAATAAATACAATCATTAGGTCTTCTTGTTGGATAGACCCTTTAATTCTGATATATCGTCCTTCCTCATCTCTTTTTACAGTCTTTGGTTTAAAATCTAATTTGTCTGAGTAAGAATTGTCATCTCAGCTTCTTTTGATGTCCATTAGCATGATAAATGGTTTTCCATCCCCTCACTTTAAATCTGGAGGTGTGTTTGGGTCTAAAATGAGTCTCTTGCAGACAGCATATGGTTGGGTCTTGTTTTTTTTATCCAATCTGATACCCTGTGTCTTTTGATTGGGGCATTTAGCCCATTTATGTTCAGGGTAACTATTGAAAGATATGAATTTAGTGCCATTGTATTACTTGTAAATTCCCTGTTTCTGTATATTGTCTCTGTTCTTTTCTGGTCTATGTTACTTTTGGGCTCTCTCTTCGCTTATAGTATCTTGTAGGGCTGGTTTGGTGATCACAAATTCCTTAAGTTTCTGTTTGTTCTGGAAGCTTTTTATCACTCCTTCTACTTTGAATGACATCTGAGCTGGATAAAGTATTGTTGGCTGCATATTTTTCTCATTTAGCACCCTGAATATATCATGTCAGTCCTTTCTGGCCTGCCAGATCTCTGTGGATATGTCTGCTGCCAGTCTAATATTTCTACCCTTGTAGGTCACAGACCTCTTGTCCTGAGCTGCTTTCAGGATTTTCTCTTTGTCTCCGAGATTTGCAAGTGTCACTATTATATGTCAGGGTTTTGGCCAGTTCTTATTGATTTTGAGGAGGGTTCTCTGTGCCTCCTGGACTTGGATGCCTGTTTCCTTCCCAGATAAGGGAAGTTCTCCACTATAATTTGCTCCAATATACTTTCTGCCCCTCTCCCTTTTTCTTCTTCTTCTGGGATCCAAATTATTTTAGTATTGTTTTGCTTTATGGTATCACTTATCTCTTGAATTCTCCCCTCATGATCCAGTAGTTGTTTATCTCTCTTTTTCTCAGCTTCTTTATTCTCCATCATTTTGTCTTCTTTATCATGAATTCTCTCTTCTGCCTCATTTATCATAGCAGTTAGGGCCTCCATTTTTTATTGCACTCATTAATAACCTCTTTGATTTCAACTTGGGTAGATTTTTGTTCTCTTATTTCACCAGAAAGGGATTCTCTAGTGTCTTCTATGCTTTTTTCAAGCCTAGCTATTATCTTTATAATTGTTATTCTGAACTCTAGTTCCAACATCTTACTTATTCCATTCTGATTAGGTCCCTGGCAGTCAGTACTGCCTCTTGTTCTCTTTTTTGAGGTGAGTTTTTCCATCTTGTCATTCTATCCAGAGAAGAATATATGAATGAGAGAAAAAAATACTAAAATGCAACAATGACCCCAGAGAAATATACACTAAACAAATCAGAAGAGACCTGAAATCAGGGGGGAAAAAAAAAGAAAAGAAAGAGAAAAAGAAAAAGCAATTAAAAAAAAAAAAAAAAGAAAGAGAATATAATCAGACAGGTGAACAGAACAGAGTAATACACTGGATCCTGTGTGTGTTTTGGTCTGTTTGTTAGAAAACTAGATCCCAAAATTGTAAAGAAAGAAAAACTTACATATGTACAAAAATAAAATTAAATACAATGAAAGGATAGAATGTAACTGCAAAAATAAAAATTAAAAGATAAGAAAAAACCAAAAGAGAAAAACAACAACCATAGCAAAAAAGGGAAGGGATATACACAGATAGGTGAGCAGAACAGAGCAATACACTATATCCCAAGTGTATTTTGGTCAATTAGAGGAAATTACATCTCAAAATTGTGAAGAAAGAAAAATGTATATATACAAAAATAAAATTAAATACATTGAAAGGATAGAATGTAACTGTAAAGATGAAAATTAAAAAAGACTAACAAAACAAAGAAACAAGAAAAACAAACAAACAAAAAACAAAAAAAAAAGGAAGAAGAAAAAGAAAAAAGAGAGAATATGATCAGACAGGTGAATACAACAGAACCATAAAGTAGATTTTTGGTGTATACTGGTCTGTTAGAAGAAGCTGTATCCCAAAATTGTAAAGAAAAAAAACCTTACATATATATATATATATATGTATACATATATATATATATATACACACAAAAATAAAATTAAATACAATGAAGGGATAGAATGTAACTGTAAAAATGAAAATTAAAAAAGATTTTTAAAAAGTTGATAAAATAAGAAACTGGTTGAAAACGGAAAGAGAAAAAATAAAAAGAAATTAAAATTGAAAGACTAAAGAATCATGGGGAAAAACCCATGAATTCTATGTGTTGTAATCTCCTAGGGCTAGAGTTTTGCAATTCTCATTGAGTGGTAAACTTGGTCTTGGCTGGATGTTCTTTCTGATCTTTTGGTGGAGGGGCCTGTTGCTTTGATTCTCAAGTGTCTTTGCCCCAGGCAGAATTACACAGCCCTTGCCAGGGGCAGACTGAGTAATATGCTCTGGTTGCTCTCTGTGGCTTTTGTTCCCTGAAGGCTTTCCACACAACTTAAGAATAGGTATTTATTCTTCTTTAAATATTTGGTAGAATTTGCCTGGGAAGCCATCTGGCCATGGACTTTTGTTTTTTGGGGAGATTTTTGATTACTGATTTAATTTGCTGTTATGGGTCTGTTCAAATTTTCTATTTCTTCCTGTTTCAGTTTTGGTAGTTTGTATGTTTCTCGGAATTTATCCAGATTCTTTTGTAGTTCATAAGTGTGATGATTGGGTGTTCACGCCATTGTGTGACATGTGCCTCCCTCTCGGAATTTATCCCTTTCTTCCAGATTGCCTAGTTTGTTAGCATATAATTTGTCATAATATTCTCTTATAATTATTTGTATTTCTGTGGTGTTGGATGTGTTCTCTCCTCTTTCATTTGTGATTTTGTTTATTTGGGTCCTTTCTCTTTTCTTTTTGAAAAGTCTGGCTGGGGATTTATCAATTTTATTAATTCTTTCAAAGAACCAGCTCTTAGTTTTTGTTGAACAAAACCAGATTTGTTTGTTTGTTTGTTTCTATATCATTTATTTCCGCTCTAATCATTATTGTTTCCCTTCTTCTGCTGGTGTTAGGCTTTATTTGCTGTTCCTTTTCTAGCTCTTTTAGGTGTAAGTTTTGGTTGTGTATTCAAGACTTTTCTTGCTTCTTGAGGTGGACTTGTATCGTAATATATTTCCCTCTTAGGACCACCTTTGCTGCATCCCAAAGGTTTTAGGCCATTGTGTTTTCATTTTCATTTCTTTCCATGTATTTTTTCTTTAATTTCCTGGTTGTCCCATTCATTCTTTCTTTAACCTCCATGTATTTATGGTCTTTCCAAGTTTTTCCTTGTGGTTGACTTCAAGTTTCATAGTGTTGTGGTCTGAAAATATGCATGGAATGATCCCAATCTTTTTGTACTAGCTGAGGGCTGATTTGTGACCCAGTATGTGATCTATTCTGGAGAATATTCCAAGTGCACTCAAAAAGAATGTGGATTCTGCTTCTTTAGGATGAAATGTTCTGAATATATCTGTTAAGTCCATCTGGTCCAGGGTGTCATTCAAAGCCATTGTTTCCTTGTTGATTTTCTGCTTAGATAATTTGTCCATTGCTATAAGTGGGGTGTTAAAGTCCCCTCCTGTTATTATATCATAATCAATGAGTTTCTTCATGTTTGCTATTAATTGATGTATACATTTGGGTGCTTCCAAGTTGGGGGCATAAGTATTTACAACTGTTAGATCGTCTGGATGGATAGACCCCTTAGTTATGATAATGTGCTCTTCTTCATCTCTTGGTATGGTCTTTGGTTTAAAATCTAGTTTGTCTGGTATAAGTTTGGCTACTTTGGCTTTCTTTTGATGTCCATTAACATGAGAGAGTTTTCTCCATCCCCTCACTTCCAATCTGGAGGTGTCTATGGGTCTAAAATGAGTCTCTTGTGGGCAGCATATACATGGGTCTTGTTTTTTTAATCCATTCTGATACTCTATGTCTTTTGATTGGAGCATTTAGTCCACTTACATTCAGAGTGATTATTGATAGATATGAATTTAGTGCTATTGTGTTACCTGTAAAGGTGGTGATTCTGGTGATGTTCTGTTCCTTTCTAGTCTTTGTTATTTTTGATCTTTCCTTTCCACTCAAAGAGTCCCTTTAATATCTTGCAGGGTTGGTTTAGTGGTCACAAACTCCTTTAGTTTTTGTTTGTCTGGGAAGCCAGTTATCTCTCCTTCTATTCTGAATGACAGCCTTTCTGGATAAAATGTTCTGGACTGCAAATTTTTCCCATACCCAGCACATTGAATATATCATGCCACTTTCTTCTGGCCTACCAAGTTTCTGTGGACGGATCTGCTGCAAAACTGAGTTTTCTTCCCTTGTAGTAAAGACTTTTTTCCCTTGCTGCTTTCAGAATTCTTTCTTTGTGTATTTTGTGAATTTGACTATGATATGTCTTGGTGTTGGCTGGCTTTTGTTGAACGTAATGGGAGTTCTTTTGCTTCTTGGATTTCAATATCTGTTTCCTTCCCCAGATTAGGGAAGTTTTCAGGTATCATTTGCTCAAATAAACCTTCTGCCCCCTTTCCCCTCTCTTCTTCTGGGACTCCTGATACAAATGTTATTATGCTTTAAAGAGTTACTGAGTTCCCTAAGTCTATATTTGTGATCCAATACTTTTCTTCCTCTCTTCTTTTCAGCTTCATTATTTTCCACAATTTTACCTTCTGTATCATTGATTCATTCCTCTGATTCATCCATCCTCAGTGTCATTGTATCCAGTTGGTTTTGCATCTCAGTTGTAGCATTTTTTTATTTCAGCCTGACTAGTTTTTAGTTCTTTTACCCCTGCAGAAAGGGATTCTCTAGTGTCCTCTATGCTCATCTCAAGCCCAGCTAGGATCCCTATGATTGTTGTTTTAAATTCTGGTTCAGTCATCTTACTTATATCTGTTTCAATTAAATCCCTGGCCATGATTTCTCCTGTTCTTTCTTTTGGGGTGAATTCCTCCATCTTGTCATTTTGTCTAGGTCACTATTGTTTGTTTGTGTGTGTGTGTGTGTGTGTCTGTGTGTTCTAGGAAAGCCTGTTATATTCCTGATCCTGAGAAAAATGGCTATATTAAGAAGAGGTCCTATACTGTCTTGGGTCTGGTGCTTCAGAAAGTGTTTCAGAGTATGCACTCTGCTGTTGTATTTTTGCTGCTCCTTCCCTCAGGTCTGTCCTCTGCAGAGTTTCTTCTTGCCTGCAGTGGGGAGTGTTTGGACCTTATCCACTGTGTGGCAAGTTTTAACTAGGTGTGTTTTGGTCTGCTTGTTAAAAGAAGCTAGATCCTATTTCCCCTAGAACTGAAGCTTTCCAGCACTCTATGATCAGTAGACTTGGTGTGTGTGGGGGGATTTGTGCTGGTCTTCTGGAGAAGGGGCCTGCTGTGCTCGTTCTCAGGCAGACTTGCCATAGTAAAGATGTACCTGCAGGGTGCAGGGGGGCAGGGCTTGGTGTAAGCAGCTCCAGCCTCCACTAGGGGGGTGCTGTGCTGCTCATCGAAGTTGGTCATTGCTAATGAGCTGGGGAAAAATGGCTTTGCTCTGCTCTCTCCTCTGGGAGTGGGGAGTTTGGGCCTGCCACTCTTCAGGAAGCCCTCTCAGAAGAGTGAACAGTTTCCTCTCTTGTGTCCCTAGCTTCTGTCACATACCTGCCTTCACCCTGTCTGTGCCCTAGCGGTCTGCTTGCCAGGTGGTACAGTTCTCCTGTGTTTTATCTCCGGCTCACAGCTGGGTTTCAAAACTCCAAATTTTAGGGACACAGCACAGCATGGACACGTACTTATCCTCTGGGAGAGGGTCTTGCTGCACTGTGGCTGGTGCCAGTTTGTCCCAGAAAAGCGGTCCCATGACCACACAGCAGTTTGGAGTTTATGGTAAAGTGCAGCAAAAAGCCGGCACCAAGGTTTGCTGCCCTCAGCAGGTGTCTCTGTTCCTATGCTAATGAGTATGTTGGTGCCCACCAGGTCTTTTCTCCCTGGAGAGGCCATACCACCACTCCCAAATGCACTCCAAGAGGGAGAACTGTTTCTCCCCATGCACCCCAGGGGATCCTCAGACCACACTACCTTCTCCCAGGTCTCTGCCCTCCTTCCCCATAGGAGCACCACTAAGGCTGCCAGGCATGACTCCAGTGATAGTGCAGACTTCTAAAACTTCAGACTTTGAGCTCCACTGCTTATAAAAACTTGTGGTGATCAGACATTCTCCTTTTCCCAGTCAATGGTTTTGGGGAAGTGTTTTTCTTGTGTAATCCCCTGCATGCTGCTTTCATTCTTTGTCTCTCTCTCTTTCTCTCTTGTTCCTCTCTCCATGATCAGGGCTCTCTCCCCTCCACAACATGTACAGTTCTTTTCTCCCCCAAATCAACTCTCTGCAGCTCCTACCTTCCATAATGTGGCTGTTTTTCTCCCTCTAATTGTGCAATTTGTTTTCTCAGTCTTCAGATCAATTACTTGGGTGTTCAGAATGATTTGATATTTATCTGGCTATGTTGGAGGGATGAGGTGAGCATAGGGTCCCCTACTACTCCTGCAGTGTCATTTAGATAAACATGGTAAATATATAGTGATTTTATTAAAAATTGAAAATTAAAAAAATTGAAAATTAAAAAACCAAAGAAAGCTTAATTAACACAGAAATACATTTGAATTTTTAAAAAGCTGTCACATTTACTGAAAATATTTCCACAGTAACTCTGATTAGTTTTAAAATTTCTGCATAGATTTAAATATTTGAAGCACAAGGAGCATGTTGCAATGACACTATATTGGAAAAGGATGTGTCCTTATCAGATGATGTACATAATGCTAAATTAATGGCCTGTTGAAAGATACTGTTAAAATTTAGAAAGGGTATTAAAACAGAATACTTGAATAATTGTGCCCATTCACACACAGTGATATTAAGAATCTATAAAAATCAGGAGTCATTATCCTTGAATAAAAGTGAGAGGAATTAAGTCATTTCAGAATGATGAGAATACAATGAGAACTGGTTACTTACTTCTTTTCATGAGGTCCTTTCATTCAAGAAAATGATGAAATCTCATGGGAAATAAGGGCTTGAACATGAATGGGGGAACAAAACATGAAATGTATTTAAATACAAGAGATATGACCAATGACTGTCCAGTGCAGAAAGTCCCTAAGTCAGACAGCTTGTCTATAGCTTGTCTACAAAAAACAATATTTTTATCATATTGTTTTAATTACTGGATTCTCACTGGGTTTAGAGTTCTATGCTAGACATAAAAGCTCAAGGTTTCAAGGAATTGCTGCAGAGACATAAAATACTGCCTTCTTTTCCATCACTGTTTATATGATTATCATTGGATCCTATATATACTTTGAATACAATAACTCTTTCATAAGCAAAAAATAACACCATTTCTTGAGAAACTACCTTGTGCTAGCTGCTCAGTGCTTCAGTGTATTAATCCTCACTACAACCCTCCTTTACATAATGAAATTGATGCCCACAGTGTGACCAGGCAGGATTCAAAGTTCATTACCCATTAGTAACCCATAGGTTATTAATAAATAATGTTCACAATGATAATTGATTTGCTATAATTGCTAATTCCTTGTTCAACAAGAATTAAACCAGAAAATGAGGGAATTGACCTCATTTAAGTGGGAGCTGTACAGGGCTGGGAGCCATAGAACTTGTTCAAACTCAGCCCTGTAGCAAGCTGGCCATTTGACCTGCATAAGCTTGCAAGGTATTCTATTTTAAAATATTAGGCCAGTTTTCAAACTTTCTATCTGAAATCTTCATGTCTGAAAATATTCTATCTGGATAATACCTGATCTTACCATTTAGAAAACAATTTGGTAAAATAGCAAACCTAGCACTATATTTTTACTTAAGCTTTGTTATGTCCACTCCTTGCCCTGATTTTCACTACTGGTTACCATGCTGGTGGACTGCTGGGTGGAATGTGGGTCCTCCAGAAGCTCAGAGCAGGAATCCCCATGCATCACAGTCTGTGTTTTTTAAAGGGGACTCTGCCAGGCTGTGGGTGATAGCACACTAGCACTAGAGGTTTTAAATATTTAGTTAATTCTCATGTATGTAGGCATTTATCTATTTTTTAGATTACCCTGGTGCTCCATAGATGAGTAATAATTAAACACTTTGTCAGAAATAGTTGGTTGCCTTAAATTAAGAATTAATAAAATAGGGTGCCTGGGTGGCTCAGTTGGTTAAACGACTGCCTTCGGCTCAGGTCATGATCCTGGAGTCCCAGGATCGAGTCCCGCATCGGGCTCCCTGCTCAGCAGGGGGTCTGCTTCCCCCTCTGCCCTCTTCCCTCTCGTGCTCTCTGTCTCTCATTCTCTCTCTCTCAAATAAATAAATAAAATCTTAAAAAAAAAAAAAAAAAAAAAACCTTTAAAAAAAAAAAAAAGAATTAATAAAATAGAATTTAATTAGAACATTTCTTGATAAAAGGATCAATGATAACTTTAAGGTGTCAATGTGGTATTATTAGTATATGTAATTGATGCATTTTTTATTGAAGCAGTGAATCTATTCTTTTGATACTAATATGCAGAAAAAATGATTTCCTTTTGAAAATTCACTGATAAAACCTTTGATACCACTTCCTGGAATATGGGACCAACAAGATTCTATTTTGAGACAAAGTGGTCATGTTTAATTTTAGGTTCAAGGGAGTGGAGATAAGCTTCGTTTCCCTTATCTTTGTTGTCAATTTGAATATTACTCCAATCAAGACTTTATTTGGTCCTTGGTAAATAAAAGCTTAATATTTTGTAGATAGATTAATAAGACAACTTGTGTGTGTAATTATATGCAGTCTCTGTTTTAAATAAAACCAACTGGTATTTTGGTGTTGCTCTCCTTAGTAATATTTTATTATAAAAATGAAAGAAGACTAAATGTATTCTCCATCTTTTAAAAGCCTCACATTTAAAAATGAAGTAGATATTTAAAATGTTTGTTAGATCAGGGATGAAAGTGATTTTAAAGTGCAGGGAAAATGGAAAGTCTCATGAAATTAGGGCACATGGATGTAGGCTTTCAATGCTCATTTTTCTAAGCATATGGCAAAATTTCATTTGTGTTTTCTTACTATGAATTAGCTAAAGAATTCTTAGGGATGATGTTGTTCATTATATCACTTTGAGCAGAAACTGCATCATAAAGAGGAAATTGTGGGGGTGACTGGGTGGTTCACTTGGTTGAGTGTCAGACTCTTGGTTTTGGCTTGGATCACGATCTCAGTGTTGTGAGATTGAGCCCCGTGTTAGACTCTGTGCTCAGCAGGGGGTCTGCTTGGGATTCTCTTCCTCTCCCTCTGTTCCTCCCCTGCCTTTATTAAAAAAAAAAAAAGTTAAGGGGGAAATTGTGATATTATGAAGGCTGGAAATATCTATCTATCATTCTGTATACACCTACTACAATATTTTATCATGCTCCTAAATGCACTTTCCCTAAAAGTATAATTGTCCAATAACTCAATTTATAGATTTTATTTTCTGTTTCTGTGAGTTGTTTTGTTTGTTCTGTGTACTTTTCCTCATCAATTTCTACTCATACAGGTGCAAACACACTGCTTCCCATTCCTGTGAAAGTGAATGAAACTAGAAAGATGTGTTTTAGTCAGGGATTCCACTCTTCCAGCAAGCATTATACTAAAAGGGTGGGAATTATACAAAAAATATTCCCAACTAACACTACAACTTGGGCAAAAACAGGGCCTTCTAATGTTGCTGTCTGTAACACAGTTTGCTCCTCAAGCATGAATTTTAAGTGCTTAGTCAGAACTATAGGTACAGAAAATACTCTCTTATTTTGTGTAACTAGGGTAGCTCCTCAATTTCAGCTGGTCTGCTTTAGAGTGGCTATTCTCAAGGTGTGCTCCCAGGACCACTGGAATCTCCCTCAAGACCTTTATTCAGGTTCCATGAGGTTCTTCTTTTTCTAACTACATATCTGGGTGATGGTGGATTTTCTTCATATAGGTCGCCCAAAAACAACACATCACAATAAATTAGATGCAAAAGCAGGTATGAAAACCCAAATGTCTTCATTAAATCAGACATTAAACAGATTTTACAAAAAACGTAAGAACAATTCTCACTATTTTTTCTCCAAATTTTTATTTAAATTCCAGTTAGTTAACGTACAGTGTAATATTAGTTTCAGGTGTAGAATTTAGTGATTCATCACTTACATACAACATCTGGTGCTCATCACAACAGTGTACTCCTTAATTCCCATCACCTATTTAGCCCATCCACCCAACCACCTCCCCTCTGGTAACCATCAGTTTGTCTCTATAGTTGAGTCTGTTTCCTGGTTTGCCTCTCTTTCCACCCCACCCCCCATGTTCATTTGTTTTGTTTCTTAAATTCAACATATGAGGAAATCCTTTGGTATGGCTTAGCATGATACTCTCTAGCTCCATCCATGTCATTGCAAATAGCAAGATTTCATTTTTTATGACTGAGTAATATTCCATTATCTATCTATCATCTATCTATCTATCTATCTATCTATCTATCTATCTATCATCTATCATCATCATCATCATCATCGATCATCTGTCTATCATCTATCATCTATCTATCATCTATCTATGTATCTACCTATCTATCATCTCTCATCTA
The DNA here is from genome assembly GCF_029215605.1 of Mirounga angustirostris. Classification (NCBI taxonomy): domain Eukaryota; kingdom Metazoa; phylum Chordata; class Mammalia; order Carnivora; family Phocidae; genus Mirounga; species Mirounga angustirostris. Next base: position 168,144,597 of record NW_026991711.1, read on the forward strand.
TTATCTATCATCAATCATCTATTATCTATCTATCTCACATCTTTATCCATTCATAGTTGATGTATACTTGGGCTGTTTCCATAATTTGGCTGTTGTAAATAATGCTGCTATAAACATCAGTGTGCATGTAACCCATTGAATCAATATTTTTGTATTCTTTGGGTAAATACCTAGTAGTGCAATTGCTGGGTCATTGGGTAGTTCTATTTTTAACTTTTTGAGGAACCTCTATACTGTTCTCTAGAGTGTCTGCACCAGTTTGCATTCCCACTAACAGTGTAAGAGGATTCTCCTTTCTCTGCATCCTCGCCAACACCTGTTGTTTCTTGTGTTATTAATTTTAGCCATTCTGACTGGTGTAAGGTGATATTCACTGTAGATTTGTATTTCCCTGGTGATGCTGATGTTGGACATCTTTTCATGTGTTTGTTAGCCATCTGTAGGTCTTCTTTGGAAAAATATCTGTTCATGTCTTCTGCCCATTTCTCAACTGGATTATTTGTTTTTTTGGGTGTTGAGTTTGATAAGTTCTTTATAGATTTTGAATACTAACCCTTTTTCATATATTTTATTTGCAAATATATTCTCCCATTCTGTAGGTTGCCTTTTTAGTTTTGTTGTTTGTTTCCTTCACTGTGAAGAAGCTTTTTAAATTTTTTTTAAAGATTTATTTATTTATTTTAGAGATTGGGAGAAAGAGAGAGAGATAGAGAGAGATAGAGAGTGTGTGAATGGGAGGAGGGGGAGAGGGAGAGAATCCTCAAGCAGACTTCCTGTTGAGCACAAAGCTGGACACGGGGCTTGATCCAAGCACCCTGAGATCATGACCTGAGCTGAAATCAAGAGGCAGATGCTTAACTGACTGAGCCACCCAGTAAAGAAGCTTTTCATCTTGATGAAGTCCCGATAGTTTATTTTTGCTTTTGTTTCCCTTGCCTCAGGAGACATACCTAGAAAGTTGCTATAGCTGATGCCAAAGAGGTTATTGCCTGTGTTCTCCTCTAGAATTTTTATGATTTCAGGTCTCACATTTAGGTCTTTCTTCCATTTTGAATTTATTTTTGTGTTTGATGTAAGAAAGTTGTCCAGTTTCATTCTTCTGCATATGGCTGTCCAATTTTCCCAACACCATTTGTTGAAGAGACTGTCTTTTTCCTTTCAATATTCTTCCCTGCTTTGTCGAAGATTAATTGACAGTATAGTTGTGGGTCCATTTCTGAGTTTTCTATTTTGTTCTATTGATCTATGTAGCTGTTTTTGTGCCAGTACCATAATGTCTTAATGACTACAGCTTTGTAATATAACTTGAAGTCCAGAATTGTGATACCTCCAGCTTTGCTTTTCTTGTTCAAGGTTGCTTTGGCTATTTGGGATCTTTTGTGGTTCTATACAAATTTTAGGATCGTTATAGCTCTGTGAAAAATGCTGTTTGTATTTTGATAGGGATTGCATTGAACATGTACATTGCTTTGGGTAGTATAGACATTTTAACAATATTTGATCTTCAAATCCCTGAGCATGGAATGTTTTTCCATTTCTTTGTGTCATCTTCAATTTCTTTCTGTTTCTATTTTTTGTTTGTTTTATAAATCAAAACAACATTTCATAAAAATGTTTACTATTATTTTATAATAACTTTATAAATAAATATCTTTAAATGCCAGAATATTAATTTCTAATATGGTAAATATTGATGGATATAACTAACACAAACAAAAGCCCTTTTGGGCTCCTTTGAGTATGTGTTCTGCCGGTTGAAGCAAATGGAGAATATATTTTTCTCTTTAAAATAAATCTGAATAAATGTAAGTTCTGGTTTATTGTCTCAAGCATATATTTTAAGGTAGTCTTCATGACACTAAATGGTATGAGATTTTGAGAATATCATTGCTCAAATCAACCAATGAAAATATTTTGAACCCAATGTATGTATTTTTTATCCTAGTTGTCTAACTTAAGCTTCTATGTAAGTCAAGTTACAAGGACATTTTCTAGAGAATTCTCTTGGTGTTGTGTGAATTGTTAGTGAAATGTCAGAGTATTAGAAATTATGTCCTTGAATGTACTTTGACATTCTTATTTACACACCACCTTCATTCCTCAGTTGCAGGTGCTGTTATTTCTTTACTGCATTTGGTCATCTAATTTCTTTCCCGAATCAGTTACCTTCTTTTTATTTATTGCATACTAGTCTGGATTTGTTCCTTCCACAGATTATAAGTATCCTGTAGAAAGAGTTATGCTCAAATTCATTGCCCCTAAAATACAAAATATGGAAATGCATATTAGGTCCAAAATAAATGCTTATTAAATGAGCTGGCAGGTGTTAAAAAACTTGTTTGGTACAATTAGGATTTAATTTAATAAAGTACTCAATCTTTTCTTTTGGGGGAGTTGCATAAACATTGCTAAGACTTATGTGATTAGACCATTCCCTCAGTTTTCTTTTTACAATTGTTTCTTATTATTTCCCCCAAATCAAGAGTTACAATTTCAAATTATATTTGTGTATGTTTGTATGTGTGTATGTGTATATTTTGCTTACTGTGTTCCTTCTTTCTCATGATATAATAAAAATATAAAATCTCTGTGAAATATTTATTCATGAATTTTAAATAAGGCTATGATACTAAAGAGATCAGATGGGTGACTCAGTAAAATCAAGGAGTTAGCAAAACCATTCTTTGCTTAAAATGTTGGTAAAACTGGCCAAGTCTAGACTGTTATACAATCACCCTTATTTTAAAGTCTTCTCCAAGGGAATAATTAGTCTTCTAAGAGAAGCTGATTTTTTTTCTTTCAGAAGTATCTTCCCCAAAATAATTTCATTAAAAATTTTTAACTTGACACGTAAAACAGATTCAACAGTAGATACAGCCTACACAGAATTAGGAATAAAATGACTAGGAGTAAAACCTCAACCAGCAGCTGTTGGAGGGGTTGGTCTAAGTATGACAGAGAAGGCATCACAATATCCATAACTCTGCCTGGTGGGGGGGCACTTTGAATATTGAATAGAAGTTGGAAGCTGCCACATGCACCATAACTGTGTGGTTCAAAAAGCAAAGATAGTAGTTAAAAGGGGGGGATGGGCAGAGACAGGGAGGGAGGAAGGAAGGGATGATAAGCTACAGGGATACACAAAGAAAAAAGCCATTCCTATTTCTTTAAATTTATGTAAATCAGAACTTAAGTAGTTGCATAAGCAGAACCTGAGACTTTTCCTGCCAGTAATAAGTTCTCTGATTAAAAAGTAGCAATGATTTTAGCACAGATGATCAAGGAACATGAGAGATTAAAAAGAAGACCAGCAAAATTATCTGATTTAAAAAGAGAATCAGGACAAAGTCTTTAGCCTGGTAATCCTTACTGATGCAGGATTTAAAGACAATATCATTTGTAAGTGTTCATATATAGTTAACTGATATTGTATATAAATCAATTATATTGTATTTTGTGAATTACCATTCTGTACTAGTATTTTTCATTATTAGCATCATAAGGAGAAAAATTAATTTAACTTTAATTTCTCCCTAGTGAGAGAAATTGAATACTAAGGAACAAGATTTTTTTTGGTAAAATTTAGCTTTGGAGGATTTCAAACCATTGTAATATATAAGATAACCTGCCTCCTCCCACCCTTTCACTCCACTGGGGGCAATATTGCTTCACTTGAAAGGACATGTTCTATATGTTATTTCTGGCATCAATCATTTCAAATTCCCTCCAATTACAGATAAAAGAAATGAGAAAATCGGTGGGAAAAATGACTTATCCTCTACAAACTTATTTGTCATTCATTACATGGAGTTAAATGGCCTGAACTTGCTTTTGTCTAGATAGGAGCTGCGCAAAGGGGGGCTATGTCTGGTGGGAAACCCAGGAAAGAAGTGGACCTCTTTGCATGGATGTCCTCTGTAGGGAAGCTAACCAGTGGATTCCAAGTGTTTAAATTGGGAGATAGTAATTAAAAATTAAGTGATTGCATCCAAATGGTCAACTGAGATGTGGCACCAAGGGTAGCAAATCCTTGATCATTTTAGAGACATTTAACTATGTGGGAAGTTGGAAGTCCTTCAATACTTCAATATATAATATATTTAAACACACAAGTATGAATATCCACTCTTTCAGGTCTTGTAGCTTCTTGAATCCTGAGATAAAGTCATATTTTGGTCCCACTCCCTGTTGGAAACCCATGTTAGGACTCTTCTCATTTCCCTCCTTTCTTGCTTTCCTTAAGTGTTTACCTTGAAGTCTAATCTAGAGGGCTCAGAAGAATTGCTGGTCCATAGTAGAATCTGCATTGGAAACCTGCTCTCAAGGCTGCAATTCTCAAAATTGTCAAAGGTTATGCTTGTGAAGCCTGAGTTTGTTTCTAATGTTCTCTGCCATCTGAGATTTGGCTGTTATCTCCTTAGCAACAGAAAAATGTCATTCTTCCATGTGAGGGTAATTTCTTGTCAGACTCATCCACAGTTTATGTCAAAAAAATGTAAGTTGAGGGCGCCTGGGTGGCTTAGTTGGTTAAGCGACTGCCTTCGGCTCAGGTCATGATCCTGGAGTCCCTGGATCGAGTCCCACATCGGGCTCCCTGCTCAGCAGAGAGTCTGCTTCTCCCTTTGACCCTCCCCCTCTCATGCTCTATCTCATTCTCTCTCTCAAATAAATAAATAAAATCTTTAAAAAAAAAAAGTAAGTTGAAGCAATGCTGTTATCACCAAAAAACAAACTCCTGTCCCTACACTAATTCTAAGTAGTTTTTTTTTTTTTTAAAGATTTTATTTATTTATTTGAGAGAGAGAGTGAGAGAGAGAAAGAGCACAAGAGGGGGGAGCGGGAGAGGGAGAAGCAGACTCCCTGCCAAGCAGGGAGCCCGATGCGGGACTCAATCCCGGGACTCCAGGATCATGACCTGACCCCAAGGCAGACGCTTAACCAACTGAGCCACCCAGGCGCCCTACCTCCATCTGTATTTTTTTTTCTTTCTTTTTTTTTTTTTTATTTGAGAGAGAGAGAATGAGAGAGAGAGAGCATGAGAGGGGGGAGGGTCAGAGGGAGAAGCAGACTCCCTGCCGAGCAGGGAGCCCAATGCGGGACTCGATCCCGGGACTCCAGGATCATGACCTGAGCCGAAAGCAGTCGCTTAACCAATTGAGCCACCCAGGCACCCCTAATTCTAAGTAGTTTTAATCCCCTTGTATAGGAAGCAGAGGGACATTTTCTGATATGTTAACTGAAGTTTTGCTATTAATGCAGAACACTTTGGACAGTTTACTTCTCCAGAGTAAATGTCTAAACTACATTAATAATTTCTGGATTACTAAAGATCTAATTAAATTCCATAGGAGGAGGTTATTCAGGAAAAGAACTTGGGAAAAAATGAATTTTCAAGAAAAAGTGAAATCAACATGAGGATTTCAGTAGAGAAACCAATTCCACCTGCACTGGAAGATAAAAGTGAGAAGGACTAAGACTCTCTCCCTCTCCCCTCCCTTGCTCTCCTCTCCCCACTCTCCTTGCTCCCTCTCCCCCTCCCTCACTCTCATTTTCACTCCCTCTCTCTGGTCTGGCAAGGCTATTTAGGGATTTGACATGTGTAACTAAAATGTTTTCATTTCTTCAGAAGTCTTCTTCTATAGCTTAAGAAAAGAAATGGTTTCAAAGTGGAATTAAAGACATGTGGATCATCCCAGAATTTCAAACCCTGCACTTCCATGGATACTGTCTCAGAAACAGTGCTCTGGGAATCAATAGAGGTAATAGCTAGATGTGTGGGAGACAGTATTACTGGAGGAAGTAGTAATGAAGTGCTCCCCTTAGTAGGAGACAAATGATAACCTAAGAGGTGCCTTCATTCAACCATTAGATATACTTGAGATATGCTGACTTTGGAGAAATGGGAGACTCCATTCTATCTGATATAGAGGAATAGTTATATCTGACACAATTCCAGGAGGTAGTTTTTTTTTTTTTTAAATTGTGTTGACAGTCAATTTTAAATAGTGTCTGTTGTGCTTTTAAACTGTTATGAAAAATCATAAATCATGTTATAAATCATATATATTATCTTACATAGATAACAGTTTGTTCTTGACAAGTTTTGTGTGACTCTAATTTCAAACATTATGTAATAGTACCCTTGAACTATCTTTGTCCAAGTGACATTTCATCCTTCATGAATAAACATTTCAAACTATAACTGTGGGAGCAAGTCTGCCAGGGAACAATTCAGTGGTGGCAGCATTGCCATACCAGTATAACATTGTTCAAACAATCTTTTTGAATATTTTATTTCATTTTTTCCTTAGTGTTCAGTGAAAATGAATGATTGAAAATGTAAAAAAAAAAAAAATGACTAGTGATATTAATGGTTGGTTGCAGAGACCTCATAACACTTTTGAAACAAAGATGGGGGTCACTGAAGTTTTGAAAATAGTATATCTTTCATCCTATTATTTTTAGGATGAGCACTTGTGTATTAAACTGTGAAATACAGAATCAAAATTTAAAACTATAAATTTGGAAAATGATAAGAACATAGGATTTCTACCTCATATGAGTTCCTACCTCCTATGTTACAACAGTATAACTTCAAAATTGATAAAAATATATTTAAAAAATTAAAAAAATAGTAGGAGAAATCATGGAAAATTCTTTTATTACTCCAGAGTGAGAAAGGCCTTTCTAACAAAAGCCAGAATGCCTCAAAGAAAAGATCAACTATTACAAAAGAATCTGCATTGCAAAATCTATCAACAAAGTAAAAAAATGAGTATTTTTAATTCCTATCTAAGGAAAGTAACTAATTTGTCTAATTAGTTTATATATTCCCTAGTGTGTGAAAAAAACCTCACTTCAACTAATTTATAAGAAAAAGATAAAAGAAGCAATACAAAATGGGCAAAGGACAAGAGCAACTATCTTTTCTATTTCCTGAGAGTGAGGAAATATTTTTCAGAAGTTTCCTGCAGACTTTGTTTCACCTCAGCCCTAACTGAATCATGTGCTTATAGCATCAGTAGCAAGGAAAAAGGTTTACTATTACGTGTTTAGAATGACCATGTAATGGATGTTGGCCAGTCAATCATAATGATCACTGTGGTGGCTCATGCTTAAAGTTAGAGATGAAAAAGCAAACAATGATTTATATTCTGTCTCCTTATTTGTTTAACTAAAGAAAAAAATCTATTTTGGTGGAAAAGAAGCTAAGATTACCATAATTAAATGCTCATTCTCAGGTGGCATGCGTTGAGGCAAGGATTCTAAAATCATAAATGAATTTAAAATTTCAGAATCCTATGGGGCGCCTGGGTGGCTCAGTCGTTAAGTGTCTGCCTTCGGCTCAGGTCATGATCCCAGGGTCCTGGGATCAAGCCCTGCATCGGGCTCCCCACTCAGTGGGGAGCCTACTTCTCCCTCTCCCACTCCCCCTGCTTGTGTTCCTGCTCTCGCTATCTCTCTCTCTGTCAAATAAATAAATAAAATCTTTAAAAAAAATAAAAATAAAATTTCAGAATCCTAAAATCATAAAATGATAAAGTGCCTCCTTCCTCAGGTACTGACACCAAAGGTGTATTGCAAAGTAGATTATTTTATGGTTTGCATCTAAAATGCTGAGACTGCAAAGAGCTATGGCAGAGACTGAAGTTTTCTGATTAGGAATAACATTCTTCCAACTAAAGACTAAATGTAAGAGGTACATAAGCAATAGAAATTCAACTCAAGATTCTAATCACTGTATACAGAATTTTGCCTTAATTTGGTGTAAAATTATAGGGTAAATGCCTGCTAATGCAGTTGCTGGGTTGTAGGGTAGTTCTACTTTAACTTTTTTTTTTTTTAAGATTTTATTTATTTATTTGACAGAGAAAGAGAACAAGCAGAGGGAGTGGCGGGCAGAGGGAGAAAGAGTCTGATACAGGGTTTGATACCAGGACCCTGGGATCATGACCTGAGCCAAAGGCAGATGCTTAACCGACTGAGCTATCCAGATGCCCCTTAACTTTTTGAGGAACTTCCATACTGTTTTCCAGAGTGGCTGCACCAGTTTGCATTCCCACCAACAGTGCAACAGGGTTCCCCTTTTTCTATACCCTCACCAACCCCTGTTGTTTCTTGTGTTGCTGATTTTAGCCATCTGACAATTGTGAAGTGATATCTCGTAGCTTTGCTTTGATTTTCCCTGATGATCAGTGATGTTGAGCATCTTTTCATGTATCTTTTGGCCATCTGTATGTCTTCTTTAGAAAAATGTCTATTCATATCTTCTGCTCATTTTTAAATTAGATTATTATTTTTTTTTAGGTGTTGAGTTTGATAAGTTCTTTATAGATTTTGGATACTAATACTTTATCGGGTATGTCATTTGCAAATATCTTCTCCCATTCTCTGCCTTTTAGTTTTGTTGATTGTTTCCTTCACTGTGCAGAAGCTTTTTATTTTGATGAAATTCCAATTATTTATTTTTCTGGAGACCTATCTAGAAAGAAGTTGCTACAGCTGGTGTCAGGGAGATAACTACCTGTGTTCTCCTCTAGAATTTTTATGGTTTCAGGTTTCACATTTAGGTCTTTAATTCATTTTGAGTTTATTTTTGTGTTACAGTATAAGAAAGTGGTCCAGTTTCATTCCTTTGCATGTAGCTGTCTAATTTTCCCAACACCATTTGTTGAAGAGACTGTCTTTTTTCCATTGGACATTCTTTCCTGCTTTGTCAAAGATTAGTTGACCATAGAGTTGAGGGTCCATTTCTGGGCTCTCTATTCTGTTCTACTGATCTATGTAGCTGTTTTTGTTCCAGTACCATACTGTCTTGTTGATGACAGCTTTGTAATATAGCTTGAAGTCCAGAATTGTGATACCTCCAGCTTTGCTTTTCTTTTTCAAGATTGCTTTGGCGATTCCAGGGCTTTTGTGGTTCTGTACAAATTTTAGAATTGTTAGTTCTAGTTCTATGGAAAAATGCTGTTGGTATTTTAATAGGGATTGCATTGAATGTGTAGATTGCTTTGGGTAGTATAGACATTTTAAGAATATTTGTTCTTCCTATCCATGAGCATGGCATGTCTTTCTATTTGTTTGTGTCATCTTCAATTTCTTTCATCAGTGTTTTATAGTTTTCAGAGTACAGGTCTTTCACCTCTTTAGTTAAGTTTATAATATCCTCCTTACTTCTTCAGCATTTGATGTCTACAAGACCAGTACATTTTTATGCCAAAGGGATGATTTCTCATTAATTGATTCCACTGTTCCACTTGAAATTTGATTCAAAGTTTTCTGTGCTTTTTTTCTTTTGGGGAAAATAAAAAGACAAAGTAATGGGTCATTCTAAGTGCTCAGGGAAAGCTTCACATTGTGTAACATAATAGATTCTTGAAGTTGAGGTCTTTGTGTTTTTTATTTATGTAAATAGCCCAAATCTAGGATAACTTATTGACTCAATATTTAGAGTTATGAGTATAGTCAAATATGAGTTGACAAAGTCACTCTCTTAAATTATATTGTCAACATCTTTACCATTATTTAGAGAATAAAGTCCTTTCTGTTATATTCTATTGGTAGCAAGCCCAGACCAGATGCAAGGAGCAGGGAATACATCCTATTTAATAAGAGGAACTGCAAAATCATGTGGCAAAAGGAATGGAAATGAAGATTGGGGCCATTATTGCCATATACTTGAGTCCCTCTGAATGTTTGTCATTTTGCTGTTGAGAAAACAAGGCCCATCACGGTTAAACAAGCTGACCAGGGTGATGCAGTGAGTAAGTGGCAAACAGGAATGGACTCTGCATCCAGGCCAGGGATCATGTCATTTCACCATGCTGTCCCTCCAAAGGAGCAGTAACTTTTTAACTAATGTATTTGGTGTCTAAGCTCTGGAAAGGAAGAGCTAGGAACATTTTAGGGCTTATGATAAGCAAACCTGACTACTCATTTTTGAAAGATGGTGATCTTAGACAACAGTTAAATTTCTTATACCATTAGTTAATTTTTTCCTACATCAGGCATATTCTGTTTTTGCATGGATAGTAAATTGGAATCCAGGCTAATAAAGAGATATTAGCACCTTTCTTTCCCCCTTTTCTTGTCATTATTATCTAGGATACTATAAGATTATGCTAATAATGTTGATTCAAATATCTTCAAACAAGATTAATCAGGGTGGACTTGAAACTGATGGCTTGTTTCATTTATAAGCAGTTCTGAACCAAATGTTATCTCAGTGTGGCATGGCTAACATGTAAGAGGGAAAGTCTGGGAACAAGTTCAAAAGGATCTCTTCTCTACTGCATGTAATTATAATGCCATTCTCAGTTTTCTTGGAGAGACACTGCATCTACTTGTTTTTTGCCTACTATAATAAATTATCTTCATAATGAGTAAAATAGGTCACACTATGATTTTTTCCATTTTCTTCTTTCACTGGACAATAATGAAATTCATATTAATCATAATGCCTGATCTCATGTTTCTGAACTGTTCTTACTCCATTTCAGCCTCTCTAAAGTTACGTCTCTTTCATGGCATATTATCCTTTTCTCATGGTGGATGGTTCTGAGTTTGAGCCTCTTATTAGTGTACTGTGAATAAAACACTCCAAAATCCTAGGTCAGTGGCAAGTTCTCTATACTGATGTGCGCAGACTTTAAAATAAAACCTGTCCTCAGTATCTTCTCTAAAGTTAGCCAGTGATTTCCATTTCAAGCAAGAAGCAGCAGTGATTAAACATAAACCAATTTCTGGCCCTAACTGGCAACGTCACCAGAACCTCAGTCATCTGACTCATAGCTTGCCCCTTACCACTACTCTTTGCCATTTAGAGCCCTTGGAGTTCTCTCTTGTGGTGTTGAGCAGCACCTCCCTCCTGACCATGTTGGGGCATCCTTTCCTTTCCAATAATGATAGAATGAATGGCTAGTGTGTGCTTCCTGATACTGCTTCAGTGCCTTCCTCTCACTGTTGTGGTGTCCCTCCTCCTTATGCTGTGTTTCCCCCAGTCACCGCATCGATGAAGGAACTAAGAACAAGGCACTCAGTTCTTCTGTACCTCGATCTCAGATAGTGCTTTGCTATGATAAACAAAAATGTTAGAAAACATTTTTTAGTCCTTACAAAGATGCAGAATAGATGGCTTAAATGGAACAGGAGTAGGAAACTTGCAGTGGAAAATATGGAAAGTTACCTGCCCCATGTAGGAAAAAAATGCAATGGCTTCTTTCTGTGACAGTAATGTATATTTAAGGCTCCAGAAGTGCTGAAAAAAATCCAGCTAACATCCTTTAAATACCTGAATTCATGCGAGAGTAAGGGAAGTCTCAGGAGAAAAATTATTAGGAAATCATACTACAGCCTTTGCCTAATTTTATTCTAAACACTTGTTGGCTTGTACAATGACTTATTTTTATAGAATAAGTAATTGAAGAGATAATTTGGGAAATAGAAGATAACAGAAAGGTGAAAGAAATTGGAAACAGTTTGCGATTAATCACACTAATGTTTTAACTTTTAATTGAATGTGTCAATTCTGTATTTGATAGAAATGATATATTTTAGTATTTTTCAGCTCATTACATGCTTGATAAAATGGTAATCTATTGTTGGAATAATTAGAGTGTCTGTATAAAAAATATTTCATTCTTGATAGAAAATATATGGTGATTTGTATTCTTCATCCCCTTCAGATATGTTTCTTTAAAGTTCTTCAAGGAAAATGCTTATTTTCTAGCTAATACAACAGTTAGCTTTATTGTATGATACATCATCAGTGTGGTAGACTTTTGTCAGCTTCATAGCTGCTGACCATTTTGTGAACACCTTTCACAAAATATTTCCCATAGAGTTAGTATTGCTTTCTGAAGTTAGAAGCCAACTCAGTCTCTCCAAACCACTTTAGTATGAGCAAAGACATGTGATCTGAGGTCCATCAATTAGACAAACTCACAAGGCTTTCTTTAGGCTGTGAATACTCTGAAGAAGCCGTTTCTTCACAGGACAGAGCTTATATGTTCCTGTCAAGATGGTGCTTTTGGCTGGCATGGGTTTCTGACTCCTCTGCCCCAAAATCAACCCTGAAAAAACTATAAGTAAAAGAGATGTATAAATGCTAGGAACTAATAGTAACAAAATCAACAATACCTGAGGAATCCCTAGGGGGAGCTAGAGATGAGTGAGAGGTAGATGACTATAGCTGTGTGCAGATGCTTCTGGAAGGACAGTCAAGGGATAGGTTGGAGACAAGCTGAGTTCTGCTCTTGCCTCTCCCTGACTTTGCTTTGGTGCAGTCATTCATTGCCTGCTTCTTCACTATGCTGCCAGCAGGGAAAAATCAGGGCAGTGCAAAACCTTGCTAGGCTGTAATTAATCCTTAAGGGAACCTATTAAACAATGTCCCATAATGACGTGGAGAGGACATGCCACCCACTCTTTTTGCCTTATTTCCCAATTGGATATTTTTCTTCCTATAAGGTCTTGGATATAGAGTTAACAGATAGATTTCAAGCAGATAGATTTTCCAAGCTGTCATTCTTTGTATTGACCTCTTTCGATCATCCTTACATAAATCTGCCTTTTGTCCTTACTTCTGTTTTTATCATGTCACTTTGGATAAGGTGTTGCCCTGTATTGGCCTGATTTTAGAAATTGTAATTCTTTATGAAAGAGAGTAGCAATAGCTGACAATTTTCCTGAGTACTGTGAACTCAGCAAATTGAAACTTAATTTTTTTCACTGTACCATTTAATAATATAGGAATTAAAGCACTTTAGTGTGCACCAGACTCCACTAAGAGACCTATTTTTAAATTCATATTTAATAGATGTGGGGTGGTGGTTAGTACCTTGTATTTTTAACAAAAAAACCCGAGAAATTTGGAAGACTATCTACTGATATTTGAGAAATACCAATTTAGAGTCTTTCAGTAATTTATGAAGCAGGTTCTATGTTCAGTGTGCCCTAGGATCTTTGTGTTAAGATCCATTCCTGTTTATTCAGGTCAGGGTGGGACATAAAGAATGTAGAGGTCACTGATTCTCAGATTTTAATATCCTTTGGAATTAGCTGAGAACATGTAAAAAATGCAAGTTCCTAGGGCTCAGCTCCTAAAAATATATGATTTAGGAAGGATGACATGGGCTATAAAATTGTATTTTTAACAAACAGCTCAAATATGATTCTTCTGAAAGTGAAGGCCAAACTTTGGAAATGCTAGTGAAGATCAATAAAATTTGTTAGTAGTACTACTAGCCTTCTTTCTCTCTCCTCCCCCCAAAGAATGTATTATAACAAACAAAAGAAAAAGTTTTTATTTCCCCTCTAGAGGAAGTGCTAGTGAGATACAAAAAAAAGGGCTGGCTAATGAAAGTAAGAGAAGCAGTAGTTATATATGACTTGGGTTAGATAGGCTCTAATGACTTATACATTCATTATAAATGTTTTCACTGTGTCCATTAAGTTGATTGGGAATTATTAATATTTTTCAAAGTCTGATTATTCTAATTTTTCATGTTAACATAAGCTAATATTCAAATATATCCCAGTTCTTTTTTTTAATAAAGATTTTATTTATTTGACAGAGAGAGACACAGCGAGAGAGGGAACACAAGCAGGGGGAGTGGGTGAGGGAGAAGCAGGGTCCCCGCTCTGCAGGGAGCCCGATGTGGGGCTCGATCTCAGGACCCTGGGATCATGACCTGGGCGGAAGGCAGATGCTTAATGACTGAGCCACCCAGGCACCCCACCCCAGTTCTAATAGAGAGGTTTCTTCTTCTGGAAGGAGAACGTATGGAGACTAAGGATGCTAAGGGTGGCAAGATGGCACTTTGCTAGGAAGACTGGAACCATGGGGCAGCCCCAGAAAGTCCACTCTTCCAAGGTGGCAAGAACACAGACCTGAAGTGGGGAATCTGACAAATGATGCTGCATGGAGAAAAACGAAGTGCTGAGGAGGTATAATTCATCTGACCAAGAAGGACACCCGTTGCTGAGAGAAGTTTGGGATGTATAGCTCTAAAATCTCTTGGTTATTATGCATTTAGCAAGTCTGAATTTTTTTTCAGAGTGAAACAAAGACTGCTTTCTGTTCCCCACTATTTCATATTTCTTTACCCCTTTTCTATCATTATAGACTTGAAAAGCTTCTTTATTATCTAGGATCTTCAGTGCCCTGATATTGCCCATTACTCAAAGACTCTTAAGCCCTTTAACAGAGCAGATGTCTTCTCCCATTTTGTAATTGTCAAAGTCAGATGGTATGATGTTCTACATAGAGGGGCTGTTCATAAATGTTGCTCATAAGTATTTCCTAACAATATTTTCCACATTCCTGTTAGCTTTTTCCAACTTTTAATAAAAATCAATTCTTTTGAAATAGAATTTCAATGAAATCAGTGACTTGTCATTGATGAGTTTGTGTTATGATGAGTATGTCACATGTTTGCATTTAACGACAGCCTTATATACCTCCTTGACAAGCAAAATGATTCACATTATTCATGATTAGCTTTTGCAGTTCCATGAAGTTTAAACTCTTGTCCTGGATCCAGGAGAGGATCTGTTACTGTTTTTGGAGGAAAACAAGATCCTGACATACATGACTAATCACTCACCAGCGAATTTGGTTTCAGTAAAGAAATCCATCCCTACCTTACCTGACAAAAGGAATGGAATGCATTTCAACTAGCAAAACATTAAAAAAAAATTTGGTTTCTGAATACAGCTAAACAGCTATGCCAGAACCTAACCTTATGTTTCAGGCTTTCATTAGATGTAGTTACTTCTGCAGGGAAGTCATGGTTTCCCTTGTAGCATAGCCAAATAAACGTAATTATAGCATATTATTTCAAGATTGAACTGGATTATGATTTTTTTTGGACTTGATTATGATTATGTCAAATTTTATCTCAGCAGATTCTAAACACTGATCTTGAGTTTTATGACAATGGCAGACACTTATGAAATCTGTCTCTACTGCAAGTAGGTACACAATTCCTGTCCACAGATGCAGATTAATTCCCTTTAGGTCCCATGCCTGCAATTCCAGTATAGTCTTTGGACAGAGATGTTTTCTATTATTGGGGCATGGTCTATCCTATGAGGTTGGTTCTTTCTCTTCAGGGATAACACAGAAACAAAGCATAATTTTTCTGGAAAAATATCTTGATTAAAAGAGAGAGGTTTGGGAAGTGGGAGATACAGACCTCCAGTTAAAGAATGAGTAAATCACAGTAATAAAAATTACAGCACAGGGAATAGAGACAGTGGTATTGTAATAGTGTTGTATAGAGGCAGATGGTAGCTATACTTGTGACAAGCACAGCATAACATATAGACTCATGGAATCACTATGTAGTATACCTGAAATTAATGTGACATTTTGTGTCGACTGTACTTCAATTAAAAAAAAGACAAAAAAGAGGTTTAAATTGCTTCTTTAATATGAAAAGTGAATACAAAAGATAAAGAGAATAGAATACCTTCAACACACTGTTTATCAATCCACTATAGTTATTGACCACCTAACCAAACCTTCACCTTCCTTTCTTTCAAAAACAATCTTCTACCTTTCTACCTAAAGTGGTTTAGACAAGCTCATTGCTCTGCTTACCATTCTGGCTGATCTTCATGAAAAACTTTGATATTGGCTTCAGCCATTCCCTATATCACAGTATGTAGAAATCTATAGTGGTTTCCTTAGTGATTCTCAGGAAGAATAAAGGAGGCCTTTATTAACCTGCTGCTTATTCTCTCTACTTACTTGGTGCCTATGAAGAAAAGTTGAGTGGGGTTTCTGCTTTTCAGAGTGACTCTCTTTAGGGGGGCATTTTGATCCCATTGTAAAAATTTAAAAAACTTAAGTTCTCAGATTCTGTCCACAGTACATGTACCAGGTATTTATTATCATAATGATGCTATATAACAAATAACTACAAAATGTCAGTGGTCTAAACAATAAGCACATTTATTTAGGGTGGACAGACAAGTGGTTCTGCTGATTTTAGCTGGGCTGGCTCACATGTCTAGGGGAAGGCTGGCTATTGACTGATCTAGGCTGGTTGTTGTGGGTTGAATTGTGCCCCTCCCCAAATTTCATCTATAGAAGTCCTAACTCCTAGTACCTCAGAATGTGACCTTATTTGGAAAAACTGTTGTTTATAATTGCTTTATGCAATTGTCTTTCAAATCCGATAGAAGAAAATAGTTTCAAACCTCCAATCTGACAAAGGATTTATATTCAAAATATACAAAAACTATTAAACTTGACCATAAAAAAATAAAGAACCCAATTTTTAAAATGGGCAAGAGATCTGAACAGGCACTTCACCACAAAAGATACACAGATGGCAAATAAGCATATGAAAAGATGTTCAACAGCCTTTGTTACTAGAGAAATGCAAATTAATACAAGATATCATCACACCCCCATTAGAATGGCCAAAATCTAAAACACCTGACAATACCAATTTCATGTGAGAATGGAGGACAAAAGGAACTGTTATTCATCGCTGGTGGGAATCCAAAATGTCACAATCACTTTACAAGAGTTTGGCAGTCTCTCGAAAAGCTGAAGTTTGTCTTACCAAAGGATCCATCAACTGCACTGCTAGGTATTTACCCAACTGATTTGAGAACTTACCTCCACACAAAAACCTGCATGTGAACGTTTATAACATCTTTATCATAGTTCCCCCAAATTGGAAACAATTAAGATGTTATTCAATAGGTGAGTTGGATAAACATACTGTGGTATATCTATACAATGGAATACTATTCCAAAAAGGACTGAGCTATCAAGCCATATAAAAATATGGATAAATATTAAATGCCTATTTCTAAGTGAAAAAAGTCAGTTTGACAAGGATTCCACTTAAGACATTCTGGAAAAGGCAAAACTGTAAAGATAATAGTGGGGTCAGTGATTGCCAAGGATGTGGGGAGTGAGGAGGGTTGGATAGGTAAAGCACATAGGATTTGTTAGGATGGTGAAATTATTCTGTATTGTATTCTAATGGTAGATATGACATTTTGCATTTGTCAGAATCTATAGAATTTTAACAACACAAAGAATGACCTTAATGTATACAAATTAAGAGAGGCCTATGGGCCCTCAGATGACAAGAAGCAGAATCAGAAACCTACAGAGCTGAAAATATGGATCATTTCTTACGGAAAAGGAAGCCTAACTCAGAGTTCAGATCCAGGAGCCTAGTAGGCCAACCAAAAGCCATGAAAAAGTACTCTTAGGAAGCAGAACTGGGTTGCATTAGAGGAATTGGTCACAGGACCATCTGAATTTCAGAATTGCTATAGAATAGTGATTGTTATATGCCTCCTCCTCCATTTTTGGGGAAAATGACTAGCTACTCCTCTGTTAATTGGGCCCTTTTGTAACCCACTGCCCTCAAATCTGAGTTGGCCCTGTGCTCTGCTTTTGACCAATAGAATGCAGCAGCAGTGGCAAGTAATGTTTTACAGTTGCTCCCTGTCCCATAGCACCAGCTGCCCATCAATTGACAGTGAATAGAGCTTTGATTATCTCCATTTAATTGCTGTAAGGACTTTTGATGAAAGACTATGTACTACTGCTTTAGAGAATAGTAATTTATAGGTGAATCACTGATATTTAAATTGTTCTGTAAAAAATAATAATTCAACTGAGTAAATTGTAAGGATCTAATTGGCTGTATTGAATGATTCATGAATCGGACCATAGCCTATCTAGTAATAGAAAGGAGTTCCTGAGGGCTGTAGGAAGAGAAAAGTTTTTAAAGGCAGAGAAGGGTTGGGACAAGGAAGTCATAAATTTAAAAAAGGATTATTTCAGGCAAGGTCACCTTTCTTTGAGGGAATGATAAGGTCTATAAGGAGGATTATCTCATTGATGCTGACCAGAAAATTTCTAACTGGTTAGTTAGGATACATTTCTGGGAAAGGTTGAAACTGCAATTGGGTCAGGTAATAAATCTTGGTTTAATATGGTGGGCTTAGGGGTGCCTGGGTGGCTCAGTCGTTAAGCGTCTGCCTTCGGCTCAGGTCATGATCCCAGGGTCCTGGGATCTAGCCCCGCATCGGGCTCCCTGCTCCGTGGGAAGCCTGCTTCTCCCTCTCCCACTCTCCCTGCTTGTGTTCCCTCTCACTGCATCTCTCTCTGTCAAATAAATAAATAAAATCTTAAAAAAAATATGGTGAGTTTAACCCAAGTGACACCATTTTGGGCCCTTTTTTTTTTTTTAACAGTTCCATTTATTTTTTGTTTTTAAAAGCATCTTAAAAATTATTTTATGTTTTTTTATTTTTCTGAGTCTTAAATGAGATATTGTCAATATAAAAGTACAATTCACAATAAGATATCATTGAGTGACATTTGATAAGAAGAAAATGACCTTCAAAAATTGTTGGACTCTGGGTTTGAATTGAAGAAAAAAGAACTTGAGGGAAGTGAGGTATTGCCGGGCAACATGATTTCGTCTCAGAGAAGT
Source organism: Mirounga angustirostris (assembly GCF_029215605.1). NCBI lineage: Eukaryota > Metazoa > Chordata > Mammalia > Carnivora > Phocidae > Mirounga > Mirounga angustirostris. The sequence continues at coordinate 168,163,073 of NW_026991711.1, forward strand.
CATACATTCCTTGAATTTAATCTAAGGATTGTATTTACTTTTTGCTTTTCATTTGTTTTACCCTTTTATTGAAACAGAAGGACTAGATTTGTTAGTGAATGAGGATATAACTTTCTAGAATGTTAGGCTTGTGACCCCAGAATTTCATCTTGAGGGTCTTACAGTAGAAATTCCATTATGAATGGCATCATTGTTGGAGTCCACTTGTGGTTCTTCTGTGTCAAGTAGAGAGAAATAAGCCTCTTGCCAAATGCAACAAAACTACATGTTAGTGGTCAAGATAAAAAAAAGTATCTCCATCCCCTATCCACCCAAGAAAACTAGTCAAAACAACAACAAAACAACAATAAAATACCATAAACTCTAAAGCCTAAAAAGTGACAAAGAAATAAAAATTCAGAGCAGCCCAGTACCTCCACCATGTAGTAAAGTCCCAGGGATTGGGTTGAAATCATTAATCATTATTAACCAACAGTCCTTCACAAATCCTATATCTAAAATGTTGTTTGCAATATTTTAAAAAGCTGGCTAAATTATGCATCTTTCTTCTGAATATTCCTATAGGTAGGAGGATCTTATCCATAATTATTTTAAAATGTTATCCTGGAGTTCCACAAAATAGAATCACCTAGTGTGCTAACTCCTAGTGCATATTACTGTGAAACTCTAAAATTTGGCTTTTCCAGCAAGATTTTCTCCTTCTACTAACAGCACCCAGATTTTTTTTTTTTCAGAACAAGCTCTCCACCACTCTCAGTCCATGTGACTGTTTTGAATAATGCCACTGCAGTTTAAGAAATAATCATGAGACCCTAGCCTAGGCAATCAGAATTATTGTAATTGGTTCAGAATTGGCAGGAGATTCAATTAGGACAAAGAAAATGATAACATTTGGACTTCTCTTGACACTATTTTTTTTTATTAACATATAATGTATTATTTGTTTCAGGGATACAGGTCTGTGATTCATCAGTCTTACACGATTCACAGTGCTCACCATAGCACATACCTTCCCCACTGTCCATCACCCGTTTGAAAGAGGTGTTTCCCCTAGCAGAGAGCAGCTCATAGAATGCAAACCTGGAACTGCTGGTGACTATCTCTTCTGTCACTTGCAGAGACCCTCTCGGGGAATGAAGCTAACACAGAGAGACAAATTTCTGACAATACCACTTAAATACTTGGATTCTGTCATTGCTGAAGCTATGTTGATTCCTGCACTGTTCCCTTTTAAGCCAGAAAATTATTTTATTTTTAAATGAGTTTGTGTTAGCTTTTGATCATTTGTAAACATAGGAATTATGACCAAAGTAGACACCAAATCAGATTTTTTTGTGTAGATTATATCAGTTATCTATTGCTACATTATGAACAAACACAAAAACTCAATAAGTATTTTTGCTCCCATATCTGTGGGTTGACGGGAGTCAGCTGATCTAGGGTAAGATTGCCTGGCAGCTCTGCTAATCTTGTCTGGGCTTTCACCTTCATCTGGGAGTCAGCTGGATTAACTTGGCTCTGTTCCACTTGTCTCTCATCCTCCTCCTGAGACTGCCCAGCTGGGCAGAGCATATTTTCCCTGTGGCAGTGGAAGAAGTGCCATGTGCAGGCTGGATCACACAGGTGCTTTTCAAGGCTCTGTCTGTGTTGTATCTGGTAACATTGCCAAAGCGAGATACATGGCTCAGCAGAAACCAAGGGGTGGGAAACTATGGCCCATCCATAGTGGGAAGGCATTGCATAGTTAAGTGCCAAAGCATGGAGGGAGATGATTTGAAACAATTGTCTAGACTATCACACTGAGACTGAGATATACAACTTCTTTACAGCCACTCCAGCTGATTCTATGTACCCTAAAATTTGGGAACTTCAGGCTTAGTGCTGTGATTCTTAGTGCTAACTGAATCATCTGGGGGTTTAAAAATTTCTGATGCTTCAACCCCAACCACCAGAGATTTTAATTTAATGGGACATAGGCATTGGAATTTTAGGGGAAAAAATGATTCCTGGTTAAGAACTACTCTCCTAGAAGAATTTGAGTTTCAGAGGAAATCACTGTTATGTTTTCCCCCTCTGTTGGAATTTTTAATAGAGATGAAATCGGGGGGAAGTATGAATGGAGAACCAAATCTCAGAAAAGCAGCTCTTAAAAACTAGTCATAAGCAAGTCTTTACTGAATATCTCCTCTATGCTGGTTGTTTGTTGGCCCCCAGGGAAATTGTGGCAGATACTAGATGTGCAGACTTGTCTACATGAAGCTCAGAGAATCCTCAAGAAGGTGTAGGATAAGTAAATATTTATAAATTATTGAATAGTAACAAGTATGCAAAGTACTGCAAAACACAGGAATAAGCTGCTATGAGAACAAGTAACAGTCACCTGTTTTCACATGCAAATGAATCAATCACCAGAAGGAAGACAGAAAAACTACAGAGGTAAGAAGGAAAATAGCTTAAAAAGTCAGTTACAGCTTTATTTTATAACTAGTCTTTCCTCTCAAACTGTTTTTGTGCCATTACTACTTAGACAGCCTGTCTTAAGTTGCATGGATTCAGCAAGAGTCACTTAGAATCTCTAAGAAGTGTGAGAGCTGGACCATGATAACACCTTTGATTAGGTGATGAACTGGAATCTGGCAGTCTGTCAAATTTAACTTCCTTGTTGATCTTGATTGACTCCAGCCCTCTAAAGAGTAAAAGGTTTTATATGATGTAATGTCTGTCACATGAACTGCATTGTGCCTAATTATGTGATTCTAAAGCTGACTTTAAGTGAGACATGCTAAAAGTTATCATCTTTAAAAATTTTTTTATTTAAATTCATTTTAGTTAACATATACTGTATTATTAGTTTCAGGAGTAGAATTTAGTGATTGTTGCATATAATACCCAGTGCTCATTTCATCACATGCCCTCCTTAATGTCCATCACCCAGTTACCCCATCCACTCCACCTCCCCTCCAGCAACCCTGTTTGTTTCTTATAGTTCAGCATCTCTTATGGTTTGCCTCCCTGTTTTCATCTTATTTTTCCTTCCCTTCCCCTATGTTCATCTGCTTTGTTTCTTAAATTCCACATATGAGTGAAATCATATGGTACTTATCTTTCTCTGACTTATTTCGCTTAGCATAATACCCTCTAGTTCCCTCCATATCATTGCAAATGGCAAGATTTCATTCTTTTTGATGGCTCTGTAATATTTCATTATATATATATACAACATCTTCTTTATCCATTCATCTGTTGATCCTGATTGACTGTAGCCCTCTAAAGAGTTTTTATATGAGGGGTACCTGGCTGGCTCAGTCGTTAAGCGTCCGCCTTCGGCTCCGGTCATGATCCCAGGGTTCTGGGATCGAGCCTCGCGTTGGGCTCCCTGCTCGGCGGAGAGGCTGCTTCTCCCTCTCTATCTCCCTCTCCCACTCCCCCTGCTTGAGTTCCCTCTCTTGCTGTGTCTCTCTCTGTCAAATAAAGAAGTTTTTATATGATGTAATGTCTGTCACTTGAATTGCATTGTGCTTAATTCTGTGATTCTAAAGCTGACTTTGTTTAACAAGTGAGACTTGCTAAAAGTTATCATCTTTAAATCAGGGGTAGGATTATAATTCATTCAATTGGGCAAGCTTGCCATTTTGGATGATATTCTACCACGTGAGAATCCTAACTTAAATTCAGCCAAAAGAGAATTATTGCCAGCAAAAATAGATGTTATTTTTAGTCCTAGAATAACACATCTTCCCTGCCACCCTATTTCACAAAGTTATTATGACTTATTTACTCAATATTTAATCAAACCTATAATGTTTTTTATTTCATTAGAAATGAGTTCATTGCCATGCTTATTATTAGAGGCATTAAGTGTGATACTCTAAAAGATTTTTTTTGGCTCTGTTACCTGCCGTGAGCATTTAAAAAATTATTTAAACATTTAAAATCAAAAGATGCCAATGGGTTTCAATTTTGCCTAACCAAAGGTCAGAAAATATATACAGTGCCAGTCAATAGTTGAAGTAAACTTTAAATTAGTATTGCCACAATAATAATTGTTTTTCCCTCATGGAATATAACCTTTAAGAAATTTTAACTATATTTTTAGGCTGCTGCACTTATCAAATTTAACATTTAAATTTGACATGTATATTAGATTCTTATTGCTGTGTAATAAAGTACCGTAAACTTAGAGACTTAACACAACACACATTAATTATATCATAGTTTCAGTGCATCAGGGATCCAGTTAAGGTTTAGCTGGGCCCTCTGTGCCCAGGCTTCTCAGAAGGCTGTAATCAAAGTGTTGCCTGGGGGTTGGGTTCTTATCTGGGGGCCGTGTCCTCTTCTATGCTCAGGTGGCAAAATATATTTCTTGCAGCTATAGAGCTCAGGGAAGTTTACTTCTTCAAGGCCAGCAGGGGCACATCTGTCTGAGGCTTCACCTTTGAAAGTCTCCTCTGATTTAGATCAGACTGACTCAGGATGGTGTCCCAATTGATTAATGGATTAGTAACCTGATCACAGGAGTGAAATGCCATTATGTTTACAGATTCCACCCACATTTTAAGGGAGAGGATTAGGGTGAGTACAATGGTGGGTGGGAATCTTGGGGCCTTCTAGGATCTAAATGTGTCCCACAAATTCATATGTTGAAATTCTAACCCACAAAGATGATGGTATTAGGAGGTGGGGACTTTGGGATGTGCTTAAGTCATGAAGGCAAAGCTCACATAAATGGGATTAGTGTCTTTATAAACGAGGCTCCAGGGAGATATCTTGCTCCTTCCATCAAGTGAGAATTGGAGAGAAGTACTTTCGACCCAGAAGAGGGCCCTCATTCAACCATGCTGGCATCCTAATCTTGGCCTTCCAGCTTCCAAAACCATGAGGAATACATTTCTGTTTATAAGCTACCCAGTCTATGGTATTTAGTTACAGCAGCCTGAATGGACTAAGACAGGGGTCATCTTAAAATTCTACCTACCCCAGAGTGAAACTAAGATCTAACATAGTTATAAAATATCTTTGAAAGAAAAAAATTTAATTTGGAGTTTTATTTAAAAATTTTATTAAAAAATTCACATACAACATGTACCTTATGTATTTATTATGTTTTACTTTGCAATGCACACACACATACTCATCAGGAGTGTACTTGTATACTATTGTGCAGTCAGTGATCATTCAGAAGAGAATATTTGGAGAATAATTTTTCTTTGGACTGTCCTTCAGCCCACATTTTCAATGTACTTCAAATCAAAGGCCACTTTCAAGGGTTTATAAGGAAGGAATTTATAGTTGTTCATTAGCTTGTTCAAGGGTGGAGGGAATACTAAATCAAGTCAATAACCAGTTGTTTGATGGGTGAAATGTTCTTTTCATTCAAAAGTAATATGTGGCTAAATCTGAATCATTTTCTTTTGCAAATATGTTTACTTTGTGGAAAAAAAATCTCTTCAAGAAATGAACACCAAACCCAGGTGGAAATCAATAGAGTCTGATTAGGAATTATTTCCTAATGTGTAAGTGTGTATACATCTTTTCTGGGGGGGGGTGGAGACTTGCCTATTTTTCTGACATCATTATTAAAATATATTACAAATAAGAAAATACTGTTTGAAAACCACTGAAAATTATTCCAGCTCATGAAAAAAGATCATATTGGAATTTCATATTCCTATAGGGTTTAACTATTTTCCTAAAATTGATCTTCCCATGCTCTTTGCAGAAATAAACCCCAAATAATAAGTTAATTTTAATTTACTTATTTGACTAGTACAAAACTATTTTAGGAAGACTCTTGAGGCATCTTTATGAGTGATCTGAAGAGTTCTCTTAAAATTCTTTGTATCACAAAATAAAAATTGATATTTTAATAGTTTTTTTTTAAAGATTTTATTTATTTGACAGAGAGAGACACAGCGAGAGAGGGAACACAAGCAGGGGGAGTGGGAGAGGGAGAAGCAGCTTCTCGCTGAGCAGGAAGCCCGATGTAGGACTTGATCCCAGGACCGTGGGATCATGACCTGAGCTGAAGGCAGACACCCAATGACTGAGCCATCCAGGTGCCCATGAATTAGGTTTTATCAAGATAATTCTGACCAGAAGGGATGGTAGTGTAGATTAAGGAGGTAGTAGCAGTAAAGGTTGGGAAGAGTGGTTGGATTCTGAATATACTTTGAAAAGAGAGGCAATTAGTGGCAATTGTGGAGTACTAGAGAAAGGGAAGCATCCGGGAGGGATTTTGGTTTGGGATGATAAGTATGAAATGCTGATTAGACATGTGAGTGGACATACAAAGGAGATATATGACTATCCAATTTTGAAGGTTGGGAGAGAGATCAAAGCTAGAGATATAAATTTGGGAATCATCAATATGTGCATTCTACTTAAGGTATGGGACCAAATGATTAAGTGGTATGAATAATGAGAAGGAAGAGTCCTAAGATTGAGGGCCTATGGCAATTTAACATTTGGAGGAAGTGATCAATTGTTGAGCAAGTTGAGAACGAAGAACCAATCGCTGTATTTGTTAAGTAGAGGTCCTAGTTATTGGTGACATTGATGAGAACACTTGCATTGGAATTGTGTGTGGATACAGTCCTGATGGGGGTGAGTCCAAGACAGAACAGAGGGAGAGAAAATAGGGATGGCAAGTAGAGAAAATTTGCTTAAGGATTTTTGCTTCAAAAAGAGTGGAGAAATAAGGCAGTGTTTGGTAGGAGGGGGTGGACAAAAGAGAGTTTTCTTTTAAGACGAGAGATGTTACAGCATGTTGTGTACTGAAAGGAATAACCCAGTAGAAGGAAAAAAATAATGGAAGAGCCAAAGAGAAGGGCAGACAATGCTCAGAAGAGCTTGCACTGATGTGCTGCATGAACCTAAGTGGAGGGGAGGTTGGCTTGATCCTCAATGAATGTGCCTGTTCTCTACAGTACCCACAAAAGTGAGCAGAACTGATGGGTGAAACCTTCCTTTTCTGGAGAATGGAAAAGGAACCTCCTTCCTTCTCTGGTGCTTCAGAGAGTTTTGGCTGCCTGCCAGCTGGCCTACAACTGACCCACAGCACTCATAGTCAAGCCTTATTCTCTATCTTTTCCATATTCTGCATCATAAAAACTGAAGCCAGAGGAGAACATAGGATTGTCCTTATAGGATGAGGCATTGTAAGAAATGGAACAAAGGCAAAATTCTCACAGTTGTCACTGCTTCGCACAGATAATTGCCCTTGTCTCTGTCAAGCGTAATGTAGAAACTTACCCTAGAATAAGCATAATACATCAGCATCAAGAATGAAATCATAACTCCACAGGGTGGCTCTGGTGAAAGGGAAGTTTGAGGAGTCTTTTTCCCTAGCATCTCACAGAGATTTTAGACCTCAGGCTATTATTAGTCTGTTAGGAAGAGCTCTTGACAGCTCCTAATAATATGAATGAGTTAGCAGCACTGCCCAAACAAGTCTTTGCTCTTCAAGAAAAGAACACTGAAGTGCTTTCAAGTCTTGCTTACTAGGTTCTGAGCCTTTTGTTGGCTCCTCTCTTGGCAGTGCCCTGGAGTGCCTTGTAAAATCCCATGTGGTGGCAGAGAGCTCCAGGCATGCAGACAACTGTCCCCAGGTGCATTATGATTCACACCTTAATTGGATCCTCCTTGCTAGGTAAATGCTATAATCAAAAGCTAAATGGAATAAATTAGCTATAAACTCTTGGTGCCTTCTGGTTTCTGGGCTACCCCCTGTAGTTTTATGATCACAGGGAGTTTTGTATTTATCCCTAAGTACTAATTTTCCATACCCATGATTTCAGGTTGTAAAGATCAGACTTGATTGTGGCATTATTTCTCCCTTCTTCCTCAAATTCTTTTCCTTTTAGCAATGCAACTCTTTTCAAAAGAAAGATTACTAATATAAAACTAATATAAAACAGGTAAGAGCAAATGAACATGACTTCACAGTTAAATTAATCCTAATTTGGATGGAAATGTATCACTGTTTAAAGAACTTTAGGAGAGAAGAAGCATATCCTGAAACCTCTGTTTTTCATATATGTATGCATGTCTATAATATTTTTATGATTTGAATTCTATTTTCTACATATTTTTGCACAGTTCTTATATTTATGCAACAAATAAGAAACACACAAGGATTTTCATTTTGAGTCATAGTAGATATGTAGTCAAAAGACCTGGGGTCTAAGTACCAGGTCTGCCACTTACGGGTTTTGTGACTTTGGTGATTCACTTGATGACTCGAGACCAGGCTCTCTTTATCCACCACCCTAGAAGTGATGACTTTTGATCTTGCCCCACTTCTTGATTTTTTTTTCTCATAGAGAGAGGGGAGAAGAGATAAAAGAGGTAAGAAAGATAGTAAATGATGATTAAAAGAGAACTAAGTTACACTGTTTGAAAAAAATATGCAGTTGTCCCCTCTCATCTTTCTTCTTCTTCTTTTTTTTTTTTTAGAGGGGGAGAGAGTGAGAGGGGGGAGGGGCAGAGGGAGAGAGAATCTTAAGCAGGCTCCATGCCCATTCGGAGCCTGACATGGGCCAATGAAGGGCTTGATCTCACCACCCTGAGATCATGACCTGAGCCAAAATCAAGAGTCAGATTCTTAACCAACTGAGTCACTCAGACGTCCCATCATCTTTCTTATTTTTAGGCAGCAGTTCCTCTTTCTTTCCCAGAACCACTCCCTCATCATAGAATAGAAATAAAGTTCTTCAAAATCGTATGTACTGTTGTCAAGTGAATACAAATCTAAAGAGGAAAAAAATGGAGTTTTTAAAGAGGCTTCCCCCCTTACTTTTTCTTAGAGCTTATTTGCCTTAGAAAACTTTTATTTTTGCATTCCTTCTTTGTTCTTTTGATATGTATGTAGAAATCTTTCTAAAAGCTAAAAAGCCTTTTGCCACCTTTTCTATCCAAGAATGTCTTTTTCAAGCACCTGGGCACCATCTCTTTGAATGTAAATCTCAAGAAAGAGAAAACCTCAATTTCCCATCTTCATGTGTATTTAACATAGAAGGCTGGCTCTAAATTGTAATTGCCTATCATAGAGATATGAGAACTTTTATTACTCTTTTGGATGAAGGAAATTAGTGACCACTCCAATTAGCATGTGAATTTAAGATGAGTTATGTGTAACAGGGGGTGCTGTCAAGGAAAACTTTAAACTTCAAAGAAAAGTGAGATTGAAAATAAAAAACACTTTACTGTTCTGTGTTGCATATGTGTAATAATATGTGTGTGTATTGATTAATACCAGTAATTCTTCAGTTACAATGCTTTTGTGACTTTCTTGTTTATAGAATGAACTGTTTTAAAGTAATACGAAAGCATTTCTAGAAAATGCTCCTTGTTAAGAACTTGATATGCTTATATACATCACAGCACAAATCAATTCCTCTCAATCCAGACCTGGTCATTGAATATTCTCTATGTCTCTGAAACCATTAAGTTTTCTGGTGGGGGAATGAGTTGTTATAAATTTAACATTTGACTTCAAGAGTTTAAAGAAACCACACTAACATCACTGAAACAAATAGAAGCCAATTGGATTGTGCTGACCACACATTACTCAGAACTTAATTAATTAGAGCTAGAGATTGGGAGGATCCCAGGAATCTAATGGGATTCATGGGAAGCTCCTCGCTGTTTTGGTCAATTTACCTGCTATTCCTTATCTTCTTCCTCTTTCCACATTTCCATCACCACAGTGAAAGGAAATAGATTTTCATTTCCATCCTGAGTATCAGAGACACATTATCCTTGTATACATGTTTTCCTTTACATTGCCTCCTCACTGCCTCACCTCCCAATTAGAAATATTCTATTCTATTTTTTTTTTATTAAGTAGGCTCCACACTGGTTTTTTTAAGTAGGCTCCACACCACACTGGGTGTGGAGCTTGACATGGGGCTTAAACTCACAACCCTGAGATCAAGACCTGAGCTGAAATCAAGAGTTGGTTGCTTAACTGACTGAGATACCCAGGCACCCAGAAATAGTCTATTTTAAATAATTAAAGCTCTAACTGCAAATGGGGTACACGGGGCACATGTTTAAAGGAAGCTCCTCACTGTTTTGGTCAATTTATCTGCTGTTCCTTATCTTCTCGCTCTTTCTACATTTCCATCACCACAGTGAAAGGAAATAGATTTCCATTTCCATCCTAAGTATCAGAGACCCATCATCCTCTTATACATGTTTTCCTTTATGTCATGGGCATTGCCTCTCTGAGAAGCAGCTGTGAGTCATTGCTGGACTGTTCTGCTTATGACAAATGCTTCCAAGCCTGTGAACATACGGCAAAAGCAGATACTCGTCCTTTCGGACAGAATTTTAATGTACTCACTCCACATCATTTTTGCTTATGATAATGTGTTGTTTGGAGACTGAATTGTAGCATAATGCTTGAGTTGGCATAGTAAAACTCAGCTAATTTTCTAATCTTGTGCCTCATCCTTGACTGCTGCTTTTTACCAGTTGAGATACATGACTATAGTTTTCAGTGGGCCAATGACCCATTATGAAAAATAACCTTTTCTCTAGTTATTCTGGATGTAGACAAGCTTAGTTCTGCTATATTTGAAATTTTTTATTTTTAAAATTCAGTCTACTTAATCATTACTGCAGACTTTTATGTAATTTGCAAAAAAAAAATTAAAAACTATTCAGAACACAGATTCTTGTTTTATTTCCAAAGTGAAAATTAGGACAGCAACATCTAGAGAAAGAATTCAAAAATTGTACCTTTTGAACTATGCATCTTAAAAAAAAAAAACCATCCTTTTCTTTTCCTGAAATTTATTTATCAATTTATTTCTTTATTGTCTCATTAGCAGTGATTGAGACTAGTTTTTTACTCACACTGAATCTTCATGAAACTACATTTCTCCAGATAATATTTTGTAAATATTATTTATGAATCTTATAAGGGAACTATTTATATCATCTGTGTAAATATTGCATTGCAAGATGTAAATATATGCAGTCTAACCATAAAAACTTTTAATATTTAACACTTTTTTTCTAGACTTGTATTCTCAACAGTCATAAGTAAAAGCAGCTTTTGTTGTTGGATACATTATCTTTATTAGGAAATATAAATACAGCCTCTTTCTGAATTTTAGAAGACTGATATGTTTTACATACATAAACCCTAGTCATTAATTATATTCCTCTTGAGGAAGAGGAGCACCTCCACCTTCAACACGTTAGAAACTGTGTGACTTCCCACTGCCCAGCTACAACCCCCTGAAGGAGCAGGAACTTCTCATCTGAGTCAGGCTGCGCTTAGTCTTGGTTTACAGCAAGCTGGGTCACTGTGTTTCTCTGGGCCTTTCTGCTTGTCACGTTCTTAGGCGGTACTGATTCCTCAGGGAAGGATGCCATTTTGTTGTGCTATGTCTTCCACTTATTACAGCAGAATCATCAACACAAATCAGCCCCAAATATCTTGGAGGCTGGGATATCTTTCTCTGTCTGCATGAGAACTTCTCCATGGGAATACCATGTGCACTTCAGAATTTTCCATTTCCATAATTTATAGTTTGAGACAAACAGGGGATTTAAAAGTGTAAATTATAACCTATTTGGCCCTGCTTCAGGAGGTTGACTTCTACAAATGATGTCACTTGGGCTTCTGGTTGGATTCAGCCAATGGGAGTCACCGATAGGAGATTGGGAGGGTGGGAGCCAAGAGAGTTTGAGGTAACTTTCCCCTTTCCCCCACCTTGGTGAAAGTTGGGGCATTGGTACATTTCTGCCGATGGTAGCTCCTGTTAGCCTTGTTTCTAAGGTTCTAATTCTCACTGGATTCTAGTTTTTCCCCTTGACCTGTCAGGCCTGGAATGGTAAAAGATTCCTGCTGCTGCTAGTCCCCGGGTACCTCATCTTCCCTTGTTTCCTTAATCCTGTCCAACCTTCTCTAAATAGTCTCTTCATTAGACTCTCTTTTGTTCAACCCTTTGCGTGTATACTGGTTTCCTGCCAGAACCATGGCTGATATTGCGTAAGTTGGTTTTATTACTTTGAGTATAAGCTCAGATATTCCAATGTAATTTTAACTGAGAGTTCATCTCCATAGCTCTTGTACTTACGTTAGTAATTGGTACTTCGATTTCCCAGGAAAAGAGGAATGATTGGCAGGGCTGGATTCTGGCATTCCTGGGTCCCTGGCCGAAGTCACATCCTAGTACTGACCAAACATCACCCTTGACTTCCTATCTTTGTTGTTTCTGAACTTTGCACATTTCCTGGTAGGTACCAGTCATTGAGTAAATAATTGTTAAGTAAATTAATGTTTGCATATAGTTTTACATTGTCATGCTCATATTGCATTTGTATTTTTTCACTTGGCATTAGAGCACAATAATATCTTGTTATTAAAGAAAATTTGATAAATATTTAATAGAAATATAACAGTTCAATATACATATTCAGATGGCACAATAGATCAGCCCTCTACATTCTTTTGCCAAAAGGAGAAACGCTTGTCTTATCACTCTTGAGAGAAAGAAACTTCCAATTTTCTTTGATAGTTGATTAATTCAGAGACCGAATGGTTCATATAGAAATCATGCCATTTCAGTTCTATTTTCCAAAATCAATATGCCAGCTTTCCCCATTAAATAGCCAATGCAGGAAGCCACATTGCTAGTATCAAACTAAAAAACAAAATAGCCAGTTATTTTAGTAGCAAAAAAATGAGTTTATTCAGGAATAGTAGAGGGTTGCAATTCAGGACATGCAAGCAATGGCAAAACCCTAGGCAAGTATGAAGAAACAAAGGGAAGGTGAGGTTTTATTAGGTTTTGGGAGGAAAGTGGGAAGGGTTGTTTTGAACAGAAATTCATTAGAGAAGAAAAAGAGTTCAGGGTTGTGGTGGTTTCTCAGTGGTTGCAAGTGGTACTTAGTATGCTGTTGCTGGGGAGAGATCTTCCTTCTTTTTCGTGGAATGTGGAAGTTCAGAGTCAGTTTGGTAGGAGATGGTAGGAAGTCAGAGGAAGGATCTAGTCTTGAAGTGGGAAGAGGCCTAATGAAGTGGTAAAGAGTAGGCTTTCAGGGAAGCAAATGCCTCAGTTTATTTTATTTACTTCACAGAGAAAGCAGCCGAAAAAAAGTACTTGACGATTATAGTGAGTTTAAAATTGTCCTTTTCTTGGCAAGAAATGAAAAATGAGATAGGGAGGGTGAATAGGTCCCAGAGGGGAAGATGTTAATTGACCCGTGTGTATCCATCTAGCATCCAGCACTGTGACGTCCATCCTTCCAAGGGAGGGAGGTTTGTGTGTCACCCCATCCTTTCCAGGCTCTCCAGACCCAGCCCAGCCGAGTTGTCTCAAGGCTGCTTTTCCTCCCCAAGCTACTTCTGAAACGCCATGAGGTCTTGGGAGTGCAGGAACCCATTCCTCAATGCTGTAGGACCTACATCAATGCAAGATATTATGTGAACAGAGATCACTGTAGTAAGATTTATAGAAAACCCACTCCTTTTTCTACCTTGGGTGGTAGAGTGTGCCCTTCCTATAAGGTATATATCTATCTCATAATAAGAGTACCATATTATTAATAAATATAATAGTAATAATTACAATTTTTAAAATCATCATTACTATAATCAGAGCTGGTTGATAGCCTCCTGAGTCTATTGAGCACTGCTTCTCAGTCATTAATGCTCACAAAAGTTACCTGGATCTAGTTACAGTGCAGATTCTAATTTAGTACATCTGGATCGTGACCCAAATTGGTGCCAATAATGTTGAGTCCCTGGATCACATTGTAACAAAGATATGAAGAATGAGTACTACGCCAAGTTCTTTTCCCAGTAGAAAAAAACAGAGTGTCAATCTCATTAGTTCCTACAACTACCAAAACCTATTATTTCTGTTCATCAGTTTCTCTGGCAAAAGAAATTTATAGTGAGTATTATGGGATGTGCAGGCTAATTTGTACCAATTTTGCATGGCAACCAAAGAATAAGTGGACACGTCAGACCTGTTTCAGATTCAAAATCAGAAATCACTCATGATTAATGGTAGAATAATTAAGCTTCTACCGTAAATTGTGAAAGCTTAAGTTCTAAAGACAACTTTTATCCTGTAGAACTCTTGCAGAAGCAGGCTGCTCTTTAGAGCAGTGGGACAGCAATGAGAGGGGCCATTGCAGCCCGTGTGTCCTAGAAAGCATCAAGACCATGATACTTTCTAAATGCCTGGGAAATTAGGTCAGTACTTTCAGATTTAATTCAACAAGCCTGCCCTACCAGAAGTCCTGATTGCCAATTAAGATCTAATGCTGATGCTTACTAGCTACTGAGGTTAGTGATGAAGTTGAAGGTGCACGTAGTGTCATGATATAGATGAAGGACTTCTAAAAACTGAGGGGTTAACACTGTTCTTGCATGCTGATGGGATATTATCCAATTGCCTTTTAGTGGCTATGACAAATTTTTCTCCTTTTGAATTTTACTTAAGACTTCATTTATGATGCAAATCAGATGATTGTAGAGTTACACAAATAGAATAAATATCAATTAATTTCCTTTTTACTGTTTCATACTTAACTCATGATTATAATACATATATTTGCCAGACAGATGAGTAAATATTGACCTTCTTTTAAAGTATCACGGATGACTTCTGCTATAGACTAAATGAATTGTGCCCAGGAAAAACTGCATTGTGGAAACAAAAAATAGAGCTGGGATTGGGGGGACAAGGCCGTATTTTTCTGGGTGGTGTGGGCTTGCCCTGGTGATGAACATGTATCGTAAAATCACTGTTTAGATTATGAATCTTATGCCAAGTATTAGTGAAACTGAGCTGGTATTAAAAGTAGAGATAGTAAGCTTGGAATGTAGGGGGTATGGTTTGTATAAAAGTGGTCCCGATGTCTACCAGTAGAACCAAACTTTCTTGGAGGAAAGTTTTTGTAACCCATGTGAAGTAATTAAACAAAAATAAATGATCATTAAGCAATGAAGAAGGTAACCCATCAAGTGTGGGTGTCAGGAGAAGCAACAGACTACAAGACCTATTTATCTACCTATTTATTGTTATTTATTTATAATAAAGTAATAGATAATAAAAGCACACTGTGAATATTTTTGTGCTAATAAATTTAAACTTAGAACAGATAAACAACTACACAAATATTTGCAGTTAGCTGACTCAACTGACTCAAAAGTAAAGAGGGAGACAGTATCTTAGAATATTTTCAGAACTCCAAGAGTGAAGAATTTTCCTACAATGAGTTTCCAGCCCCAGTTGGTTTTTAGAGGCCTATTCTAACACACTTTTAAGAAATAGATCTGTCTGGGGCCCCTGGGTGGCTCAGTTGGTTAAGCGTCTGCCTTCAGCTCAGGTCATGATCCCAGGGTCCTGGGATCGAGCCCCACATCGGGCTTCCTGCTCAGCGGAGAGCCTGCTTCTCCCTCTCCCTCTGCCTGCCTCTCTGCCTACCTGTACTCTCTGTCAAATAAATAAAATATTAAAAAAAAAAAAAAAGAAATAGATCTGTCTAATCTTAAACAAATCCTTTCAGATAATTGACAAAGAATTCACTAGTTCATTCTGTTATTTGTATCACATTGGTTCCAAAGTAGAAAAGTACAGAATAAAAGAAATTTAAAAAGAAAACAAGCCGGAGCGCCTGGGTGGCTCAGTCAGTTAAGCATCTGCCTTCGGCTCAGGTCATGATCCCAGGGTCCTGGGATCGAGCCCCGCATTGGGCTCCTTGCTCGGCAGGGAGCCTGCTTCTCCCTCTCTGTCTGCGTGTCACTCCCCCCTGCTTGTGCTCTCTCACTCTCTCTGTCAAATAAATAAATCTTTAAAAAAAAAAAAAAAGAAAACAAGCCAATCTTAATCCAGTGAGCTATGAGGAAGATAATATTTCACAATCAATTTGTATTTATTCTTGAAACGCAAGGGTACTTTAATGTTAACAAAATCTATAAATATTATTCAACACATAAACTAGTTAAAGGAGAAAAATACAATCATCACTTTAGAGCATAAAGGAATATGATAAAAATCAAACACAATTATAATAAAATGATAATAATAACAAACTAGGAATAGTAAAAAATATCCTCAAACTGATAAATTATATTTACCACCAATGAATGAAAGAGCATCATTCTCAAAGGAAAAACACTGAAAGCATTTACTATAGAATCAAAAATACAAGGATGCCTACACTTACTGTTTCTATTATCATTAAACTGGATGTTTTAGACAGGTAGTATAACATAAAAAGGAACTTCAAATATAAGGATTGAAAAGAAAGAAAATGTATTTTAAAGAGAAGATTATCTACTAAAGAAACCCCAAAATAATCGAAGACATTGTTAGAAATAAGAGAGTATATTATAAAAGAGTATACCAAGAGTATGAGTATAGTAAGATGGCAAGCCTTAAGATCAATACAAACTTTATAAGGAGTACTGTCTAATAATGACAATCTCAGTCATATGGTTGGTCCATAGGACATAGTTTCATTTTTTAGGGAGATCAATCTCCCTAAGCCAGTTGGCAAGATCATCTTTAAAATCCTAGATTTTTGTAATTTTTTTCCTTCCAATCTCTCATCTTCAGACCAGTGGTAAGGTTCTGGATACCAATGTTTCTTTTGGTTTTCTAGTCTTTACCCACTAACAGCTTCCTTCTTTTTTTCCACCTATTGGAACACTTAGAAAAGGGCTCTCTATTCTAACAAGAGTTGATTTTCCTGATGTTATTTTCATAGGAGGCATGTTTTCCCTTCTCCGATATCCCCTTCTTGTGACTGGGAGATCAGTGTTTCCCAACTTTGTGGATTTGTTTCAAAGAAAGTTCACAGATCAGTGACACCTCAGCAGAATATGAGGGTGAACACATTGAACTGGAAGTCAGGATCAGGGCGAAGTGTGTCACCACTCTTCATCCAATGCTCTAGGGCTCAAAAGGCCCGAGTTCTAGATTTGTGCAAAGTCAATTCATCCTGTTGATCCTCTGTTTCTTCAACTGTAGAAAATGTTTGCTTGTCTCATGGAGGTTAGACACAAATAAATTATGTTATAAATGTGATTGAATTTTGTGCACTAAAATTCTGAATGAAATGGAAGTTGATGGCTTTATGCATGTGCTGTTTGTTGAGTTATTCCTTTAAACTCTTTTCTGTGCAGTGCCATCCACTAGTGAGATAGACATAATAATCATAAAGAATAAATGTAGCCTGCCTTCAACTACCATGTGATGGAATTAAAAGACTAAATGTCTATAATCCTGAGACACAGATATGCATCATTAAACTCACTTAAGAATCTTTTATTTATTAATTTTATTTAAATTCAATTAATTAACATATAGTTTCAGAGGTAGAGTTCAGTGATTCATCAGTCTTATATGACACCCAGTGCTCATTACATCACGTGCCCTCCTTAATGTCAATTACCCAGCTACTCCATCCCCCTGCCCCCTCCCCTCCAGCATCCCTCAGTTTGTTTCCTATGATTAAGAGTCTCTTATGGTTTGTCTCCTTCTCTGAGTTCATCTTCTTTTTTTTCCCTTCCTTTCCCCTATGATCCTGTTTTGTTTCTTAAATTCTACATATGAGTGAGATCATGTGATAATTGTCTTTCTCTGATTGACTTATTTCACTTAGCATAATACTCTCTAGTTCCATTCATATTGTTGCAAATAGCAAGATTTCATTTTTTTTTGATGGCTGAGTAGTATTCCATTGTGTGTGTGTGTGTGTGTGTATGTGTGTATATATATATATATACACACACATATATATCACATCTTCTTTATCCATTCATCTGTCAATGGACATCTGGGCTCTTCCATAGTTTGACTACTGAGGACATTGCTGCTATAAACATTGGGGTGCAGGTGTCCCTTTGGATCACTACATTTGTATTTTTGGGGTAAATAACTAGTAGTGCAATTGCTGGATTGCAGGGTAGCCCTATTCAACTTTTTGAGGAAACTGCATGCTGTTTTCCAGAGTGGCTGCACCATCTTGCATTCCCACCAACAGCATCCGAGGGTTCCCCTTTCTCCACATCCTAGTCAACGTTTGTCATTGCCTGACTTGTTAATTTTAGGCATTCTGACCGGTGTAAACTCACTTAGAATCTTAATCTCAACTTTGCATCTCAAGGAAATTGTGTTAAGGTTGCCAATAAAATGCTTCTCCCTATTTTACAGATGTGGAAAAGAGTAAAATAATTTGCCTAGAGTTTTGGATATTGACTGTGTAGGAGATGTGTAATCCTATTTTGGCAAAATTCCTCTTGAGCATATTTTCTTCAGAGAAAAATTGCCTCATTCCCAATTTGTTTTTAAAGCACAATTACTCCCAATAACTGCTTTGACTGCTCTAAAGGTGATGAAGCTAAATTATTCAGTGTTGTGTTTCACCAACAAAAAAAGCAACTAACCAAATAAACAGACAGAAATGCTTGGTTCTCTCTGTATAATGATGAATTTCTACCAGTTTCCATGGAAGACTTGAAAATACCTTATCACTAACATAGCTATAACTGTCAGTCATTTGACTCTTTTCTTCTTGTGAAGGCAGAAAATTTAAATTGCTGAGCAGACCTCTAGCCTTCCAATGTAGACTTTGTTGAACAATTCCTGTTCTCTGGGGAATATATGTAGATGTTTCATATCATTCAGAGTCCATTCCTTATTTGAATGTGAGACACTATGTTACCTTCATTATTAGTTTATATTCTTATACTTTACTTCAGCTTATAAATTAGATACCATTTAAATATCTGAAATTGAAGAAAGACAGTATTACAAGAATGTCAACATGAACAACTGACTCAGGTTTGTTACAATTGTTTTTTCTTGTTTCTTAACTGAATATTTTTGGTTCATTGTGGTAGTTAAACTGACTGAACTCATGAACGGTGTTTCTCAAAGTGCCTGGGAGTTTGGAAAGAAGAGTGTCAGTTTTACACAAGGTAGAATAAAAGAAAATATTTGTAAAATAAAATTACACTTTTATCTTTTAAGATTTTACAAGAGTGTAATTTTATTTTTATACTTATTTTGTAATTATAAAATTGCATTTAAATTTTTTAAATTGTATCATTGTAAGCTTTATTTTTTTTATTTTTTTTTTATTTTTATTCTTATGTTAATCCCCATACATTACATCATTAGTTTTAGTCATTGTAAGCTTTAAATTATAAAATTATACCTTTACTTTTATAATTATTACTTTATAAAATTATAATTTAAATATTGAGTTAGTGGCAAAACCATACACAGTAATTATTTCAAGTCACTTCAAGCATGCAATTTAATTGTTCATCTCAGTAAGGTATATCCCAGGGACCAAAAAATCCTATAAAAACACCATAAACTGTTTTCTATAATTTTAATGTTTAGGATAGTTTTAGTTTTGTTATTTTGAGTCCATTGCATGTGAATTACAGGATAAACCAAATGAGTAATTATGAGAACCAGAATTTTCAGTTTGGGTGAAAGGCTACACAGTGGATGGCTCAGTTGGTTGAGCTTCTGACTCTTGATTTCAGCTCAGGTCATGATCTCAGGGTCCTGACATCAAGCCCCACATGAGGCTCTGCACTCAGCAGGCAGTCTGCTTGAGATTTGCTCTTGCCCTCTGCCCCTTCCCACCGTGTGCACTCTCTCTAAAATAAATAAATAAATCTTAAAAAAAATGAAACCAAACAAAAGCTTAAAAAAAAAAACACCCTTTTTATTTCTAGCCAACGAAAAGCCCTGAAAACAATGGCCAACACAGTAGCAATGATCACCCCCACTGCATGAGTTGTGGTATCTAAATACCATCACTCAGGCGCCTGGGTGGCTCAGTTGGTTAAGTGACTGCCTTCGGCTCAGGTCATGATCCTGGAGTCCCAGGATCGAGTCCCGCGTCTGGCTCCCTGCTCGGCAGGGAGTCTGCTTCTCCCTCTGACCCTCCTCCCTCTCATGCTCTCTGTCTCTCATTCTCTCTGTCTCAAATAAATAAATAAAATCTTAAATACCATCACTCATTAAAGAAATTAGGAGTCCTTTGAAGAAAGGACTGGACCCAAGTTTGGAGAAAAAATATAACAGATGAGCTTTCAACGTCTTGTCAAACCAGAAAGTGAGAAATTCATCAAAGGACTCAGAAGCCATCATTAAGAGATTTCCATTGGCAAAATCCGGAACACTTTGAACATCACTGAGACAAAGACCATCAATTCATTATTATAGTAAAAATCACTGGTTACATTTGGAGGATTTAGGGAGTAAGTCATTAATCTGAAAAATAATAATTAAAGAGAAAGAATTGAATATTTATCTTGCTTTTTCTTTATGGATTGATACACCAGGGAGAAAGGTTCTCTGTATAAAGGTTTCCAGTTAACAAATGAAAAAGGAACAATAAATTCAGAGAATTACCATTTTGGAAACCTTAATGAAATGATGAGTGCTATCAAGAATTTTCAATAGCTGCTAATATACAAAACAAGAGACGACTAGGTTTTTTCTGCCTGCTGATGGATGTACCCAACACAACTTAGGAAGTCTTCTTGCCAAAATTCAACTCTGAATCTGATCATTTATTCAGATCTAACTACTAATTTATGGGAAGCACAGGAGATAAACATTAAACAATGTGGGTGAAATCACTAAAATCCACACTCTGGGAAATTGTAGGAAAAACAACTCAGTTTTTTTTTTTTTTTAACAAATTAATTGCAAGTGACAAAGAAAAGGGTAAATTATGGATTAAAAGAGATTTATGAAAAAAGTCAGCTGGATTTGAAATGTGTACCTTCTCTGGATCCTGATTTACAAACAGACTGTAACCTATTTGCCTGTGTGTTGTTTTACTGGGAAACCTTAGCGGATGGTCCTTCCTTACTCACATTTGTATAAGAGGGGAATGTTATTTATGTCTTTTGTTGTTATGAATGGCTCATTCTATATCATCTGGTAGATGGTCATTTTTACCACGAAGGTGAACTTTTGTGGGTCCAGATTCCTGCACATGACTCAAGGTTCTCCAAGGGAATATAATCACAGTGCGGTGCCAGCTACTGGTGCCAGGCTGAAGCTTTTAGTGATCAAATTCACTGTCTGTGACATTACAGATATAGAAACACTCCTACAGGTTCACCATTAGGGGCCAAGCCAGTTTTCTTCTGGATCCCTCAGTACGTTAAGACAGATGACACCACTGAAATGCAGTCATTGAGGAGGTTTTATAGACTGTGAAGAAAGTTATGGTCAGGGTTTAGAAAAACCAACAAGGGATGGTGTGGGATGTGGAAGCAAGGAATAGCGAGGAAGTAGCCAAAATCCACACTGGCCTTACTGACGGCCTCCAGTAGAAGGCAAAGGATAAATCCATCAGTAATCACTATAAGACGATTTCTTTCAATGTGGAGAAGTAGAACCACTCAGAAAGAGTTCTTGGGAAGGAAAATTACTTCTCAGTCATTAAGAATGTTGTATGAGATACTTTTCCTGTAACCTCTGAGTTGACTCTCTGGCTTTCTTTTGTCTCATTCCAGAGATGTCCAACCAAGATGTAGAGTGGCTGCTCTGACAATTATTGCACATTTTGCAATCAGAGCATTATTTTGAAATATTTGATTTGAAAAAGTCTGGATTTTAAGTCCATTTATGTGATCACAATAATGCTCAACATTACAGTTGGCAATGGATGAAAAGAACAATTGCATTTAAGTCCAATTGTAACTGTTAATATTGAATTGCAGTTTAAAAGGGTGTTATTTTTTGGTCACTGTCTTAGAAAACAGCATTTTTTATTTATAGAGGGCATCCAGAAGATGAAGAGAATATAATGAAAAAAGACTGTGTAAAGCCACTTTAAACCTCCAACATGTATTTGCAGAATCAAACTAAAAGATTTTAAAGTTTTTAAAATATTTATTTGGAAGTTTTATACATATTTAATATTAAGCATCTTCCCTAATAGTCTTTCATCTTATAATGGTATAACATAAAGAAATAGAAAGTGAACACTTAAGATTTACTCCCTGCAAATTTCAAGTACTCAGTATTATTAACTATAATCAACATGCTGCACATGAGATCCCCAGAACTTATTCTTCTTGTAACTGAAAATGTCTACCATCTAACCAACATCTTCTCATTTCCCCCACCCCCCAGCTGCTGGCAACCACCATTTTATTCTTTGCTAACTATGTGAGGTGATGAATGTGTTAATTAACTTGAGATAATCATTTCACAATGTGTATGTATATCAAATCATCATGTTATACACCTTAAAACATCACATTGTACAACCTAAATATATATAATTTTTGTCAATCATACCTCAATAAGACCAAAAAACCCCCTGGTTTTGGGGGGTGGAGGGGTGGAGGGAGAAGGAGAGAGAGAATCTTAAGCAGGCTCCACGGCCAGCATGGAGCCTGATGTGGGGCTTGATCTCACGACCCTGAGATCATGACCTGAGCTGAAACCAAGACTCAGATGCTTAACCGACTGACTTAACTCAACATGACGGGTGTTATTTTTAAAAATTATTTATTTATTTAATTTAAATTTTAGGTAGTTAATGTATAGTGCAATATTGGTTTTTGGAGTAGAATTCAGTGATTCATCACTTACATACAACACCCAGTGCTCATCACAACAAGTGCCCTCTTTAATACCCATCACCCATCTAGCCCATCCACTACCCCATCCCTCTATCCACCCTCACTCAATTTGCTCTCTACTGTTAAGAGTCTCATATGGCTTGTCCTTTTTCTTTTCCCCCTTCTCATATGTACATCTGTTTTTCTTTTTTAAATTCTACATCTGACTGAGATCATATGGTATTTGTCTTTCTCTGATTGACTTATTTCACTTAGCATAATACAGTCTAGCTCCATCTATGTTGTTGCAAATGGCAAGATTTCATTCTTTTTGATGGCTGAGTAATAGTCCATTGTGTGTGTGTGTGTATGCGTCTGTATATATATATATATATATACCACATCTTCTCTATCCATTCATTAGTCAATGGACACTTGGGCTCTTTCTATAGTTTTGCTATTATTAATAATACTGCCAATAAACATTGGGGTGCGTGTATCCCTTTAATCAATATTTTTGTATCCTTTGGGTAAATACCTAGTAGTGTAACTATTGGGTTGTAGGGCAGTTCTATTTTTAACATTTTGAGGAATCTCCATACTGTTCTCCAGAATGGCTGCACCAGGGGGTATAGCTCAGGGGTAGAGCATTTGACTGCAGAATGGCTGCACCAGTTTTGATTCCCACCAACAATGCAAGAGGGTTCGGCTTTCTCTGAATCCTCACCAACACCTGCTTGTGTTATTAATTTTAGCCATCCTGACATGTGTGAGGTGGTATCTCATCATGGTTTTGATTTATATTTTCCTGATGATGAAGAATGTTAAGCACCTTTTCATGTGTCTTTTAGCCATTTGGATGTCTTTTTTGGAAAGTGTCTATTCATATCTTCTGCCTATTTCTTAACTGGGTTATTTGTTTCTTGGGTGTTGAATTTGATATGTTCTTTGTAGATTTTGGATATTAACCCTATATCAGATATGTCATTTGTAAATATCTTCTCCCATTCCATAGGCTGTCTTTTAGTTTTGTTGATTGTTTCCTTTGCCATGCAGGAGCTTTTTATCTTAATGAAGTCCCAATAGTTCATTTTTGCTTTTGTTTTCCCTGCCTGTGATTATGTGTCTAGTAAGAAGTTGCTACGGCTGAGGTCAAAGAGGTTTCTGGCTATGTTGTCCTCAAGGATTTTGATGGTTTCCTGTCTCACATTAAGGTCTTTCATCCATTTTGAATTTATTTTTGTGTGTGGTGTAAGAAAGTGGTCTAGTTTTATTATTCTGCATGTTGCTGTCCAGTTTTCCCAACACAATTTGTTGAAGAGACTATTTTTTCCCATTGGATATTCTTTCCTGCTTTGTCGAAGATTAGTTGACCTATACTTTTTTAATTTTAATTTTTTTTTGAGATAGAATGTGGGAGGGAGGGGCAAGGGGAGAGGGAGAGAGAGAGAATCTTAAGCAAGCTCCGTGCCCAGCATGGAACCTGACATGGGGCTCAATCTCATGACCCTGGGATCACAACTGGAGCCAAAATCAAGAGTCGGGTGTTTAACTGGCTGAGCCACCCAGGCACCCCTACTGGCATCTATAAAACAGAGAAATTTGAATGCAGATGTACAGAGATAACATGTGAAGATGAGGGCAGGGATCAGAGTGATGCTTCTAAATGCCAAAGAATGGCAAAAATTACCAGCAAATCATCATAAACTAGGGAGAGGCATGGGACAGTTTCTTCTTCATGGTCTCCAGAAGGAACCAACCTGGTCGACACCTCTCTCTGATTGGTAGCTTTCAGAACTCTGAGATAATCAATTTCTGTTGTCGAAACCACTCAATTTGCTGTACTTTATCATAGGAGCCATAGCACGCTAGTACACAACCTTAACTGAGTGATCATATTTAACATCACCAGTCATGGAATAAATAGACGTTATGTTTTCCCGATAGAATGTGCCCAAAAAGACACAACTTTATTTCTGTTGGATTTTGCCAAAAATGCATAACCTGAATGTCATAACAATGACATGGCAGATAAATCCACATTGAGGGACATTCTATAAAATAACTGGCCAGTATCCTTCATAAGT
Organism: Mirounga angustirostris; assembly: GCF_029215605.1. Lineage (NCBI taxonomy): Eukaryota > Metazoa > Chordata > Mammalia > Carnivora > Phocidae > Mirounga > Mirounga angustirostris. The sequence continues at coordinate 168,187,745 of NW_026991711.1, forward strand.
GTATTGGTCATGAATGACAAAGACTAAGGAATTACTCCAGATTAAAGAAGACAGAAAGGTGACACATAAATGCAATGCTGGTTCTAGATTGGATACTAGAACAGAAATAAGTCATTTAGTGGAGCTGTTGGAAACTTTGAATGAAGTCTCTAGATCAGCTGATATTAATATCAATATTAATTTCCTCATTTTGATAATTATACTATAGTTATATAAGATATTAATATTTAGAGAATCTTGAAGGAGGGTATATAGAAATTCTTGTACTATTTCACAACTTTTTTGACTCTAATTTTTTTTCAAAGTGAAAGTTATAAGAACATTAAAACAAAAACAAAAAATCATGCTTTAGATGCAAACCAGCAGAGAAAGGTTTTTTTCCCTTACCAATCTGCAGATGAAACCCTTACAGTCCTTGGAGTGGATTAGAAGCAATTCTGGAAAATTATGTGTTACCCCCAAGGCCTTAAGCAGTATTTTTTTCATGTGACGTTTTTATACAAGTAGCACATTAATAATTCTCTTTGTAGAGACAGTCAAACTATATAAATACATACAGTCAAAATGAAAGTGCCTAGATTAGTCAAGATTTTCAGTTCCAAGTGAAATATGTCAAATCAAATTAAGAAAAGTAAATTTATGGTTCATTTAACTGGGAGATTCAGAGATGGGCTGACTTTAATGCATGACCAGTCAATAGACAACTAGATGCAAAGACCGAAATGATTGGCCTCTCTCCTTCCTCCCCTCTCCTCTCCCCTCTTCTTTCAGTTCCTCCTAGTCCAAGTAGGCAAGGATTGGTAGCATGTCTTCAGACAGCTGGAGATTAATCATACTCATATTGGTAGTGGCCCTAGAAAAAAGAGAGTGCTTTCTTTTCCCAGCGTCCATATATAAAATCTCAGGGAAGGACCCTGATTGGGCTTTTTTAAGTCATATGAACATCCTTATCAATTCCTGTGGAAGAGAATGTGTATTGTGTTTGGCATCCACATAAGAACCTTAAAGAAGGGGGGAAGAATATTTACCTAAAGGAAAGTGGAGGAAATGATTACTAATCAGGTAATATCTATAGCTGTCCCTCCCTCTAACCCCACTTTCTCTACAGGGGTCACTACTGTAAAAGTTAGTGTCTGTGTTTTCAAGCCTATGTCCACACATTTCTAATGTGCATACATATATACATATATCTGTGCATACACATGGTGCATATTTATGGGCATATGCATATGTACATGTGCACACACATATATCCATCTATGTATATGTGTGTAAGTGTATAGCTTCCCTTTTAAAAAACATAAATTGGATTATATTGTATGTATTATATTGTAATTTTCTTAAGCAGTATTATATCCAAGCCATTATAGCCCAGTAATTTGGCAATAAGATTCAAATATTCCTTCTTTTATGTCATTTTAAAATTCTTCCTCCAAGACTTCTCTGATTTTTAAATTATTTTAAACTATTTCAAAGATAAAAATCAACTCTTTGATTGCATTTAAACATGGAAAAATTGAAGGCACATCTCATTATCTTGGGAAGGACTTCACTACACCGCCTTGATGGTCACAGAAATGTTTGTTGACCTTTCAGATAATTAGGAAACACTGCTGACAGACAGAATAGTCTTTCGATGAAACCACATGATTTCTTAACACAGATGGTCTCTTCAGCATTCCTGATGAAGAGAGCTTAAATCTCTTTTCAGAGTTTAGTAACACATTTGGATAGAAAGGTTGATATGTATAATGTGTGCATGAGATAAAATCAGAATATTCATCCTTTTAAAAATGACAAGTTTCAGTCTTCTATATATGCTGGATTTCTCAAGCCTTAGCTTTGGTTTTGTTTGCTTTTTTTTTGTGGGGCCCAAGGGATGTGTAGTAGTTTGGGAGATGTCTCAAACCATAAATGAAGCATATCTAATATAGAGAAAATATCTCACAATGTGATTGGTTATTTGGAGTTGTAACAATGGTAGCAATGGTAGTCCCTACCATTTGGCACAATTAACTTAGAGTTCAGCTTCTGAGTTGATGTTTGCAATTTAGAGCAAGAGAGAGGTTGTACACACTGAGACATTCAGGTAGATAAAATATTAGAGGAACTATGACTTGGGTTGTAGTCTCTAAAAGGGAAAATAATGACCATATCTGTGTGCCCATTCAGGTTGGGATGTCATTAATTTCCCATAGGACTATGATACACATCTATAGGTTATAGATGAGTGTATCTATTGTTTCTTGGGACAGCCACATCCTAACGTGACCCCCAGTGAGTCACACCTTTGTATAATATCCCCCACTTGCATGTGGGTGGGTCCTGTGACTGGCTTCTAACCAACAGAATATGGCAAAGGGTGATGGGATGTCACTCCCTAGATTACGTTACCTTATATAAGACCTCCTCTTAGCAGATTGAATAGACTACTGTTGCTGGCTTTGAATAAGTGAGTTGCCATATGCTGAGGGCCTGTGGAAAGGATTGAGAGTGGCTTTGGTGAATAGCCAGCAGTGGGACAGGAACCTCAGTCCTATAGATACAAAGAAATGAATTCTTCCAACCACTTGAGGAGGGCTGGAAGTGGATCTTTTCCAGTAGAGCCCCACATGAGAATACAGCCCCAGCTAACACCTTGATTTCAAGTAGTGAGATCCTGAAATGGAGAACCCAGCTAAGCACAGCCAGATTCCTGACCCAAGGAAACCCAAGAGATACTAAATGAGTGTTGCAATCCATTAAATTTGTGGTAATTTATTGCACACCAATGACAAACACATTCTCTCCTTGCCCAAATCCTTGTAATACTTGACCTTACTTCATAGATGACCACTTATTTGTCATTCATAGCGGCATGGAGTGGTTCCTAGTTGTTTTTTTGTTTTGTCTTATTTTTGCCAACAGATAGGAATGGTAGATGTTATTGTAAATTTAAACATAATCAATTATACACAAACAATGGCACATTCTCCAGCACTAAAAATCATATATTTAAGGAGTATTCACTGACATGAGAAAATGCCTGTGGCAAAAAATTATGCTGCTCTCCAAATACCCCATATGTTTTCTACATTTCTCAATCCCCTCTCTGGGGCCCTATGACTATTCTACGCCATTTATAATCAGCAGAACTAAGTTTGCTTCCAGATTGAGGTAGTGAAAAACCTTTGTATGATATTAATTCTTTCTTCCCCAGTGATGACAACTGCGTGGCCACATGTTCCAGATGGCTTAGCTAAAGATGATGAAGCTTCCTTCAGCCTATGTCCTGGAGACTCTTTTGGAGAGAAGAGTCTGCTGTCCTATATGGTGAGTCTTACATGATGGAGAAATACAGATTTGTTGTCATAAATCACTGGGATTTGGGGGTTGCTTCCATGGCATAATCTAACTTATCCTTATTTATTAAATGCTATTATAGTAAGTTTAACATACATGATAAAACTTTGTTTTTTATAGAAAAAATAACAAAGGAAAGGAGATAGAATGGGATGTTTACTAAAAGGTCAATAGTGGCTATTTCTAGTTGGTGAGCTGAATGGTGAGATTACAAGCAATTGTGAATTTCTTTGTCATATGACAAGTTTTCCAAAATATTTGTAGCAAACACACATATACATGCATGTGTGCATGTACAAGCACACACACATAATATCTAAGAAATAAAGACCCTTTTTAACTGGAATTACCAATGAGATACCATAATATTTGTTTACTTACAGTTTTCTTATATCTAAGTCTCCCTAAGTGCTAAATTCTACCAACCACCAAGATAACATGTTATCCCACACCAAGATAAAAAGAAACAGTTTGATACTACTATTAATATGAAACTGTATATTTTCAAGGCTTTCAGAAATAAAGACCTAGGGGCGCCTGGGTGGCTCAGTTGTTAAGCGTCTGCCTTCGGCTCAGGTCATGGTCCCAGGGTCCTGGGATCGAGCCCCGCATCGGGCTCCCTGCTCAGCGGGAAGCCTGCTTCTCCCTCTCCTACTCCCCCTGCTTGTGTTCCCTCTCGCTATGTTTCTGTCAAATAAATAAAATCTTAAAAAAAAAAAAAGAAAGAAAGACCTAGGTTTCATTGGAAAGAAGTAAAAAAGGAAAAGTGGGGTATGATAAAATTGTCTTACTTACCAGAGCAAAACTGTAAGCCATTACTTTCTTTTTCTTGTGCAAGACTCCAAAACACCAAAGGCTAATGAAATCTAAAAAAATAATGTAGCAACTACTTAGAAGTATAATTTCTGACAATTTTCAAAATTCTGAAGTCTTCAATTTCGCCACAAATGGATAATGTCTGAAAGGCACCTTTTAAAGTATTGGAAATAGCTAAATTTTGTTCATTCTAGATAAATATTTCCCATCTAAATTCTCTGCAATTAAAAGAACTTGATCACAGATAGAGGGAACCAAAAGGCAGAGAGCAATGGATTCTGACCTTGAGCAGCATCTCATCTATCAAGCAGTCACTTCTAACTAGTAGATTTTTTTTTTTTGCCATTTCATGAAAGTAATCCCTATTCTTAGCTTAAAATTAGATAAATCCTAGGCAATACATATAAAACTTTTATAAAAAATAGATTATTTAATAGAGCACTGTACCTGGCCAAACTATTTCTCAACCCCAGACAAGACAACAGATGAGTCTGGGTCTTTTCTGAGGACTTCTCAACTGAATAAATCAAATGAGTTTTATCTTGAGATTGTGTTTTGGGGCCTGTCTTCCTTTCTGAATGCAACCACACACACACACACACACACACACACACACACACACAGAGTCACTCAGTCACTCAGTCACTCATTCACTCACTCATACATTTTATGGATAAGAATACCCAGAATTTGAGAGAAGCAGAAATGTGTTCTTGACCTTCATTACTCTGTAAGAAGTTAACCGGAAACTGGATTTATAGCCAATTGTGCTTGATTGAATCATATATAATGAATGATTCAGATTATTTGGAAGTTCTTGCTGGTGTTTTCATTCTCTGCTTTAAACCTAGTTAACATTCCAGTTCTAGAAAGATGACTTCTACTTCTGCCTCAACTAAATTCTGGTTTATGAAACAATCCATAAATTGTCACCTATCACAGTATATTCTTTGCTTCCACTGGCATAATTTGCAAGGGATCAAATGCCAACCTGGCATTACCTCATAAGGAAAAAATATTTCCACACCATTTCTCATGGAGTGAAGGAATCAAGCACTCTTGTATTCTTCCATTGCTAAGGCCCTTCCAACAACACTAATGCAAAGGAAAAATTCTGGCTCTCTAAATTAGCTGATGACTACCATAGCACCTGGGGTTTTTCCTGGGAGTGATGTGATGTGTGTTTTCATCACTATCTGGTCGAGTGCTAGCTCTAATATAAACTCACCTGTATAAAAGACACAGTTTACCCAGCCTCCTTTTTTCTCCAACCTAGAACTCTGACTCTATAATCTATGCTTTTTGCATGACTAATGAAAGAACCAAGTCATTTTCCTAATTGTTCAGTTTTTACTAGCAAGTATCCAGTCTTGAACCGAGGGTCTATGTTGCAAAAATGAATGAAAATAGGTGTTCATCAGAACTCAAGTGAATTGCTTACTTAGATCCTATATAAGCTTTTTGGTTAACAAGACCTACTGGCAGCTGGGAAGACAACTGATGGGAATGCGGGCACAATAAATCACTCTCCTCCATTCAATATTCAATAGTTGATGTGGAATGGACAATGTGGTACAGGCAATTTTTTTCACTAATTGGCTACTGATTTTATATTGTGTTTCAAATAGAAACAATGTAGAGACCCCATTCTATTACATTTTAGTTAAAATAAATTCTTAAAACTTGATCCCGGCAGAGGTGGACAAACAAGGCATTTAAAGAGCTAGATAAATATTCTTACCTACAGAGCCAGAAAAATATTTTAAGTGGTTTTGGTTCTTCTGTGAGAAAATGAATTTCTCTGTTTTCCCTCAAAGACCCCATTCCTTTCCTTTTTATCTGCATTGATTACATTTACATTGTTAACCTACGAATAGATTTGTGGGCTCAGGAGATTCTGTCAATATCAATGTTCTATAACCTGGAGAGTGAGAGGAGGAGTGTGGGGGGAGAGAACAGGAGGGGGTCGGAGAGAGTGAGTGCAATGAATTACTTTAACGCTATGGAGGGTTCTGTGGGAAGTTGGGTTTACTGTGTTCACGATATACTAATACTATAGTGTGTAGAACACAGATTTATTCTCTGATTGGCATAGCCTGCCTAACAAGTAAGCAGCAAAATAGTGCCTTATAAATGAGATACTTGGTTCAGTGGGTGCCCTCTCTTCAGGGTTTATGAGCTCTGAGGTTTACACATCCCTTTCACTGAAATCTCTGTTGCACACGGTGAACGATGGCAGGATTGTTTTGGTAGCCACCGAAGTCAGAGATTCTTCAACTTCACTTGCACCTTAGACGCACCTGGGACCTGTGCATATTAACCTAGAACCTCAGGGCACATGCCAAACGTTGACATTTTTTCCATGTGTTTCAAGTATTTCTAACGTCAGGAAGGATTGAGAACCCTTGCACTGAAAAATGGTCATGAAAGGAGAACAACTAGGCAGAGAACCCAAGGAACTGGGGGTAACATGGCCTGACTCCAGTGCTAAGCTGTGCCTGGGCAGAGGAGTTCTGTAGACATTGGAGACAATAGAGGCACCCAGCTTTCCAGGTTCCACAGCAGAGAGGCAGTACTGGGAAGAGTAGGCACCAGCATGACTTCAGGGATGTTGGAGGACAGTGCCCTTATATGACCACCTGGGTTCTGGACTTCACAAGTACCAGGAGCAGTGGCCACAGTGAGATGGCTCACACAGTATCCCAGACACAGAATTCTCTGTTACAGACATGGCTGGGGAGGTCCCATCAGGGGAGGAACAAAAGGGAAAATGTCACATCTGTGAACACATGCAAGACATGCTCTGGAGATACCAAAAAATGACCTCAGGAAGAGCTAAAGGGCTTCAAATAATGAGTGGGAACAAGAAATATAAATGTTTATTATGGCTAATATGATCATATTTTCCCCTGGGCTGAAGGGGCCTATTGATATAAGGGTAATAAACTCATTACAAGTTTTAAAGTAGTAAACAAACTTTGATCAGTGACTGATTAGTCAGGTAATGAAAGTTCTCCAGCACAACATGGTTTGGCATGGGCAATACACTTGTGCTAATCTTGTTTGTTCTCTTGAAAAAAAAATGTGTTATGGAGGCTTAGGAAGCTACATACTGTAGTGGTTAAAAGTGCGTGGACTGAAATTATTCTGAGTTCTGGCTCTTCAAGTAATTAGCTATGTAACCTCAGGGTTTTAGCTTTTTCTTCATTGAATTGTGGAAATTAAATGAGATAATACATTTTGGTATTCAGTTAGTACCTGGTACATAGTAAATTTTCAATAAATGATTAGATTTTTTCATATGCTTTAGTATGATTCAGTGAACAAGACTGATTTAGAATCTTGATTAATATTTGGATTTTGGCTAGTTCTGCTTGGGTTTCGTCCTATTTCCCAAACATGCATTATGAAATATAGATGATAAATTTTGAGCGATTTTTTAGTAGTTATGATAATAAAATGTGCATCTTTAACTTATCATTATGTATTTTTAACAATATTAGTCTTTACACACAATGTCAGAACTTTATACCAGAATGATTTCATTTCCCCCTCTTCCTGCCCTTTGTGTTCTTGCTGTCATATATTTTACTTTCAAATGTAATAAATGTCACAACATATTATTATTATATATGTTTTAAATCAGAAAATAGTCTTTTAAAAATCTGAATGTAAATTCTGAATGTATATAGCAAATACATATTAAAATAGATGTATTTGTATTCTGAGTATATATATTGAATATGTATTAAAATTATAGATATAGATATATTTTGCTTTGGTTTTGTTGATTTTCGAGGATTTGTTGATTGATATCTTTCATAAATCTTGGAAAATTTTTGGCTATTCTCTCTTTTGATACTGTTCCAAAGATCTTGATACTTCCATTTTCTCATCCTTTTTTTGGGGGGGAGGGTAATTAGTTTCTGTAATTTCTGCTGACCTCTTTCCAAGGTCACTGAGGGTTTTTTTCCTGCTATATCCAGTCTTCTGATGTTTCTTCAAATGAGTTAACTTTTCAAGGTGAAAATTATAACTTCATATCTAGCATTTTCATTTGTTTATTTTTCATAGTTTTCTCTGCTGACATTCTTGGTCTATTCTTTAATATAACATGCAGTATAGAGAACATTTTTATCTCCCTAAAAACATCACTGTGTCCCATTGTAGGTGATCCTGTCTGTACATTAGCATTGGACCTCAGGCATCTGTTGCTTTGCTTTCTTTCACATAGCTTGTCTCTTCTATTTATCTTTCCACTTATTTAAGTCAATTACTTTTTAAAATATTTTGTAGTTTTTAAGGTACTCATCTTCATATCTTTTCAAAAATATATTCCTAAAAAGTTTTGATGCTATTGTACCAACAGGCAAAAAGGTGCTCAATATCACTGACTAATGGTCAGAGAAATGAAAATCAAAACCACAATAAGATATTACCTCATTTGTTAGGATGACTATTCTCAAAAAAGAAAAAAAAATAGAAGATAAGAAGTATTGGTGGGATGCAGAGAAACTGGAAACCTTGTACACTGCTGATGGAGATGTAAAATGGTACAGTAGCTATGGAAAACAGTATTGAGTTTCCTCAAAAAATTAAAATAGAACCACCATATGATCCAGCACTTTCACTTCTGAGTATATACTCAAAAGAATTGACATCAGGATCTTGAAGAGATATCTGCATTTCTATGTCATTGCAACAATGACCAAGTTAAAAATAACCCAAATGTCCATCTACAGATGAATGAATAAAGAAAATGTAGTATATACATGCAATAGAATATTATCCAGCTTTCAAAAAGAAGGAAATCTTGCAATTTGGGATGACCTAAATGAACCTGGAGAACATTATGCTAAGTAAAATAAGGTAGTCACAGAAAAATAAAAAAATATTGCATGCTTTTTCTTATTTGAGGCACTAAAATAGTTAAACTCATTAAACAGAAAATAGAATGGTGGTTGCCAGGGGTTGGCAGGACTGAGAATTGGGGAATTTTTCAACTGGTATAAAGTTTCAGTTATGAAAACTGAGTTAGTTTTAGAGATCTACTGAATAGCATTGTGACTATAGTCAGCAATTTTGTATTGTTCACTTAAAAATTTGATGAGGGTAGGTCTCATGTGAAGTGTTCTTGCCACACAAAAAAGGAAATAAGCAAGCAAATAAAAAAGGGGACACAAGGAAACCTTTGGAAGTGATGGATATATCTATTATCTTGATTGTGGTGATGGTTTTCAAGGTTGTATACATATGTCTAATCTCATCAAAGATGTATAATTTTTGTATATCAATAATACTTCAATAAGACTAAAAATTTCATTTTCTTGTTTGTTGCAAGTATATAAATTACAATTAATTTTTAAAAATATTTACCTTGCATCTTGTGTCCTTGCTAAACTTATTATTGTAATTTACTTATAGACTTGTTAAGATTTTCTATATAAATAATCATGAAATCTGTCTGACAGTTTTATTTTCCTTTCCAATCTTTGTGACTTTTTTTCTTTTTCTTACATTATTACACTAGCAAGGATCTCCTGTGCCATAATAAATTAAAATAATGAGATGAATAGCCTTGTCTTGTTCCTAATCTTAGATAAAAAGCTGGAATATTTCAGTACTGAGTATCATGTTACCAGTAGGTTTTATTCTGTAGATATTCTTAACCGATTGAGGAAATCCCATGCTATTCCTAATTTGCTGACAACTTTTACCATGAATGAACAGTAGAATTTATCAAATGCTTTTATGACATCTCTTAGATTGATTATATGGTTTTTCTTCTTTTTTAAAAAGACTACTTTTTTTAGAGCATTTTAAAATTGAGAGGAAGGTATAGAGATTTCCCAAATACTCCCTAACCACCCTGCCCCACATGTATAGCATTCCCTATTATCAACATCCCCCACACAGTAGTATTTTTGTTGCAGTTGATGAACCTATATCATAATCATCATACATAATGGTATTATCATTTAAACAATATATATCAAGCCATGGAATATATGATATCTAAAATAAACTAAAAACCTTACACAAATCTAGATTAAATTCAAGAAGAAAATCACCATTATTTATAAAATATTATTGACACATCTTTGTTCATTGAGAAAACATTTTTTTTAACCAAGAATGTTAGAAAGAATTAAAGGTTTAAGTAAGAATCCATTTAAAGGATAGCATTTTTGGACGTTATTGATTGAAACTTAGTTTATTTTTTTTTAATGAAACTAACTTAGTGTCATTACAGTTATAATCATTTCAGATAGAAAGAATAGGTTTATCATTTTATTTGTTGTTGTAGTTTAAAACTTTAAAATAACATATAAGTCCTTAACTAAATCTGAATAAAGTGCCTCTTTTCAGAATGTTAATCCTTTATTCCATAGAAAAAGATATGGTGTTGTTTTTGTCCTTTCTAGTATAGTGTGTGTGTGTATGTGTATGTGTGTGTGTGTGTGTATTTAAATTTTCTTCAGCCGTCAACCTCTAAATCAGTATGATAAAGCATTCTGAGGGGAAATCATATTTTTGATAACTTACCGGGTCATAGGTATTCCAAGGAGCATTATCTTATTTTCAAAAGTCAATGTTAGCAAAAGACAAATATTTATGTATTTTAAACTTCAGCTTTATTTTGTTTGTCTCTAAAAGTGCAAGCAAGAAGAAAAAGATGATTATTTCAGTCATTCAGGAGAGCATCTATAAAAATAATAAATATAAATTGGAATGTAACATCAAGTCTTGGCATCACACAAATATACACAGAAATACCGAGACAGCCTGACTTATAGTTTTGCTGAGTCTAAATGGTTATTGACAATAATCATTGAGGAAAAGCTTTCACTTCGTCTATATGAGCTGTAGACTTTTAGCTTTGAATTCATCTAGGTCAGCTACCTCATTTAACAGATAAAATTATTGAAACACAAAGATTAAGCAACTTACCCATGATTACATAATTGTTTAGAAATAGCTGGTCATGGGCTTTTGATCTCCAATTTCATTAAGCTGATCGTGTCTTAACTCTTTGATTCCAGTATATTTAATCTTGTTCTTCCTAAGTAAGTACTCTGTTAACTATATTTGGTGCTTTTGGATTTCTGTCATTTAAGAATCATATAATTTTCCAAGGATCAAACCCTCTGTTTTCTTAGTGTCCAACGTTGCTTCAGAGTATGGACTTCGCAGTGAAACAAACCTGAGTTAGAATCAAGGCCCCATCACTATTCTACTTTTGTGATTTAGGGAAGTTATTTAACCTTTATAAACTTAGTTTCCCCAAAGATGATAAGGCCAAACTATTGTTTTTATTTTTAGAGTAAAATAAAAAAAATCATGTGAGCTATTATTATATCACGCAGTCTGTGTATTATAAACCTTTGATAAATATGAAGATGATTTTCAGATATTTTGGTGAAAAGACCAGAAAATCAAATAACTTACTTTTAGATAATGCTGTTCAGTACCATTTTTTTTTTGCAAATATGAATGGTTGCTTTAATAAAATTAAAAACCAAAGTAACGTTTGCACCTTCTTTGAGGAGTGTATTACTTACTGAAAACAGCTAATGAAGATAGAAGATAGGGGCATGGAGTTGGGATTTAAGAGTAGGAAAACAAGACATTTGAGAAGTATTAATTTGGATAAGATTCATGGAGGATGTAAGCTGAAAGAAGAAGAGTACACAGTTTGCCAACATAAAGGAAGAAGGACATTCTAAGTAGTAATAACAGCAGGTGAACTAGCCCAAAGCTTTGATTAGGGAAACCAGATGTATAGTTTCTGACTATAGGATACTTTACTCAAAATAAGTTTTTAAATTCATTTATTTCTTATTCCACTGTTTTAAGATAGTAATGCCATAGAACATAGATATTATAAAGCAACATAAAAACAGAATAAAGTGATGTAAGAGTTGGAGGGAGAGGCACTTAACCCTATTTACTGCCAAGAGAAGCTTTTTTTGAACAAATATTGCTGTGATGAGAAGCTTTGTTGTTTCCTCTTGAGAGCCTCTGGATCTTTCTCCAGCCCAATTATTATATACTTGTTCTTAACTTCCTTCTCCTCCGTTGTTATTCCACTGCCACGTAAATGTTGATTGAGAAATAGTTTGTCATCCATATCAACGTGGTGCTTGAACACAGGAAGAATACTAAACTAAGGTGATCAAAATCAGATTGGGGTTTAAGATTATTATATCACTTATTTGATAATTTATTTTAAAATACTCCATTTGAATTGTGTGATGTAAGTGGTTAAGTATTTTACCTTTACTATATAACCTTGTATACATTGTAGTATAATACACTATAGTAGGATAGTAGCATTTGGAAGACCTGAGCTAGAATATCTTACTCAAATTTTTTGTTTTCATGTTTTCTTTAAATATTCCAGCAATCTACTCCAAAGGATTCACCAATTAGTATAAAAAATGTTAAAGATAATTTTTCATTGGTGAAATGAATGAAGTTGAAGACACATGATTTGTTAAAACAGCGGTATAGACACCATCGCTTTCCATGATCCAAGTTCAAGAGACTATTAAGCCTTGCTGCCTAGCACTTATACGGTGTAGTGTTGCAGACCTTAGAGATTCATCTGGTAGCATGTATCTGGCATTTTGCCTATTGCTTGTCCCAGAAAACATTGGATGACCTATTGGGATATTTTTGTATATGTCTGAGAATGAGGATCTCTTAGGGTGGGCTTGTTGGAGTGCATTTGGATGGAGATTTCTTAGTGGCTGAGCATAAAATAACAGGTTGTGTGTATCTTCTTGCTAATAAATGTTCATAAGTTTGTCATTTGCTTTTACTATAATGCAACAGACAGATTATTAGGCAAGAAGATGCATAGATTTCTCTTTCTTCTAATCACCAGAGGTCACAGATATTTACCCTGAAGGACTTGGTATTACTAACTGCCAAATGGGCTGAGATGAGTGCACAGCAACAAGTAAAAAAAATCTTTGAAAAAATATAAGAATACATTCCACATTTTCCCCTAAAACCTGAGCTGCCCTATTGATGACCTGAGTTTTTCTGCCTTCTCCCAGGATCACTCATAACATGTGAGGTCAACTATAAAAAAACTATATCATATACTTCTTTTTAAGCATATTTTAATAGAAAATGAGCTATGGACCTGAAATAGAATTGTACAGTTTTTTAGTACAGATGTACTAAGATCTATTAAGAGAAATGAAGGACATCAAGCTGTTGGACTTGGAAATTTTTGAGATTTTATTGGCCAGCAGGATGAGAGTAGGAAAAGACAGAAAGAAGTCATGATACCAAAGAACAAAGATCATCGTCTTGAACATCAGAGTGTTTTTGAGTCCCTACTGTATAGAGAATACTGGCAGAGAGGTAGAAGATCTAATATAGAACTCCATGCCTTTAAGGGGTGATAACAACAGAAATGCAGGTAGAAGACAATGAGGAAGTGTCAGATGAGAAATCACTATGTGTTAAATCTTAGGTGAAGACTAAACAGAGCATTTTCCTTTCCTTTTCTTTGTTTAATCAAGGAGAGTTTCATCTCCTCTGCAGAAAAGAGATGGCATTAAGAAACTTACTTGGAATTGAGGTATTAAGCAGTACAAGGACTGATTGAAATGACTGTAAATGGCACAAGGATCTCTCCAGAAAGATCCCTTCTACCTTGAGTTCCTATTGTCTGTTTTGAGGGTGCTCTAGCTTTTGGTCCTTTTATTTCTGACCAGTATTTCTTGGATCCAAAGTGCACTCAACACCCAAATATAATTTTAATATAAATGAGTGGAAGCCAGAGAAAAACTGGCTGGCACCCAACTGCTTTATCTACTTCCAAGAAATCATTCTTTCAGAAAGAGCAAGCAAGACATTTTTAAATTAAAAACTGGGGTGAAGAATTATTCTTTTCTCTTTTGGTTGAATGAGCTCTGAACTTTATAGTGTATTATCCTAAGATCTGGGGTTTTAATTCACATATTGTTATTCTTAATAGCACATCCCTCTGGTTATATTTCTTAGCTTTTTAATGAAGGCTAACAGTGCCCTTCTTTCTTCCCTTGTTCCATATGCAAAGACATGTTTTTTAGTTGCTGAAGACCTGAAATTGTATGAGACCTACCTTTCCCAATTTAAACTTTATCTAAGGCAATTAGGACTTAAAAATATATATATCAAATGAGATGAGATTAAGGCAAGAATCTAAAAGAGAGGGGATCTGTCATGTGACTCCTAGATTAGTTCACGATACCTTATGGGAGAAATTTAAAGTAGCTTCTGATATCTCTGGTACTTCTCATGCCTAAATCAACAATAGGATAATTATTACTTGAATATTAATTATGTGCCCCTTTCTTTTCTATATAATTTCATAATAGGAAATGAAGTGATAAGAAATAGTCTGTGCATCCTCAGCCACTTCTGAGTTTATTCTCTTGCATTGCTCATATATAGAGACCTTGTATATATAGTCCAATAGTCCCTGAGTCTTCTAGTATTCTGGGGTCTCCCTTTGCTTTAATGTCCAAGTGAAAAAGCTCACACTTTGGGTCATGTAAAAATGGAAAGCATAACCCTTTATTTTTCAAGATTCTGAAGAGAGTACTTACCTTTTCTTAATGGTTTTCCATCACTTGCTTTGAATTTCTCTTTCTAACTCAGTTATTGATTCCTATCTGTCAAGCTAACTTCCTAGGCTGCTGTCCCACTTTATTTTGTTCTTCAAGTGGCCTCTTCACCTTCATTACTTATAGTACCACTAACACAAGGCTCTGGTGTAACAATCTTTTGCTGAAGGTTTATAGATAATGGAAAGACTGAAGCAAAGAAAAGAAACAATATGAAATATTTTGAATTTTACCATTCAGTTCCT
The DNA here is from genome assembly GCF_029215605.1 of Mirounga angustirostris. Taxonomy (NCBI): domain Eukaryota; kingdom Metazoa; phylum Chordata; class Mammalia; order Carnivora; family Phocidae; genus Mirounga; species Mirounga angustirostris. Next base: position 168,202,776 of record NW_026991711.1, read on the forward strand.
TTCCAGAAAATTGTTTTTTGTCCCCCCACCTCCCGCCCCCTGGCTGCTACACCATTACTAGACTCCTTTGCTGAGTCTCTCTCTCTTTTCTCACTGTCAATTTTTCTTACACATTTCCCTCTTCAATTCCAAAGCAACTAAGACTTCTGTCTTGAGCACTCCATAAATCACATAACAAGTCTGTTTTATCCAAATATGAGATAATTATAATACTTCTGCTGGAAAATGTACATAGGCATTCTATATTTATTCTCAGCCCCTTTTAGTGCCTTTTGTGTAGGGGCTAAAAGTCCAAAAACCACATTTTCCCAACTCCTTTGTCAGAAGGGTTGTGTCAATTGGATGCATTACACAAAATTTGGAAGATGGAAAGGAGGTAGCAGTCATTTTCATCCAACACCAGTGGGCTTTAGCAGACAGATTTTATGTAGCAAAAAAACTCCTCATTTCCCAGATGCCTGGGTGGCTCAGTCAGTTAAGCGTCTGCCTTTGGCTCAGGTCAGGATCTCAGGGTCCTGGGATCAAGTCCTGCATTGGGTTCCCTGCTCACTGGGGAGTGTGCTTCTCCCTCAGCCCTCTCCCCTGCTTGTGCTATCTCTCTCTTTCTCTCAAATAAATAAATAAAAATCTTAAAACAAACAAACAAACAAACTCCTCCTCATTTCCCTACTATTACTATTTTGAGGGATTATAAAGAAGTGGTTTCTTGAAGTTTTCTGAATCTGGATTTACTAATTTTCTAGCTCTTCCAACAAGTTTGTAAGTATTTAATTTCCACATTTAGATCAGTACCAGTTAGCTATTTCTTTACAAATGTTGCTTACTAATCCACTCCAAAAATTCAGTAGTTTAAAACAACAACCTATTCTCATGTATCTGCAGTTTGTCTGGGATTGGCTGACCTAAGCTGTGTGTGACTAAGCAGTGTGGTTCTGCTTTAAGCTATCTATCCAGCTGGTCTTGGCTTGGCCAACTCTATTCCATGTATGCTCAGTCTTGGGTCTCTGTGGAAGAGGCAGCAGCTAACTAGCTGGAGTGGGAAGTCTTCTAATGGCAGTGGCAGAAGTACAAGGGAACAAACAGAAACCAGCAAGGGCTCTCAAATTCTGTTTCAAAACTGGTACCTTGTTACTTTTGTCTACATACCACTGGCCAGTGCAACTCACATGGCCAAGCTCAAAGCCAAGAGTGGTGGAGCATACTTTGTGCAGAAATTATGTCATATGCATGAAGTACTTTGATTTCAAAGAAGCCACAGTCTTATCTGAAAAAGAAAGGTCTTTTATACCTCATTGGTCATATAGCTAAAACCAAGCTGTGTGATCAAGCTCAATGACAGAAATTCAGATAACATAACCAAAACCAGGTATAAACCACTAATACATGCATTTCCTATGAAAAATGCTGACAAGTTCATACAGGCTTTCCTTTGGTATGTTCTGAACTCTAACACAGGATCACACTAATCATTTGTTTGTATATTCTATTCAGGTCTGTTTAAGGGTCAATACCATGATTCCAGGAGTTCCTGGAGAAAAGCACAAGGTTGCAGTTCACACACTCCGCTAATGATGAGGTCATGGCAAAGAAGTAGAGAATTGAAGCCAATCATTCTGTCTTTTATAAGACTGGTTATACTTGGAAACATAGAAGTTTTCCTATTTCTTTACAATGAAACCCGATGGACACAAGCCAATGTTTAAATATAGACTTTGAAGATTAAATTAACCCAGTTAGTAAACTATGCAATCAAAATTTGGAACAAGATCTTCTGATTGCATAAACAGCGTTCTTTTCACTTTACCCAGTTTTTGAACCAATATGATACCACAATGCGGTACGATCAAGAATCAGTGCAAATTGCTAAGTAAAACTCTGAAATGGGTATTTTGGCATTGGCATTCAGCTGACTTTCCTTCTGGTAGCTTTGTAGCCACATTTCCATCTGTCTCTCTCTGTGTCTCTTACACACACACGCACACACGCACGGACGCGCGCACGTGAATCTTGGAGCCCTTTTGGTATATTGTGGATACTAAAATATCTAATCAGCTATCCCATAAGATCTGTGTTTTTCAAACTTAATATACATATGAATTACCTGGGTATCAGGTTAAAATGCAGATTTTGGATTTTGATTTAGGAGGTCAAAGGTGGGTCTGAGCTTCTGCATTTCAAATATACTCACAGGTATTGTGATGCTTCTACTCTGATGGACTACTCTTTGAGGATCAATGCACTAGAATAACATTTCTCTACATCCCTAATCTCTTTCCTCTACTTCAAGACTTTCTTTTTCTGTATTACATTGCTCCAGGTTCTTTTGGAAGTAACAATAAAAAAAAATACTACAAGTGTTTCTCTTATGATAAATGAAAAAATGTTTTTCTTAGATAAAGCTTTATTTATAACCCTTAAATTTTCTTCAAACATTCTAAGGAAGACTATATTTAAGACTTGATAGACTCTAAATATCCGTTGTTGTTGCATCTCTGAATTAGGTTAGCCCAAAATGCAGACAAGACTACACTGGACACTTCTGCCTCACTCTCTGCTCTTCATCTATAGCCACTAAACAACCTTCTCCTCTAACATCTTGGACTAGTTTCTCTTTTACTTAATGTGGAAAAAAAAAAAGGCCACAGATTCTTCTCTCCTGCTTGCATGACTTTGCAATGCAACTTTGCATCTCCTTCCATCGAGTGAGTTTTGTCTATTTCTTAATCCCATGAATTTGAATTAGTCTTCTGACTTGCTTTAAACACTAACAGGTAGAAACACAAATTGTGTGATTTCTGAGCCTGGTTGTCCAAGAGACTCTTTATGCTTTTTCTTGCTCTCTTGGGACCCTGAACAAGTCTAGGCTAGCTTTCTGGATGGTGAGAGGCTTCTGGTTCAACCAAAAACCAACCAAGCCCCAGAAGCAAAGCCATCGAGCTGACTAGCAACTGACACACACACGAGAGTGAGCCCAGTGAGATCAGTAGAACACACTCTACTGACCCACACAGAATTGAACTAAATAAATGGTGGTTGTTTGGGATGGTTTGTTGCTCAACAGAGACTCGATACATTTAGGAAGAATTTACAATATCCTGATTTGTAAAGTCAGCTTTGCTAGGAATACTGTCCTGATCATGAGCCTTAGCTCTGGTGAATAAGTGCTATTTTGTTTCTGTGAACAATCAATCACCTTCACCTGTCTCGTACTTCACTCAGGGTTAGTAACAGAACTAATTTCAATTTTTTTCTTCCTTTGAGCCTGAGTTCTTGCTGCAGTCTGAGAGACTGGGATCTTCTTTTGTTCTCTGCATGTTTCTAAGCAGGAGTCTTGACTTCAAAGCTTGGTCCGAGGGCTGGGTAGTGCCAAACTATCAGACCCTGGGCCTCACCTGCTAGGTAGCCTGGTCTCTGTATGTTTCCTGAGCCTTGACTCCTGGTAATCATTGTCTTTCTGCCAGGGTAACCTCTCTTCTTTTTTTCCAGAATTCACAAACTTCAGTTGCTTGACCAGTCTCTCTGGGCACCAGATTATATTCTCATGTGAGTACCCACTTCAGAATTCCTCATTGGTTCTCTGTTATTCTAAGAACAAAATCCAAGCTCCTCACCTCCTACCCTCTACATATCTCTCTAGCTCTATCCCTCATGGCAACCCCTTTATTCTACCATCCTGACATAATAAACCACCTATGTGAATTTCTAGGATTGCCTCAGTTGTGACTTGCTTGTTACAGGAGATAATTTGTTCACATTATCTTCTCCACCTGAAATGCTCATTTCCTTCACCTGCCCAGCCTCTGCTCACTATTTATGATCATTTCCCATACAGTTTAGATGCCTCCAAAGCACCTTGCTTATAGTTCTTGCATAGGAACTATTATACCTTGTAACAATGTTCTTGTCAGTATGTATGCTTGGAGACTGAACTATCTAAAGGCAATGAGATGCTCTTTTATGTCCTAATTCGCAGTGCCTACCACAGCAATCGATATTTATTTTTTCAGCAAAGAATTTATTGAGCAAATACTATGTACCTGCTGCTGGGCAAGGTCCATAAAATGCACAGTGAACAAGATAATGAAATCCCAACAGGTGAGAGAGGCCATAAATAGATATTTAGGATGCCAGTTAAAAAGTCAATGAGACCTGCTATAGGATCATAGAAGCAAAGATGTAGGTTGCCCCCTGTAGCTCTAAGGATAATCAGAAGGAATCTGGCATGCATATGAAGGGAGGGCTTAAGTTAATACTGTATTTGTGGGTTGAGTGAACAACTGAATGAACTACCTGGATGAATAAATGGATGAAAATGCAGCTTTATCTTTTTGAATGATTTTTTCCCCGCATGAACCAGTGAAAATGATAGGCTTCAAAAATTAGAAGTTCTATTCATAGGACTCTGAAAGCCATTTTTTTTTTTCTAGTGGCTTTCCAACAGAGATAATGTTGGCTCATAATGACAAGATTTGAGAGCTTGCCTCTTATAGGTTTATTTGAATTACTATGATTTAATAAGGGTATCTGGTTATTTCTTTATATTAATGAAGGTTCCTGTAGATAGGTAGGTATCAGGACCAAAGAAAAGGATTCAAAGGCTACAAAATACCTTATTGAATACTTGTATGGAGGATATTAGAGAATGCTAGAAATGTGCTTCACGCATTTCATTAGAGATAGGCATTCCATATGCATATTAACATTTTTGCCAAATATTAAAATGTAATACTTGGTAAAGTGAAAATCCTTTAGATCTGTAGGGTGAGAACTCTTATCTAATTAGCTAGTTTTCCTCTCTGAATTTCAAATGCTCTATTAATTATTTGTGTTCCAACATGGATTTTTGTTGCTGTTGTTCTAAAATTTAATGTTTCTGATAGAGTGGGTGTATTAATTTTCTATTGTTACATGATAGATTACTGCAAACAAGTAGTTCAAAGCAATGCAGTTTTGTTAACATTGCACAAAATATCTCAAGTTCTTTTTTTTTTTTTTAAAGATTTTATTTATTTATTCATGAGAGACAGAGAGAGAGAGAGAGAGAAGCAGAGGGAGAAGCAGGCTCCCAAGGAGCAGGGAGCCCGATGAGGGACTCGATCCCAGGACCCCGAGATCATGACCTGAGCCGAAGGCAGACGCCCAACCATCTGAGCCACCCAGGCGCCCAAAATATCTCAAGTTCTATAGGACAGCATGCAGGTGGGCTTGGCTGGGTTCTCTGCCTAGGGTTTTATAAGGCTGAAATTTTGATGCATTCTCATTTAAAGGATCTGAGGAAGAGTTAACTTCTGAGCTCACTCAGGTTGTTGACAGAATTTAGTGTCTTGTGACTTTAGAACTGAAGTTCCTGGGTTTTTTTCTTTGTTTTTGGTTTTTTGTTTGTTTGTTTGTTTGTTTGTGGACTGTAGGCCCAGATGTTTGCTCTTAGCTCCTAGAGACCAATCTTAGGTCCTTTTAATGTAGCGCCTTCCATCTGTAAAGCCAGCAAAGAGGTGCCACATTCTTCTTCTGCTTCAAATCTTTCTGTCTTCTTCTGCAACCAGATAGAGAAAATTCACTGCTTTTAAGGGGCTCACATGATTATGTTAGGCTTCCTTTGATAACCTCTTCCACCTTAAGGGCAACTGTGCCGTGTATCATAACCACATGTTCCACCTACACTCAAGGAGAGGAAGTAATTCAAAGGCAATGGCCATTTGGGGGTCATTTTAGAATTCTGCCTACCACAGTGGGGTGAAGAAAAGTCATCAGGTAAATCTTGTTTCTACCTAGAGGAATGTTGCACCCAATCTGTGTCCTCTGAATTTCTCATCTTAAAAAGGGAAAACCCCAGGGCGCCTGGGTGGCTCAGTTGGTTAAGCGACTGCTTTCGGCTCAGGTCATGATCCTGGAGTCCCTGGATCGAGTCCCGCATCGGGCTCCCTGCTCGGCAGGGAGCCTGCTTCTCCCTCTGACCCTCCCCCCTTTCATGTGCTCTCTCTCTCATTCTCTCTGTCTCAAATAAATAAATAAAATCTTTAAAAAAAAAAAAAGGGAAAACCCCAGTCTTTTCCTCCTGTTATAGGAGAAAACCTCAGTTCAGCCTATCTTTTGTGTGTTTCTTCCCTGTGAGTTTCCTTTACTTTTACATAAATACTTCACTTCTGACACTTCTGATCACCAAATATGTGGAGGTTTTTTCCCACCAACAAGCAGTTCTCGGATACCAGCAGATATCAACTCAATTCTGACACTATCTACCTGGTGATAGCATCAGATTTCACAGATCAAGGGCTCATCCCACGTGATTCCCCTCTGTTCCCCAACTTCAGATGTCAGTAGCAAGCCCAGGTAGTCACCCTGGCTTCTGATCAACCAGCTATAGATTGGAGGTTCCAAAGACTCCTCTTCAGGTTTAATTAATTTACTAGAGAGGCTCACAGAACTCAGAGAAAATTAATTTACTTTTACCAGTTTTTTAATAAGAGGATATGATAAAGGATACAGTGGAACATCCAGATGGAAGAGATGGGTAGGGGAAGGAATGTGGGAAAGGATACGGAATTTCCATGGCCTCCTTTGGTGCGCCACTCTCCCAGGACCATGTATTCACCAACATGGAAATTTTCCAAACCTTGTCCTTTTTCTTTCTTTCTTTCTTTTTTTTTAATAGTAGCTTGTTTACATAGTCATGATTGATTAAATCATTGGCCATTGGCAATTGATGCAACCTCTAGCCTCTCTTCTCTCCCTGGAAGTTGGTAGCGGGGCGGTGATGGGACTGAAATTTCCAACTCTCTAATCATAGGATTGGTTCCCTGGCAAATAGCCCCCATTCTTGGGTCAGGTCCAAAAGCCACCTAACTCACATAACAAAAGACACTTTTTATTGCTCTCATTGCTTAGAAAATTCCAAGGTTTTTAGGAGGTCTGTGCCAGGAACTGGTTGGCAGAGACCTATATGTATTTTCTATTATCTCACACATCTGAAAGGGCCCTCTAGTGAATTTGCCAACTGAGAGATGCTAATTTCACAGAAAGGAATGTTTCTGAGGAGGTAATTCCGTTTCTGATACAGGGCTTGATTCTCCCAAAGAAGAGTGTTGCTAGTTACCAAGTCCTAAAATAGAAATCAGAAAATCTGTACTCTGTTGTCACATCTGTTACAAATTGAGTAAAATCTTGTGTAAGCCACATATATATTCAGCTCTCTATTTATTCAGGAAGTAGATTTTCTTGGCATTATCAAGGAGCTAAAGGATCAAATTTAAGAATCAATTTAAAGAGTAGGAAATGAAAGAGATTATGAAGAATAAGTTTGTGTTGAATTACAAAGTGTGAAAACTTCAAACTCTTTTACCTTAGAAATGTAATAAAAGTGCTCAGAAGTGTTCTTTGATTTTGATCAAGGTACTGTTTTGGAACTTTGAGTCACTGCACAGAATTTTATTTGACTAAGTAAGCACCCGACTAGTTTTCAGATTCTAGTCAGCATACTCCTAGCTAGTCATTGAAACTCCCTATCCTTCAGTTTGTAAACACAGGCCCCATGCTGAATTCCTGCTGGAGTTTCACCTTAAAAAAAAGTCTGTCTCCAGAAATGACCAAATCTGCTTTTACTTGTTAGGAAGTGAAAGTTATACAATGAAATCAAACTCGTTGCTCAAATGCTTTAAATCTACTCAACTATATTTGTTTTATGTCAAATGGATTCAAGTCCATTTTACTCAGAAGTATTTATTCTTTTGAAAATCTTACAATATTCCAATCCTTAGGGAATCTCTTTTACTTTCAAAAAGAAGCTTGACATAAATTTTTGGAAAAATATATTGAAAAATCTGAGAAAAATGCTTATAGCTTCCTATCAGTTATAAGGAAAAATCATTCTTTGTCTCCCCTAGGCCCTAGAAAATGTGCAGTGTTCTCTGAGAATGAAGTCTGAACTACATATAATACTTGAGAGATACACTTATCATCACCAATATAAAGAAGGCTTGTAATGGGAAGCCTCATGTTTCTGAATGTAAAGGGCAAAAAGTAGAGAGAACTTCTGAGTTAATGAAAATTAATTTCAATCAATTCTATATTTACAATTACTTGGAAGAAATCATTTCCCATTGCCCAGCCAGAGCACTAAAAATCTATTCTTTTCCTATACCATAGAAGTGGCTTATGTGAAACTTCAAATTTAGTGTATTTTTTTTCTCCAGGGAGATTATCCCCTCCCCTTTCAACAACTCCTTCTTTCATACTATCCCTCCCACCACCTACTTCATCATGGTATTTTAAATAAAGTATTAAAATTCAGTAGATTAATCCTCTTCATAACCCACTTGTATGCAGATGCATCTTCATAGGAAATTATTAAAGACCAAAAAGCTTTCAAAATCCAAATAAATCATCTCCCATGTCAGGCGCTCATTCTGATAAGAAGTGGGGAAAATTTAATTACCGATTTGTTTCAGTCTTAAAAAAACTTTCTCAAGAATGAGAGGCAAGTCTTCATAATCTCATTTTACTTTTTAACTAAAAATGGTGTTTTCAACATAACGTCTTATTCAAAAGTCTTGGTTCGTGCTGAATACATTTAGGTTATTTCCATACACTGATTGCAAATCAAATAGGAAATTTGTTTTCATGGACAGTAGGCAAAAGAATGTGTCAAAGACTATAATCACATTTCCAAAAGAAAGTAATCCCAAAAGTCCTTCTGAAAAATGGTAGCCTTATTGGAAACATTATTTAACTACCCAGCAGAGCTACTCTGAAAAGCCAGTACACATGTTTTTAATTAACTTATTTAAATATTGAGACATATACTATATATATTAAAAATTCAGTGATGGGAATGAACTTCTGTCATTTTTCTAATGTAGAGTATGAACTCTTGTTGCCTGTCCCCATAAAAATGAAAAACACACCATGAATTTCTTATGTTCTAAAATTTGACTCATGGCCTTTGGAAAATTCAGTGGGGGAGTTCCATACCCGTCTCTAACCAGCCCCCTCCTCTATAAATACAAGTTGTATAAGGAAACTACTCCAGACTGTTCTTAATAGTGACTCAAATTGTTATTTATTTTATTTTTTAAAAAGATTATTTATTTGTTTATTTATTTATTTAGAGCAAGAGCGAGGGGGGAAGCGGAGGAAGAGGGAGAGAGAGAATCCCAAGCAGACTTCCTGCTGAGCATGGAGCTGGATGCAGAGACCAGTCTCATGACCCCAAGATCATGACCTGAACTGAAATCAAGAATCAGATGCTTGGGTGCCTGGGTGGCTGAGTTGGTTAAGCGACTGTCTTCGGCTCAGGTCATGATCCTGGAGTCCCTGGATCGAGTCCCGCATCGGGCTCCCTGCTCGGCGGGGGGTCTGCTTCTCCCTCTGACCCTCTTCCCTCTAGTGCTCTCTGTCTCTCATTCTCTCTCTCTCAAATAAATAAATAAAATCTTTAAAAAAAAAAAAAAGAATCAGATGCTTAACTGACTGAGCCAACTAGGTGCCCTTCTGACTTAAATTCTTAAAAGGAGGAGGGAATTTTTTTCCATTTTCTTGCATTATTTAAAGTAAAGCCACTTGTGTTTTTCTGTGTAAATATTTCTCTTAAAAATGTAATTGTTTCTGATCTTTCAAGACTTATAAACACTTAATTCAAGACCTAGTTGGGATCATGTTAATCATACCCACAATGAATGCTCACATAGAAATATACTAGAATTAGTGTGTTTCCAGACTAATTGTATCATTTAGGAGGTTGTCATTTGCAAGTTACAGAAAACTCAATCTAAATTAGTTTAAGGGAAAAAACAAAAGTGGATTTTACTGGTTTATGTAACTCAACAGTCCAAGATTAGGTATGTCTTTAGACAAGTCTTTATCAAGGATTTAATCAATATAACTAGTTCCAATTTCTTTCTTTTTTCATTTTTATTTTTTTAGAGAGGGAGAGAGTGAAAGAGAGAGGCAGGGCAGAAGGAGATGGAGAGGGAGACTCTTAAGGAGGCTCCACGCCCAGCGTGGAGCCCAACGTGGGTCTTGATCTCCCAACCCTGAGATCATGCCTGAGCTGAAATCAAGAGTCAGATGCTTAACCAACTGAGCCACTCAGGTGCCCCATCCAGTTTCTTTCTTTATTTTAATGTCTTTGATTTTCCTAGATTTTCTTAGAAACTGATTCTGAGATATTATTAAATGTGCAAGAATATTATGAGGGGAAGTTACTATGTGAATGGAAATGGGGAAATGGAAATGGAAGCTGGGAGTGTCTAGAGAGCGATCAGACCTCAATGCAGCAAACAACAAAGAGAGAGACAGAGATAGAGACACACAGAGAAAATGGGTAGAATTGTCCTAGACATCTGTGCAGTGTAAGGAAGTCTCAGTAAAATTTTCTGGGAGTCCCTGAGCTAAAGTAAATGAACACAAATGTTCTATGTTTCTAGGAGCTCATTTCCAGTAGGGAGCAGCCCTTGGTAGGCAAGACCTTGTTACAAGTCCAGTAAAGAATTTCAAAGTGCAGCACCTGAGGCTCCCTGTCAGTCATGTTCCTATAGTAGGAGATCTGTAGATGTATTCTGTTGGCTGCCATGGGCAAATTGTCTCATCACAATCCCAAGATAGCTGCTAGTAGAATCTAGGGCAATAATTATTCTTATTTATATCCACTGGGGAAATAAAAGAAAGTCAATGTCCCCAAAAGTTCAAGGTTCAGATTCAAACCTCTTTAATCATGATTGGACAGACCTGGTGATGTGCTCAATCCTGACCTACTCACTGTGGCTGGGGTTTGGATACAATTATTGACTTAAGCCCTAGAAGCCCTCCATGGAACTAAAAGAGATATTAGTCCTTCCCTATATCTGTTACTTAGCAACCCTATATAGGTTGTTTTTGAGAACACGTGAGAGAAACTGCAACTCAAATTAGCTTAAAAATGAAGACAGTTATGATCTCATGTAAGAGAAAGAGAGAGAATGTGAGCTCTAGGAGTGGTTCAAATAAAATATCGGCTCCATCTCTACAATTCTCTAAGGGGTTAGCTTTGTGATCAGGCTGATTTCTCATGAGGTTTCAAGATGTCCATCTGCGGCAACTGAAGTAAAATGCCCCCTTTGTTCATATCAAGCTTAAAAACCAGCCATGGGATGAAAGACAATCACCTCAGCCTAGTTGGGCCACATGCTCATTATATAACTATTCTTGAAAAATAGGGGGTGACAGGGGAATTCCATATCATGTTTGGCTTACACCTGGCTTCGAAGGCAACCATTGGAAAAGAGGATGGGATAACAATGAAAGTTATACAAATTTTTTTTAAAGATTTTATTTATTTATTTGAGAGAGAGCACATGAAGAGGGGGGAGGGTCAGAGGGAGAAGCAGACTCCCTGCCGAGCAGGGAGCCCGATGCAGGACTCGATCCAGGGACTCCAGGATCATGACCTGAGCCAAAGGCAGTCGCTTAACCAACTGAGCCACCCAGGCGCCCAGCAATGAAAGAGTTATAATAATCAGAATCTAACCTGGAGCTGGTGATGAGATCAGTTTCCTTGACCTATATGGACAGTGTGATGGTTGATTTTATGTGTGGACTTGGCTAGGCTGTGGTGCCCCTTTAAACAATGGGTCTTCACATCAGTCTTGTGAAGATAGCTTTTATGTGTGATTAAACATTTAATCAGTTGACTTTGAGTAAAGCAAATTACCCTCTGTAATATGAATGGGACTCATCCAATCAGTTAAAGGCTTTAAGAGCAAAGACAGGTTTCTCAAAGAAAGAATTCTGCCTCAAGATCGCAACATAGAAATCCTGCCTGAGTTTCCAGCATGCTGGCCTGTCTTTCAGATTTCATACTCAAGACTACATCAGCTCTAATCTGAATTTCCAGCCTGCCTGCCTGCTCTATGGTTTTGACTTCCCAACCCTCATAATGGCACAAGTCAATTCCTTAAAATAAATCTTATTTTCTCTTTCTCTCTATATATCTTATTGGTTCTTGTTTCTCTGGAGAACCCTGACTAATAAAGGCCATATAGGGGATGATTGAATACTAGAACAGAATTTTTAGCTCTATGAGCAGCAAAATGGAAGAAATGGATGTAAGGTTATCAACAACAACATTTATTATACTGCTACTAACTCCGGTCAGAAAATTTAGAAAGGAAAGTAGAATGGCTAATGGGAACACTGACAACACATGGTCCTACAACAAAATAGGTTTTTCATATCAAATTCGGTTGATAATATCAATAAAATTTTTACTTTAGTATTTAATGATTTAGTATTTAACAGTTTCATATTTAACAATTTAGTAAATTTTGATAACTTAGGACTAATCATGCCTGAAAAAAAAAACCCTATAGATTTCAATTTCAGATAGGTTATAAAGGAAGCCGCCAGCTCACCTAGTTTTGATTTGAGTCTTGGGACATGCAAAGACAATCTGACCCACCATTTGTGAGGGAAAGAAGCAGGAAAATGTAAGTGGGACTTGAACAAATAAATAAATGACTCATAATAAACTGTGTAGGTTATAGCTCTAAAATAATTGTACTTATTGTCATTATTATCTGATTTTATGATGGCTAAACCATTTTCTCACAATTGATATTCTTTTTAATCTTGGCTCCTTTGATGGAGGGAGCACAAACACATCAGATCAAAAGCACACTTCTTCATGGAAGGAGCACTTCTCCACTGTTCTCCAACCTGCCAGGTGTTCCTCTTGACCTTGGAAATTCCTAAGTGGGGTCATTGGAACAGAATTTGACAGTCCCTGATTAAATGAAATTTTTTTTTTTTTTAGAATAAACCAGCTCCTCTGTGTTCAGTCATACCTTTTGTCCTGCAAGAGGCCACTTTTTGCTGAATGTGCAGTCATTTCCTCAGTGTTGATTCCCTGATTCCTAAAAGGAAGATTTCCATTTTGCTCCAGTACATGTTCCATATTGCATCATTCTGACTGGCAATAGTGGCTGAGGCTAAAAGACAAAATAAGCCAGAATTCTGTTTCTCAGATCAGACCAGCTTTCAGTTCAAATGCTCACTGGTCCTTTCCCTGCAGAATCCTTTGGGTTTATTTCCTTTCCTTTCTTCCCCTGATTAGCTCATCATATTTCTGGTTTAAAAAAAAAAAGAAAAGAAAAAAAAGAAAAAACACAGAGCTACCATAATTGAAGTTTTAAAAGTGGATGCTAAACCTTAAAGTTATTGTACTATGAGAGCATTTCCTTGACTGTGAAATAATTTACCTGTGAATTTAAGGCAGAAATGCATTGGGTGAAATCCTATCAATATGTCATGAAGCATTACCAGAGTTCAGAGAACCAAGAATTTCTGCTCTAAGCTATTTTTATCTTACTTTATGTCAGTGATGCCAGTTCAGGGAAAACCAACTAGAGTAGGTTAATTTTTAGTTTCAAGTATCCTATCAACCTAATATAATCATTTACAAATTTCAAGTACACTAACTCTAAAGAAAAGAAATGAACCTAACATTTATTGGGCACTTACTCTGTGCCAGGCACTATGCCAGGTGCCTTTATGTCTCTCAATATCCCCATTTTACTAATGAGGTAACAGAGGCCTGAGAGAGATAAGCAACCTGCCCAAATTCAAACCTGTGTCCATCGGTCTTCTACAGCCTGCTCAGCAGAATTTTCCAATGCCTTTAAATGTATTTCATCATGAATTAGATGGAGCAATCATTTTGGGGGAGATGGGAAAGTCACCCACAGATATTGAACACCCAGTTTTTACCAGGTACATGCTGGGCAGTTTCATATATGGCATCTTACATTTTCCACTTTTCTAGATGAGGAAACTAATAGTTTGAGAAGGTAGGTAGTAAGCCCAAGATCATGCTTGTGTGAGTACAGGAGCAAGGAATTAAAACGAAGTACTTTTGACCTTATTTCCTTCAACTGGGCAAAAGCGGCATCACTTGTGTTAAAGTATATCAGATTTCAATGTAGCATTGCTATTGAGACTAAGTTATTAGTAATCTTGAATATCATTTTGTAAGGTATGTAAGAGCAATTGATGACAAGGACAAAGAACAGACATATATAAAGTCAGAGACTGAGAAACACACCATGTCCTCTCCCCACATATGAATAGGCCGAGAAAGGGTGGGTCCTGAGAAAGCAGTTTGGAAAATGCTCCACACCCTTATGTTCATAAATCCAACATAGATAAGTAAAATATTAATCTTGTTGGAAGAATCCATTTTCCTCCTTGCATGCTCTTTCTCCTTCTCTTATGTGATGTCAATATCAGGGATTTTCATTGTGAAATAGCAGTTATAAAAGAATAAATCATAGTCTTCCTTACAATGTATTAGGCCATCCTGTCTTCCTTAGCATTACTATGGATATGACATGTATATAAGAAAGTCTTTAAGGGGCACCTGGGTGGCTCAGTCAGTTAAGCATCTGCCTTTGACTCAGGTCATGATCCCAGGGTCCTTGGATTGAGTCCTGCATCCAGCTCCTGGCTCAGCAGGGAGCCTGCTTCTCCCTCTTCATGCTGCTCCCCCTGCTTGTGCTCTCTCTCTCTCTCTCTGTGTCAAATAAATAAATAAAATTTAAAAAAAAATTAAAAAAAGAAAGTCTTTAAAACCCATAAGTATGTTTGAGTTGGGAGTCTTGTCTTTATAGCAAGACCTAAATATGTCCTATTAAAGGGGATAATTTTAAGTATGCTAACAATTACCTTTTAGTTTCTTCCACCTTAACAAATATTTTTGGACATCTATCATGTTTCAGGTACTGGACTAATGGCTAAAGATGTTTAGATGAGCAAAGCAGCACCTGTCCAGCTGCCCTTAAGGCGAAAGATAGATAAACAGATGGTTCCCACATGCTATGATAAGAGTTAAGATGAAGATGTAGGCAGATACAGAAAGGTGGTAATGTACAGGTAATAGACTTCCCTGGAGCAGATGACCCAGATTCTCAGTTCATTGAGAATTCATTGGTTTATTCATTGTCTAATCATCCTGAAGCTATTAGCTTTTAGTAAGAGGACATGAGCATGGTAAGTTCTATTTCCTTGCATGCATATTGTCATGCTTGTGTCTTAGATAACTTGGTAAGTTAACTTAGAAGAGGAAAGAATGTGGCTTTTTAAAAAATTATTTTTAGAATTTATAAATGATTAGTTATATCAGGAAAATATTTAATGCAATCAGAAAGTGACCTGAATTTTGAACTCTTTTTTGATATTCTACAAAGTGTTTGTATTTTCTTTTTTTCCTTTTTTTTTAAAATTGAAGTAATTGACACACAATGTTACATTAGTTTCAAGTGTACAACATAGTGAAGAATATGGTTTTTAATGTGGGTTACTCTGACCATTAGAGTAAGATGTATTTCTAACTTTATCTTAGGGTGAACATAACTGTTAAGTGCACACCATATGTGTGATATGATTTCTATATTACATTTGAGCTGAAGGTTTGTAATTTGGTCCTATGAAGCTGCATTTCAGGGTACTACTTGTGGAGAATCAAGCATTACAATTTATCTCATTCCTATTGGTCAATATATAGGTTATTCAGGTCTTAAGTTAGGGGCAAAGGGTTTTCACAAAACCAATAGTGTCCATTAGCTGTCACAAAAGCAGTTCATTAGGAGAGTGAGGACATAAAGAATTTAATAAATAGGTCAAAATTTAGGGAAGCTTACCTTAAGTGAAGATTTAAGGTATCTTGATTTCTTTGTTGGGTGTGTATATTAAACATGGTAATGGTGGACAGGAAAGCAAAGTTTTTGATAAAGTCACTAACAGGGGGATACCTAACCATCAGAAAAGGTACTCAACCTCATTCATAATAAGAGAGATGCCAAATAAAACAACACTGATACATTGTTTTTGCCTTTTAGATAGGAAAAATTGAGAATTTCAACAATACATTCTATGGCAGAGAAGAAATAGATGTTGGTGTTGGGATTACAAAATGGTAAAATACCAGTGGAGGAGAATCTGGCAGTTAGGTTGTGTATAAGTTGATTATTTCTGGGTAAGAAACTATACTGAAACTTAGCTTCAGACAACAGGCATTTATTGTTTCCAGTTCTGTGGGCTGGAAATTTAGGCTGCACTCAGCTGAGTAGTTCCTCTAATCATGGCTTTGCTCTCATATATCTGTCATCATGACCTAGCTATCTCACGTATCTGAGGCCCTGGCTGAGAAAAGCAAGTTGACATGGCTCTGACGTAGGTGGTCTTTTATCCTTCAACGGCTTGACTGAGCTTGTTCACCTAGTGGAGTCAATGACCCCAAGAAAGTGAGCAGAAGTGTTGCAAAGCCTTTTGAGGACTGGAATCAAAATTGCACATAATCACTGTCACCACATTATATTGGCCAAAACAAGGCACAAGACCAGCTCTGATTCAGTCAGTAGGGAGATAGACTCTATTTGTTGATGGGAGAGTTGGAAAATCTTAAGGGAAGAGAGTGTAAATACGATACATAGGAGAATAGTTGAAGTCATATTTGCAAATAATGTACCCCATCTAGTAAAATGACAATTGCCTTTACCCTTTGACAAAGAAATACCAAGTCTAGGCATTTACTTCACAGAAAACATGAAAAGTCACATGTATAAAGCTATTCACTGGAGCACTGTTTATTGTCTTCTAGCAAAAGACAGAAAACCCAGCAGTCCATCAACAGTCAAATGGTTCAATAAAATATGGTGCATCTATACAATGGCATATTGAGCAGGGGGACAGGTGAAACAAGTGCTGGGAGTTGAACATTGTTGAGCTGGGTCTTAGTTCATTAGTTTTTCTCTCTACTTTCTTATGTGTATCAGTTTTTTCAAAATAAGGAGGAAAAAACGGACCAGATTCCTTTTTTCAAGAACAACTATACACAAAATTAAAAAAATAAAATGAAATAGAAAATTAACCCCACTTCCTAGTTTTTGTCAGAGGATAATGCCCTGTCTCCAAGAGGTAAGCTATTTACATTTCAGATGCTGTAAACAATTTAGCAGCATTAAAAAATACAAGTTTTCTTGGCTAGGGGAAAGTTTCCTCAATCAGAAAGCCTGACAGTATCCCCCTAGGGGTACAATGTTACAGGGAGAAAATAATTGTGTGTTCAGAATAAACATTCTCAACTTTTCTACAGGATGCATCTTGTTAAATAAACTACTTGAAGTGAGTTTTAGAAACCAGCAGCTGATGTAAAAAACAAAACAAAACATAGTCTTTTCCTTTTTGACATGCCTTTTTCCTTTGCCTTTGTTATATCAGCACTTTGTTTAAAACATAACTGCTACTGTTTATCAAGACACCACACATCCAAAAGTTTAGTTCTTATCCTGAACATGTTAACAAATTTCCCATAGATTTCCCAAAATAACCCTATTCTCATATCTCAGGTTTCAAAAAGAGCTGCTCTCATCCAACTATTTGACAAATATTTCCAACCACACAAGTAGCCAGAAAATATAAGAACTGTTATATCATTAAGGGGAAAAAAAAAAATCTTTCCCTTCAAATTCCTCTTGGGGTTGAGGAGAAGGATTCTGATGTCATCATCTTTGGAATGGGCATTTATTCTGAAGACTGAGCAAAGGCCTATAATGTGTTGACCAATCAATAAAACAGAAAGCATTTTGTGTCCCAGTTTGTCAATTTATCCTTCTAGACTCACAACACCGAATACTACAACAATTCCAGAGAGTCATTAATTGGACTCTACATTATCTGACTTGTTTTGGTAGGTGAATGAGTGCAGTGAGCAGATAGTAGGAGGCTGCATTTTAAAGTGACTGAATTTTCTTAATCATTTGCAATCGATTTCTTCACTCACTATGCTATTGAAACTTAATGATTACCAGATTGTATGGCTTCTCCTCCATGCTTATTTTCTACCGATCGCTATTTAATTTCTTTTCATCAATTTATTTTCATTGGCTCACCAGGAGCTTCCCACCTCCATTGTTTGTCCCATTCTCCCCTTGAACATCTCTGACCTGTTTATGGGTTAGTCAGCAAACTGATCCTTGAGTTTATTTATAATCTATATCATAAGGCATATAGTATCCAAAAAATCTAGCATCCATATGAATGGATGCAATGCAGTTGGAGTGGTTGTATTGGGCTGCCTTTTTACGTGGAATGTTCCCAGATTATCTCTCATTTTAACAGAAGAATTGACTCATCACTCTGATGAAGATCCCATTAGCAGAAAAGTATTGTTCCTTAGAAAAATGTTTCACTCTCTGCTCCTTGGGAGCCTGCTTCTCCCTCTGCCTCTCTCTCTCTGTCTCTCATGAATAAATAAATAAAAATCTTTAAAAAAAAAAAAAAAAGAAAAATGTTTCAAAAGCCTTGCATCGTTTTAATGGATCTCAAAATAATTAATCTACCTACTCTATCAAGGAAATGAAGTAACTTCATGATTAATATTTTACTCTTTATGAATATCTCCTTCCCAAGGTCCACCATAATTGATCTCTAATGCCCAAATTCTTCTCAAATATTGCCTCAATATATTCCTTAAGTAATTTCTACCTGAAAACATATGATTCATTTATCTGTATCAGAGTTAAATCACCATGATTACAAGTTCTTTAATAGTGAACGTCAAAAGACGAGTCAAATATTATCCTTGATTATTAAAATTCAGTAAGAAGAGTGATCTCCATAAGGAATCTGAAATGATAAAAAACAAAATTCTGTAATAGCTACTTAGTAATTTAGTCAACAAATCTATGATGCGTTTACCATGGACAGGGCCCTGACCTATGTACCTGGGACAAATACTCTTCCTGTGCTTGAGATGATTACTTTCTTGTAGAAAGAGATGGGCAATAAACAACAGAATAAATGTGTACACTATATAGTATGTTAAAGGTGATTAGTACTATAGAAAAAAGATAGTACAAAGCAAGAGAGGGTGATCAGTAGTGCAGGGGTGGGGTGGCAGAGAGGAGAGAGTTTATTTCAGATTTCAGTGGAATGCTCAGGGAAGCCCACCTTGAGGAGACATCTGAGCAAACACTTCAGAGACCAAAGAATTAGTTACAAGGACATCTAGGGGGAGGGGCATTCCTGACGGGGTGAACAGTCCTTGCAAAGGCCCTAAATGAATGAACCTGGTTTGTGAGAGGAATAGCAAAAAAGAACATTGGGGCTGGCAAGCAAGGCAAAGAATGGTAAGAGAAAGGGTCACATAGGCAATAGGGGAACAAGAGGCTTTGAAAGTCATTGTAAAGACCTTGGCTTTTGTTCTGACTGAAATGTGGAACCTCTAGAAAATACAAATAGAAAAGTGATAAGATCTGACTTACATTTTAAAAGGATCAAATCTTGGTTGGTTTTATTAATAATAGACTGAATGAAGAGGTAAGGGCAGAATCAAGGAGCCCAGTTAAGAAGCAGTTGCAGTAATCCAAAGACAAAATGATGGTGGCTCAGACCAACATGGTAGCATAGAAATTGTGGGAAATAGATTTTGAACATGCTGTAAAAGTAGAACCAAAGGATGGTTGTATTTCATTCTGGAGAAGTCTGAGCTTATACCAAGTGTTCTGGTACCGAACAGAGTTCTGAAGATAGAGTTGAAATTCCAAGTGCTTGGGCCTCTTCTCCTTTTCTAATGAGAGTAGAAGGTCTAGGGGAGCCATGGTCTTAGTCCCGTGGAGGATCATTTTGGACCCCAATAGGGCTGGGATGAATTTACTCCATATGTGGGCTTTATCGTGCACCCTACTAATGGATGTTCTTTTACCGAAACAAGAAATGTGTGCTTCATGTTAATGTCAAATAAAAAACTATAGTAAAGGAAGTCAGTTACAGTCCTCTAAACATAATCATTACAAAAGTTTTTTCACTAAAGCACTTAGAGGCAGTAGAGGGCAGAGGTTAACGGCATAACTTCTACCTCCAGACTTGCCAGTTGCAAATCCCAGTGCTGATATTTTACTGACCTATCTTACTTACCTTACTAACCCTATCCTACACAGTTGTGAGCAGTAAATGAATCTACATATGTAAATAACTTAAAACATTTTCTATATAATAATAAGTACTACAAAGTACATGTGAATATTATTGTTTCCATTTGATGCAGGGTATATGTAATATTATAGTGGTACCACGGTCACTGAACACTTCTCAGCAAGCCTTTTCCAAACCCTTCATTAGATCCTCAGCTAATTCCTCACCTATGAAGACAGTTAATGCCAACTTTTGCTCTTCTTTGCATGTGTGTACACTAAAAAAACCTGGTTACTCTATGACTGCTTCCTCTGCAAGAATGACTTATGAATCGATGAGAGCCTATTCTGTGTTATCTAATGGCTTCCAACTACCTATTGGTGTTCCAGTTAGAGGTCCTACCATTATCCAAAACATATTTTTGTTGTTAGCAATATGGCACACTAAGTCTTAGGAAGGGGTCCTGCTACATAATCTCAAGAAATGCTCAATAAAAATATTTTTAAATTGCCATTTTAAATGAATTGATGAGCTTGTAAGAAATCTGCTGAGTGCTAGATAGAGACCACATACTTGGAATAATTTCACCCCACCCCTGATGTGTTGGGGTTAATGTAGAGCATGAAATCATCCATAATACCTGGCTTGCTAAAATGTAACACAGAGGCCGCTGGGGGTGAGGGAAGGGAAGAAGGGTGTAGGCCTTTGGAATGCTGAGGCAGTTGTGACCACTCTGCGGTAGGAATGCCACAAGGAATTGCCTTCCCCAAGATTTCTTAGCCCAAACAACCACCCTGGGTTCTTTTTTTTTTTTTTTTTTTAAAAGATTTTATTTATTTGACAGCAAGAGAGGGAACACAAGCAGCGGGAGTGGGAGAGGGAGAAGCAGGCTCCCCGCGGAGCAGGGAGCCCGATGCAGGGCTGGATCCCAGGACTCTGGGATCATGACCCGAGCTGAAGGCAGACGCTTAATGACTGAGCCACCCAGGCGCCCCCCACCCTGGGTTCTAAGAGGTGTATGCATTGTCCCCTAGGCTATGTTTAGCAGAACTCATAGAACTCACAGATTAACATATCCTATCTTTCTTGTAAACACAGCCTCCTAGTTCCAGTAAGACAACCTGTCACACATCATGTGCTTGAGATACAGTGATAAAGATTTATGATTATCCTGAAGGACCAATAAAGGTGGGAGCAAAGAAGAGCAAAGGGTCTTTGTCTCTGAGCGTTGACCCCCTTGCCTCCTCCTCTCTTTCACAGCAAATTTGCTACATGTGATATATTTCTACAAAGCAGCTATGAAGTTTTAGAAAATACAGTTTTTCAAAAAGGTAACATTTAAAATGGTACCAAGAATAAATATAAGGACAGACGTTCAAGGTCAATAATATACAAGATGAAATCAATACAAAGTGATAATAAAAAGACAAACTATCAGAAAAATAGTCAAAGTCTTGAGCAAATCCTTCATAAAAGAAGAAATCCAAATCACTAACAAACATGGAAAAATGGTGCAACTTTAGTAGTGATTAGAGAAACGCAAAGAAAAAAAACACCCAGCAGTTACACAAAAATTTAAAATTCTGACACCACCATGTGTTGATGAAGATATGCAGCAAAGAGACCTCTCACACAGTGCTGGTACTCAAGTACGTGGGACAACCACACTGTAGAAGAGTTTACTTTCTCTAGAAAAGTTGAAAATATGCATAATCTATGGCTCAGTAATTCCAGTCCTAGGGAAGATTTTGTACATGTGCACCAAGATAAAACATAAAAATGTTTATAATAGTCCCAAGCTGAAAACAACCCATTTATCTATCAATGGTAACTAGATAAATAGTTTATGCTACATTCATACAGCAGAACACCATATAGCCCTGGAAATAAAACTATAGTTGCTCACTAACTTAGATTAATCTCACAAACAAAATGGAGGCTAAAAGTAGCAAGTTACAAAGGGAAACATGTAATCAGGATTCATTCATAAACAAATTTCAAAATCAGACAAAACTAAATTGTATTGCTTAGTAATGCACACAGTGGTGGTAAACTATCCAGAAAAGCAAGGGCTTTATTATACTAAAAGTCAGAATAGTGGTTACCTCTACAGGATGGAAAATGGAATGTGATCTAGGAAAGGTGGGAAGTGGGGGTGATTAGTGATGTTGTGTTTCTTAACCTAGGTAATGATAGCAGGGGATTCCATCAATGATTATTTCTTCTATCTACCTAGCTAGCTGCGTAGCTAGCTATCTATAATCTATTCATCCATCCACCCACCCATCTATTTATCCATCTTTTATCTACCTATTATCTATCTATCTATCTATCTATCATCTATCATCATCTATTATCTATCATCTATCTATCATCATCAATCATCTATCTATCATCTATCATCTGTCCATTCATCCATATATACATCTATCTATCCATCTCTTCATCCATCACTAATTTATCTATCATCTATCTATCAATCATCTATCTATCTATCTGTCTGTCTGTCTATCTCCTTCTGGATATATTTCACAATTGAAGAAGGTTTTAAAAAAATTCTGATAACTAAAATGTCTATGTATTAATTAGGAAAACTATGTGCTAATTAGGAAAACTCCTTTAGAATGTCAGCTTATGTGCCAGCTTTTCCTGAGGTATTCCATATTAATACACCCCCTGGATGACTAAATCATTCTAAAGAAAAGGTTTCTTTAAAGAGATGTAATATAGTATTTGAAAAAACCTTCAAATATCAGGTTATGCAAAATGCTAATTATTATTTTGCTTTAGCCTGTCATTACTCTTTTCTCATATAAAATAAAAGCAAATTGGAAAATACATATTTATAATTTAAAAGAATTAATTTTTATTAATAAGCATTCATATGTCTGTATTACTTTTCACAGATATTTAAAGCTAAATATAAAGATATTTAAACCTTTATTTTGCTAGCTACTGTTAGGATTTAATTAAATGAATGCCAACAGTAAACCATCTCTGAAATTTGTCATGAAGCTCCCCTAATCATAGGAAAATCTTGGAGACACTTGATTTGAATTCTCTCAAGTACAAAAATAATAAATTCAGTCTCACACACTTACAGTGAACGAGTCATTTTTTTAAAAAAGTTGAAAGCCCTATTTTCAGAAAAATTCCAAGTGACAGAATTTCAATTGATCCATGGAGAATACTTCTTTTTCCTAAGCGTATCTCTTAAGCTAGCCAACACAGACACTTATTATTAGATCCCTCCTACAAGCTATGTAGAGATCTGCTCTAATGAAATGTAAAAAGTTAGCTTCATTTAAATTACATTTAAGAGTCAATGGTGTGCGTGTACCTTTTCTTAGCGATGATCCCCAAAGACATGGGGATTCAACCCTTCAACTAGAAATTAAGTGAAATCCCATTCTTTATTTGTCGTGCAAAATTTATTTTTAAAACTCTTTATTTTTAAATATAAATTGTGAAGGACACTAGACAAATCTAAGGAAGGTTTGGTGTAGCTTTTTAAATGTATACTTGTGATGCATATTGAACGACCAGTTGTAGGCCAGTAGACCCTAGGGCATTAGAAAAGAAATCTGAATGGAATGAAAAGTTGTATCCACTGCTTGCAAGCATCTCCCACTGGAAAGGAGAAGGCATAGACCTTGCAAACTATAAGATGGGTATGGTGATGGACACAGCACACCAAGGCAGCAGGAGTGATTCTAGAAGAATTAGCCAGAGACCCATATAGAGGGCAATGTATGGCTTAATGCCACATAGGGCTTTCCACTGTCAGGGTGAGGGTTTGACAATGCACCTGGTTTTAGCACCTCACTGTTTATATTTTCCCAACATAAACAGCTCTTGAGTAATCAAGAAAATGACGTTGTCTTTTTTCATTTAAGGCTCAGAACCTATATTTTTTGACTAAAAGCAACATTTTCATTTTAACTTTAAAGTTGTATTACCTGTTAAGTCAGCACATAGTGATGCAACAGAAAAGACAAGTTGGTTGGATGTGAGTGTGTGAGAGAGATTTGGTAAGCAGAGAGTGGTTTCTGTTAATGAAGCAACTATAATTAAATTTGTCATTACAAATACAAATGTCAAATATTAGAAAGAAAATCAATTTGTTGGGGAGAAGATAGTTAGGAATTGGAAGCTTTCATATCTACTGCTGATTGGGACCCGAAGAGTGATGCCAAAACCAAAGTGAGTCAGGATGTATCTTATGAGTTCTTTGCCTTAGATTCTTAAAATAAAGGATAGGACATTTTTTAGACTCTGTGACTATTGTTAAAGCTATAACACAAGAATTATGGTTGAAATTACATATTTGCTCTCACTCACACTTCAGATTTATATTTTAGATAAACATAATGGAATTAGAGATTCTGAGCCAGATCCAGCATAGAGAAAAATATTCTTTTTTTTCTTAATTTATTGACATTTAATTTATATACTATGGAAGGCACACACACAAAAAAACTGTAAATATACTGTTTGATGGATTTCAGCAAACATATACACTCATCTAAAACAATAGCAATCAAGATAGGAAACATTTCCACCACCATAGAAAGTCCCTATGCTCCTTTCCATTCAATATCCCTCCCTCTGCCCTTAGGAATCTTTCTGATTTCTATCACCATAGCTCAATTTTGCCTATTCTAAAACATCATATAAATAAAACCATAATTATGCATTATTTTGTGTCTTGCCTCTTTTGCTTAACGTAATATTGAACAGTTCACCCACATTGTGCATGTCAGTGATTCATTCTCTTTGGTTGCTGAGAAATATTCCAGCCATATATGTGGTATATATGAATATGCCACAATTTATTTATTTTTCTGTTGGACATTTTAGGTTGTTTCAGTTTTTAGCCATTTTAGGTTGTGACTTTGTGAAATTAACATTTGTTACATAGAGCCCCAGGGTGTCAAATGGTGAGCCAAGTTCCACCAAAAAACTGCAAGGGGAAGTGAAATAGTGTTTATTACTCAAGGTAGGGACCAAGGTACACAGCAAGCCATGCGGGGAGATCAAGGCAGGGAACAGGGAGAGAGCAGGGTAGGACCTGGGCCACATGCCTTTATTAGGGTCTGAGGGTGAAACGCTTTGAGGTTCCCCTGCTCAGGCAGAATATGACAATTTAAACCAATAAGAGTGGGATTTTTGAGGGGAGCCTGGGTAGCTCAGTCAAACATCTGCCTTCAGTTCAGGTCATGATCTCAGGGTCCTGGGATTGAGCCCCATGTAGAACTCCCTGGTCAGTGGGGAGCCTGCTTCTCCTCCCTCCCCCATCCACCCACCAGCTCCTGCACATGCTCTCTCAAAAAAAGAAAAAAAAAAGAGTGGGATTTTGGTAAGCTTTGGGCAGGGTGGGGTGGGGTGTGCCGTGTCTCTTCTAAGGCATGCACAAAGGGAAGGGCCTGTGGGTTGGAGGAGAGTGCTTAAGACAAGGGTCATTGAGGTAGTTTTATCAGGAACTTAAATTTACTTGTGACCCTGCAGGCTGTTCCCTAGGCCCTGCACCCCCTGGAGGAGCTAGTGGTCAGTTCAAGGTCCCTGCAGGTTGCTTGGCCATAGGACCTGGATGAAATGGATGCTGAGGCAGCAATATTGCAGAGTTCAGCTAAACTCTCAACAAGTGGCTATTAATATTCTTGGACAATTTATTGTAAGAATAGATATATCTTTAATTTTACAAGAAAATGCCAAACAATTTTCAGAAGTAGTTTGTCATTTTTACTCTTACAAATGATATATATGAGGTCCATTTGCTCTATAAGCTCACCATTTGGTATTTCCAGTCTTTCTAATAACAGCAATTCTAGTGGGTGTGTATTGGTATCTCATTGTGGTTCTAATTTACATTTTATTGATGACTAATTCTATTGAGCAACTATATATGTGTAAAATAGCCAATATGATTATCTTTTGTGAAATATCTCTTTAATACTTTTACCCATTTTATAAATAGGGTTGTTAAAACTCTTAATTTTGATGAAGTCTAATCTATCAATTTTTCTTTTATGGCTATACTTTCTGTATCCTAAGAAATTTTTGCCTACTTCAAGTTTACAAAGATATCCTCCTATGTTTCTCCTATGAGCTTTATAGATTTGACCTATGTTCAGTTCTATGATCCATCTCAAATTAATTTTTGTGTATCATGTGGGGTAGGATTGAGCTTTTTTTCTAAGTTTTTAAAATAAGGATTTGAAGAGCACCATTTGTTGAAAAAGCGTTTTTTTCTTTACTCATTGAATTGAATGGTAACATTGTTGAAAATATATTGATCAAATATGAGTGTCTATTGGTTCCATTAATCTATTTGTCTATCTTTACACTAATACCTCATTGATTTAACTTTATGGTAAATGTGAAATTCTGATAATATAGGCATTCCAACTATGATCCCTCTTTTAAAGATTGTTTTGGCTGTTGTAGGTCATTTTAATTTCAGTATAAATCTTGCAATCAGTTTTTCAACTACCAAGAAATCTGTTGAGATTTTCTTTGAGAAGACATGTATTATTATCTTAATAGTATTGAGTCTTGTCATCTATGAACATAGTATAGCTCTCCATTTAATTAGATCTGTAATTTCTCTCATCAATGTTTTATAATTTTCCGTATGGTAGTCTTTCATATTTTCTTTAAATTTATTCCCAGCTATCTTATATTTTTGCTTACTAACACAAATTAGTTTTTTGCTTTTATTTCATTTTATAATTGTTTCTAGTATACAAAAGACTTTTTGTGTTTTAATCCTTTATCCTACAAATGTGTTAAGTCACTTTCAGTTTTAGTAGATTTTCTAGGATTTCCTGTTTATACAACCATGACATCTGCAAATAGAGACTTTCACTTTTTCTTTTCCAAATTTTATGACTTTTTTCTTTCTTCTTTGTGCCATATTTCACTGGCTAGTGAAATATTGCATAGAGATGGACAAAAGAAATAATCTTGTACCCTATTTTAGAGGAAAGTATTCATTAATTCACTGTGCCACTAACCATACATTTTTATATATGAGTCATATCAGAATGAGGAGGTTTTTCCTATCCTTAGATTGTTGAAAATTTTTTCATGATTAGGTTGAATTGTTTCAAATGCTTTTCCACAATTCTTGAGATAATCACGTGATTCTCTTCACCAATAAAACTATCTGGGTTTGGAGTTCTCTTTGTGTGAAGGCTTTGGTTATGAATTCAGCTTCCTAAAGATCAAGAGCCATTCAGATTTTTTGTTTCTTCTTTTTAGTAACTTGTGCTTATGAAGGTCTTTGTCCATTTTTTCCAGTTGTTAAGTGTATTGTCATCAAGCTTTATAACATTCCTTTATTATCCTTTAAATATTTGCAGGATCTTTGTAGTGATGCTTCCTCCTCTTTCCTTATATTGGTTATTTTCTATAAGATTTGGTGTCAGGTACTGTTGATGTGGTTGACCCTTAAAAGACAGCATTCCCCCTTATGGCCTTTCCTTTGCAAAGCATCAGGAGGCCCTTTCAAGATCTGCCTCTACCTAGGTGAGCCAGATAAGGAGAGTTGCTATAAAATGAAAGAGCTGCAAGTATTAGCCAGCATGTAATAACATAAGCTAAAGAAGTACCTGGAGGACTGGACATTTTTGTTGATTAATTCAGGGGGCATAAGCTTGAAAAAGGGAGATATTATGGGCTTGAGAGCACTTTCTCAAGGTACAGTATTGAACACCTAGCAAACATCCCAGTAGATGGTTCTAACTTGCTGTTCAGGAGGCCCCTGGAGGTCTGGAGGAAGTGAGGGCTCATCCAGAGTGGTGTTGCAATGCTTAAATTGCTGTGGAAGAGAGTAATGAGGAGAATGAAAAGGTCAGGGAAGTGAGCATGCTGAGGTGGATAAGTTAGATGAGAACAAAGGACGTCTTCAAGCATTACATTTTACAGGAAGGCCCAGAGGACATACATTTACCAAGGCCATCAAGAACATACTGGTAAGACAGGCACCAGCATCTCCAGTTGTGGCTCTTCAGGCTAGCCACTGATGGTCTGAGAGGATTCATGGAGTTTGATATGCTGATAGAAATGGGTATGAAGAGAGAGCCCAGTTAGTGGCTCTTAACCACCCCAATGCAAGGTGTTTCAATCATTGCAATGACTAGCAAGGTTAGTCGTCTTGCCCTTCAGAAAAATGTGCAGATGGTGAATGGAACACAGCCTCCCTTGAAGAAATAGATGGACAGTCAAAAAGAAAGAGTACTGCTTAATTTATATGATCAAAAGAAAAACAGAAGGGAGCTGTGAGGTTACTATTAATGGATAAAATAGAGCCAAAGGATATTAATCAATATCCTTACAATGTGTCCCTTTCATAAGATTACTAAGCACCTGTGAGTCCCTTCACATATTTCATTAGATATCTGTGCTTTTATTTATCCAGATTTTCTCCATTTCATCAGCCAGTTAGCTCTCCAGCATACTGAAACTTAATTAATGAACAATTTGCTTCAGTTTTTTCTGTGAAACTGTTTTCAATCTTTGATTCACAGAGCTCTGATGCTTATTACTTTTTCATTGTACATGCAACCACAGTTTTTAATTCTGCACTTGCATACCTGGTAGCAACCGGCTCTTGTTTCCTACTGGGAATAGAGTGGTAAAGGACATTTCCAAGTTAGCCTATGTTTTGATACATGGCTCTTACACTCTGTCTCATTTCTTCATATTTATCATGAAGAAATTATAATATCTACGCCAAGATAGCAAGAATGATTCTCTCCAAACTAAGAATTTATTTTTATTTCACTTTACTCCACTTTTCAAAACCTCTGGGATAGCCAGGACATAACAAGAATGATTGTCTCCTTTTTTTATCTTCTTGATCCTCCTTTATTTGCCTTTGTACTCAAGTACTTTTTGCTTTGTCAATTTAAGAGTTGAATAACTTTGGCTTCTGGCCCTGGATAAAGATTTTTACATATTGATTACTTAACTCATTGGATTTACTGTTGTTTAACAAGTTTCTATTTTATTGCTAACACTTAGCTGAGTGCTCAAGGCAGAATTGTTGTTAATCCTCCTTCTAAGACCATTTCTAAAGACACAAGGGATTTCCTTTTTTTCATATTTCATTGTTAAAACATACTGAGATATTTATTTTAATATGTTTACTTTTCCCCAGCACAGAAAGTACTTGCATTGTGAAGTAGCCCATTAGTATGAGGCACTTTTGATGTTAAGGAAGCCATGACATTTACAACAGAATAATTCTACTTTGTGGAAACTGAATTCTCTTCTATTTTTATCTTCAACTTTCCAGATCTGTGTCTGTATATCCAACAGTATAAAATCATCTCTCCCCGAACCCTCCCACCCAACACCGCCACCAAGTCAAAGATGTGAAGTAACAATATTGAACAAGTGGCCTGTCAGCTGAAGGCAGTCATTCTTGTCAACATTGAGTAGGATTCTTTCACAGAATTAATAACAAGTTCAGTTTGCGATAGGGTACATATAGTAGATGGATAACATGAAGGAGAAGAAAACGACTATATTAAGCAAGAAAGCCATAATGTAAAACTAGTAATGCTTTTTCCATTGAATTGGTAATGTCCGATTTATCACAGACATATGGCTGAGCAAGACCGTTGCAGCTTTCTCTTCAGTCCAAATTTCTGGAAGGAGAAAATAATGGCTGATTCACAGCTACACTTTGGATTGTATTAATAATTCTCATTTGCAAGTGATCAAAACCTAATTTAAATCAACTTAAGCACAGAAAGGGATTTATTAACTCATACAAGTAGAAAGCCCAAAGGAGGCAGCTATTCAGGTGTGGCTGGATCTTAGGGTTCAAACAATGTCATAAAATTTCTGTGTCTTCATCTTTCAGCTCTGCTTCATCTGTATTGAGGTTATTCTCAGACAGGTACTCCCATGGTGGCAAAGGAGACTGTCATAGCTCCAGGCTCTACATTAGCTGTTTAGTAACTTCAGGAGAGAAAGGGCTTCTACTCTGGTAGCTCTGATGGAAAATGCAAAACAAGATTCTATTTGATCTGGATTGGGTCATGTACCCATCCTATCGTGGAAGAACAGGGTCAGACTACCGTGACTGCTTAAGATACCCTCATGAAGAAAAGAATATGTTACCAAAAGAACGGAAAAAGAATATTATTAGACTGGCAAAACTAATGGAGTTCTCTACAAATGCCCAGTTCTACCACCCTTGAACTATGCCTCCTCTCTAAGTAGGTGAAATGTTACTCTGTTGTCTCCAAACTGAGAATGCAGTCTCTATTTTGCATAACTGGTGCCACAGCAACCAGTTCCAGTCTTAAAGAAAGGTAGAGAAAGAATTGCTGCATTTAGTGGAATGAACACTAGGGTAGAGCCTCCTTCCCACTCTCTGTGCATCTATAATAATCTCTGTATATACTTCTATCCCATTGTATTATAATTTTTGCTAACCCATATATCTTCTTCACTAGACCAAGAATGTTTTTTTTTTCAATTTTTTTATTATGTTATGTTAACCACCATACATTACATCGTTAGTTTTTGATGTAGTGTTCCATGATTCATTGTTTGCACATAACACCCAGTGCTCCATGCAGAATGTGCCCTCCTTAATACCCACCACCAGGTCAACCCACCTGTCTATTTATCTGTGTATCATGCATGTTTAGCCTAGTGTCTGACAGTGGGTTCTTATATGCCTGTTGAATAAATATATAAATGCCAAAATAAATAATATTTTAAAAGGCAAAGTTTATTTTAATTATCATCAGTATCATGACCAAAATCAGAGAAAGAGGCCTTTTCAATCTTTTTCCAGAATTGATGAACCAAATATTTTAGTATCAAAGATTTCATTTATCTTATTATTGTTGTAAATAACAATAGAAAGCCCTTAAACATGTACGATACTTCATCATTTTTCAAAGAACTTTTACTACCATTATCTCTTTTGGTCTGAAACAATAAGTTTCTTTATCTTTGATTTGCTGTAGTTTGAAAATTATATGCCTAGGTATAGTGGGGGTTTTTTTGGTTTGTTTTTGTTTGTTTGTTTTGTATTTTTCCTGCTTGGTATTCTCTGAGTTTCCTGGATCTGTGATTTGGTGCTTGACATTAATTTGGGGGAATTCCCAGTCATTATTTTTCAAATATTTCTTCTGTTCCTTTCTTTTTTCTCCTTTAGGTATTCCCATTACATGTATATTATGCCTTTGTAGTTGTCCCACAGTCCTTGGCTATTCTGTTCTTTCTTTTTTTTTTTTTTCAGTCTTTGATCTCTTTGATTTTTGAATTTTCAAGAATTCTGTTAGTATATCCTATAGTTCAGAGATTCTTTCCTCAGCTGTGTCTCATCTACTAATAAGCCCATCAAAGGCATTTTTCATTTCTGTTACAGTGTATTTTTATCTTTAGCATTTCTTTTTAGTTCTTAGGATTTCCATCTCTCTGCTTACATTGCCCTTCTGTTCCTACATATTGTTTACTTTATCCATTAAAGCCCTTAGCATATTAATCAGTTGTTTTAAATTCCCAGTCTGATAATTCCAACATCCCTGCCATGTCTTGCCAGAGGCTCTGATGCTTGTTCTGTCTCTTCAAAAAAATTTTTGTTTATGCCTTGTAATTTTTCTTTATAGCCAGGCATGATGTACTGGGTAAAAGGAACTGCTGTAAATAGATCTTTACTGATGTGTTGGTGAGGTGTCGGGGGAGGGGAAGTGTTCCATAGCACAATTAGGTCTCAGTCTTTTAGTGAGCCTAAGCTTCTGAACTGTGAACTTCACAAGTGTTGCTCAGTTTTTTTCTCCCTGCTTCGATGGGACAGGATGGCTACAGTGGGTTGAAGTTAGGTACTTCCCTTTCCCCAGGTCAGTTAGGCTCTGATCATACCCCCTGCAGATTAGGTTTTGGTTAACTAGTTTCGTCTGACAGCAGGCTCTGTTAAGAACAGAGTGCTTGCTCTGGCATTTTTCAAAATTGTTCCTTTTTCCCTCTTTTTCCCAGAAGACCTAAGGGATTTTTCTCCAATATTTACTGCAGGAACCTGGTTGAACTCCTGGAGGTAAATCTCCACAATATTGTAGGACCCCCCCCACCTATGACTGGGTCCCCTTGAAGTTTATAACTCTCAGTTGTCTGCACTCCTGTAGTTTGCCAATTATGAGTCGGGTTTTCTTTCTTCCTCTAGCACTGGTTTCTGTGACAATTTCCACTGGTGAGTCTCTGCTCCAGTAAGCTGTGACTTGCAGTATTTGTCTGTCTCTCTGGTTCTGGGGGCAGTGGTTTGCCCTGTGTCCTCCCTTCTCTTACAGATCTAAGAAGGGTCATTGAGTTTTCAGTCTGTTCAGCTTTTCACTTGTCCTTAGGACAGAATGGTGATTTCTAAGCTCCTTACATGTGGAACCAGAAGCCAAAAATCCAATAATGTTTCTCAGAGCAGTTGTTATAATTTTTATATTGAAGATGAAGTATAGTGAAATTAAGACAGATTACTATAGGTGCCTAGGTAATAAGTATTTAAGCTAGTACAAAAGTTAAATTGGGATTGGGTTTATCCCATGGTTCTTCTCCATTATGGGAAAAGCATGAGATCCCAGGACATCTGAAGATGAAAAAACGTGTTGAAGAAAGATGTGGAAAAGGGGACGGGTGAGGTCAACAAAGTTACAATGCCATTAATTCATGCTCTATATTAAGAAAAAAAACCTGCACACATTTCCTAGGCTGAAGACAACGTTTAATCAGTCAATCATAGAAAGATAGGTCAAGATTTTCCATGGGCAAGTACACTGAGAGCTTTTCACATTGTTGTGGTTTGAAAATCAAGTGGCCATAATCTAGAAAAAAGTACAAAGTGAAAGATAAATAGGATGCAGAGACCCTAACCATTCCATAACAATTGCCAATTAGAGTTGTTATTAACAATTTAAAAGCTCAGTTTGGGTTTGAACAGCACTAAAATCAAGATTATTCAAACAGAATATCTTGATATGAGCATTGTACTCATATTAAGAATAAAAATATAAAGGTCAAATACCATGCATCTCAAGGTATAATCTTTGATGGTTACTGAAGATTTAAGTAATCACAGAAATGAATGTAAACTTCAATGGGCAAATTTAGGCCTGAGAAATGAAAGCCTAGCTCAAGGGTAGCAGAGCTGAGCATTTTTAATGGTGCTGCCTGGAAAACATTCCTCTTCTCTTTTTTAAAGATAGAATAAGTCTGTAAATAGCTTGACAATAAAACCTTCTATAAATAGAATCTGACCAAGGTGTCCAGGATCTGTCCCAGCCCCACCTCACTTTGTGAAGCAGGACCCAGGACTCCTGACGTGTAATAGTCAATACAGATCTCTGTGGTGACAGATGGTGGCTTAACAGATTTCGATGAGAAAGATTCTTTAATCCTGAGTATGTGTATGGGTTTCAGGGGAGAAATGGATGCCCTAAATTGAATAAAAATGTTTGCATGAACTTGGAGATATCGAAAGAGAGGAAATAGAGCTTTCTTTAGAATATCAAAGACATTTTTGGCAAAAAGGTTAAGAACCACTGTGGTAGAGTCTCACTGATGGTCCTCTTAACACAACTCTTGCAATAAAATGTTTCTAAATCTCACATACTTCAACTCTAACATTGTTACTATTAATCATCTCTATCTTCCATTTCTCCAATGCCATGCCTAATATTTCATGCATTAATTTCAACATTAAATATCAGATTTCTAAAATTATTTTTTTCTATGTGAATGGAGTTTGCATTTATGTAATTGGACATGCATTCTAATATTTCCCGGACTATTTGAATAATAACTAGTTTTCATATAATTACTTTTTCTCTTTCTGGCTAAAATTGCCCATAACTCCCAAATGTACTCAGGTTCCTATTTAAATTTCAGATATCCAGGAAAAAAGCTAAATGAAGACAATGACTGTAGTTTTCCTCCCTTTCAATGTCTTCTCACTTGGGATACATGCATTCTCAACATTGACAACCAGCTGCCATGCTTTGCATAACTGAGATAAGGGCTTTCTTTGATCACCCCCAGCCTGAAGCCCTTTCTCTCATGGGAACACTGAAACTCTTTTAAATCCTTGCCAGTTGGTAACTGATCACTCTCTGCTATTCCTTATGAGATAAGTTTTTCATCATCATCTATTTCATTTTGTCTTATTTGCTGCATAACTTTTCACACATGTATATCTTTTTTTCTCCTCATAAGTTACACACTATTAAAATGAAAGAATCATAATTCATCTCACATTGTATGTTTCCTAGTACTTAATATGATAGATATCAGGCACTTATTTTTATTTATCAAGTAAAATATATCAAGGTTCTCATGCCCTATAATCTTCGCATCCATTAAATTGATCACTTCTTCCTCAACTCTCCCTAAGAGAAGAATTAGCAAGGATTTGGTTAGAATTTTAGGATTAGATAGATAACTACTTGTAGATAACTACTACAAGCTATAAGTCAAAGCCTACAGTTTAGCAATTTCCCATTTCTTTCTCACTACTATCTTTTAAATAGTGAGTCTCAAATTCAAATATCTATGGAGGCCAGGCAGATGACATGACTGTATATTTATGATGAAGCTTTTAATAATTCCCAGGATATTCAATGCTATCATAAAGCAAAGGAGCTAGAAAAATGAACCTCCCTGATGCTGTACTATGTAAATGTAGGAATTGGATAAAATGTTCTTTCAAGAGAGAAGAATAGCTCATTAGTGGCCTCAATTAGGTCAGCCTATTAATCCTACAGAGTGGCAGTTCCCCAGCAGAAGCCAAATGGAAGAACCTTCAGAGGCATTCATAGGAATCTGGGAGTCCAGAGGTCCTGTGTTATCATCAGATGTTTTCTGGTCCATTAAACAATCACTGTGACCTCAGGGGGGCATCGGGGGAAAAGTAATAGCAGGAAGACAATAAAATTGCCTAATTAGGTGTTCATTATGACAGTTGAAATCGTCCTTCAGCCACAAAACACAAAAATGTGGTTTAATCAATCAGTAACAAAGGGAGAGAAAACAGAAGAGTAAATGTTCTACACATGGGTAGGTTGTACACAAAAGAGGCTGGACTGGCATGAAAGAAATTAAAGGAAAATTTGAAAAGCCTTGCAAATCTTCATAGCTCTCTAGGAATATATTCTATTCTCTAAAAAGTCTCAAGATATTTTAAAATCAAAGGATGGTTCTAGCTGATGTTAAATACAGTATGAAAAATAAAACTGATATTTTATTCTTCACACTTTTCTGTAAATTTTTTTATGTAAGAATGTAAAAATACTGATTATATAAAACATTAGTTTCATGTTTTTATGTTGTTGTGTAACAGGCAAATCTCTCATGTGTACAGATACCATCTGGCCCTCTTCATTTTGCTATGTGGGAATTAGGCTCAAGGAATTAATGCAACAAAATGCTGATAAGCTGACTTCCATTATTGCTATGAGTAATAAACAGTTTTGTGTCTCTAACCCAGGAGTCTTGTGTCTTCTATCAATGTCCATAAAACTGTACATCTAAACTATTCACAGCTCTTGATAAAGTTTAATTAGTCCTTAGGGTGTATCTTAGCACCATCATTTAATGAGTCAACAAAAAACACATACAGTATATAGCTCTATACTCTTTGGCTATAACACTTTCTTTTCTATTTTTTTAGATCTGATGTGCAATGAACCATATCTTTAGCTCCTTTTCAGTGGTAGAGAATCATTTATCCAAGTCACCATTTTATCAGAAAAGCAATAGTTTGGAATATTTCTATAGTTTAGTTGTGTTTCAACTTGTCTTACCTACCTAGACTGTAATAGGTTTATAGTTACTTTCAAATTTAAGATTGAGTCTGAGACTACCATTTTTGTGTATGATTTATATATCATCTGTTCCATTAAGAATTCATCTAATTGGGATGCCTGGGTGGCTCAGTCGGTTAAGCATTTGCCTTCAGCTCAGGTCATGATCCCAGGGTCCTGGGATTGAACCCCACATTGGGCTCCCTGCCAGCAGGGAGTCTTCTTTTCCCTTTCCCTCTGCCACTCCCCCTGTTGTGTGTGCTCTCTCTCTGTCAAATAAATAAAAATCTTAAAAAAAAAAGGAATTCATCTAATTACTTCAAAATTTCCAAAGGAAAGAGTTGTCTTTTTGCCTGCTTATATTTCTTTAAGTAGATCTAGATAATATCTTCAAGAATTACTGTTATACAACTGAAAAGCTAACAGTAAAGATGGAAAGGCAAGATCGCTTGAAAAACCAAGTAAAGACTCCTTTTACCAGTAGTCCCAATTGACTGGCAAAAAGAATACAGGGAAAACACTCCAGTTTTAGGTGGGGGGAAATATCTACTCAATATTTAGCTGCTAGTAAATCCATAATCTATGTTCTATATTAGTCTTTGTTTATTAACTATTTCAATACATAACCATAAATCTCAGTTGCTTACCAAACAAAAGGGCAAATCTTGTTGTATCCTCATCCAATATTAGTTGATTAGTTGATGGGTAGGCTCAGGCTCCAGGGAATCCCTTAGTGACCAAGGATTCATTATGTGACTCCTCTACCTTCTAAGGTCTCCAGCAAATAAGACTGTTAGCCCAGAGAAGAGAAAGAGAGGAAATCAGATCTGTTTTCTACTGGGTGGTTTCCTTAGGAAGAACCCTCTGAGATGAAGGTCTGTGTTCAAAAAGGTTCCGGGGAAGTGTTCTTGGAATGAAGGGAGCATAACTGGGCAGAAAGAAGACTTGAGCTGTAAATGCAGTCAAAACAAAGCCCTCTGCTGACCCACAGGGAGCCCTGGAGCTCAGAGTTGTCCAGAATTTAGGGCAAGAAGCCATGACTTTATACCCACACAGTGATTTTACTGAATGCAGTTGTCCCCAAGAAGTAAATGTAGCCCTTGTGGAGAGTGCAGCTCTCTTCAGCCAAGAGACATCACTGGGAGAAACTGTTTAGCTGTGAGCATTGAGCTGTCAACACAGACAGCAGGTAGTGGAGTTAAGGGCTTCAGTCCTGAAGGAGATCCTGGTGACACAACACAATACAAATATCCTGGGTGGGAGCTGACTCATAGTATTTCTGCTCACATCGTAGTAGTGAGAACTAGTCACATGTCCCCAGCGAGATCTGAGGAGGTTTGGAGAGTGCTGTCTACCCCAGTGCTGCTCACTAAATCCTTGAGCCTTACATGAGAGTATAAATCAGCACATTATTTCCTTAATTGGGAAAGTTTTTCTGGGGGAAAAAATGTTAGCTGAACTTAACTGTGTGCTTAGTGATGTAGCTGACTCATAGTCTGGTTTTAGCATCATGAATTATAGAGTTTATAGAGCAGTGCCTGTCTAAGCGGCACACTTGGAGGAGCATAGGTCTAGCTCTTCCTCCCAGGAAGAGGAGAAGGCCTGGATATGGTGAGTGCTAATGATCTCTGCCACTTCCTGGGATGCCTGCCAGCCAGGTTCTCCCTACGCCATTCTGCTCTATTCCCTATCTTGATTTAGTCTCCCCGCATCTCCATTAATTTTATAATCTGAGATTACCAGTTGTCTCTTCTTTTCTCTTTGTTTCTCTTCCATTGACCTTTAGCTGCTGGTGAGATGCTCCTCTTGCTATTGCTTATTTCCTAACTCTGTAACACAAGAGGTGCTGTGAACTTTGGCAAAAGGACTTGTGGAAAAAGCACTGGGATAATGATATTGGAGTCAGGTAGAGGAGATTCTGGAAAATCAGAGGAAGAAAATAAATGCGTATAAAGATTTCATTTTAAATGTTTAAGTTTTTTTTTTTTTTTAAAGACCATTTGCTCCTCAATCTGCTGTTTCACCTATTTTCAGAAAAGAATTAGTCCTACAATTCTTTTATTAAATTCACTGGGATGATCTTGCAAACTGAAATCCAACAAAGTCAGATGATTTTCATGTATAAAATAGATTTATGCCTTTTAACTATTTGACTGACCATAATAAAGAGAAAATCCTATAGGAGTTTGAATAATTTCAGGAGGATAGAAAAAATATAAGAAGAGAATAATTTAGGATTTGGACAAAGAAGCCATTTATAGAAGAAGGGACAGAATGACACTGAACAGTGTCGGCAGATTCTACTAGGTAGACCACATCCTTATATCAATGGTTCCTAAGGAATAAAAAGCTCTGAGGCTGTCTGATGGGCTGTTACTCAACTATTGTAAGAAAGGTTTGTGCACCAAATAATGACAAAGTGGAAAGGATTTGGGTCCTTAAAAGACTGCCCCGGACAGTGGTGGTCCACCATCAAGAAACACTCTCCTCGGTATATACTATGAGAGAAAGAGAAATGTGTTTATTATTGTCAGACACATTCAGGTGACCTCTGACAATGTCCTCTTAGTCTGACCACCAAACATTCAGTGTATTTGATGGTGAGATTTTTAGAGGTGTTAAATTTCTCTCAAGTTTATTCCACACATCTTCATTTCTTAAATAAAAGGTGAATTTTTGGGGGTGCCTGGGGGCTCAGTCAGCTAAGCATCTGCCTTTGGCTCAGGTAATGATCCCAGGGTCCCAGGATCGAGCCAAGTGTGGGGCTCCCTGCTCAGTGGGAAGTCTGCTTCTCCCTCTCCCTCTGCCTCGTCCCCCTCCTTGTACTCTCTTTCTCACTCTCCCTCTCTCAAATAAATAAATAAAATCTTTTTAAAAAGGTAATTTTTTCTTATTTGACTAAATCATGTTTTTTACACTTCTAATTCTAATTTATGGAATTTTATGATAAGAAAAATAAGGAGCCTTTTATTTATTTTTTTAAATGATTTTTTATTTATTTATTTTTAAAAAGATTTTATTTATTTATTTCACAGAGAGAGAGATAGCAAGAGCAGAAACACAAGCAGGGGGAGTGCGAGAGGGAGAAGCAGACTTCCTGCCAAGCAGGGAGCCTGATGCGGGACTCCATCCCAGGACCCCAGGATCATGACCTGAGCCGAAGGCAGACGCTTAACGATTGAGCCACCCAGGCGCGCCCAAGGAGCCTTTTATTTGTTATTTATTTTTTTATTGCATAGAGATCCTTTATCTTAATTCCTTCTAGCTTGTAGTGAAGGTTTTTTTTTTTTTTTAAAGATTTTATTTATTTATTTGACAGAGAGACAGCAAGAGAGGGAACACAAGCAGGGAGAGTGGGAGAGGGAGACGCGGGCTTCCCGCGGAGCAGGGAGCCTGATGCGTGGCTTGATCCCAGGACCTTGGGATCATGACCCAAGCTGAAGGCAGATGCTTAACCATCTGAGTCACCCAGGCACCCCAGGGTTTTTTAACTTTATTTTTTACCTTGCAATGATGAATACTCATCCAAATTTTGCTATGCTGATGAGTTGCATTATGAAAACTTAATATTTTGGGATAGTTTCTCTTTTCTAAAGAGCAAAAGTCTTGCTATCATTTAGTTATGTTATTGCCTATCACCTATCAGTTCTTCTCTGCAGAAATGAATTCACTGAGACAATTATAGTATGATTATTTCTAATAACTGGATATTTAGAAATGACATCTTAACCTAATGTGGAATAGCTTCTTTTAGGAAGAATCTAAAATATAAAATTGTAAATGTGCTTTGATTCAATTAATATTGGCATACAAGGTTCTGATAAAATTTGATGAATTTCAGAAGCTGCAGATTTTCAAACATAAATTCAGAATGCAATTATACATTTTTATCTTTTATCAACCAAAAAACTTCATGAAATAGCAAACCTCTGTTGCCAGTCAATTCCCTGCCAGTTGATGGAAAAAGACAGTGTAGCTTCAGAACCAACTATGCTAGTTTAGATAAAAAATTACTCAAAATTGAATCAGATGACTATACCAATAAAATCAATGTATCTTGTTAGTTTCAGGATGACTTTATACTCTGAAGGATTATTTTTTTATTAACATATAATATATTATTTGTTTCAGGGGTACAGGTCTGTGATTCATCAATCTTACACAATTCACCTCGCTCACCATAGCACATACTCTCCCCGGTGTCCATCACCCACCCACCTGATCCCTCCCACCCCACTCCATTCCAGCAACCCTCAGTTTGTTTCCTGAGATTAAGAGTCTCTTATGGTTTGTATCCTTCTCTGGTTTCATCTTGTTTCATTTTTCCCTCCCTTCCCCTGTGATCCACTGTCTTGTTTCTCAAATTCCTCATATCAGTGAGATCATATGATACTTGTCTTTCTCTGATTGACTTATTTCACTTAGCATAATACCCTCTAGTTCCATCCACGTCATTGCAAATGGTAAGAGTTCATTTTTCTTGATGGCCACATAATATTCCATTGTATATATACATCACATCTACTTTGTCATTCATCTGTTGATGGACATCTGGGCTCTTTCCATGGTTTGGCTATTTTGGACTTGGCTGCTATAAATATTGTGGTGCACATGCCCCTTCGGATCACTACATTTGTATCTTTGGGGTAAATATCCAGTAGTGCAGTTGCTGGGTCATAGGGTAGCTCTATTTTCAACTTTTTGAGGAATCTCCATACTGTTTTCCAGAGTGGCTGCACGAGCTTGCATTCCCACCAACAGTATAGGAGGGTTCCCCTTTCTCAGCATCCTCGCCAACATCTGTTGTTTCCTGACTTGTTCATTTTAGCCATTCCAACTGGTGTGAGGTGGTATCTCTTTTGATTTGTATTTCCCTGATGCTGAGGGATTTTGAGCACTTTTTCATGTGTCTGTTGGCCATTTGGATGTCTTCTTTGCAGAAATGTCTGTTCATGTTTTCTGCTCATTTCTTGATTGGATTATTTGTTCTTTGGGTGTTGAGTTTGGTAAGTTCTTTATAGATTTTGGATACTAGCCCTTTATCTGATACGTCATTTGCAAATATCTTCTCCCATTCTGTCGGTTGTCTTTCGGTTTTGTTGACTGTTTCCTTTGCTGTGCAAAAGATTATTTATCTTGATAAAGTTTCAATAGTTCATTTTTGCCCTTGCTTCCCTTGCCTTTGGCAATGTGTCTAGGAAGAAGTTGCTGCGGCTGAGGTCGAAGAGGTTGCTGCCTGTGTTCTCCTCAAGGATTTTGATGGATTCCTGTCTCACATGTAGGTCTTTCATCCATTTTGAGTCTATTTTTGTGTGTAGTGTAAGGACATGGTCCAGTTTCATTCTTCTGCATGTGGCTGTCCAATTTTCCCAACACCATTTGTTGAAGAGACTGTCTTTTTTCCATTGGACATTCTTTCCTGCTTTGTCGCAGATTAGTTGACCATAGAGTTGAGGGTCCATTTCTGGGCTCTCTAGTCTGTTCCATTGATCTATGTGTCTGTTTTTTTGTCCTAGTACCATACTGTCTTGATGATTACAGCTCTGTAGTAGAGCTTGAAGTCCAGCATTTTGATGCCACCAGCTTTGCTTTTCTTTTTCAACATTCCTCTGGCTATTTGGGGTCTTTTCTGGTTCCACAAAAATTTTAGGATTATTTGTTCCATTTCTTTGAAAAAGGTTGATGGTATTTTGTTTAGGGATTGCACTAAATGTGTAGATTGCTCTAGGTAGCATAAACATTTTCACAATATTTGTTCTTCCAATCCATGAGCGTGGAACATTTTTCCATTTCTTTGTGTCTTCCTCAATTTCTTTCATGAGTATTCTATAGTTTTCTGAGTACAGAGTCTTTGCCCCTTTGGTTAGATTTATTCCTAGGTAGCTATGGTTTAGGGTGCAATTATAAATGGGATTGACTCCTTAATTTCTCTTTCTTCTGTCTTGTTGGTGGATATAAATGCCACTGATTTCTGTGGATTGATTTTATATCCTGCCACTTTACTGAATTCCTGTATGAGTTCTAGCAGTTTTGGGGTGGAGTCTTTTGGGTTTTCCACATAAAGTATCATATCATCTGCAAAGAGTGAGTATACTCTGAAAGATTATTGAGGATGTCAAAGAACTTTTGTTCAATGGATTATATCTATCACTATTTATTGGACTAGAAATTACAACTGAGAAACTTAAAAATATTTATTATTTTGTTTAAATAGCAAGACCAATCTCATTATCTATTAATATAAGTGACATATTTTTAAATTAAAAGCATTTTCTAAAACAAAAACAATTAGGGAGAAGAGTGGCATTGATTTACTCTACAAATCTCTTCAATAACTGGCTTAATAGAAGAAAGCTGAATTCTTATATTTGCTTCTGCATTCCATCTTTTGTGATATGTTGTTTTGTTGAAAAATATGAAGAAAATCTCACTGTATCATATATATATATAGTTGGAAGAGGGAGTTGTATATCTTTTTTTTAAAAGATTTTATTTATTTATTTGACACAAGGGTAGGGGAGAGAGCAAGCACAAGCAGGGGGAGTGGCAAGCAGAAGGAGAAGCAGGCTCCCCGCTGAGCAAGGAGTCCGATGTGGGGCTCAATCCCAGGACCTGGAGATCATGACTTGGCCCAAAGGCAGATGCTCAACTGACTGAGCCACCCAGGTGCTCGGGAGTTGTATTTCAACAACTTTTTCAGATAATTTCAGATATATACACCAAATCTCAATAAGTAGTCGTTCCCTAAAGATGAATTTCAGGTTGAAATCCAAAAGCCTATCACTGAACTAGATTACATTAAAATATATTTATCTTGTACTTTAAATAGATCTTTCAGCCATGTAAGATTTTGAAACATCAGGCATTGTTCAACTGATCCAATAGTCAGCTTTGTTATTCCAGTTTGCTTTTTCCTAGTCCAGCATCAGTCATGAATCATATTTCGTTATAATCTTTCCTGAGTCTTTTGATCTGGAATAATTCTTCAGTCTTTCTTTTCCTTTCTTGATCTTGACAGTTTTAAGTGTCAAGTAATTTTGTATCATGTTCTTCAAATTTGGCTTGCCTGATATTTCATGGTTGGATTCAACTTTTGAATTTTTTGATGGCATATCACAATGTGTGTGTTTCTCTGTGTATCACATCAACCGAGGCTTGAGATGACAGAAATCCTGGCCAACACCTGGACTGCTGCCTATGAGAAACCCCAAGCCAGAGCTCCCAGATGAGTCATGTCAAGATTCTGGATCCACAGAAACTATGTGATTATAAATGTTTGTTCTTAAAACTAAGTTTTGGTCAATTTGTTACATAGCAAGATAGTTCAGATAGCCCAGTGAAAAACTACCCTTTGTATATAATGCATAAAATATATGTTAAATGTTTTGTATTTACTGTATTCTGCAACTGAACAATCTAATTATTCGTTATTTTTGAAGTGGCATATAATTTTTTCCATACACATTTGTTGGTGCAGTCTACATGGTTATAAGTTCACTGATCATGTGGTAATATCATTATGATACATCCTAATTTTCATGAAGATTAAGAGTGCCTTTCTGGAACCACACTGCCTGAGTCCTATCCCAGTGACCGACCACAAGTTACTTTACCTCTCTGTAAAATTGAGAGAATAATAATGTTTATCACATAGGTTTGTTACAAGGATTAAATAAATTAAAACAGGTAAAGCATTTGGAATAGAGCCTAGTACATAGTAAAATGTTCAATGAATATTAACGAATTTTTATTTTCCTTTGTTCTTCTATTGTTGGGTGTTTCAGTTGTATCCAACTTGTGATACCTTTTGACCTGCATCACTGATGCCAGCTTTTTGGTCACTTCCAGATTTCCTGTTGCTGTTTTGTCAGGTTGGAAAGCTCGGCAAATCTGTATCACATGCCCAGTGCCTGCCCCTTTCTTGAATGGCAGCTGTATAGAAGGAGTAGAAGGCAAAAGAGATCTGACTCCAAACTCACCTCTTCTGTTCACTGGCTTTGTAGTGTTGGCCAAATCCCTTTCCTTTTCAGTTTCCTTGTCTCGAAGTGGGGCTAATCATGATGATCTTTTAGGGTTGTTGAAAAAAGTATTGAAGACAGAGAATCTGAAGATATTATGTTGAGCTTCTGACATATGGTCGGTTGGTGCTTGGTAAATTGGAGATGTTACTTCTCAGGATGTAGCTAAACCTTCCAAATGCTGCATCTTTCCCTCTAGGATAGGCTCCTTCCCAGTGCCTTCAGCTGAGACTGCCTCTTTCTCCCTGCCTTATTCTTTCTAACGTGAATAAACCACTAAAGGGGTTTACTTATTTACAAATGGTTAATTACTCTTTCAAGTGGCGATGGTAGGACAGATGTCTTCATGCTAAAACTAATCACTCCTCAGAGGATGTCGAGGATGGAATTTGTGAGGCTTGTTATATAATTCATGACATGTGTCCAGTAGAATCATCGGAGGATGTTTTTGAGCTGGACTACTCCTGGCCCTAGAAGAAAGGATTGTGATTCAGCAGGTCTGGGATGACATTCGGGTTAAGAAACCATTTAAAGCAAGACCCTCAGAGCAAATCAATTCTCAGATCCTGTGAGGTTTCTCTAATCGGAATCAAATGAAGAAGACAGATGCTGTGTCTGAAATTTTCTCAGTGACGGCTGCATTTGAAAGTGTTCTCGCCTCCTCAGAGTGAGTTTGGACATGGTGACACTGAAATATTCTGGCACTTGCTGATTTTTAAATCAGAAAACAATTCTAAAGTTTTATTAACAAAGAAATATTTCAGGAAAGCAACAGTAGCTTGTAACAACAAACATATGTTTAAAGTAAGCCCTAAACACCAATTATG
The DNA here is from genome assembly GCF_029215605.1 of Mirounga angustirostris. Lineage (NCBI taxonomy): Eukaryota > Metazoa > Chordata > Mammalia > Carnivora > Phocidae > Mirounga > Mirounga angustirostris. The sequence continues at coordinate 168,247,371 of NW_026991711.1, forward strand.
ACAAAAAAAAATCCAATAGTTTTTTTGTTTCAATTGTATTGATTGGCAAGGCATTCATTCTAGTGAAGACCAGTGGTTCTCAAATTTGAGGGAGCTTCAGAAATCTCCCAGAGGCTTGTTAAAATACAGACAGCCGAACCTCATGCCCAGAGTTTCTGATTTACCACGTCTTGGGCAGTGCCCAAGAATCTGCATTTCTAACCAGTTTCCATGTGATACTGTTGCTGCTGGGAAGGGACCACACTTGGAGAACCACTGTCCTAGACAAAACCTGAGGCTAGATTCCTGTCGGAGAATGATGACGACAGTCTATCTCAGCTGTAGGAAGACAGAGGACTCCTGACAGTCTTGGGAGAAAATCTACTTGTGGTTCATCCATATTTAGTAAAATGTTCAGTATTTCCCTCCTGGAGAAAGAACTGGAACAACAAAAGGACATAGATTTTTTTTGCCCCCAAATTAAAAAAAAGTAGAACCCTGGAAATAAATGTTTTTGTGCCTCTTTCCGCAGTTTTTATTATGCAGTGCAGACAACTCACAGACTCAATCATTTTCAAGCTATATTGGCTTCCCTGTGATCTGTTGAACACATTAAGCTCTACAACATGCTTGCTACCTGTGCTGTAGCTTGTGGTTTCTAAGAGCTCATGATCCTCTTTGATGCCCCTGCTTGAAGAAGACAAAGTTGCAGCTCTGCTGGCAAGCCTGGAGAAACATACATGCCCCCCAATAATCAAATGCTGAAAGGGTTTCTATTGTTTTTTTTTTTTTAAGATTTTATTTATTTATTTGAGAGAGAGAGAATGAGAGACAGAGAGCACGAGAGGGAAGAGGGTCAGAAGGAGAAGCAGACCCCCCGCCGAGCAGGGAGCCCGATGTGGGACTTGATCCCGGGACTCCAGGATCATGACCTGAGCCGAAGGCAGTTGCTTAACCAACTGAGCCACCCAGGCGCCCCGAAAGGGTTTCTATTGTAAAGTCTTCTTCTTACTCAAGTTTCTTTCCCTGACCACCTGAAGGTCTGTGGAAAGATAAATTAATGATTAACAATCAATTAATTATTAATCAATCTAATTAGCAAATTGGTTGACTCTTAGGGTCACTATAAATAAGCAATAATATATCATGGTTGAATTATGTTTCCCCAAAGTCCTAACTTTCAGTACCTGTGAATGTACTTATTTGAAAATAGGGTCTTTGCAGACAATCAAATTAAGATAGGCCAATAGGGTGAGCTCTAAGATAATATGACTGGTGTCTTTATTAAAGGGGAAATTCAGACAGAGAGACAGACACCCACTTTGGGAGAACGCCATGTGAACATAGAGGCAGAGATTGGAATACTGTGTCTACAATTCTAAGAATGCCAAAGATTAAGAGCGAACCACCAGAAGGTAAGGAGAGGCATGGAACAGCTTCTCCCCATAGCATTCCGAAGAAATCAATCCTGCTGACACCTTGACCTTGGACTTGTATTATGAAGAACTGTGAGACAATAACTTTCTGTTGTTTAAGCTACTTAGTTGTTTTATTTATTTAGTTTTTTAAGCAGGCCATACACCCTTGTGGAGCTCCAACTCACAACCCCGAGATCGAAAGTTACATGCTCTACCAACTGAGCCAACCACACACCCTTAACCTAGGGTACTTAGTTTGTGGCATCTTGTTATGGCAGTTCTAGAAACTAATACATCATTTATTTGTGAAAGCAAAACATTATTGTAACTCATGCTGTCGTCATATTTCCGCTTTATTGAAACTTTTCTAATTTTTAGTTTTATTTGGTATTAACTGTCCCGGAAAACAGAGTGTATTTCAATAAATATCGTGAATGTGATTTGCTGTGTACTTTGAGTGCGGAAAAAGTGTTCTGAGTGTATTTCTATTTCTGCCCTTGTTTTTCTTCTGCATGCGCTTGTGGCCTTAGATAACACTGCTTAACCACGCTTTTGCCTGAGATGAAACTCACTTGTCACTATGCTTAGGCAGATTCTAACTACAGATCTTTCCCCTCAGATCAAAAGACATTTTTTTTGGTAAGGCAGGCATCTAATTTATTTTTCAAAATGGTGAGTCAATTGTTCCAAACCACTGCCAGGTTAACTTGTGTTTCCTTATGAGACACTCTTTAAAGGAAACAGATTTTATCTTCAGTAGGTTAAGAAAATAGATCAAGGTTTTTTGTTTTTGCTTTTGTTTGAAATTTCATGTCCTAAAGGAAAGAAAAGTCAGAAGAGGAAAAAAGGGAAGACTTCCATCAAATGAAAATGTCAGCCAACTATTTCATATTTTACCCACCAAAAGGTGTTCTTCTTTCTCCGTCATTCATTCTCTCATTTTTTCCCCCACTCTCACACTCAGAGATCACAGTGTAAATAATATTGGAGGAACAATATCTCAATTTTCTTTAATAAAGACCCAAATAATAATAAAAAACAGTTTTCAATTTTTTGATGAAGTGCTGAGACCCTCCAAAATCGTTTTATGGAACTTCATGCGGTGATCATATCCAGAGGTCTTGGGTGCTGCGAGTCATTAAATATATTTGCAACAACATTTTTTGTGCAATAAGCTCTAGAAAATTTTCACCAAACCTTGTAATTCCTTTGGAACTCTTTGGGATTCACTGGCATAATAGCATTCTTCAAAGAATTTTTTAAAAAATTTTTGTTCCTTATTAATTCCTACAGGTAAGGATGATAATTTTTTTGATCTCTCAATGAGGTGAAAGGCATCTAGTGGTTTGTTTTGTTGCCTCAAACTCCACTGACTGGTAACATTGGAGGAGATTTAGGTTTCTGTCTTTGAAGAGCTACACATCCTTCTCCAATGTCAGTGTACTGTTTGAGGTTCTCACCAAACTGCCAAGTCTGCAATTAATTCCAACACTCTGGCTGGCATATGGCAAGTTTCTAAAGATCACGTCTTGCCTGAAAAAAATAAATCATTTTTTCGATTCCTCTTTGTTTGCATATAAATTATACGAACCAGAAAATAAAGTGATTCAGAGAGCAAAGCATTTGACATTTTTGATTTTGAATTTTGTGAAATGCCTGGGTACTTTTTGCCACCAGGATGAATCCATAAACTGAGCTTTAAGAACTTTGAACCAAGCTTTAAAAACTTTGACCAGCAATTTGTTGCTTCCAGGTTTTTCTGTCTCCCCCCGGCTCAGTCCTCTCTCTCTCTAACCCACTAAACCTCCAGGTCCAGAGGAGCTGCTCAGGCCTCTGGTTCTGTAATTTTCAGGGCAAAGTTTTCTAGGTTCTTCCCAGTTTCTTGATTATTCTTCATCAATATCTATGTAATGCTTTGGGCATTTGTTTAAGATACTTCTCATTGTGATTTATACAAAATATTATCACTGGGATGATTTGTCCTCATAGACTGAGAAAAGCTGGATATGGCAGAAGATCTTTTGTTGTTTTCAAAAGAATCCGAGAATAAAGCCAAATAAAACCACCTAGTTACTCTGATCCTCCATTCTGCCTGCAATGTTAATCATTGTTCATAAGCCGAGAAGGAAATTTGTGTACATTCACCCTCATCTGAACCTCCAGCCATGAAGGTCACAGACTGTCTCCAAAATTGGGCCAAATTATTGTTTAAATGTAGGGCATATGCTAGGAAATATTGTGCTAAACAATGATCTGTTTTCCAGTTCTCTGCCCACTATGAAATAAAAATGGCATGAATTTTACTTCGTAAAAGAAAAGGCGCAATTTAAGTAAATCTCTAAGAAAAGCCAATAAAATCACAAACTCTTACAGAAGTGGCTTGATACTATTTTGTTTTGTGCATATGATATGTTGTTTGAAGAACAAGGACCAAGGACCTTCCTGTTATTGCTTGGCCTCTCACAGAGAAGCCAAGTGTTTTGTGGGGTTTTTTTAATCACTGAAATGTAAGCACAAAGGGCAACAACTTAATTTAAAATGACATTGCCTAACATGTATCAAAAAATGTCTCATTTGAAGGCTCAGGGCCTTGGAAAGACTTATCCTAAAGAACTTGCCCCTTATGTCTCCTGATTTTTTTTTTCAGTTTTAGAAAACAAACTTCCTCTGTTGTCTTTTAGAGAACAAAAATTTAACTGAAAAATTTGAAGATTAATTGGGTTTATTCAATGATTCATGAATGGGGAGCAGCATCCCTTCTAGTAAATGGACAGGTATTCAGAGGAGCTGTACAAAGTGAAACGTTTTTGTAGGCATGAGGAGGGTGGGTCAAGGAGGTTGTTAGCAAAAAGAAAGATTTTTTTCAGGTCTGGTCATCTTCTTTATGGGGGGAATGGGAATGGGAAGGGGTCTTATTATGCAGATGACCTCACTAATACTGATCAGGAAATTTCAGATTGACTGTTTAAAGGTAACATTTCTGGGGAAGGTTGAAACTGCAGTTAAATCTTGGTTTACTGTCGTGAGGGCAAATGACTCTTTTTAGGGCCAAATGAGAACAAACAGAATCTATTCAGAGCTTTCCAGAGCAAGGGAGTTATCTACTATTACTTGTATTTCGCAGAGGCTCAAAGGCAGGCAGAGGAGTGGGAAAGTTTTAGAGTGACAAAAAGGCAAGGCTTTATGAACACTAGGATTGGAGGTTGTAAAGGTGGAGAAGCTGGAGGCAGATTAACTGGAAGGGTGATGTGATTGGTTTGGGAGCATATTTGACTTCCTCTGGTTGGTCCCGAGTAGCAAGAATGGACCAAAAAAAATGAGGAAGTTGGCAGTCACTAAGTCCTGACCATTCTGGGCTGATGGCTGCAGAGGTTGCTGCTTGGGTCAGAGTTCTATTGTCATATATAGTCTGGCCGTTGTCCCTTTATATAGTCAGCATCTGGTCTAAAATATTAAGCCATCATCCTTTTGATGGAAATTTCAGTGGTTCCCCCCTACTGTAAACAATGCAGATATTTCAATTTGATAAAATAGATGAATGTCACAATCAACAGATATGAGAATTTTTTTGTTGTAACAAGTATTTTTATCTGGCCCTCAAAACTGCCCTTATTTTTTTTAAACTTTATTTTATTTTATTATGTTAGTCACCATACAATACATCATTACAAAACTGCCCTTCTAATTTACCTAATTATACAATTGTGAAGCTTCATTTCAGATAGATGAGTTTGAGAATGTTCTTTTCTTCTAAAACATTGGTTGATGAAGATCAAGTTAGATATATTCTACTGACAAATCTAATGAAATAAGTACCATTGGAAAAGAAATTAGGGATCACATGAGGCATCAATAAAGTGATAAATGGATTAGCTCGGTTTGGCTGTTTTCCACTGACTGCCTCTGGGTTGTACTGCACTCTAGAAGAGCATTGGCAGTTAGGACAAGATTTCATAATCCAGCTGGAAACAGTATCAATGCTTTTTTAAATAGTAAAAACCACAATGCCTGAAGTAAGAGCCAAAGGAATGAAAAGATACTTTATACACAATTAATGGAGCAAATATGAGTGGAAATGAGAGATGAGATACAGGCAAGAGATAATAAATAGGCTTTAAAATATTAAAAGACACCAGAAATGGAACAGAGTGTAAAAATTGGAAAAAGCAAATCCTTTCTTCAAATCCTTGATTTAAGGATTTGAAAATTTTTAAAAAAGATGATACAATTCAAAAGCATTTTTGAGTGCCTCTTTGTGAGACATCTTATGCTATAGGAGGCATTAAGAAAATCAGAGGTTCTAATCTCAGAAATCTCACAATTTGATTAATATAGGAGATGTTATGGTAGAAGTAAATAGAAACCAACTCAAACTGCCTAAAAAAATAAGGAAATTGTATTGACTCGTGATTGCAAAACCAAGAAGAAAAGCAAATACCAGGGTGGTTTGACACAGTGGCTCAGCAAAGTCAACAAGAATCTGGGGACTGTTTTTGTTTATTTGTTTTTGTTTTCTCTCCACTCCACCTTTCAGAATGTCAGCTTCATTGTAAAAATATCTTTCCTCCTGGACCAGCTGATATTCTGCCAATAGCTCACCAAACAACTTGTTTTCTCTCCAGACATTGAATGAAGACCTGAGTTTTGCCTTTATAAGCTAACTTTGGTTCATTTGCCCATCCATGAACCAACTACTAATGACAAAGAGGATGGGAATGTGCTACTTGTCTTAGACCAATTAGGGCTGACACCTGAAGTTCTGCATGGGGACCATCCTAGCCACTTGTCATGGGCATTACACAATGGAGGAGGGCAGGTTCTTAAAGGAAAATCTGGGTGCTATAGACAAAGAGGAAGGGAATAGTGATACCGGGACTAAGCTGGCAACTAAAAAATGCCCACTACACAATCCTGGTTGAGGGCAGTAGTGGAGTATGCAAATAACTGCAATGGACAGAGTGTAGCAAGTGTTCTAAAGCCAAAAGAGTATGCATGGGCAGAATCCACATTTAAATGAGACTGTTTTGCTTAAATTTTGTCAAAGTAAGCTCCTATGACTTTTATGTTATTTGTTTAGTATCTTCCTACTGTTAAAAGACTATTTTCAAAAGAGGGTAAAATCAGGACTCTTGTACACATCTTGTACAGATTAGTGAACACAAGTTAAAGATTTTCTTTAACTCATTAATGAGGACATCTGTAAGGTGTTAGAACTAGTTCCAAAGAAAAGTCCAAAAAGTACAAAGTTATTTAAAAGAATATTGAAGGGAATACATAAATGAAGACAAAACTAGCTAGGAAAGTCCACTGAACCTCTGTTGGAAAGAAGAGAATTTCCATGCCAGTAGACAAGAATTATTTTGCATTGTTATCAGCTATTGATAATGTACAAAGGTGCAAAATAGCTCCCATAGAATCATAAAGACCAGAAGAGTGAGCTACAGACAATGCATAATTTTCTGTTGAAGTGCACATTTTCTCTATACTGTGGCTCGAAGTACATTAACACATCCAGGTTAAAAAAATTCATTAACCTTCCTGAAAGGGTGTTGTCTACAGCCAATATTTCTATTTTCCCCAATCATGGATATAAATTTCAGTGTAAATCTCTATTATAGTTTAGGTTCCCCCCCCTCCCCACCTGCCTGGAACACACAGTCCGTTGCATTTATAACATCAGAGTACATGTTGCAATTTCTATTTTACTCTTTGTGTCAATTTTCTTTTTGCTGACCCCCCCACCACTCTAGAACTTGTAGCCAGTAGCTTAGCATTAGGGCTCCCATGCAGCTAATTAGTTTATTAGCTATATGTCCCAGGGAAGGGAAGAGTGGTGGTCATTTGGAACACAGTTTAAAAGGCAACAAGACAATACAGTGGCCAGAATTGAATCAGGACAATCATTATTTGCAAAATGACAAGACTGACATTTTTTGAAATTTAAATATAAAAATGGGAAGTCACAAATATAAAGATTTAAGGGCTTTTTTTCATAGGCTTAGTGCTAAATCAATGGAATTATTTAACCCCTAATTATACTACAGATTTCATTAGTGTAGTTTTGAAATAAAAGTGTTTAATTGAACTAAAAGAGAGTTCAAACACAGTTCCAAGATGTTAGCTGGATTGTTGTATAGGAGGATGGTTATTAAGGAACCGAAGGATGTTCCATCCCTGGAGACTTCCCACAGGAGAAAGCCTATCCCCTGCCTCCGTCAGCTTGCTTAGAAGCATTTCTCTTCACAGTTTAGCTATAAAGCAGCTCTCGGGTAATTTGCTATAGCACAGGGAGAGACTGCAAGAGTGGATTTGCCTTTCTTTGCTTCTATCTCCGTAATCTCTGGAGAAAAGAACTGAAATGTGTTTCTCAAGAATGAGAGGAAATAAACCAAACATTTTAATCAAGCAAATAAAATTAGGAAATAGAATCATTCTCTCCCCAAGAGATGATGCTGTTTAAAATTTGACTTTGCTAAAGAAACAAGCATGAATGCTTCACTTCCATTTTCAAGGTGTAAAATCCTTATATACACAAAGGAATTCAAACTTAAAAAAGAAATGCTAGAGAGAGTCTGAAGGCCTGTTTGAGTTTCGACACAGCAGCTCAGGCAACCTAAACACAACTCACAGGTAAAGGGGATTCTGATTAAACACCCCGATTACCAATTACCCCAATTGTCTCTTTCCAGACCTAGATTTGTGTGTATGTGTGTGTGTGTGTGTGAATGTTGTTTCCTTCTAAATTCATCTTTTTTTCCTCCCAACTACAGTTTCAATTCAGATAGAATCCCTGCTGTACTTTGTCCTTCCCTGACTCCAAAGGAGGCCACAGAAATGAGAAGAGAGCTAGCGATCAGTTCTCTCTCCATGAACCACCATCTCCAGAAATTTCCCTAAAGTGCCAATCTACACTTTTGGAAACCAAGGTAAGCTTATCTCTAAAAGTATGTGGGGTTTTTTCCCCCTACTGATTTCTGTAAATCTCTCCAACTGGTTGGAAAGCCCATAGAAAATATGCTTTCACATTGATATATTTGATGTTCTAAACTTCTTTCCTGTGGCAAATATACTACTGTTGCATCTGCGTTACAGCTTACTTTGATTATTCTGCAGGATGCCAAAGACTCTGAAGAAGGGCTTGGCCTTAGAGAGTCTTTGCTGCTCATTTGCCTCCTGAGTTGAGAACAGCTGCTACTTTGACTTTAGCATAGGATAAATCAACCTACATTACCCAGAGCTACTCCTTACATTTTTAAAGGGACAAGAACTTTTGTATCTGTATTTCAATTCATATTACATATTTAATATATCATCATCACCAAGATAAAACAGTGAAATAGAAAAAAGATGATTGTATATACATATATTTTTCTCAGTACAAAAGCCCATCATTTTTGGGCCTTGCTTGAATCACTGTTATATTTTTCATGTATTTTCATTAAAATTTTTATCTTTTTACTTTGAACCTAAAAAAGGGATACTTTTTTTTTTTTTTGAAACAATGAATGAACATCAAGAAGCATCAATGCCTTCAAGAAAACAATCACTTTTATACCTTGGCTGAAGTTTTTCTCAATTAGTCTATGTTTATAACATTTTGGCTTTGCCGGGAGAGAGAAGAAATACATTATGATATGCCAGTATACTTGGAAAATTTTGACAAAAGTTAAACTAAACAAAGCCTTTATTTATTTTCAATTTAATTAAGAGGAATTGTTATATTTAACTTTTCTCTGATTGTTTTTGGATCCAGAAGAAAATAGGAAATTTATTTAAATTATCCTTTCTGTTCTTTTCATAAAGCAAGCAAGGATTCCTATAGATCACTCATTAAAAATTAGGTGTTAATGGGGTGCCTGGGTGGCTCAGTCATTAAGCGTCTGCCTTCGGCTCAGGTCATGATCCCAGGGTCCTGGGATTGAGCCCTGCATCTGGCTCCCTGCTCAGCAGGAAGCCTGCTTCTCCCTCTCCCACTCCCCCTGCTTGTGTTCCCTCTCTCGCTGTGTGTCTCTCTCTCAAATAAATAAATAAATAAAATCTTTATAAAAAAAAATTAGGTGTTAATCTTTTATCCTACTACCCATATTTTTCTAAAGAAAATACTCCCGGAAATAGAAGTATTTCTTCTGACCAATACTATTGCAAGATTAATTAAGCTCACACACACAAATCCTCAATTGTGTATTTACATTTTACAAAATTAAAATAGTTTTCTATCTTAGAAGCACTATATATATTTTATCAGAAGACTGGCAATATGAAGATTTACCCCTGAAAACAGAATCATGTTTGTTTTGGTTTGGTTTGCTATTTGGTGTAGTTGGGGAATAGGATACTTCAATTAAGCAAATATTGTGGTTTGTACGAAGTGTGTACATATGTACATACATACACATATACATACACATACACACATTACACATACACACAAACTATCTCCTCTCTTCAAAAGTGCTTTTTCAGGACCCTAGACTCAAGAACTTGTACTTAACTTTGGTTTTTCTTTTACTTTTTGTTTTGCTTCCAGTTTGTTGGTATGCCATGACTCTATTTGTAATAATCCCAGGTTAATCTTTTTTTTCTTAATCTCACAACAGTAATACCATTGTGCCTGAAATAATTCAGCTATATTGGACTCCCTACTTCTTCCCCTCTGTTGCAATCCTTTCTCCCTGCCAAATAAATGAAAATCCCAAACAAATTAAAAGCTGCTTTTAGGACTATCCACTTAACTGTCTTTATTGTCCTGCCCTGAATATGGGCCTCACATACCCTCATGACTTCTCAGGGTCTTGGGCCGGGGGTATATAATTCCATGTGCATAGATGTAGTAGTGAGAATAACTTGATCCAAACAGGCCTTTTTGACAGAAACACAGTCAATAAGGTGACCTGTGTGAACTAAACCCCAGGAGCAGACAGGATGCTGTGCGTTTCAGAAGAGGCATTAGGGAGAGAGAATGCTGTAATCTTGGGTAAGTTATTGAACCCTCATTGGTTTCTGGGAGGGTTAGATGGAGTGATACTTGTCAAACACCAGGAAACATGCCTGGTGCATAAAAAGCACTAGCAGTTAACATTTATATTCCCTTTTCCTGATGAGGAAAACGAGGCAGAGAAATATGTACATAGATTTTCTTTATTTCTTTTTGCCACATATTATAGGCCCTCTGACACTTAAATTCCCCTGTTTGGCATTAAATTTTTTTTTATTGTGGAAGTACAGTTGACATACAATGTTACATTAGTTTCAGGTTACAACATAGTGATTTGACCATTCTATACATTATCCAGTGCTCACCATGGTTAAGTATGGTTACCATGTGTCCCCATACAATGTTATTTTAATATTATCAACTATATTCTCTATACTGTACTTTTCATCTCCATGACTTATTTATTTCATAACTGGAATTTTGTACTGCTTAATCTCCTTCACCCATTTAGCCCATCCTCCCACTTCCCTCCCCTCTGACAACCATTAGTTTGTTCTCTGTATTTATGAGTCTGTTCCTGTTTTTGTTTGTTTCTTTGTTTTGTTTTTTAGATTCCACATATAAGTGAAATCATATGGTATTTGTCTTTCTCTGACTTATTTCACTTAGCATATCCCCCCCTAGATCTATCCATGTTGTTGCAAATGGCAAGACCTCATTCTTTTTTTATGGCTGAGGAATATTCCATTATAGATCGTATATATCTCACATCTTCATCCACTCATCTATTGATGGACACTTGGGTGGCTTCCATGTCTTGGCTATTGTAAATAATGATGCAGTAAATGCAGGGGTGCATATATCTTTTTGAATTAGTGTTTTTGTTTTCTTTGGGTAAATAACCCCATAGTGGAATTACTGAATCACATGATAGTTTCATTTTTGATTTTTTGAGGAATCTCCATATTGTTCTCCACAGTGTTTGCATCAGTTTACATTCCCACCATGAGGATTCCCTTTTCTCTGCATCCTTGCCTGGTGTGAAGTGGTGGTATCTCATGGTGGTTTCGATTTGCATTTTCTTGATGATTAGTGATGCTGAGTATCTTTTTGTGTGTCTATCGACCATCTGTATGTATTTTTTGGAAAATATCTATTCAGGTCCTCTGTCCATTCTTTAATTGAATTATTTTGGGGTTTGAGTTGTAAAAGTCTTTATTTTGGACATTAACTCCTTATCAGATAGATCATTTGCAAATATCTTCTCTCATTCAGTAGGCTGCCTTTTTGTTTTATTAATGGTTTCCTTTGCTGTGCAGAAGTTTTTTATTTTGAAATAGTCCCAATAGTTTATTTTAGCTTTTGTTTCCCTTGCCTGAGGAGACATATCCATAAATATGTTGCTAAAGCCAATGAATAAGAGATTACTGCCTATGTTTTCTTCAAGGAGTTTTATGGTTTCAGGTTTTGAACTTAGACCTTTAATCCATTTCAAGTTTATTTTTGTGTATGGTGTGAGAAAGTAATTCAGTGTCAATGTATAGAATTGTTGAAACACTATATTGTATACCTGTAACTAGTATAACACTGTATGTTGACTATACTGGAAAGAGAGAGAGAGAGAGAGAGAAAGAAGGAAAGAAAGAAGACAAAGGAAGTAGTCCAGTTTTTCCAGCACCACTTGAAGAGACTGCTGTTTCCCCACTGTATATTTTTGCCTCCTTTGCTGTAGATTAATTGACCATCTAAGTGTGGGTTTATTTCTGAGCTCTCTATCCTGTTCCATTGATCTATGTGTCTATTTTTGTGCCCTTTTTGGTGTTTTTATGAAATTATAGTGTTTAGACCTCTTATAATGCTGTTGATAGAGTTTGTTTCTTTAAGTGCTGCTCAAGTTGATGCAGAACAAAACTACATAATTCTGTAAAACCTAATCAACTCATTTATGTAAACTATACAGTATGATTATGCAAGAACAAGTTGTGTATTTGCCTCAAACCACCAATATCCATGATAACAATGAAAGAACATAATTCATATTCATGAAGCATCCTTTAAGCTGCTGAAAGCCTTTATTTCATTTGTGAATAATATTATTTAGTGCCAGTTTTGAGCAAAAGGTGAAATGTAGAAAGTGTTTTTAGTTCCACATATAAAGTATTCTGTTGTTACTTCAGAGCTTTGTTTGGCATCATTAACAACTGAACATAGATGTGGCAGATTTGCACAAATTCACATTAATCTCAGGAAAAGAAGACACTTCAGAAAATTACTACCCATACTGAGTAGGGTAAAATAATGAGAGTGTGGGGGGTCAATGTTGGAAATGAGAAGGTAGTTGACCAAAAAAGTTATTAATGCCTCTGCCCTGAAGAAGAAATTTAAGTCATTTCATTTCATTTAAGAAATTGATTATCCTATTTAAGCAGAAAACTACTTTGGGAACCAATGCTCAGTTAAATAGAGCAAGAGCCACAACTACATTTGCTAAAAATGAGACTTGGATCTTTCTTTAAATATTTTCTTCTTGTTATGAAGTCTAAATTTTGAAGTTGTGTACAATAAAGGCTTCCATGTGTGTTGTTTTAGATTTTATAAAGCTTTGTATATGCTTTGTATATCTGCACACTAACTGCAGATCAGAAAACTAAATTTCTGAGGAAGAGATGGAGATTATGTAATTTATCCAAGGCATGACAAAGATAAAATACACCAACTTCCATTCAGGTGGATTTCTCACTACTTTAAATGGACCCTAGACTCTTCCACATTTCCCAGTCAAAAGGAAGAGGTGAAAAATGGGCAAAGGACTTGAATAGACATTTCTTCAGATAAGATGTACAATGGCCAATAAGCACATGAAAAGATGCTCAATATCACAATCATTAGGGAAATGCAAATCAAAACTGGATTGAGGTGCCACCTTCCATCCACCAAGATGGCTATATCAAAAACAAAATAGCAAGTGTTTGTAAGAATGAAAATAAACTGTGGATGAGAATGTAAAATTGTGCAGATGCTGTGGAAAATAATTTGACAGTATTATTGGAGTATTATTCAGCCATAAAAAGGAACGAAACTGACATATGCCACAACATGGATGAAACTTGAAGACATTATGCTCAGTGAAATAAACCAGTTACAAAAAGATAAATACTGTATGACTCTACTTATATGAGATACTTGAAGAGTCAAAATTATAGAGACAGAAAGTAGAATATTGCTTGCCAGGGCCTAGGGGTAGAGAGAAAAAGGAACTTATCATTTAATGGGTAGAGAGTTTTAGTTTAACAAGATGAGAGAGTTTTGGAGGTGGTGGTGATGGTTACACAACATTATGAATGTATTTAATACCACTGACCTTTACACTTAAAAGAAAAAAGGAGCAGTCAAAGAAATGGCCCAAAGCCAGAATTGAATATATTAAATGAGGCTCCCTTGAATATTGTGAGATACTTTTTCTGTTTTTATAATTCATGTCCCCTTTTGTATTACATTATGTCAGCAGATGTCCCACTAAGCCTGAAAAATAAGTGTTATCATTAAACCCAATTTACAGATAAGAAAGTGAGCATGTTATTTAATTTTTGAAGTGTAACAGACTGTCACAAAATCTCAGTAGTTCATAACCAAAAGAAATTTATTTTCCTTACTCATAGGTCTGTGGGTCCAGTGGAGTTTGGCTGATTCAGCCAGCCTAGTCCCAGACTGTGTGTTGGGCTCAGGTCTGTTCCATGTGTCTCCTCATTCTCCTGAAACCCAGGGCACCTCTTCATGGCAGGTGGCAGAAGTACATGAGAGTAAGCAGAAAAATGCAACATCTCTGAAGGTCTCAGTCTGGGTGTCCCATCGTTCCTTCCTCCACCTTCCATTGATCACTGTCAAGCTCAAAGTATTTGTCATTAAGTTATTGATTTTCCACTCCAGACCTACATTTCTATGCTCTGATTCATGATGCTGGATCTGGGGTATTTCTATGTGGTCAGATGGCGCCCAGCCTGAGTTTATTAACTGGAATTACTAGAGGGGATTTGAAAACCAGAGAAGAGATACTCTTTCCCTGGTTTTGCTTGTTCCTGTACCTCTTCCCCAAGAGTTTCTTCATCCTGACAGCTGCAATTTGCTCCCATTTCTAGTTAAAAAAATTTTTTCCCCATATATCACCAGAAAAACAGTTTCATTAATAGTCTCCCTCATGATACGATCACCAGCTGGGCATCGTTTCTCCTCAGAGGCCTGGGCCTCCAAGTGGGCCCCTCCATTAATCAAGAGAACCAGCAGCAGCTGGGCAACACCTTCAAGTCTCGTCTGGGCATGACATCCCACACCTGCAAAATCCGACTGCAGGAACTCTCCTCCTGTTTCTGAAATTCCCAGTACCTTCTCACCCAACAGAGTTGCGATGGGGTGAAGGGAGCGCGGTGAGTCATTTGAGTCCGTGGTTGGACCTAGACTTCATTTGAAATTTGCTATTTTGTTTACCATGGGTTTTTGCATTAATATTCTTTATCTTGCTTCCTGAGGTTTTTGGTGTCCTTTTGCATTTTTTTTTAACCTTAGGAGAGTGCCTCACTTGCCCAACTCTAGTCCCAGCTGAGCAAGGCACAGGTGTTCACTGCCAGTATCTCCAACCCATATTGTCCCATTATTGAGTGTTTCCCAGCACTAGTTCTGTATTTGTGAGGACAGTAACCACATTTCAAAAGGAAGGTGCTCCTTCTGCCTTCTTGCGTTTCAGGCAGACTTCCTGAGTCTGTCTCAGCTCTGTTTCCGGTGTTGGAAACAAACCCAACCATGTATGCTTTCTCCATAAACTACTCCTTTGAAATCTTGATGCCTTTTTGCACTTGGCACTAACTACAACAACTTTCAGTATGTTGTTGAATAGGAGTCATTAACAAGGAAATGTTTGTCTGATTCCTGATTTTATATGTGGGTTTTTGAAAAGATGTTTTTTAAAAGGACGTCCCTTGGGGCACCTGGGTGGCTCAGTCGTTTTAGCATCTGCCTTCGGCTCAGGTCATGATCTCAGGGTCCTGGGATGGAGCGCCCCATCTGGCTCCCTGCTCAGTGGGGAGCCTGCTTCTTTCTCTCCCTCTGCCCCTCCCCCTGCTCATGCTCTCTCATGTGCGCACTCTCTCTCTCAAATAAATAAAATATTTTAAAAATAAATAAATAAATAAAAGGACGGAACTTAAAAGACCACAGAGATGTGGTATTCCAATCTGTAGAACTTTAGGCCATCTACTTTGCCAAGAGTTTTATGTTATGCGGCTATAGGAATTTAATGGAATTTTTTCTCCAACAACTCTAAGAGTACTTGTTTGTATTGAAGAAGACTATTGATTTTTATGCATTACTTTTATAATTAAGAGACATGAAATGTTTTATTATTCCTACATTTTTTCATGTTTTTCAATTAGCTTTTGTGTTGAATTAAATGAAAAGATTTCTTAAAAAATAAATTTTATTTGTATTCCCAGAATTGATTCATATTCATTGTGGTTCATTCTAGTTCTAAACTACTGCTGAGGGCTATCTCCTAATATTTTATTCAGATTTCCTGTTTCTCTGTTCATAAATGCGATTTATCTACAGGTTTCTGTGTGGTAACTTTTCAGGTTCAGGTGTCTATGTTATTCTGGCTTTATAAAACATTGGGAGATTTCTTTTACTTTTTACCACATAAAATATTTAAATTGTATGGGTATAACTTGTTCCTTTTAAGTTTAGGAAAATTTATCTTTGTTATAATTTGGGGCTTTAGATTTTTTTGGTAAGGGAAGGTTAACAAACTCTAACTGGCTTGATTAGAGCTGATTTCTATACTATTGGTTCTTAGAAATAATCTGCATTATCCAAATGGTGAAATTCATTTGCATTGCAATTTTCATGGTACTTTTTTTTTGTTGTTTTAATAGTCCCAGTGTATTTGGTTATTTCCCATTCATTTCTCATTTTGATTTAGTATACCTAGGTTTTTACTCTTTTTACCTCATGTGGCTGGATGGTGATCATTGTATTTTGCTACTTTTTTCTTTTTGTTTTCAGAAACAAAATGTTAGTTTTACAGATCTGTTCTAGTTCTTTTTTGATTTTAAAGTTATTTATTTTTATTTATTTGACAGAGAGAGAGTGCTCAAGCAGGGGGAGCTGCAGGCAGAGGGAGAGGGAGAAGCAAGCTCCCTGCTGAGCAGGGAGCCTGAAGTGGGGTCGATTCCAGGACCCTGGGATCATGACCTGAGCAGAAGGCAGATGGCTTATCCTACTGAGCCACCCAGGTGCCCCTAATTTATGTATTTTCATTCTTTCTTATATACCAAAGATTTAATGATCCATTGATCCAATGCCCAGAGATTATCTGCTAAATTCTAGTTTGTTTCTAATGATTCTTAAAATACTTTGATCATTTTATTGCATTGTATCTGAGAATACAATTTGTCATATTTCTACCTTTTGAATTCAGTGACTTTTTTTTTTTTGAATAGGCATATGATCAATTTTTTTCTCGAAATGCTCCATGGCAGGCCAGTCTAAGGACCCAGAACAGGTCCTGGGGGCCAGCCAAGAAGGTCCTTGCCTTCCTGCAGGATAGAAATCAAAGGTGAGATGGAGGAAGTGAAAGCAGAGTTTATTGAATAGTGTAAATGATAGATTATAGAAGACAGAGTGCCTGGGAGACTCAGAAAAAAAGGAGAGTAAGTCTTGTGATTGCTTGGGGTTAGGAGTTTACTCTATCAGGGTCTAGGGTATGTGTTCCTTCAGGAATCCAGGATAGGGTCCAATCAAAGGCAAGTGACAAGGGAATAATAGGGGTTATTTCATACATCATCAAAAGTAGGGACTATTGATGTCAGCATTGGCCAAGGTTTGTTCAAAGCTAATGTCCTAGAAAATGTTTGGTGTCTGGTTCTTCACAGATTTTATCAGGTGTATGGGGGTCTAGGATGAAACTCGGATTAACTTTCTTGTTTCCCCCTTGGAACATAGCTTCTTTGGTTTATTCAGATGCAAGGTGAAATGTAGAACATGAATAAATGGGGCCTAGCAGAAAAACATTGGAGATGGAGCCTTTCTGAAAATGGAGTCTCTTCAGTTTCCCTATATCCTGTCCTTCAAAAAAAGTGTATTCTTCGTGTTCAATTTAGATTAGCCAGAATAATCTTATGATTCAGATTTTCTACATCTCTCATAAATCTCTTTCTACTTGATTTACGACAGGCTAATAAGGGAGAGTTATAGTCTCTCACTATTCTGAGATTTATTTTGACATTTACGATAGTATTTTTTTTCTTTTGTCCACTAATATGTCTGACTGGTACGTTGTCATTGTGGATTGTTCTTTTTATCATTTTCAATGACTTTTTTTTCTCATTTAACACTTCAGTTTGAACTTACCTGACATTCCCATGGTGATTTGGGCTTTGTTTTTCTCAGCATTTGCCTGGCATATTTTTGTATTCTTTGACTTCCCTCCTTTGGGGCTTTAACTGCAGCATTTGTATGAAGCATATAGTTAAGTTCTACCTTTTGACTTACTCCTTTTAAAACACACATTTGCTTTTTTTTTTTTTTCTTTTCTTTTTTGGTGTGTCTACAATCCCACTCTTTATCACATTCTTTTATTTCATTACCTATGGTCCCTTTTTCCAAAGGTTTCGTGTTCTTTTCAGTTTTCTCCAAATGGTGTGTTTATGGCAAATTTCCCCCTTATTGCATAGGAGTTGCTGCTATTATAGTGGATTCTCTATCTCCTTTGTGTGTCTTCCATCTCCTCCTTTTCAACAGTCCACAGAAGCATCACCCATTCTATCTTTTGTCCTGATGAAAGAATTTCTCAAAATGAGTCTGTGACCATCTTCATACCTGAAATCAATCAACATGATAATTTATAGGAGTCCTTCCATTTTAAGAAAACTCCAGGCCTGCTTTCTCTTCAACCTGGTATGAACATGTTTTTATTGCATTTCACATACTTCGTATACATCAGCTCGAATCTGTAAGATTATCTGTATGTTTAAAAAAATGATTGTTTTTCATGTGTTTGCTGAACATAAGTGTTTCCAAATTATAATACAAAACAATAACTGTGGGTAAATGTTTTGTTATTTGATGAATTAAACAACCACTATATTCTTTTTAACATCACACTAGAGTACAATTTCACTTTTTATGAAGAGGGTGCTATTGTCAATGTCATCTTATATTTTCATTTGAGTATTACTGTGGTACATTTACTCCAAATTATAATGTCCTTGCCACAACCTTGTGCAGTACCTAGATGACTATGACAGAATGTGAAATTTTAGAAACAGTTCCTGGTATTTGGGAACTTCAAATCTATCAAAACATTAAAGAGGATAAGTGGATTTGTATTATTACTACAGTGAGATAAACAAATGAGAGGTGGTCAAGTCTTCTTATTTCATATTTAGAAGAAAATCTGTTCCTTCTACATTAGTTAAAGAGGAAAATAATCTATTTCCTCTATAAAATACCCAGGACTTTCCTGTATGTGTTCATAATAATCCAGCTTCTGATCATAGGTGTGGGAAGTCTATATATATCAAGAAAAAGCAGAAAAATCCGTTTTGAAAATTGAGGGATGCCTGGGTGGCTCAGTCGGTTAAGTGTCTGCCTTTGGCTCATGTGGAGTCCCACATCGGACTTCTTGCTCAGCGGGGATCCTGCTTATCCCTCTGCCTGCCATTCCCCCTGCTCTCAATCTCTCTCTCTCTCTCTGACAAATCAATCAATCAATCAATCAATCTTTAAAAAAAAGAAAATGGAAATTAGGTACTTCATTCTGACACGTTACACTGAGTAAAAAATTTTTCTACTGTGTTGGACTGAGAAACACATTTTAAGTTTTTTTTTTCTTTTCCATTCATTATGTGCCATCTTTAATACCGATCACCAGGCTAACCCATCCCTCCACCCCCCTCCCCTCTAGAACCCTCAGTTTGTTTCTCAAAGTCCATAGTCTCTCATGGTTCGTCTCCCCCTCCGATTTCCCCCCCTTCATTTTTCCCTTCCTACTATTTCTGTTTTTGTTTTTTTTTTTTTAACATATAAGGTATTATTTGTTTCAGAGATACAGGTCTGTGATTCAACAGTCTTACACAATTCACAGCACTCACCATAGCACATACCCTCCCCAATGTCTATCACCCAGCCACCCCATCCCTCCCAATCCCCACCACTCCAGCAACTCTCAGTTTGTTTCCTGAGATTAAGAATTCCTCATATCAGTGAGATCATATAATACTCTCAATCTTGCTCTCTGACAAATAAATAAATAAATAAATCTTAAAAAAAAAATATTGAAATACGTTAGGTACTTCATTCTGACACGTTACACTGAGTAAAAAATTTTTCTACTGTGTTGGATTGAGAAACACTTTCTAAGTTTTAACTATTATTTTAAATCCTGTATGAATAAAAATATTTTATCAGCTAATGTCATTTGTATATATTATCTCCCAGTTTGTAGCTTATCTTTTCGTTCTCTTAACAGGTGACTTTTGAAGAGTAAGTTTGATGAGAGCCAAGTTATCCAATTTTATTTTATGGATCACGCTTTCAGTGTCATATCTAAGAACTAACCCACAGTCACAGAAATTTTCTCCTATGTTTTCTTCTAGAAAGTTATAAAGTTTTAAATTTTGCATGTGTCTCTCATCCATTTTGAGCTAACTTTTATGTTAGGTATGAAATATGAGTTGTTCATTTTTTTCATACGGATGTCCAATTGTTCTTGCACCATTTGGGGAAACAACTATCCTTTCTCCATTGAATTGCCTTTGTTCCGTACATCTTATAGATTTCGCTTTGAATGAGATTTTTCTTCCATTCTTAAATTGGTTTTATTAATATATAAAAAATTACAGATCTTATATCTGACCATTTTGTTGAACTACTATTTCTAAAAGTTTTTTTTACCTGTTTCTGTGAATTTTGTATGAAAATGCTTATGTAGAATTTAAATTATGATAATATTTTCCTTTTGAATATTGATGCCTCTTATTCACTTTACTGATTACATTGGCTAGGGCATCTAGCTAAATAAAAGTGGAGATTACAGGAGTCACTAATTATCCTTGAATTTGATGACTTACTTCCCATAGTTCACATTTATCTGATTTGTCAGATTTCTGTTAGATACATTGTATAAGGTAATAGAAGTTTCTATTTTTGGTTTGTTTAGAGTTTTAATAATTTTTTGGCATTATATTTACTCATCCAGTAATAGATTTTCTCATGTTGAATTTCCTTTTTCAATTTTTGGAATGAATCTAACATGTTCAAAATGAATTAATCTTTTAATACACTATTTAGTTTTAAAATATTTTATGTTTAGTTTTTACATCTATATTCATAAGTGCTATAGATGCTTAACTTTTGTAAATGGTATTCTAGATTCCTGTAATGAATTGAGAGATTTTCATCTTCCTATTTCTGTTTTTGTTGTTTTTCTTGTTTTTACCCTAGTCACACTATTGACTGAAGTTCTTTTTCAGGGGGATCTAATTTTTCTATGCCTCTGGATGGAAAGTTTGTAATTCACTTTTTTGTTTGTTTTTTAAAAATATTTTCACTTAAAATTTGTGAAATAACATACACACAAATATGTACAAGTTTAAGAATCATTTTAAAGCAAATACTCATGGAACAACCAGGTCAAGGAAAAGAACATTTACATTTTCCTAAGTCCCTGCTAATCAATATTCATTTCTTCCTTCTCACTTCTTTCTTCTCAAGGTAAAGGTAGGCTCCATCTTCACTTTGTGACTATTAATTTTATTGATTTTCCTTTAGAATTTTGTCAATTATAGATGCTTGTCTGAGCAATACATCATACCTGTTTTTGAAATTAATATAAATGAAACATACTGTACACATTATCTTGTATCATGCCCTTTAAGTCAGCATTTTGATGAGAACCATTCATATATAACTGTACTTCATTCATTTTCATCACCATATAAGATGGGTTGTATGAATATACAGCAATTCATAGATCCATTCTCCTCTTGATAGATAT
Source organism: Mirounga angustirostris (assembly GCF_029215605.1). Lineage (NCBI taxonomy): Eukaryota > Metazoa > Chordata > Mammalia > Carnivora > Phocidae > Mirounga > Mirounga angustirostris. The sequence goes on from NW_026991711.1 coordinate 168,268,747, forward strand.
TTAGGACAAATTCAGTTTTCGGGTACAATAGTTGTGAGCTATTTTTATTTTTATTTATTTATTTATTTTTATTATGTTATGTTAATCAACATACATTACATCATTAGTTTTTGATGTAGTTGTAAGCTATTTTTAGTTCCAGGCTCTTGAAAATAATACCTTCTAGAACATTTTTTTTTGCATGTATCTTGGTACACATATGCAAGAGTTCCTCTAAGTTACACACATACATCCTGTAAGTGAAATAGCTGGTTTGTAAAAAAAATGTAAATCTTCCAACTTACTGAATAATACCAAATTGTTTTCCAAAACCTACTGTATCAATATATATTCACACCAGCAGGTTTCCCATTGCCAACATCCTTAACAAAACTTGGCTTTTGAGACTTTTTCTTTCTTCCAATCTAGCAGATAAGTAGTGGTACCTGATTTTAATTCTTTGTACATGATCATCAATGCTATTAAGGTCTTTTTTGTATGTTTTGTTATCCATATCTCCTAAAGAGATCAAAGATATGCCACACATTAGCTTTCTGTCCCTGGAGTAAGAAAAAAACAGCATAAACTTTGAAATTTGAAAAGTTTGGTTTCACATCCTGGCATTGATTTTTATCAAATGGAACTACATTTTTGTTTTCAATGGGGCTTTAGGGGTAAAATAATGCTGAGAGGGAAAAAAGGACACAAAAGAGTGCATTCTGTATGGTTCTATTTTTATGATGCTCTGGAAAAAACCGAATGCATCAAATATCTGACCTTGATCTAATCATGTTAATTCACTGAGCCTAATTACTTTCTTTTAAAGTGGGACAAATAACCACTGCAGGTGTTATTTTGGGAATTAAAATGTATATAATAGCATCAAACACAAAACCTAATCCACATTAGAAGATGAATTAATGCCCCTCTATGTCTTTTGCTTTATTTTTCTGTTGCTTTACATGATAAATATCAGACATTTGTGGAGTTAATGTCTGTTATTACTTGTTATCTGCGTGACACAGATATGAAAGCAGACTTTATTTAAATGTTATTATTTTATCTGGATTTTTAAAACTGCAGGTTTATTTTGTACAAGGAAACATTTTTGAAAACAGTATGTCTCTTGGTACTATTTATATACCTGAAGAAATATGATTTTACATTGAAGGTACAAATTTATAATTTTTTAATAAGATGTTTATATTGTGGTTTCTTGGGATTATGCAAAACTAGGCCAAATCATTCATTCAACTGTCTTCTACTTCTAATTATACCCAAATTCCCATCAACTGTCCAATTTTCCTGGTTTTTAGGGACAGTGTGCTGTGATTTATGAATATCCCTAGATTCCCGTTTATGCCAATTAAACACGCATACACTCATGTGATCAAGAAAGCTTAGAGAAAAAAAAACAATAAATCTGAAAGCTGGAGATACCCTCTTTCCTTTCTCCACTTCATATGTGTGAATTACAAACAAAACCTGGCTAGCTGCTTTGGAACTTTGTCCTAGGAGTTATGGAAAATATCTTTGTCGGGAACAAGAAGCATCAAATCATGTAAAGGTGCTTCTGAAAACCTGCACTCATTTTGAGATTCAAATATTTTTTAAATCTAAATGACACATAATTATTAAGCATCCATTGTTTGGTCAAATATATAAATCATATAATTTTTTTATTATAAATTGTATAATGGAAATATAGAGTGCTTATTTTGAATTTCTAGCTTCAGAAAATCATTTTCACTGTGTTGTAAATAAGAACTCAGAAATAAATCTGGCTGTGTCCAATCTAATGGAAAACTGAAACTACAGTCCCTACTTTTAAAGAAAAAAATGTTGTTCTGATCAATAAAACTAGTCCATGTCACTAAAACTAATTTCAAAATAACTCATGTTCTTTTTAAAAGATTTTATCTATTTAAGAAAGAGAGAGAGAAAAAAAAAACATGAGCAGGGAGGAGCAGAGGGACAAGCAGACTCCCCGCTGAGCAGGAAGGTTGATCCCAGGACCCCAAGATCATGACCTGAGCAAAAGTCAAATGCTTAGCCAACTGAGCCACCCAGGCGCCCCATAGTAACTCAAGTTCTTTACGGTTATCTTCTGAATTCCAGAAAGGGTAAGACATGGCTGCAGCAATACTAATTTATTCATCCTTTCCTCTCTCTCCATCCAAAGTCCTTTAAAAAAAAAAAAAGATTTTATTTACTTGAAAGAGAGAGCACGAGCAGGAGGAGAGGTAGAGGGGCCCTGCTGAGCAGGGAGCCCAACACAGGGCTGGATCCCAGGACTCTGAGATCAGGACCTGAGCCTAAGTTAGCCATTTAACCTGAGCCACCCAGTGCCTCACTCCCAATCTTTGGCTAAAATTAGGTAAGTCATAACACTGAGTGCAATGATATTGGGTAAGAACTCTCTTTTTTTTTTTTTTTTTTTTTAAGAGAACTCCCTTTTATGTATCCAAAATAATGGGGCAGAATTTCCTGTGATTCAAAAAATGGCTCTAAACATATCTCAAAAGAGAGTCAGAGAGTACTCAAAGTCATGATGTATTTGTATTCATATTTTTTGGAGGCATTAAAACCCTAGGTCAAATCTAGCTTTTAAAGTATACATATCAATAGCACACACAGTTGTTTTTTGTAGGTTAATAATAAATGTGACATTAAAGGTGATCATTATGCAATGTGCTTAGCAGGATATTAAAGTACTAGGGATATAGAAAACATGCCATCCATGCTTCTGTTGACATTAATGTTAATTATAACCAATTAATTACTTTGAAGTTATCAATTGTGTATCTGCATTTGCAACTAAAGAAGAATTGGGGAAGTAAAATCAGACTATTTTAACAAAGAAAATAATAAAATAATGTAAATAAAATAGGTGGCTAATAATAAACCAGAAACCAATGAATTCCTTATGTTACAGAAGAAAGCCACATAGAGACTATAAATTCTCAGCCACATATGAGCTTAAAGTATCAATAGATCTAGAGCAACTTCTTTTTTTTATTTATTTTTATTTTTATTTTTTATTCTTATGTTAATCCCCATACATTACATCATTAGTTTTAGATGAAGTGTTCCATGATTCATTGTTTGTGCATAACACCCAGTGCTCCATGCAGAACGTGCCCTCTTTAATACCCATCACCAGGCTAACCCATCCTCCCACCCCCCTCCCCCCTAGAAGCCTCAGTCTGTTTTTCAGAGTCCATCGTCTCTCATGGTTCGTCTCCCCCTCCGATTTCCCTCCCTTCATTCTTCCCCTCCTGCTATCTTCTTTTTTTTTTTTTCTTAATATATATTGCATTATTTGTTTCAGGGGTACAGATCTGAGATTCAACAGTCTTGCACAATTCACAGAGCTCACCATAGCACATAGCCTCCCCAGTGTCTATCACCCAGCCACCCCATCCCTCCCACCCCACCCCCCACTCCAGCATATCTGAACATGAAGGGAGGTTTATCTTCCAGACAGCAATTAGGCAATCACTGGTTTAAAAAAAAAAAAAAAAGAAATCTTGGAAATTGATAGGTAATTAGAAGAGATAAAAGGATTAGCAGGTTTTAGAGGAGAGAGAAAATAAATGTGATCATTAGAGATGGTTAGGTTAAATATGGATGAGTAAATAGGGTTTTAATGAATCCATATGCCATAGATTTCCCACTAATTAGGAAATTAACAAAGTTGACCAGATAAAATGTGTGAAATTTAGAAATCTTTCAAAATTACTTCAGAAGTGTTGTTACCAGAGAAAACTTTTTCTGAATTATACAAAAATATGTATGTACCTCATTAGGGCAGGCTTCTCCTGTTGGCTTATGGTTCTTTTGTGATGGTGTCTAGGTAGGTGGTTCTCAAACTTTAATATGTGTAAAAATCCCGTGGAGAGCTGGATAAAATGTAGCTCCTGAACCTCACTCCCAAGTTCCTGATTCAGGGGGGCTGGGATAGGGCCAAGAATCACTTTTCTAATGAGTTCCAGGTGATGGTGATACTGCTTGTCTTGGGACTAAGTTTTGAGAACCACAGTTTTGGAGTCTTTGTAAACAAAGTACCTAGCCTCTGCGACAAGAACACAAAGAAGATAAACCCCACAAAGCAAGGTTGAGGTCACAATAATCTAACGAAATTTGATAGTAGAATGGCAGAAACAGCCCTGCAAAGATTTTTTTCCACTCCAACGTCACCTTGAAGTTAGTCTCCAATTTACAAAAGCATTGGCTCTTGTGTAAAACACTTATGCAGAATTTAACTCAGTTTACTATCTTGCTCCAACAATCTATAATGTTTATTTTTGGAACAATTAAAAATGATCTTGCTGTAACACAGTCTTCCTACTGTGTATGAAACAACTGGTTTATAGGTTTTTTTGTATCCTATGTTTTCTCTCTCAATTTGGGCAGAGAAATAAGCTGATGTCAGCCAAAACATTTCTAACCTATCAAATTATTTTTTAAGAACTTAGATGTTTATAAAAGAAAAATAACAATCTTGGAAGGATAATTTCTACTTTATAAATAAATATGATCACTTGCTTTTTCACTTTATTTTTACACTTTTATTAGTTATATTTTTATTGCTCTTTGGAGATTCTCAGTGACAACTCAGGAGTAAAGGTAATATGAAAACCCCTTCATGACACAAGGCATTCACTATTCTTAACAGAGGAAAAGTGTTAATGTGTTAAAGCTGAGAATGAGACAAAAAGAGTCAAGTTCCTTGTTCAGATACATTGGTTCTAACTAATGAATACACGTTACACAAAATAGCTTCTGGCCACCTAATCAGTATCCCCCTTTGTTTCAGCCTATTCTAACGGAATTGAGTCCATGTCAGCACTATGCACTTTAAAAGATGGAGAAGACTCATTCAGATGAATTGTAGCAAGGATCACAAGCGGCACCACTGCCCTTTCCCTATGCTCTGTCCCTAGGGTAAAGCATTTACCTGGCCCAGCCATTCTCACTCAAAATGAATATGGCGGGGACAGATCACAAATTAATGAGCACTCTTAGATTACAAATGGTTGCTTCAGGGAATCTCACAGGGATCTAATCAGATTTCAGAAAATAGTCATTCTGTCCTCCCAATGAATTGTGAGTGTTCCAGAAGATTGGGTTCACTCATTTCCTATGTCTGTGCTCTCATAGGCCCAAAAGACTTTTGTTCACGAGAAACAGATTTTCTCATAAATGTTAAATCTGAACTGGGAGTTTTTCTTTCATTAGCTCATTTCCTCTTAAGAACCAGTCAGTGGAGAATTAATGGCTCAACTACTTTATTATATGATCCTTGAAGCCTGGCTTTCTTATTCATTTTAAAGCAAAAAGTATCCAATACCTAACCTGAACATATTCAACATTGATTATAATTCTCATTATCTAAAGGTTGATAACCATAAAAGATATTTTGTGGAAAAGTGCTAATAAACATGATCAAAGCCTCATAGTCTTCCCTTCTGTTTTCTAGTTTCTTTATTTCACCAAGATTAAATAATCACAGGATTTTTAAAAATTTATATTTAAATTCCAGTTAACAGACAGTGTAATATTAATTTCAGGTGTAGAATTTAGTGATTCATTACTTCCATACATATGGTGCTCATCACAAGTGCACTCCTTAATCCCCATCACTTGTTTCACCCATTTCCCCTCTGGTAACCATCAGTTTATTTTCAAGAGTCAAGAGTTTTTCTTGGCTTGCCTCTTTTTCCACCCCCACCCCCCATGTTCATTTGTTTTGCTTCTTAAATTTCACATGTGAATGAAATCATATGGTATTTGTCTTTCTCTGACTTACTTCGCTTAGCATGATACTCTCTAGCTCCATCCACATCATTGCAAATGTCAATTTTATTCTTTTTTTATGTCTCAGTAATATTTCATTGTACATATATACCGCATCTTCTTTATCTGTTCATCAGTTGATGGACATTTGGGCTCTTTCCATAATTTGGCTATTGTTGATAATGCTGCTATAAACATTGGGGTGCATGTATTCCTTTAAATTAGCATTTTTGTATTCTTTAGGTAAATACCTAGTAGGTGCTGGAAAAATGTCCCTTCATGTCTTCTGTCCATTTTTTAACTGGATTATTTGCTTTTTGGGGCTACTGAGTTATGTAAGTTCTTTATATATTTTGTATACTAACCTTTATTAGATATGTCATTTGCAAATATATTCTCCCATTTTGCAGGTTGCCTTTTAGTTCTGTTGATTGTTTCCTTCACTGTGCAGAAGTTTTTTTTGATGAAATCCCAATAGCTTATTTTTGCTTTTGCTTCCCTTGCCTCAGGAGACATATCTACTAAGAATTTGCTACAGCCAATGTCAAAGAGGTTATTGCCTGTGTTCTCCTCTAGGATTTTGATGGTTTCCTGTCTCACATTTAGGTCTTCCATACATTTTTAATTTATTTTTGTGTATAGTGTAAGAAAGTGATCTAGTTTCATTCTTTTGTATGTTGCAGTTCAGTTTTCCCAATACCATTTGTTGAAGAGACTTTTTTCCATCGGATATTCTTTCCTGCTTTGTTGAAGATTAACTGACCATATAGTTGTGGGTTCATTTCTGGGTTTCCTATTCTGTTCTATTGATCTAGGTGTCAATTTTTGTTCCAGTATCATACTGTCTTGATCACTATAGGTTTGTAATATAACTTGAAATCCTGAATTGTGATGCCTGTAACTTTGCTATTCTTTTTCAAGGTTGCTTTGGCTATTCGGGGTATTTTGTGGTCCCATACAAATTTTAGGATTATTTGTTCTAGCTCTGTGAAAAATGCTGGTGGTATTTTGATAAGAATTGTGTTAAATGTGTAGATTGCTTTGGGTAATATAGACGTTTTAGCAATATTTGTTCTTCCAATCCATGAACATGGAATGTTTTTCCATTTCTTTGTATCTTCGTCAATTTCTTTCATAAGTGTTCTAAAGTTTTCAGCATACAGATCTTTTACCTCTTTGGTTAGGTTTATTCCTAGGTATTTTATAGTTTTTGGTGCAATTGTAAATGATATTGATTTCTTGATTTCTTTTTCTGCTGCTTCATTATTGGTGTAAAGAAATGCAACAGATTTCTGTATGTTGATTTTATATCCTGTGACATTGCTGAATTCATGTATCAGTTCCAGCAACTGGTGATGTCTTTCTGGTTTCCTACATAGAGTATCATGTCATCTGCAAATAGTGAAAATTTGACTTCTTCCTTGCCGATCTGGATGCCTTTTATATCTTTTTGTTGTCTGATTGCTGTGGCTAGGACCTCTAGTACTATGTTCAATAACAGTGGTGAGAGTGGATATCTCTGTCTTGTGCCTAACCATAAGGGAAAAACTCTGTTTTTCCCCCATTGAGGATGATATTAGCTGTGGGGTTTTCATATATGGCCTTCATTATGTTGAGGTTTATTCCCTACTTTGTTGAGGGTTTTTATCATGAATGGATGTTGTACTTTGTCAAATGCTTTTTTTGCATCTATTGAAATTTGATCATATGGTTCTTATCCTTTCTTTTATTAATGTGTATCATGTTGATTGATTTGCAAATATTGAACCATGCTTGCAGCGCAGGAATAAATCCCATTTGATTGTGGTGAATGATTCTTTTAATGTACTGAGAATTTTTGCATCCATGTTCATCAGAGATACTGGTCTGTGGTTCTTTTTTAGTGGAATCTTTATTTGGTTTTGGTATCAGGGTAATACTGGTCTCATAGAATGAATTTGGAAGTTTGCCTTCCATTTCTACTTTTTAAAATAGTTTGAGAAGAATAGGTATTAACTCTTCTTTAAATGTTTGGTAGAATTCACCTGTGAAGCCATGTGGTCCTGGACTTTTGTTTATTGGGAGATTTTTGATTACTGATTCAGTTTCTTTGCTGGCTATTGGTCTGTTCAAGTTTTCTATTTCTTCCTGTTTCAGTTTTGGTAGTTCATATGTTTCTAGGAATTTATCCATTTCTTCCAGATTGTCTTTGTTGGATATAGTTGTTCATAATGTTCTCTTATAATTGCTTGTATTTCTGTGGCTTGGTTGTGATTTCTCCTGTCTCATTTGTGATTTTATTTATTTGGGTCCTTCTCTTTTTTTTTTTTCATAAGTCTGGCTAGGGGTTTATCAATTTTATTAATTTTTCACAGAACCAGCTCCCAGTTTCATGGATCTGTTCTATTGTTTTTTCCATTTCTATATCATTTATTTCTGCTCTAATCTTTATTATTTCCCTTCTTCTGCTGGCATTAGGCTTCATTTGTTGTTGTTATTGTTGTTGTTGTTTCTAGCTCCTTTAGGTGTAAGGCTCGGTTGTTTCTTTGAGATTTTTCTTGCTTCTTAAGGTAGGCCTGTACTATAATATACTTCTCTCTTAGGACTGTTTTTGCTGCATCCCAAAGGTTTTGGACCATCATGTTTTCATTATCATTTGTTGCCATGTATTTTTTTAAATTTCTTCTTTGATTTCCTGGTTGACCCATTCATTGTTTAATAGCATGTTGTTAAACCTCCATGTATGTGTGGTCTTTCCAAATTTTTTCTTGTGGTCAACTTCAAGTTTCATAGCATTGTGGTCAGAAGATACGCATAGTGTGATTTCAATCTTTTTGCCCTTGATGAAGCCTGATTTGTGACCTAGCATGTGATCTATTCTAGAGAATGTCCCATGAATCATCAATAATCATATTTTTAAAATAATACCAAATGAAGTAATTAACTTGCTCAAGGTCTCAAAACTTTTAATGACTGATCCATGATTCAAACACAAATTATTTTTATTCTGAAATGCATATTTATATAAACACTACTAAAGGCTATTTTCAAGACTTCAAGGCTGTGTGTGTGTGTGTGTGTATATATATGTATATATATATATACATATATATATATAGTTGAAGTGAGGAGGTACCTCTGGAATATAGAAGACCTCTCACTATCAAATATCTCTTCCATGAGTCTATGGTAATTTGAAAATTTATCTTTCAAACTACATTTTTGATTAAATCTTTTCCCTTACTTTATGCCTATTAGAGGCAATAAATTACATCTTATATATTAATTTGCTCTCTATTATCACCTAACTCTTCCTTTCCTCTTATGGATTTTTTTTCTCCTTGTTTAAGGAAGACTTCTAGCTGGACTTTTGTTTCCACCTTTCCCTGCTTTCCTCTCCTTAGATCAGGAGCTGACAAACCCTTCACGTGAGGCCTCTCAGCAGAGAAATGAGCCCAGAGAGGGCCGGTCTCTAGTCTTGTACCCACCCAACCCTCACCCAGAACAGCTCTGCCATTATCTGCTTCAAGTATTGAGTAACAGTATCTGGCATATTAAATCTTTCTCCTTCTACTACCTCCTTTGTCTCTGCTTAAATGGCTAGAAGTAACCTTATGTTATTTTGTTCCAAATATTCTTGGAATCTTCTAGAGTGGCCAGAATTCATTGGCTGGGCAGTCCTTTGCACTGATGAACCATATAACGGAGCCTCTGGGCCTTTTCTCTGAAACATTTTCTCCAATGGTTTTGCTAATCATAACACTCATCCTCTTGTTGTCTCTTGAACCAAGAAAGATAGGGTCATACTCCACAGAGTGACCAAAATTTATCTTATAATGAGCTTCTGCAAGCTAATTTATAACAAAATCTAAGGTTTTATTAACATTCTTTTCCAGAAATAGCTTTCTTCAATATTATCATTTCAGTAGTTACTGCTTTCCCCTTACAATTAAACTTTAGACAACTAATATTTTTTAAATATCTTTTGGGGGTTATAATTTAACTTTTAAAACAACTTTGAAAGGTAGACTTTATCATATTCATTTTTCAAGTAAAGAAGTTAAGAGAGTTTAATTTCCCCAAGGCAACACACACATACAGAGCTTTGATGAACAACCAGGACTGGATCATAGTAATATTAGTTCCATATACTTTCTCCTACATCATGTTTAAAGTTGCTTTGCAAAAAATAACTTAAGATTTTGATCCCAAAACTTGCAGATTATTACTTAAGGATGTCTACACCCAAAATCAGTTGCATTTTAAGAGAAATGGATGATTTAAAATAAAAGATTTAAACTGGAGAAATATTATTAACTGAAGAGGAACCCCAAGAAAAAACATAAATTACTAGATTAATAGGAAAACAAAAGACTGCTCAAACATAAAGAAATGAAAAATGTATAAGTCAGGGCAAGAAACACTTTATGACTCATCTTTTGACTCACTCTCAAGTAGTACAAAAAATCTTCTAACTTGATATGTATAAAAGGTACAGGGTATTCATTTAAGAAAGGGAATTTTGAAATCTTACAAAACTAAAATACTTTAAAATATATAGCACAAAATAAATTGGAAAATAAGTTGGCTAAGTTTCCTGTCTTTGAAAAAACTTTAGGAAAATTGATCTACATACATCCAAAAATAGAAAAAAAATACTGCCATTTAATTAAAAATTTGAAAAACATATTTGATAACAAAATGAAAAATCTAAGCAAAACATTTATTGAAAATTATTAGGAGATTAGAATAAGAAATGTTTCTAAGGGCACGTTATATCTTCATTGTCTTTCACTTGGTAATGCATAATTATATCTTTGACAAACTTACTTTGCAATAAACCAATTGCTAGTTCTTAGTGTCATCAGACATTAGGTTTATCAATAATGCTTTGAAATAGTCCCATATACCAAACTGTAGTTTAAATGGATTAAATTTGATTGTTTCAACATCTCTAAGATATTAATTGACACCAGTATGTCTTTAGCATTTTGGAAACAGTTTCTAACTCTTTACATAAAGACGAGGAAGACAAAACACCCTCATTGGATTTTAAGAAGTCAGGACATGTTACAAATCTAACAAGTCAGCTCCCTGTGTATCCACAATACTTCTCACTGAAGGCTGGTGTCTGGAATTCTATTATTACAGATGGTTTATGTGGTATGAGTTGTCTATATCTAGGTTATGTTATATCAGTTATGATTCTTGGGCTTTAACTAAAATTTAAAAACATTTATTTAGAAAGGGATATACAGGGTTTAGATGTCTGACAGAACAGACGTGAAAAGTGAATCAATTCGCAGTTCAGAAAGATCAACTAACAAAGCAGATCTGTCAGAAATGGGCTAGTCCGGACATCACAGCCATCACCAGACTTCGATGCTTCTGCCACTGGACACATCTCTGCTGCTGTCACCAGTGGATTATCCACTTGAGCTTCACCCCCCAGCAATGAGCCATGATTGGGACTTAAGCCTTAGCTCCCACAGGAAAAGCAGCAGGAGGGTTCTGCTTTTCTGGATCCTGTAGTGAAAGGCAGGTCATTTCCTGTGTATCAGTCAGGACTCAGTCAGAAAAAGAGAACCCTCTCTAAGTGTTTCAATCGGAAGAAATTCAATAAAAAGAACTAACTAGGTGCTTGTGAAATCATTAGAAAAGCTTCCAGTCCTCAGATTTTTGCTAGCCTTTCGACATGCTGGATGTAGTTAATGCTGCTTTGGTCAAAAACTATGAGACTGTTTATTAGCAATAGCCACCTTTGCATTTCAGCCCCCAAAATGTATGATTTGAGGTGGAATGATTGGAGATTGCTGTAAAACTTCATTTTGACAAAGGCTGTGGATTTGCCTGCTGCTGCTAGAAGGAGGATAATGACTTTTGCTTCATGTCTACCTTCCAAGATTTTGTGTGAATGCCTAATTGGCCTGGTCTAACCACAACTCTGTTGACAAAGAAGTCTCCAAATTGTAGTTCCCAAGTTTTCTTTGATTCTAGGATGGGCACAGAAGGGGGTGAGTGTATTGCTGAGTGCCAACCCATAGTTCTGTGTTCCTTCACAGAGACTAGATATATAGATATAGATAGCATCATCTCCAAATAGAAAGATAGATTCCACGCTAGAGCAAAAGGCCACAGAAACACACATCACAATGTAATCTTCATCTAATGTATATTTTCTAAACAGATGAGAGTCAATATCCAATAAAAGTTGATTTTTTAAGTTACCAGTTAATCTATTTAAACCATTTTCAGACATAATTTTCAGCACATATACTATGGTTCTATGTAAGTACTATTTCTTCTAATATGATTGGTATGTATTAGTATAACTAGGGAAAACAATAGTGAAAAATACAAACATACCCACTCTCTCTTGTTCTCTTCTATCCATTATATGCAAAGATTGCTCTTGGATCTTTGGCTGCGCCTTCAAATCATATTCTTATATTTGTTACATTTGGGACATGTGTTCTGCCAGAGATAAGCTATTTATTTCACGGCTTCCCTGAGGCAACCGTACTTGAATTATTTTAAACTCACTTTCAACTATACAGGAATTGGCTTTTCTTTGCCTGCAAAACTAACCATTCTAGACAACCACGGTTTTTCAGAAAACCATTCAGAACACCAAACCAATCCAAGGGATCCTATTGCCTTAAACCTCACTGTAAGCTCCTTGCAAAGTTTGAAAACCATCTTATTCAAACTTTCACCAACATAGAGACCACACATAGTAGGCACTTAATAAATAGTTGAATGAATGAATCGGTGACAGTAGATTAGCTATAGCCAGGACTTGATCATTGGTTGATCTGTATTTATCATTTTATGTAACATAACTCCAGATATAAAAACACATATGACATGAATCCAAAAAAATTTTTTAAGAAAAGTGTACTTTCAAATTTTTGTTTTTAGTAACTTTCTATTGTAGGTTAAATTATTTTGACTTATTTTTTTCATAACAGTATGAATTATTCCTTTTACTTCTTCAGTTCCCACAAATGTTATTGCTACTTTGGCAATCACCTTCTATGATAAATTGTAAGCACTGAAACTCAAATTACTTCTCAAATTATCTGATCTTAAATCTGAAGGCCCAGGGAGATATTTATTATTTTAGAGTGAATCATCTCCAAGATGAAATTCTCTGGTTTCCTCCCAGGTTCTAAGACCTAAATAAATCATTAATTCAATAAAAATGCAAAATAAAATCACAAATTAAAAAACATTTTTCCTTGAATCTGAGTCAGTTTTATTATATAGATAATAACCTATGATCTAAGACTCTTTGACTTCACTAATGCTGATCATTTCTTAAATGATAATAAAGTAAATAAATTCCCTAAGGGGTAATTTTATTTCCAAATTGACTAGCATTTAGCAAATCTTACCCATAACCAGCTAGCCTTAACATGAAAAAAAAAAAAAAAAAAAAAAGAAACTCTATGTTCTATAAAACCTCGGCTGAATTGTTTAACAAAAATGTTGTCTTATAAACTTATCAACAATAGAAATTGGATAATGAGAAAAACAATCAAATAGTTATCAACAAATGGAGCAATGCAATCCTCATAAAAATACCAGCAGGAAAGAAACTGCCAAGCCGATTCAAAAATTCATATGGAAATGCCAAGGAAATATATATGTATCTCACCTTAATAATAATGCTATCTTCTGATCCATGGAAATGGTATAATTCTCCAATTGCATTGTCTTTAACATCTCTCAGCAATGTTTGGTAGTTTTCAATGTGTAAGTATTAAACATTTTTGTCAGATTTATCACTATTTCATATTTACTGATGATACTGTAATTATTTTTGTTATTTTCATTTCTATTTCTAAATGCTTTTACCTATTTTATAGTAATAACAATAATTTTTGTATATTGATTTTATATTTTCCAAGCTTGCTAAACTTCTTATTGGTTCTAGGAGCTTTTTTATAGATTCCATAGAATTTCTACATAGATGATTATGTCCTCTTTGAATCTCATTTTTTTCACATTCTTTCTTTTACTTGTCTTATTGTGGTGGCTAGCACCATTTGTAGAATATTAACTACACATGGTGAGAGCAGATATCTCTGCCTTGTTTCTAATCTTAGGGGGAAAGTATTTAATCTTTCATCATTAAGTAGGATGTTAGCTATGTGGTTTTTTTATAGATACCCTTAATCATATTGAGGAAGTTCCTTCCTATTCCTATTTGCTGAGTTGTTGCTTTTTTGCTTTTGTTTTTTCTCAGAAATGGATATTGGGTTTTGACAATTAACTATCTCTGCATTTAATATTTATTTATATATTTATTTAAATATTCTATATTTAAGCTTTCTTTTTTTTTTTTTTGGTCTGTTGATATGGTAAATTACATGGATTGATTTTCAAATGTGAACACAACCTAGTGTTCCTGGGTTAAATGTCATTTAGTAGTGAAATATTAGACCAAGCACTAAAAGGGTTTTTCTCTGAAAATGCTGACACCAAAACAATAATTATTTTTTTAAATTTAGTAACTTCAATGAAATGCTATTGCAATATGACTGTGTTAGTCATTTGGGGCTGCAATAACATAACACCAGAGATGAATTGTGTATGCACAACACAGAAATTTATTGCTCACAGTTTTGGAGCCAAGGAAGTCTAAGATCAAGTTGCCAACAGATTGTGTTTGGGGAGAGCCCCCATATTTGGCTCATAGATCGCTCCTCCTCACTGTGTCCTCACATGGCCAATGGGGCAAAGGAACTCTTTGGGATTTCCTTTACAAAAGCACTAATCCACTAATCCCATTCCTGAGGGCTCTGCCTTATGACCTAATCATCTCCCAAAGGTCCCACCCCCAAATGCCATCATACTGGGGATTAGATTTCAACATATGAGTTTTGGGGAGGACACAAACATTAAGGCTATAGCAGCACAATGGCAATCCTACAGCTTTATCCATGACATATAATACCATGTATAATATGACCCAACCATACAGGCTGGGCAAGAATTCTCACCTCTCTTAATTAACTATGCCCACAGTCTTTCCCTTTCTATCATATCTACTTTACGTTTATCAAAGAAGATAAATGAAAATTAAAAGGAAAACAGAAAACTTTTGAAGTTAAAAATAACTTTTAGATTTGCTTCCATGAAATAATATTTTTCTGGGGCGCCTGGGTGGCTCAGTCGTTAAGCATCTGCCTTCGGCTCAGGTCATGATCCCAGGGTCCTGGGATCGAGCCCTGCATCCAGCTCCCTGCTCAGCTGTAAGCCTGCTTCTCCCTCTCCCACTCCCCCTGCTTGTGTTCCCTCTCTCGCTGTGTCTCTGTCAAATAAATAATAAAATCTTAAAAAAAAAAAAAAAAGATTATTTTTCTGATGTTGATAGTGGCTTATTCAGTTAACTCAAAATATAAATGCATAAAATATTTTCTTTAAATGGAAATTCTTGGCTGAAGAATCTGAATGCCTAAGCTAACCCTTTCATCACTACTGAAAAAACAAACAAACAAACAAACAACATTTTCCCTCACTGTCTATGAGTAACATCACCTTTGGAGAGAAAAACCAGCATATACCATATACAGAAGCATGTATGGGAGGTTAAAAATAACATATGTAGGGATCATGCAATGTTGCTACTTTTAGCTCCCAAATAATTATGGTTTAGTGGATACTAATACAGCTTTATACAGGAATATCTACTGAGAACTAGCTGTTTTAAAATTGGAAGGGATTCCCTTCTGAACAGTAGAAGAGAAGACAGACAACTTCTTTTGATGGAAGGAATAATGGTAAAAAAAAATAGATGACACCCATGCAAATTGTCTTATTAAGGCTGCGAGAGAAACTAAATACTGAGACTTACCTTCTTTACTTCTCCATTGCTTCTCCCCCTGATTACATTTCCTTAAAATGGAAGGGTACCCTTGCCAGTTATGTAAGCCAGCATCTGGTCCTGCATACTACCTCTAGCAGACAACTTCACCCAGTTTCCATGGCGCTAAATGGCAATGTTAAGTGAACAAGAACCCTCCTTCTTCCTACTTCTCCATTCCTTCAGCAAGCTCTGGGGAGCCATTTAGGAAAAGCCACTTTTAGGGATGCTAAGACCAAATATGCTTATTAGAAAGAGAGAGGGAGAGACATATATACAGAGAAGAAAATGTTTGTGAGTAGTTGAAATATGGTGATAAGATTTCTCTTCTGTTCATACTTCCTATGTAGGATTTATTCACTATGAACGGTCACCTCACACCTACGAAACAATACTGTGACTAGAATAGAGGAAAGCCAGCTCATTTGGGAGGGTGGATATGATGCTGTTGATCACCCTTCCCTTCTCTGGACTTGGAGGTAAAATTTTCAGTTTGCCTTTTCTTTCATGCTGGTACTGTCTTATTAAGAAAACAACAATCGAGTGTCAAAATGGTCCCGTGTCTTTGGGGGAGAAGGGAGAGTGGTTGTGTGGATACTACATCCTCTTATAGGCACCATAGCAACAGTTTTGTTTGAAAGTAGAAGTTACTCATAAAAGAATTTCCATTATTTTCTTTGCAATGTGTAGAGGGGTAAAATAAAATTTGGAATTCTTGGGTTTGATTCATATATATCTGAGTTTGCTGAGATCAGTTGGTAAAGAAGGCTAGACAATATTGTATTTGTAGGGACGGCTGAGGTGTTCCCTCGGAAAGAACTTATCCACAAGGGGAAAAGTAACTGGCCTAGGAAGAAGACTGACCTTATTTGCCAGAGGTCAGAAACTGTTATGAAATCATGCCTCACTATGGCATTGGGAGTTGCCTTATGTGACGCCAAGGGACTTAATACATGTTGGCCCATATTTTATCTAATGGTTATATTTTATTTGCAGTATTCGTAGTACTTTCAGAAAGGGAAGTTCTACCACCAATGAAAATGTGGTTTCTTCTTTGAAGGCACTGTTTTTGTGTGCATAGGTTGTCTTCTGGCTTCCAATAGTACAATGATCCACATAACTGTATCAAAAAGGGCATTTTCCATGAAAAACTGCCATTTGATATTCACCAAGAATACTATTATTCTCAACGACATAACTACAAATATGTATATAGAGACACACACACAACACACATATATATGTTCTGAAAATGTTAGATTTGACAGGCCAGAGTTTGCTAATATAAATGGCCTTTCTTCCAGTTCTCTAGAGGACATTATGAAAATGAGATTCATCATTTTGGACTCAGAGTTTTCAAAACTATCTTCAAAGATTCAAAGTGATTTCCTTTACTTACTTCTGGAAAACTATGATCTTTAATCATAGTTTAATTTTTAATTTTTTTTTAATCTTTAATTTTTAACTTCCTCACATAGTACAGAGAAAATACTTGTGCAAAATACAATCATTTTTACTTACTTTATAAGTATTCATTTGATAACCCTTCATTTCAGATGTAGAATTACCCACTATAAAAATTCTGTAATTAGGGACGCCTGGGTGGCTCAGTCGGTTCAGCTCATAGATCCTAGGGTCCTGTGATGAAGTCCCGCATCGGGCTTGTTCCTCAGCGAGGAGCCTGCTTCTTCCTCTGCCTGCCACTCCCCCTGCTTCTGCTCTCTCTCTCTCACTCATGCTCTCTCTCACTCTGATAAACAGATAACATCTTTAAAAAAAATTCTGTAATTAGCCTAGTTGCCATTCATGTATGAGAGCAAATAAGAAGTTAGCCTCAGATATGTAGACCTCCAAAATTTATCTTTCTTTAAAATGTAACAAATAGAAATATTCACCTCAGCTGACTGACTTTTGAATAAAAAGCAGTCTTTTAAAAAATCAAATTCTCAAGAATTACGAGTTGAACAGTGAAATCAATTGAGTATATAGATTTAGACATTGAAAACTGTAAATATGTTTCTGAAGGAATTTTATTTGACAATAGTAATTTATGGGCAATGTAATTAGGGAGAAAATAAAATTAAGTGGTAAAACTATTTCAAGAGACAAAGGAAAATATTGGCTGTTTGCAGATAATATGATTGTCCACATAGGCCAACCAATAGAATCTACTACAAGTATATATAACTAATAAAAGAATTCAGTAACTTGGCTAGACTAAAATTCAATAGCAAAAATTAATAACCTTTCTGTGTCTCAGCAGTGGTCAGCTAGCACATATAAAATACTGTTCACAATGGAAACAAACAGCAGCAAATCAGCTGGGAAATGTAGATAGAAGGGAGATACGCAAGCATACTCAGCCTCTGCTTTGAGCTAGTTCTCCATGGTGTTACGTACCATATAGTATTTAGCTAGGAAGTTGTTCATGGATCTTGTAGATATAATTTATTTGTCTTACTATAAACTCCATTAAAGAGTTACATAACTTAGCAAGGGTCCACATTTTGTGTTACTGTGACATTACCCCCTAGTCTTTGCTTGATTTGTGTTATCAGCTCCAAGTTTTTGAACCACTGGGATCCCCTGAAATACATCTTTTCTTCTCAATCACATATTATTTCTTCTACCTTCATATAACCAAATAATTGTTTATTTTTTCAACTCATCCAATGGTGGTTTGTTCTCGCCATCTTGTTTTTTATCTTATAATGGTTATGCTGCTAAGGAACTCTGTACCTTTGAACAAATTCTTCAGGTACTTTTTTTTCAGTATTAAATCTGTTAATAATCAAATATGTTACTGTTAGAATTTGTTTGTAAAATTCTTTAGTTGCAAATTTTAAAAGTTTTGAAAGAATTTCCCCATTGTATTTTGGCATCCAATGCTGGAGAAGAAAATGTCTTAGAACACCATATTTACATTTTGTAATTAACTTCTTTTTAGAATGCTTTTTTGTTTATTTGTACTTTTGCTGTTTATTTGTCCTTTTAATTTTCATAGTTCAAATATGTTGCCAAAACTTTTGTCTAGGTATGGGTTTATTTCATCAATTTTTCCCTTGTAAAAACCTCTGAATCAATTCAATTGGGGACACTGGTCTTGCTTTAACTTTGGAGATTATGTGAAATGTGCTAATCTATTCATTCTCTTTCTTTTTCTTTCCAAAATATCTGTTTATATGTTCTCCTTATTGCTTATCTTTCTCTAGTGGGGTTTTTTTAAAACCATTTTCTTAGAAGTCTATTTTTTATCCTTTCTGTCACTGATTTGTTTAGATTTTTAATGTCCTTAGGTTATGTGACTATGGGCAGACTAACAATTGTAACCTGGAGGATCCTAAGTACTATTGGGCTTACACTTCAGTTTTGTGTGGAAGGATGGAAGTGCAGTGGATTCTGGGTAGGCAATGACTGCTACCATTTACAAAAGCTAGGCGATTTCACACAATAAGTCCAGATTTTAGATTTCTAATAAAGACTCAAACACTTTGGGAGCAATGGGACTGTAATAGCAAAGAAAACACTGGCTAGTGTTGTAAATCTCAAGGACTAAAGCGCTCTTGAGATAAATTCTTGCTCCTGTTGGCTCTGCTTCCAGCCCTTTATGATCTTTTTTTTTTTTTTTTTTTTTTTAACACCTTCTTCACTTCTTTTCTTTAAATCACTTGGACACTGTAGGTATTTATAGGCATTACTTCTGCTGTATTTTCTCTTTCCAAATAATGCAATTTCCTCTCAACTGTTTTGTGAGATTCCTTTATCCCAGCACTTTACTTCTTTTGGGGTAGTTTCTACAATGTCACTTAAATATGGGCTCCAGATTTTAAATGCTTAAAATCAGGGTTTTTTTTCCCCCCTATACAAATAAAGTGGTAACATTACATTGTAATTACCTAAAATTTTAAATTATAATTTTATAATTTGAGTATGAAGCCTAATAAACATAACGCTTATTTTAATTGCATAATATTTACTGAAGTTAGACTATTTTTCACAAAAAATTTTTTCATATGTGTCTCTATATTGTATCTATATCCTCACCCATAGCTAATCTATGTCATCTATATCAATGCCTATTTTTGTAAATGGGAGACAATTTCAGAAGAATTCTGTTGTCAGCTATAGTTACCAGACAGTAAGGAATTACACTATCTTTTCTACTTATTCTTTTCAATAAAGAATGTCTTAGGGGCGCCTGGGTGGCTCAGTCAGTTAAGCATCTGCCTTCAGCTCAGGTCATGATCCCCCCAGGGTCCTGGGATGGAGTCCCCCATCGAGCTCCCTGCTCAGCAGGGAGTCTGCTTCTCCCACTCCCCTCCCCCATGCTCATGCTCTCTCTCTGTCTCAAATAAATAAATAAATAAATTTTTTTAAAAAAAAGAATGTCTTATAATTTGAGATATGCCAATATTGACTAGTTCTGATTTTTTTCAGTTAACAATGCATTCTAAAACACTGTTCTATGCTTTTCAAATTTGTGCTGCTTTCATTTTCTTCTCCATCCTAATGTCCATCTAATGAAAAGAATTAATATGTATGAAGTCTAAATAATAACCAGAGTAGTAATTTAGAATTCCTCTTTGTGACCAGAATACATGGTCTGAAACTCAGGGGGGTAAGAAATATTTATTTTAGATGTTGTATGTTGTAGATAAATGCTTCTGTATTTTTGTGATTTTTTTTTTCTTGATTTGAGTATAATTGACACACAATGTTATATTAATTTCAGGCATACAACATAGTGATTCTATAAGTCAATACATTATGCTATGCTTACCACAAGTGTAGCTTCTGTCTACCACCATACAGTACTATTATAATACCATTGACCATTCCCTATGCTGTACCTTTTATTCCCATGACTTATTCCTTCCTTAACTGGAAGCCTGTATCTCCTTCTCTCCTTCACCCATTTTGCCCATCCTCCCACTCCTTTCCCCTCTGGCAACTATCAGTTTGTTCTCTGTATTATAGGTCTGGTTCTGCTTTTTGTTTGCTTATTTATTTGTTTGCTTTGTTTTTTAGATTCCACATATAAGTGAAATCATATGGTATTTGTCTTTCTTTGTCTGATTTATTTCACTTAGCCATAATACCCTCTAGGTCCATCCATGTTGTCACAAAGATCTCAGTCTTTATGGCTGAGTAATATTCCACATAATATTCATATATATATAATTCATATATATTCATATTTGTGTGTACATATATACACACAATATATACATATATATATATATATCACATCTTCTTTATCTATTTATCTGTTGATGGACACGGGTTGTTTCCATATCTTGGCTATTGTACATAATGCTGTGATAAACATAAGGGTGCATATATCTTTTAAAATTAGTGTTTTTTGTTTTCTTTGGGTAAATACCCAGTAGTGGAATTATTGGATCATACAGTATTTTGACAACAATCTGCATTAATGGTTTTTATTTATATTATTCTTCTGATTTAGTCATATTTAAAGCTGATGGTATTTGAAGATGATAATGTCTTTTATATGTCTGGATTATGAACATCATAGAAATTGAAAATAATTTTTTGAAGGTACAAACATGCTGAGTGAAAGGCATTCTGTGGGTCATTTACAGTTACTCTTCAGCTACTATTCTAGAAATAAGTTGATTTTTAATTTTTTTTTAAGATTTTATTTATTTATTTGACACAGAGAGAGAGAGAGAGGCAGAGAGCAAGCACAAGCAGGGGGAACGGCAGGCAGGGGAGAAAAGGGCTCCCCACTGAGCAAAGAGCCTGATGTGGAGCTCGATCCCAGAACCCTGTGATCATGACCTGAGCCGAAGGCAGCTGCATAACTGACTGAGCCACCCAGGCGCCCCAATAAGTTGATTTTTAAATGAAGCCAATTCTTCTCAGGCTTTAGAGTACTGTGACTTTCTTCATCCTTCAGTAAAACCAGTGATGTGTTCAGAAGAAATAAATACTTGTAGTTTAAGTAAAACACAAAACTTTGTGATGATAAAGTGCTGTATAACAAGAATCTTTTAACGGTAATGATATTTCAAATAAAACTATTTAAGAAATATATGTATCTTAAAAAAACATGTTTTGTTCCATAAAAGACATGATCCAATCCAGTACAGTTATGCATTATTCTTACTTACACTAGCCCTCTGCTTTGCCTCTGTAGGAGGCAGAACTTTTCATATTTTAGGAAATTATGATAGGAAAAAATTAGAGTCAAAGTTATTTAAATGCTCTTTAAGCCTTTATCAAAATGACATTGTTCATTAAACTGAACATTTCCTAATCGAATAATTCTATTTTCCTTACTAAACCACTTCTTTCCAGATATTTAATAATTTTATTAATAACTTAATAATTCTATTTTTTTTTTGCCAAGCTACTTCTTTCCTCCTCCCCTTAAAATCATACAGCAATCTTTAAAAAGATTAGAGCATTTTTAAGTGAAATTTATGGGGGTATGGTTATCATATAAGAAAACACTCCAATTTTAAATGTACATTGTGATGCATTTTGACAAATCTATACACTCAAATAATTATCAGCATAATCAAGATACAGGCTATTTCCATCAGTGAAAGATTTCCTTTGTTTGCCATTCTTGGTAATTGTTAATAGGGTTGTTATAGACATTCACAAATTTCACAGATGCTTTTATTTTGACTAAGCAGGTATAAAAGTTTCTGTGTGACATAATTTCACTTTCTCAGTTCATAGTGCTATATAATCTGTAGCTCTGACAGAATTGGGTAAATCACTTTATGCCAATTGAAGACAGTGAGATGCACCCTGGGGTAGGTCTTTCTTGTGTCCTGTCATCTCGAATACTACTGACAGCATTTATCTTTCATGGCTATCATTCATATTTTGAATAAACATTTTAAGAACGTTTATTTCTCTGAATTCCTTTTATAACATTCTACACTGTCCTGGAGATATTGTAGAATCACTGTTACCTTCATCAACACTATGAAGTAAAAATGAATGGAATGATAGTAAAAAAAAGTCTCAAATTAACTAATTTCTGAATTATCCATATAGTAAATAATATCTGTATCTAAATATTATAAAATGAGGAAGTTCTAGGGTTAAATAAAGAAATATATTATTATAAAATGTAGCAGGATGTAACTAATAAAGACTCCATAAACTATGATTAAACTTTCTAGTTCCATTCTGACAAAAAGTTATAATTTATATCACCCTTTGGATGAATTGCATTTGTAACCAAATTAGGTGGAAATATATAATGATTATAACTTAATGTGTATGTTGAACATTTGACAAAACTTTCTTTTGGGGAATAAAAGCTAGTCTCTTTCATTTTTCCTTTAAAATAATTTAAAACAAATAGCTAACAATAACTTCCACTCGAAATCAAAGTTCCATTTAAGTGCCCTAAACAAAATAGATAGTAATATGATGAGGTACATGTGCTGGGTTTTAGTAAGTTCAATGTGAAAAATATGCTTTGAGAGACCTTCAGGTAGTAATCACCCTCTAGCACCATGTGAAGTGTCATTATTTGGAGCAGAAAGCGTTCCTGGGAGCTAAGAACTCTGAGGCAAACTCCTGGATTTGCCACAGTCTTTAAATGTTAGTCTCACAAGTTGAGGAAAGTGCTGTTGAATGTATGTTGGCAAATTCAGAGTTGTTCAAAATTCAGCTCACTATAATTGATTGCTCCTTTATTATTGGCCAAAGGACTTGTAAGTTCCTTCAGATCCTCCAAAACAAGGAGTGTGGGGCACTTCCAGTTTTAACATGCAACCCCACTTAAAAGGAGCCCATTTTCAGCCCCTTTATTTGCTCTCACTGGTTCCTGTCCCGCACAATCTGACAGTCATCATCACCTCCAGCAGCATCACTCCAAGTGCCAAAAGACAACAACAGGGTGCTGCCAAAAGGTGTCCCTCTCAGGAGTCTCTAGGACCTGCAGGTGAAAGAAGGGCATGCCTTGTTAATCTGTTGGTAACCCTTTTATTGACATCCTGCTGTGGCTGGCCACACTACTGTTGTGTAGGGGCTTTGCTGTACCTTTCCTATGCTCCTGTCTACACTCCAGGCAGAAGTCATATCAAGCCTTATTCTAATGCTAATGGACTGGCTAGGTGGCAGAACCACACGGTCACTGTGTCTTTTTGTGCATTTATTATTATTATTGTTGAAGGATAATTAGTTTTGTTGTTCTTCTCCCAGTTTTATTATGATACAATTAACATGCATCACCGCATAAGTTGAAGGTGTACGGAATAACAGCTTGACTTACATATATTACGAAACAATTACTACAGTAAGTTTAGTTAGCGTCGATCATCTCATATAGATACAATAAAAAGAAAGAGCAAAAAGAGAGAAAAACCTCTTTGTGCATTTAAAGTTGGATGCAAGTGTAGGTGGCACAAAGAAGCTGGATGAAATATCCTTGAGAAATCTGAGCTCTGCAGCCATGGTGGATGCGCTCAGAGCTTTCAGGGTTAGTCAAGAGCCGAATGTGGCTTTGGCACATGCCTTGTCCCCCCACAGGAGCTGCTTCTCTTCAGCACGGTGTGTGCTCTTCAATGCAATATTTCAACAACAATGCAATATTTCTGCACTAGCTTGCCACTGAATATCGCTGAAAGCCATAGGGAATTTCTCTGGAATGAATCAACCATGGTTTATTTGCTTATTGTGAAAGGCTTTTCTCATTAAAAAAAAAAAAGGTCTTCAAAATTATCTGTAATGGCTGTATTTATGTGAGTACACATGTGTGTATACATCAGTACATTTCTGCATGATTCATGCTGAAATGTTTTTTTATTTGTTTGCCTTGTCTTAACCAAGATCCATTAAGCAAAAAAGAAAGCTAAAATTGTGGGTAAAGAAGCTATTTCTGTTTGGGGGCTTATTCATTTATGTAACAGTATGAGTAAGCTGCTGACTCAGAAGACTTCATGCTTAAATGACCTTATAGAAAGATTTACACTTTTTTTTTTTTTAGATTTTATTTATTTATTTATTTATTTGACAGAGAGAGAGAGACAGTGAGAGAAGGAACACAATCACGGGGAGTGGGAGAGGGAGAAGCAGGCTTCCTGCTGAGCAGGGATCCTGATGTGGGGCTAGATCCCAGGACCCTGGGATCATGACCTGAGCAGAAGGCAGATGCCCAACAGCCACCCAGGTGCCCCAGGTTTACACTTTTTAATTTTAATTGTATTAGCTGTCATGTTCATTAATTTTTAAAATTGCATAGTAACACCATTTACATAATATTTTTCCAGAAAAAGGTTTACATTATACAAATATATATAATATATGCTTATATATATACAGTTATATATATAAAATTTATATGTAAGAATTAAGAATTTGTTGGTTGTCAGGGAGAAAAGATTTTCAAAATGCTATTTTCATTTCTACTTTTCAGATTAGCCAGTGAAACAAAATATAACTCAGAAATTATAATCATATAATATTTTATTCAACAGACTAACAGGATACACTTATTCACAATATATCCTTATTATCTTCAGTCCCATTCCAAAGGAGAAAGGGTCCCTCCTTGTGTTTTCTTTTGATTTTAAACTTTTTTACTCTTGTCTCCTGCTGGATTTTTTTTTCCCCAAAGTAATAGGTCCTATTTTTCTCATACCTTCAAATTCTCCTGCTTTACCTGCTCATTCTTCTCTATATACACACAGATTTCAGCTACCTTTTCCTCAAACAATTAAAATCTCCTTCCTTGATCTTACACTAAATCAGCTCTCTCTCTCTCCGTTTCATTTCAGAACTTTGCAAAGGTCTATATACTACTTTCATTAGTGTCTTTTCACCCACTGGTTTCTGACTCCATCAGACTCCATTGCCTTTTCAAGGGTTACCTATATCCTTTGACTTAATGAAACTGTGAAATCTAATCATCTCAAATGAATGTTAACTCTGCTTATTACTGAAGTCATTTATTTCTCAAAGCAACTAAATTCAGAAAGTAGCATGTCTTTCCCCCCCCCCCCCCCCCAAAATAGTGTTATTAATTCTGGTGTCTCCGAAGCACGGGGGAAAAAAAAAAAAAGAAAGAAAGAAAGAAAGAAAAAAAGAAACCACCCTTCCCACATTTCAGCTCCAGGTCCAGGCCAGGGGGCTGCCCCTGCAGGCAGTGCAGGTCCAGGGGCCAAGTCCAGTAGCATGTCTTAAGTATTGTAGGCACTAAGTATTCTAGGTGCTGTAGAGTAAAAGATACTGCTCATAGTCTCAAGGAACTCAGAGTTCAGTGAGGACACTGGACATGAAACAGCCATAAAATATAAGGCAACAATTCAGAAAGATTAATTTTCTCCACAGAGGCATGATACTTGTCATATGCTGATCAAGAATGTTTACTTCTCTAGGAACATGAACATTTTCTAATTTAAAGAATTCCACGACTTATTGGAACTTGAGAAGAAATTTGTTAAACTTGGAAAATGATATTGCTTACAAAAATTGATTTAGATGTAAACCATGAATTTTCAATTCAGTAACCATTTAACATAAGCAAATAAAGAACATCACACTTTTAAAAAATTAAGGCAAGTTGTTTAGTTCCCTAAATAACTGTTTTTATATGCTATGGAAATGCATAGGTCTTACCTTCTAGAATTCTCTTGTATTTTATTAAAACCTGAATTTATCTTTCAACCACTTAAATTCATTTGACACATGATCTAGAATTCTGTAATATTTAATATATATGTGTTTATATAGAGATATAGATAAATAGATAACACACAGTCTCCTAGGTAAGGTGATACATGTCATTTTAAGAAGTCAGTTGATTACCCATTTTCAAAATTTTTTATGACCTATGATAAATCAAACTCTGAATATTTCAGAGAGGGAGATTTTATAAACCTGTAGAGGAAGGATAACCTAGAACTCTTATGAAGACAGTTTAATAAGATCCTACGCTGAAGCCACCAAATAATGGGTTGAGACTGACACCTCCTTAAAGAACGGGAATTTTCCGTAATCATTTTTATAATCTGTATAATACATAACCTTGCAGAATGGTACAGGAGACAAGCCCATGAAGCACCAAGTACCTGCTGGGGTTATGCTCTTCTCTGAATAATGTGACCACAAGCAGTTTCTTTTCTTTTCTTTTTTTTTTTTTTTTAAGATTTTATTTATTTTAGAGAGAGAGAGAGAAAGCATTTGAGCAGCGAGCGTGGGGGGAGGGGCAGAGGGGGATGGAGAGGGACAAACAGACTCTCCACTGAGCACAGAGCCCCACAGGGCCTGACAGGGGGCTCCATCTCAGGACCTTGAGATCATGACCTGAGCTGAAACCAAGCATTTGATGCTTAACTGACTGAGCCACGCAGGCGCCCTAAGCAGTTTCTTTTTATAATTCACCAAAAGTTTTCATGTGTTTTGGCTTCCATGGACACAACGGGTTGACCCAACACTAGCCAACAGACATTTTCTGTATAGGCTAGATATCCGGAGCCCACAGCCCATGAGGTGAACTAGTTTGAGAACTCTGCTCATATGGAATGATGACTACAATGACATCCATTATACCCTCCTTTTGATTTTAGGAGAGGAGTAGAATGAGGGACTGTATTACAGAATCAGGGATCATATTATAGTAGAGTCAAAAACAGGAAAGAAACTTGGTCATAATTCCTGGGAAATCAAGAGTGTGTGGAAGCAAGAGCTGGCTTCTAAAGGATGGATGCAGGTGTTCAGTGTTTCTTTTGGATTACAAGGGTAGTCATAGTAACTGGAATGGTTTCAACTGTTGTTTCAGTTCTGCAAGGCACAAAAAGATGTCTGGATTTTCTTAATTTATTTTGTTCAGATAATAAATGCCAAACAGTTTACCTGGCCATGTCCTGTTCCTTACAACTTAGAAGTGCCTAATGCAATATTTATGCATTATTTAGACTTGAATGGACATTCTACTGCCATCTCACGCATTTGAACAGCAGGCCAACCTTACACCATATTATTAACATATAGCTTTATGCTTTTTCTGGTACTTTTCCATCAGCAATGATTGCACTTTTGCCAAATAGTATGCACAACATTATGTGCTACTGGTTGAAATTCTGTGCTTCTTTATGTAATGTAAAAATGTATTACAAAGAAGACTAACCAATTAGGAAGATTTTTATAATACATAAGCTCTTAGAAAAGTCATAGTTTAAATGAAAACATCTGCTCTTATTGTAAAGTATTTCTTATAAATTCAAATAAAATTAGGAAAGTAAGTATGATTTTTACTAGATGGGGTCTAAATAATTGTAGGTTAAATATTTTTGTAAAACTTGTCCTTATACATTTAAAATTTTATGTTATCACATGAATTAATCACCAGAAGCAAATTTACGATATGTAAATTTATTTCGGGCAACTTTTGAGGTTAGCCATTGTTTTTGCACTTGTTCCCCAACTCAAAGAGGTAATTAAATAATATGACTATGGAAGGGAACACTGTTTCTGAATTATCTCTTTATTTTTTTTATTTTTTATTTTTTATTTTTTAAAGATTTTATTTATTTATTTGACAGAGAGAAACACAGTGAGAGCAGGAACACAAGCAGGGGGAGTAGGAGAGGGAGAAGCAGGCTTCCTGCGGAGCAGGGAGCCCAATAAGGGACTCGATCCCAGGACCCTGGGACCATGACCTGAGCCGAAGGCAGACGCTTAACGACTGAGCCACCCAGGCACCCTGAATTATCTCTTTAAACTGATGTTTCACTTGGTGTCAGAGCTTGCAATTTTGTCATCGCATGTTATCTAGCACAGTACCTCATATTAACGTCTTAAAAATATGGACATATGGACTCTATTCTTTGAATTATTTTAGACTACCCTTTATCTTCTCCATGTGATGTGATCCTATGTCCACCATCAGTCTTTGTCAATATCCTTTAATGGAAAAATGCATTTTTCAATTTGGTAAGGCACACATTGATAGATTTTTGCTTTTGACACCTAATGATGTTGAAGTGATTGAGACAATCATTATTTGCACAGAAAGATCAGAAATTCAAGTTAAAATGGAAAATCTCACTCAGTTACTCAGAGACATTTGATTTCATAGAGTTGATACTCATTCATGGTGTTGAAGTTTGACTAGAGGTCTAACATAAGATATCCTACATCACTGTTTTAGATTAATTGAATTTAATTATTAACTCAACTCAGGGGTATGAGCACTTTATTTTTCCTAGACAGAGCTCTCACCATTAAATATTATTAGGAAAACTGACATTTCTCTTCATTATTGTTAATAGTAGAACATATGATTTCTTTCATCAATTTTTCAGTTATATTTTTATATTTCAAAATGATAATTCTGCACTTGAAATTTGAATTAAACACCATAAGTGTTCTTATGCTTTCTCTCTTTTTTTTTTAGAGCATGGTATTAGAACTCTCTTGGAGAAATTGCTACATACAAAATCTTTGGTAGGTAAGTGTCACAAAGAGCATTTCTGACATTGTAGCTTCAAAAAATCATAAAAATATCTGTGAAGTAAAAATGAGGGGAAAAGTCAGTAAGAGAAATAGGCAAAAAAAAGGTAAGAAAAACTGAACAAATAGGAAAGAGAATAGATAATAAGATCGTATAAAACTTTTTAAAGTTTATATTTTACAATTTTTTAATTTAGAGTAAGGATTTTTATGTCTGAAAATGAAATGGAAAATAAATTTTAGAAATAGATACAACATATAGCTCAATTAGAAGACAATTGCAGGATTTAAAGGGATGATATCAAACAAACAGAAATTTATTTACTTACAAACTTCTTTCTTGAGATTTTGTGGTCCTGGTCTGAAGCAGTAAAATTAGTCATATGAATGTACATTCATACTTAAGATAATGAAAGACCATTTGGAGTGTTCAATCTAAAAAGAAAACACACAATTTTGGACCATTTGGGTGGCTCAGTTAGTTAAGCATCCGACTCTTGACTTTAGCTCAGGTCTTGATCTCAGAGTCATGAGTTCAAGTCCTGTGTTAGGCTCAACATACAATTTTGACCATTTAAAAAATTTTTAATTGTGCATACTGAATGATAAATGAGAATGCAAATCACTTTGTTATATAGTAGAAATGCTATTAACCACAACAAAATAATTATTTAATCTTAGGAAAGACATATTAAGTAGAGAAGCTCCCTGAAACAAGGCAGGGAACAAAAAAAAAGTCCTGAGTTCTCTCTCCTCTGGCTGTTTTGTATATGCCTTGCCTTGGTAGAACTCAGTCTCAAGCCAGCAAGGGAGCTCAAAGGTACAGCCTCCCAGGGCACAGAGAAGGGAGAATACAAGTGGGAAATTCACTGGGAGAGGGTGAAAAAGGGGAAGCAGCAGTATGACAGAAGATTTCAGCATCACTATTGAAAACAGGCTTTAGCATTGGATTATGAAATTGTCTTCCTGCATCTTTTTCATTCATACATTCAGTCAGATCTTGGTAAGTTTATTGAGTATCTATGGAATGCAAGGCACTGAACTTCCATTTCATATCAAAAGATTTACATTATCATGGAAGGTCTTGATTTTCTTAACATTGATACCATGTTTGATCATATCACTAGCAGTATATACAGATAGGGTAAGGGATTATTCAACCAAGAAGCATTTAGTGGGACTTTGTAGGAAGTATAGGACATACAAATAATGAAAAAAATAGTAAAACATGATTTCTTTCTATAGAAGATGCTTCTAGTCTATGTAACATTTTTTGTGCATATATTAGTCTTAAGTACTGACAGTAATTTTCATGTTCTAAGAAATGGAGAAAATAAAGAGGAGAGTAATTTTTCAGATGATAATTGCATAAACTAGAAATGAAACTAGACCTACTAAACTTGTGTGCAAGCACCATTTAAATATTTTACATCAAGAAGAGGACTTAAACTGGGGCTTTTAAAAATAGAATAGCATCTATACAGGCAGAAAGGAGTAAAGGAGTGTTAGCACAATTTGATTTAATATTGGACATGAAATTAGTATCAGTAATAATTATTCTTTGTAACAATAGCGAAGTCCATTATATTCTGAACATGAACGATTCTTCTTATAATACATAATTTTATGTTATGGTCAATGGCTGCCTATGAGATAAAAAGTAAGTAGTTGATGGTAATGGTTGGACCAAAAAATGAGTAAAATAAATAATTGTTAAAATTGAAAACATGATTTGTTTCAACTACTGGAATTTTTACTGAATTAGTACATTTTATCAGAGAGTTTTATGAAAATATTCCTAATTGAAGAGTTAACTATAGCATCTCCTTTTCCTACAGACTTCCTCAACATGCTATCTTTCCCACCATTTAGTTCCACTTTTACTAAAATAAATATGAGGGTATATTTTTGCATAACTTTCACTGAACAGCTGTAAGAAATGTTAGTACAGTTCTTGTAGAGTTGAATGTTCTATGGATGTGGCTACAAGGGATCATTCACAATATATTGGTAGATAACAGATTTAGGTAAATCTTAATAATTATTTTTCATTTTTATTCTAGCTGGACACACTGACTTTTGCACTTTTTAAGCCAATTGTCAATATTTATAGAAGGAAAGCATGTTGTTTTAATTTTTGTTTTTGCAACATTGAAAAGAATATGACCAATGGCCTATTTCAGGTCAACCACCTAGCAAATATTACACTAATGGTTAAAAGTGGAATAGAAACATTAAGTCTTAAGGCAAGACCCCACAATCTTTAGATCACCCCACACTCTGAGCACATTAAACTTTATTTTTTTCTCCAGCTTTTCAGGCAGGACATCTGTTTTCTGTTTAGTTATTATACTGTCTGAAGTGTTTACTAGGCATTTTGCCCAGTTAGTTTCATTTTTACAGCTTAATTTACACTAAGTTATCAGATTTAGCTTTGAAGATATGTATTTAACATTATAATTTTTACATTTATAATTTCATGGTATAATTTTTTAAATCTCTGAAAAAAATACAAGAAATATAAATTATATGGTTTATTCTTCACCAAAGTATTTTCAAAAGTTAAGTTGTAATTAAAATCTAATGCTGAGAAACTATATACTGAAATAATCAACTGCTGAATTTAGATGTGAATAAGTTTTAAAATTCAAAACTGTCATAGTGTAATTTTATTTGTATAATAAACAAAATTATACAGAGACCAGCTTTACTCATAATTATGTTTATTAACATTTTTTATTATCCATATTTAATTTGTTGACTCTAATTCTGGTGAAATACAAAGTAAAAGGCAAATTGCTGCATTTTGTCACCCGTACTATAAAGAAGGAAGCACAATGCTTTCCACATTTCTTCAGGTTCTAGAAAAAGTATATTCCACATCTAATAATACTTCTTATATGTGGGGTAAAACAGAAGACTCATATTTGAGAAGCGCCTGGCACAGGAAAAGGCTGTGCAGCAGGTTGTGGTCCATGCCAACTTGACAGGCTAATTGTCCCTGAACATCAGGAGAAGGTAGGCTTTGTTATACAATGGAGTCAAGGAGTAGTATGTGTGGAATTCCTACTCCTCCCTTGTCTGACCACGGATGAACATAAATAGCAAACCTTCCCTGGAGAGAGTATATTAACCAGTGGCTTAGACATCCTCTGAAATGAGGGTTTAAGTAACTTTGCCAAGTAAGCCAAGAACTGGAGAGGTGAAAGCTCAGAATTAGGACTCAGAATGGATAATGCAGGATGCAGATAATGCGTAGTAGCTGTAGCCCGTGACAATTAGCAATCATGAGGGCTTTACTTCTTTCCACTAACTTCCATTTTCCAAGTTCCTCTCAAGAAGAGAGGATCACAGGAGTTGCTACTCAATGTGTATGAAGGCATGGATTTGCACAGCATAAGATATGGTCTGTAGCACCCAGGGAGTACAGCTCTCAGACTCCAATTACACGTATGTTAAACTGTTTGATACTGTCCTACAATCTATTGGGTCTTTATTTTTCTCAGTATTTTTTTCTCTTTGCTTTTCAGAATCAATAATTTCCCTCTCTCTTTCTCTTTCTGTCTCCAATTTCCCATGAACATTTCTTGAGACATTCACATTTATATTTGCATCTCTTAAGACCTTTAAATGTATTTTATGTTTCATATATTATCCTTTTCATTTTCATAATATTTATTTGGCTTTTAAAAAATAGCTTCTGTTTTTTTCTGCTAAAATTTACCAGTTGTTCCATCATTATGACCATCTTTTACTTCAAGTCCCTAAACATTCAAATTGTAATTGTTTTAAAGCCCTGCTTAATGATTTCCTCACGAGGGTCATCTTGTGGTTGATTTCTATTATTTTCTTTTGAATATGGGTCATATTTTCCTGTTTCTTCCCATGTCTAGAAATTTTTGATTGTTTGGGTAGTGTGTATGAAGATTATTAAGTCTCCAGATTCTGCTATCTTCTACATAGTTCTAATCATTCTGGCACCAAACACTCTAAACACTCTCCCTGTGGTGAGCAGCAGGTGAAATCTCAACTCAGTTTTCTTATCCTTTCATTGATTACTTGTAGGTTGTAGGTTTACTCTATGCAGGTATATAATTCAGGAATCAGCTAGGGATTTGGATATAGTTTAAAAACTGATTTTGTGCTTCCTTTTACTGTGGCCACTTGCCCCTGGAAATTCTCCCCTTAGTTTGCTTGAAATTGTTTTGGCAGCCCCAAGCTCTATTATCTATCTGACGCTTCAAGCCATTAAATCTTCTTTCTGAGTGGTTCCACAGTGTGTAGCTTAAAGAGGGTATTCCAGTGAAAAGCTACACAAACTTCAATCTTACAAAGTGCAGTTTCCTTGCTTAAAGGGTCAAATTTACTTCTATTTCTACCTGCATTCATCATTCTCCAGCACCATGATTTTTTTTCCCCTGGAAACTATAATCAATATCTGCAGGAGGGCAAGTCCAATATAAGCTGTTTTGCTATTATGATCAGCAAAATGAGTCTGTTCATACTAATGCAATTGATAACATCTTTGTTCTAAGCTATCATTTTATTATTGTTTTCTATTTGTTTCACTGGTCTCTTACATTTTACCTCCATCCTTATATTTTATTGGATAATGAAATAATGTTTCATTAATATTATCATTGTATTTTCCCTTTTGTTATAATCACAAATTATTCATTATCTTAATATATTTTAGTGGTCATTCTAAAGATTGCCTCATGCATCCATTAATTATTGTAGCCTAACATAAATCAATAATTTTACCACCTTATAAACAGTGTCAGGACTTTATAACTCTAATTCACTTTCACTACCACCTAATTTTTGTGTTAATATTCTTGTGTATTTAATTGTTTATCTGTTTTATTTCAAACACAATTTGTTAGTTTTGCTATGTACAGTTAATATGCACTTATGTTACACACATTATTTTCTCTTTCCATTCCTCTTCATTCTTTTTATATCAATATGCTTCAGTCTAGCATCATTTTTTTCTTTTTTCTTTTTTTTTGTATTTCTAAAGAGAGAGTGAGTGCAAGGAGGGGAGGTGCAGAGGGAGAGAAAGAGAGAGAATCTCAAGCAGGCACGACACCCTAGCATGAAGTCCCAAGCAGGGCTCCATCTCATGACTCTGAGAACATGACCTGAGCTAAAATCAAGAGTCAGATGCTAA
Organism: Mirounga angustirostris; assembly: GCF_029215605.1. Classification (NCBI taxonomy): domain Eukaryota; kingdom Metazoa; phylum Chordata; class Mammalia; order Carnivora; family Phocidae; genus Mirounga; species Mirounga angustirostris. Next base: position 168,302,991 of record NW_026991711.1, read on the forward strand.
ACTGACTGAGACAACCAGTCTCTGCAGCATAATTTTTTTCTGCTTGAAACCTTCCCATGACTATTATTACTATTAATTTCCTCAGTCTCTTTTGTCAGAAAATATCTTAATTTTCCTGTCAATTTCCAGTTTGTTTTCACTAAATATTGAAATATATGGCCTTAGTTTATCATTAAAAGATGCTATTCCATGGTCCTTTGACTTACATCATTTGTGTTAAGAAGCCTACTATAAATGTTATGGTGCTTCCTTGGAGGTAATGTGTCTTCTTTTCTGTAGCTACTTTTATATATTCTTTGCTTTTTATTTTCCTCAGTTTAAATATTATGTACCTAAATGTGTGCTAATATGACTTATTGCTAGCTTTCCCTAACTCTTCTCTTTTTAGAGCTGCAATTACACAGATGATTGACATTTTAACTGTTTCTCATTTTTGAAAAAAAGCTATTTCTTTGTACTTTAGTCTTTTTTCTCTCTTTTTTACATAAATATTTTCTACTGACCTGTCTTTCAGTTAACTATACTCTCTTTTACTGTGTCTAATTTTCCTTTAACCTATCTATTAAATTTATAATTTATGGTATTTTTCAATTATATAATTTTCATTTTATTCTTAATTTGTTGACTCTAATTCTGGTGAAATACTTCCCAACTTAATTTATATCTTCCATTTTTTTTTCTATTTTGATGACAAAAACCATAGTTAGACATAAATTTTACTATGATAACCCAATATCAGGATCATTTATATTCTTTATTACTTCTATTTTTTCTATAGCTTCCTGGTTTTTAAATATCTCTTCAAGTCTTTGGCATAACTGTGGATTAAAAACTAAATACTATTTAATAAATAATTTAGAAGTGGTGGGTAACATTATCATCTCTCTTTATTTACTAGGGAGATAGAACTGAGGTGTGTCTCCTTAATTAATCAAGAATCCATGATTCCAGGTTGTATTACAGTTTGTTAAGGACACTTGTCATTTGCCCCTCAGGAAGTCACAGGGGTCACTCTACTATTCCCCTGTTCTCCTGAGTACTACGAGGCTGCTTAAAACTTCATTTTGCCCTTCTGAATGTTTTGCTTGGCTTCTATTTAAACTGCTTTCTGCCCAGCTTTAGCATTCATCATTTTGTCACAGTTAAGCCAACAGAAAGATTGATTCTCTGATATTGTTCCTTATTTAACATTCATGTCTCCAGTTTTTATATTTTCAGGCTCAAAAAACTTCCATAATTTCTGTCAGTCTTTCTGGTGTTTAGTAGTAGAAGTTACCTGAGTTGTTTGCTGCATCCTCAGCCTCTTGACCTCAGCCCAGAATCAGCAAATACCAAAAGAATATAGCCACTTCAAAATGTTGGCTTACTTCTCTGTGCAGTTCAGTCATCTGCATGATTTTCTCATTTGAAGTTCTGGTTATGACAGCAACTCTCCTGTCCCTTCAAACATCTAGATTTTTCTTTTATTTTTCTTTTCATTTCTTCTTTCTTTCTTTCTCTTTCTTTCTTTCTTTCTTTCTTTCTTTCTTTCTTTCTTTCTTTCTTTCTTCTTCCTTCCTTCCTTCCTTCCTTCCTTCCTTCCTTCCTTCCTTCCTTCTTGTCCTCTAAGGAAGGTGTACTATATTCACTTTATCATAGCCTTGAGTGGAGCTTTGGTATCTTATTTTCAAAAGAATAAGACAATAAAAATATTTCAAAATATCTTCTCAGGCTTATAGTAAGTATATCATGGCACTTTACAAACACAAAGTGAACACATTAAACAACTGATAGGTTTTTGTTAAATTAGGTTATACAAATCCATGTTCACTATATTATAAAGTTCATGGTTTTCTTTAAGTTATAAATACATGTGTATTCTTTCAAAGGTTTTATTGTCTCCATGCATTAGATCTCCATGGATTGCACTTCTTTTAATGAAATTTTCATTGCCCTTGGCCATACTTATGCAACAGATAAAAATCTATGATATTTTTTTTTCTCTTAATACTGTGGGCTGATGATTTCCTCTTGTCACATCTGCTAATTATTTAGGAAAGATCTTTAAAGTATCTGAACATTGGTAGAAGCATAATTGCTTCAATGATTTTTTTGATTCCCAAGCCATTTATATCTTGACCATCTTCTACTTCAGTGCCTTTAAGTATCAGTTAGATAGTCTGACATGTCCTTGTTTTTAAGGAGATGAGATAATGTGCCTACACTAAATTTGTTCTTTGGGAGATAGATAGAAGTTACTAGTGTCTCACATTGTTTTTCAGCCAATATAATGTCATCTTTTGATCACTTTGAACCAACTTATCTCTGCTTTTTTATTGTGAAGAATGTCAATTTTTCACAATTGTACCCTTGCCAATCAGTATAAGATTAATATCTTCAACTTAGTAATAGGGTAGGCTTTCTGTCTTTTTGCTCCTTCCCCATCAGGGAATCTGAATTGAAATAGATGTGACTTCAATTAATGTGAACACTCAGGAACGTTCAGTTAATGTCAAGTGGGGCCTCTAGGTGTCACTGTTCCATTAGTAAACTATACTGCAGTCACTCAATCTCTGTTTCTCATCCAAAGATCTATGTGAATACTTAATCACTTTCTTACTAAGAAATTCTCAAATGTTTGATGGTTTACTGGCACTGGACTTATTGTACTTATGATATTATAAGAGAGATAAGTGGGAATATGGTTAGGATTATGCTTTATCTCAACCATGTGAAAATGATACTCTAATGAACGTTTCTTTCATAGACTTTGATTTCTTCTTCTTTATTTATTTATTTTTATTTATTTATTTTTAAGATTTTATTTATTTATTTGACAGAGAGAGAGAGAGAGAGAAAGAAGAGCAGGGGAAGAGGGAGAAACAGGCTCTCCGCAGAGCAGAGAGCCCGATGCGGGACTCGATCCCAGGACCCTGAGATCATGACCTGAGCTGAAGGGAGATGCTCAACCGACTGAGCCACCCAGGCGCCCCTCTTCTTTTTTTAAAAGATTTTATTTATTTCTCAGAGACAGAGACAGACAGAGAGAGCAAGCACACAAGCAGGGGGAGCGGCAGGCAGAGGAAGAAGCAGGCTCCCTGCTGAGCAAGTAGCCCAATGTGGGACTCAATCCCAGGACTCTGGGATCATGACCTGAGCCAAAGGCAGATGTTTAACTGACTGAGCCACCCAGGCGTCCTGCATAGACTTTGATTTTCTGTAATAACTAATTACAAGTGAGAGAGGCACTCAACAAAATAAATGGAACTCTTATAGTGTCATAAAATAAGGAAGTTCTCATAAAACAAAAAGATAGGACCATGTCAAAGGGACAAAGGGGCCAACCTGAATTAGCTACCAATAGCTAAGCTGGAATAATTTGAGCAATAAAATAAATAAGATAGTTTTGAATTATATCTCAAAGTATGAAATAAATATGCATCAGTCCATATTGGTATAAATACATAAATCACTGTATAAATAAATAGGGGAGAAGGGACAAATCTTCCTTACAAAAAAATTCCAAATAATTTAGGTAGACACTCTACTTCAGGAGGTACAGCCTAATTTTTCTCAAACCTCTTAAGTGCAAGCTGGAATCTGTGATTTCCTTTGAAAAAAACTGGAGTGCAGAAAGAGGGAAAAAAGTAATTCTACAGTAGAAAAATCCGACAAACATTACCTTGATCAAGAGATAAAAGTTAACATCACCTGTGATAAGTCATGCTGATAGTATCTTCATATAATGTGATAAGAAGTTTGCTTCCCTTCTGTGGTATCTGTTTAAAAAACCAATAACTGCATTCTAATCATAAAAAAAAAATCAGATAAGCCCAAATTGAAGGTGATTCCACGAAATACTGACGAGTACTCCTCAAAACTTTCAAGATCATGAAAAACAAGGAAAGACTGAGAAATCATAGCAGGCCAGAAGAAACTGAGGAAACAGGATATCTATAATAATGTGTTATCCAGGATGGGCTTCTAGAATAGAAATAGGTCATTAGTGGAGAAACTAATGAACTTTTTTTTTTAACTAGTGAAATTTTAATAAAATCGGGAGTTTAGTTAAAATAAATGAAATAAAACATTAAATGTGGTTTAATAAGCCATAGTTTGACCAATAATGTATATATTAATATGGAAAAATTTTAAGCAATAGTATATATTAATATTGAAAGTTTTGAGTTGCACGAGTATAAAATGAATAAGCTATAGTTTTTACCTTTATTAAATTAATTTCTATCATCTTCCTATAGATTATGTTATAGCGATCATTGATATTTTTTGTAGGGGTAGGGGGGATATTTGAGGTACCATGTACAAATCAACATCTGTATAAACATACCAGGGGGGAGGAGCAAGATGGCAGAGGGGTAGGAGACCTAAATTTTGTCTGGTCTCAGGAATTCAGCTAGATAGCTATCAAACCATTCTGAACACCTACAAACTCAACAGGAGAACAAAGAAAAGAATAGCAGCAACTCTGAACAGAAAAGCGACCACTTTCTGGAAAGTCTCTTCTGATTTGTTTAGTGTATATTTTTCTGGGGTGGTTGTTACCCTGTTAGCATTTTGTTCTTTCATTCATCTATTCTCCTCTGGACAAAATGACAAGATGGAAAAACTCACCTCCAAAAAAAGAACAAGAGGCAATACCAACTGTCAGGGACCTAATCAATACAGACATTAGTAAGATGTCAGAACTAGAGTTCAGAATGATGATTATAAAGATGCTAGCTGGGCTTGAAAAAAGCATGGAAGTTACTAGAGAAACCCTTTCTGGAGAAATAAAAGAACTAAAATCTAACCAAGTTGAAATCAAAATGGTTATGAACGAGGTGCAGTGAAAAATAGAGGCTCTAACTACTAGGCTAAATGAGGCAGAAGAGAGAATTAGTGATATAGAAGACCAAATGACGGAGAATAAAGAAGCTGAGAAAAAGAGAGATAAACAACTACTGGATCACGAGGGCAGAATTCGTGAGATAAGTGATACCATAAGATGAAACAACATTAGAATAATTGGGATCCCAGAAGAAGAAGAAAGAGAGAGGGGGGCAGAAGGTATATTGGAGCAAATTATAGCAGAGAACTTCCCTAATTTGGGGAAGGAAACAGGCATCAAAATCCAGGAGGCACAGAGAACCCCCCACAAAATCAATAAAAACAGGTCAATACCCCCAACATCTAATAGTAAAACTTACAAGTCTCAGAGACAAAGAGAAAATCCTGAAAGCAGCTCGGGAGAAGAGATATGTAACTACAATGGTAGAAACATTAGATTGGCAACAGACCTATCCACAGAGACCTGGCAGGCCCGAAAGGACTGGCAGGATATCTTCAGAGCACTAAATGAGAAAAATATGCAGCCAAGAATACTATATCCAGCCAGGCTGTCATTGAAAATAGAAGGAGAGATAAAAAGCTTCCAGGACAAACAAAAACTAAAGGAATTTACAAACACAAAACCAGCCCTACAAGAAATATTGAAAGGGGTCCTCTAAGCAAAGAGAGAGCCTAAAAGCAACATAGATCAGAAAGGAACACAGACAATATACAGTAACAGCCACCTTACAGGCAATACAGTGGCACTAAATTCATATCTTTCAGTAGTTACCCTGAATGTAAATGGGCTAAATGCTCCAATCAAAAGACACAGGCTATCAGATTGGATAAAAAAACAAGACCCATCAATATGCTGTCTGCAAGAGATGCATTTTAGACCCAAAGACACCCCCAGATTGAAAGTGAGGGGGTGGAAAACCATTTACCATACTAATGAACACCAAAAGAAAGCTGGGGTGGCAATCCTTATATCAGACAAATTAGATTTTAAACCAAAGACTGTAATAAGAGATGAGGAAGGACACTATCTCCTACTTAGAGGGTCTATCCAACAAGAAGTTCTAACAGTTGTAAATATCTATGCCCCTAACATGGGAGCACCAATTATATAAGCCAACTAATAAAAAAATGAAAGAAACACATCGACAACAATACAATAATAGTGGGGGACTTTAACACCCCACTCACTGAAGTGGACAGATCATCTAAGCAAAAGATCAACAAGGAAATAAAGATTTTAAATGACACACTGGACCAAATGGACTTCTCAGATATATTCAAAACATTCCATCCCAAAGCAACAGAATACACATTCTTCTCTAGTGCCCGTGGAACATTCTCCAGAATAGATCACATCCTAGGTCACAAATCAGGTCTCAACCAGTACCAAAAGATTGAGATCATTCCCTGCAGATTTTCAGACCACAATGCTTTGAAACTAGAACTCAATCACAAGAGGAAAGTCGGAAAGAACTCAAATACATGGAGGCTAAAGAGCATCCTACTAAAGAATGAATGGGTCAACCAGGAAATTAAAGAAGAATTTAAAAAATTCATGGAAACAAATGAAAATGAAAACAGAACTGTTCAAAATCTTTGGGATGCAGCAAAGGTGGTCCTAAGAGGAAAGTATATAGCAATACAAGCCTTTCTCAAGAAACAAGAAAGGTCTCAAATACACAACCTAACCCTACACCTAAAGGAGCTAGAGAAAGAACAGCAAATAAAGCCTAAGCCCACCAGAAGAGAAATAATAAAGAGCAGAGCAGAAATCAATGAAATAGAAACCAAAAGAAGAGTAGAACAGATCAATGAAACTAGGAGCTGGTTCTTTGAAAGAATTAACAAGATTGATAAGCCCATCAGACGTATCAAAAAGAAAAGAGAAATGACCCAAATAAATAAAATCATGAATGAAAGAGGAGAGATCACAACCAACACCAAAGAAATACAAACAATTATAAGAACATATTAGGAGCAACTATATGCCAGCAAATTAGATAATCTGGAAGAAATGGATGTATTCCTAGAGATGTATCAACTACCAAAACTGAACCAGGAAGAAATAGAAAACCTGAACAGACCTATAACCACTAAGGAAATTGAAGCAGTAATAAAAAGAATCTCCCAACAAACAAAAGCCCAGGGCCAGATGGCTTCCCAGGGGAATTCTACCAAACATTTAAAGAAGAATTAATACCTATTCTTCTGAAATTGTTCCAAAAAATAGAAATGGAAGGAAAACTTCCAAACTTTTTTATGAGGCCAGCATTACTTTGATCCCAAAATCAGACAAAGATCCCATCAAAAAGGAGAATTACAGGCCAATATTCCTGATGAACAGGGATGCAAAAATTCTCACCAAAATACTAGCCAATAGGATCCAACAGTACATTAAAAGGATTATTCACCACAACCAAGTGGGATTTATTCCTGGGCTGCAAGGTTAGTTCAACATCCATAAATCAATCAATGTGATACAATACATTAATAAAAGAAAGAACAAGAACCATATGATCCTCTCAATAGATGCAGAAAAAATATTTGACAAAGTACAGCATTCTTTCCTGATTAAAACTCTTCAGAGTGTAGGGATAGAGGGTACAAACCTCAATATCATAAAAGCCATCTATGAAAAACCCACAATGAATATCATTTTCAATGGGGAAAAACTGAGAGCTTTCCCCCCAAGGTCAGGAACACAGCAGGGATGTCCACTATCACCACTGCTATTCAACATAGTATTGGAAGTCCTAGCCACAGCAATCAGACAACAAAAAGAAATAAAAGGCATCCGAATCAGCAAAGAAGAATTCAAACTCTCACTCTTTGCAGATGATATGATACTTTATGTGGAAAACCCAAAGACTCCACCCCAAAACTGCTAGAACTCATACGAGAATTCAGTAAAGTGGCAGGATATAAAATCAATGCACAGAAATCAGTTGCATTTATATCCACCAACAACAAGACAGAAGAAAGAGAAATTAAGGAGTTGATCCCATTTACAATCGCACCCAAAACCATAAGGTACCTAGGAATAAATCTAACCAAAGAGACAAAGAATCTGTACTCAGAAAACTATAAAATATTCGTGAAAGAAATTGAGGAAGACACAAAGAAATGGAAAAACGTTCCATGCTCATGGATTGGAAGAAAAAATATGGTGAAGATGTCAGTATTACCTAGAGCAATATACACATTTAATGCAATCCCTATCAAAATACCATCAACATTTTTCAAAGAAACGGAACAAATAATCCTAAAATTTGTATGGAACCAGACAAGACTCTGAATAGCCAGAGGAATGTTGAAAAAGAAAAGCAAAGCTGGCAGCATCACAATGCTGGACTTCAAGCTCTATTACAAAGCTGTCATCATCAAGACAGTATGGTACTGGCACAAAAACAGACACATACAGATCAATGGAACAGACTAGAGAGCCCAGAAATGGACCCTCAACTCTATTGTCAACTAATCTGCGACAAAGCAGGAAAGAATGTCCAATGGAAAAAAGACAGTCTCTTCAACAAATGGTGTTGGGAAAATTGGACAGCCACATGCAGAAGAATGAAACTGGACCATGTCCTTACACTACACACAAAAATAGACTCAAAATGGATGAAAGACCTACATGTGAGACAGGAGTCCATCAAAATCCTAGAGGAGAACCCAGGCAGCAACCTCTTCGATCTCAGCTGCAGCAACTTCTTCCTAGACACATTGCCAAAGGCAAAGGAAGCAAGGGCAATAATGAACTATTGGGACTTCTTCAAGATAAAAAGGTTTTGCACAGCAAAGGAAACAGTCAACAAAACCAAAAGACAACTGACAGAATGGGAGAAGATATTTGCAAATGACATATTAGATAAAGGGCTAGTATCTAAAATCTATAAAGAACTTATCAAACTCAACACCCAAAGAACAAATAATCCAATCAAGAAATGGGCAGAAGACAAGATCAGACATTTTTCCAAAGAAGACATCCAAATGGCCAACAGACACATGAAAAAGTGCTCAACATCACTCGATATCAGGGAAATCCAAATCAAAACCTCAATGAGATACTACTTCACACCAGTCAGAATGGCTAAAATGAACAAGTCAGGAAATGACAGATGTTGGCGAGGATGCGGAGAAAGGGGAACCCTCCTACACTGTTGTTGGGAATGCAAGCTGGTACAGCCACTCTGGAAAACAGTTTGGAGGTTCCTCAAAAAGTTGAAAATAGAGCTATCGTATGACATGGCAATTGCACTACTGGGTATTTACCCCAAAGATACAAATGTAGTGATCTGAAGGGGCACGTGCACCCCAATGTTTATAGCAGCAATGTCCATAATAGTCAAATATGGAAAGAGCCAAGATATCCATCAACAGATGAATGGATAAAGAAGATGTGTATATATATATATATATATATATATATATATATATATATGCAGCCATATAAAAACACAAAATCTTGCCATTTGCAATGACATGGATGGAACTAGAGGGTATTATGCTAAGTGAAATAAGTCAATCAGAGAAAGACATGGATCATATGATCTCACTAATATGAGGAATTCTTAATCTCAGGAAACAAACTGAAGGTTGCTGGAGTGGTGGGGAGTGGGAGGGATGCAGTGGCTGGGTGATAGACATTGGGGAGGGTATGTGCTATGGTGAGCGCTGTGAATTGTGTAAGACTGATGAATCACAGACCTGTACCTCTGAAAGAAATAATACATTGTATGTCAAAAAAAAAAGAAAAAAGAAAAAGAAAAAGAAGATAGTAGGAAGGGAAAAATTAAGGGGGGAAATCAGAGGGGAAGACGAACCATGAGAGACTATGGACTCTGAGAAACTGAGAGTTTTAGAGGGGAGGGGGGTGGGGGGATGGGTTAGCCTGGTGATGGGTATTAAAGATGGCATGTACTGCATGGAGCACTGGGTGTTATACGCAAACAGTGAATCATGGAACACTACATCAAAAACTAATGAGGTAATATGTGGTGATCAACATAACATAATAAAATTAAATTAAAAAAAAATGCCAAACAAAAATCATGATACTCATTGCAACTTTATTTTGTCAGTAATACTCATTATCAGTCTCTAGTCCCACAGTTGGTTATTACTATAGGAATAACAACAAACTAGAATGAAACCAGAAGTGTCCCTAGGCCCAGAACTGATATCTAGATCATTATATTTATCCTTATCTATAATTTTTGCTCTTGAAAAAAAAAACACTTAAAGATGGAAAAATAAAATTTAGTGGTTAAAAAACTTACCTGAGGATACACTGCAGCTTTGAATGAGATTTTCCATCTCTTAGGGTGTATATACACATACACCTATTTACCTATTACATCTTTTTTAACACTATGACCAACCTCACCATTTTGTCTGATGTCTTAATCAATATATCTGTTTTTCTTTTCACAATGCAGTATTTGCAATAGTGAATTATTTTCTTAAATTGCTTTTTCAAGGAGTCATATCCAACACAATACTGATTATCAGATTTGATTCACTCAAGTCGGAGATCTTACCCAGCATTAAGCTTTACTATTAATTTCAGTGATACAATCAAGAAGAATTGGCAGAGAAGTCAAGAGCAGCACTCCAGATCTTATTTCCTTTACTAGACATGCACTCACTAGTCCAGAGTAAGTGATGTTTCAGTGTAAGGTGAAAGTATATTATCTCCTATAGTGGGGAACATTTAGTTTTTATTTTTTAATTTTTTTCCATTTTTTAAATTTAAATTCAATTAATTAACATATAATGTATTACTGGTTTCTGAGGTAGAGGTCAGTGATTCATCAGTATTATATAAATACCCATTGCTCATTACATCACGTGCCCTTAACGTCTAGCATCCAGTTACCCCATCCCCTCACCTCCCTCTTCTTCAGCAACTCTCAGTTTATTTCCTATGATTAAGAGTCTCTTATGGTTTGCCTCCCTCTCTGATTTTGTCTTGTTTTATTCTTTCCTCTCTTCTCCTATGATCCTCTGTTTTGTATCTTAAATTCCACATATAAGTGAGATCATATGATACTTGTCTTTCTCTGATTGGCTTATTTCCCTTAGCATAATACCCTCTAGTTCCATCCATGCCTTTGCAAATGACATCATTTTTTTGATGGCTGCATAATATTCCTGTGTGTGTGTGTGTGTGTGTGTGTATCACATTTTCTTCATTCATCTGTCGATGGACATCTGGGCTTTTTCAATAGTTTGGCTATCGTGCACATTGCTGCTATAAACACTGGGGTGCATGTGTCCCTTCAGATCACTACATTTATAACTTTAGGGTAAATACCCAGTAGTGCCATTGCTGGGTCATAGAGTAGCTCTATTTTCAACTTTTTGAGGAACCTCCATACTATTTTCAAGTGGCTGCACCAGCTTGCATTCCCACCAACAGTGTAAGAGGATTCCCCTTTCCCCACACCCTGGCCAACAGCTGTTGTTGCTTGACTTATTAATTTTAGCCGTTCTGACCAGTGTGAAGTGGTATCTCATTGAGGTTTTGATTTGTATTTCCCTGATGTCGAGTGACGTGGAACATTTTTTCATGTGTCTGTTGGCCATTTGGGTGTCTTCTCTGGAAAAATGTCTGATCATATCTTCTGCCCATTTCTTGATTGGATTATTTATTCTTTGGTTGTTGAGTCTTATAATTTCTTTATAGATTTTGGAAACTAGTTCTTTATCTGATATATCATTTGCAAATATCTTCTCCCACTCTGTCAGTTGTCTTTTGGTTTTGTCAACTGTTTCCTTCGCTGTTGAAAGCTTTTTTATCTTGATGAAGTCCCAATAGTTCATGCTGCCTTTGCTTCCCTTGCCTTTGAAGACCTGTCTGTGACCTTGCTGTGGCTGAGGTCACAGAGGTTGCTGCCTGGGTTCTCCTTTAGAATTTTGATGGATTCCTGTCTCACATTTAGGTCTTCCATCGATTTTGGGTCTATTTTTGTGTATGGTGTAAGAAAGTTGTCCAGTTTCATTCTTCTGCATGTGGCTGTCCAATTTACCCAACACCATTTGTTTAAGAGACTTTCTTTTTTCCATTGGACATTCTTTTCTGCTTTGTTGAAGATTAGTTGACCATAGAGGTGATGGTCCATTTCTGGGCTCTCTATTCTGTTCCACTGATCTGTATGTGTCTGTTTTTGTGTCAGTACCATACTGTCTTGATGATGACAGCTTTGTAATAGAGCTTGAAGTCCGGAATTGTGATGCCACCAGCTTTGCTTTTCTTTTTCAACATTCCTCTGGCTATTCAGGGTCTTGTCTGGTGCCATACAAATTTTAGGATTATTTGTTCCAGCTCTGAAAAAAGTTGATGGTATTTTGACAGGGATTACACTGAATGTACAGATTGTTCTAGGTAGCATAGACATTTTCACAATATTTGTTCTTCCAATCCATGAGCATGGAATGTTTTTCCATTTCTTTGTGTCTTCCTCAGTTTCTTTCATGAGTGTTTATAGTTTTCTGAGTACAGATCCTTTGCCTCTTTGGTTATGTTTATTCCTAGGTTTCTTATGATTTTGGGTACAATTGTAAAAGGGATCAACTCCTTAATTTCTCTTTCTTCTGCTCATTGTTAATGCACAGAAATGCAACTGATTCCTGTATGCTGAATTCCTATATGAGTTCTAGCAATTTTGGGGTGGAGTCTTTTGGGTTTTCCACATAGAGTATCATGTCATCTACAAAGAGTGAGAGTTTGACTTCTTCTTTGCCAATTCAGATGCCTTTTATTTCTTTTTGCTGTCTGCTGGCTGAGGCTAGAACTTCTAGTACTCTGTTGAACAGCAGTGGTGAGTGAACATCCCTGCCGTGTTCCCAACCTTGGGGGAAATGCTCTCAGTATTTCCCCATTGAGAATGATATTCACTGTGGGCTTTTTGTATATGGCTTTTAAGATATTGAGGTATGTTCCCTCTATCTGTACACTGTAAATAGTTTTAATCAAGAAAGAATGCTGTACTTTGTCAAATGCTTTTTCTGCAGGTATTAAGAGGATCATATTGTTCTTGTTTTTTCTCTTATTAATGTATTATATCACATTGATTAATTTGTGGATGTTGAACCACCCCTGCAGTCCAGGAATAAATCCCACTGGGTCGTGGTGAATAATCCTTTTAATGTACTGTTGGATCCTATTAGCTAGTATTTTGGTGAGAATTTTCACATCCCTGTTCATCAGGGATATTGGTCTGTAATTCTCCTTTTTTGGTGGGGTCTTTGTCTGGTTTGGGGATCAGGTAATGCTGGCTCATAGAAAGAGTTTGGAAGTTTTCCTTCCATTCTATTTTTCTGACACAGCTTCAGAAGAATAGGTATTAATTCTTCTTTAAATGTGTGGTAGAATTCCCCTGGGAAGCCATCTGGCCCTGGGCTCTTGTTTCTTGGGAGATTTTTGATTACTGCTTCAATTTCCTTGCTGGTTATGGGTCTGTTCAGGTTTTCTATTTCTTCTTGGTTCAGTTTTGGTAGTTGATACATATCTAGGAATACATCCATTTCTTCCAGATTATCTAATTTGCTGGCATATAGTTGCTCATAATATGTTCTTATAATTGTTTGTATTTCTTTGGTGTTGGTTGTGATCTCTCCTCTTTCATTCATGATTTTGTTGATTTGGGTCATTTCTCTTTTCTTTTTGATACGTCTGACGGGCTTATCAATCTTGTTAATTCTTTCAAAGAACCAGCTCCTAGTTTCATTGGTCTGTTCTACTCTTCTTTTGGTTTCTATTTCATTGATTTCTGCTCTGCTCTTTATTATTTCTCTTCTGGTGGGCTTAGGCTTTATTTGCTGTTCTTTCTCCAGCTCCTTTAGGTGTAGGGTTAGGTTGTATATTTGAGACCTTTCTTGTTTCTTGAGAAAGGCTTGTATTGCTATATACTTTCCTCTTAGGACCACCTTTGCTGCATCCCAAAGATTTTGAACAGCTGTATTTTCATTTTCATTTGTTTCCATGAATTTTTTAAATTCTTCTTTAATTTCCTGGTTGACCCATTCATTCTTTAGTAGTATGCTCTTAGCCTCCATGTATTTGAGTTCTTCCCGACTTTCCTCTTGTGATTGAGCTCCAGTTTCAAAGCACTGTGTTCTGAAAATATGCATGGAATGATCCCAATCTTTTGGTACTGGTTGAGACCTGATTTGTGACCCAGTATGTGATCTATTCTGGAGAATGTTCCATGTGCACTTGAAAGAATGTGTATTCTGTTGTTCTAGGATGGAAGGATCTGAATATATTTGTGAAGTCCATCTGGTCCAGTGTGTCAATCAAAGCCCTTGTTTCCTTGTTGATCTTCTGCTTAGATGATCTGTCCATTGCAGTGAGTGGGGTGTTAAAGTCCCCTAATATTATTGTATTATTATTGATGTGTTTCTTTAATTTTGTTATTAATTGGCATATATAATTGGCTGCTCCCATGTTAGGGGCATAAATATTTACAATTGTTAGATCTTCTTGTTGGTTAGACCCTTTAATTAATCATATAGTGTTCTTCTTTATCTCTTATGTAATTTGTCTGATATAAGGATTGTCACCCCAGTTTTCTTTTGAAGTTCATTAGCGTGACAAATTGTTTTCCACCCCCTCACTTTCAATCTGATGGTGGCTTTGGGTCTAAAATGAGTCACTTGTAGACAGCATATGGATGTTTCTTGCTTTTTTATCCAATCTGATACCCTGTGTCTTTTGATTGGAACATTTAGCCCATTTACATTCAGAGTAACTATTGAAAGATATGAATTTAGTGCCATTGTATTACCTGTAAAGTCCTTGTTTCTGTATATTGTCTCTGTTTCTTTCTGGTCTATGTTACTTTTGGGCTCTCTCTTTGCTTAGAGGATCCTCTTTAGTATTTCTTGCAGGCTGGTTTAGTGATCACAGATTCTTTTAGTTTCTGTTCGTCTTGGAAGCTCTTTATCTCTCCTTTCATTCTGAATAACAGAATTGCTGGATAAAGTATTCTTGGCTGTATGTTTTTCTCATTTAGTACCCTAAGTATGTCATGCCAGCCCTTTCTGGACTGCCAGGTTTCTGTGGATAGGTCTGCTAGTCTAATGTTTCCAACCCTGTACATTAAGGACCTCTTGTCTCGAGCTGCTTTCAGGATTTTCTCTTTGTCTCTGAGATTTGCAAGCTTCACTATTATATGTTGGGGTGCTAACCTATTTTTATTGATTTTGAGGAGGGTTCTCTGTGCCCCCTGGACTTGAAATCCTATTTCCTTCCCCAGATTAGGGAAGTTCCCACTATAATTTGCTCCAATATATCTTCTGCCCCCCGCCCCATTCCTCTTCTTCTGGGATCCCAATTATTCTAATATTGTTTCACTTTATGGTATCACTTATCTCTCAGATTCTCCCCTTGTGATCTAGTAATTGTTTATCTCTCTTTTTCTCAGCTTCTTCATTCTCCATCATTTTGTCTTCTATATCACAAATTCTCTCTTCTGCCTCATTTATCCTAGCAGTTAGAGTCTCCATTTTTTATTGTATCCCATTAATAGCCTTTTTGATTTCAAAATGATTAGATTTTAGTTCTTTTATTTCTCTGGAAAGGGATTCTCTAGGGTCTTCTATGCTTTTTTCAAGCCCAGCTAGTATCTTTATAATAATCATTCTCAACTATAGTTCCAACATCTTACTTATGTCCATATGATTAGGTCCCTGCCAGTCAGTATGATCTCTTGATCTCTTTTTTGAGGTGAGTTTTTCTGTCTCATCATTCTGTCCAGAGAAGAACAGATGAGTGAGAGAACAAAATACTAAAATGACAACAGTGATCCCAGAGAAATATACCCTAAACAAATCAGAAGAGAACCAAAACTGAAAAAAAGAGAGAGAGAATATAATCAGACAGGTGGACTGAATAGAGCAATGCACTGGATGCTATGTGTATTTTGGTTCATTTATTTGAAAATTAGATCCCAAAATTTTAAAGAAAAATTTTAAAATGTATAAAAATAAAATTAAATACATTGAAAGGATAGGATGTAAGTATAAAAATGAAAATTAAAAGACAGGAAAAACAAAAGAGAAAAAAAACAACCACAACAACTAAAAGGAAGGGATATAAACAGACAGACAGATGAACAGAACAGAGTAGTACACTATATCCTGAGTATATTTTGGCTGGTTTGTTAGAAGAAACTACATCTCAAAATTGTGAAGAAAGAAAAATATATATACAAAAATAAAACTAAATACATTGAAAGGATAGAATGTAACTCTAAAGATGAAAATTTAAAAATACTTAACAAAACAATGAAAAAAGAAAAAAAAGGAAGAAGCAAAGAATATAACCAGACAGGTGAAGAAAACAGAGGCATACACTAGATTCTGGGTGTATTTTGCTCTGTTACAAGAAACTGCATCCCAAAATTGTAGAGAAAGAAAAACTTACATATATACAAAAATAAAATTAAATACAACGAAGGGATAGAATATAACTATAAAAATAAAAATTAGAAAGGATTTAAAGAAAGATTTGATAAAATAAGAAATTGGTTGAAAAAGGAAAGAGAAAAAATAAAATTGAAAGACTAAAGAATAATGGGGAAAAACCCATGATTTCTATATGCTATATTCCCTAGCTCGGGAGTTTTGCAGTTCTCATTGATAGGTAAACTAGGTCTTGGCTGGATGTTCTTGCTGATCTTCTGGGGGAAGGGCCTATTGCTTTGATTCTCAAGTGTATTTGCCCTAGGTGGAATTGCACCACCCTTGCCAGTGGGCCAGGCTAAGTAATATGCTCCAGTTTGCTCTATGTGGCTTTTGTTCCCCGAAGGCTTTCCGTGCAGCTTTAAAAGATGAGAATGAAAATGATGGCCTCCCAATCTCTGGCTCCAGAACTGAAAGCTCGTGGTCCCACCCCTCAGTGCACCCTCAGGGAAAAGCAATCAATCACTCCTGTCTCCCTGGTCTCCATCTATACCCCATGCTTACCCAGCCTGTGATGGAGCATTTCTATCTCAGGCACATGACCGCCTTTCAAGTCTCCAAACTCTGCAGACTCCTGCAGTATGTTCCTGAGCCACTTCTCCCAGGGGAGGGAGGGGGATCTCACTGGTTTTGCTGCTTGTTGGGCCCCTGCTCAGAGAGCAGTCACCTGACTGAGCTTCAGTTCCTGGTTTATGGCAACCCTGAGCTGAAAGCTCACTCCTGGGCTCACTGTTTGCAACTGGCTTCCCTGCTTCTATGCCTAGGAACTCTGCCTCACTCAGGCACCCCCAGTCTTCCTGTGACCCTGAGGATCCTGAGAACACACTGTCCCACCTAGGATTCCACCCCACTTAGCTACCTGAGTGCCTTTCAGACCGGGATATCCTTCACCAGAGCAGATTTCTAAAAGTTCTGATTTTGTACTTCACTGCTATATCACTTTCTGGTAGCCAGCTGTTGGAGGCTCCCTCCCCACTCCCCACCATGGTTTATCTTCCCTTATATCACTCAGATTCACTTCTCTGCACTTCCTTGCAGAAAGTGGTCACTTTTCTATTTGTAGAATTACAGTTATTCTTTTCTTAGATCTCCGGTTGAGTTCGTAGGTGTTCAGAATGATTTGATAGCTATCTAGCTGAGTTCCTGGGACCAGATGAAACTAAGTTCTCTAACTTCTCCACCATCTTGATTTCTCTCCAGGAATATTTAGTTTTTAAAAATTAACTTATTTTATACCCCAGATAGTCAATTAGCTTTTATGACATTTTCTAAGGTGTCATGCCCATAAATTGGAACATCTTAGAGTTGTTTATCATAATCCTAAAGGTGGGGCATGCTGCTTCTAGTTATGCTAATAATGACATAATTAGTCTAATTACTATGATATCAGTTATCGGCAGGTTTATAAAGAAATTACACTGGGTCATCTCCTTTCTTTTCTCAGGAAATTCCTTCAGTAATCAAGAGAGATATGAATCATTAGTGCTTTAACCCCTTTTCTCCAATGCCATTAACAAAATTAATGTGAGCCTTATTTTCAGAAAAATAAATTCCTGTTTATAACTACAACTTTTCACTAAGGTTTCCTTAAGCCCTACCAATTCTCTAATCAAATTATAATTATTTAAACCATTAAACAATTTTCCTGGGACTTATGTAATTTTATGTTAAGTAATTACTAAAAAGTTAAGTATGCTGTGAGGCGTATCTTAAAATGTGAAGTCAGATGGAAATGAAATGAAAAATAGATCATGGTTGATTATTAAAAATATTGAGGCTTTGCTAGTGAGTTTAAAATAACATTCTATTAAGTAATTGTAATTAGCAAAATAAAGCTATAGAATAAATCAGATGAGGTAGATACAACTCTAAAATTGAATGCAGAATTTACAACATGTTTATGAAGATTTAGGTTAATTCTGATTAATGTCAAAAGCTATAATTATAGATTCAACATTCACAAATAGGTAAATTTCATCAATTCAGAGGGCAATGTTTAGCTCTGTAGGTACTGTCCTACACTAAACAACATTCTATTGAGAACTCTTCTACCCTTTTCTTTCATCCTTGAAGCTATTCAAGCCACGAGGGGAATCAATAGGCCAAAAGTAAGTCCCAAAGTCAAGCCATGTGCTGGCTTTCCCTAGCAATTGATTCTCAATCCTGGTAAAATATAGGCTACTAAAGCCTCTGCTTAACTATACATATCCATGTAACTCTCTGCTTTTTACCTCACAAGTCTATCTGAAGGCTTTCAAGTTTGGGTGTGTCAGGGTTATGTGGTCTCATAAAACAAATTAGGAAGTATTTTCCCTTTTTCAATTCTCTGGAAGAATTTGTGTAAGACTGTATGAGTTTTTTTTTTCTTAAAGATTTTATTTACTTGAGAGAGAGAGTGAGAGAGAGAGCACAAGCAGGGGGAGGGAGTGGCTGAGGGAGAGGGAGAAGCAGATTTCGAGCAGGGAGCCAGACTCAGGGCTCATTCCCATGACCCCAGGATCATGACCTGAGTCAAAAGCAGGTGCTTAACCGACTAAGCCACCCTGGTGCCCTGAGATTATTTCTTTTTTATATATTTGAAGAGATTCCTCTGTGAATGTGAAACTATCTGGGCCCCAAGTTTACTTTGTGGAAAAGTTTTGAAATTATAGACTCAAATTCTTTAATAGATTAAGAATATTTAGATTTTTGGTGTCTTTTTTGTCAGTTTTGGTAAGTTAATTTTCAAAGTAATTTTTCTTTCATTTAAATAGGTTTTGTTGATAAATAAGGTTTTCTTAATTCCTCTTAAAGACTTTTTCATGTCTGTTGGATCTGTAATGATGATACCCTTTTCATTTATGACATTCATAATTTGTATTTTCTCTCATTTTTCTCCTTCAGTCTTGCTAGCACTTAATGAATTTTGTTAAATTTTCAAAGAATCATATTTTTATTTAGTGTATCTTCTCTAGTGCATATCTAGATTTTTTTCTATTGCATATGTGCTTTATATCTTATTGATCTCTGTTCAAGTTTTAAAAATCTCTTCCCCTTTATATTCTTTGAGTTTAATTTGCTCTGCTTTTTCTAGCTTGTGAGATAGAAACTTAAATTATTGATTTTTCAACTTTTCTTCTTTTCTAACACATCCATTAAGAACTGAAAAAACAAAAAAGACTTAAAATCTCTAAACACTTTTTTTTTAAAGATTTTATTTATTTATTTGACAGAGAGAGACACAGCGAGAGAAGGAACACAAGCAGGGGGAGTGTGAGAGGCAGAAGCAGGCTTCACGTTGAGCAGGGAGCCTGACGCAGGCCTCGATCCCTGGACCCTAGGATCATGACCTGAGCCAAAGGCAAATGCTTAATGACTGAGCCACCCAGGCGCCCCTCTCTAAACACTTTTTAAGTTGCATTTTATGTCAATACCACATATTTATCATCAGTTAGTTTTAAATATATTCTAAATTCTATTATGATTGGTTTGTTGATCCAGTTATATAGAAGTGGGATGCTTAATTTTCAAATGTTTGGAAAACTCCCTGAATCTGTTAGCCCAAAGATTTAGTCTTGATTTATTTTGTAACTCAGAAAGCTATTTTCTAAATTCAGAAAGTATCTTCTCCCATTATTCTTAATGATTGTGGTAATTTGTACCAATTTATAATATACAAATAGATTCAAGACACTTGTCACTATCTCTGAAAGGTGTCTAATAACAATATTCATAGAAATAAAACAAGAATTCCATGCCAGAGATGGCTCTTTGAATTATTGTAGATTTATAGTGATAGTTGTTTGGATGTGTCTTCTTTTGCTGTCTCTCTTGATTTACCCAGTCAAGAAAAAATAACACCAACAATAACAAATTAAATTTCTAAAATGAAAAAAAAAGGAACTCACATACAGAAAAATTTGTTCAGTGTCAGAAATAGTTTTTCACTTCAGTGAGCATGTGACAATGATGAAAGGCTCTGATTTGGTACCCATTACTTATTCTAGTTCTACCACTAATTACTCTATTTTAAATCAATATCCTTAAGTACATCTTTTTTGTTCATTCCAAAATCTTTGTTCATATAGAGAAAGAAACATGATTTCTGTCACTTAACTAATAACGTTTTATATAAAACAAGATCCTTGAAAGTACACAAAAGAGAGTTTAAAATATATCTTAGAATGCATCTTTAGAATACATATTTCACAGTTTTTGTCTCCAAAAACTCATCTTTTGCCTTTGGTAGTCTTGATTAGCTAAAACTATGGAATGGGAAGGCATATTCCATGTGTTTTTCTCTGGCTCTGCCGTGTTTTAGCTTTGTGTTCTTATAAACATAAGTCTAGAAAAAAGAGAAGCAGAAGTCATGCATTTCATTGTTGCATTTAATGACCTCTAACAGAATTTTTATTTCTAAATCCAAGACTTTGGGTTATACTGATCGGTGGTCTTAGTGGCCAACGGACAATGTTTACACAAGGAGATACAATAATGTTTCTGCTGAATTGGCAGTTGAGAATATCTGGTTATTTTTGAATTTTTCATGGCATTGAATTAAAAGACAAACAAAAAGAGTAAGGGGTTACTATGTTGGCTGGATTGATCCTGAAAATTGTAGGGAAATATGGCTGCCACAAATGAGATTGGAGGGAAATTCATATAATATCTAAGAAATCCCTTTGTGCATCTCCTAATGCTGTCTCAACAAATCGTAGAAGTTAAAAAATGGTGACATTAAATCAGTATAGCTAGAACTTATAATTATCTATAATTTCTTCCTTCTCAGGCTTAATATATATATATATATATATATATATATATACATATATATATATAAAGCAATTTATTTAATGTCTTTTTTTCCTTTTATATTTTATGTACTCTATAGCTGGTGTTATTACTGATTATCTTTACAACTTTGTGCATTTCACATTATCTATGTGTAATTATGACTGAATTAGAAGAGGAATGACAGGGGCTCCTGGGTGGCTCAGTCGCTGAGCATCTGCCTTCGGCTCAGGTCATGATCCCAGGGTCCTGGGATCAAGCCCCACATCAGGCTTCCTGCTCAGGGGGAAGCCTCCTTCTCCCTCTCCCACTCCCCCTGCTTGTGTTCCTGCTCTCGCTGTCTCTCTCTCTGTCAAATAAATAAATAAAATCTTAAAAAAAAAAAAAAGAGGAATGACAATCAAATAATTGCAGAAATTGTTAGGAATTTAGCTCTCCCCTCTTTGGGAGACATAAACAATTTGCATTTGTATGTGAGATGGTTGCATAATGTCGAGTCGAAGCATATTGTAGTTATTGCTGTTTAGAACATTTCAACCTTAAATTGAAAAATCAACTCTTTACATTCTGCTTCCAACATGCTGGTGGTAAAATGTTAAGTGTATGAAGTCTCCATTTGGAAAAGAAGAAGATGGAAAAGACACAGAAGTCACTTTTCCAGGGCACACATTAACAGTTGCTGGTCAGGACCAGTGAATGAAACTTTGAGAATGTGTTTGGTACTTTTTCCACTGAAATTATTACATTCTGACCAACAGCTGCTGGTTGACGCATCCTGTCTTTAGATATGTTAGTTCAAGATGGCTCCTCTAATTAGTGATTTTATATGTAAAATATGTACTTAAGCCAGAAATAAAAATTACAGCTGCTGTCCTAGTGTAAATATTAACATAATGAAACACCAGTTCCCAATAGCACCTGTAGTAGTTTTTTGGATCACAGGATGGCTCTTGAATGACCTGGACTCCTAGAGGGCATCCCTGGTTTAGGCATGAACACTTAGACAGCTGTTGTCTTTGTTCTGCAACACATGGTCTTCTGTATCTTGAGTAAATGTTATATGAAAAAATATCAAAAAGCAACAAACAGTAGG
Source organism: Mirounga angustirostris (assembly GCF_029215605.1). Taxonomy (NCBI): domain Eukaryota; kingdom Metazoa; phylum Chordata; class Mammalia; order Carnivora; family Phocidae; genus Mirounga; species Mirounga angustirostris. The sequence continues at coordinate 168,325,150 of NW_026991711.1, forward strand.
GAAAAAAAGGTAGAGAGGCATGGGTCCAGGTGGCCCAATAAGTTTTGATTAGCACATAGAATGCTGTCATCTCAAAATTATGATAATGTAATACAGTGAATAATCTAGGCAGATATTAATATATTTTCAACTATCACCCCATGTTACTGGAGCCACTAATGGAAATTGCTTTTTTCTTAACGGTTAGCAATTTAAAGCTCAGTGGTTATGGTTTAGCAGTTCAATGAAGTGCTTCAAAATGGCTCATCATAATATTCATGTTTCCAAGCAACTATTTCTATAGCAGTGATCTACCAACCTATGATTAAATAAATTAGTATTCTCGACATAGGAGGGCTGAGTAATAGCCTTTTGGGAAATTGGAAATTCATGAAAAATTTTGCATCTTGATTCTTATTTTGGCATTTTATTAGTTTTATCCAGTTTGCATTTAAGATATTAAAAATTCAGGTGTGTTACATGAAGGGGAAAACACACACACGAATTTCAATGAAAAATACTAGTGAAAGAGTGAGAAATGAAAACTGGCTATGTGATGATTAAAAGATGTTTTGGCTCCATCTGCAGATGGTTGAGTTGAGCTGAGGCAGAGAATAGCGTTTGATTAGCTCCACTTGAGGTGGACTATAGACCTATAATAGTGCAGACAGATGAACCATATCTTCAGGTCACTAATCTACATGTCCTTCTCAGAAAGGAAAGCTTGGAAGAGAACACTTTGAAGTGGATTCAGCCAATAATGAAATCCATGTGAAAGCTGACAATGAAATGAGGAATGAAAAAATAAGTAACTGTCAGACTAACTTGAATTTTGTGCCTTGCAATAGTTACCATACCCTATTTTTTCATGAGTCAGTAAGGTTGAGTTGAACCCCAAGTCAGTATCAAGGTAAAAAGGTAGAAAGGCATGGGTTGAGGTGGCCAAATGGTTCTCATTTAGCACATAGACTATTACCATCTCTAAATGACGCAAATGTAGTACTATGAATAATCTAGGTGGGTATTAGTGTATTTTTAATGATCTCCCCATGCTGCTAGCCACTGCTAGAAATTGCCTTGTCTTTAACTGCTTACCAATTAAAGTTCAGTGGTTATAGTTAAATAAAGTGATCAGTACTTCCAAATAAAATTTCCTAATAACCTAAGTTTATAGGTGAGAGAAACTTTAAAGTAACAAAGTAGAAGAGCGAACTATCCTGCCACTCAGTTCTCTCAGGGTAATAAGACTATTAATGAGAAGAATGGAATAATAAATACGTCCCAGAATGTCTGGGTAATAAAACCATATCTAAGATAATGTATGAATGTATTAACAGATTGTTTTTTTAAAGAGATCATGTTATATGTGGTGTTATATATGTATAGAACAGATATAATGATCTTTTCTTATCCAGTAGCACATAAGACTGCAAGAAGTAAATGGTTTGGAAGTTTGATTTCACCCAAATTCTTATACTCACTGAGAATCAATGATTGATAAAATAAGAAAACAGTGTAACACTGAGAAATTGAAGTACTTCCCCTCAGAACTTTGATGCATTCAGTACTAAAGTATTTTCATACTTAGAAATTATGCCTCATTCTGAGCCCAGGGTGGGTCCAATAATCCAGGCAAGGAAAGCAGTGCAAGCAGAAGGTGGCCTGGGTGACTTTGCATCCTTACCCAGGGCATTGGAAGAGAGAGAATCTTGTTTTTTCCTAATCTAGAGATTCTGCTTTCTGGGGATTTCTGCCCACTTATGATGCTGGAGACCAGGTGAAACAAGGAGCTTCTATAACTACCTGACTTATTATTTAACACTGACTCCAAACAAAGTCCATAGAAGACACAAAAGCTCTCTCAAGCACCCAGTCAAGTTATAATCTCTAGCCATTAGTCATAATATTTCCCTTTATAATGTAATTTTGCCTGTGGAACAAACATATCCTAAACTCCTTCAGATGTTTTCCCAGGCTTGAGTATTGATATCGTTTGTGGCCCTTTGTCTAACAGTGTATATTTCCTATGCATGTAACTTTTCTATATATAAACTTATTCCTCGGAGGGATTAACTGGGAATAGAGAATGTACAAGGCCACTTTGACTTAGACATTCGGCCTCCCTAGGACAAAACAAATTCTTGGTTGTCTTTGCTCTTAGAATTAAAAGAATGGAAAGCATTTTATATTCCTGCTAGCTTGCTTCTCTTTTCCTCATCTCTTCATTCTTCTCCTCCCTCTTTTTCCTCCTCCTCCCTCTTTTTCCTCCTCCTCCCCATCCCTCCTCACCCTCCTCCTCCTCATTCTCCCCCTTACTCCTCCTCCTCCTCTTCCTCCTCCTTCTTCTACTTCTTCTTCTTCTTCCTCTCCATGTGCTTGCTCTCTCTCTCTCTGTCTTTGGGTTATTCATTTCTCATAGTTATCCCTAGTTCTATCAGTCATCTACTTTAACTACTGAGTGAGTTGGGCAGATGGCTTTCTAACATAAAGGGAACAATAAAACCTGTCATTGGCTGCAATCTTGACAGATTCAGAAATCATCAAAAGCTTAAGAAAAAAGTGGAGGAAGTAGACAGTAGGAAAAATTCAGTACAGTCTGATAATGTCACAGGCAGGCCAGAGAGGGAAAAAAAAATAGAAAGAGACAGGATATAAGCAGAATGTTTGGGTTCCAAGATAGAGAGCAAAGGGTCAATATTTTCTATTCAACCTAGTTATCTGACTAATGTGGAATAAATACTTTGTTTCACAGCTGTCCTAGCTCAGGCTGCCATAACAAAATACCATTGATTGAGTGTTTTAAGCATCAGCAATTTATTTTCTCACAGCTCTGAAGTCTGTAAGTCTGAGATCAGGGTAATAGAATGATCAGGTTTTGGCTTGTAGATGGCTGTCTTCTAATTATGTTCTCACATAGCAGACAGAGAGCAAGCTCTTTGGTATTTCTTCTTATAAGGGCACTAAGCCCATCATGAGGGCCCTTGCTCTCAAGACCTCATCTAAACCTATCTCCCAAAGGCTCCATCTCGAAATACCATCACCTTGGGGTTAGAATTTCAACATGTGAATTGGGGGTGGGAGGGGCACAATTCAGTCCATAGCAAATATTTTCCAACTCTGCCTTAAAGAAGAGATGTTCAAAAGTACAAAGTAGAAGAAAATTCACAATCATTATCCATTCTGCTCTCACATCAGGTCAAGAACCAAGCTGAAAAAGTAAAGTATTTTGTGAGTGGTGGAGTAGAAATTACCCAACCACCTCACAACTTGATGATACTCCTAATTTCAGGGACCCAACTCAAAACAAGGAAACTCAGTTTTACCATGTTTACACCAGTGCTGAAATAAATTCTTAGAGATAAGTATTTAAACATTCTCCAGGTGTACTTATTAAATAAGTTTAAAATAATTTTTTTTCTACTAAAGTTCTTGGGATTACACTCAAAGGACAATATAAGCTTTTGAACTTAACACTGTATGTTCTACAAATGTTTTTCCCATGCTTTAATTTTTATATGTTTAACTTTTGAATTCTACTTTTTGCATTATAATTAAAATTCTTTGCAGAAAGATACACAAAATGTACTAGTAAATTATTAAGAGTCATTACTATTTTTGATGACAAATGAAGCTTTGCTTCATTAATAGGATGATAATTGGGATGTTTTAAATGCTGAATTATGTTTGGTTATTTAGCTTTTTGAATACAATGAGAATTTCTTATCTTATTTATAAAAGCCTAATAAATTATGGAAACTATCTATTGAAAGAAATTCTTAAAGTCTTCACTGTGTAATGTATCAACATAGAGCATCAAATAATATTAAAATATAGACTATCATGTGGGTTAGTCATTGTGCTTAATTTTTATTTTTTAAATTAAAAAAAATTTTGAAATCTTTATTATTATTATTTTTTAGGTAGGCTCCACACCCAGCATGAAGCCCAACATGAGGCTTGAACTCACAACCCTGACATCATGACCTGAGCTGAGATCAATGGGATGCTTAACTGACTGAGCCACCTAGGCACCCCTGTGTGTAATTTTTTAAATTTGGTTGTTGTTTTTCACCCCAAAGTTATATTCATTACAATGATCAAATTTCATGACATCTCCATGATTTGGCTTTTGGTTAACCATGATTTGTTTCTATGTAGTAATCAAGCCATCTAGCAATACTCCCAGTAAACTAATATGTAGCTAAAATAGAGGAGAGAAAAATGGCTAATAGAAGGATGGCAGTTTTATGTTGTACCTTTTCTAATGAAGCTGGTACAACTGTGTATGAGCCACAGCCATGTAGCAAATGAGATATTATTCTCATAAACTTTGTGCTTCTAAAGCTTTTACAACATTCTCCTCACCATCAGTAGATTATAAGAATTCTAGGAATTATAGCCAAGCAGTATATTAAAAAAATAAAACAAATGAAAATAAAAACTTTTAACCCTTATTGCTTAGTTTATTTTGAACTTAAAAACAGGACAGTTCTTTTGGTTCCAGGTAGGATAAAATAGGTTGTGACAGGCCAAAGTTCCCATTGCAACAACTCAAAAAGCTGGGTGAATTACAAAAATAGTTTTAAAGGCATAAGAATGAGTAGAAGCAATGAGGATTCAATGAACTAAAATTCGAGACCATGGAGAATCCTTTCAAATTGAGCTGACACCCAGCCACCCCATTGGGGAGGGTATGTGCTATGGTGAGTGCTGTGAATTGTGTAAGACTGTTGAATCACAGACCTGTACCTCTGAAACAAATAATACATTATATGTTAAAAAAAAAAAGAAGAAGAAGAAGAAGAAAAAGAAGGCTGGAGGGGAATAGTGGGGGGGGGGGGGAAATCGGAGGGGGAGACAAACCATGAGAGACTATGGACCCTGAGAAAGAAACTGAGGGTTCTAGAAGGGAGGAGAGTGGGGGGATGGGTTAGCCTGGTGATGGGTATTAAAGAGGGCACGTTCTGCATGGAGCACTGGGTGTTATATGCAAACAATGAATCATGGAACACTACATCAAAAACTAATGATATAATGTATGGTGATTAACATAACATAATAACAAAAAAAATTAAAAAAAATTGAGCTGAAAAACAGACACGTTTCCTGAGGACATATACTGATTCTGGCAAAAGTCGAGACTTGGAATCTGCATAGACAGGGTTCTCATAATACATCATTTTGATTCCCCCGTCCAATTCCCTTGTGCCAGATCTAAGGTAGTGTAAATTTAAGAGACTCTACCTGAGTTGGTCAGATCTGTCCACTATTTCCATGTACCCTGTCGGCACTATAATCACAATCTTTGTGTGTGTGTGTGTGTGTATTTTATTTGGATGTAAGTGCTAATAAATATGTCCTTTCTATTTTAAGTAAACTATCTTTTTTTTTTAAAGATTTTATTTATTTTTTTGACAGAGAGAGACATAGCGAGAGCAGGAACACAAGCAGGGGGAGTGGGAGAGGGAGAAGCAGGCTTCCCGCAGAGCAGGGAGCCCGATGTGGGACTCGATCCCAGGACCCTGGGATCATGACCTGAGCCGAAGGCAGACGCTTAACGACTGAGCCACCCAGGCACCCAGTAAACTATCATTTTAATGTCACTTTATAATATTTGTAAAACAATATAAAATGTATTGCTCTTACCTGAGATGTTGAAAGGTGAGTTAATCAGTTATAATGATCATAGCCAAATCAAACTTCTTCATGATTAACTATCTATATTCTTTAGGAAAAAATATATTCAAAACTGCAGTTATTAGTGTGCTTTTGTCCCTGAAAGATTTGTTGCAGTGAAAAGGCTACATCTGTGCCTAAGGAAACAAAAATGAATATGTTCCAGTGAATATGGTAGAAGTTGTGAGTACTATTAACCAGCCTCAGATTTCTTTGAGTCTAGCCTGTATTTCCTGAATTTTGTATTGGCAGTTTCCACCTCTAGAAACTCTGACCGACCAGGTTGAGGTTACAGCCTGGTTTTACCAGGTGACCCATATTACCCTGGTACAGTAGTACACTTTGAGACAACATTATTCATGTGTTATCATTTAAAATGTTTTTCACGGAATGCATAGCATTTCAGTGATAGAATTTTCTCCTGATAACTGGTGGTATTAAAGTTAAGCCCAAGTAATTATGTTCAAATTTAAAAAATTAAACTCATGTATTTCAAGCACTATGACCCAGGAGTAGAAATGAGCAGCAAGGCCTACAAGGTAAAATGATTATCTAAGGAAGCTCAAAGGCAAGTAGGAAAGACAAATAGACCATACTGTCAATGCCAAATAACATATGCCACAGTAGAAAAATCCTTATGAGATGTTACGTATATTTTAAAAATAAAAATATAAATATGATACATTTTGTCTATTTTGGGTGAGGGAAATCCAAATGAAGAGAAGAGACATCTTGTGGGGTGGACATTCAAGTATTAAGGATGGCTTCATTGAGAAGGTAAACTTCTTCTAAGTAAGATTCTTTAGGAGAAAAAAATACTGTTTTTTCGGTTTTGGTTTTGTTTTCTTTACAAGCCATGATGTATTATCATCATTACAAATAAATTATACTTGTGTATATATGTATGTATTAATGAATGATGGGTGGATTTATACTAAGGAAATAGCATAGTTTGTGACATTTCTGTTCATGGTAAAGTTATTCAGCTTGGGAAGAATATTTCTGTTGGGAACTACGAAAATGCTATTACACCCTCAGTTGATTCTTGATAAAGGAACCAGTAAGATATAGAGCAAAAAGGAAAACTTCAGCCAATGTTGCTGGAATAACTGAATATCCATATGGAGAAAAAAAATCTTCATCCTCTACCTCACACATACACAAAAACGAATTTGGGATGGATCAGAGATTGAAAAGTAAAAACTAAAACTATAAACCTTTCAGAAAAAAATAAAATAACCTCATGACTTGAGAATAGGCAATGCTATTTTAGGACATGACTTTTCTGTGTGGTTGTGCTTTTTTGAGGAGTGGGAGTAGATTGTTAGAAAATGGCACTTTAGCACTCATAAGTAGGATTTGATTTCTTGATGTCATCCTTTTCTAGCACAAATAACTAGCAATTGAATTGGCTTAATTAGTAAGATGATAAAAAATATTTGCTTTTATATATCCCTGATCATCAGATTCCTAAATAAAATTAATCAATCTCTGGAATATTTTATATAAGCTACAATAAAGCTAAAACCAACACTGAATTCATATAAAATGTCTTGAAAGGAATTACATTTCCTTTGGCAGAAATAAACATTTATCAAATATTTACTGTATTATAATAGTGATGAAAGGTGTCTGTATTTTATTTTATTTTATTTATTTATTTATTTTTAAAGATTTATTTATTTATTTGAGAGAGCGAGAATGAGAGAGAGTACATGAGAGGGGGGAGGGTCAGAGGGAGAAGCAGGCTCCTCGCTGAGCAGGGAGCCCGATGCGGGACTCCATCCCGGGACTCCAGGATCATGACCTGAGCCGAAGGCAGTTGCTTAACCAACTGAGCCACCCAGGCGCCCACGGTGTCTGTATTTTAAATGACAAATTCAGCTTTAAATTGCTATGAAATTATGGTCTTAATAAGTTTGAACTACTCAGTTACACTTCTAAATTTTACTTCTTTATTGCTATGTATGACAAGAAGCACAATAAATAAAGGTAATTAGTGTAAGGAGTAAAACGTTTCCTATAAAAGTGAAAAACATTTGAACACTAATAGTTTCAGTATAAATGATTTAATTTTCTTAACAATTTAAAGAGTGGTTTCTCTTGCTTACAGTAATTTGAGAAAACTTAAGAAATATAAATTATGTCTCCATAGAGCTATTGAGATGCCCTATGACAAAATGATTATTTATTATATTTTTATATAATTTTAATTTATAAAATTTAATTTATAACTTTAATTTTTATATACTTTATTATATATTATATTTTATATTATTTATTATGATTATTTACTTAAAATAGTTTATTTAGCTATCTTATTAAAGCTTATAGTTTATAATGAGTTGCTTTATGAAATTCTTTTTTTTAAAAGATTTTATTTATTTATTTGACAGAGAGAGACACAGCAACAGAAGGAACACAAGCAGGGGGAGTGGGACAGGGACAAGCAGGCTTCCCGCAGAGCAGGGAGCCCGATGCGGGGCTCGATCCCAGGACCTTGGGATCATGACCTGAGCCGAAGGTAGACACTTAATTACTGAGCCACCCAGGTGCCCCTGTTTTATGAAATTCTTATAAACCAAGGTTAGAGGAAAACAATATGAATGTATGTACATAGATATGCTTCTTCATTGGGGAAAGATGATGGGAAATTTTGAGCACTTCCTACATTATGGCTTCAATTATCAAATAACCATTTTTAAAAAGAAGCAAAATATTATTAAACTAGACCACAAGATGATCAAAACTGTGTATGGTATGATAATGCAACTAGAAGAAAATGTCATACCTTACAATAAAATGTATTTTATTTCCAAAGAAGAGTAGGTTCCTTTAGAAAGCATTTTGACAAAATATGTCAAAAGCCTTCAAAGGACTTATATCCTTTGACAATGTAATTTGGCATCTGGTAATCTAGCCTAAGGAAATACTGAAAACATGGGGCATTTTAAAAAAGGGAAAATATGTAAAGAGATTTAAATTTCTAAGAAAATAAATGGAACATGAATCACTACAATGGGATGTGGCCATTAAAATTTATGAGTCTAAAGAGTTTATAATAGTATGTAAACTTCACTTTTGTTATACAGTTAGCTAGAAAAAAAGCAGGATACAAACTTGAATATAATTTGTAAACCAAACTGTTTGAAACCAAAATAAATTATTCATAGAAAAAGATGAAAGGAAATAAACAAAATATTGACAGTGTTTTATTATTGTTTATGAGAGTTTGATAAATTATTTTACTTTTCTCTTTGTATCTTACACATTAAAATGTGTCTATAAAGAATTTTTATTTTTAAATAATTCAAAACAATATATAAAAATCATTACTCAAGAAAAAAATGGAATATTGCAAATGTAGCATATGCTTTTGACCTTTTTCTTTTCCCAGCATAACAGGGAGAAATTAGCATAAGGCAGTCCTTTAACTTCTAATTCTTTCCCGCCAGCAGGAGCTTATTGAATATCTCTCCATCACGTGCACTGTTGGATATGCCATTTCTTTGAGTTCTGAAGCTGTAGATTTTCTCATTATTGGTATTTTGGGTGAACAATTGCCAATCAATGTCTTTTCATAATGGGACGTGTTTTGTTTTTATTATTAGGAAACTAAAAGTTCTAGAACCTGCTGTGCAACAAATCATCTCACCAAAACACTATCTTTTATTCAGTGTATTGTTATCCTATTATTTAACTTTGAAAAATAAAATCTTACTGCACAGAATTCCACTTTTAGCCAAGATGTTGTAAAAGGGACCAGATTTACTCCCCTGCCTGAAACAATCACAAAACTAGAAAAAATACGGGCGCCTGGGTGGCTCAGTTGGTTAAGCGACTGCCTTCGGCTCAGGTCATGATCCTGGAGTCCTGGGATCGAGTCCTGCATTGGGCTCCCTGCTCGGCGGGGGGTCTGCTTCTCCCTCTGACCCTCCCGATCCTCCCCCCTCTCATGCTCTCTCTCTCTCATTCTCTCTCTCAAATAAATAAATAAAATCTTTAAAAAAAAAAAACTAGAAAAAATATATGAAACAATTTTCAAGACAGTAGACATCAGGCAATGAAACACAGTGATGTGGGAGATGGGATTCATCTTTCCCAAGTGAATTTTGTACCGTTGGACAGCAATTTGACTGGAAATCCAAATATGGAAACATATATGAAACCTGCACATTAGTAATATAGTGTCAATTGCAGTGTTGTTTTCTTTTAAGGCATTTAAAAACTTTCGTTCAGTTCATAACAATGCAGAAGACAAGCTAGGAAATGTGTGAAAGAATGTCTATGACTGTGATAGGTCTTCTTTATTTAGAAATACAAACTAAACTATTTCTGTCTTAAAATTTTCTCTCTCTAAACACTGAAGTGTTTTCAATACTGGGAATGGGAAGTTATGTTAGTGAGTTCATTGAAAAAAAAAAGTAATGTGTATAAGCTCTGGTGTTTTCACAGTCAAGCATTAGTAGAATTGGATGTATTTGCCAGATTATTGAGATTTTCTATAACACTTATTTTTTTTAACCAAACTTCATGAATTCTCTTTTCTTTATGGAGTTAGAGCTCTTTATTAGAAAATAGTGGCACTGGGATGCCTGGGTGGCTCAGTTGGTTAAGCATCAGACTCTTGATTTTGGCTCAGGTCATGATCTCAGGGTTGTGAGATTGAGCCCCATGTCAGGCTCCATGCTGGGTGTGGAGCCTGCTTAGAATTCTCTCTCTCTCCTTCTGCTCCTCCCCACCCCCCCCTTAAAAAAAAGATTAATTAAAAAAAAAAGAAATTAGTGGCTCTGAACCAACTCTTGACTTTGTTAATGCCTAACTTGTATAAGAGTCTTTAAATTCCAAAAATATTTATGCTCTCAGCCTTTTTTCTTGAATCTATTTGATCTTGTATACTCCCAGGAAATATATTTCAGCAGCTTTCTAAAAAAGAAATAAATAAAACTTCTCATTTTTCTTTAATGGAGAATGGATAGGCAATGTGAAAAATTCTAGTTTTAATGTTTAGCTTTCTTTTTATGATTGTTCTCTTTTGACCATTATTAACTGAAACTGACCACTTCTGAGATATTTCATACTATTTTACGGTAAAGTAGGGTTAAAATGAAAATAGAGTAGGATCAAGTTGAAATTAGTAATGGAAAGAGAAAAGGTACAAGTGAGACCTCCACCTCTGTAAAAAAAGCAGAGATTAGTAAGCCTGATTAAAGGAAAAAGAAAAATAGTATTCTGTGTTTTCAGTGAAAACAACTAGACTAAAAACTACCATGTGATTATTTGGCAGTGTCCTGGGGTTCCTGTAATAATACCTTCCACCCCATCCACTGGAAGCAAAGAACTCTGAATATTTCCACAACTGTCTCCAGGTGCATTATGATTCATATCTAAATTGGATCCTATTGCTATGTAAATGGTATAATCTGAAGTTGTAGGAGAGTAAATTAACTATAAGCCCTATGTGTCTTCTGATTCCTCAGAACCCCCTATAGTTTAATGAACAGAGCAATTTTGTATTTATTCCAAAGTGCCTATTATCCACACACACAATTTCAGTTAGTAAATAACAGACTTAATGTTGATGGTGTCTGTATTTCTATTTCTCCCCAAACATTTTTTAGCAGTGAAATGTGTTTAAAAAGAAAACATGGTAGCATATTCAACAAATAAAAGCAAACAAACATGATTCCACAGATTAAATTTTAGTTTTTTGCCTGAAAACACATTACTGATTAATGAATCTGGAAACTTCTGAGAAAAAGCAGAGCTCAGAAGCCATTGCTCGTTATATATGAATGTGTGTGTGTGTGTGTGTGTATTTAAAAGAATTTCAATTCTACTTTCTTCCTGTCTCTCTCTCTTTTTTTTTTTTGCACCATTCCCTTTTGACTTAAATTTATACACCTAAGACTAGAAATAGATGAAAAGAAAAAATTCGTGTGTAACAAAACAGATATGTCTTCAAAATACCAAAATACTAAAACACCAAAATACCAAATACCAAAAGTTGAGGTTTTAGTTCAGCCACTCACACTTTGCAGGACACTTGGACTGTCCAAGATTTGGATTACTAATAATATCAAACTCGGGTTATGCTCATCCTAGACTTGCATACTCACCCAGTTTTTCAGATGGAGTTCAATAAATGGTTTGTGCTTTGCCTAAAATCTGGAGCTAGGATTGTCCTGCTGCACTCCATACCCGTGCCCACTGGCAAAGAGTTCTGACTCTGTGCATCACTGTGCACTGACTGGATCAGGTCTTTGGGACTATTGCTTCACAAACAGCTCCTTGGAGAGGTCAGATAACATAACCAGAAAATGTGAAAGATTTAACTTGGACTAATGAGAGACAGGGGTTAGGAGGAAGTCATGTACAAATTCTTCTTCCTTTTCTCCAAAGCCCCTGGATTACTCTTCCTGAATAAATGTTAGGAAGATGTCTCCTGACACTGAGAAACCAAATGCATTTGTGATGATGTAACCAGCTCAGTAAGATTACCCTCATATTCGCTTTTCCTGACTCATTCTTCCTTTTCCCTCACCCTTCCATCCTGGAATCACTCTACCTATTCAAATATTATTAAATTAGCTTGCTTCTAAGGATATGCTTTCTCAGCCATCCAGAGGAAGACATTCCTAGGAGAATCAAAGTAATTACACTAAATCACTGAATAGCTGTCAGGATCAAAAGAGATTAGTTAAGTGAATGAAAGCATGAGTGGATGGACAAATTTATTCATTTATTCAGCAAATACTAACTGAACACCTACTTTGGGCTAGGCATTATTATGGCAAATGGAGATTTAGCAGTAAACACTGAAAATATGTTGTGCCTTCTTTGAGCTCACGTTCTACTGACAAAGCCATTGTGCATGCCCAAGTTTCTCTGCCCATGTGGAGATAGTTTTGTCTTTGCCTTCTCCAACTTCTTTCCCTTCCCCATATTCTAAATGAAGTCCTATCTTTTCCATATGGTCCTAGACATTATGGTAAGGTGTGAATGAGAATGAATTGATGTTTTTAATGACCTTTAAGCAAAGGGAGTGTGGAGGAGGAGAGGTAGAACTGCTGCAACTATAAGGGAATTGGGGTACAGAGGAAAGGGGGTATTTGCAAGTAATCCTATTATTTACATATTAGATCCCCATTACTGAATATCAATAGACACAAGTTTGAAATCAGTTTTTTTCAATGACTTTGGAGTACTAGATGTACTTTATTGAATATTAGAGCATCCAGTTCTGGGCCATAGAATTTAAAAATGGATAAATGGGAAAAGTATGGAATAGTTTTGAAAATGGGTCATTTGAATTACGTATATTGGTTGTCAATGATACTCTTTTCAATCTTCTTAATTTTACCAAAATCCTGTGCTTCCAATTTGATTTTCACTCTTTCCTTAACTCTTGAGGAAACATACTTTATTAATAAATTTATATACATATCTATGGAAAAGTAGAAGAGATAAAAGGGAAAAGAAAGGCAGAAAAATGTCAGGAAAAGAGAAAGATGGAGTTAAGAAAAAAAAGAAAAAAAATACAATAGAGACTTTCCTTCTTCCTCGGCAAGAGTTCTCTCTTCTTTTTTTTTTATTTTTAAAGATTTTACTTATTTATTTGACAGAAAGAGAGAGAGAGAGCACAAACAGGGGGCACAGCAGAGGGAGAGGGATAAGCAGGCTCTTTGCTGAGCAGGGAGCCTGATGCTGGACTCAATCCCAGGACCCTGGGATCATGACCTGAGCCAAGGGCAGCTGCTTAACGGACTGAGCCACCCAGGCACCCCAGGAGTTCTCTCTTCTACAGCATGGCTATTTCATAAGGAGATAAAATATTTTTCAGAATCTGGCTTTCTTTTATTTGCCACTTCCTATTCTTACTCCACCGGTTGTTCTTTTGAACAAGAAAGCTTAGGCTATAGGGAACAAATACACAACAAAACTAGATCCATAGATTATGAGAATGACTTATATAGGATGGAAGCAAAGAGGAATGGAGCAGAAAGGAAATAGAAGACCAAAACAGCTACACCAGCATTTTATTTATTATTATTTTATTTTGGCAATGGCTTGTTTTTTTTTTATTTAATTTAATTTTATTATGTTATGTTAGTCACCATACAATACATCGTTAGTTTTTGATGTGGTGACCCATGATTAATTGTTTTTGTATAACACCCAGTGCTTCATGCAGTATGTGCCCTCCTTAACACCCATCACTGGGCTAGCCCATCCCCTACTCCTCCTCCCCTTTAAAACCCTCAGTTTGTTTCTCATGGTTCATCTCCCCCTCTGATTCCCCCCCTTCATTTTTCCCTTCCTTCTCCTAATGTCCTTCATGCTATTCCTTATGTTCCACAAATAAGTGAAATCATATGATAATTGACATTCTCTGCTTGACTTATTTCACTTAGCATAATCTCCTCCAGTCCCATCCATGTTGATGCAAAAGTTGGGTATTCATCCTTTCTGATGGCTGAGTAATATTCCATTGTATATATGGACCACATCTTCTTTATCCATTCTTCTGTTGAAGGGCATCTCGGCTCTTTCCACAATTTGGCTATTGTGGACATTGCTGCTATGAACATTGGGGTGCATATAGCCCTTCTTTTCACTACATCTGTGTCTTTGGGGTAAATACCCAGTAGTGCAATTGCTGGGTCATAGGGTAGCTCTATTTTTAATTTTTTGAGGCACCTCCACACTGTTTTCCAAAGTGGCTGTACCAACTTGCATTCCCACCAATGGTGTAAGAGGGGTCCCCTTTCTCCACAACCTCTCCAACATTTGTTGTTTCTTGCCTTGTCAATTTTTGCCATTCCAACTGGTGTAAGGTAGCATCTCAATGTGGTTTTGATTTGAATTTCCCTGATGGCTAATGATGATGAACATTTTTTCATGTGTCTGTTATCCATTTGTATGTCTTCTTTGGAGAAGTGTCTGTTCATGTCTTCTGCCCATTTTTTGACTTATTTGTTTTTTGGGTGTTGGGTTTGGGAAGTTCTTTACAGATCTCGGATGCCCTTTATCTGTAGTGTCATTTGCAAATATCTCTCCCATTCTGTGGGTGCCCTCTTTGTTTTGTTGACTGTTTCCTTTGCTGTGCAGAAGCTTTTTATCTTGATGAAGTCCCCAAAGCTCATTTTTGCTTTTGTTTCACTAGCCTTTGGAGATGAATCTTGAAAGAAGTTGCTGTGGCTGATGTCAAAGAGGTTACCGTCCATGTTCTCCTCTAGGATTTTGATGGATTCCTGTCTCACATTGAGGCCTTTCATCCATTTTGAGTTTATCTTTGTGTATGGTGTTAGAGAATGGTTGAATTTCCTTCTTCTGTATATAGCTGTTCAATTTTCCCAGCACCATTTATTGAAGAGACTGTCTTTTTTCCATTGCATATTTTTTCCTGCTTTGCCAAAGATTATTTGACCATAGAGTTGAGGGCCCATATCCGGGCTCTCTATTCTGTTCCATTGGTCTGTATGTCTGTTTTTGTGCCAGTACCATGCTGTCTTGGTGATCACTGCTTTGTAAGATAGCTTGAAATCAGGCAATGTGATGCCCCCAGCTTTGTTTTTCTTTTTCAACATTTCCTTGGCGATTCAGAGTCTTTTCTGATTCCATACAAATTTTAGGATTGTTTGTTCCAGTACTTTGAAAAATGTCATTGGAACTTTGATCGGGATGGCGTTGAAGGTATAGATTGCTTTGGGCTGCATAGACATTTTAACAATGTCTATTCTTCCGATCCATGAGCATGGAATATTTTTCCATCTTTTTGTGTCTTCTTCAATTTCTTTCATGAGTGTTCTGTAGTTCCTAAAGTATAGATCCTTTACTCTTTGGTTAGGCTTATTCCGAGGTATCTTATGGGTTTTGGTGCTATTATAAATGGAATCGTTTCTCTAATTTCTCTTTCTACAGTTGCATTGTTAGTGTATAAGAAAGCAACTGATTTCTGTGCATTGATTTTGTTTCCTGCCACATTACTGAATTGCTGTATGAGTTCTAGTATTTTGGGGGTGGAGTCTTTTGAGTTTTCCACAGAAAGTATCATGTCATCTACAAAGAGAGAGAGTTTGACTTCTTCTTTGCCAATTTGAATACCTTTTATTTCTTTTTGTTGTCTGATTTCTGTTGCCAGGACACCAGCATTTTAAATCTACTTTAAGAACTAAAAGCAGATGATTTCATTTTAAGCAACTTTTTTCCCCACTGACAGTCTGTCTTGCATGAAAGGCAAGAAATCAAGAAAGAACAAGAGAGCAGAAATAGGATATTCTTCCCCGGCAGTGGCTACACAACTACCTAAGTGAAGTGATCACATGGCTGGGACTACAGGTGTATGATTGCTTCACTGTTGCTTCCAGTGAGTGGTAATGTGTAAGGATTTGGAAGGCTTTTCTCTGCATCTAGTGAGGAAAAACATAAACAAGGATAAACAATAAACAAAAAGAGCCTATGAATATGTCAAATGATATTAATATTCATAATATGTCCATGTGCCATATATCCATCACAATTGCTCACCTGAATGTAAATGGGTTCTCATAATTCATTCTCAACATGGAATATGAATTGGAAGTAATGTATGATTTCTGGTAAGAAAATTAAGTGTGGACTTGTCTCATCCTTGTTCTTTCTCTTACCCACATGGATGAGGGTTGGGGGATGCATATAAGATGATTGAGTTGCACAAAGAAAACTGCCAGTGTCTGAATTCCTGCTTCTGATGTACAACCCTGGGAAAAGGCAACAAAGTCAACTCCATAAAAGTCACATTTGTCTGTGAAAAAAATCACTTCCTCTGATTTCAAACTAGGGTAAGGGTTAGGGTTGGGGTTGGTGTTGGGATTGGGGTTGGAGTTAGGATTAAGAGTAGAGTAAGATTTTTAATATTAGAGAATAACTGAGAAATATATCATGTTCCTTTCCAGCAGGAGTCAATATGAAAGATTGTAAATCTTACCCTTTCCCAGCACCAATAAGAGGCTGTTATTCCTCCCTCTCTCAAGCTATTTCTCTTGGGAGAAACCATTACAGTGAATATTGGAGCCTTAGACATGACATTTATAAGATGCTAAGAATATATTATATGAGTACTTTGCTGAATAATGAATAAAGCACAAGTTCTTCTCATAATTTGCAGGAGCCATACCTTTGAAGCCAGACTCTTTACTCCAGTGTTCCCCCAGAGGCCATTCTAGGGCAAAGCAGTAATGACAGAGGAAGGGAGCCATGGTGGCTTGTGTCCAGGAGAAAGCAGCAAGACCACAATACTTTCCTAGTGATCTGTAAATTGAGCACTTTCAGATTTCATTTAACAGAGCTCGCCTGCCCAGAAGCACTGAAAGTCAATTGCATTATAAAGCTAATGTTCAGAGCTGTTGATAATTAGAGATAAAGAACATCTAAAATGCAATTGCTCAAGCTGTTTCTGTATCATAATAGGAGATTATGTTTGTTTTTTAGTGGTTATGATAATAAAATTAATATTTGTTTTTTTATTAGAATTAAAAATCTTTCCCTAATGCAAGACAGATGGTTCTAGATTTATGTAAACAAGGTAAAAAATCAGTCAAAATTATTTCCTATTTAATGACGCATATTTTAATCATGATTACAATATGTATTTGCAAAATGACTAAGGAATATTTTGCTTAGTTTCATAAGGAAGCTATTGCCCCAATGCCAATATTAAGTGGAACAAAATTCAGAGTGTGTGGCTTTCATTATGGAGAAATGATATGCTATATTACCTACTAGGAACACAATCAGTGGAGTTTTAAAGGAGTTGAAAAGAATACTATACTAACATAATAATGAAAGTTATAACTATATTGATATAGTAAATAATTCTCTTACCATGGTTCCACTTCCATAGAGGAACTTTAAAGAAAAAAGGTGTTTTCTTTAGAATAAACAAAGAAAAAGATCTTTTCTTCTTACCCTGTTTTCTTATCCTTGATTTTTCTGTCTTTGATTTTCTACTCAGGTTCTGACATATTTAGGGAAGTTTTTTGCTGGGGTACATGGAAATGAGGATAGAATGCCACATTCTCTGTCTAAAATGGAAGCTCCACTGTGTGTAGTTCTACTCCATTTCTGATATAATTAGGGGGAATATAAACTTCTTCAAGTGTTCTTCCAAGAACCAAACAACAGTAGAACAGAATCTACTAAATTCCTTTCTAAGCCTCAGACTGAAGCACAGAGTAATGCAATTCACAGCTAAACCTATAACCAAGATTTTTCATCTAGAAAATAAATATGTTTGGTTCTGGAAATGGGGAGGGAGGGACTGACTGGAAGGAAGCATGATCTGTAAAAACAAATTTTTTTTTCAACTTGAAATATATAGCTAAGATGGGGAATGAAAAAATAAAGCTAAATCAAATTGTCACTTGACTTTTTTTTGGTTAGCTAGTTACAATATTGAAAAAGAAGCTCTGAAATAGAACTTAATTTCAAGATAGCAATGAACATGAGATGTAAGGAATGGAAGAAGAGGAAAAAGGATACAAGGAGACTTCCAACTCAAAATATGCTTTCAAATAAAAATTCTAAAGCATATAAATGGAAAAAGGTCTTGGTAACAAAAAATAAATATTTATGTAGAATATATATTTTGTCTGGCTGAAATTAAAATATGGGAGATGTCTGAAAGATTAAATGTACTTTAGATTCTGGAAGAGACAAATTAGGAGATGACAGTAATAAAAAATGATAATATTGTCAATACTTATATCAAAAATATTATGTGCCAAAGATTGTTCTAAGAGTTTTATATATAAAAGTTCAATAATTTTTATAACAACCTTCAGAGGAAAATCCTCATTTTGAAAATGGAGAAACTTAAGACAAGTTTAAGTGATTTGCCCAATCTAACATAGTAAGTGATGGAGCTCAACTTTGAACCTATGCAATCTGATTCCAGAAACTGGGCTCTTTACCACTGTATGCCAGAAATTAAAAAGTAAAAAGAAAGAAAGAAAGAAAGAAAGAAAGAAAGAAAGAAAGAAAGAAAGGAAGAAAAAAAGAGTGAGCTGAAATTAAATAAGTATTAGCAGATATAAAAATAATCAAAGACTCCAGTAACCCTCAGTTTGTTTCCTGAGATTAAGAATTCCTCATATCAGTGAGGTCACCTGTACCTCTGAAACAAATAATACATTATATGTTAAAAAAAGAAAAAAGAAGAAGAAGAAGATAGCAGGAGGGGAAGAATGAAGGAGGAAAATCAGAGTGGGAGATGAACCATGAGAGACTATGGACTCTGAGAATCAAACTGAGGATTCTAGAGGGGAGGGGGGTGGGAGGATGGGTTAGCCTGGTGATGGGTATTAAAGAGGGCACATTCTGCATGGAGCACTGGGTGTTATATGCAAACAACAAATCATGGAACACTACATCAAAAACCAATGATGTAATATATGGTGATTAACATAACATAATAATAAAAAAAAGAAAAAAGAAATTTAAAAAATAATCAAAGAGAAAGTTTGGCAATGAAAAATTTAGTCATTGAAATAAAAAGATATGAAGAAGATAAACTTTAGTGTTCATGAAAAAAAAAGAATAATTTGGGAAAAAGAATTGAGGAATTGACTGAAATGCATCCAGATAAACAATGAGATAAAATGTCTGTTATTTTCAAACATTCACTTTTAATTATTTTTATGATTTTATTTATTTATTTATTTGAGAGTGAGAGAGTGTGAATAGGGAAGGGGAAGAGGGGAAGAATCTCAAGCAGACTTGCTGTTGAGCACAGAGCCCCACCTGGAGCTCAACACTGGGCTCAACCCAGGACTCAACGTGAGCTCAGTCTTACAACTCTGAGATCCTTACCTGTGTAGAAACCAAGAGTCAGACACTTAACCAACTGAGCCACCCACATGCCCCTATTATTCTCAAACATTTAAAAGAGACTTAGAAACTCTAAAATCTAATAGGAATTAGAGAAGAAAAGAATAGAGAAAATAGTAGTGAAGCAAAAACTGAAGAGATAGGTGATGAGAATTTTCTACAAATGAAAAAGACATGAGTCCAAAATTGAAAGTTCAATTCAACTATGATTTCTCACAATTTATTGATCTCCTAGGTTTGTGTCCCTACAAACAGGAACAGTTTAATATTTCCTTTCCAATATGTATGCCACTTATTTCCTTTTCCTACCTTATTGCACTGGCAAGAATATTTTGCTCTATGCTGAAAAAGACTGGTGAGAGTAAACATCCATGACTTTTTCCCAGTTTTAGGGAAAAGGCATTCAGTTCTTTGCCATTATGTATTGTTATCTATAAGTTTTTTGTATATGCTATTTATCAAGTTGAGGAAGTTCCCCTTTATTTTATTTCTTCAAAAGTTTTTGTCATGAATGTGTTGAATTTTGTCAAATATTTTCTTGTGTGGTTGTTAACTGATACAATCATGTAATTTTTTCTTCTTTAGTCTGTCAGTATGGTGGATACATTGATTGATTTCTGAATATTGCATCTTTTCAATGAACTCTATCAGGTCATCATGTATAATTTTCAATGTATATTCCAAATTCTATTTGCTAATATATTTAAGGATTTTTGCGTGTATATTCATAAGGAATATGAGTCTATAGTTTTATTTGTTGTATTATCTTTGTCTGGTTTTGCTGTCAGGGAAATACTAGCTTCATAAAATGAAATGAGTCCTATCCTCATATTTTCTGGAAGATATTTTGTAGAACTGGTGTTAATTCTTTACATGTGTGGTAGAATTTTCTACTGAAATCATTTGTACCTGAAAATTTCTTTTTGGGGAGAGTTTTTTTTAAATTATAAATTGAATTTTCTTAATAGTTATTGAACTACTTAAATTATTTTATGTACAGTGGTGTAGTAATTTGTCTTTCCACAGAATTGATCCATTTTGTCTAAGTTGTAAAAATATGTATTATATAGTTGTTTGTAGAATTCCCTTATTATTATTTTTATGTCCTGTAGGGTCTGTGGTGATATTCTTTCTTTCATTCCTGGTATTAGGGTTTTGTATCATCTCTCTTTTCTTTGGTGGTTTTGCTAGAGGTTTGCTCCCTCTTTCCTGCTCCTTTGGCTAGAGAAAGTAGGCTTTGCTGGGACAGTTTTGTCTGTGCTTTTGGTTGTTTCCAGGTCACTGGCTTCTTCAGCTCTCAATTTGGGATATATGAGGAGAAAACCAAAACCTGATGAATTCCCCACCATGTTATTCCTTTGGACCCCAGATTCCTAGTTTTTCTGCCTTTTTCTCTCTACCTTTCAAAGGTTTTTTGTTTGTTTTATTTTATGGGAGGAATGGGGAATAGGATGTCTACTTTATCTTCCCAGAAATAGGAATCCTCTTACCATCATTTTAAACAAGGAAACTTCAGTCTTTTTGTTTGGGTTTGTTTTTTCTTCTCACAGCAATAGATAACTAAAATAGTCTGCCAACTTATTCTGAGTTTTATAAACTTCATAGACAAGGGAAGTATGAAAATGGAAAAGTTAGTCTCATCTTATACTTGCCCATACCCATCCTCCCAACACTGGGGTATCCAGGATTCTTAGAGGTCCCTCAGCTCTGGTGTAAGCTGCATTAGCCAGGCTTCCCTGGCCTGAGAGAAGATCAACATCTAATAACATCTCTTTGGTCACCTTAATTCACAAGCACATTGAGAAATATCAAGACACACACTGCCCCACTGCAATGCCCTAAACTGAATCAGCTGTACTGTGTCCTGTTGCCCTTCATGAATAAGAAGCCCATAGAGACTTAGGAGGAGTTGATGTCTCAGGTGCTCAACGTAGCCCAACAGGCTCAAGAACTGGTGGGCAGAGTGGCCATGAGAACACACTTCCACAGAGGGGACTTGAAGCTCTGTCTACATTTTTTAAAATTTTAGTATAGTTAACATACAGTCTTATATTAGTTTCAATTGTACAATGTAGTGATTCAACAATTCCATACATTACTCAGTGCTCATCATGTTATGTGTACTCTTAATCCCCTTAACCTATTTGACTCATCCCTGCACACCATCCTTCCTTCTGGTAACCATTGATTTGTTCTCTACAGTCAAGAGTCTGTTTTGGGGTTTGTCTCTCTTTTTCTTTGTTAATTTTGTTTCTTATATTCCACATATAAGTGAAATCATATGATATTTGTCTTTCTCTGACTGACTTATTTCACTTAGCATTGTACACCCTAGGTCCATCCATATGGTTGCAAATGGCAATATTTTATTCTTTTTTATGGCCGAGTAATATTACATTGTATATAAATACCACTTCTTTATTCATTCAACTATTGATGGACACTTGGGCTGCTTTCTTATTTTGGCTATTGTAAATAATGCTGCAGTAAACATAGGGGTACATGTATCTTTTTGAATTAGTGTTTTCATTTTCCCTAGGTAAATAAATACCCAATAGTGGAATTACTGGATCATAAGGTAATTCTATTTTTAATTTTTTTAGGGACCTCCATACTGTTTCCACTGTGGCTGCATCAGTTTGCATTCCCACCAACAGTGCACAAGAATTCCTTTTTCTCTACATCCTCACCAACACTTATTTCTGGAGTTTTTGATTTTAGCCATTCTTGTAAGTGTGAGGTGATATCATATTGTGTTTCTAATTTGCATTTTCCTGTTGACAAGTGATATTGAGCATCTTTTCATTTGCCTGTTGGCCATCTGTATGTCTTCTTTGGAGAAATGTCTATTCATGTCTTCTGCCCATTTTTAATTGGGTTATTTTGGGTTTTGATGTTGAGTTATTTAAGTTCTTTATATATTTTGGACAATAACCCTTTATTGGATATATCATTTGTAAATATCTTTTCCCATTCTATAGGTTGTCTTTTAGTTGTTTTTTGTTTGTTTGTTTGTTTGTTTTTGCTATGCAGAAGCTTCTTATTTTGATGTAGTCACAACAGTTTATTTTTGCTCTTGTTTCCCTTGCCTTAGGAGACATAGCTTGAAGGATGTTGCTACAACCAATGTCAGGATATTACTTCTCGTGAGAGCTTCACACTTATTTTGAAATGCTCAATTTTTAAAAGTTTGGTTGAATTATAATTTTATTTCCATTTTCACAAACTCAAAGCATGGATTTAATTTGCTTCTCACTTCATGCTGTTTTTTTCTTGTCCATCAGTTGGACTGTCTGAAGTGTGGCTCCATCACACACGTGCAATGCTGGGTGGGTCTGGTGAAGGAGAAGGGTGATGATGAAGACCAAGAGAGATGACCTACCAAAGGTGAAGAGATCCTTTGGTACAAAATCTCATGATTCTAACACAAGTTACCAGAGAGATTTGAACTGTGGCCTGTTAATACATTTATTCAAACAGTGAACAAAGTCCCACTAATAAAGTTATTATCTTGGCTTGCTGGATTAGAAGCCATCTTGAAAAGTTATTTAGGTCAACTATTAAATCCACCCTCCTCTTTCATTTTACCTTTCACAAATTCTTCCTCTCTGACTTTCAGCTAATCAGAAAGAATGACATTTTCTGATTATCCAAAATTACATTTAAACCTGGTGGAACTAAAAGCACTTTTTAGGAACCTGAAAGGGAATTTTACAGAAATGTTTATTGACCCTTCAGATAATGGGGTTACAGGGGTGGGTAGAAGAATACGGACTGTCCTCAGGTTAAATAAAAAAAAATCCCTCTTGTAGCATGGTCAGTTCAGCCCCATTTCTTTCTTTCTTTCTTTTTTTTTTTTTTAAGATTTTATTTATTTATTTGACAGAGAGAGACACAGCAAGAGAGGGAACATAAGCAGGGGGAGTGGGAGAGGGAGAAGCAGGCTTCCCGCCCAGCAGGGAGCCAGATGTGGGGCTCAATCCCAGGACCCTGGGATCATGACCCGAGCTGAAGGCAGACGCATAACAATTGAGCCACCCAGGTGCCCCTTAGCCCCATTTCTGACAGAAAGGAAGTCATATCCCTGGCAGAGACATACTTAGTGAAAGATCTCACTGTATAATGGTTTGTCTGATTTTTAAAGACTGCTTTTTCTATTATATTACAGTAATCATAAAATCTATGATTATGATCACCAATTCAGTATGTATGATACAATAAAAATTAATCATCAGACTCATTCCTTGCAAAATTCTGATCCCTAATCAGTGTTCCAAGAAAAGTGATTATAATATATATTAAGAGAAAAAAAACACATTGAGAAATACCTTGTTTAACTGAACGATGTGTGTATAGCTTACCTCAACGTCAAATTCTATTCCAATACTCTGGAAATATGTATACGAATGTTACTCTTTCAATGTGTGGCTATGTTTTCTATACTATTTTAATGTTCTACTCTAATATTAAATCTAGCGTAACTGATAAAAGGAAATCAATTTGATGTCATCAAAATAAAACTGTTTAAGGCTGAAATCCTTTCAAAAGTTGTCAGTTTGGTTGTTTACTTGTTTGTGGTAGGTCAGGGATTCTCATGCATCTAAAATTTAAGCTTTTCAAATAGATAGCAAGAGCGTGGAGTCTCTTATTGGCATTTTTCCAAAGAGTAATATTATATCATATCATGAACAATAAAATTATCCCCTACATATAATACTAAGGTAAAGCAAAGTCTCCAGACTTCTAAATAACTCCATTACTGCCACAGCATATGTAATTTTCCTGGGTAGTACTCTGATATCTAGTGGAGTGCTAACCCAGAATGGTTGTAAGTTTCACTCACCTACACTAATAGAAGGCAAGGTTATTTCACCCTGTTTTCTCTGTGACCTACAGCCCTGCCTTCATTAGATATACTGCTCACATGGTACTGCCTTCAAAGGACCCAGTTAATATCTAAATTTGCAAAAATTACAGGAGGATATTCAAACCTGAAGAGAAAGTTCATATAGTAGAAAAGATAAAATAGAAAACTCTAGGACTTAAAGGATTTCTTTATTTTTTCCCCTTTGCTTACAGTTCAGAAAAACAGATTAATGATATCTGTTATGAGAGACGGCTTATTAGTGAAGTTAAACCATCAGCTAGAAAGACAATCATACATGGGAACTCTGACACCATCGGATGCTGTGTTCAGTATTTCAATAATCATGATGGTGTGGTAATGGAAGCACAAGCTATTCTTACTAATTGGGTACTGCTATTATTTATTTTAAAAGGAGGATCAAGTAAAGATATTCATTCTATTATATGGGAGTCAAAATGAACTCTAATGAACTTGATTTTAGCAAATGCTTGCTGCTGCCCTTAATGTATAAGCAAGAAATTGGTTACCCAAAACTTCAGATCGACTGTTAATAAATGTATTTGATTCTTCTGTGAAGAAATAATAAACCATTTGAGATGAACTAACTCTTCTCAGGTCCCAGAATGCCATTCGGAAATTATGTTTTATTAGGTCAATCCATGTGAATTTACTCTGACCAGTGTCTATGAAAATCTATGTAAAGATATGCTCAGCATGCATATTCCTTAAAGGTTTCAACCAAGGCCAGCTACTAGATTTACTTTCCTGAGAGGCTAAAAATTTGAAGTGAATATAGAAAATGGCAGATGATCTGTTCAAGTTCTGGTGGTCTGACCTCAGGGTTCAGAGGGCTTTCCAGGTTAAGGAAGAGAGTGTTGTTAATTATGTGAGAATTTTGCCCTCTTGTAAGTAAAGGGCAACATTATCTCAAAAGGCTGATCCAAAGAGAGAAAGCAGTAGTATATTGCAAAGTAGATGTGTTGTTTTTAGTAGTTCAGTACTTTATGGAAAAATCCCCAAAGTATCATTCTTTCACTCTTGACTGAGAATGTACTGTTTTCCCACAACAAATTCCTAGTATCCCAGAGATCCTGCAAAAGTCAAGAATTTACCACCTGGAAAGAGAAAACTCTGCTCATGAAATGCCTTAGCAACACCAAGAGGTCTGATGGTGCTGATGAGCCCAAGGGGTATGAGTATTGTAATATGTGCTATCAGGAAACAGTAGGCTGTAGAACCTGGGGTTGGTTCTCTGACTCACACATCCTGTCTAATATCAGTTGGCAATGTAGTGCCCCAAAAGGGACAGTTAATGCACTGCATAAGGGATAGATCCAGGTTTTGTGGGTATAGAAAATTGTTCACACTGTAAAAATCAGGCATGCTACATGAGTGGAAGTTTGGATAAAAATCAGAGGGTCCAGCATTAGGAAGTCTATGTTACACTCCATGTTATATTAACATGATAAAAAATCATTGCACCACTCAAGTGTATATGCGGATGATCTAGAAATGTGTTTGTAGTCTGATGTTATAAGAACATAATGAAATATAATACAGTATGTACCTATGATTGTATCTATGAAAACTTAAGTGTCCAGGTAGGAGGTAACAGGTCAAACCATGACATACACTGGGCTGAGATGGTGAGAATATGAATAATTCTAGTATTTTATTATTTTTCAATACTATGTTGTCTTTTAAATGAGGAAACAATGAAAAATGTTAAAGGTGTTGTTTGTAGAAGGGAGAGATGAATGAAGGTCAGTCAAAAAATACAACTGAAGTTTCACAGAGATGATCAGAGAATTTGCCTTGAAGATCAATAAAAATCAAATAAGTAATCTAATCAGAAGAGTCAGAAAGAAAAGGAAAATTATTCTACAAAGGGAAACAATCTTAGTCAGGTGTGCTTTCTATTGGGTCAGCAGGCTGAAGCAGAGGACTATTTCCAATTTCCAGTAGGAAATTAAGTCAGAATTCAGTGAAGCTGTAAGGGGTGTGAGTTATCCTCCAAGTGGCCAGTGGAATTGATAATCATCCCATTCTGCTTTACTTGGTTTGTGTCATGATTTTGAAATGGATGACAAACACCAATGGAGTCATGAGTAGGATTTTCAAAGTACAAACACTTTGGTTCCTAAGAAAGCCTGCATGAGGCTAGCATAATAATAAGGAAATTATATAATATTTTTCTGATGCTAAAAATAAAGAAATTTTAGACAATATTTTTTTAAAGATTTTATTTATTTAATTGACAGAGAGAGAGACAGCTAGAGAGGGAACACAAGCAGGGGGAGTGGGAGAGGGAGAAGCAGACTCCCCGCTGAGCAGGGAGCCCGACGCGGGGCTCGATCCCGGGACCCTGGGATCATGACCTGAGCAGAAGGCAGACGCTTAACGACTGAGCCACCCAGGCGCCCCTAGACAATATTTTATAAGATTTTTTTTCATAACTTAAGTCTAGTTTGAGGCAGGAAAGACTATCTTACACTGAGATAATGAATAAAGCACCAAATATAGAGAAAGGGATCAATAATTTCAATCTTAGATCAGAGCAGGATACTCCCGGGTATGATATGTTTCTAATATTATTGAATATTTTATATCAGGAACAATTCAATAAATTACTATTTCTGAATATTTATGTTCATCAATATTTAAATAATTACACACAAATATTAAATACACATATGACAGTTTTATATAGTTCTCAAATACTATTACAAATTTACTATTGTAAATCTGTTTCTCTTTTTTTATACTGTTACATCAGGTTTAAATAAATCCTCCAAAGCTGTTGGGCCTGTGCTCCTGATTGATTAGCTAGTCTTCCTTTCTCAATCTCTAGTTCTCGCTTACATATTTGGTTGGTTTCCATTCCTGAAGAGTATTTCTTTGTGCTCTGATGCTTTTTTTTTTTTTTTAAAGATTTTATTTATTTATTTGACAGAGAGAGACACAGTGAGAGAGGGAACACAAGCAGGGGGAGTGGGAGAGGGAGAAGCAGGCTTCCCGCCGAGCAGGGAGCCCGATGCGGGGCTCGATGTGGGGCTCGATGTGGGGCTCGATGTGGGGCTCAATGTGGGGCTCGATGTGGGGCTCCATCCCAGGACCCTGGGACCATGACCCGAGCCACCCAGGCGCCTCTCAAGGATGGTCTTTCTGACTTGATTCACTTTCCTCCCTCCCTTCTCCCAAACACACACCTCCATACTCCTGCCCTCTTTCCCGCACATTCTTGAAATTTCTATCTCCAAATAGAAGCCAAGGAAAAAGAAGAGAGCCAGCAAAGCAGCGCTGAAACAACCTTTAAAAAGAAGAAAGAAAAATGGATTAGATAAATTTTGGATGTTCATTTCTGTCACTTAAAAAAAAGGAAAAACAAAGGAGTAAAGACTAAAATTTACAAAAGAGCAAAACTCATCCGTTCTCATTTCCTCATGCCCCACTCTCCATCAACCTTGATTCTTCTTGCATTTCAAAAATCTGAATATTTATCTTATCCTTCAAATTGTTTCTGGAGGGAAAATTATTTGAAAGTGACCAAGTGTTCCTCACTCCACAGCAAGCAGTTCACTGCCGCAGTCCCCTTCACCTCGAAATCCCACTCCCATTATCTTTGCATAGTTGCACATTCTAATCTCAGGTAGTATTCATCCTGGCCCTTCTTCGAGGTGATCTGCAAAGTTGCACCCTCTCGTCCTGGAGCCCAGCACCAGCGCCCGGCTCCAGAAGGACACGCGGAGAGGCAGGGGCTGAGGCTTCGGGGCAGCTCCACTCCACCTCGGCCAGTAGCCACGGCACGGAGACCCTTCTCCCACCTGTGCCCCGCGAAGGCGCCGTCTGCACGTGAGAGAGCGGGCGAGGCGGGTGCAGAGCGCGCTGGACGGCACCAGAGGTGACAGATCTCTTCTTACCTGGGCGCAAAGCGGGAGGTGTCCGCGGTGCTCGCGGAGACTGCTGCGGGACCTGGAGAGGAGGCTCTAAGGGAAAGGGGAAGAAAGAGTGAGACCGGGAAGGGAGGGAGAGGGAGAGCAGGAGAAGAGGAAGAAGCGGAAAGGAAGGAAAGGAAGAAAAGGAAGCAGGGAGGAGGTTGCTGGGGCTGCCGCTGCCGCCGCCGTGGAGGACGCCCGCGCCCCACCTCCCCGCGCCCCCGAGTCCCCGCGCCCGCCACCGCGGCCCCCTTCTCACGCGGCCGCCCCGCCCCCGCCCCGCTGGCCTCTGGGCGGCGCCCCAGACGCGGGGTCCGGGATCCGGGATCTTGGCAACTCGGCGCCTGCCGCAGCCAGCGCGATGCACGGCGGGGACCGTGACAGTGGCAGCCGCGCAGAGCTTGCCGAGCCTCGGCCACACCGGGCTCCAGAGAATTCCCCTCCGCCGCCACCGCCGCCGCCAAAGTGAGACTAGGGCCTTCGAGACAGAGGCACCCAGAGGACCTTCTTCTCTGACTCTTGGGGGGAGATGGGAGAGCCCCATAAATGCCCTCCTTTCCTTCCTCTGTCACTGTGAAGTGGGTCCCCGTTACCCCTCCGTGGAGAAGGCTCACTGGCCTTGCCTTCACAAACCCGACAGCAGTTGCATCCAGAGAACTCTTGCCGATATAAATAGTGCAATAGAAAAGTTTGTGGAACTGAAGAAACGAATTCTATCCCCAGCTCCAATCAGATTCGTTGATTAATCCCACAAAAAGTTATTGACACCTACTATGTGCCAGGCATTGTCCCAGACACGGGGTACATGAGTAAACAAAACAGACAAAATCACCTGCCCTTTTGGAGCTTCCGTTCTTGTGAGCTAAGCCGTGAATCACGGACAACTCACTCAGCCTCTCTCTCTCTCTTTCAGCTAGAAAATAATGCCTGTCTCACATACCTCATGTATTAAATGTAAGAAGGTAATGATACAATGAATAAGAACGCAAAAGTCTCTGACCACTATACAGAACTCTACAAACCTAGCACATCAGAATGCACTGAGTTTAGTAATCTTAACCATTTTTAGAGTTCAAAGTCCAACTGAGAAAGTGAACAATTATCAGTGATAGCGTCTGGTACTTTGTCTCTGATCAGTTAGAAAACCTAACCAGCAAAAAGTGAAATTCTTAAGAGTTTATATTTTAAACTTCAGGTTATTAGATTTCTCTCCCATCCACAAACAGAGGGCAATCAAGAACCCCTTGCAATTAATTGTCTGGCTTTAGCTCCCCTGAACTGAGATATCATACGCTCCCTGTTTGTGAAAAATGACTCAAACAGACAAATGGATGGTGAAAGTTTTCCATTAGTAGTATCACAAATTCACAGAGGGTCACGAAGCTGGATTACATCAAGAAATCTAGGGGAAAAATTCAATTCTAGAATTCGGCTGTATTAAATATAAGCCCAGTCATCTACTTTACCTGAGAGGTGATGGTGTTTATGAAATTTCCTGAAGCACTTAAGACTGCAAAAATCCCCCTCAAACTAATTCATGATCAACTTTTAAACTGACTGTTACAGCTGTCCTGGAATTATGGCCCATAAAGTCCCAGTGTAACAGAGGTTAAGACTACAGTGACCATTGGAACAACAGCGTCCGGAGAGCATTTTTGGCCACACGTTGCCTTCCAGGTTGTAGAAGTCAGACAGTATTTAAGGTCAAATGTGACTCAGAGACTGAGGCTTCTACTGAAGTTTAACCAGCTTCAAAATTACAATTAAGTTTCTGTGCTACCTTCTACCTACTCTATTTCTCTCCCAAATGTATACTTTTATCCCTGTAAAAAACAAAAACAAAAACAAAAACAAAGAATTTGGAAAGTAGGGAATTCAGGTGAGACGCCCCCAAGACTCCTGCAAAATCTACTGCAATAATTCCATAATAATGACAAGCTATCCTGTATTGTTTGTACACTTACTCATTTAACACTTACAATAACTTCATAAGGTAGATGTATGATAAGGGAGGTGGGTTTTTGGCCCAGACTAAATTCGGAGAATATGCTCATAACCACTAGACCACATTGCCTCCCAGCAAAAACGAACTCAGTGATAAACCTGTGACGGTTGATTTATGCCAACTTGACTGGGCCATGGGTTATTCAGATATTTGGTTAAACATTATTCTGGGTGTGTCTATGAAGATGCTTCTGAATAAGATTAAGGTTTGAATTGGTAGACTGGAGACTGCCCTCCCCAGTGTGGGTGGGCTTCATCTTATACTTTGAAGGTCTGAATAGAACAAAAGGTTGAGTAAGGGAGAATTTGCTTTCTCTGCATCTTCAAACTGGGACGTTGGTTTTCTGCTGCCTTCAGACCCAAACTTGGACTGGAACTATACTATCAACTCTCCTGGCTCTCCAACTTGTGGACTGCAGATCTGGAACTTCTCAGCCTCCATACCCGTGTGCATCCATTTCTTATTATAAATCTCTCTCTCTGTGTCTCCTTCTCTCTTTGAGAGACGGAACCAATGGGAACTATCCCATCGGAAGAATCCGATTAATTCAGACCCATGGGCATACTCTTAGCCCAAAGCATGTCTGCCAGCTCTGCTGGAGGTAAGGAGTCCCTGAATCTTCTTCTAAGGTTGTGTGTGTGATAAAAACCGATGTAATTTCTGTTTTATTTTTTCCTCTAGATCCAGATGCAGATCAAAGCAGCAGACAGATGATCCCAAGAGAGGCATGTGCTTCACTGTGTATACCAAGTTCAACCTGGATCAAGAATGTTTCTGCATGAAAGACAGCATGAAGAGTTAAAAGGTAAAATACAGATTCTTTCTGACAGACTAGAAGTCTTTTCTCAGTAGAAAGTTGGATATTCCACTTTGGTGTTTTTTTTTTGTTTTTTTTTGTTTTTAAGACACACAGAGAGAGCAGGGGGAGAGGGAGAAACTGGCTCCCTGCGGGGCTCGATCAATCCCAGGACTCTCAGATCATGACCTGAGCTGAAGGCAGATAGACACCCCTCAACTTTGTTTTAATATAATTTCTAGTTCTTTTTCTTAAGGGATTCAGCTGAGATAAACATCAGTGCTTATTCGTAAAAGCACCAGACTATATCAGAGTTATCGCAACCTTTGAAGTGGAAATGATCCACCAACTTATGGATGTTTTATGTGGATATGCACACAACCGTGAAAATGCTTACCTTATGTTTATCTCCATCTCTATGAAATAGAAGAACATGTGTATCTTATGCTGAATGGCTACATGCCACCAGTGAAATTGTTTGTCTGATCTGCTTCTTTTATTCCCTTATTGTGGGAACTGGTAGGAGTTCTGTTAATAATTGCTGGTTTTTAGTGTCTATGGTTGAGAAATGTTAGTGAAACCCACTTATATTTTTTCTAGGAAAGTCAGAGAATAAATTCATTCTAAATTATCAGCGTGTGAATATTCCACAGCATAGTTTATTCAAATATGCAGAGAACTATTTCAGTAAGTATAACCAGCTTGTTTGGCTGTTACAACCTGTAACCTCTTGGAAGAAACATTATCAAAGCAAATAGGGCTGCTAATGAAAAGTTAACAAATGGTTTAAGCATAAACAATGTTCTATGATGCAAACATTTATTTATAAAACAGTGTGAATAAACCACGAGACTTGGTGGGTATATGTATGTTGCTGATGTGCTCTTGCCTAGGATATTAGCACTAGACCATTTTATGTACAAAAATGCCATGGGCTTGATGAATATATGTCCCTATATCACAATAAATTGTTTTTGTTTTCAGCCAAAAAAAAAAAAATTTGTAGTTTCAATGATAGTAAACTTAAAATTCTAGAGCCTAAGGCTCTGTCATCTGAAAAGTTTACCTGATAGCAGTCTTATCTAGGAAGAAATTATTTTTTTAAGTGCCTAATGATACAGTGATAACTTATCACTAAGTGATAGAACTTCACTTTGGGTATATTTAAAAATAGAAATAACTTTTAAAAATATTGGTAATTCCACCATTCAGAGAGAACAATCTTTCCATATGCATAAGCTGTTTAATACTGGTATTTGTTAACATGTGAAGATTAATAAATTTATCTTTAACTTCTTGTATGACACTTGAAAACCTTTCTCAAATTTTAGAAAGGGTGATTTTATGTTCCCAGTTCCCAGTAAAATTACCCATTTTTTAACAGTTTGTTTTGCAGCATATTTTTAATCTAGAGTTGGTATGTGTTAGTTTTTTCATACTTGTTTTTAATAACTAGATTCTTAACTAAACTCATTTATAACTTTTTAAAGATTTTTAAATATTAAAATTTTTAAAATCATCCTTATTTTTTATCTTAAAGTGAATGGAAATAAAATAACTTTTTATTAGTACTCTTTACATCTGTATTGAAACTTAGGACCAGTTTGAATGTTGGGTATGGTGGAAGTTGGTTCTTGTCGGTTTAAAATTGACTCAACAATCTACAGTACTTAGATTTTTCCTTCCTTTTTTCTAGCTGGCTGGCTTTGTTCAATCATCTTGTTCTTGAAATGAATTCTAGAAAGTAATTGTCAGTGTACAGCACTTGACTCTGACAAATAATCTACTTCAAATTTCAAAGGAGAGGTTTATTTATTATTCTGATCATATAAACATTTCTTATTCTGATATTATTATTTTCTTACAATGAATATTTAATCATTTTATCTTTTTATCATTTGTATTTACATTGGAATAACACTATTCCTACTTCTAAGCAGATACCTTTTCATGATGTATTTTATTTTATTTTATTTTATTTTATTTTTAAGATTTTATTTATTTATTTGACAGAGAGAGACACAGCGAGAGAGGGAACACAAGCAGGGGGAGTGGGAGAGGGAGAAGCAGGCTTCCTGAGGAGCGGAGAGCCCGACGCGGGGCTCGATCCCACGACCCCGGGATCGTGGCCTGAGCCGAAGGCAGACGCTTAACGACTGAACCACCCAGGCGCCCCTCATGATGTATTTTAATAATAATGTGGAATCTGCATAATTTTGGTGTAAGTTGTCACTTTTTAAGTATTTTTTCCTGAAAATATACTGCACAACCCTAATCTGGTGAGAATCTGTACCCTAGTATTATGGACTAAATATTTGTGTTTCCCCCATATTTATATGTGGAAACCCTAACCACCAATGTGATGGTATTTGGAGATGGAATCTTTGGGAGGTAATTAAGGCTAGATTAAGTCATGAAGGTGCAGCCATGGTCGGAAAGGATTAGTGCCCTCAT
Organism: Mirounga angustirostris; assembly: GCF_029215605.1. NCBI lineage: Eukaryota > Metazoa > Chordata > Mammalia > Carnivora > Phocidae > Mirounga > Mirounga angustirostris. The sequence goes on from NW_026991711.1 coordinate 168,358,731, forward strand.
AAGAAGAGACACCAGAGGGCTCTCCCCACCCCCACCTCTACCACACTCGTACCTTATGAGGACACAGTGAGAAGCCAGTCATCTACATGCCAAGAAGGGAAACCAACAATCCTGGCACCCTGATCTCGGATTTCTAGTCTCCAGAACAGTGGAGAAAATAAATTTCTCTTCTTTAAACCACCCAGTCTATATCATTTTGTTATAGCAGCCCAAGCAGACTAAGGGTGTCTAGTGAACTTAATATCATCTAACTTGCTACTATCGAGAAATTGTAGCATCAAAGTGACCTCAGTTCTAAATAATAAAGAGCAAAGACAACATTAAAGGTAGAATTTGCAGGATGAATTTTAGAATACAGAATCTGAGTCCCTACTCTTATGATTTTGTAAGGTAATAATTATAAAAATTGGTTTATTTTCAAACTTATTTTAAATCTGTGCTAATCATATATTCTCATAGAAATCACACTGTGATTTCATAATTTTAGTGTTTTTCAGTGTTTAGTCTCCAAAGTCATCTGACCTTGCTAATATGTCTGGCTGTTCTAGGTAACCCCAATGTACATTTATAGCAGTAATAGAGCAAATGATATTAAGTTGAATTGAAGTACAATAAGAGGCAAAATTAATCTAAATTGAGTCATACTAACCTTAGTAAGAGGATTATAGCATTCAGATAAGTTTTTCATGCTTTTCTGTCATACATTTAATTTACTAGCACATGGTATTACCTCTACTGGTATTACCAATAAATAATAAATTACATTTAATTTATTAGCACATGGTATTACCTTGCTATAACCTCTACAGAACAAACACCTTCAGCCAACAGCCCCCAATTCCTACCTTGTGAAAAACTTCCTCCTGTGGGAAGTATTTTAAGGATTACTAGCTTTGTGAAGTTTTATCTGATCAGCTCAACAGATGGAAGCTCCAATGTCTATGTGCCCCATAATAAATTCAGTATAATTCCTTTCACATTAATGGAAACTGTCTATGTATATTTTAACTAGATTGTAAACCTTTTGAGAACATAGAGCACAATCCTTTCTTATATACCTGTGAGAAGTAAAATGTTGGATATTCAAAAAATACCTAGAGATCAAAAGAATTTAAACCAAGAATTATAAAAGAGGATCTCATAAAATCCCCCTTGTAACTCCTGTGAAAGAAAGAAATCTAACAACTCAATCCAAATCTTTCTTTTATGATATTAATTTGGAAGCATTAAACAGAGTTGCTCTGGGTGAAGAGGGGTGGATGCACGCAGGCTTTGTCTTCTCTGCAATGTCCCTGCCAAGAGGCTCCATACAACACACTCTGAGAACTATTGTCTTACAGGAAGCAGGAAATGATGGAAGCAAAAGTGCGGTGGGATTTTAGGTATAACCATGGGTGAGGCGGAGGGGGGGAGATTTTAGGACAGAGAACCTATTTTAGGGATATTACCTAGGATAATACTGTGAAAGTAACTGCCTCGTTTGCCATGTAAAATTAGCTCTGAGGTACACATCAGAAATCAGTCACATTATATAGTGTTTATAAGCATCCATTTGGTGTTCTAAAAATAAGAGTTTGAATTACTTAATATTGTGTAACTGAACAATTTGCTCAAAGTCATCAAGTCTATCAAGTCTATTTGTATAATAAAGCTTAATATGTAAAACTTAATATGATTCCTGAGGAACACTAAGTGTTCAATAAATGAAAAAGTTACTGCTGTGCCAGTAAAGAGATAATTTAGGTCACCTTCAGCTAAAGAATTAGAAGGAGTAGGCTCTCTCCAGAGAAATGAAGGTAGGAGAATCATGCCATTTCAGGTAGAAATTAAAAATATGTATGTGTGTCTATATATAATATGCATGTGTATATATAAATATAATATATACACAATACATAGATATGACATACACACACACACACACATACAGGCCCATGCTATATAGAGAGATCTGTTATATCTGTTAATAATTCAAATTTTTGTTATGGTTTCATAAACAAAATTTAAGGGAAATATTCCCAAAAAAGTAGTCGAGAGTTTTAAGAAACATTTTGGCAGCAGGTAAAAAATACAGTTAGTTCTGACTGTATATTTCCCATTTCTGAACATGTGTTCAGATAAAGAATTCTTAAAAATTCTGATTATGATTCTTTCCTTTTGATGAGGTGAAGAGAAGGGGGAATAAGGTAGTGGCCTTCCCCCACAGAATAGCAGTATTATTACCTATCCCTGGAAAAAAGGAAGTAAAGCCAAAATTGAATATTTCAAGTTTAAATATCAAATAACATTTTATTCAAATATGAATAAGGAGATCTGGCTAGCAAATGTTTTGATCATTCAAATAAGATAATATAGTTGTGACAATAATTCTCCACTTATAGGGACTCAACTGAGCTAATGAGGGACATGTTTCCACATCTGATATTACCTTGGGGAAATGGAACTATTTATAAAAAGGCCTGTTTCTGATGGACAAATGTGAGTGTGTAGGAGTGGGCCCCTTAACTGGGAAAATGGTAGGCTTCTATGAAACAAGGAGTACCTATGCAGACAATGCTCTAACAACTAATTGGACTTCCTCTGCGATTTCTTTGAGATATCCACATCACAATGTAAGAACATCATTGATATCCCATCTGTCTCCAGCCATATTTACCTTGAGAGAGGAATATCTGGGCCAGACAAATATCCTTACCTCAGGGGAAACAGCTAAGACAAAGGATGATTTTGTTTCTTCCTTGTCTACAGCACCCCTTAGAAACCAGTTTCTCCCTTTAAATTTTGGGTCGAGATGCTCAGGACTACTGAACGAAGCTGTGATTAAAGAGGATTTGACAAAGAAGTCCTGAAGCTCTTATGTATTATGATTTTGTTCATCAAAGCCAAACTTTCTAAACCAGGAGCTTAAGAGTGCCAGAGGCCCAATTACAGGTGTTAAGTAAATGGATTCTTGCCATCTGTTAAGAATGCTTTAGTCCACAAAGTGATGTTTATATTATTCTTATCCCTGAGCTTCAACGCAATACCAACTCAAGAGGACACATTAAATAGGAATTGGAAAAAAGAGATTGTCATCTTGTTAACTTTTATAACTTAAGCATTCTTACACATTTATACCTGGCCATACATTCTTTTAAGAACAATTTGAATTTCTGAAGTGTTGTGATTAAGACCAACTTGTTTTCACTAAACTCAATTAAGAAATGAACATTAAAACCCGAAAGTGAAAAAGAGATTCTAATCTGTAGTCTCTCTCAAGTATATTAAAAAGATTGAATTAGAGATAGTATTTTTTACATTATATCAAAGATGTAACTCTCAATTATTTGAGCATGGTATTACACTAAGTTAAATTCTTCCTGAATGGTTTAAGGGTGTAAACTTACAACAAATAGTAGATAAGCCATAGTGATCCACTGCACAGCATAATGAATATAGACAACAATATTGTACTATAATTATGTAATGTGATAAATATTGCTAAAATGACAATCCTATTACAATATCTAAATGTATCAAAGTAACATGCTGTACACCTAAAATTTATACAATGTTATATATCAAATATATCCAATAAAAAATTCTTCCTAAATGTTAGTGCAAAAGCACTATAGGTTTTGGATAGAGATAAATTTAAGGTAAGCATCAAAGATGAAAAGATTATTGTTGAGGGGCACCTGGGTCGCTCAGTCATTAAGCGTCTGCCTTTGGCTCAGGTACTGATCCCAGGGTCCTGGGATCAAGTCCCATATTGGGCTCCTGGCTCAGCGGGGAGTCTGCTTCTTCCTCCCCTTCTGCCTCTCCCCCTGCTCATGCTCTCTCTCTCTCTATCTCTGTGTCTCAAATGAATAAATAAAATCTTTAAAAAAAAAGATTATTGTTGAAATACTCCATTAAAAATTGTCACCCTATTAACTTGAATCCCATCTCTGCTTTTGAAGAGAGATTTTTAATTTATTCTTGCCCTTGAACATAAATATTCTCTTTCAAGTAAGTAGTCTATTTATTAGTCTGTTAGCAAGACTGTCTTAAAAGAATCAAGATGTTGTCACAGCCATCCTTTTGAGCTAATGGAAGAAGCAAGTGTTTCTTGTGCTTCCCCTCAAAGAGACACATATATTTGTTACAATTAGGAAAGTTTCCATTAGTAACTAAGCATTTTTGAAGTGATTTTGAAAGATGACTTCCAAATGTCATATATCTTATTTGGTTAACTTTATTAAAGTTTTAATTAGTAGAAAACGTTTGGTATATGGATTTGTTAGCAACCCATTGGGTCATCCATATTTAAACAAACCAAGTCCATTTTCTTTGCACTAAAATTGGTTTCTCTCAACTAATTGCCTGCCAATTAGGTAATGGCATTTCTCATAGATGATGTCAAATCACTTCCTGACAGATAAATCGTTATCTTGTTTGTACAAATGCTCTAGATTTGTTGATGGTTTTAAGCTCATGTTTTTGGTTAATTAAGTGGTTATTTTTGAAAGTCTCTTGAGAAGTACTTCCTTTTATTTCTGCATTCATTTGGCCACTTAATAACATTTACTTATTAAAATAAATCTAATTTTACAATCCCAAAACTTGGCACAATGTGTACAGCCCATGACTATAAAGAAAGAAACAGAGTTCTGGTTCAAGATGGTGCATTGGAAGATTCTGAACTCACCTCCTCTATAGAATACACCAAATTATACCTGTTAATAGAACAATTCCTGTTGAAGAACTGAGGGCTGACTGAACAGCTACCGAACAACCAAAGAGAGAGCAGAAAGAGAACAGCAAGAGAAACAGAAACACAGTAACAAAGGAAAACCCCACCACCAACACTGCAAATGGCATGGGAAGGGATAGTACTGAGGGACTGGGAACAGATCCCTTTGTCCTAGGGCACGGAAAAAATGCTGTGGTTTAAAAGAACAATTAGCATATAAAAGAGACAACACTGGAATTCTGCCAAGTGGTGCAGAAGCTATGGGAAAGCTCTCTAGGTCAGAGGGATTGGAGAATGACAAGGTTTACTTTTCCACCCCACCTTGGATGCCTGGACTGAAGCAGGGTCCAAACACTATGGTGGGTGGATCTGGTCATCTCAGTGGGCTTGTGCTTTCACTGAACTCAGGGTTCACAAACCCACACCAGCCCTAGATGCACTGAGACACTGAAAAGGAACTGGGGTTCAAAAGGGCTGAGGAACTATGGGAATATTTCCTCCCCCTCCACTTTAACAGCCCAGATTAGAGCAGGGTTTAGATGCCATAATTAGTGGACCCCATGCACAATGGGTCAGATCATCACAGAAAGCTTATGACCTCAACAAATCCAGCCCTGATCTCACTGGGACACAGAAAAAAAGCCATGGTTTAAAAGGGCCTAGAAACTGTAGGGATGTTCTCTCCCCTACCCCTTAAAAGCCTAGACCAGAGCAGAATCTGGAACCATAAAGGGTGAGCTTGGACTCAATAATTGGAGGATCCCAACATTGTAAGGGGCTGGTCCTGATGCCATAACTGGTGAGTCTAGTCATAACAGGGAGCTTTTGACCTCAGTGAGCCCAAGGTGCTCAAGCCCACACCAGCTCTCCTGTGGTGCTGGGACACAGAAAACAAGCTCCAGGTTTGTGGTATTTTTTGTTTTTGTTTTTGTTTTTCAAGTTTAACTTTCTAATTTAATTTTAATTTTTACTTTAAAAAAATTGTCTTGTTTTGTTTTTATTTTTATTTATTTTATTTTTTAAAAGATTTTATTTATTTATTTGACAGAGAGAGAGACAGTGAGAGAGGAAACACAAGCAGGGGGAGTGTGAGAGGGAGAAGAAGGCTTCTTGCTGAGCAGGGATCCCGATGCAGGGCTCGATCCCGGGACCCTGGGATCATGACCTGAGCTGAAGGCAGACACTTAACGACTGAGCCACAAAGGCCCCCCTGTTTTTATTTTATCTTTTTAGTTTTGTTCTTTTTATTCTTGTCTTTTTTCTTTTCTTCTTTTTAAATTTTTTCCTTTCTTCTTATATTTTATTACTTCCTTTTTTCTGTTATTATTATTTTTTAATTCTTTCTGTAAAAAGCCACACTTTAAAAGAGTAACTAGCATATGCAGCTTAGCCAGCCCACAACAGTCACCAAGCACACACAATCTGCATAGGAGATACCATACACAAAACCACTCCTTCAAGTTTAGGAGAAGTAACCATTTTGCCTAATCCATAGACACAAACATAGAACGTTAAGCAAAATGGGGGAAGGAATATGCTCCAAAAGAAAGAACAAGAAAAAATCCTGAGGAAAAGAGCTAAATGAAACAGAGATAAGCAATTATTCCTGATAAAGAATTTAAGTTAATGATCATAAAGATACCCACTGAGCTGGGGAAAAGAGTGGAAGAATTCAGTGAGATTTCCAGTAAAGAGGTAGAAAATATTAAAAAGAACCAATTAGAGCTGAAGAATACAATAACTGAAATAAAAAACATACTAGAGGGAATCAAGTAGATTAGAGGATACAGAAAAATGAATCAGAAATGTGGATGACAGGGTAATGGAAGGCACACAAGCTGAACAGTAGAAGAGAAAAGAATTTTTAAAAATGAGGAGAGATTAAGAGATTTCTTGGACAACATCAAGGGAACAAACATTTGCATTATAAGGGGTCCCTGAAGAAGAAGAAGAAGAAGAAGAAGAAGAAGAAGAAGAAGAAGAAGAAGAAGAAGAAAAAGAGAGAAAGATATAGAAAACTTATTTGAAGAAATAATAAATGAAAACTCTCTTAATCTCAAGAGGAAAATAAACATCCAAGTCCAAGAAGCAGAGTTCCAAACAAGATGAAACCAAGGGGGTCCACACCACAACACATAATAATCAACATGTCAAAAGTTAAAGATAAAGAGAGAATCTTAAAAGCAGAAAGAAACAAAAATTTACCTTCAAGGGAAAACCTATAAGGCTACTAGCTGATTTTTCAGCAGAAACTTTGCAAGCCACAAAATTGTGGCATGATATATTCAAAGTGCCGGGAAAAAAAGCTGCAACAAAGAACACTAGCCGGCAAGGTTATCATTCAGATTTGAAGACGAGATGAAGAATTTTCCAGACAAACAAAATATAAGGCATTTATCACCCCTAAACCAGCCTTACAAGAAATGTTACAGGAATTTGTTTAAGTGGAAAAGAAATGGCCGTAATTAAATATAAGAAAAATATGAATAAAAGGATGTAAAATGTGACAACACATACATAAAATGTGGAGAAAGAAGTAAAAAGGGAAGAGAAGGGGAAAAAGAAAGATTTCTTTTTCTTTCTTTTTTTTTTTTGTTTTTCTTTTTTAAATTTAGAAGGCATTTGAACCATCAAATTAATATGAACTTCTGTTTACTTAGGATGTTATATATGAACAAAATAGTAACCACAAATTCAAATGCTATGACAGATACACAAAAAACAATGAGAAAGAAAGCCAAACAAAACACTATAGGTGCTCACTGATCAAAGAGAAAAAGAGCAAGAGAAGAAGAAAAGAACAAAAAAGAGCTACAAAAACAACCAGAAAACAAATTTAAAAAATGGCAATAAGTACATACCTATCAATGATTACTTGAAGAGTAAATGGCCTAAGTGCTCTAATCAAAAGATACAGAGTGATGGAACGAATAAAAATATAAGACCCATTTATATGCTGCCTACAAGAGACTCACCTCGGACCTAAAGAGGCATAGAGACTGAAAATGAAGGGATAGGAGAACAGTGACCATGCAAATGAAGCAGGAAAAAAAAAACAGGGTAGCAATACCTGTATCAGACAAAATAGACTTTAAAACAAAACTATAACAGAGACAAAGAAAGGCATTATGTAATGATAAAGGGATCAATCCAATAATAGTAGATATAATAATTGTAAATATATACCTACCTAACACTGGAAAACCTAAATACATAAAACAAATATTAATGGACATAAAGAGAGAAATTGATGGTAGTACACTAATAGTAGAGGACTCTAATATTCCACTTATGTCAATGGATTGATCATTCAGACAGAAAATCCATAAAAAAACAATACCTTTGAAAGACATTGGAACAGATAGACATAACAGATATATACAGAACATTCCATTCAAAATCAACAGAAGACACATTCTTTTCGAGTACACTTGGAACAATCTCCAGAATAGATCACATATTAAGCTATAAAACAAACCTCAATATATTTAAGAAGATTGAAATCATACCATGCATTTTTTCCAAGCACAACAGTATGAAAGTAGAAATACATCACAAGAAAAAAAGTGGGGAAAATACAAACACATGCAGACTAGACAACATGATACTAAACAACCAGTGGGTCAATGGAGCAGTCAAAGAAAAACATAAAAAAAAAATACTTGGAGAGAAATGAAAATGAAAACACAACAGTCCAAAACCTCTGGGATACAACAGAAGTTCTAAGAAAGAAGCAATGCAGGCCTACCTCAAGAAACAAGAAAGAATTCAAATTTACAATCTAACCTTACACCTAAAGGAACTAGAAAAAGACCAAACAAAACCCAAAGTGAGTAGAAGAAAGGAAATAATAAAATTGAGAGCAGAAATAAGTGATGTAGAGACTACAAAACTATCAAAAAAATCAATGAAACCAAGAGCTGGTTCTCTGAAAAGATAAATAAAATAGACAAATTCTTAGATTCTTCAAGAAAAAAAAGAGAAATGACTCAAATAAAATCAGAAAAGAAAGAAGAAAAATAACAATGGACACTAAAGAAATACAAAGGATTATAGGACAATGCTATGAAAAATTATATGCCAGCAAACTAGACAACCTAGAAGAAATGGATGAATTCCTAGAAACATACAGTCTTCTAAAACTAAACCAGGAAGAAATAGAAAATCAGAACAGACAAATTACAAGTAAGGAAATGGAATTGTTAATCAAAAAACCACCAAAAGTAAAAGTCCAGGACCAGAATGATACACAGGTGAATTCTACCAGGCATTTAAAGAAGAGTTAATACCTACTCTCCTCAAAAAATAGAAAAGGAAGGAAAGCTTCCAAATATGAGGACAGCATTACCCTGGTACCAAAACCAGACAGACACCACAACAAGAAAACTACAGGCCAATATCCCTGATGAACAGAGATGCAAAAATCCTCAGAAAATATTAGCAAACCTCATACAACAATACATTAAAAAGATCATTCACCTCAATCAGGTGGGATTTATTCCTGGGATGCCAGGAGGGTTCGGTAATCAAAGTCATATACCACATAAACAAAATAAAGGATAAAAATCATATGATCTCTTCAATAAATTCAGAAAAAGCATTTGGACAAGATTCAACATCCACTCAAGATAAAAACTCTCAACAAAATAGGCTTAAAGGGAACATACCTCAACATAGTAGAGGCCATTTATGAAAAACCCACAGCTAACATAATCCTCAAGGGTGAAAAACAGAGCTTTTCCTTTAAGGTAAGAAACAAGACAAAAATGTCCACTCTCACCCATTTTATTCAACATAGCACTGGAAGTCCTAGCCACAGCAATCAGACAAGAAAAAGAGATAAGAGGTATCCATATTGGTAATGAAGAAGTTAAACTCTCACTATTTCTGGATGATATGATACTATACATAGAAAAATCCTAAGACCTCCACAGAAAAACTATTAGAAGTAATAAACAAATTCAACAAAGTGGAAGGAAATTAAAACCCAGAAACCAGTAGCATTTCTATCCACGAACAACAAAGCCTCAGAAAGGGAAATTTTAAAAACAACACCGTCAACAATTGCACCAAAAGAACCCTACTCTTGGTTCAAAAAATGTTGTCTTTATAAGAGTCAGATTCTCCTTAAAATGAACACATTTTGTATCTATTAAACTACTTATGAAGGGAAGCATATTTAGAAATGTGTGTAAAGTTATGAAGTTTTTGTTTTCTTTTTAGTAGAAAGGAAGCAGAGCATAGTGGTTAAGAATATGGGCTGAGAAGTCAGGCAGGCCAGAATCCTCAATGTTGTTCTGCCATTTTGACAAGTAACTAATTCCTCTGCGCTCAGTTTCATCTATGAAATGGAGGTATTGCCAACACCTGAGGTTGGCCATGAGGATGCAATAACATTGGATATGTGCATACGTCTACCATGGTTCCCTAGGAAGAATCATGTAAATGACAGATTGGTCTTTCTCATATACTTGTGTGATGATATAGGACACTAACACAGGTATGGCCCTTGTGCCTTACTTTTTCCTCCAAGAAAAAGTCATGCCTTACTCAATAAGCTATTTATGATAGTGGATCAGGAGCAGAAGGGGAAAGTGAGTGCAGAGAGAAAAGGAAGTCAAAGTATTAGGACTGAGGGGTTTAGAGGCATTTGGATATTATTAGATCAGAGGATGATAAGAATGGTGGGAAAGAAAGTGGGTGAGAGAGGAAAAAGCAGGGAGGCTTTAGGATGCTCTGCTTAGGTTTAGGTATGGCCTTCATAGAATTCAGGAGATCAGTGTTAAGATCTTTTTTTTTAAATTTATTTTACTTTTTTTTTTTTAAAGATTTTATTTGAGAGCGTTGGCGAGAGAGAGCAAGCACAAGCAGGGGGAGGGGCAGGGGGAGCAGGAGAAGCAGACTCCTCTGAGCAGGGAGCCTGATGTGGGGCTCGATCCCAGAACCCTGGGATCATGACCTGAGCTGAAGGCAGACGCTTAACCGACTGAGCCACCCAGGCGCCCCCAGTGTTAAGATCTTTAATAATTTTATAATTAGTTATTGTGGTGTTTTTAAGAAATCAAAGCAACATGGGTGCACTCTATATAAACACACTTTTAATTTTTTTGTTCTTTCCATTAGTGATGATATATATATTAGTGAAGATCCACCCACATCCCTTATTGAATTCCTTTTTACAAGTAGTTAGTTGGTATGTTTTTCTCAAGCTGGAGCATTAGAACTTTCCCAAAGTATTTCTATTAGATACTATATAATTTACTAAATGATGTACAAACTTGACCATATTTTCAAGGCTTAACTGATTATAGGTGCTGAAAACATTCCCAAATTATTGAGTTCACAAAAATCACTGAAGATCAAGACTATGCGTTGTATTAGCAGCCTCTCTATTTTACTCAATGTTTCTTATACACTTAATATGATTATAAATTTTGTAGCATTTTTCCACATTTGGGTACTATCTATGCCTGTGAAATTAAAGGCTTTTTCATGACTTGAACCTTTTTTCTCATGTTCTTTAGTTTTTACTCCAAGTAAGATATCCTGATTTTTCCTTCCTGCCTCTGCCTTGTGAGTGTGTGTTTCTGTGTCCTTAGGTATAAATCTAGGTTATTTCATAAATCACAACATCTTGACTCCAAGCATCAGAAAAACTGTGAAAGGGTGCGGAATTAAGTATAGCATTGATTTAAGAGAGCACTGTACTGACCTAACACTGTTTTGTACAATCCCAAGGAGTTACAGAAGCAAATACATTGTTCTAAAAACAATGGAATCATATTTATTCAGATATTTCAATAGTACCAAGAAGAAATTATTCACAAATGCTGCACTGGTTTCAAATTTGTTTTCTTTTGCAATACTGTTTGACGTTTCATAGCACTCAAAACAAACAGCGGAAGTATGCTGATGTGAATCCTTTCTTCATTGTACTGTCTTTGAGAGCAAGCAATATCATATTTTAGCTGCAGAGAATTCTGGCATCTGTCACATAGAGCAACAGAAAAAAAGAAGTAAAGAGTGAGAAAAAGAGAAAAAAGGTGTCAGTTCTCAAAAATTTGTTAAATGTTATCATCTACATTTAGATATATATATATCTTCCAGAATATTCTAGATTATTAATTTAGTAAATTAATTTATTAATATTAATAAAAATGGACATAAAGAACCATTGGATATTTGAGGAAAACCAATACCTAACAAAAGTAATAAACTAAACAAACTTAATAAGAATGTAGGCCAAGATGTCAAAAAAGTATAATTTATATCTTTATACAGATATTTTAGGACATGGTATCTATTAAGAAGAACAGGATGTCATAAAAATCTAAATTTACATATCATATATAAATTAAAATTCAAAACATCATATGAGATGCTTATTACGAAGATTTTAAAGGAAAAAATAGTCTCAGCAAATTAAGGCGGTTTGTTCAAGTTCACACATCTGATAAAAAGCAGAGCTTATGCTTGTCTAATTTTAAAGTCCTTGCAATCTACAATATATTATAGAGTCTGAAGATGATGTATGTCATGATAAATATTGATTGAAATCTTAGCTAGATTTGGCTGTGTATGTGTTTTACCTTAATAAAAATATACTGAAATTTACAAATTTCATGAAAAATTATCTAATGAAATTTTCAAAGTTCATAATATCTGGGTAAAAATAATGCTTCTAGAATATATATATATCTTCCAGAATATTCTAGATTATTAATTTATTAAATTTATTAATATTAATAAAAAAGTCTATAACCTAATGAAAAGGAAAAGGGCTATCAGTGGTAGATCATAAATTTGGGCAATACTTGAAAGTTGAAAAGTAAACTGATTTGGATTAAGTGAATATATTGCACACCAAACAAAAGTAGCACTTCAAAACAGGAACAACTCTGTGTAATATCCAGGTTCCAATGTTCCTTTTAATTGGAGGGGTAGAGAAGCACTATAGCACTTATTAGAAATGTTGACTCATGAATCACATACATCAGTGCTAAGCAGTAAGTATTATATGTATTTGCCAGTAGCTAGAGAACTGAGTCTTAATACTTTAGTAAAAGAAACAGGCTCATATTCCAGGTGGCTGGTAAAACCTCAGAGAAATGAAGAGAGACCTCCCTGAAGGAAAACGACTATAATTGGAGAATTGTGCCACACAAGATACCTTCTGGTCTTCTTTAGATCAACCATTAATCATTAGAGTCTGGCGTTAGTAAACCCAAACAGTATCCATAGCCTGGCAAATAAAAAATTCCAAAGACTAAAATGGTATCTATTAATTAATAGACATGGTATCTATTAAAAAGAACAGGATGTCATAAAAATCTAAATTTATATATCATATATATGTAAATATTTGAAAAGGGGGTTAAATAGTAAAACGTACACTCCTCAAATGTGAATAAAAGAGCTGAAAGAAGCAACAGAATGAAGAATTCTGTAGGAATATGGTGCAAAGTATAAAAGGAAAAAATAGCTATTGAGATAAAATGAAAAAGTTGCAATATGCATCTGATTACAGGTGCAAGATAGAGAATAAAGGAAAGTGTTGGGGAACCAGAGCGGCTCAGTCGGTTAAGCCTCTGCCTTTGGCTCAGGTCATGATCTTGGGGTCCTGGGATTGAGCTTCCTGTCAGGCTCCCTGCTCAGCTGGGAATCTGATTCTCCTCTCCTTCTGCCTTTCTCCCCCACTCCCTGCTTGTGCTCTCTGCTCTCTCTCTCTCAAATAAATGAATAAATATTTTTTAAAAAGAGGGAATAAAGGAAAGTGTAGAAGAAACTTTGTCAGGCAGAAGGACACTAGCCCTCAAGTTGAAAGGAATTACTTAGGGCTTAGAAAGATATATTTAAAAGACTAACAACATAGTGAAATTTTGGAAAATCAGGGATAAATAGAAAGTTTATTTTAAAGTTTTAAGAAACCATGCCAGAAAAAATCAACCACAAACCAAAACTGCAATCTAGTATTTTGATACAAAATAAGAAATATAAGAAAATGACTCAATACATAAAAGGACAGTGTAAATCAGATTTAGAAAACTCAGAAATGAGAAGACAAAGCTGAGTAAAGAATTAGATATTTCAGAGATTCAAAAATAAACTTGAGGAAATAAATTAAACAGATAATATCTTAAGAGAAATTGAAGACATGAAAGATAAGTAGCTTAAATTTTTTTTAAGTGAAGAGATAAAAGACATCAAGGGAAAATAACAACATATGGATAATAGGAGTCCTTAGAGAAGAAAACCAAAGCAAAGGAACAGAACAAGTACTCAAAACTATAATTAAGAAATCCTTGCTGGAATAAAAATGAATTCATAGTTATGAAGATCTGAACATTTGAGTTTGTAAATAAAAGTAAAATCCCTACCATTCTACCTTGTAGATCTTTAGTCAACAATTTTCCTGTGACTAAACAGAATGGGAAGAGACTCTTATTTAGAAAAACCTTCCATTTCAATTTAGTGGGAATGAATTTCTAGCCTATTTTACTCGGATAAAATTACCTTATTATACCAAATTCAATGATACTCACTAAAATCCACAGCTCTCTGGAGTACATTTCACCTTGCTAAACCTAAGGACTCTAACCTGTGAAAGGAAGTTGATAGCAGATAGGACTGGTATGCAAATAGGTGAGAACCATGCTCTCGTGAAATCCTTAGAAATGATTCTGAATGTCAATGGGATGGTCGGTAGAAATAGACTTTGATGAAGAAATTATTACTACACTCCAAAGTTCTGCATTACTTCTCCCATCCACTTTTATTGGTAAGGTTTATCTGTTAGCTACCATGTGATGTTTGCTCACCGAGTCCATGTGGACTTGAGCCTCAGAGCTTTTGGTGAAAGTTAGGAGTCACCAGAGCAAGCCAAGGAAAAGCACAGCAACACATCACTGGCTTCAGCAATTACCTTCCCAGTTGTTCATTTGGAAAATGACCCTTATGGAAGCAGAAATATATGCTGCTGAAATTTAATCCAAATGCGAGTTCAATAAAGTCAAATCTTCATGGATTTAAAAACAAACGAAAGCCATTTTGTTGTTCCATGGCTTTGGGCCTGAGTAAACCGCTCTAGTTAGCAAAGTAGTTCAGCAAAAGCCATTGTCTTCCACTCCAAAACATTTGTATAAGAAAGCTGAGGCACTGCAAGGCTTTATGCAAACAGAATATTTAGTGTGTATATTTTTTGCAAGGAAAATAATCTCTTTTGAGTTTTAGCTTCAAATGAATATCTTGAAAACCAGTACTGAGAAAAATGACTGAATCCATAATATATATATTTTTTCTAAATGAAATAGCTTCTCCTGTGCTAAGTAAATACATAAACTATAAAATATCAAATGATATTGCATTTGCTTTGGTGGGAAAATGAAGTGAGTTTTTTATGGAAAGCACATCCTTCCTTTTATTTATATGAAAAATGATTACCCCATTTAACACCTTAAAACTGGAAAAATCGTGGGTTTTTGTAGTCACACAGACAACTGCTCTGAAAGTTGGGTTCTTCAATGACCAAAATGTGGAAAATAATGCCATCCATCTTTCAAGGTAGTCTTGATAATTAAATAGGTAATGTTGATCACCTTCAAAGTAGTGAGCATTTAAAAAATCTAGAATCAGAGTCATTAGAGTAATCCTACTCCCACTATTTCACTGAAATAGCTGATTTTATGGATATTGACTGTATAAAGCTTAATTTTTGTTTGTTGGGGGAATTCTTTCAAATAAAAAAAAGTAAATAATATTTTCATATCAAGTAATATCTCAGAAAATTTCCTGGCTGCCCACTGGCTCAGGCTTCTGTTCTCACCATTTCACAAAAATTAATCTCAAAGACACCATCAATGACTTCTGCTATGCATCCTTTTTTTTCTTGGAATATGTCCTTTCTTGGTGTCTATAATTTGACTTTCTCCATGTCCTTTGCCAAACTTTCTTTTTAGGTTTCTTTCCAGCATCTCACATATTGCTCTTCTTGTTAAAATGTTGATGTTCTTCAGGGTTATGATAACATCATTTTTCTGTCTCATTTTACATAGTGTTTAGGAACATTTTGCACTTTCATGATTTCAGTTACCTTCTACAGAGTGATAACTCTGTAATCATTCTTTGCAGTGCAAATTGTAGAATTAATGTCCTACTGGACATAAGTCCCTGGGGTTCTGTAAGTGTTCCAAGCTCACCAAGTACTAAACATGGAAATCATCTCCCTTGCCTAGTCCTCCAGTGCTCTTAATAATACTGTATTCTGTAAAATTCCAGTTGCTTCACAAGGCAACTTCTCATAATCATCATCAGAAAGAATTCAAAAACATTTTTTGCCTTGGTAAATCACCAACCATGAAGAGAGAGTGGTATTCTGGGAGTAGTAGGAACTGTTTCTCCTACTCCACTTCTAGAAAGACAGTCACCCCCTGCTTTCCTTTTAAGCACTACCTATCCAACCAGTCCTCAGCTTCCACCTCCCACTGGCTATGCCTACAATCTCAAATTAGCCATCTTGCAAATTCTTACATCATCTATAAATACATTTGCAATATATTTGTGACTCCACTTCCCCTACTGAAAATGTATATTCCTAGAGTACAGTAGGTGTTCAGATATAGATCTGATACATGTACTTGCAGAAATTTAACACACAATCTAGCTGTATTTATAATATGTTTATTTACATTTATAACTGAATACTCTTTCCAGGTGCAATACGCTGCCTTATATTTGAAGGAACTTATGAACTATATGACTGGTGCATCATAAATTAGCATGAATACAAGCAAATTAATCTTTTCACTCCTGCAGTGGTCCACTATTTCCTAGAACAGCTTTTTCTCCTTCTGTCTCCAATCCACTTACTCTCACCTTTTCCACAAAAGGAAGTGCCCCTGTTTTGGAGCTGTTGTCTAATAATTGCCTAATTGCTCACAATCCATGATAATTAGAATCTCTTAATATTTAAGGACTCACCAGCTTCCCTGAGAGCTTCTTTCTTGAATATCGGTTTATATACGAATTTTATTTTTCAAAGTCTTTATTTAGACCTCCTAAAGTTTTAAATGTAGTTGTCTTCACAAATGGTATTTCTCTTGTCCAAAAATTTATTTTCCAATTCATTTGGGGAAGAAGGTGTGGCAGAAAAGGCTGATTGCCTACTTAATATTTATATATGAAAAACAGAGACATTGATAGGGTAGTCCAGCTAAATACCCATTAGGTTATTCTACATTAAGTTTGATAATGCTGCTAACTTGGCTTTCTAACAAATAATTATGTGGGATGTGTACATGTGTTTTCAGGCTCAAATAGAATGGGGACCTAAATAAAAACAAAGTATATGAATATGAAGTCGAATTCTGGATTTACCACAAGTTATATATTTAGCAATAAAAAATTTGATTTTCCTCCTGAGGTCCCCCTGAGTGGAACTAGAAAATCTTTTTTTTTTCTAATTTAAATTCAATTAGCCAACATATAATATCATTAGTTTCTGATGCAGTGGTCAATGATTTATCAATTGTGCACAACACCCAGTGCTCACCACAGCAGGCAACCCCCCATGCCCACCACCCAGCCACCCCATGCCCCCCCCCCTCCCCTTCTGCCACCCCCAGTCTGTTTCCCAGAGTCAAGAGTCTTTCATGGTTTGTCTCCCTCTCTGATTTCTTCCCATTCAGTTTTCCCTCCCTGCCCCTATGATCCTCTGCACTATTTCTTATATTCCACATATGAGTGAAACCATATGATAATCGTCTTTCTCTGAATGACTCATTTTGCATACCATAACACCCTCCAGTTCCATCTACGTCAATGTAAATTGTAGGTATTCATCCTTTCTGATGACTGTGTAATATTCCATTGTATAAATGAACCACATCTTCTTTATCCATTCATCTGTTGAAGGACATCTTGGCTCCTTCCACAGTTTGGCCATTGTGGACATTGCTGGTATGAACATTGGGGTGCATGTGCCCCTTATTTTCACTACATCTTTGGGGTAAACACCCAGTAGTGCAATTGCTGGGTCATAGGGTAGCTCTATTTTTAACTTCTTGAGGAACCTCTATACGGTTTTTCAGACTGGATGTACCAGCTTGCATTCCCACCAACAGTGTAAGAAGGTTCCCCTTTCTCCACATCCTCGCCAACATTTGTTGTTTCCTGTCTTGTTAATTTTAGCCATTGTAAGGTGGTATTTCACTATGGTTTTGATTTGTATTTCCCTATGACAAGTGATGTGGAGCATTTTTTCCTGTGTCTGTTGGCCATTTGGATGTCTTCTTTGGAGAAATGTCTTTCATGTCTTCTGCCCATTTCTTGACTGAATTATTTGTTTTTGGGGGGGTTGAGTTTGATAAGCTCTTTATAGATCTTGGATACCAGCCCCTGATCTGATACGTCATTTGCAAATATCTTCTCCCGTTCCATAGGTTGCCTTTTAGTTTTGTTGACTGTTTTCCTTTTCTGTGCAGAAGCTTTTTATCTTGATGAAGTCCCAATAGTTCATTTTTGCTTTTGTTTCCCTTGCCTTTAGAGATGTGTCTAACAAGAAGTTGCTGTGTCCAAGGTTGAAGAGATTACTGCCTGTGTTCTCTTCTAGGATTTTGATGGATTCCTGTCTCACATTTAGGTCTTTCATCCATTTTGAGTCTATTTTCATGTATGGTGTAAGAGAATGGTCCAGTTTCATTCTTCTCTGTGTGGCTGTACAATTTTCCCAACACTATTTATTGAAGAGACTGGTTTTTTTTCCATTGGATATTCTTTCCTGTTTTATTTTTTTATTTTTTTTTAAAGATTTATTTATTTATTTGAGAGAGCGAGAATGAGAGAGAGTACATGAGAGGGGGGAGGGTCAGAGGGAGAAGCAGGTTCCTCGCTGAGCAGGGAGCCCAATGCGGGACTCGATCCCAGGACTCCAGGATCATGACCTGAGACGAAGGCAGTTGCTTAACCAACTGAGCCACCCAGGCGCCCTCTTTCCTGTTTTATTGAAGATTATTTGACCATAGGGCTGAGGGTCCATTTCTGGGCTCTCTATTCTGTGGAACTAGAAAATCTTAAAAGGTATATCACTTCAAAAATTCTATGATTCGTCATCCTATAAACACATATATTTTTTATTTCTGAAATTTAAAAGTAATAGTATAGAGTAGTTTTAAAATTTTTAAAATGTATGCTTTTTCTAGGATAAGAATTTGTTATAACAGAAAAGTCCTTTTTTTCAAATACTAAGGGAACCCTACATTTATGTGTGCTTATATTGTGTGCAATAAAAAACAGTAGGTTGACAATCTATACGAATAGAGTGAATTTTTTAAATTTCCACCCAGAACTGTGGTTATGTTCACTCACACTTTAAATAAGTAACAATGTGACACATGAGTAATATCTTCTGATGTCTCCATGATGTGGACAGTGTGATTTGGTTGATAATTTTATGGATTGCACAACTACCAGTATTCTTTTTTAACTCAGGTTTTATGCATTAAGAGTTAAGATTTCTGAATAAATTTGTACTCTTGGCACAAGGCCGCTTGTGAGGGGAATTCAAACTAGAACTTGGTAATTGGGGCTAGAAAAAACTTAGGGGAAAACTCTCATGTTGTGGCTTTCATCAGTCACTCAATTAATTAATTAAAATTAATTGGTCACTTATAGCAATGAGGATTTAATGTTTAGGAAAATGAATTCTTACTGTTATTTGGGAGAGGATGTGATTAAATTTTCCATCAACGAGAGCACCTAGATTTGGAGGGGACCCTTGAGAATGAGAGGAGGCTCTTGGAAAAGTCCTGGAAAGATCATGGCCACCCTCCATGACTTATTGTGATTATTGTTGGTTGCTTTGTTTATTCATTGTATTTACTCAGAACTCAGTTTCCACAAAAACACTGTTTTTGTACCTCTCTTAGGTGAAAATATATTGAGAAATATAATAGTTATTAAAGAGTTAAGGATTGTAAGCTGTCAGTGAATAACTAAGAAATATCTGTAGTTCTGGAAACTTTAAGCACTCTCATTTTAATAAACTTAACCCAAATTTTCTGAAAGAAACAGACAAACATTCATTTTATTGTGACAACAGTTAGTTACCTTTTAATACTAAAACAGTATCAGGAAATATTATGGATATATTTTTAATAATCTATCTTTTCAAGGCCCAAAGATGAAATATGAGGCTATTTTATGATAACATAGCACAGACGGTGCCAAATTAAAGTCAATCATTGACCATTGTTCCTACATTCTGGTAGAAAAAGCCTCCATTCTAAATGCATAGCTTTTCTATAAGAGACAAATCCTGCAGATTCCAGGAACATCTTTAAAACAGTTTATCAGCTGCATAAAACAAAAGAATGATAGAGTGGCTATGGAATGTGTTTGTGATTTTTTTTCCTCTAGAGAATTTGTTAAGATTGTGCTTTTTATTAGGTATTTCACAGTGCAAAGAGCAGATGGCAAATAGATTTCTGATTTAGCGGAGTATTTCAGAGCGTGCTCTAAAAGTCAAATCCTACTATGAAATATTTGGAGGCAAGCCATACATTCTGTGACTGGGAGTTAGGAATATAAATTTCCTTGGGCAATTCCTGGAGTATGTTTAATGAATGGAATGAATGAATGGAGTTCAGTAGCATGGAAGATTCAGTGACTATTGTTGCATGGAGAGAAAGGGGAAAGAAACTAGATTACTAAGAAGGAAGTAGATTTTTAATTTGTTTTCTTCTCTTAAAATGGGTGAAGAATCATCCAGAGCATTTAATGAATCCCATTCCTCTTGCTTCCATGAAGACATCTCATCTGACTGAATAGGCAGCAATGTATTTGCACATGGCTTATATAAAGTACCTTTTAAACAAATGGTTAGCCTTAGCTCACAGCACTATATAGGTGTTCTGAAATATATGCAGAAGTAGAGGGCCCAGAAGCAGCTCATATCAGCTCGTAACATCAGTGTTAGAGACCCTGGGACAGAAATAGAATGAAACTTTGAGGCTTCAGGGATTTTAAACCAGGATCAGGGATTTTAAACCAGAATTCATGAGAAAATCTTTTTGGCAAAATATGTCCATTCATTTAATATTAATAACAACAACAATAAAAATCAATGATTGATACTCTTTTTCTATATTTCTTAATTTTTCTGTAATACTTTATATGTAAGCAAAATAGAATCAGTCA
Source organism: Mirounga angustirostris (assembly GCF_029215605.1). Lineage (NCBI taxonomy): Eukaryota > Metazoa > Chordata > Mammalia > Carnivora > Phocidae > Mirounga > Mirounga angustirostris. The sequence continues at coordinate 168,379,636 of NW_026991711.1, forward strand.
AATCACTTTTTTTTTTTTCAGACATGATGTGAACTTGAGAAAACTTGGCTTACGACAGTCAGGTGGTTGGAGTTTTTCTTAAAGCTAGAAGCCTGGGACCTCAGCGAGAGGCTGATGCTCCAGACATAAGAATCAACACCCAAGCTCCCCAGGGAAAGTTCTTGGAATTTATCAGTCTCAACCTTATAACTAGAAAAGGCTGGACAAACTGAAAATCAGTGCCTTTTCTTGGGCTTATCAGAGAATGGAGATAAAGGGCAAACCACGACACCAAAATCTGGAGATACAGGGACTGAGGCATGCTGGTCAGGAGCGAAGCTGCAGGCACCATCAACTGGCAGGAATGCTTCCATGGCAATGTGCTCACTAAATCACAGAATTGTTTGATAGGTGGTATTATTATCACCATCTCACAGAGGAGGAGACTGAGTCTCAGAGATGTTAAATAATTTACTCAACATCATAACTTTAAGATATGAGTCCCCATTAGCCTGATTCTAGTGCTGTGCTGGTAGCTGGTTAACAACTGGCTTTGGGAGGGCGGGGCGGTGGGGGTGGGGCAAGTGTGGAGGTGGGGAACTGATTTGCGGCATTCGCCCATTTTCTTGGTGTGAATACTTTCAACATGGCTTATTTCGAGCTACCGATGTGCTGTCACTGAACGCAGTGCCAAACTTTATCCAGGGTTAATGGAAGGCTCTTGTGTGTACCCCTGGGAAAGCGGGGCTCAACCCTCACAGGGCATTTATTTCAGGGCTTTAAAATGGTAAAGTTAATTTTTACAAAATTTGTCATACTGAAAAAGAAAGGCACGATATAAATCAGTAGGCTTTTACGTTCTTTTGAAATTTATAAAGACCAACAGCAGTAGGAAGTTCGTTAAGATAGGCTTTAATGAGCAGCTTGGAAATGGGCCCTGTAGAATTGCTAAAGGAGCTGGACATGGAATTCCAATTGTGCTAAGGCAGTAGAGACAAGGGTTTGAAATATGAACTCTGCTAGGAGATTGCCTGGGGACAAGCCAGCTCTGTCACCTGGTAGCTGTGAGAACTTAGCATGCAGTTCTTCTGTCTGCCTTAGGCCTTGAGATTTAAGGCATGTGGACCAGAGCGACTCGTGACTGGTGCACACTAATTTCTCTGAGTCCTGGCCCACCTGGTTTCTGGATACTAACATATGTAGCATAATTAAAGTCCAATATATTCCACAGGCAGGTAATCTAAGATCAAATGAAATAATAATGTAATAGCTTACATTTGGATGGGACTTAGTTTACAAAGCGAGCCCGTGCACATTTCCATTGATTACTAAATAACAATCTTTTGAAGCGAGCAGGTTGGGTATGGACTGATGTTATAGGTGAGGGAACAACATTTCAGAGGTAAGAAATATTCTAGCTAAGGCCTGAAACCACACATCCCAATTCTCAGCTCACTGTACTTTCTAGTAGGAGATTGAAGCTAAATCTAAAAAAATCTAAAGAAAAAAATCTAAAAAAAAAAAGTTATCTTAAGTAAATTATTATCTCTTCAGATTATCCTATATGGACATTATTTCCCCTTTGAGGCAGAGTAGCTCTTCCCAAACGTGAAAGACTCAAGCCTCATTTACTCAATAGAAATTTCATGCCATAAAGAAGTAAATTTTTTTCTAGAGGAAAAAAAATCAATCAACTCTTGAAAAAGCCCACTCACATTTTTTTTTTTAAATTAACAGAACACTAGAGCAACATAAACAGTAACATTCTCACCAACTTGTGAATTTTAGTTAGTATTAAATCATCTGCTAGGGAGTATGTCGTGGGGCAGAGTAGGAAATGATTGCCAACCTAGAGGCATCGATTGTCAGTTTGTTAAGAGTTCAGATAGGAAAAAGAGGTCTTCAGGCTGTGGCGGGGAGGGAAGGCTTTAACTCGGGTACAAAGGGCAGCTGGATATGAGCCAGCCTGGCAATGTGCTTCAGTGGGAGGAAACACACAGAATTACCATAGGGACGGGTTTCATTGAACTTCCATCCTTTAAATATGATGAGGAGTACAGTTGGGAGCATTTTCCAATTTTTGTACAAGTAGAAAGAAAGTAAGAATGTTATTGCAAGATATTTTTTGAGTAGTCCAAGAAATAACTGAATGTAATTCAGCTCAGATTAATGAAAGCTCATTAATCTAGGGATGAAAAAATTTAGGAACCCAATACTTAATGTTAAAATTAATATATTTTCATATCAGACACACTAAAAGATTACTAAATGTACTTAGCTACCTAAAAACAATGGTTTAGTATTTAAGCATTCTGTGAGGGGCATATTGCTAGGACAGTCAGTAAAACTTCACAACAGTGGTTCACAAACTTTCTTTGGATCTGCTTGAGAGATATAAGCTTGCTCTCTAGAAAAAGTAACCTAAGTGTATGCATATGTAAATTTCATTCAGTTTTGAGTTTTATTACTCCCCTGCATTCCACACAAGTATTCAAGTTAAGAATCCCTGCTTTACATGAAGATTTATAACATTTTAGTATTAGGTTTTGAGTTAATTGTCCATCATTACAAATTACTTATTGACTCTTGTCACTAATTCTAAGTCTTGTCACACAAGAATGGGAGTATTATGTGGTGCTGGACATGATGATTAGTTTCTTATTGTATAGGACCTTATTGCTTCAGACTAATTTTTAGTGATTATTTAAATTTTAGTAACTGTTAAGGAATATGCTCTGCAATAGACAAGAAATTGCCTTTTGTATTTTCACTATTGATATGAGTACAATGCTTTTACCCAGGTATAATGCTTAAGGGATCTTCGTGGCTTGAGGGCTTCTCAAATCAATTCTATAAATTGTTTTTTGTTTTTGTTTTTTTAAGTTTTCTTTTGTGTGTGTGTGAGATTGAGAGAGAGAGCACACAAGCAGGGGGAGTGGCAGGCAGAGGGAGAAGCAGGCAGAAGGGAGAAGCAGGCTCCCCGCTGAGCAAGGAGCCTGATGCGGGACTCGATCCCAGGACCCTGGGATCATGATCTCAGTGGAAGGCAGATGCTTAACCGACTGAGCCATCCAGGTGTCCCAGATTCTATAAATTGTTAAGGATAATTCTAATTGGCATGCATTCTGGAGTGGGCTGATAATCTGTTACCTGATTTGTCTTCTTCTTTCTAGTCCCATTCTGCCTGCGGCCATTTGAATTTTCATATGAGAACAATGTGAGAGGCTCCCACTGTACCAGATTGTGACAGAGCTTGAAAATGAGTTTCCAAGCCTAATTTGTCCAAGGTTATAGGGATAGCAGGTACCAGGAACCAATTAAATTATAATGTAATACAGTTAATATAATATATAATATATATTATAATATATGTATATCTAATTATATATTATATATAAAACATATATATGATAATAATTAATTTCTTTTGTCTAAAATTCTATTTTATGTTGTTGTTATATTGTTTGTTTTGTTGTTAGCTCTATTAGATTTTGGTTTTGTCACACTACCCTTTCTCTTCTGAACCTTTCCCCCTGCTTCAGATCCTACTTCACTTTTAAATGTCCTAGGCTCCCATGCTGCAACATACTACATGTAATATAGAAGAATCCAGCACAGGTGGTAGGATTAAATCTGGCTAAATGAGCAGCAGATATAAACCTTGAATCAGTTCTAACATATAATGATACCCGCTGAAGTAGGTGCATTAACCATGACTCTGTGAAATACACAGGATTGTTGAAAGTCCAAAAGAGATTAAATATTTGAAAGCACTTGGAAGTCAACAAATTAAAAATCAAATTTAAGAGCTTACCATTGTAAACAGTAACAATAGTAATTGAATAATGTTTTCATGAAATATTTGGAGCTTAAAATACTGGAGTGATATGATACTTTCTGTATCTGCCATATTGTAACAAATTTTGATACATCTTAAATATTTAATTTGGAATCATTATGAAATGTTAGCATTTACTTGGCTAACATCAAGGATGAATATTCAGAAAATCCTTACTGAAAAGAAATTTGCAGTCTAGGGAGGGAGATAGGTTAACAGAGGTTATAAATTTAAATTATAGATTTAAATGGACAGGGAGTAGTGACATGATAGAGGCCTGGACATGATCTTTAACCTATTCCTTGTGGGAAGAGGAAGTGCCAATGTTTCAAAGAAGAAGTCATAACTAAGTAAGCATCTGAACTGTGGATGTATTTAATGCTAACGATTTCACAGAGAAACTAAAGTACATTTTTATCAATTCAGTGTCCACTGTTTAATAGTTGTGAATAGTTGATGAGGACATGGCAAGTGACTGGGATAAATAAAATCAGATCTCTCTATATATTTATATTGACTTGTCTATCTACCTGATATGATTTTCTGAAAAGGCTCACACACTTCTAGTAAAATTATTCAAAGGCCACATTTATGACTATTAATGTGCTCTGCAGGGAAACACCAACAGGAGGTGTATATTACAGAAAGAGATATTCATTTTATAGAATAGAAATGGTTCATGTGATTGTGGAGGTGAATGTTCAAAAATCTGCAGAATGGTCCTGCAGGCTGGAGACCCAAGGGAGGGTTGTAGTCCGAGTCCAGAGGAATTCTATTGCAGAATTCCTTCTTCCTTGGAGGACACCAGTCTTACATCTACTAAGGCCCTCAACTGATTGGATGAGACCCACCCACATTATGGTGATTAATCTACTCTCCTCGAAATCTACTAATTTAAATATTAATATCATCTATAAAACACCTTCAAAGAAACATCCAGACTATTTGACAAAATATCTGGGCATTATGGCCCAGCCAAGTTGACATATAAAATTAACCATCCGGGTTCCGTTCCATCCAACATACAGACTTGCAACAAGCAATTTCACCTTCCCATAATTGCATCTCCTTGGGGATTGGCTTCCCCCTTGGTGAGTAGAACTCAAGAACTAGTATAGTAACATGTTCAGAAGCTCACTCCTGGAAAGTTCTAGGGAAAACTACTGATACTGGACTTGCCATCAACTGCTCTCGGTTTTCCTTCTAGGGGCATCTAATGACATCTCCATTCATTTTACATCTTCCAAGAGCATTATAAATTGGCTTGAATTTGGGAATCCAAAGGATAGTGATTATGCAAGAAGAACTAAATTGGTGTTTTTGGAACCATATGCAGTTGTATCTCATAGTGGGAATTCAAGACAGAGTACATGACTGGGATAGGCTAATTATGGTAACCATGTTCCATGAGAGAAGAGTCTGTAGACATGAATAAGGACGTGGACAGCCCAGGACACTGCTGATGCTACACTGGAATTATGAGGGGGAGAATTTGCCTGAAAAAAGCACCAACGTGAGAAGAACAAAGAAATGAGGAGAGAGAAACAGAATCTTTGTCCTATTGTTTGATGGGGGGGGGTGGGGGGGGGAGGAAGAGTCCTCAAATCAAATCTAGCACTGGATACTTCAATTACATTAGCCAGTAATTCCTCCTGCTTTTAAAATGTCATTTTCTGACTGAATTTTCTATTAATGTCAACTGAAACCAACCTAGCTGAAATAGCTTTGTCTCTAAATAACTTAGCTTTAGTATATTTCTGGATAAATTTCCACTGTGTTTTGTGTTTATAATCAACATCCTGAGGACACTTAAGACTTTTTGGATTAGGGGTTAAAGGATATGAAAATACAAGAAACTCTCACATGCACACACACAAAAAAGAATAAAACAAAAGAAATTGTCATATTAAAATATAAGTGACTTTGTAAAAATTAATGGGAGAAAATGGCCAAAGTTCATCCTCTCTCTCAGGGCCAGAATCTCATGATTTGTCCTAGAGCCCCTGCCTTAGGCAATGCTCACCTGGAAAGGTACACATGATCCTAAAACAGAATGGTACTGCCCACTGGACTTTCTAAGTGGCAAAAGACAAGCTTTAGAAGGGAAGAGATCATCTTGATTTCTGTTGTGGTGGGTTTTTTATTATTCTCATGGACAGACATGAATAGCCATGCCAAACTGTAGAATGTGTAACATGTCAATATTAATAAAACTTCAATTTAAATAATACCATGATATAACTCTTAAATAAACCTGTCAAAAACTAATGAGTTTTGGCTAATTTGGAGGGGTCCTAGTGAGAAATTAAAATATATTTCCAGTGATTCTTCAATGACTCAGAAATGATTTTGTGATGACTTTATTTGGAAAAGGCCTTTATAGACTTACATATTATTTTGATTGTGGTCTATAGCATTTATTAAAAAAATTGAGAATGGATTCAGTTTATGGAAACAGGCCAAATTTTGTAATTATTTTTAAAAATTATTATTTTAAACCAAAAACTGAAATAAAACTGTGAGGAAACTATGTTCATGTAAGCATATTGTTTTCTCTTCTGATTTTAATAAGAGAATGAATATCACCCACCACACAAAAAACAACAAAAAACACACCACCAAAATATTCTCACTACTTATGATAATATACTCTACAATTATGGAAACACTCCTTTGGTATCCAAAGATTTGCTTTTTTAAAACTAACCTATAAAATGTCAATGTCTCTGTGTAGGTGGTTGTGGAGAAGGATGTGCTAAATTAATACTTTGTCAGTGGTGTAGTTAAGTGGATAACGGAAAAAGAAGGAATAGTATTAAAGAAAGAGTTGTTGAAACAGGAGGTTGAATCCATCTGACAACTCCCAAATCTAATTTGAAGTTTTGTCTCAGCATGTTTTTCTGGCTGAGAGATTGAATGGGTCTTTATATAACAAAACCTTCTGGCTCTGCTATGGGGAGAGAAGTAGCTCAAGTCTCTGTAAATAATAGAATTGATTATATCTTACTTTCATTAGCTCAAAAGCTCCCTTCAGACTTTGTTCACTCAGAAAGATTTCATTGCTTCCCATTACAAAACGTTTTTGTTGGTGATGACATTGGTACCTTCAAGAAATGAAGCACCAGGACTATCTCTAGACTTCATTTCCAAGGACTGCTGCATGCTTTCTATGGCACATAAAAGGGGGAAATGGCGGGGGGGGGGCAGATTTTATTCTTAATAGAGAAGCCTTCCATATTTTTTCCCCTAAAGACGTATGCCATGCCACTTGCTAAAAACATCATAAATGGCTCGGAAATGAAAACATAGCATGAAAGAAGACATTCCAGGGCAAAACAGATGACCAGCATTTGAAGTAAAGAAAATGCATCTCAAAGCATTTAGGCGGTGAGTTTGGGTCTGAGATTTTTGACATCTAATGCAATCAAGGAAAAAGTATGGAGTATAATATTTTCATATGTCAACTAGAAAAAGCATGTACATTCATCTTTAGTGATAGGGGCTTTTTCTTAGAGCCAAACTTTGGCAAAAATTTACCATTAGGCTCCTTTTTTATAAAAGTAATGGATATTCTTTTGTTTTATGCACAGCTAGAGAACAAGGAATATGGTGAACGGGAGATGTTTTCTTTAATCAAGAAAAGGAAATTTGGAGAAGTGACTTAGGGAAACAAGGTGGATCTTGGTGGAAGCCATGAAAGACGGCTGATGAATATGCTGACTACATTGCTAAGGTCAAAGCTAGTATGTTTTTTTCCACATTTTTAATTTAATATAATCCAGCTAATAAAAATCCTTAGTTTTATGCTCTTCAATTGATTTTTAAATTTGATCATTTTACTGGGTTTGATAACAAGGCTTTTCTGAATGAATAGATGTACATATAAGTATGAGAGATTAATTAGTAATGGAGATGAGGACAAAAGATTTTCTTGGACTTAGTTTCTGAGGAAAAAACCCAACTTGCTAATCTTCAAGTCCTTTATCTGAACTGTCATTTCCTATCAAAATTTGTATATTTCAGGTAATGTTTTCACTACATCTCCTTTCTGTATGAGAAACAAAATTCAGAGAAAAAGATTAGTTGAGACATTCCTCTAAGTAAAACAAGAACAATTTCTTTGTGACTTTCCACCACACTTCATCAGAGTTGTTAAATTTTATACATAAAAGTTAAGGTATTCTGTATTAATGTTTAGAGATTTATATTAATATTTAGAGATAAAGAGAAATTAATATTTATATTAAAAATTAACATTTAGAGATAAAAATTAGTATTCTTATGATAAATTTACAGACCCAGTACTCTGGAGGATTTGCATCCGATTACACATTATAAAAATATTGAAGAAAAGTTTCAGTAAGTGTTTAAAATAAGACAACAGGCCCAAAATGGAATCACTTATGCTAAGCCCCATGTCACCAAACTGAGACTTCATTACAGTTTTGGTTCTCCCAGAAATGGAATTTTAGACTAGTTAGTCAGGAATTGCTTGAACAGCACTAGTTAGGTAATCTGCTTGATAGACCCCTGCCATCCCTAAAGGAGAGAAACCTTGCATAACCAACCTACTTTTTCCCTAGCATAACTTTCTTTTTCTTGCCCCCTCTGCCTATAAAAGTCTTTCATTTCGTACAGCTACTTGGAGCTCCTTTTTGTCTGCTAGATTAGATAATGCCTGATTCATGAATTGGTGAATAAAACCAACATGCTCTTTAAAATTTATTCAGTTGAATTTTGTTTTTTAACATAAGAGAATGTCATGAGTTACTTTCTTCCAATGATTTTGACTGCATAATTTAAATGGGTAAATGTATTTAAGAAATAATTACCGAAATTGGTAAAAGAGGAAGTAATAAGCATAAAGACAGAAATAAATGAACTAGGAAAAAAGCACACAACAGAAAAAATTAACACTGGCAAAATTTGGTTCTCTGAAAAGTTCAACAAAATGGATAAATCTTGAACTAGATTGTCTAAACAAAAACAGGGAGAGGACACAAATTACAAAATAGAAATCAAAGAGAATGTCTTCAATCTTCTATCTATAAACTTGTAGCTAATAACAAATTTGCGATGAACTTAAAGGTTTTTCTCCTAAGATCGGTAATAACACAAGGATGCCCACTCGTATCACATCCATTCAACATTCAGTTGAAGGTTCTAACCATTGCAGTGTACAAACTGTACCATTGTTTACAAAGAAGATACTAATTACCTTAGAAACAAAAACTAGAGGGGCACCTGCATGGCTCAGTCAGTTGGCTCAGGTCATGATCTCAGGGTCATGGGAACCAGCCCCATGTTGGGCTCTGTGCTCAGTGTGGAGTCTGCTTGAGATTCTCTCTCCCTCTTCCTCTGCCTCTCCCCCGCTTAAAAAAAAAAGAAACAAAAACTAGAAATAATAATGGATTTAACAAGGTTGCAATACACAAGTTTAACATAGAAAATCCATTGCATCTGTATATTCTAACAAAATAATTGGCATATGATATTTAAAAATTCTATTTATGATGCTATCAAAAGTAAACCCCTAGTACTAATTTAAAAAATTATATGTAAGTTCTTTACACTTGAAACTACCAAACATTGCTAAGATAAATTAAAGAAATCCTAAGTAAGTAGAAAGATAGTTTATGTTTAATGATTGGAGCATCTATTATTGTTAAAAGGGTAATTCTCTCCAAATTGATATGTGGATTATTTTTTTAAATTCTTATGAAAATATGTGGAGGCTTTAAAAAAAAAACAAACAAGGATTACAAGCCAGTTTAAAATTTATTTGAAGATGAAAATGTCTTAGAGTAACCAAAGCAATCTTGAAATAAAGGAACAATATTAAGGACTTATGAAAAAATAATAAAAAAAGGACTTATGTTTCATGTTTTAATAAAAAAATAAACCTTTTAAAGGAAAATATTGCAGACTATATTAATGACTCAGGTGTAAACAAAGATTTCTTAGATCAGAAAAAGTAAAAACAATAAAAGAAAAAGTTAATATCTATACTCTTCAAAATGATTAAAATTGCATATATTAGGAAATACAAATTTAAGAAGATGAAAAAGCAAGTGACAGAGTGGAAGAAAATATTTGCAAAACATATATCTGACAATAAAATGATATCAAGCATACATAAAAAACACTTATAATTCAATAACAAAAAATGAAAAGAACTCAGTGAAAAATGGGAGAAAACTTGAACACACATTTAACAAAAAGAAATATACAAATAGCAAACATGCACATGAAAATGTTTAAATGTCATCATTCATCTGGGAAATGCAAAGTAAAAATTCATTGAGGTAACGCTTCACACTCACCTTAATGGCTACATAAAAAAAATCTCACAACGCCAACTGTTGGAGGGTATGTGAAGCATCCTAGTATTAGAAGGAATGAAAAATTGGATAACCATTTGGAAAAATTCTGGAGATTTCTTATAAAACCAAAAGTACACTTACCTCTGATCCAGCAATTACACTTCTAGATCATTTGAATCACAATCACAGTTGAAATGAAGATGTGCTGATAAGATGATTTTTACATAGATGTTCATAATGGCTTTAGTCATAATAACCAAAAACTGGTATTTTATATACTAGCTCAGGTATCCAGAATTAGGACGATGGAAAAACTGTAATATATTCATTTCATGCAATGCTATTCATGAATAAAAAGGGACAACCTGCTGATTCACAGAAAGCTATGGATCAATCTAAAATAATTACAAAGAACTTTACAAAAAGAATATAAATTTCATGATGCTCCTTATAGGATATTTTAGCATAGACATAATTCCACTGTTGGAAAATGTCAGAACATCATTTACTTCTGTAGAGGATGTGAGAGGGCATTGACTCCTCCACATGAAGAAAACTTTCTGGGGTGTTGCAAGTATTGTAGATCTTGACATAAATTTGGATTGCACAGAAGAAAGCATTTATTAGATCTCAGCGAATGTTCCCTTAAGATTTGTGTCTTTCATTGTGTGTGAATACTACATTGAAAGAAGAAGAACTAAATATAATTTGAAATACATGTCTGCATCATTTGGATGTGAGGGAGATCAAAACTGGGTATTTCAACAGTTCAAAAGTCCTTTCTTAAAATAGTTCCCATGCATGCAATAATAGATGATTTTTTTAAGCTTAATTCGATTCATGACTGCTTAGTAAGTTTGGACAGTTTTTAAGGCTTCTAAAGTAATTCATCGTTCTACATTTAAGACAGTAAGTTCTTTCCACACATAGACGTAATAGTCACTTCATTTGAACAAATACAATTAATATCATAGAGCTTTCAACTTCATGTTTAAATGTGTAAAAAATTATTAATGCTTTTGAAATAATGAAGTTGGAAACTGAATTTTGTTAAGGGTATGAAGAAGAGGTCAAAATATTTTAGAACTCTGGGAGGAGTAGAGAAAGGGAAGGAGAAGTGTGAAAAAGAGAAACCAAAATCAGTTTGGGACATTTATGATGCTGTGGTTTGAATGCTGAACAGGATGCTCCTCTCTTCCATCCCATTGTCTTTTTTCTACCATTTAGAATTCCCTACAAAGGGGAATAATATTTGTAGTCCTCCTAGTTTTCATTTCGTTATGGTATGCTCCTATAAAGTCAAGAAAGAGGCAGAAGAAAGAAGGGAAATTTCTGGGATTCTCCAACTGAATATCTTTCTTGTTTAAATAGTCATTTTGATCACACATTTCTCATGAAGGTGATATAGTTTTGAGATTGGAATACAACCAAAATGCACTAATGGGAAGTTATATATTTACTATCACTTATTAAATTTCAAACTACTCATTAAAATCTTGTTTAGTTACTCTCTGATTTTATAATGTGTATTGGTGTAAATTTATATTTATTATAAAACATTTGCTCCCAAGTTAAATTGTGTCTTTGCTTTTGCATGCATTTCAAGAGAAGTATTGAAATATTCTTTTTTTAAAAAGCATTATCATTGAATATCATGATATATATTAACATATTTCAACATTTATTCTCCCCAAACCTCCAAGGGTTTGAATGTTTCATTTCATTTTCTTTCTTACCTTAATAAAAATAGCAAATGATAATTTCCCACAGAGACCAATTTCTTAAAGCTAAATCATTATTTTGTTGAACATATCTTACTTAATACTGACCATTCAAATGAATTACTAAAGAGACAAAAGTAATAAATATATTGTCATATGAAGTGTCCAATTTTTTAAAAAGTTACAAATCATAGGAGCTATTTGTTCTGGAAGTGTATATATTTTAAAATAAGGGATTTTATTTTAGGCAAGTGAGGGTTCATGATGTTCTCCTAAGACACCGCTTTTATCTTATCATTCCCTTGGGATCTATGCTGCTGATCTCATTATCAACTGCATTATCTTCTTGGCTTTTACTGTTTGCCCATCAGAATCTTATTAATTCACATCATAATCCTTTGAAGGCTTTGGGCATTTCTTTGCTCCAGATGATGAGAACCCAGTGCAGAACTCACTCGCCAGCTCAGTTCCCTGCTGTGAAGGCCATAATTCTATTCCTCTCCCGCTGTAGCATTTTTGCTTATTTGACCTTTTCTCAATAGTCAAGTAAGCATGTCAATAAAGGCTCAGTAGTCAATAAGCCTCAACTCTTGTTAGCCATTGTCACCATGAAACTTTAGCTATATTTTCTGACATCACTAATCTCTCCTTTTTCTAAACTATCATTTAAAATTGTTTTAAAATAGGTCTATTAAATATTTTAACATTGAAAATATTAATATATAAAATAATGCATATCCAATATCATGCACTGTCCAAGCTTAATGCATTTTGTGATTTTGTGTATTTTCTTCCATGTGGACAGTTCAGTCATACAATACAGACCATTCTGAATTTTATTATATTTATTTAATATTGTACTATACACATATTTCCAGCTCTCATGAATATAACCTTTGATGGCTACTGATGTTTCATCGTGTTAATGCATCATACAGCATAACATCATTTTCCTAATAATGGGTATATTGGGTGTTTTCAAGTTTCCCTTGTCATAGATTGTGTCTGAGATCTTAGTGAGCATCTATTGAATGTACAACTTAGAATTTATTCTATATTGTATTGTACTATCTTATCTCAGTTATTCAAAAAGCCCAAGAAATTCAATAACCTTCTTAAAACCAATCTTTCATAACCCATTACTATTCTCAAGTGAAATTGATAGGTAATAGTGTAACCTATTTCCATACTTTAAAAAAAAGTTATTAAGCTTTAGAATGCACTAACTGAAATATAATGGCAAAATAAAGATAAATAATTCAGAATAAAATGACATGCATTTCTTTATTTAAATGGTTGGGCATATTGATCTTAGATGGAATGAGATAGTTGATTGCAGCAACATTAAATTAATATATGAGCAATTAATTAATGAAATTATGAACATGAGAATCCATTTCATATAAGACGTAAGGATAATGAAAGAGAAGAAGCACAAGTAGAGACTAGAATTTAAAAAGTGTTAGGAAAATTCGTAATAGAATGGACTTATTTGAATATAAGAAACAAATGGAAATTATTTTAACTGTAGAAAAGATAACTTGCTAAAACAAATGACAGGTTTTCTGAATGAAGACAATGAAGAATAAGTATGGTGTGTTTTGTAAACTTTCCAGAATTACTGAATTTGTGGAATCTATTTTGTGGGCTATTTTCCATGTCAGTACTCCCACATACAGGCTAACTATTGCATGTTACCAATGATATGGACTTAATGCTAATGCAAGTGAAAATTATTGCATAATAATAATAAGGACATAAATAAATAATAAAATATCACTGGCCAGTTTAATTACAATTACTATTACCTTACTACATATATACCTTAGGTAGATAGGCTATGTGATATGAGTATATAATTCAATAATTAGAAGAGATTATCTATTTTTAATTTATTTTTTATTTAAATTCCCCTCAGCTACAATCTTTCCTAATTTACTGTTTTTGTCCATAGTTGGTTTTTTATGAAAATAACTTTTCAGTTTTCCTTTTATCAAATATAGCCACTTTATAGTGAATTTATATTTACTTATAGTAAATTTCATCCAGTAAGAGCATTTGACAATTCTTGGCATTGAGGGACAGTCCTATATTACAGTGCATCTGGGATCCTGTACCCACACTTACTTACTAAAAGCTGGGGTATCTTCCAATCGTTGTGATAACTCACAACACATCCACAGATTTCCAAAAATGTTCCAAGTGCACTTGAAAAAAAAAATGTGTATTCTGTTGGTTTTGGATGGAATGTTCTATATATATCTGTTATGTCCATCTGTTCCCATATGTTATTCAAAGATATTGTTTCCTTATTGATTTTTCATCTGGATGATCTATCCATTGATAGAAGTGGACTGTTAAAGTTCCCTACTATTATTGCATTACCATCCATTTCTCTCCTTTTGTCCACTAATATTTGTTTTGTGTATTTAATTGTTAACAGTGTTGGGTGGTAGATATTAAAATTGTTATATCCTTTTGTTGGATTTATCCCTTTATCTTTTTTTTTTCAAAGTATGCAGAATTTTATTCATAATCCAATTCGTGGCTTTTTAAGAATCATGTTTACTAAAGTATACATAACCACTTGTGAAAGAACATGTTTTTCTTGCATACCCTTTTGCAATTCTTATTTTTTTCTTTTTTAAAAAATTTTTTGTTATGTTAATCACCATACATTACATCATTAGGTAATTCTTATTTTTAACCACATAAATGTAATGCTTTTGTTTAAAAAAAACACTTCATTTTTCAATGAGAAAAAATTACTGACACGGAACAATATTATCCCTTTATCTTTATGTAATGTTCTTCTTTGTCTCTTGTTATAGTTTTTGTTTTAGAGTCTATTTTGTCTGATATAAGTATTGCTACCCTGGCTTTTTCTTGTTGTTTCCATTTGCATGGTAAATGTTTTCCCATCCCTTCACTTCTAGTCTGTATACTTCTTTTTTTTTTTTTTTAAGATTTTATTTATTTATTTGAGAGAGAGAATGAGAGAGAGAGAGCGCTCATGAGAGGGGGGAGGGTCAGAGGGAGAAGCAGACTCCCTGCCGAGCAGGGAACCCAATGCGGGACTCGATCCCGGGACTCCAGGATCATGACCTGAGCCGAAGGCAGTCACTTAACCAACTGAGCCACCCAGGCGCCCTAGTCTGTATACTTCTTTAGGTCTGAGGTGAGTCTCTTGTAGACAGCATATAAATGGGTCTTGCTTTTTTTTATCCATTCTGCCACTCTATATCTTTTTATTGGAGCATTTAGGTCATTTACATTTAAGGTAATATTGATAGTGTATGTACTTATTGCCATTTTAAAATTTGTTTTCTGGTTGTTTTTGTAGTTCTTTGTTTCCTTCCTCTTCTCCTGCTCTCTTTGTGATCAGTGGGTATTTATAATGTTTTGTTTGGCTTTCTCTTTATTTTTTGTGTATCTGTCATAGATTTGGGTTTGTGGTTACCATAAGGTTCATATATAATATCCTAAGTAAATAGAAGTCCATATTAATTTGATGGTCATTTAAGCTCAAGCACACTCTAAAAAGCAAGGAAAAAAACATCTTTTTTCTTTTCCTTTTTCCTCTTCTCTTCCCTTATACTCCTTTCTCCATATTTTATGTATATGTTGTCATATTTTCTACCTTCTTTATATATTTTATTTTTTAAAAAATTTTTTAAAGATTTATTTATTTATTTATTTGACAGCAAGAGAGGGAATACAAGCAGGGGGAGTGGGAGAGGGAGAAGCAGGCTCTCCACTGAGCAGGGAGCCCAATGCGGGGCTGGATCTCAGGACTCTGGGATCATAACATGAGCCGAAGGCAGACGCTTAACGACTGAACCACCCAGGCGCCCCTTTATTTATTTATTTATTTGACAGAGAAAGAGACAGAAAGAGCACAAGCAGGGGTAGTGGCAGGCAGAGAGAGAGGGAGAAGCAGACTCCCTGCTGAGCAGGGAGCCTGATGTGGGACTTGATCCCAGGATCCTGGGATCATGACCTGAGCTGAAGGCAGACACTTAACCCACTGAGCCACCCAGGTGCCCTATTTTCTACCTTTTTGTTCATATTTTTCTCCAGCTCAGTGAGTCTCTTTATGATCATTAGTTTAAATTTTTTATCAGGTATATTGTTTCTCACTGTTTCATTTAATTCTTTTGTTGAGTTTTTTTTTCTTGTTTTTTTCTTTTGGAGCATATTCCTCTGTCTCCTCATTTTCCTTGACTTTCTGTGTTTGTTTCTATGGATTACATAAAACAGCTACATGTTCTAAAGTTGAGGAGTGGTTTTGTATATGGTTACTCCTATGCAGATCATATGTGCTTGGTGAATTTTGCTGAATGGCTGCAGCTTTTGCTGTATATGATACTTACTCTTTTAAACCATGACTTTTTACAGAGAGAATGAAGAAAAAACAATAAGTCTAATAATATGAAAAATAAAAAATAAAAAATAAAATAAAGGAAGAAAAAAATCTTAAAAGAGAAAAAGAAAAAAGAGAACAAGAAAATAACACACTCAAAAAGAAAAAAGTAAAAACAAAATGACAAATTTTAAAAGGTAAAAAATAAATAAAACATAAAGTTAAAAAAAACACCACCACCACAAAACTGCAGCTTGTTTTCTGTGCCCCAGCACCAGGGAGCATTTCCTATGGGCTTCAGGACCTTGGGCTTGCTGAGGTCTTAAGCTCCCTGTGATGAATACACCCTCCAATTATGGCATTCAAACCTGTCCCTTATGGCAGCCAGACCATCGCCAGGTCTGGGTGTTTAAGGTGGAGGGGAAGAGAGTGTTCCCATAGTCAATTGGCCCTTTTAAACCATGGGTTTTTTTTCCTGTGTCCCAGCGTAGCTAGGGCTTGTGTGGGCTCGGGGACCCTGGGCTTGTTGAAGCGGGAAGCTTACTGGATCTGCCAACCACCATGTCTGGACGCTCTCAGGTCCAAGTTTTCAAGGTGGGGTGGGAATGTAAACCTTGTCATTCTCCAGTCCCTCTGATCTGGAAAGCTTTCCCTCAACTCCTGTACCACTTGGCAGAATTCCACTGTTGTATCTTTTATATGCTAGTTGCTTTTTAAAACCATGGCTTTTTTTTCTGTGCCCTAGGACAGAGGGATCTTTTACCAGTCCTTCAGTACTATCCCTTCCCATGTTGTTTACAGTGTTGGGGGTAGGGTTTCCTTTGTTGCCCTGTCTCTCTCTTGCTGTTCTCATTCCATTCTATCTTTGGTTGTTCAGTAGCTGTTCAGTCAGCCCTCAGTTCTTCAGGAGGAATTGTTCTATTAATAGGTATAATTTGGTGTGTCTGTGGAGGA
Organism: Mirounga angustirostris; assembly: GCF_029215605.1. Classification (NCBI taxonomy): domain Eukaryota; kingdom Metazoa; phylum Chordata; class Mammalia; order Carnivora; family Phocidae; genus Mirounga; species Mirounga angustirostris. The sequence continues at coordinate 168,396,814 of NW_026991711.1, forward strand.
ATTTGAGTTCAGAGACTTCCTATGTCACCATCCTGAACTGGAACTGGCTATATATATAATATGTATATTATATATATACACACACACATATGTATTTTAATAATTCAGCGATTTTTGTCTTTTTAGAAAGATAAACATAATGCACATCCTATATGTTATACAATAACACCAGCGTCTCATGATTAAATGTGTTAATTATTTTTAAACAAATAAATGCGTGGAGACAGATATAGATGTAGATGACTTAAATGTATCAAATACAGACTAAATAACGTCAGAGGCTGTCCTTAGCAACATCCTTACAGAATGAATTTCTATAATTTTAAGCTGGAAAACCCTATAGAGATATAACCTTGTTATGTACAGGTAAATAAACTGGGGCTGAGATATGGGTTTGTGTGTAAATTACATGCTCATGTCCATCATATCTAGTAAGTAACTTTAGAAACCACATTTTACAATTCTTCATTTGAAACTATAAGTAGATCCAGGCAAAATAAATCACATATATATAATTTTATAAGTTATCCATAATTCCCTGAATCATATTAAAATATTAAAAAAATTAAAATTGCTATAATTTATTGGAACTTATTATGTATTTGTTCTTAATACTTCCATGCTAAAATTTGCTCATTTATTGGTGAAGGTAGTTACTACTAATAAAAAGCACTAGGGTTTGGAATATCAAGCATATGTAGAGGCTTGAGAATTATAATTTTTAAAGGACATAAGTTGTTCCTTTAGGCTTGTATGCACACTGTACATATAATATCTTTCACACACAAATTCATTTTTGCCAGGGAAACAATTCTCTTTATAAGAAATGGGACTCAAAAGACCGTTTTGTTATTGGGATTTCTTTTTTTAACTTATAATTTAAAAAAAAAAAAAACACAGTCTATCCCTCTTCCCATCTGTGTACCTTCTGTATCTGAACAGTTAGTAAATAACTCTGCTCCTATTGATTCTGTTTGGTATTTTTTTTTTTTTTGAGATCATGAAATGTGCTTTAATTTCTCAATGCTTAAGAGTGAAGTTTTGTAATAAGAGGATTGTATCCTTGTCCTTGAGGAGCTTCTAGTAGCTTAAAAATTGGAGAGATAAAAAAAAAAAATTGGTTAAAATAAAACTCAAGCAAAGAGAAAGAATTCATAGCTAAATCATATTGTCCAGTTTCTGTATTGTTTACAAATTAATTTATTTTACATAACACATAACGGCAAACCCTCAGTAGAAAACAACAATAAGATTTTATTTCTTAAATATTCCTGGAGTTCTACTGATTTGTTCTGAGCTAGAGTGCTTTAAACATGAAATTTGGGGGCCATATTTATTGTCATGGTCCTGCTGGTTTCAGCTGTGTTTGCTCAGGTGTTTGCAGTCAGCTGGAGGCTCTGCTCTATCCTGGGCTTGGCTGGACACCTTGGCTGGGACAGTACTGCCCCATGTATTTCTTTTCCTCCTCCTGAAATAAGCAAGACAACCTAAGGTATGTCTTTCTCTTGGCAACAATAAGCATCAGAGTAGGTCAACCCAAAGACATAGCATTTTTTTTTTTAAAGATTTTTTATTTATTTATCTGAGAGAGAGAATGGGAGACAGAGAGCATGAGAGGGGGAGGATCAGAGGGAGAAGCAGACTCCCTGCCGAGCAGGGAGCCCGATGCAGGACTTGATCCTGGGACTCCAGGATCATGACCTGAGCCAAAGGCAGTTGCTTAACCAACTGAGCCACCCAGGCGCCCCAAGACATAGCATTTTTTAAGACTGCTAGTGTCACCTCTGCTAATGTCATATTGGCCAATGCAAGTCACAACCCGGAAATTAGCCTGGGATGATGCCATGATGTTATAATGAAAGAACAGGGGTATTATGAGCAGTGAGGAACTGCTGTCATTAATTCAACCTAAAGCTATCGGAGATTAGAATGATGTAGACCAAGAATATTCTTTTGCGGGGGGTCGGAGGAGTGGAAGATGTCCTATAAACTTTCTCAGAATTATATCTACTTTAACATCAAACAGAATACCTTTACTTAGCATGATTGACTGCAGCTCCTAGCTTACCACCCTCTAGCTGATTGACCTTGGGCAAGTCTGTTACTTTCTTTAAGCTTCAGCTTCCTAGAAAATGGATGTGATTACAGTATGTGCCTCAAGGAGCTGTTGTAACAAATTAGATTTTGTAGATGAAAGCATTTTGTGCAATGTAATAAAGGCTATACTTCCCATTAACTACCATTACTCTGCTGAACCTCGCCTTCCCAATCTTAACACAGTTTAATGCGTAAATGTTGGTGATGAAAGGATGAAAAATCTATTTAGAGAAAAACACACTCATTTCATACTTCCTTTATGATATAGATTTAAAAACATAGTATCCACTAATGGAAGAAATTTCTCTGAGCCCTACACAATTCATGTGTGTGTTTTAATTCTGATATGGAGTCTTACCATCTCTTTCTTAATAGATCTTTCATAAATTATCTGAATAATGGGTCCACTCTACAAGTTCTAAACCAACTTCTGATTACATTCTCATCCTATAATTTTCTACTTGGTTTTGATTTTCTAGTTACTGAATCACAATGCAGTGGGAAAAAAGTGGAGATGTTATAATTTCCTGGAGTGTTTTAAGCTTCCTAGTTTTTTTTGAAAAACATTTACTGTGTAGAAAAATGCTTTTTATATGGATGTGTTTTTATATCTATCCTGTCTGCTTTTTACCTTTTTGAATAATTTGAAGTCAGGTCTCATATCTTCAGGTACTCTTTGAATATTCTTTAGTATTTAATGTATATTTAGTATTTAATATGTATTGGATAATGTTACAGGGAAAATATGTTTGTTTATGATATATTTTAATAATCTATTGTTTAAATATGACTACATATATATAATACATACATATGTAAATACATATAATATGTAAATATATATTTTATAAGTGTTTGTATGCTTAAATATATTAAAGTATTATAAAGTAATATTGTTTAAATTATGCAACCAGAATACATTTCTTTTACAATAAAGTGAAATATCAGAAAGTACTAGCATAAAAGCATGTTGAAATCACAAACAAAAACTAAAATGTAAAAAAAAAAAATCGCTAGAATAAAACGTGATTATTTTACCTTGGATGTGTTCCACAACCTGTTAAAAGCAGACCTCTTTACTGTCTTTTATTTTTGGCAAGGCAAACATAATTGAGAAAGAGAACTAACTTCAGCCACATTTTGAGCGAGGGGGAATTGGACATTGCAGTTAGTTGGTTACTGACTTACTTTAATATTTCCCTATAACAAACTGATAAAATAGTTCAATTACTTTATTTCAAAAACTCTGCAAAATTTTGCCGTTACATTGAAGTGAATTTAAAATGTGGCTTAACATGAAATTGTGAAAAGGAAAAAGTGAACAGTGCATGTGTGCATGCATATGTGTGTTTTTGTATGAACTGTGGATTACTCAGCCCATAATAATGAATCACATGCTCAATGTCTTTTTAAAAATTAATTCAGTAAAGCAAGTTAAAAAATTGTTTTCAAGACTATTTTAGAATTGTGCTGGTGTTTAATTTCACTTCTAATTTAAAACATTAAAATGTAAGTGCAGCAGCCTACAGATTTGATTATTTTTAAAATTATAGTTTCAGAAGAGAAAATAATTATTATTGTCACAAGAAATTGTTTAAACTTTTGATCAGCGAATGAATGACATTCTATGTTTTCTGACATACAATTAAAAATATTATTATTTGTCTTCCCCAGTTTATAGTATTTTAATAAAATTTACAATGATGGAAGATAACATAAAATATTAAATTAATAAATATATTTCATACACAAGTTATAAACCAATCTCTATAATAAAGCACCAATGATAGAAAAGCAGATTAAAATGGAATTCCTTCTAAAGGGCTCAAGGTCTTCATAGATTTTATGGGATATAAAGCATAACCTAATAAGTTTTCACAATATCTCTGTGAAGGTAAAAGAGAAAAAAATAAGTTACTCCAGGACTATAAATCCAGTGATTTATGATGATTCTCTTTGGATCAATTTATGTTAGGATTCTTAACTGGTGAAGGAAGTTAGCCCAGAATAGCAGCCTTGCCAGACTGAATGAACTAGAATTCTTCCTCTGATTTGAAGATTGTAACTTTTAACTGACTTTATTGTTGATGAAATTAGTTATCTTCCCAGCCCAGCTCATGTGACAAACTACATTATACATGTTATACTATACTAACATTTCGAATCTCTGGAATTCTAGAGTCAGGACTGGTAAGGATGCTCACATTAACAGGCTGCCTAGGTTCATGCTCTATTGCATAACTGCTCTTGATGTTAATTGTCCACCACTCACAGGTTCTTAGAACTCCTGATGAATCAATTCAGTTTAAGACTGGTTGATTAAGGAGAAAGGACATACAAAAGACTAATTAAAAAACAGTCCCATCATACTGACTTTTACCTTTAAATTTGTTCATCTTTCTCTTTACAAATGACTCTCTTCTCTTGGTTATTGGCCGTTTTGTATGTGAAGGCAAGTCCCTCTGCTCTTTGCTCCTTTATGGACTTTTGCATATTTGTATTATTAAAAATATTATTAGTAACTATTTATTGTCTGTTTCTCCATTTACTGGCTGTTTCTTCCCTTGGACATTGCCAGTGTTATATGAGCAAACCCTTTACATATGGAGTTTCCGTTATAGTAAACCCACTGCCTACCAAACAATTGGCACATACAGTTGACCCTATGAACTATGCAGGGGTGAGTGGCACTGATTCCCTGCGCAGCCAAAAATCCATGTACAACTTTTGACTTCCCCAAAACTTAGCTATTAATAGCCTACTGTTGACCAGAAGCCTTCCCAATAATATAAGCTATAAATTAACACATATTTTGTATGTTACATGTATTATATACTGTATTCTTATAATATAGTAAGCTAGAGAAAAGAAAATGGTATTAAGAAAATCATAAGGAAGAGAAAAGTACTTTTACAGTACTATACTGTAAAAACTCCACATTTTACTGGTCATGCTCAGTTCAAACCTGTGCTGTTCAAGGTCACCTGTAGAAGATAGTCAACAAATACTTGTTTGCTCACTAATCTTTATCGGCTTCGGCCTGCTTTTTTATGTTTTTTCACCCATTCACATCTTATGTAAATTGCATCGGCATAGAAAATGTTCAGAAGAAAGGATAAGAGAATGATTTTTCTTCTGGACTCAATTTTTCAACCTTGACTGCACATTAGAATCACCAGAGCAACAAATTTTAATTGGCCAGTGGACAGGACAGATCACTTAGCATAGAGCTGGGGTGTTAGTTTCTTTAGTTATCAGTAACAGAACTCCAAAACTCCAACCCTAATTGACTTCAGGCATTATCCTTTTAAGAACACCACTTGCCACATGGGTTTGTTTGGCAGAGGAATTATAGGCAATGTTATACTCCCAATCATATCTGAAGGACTACATTAAAGAGGCCAAGATTCCCTCAGAAAATCAGTGTGTGATCTAAATTTTCTTTATCGCCAAAGAGTTTGCAACTGGGTCACATATTGTGGGCTAAGGTAAACTTTTGCTTTTAGTAATTTTTGTGGTGAAACCCAAATATTGAAAACCTGAGTTTATTTATTGATTAAAGTAACACCTCTACCATTCAGAGCATTTCTGTGATAAATAAAGCCATTTATTAGGAAGTAAAAAATCAAGTAATAATCCCATTGGGGAAGTAACATTGTAGTTTATACATTTTACAAAGTAACTGCTTTTCAAAATAGCCAAAAAACTGGAAATTTAACCAATTAACTGTAACCTTAATGAACTCTCAGAAGTCATGGTAAAAAGAGTCAGATTTTGGAATTTAGTTGTGTCATACCTATAAGTAAATACTAATTCAATGTCTTACAAATATTCAATAGGCAATTGTTAAAATCATGACAACTTATTATTAAGATTTAGTTTGAAGGGAAGAGTAGAGGAAAAAATGTTTCAGAGATACAAAAAAGCAAACAAAAAATTTTAAAAATGGGCAGAGAGAAAAAAATGGTGGCAACATCACACAAATATCCGTAAATGTTGGGTATTTATCATCATTTTACCCCTTATTGTTTCTCTTGATTTTCACAGAGCTCCCAGTGGTGAAAAATGTCCAAAAATGGATGTAATAGGCACAGTAGACATTTGGGATGTCTGTTTCCAAACATCTGGCAGTTGGTTTTCATTGACTTACCTGGGGAACCACTTGAGTTCTTTATATGCCTGCTGACTGAAACCTAAAATATTTATGACTGTTAATGAGGAACATAGATATGGTCACAGAGGCTGGGAAAAACAGCAATAGTGAAGATACAGTGTTGTAGACACCAGAGAAATATAAAGAATAAAATATTTATTATGGGTTGTATTGAGGAAAGGTATCTTGAGGTACTAACCCAGAGTACCTCAGAAGGTGACCTTATTTGGAAATAAGGTTATAAGGTTTTTATAGAGGTAATTAATATGAGGTTATTAGGCAGGACCCTAATCCAATATGATGAGTGTCCATATAGAAACAGGAATTTTGGATGCAGTTATGCCCAAAGAGAAGACAATGTGAAGAAACACACACACATATGGAGAATGCCATCAAATTAGGCTGCCAATGGGACGTCTGCAATTATGTGAACTGTGGTATGGAATGTCTGCAAATGAGAGTTTGCAAATGATCCATGAGCACAAAAAATAGAATGCAATCTATAATTTTCTTTTCACCAGAAATATAAGACAATACACAAACACAAGCACATTCAGGCTGCTTGGACTCAACTGTTGAATTTATCCCAGGACTGTTTTAAACTCTTTTCATTATCCATCATCTTTAACCACCCATCTTTCTCCTTGGCTTTTTGCACATGACTTCATCTTCCAATTAACTAAGAAGAATTAAAAAAAAAAAATCTTAGCATCCTCACCTTTTATCTTCTCCTTGTGTTAATTTTCTATAGCTGCATAGCAAATTACTACAAATTTAGTAGCTTAAAACATGATAATTTATTATCCCAGTTTCTGTGGCTCAGAAGTTCATGCAGGATTTAGTAATGTCATTTGCCCAGAATCTCACAGGGCTGCAGTTAAGGTCCTGTCTGGGACTGAATTCTCATCTGAGACTCCAGGCTTTCTTCCAAACACTAGGTGTTTCTTGGCAGAATTCAAGTTTCTTTTGTTGCTGTGGGACTGAGGTCCCTAGCTCTTAGAGACCATCCAGAATCCCCTGCCATATGGTGCTTTCCATAACATGGCAGGTTGCTTTTTCAAGATCAACAGAAGAGCATCTCTGCTCCTGCTTCCTACTTCTGTACCCTTTTTTAAAAAACTACTTAATTAGATCAAATCAACCCAGAACAATTTCTTTTTCATTAACATAAGGTCAACTGATTAGATACCTTAATTATGTATGTGAAATCCTTTCACCTTTGCCATAATCTAACTCAATCTTGGGAGTCTTGTCCCCTCATATTCATAGGTCACACCCACACTCCGGGGGAGGGGATGACACAAGGACATGGATCATTAGTCATCCTCTCCTTAAATTTCTTCCTACCACATCTTTACTCCCCTTCTCAGATTTATTCACCTATTTCCAGAACTTCCCTTCTTTCTCCAAGGGCTCTTCGTTCTTCTTACTTTACAACTTCTCCCTTCTTTATCTTCTCTGATCTCCCCTCCCATACTTTCCCTCAGTCAGTCTTCATGAGTAAAGGGTCTGAGACTTTACCTTGTTGCTTAAAACCAACAAGTTAGCCTGATAATTCATTCAGAAATGAGATCAGCCAGGGAAAAGGAGAAACTCTCCCTTTCCATATCATCCTAAGTGTGAGGTAGCATTCCCTGCATTACTCAGGCAGACTGTCTATTTCATTAATCATAACTGGTTCTTAAGCAAATTACTGGCAAAGAGAATGGGAGTATAAATATTGGATTAAAGTATTATGTGGATACAATGAATAATGGAGAATGAACAATAATGACCATTACACTTCAAATTAATGATTGTCATATTTCTTTCTTTAAATTCCTTTAAATTTAATAAAATTAAAAAATTTATCTTTGATGAAAAAAGTTAAGAAAGCCATAATACTTACTAGTTTTAGTGTGCTTTAACCTGAGAACCTTAAGGCTCTTTCATCATATGGTAATATAGGGCTACTATAAGAGACTTACTAAATGTGAAACAAGATTCAAAGTGCTAAAATGTCAATGAAACATCACAGAGATTTATACAGTTTCCTGGATACATAAATAATATAGTTTCAATTTAAAAAATAAATATTCAAGTGTCAAGAAATCAATATAAGTACAACATAAAATTCCCATATTTTTGGTACTTTAATCCAGTGGTTCTGAACCAAAATCCCCTAAGGAGCTTGAGAGGTCTAGTCCCTGAGTGCACTCTTGACTAATAAAATCAGAATCTCTGCATATGGAACCCGGGCATCAGTGTTTCTTAAAGCCGATTTCTAGAACTGTTGATATTTCAGCTAAACGTTCTCAAGTATAACAACACAGGAACTAGAATACTAATTGAAATATTTTATATTATGGTGTTAAAAAATGCAAAACTTTTCTTCTTAGGATATTCTGAGGAATTAGTGCTTTCTCAGAAAACTCGGTGGGAAGTATGGTCCTCCGTGCATGGCTCTGTTTTGGTGTCTTGGGCTTGTCATATGAACATGGGAAAAATGTGTGAAGAGCTTACAGCCCCTGAAGTTCTCCCAGCTGTATTTACATGGGTGATCCGTCTTTCTGGCCCTCCCACTCGGCTCTTCTGTTTCTCCTATATCCCTTGTAATTGGTTTATAACTTAAATCTGTCTTTGGAGGATAGACTACCTCTGACCTTAGCACCTTCCCTGCAGAAAGAATTCTAAAATCCATTCTCTAGCATAAAAACTGGGACTATCATGGGTAAAGTGCCATCAGGATTATCACAGCCAGTCATTAATACCAGGAGAAAATGACTAACAGCCCCATTCCTCATCCCAGTTCTCTAGCAGACAAAGGAGAAAGACCAAATACATATTTACTGTCTATAATTTCTTATTTCCTATTTATTCTTTGTTTTTCATGATAACTACCTTACATTATACTAAGGTATTATTTTTCCAGTATATAATTTTTTCAGCAAATGAAAACAAAGTTTCATTATATTTGATCAAGATTTTAAGAATTAGTATGTTTCAGGAGGGCAAGGCAACCATCAATCGGTAAAGAAAGTGATCATACAGAGTAGAGGGGAAAACTGATTTATCATTTATTTTCTCTTGTTTCTTTTTTATAAATAGTATAACCAGCAGATTATTTATTCAGTTTGAAGCAATCAGTTTTTAAAGATTTTATGACCCCGTGGACCTGATAATTAAAAAGTTAGCTTTCAGGAAAGTTCAGGCCAAATCTGCAGGCTTTGCTATCTTGTGCATTTGCATATGTGCAGGGAGATAAAAGTGGGAAAACGGGACTGTTTTCACTTCTTTGTTTCAAAAATGTGCTTTTTGATTCATTTCCATGCAGACGTCAACATATGTTCTTTTCTTATGTATATTTCATGATGTTGTTACCACATTTGACTATTTATGTAGTTTAAATATTATCAGAGGTATTTAATTAAGAAGCAGTAAGTATTGGCATTAGAGTATAGTTAGCCTTAATGATGTACTTATATCAGTTTTCTCAAAGTTGTTTTACTTTATTGCATGGTAACTAATAATTTGGAATAAATGGCAACACTTCCTAAATTCTCCTCATGTTTAGTTAAGACCCACCTATTTTGTTATAATTCCATAAAGAAGTTCAGTTGCTCAGGGTTCCATTGCACACTGCTGGTATCTCAAGTCACTGTAATGCAAGGTTGTGCTCAGGATAGGTAGGCTGAATTTCTTTTGCTTTTTTGAATAGCAGAGATATGTGTCCTGTCTCCTCTTCTTCTTTTTAGTAATAGAAACCCTCTCTTAGGTTTTAGCTGGGTATATGATTCTCTAGTCTAGATTTCCAGCCTCCTTTGCATCTTGGATTAGCCATATGGCTAACCTCTAGGAAGGGGATATGATCGGAGGTGAGGGTTGTATCTTTCAGGTCAAATCACTCGAAAAGAAAATTTCCTGTGTCCCTCCTTCTCTTTCTTCCTTTCATTGGCTAGAATGCTAATTTAGTAAGATATGTCTAACCACACAGGCAAGGGCATCACTGGAGGAGATTGAAGAACCATTTGAAGAGCCATAAAACAAAATTAACCAGGTGGGATTATAAATCTGGACTATTATGTATGAGGCTAATATTCTTCTATCTTGTTTGGGTCATTTTATTTTGGGGACTCTGTTACAATAGCTTAATATATACTATGAGGCAGAACTTAAAGCCTTTGATTTATTTTCATATGGGTTATGGCATATAAAAATCATATACACATGTTTTTATTGCTCCACAAAGCTAACATGCCAGAGCAGGAGGTCTTACTGTATATTTGACCATGCTTGGATATATCTTTCTAGTTTGGGAATGTGGAGCCTTAGGGCACTCTGGAGACAGAGCTTGTCAGTGGCTCAGTGTTCAGAATCCAAGATAGGGGCCCCATTTGTCAGAGTGGCTATAAGAACATCTCAACAAGAGGAAGAACTCAGTCATGATTGATGATTCATTAATGTGCTTTTTCAGTCCCCAAAATACCAAACCAGAAGCTTAAGATGCAGAAACACCAAGGTATTCTACACGAGGAGTAAAGATCAACAAAACAAGAGAGATCAACATGGGTGGGAGAGGCAACATAATATTTCCAGAAGTTGCAGAGTTGGCTCAAAACAAATCAAATGAGGTTGTTTGTAAATATAGTTTTAAGTAGCTCAGCTAAGAAGAATGGAGGGCTGTACTGGGCATAACAAACCTTGGGAAAGACAGATGACTTAATATATTTGTGCTGAGAGTGGCTTAGAGATTGTTCAAGCAGTCAGAGACCCACGGCTAAATCTTACCCTGCCAGGCTATATAAGGAAATGTTAAGTAAGGAAAGCGTCGCAAAAAGTGAGCCCAGATTGTAGGTGCAAATATTTAACCTGATGTTGTAATTTGAAATTGGTTTTTCTATTTTGAAATTGAGAAAAGATTTTCATTGCAGCATCAGCCATACATCCTCAAATCTGTTGTCAGACTCTTACCCTAGTAGCAGATCCACTAGGAAACCTGTGCTTTGTTTCTAGAAGAGAGGAAAGAGTGGCATGAAAAAAAAATGGGATGAATCAGTTATATTTAAAATATCACATTATGAAAAATATACAGAAACTGAGAGTCACTGCCAACTCAGAGCTAGAATTCAATGAGTGCAATGGCAATGTGGGTATGTCTCACCTCTCTCATGTAGTTACTGGTGGAGAAGAGCAGAAGAGGAATAGCAATAGCAATAAGAGGAAGGGTCTGAAGCAAGCCAGGAAGAGCAAGAATAATGCAGACCACTGTGGCCATTCTGTGATCACAGTGATTGGCAAAAAGGATGGGTGCTCCCAGGTAGCGGGAGGAGGACATAATTCAGCAGCCCAAACAGCCATTTCTAGAGATCCTGAATAACAAAAGGGAAAAAGGGTCAGGTGCTTGGGTTCTAGTGGTGCTGTCAATGAGGTCTGATGGAAAGACAGCTTTGGTCACTAATGGTCTTCATTTGCCCACGTTCTTCATTTGTACTCCCTGCTTGAAGTGAGAAAAATCAGGGCTAGTTTTGATCCTCAGAATAAACTTTTCTTTAATGCTTGAGGACATAATATAGAGAACCTTCCACAGACTTAGGGTGTGAGACTATTTTCTCACAGATAACTAATGAATGTCCCTCCAGGGGCACATAACCACAGTACACGACGGAAGATCCATATGCCATTTTAAAAAGCCAGGATTTTTAGAGTTGGCAAAAAGATCTTTGACATGGGATTATGCAATAATGATTAATGAGAATGCTTTTACCTTTTTTCTGAAGAGACAGGAGGGGAAATATCACAATGTGACCTACATTTCCATTTGCGAAGATAATTTATTACAGTAGGGGAGATACTAGTCACAGTGTCTCTCCATGGGAAGTAAGAATGCACTTCAGGGGAAGAGCTCCTTTAAACTTGTTCAGACTTCCCCTCTAATGTTGTGACCTTGCTGCACATTCAGAACATTTGGTGTAGAAGGGCATATAAATGAAGTAAACAATATTATTCCATGATTTACTTTTTTCTTTAGATATTTCACATAAAGGTAGGCTATAAATCATTCTTTTTAAGGAAAAACAAAAAGGCAGATGTACAGTCATTCACTTGGCCGAACTCTAATTCCCTAACCCAAAGAAAAAGGGAAAAATGTTAGATGAAGGCAAAATTAGATATGGAAATGGGGAAATGTAATGGTTGCTCTCCCAACATCACTGGAAGTTGCCTATGGCTCCCTATCTATAACAAATTTTATCTTCACATTGACACCCAACCGGCTTTAAATCCCCAACTTCCTTCCTTGGACTAAAAACACAGGAGACTGAAGTTAAAGTGTAGCTGCTCCTCTGGAGAGCAGTGTGGAGAGATGTCAGGAACGTCAGCAGGGACACAGAGACCAGTCCCAATGTCCTCTGCTGTTACTGTGAGATTCTGGACAAGTGCCTGATCTTGCTGGACATCCATCTTGCAGCTCTGAGATGAGAGTGACATCTGCTGTGAGATTATGTATGTGGATAGACTTTACAAATCCAATTTGACTTGTGTGTAGAGGATGAAGAAAATAATGGGAGGTCAGCCTGTAGAAATAAGAAAGATTTGATGGAAAGGGTCTTAGAGGCCAAGCTAAAAGAGTTGGAATATGAGAAGGTATATTCATATAATTAAAGGGAGTGGCAATCTGAACTAACATTTGTGACTATATTAACTTAAAATATTGAGAGAATGAATAAAAGGATTTGGAATACTTACTTAATAAAGAGCATAGAGAATTCAAAACTTTGGAATTTTAATTAAACACATTACAGTACATGAAGCTTTTCTAATGCTATCAAAATTAATCCCATTTTCTCCCTTTTTTCCTTATTATTTTTTCCCTAAAAAAAAAAAGAAAAAGAAAACAAAACAAAACAAAAAGCCCTGGGCCGGACCTATGAATCAAATATTTCATTGAAAAAAAAAAAACAAACAACTTTTTTTTTTTTTTCTGTAACTCTTTACTCTTGGAATTATCAAGTACTCAAGGATCAGGATAGACATCAAGGTCTTGGGATGCACTACTTGTCTTATTGTTTTAGGAAATAATTAATAGATGATCACTGCACAGGATATCTGTTTTAATATTATTCCAATAGTGCTCATGAAAAGCTAGTTCTGGCTTTCTTTGCTGCTTTTTAAAGGCATCCAATAAAAATGCAACTTCTTACCTTTCTAAAATTTTGAAGTCACATAAAATTAAAATAATTAGTAACAAAAGCAACAACAAGAAAATAAATGAGAGATAATCTCTATAATATCAATGATGCTTAGTACCTGCCCACAGCATGGTCAACTAGTCATGCCCTTACACGTTTCTACATGAGAAATTTGAATTTGGTCAACACAAAGAAAGAAAACAGAGAATTTTCAAATTGTTTCTAGGATGCATGTAACTTAATCACAGAGCATAAATATAATTATTTAAGGCAAATAGTCTCTACAATATTGACATGCCATGTGTGTAACAAAACTTAATGCTCAACAGAAACGGAAAGATGCCAACTTAGGATATCTTCAAATAATAGAATGAGGAGAAGATCCAACTTACTGACAAAACTTATTTAAAAAGTAATATGAACAGGTTTTTGTGTGGACATAAATTTTTAACTCAGTTGGGCAAATACCTAGGAGCATGACTGCTGTATCATGTGATAAAAAATACATTTAGTTTTGTAGGAAACTGCCAAACTATCTTCCAAAGCAAATGTAGCATTTTGCATTTCCACCAGCAAGAATCAGAGCTCCTGTTGCTTCCCATCCTTGCCAGCAATTGGTATTGTCAAATTTTTTGGATTTTATCCATTCTAATAGTTACATAGTGGTTGGTATCTCATCGTTGTTTTGCAAATTTTCTGATAACATATCATGTTGAAGATCTTTTTATATGAAAAATTGCCTTCTCTATATTTTTTTTGGTGAGGTATCTGTTCAGATATTTTGCCCATTTTTAAATTGGATTCTTTTCGTGTTATTGAGTTTAAGAGTTTTGATTACTAGTCCTCTATCGCATGTATATTTTACAAATAATTCTCCAACTCAATAGCTTATCTTTTCATTCCCTTAATGGTACTTTTCACAGAGCAGAATTTTTACATTTTAATAAAGTCTAACTTGTTACTTTTTTTTTTCTTTCATGGATAATCATTTTGATGTTGTATCTAAAAACAGATCACAAAACTCAAGGTCGCCTAGATGGCTTTCTATGTTTTCTTCTAGAAATTTTATTGTTTTGGATTTTACATTTAGTTCTATGATCCATTTTGAGTTAACTTTTTTTCAGTGTAGTTGACACACTATGTTACGTTAGTTTCAAGTGTACAACTTAGTGATTTGACAAGGTAATACGTTATGCTGTGTTCACCACAAATGTAGCTCCATCTGTCCTGTTACATCACTATCACAATATCATCAACTGTATTCCTTCTGCTCTGCTTTTTATTCCCGTGACTTATTCATCCCATAACTGGAAGCCTGTACTTCCCACTCCCCTTCACACATTTTACCCAACCTCCCAGACCCCTTGTACACAATATAAGAGCTGTATATACGTTTCTTTCTTTCTTCTTTTTCCCCTGTGCATGTCCATTTGTTCCAGCAATATATGTTGAAAAATTATCTTTTCTCCATTGAATTGCCTCTGTACTTTTGCCAAAACCTAGTTGATTATATCATGTGGGCCTATATCTGGGCTCTGTATTCTGTACTATTGATCTATGTGTCTATTATTTTGTTAGCAACATGCTGTCTTAATTATTATGGTTTTAAAATAAATCTTGATATGAGGTAGTGTGAGTCCTCCCACTTTGTTCTTCATTTTCTGTATTATTGGATATATCTGGATCCTTTTTAAATCTAGAACTGTTGACAAGTCAACATTCTGTGCTTGCCTATGTGTATTTTGTTATATCCAACCACATGATACAGATAGGTGCTCTAAACTGATATGTGAAATAAGCTGCATATTATACTAGCATTGTCTACTTCCAGATTATAGCAGTTTCTCCTTTACCACTACTAAATATTCTTCAACAAGTTAAACTTTGCACTATGATTTGTTTTAGAGAATATATAGCATAATGAAAGAATTCCTACGGAAGGGCTGAAGACATTAAAATATTTCTAATCTATTATAGCACAGTTAATATTTAATTGGGTATGTTTTATTTTAATACTTGATAAAATCCTGCTGTGTGTCATGCATTATACTATAGATTAAGTAAATATAAATAAAAAAGATTTAATAAAGTTCTTACCATATGCATTTTTAAATGTATTCATTGTTGTCTTATAAATTATAATTTATTATGGCAATGATCAGGGTTTCTAGATACATTACACCTGAAAGATACCAAAAACAAAAGAAAAAACATATAATCTTCAAGAGAAGAAAAACTGATTACCCATAAAGAAGCAAGAGAAATTGACTTCAGACTTCTCAACAGCAGTATTATATTCAAGAAGGCACTAGGGTAATATTTTATTGCCCTATAATATTTATTATAATACTGAAGGAAACAAAATGAATCTGGGATACTTTTTTTTCAATTAAATTTTCTTTTTCTCTTAAGATTTTATTTATTTGAGAGAGGGAGAGTGTGCATGAGTTGGGGGAGGTGTAGACGGGGGTAGGAAGAGGGAGAGAATCTGCAGCAGACTGTGCTAAGCGTGGAACAGAACCCAACCTGGGACTCAATCTCCTGACCCTGAGATCACGACCTGAGCCAAAACCAAGAGTTGAGGGCTTAACTGACCGAGTCACCCAGATTATCTTT
This sequence comes from Mirounga angustirostris, assembly GCF_029215605.1. Taxonomy (NCBI): domain Eukaryota; kingdom Metazoa; phylum Chordata; class Mammalia; order Carnivora; family Phocidae; genus Mirounga; species Mirounga angustirostris. The sequence continues at coordinate 168,412,846 of NW_026991711.1, forward strand.
CAAATAATAAAAATATTCTCAGTCTCAGAAGACCTAACTAGATGTCTTAGGTCAGGATCCCCCCAAGAAGACAAAGATTGCTTTGCAAGTGATTTATTGAGGAAGCAGTTCTAGGTGAAACCAGCAAGGGAATAAGTAAAGCAAGACAGGTAAGGGATTGAATTCAAGCAGGGTCACAGTCTTTCTGTGGTCCAGCAGAGAACAGTTCAATCTGATCCTGCTCTGAAACCTTGAAGGGTAAGTTGTGGTGAATAGTGAACCCGGGGAATCCAAGTAGAGCATGAACATTATCATTATCATGATGTCCACTACAGAGAGCTTGCCACAGACACTCTCTTAGGGGAAGTCTTCAAGTAAAAAATAAATTAAGAAGATAAGAATTGAAAAGGATCCAAAATTTAAACACACTTACATACTATTTAAATATTTATATTTTAAAATGCTGACATATTTGAAAAGTGAGTGGTGAGAGTTCAAAGAGACAGGAGACCATCCCGAATATAATCTACTGCAAGGGGGATGGTGGAGCATCGGGGGTGGGGGTGGGGGCCGTAGGTGTGTGGGCTGTCATCCGACCCCAGTGCTGTGGATGCCACCTGGGCCACCTGAGCGGTTCTAGTGTTCTGAGCACAGGAGCTCTCACGGACTGGTGGCTGACTTCACCCCTGCTGCGGTCCCTGGTTGCACCAGAGACTCAATGAGCGGCACATCCTTTGATAAAATACTTCTTAGGTGAAGTTTCTTATTATCCAGTTGTCAGCAAATTGAGAAACTACCTTATGAAATCAACATTAAAACTTAGATAATGGATATTTTTCTCCCATAATACATTGGTCTTCAGTTAGAACTTGGCTGTACAAGTGATAGCAAGTAGACTTCAAGTGCTTTATGTGCTGACTTCTTTGCCTTACTCTGAGCTAAATCTGTTTTCCTGTCTTTATTTCTGGTATAACCATGTCCTTCTGAAGAAAAGATGTGTGCTGATGCTTTGGATTTATTTGAGAAATTGTAATTCTTCGCCAATATGATCAGCCATACAATTTCTCTCTGACTGCCAAACCACCCACCCAGCAAGTCCTATACTAACTGTTGTCATACTGTTATTTAAGGGAATAGTTTTAAGCTCTGCAACTAATTTTATTTTTTTAAAGATTTTTTTATTAGAGTGGGGGGAAGGGGCAGAGGGAGAGGGAGAGAGAGAATCTCAAGCAAATTCCCCACTAAGATCAGAGCCCAATGCTGGGCTTCATCTCATGACCCTGAGATCATGACCTGAGCAGAAATCAAGAGTTAGACATTTAACTAACTGAGCCATCCAGGCACCCCACTCTGCAACTAATTTTAAACTCAGATTCCTTTTTTAAAAACAAGGGGAAACAGTTTTTAAATGCACATTTCTGAGGCTTACTCTTATAGATTCTTTTAAATTAAACCTAAGGTGGATTCTTGGAATCTGAATTCCAAATAACACCCAGGAATTCTGATATTGATTGTTCACTGATATTTGCAGATCACTGATATAGGAACATTTAGAAGTTATAGAACAGATTTTGTTTTCATTATGCTCTAGGACCATTTTGATTAAAACTATTATTTATTCAGAATAATGTGACATAAAATACTAATCAGAAATTCTCAAACTTATATGTGCCTCTTAGAATTGCTTGGCAGTTTTTTAAAAATTTAAGTTAAGGCTATAATACCCAGACATTCTGATTTAATAGATCTGAGGTGAGTTCTAGGAAACTGCATTGTTAAATTCACCCTAGCCTTTATTCTGATGAAATGTATGGGAAAGATACCACACTATACATAGGAAGTTGCTATTCATTGGTCAAGCAGGTAGGTATTGGTGTTCAAATAGACTTTGTTTCCTTCTTTTATAATTCCCTAGAGCTTCTTGTATAATGTTTCTCATCAAGGGACTGCTCATGAAATGCTATTTCCCAGACAGTATTTTTCAATGAAATTTGTTTATTAGCCTTTTCTATTTAATATGTATATTTCTCTTGGCATTAACAAGGCAGGTGTTTTGACTTTGGAAAGATTTTATTAAGGCAAATGTATGTTTTCATTCCAGCGACATATAGCATATACACACCCCTAAGAAACAAAAACAGTGTGCACTCTCTGTGGGTAGCATTTAGAGTTAGAATTCCATGAGTTAATTGTACTGCTTCTGTGAGAGCAGTTGGTGTTTTTGTTGAAAAAAAAACTTCACAGTGTGTGACTAATCTCTCATCAGCAAAGAGGCATTGCTATTGGTGATAAACAAACTCATCTCCCCTTTGCCTGACACAGGCAAAGGAATTCATTTCAATTAGTAAAACCACTTTTATGATTCTGATGTCAGGAGATATGGGATTGCATGAATCTCCTAAACCAATATTTACATCTTAGCTTTTCAGGGAATATTTTTTTTGGGGGGGGGGAGAGTTGAGGATAACATAGCCAAATCAATGAATATAAAAACTAACAATGGTATTTAGTACTGACAAGCATGTGTGAAAGTTATCACCAATCTACTAAAATTAGATGTATAAATCTTAGCCAATAGTTGTAGATTAATTCCCCATATACGTACTACGCCTGCAATGCCAGGATATACACCACAGATGAAATCTATTAATTGGAACAAATCTTTTGAAGGTAGTTACAATTCTTTTTTTTTTTTTCCTGGAAAAAGAGTCCGACCTATTTTTGCCACGTAGAAATGCAAAATAAAGAGAGGCACAAATACCTTCTGCCAAGGTGTGTTGGTCCACTACAGCAGTCATTTGCTGAGTGACCAAAACTCGGCAGTCCTTCCTCGGAGAAACAGTCTCCTTTTCAGCAGTGTTTTCCACCAGCTCAGAGCTGCACTAGGTGCTCTGTCTGTGAGGGGCTTTTCAGTCGGCTGCAGCCTCTTCTCACATCATTATTCACGTGTTTGCAAATTCGCCTACTCGCTAGAGTCTATTTGGAACTCCAAAAGCAATACTCACAGAACTTTCTGGGTCATTCAGGGATATGTGTCGAGCAACAAAAAATTTGCATCATCTGATGTGCACATTCCAGCTGAGGCCAAACAAGGATGCTCTGTCTTCTTTCAGCTCTCATAATGTAAACAAGTGTCCTTTTTGTGCTCTGTTCAGCACCACTTTTTTCTTTTCTTTTTTTTTTTTTTTTTTTGCATTTCTGTACTTTTCGTTGGTGGTTTTACTGTTTAAATTTGTTGCCAAGCTTCATGCTGAAGTGTTTTCTAATGTCCCAAGTGCAAGACTGTGGTGCGTCTTACGTAGAAAATACATGTGTTAGATAAGCTTCTGTAAAGCATGTGATATTGTGCTGTTGACTGTGAGTTCATTGGTAATGAACTAAATATATATGTGTAAGCTTTAAACAAAAAACACACATAAAACAGTTATGTATTGATCATTTGCCAAAAATATTCTGACCAGAGGCTCATAGGTACCTAACCCTGTATTTCCTGTGAATGGAATGGTTCAGTATTCACTAATTCACTGTTTGTACAGACTTAGTAGAATATAATTACTGTGAATAAAAAAATCAAATGTATCTATGGCTACAATAATAACAATTTCAAATTGCTCATGAGGATTCCCCATGAAAAGGAATATATTCTTACTTTTTAAAAATTTTCCACAAGATAATAAAAGAAAATGTTCAGTTTATTTTATTCCAGCTTCTAGAAGTTCTGATTGTACATCATTGAGTTCTCATAATTATATTGCTAATAATGATTAAGTTACTAATAGACCTTACTGAATTCTAGCTTCCAGATGTTTATTAGTTGTGGACTGCTTATTACTGCCTTTCTGGAGATTTCTGCCTCTCTTGGAGTTTTTCAGGATATTACCTCTCTGTTTTCAATTGTAGAGTCTTAGTAGGATTTTTTTAAGGTAAGTAGCACAAATTGGCAGAAAAAATCATTTTTCTGCTTTTATTCAATATTTAAAATAATCTGCTACTGGGCAGAGTTGAGGACATTGAATTACTTCTGTAGAACTCTCAAGAAATACCTCTTGATGCAGATAGTTTAGGCTCCACTTTTAGTTATTTTATCCTTATTTCAATTTTGATTACATCAATAAAAGATGTGTTGGTTTCAGACAATAATTCTTTATAATTGCTAATAAGCAATTACTTTTGGTGACTATCTGTGAGCATTCTATTTTTTTTCTCGGAAGAGAAGTTCATTGTTCGTGCATAGATTATTTTAAGGTGAGGGTCATTAATGGGAATCCTAAACTTAATTTGACTAACTTTTCAGGCATAGAGCAGCTTCATGTTCAGTTTAACTGAATCGTCAGTTACTTCAGTGTCATAACAATGTCATGACAATTTGGTATAAAATTTGTAAAAGAAAAAAACCCTCCATACTACCTCTGCTAAATTATCATTATTTCACAGGGATATTTTGCAGGTAAATGAAAACGCACTAAGAATCTATACTATTGGGGCACGTAAGTGGCTCAGTCGGTTAAACATCAGCCTTCAGATCAGGCCATGATCCCACGGGTCCTGGCATAGAGCCCTGGGTCAGGCTCACTGCTCAGCGGCAAGCCTGCTTCTCCCTCTCTGTCTGCCACTCCCTCTCTCTCTCTGCGGCTCCCCCTTGCTCTCTCCGTCAAATAAATAAAATTAAAAAAAAAAAAAAAAGAATCTACACTATTGAGGAAAATAAGAACACAGGAACAAATAATCTTAATTCATAAACCCTTGATTTTAGGGAAAACAGAAAATCTCCTAACAGTTCATTTGAGGGTAAGAATTGGTGAGAACAAACTAAGTAACCCATCTTGTTGTCTAAGTTATTTGCTAAAAATAATTTAACCGTCTATTAATTTTAATTTAACTTAACAAGTTGCATGGCAACGTAAATTTCTTTACTCATTCATTTATTGTTTATTCAAAAGCATGCATTGTGCTCTACTGTGCATTTTACGGAGCATTTATAATTCTGGGATATATGTCCTTAGTAATGCCATTCATTGAAAACATTACTCTTTCCCCTTTTAAATGCTTTGGCAGTGTATTAGTGTCTTGTGACTGCTATAATAAGTGTCACAAACTAGATGGCTTACAACAATGAAAATTTTATTCTCTCATAGTTCTGGAGGCCAAAAATCCAAAATCAGGATCACTGGGTCAAAATAGTCTCCCAGCTTCTAGTGGCTGCTAGCATTCCTTGACTTGTGGCCACATCACTCCAGACTCTGCCTCTGTGGGCACACTGCCTCCCCTTCCTCAGTGTGCATCAGATCTCTTGGCCTCTCTTTTCTAAGGATGCTTGTGATTGGATTTAAGGTCCAGCCAGGTAACCCAGAATGATCATTCCACCTCAAGATCTTTATCATATCTACAAAGACCCTTTTTCCTTATAGGGTAATATTTATAGGTTGCAGAGTTTAGGACCTAATATCTTTGGGTGGCCATTATTCAGCCAAATATATGTACATTTATCAAAAATCAATTGATTTTATTCTGTGGGTCTAACTCTGGACTTTATTTTGTTTCACTCTGATCTCTACGTCTAAAGCCAATACTCACACCTTCTTGAATACTGTGGCTTTACAGTAATATTGAAATCAGATAGTTTAAGTCTTTCAACTTAGTTTTTTTTTTTTTTTCCCCAAAATAGTTTGGGCTCTTCTAGGTTTGCATTTCTATGTGCATTCTGAATAAACTTGTCAATTACTGAAAAACCCTGCTGGATTTTGACTGGGAGTCCATTGAAGGAATCTGGAGAAATATGCCATTGAAAAACCACCATTCAGTTTTTAAACTGTATGTAAAGTGTATCATTCCATTTATTTCATTAAGGTTCCCTTGGCAATGTTTTAGAGTTTTCAGTTTGTGGGCTTTGCATATATTTTGTAATTGATATTTTTTATACCATGATATATGTATGTTTTTATTTTTGTTTTTGGAGTATTTTTTACTCTACAGCTTATTTTAATCTGCCCTAAGGCTCACATTCCTTAGAGCACTGAATGCCCAGATGATTACTGAGCCGTCTCCACAATGCTGGTCAAGGCTTGAGTACACACCATTTTTTGTGAGCTCAGAGAATTATTTAGTTTACAGCCAGAGCCCTACTTTGCCTGTTTCCTGGAGTCTCACAAATATGTATTTGTAGCCTAGCTCTCAGCAAAGACACAAAGGGCTTTTGTGCAAATTTTGTTTTATTTTGTTTGCACAATCCCTTCTCACCTCAATCCCCCTGAAATCAAATCTCCATCTTCTCAGTTCAGAGAGACCTCTTGAAATTTCCCTGCCTGCAGAGTGATCTAGAATGTGCCTCCAGCCAGAAGCTGAGGGTGATTATGTATTATCCGGGTTCCCCTTCTCACAGAGGTCATTCCTATGTTGAACATTATTCAGTGTCTAAAAATAATTACTTCATGTGTTTTATCCAGTTCTCTAGTTGTTTATGGTGGGACCTTAAGTCTGGTCCTTGTTATTTCATCATGGTTAGAAGGCAAAGTTATTATTTTATTTAATTTTTAAACTAGAAATGTTTATTTTGGGATAGAGATGGATAGGAAATAATAGTATTTGTGCCACAGTTGATCTGAAAACATGCAATAATTTTTCTTATCCTTGCAGCGATCCACTTAAAACTGATATTTGTTTGCATGGCATAAAACTTTTATCATGTGAGAATTCAACAGAACTGATTAATTTATGACAATCAAAATAATTCCCACTTCTACCTTTTAGTATTGTAATTTTTTTCTGGATAGCTGAGCAAGATGTGCTAGATAAAAGGAACTGCTGTTAATAGGTTTTTAGCAATGTAGGGGTGAGGGGTAGAGGAAGGGAAAATGTACAATCCTGTGATTAGGTCTCGGTCTTTTAGTGAGTTTATGCCACTGAACTGTGAACTTCACAAGTATTTCTCAGCCATCTCATCAGCCCTTAGCGGGGCCAGGGTAACTAGAGTAGGCTGGAGTTGTGCATGTCCCCCCCACCCCTTCCCCGGGTCAGTTAATCTCTGAAAATACCCAGCAGGTTAGGCTCAAATGAAATAGTTTCTCCTGAGGGGGAACCTGTTTAATAACAAAGTGCTCTGGAGTATTTAAACATGGTTACTTTGTTCTAGTTCTGTGAAAAATGTTGGTGGTATTTTGATAGGGTCTGCATTAAATGTGTAGATTGCTTTGGGTAGTATGGACATTTTGACAATGTTTGTTCTTCACAAAACAGATGAACATATGGGAGGGGGGACAAAGAGAGAGAGGGAAACAAACCATAAGAGACTCTTAATGATAGAGAACAAACTGAGGGTTGATGGAGGGAGGTGGATGGGGGTGGGCTAGATGGGTGATAGGTATTAAGGAGGACACCTGGTATGATGAGCACTGGGTGTTGTATGTATGTATGATGAACCACTGAATTCTACTCCTGAAACCAATATTACATTGAATTAACTAGAATTTAAATAAAAATATGGGGAAAATATGGCTACTTTTCTTCTCTCCCTGCAGGAAGCACACAGGGATTGATTGTCCTCTGATCTTCACTGTTAGAATCTTATAGAACTCCTGAAGGAAAAACTCACAAAAGTACAGGGGTTCCCCTATGATGGGGTCCCCTGAAGATTTTATTTCTCTGACTTGTCCACACTGATGATCCAGCAATTCATTCGTTACAGTTCAGGTTTTTCTACCCTGCCACTGGTTCCTGCAGAGGCTTTTGTTCCTGGGCTTCTGCTCTGGTAGGTCATAATTTTCTGTATCTCCTTGTCTGTCTTCAGTTTGGGGGACAGCAGTTTACCCAGCTCTCTCACTTCCTTTACAAATCTAAGAAGTTGATTTTTCAGTTTATTCAGCTTTTTACTTGTTAGGATGGAGTGGTGACTTCTAAGCTCCTCACATCCTGGACCAGAAGTCATTATTCCCAATTTTAATCTGATGATTCTTGTTTCTCTCTCAATATAAACATGCTGTCTAACTCAGGGGATTTTGGAAGTAGACTGTAATGGTTGCACCCTTTATACTTGAAAATTCCTTTTTTTTTCCCCATTCAATTCTGAACCCTTCACCAAATTCTCTTTATTTTCTTAAATAGAGATAACATAAAAAGAAGCAACTGACTAGTCCACTAGATTCTCATCATTTTGAAATGTTTTTTGCCAAACTCGTCTCTTTTTTTAAGGAATAACAGTCCAATTTTCTATGGATTCATATATGTATATATATGTATGTGTCCTGGCATGTACCAATACTGAACATCTCTATTCTTTCTTTAGTGGCATTACTGAACAAGTTATGATTACAATATAAGGCACACGTACATTATGACATGTCAGTTTCCAACATAATACCTTTGTATTATGTTACATGTGACTTCTTCTAATAGGTGAGATGTTTTAAATATATATAGCAATTTAAAAACTAATATTCTTATTGGATGTAACATTTGTTAGGGAATAAAAGCAATCACATTTATTCCTGTGTTTATAAAATTTCCTTTGCTTGATTTTGAATTTAATGTACTATTAAGTCTCAATTTCTTAATGACAGATAATTTGAGGAATTTGTCTAAATCTTTAACTTTAACTCCCACTTCACACACATAAATACACATAAGTAAGCATGAAGTGAGAGGAAAAATACATAAAACAGTTTATGCTTTTTTACATTTACATTTTATCTCACAAATTGAGAATTACCTCCTTTTTCTGCTGTTACAACTGCTGCATATTCATTCCATGTTACTCATGGATAACATGCTTGATCTTGAACAGTAACCCTCACTGAAGAGTATATGAGAGATTAGCGTGGAAACTAGTGGCTCAGACATAACACATTTTAATTTATTTCTTGAGTTACAATTCCATGCCTCACTGACCTCCTATTTATTTTTCTAGTTCATTATTTAGATGTTAAAAAATATTACTGATTACAGCACTCAACCTTGCTGATTTCATTGTGTTAAATTATGGTTTTAAAATATCATGGCCACATGTGGATCAGAGGCAGTCTTTCTGCACACATACCATACCACCTAATAAGGATAGGATTAAACCTTATGAAGTGGATGGATTCTTATATATTAGAATTTTCTGGCAGTGAGTGTTTCTAGAAAAAAAAGAAATTTGTGACTGCTGCTTATTTAACTTTAACAAAATTTTATATAATACAGACTAAATCTAAAATCAAACCCAACATGTTGTATGATGATCATCTTAAGTCATGTTCTCTTCAGAAAAACTCTACCAACTGCTACAAGCTCAAAAAGTCTTTCCGTTAGATTTTTTTCTGTTATTCTTTTTTTAAAGTGCAAGACTTTGGACCACCTATATAAAATTACCTGCGGTAACTTATAAATATACATTCTTAGGTTTCACCACAGAATTACTGAATTAGAATGTTTGGTGTTGGGGCCTGAGAAAACCAGATTACTCATAAGTACCCCTAAAGTTTGAAAACCATCACAAACTTGATTCTTCTTTTTTTTTTTTTAAAGATTTTATTTTTTATTTTTTTGACAGAGAGAGACATAGCGAGAGCAGGAACACAAGCAGGGGGAGTGGGAGAGGGAGAATCAGGCTTCCCCCCGAGCAGGGAGCCCGATTTGAGGCTCGATCCCAGGACCCTGGGATCATGACCTGAGCCGAAGGCAGACACTTAACGACTGAGCCACCCAGGCGCCCACAAACTTGATTATTCTTATCTTCATTATTCTCTGATTATTTTAACTATATCAGTCTTCGTTTTTCCAGTGGATTGCCAGCTCTTTGAGTAACATACATATCCTTCTGTGTGTGCCTCATGCTTTAGCTCAATCCCTAGCACATAGCATGTGCTAAATGAACATTTGATGTTTCCTTGTTGAATAAATACTGAAGTTTGTAAGCAATCATTTTAATTTTTGACTAAAAATTCTTTGATGAAAGGAAATAACCCAAGATTTATCTCTTCCGGCAACATGCACTTTTCAACATGGTGGTGTCAAGTTTTCCATATGCCTTTGAGGTTTTTAAAATATTACCTCTTTGATTTACTTTGGATCAAATATCACCTGGGACAGTTCTTCTGTTGGTTTCTGTGTCTAAGCACATGGCCCCTGCTTTTCACTTGTTATGGGAAATGCTTCTATTCTTCCTAAAAGAGGCTAGACTCCAATTGGCAGATATGGTAAATCACAATCCTCATTAACTAGGACTGAATTTTTCTTTAAAAACTCTATCACAACAGTTTCTTTACCTTTGCCAAGGTAAAATAACTCTATGTTTGAAGTTGGAAAAATTAATTTAGGATTAAAAAGCATCTATTTAAAAGGCCCCCAAACTCCTAATAGCAGTGCTAATAACATATGCCTCATTGGGTTTTATGATGCCATACTAAACTAAGCATTGATATAATCCGTTCTTGCTATATTAACTTTTATAAATGATGCCCAGAAGACGCTCATTTTCTCCAATTGCCAACCAATATTTGCCCAACCTAAGAAGGAGACATGTCTATATATGGATTCTTTAAATTTGAGTATACATTATGGGAACATGTTTCTGGCAGAACAAATGAGGTAATTTCTCTTTTCTGTAAAAAAGCAAACCAACAGTAACAAAAACTATACAAGTCAAAAGGAGCCACTTGGACTTGGCCAAAACCTGAGATTTCTCTTCTTTTGTTTCCTATCCTGTCTTCAAGTGGTTTCTTCGTCATGGTGCTAGGTTAGGTGGTTGGGAGGCAGCTCTTACTTAGAAACTCCCTACTTCTATCTTTCCACTCCCTAAAAACCTTAGGAAAGTGGACTAGTTGAGCTCTTGGCCAAATTTTTTCTTTTCTTTTCCTTACTGGCTAGAATGCTTGGAATGGTCTTTCTTTGCTTTTCAGTGTTAGTTTTGAATAAAGTGAGGTGAAGTGTAAAGAGTAGGCACTTTAGTTTTTCCGTTCTAGGCTCCAGACTGATTGTGATATCAATAAGAGGAATTTCCTATGTGGTCAAGTCTAGTTCACTGGAGAATCTATTATTGAATTAATAAAATGGTTAATTTGCTGATTATTTTCTTCTCCTGATTGTATTGCTTTCTGGCATTTGAGAAAGGGAATTGCTAACCAAATACTGAATTTCATGGCAAATGCCACCTAACACATAAAAGAATAATTAAGGTGAGCTGGTGGGATACACTTTTAGTTTTTCTACCTACTTAAAAAAACACTTTTATTGAGGTATAATCTCCACGTAATACTGTGCCAAATTTCAGTTATATAATTCAGTAAGTTTTGGCATATGTGCATACCATCAACCATCTAAGGGACAGTTTGACATGTTTTAAATGTAAATGAAAAGAGACCATATTAAAATCAAGAGAGATTTTCTTGTCTCTGTTTTTTGTTTTTGTTTTTGTTTCTCACTCTAGCTGGATGACCTTTATCTGTATGGCCTCAATTTCCCTTTCTACATAATGAGCAGACCCAGAGAAATAGACTAAGGAATTCTACATCAGAACAAATTCAAGAATAATTGTACTTGGGTATGCTTTTATTTCATCTCTTCTTTGCTCCAAAGAAGAGTATGTCAACCTTTCTGGGGGCAGGAAGAAATAAGTGGAATGGCTCTGAGCCATTTTATCAGCTTAAAGAAATTAAAAAGGCCACTGCCTCTTGATGATAGTGACTGAGGTGTGTGATATGAGTGGATGGGACCTTTTGAGTATTATCAAGAACTTTAACTTCTATTATAAATGTTATAGATCATGGACTCTAGAGAGAAAGTGCCTGGGTTGGAATCCCTGCTTCACCATTTCCTAGCAGTGGGGCCTTGGGCAAATTATTTCAGCTCTCTTCCCATCAGTATTACAATGATGATGGTAATAGTACTAACCTCATAGAATTCTTGTAAGGATTAAGTGAGTTAGGGGCTTCACACTATGCCTGGTACATGGTAAGCAAAGCTGCAGGGTTTGTTCACATGATCATGATGTGCTTGCTGACTTAGGGCAGCACAGGCCTGGGGAAGGAGTACTGAGCTTGGAGTGTGGAGCTGGGGTTCTGGACTCACCTCTGGCTTAGTCAGCATGGGTGTGTTGCAGCCTCTCTGTTCTACAATAAAATGAGGGTTTGGTATGGCTGATCCTAAAGCACTTAGAGCTTTGAACTCATTTCCAAAAGTTCTATTCTTTTTTAAAAGTCTGTCTAGTCATTCTGAAATAAGATAGTATTGCTGGTCATCTTTTATTATTTTAGAAGTTTTGTACATATTTATTTTATAATATGGTTCTAGTTATTCAAGTCCTTAAGAATAATCTAAATCTGTTTTGAAAACATGCTATTACTATTGTTGTCTACTTGTGCTCTATGCTGTCTTGTTTCGTTGTGGATTTAGGATCTTCAGATTCATATTCAGCTGACTTTAAACTGTGGAAATCATGGAAGTCTAATGAGGAGATATTTTCTGCTGTATTTGGAGGCATCGTGGATCTATGAGTACACTAACTCTTTCCCTGGTCCCAGGTTAATTTGGGAGTTTCAGATTGAGCTCACCACCTAGATGTTAATCCCACATTTAATACCTGGAGTGCTTGAAATGCCGACATTGGCATTTGCTCCCATGACAACCTTACTTATGGTTTGCTTATTATTTCCTCTTCCCTGATCATCACCACCCGCCACAACTACCACCACCCATGCCCATGATTTTTGTTAGTGTGATGGCCCTATGATCTCAGCACTACAGTGGAAGGCGTATTTTATACAGGATTTAATTGTTTTATAGTGTGAGAGCCCTGCAGAGCAACTAGATATCTAGTCAACCAGTACACTCTCTAGATACATTCTCTTCCAGAAATTTCTACTCACATACAGACATATGCTTCATAAAAGGAGAAACGAGGTATTCTGAATCTCTTTTAATAACCCATGCAGAATTATACTTCTTATCTGGTAATTTAATTTATCAACTCTGGATTTTAGGCAAAATCTTTATTCTTTGATGACATTTACTGAGCTTTACTCTGTGGCAAGTACTATGATAGTGTTGGAGGATACTAGGACTAAGGTTAAACTTTTGCTTTTTGAAGTTTTGCTTATAAGAGGGCAATACATAACCAGGCAATTTGCAGGCTTAGGGATGAATTTCATGGGATAAGTGCTGTGACATATCAAGTTCTGTAGGACCACATTAGAGGTGCCTCTCATCCAAATGAGTAGAAAGAAAGACAGTGAAGTTTTCTGGGAGAAGGTGTTTCCTGAGCTTCATCCTGAAGAAGAGTCAGCCAAGTGGGTAACATAGGGAAGAAGATATCCAGTAGTTGTCCACATATTAGAATCTGAGAAACACTGCTTTAGTAAATTAAGACATTCACTGAAAAATTGTTGTTTTTTTTTTTCTCCTCCCTCCATACTATTGCAATACAATTGATCTTGGAACAACATGGAGGTTGGAAGTGCTAACCCCTGCACAGTCAAAAATTCACATATAACTTTTGACTCCCCCAAAACTTAACTACTAATAGCCTACAGTTGATCAAAAGCCTTACAAATAACATAAATAGTTGATTAACACATATTTCATATGTGTATTATATACTATATTCATATAATAAGAAAGCTAAAGAAAAGAAAATGTTATCAAGAAAATCATAAGGAAAAGAAAATGATTTTGTAGTACTGTACAGTTAAAAAATCTGCATATAAGTGGACACACATAGTTCAAACCTGTGCCATTCAAGGGTCAACTATTTACCTATCTATGAGTAATCATTTTGAGAAGCACCTCAAAATATTGTAGTTGTTATAAGCAATTTGTCAGAAGCAATACATTCCAATACACTGTAGTCTTCATATAGCCTTAGCTATTCCATAAAACTACCACAAGGTAAAGATACCAAAAAGACTTTAATGACTCAACATCTATGAGTGAAATTTACTGTCAGAATTTAGTTGGGAAAACAATTTTTTAAATCTACACAAAGCACAATATATAAAGGTTATATTTATTTATGTGTATTTATATGTATATTTGCTTATCCTGTGTACCAGGATAGCCTGTGCAAAGGCTCTGAGGTAGAAACAATTTATCACGTTTTAAGAAATCAGTGATGATCACTGTCCATGGTGGAACAGAGTAAATGAGAGGACTAGTGTAACATGACAATGAAGGAGGAAGCATGCATTACACTGGATCCTCCAAAAAGCATATACCAAGATGGAATTAAAGGTGTGTGTAGCCGCACCCCAAAAGACTCTAAACCTAGGGTGGGTGATGATCCAGTGAGACATAGAAAAGACCCAGAGACAGCGGTCGAGATGTAAGTTTATTGGGGGAACTTATGTACACAAAGTCCAGGAGCAGCCAACTGGACAAAGCATCCACTGCTGGCATCTACATGCAGAAGGTTTTATCTCATAGTAACTTACCCTAGCAACAATCAGTGGCCTTCCCCTCCCTTTCATGGCCAGCATTTCCAAGGAGATCAAGGCCTGCCACCTGAACACTCTTCCTTACAAGGGATGCTCTGGGCTGGCCGCCCTCAGAACCCCGACCTTGAACACTAAACAACATGTTCTGCTGCACATTCTGCTTGATGGGAATACAAAGGGAGGACAGGAGCTCTACATTTTCAAGAGAGTAATTAATGGGGGCATTTGGATATGCTGGCGCAAACTAGCTGTCTAGTGTGTACTGTACAAGGTGCAAGAGATTTGTTGAGGAAACATGAAAGACGTGTTGGGGAATATGAGAGATGGAGGAGAGGAACAGGAGTAGGCAGGGAGAAACTTCAGACCATAGTGCAGGTCTGATATCTGTGAAGGAGAAAAGAGAATTGGTAAGAAACCGTTGTAAGGAGTTTTATGTCAGATTGATGGAGTATCCTTGAGCCAAATTTATCCATCTGAGAAGTCCTAAGGTTCAAGGGAACAGACCTGAATTAACACTTGCTATGTTCTATGATTTCACTCATATGTGGACTTTAAGAAACAAAACAAATGAACATATGGGAAGGGGGAAATAGAAAAAGAGAGGGAAACAAACCATAAGAGACTCTTAATGATAGAGAACAAAATGGGGGTTGATGGAGGGGAGGAGGGTGGGAGATGGGCTGATGGGCATTAAGGAGCACACCTGTATGAGCACTGGGTGTTATATATAAGTGATGAATCATGAAATTCTACTCCTGAAACCAATATTACACTGTATGTTAACTAACCAGAATTTAAATAAAAATTTGAAAAAAATAACACGGGAGAAAAAAAGATACTAAATATAAAGAAAATAATGAAAAAAAAGAAAAACAAAAACCACTTGCTATGTTCAGTCATTGGCTGGAGGCAGCGTGCAGAAAGCACAACCTCAGAGAAAACGGGATGGTAGTTGCCGAGGGGTGCCAGCACGCAATGGGAGCGATGCACTTTCATGGCTGCCATGGTCCACTCCTTGCTATATATTCTACATAGGTTCATAGAGTTTTTGAATCCCTGGAATTGGTTCCAAGTGCTAGCAGATTAAAGGCTGGATGGGTAGTTTCTGCATGGGTTTTCTTATTGTTGGCTCCCTTCATTAACACTGTTCTGGATTCTTCCCTTCAGATGTTTGTATATAGGAGAACTTCACAATTTTAGGAAATAAAAGAAATATTTCTCTCAGTTTTTAGTAGTTATTAGAATTGAGAGTAGTGGTATTTGTCTTGAGCACAAACTTCCCAACATCTATATAATATGATAGAGGAATTTTGTAATTACAAATAAGCAATAAATATTAGGTGGCATTTTAAGACTTCCTAAAATACTCCATGCAATTGTTCCCAGGCTGCTAATGAAGGAACAAATAGGACAAAGCCTGGTTTAAAACCTAGCTAATAAAACATTGTAATGGGGCCTGGTTTTTATTCTTTCAGCTAGCTCATGGGAGCAGGGGTATTGTTTTAATTATTGATGAAATGATTTCTACATTGACAAGAGTTAAAACAAAGTTCTCAGAGCCACAGGGGAAATTATAAAGAGTTTACACCCAGCGCAGTTGTAAAGCTGTTTATTATCACTGGAATGAGCAATACCATAAAAATTTTTGATAAGTGAAGTCCCTCCCACACTCAAGAAGCTTACATTTGTCTCAGAAGTTTATATGAAATGTCATAGACTCAGTCATGAATAAAATTAAAGTTGTACTGTCAGCCTGAAACTATTTCAATATCACTGTCCCAGAAATGTATAGAAATATCTTGCATTTAGTAAAACAAAATATTTTACTTTGCTTATATAGGGACACACCCGGGAAGTTTATGTGCTACATCAAGCCAAGCTGTCTAAAATTGACCCTGGGAGATGACTCTGCACTGCCTGAACGATGAATCAGGAGGGACTAGAACCAATATCAGAGACCTGGGACTCTGGCAGGCCTCCATGTCTCCAGGAGCTGGATATCTAGGTTCCAAGGTTCCTCCTGTTAAAGCTTAGTGCCCCAAAGCTAGACTGTGGCACCAAGCAGTATGTACATTCATCACTGACAAGGCTACTTTCCCATGGATGCCTTTAGAGACATGGCCTTTAGAGATGGAGACCCACAGGATGGAGGCATTCCCTCCAACTGAGATGTGGCTCTAGCAGGGGCCCATCTTTGACATGTGTCCCTGTGGGATAATGGGGAAGCGGGGAAGCTATGCCTTCTCTGCTCTGATGGCTGACACTAGTCTTAGGAGTTTACTTTGTTCTGAAAAAGCCTATTCTTTAACCCACGTTAATGTTGTACCATGGGTCCTGAACTCTAGTATACCACAGGGGACACCCAGGTGACATTTCCTGGACATGTTAATATATTTTTTAAAAAATCAATAAGCTGCCTTCAGTGGGAGAAATCTTAAATGCCTTTTCAATATTATTATATTGCTATGCTTAAATAAAATTGTATCATCATTCTCTTACACAGATCACAGATCCACAACTAAGACACACATTTTCACCAAAATAAGAACAGCAAAATAAAAAGACTGTTTCTACAATTGGGCATTTCCCCCATGATAAGATTATCTCTGTCTCATATACCTGAATACTCTTGTTATTAGAGATATCCCATTCTTAACTTTTACAATTATAGACCTCATGGCTATTTCAGATCTACTCAGAGTTAATGCAGTTCACCATCCCAAACAATGGTTAATTTAGTTACATGAAATCAAGTTCCTTAGACATTAGTTTTGAAAAATAACTAGAGAAGTAAATCTGCTTCACAAACTTCCACATTTTACTATAAGCTCAATTAAAAAGTTACTAGGGCCATTCATTTCCTTTTGATTATTATCTTTATTATAGACATTAGAGGGTTAACTATATAACTATAACTTTATTATAGACATTAGAGGGTTACATTATAGTTGTTACCTTTAGTTTAGCAGAACAGTGGAACAGGTCTGATTCATGTTTGGGACAAAGCTGTGTTTAGAATCTCAGTTTCCAAAACAAATAATAGCAGAAGTCATTGTTTTCCAAGAGATTTGGTGAGTAGAGAGGAAGCAAGGAGGTAATCACATATGACTGATCACAGTCTCATAAAAGGTAGCTGGAGAACTACTTTATTCTGGTCTTCATTCTTCTACTTCTCTTGGAAGCGTTTCCTAGTGAACCTTAGGATTTTTCTTCCCTTGTGTTCCCACTGATGTGTGCCTGTGACTCTCTTGTACAATGCTTTCCAGTCTTGGTTGAAGGAAACTTCATTCTTTGTGTTACTGAAGCCAAAGGTATGAACTCAGGTTTGAATTCTTTCTCTCCCATAGCAAATCTGTCAGCAAATCACCTTGATAATAATCCAGAATCTGAACATTTCCCACCACCTCCACCTACCATTCTGGCCCAAGTTACTACATCTCTATTCTGGATTACTTCAATAACCTCCTGAATATATGTTCTTTATGCTTCTACTTTTGCCCCTAATAATTAATTACTTTAACCATAAGTTAAATCATGTAATTCTTTTGCTCAGAACTCTACAGTGGTTTCCATTGTCACCAAGAATAAAAACCAAGCCTACATGACATATATGTTCTAGTCCATTTTATTTCTTGGGCCTGACTGCCTCTGTTTTATTCTACAGTAGATTTCTTGCTATTCTTGAAGTAGTTTAGGCATGATGCTGCTTTTGGTCCTTTGCCTTAGCTACTTCATCTCCCTAGAATACTTTCCCTCAGATAGCTACATGGTTAATACATATCCTTTATGTCTTTGTTCAAATGCTACCTTCCTAATTAGGTACACCCTGACTATTTTATTTAAAATTAAACCCTAACCTTCTCTGTGGTACTCTGGATCCTTCTTACATAGCTCTATTTTTAAAAATTTTTCTTATAGGATTTAATAATAATAAAATTTATCAAGGTATATTTCTCATTCATGGTCTGTCTCCCTATCCTTCTCAGACACATAGAACGTTATCTACACAGGGTAGGAATATCTATAAGGTTGTATTCATTGCCATATAGTAGGGGCCCTAGAAATATTTGCTAGATGAATTAAATTCACCATAAGTAAACCAATCTCTATCTAGGCTGTAAATGCAACCATAATAAATAGTATGGAGTTGGTATCCCTATGCAGATATCTAATTCATCTTGAAAAAGGAATTCTCTTTCTTAAGAAATATATATATATATATATGTCAAAATATATAGTACAAAAGCATTTAGTGGTGTTTTTTGTTTGTTTGTTTATTTTTTGGCAAATCAGTCCAGTGTTGATAATGGTAAACTAGTAAAACTAAAGAAGTATTTATAAGTAAAGTAAAGAAGAATTTATAAGACAAAATTTATAGAGATAATTAGTGCTTTTCTTCTCTTTTTAATTCTTGATGATATAACTATCAAAAAGGACTTAGCATTAATAATGATAAATGGGTGTTTCATCTTTTGCTTGAGATGGGTCACACTTTTAATAAGTATCTGTGATACTGTGATTTATAATAAGGAATATATATTTGGTATTCTTCCCTGGTTCTGGCATAGAGCTCATAAATCCCTTTTAATTTCCTAAGTGATGAGAGCTATAAAAGTATCTTTAGTTGTATTAAGGAGGTGACTTTTCAACTACATTTAAGGATGAGGGCTTGTTAAGTGAAATAAGTCAAGCAGAAAAAGACAATTATCATGTAGTTTCACTCATATGTGGAACATAAGGAATAGCATGGAGGACCATAGGGGAAGGGAGGAAAAACTGAAGGGGGAGAAATCAGAGAGGGAGAGGAACCATGAGACCCGGGGGAAACAATCTGAGGGCTTTAGAGGGGAGGGGGGGAGGGGGTAACAGGGTGATGGGTATTAAGGAGGGCATATGTTGTGATGAGCACTGGGTGTTATATGCAACTAATGAATCATCGAACACTACATCAAAAACTAATGATGTACTCTATGTTGGCTAACTGAACATAATAATTTAAAAAAATGAATGAGCATAAAAAAAATAAATAAATAAGCATTTTTAAAAAAAAGGATGGGGACTTGTTATCAGGGGAGTCAACCATGAGATTGGAGATTGGAACTGTCAGTCCTGCCTCTAGCTTTCAGGTAGGGGAGAGGGGCTGGAGGTCAAAATAAATTTCCAATGGCCAATGATTGCATCAATCCTACCTATTTAATGAAGCCTCCATAAAAATCCAAAAGGAGATGGTTTGAAGAGCTTCTGGATTGGTGAGCATGTGGAGATTTGGGGAGAGTGATGCACTTCAGAGAGAGCATGGAAGCTCTGCTCCTTCCTTTGTACCTTGCCCTATGAAGAGCTTCCAGCTGGCTGCTTTATATCTTTTGATAATAAACTGGCAGCCTAGCACGTGAAATGTTTCTCTGAGTTCTGGGAGCTGCTCTAGCAAATTAATGGAACCCAAGGAGGACTGGTGGGAACCTCTAATTTATAGCCAGTTGGTCAGAAGTACAGGTAACAAGCTAGGCTTATGACTGGCATCTGAAATGTGTGAGGGCAGTCCTGCAGGACTAAACACTTCACCTGTGGAATCTGATGCTATCTCTGGGTAGATAGTGTCAGAACTGAGTTGAATTGTAGGACACTCCTCTGATGTCCAAGAATTGCTTGGTGGTGTGTGGGGAAACCACCCCCTGCCCCCACAGTAGAACTGGGTCTAAAATACCAAAGAGTATTGAGTAACCATTTTGAAATATACTTTAACCTTTAAATCACTAGTACTCATATGTTTTAAAAATCAAAATTATGTATAAAGGCATACTTCAAGAAGTCTCAATCTCCCTGTTCCTGTCACCTGTATGTCTTTAACCCTATATGTCTATAATTTTATTTATTAGTTCTTCATATATCCTCTGGCATTTCTACATGCTATTACTAAACAAAACTACAGATTCATAATCATCCCTTTTCCTATATATACAATGTTTTGCAACTTATTTTTTCTCATTTAACAGTATATTCTGAATCTCTGCATATTAGTACATTAAAAACTTACCTGTACAATATACCATGGAGACTATACCAAAGTTATATGAAACAGCCCATATGCTGAAGCATCAGTCTTGCCAAGATAATAAAAAATTCACATTTTAAATAACTGATTTTGACTGTCAAGTTCTTGAACATGAAAGCAAAAATCATGGCAATTAGAAACTTGCTCATTATTGTACATTGCCTAGAGTTATATATAGGTACCTGTTTTTGCATTGTTCAAGACTATACAAGTAAGATAAATGACATTG
This sequence comes from Mirounga angustirostris, assembly GCF_029215605.1. Taxonomy (NCBI): domain Eukaryota; kingdom Metazoa; phylum Chordata; class Mammalia; order Carnivora; family Phocidae; genus Mirounga; species Mirounga angustirostris. The sequence goes on from NW_026991711.1 coordinate 168,433,505, forward strand.
TGATGACAGCTATGCAGAACATGTACTACACTTTACTGGAAAGGCTTTCTGTTCTAAGGAAGGTGGAAGGTGGCTTATATTGTGTGATTATAAATTGAACACTGATTCACTAGCTACAAGTCTCTTGGCTTTCATCTTTCCTTCTCACTTTTTGACATTCTTATAATACCTTAGCTATGTTCTTCTTTAGGGGATATATGGTAGACCTATACATTGCTCTGTTAAAATTTTGACACACTCATATTATCTTTAAAGTTACTGAGTTTCAATTATACAATTCTAACACTTCAAATAATTGTTCTTGGAAGAGGGTCAAAGCTGGCTATCTTTTAAAACATGACAATGGGTTTATTTGGTGTTACAGGTAAAGGTTTCAAATTTACCTTTTGATAAAAGTGAAGCAACTAAGATTTTAGACTTTTTAAGAAAAGACCATTCACCTTCTCTTTTCTTTAATCCTCAGTTGCCTTAGCTGAAGCCATTTTGATCAATGCCACATTTGGCAACACAATTCAAAAACTGCCCTCATTCATATTTCCATAAATGGCAGTTTGACCCCTATAAAAAATACAAATGTAAATGTCAGTAAAGTTTTAGACCTGGATGGTGAACATATGGGACAGTAGTCTCAACTACAAGACAGAGCAAGGAAGATGTATTCTTTCCCTGGTGAGATCATGGAACCTCTCTGAGGAAGCTCTGTGTTGTTTCTTCAATTCGTCTCTGATGGAAGTATGTGGGAGGTGAGCAGACATGGTCCTGGCAGTCACATAGACATGCTCCAGGAATTTTAGAGGTTGCATTTTTATGATTTTCTTTTAAAATTGCAGGTTTACCATTCCTGCTTGATGGTGAGAAAAAAAAATGTAGTTCAAAATGTACAGAGCTTTTTTTTTTCCTCACTCACCAGAATCTCTATAATATATCCTGTTTAAAAGAGAGGAGGGGGACAATAATAAGCTAGCTTATGCATTTTCTTTTGTAAGAAAGAAGAAAGAGGAATAAAATTACTTATTTGTGAGGCTTATTTGTCTAATCTAATCTACTTACTTATTTTAGTCAGCTTGATCAGGTAACATTTTTGAAAGAATTCTAGAGATGGAAGCAACTTCATTTAGATTCTCAATGGAGTTTAAATTATCTTCCCAAATTGGATCTGATCTGATTTTTTTTCTAAAATGCCAAGATGCAGGGAAAATCTTAATTTTCACAGAAATCCAGGTCAGAAGAAGCTGTGTTTCCAAGGTAAGACATATGTAGTAATATTATTTAGAAAGTTGAATGCTAGTTCACTCTCAGATTTTTTTAAGGCAAAGTTATAGGTCAGACTATATCCATGAAAGCTATCAGCAGCTTTCAGACTGTAGAACCTTGAGTTTTATGAGATATCAAATAAACGAAATTTGAAAGAGCACCATATAAACAGCATTATATTTATACTTTGTAAGTAAAATCCCAAATAAAATACAGATGGTCCCCAACTTAAGATAGTTTGACTTATGATTTTTTGACTATATAATGGTGTGAACGCGATACACACTCTGCAGAAACGATACTTCGAATTTTGGATTTTCATCTTTTCCCAGGCTGGTGATATGCAATGTGATCTCTTGTGGTGCTGGACAGCGGCAGTGAGCCATGACTCCCAGTCAGTCACATGATTACAAGGTAAGCAACCAACACACTCACAACCATTCCTACCCATGCAACCATTTTTTTTTCATTTTCAGTACAGTATTCAATAACCTACATGAGATATCAACACTTCATTACCAAATAGACTTTGTGTTAGATGATTTTGCCCAACTGTAGGCTGATGTAAGTGTTCTAAACACGTTTAAGGGAGGTCAGGATAAGCCGCAATACACAGTAAGTTAGGTGTATTAAGTGCATTTTCAACTTATGTTATTTTCAACTTACAGTGGGTTTATTGGAACATAACCCTATCATAAATCAAAGAAGACCTGTAATTCCAGTTCCTCTTTATGGCCCCCACCAAATAATACAAGGCACAGTAAGTTTGATTCTGAGTTGGGCAGGAAGAGATTGGAGTATTTAGAAGAGTGACATGATCTGATTTATATCAGTAATTATATCAAAATGCCACTGCCACAGGAGCAATATGAGACATCTGGCAGAGATTTAACACACCACATGTCCAGTAGATCATTTACCTCAAAATGAAAAAAAAACTAATAAATCAAAATCCCATAAGAGCCCCAAAGCTATTTTCTAATTTTTATTCCTCCATAGTTGCCTCCTATTCTAATTGTGTGAATAGAAATATTTTAAGAAGATGATTGAGATTATAGTTGTGCATAAAAAAGCAATTTTTATTAAGGTGTTCTCTTAATTGTCACAAAATTGTCCACTTTAATAAATAAAATTATCATTTAAAAATATCATTGTCAGATAATATTTGTTACATGAAACTGTATTTAAAAAACACATTACAGAAGGAATTGCCTACCAAGGAATTATAGAATAAAAAGAAGATAAGAACCTGCAAATAAAAAAAGTTTGTAGCCTGTTCAGAAAACATGATAAATTGCTGTTAAGCAAAAGGATGCCTAAAATACCTACAAAACAACAAATGAAACTTTGGTAGACCTATTCTAACCACCATATTTTATGGAAACACACATACATGTTCCTCTTTCACTCTCTACAGTATCGATTATTATTCTGGTTCACTTTCTTCTTCTTCTTTTTTTTTTTTTAAAGATTTTATTTATTTATTTGAGAGAGAGAGAATGAAAGATAGAAAGCATGAAAGGGAGGAGGGTCAGAGGGAGAAGCAGACTCCCTTCTAGCAGGGAGCCCGATGCGGGACTCGATCCCGGGACTCCAGGATCGTGACCTGAGCCGAAGGCAGTCGCTTAACCAACTGAGCCACCCAGGCGCCCCATGGTTCACTTTCTTCAATGCACCTATTGCTACCAGAAATTAACTTCTTAATTTCTCTCCAACAACAAGACTACCAGCTTCATGAGAACTGGAAAAATGTCTATATTTTACAGCTGTGTCTTTGTAGTCTAGAATGTTCGACATATAATAAACACTTACAAATGCTTAGGTGATGTCTAGATGGATGGATGTGTGAACAGAATATTTAAAGCTGATGCTAAGGTGGGGTGTCTGGAATGGCTGACCAAGGAGCTAAGCAAATTCTCTGCTTTGTGGCAGAGCATGGAGAAAGAGATTCCAGCAGGCATACTAGTGGAGAAGCAAAAAGCATATAGAGTTAACATGTGGCTAAAGGCCAAGTGTGGGCTACATTACCAGAATAGAGTAGGACCTCTGAGTGGCCCAGACAAGAGGAGGAAATCTCCCTCACTTAGGGACCATTGTACATAGTCCACCAGGTGCTAACAAGTAAGGCTGGGACGGGGCAGGAGGACTGAGGGGGACTGGGGAGGCACTAGCCCATCCTTCCCCTCTTTTCTCTCTTATGGAGTAAAAACCTTAAATCACTGGGAGAGAGGCAGGAAACACTGTTGCTTAAATTAAAGGGCTTGACTAAAAAGGGGAAAGAGGGAACTTTTCACAGTAATGAAAGTGTTTTATATCTTGATTTTGGTGATGGTGATGATGTAAAAAATGTTGGGGTTCGGAGTTGACAGCCAAGAAAGAATTCATGTCTTTGGTGCAAAAAGGTGGTTTTATTATAGCACGGGACAGGACCCATGGGCAGAAAGAGCTACACTGGGGTTGTGACAGGTGACTGATTATATACTTCATAAATTGGGAAGAGGTTAGGGATAGCATAAGTCTCTAAGGAATTTTGGAAGCAAAGTTTCCAAGACCTTGAGGGGGCTAGCTATTGTTAGGAAAAGGTCATTTATTACTATCTAATAAAACTCAGTCATGGGGTGCCTGGGTGACTAAGTTGGTTAAGCGTCTGCCTTTGGTTTGGGTAGAGCCCTGCATCAGGCTCCCTGCTCAGCGGGGAGCCTGCTTCTCCCTCTCCCTCTGTTGCTCCCCCTGCTTGTGCTCTCTTGCTCTTGCCCTCATCTCTGTCAAATAAATAAATAAAATCTTTTTAAAAAAACTAAGTCATGAGATCCTTCAGATGTATGTCAGTGGGCCATATGCTTGGAGGATGATTGCCAACATGTATCATGGTGGGGAGAGATAAAGGAAGTTTCCAAAGGAATTTTTAATATGTTAAAGGAGACTTACAGGATCCTGGGGGGTCAGGATAATGTTGAGCTAAGATGGCCTTTTGCCCTTAGCAAAGCATCAACATCGAGGCAGCTAAGTTCCTACAGGAATGTCATTCTGCCTGTTTCAAGGACTAGTCAATGGTCTGTAAGTAGTAAAGAAATTTACTTTTCTTTTTGCCTTTGTTTCCCACATCAGTACACAACTATGTGCATTTACTAAAATCCATATAATGGTACAGTAAAGAGTGAATTTTACTGTTGGTAAGTTCTTTCTTTACAAACCTGACTTTAGAAAAATTTCAACTCTACAAAGTAATTATTATGTCTTTATACTATGAAATTTCACAACTGTTCTAAACTAAGTATCTTTCATGAAAGAGGGAACGGCTGGTTTGGGGGAAGACTGAGGAAGAAGGCTTCCCTCTGTGTGTGTGTGTGTGTGTGTTTCTTTTAGGATGAGGGAACTTAAACAAGTTGGTATGTTGAGGAGGAAGAGCAAATAAAGCTGGAGAAGTTGAAGGTGAAAAAAATGTAGAGGCTACTATATAAGCAAATACAAATTAAAAATAAGACTCTTAATTCTTCCTGTCAAAGAGCTATCTCCATTTTCTACTTTAGAAAAAGTTTTCTACTTTAGAAAACTTGTAAATTCTTTCTCTGTCTCTTTGAAATGTGTATAAGTCAGTTTAAATACGAAATCAGCCAGCTTTACAACCCAGAAATGTCTTTCTCCAGAGCCCAAGAACCAGCTCTTTGAAATGTACTCATCAAGGAAGCTAACCCCACTCGCTACCTCCCAGCCTCACTTCAGTGGGTGTCTTGCTCCCAGTTGTAAAACTACTTCCTGTCACAAGATGCAGCAGGTTTAATTTCCCTTGGATAACTAACACAGAAGAAGATCCTAATTACCAGGTGAATTTAGGATGAATGGTGCTATCAAGTCCTGTACTTGAGGATTGTTTGTTGTTTCTCTAAAGAACATGTATTTAATGTGAGCTGTGGCTGGTATATTCTATAGAAACTCTGTACTTTTCCTTCCTTTCCTTCCTTCCTTCCTTCCTTCCTTCCTTCCTTCCTTCCTTCCTTCCTTCCTTCCTTCCTTCCTTCCTTCCTTCCTTCCTTCCTCCCTCCCTTCTTCTCTCTCCTTTTTTTCCTTCTTCCTTTTGATGAAGGAACAGAAGGCAAGCTGAGGACAAAGCAGAAGCTGACACCCCACAAACCCCACTCCACGAGACATACGTGACATTCCTCAGGCGCTCCTGGCTGCCCTAAAGGAAAAACAAATAGTTAGCTTACAGAGATCACAATCCTGCAAGACGCGAGTCTCCCTCAGTTTACGAAAACCTTAGCAATTTACAAGAACAAAGCATTTCTATCAATGGTCTAGCTTCCAAAAGGGAATGCAAATACAATTAAATGCCCTTATAACCTGCAGCCCATTGACAGATACTTGAAGCAGGCAGAGTGTATTGTTCCTCCAGGAAGTTCCCAACGATTTTCATGTTAATGCCTTGCTAGAGGAAAAAACAACCTGAACTTGACAATGGCAAGGCCTCCGGTATCCTGAGAGTCTGCTTTAAGATATGAAAATCCTTTTGAAACCTCCCTTTTCCTTACCTTCCCCAACCCCATAGTATAGAATCAGCCACGCTTCACAACCCCAGGGCAGCAGCTCTTTCTGCCCACGGGTCCTGTCCCCGGACTTTAATAAACCACCTATCTGCACCAAAGACGTCTCAAGAGTTCCTTCTTGGTAGTGGGCTCTGGACCTCACCCCAACGAATTTCACCTATATTCCCAAACTCCATCATTGTGAGGGGCTAGGATATATTACCAGATAGATTTCTCCTAAAGAAAGTAATATGTTAGGAGAAGATGTGCCTTGAGAATCTGTGGTGATCAGCCCTGAGGTTGCACACAGATATTCAGCAGCAATTTCATCAAACTGAGAAGCTTAAGGTAGGTAAGGACATCTCAGTTCTCCTGCTGACCCTCACTGACATCTGGTGGTGTCACATATAAATGAGAAAGGGTTTCCGGGGGCTACTGGGTGGGGCTGGGAGATCAGGTTTTCCACTAGGTTTTTGCTGAAACTGTCCTGGCTGGGAGGGGGAGGGGCACCTCATTAGTGCTTCTCCTCCCTGTCTCTACTGTCACTGTAGTCGGGTGGCCTTGTTGCCACGGAATGTTGGAGAAAGTTCTGCCTCTCCACTACACCGCCTCTGACACCACGCCAGCAAAAATGAGGAGGGGCCGAAGTCCACGGTTACCGTGGAAACCTGGTGGGGCCACCGGGGGCTGTCTTCCCACTTGATCCTCTCTGACATCATTGCGGGGGGGAGGGAAATCTACTCTCTTCCTTCTGCTTTTGCTGCTTTTACTTTGCTTGTGAGAGTAGAGCGGTTATTATGTGACAGTTTGCTGTCTTGATAGGCTGCCCTTTACCCGCTTCTTTACTGGTGAGATTAGGCTTTTTCTTGAGGTTTGTTTCCTCTGAGCCCCTTAGTGGCTCCACGCTGCCCGCTTGTCTGGTACCGAGGCTGGGATAGGCAGGAAAAAAGGAAAGCTAAAGCACTTGCCATCATGTCATTCCCCAGGTTCTGAGGTCCCAAGATGGTGTGTCGGCCTGTCTCCACCTTTCAGTCTTCTTATGTTTGTTTGGTGTATAACGCCCAAGGTTTTTAGTCCTATTTAAAAGGAGGAATTGGGAAAAGTATGTGTATTCCATCTTCCCGAAGCTGAGCCCAGAAACTGAGTTTTTGTTTCAATCCACTTACATTTTCTTATTTTCACATGATAATGCTTTATTCTTAAATGGGAACGAGATCTGCAACCTTCATAAAAATGTCATGTAAAAAATTAAGAAATATATACAAATTACCATAGAAAGAAGTAAAAGTATTGCCATTAAGAGCTAAGTGTATTTTATAGAATATAAAAAAAAAATGACTAGGAGAGAAAGAAAGAAGTGGTTTTCACCATGACAAGTTGGTCCTTTGAGGCTTAAGTAATTGATCTTCCAGAATGCAATTATTTTTTCATACCGTGTTATTAGTATAACATCCAAATATAACTTTTATGTGTCAAGCTGACTATATAAAGATTTGAAAGTGGAAGCCTTAAAATCTCATGTTCTTTCCAGTTTTCTGTTAATGTGGTAGCACCATATCGGCTTCCTTGCCAGGCCTGTTAGCAAAAAGATGCCTGCACATAGAACCTGACTATTCTAAGGACCCAGGAAAATGAGTCAATTAAGCAATGGCATCATTAGTCATGAAGATGGGGTTCTGAAGCTCTAAAATTTTCCACCAAGGGCTCGTTAGCATTTTTTATGATAGGAGCTGCTGTCAAATGTAGGAGTATTTGGGCATTTAGGTTCCAATATCAGAGAAGCTGCAACAAAGGAGAGAATGAAGATGGGTATGAAGTAAGATGTGCAATGATTAGTATGGTCGCCGGATGGAAATTTTCTATGTCTCATCCTATCACTGACTCTGAGGTCCTGGGTTTTACTTAACCACTGAGAGCCTTGATTGCCTTATTGATAAAATGGGATTGTTACAGTACCTGCCTCAGAGGGTTTCAAGGTGTAAATGCAAGAATGTATTTAAAGTAAACAGTATTTTAGTAAACAGGACATTATTACCCTTCCTACCAAGGGTGGGCAGTGAGAGGTTATCACCATTTTTTATGATGGAAATAAGCTACACTTATTAAATGCCTACTGAGAAAACCAATATTCTAAGCACGCCAACCTTATTGTTGATTTCCTTATAAGGGCAAAACACCACGGAGTAGACGTTATAACTAAGTTAACTAAGGCTCAGAGAGATTAAACAATTTCCCCCTGATTCCTACAGTTAGTATGCAACAGGAACCAAGAAAGAGGAAGGGAGAGGAGAGGAAAATTACAGAAAAGAGTTTAGAATTGGGTCTGTTTATTCTATTTAATATGTGTCAGGTGCATTGCCAGACACTGGGAATAAAAGAGTGAATAAACACTACATTGTCTTCCCTGGAGGGTCTTAGTTTAAAGTGGGAAAACAAGCAAGTGGATCACATAATTATATAATAAGGAATTAGGACCAAAGTCAGCACTAGCCTGAGAATATATAGGAGAGCTGCTTAACTCAATGGAGAAAGCCAGAAGGGTTCCCCAAGGAGATGCCCAGATTGAGATCTGAGATGAAGCAGAAATTTATTGAGCCTTACCCACCATATTTTGCTGTCTGGTGCATTGTTTGGATTTCAGGCTGTAGTTGGGATCTGTACAGCTTTTATGCAGCCCTCAGATTCTAACTGATGTGACAGACTGGTTTGGGAACAATTTGGGACTGGTTGGAATGAAAGTCTCTTCAGGGAAGGATAGATGACTGAGAAAGACCACAAGAAAAAAGACAAATTTTGCTTTTATAAATTCCGCATATAAATGGGATCATACAGTATTTACCATCTTCCTCTGCCCGACTTATTTGACTCAGCATAATGCCCTCAAGGTCCATCCATGTTATCACAAATGGCAGAATCTCCTTTTTTTCTGGCTGAGTAATATTCAATTGTGTGTATGTGTAATATTTGCTTTATCCATTCATCCACCAGTGGACATTTAGGGTGTTTCCATGTCTTGACTATTGCTAATAAAAGCTGAACTCATAGAAATAAGGAATAAAATGGTGGTTGCCAGGAGCTGGAAGATGGGAAATTGGGAGATGTTGATCAAAGTGTATAAACTTCCAGTTGTTAGATGAGTAAGTTCCAGGGATGTGTACAGCGAAGTGACTGTAGTTAACAATACTGTGTTGTATACTTGAAAGTTGCTAAGAGAGTAGATCTTAAGTGTTCTGGTACCACCACCCCCAACATAACTATGGGAGGTGATGGATATGGTAACTAACCTTATTGTGGTCATCATTTCACTATATATACATGTATCAAATCATGGTGTTGTACACCTTAAACTTACACAATGTTATGTGTTATTTATATCTCAATAAACCTAGATGGGGGAAAAAAACAATGATAGGTCAGAAAACAGGTGGGCAGTGGGTGGGGGTTAAGTGGGAGGCAAGAGCCAAAATCAAGCAGACAGTTAGGATCAGGGACATCTGGTGAGAGGCTAGCCATGGTCTAGCCACTATGAATGCATTCAAAGGCAGACCTTGATTTCTGAAAGACTGAGTTGAAGGAAGGCAGTACTCCAGATTTAGGAGAACTAAGATGCAGTTAGGAATTTAGGTTCAAAGTAGGGGTAGAGGAGCAAGACTTAGAGTCATAATGGAAGATTTGAATAAAAATAAATTAGAATAATCAAACATCAAAGTGGCCTGAGGAGACCTCTGAAAATGGTTCGCTATTGGCTTGACCCAGAAAACCCTATGAAATCATGTAAATCAAGAGGTTCAAATCTTCGTGTTCACTTTAAGAACACACGTAAAACTGCCCAGGCCATCAAAGGTATGCACATCCGAAAAGCCACCAAGTGTCTGAAAGGCGTCACTTTACAGAAGCAGTGTGTGCCATTCCGTCGCTACAATGGTGGAGTTGGTAGGTGTGCGCAGGCCAAACAGTGGGGCTGGACACAGGGTCGGTGGCCCAAGAAGATTGCTGAATTTTTACTGCACATGCTTAAAAATGCGGAAAGTAATGCCGAACTTAAGGGTTTAGATGTCAATTCTGTAGTCATTGAGCACATCCTAGTGAACAAAGCCCCCAAAATGCGGTGTAGCATGTACAGGGCTCATGGTCGGATTAACCCATACATGAGCTCTCCCTGCCATATGGAGATGATCCCTACTGAAAAAGAGCAGATTGTTCCTAAACCAGAAGAGAAGGTTGCACAGAAGAAAAAGATATCCCAGAAGAAACCAAAGAAACAAAAACTTATGGCCCGGGAGTAAATTCTGCACAGAATAAATGCAAATAAAAATTAAAAAAAAGAATAATCAAACATCATAATGCAAAGTAAAAGAAAGATAAGAAACTGACTGACTGATGGGTTGAAGAGGGTGTACCCCCCAAAAAAACAAAAACAAAAACAAAACAAAAAACAAACAAAAAACAAAAAAACAAAAAAAACCTACCAGAACAAGGACTCAAAGGAATCAAGTTCCAGATGTCATTCATAAAATTGGAGTCCATGACCCCAAATCTCTTTAGTATCTCAAAAGTGATATCATGGACTCCCGCACTTTTTTTTTCCTTTGGAGAGACATGGGGACGGTTGGGCAGATGGAGAGGGAGACAGAGAATCTTAAGCAGGCTCCACACAGAGCTCGATCTCACAACCCTGAGATCATGACCTGAGCTGAAATCAAGAGTCAGATGCTTAACTGAGTCACCCAGGCACCCCTCCTGCACTTTTTTGTATAGTTTTCCAGAAGAGATGATCTCTTTGCAATGACTTATTCTGGCATTTCGATCATGATTGCCATCAATAGTTCACAATTTGTCAAAACCTCTATATTTTTTTAAAGATTTTATTATTTGTTTATTTACTTATTTAGGAGATTGAGAGAAAGAGAGAGGAAGTACAAGCAGGGGGGAGGGAGAGGGACAAGTAGACTCTCTGCTGAGTGTGGAACCTGATGCAGGGCTTGATCTCATGACCCTGAGATCATGACCTGAGCCAAAATCAAGAGTCAGGTGCTTAACCGACTGAGCCACCCAGGCACCCCCAAACCTTCAAAATTTCCTTTTCCTGCAATTTCCTTCTCCTGCAAAACAGTGCAGCCACATCCAAGTTGAGACTCAAGGCTTATTGGTCACTACAGTTTATCAGACAGTAGTCCTGATTTAGGAGTTTTAAATTAATGGTCTGTCTAGGAAGATACCAGACCTCGAACCATAATAAATATGGGCCAATTTACCTTATTCCAAGGTCAATGTCCTCTGTCAAAATTCTTCACCATGACATATACTCTATAGTCTTTTTCCTAAATCAGTTAAGTTTTGAGTAATTTTTGAATGGTCTCTATTATGTTTAGCTTTTTCTATACCTGTTTGAACTCCTGATTAAATCCAAATTCATAAACTAAGAGTAATTTTAGCCATCTCTTTAAAGGCCTGCAACATTAAATTCTCCTTTAAGTGAGTCCTAAAACTTCCTAAGGTTGATTCATATTAATTTTCTGCACTGTTTTGTTTTTTTTTTAAGATTTTATTTATTTATTCATGAGAGACAGAGAGAGAGAGGCAGAGGGAGAAGCAGGCTCCCAAGGAGCAGGGAGCCCGATGCGGGACTCGATCCCAGGACCCTGGGACCATGACCTGAGCCGAAGGCAGACGCTTAACCATCTGAGCCACCCAGGCGCCCCTGCACTGTTTTTTATTGAAGGTGATGACTTTTATTTAATTGAGGAATAAAGATAGCAAAACCCAGTCTGCTACTACCATTAAAGAATTAAAAAAAAAAAAAAGGATAATCACAACACAAAATAAAAGGGGTATGCCTTTGCTGTTATTAAATATTTCCTCATAATAATTTTCTTGATCATTTAAGAACAAATTATTTTTTCCAAAACAAATTAGTTTTCCAAGTGCAGAATATTAATATAATCACTGGCTTCTCCCTTTTCAGTTGCTACTTTTAATGGTTTCTTTTCACTGCTGTTTGTAAGGTTCTTGATCATGGCACAGCCAATAAATGCAGACATCAGGGTAAATAATATTTTTAGTATGCACAATTGCACATTCAGCTGCCCTGTTTTCATTAGTGATGATATTATTGTGAAGTAAGATGAGATAGCTCACATGAGCATTGCAGATTATTGTAATATTAGGCATGATGCATTCAACATGTTACTGGTAGTAGTAATATTACAGTAACAATAATAATAAAAATAATTTTATAGTTATATACTGTATATTTTTGTCACTGAAGATAAATTAACAAAGCAAAATTAGATTCATTTTTAACTTGAATAATACAAAATAAGGTGGAATAGATGGCTTGTAATTGGCTATAATAAGCGAAGTAATAAAATCACATGAACTTCTCAAGAACTGGTTATTGTTGCTGATGAAATCTAAAAAAGGAAACTGTATAATACTCAACTCAGAAAGAAATATAAATTTAAAAATAATAAATCTAGAGCACTTACATAATATCTCAAAGTAGTTAGAGAAAAATGTCTATCTTCTAGGTGGTAATTAAGAATTATTTGTGAGAAATGTTGGTACTCAAATTGATAGCCAATTAAGTGAGACATGTTGACTAACAAGCTATAGAAATACAAAAAAAATACGCTGTCATTGGAACAAGTTGGTTAAATATGACTGACGTAATGGGTTCTCAGTAAATCCACATACTTCAGGTTTTCCAGTTGGAAACTTAACAAGAATTAACTAAATAATATCGGTGACATTTCAAAATTATCTTTCAAAATGGCTTCCAAAGTGTTAAATGTCCAGAAATAAGATTTATGATAAATATAAGAGATAGACTGCTGGAATTTTAAGCTGGGGTCTCTAGAGTTCTATATTTGCTTCATTGGGGTCAAACCACCTCAGTAATGTGCAAATGTTTGTGTGTATGCCTCAGCACAATGAAAATTTAGGGAAGAGAATATCCCGAACATTTACCAGATCCTTAAGAGTATCTATACAGACAAAATATGAAAACTTACTAATTTAGAGGTTACATATGAAACAAATCAGATATTAACATAAAAGAGAAACTGCAGGAATGCTAAAAACCGAAGAAGAAACTCAGGGAAAATGAAAGAAAATATTAGATTGATAATTAGAAAAATGAGAAAGATAAAGTCAAATTTAAAGGAAGATATATGGTAATACAAATTAGCCTTCATTAAGAATTCTTTTGTCTTACTTTGAAGCAGGACAAAATCTTCTAAGCAGCACTATATTTTAAATATAGGGAATTCTGTTTGAAAAAAGAATTGTCAGATCTTGGAAATAACATTTTTTCAATTATAGAGTTTACAGTGAGCATGGAAACGAATTGGTTAGATTTTTTTCTCTAAGGAAACATGGAAAAATAGCATATTTTAATAATAGAAATAAAAATATAGCCAATTCTGAAATTCTGAAAAGCATTTTTGGTAACTATTTTTATTGTTAAATAATAGATGGGGTCTGAATTTAGAGCTGAAAACAAATATACTGAGTAATATTGTCGAGTTAAAATTGGAGAGTTTTCAAATGACATATTTCATGTTTTATCTTTCAGTGCTTTGAAACTTTCTTTAAAATACATCAATCATACAAGTTTTACTATTGTCATCCAAAGTAGGTTTAGCAATTATGCTTCAAGAATATTCCCAGGCTAGATTCTAAAGACTGGCAGTTTCCATCTCTCTAGGAGAAAATGTAACACTGATACTATGATCTTAATGTCTTGAAAACAGAGACCATCTTTTATATAAGCAGATCAAATATTCATCCGATGTAATCTGAAAACCCCTTATGAAATTTATCCATCCTCCTATTTCAATTCCCCTAAACATGATACTTCCAGATTAAAGCTTGCTGTAAGAAATTACATAATTAACAATGGATCTGATGACATGATTTCTTGTCTCCTTTTGCAACAAAATTTGGTTGTAAGCAAAAGAAATTGCCAGCAGCAATGTCCACAGAGCCAAACTGTGGAAAGAGCCAAGATGTCCATCGACAGATGAATGGATAAAGAAGATGTAGTATATATATACAATGGAATATTATGGAGCCATCAAAAAAAATGAAATCTTGCCATTTGCAATGATGTGGATGGAACTGGAGGGTGTTATGCTGAGCGAAATAAGTCACTCAGAGAAAGACATGTATCATATGACCTCACTGATATGAGGAATTCTTAATCTCAGGAAACAAACTGAGGGTTGCTGGAGTGGTGGGGGGTGGGAGGGATGGGGTGGCTGGGTGATAGACATTGGGGAGGGTATGTGCTATGGTGAGCGCTGTGAATTGTGCAAGACTGTTGAATCACAGATCTGTACCTCTGAAACAAATAATACATTATATGTTAAAAAAAAGAAGAAGATAGCAGGAGGGGAAGAATGAAGGGCGGGAAATCGGAGGGGGAGACGAACCATGAGAGACTATGGACTGTGAAAAACAAACTGAGGGTTCTAGAGGGGAGGGGTGAGGGGATGGGTTAGCCTGGTGATGGGTATTAAAGAGGGCACGTTCTGCATGGAGCACTGGGTGTTATACACAAACAATGAATCATGGAACACTACATCAAAAACTAATGATGTAATGTATGGTGATTAACATAACATAATAATAAAAAAATGTGAATGCCACTGAACAATTAAAATGGTTAAAACGGTAAAAAGAAAAAAAAAAGAAATTGCCTCCTGCTTTCTTTAGGGAAAAAAAAGAAATTTATTGGAAATATAAAATTGATGATACAGTAGAAAACCAGGAAAAATGATCAAAATTTAAGTAGTGATAAAAAGTTGAAACAGCACAATGCTTTTTATTTAGAAAAAAAAATCAGTAATTGTCTAGCTGGGATACCACACCAACTGTAGGATACTGCTCCTTTATCTTTGCTTCCCAGGAAGGAGCATCAGACAAGACTAGTTCCTGTGCTTAAGTCCTGTCTATAAGGATACAGGGATAAGTCGGATTTGCCAATACTACCATAGTGCAAAGTGAGGAATCACTTGTACAGTCCGTGTATAGTCAGCAAAACAGGATTGACTCTTGGCCTTTCAAACAGGACAGTATTTAGGACAGGAATTTAGGTGCTTAAGGAGCCACCAGAGAGCATGAGCTGAGAATGTGGGGAAACTGTCTAGCTTTCACATTTACTTCCATCCTTCAGACACGTAAGACAGACCAAATATCTCAAGGTCAGGAATGACAGCTGCCTGAAGTGTTTGGGTAGATAATTTGGGGTGGAATTCTTAGATGATGTTCTTAAAAACAATATTTGCTGAAGCTCATTGTTGACCTGCTGCTACTGTATGAGGGAAAAGAGCTTCGGGTTCCTTTCAGCTTTCTAAATTTTGTGTAGCACATCATTGTTAGAATACAGGCAGAACTCTGCTGGAAAGGGGTTCTGGACAATGTAGTTCTCAAATATCCAGGCTTTGTGGTAAATAGAAGAGCCTAGAAGAGGGAAAAGATAAATCTTGGGCACAAAGAGCAACTCAGCCCACCTTCACATGGTCAAACCCCGTAACTGGGAATTTCCTCAACGTAGAAGTGGAAGTTGCATTTGGCCAGCCAAAAAAAAAAAAAAAAAAGGCAATATGCTTACCACTAATCAAATTCAAATTTCCCTGAGAGATATTTATCACATCATTATCAAAATAAATATAAAAAACAAAGTTAAATTAATAGGATGTTTGGGGGAGGGAGCCCAACCTTCAGGCGGCAGCCGAAAAGCTCAAGATACTAGGTATGCAATTGAGTCCCTAAGAGGGACAGATGAAGAGCTGGTTGTTTTTACGTATTTACTCAGTGCTGAGCCAGAGGGAACAGTTGCTCAGAGTGATTGTGCACCCAACTAACACCACCTTTTTCTGTGTGGTCCCAGGTGACTCATGAATGTGAAGCCATCATCAGCAAAAACTAGGTGATTTGGGAGCCATTCCCTGGAGTGGCTTCTGTAATACTTGGAGTGCTGGATGTTGGGAGCCTGCTTCCAGAAAGAAGCTGGAGACTTGGTTTTGCTGTTGGAATGAGCGTGGGGGGTTGGAGGAAGCAGCTGGGAAGCTGCCCGCCGGCTCTGTCAGGCTCCCTGGAGAATCCCAGTCAGCTCCCACATGAAGGCTGATCAGAAGCCGAATCCCAGGCAGCAGGTGGGAGGATTGTAGTCAGATCCCTTCCAGGGAACAACTGGGAGGTGGACGTTTTCTCTTTTCTCTCTGCACTGGGCACAGGGTGGATATCGACAGCAAGTGTTTGCATGCCCCTTTGAAAACGACATTTTGTTGTTGTTGTTCAAGATGGATCTGTGGGACTTGTAAATGCTGAGCCCCATTGGCTATCCAAGCTAGGTAATTTGAGGGATCATTCCTCAGGTGGCAACTTCAAAGTTTGGGGTGTTAGGTATGTGGACAAGCTCCTCTCAGGGAGAAACTGGAAACTTGGTTTTACTGTTGGAGTAAGCCTGGGGAGACAGAGGGGGAAGAGCCTCCCAGGAGGATCCCAGTCAGCACCTACATGCAGGTTAGTTAGAAGCTGGTCCCTTCTGCAGCAGTTGGGAAAATATGCAGTCAAACCCCTTCTCAGGAGAAACTGGTTGATGATGCGTGTTTTTGCCTGCTCCTCCGTGCTGAGCCCTGGTGCGTAGCCAGGCGGAGTACTTGTGTGCCTATTTGAAACCTGCTTCTTTGTTTGCTATAAAGTCCTCTGGGACTTTTGAATACAAACCCCATTGACTATCAGAGCTAGGTGATTTGGAGGCCTGTTTCTCATTTCTCATGTGGCAGATGTAAAAGTTGGGGTGTTAGATGTGCAGACACGCTCTTCCCAGGGAATGCTGGCAGGTTCCTTTTTGTACTGGAGTGAGCAAGCAGGAGAAGATGGGGAGAACTGCCCACTGGTTCTTTCAGGCTCTCAGGAGGATCCCAGTTCACCTAAAATGCAGGCTGATTAGAAGTTGGACCCTCAGGCAGCCGCTGGTAGAGGATGCTGTCAAACCTCCTCCCAGAGAAAAACTGGGAGGTGGGTGATTTTGCTTGTTTTCTCTGCACTGAGGCCAGGGGGCTAGCTGTAGGGAGTGCTCACGTGCCCATTGAACAACTGCTTCTAGATTTGCTGTAGTTCTATGGGACTCATTACGGAAAGTCCCAATGGCTCTCACAGCTAAGTGATTTGGGGGCCATTCTTCAGGTGACAGCCTTAAAAGCTGGGGTGCTATATGTGTGGTCCAAACTCTCCTCTCCTCAAGGAGAAGTTAGAACTCGGGGGTTCCCTCCTGATTGTAAGACACTGCGCCTTGGATGGAGTTTATGGTGAGCATGCATCTCAGCCTTTCCTAACGGTTTAGATGACTCAATATAGGAGTCCCTCAACTGGTTTCTGGATTTCTCTCTGTGTGTAGCTGTATATTTGGTGCATTTGTGGGAGGAGAGAGATTCTGGAGCTTCCTATATCGCTATCTTGGTGACGTTCCCTAAATTTTTTTAAATTTCACAAAAATAGAATATAAAGTCACAAATTAAAAGGCAAAACTTCCTTTTTCCTTGAGAACTCATCAAGTTAGTGTTATAAGTACAGATGGTCTATTTTTTCTTCACTGAGTTAATAAAAATACAATTATTAAATGATATAAAGGCAAACAACTTTGTTTTAAGAGGTAATTTCATTTCTAAACTTGTTGGCATTTAACCAGACTTTCTTAACTAAAGCACTGACAAAAAGACACCCTTGTATTTCATAGATCCTTTGCATCAAAACTTTCATCTCATATTTTCTCTTAAATTGGTCATGACTGTAATAAAATTGTTATCAACAGACAACAAACAAATTACAACTGTCCCCAAAATAAGATAACTGAGGTTGAACTCTAATTAACTTCTGTGGTGTATTATTCATATACAGTGGTTAAATTTAAATGAATTATTGATTAGTTAAATGAATTATGCATTTATCTCTGAATCAAATCCTCAATTGCTTATGTTTAAATTTTGTAATTCTAATTTTTTCTAGAAATGTCATTTTCTTATAACAAAATATGACAAATTTAACCTGATAAGAATAAGTTTGTCTGTTTTTCTAAGAGAATTAACCTCAACATTTAAAAATAAAAAAACAGCTTTCAATTTGCCTTTTGGCTACTGAAGAAATGAGGGAGATACAAAATGGTCATTATTCAAACACAAAGGTAAAGGGAGAAGTAATTATAAAAGATAATTACTTAAATTCTCTTCTTTAAGTCAGATTATTTTCTTCTAAATAGGATTCTGAGATAATACCAATTTATTCCTATTTTTTCCCTAAAGACTAGTCATCCAGACTTTATCTTTTACCCACACACTTAGAAATCTAATTCACCCCCAAGTTAACATGTTACTTAACATATCTTTCAAACACATGTTCACAAGTGTGCATAATGTGGCTCATTAGCATAATCCACCTGCTTATGACATTTGGCAGTTCAGTAGCAAGTGATAAAAATCCATTTAGGGTCAAAAGAAATTCATGATCCATAAGCAATACCTCAAAAGCACTTGAACCTATATATCAAGCTCTTTTTTTTTTAAGACTCTATTTATTTATTTATTTGACAGAGAGACACAGCAAGAGAGGGAACACAAGCAGGGGGAGTGGGAGAGGGAGAAGCAGGCTTCCCACAGAGCAGGGAGCCTGATGTGGGGCTTGATCCCTGGACCCTGGGATCATGACCTGAGCCGAAGGCAGATGCTTAATGACTGAGCCACCCAGGTGCCCCTATATATCAAGCTCTTTACATGCTTAGTCTTAATTATTAATTTATCCTCCAATTTCCGGAGTGTTTATCACTATCTAAAAATATGTAAACACATGTATTACTAGGCATTGCTTCCCATTTTTTGTCATATTAACCTTCTGTCTCCTGGTATCATCTTTCCCACATTTTCTGTTGCCAGTGTTGCCATAGATATGAATGCCACCCAGAAGTGCAGAAGTTCTCACCCTAGAGACACAAGTTCCCACCATATTAGAAATGACTTGGTTTTTAACAAGGCTGTCAATCCATAGTCACAATCTGTGAGCAACTTATTGAATACATGGGGATGAACATGTTTTCTGATTAATAAATCATAAATATTAAATTTTTCTCAAAAATCCTCTAATCAGAAAACCATTAATCTCCCTTTTTCACAGTTACCAGTAATAAAATACCAAGCACATCAATTAGTTTAAATATGTGGCTTCCCAACCTGTCTCACTAAGTCCTTCTCTCTTAGCCCCTTTCCACCTAATGTTTACTTCTATTAGTGAGCAGTGTAAGATAGGGGTCCAATTTCGTTTTTCTGCATGTGGTTATCCAATTTTCCCACACCATTTGTTGAAGAAACTATCCTTTCCTCATTGAGTGTCATTGCTCCTTTGTCAAATATTAGTTGGCAATATATGTGGAGGGTCCTTTCTGGGCTCTTTATTCTGTTCCATTCGTCTATATTTCTATCTTTATGCCAGTACCATACTGTTTTAATTACTATCACTCTGTGGTATAGTTCAAAACCAGGCAGTATGATGTCTCCAGTTTTGTTCTTCTTTCTCAGGATTGCTTTGGCTATTCAAGGACTTTCACAGTTCCATCAAATTTCAGGATTGTTTTTCTATTTTTGTGAAAAATGCCATTGAAATTTTAGTAGAAATTGTACTGAATCTATAGATGGCTTTGGGTAGTATGGACATTTAAAAATAGTCATTCTTCTGTCCCATGAACACAGGATATCTTTCTATGTTTCTGTGTTCTTCAATTTCTTTCATCAAAGTTTTATAGTTTCCATTGAATAGATATTTCGCTTCTTTGGTTAAATATAATTCTGAGTATTTCTCAGCACAGTAGGAGAGAGGGAACATCCTTAGCCTGATAAAAACATCCACGAAGAACAGATAGCTAAAGTAATACTTCATGTTGAGAGAATCGATTCTTTCTCCCTATGATCAGAACAAGGCCAGGATATTCTCTTTCATCACTTTTATTCAACAACACAATTTGAAGTCCTAGCTGGTACAATAAGAAAAGAAAAAACAAAACAAAACAAAACAAAATGGCATACAGTTTAGAAAGGGAGAAATAAAACTTCCTCTAATAGCAATGACATAGTTGTCTTTATAGAAAACTCCAAAAAATCTACTAAAACTCTCCTGGAAATATGCAAGTATAGCAAGTTAAGAGGATTCAAAGTCCATACACAGGGTCAATTGTTTTCCTATATACCAGCAATAAACAATTGGTATTTAAATTTTAGTAAACAGTGTTATTTACAATAGCACCAAGAAAAAGAAAACACTTAGGTATAAATATAACAAAATAAAATAAAATAAATATGTAATATAACAAAATACATAAAGGTTCTATGTGCAGAAAAATATAAAACTGATGAAAGTAATCAAAGAATATCTGAATAAATGGAAATATATTCCATGACCATGTACTGGAAGACTCAATGCTATTAAGATGTCAGTTCTTCCCAACCTGATACACAGGATGCCAATCAAAATCTTAGTAAGTTACTTTGATTAAAAAATTTATATGGAAGGGCAAAGAACCCAGAGTAGCTACACAATACTAAAAAGAATAAGGATGGAAAACTCATATTCTGCACTATCTATTGATTGATATTGGCAAAAGAATAGATACATATCAATGAAACAGAATAGAGACCCCCAAACAACCCACACTAATATAGTCAACTAAGCTTTAACAGAGGCAATTAAATGTAGAAATGATAGGCTTTTTAACAAACAGTGCTGGAACAAAAAAAAATGAACCTAGATGCTGTCTTTACATCTTATCCCATTTTTAATTCAAAATGGATTATGAAGCTAAATGTAAAGATTCAAAACTATAAAACTTCTAGAAAAAAAAAAACAGGAGAAAATCTGCATGACCTTAGATTTGGTGATGCATTTTTTTTTGTGATGTATTTTTATATACAACATCAAAGCATTATCTCTGAAAGAAAAAAATCAAATAATGGGACTTTATTAAAATGAAAAGCTTCTGCTCTGCAAAAGTTACTATTAAAGGAGTGAAAGACAAGGCATGGATTGAGAAACACACCCAAAATATACAAAAAAAAACCTCAAAACCCAACAATAAGAAGACACCCCATTAAAAATCAACAAAAGACCTAGACAAACACCTCATCAAAGAAGATACACACATGGCATGTAAACATCGTGAGATGCTCAGTATCATTTGTCAATAGGGAAATGCATATAAGAAAAAATGATTACATACCACTACAGACCTATTAGAATAGCTAAAAACCAGGGACGCCTGGGTGGCTCAGTCGTTAAGCATCTGTCTTCGTCTCTGGTCATGATCCCAGGGTCCTGGGATCGAGCCCCGCATCGGGCTCCCTGCTCCGCGGGAAGCCTGCTTCTCCCTCTGCCTCTGCCTGCCGCTTCCACAGCTTGTGCGCACTCTCTCTCTGACAAATAAATAGATAAATAAAATCTTAAAAAAAAAGAATAGCTAAAAAACAAAATAAGTCTGACAAAACCAATTGCTAGTGAGGTTATGGAACAACAGGTATCATCATTAACTGCTGGTGGGGATGCAAATCGATACAGCCACTTTAGGAGACAGAGATTTGTTACAAATCTCAACACAATTTTACCACACAATCCAGCAACTGCACTCCTAGGGGCCTTCTCCAACTGCTTGAAACACTTGTATCCTCACAAAAACCCACCAGTGAATGTTTATAGTAGCTTTATTCATGAATGCCAAAACTTGGAAGCAATCAAGATATACCTAAATAGAAGAGTGGATAATCAGTTCTGGTACAGAATGGAGTACCACTGGGTAATAGAAGGGAAGGAGGTTGCAAGCCAAGCAGACTGCAAAGACATGATTGAATCTTTATTTTGTTTTTAATTGTGGTAAGGACCTTTAACTTGAGATTATCCACTTATTTAAGTGTATAATACAATATTGTTAACTGTAGGCACTGTGTTGTAGAGCAGTTCTTTAAAACTTACTGGCCTTGCATAACTGAAACTTTAGACCCATTGAACTATTTCCCCCTCCCCCAGCCCCTGGCAACCACCATTCTACTCTCTGCTTCTATGAATCTATTTCAATAAGTGGAATCAGTATTTTTCCATCTGTAACTGGTTTATTTCATTTAGTATACTGTCCTCCAAGATGTTGCTACATATGCCAGGATTTCTTTCTTTTTAAGGCAGAATAGTGACCCCTGAACAATATGAGGGTTAGGTGCAGGTGAAAATCTGTGTATAACTTTTGACTCCCTTAAAACTTAACAGCTAATAATAGCTTACTATTGACCCAGAAGCCTTACTGATAGCATAACAGTTGATTAACGCATATTTTGTGTTTTATTTATTATATACTGTATTTGCACAATAAAGTAAGCTGAAGAAAAGAAAATGTTATTAAGGTAATCGTAAAGAAAAATACATTTACAGTGCTGAACTGTATTTATTTTAAAAAATAATCCACATGTAAGTGGACCTCCACAGTTCAAACGTATGTTGTTCTAAGCTCAACTTTATATTCCTTTTATCTGTCAATGGCCATTTAGGTGGTTTCCATATTTTGGCTGCTGTGAATAATGTCGCAATGAACATGGGGTGCAAATATATCTCCCATGTCCTGACTTCAGTTCTTTTGGACATATATCTGGAAGTGAAATTGTGAGATCATTCAGTAGTTCTGTTTGTAATTTCTTGAGTTACTTCCAAACTGTTTTCCATAGCAGCTGTGCATGTTACATTCCCATCAACAGTAAACAAGGGTTCTAATTTCTCCACCATAAATGCCTATCTCTAAGTGAAAAACGCCAGTTTGAAAAGGCTACGCACTGTATGACTCAATTTATATGGCATTCTAGGAAAGGTAAAACTGTAGAAATGGTAAATAAATGTGTGGTTGTTGGGGCTTTAGGGGAGACAGGAGGGTGGGGTAGGTGAAACACAGGGAATTGTTTAGGATAGTGAAACTATTCTGCTTGACACTATGCATATGTCAAACCCCACAGAAACAGAACTTTACAGCACAAAGAGTAAACCTTAATATATGCAAATATTTAAAGTGTTTAGGAGGTTGAGGGAACGCCAGTATTGAATGAAGACTATGACAGAAGAATCTAACTGTATTAAAAATGTATGAAACAGTGTCACTAAAGAAAGTGATGGAGAAAGGTGCTGACCTAAGCAACATTGGAAGTGAATAGAGTCTATAAAACTCAAAGTGAAAGGTACATTAACACTTCAGTTGAAAGAGTTGTTTCACATGGGGTACAGGTTAATAATTCTGACAATGCATCACATATATACTTGAACTGAACAATGAAGTAAATAGATGGAGGTTGGTGGGAGCTAGGTTTCTCACTATTGGAGTGGGATGTCACAGGAAGAAGCAAAGGAAGAAGGCTTAGAGTTGGGAATATCACTATGAACTCATTCAGCATAATGCAGATAGAGATGGATATATATCTAGAAATATTTAGAACTATGTATTTATACAGAAGTTAGTATAAAAATGTATATATTTCCTTTCTGTTGGGAAATGTCGTAAAAGATGTGACCCCCCAGTTGACCTGTGAGTTAGACCCAGATACTTGGAGGCTCCTTACTCCCTGCCCTGTCCTCAGAATGTGGGTTCCACTTGACTTCCAACTCCAGCTCCAAGGACATAGCCTTGAGATGGTGATGTGGTGTTGAAAATATCTGCATGGTATACATGACTGAGCCCAGTTAGGGCCTCTTTATAAACTTCTACAATTTGGAGGGCAGGTATGGGGATCCATTCATCTTGCTGGCACCCAAGACAAGCCTCATATGTAAGTTCCCTTTGCTGATTAAAACTGCCACCTACAACCCTGGAGTGGCCTGCCTCTTCTGTCTTTGGTTTCAGGTTACACCTGGGAAGCTCCTCAGAGGATTGAGAACCGACACTTTCTCTGTCAGCTGAGAGGTCAAGCAAAACACCTCAGTGACAATGAACAATCTGACATCCAGATCTTGGTTTCTAATGGCATTTCCAATCAAATGAATCAATGCTCCTTGTGGAAATAAATGATTCTAGGGAAGGGTAAGGTATATATAAGATGAGCCTGGAGTATCTTCTAGCCTGAAACAAAGGAGGTACTTTGAGAATAAAAAGGAAAAAAAAAAAAAAAACCCACAAGACTGGTGGTATGCCAAAGGAACTCAGGTGCCAACTGAAAGAGCCTCCAATGGCCAAAGATAGAATAATTTGACTAACAAAATAAATGAAATAGTATTGGATCATAATCCAAAGTATAAAATAAATATCCATGAGTCCTTATTGGTATAAATAAATGATTGAATAAATAAACAAATTGAGGAGAAGAGACAAATCTCCTAAACAGAAGTATTCCAAATAATTTAAGTATTCCACCCTCAAAAGAGGTGGAGCATATCTCCTAAATCCCTGAGGATGGGATGTACATACGACTTCCACACAAAAAATACAGTATTCTCCTTTAAAGGGAGAAACAAAGAAAGAGTAACATTATAGTGGAGAATCCTGACAAACACTACCTCAACCAGAGGATCAAGATCAACATGAACAGTGATAAGTCATGTTAATTGTATGCACCCTTCATAAAATGGTATCTCTGTGGATTTCCTTGCAAACACTTATAAACCCAATTCAATCACAAGAAAACCATCAACAATTCCCAACTAAGGGACATTTTACAAAATACCTGACCATTATTTCTCAAAACTGTCAAGGTCATAAAAACAGAAAAAGTCTGAGAAACCAGGAGGAAGCCAAGGAGATATGAAGACCTATTGTTACATTGTGTCCTGGATGGCATCTTTGAATAGAAAGAGGACAGATATGGGGTGCCTGTCTGGCTCAGTCATTGAAGTGTTTGACTCTTAATCTTGGGGCTGTAAATTCAAGCCCTATGCTGGGTGTAGAGACACTTAAAAATATTCTTAAAATTAAAAAAAAAGAAAAGAAAAAGAGGGCAGATATAAACAAAGGACATTTGAATAAGGTATGGGCTTTAGTTAATAATAATGTACTAATATTATCTTAATACTTGTGCCCAATATACCACACAAATGTAGGAGGTTAGTAAGATGAGAAACTGGGTTTTTGATATAGCAGATGGGACCATCCATACTATCACTGACACTGTTCTGTAAATCTAAGCCTAAATGTTTATTAAAAAATAAGACTAAAACATGATTAATGTTAGAATAATAAATTGCCATATGAATCATTCAGTAAAATAAATTACTTTTCCTTTGAATTCTGCTGAGTAGGTTATTTGCCTGATTCAAGTGCAGTGGCCTGACAATCTACTTTGTAGAATTTATTCTGAGAACAAGAATTATATAAAGGGCAAATCTTCAAGAGGATGAAAAGGAAAAAAAAATCTAAGCAATACAGATGGGTGAACCAATTTAGAACCAAGAAAGACTGACCTGTTCTGTACTCAGAATTCAAATTAGCTCTAAGATCCAGTCAAGAAGAACAGTGATGGAGAATTCTGTGATTTCTATGTGCCCAAAAAATCAAGAAATAGTACTGAGGTGATTTGAATACACCAGTGTTACAATATTGCTAAAGAGGAAAGACGGGTATGAATATAGCTAAGAATGAGCGTTTGGAAGCAGAGAACCAAAGAATTAAAATATGAAGTTGGGAGAAATTAAGCAGACTAGTTGCTAAAAATGGAGAATTTTACTGGGAGCTCTGAGTAGCAACCTATATGCTTTTACATCTAAAAGTGCTATTTGAGCCCAATGCAAAGCAATCAATCAATCAATCAGAATGATACTTGTTTACCTTATCTTTTGGTCAACATCAGGATCAGAAAGTATTATCATGATGGAGAATGAATAAAATGAAGGAAAAAAAAAAGAGTCCAAGAGGAAATGCATCAGGAAAAGAGAAGAAATTGGAGCATATGAAAAAGGAAATTGTAAATCCAGAGGACAGATCACAGAGTTCTTTAGCATCTTCAGAAGAGGACACAATTTTTTAGATGTGGGGAATAAATAAAGAAAGTGATAATCCTTAAGTAAGAGCAAAAATGGCATAGAAGGGACCTGGATGGAACCACAGGCGATACAATGCAGGGGGAGCAAAGGCAAATGAAATAGATGAACGAAATAGGTGAATGAAATGAAATGAAATGAAACAGAGCTTTTAATTCATCATTGGATTTATCTAGATTGCAAAAGGAAAAACGTGTGCAGAAAGTGTAGTATAGTAATTTAAATACTGGTATAGAACATATGCTTAAACATATGTCAGGGTAGAGGACAAAGAAATGAAAATAGAAAAACACTAGTTATGGAAAGTAAATAATGAAAAAGGAACAACAGATACAACTGGTCTTTGAGAAAGATCAAGAAAATGTTTCCAAAGCAGAGAAATTTGTTATGTTTATCAAGAAATTTGTGGGAAGTTTACCTTCCCCTTAATTATTATCATACATTTTTAAATGTTCTGATTTCAAGGTATAGCTTAAACTCATTTTTAAAGGCAGGGATAAATACACTAAATGACTATAACTTAATAGCAAAGTCTGACCAAAAAAGCCCAAAATGGATTCAAGTATATATAAATCAAGTGTATATAACATATTACAAACCAAGTATATATATTCAACATATACAAGTATAAAATATATATACAATATATATACTTGGTATATATACTCTATATATACATATATACAAGTATAGAGTATATATACTCTATATATACAAGCATAAAGCATATACACACACACATATACACACACACACATAAATATACACGTATATATATGATGCTTGGCTTATTTTATGTATGTATCATATATATGTGTGTAAATGCATATATACATTCCAACACAAAATATTGGCAGATTTTTAAAAAAATACAATAATAAAATAACATATCATTCAGCAAAAGTTCATTGGCTGGTTTAGGACCAATTTTTTTTTTTTTTCCTATCAAGGACAATTAGAATATCTAGGAGAAAACCTGAAAAGAAATGTTTGAAGTTCAGTGAAACCTGAGGGCCTGGAATCCTGAGGTGAAAGAAAACCCAGAGGGCAAAGTGTTGTATTTGGAATTGCTTTTCTTCTCGGGGAATTTAATGCTGTGAAATTAGCAACTGAGAGAAGAAGAGTATAAACAGGACTTTTAGCAGCCTTATGGAGCTGCTGGGAAAAAAATAGAATGTTCAAAATTGCTAAGTAGGAGGTACCATGAGAAAGATGCCAGGCTTTCAGTAGGGCCTCCCCAGGAATTGTGCACTAAGAATAAGGGAGAAACTGAAATAGACCAGCCCTCAAGACTGAAGTTAATGTTCAACTCCCTTCAATCACTGATTTTTTTTTTTTTAGAATTAAATTAATATTTGTTTTCCGTTTTTTGCTATTACAGTGTTGCTAGGAACATTCTTATATATACTTCCTAAGAAGCATGTTCAGTAGTTTTCCCAAGCCATTGTATCAGGGCTCTGGAAAGAAAAAAATTTATATTTTGAGATGAGTTTTATTTTTTTATTTTTAATTTTTATTTTTATATAGTGTATTATTTGTTTCAGGGGTACAGGTCTGTGATTCATCAGTCTTACACAACTCACAGTGTTCACCATAGCACATACTCTCCCCAGTGTCCATCACCCAGTCACCCCATCCCTCCAACCCCCCTCCACTCCAGCAACCCTCAGTTTGTTTCCTGAGATTAAGAGTCTCTGATGGTTTGTTTCCCACTCTGGTTTTGTCTTGTTTCATTTTCCCTCCCTTACCCTATGATCCTCTGTCTTGTTTCTCAAATTCCTCATATCAGTGAGATCATATGATACCTGTCTTTCTCTGATTGACTTATTTCGCTTAGCATAATACCCTCTAGTTCCATCCACATCATTGCAAATGGCAAGATTTCATTTTTTTTATGGCTGAATAATATTCCATTGTATATATATATATATATACCACATCTTCTTTATCCATTCATCTGTTGATGGACATCTTGGCTCTTTCCATAGTTTGGCTATTGTGGACATTGCTGCTATAAACATCAGGGTGCATGTGCCCCTTCAGATCCCTACATTTGTATCTTTGGGGTAAATACCCAGTAGTGCAATTGCTGGGTCATAGGGTAGCTCTATTTTCAACTTTTTGAGGAACCTCCATACTGTTTTCCAGAGTGGCTGCACCAGCTTGCATTCCCACCAACAGTGTAGGAGGGTTCCCCTTTCTTCACATCCTCACCAACATCTGTCATTTCCTGACTTGTCAATTTTAGCCATTCCGAATGGTGTGAGGTGGTATCTCATTGAGGTTTTGATTTGGATTTCCCTGATGCTGAGGGATTTTGAGCACTTTTTCATGTGTCTGTTGGCCATTTGGATGTCTTCTTTGCAGAAATGTCTGTTCATGTCTTCTGCCCATTTCTTGATTGGATTATTTGTTCTTTGGGTGTTGAGTTTGATAAGTTCTTTATAGATTTTGGATACTAGCCCTTTATCTGATATGTCATTTGCAAATATCTTCTCCCATTCTGTTGGTTGTCTTTTGGTTTTGTTGACTGTTTCCTTTGCTGTGCAAATGGGTTAGGTTGGTTTGACCCTATTCTTATTGTCCTTGGTGTCCAGAAACAAAAATAAATCCTGTTTGTAGGAAAGTAACACCCATAGTCTCAATTTATCTCTGCAATTTTTCATGAACATTATGTGGCATTCAGTAAAAAATGCTCAGGCATGCAAAAGAAAAGAAAAGTAATCATATCCTGTTTCCCTCTCTGTGGCGGCCATGGAGTTGGGCCACCCTGCTCTCCCCTTGAGAGCAGTCTGCAGAAAACAGAGCTGACTGACAGCATCCAACAGCCAAGCCTATAGAGCTTGAGGTGTTGCATCAAGGACACACTTTCCCCGGGCTGTTGCCAGCGATAACTGAGCCTGACAGGTATATTAGAACTGGGACATTTCTGCCTGATAGACAGGACAACTTTTGCACCCAAACTTTTTTCAGTCAAGAATTGATGGATGAGCAAAAGATTTCTAAGCACAAAAGGAAAATATTGTATTATCATCTTATAGTTAGCACTTCTTCACACAATGTTTTGTGATCAAAACCTAGACCTCCCAATTTGCTCAAAGAATGTGTGACCATATTCTTTTATTTTTATAGTTTGTCCTCCAAACTTTACTAGATACTGTTTATAGATGGTCAGAGGCTAAAGGCAGGCATGCATACAAAGGTGACGAGAAGGAAATTGAAGATGGAGAAATTGAAAAACAATTAGTAGATTGACCATTCTAACTAGGGTTTCTAAATCTGAAAATGAAAATGTTTTGTAATTATGGAGCAGAAGTGGTTACCATCTGTTCAACAAAGTTATAAGGAGTCAACAATTTCAAAGGTGTTGAATTTTGATGATACAAATACAAGGAGAATTTGAGGCAAATGTAAACTAGAATCTATTAGAGACTCATTTGAAATCTTAAATAAATATTTATAAGATGGATATATCCCAACTGAAAAGTATTAATTACATAAAAGTCATCTTTAATGTTAAAACAAGGTGATGTAGAATAAAACTTTGGATGCATGATTAATTCTTATCAGAATTTCCAGGAAAGTTGGTTGCACTCTATTCTTACTTCTGTAAATTACTCTAAAATAACTTAAAATATAAAAACAAAAGGTCCTTTGGATCTAAGTGGTAGATGTGGATGGCTATTTTTACCATCATAATTGAAGGTTAATACATCCATCTACAGTTAACTAATCGCCCTACTCTTTTTTACATTTTATCCGGAGGTCAGCTCCATCAAAATATGTATTCAGTTTCCAAACAGGCTAAAATAATTCTCATTATGTTCGAGTAAACTGTAGTGGAATATCCACATTCTGATAATTCTCAGTGCATTTATTCTATTTCTGAGTTTCCTGGAAATTTGTGTAAGTGGATTTCAATCTCAACTACAGGACATAGGATATTCTACAAGTATTAATTGGCACATTCCAGACAAATTTAAAAATCTTGCTGGTTCCCATGAATTGGTGACAAATGATGTAGACAAGGCTGACAGGAAAATTCCTTGGTATTCAGGCAGCATAACATTTATGAGGCCTGAATTTCACCCCACAAAGGAGAGAAATATAATAGAATCATCTTCATCTTCGGTGTGCATATCCAAAACTTTAATATTGGGTGAATCTTTTAATTCATCTCTGAATGAATCTTTGAACACACACACACACACACACACACACACATGAGTAGGGACTGGAAGAGAGTTTAACTTATTAAGATTTTCTGTTATTGACATTTCATCAAGGGTGAACTGTCTTACCAAGACCAATTTTCCCCCAAGAACAATTAGAAAATTTAGGGGGGAAATGTAAAAAAAAGATTTGTTTGAAATCAACCCAAGACTTCAATGGCAAAGAGCTTGGAGAATAGGAAAGAAAGCCCAGAGTGGTGAGACATAATTTACCAAAATTGACACAATTCTTCTATCTAAAAGGAAACTGAATTTGTAATTAGAACTCTTCCCACAAAGAAAATTTCAGGTCAAGATTACTTCACTAATGAAGTCTATAAAACTTTTGAAGTATAAATGATATCTAAATTATAACTCCTTCAGAAAAAAGAAAAAGAGGGACATCCTTTACTCATTTTATCAGAATAGCATAAACTTGTGATCTTAACTATAAAGGGCATTTCTAAGAAAGCAAAATGTAAACCAATGTCCCTCATGAATATTGGCACAAAAAGTCCTCAACAAAATATAAGTAAATCAAGTATAGTAATATATAAACAATAATAATGTAACATGGCCAAGTAAAGATTTTCCTGGAATTAAGCTTTGTTTTACATTCAAACATCAATTATTGAATTTCAGTTTTCACCTGGGAATTCAGGAAGCAAAAAAGGAATGTTGTTCTCATCCTTATAAAAGCAAAAACAAAAGTCTGGACAATCAGCAGGGTTTGCAATTTTTCTTGAAATTATCTAAGAGTGTAGGTTGTAGGGCAATCAGCAAAACCAAAATTTAAGGGGAGACAGAAATCTGCGGCAAAAAGAGGGGGCAAACCACTAATAATCGGGAGCAGGTGCAGCTAGACACCAGCAAGAATTCAGTTAGAACAATTAACCTTGGGGCCTGGTGTGCGAAGTTAAGAGGGGATGGAGCCTCTGAGGACAAAAAGCTATGAGGGGGGTGTGCAAACCATCCCCAATTAGCAAGAATCATGCGAAAACATCTCCTCATGGTGCAGGTCTGGGAGAGGCAAATAACACTTGATGAAAAAAAATGCCATCAAATTCCACTGATAATCTTCTCCCCTATAGCACAAGATGACTCTGTCAGTGGACAATTTCTTTGTCTCCTGGGGTCTCCGAAAGTGTAATTTGGTAATCTCTAAACTAGATAATAAAAAGCAATGTTAATTTCTATAGGAAGAGAAAGTAAAATTTTTAAATTTGTATTATGCGTGTAAAAATGAGAACAAAACATGAAATATTTTTATCTTTCTTCTAGTTTTTTTTCTCTAAAATGTGTGGCCATGTCCCTGTGCTAAAAATGAGCTGTATGACATTAAGTTGTTAACCCCATTATTCTTCTTGCTGGAAACTTCCTGAGGAAAGCCCTACTTCTTCCAAGTGGTATTTTGTACCAGCAGGAAATACCAGCAGTGGTTAATTCAGACCTGTATAAACCTAGGGAAATCTGTCTTACTGTGGTATTTGCCAATTATTAATATGTGTCTTCTTTCAACAAATATTTACTCAGTGTCACTTATGTGTCAGTCACTCTCATACAATGGGGATTTGTGGAACTTATATATATATATATATTGGGGGAGAGAGAAGTTATCAAAAAACAAAAAGAGTGAGCTTATCACACCTGAAAGTAATGTTAGAAAGGAGAGAATGGTTATTCTCTGGCAGCTTATTACAAAAGACTCTGTCTAGACTGGGATGTCACAGAGGGCTTCTCTGAAAAATAATGTCAGTGGAGATCAAAGAATAAACAGAGGAAGGATGGGGAACAGAGGACAGTTGGGGAATGGATCTACATACAAGGTGCCAAAGGCCTGTACCAAAGTATGTGCAATAGTCCTGTAGCAGGAGGACCACAAGCTCGAGATGCTGAAAGAAGGCAAGTGACTAGAACCAAGATACAAAGAATTGAGAAGGCTGCGATAAACCAAGAAGAGAGGGAGACTGACCTACAGAAAACTAGCAGCTCTGTGAAAGAATTTGATCTCCGTCCTAAAGGAAATGACAACTACTGGAGAATTTTTAGTTAGGCAAAGCTGTTTGAGCAGCGCCTCCTAGCGGCCATGATAGGAACAGCTGTGAGGGGAGCCAAAGAGGGCCCCGGAAATCTTGAGACTTTTGTGGTCCCCCAGGCTGGACTTCATGCAGCCTTGCTGCGTGAGCCCACGTGGTTGTAGCTCCTGTTGTCCCTTGGCTTGTTTGTTTGATTGCATTTCTCAGATACAGCTGACTTGAAAACAATGTTTTGTTGTTGTTGTTGTTTTGTTTTTTCTGTTTCAGGAGAAATCAATGTGCAAAGAAAGGTGAAGTACAAGAGTATGAGCCTGGCTGTGAGAAGCTCTCTAATGCTTCCAGGTGTGGTAATACACCAACAATAGTAATTTTCATAAGCAAAAACCCTTTTCCTTAAGAGAACTTGCAGTCATTCATTTTATCATCCCAGCAGATATACTTGATTCTCTAACACTGAAACAGTCGAGAGATACACTTAGGAAGTTCTTTAGAACTGCCTTTTCCACACTGAAAAAATGGCCAACACTGTTAGGCAATGGCGTTAGAATTAAACTGTTGACCTTGGCTCCTATGTTCAGGGGCAAAAGCCACAATTCTTAATCTACAATCTCTTCTGTGAGCATAAAGTGATATCATGGCAAACTTCCAACACATTTTCAGAATGGCTTATGAAATACATAATCAAAAGAATAGTTGCATAATCTTTAAATTGTGATTTCTCTTTTTGAGAGGTCTGATATGATTTGGATTACTTGAAAAGAACTTCTTGTCATGGTTACTTCATGGTGGATGGAGGCTAAAATGGATCATTGACTTGGTAAAATATTCAATTCCATATTACCATTTTATAATAGACAAGTCATGGCTTATGCCACTGGGAGTCAAGAAAGTGGCCTTGGAGAGTTCCTTGCCCGTGTTCAGTTTGGGTGAATGTTGACCCCTCCTTTACTCTCTAAGTAACACAGAAGATACAGGGACAATTGCTGCACTCAGAGAGATGGTGCTCTAGTTACAATAAGGGCAGAGGTCCTTAACATTGGTGTCAATCTGTATTTTCTTAAAGTAACCAAAGTACATTTTAAAGCATTTACTGTATCATGTTCTTCTTAGCCCCCAAGAGAGCTTCTTTTCCAAACGATCAGGAAGACAGATGTTGCAATTGCAAAAATAAAAATGAATAACTTTTTTAAATGAGGGTTGACTAGTGTACCAGCAAAGAATAACTAAAAGGACAAAAGAGGGCTCACGAACTGAAAGTCACAGAACCACAGGCAAGGACAGCTACAATCGACCTGTGAGGTCAATGAGCTGGAGAGAGGGCAGGTTGGACAGACAGCTGAAAAAAGGCCCTGGGACAACATGATTTCCGGGTCAGGGCTTGTGAAATCACAGTTCATGAACCCACCGTGGAAATCAACAGTCATCAATGCTTTTCTCTCTGCATCATTTCACTTTCTGCTCGTTAGACTTTTATGTAGAAGCAAAGTAGAATCAATAAAATATCTTTTCAGGCAACCCATGAATTTCAGAAAACTTGTCATTCTACCCAGTTTTAAAGTTTATTTTAGACAGGGCAGGAAGGCTGAGATTTCATAATTACCCTGATATTCGAGGAGACTGTATGTTTTTGATAACCTCAGACCAACGCTGCTTCCCCGTATCAGGCACGCCGGCTCCAGCAGCAGATACAGCCATGCGCTTCGCTGCGCTTCTTCCTTACTCAGCAGGGATGAGCTGGTATTAATTTAATAAGAAAAGAAATAGTGTTCTTTGGTGAATGCTTTTATATCAATGGATTTTACAATTTCTAAATTTTTATTTATTTATTTGAGACAGGGAGAGAGAGTGCCCGTACATGTCCATGCATGGGGGAGAGAGAGACTGGGAATGGGGAGAGGAGCGGAAGGGGAAGGAGAGGGACAAGCGGACTCTGAGCTAAGCTCCGAGCGACACGTGGGGCTTGATCCCATGACTCTGAGATCCCGAGATTATGACCTGACCAAAACTAAGAGTCGGAAGCTCAAATGACTGAGCCACCCGGGCATCCCAACACATCAGTGGATTTTTAAATACTTCTTTTTAAAAAAAATTTTTAAATTTATTTATATGACAGAAAGAGAGACAGCGAGAGAGGAAACACAAGCAGGGGGAGTGGGAGAGGGAGAAGCAGGCTTCCCGAGGAGCAGGGAACCCGACATGGGGCTCGATCCCAGAATCCTGAGATCGTGACCTGACCTAGGCAGATGCCTAAGGACTGAGCCACCCAGGCACCCAGATTTTTAAGTACTTCTAAGAGGACTTCTGAATAGAAACTATGGTCAAGGGAAGTAGGTTTAATTTTTCTCTTTACTCTCAATGTGGTCGTAACTGCATGTAAAATGTTCTGATTTGAAGGCCTGTAGGGTAACTATGGAGCATTACAGCCCTTCAAAACTGGAAATTACTTTTTCTTATACATTTTCACATGATGGGCTATTTCCTTCATTTCCCTGTTTTATCTTACTCTTCTGTGTTTTTTTTTGAACTTGAGTTAAACATGTAATAAAACTGTTCTCTAAACTAACCTTTTGATGCAAACTTTTAGGAAAATATTTTAGAAATGTCACTGTACATGTGAAAACATATCAGGGATGGTTGGGTCTATCTACACGTGGAGATAAACAAGTCCCCTTAGGCACAGAACCATGGATCTGTAGACCAGCGGTGGCCACTAAGGTAGCAAATGGTCTCATACGACAAGTCAGATGCAAAAAGTCAAAATACAAAATACACTGAGCAGTTTTTTCTTCCACTGTGGGATGAGAACAAATTAGGGTAACAAATACTTCCTGAGATACTTTTT
This sequence comes from Mirounga angustirostris, assembly GCF_029215605.1. Lineage (NCBI taxonomy): Eukaryota > Metazoa > Chordata > Mammalia > Carnivora > Phocidae > Mirounga > Mirounga angustirostris. The sequence continues at coordinate 168,468,408 of NW_026991711.1, forward strand.
GTCTTCACTGATGGTTAGTACCAAATAAAAATATTCAGTGAGGTTTCATAAAGTAAAAGTATGAGAAATGGGTTGACAGTATATTTAATTTCCACAACCATGTATTCCTTGCTTATTAATAGTGAAGTAACTGCTTCTAAGACTTAACAAATTTGCTAGTAGGATTAAAAGGTCACTTTCTGTTAGCAGACCTTCAGATGCTCTTTGAAAGCACCCTATGATAAGAAGACTACTTTAGAAAACCTCAGCATTTGGATTTTGAGGGGCATATGTATTTCCCTGTGAGGAAGGTGTTAACTCCAGAAATCTGAAGCCTCCGCCCAGGTAACAGGCACATCGTGTCGGTGGAGGTGTTGAATAGAGCACGGGGCCAGCCCTGTACATGGGAAAATGAGTCTATTAGCCATCTTTAGTTTTTTAGACTCATTTGCTAAATCTGAATTTTTAGAAAAAAAAATCCATCCTCAATTCTTTGTTTTTATTTTTCTATAGGGAGAGAACCCTGAAATAGGAGGATGAAAATGTAAACAAACAAACAAAAAACCCTCTGGCTAAAATATTAATTGATATTTTCTGAAGACTAATGGCCAGGCTTTTATAGACATTCACCCAAGAATTCAGCTGGCTTTTCTCACCATCTTCCAGCAAGAAACCTTCCCTAGGATTCTATCTAACCAGTAACTCAGGCTTTGTCTCCACCTTAGAGAATGTAGCCAGTTAGCGCAACTTAACCATAACCTATATCCCTTTATTTTTTTACTCAATCCTTGGAGTTTATGCTAAAATGGCATTATAGACTCTTTTTCCTCTTCTGGTATAGTTCTTTTTAAAATAACTCTCAATATAGTTCATTTTTAAGACTTCTGCTCTGAAATGTGTATTTTTTAAAAAAAACAAACTTTCTTCATTTAAAAGCAATAAATGTCAGAATGATTTTAGTGTTGCATGTACAAACTTACTCTGAAGCAAAGAGAAGAATTCTTTCAAATATAGCCCCTGCTAAGAATGAAAGACAGGGCGCCTGGGTGGCTCAGTTGGTTAAGCGATTGCCTTCGGCTCAGGTCATGATCCTGGAGTCCCAGGATCGAGTCCCGCATTGGGCTCCCTGCTCGGCAGGGAGCCTGCTTCTCCCTCTGACCCTCCCCCCTCTCATGTGCTCTCTGTCTCTCTCATTCTCTCTGTCTCAAATAAATAAATAAAATCTTAAAAAAAAAAAGAATGAATTCACGCAGCAGCATCAGTCTTACTCATTTCAAGGAGCTTGGTAATTAGATCTTATCCATATGTCTTACTTTCACTATTTCTTTAAAATCTCTGGTCCAGGTGCCATCCCTGATCTGCTGAATCAAAATCTTTGATGTTAGGGCCTTTATTTCCAAACACCCACAAGTGACTGGCTGAGCACTTCTACCTAGAGGCTTAAATTTTATTTCTAGCATCCTTTGAGGGAAATCAATGTTTTATATGTGAATCAATTGGCTTGCCTAATGACACTTGGGGAAATCATTAACCAACCTTATATGTGAAAGTCACTTCCATTTTTATTCATTTTTGACTGTACCACTTGGAGGAGTTGTCTATGTGACAAACAGGTTGACTGGGAACCAACACTAGCAATCCAAACCTTCCGACCTTGTGGTTTCTTATGGTAGGTCAAAGAAAAAAAAAACAAAACACTGTTTTTGTTTGGTTTGATTTGGTTTCTCTCTCTATAGCATGTGAATACTGAATGGTCTCTAATTGTTCTTTAATTTCAGCAGTTCAGTACCAATCCATATGAGGTGTTCACTAAGAATTCTTACAGTGAATTTGCTATATGCCTAGAGCCAATTTTAAGTGATATCACACCAAGAATATTCTTCACATTTTAGAATACTCTGTTGTCATTGGTAAATGTCCTAAAATTGGCTGTCTCAAGGTGTCCTGATTGATGGCGTTTAACTACACATGCAGATTTTTAAATCAGATCATCCCAAATATACCTTCCAAATTTTGTGAATATCTGTCCATTTTTGTGGAATGTAGTAATAGACAAACGATTCAAAAACTTTACTTCCATAACTAGACATTAGAGTTGGATTGTTAATGTGCAGGGGAATGACAGGACACTATAATGTTTTAGAAAGACTATTTTAGAGGTAACCTGCAAAAGCATTGGGATTTGGAATAGACAGGTATCAGGGAGCACAGAACAATAACTTAGGTGTGATTTCAAGCTGACGAACGGATTAGGGAAGGTGAGAATGTGAATTCCACATGGGAATGAGCGCAGCTGGAGGCATTGTGATGAAGTCTATTCTAGAGGAACAAATATGACATCTAAGGGTTTGAGCAAAAGTTGTAGCTCTCGTATGTTGAATACCTACCACACACAACAGCCCCAACAACCTGCACAGTAGGTACTACCTGCCCTATTGTATACGTGAAGCATTTGAGAGGATAACTGACTAACACCATTATACAAACGGTATTCATCTTCAACAGCAAAGGCAGACGAAGCATTGCGACAGGAAAGGCATAGCCCAGAAAGCAATTGGCACAGAGGACTCGTCATCAGCCCACAGGAGAACACCGGATGAAAAACCAGACCGAATAATAACAGCACAGTGAAAGTTATATTGTGATTATTAAGAGATAAAACTCTTTGAACTCTTATTATGCACTACTTTATTTTTTAAGCATTTCATACACGTTAATGCATTTTATCCTTGTAACCACCTTGTAAGCTGGGAATCATATTCCTTATTTTGCAGGCAAGTTAAGTAACTTGCATGAGGTTCCGTAGCTAGAAAGTGAAGGAGCTAGAATTTGAACACAGAGACTCCTTTTTTTTTTTTCTTTAATTGTAGGTAGACACTTAAAAAGAAGAAAATTATTGATTGTACTGACTGGTTACATAGCCAAGCCCCGTGTCTATTGTAATGAAGTTCAAGGAATCTCTACAGAATGGGTACACGGATAGATGCATGAATGAGAAATGAGAAAATGCGAAATGAGAAAGTGAGAAATAAGTAAAACATGGAAGGAGCCCACAAGGAAGTGGTGGGAGAGAAAGTGGGCCTGGGAGGTCTGGGGGATGGATGAGTTCTAATCAGTCTAGTGGAACCATCTGGCAACGATTTGGAAACAGACAAGAGGTAACAGAATAGGATGAGAGTATGTTTTGCACTCATGTGGTTTTTTTCTGCTTATAAAATTTATATGCATTATAAAATATTTAGAAAATACCTGACAATATAATAAAGCATAAAATTCCATACTCCTTTCCTTGCAGAAAAACACTGTTCACATTTTCTATATCCATGTGTGAAAACAAATCTTTGTCAGAGAAAGATTCATATTTTCAACCAAATTTGATTGTGATTCCTTTTATTCTTTTTTTTTTTTAAGTAGTTTCCACCCTTGCATGGAGCCCAATGCGGGGCTCAAACTCTCAGCCCTTAGATCAAAGACCTGAGCTGAGATCAAGAGTCGGACACTGACTGAGCCACACAGGCACCCCTGTGACTCCTTTTCTTCTAAAGCAAATCACATGGTTTGTATTAATGGACAAAGAAGTTGCTTTCCTAGAGGCACTGGTGGGAGAGTATGAAAATTTCTAAGCCTCTTCCAGTTTTTTTTTCTATTAAAAGGCAGAAGCCTGGATGGCAGGACACAGTAGAGCTTTTTGGGATTCAAAGTTAGGCTTGTAGCTGAGAAGGGACTTCAGAGCTAAATTGCCCAGTAAAATAAAGGGGGAAGGATGGCATTTGGATGACGCCAAAGGAAGAAGTTTCCCAAAGGAGATAAATGAAGATCTTAGAAAGCAATGAAACACGATTGTAGGGTAAGCTGAAAGATAGTTTACAATGTGATATTTTATATAACATTCTCTTTATAAATGTTTCTACTGGGCACGGCAAACCACACCCATCTCCCTGAAGTTTCAGGAAAACATGTATTCTGAGAGTCTCTGTCTGTGAACATCAAGTAAGCAGACAATTTTCCTCTCTCTAGTAAGATGGTATACAAGAGGGACAGTGTTCATTGGATGGTGAGATCATGTATTTGCTGAACTAAAATGATGAATGCTCTGGCTAATCGCAGAAGGACCGTTAAAAACAGGAGCCATTCCTCTCATAGGGTCTCTTTCTCCCCATGTTCTGCTGGTTGTAACACTGATTTCATTATAATCTGTGTAATGACTGGCTCTCTTAACAAAAAAATTGATTTAAAATATTGATATGGAGGCACCTGGGTGGTTCAGTTGGACAAGTGACTGCCTTCAGCTCAGGTCATGATCCTGGAGTCCTGGGATCGAGTCCCACATTGGGCTCCCTGCTCAGCAGGGAGTATGCTTCTCCCTCTCACCCTCCTCCCTCTCATGCTGTCTCTCATTCTCTCTCTCAAATAAATAAATAAAATCTTTAAAAAATTAAAAAATTAAAAAAATATATATCGATATGTAGACCTTTGCAGTGCTACTCAACCTTGGCTGTACATTACAATCACTTAGGTAGCTTTTTTTTTTTTTTTACTTTTTTTTTTTATTCTTATGTTAATCCCCATACATTACATCATTAGTTTTAGATGAAGTGTTCCATGATTCATTGTTTGTGCACAACACCCAGTGCTCCATGCAGAATGTGCCCTCCTCAATACCCACCACCAGGCTAACCCATCCTCCCACCCCCCTCCCCTCTAGAACCCTGTTTGTTTTTCAGAGTCCATCGTCTCTCATGGTTCGTCTACCCCTCCGATTTCCCCCACTTCATTCTTCCCCTCCTGCTACCTTCTTCTTCTTCTTCTTCTTTTTTTTTTTTTCTTAACATATATTGCATTATTTGTTTCAGAGGTACAGATCTGAGATTCAACAGTCTTGCACAATTCACAGCGCTTACCAGAGCACATACCCTCCCCAGTGTCTACCACCCAGTCACCCCATCCCTCCCACCCCACCCCCCACTCCAACAACCCTCAGTTTGATTCCTGTGATTAAGAATTCCTCATATCAGTGAGATCATATGATACATGTCTTTCTCTTTTTGACTTATTTCACTCAACATAATACCTTCCAGTTCCATCCACGTCGTTGCAAATGGCAAGATCTCATTCCTTTTGATGGCTGCATAATATTCCATTGTATATATATACCACATCTTCTTTATCCATTCATCTGTCGATGGACATCTTGGCTCTTTCCACAGTTTGGCTATTGTGGACATTGCTGCTATAAACATCGGGGTGCACGTACCCCTTCGGATCCCTACTTTTGTATCTTTGGGGTAAATACCCAGTAGTGCAATTGCTGGATCATATGGTAGCTCTATTTTCAACTTTTTGAGGAATCTCCATACAGTTTTCCAGAGTGGCTGCACCAACTTGCATTCCCACCAGCAGTGTAGGAGGGTTCCCCTTTCTCCGCATCCCCGCCAACATCTGTCATTTCCTGACTTGTTAATTTTAGCCATTCTGACTGGTGTGAGGTGGTATCTCATTGAGGTTTTGATTTGGATTTCCCTGATGCTGGGCAATATTGATCACTTTAAAATATATGATGGTCAGGTCCTACCCAAAGATCCTGATTTAGTTGCTTTGTAACTGGTTTAGTTGCAACTTGTAGAGATGTAGATTTGGGGAAGAGCAAGTCAGGAGAACATGCAGAAAAAGTGAAACCATAGAGAGAAATGCCCAGAGCAAAGGAGAGAGCATTGAAAGTACCCATAATGAGGAAGTGGAAAAAGAAAAGAGAAAAACTGAAATTAGAAGGAAAGAGAAAAATATCCAGGAAAGGACAGTTTATGGTATAACCTCTGGATGAAGAGGGCATTGTGTCAAATGCTTTTGGAAGTTAACTCAAGGATAAATCCCCTGGATTTGGTAAGCAGGAGGTCATGGGGAGTTGCAGACAGGGAAGGCTATCTAGGTGCTGGGGAAGTGTATTGAAGGAAGGGGTGGACAGGATCTGTCTAGAAGGAGATGGGTGAGGGAGGGGAAGAAGTGGACATAGCAGGGGTAAGAAGTGGACATAGCAAGTGAGGAGGATATCTTCAGTGAGTTTTGCACTTGAAGGAAAGAGGGCAATAAGGGACAGACTACATATAAGTAGCGGATTCAAATGAACATTTTTTGGGGGACTGAAGAGAATTGAGATTATTTGAAAGCAGATGGAAAGCAACATTTGGAAAGAGAGCTTGAACAATATTTTAGAGAAAAGGGATATTTTAAAAAGCAACAATGATGAGAAAGTGTGAACCCCAGAATCCTGGAGCCAAGAGTGCAGGATCTGGAATTAGATTGCTCAGTTTCTGGCCATGCCTCCTCCTATGAGGCATTGTATGAATGCCACATAGGATGTGATTTTGTACAAATGAAATGTGTGATTTTGATTAATTCCTTAACCCTCCTATATGTCAATTTTCACTTCTATAAAATGAACATAATGGTAATATCTTAAAGAATTGTTGCAAAGAATATATGAGAAAATACAAATAAAGACATTAAGGCAGTATCTCCCAGTATTGGTTTGCTGTCATTATTAATGTTATCTTTCACCCACACTAGCTTGATGTTCATAGAAAATCACACACAAAAAAATCCCTACTATTCCTAAGAGGATTTTTCTAAAGAAAAACTGGGGTAGTCGGAGCTCCCATGAATTGAACCTGGTCTTTGATTGAATGAGGAGAGAAGCCAGGCCAGTGGAGAATCCAAGTACCTACGAAAAAATAAGAATGTCCTTCTTTTCAGTCGAAGTTGAATAGATGTTGGAATTGATGACCATGGGGAATAAATTCGTTCCTTTGATAACTACTTTGCTTCCTTTAATTCAGGTTCAATTATCATCCTGTGGGTATAATGATCTTTAAAATATAGAGCGTCTTGCACAAAAAGCAATGCAGACGAACCTGATGTCATTCATGTTTTCAGGATAAGGCAGAACGCTGGGATTATGGAAGCCTATTTTCCCCATGTTTTGATAGCAAGCTATTAACATAAGGCACCTCCCTCAATCTCACAGACAAGTCTTTTATTTGCTCTTTTTCCAAGTAATAACTTAGGGTATTATAGACATGAATGCCATTATTTTCCCACTGTGATTGTTCTGAAATTGCACAACCTGCTCATAACTCCTCACTTCTATTTTTTGCTGGACCCTAGTGACTTTATTTCCCTGATGACGCCCTGTGGCCATCTCTATGTAGTCACCAAGTGGACATGGATTTCTTTCACATTTCTTTCCTACTCTCAGAGACTCATTCCTGTTCCTGTAATTTAGTAAATAATAGAGCTTTGAATTCATATAATATCTTTAATATTTCCAAGTTCCTTACACTGTATTCTGCTCTTATTGTTTGACTTCTAAGATTTTTATTATAATTTCATATCCAAAATGTCTACTATGAAGACAGATCTGTAAGGCTCCTATTTATCAAATGTGATTGCTTTTTCCAAATTATGGCTGAAGATGGCTGCTGTTTTGAAATAGCCTGAAAATGTTTTCTTCTGCTTCCATTAAAAGACCTCTAATCACATCTTGGAGGCAGATGAACAGCCTACCAAGAGCCCGCTAGGAAAACAGAATTGTATAGCAAAATTGAGGTCTAATGATGTATGTACTGCAGAGGTATATTAAGTATGGACAGGAAGGCCACTGGGCTGGAGGCCAGTGGGATAGAAGTGGCTAGCCTGTCAACAGAGGCAAAAAGTAGGAAGAAGAAGAACAAAGATGCTGAACAACAGCAAAGGAGTTGAATGACCTTTTTCTGGCAACCCTGGAGAGGATTCTTAAAACTCTCCCACATAGAGTTTGAAATGTGCAAAGATTTTATTAGAAGAAATTCCTGTAGGAAAGAAGATGGGGAAGCAGCTTAACAAAGACCAGGAGGCCTGTCGAACTGTAAAGCGATTTTGACCCCGACTGAAGGAAATGGGGAGAGAGGGATGAATAGAAGCACCCAAACTAGCATGTAGCCCCCTACACTGCCATACTGTCTATGGAAGATTTAGCAAGACCAGTGGGGAGTCCATGAGCCAAATTCAGTCATCACAGTACTTCTGTGTCTTCCACGAATGGGCCTGCTTGAGTAGTCCTGCTACATTCAGTCATCAGGTAGAAAACATGTTTTCTACAGAACATAAAGAAAAATTTCAGAGTGTAGCAGCTGGGCCCTTGGCCAATGACTCAATAGTTGGTGGTCTGTAGGGCACAATCTCATGACAACCACAAGACCCATATGAAGTTTATACTTTTGATTTTTAAGTATGTATGTTTTTAGAATTATGCTCATACAGTTTATGGAAGCAACATATTTCTGGCATTTCTGATGTTTTTCGGGAATGAGGGAAAAGTGGAATAAGCCCCTGACCATATTCCACTGGAGAAATAATGAAAAACTGTGTAGGGCATGCCGCTTCATATACTATGTGTCTACAGAGTGGGTTCTCGGGGTGTTTTTTTTTTTTTCCATAAATAGTGATCTTCAAGAGGGCAGGGCCCAAGCCTGAATCTGCGTGATTTGTAAAAAAACCCACACCAAAGAGGGGAAAGAAAAATCCTGACCACCAGTCTTGGCTAGATCACACACTAATGGTGAGACCTTGGAAAAGTCATGTCACTTCTTGGGCTTTGAGTTTTTCCTTAATGAAATGCTGAGGTTGGGTTAGATTGTTTTGAGATCTCTTTTGGCTGAAAAACACTTAGCTTTGAATGCTCCCCACTTGAGTATCAGACAACAGCTCAACAAATTAATATATGCATCAAATTTATTTATAGTTTGGAGAAGCACCAAATAGTTTATTATAAGTATGTGAAAGAAATGAAACATGTTGCCTTCATTATCCATGAAGCCCACATAATTGCGTAGGGTCTGGAGGGAAAAGCAGATATAAAGATGATTGCAAAGAGTCAAAATGTGTTTCCACTCAGTTAGAGCTGCCCCAAGCCCTGAGCTGCACAGCAAGGAGCCACAAGTTCTCGCACCCCCAAGGTCCTTGCAGACCATGTGCAGGCTACACTGTCTTTCGATCTTTGATTTGCTACTTTTATTCCTAAAAATCATCTTTCTCAGTGGAAGAAGCCTGAACACTGAGCACATCATTAGTAGAGAGGGTGTTTTGTTGCTTTTAGTGGAACAATTTTTTAAAATATGCCCTACTTTTGAGGACGTTTGCCTGATACATTTTGAATCTAATATGGGTAGTTGTTTCTGAAGCTTTCTTATTTAAAGAAATTGTTATAAAATCATCCAGGACCAACAGATGAAAGTCTGGAGCCTTTTTAATTCATCAACTGTAATCAAAGTTTAGTTGACCTTAATTAAATCAAAACACATTTACAGTTCTAGTTTTAAATATTTTTAATGTTTTTTAGAAAGAAGCATAATGTGATTTTTCAGTACATTAAATTCTTCAGAGAAGAATTAATGAGTGAAAGAATCATGACAACTAGAAATAACAGACCTAAGTAATGTTTCTAATGTTCTTAGAAAATCTACATGCCTTGAGACTAGTGCCTAAAACTTTTAGATATAAATTTCAAAATATAACTTACTGGTATCTGGTGTAAGAAAATCTAATCCGTATTCTTCATTGACACAACAATACACCTTCATCATGAATTGGAAGGAGAGATAGCTTTATTAAATGGGGATTATACAATATAACAGAAAACCTTTTATTTTTTTGGATCTTGCAATTCTGCAACAAGTAATGGAAGAAAACACAATATTTAATCAAATCAGTGTCTGTGATAAAAGAAAAAGTCATTAATTTAGGCAATGGAGGTAATGGGGAACATATCTAGATAAATGTACTACCGTGGACAATCTTACTAGGAATTAGACTGCATGATACTGTATTTGACTAAGAGACCACAGAACCATCTGGAAGTCAGGATTACAGGTATTGCCAGAGGTTGCCTGTATTTGGCGAAAATGTCAGAAGTATAATATTTCCCCAATGCATCAAAAACACTTGTGTAGACGTTAAAAACAAAACAAAGAAAAAGAAAAAGGTATCTCTCTGTTTTCCAACATCCACCAAAATTACCACCTGGTTCTTATTTAATGTCCTGATCCTGTTGCCAACAGACTGAACAAAATTCTAATTTCAAGTACCTGTCAGCAAGGATGCTGTCTTCCTGGGTGACCAAAAGGGACGGGACCCAAGTGGATGAATGATTTTCATAGACACTTGCCTGAACTGAGTTTCTTTTTGGTGGAAAGAAAAGCAAGAGTGAATTGATATGCCAGCCTCTAATATCAAATAATGAGCTATTCTGAGACACATAACTAGGTTCTAGACCTGGTCCTGCCTCGAACTCACTGAAGTGCCTGGCATGTGTCACTCAGAGTCACTTAGGCTCTTTGGGCTCCAGCAGAATCTGTAAAAGTGAGGACCCTGAATATCCTGCATATCCCCAAACCTCGTTCTGCTGCAACACTCCAAGACCATCACTGCACAGTCCGGAGCACATGATCATGAACTGTGGGGGCAGCTAAATGGGGAAAGCCACAGCAGAGCTCATTTAGCCTTTTAATTGACAGCCATTTTTTGTTGGGGATTTTTTGCTACACCTCCTCCTTTGAGAACCTTAGCCAAATTTTCTTGCAAGGAAATTCCTCATTTCAATTCTGGGGAGAAAGATATATTAGAAACCTTCTTGTTGCAAACCAGTGACCCTTAGGTCAACCAGCCTTCAGTATTTAGTTTGGTCCTCTAGACCTGTACAGTGTTTGAAAAGCAAGGTCATCAGGCAAGTGTTTTGTGGTGGGGGCACCTTAGCTCCTGTTGATACAGCCAGCTTCCTTTATGTATTAAGGTTTTGTGCTTGATCAAAACAAGCCTTACAGACCTGCGTTTGCATGCCTTACACTGAGAGAAACTTTGCTTTTATATACGACAGGAAAAGTAGACTGATACACAGAATTATTTTTTAAAATTATTTTAAATGATTAGTACATGTCCTTTCTCCCACAAAACCTTAAGGAATCATGTGGTGCTTTGGGAAGTCACTAAGAAGAAACACACACACACACACACACAAGAACAATTCAACTTTGATAAAGTTATCCAGAGTTCTGTAGTTAGAAATATTTTTTAAACGAACCTCTGAATTTTTAGCACATATGTATGTTTATGGGATTTGGAGGAATGAAATTGTATTTGAACTTCACATATAAAGATGGGGAGCATGAGATGGGAACTGTTCATTGAGGGAGACCAAAATCTTTCCAAAGTTTTGGCTCTGGAATCATGACATTGTGCTCCTCAGTGGGCAGAAGTGGAGTCATGGCTTTCTTTACTGTCTCTCCAGAACCTCCAACCTTCTCTTCCACTTCACAATTCTCAGAGTGTTCTGCTGACAGGGAATGTAACCTGAGAAATGGATTACTAAAAACTCTGTACACAATAGAGTTGCCTTAGCTCCTTTAGTTGGCTCCAGTTGTTCATTACAAGCTTGGATTTAGATACCTTGAGGAATACAGACTAATTTTCTCCTTTCTCTGGAACCAGGACTGAGCAGTTCACATATTTTCTTGGGTTAATTAACCATTCTTGGAAATCCTAGCATCTCAAGGTGTTAAGAGTTCTTAAAAGCTACATAGTCCAGCCATTTGTCAGACATAAATCCTATCTATCTCTTCATGCTGACTGTTGAAACATAGCATGTTCATTTGTCTCTCCCAGAAGAGTACTCCCTCATAAAGTATGCCATGCCAGCTCTGGGCAGCCTGACTTGTTAGAAGTTCTCCTACTTTGAGCTGAAATCAGTCTTCCTGTTCTTCAGTCATATTGTCAGTTCTGCACGTGGACTCATACATAACAATGATATCCCTTATATTTCAACACAGCTATGATGTTCCTGCTTTGCTGTCTTTTGCTATGTGCTAGACATTTCTAATCCCTTCAACTATGGCATCACTAGCCTGATGGCTCTTTAGTCAATTTGGACCAATCAATTTTTGCTGAAGAATCATGCCAAGCTCAGCACAGAAGATTTTTCCATGCCTCTTTCATTCCTGGGCAGAAATTCCAGCTCAGTCCTGGATGTGCTAGCATCTAAAACAACTTCATGGGCAATGATCCATCCTCGACTATTACATAAAAGAGGAAAGTTGGCTTCACTGAGGGGATTAATGAAGGAGGACACAGCTGCTAAATGTTTCCTTCCTGGAGATACTTAACATAAGATTTATAGCTCTGTTCCCCAACTTTTAGAAACTGAGTATCACTATTAACAGAAAGAAAATGAAAATTTGGTTCATTAATGTTCCAAGTTTAAAAATATTTTTATTTATTCTTATATCTTCAATTTCTTGTCTATCTCTAATTTTCATTTAAGAGATATATTCAGTTTTCTTCATAGGTGTTTGTTGTTGCGCTATTGTTATCTGCTGAAATAAATGTCTTGATTATCATCGTCTATCTTCTTATTATATATTTTGTATGTTTTTATTTTTATTTATTTTTATTTTTTTATTCTTATGTTAATCCCCATACATTACATCATTAGTTTTAGATGAAGTGTTCCATGATTCATTGGTTGTGCATAACACCCAGTGCTCCATGCAGAATGTGCCTCTTATATCTTCAATTTCTTGTCTATCTCTAATTTTCATTTAAGAGATATATTCAGTTTTCTTCATAGGTGTTTGTTGTTGCACTATTGTTATCTGCTGAAATCAATGTCTTGATTATCATCGTCTATCTTCTTCTTATATATTTTGTATGAATGTTGTCTGTATTTCCTGCTCATTTTGTATCCCCATCCCTCCCAACTAGCCCAGAACAGCAACAGAGAGAGCTGATTCAGTTTTTTGAGGCTAACTAAGCTTCTTGTTCAGAGCAATGTCTTCTGGGTGCTTTTTTGTTGTTGTTGTTATGAAGTGTGTGTGTGTGTGTGTGTGTGTGTGTGTGGTGGGGTGATTGTCTTCCATTTCTGCAGGATCCTTAATTTTCCCATCTCACGTACTTCTCCTTCACGACCACCTCTGCTAGGCCTCCTCCTCTTTCCTTGTCAAAGTGTACTTCTTCTATCCCAGAAGCAAGGGCACCACTTGAAGCAACATAGCCTGTGCATTTCCACCTCCTTGTTGCCATGCTCAGGGCTCTGACATGCCCAACCTTCTCTTAGCACTTTCTCTCCCAGGGTTGCACTTGCTGGTTTGGAGGGTTGACTGTACCTGTGTATAATCACTGCTGCCCACCCCCAGGCTTTCCACACTTGACTCCTCTTTTCCAAACACACCGAACATTTCTGACGACTTTCTGTGCAGGTGTGAAATCTGGGGATTTGGATTTTGATTCACTGCTTAGAGGTAATTTAAAGTAAGTAATATGCTTTCTTTCCTAGTTTGGCTAAGGCATGGCAGTGGAAGGTTTTTTGTTTGTGGGTTTTTTGTGGGTTTTTTTGTTTTGTTTTGTTCTTAAAGACTTTTTTTATTTTAGAGAGAAGAGAATGAGTGCAAGCTGGGAGGACAGAGGGGAGGGGAGAGAGAGAAAGAATACAAAGCAGATTCCATGCTGAGCAGGGACCCAAGCAGAGCTCAATCCCCCAAATGTATCATAACCTGAGCCTAAACCAAGAGTCCCACACTTAACTGATTGAGCCACCCAGGCGCCCTGTGGTGGAAGGTTTTATTTGCTCTCTTTTTTTATTTGTTACACTGAAAAATGTGGGGAAATGTTGAAATTCAGGTAGTATCATATGGCAAACTGAAGTTCAAAACGAGAATTTTGGGGGAAAAAAAGTATCAGGCAGGAAAAGTTAGAAAATGTATTCATTCAAGATAATTTATTGATTCTTCTTTCTTTACCTTCTTATCTTATGATTATGCTGTGTTTCTGAGTTAAGTCTACATTTTCCCAGAGCCCTCACTGACAAAAGAGAGAAGTCATGCTTGAAGGGTATAGCAGAGTATATCTTCTGCTTTTGGTTTAGGAATAAAAGTATCTGAACCTTGGTTGGTGCGGAAGGAATAAAAGGGATAAGCACTAATGTGGGAATAGCTAACTAACAACTTGGTAGACTGCAAAACTTCAGTCACAGAAACTTATCTGTAAAACGTTATTTACAAAAGCAGGTCTGAATTTGAACTCTTCCCTGAGTGACTTACACAATCTAAGTACTAAGCTGCTCACTAATACCTTCCTGTCCCTACTGCTTTGCTTCTAGGCTGCCCACATGCTCCGTAAGGTCACCATTTTTAGGAGAGTCAGGAAAACAGAAGTCTGACCTGTTTAATATAAGTTTAAAAAAACAGAATTCGTTTCTTCAGCTGCTTTATACGTGCTTTCCAGAGGTTGCAAATGTAATTTTCCAAACTTCCATGGATAATATTTTCTGGCAGTTTTTCAAGGAAAACAAAAGTATGTTCTAATTGATTTCATTAGTCCCCTACCCTATAATAATCAGAAATTATAAATAGAAATATATAATGCTATAAGATAATAATATAGTATACTATATATCTAATATAACAAATAATCATAAATTATTTGCATAACTGTAGGTGATCTGAAAGCTTACCTTCACAGTAGTTTGTCCCTGTGTCTTTCAGGTAACTTCATTTTACCTTATTCTTACTAGATTTTCAGTTAAGCTTGACAAAGAGAAACAACTTTGAGCAAAAGCAAAAATCATGAATCCTACTTTTTTATTTTTAATTTAATAAATATAGGTTATGATCTGTCCAATATTTTCAGCAGAACAAATAAGATAGAAATTAATTAATTAATATTGAGAGAAAGATAATGGAACAATAAGTGTCATTGTGTGGGAGGTTGACATTTAAAGGATTTAAAGGATATTATTTTTTTTAGTATGTTAATTGAACTATCTACAAGGAACAGCTCAAGGAAGATTCAAATTAAATTTGCCAATGTTTTACAAAATATCCGAGAATGTTATTAACTCTCATTATTTTAACGGCATAGCCACACTTGTAATGGACATAAACCAGCAGCTATTCAAACTTGCTCTTTCTTAACAGAGTAATGATGGGATTTAGATAATCCACCCCTCTCCAATAACACTGATATGACTAAGGAAAAGATAATTCTCATCTCATCCAGTTCCATAGTAATTTCTTTCCCCCATACCCCAGAACCTAGGCTAATGCTAATCAAATATGGTATTTCCCTAAGGGAAATACTTTTCTAGAGTGCCTTACATTTATGTAAAGATAAATGTCATTATTTATTCCAGTGTGAGTCAGGTATTACTTGTGTTCAAATGTATCCTATCTGCATTCTATTTTGTCAATAATTTTTGATATCATATTACCATATCTATTTTATAGTTAATGAAACTGAGGTACTCAATGGCCATATGGTGACACTTAAAATCCTAGAACTGTCTGTCCAAAACAGACTGTTTAAAACACAAGATCTGCCCCTGGTAGAGGCTTTCACCTGTTCTGAGGAATACTCAATAATTACAGCTGTATTTATTTTCTTCCTATTATTAGCTTTTTTGTACTCGGGCACCCACTGAAGACAGAGTAATTATTCTCTGGACCAGAAATATAGATAATAATATGGAGCCCCCAGAACTTCTTATTCCTTTGATAATTACAAAGCTTCTTTCATTTGGTTTCTTGTGTGGAAGAGAACATTTATGACATTAATGGACTGACTTAATTGAAACACTGACAAGCTATTCCTTTCCTTTGAGAAAACATTTTATTCATTTTCTTAAATGTATGTGGACCTGTGCCTGGCAGGTTCATTTCTCCAGCATTTTTTTTTTTCTTTTTGACATTGTAACACTGTTGAGTGGTAACAGTGAGTATTCTAGAAACTTTTTGAAAGTTACACAGAAGACATACCAATGTGCCACCTTTCCTACTATGAATGGAGATAAACTGGGGGAAGATACATCAGTAGGTTTTTTTGTTTTTGTTTTGTTTTTGTTTTTTTGTATTTCAAATCCACTCTATTATCACCATTCAAAATATAGAATACAAGTGTTAAAAAGCATTTGTGTGCTGATATCATGATGTGGGAGTAGTGATTTCCATAAATTTCAGGCCTGAGGTCATTCTTAAGAAATGTGTATGTACAATTGTATGGCACTGTAAGGAAGATTTAGCTATCCTCTTTCTATATCTGTCAGAATTTCTTCATTTCAACCACAGCAACTCATACTCTCTACTCTAACAATTGCTATTACAAAAATACATCCGTAGTTTGCTGGACTGACACCTCTTTTTCCTTAAAAAGCAATTAGTAAAACCTTGTATTCTAATATTCAGGAAGTTGTTTAGTTTTAATAAATGAAGAAGAATGATGTTCTGAACACCTATTTCATGGTAACTTACATCAATATCCATAAACAGCATCTCCATTTAGATTTTGGGGCTCTGTTTAGCTATAAGGAGACAGAATAACATATTGGAAAGGGCATTGAACTAAAACTAAAGAAAACCAACATCTGGTCTGGATTCTGATACAAATTCTCTGGACCTCATCTGCAAAATAAGAACTTTCATCCAAATAACTTCCAAAGTCCTTTCTAATTCTGAAATGGCACATATCAACATGGTCTCTTTCTACTGAACATGGAAAAAATAAGTTTGACTCTCAAGGAGGTGTTCCCTGACCTAAACTATTATAAGGTATCAAATGTTTTACCAAAGGAACTTGAGAATTCTTCACAAGAGTTTAAAAAGAGAAAATCATCTCCCTAAGCTAAGGTACATGCACACTTCCAAAAGCGCAAGAGGATGAGGCACTAGAGGAACTTCCGAGGTCCCTGACCAGAAAATTCTCAATTTCACTTGCAACAGTTCATCATAAAAATGAAAATCATATTCTAGAATGCTGGGTCTGCTGGGTGGATAAATGTGCTTAGTGTAATAAGCTCCACTGACAATGGGAGACTCCCCCTGCTCTTGCCTGATGCTCTTCAGGCAATGGAGTCTCTATTTGGATATTTACTCAAATCATGGAAGACACTTCTCTAAATTGGCTGCATGGCCATTAACTTGGATAATCAATGACAATAGGAGAAGCTTTAGAGTACCTAGGAGTTAGGCAATTTACTAGATTATTTTCACATCAAATCCTTAGAACAACTATATGAAGTAATATAATACAACAATGCTTTGGTCTTATCTATAAAATGGAAAAAAAAAAGTTTTGTCAGAATCAGTGAGATCCTGCACATAATGCACCTTAATATTCAGTTTGTGCTAAGCCCTACACAAATTCAAATTTCTAGGCACTTTGTAACTAAGGGCCAACAGGATTTCCAATATCACACAGGAAGAGTTACAGTTCCTGTTCCCATCAGACAAAGCAAAAAAAAAAAAAGCAAAATAAAAGGCATAATATACAGCAGAGGTACAGTCTTCAGAAAGCTTAAAAGTAATCCTTTAAATGTTCCTTTAAATGTTCTAACTGACCTGACTCATGCAACATAACTACAAAGAGCAGGATTATTTAAAGGAATGTAAAAAAACAAAACAAATGAACGCACACACACACAAAAAACCATCACCAAAATATAAAATTCTCAATGTCTGGCATCCAATCAAGAATTTTTAGGCATGTTATGAAGCAGGAAAATATGATTTATAATTATAATATATATAATTATAATTTATATATAATATATATTATATATATAATTTATAATTATAATAAAAGCCAGTAAATGGACACAGACCCAGAAATAATAGCACTGATGGAATTGCAGACACAGATACTTAAAAAAGAGCTATTATGAATGTGTCCTATAAGTTAAAGATGGTAGAGAAAAATGAACATAAAGAGTAGAAAAATGTAAGTTATAAAAAAGGCTCAAGGGAACCTCTAGAGATATAACACATTGTATCTGAAATGAAAAGTGCGTTGGATGGGACCAATAGTATATTAGATACTTTAGAAGAAAAGATCAATGAACTCAAAGATATGGCAATATAAAGTATGCTAAAATAAAGTGCAAGGAGGCATAAGATTGAAAAAAATAGAGCCTGAGTAATTTGGGGGACAATATCAAGCAGTCTAATAAGTGTTTTCTTGGGATCCCAAAAGATGATAGGTATAAAAAATATTAGAAAAAATTGAGACTTATAACTTTCAATTTAATGAAAACTATTAATGTACAGATCCAAGAAGATCAATGACCCTGAAGCAGAATAAACAAAAGTAAAACCACTCCAAGGCATAAAGTAATTGAATTGCTGAAACCAAATAATAAAGGAAAATTTTAAATGCCATCAGAGAAAAGAGACACATTTTATCCTGAGGAATAAACATAGGAATGATAGTAGCTTTTTTACCAGAATCTAGGGAGGTAAAAAGACAACAGAGTGGCATAAGAATATTTCATAATGCTGAATCAACTGTAGAAAAAAGCAGGTTCAATGGTTATAGGAGCTCCCAGAGGGACAATATTCGTTCATGATCCTGCCATCCAGTGTGGAAAACCAGCTTTCACATAACACATCACATTTAAGTGGGGCACCTGGGCAGCTCAGTCGGTTAAGTGTCCAAGTCTTGATCTCAGCTCAGGTCTTGATCTCAGGGTTGTGAGTTCCAGCCTTATGTTGGGCTCCATATTTGGCATGGGACCTACTTAAAAAGAACTTTAAAAAAATAATTTAGTTATTTTGTCTACTTTCAGAATCTAACTCCATTGGCTATAATAAAATTCGAGAAGGTGAGGATCTCTGCATATTTTGTGCAGTGATATATTCCAGTCACTTAGAATGGTACTGGGCAAAGAATCGTATAAACATTGAGTAAGAGTAAACTTTTCTTTCTGAATCATAATAGTAAAAGAATAAAGTTTAACTTCTCTATTGAGAAAGTTTTGTAATGATGGCGATTTAATTCCAGTTTAGAGAGTTGAGGTGTACTTTGTCCTGTTGGAAATGATTTAAAAATAATAGGAAGAAGACAATGTTTAAGACAGATTTTAGAAATTAGGTATTAACTAGAGTGGGACTGTGGAAAGAAATATTCAATTATTTTAGCTGCTGCTTTATGTTCTTTTTATGTTCTTAAGGTGAGTTAATTGTCTCGACATTAAGATGATAGTAGTCTTTGAAATAAATTTCTCTAAGGATCAGTAGTTCCCTGTTAAGGTCATTTGCATATGAATGAACAGTTAATTTATCTGCTAAACTAAATAATAATCTGAGAAAACAACAGCAAGTCTAGCCTATCTTTTGTTTGGTATCCTAATTTTCAGTTTAAAATAAAAAAGAATTGTAAAACCAGTCTTGCTATTTTGCACTTGCTGATACTTATCTCTCCTTGTTTAGTGATGAATAGAATTTTACGTGTTACAGATGACCTCTAAAGTCTCTGGAATCTCTAAACTGAGCACCCTCATTTTGTAGAAAAAGGAAACCAGAGGGATTTTGCGAGTTACTTACTACCATAGCTCTAATTATATACGAAATGTATTTTAGTTATACATTATATTAGTATACATCACAACCTATATGTTTTCAAATATAGTGTCACACATTCTGTTGTGGGGTTTTAGCAGCCAGAATTACTTAATTTTAGAATGCTGTATGAAGTTTCTGTTCTAGCAGCTAATATATTTTGAGTTTTCCTATTGTAAACAAACAAACAAACAAAAAAAACCCTCTGCTATTTTTTAGATATCTAGGCCAACTATATAAGTATTTTTTTCACTTTCCTTCTCAGAAAAAATATGCAGACTATTTTATTGAGGCTTGATTTACATAACTACTCACTTAATGTTGACATACAAAAAGCTCTTCGAGGAAAAAGAAAACAATTGACAAAGATTTCTTCTGGGCTACAATATTATTTGATTTTCTTATTTATATTCTGTCAAAGGGCTGATGTTTCTTAGACATGAATGACAACAGCACAAAAAAATGGAAGGCAAGATAAGAATCATGACTTTTTTGTAATATTCATTGGCGTATGTTTTTATTTTGCTTAGGCCTTAATTTTTTTTTTTTTTTTAGTCAGAAGTGTGCTATTGTTCCTGGCTTAACAGTTAGTGACTCCTTGGTAAAGAAAGGTAATGGCTAAATTTTTTTCCAATAAAAAATATTCAGCAATCTTGCTCCCTGAGTATTTTTTAGATTTCTTTTCTCTCGGCTTTATTGAATTACTTGAAATCAGATATTTAAAATGTATTACATTTCAGTCCATTGGCAAAAAAAAAATAGTTTTGCAACTTCAAAATAGGAAAAATAATCTTACATCTTTAGTTGTAACTATTTTCTCCTCAGGCATTATGGGGTCAGAATTCTTTTTCAGTATTTATATATGTAATATATAATCACAGATGTATTTAGAATTCAAATAACTTTTTATTTTTATTTTTATTTTTTTATTTATTCATTTGAGACACAGAGATACAGAGAGAGAGAGAGAGGGAGGGAGAGAGCATGAGCAGGGAGAGAGGCAGAGGGAGGAGCAGGCTCCCCGCTGAGCCAGGAGCCCGATGTGGGGCTCGATGTGGGGCTCGATGTGGGGCTCGATCCCAGGACCCTGGGATCATGACCTGAGCCGAAGGCAGACGCTTAACCATCTGAGCCACCCAGGCGCCCCTAGAATTCAAATAACTTTAAATCCATTGGATGCAATGTACCTCTTCTTCTTTTTCTTCCTGACTTGAAATTGGAAATTTTACTTTATTTTTAGCATCTCTTTCAGCATACTGGTGGATTTTTTTACCCAAGTTTTGTACAGTCTGTGTTTCACATCTGCTATCACAAACTGATCAAGGGTGAATTGTCTTTAAATTATGTTCTGCTATTAGCATGAATGTTACAAATTTACTAAAAGCAAATAGCTATATTAAATTGCAGAT
Source organism: Mirounga angustirostris (assembly GCF_029215605.1). NCBI lineage: Eukaryota > Metazoa > Chordata > Mammalia > Carnivora > Phocidae > Mirounga > Mirounga angustirostris. The sequence continues at coordinate 168,489,202 of NW_026991711.1, forward strand.
GGCTTGTAAGATCTTGATAAACGATATCTGTGAGAGTCACTCCTGCTTCAACTGATTACTGTTCAGGCTAATAGTACTTGGTATTTCTCAGCATAGCTCATTTGAGAACCTTGGTACTTCTCTGTGATCAGTGTTGGGGGACTGCCACTGCCTCTTACGGAAACAAAGTCAATTACAGAATTTCATTGTATAGCCTATGATTTACAGTAGAAATATAATTTGTTGGCTCTAATATTTAATCCTCAGGAGGCCTTAAAAATACTTCAGGAAAGAATCCAATTACTAGGAAATTCATTATTTGATGCTTGTTTTGGGAACATAAACACTGATCAAAAGGCTCAAATAATAAAGCAGTCAGTTGGAAGAAAGTTCACCACATCTTTTTGGGAAAACATGCTGTAAGCCTTTAGAAAAAGAGCCTGGTCATTCAAGTTTTTCATATTCTCTTGCTGTACTTAGTACTTCATGCTTTATTTTACAGCGCTTAATTCCCATTTTACTCTGCATTGTTTTCTAGTGGACTGATTTTCGTGTTTTGTCTTTTTTCCCAAAAAGACTGGAGATAAAACTCAAGTGCCAACTTTGGGGGCAGGTGGGATGAAACATTATATTCTTGCTAAGGTTTGTGCCCAGTGTCTCCACACTACTTGTCTTTTTCTGATCATACAGTAATAAAGTCTTTCACCTGATTTCCTAACTAATATATAAATTGATGCTATTCATTTTCAGTCTCCTGGAAAGTTTTAGTTAAAAAGGAATCTACTCAGCTCTAAGCTTTGCATTTCAGAAGATAGAGGGTAAAGTTGAAATTTAAAAAGCATATGAATAACTGACTTAATCCTCAACAAGTTAAGAAAAATAAACAAACCAATAAATCCCTAATTTCATCTTCAAATAATGAGCATAAAGGACCATTTAAAAACCTTCAAACCAGAGCCCCAAACTGAAATCAGCTTCTGGACCAGACTGTGAATTTGTCCCAGCCCAGTTTTAGCACATTCTCTTTGCCAGCTTTTCAAACCCCATTTCCTGGGCCCACTGTTCATAAGCTAATCTCTGGTTGTCCAGAACTTTCCATGTGGTATCCACCTCATTCCTGCTCTCTTTGGCATGGTGCCATGATCCAATGTTTCCAGACTTTATCACAACAAAATCTATCAGGCCTATGTTTCATTCTCTCAAGATCTTTTCACAAGGAATTAGCTAGCTATCCTGGGAAATCCATTTACACTGATACATAAAAGGATGTCAATTTTATTATGTACTGTGGTTAGTAGGTAAGGTATTTGCATTTTATTTATTTATTTTTTTAATTTTATTAATTTATTTGAGAGAGAGGGAGAGAGAGAGGGAGAGAGCACACAAGCTGGGGGAGGGGCAGAAAGAGAGGGAGAAGCAGGCTCCCCGCTGAGTGGGGAGCCCGATACAGGGCCTGATCCCAGGACCCTGGGATCATGACCTGAACAGAAGGCAGCCACTAAACTGACTGAGCCACCCAGGTGCCCCAAGGTATTTGCATTTTAAAGGGCATTGTGTCACAATACCTAAAACCAATGGTTTTCAAATATTTATTTATTTTTATTATTATTACCTAGTAAAAAGCCTCTGTTTTCAAATAAGGTTTATATAAAACAGATACAAGTGAAATGCTCTGGTTGAAGTGGGGAAAGAAGATCAGGGGCACTCCGCCTTTCCCTTCTACTTGCTGTCTGAGTGACCCTAGAGCATCTCTGAGGAATTCCTACAGTTCCTGACAGCCTACAAACCATCCCGTTAATGTAGTGGGGTAACCAATGGTGAGAATGTTAGGCATGTGGCTAGCACTTTTAGACCAGTACTTTTTCAATGAGGGAGGGTGGGGTTGTCCCCCACAGGGATGTTTGGCAATATCTGAAGACATTTTCAGTTGTCATAACGTGGGGAAGGAGGGAGGGGAGTGCTCCTGACATCCAGTGGGTAACACACAGGGATGTTGCTAAATATCCTACCTACAATGTACAGGACATCTACCCACAGCAGAGAGCATTTTGGTCTAAAATGTCAAATAGTGCTGAGGTTGGAAAGCCTGCTTTAAAGAGAATAGGGCACCAGGAGCTCCTGGGGGAGGGTGGGTTGATCTTGCTGGGAAGGAAAGAAGACTCCAGCCTCTGGAGTCAGAGCCTTAACAGCCAAGCAAGCAGGGCTTGCCCAGGGAGGGGAAAGGTAGAGAAGGCAGAGGCTTCGTAAGATTGTAGGATTTAAAATTTTGTTACATTTGCACATTAACTAGCAGCTAGATCCAAACAAATAAGCTTAGCACTTAACAAAGTTATTAGTTAAGTAGAAAGTTACCCTGTGAGTTGGAACCACCAGTGAGTCACCTCATGAATTTCAAAAGTGGGTCTCCACGCCTGTGCAGTGACAGGCACCCCAGCTGAGGCCCTGGAGAGGACCCTGGTCCAGCCCAGTCTCCAGGGAGCAGAGTGGAAGCCGGTGCCTAAACCCGCTTCCTCAAGGGCCAACGCCCCGTCACCCTTCCTCAAGTGTTAGCAATATCTGCTGTACCCGCTTGTCAGCCCGTAGGGTCATGGAGAGGTCCTTCCTCTTACAGGGAAATCCCATCTTACTTTAAACGTACTATGGAGAAGGCAGGTTCCTCCCCATGTTCCAGGTTCTCACACCAAGAAAATGCTCTCAAATTGAAACGTCTCACGCTGGGGTCCATTCTGACCTCAGACTCAGTCATTACCTGGCTCTAGATCGTCTTGAAGTTTAAAAAGATAACTAAAATATTTCATTGCAATTATCAATTAGGTTAAGGGCTTTTGCTCAGTTCCAAATTCCTAAATAGGCTTCATTTAAAGGCCCCAGAGGCATCAAGTGACAGTTTTAACGCGGGTCATCAATTCGAAAACACTGGCGAGTCTAAGAAAAAACATACAATAAGTCCCCCACCCCACCCCCGCAGTCATTATGTAGAAAAAGAGAGAGAAAATCCCCTCCTCAGCCCGCGGGCCCCTTTTGTGTTGTTCCTGCCAACGCAGCAACCCTCCTGCTATATAGTCGCGCGCGCCAGGGCGGCCCATCACTGACCTCCATCCACCAGCCATGGGGAAGGTGAGCCCAGCGCAGCCGCAGGCCGGGAGGGGGCCCCGCACGCCGGGGCTGGGGGCCAGGCCTCTGAGCCTTTCCCTCCCTTGCCTTGCAGATCACCTTCTACGAGGACCGCGGCTTCCAGGGCCGCTGCTACGAGTGCAGCAGTGACCACCCGAACCTGCAGCCCTACTTCAGCCGCTGCAACTCCATCCGCGTGGACAGCGGCTGCTGGATGCTGTATGAGCAGCCCAACTATGCGGGCAGCCAGTACTTCCTGCGGCGCGGGGACTACCCCGACTACCAGCAGTGGCTGGGCCTCAGCGACTCGGTCCGCTCCTGCCGCCTCATCCCCCACGTGAGTCTGGCTCCCCGGCTCCTGCTGGGCCCTCCCGCCACCCCGGCGCTCCAGATGTGCCATTCAGACTACGGGGTGGCCGCCTTCTGTTGCTGGCTCTATGTTCTCCTTTCCTTTGTGAATATCTCTAGGGTTTTCTAACACTGAAAATGTGGTGCAATGCTTTTAATTTAAAAGTTTATTTTGCTTTGCTAAAATTCAACTCACCGCTACTGGGGAAAAGAAATGCAGTAATTCCCGGGGTCCATGGCCCAGGTGAGGAAGGAGCAGCGTGTTGATACCGGTTCATCAGGTAGCCTGGGGCTAGCTAGTTCCTTGGGCTATTTCTCTCTCTCTTCATCTGTAAAATGGGGCCAATAAAAGTAGCTAATTCATAGGGTTGGAATAAGGATGAAAGGAGGGTACCTAGCACAAGGCGAGCTACCACTTCCCCTGAATATTAACTATTATGATGATGAACATCAAGTTCCGGTTTTTGTTCAGTCAGAACAAGTAACCAACAAGGTGATTCTGGCAGCTTCTGCAGAACCCACTGTTCCCCAAATCAAGCCCCAGCAGCCTGAAATCCCACGGTTGGGGATTCTCTAATCTATGACACAGTCCTCTGGAAAATGTACCACTTCTGCGAAGTGTGAAACCCCCTCAGGGGGTGTAATGCCTTGATGGACCCAGACGAGCACGAGGAGCCTGAGGATCCGGGCTTCTCCTTCCCCGTCCGGACTTTTCTAATCACAGACTTAAAGCTCCAGTCATTAGCTTCTCGTAAAAGAAGAAAAGGCTAGAGTGGTTGCTCCACGTGCTCCGGGCTGCTGTGAAGGCCAAATTAAATGATGTACACGTGGGTCCTTTCCCAACCGTGGGAGATAGCTTATTAGCAGTCTTTCATACTGCAGGACGACTGCTTGTGAGAACTTCTGAAGAGCGTTCAGTGGTGGGAGCAGGAAGACATTGAGACACTCGGCACCCTCTGGGAAGGCAGATCAAAGAAGAGCAAGCGCTCAAGGAAAAGACAGGCAGGATTTGCTCAGGACAAACAGCCTAACTTTCCATTTTTCTAAAGGTTGTATACTCCCTTGGTCCTGCGCAGGCCTCCTTCATGATCTTGAGCTTCCCTTTTTATTAATGACCTAAAACTGTTTTGCGCATACGTTAGAGCTGAGAACAGAGACCTCATCTCTGTGCTGGCTCTTGCTTTCCAGGATGTTAGAGTAGCAGGGCTTAAAGCAGAAGAGACTAAGGAACCACCACAGCGCATCTGTGCCTCGTTTTCCGGAAAGCAATCTGACTTCCTTTCTCCCTCGCCTCTTCTAATGCTATCAAGATTCAAAATAACGCCTTTTGCTAGCAATATGTTTGTCTTTTTATTTTAATATCTAATTATTTTTATATCATCCAAGGAGAACCCCGGACCACCAAAAGTCCATGAAGGATAGAGCAAAACAATTATATGCAAATTGTTACTTAAGAATGGTAGTAAATGGATCCAGTGTGTATGCTTCATAAAGGTTGTGTCCTCCCAAAAAACCCTAGGGAGCACCATTCACATATTCATCCATATCATGGTCTATGTGAATGGTGGGTTGTTTTTTTTTTTTTGAGTTTTGCAGTATACAACTTACCCAACTGTACAATGCAGCCATGGTATTGGTAGTCTCCTTTAATTTGGTCGCCTCTGATATAGAAAAGATAAAGAGATGCCCATTCCCCCTGGTGGGGTGTGTGGCTGGTTGCGAAGAGCTAGGTTTTCTGACTTTTCCTCATCTGCTGATTGCCAAACCCACAGACCAGCTCCCACAGGATCAGGATTTACGAGCAAGAGGACTACAGAGGCCAGATGGTAGAGATCACAGAGGACTGCTCCTCGCTTCATGACCGCTTCCACTTCAGTGAGATCCACTCCTTCCACGTGCTGGAGGGCTGCTGGGTCCTCTACGAGCTGCCCAACTACCGGGGGCGGCAGTACCTGCTGAGACCGGGGGACTACAGGCGCTACCACGACTGGGGGGCCACGAGTGCCCGAGTGGGCTCATTGAGAAGAGCCGTGGATTACTATTGAAATATTTTTACTCTACCCTATTCTCCATCTGGGAGCTAATAAAGTATTTCCCGTGTGTTTGATGCAATTACGTGGTCCTGTTTTCCTTTTAGGCTCAGCAGAAAGCAAGCTGGGAATGATGTGGGTTTGCTTACACATATCGGTGGAAAGGGTGGTATGGGGTAGCAGTTAAGAGCACAGCCTCTGGAGCCTGAATGCCTGGTCCAAATCCTTACCAGCGATAGGTGATGGGGCAAGTTCCTTAGCATTTCTGTGCCTCAGTTTCCCAACTTGTAAAACTCGGGGTTATAATACGCCCTTCATCTCATAAGGTTGTGATGTGGATTACATGAGTTTTTATTTTAAAGTCACTGACATAGTTTAGCTTTGCCTACAGTGGTTTCTAGGAAGCTGTTTTGTAAGCTTGCTGGAGAAACATCTGGTCACCTTCTTGGTACTCTTTCTTAGTAGACGTCCCCTTTGGAGACTGCATTAAGTGGGGCAGCTAAGTGAAGTTGCCTCTGAGGGAGATAGATAAGTTTGTTAAGATAACTGTGTCTGACACGTCTTAGGTCTAAAAATATGTGACTGGCTAATAGATTTATTATTTATGTATCCAGAGCATTAATAAGAACCATGTGTCACCTTAGTAAACAGCCCAAAGGACTCTTCCAAACATTTTTCTACTTACAGAAGGTACAGAGCACTCAGGTAGTGTGTGTACTGATAAGAATGAGCACAGAGTGACAAAAATAAAGGCAGGTGGTACATGATCAGGAAAATAAAATGCAATCACGCAAAGTTCATAAACCTGTCATTGGCCAGGCTGATGTTATCTCCTAACTTGGATCAATCTTTATTACATCTAGTTCATGAATCATCTTTTGATAATAATCATGGGAAGAAAAAAGAAAAAAAAAAAGAAACTTACGAGGACTATTTGTCTAATTGAGTGCAAAATTTCTTTGCAGGCAGATGAAGTTCCTCAAATGAAATCTACATAGGTATTCTATGACACCACAAGATTTTAAGTGAAAATACTAGGCTTCTCAATTTCAACTATTTATCATGTACATGAGAAAATCAGTTTGCTTCCCAGCTTAGAGGTTTGCCTTATGGTGAAAATGGCAACATCTTACTGAAATAGAGTCTTGGGCAGCTGAGCAGCCACAATTATGAAAGAACCACTGCAAGCGATTTTCTATTTGAAAAAAAAAAAAGAAAGAGAATATGTTCAGCTAGGAAATATGTTGTTTCCCAAACCTCAAACATTAGAGGAATAATGTAGTCAGATTATTTATGTCTAACATTTTATTTCCCGTAACACCCATGCATGCTCCAAGGTATATGGAGAAGCTCTAAGGACATTTAGGTCCGTGCTGGACAAGACAGCAGTCACTGGGGCACAAGATCACGGAACACTTGAAACGAGGCTCGTCCAAAACAAAGCTGTGTCCTAAGTGTAAAATACACACCAGATGTCAAAGACTTAGTGTAAAAAGTAGAATTCGAAAGATCTCATCGTTTTTCATGTGCATTCAATGCTGAAATGATAATAGCTTGATCTATTATTAAGTTAATTTTATCTGTTTCTTTTAACCGTTTTAATGTGGCTACTAGAAAATTTAAGATTACATTTGTGCTTCTCATTGCCTGTCTATTGAGCAGACACCCAGGCTGGAAAGATGAGTTGTAATTTGTATTCAGATACAGCTCGTGGGGCGCCTGGGTGGTTCAGTTGGTTAAGTATCTGCCTTCCACTGAGCTCATGATCCCAGGGTCCTGGGATGGAGCCCCACATCGGAGCAGGAAGCCCGCTTCTCCCTCTCCCACTCCCCCTGCTTGTGTTCCCTCTCTCGCTGTGTCTCTCTCTGTCAAAAAAATAAATAAAATCTTAAAACAAAAACAAAAACAAAAACAGATACAGCTCAGCCTGAAACTGAGTGATAGAAAACCTGAAAATGAACAGATGGCAGAGAACACGTTTAAGTTTTATATCGTCATCAAACGTCCATTCTCTCATGAGGAGACACTCAATGAAGTTATCACTGTCACCTCTCACGGACTGAGGCAGTGGGGGAATGGGTCCCAGCCTCATCTCATCACATGGCTCTTCCACTAACTACACTGTGTTGAAGTTCTGACAACAAATACGAATGATCCTCCATTCTACAGGCCAAGTTCCCTCTCTACTCCCTCTCCCTGTTCGGTGACCAGCCCTTCAATTGTAGCAGTTTCATTCTGGAAGCCGACACGTTTGCCTCCCCCACTAGATCCTAAACTTCTAGAGCTAGGGAGAATGTCTCAAACATATCGGTATCTCCTGAAGGATCTAGTAGAGTGTGCCTGGCTCAAAGCAGGCCCAGTGATGCTGAGTGAATACATTCATAAAAGGAGAAAGTATAAGTGAACCAGTAGTTTCTGCAGATAGGATCAGACAGTGACGCATTGGACATTCTTTTCTGCAGACAGTACCTCGACCTAAGGGAGGGAGGAGGGGTAAATCTAAAAGTCCTGGGTGGCCGGGAAGGTAAGGGGAATGTGAGGAGCTGTTGGAACATGGTAACAGGGGCTGGTGGCATTTGCAATCAACTGAAAAATACATGTCCCACTTAAAGGCATTATGACTTAACAGGTTTAAAACACATGGGAAATGGGATCCAGCTGAACCTAAGGGCTGCTCCTTGGCCACCTCTGCGCAGACACAGTCTACCCTAAAAAGAAGATTTCAGGCAAAAAGAGACAAGTTTTCATGAAGGATGATCTTTGGGAGTCAGCCTTTTAAATCCCACCACAGTCTGGTGGCTCTGGGATGTCCCTTTACTATGGCTGATTTCTCATGTGTTTAATTCATTATCCACAGAGACCAAACAGAACCATATTCTCCAAGTTAAAAGCAAAACTTTCCATTAACTAAAAGTTATAGGCAGACAGGCCAGAAGCTGAGCTCCTACCTCAGCGCAATTTCTTACACGGCCTTGTCCAGCCTGCAGTTTGCATCCTGACAAGATGGTGATAGAAGACACGTCAGGTATCTTTTCTCTGTGGGCCTTCCGTTTTAGCTCCATCCTGTCCTTCTCCTGGCCCCGCAGCTCCATTTGATGCAAGGAAATAGAATTGTCACTTCCAGTTGAGCCCATTAGTCACAGGAAGTGAATTCGTGCTAGAGTTTCCAAAGCTCTGCCCCATTAGGCCACATTCTCTACCTTCCTGCTCTCTCAGCCTCGGCCGTTCTTCTCCCCGAATAGCATCAACAAAAAGCCTGATGCGCTCAGCACCACGGAGGTATAATTTTATGTTCTCAAGTGTCATCTCCCTTCTAGCATTGCAGAAAATAGAGTTTGCATTTTTTATTCACCTTTTTGCTTTTGTAAGATACATATGAGGAGAAGAAAATTATCTTGTGCTACGTGTTCACACCAAACTTTTGTCTTGCAGTGAACATAAAATGAGGGGATATCCTCAGAGTCAAGGCCGGGGGGGGAGTTGATCACCTGAACAGAGTGGTGTTGAAAAGCCCTTGATGAATATACCCAGTGCTATAGACTTGGGAAATCTCTTCACAGAGATGATGGTCGAACCTGTAGAATTATCTGGCATATCCAAGGAGAGCGTGGGAGAGATGAGGGATCCCGGATTAGGGAAACTCCTCGTAAATTGAGGAAAAACAGATTATTTAAGAAAATGAATTAAAAGAAACCAGTTGGAAATCAAGATTGCCAGTATTGTTTTGCTTAACTGTTTGAAGATTTGTTAAACTAAGGATTATATCGCAAACTTTCATGTTTTAAAACAACTTTTGTCAGTTCTTTGGGATTTTTTTTTAGTTTTATTGTTGCTTTAATTTAAAATTCATCTTCATTCAATCATGGCTGCACTGGATTATTTATAAGAAAAAAATTTTTTAGGTAATATAAAGGACCAACAATAAAGTATCACTTAGGGGCACCTGGGTGGCTCAGTTGTTAAGCGTCTGCCTTCGGCTCTGGTCAAGATCCCAGGGTCCTGGGATCGAGCCCCGCATCAGGCTCCCTGCTCAGTGGGAAGCCTGCTTCTCCCTCTCCCACTCCCCCTGCTTGTGTTCCCTCTCTTGCTGTCTCTCTCTCTGTCAAATAAATAAATAAAATCTTTAAAAAATAAAAAATAAAAAAATAAAATTATGTGTGTGTGCCCACAAATGTGTATAGAAATTGATCTGAAATTATGCATGTATATATGTGTGCACAGAGGAAATCTGACCAAAACATACCCATATGATATTAAAGTGGTTGTCTCTATATAGATGAGATTATGTGTTTCCTATTTTCTTAGTTTCCTTGTCTATATTTCCTGATTCTTCTCTTAAATTATGTCGTTTTTACCAAAAAAAAAAAAAAAGGAAATCAAATAAACTGAGGAAGAGAAACAATAGAACCCTAAAAGAAAAAAAAATTTTTAAGATCTCCCTTAACTTTTCAAACGCTGTTGACATTGTTATAGATTTATAAAGAGCACGAAAAATCACTGGCTAAAAATATTCATCTTTGACTTTACCCTGGCCAGATCAGTACCTTAACCATTTTTGAATAGGATCATATGCTAGGACTTAGAAGAAGAACCAGACTTTATAGGTGTTGTAGTGATGAGAAAAACAGCAAACTGCTAAAGAGATAAAGGTGGGAAAGTGAGAAAGAAGAGTTGGACATCCTGGAAGTCACTTGCATCGGATGCTGGAATGTCAAGAGGAATGAGAGCTGAATCCAGGCTGTGCAATCCCTTTTTAGGAAGGTTACGTAGGGTATTATGCATAGGTTCCAGATTACAAATGTTTAACAAGAGAGCACCAGGTCTCATTAATACACAGAGGTTTTCCTTTTCCTCTATTTATTCACTCTACTTTTCCAATATTGAAAAAAATCCAATAAGATGGAGTCCCATTTGATAGTCCCTGAAATGTGATCTAGTCGGGGAGAAAGAATAATTCAACAAGAGGGACCCAGATGCTTCCTGCCTTATCAGTGGTCCTGACACATCCATAAGCTTTTACTAGGTATGAAGAATAAGTCTTGGTCCAAATATGGGATGATAGTAAAATCCTGCATTTCAGTTATGGAGGAATTCAGAGAGATTTTCCCTTCAAGATGCATGCACTGCTATTTGCAGAAATATTTGAGAATGCTTGGCAAATAGCTGGCTGAGAGTAGCTATTTATGGAATTTGAAAAATAAAACCTAGAGAATTTAGGAAATCCACGAACTATTCATTAACATAACCCGCTGAAAACCTGAATATTGTATGCTGTTCTTTTTGAACAAATTTAATAGATCAAAGGCAAAGAAAAAGGCATATCAAAAAGGGACACTTTTTAAATCACGTGCTGGTTTTCAAAATTCAGTTCAAGTACTTTTTTTGACAAGATGAGGGCAATGGAAAGTTTCCTTTTGTTCTGACATGCAATTATTTTTACCCTGCTGCATTTGTAGTCATAAAGAAAGATGCTGTCAGGCTGATTGACTGAAGGAATTCTCCACAGGGGAGGAAACTAGAACTTTGACAAAAGCCTCTGAATAATGAGGTGATAAACTGTTTACAGCCATGGAAAGGCAAACTTTAGTAAGAGTTACATGTACTGATTAGTTTCATGAACAACCTTTACTCTAGCCAGTAGAGGAGCTCAGTGTCATACTTACTAATTAAGTGGAAAGAGATTTCAGAGGGCAGGGGGTGGGGGGATGGGCTAGCCCAGTGATGGGTATTAAGGAGGGCACGTACTGCATGGAGCACTGGGTGTTATACGCAAACAATGAATCGTGGAACACTGCATCAAAAGCTAATGATGTAATGTATGGTGATTAGCATAACATAATAAAATTAAATTAAATTAAAAAAAATAAATGGAAAGAGAAAAACTGAAATCTTTGATTCACAATAAATATACATTGATAATAGCTCGACCTTAGAAGTATTTCATTTCACAAAAGAGGACTGTTTGTGATACATAATTCACACATTTATGCCAGATGCTAGCCAAACCAAACAGAGTGTCAAATTAAAGCAGGGAAAAAAGAGAATGCAGAAAAAGGACATGTGTCTGCAGGATTCAGAGTTTGTTTACTATTTTGTAGTTTACATATCTACTTTGTGAAAATGAAGGCAGTGGAACATTTTGGAAACTACTTTCCCAGAAACCCTTGGGCTCCAGGCACAGCACCCTGGGAACATGCATTAGTGGGGGACAGGATATCGCACCTTCCTCAATTTACATAGAAAGGTATGCCTTTCCCCTGTTCTTGTCTTTAATTGTGCCTATGCGCCTTGTATTTCTGAAAACCTGGTATTCCTTATTACTAACAGCTTCGCTCCAGTAAGAACACCTCTGTGTTAGCCTGGTGCCCATTAGTGCAATTGTTGTGTGGCGCAGAGACGTGAGGATGGGCGTCCGAGCAACTGGCTTTGGCTTCTTGTTCCTCCAGGTACAGATGTGCGGCTTTCAGCATACTCTCAAATGTGTGAGGGTCTTGATTTTTTTTTGTCTGTTAAATAGGGAGAGTGAAATATTGTATGTATTTGCCTTGCACAGTGCCAAGTGCAGACTGGGTGTTTAATAACTGTGCTTGTCTTCTCCTTTCTTCACCAAAATTGATGGCTCTGTTTACCTGGTAATTCATGGCAGAATACTTTGCTCTCTTGAAGACATTAGGAAAATCATGGATTTCAGTCAAATGGGGATATGAAGAAAAATAAAAACACTACCTAGCATAGTATCTGGAATGTAATAAGTGCTAGTTTGATTTTCTTTCTTTTCTTAATTTAAAGGGACTATATTTGAGACTAATATGTGACTATAGTGGATTTACAAGTAGACCAATCTAATTTTTCCAGCATTGAACTGGTTTTATCCAATAAATAGCCATCACTAAATAACAAAATAATAGAACAAGAACTTAGAACAGAAAGTCTTGGTTCTCTGAATTCCAGTGTCTCTATTACATATTGATAAGATCATACTCAATGCCTTCCTCTGTTAACTCCTTAAGTAAATTAGGTCAGTCTATAAAGTGTTCATAGGAAGTCAGGGTTTATCATCCATTTATAGCTTCCCTAATTCTAATCCTGTTCTTCCTTTGTCAGAAAAGAAGCTGATCAGTGGAGAAAAGAAGGGACCCAGGGACAGGATGGTGAACTTCTGAACTGAAATCTGCTCTGATTTGAGAAATGTACTTCTTGGTTGTTTTGTCCTCTTTGCTTCAGGGTCTATTATAGTAGTTCCCCTTTATCTGCAGGGACTGCACTCCAAGACCCCCAGTGGATGCCTGGAAGTGGATAGTACTAAACCCTATATATACTATGTTTCTTCCTATACATACACATCTATGATAAAGTTTAATTTAGAAATTAGGCACAGAAGAGATTAAAACAATAACAAATGATACAATAAAATGATTATAAAAATATATTGTAATAAAAGTTATAAGAATGTGATCTTTCTTCCAAAATCTTATTGTACTGTATTCACCTTTCTTGTGATGATGTAAGATGATAAAACACCTATGTGGTGATATGAAGCGAGGTGAATGACGTAGGTATGTGACGTGGCATTAGGCTACTATTAACCTTCTGACATCCTGTCAGATCATCCATTTGCAAACCTTGGTTGACCTCAGGTAACTGAGACCATGGGTAAGGGGAGACTGCGGTATGTCCAGTCAGTGTGTTGTGTTAGGGAACAAGTGCTCGTGGGAAGTGGAAGTTTCTCTTTTAAGAACCAGAAAATAAACTGGATAAAAGAATGCTCATCTAGAAGGGGCATCAGTGTTACCTGAATGCAGTGAAACTGGAGATTTATTCAGAGTTTTTTGGTATTCAAAAAGAAAACACTCAATGTCCTCAGGATTCTCAAATTCTGTCCCAGTGTCCCTTCTCAGGAATCATCAGAATCAAGGAAAAGAAGTGACAAGATGAGGGTAGTGGAGAGGTGTAAGTGGCCAAGGGTCTGCCCCTTCTTTCATCTGATTCATTTATTTATCCTCATTTTATCACAGTGTTCCAAAAGGGGAAAGATGGTCACTTATGAGAACAAGGTTTTGATATCTTAGGAACAGGAACGAAACTGATGATAATGATTATAATAAAGAAATAGTAATTCAAATGATAATATCATTACTAACTTTAAGGACCATAATGCACATGTAATTAATTTATGTAACTCCTACTTCCATTTTCATCTCTCCTTTCCCCCATGGATGATGCATCCCAGTATTGCTTCTGCGAGATCCATGTTCAAAATTGAAATCAGGTAAGTGGTTTCCTTTGAATATTTCTTGAAATTGAAATCTAATTATTTCTAGAATGGTACTTCTGAGTTACCATGTTTTACCCAGGTAAGTTTTTATTCACATTATCAGTCAAATGTTAAAAGAAGAAAACAGCCTTGTCACAGGGATGATTTGTCTTCGCATTCCCTGTCAATCACTCTCTATTCCCTGAGTTTCCTGACAGTGTGGTGTAGGTGTGTACTGACCACTGTTGGCTAAATATCTACCATCTATTCTTCCTCTTTCTTACAAAATTCAAATTGTGTTCAAGTGTTCAGCCTTCTCAATGTGCTGTGTCATTCTCAGGGAAGGCAATCCCATCCCCAGCCACAAAGTGGCTACCAATTCTAAACCAATTGTGTTAATCCTGCTTGCCTATCCAATTAAGGACCTCAGCTTTAAGCAGAAGAGTTTAAGGCATTCTCCTGATGACTGATATCGGATGAGAGTTGACATATGACCTAAACTGGCTCAACCATACTAAGGAAAAGCCTGCTGTTTCATCTTTGAAGTAAAAGCTTTCTCTTTGTCCTGTTGGGTTATTTGAGTTGCTATTGTAGCCATTTTGAAATATCATGGGTAGGTTTGCAGTATGTGAAAAGTCCAGAAACTACCGCATTTTAATAAAGCCAATTCATTGAAGAAGGCAGAGCCAAGGAGATTGCAAAGAAGCCAAAATCCATTTTAACCATACTTGGAGATTGTCCTCTCTATGAACTTCTTCTTATGTGAAATACTAAATATGTTTATATATAGTTTCAGCTAATTTGAGATGGAGTTTTTATTACAAGTAGCTTAAAGAATTGTAACTGAAGCAGGGGAGAACTAACATTCCCTGGAGCTCCTGAGAAGGCCCTTCTGAATTTAGTCCTATTACATTTTTCCAAACTCCACACTAGGTGGCTTAGATTTGGGCACATGACCAGCTCTGTCCCATCAGGGTTGAAGAGCTTCAGATCTGCAAATTGAAAATTTGGGGGAACTGGACTTTCTTTTGATTTTTCAGTGGATCAGAATGAGAATGGACATAGCTCTAGTGTCTACATTAAACCAGTGAATAACCTTTCTCCTTATGCCATTTTATTTTTTTTCCTTTAACAGTTATTAATAACTTTATTTTTTGTTTGTTTATTTATTTATTTTATTATGTTCAGTTAGCCACTGTATAGTACATCATTAGTTTTGATGTAGTGTTCAATGATTCATTACTTATGTATAACACCCAGTGCACATCACAACATGTGCCCTCCTTAAGTCATTTTAGATTGAATTTTCTGTTCCTTGGAACTGAAAGCATCTTACATGAGAGTTAAGCTTCTAAAAAATACTAGTTTGGCTATATTTCTAGTTGAGTTTTCATTTTTTTGTCCCTGTGATTTACATTCTATGACTGTAATTATTTTTCAAAAAGGCCTTTTCAGGTTTCAAAAAGTCCAGAAACCCATTCATTAGAGAAATAATAATAAATCTTCAACCAGGAAATTAAACCAATGTGAAGGCAACATATCCTCTCCTTTTTAAACTTTATAGTCAGTGGAGAACCTGTCCTAGAGTTCCTTTCTTTACGCAATTTACTCATAGAGAATAGCAGATTGGTTAGCTGCCCACTTTGTTTTCCAAAAAGCCAGGAGACAAGCTGTAGAAAATAAGAGATCGTTTTGATTAAAACTGCTGTGATGTGTTTTCACTTGTCTCAGGCCAGCCACAAACAGCCCATGTTCTACATTAGGAAAATAACAAAAGTTGATGCCTACAAAACTTTTATTTGGATTGTAACATGACTCATACTTTAAACAAATAGTTAAACACTAATATTAGTGCTGGAGTTTTCAAAGTGGTCCTGCTGAGAGGTTATTTACATTTTTATTGCTCAGAAATATTTTTGGAATCATTCTTTTTTTGAAACCCTGCTATAGCATTTGACATATTCTTTTGACAATCGTCCATGACAGCAAATTCCCTAGTAAGTGTGGAACCAGCTTATTTATCAGCACCAATTGATTTAGCAGGATGAATTAAGTGAGTGATTAAACTGGCAATGCAGTTTTTGATCAAATCAATGAAGTGAGGTTATGAAAAAACCCATGCATGCAAACAAATGCAGAATATTTTTACCTCTAATTAGAGAGGGACCATAAAAAATAAGCTGCTACCATCTTCAGAAAAAATAGAAAAATGTTCAACTGGTCAGCCAAAATTTTCCTAGAAGAATACTAGTCTACCATGAGAACACGTTCCTTTAGTTATAAAAGCTTTTTCCTCATTCAGAATATTCACTGAGAATGCAAATATTTCTGGGTGGGAGAGATGGAGGATAACCTGCTAAACTGATACTTAATCAAAAATACCTTGGGTTCTTTGTTCTTTGGGTGTTGAGTTTGATGAGTTCTTTATAGATTTTGGATACTAGCCCTTTATCTGATATGTCATTTGCAAATATCTTCTCCCATTCTGTCGGTTGTCTTTTGGTTTTGTTGACTGTTTCCTTTGCTTTGCAAAAGCTTTTTATCTTGATGAAGTCCCAATAGTTCATTTTTGCCCTTGCTTCCCTTGCCTTTGGCGATGTTTCTAGGAAGAAGTTGCTTCGGCTGAGGTCAAAGAGGTTGCTGCCTGTGTTCTCCTTTAGGATTTTGAACGACGTGGATGGAACTGGAAGGTATTATGTTGAGTGAAATAAGTCAAAAAGAGAAAGACATGTATCATATGATCTCACTGATATGAGGAATTCTTAATCGCAGGAATCAAACTGAGTGTTGTTGGAGTGGGGGGTGGGGTGGGAGGGATGGGGAGACTGGGTGATAGACACTGGGGAGGGTATGTGCTCTGGTAAGCGCTGTGAATTGTGCAAGACTGTTGAATCTCAGATCTGTACCTCTGAAACAAATAATGCAATATATGTTAAGACAAAAAAAAAAAAGAAGAAGAAGAAGAGGGTAGCGGGAGGGGAAGAGTGAAGCGGGGGAAATCGGAGGGGTAGACGAACCATGAGAGACGGTGGACTCTGAAAAACAAATGGGGTTCTAGAGGGGAGGGGGGTGGGAGGATGGGTTAGCCTGGTGGTGGGTATTGAGGAGGGCACGTTCTGCATGGAGCACTGGGTGTTGTGCACAAACAATGAATCATGGAACACTTCATCTAAAACTAATGATGTAATGTATGGGGATTAACATAAGAATAAAAAAAAAAAAGAAAGAAAAAATACCTTGGGGATGAAAGTGGGAATTGGAAGAGAGAGTGTTAAATCCATGATTGTTGAAGGGGGCAGGAGGGATGTTGATCTGAAAAAACAATCTGTATCTCATCTGAATTCTTGCCTGGCCTTACGTATGGGAGAGGGAAGGAATGCATACTGTGTGATACTTCCATATAACAAAGGCCCCAGCAGGTACTGGGGAAGAGATGCTGCCCCAGGTCACTCTGAATGATAGAATTTATTGCATCTCACTTTCAGTAATTCGAAAGCTTTTTCTACTCTTTACCTTCTCACATTCTGAAAGACTTTATGGCTTCTTTTTTGTTGGTGGAGACAGTTGGACCTTGATGATTTAACACACCACAGGTAGATTTAGACTTCATTCTCAGGGATACTGCTCACTTTCCATAAGGGAACAAAAGTGACTTTTTCTTTAATCGATAAAGAACATTAAGTACATTTTTCATTTCCCTCCGTATTTTTACTTCAAAGATTTGTCATGTCTGTTTCTGAAAGGAACTGAGATGCCTTAGAGATTAAAATATACAGGGAAAGAGGCATTTACATCTAAAACCGGATCCTGTTTCAAGCACACGAAATGCCCTTTAGTTGAGTAGATCTAAAACATATTGGCGCAGTGAAGTAATTATCTCCAAGTGCTCTCGCTTCTACTGCAAATAAGGGAACTGTAATGGGCTGCATAGCTTTTATTTTCTGACACTATAAAGTCAGTTCATTCATCTCTAGTTGTTAATTTTTGCTTAGACTGAAGCCCCAGCTTAAATTTACCATGGGGACCCTTGCTTATAGATGGAGGGACTTCGTGCTGGAAAATGTATAGTCTGAAGAAGGTGGCTTGCTGAGAGCAAGGGGATGCTTTTCTTCATCAAATAAAACCAACTGTGCCAAGAGTTACAGGACTTGTCAACTTGGAAAAACACAGAGTAGCTAGTACTACTCAAAAATAACAAGACAAATAACTGAATTAAAAATGGGCAAAAAGATCTGAATAGATATTTCTCTAAAGAAGATATAAAAAGATATTCCACACTGTTAGCCATCAGGGAAATGCAAACCAAAACCCCCATGTGATAACACTTCATACTCACTAAGGTGGCTGTAATAAAAAAGACAGACAATAAGAGTTGGAGAGGATATGGAGAAATTGGAACATAAATGGTACAGATGCTCTGGAAAATAGCCTGGCAGTTCCTCTTATAGTTAAATGCTAGATATTTACCGAAGAGAAACGAAAGCATATGTTCATATGCACACGTGCAAACATTTATAGCAGTGTTATTCATAATAGCCTAAGATGGAGACAACCCCAATGTCCATCAACTGATCAATGGATAGACAGAATGCGATATATTCATACGCTGGTATAGAATTCAATAATAAAAGTGAAGTGCATGCTATAACATGGACAAGCCTTGAAAGCATTATGCTAAGCAAAGAAGCCCGTCACAGGGGATTGTATATTATATGACCTCATTAATAGAAAATTTCCAGAATAGACGTATCTATAAAGACAAAAAGTAAATTGGTAGTTGCCTAGGGATAGGGTGAATGATTGGGTGGTATGTGAATTATACCTTAATAAAGCAGTTAAACAAAAACATAGAGGAAGGCCTCAGGGTGTCTGGCTCACAACGTCACAGACAAAACAGTCTTAGAATTTTTAAACCAAATTTTTTTCTCTTCTTACTACTAACTTTCCCAAGTTTCCTGCTCTACCATAAAATTTTATATTTGATACCTTATCAGGGAAGCTGATAAAAAGATAATTTTTCTGAACTAAAGGATGTGCAGAATGTCTAAGTGATTTCCACAAAGTTCTATGCAATCAGTAACAGATGTGCCAACAGAGGCCTGGTTTTCTGATTTCAATCTAGGACTTGGTCTCTTAGCAACACAGCCCTTCAAACTGCTGGTTCCAAATACTAAAGCCCAGAAAATGAAATTGTATTAAACAGCAAGGAAATACAGTCATTGGGATGTGACTTCTACTTTGTTCATTATTTTAGTTTATTTAACAATTAAAATTATCTATTTATTTTATTTTATTAAAATAAAAATGTATGGATTTTGACCCCAGACCTTTAGAAAATACAATACAAACAAGTCAGAACTAGCTCAAGCCAAAGTTAAATGGAATCATTTCTCACCTCAAATTGTGATTTTTAAAGAGTCTCTTTCTTGTTCTTCCTTGCAAGAGTGATTTCTAGGGAGAAGACACAATCTGTTGGTTGAGAGTCCATTTTTTCCCTGACCTCTCACTCACTGATTTTTAAATTATATTTGGTGCTCAGTATATTACTGGGCAGAAGGAATACTGGTGGAAAATAAGAGCCCAGAAAGAACAGAGTGTTCTAAAACAGAGTAGGAGGGGCTGAAGGTTGAAGAGGTCTTTTTGGCGATCCATTTGAACTCTTATTTCAGTTGGCTCTGTCCTTTTTAATAGCTCAAATCAAATGAATTTTTTAACGTCATCTCTGTTCCGCAGATGAAATGGAAAGCTCTCTGGTTGAAAGGAGCACAGACACTCAAACAGTTGCCTACAAGTTTTCTCTGATTGGTGTTCCATACCGTTAACTTCTTATTTTTCTTGTTCCTGTTAACATTTTTATTATCTTATCTTCCCTTAAAGGCTCTGAGCTATGTTTTAGACTTTGGGTCTTTCTGGTATCTAGATGAATTTCCTCTATGGCATAGGGACTCACAAACGTCCCAGTGGAAGGTGCTGGTCTTTGTGTTCGTGGCAGTGAGTTTTTATTCCCTTGCTTTCATACTGTCGGCACCTAAAAATCCCACCTTTCCCACACCCGCATCTTTGTCTTCCTTATTCCTCTTCACAAAACTGAATTACATTTCTAGGAATGAGAACTCACATTTGGGACCACGTTTTGGCTTTTATTACAATCAATCTGAGAGAAGCTTAGAGGTTGTTTTGTGTTTGTTGGACTTTCGTGCTGTGACCAGTGACAGGTAACCAATAGAAGGGGCAGTCCCAAAGGTTTCAGGAGAAAAGGCTGAACTTCAAATTACATTTGCTCATATGTTGTTTCAATTGGCTGTGTCTTCGTTGTATGCTCACTTCACAATTTGGCTGATCAACCATGTCAAGTAAATATTTCTGGCCTCTGTTGATTGGAATTAAAGGAAGCTATATGCATCCCCTTCCCAATCCCAAATCTCTACCATGTGGCAGAGAGGTAAGATGTGGCTAAACATAAATATTTATTAGCAAGCAGACAAAGAAAAGGAGGGGCCAATAACTGAGCTGGAGGAGAAATTAAAGCTTGCTAGTGGCACTTTGCCAAGCTGCTCACAGCTGCCATCTTTGGACAAAATAAGCATCCTGGGGTAAAATATTTAAAATATTTGGTTATATACCTCCATTCTTGACTCTCTTTAAAAAAAAAACTTTATTCTTGTCTTTCTTGTTTTCACAGTGTCTGTGCTTTTTAGGTATTCATAGTTTCACTCCAATTTTGGAAGTAGAGTATAAATAAATGTAAAAACAGATATTGTGTGAGGTGTCATACAAAGACAAATTGCTCCTTTAAAAAACTGCTAGGCCCATTTAAGCCTCACTTAGATGCTCTAACCAATGTTTTGAGCTAGATTCACTTGTTCTAAATACCGACTTTAAATACCCTTCACTGTTTACACTGCCAAATTGTGTCACTCTCTCCTTCAAAACCTGGTTTCCAATTCATATCCTTTATCCTTTCAGTTACTCAAAAAAACAAAACAAAACAAACCTTGGGTTATGTTTGACTCCTCTTCTTTACTAGTCAGTACATAACCCACCTGTTAGCTTTTTCTTCAGTGCATACCCATAATCTTATCCCTTCTTGTTAGGTCCACCACTTGCATACAGGACCAAGCCCACCTTCATCTGTTACTTGGATTACTACAATAGTCTCATAGAAGTCCCTCGGCTTCTACTTCTTTTCTTCCACAGTCTATTTTCAACACAGCAGCCAGTGTGATCCTTTTTTTTTTTTTTAAGTTGGCTCCACAACTCAGGGCCAGAACCCACAACCCTGAGACCAAGACCTGAGCTGAGATTGAGAGTTGGATGCTTAACCGACTGAGTCACCCAGGCATCCCCCATGTGATCCTTTTATAACAAGTCATATTATGTTATTTTTCTGCTAAAACTCTGGCAAAGTGTTTCCATCAATTAAAGCAAAAGCTGAAGTCCTTATTTTAGCCTAAAATCCCTCCATGACTTTCTTTCCTATTCTCTCTCGCTAACTTCCTTGTCTACTTATTCTCCTGTTTGTTATTTTACTCTGCAACAGTTAGATTGAGCAAGCCAGCAGTTCTTACATTAGAGCTTTTTCTCTAGTTATATTACGGAACCTGGACTGGATGGCCCGACGGAAGAACCAAGTGGCACTCGGAGATCTTGGAGGATAGGAGGTTTATTTAACACCGGCAGGCCCAGAGGAGAGTGGTCTCCAAAGGTCTGAGCCCCAAGCACAAACAAAGGGGGCAATTTATACACTTCTACTTCTGCATATTTAGCACTTTTGGCACGTGCACGAAGCGGGGCAGGGAGAAGAACCCGGAACAGCCCCGGGGCAAGGACTGGGACTCTCTCACTGGCTCAGTTGGCTATCTTAGGACAGATTTTCTTTATCAGTTGTACCCTCTGCCTGTTGTGTTCTTCTCCAGATATCTTCCTGACTAGTGATTTCATAACCTTCAAGTTTGCCCAAAGGGCACTTTCTGATCATCCCATTCCATACTACAAACCCCCAATCCACCACCTGCTCCAGAATGATTAGTCACCATTACTCTACTTTTCCTTTTGTTAACCCATAGAAACTGCCTCCCTCGAACATATTCTAAATTATTTATTATTGTAGTCCGTCTTCATCCACTGGATTTAAGCTCCATAAGGACATAAGCCTTTGTTTTGTTCATTGATGATTCCCTTGTCCACTGAACTGCACCTGGCCCATGATAATTTAATCAACGAATGTATCTATTTATGTTAAGATACTGAGTCACTGAAATGGAGATTGGAATTGTGATGGTTCATTTAGAATCAGTTTTGTTAGAATGTATTTGTCATGGAACCACATGGACAGCAGAATGTTGGGCGGTTGACATATTTACCATCCCCAGTGTCCCAGCTTAAATGGAATGTCTAATAGAGGTTCACTTATCAACCAATGGCTTTTTAAATAAAAATATCCAACTCACGACAACTGTCTGTCATTCACTTCACTAAATCCTGATGCAATACAAGAGCAATGGATGAGTCAGCTCCATGATTCATCAATGTTGTTTCCTTATCTGCTAATCTGTACCTTTCACTCTTTGCTCCCTTTCTACTCCATGAATCATTTCATTTTTTGCTGTTTTTCCCATTTCTCCCCCTTCTTTTTCCTCTAATCCAAACTTCAATAAAATAATAAACATATTGCAGATAAAATAAGAATATAAGTAAAACAAATCAAAACAAAACCAAAAAAACCCTGATGCCATGGTTTGGATTTTATATGAAATACTTTTTTACAATACTTTTTTTTGTATATATCCCTAAGGTAGGGATTTTTGATATTTCAACTAGTACATAGTTGGTTTTACGTATGGTGTGCATCTGTAAATGTGCATATATATGTATATGTGTTGGTGGTGACATTTCATTTTAATGCATATATATTTTTTCATTTCCAATATCATCTGTTATGGAAACTGGGAGTTTGGGAAAGTATAAATAAGAAATTAAGGTCACAAAATCCCACCACTGAGAAGCAATTGCTGCTTACATTTTGTTAGAGATCATCACTGTTTACATAACTGTGTCTTACAAAATAGGTTAGTTATTTCCTTCTTAATTTCTTTAAAAAAAAATGTAGTTTTAACTACAGTTGTGTATATCTTTGGGGATTTTATATTTTTCACATTTATTATATATGTGTTATATAAAATGTATAGTTAGCTTCGAACAGTATAGAAAAGAGCAAGGGAAACAGTTTAAAAGTTAGAATAATAATTAAGAGTAATTATTTTTAAATCATTAGAATTTTTTTCAAACAAGCCTCTATACTGAAAATAGGATAGATAGAAATAAGTTTTCTTACTTGAAATTATTTTCCCACTCTATTTTTGTTAAAAAGTATGAAAGAAAATGTACTTGAATTTATCAAAAGAAAACAAATGAATATATGAAATTATTTTCACTGCAAGATATTTTAGTTCCTAAAGTATCTAAGTTTTTTTAAAAAAATATGACCTGTAACTTGTCATAATTCATTTAGTAACATATTTCAACTTTATATGTTAACTATTGAACTCCTACTATAAAACACTAAGGCAACTACTATCCTTACCATTTCTTCCATATCCCACTTTCTGTAATTTCGTGATTTTTATATTTTCAAAAGTCTTAATATGTATATTCCATTCTATTCTTTAGTCCAAATACCCACAGTTCCATAGTCTTATTTCTCTATGTAGGTAGATTCAGTATTTACATCTGTCCTCTATTGTAGTTTCTCCATAAGTGACCTGGTAGGCAGAATAATGGCCTCCAAAGATATCTACCTTATAACTCAGAACTTGTGAATATGTTACCTTACATTGCAAAAGAGATTTCCTAAATGTGATTAAGTTAAGGATCCTGAGATGAGGAGATGCTCCTGGATTATCTGGGTGGGTCCAGTATCATCACAATATAATGTTTAATCACAAGGATCCTTAAAGTAATAGAGGGAGGCAGGGGGGGTGAGAGTCAGAAAGAGATTTGAAGAGAGGAAGTGGCCATGAGCCAAGGAGAGGTAGTCTCTGGAAAAGGCAAAGAAATTGATTTTGATTTTTTTCTAGAGTCTCTAGAAGTTTCACCCACACCTTGATTTTAGCCCAGGGTGACTCGTTTTGGACTTTTGACCTACAGAACTGGAAGATAACAAGTTTGCACCGTTTAAATTCACCAAGTTGGTGTTGTTATAACAGCAATAGGAAACAAATAAACCTGAGTTCTTTGTTTTGATTGGTATCTTGAACATTTGGATTGGTCCAATAGCTTTCATGAATGTTCAAGGTGTTGTATTCCCTGAATTCTTAAATGTTTGAGGATGTACATCTCTTGTGTTTGTCAAAAACATTAAGCGTATCTTATTACTTAGATCTTTATAAACATCATTCCATTCTCTTCTCATAATATGATTATTCCTGGAGAAGCTTTTTTCTCCTTTGTGCATGACTAAGTTTTCCTGCCTTGATATTTTAGGATTCTTGAATTGTAGTAAACTTTACAAGTCTGTCTCTTGGTGTTGATTACTTTATGTCTATATTTTCACTGAAGACTGGAAAGTTTTTGGATCTACAGGGTGCATATTTATTTTGGGGAAAGGTTTATTCCATATATCTTTGGTTTGTAATCCTACATGCATCCATCTTAGGAAAAACCAGTTTGGTAATGCTGGACCTTCTTTATCTTCCAAATACATAATCTTTGTAATTTATATTTTGTACATGTTCTTTACCTTATTGAGTTGTGAATTTTTTTCAGTCCTGAATACTGTCACTCCAACTATAATTTAACTCGAATGTACTTCTTCCTGTGGCTTCTACTGTGGCTTGCCTCTGGAATGTTTTTGCTTTACATCCTCAACTCCTCACTGCAGTCATCAAGTTGGCTTTTCATTTTTTTTTTTTTCCCCTGTCTTCTAATCTTTCCTTTAAACCTCACCTTGCCTTTGTGGAGATTTTTCTAGATGACATTTTACTCGGGAGTATGGAGCATTATTTATCAAATGTTTTCCTCTGGGTGGCTCAGTCAGTTAGTCCTCCGACTCTTGATTTCAGGTCAGGTTATACTCTCGTGAGATCGAGCTGCGCATCAAGCTTTGTGCTGAGCGTGGAGCCTGCTTAAGATTCTCTCTCTGCCTCTCCCTTTGCCCCTTCCCCACCCTCATGCAAGCTCTCTTTCTAACAACAAAAAAAAGTCTTCCTCTTTTCCCTTCAGTGATTCTTGTGATTCATTGTCTTCACTTGCCCTTTGCTCAAGTTTCTTCAGAGATGTTTTCATAGATTCCACTTATTTCTTTATGACTATTGATTTTTTTTGAATTGGAAGATCTATTTGTGAGATGTGAGCTGGGGCAGTTGACAGCTTTTGTTTGGGTTTTGATTTTTTTAAAACTCTCTTTTATGGGAGGAATGTGCTTCCTTTCAGTTTCCAACATTCAAGAGTTTATTATGGGTCACAGATGAAACTCTGAGGTCACAGGTCCTCAGAGTTTCCATTAGTTAATCATTCCCTTCTGCCTTCTCCACCAGATTCACCCTGCTGACTTCTTCCTCAACCAGATATCTAGGTAGGATGCATTAAAAATTGCATGCCAGCATAGTTTTGCCTTCAAATCCACATCTCTCAAAGAACATAGTTCACTTCTCTGGTCCAATCACACCTGTAGATGTTTTTACTACACTATGTAAAATCCTCTCTCTCTTTTTTTTAACTTCTAATATTATTTATCTCAACAGAATGTAAGCACCTTGAATTTTGCCTGTCTTGTCTACTGATGATTCTACTATATCTAGAACAATGCCTGGCACATTATAAATGCTGCCAATTTATTGAATAATTAGTTTCATTATTTGACAAATTTTCTCTCGTCTCAATACTTAACTAACCAAAAATAAAAATAGCTTTAGCTGTTTGAAATACAAAGTATTTTAAGATCAGTGTATTTTATTTTATATATTAAGGCAAGTATAATAAGCAAATAATTGTACATGTGTACAATATGGGTGTGCTTTGTATAACCTCTGGCATATGGAAGAGGATTTTAAATATCTACCCATGGATAATGAACTATTTCTCACTAATTTCATCTCTGAATTAGGTGTAAAAATATGCCCATATGGGAAAGTTTGAATATTCTATCAGACATTCTATACCTTGTTAATGTGAAAACACTTAATGAAATTAAAGTAAGTCACTGGAGATGAACTTGTTATTAAACTCCAATACTGATCAGCAGACAATAATTGGGATATATTGGGTTTTCTGAAGTTATTAAGCATCTGAGATACATTCACCCAGAAAATATTTATTCAACATTTAGTAAATGCTAGGCACTATTGTGGACATTTTGGAGGTATCCACCAACAAATGGATAAAATCTCGCCTTTACAAAAGCAGGGCTGGGGTTAGGGTGAACCTGCACTTGCATGACTCTGTGAGTATCTCCTTAAATTTCATAATTTAAGTGCTTTGCTTACCTCACCCTCGGCTGGCCCTATGATATGGACCTTATATTTACTGGGGAAACAGGCAACACACAAGATTAGTAAGAAAAATGTATGGTATTTTTTTCTCTCTTTTTTTCTTTTTTAAAAATTTTAATTCTAGTTAGTTAACATACAATGTTATATTCGTGTCAGGTGCACAATATAGTGATTCCACAAACATATGGTATTTTAGATTATGATAAATGCTATAGGGTAAAACAAAGTAGGAAAATGGGATAGCAAGATTTTGGAGGAGGACAGAGGAAAGTTTGCAATTTCAGTTAAGGGATGTTCTACTTGAGAATGTGGCAGTTGAGCAAGCCTGAAAGAAGAGAGGTAGCAAATCATGTGGACACCAGGGGGAGGCATTCTAGATTATGAAAAAGCAAGTATAAGGGACTGGTGCTCAAATTTACCTAGTGTTCTAGAAGAGCAAAGAGGAAGCCAGTTGTTGGAGTGAAATGAGCAAAAGAGTTGTAGGAAATAAGTGATAAAAGTGAGCCCAGATCAGGAGGAAATTACACCAGTATGAGGACTTCGGCTTCTATTCTGCATGATAAAGAAAGCACTGGAGAGCTCTCAGTTAAGGTTTGCCATGATCTAACCTTTAACTGTAGTATTCTGGTGCTGTCTAGGGAAAAGACATTAAGGTTGCAAGATCCAAGTGGTGAGGTCAGAGAGAAGTCAACAACAATACAGAAAGTGAGTGGATTCTGGATATATTTCAAACATAAAGCTATAAGATTTGCTATGGGTTTGATTGGAGGGAGAAAGAGAAATAGAGACATCAAGGATGACCCCAAGTTTTTGACCTTAGCAACCAGAAGAATGATGTTGATGTTGATTGACAGGTGAAGACTGCTCAGTTTGGAAGCTGTTAGGTTCAAGATGTGTATGAGACATCCTTAGATGTTAGTCAATTCCCTCTAATAATCTAGACTTCAGGAGAGAAGCTAAGTTGCAAATATAAATTTGACAGTCATCAGCACATAGGTAATATTTAGTCACACCATGAGCAAAGTGAAGGTAAAAATGAGATTTCCTGGACTACTTCCTTGGCTTCTCCAAAGCATAGAGGGAAGAAGATGAGGGAAAGTCAGCAAAGGAGGCTGAGAATGAGTGATCGGGGGATGAGGGAAGAGGAGGGAAGAAAACCACCAGGAGTGTTATCTTGAAAGCCAAGTAAAGGAAGCATTTCAAGAGTGTACAAATGTTGTTGTTATGTTGGATATGCCTAAATTATATGAAGATAACATCGATTTTATTAAAACCCAATTCCACTGAAGAAAATAAAATGTTGCTAAATATTAATTTGTCTTTTTTTGTACTTTTTGTACTTTTTGGATTTTTTTTTTTTAGTATTGTATTTAGTATTTTATTGGTGCAAGCTGTGATCTCTGTTACTGAGATCTGCAGTCTGATGATTATCTTATGGTCCTTTAGTTTCTCTACCTTATTGCTTTGTACTTTATGTGAGAACAGAGTGGGGCAGAAAGAGAGCAAGCAGCAGTTATGCAGGGCTACCACATTGTTAGTGCCCTAATCCTACCCAGACAACATTTGGTGACATTTATCAACCAGTTGAGTCAAGAGAATTCCATGAGAGCTGGGTAGTACAGGAGATTTCTAGGGATGAAATTTAGGATATTCCTAGTATTCTATTCTTGTGACAAAAAAGGCAAGCATCCATTATAGTTGAAATTCAAATTTGTAACTTGTGGATTAAAAAAAAAGACTAAAATACTGAATTCTAATATTGCAAAGAGTTATTTTCTAAAACAATTTTCTGGGATTCAACATCAGGTTTTTTTTTTTTTTTAGCTTTTAATTAAACTTTAATTTGGTCATGACATTTTGAGAGATTTAGACAATTTTCAGCCTTCCCACAGAGATTCGTCATTCTCCCCTTTTGACAGTGAGTTCTTCCCACACAGAGAATTTCAGGCATAGGGGCCTCAGCTGAACAAATATAATTAATAACAATACAGTATTCAACTTCATGTTTAAATACATTTAAAAGAATTATTAATGATTTTGAAATAATTAAAGAAGTGGAAAGATACTACTTTTCATTATGAAGAAGAGAACATCAAAATATTTCGGTCCAGTCTTTGGGAAAAGTAAAACAAGGAGAGAGATGTGGGGAAGGAAGGAGAGTGGAGAAGAGGTGAAAAGAGAAAACTTGTTCAGAGTTATCAAACCTTGTGTAGGAATGTCCTGGTATGGGGATCCCACTTTTACTCTTGTTCTCTTCTAATTCCAGTTAACTTCTAGCATGTTTAGAACTCTTTAGAAAGGGAAAAGTATTTGTCATCTGTCTATTTTCCAATCTATTTTTGAATCCTTCTAGGTCAAGAGGGTGAGAAAAAATAGAGAAATTTCTGATGCTCTGAACATTTCTCAAAGAGCCATTCCCCAGCCATGAGGATTTTTTAGCCACTCTTAAGTTACAGACATGGTGGTATGTGTGGTCTCAAAAGTGAGCAATGAAATGCATCAAAGGGCAGATTTAGTAGATGTGAATAGATCGATTTTCACATTGTAAAATTTTAAAACATGTCAAAACAACCATAAAGGCATGCAGATATTTTTATTTTGTTGCTTTCTTGACTAGATATAAATATCAAGGGATGTTTTTACATAGAGAACATTAGTTAAAATTAATCTTGGGTTAATTTACTTATTGACTCAAACAAATGATGGAGAAAAGAAATGCAGAAGATAGATTTCATCCGAAATGTTTTATGTCAAAAACAAACTCCAAAATTTTGAGGTGGGGTTATCTACTTCAGAAAGGCATATGCCTTGCTGGCTAATTTTAGTGCAGAAACGTGATGGTGTAATTTACAGTTTTTGCTTGGGGGGTTTAGAGAACTAGAAAAAACATGGCTCCCAGCCTTAAAACAAAGATAAATTCAGGTCAACTGCAAGTTCATGAATTTCCTTGACCCCACAAGAAAGCTGAGAAAGTAGAGCACCCAACTAACCCTAATTCTGGGGTGAGAGAGGAACCTGTAGGGAGAGACTAGGTGAGAGGAGAACACTTCTTACCTGGGGCCCAGCCAGTCAAGGGGTAAAAATAATTCAGCTAAAACTATTGGTGACTTGGTAGAGGCTGAACGCAGGCTGGCAAGAACGTGTGAAGCTCCTGAGGCCCTAGATGTGGGGAGGGGGTTCCATCACTCTTGGAAACCTTCTTTTCCACACTTTCCACCTGACATGGCACAGTCCTGGGAACAAGGATGCCACAGAATGATAGGAAACACTACTTGGAATCTTCACTTTAATCTCCTTTATAAAGCAAACAACTTAATCTAAGTGGGAAGAAAGTTAAAAGAAAAAGAAATAATAATATAACTAGAGCTCTTAAGGACTTAATGAAAACCTCCTGCAGCCAAAGGAAGGGAACAGAAATAAACATAAAAATCCTTCTACCCCCTAGGGAAGTTTCTTAATTTTGATGCTACTGATATTTTGAGGCAGAGAAATCTTTGCTGGTGGTGGAAGGGGGGCTGCTGTACTCTGCACTGCAGGATAGTTAACAGTATCTCTGGCCTCTACTCACAACATGGCAGTTGCACTGTCCCATTTTGGCAGACAAAAATGTCTCCTGATATCACCAGTTGTCCCCTGTTGGGTGGGGGAAGGGATGAACAAAATTGCCCTGGTTGAATGACTGCCATAGAAGAGTGACAGTAACATGTTCTGGGCCGAGGACTACACTAAGACAACCACACCCCTGATGCCCAGGGACCTGCCTAAGACTGAGAATATCAGGGAACAAACTCCTGCCCCCTCCCACTCCCAGCGACTCTCCAGCATTAGGCTAATAAGTCCAGAATAAAAGTAATAATTGGATACTGCTAGAAAGCTGCAAAAGATACATTCTCTGAGGCACAGAGCAAGCAAAGAACTAAAACTGAGGGGAAAGCATATTTTGAGAAAGATCCTCCAGCAAATCAGCCCTAACACTAAATCCAGGTGTCAGCAGAGAAATACGAAGCTTGTGCACCAAGGATAAGCACACTGAAAAGAAATGTCAATCACAGTGCAACTAGACTAATGTAATCTCATGCTAAATGCCTAGCAGAAAGAAAGGCAGGCCCATGTCCAAACAAAACACCTCACTCTACTGTTCTACACGACATGAAAAATTCAAGAAAGTCAATTCTTTGCCAAGAGAAAATTAATCAGTGACCAGATACAGATAAAACACAGATATTAAAATTGTTGAATTTAAAGAATTATGATTCATATGGTAAAGATTCTAACAGAGATAGTGAATAACGTGCGAGATCAGATGGGTAGTTGCAGCAAAAAGATGGAATTATAAGAACGAATCAAGTGGAAATGCTAGCAATAAAAAATAGTAGAGAGATGAAAGATGCCTTCAGTGGCTCATCTGTAGAATCAACAGAGCCAAGGAATTGGTGAACTTGAACATAGGTCAAAAGAAATAGCTCAAACCAAAATACAAAGATTAAAAAAGACTGACCAAAACAGAACAAAACAGCCAAGAGCTGTAAGAAAATACCAAATGTTCTCACATACACTTAATTGGAATTCCAGGAGACAAGAGGTAGAACAGGACAGAAGAAATATTTGAAGAAATAATGAATGTGAAAAAAAAAAGAAATAATAGGTGTGAATTGTCTGGAAATAACAACAGACATTGAACCACATATGTAAGAAACTCAGAGAACAATAAATACAAACACACACATACACACACTCAGAAACATGGGCACAACATATTCAAATTGCTGAAAACAGAAGACAAAGAGAAAATCCTTAATCAGGTAAAAGTAGAAAATCATCTTCGTGGCATTTGAATATTAACTGCTATTAAGGAAGGTGTCTTAACAAACACCATCAAAACTTCCCAAATTTATATAAAACATAAAAATCAATGTATATGAATATCTATTGTAATCCTATAAACTAGAAATGAACAATCAGAAATTGAAATTTTAAAAAAGCAAAACCATTCATAGGAATGCCAAAAATGAAATATTTAGGGATAAATCTGAAAAAACATGTATAAGGCCTGTACAATGTCTGAACACAAAATTAGAAACCATTGGTGAAATAAAGACCTAAATAAATGAAAAGCTATACCTTGTTCATGGCTTGTGCAACTAAATATTTTCTAAATGTCTATTTTATTCAAATTGATCTGTAGATTCAATGCAATCCAGAACAGAATTTTTAGGAGGTTTTTGCGGAAATTGACAAACTGATTCTAAAATCCATATGCAAATTCAACGGACCTAGAAGAGCCAAAATAATTTTGGAAAATAACTAAGTTGGAGGACTAACACAACCTGATTTCAAAAGCTACTGTAAGCAAGACAGTACACTATTGGCATGAAGACAGATCAATGGAACGGAATAGAGAGTCTAAAAATAGACCATGGTCTGTAAAAAGAAAAATAATAATATTTAAAAAAAATAACCTTAGGTTAGGTCACGATTTCTTAGATACAACTCCAAAGCAGGGTCCATAAAATAAATACATTGATAAATTGGACTTAATCAAAGTTAAAAATTGACTTCAAAGTAAAAAGTTAAACATTGTTAGCTCAAGTTGATTGCAGGGGAGGAAGAAAGGAAGAATCAGAAAAAAGAGCATAATGCCAATCTTGTTTCTTCTTCCCTTTCTGAAAGTCAAGGGAGGGCATCCACTTCCAGTGACCATTATAGAACTAAGCCATTTTTCACCAATTTGTGTCCTCATTCCCTCCAAGCCAATTTTAACTCAGAATTCTTGCTGAGGAGGTTGTTTTTGCTCAGGCCCACTCACATGGACATCAGACCTTTCTGTCTGTGAGGGTTTGTTTTCTGTTTTTGTTTTTGTTTTTTTCCTGGCAGCTGTCACCAGCAGAGTAAAGTCCATATTGGGAGTGACAAATCCGAACCCATGAAGGATGTATTCAAGAAGTAGTACAGAGCCTAGAAACAAGCTCAAGATAAGATTCATAAGACTCAGGTGTGAAGAGGTCAAAAATGACCCTCAACATTTTTCCCAAGAAGAGCCTCAGACTGACATTCACCTATTTATTTTCTGAAGAATAAGGCCATGAAAAAAATTCTATAACAAATACTAGGAAAGGTTCCATTATAGTGAATCAAGCTCATACAGTATAACTCTTTCAAGGGCAATGATAAAGTAATGTGATTATTACATGATTTTGTTTTAAATCTCAATCAGGGTCATACTTCTCTATTCCTGCTGACTTTTTATTTGTCTAATGTTTTATTAATGCTATTTCTTCTTGGGGAAAAAATACAAAGAGAAGATATAATGTTTTTGCTGCCTACCTTGAAAAGTAAAGCTCTGTGTCCATTATTATTCCATTCAAACAAAAAGCAGTGAAAAAGCAAACTGTAGAAGATCTCTGCATTCAATTCAATTTGATGACAACAATACTGTGATATTCACTCCAATTTTTTTTTACCGTGTTTTCCCTTTAAAATAGTTTTAACATTAGGCAGAATTATTGTTACAGAAAATTTTTGGAGAAAAACTAGCTGAAAAATAAAAACAAAACATTAGTCTACCATCTTGCCAGAATGTTTAACAGATGATGACTTTGAAGTGTCTCAATTACAGGGAGTTTATAGTTCTAAATGAAATGTGTAGTACTGTGAAGCTCTTAGATAATAATGTAGGAGAATATCTCCATGATGTCCCCTCTTTCCTCTAGGGAAGGGAAGAATTTATTAAGCAAGACTCAGAAGAACACCAATCGTAAAGTCCAAAATTCATATTTATAAACTTCTTTTCATTAAAAGACATTGTAATAGTTTCCTTAAAAGTTAGGCATACACTAATTATGCCCAGCAACTCCAATTCGAAGGGTTTATCATAGAGAATTGAAAACATTTTCATACACCTGTGTATGAATGCTCATGCATAAGATTATTATTTGCAATCACCAATACAGGCCTACCTCAGAGAAATGTTGGTTTGGTTCCAGACCACTGCAATAAAGCATATATCGCCATAAAGTAAGTCAAAGTAATTTTTTTTGTTTCCAGTATATATGAAAATTATGTTCATACTATGGTGTAGTGTGTAATAACATGTCTAAAAAAAGTGTACATACCTTAATTTAAAAATACTTTTGCTAAAAAATGCTAACAATCATCTGAGCTTTCGGTAAGTCATAATCACTGATCACAGATCATCATAACAAATGTAATAATAATTAAAGTTTGAAATATTACAAAAATTACCAAAATGTGACACAGAGACACAGAGAGCAAATGCTGTTGGAGACATGACGCCAATAGACTTGTTCAATGCAAGGCTGCCATAAACCTTCAGTTTGTAAAAAATGCAATATCTGCAAAGCCCTATAAAGTGAAGCACAATAAAATGAGGTATGACTATAATTGGAAACATAAATACCCTTTAATAGGTGACAATCAAGATTTTACTAGAGAAAAGATTACAAATTACATACAATAAAAAATTATCCATTTATAACCAGTCAGCATTTTATTTTATATGCTTCCAAAAACTTTAAGAACCTATGAACATACACGTTTTATAAAAATGGGACTAATTAATGTGCCTTGTTCTGGACTTTGCCTTTTAAACTTACCATTATATTGAGAGAATCTTCCCAACCACATTATGATTCACCTATCTGATTTACTTAGAGCTATATCAAAAATGTCTGGATAATTTTATAGAAATTATTATAAAAAAGGAAGTCATTGATCTAGAAACAACAGGACTCTCCATTTACACTAGGCACCTCAAAAATTAGCACGGAAAGAGAAGACTTGAATTAGAATAACAGGCTATTGGTTAGACAACCTTTAAAGAAAATAGTTCTAAAAATACTGTCCATTACTCAAACCAGAAAGTCATGAGCCCTGCCCTGATTTTACCTTTATAATTAACTTAAAACATGTATTATGTTTTTGCTTTTCTTTTTAATTCTGACTCTGTCAGTTCCTGGTCAGGTAACACAAAGTGATCGTTTTTCTTATGACTGTAATATGATATTAGTTTTGCTTTTATTCTTTTCTTTCCCATGTAATAGGTAAAACCTACTTACTGAGTTCTGCCATTGAGGGCTGCCAAAAAGTGTCAGTAATCTCACTGGCCTGATGTCAAATCTATAAAAATTAATCCATTTAGGGGGTTACTATGGAGATAGGCAGATAACGCCTTACAATATTACCGAAGATCCTCTAAATGCTGCTCTCCCTCATGAACTTGGAAAAGCCCTAGAGGTTAGTGCATTAAGAAAACTATGAAAATATCCATATATATTGAGGTAGTTTGGACTTGTCGTGTGTTTACCCAGAAAGTTGTTACATTGTAAGCTGCAGAGTTTGACATTTCTCTCAAATTCTCTCATTGCAAAGGTCACTCTAGTCCTCAGTTCATAGCCCACTAATGTCTTCAGTCTGCAAGCCTCCTTTATTTTACTTCTTTTTTCTTTCCTTTTATTTCCATTTCTTAATCCCATTCAATCGCACCCACTGTAAGTAACTAGGGGCACCCTTTTCCAGTCAATGGAGAGATTCTCCTGGCTCCACATCTTCATCTCAAGACTGAACCTAAGCCACAATACATACACTGAGTAGCAGAAACCACCAGGGAGTCCCACAGCCTTGTTAGACAGATGTTTGGCCCATTTCTATAACAATAATTATAATGCATAAACAATGACAACAAAATAACAAATCATAATGAGGTCTCACTGTGTCTCAGGGACTTTACCTGTATTCTCACTACTCTGCATAAATATCTTACACGATAGGTAGGTGACATTATGTCCATTTTAAAGATGAAAACATCGATGCTAAGATTAGAGGGAAAACGAGTGAAGTATTAATAAAGTTTGTAGTTTAATAATTTTGTTCCAATGTTAATTTCCTAGTTTTGATAGATCTACCATGATTTTATAAGATATTAATTTTAGGGGAAGATAAGCAAAAGATATACAGGACTTTTGCACTATTTTCTAACATCTCTGTAAATCTAAAATTACTTGGATTTAAAAGTACTTTTAAATGATATTAAGGGATTTTTTCAAGATCAGTTTTCCACTATAACTTGAAATACAGTAATAGAAATATGAGATATGTTGATAGAGAAGCAAGAGGACCTGTGGGTGTAGAAGGAATAAGGGACAAATCAGCTCCCACTATGGGCAGAGGAACGATATGGAAAGTACCTAGCTGTAAAAGTTGACTACCCTACTTGTGGTTTGCCTAACATGGGGGTGGACTGTGGGAGAAGGGAGGGAGGGAACAAAAGGAAAGAAGGGGCACTAGGAATACATTCGTTAGGGCAAGACTCACATTGGATTTCCTGCTGCTGTGTCGTTGTTCCTGCTGCAATTATTTCCTGAAAGGATGCTGATTTGGAAGTTCCACTGAAGGCAGTGGAAAATCAGTCAGCTAATGTCACCTGATAAAGCAAAATTTTATATGTTCTTTTCCTCAAACGTATTTCCCCTCACCAACTGGCAAAACAACACACACACACACATTCAGATCCAGTGAGATACCATTCATTCAAGGTCCTTCTATGGGGACAAAGGTAGAATGCCATAACTTTCTGTCCTTTTATCAGGCCAGAAACAGTGGGAAGTCTACTGGAACAGTTCTCATTACAGTTCCAAGGCTTACAAAATATTTAAAATTTGAAAGAAGGAAGTGTGAAACATATCCAACAGTGCCAGTGAACACTGAATGAATATCCAAAAAGATATAAAGTAAAATTTCCTAAGCAATTTAAGCTTGTCATATCACCAAATTGAAGTTTTAAGAGACAAATGACATATTTTCATGATTTTAGACAAAAAAAAATGACATTTCAGATGTCTGAATTGAATGCAGTTTTAAGGATGGGCTAGAATATGAAATGGCTGCGCTATCTTTCCAAATATCAATGTGTTCTCGCAATTTTTTATTGTAGTGAAAACCATACACTATAAATACATATCCCAAAGTTGAAAATAGAGCTACCATGCGATCCAGCAATTGCACTACTGGGTATTTACCCCAAAGATACAAATGTAGGGATCCGAAGGGGTACGTGCACCCTGATGTTTATAGCAGCAATGTCCACAATAGCCAAACTGTGGAAAGAGCCAAGATGTCCATCAATAGATGAATGGATAAAGATGTGGTATATATATGTGTGTGTGTGTGTGTGTGTGTGTGTGTAACACACACACAATGGAATATTATGCAGCCATCAAAAGGAATGAGATCTTGCCATTTGCAATGACGTGGTTGGAACTGGAGGTTATTATGCTGAGCAAAATAAGTCAATCAGAGAAAGACATGTATCATATGACCTCACTGATATGAGGAATTCTTAACCTCGTAACAGTTTTTAAGTGTACAGCACATTACTGTCAACTATATGCACACTGTTGTACAATAGATCTCTAGAACTTTTTTATCTTGCATGACTAAAACTCTACACCCACTAAACAACTGTTTCCCCTCCCTGCCCCAACTCTGGCAACCACCATTTAACTTTCTGTTTCTGTGTGTCTGATTACTTAGTGCAATCACACATTATTTCTGTGTGACTGACTTTATTTAGTATAATGTCCTCAAGGATCATCCTTGTTGTGGCATATGCCAGGATTCCCTTCTTTTTTCTGGGTGATTAGTATTCCATTGTAGTTCTTTTTTGAAAGATTTATTTATTTTAGAGGAAAAGAGAGAGAGCACAAGTGGGAGGGGCAGGAGGAGAGGAAGAGAGAATCTCAAGCAGACTCCATGCTGAGCATAGAACCTGACTTGGGGCTCAATCTCACTACCCTGAGATCATGACCTGAGCTGAAATCAAGAGTCAGACACTCAACCCACTGAGCCACCCAGGAACCCCTTCCATTGTATTTCTATTATCACATTTCCATTTATCCACTGATGGACATTTAGGTTGCTTCCATATCTTAGCTATTGTAAATAATGCTGCAATGAACATGGTGTGCAAATCTCTCTTGAAGATCCTGTTTTCAATTCTTTGGGGTATATACCCTGAATTGGGACTTCTCAATCAAATGGTAATTCTATTTTTAAGTTTTTGAGAAAATATCTTGTAGTTTTCCATAGTGGCTGCATAATTTTACAATCACAAAAACAGTGCACAATGGTTCCAATTTCTCCACATCCTTGTCACTTTGTTATTTTATATTTTTTGATAGTAGCCATCCTAATAAATATGGCCTCCTCTGTTCTCTTTCAATTACCCTTTGGATGGAGTATCTTTTCCATCCCTTTCACTTTCAGCCTATGTGTGCCTTTACATGTAAGGTGAGTCTCCTGTGGACAGCATAGACTTTGATCTTGTTTTTTAATCCATTCAGCCACTCTGTCTTTCAAATAGAGAATTTGATCCATTTACATCTAAAGTAATTACTGATAGGGAAAGACTGACTATTGCTGTTTTAATTATTTTCTGTGTGTCTTGTTATTTTCTCCCTGTTTTCTTCTCTTCCTGAATTCTTTTGTGCTTCGTCAAATTTTGCACCGATATGCTTTGATTCCTTTCTCATTTACTTTTGTGTATCTTCTCTTCTTTGGTTCCTGGTGTGTCTAAAGAAACTAATCCAATTGATGGTAGTCACTGGTCGGCAAACCCAGAGTTGAACCTTCTGAATGGGTGTCCTTCCTTTAATTTTACCTCTCTAATACTGTAGCAGTAGATAATAGACACAAAGAAACCCCAGAGAACAAGAAATCAGAATGTTCAGGCAAACTAAAAATTCACTAAACTGTCTTTTGTTAAAATGTATAAATTTAAAAAATACTACTTTTTTCATGATTTCTTCAGCAAGATATAAAATTATTCTCTCCTAATTTTTCTAAATCTAAACTTTATTTTGCTTTCTTTCCTATTTGAGTTCTGTTCTTAGAGACAAATTTACCGAACACATGATAGAATACAATACCTCAAGATGAAAATCCCATGTACACTCAGAAATATTTGGACACTGAGTCCTGGAAACAATGGGTATGACATTTCATGCCCAAAACCTTATTTTTAAAATTCATTCAAAATACGTATTTGGTTCTCCCATGCATGAAGACCATTCAAGGTGATGGAGACACAGTGACAGAGAAAGACAGAGGAGGTCCCTGTTCTCTCAGAGTGTACCTTTTGGTATGAGATGGTTCAGATAAAAAATGACAAATAATCATAAAAAATAAACAAAATATAGTAAAAAAGGCTACACAGGCAATTAAAAGAGGTGACATGTTAGCTATGTTAGAGGATGACCAATTGGACTTCAGGGAAGTCCTATCTGATGACATCTGAATGAAAAGGAGCCAACACTGAGACTATTTAAGAGAAGGAATTTCAGGCAAAGGAAATGCGACTACAATGTCCTCAGGCAGGGATGTGCTTGGTATATTTGAGTCATAGAAAGAAAATGGAACTTGATGGGCAAGGGCCAGCATGGTTTGAGTTGAAGTAAGAAAGTTAAGTATGGTTGGTGCATCAAATCCTGTGAACGAGCAAGTGCTTTAGGAGAAAGGAGGTGGTAAGAGGAGGAGGTTGCAAAGATGCAAAAGCCAACTACAAGAACAAGATTGCCAAAAAGCACTCTTTTCCTGAAAGGAGTTGAAGAAGAGCTGACAGTGCATCCAGATCTCCCACTGGAACCCAGTGAAGGAGTGGAGCAGGCAGATGAACACAATGGGAAGAATTTCGGAGGCCAGGGCCAGGACCAGAATCCATCTGTAGAGTTTCCAGAAAGAGAATTGCAAGCCTTTTATTAATCAACTCAAATGACTTTTAGTAAAGATAGCTTGCTTTGGGGAGGGGACAATTTATCAGAACCAAAAGAGTATTCCTTTTCTCTTTTCCTCTTTGTTTCTGCTAGTCACCATTTATTTTTCTCCCTCCTGTTTTGGTCACATCTACACTCAATAAGGTCATTTATTTTCACTTCTTATAATTACTGGTGTCTAGCTCTTGCTAACCTCATTTACATTCCAATTATTTAGATGATACAGTTCTCACTGAACTTTCAAATGCCTCTGCTCTGTCCTAAACCTTGTTTAACAAAAGATAGTCATTAAAATCATCACTACAAATTAAACATCTATGTATTCATAGCAGCTTTTTGGCTTTTGTTCTGTTTTGTTTTTCTTGGGGACAAACTCCACTGTTTCTTTTCTTTTCTTGGTTCTCCAGTTGTATTTATTCTCTGGGGCATTTAATTTGTCAATCTCCCATTCTTTTTCTTACCAGCAAGCATTATGTCTCAAGTTGCCTATAGATCACTCTTGTCCATTTTAATTAATTAACTAATTAACTAATTAATTAATTAAAAAAAATTTTAAGTAGGCTTTACACCCAGTGTGGAGTCCAGTGAGGGGCTTGGATTTACAACCCTGAGATCATGACCTGAACCAAGATCAAGAGTCAGACACTTAACCAACTGAGCCACCTCTTCTTGTCCATTTTTAAATCAACACCAACAATTTCTAATAAATCCCAAAGCTGGCAACTTAACACATGTTACACATTTTATACAACTTCTCGTGTTTTACAGGACCCTCCATTCTCTTCCTCATCTCCTAATCCCATGTGCAGGTTAATTTGTTAGTCTTACTATTTATATACTACACTGCTAAATCAGGATTCCTCTTTCTTACTCCATGTCTCAAATATCTCCCTTTCTCTCTGAAGGCAAGAAAAACTCCCTGAATCATTGAAGTCCTGATAACCTCGGTTTTAAACCAGGACTATTTCAATATCCTTCTCTCTAGTTTTTCCTCCATAGAAAAATTGCTTGAATTGGTTTAGTTAACCCAAACATATGAGGATAGTATGCAAAACAAACAAAGTCTACAGGAATGCTTCTACAATAAGTTACTAAATAATATATTTTCAGTTTTCTAAAAGAAGCACAAATCATTAGCAAGTGCCCAGTTTGGATGTCTGCAGTTGAACATTTGCTCCGCCCCATTCTCCTTTGCTTCTCCCATCTCTCCTCACTGCCTTGACCACCAACAACTCTTGGTTCAAGGCCATCTGCTTCACTCACATTCACAGATACCCAGAGCCCTACTGTGACCTTTGTTTTAGCTGTCCCTTGTCCTCTTACCTCACACACTGACTTACCCACCACCCACTCAATTAGAAAAACCCAGTTTTAGGTCTTATTTAAGCAAAAACAAAGTTAAACAGGCAAGGGAAACCTAATTCAAGGTTATTGAGTTTTCACTTAATTCTACTGAAACAAAAGACAGAAAAATTTTAAGAGCTGGGGTAATCGAGCAATAATAGGGAGGGAAGGTAGGAGAGATAGTAGGCCATATGTGTTTGTTAATTGGATTTATCCAAAGGAAAAGAAAACTTTCTCATATCTTCAAACAGCAGGTACTTTTATAAGTTAGAGCAAAGCATCCACCAACGTTAGGCTCCTACTCTCCCACAGAAACTGGGAGCTGGGATGCTAGCTTCCTTGATGATTAGATTAGATTTCAAAGAGACGCTTCTAGGTCTTCAAGAACGACAGTCCTGTGTTGTAAAATTGGCTAGAGGTTTTTAAAAAGATTATCACAAAGGTGCAAAGAAAGAATCACAATTATAAGTTTTCTAAAGCAAATTCCCTATGAAAGGGAGGTCAGGGCCTAGGAACAGGAAAAAGACTGTCTGAAGTTAGGCAAGGTAAGGAGAATTTTAAGGCAAACTTGGTCACTTCATTTTATCTGTCGCTGCACGCATGAATAAATATCCATGAAGTTAAAGGCACTGGATGTTCCCAACCGACATGGCCTTATCTTTAATTATAAAAGTCTCATAATTCAACTGTCATGTATTCCCTGGAGTGAGCTCATTCAGCTTCTAAATCATAACTACTTGGGTGCCTCCTGTATCACTACCTGGGTTCGGCTGAGCACTAGAAGTATACTCATTGCATTATAGTTCAATTCAATATAGTTGTTAAAGGAAAACAGTATTAATTACACTTTCAAGAAAACCTTCAAGTCTAGTTCAAAATTATTCTAATAGAAAATTGTCTTCTCTCCAATTTTATGAATTTCTAAATACTCCTGGAATTTGTGTTGTTTTTTCCAAAATAAAACTTGACTTCGATTCCTCCCATTCTATGATACTAACATCTGAAAATTAGGTTAAAATGGAACATAAAGACATATGGTGTGAAAGGCTCACAGATGTACAAGTGTAGATCCAGTTTGGTTCAATGTGGTGAAATAATGAATAATAACTTGTGCCAGGCTTTAAATATATGCATTGGTCATTCTCTCATGAACACAGACCTTTCCACTGACATCATCATCCAGCTCTCTGGGGCACAAATTTGGTTGGCATACATCTGGTCACCCACCCAGCTGTTTGCACAACCACCCACAACTTTGCAGCCCAGCTCTCTGAAAAGGAACATCCCTAATGGAATGACTCAGGAGTGCACTGACAGAAAATGGCCTTCCGGCTTCAGCTAGCACATGGAGGTGACTGTGTGTCGAACGTCAAAGCCATCAAAACAAAGAACTCAGAAAGTTTTATTCCCAGATCTTATTCAGAAAAATGATACCTTGGTACATACTATTCTCCAATATAGGACATTGTCTCTTGACTTTGTCTTTCCACATTCACATCTGCTTGAGCAGCAGTGCTGTTCTTGTGCTGTTCTGCTGAAATTTTTCATTTTGGTCAATTTCAACTGCACATTTTGCTCAGAAACATCACTCTTTTAAAACCTCCTTTGACTTCTCCTGAGGCTAAAGCAATCTTCTTTCCCACATCCCCACAGCACTTTGTATATATGCCCCTCCCGGCACTTACCTGGTTTACTCTACTGCTCTGATTACTTTTCTGTCCTTTCTGCTAGATTGTGGGTTCTCTCAAACTGGGGACATGTCTGGGGCACCTGCGTGGCTCATTCCATTAAGTATCCGCCTTCAGCTCAGGTCATGATCCCAGGGTCCTCTGTTCCTCCTTCTCTCTTCGCCCCTCCCCTGGCTTGTGTGCTCTCTCTCTTGCACACTCTCCCTCTCAAATAAATAAAATCTTAAAAAAAAAAAAAGCTGGGGACATGTTTTATTCATCTTTCACCTTTTCCTCCCACGCATCTAAAACAGTATGTGTTACTAGGAAGTTTCTCTCTATAGGAAGCTGCTGCCCATTGAGCATAGATGCTGGAAAATGTGCTTTGGCTTCCATAGTTGTTGTCCCATTTCTTCCAGACACCATCCCTGCAAGGTTTCCATTGCACATGAGGAAAGAGGCTCAGGGATGGTGAGTACTTGCTGGGCAAAGTCAAGAAGAAAGTGGTGGCTTCAGACTTTAAACATATCATTGTTATTATATTCTATGATAAATAATGGGTGAATTTATACCAAAATACATAAACAAAAAAGTCATATTTTTAAATGTAATGCTTATTAGACATCTGCATAAACTGAAAAAAATCAGCAAGTTTTCTTTTCTATTAAATTTCTATTAAATTTTCTATCTTTTTGTATTCAGCACAGCTGTGGGTATCTGGGAAATAGCAGTTTGGAGAAAAAGCCCCTTTTATAGCAATCTGCAGTGTGGAGGCTGATTTGGGGCAAAAACAATGAGGTAAGGTCATCCCCAGTAAGAAATTAGAACCTCAGTTCCTCATTGTCCATTGCTATCATGCATGATCAGTCAAGAAGTCATGCAATTTAACCTGTTTGCTATGGACACTCAACAATGGAGTAAAAACTGGAATGAAAAACTGTTTTCCTAATTTCCAATATATGGTTAAAGTCATAAAATGCATTTGGGATTATTAATCAAAAAGAAGTTGCAAAGGGTGAATTTGTTCTTGGACATTAGAGATAACATCAGAGAAAACCAAGAGAGGAGGAAAGAATGTGATAAATGAACAGATAATTTTAAACATTTTGTAAAAACAAAGGTGTTTTAAGGGGTAAGAGTTTGTGAGACCTTACCTGAAGCAAAGGAAAATTAGCTCAGACAGGACAACAAGGGTTATATTTGTAAATTAGGGAACATCCTTTTGAATACACTTGGGGTGGGGAGTGATACAAGAAGAAGAAATCTAACATAAAGGACGTTGCTGACCAATTGCCCTCCCAAGGAGACATCATCTTCCAGAGGTGATATTAATATGAATTTCCAAGGTACATATTCAATTTTAGCAACACTGCTTAAAATACTGAGACTGAAAGACCTAACAGATAGCAAGTAGGACTTTCCATCTCTGATTTAAGGCATAACATTCACCGTGCACACACATGGAATTAAAAAATAGGAACACAGAAATGATAAACATTAAGGACAAGGAAAAGTAATAGATAGTACAGGGAGACACTGAAGTCAAGGGTGGCAACAAAGGGCACATCTTTGTATTAGTGTCAGTTCATCTTTGTCCTCCCCTATGCTCCTCTGGGGTAAGGGCCATGGATTAATCATCAGACATTCACAATAAATATCGTGTCCAGGAGCTCAGTAAATGTGTCATTTTGAAAATGAGGAGACCCAGAAAAAAGTATTTTAAGTGTGGGAAATCCATTAGCCAGTGGTTTAACTACATTCTGGACCAAATTCTACTGGTGCATCAGCAAGGCCTATTGGGTTCATTTGTTCCACAAATCTGTGTCAAAATGTTCTCTTTGGGCACCATGGCAGGAGGTGGATGGTCAATGCCAAAGTTACAGCCATCAGCTAGCTTAGGAGGAATGATACCTTCTCAAGTATCTGTGATACAAGTAAGTATATAACAACTGTGTGTGGTCCCAAAGGCAACAGACCTACAAACAGAATGCCATTAGTAATATGTCACCAATCTGCTGAGTAATGGTGTTCTGTGATGTACTAGAAATTGATTTAGTAGACACTTTTTATCCTGCAGAAAAAGAACTAGAGAATTTTGCAAGCGTTGTTTTCACTTGAGATTTCTTTAGGCGTTCAGATAGCTCTAGGCCATGTTAGTCAATATAAAGAGAATGCACTCAAGTTTTGTGTGCAAGACAACCACAGGCTATTGAGGGCTTTTATGTCTTGCAGATTTTACTCATTCAGTAAATGAACTACCTAGAAGTTACATCTTGGAACACACTATATGTTTGAATGTCCTTCTAAAATTGTAGAAACCACATTCTCTTTTAGTGTAGACAGAAAAATTTGCAAGCTCATATGGCTCTCATGTCCATTCAATTGGTCCAAATACATTGCAAGTACAAGTAACTCAAAAACCTCTCTCTCATAGAAAACAG
The DNA here is from genome assembly GCF_029215605.1 of Mirounga angustirostris. Lineage (NCBI taxonomy): Eukaryota > Metazoa > Chordata > Mammalia > Carnivora > Phocidae > Mirounga > Mirounga angustirostris. The sequence continues at coordinate 168,533,652 of NW_026991711.1, forward strand.
CCAACTTAACCATATGAGTAATGAAAGTGACCAAGTTGCATCTTTTCCTTATCAAGAGTTCTGACCTGTTGGCTGAGAACTGTCAAGTTGAAATATATAATGACTCATAGTTATAGCCAGACAGACATCATCTAACATTTGATGAGCATCTGCTAGGTGCCAGTCACAGGGCGCAAGTTATGAAGAATCAGTTCTTGCTCTGTCCAAAATCTAGACTAGGAGTCCCATATAACTTATTTACAAATGTTCAAAATAAAAGGTATGTTCTTTTTAATTTTAAATTAAATTTTGTAAGTTTTAAATTCAAAACTATATCTCTTGTGGTGATTCAAAACTTGTTACACTTGGTCAAATCATCAAACTTATAAATGATTTTATACCTGCCAAACACTTATGCAAACTATATTTAATAAAAGAACTTTAGAAATTCTACATTAAAGTAAGGCTTCACACTTGTAACCACTACCTTTCAACATTGTACTGGAGTCTTACCAATACAGTAAGACTAGAGGGGAAAAAAAGTAAGCAATATACATATTAGGAGGAAAGAGATACCTTTTTTCACTTTTTTTTTTCCTTACAGACAAATGCTGGGTGTCACATCAATAAGGTACAAAAACAAAGAGAATTCTCCTATGCTGGTTATAAATAATTAATACATAAAACGGAAATGATACCGGAGGGGGAGACGAACCATGAGAGACTATGGACTCAGAAACAAACTGAGAGTTCTGGGGGGGGGGATGGGTTAGCCTGGTGATGGGTATTAAACAGGGCACGTATTGAATGGAGCACTGGGTGTTATACGCAAACAATGAATCGTGGAACACTACATCAAAAACTAATGCTGTAATGTATGGTGATTAACATAACATAATAAAAAAAAACAGAAATGATAAAGATAGTGATTAATGATGAGTAATATTTTCTTTAATTAGGCACTGATTAGTTTAAATGATTTTGGTGGGTAGTTTCAGGTAATCCCGAACAACACTCCAATGAGTTTTTCTCTTACCATTATCACTTTATAGAAGAAGAACTAATCAAGATGTTAAATAACATACTGATTCACTGCTGGTTTGTTAGCATAACAACACTCAAATTCAATTGTCTGACATTATAGGCCATAGCCTTGGTCATTGTGTTTGTTGTATTCCTTCCCCTGAAAGCTTTGATTTTCTTTAGTTTGACCCAAAACCCAATCAGCCAATAGTACAATTGTTAAGCCCAGCCCTGCTCAGAATGTCAAAGTACAAAAGTGGCATTTGTGAATATTGTGGAGAGATGCTTTACTAGAAACACAAAATTATTGCTTTCATGTGTCTTTATCCATGAAAGCTCTATTATCTGTACTTAAAGACTGAAAACAATTAGAAGCTACCATTTCAAATGGAATTAAAAGGATAAATTTCTTCTAAATAGATGAAGTACAAACCTTCTCCTCAAAAATTATCTACCACACCAAATGTAGACAATTAATTGTCACAGGCTATACAAAACTGTTTCTAATGGACCATGAATCCTATAAAATTTTAGTCTCCATGTTTTTCTAAAAGAACTAATTTAGTTAACCATCCTTTTCTTTTCCCATGAAACTCTTCTTAAATAATTTCTTACACATGTAGTTTCAGCTTCTACCATTGACTTTAAATGTAAAATCCATACCTCAAGTCCAATCTTCTTTCTAAAATTCTGTATCAATATATCCAACTCCTTTTGGACTTCTTTATCTAGACCAAACACCTTATCTAAAATCGAACACAGCTTCTTTCTCTTCATCCATCCTCACTTCACTCTTTCCTGAATTATTTTTTTAAGATTTATTTGTTTATTTTAGAGAGAGAGTGTGTGTGTGTGAGCATGGTGGGCGGGGCAGCGGGAGGGAAGGGAAGGAGCGACAGAGGGAGAGGGAGAGAGAGAATCCCAAGCAGACTCCTTGCTGAGTGAGGAGGCTCACACAGGGCTCCATCCCAGGATCCTGAGATCATGACCTGAGCCCAAATCAAGAGTCAGATGCTTAAACAACTGAGCCACCCAGGAGCCCCTTTCCTAAATTATTATATCTATCTTGTGACAATACCCACCACTGACTACACATTAAGCATTTGTTTCTTCCCAAGCATGGATCACCTTTTTTGGAATTTTTAAAATAGTGTGTGTTCTATCAATTTTGAGGCTATTTAATTAGCACCATTAACTATGTACTATAATAAACTGAGTTAATTTTTTGAAAATACTACCATACTTATGCTAATAAAAACAGAAACTAAATCTTGAGTATAAAGAATACCCCTGTATTATTCAAAAGGTATAATACCTCCAAATAAATCGATGAAATTTCAGAATAACCGTGACTTAAAATTGTAGCCTGAGAATTAGGGAGTTGAAGAAAGATGAGTCCAATAACAATTAAAATGAAGAAACTGAAGGTCAGAAAAAGTGTTAATATGTAAACATCAACTTAATTTAGCATTTAGATTTTTTTGAAGCACCAAACACTTGATTACATTTGTACGTCATCATAAATTATCATTTTACATAATTTGCAAGCTACAACCATAAATATACATCAGTTTGAAGTCATTTTTATAAATATAATCATTTACAACTATAGTTCTGTTATTTAAAGCTAGAAGCAAATTGTGGTTATCAATACAAAACATTGTACATATAATCCTGTAGTGATTTCTCTCTTTGCTCAACAAAATAGCAATTCTCCACTATCTTAGAAAAGGTAAGTTGAAACATTTTTGGTAAAGAACAGACAAAGCAATAGTTCACTTGTGCCACTTATAGCAAGAAATGTGTTTAAGCATGTTATGTAAGTTTCCCATGAAATAGAAAGAAAGGCTTTAAAGACCTAAAGGCTTTTAGTACCTAAAGGTACTAAATTTAGTACCGAAATCTTTATAGATAGATTTCCCTGCACTCATATTCCTCCTACTAACTCAGTGGCAAAATTCAGACTAAATTAATTAATTATGGGATTAATTTTACATTCAAAAATCTGTTGCTCATATAGTTGGCCAATACATGAAACAAGTGACTTGGCTTTGGAATCAGTCTATTTTAAACCTCTGACCATATTGGTTAAAACCAAAGAACTTAGAGATCCTTTGCTTTAGTAGAAATAGCTTATTTCGACTGACAGATAAAGGGGGAGTCCTATTTTGGAATAACTGAACTTTCATCACCTGAAAGCCAAGTATACAGTATTATTTTAAATTACACCCATATATGAATCCATGATTTATCCAACTTAGACTTTCATTGGATGGTCTCAGCGCGCCCCCTATGGTACCGTGGTTAAAATATGAACTAAAATGAAATAATAGAATTAACTTTCTCTAGCATCACTTTCTACACACTTGCTTTCACTCAACGAAAAAGATGAGTGCAAACCTTACATTTTATTTGGTTCACTAGATCTGTGGACGAACAGTTATTTTCAAATTGGAGAGGCACCACTGTGAAATAATCCGACACTCATTGTCTAAACTGACATGTTTTTACTATGAAATCAATATTCTCCACTACCATCACTAACAATTTTTTCTCCCTGTTCTTCTCCCTCCCTGTGTGTGTGCGTGTGCGTGTGTGTGTGTGTGCGCGCGCGCGCGGGTGCATGCGTGCGTGTGTGTGTGTGTCTGGATGTGTTAGCGTGAGCCCGTGCGCCTCGGTCTCCGTCTCCCTAACGCCGAGTCCGGAGGCTCCGGGAAGCAGGTGTCGCGGGGCACCTGCTCTTACCTGGGCTCCGGCGAGAAGGCAACCGCCGAGCAGCAGCCACCCCCAGACGTAGGGCGATGCTCCCGGGCCGGCCATGCCGGGACCAGCCCGAGCGAGAAGCAGGGACGCTCTCCCGGAGCCCGGAGAGGCTCCCCACTCGCAACTTGGCCGGTGCGGGGCAAACCTGTGGCCGGGAGCTCTGGCAGCTGGGATCGGAGCGTGTGTCGGATCTCGGTCCCGCGCGCGGAGGCCCGCGCCTTGGTCGGGTCTCCCGGGGAAGACCCGCTCGGCTGCCCTCCTTGACTCGCGGACCCGCAAGGCCCGCGTGGGAGGAGGGGGCCGGCGGACGCCGCGGATCCCGGCGCGCCCCTCATGGCTGCAGGAGGGGCGGGAGGTGCTCGCTCTCAGAGTCACTGTGTCCCTCAGCCCAGGGGACCCAAGGGCAACGGATCCAGAGCTCTGCTGCCGCCTCCCCCAGGTCAGGCTATCTTTACTTCCATACACCCTGTACTGGGTTCGGACCCCCTGTCTCTAGGGGCGCCTGGGTCCTCAGGGAGTGGTCTGGAAGTTCCCTGCTGTCCAGCAGCGTACTACCAGTCACGGGAGGCTCTGGATAGTGGGGCTGAAGGCTTCGGAAGCCAGGCCTGTGCTGTGCAGTGTGTGGAGCAGTCTCCACAACCCTCTCAAGTTCTCTGATTGCCTCCATAGCAAAACAGATCAGCACTTCAGTATTTGTAGAGAGATGTCAATTTGTGGCCTAAAATAATACTGAACTTGTGATGTAGAAATTTAAGTTCTCGCATAAATTGAAGAAAAAATTTTAGCTAGATATGAAAATATGAATTTTCATCATGGTGGATGATGCTTCAGTTACTTAATGAAATTTAAGAACAAGATGCTGTTGGGGCGCCTGGGTGGCTCAGTCGTTAAATGTCTGCCTTCAGCTCAGGTCATGATACCAGGGTCCTGGAATCCAGCCCTGCATCAGGCTCCCTGATTGGCAGGAAGCCTGCTTCTCTGTCTCCCACTCCTCCTGCTTGTGTTCCCTCTCTCGCTATCTCTATCTCTGTCAAATAAATAAATAAAAACTTAAAAAAAAAAAAAAAAGAACAAGCTGCTGTTGTCCTTATTGCAACATTTCACTGTGTGATTCATATTTAAAGTATTTATCCTCCTAAAGCAAGCTATACAAAAAGCCTCAGGAACACTTATTAAAATCATGCAGTATATACATGGGAATCGATGAATTATCCCCAATTTATGAAGTTATTGAAAGAATAGAAGATGAGTTATTTAATGCTCCTATATTCTTTACCAGTGCTCATTGGTTAAGTTTAGAAGAGTTTTACAAAATTTGTTTGAAACAAAAAGAATACTTGACAAATATTCAAAGGCCAGAAACATGGTGATGTAATTTATGTTCTCTCCCTGCTACCACACTACATATGAACCAACTAAATTTGAAGCTCCCGGGAAAGGAAAAGTTTGACTTAGTAGAGAGGCCCAAAAATTTATATTGAATTTTAAACAGCTTAATACAAATCAGTAAAACTAATTTTAAACATCTTCTAACATCAAAATGCAGAAGATCTTAATTTTAATCAACAGTATTATGTAAACCTGCTGTAAAATCTACAAGATAAATTTGAAGACTGCTTTGTTATATATAAATTTAGAGTTGCTTTTCAATTTATTCAATATTGCTTGATTTTAATATTAATAATATCATGTATACCCAGAGTTAGGGAATTTACTTAATATGCACAAATTATAATGTATTTCTGTGCAAATGTAGTATCTAAATTGAGATGTGCTGTAAGAATTACATACCAACTTTCAAAGGCAATCTGAAAACAAAAAGAATATACAAGATCTCATTAGTATATTTTATATCACTATTTTTGGTATACATTGGATTAAATTAAATATATTCTTAAAATAATGTCACTTTCTCTTCATTACTTTTCAAAATTCCATATATAGATCATATGTTTCTTTTGGTCAAAACTGTTCTAGAATAAAACTTAAGTTACCATATACCCTTCTCAAAGTATGTCCCCTCTCACCACTTCTTTCAACATTTTACTGAAAGTCCCATTTAATATAATAAGGCAAGAAAAGAAAATTAAAACTTTACAGATTAGAAAGGAAAAAGTAAAACTGTCTTTGTTTGCAGATGAAATGATTATGTATGTAGAAAATTAAAAAATACCTCCTCGAACTATTAAGTGATTATAGCAGAGTTGCAGGTTATACAGTTAATACACAAAAGTCAATCACTTTCCTATATATTAGCAATGAAAATGTGGAATTTGAAATTAAAAACCCAATACTAGTTATATCAGCATCCAAAAAATTATATGCTTAAGTATAAATCTAACAAAATATTTATAAGGTCTATATGAGGAAAACTATAAAACATTAATTTTAAAAATCAACAAATAACTAAATAAATAGAAAGGTATTCCATGTTCATGATAAAAAGACAGTAATGTCAAGATGTCAGTTCTTCCCAGCTTGATCTATAGATTCAATGCAATTCCAATCAAAACCCCAGTAAGCTATTTCGTAGATATTGGCAAACTGATTCTGAAGTTTATATGGAGAAGCAAAAGACCCAGAATAACCAACACAATATTGAAGAAGAACAAAGTTGTAAAACTGACATTACCTAATTTTAAAAACTTACTATAAAGCTACAGTAATCAACACAGTGTGGTAGAGGTGAAAGAATAGACAAATCAGTGGAATTGAACAGGCAGACCAGAAATAGATCCCCATATGTATAGTCCACTGATACTTACAAAGGAGCAAAAGTAATACAATGGAGCAGAGGTAGTCTTTTCAATAAATGGTGTTGTGTAACACCTGGACATCCACGTGCAAAAAAGTAAACCAGATTCAGACCTTATACTCCTCACAAAAATTTGTTCAAAATGGATTACCTACTTAAACATAAAACACAAAACTATAAAACTCCTAGAAGAAAACATAGGGGAAAATCTAGATGACAGTAGCATTGGCAATGACTTTTTAGATGTGACCTCAAAGGCACAATTGATGAAAGAAAGAATTGGTAACCTGGACTTCATTAAAATTAAAATTTCTGTTCTGTGAAAGACAATGTCAAGAGAATGAAAAGATAAACCTCTAGCTTGGAGAACACCTTTGGAAGAGACACATCTAATAGAGAACTATTATCAAAAAAATCTACAAAGAACTCTTGAAAGTCAACAATAAGAAAACAATCCCACGTTAAAAATGGGCCAAAAACTTAACATACCCCCACCAAAGAAGATATATAGATGGCAAATATGCATACAAGGAGATGTTCCACATCTATGTCATCAAGGAAATACAAATTAAAACAATGGTATACAACTACACATCTATTCAAATGGCCAAAATCTAAAACACTGGCAATACCAAGTACTGGTGTTGATGTAGAGCAACAAGACTTTCCATTCATTACTGGTGTGGTGCAAAATGGCACAGACACTGGAGAAGACAGTTTGGTAGTTTTTTATAAAATTGAACATACTTTTACCATATGATCCAGCTATTGCACTCCTTAGTATTACTCATAGGGATTGAAAACTTATGTCCCCACAAAAACTTGCAAACAAATGTTTGTAGTGACTTTATTCATAATGCCCAAACATGGAAGCAACCAAGATGTTCTTCAGGAGATGAATGGATATATTCAGACAGTATTATTCAGTGTCAAAAATTGAGCTGTGATACATTCAGACAATGAAATATTATTTAGTGTCCAAAAAATGAGCTGTCAAGCCATGAAAAGACAAGGAGGAAACTTCCATGCATATTCCTAAGTGAAGTAAGCCAATTTGAAAAGGTTACATACTGCATATTTTTAACATACAACATCCTGGAAAAAGCAAAACTGTGGAAATAGCAAAAATATCAGTGGTTAGGGAGTTAGGGGTTAAGGAGAGAAGGGGTTAGGGAGAAGGACGGAATGAAAAAGTGGAGCATGGGATTTTTAGGGAAGTGAAACTACTTAGTATGATACTATAAAGGTGGATATATGCCATTATAAGTTTATCCAACCATAAAATGTACAATACTAAGAGTGAATCCTAATGTAAACTGCAGACATTGGATGATAACTGAGTAGATGTAGGTTCATTAATTGTAACAAATGCAGTACTATGGTGGAGGATGTTGATAATGGTGGAGGGCTATGCATGTGTGAGGGAAGGAGGTATATGGGAAACCTCTGTAACTTCTGCTTAATTTACTGTGAACTTAAAACTGCTCTAAAAATTAAAGTCTCTTTAAAACAAATATTACGTCAACAGCAACACATATCAAAGCCCCCAGAATTGGTATACTCTTTGATGTATTGTCCTTTAAGAAATATATTTATTCTCCTTTGAGAAAATATTTTTTAAAATATTGCTATATGAAAAGATGATGGCTTTCCAAATGTCACTAAAAATAAAGGTTGATTGGGTAAACTGAATTTTCCATTATTTTAGTCTAAATGTACAGTGTCCCTTTATACATATAGAGGTTGATTGGTAATGCAGACTTCTCATAACTCTTTATCTGGGGTCCTAGTTAATTTGTAAAGGTTCATAGAAGTCAGTGTAGCACACTGAGACAGTGCTGTTTATGGTGTAAGAAGAATGAATTATGGGGCACCTGGGTGGCTCAGTCGTTGAGCGTCTGCCTTCGGCTCAGGTCATGATCCCAGGGTCCTGGGATCAAGCCCCGCATCGGGCTCCATCCTCTGCGGGAAGCTGCTTCTCCCTCTCTCACTCCCACTGCTTGTGTTCCCTCTCTCACTGTGTCTCTCTCTGCCAAATAAATAAATAAAATCTTAAAAAAAGAAGAAGAAGAATATATTAGAAGGTACAGGCTCTGAGAGACACATAGGCATGTCTACATGGCAAAGCCAGATGATATAAACTGTAATCAGTTTCCCATGAATCCATGTGTTTTGCTCTTCAAAAATTATACTTCCCAGTTATTGGCTAACTCTGTAGTACATACTCTCAAAATATTATTTGAAATGAGGAACACTGCCCGCCCCCAATCAGGAAAAGAATAAAGCTCCTACTGTGTTATTATAGAGCTATCAAGATTCATTTTACCTAGATTACCAATCCTAACTTCTCAGCATTTATTTGACACGCAATTTATCTCTGATAAACGAAATGAACACCGCTTTAGATTTTATAGGTAGTATTGAAAAGAGCCGGTGATCTCTTCTCAGATCAGTTCCACTTCCTTGAAAGTGTGATTTGTCAGAACCATAATCTGCTGTGTGACTATACTGAGTCCCTACTGAAAGGAATTTTATTGTTTTTGTCCCTGAGAAAGCATTTTTATTCCTTTAGCAGGGTTATTAGTTCCATCATCATATCTCACTCAGAAATCAAGGCAATTATTTCATGGAAGGATATGTAAGTACCACAGAGAAGAGGCCACAAGATCAAACATATTTCAAGTTCAAAAAGACGTAAATAATTCATACATCAGCAAAACTACTTCAAAAGGTAAAATTTTATCCTGTGTAATCCTCTGGCCAATTTCCTATGACGGATTTTCTTATTGAGCACCATTATGAACCCAAACATCACTAGATATAAAAGTGCTTATCTTAAGAAGGAAGTCATAAATATGAAGAAGAAAAAGAAATTCTGGATATGATCCTGAGACATAATACCATTTCAATAAAAGTTAAGTACTTATTTGCATTTACCTAGGAATTTCTCACTGAAGTAAAAAAAAGAAAAAAAATGGTACATGAGGAATGAAATCCTGCAAGAATGATAGGCCATTTTTTCTTTACATTTATTCAGTATTTCAACTCAGTTATATATATAATAATGTTAGAGATATTTGAAGAAACTGTTTATATCATGTATATAGTGCTTCTGAATTCTTTGGAACTCATTCTAGAGAGTACTCTGTGTCATTCTGTGACTTTGTTATCTCAGCATGTTCAAGGGTCTTAGGTTTTTCCTTTGTTCTACCCCAGCATGGACATCTCGACAATCATGGAAGGCAATGACATAGCTTTTTATATTTCAGTTATTTTAAATAGGAACTGAGGTAGCTTATCTGATGGTAGTAAGAACTGGACCTTGACTTAGAGCCTAAGAAAATTCACTTTATTCAAAGTCAAATAAACTGGACATACACTACCAAAAGAAAAGCTAAGGAAAAGATTCCAATTTATATAAAAGAAGATGAATTTTTGAAAAATCATTGTTATTAAGTACCATTGGATGATATGAAGTTTATGTTCATAATAATTACAAGGCAGTCTGAATTATATAGCATTTAGATTGTGTAAAATATTTTTATGCTCTCCATGATGCTTATTATAGTAACATCATCATACCATTTGCTTTTTTGAATTTTTAATCATTTCAGTTTAAATTCAACAGAGTGAATTTCAATGTATTATTTTCTCTGTATTTAAGTTTTGTTTACAGTGGCTTGAAATATGAAAATAATGCTCTGGTTAACAGAAAACTATTCAAATTTATAGATATTTCACTTGTGTAATTTTTTTCAAAGACTTTTAACATTACACCACCATGCAGTGATTATAGATGTAAAAATCATGAGTTCCAGCCTCCAAAACCAAAATAGACCTTTAGTTAAAAGGACTATGCAAGCATGAATCCAAGTGGGCAACATGCCCAGAAAATAGGTCAGATGGCAATTGTCACTCAACAGAAACAAGGTCTTCAAATGAATTGCTAGGAAAAACTGAGGTTTGAAAAGCTCAGATTTGAGGATGGTGATGTTACACCTTCTGGCCCAGTGCCACACCACATTTAATAATTAATGGTGTTTGAGGGGTGCCTGGGTGGCTCAGTTGGTTAAACATCTGACTCTTAGTTTTGGCTCAGGTCATGATCTCAGGGTCATGGGTCTGGGCCTAGGTTGAGTTCCACGGTCAGTGCGGAATCTGCTTTAGATTCTTTTCCTCTCCCTCTGCTCCTCCCCTGCAATTTCTCTCCCTCTCTCTCTCTCTCTTTCAAATAAATAAATAAAATCTTTAAAAAAATAAATAATTAACAGTTTTTGAGAGATGAATGGCCTGAACTTGGTCACATTCCCTGCAGTTTTGCAAGGCCAGTTCAGCTGAAAATGAGAAAACTACATTTAAGAAAAAGGTATCTCAAAGACAGAGCTATCAAAATCTTCTGACTAGTTTTTGTAGCCTTTTTATAAAACGGAGATCCATGGTGTTCTTCAAACCTGGATATGACTATATAATATACTAACTCATTCCTTGCAGCATTTTGGTAAAATACATGGCTGTTTGGCTTTTCTAGTCTTATAAATGTAATTTCCTCTCAAATCATAGGATCTTACTCTCTAAAAACAAGTTGCATGATTCCAACACTAAATGTATGTTATATTGTCTAGCCAGGAGTAATAGATTTTTAAATATCTATCTATCATCTATCTATCTATCTATCATCTATCTATCTATCTATCTATCTATCATCCATCTATCTACCTATCTATATCTATCTATATTTATATATATAACAATAAGGCATCATAAGTTGCAATAAATGTTTAACTGAATAATCTCTCAATGTGTATATATTGCATATATACGTGTTAAACAAATCAAGGTCTCCACTACTCAAGCAAAGCCTGTCCTGGCATGAGATGGAAGTCTACCAACTTGCAAATGTTTTCAGTAAACAAAATATGAATGAATGAATGAATGAATGAATGAATGAATGAACGAGAAAGACATAAGGAGGAAACATGAAGGAAATTTCTTTCAAGCTTAAATCAAACCCAACACTACTTCCTGATTCCTCCAACTAATGTATTATGTTGCTCATTCTTGATTAGCTGCCTGCCACTCCCACCATTCCCTGTATTGCTTCCTTGCCTATCTATACCCTGCTCTGTCTCAAGGGAGGCTGACCCTTCTGGATTGCCTGACTTGTTCTTTCTTCCCAGCTGGCTTCCAATTACTTTTCACGGATATGAGCCACAGGAGGGTAGGAAAAGAGAAAGCCCAAGGAATTTCTTTCTCTTCATTCCCTTCACCAATGTAGCCCTTCTGGTGTGGCTTAAATAATATATATATTTTTGCTTTTAGATCCATGGGTCAGCTGGGGTTTGGTTGATTCAGGGTGTGCTTAGCTAGGTGGCTCTGTGTCCTGCACACTGGTTGCCCCTCACTGAAGGTCTTAGGTAGGCTGCTATTACTGTGCTATACGTTTCTCATCCCCCTTCAACCAGTGAGCAGCTGGTCTGTATTTTCATCAAGTTGATGGTAGAGGCTCACAGGACAAGCAGGAATGTGTTTAGGGTTTAGGCTCAGAACTAACACATTGTCATTCCCATCACATTTTAGTGACCAGAGCAAAGTACATGATTAAATTTGTAAGAAAGTGTGAGGAAACACTCAACTACATCAGTGAGAAAAACTGCAAAGGGTATGGAGGTATAGTACAGAGCAGTGAACAATTAGGTCTAATGAGTTTCTAGAATTTTCACCCCACTGTTTTTGGCAACCTCTCTCTCTCTCTTTTTTCTTTTTTTTTAAGATTTTATTTATTTATTTGAGAGGAAGAGAGAGAGCACAGAGGGACAGTGAGAGGTAGAAGCAGACTCCCCACTGAGTGGAGAGCCTGATGCGGGGCTCAATCCCAGGACCCTGAGATCATGACCTGAGCCAAAGGCAGATGCTTAACTGACTGAGCCATCCAGGTTCCCTCGCAACCTGTCTCTTAAGCTGACTTCTCCATTCACATGTATTGCATAAAGATATTTTCATGTAATAGCAAAACTTTTAATGAAAATATATTTTGTGACATTTTCTTTCCAAGTTTCTATTTTTTGTTTAAATAGTAATTACCAGAAGAGGGTTGAATTCCTATACACTTAAAGGTGGTAGCATAATGATTATTTAATGTAATTTACTCAAAATTTATGAATAAAATAAAGTACTTTTATATTATAAGAGAAATAAAGAAATTGATGAAATAAATTAGGTGATCTTTTATAATCACTCATGAAATGAGATGTCCTTTTTTTTACATAGATTAACAATGGGAACATATATAACTCCAGTAGTGATGACCCCTAGAAACTTAATTTAATAGTCTAACTTCAAGATTTAAATAAAACTTTTTAGGCTAGAAGTCATACAAATAAGAGTGAAGGAGAAGAAAGTCACATTTCTGAAGTGTCTACTCCATATCAGGGATGGAATGATGTCATATATTTGACAGATTCCCTGCCCCCCGCCCCCCACACACACATGCCTTACAACAGCCTGGTGAGGCTATTTTTATTATTATCTCTACTTTAGAAAGGAACACTGGGGCTCAGAAGGCCCATAAGTCACAGAGCTAGTAAACAGTGGCCCAAGAAATAATGTTTCCAGGCAAAATATACATATGTGAACAAAAAGCACACTATAAATACATTGCCTAATATTTTGGAAAGAGCTCTGGACTTTGTATATGAAGGAAGATATTTGCAATTTGAATGCCCTGTTTATTGTGTAAACTTGGGTAGTTACTAACCTCTTTGAGCCTTTTTAAAAAATATTGTTGGGGATTGAGAAGGGAAAATATACCATTTATCACCAAATAAATTCAGAGCCAGTTTACAGACACACAATTGAGCATATGGAAATCAAACCGTCACTTCTAACACTGTAAAATTCATATTAGAGAATATAGCTTCAATCTGCTACAGCTCCCAGGGTAGACTTTGGATTAGTCCACACAAGAGACACTTTGTTCTTTGAGCATACAAACTTACCCAGCTTGCTGTTTCCACAAGAGCAGCATGAACCAAGCAAAAGGAAATCAGTATCTTGTCTTCTTACAAAACAATGAGGACTTTTCAGGGAAATCTTCCTTCCTCAAATGGAAAAGGGAAATAAGGCGAGACAGTATCACATACATGTGTAATTAGTGATTCTATTTCGAATTAAACTAAATATTTTTTCCTTCATAATACTGAGGGGGAAAATTACTGTCATTCATGCCTTATGGGGTACTGATAAAGGCCTCATGAGATAAGATAAAAGAAAAACATTTTTAAAACTAAATTTCTTTATAAGTGCTCTCAATGTACAAAAGAGTAATCTGTGAATTTAAGGTGTGTATGATATTGGGCATGTTTCTTTATCCTGTAACTCCATTAAACTTCTTAAATTTAACATAGGCTAATCAGAAATAAATATTCCTGATGTTAACATACGCTGGAGGAAATTAACATTTTAAGAGGAACCTACATTGTGCCAGGGAGACTGACATGTATTGTTCATTTAATATTCATGACTAACCTATAGGTTAGCTATTATAAAAATCTGTGGCTCACATAAGATACATAAGTGTTCGAGTTTATATTGAGAGTGTGCATGAAATTGGAAAAAAGCCAGTGGAATGCTGAAATTGACTGAGAATAATTCTATGACACTTTCCACTGTGTTAGAACAGACTAGATATTTTCCAAAAGCAACATTCTATACTAATTATCTCTAAGCTATGCATTTTGAATCCATTTTAAGTATCAAAACCTTTTAAGGTTTAGAATATATTAAAAATATTAAGCCAGATATTTACTACTATTATTATATTATTATATTGCCTCTTTGATGATTTTGAAAGAAGTAAACATATTCCTAAAAGGCAGGTAATAATTTCGTACTTGCTTTTGAATCCCAAAGTTGATTAACTAAAGAACAAAATCTAAGGTAATTACTGAAAGCCTTCCTCGACTAATTAGGAGAGTCACAACATACTGTCATTCAATCGCATAAATGTGTCTTTCACATGGTTCTCCCTTTGTGTCTCCATATTATAGCAAAAAAAAAAAAAATATGTGCAAAGAACGTTACTACTGGACTTGGTTTAATATAAAATGTTTTCCATGGAAGCCCAGCAAGGCAGCAACTGTTCTAATAAATGTCATTCAAAAGAATTCAGTCTGGTATCAGAATTATTTATTAGACATTCAATACAGATGATGGTATAAACTGCAGTCACACTTGAGAAACGCACTGAGGAGTTGTATGATGTGTAGAGAGAACACACATGTAGAGAGATTTTGCTGGTTATCTTCAGCTGTCAACCGCTTCTTCAGTTACACTGCTTGAAGTACAAGGTACTAATGAGACAGGTACTGGGCAGTTACGTATATTATCTCTAATCCTCACAACCACCCTGCAAGGTAGTTATTATTATCTCCATGTTGTAAACAAGCAAACCAAACTTTCAAGATGTTTATTAAGCAGCCCCAGGCTCAGAACTGAGGAGCAGTGAAATTGATATTAGATCTCAGGTGTTTTCACCTGGCCCCCCAGAACTCCTACATTACATCAAGGTATTGCCTTTAAAATTGAAATTTTGGGGCACCTGGGTGGTTCAGTTGGTTGAGCCTCCTCGACTCTTGATTTGGGTCAGGTTCGTGATCTCAGGGTCTTGAGATCAAGCCCCTGCCTCAGCTCTTTGCTCAGCGGGGTGGGGGGAGAGGGGGCAGGGTCTGCTGGAGATTCCCTCTCTGCTCCTGCCCCCATGCTCTCTCTCTCTCTTTTAAAAATAAATAAGTAAATCTTATTTTAGAAAATGAAATTTTGATCGGATTTTTACTTAAGAGGAATTTCAAAGGAACGATAAAAAATATTTTAACATCTTAGTATTAAGTAGAATATATTTTTTTCTAAGAATGTTTCTATAGAGTGATTTTTACCACCATTTATATCCCTGTGCCATTGAAATAGTTTACTATTTAATATGCTCAATCTACTTTTTATTGAGTTGGTGACATGAAAATGGGGAATGATTATTTATTGAAAATGTTTTGCAGGATAGATCTACAGAGACCAAAATGCTCATTTCCAAGGCTGTCACAGAAGGGAATGATAACAGCCCTGATACATAGCCATTATTGCACATGTCATAAGTTAAACATGATGCTTACTTTAGGAAATGTTTATGTAAGTTAATTCTCCATTTAATTAACTATCATAATATAACTGGATGCTCCAGAGAATATGCCTTTGATAATATTTCTAGTTTATGAAGATCTTTAATTTCTCTCTAATCACAAATTCTCAAAAAAGTAGACAATTTGATTCTGAAAGAAAGGCTAGTATTTTACTCTAATTGAAGATGGACTAGGTTTCATACCTTGAGAGTTGGCAGCATTTCAGAATAAATACTCTGAATGTTTAAAGGAATTTTTTCCAATTTTCATATGAGTGAAATTTCAGTACACAAAACAGCAATCTGTAAGTACAGTAAGGCAATGTTTCCTGTTTGATATCAAGTTCCAACTTTCAATAACTGCTGGACAGAATGCAAAAAGAAGAGCTGAGAACATATATCTCAAGAATGCACTGCAGCCTTTACAAATATTTGAAAGAAAGTAGCAACATATTAAAATATTATTGGAGTAAATATAAATTTCCCCTGGTAAATATTCTTTATATGTGAGACATTATTTTTTATTGAGTAAATATTTGAAAATGACTTGGTTTAATAAAAAGAAGTCTATAAATAGTAAAACAGGATTCTGGGTATGCATAATATTTCCATGATTTTAACCTCGCTAAGTGTATTAGTCCATACCTTCAGGACTGAAAAGAAAAAAGGATGAGCTTAAAAAAAAAAAAAAATCTGGCAATCATATTTTATTAGCTTTTTTGTCACCTTCCTGCATTTTTTAACCTTCTCAATTTTTTGTGTGAATTTCTTGAATTTATAGTGAAAATGCCAGCATATATCTAACCCTTCTATATTCGTAGGGCTCTTGTTGTTGTTGTTTTCCCAGTATAACATGTATGCAACAGATCTGGGTTTGTGAATCAGTCACATTCGCAAAATGCTTTGAGATCCAGAGAGTGGTAGAAAGTAGGAAAAGTAAGCATATTTTCATAGGACCTGAATTAGCCAGTTCTATCTAAAAATAATAGAGTGCTGTATTCCGAAGTTGAATTTATAAACAAAATAAATTAAATTAAAATGGCTATCATCTTTTAGTAAGAATAGATCTATATTCTACTAAAGTTTGAGTTGATCTTAGGTGCCAAAGAAAGTTATCAATTTTGTCCAGGGGACCAAATGTATCTGCATAATTGAGTGGATTCTTCAAAAGGCATTTTCCAGGAAAGGAGATGGGATGGAGCATATGGTATAGGTAAGGTGGGAAAGGGACAAAAAAAAAAAAAAAAATGCATACCAGGGAGCCCACAATTAATGAACTTGAATAGAACTCAGGCATTCTGCTAACTAATATGAGCTACAGAAACTGCATACTGGATCACTGCAAATAGCCAAAAGATATAAATGATTCAGATGAGAATTTTCTTTTAGTACTCTTCCAACTAAATTGCCTGTGTGGGTTGGAATGTCGGTCCTAAAACTCTAACTAAAAGTCATAGGTACTTTCAGAATCACTTTGCATATTATATATGTGTTTCTGTTCATCAATTGTTACGGTAACATGAAATTTTAACTGCAAATACGCTGAAGGTTTGCAAAAGTATTTAATCTTCAGTTAATCAGAACCAATGGAGAAAATGACATATTAATCTACTTTGAGTTTATTTAAATTTCCAAGAAGAAATTTTAAAGTATATATTTTAATTCAAATAATAACTATTCTAACATAGCATAGATCATAAAATCTCTTCTTAAGATTTCCTAGTTGGGGCGCCTGGGTGGCTCAGACGGTTAAGCGTCTGCCTTCGGCTCAGGTCATGATCCCGGAGTCCTGGGATCGAGTCCTGCATCGCTGCTTCTCCCTCTGCTTCTCTCTGTCTCTCATGAATAAATAAATAAAATCTTAAAAAAAAAAAAAAAGATTTCCTAGTTAATTTTCTTCATAATACCATTTAAACAATTATCTGCTGTCATAAAAAGGGCTGATATTTCAGCTAACAACATCTGACACTGCTCATTTAATTTTGGCAAAAACATACAATCATTGCTTACTGTAGTACATTAGAAGCACTACAGGGCTTAATGTTAATAATAAGTATGGTATGAGGGGCGCCTGGGTGGCTCAGATGGTTAAACGTCTGCCTTCGGCTCAGGTCAGGATCCCAGGGTTCTGGGATCGAGTCCCGCATCGGGCTCCCTGATCCTTGGGAGCCTGCTTCTCTCTCTCTCTCTCTGTCTCTCATGAATAAATAAATAAAATCTTTTTTAAAAAAATAATAAGTATGGTGTGATGTTGCCCAGCTGTTGGAATGTATGTTATCACAGACAGCATTGATTTATTTCTTTCATTTTTATCATTGTGTTAGAATCTTTCACTTTATAAGGAGCAGGGCATGTCAGGGTCACCAGATAGAGATTTATTAACTGTGTGCCAGAAATTAGAGAAATTGAGGAACCTGTCTGAGCCTGTGCAGATCTGGAAGACCAGATGTAACATTCAAGAGAAAATGACAACTTGGATGAACAAGAAGTGCTGGAGACCTGGGTGTCTCATCCCCTTGGAAGCCAGCTTTCTCTTGCTCCCCACTCTAGGGACTCCACTCTGCTTACAAACCAGTGCCTCATAAATAACTCTCACTTACACACAGTTCTTATTTCTGCTGCCCTCTCTAGAATCAAAATGTCCAAGAAAGAGGATCAGAATAGATTCTTTAGTCACCATCCACCACAGAGTATTCTTACTGGGTCAGAGTCTTTGAACCATGTCACCTCCCAGGCGTATCTATCTACATAGCCAATAACCAAAAAGTCATTCTTGAAAACCCTGAGGTTACAGGCATATATTCACGAGTGCATCAAGTTGAGAGTCTAGTAGGCAAAGATGGTGGCAACTCCAGGAGTGTGGTTCAGGGTGGCTTGCTCCAGGAACATGCTCTGCCCCGACGATGCTGCATCCGAGTATGTATGTACTACAACTGGTGGCCCCACAGAAATATGTACCCTCATCCCCTATTCTTGCATGCTGCATTAATATGACTAAAAGATCTATCCCATTCATAGCGTCTATTCTGAATTGTTGCCATTAGTGTAACTTCAGTTTTAAGGAGGAAGTTGTTGTGAATTTTTCAAAATCATTTGAAGTAATAATAGCTTAAGAACTACTTTTTCTTTCCATACAGAAAATTTGTATCAAAATCTAACATAAGTATCTGACCTGGTTATAACTCCAATCTATCTAACTGACCGGTGTATTCCTTTGACTTTATTTTCTCTATGAATAGAGCAACAAATTAATGCATTGTTTTTGCTACTATTTGGAAAAATATATTCCTTTATTCTGCCAAAGGTCTTGCTTATTATCTACATTGACAATATAGGTATCATTTGCTACCCCAATGGAAAACAGTGAAATTACAATTGGAAAAACCTTATATACTAACATTCCATTCATTTTTAAATAGGCTTTATATTTTAGAGCAGTTTTAGGTTTACCACAAGATTGAGCAGATGGTGCAGAGACTTCCCATATATCTCCTGCTCCCTCACATGCAGAGCCTCCTCCATGATCAATACCCCCAACCAGAGTGGTACATTTTTTACCACTGATGAATCTACACTGAAACATCATTATCGCCCACAGTCCATAATTTACATTAGGGTTCATTCTTGATGTTGTACATCCTATGGGTTTCGACAAATGTGTAAAGACATATATGCACCATTATAACATCATATATTTTCTCTGCCCTAAAAATTCTCTGTGCTCCACCTGTTCATCCCTACCCTCTCCCCTGCCCCAGCAACCATTGATCTTTTTACTGTCTCCATAGTTTTGCCTTTTCTAGAATGTCATACAGTTGGAATTGTACAAGATACAGCCTTTTCAGATTGGCTTCTTTCACTTAGTAAATTGCATTTAAGTTTATTCCATTCATTTTTATTTGATGATGTTGATGAAGATGAATAATGGTAATTCAACAGCAGGACATTGTGCAATGCTATATAAGAAATACTGAGAAATAGAACTTGTTATGGTGTTCATGTGAAATTTTTAATAAAAGCCCTAAATAATAAATGTCATAAACGACATCTAAGCAGGACACAAAGTGGACTCAAAGGGCATCTCACTGTTTTCTACAGGCACTGAAAAAATAAATTTGCTCAACTGTTTCAGAAATACAGAAAACCTATCACACAACCAAACATGTCACAATTAAATGGTTTTGTTATCTGATTGCTAGAAATAAAAATACTTCTAGTGATATTTATGCAAATTGATTAACATTTACTTTCTTTTATCAAAGCATCATTATTGTTCTGTGATTCCAAAAGGAAAAAATTAATACCTCTATGCTATAATGCCAATTACCAGAACACTTCCTTACTGATGATGTAGATTGCCATGGGCTTACGCTACAATCTACTTACATTTCCTTCTCTTCTTATAATAATGATTTATTTTTATAGAGGAATAAGACATGCCACTTATTCAAATCCTACATGAAGAAATTAAGTAATATATGTGAAGCTTCTTAAAAGATCTAAGTTTATGTTGTGAAGAGCAAAGTGCACTTTAAGTAAAATAGAACATTGAATATGAGGTAAATGGATGGTAAGTGCTATTGTTCATGATAAATTAGTTCTTGGAAGCGTGAACTCTCACAATTTTTATTACTAAAAGTCATGAGAACAGTATCTACATGTCTATTCCTTGGCAGCTCTAAAAACAGTTGACAAGATAAAATGCTAAAATCTCACATGCCTTTCCATTTGTATATCAAGGCAATAATATCCCATAAAGTTCCTCACCATGCCGTTCATCAAATATCTCTATGTAGAGAGATCCTGACAATGCTAAGAACTTAGGAAAAGGAAACAATTTAGCACAGATAAAATTTATTATGGAGGTGGGAATTTGATGCTAAAAAGTAGGCTTAATTAAAAGTAGGCAGTGATTCTGAAATCTGACTGGGAAGTTTTGACAAGATAAGGATTCCTGGACCTCCATCTCAAACTAAATTCAAAATTTGAGAAGTGAGGTACAGAAATACCTATTTTCGGGCCCCTGGGTGGCTCAGTTGGTTAAGCGACTGCCTTCGGCTCAGGTCATGACCCTGGAGTCCCGGGATTGAGTCCCGCATCAGGCTCCCTGCTCAGCAGGGGGTCTGCTTCTCCCTCTGCCCGCTTCCCTCTCGTGCTCTCTGTCTCTCATTCTCTCTCTCTCAAATAAATAAATAAAATCTTTAAAAAAAAAAAAAGAAATATCTATTTTCAAAATTTCTGTATCATTTTTTAATGAAGTTGGTACTTTAGTAAGAAAAATAGACTTTAGAGAAAAATTTATTTTAGCACCTAAGAATTAAATCTACCTCTTGTGTTCACTTGAAAGAGCTGTATGTTCTCTCACATGTTTCTTTTCTCTTTTGAGCTTTCTCTTATTTCTGTGTGATCATTTCCAACCTGGAGATTATTCTTCTTAATAAAAAAGAAAGATTAATTCAATTATTTTTTTCTTCTGTTTATTCAAAAATGACTATTGAGCAGTTATTATGTTCCAGGCATTCAGGTCCTGGAAAAAATAATAAAATAAAAAATAAAAGATAATTTGGTCTTATTTATTAGTCATTTGGAATTTGTTATTAAATTTTATGATGTTAGTGGTTAAAACTACAATGTAAGAGCATGAATGTAAATTCACAGGAATGAGTCTGTAATTAATAGCTCTAGCACTTAATAGTACTGAGTCAAATTTGGAGACCATGGCATTCCTAGTTTTCCTTAAATAATTCTGTAAACTTCCTACTTCACTTATAAAATCTTGTTAGAATACAGAGATAGCCTTAATGGTTAATTTATTTTTTAAGGTTTTTTTAAAAAGATTTTTTTAAATTTATTTATTTGAGAGAGAGAGAGAGAGCACAAGCGGGTTGGGGTGTGGGGGTGTGCAGAGGGAGAGGGAGAAGCAGATTCCCCGCTGAGCAGGGAACCTAACCTGGGGCTCGATCCCAGGACCCCAGGATCATGACCTGAGCCAAAGGCAGACGCTTAACTGACTGAAACACCCAGGCATCCAATGGTTAATTTAGAAAATATTAAAAATACAAGCTTTTGTTCCCACATAACATTTATTATTTAAGCTACTGACAATAGATACTATCTCTCAAACAAATGTTAAGAAGAATTCTTTTTCCGGAAATTTTAAACTGGCAGGAAATACTACTTAACATGTCATACTCTTACTTAATAAAATGCCACAAAAGACAGGACTATAATGCAAAAGCAAAGAGTAGATTTTGAGTAAGTTTTGAAAAAAAAAAAGTGACAGTTTAATTAGATATCTTAGCATCCCACATTCAAGCCCAAGCTGTTTAGTTGCTCAGAATAACTGGAAACGGGAAAACAAGGCTAAAGATGGTATTTCATTTCTCATTACATTTCATTGTAGCGTAAAGATGAAAATATAGAAACTGGAGCCCAACTGTCCGGATTTAAATTCTGGCTCACCAGTTCCTAGCTGTGTGAATTTAGGCAAGTTATTTAACCTCTGTGCCTCACTTTCCTCATCTGTACAATGGGAACTTGAGAGCACCTACCCCCCCAAGCTTGTTTTGAGAATTAAATGAGTGAATAGGTGTAACTGGATTAATTAGCATCCAATATGTACATAGTTAGCACCCAATAAATGTTAGCCAAATTAGTATTGTCACAATTATTATTT
Source organism: Mirounga angustirostris (assembly GCF_029215605.1). Classification (NCBI taxonomy): domain Eukaryota; kingdom Metazoa; phylum Chordata; class Mammalia; order Carnivora; family Phocidae; genus Mirounga; species Mirounga angustirostris. Next base: position 168,556,014 of record NW_026991711.1, read on the forward strand.
TCTCTGGATCCAGAAATGGTTGGGAAGATTTAGTTTGTTAGCAAAAACAAATTTTGTTAGCCATCATTTAATGGGCTGATTTTTAAAAATTTAGATATTATATATTGCTTATATCACTTTTCTTTGTTACTCTATGAACACAGTCATATATATTTATCACCTAACTTCCATTTTAAAATAATTGGAGAAATTAATTTCTCAAAGTACTTTGGAACTCTACTAAAGATCTTTAAAATCACCCAGAAAGAAAACAAATCTGGATAGACTAAACCCAAACATTTCAGAGTTATAGACTACATAAAAATATCACTGTACAAATATATCGGTGGCGTGAAGTTAAGATATTCCATTAGTCACAAAATGTAAGCAAAGGCAGGACATAAAGCAGGACATTTTAGTGCAGCTTCCCAACCCACAGACAAAACAACACAAATTTATATTTCATGAGCCCATGAAACTAAACACACAAAGAGCATTAACTTCTTTTCTAATCTTTTACCAAAGTACCAAAAATTGATTGACTGTTAGGAGGATATTTAAATAATCATTATTAAAAATTTAAACTATTCTGTGATTTAAAGTTACTCATATTTATTATTAAGAACATTTTTAAATGCATTTACAAGTGGAAGAAAAGCAAAACCCAGCTGCACTCTCACAACCCGGAGATAAACAGTTGTTTGCACACCAACCCACCTCCACACTCCCCTTCCCATCATGCCTCCCCGCCCCCAGGCATTTGTTCAGACAATAAGACCCCATTCCCTGGCTACCATTAATTAAGTCTTTGGTGGGTTTCTGGTTAATCATAACCCCTTTAGAAGGAATTTGAAGATAAGAAATTTCAGACCATATGTTATATCCATCTTATTTCTTTCATCAAGACTTAATTTGAAATAAATCTTTAATATTTAAAATATTTCCATATTTTACTAAAATATTTTTCTGAAAATTTCTAGCTTTATTTACATGGGTTGTTGTTGTAAATGTGTTGTTGATTGTGTTGTTGAAGAACAACAAATTGATCTTTTTAAATTATCCTACCAGTTTCAAAATCTGCCTGTTGTAGTACAACAATTTAAATTAATTAAAAATGATATTCATTTGGAGTACACTGGGGCTGCCTGACTCCAAAGTCACATATTTTACTTCTATACAATCCTGCTTAAAGAAATGGCAGAACTTGATTTAGATCCAAAGTGTCCAAGTCTCTAGTCCTAAGTTCATTTTATAGCAATTACTATAAATACGTTTATGGTTATGAAGGAAAATGAATGAAAGATATTAGTTTCTTTACCTACATGAAATCACAGATTTTGCCAGATATGAAACAATGTATTTTTAATATAAAATTAAAAATCTCAAACCATGCCTATTGCAATTAAAACACATTCTCATTGTACAGCTAACAGTCCTTTTCTTTAAATAAAAAAGGAATCAGTTGTCCAATCAAAATTTGAACTTTCTGAAGAAAATTAAGCAAAGTTTTACAAAAAAATAGCAAAATAATATTTCTTATATAATACATAAATTGCTTATTGCTTATGTATGAAATTGTTTATTTCTTTTTTTTTAAAGATTTTATTTATTCATTTATTTGAGAGAGTGAGAGAGAGAGAGAGAGAGAGAGAGAGAGAGCACACGAGAGGGGGGAGGGTCAGAGGGAGAAGTAGGTTCCTTGCTGAGCAGGGAGCCCGATGCGGGACTCGATCCCGGGACTCCAGGATCACAACCTGAGCCGAAGGAAGTCGCTTAACCCACTGAGCCACCCAGGTGCCCCTGAAATTGTTTATTTCTTATGTATTGACTCAAATACATTTATCCCTTACAGATATTCATGTTCTCTGTATAGTGTTCTTTCTATGGCTACATCTACTAATTTGAGTTCATGATAGTTACTTTCTATAAACAATTTTTTTAGATAGATGTTTCATGTGTTATTCAGTAGTTTGATTATAGTAAAACATTATTAAACCAATATAAAACATAACTTGAGCTTCTTATATCACAGATTTTAAATATTTGAGAGCCCCACCCCATTTGTTAAATGACTTTAGCCAAAATGCTTTGCTATTCAATTTTTTCCACAAACAGATCATGTTAACTTCATTAATATTCAAAATTACAGGCGACTAACCATTTTTTCTACCTGACACTGAAAATTTAGGTATTTAGAAATATTTGAAAGAAAACACAAAATTTCAAACTGTTATAGAAAGGTATTTTCTGTCCTTTTCCCCCCATCGCCCAACCTATTCCTTAAAGGATTAAGTTTTTCCTTGTCTTAAATTTTTCCTTGATTTATTGAGGCTGGGAAAAGAAAATGGGTTTTGCCTGGCTCAGAGCCTTTGAAAGCTATCTGCTTCAAGAGCAGGTGGGCTTTACCTTACTCCGCCTTCTACCCAGAAATTACAGGAGAAAAGGACCCAAGTGTTTCTTCATCAGGCAGATATGAAGGCCCTTCCTTCTCTGTTTGGGCTAACAGGCCAAGTAAGTATGAGGCAATATAATAATTCCCTTCATAGTTTTCTGGTAAATCTGCTCTGTAATTTAACTTTTTTTTGTTTTTGTTATTGTTTTTGTTTTGCAATTTAGTTTTGGATGAGATTTCCCAAAGGACAAATGTGAGGGAAGTATTAGGGTCCAGAGAGTGGCCACAGACCCAAGGCAAATTGCGTTTGTTGTAACCGTTCTCAGCTGATGTCAGACATAAAGAGAAAATAATATCATTGTCCCATCTACAAACTCCAACATAAATATCTGTTGCTATTCAGTGTTGTCTCACATAACTGCTTTTTAAAAAAAATGCATAATTCTACTCAAAATATTTACTTTAAGATCTTTTCAGTATTTCTTGTGTAATGTCATTACATTTTAGAGTTGGACAGACTGTCAAGACACAGTTCACTGGCCACTTTCATGCCATTTACTGTTAACTAACATCTCCAAGGAAATGTGCTTCTGGGAATTTTCTCCTGGCAAAAACTGTGTAGATTTAAAATGCATGAAGATAAAACATTTTGCAGTAGCAATATGGAACATCTTAAGAATGTGAGAGGGGAGCATATTCTAAGGCACTGGTGATGAAAGGTACAAAAATAGATATGATTTCCCCACTCTTGGAATTCATAATACTGACTTCATTTAACTCATCATTTCCTAAACTTACCCAGCCATTGAACAAACCACACTTCAATTTTTATAACACAAAATTTAACAGCCCCTTGAATTTTTATTTCAGTGAATACTCTCAGGAAAATATTTGGTGACTTGAACCTGTATAAGAATGGTCTACTTGTGTAGTAGATTTCTGTATAGAGTGTAAGATCTAAAGTAGCTTTGCAGAAGAAGTAGAAATATTTAAAGCTGCAAGGACTTTGCTTTCCTGTGTTCTTTTTAATGAAACATCCACTTTGATAGAGGCTTTAAGAACTTTCACCCAACTATGAGGCAATAATTTTATGCCCACTTTTCCAACAATAACTATTCACCCTCCTGGGGGGTGATAAAGTGAGCTAGCAAGAGTAAGCATAACATCCTACTTCACACTGGTTGAATCATGTCTTGGTTAAATGGGTTTTTTTGGGAGGTTAGTACCTGTTATTTTTTTTTCTTTTTTTCTTTTTTCTTTTTTTCTTTTTTCACCAGAAAGTTCTCATTATAAAATATGGTGTTTTGTTCAAATCACAAATCATTGTTCTTTCTGAACAAGGTGTTGCACTTGATTGTAGGACATGGAAAAGCAAAGTATTAAACAACATGGAAAAATAATCACCTTTCAAGAAATCGGTTGGTTTAAAAGACTGTTGCTGAAGAAGCCATTGCAAATTATTTTCTGAATGCTTTTTGGTAAGCATTTTTAGACCTACAAAATGGAAATTATTTTCAACTTTCTATCATAGCCTTGATCAGAATGGATTTAAAAAGCACTTAATGATTAAGTAAGGTCAGTTGCAAAGATGACATAATAGAGGGAAATGTTTTCAAGGAAAATAAAATTTAAGACATTAGTATATATAACTGTGTTGTAGTAATATTAGTATACCGTGAGTCTAAAACTGTACATAAATATAAAACTCTTACATTTGATGAGCTATACCTATCTTTCAGGATACTTCAAGTTTTAGACTTTGTAGTTGGGTATAAATAATTTTTAACTTCATTTGAGTTATTTGCTTATTTATACTTTATGTTAGATAAAAAGGATAGCATGATAATGTAAGGAACACAGATTTCTAAATTATGTGAAATATTTTATAATGCATTGCTGAATAAAAAAACAAAAATTAGAAATAGTCAAAATAAGCTTACGACAAGACATGGTGTGTTTGTGTGTATAATTGAAATGCTGACATATATTTTTTAGAAAAAAAGTCTAAATATCAACACCAAAAATCATAAATTTCACATGAAATTATTATGCTTAACAAGCTTGACTTTGGAATGTGAAATCAGAGGTTTCAAAGTTTTAATCTCTGTTAATCGACATTAACACTGAAAGCAATGATACTTAAATGTCTTTATTGAGGGTTGCCTGGGTGGCTCAGTCGGTTAGTGGCTGCCTTTAGCTCAGGTCATGATCCCAGAGTCCTGGGATCGAGCCCCGCATTGGGCTCCCTGCTCAGCGGGAAGCCTGCTTCTCCCTCTCCCTCTCCCTCTGCCTGCTCATGCTCTTTCTCTCTCTCTGACAAATAAATAAATAAAATCTTTAAAAAAAAATAAACATCTTTATTGGATCTTGAGTTGTCATTTAGAGAGAAAAATCTCACATGAATTAGGTTAGAATACAAAATGTCCAAGGGAAGTTTAAAGAAATGTATATTATGAAATGTAGTTAAAGTTCAACATGAGTCATAAATTCAGCTGCTTCACAAAGCCAGTCAGGTAATTAAACACATTAAGTAAAAACAGTAAGGGATACAGACCTTGATAAACTCAAGAAGGCATGACTGGTCTTAAGGGGTCATGGCTTATTTTGTTTTGCAGCCTTGGCCAATTGTTTCCTTGCAGGAATTTAGAGCTATTGTTACCAGAGTTTTGACTTTTCAAAATACTCTAAAAATCTAGATTAATATTTATAATCTCCTGGCGTTGAAATGTTGGCAATAGATGGTTGTCTACCCAAAATCCATTCTCCCCTTTCTCCTTCTTAATAGAGCATTAAATATCATTCAGAAATCTATCTTTTCCACCTCACCCCATCCCATAACCCCCAACACACACACACGCACACACACACTCATGGCCCAAGTGTCTTGGAAAAGCTGAACTTCAGCTCTTGATCTGAGGTTTGATTAGCTTAAGGGTTAATTTCATTCCACTCCCAGGCAGAAATCCCATAGCACATAAAATACCCTGAAACAATTATTGGCAGAGCCAACCAGCTATGTAAACTCAAATAATTAATTATAAAATACAAGGAACTTGATGTGATTTTTGAGCCACTGGCCAACTGACCTAAATCCACCCTATTTCTTGATTTTCTTTTCTGTGAGATAATGTTTTTCCCTATTATTTAGGCCAATTTGAAAAATGTTTCTGCTACTTTTACCTAAAATTATCAAAATGATTCAACAACAGATTTAAAAACAACAGACAGAACAAGTAAGAACCTAATCTGTAGTCATGCAGTTATGATATCTAAAATACACATAGGCAGACCATGAGTCCATTTATATGAAATAACATCTTGGAAAAAATTATTTTCATTTGTTTTCCCCTTAAAAGTCCAAGAACAGGGGCGCGTGTGTTGCTCAGTTGGTTAAGTGTCTGACTCTTGAGTTCGGCTCAGGTCATGATCTCAGGGTGGTAAGATTGAGCCCTGCATAGGGCTCTGGGCTGGGCATGGAGCCTGCTTAAGATTTTCTCTCTCCATCTCCTCTCCCTCTGCCAGTCCCCATCCTCCCCCTCTCTAAAAAAAAAAAAAAAAATCCAAGAACAACAACAAAAGTGGAAATGAACTTAAACTGCCATTTCTCAGAATAGTTACTTTCCAATGCTGTTTATCTTAGAACTTATTTAAATCCAAGGATCATGAGATTTGGGAAGAAATTAATGAGAAAATTTGCTGCTTGCCTAGGAGGAAAAATTATGGATGTCCATTTGTCAATCATGATTGGGATACCATTTAAGCTAAAAGTAGGTGAATTGGACGTATGGCTGTTCGGGTCTCCTAAATTTCTCTTATTCTATATTATCTCAATATTTGTGTTTGTTTTCCATATCACCTTTTATAAGAATAACCCACAGATTGTTCATATTGGCATTCCTCCAACAACCCACAATTCAGGCTCTTCTAAATTTTCATGAAAATTAGTAGGAAGTTTTCAACAATATAAAATTCTAAAATTTATGTACATACTAATGCCAGAACCTGAAGGATTTGCATTTGATTGTAGAGGAGATGACATAAAGGAAAAAAATTACTATAAAGCATCTCCATTTCATCTTTTATATATAAAGGATCAACAAATAATTTCTTAGATTAAGCAGATGTTAGAAAGATAAATATAAGAAAAATAGCTTATGAGAACATTAGAGCACTTTAAAAATCCTATTTTTATGAATGTTTAGTCTATGACTATAGAGAGGATCTCTATGGTTTAAAAAATTCAGGGAAATTTAATTTTAATGTTATTGAACAAAGAGAATGAAAGAGAGAGAATACAAGGATCCCATCAACTAGTACACACTTGACATATAAGAGAGTTAGATCTTTGCCAAAAGCATAGATGAATTAAAGAATTAAATGAATGATAAAAGTAGAGCACATACAGCATGAATTTTGTCTCACTATAGAATCAGCAATTTAATTATCAGTTAGTAAGAAAATATTTTAATCTAAACAATAGATACTTTCACTTCTGCCAAAAAAAATTATTAGATTACCATTCCGGTAAACAGAATAATGTCCCCCAAAGATGTCCACATCCTAGATCCTAGAATTTATGATTATGCTGTGTTATGGCAAAAGGGAATTTGATTATAAAGACTTATAAAATAGGAGGATTATCCTGGATTATCTGGGAGGGTCCAATCTAATCACATGATTCCTTGAAATCAATGGATGTTTAGTGTCTATGATTCCCTCCCAGAGAGGGAGATGTGGATCCTTAAAAATGGTCAGAGAGTTACTGTTACTGATTTTGAAGATGGGAGAAGGTAGCCATAAGCCGAGGCATGTGGGCAACTGATAAAAGACAGAAAAAGCAAGGAAAAATATGTTTCTTCCAGGGCCTCTAGAAGGGAATGCGGTCTAGCCTCTATCTTGATTTTCAGCTAGAGAGATCCATGTCAGACTTCTAACCTATGAAATTGTAGGATAATAAATTTGTACTGTTTTAAGCCCTAAATTTATGGTAATCTGTTACAGCAACAATAGAAAACCCAATACAGCCATTTTATTCAAGAAAAGGAGAAAATTTGAGAACCCACCAAGATAAGTTGAAATGCTTTAAAACGTGCATGGATAATGGTCTTTATTCAAGGAACATTTTATGTGCATCCATTGTATCTATACAGACTAAAAGTAACATGTCATATTCATTCACGTTTCGGCCACAGTGCCATCCAACTGTTGGCCACATTCTTTAAACTAAAATGATGGCTCTCAGGCTCATTAAATGTTCTACATTTATAAAGTCCTGACTAAATTGATCAAACTCTAAAAAGTTTGTCATCATCACTTGATAGAAATTGTATAATAAATGAAGCCCAAAAAAAATCATCTTATTTGATCTCTTCAATAGTTACTGACTTGCCAAACAATAGGAAGGCATTCCTTTATAAGCATTTGCTATGAGGGCCCCATCTCAGTTAGGCAATTTAGGTACTTTTCAGAGTGAAGTAGCAGATAGAAAGTACCTTTATGTACCATAAAGTACCATAAGGTAAACTTTTAGTAATGCAATTGTAGAGCCTTCTTTTAAGAAATTCTCTTGATAAAGATTGTTTATACTGATAAGTTGAGAAATAAGCTTAAAAGCTGCAAATTTTACAATATCCAAAATTATAAAAGATATTTTGTTTCCAAATGTGTTGGATGGAATGGACTGTGAAGAAGAGCAATAAACTATTGCACTGAATAAACTATTACACTGAAAATAAACATTACACTGAAGCTTTAGGACATTTCCTTTGTATTTGAGATAAAATTTCTCTTGTGTCTACAAAATGCATTTAATGATCTGGAACTGACAGTGTACCAGCAAAAGTAAAAGAAGAAAAAATAATCTTACAAAGCATGTCCACAGCTAATGGTATCCAAATTTTTTCAAGGCTAGATTACTATAATCTATCTCAATACGTTATAGAAGTAGAATATAGTGGCCCCTGGGTGGCTCAGTCGGCTAAGTGTCTGCCTTTGGCTCAGGTCATGATCTCAGGGTCCTGGGATTGAGCCCCACATCAGCCACCCTGCTCAACAGGGAGTCTGCTTCCCTGTCTCCCTGTGACCCACCCCCCTGCTTATGCTCTCGCTCATGCTCTCTCTCTGTCTCTCTCAAACGAATAATAAAAAAAAAAGATATAGAATATGTATCAATCAAGGTCTAGTCAGGATACTGAAACACATCTGTTACTTTAACAGAGAGAGAATTTAATATAAAGAATGGTTTAATTGGACATTATTAGAAAACAAAGGACAAAAAGAAAACACAATGGTATCACTGACATAATTAGTGCAGAAAGAAGTTAGTCTGAGAGAACAGAAGGGAGAGTTTGCAATTTATTTTTTTTTAAAAGATTTATATATTTATTTGAAAGAGAGCGGGGAAGGGCAGAGGGAGAGAATCTCAAGCAGATTCCCCACTGAGTGCAGAGCCCAAGACAGGGCTTGATCTCACAACCCTAAGATCATGACCTGAGCTAAAACCAAGATTCGGATGTTCAACTCACTGAGCCACCCAGGCACCCCGAGGTTTTAATTTTAAAATGTAGATGCTTGGATAAGAGACAGAACAAACCTGGGACTCAGATCTCTGAGGAGGAGGTGCTGTTGGGCTCCTCTCCGTGCCTCAGAAACTTAGAGAGGAAGCCTCTAAGCTAGAACCAGATGACTGAGGAGAAAGTACCAAAATTGACGCTGACATGTTCAAGAGGCATAATGAGCTGATGCAAGGGGCTAGGAGAAAAGCGAACTGGAATTAGCTGCTGCTGCTAGAACAAAAAGTCACTGTAACTTCAGGACATGATGCTAAGGGAAATAAGCCAGTCCCAGAAAGACAAATAATGTCATGATTCCACTTACCAGTCAAAGTCATAGAAGAGAGAATACAATATGGTTGCAAGGGGTGGGGGCTGGAAATGGGGAGTTGTTCAGTAGGTATACGTTTCAAGCCTCACGTTGGGCTCCATGCTAGGCGTGATGTCTTAAAAAAAAAAAAAAAGACATCAGTGGATCATCTTGACTGCAGCAATGATCACTGCAGTGGTTTTAATGGTGACTCTCCATTTCCCTCCATCTGCTTGTGCTGCCATAGCAAAATACCACAGACCAGGTGGTTTAGGTAATATGAATGCATTTTCTCACAGTTCTGGAAGTTAGAAGTCCAAAATCTAGGTGCCACCAGTTTGTTCCTGTGTCCTCACATGGTCTCTTCTCTGTGTGAGCACGGAGAGAGAGACATCTCTGGTGTCTTTTCCTCTTCTAATAAGGACACCAGTCCCATTGGGTTAGGGCCCCATCTTTATGACCTCATATAACCTTAAAAAGACTCTATCTCCAAATATAGTCACATTGGGGGTTAAGGCTGCAACACAGAAATTTTAGGAGGACACAATTCAGACCATGACACTCTCATTCCCTGTACATATATTAGTTGTAATGCTTTGTAAGGAAGATTTGTCCCTTCTTGTATTTATGCATTTAAATATTTATTTATGTCATTATGGAATCAAGATATTTATTTTATTCTTTTTATATTCTTGTATATTATTCTTGGGGTTGTAATTACAATACCAATGTTATTTTGTAACCCAAATATTTCTAGCTTTGGCAGTTGGAAGCTCTAATTTCGTTTTTTTTTAAATTTTAGATACAGGTATGTTGTATGAATAAATGTATATATATAACTATAATTCAAACTGTTACCAGAATGCCTATGCATCAGTATGTACTCAAATGATTCAACAAAATTTCTTTATCTATACATTTATAAACATTTATATATTTATTTAATAATCATCTTTAGAAAGATTTTATTTCTGTTATATTAATAAAGATTATTTTTATCACTATTACTTCTATAGAAAAATATGTAATGAGATAGCTTTTTTAAAATTTCTAAATATGTCCTCTCTGTCAATTTTTTCATTTTCATTCTGATTTCAGAATTTCTCTTCCACATAAATTATTATATTGTGTCAAATCAATTTTATTGTTAATGTGGATTTTAAATATGACATTTTGTTTATTTTCTTGAGTTATTTTTCTTTTGATGCCTTTATTATGAGTGAAAGACTGCTATTCCCCTGGGTCATGTATTTGTATCTTAATTTAATGAATATTTTTTCCCAATCCTTCATAACCGAAAGAAGCAGCTTAAAATGCTCTTAACCCTATTAAATTGCTCAAAGCAATTCTACCTTTTTATAGGAGTGTGTTAGGTAGAATTGTGACCCCCTTGTGTAAAAAATAATTATGTCCATGCTCTAGTTCCCCAGACCTGTGAATATGTTACCTTAGGTGGCAAAGGGAATTTTTGCTGATGCAATGAAATTAAAGATCTTGATTTATTTACAACTGGTGGCATTTGTAAATATTCTAATTTTTCTATTTTATAATTTTGAGTCTGACCATTGTACTTTTACTCTATAATAATAACATACTAATTAATATCTAATGCAGTGTCTAAATAAATATGATAGTATGTGAGGAAAAATTTAATTAAAATTTAGATGAGTTCCATGAGTATCAAGATCATCAAAATTATACCAAACTGAAAAGTAATATACACATTTTTACTAAATACAAGAATCAAATAAATAAGATTTGTTTCACATATAGAAGATAATCTTCCAATTGCTATAGTAGTGAGGAAAAGAAGGAATCCTTTTCCTCCATAAATTCAGGACCTTCCCATGTGTGTTCATAATAACCCAGAGTAAATTTTGATCGTGAAGTCAGAGATATGGATATGTCTGTATCATGAAAAAGTTGAATTCTGTGTTCATAAGAATTAGAACAAATTATGTATGTGTGTTTTTGGAATCTGTGCCAGTGGTAAAAAGATATCTACATTGTTGGAAAGACAACACCATAGTTTAATGTTTAACTAACATTTTAAATCCTTCCATGTTGTTAACATGATCAGAAATGTTGAACAACTTACTAAACCTTGCTGGGCATGAGGTCACCACAGTGATAGAAAAAATAAAAATAAATAATCCTATCATATGGTACTGTTGTAAACTCCAGGCGAAATAATTTTTTCTCAAATTTTAGAATATATTAGAAATTCCAGGGCGCCTGGGTGGCTCAGTCGGTTGGGCGACTGCCTTCGGCTCAGGTCATGGTCCCGGAGTCAAGGGATCGAGTCCCGCATCGGGCTCCCTGCTCGGCGGGGAGTCTGCTTCTCCCTCTGACCCTCCCCCCTCTCATGTACTCGCTCTCTCTCATTCTCTCTGTCTCAAATAAATAAAATCTTCAAAAAAAAAAAAAAAAAAAGAAGAAGCATCTTGCCATCAGAGATTTCCTTGAAAGAGGCTAAATCGGATATCATAAAACAATCTAAACTGGATTGCAATTTGTCTGGAAAAAAAAAAAAAAAAAAAAAAAAAAAAAAAAAAAAAAGAATATATTAGAAATTCCAGATGACAACTTTTAGGTCTTTTTTTTTTTTTTTTCCTGTCACCATTTGTTGAAGAGATTGTTTCTCCTCCATTGTATTGCCTTTGCTCTTTCATCAAAGATCAGGCAACTACATTTGTGTGGGTCTATTTCTCAGCTCTCTACTCTGTTCTATTGGTCTATTGTCTACTGTTTCACCAATATGACATTGCCTTGATTATTGTGGTTTTATAGAATTTTGACACTGCATAGCATCGGTCCTCTGACTTTGTTATTCTCCTAAATATTGTGTAGACTATTCTGAGTATTTTATCTTTGGGCTTTGAAAGATGTCTTCGACAGTATTTCCTCTGATTCTATTTTCTGGAAGAGATTGTAGAGAATTGGTATAATTTCTTCTGTAAATGTTTTGGTAGAATTCACTAGTGAATGCATCTGAATCTGGTGTTTTCTGCTTTTGAAGATTAGTTATTATTAATTCAATTTCTTTAATAGATGCAGGCCTGTTCATATTGTCTGTTTCTTCTCATGTGAGCATCTTGGTCTTAAATTGTCACTACATTTCAATTATGAACAGAATGTTTCATAAGGATAAGTACTCAATTTGAAATGTTGAAGAGGTTTCTAGAGGAGGATATTTTGTCCTGCAAGTTTGACAGCTAGTAGCTTTCCTGCCATACAACTTCAAGAGATTGCTTTAAAAGAAGCTAGTCCTTTTTTGCCCCCAAAGAATATAAGCTGTGATCAAATCTACTTCAAATAAACATAAAATCCCATAATACAACAAGTAAAGTATTCATTATTTAAGTATTTATGCTGCAGAATGGGGGAAACACTAGTGAAGAAAAATAGCAGATACTTTAGCCATCAGCTGAGATACAAAAGAAAACAAATACAAGCAATTTCATAATAAGGGAACGGGAAACAGACAGACTAAACAATTTTAGTTTCTCTGATGCTTGTGTATTTATGGTGATGAGGCTGGGTTTAATCATGTGCTGGCTTCCCTCAGCGTGTTTTTGAGATTTATCCCTATTGTTATATGTGTCATTATCCAGTTCTTTTTTGTGCTGAGCATTTTGTGTTTTACATATTTTACTACATGAATATATCACAATATGTTTACCCATCCTCTTGTCAATGGTTGCTTCCCATGTTTTGGCTATTATGCATAAAGCTGCCATGAACACTCTTATACATGTCTTTCAGCTATGCTTTCATTCCTCTTTGGTCTATATCTAAGGATAGAATTGCTAGCTTAAGGGATAGGGAGATTTTTAACTTATTAGAAACCACCAGATAGTTTCCCAGAATATTTGTAAAATCTTATACTTACACCAGCAATTCCACCAATTTCTTTGTGATACCACATTGTCTTAATTACTCAATTTTCTTTTTCTTTCAAAATTGATCGACCATCTGAAGTCCTTTGCATTTCCATATAAATATGAATCATATTTTCATTGGAATCTGAAATGGTTCATTGAAACATGTGGACTTACCTTTTTTTAAGAAGTATTTGTTTATTTTTTAGAGAGAGAGCACAAGTGGGGAGAGGAGCTGAAGAAGAGGGAGAGAAAGAATCTCAAGCAGACTCTGCACTGAGCACAGAGCCCTATTCCAGGACCCTGAGATCATGACCTGAGCTGAAAACAAGAGACGGGCACTTAACCGACTGAGCCACTCTGGCACCCCATGGGGACTTTCTTGTGAATGTCTGGCTTCAGGAAACCATTTCCACTACTTTGTGAACAGGAAATCAAATAGTAATGTGGGTGCATCTACCTAACTCTATCATCATCACCCGTGGAAAACCTGAAACTGCATTTCCTTCATAGAAAGCCAGGAGCAGTGTGGTTCTGGTTAAAATGCACTGTCCAGGGGTGCCTGGGTGGCTCAGTCAGTTAACCATCTGCCTTTGGCTCAAGTTATGATCTCGGGGTCCTGGGATCAAGCCCCACATCAGGCTCCCTGCTCATCAGGGAGTCTGCTTCTCCCTTTCCCTCTGCCACTGCCCCAGATTCATGCTGTCTCTCTTGCGCATGCTCTCTCTCTCTCAATAATTAAAATCTTAAAAAAAAGAAATATAATTTCCCCTTTAAAAAATAAAACAAAATGCACAGTCCATCACACTGAATCTTTCCTCACAGTAATTGAAGTCCATTCTGCTGTCTCACAGTCCCCAACTACTTAGTCACTACTGTGACTCAGGGTACTCACAGTCCCCAGGTACTTCATTACTACTAAAAGACCTTCTTTTTCCTTCTCACCTTCCACTATGCTCCTCAAACCCTCCCAGAAACACCATCACCATTGGATGTGTTTTATGTGTTCCTGAGAGAAATTAGGGAGATAAGGTAATTCATTTTAATGAAAGAATAAAATTAAATATGTTAAAATCGCTTAACAAACGTCTATAATGAAGATAGAATAGAACAAAAGAACTTCTCAAGAATTTGTTATAAGATAAACTATTTTAGATTAATATTTTTATTTATCTGTATTGATTTTTATTCACTTCGGGCAAAAATAAAAGTTTAAAACTATCAAAACTAAAAGTTTGAAAAGTAGAGAAGCTTTTCAAAATGGCTCCCTGTGGTTGATCATGTAAAAGAGATTTTTGTTTTCTCTTTTAAGGGGCAATTAGGTGAGAAAATTGATTAACAGAATCTATGAGTGGGAAGAAAGTAGATGTGATTACTGGAACAAGTCCTTTTAAATATGAATGATCTAATGGGTCCTTATAAATCTATATGCTAATACTAAAGGTTTTCTACTAATTAGAAATTGAATAAAGATAATCCAATAAAATACATAACACTTGGAAATAACTTTTCAGAATTGCTGTGAAAATATTAAATTAGTAGAGGAATTGTGTGGGAAGACATATCAAAGAAATGACTCCTTTATTGTCTTATAAAAAAGACTGCAAAATTATCTTGACTCTTTGGAGATAGTCTAGATAACTGAGTAAAGATAGGAGTTCTTATTGGGAGAGAAGTCATATCATCCAGGACAGGAATAAAATAAATGTAAACTCCACAAAAGCAGAGTGGAGGTTTGTAATAATGGGATAGCCCATGTGGATGGAGGAGTGGCAAGGGAGTCCTCATCAAATTAATACAATTTCAAAATTATCTTTTCCATTTGGCGTCAGCCTTCAGTGTGTCTCCATTGTCAAAACAAAAGCTAAAAAACTTGTAGGACTTGCACACTGACACTCAGGCAGGATTTCATTTGGTTTATTATCCTCCTCAAACAATCCAGTAATCACATCTTTGACACAGATGGGGAAAAAAAAAAACACAAAAAAACACTCCAGGCTTTCCTACAATCTTTCTACTGTGGTTAAGAGAGATTCTAGTGACTTTGAAGTTTTATTTTAGTTTTTTTTTTTCCATCTCAACTGGTATGGAGGGATAATAAATTGACCTCAGTCAAAATACTCCATTCTAATCAAATTTTTAGATTAAGGATAAGTTTATAAAAGGTAACAGAATGACAACATTTTGAAAAGCAAGTTTTTTTGCTCAGGAAATAAATGTGGGCAATCGTGTTTTCATTACTTGGTAGTTTAGGTTTCTATTTTTCTTATTTAGCATGTCTTTTGAAGCTCTCACCTCATTGAAAGCTCAGGAAGTTGAGAGAATATGAATGCTGCTTTAGTCCTATAAAATGTCCTTGGCTCCTAACAAGTGACATGAATTCATTTACTGCTATCCATGCTTTGACCACAGGGTCAACTTTGACCTCAAAGTTCCAGTTTCACATTCACAGATTTTGATGAACAAAACAGTCACTCAGAACTACCTCATTCAAATCATTCTAATCCTCAGCTTTGGTTTAAATGGTAACCCCAGCATTTTTAAAAAGAGGAGGAAGAAAACAATGAGGGTTCTGTAGACAAGGGCCATTCTCCTTTGTTTTCATTCCCCAAAAAGGGTATTGGCTTGGCTCTGGCATCTCTCTCAGAATGAATATGGCTGCTACATTTGTGATATTTCTGACCCTTCCTGGATTATAGCGTGGCCACTTCAGATGATTACATAGGGTCCTTGCTTAGCTTCACATTCTAATTTTCATAAGCAGCCCCCACTCCTCAGTGAGGGTTTCATCCTCACTCTGCTCTCTTGGGCTTCCCACTGCAATCCTGCCCACTAGAAACTGGCCTCTGAACTCTTCTGCTCTCCCAGGCTGCTACATCACAGGTGGGAGCTTGCCTTTTAAACCCCCTTTTCTCTTACTTCTACTCAGAAGAGGACTAATGACTCAGTCACCTTACATAACGTGGGAAATTACATTCCTCTCGGTTGATCTCCTTATTTAAAGCATAACACAGTCAGGGGCGCCTGGGTGGCTCAGTTGGTTAAGCATTTGCCTTATGCTCAGGTTATGATCCCAGGGTCCTGGGATTGAGCCCCACGTTGGACTCCCTGCTCAATGGGGAGTCTGCATCTCCCTTTCTCTCTGCCCCTCTCCACCCCCTCCATCCCCGCTTGTGCTCTCTCTGTCTCTCTCTCTCTCTCTCTCTCTCGAGCTTGCTGTCTTTCAAATAAATAAATAGAATTTTTAAAAACAAAAAACACAGAACACACTCAATATCTAACTTTGAACATACACAGTACTGGCCTTTAACTTCTTTTCCCAGGGTATATAATCACAGAAATGTTCTGCAGAGAACACTCTGCATCTTTAGGCTACCACGGTTCTCCTTTTCTTCCTTCTACCATAGGAGATCATGACAGGTAGCCCTTTAGTAGATGTTATGTGAAATACAACTTCAGAACTAATGGATTTGGACACACATTGCTCTCAGAATTAAATAGATTTTCTACAGTCTGCAAAATATTCTCTGAAAATTCCCACCAGTCTCTTTTTATGGGAAGGAAGAGATTCAATCTTGTAAGGTTTTTTTTTTTTTTAATTTGGAAAATGGTGAATAGCTAATAGACACCATAAAGTATATAGATAATTCTTGGATATTTCCTCTGTGAACACCGGGTTCTCATCTCTAGAGCCAGCACTTTCCTTTTAATTATTAATTTAAATTAAATTAAGGTCCCTTGTAAATCTTTAGCTTGAATGGGAACAAGAAACCCGTTTACCCCTCTAACAGAGTCAGCTAACCTCAGCATCTATTGATCACAACAGGAGATACATTGCCTTCTTTTTTTTTTTTTAAGATTTTATTTATTTATTTGGTGGAGAGAGAGACAACGAGAAAGGGAACACAAGCAGGGGGGAAGTGGGAGAGGGAGAAGCAGGATTCCTGTGGAGCAGGGATCCCGATGCGGGGCTCAATCCCAGGACCCTGGGATCATGACCTGAGCCGAAGGCAGACGCTTAACAACTGAGCCACCCAGGCGCCCCTACATTGCCTTCTTTACCTGCATGGGCTCATTCATTCTACAGCATGTCCATGAGGTAGATATCATTATACAGTCACCTTCCACAGAAGAGAACAATTTAATGTTAATTAAGCTGTCCAAAGCTACATCATTCTCTAAGAACTGAACTATGATTCAAAAAAAATCTTCCTGACTCCAAAATGAATGCTTACAAAACATACTTACTATGACCCTTCTAAAGGGGCTTTCTCAGAGCATCAAGGCTGATCTGACAGAGTAGCCACCTGGGTAGAACGTCCCTAGACCCCTATCCAAAAATATCTCCATCAAGAGTTTGTAAAGAAATCCAAAATTCATCTTTGAAATTGTATTATTTGGTTTAAAGGATTGGCCCTTAATTTATATACCCCTTGGGGGCAACATATTAAATCTGACCTGCTAATTTGCTCTTCATTCTCACGCACTCTCTTCCTTTCCTCTTGTCTCAAGAAAAATCTTTTCTCCTTGCCAAGGACTATTGCATTCCTTTTCTGCTTCATCTAGGGCCACGGATCTTGAATAATGTCTCATGGCTGAACTCTGGCTTCTAAGTTTTTCTTCACCCAGAGAAACTTGGTCTTCACCTACCTCTCATATCATATCTATTAAAATTACAAGTCTCAAGGCTAAAGAATTGTATAAAAACACTTCTCTCTTGTATCTCAAGTCTCCTTCTTTTTCCTACCTCCCTCCTACACACTTAGTGAGTTACCTTGCTCTAAACTTGGGTGGTAAATAAAATCACTGAACATCTTTACCTTTTACCTGAAACTATGAGTAATTTAATCCATTTAATTTAATTTACCTTGTGAGTGTTGCCAAAACAAAGTACCACAGACTAGGTTTGTAGATGGTTATGGACAACTGTATGTTTGGCTATAGGGTTTTTAAAGAGTTAAAATGAGATCATTGATCTAATCCAATATAACTGGAGTCCTTATAAGAAGAGAAAATTTGGACACAAACATACACCTATTAGGAACATGTGGAGACAGAGAAGATGGCCACCTTCAAACTAAGAAGAGAGGCTTCAGAAGAAATTCAATTCCAGGGAAGAAGATAGCTAGTCTCTTGTTGGGCTTTAGCTACTTTCCTGGGAGGGTAAATGACAGCTGGCCAATGATGATGCCTCCAAGACTACAACCGCCTTCCAAAGTCCATATGACGACAAGAAAAAGCTGGGAAGCTGGGATTAACTAGGTAGGTGTAATATCCAAAGTTACCATCCTCCAGAAGCCAACTTCATGCACTTCATAAACAAAGGACAATGACAGAAAAATTTAGGAGGATCATAATTAAGAATATAAATTCCCTATAAATTTCCAGCTTTTATCTGCAAAATTTAAAGGCAAAAAGGGAGGAATAATTGAAGGGTAATGGGATATATAATTCTCTTAAAGAAATGTCTCATTGTTGCTGAGTCTCTCATAAGTCAGCTTCACAAGTATGATAATGATGGATGGCCAATACCTCCAAGTTTATAAAGAAATAGGTAAGTGGGAAAATGATAGTGCTTATTGTGGTTTGGGAAATTATTTTAATGACAATATAATTTTAGTGTATTCAGGGATAATATTTTGATCCAATTTTATAACTCAGTAAATGGAAAAAAAAAAAACCCATACCTTTACGTCCTCAGGTAATTCTGAAAATTGTTAAGTATACATGAGATACTTATGTACCCAAACCACAAAGTCAAATTTTTGTTTTGTGTCAACTTAATAGCAAATATACTAGAAGTAAGAATATTTAACTCTTACAACATTCATCTATGTGGTTGGAAAAAAAAAGATTTTCAATTAAGATGTGTGGCTCATTTTTCTAATATTAAAAGAAGGGGAAAACTCAATCTCTATTCTTAGTTCTGTGTCTGAGATTTTCCTTTAATTCTAAGATACATTTTAGGTATCGAGGAGATTCCTAATATTATATTAGCATGAATCATGCTCTCTGCTCTCATAGAGTTTACCATCTCATGAAAACAAAATTAGAGGCAGTTGATGAACAGTAGAGTAGCTAACAGTAAGGGGAACAGAGTGGCAAAGCATTTATGTCTAGGTGGATCAGTTAGAGAAGGTTTCACAAAAATAGTTATGCTCCTTCTTGTGAAGAGAAGAGCTACCTGAGGTAGGTATGGTGGTGTGGTTCAAGGTATGCTCCCGCAGAGAAGAACCTGTGCCTACGTGGTAAGTGTGGGAGAATGAAGTACTCACAAGTCTTCTCAATGTTTTCAGTTTAGAATGACCCAATTTAGAGTGGTTTTTATCTTTTTCTTTCATCCATTCCCACTTAGTATTAGTTGCTATGTTACCCTTAGAAATGAACCATGGGTTGCTGTAAGGCAACTCATGAATTATCGAGGTCAGACTGATTTGTAGAGACTGGAAGACATTGAGAGACCCTAAAGATCTGAGATCATAACGCAATTTCAGTACAATGAAAAGCTTACAAATGGGAATATGTTACATCTTGCGAAAGAGGTAAGTCTCAGATTTTGTGACTCCAAAAATTACCTTGCAAACGCAAATTCAATGTCGTGGTCTTGCTTTTATTATCATTTAGAATTTGATTTTGTGTGTGTGTTGAAACCACCCCATGATAGCAAGTTAGATATGTGCTCATAATTCTTGAGGTTATTAGGATACTATTTATCAGCAGATAATGCACTGATGTGTTCATTTTCAGGTTAAATACTTAAGGTGCAAGAGTGTGGACCATGCATTTCAGGTAGTTATATTATCATTAAAGTAAATTCTAAGAATATACCTGCTTGGAAAATTCTAATAAGTGATTACTATGGAACTGGAAATAATTTATTTTTAAAAACATTTTGAAAAATAATCAGTGGCAATAAGAAATTGTCCAATGAGTCATTCAAAAGAGAAAATACCTTTCCTTTGAAATTCTGAATATATCATTTGTCAGTACATTGAAAATTACTGGGCAGAATTTTTCTAAGAAAAACATGATATGGAAAAGGCCAACTCAACAGAAGAGGAAAGAAAAAAAATCTAAGAAATAAAGACAACCAATTCAGAACCCATAAGAACTGATTTGGAATTTACTCGGAATTCAAATTAGTCCTACAATTTAGTCCAGGAGTTATGAATAGTTATAATGAATGAAGAAAGAGTTATTTTGTTATCAGTTATTTTTAAACAAGCCAATACTAACGAATTATTTATAGACTTGTGTATCAGAAGGGTGTTTCCACAAAAACATGTGTATAAAACAACCCCAAACTCAGTGTTGTGCTACAGGAAGAATTTATTTCTCATTCACCTGACTTAAGATCTGCTGGAGCTCAGGAACACTTGGGTGGTTAGGGTGGTTAAGCATTTGATTCTTGATTTCGGCTCAGGGTCGTGATCTCAGGGTGGTGAGATTGAGCACCCTATTGGGCTCCACGCTGGACGTGAGGCCCGCTTAAGATTCTCTACCTGCTACTCGTGCTCTCTCTCTCCAAGAAAAGAAAAGGAAAGGAAAGAGAAAAAAGGAAAAGAAAAAAAGATCTGCTGGGGCTCAGGTGATTTCAGATAAAATCAAGAGGGCTGTATTCAGACTTCAGGATCAGTTTGGGTGTTCCATGTGCCTTTCATTCTTCTGAGACTAACAGGCTATCCAAAACATGTTCTCTTGGCAGTGACAGGAGGGTAAGAGACCAAACCAAGCCACAAAGCACTTTCAACTGTTCTGTTGTGTCATCCCCACTAACATCCCATTGGCCAAAACAAGTCCTGTGGTTAAGTTCTACATTAATGGGATGGGAAAATTCAACAAAACCCAAGATTTAAAAAAAAAAAAGACAACCAAAACAGAGCCACATATATTATATATAATATTATAATATTACATATTAATTTAATCTTCCTGAGCCCACTCTTCTTGTGTATGTATGTATATTTATATGTCTGTGTCTATATAATTGTATTTATATGTATTTGTAATTTTTACTATATAAGTTTTATTAATATAAAAATTTTAATTGCAAGACAGGCAAATACTCTAGTTTATCATGTCTATCTTTAGTTTTTCATACATAGACTATATCATCTAAACCAAACATTTATTATTCTCAGAAATAATCAAGATACAGTGTATATGCACATGTGTGGGGAGCAGCTTGCATCTGAAATCTGGACACATTGACTCCCTAAGATAATATTGACCAGAAAAGTCACACTCAGAACATGAAGGATGACACATTCCTGCAATTCTATGGCCTGACCATTTCTGTAGTATTAATTTGTGTTACTTTAGGACATCAGGAGCCACAATCTCACAGGAAATGCATTCTGGATAGTTGTAACAGTTTTAGAGCTGATAAAGGCTTAATTTGAGGGTAAAACTCACTGACTTACTGAACCACTCATTATTTTGCATAAATACCATCCCTTGTGAGGTAAACTGAATCATTTGACTCATATATAATGCAAATTCTGGAACTGATTGTTCTTCATCTATATCCCTTGAAGCAATCCAGTTTAGTTATTCGATGTGAATAGATGCTAATGCTTTTGAAAAAAATCTCCATATTCCAATTATCCAATTCTGTGCAGTCATCTTTCACAGATAGTGATAGTGAGATATCAAATCACATTGCCTATGCAGACAATTCCACTAATCTTCGCAATTAACGTCTGTCTATGATCAAAGAAAAATAAAATATCCAGAAGAGGAAAAATATATAATGTATATATAGAGAGAGAGAGAGATAGATATATGTACATATACATCATATATACATAGTTGATTTTGGCTAGTTAATTTAGTCAATGAGAGACAAGGTGTCAGATGCTATTATTACCCATAATTTAATGAAAAAGTAGTGTTTCATCATCTGCCACCTTTTCCCTTAGATAGAAGCTTATTATAATGCTATTTTCTGAGGAAAAGGAAATTTGTCATTGTAGAAAGCTTGGGTCATTGTTGCCACAATGTGACAAAAGTCATTTCTTTGCAATGATCCATTGATTATCATCCACTCTGTCACATGGAACTATAAAGAGCCTACCAACTTCCCAGAGTGGGGCATATATCTTACCTCTTACATGTTCTTGTCTAGAGTTTGACTTTTTCTAAAATATCTACCTTTTACTCTACGGTATCTACTTTAAGTTTATCAAAGAAGGAAACGAAAACTAAAAGCAAAAAGCAAAACTCCCAAAGTGAAAAATAATATTTAAAATACATGCACAGAGTACTTGTACAATATTGATAATGTCATTAGTCAGATGAATAAGTATTATCTTTAAATGGATAACAATTGGCCAAAAACTCTGAATTCCTAGTATAAATCTTTCATACACTCTACAAAGTCCAAATAAAACACATTTCTCATTGACTCCCTGTAAGTAACAGCAGCTTAGAGATGAAAAATCAGAATATGAATGATACCCATAAGCATGGAAGGGACTCTTATCATAATGCATCAGGGTGTGTTTGCTATTAATCAGAGATTATGCCAATATTTTTACTTATAACCTTGAAAGAATTATGGTTACACAAATACTGATAAAGATACATAATGGAGCTTTGAAAACCATAAAGAACTATTACCTGTATGGATAACTTTTAAAGACAAAGATAATTTTCTTTGAAATTCTTCAAGAAAAAAAACATCTACATTGTTTTTGCTGGATAGAACATTACACTACAAACTAGAAAACGTTCTCAAATTATCATGCCAAAAATGTTAGAAAAATCTTTGCAACAGTCCAATATTTTCTTTCCCTTAATTTAACATTGTTTTTCTTCCCAGTGATGGCTCCTAAAAATGGAAACCTCTGAGCCAATAAATATCTATGTCTTCTGTGCATCTCTTCTTGGTCATCTTCACTCCAATTTACCCAATAAAAAATTCAAAGTTAAGTGGGAAAGATGTGTCTTCCCACTCTTTCATTACAGAAATTTCATGGAAGCTACTTAGGAAATACTCTTTTCAACAAAGCTGAGTGTGTGTGTGAAAGAGACAGAGACAGAAATTCAGAGAGAGACAGAGAGAAAAACAGAGAGAGACCCAGAAAGAGATGCAGAAAAGGGAAAGGACAAAGGCAGAATGAAGAAATTGGTTTGTGAATAATTCAAATGCAGTACAGGTAAGAGGATCCATTCTGTTCTTATTCTCTATGTGGGGGGCTGGGTTTAGTCTCCATTACATTAAACAGTAGCTGTGGCCTCAGAGCATCATGAAATACTCTCATATCTTAAAGGAAACATTAGGGTAGAGACATGATAGTGTGGGCATAAGTGAAAAAGAAGAGAGAACCAGTTCAAGGGGGAGAGGAGCGGATGCTGATGGCTTCTCCCCTCCCCCACCTCTATCAATAGTAAACTTTATGTGTGGCCAGTCTTCCCTCAATTACTTGACTCCCCTTTGCCTATTTCCTTTTTGGGGAAGTTCTTGTATTTGCTGGTTTTACATGACACTGCACTCCAGATTCCTCTGTTCTCTTATTTTACCATTTCCAGTCATTCTATGCCCAATTTGTTCAACCAGCATTAGTACTCTTGGAATCTTATTAAAAACCAAACTCGTGTGACAGAATAGATTCCACTCAGCATCAATTTCATTTACCTTTAAAAATGGTTACGAATGGACATCAACACCACCCACATGACAACAGCATAGCAGAAGTTTCATGACTCCAACACATAGCCTTCAGATCCCAGAAAATGATGCTCTGCACTTTGGTCATGAGAGATGAGGCCAGATAGGTGTTGACGTCTTAAGAAAGCACATCTGCTTTGGGATCCTTTCAGTTCTTACACCTTTTGTTTTCTACTTTCCCTAAACTCAGCATGATGATTAGAGAAAAAGATCCCTCACTTTAGGATTCATCTGGTCATTTACATTCCCACTGCTTTCACTAAGACCTCTCCTCTCTCACAAGGAAGGCAACTCATTTCCAGCTACCTTTGATATTTTATTAACCTTCCTTCCTTCCTTCCTTCCTTCCTTCCTTCCTTCCTTCCTTCCTTCCTTCCTGCCTGCCTTCCTTCCTGCCTTCCTGCCTGCCTTCCTGCCTTCCTGCCTTCCTGCCTTCCCTTTTTCCTTTGTTTTGTGCTTGTTGTTTTTGTTTTCCTTTTTTCTCCTCATGGGATACAAACTCAAAGGCTTTCAGATACATAACATCAATGTAAAGAGTCAGGTAGACAGCATTCAAATTCTTTGAGAACATATCACCAAAGCAAAACAATAGAAGCCAGATTTGGGTTATGAACTACCGAATTTTTACCTTTGGTTTTTTCCATGAGTCTTTCCTGTTCTCGTAGGAGTATAGACTTCTAAAACTATAATCCAGTTTTAGAAATTCCTATCTTATCTGGTTTTGTTCTTTTGTAACATCTTTAAAGCAATGCAAAAGCCACAGTCAAACCAAATGAATTTCAGAGGTGGGGCAGAGATGTAAAGAAATATTTAAATATAAATTTAATACATACAAATAAATACAGCTAGATATAGGCACATATATGAAAGTATGGTATATTAGTTTTCTATTGCTGCATAACAAATAGAAGTTTAAAACAACACACATTATTTATTTCACAGTTTTGTAGGTCAGGAGTCCAGGCACAGCCTAAATGAGTCCTCTGCAAGACTGCAATTAAAGTGTCAGCCAAAGGGGTGCCTGGGTGGCTCAGTCGTTAAGCGTCTGCCTTCAGCTCAGGTCATGATCCCAGAGTCCTGGGATTGAGCCCCACATCGGGCTCCCTGCTCAGTGGGAAGCCTGCTTCTCCCTCTCTCACTCCCCCTGCTTGTATTCCCTTTCTTGCTGTCTCTGTCAAATAAATAAATAAAAATCTTAAAAAAAAAAAGTGTCAGCCAAAGCCAGGTTCTCATCTAGAGGTTCAACTGGGGAAGGGTCCGATTTCAAGCTCACTCAGGTTGTTGGCAGAATACATTCCCTTGTGGTTATAGGACTGAGGGCTCCAGTTTCTTACTGGCTGACTGCAGGAGGTGACCTTCAGCTTCTTTCTATGTGGACTCCAACATGGCCACTCATTTAGCACATCAGCAATGACAGTCTCCAAGAGCAAGTCTGCTAGCAAGATGGAATCTTATATAACAAGACATAATTACAGGTATGACATCCCAACACCTTTGTAATATTCTGTGGGTTTAAAGGAAGTCTCAGGTCCTTCCACACTCAAGGGGAACGAATCACAGAAAGGCATGAATACCCGGAGGCAAGGATCATGGAGGAGCCCGCCTGTAGTCTGCTCCTCTTATAGAAGTATCAATTTTGGTGCAGTAAACATGTTCACTAATAAATTTGGGGGGGAGCTCATCAAGAGGACATGACCATTGATGGACTGACAGCTAGGTCCAGGCCATCAAAGGCTCTTCACTCTCTCTCCTGTCTTTGGAATGTACATTCCACCTACCATTCTCACAGTGGGAACTGTCGAGGACATAACCTTGGGAGAATAAGGTGTTCTTGAGACCATCTGGACTGAATATGTGACTCAATTCAGTTAAGGCCTCTATATCTATATAAACTTTTAAGATTCTGGCAGACATGTGCAGAGATCTACTCATCTTGTGGCTACCCAAGCAAGCCTCATATGTAAGTTCCAGTGCTCATAAAAGCTTGCCACCTGCCAGTCTGGAGTGGTCTTCCTCTTCCTTCTGTCCCTCCTTGCCCTCTGTGTATGGAGGCCAGTTTGCAAACTGACATAAATCGTGGCTCAATTTCATCTGTGATGTATATCCAGGATCATCAAACCACAGCCCATGAGCCTGCCATCTGTTTTGGTAAATAAAGTCCTACTGGCACACAGCCACATATGTTTATTCATAAATTGTCTTTGGCTGCTTTTCTAATACAATGGCATTTTAAGTAGTAGTGACAGAGACCACAATACAGCCCATGAATCCAGAAGTATTTACTGTCTGGTCCTTTAAGGAAATTTGCCATTCTCTGATTTAAGTAATGGATTTTATCATAAGTTAATTCCTTTGTTAGTTACATTGATTAACTATATTTTTTCTCAAACAGTTTTTTTAAAAAATAGATGCAAACTAACGGATAAGGATAATTAATGCCAACTTTATGAAATCGTGGAGATCTGAATATTTTCTTGTAGTAACATAGCACCATCTCATGGAGTATTACAGAAACTGTCAGAAAAGTTGGGTGTACTACTAAGTTACTGAGCATTTGGAATGCTCTGGCATAGCTTCTAAATTCTACTGAAAATAATGTATTAAATTCTACTGAAAATAATGTATTAAAAAAGTGCTGCTTTTTTAATTTAAAAATTTTATAAAATTTAGAGAATATCTAATCCAAATATATCATTTCCTGGATATGAAAACTGGTCTACTGAAATTAAGTGACTTATTAAACTTACGTATTAAGTTTAATAGTGGGATTTCAAGATTTTTTCTATAAAAAATGAAAGTGTTCATGTATATGAGTGTGTGAATGTTTAATATGTTGAATTAAATATTTCAATAGTTGTATTTTTATTTAAAATCAATTCAGCAATTTTGGGGGCACCTGGGTGGCTTAGTTGGTTAAGTGTCTGCCTTGGGCTCAGGTCATGATCTCAGGGTCCTGGGATTGAGCCCCATGTCAGGCTCCCTGTTCAGTGAGGAGTCTGCTTCTCTCTCTCCCTCTGCTCCTCTCTCTTACTCTCTCTAGCTCTTTCCCTCTCTCTCTCAAATAAATAATTTTTTTTTAAAAGGGGACAGGAAACAAACTCTCTCTCTGTTCTTTAAAATCAATTCAGCAATTTTTAATTAAACTTCTTATTTAGAACAGTCTTAGATTACTGAAAAATTGCAAAGATAGTAAGCAGAGCTTATTTTCATACAAAAAATGTTAAATTGCTTATATTAATACCAAAATCGTGGAGATAAAATTATTTGGAATATCATGTTCAGTTCTGCATATGTAGATCAAGAAATGGGAACATGTTAAGACAAACAAATCACAATCAGGTAGATGAGATAACATGACTCAGAAAACCATCTCATCTAATGAGTTATGGAAGGGACTAGGGCTATTTATTGTGGAGAAGACACGAGTGAGCAGAGAATGATGTGCTAAGTATCTGAATGATTGTCATGGGAAAATGGTGTACATTCCATTTCTTGTGATCTTAAGGTATAGAATGAGTTCTGATGGACCCAAAGATACAGGGAGATAGTTTTGTTTCAAGGCAAAAACCATCATTCTAACTGAAAATAGAATGGGCAATCTGGTGGGTAATGAGTTTTCTGTCATAAGAGATATCCAATCAGAAGCTTAAACTCTCCTTGTGAGTCTGGTAGGGCAGGGAATGCTGCTCAATTGTTGGATGAGAGATGAAAATTGATCCTAAAACCCCTATCGTATATTTGAATTTTTATATATGAGGTATAGAAATGTGGGTGGAATGTAGGTTATTCCCAAACCATGAACAGCTAAAGGTGCTCATTGAAAGGTTAGGTTAAGTGCATTCCAGTGTATAGCATTAGATAGACAAATGTCATTTGTGCCTTAGTCACCAAGAAGGGAAGACGGGGGAAGCCTGAGGGATGTTCCAGAATCTTTAAACATGCTCAGACATGATGAGGAAGTCTTAGACTCTACTGGTGGAAAATGCTGGCCAGTGTTTCTCTAAGAAACCAAGGAAACCAGGATAGCTATTCCAAGAACATCCCTTGCTTTCTTTTTTTTTAATTTTTTTTAAAGATTTTATTTATTTATTTGAGAGAGAGGGTAAGAGCGAGAGAGAGCACAGAGGGAGAGAGAGAAGCAGACTCCCTGTTGAGCAGAGAGCCCCATGCAGGGCTTGATCCCAGGACCCCGAGATCATGACCCGAGCTGAAGGCAGACGCTCAACTGACTGAGCCACCCAGGTGCCCCAATCCCTTGCTTTCTCACTGACACCTCTTGATTTAAGAAAACTATAAAATGTGAAGCTTCATAAAATCCAATGACTGAAAACAGTTATTAATATCACAACTAGGATGACTTTGTGTCATAACCATAAAGAGCAAGTATTTCCTCCTAGGATGCAAATTTGTTTTTTAGTATATTCAGTCTATAGTTTTAAATCAAATTGTGCTGAGACCCACTTGGATGTCCACTACCCCTCACAGAGCTGCCTCAGATGCTCAGAAATGTGCTTCTCAGGCTATGAATGTGCACAGCCTGCCATCTCTCAGCACCCTGTGCATGCTGTCCTTACCCTGCTCAGGCTCTGGTGCTCAAGGTCGTGGTTCCCCACTGAAGGGATGCCATTCACCACAGTACTCTAGCTAAGCACTCCAAATTGTATGGACCCCCTCAGCCTACTCAGATTTCCATGCTTGTGCCTATTCCCTACCACGTATATCCCCCCCTTCCCTTGCATGGTCTCTGACTTCCGACCTCAGATCTGCCACCTGCAAGAATGCCATACTCTCTCCTGCTTGGACACCCCTCACCAAGTGCCTGTCACATGAGCTTCCTTCTCTCCTCACTCAGGCTCTGCATCAGGTAACACTTCAAGGCAGCTGTCCTTCCTAGGTCTCTGACCCTCCACTCTTTCTCTCTCTCATCCCCTCTCTCTCTCTTTTTGCTTCTTCCCTTTCCTCCTCCCTATATTTCTCTATCTTTCTACCTAGGACTTTAGGACAAAATTGTTCTGGAGAGATATTTAGGAATGAAAGGGAAGAGAAAGAAAGGGAAGAGAATGGAAGAGAAAGAGAAATCACAAAATTGAAAAAGTTTCGGTTATTGTTCCTGAAAACAAACATCCTTTGCTCTCTCACTGATGAATGTTAATGTTAAAATGATAAAAATTAGCTGCTATTCTTAGGATATATTTATAAATATATTGCATAACCTTAAACATCCGACCTCTAGTTTTATTCTGTTTCTCTTATTTAAAAAATCTGAAAGCTCAGATTTTGAAGTTGACCTTGACAAATCTGTCAAAAAAGAGCACATTTCATGATCACCACACTACACAATTAATTTTTAAATATTTTATTTTATTTTATTTTATTTAAGTAATCTCTACACCCAACAGGGGGCTCGAACTCACAACCCCAAGATCAAGAGTTGCACATTCTACTGACGGAGCCAGCCAGGGGCCCCCGTACTTCAGTAATTATTAAAGCACATGATAGTACAGGGGTGCCTGGCTGGCTTACTCAGTAGAGCATGCAACTTTTGATCTCAGGGTTGTGAGTTTGAACCCCATGTTGGGGGTAGAGTTTACTTAAAAAAATTTGTTTTTTAAAGTACATGATAGTACAATAATTTTTAGGTCTATTTCAGAAGTACATTTCAGCCTTTCCAAAGAGTGCATTTCTTCCTCTACTATTCTATCATTTTGTTAATTTTATATTAATTGACATTAAAGAAATTACAGAAACTTGAAATGAATTTAGCATCCTTCGACATTGCTATAACAAAGCAACAATGAATTGAGAGCATACAGCAGAAAATAAAGACACAAACTAGTCCAGAGATATAAGCAGATGAAGTGATCCTCTTTGGGAACAACAAATGAATTTCACTAAAAAAAATCTTCATAACTTAAAAGAGAACTTATAAAAATAATTAAGGTTTAAAAATCAACATTGTGTTATAAGGAAGTCACTTAGTAAGTCATTTTCTTTAAATAATGATGGCTTGATATTTGGGATGTAGAACATATACCCATATATGCCTATGACTCTCAATATTTAAATTAGTTATCGCTCAGAAACATTTATTTGTAAGTCACCTGTTTAGAATTCAGAAAATTTCCTTATACTAACCCTGTTGTAAATGGTTACTGATTTCCATCCATTGCAGACTATTTTTTGTTAAATACATGAAGACCAAAAAAAAAAAGGGGGTTGGGGATTTATGTATACCTATATGTAAATTGAGCAAATATGATTAAGATTGAATGTGATTATGTTATTGTATTATTTTTTAGGTTTTTTTCCCCTTACTTTTTGGTAGAGAATGGGCCATACAGAAAAATACATGGTTCTATGGATTCAGGAATGGGGGGAAACATGTTATAGAATACAGTGACAGTTCAAAGCCTAACTTTGGGGCAAATTCTCACTTTCTACTCTTAGGAGTCATTTTTTTTAAGTGTCCCACATAATTAGGTTGATACAGGTCACACCAAGAAAGACAAATCTAAAAGTTTGGTTTGCTTTCATGATGCTCAAAGCAACAATCACAGAGACTTGAGTGGAAGTGAAGTGTTGTGGAGGTACATGTTTATATGTAAAGGCAATTTACATACAAATTGGGCATTTGTAACCTGGAGGACAAACAACAAAATATATTCCACTGACGATCCTCCCAAAATAACTGGCACAGTGTTGTCAGAAAGAGTAATGCACAGCAGTGTTCTGAAGTCACTAGGTTTCTGCAAAACCTTATAAGTCAAATTTTGAACTCTCTTTTTAGGATATAAATGGGATGGTATATACTCTCCAAACCAAAGTGATATTCCTTTTCTAATATGAAAATCTGTATTTTTTGTGTGAAATGGAAAAATTGTATTCAATATTTATCATTGACATTTTCATGGAGGTAAGATTAGAATATAACATTATATTAGTTTCAGGTGTTCAACATAATTGATATTTGCATACAGTACAAAGTGATCACAAATAAGTCTAGTCGTCACCTGTCACACCATACAATGGGCCTCTGCCCCTTTTCACTTACCCCCAACACCCTTCCCCTCTGATAACCACCACTCTACACTCTGCATCTATGAGTTTTGCTTTGTTCACTTGTTTTGTTTTTTTAGGCTCCGCATATAAGTGAAATCATATGGCTGAAGTTTTTAAGCTGGTACAAGTTTGAATATAACTTACTCTTTTTTTAAAAAAAAAGATTTTATTTATTTATTTGACAGAGAGAGACATAGCGAGAGAGGGAACACAAGCAGTGGGAGTGGGAGAGGGAGAAGCAGGCCTCCCGCCGAGCAGGGAGCCTGATGTGGGACTCGATCCCAGGACCTGGAATCATGACCTGAGCCGAAGGCAGACACTTAACGACTGAGCCACCCAGGCGCCCTTTAACTTATTCTTCTATCCTTTCTTATTTCCTTGCAATCACAAAACATTCCCATCTCTGGAACATGTCCAGCTCTCATTTCTAGCACAGTTAACTACTTACCTCTTGTTAAAGCTCTAGGCAACACTGTCTTTGATTTCTACAATCTGATTGCATCTATGATGCTAAAACTGACATTTTTTGATTAGGTAAATAAACTGGGGAAAGCTGTCTTCAATAATTTATGCCACCATGCCATCCATTTCCAATTTGGAAGAATGAATGCTTATATCTCAAATCACTAAAAAATCAATCCAACAAAGGTATAGTGAGTGACTTTAGTATTTTCTATCAATATTACTTTATTTTTTACACAAACTGAGGTACTTACAATTAAGAACTAACTTACCAGACAGCTGGCAGAATGTGTACTGCTCTGAAATCTTCACTGGTTGCATTTTTTCCTATTTGCATTTTTTAATATTTGGTGAGTGTGCCCAGTTTGCCAAATATGGTTTAAATTTTAAGTACTTTTGTAAATTACTTAAATATAAGTTGCATACTATACCTTTTTAAAGGTAAGTAGCAGTTATATAAAGGGAAATCAAAACATTGTTAAGCTCTCTGGAAAAAATTAAAATATAAGGCATATAGCACCATCTACTGATAAATCCATCTATTTCTGACAGCTTATTTTTATTGCATTAATAATTAAAGATGAAAATTATAGGAAATGTCATGATTCTACTTGTTTTGTGGATGTTCCAAGGATTTTAATTTCTAGTCTCCTTATTGTTGATGATGATTGTTATTGATAAAAGACAATAGAGAAATAAGATATATTTTCATAAAGCTTAGCAAGAATTATGTAAATAATACTATTTAAGGTGTGCCAGTTACATCAATTTATTGCCTCTCAGCTCCAGATCCACTCTTCATTGTCTTATTTGTGATCGTGGCGCTGAGTCTTACAAACATTTCTCCCTTTCTAGCTGGTAAAATGGTAAGCTTTGCCAGTAGAGGGAGCTGAAGGATACAGCAGGAGGAGGAAGGTGCTTCTCTTTATCAAAGGTGCGTTTTTTCCTTTCCTGCTCCTACAGTGTTCAACCAGCAAGTGGGACACCCAGGTGAGCTTGCTTCCAGCAAAGTTTCCATGAGACACCCACGGACAGCTTTCCAGAAAGTTCTTCAGGCAGCATAGCAGCTTCCCAGGAAATTCAGAAACACCCTCAGTGGGTGACTTCCAACAAATAAAAAAGAAAAAATATGTGTTCTCTTGAAGTTTACAAAGAGCTCTTATTAAAAGAGATTATTTTCTGTGTCATAAATAAAGTCTCGATGTACTGGAAAGAAAAGAAATTGTGCAAAGAGTATTTGCCAACCACAGTGGAATTAAATCACAAATCAACAAGGGAAAGATATCTACAAAATCCCCCAAATGTTTAGAAATTAAATAACATTTCTAAGTAACCAGGTATCAAAGAAGTCAAAAGAAAAAAATTTAAACATATGTTGAACTGAATAAAAATGGCATTACAAAGTATCAAAAATTGGTTAGCTATCACTGAGGCTCCTAGTAGTTAGCTGTGGACCCATTTGAGGAAGTTATTTAAATTCTCAATGCCTCCATTTACCTGATTATACAGTTAGTTGGTTGAATCTGGCTCTCTTCCAGCTCTTAGTGTTTATGAATTTATAATGGAGGAGCATTAGCTCTGAAAACACAATCTCAACAAGACTTTACAGGTAGGTAACACTTTTGGAGAAAAATTATGATGGAAATGGAATTTTAATTTTCTTATGAAGTATCCGTTGAAGAGAAGTGTTAGTCTAGATTTATAGTTTTTACTTTACTCTTCAAAACCTAAACTCCATAGTGTTGGCAGAAATAACAAAATACTCGGTGTCCTATAACCTCAGGGGCATTAGTGAAGCAATTTTATTATACAATGTCCTTTGCAATTCTACAGCTGGAAAAATGTGTCCAAATCCACAAAAATATTTTACTGTGTTCCTTGTCACTTATTGTCATCAATAAGCAATTATAATTTAAAATGCCAAAATTATTTTATATTCACCTGGGTAAATCGACTCAAATTGTATTTTAAGTTTTGGAAAATAAAAATAAAAATGACAACCTAGAGTGATCATTATCTCTGGTTAAAATTTAACTGCAGGGGCGCCTGGGTGGCTCAGATGGTTAAGCGTCTGCCTTCGGCTCAGGTCATGATCCCAGCGTCCTGGGATCGGCCCGCATCGGGCTTCCTGCTCAGTGGGGAGCCTGCTTCTCCCTCTCCCTCTGCCTCTCTCCCTGCTCATGCTCTCTCCCTCTCTCTCTCTCTCTGTATCTCTGTGTCTCAAATGAATAAATAAATAAAAAAATTTAACTGCAGTATGATTACATAAAATATTGCAAAATAAATCATTCATTGAAAGGGAGTTTAAAAAATACGTTTTTCTTCCCTGAAGGAAACTCGGAAGAAACTACATTAGCTGTAGGTTTGTTCTAGTATTTTGATATTTGCTTAGTAAAAAGCCTCTAGCTTCTCCTTGCTCTATGAGGAGTGCACAAAGGATAGGCCAAGAGTCAGGGCAACTAAAACTAAAGTACCTTATTAAGCCTTTATTGATTTGAGTTATCTAAAGGTGCCTGGTGCACCAAGTTCTAATTCTTTAAGCCCAAATAGTCATCAGGTACCCTTAAAAGCAGCTAAGACGTCATCAGGTAAGAAGTAAAGAATCCCCTCAGATAGAACTGCCATTCATTCTAGACTGATACTAACTAGTTGTGTAATTTTAGCAAATTAACTTACTCTGCCTTGTTTTCCTGATTTGTAAAAGAAAGGAGAGACTTCTAGCCCTAAGTTTGCTGGTCCTGTATGATAGGCAATACTCTTAAAAGTTTCTCCTAACATCATCTCTTGCTTAAGCATTATGTGGCTTATACTACTATTTAATAATAATCTTTTTATTTGTTTATCCATCCTCCCATCTGAGATTCCATTAAAAAGAGGGTCCATTTTTTAAAAAGATTTTTTATTTATTTGAGAGAGAGAGATGAGAGAGAAAGCACAAGAAGGGGAAGGGTCAGAGGGAGAAGCAGACTCCCCACTGAGCAGGGAGCCTGATGAGGGACTCAATCCCGGGACTCCAGGATCATGACCTGAGCCGAAGGCAGTTGCTTAACCAACTTAGCCACCCAGGCGCCCCAAGAGGGTCCATTTTTAAAGGACTAAATTAACGTAAAAATGACAACACACCCAGGATATCAGCAGAACACTCATCAAGCCCTTAAAAAATCATGAAGATAGGATCAAAGAATTATTTCAGCATAAAACAGGACCATGTGCACCTAATGCTAGGGACAGTTTCCACCTAGTGGCACAGATTTGGGACAAATCTGGCTTTAGAAAAGGTAATGTAAACCATGGTGCACTACTTGGCTTTGAAGTGAACAATATTTCTGTGGTCATAGTAATGTAAATGCAGACTCTGTTGCTTAGGGAAAAACCTATAGGCACATCACGTGGTACTTCACTATTGTCATAAAACAGAATATAAATGTTCTTCCACAAAACTGACAGACATTGAGGGTAGGGTGAGGGTAAGAAGGGATAAAGGGGGGAAAGGGGGCATTAAAATGCTCTTACATCAAATGGAAATGGAAGAATTGGAGGTTTCATGTGTGGTTAAACCTTGCAGAGCTGATGAGTCAAGGAACTGAGAATGGTGATAAGCTGAACCGCAAAGACAAGGAGGCTGAAAGTAAGATAAATTTAAAGTTGATACATTGGGGGCACCTGGGTGGCTCAGTCGGTTAAGCATCCAACTCTTGGTTTCAGCTCAGGTCATGATCTCAGGGTCATGAGATTGAGCCCTGCCTTGGCTCCATGCTCAGCAGGGAGTCTGCTAGAGATTCTCTCTCTCCCTCTGCCCCTGCCCCTGCCCCCTGCTCATGCTTTCTCTCTCTCTCAAATAAATAAATCTTAAAGAAGATTTAAAAAATAAAGTTAATATATTGTTACAGGCACACTCTTTAGTGCTATCAGAAGAATAAAAGTAGTTTTTGTTTTGTTGGTTATATTTTATTTTACTTTTTAAGTTATGAGTCTAGTGTGGGAAAGGGTTAGGCAGGATATAGTTGCTTTCATATATATAGTTAATGCTATACACTGAATGTTTGTGTCCACCCTCTCCCCTATCCCCTTCCTCTCCCCCCTAAACCATATGCTGAAATCTAATCCCCAGTGTGATGGTATTAGAACTCTAAGAATAATGCTTGATTTTGATCATCCTAAATGGTCCCATGCTGTTCATATTAACTTCATTACCTGAGTGTGAAAAGCAATGGCCTGATTAATATTAATCTTAATAGCAATGTCTTAAATAGCATATTTAAAAAATTCTTCGAAGTTGAATATACAGTTAAACATGTAGACACTGAGGGATGCCTGGGTGGCTCAGTTGATTGTCTACCCTCGGCTCAGGTCATGATCTCAGGGTCCTGGGATCAAGCCCCAAATCAGGCTCCCTGCTCAGCTGGAGCCTGCTCCTCCCTCCCCCTGCTCTTGTGCTCACTCTCTCTCTCTCCCTCTCTCAAATAAATAAATAATAAAATCTTAAAACAAACAAACAAACAAACATAGACACTGAAACCAGATTGCCCAAGATGGATTTGGATCCAACACTTATAAACTGTGTCATTTTTGACAATTTAAAATTCTTTCTACGTCAGTTTTGCTCTTTTGAAAAATAATAGCCCCTCTAGCCCCTCGGTTGAAGGATTGGTATGAGAGTCAAATAAGTTAATATATGTGAAGAATGTAGAACCAGGCCCAGGCTAATAAGTGTTAAGCATTTTATATGAATTTTTTATTTAGCCTAAAAACCAAACCCCAAAACCCTAGTGAAGTTACATAATAGATGAAAAAACAAAGCTAGAGACTGTCTCTTTACCAAACTTCTCTTTGTTAGAAAATCTTAAGCTTAACCAATAGTTAAAGTATGACCAATAGTTAAAGTAAAGACCACAGGTTTAGGTTTCTAGTTTAGAAAAAAATGTACATTGACCTGAAATGGCTTTTCTCTTATTATGCTTGAAACATGTGTTTACATTTTGTGTTCTTTTTTCTACTTTTTTATACATGATGTATTTATGGAGGTAGGTTTTACATGAGGACTCCATACAGACTTCCTTTGTGTGGCCTACTTTCTTCTGTGACCCCCAACCCTTCCATCCTTAGTCTAGCTTGCTTTGTTCTCACGTAAAATTTTAAAACTTAATTGATCAAGAAATAATAACTGCTTTCAGAGGTCCTGTTACCATGTGCTCTACATGGCTCATTTTATCTAACTCTTATAATAAACTAATAAAGAAGATACTAACTCCGTTTCACAAATAAGAACACTGAGGTTCACAGAAGTTCAACCACATATTCAAAGTCCTCAGCCAGTGAATGAGAAAGCTAGGATGTGATCACTGTGTTGTCATTTCAGAGAATATTCTTTGCAATATGCCACACAGCCTCTCAAAGACTTTAATTTCCATTTTAAAGGAAAATCTAGGGCACCTGGGTGGCTCAGTAGGTTAAGCGACTGCCTTCGGCTCAGGTCATGATCCTGGAGACCCGGGATCGAGTCCCGCATCGGGCTCCCTGCTCAGCAGGGAGTCTGCTTCTCCCTCTGACCCTCCTCCCTCTCACGCTCTCTATCTCATTCTCTCTCTCAAATAAATAAATAAAATCTTAAAAAAAAAAAAAAAAGGAAAATCTACTTCTGTCATCTCCAGCTCTGTGTCTCACTCTCCTTTTTCTAAAAAAAAAAATCTTGAGTTAAACACCTTAAAAAGTTGAAATATGAGTGTTGCATTATAGTTACATAACACCTATGTACAAAAATTTCTAAAATGCAATTGAGGAGTATAGGGAAAGCACGCTTCGAAATTTTCAATTCTCCCTATGACCACTAGCATGTGAACAGCCCAGGCTAGCCTGCTGAAG
Source organism: Mirounga angustirostris (assembly GCF_029215605.1). Lineage (NCBI taxonomy): Eukaryota > Metazoa > Chordata > Mammalia > Carnivora > Phocidae > Mirounga > Mirounga angustirostris. The sequence continues at coordinate 168,593,182 of NW_026991711.1, forward strand.
GATGAGAGACATGTCATCACCATCACCCCAGCTAATACCTAGTTAAGTGCCAAGCATAGGAATGACACTAGAGGAGGCAATTTAACTCCATGTTTCCATTACCGAGACCTTTTCCACAGTAGAAACCCAGGGCTGTAAAGCATTCATCTGACCGGCAGAGGGCACCAGTGGGCCGGACTGCGGAATTCAGCGCCTCAGGCTGAGCGCTGGCAGGAAAAACTCCTTGCCCGGCGCCTCCGCTGTGCATTGTGGGAGCCCCTGAGAGCCGCCCCACCGCTTCTTCCCCCGGTGATTTGCTCTGGCGTCTAAGGCTTTCGTGGCTGACCTTCAGACTGAGCTTCAAAATATATGTTAGCATAATGTCGTTATGGTGAAAACTTTGCAATGTTCAGATCATTATTTTTTATCCTACAGTAAATGTTTTTAGAAGACCCGGATACAGTTCAGGTTCTAAAACCATTCAATCCTTGATAATGTCATAATACAAAAATACTAATAGTGAAACCTCATTAACACCCTGGCTAAACGACCTCTCTACCTGACCCAGCAAAGAACTCAAATCTTACACTTAAATACAGTCACTGTCTTCTGTAAATACACTTCCTCCTTACTAAGCTAACAGCTCTTTATTCGCTCAAGTTGTTTCACCCAAGCTGTTGCCTAGAAAGGCTGTATTAAATGTAGGAGCAAAGCTGATAAAGTGCATGGCCTTTGGCTTCAAACTCACTAGAGTCCAGATCCTTCCTCTGCCGCTTATTAGCTGGGTGACCTTAAGAAGTAAGTCACTTTACTCCTCTGGGCCTCAATTCTCTCATCTGTAAATAAAAAGTAAACATTTGCTTCACATATCATTATGAGAATTAAATTGGATAATTGTATAGCAATGCTTAGTACAATGTAAATGCATGGAATTAGGGCTCAGCAAATGGCTATAGTACTGAACAGATATTTCTGATTTGTAGCTAGCATAATAATAGTTTTTGTGTGGTGCTCGTTGCAGGGAGGACAGAATCTCTGGTATGTGTCACAATTCTAATATTTGAATTATTTTATAAGGTTTCAAGCGAAGTCTTTGGCCACATTTACTTCTGTCTTTAAGATTCACTTCAGTGGAAGGAAGAACATTTTGGAGCAAGGGAAGAGTGTAGCTGTTTAAACATCCATTTGAAAATAGAAGCTTCAAGATACTAGAAAGAAATTTATCCTTGAAATTTTGGAAGATTAATCCTTATAATTTTTCTAAAGATTTTATTCATTTATTTGAGAGAGAATGAGATAGAGCGAGCATGAGAGGGGGGAGGGTCAGAGGGAGAAGCAGACTCCCCGCCGAGCAGGGAGCCCGATGCGGGACTCGATCCCGGGACTCCAGGATCACGACCCGAGCCGAAGGCAGTCGCTTAACCAACTGAGCCACCCAGGCGCCCTCCTTATAATTTTATAATATTTATGTAGTCTGTAAAAAATAACTCATTAAATATGAATTTAGCTTAGCTTTTTTCTGAATTATAAAAATGTATTGCCAAATTTCCACCAGGTTTGGAGAAATCTGTTATTAAAATAAGAATGTAGAAAAAGAGACCTATAATCTTGAATTCAAGGTAATAATCCTGAAGTGAGAAAAATAAAGATATTTTACAATCATAAATGAGAGAAAATTATATTAACTACCTGTTGATAATATTTAGACCTCAAATTATAGAACATTAAAATATAAAAGGAAAACTGCAAAGAATATAAGTGGAGTAGAAAGAAACACAATAGTCACAACCTCATCTCTGTGAGCTCAGCACAGAAGTATATCCAAAGTAGAAAATCTAATTAAAAAATAACTAAGCAGGTCTTATCAGTGAAAATTGGTTGAAATGTTTTATTTTTCATAATCATCCACGACATCTCAAAATATTATTTATTCCAAAATTAATTGCTAATAAATGTTGAAAAGTAAAGTTAACTTCACTATTATGTCGTTGTTGGTAATAATATTAACAAAAATATAAATAGCAATGAACCTACAATACTTATGTAAAGAAAATGTTTAAAAGAGGGGCAGAAGGAAAACTTATTCTTGGACATTTTTAGTTCTCCCTGTGACCACCACCATGTGAACAGGGCAGGCTGACCTGCTGGGGACAGACATGTCATCACCATCATCTTAGTTCATGTCTAGCCAACAGCCACACGAATGAATGAAGCTCTCCTTGGCAAGCCAGCCCAGCCATGCTGCCAGCCATCCACAGAACAATCATACAGTTGGCCCATGAAAATAATAAACATTTGCTGAATTGTTGGTTGGTTTGTTACACCACAAAGTCTAACTGATACACACCTCCTAGGTAAGAACCAAAACAGGCTCATATTGCCTTTCTTCTGGACATGGCCCCCTATCAGACATGGGAGAACCATACAGCACTGCCTTGAACTTGAGAGTCTAGGATGATTCTGAAGCAACAGTAACCTCTTTCCTAGCACCACCAGAAAGCCAGCCCAAGACTTGCCTTTTGGGTGGCTCAGGCATGAGTCAGACCTGGTGGCAGTGAAGGGCATTTAGTAAGCTCTCCAAGTTGTTTTTTTTACAACCCTTGTTCTTGTCTGAAAGGCAAAGCATCCTCCCTTCTGTGGTTAGGAAGAATCACAGAACACCAATATTCTATCCAAAAATTCTCTGAATTTCCAATCATCTTTTTTCTTAACCTCTTTAAGATTCATTAGAGGTAAGTGGTCAGCCAAGGATGGAAATCAATATTCTCCTACAACCTTTATCTCAGTCTCACGTCTTGTTGTGCATTGTGTATCTATCAGTGCCTTTGACAAAATCAAGTCTCAGGTAATTCCATTATAATGTCTGGTATCATCTATTTATAGAATCTTTGCATAGGAAAGCCCTTTTGCAGTTTGATTTGAAATGCAGATGCTTTAAAGAGAAAAAATGACATGTTATTTCTTCTTCCCACTTGAATCTGGCTATTGTCCCTAGTGCTGCTGTTTTCAAGGTCCCAATAACCTCCGTATTGCTAAATCCACCGGTCTGCTTTCAGGCCTCATAGTACTCAACCTCTCAGGAGCATTGTACACAGTAGAAACATTTTCCACACTTGGCTTCCAGGACACAATACGGTCCTGGTTTTTCTCTTACCTTTCAGCCGCATTTGCTCGTCTTTCTTTGTTGAACTTACCTCCTCTTCCCGATTTCTAGAAGTTAGGAGTTCCCCAGGTGTTCTTCATCTCCTTATTACCATTAAACCTTAAGTGGTCTCCTCCAGTCACATTACTTTAAATGCCATCCATACACTAATGATTCTCACATTTATATTCCCCCCTACAGCCACCCCCCCCGTCCTCTCCCCTTAATTTCCATATTCAATTGCCTATTTAACATCTCTACTTGGCTACCTCATAACTCATTTCAAATATAATACATCAAACACAGCTTGATCTCTACCCATAAATTTATTCCTTTTTATTACTATTATTGAAGTATAGTTGACCCACAATGTTCAATTAGTTTCAGGTGTACAACATAGTGATTTATATGTTATGCCCTTCTCATCACAGGTGTAGCTCCCATCTGTCACCATACAATGCTATTACAATGCCTTTGACTACATTCCCTATGCTGTGCCTTTCATCCCCACGACTTATTCATTACATAACTGGAAGCCTCTACCTTCCACTCCCCCTCACTCATAAATCTATTCTTCACTTTTTTTACTATGCCCTACTAAATAATAATGCCATTACCCAATTGCTCAAGGCAAAACCTTTGACATCATCTCTGAGTTTTCCTTTCTTTCTACCCCATTTTCTTGGTAAATTCTAACAAATTTCTACTTCCAACATAACCAAATATAACTATCTTTTACCAATTTCCTACATACTACCCTAGTCTAGGTCACTAAATCTCACCCCACATGATTGCAATAACTTCCCATCTGGTCTCCCTGCTACTACTAAGGTCAGACCATGTCAATTCCCTGTTAAAAATCTTCTAGTAACTTCCCTTAATGTACAGAAAACACACACACCCACATACACACGAATCTTTCTACAGTCTTTATGAATGTACACGATCTAATCAATGGCTACTTATTCAATTTCACTTGCTGCTTCTTCCCCTTTGCTCACTGTGTTCAAGCCACAGTAGCCCTTTCTGGTTCCAGAACATGCCAAACCTGTGTCTGACTCAGGAACTTTGAATTTGCTACTCTTACTGCCTAGGACTCTATTAACACAGGCATTTCCACATATCCATGGCGCATTCTCTAACTTGGTTGTGATCTTCATTCAAATATTACCATTTTATTTTGTCTTATTTTTTATTAAAGATTTTATTTATTTATTTTACAGAGAGAAAGACAGTGAGCACAAGTAGGGGGGGCGGCAAGCAGAGGGAGAGGGAGAAGCAGGCTCTTCACTGAGCAGGGAGCCCTACATGGGGCTTGATCCCAGGACCCTGGGATCATGACCTGAGCCGAAGGGCAGACGCTTAACTGAGCCACCCAGGCACCACTCAAATATCACCAATTTAGTGCAACTTCCACTTCTCTTCTCCCTATATCTTTACCCTGTTTTGTCCTTAAAGTACTTGGCATTTTCCAGATACCTAGCTGACATGATATGGTATGTCTATTTGTAAATTTTCCATCTACTCCACAAGAATATAAGTTTTATAAGGTCAACAATGCTTTATATAAATATGCTACACATAAATGTCTTAAATGAAATAATACATTTGCCCATAAGCAAAAAACTCAAATGCCATCAACAAAGTCAATGGAAAATAAATAAGCTATGAAAACATGTTTGCATAAATGTGACAGACATAAGGCTAATTAATGATATAAATGTTTAGGTCAATATGAAAAATAATCAGATAGAAAAATGGAATCATGACATAAATGGACAATTTATAGCAAAAGGAATGCAAATGTCCAATAAATACTTGAAGAGGTGGAAGGGCTAATTTCATAGCATTACCTCACCCAGTCGTCACAATAACCCAATGTGGCAGGTTTCATTACTATTGTCATTATACAGATAAAAAATAAATCTAAGACAAAGAGAAATTAAATAACTTGCCCAATATCAGACTACTAGGTAGGATGTATATGTTATGATGTAAAAAAATCAAATTTTATCTTTTTGTGGGAAAAGCAGACTTTTGCAGACTCCATTCATGAAAATAAGCACATATATACAAACCAAAACAAAGCTGTTATGTCTATAGATGCACAAATGTACTTAAATGTACAGGAAAAGTGTCTGACAGGGTAAAGACAAAGCTGATTACCATGGTTTCCTCTGGGGATAGAATCGGTGGGGGCTGGAAAAGTCACCAAGTTGTAACTTAATTTTACATATCACTGATTTTTTTTAAACAATGAAAATGTATTTACGTATTAGTTTTATAATTTAACAATGCCTAGTTAAAATAAAAATTAGTTTTGAGGGAGATTATAAAGATTATTTGCCTTCTTTAAAAGTTAATGTTTAATTCTCTATTCTATGTAGGCTTCAAGACAAAGATTAAAGGGCTATGCATGAGCGACTTTCCACGTTTCCTCATTATATTATTTGCATCTCTCCCTCTGGTTTAGAAAAAAAAGTTTGGCCAATGAACAGGTACAGTCAGGTCTTAATAACTGATAACACAAAATATACAGTGAACACGGACATGTGGAATTGAATAAGTAAGTGTCATATCTCAAGAAATGAGAATCGGACATGCTCATTCATAGAACCCATCTTCATTCATTGCCATCAAAGTTAAATGGGAAGCTAATATTCAGTATGCATCCCTTAGAAAATTCAAAAGAGGCCCACACAGCCACACCCCTATAACTAACAATGGTTATCTGTGGGAATGGTGGTGGGGACCAGGCCAATTATAACAGAAATGTGAGACTGTTTTGAGTCATATAACTATACCTGTTCAAAAATATTTTAATAATAAACAATTTACCAGGGAAAACTAAATTGGGTCTAATGAAAATCAGTAACAGCTTCAGAGGTCAGCAAGAAAGCATATTTGGAAATCATTTTGCCTCTGGTAAAGTTTTGGTGAGAAACCACATTACTGCTGGGTCAGTTCAGAAGAGATCACATTTTTATGAGTATTTGCCTGCAGTTAACAGATTTAACTGTTTTCCTTAGGTGTAATCTAGGATCGGCATCTGCTTTGAAACACTCCATTAATTATGTAAAGTTCTTAATGTTCTAAGAGAAAGTCTCCTGCACTGCAGAATCACTGATGTATCAATTTCTCCTAATTAGCTCTTTGCTCCTTGGTCATATTTCTCCTGGCATGAGTTTAAAAAAACCTATCCCATCTTCAGAATTTTTTTAAAAAATTACAAATGAGTTTGCATTATTCCTTAAAATTCCTTAGAACTTCTAAACACGCTTTCTTTTTGGCATTGGGGGCTGGCTTCCTCAACTCTGAAAAACAGAGTTGAGGTGGAGCTAAACTTCATTGTCTTGTTTCAGCTCTAAGAGTGGAGGCTCATGAGTCTTGCTGGTGTCCATCAATTATTGTGCGAGGTTGGGCTTCTCAGCAGTTTAGCATACAAAGAGGATCTGTGTACAAGTCATTTTTTAAGGAGGTGTTTCCCAGGAGTATGAGTCATAATAGAGACCAAGGTGTGGTCTCTGGCAAAAGGGTAGCTCCAGCTTGATCCCTCAAGGGAACTCCGGAGCATGAGGTGCACCGCAGGGTTGTCCTCAGCAGACAAGAGGGAACCGAAATTTAGTTCCCACATGGGGAGTGGAGGGCCAATTAAAGTCGGCCTAGGGCAGTTGGCTGAAGAAGAGCCCTAGATTTAGCCATTGAAGACACATGAAAGCCAAGGAGTGGAAGGAGTTTGGGGGAAAGGGGCAGGAAAGAAAGCTATGGAAATGTACAAAGGGATTAGGGGCTAAGGGCGGAGTGCCCGTGTGAGGTGATGCAATTATACAACAGATCTTAACCACAGACTCAGAATGCATTTATGTTCAATCTGTGTTTAGACCTGAAGCTGTTATGTTTTTTTCTAATTGTTGCCATACCTAACATTATAGCCAAAATTCAGGGGTAATTAGACAGATCAAATTCCAGTTCTAAATAGCATAAAAGAATCTGTCTTAGCACTTCTATTTTTCATACAGTTGAACAACTTGGTAAATTCATTAAATTAATGAGTTCCATGGAATAGAAAGATAAACATTCTTCTGTCTGGTGATGTCTTCGTTTAGTAGTCACAAATTATGAAACCTTAAGAAACAAATTCTGTTAATTAAATGTTTCTAAAAATGTCCAATTTGGATAAACTATTATAGAGTTAAAATTTCTATATCTGGGGGTTATTTTTCAATGTTTAAGTAGAATATTTCAACAATGAATTTATGGAACAGATATTGCGCCAGGCATGTTCTGGGCATTGAAAGTAAAGTGGAGAACCAAACCCACAAAGTCCTTTCTCATGGAGCTTATGTTCCAGAGGGGGGAGAGAGACCAAAAATAAGGAAAGGAATGTGTGACATTATTTCTGATGTTGACATGTCCTATAAATAAAAGAGTCTGACAGAAATTTATAAGAGTTTAAAAACATACATGAAAATAAAACTAAATGCTAAGAAAATGTAGACTCTTATCCTTGGAACTTTGGGGTAAAAATATTGTCTTATGACCCAAAAAGTACAAATCATAAGACAAAGTTAATTGGATTTTAATACATCAATATAAAGAATCATGTGAATTCACTATGATCAGTGAATTTAATCATAGACAAAATTAACTAATATACAAAATTAACTAATATACAAAAATGTATTAAAGACCTAAATGTGAGACCTGAAACCATAAAACCTCTAAAAGAAAACATAGGCAGGAGTCTCTTGGACATCGACCTTAGCAATATATTTAAGGATATGTCTACTCAGGCAAGAGAAATGAAAGCAACAATAAACTATTGGGACCACACCAAAATAAAAAACTTTTGCATAGCAAAGGAAACCATCAACAAAACAAAAAAGCAGCCTACTGAATGGGAGAAGATATTTGCAAATTATATATCTGATAAGGACTTACTACCCAAAATATATAAAGATATTATACAATTCAACATCAAAAAAAAATCTGATTTAAAAGTGGGTAGAGGACCTGAATATACATTTTTCCAAAGAAGATACAAAGATGGTCAACAGACACATGAAAAGATGCTCAATATCACTAATCATCACAAATCAAAATCACAGTGAGATATCATCTCACACCAGTCAGAACGTTTAGTATCAAAAAGATAAGAAATGACAAGTGTTAGCAAGGATGTGGAGAAAAAAGGAACCCTCATGCACTGTTGGTGGAAATGTACATTGGGGCAACAACTGTGGAAAAGAGTATAGATTTTCCTCAAAAAATAAAGAATAGAAATAGCACATGATCCAGTAATTCCACTATTGTGTATTTACCCAAAGAAAATGAAAACACTAATTCAAAAGATATATGCACCCCTATGTTTATTGCAGCATTATTTATAATAGTCAAGATATGGAAGCAACCCAAGGGTCCATCCTTAGATGAATGGATAAAGAAGATGTGATACACACACACACACACACACACACAGAGGAATATTACTCAGCCATAAAAAAGAGGATGAAATCTTGCCATTTGTGAAAACATGGACAGACCTAGAGAATACTATGCTAAGTGAAGGAAATCAAACAGAAAAAGACAAATAACATATGATTTCACTTAATTGTGAAATCTAAAAAACAATTCAAATGAACCAACAACAACAAAAAAAAAACTCAAACAGATTTTAAATACAGAGAACAAACTGGTGGTGTCAGAGGGGAGGTGAGTGAAGGGATGGATGAAAGGTAAAGGGGATTAAGAGGTATAAATTTTCAGTTATAAAATAAATAAGTCACAGAGATGAAAAGTATAGCATAGGGAATATAGTCAATTATACTGTAATAACATTGTATGGTGACAGATAGTGACTATCTGTATCACGGTAAGCATTGAGTAGAGAATAGAATTGTCGAATCACTATGTTGTATACCTAAAATTAATATAACTATAACATTGTATGCCTACCATACTTCAACAATAAATAAAAATAAACAAAATATTAAAAAATTATCTGATAATGGACAGACTGGGAAAAGATATTTGTGATATCTAAAATTGAGGATTAATATACATGGAATTCCTAAAAACCAAAAAGAATTGATAGAAAAAAAAATGATCAAAGGATTTAATGAATAGACAAAATAGGAAATTTGTTTGCTAAAAAGTATGTGAAGTAATACTCAGTTTCATCAGTAATTAGAGAAATGCATATTAAGACAATACTCTTAACCCACCAAAGAGCAGAAGTTTAAAATCAGAACATATCAAATGTTGGAAAGTATGTAGAGAAATGGAAAGCATCATTTACTAAAATGACATTTACTAAAGGACTGTCTGACATACTCATGATACCAAACCCAGACAGACTATGACTCACCAATCCAGCTTTGCGAATCTACCCCAGAGAAAAAAACAATCAGGTCAACACAGGTTTATTTGTGAGGATATGGAGGGTCAGAGCCGATCTTAGTGTCCACTGAGGACATGTATAAGTAAAATATGTTGATTAAGAATTGTGAAATACTCTACAATTAAAAATTAACACACATACAGCCATATGAGTATTGTCAAGTGAACAAAATTGAGGATAATAAGGTCCATAGCAATATACCGTTTATATACTGAAAATACACAAATGCAAAATAACACTGCATATTGTATAAGGGTATGTATGCATCCAAGGTAAATCAACAAATACAATGGCGGGGCTAGGGAAAGGAACAAAGTTGAAAACAAAATTAAACAAAGAAATAGCCTTGCACAGGAAATTTTCTGTAAGAACTTCGCTCCAATTTTATATTTAGAATCTCTTGCAAAACTTTAACTAAATTCTTACTATGTTTCATATTTACAATGATACAGAGATCCATGCAAAGAATTGATTCATTTTACAGACTTTTGCGAAGGTCTACCAAGAACTGGGCTTTGTGCGGAGGGTTAGGCTTAAATGCCATGGGAGTACACGGTCTCCTGGAGGACAGGATGCATGTTTGGTATAGTTTTGTGTCTTCAAGTGAATTTGGAGCCTTTATTTTTTTCACATGACAAATGTGATAACCATTTCATTCAATGTGAATACTTTCTGCTCTTGGATTTTGGGACTCAGACTTAAATTCTGAATTCAGTAAGACTAGCTAACTAATCCTAAATTTCTGATTCAGCATTTATTCTCTTCTGCCATGAATCTTGGTCTGAATTTTAAAATTTGCTTATTTTGGATGTATATCAATACCATTAGTTACCCTGAATCCTTTAGGAAACAGATGAACTATAAAATACAAAATATCTAAACACTTAGAAAACAATATTTAAATGCATGCATTTCATGCTTTTTAACTTGCATTTCCCATTGTTATCCAATACTAGATGTCGGATAGCAACTCTGCAAAGTAACTCTGAACCATACATATGTTACAAAATATTTCTAGGAAATTTGAAAAGTGGTGATGTAAGAGTAGCTTTAAGGAAATCTAAGCATGAAGGTTTTGGTAGGAGCAATAGACTCCACCAGTGATTGGACTCAGTAAAGTGAAAACAAAACTGGAGTAAGCAGCTGCTGGAGAAAATAAATGTTTCAGCTGTTTTCTATGCAATACATCTCAGAAACGTAGCAAATGGCATTTTACTCGTGCCCTAGGGCTCCTTCCGACTAAAAGCTCATTTCCTCTGAGCCATGGAAGACCTCTGCAAGCTTAACCCAACTTGGCAGTCCTCAGGTAGAAGCCTGGCTCAGCAACCAGCCACAGCTTCCTGCTGCCTCTTTCTGAAAGCTTTGTAGGGAACCGGTCACTCTCCAAATTCGAGTGTGCTATTAGCCTCATCATAGCGACTCTCAGAGACATTTGACTACAAAACAAAACACGGTGGAAGAGAAAATAATACCTAAACTGTCTTACTATGAATTGTGAAAGTATTACCGATAGAAATATTTCTAGATTTCAGACTTGTCTTTTTTGCTTGACATTTGCATTTAATTGACGGAGTACTTTCTAAGCATCTGAACATATTTAATCCTTGAAGCAAACCCGAATGACAATTATAATTTTCTTCATTTTATATTAATAGGTAATTGAAGCTCTGGGATATTAATGGCTTGTACAAGATAACGTAGCTTTATAGTGAAGCTATTTGTGAAGAATATGTATTAGACCTACTGTTTAGGTCACCTGGAGTCGCAAGAAAGAAAAATCCCAGACTGGCTCTAACGATGCGTATTTACTGCAGGGATGATGGTACATGAGGTTGGAGCAGAAGTCAATTTCTCAGCACCACATCTACTCAGGTTCAATGATCCCAATTCCATAATGTAGAAGAGTCTTCATAAATACACAGAAAATTTGCTTGACAGGTTTTCAGACAGAAATTCTGGCCACAGGAACCACCCATTTCCCAAAGGGAAGAGTTTGCTTGGGGCAGCTTGGTGTGCGAGAGTTTTCCTGGGCAGTTTTAGCCAACTGTCTCTGTGCAAGCAGCTGAAGAAACCTTTTGCCCTTAAACCCACACTAGAGGGGCTTCTAGATCATGACCTCCATGAAGAGGTCTTCTTTTATCAGGCATGTGCAAAATAAGAAGTGGATGAAAGAGCACAACGACTCTTTTGTCACTTGGCACAGATGACCTGTAACCTGCACGTGCTCTCTTTTGAAGAACACTCTTCAAGCTCTGGAGAATAGCTTCCCCGCATCTTTTGCTCTACACCCTCAAAAGAAAAGTGCGTGTGGTCGAATGTCGTGAAGGCAGGGCTTTACCATGCTGCCCATGTTGGAAAAATACTGCTTCAGAGTGTGGGAGAAAGCTCAGTAATTAAAGCCTTCAAATAACTGAAAAGACGAATTAAGTAATTTGCTGCAACTTTCTTCTCAGATACGGTGTTTCTGATTCTTGCATAATTATTGTTTCCCAGGGACAAAGACAGTTCATTTCATTGCTTCCCTTTATATCTCAGTTTGTAGAAACTCAGGAACTAGTGGGGTATTTGTAACAGTTGCAAATGGTTATTGTGATATTAAATAAACTAATATATGTAAGTGTATATACATTAACTTTTAGAGAAAGATGGACATGAAGTGTAATATTAATTTTTTCCATGGGCAACTAAGGTGATTTTGAATACTAGAATTGTAGATACTTATTTATAAAAGTAATTTAATAATGTAATTAAATTTTAAAAATTAACTTAAAAATTCCAGACTTAAAACAAAATTCCAAACTTCTCTAAATAATGCTGACTTTCATAGGGATAGAAGGCACAGCATGGGGACTATAGCCACGCTACTATTATAGTGTGGTATGGTAACAGATGGGAGCTACACTTGTGGTGAATAGAGCATAACATACAGACTTGCTGAATCACTATGTTGTGCACCTGAAGCTAATGTAACATTGTGTGTCAACTATACTTCAACTAAAAAAATGAATGACTAAAAAAAAGGGCTAAATAAATTTATAATAAATGAATAATGTGGACTTCAAGTTTCAATTTATAACTTCAAATAGTTTAGAGATGTGGTACGTGGGCCTCGTTTCTTCATGCAAGACGCCAAATGTTAGGAACTATTTGCTATGACCTGGGCAGTGGCTGAGTACCTCTCCCTGACAAAGTCAATTATACTAGCGATGGCTGCCAAGATGGGGAGGGGGAGAGACACTTTTGGGCCAATTTGTTCCCCAAATGGCTGTGTACAGGCATGCACTAAGGATGTTCGGACTCCTTTTTCAGCTCATCCAGCATAGAACAGTGTCTAATGGTTGATAGTTTTCAAAACTTAAATCAGAGATCAGCAATCTTTTTGCAATGGGAAACTTTTAACTTTCTTATGAGTATTAAAGGAAGCGGGTCTAGGGCCTGCCACAGTGACAAGCATTTGATCACTGGAGCAAATCATCACTCTTCTCTGCAACTTTAATGTGGATAGCAGGGCACATGTGGATGCTTATCCAGAGTCCAGTCACAGTCCAGAGACACTGAGAAGACAGCCATTTTGACTATGCCCTTCCAGGAACAATACCCTTTTAGAATCTACACTTACCCCTTAACTAACAGAGATTAAGGAGGGAAATTCAAGGTTGTAAAAACGATAGGAATAGTAGCAATAATTACAGCTACCAGTTATTAAGCCCCTATGTGTCAGAGGCTTGACATACATTAACTAACACAGAAACCATGCAAGGAACCCATTAACATGCAATACTGAAGATCAGAAAACTGTGGTTAAATAAAGGAAAGTCAGTTATCCAGAGTAAGAAAGTAACTAACTGCTAGACCCAGGATTCCAACCCAAATTTGTCCGACTCCCAAACTCAGGAAAACATTGACCTTACTCCTAAGCCTGTTGCCTCTCTTGCAGAAAGGAGAACTTGTAAAGAAGAAGGAGAGCCTCAAAAGAAGTACAACTTTAAGTTAACATAGAGACCATCTAGACCAATGTTTTCCAAACTTGAGGTACACAGGAATCATCCATAAGTCTTGTTAACTACTAATTCTGCTTTAGGAGGTCTGGTTGGGACCCAGTGTTGTGCATTTTTAAAGCTTTCAGTAACGAGCATCTGGTCCAACCCCATTATCTGCAGATGAGTATAGTGAGGTCCAGAAAAGTGAGGTGATTGGCTCAAGGCCAAGCAGTTTGTTGAATGTACACAGATTGATCTGGTACTCTTTATGGTTTATTACACAATTTTGCAGTTTACAACACAGAATGGAATGAGAGAACCAGATGACACCAATGTGCTTGAAAAGAACATTCCCCAACTGCTGGGGTTATTGTGATCCTACACAAAGATGTTCAAAATGGACCCATCCTCATTGCTAGAGCATTTCAGTTTACCCACATAATCTATTCAGGATAAATTCTGCTCCCATCTCCCTGCAACCTCATGTTATTTAATACATGGATAGAGATTCCCATGTTCTCCCTTAGTATCTGTTACCATGTTAAGCGATTGCTTTACTTAATGCAATACACAGATTCCTGGAAAATTGGGTGGAAATTGACTTTTTAGATGCTCTAGAAGATCTTGTTCTTTCTTTTTTCTTTTCTTTTCTTTCTCTCTCTCTTTTTTTTTTAGTAGAGTGTAGTAAGTTCTATTAAATATGCAGACTTTTTGGAAAATCTTTAAAGTTGAGATTTTGTTTACCATATTCTCTTATATTGGAGAAATACTAGGTAATAAATGGAGCTTACAAAAAACGTAACTTATCCCAGACTCCAATATGATGACATGGCACAGATCCATAATTATTAATATGTGAGATTATGTTATCTCTATTCAGAGATATTATCTTACACAAAGAAGAGCAATTCAAATTTATTTGACATTTCTTAGAGTTCATCAGCTCAATTTGGAGAAACATTTCTTCTGGCCAAAGCATATTAAGTGGATTTCTCTAGAACCTGCTGCAATGTAGCCTGTTTTGGCAAACAGAAAGGTAATTCATATTCTGATTTCAGAAATCCTTTAAAAAATAGCATCAAAAATAAATTAAAAATGAGAGCGATGTGTCACAACTGAAGTTCTTTTTAGTGATGGGCATCTCATGGAATAAGCATGCATGTGACAGAATAAATTCCTCAGGCAAACTGATTTTCATTTCTCTAAGAGTCGTTTTAATTAGGAGCAAAGTACTGGCCTTGAAAACAACATTACATATTATCACAATCGGAAATGGCATTTATATATACTATTCTTAGGCAAGTCACATATTACACTTGCTTGAGTACATTAAGTAATTTCTTGGGAGCTTTTTGAGCTGACTATGTTTTAAAATCATGTCTATCTCCTTTTTGCCTTCCTTTGTGTGGCTGCCAATTTCTAAGTAGCTTTTTTATGCCAAGCTTAATCCAATAGGAAGGATCACAATAACCCCAGCAGTGGGGAATGTTCTTTTCAAGCATATTGGTGTCATCTGGTTCTCTCATTCCATTCTGCTTGTCTCCCTTTTCCTCCTTCCCTATTGCTGGAGGATTTTATTTTCTTGTCCTTTCACTAAAGAATTAACCTGAGAATATAATAAGATTAAATATCACAGAGCTTATTATAGTTACCGGGGAAAATTATGTCAACTGTTTTCCCCTCTCTTCTTTATCCTCCCCCCCCCCCAAATATTTACTTAGAAAATTTTAGACTGCAAACAAATCACTTAAAGAATTATCATATTATCACATTATGGTCAACCTGGATCACTAGTCATTTCCTAACATACAATTGAATGTCTCTCTATCTGAGCCTAGGTCCATACTGTCCACACTAATGAGAATGGATTCAATCCACTTAGATGCCTGCTAAAATGCTACTCCTCCTTCAAGGCCCAGCCAAATGCCACCTCCTTGCATCTATTTCTCCTTTGTGACTGGTCTGCTTGGATGTATTCCCCTAAAACACACTTAAGCTCCTTGAGATCGGTACCAAAGTCTGTTTATCTTGTCTCTCCACAGGGGCTATATTAGTGTCACGTTAGTGGTGGAATTCACTACTAGATTGATGGAGGCACGGGATAGCAAATGCCAAAGATCCCGTAAAGAATCAGTATTATAGAAACACACAACTCTTTTGGAGTGCCGTCATGAGTGGTAACCAGCCAGGCTCCTGTTCATCCATTTTATTGCAGGTTTTGAAAGAATACTTGGATGGATTGATTTATGTGTGTTGCCCATCACTTTATAATGATGTTTCTCAAAAGATGGTATGCAGATCTCTGACAATGGAACCAACAGGGGTTCTGGTTTAAAATGGAAGTTGCTAGACCCTACCTGAGATCTTCAGAGTCAGTATCTTCAGAGATAACATCTAGGAATAGGATTTTTTTTTTTTAACAAGCACCCTAGGAGGACCTTAAGCATACAAATCTTTGAGAATGCTGATAGAGAGTAATGAAATTTCACCTTCTTTATAGCCAAGGACATTTCAAGGCTGGAAGAAAAAAAATGGCTAGTAAAGATAGAGAAATATATACAAAGCATGACATTAAAGCTTTTCTGACTTGGCCTGTTCTAAGGTGGGATTTCTCAAAGGCAGAGAGAAGTATAAAATGGAATCTAATATCCCTTCCAGCTAGATGTTCCCCTAATTTTTGTCATAGCAGTAGGAGAGTCAGTTTTCATTTACAAGACTGACGACCGTTTAATTAAAAAAACAAAAAAACAAAACTGATTACTATGTCTACAGAAAAGATGGACAAGTAGTTTAGGCTAAATTGTTCAAAATTAATTTCTTGCTATTATTCTATTTTAAATAATATTCTTCCATTTCCCACACATTTTTCTCTTTCCTAACATATTTTCCTTATTTTTTTTTTAACCCAAGTAGGCTGTGATCTATGAAGAGTCTGTTGAAATGATATGTGTGAGGTTTATCTTTTCCTCCAAGGGAAAGCTCTCAAAAGGGCAAAAGTTCTGTTTTGCTATATGTTGCGTGGGGTCATAAACTCCTTGGAAGCTGGGTGATGAATGCTTATATAATAAACGTTTCCCTTTTCTAGGGAGTTTTGCATTAATCTCATCTCTTCTAGTGAGCGGAGGAGGGCAGACATTTTGGACAAGAGATTTCTTAATACTTTCTGGGTTAGCAGTTGATACTTTTGCTTGAAACTGGTTAGTTGGGGATCATATAATTTTGTTGTTTTTTTTTTCCTATGGAAACATTTATACATTGATAAATTAAAACTTCCAATGAACCGCCTTTGGGTTCCGGGTCCGGGTCATAGGCATGACTGCTGTGTGTGCATGTACAAACTCTTCAGTACTGGAGAACTGTGTCTCCTGCCCTCCTTGAAGTCCGGTATAGCTGTTGACCAACATTTACAAACAGAGTGTGTGTGAAAGGGATTCGTCTTTTCTGGGTGGCAGCATTTAGTTGCTAGCAGCTGATGCTGCTGGGGCAACCGTGGGAGCCTTCTCCTGAGAAATACAATCTGAGAACTAATTTTAATGTTGCAGAGCTTCTTATTCAGTGCTTTTCATTAGTTGCCCGTTTCTCCTCAGACAGTTGTTCTTAATTATCAGGCTGATTCCCCTAGAAAACTGAGGAAGATATTGTAAAATAGCTTCTTCCTGCTTCACAGAAATCTCCAGGATGAAACTCTACCTGACGTTATCTCACGCCGTTCATCCTGTTCTTGGAGTTCAGCTTCTGGGGCATTTCAAGGGGCCATGTGCCTAATCTCTGAGGAATTTCTCAGGGTCGAGGTACCTTATTAGCGCGGTAAAATAAGCTACAACTAGCACTTTTCGCTAACAAAATAGTTTCTCTTCCTAAAAAATTACAGAAACACGGGAAATGGCAACAAACTTGGTATCTTGGGCCAGTACTGGCTACATCTCTCAAGCCGGTTGCTTTGTTACATCTGAGCTCTAGTGAACCTTAGTTCCTAAACGTATTCCAAATGATACATTTCAAAAATTAAAACCAATCTCAGAATTAGACTAATATAGCAGAAGAGTTTTAAGTTATTATTTTAGATATAAATGATATACATGTTAGATATAAATATTGAGATATATGATTGTATACAAAATACTCATGATTTTGTGTACGGCATAAGGAATAATGAGACAAAAACCTCTTCCTGACTACCATCAAGTTTAAAAAATAAATTATTAAGGCTCTTTTTGAAGTCCTCTTAGTATGCCTCTCCAATCCTACCTATTTGCCTTCTTTCAGAGATAACAGCATCTTGAATTTGTGGGATATCAGCCCCTACTTTATAGTCTTACCGCCTATATTTGTAATGTTATATGTTTTTATTTTGTTTGAACTTGTGTGCTTTTAAACATTATATACATGGAATGATACTATGACTATTCACATATGACTTGTTTTCTATGTCATGATCATGAGATTTATGTGGTTTGCTGCATATAGCTCTGAATCATTGACTCTTTGTTGCTAGCTTATATCCCACTGCATATTCCAATGAAATATATATATATATGTATTATTCATTCCTGTATTGATTGACATTTGGTTTTAGTCCAAGGTTTAGTGGGGTTTTTTTTTTTTTTGCAATTATAGATGATGCATATCTGAATAGTCCTCTGCATATACTATCAAATCAGAGATGATTGAAATGAGCCCTACAAGCAGGTGCTATTGAACTTAGTTTGAAAAATCTAGTTTGGTTATGGTAAGTCACTGCAGAAGCAGTTTGGTGCCGAATATTTTAGGGAACCACACAGCATTTAAGAGCCCTGAGTGTCTCCATAAATTATCATAGTAAATGGAGATAATTTGGGATGAGGAAGAGAGGAAAATGACTCCAGCATTCCCCACAGAACAACACAGAATCGTCTCTTTAGGACTGGAAGCAATGGGGGAACTAAAGTTCATGCAAGTACAACTCAGCCCAGATGCAGAAATAATGAGAAGCAAAGCCCTTTCCTGAATGAGGTAGAGTAGAGGCCAGTGTGCTTCATGGGAACCTTCAAGAAGTTGAGAGATACTCGCTATGTTAGACAGAAAGCACCAACAAGAAAATTCCAAGTACAAGGACAGGCAGCAGGCCCTGAATCAGAAGGGTTTTAAGAATTACAAATATTTGTTTTCTTTCAAGGGAAGAAGGCAAAACATGACAGATAATAATAATTGGCTCCTATAACAATAACTTCTTCCCAAAATCATTGCTGTATTCTACAGAGGCACCTTGAAATGTTAATAAGTGAAAATTGGCAGTAGGAGCTAAATAAGGAAGGCAACTAGAAATGGAAAATTGAGAAGGGAGAGCAAGAACCCAAGAAGCTTCGGAGCTCTGTGCAAGGAGAGAGGGGAGAGGGAATGCTGAAGAGGGAGGACAAGTAAACGCATCTTTGGAAAACAGCACTGTAAATAAGCATTCCCATGTGAAGTCTTCATAAAGATCTGCATTGCCCCCATAGCTTTCATACAAATGGATCTTTAGGGAGACCTAGGGGTTGTCAAGCTATATGTCTCAGCCCATCTACCATAACACAGAGCACCTAAAGATAGAGGAAAAAGCACAAAGGACCATAAAAGAGTAAATTCTTGGAATCTGGAGATTAGCAATTCTGCAGGCCAAGGAGCTGGAGTTTTATGGCAATACTAGATTTCACTAGGCAGGAAGGACCCAGTTGATATCTTGATAATATGAATCTATATCCTTACAGAAATGTTAATTAACATTTTACTTACATAAGCATTCCATGCATCCTTCTTTGTTGTAAAAAAATCCTAACAGAAATTAAATAAATAAAAAAATGCAAGTCTTTCATCAAAATTTCTCCATCTTTTTCTCATCTCAGTATCATCCCCAAAAGTATTCACTGCTACTTATTTGATGGATCTCCTTCTGGAGCATTTTCTTTTCATTTGCATACATATATGCTATAGACTTTTTCACATCTATGAAAAGCTATTTTTTCTGATACCATCCTTTCACTAAAAAATTACAAATGTGAGATTCTGTACTTTTTTTCTGTACTTCTGTATTAGGAGGTTGTCTTAGTCAAAGAGGGCAGCCCTCTTAAGAACGGTGATCCTAGGGGCTCCTGGGTGGCTCATTCAATTAAGTGTCCAACTCTTGATTTCGGCTCAGGTCATGATCTCAGCGTCCTGGGATCAAGACCCACGTTGGGCTCCGTGTTCAGTGGGGAGTCTTCTTGAGGATTTCTCTCCCTTTCCCTCTGTCCCTCCTCCCGCTCATGCTCTCTCTCCCTCTAAAATAAATAAATAAATTTTCAAAAAAAAAATGGTGATCCTAAATTGGACTTCTGGGTCCAAAGGATAGAAAACATTCTTTCCATATTCTGAATAGAACAATTTTTGTTAATGCCATTTAATGGAGTATTGCCACAAAGTAAGCCTTTTCTAATAGAATTATTGGAAAAGTGGGTAAAATGAACAGGGAATTTTTGCCCCTTCCCCTACTTGAGTGGAATCCTGTTTTCAAGTATGAGTCTGGATGGAGTGATGTGCCTCCCAATCTCTCTCGAGGCCGCTATCTACATTCTGAGAAAGTTCCTTAAGGAGTTTGCTTGCCTCTTTTTCCTTGTTTGAAATCAGGAATATCTTAACAAGGCTGATGCCTTCAATAAAGTTTTAGAATAGCTTAACCAAATTGTTTTATCTATAATTTCCTTTTTGTATATCCATAAAAACACGTAATACAAATTTGTCTGAATAAATTCTAACAATTGTCCTTTTCAATAACTATAAATTAGGGGTGCCTGGCTATCTCAGTCAGTAGAGCATGTGACTCATGATCTTTGGGTTTGTGAGTTTGAGTCCCACATTGGGGGTATGGTTTGCTTAAAAAATAATAATTATAAATTAAAAATTCTAAGTGAAAACATTATGTCAGAGTTTAATGGTCAGCATTTTCTTTTCATTAGTGGTACATAAAATAATCATGTATTTTACAATCGATAGCATCTTAGATTCAATAAAATCTGGTATTTTTAGCCTCTCCTATAGCCAGGGATAGGCATGTGGACCAGCTTCCTGCAGTAAAATGCAATTATGTGAGACTTAGTGTCAGTCCAACCCATGTGGGTCAACAGGCTTCCATTTTTTATGGCTTGAGTGGTGGCTGCTGGTGTGGCATTGTCCTATGGTTGTGTGTGCTTGTTGTCTAGGCTAGTGGAGGACAGTGGTTCAGGAAGTGTCCTGGAAGTTTGATTCTAATCTCTTTTTCTAGCAACTTGATGATTCTGTGAGCTATATAACATCCTGAAACAAATTCCTTCTATGCAGAGACTAGCTGAAGTAGATTTTGCCATTTGCATCTAAGAACCTTAACCAACACATGCATTACATTTGAGAATACAGTTTCTAATAAAATTGCTAGAAAAAGGATAAGCAATGCATAAATGATTCTGAGCCTTTATACTCATTTGGGGAAAAAAAACAACTGTGAGCTCCACTTCACTCTATACATGAAATAAATTCCAGGTAATTAAATATCTAAATGTACAAAATAAAATTAAAAGAAATATAAGGATAATAACTGGCATTTGTGAAAGTGTAGAAAATAGTGTGTATACTGGTGTGGATGTCAAAAAGCACAATCTTGTTATTGTAAACAATTTGGTATTATCTATTCAATTATTCAATACACAAGTCTTTGTAGCAATGACTTTACTTCCAAAAATTATACAAGAATATGGTAAATATTTGCAAAGGTTTTATACAGCAGTATTTATAACAGCATGTTTATTACAGAAAAATAGGAAATGAATCAACCTATACAGCCTATAATAGGAAATTGTTGAGAGAAAGATAGCATGTCCACATAATAAAATATTCTGCAGCAGTGTTGAAGAATGTGGTAGATAAGGATGCCTGGGTGGTTAAGCATCTGTCTTCGACTTGGGTCATAATCCCAGGGTCCTGGGATTGAGTCCTGCATTGAGCTCTTTGCTCAGTGGGGAGCCTACTTCTCCCTCTCCCTCTGCCTGCCACTCTCCCTGCTTGTGCTCTCTCCCTCTCTCTCTCTGACAAATAAATAAATAAAATCTTAAAAAAAAAAAAGAATGTGGTAGATCTCTATGTGATAAGCTTGATGTTTATATAGGATGTAGCTCCATTCAACGTGTGTGGGAATGTTCACATAGTGAGAATGTTTGTATACACTAAAATCTCAAAAGACACCCAACAATGATCATCCTTGGGGAGGGAGACAGTATGGGGAAGGGGATGAAGTTTTATATTTTATTCTGTATATTTAGGATTTATTACAATGAACATTATTGCGTTCATAATTCAAAAAGCAATAAAGTTTGAAAAATAGAAACAGTCTCTTGCAAAGCAATATGAATATTTTTTTTCTGCTTCTAGTGAAACAGAACAATTCTTTCTCCTGAGGTTCTTAGCTTATAGATTCACTGGAAGTGATTTAGATTCTATGGGACTTTTTTCTGGGAGAATGACCACACCAGTCCAAGGAAGGTAGCCATTGTTCAGAGCACTATTGCCAAATCTGCTCAAATAATTTAGGGTCCCCACCTGGACTCACACACCCATTTGGCTGAAGCAATAAATTTACTTGTGTTTCTTTAGGCTGAGCCACACCATTCCTTAAAAATACATGTGTGTGTAATGGATTTTGTACAAACAATGGGAAGCAATACATTTTTCTCTTTCTTGTTTTATTTTTCTGATATCCACTAACCCACATCTGGCATCTTTGAAGCAAAAGGATTTTTTATAAGCAGGATAGATGGAGCTAGAACTATGAGGTATATACTGACTATAAATGAAGTAAATATTCATCACTGGAAGAATTATTTCGTTACCTTCTTGTAAAGCAATGGTCTATTGCATTACAGAAGCAACCCAAGAAGAATAAACCTACAAGTAAACAAAACTGAATTTTCTTCCAACATTGGGAAATCTGAGGCCGTTAAAACTGACAACTATCCCAGAACAGATCAGAGGATTTTTGAAACAAGGAGGCTGATTTGACCTATCATTTTAAGTCATTCAAATGTATCTGTCAAAAGCTTCTGGCTCACTCTCAAGAAAAGTTGTTTAACTTCCAGCAATGCTAAAGTCAGTTAAAGGAAAAACAAATTTATGTATTCAACTAAATGAAAAATGCAAACAATACTGCAGTATTCTTTGCTGTGCTTTGAAATTATATTAACAATCTGAATGGTGCCAAATGATTAAAATCATGTTATGAAAAACAATATATAACTGTGATGTCAAATATGCTTATTTGTCAAGGCCCAAAAGCAAGTTAAAAGAATCTTTATACTGGGGCGCCTGGGTGGCTCAGTTGGTTAAGCGACGGCCTTCGGCTCAGGTCATGATCCTGGAGTCCTGGGATCGAGTCCCGCATCGGGCTCCCTGCTCGGCAGGGAGTCTGCTTCTCCCTCTGACCCTCCCCCTCTCATGCTCTCTGTCTCTCATTCTCTCTCTCTCAAATAAAAAAAAAAAAAAAAGAAAGAAAAAAAAATACAGATGGAGGTAGGGCGCCTGGGTGGCTCAGTTGGTTAAGCGTCTGCCTTGGGGTCAGGTCATGATCCTGGAGTCCCAGGATCGAGTCCCACATCAGGCTCCCTGCTCAGCGGGGAGTCTGCTTCTCCCTCTGACCCTCCCCCTCTCATGCTCTCTCTCTCTCTCTCATTCTCGCTCTCAAATAAATAAATAAAATCTTTAAAAAAAAAAAAGAATCTTTATACTAAGAACACTTTAAATGTGAAGAAAATTTAAACTTTGTGATGCTAAACAAGGAAACAATGTATGACTTATTTATTTATTTTTAAGATTTTATTTATTTGAGAGAGAGAGAGAGCATGAATTAGGGGGGAGGGGCAGAGGGACAAGCTGACTCCCCAGTGAGCATGCCCTGAACCTAGGTCAGATGGTTACCAACTAAGGCACCCAGGCACCCCAGGAAACAGTCTATGATTTTTTTTAATGTTATTAGTTAGAAAATAAAATGTTTGTGTGTGTTTACCATAACATTTTCTAGTCGTGTCTCCCCCCCTAAAATATGCTGATGTTAAAATAATTATGATTTGGTGCCAAAAAGGTATTGTAGATCAAGGGCAAGTCCTTTCCTATGCAGGTCACCAAGTTTTCTTTGTGGCTGATTTCACTGTAACTTAACATAATTATAATATTACCTTTCATTTGAGTAATTCTAAATATGTTAATCAGGTCCCTTTTCAATCCCAAGCTTGTATTGTAATTCGGTGTGTACACAAATAGGGTTTGCTGTTGTTTTTTTTAATCTTCATATTTCCCAAATGTATAGTCCAGTGCATTGACCAGATTGCCTAATCAATAAATGGTTTGTGAATAAAAGATTGACAAGTAGTGTGTACCTTCACTGCAGATATTTTATTATCTTGGCTATAACACAATTTTTATTTTTCAATACATAGCAATTGAATGTTCCCGCTTCCATAGAAACCTAAGCTTATGGTTAGTGGGCCATGATAGTGAAAATACAAAGAATGTATCTCTTTCTCTAAAGCAGTAAATTTTGCCTCAATTCAGAAAGATAATGCCTAGTACCTGATATAAACTTGTAATATTTGACAGTCTACTAAGTTGTACTAATGAAAATGAATCTGACCTATAAGGTTTTTTTTTTTTTTTTTTTTTTTTTTTTTTTTTTTTTAAAGATTTTTATTTATTTGACAGAGAAAGACACAGTGAGAGAGGGAACACAAACGGGGAGTGGGAGAGGGAGAAGCAGACTCCCTGCCGAGCAGGGAGCCCGATGCGGGACTCGATCCAGGGACTCCAGGATCATGACCTGAGCCGAAGGCAGTCGCTTAACCAACTGAGCCACCCAGGCGCCCTGACCTATAAGGTTTTTTTGAAAATTTTAGGAAGTCAGTTTCTTGTTATTTAATAATCTCATCTTCTTTTCTGACATTACATTATGAAAATTCCTCAGAAACCAGAAGTTACATTAATCATTTTGGTTAAATAGTACTTTTTAAGCAAATTAAATTCCCTTTTTGTTAGCTATTTAAACATTGTCAAATGCTATTGCTAAAGCACAAATGTTAACAGTTCTAAAAATATTTACTTAGTTTATACTAATTTTGTTCTATAATTCCAAATTATTATATTCAGGGTAATGCAGATTACTTCCTGGCTCCCTAAAACTTGATTTCTCTACATTCCTTGGAGGTTTAATAAAATAATATGAAACTTGTGTAGTTGTTACTTTATTCATATATATTTCTCTAGTGTAAAGTAGTTCTTAATTATAGATTCAAAAAATAAAGACAGATAAAAATATCTCATGTCTCTCTAATGCTTTAACGTGCAAAATATTCACAGAAATTAAAGGGCACACAAAACCAGAACAGATTACTGCAATAAGAATAAAATCTGTCATTATGAAAGGATGTTCTATCTTTCCTAAAGAGAAATCATGATTTAATATTTACATTTTAATCCTTGCTAAATAGTTGTCCTTGATGCAGAGTAATTGCAATCTCGGTATTTTTACCTTCCCATCTCCTGATTTCCTCCTCCTTTTGTGCCATCTTGGCCAACACTTTTTTTTGAGATAGAAAGATAAAAGAGATTTGATTAGCTCTTATGACACATCATGTTGGATTTTGCCTTCAAAGGAGTTTGAAAAAACTGTTAATCCAAAGGGAGAGATCAAATAGATGGAGTTTTAGACATCATTTTATAAGTTTCTAGAGGAGAGATATATGCATATGTGAATATGTACTTTCTCAAGAAGAATTATATCAAAACATAAACTTGTGACGAGGAAAAGTTAACACTGAACCATTATCATTTATTAGTGCATTATTATACATTTACTGTTTTACATTGTTTGGTTTTATTAATATTTAGCATGTAATTACTATTCAATAACATCAGCAAGTATCTTTTGAGAACTTATCATGCATGACACCTGTGTAAAGAAATAAAATAAAGACTTAATTCCTACTCTTAAAAAAGTTCACAACCTAAAGAGGACAAAGACAAAAATGAATTATAATGCAAAATTATATGTGTAATAATTGCAAGTCAATTTGTTGCCTTGTTAAGGATTAATGGGTGAGGGGCTCCTGGGTGGCTCAGTTGGTTAAGCGACTGCCTTCGGCTCAGATCATGATCCTGGAGTCCCAGGATCGAGTCCCGCATCGGGCTCCCTGCTCAGCGGGGAGTCTGCTTCCGCTTCTGACCCTCTCTCCTCTCGTGTTCTCTCTCTCATTCTCAGATAAATAAATAAAATCTTAAAAAAAAAAAAGGATTAATGGGTGACCGTAGCAGCAAATGCTTATCTACTGTTTATTATGTACCAGGCATCTACTGTTTACTATCAAGAAGGTCCTTACTATTATACTCTCCATCTCACGGATCATAAAACTGAAGCAAAGAGGGCAGGTACTTTTTCCAATGCCACAGAGCTGGTTAGCAGCAGAGCTGTGGTTACTGGTCATGTTGGGGGAAGAAATAGTGTTTTGACTTGATACTCTAAGGATAAAAGACAAAAAAAGAAATGTATAAAGCACCATACTCTAATACTAGTAAGTCTGTTTCTTATAGAGGTACATGCTAGCAATTCTGAAACTGTTTTATAGGTGTATTAGCATTGGACAAATAAGTAAATATATTATAAGTGTTTTTCACTGTGAGAACACTACTCAGCAATGTAAAGTTACAGAGATGCAAAAGGGACATGTTGGAAGGAATCCTGTGGTTGTGGATCAGAGCTGAGAATAAAAGTATGAATGTATTTTATTTTATATATATTTTAATGATAAACATATTTAACATATATGGATAGATAAAAAGATACATAAATAACATTGAACACAGAAAGGGAAAAAATAGTGACTTTATTGCAGAGAAATCTGGCAGGCACCATCGTAACCAAATGACCGAGAGTCACATCACCAGTCATAGGACATAGTGATATCACTTAACTCTGCTACAGTATACTATATACTAAAAAAAACCAAAAACAAACAAAAAGTGTATCTTCTCTGTGACTTTCTTCCTCAAAATTCATATTCTCAGTCTAATCATTAGAAAACATCAAATGAACTCAACTGAGGGACATTCTACAAAGTACCTGACCACTGCTCTTCAAAAGTGTCAAGGTCATAAAGGCAAAGAAAGAATGAGAAACTGCCATAGGTTGGAGGAGACCAAGAAGAAATGATAACTAAATGTAACATGGTGTCCCAGACTGAGTCCTGGAACACAGGGAGGACAATAGTGGAAAACAGGGCAACTTCAGACAAAGTCTATAGTCTAGCTAGCAGGGTTGCCCCGAAATTACATTCTTAATTTTGAGCTTTACCATGGTTATGCAAGATGCTAGCATTAAGGGAAAGAGGGTGAAGAGTAAGTGGGAACTCTCTGTATTATTGTGATGTTTCTGTAAGTCTAAAATTATTTTTTTAAGTTAAAAAAGTCTAAAGGCAAAGATAAAATATACTCATGCAAGGGACCTAAATCTCAATACAAATTCTTAAAAGGGTTTATAAGTAAATATCGAAGCAGCATTGCTCTTAATAAAATTTGTTTAAACTAGACACCCACCCTAATGTCCATGAACAGTTGAATGAATAAACACATTGTGGCATGTATACAATGGAATGCTACTTACTAATGAAAAAAACTACAGCAAAGATCATTGTCATAAACTTTATGCTGGATGAATGAGATCGATACCAAAAAGTAATAATTCCATTAACATGAAATTAATATTAATAATAACAATTCCATTAATATGAAATTTTAGGATAAGTAAAAGTAATCTATAATGATAAAAAGCACGGCAGTGGTTGCCTGGGGTTTGTAGTGGTGGTGGGGGTGAGATACTGAATGCCAAGAAGGACAAAGTAACTTGTTGGCTTGATGCAAAAATGTTATAACTTGATCAGTGATGAGTTCCATGAGTGATCATTTGTTAAAATTTATTGAACTGTACACTTAAAATGTGTTCACTATATGTAAATGATATCTCACTTAAAGTTGATTTAAAATTAAGACAAAATGATCATCAAGAGATTAATTTACATGTTTACTAATTTATTATGGTAACATAACTCAGCCATGATTTCTGGTGTATAAAGGGACTCTGACACCCATTGTTATATTTGACATGGTCCCAGAAGTATTTTCAGAGGAAAAATCCTCTGCTGCTCCTGCATTGAGATGGAGTGGCCATCTCTCCAGACAAGTGTTCTGATTGACTTCTCTGGTTTCACTGAAAATTTCCATCCCTCTGGAACACAACCTGGCACATTATCAAAGCCTGTGGATCTTCCCTTGGTTAGAAACACAAAATAACTTCAAGTCTCACCAAAAATTAAAGCCTGAAGCACCCTGTTGCTAATTCTCTTTAAAATTTTGACTGATAAATAATTTTATTTGGAGCATTGTCCGTATGAGTATTTATTCTGTTCATCCAGAGGTATAAATTATTCAGTCTTCCTAGATTTTCTTTTAATCAATTGCACTTTGGTATTAGACCATCAGCTAATGTGTTAAAGAAACGAAAAGGAGAAGATAAAAACTCAATATAGTATTTATTCATTTATTCAGCTTTTTAAAAACCTGATTAATGATGTCTTAACTTTGAGGTATGTGTGAGAAATCCAAGTGGCTATGTAATGTAGGGAATGTAATATCCAAGTCCCAAGAGGTATATTGTTTTAATTCAGAGATGATAGCCAACATACTTAATGATCAGTGAGGCATGGACACTGACCCATCAGGAGGAATACTTCCAGAGTGTTGGAGCAGATCTGGAGGCACCCCCTGCTGTCCCAGATTTCATCCCTGGCTGATGGATGTTGAGGATCAGCAGAGATTTATGAAAGAAGGTTCACAGCAGAAAGAGTGGAGAAAAGACATTCGGGGCAGTGGCTGTTTACCAATCAGTAAGGAATTATTTCAATATTTTAACAACCAGGATGGCCATACCAATACATGCCCGCTGAATACCAATCCTGAATACAGTTGAAAAGATTTACTAGTATATCAGCCAATAGCTTATTTATAAAGACCCTTGGGAAAAATTTCATTCTGAATGATGGAAAGTTAAATAGTTCTTAAGCACCTGGTCTTTTAAAAAATGTATCTCATGGATATTGTGAATCTCAAAAATATCTTTCTCTCTCTGGCTATTGAGAAGCTTGGAACCATATTCGCAGCCAACTTTAGCTCCTGTATTAGAATTTTTAAAATATAATACCTTGTATTCCTGCATTTAGCTCTATTTTATTTTTATTCTAATTTCCTAGGTGTCTTTTAATACATTTTCCCATTGATTTATTTGTATCATGTTGTATATATTTCTTAAGGAAATCTCAAAACTTTTTTAAATGTAATATATTTTCAATTAAATATACATATTATATACAGACGCACGCGCATGCGCACACACAAAGGATAGGTTATGTTTTTCTGAGCTGGAGCCACAGGGTTATATCTGAAGTGGGAATTGAAAGAGAAAGGTGTTTACTTGGTAGACATGGGGAAAAGGACATTTCCGAGGGAAGTCACAGCATGTTCAAAGGCATAAGTTTGTGAAAATAGAATTGCATGTTGCTGATCTACGAGTAGTTCATTTTATATTAGAAAAGAACAGGGAGAGGAGAGGTCTGAAGAGAAAAACAGAGGCCAGCTTACAAAACCAAAACAATGAGCTTGCGCTATTTCCTGTACCCAATAGAAATTTAATAACTAATTCTAAGCATGAGAGCAATGCGAATTGAATTATAATTTAGAAAAAGTATGTTAGGAGCAATATAGAAAATCCCTTCAAGGGTGGGAGAGTTTAGAATACAAATTAAAATTATAAAGAAGAAAATATGTACCAGGCACAGTGTTAAGAGCTTTTCCATATATTATTCTGTTTAGCAGTCTGTTCTAAACACACTACTCTTCATAGACCCGTGAAAACATTCCTACGATTACACCAGTATCTCTCACCTTTTCTGGAACAGTTGACCTGACTTCCTGACCTTCTTGGTCATTTCCCCACCCTCGCTACTGAACTCAAGTGCCTCCCCCCATCTATAGGAATCCCTCCCTCTTTCAACCATTATGAGTTGTTCTCTTAATTTTGAGATTATACCAAATTTACAAAACCCTGTTAAGCGTGTCAATATTGCTTTGTGTGTTTATCCCCACAGCAAGAGCATATGCTCCTTGAGTAGCAGACTCATGCATAACATTCCTTTTGAATTCTCTCCATTACCATCCTCACAGTGGTTAGCATTAAGAGTACACTGAAAAAAATCCGTTTCTATTGATCTAAAATTTCTAAAAATGGACTGAATTCTTAATCAATTCCCAATGTCAACTACTTGTAAGAGATTAGAAATAAGTAGCTATAATAAGGTAGAAATTCATTTTTCTGCTTTCAGACAGACATTGTCAAGGTAAAGCAACTCTGGTGGGAGTGGCAGCTCTATTTGTTATCAAAACCATCAGTCACTCGATGCAATGAGCACTGGGTATTATATGCAACAGATGAATCACGAAATTCTACCTCTGAAACTAATAATACACTATATGTTACTTAAATTGAAGAAAAAAGGACCTCAGTACTTTTCTGGTTCCCCAGCCTCCGCAGATGGCTTACAAACTCAAGGCTTCTTCATAGGGCAAAGTATCAACTGGCACCCCAGCCATCATAGCCAGGAAGGAAGAGAAAAGGAAGGCGTGATGGGCAGAAGAGACACGTGCCAACTGTCTACCTTCTCCTCCAAGAGGTGTTCCGGCACTTCCCACCTAACAATTTCGGCTATTGTTTTCTTTGTGGCTAGGAAATGGAGTCTTTTACCCGGGCACTGTCAATCCCCAAATAAAATTAGCTGTCACACGAAGGAAGAAAAGTTGAGTGAGTATGAGGTAGGCATTTTGTAGCCTCTGCCACAAGTGGTTATAGTTTTTATGTTTTCTTTCACTTAACACAAAGAGCATCATGCTGAGAGTCCTGGCTCTAGAGGAAGGCTGCCTGAATCCATGTCCCAGCTCTAGCTACTACTAGCTGTGTGAATTCAGGCAAGTGATTTACCCACTCTGTGTCTCAGTTTCCCCATCTGTAAAATACAGGTAATAATTGTCCCTACATCATGGATGGTTTTAAGGATTAAATGAGTTAGCACATGAAATCACTTAGAACAGTATTTGACTGACTAGCTAAGGGTTTACTAGTTTGGTTACCTATGTTCTGTGAGGGTAGGCTTTGTTGTTAATATGAGTGGCAAGATGCAAACTTGACTTCTAACTCCAAGCTCAGTGATCGTTCTACACCACCACCAATTTAATGGGCACCGAGAGAGGGGGTGCAAGATAAGGACTAGCGGAAGGAGAGGCGGTAAAGCCCAACAGGAGCTTCGCTCCTTCATAATTTTGCTGACGGCTGTGCTTTCCATGAGGTGGTCATCTGTGGCCTTAAATACTTAATAGAGCTTCATGCAGCCCCTGAATCTTGCACACTTACAAGAAAAGACTAGCTCAATCTGTCACAGAAAACATCGTTTGTCAAGATGAGACCTGCTATGTGTTTGAAACTGCATTGCAAGAATTTAGTAATAAAATGTTTTTTCTTCTTGATGCCTAGAATTGCAAAGCTTCCAGCGGTTTTACATGTTAATCATCATAAAGTGGTTTTAATTCTCGACAACAGCAACATCCTCTGTCCTCTCTCAGTATGACCGGGCATCATTAACTGGTCAGATTGCTCCTCATCTCACTGGAGCTTTGTCAGGAATTTTCACCTCTTACACCTACCAGCTGAGGCAACACCGCCTCAGCTCATTGATTCATGGGGCCGGAATGAAACCCACAGTGACACCAAATCTAGAAGTCTTCGGCGACAGCAATGGCCTCATAGACTCGTGATCCAGAACTATAGCTTCATCTTGATCACTAGTGGTAGCTAGAACATTTTCCTTACATTTAAATTTCTGAGATATTTCTATCTTGAATCAGAGCAATGACCCATATTTAAAGCATGTATTTCTGCAATGTCTCTAGCTCACCTGTAAGTATAGCATTATTTAAAAATATAATAGCGGAGTATTTCAGAAAACTTGCTGCAACCACTATAGAGTGTGGGGTTTTTTTTAAGATTTTATTTATTTATTTGAGAGAGCAAGAGCAAGCATGAGGAGGGGAGGGGCAGAAGGAGAGAGAGAACCCACAGGCAGACTCTCTGCTGAGCAGGGAGCCCGATGAGGGACTTGATCCCAGGACCCTGAGATCAGGATCTGAGCCAAGGGCAGACGCTTAACTGACAGCCACCCAGGCACCGAGTGTGGTTTTTTAAATTTTTTTTAAGTGTAACATCAGTTATCTTAGTCTATTGTGAAGACAAAGCAACTATAGAGTAAAACAAAATCTCTGGACCTGCCTAACTTTTACCCTTAAGAAGGAAAGCTGTCATGATATAAAAAAAATATAAGCGTTTGACTGCTGATTCTTCTTCTGTCTCAAGGCATAGTCATCTAACAAGCATAGCCATGAACAATCCAACAACCTCCAACACCATCCCTTTTTTGTTTGTTCGTTTGTTTGAAAGTCTAGGCAAGACACATCCCTACTTTGTATTGCTTTTTCTTTTACTACATCACAAAGATGACTTAAAAACTCTGTTACTATTTGAACTGAATTAATTTTTAATTGATCTAACTGGTAATAAAACACTATGCAATAATGACAAGTGCAATATGAATTATGGGCAAAAAGCAGTCATCTGGCAGATTTCATTGCTATAGATGCATTTATGGTCCTTCTCAAATTTTTTAAAGCAGTGTTTGTCAAGTTGGAGGGTGCCTAAGAGTGGAATGGGTGGTGACTCCCTTCAATCAGAAGTGAGAACCAGGGGCACCTGGGTGGCTCAGTTGTTAAGCATCTGCCTTCAGCTCAGGTCATGATCCCCCTGAGATCGAGCCCCACATCGGGCTCCTTGCTCCCCGGGAAGCCTGCTTCTCCCTCTCCCACTCCCCATGCTTGTGTTCCCTCTCTCGCTGTGTCTCTCTCTG
Source organism: Mirounga angustirostris (assembly GCF_029215605.1). Lineage (NCBI taxonomy): Eukaryota > Metazoa > Chordata > Mammalia > Carnivora > Phocidae > Mirounga > Mirounga angustirostris. The sequence goes on from NW_026991711.1 coordinate 168,625,741, forward strand.
TCAAATAAATAAATAAAATCTTTAAAAAAAAAAATAAAAGAGAACCAAATGAGTCCAGGCAGGTAGGTCAGAGGTCAAAGTATTTTCACAGGTGTTCATTGATTTGGACCTCTGTCTCCCATTTTTACACAGGTATGAATTAGCATTCTTACATTTAGCAGCTACATATTCAACGCTACTTACCTGACATTGTTTTATCTGCTCCACTGCATGCTTTGTTAGATCGTAAGTCCATAAACCACAAAGTGGGAGACTCTTGGGGTTCTCCATGCCCTAGGCCCTGACAGCCGTGAGAACAACACCAATATTGAATTAATTTTTATAATGGATATCACATGCAAAATGAGGAGCACATATTGTTAGGGAAACATAAAGAGTGCACAGTGTCTGGCACCAGTAAGCATTTAAAAAAAATGTATTTATTCAGTGAAGGAAAAGTTTCAGAAAAGAACTCATGGAACGTGGACTTAGATGCTCTTGGTTTTGGTAACAACAAATTTAAATCGATCATTATATATATTAATGGAAATACATGTGTAAAAATAGAATCATTTCTACGAAAACTAAGTTGAATGCTTTGGGAAGACTATAAATGTAAAACTACCAAAATTCTTTATCAGTTGAGGTGTATCCAGAAACTAAAAATTTGAGGGGAAAATCATAAAATAAATCAGAGAAATTCCTACTCTATCGGCTTCACAAATCTCTTTAAATGCTTGTTCCTCTTTTTTTTTTTTTAAAGATTTTATTTATTTATTTGAGAGAGAATGAGCTAGAGAGAGCGAGCACATGAGAGGGGGGAGGGTCAGAGGGAGAAGCAGACTCCCTGCCGAGCAGGGAGCCCGATGCGGGACTCGATGCGGGACTCGATCCTGGGACTCCAGGATCATGACCTGAGCCGAAGGCAGTTGTTTAACCAACTGAGCCACCCAGGCGCCCCAATGCTTGTTCCTCTTTAAGGAAACTAAATCTCAAAATTGTATTGGATGAATTTTAGATGTCGATCGGGCAGGAAGATGAAAATTCAAAGTAGGGAATCCAGAATAAAGGGAAAGATCTTGGCACAATATCAAAATATTGACAAGTTATTGTGAATTTTATAAACCACTTAAAGTCAGACATGTATTATTTGTAAGCTTCCTCAATAAAATCATTTTTGTTTTAAAACTAACCAACCAACTATTGGACATGATAATGTCAGAAAACGGCTTTATTTCAAATATGTATGAAAAAAAATTTTATAGCTCTTTAAGCTGTATGAAAATTTAAGTTATGTGGACCCATGTCTGTTTTACCAATAATTCGCAAAGTTGGTAAATGGAGAATTCACTGAGAACCAGTGAATGGACTGATATGCAGTTGGTTCTGAAGCCATACAGATATATAGTGTGGTTTGAAAGGAGAGGTCACAAAATTTCAGCGCTCATAAATTGGAAGTGTGACCCAGATAGCCTTGTTAAACCACCTTAGTGGTTTACCAGGAGTAACTAACTAATTTCTGTGTGTGTGGATAAAATAGATGTATGTGCATTATGATTTTGTACAGATATGTCATATACACTTGTACACAAACAATACATACACTTTATATAACATATATATGCCTATAAATACACAGTGACACGTCTGTCTACAGAACCCTGAACACTCTACTTCCCCCTTAATCCTATTCTTATAAACTCAATTTCCAGCCAACAATGTGAAGTTTCAGAAACAAAATTACCTAAAAGGAAACTTCACACTTAGCTCGCACCTTCTTATAGATTTTTTTGTGGCAGCAGGTTCTCAAACTTTACTCCTGACATTTAGAAAGCCTTACTGCTGATCTTGGGTAATAGAATTTAACACCTAAAATGTGTCCTACATTTTCTGGACACTTTGAGGGTACTAATTAATCTACATGGTATCCTTGTGAAGTGAATAATTATAATTTTCACAGGTTTTTTTTTCAGATGACACAACTGAGACTTAGTTGAATAAAGTATCTAATAACACAGGGCATTAATGAAAATTATTTTAACACTATTATTTACAGAGGGAGAATAACATAGACAAGATGAAATGACAGTTCAATAAACAATTATTGGGCACCTAAATTATGTGCTTTGCAAGCAAAGAAGAAAAAGAAATCATTTCTGTCCTTAATGTCATTACAATACAATGTGATTCATGTGAAGAGAGATGTGTTTCAGGCACCACTGAAGCACAGAGTAAGGAACAATGAACTTGTTTGTGGGGGAATGGTAGGAAATGTGTTCCTATAATGACTTTGATGGAGCCTCTTGAACAGTAAGATTTCATTTAACGGACAAAGAGAAGGACATTCTAATGAGACCATCATGACATATCAAGGTACAGAATGCCTTTTTCAGCCAAATAAAACCATAGCAATACAGCTGATCTGAATGAACCCCAAGGTTTCAGTGGGAAATTGTGGAATATATAGAAACCACATGATGAATGGTCTGTATTCCACCTATGGAATTTTAAATATATTTCGGTCTCCCGGGAACTACTGAAGTTTACATAGGGGAGTGAATGACACCACCCATTGCATTCTAGAAGATTCTTCTATGAATAAGTAGTGTTGCATTTATTAATTTGGACAAGAAGGAGAATAATTTAAAGAAAGGCAAGTCTGGGATTAAGCTGGTGCACTGACAGTGAAGAGATGGTGGCAGTTTGGGTTCTTATTTTAGAAGCAGAATTAACAACACTCAGTGCCTTTAAATAGAACTGATGACTTTCCTTCACTAGTTGCTTCCCAAAGTGTGTCATGATTTTCCTCCTCAGGTCATTCTTAGATTTATTTTTGGGGACAAGATTGTCTAGGGTGGTATATAATCCAGCTCACTGGGTTGCTGTACGACCACTGGGACTAAGTGTAGATGTAGAAATCACGCAAGTCAATATTTTATCTGAAGATTATTCTTATCTAAAGTGACAGTGGTATCTACCTCTTCACTTGGAGTCTAGGGTTAAGTCAGATTTACACAATCAATATCTACCTTTCTCCCAGATTAAATCCAGACCAGGACAGATTGACCAGTGGAAGGGCAGAGGTAACTAGTCAGGTGCAGCATGTCAGGTCTCAATTCTGCCTTACTTCAGAGATAGGAGAAGGGTGTCAAGAGTCATGAAGGGCATTTCACTATTCCTAACCTTGTGGCTCCATAAAAGCAACTAGAGGGACCAGTTTCCATTTTTATTTGAAATATGCAATTCCTGCTTATGGGACAAAACTTTGGAAAAGACTCTTTAAACTCTATTTCTTCATATAAAATATCAGGAGGTTAAAAATAAGTTACAAAGTAATAAAACTGAATGTTTTTAAGAAGTTATATCCCTGATAATTCAGAAAATATTCAAGTATGTGGGTACGCAAAATGGCAATCCCCTAAGTTTTATCAATAAATATTAGCTTAAAAATTAGGCTTGGCCAAAGTGATATCCATTGTTATTAATGGGATCATGCCCCAACCTCACGCATCATATGGGAAGCTATTAACTTGGAAATTAAAAGCCAAATAGTTTTGAAATATTCTATTTTTACTATCATTTGGGTTAAAATCCAATCCAGTTTGAGGTTTGATATAGAAAAATATAACAGTGACTTTCTTCTCCTTAGTTCTAGATTAGAATCCAAAGTAGAAAACTTGGGGAAGAACAATGTTCACTAAGCCATTAGACACAATGATGATAACAGGGAGAGGGGTGGTTGACTAGCATTATGTGTACTTTCAATACATTTCACATGTATTCATGGGATGACTTCCTCTTCCCCCTAGAATTCTCAATGGGCAAAACTCATGCTCATTTGCTAGTTTGACTTCTCAGAAAATTTCCCTCTTTATAAGATTCCATTCAAGGTCTTCACTGTAAGAATCAAAATAAAATTTTTTAGCCATCCAGGAGACGCCAATGTGTAATGCTATAAGCAAGGTGGCAGACAGACTGCTCACTGGTGTCAGGCATAGAGAATCTATTTTGTAACTCAGGCCTTGGTGCATTTTTTTTATGTTCTTATGCATGAATTTAAGCATATGACTTAACCCAGATGTGTCTCAGTCTCTCCTGTGTAAAAAGTGTGAGAATTATAATTACTTACCTCTTAGGGATGTTATGACACTAATTAATGCCTCAGAACTCTGTGAATAAGAATTATTTTGCACAGATGTTAATTACTATTATTCAAAGAACAGCCATTAAGGCCAGAAGCAGGAGAAGAAGGTGATAGGCAGGTTTTCATTCTCCTTAATGAAGGCTAAATAGGAGTTAGTAGGAAGGATTATGGAGAAAAATAAAACAATTAGCAAAGGACTTAAAATGAAGGCATTATATTAGTAGAGCTTAAGCAACTGGGCATCTACTGAAAATGAATGTGGGGTGCGTATTCCATAACAAAATCAATAGAAAATTTAATGGCCTATGGTAATTTTTCATGGAGAGGAAATGCTTTTAACAGTACTTAAATCCTAGTGATATGAGCAAATTTTAAGGTAATAGCTATACTATATTCTGTATAATCAAAATAAGACTAATTCACTTAAAAGACATCTTGTGAGTCCACCTAACACTGTCCTTTTATTATGTTTAGTAGCCCTAGACGTGAGAACTAATAAATCCTTAGGGATTGCAAAAGAAACAATGGTCAAATAGAGAATTCCAGAATCTCCCTTATCTGCTATTTTATAACTGAGGAGGATTAAGGTATTTTGTCTTAATGATGTTTCAAAGGTTTTATTTTCCTCTAGTTTCTACAATGTATCCTTCTGGCTTCTGCCCATGGCTCACTCTCTGGCCATACCTGGGGAAGCATGAGGAAGACAGGTTCTCAGTTTTCCCTGCCCATTCTTGCATACTGTTACCTGATAAATCTATTGGGGTGATTTCCAAAAGTTTTATGGATCAAGAAAAGATAGTCTGAGCACAAGTTTAGGAGATTCTGGAGTGTTTTCCACCCTAAGACTATGGAATTTTAGCACCCATATATTTCAGATTATTTACTCACAATTTGCCCTTTCTCCTAAGACTTCTGCAAGATGACTTATGCATTCTTAATGTTACAGACTGCCACAATAGTCTAAGGCAGACATACTGAGAGTGCGCTGGAGTTGTGGGTGTGTGGGCGGTGAGCTAAGCAATAAGTGGTCCAGCTGGAAAGACGAAGAACTTGCTCCTGCAGTCAGGTTTGGAGAACACCGCTTGTTATCTGGTGCATCTAAACTTCTGACAATTGCTTATTTTTGTGGAGATCAGGTTCAACATAAATTGAATTTGCACTCTGTGTCAGGCATAGCCATGGCTGTTTTCCCATTTCAGATTAAAAAAAAAAAACCCAAAACCCAAGGATAATGGGCATTGTATTTCATTTCTTTGCAAGGAGGAAACTGAAGTATAGAGAAATTAAATAACATTCTAAGGTTGTTTAGCAACATAAGCTGTCATTGGCATCCGGTCTACTGATACGCCATCTATATCCCATGGCTCCCTCTGATGTCATACTTATTTAAGAATCTAAAAAGGCCCTATGATGCCCTAATATGCTACTTCCTAATGGGCCTTACCCCAGATCACAAGAATACACCCAGTCAAGCCCCAGTTGTAGAGAAGTAAAAGTAGTAGCCAACTCAAACTGTACTAAAGCCACAATAGCAGAAAGATGAGAAAAGAAGTTAAAATATTAACTGTCACGAAGTCACCATGGTTATGAAAACCATGGGCTCATTCATTTTCACAACCACAATTTATGGAGAATCTATTATGTATAATCCCTACTAAGTAAAGGGATGATGTGACAGTCAAGAGACACTAGATCTTTTCCCTCAAGGATTTAACCATCTATGGGGGAGACAGTAGTGAAACAAATTCCTAAGCAAGCATTTAATTATAATATGAATAGCGCTAAAATGAATTTAAACATTTAGTTACCATAATATCCAGTAGGTATAAAATAGGTTGTTAATTTTTTTCAGGGTAGTTGTATTATTTTTGATGTAAAAAAATCCAACTTCAATTAATATTCTATAACCCTACACCCAATTAGGATTGCCTGTTGCCGTTGCCCTGGGTTTTCACAGTTCCCAGGGCTTCCAATGCATTTTAAGACTCTGCATTGAAGGAAGAGAGAGTTGAGGGTATAGTTACCATGAGGGAATAGTGAACCAGATGCCAGGAAAGTAGCCTGAGAGGTTGAGTCAGAATAAGAGGACTATGGACACTATATGTGGCCTGGCTCAATCCCCCAGAGCTCTGGTGCCGGGTCCTTGAAGTTTATAGGTTATATAATCTATAGGTTAAATGAAATCTCCAGGTTCATTCCATGACAACTGTTCTTCAAATGCTCACTGTAACCACGAGAGCCCCTCTACCTACCACTCTCTCAGCACTTGAACTTAAATACTGGAAGTGACCCTGAGCATTTGGAGAGAGCAGTGTGCAGCAACTGAGGCATGTTCATTTGTTTGTATATGTGCCTTGATTTCTAGACTCTTCTCCCTGTGCGTTGTTAAAGGTCTCTGAATTAAGCTGTGTCTTCTTGCACTGCATCATATCCAGCACACCGCCCTAGGTCGGCTCAGATAATGGGGCAGAACAGCCACATAATGGGATATTATAGCAATTCCTAACCCATTCCACACTTGACTAACCCCAGTAATGAGTCAATAAGGCCTGTAGCTCTGTGATGGGAGCTTACACAGTGGAACATTGAGGCAGGATGCTGCAAAGGAAAACCTGGGAGCTGGTACTGGAGAGTTACTGTGGCTCCTGATATTTATCATAGGCCAATTCAGTCTGTAATCTGATCTCTGTGTGGTGCCCAGAGCCTTCCTTTCTTCCTTTTCTGAATCCCTTCTCCTTTTCAAGTTCCTTATATCAAAATAATTGAGATTTTCTTGCTAAAATGAGACATACAGGACTTACAACTTTGAGTTTTCAAAGGGAGGAAATAGAATGAATGCAAATAAGGCTCATCATACACGGTTTAGTCTACTGGGCTCTCATTCTAAACTCAGATTTCTATGATATGTATCTAGTAGGGAAAGAATAGTCAGGATTATTTATTAGTCAGGATTATTGCCTTCTCCCTTTAGTTCTATGGATACTTTCCATTATTTTAATTCTTCAAGAGTTTCTGATGGTATTAATCTCTTTTAGTCCTAATAACCACATGAGAAATCTTAAAGTTAGAGGCTTTGAACACCTGCACCATGATATCAAATTGATTGACCTAAAAGTTCAGCATGCACCTCTTAAAACCTAAATGGTATTGTAATTAGATGGAAAATAGTACGGTTGTGAACTGAATTATGTATCCACCCTGCCCAAATTTCATCTGTTGAAGCCTGTACTCCCAATGTGACTATATCTGAGACAGACTTTTAGGAGGTAATTAAGGTTAAATGAGGTCATAAGGGTGAAGTCCTAACCTGATAAGATTGGTGGCTTTATAAGAAGAGGAAGAGAGATACCTCTCTTGCTACACAAACATAACAAGGAAAGGCCACATGAGCGCACAGCAAGCGGGTGGCCATCCGCAAACCAGGAAGGGGTTCTCACCAAACCTTGACCATACTGGAGCTGATTTAGGACTTCTGGTCTCCAGAACTGTGATAAATACATTTATGCTGTTTAAGCCACCCAGTCTATGATATTTTGTGATAGCAGTCCAAGCTGACTAATACAAGTACACTCAATGATGTAGAAAACAATGAACATTGTTTTCTACAATGATCCTACATGGTATTCTAGCAGAAGAGACGGATGGATTGTGTTACTCTCACTAGCAGGTTGGGCATGGAGAGAAGTCTCATAGACATTGACAATATGATTGCTAAAAAGTAGGAAGCCCTGTGCCTTGACTGTGCTTCCAAAGAAATCTATTCACACGGAGCTAGCAAGACACAGACACAATTGACCATCCCTTCCATGACTCTCAGATCTTTAGCAAGGTTTTCTAAACTTCTGACTTGTTTTCGTTTTGACCACTGACTTAGAGTAAAGCTGAGAGCAGAAACTGAACCAGAAGAAAAACCATGAAAATGTAAACAGGAATTTTCAAAAAGTGTGGGGAGGACTTTGAATGGCCTCAGGCCATGAAATGATGTTAGGCCAAGTTCAGTCAGTTCTTCAGAAAGCAAGGAGTTTCGCTTAAAATTAGAGCAACAGGAAAAATACAGAGTATGAGATTATGTTATAGTTGGACTATACTAGTAGGAATTAGGCATTTTTTTTTTCCACTGGCCAATATAAGAGAAAAGGCACTTCTGTACTTTCTTAGGGAGTGAATGAGGGGAAAGAAAGAATCCTTAAGATGTAGAGGAGGTAGAGGGTAGAGACACATTACTGGGAACTCTGCTTACAACTTAATGAGGTTTTTTTCCCCCCCCTCAAAAATGGCAAATACACGCATCATTATCTTTCGCTATAAATGAGGATAATTAATTTCACTTAATTTGCTCCCTGACACTTTCTCCAAAGATTTATTACTGTGTATTTTTTAAGTAACACATGACAAATTTAGTTATATAGAACAAGGCAAAGAGCAGTTAAAAGGCAGATGAAGGGGAGAAAGACTAGGAAATGAAATATGAAAAAGAAAGAGGCAAACAACCTGATTAACAAATGGGCCAAAGACCTTAATAGACATCTACCATAAATGATAGGCAAATGGCAATAAGCATATAAAAAGATGCTCCCCATCATATGTCATTATGGAAATGCATATTAGAACAATGAGATACCACTCACTACACGTTTATTAGAGTGGCCCAAGTCTGGAACTCTGAAAATACCAAATGCTGGCAAGGATGTGGAGCAACAAGAAATCTCATTCATTGCTGGGGGGAATATAAAATACTACAGCCACTTCGGAAGACAGTCTGGAAGTTTCTTACAAAGCTAAACATACTCTTTAACATATGATCCAGCAATTGTGCTCCTTAGTATTTACCCAAAGGAGTTGAAACTTATGTCCACACAAAAACTCACACATGGATGTTTACAGCACCTTTAGTTATAACTGCCAAAACTTGGTAGCAACCAAGATGTCCTTCAGTAGGTGAGTGAATAAATAGACTGTGGTACATCCAGAGACTGGAACACTATTATTCAGTGCTAAAATGACATGAGCTATCAAGCCATAAAAAGACATGGAGGAACCTTAAATGTGTATTACTAAGTGAAAGAAGTCAATCTGAAAAGGCTTCATTCTGTATGAGTCCAACTATATGATACTCTGGAAACAGCAAATTTATGGAGACACTTTAAAAAGTCAGGAATTCGGTAGAGCATGCAACTTTTTTTTTTTTAAAGATGTTATTTATTTATTTGACAGAGAGAGACACAGCAAGAGAGGGAACACAAGCAGAGGGAGTGGGGGAGGGAGAAGCAGGCTTCCCACGGAGCAGAGAGCCCGATGCGGGGCTCAATCCCAGGACCCTGGGATCATGACCAGAGCCGAAGGCAGACGCTTAACAACTGAGCCACCCAGGCGCTCCGAGCATGCAACTCTTGATCTCAGGGTTGTAAATTTAAGCCCCACGTTGGATGTAGAGATTACTTAAAAATAAAATCTTAAAAAAAATTCAGGAATTCAGGAGGGTGGAGAGGGATGTATGGATGGAGCATAAAGAATTTTTAGGGCAGTGACACTACCTTGTATGATACTATAATGATGGAAACATGTCATTATACATTTATATAAACCCATAGAATTTACAACACCAAGTTGAACCATAATGTGAACTATGGTCTTTGGGTAATAATAATGTGTCAATGTAGTTTCATAGATTATAACAAATATGCCACTCTGGTGGGGAGTGTTGACAATGGGAGAGGCTATGCATGCTTGGGGGCAGAAAACATATGGAAATCTCTGTACCTTCCCTTCAATTGCCATGAACCTAAAACTGCTCGTGAAAATAAAATCTTAATATAAAAAAAACAACAACAACAAATGAGAATGGGAAAGGATAGATGCAAAAGAATAATGAGCAATTGTAAAATAGAGAAAAAAGTGCAGCAGAGACTTTGGGGACTCACGAAATATCCATTTACCAGAATCCCTTAGGTTTGGGCTAAGTGACTAATTCTGGGCAATGAAATAGGAATGAAAATGGCATGCGTCATCTACAGGCTAGGCAGCTAAGAACAGGTGGCCACATGTTCCTAGATCAGTGCTATGCAATAAATATGATGCAAGCTGCACATGTAGCATTAAATGTTCTAGGAGCCCCATTAAAATAAATACATGAAATTAATTCAACAATACATTTTATTTATCCAACACATCCAAGATATTATCCTTTTAACATGTAAGCAATATACAAATAATTATTGAGATATTTTGCATTTTTTTTCTTACTAAGGCTAAGTCTAGTGCATACATAATACTTACAAAATCTTCTGTTTTCAGCTTAACCTACAGCAAATTTTACTTTTTTGTTGTACAGTACTATGCATTTAAAAAAAATTTATTAGTTTCAGAGGTAGAATTTAGTGATTCATCAGTTGCATACAACACCCAGTGCTCATTACTTCAAATGCCCTCCCTAATGCCTATCACCCAGTTATCCCATCCACCACCAACCCCCCGCCTCCATTAACCCTCAGTTTGTTTCCTAGAGTTAAGAGTCTCTTATGGTTTGCTTACAGAATCTCTTAATTCAGACTAGACACATTTCAAGTGTTCGATAACCTCATGTGGCTAGTGGCTACTCCATCAAACAGCAGAGTTGTAGAAGGCCTTGCTACTTGATGTAGAAGACAATCCCATCTATATCATACTGAGCAATAAATAATCTTTTGTTGCATTAAACAAGCAACTAAGATTTTAGGACTTATATGTTACTATAGCATTGTGTACCATTACCCTGACTATTATAAAAGTTGTTATAAACTCAGAGTCAACCAAGACCACCTCCCACCTCTTTCTCTTAATTTTAGAGAAATTAGATAAAATCCTTGCCCAGGAAATTAGGTAAAGATTTGATGCACTAGAGTCTTTCACTTGTGGGAGCAAACTTACTGAAGAATTGGAAGCTGATGTCTCACTGCCAGAAGAAACATACAGAACAGATGGAGTCGATTGTCCAACCAGTCACTGTTAGAGGTGTGCACAAAATTCACAAATTTAAAAAAAAATAGCAGTCTCCTTTCTTGCTTTATTGTTAAAAATCTAACTTTTGGGAGAGGATATCATTCAAACACACAGTTTATTATTTAATACATCTCTCCCAAGTTTCTTCTTTCTCATTTATTGGCTATTCTCCTTTCTTCGGGTCTGACCATTAATTGCTCAGGAATCACGAATGCCTAACTCCCAGTGGAGGGATGAAGGAGTCTGATCCAGTGAGCTGGCAGAGGTTGGGGTTGTGAGGATTGGGCTGGGTTCTCTCAGCCCTGCCTGCTTCTCAGCCAGGTGTTCAGGATGATCAGTTGTTGCCAGGTGCAAAGACCCAGGGGAGTTTGAAGTTCTCTTTGTGGACCACTTAATCTTTGGATGCCTGATTACAGTCATTTATGTTGCAAACTGTTGAAAAGGTATTCTTACATTTCTGAACAATGTCTTGGAAAACTGGTAATCTGTATCGTGATTCAAATTAATTCCTCTGGCCTGCCCTCAGCCTCTATGAGAAACTTAGAAATGACTGCCATTCCCAAATAAGGCACAGGGGTGGAGGAACTTCTTCCCTCTCTCCCTTAGAAATGTCATTCCAGCCATTTCAGCTATCTTCTTTCTAGGTCTCCAAATTCTTTTGCTCTACAAACTCCAGTTAAAAAGTAGTCACCAGTCCCCTAATTAAAGACTCGCCCCAAAATTTCATGGGCATGTCCCCAAAGGGACATCAAACCTCACAGGAAGATGAGTCAAGTACCACCAACCCACATTATGAAGAGGGACAACACACCTCTCATACACATTTCTCCAAATCCCTTCCTCTGATGCTTCCCTCTCTCTCCACACCCTTTTGCTCCACTCAGCAGTGGAAACAAACCAGTTCTTCTAGTCCTTATAATCTCTTCCCCAAAGGCCTTATTCTGACACCTAGCCAGGTCTCCACTGAAATATCAATCTTCCGTCTTTCCTCCCTTCCTACCCTCCTCCCCTGTATGTGTGCACATATACGCACACACACATGTGCATGTTTTATGATTTTTCTTTGTGGGTTCCTGCGTTGAGAGTGGAAGAATGAGGAAGGAAATAAAACTCATTGTTCCCTTTTTCAGTTTATTGCTGCAGGTAAACACTTCATAGCTCACCCTCTTCCATGTAATCTCTATAGCCTCACTGCAGATAAAGGAACTTCCATAGATACCCAAGACAGGTGCACAACTGAGTTCCTGATGAAAATCTTTCTGCTTGGCTTTGCAAATAGATTTGACAACAGCTTCCAGGAAATTGCATCTGATGTTTCAAGGCTAGACCTGGCTGTCAAGCATGCTGAGTCATATCCATTGAGTCAGAGAGTGTTAGGCTGTAAGGGAATTTTTCTAACATTAGCCAACCTCCCTTCTTTGGGATGAGGAAAGCAGCAGAGTGCTAATGATCCTGAAGAGGTAGGAACGCTTCCCTTTTTAAGGGATTGTACTGTTTGTTTTTTCTTCAAGGTTTTGTCATTATTGTCTCAAGTTTTAAACACAACTCTGAGCTCACTTACCTGGAAACTAAAAGCTTATAACCCTTGTTATTTTTTTTCTAATAAATATAATTGTAAAAGATGTGACATGAATAGTTTAATTAAGCTCCTATGGGCTCAAAATAAATATATAGTTAAATGCCATATAAAATTGGAGACCGCAATATTGCAAAAGTAAAATATCAACAATAGAGCCATATTTTTCTTTGCCTTTAACGCTTAGATATTCACAAATGACCCAGGGTTTATTCATTTGTGGCCTAAGTATGACAAATTAAAACATTATTAGAACCCATAAGCTCCAAATTAATTGGAATCCACAAAAGAAGGTGAGCTGGCTTTCATCTTTGAAAGAGGACATCTATTAAGAATTGAGTACAATACTTCCATGGAGTTTACTGTTCACAATCAAAATAAGAATACATATTAAACAGAAACATTAGTTACCCTTTCTCTTTTTTTTAAGATTTACTTACTTATTTTAGAGAGAGACAGGGTATGGGGGTGGACAGCGGCAGAGGGAGAGAAAAACCCAAGCGGACTCCGCACTTAGTGCAGAGTCCAATGCAGGGCTCAATCTCACGATCCTGAGATCACGACCTGAGCCGAAACCAAAAGCTGTGGCTTAGCCAACTGTGCCATCCAAGCCCCTAGTTACTCTTTCTTAAGTGGCAAATATCCCAGATAAAATCATTAGGCTAATGCTGCTCACATTTCAGAAACTCAGGGACTTCCTCAGTCTGTGATTGCCATAACCTGATCTCAATGGGAAAAGGGCCAAATATATTCTAGGTATGTTTAAAACCATAATGGTCACTACAAATCAAATAACCAAAATACCTAGGCCCACACTCACATTACATTCATACATTTCTCTATATGTGATTCCAAGGTAAGGTTTTAAATCTAGTCATTTTTTTTTTGCTTTTCTATTAATTGTTAAAAAAAAACAAATAAAACTTGCTCTACATCTCAATAATGTGGCATTACTCTAAGGAAACAGTCTACAGACTTGTCATTTTCTTTCCAATAATGTAAAAATTTTTCCTAACCAAACCATGACTGAAAGGGGATGAATGTAGGGTAAAATTATTACCACTATCTTTACCTCCATTTTTTCATCAAAATTCCATAATTAAACTTCTTTTCAATTCTATAAACAGTATGCTATTCATATAAAAGATACTAAAAGGTTTTATGAATGCTATAAAATGATTTTTATATATTTATGCTGGTTTCTAAGGGAAGTGTAAAGAATTTTTTTCCCCAAATAAAATGTATTTGGGGCAGAAACTAAATATAGACTACATTTTTTAAAAATATGCATTATTTATTCCTTTTTCCCCAGTTCCTTTCTACCCATTTGAATAAAAATGGATGTATAGAAGAGTAGAAAATTCTTTACTGTTAAGGAATAAATGAGTGACATTCATAATTAGTGATAAAATAACAGTTGCTCTAAGAGGCAGAGGTAAAGGAATGTTGGCGGTTCAGCTCTACTATCCATAAAGCATGTCCCTGGGTCTTGATGAGGAATTTAAGGATTCAATTCAAGGCAAGGCCATTAGATCCTTCCAAATCTTCCCCATCACCTACCTAAGTCTATTAAAATCCATTATCCCCATCTTGAGATATTTTGATGACTTAAAGTCATCCATCAAAATGCACAAAGCTGAGCAAGAGGACATATTTTGGTAGGAAACAGTTGTGGGGAGGGATAAAAAAGGTACAGGCAGATGCAGGTTGGAGAAGAGGCAGAGTAAAAGAGAAGCAGCTCTTTGATAGGGGAAGGGGCCCATAAAGGGAAGGTAAAGGATCAACAAAGCCATACTTTAAGATCCAGAAGCCATTGGGCGCCTGGGTGGCTCAGTTGGTTAAGCGACTGCCTTCGGCTCAGGTCATGATCCTGGAGTCCCAGGATCGAGTCCCGCATCGGGCTCCCTGCTCAGCAGGGAGTCTGCCTCTCTCTCTGACCCTCCCCCCTCTCATGCTCTCTATCTCATTCTCTCTCTCAAATAAATAAATAAAATCTTTAAAAAAAAAAAAAAAAAGATCCAGAAGCCATCCTATGTATGCCATGCACAGACTGTGATATCTTGAATTATTGGCCCTGATTTTTCACCCCTGCTTATATCCACCATCTTTGCTAAGTGCCTTTGAAGTTCTTTCCAGTAAAGGCAGCATGTTCTTTCCTACCATTGACTTTGGGCTTGGTTATGTTACTATCCCAAAGAATGCTCTCCAACATAACACAGGTGGCAGCTTAAAATGTGCTTGTACATGCTATTGTCTTTCTGCAATAGCTGTGAGTAGAACATAACCGAGCATGGGTCCAGGGAAGATGAGAGAGACATGTGGAGCAGAGGAGGATTCAGTCTTCTTCTTGGAGGCAAGTGTAGATTAGCCAAATCCCTGCAGACCTGCAAATGCACAAGGAAGAATAAATGATGGCTACTTTAAGCCACTAAGCTTTGTGGTGCTTTGTTTTGCAATCTCAATGTGGCAAGAGCAAACAGAGAGATTGATTCTGGTGCTGGGGATCAGGCAGTTAACAAGACACAACCCTTGCTTTCAAGGGATTTACAATTTAGTAGATGATGTAAATCAGTAGCCAGAAGGTAAATCGCTGTCAAGGATACTATGAGACCTCCCACCTAATGTTGAGGATTCAGGTGCCCTAGTTCAAGTGGCATCAAAGCTGAGACCTGAAAGATGAGGAGGAATGAGCAAACTAAAAGAGCTGGAAGGGAGTTGTGATTTGAGAGGGCACTGTCCACTGAGCAAATGTGCAAAGATGGGCAAAGACCTGGGCACATGGGACAGCACGAGATTTTCTTTCTTTTCCTTTTTTAAAGATTTTACTTATTTATTTGACAGAGAGAGAGAGATGGCAAGAGCAGGAACACAAGCAGGGGGAGTGGGAGAGGGAGAAGCAGGCTTCCGGTCAAGCAGGGAGCCCAATGTGGGGCTCGATGTGGGCTCGATGTGGGGCTCGACGTGGGGCTTGATCCCAGGACTCTGGGATCATGACCTGAGCCAAAGGCAGACGTTTAATGACTGAGCCACCCAGGAGCCCCGAGAGAGCATGAGATTTTCAAGGAGTTGTGAGCAACCGGAGCATGGTGTTCAAGATGAGTGATGTTGAGAGAGGAGATGGGGAAGAGTAACAGCCAAATGATTCTAATCAAAGAGTGTACCAGAGGTGTGAGCTTCTGGTCTAGGCCAGGGGAAAGATCATCAGGTTATTGAGTCACCAGTCCAGAGTTTCAGTCTATTCATTTTGTAGTTCTGTTTCCTTGTATATATCACATCTGAGCCTCTATTATTTGGTTGCCAATTTAGAAATAATCAAATCCATCTTAAAGTGTTGTGAACATTCTTCACTGATTATAGAATTCTATGCAAATGCTATTATTATGTTTGATAATAACAATATCTACCTGTAATATTCTTTGCTGAAGAAGATAAAAAACAATGATGGCAGGTGAATTTCTATTTTTTCAACTTTTTATTATTTTAACAATTTTAAGAGCACCTATAAAGATATGCATAGTTTACAATTTCTTTAAAAAGTAATAGAACATCACCAGTACCCGTGTTAGTCTCCCAACCAATATTGTTCTTTCTCTTCTCCAAACATAAACACACTGCTGAATTTTGTGTTAATGATTCTCTTATTCTTCTTTATAACTATCATTTGGATATGCTTCCTTAAATTAGATGTTTAGTTTTGAATAGTTTACTTTCTTACTGCATATATTCTATTATGACTTGCTTCTTCATTCGACATTAGGTTGTGAGAATCATCTATGCTGATGTGTGTAAAGTCTCTAGCGTTTTTTCTATTAAACTCAGGGATGCCAGGAACATTCTTGACCATGTGTTCTCTTGCACATGTGTAAGGATGTCTTGAGACTCTGTTCCAAGGAGTGCAATTTCTGGGTCATAGATTATGTGCATTGTCAAATCCACTGGGAGTATTAAATTGTTTTCCAAAAATGTGACCACCAGCATTGCCTAAGAATTCACACCAGTTCCTTCCTTTCTCACATTTGATATTGTGCATTTCAATTTTGCAAGTCATCCTGGACCCATCTCTCCTGTCTCCCTTCTTTCCCTTTCACTTTTCCTTTCACCCCTTGTGTCTTTCTTCTCTACACTCCATCAGTGACATGGAAACAGAGATATCCACGGCTAAATTTTCTAGGTTAGAGAGTGGGGTTGGGGGGGCAGGGAGAATTAGAAATGCTTTGCAGACTTTTTAATACAGGCATCTCTACTTCGAGCTCTATGGTGAGACTATTGCCAGGTTGGCAATCCTTACTGTATTTTTTTTTTCTAGGCTGCTGTAGCATCATTGATTGCAGAATGACATTTAAAAGGTGACCTCCTGAATCAGAGTCCGTGGTCAATGTCAAATGCTTTACAGGCAAAGCTGCTGTTTTGAGAATCTGCACCAACCATGTTCTGGGAGGTACGCAAATAGATGAAATCTTTTACTAACCGACTGCAACCACTGACTCCACTGTTTCCATGGCAACTCATCCCGGGCAAGGTATTCCAAAGACTCTTTATTTAAGAAATATCAAATAGCCCCAGGGAGTCACTAGTCATGTCAGACCACCATACCCACAATAGCAAAGATTATCCCCTGCCTGTCACAAGAGGATAATCCTTCCCCAGATTTCACGACTTTCTGACACCTCCGGAGAGGAATAAAACTCCATCCTAAAGCTTTTCTCTTCATGTTGCTTTCTTGGAGCTAATAGAGTATTCAGAGTACAAAACAGGAAGAAATGGGGGTTGAAGGATGGATCCATTCTGCCTCCAGTGGTTCTATTTATGTAAGCTGTCTGGAAATATTCAACACAAGGATTCAGAAGGCCCAGGTTTTAATCTCTCCTGCTTACTGCTTGATACTAATACTCAAGTCATGGGTTCTTCCTCTTTAAAATGAAAGGGTTGAATCAGATTACCTCAAAGGATCTTCAGGTTACCAACTGAAAAATATAATGCCATGTGCTATTTATCATTTAAGACCCCCATGCAAACAGATTTCCTTCCTCAGAGAAATGGTCAATAATAAGAGCAAATTTGGAGTCCCAAAAATGTGGTCAGCACTGCACCACTTTTTGTTTGTTTGTTTTGCATTGCATAATATTTTGATTTTGAAACAAGTGAAAGGATGTGTTTTTATCCTGCACAGACCACTCTGTTGGGATTTAGGAGATTCGGCTTTTGGAATTCATCATGTTACAAAATGTAGCTCTTTCCAGTGCTAATCCCTGCATGTTCATAATCTTCTTTGGCAGATGTAAGAAAGTGAGAGTTGTTCTAGTGCATCTTCTAACTTTGCATAGCAGGAACGACCTTGCATCTGAACTTCTCAGCGCATTTGCTCCCCATCACATCACTGACTATTTGAGAAGGCGCCACCCAGTGGATAAGAGGAGAGACCTTTGGGAGTGACTACCGGGTTTCCATTCCCAGATCTGTCCCTTCCAGGCTCTTTGACTTCAGGCAACTTCCATACCTTCTCTGAGCTCAGTTTCTACATATGTAAAATAGGAATGATGGTACTTCCATTATGGAGTTGTGAGAAATAAATAAGCCATTACTTGTAAAGCACTTAACAGTGCCTTGCATATCATAAGCACTCAATAAATATTAGTTGTTATTATGTTATCATTTCAGAAGCAGTCCTTGGGGTACCATTGAGTGCACTGAAGTGCTCATTTACTTGATAATAGTCTGGTTGCCCAAATGTTTATTTGCCTCCAAAGTAAGCAGTTCATTGCTTGCTTAATTGCCTAATGCACTCTGGCATATTTTAATCTGCTTGAATAATAACAAAAGTCGATTATGAAGCATTATTTTTATAATTTTAGGAGTTATTAGAAGACATTAATGCATATAATGAACGTAGGAAGTTTATTAAATTCAATTCTTTGAAAATATTGGCAAACTACTGTTAACATTTATGTTGCTCAATATTTAAAAAGCAGTTAAAAGAATAAAAGACTTTACTGTTTTTCTAAACAAACCTGGTTTTCAGCCTATCCAGAGTCAGTTTCTCTGTTATGTCTCAGTATAATTCAGGCCCAGGATTTTTCCATTTTTCAGTTTGCAAATGAATTTCAGTTTTATAAGACCCTCTGCTCCCCTCATTTTCTCCCTTCTTCCTCTCCCTCAGACCAACTTTCCTTGTGATTCCCCTTTTTTACATTCTCCAATTAGCGAGGTTTAATTAAAAAGGCTCAAAAGTGACTTCAGCAATCTAGACCTTTGGTAACTATGAGTGTTAGGAACTCAAAGGAAAACTGTCTTCCATAAAACCACTGATCACAACAATATTTGTATTTTTACTTAATCATTTAGATTATCTGTTTAATTTTGATACCTGATTATTTTATAAATAGATGAAAGGCAGTATTTTACTCAACAATACATTTTCTATGTCAATTTTTTTTTAAGTTTTGCAAACTGAATCAGCAGCAGCATCATTTTTTTTTTTACATATACAATGGATTTCTTTTAAGTGAGTCCCATCTGTATTTTTCCATCTCCAAGAAGGGCACAATCAGGCCAGCTGCAGCGGGAATGCAGTGAGGTATCTGGAAGGGTTTCACGTTGTTGTGGCCGGCAAACCCTGGGGTGCTTTACTAAGGCAGAAAGCTCTTTCTCTGAAGTTTTTTAGGAACAGGATGAGTAACTTGTCTGGGAACAATGCCATCCTGAAATCTGAAGGACAGGCTGGAGTTTCCAGATCATTTAATATAGCTCCATTTTATCACATGCTTATCAAACTTTCAATGCATTCATTGATGGCCAGCCTCCTACAAAATACTGATATAATCAAAATGTGCCTTCCTTGCCTCTCTCGACAGTGTAGTGTTACTCACGATAGTACGTGAACCCTAACTGGTGTTCTCATCTCCCAAAGCCCGTGAGCCAGTGAGAAAAATGTGTGAATAGAGCATCGCCCTATACAGCATTCTCTACCACATAAATACTTACATGATTACATTTACTTTTCACAGCACAACTCTTTGAGGAAGATATTCTCATTTTTCAATAGGAGACCAGAGAGCTGAGTAACTTGTTCAAGGCAAACCAGTTTTGATCCCAAATCTGATGTTTTTTCCAACAAACTGTGTTTTTCTATATTGCCCAACAAGTCCTATAAATTAACCACAGAGAATGGCTAATTGGAATTCTTCAGGGACTGTGGCAAAGCAGGTAGAGAAATTGTTTCAGAGCTGAGAGATAAGGAGGGACTTTTCCCAGCACTTCTCAAACTGGTAAATGACCAGGTTTATAGAATGACTGTGTCTGAGTCCAAAATTTCAGATTTCCCTGAAATAATGGCATTTGTCCTTTGTTGCATGGCAGTCCGAATCTTGTAGAAAACAGGAGCTGTTCTCACCTGAGTCACTTGCTCCCTAAGGCCCTTAGCTCACCTCCAAAGAGACCATCCCTTCAGTTTTACGTTCACTCCACAAAGATTAAGAAACATCAGGAGAGGAAGGGTGATACTATTCTACTTAGACTTAATAATTACTTTGAAATTTTTGCTTCAACATCTTTGTCAGCACTTGCAAAGAAATGTAGACACTTTAAATTAATGTTAGAAAAATAAATGAGTGGAGTAAATTTTCATCAGCTGTTTAGTCATATTTGTATATTTGCCTGACAAATCAAAAATTTTATTATCCTGGAATGAATGGAAAAACATTTAGACAGGGGCGCCTGGGTGGTTCAATGGGTTAAGCGTTCGACCTTCATTTGGGCTCAGGTCATTCATGATCTCAGGGTCATGAGATCAAGCTCCATGAGCTCTGCCTTGGGCTCCGAGCTGTGCATGGAGCCTGCTTAAAGATTCTCCCTCTCCCTTTGCCCCTCCCCTGCTCTCTCTCTCTCTAAAATAAAACAAACAAACAAAAAATACCCCGCAAACATCTGGACAAATTTAATGATAAAAATTTAGCATATGTTAAAGTAAACATTTTGCTTAGAATTTAAACTTAAATTTTTAAAAAAATTTTTTAAAAATTACATATTTAAAATGGTTCAAATTACCAATCAATGTTTATTAAATGGTGTGTTATTTATTTATTAAATATCATTATTAAATGATGTAATGTACATGAAGTGCTTTGCCCAGGGTCTGACACATAGTAATAATGAAATAAAAGTTATCATTATTTTTGCAAATCTAAAAAGTATGATTCTATGTCCTTTTTTATTTCGTTAACTGTGTATGACTATCACTCTCAGATCTTATGAATATGTATTATAACTCCTTTGTAGAATTTTCATATTAATCTTGATTTTCTTTAGCATTAAAAAAAAGGGATTTGTTCATCTCTTCACAAGAACATAGGGATTAATGGATTGAGTAAAGCCCTTTGCTTGTTTAGTCCCAGGTGCACACGATGAAAATGATATTATAAAATGATTCTAATTGTTTGTGTCTATGTAACTCCATAATTAGATTATGTGCTACCTAAGGACAAAGACCTGAGATTAGTAATTTTACATGTTTTTACTCATTTATTTATTAAGGAATTATTTATTGCAAATTTACTTGCTAACCCCCAACCACACTGGGATGTATGTATTTATCTCCTTTTTTCATCGCTACCATGAGAGCTGTATTCATCAACATCTCTTGGATAGGCCTTCCCAACAGCCTCCTAACTGTTCTTCCTACAACAAGAAAGCTTTGGGTTACTTAACGACTGTCTTTAGCAGGAGATATGTTAATAGGAAGTTGATTCATTAATTTCTCATCTCCCTTACTAGACATCATTTGTTCATTTCCTTGGAACACAGTTGTGGTGATACATATAAATCTATATAGAGAGGTCTATAAAAATATATAGATATAGATATGGAGAGAGAGAGAGAGAGGTGTGAAGTGGCCAAAATGAAGGGAAGGAAAGAACACTAAAGTTATTTGACTGAAAAAAAGTATTTAACAATATTGAAGGAAGAAAGATAATACAGTTCTAGGTTATTTCTATTCAGTTTTGTAAAAAAAAAAAAAAGATCTCAATTAAACAAATACATATAGGAATCTTTAGTAAAAATTTCACCAACTTTTAAAAATTGGTTAGAGTGAACCTATAAAATGTACCTGAAGTATAATTACAGAGAATTTTCAAAAGAAAGAGTGGTCATCGAGTCCAGCTATGGTCAGGAGAAAATAACACTGGATGAGGCATTTTACTTTGTTTGCTTTAAAGTGAAAAGTGTACTTGATGTACATCCAAAGAGGTGTCTAATTGGTTATTATAAAATAGGTGACATAGTCAATAAGAATGATAAATATTTATAGCATTGAACAGAACAGAGTGGAAAACTACATTCATGGCCCTGAGCCCTTCGACCAAATTACAAAGAATATCTATTTTGAAAATAATTTTAAAACACCATGACTATAAAGAAAAATAGGGGAAGTACATTATATTTATATACAAATTTGTTTTAAACAATATCTTTTGTGTATTTTTATGCTTTTATTCTAGCATGTATTATTTTATTATACAATAATTTATAGAATATGTGAGGCATAAAAAGAATTAAAATCAAATAAGTGAAAGGCCCATCATGTTGCTTTTTATTGCATGTAATAAATCTCATAAATAAATATCATGAATATTGTTTTCTCTATTACAAATTCAAGACAGACTACTGGTTAAGTCCTTAGGCTCTGAAGTTAGAAATTTGGGAATTAAATTTTGCTAACTACTTGTGTGCTTCTGCTTACTAAACTTCTCTAAGATTTAATTGCCTTATAAATATAATAGAGATAACAAAATTACCTACCTCATAGCACTGATACACAAGCTAAATGGGATTATACATAAAGTAGTACAGTACCGGGGTGCCTGGGTGGCTCAGATGGTTGAGTGTCTGCCTTCTGCTCAGGTCATGATCTCGGGCTCCCTGCTCAGCAGGAAGTCTGCTTCTCCCTCTCCCTCTACTGCTCCCCCTGCTTGTGCTCTCTCACTCTCTGTCGAATAAATAAATAAAATCTTAAAAAAAAAAAAAGTAGTACAGTACCTAACACACACTAAGTCCTCATTAAATTGTTTTCATCTTTCTAATGTCTGCATAGCATCTCATTATAATGTCATCCTTAAATTTATTTAACCGACCATCATCTAAGGTGACTTAGTTTGCTTCCAAATTTTGTTATTATTACCAAAGCTGCAATGAACATTCCTATCACAAAATCTTTATTGTTTTTCTTTTTTATGTACTCCTAGGTGTAGATGGAATTGCTGGTCAAAAAGGCAGGTTTCTTGGTAGCTTTTAGTCACTTATATTTGTCTCAGTAAAGAAAAAGTAAGATTTTAAAAAAAGGTGCCTCAGTGACAGAAAAATATATACCTGATAAAGGCTTAACTTCACACTGAGGATAGAAGTTAGGTAAAACAGTGAAAGTCATGACATTATGCCCTTACCTGATACACCTTCAATTAAAATGAACAATGTAAATTGCATACAGGTGATTGGAAGAAGACTTGTAAAAGCCAAAATAGGTCAAAGACTAAGCATTTCAGAACATTCCAGCCGTAGGATAGCAGCCGGAAATAATTAACCCTGGGACCAGCTCTTTCAAGAGAACACTGACAGGCATTATCCAATGAAGAAAGAAGAAAGTAAAAATTTGAAAGATGTCAGTATCAAAGGAGATGGGTGTGCTGAAATCCTGTTAAATCTATACATAAAGCACAATGTTACAGATTCACGTGCAACTAGCAGAAAAAATAACACAGATCATGGCATATTCTTTTAGAGGACTGACACTTCAAAAGCAATGGATCAATTAGTTTTTGAAGAAAACTGTGCATAAATCCAACATAAAATTAAATCTAATAGTGTGCAAACTGTATTTGACTCAGCAAGGGAGGAGATAAATTGGAGGCTTAGTTGAAGAAGTGTGGGCAGCCAGCAGCCAGACAAGAGTCAGGGGATTGGGGATATATCCTCTCAATGTACACATACTCCTCCATGTTATGATGTGTTTACCCTATAACTGTAAAGTAATGTTGCCATGGAAAGTTTCAAGACTCAGAGAAGGAAAGAATTACAGCTATAGAAAACTCATTACTGCAGAAAGCATAATAGTGCATGAAATTATCTATGCAAAGCTTACCACATAATGCACAATTCTTTTTCTACATTTGTGTGAAAATTGCAACATTTTCAACACAAGAGGAACTGAAAACAAAGATAAGCTAATGAGAAGCCACTGCAATGAAAGGTGTATTTCTACATCCTTCCCCTCAGATACTGTATATAGTTGTTTTTTTTTTCTCTCTCTCTCTCTTTAGGTAAAAATACTGAAATATTAAGTACTTAGTAAAGTTAGTTTCTAGAGCTACAAAAAAGGGTAATGAAAAACATATACATTTTAGGGTTTATTAAACCAATGAAGGAGGAAAGAATATAGGTCAAAATATTCCCTTGGTTTTCTATAAGGTATTCTAAGATGGAATTAGGAAATCAATTCTAAGTGGATGTGGGCTAAATTTACTCAAAATAGAGGCTTCAAATTAAAAGCTGCTATCAGCTAAACTTCTACTTATTTACTGTGTGTTACATTATTTCAGTTGATCCTTCCAACCACTCAATAAGGAGACTACTATTTGCCTACTTTAGGTAAGAGAGTTTATGTATGTTGTCCAACATCATCCAGCTGGTAAGAGGCAGAACTGGGATTCAAACTTAGGAATTCTGTATGATCTCAAAGCCTGTAATTTTAAACACTTGGACTATCTAACTTTGGTTTAGACACAACAGCTCAATTCTAAAATAGGGCATGCTCATAAAACCTGGGTGCCTACCTAAATTCCAGATTTGTATCTGGGATCAAAATAGATTATATAACCTTGATATAGGGCCATCAGGTATCACCCTTACTTACCAAACTTCTAGTTCAATTGGAAATTGTACAGCCTAATAACACAGCAAGAGGAATTGTAAAAGAGATTTATCTATCTTAAATAGATCTGATCTCTGACCTATAAAAAAAGTTAACTAATACAATTTAAAGACTGGGGTGTAGAATACGTATGAGAATGTAGACAACCAACATGGAGGATACAAAAACAAGGACAAGGACTAGGTGAGGATATTTCAAGGATTAATGATTAGAAAGAAGTGAAATGTGATGAGTGGGAGTAAAAAAGGATACTGAAAAATGGTAAGACCATGTGGTTGCCAAGGAGACACCAAATCACGCTGTGGATGACCTAGCTAGGGGAAATATTCATAACAGAAAAAATGGTTTTGAGAGAAGTATAAGGACAATCACATTCTAAAGCAGTGTGTTGGGAAAGAAAACATACTAGAACATTTGGTTTTTGAATGCCTGGTAACAAAGAAATGTTGGGAAAAAATAGCAATAGATTTAAGAATGCCAAGGTGAAAGAACTGTCTGTATAAAGGAAGAAATACTAAAGGACGATAAATGCATTTGCACTAAAGGGCACCGGAGGATAATTATCTAGCAGAGAATAGAGTGACTTTGCTGGTGTCACTGAGCATCGAGGGCCATAAAAACAACTTTTGTGCTAACTTGTTCATAACAAAATTATTTTTAAGTCCCAAGTAATTTATTTTCTGATTTGCAAGACCAGATTTGCAGAATCAATTTTTTTCTACCTATCACTGAATACATTCCGCTTTGCCAGCCACCAGGTGACTGCTGATGCTGCATTTATAAAGCAAGACCCAACACTAGGATTACTGACTGTCACTATAGTTAAGGGAAGGTACGAGCAAAACACAACAGTTTAAAGAAATGCACTTTTCTTTTTTTTTTTATTTTATTTTCTTATGTTATGTTAGTCACCATACAATACATTATTAGTTTTTGATGTAGCAATCTATGATTCCTTGTTTTCATACAACACACAGTGCTCCATGCAGTATGTGCCCTCCTTAATACCCATCACTGGGCAAACCCATCCCCCCACCCCCCTCCCCTCTAAAAGGCTCAGTTTGTTTCTCAGAGTCCATAGTCTCTCATGGTTCGTCTCTCCCTCCAATTTCCCTCCCTTCATTTTTCCCTTCCTTCTCCTAATGTCCTCCACGCTATTCCTTATGTTCCACAAATAAGTGAAACCATATGATAATTGACTTGCTCTGCTTGACTTATTTCACTTAGCATAATCTCCTCCAGTCCCATCCATGTTGATGCAAAAGTTGGGTATTCATCTTTTCTGATAGCTGAGTAATATTCCATTGTATATATGGACCACATCTTCTTTATCCATTCATCTGTTGAAGGACATCTCGGCTCTTTCCACAATTTGGCTCTTGCGGACATTGCTGCTATGGACATTGGGGTGCATATGGCCCTTCTTTTCACTACATCTGTGTCTTTGGGATAAATACCCAGTAGTGCAATTGCTGGATCATAAGGTAGCTCTATTTTTAATTTTTTGAGGCACCTCCACACTGTTTTCCAAAGTGGCTGTACCAACTTGCATTCCTACCAACAGTGTAAGAGGGTTCCCCTTTCTCCACAACCTCTCCAACATTTGTTGTTTCTTTCCCTGTCCATTTTTGCCATTCTAACTGGTGTAAGGTGGTATCTCAGTGTGGTTTTGATTTGGATTTCTCTGATGGCTAATGATGATGAACATTTTTTCATGTATCTGTTAGCCAGTTGTGTGTCTTCTTGGGAGAAGTGTCTTTTCATGTCTTCTGCCCATTTTTTGACTTGATTATTTGTTTTTTGGGTGTTGAGTTTGAGAAGTTCTTTATAGATCTTGGATACCAGCCCTCTTTCTGTAGTGTCATTTGCAAATATCTTTTCCCATTCTCCAGGTTGCCTCTTTGTTTTGTTGACTGTTTCCTTTGCTGTGCAGAAGCTTTTTATCTTGATGAAGTCCCAAAAGTTCATTTTTGCTTTTGTTTCACTGGCTTTGGAGATGTATCTTGAAAGAAGTTGCTGTGGCCAATGTCAAAGAGGTTACTGCCTATGTTCTCCTCTAGGATTAGGATGGATTCCTGTCTCACATTGAGGTCTTTCATTCGTTTTGAGTTTATCTTTGTGTATGGTGTTAGAGAATGGTTGAGTTTCATTCTTCTGCATGTGGCTGTCCAATTTTCCCAGCACCATTTATTGAAGAGACGGTCTTTTTTCCATTGCATATTTTTTCCTGCTTTGTCAAAGATTATTTGACCATAGAGTTGAGGGTCCTTTTCTATAAAAACCTAACTCTTCATTTGGTTTATCTTTGCATATTACATGGCACCCAGCACAATGCCTTGTATATAATTCTTGCTTTGTGGATTCCATTGAACTAACTACTCATTAATTGTTATGAATGGTAAAGTGGGGACACTTTTAGAGCAAGATTTAAAGAAATAAAAATTGTGAGGAACAATTGAGATTTTTCTTTTTATATATAACTTATGAGTCATTGTTTATATTTTCTCCATTTTTAATTTAATTAGGTGATAAAACTCAATCTTTAGTGGAGCAGATTTTAAAATTTCTCTTTTATTATTCAAATAATAGGAAGCTGTAGACTCAATACAGCTCCATCATTCCTTGAAAAAATGATGAAACTTTACTTGGTATAATTTAACTGAGATATCACCTTCTACAGACAATTAATACCTCACCAACTTGTGTCAGCATACGAAAGAATTGCTTTTTGTTCAATCTGACTATATTACTTGTAACTATTAGGAGAATTCATATATACTTACATATGAGGGAGTGGACGCTCCAATGGAGCATCCTGCGCTTCTCAGAAAGAAAAAAATGAGTGAATGAATAACAAATACATAAATAAATAAATGATAAAAATTTTTAAAAAGAAAGAATCATAAGAAAGGAACCAACTTTTAAGGGGATAAGTGAAAATTCAATTGATCAAAAAAGAGAATTGTATTAACATATCAATATGTTTAAAGAAAGAAATTTATTGAGAATGATATCCAATTCACATTATGACAATTGCAAACTTCACACTTCTTCCCCAAATAACATTATATTCTCACACTGAAAGTAGTATTATAGCTTGTTTATTTCCATCATTAGGAACTGCCGTGTTTTTCTCTGTTAAACTTAGTACTCAAAATGCCTCATGAAAAGTTCAATCCCTTCTGTCTTTAAAATCTTCACAAACAAGGAACATTCCTTGCAAAAATAGCCACATGTAAATCATTATAAAAATAATTATGTTCTGGGGTGCCTGGGTGGCGCAGTCGGTTAAGCGGCTGACTCTTGGCTTTGGCTCAGGTTGTGATCTCAGGGTCATGAGATCCAGCCTTGTGTTGGGCTTGCACTCCGCACAGAGTCTGCTTGATTTTCTCTCTCCCTCTCCCTCTGCCCCTTCCTCCCTCAAATAAATAAATAAATACATCTTTAAAAAGAAAGAATAATGATGTTCCCTTTTTTCCTTCAACCTTTATCCTCAAATAGAAGATACAATGTTCACTTCATTTCTTACTAGGACAAGCTTGGATTAAATTACATGTGAATCAAGATAGACGTTAGTAACTGATTTTCATCAGATCAACCTATTAACAGAAGAAGTTACTGTTGGATGTAATGGTCTTGTTTTGGAGATTAATTTTCAAACTCCTCCTCACTCATGGGCTCAACCAATTTCATCTTTAAAAAAGCATATTTCAGTGAAACTGATCATTAAAAAGCATCATCCACCTATTTCATTAGCTCAATCTAGAGCAGTATCAGGAATATTTTAACTTTCTGTGAATACCTTTCTTTAAGAATAAAGTTTGAAGAACTGTGTAATAAATAATGACATAAGGCATATAATATAAAATTTTAACGCAGGTTGGTCCAGGTTTCATATGTTAGCCTGTGTTTTAGTTTAATCTAAATAATGAAAATACCCCATGGTAAAAAAAAATAGTATATTCAATTATATTTAAAGTAAAAATTGACTCCTTGAGCTTTTAAGCTGGTAGGTTTTCTGAATTCTTCATGTGAAAAGAGCTAAATTAAAACAAATTATATATACATATTTTGATTCACTATTCAAGGGACTAATGTGTTATATCTTACTACTTGGAGAAATAATATATCTTTAAATGTACAATATATTTTAGGACATAACACAGTTATCCAATTGTTTTTTTCTCTTTTCCTCCAGTAATTTCACAATAAAATGGCAATGAGCTTGTGGGGGCAGCATACGTGACTGGGAGGCTTCTGGTATTCTTCACTTTATGTCAAACTACATTTATCTCTGCCTTTCTCAAACTTGTTAGTTAAAACACAAAGACTTATTCAGAGTGCTACAACAATTACTGCAGAATTATTTGGCCTCTAGATATTTGAAGACCTTGTCTTCTGACCTTGTCAAGTATTACGAATTTTGAAAAATGACACTCAAACTGGAAATGCTTTTCTTAATTATATTGGCTACTTTGAGCATGAGGTCATCATTTAAATGTGCCCTGGTGTTTTGAGTGGGGAGTGTATGTGTCTGGGTAGGTGGGCTTGCAAGGCATGAGAGTCTGGAAAGTTAGGAAGAGTGTATAAATGATCTGTAATGTGTTAGAAAAAAACTATTTATAATTTCTTTTACTTTCAAGTATTACTAATATTACTTTTGTAAAAGGAAAATGAATAGGCAGCTGCTGCAGTGCTTGAGTCTTTTTTCTGCAGAACTGGAGGTGGGTTGAAACTTCACAAACATTGTCCAAAGCCTGAGCTCAGTAGCAATCACCATAACTCTGGGCTAGTTAAATGCAGTACAAAAGTACTGTTGTTTGTTGATGGAAAAATACAAAACCTCTGAATTATCCCTATTGGCCTTGGGGCAAAGTGGCTTCTGTGTCAGGAGCAGTACAACCCTGTGGCTTTTCCAGCACAATTGTACACAGGATTCCGACTCCCTTTTCCAATGGTAAGAGCGGCTTCATGGTGCTGCTGATTGGTGTAATTACAGTTGGCTTCTAAGCACCTGGCAAAACATGGAGGGGCAACCCTGTGTCCCTTAGCAGCTAGAGTTTATGGTATCCTGTGCTATAATATCCATCCTACACATTTTCATAGCATTGTCACTCCACAAGAATAACTGCTCTCATTTTATGTTGACTAGCACATTGCCCTCCAAAGTTGAAGATGCAGCCAAAATATCTTTGATCCGTGAGAGAGTAGCATTCAGATAGAAAAAGGGAAAAGTGCTATTTGGCGCAAGGGATGGTTTATTAACTCTATAGCAATGTCTCATTACTAAATGGCTTCTTTTGGAATGCTGAGTTGTACAGAGTGTTGAAAGAACTAAATCATAATGACTCCTATTTGGAGAGCCACTTGCTTACACACTGCAGATTTAATCAATTTGGATATAATAAATTGGCACACAGCATTTATTCCAACCTCATCCTTCCATTGCACATTGCAAAGGCTGGAAACCCAGAACATACACATGATCCATGCTCTTGCAGATAGGGTTCTGGAAATTAAGTTCACTACTTCCTGACATTTAGAAAGAAGTAAGGACAGTGATTGGCTGCTGCTGCTGAATAATGTCGTCGAGGAAACACTGGATTTTTCTGCATTTTTCACCAGCTGCATGACTGTCGAGAGGTCGTTGTGGTGTGAGCAGGACTGATTTCCTGATAATTCAATCTCATTTAGGGCACTGCTCTTAAACTCATTACTTAGGAGAGCAGCTTCAGGATTTGCAGCTCTCTGGTTGTGGGAGAGGTAAGAGCTCTCCTGACTGACCAATCCAAAAGGATTTTCTTATTCTCATTTGAAGGCCAGGCCTCAGCCCCACATTCCATCTGTTCTAAAAATGTGTTAGTGTTTTATTTACTGTATTGAATCCCTTTCTGCCTCAAGTATTTTGAGTGCTTTTTGTTTAGTGCAAGGTAATCCAGAGAGAGGTGCTCTTGTTTCCCATAGGAAAGCTGAAGATTAGATAATGAAAAGAGGATGTTAGGGATTTCAGCTTCGACTAATTGTAGGATAGTTTACTGTAGACTGGTTCTCCCTCCAAAAAGAATGTGACAATCTGGACAAAATATAAACTTATATCTGTGTGAAAGTTGCTCCAAATGAATATTGATGATATAAATCAACAACAATAATAAAGTTTTTGGCATTTAAGATATCCAGAGAAGTAAAATATATGAAAATTGCCCATGAATCAGGAAGGGATATAAGCAGAATTAAAGTGCTCTAAGTTTCTTTCATTTCCAGGAAGTGGTAAAAGGATACATGCAGGTTGTAACCACTAACATAACCACAAAAAAGGTCAGTAAAAGAATGTACAGGCAACAATCTAATGGAGGCAATATGAAATAAAAATAGCTGATTAATCCAGATAACGGGAAGAAAGAAAACAAAAAGGAACATAAAGCAGTGTGCACAAATAAAAAACAAATAGTAAGATGGTAGATTTAAGCCTCAAAGTAAATGAATTACGGTAAATTGAAACAGACCAAAATTGTCAGACCGGAAAAAGAACAAAACTCAACTCAATGTTACATACAAATTATTCATGACTTAACATAAAAAGACTAAAATGAAAGAGAATGGAAAAAGATATGCCATGTGAACAGCAGCCGAAAGAAAGTTGATGGAAATGTACGAATGTGAGACAACGTAGGCTCTAAGACATTACCACAAAAATGAGGAATATTTCGGGGCACCTGGGTGGCTCAGTTGGTTAAGCGACTGCCTTCGGCTCAGGTCATGATCCTGGAGTCCCTGGATCGAGTTCTGCATTGGGCTCCCTGCTCGGCAGGGAGTCTGCTTCTCCCTCTGACCCTCCCCCCTCTCATGTGCTCTCTCTCTCGTTCTGTCTCAAAAAAAAAAAAAGAAAAATCTTTAAAAAAATGAGGAATATTTCATATTATAAACCAACCAATGAACTAAGAATATATGATCATTTTGAATGTGTTTAGCATAGCTTTCAATATGTGAAGCAAAAATTGGTAGAATTAAAAGAAGAATAGATCATCACAGTGGGAGATTTCAACATACAGCCCTCAGAAACTAATAGAAAAAGCCAACAAAAAATCAGTATGAAAGACAAGATTTAAAAACACAAATTAAAAATTGATCTAGTAGATACATAGGTAAAATAGTAATTTGAACAACTGCAGATTACATATTATTTTTAAGTGCTAATGGGTTATTTAGCAAAATTAACCAGGTACTAGGTCATAAAAGAATGTGGTCTCTGACCACAGCAGAGAAATATTTTTTTAAGTTAGAAATAAATGACAAAAAGCTAATGTAACAAATTCTGAAGTGTTTGGAAATGAAACAATATTCTACTAAATAACCATGAGTTAGGAAGGAAATCACAATGGAAAACAGAAAATAAGTTTGACTGAATGATAAATATGACATATCATATTTAGGAGATGCAGCTAAAACCATGTTTAGAGAGAAAATTATTGCCTTAAATGCACATGTTAGGAAAGAATTTCACCTTCTATATGAAAAAGCTAGAAAAAGAACACCATATGAATCTCAAAGAAAGTAGCACAGAATAAAGAAGAAAGATAATAGAAAAAAACTGATCTGATAGAAAACAATTATTTGAACAACTTCTCACAAAGAAAACACCAGGTCTGGGTGGAATTACTGACAAATTGTTCCTGTCATTTATGAAAGAAAGAATACAAAACCTATGCCAATTCATCCAGATATAGAAAAAAAAAGAAAATTTTTAAACAGATCTCATAGGGTCAAATAAACTTGATACTAAAACTTGGTAAGAATATTGCAATAAAGAAAAGTTCTAGATCAATTCTTTTTTAAACACAGATTTAGAACAAAGAACATGAAACATGAAGATAAAGTATTTGCAAATCACATCCAGCATCAAAAGTGTTATACATCATAACACAGTTGAACTTACTTCAGGAATTCAAGACTGGTATCACATTCAAAAATCAAATCTCCTCACCATATTAGCATAGTAAAAAAGAACAATTACACAATTATCTCAATAGATGTTATGGCAGAGAGAAAAACATTTCCTTTCCACAAAGAGGTCCACATCTAGTCTCTAAAACCTGTGAATATGTTACCTTACATGATAAAATCACTTTTCAGATGCGATTAAGGTTGTGGACCTTGAGATGGAGAGATTAACCTGGAATACCCAAGTGGCTCCATTCTAATAACGTGAGTCCTTAAAAGTGAAAAACTTTTCCCAGCTATGGTCAGAGACATGCAATGTGAAAAAGATTGATAAAACCATACTGGCTTTAAAGATTGAGGAAGGAGGCCAAAAAATGCAGTAGCATCTGGAAGCTGCAAATAGACCTCACTTTACAACTAACAAGAAAATGGGGACCTTGGTTCTATAATCACAAGAAACTAAATTCTGTCAACAATTCAGTTGAACAAGAACAATGAACAAGAATACTGGTTCTCCCCTACAACCTTCAGTAATGAGGGCAGGCCTACTGACACTTTGATTTTAACCCTGTCAAACTCATGCCAGACTTTAACCTACAAAATTGTAAGATAATAAATCTGTGGTTTTAAGCTATTAAATTTGTGGCAATTTGTTATGGCAGTCATAGAAAACTAATACAAATATATAAAAAGCTTTTGATAAATTTCAATACCCATCCTATGCCATAATATAAAAAAAATTCACAAAATACTAATATAAGGGGTCATCTTTAATCTGATGAAGGGTGAATACAAATGAAAACTATATAAGCATCATACTTAATGGTAAAATATTGAAAGCATTCTATCTGGGATAAGGAATGAGACAAAGTTATCTAACATCATGACTCATATTCAACAGCATTCTGAAGGTCCTAGCCAGTAAAAAAAGGCAAGCAAAAGAAGTAAAATTTTAAGGATTAGGAAGAAAGAAAAAAATAGATAAAATGATAGTGAATGCAAAATTCTAAAAAAAAATTTATTAGAATTAAAACTTGCAGTTCTGTATATTATCCATTTCACTGGATGCAAGGTCAGTATAAAAATTAATTGTATTTTTACATATCAACAATAAAAAATTAGGAAAACACTTTTTAAATGATACTGTTTATGAGAGGAAAACATCAATACCTACAAAGTATCTCATGCAAAATATACAATACTGCTACATATAAAAATGGTACAAAATTACTGAAATGTATTAAATAACATCTAATTGAAGTTGTTGACTTTTCCTAAAACAACCTTAAGACTCAATGTAATATATAACTTAGTATACTAATTCCAAATTTTAGGTGACTATGTATAGGTTTAAAAGTAGAAAATACAATCTTAAAGATGAAATTAACATAGAAAAATGCCTTCTGACCTTGTGCAGGAGATGGCCAACCTAAAGAGTTTCATTCAGAGTACATTCTCTGGCCACAGTGGAAATAAATTAGAAGTCAATAAAAATAAGATATCTAGGATTTTAAACAACAGAATATTTTGAATTTAAATATTATTACAATCACAGGAGAAATTAGAAATATTTTGAACTTAAAGATAATAAAAATACAACATAAGGGGGTGCCTGTGTGGCTCAGTTGGTTAAGCACCTGACTCTTGATTTGGGCTCAGGTCAAGATCTCCGGGTCCTGGGATCAAGCCCCACATTGGGCTCCTCACTTGGCATGGAGTCTGCTTAGGGTTCTCTCTCTCCCTCTCCCTCAGACCCTCCCCCTTCTCACTCTTTCTCCTTCTCTCTAAAAATAAATAAATAAAATCTTTCTAAAAATACAACATAAAATTGGTGGAATGCAACTAAAGCAATATTTAGAGAGGATTTCAATTTAACTGCTTATATTAGACATAAATGTCCAGTGTCCAGCTGAAAATTACTAGATAGGCTAGAGAGCAAGAAAATAAGAAGTTAGCCAAGAGAATATCACTCAAAAGTAAAAGAAGCAGAAATAACACAGATGGCAGAAATAGGAATGAAAGGATCTTACAAAGGTACAAATGTTAATGTTCAAGTACTTAAAGAAAAACAGGAGCATGGTGAAGGGAAAAACAGAAGAGTCAAAAACAATGGAACTTCTAGATATATCTAGATATAGCTGAGATGCAGTGT
This sequence comes from Mirounga angustirostris, assembly GCF_029215605.1. Lineage (NCBI taxonomy): Eukaryota > Metazoa > Chordata > Mammalia > Carnivora > Phocidae > Mirounga > Mirounga angustirostris. The sequence goes on from NW_026991711.1 coordinate 168,660,428, forward strand.
AGAGTAAATGACATAGAGACAAAATTAAGGAATCTAAGAAGAGACAAAAATAGATTATTTCTAGACAGAAGCACAAAGAGAGAGAAAATTAACAATCTCAGTGACATATGAAACAAGATTAAGCACTTAAATATCCATGTATTTTAATATTTATGTACCATGTAAACACTAACAAAATACTAAAGAAATACTGGTTGGGAATTTTTGAAATTTAATGAAAATTATAAACCCAAGTATTTACGAAGCTCATAAACCACTAAGAAGGATAAATATCACACAACACACAAACACACAACCCACTTACTAAGGAACTTCATAATTAAACAAATGATAAAGAAAAATTATAAAAGCAGCCATTAAAAAGTTACACATTACATATAGGGGGAAAAATGACTTCAGTCTTCTCATCAAAAAATATGCAAGCCAGAGGACAATGGAAATATATCATTAAAGTGATGAAATAAAGAAAATTATCAATTAAAAATTGCATTACCTGTGAAACTACCATTTAAAAATAAAGCCAAAATAAAACATTTCAAGACAATAAAAATCTGAGAAAATTTGTCACCTACAGACCGAAACTACAAGAATATTAGAACACAACTTTTTTGTCCTCTTTTCTGATTTAAAAGAACTTCAAAAGCAATACCTATAAATCTATGTTAATGAGCACACAATGTATAAAGGTATAATTTGTATGGCACTAGTAGGACAAACAACAGGATGGGAAATGGTGCTATATAGAAACACAGTTTTTATTTATTTATTTGTCAGAGAGAGAGAGCACAAGCAGGGAGAGCAGCAGTCAGAGGGAGAAGCTGGCTCCTCGCTCAGCAAGGAGCCTGATGCCAGACTCAATCCCAGGACCCTGGGATCATGACCTGAGCCAAAGGCAGATGCTTAACCGACTGAGCCATCCCAGAAACACAGTTTTTATACTGTTGAAATTAAATTGGAATTAATCTGAACTATATACCTATGAGGTAAGATGCTGATTATAATCCCAAAAGCAACAAGTAGAAAATAACAAAAAACCAAAGTAAAAGAAATGAGAATGAAAAATGGTATGATATAAAATACCTAATTATCAAAATCAGTGATGGAACAATAGTGGAATAAAAAAGACTTAAGATATATACAAACAGGGGCGCCTGGGTGGCTCAGTTGGTTAAGCGACTGCCTTCGGCTCAGGTCATGATCCTGGAGTCCTGGGATCGAGTCCCGCATCGGGCTCCCTGCTCAGTGGGGAGTCTGCTTCTCCCTCTGACCCTCCTCCCTCTCATTCTCTCTGTCTCAAATAAATAAATAAAATCTTTAAAAAAAAAAAGATATATACAAACAAATGACATCATGGCAGATGTAAATCCTATCTTATCCATAATTATATTAAATGTAAGTGGTTAGAAAAATGCAGATACTGACAAAATGCACTTTAAAAATAGTTTCAAATATGTAATATATACACTATCCATAAGAGAGATTATATTCAAAGACACAAAAAGGCTTTAAATATAAATATATAAAATCCTCAACAAACTAACAATTCAAATCCAATAACATATAAGAAGGGTTATACACCATGATCAAGTGTGATTAATCTCATGAATGCAAGATTAGTTCAACATGTAATCAATATGATAAATTATTTTAATAAAATAAAGGACAAAAACCATATAATCATCCCAATTGATGCAGAAAAAGCATTTGATAAAATTCAACATCCTTTTATGGTAAAAGCATTCAACAAACTAATAGACAGGAATTTCCTCAACCTGATAATATCCATGAAAAACCCATAATAAATATCGTATTTACTAAAGAAAAACTGAAATATTTACTCCTAAAATCAAGAACAAGAAGATGTATGCTCTTACTGCTTCTATTCAGAATTGTCCTGAAGATTCTAGCCAGAGAAACTGGGCCAATATAATTAATAATAATAATAATAATAATAATAGCACCCAGATTAAAAAGGAAGAAATAAATCTATACCTATTTGCAGATGACATTTTTTTGAAATAGAAAATCCTAAGGATTAAAAAAAAGAAGAAAATTATTAGAGCTAATAAATGAGTTCAGCAAGTTTGCAGAAAACAAGATCAATTATATTTCTATAAACTATCAACAAACAACCCAAAAATATAATTAAGAAAAGTGTTCTGGGGCACCTGGGTGGCTCAGTCAGTTAAGCGTGGCTCAGTCAGTTAAGCATCTGCCTTCAGCTCAGGTCATGATCTCAGGGTCCTGGGATTGAGCCCCAAGTCTGGCTCCCTGCTCACTGGGGAGCCTGCTTCTCCCTCTCCCTCTGCCTCTCCCCCTGTTTGTGCACACACTCTCTCTCTCAAATAAATAAATGAATTTTTTAAAAAGAAAACAGTTTTATTTATAATAACATCAGAAAGAATAAAATACTTAGAAATAAATTTAACGAAAGAAGTGCAAGACCTGTACACTAAAAATAACGTTGAAAGAAATTAATAAAAACTTAAATAAATGGAAGCACATCATGTGTTCATGGATTAGAAGACTTAATATTGTTACAGTAGTGATACTCCCAAACTAATCCATAGATTCAATGCAAGTTGTATTGTTGAGGTGCATATTTATCAATTCAAAAATTACTACAAAGCTACAGTAATCAGGACAGTGTAACATTAGCATAAGGATGGATAGACAGATCAATAGGATAGAGATGAGATTCCAGAAATAAACCCTCACATTTTTGGTGAATTAATTTTCAAAGAATATGACAAGACAATTCAATGAGGAAAGAATGGTTTTCAGGAAATGGTTCTGGGACAACTGGTTCTCAACATGCAAAAGAATAAAGTTGGGCCTGTACCTCACACCATATAAAAAATTAACTCAAAATGAATCAACTAAACGTAGACACTAAAAGTATAAAACTCTTAGTAAAAAGATCTAAAAATTTTCATGGCCTTGGATTAGGCAATGTTTTCTTACATATGATGCCAAAAATATAGTAAACCAAAGAAAAAAATGGATATATCAGACTTCATCAAAATTAAATGTTTCAGTGGACAGTGTCAAAAAAGTGAAAGGATAAGCTAAGCCACAGAATTAGATAAAATATTTGCAAATCATACACCTGATTAAGGATAAATATCCAAAAAGTGTAAAGAACACTTTCAGCTCAACAGTAAAAGACATATAACTCAATTTTCAAAATGGATAAAGAATTTGAACAGATAATTTTTCACAGAGGATATATATAAGTAGGCAAGAAGCACATGAAACAATGCTCAATATCATAATTCACTAGGGATGTGCAAATCAAAACCACAATGAGATACTACTTCACACCTACTAGAATAGCTAAAATTAAAAAAAAAATGACAAGCTATACCAAGTTTTGGTAATGATGTGGAAAAACTGAAACCTTCACACACTGCTGGCATGAAGAATGTAAAATGGTGCAGCTTGCTTTGAAAAAAAGTTTAGCAGTTACTCAAATTATTAAAAATATAGTTATATATAACTATAGATATATATTTATAGGATGTATAGGATATATATATATACACAAGTATATATACTTATAGATGTGTGTGTGTGTATATATATATATATATATACCTGTTTCATTCCTAGGCATTTATACAAGAGAATTGGAAACATATATCCATATAAAAACTTGTACACAAATGTGCATAGCAGCACAATTCACAGCATCCAAGAGGTGGAAACAACCCAGATGTGCATCAACTGTGTTTATCAGTGGATGAACAAAATGTGGAATATCCTCCAATGGAATATTAAGTCATAAAAAAGAATGAGAACTAATACATGTTACTACATGGATTAAGGTAAGAGAAAGAAGTCAGGCACAAAAGGCTACACAGTGTATGGTTCCATTCATATTATATGTCCAAAGTCAGCAAACCCACAGGGATAGAAAGTAAGTTAATAGTTCTTAGGGGCTAGGGAAAGTGAGAGTGCGACGTAAGCTGCTATAGGTATGGCAGTTTCTTTTCATGATGATGAAAATGTTCTGAAATTAGATAGTGGTGATGGTTGCACAACTTTGGGAATATGCTAAAACCCACAGAATTGTACTTTTTTTTTTTAAGATTTTATTTATTTATTTGACATAGAGAGACATAGCGAGAGCAGGAACACAAGCAGGGGGTGAGTGGGAGAGGGAGAAGCAGGCTCCCCCGCTGAGCAGGGAGCCCGATGCGGGGCTCGATCCCAGGACCTTGAGACCATGACCCGAGCCGAAGGCAGACGCCCAACGACTGAGCCACCCAGGCGTCCTGTACTTCTTAGAAGGGTGAATTCTCCTTAGTTCTGAATTATATCTCAATTTTAAAATAGAGCTAGGAAAAAATATACTATGTAAATCTTAATCAAAAGAAGTCTGGCATGATTATATTAATGTCAGACAAATTGGCCTTTGCAAAAACCATATTACCAGGAAAGGAGGAACATTAATTATGATACATGGAATAATTCATCAAGAAAACCTAATAACCCTTATACGTGCATATATACTATTTCAGGGCTTCAAAATACCTGATGGAAAATCTAACAGAATGGAAAGGAGAAATAGACAAAAATCTACAATTATAGTTGGATATTTCAATACTCTTGTCTCTACTTAGAGATCAAATAAAAAGAAAATCTGCGGGGACATTGATGTAAACGACAATATTGGGCAAATTGGCATAACTGACGCTTATAAATACTCCACTTAACAACAGCACTATACACATTGTTTTTCCTAACAAATTTATGGAGATATAATTTACATACTATAAAATTTGTTCTTTGTAAGTGTACAGTGTGATGAATTTTAGTAGGTTTACACAGTTGTGCACCTATAACAATCCAGTTTGGGAACGCTAAAAACACCACAAAAAAATTCCCTCATGCTGGTTTGTAGTCAGTTGTTGTCCCCATTCTTCACGTCCGGCAACCAGCCATCTACTTTCTGTTTCTATTGTTCTACCTTTCCTAAAATTTCACACTAATGAAATCATACAGTAAGTAGTCTTTTGTGTCTGGCTTCTTTAATTTAGAAAAACGTCTTTGAGGTTTATCTTGCCTGTTGCACATGTCAGTATTTGGTCCCATTATTGCGTGGTAGTGTTCTAGCGTAGAACTGTATCATCCGCTCACAAGTTCATGGACATAAGGGTGGCTTCTAGGTTTCAGCTATTATGAATTATGCTGCTCTGAACATCTTCATGTGGACATATGTTTCCTTTTTCTTGGGCAGAGAACCGAGAGTGGAACACCTAGGTATATGTAAGTGCACGTTCCATTTTTAAGAAACTGACAAACTGTTCTCCAAAGTGAATGTAGAGCTTTACACTATGACCATCCATGTATGAGAATTCCAGTGCCTTCACATCCACACCGACACTCGGTATGGTCAGTCTTTGTAATTATATTCTTTCTAGGGTATATGTAGCATCTTCCCATGTTCTTAGTAGCCATTACTATATATTCTGTGGTAAAGGTATCTTTTCACATATTTAGTCTTTTGATGGAGGCCTGGGATGGGTTGTTTATCTTCATATTACTGAGTTCTTTATAATTGCTGCATACAAAGCCTCTATAGAATGTAGGATTGTTGGTTCACTTGGGAAGTTGGGGAGCTCCCCGGGGGGAGGTGGGGATCTGAAACTGGCCCCCTGTACACAGAGGGCAAGGAGAGACTGAAGAAAGAAGCAAGCCCCTACAGATGGGTAGGTGGCAGGATTAATAAGCAAGGGAACTTACATTTGAGGCTTGTCGTGGGCGGCCCCAAGATGAATAGATCTCTGGGCTCGCCTTCCAGGAAAAATGTTTGTAAGAGGCCTTACCTGGGTTCAGACGTTCTCAGCAACACATTGTTCTCTCACAGCTGCATCCTTGAAAACCGCTCCCACTTTGGGAATGGTGGATAGAACGTACTTTCAAAGCACAGGGGAGGGGGTGGGATGCCTCTGACTGCCCCAATCCCGCTCGCAGGTCAACCGATGGTCACGTCCTCTCGGTGACCTCTTCTAACCCTTTACCTCTCCAGTGACCAGCTCTTACAATCTTAAATGCCCCCTTGTCTGTAGTATGCCCTGAGTGGTAAGCAAGGGGTTTCACTAGCAAGGAGGTGACTCATTTGGCACAGAATGTGCCCATCTGGCATTGGAAGCAGATGCCACAGCGACAGTATAAGCACATGCAGGAAAACAACAACAACAATAACAGCACACACACAGGTTAAGATAATGACCTTTAAATTAAGTGACAATTTTTTTCTACTGAAAGCCCCATGATCCAAACCACTAATTTATTAAGTCCCCTAGGCTGGGGGGCAGATCACTCAGGGTGTTCACTTGTGTCCTCACGTAGTTTAATAAAGATGATACATTAGTAGACTCATCAGGTATGAATGCACAGCATTGTTTGGGTAATGGCACTGGTGTCTTCTTGCAAAGCAGTAACAATGTCCAAGGCCGTTCTGTTTTGGAGTCATTTAGGTATTCATTAAAGACAAGATTTTCAGGCTGTCATTTAAGGTTGTTGGCTGCATTTAGTAGGGACTTTTTCTCTGTGTGCTGTAACATCCTCCAGGCCAGGGGAGGGGGACAAAAGTGGCCAAATGATCACATGTCAGTAGAAAACAGAATGTGCCCATCTGGCCTTGAGAAGAGGGAAGTTGACCAGTTTTGTTACCTTGGGGCAAACTCTCCCCTATGTCCAGGGAAAACCCAGGGTATAGCAGCCCCAACCACACACGTGGCAGCCACAGACAAGATTTGTGTCTCACAACCATGGGAATTCATGCAGGGCTACCCAATACACACCTGGGTGGTATGACTAGTCTGTGCCAAACTAACTGCTATCCTTAATATGACAGAATGGCCACACAGTTCCAGTAATATCCATCCCATATTCCTGGGATAATTGGGTTGGTTCTGTTTGGCATTTTTCTGTCCCCAACTTGGAATAAGGGTGCCTTTGTGTTCAGATCTACATAACCTGAGTCCAGCCACAGGAACCCATCCCAAATGTGAGCATTGTGACTCATGGCCTTGGTGGTGATATTTTTAGGACCCTTCCAGTCAGCAGTTAGATGGATTGCCTCTGTAGTTTGATAGAAAAGGAATCCCCTTGCCCAGGGTTATTGATAGTATGTGCCACAGGCCAGGTTTCTGGGTCAGCATTGATCAGGTGGATTAAAAATACTAGTCCTAGCTTGTTCTTCCTTAATTTACTGCTTTAGGGCCTTCTGATCCCTTCCCTGGAGTGGTTATGCCCACCATGACAATCATGACAAGCTACAGAGGGGCAGTGCCCACATACCCAATAGTGGGTTGATTTCTCAGCCAGGCATATGAGCTGGCCCATTGTAGAAAGGTATTTCCATCAGGTGCCCATCCCATGACTGGACACCACAGGAATAGCAGAAGTCTAAGGTTGAAAAGATGGATATTTAGTAGGAACTTGTATGGGAGGGTCTTCCCTTTCTACAAGAATTACACTTGTGGCCTGATCCTTAGATGTTAATGTGCTGCAGCTTTAGGAATCTGACCTGGTTGTGTATACCATACTGTTGGCCAGGGAAGCAGCCCTATCCAGCGTGAGGAGGTTTTTTCGGGGATGGCATATGCCGGACCAGGACCCCACCTTCTTTCCTCTTTCAGTGGTGCATTTCCCATTCCAGGTCTGGTGTGTTTCAGCAGGTCCGACTTGCAGCAGGACAATGGGATCCTGGTGGAGACTGAGTAGTTTCCACTCACCCAGTGGTGCAAAGTAACTCCCTATCCAGGTGCGATATCCCATTGCAGATTCCAGTTGATAATGCTTTTCCCAGGTCTGATGGGGCCTTGGTATTCTCAGCAGCATTACCCCAAGGAGAATCAGAATAACGACTGTTTCCCAAAACTTCTGTACCTTTTACAGTATTGGGCATTTTGGCAGGTGTCCCCAGTCTGGCATACAGAGCAACAGGGCCTACTGGTTGATCATTCAAATGTATTAAAGCCTGAGAAAGTACTGCCCAGCCAAGGTGGTTTTACCTGTTAGTAATTGGGTCTGCTGTTTTAACATTCCATTCTTCTTTTTGACCAACCCTGCTGTCTGCCTGTTATAGGGAAGATGGAAACTCCATTCAATGTTTTGTCCTTTTGCCCACTCTTGCACATCATAACCTTTAAAATGTGACCCCTAATCACTCTCTATTCAATGAGGGTATCTATACGTAGTACTTAGCTCCTCTAATCCCCTAATGGTGGCAGCCTGGTTTGCGCAGCAACAGGGGAAAGCTTGGGCTAGGCCAGACCAAGTGTTTCCACACAAACCAAGGCATACTTCGAATCCTCTCTCAGAGGAAGGGGGACAGTATAATTAATTTGCCGATCCCTTACTGGTTGGAAACTCCAGTGGATGGTTCCAGATTCCTTTGGCAGTTGCCTTGGTGTTGTCTAGAACGCACAGAACGTGCTGTTACTGTATTAACCAAGTAAGTGTATTTCAATCCTGCATCCTTGGCAATGCAGCACTCCTCCTGGGTGCTATGGTGGTTGCTCTTTTTAGCACCCAATCTGCTGCATCTACTGAAGAACAAAGGGCATCAGCTTCCTGATGGCCAAGGGACGTCAGTACCTTATGAGCTGGGACATGGAAGACAGTGAGGACTGCCTCAGACTCTTGCATGGGAATCCAAATGTCTTTCCACATATCCTGACCCCAGAAGGGCTTATTCATGATCATCCACCCCTTGGATTCCCATTGGTCAAGCCATAGCGTTAATCCCTTTAGAACAGCCCAACTGTCAGTGCAAAGGGTTAATGGCCAAGGCTCATGAAGGAACACCAGCCAAACCACTCTGAGTTCAGCCCAGTAGCTGCCCTGGTTTGTTCCTGTTTCCACCCAGATGGTGTCAGTATTGGGCTGCAGTCTATGTGGATGGGTTGCCCTGACTAGACCCATCTCTTTACCATGCATCAGGGAGAATTTCCTCCACTCCCTCTCTATAGGCCAAAGAGGCCACCACAGGAGTGGGGCAGAGGCATTTAGAAATTCTGCGTATTCTACAGGGCCCAATAGTACTGTATTCCTAGAGACAGTGGGCTGGTGGATAGGGTGCTCCTCTGCTGCAGATAGGCCTTGGTTAAAGTGGGAGTTTGAGCCACAGCAGAAGTGGGTTGATGGAACACATTACTACTCCACCCCTTGATAAGAAGGGAAGTTCCTACCATGGCATGCTGTTCTTTCATGAGAGGGTCTACCTGGAGGAGTGCTCTGTCCACTGCTGGGAGTTGTTACTCTGTGGACGTATATCAGGTTTCTGCTTCCTTCCACAGCGGGGACCAAAATCCTAGGGGTATTCTCTCCTCCTGTCTCTGCCACAGTGCCCATCTATACCTTCCAGAGTCACAGATACATCTAACTCAGATGGAAGCCCAGAGCTTCAATCTGCTTCACCAGTATTTTTGCTTTCTCAAAGGCAGCTTGCTACACTGATACTCATTCTCATATGTGTCCTTTCTTTGTCAGGTGGTATAAGAGATGGCAGCCCTGTGACAGGCCCTTCAAAATAAGACAAGTCCTTCAAAATCCCCAAATCCTCACAAACTCTTTTACCTCTCTCATGTCCTGAGGGGTTAGATAGGCTTGTACCTTATCAATCACGGTGTCTTGGACAACATGTGTCTTTACCTAACGAAAGGACTCCCCAAAACTTTATGGCAGTGCCTGGTCTTAAAATTCTGTGGGTTCACTGCCAATCCTCTCCATCACAAATGTTCCAGAAATGTCTACAGGGTGTCCTGCAGGAGAGGCAAGTCTTTATATGAAAACATTGTATCATCAATGTAATGGACCCATTTTAGTGATGTAGGGAAGGAGAACAGGGACAGATCTTTGGCTTGCATCTCATGAGATATGGTAGAGCTGTGCAGGAAGCCTTGCGGAAACACTTGAAAGGTCCATTGTTGCCTCTCTCTCTCATAAAGACAAAATTCACCTTCTGACTTAGCAGCAAAGGTTTTACTGAAAAAAATCATTTGCTAAATCCAGTACAGCATGATACACAGTACATGGTACACATCCAGTACAAGCATGACCTTGGCCAAGGTATCTAAGATGATGGCAATACAGGGAACAGCCACATGGCTGCCCCGGAGGCAGGGGGTGGGTGGGAGGGGGGAGGTCACTACCTTATTCAATTCTTGGTAGTCAGTGATCATCCACCATGATCCATGTGGCTTTTTTACTGGTCCTACCAGGCTATTAGGAGCACTATGGGCAGGGCATACAATATCCACTTGGTATAGTTCTTTTTTTTTTTAAGATTTTATTTATTTGACAGAGAGAGAGACAGCGAGAGAGGGAACACAAGCAGGGGGAGTGGGAAAGGGAGAAGCAAGCCCCTCGCTGAGCAGAGAGCCCGACGTGGGGCTCGATTCCTGGACCCTGGGATCATGACTTGAGCCGAAGGCAGACGCTTAACGACTGAGCCACCCAGGTGCCCCCACTTGGTGTAGTTCTTAGATAGTTTCTCCTCTTTCCTTATGCCCCCCCACCCTAGGCAATTTATATTGTTTGACAGTTACCGCTCTTCATTGGGGTGGTAGATTTACTAGTTTCAGTTGGTGTTTTCCCTCAGAAAAAAAACCTCAGAGTTTACAGTTTGATTACTCTAACCAGGAGGCAGAGCTCACTGATAGAGGGAATTGCAAATGAAAGTAGCAATGAGGTAGAACACCTATTAGGAAGTCTAAAATCTAAAATACTGGCAACACCAAATGCTGTCGAGGATGTGGAGCAACAAGAATTTTTATTCATTAATGATGGAAAAGTACAACCACTTTAGAAGATAGTTTGTTAGTCTCTTACAAAGCTAAGCAGTCTACTATACAATTCAGCAATTGTGCTCCCAGGTATTTACTTAAAAGAGTTGAAAACATATCAGCACAAAAATCTGAACTTGAATGTTTATAGCAGCTTTATTCATAATTGTCAAAGAATAGAAGCAATCGAGATGCCTTCAATAGGTGAATAGATAAACTGGTACATTCATAAAATGAAATATTATTCAGTGATAAAAAGAAATGAGCTATTGAGCCATGAAAAGCCATAAAAAAAACCTGAAATGCTCACTGCTAAATGAAAGAAGCCAGTCTGAAAGGGCTATGACATCTGGGTAAGGAGGAGAATGAGGAGGGAGGCATAAGTAGAAGCACAGGGGATTTTTAGGGCAGTGAACTATTCTGTATCATACTGTAAACATGATACATGACAGAATACATTTGGCAAAACCTGCAAAACTACAATGCCAAGAGCAAACCTTAATGTAAACTATGGCCTTTATTAATAATAATGTCTCAACATTGATTCATCGATTATAACAAAGGTACCATATCCATGCAGGATGTTACCAATAGGAGAAAGTCTGGCCAGAGGGAAACAAAGTACATTAGGAACTCTCTATACTTTCTGTTCAATTTTTCTGTAAATGTAAAACCATTCTGAGAAATAAAGACTATCAATAATAATTTAAAAAAAAATCAAGAAAATCTAAACAAATAGAGGCCTATACCATGTTCATGGATTGTAAGACTCAATATCGTTAAGGTGGCAATTCTGCAAAAATTGACCTATAAATTGAACACAATTTCAACTAAAAACAGCATTATTTTTATAGAAATTCACAAATGGGCATGAAAGTTTATATAGAAATGCAAAAAAACTAGACGATTCAAAAGAATTCTGGAGGAGAATAATAACATTGAAGGACTTGTAATTCTTGATTTCAAGACTAGTTGCAAAGCTAGAACAATGTTTTGTTTGCAAACAATGAGGATGGGCAGGATTGTGTTCAAGGCCTGAAGTTGTATCTGTCTACTTTAAGCTCAGAGTTGATGCAGACTCAGGGGAATTCTGCCTGAAGTGAAGGAAGGCAGAAGGAGCACATTCCTTTTGGATTGTGGTTCTTGTATCAAATAGCACAGAATTAATAGGAACTGAGAAACACTCAATAATTGGACTATGTAGGTCTGGAGATATTTTCAGTGAGCATCATGAATGTCAGCTGCTAACACTCTAGCAGGATTCTTAATCTTCTTTCCATCCCTCATGTCATTTCATAAGTCTCCTAAGATCTCCTTCCTCTCAGGCAGGCCCTGTTCTGAGGAAGAGACCTAACTCCTCCAACTTCCCTGCTACTTGGGTGTGCCCTGATACTTCCAACCTCGCTGGAAGCGTCACAGAGACATGGGGTGAAGCTGGGTGGAGGGAAGCAATACATAGAGCATGGGGTGTGACTTCAGAGGCCAGATTTTACTGGCTTTTACAGAGGTTTCAGATTTTACTCTGTTACGGTTTTTAATCTTCACAGCCTCTCATCATTAGGTTTCTTTTTTTCCATCTGGAAATTGAGGGAATTGGACCAAATGACTAGGAAATCAACTCTAATGTTCTAGGGTTCTGTGATTCTATGGATAATTGAAGTGACAAAACCAAATTATAAATGCTATTTCATCAGCACTGCTGAAACTGTACAAGCCACACCTCACTATCTTGGCTGACCTTAAAAACACCTTGTTACAACTTGATAGAGATGCTTGAAGAAATTCCGAGCTGCATCTTACCTCTAACTGACAATAAAGTGCTGTTCTCTGACTCTGAAGATTCCATGGTAAAGAGTCATCTGTTTTCTCTGTGGTCATATCACTTTCAGAAGTATCTAAGGTGATATTTTTAATGGTGGCATTTGAAGGTCAACATTTTCTGTGCTTTCTAATTCATTATTTTTATATCATTCTTTATATTCTTCACAGATCTAATCCTCATATTAAATATGGCAGAGGGGTAGGGCTAATATTTTTAATCCTCACTCATACACTGAAATTTAGATTAAGTGAAGGGACTCTGGGTCATACATCTAGCTATCTAGCATGTAAATAAAGTCCATGAAGGCAGTAATTCTGGTACGGGGAGGGAGGCAAGGGAGTCTGTTTTTTTTTTTTTAAGATTTTATTTATTTATTTGAGAGAGAGAATGAGAGACAGAGAGCATGAGAAGGAGGAAGGCCAGAGAGAGAAGCAGACTCCCCACCGAGCAGGGAGCCCGATGCGGGACTCGATCCAGGGACTCCAGGATCATGACCTGAGCCGAAGGCAGTCGCTTAACCAACTGAGCCACCCAGGCGCCCCAAGGGAGTCTGTTTTATTCACTGAAGTTTTCACGGTGCCTAGAACTGTGCCTGACAGAGTAGATTTTTAATAAACATTTGTTGAATGAATAAATGAATGAATGAATCTGATTAGTGACAGAGCTGGGTCTAGAATTCTCTAAACCCTCAGCCATTGCTCCCTTAGTACTGACAAGAGTTGTTCTCTGTCCTCATGCCCCCCACCCCCCATTTTCCTGTCTTTTCTGAATGCAACTGTTGTCAGGTTTGTGGAAGCAAGGCCAGTGAGCCTTCTCCACGGAGGGGTAACGGGAACCCTCGGCTCACAGAGGACAGAGGAAGGAAAGGAGGGCATTTATGGGGGACACCCCCCAATTCCCCCAGGAGTCAGAGAAGAAGGTCCGCTGGGTGCCTCTGTCCCGAGGGCGCTGGTCTCACTCTGGCGGCGGCGGTGGCAGCGGTGGCGACGGAGGGGGAATTCTCTGGAGCCCCGTGTGGCCGGGGCTTGGCAGGCTCCCGCGGCTGTCACTCTCGCGGCCCCCGCCGGGCGGCGGGCTGGCTGCGGCAGGAGGCGGGGCGGCCGCGCTCCCCGTTCCGGGACACCGCATCGGGGGCACAGCCGAGCGGCCGGCTGGAGGCCGCATGGGGAGGCGGGGCCGGCGCGGGGAGGCGGGGCCGGCGCGGGGAGGCGGGGCCGGCGCGGGGAGGCGGGGCCGGCGCGGGGAGGCGGGGCCGGCGCGGGGAGGAGGCTTGGGGAGCCCGGGCCAGGGCGGCGCTCAGACTGGGCCAGGCGCTCGGGCTGCGCGGGCTCTCAGCGGCCGCGGGGCAGCGGCAGCATCCTCCTCCTCCTCCTCCTCGCTTCCTTTTCTTTCCTTCAGCTTCTTTCTCTTCTCCTCCTCCTTCTCCTCCTTCCCCTGCCCCGTCTCCCCTTCTTCTCCGGAGGGCACAGTCCTCAGGTCCGTGAGCGCAGGCAGCGGCCACCGTGGGTTGCATCCAGTACAGGTAAGAGAGCCGTCCCCACCTCTGGTTCTGTATAGGACGCCGTTCCTTTCTCTGCTCGGCTCTCTGCTTGGAGGGAGTCTCAGCCAGGAAACGGGTGGGAATGGGGAGGGGGCTCTCTCGTCGTCCCTGCTGCCTTGGAAGCCGGCACAGGTTGGCCGGTCATCCCGTCTCCCACCTGGCGGCAGCTTCAGGCCCGACCTCCCCAGGTGTCACCACGGAGCAGGGGAATGGGTGCTGCTGCTACCTGGGCTCTAGATTTGTAGAAGCGTGTGTGACCTTGTTAGGTACCACTTTGAAACCCCGGGAACTTAGGATATCCATACTGAGAGCTAATATTACCTGAGCTGTAGAAAGGCGAGGAGTGGGTTATACAAAGATAAGGGGGGGGGGGGGGGAAGAATTCGAGGTGGAGAATTTGGGTTTTTTGTCCATCTAGCTGCAGGGAACTGCACACGGAAGGAGTTAGGGAAGCCTTGTCAATGGGAAGTCATTTTCCTTGTAATTCTTCCAGAAACAGCTGGAAGGGGAAGATTGATGAATAGAATTTTAGGAAAATGAAAAATCAATGTCTGGTCGTGTTGGAGGGCGGGACACGAAAAAATGTCTGGATGAGCTTGAAGCTTCACACAAGTCTTTCTGTTTCAAGTGATGGAGGGTGGGAAACCTCTACCTACAGTCCATCTATTCTTTTTCTTTTTAAAGGCTTTTGGGGGCCCGCATTGCCGAGTTTCGTCCTTCCCCAACCTAGTCTTTTGTTTAAGGATGGAAATTTCAAGGAGGAGTGTATGAAAGGAGCCAGGAGTGGGGAGGTGTTGTGTTTGGGTGTGTGTAGGGGAGGGGACGGGGTAGTAAAGCAGATGGGGTCAGAAAAAAAGCATCTTTGAAAACTGAAATTGATGTTATATTGCCTGGCGTCAAGGCTTCAGGATTTTTGTTGGAAAATAAAAAGCTTTCATTAGCAACAAGCCCGTTTATAACAATCGCTGTGTGCCATCTGCTGTAAGCCCTTAGCATAATGCTTCCAGGATATAGACATTTAAAACTGACACAATGTGAAGGGGTTTTGTTTATATGCATACACGTACATACTCATGCACATGTGTGCACTTGGGCACATCACACACACACATGTGCGTATATAAGACACTATATACATAATATTGCAAAAGGGAGTAGCTACTTAAAAGACACATCTTTTTAAATTTATCCTTGAGGGTTTGGGGATTATGGTGTGAATGAAATCTATAGTGCAAAACAAAAAATATTGTTGGGTGATATATAATTTTGAATGTGAGGCCGAAGGATTAATGGATGTTGGCAGGGAACTAACTCAAATGTTAAAGGTATAATTTATTTTAAAATGGTTGATCCAGGAGAGGAAATGACTGCAAACTGAAATTGAGGTTTGCAGCCGCAGTGAGGCGATGGAGAACAAAGCCTTTTATGTGAGCTACATTATGCAAAATGTCCCATGCTTGAGCTTCAGGTACCAGCCCAGTATAAAGCGTAGCTCGGTCACCCTGTCATTTCACTCTGGGTGATTATATTTTTTTGGCAGTGAAAATAGATTAAATAAATAAAAGCCCTTTAGAATGCCCAAGAGGAAGATTATAGCCTTTCACCTGAATGTGACACAAAACACCCATTTAACTGGGCAATAGGTGTATTTTGGTAGAAATCTTCGTGAATTTGTAAATCCTGGGTGTTTCAATCAACCTTCTCCCCTTTATGCACAGAAAGCATCCTCCCTCCAAGGAAAGGTAAATGGCATTTTTTCTTTCAATAAAGAATATTATATTTCTGTGTGTATTTTAACATTGATTTTCTGGCAATTGTATTTGATTATCATAGGTTTACATCTGTATTCATGATTTGTGTGTTATCAGAGCTGTTGTGCCTTTAAGATCATTGGTACAGGCTCCTTATCTGCTCATGATTTACTTAATTTTAATTTGTAGTATTTCACAGTTTGCTGTAGTACTATTTAATTTCCAAAAGTTTTAAAAAATTTCACATGTAAGTAGAAAATTGTCTAAAATACATCTGGAGATCTAAACAATTTAAAAATTGAGCTTCCTTTAAACATTTTCTGATTATATTAGTTTTCATTTTCTTTGTGTCTCTCCTCTCTTATCCGCCCCCCCCCCCCTTCTTGTCACATAATTTGTTTCTTTCTGGCTGTCTGTGCTGCTTTAAGCTTCTAGTTGTGTCTAGACTACCAAAAGCAGAGATATTGTCGCAGGAATTTTGAATGTAGGATTTGTTCATTCTCCGCAGCAACTCTCTCTCAGGATGACTTGTTTACAGCACCTTCTCAGGGAGGAGAAAGAGAAAGAATGTGCTGAGAGAGCATGACCCAGTGAAACTGGCACAACCATTACCTCATCATAGTAGCTACTTCAGATTCATTGAGAGAGCAGCAGATCGGTGGAAACCAAACACCGAGAGCACACCCATCTCTAGGCAGAAGTCCTTCTTTTTTTTTTTTTTTTAAAGATTTTATTTATTTATTTGAAAGAGAATGAGAGACAGAGCGCATGAGAGGGAGGAGGGTCAGAGGGAGAAGCAGACTCCCTGCCGAGCAGGGAGCCCGACGCGGGATTCGATCCCGGGACTCCAGGATCATGACCTGAGCTGAAGGCAGTCTCCCAACCAACTGAGCCACCCAGGCGCCCCAGAAGTCCTTCTCTTCCCATAGCAGCCTCTACTAATTTTGCTTTGCTGAGGTTAAAGGGATATTTTCTCTTTTAAGTATTTCTTTTCAGGGATCTTGAACTTGGACAAAAATATGCAGCCAGCAATGAAACTTGGCACAGAATCTAAGCCTGAAGGAACTATTTCATTCCTTTAACACTTTTGGCTTAACTCAATTTGTAAATTTTCTAAACATCAGAAGGGAGAAGGAAGAAAAATATTTGTAACTGTATTTTTGCATGTTTTCTTATGACACACATATTTTGTGTTGAATTTTACTGGCAGCTGGATGATAGGCTGGACTGCTGTGCTTTTGAGAACTACCGTCATGCTGTTGGGCTTGAAAATTAAATAGTTATTATGTTTGTTTAGATGTATACATAATAATGTGTGCATCCCTAAATTATTCATCAATATCCTTGGGAGACAGACCATATGAAACCAGCATGGGGATTTTAGTATTCAAGTTGATTATTCTGATTAATGAAGTCTTTTCAATTCTTAATTTCCTTATGACAGATTAAGATAAAGAATCTGAAATAACAGTTATAGTAGATGACAACACTACACCCAGGTCAATACTATACTCCTTAATGCTAACAGTAGTCATTACGTAAGTCATTACTAGATGCATGAACCTGAAGATAACATTCTGAAACAGTCATAAGCTCTTTTGTCTCTGATACATGAGTTAAAGATGTTATTAAGCTCTTTGAATCCTATCTGATTCTTTTAGATATATCAGCTCTTTGCTACTTTAATTCTCTCTATGCCTTTATTATTGTCATTGTCTTGATCTACTCCTTCTACATCTCTTACATGGGCAGTATTTTGAGCATTTCACCAATTTTCTCCTCCCTTTACACCATTTATCTCACATTTGAATATTAGACTTCTCTATTACTATTAGTAGTATTCCTTAATAGTATTACTCTCAGTACGAATTAGCTTTTAGGAAAACATTGATTCCTACTTATTTATTTTTCACCTATATGTCACCAATTAGAAATATCATACTGGAGGCTATGTAATGAGATACCAAAAAAATAGAAGACATGGTCCCTGAGTTTAAGAAATTTACAAATAAAGTTCGAAGGATTTATTTCTTTCATAAGAGATGACATTCAATTGAGTAGCAGTTGTATTAGAGATATGACACAGAGAGCAAGGGACTGCATTTGGACAGAGGCGATGTCCCAGCATCTTAAAGACAAGCTGTTATACATCAGTTATATAAATACCCCAATGTATACCTAGCTTCTTTATTCCATATATATTTACATATTTTTAATTAGGGAATGATAAAACATAATTCTTTGTGTGTGCGTGTATGTGTATATGCAACATAATGCAAATACTAATAGCCCCTCAAATACTCCCATCAATCAGCTGTAGAAAGTCATGTCTTTAAATGCTGTACAGCACATGAAAATTCAAATTCATAGTTTTCTGAGAAACAACTTTGGATATTCTCAAGGAATTATCAGTCTCAGGAATTGATTCCAGGCCTCAAAAGCGGTTAAAGATCTATGAAGTCAGAAGTGGTAGACAGAGAACCAAAATCAAGGGGCAGGGTCTGTGGGAAAGTTTGCGTGGGTGGATTGCAGTAGAGGAGACGAAGATCAAAAGCGAGTACTCAGTTGTTAATAGTTGTCGATTCAGGATGGAGAAGAGCCTGTGTCAAAGTGGGTGGAGAAATAAGAAATCTGTTTTGTTTTTCTACCGCCTCATAATATTTTGTTCATATCCCTCCCTGTCACTACTTTGAACTAAGGCTGTAGGTGTTTCCCTGTAAAAATTTATAAAGGATGCTTCTTAGAAGCAATTCTGTAGTGAATCAAAAATTTTAGAACAATGTGAACACAATTAATTGACTTTTTATGGAAAACACTTGGAATCTAATCTTTGAACTTAATCTTTCCTGTTCAAGAGAAATAAGCTTTCCTTTGAGTGATAGTATTTTAACTGTGATACTTTATACTTATACATTTTAATGAAATTCTGTGAGAATTTAGACAAAATAAAGAGCTCAGGATTTCCTCTTTCAGTTGGTTAACATATTAACTTATATATTAACTTATATTAACTTATATACTGTGGGCTTTGGGGAGAGTTGTTTTCCATTAAAGCACACAAGAGGTGGCAAATTTCTTTTTCTTTTTTTTTTTTTTTTGCTTTTTGTTATGTTAATAAGTCTTTTAGAGAAAATAATTTTACTTATAAGGTCACACAGCTTGACTTTCCCCTTCTTTCTTTTCCTTTTTCCTTCCTTCTCCCCCCATTCCTTTCTTTTCTTCTTTCCTTTCTTTGCTCCTTCTTTTCAATTTGTGTTAGCGAAAATCATTGATCTTTAGAAAATGCAAATACTGTATATATAGCCTGCTATTTTTATTGAAATTTATTTCCCATTACACCTATATTTCTCATTTGACATGCAGTAGTTTTATGCTGCCTTCTCTCCCTCCTCAGCACTCCATCCCTATCTTGGCTCTTTCTTTGATCTTGCCTTTTATATCCTCTAGCCTTGAATAATCTTTTCCTTGGATATCAGTCTTTGATCATGTTTTCCTTCCTCTAGAAGGCCTTTCTGAATCAGGAAGAAAAGTTACTACCTTGTTTCTTCTCATGATTTGAACCAAGTTTACCCAGGTTCCCTTATCTTAAATACACATGCTCATCCTAACTGTGTCCTCACCAACCTTCTTTAAATTAATTTTTTAAAAATCTGCAGGTAAAAATGGTACATCTTGTTTCCAAAATGAAAAATTTGGTTAACCAACTGCTTTTTTTGTCATTTTTCTCACCTAACACCAAGTAAAATGGTTCAGCTATTTTCATAAATTAAATCGACTAGTAAAGTTACTATGTGTCAATCTGTTGTCTTCATTTTATGCTAGGTAACTAACTGCACAGATATACACCTAATATTTTGAGCACCAACTCAGTCAATGACCAATCAGAAAATATTGAACTAAATTAATTCAGTTTTATATAAAATATGTCTAATTACATTGCTCTGAACATCATTAGCCATCTTGAATCCATTTCAAAGTGATCATAAAACACAGTGCTTGAATATCCATGAGCACATTTCATTATTTTACTGTCTAGGTCTATTACATTTAAAGCAAACTCATAAGTAAATACACAAATTCTATTAATTTGAAGTCAACTAATCATGCTAATATCAACCTTTTACATTACTTTATTTAAGTGTTTATGGCTCTATAGTTGGCTACATTTTATTGTTGTAACAGTTGTAACAGTACTGTGTTGTATTGTTAATGGGTAACAGTGAAATTCTATAATGAATTGATATGAAAAAATGTTCTCAATTTTATTGTCTCAAAAGAACGATGCAGCATCACTTTCACTGACATTAAAGCAATTAAGTAATGCTCAGCTTTGAAGTTTTATTTTATTTAAGCATCATGCCTCTCAAAATTGTAATTGAGTCTTTCCGTAAGTGTATGCATGTTTTTGGCAGAACAGTATTTGAAACAATATGCTGCTTACTTTTTGTTGGTGTTTGTATGAGATGCCATATTCTTTTGGCCCGTTTTAAAAACAAGCAAAAAAGTTGTAGGATTCAGTTATGCGTTCTTTTTATATTAATGTTATTAAGTATAGCTAAGACAAGATCTCATTCATTAATTTACTGCACATACTTATTTATTGTTTGAAAAAAGTTTGCAATCTGGAGCATACAATTTCCTTCTTCAGTGGACAGTAATATGGAGTCATAGTACATGTAGCAACTCATGATCACATAACATTTATTTGCCTTGTGTTTCACAAAGAGTTAGTGTGGGGGTATTTGTGTGTATGTGTATGGTCTTCTAAGACAGCCTTTTATAAGTATACCACTTTTCATAGTTGAAACAAATTATTTTGCAATCAGTTGACTTAAAGAAAATTAAAAACTATACTATGATGTCCCGCATGAGAACATTTGATATTAAATACAATTTTATAAGAAAAACAATGTTATGGGGGCCTCTGGGTGGCTCAGTCAGTTAAGCATCTGCCTTCAGCTCTGGTCATGATCTCAGGGTCCTGGGATGGGGCCCTGCATCCAGGCTCCCTGCTCAGTGTGGCGTCTGCTTCTCCTTCTTCTGCCCACCCCCCCACATGTGCTCTGTCTCTCAAATAAATAAATAAAATATTTTTTTAAAAAAAAGAAAAACAGTGTTATGGGTGTTCATTAATAAAATCAGATTGGATGAATTTCAACCTATTTGTATACTTTTCTGTTTAGAGATAAGTCCAGATTCCATTGTCCATTATTGAAATCAAATGATAAAACTAAATATTGTGCTCAAAATAAAAACACCTCTGTTTTGATCAAAACATCCTAAATTGAAATATTGGGCACTTAAGTTTATCTTTTAAGAGGTGAGGGTGGCATGCAAAATGCAGTTTATCTTCACTGAAACAGCAGAAGCCAGAGTTGATAGAACTTTAGAAATTTTACTGCCAAGAAGGGATTAAGAAAGCACTAAGCATCCTGCTGAAAGCCAAATCTCTTCTAAAACAAAGTGAGTGTGGTCTAGGGTTTATTTAAATGGGCTTTGGCCATTGTTTCTCAAACTAAATCTTGCCTCATTCATAGATTACATGATGGAAATTATTATAGACTACTGAGTGGCCTTTGGTGAAATTGAGGTTTTGTGGTGTGTGTGTGTGTGTGTGTGTTTTAAAAATTCTTATTTATTTCAGGTTCAGACACCAGTTCCATGATTTTCATTCCTTTTGTTTTGAATAGGACCTGAGGGTGGTCACTATCAAAATTAGAATTTATGAAAACTGCACAACCCTGGACAGTCTCACTGCCTTATATCAGCCCCTTCTTAAAGACTACAGCAGGGTATGTGATAAGAATCCAAAGTTTTCCATTAAAAAGTTGGTATTGCAAATGAGTGAACTGATTTTTGAGTTTTAATAAAATCTTTTTCTTGTGCTTCTAATATATTTATAGTCTATATAAACAGAGTAGCTCTTTGTAACCCTATTAATTAGTGGCTCAGAGGATTATGTGCTTACACAGCTGGAAACATGAAATGTCATTAATTGTATTCTTTCCTTGTGTGCCTCTGCCCCCTTGTGGAAGGGCTATTTGGACATTCTTTCTTGAGACTTGCTAATTATATACGAGTTAGATGATGTTTGAAGGGAAAGAGGGACTGTGGAGCATGTGGTGTGAACGTCTGAGGTACATATCAATAAACCAGGCCACGGGGAGGGGGGCTGTTAAGCGGCTTACTCAAGAAGACTCTGGCGTTCCGGCTTCCAGCTCTGTGCTCATGGAGGGTGCCATCAAGTGCTGTTCCACTCTGACTCTCCATTTCCAATTCTGATCATATTACTGTTTTCTGAGCTGAGGGCTTAGGGGACGTGACAGTCATACCTGCCCAACCTTGTGACTCCACGGTGACTTTCCCATGGACCCAAAAGGGGGAGGGACCTGGAATTCTAAGGCCGTTCCCACCAGCTCCATGCCAGCCCCACTTCTGAAAATGGTGAGACTGAACTGATCCAGGAAAACACTGACAGGGTTCCTGCCCAGGGCCACGCCTGCGGTTTGGAGCTCTTAAAACCGAAGTTCACCTTCTCTGGGGATGTGTGCTCAGACTCAAGGTACTTGGAAAGCCAGGGAGCTTTTCTCCGAGCTTGAACTATACATGCTGGTGCCTCCAGATTGCTGGAGACTGTGTTTAAACTTGGCTCCGTGTACAAGGGGAATCCAACAAAAATAGTCAGACTGAAACTTTTTTCTGACCTCTCGCAACATGAAATTTTCTCAAAAATAGCTTTCCTTTTGTGTTTCCCCCAGCCTTAGTATTTTTAGCTGAGAGGAAGTGAGCTAGAAAGGCTGCGGGCCTCTTACTTTCTTACTCTTGTATGTCTTCCTATTTCTCTGTCTCTGGTGCTCCATCCCTCTTATTTTTCAC
Source organism: Mirounga angustirostris (assembly GCF_029215605.1). Classification (NCBI taxonomy): domain Eukaryota; kingdom Metazoa; phylum Chordata; class Mammalia; order Carnivora; family Phocidae; genus Mirounga; species Mirounga angustirostris. Next base: position 168,683,219 of record NW_026991711.1, read on the forward strand.
TTCTTCCAAGGAGACAGCAAATTAAATGAGAATTAGGTGTTGCTATGGTTACTGTGTTCCGTAGAGCTTCACCTGTACCCACGCTGCTTAGGCATTGTAAAGTCTTAAGTTGACAAATATTTGAAAGGCATGAAAAGCATCTTGGAGGAAAGAAATTAAGCAGAAACCATGCTTAAATATTTAAAGAGAAACATATTCCTAGTCACTGAAAACTGAAATGATATCACTACCTAGGGAGTGAAGGAATTCTAATGTTACCCTTCTGCTAGAGAATGTTAGATAGTATGTCCTATTTCTCTAGATGAACATGTTCAACCACTCGTCAGAATTGGAGCGACTGTTTTATCACTGAGTAGATGTAAGAGAATTCCTTAAAATATTTTACATGCACATTTGTAAAAGACTGGGTTGTGCATATTGTCTTCCTCTAAAGTATTTTTATTTTGAGCCATAAATACAGAAAAAGTCATCTTAACTGCACACTAGGAATCTACACTTTATGAAGGCAAATTTTTAAAAATAAGATGTTCTATGCTCTTCTTCTTGTGGTTTATTGAATTTAATAATCTGAAAATAAACATGCCCTCTAAGAAATTAAAATAATACCTTTTAGTGAATGATATTCTTCCTTGGGAAGGATTCACTGTCTGTCTTTCTTCCGCTTAAATATCAGGCTGGTGAGCCATAGGTATTTCTAATATTATGGCCCATAAATCATTCATTTATTTATTTAACAGATGGTTATTGGATCTCTAATATGCAGCAGGAATTTTTCTGAATGTGTGGGGTATTGGGACATGCCATACAAATTCCCACCCTCATGGAGTTTATATTCTAATAACAAGAGACAGAAACTAATGAATGAATAAATAAATGAACATTTGAAACATGAAGAACTGCTACAAGGAAGAGGAAACAAAAACATACGATAGAGCTTATTTGGGATGAGATGGGCTGCCTCTGGAGACTCAAGTAATGAGAAGTAGTCAGCCATGGGAGTATGGGGAAAGAGGGGGTGTAGCAAGAATTTTCAAGCCGTGGAAACAGCATAAAAACAGCTTAAAAGCAGGAAGAAGCCTGGCGTATTTGCGAAACAAATACAAGGCCCATGGCACTGGAGTCTAATGAACATGGTAAAGGATTGTAGGAGAGGAGATCAGCAGAAGGCAAGTACCACACCACACAGGTCCTCGTGACCATGATTAGGGGTTTTTGACTTTTACTGGACGTGTGGTGCATTCTAATTTTTAAGGTAGTAGAAGCAGAGTTTTTTGAGAATCTCATAAAAGCTTTCAAAGATTAATTATATTTTTTAAATCCCTGTAGACATATCTGTATCTTATTCACTAATGTGTTAAGTCACAAGAGAGAAATGATTTAGAAAGTCAGAAATCAATGGTGGGGCTAAAATCAGGCTTATGTTAACCTGGTCTAATATAATGGTCTAAACACAGGTACCCCAAATTGTGTCATTATCTTTAGATACTGGGAAATTACATGTGTAAGTAATTTTAACCCCTTGTTGCCTTTTTGTACCCAAAACTAACCTTTAAAAAGCAAACCTGAACAGAAAAGTACAGATACATATTTGAGAAAAGCAGTCACAAAAATCATTCCAGTCTCAATATGGTTGTGTTCTTTGGCTATTTCCCCACAGCAGCTTTAGTTTCTCCACAGCAGCTTTAGTGGTAGACAAGGCCAGGTGCCAAGCAACAACCAACATGGTACTGAAATTTATAAATAAATTAAATAGCAGAGTAACACATATTTTACTTCTTGGAGGCAGTGGTTTAAATCTGAGAATTTAGTAGGTGAGCTGATCCAATTTCATGATGATCTTGGGTCACCTGTGAGATTAATGATCATGCATATATTGCTTATACTAAAATATTTAATGTTCTTGTCGGATATTTGTAGACCTAGTGTAATGATCTATTGAACTTAGCATTAAACACAAGTCTGTCAGACATTTGATTGATTTTACTTCTGGCATACTTCAAGACTGTTTACTTTTTTTCTAGGCATTCCTCAGTAGAAAGCAGAACTATTAAATTTTTTTTTTTATTCCTTCATGTAATGTTATTTACAGGACATTCTCAGTATGTCACACAATGTAGGATAAATTAGTGTTTTTATTTTATAGTGAAGAATTGAATTAATGTTGATTTTTCATTCTTTCCTTGACTCCATTTTGCTTTGTTTTTAGGATTAATTAAATCATGATGTAAATTGCTTTAATCTGGAACCATATGATAGAGTGATATATCTATGTTCCAGATTTGCAGTTACTCAGGTTAAATATTAAAAGTATGAATAACAAACCGAGAAATAATTCTGATATATATTCAACTAAATAGTGTTCTTGGAATTTTATTCAAATGTGGGCTTTTTAATATTGAGATATCACTAACCATCAAATAAAAAGGAAAATGTTATTTTAAAGGATTGATGATCAGGCTTTAAAAAGAAACAGTAATTTTCTTCTAAACGTACAACCATGCTTATGCTACAGAATATAAAATATATAGCATATTGCTCTCCTCTAATTGACATTGACTAGAAATGCAAGACATAAAACTAAGAAAGAATATAACCCACAATAAGATAAATGATAAAGAATAGTATGGCCTATAAATGATATGCAAAGTCAGAGGAGGGAGATATAGCACCATATGTAGAAGCTAAAGATTTCATGTGGGAAGCAGAATGTGGAGTGGGGCTGCCTAAGTGGCTGGGTTTGGAAGAGTGCCCAGATAGGACGGTAGTAAAAGCAAAGGCACTGAGACGACAGTGAGCAAAGTAAACCAGATTGCCTGCAATGGAGGACTCCTTTTGGAGAAGAGTGGGATTGGAAGGTAGTCTTGGATTTGTAGAGGTCCTTAAACACTGGGTTTAGTAGGAGTTTTGGTTTTATCATAAGGCCATTAGAGTGAAGGGTTTGGAAATCAGGATTTTGATTTCTGGGGAGTGGTATGAGGAATGTGCTATCTAAGATCAGCAAAACAAATTTGAGAGGATAGAGTGGCAGGTTTAGAATTTCTACATATGGCATAGCATAGGGACACCGACCTATTTAGAGTGTAAGACCAAGGGATTTGTTTGGGAGCTATGGTTTCAGACATTTTCATGAACCATTGAGAAAATATCAATACCAATAAATGGAAGTAGACGATGATGATAGAGATGGAGTAAGGAATCCCAGCCCTTTGACATCTTCCAGAAGACAGGTTTGAGGAAGCCAAACGAGTTAGAAACCATGTAGAACTGTAGTCAGTAAGTAATATGAGCGTCTATTGGGGTTATGTCACGTGCATAAAAAGTACGTATTTTAAAAGGACAGTGGCTTTGGAAAACAGCAAAGAAATAAGGACAAATTTCAATACAACTCCTCTGATTTCTAGGCTATATTGAAAATGGACTGCATGACTTCAGAAATTAATACAGGAAACTGATATTGAAAATCAATGAAACGTGTGTATATCTAAACAGATTTTTTCTAAATACTACAAAAACATTTTTGCTCTTTTTTCTGATTTTAAATATTTGCATTCTAAAAATGTTTAATATCTCTGTAACTACTATCGTATGGTAGGGTTGGCAAGCTATTCTGTGAAGGGTCAGATAGAAAACCTTAAGACTTTGTAGGTCACATCCACTCTCTCTTGGCGATTACTCAGCTCTGTTGTGGTAGCAAGAAAACAGCCATAAACAATATGTGAACAAATGGGTATTGAAGTGTTCCAATTAAACTTTATTTACGAATAAAGGTGATAGGCCCATTTGACCTATGGACTGTAGCTTACCAACTCCTGGCATATACTGTCCTGTTAGAACATGAATCTAGAAAATGTCTTTGAAATTAGGTAATCACACTTTTAAAAGAGGTCACAAATACATGAAAACTATCTAAGGACAATAGTTGCATATTTCCCTTTATGAAGCCCCATGGGAAGAACTTTTAGATTTCTCTCAAGTCAGAACATAGTAGAACCTGTAGACCCTAAACCACTGGACTAGCTTCATCATATGGCCACATGTTGTGTATACATTTCTTTTTTTCTTGGCCTCTAGTAACCTCAGAATAAAATTGTGTGCCATTTCCAATAACTCTTAGGTACTTATACATTTCACATACTAACTCTTCTATGATTTTTCTTTTTTTTTTTTAAGATTTAATTTATTTACTTGAGAGAGAGAATGAGAGAGAGAGAGAGCATGAGAGGGGGAGGGTCAGAGGGAGAAGCAGACTCCCCACTGAGCAGGGAGCCCGATGTGGGACTCGATCCCGGGACTCCAGGATCATGACCTGAGCCGAAGGCAGTCGCTTAACCAACTGAGCCACCCAGGTGCCCTATGATTTATTTTCTTACTAATGATTTCCTTTTGTCCTTATCTTTTGAGTCCTTTTTTAAAACAAGGCCAGGTATAAATAAGGCTATTTTCTATATTTTCATGAGAGAGCCACTTTTTTTTTTTAATTTTATTATGTTATGTTAGTCACCATACAATACATTATTGGTTTTTTTTCCATGTTATTCCTTATGTTCCACAAATAAGTGAAACCATATGATAATTGACTTTCTCTGCTTGACTTATTTCACTTAGCATAATCTCCAGTCCCATCCATGTTGTTATAAAAGTTGGGTATTCATCTTTTCTGATGGCTGAGTAATATTCCATTGTATATATGGACCACATCTTCTTTATCCATTCATCTGTTGAAAGGCATCTCGGCTCTTTCCACAGTTTGGCTATTGTGGACATTGCTGCTATGAACATTGGGGTGCATCTGGCCCTTCTTTTCACTACATCTGTGTCTTTGGGGTAAATACCCAGTAGTGCAATTGCTGGGTCATAGGGTAGAGAGAGCCACTTTTAATTAAATGTGTGCCTATAGTATTCTTACTTTCCAGAAGTGAAGGTGGTATGGCATTTCAATCATGTTTGCTATTAAATTAGGACAGATGGCATTGCTCTTGTTATTCAGTTTCGATAACTGAAATCATTTTCTCACACATAAACTGTAACTTTTGTGTGTATCTGATATTAGGGGACATTTATTGAATCTATTACCCTCACATTAAAAAAAATGGGATGGTTTGTTGTTTCTGAACCTTTCACTATGTCTGTGTTCACAAATGCCTTTCAAATGATTTTTCAACCTTTAGAACTCAAGTGATCCTGGCAGGAAGCTGCTAAAACCCAAATATTTTCTCTCTTTATGATGAGTGCGTGACCATGGAAATATTCTGGGGATGAGAATTCAGATATTTAAATATTGTTCTCTTTCTCTCCAAAATGGTGCATGAGGTGCAAATTGAAATCTGGGACTCACGGTATAAGAAACTACAAGTTTTAGGGCGCCTGGGTGGCTCAGTTGGTTAAGCGACTGCCTTCAGCTCGGGTCATGATCCTGGAGTCCCGGGATCGAGTCCCACGTCGGGCTCCCTGCTCAGCAGGGAGTCTGCCTCTCTCTCTGACCCTCCCCCCCTCATGCTCTCTATCTCATTCTCTCTCTCAAATAAATAAATAAAATCTTTAAAAAAAAAAAAAAGAAACTACAAGTTTTAATTTTTTGTTTTACATGCTCTTCATGTGAAATGATACCATTGTCTTCTGATTTTAATAATAGGTCTTATTAATACATTGGAATTAAATAGTTGGACAAATTTTGCCTGTCCCATTAAACTAATAGTGAGATGTTTTTGTTCGACTCTTCTAGAAATGGACAAGAGAGCTCTTCATGTGACCATTAGCCTGAAAAAAAAAAAGTGTTATCAGTTAGGTGCAACTTGGTAATGATTCTCTGATCTACCCAAGGAGAGTGCCGTAGGAAATGCCAGTGTGTACCTATGTCCACACACAGGTCGTAGTTAACACTGAAACAGTATTTTGAATTTGGGATAACTATGTTATACAATTAGTTATAATATAATCTAATAGTAGAACAAGAACTGACACCTTGCTGGAAAAATTTATACCAAATTCAATGAGAATTTCACTTTATAGTTAAAATGTAATTTGCTGAGTTTTATTCTATCAATACTTAAATTAATAACATTTAAAAGTTAAACACTTGAATTATACATCGAAATGTACATGTATCATTATGTACATTGACTCATCATAAAAATTTTTCTCCATGTCTGAAGTGATGAGAGAGGATAAAATGGAGAACAGAAAGTAGAATCATATGGCGATCACTCCAGCTTTACTTTGCGTTGTTATTTCTTCAAGCCCACATTGCTACTCTTTCATTTGTCATTGGTAGGACTACACACCTGATTACCTAATTCCACAACTATGTGTGATTGCCACATTTATTAATACCTATACTCCTTTGAGCAAGTTGCTTAATGTGTGTGTGTGTGTGTGTGTAAGATTTATAAAGGGCAACTTGTCTTAGCATAGACTCATAAGGGAAGTGCCCTCCAAAAAAATCTACAACCACCTTGGCCCTTGTCTCATTATCTTTAAAATGAGGATGGCTGCCAAAGATCTTGCAAGTTTTTGTTTTGTTTTGTTTTTACATCTAAGAATCTGGAAGTCAAATTAGAGCTGACTTTAGGACAACGATGTTTTGTTCCTCAGGAAGTAAAACAGGGTGAACAAAATGCTCTACATGCCACAATTACAGTTCCAAAGAAAAAGGCAATGACAAAGTTACCATATATTAGACATGTCTGTCATCCACTGGTTATATCAGCCATTCTTGAACAGCTGAAAATGAAGGAACTGTAGCCTTTTTTGGACATAAGTCTAAGCAGTTTACATTTTAAGTCAATATAAATCATGCCATGAGTTGATACTGGATTATACAACATGAAGAGACATGGGCATTGCACTGAATTTATTTGGAAGAGGCTGCAAATGAAAATAACCTTTTACAGACCCTTACTTATTTTATTGCTTGGTATAGTCGACACCATAACTTTTTCAGAATGAATCAACTTTCTATTGCATTGCACTTAGATTTATCTCTCTAGATCATTGTATGTAGGCTGTAAACATTTTCATAGAGTAGTTCACTTTTTAAGTATCTTCGAGAAATTCAGTAATCTCATTATTAGAATAGAGAATTTGGTATCTTAGTCACTATATAATTTTTATTTGCTTTTTTGTACAATACCTACAAGGTATCCCTACTGCCAAGAAAATTATGTGGATGAAGGGAGTGATCAACAAATATGTTTGAATGAATGAATGGTTTTAGAGAAAGTAGTTGAGAAATCCCCAAGAGCTTAATACAACTTACTTAGCACTATACCAAAAAGGAAATAATGGCTCTTTTTTTGGGTAGTAATATTTTAAGGAATTGACCCCATCCCCTCCCTTCAAAAGAAAAAAATCCATTTGTCTAAAATCTCAGTCTTTACCTTTGAAAGCATTATCACTCTGCACTCCTGTTGAGACCCTGGGAAAGTTACTGAGTCTCTGGGCCTCGGTTTTCTAATCACAAAATGAGGAGATGAATATAATTGTCTCCAAGATCACTTCACATTCTATGGTGAATTGGAAGGACATTGCATTAATTCCCACTTTTGCACAGATAGTTTGTCATGTTAGCTAGCTATTTGCCCAGCAAAGATTTCAGTGATTAAAGTGCTGTACACATAAGGTGTTTTTGTTTGTTTGTTTGTTTGTTTGTTTGTTTTAGGGAAAGCACAATGTCACTAAGGAAGGTTGGCGTTATGAGAACTATCCATTATGGGCACTTACTTTATATTCAGCAAATGCTTATTAAGAACCTGTTATGAGCCCCCTACTGTGATGAGTCATGTTAGCAGTATGAAGAAGAAAACAAGACTGCGTCCTTATTCTCCAGGAACTTACAGAGTAGGGGAAGGCAACCATGTCCCATCCTTTGGATAACTAAACAAGCTATAAATGAACACTTATCACATCCTTAATTTACCTGTTTAAAAGTACTTGGAGGAGGAAATGTGTATGTGTTGGCTTTAATAGGAACCAAGTCATAGTATGGTTATTTGTTAAAATGAGTGGTACAAATAATGTGAGCTGTTGGAAAGATGAGACTGAGACAAGGCTTTAGGAAAAGATAGATATGATTCTACACACCTGGCAGATATTTGCCCTCCTATAGCTGGTGTGCATTTAAAAAAAAAAAAAGAATTGTTTTTGAAAAAGTTATTTTGCAGTAGAAAGACAATAAAAATGTTTATTCACTAATATATATGGTACCTGTTTTATTTCTTTGTGTAGTAAGTCTTAATCCATCAAACTTATTATGAAAGGAATAGTTCTCATAACTCCTTTAAATTTTCTGTTAATTCTAGATGATCTATAAATATCCATTTAAATTCTCTGAGAATGGCTTCTGCGTCAGATGTAAGTCCTCTGGAAGACAAGATGCTTTGGAAAGGATGGAAAGGAGGAGGAGGTGTGCCCAAAGGATTTATTGTACCATTTTTCAAAGCAGAGGCCAGCTGTTGTGGAACTAGAATTAAAATGTAAATTATCAAAGGAGGATAATGAGAGCCATTCCTTTCAGACAATGCCCAGTGCAATCAGAGTAAGAAAAGGGTCTGGGGAAATTTTCTACTAAGCACAAGTCACGGATGATGAACAGAAAGGCTGGGAGGGAAGTGATTTACAAGAAACTGACTGGATACAACCCATGGATTGTCTAGTACTCTGGGCAGTTGAATTCATTGAGGAACAGACCTTCAGTTCTGCTGGGACTGAATCCAAATCACCATATAACTGCACAGAATTGAGGAAGTCACTACATTAGGACCATAGGAGGACTGTAAATTGAACCTCAGTGCTGGCATGAGTTGCATTTCGATTTATGTGGTTTTATGAATCAAAACAGAAATCTTTGCATACAATGCAACAGCCAGTGCCACAAGAGAACAAAATAGAAAGATTAAGCATGAGCTTGGTCAGGATTTTCTTTGTAAACCAGAGGACAAAAACCCATGAAAGTTTTCAAATCCAAGGATTTTCACAAATAAATTAGTTTTCGTTTTATTTTTTGTTCAAATCTAAGTACTTCAGAAAAGGTCTAAAGGGCTACATGTAAGTCATACAGGTATATGTCCATTTGAACTGACCTTCTAATCCTAATAGTTAATGTCACTGTTACTCAGACATCATGATTCTGTAATGAAGAAATCAAATGTCAATGAGGGAAAAAATGGGAAATATATTGACTTATATTTGGGTTTTACACAAACTGTAAGTGAGGGAGTAAAAGAACTTTAAACTGTAAGATTTTGGGGTATGGGGGCCTTATACATATTTTTATGACATAGTGATCAATAATTTTGTCTTTTATATAACCATAAAGTTTATATGGGCTAGTGAACAATTTCTGTAGTGTCCAAACAGCTAAAGGTCAGATCAAAGTTAATGCCTGAAATAATAAGGGGTTTGATTAGCAAATTACCAGCTTAAATTTTAGCACCTACCTCCCACCCCTTCCTGCCAACCCAGTGTTTTGTTTTGATCCATGACTCTTTTTCTATATGTACTCTTGCTGGTTGATCTGTTCCATTTTCAGAGCTTTAACAACCTCCTGTATTCTCACAACTCTCTAATCTGCTTGGGTTTCTTCTCTGGAGAGTCAGATTCATATACTCTACTTGGTAGCTCCACTTGGGTTCTGTGGGCACCGGAAACTCAGTATGTTCATAATGAAACTTATTTCAACATCCATCCGACATTCTTCTTAGAGTCCATGTTATAGGTAATGGGATTCTTCCAAGTCAGAAACCAAAGGTCGTCATCCTGGACTTCTAAAAATATTTCCTAAACGTATATTTCTTTCAATTTTTCCTCCTTTTCATCTTTACTCTCACTGAATTGGTTTTCCACCTTTCATCTATAATAGAGCAATTAATTTCCCTGCCTACAATCTTTTCCTATTAAATTCAGTCTTTATATGAACTAGAGTGATCTTTCTAAACTGTGTATCTAAGTAGATTACTCTTCTCTTTAAAATACTGAATCCATCCAATGAATCATGGAACACTACATCAAAAACTGATGATGTAATGTATGGTGATTAACATAACATAATAAAATAAAAAAATAAAAAAATAATAAAATAAAAATACTGAATCCATTGTCTTTTTAACAGAGACTCTAAAGCCATGCAAATCTCTAGATTCCCTATCTCTTCAATCTTATTGTCAGCCACTCCCTGCCTATGTTTTCGGCCATCCTTAGAACGGCCAAACTACTGTGGTTCTCTACATATTACTTACTATATTCTTCCCATTATAGTTTTTTTTTTTTTCTCCATGACTAACTGCTTTTCATCTTTCAAAACCAAATCAGTTTTTGTATTTCTCTTCCACTGGATATTTATGCTTCTTGAGGCAAGGAACTATTATATTCACCTTTGTAGACCCAGTAACTGGTAGAGTGCCTGCCATATACTACACTTAGTAATTATTTGTTGAACTAAGCAATGCCGGTTTATGATTGTATTTAGCTTTTGCTACTGATTGCTTAGATTAAGTGGGTGCTTGTCTACTACATTGAATTTCCATCCAGGGAGCTAACTTCAGTCAAATACTTTGGTGTACCAAGTAATTTTATCGTGCTTCTTGATCTGTGCTTCTAATCTGTTCAGCATCTACTCCCAAAGAGCACTTGTTTCATTTTTCCACCCAACCCTGGGTAAACTAAAGGCTCTGAGCCTCAGTTTCTCCACCCTAGATAGTTCCTTTTTCAAAGGGTTCTTAGGAGAATTAACTGTGACAGAGAGCCTTTGTGAAAATGGTGGCACAGAGTCAAGCGCAGCCCTGGAGCTCAATATTTAGTGATTTTTCAAAAAAAAAAAGAAGACTCTTAATGCTTTCTAAAATGTTAAACATCGCTATTGGAAAATAAGAATGTTTAACTGCTACTAGGAGAGAGGTGAGCTAAAATTCTCAGCTATTGAAGGACCATGCTATGGGTCCGCCTTTACACATTTGGCATGACTGAATTCTTTATGCTCAACAGACCTCCAAGAAAATTGAGTTTTAAGAATAAACCACTGAGGAAGAATTATTGGAACAATATCCTTTGTATAATAATTAACTATTTTATTTAAGTGACAATGATATTAGCATTTATAAGGTCAGTAAAGATCCTCATATGCTTGAAATTTATGTTGTTTTGCTTAGGTTAACTTAGTTTAATGGCAATAAATGATTTACCAAATAGATTAATCATTAAAACCAGCAAAGTAATCAGAAGTTTAGCATATCTGTCTCAAGTCAGTGCAGGAAATTAGGACCTCCTACTTTAAATCTTTCCTGGGGACTAAAATATTAAATTTATATGTCTATCACATTTAATATTTCTTATCTTTGCTCAAGGATTAATTATGTTGTTCAGTCTCAAGGAATAAAAAAATTAATAATTTATGCCTAAATGATATATAGTGAGTTTTTGCAATACTAATTAGTATCTTGTAATTAAAAGTCTTGGGTTAGGGGCGCCTGGGTGGCTCAGTCGTTAAGCGTCTGCCTTCGGCTCAGGTCATGATCCCAAGGGTCCTGGGATCGAGCCCCGCGTCGGGCTCCCTGTTCTGTGGGAAGCCTGCTTCTCTCTCTCCTGCTTCTCCCTCTCCCACTCCCCCTGCTTGTGTTCCCTCTCTCACTGTGTCTCTCTCTGTCAAATAAATAAATAAAAATCTTTAAAAAAAAAAAAAAAGTCTTGGGTTACATCTATATAGGGCTGTCAGGTCAAATATTAACATACATTCCAATTAAATCCAGCTGGTCAGTATTTTGTGTGAGGTATCAAAGCTATTGGTCTAAAATTAGAACTTGAACTGGGTTGATACTTTGAATCAAGATTTTGAGTAAATTTTTGGTTGCAGCTTCGCAAAATTACTTTACAATTGTTAGGGGAAAGTAGAAATTAAAGTATAATTCAAATCCCATTTAGTAACTTCTGGAGGGGTATGTGAGTTATTTATTTAACTCGGAATTTAATTATAATAACTTTTTCTTTTTTAAAATATTTTATTTATTTATTTGATAGAAAGAGACATAGCAAGAGAGGGAACATAAGCAGGGGGAGTGGGAGAGGGAGAAGGATGCGGGGCTCCATCCCGGGACCCTGGGATCATGACCTGAGCCGAAGGCAGACACTCAACGACTGAGCCTCCCAGGCGCCCCTATAATAACCGTTTTTCAAACTGAGTCATCATTGAGACTTGGCTTACTATTGAAATATTCTTTGAAGAAATGTGAAAAAAAACCCACTTGGTTTCTGTATTAAATTTTTTTTGATTGGGAGCAATTTTTAAAATAGTCTGTATTTAAATTTTAAAACATTTTGTAAAATTCCACACTTTCAAAAAAAATGTGTGGAATGTTACATTTAAAAAAGCGTAAGTCAAGATTATGTGATGATGAATGGATTCAGCTTTACCTTGAAGACATGGTTCATCATTTTAGTTTGAATATAATATTGTTTTTGCCTGATTCTCTAGTCAGTAAATCTCCCAGGAACTATTTAGTTTCAAAGCCTTTGGATTTAGAAAATAATATTCTGGACCCATTCAGATTTGGGTTTGTAATCTAAGGATATTTAGATTGTTATACCTAGTCACATAATATCTAGTTAGCTTACTTAAAAAATGGCTCCCATATTTAAGAAATTTTAAAAATTACTAATAAAAGCACAATCCCATTCTAACACATCTAATGGCAATAGGGATACTAATATCATTATTGTCTTTATGCTCTCAGGAGCGATGTTTATGATCACATTAAAAAAAGTGACTATGAGATGCACAATGTAAGTCTGCTTAGGCAATGATAGTAGAGAATATCACATGAAAATAAAGACTGTGTGTCATAGTCACTGTTCAGAATAGACTGACAGAGTGGTTTCACTGTTTGGGTTTTCTTAAAACCCTAAAGCTATGTGGCACAAGTTTTTCAGCAGAAATTGCGACACATTTAAAACATGTAGCTAAAAATGTGGGTGGGGCCAACACAAAAACTGGTGCTCGGGTTTCTTAAGCAAAAAGCAAAAATCACTCAGAACACAAGATCCTGCTAGGCACATCGTCTGCATTAAGAGAGTAAGATGTCATTTTTTATGTAACATCTTAACTATGATGGCTTATTAAATATGTCGTAGAAAATCATGTTCTACTAGCAGGAGTAAACTTGGGAATAATAATCAGAAGCATTGGCAAACCATTCAACCACCCACATTTTCCAAGAAAATTACTCATATAATTGCAGTTTTTCATTGAGGTATTATTAAGCAGCATGTTTTAATAATATGTGGGTTTAAACTCAACAAGGAAACATAGCAGGTCTTTTTTTTTTTTAATTTGTCTACAGACCATAAAATATACCATAAACTAAATGAACTAAAAGCCTCATGTTTTTGGCAATCAAAACCTAAGTACCCGTGCTTCCTGTCCATTATAGACTTCCATAAAAAATTCAGTGTTCCATAACAACTCATCTGCAAGATGCCAAACAACCAAATACTGGAAAATATTTGGATTTGGGGGGTAACTTTAAAATTGTTCAGGGGTGCCTGGGTGGTCCAATCGGTTGAGCATCTGACTCTTGATTTCGGCTCAGGTCACGATCTCAGGGTCATGAGATGGAGCCTGTGCTCTGCAGAGAGTCCGCTTGCGATTCTTGCCCTCTCCCCTCATCCCTCCCCCACCCCACTTGCACCACATGTGCTCTTTCTCTCAAATACATAAATTTTAAAAATTCAAAAAAAAAATTGTTCAATTTAATATCATAATATGGTTATAAGCTTGATGTGCTTTTAGAAAAAGTAAAATAATTTAAGAAAAGTGTAACTTTTCATATAGCTTCTCACTTTTTATTAACCATAGTTCTTTCCATTGACTAACAAATGTCAAATACGGAAGTAAAGGAAACATTGGTAGATTGGTGAATACGGTCCTGGCATTCGATAGCTGGTTTCTTTAGATTTACGTGGGCCTATAGTCAACAGTTTGACTGTAGTTGTGTCCAGGGGTATGCCTTGGAGTTTTTCTTCCTTTGATTGAGCTTTAATGTTACATTGTATATTTTATATTTTATTTTTGTTGAAAAAGAAAGGCCTCAAGGAAGGATAGCTTAGACATATTTACCCTTCTTGGAAGGACCACCCATCTCGGTTTTTTAAAAAATAGAGATGCTACATTAAATTATTTTGGAAATGTTGGATATTTAATGAATAAAAATGAAACGCATTTTAATTTTACTGTGGTAGAAAGTTCTTGATGTAGAACTACCTAAACATGAACGAACCAAGGGAAAGAATTTTATAGTCACAAAAGCGTCTATAATCATCTATTAAAATGGGCGGTTCCAACTGTTTTATCTCTTCACCCCATTTTGAATAAAGACCTGGTGTTCTCAGATCATGGGAATTGTTTTTTTCTCTGTGGAGCCAATCATGGAGCGAGCCAAACAGTCTGCCACCTCATACCTTTCTGAAACTCTCTTTGTAAACTCTGCAGATTTTGAAGCAAATCTCTTCTATTGAGATTTTAATTAGTCCATGCAAAGTTCAAATACAAAGAGCTGTATTCATTTTCAAAGACTTAAAAGGTTTGACAGTGTCACTTGGATAGCAGGTAATTACCCAGATCCTACCTATAGAGATACTCTAGGTATTTTAAAATTACTTAGGTCCTCTAAGGCCAGCAGTGCTTTTCTATGGCAAAGTTCCAGCTCACCACTGGCAACATCTGGCTTTCCCTTTGTGGAATGAACGTTTAGGTAAATAACTGGAGGAATGCAGTGGGACACCAGAGTAGCTGCCTGGCTTCTACATGGACCTGAGACTCTGACCTATCTCAGTGCCTAGACGAAGACACCCCTTGTATCCAGCTCCAAGTGACATTAAAATGTGGCTTTTGAATAGCTCACAAGCCTTCAAGTTTGATCATAAGGCAGGTGGCCACATCTGTGGAACTACAAAATACTAGCCCACCAATATAATTTGGTAACCATGTCCCTGTAAACTGTCTGTGTCATGTAGGTCTCTTTGAGTTCAACATTCCAACTTTTCAGCTTTACTACGGTTAAAATATAGCACGGTATATAACCTCAAGTTCCAGAAATCTCCTTTGCAAGCATCTTAGTAACTCTCTTATTTGAAGAAATTCTTGTTAAGAATTCGAGTGGTTAACAAAAGAAGCAATACCATTTAGTCTAGAGAGTCTCAAGGGACACTCTCACTTGCTGTTGGAGAGGACAGCCATGTGACTCTTGATACTATGTGACTCTCGATACTATCCTTAGTGATTTTGCTAACTCCCAACCATCACTTAACAACCCTTAAGAGAGTTGTTACTGATCCTCTTAAGTTTGAGAGACTTGTACTGTCAGTGCTTCCAAATAAGAAACAAGAGTACCAGCTATGTCTTGATCACTCAGAATATAGTGGACGATATTCCATACCCTAGCTCAGAGAGTGCAAACCATCCTCTTGCATGCCTTCCAAACAGAATTCTTACTAATGCCTACATTTACTATTTCCCAAGGATTACTAGATCAACATCTCTGGATCACATACTTCAGAATCTTAACTGGTTGTATTAATTTATTGTGGTTGCTGTAACAAATCACTGCAGACTTGGTGCAATAGAAATTTATTTTCTCACCATTCTGAAGCCTAGAATTATTAAATCAAAATCTGTAAGCTCTAGGGGAGATTCTGTTCCATGCCTCTTTTCAGCTTCTATTGGCTGTTGGTGTTCCTTGCCTTGGGCTACATCACTTCAGTCTTTGCCTCCATTTTACAAGGCCTTCTCTTTTGTCTCTCAAATCTCCCGGGTGTGTCTCTTAGAAGGATACTTGTCATTGGATTTAGTGTCCATCTGGATCATACATGATGATCTCTTTATCTCAAGATCTCTAACTTACATCTTCAAAAATCCTTTTTTTAAAATATGGTAACACCCACAGGTTCCAAGGATTAGGGAGTGGATTTATCTTTTGGGACCACCATTCAGTCCATTACACTGGCCTTTCTGAAAAATGTGGTAGCCACTACATACCATTGGTACGTGGTGTTTGAACTACAGAGATGTGGGGACACCAAAGCCCACTTCCATAATGTTGTTATTAGAGTCCCACAACTAACCAGAATAAGTCTTAAACCTATTTCCATTAGGTCTACTCTGATTTAGTATCTGATTTTGTTCTGGGGATTAGATACAGAGTTACCCAAGTTCAGCACCTTGGCTTAAAGAGACAACTGGAGCCCCAATCAATGGACTATAAATTCCATGAGTCTTATTTACTACTGTATCACCTAGTACATTGGCTGGATCATAGTAGGTGCTTAGCGTATAATTTTTTTTTTTTTTTTTTTTTTTTTTTTAATGAAAGAAGGAACAGTAGGGTCAGAAAATTATTTCAGGCCCAACAGGCACAAACATTTAGGAAGGAACAAGTGGTCATGCTCTTTATTCCAGAAGTACAGAAATACTTTTGAGAAGGACTGATGAAGAAAACCAGATATTCAGAAAATGTCCTTCCCTCTTCTCTCTATATAACCAAGTCCTATGTTTTCATTCCAAGTCCCACCTCTTCCATCAAGCCTTCCTATCTTCACAGTCTCTACCAGTGATCTCAAAATCCTTTGATTTTCCTATTGAACATATTGCCTAATACATATTAATTTGTTTACTATATCTTAAAAAGTTCTGTAGATTAGGACTATGTTATATAATTATAAATATAAAAATAGAAAATAAAAAGGGTGAGTTAAGCATGGAATAAAATATCATTTTTCCCTTGCAAATCAAAATGGCTTTATTAACATCTCAAGAAAAATATAATTTAAGTGAGTTTACGTGAGTTTCATCATTAATGATATCGGATATAAGTCTGTATTATAAATAATCCTGATTTCCAATTTATTTGGCTGACTTCTTGTCAGATGTGTGTAGACTTCCATTGTCTTTACCTAAAAAGATATGTTGCTATCCATTGTCATAAGCCAAGAACAATGAACAAGTGGGAACTTCTCTTACTCCTTTCATTAGGGACCATGCCATCATCTGCTGGGTATCTCATTTAGTCGTGGTAACGTGGCATTTGACATCGAGACAAAGTGAAAGCTCCAGGCTCACTTTACATATTAAACATTAGTGACATTTAGTTTCATTTTCCCCCTTAGGAAAAAAATTACAAATGGAATTTCTAATGTTTACTTCCTATGCTACAATAGAGACCACGTATTTTTACTATATCACTTAGTACTTGAATATCTAAAACTTTTCATTATTTGCCTTTGCTCAGAACATCTGTATATTCATACGTTTCTCAGAACATCTGTAATGGAGATGATCATGTCTTACACTGCAGTATCCCACATATCACCCAAAAGCATCTTGTAAATAGTGAATGCCCTATTTAATTAAGGGCTACAGCTAATTAAAAGTCCTATTGCTCTCTGATTTTTTAAATTTATTTAAAATAATTTTAACAGTCAGAATCTAATACAAATCACCTCAGTGTAGCTGAAGTGGACAGTATAGCAGAGCATATAAAAACTTTTTGAATTATATTGCAAACTACAGGCTACTATATAATAGGTATAATTATTAGAATTTCAAAGTTCTTTTGTGAGTTTTCCTTTTTTCAAAACTATTAGCAAGTTTGAGTTTTATCTTTTATTTCTCTTGCTGAGTATGTAATACAGTATCCATTGGACTGGTAACCTGAGGGATATAATCAAATCCACATAATTTGAATCTAAACATTTGAGTTATTTGTTCACAGATACCGCCATAATATACCCCCTTGATACTGAAGCTTCTTTAAAATGAAGTTGGGGGGCGCCTGGGTGGCTCAGTTGGTTAAGCGACTGCCTTCGGCTTGGGTCATGATCCTGGAGTCCCGGGATTGAGTCCCGCATCGGGCTCCCTGCTCGGCAGGGAGTCAGCTTCTCCCTCTGACCCTCCTCCCTCTCATGCTCTCTGTCTCTCATTCTCTCTGTCTCAAATAAATTAAAAAAAAAAAAATCTTTTAAAATGAAGTTGGGCCATCTTAAAGGCAAAACAAAATTTATAAAAGATTCTTCACTTACTCTTCATTCTCACTGTCTGCCCATCTCAGCCTGGTGAGGGGAGTGAGTGTGATTCTCAGGAGCTGCCCCACCCAAGTTCCTGTTATCTCTGGCTTCCTGTCGGATTCAGCCAATGGGAAGCAAAATAGGCAAGCTGCAGGTGGGAGAAGAGAGCTCTCTCCCACTTCCCAGTTGCTGCTATAATTCCCAAGAGACTTGCAGATAGGGCAGGCCCCCTTTGATGGCTCTAGCTTTTGTAGAGTGTGGTTACACTGCTCTGTCTGCTTGCTCCCAAGCGCCAGAGATGGTAGCAGCTTCCTGCTTTTCTAGGTCCTGGTTGCTGCAACATCCCTGGTTGATTTCCTTAACTTTATCCACATTTCTGTAAAGGATCCCCTCATCAGAGCCCCACTTTTCTAATCGGACGGTGACGAATACACATGCTAAGCAAGGATGGAGTGTTTAACACAGATCTTCGGCAAACTTGCTGCTGGGTGTATGTAGGCACAGCTGTAGGAGGCTAAGAATAGCTCTGCCTGCAGCATCTTTTTTTTTTTTTTCTGAGAATCTTTTGCAATTCTAACTCTATTTTTTGGGGCTCGGTAAGGACTTTATCTTTTGGTACCAGCTTTTTTTCTTGCAATCGAATCCTTTCTCTACTCTCGAAAAGAACCTGATACTAGTCAGCAGTTACCCTTGTTACTTGACTACACACTATTTTAGAATAGAATTTTAGAGAAGTGTACCTCACTCAGCCTAGCATCACCTTTTCAATCTTCTCTCTCTTATTTTATACAGAAAAACCATATCGATTTTTTTAAAAGATTTTATTTATTTATTTGACAGAGAGAGACACAGTGAGAGAGGAAACACAAGCAGGGGGAGTGGGAGAGGGAGAAGCAGGCTTCCCGCGAAGCAGAGAGCCCGATGCGGGGCTCGATCCCAGGACCCTGGGACCATGACCCGAGCCGGAGGCAGACCCCCAACGACTGAGCCACCCAGGCGCCCCAACCATATCGATTGTTAATGGAATGCAGCTCTGAGTTCATGTGGAAGTACTTGAGGACCCAAAAGAACATTTTGAAATCAAAATAGGTCTATAGCCTTGAGAGTAAACTTGATGATTTCTTTGAGGTTAGGAATAAGAAAGAGTATGAAGTGGCAGTCTAGCTATCTCTCTCTTCTAGGGGTGGACCTGTGATCTCTAGAAGCAGACAGAGTAGGGGGAGGGTTGACCTATATGCAAATACTAAAGATCTATTTCTAGGAGCTATTTGGTTTCCCCAGGTTCTTCAAGGAGATAAAACCCACTTTCATCTAACCTCATGGCACATCCTTCTTTCAAGAAAGGTGTTCTATCAGGAACTCTCCTCTCCTTTTTTGAGAAAAGATCAGTTTCCTTCCTTTACTCTGAGGACCTTCTTATAGATTTTGAATTTTCTCACATACCTGGAAAAAAATCATAGTATTTTAGTAACCCTTTATGATATCCTGAGGCATATCCTTGGGCACCCATTTTCTTTCTGCCTCTGATAATGACATTTCCGATAAAGTACATCTTTATAATGAAACATCATCAGTTGGATTAGAATAAAACTATATTAAAGAATTGATCTAAATTTTAGTATTCTTTTTTTTTTAAAGATTTTATTTTTCATTTGACAGAGAGACACAGCGACAGAGGGAACACAAACAGGGGGAGTGGGAGAAGGAGAAGCAGGCCTCCCGCCGAGCAGGGAGCCCGATGCGGGGCTCGATCCCAGAACCCTGGGATCATGACCTGAGCCGAAGGCAGACGCTTAACGACTGAGCCACCCAGGCGCCCCTAAATTTTAGTATTCTTGATAGCAATTTGTTTGGTGCCTGCAGTACACAGTCTCATTTGTCATGATGTTCCTCCTTCCCTTCAGTTAGTCTGCAGACACACCTTGGTACCAGCCAAGATTTTCTATGTAAGTTGAAACATGGAGGGAGGCAGGGGGGGTACTTTCAATATCCTACCTAAACTCTTTGCTGCAGGCTTAGCATTCTTTTGTTTTGTAATCAAAGGGGATACACTTGGTTGGTCACCATTCTCTTTACAAATACTATTGATCTTTTTCATGTATACAAATAATAATTTACGTCTATCCATTTTTTTTTCCTCTCCACTATAAAAGATCTTGAGAATATTTAGCCCTAATCTTTAATTTTTCCCTCATATTCTTATTCTCTTATTCCTCATATTTTTGTTGTTTTCTTTGTTCCTTTCAATGTTTTCTCCTGCTCATCTATATTTTGAATGTAGAAGAGCCAAAAAATGAATTCTGTAGCTTATGTAAAAACACGTTTCAGACCGTGGAAGTGTGCCTTATGGTCTTTGTGTTTTATACTCTGTTATTACGTCTAAGAATGGCAATATAATTATAGAGATGTTGTTGTTTCTTTAGTGAATTATCTGAACCCCCGCAAATTTCTCTGCTTTAATGATGCATAATCAGCCATTATCCATCTTGTATTTATGCTTTTGTTTAAGAAATTAATGACAAGCTGGCCATGGTAGTAAAAATTTGGCAGTTTGCTTGGCATATTCAATCCTATATTAGTCAGATTTCATATATTAAAAAACAAACTCTACCCCCCCTAAGAAATAAAATGTCAGACTGTGATCACTTAATATAAAAATATTTTAAGATTAGAATGTACAGTTTTAATAAACAACATGTTATGCAACATAACATTTTAAGATGGGCTAGCAGAGGGTTAGGATTACATATAAAAACCTATGACTGTTACTGATTATATTTGTTTTCCAAAAGAATAACCCAAATCATCCCAAACATTATGTGCCCATCTTACATTGAAAGTGTTCCAGATAAAGATTCCATACATTCTCTTAGTAAACCAAATTTCTTATTTAGATTTCTTTTTTATATCAATAATTTTTTTTTCCCAACCAAAGACTCCCTTGTTCTGTGTTTACTTAGATGGAGTGTCATATCATGGAAAGCAGTGTTGTTCATGAGTAATTATCTTGTGGGCTTTAGTAGCAATACACAGACGTATTGACTACATATAATCACCGTTCTACTGTCATCAAAAAATGGAGGGCAAGTTTAATGCCATTAGCTCAGCCACTAGTAAGTGAAAAAGGTCAATCCTAACATCAGAATAAAGGAATTCTATATTCATTCTCCTTCATGGTTTGAGGCAGGATTGTGTTCATCAAAAAGTAATATGTTAGGAGATCATTAATATGTTCAGTGAGAGCTAGATAGCTTAATAAATTCCATATGTGGCAAAATAAAAGTCTGTTTTAAAATATGCAAGATGTAATATGTATTAGCATATAATATGTAAATATGTGATCATAGGTAATATTTATGTATGTGCCCTGTACTCTTCCTGTGTGTGTGTGTGTGCATGTGTGCAGAAGAACCTCGTTAATAGGTACTATTATTAGGGCGCCCGGGTGGCTCAGTTGGTTGAGCGACTGCCTTCGGCTCAGGTCATGATCCTGGAGTCCCGGGATCGAGTCCCACATCAGGCTCCCTGCTTGGCAGGGAGTCTGCTTCTCCCTCTGACCCTCCCCCCTCTCATGCTCTCTCTATCTCATTCTCTCTCTCAAATAAAAAAAAAAAATAGGTACTATTATTAATCTTATCTTACAAGTGAGGAAACTGAGGTGAAGGAGATACTAAATAATTTGTCAAGGTCACACAGGTAATTAGTAGTAAAGTTACAATTTTATTTCATAATCTTAACAATTAGAATCAGCTTTCTCCTATAAAATTTTGTTTGTTCTCTTTCATGTGGTTTTGAGTTCAGGATATTTATGTGTTCATCCTTCATTTCTTGATATAATTTCCTTAATAGATTTCTATATTTTTGTGATTCAACGGAATGTTTAGATTAGGTTACTGAGGTAATATTTTTACTTTTATGAAATTATTCTACATTATCTCTGGCACTTCGTCCTTATCAACTATAGCATTTTAAGAGTCTCATGCTCTACCGACTGAGCTAGCCGGGCACTCAACTATAGCATTTTAAAGATACATTAAAGTATAATGGGTTAACAAGTTGTCTTTGAAATTGCTCAAGCTCTCTGCTCAGTGATGTCAATGCAGGTCTGTACTTACGGTAACCAAAGGAAGGGCAAATTTGTTTCCTGTTGTTCCATATTCACTATTCCTTATCATAATTTCCAAATGATTGAGATATAGATGCATCTTTAGGAAGATTTCTTGGCGTAGTGCAAAAATTATCAGTGCTATATACTTCTATAAGATATAGAGCAGAATAAAAATTGCTGCTTCATATCCCTAATATACTTAGGGCTGGATGACCCTGACATATAAATAGTTTGAAGAAAACTTCTGGCAACGTTTAGAAGATCCACTTAGAAATCCAGAGCCTGCAGAATGGATGGCTCAGTTGTGATTCGGAATACCTGGATTCTTAGTTTTACTGCTTAATCATTCACCTGGCTCTGAACTTGACTGATCTACATGATCCCTGTGAGTACTTCCACTCCCAACTGTTACTACTATTACACCATTCTTGTGAATAGTTACTTGGGTTTCCTGCGTGCCCCATATATTATTAAGCACTAAACCTATACCATTTCACTTAATTCTCATAATGATCTTATTAGGTTACTTTACCCTCATTTGCTGTCAGCTCCTTAGCATCAAGGTTAAAACCATGCATCTTTAATCTAAGGCAGCAGTAAGAAGTAACCATCACTCAAGCTCACAGATAGCAGGTCAATCTCATACCTCTGAGTACTTTTGAGCTGGCCTCTTCTAAGTGGCAGGGCTCACGCTGAGATGCTCAATGGTAGATTTTCCCACTTTGACCGAAGGAATTGAGAGTGTATAAGACCTTCCAGTGTAGCCTAGGAGTTATAATTTCATGCTCAAAAAATTGAAGAATGGCACGATTGTGAGGGACTTTGTTTTACTAAAGGAAATTAATGTTTGGAATGGAAAAAATGGTCACATTGTAGAAATTTCAGAAGAAAATTGGTAGCACCCCCCCCAACATTCACACACACCCCACATGGATCAAAGAAGAAAGCAGATGGATCATTTTAACAAGAACCCTATCTCTATCGGTGAGTGACCATCTTAATCACAATATTTATTTAGCACTTTGTCATATAAAAGTGTATTTCACACATGCATTACTTCGTTGAATTATTACAACCTGTTTTGAAGTGGTGGTTCTTACTTTATTGGTTTTACAGATTAAGACACTGAGTCTCAAAGAGAATGAATCTTGGAGAGGATGAATGGTTTATAGCAGCTGCCCAGAATGGCTTTCACATGGGTACTGCCACATCTATTTTGCACTTCACTGGGTCTTGTAAGATCTTCTGAAATTACCCCCTAGCTAGTTTCGAGAGGCACCTGTTAACCTGAATATCTCAGCTAGCGAGCTGTGAACCAACAGCTAGGAAATGACTGCATATGTGCACTAGAGAGCCCCTATGTTATCACCCAGTTTTGGAAGCAAGAATGATAATACAACAAAGTAATGAGGCCTACAAAAATTCTTTCAGTTTCGATTTTTTGCATGAGTGGGCTACTAAGGCATACTGAAAAGAGTGCTGAATTCAGGATCAAAATATGAGTGTTTCAACTCCAACTTTCCTACTTACAAATTCTGTGACTCAAGCATTTAACTTATTCTCTCCAAGCATTAAATTCCTCATCCATTAAGAAGGACAAGAATATCCACTCAGTATACATCATAGGATTGTTGAGAAGACCAAACTCAATGTAGCATATGAAAGTTCTTTGAAATGAGAAGATGCCTGAGAAGTGCTCTGAGGATGAAGAATGGATGTAGGGATAGAGGATAGGCCAGGATGTGTCCTACAGAGACCTGAGTTTCATTGCCACGTTTGCCCTTCCTTCTTGAGTTAGGATGGTCCAAAATAAGTTATGAACCATGTTCCACAATATGCCAGTGTCCATCTCAACCATTCAAATGAATAGCAGCTACAAAAGAAGTCATCTTCCTGGCATGCTTTTTCTTGATTTTGTTGGGACTGGCAAATGTGTCTTGTTGTTAAATTTAAAAAGGTCACACCGTGTGACCTCTATTGGTTATCAGTGTGTCCTAAGCATTAGGATAATAATACAAATAAACAGGTACAGTTTTTCTCTCTGACAGAAGTCCCTGCTGTTAAAATGCCAGCAATACCATTTAATAAAGTAGAATCATTATAAAGGGCTTGGCTTGACTCCCAGAACAGGAGGTTCCCCAGTGAGAAACCACCTGTTAGCAAAGTCTTCATCTCTCTCTTGGGAGTCATGGAAGAATATAAATTATCCAGAGAAAGTAACACAAAGTTTCCAGAGGAAAATTACCTCCCCCAAACAATTCAAAGACTGTATAGTTATACCTCTATTACTTGAAAGGAAGCATTCCAACTATACCCTCTGTTGATTGAAACATTTTTTTTTTTTTTTTTTTTTTTTTTAGAGGGGAAAGAGAGAGAGGTAGGGGAAGGGGCAGAAGGATAGGAAGAGAGAGAGACTCTTAAGCAGGCTCCACACCCAGCATGGAGCTTGACACAGGGCTTGATCTCATGACCCTGAGATCATGACCTGAGCTGAAATCAAGAGTCAGTTGCTTAACCGACTGAGCCACCCAGGCGCCTCTTGATTGAAACTTTTTAAAAGAGGTAGAAATAATATTGAAGCAAAGGAAATAGGGAAACAGAGATAGAGAGTAATGTCAACCAAAATAGTCCTTGCAAAATCATTCAGTAACTAGAACTCACTCACAACTCAGGGATCACACTGCCCTTTGAGAGAAATGGTTGAGATTGGCTAAATGGATGGGTGACTGAATTTGAATAATGAAGCAAGTGGGAGTTTGGGAATGCTGAAAGATATTTTGAATCACAAATTTCCTCCAAGGTCTATCTTGTTTACTTCCAATCAGAATAATAATTCATATGGGTAGAGCTCCAAATCTCACATGCTATACCTGCATGTCAAAAGTCCCATAAGGGCGTATGTTGCATTCATTGCTCCCTCCACCTACCTGAAAAGCAGAGGATACTGGCTAACAGTATAGCATCAGAGTAGCTTTGGTTAAGT
Organism: Mirounga angustirostris; assembly: GCF_029215605.1. Taxonomy (NCBI): domain Eukaryota; kingdom Metazoa; phylum Chordata; class Mammalia; order Carnivora; family Phocidae; genus Mirounga; species Mirounga angustirostris. The sequence continues at coordinate 168,708,352 of NW_026991711.1, forward strand.
TATTGAACCTCTCTAAATCTTAGTTTCCTCACATGTCAAGCAGGGATAAAACTTACACCTATCGCATAGGGCCTTTGGGAAGATTACATGATTTAATGTATGTAAAGTTCTTAGAATAGCTAAGGGTAATGTTATCTGACAAATAATTATTGAACAAAGTGGAATGACAAACAAATTTAAATCAAGCTGTTGCTACTTGTGAAATTCATTTTACCTCCACAAAACATTTTTGTTTTCTAGTATTCTACGTAGTGATTCAGAGAACGAGGAAGTCAAACTGCTTGTGGTTAAATCATGGCTTCACTCTATTCGCTGTAATCTTGGGTAAATTACTTATGTCTTATGCCTTTGTCTCCTCATATGTAAAATGGGGATGATAACAATGATAGAGGTACTGGGAGGTAAGTAATGAGTAAGTGAGATAAGACGTGGAAAGCCCTAGATCAGTGTCTGGCACCTGCTAAGTGCTCATCCGATGCTAGCTATTATTATCATTAATTCATCTGCAATTTCTTCTCTCTGTAACTCTCTGGGACCTCCAGATACTCCCCAAGTATCTCTCCCTTCCCAAACGTTTAAGACCAAACCTGGTCTAAATTGGAAGATGGAGGAGCATCTTGAAGTCATCACTCTGTTTCGCAATATTACATCATCCTGTCCTCCAGGCAAAGACTGATCCTATTGTCTGGCTTGCATATCGGGGGCTTTCTAATCTGATCCTTGTGACTTCATTTCTACTCTAGCACTCTGATGACACTCCCTGGACTCTCTTGCCTTCGGGGTCCTTTATTTCTGCCCTGCAGGACAGTCATATAACTGAAATTCATTGCCAAATTTATTTTATGTTCACTGCCTGGGGCTTCTGGACCCTACTCCTAATGTCTACAAGATTGCACTGGATGTTTGGTAGATCTTGGATTATTACATTTAACCATTCAATGGAACCTCTGTTTAGTACCTGAAACCCTCCCATCTCTGTAACGAGTATATCCAGGTCTTAGACCCTCCTTAATCTGCTTTACCCAGTAACCATAGCCTCAATGAGCAAATAAGACCCATTTCTAGATTGATATTCTATTTCAACTACCCTTATAAAAAAAACCAAATACTTGGACATACACATAAGTAGACCAGATTTTCTCAACTCAGCATCTAATTCTCCTTTTTGGAAATTATATCTCAGGGTTTGTAAAGTGGCCTGTTTTTACTTGTGAGTACAAGTGTGATATTTCAGCATGTGTGTTTAGTTTGTGCCTAGTTTCCTCAATGAATTCTGGAATTATAATTTTAATGAAGTTAGAGATACATAAAATAGATGAGAGAAATCGGCCATCATAATGTATGGAAATTACTAATACGTGACTAATGTTGTTCTCAGTGACAGTTTACGTCAGGCTATACCTATCCAGAAGAAGACAACATGGGTGGTTTGAGAAAGAACAAACTGGTTCTTTTGGGTGTGGATACTGGTTTCATAATGGGAGTGTTGGTTTGCCCTAGAAAATCATTGCAGTGCAATAAATTGAGTGACTGAGGTGTCTTAGATTGGAGAAAAAGTTCTCTTAGTAGCTGAGATCTGGGTGAACTGTGAAGGAATAACTTCTTCTTGTCCTGTTTGCTGTTTTTCTTTTTTCACTTTTTAATTATTAACAAATTTCCTTTTACCTGCTTGTGGTAAGTAGAATTGCTTAAATGGGTGATTAAAAAGAAGAAACTGTAGGGGCGCCTGGGTGGCTCAGTCGTTAAGCATCTGCCTTCGGCTCAGGTCATGATCCCAGGGTCCTGGGATCGAGCCCCGCATTGAGCCCCGCATCGAGCCCCCATCGGGCTCTCTGCTCCGTGGGGAGCCTGCTTCTCCCTCTCCCATTCCCCCTGCTTGTGTTCCCCCTCTCGCTGTGTCTCTCTCTGTCAAATAAATAAAATCTTAAAAAAAAAAAAGTAGAAACTTTAAAGATGCTAGTTCTACTAGAAAGGAAAAAATAAATAAAAAAAACCTCATTGTAATACTCCAGAAAACTTGTTTACTAAATGAACTTAATTATTGTTGCTAGAAAACCATTCATAATCATTCAAAGTAAAAATAAAGCATTCATCCAAAAATGTATGCTGTCCAAAATTAACTTCAAGTGGCTATTAAATTTGAATGTAAATACCATGAGTTAAAATTAAATAAAATTTAAAATTTAACTCCTCCGTTGCGTTACTTCAAGTGCTCCAGAGCCACACATGGCCAGTGGTTTACCATATTCGATGGCTCAGAAAGCTCTGTTGGAGAGCACTGCTTCACATACTTTCAAAACTGGATCATGGCAGAAAGTTCAGTTGTACATCACCGCTTTAAATAATTCCCCTGCTTATGATCTTTAGCTTCATAGACTCTTAGCTTAATGTTTTTGTTGTTTTATTCTTTGGTGCCTGATCCTCTGGTCTTCCAACCTCTTCTTTTGCCACTTTGTAGCTGTATTGCACCTCCTTATTGGATCATTGATCTTTTTTATTCTCCTGCATCTCAATCCCCTTACACATTATTCCCCAGGATTGCCCCTTTTCCTCTGGTTGCTTTCCATCTTAGAATTTAGTCCAGATACCACCTGCCAGAAAACCTTGCTTGCTCTTCTCTCGCTAGGTCAGTGGCCCTTAAAGTCTCAAAGTCTCAATAGCACCTTGGGTTTATTTTTATTTTATGAGTCATCACCCTTGTCAAAACTATTGTGTGATTCCTCTCCCATCTTGAGTTACCTTATAGAAAATCCTGGTAACATATGAATTTTACTTTTGTTTAATTTTGGGCAACCATTAGACTTTTGAATCTAATTTTCTTTTTGAGAATAAATTAAAAAAAAAAAGAGGAAACTGGTGTTTGGATATAGAAAAGAGAAGTAAAGTCAATGGCAGATGGTTAGATTTTTCAAGAGGGCTTATTGGACAAGACCAAGAAAAATACAGAAGCAAAAACAGGCTTCAAAATTGCACTCAAGTGGTATCCTTGAAGAAAAGGTATAAAGCACAGGGGCTTTGTAATGAACTCTACATGGGAAGAGATAATGCCATGGAATCCAAATAGTGGGCCAGAGGTTTGGGGGAAAAAAAGTTGTTATTCCAATTAGGTTATATACAGGTAACCAAAAACCTTCGCAAGCGTGCATGCTATTTTGTATCTCTGAGAGCTCAATAGACCCTAGGATCTGGGATCTACTAGACTGAAGAAGTTAATTCCTGGTCAAGAAACCAGAGAAGTGAGGCACCTGGGTGGCTCTGCTGGTGAAGCGCCCAACTCTTGATTTTGGCTCAGGTCATGATCTCAGGGTCCTGAGATAGAGCCCTGCCTTGGGCTCCGTGCTGGTCCTGGAGCCTGCTTAAGATTCTCTCTTTTCCTCTCCCTCTGCCCTCCCTCCCCACCCCACCCCCACCCCGGAAACGGGATCCTTCTCTCTCTCAAAAACAAAAACAAAAAAACAGAGAAGCACTAACCAATTGGAAGACCACACCATGCCTCTTACTTTGGATGTTCTCTTCCACAAATGTTTTGCTAATTATTGCTAATTACAAATTGTTATTAATATGAGATGAAGTCACTGATTTAATATTTTGCAAGTGTTTTGTCCTTAGTTGTGTGGTTTAATAAACATAAATATATTTTAAAAAGATGACTTAAACTTTCTGACACTGTTTCTCTCCACTTCATTTTAAGATCTTCAGCTGTAAATCACCTTTGCATAATGGCTTTTGGGAATCCAACTTCTTTCAACTTGTGTGTAATTATCTGCTTACTTGCCTGCTCCTCTGTCAACCCCCTGTACACTCACGTGTGTGTGCTCAGACACACACACTCACGCATACACACACACACGTATCGTAAGCAACTTGAAAGCCACAATGTGTCTTTTATCTTTATATTCTCAACATCTATGTCATCATGGTTATTTGATATATGATAGAAGGAGAAAAAGCAGGGAGAGATGGGTGAAAGGATGGAGAAAGTGGTTTTTATCCTAAGTCCTTATATAGCTATTCTATAACTATAAACTTACTCTTCACTTAGTAATATGGTATTTTAAAATTTGTTCTGATAAGTTATACTAGGACCATTATGTTTTATTTCATAGAAGATAATGAAAATCAACCTCCTACCATTTCTTAACTTTTATTGTCTCACAAAAGGCATCCTTTTAACAAAGAATCCCTTTAGTGCTTTATGATGCACTTGTAAGTAAGGTCTGACTTCCCCAGTCCCTAGATACCCTAAGAATGTTTTTCTTTTTCTGGTCTCTCTCTGAGGAGAAAACAGCTTTTAACCTATTCTTTCTTTTTGGATTTTTATGATATGCACTTATAATACATTTAAAGTGAAAAATCTTAAAAGTGTATGTGCCAAAATACCAATGCCCGTGGTTCACATATGGGGAAACTGGCATCCAGTTGCACAGGATCAGAGAGTAAAAACAGGATTATTCCAAAAACTCTATAGGTAAAACCAGGATTAGATTTAGAGTCTCCAGTTACCTCACAAGGCATCATTTACTGCAAGACCATTTTTTTAAACCATTATTAAATGAAAGAATTGAAATAATCTGTAATAGTTGTTTAGTCCCTTATCCTGCTTTATCGTTACAGGTACCTTTTTATTGAAGGTTTGAATGTTTGTAAAATATTATTAATAGTCTGAGTCAAATTAGAGACTAGATTCAGTGAAGTAAATAAAATTATTGATGTAGGAGTTGCTTGCTGTTAAACTATTTCTTGCTCCCTAGATTTAGATTTAGATGTTTACAAACATCTCCCTCATTGAGACATCCAATTCTTGACATGATCAATGTTATAAGTGCTCAAATCACAGAGTTCAGGAATGTTTAATGAATGCTGAGGGCAAATGGGCTCCATTATTATTTTTTTTTAATCATCAACAGGTCTGTACACAGTAACAAGTCTGGAATTTGGGGCTGTACTCTGTGCCTTTCAAATTTCATGAATGATTGAAATGATCCATTAAAATAGATTAATTATTGCATTTTAGTACCAAGATAGGACTAGCTTGTCCCTTGGTGACATAGCTTTAATTTTAGTCTTCTTTCTGAGGAGGAGTTGGCATGGCTACTTTGGTTGAAAATAATATAAATTTCTTTACGTATTTATAACCATCTATTCCCTACCCTTGAATTAATGTGGTAAAAATCCCTACATGTGATTAATTAAAGGTTTCAATGAAATAACTTAGATTTATTCAAATAATGCTGCTTGTGGAAGAAAAAGTGATGGCTGACAGACTCTTCTGGTAACATTGTTAGATAGTGGTTGTTGTTTAGGGTAGGGAAAGTTTGAGCAACCTGAGGGAGGAGACATTATTTCAGTTCCTGAAAGAATTATTTCTATTTCAATTTTCCTGGAAAACAGAGGTATGACTTTGCAGATATTAAATTGTACATTATTTGTTCATTCCAGTAGTGATTGATTTATCTTAATCCAGCATTCAATTAGCTGTCCTACATTCAGTTAATTATCCTATATTTATCGCTAATATTTTAATAACATACATGTCCATGTTGAAAAAAATCAGCTTGAATGAAAGGTTACAAAGACATAGATTTTTCAAAATAATTTTGTCTACTAATATCACCATATAAGGTCAATATGGACAATTAGTAGAGTTTTTAAAATAGAAAGACAAATTAAAATTTTATTATTTCCCTAACAACTGGAATAATTTTGTAACATTTTCTTTAAAGATTTTTATTTATTTATTTGACAGAGGGAGAGACAGCGAGAGAGGGAACACAAGCAGGGGGAGTGGGAGAGGGAGAAGCAGACTCCCCGCTGAGCAAGGAGCCCCACATGGGGCTCAACCCCAGGACCCTGGGATCATGACGTGAGCCAAAGGCAGACGCTTAACAACTGAGCCACCCAGGCGCCCTATAACATTTTCTTTAAAAAGTGTTCTTTTTTTATTAGTGTGACTATATGGCTGTGTGTGGATATATACATACACAGAGATCATTATAATTGTGTGCGAATAATTATAGACTATTCTATGCTTTACCCTATTCATGTCATGTCATAAAATTTCTATTCCAGGCTGAATGCGTTTTATCATAAGGATGGACTATGACCATTCTCCTGCTGTTGGGCACTTCAGTTGTTTCCAAAGGTCATGGGTTAATAAAGTCATAGAGCTAGAAGGGGGTTAGAGAAGATTTAATCCAGTTCCTTTCCTTTTATAATTAGATTTCATAGTTAGAACTAAGGTCTAGGGAGGTTAATTGACTTAGGGATTATTTTTATTTTCTTTAGGAAAAATGTGAGTTATGTAATTCCGAAAATATTTTTTTTCTTTAAAACAAAAGTAGTGAAAGAAAAATAAACTAAATCAGTCAAGGCACTTTCAAAATAGAATAAAAAATATGGATGAGTAATCTATCATTGGGGTGACTAATATATCATTTGCTATAAATATTTTCTTCACATTTTAAAAGGCAAAATATATTCATATAGCATAACTTTTGAGGTTGCTATCACTGTCAGAAAGGGACACACAAAATATGGCACTGAGTGAAATCAGAAAATGAGTTTCTGCTCTGCTTTCTCCAAACTGAGCTAATTATGTGACTATAAAGAGAACACATGTTGAAAACTAAACTTGGTTTTTAAAATTCTTTCCATTCTAATAATCTGAGTTATTGCAAGGAACAATAATACTTTTTCCACTCTAGGACATAACTATTTGGCCTTTAACTTATATTTCATTTCCTTATATAGTGTTCTCAACACTATAATTTATGGCTTTCCATGTGAGTCTAAATGGTAGTTTATTTGGTGAATGCCCTTAGGACTTAGATATATGTCAGTTCTTGTGAGTTTTGCCTTTTCCTGTTCTGATGGTGCCTAGAGTTGTGATTTTTTAAGAATAGGTGTATCAATGGGCTATGCTTCATTTTCCAGGAGCAGCATGATGGGGAAGCTAAGCCTCTTCAAAGCTCGAGGCCTAGGTTTTTCTCATGTCTAGATCCGCTTAAGACTACTGGACAAGGGATGAAAAAGAATCAGAAATGTTGACACTTAATTTAGGCCATGAAGAACATTTCCTTGCCAAATTACCTAAAGCTAAGATTGAATGTATGAATTTAAGTATTATCAAACTTTGAACAGGCTGGTTCCTACAAAAGTCTCATAATACTTCTGAAGAAATGCTACTTAGTCCAAGATGCTATTTACTACAGATTTTATCTCAGTTTTTTGTAGAGTAATATTTGAGAATAAAATGAGATTCTATCAGCTATTAGTACTTGCCTTTGCCACCCAATAGAATGGGATCTCCAGTATTAGCTCTTGGTTCAAAGATCACCTGCAAATCACGGTCTATACCCTTCACATTCCTTTTTTTCAAAGTAACTCTAACTCATCTTGACCACTTATTCTAGACTGACTTTTTCTCCTAAAATAACATGTTAGGAAATGTGACCCTGGACTAGTTACTTAACCTCTCTATGACTTAGTTTCCTTATCTGTGAAATGAGACTCCTAATAATATCTTTACTATAGGGTTGTTGTGGAGATTGCCTAAGAGTGCCTGGCCCATAATAAATGTTTTGTATATAGGTACATTTATCAGGAGCCTACTAGGTGCCAGACACTTTATATACACCATCAGAGTTATCTCATGGCATTCATACCCATTTTACAGATGAAGAAATGTGGACTTTGAAATGGTAATTTAATGAAGGGATAATGAAGCAAGAGTTCAAACCAGAATCGCCTAAATAATTCCATTATCTAAGCACTATATAGTTCTTCCTCCATGAAAACGCTTAAAGAAGGGACTTGTATTTGTTTCAGAAATAGCAGGGTTGAAAAGAACTCGTTTCACCCATGATGTGATAATAAGCCAAGGAAGCAGTATATTACATTGCTGCTGTCTTCAAAATAAAAGGCGTCCCTGGTATCTCATGAGGTGAGAGGGACTGAAGGCCTGAATAGTATGTGTGATCTGAGAGAGTGTTGGTCCATGGAGTTAGACCTCCTCTCCTTGCCTCCACCTCCCAAATTCCAGCTACCAGTTGACATTTTTCCCTGAATGTTCCACCGGTACTTCAAGCTCAGTATGTCCCCATGAGAACTCACCACCTCCTCCAAACCCTCTTCCTACTTGTTTTGTTTCTCCCATTTTTATTGAGGACATTAAACATCCACCCTGTCATCCAGACTCTGATGGAGCAGAACCTTTCCATCATCTCTGTATTTATTAGTTCAAGTTGTATCATTTCTGCTTTTGCTATATCTTACTTTCCACTTTATTTCCACCCACTTGTTCTTTAGGCCTTCTGTCCCTCTTATAAAAGTATCACAACTTCTTGGGGTACCTGGGTGGCTCAGTCGGGTGAGTGTCAGACTCTTGGTTTCGGCTCAGGTCATGATCTCATGGGTCACGGGATCCAGCCCTGCCTTGGGCTCCGTGCTTAGCAGGGAATCTGCTTGAGATTCCCTCCCTCTACCCCCCCCCCCCAAATAAATAAGTAAATCTTAAAAAAAAAAAAAAATGTATCACAACTTCTTTACCGGCGTGTCTTTTTCAATTTCTACCACCAGCAATTTGTCTTATATACTGCTGCCAGTAGAGATTTTCTAAATTCCATCCTCAACCTGGTCCCTCTCCTGAAAGTCACTTCCAGTGTCTATCAGTTCTTAAAAAATAAATTCTAACTTCCAACAACATACCAGTGAAGACCACTTATAATTTTGCAAACGTAAAATTATTTTTAGTTTATCTCCCACTCCTTCTTCTCATGGACCCTCGTCTCCAACCAGGCGGCGCTACCACCATTTTCCACCATTTCTTCTCCTTTACATTCTTCTCATCAGACCTTTTCTGTGCTACTCTCTCCCTCTCTCTGTTGTACCATTTTATTCCCCTTCTACCAGCCAAAATCTCATATGGATCTTATTACTAAAGCACTTGATTTATTTCCTGCATTTCCCCTGGGGTTAAGAGTCACTCACTCTCCCTTGTCTGGACAGAAGAGGCAGGATAACAAAGAGGATAAGAACATGGGCTCTGGAGGCCGATAGCCAGGGCTCATTCTCTGCCCTTCCAGTGGCTCGTAAGCCACAAGACCTGTATAATTTTTTAATGCTGCTGTGCCTCAGTTATCATATTTGTAAAATGGGGACAGTAATAGTACCTATCTCCTAGATTGTTTTGAGGATTATATGAAAAGAAAAGCACTTAGAATGGTGTCTGGCTCACAGGAAGCACTATAAAAGTTTGTTAAATGAAAGAACTAAAAGAATTGACTGTAGCAACTGGTTTATATTTCCTTTATGACAGTGATGACATATTATTGGCATGCATGATGCATGTCTTACCTAAGTCTACCCTACCCCCAATTTGGGAATGTGATTTTTGCTTTTTTCACTGTATTTGTACGTAATGGGGTTTGGTACTTGGTCCTTGAAAGAGTGAACTTTTATCTTCATACTCGTTAGAATTGTTCTAAGATTTGGGCCAGCCTTATCTGGTTATTAGTTGTGCCATATCTCTCTGAGCAAGCTAGTTGAGTTTGTAAGAAAACTGAAAAGTTAAAATCCTCCCTGGGGCTTTTCAGTTTAGTATTTTTTTTAAGCACACAAAACCTTAGATTCAGTTGATTGGGAGTTTATCCCTTCAGTCCTCAACCTCACAGGTTTTATGATTCTTGTGTTTTTATAAACTGTACCAACAGATAATGATATGGTACCTTAGCCAAAGGGTTTTACAGATTGTATCTAATTAAGCCATGGAGATGTCTTTGATTTGAGTATGTATTACCCTTACTTAGTAGGTGAGGAAACAGGAAGCAGAGGTACGGGGCAGCCAAGCAATGTGGATGGGACTTAGAGCCATCTGACTCCTCCAGTGCCCGGGGCTGCCAACATGTGGGAACATTTCTCTGCTGCTCTGAACTTCCAGGATATGTTACTTCCGAATGGTCCGGGGTAATATCCAAGATGAGATTCTCAGGACCACACTGTGAGCCACAGAATGCATCAGATCATGAAATTTTCTTAATAAGAATCAGAGAGTTGGAAGAGATCTTGGATATCATCTTGTTCAATTCCTTACACATGAATCCCCTTTAAGCAAATTTATTACCTGAGCTCATTCAGCCCTTATGTGAATACCTCCAATGTTAAGGAACTCATTATCTCTTAAGTCGGCTTATCACATTTTTCTAGGAGTTCTTAGTACCAAGTCATGGCTTGTCTTCTTGCAGTTTGCTCATTTTGCAAGTTTTTTCCCTTCTTCCCTTAACTATTCATGATTTGTCTGATATTCTTCCATAGGAAGGTTGTTCCAGGATGAGACAACAGATACCATGCCCCATCACTGGGTCTTCTTCTCTAAGCTGAATATCCTTAGTTCTTTCATAGGTTTCTAATGTGACCCAATTTTTCATATCTTATCTAAAAACAAAAACCTCCTTTTTTGACCATTCTCAAGTACGTGTATGTACAGTATACTTTTCTTCGTTGGCAATTAATGGGTTCTCTCTTCTTTTCCTCTCCATCTTCTTAGGAAGAGAAAAAGCAGTGATAGGCTCATTCCACTCTTTATCTTTTGCTTTCCTACTGCACCTGCTTCCTCCCTTCACACTCAACCTCTTTGTCTCTTTGTCTCTTTTTGTCTCTATTTCCCTCTCTTATACACACGAACACTCACACACACACACACACACACGCACACACACACTTCAGTGCCATGGTTCCTACCCAGGCTAAGAATTGCCTAAGCAAATTACTTCATGCTTGCAGACTAGTATTGTAGAGATAATTTGCCTTTCAGCTGCACACATTAGGATTTGAATTCCATCATGGCCATTTACTAGCTCTGTTATCATAACTCACTGCATTTCCATTTCTTCACCTGCAAAATGGAAAATTAAATTCTTCTCTCACTGGCAAGTGGTGACTATTAAATGAAATAGTAAATGGGAGAGTGCCTGGCTTATAATAAGTTTTTAAGAACTGTAGAGTTTCCGTTCCAGTGTGGGTCTACATTCTCGAGAGCCCACCTACCAGTTTTATTATGGTTTGCTGCATCAAACACATATGTTTGCTCTCAGACCTTAGTCATCCATATTTTTTTAATATAGCAAATCTTCAGTGTTCAGAATTAGTATGGCATGTTTGAATTTAAACACTTGTAATTGAAAGAAGTGAAAATCCAAACAATGCTTTGGGCGAGGCAAATGATGTGCAGGAGAAGATGATCATTGGAAACAGCTTGTCATGTAGATGAGCAGTGCCCCCTTGGCACTGTTTTAAAGGCAAAAAAAAAAAAAAATTACATATGGCAAAGTGCTCTTGTATATTTATCCAGTCGGGCATATTATTAATGTGTCTTCTTTAGCAGTTTGAGTTTATGCTATGTTGTAATTACAAATACTTTCCCCCCTTTGTAGACTTCTCTTCTGCCCTATTTAGAGAAGATACTCAGTTCAAAACTTTTTTTTCTTCAATAATCCCCTTTCCCCTCCGTGTGTGTGTGTGCACGCAGATAGTGTCCCTGAGCCACAGTGGGTAATAGAGAAACCCAATCAGGACGAGACCCTGTCTTTCTCATCCACAGCTTCTCAACCTCAGCCCCATCAACACCCTTGGTTGTTCTAGCTGCATCATGACTCCTATACATGGTATGCTTTCAACTCCAAGGTTGGCTAGGGGCACCTCCTCCTCAGTCCGGTCCATCATCTTCCAAGATCAGACACCTGGATTCCAAAAGTGAATACAGAAAGGGAACACCTTCCTAAGGGCCAGAACTACCTACACAGAGCACTGGGAGCTCTGGATTTTAAAAGTCCAAAAAGCTTTTCTGGCTTTACCAAGGCCAACAGAAGCTCATGCAAATTAGATATTGCACATTTTCACTGCTATGTTAAAAAGATGAATAACTCAAATGTTACGGTTAGAAGAGGTTTCAAAGTCGACTGTGTTGCTGTCCCCACTCCTCCTTCATCCTAATGATTTTCCATTAGGTTAATATACTAGATATGTTATGAAAAACAGTCAGATACATATTATGTGACCTTCGATTTTTAATTTTCACTTGCAGCCCCTCTGGGATATATTCCTGATGCCCCGCAGAGCATCTGTGTGTGTCTGGGCCATTAGCCAGGGATTTAAATTGGCGACTAGGCATATTAAGGAGAAATGAGTCCCTTAGGATTGTCGCAGGTGTATTAACGCCATGCTGAAAAGTACAGTCAAGGTTCTTGACTTCAGTTAGACCAGAGTGCCAATGGGCAGCACCAGTTCTGAGTTACACTGGACTTTATCAAGTAACCCTCCTGAGGCTTAGGGCTAGGTGAATCTCAGAAAAGCCAAAGCTTGCAGTCCATGCTTTTTGTTTCCAAAAGATTGAAAGTAATAATTTATCAAATTATTAACAAAAGCATCAACATTGAAGTGGCTCTTCCTGATGAAAGAAAGAGAAGTTAAACCCTAATTAGTAATGACCCTTTGCCCCTAAAACATTGAGAGAGGAAGGGGAAAAATAAAGAAGAGAATTATGTAACAGTTATGAATGGCTCAGATTGCTCAATTGAATGATATTGCTGAGTTATTGCTTTGTCATTGTTTTACTTCCAAGAAGAGATGACTGTGAATTTGCATAAAATACTTTTACTACTTAATAGAATCCTTCCATTGAATTAGAATGAAGTTTAGAGATCTTCTAGTCCAGTCTTGTTTTACAGAAACAAAAGCTAGTGGATTGGCCATTGTCAAGCAAATATGTTCCAGGTTATTTTTATGTATGTTATTTTTGTGTTTGTCGGATTCTCCCATCATCCAGTGAAGACCTTTGCGGCTAGTGTTGCACTCTGAGATCCAGGAGCAGGGTGTTGCTCTCTGGCCCAACTCAAGTCAGACCCTTCTCCGAGTGTCACAGGACATCGTCCCTACCTCAGCTTCCCACCTGGGACTGTGGTGTGTTTGGTCTGGTCTGGCTCCACTGCCTAATATCATCACTGGGACTTTGTTTTGTTCATCTGTGAACTCCACATGTTTTATAAGGGATTCATAAGCTGTTGGTGTTCAATAATTAGTTTTTGCTGAGAAAAATAAATGATCATAAACCAATCTACATAGCGACATATAGATTTAGTTACAAGTAGAAATTTTTTTTTCCTTCATTCCTCTGAGTATTTTAATGGTGATTAATTAATGAAAATCCATTTGTTATAGAGTTAGGGACTTGAGGGAAGAGGCCACAGCAGGACTGAGGAGGTAGAAGGAGCTATAGTAACATATACTCAAGGATTCTGCATTAATCAAGCACATTTTCGTCAAGGGGCCTGCATGACTTTACTATGATCCATCACTCCCAAATGTCTGGATCTTAATTTTAAATTTTGTTCTTGGGGCTAGAGATAGACATAGAGATACAATAGAGTAGTTGCTTACTTTTATAAGATAGTTTTGGCCTGTAAGGAAAAAGATACAAGAATTCTTAATAGAGCCCTCTAAAGTGTGTGGGACTAGTTTATAATGTATTTAATAAAGGGCTGAGATATGAAGCAACTATAATAAATTAGAACATATCAGAGAACAAAACTAAAATTATGAATTACTCTCTTAAAACTACCTTGTCAAATGATGATTAAACACATATTTATACCACAGTATTTTACAGCATGTATTTTTTTTAAAGTAGTATTGCATATTTCCTTTTAAGATTGCACTAGGAGAAAATATTAGTATTTCCAGCTTATTGCATTTTTTTCCCATATATCACACAGTGCTCATCATGACAAGTGCCCTTTTTAATCCCCATCACCTGTTTCACCCATCCCCCCATTCCACTCCCTCTGGTAACCAGTTTCATTCTTTTTCATGTTGTTGTCCAGTTTTCCCAACACTATTTGTGAAAGAGACTTTTTCCTCTTGCCTATTTCCTGCTTTGTCAAAGATTAATTGACCACATAATTGTGGGTTTATTTCTGAGTTTTCTATTCTGTTCCATTGATCTATCTGTCTATTTTTATGCCAGTACCATACTATTTTGATTACTACAGCTTGGTAATATAACTTGAAGTCTGGAATTGTGATGCCTCCAGATTTGCTTTGCTTTTTCAAAATTGCTTTGGCTATTTGGGGTCTTTTGTGGTTCCATATAAATTTTAAGATTGTTCTAGCTTTGTGAAAATTGCTGTCGGTATTATGATAGGTATTGCATTAAATGTGTAGATTGCTTTGGGTAGTATAGACATTTTAGCAATATTTGCTCTTCCAATCCATGAGCATGGAATGTCTTTCCGTTTCTATGTGTTGTCTTCGATTTCTTTCATCAATATCTTATAGTTTTCAGAGTACAGGTCTTTCACCTCTTTGGTTAGGTTTATTCCTAGGTATCTTACTGTTTTTGGTGCAGTTGTAAATGGGATTTTCTTAATTTCTCTTTCTGCTGCTTCATTATTAGTGTATAGAAATGCAACAGATTTCTGCACATTGATTTTTTTATCCTGTGACTTTACTGAATTAATTTATCAGTTCTAGTAGCTCTTCCAGCTTACTGAATTTATTCACCCCATGCAATCCTTGCCCTGCTATTTCTCTTCGGCTTCACCAGTTGAGGGTACACCACCCCACACTTTACTCACATTTCACAAACCTGATTCATAGTGTTTTATGACATTGAACCAATCTAGGGAGGCAAATTTAGAAATGGGTACTCATTACGTTAGATGCATTCTATAGTGGTTAACCCAAGGGGAGCTTGAGACATGGGCATTCTACCAGGAGATGAACCAAAGCAATTTTGGTTACAACTGACTTGTGGTTTGATCTTTGCAGATGTACTTAACTTTGATCTAGGTTTTAGGAAGTCACTGCAATTCAGTGGAGCCAAGTGTGGTAAGTGCCTGAAGACAATGACATTATGCATATGTTTTGTCAGCTGGATTTTTTTTTTCTTGGTCAGAAAGGGAAATTATGAGTCCTTCATATAATTCATATGGTACAGGTTGGTAGAAAGGCAATCACACAGCTTTTATAATAGTTATTATTCGATTATTCTAGTAACCTAGGAAAAAAGCAAAATCTGTAGGAAAAGGATTCTCAATATTTGTTTCTGACAAATGGTTTCCCATTATATTCAGTATGTTATATTCAATATTCCTCACTTTGGAGATCAGTATTGTTATGAGAAAGAGAGAGGGGAGCTGTGCATTTTATATATGCTATTACAAAAACATTATACATTATATTACAAATTATGTTATTACAAAAATATTCTTATATATTATTACAAAAATCAGATGTGCATGTAAGTAACAATGGCAAATTCAGTAAGTCACAAAATACTAGGGAAAAGAGCAGTGCTTCTTGGAGGCTGATATAGGTGATTTTCAGACAAAATATTAAGTAATTTTTACTTCACAAGGAGTAAAATGCATGGAAATTATTATTCCAGGCTTACATAGATACATATAGTTTATTTTTAAAAAGATTTTATTTATTTATTTATTTATTTGGTTGGTGTGTGGGCAGCAGAGGGGGAGGGACAAGCAGAGCCTGACATGGGGCTCGATCCCACAACCCTGAGATCATGACCTGAGTGGAAATCAAGAGTCAGACACTCAACTGATTGAGCCACCCAAGCACCCAGATATATATAGTTTAAACCTATAAACAGGCATGAAGAGAACAT
The DNA here is from genome assembly GCF_029215605.1 of Mirounga angustirostris. Lineage (NCBI taxonomy): Eukaryota > Metazoa > Chordata > Mammalia > Carnivora > Phocidae > Mirounga > Mirounga angustirostris. The sequence continues at coordinate 168,724,028 of NW_026991711.1, forward strand.
AGATCATTTTCTCAGTTCAACCAATAGCATTTCTGAATCCAGTTTGGTCATGATTTATCCTCTTCTTTCTAACAGGGATAATTTCAAATAGAGATTTTTTTTTTGCAAGTGATAGCTTTTTACTATATTATCCACTTTGTAGAAAGCACCTTTCTCCCTACCTAATAATTTTCTGTGTATATAAAGAGGAGTGAGTTTAGCTCTGTTCCTTATCTTGGTCCTATAGACTGGAAAGTTGATTTATAGTTATATATATCCTTAAACACCAATGTATTATGGGAAAGCAGTTTGCTTATGTCATGGAATTTGCATAAAGGAGGTAACATCCTACTATGTGCTTATAATATATGCACCATGTCATAGACAAATCACAAGTCAGGGAGTATAAAACCACCTTCTAATCAGTTCTTAAAAATACATATTTGTAAGATTTTGTGTTTTTTTTTAAATGTAAAAAGTATAAATTGTGGAAGGAATTTTATTATCTATTTAATTTAAGCCACTGTATACAACTCAACTGCACGTGTTCCCTCTTATTCCCACTCCAGTGCAGTTGTCTTGAGGGCACAATATTTTATAACATTTGGGAAAAAATAATATTTATTTAGCAATAAGTGCTTATTTATTTTTTTAATATATTTTTTATTTACTTATGAGAGAGAGAGCATGAGCGAGGAGCAGGGAGGAGCAGAGGGAGAGGGAGAAGCAAAATCCCCCACTGAGCAGGGAGCCTGATGCGAGGCTCAATCCCAGGACCCCAAGATCATGACTTGAGTGGAAGGCAGATGCTTAACCAACTGAGGCACCCAGGCGCCCCAGCAGTAAATGTTTAATAGTTTTATTCTTATTTCAATCAAGGGTATATTTGAAAGGAGAAGCCTCACAAAACTTATCACCAGAAATTATGTTGAATAGTGAAGTACAACTTAGGGGTCAAATCGATATTGTTACGTTCTAATAGAAACAACCATCCTTCTGGTTTTATATGAATCCATAAAAACAACAAAAACAACCACCACACTTTTTTGAACTATTGATTTTAGCTTCTATTTATGTATCAATTCTGAGTAAGTATCAACCTTTGTATGTATGCATTCTCCTGTCTTTTAACACATTTTTTACATTAATGCTATGTAATTATCTCAAAGTACATGGACTATAAATATTCTGAGTACCTAAGTACAAGAAACATGGATAGGGTGGGTCACAATGTAGCAGTATTCTAGATCTTTCTATGAGGATTGTCTAGGAAAATTATAAGCAAGAATTAACATAGTCAGTCAATACATTCTGGGCTTTTATTAGACGAAACTTTCTCTTCTTCAAAATAGAAGATGCTTTCAATGGTAAAATGATTTTATCCTTTTAGATTGAATATATTTTATTACAGTTAAAACTTTGCATGTCAAGAAACAGGTTTTCTTATCTTCCAAGATAGAGGAAAAAGCCTGTGGAAGAAACAAACATTTAGAAAATACTCTTATGAATTTTAAGCTGAGGCCTTCTCCAAGAACATAATGGTAGATCCTAATTTTGGAAATAAGAGTCCTGTCCATCTCAAAGTGATAACAGTCAGGACTAAGATCCATTGACCTCTGACTTAGATTGTCTCTCTTACTTTGGAATTAAGCATCTCCGTAAACAGATGCTAAAGAAAGAGGCTCGTTTACAGAAGAAAGTAAAATAGCCAAACTGCAGTAATCCTTCCACAATGTTTTTTTTTTTTTTTTTTTTTTTCATTCTCTTATACTTATAATTCAGGCCATAATTTAGGAACTATGTTGCTGCTTACCACTAGCTATCTTGAAAGTGAAACATAGTATCCTGGTCAGAGCCCCGTTTCCCTAATGGTGATTAAAACTGGGCTGAGAGCCCAAAGTAATAAAAACAGTCTCAGAGCTTTTTCGCTAACCTTAGTCTGGGAAGAGCAACACTGGAGGTTTTATTTCTTGAAAAATACACAATGTCCATATGATTAAATGCTCTTTGGTTTCTTTTTCACCGTAGGCTGCATATTCAGGCCTTAATTGTTCATCTGTTCGTTTAACCCATCACCTGAATATTGCTCTTGAATGGAATCTGTCTTGATACCAAGCCTTTTAAGTTTTCTTTGTTACAATTCATCTTTCTTATACTAAACGAAGTGTCTTCTCTCATTTGAGAAAAGTGATGTTGTTGGAGGAAAAAAAAAGACCAACAAAGATTTTTCATTCTGCATGTATCAGGGCAAATCCTTTTTCCTGTCTTAATTGAATTCAGTTAAGTGTTCAAAAACTTAGCCACAAAGATTGGCTGAGCTATTTTTCTTTTTAAATGAGGCCAAGTCTTGTTGGCATCCATGACGAAGACCATACTGTGCAAGGGCAGATTGCCGGCAGGTTTAACGTTCAAGTCCAGTGTTTCACTGTGTCTGCTCAAAGCTTCCTCAAGAGTCACGCAGGGAAGCCACCTTGCAGGCCAGCGGTGTGCGTTCAGCACAAGTATTCTTTTCCCTGCTTTTCAGATGGTAGAGTTGGAAATAAAGTGATCATTTGCTTTCTCTCATATAAAAAAAAGAAGGATGGAATTTGGGGTCAGCTGGGTGAGAGGTATGCGATAACTTGTGCCACTTTTACAACTTAGGAGGCTTAAACTATTTAAAAATAAAAAATTTTTCTATTCTAAAAGGGGCAGCCGGAACAACTACATATGAAAGAATCAAACTGTAATATAGAAGTATGGCTCTATCTTAAGAAAATCACTTACGTAAGGAGGGAATAAAAAGTAAAACACAGGGTTTTTTTTCTTTCTATGGCTTTAAGTACATGCATGTGAGGCTTACTCTGTGCCTAAAACCCTTTACTAGTGCACTTAATGGAGGGGGTAGTAGAAGGTACTGAGTTATTCAGTTATTCTTTAACCCAAGCAAAGTGGTTATTTAATAATAAATGGATATTTAGGGGCGCCCGAGTGGCTCAGTCATTAAGCGTCTGCCTTAGGCTCAGATCATGATCCCAGGGTCCTGGGATGGAGTCCTGCATCGGGCTCCCTGCTCAGCGGAAAGCCTGCTTCTCCCTCTCCCACTCCCCCTGCTTGTGTTCCTGCTCTTGCTGTGTCTCTCTCTGTCAAATAAATAAATAAAATCTAAAATAATAATAATAATAAATGGATATTTAAGTCTGTCCCTGTCTCTATGTAGGTTTCCTTCACTTCCTCTCACCTCTCTTTCCTCCCTCCCTCTACTCTGACAGTTCTGACATTAAATATATTGCTGGATTACTCTAATTCTTTTTTTTTAAAAAACAAAGTTATGGGTTTTTTTTAAAGATTTTATTTATTTATTTGAGAGAGAGAGAGAATGAAAGAGCGAGAGCATGAGCCAGTGTGTGGGGCGGGGGGGGGGGGGGGGTCAGAGGGAGAAGCAGACTCCCTGCTGAGCAGGGAGCCCAAAGCAAGACTCGATCCTGAGACTCCAGGATCATGACCTGAGCCGAAGGCAGACGCTTAACCAACTGAGCTGCCCAGACACTCTGGATTACTCTAATTCAGTTGCATTAGAGAAGTACTAGTCAGGCTAAAGTTTTATAGAGCCTGGTTTGGATCAGTTAGGGGTGGGGAGAAGAAAATGAAAAAAAAAAAAAAATCATGGTAAACGTGTCCTTATTGCTACAGTTAGCTACTACTTCCCTAGGAAGGGAAGGACGTCAGTTATTGTTAGGTTAGGAGCCCGGTTTCTGAAATCAAGCAGCACAGATTCAAATCCAGATCATGCTCCTTACATGTGACCTTTAGTGCCTAATCTCCTTATCTTTAAAAGGGGGTGGTCATGATATTATCTACATGTTAAGTGTATTACAAGGACTGTGTGAGTTAGTACGTATATGTGTGTGTGTATGTGTGTGTGTGTGTAACATAGAATAACAGTGAGTATTATTTATCTAACTACAGGCTAATGGTTAGTAACTGCCAAGTCTTCAAAAATGTTTCTGGATATTTGAAGTATAATTTACAACACTTCATCTGAGCAGAATATGAAATACGAACAGTAAAAGACTATTGTGTTGTGGACACTTAGCACATCCCAGCTACTTAGACTCTCCTACTGAACAGTCCACTTTCCAAATGTGTGTCAGGCAGGCTCATGTAAATAATTTAGTTTCTGCTGGTGTTTATCATACATTATTAAAATACCAACATGCAGTGGCTGCTACCTTCCCTTCACTATAAGGTTCTGCATTGTTACTTTGTTCATATGTTAACCATTTCTCCTCCAGATATAATATGTAAATGTAAATTTTTAAAATTGATATTCTGCGATATGTCTTAAATTTAAAGGAGTTGCCCATATTTCAACTGGACATCCTCACTGTAACTAAATGGGATGAAATTCAATAGGCTGTGTAGACTCTTCAGGATTTGAGACAACTTTGTAAAGAAGTGTCTAGCATTTACCCAGTCACACAGTTTTATTGACTTGTCTTCACTTAAGCAGTTATATTTGAGAAGCAATTAATAAAACATTCTGTATAATGAATACAATGAATATCAATATCTGATGTCCTAGTATATGCTGATTCATTTTCAAGTTACCAAATTAAGTGACTTCTTTTTTCCTTGAAATAGTTTAGGAAATTTGCCACAGAGTGGAGACGCTCTCAACCAATGAATGTGTCCAGAAAAAGGAGTCCATAAATTGAGCCATAATGTCCTATGACTGAGGCTGGGGTGGGGTTGGATTGTGTGTAGTCAGCACCATCTAAAGCATATAAAATTGGTTTGTCCCCAGAAAGGTGAATTCAGGTCCAGAAGAAGAGGTGTTATACCAACATACATATACATGAAAATCCCTGCTATAGGTCCCTTAACTATGAAGCCAGATTGTCTTTAAGGTTTGAAAATAAAGGAAAGTATAACGGTAGATTCTTATTCAGAACATAGAACTTGGATATGTTTTTGTTCTAAATCTATCCTCTCCTTTGTTATTAAGCATGTATTGGCTCACCATATAATAGAAATTAAAGGACAGCTAGTCTGCATGACTTTCTTATTCATATGGAGTTTATGAGATTACAGTTTTTTTCTGAGTTGTACAAGAATCCAATTCTTTTTCTTTTTCTTTTTTTTCCAAAATAATGTCTTCTTATGTGTATGAATAAGCTCATTTAACTGTGGAACTTTAAAAAATATATAGAGCATCCTACAAGGAAACACATAGAAAAAGCGGGGTTAAAGTAATTTGTCTCCAAGACAACAGTGGAATCAGTCTTGACACCTTGTCTATTCATACTTAAAAACTAATAACTGGGGTGCCTGGGTGGCTCAGTTGGTTAAGCGACTGCCTTCGGCTCAGGTCATGATCCTGGAGTCCCAGGATCGAGTCCCGCATCAGGCTCCCTGCTCAGCAGGGAGTCTGCTTCTCCTTCTGACCCTCCTCCCTCTCATGTGCTCTCTCTCTCTCAAATAAATAAATAAAATCTTTAAAAAACAAACAAACAAACAAACAAAAACTAATAACTGGAGTTCCATTATAAGGATTGGTCATAAGTTAGCTTTCTTATCCAATTGTAACTCTCTCAAAGTGGAGTGCTATACTTACCTTGTATCACTTAGATCACATAGCACCGAACCCTGCACAGTGTAGACACATAGAAATATTTGTGTAAGTGAATCTGTCATAAGTCAATTGTGCTGATTTAAAAAAGCCATAATAGGGTGCCTGGGTGGCTCAATTGGTTGAGCGACTGCCTTCGGCTCAGGTCATGATCCTGGAGTCCCAGGATCGAGTCCCACATCAGGCTCCCTGCTCGGCAGGGAGTCTGCTTCTCCCTCTGACCCTCCCCCCTCTCATGTGCTCTCTCTCTCTCTCTCATTCTCTCTCTCAAATAAATAAATAAAATCTTAAAAAAAAGGAAAATTATTTAAAAAAAGCCATAATAATCACGGGTAGTTAAGGCTTATATTAAATAAAATAATTAACGTCACCATCAGAAATCCAATGTCAGCTTCATTGACTTCAGTGTTAGTTAGTACCTGTTAGCCTATCGGAGTCAGCCTTATTAAAAACTAGGCAAACCCTTTCCCATTTGACGCATGTGGTGAAATGTGTGCAGGTTAATATATTATCGGCAAAGATAAACATCAATCTCAAAATGTAAGCAGTTTGCATACGCATGTTGTAGGATGAAAAAAAATTCATTTGTTGGGTCCCTATTATATGCCAAATTTTCTGATATGCTCTGAACATATATTATCTCATATAATCCTCAAAGAGATCTGAGAAGTAGGCATTCTTATCCCCATTCTAAAGATAAGAAAGCTAAGGCTCATACATTTTTAAACACTAAATGGTAGAAAAAAACAGTAGGACTCAAACACATTGCCTGGGTTCTTTCCGTTGTGCCAGCTACCTTAAATTTTTGTTTCTATAAGATTATAAATTGTTTGTAGTAATGCAATTGGAATACTAATGTAACACATGATAGTGGTATGATTAAAACAATCTACATTTACAGAAGCATAGCCTGTTTTCACGGAAATAATGCCACCTTAAACAGGTGATAACTATCTTGTTATTGCTACAACTGCCTATCAATTAAGTAGGAGTGGATTTTAATATTCTCATTTTAGTAATTTGAAACAGAAGCACAAAGTTAAAATGTTAAGTTGACAAAGCAGAGTATTTAGAAATAAAGTCATGAAGGTGTCCTTTGGGCTTTGTCAAATCTTAATTGCCGATAACACACTAATGAGTGTAAACTTCATGATCTGAAATTCTGTTTTTAGAATATTTTTCTTAATGTGAAATTTTGTACTGTGACCACAGAAAAAAATATGTTCTAAGAATTATTTTTGCCTACATTTTTATTACTGGATATAATGCATGTTCATTAAAGAAAACTTAGTAATACAGAAAAGTGAGATAAATCTAAAAGAAGAGAAAACTCCCAGCATTGAAATATATACCTTGTTTGAATGTTGACTTTATCACTAGTATTTGTACCAAGATTCAATGGCACATTTATCCCTTGTTGAAAAAAGTCATTCTTGAAATTACTTACTATATTTTGTTGATACAGTCTACTTATTATGGTTCCTGTTTATATACAAGAAGAAATGCATTTTGAAGTTTGAGACCAAAATGTCATAATTCACTGGTCGATTTGCCTTTTGGCAATGTCAGAGTTTGTAGTAATCTTTTGAAAAATTTCCGAGTCGCATCAGCATGTTTTGCCGTAGGAGAGCACACATCATTTACGTCTGTCCATCCTTTCATCCTGGAGGAGATTAAATAGAATGTGTGGAGCCTGGAAGGGTGGGTGACAGCTGGGAGAGATTTTTGTAGAGGCCTCAGAGCCTTCCAGAAGATTGATTATGCAGCATTTTCTGCCAGCTTCGCCCAGGTTATCATCCCATCAGGAAATTTGGTGCTGGACCTCATTGTGTTTCTGATAATTCAGATGACTTTAGGACATTCCCTTAATCTCCTGAAGTTTGATTCTATTTTCCAAATATATGGGTAAGGACCCTGATACCCTCTAATCCTCCTAAGGATGATAGAAAGAAAAATTCATTTGCATTTGAAAAAAAGGTAATTTTAACTCTTGTGGGAGCCATTTGCATTGAGTGTTCAAAACAGTCAAATGACTTCCCCTGAATTCAGTTGGAAGCTCAGGCTGCCTTCTTACCGCGGTGAATGTTTCCTGACGGGCAGTTGGGAGTTTATGGTGTAGCACGAGGAACTCGAGGCAGTTTCTTGGAGGCACCATTACACTGAATCTTCTCTTTCTCAACAAATTTGCTTGGGAATGAATTATTGCAAGGCAGGAAATACTTATTTTGTGCTTTCAGTCTGCCTTTTTAGAAACTTGGCCTTCTTGATTTGGGATTGGCTAGAAAATAATGCCTGTTTGATTATTTAAATATCCCTGGTTAGCTATAAGCTATAATAAAAAAAAAAATTCATGTGAAAGAACTTAAAAATTCTAGCTCTGTTCGGAAAAGCACATTGAAACCGGCAGATGGAAACACAATAGCAATTGTGTAGCATGACTGCAACCTTGACGCCCACAACAGAAGTTGGTGATTGGGTTGCTTATTACGGACAGGGAGAGGCCTGTTGACTTTCTCTCCTCCTGAAGAGTATATATCATTGCTGTGCTGTGGCACTGGGTCCATCAGGCACCAAGTGCTCCAAGAAGTGACAGGGTGACCAGCTGTCCAGGCTACTGCTGGCTGTTTTCATATGAGTCACATGGTGCAGCGTGTTAGGGTTGCCTGATCGCTGCCAAAGTTTATTTCCCTCTCTGCTGACTGAAGATGTCTGTACCCATGGGAATTTTGGGTCGTGTATTGTAAGTAATTCTGGGCCTGGCCCAAGCACGAAGAGTTAATTTATTATGAATGGATGATAGAACCCACCTTCTGTAATTTTTTTTATGTCTGAAGTTTGGAAATGAAACACATGTTAATTATTTGGAAATATTTCAGTGCATGAGTGTATCAAAAATTAGGTCATTTGTTTTCCTTTGTCTCTCAATTAGTTTCTTTCTTGCATGACATTTGACATTTTGGCAAGCTAACAATTGAGGATAACCCATTACTAGAGATTGCCTTTCATTGGGAAGCAGGTAAAATGCCTGGTAATGAGTCAGAGCCAACTAAATCTAGGTCAACAGAGGTGTCTTAGTTTACAGGATTAAGCAACACTATATATGTGGAAGAACTGTTAAAATCTACAGTTGTAAGGTGTTAGTTTAAGTGTTGGCACCAACACTACTACCAAAACCCCAGGCTAGTTCACAAACTGCATTTTTGGTGCATTTTGAAAATGCACGTGAATGTGTTACATTTGCACTTTCCAACTTGAGGACAGTTGAAAGCCAGGGATCTGCTGGTTGAAATGTTCCCCTCCAAAGGGCAGCAAGTGAGGGTTTAGCTTTCTTGCTGCAGTAAATGCCATTTCAGCTTCTACTTCTTGCTGCTGAAATTGGGTGGTAGAGAAGGCTCCCAACTACCGTTCATTCACTCACATCTTACCTTGCTTTGTTTCCTTCATAGAAATCACCACTGTCTTAATGTATTTGTGTTCTCACGGTGGAATGCAGGCCCCCAAAGGGCAGGAACCTTGTTGATAACTTATTGGCCACCATGGTATATCACCATGATATACCAGTCCCTAGAAAAGTGACTGCCATGAAGCGGGTATTCAGAAATCATTAGTTAGAAGAGTGAATAACTAAATCCCAGGTGTACTCCATTTGCTTGGGAAAATATTCTTACAGTAATATAACAACGAAGCTATGTCTGGGGTCACTGTCAGGCTTTACACATTCTCTTTAGCTATGGAGCACGATTTCAATTATACTAAGGATTAAATAGACCACGTTAGGAATTTAACCATCCTTTGTAATATTTTCTTTATAGTTTTAAATAAATGGTTCAGGAAACTATAAGTATAGGGGTGCCTACATGTGAAATAGAGGGAAAATATGTATAGCTAATTTAAGTTATTTTCATTCCACTATAATGCTTTTCTGTTCAGTGCTACTTTGGGGGAAAATTAAAGCTTGAGCCCCTCATTAGTTCAGCTGAGGGCTGGCAGAAGTCTGAGAAAGTACTTAATATTTAACACTGGTAACAGCAGATCTGTTTCCTACATTAATGCTTTTAGACTTAAAGGAAACCCTAACTTTTGCTGCAGCCACATCTGTTCCAGCTATAGGATTTCCCATTATTATGTATAAGTTCTAACCTTTTTTGGTCCTTTGTATTTAACATGAAATGCAATAAGAATATTAAAATGGATGAAAATGTTCTTTATAATAATAGTTCTGAAGTCAGTCCTTTTATACCTCTTTTGGGTATTTGCAATTCTTTACTAAATTAATTAAATGATGCTGGAACTGAGTTATAATAACAACATATGTAGGAGTTAAGTGTACCTGGATTCACCCAGGAGAAAGCCAGTGACTCAGAGAAGGAGGTTCAGAAATGTGTGGAATGCTTCAGTTTGGCTTGTTAGTGCCTTACTAGAGTTTTCAGGAAATTAGAGCTTTGGGCAACAGATGTACTTTAGTGTGTAAGGATTGCTTGTAACTACACATTCCTTTGAAATCCAAGTTTCAATGGGATGACAAAATGACCTATTGGTAGGCCTAGGAGAATGTGTGCTTTCTGAATTACAGACAATCAAGGTTGTGACTTTAATCCTAAAAATATCGTCATGTTAGGGGCGCCTGGGTGGCTCAGTTGGTTGAGCATCTGACTCTTGGTTTCTGCTTTGGTCATGATCTAGCAGTTGTGAGATCGAGCCCCGCCTCAGGCTCCACATTCAGCATGGAGTCTGCTTCAGATTCTCTCTCTCCCTCTCTCTCTGCCCCTCCACATACTCACATGTTCTCCCTCTCTCTCTCAAATAAATAAATAAAATCTTTAAAAAATATATCCTGATGTTAGACAGACACAAGCAACATTTCTTCTCGAATAGTGTCTCATGTGTTTCCCGCATTTTTCCAAACCTCAGCTGTAAATCTAGGTATTAATGACAAGATTCTCCACTAAAGATTTTGAACAAATAATTAATAATGCATTCACTTTACTGTAAAACCATTTTAAAGGAGACCTTGTATTTTAAAGACTAATGGTTTGAGTGAACCCATAGATTTTCATCCTGAAAAAGAGTAAGCTTATTGGCTTTTGCAGATTCTGTTGTCACTCAAGTGTACCACCTCACTACAGAAATAAAGACAGCATTATTCAGATACATTTTAACTCTCAAATAACTCATGCTTCTCACTGCTGTTTTTCATCCTAAGCCTTGAATAGGTTAATTTCTTAACCTGTTTCTATGTTTAACATTAATAAAATAAAAATTATAAAGAAAGAAAAAAACCCAAAAGACTCTTGGATGAGAATATGTAAGGCCTTTTTGCTGTAGACCTTTGAGGTGGTGTCAGCAAAAAGTTTCTTAAAAAATAAATAATGCCATCTTCCCAATTTTTGTCCCACTGAAAATACTTCGATGACTACAGGGAACTGGGCTCTTTCTATTTCAAAAGTTTGTCATTTGTTTTTTGATAGTTTTTTTTTTTAAAGCATGCTTACCCTCACTGTTTCTGCCTGAATTTGAATATGCTAGAATTCCTTAAGGAATCACACAGGAAGAACCATTGGTATCCTAATTTAAAACAAGAGATGAAAGAATATGCATATATATAAATATACACAGGCCCTATACCCAAATATATGTATGTATTTCACTGTCTCTGACTTCTATTGTTATTTCTTTGTCTTAATAAATGATGTTTGTGTAATATCAATTAATAGGAATCTTTATCCATAGGTACTGGGTATTTAATCTTTATAAGCTTAGTTTCCTCCTGGGAGTAATAATAGTATCTGCTGTATTTGGTCTTGTGAGGATTAAATGGATAATGCATGTGGCGTATTTTGTACAAAGCCTGAGTTATATAAACACTTAATGATCATTTCCTATTATTGCTGTTGTTTTGTATTGCAAATAGTATAATAGTTTTCAAAAAGCAAATTCCGTGACTGAGGTGTTTGAAAGTTCTTCACTTTATTTATTTATTTATTTATTTATTTATTTATTTATTTATTTATTTTAGATTTTTATTTATTTGAAAGAGAGAGGAACACAAGCAAGGGGGAGTGGGAGAGGGAGAAGCAAGCTCCCCGTGGAGCAGGGAGCCCTATGCGGGGCTCGATCCCAGGATGCTAGGATCATGACCTGAGCCGAAGGCAGACGCTTAATGACTGAGCCACCCAGGCGCCCCATAAAGTTCTTCACTTTAAATGAGTTGTTATTATCCAGTTGCTGTATCATCCAGTCATTTTTTTGTTCTGTGTTGTGACAATAGATGGGTGAATTAGACACATGTAACTGGCCCTTTTTAGTTGTAACCTCTATTTGCAATCATTATTACAGCAGTTACAGCAAACATGTCCGAGTACAGAACATTCCATTAAAAGCCATACAGAGTGCCTAGCTTCCTACGATGTTTTTATATGAATAATACAAAGTCTAGAGGTGAAATTAGTTGGAGTGTCCATGACTCAGCCTCTTTTTCCAGATAGTGACGCATTCCGCAATTATAGATAGATCCCTGACTTTATGCTACATGCCACACTAAGTGCTTGAGATACAAACATGGATTTGCTGGGTCACTGACCCAGAGAGCCCAAGGTCTTGGCAGGATACAGCATTCATTAAGAACAATATGGGTTTACATGTGGCCAGTATCTATTAATGTTATATCTACCTATCAAGGGAATGATTAAATATGCAATAATGTGGGCTGGCTAGACAACCTAACTCTATGATTTGGGACACACACATATACTTCTGATTTTATATTGATACGTGTTAGCCTAATTATATCACCACCATTTTCATTCCTTTTTGTTCTGTTTTAGTGTTAAGTAAGACTTCATTCTTTTTCCATATCACATAGATCATACTCTCCATGAATAGGTTGTCTGATAAATACCTTTCCTTGATAATCCTGCTGGAAACTCAAACTATATATGTCAGAAAAAGCCCCTCTGTTCTTGCTCAACAAACTGATCTTCTTTCAGCCTTACCTGTTTCTAAGAGTGACACCATCTTTCTGGGAGTTGGTCTCAGAATTCTTTTGGCCTCTTTTCTCCGTCCTGTGCCTTTCACTACCAGTCCCCTAGTCCCATAGCTTATAGACACCACTGTGGACTGAATTGTATCCCCTTACAACTCATATATTGAAGCCCTAACCCCAAAGTGATTGTATCTAAGACATAAGGCTTTTAGGAGGTAGATAATGTTAAATAAGGTCATAAAAGTGGAGCCCTCATTTGCCAGTGGTCATATAAGGGCACAGTGAGAAGGTGACTATATATATATACAAGCCAGGAGGAGTGCTCTTACCGGAATCCGACCAAGCCAGCACCCTGGTCTCGGACTTCGAGCCTCCAGAACTTGAGAAAATGCATTTCTATTGTTTAAGTCACCTCATCTATGGCACCTTGTTATACGGCATCCTGAGTTAAGATACTTGCCTGTGCAGTAATGAGAGTATTCTTCCCTCTCTGCACTGACACTGTCTCTACCTGAGTTGACTCTTCATTACCATTCCCTTGGACTTCTGTAGGAGCCACCTAAATGGTTGATTCTTCTTTAATCTCTTCTCATCTCTGATCCAATCTACACAGTGTTGCCAGATTCGGTTACCTAATTATGCCATTCTTGAATTTAAAACCTAAAGTAGTTCACTTTAGCATACAAAATTAAATATATTTAATTATGTAGCCTCCTCAGCTTGTCATTCAAGGTTACTACCCTATACCGACCCAACCTAGCCTTTCACCCAGTTAGTGTTTTTCTTGTGTGTTATATTCCAGTCAGGTAGGATTGCAGGTGGTCTGTACAGACAGCCCTCGGGGTTAGTTTCTTTCATTACTTTGTTTCTGCTGGGTCCATTGTCTGAGTTGGTCTCCTCCCCATTCCATCTCCACTTATCAAAATCTTTTACCTCCTTCAAGGTCCAACTCAAACGCACATCCTCTGTGAATCCTTATCTATATAATAGGATTTCACGTGGGTTTTTTTTTTTTCCTTCTTTGATCTCCTGTAGCTCTTTGCTGGCATTTCTCTGTGACAGCACGCATATTCTGCTTTGTATCATAGTCTTTGTCTTTTGGCTTTTCACAACCACCCCCATCTTACCACATTCTAACTAAGCTCTTTGATGGCAAAGAACTTTGGAGCCCTGAAATATTAAACAAGGCTATCAAAAAAAAAAAAAAAAAAAGAAAACCCCAAAAACTGCTCTATATTTAAAAAAAATAAAGATTATAAACAATTAAAAAGCACTTCAGTTTTTTTTAATAGAATTGATTTTTAATTGGTCTTGCAACTACAATATTCCCTACATTTGTATCTGTAAATTGAAACTCCAACAGTAAATTCTATTCTCAAGCAGCAACAGTTTCTGTAAATTGAGATTCATGGGTAACTTTAAGAAGGGAAAAGCGCAGCAAGTGTGAAAGGTGTTTTTTCAATTGACAATGAGCCTTGATAATCTAATAGCTAAAATATGTCTGCTATTTTCAATTTTTATTTTACATGAGGTGGAAATAAGCCCACTTCAGCTTGATATAGAGTTTATAATTTGATCTCATCATCACAATATGACTTATAATACATAGGCATGAGATCATTTCTTACTGGAAAAGAGGGGGGAAAAAAGCTTTAGCAGTTAACCCTCAAGATTATTTTCTGACATTTCCCCTACCTTTTTGTTGTGGAGCAAGAAGATGGAGAAGTGATGCTTTTATATGCTGATAGTTAAGCTTCCTGGAAGCAGATGCTGAATCCTACTGAAAAGAATTTCATTTGAGTTATGCTTAGGGCATTGTTTAGCAGAATACTACACAAAGAGTCTTGACCTGTGTGTTTGAAATGGCAGATGTTCGCAGAGAAGATTGAGCCTTAGGGCAACATAAATCTTCACTATTCTGTGCCTATTTGCTCAATAACTGGGTTGAATAATAATAATTTAAAAAAAGGTCTAGAGAGTTATTTACAAAGCAGCTGCTCTTGCTGCAAATGGACATGTTCCCCTTAAGATAAGAAAAGCAAGCAAACAAACAAAAACCCTAAGAGCCCAAGCAAGCGTTAAAGGTCAAAAATGAGCACCTCTTCTTCCTCAGAATTTTGTTTCCATGAAATATTTTTGATGCGAGGCAGGTGAGACAAGGATAGGATTTTTTTTTCTTACTTCTGCCAAAAGGGGAATTTTCAGTGATTCCTTCAAATTTGGCAAAGCATCAGAAAAGCACAACACTAAGCACCTTCATTCATTTGACAGATATTTATATTCTTCTGTGTGCTCGACACCTTGCTAAGTCTACGGGTTCGACTACAAGGTTCACATAGCTAAGATAGCACTAATATTTTAAATAAAGTTTGAATTTGTCTCATGCTATATTGAAAAGAAAATAAACTAGAATTTTGGGGAGGCAGGCCTGGGGTGGGGGGGGGACAGTGGTGGCAGCAAGTCAGAATTCCTCCCCACGTATGGAACACAGAAAGCAGCCTAGTTCCTGTATCACAAAGCCTAACTTTTGAAAAGCTCCATAAGTATCATTTTGTTTTTACTATGGAAGCATGTATATATTTGAAAGTGCATGTAGAAAAGATAAAATCCAACCAATTTAAAAGAATATGAAAGGATATGAAAGGATATTGATCTCGTGTGTTAAAGGGGTCTTAGCAAGAAGTAGCTGTGGCCAAATGGTAAATTGTGGCTTAGAGCTGCACACAAACAAATGTGCAGGTTTGGGGAGTTTTTCCTTGGCTCCGGGCAGCTAGGGAGCCATATTCTCTTAGGGAATGGTGACTGGTAATCAACATGGTTAAAATGTACATGTACGCAGTTGCCCTCTACTTGTTCTTTGTCTTTCTTTTTTTTTTTTTTAAGATTTTATTTATTTATTTGAGAGAGAGAATGAGATAGAGAGAGAGAGCATGAGAGGGGGGAGGGTCAGAGAGAGAGGCAGACTCCCCGATGAGCAGGGAGCCCGACGTGGGACTCGATCCCGGGACTCCAGGATCATGACCTGAGCCGAAGGCAGTCGCTTAACCAACTGAGCCACCCAGGCGCCCTGTCTTTCATTTCTAGTGTGCTATTTTAGCGTCTTCTTGCACACACATAGGACACTCACACATGCAACACACATACATATATAGCACACCCGGCCACACATGGAGTCACTCAATGTGGTGAACCACTGTCGTTCACGCTCTGCTTGTATTTTTCTTCTTGTTTTAGGAAAATTTTTCTTCCTCTCCTTTCCCTCCTCTCTCCTTTACTAGTCTTTTTCCTTTGTTTAATCTCTCCTGCTTTCTTTTTTCTTTAAATTTGTGGAGCAAAAATGAAACAGAACGAAACAAGAAAAACTATGCGTAAGAGCGAGTGTCCCAAACTTTCTCAAGTTTATGGCATTCTGAGTATCCTAATAATTTTTTTCATGGTGTCCTGTCGGCCAAAAGATATACTTCACGGCTCCTTTTAATTAGTAAAATAAGTATGTATGTCCTAACAACTTAGTGGCCCTTTAAAAAAAAAATACATGAAAATTGAAAGAAAAATCTCTTTACTTCATACTTAGAAACCCAGTTACTTACTAATGGTATGTGTGTGTTTGCCTGCCGGGTACGTCCCAGTCCTCAAAGCTGGGAGTCAGATTGGATGTTGTCATCCTCATTTCTCACTCCACACTAGTTTTCATGCAGTATTTGCTTTTATATTACAAATATTATAAAAAATCCAACTTTGCAAAGTTACCCTATCATTGAAACGAATGTAGCATAATCTGATATTGAAACTGTGCATTACTTCAGGTGAGTAATTTGTGTTAAGCCTGATGGATGTTGCTGTGTTTTTTCAGGTACTGAAAATATTTTATCGTTCTGTGAATTTACAGTGGTGTCCATGGCACACAGTCTGGGAGCTGGTGGCTTTATAGAAAAAGAATAGTATTTGTATCAAAGTAAAATTAAGTCAGGTGCTTGAAGTGGAAGTACACATATTAAAATCATTAATCTCGCCCTGCATCGGGCTCCCCGCTCTGTGGGAAGCCTGCTTCTCCCTCTCCCACTCCCCCTGCTTGTGTTCCCTCTCTCGCTGTCTCTCTCTCTCTGTCAATTAAATAAATAAATAAAATCTTTAAATAAAATAAAATAAAATAAAATCATTAATCTCAAAAGTCCATCAAAATGTCCCCACATTCTTTTTTTTCATCTTGACAAATGTATCCACCTATCATTTCATTCTTGTATAATAAGGTTCACTCTTTTAAGCACCTACCCTTAAGATTAAAAAGCAGGAACTTCACTTCCAATCCAATTTTTGGATTTACTGGTTTACTAGTATTTCCTTTTTATTTTCTTTTAATAAAAACTCTATATATTTAAGGTGGGTAACATGATGCTCGGATATACAGAGTGAAATGATTACTATAGGCAAGCTAACATAACTCAGTGGAGTGTATGAGTATTATTTTAGACTATTCTTTTCATTAAATAATTACCATTTACAGTCAATTTAGCTTTTGGATTTAACTTAGGAGTCTAATAATGAACCATCTGTAACAATGTCATGTGGAACATATTCTAACTTCTAACCAGTTAACTCACAAACACACTTTTGGAAACTAACTTTTTTTAATTGGCGATTTAACCATAGACACTCCCTGCAGCAAGTCAAGAATTTTACTCTATGTCATTTTAGTTATTTTCTTTACTAACTGTCCAAAAGACAGGCTGACTTTTGGCACAGAAGTTTTGGGTTTGGTGGACCTTCTTTGTACCTCCATTGGACAGTGTGCTTCTCAGCATAATTTACTGGCAAGGCTTAAGTGTAAGAAAGCAGTGGGAAGATGGACAGGTTGCCACTGGAATCGTCTTATTTGACTTTTGTTGCCTTGAAACAGATTGTTGATCCTGAACTAAAAATCTACAGACTGTTAGACCAGATTCAGGATCCAAATGCAGTAGTTGTGTCATTTTCAATTAAACATCTTTCAAGAGAAATGGTAGTACACGGAGTACAGAATTTGTTTTAAAAAAATTTTTTTTGTTGATGTTTTAGAAGACAAGCACAAGCATTGTTCTGCTTTACATAAAAACTGCTGAAGATAAAAATAGGACCTACTTTGGGCATTTAATAGATCTTGTTAGAGGAGAGCTAGAAAATAATTTGAAGTTTTATAACTACATAACCCCCCCCCCCCTTGTTGTAAATGTATGTGGTGTCAGCCAGACATTTTACGGTGCAAGAAACCAACTTCATCTTCTTCTTTAGTAAAATAGAAGATTGAATCATTCGATTGATTTAATTTACAGGATGTTTTTCTGTTTATCTTTCAGACTTTATTGATCTGATCCAAGGTATCTTGAGACTGCTGGCTGGAATTAAGGTTGGTGGTGTGTTTATATTGATTATGAATAAGCTGTGAAATAAAATAGAAGCATCTTGGGGCTTTGGACAGCTGGGTCAAATAACACTTGCAGAGTGTGTTGTAGAAAGCTGAAACTTAGTGAGAAATGGATACATTTCAGACTTGGGGCACTTAACACCCATGTTTCCCTGAGCAGCATTTGCTTTCCTGGTTCCTATAATTTCTTTAATTATCAACTATTGTTTCACTTGTTTTACCTGTCTTACTAGCTGAATTTTGTTCAGATGAAGAGATCCAATTCTGATGTATTCATTTAATAAATACACATATCAAAAGAATGACTTCTTTGTAAGACTGGCTAACATTTTCAAGAATGGTCAGCTTCCTGGGCTCCTGGGTAGTGCAGTCGGTTAGGTGTCCGACTCCTGGTTTCAGCTCAGGTCATGATCTCTGTGGTCTTGAGATCAAGCCCTAAGTCAGGTTCCATGCTCCATGGGGAGTTTACTTGAGATTCTCTCTTTCCCTGTCCCTCTACCCCTCCCAAACCTCTGTAAAATAATAAACAAATAAATCTTAAAAAAAAAAAAAAAAAGGAAGAATGGTCAGCTTCCTGAATTTGAAGGCAAACACTTCAAGCCCACAGTTTGGTAGCCACGTTTCCTAGGGATGGTGGAGCCGAAACATTGCTTCTCAGTTGCCAATTTCAATTAATTGGCAAAAATCCTACGATGTCATTCCTTTTGTTCTATTTTCTTGTTAGTTGGTTTCATGGGAGACTTAAAACCAGCTTAACTGAGTTGAGAGTATTAACAGAGCATTAGAGGGCGCTCACATCAGTGGGCTTGAAATTTCGTTTATTCCTTCTATGTTCTTCTCTAGAATATGTATTCAGGTTTTAAAACAAAAGAAGAAGCTAATCCATGAATGAAACGAGGGCTTTTGTTGCTTATGTAAGAACAAAATGCCAGGTGCTACTAAATCTTTCGTATAGGGCTTTGATTACTAATTAACATAGAGAAAAACTGGCTTTTCATTTATGCTTACATTAAGCAGGAATTTAGCCTTCAAAGCCCATATTTACCCTTCAAATCGCAGTGTCTAGCACACAGCAGGGACACAGTAAATATGTACCTTTTCTGGCTTCAAATTCTGACCTTGTTTTTCCACCCCCAATACAAACACACACACACGCACACACGCACACACACACAGGCATGCATGACGGTTATTTTACTTTTTCATGTTGCCTGGCTTCATTTCATATCCACTACTCAGTACATTCTGTGTAAACTTGCACATATTTAAACATGGAATTTCTTGTAAGACTTTGAACTTTTTGCTGATCCTCTTTCCCTGCTAGCCTCTGTCCTTCTGCCAAGCAGAAATGACAAGTAGAATGAGATTTTTGGCAAAGTACAAATCTTTGAATCAGAAATATTTAATACACAGGGTTAACTTCGAAATGCTTGCATTTTGTCCCTCTTCCTTTATGGATTTTGTTTTACGGTTGGTATGGTCAGCATGGCAACTTGAAATCTCATCTCATTTTGGCCACTTTTCAGAAGGAAGAAAAAAATAAAAAGAAGCATGTAAAAAGAAAATAAATAAAATATTTTGTCTCTGCAAATATTGAATCATGGTATATACCTGAAAGCAATGCAAAGCTGCATGTCAATTATACCTCAATAAAATTTAAAAAAAAAATTTTTTTAAAAAGAAATGTCCTTGCAGTATTTTATCAAATTCTAAGATGTTTTTTCACATTAAACTATGTAAAATAAAAAAAAAAAAATGCCATAGTTAATTTGGCAGATATTTTTTTTCTTTCTTTGTCAAATGAAATATGTCTTATAATGGATTGTATCTTAGGTTCTATGAAATACAGTATTATTGAATTTAGATTAGGAAAAAAAATAAATTCCCTAAAGTTATTACAAAAGGGAATCAAAGTGAAATTCAGAAACCAGAAAGTCAAATTTGATACTGATGTTTAAAAACATCTTGCACCACACTTTTTACCTTTAAAAAAATATGTATTGATTTTTCCAATTTATTTTTTTCTCTTCATTATTACTACCACTACCAGTATTTTGGTATTTTTCCCTCCACTTTTTGTCTTACTTTGTTTTCACAAAATTGAAGTTAAACTTTGTATTCTGTACCTTCTGGTTACTTGAAAATGTGATTTTAATGACTATATGTTGTTTTATCCTACAGATATGCTGTAATTTTTTTCACTGTTCTACCTATTTTTGGACGTTCAGACTATTTCCAGTTTCAACCTGGACCTGGACCTCCCTCCAAATTCTAGTCTATGACCTCTGCCTCAAATTCTGATGTTTTCTATATGTTTCCATACTGCTGAGCTGCTTGCCATTAAGTTCTTTGACTTCAGTATCTTATCTATAAAATGGGAACAAAAATAATCTCTACTTCACTTAAAGATTAAATGAGGTAATGCATAAGTCTTAAATAGAGTCTTAAATAGAGAGGATTCCAAATCACTTTTAAAACCTCTATCAAAAGCCTTTATCCCCCCTGGGTTTTACATGAGTAATAAATTCTGGTGCTTCTCTTAAGACAGGGAATAAAACTAATGAAGATCTTTAAATTATTGTCATAAAACAAAATATATAAATGAAGGACGCCAGAAGTTTTATATATATATAAAGTGTATGTATATATATCTATATATACACACACTGACATTTATATATATTTTAAACTGACCAGAAAGTAATTTCTCTATGCTCTGCTGAGTGATACTATATCTTTTATTCAAGATACTATTAACAAACTAAGCAGCATATTACACAATTGAGTGGACTTTCACTTAAGAAAAATAGTGTAGAAAATGTGAACACTCTAATATAATAGGAGTGGGAGAGAGGATACTCTTATGTCTTCTGAGTAAGCTTTGTACTTTGAGCTTTGCAGAGTCAAGACCAACCAGTCTTGGTTGGCGACATTGTCAACCTTCAGTACCACCTCAGGGAGAAACCATATTTCCCCTCTCCCTTGCTTCACATTGTTTCACATATTCCTTGTAGCATTTGCTCAGGCTTCTTTATGTTATGATTAGTTCTGGACATTTCTTATCTCTCCTGCTAACTCATAGCAACTGGGGTCTTTGCCATTTTATCTCATGCCCTAGTCAGGCCTTGCAGGAGTGGACACCCAGGAAATGCTTACTTTATGAATTATAAAGATTAGAAGCCACAATGAACCATTTTATTACATACCCATAAACTAAATATACAGCTAAATATATATGGATATGTATGTATATATATGTTCTAATAATTATTAATCACTGTATTTTCTTCCCTGGTGATAGAAAAATTTGGGCAAAAAAGCAAGGACTTTGAACAAATCACCAAAAGACATTTGAAACAGTAACAATCATTAGGTTTAATTTGAGGAATTTAAAAAAGTGAAGGTATGAGAAAGGTAATTGTTTTGTCATTCTGCTTTATTCCTCCATTTAGTATAAATGTACTTATGGATGAAGACTTACCCAGAATTCTAATTATTGGATTGACATGTGACAAAGTGACTTTGAGATGCCAGAAAGATTTGTAAAATGCCTAATTATTTGCTTACCACTTTAAGGAGAGATACAAAGCTGCTAGAATCACATTTCAAACTGGAAAGACCAGTTGGTTCTAGGGAGAATTTGCTCTCTCCTATGCAGCTTTCCAAAATCTGAAGCATCATAAATACTTATTTCTTCCTTTTTATAAAAAGTAATCCTTTCCTGTTACAAACATCGAAATCAAAAAACAAGCTTGTGACATGATTTGGAATGAGAGAGGTGGGGGCAGGTTAAAGTGGGGGTGACAGGTGTAGGGGAGGAAAACTTTTACCTTCTTTCCTTCTATATTTTTTGGCTAGCCTAATAATTAAATTGACATAAGACAGACTAACAGGAGAAAAACAAATTCAATTTTGTATGGGAGCTTATAAAAATATGAGACTTGAAGTGACCAAAGCAGGCAGCTTTTATACCTTTTAGACAAAGAAACAATAAATTTGTGAAAAATTGACAAGATAAAGAAGTTTGGGCTTGGGGGTAGTAAATTAGTGAGGAAGTGACAAGGTTTGTTTATACAGCCTCTGGACTCTAAATTCCCTCTCTCCAGTGATAAGGATGGCTCTTTACCTCCTGGTACAGGGAGAGTACCTTTCATAAAGGAGATTTATTTCCTGCTTTCAGGAGGACAAAGGAGGGTTAGAGTGTCTTTCTTGCACTGGTTGTTCCTTAAGTACCTTGTATTTAAAATAATCAATATGCCAAAGTGACATATTTTAGGGTAGCCTGCCCAGAACCTAATCAGAGGCAAACTTGCTATCATTTCTCAATCTCCTTTATGATCTAGTGAAATACCTCAGGAAAATATGTTTCCAGAATTGCTCCTTTATTTTGACAGTCTTGACATACTACTGAGGAAATAGGCTTGTTGATGCCACAGAGGGCAAACAGAAAAACAGAATTTGCTGGAACTATATTAAGTAACTGCTAATGAGTCTGTTTTTTCCATGTTGAAAAAAAAAATTCTAGCTGCGCCTTTTTTTTCTTGACTAAATGTTTATAGTATCAGATGGCTACAAAAGATAGTCCGTTGGCTATGTTTTCATATAAACCCCTTGCTTCTGAAATCAATCCTGTGGATTTAATTCACTGATCAGCTAATTTTTATTCTTTTCCTGAATTCATGGGGAAGAAAGAATGCTGTTCCCAAGAATAGCACAGCTGATGTTTTTGCAGATTATTTATATCATTGAAGAATACCATGACTTTAATTTGGGCCTATATCTTATTAGGGAAGTTTGGAGGATTTAAAAGCATAAGAAGTACATTTGCTTCTTATATAAGGAGTCCATTCATTTAGAAATCCTTTATTTCTTTTATAGCCTATTTACTGCAAAGTAATAACTTTGTATTATTGAAAGGGGACATGCTTGCTTCTTCCTCAGCTTCTAAATCCCTAGTTATTTAGTTTCATTAGTTACTCATCTAAGAATAGACAATCATCGGTTGCATAGGAGAAAAAGGAATGTAACATATAATACATATAAGTTAGGTAACTAACTACGTAGATATGTATACTAGTGTTGGATAGTTTTGCTAATGAACAATACAAGGGCTTTGCTTTTGGGCACACTTGATGGGCCATTCCTGTTAAAGAAGGTTAAATTATCTGCCTTTTCTGAACTAGTTCCCTACAGTTATTTAGCAATATAAAAATGTTAGCTAAAAAACCAAGTAGACTTGGTTTCATTTCATTATTATTCAATGTCTTGTGACCATCAACGTACATTGTTTCAGAGTCTTTGCTTTGTTTACTTTTCTTTCCATGATTTTAATCTAATTAGTAAAGAGCTGAATAAAAACAAAACACTTACTATACACATGCTTCTGTGTCTATATTTCTATATCCACCCATGTCTCTCTCTTTCTCTTCCCCCCCTTCTGTCTTATAGTAAGAGTTGTATGTTTGTCACATAAAGTTTATAGTTCAAAAGTAGAGCAAGCATATTTAGCCAGTTTTTAGAATATAAATAGATATTTAAAACTTTAGATACTATCATCTTCATTTTATGCGTAGAGAAACTTAGTCACAAACTAGACACAATTTTTATAAAAATTATTTCTGTGTAAAATGTAATAGCTCTTAAAAATATAGAGAAATCCTTTTGGGGATAAAAATAAGTACAAAAATATACATTTACCCAAATGTAATTACTTGCTTATAATATGTAAGTATACACCATTTAGTGATGGCTTCATTTATAAGATATTAATCTTCAGAATGATAAGTAAGAGTGAACTTGATATCTGTTGCCTGAAGATGTTTACTTAGAGAGTGTAAGTACCTTTTCAGTCTCATCCTTAAATCTATTGCAATGTAATCAGTGCCTTGCCAGAAGTAGTTCTCTAGGTACAAGACTAAGGTGAAAAATGCACTAGTTCATTTTTTTAAAAAACACCTGTGCTGGCATTTTAAGGGGTCTTAGGCCAGCTATGAGGGATATCAGCCCCATAGAGGAGGACAAATTAAACAACAGGGATTTGTTTTCAAACACAGATTTGTCTGAGACGCCTGGGTGGCTCAGTTGGTTTTGACTCAGCTCATGATCCCATGGGTCCTGAGATGGAGCCCAGGGTCAGGCTCTGGGCTCAGTGGGGAGTCTGTTTGAGGATTTTCTCCCTCTGCCCCTGCCCCCACTCTCTCCCTCTCCCTCTTAAATGGATAAATGGATCTTTAAAAAGCAAAACAAAACAAAAAACAGATTTGTCCATGAAGGAACCAAGGACCTCATTTATGAAACCATTAGGGAAAGTAAAATTAATAAGAATTCCCTCTTCTAATAGTGATTTTTTTTATTTTCAAGTTTTTTTTCATTGTTTAAAGATTTTTGGTAAGTCTGTTAATATGGGAAAAATGGGTCAGTGAGTAGAGTGTTTAATTTAATAGGCAACTTTATAGATGCAAACACTTTTAAATTTCGCTTGACTCCATTATCTTTTAGGGACTCAGAGATCTAATACAGACGATTTGGCAATCATATCACGGGGAGAGGACCTTTGCACTTAGATTCCCTTTGGGATTTTCCACCTGTTTTAACTAATTGGAAATTAGGATATAAATTTTTCACTATTAGTAGTATGAGGCATGTACAAGCAGCTATGTAGGCTAGGTGAAATCAATGACCAAAAAGAAATTACACTTTTATGTTCAGGCTAGGCTATTATATATAGGTATTTAAGTATAGTGTGATCACCTATTCATACAAGTATTATACAATATAAGAAACACATGTTACTTGTTAATAATTACATAAATTACCTTAAAGTATACTTTAATAACTATGCATCAACTATAAACATAAATCCCCCAGAGAAGTTACCTAAAGAGTTTTTATTTATTTTATTTTTATTTTAATTCTGCCTCCTCCACCATACCTGGAATTGCTGGGGTTCGGGGAGGGGGGGGAGTTTGTTTGTTTGTTTTTTGTTTTTTTTTTACATTGCAGAGAATAAATATTTGTGAATTTTATGATTTTCCTGTATCTAGTTTATCTTTGGATTAAACATAGTATCTTCTTCACTTCCATGTCATGGTTTGCTCAGTGATATTTTGACCACTTCATTATTTATCTCACAAAGACCACACAGATTTTATTCTTGATACTTTTTTTTATTTCATCATTTTGATTCTGCCATATACGGTGTCCAACTCAGTTAATCAAACAATGTCCCATTTTCTTGGATGCAGGAGTCATCAACTAAGGTGCCCCAGGTGGAAGTATACCACTTCATAGGGTGGGATGATGATGGGGGATGGGGGAAGCAAGAAATGTGCCCAAGGAAGAGAATAGTTTATGAAAAAAAAAAAAAAAATCCTTGTGACAGATAAATGCCTGATAGCCAAATGGAAATTTTTAAAAAGGAAAGGGTTGGTGGGGAGTAAAATAGCCCTAGACATATTTGTAAATCATGAGTTGTTATTTGTACTCTCATATTAAAATCTTTGCATATATGAAGTAAGGCTACATGAGAAGGTACAGTTCCAGTGGAACAGAATAGTTATTAATAAGTCAAATATTGAGAATACACTTGCAGTTCAGTTGAGTGCTAGGTTCTGTGGATGCTTTAGAAGTATTAAAAATGGTTCCTTTGTTCTCTGATAGCTTGCAGTCAAATTAAGCTAAGGTAAAGCTAAAGTATATAAATCAGTAATTAATACATGATGATACAATCAGATACTAAGTATAGCTATAGCTTTCTAGAGAGATCTAGAGAAGATACAATTCACTGTGATTACAGAGATCTCATTAAAAAAAGGAATTTCAGTTGGGTTTAAAGGTGAATAGATTTTAAATAGGTAAAATAGAGAGTGAGATGTAGAAAAAGAAGGGCATTTCTTCAAAGAGTTCTATGGAAGCCAAGGCACAGAGAAGATACCAAAGATTGAGAAGTTGGGAAACCTGAAACAAAGGTGTAGGACAGGTTTACTCTGGACCTGTATTTTACCTCTTCCCTCTCTTCTTCTGTCCCAGCCTTCCTTTTTTTTTTCTTTCTTCACCAATATTTGTTAAACTATGTCAAATGACAGAAATAATACAATTTAGTAACAAGTTTGATGTCCTCTGTTCAAGGGGAAACAATCCGTGAATTGGGGGAATACACTGCCTCGCAAGCAGTAGAAGTGTTCCTGAGGGACTTTGGTTAACATTGAATTTTATAGAGCATTAGAAGAGGCAATGGAGAAATGGTGTGATAGGCTAGGAGGTTGGGGATTTCTTTATAAGCAGGTTCTATCATCTAGGGTAAGGTAAGCTAACTAAAGCTGGGCTGGAGGATTGTGACTGGTAGATGTTAGGATTCCTTGACAGTTATTTCCCAAAGTGCAGGCTGACTTAAGTTTAGATTTGTGACCTGGGTTGGGCATAGCCTTTATCTACTTTTATGTGTGTCCATTTTTTTAACTCTGAACAGAAATTCAATCCATCATTAGATCTTTCATGCTCTTCTTGTCCACAAAGAATAGTTACGTATGGAAATATTAACGTGAATGTCTGTTCCAAAAGCTTCCATTAAGAAAGTTGCATTTGTGTGTTAGATTTTGTGAAAAAAATAAATAAATACTAATATCTCAACACAAGGGAACTAATGTTCCAACTGATATTCATGCTATCTGGATTTATTTTGACTTTAATGTTACCAAGCTTGTTTATAATTAAAGGTAAAATGAAGTAGTAAAATTAAGTACTGTATCTCTTTGTTAAATTTCACATGGAGAAATTTGGAACTTCACCATTTAAATTATTTGTTAAATTATCTAAAAGGGCTCCACTACAGGGAGAAGGGTTAATCGGAATAGAAATTGTTGGGGAAATATAATTAAAAGTAAACTTCTCCCAACACAGAAATCCTTTCCACAAAGGTAGTGGGGAGAGAAAAAACAAAACTTCTATTATTGAGTAAGCATTAAACTAGAATGTGATGCACATCACAGGCAATCCACTAAGAGATTGCAAAGACCAAAAGAAACTTCACCCTTTTTTATAATCAAGCAGATAAAACCCATTACATACATGCTTTCAAGAGAAACGATAACTAATCCTTCAGTAAGAGCACTAAATTTACCTGGTAATTGGAGTGACCATCTGTGTTAGCTAATTGGCTTTCCCCAGAGGAGAGACAAACTTCTCATAACCTTTATGATAGCAACTAGTTTTACAGTTTGGAGCAAGAAGTCCACTGAAGTTAGACTCTTCATTTCCTACAGGAACTGGAGATAAAGAAGCTACCTCCCTCCATGTTTGCATTTTAAAAAGATGGCTCCCAGGCCCTTGAAGAAACATTCCTGTGTGTGAGAGATGCCTGAGGCTTAATTAGCCATTGTAAAGATTTATATACATTTGAAAAGGGGAGTGAAAGAAATTCTAAAAGATAAAGGAGACGGATGAAGTCTCTACCCTTATTTTGAACAGGCAGAATTAAGCCTCTTATTTTTCATTTGTATTTGCCCTTACAATGAATTAAATCATTATTTCTTTAAAAAAGTAGTGAATGGATGGTTTTGGTCCTCCAAATATACTGCTAGTATATTCTAAAACAAAGGAAAAAAAATAGGCTTTAAAGTGGAAGGGTTTAGGTAAAATCATTCCTTCTTCTGAGTCATTGTAACCTGTTTCCAGGTAAATTAGTGGGGCTGTACTGCTGAGATTTGGCCTTTGTAAGGGAAGGCTCAGGCCTCTGCAGAGGGCAGAAAGGACAATATAAAAATAACTTAAACTACTCCTTTCAGTGTGTTTGAGATTGGACATTCAAAGCTTTCTGGTGCATTTAACTTAAACTTTCTCAACTGGTGGACCTCTGGGGCTCATTCAAATGCTAATGTTTGGCCTTCTGCTTTTTTAAAGCAATGCAAGCTGGAGGTCATGTGACCCTAATTACTGCAATTATGAGCTTTCTGGGAGTAATCACTCTGGTTGCACCCAGAGTGAGCATCTGCTGATGATAAATAGATCCGGAGATAGTATACCAAGACCAGGCTCCCCTATAAGACATCCAGTTATTCACTTCTTAATATACAGAGCTAAAACCCATATGCTCTAATAAGAGCATTCTTTTTCCATACAGGTTGTTTTTTTCCTTAAAATTCTTCTTTAAATTTAGTTGGAACAGGTGAAAATGTGTATTTGTGTGTGTGAATATATTAGCATGCTAAAGAAGGACACGGAGAAAACTCTTAATGACTAATAATGAAGCAGCATCCTTCGCCTACACATATTTTAGTTTTCTGTGCAGAGAAAAGAAGGTCACAAGGGCTTAATATTTCCAGCAAAAGTATTATTTCATATCATTTTATTCTGTTTTGTTTTATTAATTTGGGGATGAAGACCTAACTTCTATTCATAAGGGTATGCATTTAAGGGGAAATTCTCCAGACAGCATAAGGCTTCTGAGAGTCATTCTTCAGCAAGGGAAATTATTTTCCCATGTAAGTAAGGCCATTTCCTTCTCAAGAGGTTATAGTTTCACAGGATGGTTTTTTAGCAGTATTGTTTACCTTGGTCCCTGTTACTTAATGCTTTTCAGACTATAGTGGACTCAGTTTTAAATTTCATCGCGTATTATTGGATTATTTTTACCCTGGCCCGTATCACATGGTAACCTTTGAGCAAAACTCTGTTCATGCTGAATTGCTATCTTATTGAGGTGATGTTATTTATGACAGTGAAATTAAAGATAATGCATGGCATCCTCATTTAAAAATCCCTCATAGGCGTGCCTGGGTGGCTCAGTCGTTAAGCGTCTGCCTTCGGCTCAGGTCATGATCCCAGGGTTCTGGGATCGAGCCCCACGTCGGGCTCTCTGCTCGGCGGGAAGCCTGCTTCTCCCTCTCCCACTCCCCCGGTTGTGTTCCCTCTCTCTGTGTCTGTCTTTGTCAAATAAATAAATAAAATCTTTAAAAAATAAAATAAAAAAAAATTAAAAACCGTATATAGTGCCAACTTGCCTCCAAAGTCAGGTTTAGAGCTTATAATTTCCTATTTTAGTGTTGAGGCTGACAAAGCTTATTTCCAGTCTGTGTAAAATGACACATAGTAAATTACCGACCCATTAAACAAATGGCTTTTGTGAGTACCGTGACGTGCAAGAAGTGTGCTAGGTATAGGGGAGGAAAACTAAATTTCCCTTTACCCCTTTAGGTTCTCAGCTGAGACTCCTGTAATAAAAGAGAGATTAACAGGAGAAAAACAAATTTAATTTAATTTTGTACATGCAGGGGCCCCAAAGATAGGAGATCCAGAGAAGTACTTTTATACCTTTTAGACAAAGACACAATAAATTCATGAAGAGCTGACAAGGCAAAGAAGTTTGGGCTTGGGTAGCAAACTAATGAAGTAGGAAGATTTCTTTATACAGCCTTCTTGGCCCTGAAATCCCCATCCATGGCCATAAGGATGCCTTCTATCCTCCCAAGGGCAGGGAGGGCACCCTTCACAGGGGCAATTTACTTCCTGCTTTCATGGGCACAGAGAAGGATCAACTTGTCCTTCTTACATCAGCTGTTTCTTTTTTTTTTTTTTTAAAGGTTTTATTTATTTATTTGAGACAGAGAGAATGAGAGAGAGAGCACATGAGAGGGGGGAGGGTCAGAGGGAGAAGCAGGCTCCCCGCCGAGCAGGGAGCCCGATGCGGGACTCGATCCAGGGACTCCAGGATCATGACCTGAGCCGAAGGCAGTCGCTCAACCAACTGAGCCACCCAGGCGCCCACATCAGCTGTTTCTTAAGTAATTTTAATTTCAAAATAATCGATATGCCAGAGTGGCACATTTTGGGGTGGCCTACCCTGAAACCCATCAAAGGGAACATGACAGGTACAGTCTTGCTTTCTCATATTCAGGAGTTAACTCAAACAGTCTTTGAAGTACATACATTTACTCTATAGCATATTTATGTGGTATATCCACATGCAATATGGAGTTTGCTAAATGATTTGTCTTCATCTATTAACAAGTTAAAAATGCATCTATTGATGGCTTTTAAAAGCTTTTTGTGTGTGTGTGGCAGCACCTGTCAAGTTTCCCTCCCACCCCTTTTTCTGTCATTACTAGGAAATAACACATTTATTCTTAAGGAAGAAAGGATGTCTGATTGGATCATAACCTTTTCCTCCTACCTTCATCTGTCTGTCTTTGTGCTCCTGCCTTGCTTCTTGTAAACTCTTTAATCTTTTTTTTTTTTTTAATCTACTTCAGCTGTAAGGATTGATATCTTTCTTTTCTAACTTCTCAGAGAAAGAACAATAAAGAGACTTGGCCACATTAGGAACTCTGTCAGCTGGGACTCTGTGCCTTTCAACGATGACATTAGAAGCACATTCATGTTCCATCTGAACCGATACGCCAGGAGATTAGGATCTTGAGATCAAAAGTTTAAGCTTTACATATAAAATTCTTAAGCATATTTTAAAGGAGAAGCTTCACATGCTAAATTGCTAAATTGAATAATTATTGTTTCATAAGTATCAGAGACCCTTTGATATTCTTTTCAATAAAATGATAGATGAAATATTTGATAATATAGTTCAGTTGTTCAGCATTATAAGACTTCCTATAAGTAAAATCATAAATCACACACAAAAATTTTTTGACAGGCCATATATTTAGAGATTTGGTTCAGGTATGTTGTCTTCATAAATATAATTCAGATGAGGAGAGTTTGTCTAATCACTTTTATTTATTTATTTATTTATTTATTTATTTATTTATTTATTTATTAAAGACTTTATTTATTTGAGAGAGAAAGTGAGAGAGAGAGTGTACAAGTGGGGGGGAGGGACAGAGGCAGAGGGAGAAGCAGGCTCCCTGATGAGCAGGGAGCCCCATGCAAGTCTCCATCCCAGGACCCAGGGATCGTGACCTGAGCCAAAGGCTGACACTTAACCAACTGCCTGAGCCACTGAGGCGCCCCAGTCTGCTAACTTTTAGAGAAGTAGCAAAACCTGTGGCGAGATTCTCCTCATACTAGATACAGAACCAAACAGCTCATTTCAGCATCTTTCCTATCAGTGCTCTGGTGCAAATGGTGGTGCTCCTTTCATTTCACCAACTGGATCTCATCTATGGTATAAGAGAAGATATCTAGAAAAGGGAGTAACATAGACATCAAGAGCTAATCAGAGCAGGAAGGCATGGCCATGCACAAGGCAGAAGTCAAGAGTACTGTAAACATGGCCAGAGCAAAAATGATGTCATTTGCCACAAAATAGCATTTTGAATTCTAAAGGCAGAAGAAGAAGGGTGAGCTGGCAGAAATCTCACAGATTTAGAGGAATGATACTAAATCATATCATTGAAGTAGGTTGACAAATCTTAAATCTTAGATTGAGGAAAATACTGTCTTAGAGGATGTTTTAAGAAATGTTTGTGACAAGTACTTTTCGAAGTAACTTGAAAGTACTGTGAGTGTATTTTATGATTTGGAGTCACTGATTGAGGGGTTTATTTTATTTTTTTTTTAAGATTTTTATGTATTTATTTGAGAGAGAGAAGAAAGAGTGAGCGAGAGAGAGAGAGAGAGAGGGGAGGAAGAGCACAAAGGGAGAGTGAGGGGGAGAAGCAGACGCCCTGTGGAGCAGGGAGCCCGATGTGGGGCTCGATCCCAGGACCCTGAGATCATGACCTGTGCCAAAGGCAGATGTTTAACCGACTGAGCCACCCAGGCGCCCCACTGATTGAGGGTTTAGATCATATATAAAATGTTTTGAAATTATCAATATGTACAGGAGGCTTACAGTTGTAGGTCTCTCCCAATGAGGTGGGTGTGACCTGAGCCCCCAGTCCAGGAAATTGTTTTTAGCAGAGTCATTAATTAGGGTCTTTCTAAAAGCTCTTGGAAGTTTGTTTTGGTCTCCTCACCTTTGGTCAAATCTTAAATCTTCCTCCTTCAGGGAAAGTAATAGTTGTTGCTACCGCCTCAGAAATAGAAGTGTTCCAGTCAGACGTATTACAGTTCTTAGGGACAGGAAACCCAAACCAATAAACCAGAGATATCAATTCAGCGCAGCCCACAATTACAGGTGACGTAACAAGAGTAGTCGTGACTCTAATGAATTTATAGTTGTCTTTCCTGTTTATCTGTGGGTGCCTGAATCTGGTTTTTAGATATGACATATTGCATGCTTATGCAAAGGCTGATAAGACACAAATTAAATTCTGATATTTGTATTCCCCTGAAATTGGTTCCAGTAAATAGTTTGCTACCTCCTCTCCCTTTACTCTCCATGTTTCTGTTGAGATTATGTGCTTACATGTCAGTTTCTTAGGGAAGCCTTCCCTCCACTGGGCCAGATGTCTGAGCTATGCATTCGTAGAACGCCCTTTCTTCTATCATGGTACTTCACTTTATCTGCATTGCTTAACTAACCTTCATTTTTCTTCTTCATTAGATTTTAAGTTCTTTGAAGGCAGAGACCATATATGCCTTGTCATTACCCTCTTGCTGTAACCTTGCACCCTGCCCGATAGAGCTTTCCTACCGATTAGGTACACTTCCGCTCACTCTCCCTTGTTGGGTTGCTGGTTGCTATTATTCCCAGTGCCTTGTGTGCCTTTTCTAATCACCCTCTTTGGGCTGCCGTATTCCTGGGCCTTCTGCATGTTGAGGCTGGGTCTACCTGCCAGATGCCCCTTCCTTCTCCTGCCCTTCGGGAGTCCCTCCTTTTTCCCCTCTGGAGACCCCTGTCATACTCAGCAGTCAGTCAAACTGCAACATACTAGCCCTTACGGAGCTTGGTGAATAAAACAAAATCTCTTCAAACTGCCTGACAGGAATCCGCAGACCTGTTGAGCTCCATTTGGCTTTTTATTCATTTATTTATTTTTTTGCCAGGTGGTCTGAATCAAGGATGGAAGTGCCCTACATTTCCAGATCTGTTTCCTACAGATTCAGTGTTAAGCACTTACAGTGCTGTTTATATTTTAAGCGTAACTTTATAAAACTCTATTTTGAAAAGCGATGACTAACTATGGAAATACATAAAAAGAAAGTTAACGGAAATGAAAAGTCCCCTTTAAATCTGTTTGTTAAGGCTTCTCTCATTTAGAAAACACAAAAACTATGTTGCTTGCCTCCCTGATGGTTTGTGCCAGTGTTATTTCTTCCATTTGCTAAAGATGCAAAATTTAGTTGGGCTTATTAAAACAGTTGAATGTATCAAAGGCCTACATAACGTGGTGTGAGTAAATGTTGTTTCACAGCTTATTTTAGTACCTAGAATGGTTGGCATGGCAACCTCGAGAAGGCATTTTAGATGCTCGATACATAAGGATTTTCATTTTGAAAGTCCTGGTTCTCTTATTCATTCCTATTTAGAATCAATTTTAATGCTTATTTCTATCTAATTTTAGAAATATTTTCCATAAACAGAAGTAACTTCTTTAGTGAAAAATTTTTAAAGAAATATATTTTTTATTAGAGAATAATAAGGAGGTAGGTAGGCGGGGCCAGGGGGATAATCTTCAAGAATTAAGGGATTTAATTCATTGGATACATATATAGATGGTGAAATCATATAGAAATGATTCAGATGCAGGTTCTAACACTTACTAGCTATTCAACAATTGCTATATTAATAGCCTCAAAAAATTGAGATTAAAAATTGATATGATAGGAATCAAAGGAAATAAATGAGGTGACATATGTAATGTACATAGGAGAGTGTCTTGCATGAGGTACATGTTCATCAACTTTCAGTCTTATATTTGTGAAATACAAGGAAAGCAGGTAAAAGAAAAATTCCACAAAATACTTTGATTCAGAAACCTTTTCATTAGCCATTCTTTTTTTCCATCCTTTTGCCTGAATATTGTGGAATGTTGGTTATAAAATGTCTCCAGGCCTTTATTAATTAGTATTTGCATAAACTTCTGTGGATTAAAACAAGGTGTGAAAACAGTTCCATATCAATTATTTTTTCAATTCATTACCTATTGTGTTGTTCTGTTACTGACTGGAGTTCTCTTACCCCATGACAGTGACCATCAGTGTCCCTGGGGATCCAGAAAGCTGGGTTTGATGCTTGCCTCTTCTGCTAAGCAGCTGTATGACCTTGAATAACAAACTTTGATTCTCAGGACGTGGGTTTTCTGACATATAAATTAACTGGAGATAAGCCATATGGTTTCTAATGTCTATATATTCCAGCTTTTTAATACTGTGACTGTTACCAACCTGGGTGTCAGGACAAGGTCTGAATTTCTGGACACCATTTTTTTCTTGGCACCACATACTAAACTCACATATGATATTGGACATTATATAATAAAGATTATTTTTCATCCTTCATAGCCCTAAATCTGCCATTCCTGCAATGCCCAAAGGCTGCCAAACTTTTAAAAAAATAACTTTAAGTAAATAGGCAACTAATTTTTTAAACTTCGAATCATATTTGGCAAGTTTGATGATACCGATTTTCCAAAAATCCCTAGCAAATAAATGACAATTATTTCTAAATCTATTTTTAAAAACACAGATACCAATTTTCCATGTCCATATTTAGAATTGGTATTTCTTAGGCATAAAACAGTTAAAAAACAATTGGTATATTTTATACCAAAATAACCAAGTGATATGAGGAAGTTACAGTGAGAGACGGCCCAAAGGAACCACTTTCTCATATTATCAAATTTGTGTGTGCGGACAACTATTAGTTCATGGAAGGCTAATCTGTAGGCAGTGACTGTTGCTGAGGTGAGGAAGGTTCTAGCAGAGCATGTCCATTCCTGAATGGACTGACCCTTGGAGTGACTTGAGTTAGGGACCAAGATACTTATGCCTTTGGAAAGGATATCATGGCACAATTATACAGACCCTACTCCTCAACAGCTTCAACCTTTCTAACTAAAGCTTGACTAGGCTATCAGATCAATCTCGAGAAGATTAACTTTGGAAATTCCACTAAGTAAAAACTCTGCTGTCCTTTCAAAAAACATCCATATGGAATTCAGTGTACTTCAAGACTACATATGTAGCTTTGTCAAAACTTAGTTTATATATTAATTTACAATTTCTTTTTTTTTCCTTCCCAAAGAAAGTCTGGGGGAAAAAAAATCTTCACTATAGTAACTGATTAATTCCGTTTCCTGCAATATTTCTTTTCTTGTAGTTGCTGGCTTCTAGCCAATTCTATTTTTGCATTTATTTTCTCCATTACATTTTTTTCTCAGTAGAAGAATTTTTGTGTTTTTCATTTTGTCAGAATGGAATTCTTCCCATGTCATGTCATGATTTTGATGTTTTCAAAGCTTAAAAAGCAATACAGAGGAGATGTCCACATAATTAAACATTCCATGGACTTTGAAAAACAGTGATAAGTCAGAACGTATTCTCAACCTTAGTGGATGGGGAGTGCCCCATCACTTTTTTCCTGTGTCCAATGCTCTTGAGTGTAGCAGTCAGCTTGATGTAGCTGTGGTCTAAAAGAGGAAACTACAAGTCTAGGAAGTAGCCTCATGAGAATGCAGAAAACTAAGAGATATAATAATAATATACAAAGACAAACAGCTTATTTCACTGAGTGCCCGAGAATTCTCAAAGTGGAGTTCTCAAACTGCAATTCTAAGTGTCCACATCTGAGTGCATGGAGAGAGGCACTGGAGTGAGTGAGACTTTTCCCAGTCTTTTGGTTCCTTGGTTTGTTTCTTTCGGGTTTTTTTTTGGGGGGGGGCGGTGCGGAGTAGGGGGTTGTGTGTGTTTAGAGCACTCTAGAGCTATTTGGGAAAGCTACATGAGCATTTGCAGTTAAGCATGTAAGCATTTATAAATTTAAAAAGCCTGGGACTCTGCCTGGGAGCAAATCCTTCTGTCCTTCTATGTCTACACTATATGTTGAAAAATAACCAAGAAGTTGCAGTAGAATTCACAGAATTTACCTCCTAATTGAACTATCTGTGCTAGATCCTTTCAGAAGCATTGGCTGACCTCAGTCCTGACTATTTTCTGCCATTCTGAAAGTGAAAGAAGGAAGTGTTGCTGTAATAAAAGCGGTAACTAAATCAAACAGTATTCCTGTTTTCTGATCTTGGCCTCTTGGTCATTGCGTGCTGGAAAATTTTCATTTCAGACCTGGAATATAAAATGTGCAAACCTCTTTCCTAAGCCTGATCATCCACAACACATCTGTATCCACAGATATCAGAATCTGTAACGCTGAAAGACCACAGAACCAACAAATACTTTCTCTGCTCTTCCAGACCTACTTAAACTAAATCTGTGAATATATGAATGCAGTAGACCTCTAGGCTGGAAGGCTCCCATGAATTCTACACCCTCACTATCTGGAGTTCTTTATACTAATCCTGGCATCTAGGGGATAAGTCATTGCTAAAGTTACAGGTTGGAATTGTGTCTGAGTTTCTTGCCACAGCTCTTATGTCTGATATCTGGTAGGCATCCTTCCCATATTGCCCTGGGTGAAAAATGAGCACTTAACTCCAACCTACCTAACCCTGTATTTTTCTCTCCATAACACTTATATATTGTAGAAATATCTGGTATTTTTTTAAACGTATTTGTGTAATTATTTATTTCCTCTAACTAGAATGTTTGTGAGAGCAGGAGCATTTTCTCTTTTGACCCCTGATGAATCCCTAACCCCTGGTCCAGTTTTTATTACATAGTAGATGCTCATTAAATATTTGTTGAATAAAGAAATCTAGTTTTTGCCATGAACCCATGGATGTCCACTGGTCTTTGTTCTTGCCCCACATACACATGCACTCTCCCTCTCTGCTCTTTCTCTCCACTTTCCACAATTCCCATCGTCAGTACCAGCTTGCTTCACTACAATGAGGTTACACACACTCGATTTTTTCTTTCTTTTTTTTTTTTAAATTAGAGTATAGGTGACACACAATGTTCCATTAGTTTCAGGTGTACAACTTAGTGATTTGACAAGTTTGTGTAGGATGTTCACTGCAAGTGTAGCTACCATCTGTCCCATTACATCACCATTACAGTATCATTGACTGTACTCCTTATGCTGTGCCTTTTATTCCCATGACTCATTCACTCCATAACTGGAGGTTACACACGTGATTAAGGAACCCCATCTCTTCTAGATTTTTCTCAGATGCTTAGTGTGCCACCATATGTGGCTGTGTTCTCTTAGAAGTGAAGATTGAGCTCCCTCTTTGGCTTCCTTAATATTCTTCCTTTATGTATGGCAGTGATTCTCAAAGTGTAGTCCCTAGACCAGCAGCATCAGCATCACCTGGGAACTTATTGGAAATGCATATTTCTTTTTGGGGGCCCCACCCAGGACCTACTGAGTTAGAAACGCATGGATGCGTTTTATCAAACCCTCCATATGATTCTGATCCTAACATTTGAGAGTCAGTGGTAGGACACAGGTTGCATCCCTGACATCGTTTTTAACTTTCTAAAAACCCTGTAATTTCTCTGGTTTCACTTCTTTAGGGGATCCAACAAGGGATTATACTCACTTCTCTTTATTTATTATACTCACTTCTCATTATACTCACTTCTCTTTCTAGGTTAATACAGGGGCTTAAAACGTATTTATTAGATTGTGGGCATGCTGGACAGAATCTCTTAAATTATGTGTCTTTGTAGAATTTTACTTTGCAGTGTGGAAGCTACTTTTTTTTTCCAGAAAATATTCAAAGTCAAGTTTCTAGAAGACTTGACTATAATTCCCAACCCCTTGTTATATGTCTACTTCCTCCATCCTCCAATCCACCCCTGAAAGGACCTATGTAAATTCAACCCCAGAAGCTGCTAGAGATGAGCCATTGTTCTTTAGGGAACATGTTCAAAATAACTGATTGGGTCTAAGACTAAAAAATAAAATATTTTAGGGGCGCCTGGGTGGCTCAGTCAATTAAGCATCTGCCTTCAGCTCAGGTCATGATCATAGGGTCCTGGGATCAAGCCCCGCATGGGGCTCCCTGCTCAGGAGGGAGTCTGCTTCTCCCTCTCCCTGCCTCCTGCTTGTGCTCTCTCTCTCAAATAAATAAATAAATGAAATCTTAAAATAAATAAATAAATAAAATATTTTAGAACAGGAAATATTACCAGATATTATACATTTTTCCCTTAGAAATCCTATGTATTTGTTTTAGAGAAAGATGGGAATGATTGTCCATTTTTAAGTGTTTATGTGCAAAATCTGCTTAGTTTATAAAATAATATAATATAGCACCTATTTTTTGGCTAAAACTGCTTCTACCATTTATGGGAAGATATTTCAGATGCCACATGTCATTCTTAATTTGATTATAGTTTGATTAATGTACTGAGAGTTCAGTCTTGCAAGCTTTGCTTCCAGCCCCCAGACCTTTTCACTGTGGCTAAAAGAGCACCAGGATTTAGGGCTGTCTCTCAAAAGAAACTGGAAGGGTAGCTGAACTCGTGTTATCTTCTGACCTGCAGAAATATATATCCATATTTCTCCTCAATCATTTTTTTTTTACACATTTAAAAGCAGAATCACATCTCTAGCCTCTCTTTATGAGGAAGACCAATTAATTATGGTTCCTTAATAATCTTTGTGTCTGAACTAAGAATAAGGAGGTGCTATTTGTCCTTCAAAATGGAGTTTTCCTGGTCTAGATGAGAACTAAGGAGGGCTGTACTTAGGAAAGGGGGGATGTGGATGAAGCAGCAGCAGGTATTAGAGCAACCAGGGCATCGCATTTTGAAGGGAAATAAGCAAGTTTTGGAAAACTGGGATTGTGTTGTCATGATTATATCTAATTAGCAGAGCATTCAGTTCAAACCAACTTGTAGTGAACTTCTCAGCAAATGATTGTATGTGTGCTCTGATGAAGAGGTAGTGTTTGAACTTATGGAATGAGGGGCATTGCCTGGTGTGAGGGAAGAAAAGCACACTTGTCTGCAAATCATAGGCATTATCATTAAGTCCATTAAAATAGCTCTTCAAGAAAAAAATATGGCTCAATAACCAGGAATGTTATTTATTCATGTATTCAGTCTTATAATGACAAAGAGTCCCCTAAAATCCCTTTTTTTAATTGCTCTAAAAGTAGAATTCCATTTGAAATAAGTAGGAGGCAATCAGATTCATCAACCCCTAAAGGGTATCAGCAAGATGAAAAATACTCTAGGGAAAAGCAATAAATACTTTGAGCAAATATGTATATGTCACTAAGTACCTAAAAGCTATTTATTTCTCATTTTAACCATAAACTTTAATTGTACTCTTGTCTACCCTAGACCAGTTACTCACTTCTGGACTGCTGAAGTAATTTGTTAGGATTACATATGCCTTAAGTTTTCTTCCATTTTTCTTTTCAATTAGTGACTGTGGAAGGAAAATGAATCCAACAATTCTATGAGTGTTAAGAGCAGAGTTTTTCTTAGGTACTTTTAATTTTGACTAGATCCAGGAGAGAATGAAAAAAAAAAAAAAACCTGAAAAATGTTTGTCAGTATGGTTTAAAATTGTTTTTAAAATTTGCTTTCTTAACTAAAGTCTCAAATTTGAAGTAACAATAACTTAAGCCAGTCTAAGTTTGGCATAGTGCTCCATCCTCATCAAGAACTCAAATGTCCTCTCTGTTTTTGCCATCCTCCATTTTGCAACTTCCATTTTGTGTCCAGGATGGCTGCTTCCTTGCCCACTGTCTGATAGGTAGGGATCTCAGAGAGCAGGAAGGGAAAAGAACAGGAGAAGGGCATGGTCCTACCTTGCATGCATATTTCCTACTAGCCAAACACACCTTTTGTTCTAAATTTCCATTTACCAGAACTTAGCTATTGATTATACCTTGTTATTGAGATAAAATGTTTATTCAGATGAATATGTGCCCAACTAACATTTGAGGATTCCTTTGCTGAAGAGGAAGGAGAGAATGGATAATGGAGGACAGTTTGTAGCCTCTGCCACACTGGAATTAGCTGTATTTATTTTGTTAATCAGAGGAGGAAGTGCAGATTATTAGGGTTGCCGCGAATGTTTACTGATCAGTTACGTGATGATAGGACAACCAAGAGGAAATTAAATATCTTCTGCAAATTGTGTAATTTGAGACCTTAACGTTGCCTGCTTTTATGAAGACTCAGCATTTTTCTCAGCTTGAATTAAACCATAAATCCTAGTATTTGTGTTAAGAGAACAAATATTTATGAAGTTCCAGGTAGCATGTTAGGTTCCTGATTTTTTTTTCTTTATAACCATCCAGTAATTTTTTCTTAAAACCATCTGGTAATTCACTTTCTTTTGTAGTTGAAGGATCTGAGGATTAAGAAGAATTAACTTGCTCAAGGTCACATAGATAATAAAAAAATGGAGCTGGATTTTTACCCATATCCATGTGATCACAAAGTATGTGTCTCCCCCCATTACTTTTCTGTGTCCCAGGGGCTCCCCAGTGTCACTGGCGTGGTATTCAATTTGCTTCATCTATCTTTAGATCCTCCTTATTAAGGGAAATAACCTGTAGCTACTGATTGAATGAATGAAATACTAAATCCACTATTCTTGCTGATGCCATGAAATATTTCTTTCATTTGCAGACTGTCCAAAGCTAGCTAGTGCCTTTGCTGTGTTTAATTTCTGACCAAATCCAAGTAATGACTAAAATTTTATTGAGCAAATTAGGTGGCATGATAAGTGGAAAATTCCAAATACTCCTTTTCTTCATAAGAAAAACAAAGGAGAGAAAGAAACAGAGCAATAGGAAGGAAAAGACAATGTCCTTCTCTTTGTTTCTATGTTCTTATTGCATCTAAGTCTTT
Source organism: Mirounga angustirostris (assembly GCF_029215605.1). Lineage (NCBI taxonomy): Eukaryota > Metazoa > Chordata > Mammalia > Carnivora > Phocidae > Mirounga > Mirounga angustirostris. Next base: position 168,764,771 of record NW_026991711.1, read on the forward strand.
TCATGTTGTGTGTTAGTTTTGTACATATTCTGTCTCCCAAAACATCTGCGCTTCCTCTCCTGAGGTTTGGGGTTTTTTTTCATCATTTAATAGCATGACTTTTAAAGCCATTCGATTTAGGAAGGCATGTCTAGTGCCATTTAGTGGTTATTATATTTGAGTGCTGCAGAAAAGAAAATGCAAACAGTCCTTTTATGAGCCTGAAACAGACTTTTGTGAAATAAGTTATAAATTAATTGTGTGTTTGCTAAATTTATGCATATTAGCCTTAATGAATATTGAGACAGAAATTGAATAAAATTTTGCTCCAATACTCTTGAGATGTTTATTGGTTGACTAATGTGACTAATTTGTCAGTATGGTTTCAAGTGGTTTTTAAAATTTAAGTTATCTTGACTAATTTGACTAAAAAGTTTTGAATTTTAAGAAAATTTGAATAAGTTTGAATAATAAAATTTGTAGTATATGGATCATCGGTTTGAACTAATTTTGCAGTCAGTTCCTTTTTCTGCTTTTATGGCTAAATTTATAAGTGAGTTTAATTATCCAGGTACAAACAGTTTTGGTCATTAAATAAATTAGGGTATTCTTAGACAACCAACCTGAGGAACCTAAGGGAAAGATCTTACTGAGAAAAAGTGTCTTTTTTTTTTTTTAAGATTTTATTTATTTATTCATGAGAGACAGACAGAGGCAGAGGGAGAAGCAGGCTCCCCGCAGAGCAGGGAGCCCGATGCGGGACTCGATCCCAGGACCCTGGGATCATGACCTGAGCCGAAGGCAGACGCTTAACCGACTGAGCCACCCAGGCGTCCCTGAGAAAAAGTGTCTTTAAACAATGTCATTCCTTTCTAAAATATCCTTCCTCTGCTCATTGGAAAATAGGATCCTTAGGTATGACTTCAAATCTCATACAATCTAGGGTTTACTTATTTTATACAAGCTCTTCATTAGCATAACCATTTTCTACATCGTCATGTCTAATTTTTACAGAGTATTAAACTCTTGCCATATGTTGTTTCATTGAATCCTTGTAACAGTTCTAAGAACGAGGTATTGTTATTATCCCCATTTTAAAGATGACCTAACTGAGATTTAGGTAAAGGTAAACAATTTACCCATGGTGTTGCACATTATAACTGACTGGGTCTGGATCCAAGTAGAGACAACCCGGAGCCTACCATCTAAACCATGCTCTGAGGCCCCAGAATACCAACTCACAGATTCTTAAATCTGGAACTGGCCATGTTTAGACGGCCTGCCTTCAGGGCTTTCTCACTAAATCTTCTGTGTTCATTTTAGCTGGTGCCCTGGAATTCGGGGTTACAAATGGACGTGGACTAGACCTACAGGCTGTTCGCATTTGCCATTTGACTCAGTGGGTTGGTTGTTTTAGTTGACCAACGAGCTTGAAGACTTTTTCACCGGCAAATTAATTTTACAAACAAGGCTTAACCTGCTCTCTGGTGAACTCATGAAGGAGCTGAGGTATGCCCACCACTCACCTTCTCCGACACACACCACTTGTCCTTCCAGACCCTTTTTTTTTTTTCCTTTCAAGAGTTCCACACTGCCTTCTGTGCTCAATGCCCCGTTTTTACCTCTTCAGAAGCAAATCTTGTAAAATAAGTGTGACTTTGCTTTCACATTATTTTTCCTTACGGCCCTATCTCCCTAGTCAAGATATATTTTTAAATATTTTTTTCTGGTTTTCTAATTGTCCTGTTCTCACTGTGGAAATTTTAAGAAAAGTGCAGAACAGTATAAAGAAGCAGAAAGAGACAGAGAGCCCGTGACTGTACCACCCAGATGCTGCTACAGTATGCATTTTGGCAAATTTCCTTCTAGTCTTCCTTTGTTGTATGAAAAATTTCTAAGGCATGAGGAATTATTTTGTTAATAGGATACAGCCCTGTAAAACAAAGGATTCATTGTCAGGGCTTGCTTCCAGTTCAGATTAGACAAAAGTTTCTGGTCATTCTAGGGGGGAGGGTGGGTCACTAAGGACCTAAATTGGTTTGTGCTGGGAAAATTGATGTAATGCCACCCTCCGGGGGAGGACCAGAGAGTTGCTAACAGATCAAGACTATTCCTTAGAGAACTGGGGTGAGGCAGGGTAAGGATAGCTAGTCCAGGTAGCAAAAGTCTTTCTAGGAATTCTAACACAAGGAGGGTGTAATCAGTGACCTGGTCCAGCTAGAGGGAATGGAAGCTGAGTGCTGGCAGAAGCCAGGGGATCCCAAGAGACCTGGGTTCCAAAGGGCCAGTCAGCAGCCTGGCTGCCCCAAGGGGCTATGCAAAATACCAAGATGACCTGCCAAAATGTGTGGAACCTCCACCTTAAAGCATAGGCTGATTTGATTATTTCTGAGCCCTGCAGGTAACTGATGTGAGACCTTTTGTTAGTTTGTCATTAATAACAGCTAACATTGCTTGAGTATGTGTCCAGCACTGGCTAATCTATCTCCTGTCCTGGTGTTAACTCACCGAGCCCTTACAAGTCAGTCACTGTTAGGATCTCCGTGTTAACTGATAAGGAGTCAGAGGCCTTAAGAAGTTGATGGCTTTGCGTAAGGCCACTTGGATAAATAGAGGAATAGAAATTCCAGCCCAGGGATTGTCTGACTCCAGAGTTCTTACTCTTAGCAACCACATGGTGTAGGATTTAGCCATTTGTCTGGGGTTTATGGTGGGATCCTACTCTATTAGAAGAAATTGTTGCATATGTGTGTAGCGGGAGGCAGTTTTTTCTGGAGGTCCTCAAAGTAATGTACAAAGATAACATTACTTGGCCCTTCCAAATTACTTTATATAACCTGATCTGTAAATATGTCAGATATTCAAATTATCTCCTGACTTGGAAATATCCTGGCCTTTTTATTCTTTCTGGTTTCTTGATTCTATCAGTTTTTTTTTTTAAGCTATACCTCAATTTTATTTAGATAGAAGATAGAATTATATAACAAGAATATCTTTCTCAATTGCCACAAATTCTACAAGACTCACAATTCAATATTTAAGTAGTGTTCTGAAATAACATTGTGTTATAATAGTAGTGTTAAAGCTCTGAAATAACAGTAGTGTTAAAGCTACTCTGTAGTGACATGTAGAAATGTCCATGAGATCAGAAGGTCATGAGCCCTGTCTTGCATTTTATTGACTAGATTACTTACGTATTCTGTTACAGGGAATACTTCCATTTTATTTTTTTAAATAGCTTTTTTGGGGGGGCCATAATTCACATACCATCCATTTCATTTATTTAAAGTATACAATAAAATGGTCTTTAGTTTGTTGGCAGATACGGGCAATCATCACCGCGGTCAACTTTAGAACATTTTCATGACGTCACGAAGAAATCCTGAAACCCTATAGCTATCACCTCCCAACCTGCCCTCCACCCTCATCCCTAAGCAGCCATTAATCTACTTTCTGTCTCTATAGATGTCCCTATTGTGGATTTTCATATGAATGGAGTCGTATAATATGTAGAGTTTTGTAACCCACTTCTTCCATTTAATGTAACATTTTCCAAGTTCATCCAAGTTGTAACATATACCCAATTGTTCCTTGCATTATATTTTTCTCTAAGGATTTTCACTCTTGATGCCAGGATATCCATATAATTTCCAAGGAGCATTTAGTATCCTAAATTTTGCAGTGTCATAGACAGGTCTTGGTTCTTGCAAAGAAAACTTGTGCTCTCTCTGCCTCTGTATCTCTCTTTCAAATGAATGAATAAAATCTTTTAAAAAATAAAATAAAATAATATAGAAGCTAGTATAATTAAGATTTTTACTTCTTCTTTTCCTCATTGTCTTTTCCTCTAAGCTGATCTATTATATACTAGTAGCTGAACTGGGATTATGTTTTTTAAGTCTTTGTTCCAGTCATTGTACATTTGTAAATTTAAAATGAATTTTATCAAAAACCTGCAGAAAATTAGCTTTTTCAAAACTTCCTTAGAATGAGACAGGTTACAGGTAAAAATAAATTCTAATTAATTGGCATTTTAATTATTTGCTTTTTATTTCAGCACTGTCTCAGATTGAGGCAGCCGAATTTTTTAAAATATTTTATTTATTTAATTGAGAGAGAGAGCACAAGCAGGGGGAGCTACAGAGGAGAGTGAGAGGCAGGCTCCCTCCTGAGCAGGAAGCCTGATGTCGGGCTCCATTCCAGGACCCCGGGATCATGACCGGAGTCAAAGGCAGACATTTAACTGACTGAGTCACCCAGGCGCCCCTGAGGCAGCTGAATTTTGAAATTACTCTCCTAAACATTTGTTAGTCACCTGATCTGTGCCATAAACTGGACTAGATATTTTCAGGTATATCTCAATTATTTATGACACCTGCAAATATAAAATACACAGGCAAAATGATGTCACATTTTCATAGTATTGTTGCTCCAGCTATCTATGTATTTCTTGCCAATGCTTTAATGGATTTATCAATATGATGTATTTTGAGTTTGAGCTGACATCAGGAAAGCCAAGTGATTTGATGTGCAGTTAATAGGGCCGATCATGGATTCAGATACACTACAAATCAAATTATGTACCTGTAAAAAAAAATTTAAATACTGATGATATAAGCTTGTATTGGGAAAATATTAGATCTGTCAGTCAAGTCCCAACTCATTAAATGCTTTTGCTCTGGCTATAAATGATCTCTTCAGACTGATTACTTAGAATGGATTCAGAGCTTCTAGAATAAACACCATATAGTTGAAATCTTTGGCTGAGCTACAAGGTGGGGTTTTTTTGGTTTTGTTTTTTTTTTAATTTTTTTTTAAAGATTTTTTTTTTATTTATTTGAGACAGAGAGAATGAGAGACAGAGAGCATGAAGGGGAGGAGGGTCAGAGGGAGAAGCAGACTCCCTGCCGAGCAGGGAGCCCGATGCGGGACTCGATCCAGGGACTCCCGGATCATGACCTGAGCCGAAGGCAGTCGCTTAACCAACTGAGCCACCCAGGCGCCCCTACAAGGTGGTTTTGATTCTAATATACTCGGATTCACAGTAGTAGCTCTGGGAATTATTTCATGCCTTCAAAATTGTTGACCTCCTCTTTTTTAATAGCTCTGGAATCATATTTTGATATCTGTTCAAGGAATATGAAGCAATATTAAGACAGTGAATATTATTGATATATTAGCTTAAAAATGGCCTTCTTCAGACACATTTTTATAAGGACAATGCTTAACTTTTAGAATATGAAGCTATTTCAGAACATAAATTTAGTTTCTTATTAATCTAGAGAAATTTTAAAATATATATTTTTTATAAACCCATGAGAAGTCTGTGTAGTGAACTGGGCAGAAAAAACATGTATTCATGCCTATCCAGGATGGAAGTTTTTGTCTTCACCTTTTGTTTCCATTTCCATTCTATGGGGGTGCACCAAAGCAGGGTTTGCATTGAATATGTTTAGTAATATGTGTGCACATATACTCTGAAGGCAGCTCACAGCAGGGCTTGCATTTTGTACGGTTTTTTTCCTATGTGATCAAACATCGGTGACCCAAGAGTAAATAGTAAATACAGTAGCCTGATGATATCAAGAGCAAATATATTTTGAAAAATTTTTATGTGTCCTAATGAGGATTAAGGATTGCACTTGTGATGAGCACCAGGTAATGTATGGAAGTTTTGAATTACTGTATTGTACACCTGAAACTAATGTTATACCGTATGTTAACTGACTGGGATATAAATAAAAACTTTCTTAAAAAGGGATCCTGGATGGCTCAGTCAGTTAAGCATCTGACTCTTGATTTCAGCTGAGGTAATGATCTCAGGGTCATGATCTCAAGGTTGAGAGATCGAGCCCTGAACTGGGCTATGTGGTCAGCACAGAGTCTGCTTAAGATTCTCTGCCTCTGCCCATCTTCCCACTCACGCTCTCTCTCTCTCTCAAATAAATCTTTTTTAAAAACTAAAAAAAAAAAAGGGTGCCTGGGTGGCTCAGTTGGTTAAGCGACTGCCTTCGGCTCAGGTCCTGATCCTGGAGTCCCTGGATCGAGTCCCGCATCAGGCTCCCTGCTCGGCAGGGAGTCTGCTTCTCCCTCTGACCCTCCCCCTTTTCGTGCTGTCTCTCTCAAATAAATAAATAAAATCTTCAATAAATAAATAAATAAATAAATAAATAAATAAATAAATAAATTTTTAAACATAAAAAAAGAAAATTTTTGCTGTGTCCCTGAAATTTATTAGATGTTTCACTTTATTTAGGACTATTACTTGATAGCCCTAGACATCAGTTTTATCAATGACGTCAACATGAAAATGCACTTCACTGGCATGTCATGAGAATGAAAAGGGCTTAGTTAATGTTGACCTTATAAAGTGCCTTAGCTTCCTATTATTATTTATTTTTTAATGGAGACAGTACCCAGGAATCCTTTACATAAATGTGAATCCTCAAAATTTAGCCTTTTTACTTTCCTTAAAATTTTCTCTAACTTTTCCTCAAGCCAACAGTCACAGAAAGTAGTTACTGCATATTTCTTATACTCTCTGAGCTCACTCTCAATGACAGATTCTGGGCCAAATCCACTATTCTAAATTAATGTGGCTTTTGTGTGTCTTGGGCAAGTAAATATGTCTTCCTTGAGTTTGTCAATAACAAATTTGCACTATTCCCCATTACAGATACAGAAAAGTAGATTGTTAAATTTTTAAATTAAAAATTTTTGACATTATTAAATGTAAGCATAATTATATTATGCTTACATTTAATAATGATTTAAATGATTTAAATGATATTAGTAATAAGTGATTTCTTTTCAGAACAAGTCAACAACAATGATGAGGATCACAAAACCATAGAATAAGACAACCAATGAAGTCTTTAGTCCTAAAATTAAGACCAATTTTTTGGATATTGTTTAGGGAAAAGAGTCCTTTAGGAACAATAAGATCACAAAATTTCTTCTATATTTAATATTCAGATGAGCATCTCAGCATAAAGGCCAATGTATTTTTTTCCTTAGATACTCAGAGCAGAGAAAATTAATTTTTTTTTTTTTGCAGAAGATCCTACCTACTTTATATGGCTAGTCCAGATATTCCAATTCGTGTCTTAAATTAGGTCAATTGAGTGGCTGAATCATGAAGGAATGAATATGAATATAGAATTAATTAGGCCCAACAATTCATTACAAACCAAGTACATTCACATCTATTACAGAAACATTGTTCAGTTAATTCTAAATAAGATATTTACTTTGGTCTTTGTACTCAGCACTCTTTAAGAACAGAAATAATTCATAAATTTTATGGTAACCCCCAAAGTATTAATGATCCTGGACACTTGTAGGATCAGCAGGTCAAATGAACGTGAAGTTGAACTAAAATTTAAGAATATCATCAGTTGCCAAAATGATATCGCTCTCTGCTTTAAACATCAGTCCCACACAAAATGTATCATTTTGACAATTTGTTGAAAAACCAGTTTTACAGGTATAGTCTTGAGTTAAAAATTAATTAAGCTATTAAAATGTACCTGATTCTTAAAGAAGGAAAGGTCTGATTATTTTTCCAAAACTAACTTAATAACAACAATATTTTTTGTTACATATTCTAACACATAACTAAGAGTTGGTTAACTTCTTACTGAACAGGCATTAGGGTATTCAACAATAGATTTGATTAAATCAGTGTGACCTGTTCTGGAAAAGAAATACTTATTTTTCAGCATCTCAGTTTCATAATGTGTTTTTATTAACTACAGAGGCAGAGGGGAATATATGGAAATTTACTATGTATTTTAATACAGAGTATACTAGACATTTGCATTCATCTTTTCCGATGTGTACCATATTTCTCCCAAACCAGTTTATTACCAGTACCGTTTATATCCAAAGCCACATACACAGAAGACAGGTCTGACACACTGATTTGTCTATATTTTTTGGATTGAATTGTGTTTTATTTCAACTGGCTCAAAAAAAAAAAAGTAGCAAACATTAAGGATACTTCATTATTATTATTTTGCCAAAGAGGATTTGAAGAACTTGTTGGCATGTGAGTCAATGATTTAAAATAGCAAAAATGTCAGTCATGGTTGGAGATCTACTAACAGCTCTTTCAACCTAGTATCAGTCACCACAAAGGTCCTGAATCCAAATATCAACCTACTCCACTGTTGTTTTCCTTCTCTCCTCTAAGCATTATCTTCAAAGTGTGGCTCATTTATCTTCTCTTTTCATAAATTGAGTTAACCACTTGTGAAGTATCCAATGGAGACAATATTTGTAGGCACAAATCCAAAATGCCAAAGTGCCCTTAACAAAAATTGGCCAGCAGTTTTGTATGTAAGCCAGAGATGATCTGTGTTTGTGATCAAAATATTCTGTAATGATGCTCAAATGAGGTGAACCAACTTGAATCTGCCTGACGGTGACCTTGGGCAAATTCTTAACCTTGCTGAGCCAGATACTAGTATGGTATCTATTATTGTATTATTACCTGAAGATTAGAGATAAAATCATGTGCAGAGCATTTGGCCCAGATGCCAAACATCAAATATGGTTGACGTTATTATCATTTCAATACTTCTTAATACCTCTGTGAACAGTGGAAGGGAAAGGAAATTAAACTCATATTAGTCAGTAATGCAGTTTCCTCATAAAATGCATTGAAGGCTAAATCTGAGGCAGGTGAGGGAAATAAGTAAAATACTCAAGAATATCAGTGAGAGTCTTCACTGTGAGTCCAGGGTCTATTAGTATCACCCTAAGGTTATTTCAGACCTTTGAAAGACTTGGCTTAATTATAAACTAATCAACAAACACTAATAGAATGACTGCTAGTTTCTCAATATTGTACTCAGAAATGATGGGGGATATATGCAGGTACATAAACAATGCTATTACCTTCAAAGCCGTTGAAGTACAAGGAGACAAAACTAATATACCTACAGAAATAATACACAATATACACACACCTGTAATTAGTTTCTGAAATGCATTATCTAGGAAATCATATGATTTGTTTTTTAGGAAGTTCCATGAGAGTTTTGGTTCATTTAACCATTTTATCCTAATATAGTCTCAGTACAGAAACAACTAGAATTATTTTCTTCATTATGCTTCTAGTTGCCCTGTTAGTTTATACATGAGCTTCCCCAGGTATAAATTAATTCAAATTATATTGAAAAATGTATTGTTTCTTCTAGTGACTCATTATTTAATTGAACTTGGATATGCATTAGTTTTGCATTAGTTTTGCATTAGTTTTCAGCCCTAAAATTTGGCATAGAGGATGCTAATTTATCTTGAAAAAAAAGTAAAGCTTCATTTGATCTTTAACTCAGAATATATGAGGAGATTTTTGAATAAAGATTTTTCTGTAATTTAAGAAACTTAATTAGGGTAGAGAGTATACTAAGCAGAAGTCTATACTTTATGAAAGTTATGAAGTTTTAATTATTCATCATAACTACTGTTTATTGATTGACATCTCTGGGCAGAGACTCTATATTTTTTATACATGCTCTCATTTTTTCTCTACAGTTCTGCAAGGTAGGTTGTATAGTGGAGGGCCAGAGGAATCAAACAACTGGCCTAAGAACATACAATTTATAAGTCATGAAACTCTTCAGGTTTGTGTGATTCCAGTGCCAGACATATTTCACTTTACCCTTCCATAATATATTACACTTTTGTTTTCAAAGATTTTATTTATTTATTTGAGAGAGAGACAAAGAAAGAGCACAGGCAGGGAGGAGGAGCAGAGGGAGAGGGAGAAGCAGGCTCCACGCTGAACAGGGAGGCTGATGACGGACTTGATCCCAGGACCCTGAGATCATGACCTGAGCCGAAGGCAGACATTTAACCTACTGAGCCACCCAGGTGCCGCTATATTGCACTTTTTTAACTCTTTCTTCTTAAAAGCAAACCTGAAACTTGTAACATAGGGCAGATTGGTGTCGATGGATTATTTTGGAAGAGAATAGTTTGATATTCTAGCCATATATTTTGGAATAAAGTCTCAAGATCTATAAATAAAAAATATATCTAATAAAAATATACAATGTAATATATGTATCATTATTTAATAAAATAAAACTTCAAGAGACAAGTCCTATTTGGTGTCAGATATGAATAAACTTTACATATAAATTATGTTATAGAGGATAGTATTTGCAGATATGCTTAGAAAATAAAACTGTTTTTTGTACTTAATCAAGGCTACTGTAGTCTAACATGGTGGGTAAAATAACACTTGGAAAACATTTAAAGCTATTTTGCATCTGTTTCGATATTTTAGGATTATTTCAGGTTTCTTTAGATGCCACACATATTTTAAAGATTTTAAGAGCTGTTTAGAATGGTATGTTTTTTCTCTCAATACATTTCTCTGTAGAGAAAGAGCATTGAAATCTTGGCTTTAAAACTGCATGAAAATATGGTATCAAGTTTTATTTTGTAGTTGTTTAAAAATAATAATTGTGTCATAAATATATGAGGCTTCCCTCCCTAAAAGCTTTCATTCTATTTGTATCCTTTTTTTAATCCTTCTTTTTCCTTTTTCTTTTTTCTTTTTTTTCCTCTGCCCCAGCAATATCAAGATAATATTGAAAATAACAAGAATAACAAAATGAAATTGGAAAGAATCTTTATGGCAGTGGGGAAAGAAGAGTAACAGTTTTTCACCTTGACTGTGGAAGGGAGGATTATATGTGGGTTTTATTTATAGGAGCATAAGGACTTTAAAATAATTAAGGTTTTTAAAAAATTTTTTTTATTAATCACCATACATTACATCATTAGTTTTTGATAGTGTTCAATGATTCATTGTTTGTGCATAACACCCAGTGCTCCATGCAGAACGTGCCCTCTTTAATACCCATCACCAGGCTAACTCATCCTCCCACCTCCTCCCCTCTAGAACCCTCAGTTTGTTTTTCAGAGTCCATCGTCTCTCATGGTTCATCTCCCCCTCCGATTTCCCCCCTTCATTCTTCCCCTCCTGCTTTTATTTTATGTCTATCATTTGGAACTGCTTGGTTCTGGCTTCTATTAATGTGCCATATATTCACAAATCACTGCTCAGGCCAGCACAGCAGGATAGAACCTTGAGCAAGTCACTCACCTCTAAAGCCACAGTTCCTCTTGTATAAAATGGGAATACTTCATTGCAGGCTTTTTTTTTTTTTTTTAGAATTAAAAGAGATAATCCATGTAAGGTACTGGTACTCAGTAAATGCTAATATATATTAGCTATTATTTTCTGAGAAACCCTTGCATTGCTGGGTAGAGACATAAGAGTGAAATCACACTCATGGACTGCTCACTTTGAGATTCCTGATCCATTTAAAAAAATACATACTAACCCAATAAATGTGATTAAATTCTGTATGTAGTCAGCATTGCAAACCATCAGTATTTTTTTGTGTGCATTAAAATATAATTATAGAGGGGCTGCTTGGTGGCTCAGTCAGTTGGGTGGCTCAGTCAGTTGGGCGTCTGCCTTTGACTCAAGTCATGATTTCAGGGTCCTGGGATGGAGCCCCACGTTGGGCTCCCCACTCAGTGAGGAGTCTGCTTCTTCCTCTCCCTCTGCCACTGCCTTCTGCTCGTGCTCTCTTTCTCTCAAGTAAATAAATAAAATCTTTAAAAAAATAAAATAAAATGCAATTGTGCCAATACTTGATTTTTCAGGGCTCCAGTAGGTAGGGTCTAAATTGCATCAGCCTTTGTTAAAGCAGAATATTCTTCTTCTGGCCATTTCACTGCTCATTAAAATATCTATCAGAACATGAGCAGTGGAAATGGTAGCAGATAAAATAGAATCCGAACTATTTTTGCCACTTTTTAAGGAAGAACACTGCTGTTAATTTTTTAAGATTTCAACTATGGGATAATGATAAGAGTTTTCTTTTTTGGGTGGGTGGGGTGATCTGGCAGTGATTGGATTTTTTACACATTTAAATTAGGTTATTTATACTCTACCAATTACTGAAAGTAGTGAGTTTCCTGCAATGTGCTGAACCTTAATTTACACTTTACCATCTGTCTATGTCTTAAGGATTTAATAGATTCTTCCCTATAGTATCCTCTTGTAGATGAAATCCACCTTTGGAAAGGCATCCACTTTTGTAAAGTTACCTAACCTGCACTGTTGGGTATCTAAATCAGAGAAACAAGTCGTAGTAAAATTCAACAGACAGGGAATTAATATTTTTTTAATGGTGATTTTTAAAAAATTTTCACAGTGTAGAGCTTGGAATAAAAATCAATTGACCTGGTAACAATATTATGGAAACAATGCACCTGACAGTACTGTAACAGGATTAGTCAAGTCACATGATTAGTAAATATCCTATTAACCACAGAGTTTGTTTTCTGTTTAAATTGATCATGGCTTTTCTTTTGTAAGAGTAAAGGATGACTTTAAATAATCAATTGAAAACTTACCTTATTGCTTGTTTGTAGCACACAAACTGCTGCACTTGTATTTTGGTTTTGTTATAATTTAAACCCTTAATTAAAAGGAAAAGAAGGTGGGTGTAATTCAGAAGCTTTTTGTGGAAATAAAACTGAATAGTTATGTTTTCAGCTGGTTGTGAGGAAGTGAATAGTACTGAGTTAAAGCTACATGTAACAGTAGATATTTAACAAGCTTAATTTAGGATATGCAATTTTTTTTGTAATTTATAATCCTGTTCATTTCACATGTGTATGGGTGTTTGTATAGTACATATATACCTGTGTGTGTGTGTATGTGTGTGTGTACCTTTGTAAGCATGCATGTAGGTACACACTGTGTATATGGGTATATACACATTGGTATACATATATATTCAATTACACAACTAAATATGTATGTATGTATGTATCTTTACATATACATATGGATATCTATGTATCTATTTGTGTGCGAGAGTATCTTTAATACTATATCTAAAAAGTCAAATGATCATGTGGTTCTTTATTATCAGTGTTGTCATAGAGAAAAAGCTTGGTCTATGGAATCAGATAAAGCCGAATTTCAATTGTGTCTGCCCCTCACTGCTTATATTATTTTTTCATCTTTTTGAGCCCCAGCTGCCTCACCTGTAAATTAATGTATGTCAAAAAGACAAACTGTGAGAAGTAAATAAGGCAGTATGAAATGTGTTAGGCACATAGAAGAGGCAGTTGACCTGCCTCTAGGAGTGAAGAAAGAATTTGTCTGAGTCTCAAAAGGACATACGTTGTTAAAAATGAGATAAAGAATATGATATGCTTGGCTTCCAAAACCATGTAGTTGGCCCAAATTAGAAGGCATTTTTGTAACATTGTTATGTAACAATTCTCCATATAATCCAGATTTTTAGAAGAATTAAGTAACTAAAACTCTTTCCCCTTTATTTTTCACTAGTTTTGTCTTTGAGTACAACGGGAAGATTGACTAAAATATGAAATTATGAATTTACATAGTTCAATTGCTAGAGAAATGCTTCAGAGATGGAGCACACATTATGACTTTCTAGTGAGTCAATAAATACAAGAAATCAAAGGAAAGTCTGATATGCATTTGGAAAGAAAGTATTTAAAATGCTCACTTTATCTGTCCAACTGGGAAAAATCACCCGATTATACATATCCTAAGTTGTGGTTTTGTTTTAGATACTATAAACTGGTATAACTGCATCTCCCATAAATACTCGTGTTGGCTGGTGCTGGGGTTGTGTGAAGAGACACTCTCGGAAGCAGGACCCTTGAGCAAAGTTGGATTTGGAGCAATAGCCTTGGAGGTTCTGGTACTCTACTTCTCCCCACCCAATCTGCATGCAAAGCCACTTCCCGCAAAAAAGAAAACCAGCAAAACATTCATTTGAATGAAACAGTATGCTTGCTCCACCAATGTAAAAGTCCCCAGTCTTCCTCCTACTCAGTTTTTAAATTCTTTACACATTGTAATTTTTTTAGTCATCACCACTTTCAAGGTAAATGAGCTTCAAATAATGACATTTAATTTATAGCAATGCTTAAAATGCCAGCAGATTTTAAAGCTTGAAAGTTCTAAAGAAGAGGAAAAAAGTATTGTTGGTAATAAAAATAGCCATATTTCATATGAATATGAGGGTTCTGGAGTCCCATCACCTGAGTTCAAATTCTTGCTGTTACAACTTATTTGCTGTGTGTCTTTGGCCATATTACTTAATTTCCCTGTGCTTGAGTTCCCTCTGTCAAATGAGGAAAATAAAACCATTGACCTCATAGTGGTTCTAAGAATTTGTAAGGATTAAATGAGAAATCCATGTAAAACACTTAGCACAGTGAAGTTAAAATAAGGATTAGTTGTTGCTATAATTTCCATTATTATTATTAATAAATGTGATTTCATATTGCATGGAAACAAACTTGTAAATGTGCTTGAAGGCTAGAATTCTTTCACATTTTTGATACTAGAATATAGTCAGTCTTTTTACCAAAAATGATATTCATTGTGCGACAGTTTTTAAATGGAAGAAAGGAAAGAAATAAGAACACAAGGCTTCTCCTTTCCCCTTTTTTTTACTCAAACAGTGAAGCTTTATATAGTACTTTTTCTCAATAAAACACCAGAAATAAATTGCTGTTTATTATCTGGACACAAAATGTCCTGATTGCTTCAGTTCATCTACGCATGTAAATCATTGAACATCCCACACTAAATCAGACTTCAGGATCCAGGCATCAGTAGGAAAATATTTCCTGAGTGAGTAGCTTAAATGTACATTATTCTAATAAAAACCTGTAAGGCGCCCTACAAGGAGACAAATCATTCAGCTTTGGTAGGGAAAGTGAAGAATTCCACAAATCTTGTATTTGTATCTAGGTACAATTAATCAGTGCTTAGAGGGACAATTAAGATGACAGTCTGTCTAGGAAGGCTTTGTACTTTTTTATTTGTCCTCTTTCTGCTACTCACCTCTTTCTGCTACTCACCAGACCTTCTATCTCCTTTCCCTTTAGCTATAATATATATATATTAGAGTTAGCAGAGTTTATGCTCTTGGCTGAATCCACACATAATTTTATGTATCATTTTGACACCTCTCTCATTAGTCATTTTGACAGAGAGATGTCATTTTGACAAATATAGGAAGAGAAGCTTTTCAGATGTCATAGAAATGATACAAGTACAGAAATCTATCTGCCAAAAATGCGATCAGTTGTTCATTGATATCATGAGATACCTAGTATCCTTATATCTTTTTACATCTTTCTGCATCTTGATAATGTTGACTTCTTTTCAATCATACTTTTTGCCTCATGCTCACAAAATGGCTGCTGCACCTTCAGGTATTATGTCGGTATTCCAGGCAAGAAAAAAGAATAGTAAAGGCTTTTTCCTCCTGAAGATTTGTATTTTGATTTAGGACAAAAGGCACTCTTCAGGATATTTTCCTTTTTATTTGTTACTTCCCCACTCCAAACCAATCACTGGCTAAGGAAAATTGCTATTGAATAGATAATGCATGGTATCTGCACACCTGTCTTTGACCAATGAGAAAATCAGTCTTTTCTCCAGAGTGGACCAGCAGAAAAGTTAGTTGACTCTGGTGGCTTCACCCTTTCACACCATAACCCTCCCTAAATCAATCGAGTGCTCATTGAAATCCTCTCTAGAACTGTGTTATTATTCCTGAAAGTCAATTTTAATTATCTTTAAGGGATAACTAGAAACACATTGTTTACTGATAAATAAGTCACCGTACTAGATGTCTGGAAAAAAACACTTTTTAGAGAGACATTTCTTAGATCTTTAGAGAAACCGATGTAGATTTAAATTTGTCAGAAAACTTCTTGAAGCATATTGTTTTCTTCTTTGTAGCTACTGTATGTTCTACTGCCTGCTGTTTTCATGGTAACAATCACAAGTTGGATGCTCTTTTTAGCTATAATGGGATGATGCTGAATAGGCCAGCTGATAGCTATTTTACAAGAAATTTTAGCAATTGCTTTGCAGTATGGATATTGGTTTGTGGCACATCCGTTACAGTTTCTGTCTTGTTAAACACTTTAAGAGCAACTCCAGTTTCCTTAGCTTCTCTTTCCGACCCTCTGGGAACCATAGGTTTTCTGCATCTTTACAATTGATGGTGAACAAAGCCAAGCTGATCTTAATTGCATATTTTGCCCATTGACATTATATGGAGAAGGTTACCTGGATACTTTTTTTTTTTTTTTTTTAAGATTTTATTTATTTTTCAACAGAGGGAGAGAGACAGCAAGAGAGGGAACACAAGCAGGGGAGTGGGAGAGGGAGAAGCAGGCTTCCCGCGGAGCAGGGAGCCTGATGTGGGGCTCGATCCTAGGACCCTGGGACCATGACCTGAGCCGAAGGCAGATGCTTAACGACTGAGCCACCCAGGCGCCCCAACCTGGATACTTTTTTTTTTTTTTAAGATTTTATTTATTTTTCAACAGAGGGAGAGAGACAGCGAGAGAGAGAACACGAGCAGAGGGAGTGGGAGAGGGAGAAGCAGGCTCCCCGCCGAGCAGGGAGCCCGATGCGGGACTCGATCCTGGGACTCCAGGATCATGACCTGAGCCGAAGGCAGACGCTTAACCGACTGAGCCACCCAGGCACCCCAACCTGGATACTTTTTAATAACTTTTGATTTTATTGTGCTTCAAATGATGGAAAAGTTGCTGACTCACTATAACACAAAGTTCCAACATAATCTATTTGTAGATCTTCCCAAAAAAAATTTTTTAAGGGATTTTGAGTGGTTTTAGAGAAAGAAAGCAAACATTTGGTTCATTCCGTTATTGTTAATTCTCATGGAAGCTATAGTGGTGCATTAGTCAACTCTGTATTTTACATTAGAAATGTTTAAAGTGTGGTTGCTGTTGGAATAAGATACTTAACAAAGTGCCATGTTTAAAAACAGCATCCCTAATCTCCCTCTCCTCTGAGACTATCAAACCATACTCAAAACAGTAGTGAAGCTGTTCAGAACATCTATTTGATAGAAAAGTGAATGGGCAGGGATTCCATATGCTTGTGATTATAGCAATAAAATAGATCATGCTTTATAAAGTAATGTTTACCCTAAATTTCAACAAGAGACTGTCATGAGTGCTAAGTTAAAAATGTATTATTAGGTCCACTTAGAAAAGTTCACTAAAAGATTCAAAGAAATTGGAAGTTTGTTGCATTTTTTTCACAAAAATATTTGACTTCTCTGATTTTAATTCCTACATTTGATATTTTCTCTGAACCTGAAACAATACTTTTGAAATGTTGATGATGACTATAAAACAGACTCTTGGATAGTATTTCTTAACTTCTAAGCCAGAGTTAACCAGATATAGCTAGAACCTTTAGGAAATGTTGCAAGAGACAATTTTTAGATGATTAATAAGTAATCAAGATTAGTTATTGCAATTAACTAAAGGCTGTAACAGTTGCAATATTCAGAAGACCCAAGAATAGTGCTGGTTTTGTCATGGATAAAATATTTCTGGAAACACTTCCTACTAGTCACAGTTCTCATAAGGTACTCTTGTTTGGTCGAATATAATTAAGTAATAAAACTCCTCAGAGTTTAGTCATCTCAGGTCCCCCCAAATGAGTGCTAAGTTGTGTATACGTTGCATGAGGGATTTTAATGTAGGTAGGGTCTCCTGGTCACATTGAGGAGGTCGCCCTGATCCTTCTCCTGTCCCTTCTGATAGCATATTTTATTTCAGTTTTGTTCGAAGCAAAACACAATCAGAAGAAGATGTATGATGATGATGCTGTTTAATCTCAAACACCATCAAGGACATCCTATAAAGGATTCCAAGTTACCATACCACTAATTGTTGGCCTAGGAAGGAAAGATTTGATTGGGTGCAAACTTAAAGGGCTAGGTGGAAAAAAAATACAATCCATCCTTTTTGTATCAGTGGAAAAATGGAGAGCTGCAACAAAGGAACTTCCCCAGCATTAGATAGAAATAGATTGTCTGTACGTATCTGTTAGAAAGTGTCATCTGGGTAAGAAAAGGTGCTGTCCTCATAGTGTGCTTCTTCCTCAGTGTTGATTTTTGATCAGTTAGTGTTCCCCATTTCATCTGTCAATTTTTATTTTATTCCTTTGAAAAGTGACCTAATAAAATGTTGTCTTTTAGAAGCCTTCTCTTCTATTACATTATTCACTCTGGAAATCCCATTGTGTTCCCTCAGTAAGGTAAACTTCGTAATTATTCAAACGTGTTTTCATTTGGAATGTGCTCATCATGGTCTTGCCTGGAGCCCAAAGAGCTCCAGTGTACCTGTCCTGTCTTAGAACACATTTTGAGAATTTTGCTATGTGCAAAGTTAATGTGAGTGAAATGCCTAATGGTATTTATTTCCAAGATTTTTTTTTTTGCCTGGTTTAGATAAGGATTTCAATTTTAAAGATTGGTAGTCTGGCAGAAAAAGTATCTGTGGCTTGAGCAACTGTACATGCCCTGAGAGGCTCTCTCTGTGGAAGCCGTAAATGATTTCCTTTCTAGTGAAACCAGAGGATGGTGTGGCCTCTTAAGAAAGAAAGGGCACTAACTTTTTTGGGAGGGTAGGAGGTACTATTACTTTGGGCACCTCAAATTATGTATTTCGCATGATGTCTTATGAAGTAGTGATTTATTGAGTCTAGGCTGCTTAATTTCCCCCCCGGCTTTACCGCGAGCAAATGGCAGAACTCAATTTTAAACTCGAGACTCATCCCAAAGCCATGCCCTGCTCAGTGTCCCATGCCGCTGGTAAAATTAAATGGCTCTAAGTGACTAAGTGCACTTTTGGATCTAATGAATTATTTCTGTTATGGAGTCACAGCCCAGGAAGTTTCTGCCGAGGCAAAAAGATGTGTACGTGTTTATTAAGAGCATATATTCTAATTTTATCTCCACTGTGAACGTAACAGATAGGAACTCTTATAAATAAAAATATTTAGGATAAAATAAGATTTAATTATGGACAGACTTAGCTCTTTTTATTGTTTCCGATTTTCTGTAAAGTTGCCAAACCCTAACCTGTTATGAACAAAAATGTCTCCGCTGCCATTTGGAACCTTCGCTTATAACAACTTCCTGCACCCATTCCATCTACTTCTATTTTTAAGGCTAGAGGCAGACTTAGCACAGTGCCAAGAACGTAATGTATTTAAATAATGTTGAATTTATGCTCTTAATAACATCGGAATTTAGAGTGAAGAAAGCAGGCCAGCAGTTCTATCCTTCCTCACGGTGTTATGACATCAGACCTTTTGCTATATGGTCTCCTCTTTTAAAAATCTTACGTGTAGGACCAAAGCTTGCTTTTACAGCACTTTTAAAATGAACTCAAATGAAAATTAATTTAGCTTGGGGGATTTTTGAAAAATCTAACAAACACTATTTGAAAGTGCGGAGTCATCACAAAACAGAGAGTTAAAACATGAGACGGCAAGAACAACACACATTTATTTCTCGGATGTAGTGTGGCATAAGGAGAAGCATCCAGAACTGGAAATCTTGCAACATAGGTGCTGGTGTTGCTTTCTCCAGGAACCAGAAGTTTGAGTTTATGAATGGGTGTGTGGGAGGAGAACAATTCCCAGGCCCCCCACCTTTACAAGATTCTCCTGAAGAATATATGAGATAACATACAGGAAATGGCTTGATAAACGATACGATGATGTCCAGGGGTAAGTGCCCACTCTGATTATCATTGCTGCCATTAATACCACCACCTAATAGTCCTGGTGCCAGTAACTGGAACCACTCCTTTGAAGTTCAGATCATTTCAAGTCATTTTTCCTCTTTTCATGCCTCTATTACTCTTTATTTTTTTAACTGTCTGTACCATTTTAATTAATTTGTCCTCATCCGCAAGTGAGGTATTTGGGGATGTTACCACTGCCTAAAGAAGTGTAAGAATTTGTCCAAAGAAGGAAGAATCTCAAACTTTTGAGAGTCAATAGTGTGCTGGCAAGCTGGCTCGCAAGGGGAAGGCAGGTGCAGCAGGAAAACAAGCCCCAATTTGTAGAATTAGCGGGCTTCTGTGTGTAAAGCCCCCGCCTGTGGCTGATTCCAAGCTGCCATCAGGATGTCACTGACCACAGAGCTGGGAAGAGAAGCCCATCACTGGCTCTTGCAAGCAGGTAGGAGCTGGGTTCAGCACACACACACACACACACACACACACACACACACGGGCCTGGGATCACATGGGTGTGTTCTGGGTGATGGCCTCAAGGCACCTGTTTTTCTGTGGAACATACTGAGAGCAAAGCCATGGACAGAAATGCACAGTTCGACTTCAGTTCGTGCTCTTTTGGCTCGTTGACTCTCACCACAATATCTGTTTCTGGTCTCTAATGAAGCATTTAAAATTCAGTCTCTTGGGTATTTCTATCTAAACTCTCCCCACTAGACCTTGGCTTGCCTCAGCCTTATAGCCCATGGTGGCCAGGTTGTCTCCAGGAGGAGTTCTCTGCTCTTATTCTGTCCTCTCCAAATTAAGCCCACCACTCTGGCTGCAAGTGTCCTACTTTCTAGCAATGTGTACCCTGCCCTCCTCCCCTCTCCCTCCCCTTGAGCGTACATGATTCAGACAAATAGATCTGTGGTACCATCACAAGTTAATGTATATGCTGCCACACTGGGTTACTGGGGAGCAGAGTGAAGAAGAATGAAAGCCTAAAAGCATATTCTGGGGTTAAAATTTTACATTTATTTTAATAACAGTTAAACTGAGACCACAGAATTTCAACAAGCAGTAACTATTTGATTTTATATATACATATATAATCCCAGAAATGCATTTAATATTTGCTTGGTCAATTTTATGTGGGAATATTGGGACTGTTTGCTTTGGGTGCTCCTGGTAAATCTCATGGAGGCACCGAACTGTGCATGTATATCTGTACACACGTATACATACACATGTTTTTTAAAATTTATTTAGTTATTCTCAGCCTTCTTTCAGGAAGGCCTTGAAGTGTTAGAAAGAATTTAAGATTAGCCATTGAAGGGCAAAAACAATTATACAGCCTTGGTTCGCAGGGCTCCTAACTGAAAAAGTAGAAAATAGCCCATGATCTGTATAGGAAGACAGCAAAAGGGTGCTCATCGCCCATTGTAATCATGATTATTCTTAATTTTATGATACTATGTTTGTTCCTTTAAGGTTTTATTTATTTAAGTAATGTCCACACCCAACGTGGGGCTTCAGCTCACGCCCCGAGATCAAGTTACACACTCCTCTGACTGAGCCAGCCAGGTGCCCTATGATGTCTGGGTTTTGTTTGGATCTATGTTATTGCCTTGAATTCAACCATGGCTGTTTATTTGATAGACAGCATCTGATAAAGATTTCCCTTAAAAAATGCATATAGGGGTGCCTGCCTGGCTCAGTTCTAAGCATGTGACTCTTGATCTCAGGATTGTGTTTGGCACCACACTGGGTGTAGAGATTACCAAAAAAATAAACTTTAAAAAAGTGCATGTATTCTGAGAAAGCTAAGATGCCAGTAAACATCCATTCAGTTCAGTTATTGATTTATTTTGAATATTCCAGGTAGAATTTGCTGTGGAGGAGAGTTTTAATGGAGTCTGAGAGCTAGGCAATTTTGTATAATGGAAATTCAGGGAGGTTGGAAAGACCTGAAGGGGATTTTTTTGTTGAGATTTGAACTTATGGTTGGGCTGTAGATAAAGTAAATTAGACATTGAGAGCATAGACAAGCAAAGGAAAAATTCTACCTTTTTTAAATAACAAAGATGCTTATCTATTAGTTTGCAGTACAAAAAGTCGAAATAGAAACCCAGTTTTATTTCTTCATTTACAACTCATATTTCTTTCTTTGAGTCATCCATTCAGCATCTGTGGTGCCATTAGCGTGTTCCAGGCCTTGTGCTCCCCCAAAACACTTTCATCTCAGGTTTGTCCTATGATTCAACCACATTGTGAGTAAAATAGATTTCTGTGGGCTAGCCGGGAAACCCAAGTAATATCTAATATTCTTCATAAGCTGGAGAATGCCAATATTCCACTCTCATCCTTCGCTCAAGAATAAATTTAAGAATTCGCCACATTGTCAACTTCTGCCATTTGTAACACTTGTCAGTTGTAAGCGAACAGAGTTTAGCAGGTATGTTCTAACTATCTTGTTAATGGTGTTAATTCTGGGAAAGCTAGACTTCATAATTAAGAAGAAATTGAAAATATGGAATTGCTCTAAAGCATTCTTTCTTTTATGATTTGTGGTTTTACTGTTCATTGTTTGGTGGGGGGCAAGTTACTTAATTTGCTGTGCTTCCATTTCAATATCTGTGAAATGGAGATAATTATAGCATCTGCCTCCTAAATTTGTAAGCAAGATATCCTCTGCTGTTTGAAAGTTCATGTTACACCACTGCGCTTTTTATGAAAAGACCTACACCAGTGCCTGTTTTTGCTAACCGAAAGAAATCTGAAGAGGAGTTTTGCTTTTACAAAAAAGGTGAAAAGCAAAAATAGCCTCCAGCATTTGTTTTACGGTGAGAATTATAGAGACAGTATGTACTCCAAGCGAGAGCGGACCCTGCTAAGCTCTCCCCCGGGAACTGCCCTGAGCATCTCAGCATCAGGCCTCCGTAGCTTTGAATGTGTCTTCATTCAGTTGTGCATTCATTCGTAAGATGTGTCCTGAGGTATCAGAGAATCCTAAGAGAGGTTATTTTAGTGGTCTAGGAACACTCCAAAGCATTTTCCATATAAATTAATAGTAATGGCTTCTTCACTTTATGACATTTGGGCTAGCAAAAGTTTTCGTAGAAATGCTCTACTTTTAAAGAGTGTGGGAAACTTGTATTTCCTGAGCTTTGTTAAGGGCAGAGCACAGTGTCTGGCACATAGTAAGTACCACAATTGTGCCCTCTACTGCTTAAGAGAGAAACATAGGGACTATAACATGGTGCCAAATCTCAGCCTGATACATCTCTCGACCCCTGCCCCACGTCTCTCTCTCTCTCTCTGTCTCTCTCTGTCTCTCTCTGTCTCTCTCTGTCTCTCTCTGTCTCTCTCACACACACACACACACAGCAACATAATCTGGCTCATTAAAAAAAGAGAACCACACAATGGAAGAAACAATCAAAACGGAAAGGAGTATTTCAGCAAGAGATAACCCAGCATATAAGCATTGCAGCCTGTGTTGGCATATTAAATCCATCATTTCTCTAACCTGCCTTCTAAAAATTCTTAAAAGCAAATGTTATTAGCCACGTGTAAAAGATTATGCCTCCAGTGTTGATTTTTTTTTTTTTAATTATTAAGCAATGCAACAGAAAACAAAATAAGAATATAAGTGTAATGCTGGTTATTTTCGTAAAGGAAATAGTTTTTCTATGTGTAGATTAGAACTATAGATTATTCAGATCAAGAAAGAAGCTGTTGGGCACTGTAGTTGAGGTCCTCTAGGTGAGAAAATGAATGTCATTTGAATCATCTAGTTGAACAGAAGACATTTTTTCTTTTGAACTAGTAAAAATAATTTAACATTTTCAACCTGATAAAGAATATCTACAAAAAGCATGCACTTAACCTTATAGTTAATGGTGATAAACTTGAAGCTTTTCAACTGAGATCAGGTATAAGGCATGAATGCCCCCTCCTGTTACTCCCTTTCAGCATAGTACTGGAAGTACTCGATAATGCAGTAAGATAAAACAAGAAAATAAAGATGTACAGATTGAGAAGGAAGAAATAAAGCTGTCTTTATTCACAGATGATATGATCGTCCATGTAGAAAATCCAAAAGAATTGACAAAAATCTCCTATACTAATAAGTGATTATAGCAAGGTTGCAAGATAATAAGGTTAATATATACAAGTCAGGTGGTTTCCTATATTATATACGAGCAATGGAGAAGTACAATTTGAAATTAAAAACACAATACCGTGTACCAATTTACCAATATGTTACATTAGCACACAAGAAAGGAAATACTTAGATTTAAGTCTAACAAAATAGGTACGAGATCCATATGAGGAAAACTGTAAATTCTGATCAAAGATATCAAAGGAGAACTAGATAAATGGAGAGTTCTTGGATAGGAAGATTTAATATTGTCAAGATGTCAGTTCTTGCCATCCTATAGATTCAGAGTGCAATCCCAATCAAAATGCCCGCAAGTTATTCTGTGGATATTGACAAAATGATTCTGAAGTTTATATGGAGAAGCAGAAGACCCAGAATAGCCAACACAATATTGAAGAAGAACAAAGTTGGAAGATTAAAACTACCCAATTTTAAGACTTACTATAAAGCTACAGTAATCAAGACAGTGTGGTTTTGGCAAAAGAATAGACAAACAGCTCAATGGAACAGAATGGAAAGCCTAGAAATAGACTCATACAAATATAGTCACTGATCTTTGACAAAGAAGCAAAGGCAATACCATGGAGCATTTGTCTTTTCGACAAATGGTGCTGGAACAACTGGGCATGCAAAAAAAAAAAAAAATCTAGACACAGACTAGACACATTTCACAAAAATTAACTCAAAAATTACTACAGACCTAAATGTAAAATGCAAAACCATAGAATTTCTAGAAGATAACAGAGGAGAAATCTTTGATGACCTTGGATGCGGTGATGCCTTTTTAGATACAACTCCAAAGGCATGATACATGAAAGAACTAGTGGATAAGTTGGACGTCATTAAAATTAAAAACTTCTGTTCTGCAAAGGATAATATCAAGAGAATGAGAAAACAAGCCACAGACTTGGAGAAAATATTTACAAAACACACATTTGATAAAAGACTGTTACCCAAAATACAAAAAGAAAAAAAAAATACAAAAAGAACTCTGAAAACTCAATAATAATAATAATAATAATAATAATAATAATAATAATAATAATAATAATAAAGGGTGCCTGGGTGGCTCAGTTGGTTAAGATCTGCCTTCGGCTCCAGTCGTGATCCCAGGGTCCTGGGCTTGAGCCCCACATCCGGCTCCTTGCTCAGCAGGAAGCCTGCTTCTCCCTTTCCCTCTGCCTGCCTCTCTCTCTCTCTTTCTGTCAAATAAATAAAAAAAAAAACTCAAAAAAAAAAATTAAAAAATGGGACAAAGACTTTAACACTTTACAAAAAAAGATCTACAGATGATAAATAAGCATTTGAAAAGACGTTCCATATCATATATTATTGGAGAAATGCAAATTAAAACAATGACATTCCACTACACACTTCTTAGAATGGCTGAAATCTGGAACCCTGACAGCACCAAATACTGGTGAGCATGTGGAGCAACAGGAACCCTCATTCACTGCTTATAGAAATGCAAAGTGGTACAGCCACTTTGGAAGGTTTCTTACAAAATTAAACATACTCTTACTAAACAATACAGCAATCATACTCCTTGGTATTTGCCCGAAGAAGTGGAAAACTTATGTCTACACAAAACCCTGCATGTGGATGTTTATAGAAGCTTTATTTATAATTACCTAAACTTGGAAACAACCAAGATGTCCTTCAGGAGGTGAAAGGATAAATGAACTGTGATACACCCAGTGAACGGATTATTACTCAGTGCTAAAAAGAAATAAGCTGTCAAGCCATGGAAAGACATGGAAGAAACTTCAACTTAAATGCGTATTACTAAGTAAATGGAGCCAACCTAAAAAGGCTGTGTGTGTATGGTATGATTCCAACTATCTGACATTCTGGAGAAGGCAAAACTATAGAGGGAGTAAAAAGATCAGTGGTAGCCAAGAGTTGGGGGGAGGAGGGGATGATTAGGTGGAGCACAGAGGATTTTTAGGGCAGTGAAAATACTCTGTATGATACCATGATGATGGATACATGCCATTATACATTTGTCCAAACCTATAGACTGTACAATATAAAGAGGTGAACCATAATAGAAACTATGGACTTTGGGTCATTGTGATATGTCAATATAGTTGCATCAATTGTAACAAATATACCACTCTAGTAGGGGATATGGATAATGGGGAAGGTTATGCATGTGTGGGGGCAGGGAATATATAGGAAATCTCAATACCTTCCCCTCAATTTTGCTGTAAACCTAAAACTGCTCTAAAAAAATAAAGTAAATAACCCCCAGTAGACTTTGAAAAATCTATGATCTCACATTTACTATCAATTCAAAATACATTCAATAAAATACTGTTGAGGCTCACATGAATCCTTGAATCCTATGATTTCTAATTCCAATTATGGGATCTAACAACAGACTTGCAGAATTTTCTTACTCACATAACATGACTAAGCTGGCCATATTAAGAGTACTAAAACTTCAGTATGTCACTCTGATGGCAAAATAATGTCTGTATTTCCTGTCTCGTAAGAAGAGAAGACTCTTGTCCAATTCTTCACAGATAATATAAAGATAAATAGCAGGAAAATAATTATTTTCTTTCTATTTAACCTGCCATGTTCGAACTCAGTCATGGAGTATAATCATGCCCAAGAGTGAATTTTGTGTGAAAGCTTTTGTCCAGTACAGTTACTATCCAACTCCAGGCTCAAGCATTGCTGGAAGGCTCACCTAGTTTTCTTCTAAGTGGGTTCATAAACACCAGAAGTAGTCTGTAAAATGAGTTCCTTGTTCTGGCATCTTGAGAACACCTGGATCAAGGGGCCTGGGGACAGAGAATAAGCCAGGTGGTTTTCAGCTTAGATTAGGTCTCTTTTATTGGGCAGGTAAAGATAACAAGTTGAAGTAACATAGAGGTGAAGAGTCCAGGAATAGTGTGGGAGAATGGGAGAAGCTTAGAACATGGTCTCAGGAGCCTGCAGTTAGAATCCAGCTCATCCTCTTCTGTGCTCAGAGCTCATGGCTCCGTAGGAGAAACTCTTGAACACTGAACTCTAAATTTTTATATACCCCTTTTCACCGCATTATTGTGAGCTCTTTGGAACATAAGCAGTATCTTTACTCCCCAACCTTTAATTTTGAATAATTTTACAGCTACAAAAAAGTTGAAAGAATAGTACAATAAATGTGTGTGGTATACTTTAGTAGATTACTAATTAACATGGTGCCATGTTATGACCAGACATTTTCATAACCACAGTACCATTATCAAAGCCCAGAAATTTAACATTTATTCAATAACATTATCTACTATACCATCCATATTCAGATTTTCTCAGTTGTCTCCAAATGTCCTTTATTGCTTTTTTTAATTGAAGAGACAATTAAGATTGCCATGTCTCTTTAGTTTCCTTTAATATAGTAGAGAGCCCTTATTTTTTTTTCTTTCATGACATTAATGTTCTGGAAATTCCAGGTCAGGTGACTTGTGGAATATCACAGGATGAATTTTTTGTTTGCTTCCTCATGATTGGGTTTAGAGTATGTATTTCCAGGGGTGGGGGGAGGATTAGGTGATATTGAGAATTCCTAGCAATTAATTATAAAAATACCTTTCTCCTTCTGTAATGAAGAAGGAAACTGTGGGTGATACTTGGAGGCCATGGGAATATCCTGTTTCCTAACAACATTTCACCCAGTAGTTCAGTATGCATTCATGATTCTTGCCTTTGTTCCTTATATATTGGGGATACGATGGTGATTTGAAAAAAAAATCATTCTTTTTGCTCTTTATAACTAGCATTCTTTTCTAAAAAAGACTTTTTTACCACTCCTCTCCTCTAGGGTTCTCTCCCTCTCCGGCCTCTCTCTTTCTCTTTCTCCCTTCCTCCCTTCCTCCATCTGTTCCCCCCTCCCTTGTTAGAGGGTCTCTGCAGACTTGTGGATTTTCTTTGATTCGATGTTTTATAATCTTAGTGCCATCATTATTATATTTGATGCCTAAATTAACTCAAACCTGGCCACTGGGAGCCCCTCTAAGACAGCAGTGGTGTCCTTTTGAGAAGCCCCATTAATCCTTGGTAGTGCTCTGCTTTCTGACACAACAAGATGTCCGGGGGCTCTTTGTACTTTCCCTACAGCAGATCTGGGTTAGCCACTTCATGGCAAGAAATTCTGATGCCCTTTAGTAAAAAATGGTATTTAGAAAACAAGACTAGGATGTCATTGCTTTTAGGACAAAATGAAGTAACTGATGTGAGAGGGCTTAGTAAAATATAAAGCTCTATACTATCATGATTATTCTTAGTGTCATTGACAAGCATTCAGCTTACTGGGAGCAATGCTAAATAGCAGAACCTTGAGTCTCTCTGTGTTTAGAGAATAATTAGGAAATACAGGACACATGCAAAGGGGGAAGAGAAAAATAAGCTAGCTTTGTCAGATACAATGTGAATCCTTGTCTCATGGCTCCAAGTATATAAAACAGAAGAAAAAACTGTGGACTGTAGTCCACCTTTTCCCCAAGTTGCTTTGTTATTTAATATTTCAGGTAGAAAAGCATAAAGCATTTTATTTTGTGGATCAGTTGTCATCTTTTTAAAAAATGAAACAGTCAATTTGAAAAATGATGAAATAGAAATGCGTGATTTCTGCTTTTACCATTCTTACTTTATTTAGTAGGTTCTAAAAGAACAGTGTAATTTAAAGAATTCTGAATTTTTTAAGTTGCAAATATCTAACTTCTTTTATTTTCCCCAGTGGATGGTATCACCCATGTCACATTTAAGGAGTTAGTGTGGTGGCATCTTCGAGTTTCCTTGTGGGCAAATTGTTTGTTGAGGGTTTTGCTTCCTGTGACTTTATAATAAATAAAAAGCCTACCTAATTGTCTATATAATTTCACTGTTAAGATTCACACTAGGAATATCATTTTATTTAATTTCCAGGCTTTCCTGCTTGTAGTGTATCTCTCAAATTAAAACTTTTTTTTATGGCATTCCCCTATGAGATCATAGATTATGATAAATTGGACAGAGGACAGAGACTGGTAAACAGGTGATGCTTAGCATCTCATTAATTCCCTGGAAGGAAAGCAAAATAGCCCAGATGTCCAGGAAACAGCAGTTCTTTTCTTTTTAACTGCCAAGACTATGGTGGCAAAGGGAGGGATGAGGATGGAGTAAGGAAGACACACTACAGAGACCCAATGGTTTTACAAGTACTTTTTTCATAGGAAGCCAGGCTAACAATGGAGAGGAACAGAAGACATGTGATTATATGCTCTACATTGGAATGTCTTTTATTTTTCTATTTGTGGTTTTTGTATAAAACTCAGAGAAGGGATGTTGAATGCCTATGCGTTTGTTTGGGCAGGCTGGGCTAAGCAAGGAAGGTGATTGGGTTTGGTAGTGCTCTGTTTCAGCTGTTTTAAGAATTCCATCATTGTCCAATACTGAACAAAAAGGGCTACTGCTATAAAGAAGTCAAAACATATGCAGAAAGATTTTAGGTTCTTGGAGAATCTCATACCAGATTGTCTAGTTCATGAAAGTTCTTCAGCTTACTAGCAGTTTGTCCTTGGATAAGTTATTTAACCTCTGTCTCAACTTGCTTACCTATAAAATGGAAGTAATAAAATGACCTTCCTTATAAGATCCTATTTTATGTGCAAATTGCTTAATATAATGTAGGGAAATACTCAGCATCCAACAAACATTAGCTCTTATTGTTATTATTTACATATGTTGAAACAGAAATATTCTATTTCAATATTTCTATTGAAATAGAATATTTCTGTTTCAACAGAATATTATATATTTTAACAGATATTAGATTATATTATCTAATCTAATTATATTTTATATATAATATCACTTATCAGTATTTGAAAATTTAAAAATTTAAAATAAAAAATTTAAAATAATAAAATAAAATAAAAATAATTTTTAAAATTTAAAAAAAACTGGATTATTTTAAATGGATCACATACTCAATCTTCAAATCAATTTCCTGACTTTATTTTGTTATAGATTTATTTAACTTCCTTTCTTAGAGGTGTAATATTTTTAGACTTTCAATGCCTCTTATTACCTAGGTCCACCAGCTCCATACAGGACATACTGACCAAGTACCCACTGTGGCCAGCACTCTACTAGATGCCAGGGATACAAAAATATAATGTGATATTTATCCTCAAGTGGCTAACTCTGGTGGGGCCGACCATTGTATAAATTAAGGAATGTTATTTGGTTTGATAACTACTATTACAAGATAAATTGGAGGTATCAAGTCGGGAAAATTAAGGAATTCTTTGTACTTTAAAGTCATGACTGATGAGCAGATGTTCCCCCAAATTAACAAAGCTGCAATGAACTTTCCAAAATGAAAATATGAAATAATTTTGCTTACTGACCAGAAGTGTTTTTAAGAAAGTATGCTTTAACTTTAAAGCAATCAACAAATGTGATTCTGGAGATTATATTTTGGAATTTGTCATAATGTCCAAGGCTCCAAATACTAGTAATTTATTTCCCCTGGGCATCTTATACTTTAAAAGAATAAAATTTGGGCGCCTGGGTGGCTCAGTCGTTAAGCGTCTGCCTTCGGCTCAGGTCATGATCCCAGGGTCCTGGGATCAAGTCCCACATCGGGCTCCCTGCTCGGCAGGAAGCCTGCTTCTCCCTCTCCCACTCCCCCTGCTTGTGTTCCTGCTCTCGCTATCTCTCTCTCTGTCAAATAAATAAATAAAAATCTTAAAAAAAAATAATAAAAGAATAAAATTTTCCACTTTCAACTGGAGTACATGAGTCACAAAGGTACCTAGGCACTGGGTGTTTCCAGCTTAAAAGACAGGTGATGCAAACAGCATCAACATGAAACACCGAAAAACCAAAACTATTGCCTCAGAAGACCAACGGTGATTCCATACTGGCTCCAGTACCAAAATACAGAGCTCTTTACTTCTTGTCTTTTCAACTAACTTAAAATATAAGGCAGCTTTTAAAAATTGTCATTTAAAAAATGGAATCTTTAATGGTTATTCATACATCTTAGAAAATTAAAAGATTAAGAAATAAGTTACCAAGATTGTTTTTTGGATTTCCATTGCTCCC
This sequence comes from Mirounga angustirostris, assembly GCF_029215605.1. Classification (NCBI taxonomy): domain Eukaryota; kingdom Metazoa; phylum Chordata; class Mammalia; order Carnivora; family Phocidae; genus Mirounga; species Mirounga angustirostris. The sequence continues at coordinate 168,795,648 of NW_026991711.1, forward strand.
TGGATATCAGATTATCCATATTATGCATATTATTGATGTGGACTCATTGTCAAAATTTCCAGCTGGAGGATGGGGATGCCAAACATTAGCCTTTGCGAGGTCTTTGACCGTCTCCCTGCTAGGAACAGTTTAGATTATATACAGAGTGGATGAGAATACAGAGAAATAGAATGTAGGGCATTTGCTGTGTGTCTTGGGTTTGTTTTGTTTTAGAATGTAGTTTTAAAAGCATACCCGCAGCCAGATATGAATTGAGTGCATATCCAGTAGTTTAATCTACCTGAATTTTGGTTTTCTGGTTTATAACATGGGCATAACAATAACTACCTCAGAGTTGCTATGAAGATTAAATAAGTTGATATAAATAAATGCTCAAAAAAGTGACTAGTTCTTAGTACACCCCTGATAAAAGTTTCTCATTATTATCTATAGACACCCATGGGAACAAGACCTTTCAGAGGCCATCTGAACCCAGTTTGGGACTAAGTACATCTGCTCCCTGTCCTCCCTATCTCATCCTGGAGTAGTTTTCTAGATCATAGTAGAATCCTTTGGGTTTCTCAAGCTAAATTCCAGTGGGCTGGAATTCACAAGTTTTGAAATCAGTCTGAAGCTTTGTAGACCATGTTCACGTTAACATACTTATAGGCCTACTCCCCTGTGGGTGCTGCCTGTGCTGTCCCCAAATTCTTGATAGAGGTTTCCTAATCAAGGTAAAACCCCGTGAAAGCTAAAGTCATGTTGTGCTTTCAACTGACATAAATGTGTCTCACTTTATGGTTGCTTTGCAGTTGAAAGAATAAGCTTTTTTCTGGGGCTCCAAGTTCATAAGCATCAAGTTCAAAACTTGCATTAGTTGATAGAAATATGACAAGAATGGTGAAGGCAATGTTATAATTTTATGAGCAAATATTTGTAGATTTTATTTAAAGTATATGTTGTAAATACAATCTTGGAATCCTCTTTCTGTCTTCATTTGGCCCTTAACAATCAATGTGAAACAAAATAATTAATCTTAAAATGTCCTTGATTAGAGCAATATTTTTTTTTCTGGATATACCTGTTATTACTGATTGTAGCTAATTAAGAAGGAATACTAAGAACCCCTGTTGGTTTCATTGGCACAAGGGACAAATACCTTTGCATTTGGTGAGCAAACAACTTTTCTTTTCTTTTCTTTTCTTTTCTTTTCTCTTTCTTTCTTTCTTTCTTTCTTTCTTTCTTTCTTTCTTTCTTTCTTTCTTTTTCTTTCTTTCCTCTGTGGTAGTGTTTTTTCAAAATGTATTCCATGAACCAATGGCACCAGAATCACCTGGGGTGTTACACAAATACACAGTGGACTCTTGGGCCACCTCTAGACTTGTGAATCGACAATGGTGAAACCCAGCATTTAGCACAGGTCTGTGGAGTCCAGAAAAAATGGTGGGAGCTATAGCCACGTTCTCCACTTTCACAGCCTCTGCCCCATAGATGGTACTGGGAAGAGTGATGGCAGGATTCACTTCATAACCTTGCAGGGTTTCAAGGTTTCACAACCTTTTGTTGGCCGTGGTGATGGTGGTGGTGGTGTTTTGAACCACAGTTACAAAGAATTGAGTTCATGATCTTCATTTTGGGGACACATGATCATTAGAACAGGAAAGTTCCTTTTCTTTATTCACATTATTTAAAATTTTTCTTTTTAGCTCTGATTTCCATTTCCATTTGCCTCTCCCAAATACCCTCATTGCAACATGCCTGATAAATATTTGTCTTGGTAGAGATACTGTTCTGTTTATACCTTTTTCATTCAATATGGTTGTATGTTCACTTATTCCAAAGCTTCTAACAGCTGTGCAGACTCCAGGATTCCTCCTACCTCCTTTGACTGTCCATGCCCCTCCGTTGTCTTCAACTCTTATGGCATCATGAACAATGAGTTCAGCCACCTCACACAGGTTCACCACTTGACCATTTCACTTGTAATCAGGCCTCAAGAATATTCTCACCATTTCCCTTTACCTGTTATTAAATCTGACTTTAAAAATTATTCTTCATTGATGGTGTCCTAACAAGCTGGCTAGATAACATGTATTGGAAGGAATTGCAAATTCAATAGAAATTGTCTTTAAATTGCATTGTAGAATGAGTTATATCTGAATTTCCTTTAATCATCTATTTCCAGCTGTGATTTATAACTTCTTTAAAAAAATCGTATCATAACAACAAAGCTGTTTTCTTTTTCTTACATTCTTGCGATCTTCCTCTCTGGGGACTTTAGCTCTTTGTTTATTAACTCTAAGTTACCTGGAATGCGTAAGAGAAAGTCACAGATCCATTCTCACTAGGACAAAATAGGTGTCCTATGCTAGAGGTCATTATATGCAACGTTACCACAAAGGTCACAATTTAATGTTATTTTCACTCATTATTTGCCTATGTGCGGTATCAGGGGCTCTTGATCAAAATGCTAACCTTGAATCTCTTCGTTGGCTGCACAGATGTTAAAAATAAAAGTTTTCTGAGCAAAGATATTTTACGTAAGTAATCAAGCACTTAACCTAAAGAAGAATGCCATCAGCCAGTCAATCGTGATGAAATACTCTTTGTTTTTCACTCTCCCTCACTCAGAGATGGCTGACTGCTCACCTCTAGACCATAGGCATATTGAGGGTGACATTCTCTCTTTCCAAGATAATCCTCAGGATAGGATACACTTAATTTATGCTATTGATGGGACAGCTTCTGAACTGAGCTGATTTGCATATCATCAATACATGTAAGTCCTGAGTAGAGGGCCAGCCATCCAAATTAAAATATTCCCTGTTAGGGACTTGCTGTGTCCAGCAAATTCTGGAGTAATGCTGATTGCAGGTGGTGGGTGAATATTGATGCTGTTCAAGATTTATAAGGCTGCATTGGAGGGCACATGAAACTTAAGACTTCTTTGGAACAATGTCCCTGTTTAAAACTACCCTTGTTCAGACCCAGCTGGGCATTCAGTGATGCCAGCCACTGAATAAGATCTTTCAAGTGCCTCAGCCCGCCTCACCTGTCAGACAGGCTCACTGATTTATAAATGAAACCCTGTTTGCTTCCAAAGCTCTTGATCTTCTAACTCTTCTCTACCCTTCCTTCCCTATTCTTACTTTTCCTTCTGATTTGTGTCTCAGCCCTCCTAACACGTCACCAGTTTTTATTTACTTTTTTCCTTCAGATGATGCACAAATAGCACTGGGTCAATCTTAGCATTTCTGTGCCATTTTATTACCTTTGCTCCCCTTCACCCCCACCCTTTCCAAAGTTTTCCCCTGTTGTAAAATAAGTTTCTCTTTTGTTGTACTTGGCTTTTAATGGAATGTCCTGACTGCCAATTACTCAAAGGTTTCCCTTTCTGTATTCTTTATGCCACTTAATGCAGGCTCTACTTCCCCTTCTCTCATCAGCCAATCAATCAATCCTGCATCCTACTGAGCACTTCCAAATTAAAATACAAATTCTGAGAGACTTAAAATCAGCCATTGCCATCTAGAAAAAAACCTTTCATTGAAGTACCACCTGCTCTTTTCTAATGGGGTTCACAGGTGTCTCAGCAGAAGGTTTCTGTAAGCTGGGCATTCTCTTCCCTTGTCTTTATTTCCTTAGTTCTACTGAGTTCGAAATAAATTGATACCGTGTTGGAGTATTATGTACAATGGCCACAAAAGCTTCTATGTTTTTCTCCCCATTTCCAATTCCATTTTTTTTCTGAGTCAACACCCAAGAAACAAATTATTTATTCTGCACCAATGTAAAAAGAATCTACCAGATATTGTAGAAAGAAAATGCTGTAAAACACATAAAGTTTGCCCTCAACTAAAATGAAGCCAAAGACTTGGGTAGAGAAAAGTTGTCTAAATGATTCCTTAAATATTTTCCTGTTTCCTTGACCACGCTCCCCATGAGTTTGGGGTTAAAGGAGAAGGAAGTGTTGGAAAGGGGTAGACAAAGCATGGAGAATGGGAGAGGAAGAAAAAGCACACAAGAGTGTGGCAGTTTGAGAAAAAAGTTAGTGTTCTTAGGGATGTGGAAATTTCTCTCCCAGACAGATTCATTGGCTCAGATACTTAGAATGGCTGCTTCTGCAGCCATTTGAAAAATAAGTCACAGTAGATGGATAATATCTAGGAAAAAAATTGAGTTTTTCCCCAACATATTAAGTTTCATTTTAATTTAAACTCTTATTTCTTTAATTATATATTTGCTATTAGAAGCAAAGGAGGGGGAAGCCCCAGAACTATGGAAAATGATAGTATAAATGTAATGTAATTTCAAACATTGCCATATAGAATTCTTTCCACATGAACTCTTTCTAGCCAATTTGATGGTACTGTTGAGAAGGATTGTCATAGACATATCTATGTGTCATAGACACATAGACATGGATCATGTCTAATATTTCTTTTTAATTTAAAAACCAGTATATCTTTTATCTAGAGTCTTTTGTAGCCTAGAAATCTGATGGTGGGATGAAACATAGAAGTATTCCCACTCTCCATTCCAGTTCCCCTTTCTTTTAACAAGGGGTTTGGTATTCATAATCTATATTCTCTAATTCTAATCAATAGGAGGATTTAGGACTTTAGATATAGCATTGGATTTATTCTAAATGTTCAAAGTTTGTTGTCCTGCCAAACTGTTTTATTTAAACTATGTTCAAATAACTACTTGCATCACTAGTTAATTCTCTCCTCTCATCTCTGATGTAGGAACTAAGAAACTGTATGTGTATTGGCTGGTGGTGTGATCGTAGGGTAAATTCTCCCCTAAACAGCAGAGAGAATAAATTTGGATTTCATAAGTTTTTGGAATGTGGATTTGGGCTATTCACAAAATAAATTTTTTTAAAAATATATACATTTTCAGAAATCATTCCACATATGACATTGCATTTATTAAACCATCACAGTAGACGTTTTATGATTTGACCTGGAAATATTTAATGCTGAAAGAAAATGCTATAAGAGCTTGTAGAATTTAAACCTTTTCAGAATAATCTGGTACTAATGTTAAGGTTAAAGACTGCCTAATTCAAAAGGATTGGTCTCTCAAGAATTGCTAGCAACCCAATTCTACGAAGTTGCCAAGTATTAAAGGAATGAAAAAGGTTTAGAATATTGAGATAACAATTTTGAAAGCTTGGAAAGCAATGACCAGCATAGTTCCTTTTAACATTTTTCAAAAAGAAATCAGGATTTTAGAACTAACGTCATGCAATGCAGCATTTGATTTTTTGACATTTGACTGTGCCATTATTTATTCTTCAATTAAATCGTAATAGTCCCATTTTATAGAGACATTCAATAAAATAAAGGTTCATTTCCTGCTTCCAGGAAGATCAGCCAAGAAATTCCTAACTCCTGAAGATGATTATGCTTGACAGTCTGTTAAATGAAAATTTCATTGAGTGAGAATTCCTCAACACTAAATCTCATCATTTTCTTACATGATTTCCCATTTCTCCTATAAATATGGATTTCCTATAAGCTGGTTGTATGTAGTGAAAGAAAGCAATTTGTATCAACTTTTAGATGATTGGAAAGCTAAAGATAAACATGCAAGTTATAACTAAGGATTCACAAGCATGTAAAAAAAATGCTAGAAGAGTTTTTGTCAAAATAAATAATAAACAAACATAACTATTTGTAAATATCTAAAGAGAGAGATGTACCTAACATGGCTATAAATGTGTTATAGATGAAAAGCCTAAGACTTGTATATTTAAATAGTTAACCAAGACGTAAAAATAAATAAAATAATTACACCATGTGTTTTTGTCAAGTTATTTCTGAAACTAGTGATTTCTACAAATTTTGTCAGCTGTTTCAACTCAGACTTCGGATTTTTTAGGAGATAATTCATGCTTTTTATATGAATTTTAGTGTTATAATTGTAGTCATCCATTCATGCATGCATGAGTTCAGTGAGTATTCATTGTGTGCCGATTATGTACCAAGCCCAGTTCTAAGTACCTGGGGATATTAGTGAACAAATGAGGAGGCAAAGAGTTTTGCCTTTCTGGAGCTTAAAAATGAATGAGGAGAGACAGGCAATAAAGAATAAGCACAATAAATAAGTTATATAGTGTATTAGAAAATTATAAGTATTCTGCCAAATAAGATAAAGGAGATCGGGAATGGGAATTGCAGATTGCAAGGGTCAAGTTAAACCTCACTGAGAAGATAATATTTGAGGAAGGACTTGATGGAGGAAATGAGTTATTTGAAAGAAGAGTGTCCCACACCTAGAATTTAACTGCAAATTAATTCAAGTTAATTTAAACAAGACATGCATTTGCATATGATATTGATATGTTTTCTGATGTAACCTTTAAGATTAACCATGGTATCTGATTATTCCTACCTTGATATAATAAAATGAGGGTAGTAATTGACTATGTAAGACAGGTATTTTACTGTTAAATCTATACTTCTAAGACATGTTAATTTCAACAAGAGGTTTAAAAACATACAAAATAAACTCATACTGTCAAACAATGAGGTTCTTCAAAAACACATGAACATATATCCCATGCATGTTGCTCTTCCAAGATTAGACCAAATAGATAATAAAATTATGTCTTCCTTCACTATAGGAAGGCTTGTGTTCACACATATACATTGTTTCTATATGAACTGATAGAAACTGCAGTAATTCTGAAAGTAAAAATGTTTATTTCTAATACTATCTCTTTTATGCACACTTAGACTAATAGAGTCTGTCTTTAAAGTACGTGCCCTGGAAAAATGGAACGTTGTTAATTCTATGTTTAATTTATCTCCTCTCTTCTGATGACACCTTAGAATTGTTAGGCTGAATTACAAACTAATGAACTCGTAAGTCCAGGGATTGAATTTCTGCTTCACCACTTACCAGCTGTGTGCTTGGCATATAACTAAACCTAATTGGGACTATTTTCTCAACTGTAAAATGGAAGTTCATAACTCTCAGAATTGTTGAATAAAACAATGTGTTGAAAGAAATTGGCACATTATAGGTACTTATTAATATTAGAATTGTGTCTTATGCTTTTTTAATTGGTCAATATTAGAATAAATAAATAAATATAATCAATGTAAGACCAGCCCAAGGCCATATATAGTATCAGTCATTATGGTGTCATGGTGATTTTGTTTTCTTTGATATGGTGGTGATTCTGAGAAAGCTAAGTGCTTCGTGGCACTGTGTGGTGGGTCTATTCTGGAAGCCTTCATAAAAGAAGGCAGAACATTAAATGGACCAAAAAGGATGTGTAAGATTTGGACTGGAAGCAAAGAAGTAGATGATTTTGAAGTAAACTGGTGATTATGGTGGGCATCAGGGGGCAGGGGATTTGTGTGAAAGGGACAGTATAAAAAGCACCTTAACTGTCCATGTTTTTGTCATCATAGTGTAGTTCAGTGTGTATTGCTATAGACAAGTACTTTCACATGTTGCTAAATTTCTAAGATATACATTTTACTATATAGTTTTTTACTTCAGTTTCCTATTTATTTATTAAAAGCCTATGTAAAATGTTCTCTCCCGGGGCACCTGGGTGGCTCAGTTGGTTAAACTTCTGACTCATGATTTCAGCTCTGGTCCTGGTCTCAGGGTCATGAGATTGAGCCCTGTGTCAGGCTCTGTGCTCAGCGTGGAGTCTCCTTGAGATTCTTTCTCTCTCTCCCTCTGCCCCTCTTCCAGTTCACGCTTTTTCTCTCTCTTTCTTTCTCTCTCTCTCAAATAAATAAATAAATCTTTTTAAAAAAAAGTTCTCTCCCTTCTAAGGAATATATCCCCCGCACAGCTCATTTATTTAACAAACACATAATCCTCATAGGGCCTTCGCTTATGCAGCCATGGTTCCATACCTGCGTACGTATGTTCAGACCAGAGCCCTTTTGCAGAATGTTCACCCTAGATCCTAAAATGTGCTACTGTAAACAAAGAGTTTCTAAACCAATGGCATCATAGTATTTTTTTTTTTTAAGATTTTATTTATTTATTTGACAGAGAGAGAGACAGCGAGAGCAGGAACACAAGCAGGGGGAGTAGGAGAGGGAGAAGCAGGCTTCCCACCGAGCAGAGAGCCCAATGTAGGGCTGGATCCCAGGACCCTGGGATCATGACCTGAGCCAAAGGCAGACGCTTAACGACTGAGCCACCCAGGCGCCCGGCATCATAGTATTTTATTGTTATTATTATTATTACGGAGGTATACTCTACCTTAATATAGCACATACATCTCAATTGTACACCCCCCAACTGTCACAAGAAGGCCTTGTGCTTCTTCTTAGTCAATTCTACCCTTTGTCTTAGTCCCCATAGACATAAACACTATTCTGACTTCTATTTCTGAACATTAGTTTTGTCTGTTCTTGAATTTCATATGAATGGAATAATATAGTATGTACTCTTTTGTGTCTGTTTCTCTTAGCATGATGCCTATGACATTCATCTGTAGAGTTGCATGCAACAGTAATTCTTTTTCATTCTATTTTTTCAGTGTACTAATCCATTTTGTGAATATACCATAATATCTTCTACTATTGCTGAGCATTTGAGTGGTTTCTGATTTCATGATATTATGAATAAAACTAAGCACAGTTTTTTAAAAATGTGTTTAGGTAAACATATGTATTCAGTTCTCCTGGGTATATATCTTGAAATGAAATTACTGGCTGATAAGGTAGACATACATTTTACTTTACTAGAAATCGCCAAAGAGTTTTCAGAAGTGTTCACACTCATTTGTACTCCCACCAGCCATGTGTGAGAGTTTCAGTTGTTCTGCCATTAAAGCTTTTTTTTTCAACATCTGGAGAGTGTTTTATTCCCAACCTAGTTCTTCAAGCGTAATGAGATTATGACTTGATGAATTGAACCTGTAATTATTTTTCAGAATTGCAGCTCACATCGCACTGTTTTTAAAAAAGAAGTCCAGTTCAGTTTACTTTGGTGAAAGTATGTGAGCAGAATAGAACTTTGGGCACTGTCATTTCCTAAGCCTTCCTGGTAATGGCATACACAACCTAAATATGGCCTTGGAGCTAGCTATTTCACTAAATTGCAGTCAAACTGTATTTTGAGTGCTGACAATGAGAAAAACTTCTCTCTCTCTCTCCTTCTCTATTTACATCATCTTTTTGGCTTTACCTTGATGAGTGAAATAAGGACATTAATGGAATAAAGAAAAACAAAAGTGGGGTGCCTGGATGGCTCGGTTGGTTGGGCAGCTGCCTTCAGCTCAGGTCATGATCTCAGGGTCCTGGGATTGAGCCCCACTTTGGGCTCCCCACTCAGTGGGGAGTCTGCTTCTCCCTCTCCCTCTGCCCCTCCCCCTACTCGTGCTCTCTCTCTCTCTCTCAAATAAATAAAATCTTAAAAAAAAAACAAAAGCAAAAGTACATTATTTTTAAAACTACCTGTGAAAAATTTCCTGTGAAATATGAATACTTCTGAGATTAAAAATGGTGCATAACCCAAAAATAATTTGAAATGTATGTTGTCCTTATATTTGGATAAGAATATAACTGAATTTTAGAAAAAAAAAAAATCACCACACTAAAATTTAAAATGAAATCATGAAGCCAAACTCTGATCATGATGACTCAGAGGATTAAAGCATGATACAAGAGCAATTGGAAAGTAGTCCAGTTATATTGCCTTACTCCTCACTCTCCTTGCTTGGAATATATTCATCCTTCCTGCTGCAGGACAAGTCTAATCAGAATCACAGTGGAGATGGCAAAGATGACCATGGGTGACCCATATGTCAGTAGGCTCTTTCCTTCTTTATAAACATACCTCATTTCTTTTTTTTTTTTTAAAGATTTTATTTATTTATTTGACACAGAGAGAGACAGCGAGAGAGGGAACACAGGCAGGGGGAGTGGGAGAGGGAGAAGGAGGCTTCCCGCAGAGCCGAGAGCCCGATGCGGGGCTCGATCCCAGACCTCGGGACCATGACCTGAGCCAAAGGCAGACGCTTAACGACTGAGCCACCCAGGCACCCCAAACATACCTCATTTCTGATTCATTCTTTATCTAAATTCAGTGGAAATACTGAATATCCTGGTTTAAAATTTTTTTCTACTGATTGTAAGTGTAAGAGATAGTTTAAATATAAAATAAGGCAAATAATTAGAGGACTTGAGGCCTGGATAATAACAGTCTATTTTCAAATTTTAAATAAGTAAAAAATCCAGCTCAGTAGCATAAAATACCTAGTGAAAGTTAATGAAAGGTAAAGTATACAACAAGCTAATGAATATAGTTCATTCTCTTTAATCATAACAAGAAGAATTTGGGGCAGGAGTCAAATGATTTAAAGATCTTATTGGGGGAGAGGGATTTTTGTCCATCTACAATATATTGTTCATTATCTGCTCTCAAAATCCTATATATGAGTTTCTCAAGATATTGGTTATTTATTTTTTATAAAAGATAATTCAGCCTTGTCTATGCTATTAATTTTTGTAGTTTGCCACGAAAAACTTAAGAAAACCATATGAGTAATTTAGATAAGTTTATCTTTTTGGTGCTTAGTGATTGTCTTTTAACTCCCAACAGTTGTTATTCATCCCCCAAATCAGGAATCCCCTAAAGCATATGTCTTTCACTGATGATACTACATTGACTCTATTTGCCCATGCATTTTAGAATATGAGATCTAGAGAGTTACTATTGAATTTGTCAAAGAATTCAAGAAACATTTCTAGAAGATTTTCACATCCTCAATGAATCATAGTACCTCATGGCCTTAAAAGATATCAATAGTCTTGGGGGCTATGCTTCCCATAATTTGTAATATTCTGGAAGGTGCCACAGATTGGATTTGAAACTTGTTGTATTTTAATTAGTGGCCATTGAGCACTTGCCCTTGCTTGGAGACTGGGACATTTTGTACAGTTCACTCTACTCCATTCTGCTTCCTTTTATAACTTTTCCAGGTATTAGGTTGAACCACAAGAAATTGCCATTTTATACGTTAAAAAGTAATGGAATTCCAACATTTCATGTAATTCAGACTGATATGCTAGTTGTGACATTTTTCTTTCTTCTTTTTTTCTGTTTGACCACAGAATACTTCTTTTTTTTTTTTTTTTGCATTAACAAATGTTTATTAAATCTTTATGTTAGGAACTGGGACTCTTACTATCGATATATCCTCTTCCCTTAAGCACATTTACAGTCCTTTTGAAGGGATAAGCAAGTAAAGCATCAATTAACCTTAACTACGGAGGCTTTGTGAGCAGTTTGATTACCTGTGATTAGCAGGAGCTCAATCTGCAGACAAAACACCCAAGTTTTCTAAACTTCCCTTGAAGGAGTATACCCCCTGGAAGCTGGAAGCGGTATTTCCCCAGGTTTTCCAGGTATTCAAGTCACCTTGAGCACACAGGTATCAGGCCCATCCCATGGAAATTCTGACTCAGTAGGTCTTATAGCGGGGAGGGTGCTGGGCCATAGAGTCTGACCACAGTATGCTTTTGAGGGGACAAAATTTGTTGGAAGAAAAGATGCCATCTGTGGTAAATAAGGCAAAACAGTGTGCAGTGAATTTGAATGTCATAATAATTTGTAAAATACCCAGATAACTGCTTATATTTAAAATGACAAGTTTAAGAGTATAATGTAAAACTGTAATTATTATTTCTATTATTAATTTTTTAAGCACAAAGTATAGTAAATATAGTCAGTTTATAAAAAGCCACTTCAGAGGTGCCTTGACTGGCTTAGTCGGTAGAGCATGTGAATCTTGATCTTGGGGTTGTGGGTTCGAGCCCCACGGTAGGTGTAGAGATTACCTAAAAATAAAATCTTAAACTTTTTTTAAATTAAATAAAAAGCTGCTTCTAAGCATTTTGACCGCAAGGTAATATTGATTTATTAACTATTCTCATTTTATTTAAATAATCTAAAGATTAAATGTTAGCATGTTTAACACCAATACAAGCATTGTTTATCAAATAAGCTCTTTCTCAGCATTTAAGAACTGATAGTCCTATGCTAGGTACTTTGCAGAATTCAAAGAAAGCAGGAGACAAGTCCCTATTTTATTTTATTTTATTTTTTTGACAAGTCCCTATTTTAAATAAATGTATATCCTTTAATGGAAATAACAAAAAATATTGATTCCATGGGAAAATGTGATTTATAATACAAATAAAATACAATATTCATAAGGAAGACTGAATATATAGAGCAAGGAAATCAATATGAAACACAAAGACTTGTCTTGTGTTTAAATGCTTCAATTCATCCATTAATGTGATTTTCACATTTAGTCATTTAAAAAAATACTTTGAATGCTATGTTCCCAGCCACTGTTTTGGGTGCTTTGGATACACCAGCATCCCAAACACGTCAAGATGATTTCCCTCACGGACCTAGCAGAGGGAGGCAGGTAATAAATAGTAAACATAATAAATACAAGTCTATGGTGTGATGGAAGGTGGTGAGTGCTGTGGAAAGGGAAAGAAGGAGAAGGGATGAAGGGTGGTGGGAGGGACATCGTTGCAGGTTTCATTATGGTAGTCAGGAAAGCCTGGGCTGGGAAGATGATTCTATGACCAAAGACTTCAAGGAGGTAAGGAAGAAATACCTCCATTATTCATTCCTAAAAAACTTCAAGAGTGACACACAAATACATAGACCAGGATATTTAGAGAGTAAAACTAAGGGTCTTCCAGAAGAGCCACAGGGCTGAGCTAACTGAATTTGGGGATATAGTTAAATCAGATTCTTAAAGATCAGGATCTGAGACGCAGCAGATTGTAACACAGGGCAGAGACATAGTGTGTCATCAAAGTGAGAGAAAGTGTCAGCTTAGATTCTTCTTTATTTTTATGACCCCTCCATTGTAATTGAAGGTCCTATAGAAGGAAATGGTTTTCCCCCATACCTAGAACTTATCAAGTGTTTGAAATATATGTATGTATGTCATCAAAACTGGCTAGATGAACTGATGAATGGTACTAAGCCAAGGTCTAGAATATTGTCAAAGAGAGAAAGGATAAGGAAAGCAGTACAAAGAATATTGTCAAAGAGAGAAAGGATAAGGAAAGTATGCTCATAAGCATAAATATAAAAAAACACAAAAAATCATGAAAGGCTCTCAATTATCTGCCATTTTGTATTCTTAGAATGTAATTAAAGGGAAGAATTATATAGTGCTTACTATACAATGGACATGTTAAAGTAGCAGTTCCTTCCACTAACAAATGAAAAGAAAAAAAGAAAAAGGAAAAAGAATTTACCAACTCCTTCTCAGCGACGAAGCAGGTCTTCTCAAATAATGACTCCTGGAAAAGTATTAAATATTTCTGAAGCTGCACTATTTTTTTAGACTGACCAGGACCTTTATGTGTGCTTTAGGAGATTCTGACAAAATATGATTTATGTTTCAAGAAATGACATCATTTGTGCCTTATTTTTTGTGTTCAGAAATGAACGCCATATTATTAATAATTTATATAACATATTAGAACATTTGTTTTGAAAAATAACTTTAGTGTCCAAATCACTGAAGAAAAATAGGCATTTAACAGAGAGATCATGTTTAAGGAATGCTTTTTGGAAGAGAAGAATCCTAACCAGTATGTAAGATTAACTGAAATCTGAAATCTCTTGTAATTTTACTAGGGTAATCACTTTTTTAAACGTGATTTCTTTATTTGATAGATGACGTACTGGGGGCAGAGAACAGTAGTGGTGGCCGCAACTTTATTTTAGACATCAGAAAACTCAGTCTGATCCTACCTCTGGATGAGTTAACCTAAAAGCAATGAGTCATAACAGCTGAATATTGAAAGAACATTTTACGAAGGAAATAAACACAGCGCATCAAGGTCAAAATCCTAATCACAATTTTTGCTGACTCAGAAAGATTTTAACAAATATTGCGCCTCCCAGTGGTTGTTTTTGAGTGAATGCTCTCTTAATTTTTTTTTTTTTTTTTTTAACCTGGGCTCCCAGTTTTCCAGTTTCATTATTTTGGGTAACCTCATGAAACTTCACACTGTCTATTAACTAGGAGGAACCTTGGGAGGACAGCTCAGTTTGATTGCCTGATTTCATGCTTGCAGAAAGAACGATGCCAGGGATGATAGAGTGCCTAGTATATGATGATTAAGTTCAGGCTCGGCAAGATAGGATCACAAAAGGGCCATCATGCTCAATTCGTCTGATTGCCGGGCTGGAAATGAAAGAAAAGCAGTGACATAATTACCCCAGATTCTTCAGACCTCCGATACAGCACAACACAGATATTAAGCAAGGCTAGTCTCAGAATTATGGAACATATTTTAAAGACGAAGATCACTGCTTTAGCAAATAAAGGAAAGCTCACAAAATCAAAGACAAAGGATGATTTTGGAATCATTTTTTCTTGCACACGGAACGGGAGGGAGCGCAGAAAGAAAATCACTTGGTGAAAGAAGAAAAGCAGGGCACCTAAGTCAGAGAATGGGGATGGTGTGTCTGCTGGATCACCAGCCTGCTTTGTGACCTTGGCCAGATTCCCTGGGCCTCAGCTTTCTCACCTATGAAACAAAGGGTGTGGACTAGGCTGAGTGGTGTTCCTGAATCCGGGATATGGACAGAGGCAAGGAGAAGTAGGAACCATCTCATACAAAAGAACCATAATTTGAATATTTATGAAAGCAGAATTAGCTCATGATCAAAAAGTGGAGAAGAAAGGTGGCTAATGGAGAATGTAAATTCATCTTAATGCGCTCAAAATAGAGTGTAAAACTGATAGACACAGTTCTTTCCAGAAAGCAAAGAATGAAGCATATCACTCTAAATTTCCTCCCCTGGAGTCTCCTTCCCTTTTCTCTATCATTACCTTATTTTTCTCAGTACTTTCTGTTTCCGGTAACCATGGTGATGCTCCCTCCCAGCAACCTTCTTCACAGCCGGCCCTTTTGGTATACATTGAATTTTGCTCCATTCACTGATGCAGGAAGCTAACAATGCTGTAAAAATTAATTTATTTATTAACGTTTTTCCCAGCCCTTCTGTCCGGGCAATAAATGCAGGGAATTATTCCACATTTAACCTCCCTACATAAGGGGCACTGTGAAACAGGGATATTCAGCTGTTAATTTCAGTTGCTAACATAAAGGGGGGTACTGATTATGCCAGAGATTCAATTCTCTGCCTTGGCCCTCAGGGACTGTAAGGTCCCAGTACCCAAGCTCATTGCCACCTCCTTTCGCTTCTGTCTGTAAACGGAATAAAATAGATTGCCCACAGAAATCACACATCAACCCTGGTTTCCTAATCCTCTTTGTTTTTTGCTGCATTCTCCCTTGTAAGGAAAACATTGCCAAATGTGTAATTATCACAGTTACAAGGGGATTGAATTTTCCCTAAGAAAATACAAATAAATATGTGCATTTTTCTATTGGGCACAGATATTTATTGTGGAATATAAATAAACAATAAATAAACAATTTTGGATATTCAGTTTTTAAAATATCGTAATGAGCAGCCAGTGACAGAGCATCAGACAATCTCTGATGTCATTAATGTAGATAATAAATATTCCCATAAACTACCATTTATCATGTCCAGTTTGTGTAGCCAGATTTATTTGTAATCCTATATATTATGCTGGGAAACTCTCTATTTAAGCACAGTGTGTGTGTGTGTGTGTGCGTGTGTGTGTGTGTTCGTGTGTGTCTGGCATTAACACAAAGGAGACCAGATGATGACATTCATAGGCTTATAGACTCGACTCCTGGGGACACACTTGGATGGAGGCAATTAAAATGCCTGTCAGGCATTTGATACCAGAAGCCCCTATGGTAAACCGCTAAATCATAAGCCAGGGCTGCATCTTATTGTCAGTGAATGATGGCGGAGCTGGGTGGCTTGTCATCATTCTCGAAAATTCTGAGGCTAGTGAGCTCTCTCTCCCTCTCCCACTCGCCTTATTTTCCTTTTCGCCACTGCGGGGACTTTTTCTAATTTGCAGCTTCCCTTTCCCCGACACACACAGAGAGGAGCTGGTGGCTTGCAGACTGCGTCTGTCTGGAGCTAGAGAGCTAGAGCCAGCCCGTAGAGATAACGCTCCGGGGGAAGGATTCTGCAGCAATCCTCAAAGGCTAGACTTGGGTGGTATCACTGCATATGCACTGGTAATGCTTCGGGGTTTTTTAAATTTTTATTTCATTTTATTTTCAATCCATTTTTCAAAGGATTTGCTTTATGTGGTCTCAAAGTAAAATGCTTTAAAGTTCATTACCGAGCTTCCCAAAAATTCGAGTATTGCATTATTTGTATTACAGATCTCAAGACATAGATTTATTATCTGGATTATAAAGAATGCATTTGCTTACTGGTGAGTTATGATTTTCAATATATAGTTAACAAATCTGTATATGTATTTTTTTTCTTTTGCTTTGTTTCGGTAGATTCTTCAGCTTGTTGTCTCTAACCGAAGAAACATTGATTGGGAACTGCTCATTCAGAAAATTAAAAGGTACCGCATGTTTTGTGTGGATGTTTAAATGAGGGGAAATCAGGGGGGATTTGGAATGTTTTTATTTAAATTAATCTCTCTATGGTTGGTCTTTTATCTGTAAGCCTACGTTGATCATTGTCTATACATGTATGATTTCCCAAGCAGAGAATGCCATTATCCAAGGCTGTTTTGGTTATAAGATGTCTAAGGAATTATGTCTTTTGCCTGGGTTGCAAGTTGTTAACAAATATCAATATGTCTGGCTTATTTTCGGATTTTTATTATTGTAGCAGCTAAAAAAAATATCAAAAATTCTCTATCTTAATGAAAATTCAGTCATTTAAATTTAACAGGAATATACTAAAGTAATGATTTTATCTGAGGGAATCTTGCTAATAAGTGATGTTTTTAAATGGGTAAATGAAATGGCTTGCCCTTCCCAGGTAGAAGGAGCGCTAGAGATGAGAGCCTAAGAATGACTCAGTATTGTTGGGTTTTGTGAATAAAATATTGTAACTTCTTCACTGATGCTCTAGTCTTTAGCACCATATTTAAAGGCTGAGGTTGTTCGTTATTAAATGAACTGATTTTGTATATGCTTTATCGGCATAAGAAAGTAATCCTTCATCTTGCCATGGAAGCAGTTGAATCCATTGATCCTGGGCCTTCTGCCTTACATGAAAAATATTCATTTTCAAATTCAGCATCAGGATGTATACTGATTAGAGATGGCAGTTATGGGCATTACCTTTTGTTTAATTCTTTAAAGTTATCTTTGACTTCATGTCAACAAAAGCTACATTTGTAATTTGCCTTCAAAAAATGGAAGACATTTTCTGCCCTGCTGAGAAGATCAATAACATCGTTTAAATCTTTCTTTGGCTTCACATAGCATTTCCTCTCAAGCTTATCAGCCCAAAATATGTTATGCAGGGAGGTTAGTTTTTTTTATGTACTTTAAAAATAGTTAAAGTTCGATGACTGATCCTGAAATACAAGAAGTCTGTGAGTGTGCACCTGTGAGTGTGAATATTTGTAGCAGTTGAAGGAGACGAATGCATTGTCCTTGTTTAATTTCCCCTGCAGTGTGTAATTATGAGAACCTTAATTTATTCATTCCACAAGCACTTGCTAAGAGCCTTGCCTTTGTGGGTAGGTTTTGTGGGAGAGAGGGAAGGGGCAGATGTCACCACCCTTCCAGAGTGTAGGCAGTATCGCATCATATTTTTGCACAAGAGAATGAATTCATTAAAATAAATCCGTGTGCTCTAAAAAAAGAAACTGCATTTATTTCAGATATTGAGCAAAATCGAATAGACTAGTCTCAGAGATACATGAAATATACTGCATTTTTTTCCTTAGAAATTACTCAGTGGAATCAGGTATGAAATCCCCAGAGAGGACTTACTTTCCTCCTGGATATTGTAAAAACCCTTGGGACTATCCTCTCCTTTCAGGTTCCACTCAGAGTAGGCGAATATGTTTCATATCTGGTGGAAAAAAAAATCTATTTGGCATTTTCCCATCTAATAAAATCCACACAGTATATATTTTATGTGAGAATCTGTTTTCTAATCCCCAGGCTCGTTTAGCAACTCATTATATTAATTTTGAACGATGGGATATTTATGTGAATTGGAAAAGGATGATGTTATTATCTAACCACTAAAAAAATGTATTCAGTATATTGTTAATAGGAACTAATCAGCTCTGTTGAGGTTTATCTGGGTATTGGAGAAGTGGCATATGACCTCACCAAAAGTCTCTTGGTGGCTAAATTTTCTAGGACCATTTTAAATTTATCTAGGGGTGTGTTGACAGATTTTGTGTAATAAACCAGAGTTTATTGAAATAGACCGTTATGGCATCAATTCAGAATTGAATTTGACTTTTGGACTGTGAGTGAGTCAGGGATCTATATCACGGTTTTGCTAATCAAACTTGTTTTGACAATGGTTAATTATTTCACTCATATCTTCAACACATAAAACAGTGCCTGGACCACAGTAGGAGTCCAACAAATATTTATTTAATTATTTGATGGGTAAATGATTCATCAGCATTTTCCCCCATTACTTTTTTGTTCTTGTTTTTCATGAGATTGCACACTATAAAACAGATATTTGGTACTTTTTTTTTTTCCAGTACCCCAAATATTCACTATATGTCTTTAATAATAATTAATTAGATAATACCAGGTAGAAAATCAGGAAAACCATGTGTGAAAATTTCTCCAGCTATATAGAAAAGGATTTTTCCAGTTTTAGGTTAAGATGGAGAGAATTTTTGAAGTGTCCCTTTTCACTTTTATCAGGAAGGGAAAGAAGCCAAACTGCAGCATGAGTTTTGCTTTGTGGATGCTTCCTAAATACTACTCTCAAGCTGGACATTGTTTATTGCTCTTCATGTCTTCAGCCAAGATTTTGCTGCAGCAGAGGGGAGGAGGCCTCTCTCTCTCTCTCCCCCTCTCTCTCCCTCTGTAATACTAGAAATGATGTCATAGTCTTCTTAAATGCTTTGTTGCTCATTATGGACTAGTATGACATCATTTCATAACGTACAAGGAAACTTCTAGAGTCATAATAGTTTTAGAGAATGCTATTTTTTCTTGTTGCCATTTATTTGTATTAATACAACTATAATTTTTTGTTATTAACTATATGCTGGATGATATCCTAAGCCCTTAACTTATGTTATCTTGTTTTTACTCTCTCTACAATCCTGGGAGATGGGTATGGTCTCCATTTTATAGATGAATGAATGGAGACTCCAGCTGGGCAATCAACACAAGTCTGGCCCAAAGTCCTTCAATATTAACCACAACATACTACATTTTTTTTCTAGTAGATTTTTTTGGCTCATAGCCATTGCTTTAATATTTTATTTATGCACATGATATATACTGAAATAAGGTTAAAACAGTATGCCTGCAGATATTTGTTTTTATATACTTAAGTTAGGAGTAAATATATCTTAGAATATGTAACATAATATTCAAACTCTGCTATATATTATATTTTTAATATGTATTTTATATTTAAACTGAAAAACTTTATTCTTTTTTAAGTTAAGGAGGAATATCAGAGATAAATTAGGAAGTTTTAAAACAAATTAATTCATAAAGCACTCCTGTGTCATCATGATGAAGGCGTATTACTAAATAGCGTAATCTATATAAGCATATTAGCCAGAGAATTTGAGTACTAAATAGCATAACTTGATGCCATATTTTGCAAATTTTTTTTTAAAGATTTTATTTATTTATTTGACACAGAGAGAGAGAGAGAGGAATCACAAGTAGGCAGAGAGGCAGGGAGCGGCAGAGGTAGAAGCAGGCTCCCCGCCGAGCAAGGAGCCCAATGTGGGACTCGATCCCAGGACCCTGGGATCATGACCTGAGCCGAAGGCAGACGCTCAACGACTGAGCCACCCAGGTGCCCCTATTTTGCAATTTTTTTTTAAATTGAAATAATAGGGCGCCTGGGTGACTCAGTCGGTTAAGCGTCTGCCTTCGGCTCAGGTCATGATCCCAGGGTCCTGGGATCGAGTCCCGCATGGGGCTCCCTGCTCTGCGGGGAGCCTGCTTCTCCCTCTCCCACTCCCCCTGCTTGTGTTCCCTCTCTCGCAGTGTCTCTCTCTGTCAAATAAATAAATAAAATCTTTAAAAAAAAAAAAAAGAAATAATAGCAGAAGTTCCAAATGACCGAAAAGCAATAAACGAGCAGGGAACAGTATGCAGTGTGCGTACTGTATAGTAGGCAGATACCACATTCAACCTTAAGTATGGCTAACTAAGCCACAAAAATAACTGAGAGCACTAACAATTACACAGATAGGTATTAAGATGCTCTACTTGCAAAGGCTTATATAGAACAGGACACTTGGAGCTCAGTTGGTTGCAGCAGAACAAAACAAAGAAGTAGCCTCAAGGCTCATTGGTACCATAAGAGACACATGAATAATTTCTTAAGGGACTTCATTGCAGGCCAGGAGTACTAACAATTGAGAAGAGACTCAACAGGAAATATTTCACGGAGGATGGGTCTTTTGAGGTGGAGGTTAGGGATGAAAAGACGGATTCAAGGGAGAGAGAATGCATGCACGAGCTCCAGGAAGAACAAACATTAGCAAAGAGACCAAAGAAAGTGAACATGCGTGGAAAGTGTAGACTGATCTCGTTTATATTCTAGAGTGCAGGGCAGAAGAAGGGGGTTCTTATAAGGTAAGGATGGAAATAGTATTCAGTCATACCATATAAAATGGCTAGTATTCTACCCTTTCTGAACTACAAAGTAAGAATCCATTCAGTTCAACCCAATACATGCGAATGGGGACCTTAAATACCAACTTGAGGAAATTATTCAGTATTTGATGAGAAGCTGTTGGGTGTATTTTGCATAGCAGACCACTCTGACCTAAACTCTGTTTTCAGGTGACTTACTTTATCTCTGTGTGTGAGATGGAGTTGTGGGTGAGAATATATTGAAGAAGACATCACTTTGGAAGCTCTCGTAGGATAAGCCAGGAAATAATAAAGGCTCAGAGAGGGTGTTGACAGTGGGCATAAAAAAAGAGGTCATGAAATTGAAAGATGTTTCTGAGCTCAAAGTCATAAGCAGAATATAGCAACTGCTTGATTGGTAGGAGGAATGAAAAACAGAAGGACTCAGTGCTGGCTCTAACATTTGAATTTGATAACTAGAAAAATGAGGGGAGAAAGGTAGCTAAAAGCTGCTTGAGGAAAAAGGCTCTCTTTCATTTGTCTTGCATCCTAGTCTCTTGCAGACTGCCTAGGGCATAGTGGACAGCCAATAAATGCTGACTGAATGAGGGAGGGAATAAAAAGTCAAGGGGCAGGTTTAGGCCATGATGGGCTGGATCTGTAGGCAGACTGGTCTGGTAGATGGCAGATCACATTGGGCAAATACTGAGAAGAGAAATTAGGAGACAGGATGTGAATGACATTACCAAGAGAGAAGAGAAGAGGACCAGAGAGAACACTCTCAGCAGCACCCACATTTAGATTGTAGAATAAGGAATTGACAAAGTTAAAGGAAGAACTCTTTTTTTTTTAAAGCAAGGAAAAAAAGAGGACAGGTGAAATAATAGAAAACAAGGCTAAAATTCAAATTCTGCAGAAAAGTTGAAGAATGAGAATAAGTAAAAGACTGCTCAATATATTATTTACTTCAGTAGTGTTTTCTGTTATAAAAACATAAATCCACATTTTGTAAAATTTGTCAAATTTGGAAGAGTGTAAAGGAAGGAAATAATAGCTATCCATAATTATACAAGCCAGAGACTATGGTTAACACTCTACCTGTTTAGCTTCCTTCCTTCCATCTATTGCATTTAAATTTTCGTAACCAGGATCAAAACAATACAATTTGAATTCTGCCCTTTTTTTCCACTCAGAGTATCTTAAGCATCTCAAAACATTTTGCCACCTGCGTAATATTCTTTTATGAAGACATTGGGTATGTTTGTTTCCTCTTGTTTCCCAGTTTTTTACTATCATATTCATGCTGTAATGGAATGGAATATTTTACTCTCACACGATATTTCACATTATTTCCAAGGGCTATTTCCGAACAACAGAATCGCTGTATTTTATATTGTCATATTTCTGGTCAAATATAATTTGATGGTTTCGAAATTAGCCTCACCTTTCCTCCAACCAAGGGGATCTAGGATGACGTTAGCACCTGACATGCACCAGCCTCTGTGACAGGCGCCAGCCTCTGTGACAGGCACTTTAATTATCACAGTGACCGCAGTGACTCTATACATTCTGTTCTCTCCACTTAAATGGAGAAACAGAGACTGAGACATTTGTGCAAGTTTCAGGGCTAGTTTTGAATCTGGGTCTGACTCCAAACCAGTCAAATTGTGGGGACAGAAGCAAATTCTTGAGAAGTGAATGAGTAAATAAGGATATGAAAGCAATAGGAAAACCTATATAAGAGGTCTAGGACTCAATGTCGGGCAGTGGGACTTTACTGTTAGTAACCTGGGAAGTCCTAAGCTGAAGGGAGGGCACATATAGAAGAGGGGGTGTTAGGTATATAAGCAGAAGAAGGACAACATAGAAAAGTTCCTGAAAGAAAGGAGACAAGGAACACAGATAAGGATTTAGGCTTGGCAAACAAAATTCGTCTGACCTATAGATAAAAGCAAGAGAAAAGAGAGTGAGACTTTTCTAGTGGTAAAGAAAAGATATGGCGGGCCGGGCGGGGGGGGGGCGGGGTGGCTACCTATCACCTGGACTTCATCACAGACTAGAGGAAAATCCACTTATTCATTCCGTGAATATTTATTGAACACCATTTTCACATCCTTTTCCTGCCCTAATGGAACTTTATTTCCGGGCGGGGGGTGGGGATAATCAGTGGGTGAACAAATAAAATTAAAACATTACTCAGGCAGTTATGCAGAGAATGGATGATAAGATGGTAAGAGTAGACACTGGGAGATCAGCTTCTCAAACTTTAAAGCCAAGATCAATCAACTGGGGATCCCATTAAAATGCAGATTCAGAATCATTCGGTGTGAGGAGGGGCCTGAGAGCCTCCATTTGAACAAGCTCCTAGGTAATGTTGATATGGCTAGACAGTGTGCCATGCCTTGATCAGCAAGAGGTTAGGAGGCAGATGTCCAGGCAAGAAAAATTAGAAAGGATTGGAGCAGTCGTTATGAACAAGTCAAACGGGAACCCTTCTTTCTGGGCAGCAACACCACATACTTTCGCACCTCTTTGATGGTGAGAGAACTATCTCTTTCTTTCTGGCCTTTTTCAATTCCAGCCAGTTGTTTTATGAAGATCCATTGAACAAGCCCTAATGAGCTACTGGCATTTCAATCTCTCTGCCTATGCTCCATGTTTACTATGCCATCTAATGAATTCTCGTGGCTCAGGTTTGGGGGTGTGTTTCCGTATAACACTCTGCCAGTTTCTTAACTGCAGCTCTGTTTCCCTGGTTCGTGATTTCTTTGAACTTCTAACCTCCTCTGTGCCTGGGTGTTCAGCACAGTGCCAGCCTGCTAAATTCTCTGTCCCCACCCCCCAACACTTGACAACCCTCCTGTCCCGCTGTGCTTAGTGGCAAAGCTTCTGGGTGTCCACATCTCATCTTCTTGCCACCCAACTCCTCATACAAGCCTTGGGGGACTCTACTTCAAGCCACAGGGGACTCCTGAGTATTGAGGATAGTCTCTGATTTAAGGAATACATTTTTTCCAACAAAATCATTTCTCTTTGGTGGAATGTTTTGGTTGGTGGCAGCAACCTGCATTCCTCGGAGGAGAGAATGTGTGTGTTTGCAGATGATTAGAGTGTTCAAAGGGGCTAAGAGTTCACAAGTAGCCTTGACAGACTGGAGGGATGTTATCTTTCTGCCTCCACTGGAGGGATGTTATCTTTCTGCCTCCACCATGCGGCTCTTAGTCCTCTTCTATAGATGCAAGAACTTAGGAGCATTTACCTGTTTGAGTCCTCCCACACCACACCTTGCAGCTAAAAAATACCTAAGAAAATAAGCAATCAAATAAATATGGCATACTTATCCATCAAGGAAACACCTTAACTGCATATCAAACATTTCTGATGTTCTCACACTTACTAGCATGTCTCCTTTGTTTAAAGGACTGCTTCTATCTCTAGATAGAAGCCATACCTATGACCAGATCTGTGATCTTTGTCACTGTAATTTTGTCATTTGGTGCTTACTTGAACAGCCAGGTAGATGTGAGCAGTGTCAATAGAAACTCTGAATTTAAAATTCCAGTGAAATACTAGTTTTCATATGAACAGAAGTCAACTTAAATTGATAACCATATTTCTTCAAGGAGAACACTTAGGAAGGCACTTGGGGAAAGAAGTCAAGTCACAGGCATCTTTGCATTCACTATGTTGTCTGCTTAGAAATGCCCTTGTGCATGCACCATGTTGAAGCTAAGAAAATGAGTGTTGCGCGTGCGCATGTGCGCGTGCGTGCATGTGTGTGCGTGTGTGGGTGTGTAACTGTAGTCTTTCTATAGTGGACAACACTGGTCTTTGCATAGTCAAACTGGAATTGGTAAAATACCCGGAATTCGAATACCATGCCTATGCTTTTTTGACATTTAGTCAATAGTTAAGAGTCTCAGAGTAGCACAGGGTAACTTCTGGTCTTCTTGACAAATTCTCCTTTTCTCTCTCAAAAAAAAAAGTTTGAATCAGTCCCTTTTTTTGTAGATTCCATTTGGGTCTGCCTCAGATGGTTCGAATTAACCTTCCTTCAGATTCTCTCCTAGTGTTAATGACTTTGGATTATGACTATTTAAAGCAGCCGGATGTTCATTGGTCCACATCTGGCAATTATTAAAACAAAGCTACTCTATTTAACACTTACAGCAAAAATCTATTTCTTTACAATGAATAGGAACTTAAGAGATGAGGTGTCTTTTCAGGAAGATCTTACGTTTTATTTGTAATGTGAACAATGTTTCTACTTTGTGTTCTTTAAAAGTATCTTCCTGTTCATTGTAGGATTTTCTCATGGTAAGATTTCCTGGTTGTATATACAGAATAAGATACAACATGTAGGCATTAAGGATTCTCTCAGTGCCTAAGAGCAGCTAATTAGCATGATTTTGAGCATAGCTGCAGGTGAATCTGTGATATTGTTCTTAAAAACAACTAGACTGCCTTAAATAGTGGGGACAGAAATCCCTAAAGTGATTGACTTTTAAGATTACATTGGTAGTTGAGGAAATATGACATCTAACAATGGAAAAATTTTAAAATGATACAAGAACCCATAGTCCTGAGTCATATTAACGGGTCAAACTGCTAAACTTCCTCTAAAAGGTGGTGGATAGTTCAATACATCATAGGGAAGTAACAAATATAATATATAGTTTAATGTGTGCATGCATTTTTAGTTGTTTCTTATGTTATGCTCACAAAAAAGGCCCACGATGTCGACTTTGGTTTATAAAATTATTGAAATAATCTAACCAGTGAGCAAGTAGCATTTAGACTTTAAGAAAAAAAAATTTCTGTACCACTTTTTAAGTCATACAAAGCATATGACCTCCCAAAGCTCACAGCAATCTCTGGAATGGGAATGGCAGATCTTGTTGTTATATTTATTACAGATGAGAAAACTGAAGTTTGAAGAATGCAAATGACCTACCCAAGTCCCTCCACTAGGAAACGGTAAACCTTTGGCTCATATCCTTGTTCTGACTCTTAAGGCTTTTACTCTCTACTAATATGCAGCCAAAGCAGATAAATGAGTGTATTGTCCCAAATATGGAATATTTTAATAATGCACTGACTTGATTGCTAAAATAAAGAACACATTCCAAGGTAGGCCTGTGTTACTGCTCTGCTCTCCCAAAAGACTCTTGCCCTTTAGATTCCTGGATTAGTATGGCATGGAGCTCAGTAAATATTAGTAAAAATAGCGGTTATTACTGAAAAGGCTTTATACTTTTCAGTATGAAAAAGAGATCAGATTAAATATACCACAGAAATGTAATCTTAATGATTTAAAAAGCATTTGACAGATAAAGAAGAATCCATTGTTTTAAGTTTCACATCCATTGTTTTAAGTTTCACCTTTTAAGCAAGTGGTAAATAACTCAGCAAGAATCTAGGATCACAAAGAAAATGATTAAAGCTTCAGAAAATCAGATCTATGGAGCATCTTTGATTTGTCTATTTTTAGGATAATTGTAAGAACTTATAAAGAATAAGCTGGAAGCTATGGATCCAAGTTCTGATCTCAGCTATAGAAAGGGAAGGGTAGCATATGTAAAAAAAAAAAATTATAACCTCAGAGACCTCAGAGTTAGGGCTGAGATTAGGTGTCTCCAGGCAGACAGCAATAAGACTGGGTCCACTGAGGACTGAGGACATTGTCATTGAGGTAACCTATCTCTTCCTCAAATTCTCCTTTCCGTCATCTTCATCCAGGTTCTCATTATAGCGGCCAGGGTTGCTGAAATGCTTTTATCTTGTCTTCCTGCCCCAAACGCCATCACCCCATTAATCTCCTAGACAAACTGTTACTACAAACTCTTCTTTGGCCCTTGTTTGCTCTCTTGAGTTGTGCTGGCCAGTAAATATGGTAGCAGCTAGCCACATGCAACTATTTAAATCTAAATTAATTAAAAGGAAAAGAATAAAAATTTTACCTCCTTAGTCATACTAACCACATTTCAAGTGCTCCATAGCCACATTACTTTTATAGAAGCATTACCTACTGCAGCCTATTTCCACCATGACATAACTTTCATTGGAGAGGGCTGATCTGGAGCATAACCACACCCCTCACCCAAGCATCCATTGCCTACAGTGACCTCTCCTTATCCCTCACTACCTTGGCACACACCCTCCACTCCACACATTTTTCTCCTCCTCTTCCTCATCACCATTACTACAATTACAATTAAAATATTAATAACCCTTATTTACCTAGTCCATATTATGTGCTAAGTACATACATTTTTAGAATAAGAGAGGGAGAGGAGTGGAGGAAGAAGAAAAAGAACTCTATAGAGTGGGGTTTTTTTTAATCCCCATTTCACAGAAGAGGTTTAGTGAAGTCAAGTATATTTCCCAAAGATAAAGAGGTTATTATTAGTGGAGCTTAAAGAAAAACCCAGGTCTATCTGGCCCCATAGCCATAGCATTTTACTCTGAGCCAGTGATTCTTAACCAGGGACAATTTGCCCCTTCTGCCAGGGGTCATTTGGATTGAAATTATATCTTTTTAACTCAGAGAAACTTTCCTCTGGCTTTCTTTTTCTTGCTATCCCTGCCTCTGTTCTATATTAAGGAGATCCCTATTGATAAATGTTGGACTTACTGGATTGTTCTGTTTTAGCTCCTTTTTCACATATTTTTAAAATCTCTTTTTCACTTTTTCTACATTCAATGAGTTTTTTCTTATCAGCTGAATTATTATTTGCCTCTAGCCCTGCCAGTTCTATTTTTAATTAATTCACGAACTACCTATTTGGGAAATCATATATTAATTTCCAGGAACATTTTCTTATCCTCTAATCGATACTTTTCTAAAATTCATTTTTGGAAGGAAGTTCATTTTAAAGTATGCAATATTTCTCTCTGAGAAAGATAATTGTAAATTCCCTTGTTCCCTGAATCGTCTCTATTTCCTCAGGAGTCATTTTAAAAATATTTTTCTTGTTCATGCTGCTGGTTTTTCTCAAACGTCTTGATTTGGAGGATTTGGGGGTTTTTGTTTTTATGTATGAAGACCTAAGCTGAGGATGATAGGTAGCTGCTGCCAGTTTCCTCTGCAGTCATGCAGATCTGCACCTCCAATCACCAGGACAGCTGCCTACAGGTTCTGGATAAGTGGGCAGAGTCTCGGGAAGCAGATATCCCAGGAGGAGCATGGAGACGCAACTGGCAAGTGAGCAGGTTAGGATCCCTACAATTGTTTCAGTTCTGCATAGATTTATCTATACTAGATGTGGTTCCCAAACTAATCACTTTCTTTCATTAAAGGCTAGTTCTTATTTTCACCGTTGGGGGCAAAAGCTTCTCCTGTCACTAAAAATGTAGCAAGGAGGAAGAAGAATAGAAAGGGTCCCAATTGTTATGAATATGTTTCCTTTTTAAAAAAAACTTTTAAAATTTATTTATTTAGAGAGAGAGTGTGCGAGCAGGGGGAAGGGACAGAGAGAGAGAGAGAGAGAATCTCAAGTAGACTCTGCGCTGAGCCTGGAGCCAATGCAGGCTGGATCTCAAGAGATCATGACCTGAACCGAAATCAAGAGTAGGACACTTAACTGACTGAGCCACCCAGGCGCTCCCTGAATACATTTCTTAATGAATTGCTATGATAGTCTCAGCCTCCTTGGACCCTGTATTTGAAAACTCTAAGCTTGGGATTTCTCCAGGTTCCCTTGCGATGGACCTACTGTTAACTTAGGGCCTCCTTGCAGCAGTTTTCTTTCTTTCTCCATCTATATTCTGACTTCTAGGATATCTTCAAAATTTTTTGTTAGGGTTACATTCTTTTTCAACATTTTTATTACTTTAATAATAATTAGGAGAAAGGAGACATGTGTGTGATAACTTCTCCATTACCATTCTTTACTATGAATTTTTATAGCATCGATCTAAGTTTGTACTCTTTGTACTTACTATTCCAGTGTTCTATCTTTCCTATTTACTAGTTAGTTGGAAAAATTACTTCCCTTTCCTGGGCCTTTTGTTTTCTGTAAAATAAAGATCACATCTGATTTTCAGAGTTGAGATGGAACATAGGAATGCATGTTGAAAGCTGTACCATAGAATATAAATGTAAGCTATCTTTATATATAAGACGTTGTCATAGGTCCAGAGTAACAAATAATGCAAACGTGGAGAATAGCCATGGTTACAAGAAAACCCTTTGCCTGTGCATTAGGAAATGCAAGTGATGCCAACTTGAGACTAGAATAAAACTCTACCAAAAAAAAAAAAAAAAAAGAATAAAACTCTACCTGCAATGCAAAAGAACCAGAAATTATGTGTTAATAGCAATAATAAAATAAGCAGTTTTTCATGGATATATTTTACACCTAATGGAAAACCAAAGACAAAAGCAGACCAAGAATGTGGTTGATGTACCACACTGCTCAATTAAAACAAATTTGAATTTTAGGTTTGGCAAGAACATATGACTTAATGTCGTCTGATCGATACCTTTTACTTGGAAAAATTAAGAATGTGAATATTTATGATACTAATGAGTGTAATTTAGTGTTACTAATTAGCTGCCCCCAAAATATTACTGCTTTAAGATGGCTTCAGTTACATGAAGGTTTCTGCTCTGTCAGTCAAGACATGAAGCACCAGTAAAAGGAAAATAAAGAAAAGTAGAATGACAGTAAACAGTAAAAGTTGTAGAAATGGTAACAGAAAATTAAATGTAGAAAGAAAGTTAAGAGTCCCAGCAGCCTTTGAATTCAACCTACTGGGAACAATTTGTAGAAAATTGATGAAAGGAGTATTTTCCCTAAATTATTATTAAACCCAACATCTTATCTTATTGATAGCCTTTATTCTTAGAAACAAACAGAACACATCAAACAGACCAACAAAATAAATCAATGTGAGCGTACGCTGAGTGATGCAGATATGATTCACTCTCTGACTGCTATTAATTCTCATTTTCTGCATGTGGTTATTATTACATTCTGAAGTTGAATGTCTGTAGAGGATAAGGCACCAGCCATAGTTAAATGTTAATGGATCCAGTGACATAATTTAAATTCAAGGCCTCATCCAAAGGAATGTGAATAAAATGCATTTGTTTGGCTTTTTATGGCCACTATTAAAAGTAAAGGAAATGAAACCATAAACAACTAGGCTCAGATATTGGCCTCGCTGAGGCTGCTTTGTAGCAGTAGAAAGCCATATTTATTGACGGGGGAGCTCTGTTTAACTTACCCAGTCTATCTCCATTACCACCGAGGTTAAAAAAATGTACTTGGCGGCTTAGACAAAATGTGGAATGCTAATACAAAGTGAGTTCATTCCAATGTATTTTAATTTTCTGTTGTTGTACAGGGCCGGTACAATTTGTGTTATTTTTTCCTGCTTCATTTCTAAGGCCTTAGCCCATAGTTAATGTGGTCCCGATTACTTTTGCTGCCAATATTGATTGTCTCTTTCTTTCTCAGTAATAAAAGGACCCCTGCTATTTGGAGGTTTCGTGGGCAAATGGACACTCACAATAAGATCCAGAATTCCAGCCTCCCTGGCAACTAGGGGGAAACTATTTGACTAATTTTCAGACAATAAGATATGAACTAAAGTTGTGTGTGAAACTGACATTAACTGCTTAAAAGGAAGGAGTGCACTCTTCATCACTCTTTTCTTCCTTTCTGCTGGTAGGAAGGAATTCAGACTTGATGGCTAGAATCTCTGCAGTCATGCTGAATATGATACAACCTTGTAACGAATTTCCATTTTGTTGAAGCTACTGTTATTTGGAGTTCTTCCGTGACTTACAGCCTACCCTAGTCATCATTTGTATAACAACTTTGCAAACTTTAGAGTTACTTTCAAAGGCTCTGAAATGTCCTCTTATCAAGTATCATTATTCTTTATAAAATAACACTTATATTAAAATTGTTACTTAAAGGGGTGCCTAGCTGGCTCAGTGGGTAGAGCCTGCCACTCTTGATCTTGGGTTTGTGAGTTCAAGCCCCACTTTGGGTGTAGAGCTTACTTTATTATTTTTTTTTAAAGATTTTATTTATTTATTTGAGAGAGAGAGTGAGAGAAAGAAAGAGCACAAGAGGGGGGAGCGGGAGAGGGAGAAGCAGACTCCCTGCCGAGCAGGGAGCCCGATGCGGGACTCGATCCCGGGACTCCAGGATCATGACCTGAGCCGAAGGCAGTCGCTTAACCAACTGAGCCACCCAGGCCCCCTGTAGAGCTTACTTTAAAAAAAAAAAAAATTATTACCTAAAATATACTAGTCCAATCAGTTACCAAGTCCTATCAATACTACTTCCTAGACATATTTCAAAACCATCCAGTTTATCCATATCCCCAAGGACTGTGTTAGTTTCCCATCACCGTTGATCTTGACCACGGAGATAGCTGCCTGCATCAACGCTTGCTCTACATAAGCCGTTACACACATAGTCACTGGACACATCTTTTAAAAATACAATCTAGGGCGCCTGGGTGGCTTAGTCGTTAAGCGTCTGCCTTCGGCTCAGGTCATGATCCCAGGGTCCTGGGATCGAGTCCCACATCAGGCTCCCTGCTCGGCAGGAAGCCTGCTTCTCCCTCTCCCACTCCTCCTGCTTGTGTTCCCTCTCTTGCTGTGTCTCTCTCTGTCAAATAAATAAATAAAATCTTTAAAAAATAAAAAAATAAATAAAAAATAAAAATACAATCTAATCATGATATTCCTGTGTTTAAAACCGTAGAATTCATAATAAAGTCAGGAATCAGCCTCTTTGTCTGACTCTCCAGGCCCATCCTGGCTTTATTCCCTGGGGGCTATTACATAATATTTTTATTCTCTTTGCCTGGAACACTCTTTCTATGCCTCTCCCCTCCCCTCCCACTTCCTTTGCCCCTCTACTTATTTAAGTCCTGTTCATTGGTTAGATCTGAGATTTCCCAGGTAAGTCTTCTCTCAGCCTCTGGCCTCACAGGTCTGCTCCTTACATACTCCCATAGCGCTCTGCATTTCTTTCACTTGTATTTATGTTTCCTCCACAAGACCAGAACCTCCATGACTGTGTGCCTCATTCCTAACCAGAATCCCAGAACCTACTGAGGGGACTGGTACAGAGGAGGTGCTCAAACAACGATGTTGACTAACAGACTGATCCTTTATTCTCTTCTCCTTCCCTAAAAAGCATCTGATATCTCATCCAAAGTTCCACTTAGCAAAATCCCATCCATCCTCTGGATCATCAAAACCATGTATATGCTCTCTCCTTTTAATTAGATATTTACTTTATTCCCACCCCTTTTTATGACTTTATTTTTTTTTAGAACAATTTTAAGTTTACAACAAAATTGAAAGTACGGAGATTTCCCATATACCCGCTTCCCCCACACATGCATAGCCTCCCCTGGGATCAGCATCAGTCACCAGAATGGTACATTTTCCACCAAAGATGAACACTGACACCTCAATAATTCACCCAGAGTCCATAGCTTACCTTAGGATGCACTCTTGGTGTTGTCCATTCAGTGGGTTTGACAAATGTATAATGACATGTATCTAAGATTGTAGTATCATATTGTTACTGCCTTAAAAATCCTCTCTGCTCCACCTCTTCATCCTCCCCCTTTCTATCAATATTTGCTTTTCTTGTAATCATATGCTAGACTTTAATTACAGTCATTTGTTTACAGAATTCTAAATTTTGGAGGGAACACATTCTAGAAAATATGAAGTCTTTTAGAAAAGTTTTTTTTTTTTTTAATAATAACAGCCTCAATTTAAAAAGCTATTTATTATAATGCCTTCATCCCATCAGAGCAGGCATTTCTGGAGGCTATGGCTATTATTGCCTATTGCCAGTGGAATGGCATACTAGAGGCATTAAACAAACGGTATTATAATGTAGTGAAATAAGTACAGACTTTGAAGTTAGATACCCATGGGTTCGAAGCCAGGCCGTGCCCTTCATCAGCTGTGAGAAACTGGGAATTTATCAAGCCTCAGTTGTATAAAACAGGAATGACAATAACAACCTGATTAGGCCTTGCAGGAGTTAAGGAAGGTAATTTACATAGCGGAAGCCCTGTAATTGGTAGCGATTATTATGACTTTCTAAGTTTTCATTTCTCCACCCTCTTCGCAAGAGACAAGGAGGATGCTTGGCTCTTTATGTTGTTTGGAAGCTGAGGAATATCAGTTTGATAAAGGCAAGGCCTAACATTAAATAAAAGATAAGACCTGTAGAAGTGTTGAAGGTACTGTACAGTTTAGTTTATCATGCCCCTTTTCTCCTTTCTGCCCACTCTACTACCATAGATAAGTAAATAAACAAACAGGTGAAAAGCAGCAAGGCGAAAGATGAAAGTATGTTAAATCATCCAAGGTCTGCAGAAAGGCCTGGAAATTATATACATTCTAAATTACACCACCTGAGACCACTCTGCTCTCAGGAGAGAAGCTGGCTTGGGGAGATGTTAAGAGTTCAGCGGTCTCCCCTGAGGTTTATCTGCAATGCAGATTTTTCTGAGGCTTTCCTAGCTATTTCAGCCTCCAGACCGATGAGCTGCTCTCAGCCTGCCCGGCTAGCTTAATAGGATTTGTCTTCTCTACAGCCTGCTTCCGGGGTTGTCCGCCACCAGAACATGTTCTGGATAAACCTTTTCCCTCCCAACTTTACATCAAAATCCCTACCAATCCCCAAAGTTACAAGGGTCCACTATTGCCTGACTCCAAGAAAGGTAAATTATTGAGGAATTATTTTCCGCACTCTGCCTCTTGCTTCACACTTGTTATGTTTTGCAGAAGCTGTCAGTCCCTGTTGTGGAATAAAGAGTAGCATACTCCTTGTGGGGCTGGTGGAGCCAGGACACTGGGGGTGAGCTTGGAGGCAGCCGCCCGGAATTTGCAGGCTCGCCCCCACCCCACCCGCCCAGGTGTTAGTGCTGCTCAGCTGTCTGATTTCATAGGCTCTGCTCTTCCTTCTCAGCAGGACTCAACGTATGAGTTGAGCCAGGATTGTGACTATACCACCTTTCCCGCAGGTTAAGGCGATGCTTTCCTTATGTGCACAGTTCTGCGCTCAGGTTTTTATGACTGAGCAAGCATATTGTTGAGAGGCTGATAGCTGAGATCAGTTCAGGTTGAGGTTTCTCTCACTGATAGCTGTGTGCTCTGGCCAGTAACTCCGTAGGGAGAGGTTTCTCACCAGTAAATGTCAATAATCCTCACTTCAAAATTGTGAGAAACAAATGTCACATGGGTTATGAAGTGTTTAGCAAGATTGTCAAGTACTTAATACATCTTCATTTTTAAAGCCTTACGTTTTGTATCTACAAATAAAAATTAGATTGTAAAACAGACTGTACTTAATGACATTTCTACTACAGTTGGGTACCTGGAGGTGGTGAATAATAGTGGCTGGTATTCCAATTATTTTTATTTATATTTAGTGATAAACACTAGTTTATCACTTTTCCAGTTTTTCCTTGTTTTTCTCTTTAGTCATGATAATGGAGGGATTTATTTTCAGAACATTTCATGAAGAATGTCTCATTCATGTCTACATCTCACATGAAAAAAATAATTTTCCTTTTAGGTTTAACTTTAACTATGTTTCATATTTCTGGAAAATGAACTTTTTGTATCCAGAGGGAAAAATTACTTATCTTCATAAGATACTTAATAATCTTTGCTATTTAAAACATTCTTTAAAAAAAAAAAAGGTAAATAGCTGCTCCTTATTTAGAAAGAGAATGAAGTCTTATGAATTACATCCGAAATACAGTAGGCTTGGAAGTCAATATGCTATAAAGGTATGCTCCTGGGAGTTTTTATTTCTTTAATGTTTGTTGCCCATGTGTCGCTAATGACCTACCAAGTGTGTAAATGAGAAGACTGCTGATTGATTCTGGTTTCATCAGGAATGATTCTTGAGTCTACTACAAAACAGTTCTAGGAAGATCAAATTACATTTGGCTGGCAATGTATTTTTCTCCTAAAGAAGATCTGCAGATAAGAAAGGATAAAGGGTATTCAGCATCTTAGTCTCCTTCGAAGGAGTACTAATATTCTTTAAAATAAATCTTAAAGATTTACACTTTGTATCTACAAACTAAAATTAAATTGTAAAACAGACTACTTGACAACATTTGAGGAAGGAGGTGGTTTACTTGTGTGACATGCATTAACTCTCCTAAACTTTAAGGTTCATCTTCATAAATTCCTTTTGTCACAGACATGTGGTGTGAAAAATCTCTCCAACTAATTTATACAACATCTGACATATAATGTGTTGTTGTTTTTCTAAACTAATTGTTTGGCTTTTGAATTTTATCTACTTTAAAAGGGAAATTGACTAATATGCTTTACCTTCAGTTCAGCTCAAGCGAGGTTCAACTATTTATTTGCTTTTTATATTCCCTCAACATGAAACAAATCCACTCTCGGTTAAAAAGAAAAAAAGTGGACAGATTTCACTTACCGTCGGGGTTAAAAATATAATTGACTTTTAAAGCAACTATAAAAGCTATTAGGGTTTTTTTTTCTTCAAATACATTTAGATAGAATTAGCAAAGGATGCCACGGGCAGTGAGCTACCTGTTCAGTGATGAACTAAGGGTGGCTGACCATTCTGTCCACGTTCTGCTTCAGCCAGACCCAGAGTCACCATGGCATCCCTTTGCTGTCGGAAGGCTTGAGCTTTCTGTCAGCTCACTGGATCAGAATCCCAGCACTTTGAAAAGCTAGTGTAAATAGGAGGATCAATACAGAAATAGACCCTAAACTTCTATTACTAGTACTGACAATTAATACCTACTGCCAATAAAAATACACATTTGCACTGGGAATCTCTTGTCATCAGCTCATTGCACAGGAAGCAGCGCCCCTGACAACTGAAAGAGACCAAGAAGACTCAGGTTCTTATAAAAACCTTAGTGGATTTTGAGAACACCAAAACTAGACCAATTCTCCAATAGGACTTTTGTAAATATGAAGTACTTCCTATGGGGCTTGGTGTCACTTCTCTAAAATCAATATTGCACATTGGAAATTCTCTACCAAATTTTGAAATGGCTTCATAACTTGCCCTGTTTTCTGGAAATAGGAAGGAGCCTGGCAAGAGACTCTGGTGACCATACTTCTCTGGCAGCCGTAAGAGGGAGGCTAATGACTCAGGCAGACATCTCATGTTCAAAAATCAATGGCTTGAACGGAGTCCATGTACAACAGAAACTGTTTAATCTTAAATATCCTTAAGATTTTTAAGATAAGATGAAATATCCTTAAGTAAGTAGATCATGGGCTGTGCACAGCCATTTTTCATCTAACTCGAGCCAGGAGTCAAACTGGCTTCCAGCATGGACACAATGTTAGTTGAACAGGATCGCTTTTCCAAACAGGACCTGAGGTCAGGAAGTGTCTGGGAAAAATAAACCCTTTAATTTATTTAAGGTGAAAGTACAATGTCGAAACTACAATATGGCATGGCTATTCTTTTTTCTTCTACGTAGTATGCTCCCCATGACTGATGCCTAAGAAGACCATGACCCTAATCAATAATCAGTAGAGAGAACTTTATCACCTCCAGTGTACCTTCATAGTTATTGTCTCATTTGATGTACAAACTTGAAAGTGGAGCTTAGCACAGTCAATGGCATGTACATGAACAGTATCCTCCCTAATGATGTTCCATTGACCTTTGGTATCTAGAAGAGAAAAACAGGCACAGAGCAAACATTTAAGGGTATGCTTTCAAAGCTTCTCTGCTTGATGGTGGGCAGTTCCTTTTGCTCAGTGTTAATAGCTAAGTGGGGAGAGGGGTCACTCTCCCTCTTTCATCCCTGTTTAGCCTTTGCTCATCTCTTTGTATTCCCTATTTGTGGCCAAATACCCCAATGGCCACAGTTTTGCACATTTTTGGCAGAATCTCAATTTTTGGAATAAATGTAATGCTATATAAGAGGACCCTTCTTTTTAGTAATTGTTCTGATCTTTTCAGAACAACCCACAGAATCAGCTGTTACTGATTCTGAAGTTCATCTAACAATCTAAAGGATGTGTGTGCTCAGGTGGCAAAAAGACAGATTTGGGAAAGTTTATATAATGCCAAGGTAAATCCACAGATGTCCTGCTTTTGCTGGACAGAGGAATGAGCAATTGCCTGGGGGGACATGTTACACATTCCAGTGAGCTAAGGGTTCTGCCTTGCTGAGCTGTGGCGGGTCCCATGGTCTGCTAGAGGATTTTGTTTTGCATACTGTGTGCATTCACTAGTTTGCATTAATTTACCTCTGAGAGTCCCCGGATCTCTCCAGCATTAAGGAGAGGTACTAAAAAGAAGGCTGTAGATTAGGGTGGGGACCAAGAAAGATGAACAGATTTTAGAATGATTGCATTTGTTTAATCATAGCTTCAAGTTAGTATTCCCAGTAGATACCAAGGTATTCATTAAATCTGTGACCAGTGCCCTTGAAACAAGAATGCTGTACAAATCCCTGTCTTAATCCACCCTAATCCAGATGAGCTAATTTGGTAGTTTGGCCCTTGCATTAACTACAATGACTGTCACACAGGGAGTTCAGTGCCCTCTCCACGTAATCATAAATTGTAGCAAAAAGGATTTTGCTCCGGGTCTCAAGAATCTTACCAATATTCATTTTAGTGATTCATTTGTTCTCCGGTATGAGCATCAGCAGTTAAAATAGAATTATAACTAAAAAAAGGGAGATCTTCTTAATGTGACTATCTCGCTTTCTCTTGGAAGCTCTTTGTAAAGGATTTCCATAAAATTGTCATGGTATTTTGCTGGAGTAACTTACAATGGCAGTGTGTTTTATGGAGAGCAGTTGGGATTTTTCCATATTATGCAGACAGGCAGGCCAATAACCCTGTGCATATGAGCCTTGTTTGTGGGGAGAACACTGTTAGGTTCTTTTATTGCTTAAGTAAAAATAACAAATAATTATCCTTCTGTAAAAGAAAATACTGATAATTATAATTTGCCAGGCATGTTGTATATGGGGACAGGAAAGACAAAGTGTTAGTGTCGGCAAATCCCAAAACAATACTCTGCAGACTGAAATAAACTCCCACATCTAACAGCCTCCCCACAGAAATCCTAAAAACTTCAGGGTCTGAACAAGACCATATAGTTATGATATATTAAGCATAATCAGAGAGATGGAGATTTTAAACACAGTCCAGAATTTCCCACTTTATTTTAGTTAGTGTAGTGGAAATATACTGACAGAGAGAGAAAGAGATTGAGAGAGAGAATGCACAAATGAATAAATAAGCTCTGAAAGGAAGATATTTAGATATAAGTCACTAAGTCTTGTAAGAAACAATTTAAAAAATTCAAGATGCTTCTAGCTCTGTTTATTAGTAGTCTCCACTAAACTATTTTGGTGAAACTCAAGTCAGTATCCTAGGAAGTTCTGTGTGACTTTTAGATAGCAGCTATGGAAATAGATTTATTCAAAATGAGCTCTTTTGCATTTGACATATACAAGATAGCTTCATTCTCTGGCAATAATTGGTATAGGAAAAGGACATTTGACATGAATCTTTTGCAAACACAGATCAAATTTCATTAAAAACATAGTGGGGAAAAAAGTGTGATGGAATCATTAGTTTGGAAAAAATACAATTAGACATTATGAAATAAGTTTATTATAACTCTGCATAGAAATTTTTACATTATAATTCCACCTATAGGCTGACTCTAAGAAAAGCTAGTGTTACCCAAGGAATAGATGGATGTTTAAGTGGATGATCATTTTATAAGCAGTCAGCTCATTACTGAACTATATTCACATTATGATGAGAGGAGACCCAGTAGAAAATAAATTTTCCAAATTTGTAAAATGGTTTCCCTTGCTTAGAATCATATATCAAGGCTTTTCTTCAAGAAATCACCCATTTACTTGACATCACCACAGAGGACTATTAGCAATAAGTTTTTCAGTCTTTTTGATTTCTGGCTCTTTCAGAAGATCACTTGAAGACTGTTTCTAAATATATGTCCATGGGTAAAAATACCCACCCAGAGTGGCTGGGTCTGACTCCACATGTTTTGTTTTCAGGCTCAGTAAAGGGACAGGTTGTTCCTCTTGATATTAACATGTGAAAAAAGAAATAAGGAAATTGGTGTTAAAGTTCTAGCAGATTCACTTTGTGGACCCAGTTTAATCCGAAGCCAGTTAATTAGCATTTATCTCTGTTAAATTGGGCATATAGAGAAGCTTTGGAAAAATCTGTACAAATTCCTTCCTTTGTTTTGATGATATCATTTTGAATGCAATAAATAATTATGACATTTGATAGTTGAGATCATGTCTATGAGTCATTTGCTTTTGCATCTATCAGTGAGGCTGTCTTTCCTTTTTGGTGCTGAGTAACTGCATAATTAAATTGTCATTTAAAGAAAAAAAAACAGCAGAATGTCAAATGCTTACTCTAGTGACACATGATAAAGAAGATCTCATATTTGTATTTTAAGAGGACTCCACAGTAAACTTATAGTATTAATGATACTAAATAAATCATTTG
This sequence comes from Mirounga angustirostris, assembly GCF_029215605.1. Classification (NCBI taxonomy): domain Eukaryota; kingdom Metazoa; phylum Chordata; class Mammalia; order Carnivora; family Phocidae; genus Mirounga; species Mirounga angustirostris. The sequence goes on from NW_026991711.1 coordinate 168,834,870, forward strand.
CTATTGTGTTCCTGTTAAACTCCAGCAGAAACATTTATTAACTTAAATGTATTTTTTAAGTTGTTTTATTTTTAATGATCAGAAAAACTAATAGCATCTGCCTGTTAATGTAATAAAATAATGGCAAACTCATTCAGTCACCAATACTTCTTATATTACACTGGATACATTCAAGGTGCATTTCCAAGGTAGGAGGTATTTTACTTTCAAAAAGAGCTGGGAACTATATAAACATGGGATACAAATTATCATTTAAAACATTTTCAAAAGTTGAGGGATGTTCTGAGTATTTAATTTTTTCTCTTAAAAGAAATATATATTTAAATACAGGGAGAAACAACTCTTCCATTGATGAAGATGAATTAATGAAGAGAGTATATAAAATTTGATCCCAGGGTCAGTCCATACCAAACACATTTTGAAATATAATACATTATTCCGCCATCCCTTTTAGTGGTCTTCACTGTAATGATCCTGTGTGGCTGCCTAACCCCTGTGAGTGTGCTCCATCACTAGGTCCTGACCAGCCTGGTTCCTTTGACCCCAGAATCCTCACTGTGAAATTCCCAAGCTAAAAGCTTATTGCTTAAACCTGCTTGTATTTCTAGGTCCCATCTCCTTATTCCCCTTGCTATCCAAACTCCTCGAACATGTTCACCTCACTTATTGCCTCATTTATCTGTCCTGTTGTCTTCATAGCATTTTGCTAGATTTTTTTCTTTCACCCTTCTACTCATAAAACATTTTTGAGAGATCTCCTGTGCTTATCTTATTTAAAAAATCAAATGGTTGCCTCCCAGCTTTTAGGCTGAATGACCTCTCTTTGCCCCAGCAACGGTGCAGTGGAAAGAAAACTGAAAACCTGATTTCGGTCTTGACTGCCTCCCACCTATGACTGCGAGATCTCAGACCAGTTATAAACCATGAAAAGACTATCAAAGATTAAATACTGTGTGCATGCATAAAAGATATTACTAGCGGCCACCCGTTTCTCCTTGAAATTGCTTTTTCATCAGAGTCTGCAATACTGACTTGTCTTGTTTCTTCATTATTGTCTTTGCTAGCTTTTCCTCATGCTGCCACCCTACCATTGGTCTATCTCAAGACTATTGGTCTCTCTCAAGACACTTATTCCACATACATTTGATCAGCTTATCCATTTCAATTCAAGATTAATCTTCCTAAAACTCCACTGATTTATAAAATCTAAACTACCTAAAACCTCCAAGAAATCCCTGTTACTGCAGAATAAATATACGTTCTCCCAACTAAGATTCCAAGCTCTCTGTCATATGGCCCCAACCTACATTTCCAATTCCCCCAAATTCCCCGTGTACCAACCACTTGTGGTTCTCATTGCCCCCATCTTCTCCTGCTTCTATTCTTTTGCTTCTACTCTTGTCTCAATTTCTTCTTCGTACCTCATCCTTGCTTGCCTAAATCATATGTAACTATAACGTTCACCTGAAATACCATGCTGTCCTGAATAATTGAAATTCAACATAATCTCTCCTTTGATTCAGGACAGTCCCTGATTTGTACTTTTCATCTGTACTCTTACCCTATGCTTTGTGTTACAGTTAATTACCATCCCAGATAGGATGATGTAAGCTCCTTGAAATCAGGGAGGGTGTTTCACACATTTTTTTTTAACAGGTCTAAGTAGACAAGGTATAATTTAGTGTTTAATGTATAATAACCAGTGAAGAAATATTCAGAATGAGGATGCCTGGGTGGCTCAGTCGGTTAAGCATCTGCCTTTGGCTCAGGTCATGATCCCAGGGTCCTGGGATGGAGCCCCACATCGGGCTTCCTGCTCAGCCAGGAGTCGGCTTCTCCCTCTCCCTCTGCCCCTCCCCTCCTTGTGTGCATGCACTCTCTCTCTCTCTCTCTCAAATAAATAATCTTTAAAAAGGAGAAATACTCAGAAATACTTGAACCTCTTGGAAAACTTAAACTTCTGAAAAAAGTTTTTATGTTTACTAAATTATTTCAGTTTTAGTATTAAAACCATGAATTAATGTAGCCACTGGGTCATTGATATTTTTTAGTAACAGCTATACTGAGATATACTTCACATACAAAAATGCAGCCTTTCAAATTACACAATTCAGTGATTTTTTTAGTATATTTAGAGATATGCAATCATCTCCCCTACCTAACTTTAGTACATTTTCATCATCTGCCCCAAAACACACTCCATACCTATTGGCAGCCACTCCCAATTTCCACCTCCTTTAGACTCTAGGCAACTGCTAATCTAGTTTCTATCTCTGATTTGCCTTTTCTTCTGGACATTTCATATAAATGAAGTAATACAACATGTGGTCTTTGGAGAGAGGCTTCTTTTACTCAGCATAATATTTCAAGGGTTCATTCATGTTGTAGCAAGAATCAGCACTTCGTTGTTTTTTATGACCAAAGAATATTCCACCAATGAATACGCTACATTTTTTAATCCATTCATCAGTTGATGGACATTTGGGTTGTTGAGTCACTGATTTTTAAAACTGAAAACAAACCCAGTGATTATTTACTCAAATGCGCTCCTTTTGTACATGTGAAACTGAAGCTGAAAGAGGTATTATTGGACTTTTAACTAGACAGCTATTGGGTTTCTGATTATTTTAGATGCTAGATCAATAACAATATGATGTAAACATTTTTTTAATTCATTCTTCCATATGGTTAATAAATAGCTATAGAGCACCAAGTCCTTATCGTCTGGGTAGCAAAAACAGTTATGGTCTTTGTCCTTATGAAGCTTAGAGTCTAGTGGGGGAATAACCTTAAAACAAATAATTATATAAATAAGTGCAAAATTAGAAGTATAATAGCTGCTATGAAGGAGAGATTCATGAGCTGATCTTGTCAGGGGGGATAATTTAGCTATGATCTATGAATAAGTAATACTTAACTAGGCAAAGAGGATGGAAAAGAGCATTTCAGGTAGAGCAAAAGCACATGCAAAGGCCCTGTGGCTACAGGAGCATGGTGTATAAGGGGGAACACCAGAAGGCTAGTAAAACAGAAGACAAGGGTAAGGGGGCCATAGTATAGAATGAGACTGGAGAGAGAAATAAGTCCTGGTGAGGCAGAGTATTCCAGGACAAAGTAATGATTTTAGTCTTTTTCCTAAGAGCATTGGACCACTGAAGTATTTTCATCCCAGAACAATGTAAGCAAAAAGGAAGTGCGCGTTGCCTTATATTCCTCTCCCAGAGCTGAGACGCATTTAAAAAGGTAAAACTTGCTGGGTAATACATATCTGTTTTACCAAAACTTGTGGTAGAATCTGTGGCATTTAAAGTTTGTTTTTACTGAATTCCTTGTTATCCAAAGTAGAAACTCGTGTTATTTTAACAGAATAAACAGCCTCCTTATTAGAATTCTCCAATTCATTTTTGTAAAGAGCTATTCTTTCCAAACCTCCTACAGAATAAGCAATCAAAGCTACTTGAGAATAAATAGATATATAAAGGTCACATTTTTTTTTTCCATTGCACAATAACCATGTTTTAGACCTGTAAGATCTCAAGAGTACAGAAATAGTTCTCTAAACTGCAAATGGTTAATATCTTAATTCTTTAGCTCAACTGCTTTAACTTGAGGTTTCTTGGCTCCCAGGCAGTATATGAATGGGACACAGGAAGCTTTTGTATAAGTAAAGGTCATGCCTACATGGGCGTAGATCCAAAGCTTTCATTAAATTTTATAAAGAGTCTGTCACACACAAAAAGCTAAAAACCAGATTTTTTGAGAAGAGAAACAACCCATAAATTACCAGGAAAAATATTTGGGATTACTCTATATCACTAATAGAAGACTAAGCCCATACAATTAAAAACAACAAAAACTAGCAACACTTAAACGAACAGCTGTTACTAAGCTAATATCACCAGAACCACATCCTCCTTTTATTTTTTTAATTGATATCTAGTCACAGTCAAAAAAATCATAATTATGCTAATAAGATTCATTCTATATCATATAGCAGTTATTTCTCAAATTGGGATCCCCAGATCACCCTCTTAGAGATCATACTGAATACTTGTGAGGGATGTCGATTTCTGCACCCACTCTGGACCTCTGGGAACAGAAACCCAAGACTCCGAATCTTTAGGGTCCCTGGTGATTGTGATGTCCGACCATGTTGAAAGTGCTATAAAACATGATGAATAGCAACACTCTCTGTTCAGTGTTTTTTGTTTGTTTGTTTGTTTTGTTTTTTTTTTAAAGATTTTATTTATTTATTTGACAGAGAGAGACACAGCGAGAGAGGGAACACAAGCAGGGGGAGTGGGAGAGAGAGAAGCAGGTTTCCCGCTAAGCAGGGAGCCCGATGCGGGGCTCGATCCCAGGACCCTGAGATCATGACCTGAGCCGAAGGCAGGCGCTTAACGACTGAGCAACCCAGGCGCCCCCAGATTAAGAAATTTAATGTGACTTTTACCGTAACAATGGTTTCTTCTTAAAGATCTTCACAGGTTATTTCTTTTTCAGGAAAAGGATTTTAATTGTTGAATTATTTAAGAGAAATGGCTGTTGGTTTGTAGAATACTTAAAACCAAGTGTCTGGAAAACTGGAAGCCAGAAATTGCCCCTGGATCTGCTCTGACAGAGTTATGTTACCTGTCATATAATGGCATAAAGGCTATTCCTTTTGGTCCCTGCTGGAAACTGACTCTGCTATTTAGTCGGCAGCTTTAGCAAGTAATTTGTTAGATAATTGAGAGAACTATTAAATAGACCTTTCTATTTACACTGAAATTTCAGAGGCTGTTGTAGGTAATGCAACATAATAATATGATATGCAAGAACATGGTGAGAAATGAATGGTGGATGTCTTTTGTGATTGATAGTGCATGTAATGTAGGAAAAATGTTAGGGTTTGAAGCCAACGGCCAAGAAAGAATTCTTGAGATGTCTTTGGTACAAAAAGGTGGTTTTTTATTAAAGCCAGGGGACAGGACCGGTGCGGGTGTGGAGGGGGTGGTGCAGAAAGAGCTGCACCAGGGTCTTGAGGAGTGGCCCATTATATACTTCCAAGTTGGGAGGGGGTTAAGGATAGCTTTAAGTCTCTACAGATTTTTGGAAGCAAGGTTTCCATGACCTTGAGGGGGCTGGCTATTGTTAGGAAAAGGTCATTTATTATTGTCTAATAAACCTGAGTCATGAGACCCTTCAGATGTATATCGGTGGGTCATATGCTTGGGGGATGACTGCCAACATGTATCTTGGGGGTTAGAGATAAAGGAAGTTTCCAAAGGAATTTTTATATGTTAAAGGAGACCTACAGGATCCTGGGGGTCAGGCTAAGATTGCCTTTCGCCCTTAGCAAAGTAACATCGAGGCAGCTAAGCTTCTAGAGGAATGTCATTCTGCCTGTTTCAAGGACTTGTCAATGGGCTATAGATAGTAAGGAAATTTAATAAATTTTTCTTCTGCCTTTGTTTCCCACATTTACATGGATCCCTTTAAGGCACAAAAACTTCATCTCAGAACAAATTTCAAAGGGAATCTTATTTAATGACAGAGAAGCTTATAATGTTCTTCTGACACATAAAGGTCCTTATCTTTTGGTCAAGCTATGGTATTACACGTGATTCTTCCAAACAATTTAATGGAAATCTGAGTTCCAGATTTTAGTGTTATTTTAAAGTTATATCAGGATCTAATGTGTCCTTACCCTTTCATATCTATGCTCTACTGTAATGGCTTACAGTGAATTTCTGGAAGCAATTGATAAGATTACTTTCTATTATATCAGGGTCTGATTCTCCCTGTGGTCACCAGATCTCCAAAGAACCAGGGATAGCTGCTCAGGAGGTTGAAGCTGACTTTCTGTGCATGGAGAAAACATTCAGTCCACACTAACTAGATAGAGCCATCCAAAACATGGGGCAGAGAGGAAGTCACAAATGGCTTCCAGCCTCCTTTTTAACTGCCCCCCCCCCCTTTCTTTAGCTGCATGAGTTTTCTTTTACCTAAATGACTTTCAGTTTGGCATGACGTTAAAAAATAGGATGGCTATGAGATGGAAAAAATGAAATTATAAATAAACAAAACAAAACCACTCTGCCGTGGGACCTGTATTCCTTCACAGAGAAGCTACTTCTGAAATCATTAAAGTTGAAGCCTTTGTGTAAGGTGAGGTAAGGCAGGCGGCCAGGTGCAGGGGGCTCTCACAGGGTGGGGAGGCTGGCCTTCCCAGTCCAGGGAAGATCCTGCAGAGAGGGGGGCTGTCAGTGGGAGTCGGGCAGAGTCCTGCCCATGGAATTAGACGACTCTAAGACTTTTCTGTTGTAATTGGTGGGAACCACAATTTTAAAAGATAACACATTTTTAAACTTTCAATAACTTTGCTTAAAGACTGTTGACTCCTCTTTGGCTCTACAGGAGCTCTAAGAACCATCCTCAGAGTGAGAAGGTGAAACCCTATCCCTGAAGCAAACCTTTGTGCCTGCCAATGCCCAAAGTGGCTGATGTAGACCCAGGAGAGCCCAGGAGAAGGTGGTAACGGCCCTCACATTTCCTTTGGAAAAACAGTAATTAGAGCAGCCGGAATATTTGCAACCTCATTGGTTCACTTGCTGGGTTTTTTTTAAGCTTAGACTTTAATCTTATTTTCATATGTTTTTATATAAATCAGTCCCATGTGGCTTGATTGTAGACGTTAAGCGGCCACTAGGAGCTTTCAATAAAAGCCTTTCTGGAGCAGGCTGTGCTTGGGGTTCTCTGGAGTCCAGCTCTACAGCCCGCAGTCCCTGTCTCTCTGTGCCCCTCCTCCTGTGTTGATTTCTGTATGCCTCCTTCCTCTATTCCAACTGCCCTTCATCTCAGTGCGTCTGTTTACTTAAATCTAAGCCAATTAAATAAAGCATAATAATAGAACACCCTTCTGAAAAGAGCACAAAGGAGAGGAATTGCTTGGCCTCTGACAGAATAATAGAGGAGGGGAATAGAGGAGGGGAAAAACATTTTAAAGAGCTCCCCAGCAGATGATCTGCCTCCTCCTTTGGCTCCTATTTATAGTGAGGCAAACTCTTTTGTTACCAGCATCTCTATGCAAAGCCCTCCCCTTTTGTTTGGTGAAATCGTAATGATATATCCCTATGTGTTTTAATATTTCTACGATTGCTGATGGGAGAATTATTGTATCATGCATGCATGAATATTGTTATAGAATTTCCGGAGCACCTGGGAGTGCTAACATAGTGGATTCAGGTATATGTTAAGGGGAGCTTTTATTTTGATGTATTTTTTCACCCAGTAAGTAATCTCACTCAATTAAGAAATCCTCACTTTTTAAAATGGGTCATTACTGGAAATTTCCTTAGTAATAAAATGTTGGCCGCCACTGTTAAGAAAACAACTTAGGGAGGAAAGGAGTGATTTCAAATTAGCATTATAGAACAGGGAGGGATGGGTGCCAACTTAGTACCCACTATGCTAATTAAGTTATCACACATTGCCTCTTGAACAATATGCAGCAAAAGATGAAGGACCTGAATCAGCTGGAGATCACCCTTAATTGTAAATGCTTCCCCAAGACTTCAGTGAGTTGGTGAAATCCCTCTGCTTCTGGAGCTCTTAGGACTTTGGGCTAAAAGTAGATTTGCCAGAATTTCATCTTTCCTGTCAGATAATATTCAGCAGTATGGATTTTCCTCTCTGGTGGAGGCCCCTTTGCTACATGCATGCCTTTTCAAATTCTCCAGCAGTCCGGATGTTGCCCTCAGAGAGTGCAGAAGCTCAGGCAAAGAACATCATCACTCAGCTGAATTCTGACTTTTTTAGACCACAGCTGGAATTTGTTCACAATGGCCTCAGAAATAGCCCGGTGCTCTGGCACCCGGGTTCAACCAAATGCCCCTCTTCTTGCCCAGGAAATCTCTCTGTGCTCCTGCAGGTTGACAGATGGCTCCCAGCAGGTGACCTTGGGGCTATTAGTAAATGAGATGCTTTCTTTCTCTGGAACAGTCCTTCTCAAAGACACTCTCTGTCCTAAGAACTTACAAAAGGCATTTGGCTGCTAAGCAAAACTAAAGAGAAAAGTTGAAGCTAAGAAACCACGGATTGGCAAGTGAATATATGGTCTCTTCACAAGAAATACCATTCGAAGACTGATATTGAGACCTCACAATTTTCCACCATTGTCAAAACACTTTCTACAAATGATTTTATTTAATTCTTGCAGCAACTCTGTAAGGGAAATCTCATTAATAATTTCCATTTTATTGATGATGAAACTAAGGATCCAAAAACTTAGAAGTTCTGCCCAGTGTTCCACAGCCGGTAGGAGATAGGCCAGTGTTCTGACCCAGCATCCATATCCAAAGTTTGTGTTATTTTTTTTCGAGTCAGAATGGTTAGGAAAATAAACTGTTATCATCCTTGTTTTTATTCACTCATTCACCCTTTACTAACCACCCACTTTCAAATCAGGGAAACAGGAAGCCAAGTAGAGAAGGAAATTTCATTGCTTGGAACAAAGGAGTTCATATATACAAAATTAAAGGATCAACATACTTTTCTATTTTTTTGCAACACGTACCTCAATTTTTCATCCATTTGATAGTAGTTATTGAGCAAGTATTTGCCACTAGATGGGGAATGTGGTAGTAAATATAAAAGAAAATGGCCCCTGCCCTTCTAGAGCTTACAGATTTGTTGGAGTGGGGTGGAGTGGAGCAGACATTAAACAGATAAAAAACACACAGTGTTGCTGATGGCGTAGGGAAATAGACAGGAGTGTAAACTGCTAATACCTCTTGAGACAATTTGATAATATGGTTGCCTTATTTGAAGTGCATTGTATACTCTCTCTGATATGGCTTAATATTTTTTGTTCTTCATTTGAACTCATTTTGAATTCAGAATACTATGAATAAAGGAATTCATACATTTGAGAGAAATTAATGGCTTCTAGGATTGAAATAAAGCCGAAAAAGGATGGCGGTAGGAATTTGTTTCAATTCCAGTAAGGTTTGTTAACAACACAAGGTAATTCATATGAATGCCAAATAGGTGATAAAAAGAAGAACCATACACCTGGAAGTGGCTGGGGAGACTTCTAGAGAACAGCGCTCCAGTTCAAGGAAGAGTTGACAAACCTAGAGGAGGGAGAGGAGGGAGGGGGGATGCGGGAGAGAGCAAGAGAAGAAAAGGAGAAAGAAGAGGACTTTGTAGAAGGAGAGAAGAAAAATATGAAACTGGAATGAAAAGGGAAATTCACAGGTCTATAAAGGAACTGGAGGCTCTGCGAGGGTAGGAAGTTGGAGATAAAGTTGAACCAGTTGAGCGTAGTCATGGTGTAGAAGCCCTAGAGGCCAGGCCTAGGAAATTTGGTTTTTATCATGTTGGCAGAAGAGGTTTGAACATGAAAGTGACATCACTAGGAAGCCACCTAGCCAGGTCACTTTTGTGGCCACCTGTTGTGTCCTTGGTACCCCTCCCCCGTTCTTTTTCCTCATGCCACGTGAACCTGCAGATCTGCACTGGCTTATTCTACCATTTTAAAAATGGGTAGTGTTTGTATGAAAATTAGAAACAAATGAACAGATGGCTTTCTGTCAAGCAAAGAAGTGTTAGTTCTTCAGATATATTCTGATCCTGAGCAGAAAGCAGCAGCAGAAGATAGAAATAAGTGGAAACACTGGCACATGTGCCCTGTTGCTGCCCAAGGTTCTCTACATTGCAGTGCCTCTTATATTTTATTTATAAAATAAAATATTTATTTATATTCCATCAGAGTCAGCATATGTCAACAATTTAGCAGAATACGTTTTTGACTAATATCACTGAGCGTTTCTTTTCAACCTTTGCAACCAAGAAGGAATCTAAACTCAACCCTAACAGAGCTACTGTTTCATCATGCATCTTTCACTCTCGTGATGGAGATATTTACCACTCACCAGATCTCCACATATTTATTTATTTATTAAAGTAATGTCTACGCCCAACATGGGGCTCAAACTCAACAACCCCAAATTGAAGAGTTGCATGCTTTACGGACTGAGCCAGCCAGGTGCCCCACCAGAGCTCTGTTTATCCTCCGTGTTTCTCAACCCCTTATTGAGGCAGAGCCATCATGATTAGTTCAGTCCAGTGAGTGGTAAGAGGAGGTAAATGTGTGTCACTTCTGTGTTAGAGCATTTAAGAGCTGGTGTGCAGCCCTCTCATGTCTTCCTCCCTGCTCCTGTAATCTTGGAGGCCATGAGTTGAGCCACAGAAGAATATTCAGATCGTGGGAGAGAGTTGGCCTGGAGCATTATCCTACTCACATCAGGATTTGTATGAGCAGGATAGAAACCTTTATTGTGCAAAGTCTCTGAGACTTAAGTTTGACTCTTCTGACTAATCCAGTCCTTTATCCTTTCACCCATTTGTATCCTATTTTTATGGCTTTGAATCAGGTTGAGGTGCTTTGGACAAGACTAGCTAATTTCTGCTAAGCCGGCTCAACCCGGTCTGCTAATCCTCAGCAATAGCCTGGAGTATCAGGTTTGGGAATCAAAGGGGAAAATTCTTACTGTCTCCCTTACCTAGATTCTCTTGTCAACTGGACACCATATGTTTTGACTAGGCCTTTGTTAATTGTCCTTAATTCATATATTTTGAAGTGTGTTTCCTTAGCAAGAAGCATAGTGTTCTCCAAAAGGGAATTTGGCAAAAGCCCCAAGAAAGGAAGATCTTTCTCTCATCTGTCCAAGCATCAGTGACTTTGGTTCGCTGTAACTTTTGGCTACTTACAAATAAGTAGTGATAATGAGCTGCTTCTAAATGTGTTAGGGAATAGAAATCGTTTAGTAGCCTGTTAGATTAAATGATTTCATGTTGGCAACTGCTCTCCTGTTTAAAGACTGCTTGGCTAGTGGATCTTTTCCCAACAGTACTGGCAATTCTGAATGTCCTAAATAGTTGAAATCTTGTTATCATGCACAAGTGCACTGAATTACATAAACTGTTCAAAACCACATAGAGCAGATTGGCAGAGGAGGTGGAGAACAATGTTACTATTGTTCATTTGAGAGCTGAGTAGGCTAATGATAGCCAGTGAGGTCAAGGTTAGCCTTCAGATATGCTATTCAGGATTCCAGCAACTTCAAGCATCTCGATGTTTCACTTATCTGACAAAGTCTATCAAAAGATGAAAAATAACCAAGTGATACTTACACTAGAATATGTTTCAAAGGTTAATGAGTAGTATATCCTGGTCTAACAACCCAGGGAAGATTTTATCTTGACTTTATTGCTTAATGAAACATGGGTTCTTACATCACTCGAGAAAAGCACACCTTGGCAATATTTTCTTCCTGAAATTTTAAGTCTGCATGAACTTACCAATCTAACTTCAGAGCTAGGGGTGTCATATAACTTGCACATAAATATGCCAACAGCCGGACACGTATTATATGCAGACTAAGTGCATTGTATGCACATCTATTTATCTGGGTTATCAACCGATAAAAGCTAATTTTTTCGATAGCCGAACAAGTGTCTATCTTGAGTTCCTCATTAAATGATTTACTCAACTTATTTTGTGATGCCAACGTACACCCTATTCTCTATTAGGCTAGCCCTTAAATATAGTTCTTAACCAAATTAAGGTTGTCAGGTGTTGCCAGCCATGATCTCAACATTTCACACCTAACTGAGAGGTTCTGGAAAGTGGCGTAAGCAAGCCTGATAGGAATAATGGAGTAGAGAACAGAGACAGAACAGTAGTTGAGTACATTTCAATTTGGTCAAAAAGCTGAATACACTGAATAAAATATGTGCTTAGTAGGTATTTCTAGTAAACTGAAAGTTGCCATTGGTGAAATACCACCTCTCAAGGAGTCCCAAAGCCTTTATGTTTAAAACTGTCTTTGGCCAGAGTTGAGACCTAACACCAGTTCTCAGGGTCTATAAAGAGTTAGCATAGGGGTGTCTGAGTGGCTCAGTTGGTTAAGTGTCCTACTCTTGATTTCGGCTCAGGGCATGACCTCAGAGTCATGGGATTGAGCACCATGTTGGGCTGTAGGCTCCGGGTGGAGTCTGCTTGTGCTTCTCCTACCCCCATTATCTGTCCTACCCGCCCCACCCCGCCAGCTCTAGCGTACCTGTGTTCGAGCTTGCGCTCTCTCGCTCTCAAATAAATAAATAAATAAAATCTTAAAAAAAAAAGAGTTGGTATATGGTTGAGAGGCTTGTCCACTTTCTGGCTATGTGATGCTAGGCACTTAAAATCTGTTGGCCTCAGCTTTCTCATGTTTTAGTGGTGATAATAATAGTTACCTGTCTTAGAGGGTGATAGTGAGGAATCAGTGAATGAATATATATGAAGTACTTGGAACACTGTCTGGTGCGTAATAAAAGCTGCATCAGTGTTTGCTGATATTATCTTAGGGATGTCACAGCCACTCTATATAAGTTATCAAATACTAAGACTGTGTCAAATAATATTCTTAACAAAAGCTGTGTTAAAGTAATTTAATCTTTTTGATCTGGAATAAAAATGATCACTTCTACCTGCTGTGTGTTCATTTAAAATGACTATCCAATTTTATGTGCCTCATGGACTAGGCCCTAAGTTGCTTTTAAAAAAATAAATCCCAGATGGCATTTATCTCTCATAAAATAAAGTCTAGGAAAAAAGCATAGCCGTTTTAATTTTATAACAAACAAAAAAACACAAAAGTCACGATGATGGGTAAATGGGGCATTATTTTTATAACTGAGTACCGCCATTTTCTCCTAATCATCTCATTCTTTGGCCAATAATTTCCCAATTCTGTTGGAACGAAATTAGCTTTTAAGTGTTCAGGGCTGGAACTTCACTTTCATTGACATTTAACTATTGAGTTAATATGTGGAAAGACTATAAAAGACAGGAGATTAGTTTTTTTAATATTGCTTTTAGTATTACTGGAATGATGAACATGTTCTTTGATAACAGGTGTGAGCAAATGTTTTTTTGTAAAGGGCCAAATAGTAAACATTTGGGTCGTATAGAAATACATGAAAGGCCGTGCAGCATCTGTCACAGCTCCTTGACACTGAAACACACAGAAGCAGACATGGACAACAAAGAACTGAATGAACGTGGCTGTTAGCCAGCAACACCGAACTGAGGAAAACAGACAGCAGGCCCGATCTGGTCCATGGACCACAGTTTGCTGACACTTGTTCTATGCAGTTCTTTCTTGTTTTGTTTTTGTTTTTGTTTTTTTTTAATTTTTACCAGGGTAAAAGATGCATGCATGCATGTGTACGTGCATACTTAGACACATACACGGACATGTACTTCAAAATCATGAAGATGAAGTGCAAAACATGCGTATTACGTAATTTAAGGAAAATAAATTCAGATCGACTCTTTTGATCTGAACAAGGTGCAGAGCTGCTCTACCATTCTATTTTTGCTCTAAAATCAACCTTTTAATCAAAGCTACCCTTAAAAATTCTTTCAGTAGTCTGAAGTTATTGTGTATAGAACTCTGTATAATAATGTTATATATAGTCTAAATTTGAGAACCACTGAGCCTAACTAAAGCTGGGGGGTGGGGGGTGGGAAGAGCTGTGTTCAGACATGTGGGCAGTGCAAACTTTTTTTCTTAAAATAACTCAAATTATGTGAGGGATTGGAGAATTCTATTGTGTTCCTTCCCGCCTGCAGCATTTTCTTTTTTCTTTTTTTTTTTTAATGTTAAGCCTTTCTAACTTTAATATGCATTAACAGACTTGTTTGCTGCTACATATTCTATGTGAATGCTCACAGATTAAGTGAACTATTACATGTAAAAGCACTTAATACAGAACCTGGCCCAGTCAATGTTTGTTATGTTGGAATCAAACCCTGTCTATTCATATCCCTATACATATTGTTCTTTGAAGGGTGATAGAGAAGAAATGAGCCAACTGCTTCTTGTCTTTCCATGTTTACATTTTCCTATTGGATCTTGAAGAAGAATTAATAGCTATCAAAATTTCAGTCTTAAGGCCCTTTACTTGGAGAGCGATATCTTCCTTGAGGATATATAATGGATGAATGTACTCTCTTGTGAGAGAATACAGTTGCCTGCTATTTATTAGCTGAAAACAATTTAAACAATTTAAAATTGTATTTTTCCTTGGATATAATACTTATGAAGCTTCACTAGAGTAAAGCTAAAAAGTGAGAAAAAGTATGCAACTGTTAACATTTTCATTTCTCTATTCCAAACACCTGAAAGAGCACTTTGCTGGTTGTAAATGCTCAGTGTATGACTATAGAGAACCATTATGAAATTCATCTCATGGCCTCATAGTTACCCAATAGAAAAAGAGAAAGCCACGAGTTGTATTTGGTATTGATCTACATGATGTAATAGATTTATATGGATCACAGATTAAATGATTGATTTCCTAAATTCTTTTTTTTTTTACAGAAAGAAGCCACAACATATTATTAACCCTTTGAGAATACAACATAACGAATTTTGCCATTTTACTACTTCCTTGAATAGGTAAGACCCTGTCCTCTCTACCCTAAGAGAGTTATCCACAGTTGTGAAAAATAACTCTCTGTCGACCACATTTTTAAAAAATCTTTATGAAATAAATATCAATTTGTTTTGATAACGGACAAATATATATGAATTCTATAGCTAATAGATTTAGGATTATAAAATAGCACTTCATAATGTTTTGAATGATTTAATAGTAAAAGAGTGAAAAGATCTTTTTCACTCTTTTAATGAGAACTGAAAACTATGAAATGAGAACTGAACTAAACCTGTTTCTCCTGCTGTGGGTAAAAACACCAGCAGTATTTTCTCAACACTTACTATGTGCCAGATATGACTTGCATGACTTACTTTACGTAACTAACCCCTGTATCCTTATAAGAACTCTGGGAGGAAATACTCGGATCATCCCCATTATACAGATTAGGGGTTTGAGGCAGAGAGAGGAAGCCAGTGGATGTAAGGAGTTCAGCCAAGGTTTTATACATAGGTCTGAGAGTAGAAGGCACTGGGAGAACACCAGCCCCAGCTATTATTATGAGAGTAACTTCATGTTGTTGTAGAAATGCCTAGCTTTCAGATTCTCCTATGTTTTGAATTGGTTCTGTCCAAATTTCTGGAAGAAAAAAACCAAACAAACAAACATAATGGATGTACCAAAAGAGTCATGGCAGGCAACATTTATTTTATGTTTGTACTTATTACTGTACAACTGTTGCATGAGTAAATAAAGGAATGTATATACTTTAGCACAGTTTACAAACAGAAAGAACTTTTTCTTTTATTTTATATCCTCCTTTAAACTCAAAATTCCTATGTTAAAGCAGAATAATAGGACAGAAAGAATACAAATGAATGACTTTTTATTCTACGAAATGAAGAATGTATTTTAATTTAATTCTTTTTATTAGAAGAACTGAATATCCAATCTTAACTTGGCCACAGCAATATATGCTTTACTGTTTTTATTATTTATCACCTTATTTTTAAGCCAGAAAGTTAACAAAATTTTCAAAGAGAAATATAGAAAATATTATAATAAATACTGAAGATCAGTCACATGGATTAAACAAGTGCTGATATTAAACTTTGTTCAGATCTTTTCTGACAAAATAAATCATCATAGAGAGAAGAAAAGTTCATCTTGCTCCTTTTCCTTTCTTTCTGAAAGGTGTCACAATCCTGAAGGTGATATAACCTTCCTATGTGTGTTCTAATATTTTAATGGTGTGTGTGAAACAACATGCCATATATTTATTCACATTTTAAAAGTTTATATAAATGGTACCATACTATAGACATTCTTTTGCCTTCACCCAACATTATATTTAGAGATGCAGCCATATTGATACATGAAGATCTGGTTGACTCACTTTGTCATAAAGTTGACTCATTGTAATGTTTCAGTCATCTGGTGCTTAGTATTATTAATTACTGCTTCCAAATAACTTTTAACATTTTGAAGATTTAATGCTAAAATGGTTTAACTATGGCTTTCAAGACATCTTTGTCATTTGTGTATAAAAATCCGAAGTTCTTAATATGTGATACTCTACCAATTCTGTTTATGTTTTAGTTTTTTTTCCTATTAGAAAAGTATTTCTTTTACTAGCTATAAGGATCTTGCTAACTAATGGGACTTGTGGGTTTTTTAAACTGCTTTTGCTGTAATACAATAAGTGAAATCTGTTTTATTTACCCATGGATGAAATGCTGACTATTCCCAAATGCAATGTAAATACTGCCTTCGAAATTACAAGATATAAAAACACTCTCATTTGGCCCATGTCGATTGCTTAGATTTCCTTCAAAAATCATGAGGGAAACTTAAAGAAAAAGGATTTTCTCTAATTTTCTCCAAAATTCTAGTTAATTCTAGCATTTCTTTAAGGTAAAAGAAATATCAATATGCATTAGTAAGATTTATAGACATAGAATCTTTTATAACTTATTTTCTTAAGGGAGTAGATGACTCCTCCAGCTCAGTTGGGGAAGAAAGTAGAGATAAACTAGCCTTTGGTGGGCATATCTGAGTAAATGCAAGACTGTGTAAGCCTCCCAGGTCAAAAGTGCAGTGCATATTTGCAGATGGGGAAATTGAGGTCCACTTATGTCAGGCAACTTAATCAAGATCACATAGTGATTGCAGAGCTAGATTCAAACTCTTTTCTCTTGAATTCCAAAACTATACTGTCTACAAGAAAAAGAATCGAGAAAACCTACCTAACCTGTTTGACACAGAAATAGCAGTTTCATTTATTCCACTAATATTTACTGGGATCCTTTTATGTGACTTAAAGGGACTGATCTTAGAAAAGCAAGGAAGAGGGGTGCTTGGGTGGCTCAATCAGTTAAGCATCTGACTCTTGATTTCAGCTCAGGTCATGATCTCAGGGTTGTGAGATCAAGCTCTGCTTTGGGCTCTGCGTTCAGCGGGGAGTCTGCTTGAGATTCCCTCTCTCTCTACTTCTTCCCTCTCCCCATTCACTCTCTTCTCTCAAATAAAAAATAAAGATAAATAAAGAAAAAGAAGGAGCACCTGTGTGGCTCTGTCAGTTAAGTGTTTGCCTTCGGCTCAGGTCATGATCCTCAGGTCCTGGGATTGAGCCCCGCATCTGGGCTCCCTGCTCCGAGGGAAGCCTGCTTCTCCCTCTCCCTCTGCCTGCCGCTCCCCCTGCTCAAGCTTACTCTCTCTCAGTCACTCTCTCTCGCTTGCTCTTTCTCTCTTTCAAAGTAAATTTTAAAAAAAGAATGAAAAAGAAAGAAAAGAAAAAAGAAAAACAAGGAAGACACAATATCAATCCAGAGAGAGAAAACAGGTTGTTTGGAAATGGCAAAGATTCCTTGAGTAATACCATGAAAGTGACTATTTAATTAGATATCTCTATCTTGCTATGCTATCTTAACATTGTTTACCAAGTAATTACCTTTCTGGTCACCTAACCATGCCAATTAGATTAAACTGAATGGGATAATAGGAGTAAAGATGCTTTGTAAATGACATAATCTTTGTAGTCATTTGCTGTTATTACTAATTATTCTATAAATTTAGAAGTGAATATTTCAAACCTAATACATGTAATTCTAAATGTAGAGCTTGGTGTATGTATCTGAAGTTCAAGAGTCTTACTACTTCATGTAATAACATCTCTTTGACACAAAAGCCCCGTGTAAACACTACAATGAGATGAACAACCCTGACAATTGGTTGATTTTCAGCCTCTACTACCCATTAGAGGTATATTTTTTTACCCCCTTAAGCCTCATAGCAGATAATAACAGGACCAAGCTGGTTCCTGTCCAGAATGTGATCACTTCTCATTATCTCTACTTGTGTCATTCAAGTCCACTCTCATCTTGACCAGTGCGGTAGCCTCCTGCGCCCAGTCTTGCTCTCCTATAGTCTGTTGTTCACAGAATGTGACCTTTTTATAAATCTTAATCAACTGATATGACTCCTCTTTTCAAAATCCACCAATGGCTGCCCATAATATTCAGAATAAGTCCTAGGCTCCTACTGTTGCCAGCAAGGTGCTCTACAAGCTGACATCTTTTACCTCCCTGACATCATCTCAACATCCTTTCCCCCCACTGAGGACAGAGACTGGTGACATTCTGAGCTGTGTCTAGAACAGTGTCTCCATCTTGGTGGACCCTCACTTGCTAAAGGACTGAATAGGTATGCAGGGTTACTGCACACGATGTCTTTAATGAACGTCAGTGATGGTTGTATGCCCTTTTAAGGGTCCTTTCAGTTTGTCTTAATAGAGTCAATTGCTTCTGGAATGCTGAGGAGCTTTCATGCATGATCTTGACACATGATTTTATAGCATTATGATAAAACTTTATTCTACTGGGGCGCCTGGGTGGCTCAGATGGTTAAACGTCTGCCTTCGGCTCAGGTCATGATCCCAGGGTCCTGAGATCGAGCCCTGCATCGGGCTCCTGGCTCAGCAGGGAGCCTGTTTCTGCCTCTCCCCCTGCTCATACTCTCTCTTTCTGTATCTCTCTGTCTCAAATGAATAAATAAAATCTTAAAAAAAACCTTAATTCTATTGATATATAATCTTGAATCTTAATTTATAGTACCAAAACTACAAAGACAAATTAAGCACAAATCAGCTGGGTAGAAATAAAAAATCCATTTTAAGAGCAGAAAGTACTTATTTTATAATTACATGCCATCCTTTATCTAAAGAACAATATCAAGACTTGCTACAGCCTGGGGCGCCTGGGTGGCTCTGTCGGTTACGGTTACGGTTACGGTTACGGTTACGGTTACGGTTACGGTTACGTGTCCAACTCTTGATTTCAGCTGAGGTCATGACCTAGGGGTCCTGAAATCTAGCCCCACCTCAGGCTCTGTGCTCATCGGGGGGGTGTGCTTGAAGATTCTCTTTCTCTCCCTCTGCCCCTCCCTCCACTCACGATAAATAAACAAATAAATAAATAAATAAATCCTTAAAAAACAAAAAGACTTGCTACAACCCCATATTGCTTAGATTTTGCTTTATCCTCAGAACAGATGTATATCTTTTCATCACTCACTGATGGGTGAATTTTAGCCCTTAAGACAATTTTCTGTAAAATAGGCTGACTTTTTTTCTTTTATTTTTACAATATTCCTTAGAGCAGCACTTGATGAATGTTTATACTGTTGAGAACACTTGGCAAGAGAAAGACAGTCAGACCACAATACCCTCAACAGTTAGGGAAAAGAGAAAGAAAACCTGGTATTTTCACCATCCTCTCTGAAAATAAGTACCTTGACTTATGCTGATTACTATCTGATCAGCACTCAGGTCTGGCCCATGGCCCTCTCTCTGTGTGAGTAATTTTAAAGGCAGATTAAACATTCTAAAAATAAACTATTGGTAAATGAGGCTATCTGATGTTTCCTTTATGAAAGCCTCTTCTCATCTGTCTATCAGCTGGCCGTTATACTCCGACCCCAAATTGTTCTGCCTCTTACTGAGCAAAAACCTATTCCAGGGGTGAGGTTTTAAAGAAAGACGTTTCATGGTTAACTAGAGACAGAAAAAAGGAGAATTGCCCACATACTGTGGCAGGAGTTAAAATAACAATAACAGTCCTCCTACTTAACAGGCTGACTCATAAGCACATTCTACTGATTCCTCGGCAATTCCAAGCAGATTGTTTGGGCTACAATTCTGTAGGCAGAGGTGGGCACCACCTGCTGCAAAAGGCTCTAGTTCTTGTCAGGGGGGTGCTATTAGTAAGTCTTGCCTTTTAACAGTTTGGCCAAATGGAGATGGGAAAAGACAGCAATTTGGTGCTGATGAGCACTTTTTCTAATGCTTAGACTCTAAAAGAATGATTATTATGCATTTAGTTCTTTTGCTGGCCATGAGTGTAAGTCATTTAAAGGAAACTTCCTGTGGAAGGTCTTAAGAGTCAAATCTTGTTGGATATTTGCCTTCAGAAAAGTCTTGACAATCAGTTGCAGTAGCCTTATCTCCGTCAATTTGGGAAAGGAGTTGAAGCCAATGGAAATCTAACTTTTTGCTTAAACAGAGGAAGGAAAATGATGTGGTTACCAAGGTACCTCATAATCCAAGGGCTGGACACCCTTATTCCCTCTGCCTGGCCTCCAGTACCTTTCCCTGAGCCTTTCGGTGCCCTTTGATGAGTTGCCCTTTTCCTGACACTTTCACAACCGGCCTCTCCTGCATGCTGGCACCACGTGACTTGTTTTTCATATACATCAGATCATTTCTTTTTCCTACTTAAAAATTTCCTATAATATAAAGTATCCAACTCAGTAAAGACCCTTCAAAACTGGGCTCAAAGCAACCATTTCTAGACAATCTAATTCCTCTGTCCTACTTAGTTGCCCTTCCTTCATTCTAACCACGGCAGAAACTTGTTTCTTCTTTAACTTACTTATTTCTCTTGGTAAGCCATGTTTTTCTCACGTTGCTCTTGTCTTTGTTATTTCTGCAAGTCTTGCCTAAATATCCATTGTCCCCTTGTCTGACGTAGAAAAGCTATGTGTTTTCAATCCATATGTCATTCCTTCTCCAGCCCCCCCCCCAAAATGATATTAAGTGTGCTTTGGGGGGAGAAGGGGCTTTCATAGCACTTTAAGTGTATCTAAACTACAGAAAAGGGAAACACCTAGGTGGCTCAGTCTGCCTTCAGCTCAGGACATTATTTCAGGATCCCGGGCTCAGCAGGGAGTCTGCTTCTCCCTCTTCCTCTCCCTCTGTACATGCTGTCCCTCACACTGTCTCTCAAATAAATAAAATCTTAAAAAAAAAAAAAACTACAGAAAAAATCATCTTGGTGTGTAATTATTTCCATCTCTGGCTTTCTCCCCAGCTCTGAGAAGTCCTCAAAAGCAAAAGTTTTGTCTTTGCCATATTTGTGCTTCCAGGACCGTGTCATCAGATTTGAAACAAAATAATATTTTAATCAATTGCTATTAATAGATAATAACAATAATGAATAATGAGTAAATAATGATTGGAAGAGGATGTGGCCAATAAATGAGAGATCAAGGAGGGGGAAAAGATTCGGGTTGTAGCCCTAGGTAGCAGATTTACAAAATGGGTTTTAAGGTGGCAGTGGTTGCTTTGTTGTCATTTCTTTTGTGTGTATGATTGCTGCTAACAACAGTAGGTTTATAGTCACAACAGTAGGTTTATAGTCAGAAAGTAAAGAGAGGAGAAAGCGAACACCGTGAGTCCCCAAGGAGACAAGTTAGGAAACAAAGCTTTGGAGGAGGCAGGAAAAGCTATGTTAAAAGACAAACAGATTAATATTAACAAAAACGGGGGCCACCTATCCCTCTAAGGAAATGTGAAGCCAGTGAGGGAGGATGAAAAGCCTGGGGAGACCAAAGTAGAGGATGTGTCAACGCTTCTATCTTCTACCATCTTCAGGAAAGACAGACCTTCCACTTTGTCCTTGGCAAACATGAGACTGTCCTAAGATTCTCTGAAAGTGACTGCAAATTCTATCTCCACCTTGGCCGCAAGACAGATGTTACAAGAGCACCGAGGGAAAGGCTTGTCCCTCTCTGCTCCAGCCACACCAGAAAGTGGAGGGGCATCAAGTGGGTGATTGTGGAAGAGCAGGAAATGCTCCTTGCTCAGTTTTGTCTACCAGCTTCCGCCATTCCAACACCCACAAGTTGTCCTCGTTGCTGCCAGGATTTGCAGTGTAGGTCATAAACGGAGTTTCATTTAACTATATTACTTCTATTGGTATCATCCTTTTTTTTTTTTTCCTAATCTCATCATACATTTCTTCAAACCAAGTATATTAGTTAGGATGGATCTAATTGCTAAAACAAATAGATGCAGAAATGTATCATCACTTTATTTCTTGCTCACTTAACAGTCCTGCCTGGGTGTTTAGGTTGGGAGCCTGTCTGTCCTTCCCATAGTCAATCAGGGCTAGAGATTTGTGGGATTCCTTTCAGACAATGGGATCTTTCCATTCATGGTTTTACTTTGTCATTGTCTCCATCCAACTGGTAGGGGGGCAAAGACCAAGGAGGAGCACATGGGAGTTGTAGAAGAACCAAACTTCCATTGGTTAGAGCTAAATCATATGACCACACCTAACTGTAAGGATAGATAAGAAATATACTCCTGCTCTGTGCCCAGGAAAAAGAAGAGATTCTGATGAACTGCTAGCAGTCTCTGTGATACCAAAGGAAAATCTGTCTCCAGTATAAATATGTTTGAACATTTGGATCAAATAATTCAAACCCTGGTGAGAATAGATGCCAATCATACCACAGAAACAAAACTGTGAATCATAATCTCAGTACCATGTTAAAATAGTAAATGTATTTGATATATCAGTTTATCAAAGTTAATTTTTACAGTACTACACAAATAAGATATTTTCTAAAACCTTCCTTATAGAAATAAGCATTGTATCCAAGAGGATAATGGCAAAAAAAGCATAGTGCCCAAAACTGCTTAGTTTTTTTCAATAACTTTTTTTTTAAGATTTTGTTTATTTATTTGAGAGAGAGAGAGCACAAGAGGAGGGAGGGTCAGAGGGAGGAGTAGACTTCCCACTGAGCTAAGAGCCCCATGTGGGACTCGATCCTGGGACCCTGGGATTATGACCCGAGCCGGAGGCAGACCTTTAACCGACTGAGCCACCCAGGCGTCCTTTTCAATAACTTCTTGCTAAGTGAATCAGTTGATTAATTAATAGATGGAGAAAGCTTCATTGGGGAACAAAATAAATGCTTGTACTTTAATGAATTTCTAAAATTCATTATAAAAAGACATGATTGGGATAGTCAAAACTCATTTTGAACAAAGAAGGATGTTCCCTTTTAAAGAAAAATAATGAGTAAAGGTAAAATATTGAGGGGGAAAAACCCACAGTTTGTACTTTTGCAAAAATTTTTAAAGAATTTTTATGTTTTGATGAACTCACAAATAATCATGTGTAAGCCTCATAGTATATTTTGTATTTGTTCCATGTATTTATTTGGAGTAAATATTGCTATTTATATGTAGGGCAGCAGTGCATCTATTTTTTTATGAGTGGAGTATTGTGCCACAGTGTTGCATAAAAGCCATTCTATCAGCTAAATATTCTATAAAATCAACTTATCTGCTAAATAATTTTGTCATGGACTTTCAGTTTCCTCTGACTATGGGATGGTTGGGTGTGTGAAAATACTGCATCACAGTAAAGGTATGATCACTGGTTTTTCCTGGGAGGTTAAAACTCCTTTTCCCCTTTGAGAATAGGTAGCAATTTGATCAAGTTCTCATGGCACCAGAGAGCAGTTAAAATGAAGAAACCCTAATAAAACCGGCCTTTTCTACAAGCATAGAAAGAAAGGTAGTCTGAGGTTTCAGCCTGTGTGGGAAGAATGGGAAATGATGAACAAAAATCCAACACGGCTGAACCCGGAGGCCGATTCCTTCCGTGTCTCTGTCACATCGTTTTTCCTGAGAGGTAGAATGATTTACTTAAACCTGCTAATTTCTTGCGATAAAATTTTTTTTTACTCTTTTTCCCTTCTCACCCACCCCCTGCACTTCCTTTTAATGAACGTCAAGGACTCCAGTTGTACCATGTGCTTAGTAATTACTACCGAAGGCAGTTTGAGCGTGAGACAGTTGCAGACTCTGTAAGAGAAATTTAGAATTCACTAAAGCAAATACTTTAGTGAGGGGGTGCCAAAGCTTGAGTCATTTAAAACCATTGTGAACAGAGCTCTAGGAAAAATCCGGTCGTAATCAATCCCGAATAAAAAGCAAAGGACCAAAACAATCAAAAAGACCTTTTTCCAGAACAGACTGCTGTGATACTAGAAAGTTCTTGCCACTGGGAAGCAATGTGTACATCTTCTTGTTTTTACTTCTTGTGTTCCTTTTCAGCATGTGTTTACAATCAAAGTTGGTCTTGTTTTGGGAACCTAAGAATTCTAAAGGAAACTTTGTTTTATAAAGCACCCTGAACAGCATTTGCATTTTCTCGGAGTTCACCTCCTTGGAGATGCCCCTCTGACCATCCTGTCAAAAATAATGCCTTCCTCTTGCCTTACTGTCTTCTTCTCATGTTCAATTTTAGATTGAATATATTAAATGTAGTAATTAAAATGAAAATAAAGTTAATATGCTTATATGAAATATGACATTTTATATTTTAATTAGGGTTTGGGTTACTATATGATCACTTCATTAAAATGTGACTCTCAAGAGGATAGGAATTTTGTACGACCTGTGGCATTTTGAGAGATGCCCCCCCCCGCCGTGTGTCAATATAAATATCTTGTATCTTCCCCCATCTCCAATCCCATTGCTACCTTTATTCAAACTCTTAGTTGCTCACTCACTAATTATTGCATTATTGACCGTCTACCTACTTTTCCTGTTTCTGATCGTAACTTTCTGCCACCCTTTCTCCGACTCATCTTATCAGCATATGTTCAAAGTTTCTCAGTGGAATGCCATTAATAACAATACAAGTTATGCTGCGCAGCCTGACAAGCAGGGTATCTCATCATCTAGATGCTTGCCTCTCTTGGCAGCATCTTCTACTACCCTTGTTTCTGGCATCCCAAAGCATCCTTGTTTTCCAGCACATTTCCAGCTGTCTCACCACATCTCTGCACATCTCTGCATTGTTGTTTTTGTGTGTAGAATTGTGCCCTTGCCACCATGAATATAACATTGAAAGCAAGTTTGTCATTCTGAAGCCTCCCATGAATTTCCGATTCCTGATTTCTTGGTAACTTCCATTAATTCCTGTTATACCTCTATTAAAGCATTTATCGAATTGTCACCTAAATATATGTGGACATGTTCGTTTCTATCAGTGGCTCCTGAAGGACAAAAGTGAGTCTTTTTTTTTTTTTTAAAGATTTTATTTATTCATTTGAGACACAGAGATACAGAGAGAGAGAGCATGAGCAGTGGGAGAGGCAGAGGGAGAGGGAGAAGCAGACTCCCGGCTGAGCCAGGAGCCCGATGTGGGGCTCGATCCCAGGACCCCGGGATCATGACCTGAGCCGAAGGCAGACGCTTAACCATCTGAGCCACCCAGGCGCCCCGTGAGTCTTGATAGTATCTGCATATCCTCAGCGTCTAAGAACCATGCCTGTGACATAATAGGTGTTCAATACATATTGTTAAATTTCACCATCAGAGGAGAAAATTTTCTGATCTCATATTTCTCTCTTTTATGGCCCATGCTTAAGGTACTTGCCCTCACTTTTTATTTTCTTGTAGATAAGGATGAGGGAGGTAGTCTCTGTCTTATTTGTAAAGTATTCCTGAAAGACTTTTATTCTTTCCTAAGAAATGTTGGTGTCCTTTACATTTCAGGTCTGTGGTTTCTCAAAGGAGATGTGACTTTGTCTCATAATTTGTATTATCCTGAGTTTACCAAGAAAATATTTATGTTTAACTGAAATGTTTGTTTCCTTTTGTCTCAGATTAAAAAGCCAGACATGGGATATAGTTTTAGTTGTAATATTTAATTCTAATTTATTTTTTAAGTTAAAACAAAGAGAGAAAAATGTTAAAAAAAAAGATGAAATTAAATCTTGCTACTTAGAAATTCTCAGCCAAATGTCCACTGGAAATACGGATCTCATGTCACAGTAAAGAATAATTGTTTATAGCCATTTTCTTGGAGAAAAGCAGTTATCTAGAACATTTTTGTATCACTGAATTTCTTGATTCCATCTTGAGTTCACATTTTTTACATAGCTCAACTCTGAAATTCCTAACTTAAATTTGGAGAATTTCCTCTCTTTGATTTACCTCCTATTTTAGCTAAAATAAAAAATTGAAAAAGTCAAAGAAGCAAATCTTTTGGTCCCATACTTTGTTGGGTAAAGATATTGCTTTTTCCATCTATTTCTGTCACACATTTTTCAAAGGTCTCACCTAGGATCAAGAGAACTGGCCCTCAGGGTACTTGGATGGCTCAATCAGCTAAGCATGCAGCTCTTGCTTTTGGCTCAGGTCATAATCTCAGGGTCATGAGATCGAGCCCCATGTCAAGTCCCATGTCAGGCTCTGTGCTCAGTGGGAAGTCTGCTTGAGATTCTCTTTCTTTCTCTCTCAAATAAATATTTTAGATGGTAGATGATAGATAGATAGATAGATAGATAGATAGATAGATAGATAGATAGATAGACGATAGAACTGGCCCTAAGTGTAGATGAGTGGTCTACTAGTACTTGGTTTGGCCAAATGGAGATCTATGAGCCATGCTCTAAAAGTCTTATGCCCACGCTCTCTATTCCGACGCTATATCCTAACATTTCTCTTTGATAACAGTACATCACATTCGTTATAGGCTTTCAGAAATTATAAGAAAAACATTTTTCATTTTACTTATCAATGTTTAAACATTTTGAGAAACCTTAAGTAGATTTTGTGGTTTTTTTCTTTGTTTTGAACCAAAGGCTCAATATACAGCCTTTAAAAAGACCATGTAGAAATAGTCCATATGCTTTCCCATTGTTGAGAAGCCATTTCTTAGTCTATATATTTACTTCTGGTACCCAAGTTCTTCAGCATGGAATTAAAAAGAATTTCAAAAAATAGTTTAGAGATTAACACTGGCAGAGACAGGAAGATTCTCCAGATTTTCCTATTCATTGCTTCTATAAAAATATTTTCAGATGACTTCTTGGACTTACATATCAAAACTCTAAAAATTACAGAGTGCCAAAGGAAAGCTCAGACAGAACCTACCTAAATGAAGCAGATTTACTGCTGTCATGCTCTTCTTGCCTCAGTTCATCTGGAAACCCAGGAAGGTGAGGAGCAGTCCATAGTGACCTTTTCTTTTTCAGAGATGTTATCACCAGTAACACCTCTAGCCTGTCCAGAGATTTCTCTGCAACCCCTATCTGTCCCCATCTCTCTCCTCCTACTGCCATTAAAAAAGCATAAAGTTCCTATCCTTTATCACGTTAAAAATGTATTGGATTTAAATTAAAAGTAAGCACAATGAATATATTTAAAAAATTAATATACTTCAAAAATTTTGTGATTTTCCTAGAAATGTGTTCCATTTTAAAATGAATTTAACATTTTTTACATTTCAAATCATGTTTTTATTTGCTCTTGGCCAATGTTAAGTCTGCTGTTTGCCTGACTTGCCCATGATAAGTCAATTTTTATATCAAAATGTTTTACCTACGGGCCCACCATATAATATTGCCCCATGTGTGCCTACATTAAGTCCTTCACATATAAGACTGGAATATATTGTCTTTTTAGAAAAATTTATCATTGTGGATATTTGTTGACTTGAGTATTTTTTCCAGCTCCATCTTTTACCTTCTCATAAACATAGACAAATCATACATTTCAGTCCTGGAGGATTTGGCGAATTTATGTCACTTCATATCACTCCAGAAGTTTGGCAGAATACAAATAACAAGCCATAAAAATTGACCTGATTTCTAGAGTTCACTCCAGGGCACACAAAGGTATGTCTGGTCAGGGAGAGAAGTCAAACGGTATGTGAAGACAGTTGGATCAGACCTGAGTTAGGAGGGAATTCCAAATGATGAGACCCAACTCAACTGATGGAGTGAACAAGGCTGTTTTCAACGTGGAGTCCCCCCGAGTCACCATCACAGCTAGAGCGGTGGCATAGCACAACATAGCTCACGGGCTGCCTGAAATCCAAGAGAAAGGAAAAAAAAAAAGAAAGGAGAAATTGATCTTCTGTATATGACTCACACTTTATTCTTATATGACTCGTTTACTTTTCTCTAGAAGAAAATTAATATTAACTAGATGTGGGGCTCTCCATGAATATAGACAGTTAATATACTTTAGAATGCATGTAATGCAAATATTTTGTATTCTTCCATTTTTTTCTTTCTAAATACATATGACTCATAGCACCTGCTACGTCCTCTCTCATTGCCTTTACTGTGTTATCTTGTAACCTATATTTTTCACCCATATCTGCCTTCCTCAGTATAGTGTGAACTGCTTGTGGTCAGAATCCATAACTTAATCATCGTTGTATTCCAAATGCCTAACAGGATTTCTGGTATAAAGCTGGTATTCAATAAATGTTGATTGAATAAGATACCAGAAAGCATAGTAAAACAATTGATGATTGATAATGATCTGAAAATTAGATGAAGCCTCAATACATACACACTAAAGTAGTTTATTATAAACAGTGCCTCTCAAGGAAAAATCTAGATCTTCAGTCGTGTGGGCTCTGACTTTTTCTCAACATTCTTCATTTTTTTGTTTGAATATCTGATCAGATGAATGCAGACCTGACCAGACTCATGTCTCTGTAACCTGCGGTAACATCTCAAAAAAAAAAAAAAAAAAAAAGAGCAATAATAATAGTAATTCCATCTTACATTGCACATCAAAAATCAAGTGAAATATTTTCTAACACTGTATAGTTCAATGAAAAAGAGCTCTTCAGAGGTATTAGCTGAATGCTAAGGGAGCCTACTTCTCCCTCTCCCTCTGCCATCCTCCCTGCTTGTGCTCTCTCATTTTCTCTCGCTGTCAAATAAATAAATAAAATCTTTTTGAAAGAAAGAAAATAAGGTAAATTTCTTTCAAAATGGCATAAAACATAATATTTTTATCGTTTCCCTTCTTACAACAAACAGATGGATGTAAGTAGGTAGATGATACATAAAATAGAGAAACTTCATAAGGCATTTTGTTAAAAGAAGAAGGTATGGTTTCTTTTAATTAATTAAGTTTTTGAACATAGAATCCAGGCTCTCATTTGAATCCCAGTCATAGTAGCACAGTCCAGGCCTACAGGTTCCTTTCCTAAAGGGACTGTCTCTAAGAGATGTTTTATCTATACTCATGCATCCTTCCAGTTCACTTCTAGTACCACTGCAGGATCAATCATTCTACAAAATATGCTTGGTTATGTCACTCCTTTCTCTCACAGCTTTCATGGGTGTTCTGTGGCCTTTCCGACAGAAGCTAGGCATGGCTTCCCACCTCCTTTGACAATTCTGCCATTGTCTTCTTGTTGGGCTCATTTCCCCATATCCCACTTCACTTCTGGACCATAGTGAACAATCATGGGCTTTATACATGTTCCTCGTTCATTTGTTTAGTAAACATTTGTTGTTGAGCCTACTTTGTGCCCCACACTGTACCAGGTGCTGGAGGTGCAGAGGTGAATTAAACACAGTCCTCTCTCCAGGAGCCCATAGCCTCCTGCAGAAGACAAAATAGGGAGGAGCATTCAACACAAAGTGGAAACTGGAGTTTCAGGATGCCAAGGTGATGCCTAGGCTGAGTCTTAAAAAATGAGATGTGATCCTCCGTGCTCATTCTTCCTATACAGATTCCCCTCTTTTCTTTGGCCAGCACCTACCTGTCCTTCAAATTCAGCTCACGAGTTACTTCCTCCTGGAAGGGGCTGTTCATGTCCCTCTACAACTTCCTATCTATTTTTTTTTTCGTCTTTGTGAAACATTTTACTGGGGGAGGTTCACACATTCTGACCCTGTCTTAGGCCAGAGAGTGATGAGAGGATGGTAGGAGCTCTGGGACCCTGAGGTGTCTCAGATGGAAGCTGCAAGAACCATGTCCAAAGGCCTGCTCCTTGGTGACTCAGTTTTCCCTTTTATGAAATGGGACAGTTATGTTCCCTTCCAGGTTAGAAACACTGTTTGATAAAAGTGGGGCAAAAGCCACAAGAAAGAGGTTCTCCACCCCCCAGAACCTGCCCCAAAGTCCCTACCACATACCGTGGAGCCAGAAAAAGGGAATTTGTCCAAGAAACCCTGTCACCCAGTGGTCCCTGCTGGGGGGATGGGAAGAGTGCAGCTCTCTCTGAATACCTGGAAGCTGGGGCAGGGACAAAGGGAGATGCTTGTCTGGACAACATCTTGACTTTCCAGGATACAGCTTCCTGTCTTATTGGCATGTACCATGCTGTATTTTTGTTGTTGGTTTGTCTGTGAGATCCTTTAGCAAAAGGGCTGTATATTTTTCTTGTACCTTCAATGCATCCATTCCTTATTGCCTGTTACATAGAGCCTTTCCGTTAATGTTTTAGAGACAGCTTTCAGTTACTTGTTTAATGAATTAAGATTTGTAATCTTAGAATTGAAAAGCATTTTAGCAGTCATAAAAGCTACTGTTCCATCAGTCAAAACAACAATTGATTCTATAATAGTCATAATAGGGTGGACTTTTGGCTTTTGCTTAAAGACATCACTGTCAAGGAGTGCATTAGGTTCAAAGAAATACAGATAAATTCTGTGACATTATATGGCAAGTCCGTATACTTACAGTATCTGGAATAAGATTTTAATCTAAACAGGTTAGAGGCAGCATCACATGGCTTGCATTGTGGAAGGAGAATTGTTCATCAAAGATAAAGGAACTGAGTAGATCAGATAAAGTATTAGGAAGCAGGATAAATGATATCTTGTTTATAATTCGCCAGGTTTTCATCCTTCCTTCTGTCTTAAATAGCTAAAAGCAGATTCCTTTTATGGAAAACCATAAAGTCATTATTTTTTGCTTATATCTTTCTATACCTCCTTCACTTCCAATTCTCCATCCTCCATTTATTTTCTTTTCATGATGACCATTTTCTTCTCCAGCATTGTTTGGTTGGTTTTTGTTTTCAATTCTAATAATTTATTTTGTGATATATAACACAGCCTTCAAGTTTTCCTAAGTCATGGCTCTGTTCCCACTCCTATAAAGAAATCTCTCAAGCATCTTTTCCTCAAGTACTGGTCATTGTTTTTAGATCATAGCCACTTGAACACCCGGCCAGTGCCTTCCTAATATGTGGATCTTAGGTGTCCGGAACCAAAGGATCTTTACTACATACATGGTAGTGCAAGTAAATACTTAGATCTAATTTTTCCTTGGGAATGTCTATAATTCCATAGACACATGGAATTGGTACCCAAAAGAGATTTCTCTGACATGTCTAAAATCAGATTTCAAACTGGAAAAAACTTAAGACAAAATCATTGTCTAAAATCCAAATTACAATTTCCCTGATGCTTTAATTCATGCTTATTTAAAGAAGTCTTCAGTGCAATTATTATGACTGAATTTCTCCTTGTATAGAAAAGAAAAATATTGATATAAGGATCAAAATGTATTTGTTCAATGCTTTGTAGTTTATTTCATGCTTGTGAAACTAACACTTGGGTTTAGTGCCATGCCTATGTTGACAAACCTAGTAAGTGGGGGAGCCAGGATTCCAGCCCTAATTTTCTGGTTGGAAATCTATTATTTATTTTACCATATCTCAGTACCTAAGTGCTGATCCTTAGCTAAATATCATCAGTAAAGGCTAAAGCTTTAGAGCATTTTAAGTAGTATTTATTTCTGATGTGTTTTAGCCTTCTTATATACTGTGAATGAGGGATCAGAAATAATGTAGAGTATGAAATAGAGGTTGTACACCATGGTCACATAAAGTGTCTTACCCAGTTCAGTATGGTAGATTATTATCAATGGAACAGGCTTATGAAATTAGTATTTTCTGGTTTGGTCTTTCTAGATTTTTTTTTTTTTTTTTTTTTGAGAGAGAGAGCACATGAGAGGGGGGAGGCTCAGAGGGAGAAGCAGACTCCCCGCCGAGCAGGGAGCCCGATGCGGGACTCGATCCAGGGACTCCGGGATCATGACCTGAGCCGAAGGCAGTCGCTCAACCAACTGTGCCACCCAGGCGCCCTCTGGTTTGGTCTTTCTAGTTGCAACCCATCCCACTAGTCTAACTACTTGGTTCTTCCTTGAGAACTTTGCTAGTTCAGAGCAAACGATGAGATGGATATTAGTGGATTTGGCTTCTCATTCCAGATTTTCCTAACAGTGTCTAACTTGGTCAAATAATTTACTCTCTATGGCCTCAGTTTTTCAATACGGAACAAACCACGTGCTGGATCCTACTGCTAAAAATGTTCAAATAAAAGGCATAAATAACAAATAATAGGTAGAGTTTATTGAGCACTTCCGACTTGCCTGGGATTGTGCTTTATTTCTATCTTTTATACAATTCCACAAATAACTTAACACTGGGTTTTGTACTCTGTGTTCAATGTCATGAGAAATAATTATGCAGCCATCACCTCTCTTCATACAAATTATTTATTAGTCATGGTGTGTAATGAAGAATGAATCATCCTTAGAGGTATTTTATAGTCAGCCTGAAAAGAACAGAGAAGACACGAAACAAATACCTGGATTCTCAACTTATAACTTCCTCATGTCAGCAAGAACTTTTTCCTCAGTTTTGCATGGAAGACAAAGAGAAGGGATAGAAGGTTAAAGTCAGTTCATCAACAACTATTTAAGCTTTGAACTCAGCATTTGTAAGCAAAGATGTGGATTCTACATAAATTTCTAATACTGTTAGGGGCCAAAACAAAAGTTTCTGTTTTGCTGTACTGGTAGTAATAATATAAAGCATAATTGAGCCTATGCGGAAAAGGGAAACAGTATTCATTAATTGTATTATATAACTGGTTGTTTTACTCTTTTGTTCATTCTTGGATATGTAGCAGTACAAAATTACAATGCCAGTGTTTTTATTGAATTGGTACATTACATGATGACAGGGCAGAACATATCATAGAAAACATTCTAGAACCGTCTGTGCCAAGAGCATTATAAAAATGGAGACATGCCTATCTGGCACAGAGTGTATTTTTCCTTTAGATTTTCCAAGTTTTCATTGTTTCCCCTTTTGCCAATTTTTGAGAGTATTTAGTGTTGCCTAGTAATAACTATAATCAGTGACTATTTCTGAGCTCTGTGATCTTTTTAATATCGTAATCCAAAGAAAAACAGTGAGGTTTGTGGTTATATGGGAATCCTGAGAGAAAAAGTTCTACTCTACTAAATGCCATTTTCAGCATGTATCTAAATTATCTAGATATTAAAACATTCAATTACTTCCTTGAGAACTTTGCTAGTTCAGAATATCACATATTCACAACATGTTTATTACCCTACATCCATTTCTAAAATGGTCCGGTGGACAAAGAAAATTATAACTGGATTCAAAATATTTTAAGCAAATGTGCTTTTGTCCTAAACCATTATTGAATGCCAAGGAGTATCTAAAATAAATATTCTGAAGACAATTTGAAGATGTGGATAGACTGAGGACAAGTTACTGCTTTCAAAATACAAAGTAGATTTTACCACAAACAATGGGTAGTTTTAACTATTCTTCTGAGATATTTTTGCCTCCCTCAAGTTAGGAAGATTAGACACAACAGAAAACTGGTGTATTCCCAGGAAGCTGACTAAAAGCAGTCAGTCCTGTGATTGGACCCGATT
Source organism: Mirounga angustirostris (assembly GCF_029215605.1). Classification (NCBI taxonomy): domain Eukaryota; kingdom Metazoa; phylum Chordata; class Mammalia; order Carnivora; family Phocidae; genus Mirounga; species Mirounga angustirostris. Next base: position 168,868,159 of record NW_026991711.1, read on the forward strand.
GCCTCCTCATAAATGTACTAGACTGAGGAAGTGAAAACTTCAGCCTCTGTTTGTGAGAATGACCATGTGACCTATCAAGATTATTGTCTTAACCTTTTACTCCAGTCATTCTATAGGTTGTTTTGTGTGTGTATTTCTATCACTCCCTGTTCTTTTCTGAAATCCTATGCAGCAGGCTTTCCTGAAAGCATGAGTCTCCAAACTTTAGCATATCAGAATCACCTGTTGAACTTGTAAAATCAATTTCTAACCCCCATTTCCAGAAATTCTGATTTATTAGATCAATTACAGAGGTAATTGGCTGAAAACACTTCAAGGTACATTGGAACGGATGATCGCCAAAGACTGCGTCAGTTTCGTGATTTAAGTACCTTTTCTGAAATGGAATAAAATAGTTTATCTTAAAGATATTTCTAAACCTACATGTCTCATGGTCTCTGTTATGTATACTAGGTCTTACTCAGGTCTAGTTATCCGTTGCACTTGATATTATTTTTTATACATCCTTCAATGGAGTTAGAACTTGAGTGGTCAAATCCTAACCATTAGACCACCAGGAACACCTGGAGTTAGAATTTGAGTCCAAAGGTACCATGCCTGAAAATTAGATTCAAAACCATTCTCTTCTCACCCAGTGAGCTAGTGTTGGCCAAACATCCATAGCTGTCAGGACGTTTTTCCATGTGTTTATCTTGAGGTAGGGGATTGATGATTAATTCATTCAACATTCAGCAAATACTTGAAACCCATCTGAAGACTAAGTGACATTTTGGCCAGTTTATATATTACTATCATGTGTTAGTTGTGTGCATCTTACTTATGCATGACCCTTTTCAGACTTTGAAAGAGAAATATGAAAACCTCCAACTAAGTAGGTAGAAAATCAGAAAATGGTTTTTTTTTAGTACAATGTGTCTCTGCTTTGCGTCTTTAGCCCTGAGAAAAGAAATTCATCCGTAGCTCAGGAAGACAATAGAACTGTCAGGGACATTTCCTTCTAGGTATTTCTGCCTACTTTTTAAAATTGTGGAGAAATGGGGTGCCTGGGTGGCTCAGTCGTTAAGCATCTGCCTTCGGCTCAGGTCATGATCCCAGGGTCCTGGGATCGAGTCCCACATCGGGCTCCCTGCTCTGCGGGAAGCCTGCTTCTCCCTCTCCCACTCCCCCTGCTTGTGTTTCTGCTCTCGCTATGTCTCTCTCTGTCAAAAAAATAAATAAAATCTTAAAAAAAATAAAAAATAAAATTGTGGAGCAATGTACAGTTGTACCTTATTTTCTTCTGTCTGCAAGCCCTCAGGGCATATGCACTCAGGAACTTTTGTTTGATATGCTTAAATAAATATATCTATGTGCTTCTTGCTCTAAAGAACAGAAAGTATAGGAACTATCAGAGTTTAATCAGACTATTTTTTTGCTTGTTCAGTATTCCGGTAGTACAATATTCCAGTATTCCAACGATAGAGGTCCTAATGAAAATACTTCTCTTTTTAAACCAGCCTTTAAGTGCATTAAGTTTTAATGTGCATTTATAATAAATATATCTATGTGCTTCTTGCTCTAAAGAACAGAAAGTATAGGAACTATCAGAGTTTGATCAAACTATTTTTTTGCATGTACAATATTTCAGTAGTCCAATATTCCGGTAGTCCAATGATAGATGGAAGTCCAGATGAAAATGCTTCTTTTTAAACCAGTACTTAATGTGCACATATTAAACCATTAGGGAGAACCAACAAAAGTGTGGTTTTTGGCCACCTCAATAATAAGTCACTTGTCATTTTAAAGTTACAATTCACTTATTAGGAACATTTGCTTGAATGGTAATTAAAAGAGTATTGTAGGGAAGATAGATAAAAGAGAAATACTATTTTTATGGGTTCCCTGGGTGGCTCAGTTGGTTAAGCATCTGCCTTTGACTCAGGTCATGATGCCAGGGTCCTGGGATCAGGCCCTGCATCAGGCTCCCTGATCGGTGGGGAGTCTGTTTCTCCCTCTCCCTCTGCCCCTCCACCCCTCCGTCCACTTGTGCACGCTCTCTCTCAAATAAATAAAATCTTTTAAAAAAAGAGAGAGAGAAATACTATTTAAAAAAAAACTAAGTAATGTTAGATTTCCCAAGAAATCATATTTGCCATGAGAGTTTGTTAACCTATTAGCTATCGGAAAGATCTAGAATATTAAGTAAGGTCTTATAAATGTTTTGTGTGGAGAAAATTTAAGTCTGTTTTGTATTTTATTCACTTTACATACATGAGGGATAACATGAGAGCTACTGTGTGCTAAATAATAATATATAATTTTCTTAAAAGAGTGATACCTTAAAGTAAATTGTTAGAAGGCAATAGGGACAGTTATTATTTATTATATATTCTGCCTGACTTCAGAAAAGATTTGATAAATTTTACAATTAAATTATATATAAAATAAGAAACAGAACATAGTACCAAAGTCTTAGAATGAGGTAAAAATGCTGCAGCTATGCATTAAAGTTCCTAGTAATTAAAGGAAGATGTGGGAAGTGATACATTACTTGATTTTCTAAGAAATATCAAAAATTGGCAAAATACATATCCTGTTTCTAAATTCCAATATAAATTAATTTATTGTATATATCCTTGTGCAAGGGACAGTCATATCACAAAAGGTAGTGTTTTCAAGAGTGGTTTTACAGAATTAGAGGCATACTTTTGGTTTGCCTGTGAGAAAGTCCAAATTTTTTCTCACAGAAAAAAAATAGCTATATAGATATATATGGATTCATGTAAGTATCTGGATAGATACTCAAGTAAGTTCCCAGGGTTTTGAAACATAGCATTACAGTCTTAGGCCTGGACAGTTTGAAAAGCAGATACACTTAAATACAATAGAATCTCAATATAGGAGAAATCTAATTATTGATATTGCAATCAGTATTCTAGAATTCTGATAAATAATAGTGGTGCTGACTGATACACCCATCCGTAAGCTACAAAATGTATCTCCAAGAGCCTATGTTAATTATCATATTAGATATAAATTTCTATTTAAGTAATTAAAAATTGGAATATATCTATCCCAAACCATGAACTGTCTTGCCATATAGACATGTTTTATGTGAAGTTAGTTACTTAATTTTTTTCTGTTCCTTGTTGTTGTTGTTGTTGTTCCTTCCACTCTTTTACTTGTATCTCTTCTCTTTCTTGGGATTTCGTAACTATAATTATCCAAGAGATTTCACTACTTATAAGGCTCCTGATTCATGGTACTAAAACCTTCTACTCAATATGAGGAAAAGTAGTTATTTTACTCAGCAGCGTTAAACATCTATGCATCCCATCTACCTCAGAACAAAATTGAATAATTTTACATAAATAAATAGACAAGGAATTAATCTATATACCATTTCAACTGGGAATTTAATCTGTAGAAAGACTGTTTTCATTCTGGTTTTAATATAAGGTGATATACTTTGAATCTTCAAAAGGTTAGAAATCTAATCAATGCCAAGTCATATCATTTGGCTCATATCCTTAGAATCGAAAGTTAATGACAGCTTGCCAAATACTAATGAATCTTACATTTTTTTTTATAACTAGTCATCAAAGAAATGGAGTGTAGCCATGATCAGTGGTTCAACAGCTGGGATGAAAGCATGCGTGCTTTTGCCAAGGGGCATTAGCTTGAGAGAACAGACCTAAGGTTTATTGAGGGGAAAAAGCTAGGATTTTAAGAACTGGAATTTTAAAAACTGGAATTTTGATGAAAGAAGAAATAAGTCTGTTCTTAGAGAACTTTCAAATATCAAGAGGAAATGGTTAAATAAAAAAGGGTAGAGGATGTCTTGGTGGCTCAGTCAGTTAAACTCTTGGTTTCAGCTAGGGTGGTGATCTCTGGGTCCTGGGATCAAGTCCCGAGTGCATTCCTCACTCGGGGCAGAGTCTGCTTGAGATTATCTCTCCCTCCCCCTCTGCTCCTCCCCCTGTCCACACTCTCTCTCTCTCTAAAATAAAATGAATAAATAAAATCTTAAAAAATAAAAGGGTAGCAAAGATTGAAGCTTACCACTCAAGTCCATGACTGACATTTCTGGTGGCACAAGATATTCTCTCAGCTTTCTTTCCAACTGTGTATCTTAATTGAGACAAATACTGGGGCCCTGCGATATGCAATATAATAGCGATGACATGATCAAGTCAAGTGAGAGAGCTCATTCTGATATAACGTGAAATTTGAACCTCTCGGATCTCTTTTTTAAAAATCCATATTACAGGTAGCTGTATCCCCATTAATACTGGCATTTGTGGTTAGCACTTCTAGGTAAGATTCCCATTGCAAATTTTTATAAATTGGAAATCAGTGTCTTGGACTTAGTACATTTCTTTTCAACTTAATAATTTCCTTGCCCACATTATCAAACTAAACTTTTGGAAGGGAGGTAGAAGGAAGAATTCTGGTAGCTTTTCAGTTTAATAATCAAACCAGATGATTGCGTGGTAGATCCCCCCTCCACCCCACCCAGCTGTTCAGCTGTTAGAAGCAGTTAGGATCTGTGATCTTTTATGATATGAGATGATCTTTTATGATATGGAAAGTTTCCCAACATTACACAGTAGGAATGGAATGTTCCAATTCCTTGTACCTCACAAGTTTCCTTTTATAGATTTGAAGGGGATTGGAGTTTAGCTCAGCTTTCTTATCTTCTTTAATATTACATTCACAGTTTTCAGGGAGATTCAGATAAAGGTAATATTGTACATCAGGAAGAAGAAATTAAAGGACGCTGTGATCACTTGTAACTATATTGTAATAACATTGTGAAGAATGGAGATAACCTATGACCCCGAAACATTGATTAGGAATTTAAGTGAAATTTACCATGAGTGGGTGGTGTTTTAATGGTACCATGTTGTGATTATAAATGAGTGTGGCCAGAGTGTCTCCTTTGATTCCAACAGCTATTCAGTAGAGCAGATGAAATCTTTCCAAATCGTATTTTCTGTCAAAGTAGTTTTGAGCAGTGCTGATTATAGCTTAAGATCTCCTCAAATGTTTTTCACTTCATACATGGTCAGCCTATGTACATTTCTAATACCCAACAAACTAGAAAGTGATATCTGATTAATCTGCAAGTATTTTAAAGTGTATTATTTGAATAGTCTTATCAGGAAGTCAGGTGATGCATTTTATTTAATTAATGCATTGTATTGGTGCCTCTGATATTAATTAAAGCAGCGTGGCCAGCCAGCTCTTCATTTTTCCAAAATGAGCTTTTATTGATTAATTGAGAAGAAAGAATCCAAAACTGTAAAGCATTGACCATTAAGGAGTTTATGTTTTAAATGCCTGGTATCTTGAAAACAAAGCATCTTAACATTGTAAGTGGATGATTACCAAGTGATACTCTTCCCCAGTCAGGCATTGCTTTTTTTTAGGTCCAAGGTGAGCATTTTTTGTCACTGACAAATCTTTTCCAGAGAGCCCTGGTGGGGGGGGGGTGGGGGGAGGGGACTGGGAGTTTGGGTGTTTATATTGTTTTATTTACTGTGAAGATCTGAGAATCTCAGCTTTTTTTTTTATTTTGTTATGTTAATCACCATACATTACATCATTAGTTTTTGATGTAGTGTTCCATGATTCATTGTTTGCATATAACACCCAGTGCTCCATGCAGTACGTGCCCTCTTTAATACCCATCATCAGGCTAACCCATCCCCCCACCCCCCTCCCCTCTAGAACCCTCAGTCTGTTTCTGAGTCCAGTCTCTCATGGTTCATCTCCCCCTCCAATTCCCCCCTTCATTTTTCCCTTCTTACTATCTTCTTTTTTTTTTTAACATATAAGGTATTACTTGTTTCAGAAGTACAGGTCTGTGATTCAACAGTCTTACACAATTCACAGCACTCAACTTTAAACAAAGGCTAAAATGTAAGCCTAAGCATTTCCCAAATCCTTTTGGACATGTTAATAAACACAGCATCAGAAAAAGTTTTCTATGGCCCATTGGTTGGAATGCTTTGGACGTCACTGCCCCTCCCTGAGATTCCAAAATTCCAGTAGCATATCAAAAGCTCTCAGAAAGCTCAAGTTATATATGCCCCTATACCTCAGCATTTCTCAAGCTTATTTGAGCATTTTAGCACTGACAGTCTTCCTCCCCAAAACACATAACCCAAAACTAATCATGAAAAAAATCAGACACATTTCAATAGAGGAATTATTCTATCTATACCTGACCAGTATTTTACAAGGTCATCAAAAACAAGGAAAGTCTGAGAAATTCTCACAGCCAAGGGAAACCTAAAGAGACATGAAAAGAAATGTTAATGTTTGCAGGATGGAATTCTGGAACAACCAAAAAAAGGAAATTGCTAAAATTAAGGTAATCTAAGTAAACTATGGACTTGAGTTAATAATAATGTATTAATATTTTATAATTAATTATAACTAATGTACCATACTGAGGTAAGATTTTAGTAACAGGAAATTGTGTACAGGGGTGCATGGGAACTCTGTACTACTATCTGCTTAATATTTCGGTAAATCTAAAAGTGTTCTAGGGGCACCTGAGTGGCTCAGTTGGTTAAGCGACTGCCTTCTGCTCAGGTCATGATCCTGGAGTCCCTGGATCGAGTCCCGCATCGGGTTCCCTACTCGGCAGGGAATCTGCTTCTCCCTCTGACCCTCCCAACCCTCCCCCCTCTCATGTGCTCTCTCTCTCAGTCTCTCTCTCTCAAATAAATAAATAAAATCTTTAAAAATAAAAAATAAAAAATAAATAAAAGTGTTCTAAAATTAAAACCCAGTAATTTTTTTTTCTAAAGTGGCATTAACAAGGAATATACTTCTTTTGGGGAAACTTCCTATTTACAAGTATTCACTCTGCATGCAAAATAGATTGGACAACGTAAAAATATGGAAATTTTAATTAAGCTATTTTCAGAAAAGAAATACAAAGAAACCAAGGCATGTAAGGAGAAGGATGCTGAGCCAGAGTCTCAAATACGAAGGTCACAATTGGAATCTAGGTATTTCTTCAGTCCATTAGACATTTGCCATGTCTGCCTTGGAACATTCTTTCAGTCCTACATAATATCTGGAGACAGATTTGCAAGTAACTCTTGTTATTGTAATCACTGCATTTTCAGGCTCTTGTTCCTATAGCAATAATTCCAGAAAACTACTTAAAATATTTTATATATAATGATTTGTGATATAGTGATTAGTAGTATCATTCTAATAACAATAACAGAGATAGTAACTACTATTTATTGAGCATGACTGGGACTGCGCTGAATGAACCCTTTATATTTTTCTGCTCACACTTTATAACAAACAGTAAACTAGGCATTGTTGTCCTAACTTTACGGAGGAGGAAACCCTTCTGTGGATCCAGTTCTTTACACATTGTCAGTGATATAAGGAGGCTCCTTGGTTTATTCACAAGTCCTTCAATGTTTTAAAAGCTAAACCTCTTATATCCTTTTTAAATATGTTCTTAGGGACAGTAAATAGAACCCTAATAGAAAGCAATTTGGGGGGAGGTTTGGTATTGTAGTCAAATTAGTTTAAATGAGTTAACTCATCTAGCTCTTCCTGGTATGAATAGAAAACTAGAATGAGAACCTGAGGAAAGCACTGAAATTCAGTAATTAAAAAAAAAAAAAGACAAATACTTGTTAGGAATCTGGTAGGAAAACTTAACTTTCTTTATGGCTTAATTTATTTGTGATGTCTCTAAACAGAGCTTAGTAACAGGAAGTGGATTTATTTTAATGCAATTCTGTTTGCTTCTTTGGAGTTTTTTTACTTGAGTTACTGGTTTTGAAAACAGCAAAGTGTTCTTCGTTTCCGTCAGAGACAATCATTGCCTGTGTCCTCATCCTCAGTGTGGGGACAATAGGGCATCCATGAGACTACCTTGCTGGCAACAAATAACTGAGTGATGAATCACCTTTTCTTGACTACATCTCCAAACCTAGTGGCGTGGAAGTGAAGGCCATGTGATATCCATCACTCACTTAACGTGTGCAGAACACCCGCTCCATGACTTATCCAAACTTCACTATAATTTACAGCTACCTGATGTATGTCAGTGATTTAACTTCTCCATATCTGATTTGACTTAGCTGTGAAATAACATTATAAGGTAGGATGTGGGCCTAATACTGTATTTTTTATTCTTCATGTAAGATTTATACTAAGAGAAAATCTTAGTATATCTGTATATACTCTTAATCTGTAGATAGGGTTTAGGGAAGTTTGCTGAAAAATTAAGTCAAAACTATCTTTTAATATACAGTATCCAAGAAAACATATCCACCTCTGGTTTGAATTGAACACCTTTGAAATAGAAAGGACTACTACGTAAGACATTGTCTATTCTAGGGTTCGGGGAGAGTAGTGTTTTTAAAAGAGTACTTGGAGTAACCTTCCCTAATTCATCATTTCCCCTTAGCCATTTCTTTTCTTACCTTTTTCTACCCAATTTCCTCATACTGTGGTTTCCCCTGTCCTGAAGGATTCTTTGACTCTACTGTACAGTCAATATCATATATCAATGAAAGTTAGATATCTCCTTAAATGTCAAACACTAGTTTAAAAAATATATATATACACACATATACATAAATATGTATATGTATATATATATATAAATCGATGATGGTCATATATTAAAGGGATAGGCCAGAAAAGATCTGTTAAAAACCAAAGTATTAACAACAATTATTTGCTTGATATTTACAGTGGATTATTATGCATTTTTTTTGGCCATAGCTAACCATTTGCTATAAGTTTTCCCTGTCTTATATCAGATTTTCCCAAATTGATGGCTACCATTTTTCTGATTCCAATCCCAGAAGAGGTCACAGGGCGTGGAAGAATGGCAGATGATCGGAAAGATGAAGGAAAGGCGCCTCACTGGACCTCAGCTCAACTAACAGAGGCATCTGCACACCCACATCCACCTGAGATTAAGGATCAAGGCGGGGCAGGGGAAGGACTTGTCAGAAGCGCCAATGGATTCCCATACAGGGAGGATGAAGAGGGCGCCTTTGGAGAACATGGGTCACAGAGCACCTATTCAGATACCAAAGAGAATGGAATCAACGGAGAGCTGACCTCAGCTGACAGAGAAACAGCAGGTAACTAAGGGCTCCTCTGTCCCAGGGCTGGCTTTGTGCTTTGAAGTCTGTTTCATCTGAAAGTGAATTAATTTACTGCGATGATCCTCTTTCACTAGTGCTGGGACAGAAATTCCAGTCTGTCAGGGGAAATAGACACCAAAAGGAGAGAAAAATCTTGGGAACTAGCCCAATGTTCCCCCAAATTAGCTGTATTCTTCATCTCATCTCCCTATTTAGTTTATACCACTTTAATTTTAATAGACAAATGGCTCAGTGTGTGTGTGTGTGTGTGTTGCTAATAACTGTCAGCATTTTAACTCAGTGAAAGAAGATTTCACAAATAGTTACTTCCTGATTGTCTTGAATGATATTGGACCCAAATCTGATTGACTGAATAGTAGCATATTTACTTTTGGGGGCAGAAAGCAGTTTGGAGTCTGTCTCCAAGCCTTAAAAAAAAAAAAAAAAAGGAAAGATTGGGGCCCCTGGCTGGCTGAGTTGGCAGAGCATATGGACTCTTGATCTCGGAGTTGTGAGTTCAAGCCCCGTGTTGGGTGTAGAGATTACTTAAAAAAAATAAAATTTTAAGGGGGGTGGGAGGATGGGTTAGCCTGGTGATGGGTATTGAGGAGGGCACATTCTGCATGGAGCACTGGGTGTTGTGCACAAACAATGAATCATGAAACACTACATCTAAAACTAATGATGTAATGTATGGGGATTAACATAAGAATAAAAAATTAAAAAAATAAAATAAATAAAATAAAATAAAATCTTAAAAAAAGAGAAGGAAAGGAAACACACACACATATATGGGAACCATTCCATACTTCCTCAGAGAGCTTTGTAAGAACTAATATTACAGACGCTTAAAGGAGAACATAATTTGATTTACTCTTAAATACTTACTTTCAAAGTATAATTTCTACCAGCAGTCCTCTTTCTTCTGTCATTGATAATATCGCCATTGATGGCATAGTCATCATGTAGCATTAACAGCATCGAGAAACACTCGCCTGCACTGTATTCTTCACCATTATTTTCCTTTTTCTGTACTCGGAATGTAATGTGTTTGAACACAGTAACTCGCAAACATGCTGCTCCAGAAAGGGCAGGTAAACTACAAGTATTCAGAAAGGTTACGCCCCGTCAGAGCCATCCCTTGCCTACTCAAACACTGGTTTTTCTGCACTCCATCAGTCAGCCAGCAACACTTCTCAACTGTACACTTTGTTCAAAAAATATATTTAAATTCAGTGGGGTAAGATTAAAAGCATCTCAAATAACTGGGGAGAAATTACATAAGGACATAGGGTAATTTTTTTAATCCCCTCATTCGAAAGACTACTGTTGAACGTTTTCTTTTCTTTTCTTTTTAGATTTTATTTATCTATTTGACAGAGAGAGAGAGACAGTGAGAGAGGGAACACAAGCAGGGGGAGTGGGAGAGGGAGAAGCAGGCTTCCCGCAGAGCAGGGAGCCCGATGCGGGGCTCGATCCCAGGACCCTGGGATCATGACCTGAGCTGAAGGCAGACGCTCAACGACTGAGCCACCCAGGCGCCCCTGTTGAACGTTTTCTATATGCAAGGTGTGTCAACTTCTGTGCCAGGGCTGGTCTGAGCTTCACAGAGCAGATGATCCAGGAGCAGACACGAGAGCTGTGCACACAATTCAAATGGGCCCATACACCCCATTAGTAAGAAACTGTGGGTACGATTGAAATAAAAATGTTGTTTTTGCCTTTCATGGTCACAATGAGGATTAAATGAGATGGTAAAGTGTACAAAGTCAACAGATCAAAGAATAGCATCTATTAATTACCATTATTGTTATTGGTGGTGGTGGTAGTCATGTCAATATGGACAACAGGGCACTCTTGATCAAGGCATCTTTTTCTACATCTGAGTGTAGAATACAGCTTGAACAGGGTGGGACTTGGGTGTCAGGAGAACCAACTAGAAGGCTTTGAAGAAATTGAGCCATGAGAAGATGAGGACATGCTGAAGCAAGATGGCTGTGCGGAAGGCAAGAGATAATGCGATAGGCCAGGGTTTTTCTCATCATCCTATCCTGCAACACCTGACATTACACTTCAAGTGCTCAATTAATGTATGTTGATGAATGAATGAATGAATGAGTGCACGAATGAGTGCAAAAGGAAAAAGAAAGTCCTTTTCAAATTAATGGTGAAATCTATCGAAAAGTCTTATCAGTTGAATCTTACAGAATATGATAGAGGCTTATAATACACAAAAGAAAAAAGTCACTGTGTGTGCTCGGTCAAGCAGTAAAGCCAACATCACTCACTATTTCTTTTCAGTTGTCTTAAGTATTTAAGAGCATCAGAAAAATCTCTTTGCCAGGTCAGTGTGTCTTCACCTGCTTCTTTGAGAAAATAATTTAGATTAAAAAGGGATTAGCAGACATTTCTTTTAATTTATGGGTTCAGGACCATCCAGAGTTAATTCTGAATTCAATTCATCGTATTTCACATGAATCTTATGTTACCTTTGAGAATCTGACTCTGGAAGTTCTATATGTATGTTCATAGTGACAAAAGTTGTAAACAGTCAGCTGTGGATTAGCAGAGTAAGGTGTGCAATCCAAACTAGGGTGTGATTTTAAATCACACCAGAAATAACAGGCCATGTATTAAGTCCATACAATGTGGAAAGCTGTGGGAAAGGAAAAATGTACAATATTGTCTCCTCATACCTACAGAGGATGTTCCAGTGATAAGCTAATGTGCAATTAGATTTCTCTCCAAACTTTGGCTTAATAAAATAATACATTTTATTATTGATGGTTTATACATAACTGTTTCACAAGCAAAAATCATTCCCAATAAAAAGAAGTGTTCTTAGATCTCAAATATGGTCTTTAAAAATTCTGTCCTTTGATGGTCGGGTTCACTAACATGAGCTGGCATTATATTTCAAGGGGATTATCTTAAAGAGGACCAGAGGAGCAGTACACGGGCCTCCTCTTTTACCATTCACGTGTGATCTATCAGTACATTGTATTTTTCCTTAGAAAAGATACTTCTTGGGGCACTGTTAACATGGCATATTTTCCAGTAACATCAGGTCTTCAACTATACACTGTGGTGTCCAGGCCACTACTAGTTGAATCCAAGGATCTTTCTTCTCCTCTCATACTTTACTATAGTCCTCTCTTCATTGTTAGAAACGAATTTATCCCCAAGGTTGTTTATTTTTATTCATCTCTAAAAGCAAGATCACATGATAAATGCATCTCAATTACTGCATCTTTCTCCCCACCCCCTTTCCTTCATTAGGTGGGCTTACTTCAACTGAAGATCTGACCTCGTCCTCTCTCACCTACCCTTTTCGATGTTCACCTTCATTTTGGGGCCATAATAATTTTTTATTTTTCCATATGCAAGCCCAAAGGCAGCTTTTCTTTGATCCTGTGTGCTGAGACTGGGGGCAGGGAGAGAAGAGAATTGAGAAGGCAATAATATTTTAAATTCTTTTTCTTTATGGATTCCTCTTCTAGATTTCGTCTCTTTCCTTACAATTTATTTATTTTTAAAAGATTTTATTTATTTATTTGACAGAGACAGCGAGAGAGGGAACATAAGCAGGGGGGAGTGGGAGAGGGAGAGACAGACTCCCCACTGAGCAGGGAGCCCGATGCCAGGCCCAATCCCAGGACCCTGAGATCATGACCTGAGCCAAAGGCAGACGCTTAACGACTGAGCCACCCAGTCACCCCTCCTTCCTCACAGTTTAAAGCTAATCCATAGAAAAGTAGATAGAATTATTTGCTCACCTGTTGTAGCATAACTTTTGCTACTTTACGAATTTTTCTTATATTAATTCACTAAAGTAAACTTTTTAGAAGCCATGCCACAAAAGCCCCCCAAAAAAGAAATAGAAACCATTGAGAATCTAGTCACTTAGAAAAGGTATTATTATAATGATTCTAAAAACATCAATTTTTTAGTTTATTTTTTTATTGAAGTATAGTTGATACACAGTGTTACTTTAGTTTCAGGGGTACAGCATAGTGTTTAGACAAGTCTATAGATTATGCTCCACTCCCCACAAGTGTAGCTCCCATCTGTCACCATGCAATGCTATTATAGGGCCACTGACGATGTTCCCTAGGCTCTACCTTTTATTCCCGTGACTTCTTCATTCCATAACTGGAAGCCTAAACCTCCCTCTCCCCTTCACCCATTTTGCCCCTTCCCCTGCCCCATTCCCTCTGGCTACTATTAGTTCTCGGTATTTATAAGTCTCTTTCTGTTTTTTGTTTGTTTTAAAACAGTTGTTTTTATTTTTTAAATTTTATTTTATTATGTTATGTTAATCACCGTATATTACATCATTAGTTTTTGATGTAGTGTTCCATGATTCATGTTTGCATATAACACCCAGTGCTCCATTTAATACATGCCCTCCTTAATACCCATCACCAGGCTAACCCATCCCTCCACCCTCCTCCCCTCTAGAACCCTCAGTTTGTTTCTCAGAGTCCATAGTCTCTCATTGTTCGTCTCCCCCTCCGATTTCCCCCTCCATCATTTTTCCCTTCCTACTATCTTCTTCTTTTTTTTTTTTTAACGTAAATGTATTATTTGTTTCAGAAGTACAGGTCTGTGATTCAACAGTCTTACACAATTCACAGCGCTCACCATAGCACATACCCTCCCCAGTGTCCGTCACCCAGTCACCCCATCCCTCCCACCCCCCACCGTTTTTAAATTGTCTTCCAAAGTGTGAATCATAAAAGGCTTATAATAAACCTTTCCTCTCTTTTCCACCTTGTTACGGAAGAAAGCAAGAGGACCACATTTGGTACCCCCAGAGTTCCAACTCTGAGTGAAAATTAGGAGCCCCATCTTTAAGTTTCTTATCTGAGGGTGGGGCCCAAGCTCATATTAGTATTCCTATCAAGATAACTGGAAGAGGGCGCCTGGGTGGCTCAGTCGATTAGGTGTCTGCCTTCAGCTTGGGTCATGATCCCAGGGTCCTGGGGTAGAGCTCCACGTGGGGCTCCCTGCTCAGCAGGGAGCCTGCTTCTCTCTCTCTCCCTCTGCTGCTCCCCCTGCTTGTGTGCACACTCTCTCTGTCAAATAAATAAATAAAATCTTAAAAAAAAAAAAAAAGACAACTGGAAGAAACCAGTAAGTGAGACCACCTTTCACAGGTGTAGTCACCCATCCAAGATCATATGACTACAACCGGACTGCAGGTCCCCCGCTGCATAGACTAGTGCACGTCCACTACCGCACGCTGCCAGATTCATAATAGCACAGCCAGCTGTCACAGTTCTCAGTTATAGCCCCTTCTATCGCAGAACAGCCACATCCATGGACCTTTAAGCACAACAGAAAACCAAACTTTAGTCTTGGTTTTCAGTATGAGTGGAGCAGGAAAGGAGGTGGTTCTCAGAAGTGTACAGATGCCACAACATCCAAGTATTGAAAATCATGCTTCCGTGATTTTGACTATCCCAAGGTACAATGCTTTCAACACGAGTAGGAAACACCAGTCAGAGTATAAGTGGCTTTTGTGATCATCAAACGCCAATATCAGCTATCTCTTGGAGTAAATTTAAAGATTAAAGAACACTTCCTCAGTTACACACCCCCTCCCCTCTGCCCCAGGTCCCCAAGGCTGCTTTGTTTTCCCAGCATTCCAGGGATCCTATTCAGGTCTACTCCCTCCTGAAGCAGTGAGATCTGGAAACGCTCTTCCAGGTGCTACACTATCGCTTTTCCAGAGCTTACCAATGGAGCTGTGCCTTTGGAAGCCTTGACCTGCCCTTTAACATCCCCATAACTCAGGCAATGAACATGCTCAGATACGTAAGTGTATTGTTGCTGGAATTGTAACTTTTGGCTTAAAAATATGGGACGGAGGAAAAGTTTGTCATCACTTGTGTGCGAAGAGCTGAATATACCTTTAAGCTTCTCTCTGTTTCCCTTTCCAATCTTGGAAAATTCCAACCTGCCTTTTCTTACCCCTCTCGTCCATCCCGCCTCCATTCCCAGATTTGAGATTTACTAGTAGGACTCATCATCCCATTTCAAATATGGCATATTGTATATGATATTATATTAATGTACGCAGAGCCAAAAAAGTACAGAACCGTTTCTCCTGTGAAACGACTAAAGCCATCTGCACCACCCCGCAAGGCAAATAAACACGCCGGCCTAACAATACAAGAGGTTGCAGATTTTCCTTGTTGCCATGGCAACCACTCATTTCCCTGAGCTCCACAGAGAGAGGAGTGTACAGAGCAGAGTTATTTAGCATTCAAGGGTGGATCTGCAGAAAAGCACACAGCCTCACTGCGAAGCGTCTGAGCCTGGCGGTGCCGATGGATGAGTACGGAAAATGGGGATCTTGTCAGTGTTTTCCTTTGAACAGTTAGGCATCTGGGGCTAGAAAGAGTAAGAAAGACAAAAGGATTGATAAAAAGGGCAATTCCACCAGGTTTGTATTTGTCATGTTTGCTTTGTCCTGTGTGGTCTCTATACCATCTGAAGCAGATTTGGGGTATTAGCTTCAATCATCGTATGTGGCTTGTCTTGTTGGGAAAGAGAAGGGTCTGTACCTAATCGAGCGTTCACTTACATGGACATTATAGTAAAGAACTGCATCTCTTACTCTTGGTAAGATATGAGCTTATATATAGTAGGTATTGCTAGCTAGAGCTTAAAGTGTTTTTACGAAGTGGAGGAAAAGACAGGCACTGGATAATGTTGTTTACTTAAATGTGCAGTTATATATAAGGTAGTTCTTCCTATAAAAATCCACTTCACATCTATCTTTGCTCTTCAGCACAAGTCTTAAAGTAGGATGAGATTTGTCTTAAGCCAATAATTCTGAATCAAAATATAAGGAAAACGGTGTCTCTAGACTTCTTTTAATTAAACACAATGACTCAACAAATTAAAACATGTTTTTGTTCCTTGGAATTTTAATTGCCTACAAACACTTCCAGTTGTGAAGAACAAGGCTCTATCTAACACAGTGTAATATGATATTTAAAAACTAAGATTAATTTGCATACACATTTACTCCCATGTATATTCTTCCAGAAAATTCGTCCCATGCACTTGCTGGAAATCAGTCTCATTTCTTTACCATCTTGTTTTACACTAAATGTCAGAACCACAGTCATAAGCACTAGAAAAAAAAAAAAGGTGTTTTATCATTCTCTTTGGGCCACTGACACTTTGAAAAATTATTTTATTGAGTTTGCATCTTAATCAGTGCAAGAGATTTGAGCTAAGAACAATTCAGACCTACTTGTAAAATTCTGTCTGGCTTGTTTTTAAATGTAAATATAATTTAATTATCATTGTATTTTATCACTGTATTTTCTTACTTGACCCTCCCTCCTGATCCCGTATTTCCCAAGACTTTATCAGATATCCTTCTCTCTAATTTGTTGTCATGTATGGTCATCATATTTTTTTCTTTTAAGGTATTCCCATTTTTTGAAGTTTTTAAAACCTCCACTTAGGGAAGAATTCTAAATGTTTCATAAATTCTTTTTTATTTGCAGTGAGCAGATTTCAAAAATAATCAGTCATGAAAGCAAGTCTTCCTGGATTCATTTTTGGACAACCTAAGCCTTTATTTTGATGAGCATTGTGCATGCCCTTTATCTGTCTCTTGTCATATTTCTAAGAATTCTCTCCTCACAAAAGAGAGGGGGAAAAAAAGATAAGAGAACAACTTTAATAGTAATTTGCAACAAATAAATTGCTCTAATATCTTGAGAATATATTAATCACTGATCAATAATGTATTTTTTGAAAAGAATAACGTACATATACATTGATCCTATTGCTTGTATGTAGCTGAGAAAAATATCTGCCACTGCCTACCAAATACCACCTCAAGGGCTGGCTCTGGTTTTGCTGTTACTGCTGCTAAGAGGTTAGTAGACTGGGGAATACCTCACGGTCATCACTCCTCTCTCTTTCCTCCCCAAGCTACTGTGATGAATCAACTCTTTCTGCTTCAGTGTACCAAGCCTTTTTCTCTTCCTCTCATTCCCTCACCCTTCACTGCTCCTTAGCACATTACATAAAGCACGTGCTTTGCCTGTCAGGAGCAGATGAACAGAACAACTGGTGTAGACTTGCGGGTCTGGTCGTGAGAGCATGATCTGACTTGGCATCATGAGTCCTGAGGGGAAAAGGACACAGTGCTGCTTGCTGCCCACTCACGGAGTGGCTCATCTCCCAGCATGAGCCACCATTCAGCAACACGCATAGAAAATACAATTTGAAACCCAGCCAAATTGATGAGCAAAGAAAGAACACGTGTCCCAGGCTCTCCTTGCAACTTTTAACAAATATGCAAATGCTAGGTGGTTCTTAGAACATGAGATGAGACTAAAATGTCTGTTTTTACAACTTATTTCAGTAATCCTCAAAACTTAAGACAACAGTAGGCAAAATGAATAATAATGGACAAATCAAGATTCGGAGGAAAATCATCTTTAATAGTGATGACTCAGCTTCAGCAACCTGTAAATTAGACTCAAGGTTTTCAGTCCAAATTTTCTATTTGGAAAGACAGATTGAGACAGTGCTGGGTTATGAGCACCTCTGGTTCATTTGTAAATGACTCCAGCATGAAGGGTCAACTCCTCTGAGTGAACTAACAATCTTCCCTTTTGCAAAACTAGTTACATTTGCCCAACTAATTTGTGGTTTCATTCATGTGCTGCACTGAAACAGTGATGGGAAAGCATTTTGATAGGGTGCACACCCCACAGGAAAGGTTCTCAGAGTCCACAGTCAAAGATCCAGAGCTAATTTTATTCTCTCCAGGGAATCTCTTCCTCTTCTGAACGCCTCCATGTAACATGTTCATATCTTGTTAATAGCACTAATCATATGGATCATTCTACTGAGTTTATGTGTTACTTGTTTTAATCTGCAACACTAGGTTATAAGTGTTTTGAGGTAGTAGCTATGCATCATTCATCTTCATGTTCCTTATGGTATGTAATGCTGTGATTATTTTCTCTAGTAAGTGCTAATACATTTTTTGGAATTGATATAAAGAAGAGAAAGAGTTCATATCCATCTTAGGTTTTGAGATTGGAAATCTCAGGAGCAAAATGGGGCTACAAAAATTATACCACAGTATGAGCAATGCACTTGTGGGAATGATGGTGTTGGGAGGAATACTGGATGTAAAGAAGCAAATAAAGAACCTAAGAGAGGAGGCTAGAATCAAAGTGAGGATTATAGAACTGTTGGCTTGAACTGAAAGGAATTAAGTAGGAACTCTGAAATACTGTAGTGAAAAGAGGATCAAGAAAGGATATAGCGGAAGATGACATGGTCTGAAAATGGGGGTGAAGAAAATGTGCCTTTGGCTTAAGATAGCAGTATGACATCTGATTAGAGATATTTTCTTGATGATGAAAATTAACGAACTGGAAAGAATATGGAAACTCAGAGTAAATGACCTAAGAGATATCTATAATTTAACAGCTAAGAAACACTTGGATAGTGAATAACTTCTCATGCTCATTCCTGCAAAATTGAGCCCAATGTCACAGTTGGTTGCAGTTGAAATGGCACTGGAATATCCTGCAAACAGAACTTTAAAACACGTGTCCCTGTTGATCCTCTGGGTGTAAGGTAAGGATTGCTTCACTGTTCTAGGTCAGGAGCTCACATAAATTTCAATTCTGACAAATGGACAATCTAAATCTTAAAGCAAATGGATGTTCTAAGTCATAGATTTAATTATCCTTCTTCTTTAAAGGAATATACCAGTATTGTCTTGGAGAGATATATCCTATTTTTGAAGGTCAACCTGAGTAAAATATCACCAATGCCCTTTTTTTTCTCTACTTTATCTTTGAGTCTATAAAATGATTTGCAAATGATAAGTTCTTAGATAATAAACAGCATTTCTCTACTGAATAATAGGGATATTTATTTCTTAACTTTAGGAAAAATGCTTCGATTTCTTTTTTTTTAAGATTTTATTTATTTATTTGACAGAGAGAGAGAGACAGTGAGAGAGGGAACACAAGCAGGGGGGAGTGGGAGAGGGAGAAGCAGGCTTCCCGCTGAGCAGGAGCCCGATGCAGAGCTCCATCGCAGGACCCCGGGATCATGACCTGAGCTGAAGGCAGACACTTAACGAATGAGCCACCCAGACACCCCAAAAATGCTTTATTTTCAATGAGATATACTTCTCTAGTTTCATTATTTTAAAAATTTTAAAAGCTTTTTATAATCCATTTTTTTTCTTTTTGATGGATTAAAATGAAAGATGCTCCCATATACATGTTCTGATTCTAATCATGAACTATATCAGTATTTAAAGGATGTTTTTCTTCTCCATAAGGGAAAAATCGTCATCATTTACTATTACTTTTATAAGCAATTTTAAAAATGAAATTTTTAGATACTTTTTCTCCTTGCTACATTTTGCACATTGCCATCCTTTATCTTAAAGCCCATGTACATTTTCTCTTTCTTGAGAAATTGTCTACTGGTTGTTGGTTTTTTTTTTTCTCATCAGCTTAAAAAAATAGAGATTTATGACTAAAGCATTGAAAAGATTGGAATAAACCTGCTCTTCTCAGAGCTTTACCAGAACAAAAATGCTAACATAGGGGAAATTGCTTTTTCTCCAAAAAAATGCACTAACTTGACCTAGGTGCCAAAGCATGTAAGATATTCCTCCAGGTCAGTTCCCACCCAATTCTTACAAGTCTCGATTTCAGTCAGAAAGGAAACAAAGAACTGAGTTTGAAACAAGTGCAGATGCTACTTTCAAAAGTCACATTTTAGGAGGGGAAAGTTCGTTTGTTCGGGATAACAATGATCCCTGTCCTCATGAAATATCTGCCTATGAAAATTATAGTTCCTGAAATGCCCTGTGGACCACATTGAACTTACACATATGATCTGAATGCAACATTGAAAATACTGCTCAAGAACTTGGACATTTTGGTGACACAAATTTCCTTTCTAGTTGGATTCCATTGTTTAAGGAAGGGCAAATTAAAGCTACCCTCACTGATAATTTAATATCTTAGGACTGGAATTACCAGATAAGGTTGAATTTTTTTTTTAATGTGAAGGAGTATAAACTTCCCAAATTATGTTAACTTTTTAAAGTAAATTTTTTAGATGTTGAGCATTTCTTCAATTCTGATTGGAAATGCTTGAGTCTCCTGTGTCCCCAAATAATAGTGAGTTTCAACTCTCTCTTATGTTATCTGATGCAATTGGATGTGAAAGAAACTATAAATACAAAGTGCTTTTCTTTACCAGGTCTGTAGAGAAATGAAAATTACCAAATATGCTTTCAGAAAATATTTTGGAAAATCTAGTTGATTGAAATGTTGAGGTGGTTCTTTTATTTTGTTCTATAAAGTTTTAAGTATGAGGCTTTAATTAATGTGATTGCATTAAAACCATACTTCTCTTCCTATAGCTTTTGATCAGACCAAGTTTTTCATGCCTGTGTGTTTCATGTGAATTATCCAAGAAAAAAGAGCAGAAATCACAAAGTTCCCTGATCTCACGAGAGTTTTTCCTTTTACAGCAAACTTTTCTTCAACAAAACAAACCCCAATACAAGCTCAAATAAAAAAACATTTTTGAGGGGTAGAGGATCTCTCTGAAAGTTGGGAAGAAAGGATTGATAAACTTTCAAGGGAAATAAAAATGAATTAGAAATATTTTCAGGCATATTCTTAAAACGAGGAATTGGGCAACCTCTTCGTGATCAGAGTTACCATATATGAAACAACGAAATTGTAATTTCATTTTGAAAAATAAAAAGCTACAAGTCCTGATTTAGAAATTTTTCTTATATGTCAGTAAGAAAATAATATACCTTTTCATATGTTTTTGTAGTAAATTGGATTTTTATTGCCATCTTTTATAAAATGAAATGAAGATTTATGAAATCTGATTTACCATATCATGAAGAAGTCCCACATATCCCTTACATATGATTGTGTTTTTCATGCCAAATGCCCTGTGTTTTTAAACATAGTATAGCTTGTACTTACAGTGGCACCTGCCTACCTGGGACCTGCCACGACAAAATTATGAAGTAAATAAACCTTGCCTTGAGTACCTTTTCATTTGCTTCCTGAATCCTATTCATTTTCTTCAGGTTGTTGGCAGTCACCTGAAGCTACCTCTTATGGTCAGAATCCCACCCTCAACCCCACTGCAAAACCCAGTCGCCTTGCCTGGTGTCACCCTATCTATCTAGATAGCATCCTGTTCTTACATTTTTCTCAGCTTTGCCATTCCATCAAAATTGATCTTCCTTTCTCTTTTTGCTGGGCTCCCACAATAGAACAACCAGAGCTATTACCATAATCAATTAGAATTTTATGCTTTCTGGATGTTGTTTACATTCTGATATAAAGCTTCAGTGTCTTCAAACAGAGTGAATACTTTGGCTGTTTTAAGCATGCTATAGATGGCACTGAGGGTTTGCAAATATTTCTAGAATATTGGTAACGATGAGAAGAGATATCAATTGACATAGTAAACAACATTGAAGCAAAATCATCAATGTCAAATTTTATTTCAACAGATCTCTAAGGGGTATTTTCTAAAGTAGAATTTGTATGTTATTTGCAAATTTCTGAAGATAACTTTGAAGTTACTATGACTTGTTCTTGTTTATTTTACATAATGAAACTTTTGTATCTGTAGATGGAGAGAAATTCACTTAATAGTAATTTCCATGGGATGCAGTAATCAATCCAGAATACAAAACAAGTTGTCTTTATTCTAGAATAATTTTTGTCATGAGGAAATTAAAAATTCTATTAAAGTCTTTGCTTTTTCCTATCATAATATGACCAATTACAAATGCACATTGGACGTGAGACTTACTGTCTTAAAAAAAAGTGATTTTGCAAAGTCTCTTGATTTTGCTACTCAGAGGTCCTAAAAAAAAGTCTTTATTATCAATTTTACTTGTTTGGAATTTTCCAGAGAATGTGCCTCCCCCCTTATCTTGTGTTGTGGCTGAGCTTTTATTTAACAAAAATTACTAATGAATAATAGAGGGATAGCTCAAAACTATATCTTTCCTCTTATTTTTTGTTTTTTTTTTTTACTATGGCATTTTAGTTTTCAGAATTTCATAATGTAATTAATTCTGTTATACCTTTTCCTACAGGATTATTGGAATATGGTTCTCTGGTTTTACATGTATATATATACATACACACACACACACACACATACATATATATATATAATTTAGGTACAATTTGAAAGTTATAAAGAATTACCATATACACTTATTAGTGACTTCGAGTCTGCCAAGTGGTTTTAGGGCTGGTGTAAAGAGAATATTTGTGGATGATATTTTATATAGCTACAACGGCAAAAATAAAATAGGCAGTTATAGAAGATGGAGAATCGCTTACTTAAACCATTTATAGTTCATGAGAGACTTGTTAAGAAGAAAGCACATAAGGTTGATGTTGTATGCTGCTATTTGCACATTCATTCTTGGAAACATGGTAGGACTGGAGATTGAAGCAAACTATAATTACATAAAAGTCATGTTGGTCTCTCTATGTGCTGCTAGAATGTACCCTACGATATGTTGGGAGCAAAGTGATTTTCCCATCGCATAGTTCCTAAATTCCATATGCTTCTAAGTCACAAGGCCTGCAAAGATTTATGTAAGTTATACTATGATGAGGAGGAGAAGGATGGAGTGAACAAAAGCTGATTTTTACCACTTCATTGTAACAGTTTCTCCTAGAAGAAATAACTAGCTTTATAGAGATAACTAGTAAAAACTATTCCTGGTATATAGAGAACTTGTATTTTGAAAGTTTAGTCCAATGACATTTTTTGGACCCTTGGAATATTTTTCGATTTTTCCATCATATTCTCTGCTTCAGGCATTCCCAGGTTTTAAAACTCTAGAAACATTAATTTGCCCAAATCCTAGCCTTGCTTCAGGTGATCAAAGTCTTTGAGGTACTCAAATACAGTTGAAACTTCAAAAACATGGAGACTTTTCTGTGCATGAGAACTGGCACACGCTTAAAAACACATACTCTGTACTACGTTTCTACACACACCTTTAAATTTTGTTTATCCCACAGTTACTCTGTGCATTTATTTAAGGTCTCTTAGTTTCACTGATATTTCATCTTTCCATTAATGTTATTAATAATGCCTCATGCCACATCTTTTGACAATATGTTGTGTTCAAGACTTAATGCAGAAGATGATTCAATTTCTCACAAGTTTACAAGGAGCAGTACAATAGCAATGACTTTGATAAGACACACAACCAAGCTTTGAAATGCTCTAAAAACATTATCAATTCCCCCAGTGCCTTAATGATTATATTCAGTGTATTGATATTAAAGCAATTTGAAAATTTGAAAGGGGAATATTCCCCAAGAAATTTCTCTTTCTCAAATTAATTTAAAATCAGTGAAATATTATAATCTAGCTTAATTGATAAAAATGTTTAATACATAGGCTAAAAACAGCAATTTAAATATGTGGACATTACCACATTGGAAATCCCCAATACCACCAGCAGCAAAAACTTTTAACTAGAATAGTTAAGTATAAAGCTAAACTATATTTGCTTACTATATTTCCTCTGCTTAAATGTGTTTTTTCCTATTTCCAAGTGAACCCTTAAAATTAGAAGCAAAATTTTCCAGTAGGTACTATTTCTGATCTGTGCTTTGCTTTTCTAATTGCTTTGACTCCATAAAACAATATGCTTAACTTGTGGTATCCTTCCACTGTCAACCATCTTAATTTACTACACCTCCCCACCCGCCTTGACTGAATTTAAATGCAAGGCAGATTCTGTTCCGGTTCTAAAAACTTTATTTGAGTAGGTTAAATTGTCAATCTAAACAAATTATGGATTAGAGCCCTTCGGTTGAGATTGGGGAAAAAAAGGAGAGAGGAAAAATTGTCCTATAATCATAACTGTACTCACAACCCTAGCCTAGCCAGGTTGCAAACGCATTTCAGAACAGGGCCTTATGAGTGACTGTGGATGGATGAGCCAAAATCTGTGGCCATTTTTCATAGAAAAATCTTTGAAAACAAAACAAAATGTGTTCTTCAATGAGATAGCCCCACTTCAAGCACAATTTACACGTAGGAATACCATGTCTTATCTTTATATTCCCCACAATGACTAAGAATAGTTCCATTTCTCTAGGGTGCACAAAAAATTTTCTTTAAGTACCCATCAGAACTGAACTTTTGCAGTCATGAGTCCTTATCTTAAATGTGCTTATCCCCATAAACCAATTTTACCTCAAATGCATTTATTCCCATAAGCTAAATCTACCCTTGTTTTAATCAGTAAATCTTGAGAAGAAATCTCTGGAAGAGAAAACTGGTAAGCAAAGATCTACAGCTGCAACACTGGCAAGGATGACCTTTGAGATCAAATCAGAGTCTGACTAGGGAAGGAGATGCCAATGCGGGCCTCTTTAATTAATGCTAAGGTGCCAAGGAAACAAACAAAAAACCAACAATCTGCTCTTTTAATTTCCTACTTCACCCGTTGATTACAGGAAATCGTTTCGGAGGAACCGTTTGCTCTCCAAATTAAGCAAGAAACTTTTCGTCTTTCCCTGTTTTTATGAATTTATCAAGGGTATTTGTTTAGCCGAGTGCTTGCAGCTACACAGTGCTTTCCTTGTTGACTAGCTTCCATCAGCAGTAGCAATTAGCAGCGGTTTCCTAGGCAACCATTCTGTACCCTACTGAGAAAAACCTTTTCTTGACAGGAGCATTCTGTCTAAAATTGTTTTGTTTTCCTTCTTTCACAAGTGTACGGTAGGCTTACTTGTCATTTCTTTTAACACAACATTATTATGTCCATTATTCTTAAAAGCAGAAACATTTACTGGCTTTTAAATTCCGTGTGGTTGAATTTATTGTCAGTGTCTCTTACTTCTCTCTTAACAACCTGAAGGAAATCAACAAAAATATGTTCTCAAGCATATGCCAACTTGTTTTGGATTTTTTTTGTTGTTGTTCACAGCCTAATTGGTGAGCCTTTGCATGTTCAAGTAATCACAGCTGGTCCTGACGAAAACTCAAAAGGGTATACACATTCAAAATCAAACTTGTGTGTCTACCAACAATGTCATGTGTTGCTCAGAAGCGAGTTGAAATTTCCAGGGCCACTGAGAAAGTCTTAACTCCATTGCCTTTGTTATAAATCAACCAGGCAATATTGATAGATTAATATAACAAAATAACTAAACTAGAAATATGTGCTAAAAACAGCACCTGAGACTATGTTAAGGAATTTGATGTGGTAAAATAACAGAAGAGCATAGCAATGATATAGGATGAATCAGCACATGGAATAAACCAGAAGGCTACAACAGCTGTAAATGCTGAACAGTATGGCACAATGGTAGAGTAAAATTTAGTTCATCATTTTGGCTTAAATAGGAAATGGCAGGAGTCTAATGTATTGTCTGTGAGGCAGTGGTTCAGCATTCAGGCAGCGAGGTACTCATTGGGGAAAATGACAGAATTATCTCAGTGAATGACAGACCCTTTCAGGTCTTCATATTTTGTCGATCAAATGATGGTTATAGACTTAGATGACTATAAGACAGAAAGAGTGATTAATTAAAACAGTGATAATGAATGAATGAATGAATTTTAGAGAAGGGGGGAGAGAGAGAGACGGAGGGAGAGAGAGAACCCCAAGCAGGCTCCACACCCAGCACAGACCCCAACGTGGGGCTCGATCCCATGACCCTGAGATCATGACCTGAGCTCAAATCAAGAGTTGGGTGCTTAATCAACTGAGCTCACCCATGCACCCCAGTGATACAGAATTTAAATAAGCAACTGATACATATTATTTCATTTAATTGCCGCAGCATACGAGAGGATGAACACCAGTTTTATTCCCACTTTACAGATGGGGAATCGGAAGGTTAGAGAGATTGTCATTTATTTGAAGCTAGCAAGAAGTAAAGGCAGAATTTGATTTCAGGTTTTCTGACACAGGGATCTACTATTATAAAATATTTGTACTACACAGATGTAAGCCAAAGTGATGTCTAAATGGGACAGTAAGTGACCTTTATCCATCATTTTGCCAGTTCTCACATCTAGAACATGTGTTATTGTATGGATTCAATATATTGATGGGAAATAAAAGTGCCTGGGGTAGCAACTTGTCTAATAAATTTGTATCACAGTATGATGTTTATTCATTATTTAGGTGAAATGTAAGTAGCTTAGCATGATATCTTTTGGGTATTATCAGGAAGGTTTCTGGTAGATGAAAGCATGTCCCAATTTGTCTCTTATACCTGTTTACCTCCTACATATATTTGTACCAATTTATTTCTCCAATACCAAGAAAAAAATATTTCTTTCCAGAATTCACTTTATCTATCAAGGACTGCTTTGATACTGTTTTCAGAATACTGACCCCATCTCCATTGACCAGAATAAGTTTTCAAGACAGACTTCACTTATACTTTTAGGTGTTTATCTATATAGCGATGATCTGTTACCACCTCTGCTCTGTTACCTGGGTTGTATCTGAATCCCTTATTTTATATCAGCCTATAGTCAACAATACTTTTTATTAGATGAATTTGTTTTAAATGAGTTGCTTTTAATGTTTTCCTGCAAACTGATTTATAGGCAGACTACTTACCATATTAGTTCCTGGTAGACATGATATGTCTTAGACGTGATATGAGTTTAGAACTTTACTTAGACATGATATGAGTTTAGAACCATGTCATGCGATATCTTTGTATTACTTAACAGAAACTGTCTCATTACTGTAATGACACTACTGAAAAATAATAATATTCAAATACTGGCTCTCACTGCAATGCAAAAACTACTGTTAGTTAATTACATTGAGAACCTAACATTACCAAGAGAGAGAGTAAAATACATACTACAAACACTCCTTAACTAGGACAATTTTTAACATAAACTAAAAATGCCCACTACCAGAAAACTATAGATGTTCAAAAGAAAGACAGCTGAACCTTCCATAATTTCAGTTTACACTAAGAAGTGTAATGTTTCCAGCTGTGAAGATCAGTGTTACCTTTCAGTTATGTATAATGAATAATTTCCCAGTAATAATCCCAGTGTAATCTAGATTCATCTTTAATCTTCTGAAGAACTAAGTCCTACACATAATTTTATACATATAATGTCTCAAAGAAAAAATAACAAAAAATTAGAGTAGAAAAGGGAATAAAGAAGTAGAAAAAACAAACAATGAAAAATTAAAATGTACATTAATCTCTTACCTCAAAAGATTTTTTCATGTTGCTAATTGTCCTCAGGAGTAGATAGGGATTATCATGCCTTTGGGAGTGCTGTCCAGAAGATGGTCCTGAATTGGAACTTGCCAGCAGAAATCTAGAGCAGATCATAGCCTGGGACCTACACAGCCAGGAAAATGAGTATGAAGCCAGAAAACAAATA
Source organism: Mirounga angustirostris (assembly GCF_029215605.1). Lineage (NCBI taxonomy): Eukaryota > Metazoa > Chordata > Mammalia > Carnivora > Phocidae > Mirounga > Mirounga angustirostris. Next base: position 168,895,761 of record NW_026991711.1, read on the forward strand.
ACAAGGAAAGTTTTTACTTCCCTCTAGTTTTGTCTAGGAAAAAAACAAAAAACAAAACACTGTCCCTGGCATCAACATAGATGATTGCAGATTATATTATCTGATGTTCATAAGAGTAATAGCCTAGTTGGGTTGGACCTTTACTTGCTCTTTCTTTATTTTTTTTAAGATTTTATTTATTTATTTGAGAGAGAAAGAGATAGAGAGAGTGGGGGGAGGAGCAGAGGGAGAGGAACAAGCAGACTCTGTGCTGAGCATGGAACCCAACATGGGGCTTGATGCGGGGCTGGACATGGGTGTGACATGGGGCTCCACTCGGGGCTTGACATGGGCCCCACATGGGGCTGGACACAAGACTCGATCTCAGGACCCTGAGATCATGACCTGAGCCGAAGCCAAGAGCTGGAAGTTTAACCGACTGAGCCACCCAGGCGCCCCTAGTTGCTCTTTCTTTAAAGCAGAAATACTAAGGTAGAAGACCTGAAAGAATGTAGGACTGGGGAAAGACCTTGGTGAAGAATTATTTACAAGTCTTGAGTTCCTTGATGTGCCAGGCCTGTTATATAATTACTCAATTGAGTCTGAACAGCAACCTGTGAGATGGGCTATTATTATTTCCATTTCATGGATGAGGCATTGAAACCCAATGAGTTTGAGTATGAAATAAGTAGAATGTAGCAATGCTAGAGTTTGTACCCACATTTCTCTGAATTAAAGTCCATGTGACTTCCTTTAACTTAAAATATAAAAAACAGTGATCTCCTGTATAGAAAGATATGATGGATAGATGGATGGTTGAATGGACGGCAGGTAGGATGGTTAAATGGTTAGGATGGGGGCACCTGGGTGGCTCAGTTGGTTGAGCGACTGCCTTCGGCTCAGGTCATGATCCTGGAGTCCCTGGATCGAGTTCCGCATCGGGCTCCCTGCTTGGCGAGGAGCCTGCTTCTCCCTCTAACCCTCCCCTCTCTCATGTACTCTCTCTCTCTCTCATTCTCGCTCTCTCAAATAAATAAATAAATCTTAAAAAAAAATGGTTAGGATGAGTGATTTTATATATAGAGAGAGAGAGAGAGAGAGAGATCTCATACACACATATCATAACTCTTATGTTATCATTTTCGTAGGTCTGATTTTGTTACTCTCTTTGTCTTCTTTGTTTGGCATGTTTACCATTAATCTTCTCTGAACTCTACCCAAACCCTGTGTGAATTTTCTCCTCTCCCAGGAGCCAGGCTGTAAGGGTAAAGCTTACCCCAGGAGATCTGCTGATTAGGTTTCCATTGGGAAAAGGCCATCTCTCCTTGGGGGAAGCTGCCACCTCTGCATTGATGGCAGGATTTGCTTAGAGGAAGATTTTAAAGAGGCTGGACCAATTGAAACCCTCAGAACAATCCTATGTTAATTTTTTTCACACTGCAAAATTAATATTAAACAATCAACATTGCCTGTTTGAAGTTTTAGCAATATTATTCTCTCCAAAAAAATTGAAGATAATATGTCATTAACAGGGCTCCCACACACCCTGTTTGATCATTCTAAAATAGCATTTCTTAAAGTCTGTTAAATCCTTTTAAGGAAAAATAGTTAATTTTCCCAAGATTGAGGTAAATTATTATCTTATGTTTTGCTTAATGTAAAATAAAATTGCCTTCTTCATAAGTTCTTATTCAACTATGAAACTCAAACACACCTATAAATGAACTTTATTTGAAACAACAAAACCAATTAAATTCAAATGTCCTACTACTTAGCATGTAAAATAAATAGTATTGCTTTATTGAAACTAAATTATCACTCACAAAAAATGTGGTTCTGGCTGATACAGTACATTTTATTTAGGTTGGACATGCCCATTCCATTCTGACTGGAGAGAAGTAATGATTCAATTTTTCCTTCCCTTGCCTGTAGAATATTCTGAAAGTCTGTTGTATAGTGTACCATGATGGTTTTTGGCCTACATCTTGTGTGAATGCATTTTTTATTGTATAATTTTCACTCTGTTCTCTTCTTATTAGCCCACAACAGATAAACTAATTGTCTGAGGTGTCAAAATTATTCTAAATGCAATTCCAAACAAAATGACAAATAATGTAGCATTGCTCAGTTATAATTTGTTCACATAAACCAATAGATGCTTTTTATTATTTTTATTGGATTTTTTTCCCAATTTAAGAAATTTAATTCATGTTAAGCATTCTCGGACTCTGAAAAATTGATCAGTAGGTACACAAGAATCTGGGACCCTCATTTAAGAGATGGTTAAACATCAAAACTTAAATAAGAATTCAGTAAATGATTAATTGGGGGGTTAAGTTAGTAAATATAATACTGAGCATGGATTATTTCTAAATTTGTGTAAATACCATGAACAAGACCTTTCATGTTAATTTTTCATACTTTCAAAAAGTTGTGTTAAGCAACCAATCTGAGTAAAGGTCAAGGAGAGGAGCATTACATTCAGAGATTGCAACAATGATAGAGAGAGAGTCCTTGACTTGGGAAACTTTACATAGCCAGGGAGATAAGGCATGTGTACCAGCACAATTCCATGCCAGATGTACCAAATGCCATAGGAGAGATTATATTTTGTGTCAATGCCAGCAGGGAAATGCAGGAATGATCCATAAAATACATGGGTTTTATGTATGTCCCATTTTCTGCAGTGTTTGCTGTACCTCTCCATTACACTGAATTTCCTATGAAACACTGAGGTTCTAGAAGTGCTAAAAATCATTTTATTGGTTTTTTAAATGTCTGAATTTCATTGCAAATTAATATATGCAAGTGAGGTAAGTTATCTATTACACTAGCTAACTTTATAAGATGTATAGGTAGGTAGGTAGATGATAGAGATGATAGATGATAGATGGATGGATAGATGATAGATAGATAGATGATAGATAGATAGATAATAGATAGGTACATACATACATGCATGGATATATATATAGTATTGCTCAGTTGTGGTCAGTTGCTTGTTTCATAGTCTCAAAACATATTCAAGACTAGCAGTTTTGTACTTTAGGTAGACAGCAGATCTGAGAGTGAATATGTTGCCTTAGTTCATACCTTTAGAAAAGTTCATATTTTTCCATTGATCATTCTCACATGACTGTTAGAGAAGTTTATGGTTGTTTTCTCATTATTCCTTCTGCTGTTTTCCTGCTTGGGAGAAAGAACAGCATAATAGTTAGGAAACTGGGGTTCTAATCTCAGTTTGCCTCCATCAGCTGCGTGCACTTGAGCAAATCTCATAACCTAGCCTTTACATCCTCGTCTACAAAATGAGAGGATTTAGATATATAGTCAAGTAGCTATTTAAAAAGTCAGTTATCTGGCATCTCACAGACTGGTCATTTTAATGATGAACCTCCCCCCACTTTTTAATGAAATGATTACACTGACTAGGTAAGTGTATATCATATGGCCTTAAAGATCCTTAAAACATCTGCTATCTAGAAAAGCAGTAGCTCTTTAGAAAGAGGCCATCTGATATATCATTTCCGTGTATTTCATTCAAATTTTCTCTTCCCAGGTCTTTCTTAATTGGTCTTGTTCACATTGATCCTGGATAATGCTGTTTGATCACAGATTCACATTTTGAGGCATCTTCTTTAGGTTTTAAATTATGGTATTTCTGCAAATCAGCACAGAAACATATTGTAAGGAAACTTTTCTAGAAAACTACAAAACATTTTATATTAAATCCAAAATGAATCTTTTCTTTTCTGAATTTGTTTTACTTGGTACAAAATTTTTAATTGTTTCTGTTTGTATAAACAGCTTTTTAAAAATAAACTGCCATACAAATTATTTTTCTTTCATTCCGTGTTCATTTTGCCTAGCTCCCAGAATGCCAGTCCCTTTTATTTCCTCTTTTTTTTTTCTTTTTTTCTTCTTTTCTGTTTTTGGTTACAATATATGTATTTGTGTTTTAGCTGCAATTTAGTAAATTCTATTGTACTTTTTTGGGGGAAGACAGAAAAGAAAATTCTAGTCAACTATATTGTTTCATTACTTTTCCTCTTTGCTACCTGTTTTGGACATCTCACTCTTTTATTTTCTTTTGTTACTATTTATTACAGAGGAAGTGTCTGCAAGGATAGTTCAAGTAGTCACGGCTGAGGCTGTAGCGGTCCTGAAAGGTGAACAAGAGAAAGAAGCTCAACAGAAAGATCAGCCTGCAGCTCTGCCTTTAGGTAAATGTTCAAGAGCTGTATCTGCTTGCACCCTGATTGCAGGACCAAGTCTTCATGGTCAAAGAGAGGCCCTATCTCATACTTCATCCTTACATGGAACATTCATCAGACACCTCTGTTGGGAGACCCTGGCACCTATTTTCACCTTTTTTGACAGGCTCATTTGTAGTATTTGGACAGTCTTCACAGTGATAAGCTTATAGTTAGACTTTACCCCTAAATTTCTCTTAAATTTTCATTTCCAGACCTCTAGAGATATTTATTACAAAAATAAAGCCAATGCATATTGATGTCATGGCACCCACTTGTAAAGAAAAAGTGTTAATACTTCAATTAGAAATAAGTATTTCCCTTTGTGGGTTTTGGGGAATGCTTGTCTCGTTTGTTTGGGTCCCTCTGAACCAACTACAGAAAACCTATAGTCGGGGCTTTGTTAGAATCATGAGGGACTTTGTAGCCCATATAATGTACTAGCCTTCACTTGGTCTGTTTAAGGGCACTGAGATAGCATTTCTCTCTCTCTCGGTCACAAGTCAGATACCCTCCAGGGCCAAACAGGTAATATAATTGTGCTTGCTGAAGAAAACACTCCTAACCAAAGGCTTGCTGCCCTTCCTTTAGATAGATGATAGATGATTGATAGATAGATGATAGATTAGATAGGTAGGTAGGTAGATAGATAGATAGATAGATAGATAGATAGATAGATAGATAGATAGATAGATAGAAGATAGATAGATGTGGTGTATATACAGGCAGAGACAAGAAAGGAAACTCTCTTAGGTTCAACATATGTCTATTTTATAGGTATATTTAACTAATCCATAGAAAAGTATGGTTTTTAAAGTCTAAAAAAAGAGTACATATCCAATTTTGTCTCAAACAGTCTAGTACCCTTAATATTTGATTTTCTGGTCAGTACTCCTTTAAGCAATTTAAACACCTAAAAAAATTAAGCAATAAAAATTCTGTTCTCCCAGGATAATAAATACTCATTATTTGCAGTAAAATGTTCTTTGATTATAAAGGTTTATTTTTCTCTTTAAACAGGGGGAAAATTATCTTATTCAAAACATTAACCTTCAGTTTGTGGTTCACTTCTATACCTTAAATAAAAAACACCCCCTTTCTTAAATAGAAACCCACAGGGTCAAGGAACTAAGAAGTCACCTGTCATCCCAAAGCTGCTTTTTGAGAGTGAAAAACACATGCTCTGTAAAATAGATTTTCCTGCTGGCCTTGATGATAAATACTTCCTTTTTGCAGTTCCTTACCTTCATATGAGTGGTCAAGAAAAAAGAGTTAACTGTGGATGAATGACATCGTTTAGAACTTTTGTCTTTGGTTCTCATGTATAATGCCAAGGCCAGAATATTACTCGGCTCCCACAAGTACATATTGTCTGTTTGAAGGTTGCCTTAGGCTGTGACAGCTTCATTTTTCTTTTCTGAGAATACATACAGAAGATGCATTTTGACATTAGACTCAGTGGACAAAACGTTGTTTAAAAAATACATCACCTATAATACTGTGACTGATGAAGGTTACGTTTGTTTCCAGACCAAGAAGTTGAACAATATAGAGTTCTGATATTTTTTTCAGTCAGTCAAGCTAAATCCAAACTACAATGCTTGACTGTGTGTTTGAATATAGTAGATTAGGGCCAGAATAAAATAGTTTATTAATTGAACAAGCAGACACAATTAATGGGATTAATGATACCTTAGCAGGCATCTTTAATCCATTTTTATAGGGAAGACAAAATGACTTTTTTTTTAATATTAAATGCTTTTCTTTCCTTTTAGGTTTTTTAAACTATGTGAATCAGGTAATGGAACAGAAAATAAGTCAAGTGCAGCTTACTAGTGAATCTTTTCCTGAATTTCATAGAGAGACCTTTTTACAGATGGCAGAGCTGTTACACATCTAATGGCCTAACAGGATTAACTGTATCTCATTTTTCCACTATTTGATCTTTAGCAGCTGAAGAAACAGCTAATCTGCCTCCTTCTCCACCTCCATCACCAGCCTCAGAACAGACCATCACAGTGGAAGAAGGTAAGACCTAGTGGACTTTTTGAGGTTTGTCTTCTGATAAAGGGTAAATTAGCATCAGTCCATAGCAGTGGACTTCAGTGTGGGTTAGTATGTGACCCAGCTTGAGAGCTGTCTGTTTCAAACAGTCCAGAAGACACAGACTTCACATAAATGTATAGTCATTTATCTATACAAAATCAGAAGTAGGAGGAATATGATAAATAAAAAAGGAAAAATCTGCTTGATCCAGGAGAAGATAACTTTGTGTTTAAATTGCTAGAATAGCTACAGAGAAGCAGTTCACTTAATTAATATAAAATGTTTTGACACAGAAGATACAATCCTATCTTATAAGTGACTGAACAAAAGTAAATTTATTGATGAAATCATAAGGAAATGTTGTCAGGAATTGTCTCTGTTTTGCTCATTATTGTGTTGCCAGGGGCTTCCCTAGGGCCTGACCCATAGCAAACTGTCAATAAATATTAATGAATAAGTGAAGAAGTCAGTGTATGACTCTGATATTGAGAGCAGTGAACTAGAAGCTGAGATCATGGCTTCTTCCCTGCTGAGACCTGTTATTGTCATGAGTATATTTATGCATTTAGTCAACACAGAATGCTATGTCAGCTTTTCAGTTCTCGTTTAATAAAACAGAGGGATGCCTTTGAAGAATATTCATTCAGAATCTGAGCTGAAAGGCACTGTTTAAAAGCAAACTATTACTGGTTTTCTGACTTAAGTCAGTTAACTTTTATGTATTGTTTGAGGTACAGAAGGCAGAGAAGAGCTATAGCTAAAGTGTTGTTTCAATATAACTTAGTTTTCATATACTAAAATCAGAATTTTAATACTATTCCATATTATTCATTTATTTTTTCATTTTTCCATTTGTTGTCCCTTTTAGCAATTATTTTACTGTTAAAAATTGAAAAGCATCACAAAAGACTCACTGTCTTTTTATAATTTGTGATTAGTTTCATTTAAAATATTCTTTGACTTCCTAAATACAGATTTTCCTAAATTACAGAACTATGAACTCTCAGTAAACATAATTTACTTTTGTCACAGATTTATAAACCTAAACTTCTTTTAGTGAGCTTTTTCTTTCTTAAGTTGAAGCTTTTTTTCTAATTTACTGCCTGAAATAATGTTAGCTGAACTAAATTATTCTGAAAAATAAAAGAAAATTTGGGGACTATAATCAGTGGCAATTATGATTATTAGTTAATTTCCTGAAAATGTGATTTGATCTTTTAGTTTACAGATTTGAAAGATTTTTTGCCTTCATCCATTCATTGGCACATATTTATGGAGCACCTACAGTGCGCTCTTTAAATTCTAGCTATACACTCGTGAACAAAACAGACATGATCCCTGCTTGTAAGGAACACACAGTCTGGTGGAGAACAGAAAGCCAGTAAAGAAGCTTACCAATAATTTCAACTTGCATTAGCCCTAGGAAGGAAAAGAACAGAGAACTTGAAGATAGACCAAGGGAAATCTTAATTTTGGGGGTGGTGAGGAGACAGGTAAGGAGCTGAGCTCAGAAGCATGAGGAAGAGTTGGTCAAGCAAAGATGGAGGGAAAGGGCTTTGGGACAGAAAGACCAGGACGTGCAAGGGACTCACGTGAGCAAGAATATGAAGTTTTCTAGGAACTGAAGACATCCCATGGCTCCTGGGAAGTGAGAAAGGGGTAGAGTAGTGAAGGGGTTTAAGAGTCAGCAGTATGCGCCTTGGTTCAGGAGTCTCGATTTCACCTGGAAAGCAGTGGAAAGCCTTCCATGACAGCTGTACATCCCTCCGGTCATTGAAAATGTCTCTAAACCCCCACTTCAAGCCTTTCAGAGAATCTTCTTAACCCAAGATGTTCACTGGGTACGGCGTTCACTCCAGAGTCAGCTGGAGGTCAAGTAACTTACCCTTCTCGCTCTTATATGGGAGTTGGAGCAGAAGGAGCAGTAGGGTCTGCCCATCCACCTGGGAATTCACCCAGTCTGCTTTCCTGGCAGGTGATATCATGGATATAATGAAAATACAAATAAACCATAGAATCATTTTCACATTTTGGTACACTTTCCAGAATAACTGTTTCCTTATGTCAGGGGATTGCTTTCCCCATGTTGTTTGAGTATGGGGAAAATTTCAACTTACTTCCTATTGAAGATGATTGAAGATATTTTATTCTTAACATTTTTCAAACCAAACTTGTATTTTTATTGAATTACTATTTTTCATGTTTTCAGAAGAAAGCATTAAACTATACGAAGGCCTAATGATTTGCTTTTAAAAGGATAACCATTTTTTTACTTATATGAAAAAAGTATGTATTTTATAAACTCTACCTCATTAATTTAAAAGACCAAGTAATATTATTACCTTACATATGTGAAAGACATGAGTCTAGATAATCATACTAGCCCCTGTCTTATTTTAGCCCACTCTTAAAGCATGTACAAAAATTTTTTTTAAGTTTTATTTATCATAAAATAAATTAGTGAAAAGTCACAAGACAGGATTCAACTCTTCAGTTTTTCAAACCAATTGGTTTACAAAGACCTAGGAAAAATTCTATTAATGTATAGCTCATACAGGTTGAGTGGGAAAGGAACATGTAGGTTTTTCATCTAGGAGATTTTTTTTTACCCACTTCAACACATCCTCAAAGAAACTTTAAAGGCACATGACTGCCAATCCATTTATACAAATGTAAGACAGCTCTTGGATTAAATTGAGTAATTCAATGATTTTGAGGATATGATTACTTTTTATTAATTATCAAATATTTTTAAAAGCTGTTCTTTCCCAAAGGGGAAGCATGAATGCTTCCACCAAAGATAATTTGAGATGTTAATTACTGTAAGTTCTGAATATTCATTTGTTATAATTGATATAATATTAATAATTCCCAAGTTGTATGCTTATTCTGGGAAACAAAGAGATTTTGATGGAAAAAATAAACAAGTAGCACACTTAAAAGGAAACTCAGGTACAACGCATCAATCCCGCACTAGGTGTGATGTTTGCAAATTAATCTCCTGTTTCTTTTTGGCCTAACCATAATAGTTGTCATTTGGACTGAACTGTTAGGATTTGGAAGCCGTGCAAGAGCAATGGAATCATCTGAAAATAGAACGAGGAAACTTTCTGCCCTCTTAGGTTTGCTCCAGAATCCTAGGGTGATTTTTCCTGGGTCAGCGATGTCACTAATCTGAAAGCATTTTCCCCTCCATATCCTTCTGGGCAGCAAACACAGTTGGCAAACTAAGTCCTCAGTCAAAAGCCTGCAGCATGGAAAGGGCTTAGAGAGAGTGGAGAACAATGTAAGCAGAGCCAGTTGCCCCAGACAGTGGGGCAGAAGCTGTGATGCCAAGGCAGGCAAAAATCACTGAGTCCCCCAGAGACTCCGTCTTTCATAAAAGTGACTGCTCATTTGTACCAAAGGGGGTTGACAGACCAAGGCTGGGTTTTATGTGGCAGATCTTACTTTAACTCAAAATTAATTTTCAAATGCTTTTTTTAAAAAAATCATGTAAAATAAGTTAGGGAAAATGTATTCCTCCACCAAAATCAGGTAAGCTTCATTTTTAAAGATTATCATTATGCAGTAGAACTATGTAAAAGTCTAAGGTTCATAAGGCAGCCCTATCCTTTAAAATATCACATTATTAAATAGAATATTTCGTGGTGAAAGCAGAGTCCACCAAAGCATGTGTACTTACAGTAAAAGGACGACATTCAATCCTGACCTTAAAACAACAAAACTAACTTATGAAATGAATTCACTTTTTGCAAATCTCTCAAGTCTAAATTTGATGTCTCCAATGAAGGGAAAGCAGAGGTACATGACAATTTGCCTGAGTATATTGAAGACAAAGATGATAACACGCGTGGAGTCCAGCATTGTGCTCAGCACTTTCTCAGATCTCTCCTCATTTAATCCTCCCGGCAGCCCATAGAGGTAGATAATACTCACTTCCACTTCTTGCCCCTGGATGTCGTGGCCAGTAATCCAGAATTCCAGTCCAAATTTCAGTCCTTGCAATCACAGCCCCACTGTGTCTCTAAAGCCATCTCTTATCTAGGTTCTTAATGTGGGGCCAAGAAAGGGAAATGATCTTCCAATGAGAGTTTTTTTGTTGTTCAAGGTACTAGACCAATTTCCTTTTTTTTGAAAGCATACCCAAATAAAGAACTCATTACTTATAACTGGTATGTATCCCACCTCCACTGGGATGCCATACATGATTCCATAGCAAATAGGATCTATTTCTTCTGTCATTATTTTGGAACCAAGCACACTGTTTGGTCTTAGCGAGCTACGGTCCTCTTAGTAGAACTTCCTTAGCACATCGCTGGAACTTGCAGATGGACTTCAGGCTCATAGGTCCCAAACAGAGACATGGAGCACACACAGCTCATAGTACCAAGACTGGGTTTTGCCGTACATTCTTTTTGAAGTTGCTTGGCTCAGTGCCATACAAATACTACAAAGAAGCTCCTTTCCACCGTAGCCCTTAAAGTTTTTTGCTCTTTTTGTTGTCCTCTGTTTAGAGTAAACATTTTCAGAATAGAAAATACTGTTTCTTTGAAATGTTACACATCTGAAGCAAGACTCTGCTGTTTTCACATGTTGGCACTTTCAAAAATGAGCAATGGCAACAAGAAAGAGAAAGTCAAAATCTTCAAAAGGTCCAAACATCCAAGGAGTATTGCCTTTAAACTCCCAGCTTTCAGCTTCAGATTCTTTAGTTTTATACTGCAGTCAGCTCTACTCCCCAGAAGATGTTAACTATGCCATTTTCACGGACTGATTGTCCATGCAATCTGTTGAGCCTACTGGAAGTTTTAGGAGTAACTTGCATACGTGCATATGCGTTTAGGGCCTTAAGGAGTCCTGGGGGAAATATGAATGGCTAGGACACGTGACAAACCCAGGGCTTATGATTCAGCCAGTGTTGTAGACCAGATCTCAGCCAATTATCTGCTCAGCTGAGAAATCGTGCCGAGTTGGAACTAAGAATATCGAATGTAATTTTAGGCTTCTGCTATCCCATGATATAATGAGCAGCATGGCTGAAAAAGTTCTGAGCACCCATCCAGAAAAAAATAACACTGAACAATCAGTAAACAATGTGCTCAAAAGATTAAAAGTATTCCCTCTACAGAATATTATTTTAGTATCTTTATGATTTCAAATTTATTTCTGGTTGTCAGCACTTGGTTGCTGAAAATAAGATACTGCCCTAACCATACAGTGCATTTTCAAATAAATGCTTTAATCTGGCTGCTTATATGTTGATCGAAATAAAATTTAGATACACAGACTTTCAAAAAATTTTAATAACCCTTATTATTGAAAGATGAAATTTAAAAATTATTTCTCTATATAAGTAAATTAATAGTGATTAGCAAATTCAGTAACCTGTCATGTAGGCCTGAGATGGATTGTCTGTACCACATCAGAAGCCAAATAGTGTTTGTTTCCATCATCCTTAAAGCTCATTGAAATATACCAGAATCCAAGTGCTAAGCAGACTGACCTACACTTGCGTACCTAAGGAAATATATTTAAATAAGGCAGATTTCTAAGCCAAGACACTGGAAAGGACAGAAGTGAGAGCAGTTACTTTCGCATTTCAGTGAGGAATATGCAATGAGGGTTTGAAATAGAAGAACAGCCAAGAGCCAGAAGTGTAAACGAAACCACATAGAATAAAGTCTTGGTGAATCTGAAGCCAGCTCTGTAGAAATCATTGTCAGCTAATGGTATCTCTTTTAAGCTTTCAGAAGAAAAAGAAAAGAAAATCAGTTTATATTTTTAGGGACTTTCTTAAAGCCATGAGAACCCATGTTCGAAAGGATCCCCGTAGGAGTTAGCACCCAAAAAGAAGGAGCTAGGCTACTGTGCTCTCCTTAGCAGGGCAGGGAAGAGGAATAACACATTGTAGATTTTTCTTGACAGGCCTGGAATTAAAAATGGCTTTCTGGTAAAAGTCATTACAAAAAATTAAATTAACCAAAATGCTAACTATTGAGCATCCTAGGTAATTAAGGTTGTTCTTCAAACAGGGCTCTTTTCCCCTATAATTGTATAGCATCAGGTCCTAACACCTTTCTTCTTCTTCTTTTTTTTAAAGATTTTATTTATTTGACACAGACAGACATAGCAAGAGAGGGAACACAAGCAGGGGGAGTGGGAGAGGGAGAAGCAGGCTTCCCGCCGAGCAGGGAGCCCGATGCGGGGCTCGATCCCAGGACCCTGGGATCATGACCCGAGCCGAAGGCAGACGCTTAACGACTGAGCCACCCAGGCGCCCCACACCTTTCTTCTTCTTTAACTTATAAATACATTGACAGAAGCATGAAAAGAATCTACTTGAAAGGATTTCTTCCAAATAACACATCTGTATTGCAATGCTTTGTTTCTATTGCAGTGTTTCTATTGCAAACATCTCTTGTTTGAGGGGAATGTATAGATAATTTCTATTATTCAGTAAGGGGTGTGAGTGCCTTTGATTTATTCAAATCAATGCCAAGGTTACCTAAGGGCTAGTGTAAAGTCAGTGGCTACTGAACCATGAAGCATTCACTGCCTCCATCCTCCATCACCTTGATCTTGCTAACTCCCCTCCATCCCGCTGTGCTATTTCTGTGGCTCATGTGTCCTTGAGCAGGTGTTTGTCTCATCCAGGTGATCTTGTGTCTGTCTTGTCCAGTTCTCCCTGCAGGTTCTTCCTGTGTGTCTGTTTGTAGATGAAGGGGCTGAGGATCAAGTGGGTCCTCTACACAGCTTCCCCAGCCACAAACATGCCACCAGCGGGGAGAGGCGTAGACTCCTAGCCCCCTCCATCTCGGTGTCTGTGCCTAATGATGACCCTTCCAATTCCGATGAGGAGTACTATGAGCATCCTTTGTTCCGCTCACAATGGCCTACCTCTAGTTTGCTCCCCAGTGTCCCAGTGCAGAGTGCAGAGGCCCACTTAGGCCAGGAGAAAGATGAACCAAGCATGGTCCCCTTTTGCTCCTCCCCCCAGCCTGCAGCTTTGACCACATGCATCATTCTAAGTGTACCTTCAGCTGTGGGGTGGGAGGGAAAGGAGCCTGTTTTTTCCATATGAAAGTGAAGTCCCTATGTAGTTTATATGTCTAGCCAACTACCTTGTCCACAAGAAGCCTTATTTCGGGCATAGGAGTATTTTCTTTTTCTGTATCATTGCTTCTGAAAAGAAAGCCAAAAAAGGGGTGGGAGTGGGGGGAGGGAGCAAAAAAGTTCAGTTAAAGTACGACTCCTTTCTGCTCCCTGTAAATAAATCAGAGGGGGAAGAATACATCCTCTACTCAAACTGAATAAGAGGACCCTGTATATAATTTTTTTTCCTCCTTGGATATAGACTATTACTAGGACCAGACTTAAATAGAATTAGCCTTCTTTTTAGTGCCATGTCAATACGGTGGGCTCCTTAAAAGAGAAAGATCATGAATCTGTATAGGGCAGAACACATGTTACAGAATGAATGTATTTCTCCAAATAATTTAATCATCTACAAAAACTACAGAGGGTCCCCCCAAGTGACTAAATATTGGCTCACATGAGCAGACCTGGGCTAAAGTGAAGGAAATGATCCAAAGCCTTTGTCATTCCACCTTCATAAAGCTAGCAGACCCTAGTGTATAACTGGCCATGATGAGGGCGGTGGGCTGAAATTTGTCTCGTTCTAACTAGGTAGTTTTGTAAAGGAAAGCAAAATTAGAGCTAAAACATGTTTTGCATAGGTGAAGAACTTACTCTCAAATAGGGAAAAATGTGCATGAAGAGTTTATTTCCATACGGGACAGTATTTAATGAAAGGGCAGATAGTTCCAAGGCAATGGGGAAGAAACTCATAGTTTACCAACTACATTCATGATAATAAATTTCTTCTAGTGTCCATTGGAAAACAAAGAGCACCAATGGTTCAGACACTCTAATAGAGAAATATAACCCATATGGAGTAAAAGTAAGTTCTAAGAGTGTGAACTTACAACAGTTAAGAAAAATCTGTGAAATTTTGAGCGAGAAACAGGTATAGTGGAAATAGACCTGATTTATACAAAATGAGGAAATGGAAAGCCAAAAGGTTGCATGGATTTGGAGAACATGTTGATTAAATTGATTAGACTTTACCCAAGAAGGTGACATTAGCAAAGCAGCTATAGTAAAAGTCTCTTATCTGTAATCAAAATCTCTAATTCTGTGACGTTATAAAAATGCCTTGATAATAATTTGGAATCTGAATTTTTTAAATGTTGCTTACATAATTAAATAACAAAAATGAAAGTCCCTGAGTGCTAAATGGGAGGAAATAGATGAAGTAGTTCTCCCCTCCCCCACCCCCTGCCCAGGGGTTTTAATATTTCTCAAAAAAGAAAATTGCTTTCCTTTCCATCTGTAGTCTTTCTCACCGGGCCATTTAAACAATGTTGCCTAAGAATTTCACCCGAATCTTTCATTTGTGGAACTATAAAACAGCTTACACTTCCCCTGTAATTTCTCAAGCAATAAAATGGGACTCATTGTACTGGCATTTGAAAGTGCAAATGAGAAGCAAATGAACACAATAAATCATGGCCTTCATAGGTGTGCTTTTTTACATTTTAATTGTAAACATTTTTCCATGTGATATACATCTTTTGGGAAGATATTTTGGCAGTTTGATTGTCGTTCAGTTACCTTGGTGGTTTGGTTTTGAATTGCAGAAACAAGACTTTACAGGTAATGTGCACATTGTCTTATTCAGGATCAAGGGCAACTATACATGAACTACATTATTGGTATTACAAGGGTGTAAGCAATATGGTAACAGTTGTATCCCCAAGGTGGACTTTTCTAAATGCTAAGATTCCATTTTACCTGGGCCTTGCTTTTCAAAATAGTTTGCTTACTCCTTGAAATTTTTTACATTCTCCCATATCATATAATGCAAGGAAGGTAAAATAAATTGAGTTAGGAAGTCTTTTGCCTTAAAAATATTGCATAAATTGTATTAAAATGTAATTTAATACTTTAAATACTTGAGACTTTGGCCTTTACATACTAAATAAGATAGTGTTGATGGATTCCGTGATAAAGCTGTTAGGGGAGTTGATGGTTATTATGTTGAGGCCGGGTGTTTTTTATTCCCCAAGATTCTTTACTGAAGTTTGCATGTTTTTAATAAAGTAATCAGAAATTCGTATGTAGGGGCTTACTGCATTGGAGAAAGCAGCCCCTGTCTAGCAAACGTAAAGATTTTTTTAGTCCATCAATGCATCTGTCTTTTCATAACCATCTGTTATCCAAAAGCACCATCTCTTCTTTCCAGCAAGCTCCCTACATGTGTGCAACTTACTGCCATTTCCACTAAGGGGAATAGAGCAATAAGACCCTTTCAGCTCTCAAGTTTTCAAATAAATAGCCTTTTAACGAGACTTTAAAAGGCATCATTATTAGCAGATTATATATATATAGTCATTGCCCAAGCAATATATAATGCACGTTGCATTCGAATATTAATCTGCTCATCCAAATGGTAAAATAAGGTTCTGGCGAGGTTGATGTAATGGAGCTGAAAGTGTTCCATGAGTAATATTTCTGCCATTGTGTGTATTCTGTGGTCATGATGTCAACATCTTTTTCATCCCTAAGAAGAAGAAACGCTAGAGGGAACAGTGGCTGAGGAAGAGACACCTGCCACTCTTCCTGGGAAAGAGTGCAGGGCTGCCAAGGCCTCAGACCAACCCCAGGGCCTCAGTGAGGGCCACACGGAGTCTAGTGCGGAGGCCCACATAGCTCCTGAAGAGAGTGCCCCAGCAGGGGCCCTGCAGGAGAAAAGTGTAAAAGAGGTCACCGAGGTGTCTCCAGAAGTAACAGTCCCTTCCTCTGCCAGGGAAGGTGTGTCTTTCCTAGGATTTGCATGTGTTTTGTTGCAAATGATCTCTCCAGCAGCTTACGGACCTGATGCCTTTCCAATGCTATTCCATGGCTTGGTCTTCTCATGATCCCGAGACTGATGTTGTAGGTTTAATGAGCAGAGTGTGGCTTGCACAGTTGCTGTGTGGCAGCTAGGTTTTCCACTGCTGCAGCTGATTCTTGGTCTTACTTTGCCATGATACAATATGCTTTGCAGCCAGGCTGACGATGCTGTGTGAGCTTTTTGTCCGCCCGCCCCGCCCCCCATCTCCAAGTGTTTGCCAGCCACATTGCTAATACATGTATATTTTTATTTTTATTTTTGGGACGGCGATTCATATGCTTTTCTTTCAAACCGTAGAGTTGGATTTTGGCACATAGAGGCTTAAATGGTAGAATTGTTTTTGTTTGCAACTGCAGTGTGCTATATTTTTTATGCTTCGATGAATACTGGTTTGGTTTCCTTAAAAGCTCCTGCCGATGCTTCTCATACCATTTCCTCTCCATGGCAGCCAACGTCTTTGACCATCACCATATCTCTTGAGTTTTCATTCATCTAACCTCTATTAGAAGTTCATAAAGTATTTCTTTTCTATTGTTACAACAGGACACACAAGTACATAAGGTATTGATGATCCATACGCTTGCTCTTCGAGCGATGACTGAGTTTTATTATTTTTCCCCAAATCTTTTCCAGATAGTTACATTTAGCCCTAATGACCACAATGAAATACCTGTGACCTTAGAACACAAGTGAGACTCTGAAACCTTTCCGGTTGGTGAACAAACGAAAATAAAGAAAGAGCCATTTAATGTCTGTGAAGCATCTCTAAAGCCACTACTTAGTGCCTCACTGTCTGTCATATTCCAGGGAATGAGGTCATTACCAGGGAGAGAAAGATATGATAATAATTGGCTCTTTTTAAAATTTTTATTCACATGACATCCCAGTATTTTTTGTTAAGATTTTATTTATTTATTTGACATCCCAGGATTAATAATATAATTCAGATTTTCTTAACATCTGTCCTAAGGTTAACTAACGATTAGGAATTAAAAATTTTGAATTTGTGATAGAAACCACCTTGTCATATCATTTAAAGTTAATAGCAAATATTTATTTATATTCCTGAAATTTAATCTCAGAAGACGCCTTAAAAATTATGTCAGTAACTTCTTAATGTTCAAAAACTTGGTCCTGGCATTTATAAATCAATTAACTTGATTTTAACATAATACTTATTATGAATGAATTGCCCTTCCACCCATGGCCTGCCAGTTCATTTTTAAATGAGAACACAAGTGAAAAAGTTCAGTAGACATTCATCCGTTTTTCATATTTAGCCCTTAATGTATTTTTGTACCCTAATATTACTGACTTATTCAATATTCTTTAATTTATCATTTTTGTCTGCAAAAGGCACATGAAATTTTCTACTACAATACACATTACATGGTATTTAGGAGAGCCCAAACAAAGGAGAAAAGAGTATTCAAAATACACAATTCCTGTATGCATTAATTCGCAACGGGAATCCCTTTCCGCAGTAGTACAAATATATCTCAGTCCTGACATTTTCATATTGATTTTTAAATGGGTAGCATGCTTGCATGTTCCATAGTTTTGTTTTGTTTTCTTACCCTACCATTCATTTGTCATTTCAAAATATAATTTTAAGCTTACTGCCTGAAAGCACTTGCCTATTATTTGTTTAAAAATCAACCCAATTACTTCAGGTTTACTTCCAGCCTTGAAGATGGAGTTCCATGATCAACAGGACTTGACTCCCTCTCCAGCTGAGCCATTAGACAAGAAGGACAAGGAGTCAGAGAAACAAAGCAAGCCTGGTGAAGACCTTAAACATGCTGCCTTAGTTTCTCAGCCTGAGACAACTAAAATTTCCCCTGACAAAAAGGACATGCAAGGCCCAGAGGAAGAAAAAGCACCTCCCACTCTGTTTGGGCATACTCTTGGTGCCGGGCTAGAAGACACGAAACAGAAGATAGAACCAAGCCCCGTGGTGCCTGGTATTGGCCTCTCTGCAGAGCCCCCAGCTCCAAAAGAGCAAAAGGACTGGTTCATCGAAATGCCAACGGAAGCCAAAAAGGATGAGTGGGGTTTAGCTGCTCCCATCTCGCCTGGCCCTCTAACCCCCATGAAGGGAAAAGATGTCCTTGAGGATATCCCCAAATGGGAGGGGAAACAGTTTGATTCTCCCATGCCCAGTCCCTTTCAGGCTGGCAGCTTCACTCTTCCTTTAGATGTCATGAAGAATGAAATAGTTGCAGAAGCATCGCCCTTTGCCCCTGCCCTATTACAACCAGATGACAAAAAATCTCTGGAAGAAACCAGTGGCCCAGCAACTGCCAAAGATAGTTTTAAAGCTGAAGAGCCCCATGAGGATAAACCTGACAAAATGGCAGAAGCGCCAGCCCCAGAGGCATTCACCTTACCCAAAGATGCCCACATTCCGACCGTGGAAGAATGTGTCCCAGAGAAAGTTTTGGGAGAGGAGAAAGGGGCAATAAAGCAAGAGAGTGCACAGAAAAAAGAGCAGGAGGTGACACTTACTGAAAAGGAATCTCCACTAAAGCTTGAAGAAAAGACAACCATTTCTGACAAAGAAGCCGTGCCAAAAGAGAGTGAGCCCCCGAAACTGACAGATGGAGAAACAGGCATAATTCAGCCCTGCATGGAGCACACCCTCTCAAAAGAAGAGCAGAAAGTCCAAGAGCCTACCACAGAGCCATTAAAACAGGACTCATTCCCTGTCAGTGTGGAACAAGCAGTGACAGACTCAGCTGTGATCTCTAAGACACTGGGGAAAGTCATGACCGAACCAATGGCAGTAAGTGAAAAGAGTGCAGTCCAGGACCTCTTTGAAGAAAAAGTTGCAGACAAAGATATTAAGATGGAAGGGGTTGGGCCTGCAACATCAGCGGAGCTTGACATGCCGTTTTACGAAGATAAGTCAGGAATGTCCAAGTATTTTGAAACATCCGCCTTGAAAGAAGAAGTGACAAAAAGCATCCAGCCAGGCAGTGATTACTATGAACTCAGTGACACCAGAGAAAGTGTCCAAGAGTCTTTTGACACCCTATCTCCTGTGTGTAAAAATGGAGACAAGGGACTTGAGGCGGGTAAAGAACCCCAGCCCAGTGCTCCAGCACAAGAAACAGGGTACAGCACTCTTGCACAGAGTTATCCGTCTGATTTACCTGAAGAACCTAGTTCTCCTCAAGAAAGAATGTTTACTATTGACCCAAAAGTGTATGGGGAGAAGCGGGATCTCCACAGTAAGAATAAGGATGACTTGACGCTAAGCAGGAGTTTAGGACTTGGTGGGAGGTCTGCAATAGAACAGCGAAGCATGTCAATCAATTTGCCCATGTCTTGCCTGGATTCCATAGCCCTTGGATTTAACTTTGGTCGGGGACATGATCTCTCTCCTCTGGCTTCTGATATTCTAACCAACACTAGTGGAAGTATGGATGAAGGGGATGATTACCTTCCAGCCACAACACCTGCACTGGAGAAAGCCCCCTCTTTCCCAGTAGAAAGCAAAGAGGAAGACCAGACAGAGGGAGGAAAAGCTGCCGGAGAGGAAAGTACTCAAGTCGAGACCTCGTGTGAGTCACCTTTCTTAGCCAAAGATTACTACAAAAATGGTACTGTCATGGCCCCTGACCTGCCGGAAATGCTAGATCTGGCAGGCACAAGGTCAAGATTAGCTTCCGTGAGTGCAGATGCTGAGGTTGCCAGGAGGAAGTCAGTCCCATCAGAGACTGTGGTCGAGGAGAGTAGTACCGGCTTGCCCCCTGTCACCGATGAAAACCACGTCATTGTTAAAACAGACAGTCAGCTTGAGGACCTGGGTTACTGTGTGTTCAATAAATACACAGTCCCACTCCCATCACCCGTTCAAGACAGTGAGAATTTGTCAGGGGAGAGTGGTTCCTTTTATGAAGGCACAGAAGATAAAATGCGAAGAGATCTAGCCACAGACCTGTCCTTGATTGAAGTAAAATTGGCAGCTGCCGGAAGAGTCAAAGATGAGTTCGGTGCTGAGAAAGAAGTACCCCCGCATATCTCTGGTGACAAATCGGGACTGGGTAGGGAGTTTGATCAGGAGAGGAAAGCTAATGATAAGCTGGATACTGTTCTGGAAAAGAGTGAAGAACATGTTGATGCAAAAGAACACGCCAAGGCAACAGAAGAGGCCAGTGATGAAGTTGAAACATTTGGCTTAGGAGTAACCTACGAGCACATTCCCACCAAAGAACTGACCGTTTCAAAAGACACATCACCTCCCATGGCCGAGAAAGCTGAGAAAGGTCTTAGTTCAGTGCCAGAAGTAGCTGAGGTCGAACCATCCAAAAAAGCTGAACCAGAACTGGATTTTGTTGCAATGAAAGATGACCAGGGTCAGCTAGATGTGAAAATCAGTGACTTTGGACAGATGGCCGCAGGGCTGGCGGTAGACGCTGGAAAGGCAACAGAGCTTAAGCTCGAGGCTACTCAAGATCTCCCCCCCTCATCTGGAGCACCTCAGGAGGAAGACGCGTTTATGAGCGTTGAGGCTAGCCACATGAAAGAAGGCACTAAAGTCAGTGAGACGGAAATCAAGGAGAAGGTGGCCAAGCCTGACTTGGTGCACCAGGAGGCTGTAGACAAGGAAGAGTCCTACGAGTCAAGTGGTGAGCATGAGAGCCTCACCATGGAGTCCTTGAAAGCCGATGAGGGCAAGAAGGAAACATCCCCAGAATCCTCTCTAATTCAAGATGAGATTGCCATCAAATTGTCAGTGGAAATACCTTGTGCACCTGCTGTCTTGGAGGCTGATTTAGTCCCAGATGAGAGAGCTGATGTCCAGATGGAATTTATTCAGCAGCCGAAAGAAGAAAGCAAAGAAACCCCAGATATCTCTGTCACGCCCTCCGACGTCGCAGAGCCATTGCCCGAAGCCACCAGGGCTGAACCGGCAGAGGCTCAGAGTGAGGAAGAAGAGATAGAAGCCCGGGGAGAATATGATAAACTGCTCTTCCGCTCCGACACCCTTCAGATTACCGACCTGGGCGTCCCAGGTGTCAGGGAGGAATTTGTGGAGACCTGCCCTGGTGAGCACAAAGGAGTGATCGAGTCTGTTGTGACCATCGAGGATGACTTTATCACTGTGGTGCAAACCACAATGGATGAGGGGGAGTCAGGTTCCCACAGCGTGCGTTTTGCAGCCCTGGAGCAGCCTGAGGTGGAGAGGAGATCGTCCCCCCACGCTGAAGAAGAGCTCGAAGTAGAAGAGGCAGCCGAAGCCCAGGCGGAACCCAAGGATGGCTCCCCGGAGGCTCCCGCTTCCCCTGAGAGAGAAGAGGTTGCACTCTCAGAATATAAGACGGAAACCTATGACGATTACAAAGACGAGACCACCATTGATGACTCCATCATGGATGCTGACAGCCTCTGGGTGGACACTCAAGGTGTGCATTATTTTTTTTTAAATTTTCTACTTCCAAATAAAATCCAATAACCTAATGGATTTCTTTTTCGTTTTAAACTTGGTTAAATTTCCCTTTATCTCTATTTTGCATTTTGTTAAATATATGAAGGATTTTGTACATTTGTTACTAATGTTTTCATTGTTGTTGTTGTTGTCATGGTTTGCTTTGATCCGCAGATGATGATAGGAGCATCATGACAGAACAGTTAGAAACTATTCCTAAAGAGGAGAAAGCTGAAAAGGAAGCTCGGAGACCATCTCTTGAGAAACATAGAAAAGAAAAGCCTTTTAAAACCGGGAGAGGCAGAATTTCCACTCCTGAAAGAAAAATAGCTAAAAAGGAACCTAGCACAGTCTCCAGAGATGAAGTGAGAAGGAAAAAAGGTTCATTTCACAATAACTTCTTTAAAAATGTTTTTGAATTCATTATTACTCTTTCGTAGAAGAAACTTCCTAACAGTGGTAACTAATTATTTATGAAATTTCGTTCTGTTTTGCTCCAACTGTTTATTTTCTCCTGATGGTATGCTTTTTTGTGTTTTCTTTATTCGTAGCAGTTTATAAGAAGGCTGAACTTGCTAAAAAAACAGAAGTTCAGGCCCACTCTCCCTCCAGGAAATTCATTTTAAAACCTGCTATCAAATATACTAGACCAACTCATCTCTCCTGTGTTAAGCGGAAAACCACAGGTGACTCTTCAGTTCTGCAATGTGGCTGGCAAACATAGACATGTCTTTTTTTTTTTTTTTATCTCATTCCTGTAGCGGCTTCTTCATTTTGTTTTTCTTCCGAGAATCTTAGCAGTCATGAACAATTTCGCTATTAAGTGTCTTGTATCATTATTCTTTTTTTGTTTCCCCTCCCTGCAGAAGAGGTCATGACCATCTGTTTCTTTGTCATGCTCAGACTTAGCAGTGATTTTATCTTGGCATTGTGTAGTGTCACGTTCTGGGGATTCCTCTTTTCATTCTGTGTGTTTGGTTAGACAATGACGATGAATATAACCGTGGTATGCATTCTCATGATTTTGCTTATCTCTCTCATGCTTAAACCCATACTATATTTGTCCTATTTTCTACGTGGTTACTGCCACATCTGTTACTGATGTTAATGAATTTGCCAAGAATGGGTAGTGATTTCAAGATTGAAAATGAAAAGCAGATCTGGGGTAAAATTGTGATTGCAAAATTACTTTGCTTCAGATGAAAGAAAAAAAAAAGGAAAGGAAATTGCCTGTTCATCCCATCAGATTTTATTCCTCGTGTCCAAAATTAGCAAGGCTTTCAATTCACTCTACTACATCTCTTCACTGACACTTTGTCACTGGGATTTTCTTAAATGTGTTGGATTCAAACTGCTAATTTTTCTATGTAATTTAGAATTCAGAATTCCCGGATAAAACGCCTTCATTTCTTATAACTTAGGTGTATTCCTATGTTGCTACCTTCTTATTTTTCGGTCTTCTTCAAATATACTTGTTTTTAACTCCTTAAAAAAGCAGTGAAATGAAGGAGCAAAACTTATTACAAATCACAATAAAAGCTCATACAAATATCTATAATGCAAACTCTATTCATGTTAAATGTATAATTATCCTAGGATAATCTTAATTTGCAATACATTTTATTTTAGCATTTATTAGTTAGCACACTTGTAGGCTACAAAATTAGGTATCAGATTGCTAAGTCAGAAAGGAATATTTACCTTTACATTGTATACTAGAAGTGCCTTTAGATAGGGGTAAAAAAAAAAGGTGCCTTTATATAAACCTTCTGATGGCTTTAATGATTAAGAGCAGCATTAACCTTTGTAAGAAAAAGAAAATCAAGGTTATTGATGGTTTTATGATAGTCAATAAAATTCTAAGTATTTTGTATCTGTGTTCTTCATATGGGAATCATCTCATGAGCTTTCTTCCAAGAACTAATCTTTAAGGCAGTATTTGAAACTGGAAGGCTCATAAATTATATAGAAACCTTGATGATAAAAGTTCAGGCTGAAGAATGTTTCTCAGTTAGAAATTAATATGACATCTCCAACTCTTATATCACATCTTAATTCATTTGCATTTAACTCGGAATTTTACTTCTAGTTAGAAAAATGTGTGGACAGGCAGACTCTCTTGGTTTGGGCATAAAAATCCTATATCATGTATAAGAGGATGAAAAATATATCAGGATTATGGAATTTTGGAGGAAACATCAAATGGTTTGGTGAAGTGCCTGACATGTCATTGGTATTCAATTTGCCACACTGATAATGAATTGCCTTTTCAACTCATTCATTAAAGAAAATTTAAGATCTTTGGACTAATTAAGATCTTCCCTTAATCTGTTCAAATATTAAGATACTCAAGCAGAAAGCATATATCAAACATGGATGTCATTGGCTTGAAGCAAACTCTATGTCACAGAAATTTAAGAAATATTACAGAAATATTAGGAAAGCATCATTTGCACTGCTGCTTTTTAAAAAAATCATTCCAGAATCTGTGAATAATCTTACTAGCCAGTCCTAAGTAGCATATAGCATTCTGTAGACAGTTATACTTGTGTTAGAGCTGCATGCGACATAAGAAACCTTTTTGAAACTGATTCAGAGTGCCTATAAGCAGAAGCTTTCTCCCCCCGCCCCTGGCGTTTTCTCTCTTCTGAAAGAAAATTAAGAAGGAGGTAACTCCGCAAGCTTGTGCCTTTCATTTTCTAAGCACAATTTTTAAATAGGGATGGTTTTCCCAAAACACAAAGGATTGTTTTCAATCATAAGAGATATTCAAGTCAAGTCAGGTAAGTCATCAACAGAAAATGTGCTGGAGATAGTGGAGTTGAAAACTGAAGCCAGAGGTACAAAACAGCAACAAGAAAAACAACAGTAACAGATGCGGTAATAATTTCATACAGGAAGTGCATGTGTAGAACATGTTCTGTATTACTGAACTTAAAATTCCTCTCGTGTTTTCTTTCTTTGACAAGCTATTTTTCTTCTCATGTGGTGCATTTCACGTCAAACAAGTGTGTCATTCCTATTGTGAAATGAAGGGGTGCAGAGGGAAAGGGGTTGGCTGATTATGATAGTTTGGAATATGAAATTTAGAAATATCTGTATGTATGCCATTGGCTACAAAAAGAGGGCTTAGGAATCTCCCTGAACACTCTTTAATGTTGTGCCAACCCTAGAAACCAATCACTTCCCCCTTTTCTTAAATTCTACAGCATTGGATGGTTGTTCTGTGACTTTCATGCTAAAGGATCTATGCTCGTGGAGTAACAGTATTTAAAGGTTCCTTGGTAACCAATAGGAAATTATTTGGTGTGCTTACCTATGCTTTGGTAAACACTGGTTATGTTAATTAGCACACACTATAGTGGGAGCCACATGCTAGAATGTTCTTACTCAGGTTTCTTCAGTTACTGAATTCGCATCTCAAAATAAGCCAAGTTTTGCTTTGCATTCGTCTGTTGACACAATTTAGTGTCGAAAAGATATTGAAAAATGCATTTGTGTGGTTGTTAAGCCACTAAGTTTGGGGTTGTTTGTATCTTCTTTTTTTGACAGCAACAGGTGGTGAATCAACTCAGGCTTCCAGTGTATTTAAACAGGCAAAGGACAAAGTCTCTGTGAGTAAAATAATTTTTTCCTTGCTCTTCACTTGAAGTTCCTTTTGGTATTGGTGGCAACGTCTCAATAACTTTAGATATAAGTTAGACTTCCGATGTTTACTCTTAAATGTCATTTTAAATTATTCACTCACCCAGAATGATTCTTGGTAGCATTCGGGCATGTCTCAATGTCTTCTGGAATGACTTGTGATAGCAGTTGGTGAGGGCAGAGCTGGGATGAAGGCTGCCTCTTTTCTTTTTAGTAAAATGGAAACAAACAGCACGATAATCTGACAAAAATAGGGGAGCTCAATTTATTTACTTTTCATAGAATCGAGATAAATCATTATAATCAACATTAAACTGTGTTTGATAATACATTTCATTATTGTTACTACAAAATAAGAATATGAGAAAATTAAACAATGTGGGTGAGCAAATACAAGTAAAAATGTATCATAATCCCTTTACCTAAAGAAAACTACAGTTACCATTCTGATGTAAAATCTTTATTTTTTTCTACTCAATTATAGCTGTAATAACTTAAATGGAAACACTGCATCAGTTTTTTAATTAAACAGTAAACAGATTTCCTGTCATTAAACATTCTTGTACATCACTTTAATGACTACACTGCATTCTGTTTTATTTATTTATAGTGATATACTTGATCAATTCCCTATTATTTGACTTTTAAACTATTTTTATTGCCATATTAACAATATTACTGTAGAAATCTTTTTGGCTTAATCTCTGGATGCATCCATATGCTTTTCCTTAGGATAATTTCCTAGTAGTGAAACTACTGTTTTAAGAAGAAAGTCCACATTTAAAGTTTTTGCTACACATTGTCAAGTTGTCCTCCAGAAAGGTTCTACTGACTTACGTGTCCCCCCAGCTGTATATAAGAGTACCCATGTTCATTCTTAGTACTAGATATTCCTATGCTTTTTCTATATTTGCCAAGT
Organism: Mirounga angustirostris; assembly: GCF_029215605.1. Lineage (NCBI taxonomy): Eukaryota > Metazoa > Chordata > Mammalia > Carnivora > Phocidae > Mirounga > Mirounga angustirostris. The sequence goes on from NW_026991711.1 coordinate 168,921,995, forward strand.
TATGGAGATAAAATGTTTTAATTTGGTTGCATTAATGATACTTAACTTCTTCATGTATATAAATCATTCATATTTCTTTTTTTAATTTTACTTTTTATTTGATTAACCATTATTTTTTAAGCTTCCAAAAGACCAGAGCCAACGTGAAGTATTTTACTCCTTTCTGATTGAAAGAAAAAAAAATTAAGACTACTAAGAGTGGTGCCTGGCTGGCTCAGTTGGATCAATTCTTGAACTCGGGGTCGTGAGTTTGAGCCCCACATTGGGAATAGAGATTACTTCAAAATAAAATCTGTTAAAAAAAAAGGACTACTAAAAAATTCCTAAAATTACAACAAATAGCTTGAATGATGTTAACTAGGAGTGCATCACAACGTTCTGGGGTTTAGACATCATATAATATGTAAATCACAACTCTTTGTTTAGCCTTCTAAAAACTAGTAAGATTTTAATGCAAGCTGGTGCAGCCACTCTGGGAAACAGTATGGAGTTTCCTCGAGAAGTCGAAAATAGAGCTACCCTACGACCCGACAATTGCACTACTGGGTATTTACCCCAAAGATACAAATGTAGGGATCCGAAGGGGCACCTGCACCCCAATGTTTACAGCAGCAATGTCCACAATAGCCAAACTATGGAAAGAGCCCAGATGTCCATCGACAGATGAATGGAGAAAGAAGATGTGGTATATATATACAATGGAATATTATGCAGCCATCAAATAATGAAATCTTGCCATTTGCAACGACGTGGATGGAACTAAAGGGTATTAGACTAAGTGAAATAAGTCAATCAGAGAAAAACAAATATATGATTTCACTCATATGTGGAATTTAAGAAACAAAACAGAGGAGCATAGGGGAAAGGAAGGAAAAATAAAACAAGACAAAATCAGAGAGGGAGACAAACCATAAGAGACTCTTAAAAATAGGAAATAAACTGAGGGTTGCTGGAGGGGAAAGAGGTGGGGGAATGGGGTAACTAGGTGATAGACATCAAGGAGGGCATGTGATGTAATGAGCACTAGGTGTTATATAAGACCAATGAATCACCGAACTCTACCTCTGAAACTAATAATATACTATATGTTAATTGAATTTAAATTTAAAAAAATAAAAGGATTGAGAAAAATAAATAAAAACTTGTATGATTTTAGACTTCCATTTTTTGTGAAAAATAGAAATTCATTTCCAATGACAGCCAAACTTTTTATATCATTTTGAACCTAAGGGACTTCATGTGAATTTTAAAAATTGATTTTTATATAATGTGTTCAGACATATTCCTGAATTATATGGAAGCAATAGAATCCATGTATTCCTTTGGTAAATACCAGGCTTGAGAATACTGTAACTTCAAGATTTCTATCTCTTTACCTTTTATTTCTGATGGGGAACCAGTGAGTTGTGGTGGTTAAGGGCAGGGCTATGAAGCAGACCAGGTCCAGGTCTTGAACATTTATTAGCTATATGATCTTTTTCTCCCTATGTCTTAATTTTCCAAAAATAAAGGGAGGGATAAAAATTCCTGTATCCTAAGTTAGTTGTGAAAATTAAATATGGTTAATTATAAAACCATCTAGTGCCTAGAGCATAGTATTTATTCAATAAACGGTGATAGTTGTTGTTGTTATTATTTGAAAGGTAGAAGTCTTTAGGAGCAGATATAGAAAGTAAGTCAGCTTCCCCCCATTAAAAAAAGCATTTTTAAATGGACATTGTTCAGAAAATCTTTTTTTTTGAACTTTTAATTTTCTGGCTTTTAATTCCAGTTAGTTAACATACCGTGTAATATTAGGTTCAGGTGTACAATATAGTGATCCTACACTTCTATCCAACACCCAGTGCTCATCATGACAAGGGTACTTCTTAATCCCCATCACCTATTTAACCCATCCCCCCTCCACCTCCCCTCTGGTAAACATCAGTTTGTTCTCTATAGTTAAGAGTCGGCTTCTTGTTTCTCTCTTTCTCTCTCTCTCTTTCTCTCTCTCTCCCTCTCCTTTTCTCTCCCTTTTGTTCATTTGTTTTGCTTGTTTGTTTGAAAAGTATTTAGGAAATTTTCAAGTCCCTTGGTCTTCAAGTAACTCAGTGTGAATTGGTGTACAACACCAACACTGAGGAAAGAAACCATATACATCTTCTGACACAAAGCTAATGTTTTTTTCCTTATAAATGCCCATCTCACCTTTCTGAAGAAGAGAGATTAGGCCACCAGTCATTCTAACTTCTTCTCATTTAACAATTTTTTCTCCCCTCATAACCTCATCTTCTCCCTAAAAATTTCCTAAAACCCCAAGACCAACTCTTACTTACCTGTGACTTTCAGTACATCCATCAGAACAATTCTTTCTGATTTTTCAATTGATCTTTGTTGTGAACCTGACCTATAATCATTCATTTCATTTGTTGTGTATTTGTTTTGTTTTGTTTTCGTTTTGAGCCAGTTGTCTCTCTTAATTTGAGGTAATCCAATTATTCCATTTTTCTCTTTCCTGTATCACTTTTGAAATTTGCTATTCTGTGGGTAGCATCAATCAGAAAAGAAGGACTTGGGTCGACCCAGGAACACTGCCCACTCAAGATGCTGGCTCTATAAAACAAGAAGTGATACGTGCAGTCTGTTATTGTGTCTGCCCCGGTTAAAGTGCCTATGGAGCTTAAAACTTGAGATAAAGCTGTCAGTTTCAACTTCCATTTTTGTAACAGCTAAATCATATTAATTATTGAAGACAAAATCTCCTTGGCTTCATCATACCTTTCCTATTTTTAACGAAGTCCCCCCTGAGACGTGTGGCATGCCAGCATAAGCTTCCTCCAAAAGCCGTACATCCAACCCACTGATTTTCACTTGCCAAATATCTCTCCGGGGACTATCGACACCAGGAAATTAAGCCCTGTGGTTTAAAGAGATTGTGGGCCATCTCTTTAATGCTAACTTTCATTTTTAGAATTTATAACACATTGGGGCGCCTGGGTGGCTCAGTTGGTTAAGCGACTGCCTTCGGCTCAGGTCGTGATCCTGGAGTCCCAGGATCAAGTCCCGCATCGGGCTCCCTGCTCGGCAGGGAGTCTGCTTCTCCCTCTGACCCTCCTCCCTCTCGTGCTCTCTGTCTCTCATTCTCTCTCTCACAAATAAATAAATAAAATCTTAAAAAAAAAAAAAGAATTTATAACACATTATACAAATTGTGGTCTACGCATAACAATGGTATTAATTCTATGGTATAACTTGGCCCCCAGTAGGCATTTTACTCATAAAATGAACTAATTTTATATAAAATTGATGAAGTCAATGTAGATATATGAAAATACATTTTCTCAACTTTAAGAAAGTATTTTCCATTATGAGGACTTAAATATGCCTTGTTCTAAAGTTCTTGAAATGTGATCAAGATATTGATTATAAATACACCTTCAAGGTTCTATTTATTAAAGGAACAATTCCAACCGACTCTCAAGACATTTTCCAAATACGGTATCATTGGGAGACTTATGGATTAACCAGACCTTATATGTAGAACTCATGAAGAATATTTTTATCTATATTGTCATATATGAGTGCTCTTAAGTGAGTTCCAGTTAAAAATGAGTTGCTCAATGAAAATCTCTTGTTCTCACATTAAATATACATTTCTATCATTGATTATAACCATTTATCATGCGGTCTTATTAAAAGTAGGCGTTTAATTTCTTATATGTTTATACATTTTTTTTTATTTTCCTTTGACTTCATAGTTTGGTTTATTTTGTGATTTTGTTTGTTTTCTTTCATGGCTAGAATTCTACCTTGTCAAAGATTCCTGCCTTACAGGGTAGCTCAAAGTCCCCAAGATGCAGCTCTGCTTGCCCTAGTACGTCTCAAAGGGCTTCATTTTCTGACAGGTTTTCAATACAGCCCACCTCAGCAGGCTCCACAGACCGTTTGCCATACTCAGAATCAGGGAACAAGGTAAGGCAGCAGGTCAACTGGAGGTTCAGAAAAGAATATAATTTCAGAGGTTATAAGACACGATTCAGTAAATATATAAAAAACAAAGACTAAACTCTAAAATATTTGATATGTAAACAATAGACCCTCTTAAACACAAATAAAAGTCTCAATAGTTATTAATAGTTAACCAGTAAAAAAAAGTCTCTAGGTAGACTGTTCCTTATTAATTTATTACTTATTTATTTGGTATCTTGTAAAATTTCAAATACAAACCAATAAAGTAAAATGTACTATATAAAATATTACACATAATATATATAATAAATATATGTTACTCGTAGTATATAATAATATATTGTATCATCTAAGAATGGCAAATTATATGTAATATAATACACCATTTGGACTCAATCAGACACATCAGGATTTAATACTGCCTCTGCTACCTATCAACTCGGTGATCTTGAAAAAATCACATAAACTGATTCAACCTGTTTCTTTGGCTATAAAATGCAGATAGTATTTTGTGGCAAGAATTAAATCATAAATGGATGTAAAGTACTTAGAATTCTAGTCGCATAAATGCACGATATATGGTAGTGGTCATTGTTAACTGGTGTGCATGCAATGCCCCTTGGCAACCCTTTCTGATTAATAAGTTATCATGCTCATGAAAATTTTTTTAGTAAAATTATTAATTCACTGGAGATTACTTGAGTAAATTCATTTTACCCATGTTATTATTTAGAACTTGAATTTCATGATCAATTATTAGCACTAACTCCAGAATTATACATTTTTATAAAACTTCTAGGCAAATATGAACTCTTTCTAAGTTTCAAAGTAGAAATGCTTATAAATATATGAAATTCAGTAGTGTGTATTAAAAGAAATTCACCTATCAGCACAGGAGGAAAAATAGAGCAATGTAAATCACTTTGTATAATTGAAGATGCATAAGAACCCAATGTGTTTTTTCCCCAATCAGGATGGAGTAACCAAGAGCCCAGAAAAGCGCTCTTCTCTGCCCAGACCCTCCTCCATTCTCCCTCCTCGTCGAGGTGTATCAGGAGACAGAGATGAGAATTCCTTCTCTCTCAACAGTTCCATCTCCTCTTCAGCACGGCGGACTACCAGTAGGTTTATTTTCATTTGGCTTCCTTTTTAATCCTTTAAGTGGCAAAGAGCTTATTATGTGTCTATATTTTACATCTTCCAAGGAAAACATACACTGAAAACAAATTATATTTCCTCTAAGAATCAGAAAATCCAGACTGTTCATGGATTCAAAATAGCTGTGTGAGTTAAAATGATTGTTGTGGAAAATGAGTACCTATAAAGAAGTAATTAAGAGAGAAAAGCAATAGCCAGGAATTTTAAAAAATATATATCTGTATAAGCTTAACCCTTCTTAGGAATCCAAGTCCTAAAATCTAACTGGAAAGCCAATTATCAAAACCTAGGATTCTGCTCAATTTGTTAAGAATTTGAATTCCAATGAGGGTGTAAACATAACATGTTTAGTGCAATAGTTTCAGTTTCTTTTGATTGATGGCCCATAATGAACTGGTTGGCAGTTATCACAGTTTAAATAAAAAATATAAAAAAGTTCCAATCATTACCCACTCAGGTGTTGTGTTACTACCAAGATTATCTAGTTAAAGCATGGATTCAAATTATTTTCATAAATATGTTTCTATTACAACAAAAATAGCTACTACCATTTATTGAGCACATATAGATGGTAAAATCCTAAGACACATTTTTCACTCAATTTAATTAACAATGCTGCTGGTTAGGTATTAATAACCTCATTGAATCTACTGATGAGAAAAAAGAGGGTAACTTGTCCAATGCTATTAAGATAGAGAGTGGTTGAATTTGGTTTTCAGCCCACTGATAACTTCATGACCTTAATGTCTTCTTTATATTTATTTGGAAGAAATAGTACTAGAAAACTGCTACGTAGAATCACTTGGAGAGTATCATCTCTGTCATTTAAAATCCATTAAAAATGGTGGAAATTGCTACTCTATCACATTATAGTTGATTTTACTCCTTATTTTAAAAATATTTAACAATAATTGACCCACTTCAAATGTCACTATTTTGTATGACACTTAAAGCATATTTTTGCCTGGAATGAAAGTGTTTATTATAGTTAGAGCAGTTGTGACCTACACACCACTTAGTTTTGTGAAATATTAACATTCTTTGAAATATGTGCCAGGAATACTTTAAAAATCACTAAACTCTTTCTTAACAAAAATAAAGTATTCAAATGAACTAGCAAAGAAGGCATTTAAGATACAGTAATCTCTTGAGAAAAGACTTTAACTTTGGAATTGGGCATCATCAATATAGAAGCTGTTCAGATAAATCAAAGGCACCAAGTGCTTCCCAAAAGTATACTTTGAATTATGCTTCTATCTGTGGTTATGGAAGCAAAATGGCACTTCATCCATAAATCCACATCCTCAAACCACTGTGCTCTGCCTTTTAAAGGGCACCTGTATATATATTGTTCTTATTTCTAAACCAATTCTAAAATTGTTTTTATTTCTAAACCAATTCTATTTTGACTTTCTAACTTACATTCATAAGCATAATGCATTTTATTATTTGGTAATGAACATAATTCCTACTCTGATAATCTCAGGACATAGGGTTTATTTTCTCTCTATAAAGCAATAGCTAAAAAACATAAGGACAACTAGAAGAGCAAGCAATATGCCTCCTCCATTCACCCATCATCTCTGTAACTGCACATAGCCATGTCCTGGCACTTTGTACAGCTACTGAGAAAAGCTGAAAGAAACAAAGCTATGCAGTTAGCCCAAGTAGAGAGAAAGGCATTGTCATTGACGAGTTGACAAGATTAATAAGAACCTACAGCTTAATAAAGTCATTCTTAAATATATATTTTTCATAAATATTTTTTAAATTGTTTTAGTAATTCAGATTTAACTCAATTTCAGAACAAATAGGAAATGCTCAAATTTGTCATTTTGATGACAAGAATATAATTTATTACACTAAAAATTGGTTGTATCTATTGAACAGTGGTGTTAGGGCTTAATACTTTTGGTTTTTCTTCATTCTCCAGATATAACACAAAACCTTCATTCCTTAGTTTTCTGAAGTTTAAAGCCATTTTCTACGAGTATAGAAATGACTCTTACTTTAAAAAAAAATGTTATTTCTTTTAGTGAAACTTGTTATGCACATGCAGAATATTGCTTCAGCTTAGTCTCCGTGAAGTAAAAAACACCTCGACACACTGATAAATTCTAAATCCAATTTGTACTGTTAAAAAAGAATGTTGAACTCCTACTGTATTCAGGTCCCATAAGAGGCATCAGTGCTAGGTACAGTGGCAAATAACAGAGAGAAGATCCTGCTCCCAAAAAGACCTGAGCTATTCAAAGGTGATGAAGTCATAGAGAAAACATTTGAGGAAGAAATGAAGTTTCTGGGAAGAGATTTTTCTGAAGGACACAGTGACTGACTCGAACATCAAAAACTCTGTCCAAAAACAAATTTTGTACCAAGGAAGCCACAAAGAGCCACGTTGGATGTGGCTGTATCATCCTGATCTTGAAATGTCCTTTTTGTGGAAAGCAATAAAAATCAAAGAATGAACACTAATTTATCACATAGTCTTCTTATATCCAATTTCATATTGTCAGTTGAGGAGTCTACCTATCGTTTGCCCTTATGTTAAAAAAAACCAAAAGGACACAGGACAACTTTCACTTGATACGTAAAAACTGTTCACTGAAAGAAGTAAAATGATCCTGTTTCTTCAGGAGACTGAACCCAGACCAGTGGGTAAATAGATATTATAATTATCTATGAAGCTCTTTTGAGCTCACCCCTTGGAATTATTTCAGCAAAGATTAATTATCCCCTTTCTCAGAAAGAACTTCCCACACTGATGACCAGTTGTATTAGATGACTCAATGACAGTTCATTGATTTAAAAGTTAATGAGTTATACCTTTATCCTCTACAAAATTTCTAGAAGATTTATTGGTTTTACAAAATATACATACTTAGTAATAAAAAATAAAATTCATGCCCTTCCTATAAAACACCAAAAAAAGTGAAGAAATTTGAATAATAAATGTAAACCATGTAAATAAGTATTCTATTATTAAAATCAATGTGTTATTTTAAGCAAAAAGATTTTTAGAGCTAAGAAACTAAATATCATATCTGGCTTAAAATTTAGTATCATCTGGGTAAATGAGCCTCAATGTCCTCATTCTTAAATTAGGAATAATAAGAGCTGTCTCTAACTACTGTGTTTGGTCATCAGATGTTTGCTATTCACAAAAGTGCTTTGTAATCTGTAAGGTGGTACAGTCTCATCTATAGCATTATGCTTTCAAAAAAGCATTTGAAATGGCATTCAAACACACAGTTACAAAGTTAATACAAAAAAAACATGGCATAGGAAAATGGGAGGAAAAAGTTAAATAAATAAAATGACCCTAAAGTCAAGTTGAGGCAAAGAAATGCATCCCAAATAGCCTGTATAATTGACAGTGGGGGGCCGGGGCAGTTGGGGGTGGGGGAGTATTGATTTGATTCCAAACCGCAAACTAGTAATGAAAGTGTAAGAGAAAACAATCAGGTATAAGATTCACTGCGACTATGTTGTTAAAACATCCTATTTTTCTAAGAAGAGAAATAGATATTTTTGGTATTAAGAGCTGAGACAAATTTCCATATAAAGGAAATACACGATACTGTAGAACAGTGTGTGACATAATTGCATAGCTTTTAGTAAACACATTTGCAACTCACAGCGTTCCTCAATATAAGCTGAAGGAGTAACGTTGAAGCACAATGCAATAAACGACTTTGTACACAGGCCAAAATTATTGCTATCAGTACACAGTTTTATGTTGTGTGTCTACCTGAATCTTGGAATGAACTTACTGCACAAAAGAGCAAGTGATCCACACATCATTCAAGGAAATCTTTAGTAAATACTAACCCACATAGAACATGAAGCGCAGGCTCTTCTACCAACTTACGGCAGATCTGCATGCCTTAATGACCCCACAATTATAAAAAACTTCTGACGCCTTCATAATGAGAAGTAAGAAGAATAAATCAAGAAAACCCAAGTTCTTTCTTTGCACTGATAGCAATGCATGTTCAAAAAAATGTCACCAGCTTGTAAGCCTAAAAAAAGGAACTTTCGCCTTTTTGAGCATTGTTGTAATCCACAAATATTCCAGACTCTTTAGAAAGTTCATGTATTATGAGTTCTAACAACCTGAGGGAAGAGGATGTCTCGAGAATTTTCTGATGCTGTGATTTTGGTTTGGTTTGGTTTTGTTCGTTTATATAGGGTCAGAGCCAATTCGCAGAGCAGGGAAGAGTGGCACTTCCACACCCACTACCCCTGGATCAACTGCCATCACTCCTGGCACCCCACCAAGCTATTCCTCACGCACCCCAGGCACTCCTGGAACCCCGAGCTACCCCAGGACCCCTCACACGCCAGGAACCCCCAAATCGGCCATCTTGGTGCCCAGCGAGAAGAAAGTTGCCATCATACGTACGCCTCCAAAATCTCCTGCTACTCCCAAGCAACTTCGGCTTATTAACCAACCACTGCCAGACCTGAAGAATGTCAAATCCAAAATCGGATCGACAGACAACATCAAATACCAGCCTAAAGGGGGGCAGGTAAGAATCACATGAACAACATGCTTGCTGCCAGAAGTAAAATCCCACTAATGATTAGAATGCCCTCCTCATACTATAAACGAACAGTTCTTACAGTGAAGGGGGATGGAGGTGTTAAAAAGTTACTGGTTATGATTCATTGTCAAGAGTTTGGACCTCATCCGAGATAGCTGGCTTATAAAATATAATGAAAATCGCATGACATGTCCTTTCCTTCTGGTTATTATCGGGTAAAAATTGATTTCACCATACAGGAGAATCTTTCCATTGATTGCCTACCCAATCTTTTCTTTTCAATCTATTGCCCTGTGGATTTTAGCATAAGAGATTAAAATTACATTTCTGATATGAATTTGAGTGTTCTAGTTTAGATCCTGACTGTGACCTCATTTGATGATCTTTTAGTGATTTTGCTTTTATCTCCTTCCTTCTTCAATGATTTCCTATGTCATCTTCTACCATTTCCCCATGTTCACTCCCAAATCAGCATGGTTCACCACAGTTCTTCTCTGGCTGCTCATGCTTAAAAACTGCAAAGGGTAGACATTCATGTTGATAGTAGATAGTTCTGTATAGTTCCAATGAATGAGCTTATTGGATTAGAACTTCTCTTTAAGATTAATTGTATTGAAGAGGGTTATTAGTAAAGCTCTACCTATTAACTCTTAACTTCAGCTCCAGTACATTCACATTTTTTTGCCAACCAGGGGCCTTTGAGTTTTGCCTTGACCTCAACCTTGCTTTTACACTGTGTTTAGATGAAGCAATTAGCCTGGAAGGAGATAATACAAATATCATTTAGTATTTCCTTTGTGATTTTGATCTGCCTATGGAATAGTTTGGCTTTTCTTGTCACTAAAGAGATAAAACACCCATCCTTGAGAGAAAGAAGAAAGAAGGTAATAATTTCCTTTGTATATTAACAAACTTGTGATGCCCTCTCGACATTCCCAAAAGACTTTCTTTCAACATCAGTGTTCTTTTCTGCCACTCTTTCTTGTCTGTCTTGTATTTTCTGCCACTGATTTTTGGTGTCCCTCTTTCATGCCAAAGAAATTGTATTTTCAGGCAGGGTTAGAAGAAAAATCTTGCCAAAATGTGAAGCTATCAAGGACTCCTACTCACTGCTGAAACAAAAATTCAGCGTTGCTTCTTCCCTTAGCAGCAAACTTACTTGCTGTCTCATTGTGATTCTGTTCAAGAAAGCCCAAGGAGTTACAAAAATTCCACCAAAGGAATTGGGGGAAGCAGAAGGCGGGGTGGTGCTCCATATGCCCTTTGTGGAATGACTATAACATTCGATAATAATAAAGTCATAGACAAATGCTTTTTCATAAAAGGTGTTATTAAAATATGAGCTAAAAATCTTTTTAAGCAAAACAAAACGTAACATGAATTCTGCCAAATTTGATCCTGTAATTTCATAAATCTCATACTATTCTTGCATTCCTCAGAGTTTTGCACATCCAAGAGAATGAAATATTTGGGGCCTTTTGGAAATATCCAAATGCTCTATTGTTTTATATTTATACATAAATAATAGACTAAGTTAAATAAAATCAATTTAGTGCCAATTTGAAAGTTTATCATTTTAGCTTTTGGTGAGATACCTCTTAAAATGGTGCAACTATTATGTATATTTAAAATCAGTCCTCTTTCTATAAATGTCCTTGTATGCAGTATTTCCATATTTAAATGTGGGGTTTACTGGCTTATATTCCAGAAAATATTGATACTGAAAAGAATATGTTTCTTCTTAGAATCACAAGGGAATATAATTTATCTCTTAAGATATTTTCTTGAAACTAAAAAGAAAATTGCACTAAGATGGAATAATTATGGATATAATTTGACATGAAAATTCTACAATATATGATCTTATTCCAGTGACTCCTCAAGTTAGAGAGGCATGAAGAATGGTTTTAGCCTCAGCTTTGCCAGAATCACTAAGGTTAAACCAAGCCAAAAAATAGGAATACTTCTTTTTCTTTCTGCTTCTTGTACTGTATCTGTGAATATTTTATGTCTAATTTCAGTTGACTTCTGCTATACTTGGTAATTCATAAAACTGACATAAAGATATCTTATTATTTTGAACTCAACTAAAACTTCCTTAGAGATTGTGGTAATTAATGACTAGTAAAGACATATGACACAAAAATTACTGAACAGAAACAGCCTTAAATTCAGTGTCATTTGAAGAACATCTCTGCTTTCATAAGGCGAGTGTTAAACCTGCTGCAAAATTATCCTAGCTCAGCTGGAGATGACTTGGAAAAAATCCACAACAGTGGAGTTATGAAGTGACTTTTGTTGGAGAACCAGGAGGTATTTCCTCACCAACATAAGAAACAGATGGAAGGAAGATATTTGCCTTCTATTTTGTGACAGATGGGATAATCCATTTAAATTGGAGGGGGAAATGAATTGGGAAATTGAGGTGCACTGCAGTTGAACTGTCTTTGTAGGAAAAATATATCACTTAACACTTTAACATTATCCCCTTAAAAGCCTCAAACACAAGGAATGAGGAGAGATTCTTTTTCTGTACATGTTAAACTGCAGGTTTTGACAAAATTTTTATATTAAAGCTTCTTAGAAATTATCAAGATGATATGCTAAAGACCCTTGTTCTCTGATTGAGGATCCATAACTCACTCTGTTGGGAAAATTGAAGCTACTGGCATGTCATTCCTAATTATAAATTGGATAATCCTAGGATGTTGGAATGGACAGTGGTCAACTCAGAATCAATGAAGAGGACAGGACAATAGTAGTACTTTTTGTAGGAGGCAAGTTTTGTAATAGAGATATGCAGTCTGTAGATACTGAGAAAAATAGTCACACAATTCTTATTAATAAATAAGGGAGCAACTTTATAAATGTAACCTTAATTCTTCTACACAGGCTCTATTGTTATAAAATCTGGAGTGGTTAGATTGTATGTAAATCATTTAATTTTAAAAGCTATGTTATTGCTGTTTGTGCAATCATTAAGAATTGGGAGGGGAAATATGTAATAAAAAATATATCTGTCTTGGAAGTTCAACAACTTTCCAAGTTGGGAAGCCTTATTATTTCCCTCAGTTTGAGCATTTATTGCTCTTCTGTATGTATAGGTTGTATGCTCACAGTGATCATCAGTTCTATTGAAGGTCCGATTTTGTATTGGAAGAGAGCCTTAACTTTGTGTCTCAGTTCAGTGAGGCAAATCAATGCATAATGGAATAGATAAAAGAGCTGAAAACATGAGGAGCTTTACAGAAAGCAATAAAGTTAATCTTTTCAGCTGAAACACAAATTCATTCTACTGGAAAGAACATAACACAATCTTAGATTCACTGTAGATAGTGACCTTGGTTAATTTAACTCAAGGCTCGGGTAAGACTGTCTTAGTAAGTGTATTAATTTAAAACTATTTCAATACAGTTAGGTCCCTATTCTACATTAAATCTCAATCTAAATTTTAGAATAAGTAATGTTAGCTTTTTAAGAACACAGCTGCTTGATTTAAACAAAAATAGGAAAATAAACAATTTCTCTAAATGCGTGACATAAAAAAATTAGGCAGGAACTCAGTGAATGATACTTCTTACCTTTTCTATCAATGCATCAGCTTTTTTATAGGTGCTTTGATTTATGTGTAATACTTTTACATGCTTTAACAAGTTTCTTTTTTTTTCTCCATCAGCCTTATGAAGATCAGTATACAAATCACAATTTTTGTACCCTTGTCATAGTTGAAAGTTACTGGTGAGGTAGTTTCACAAAGGCTCTTTCCATTTATAGTTGTTGGATAGGATGATTATTAGGTAGATCATGATCTCTGCAAGGCCATGTCTGTGGATTTGATTGATCGCCTTGTAAATTATATGCTTCTCCTTCATTAATGGAGCAGTCATTTGAGGTCAGGTGGACTAAAAAGGATGGTGGCATCTTCAAGCAAATCACTCCTGTTCAAGAAGAGAACGGTACTTCTCTTTTATATAAAGAATCTTACAGAATTTGTCAATCTATTACCTTCCCAGTCAGTGTTGCCCCAGCATCTTTTTAAAAAAATTGATTTGGATGAATCCATTAAACTAGGACCTATGAAGTATATACTCACATTCTAGAAATAAAGTAATCTGTCTTCTATCCCTCACTTCTGTATCGATCCACTGATTTAAGGAACATTGGATGTCAGAGATCCTCAGCTCCTTATAGTCCAACTTCCACGTTTACACAGAGTAAGAAACAGAAGTCATTATAGTACCCACATCATGCATATGGGCTTCTAATAACATCCTTTAAAGGCTGAGCTATAAATTCAAGTTCTAGAATTTTGTATTTAATGAAGAATCACTTGTCTACAAAGTATGCAGTTTAATGCACCTTAGTTATTGTTTTATTTGCTCCAACTTTGGTTGCACAACATGAGAATGGCAACACTACTTAACACTCCCTCCCACACCAAGGTTCTATCACATCAGGATTGAAATTAAGGGTTTTGATCTTTTATAATATTTATGTGAAATAATTTAATACAAATAATGTGTTAGAGTAATACACTATTGCAAAGTTAAGACCATTAAATTTGGAAAGTTACGTTGTATTTCTTATCATATTTTTTATTCTCCTACAACTGACAGATTATTTTTTAAAATAATTCTAAAAATCAATGTTTAGAAATAGAGTATAGACATTTTCAAATTCCTATAGATAATATTAAGGACAAATAATGAAATATTAATTTTAAAATCTACCTTGGCATCTTTAAAATAAATGGTGAGCTGTCTTGTAATTCCTCAGTAATTCCAGAAAGTCAAAGTTGTACGTTCATTTTACTCATCATTTATTCAACAAGTATTTATTGAATACCCATTATGTTCCATGCTGTGTTCTAGGTACTGAGAATGTAACTATGAACAAAACAGACAAAAATTTCTGAAATTCCTACCTTCCTAGAATTTACATTCTAGGAAGAAAAACAAGTGAGAAAATATTATATAAGAAAAAATATGTAACAAAATGAGAAGGAGAACAACAAATCAAGGAAGAGATTTAAAATATGTGGAGAGGAGATGACATTTCTTGATAGAATGACTAGGAAAGCCCCAAGAAGGTGATAATTTGAATATTTTAAGGAACTGAAGGACTGAGCCATGTAGATAACTGGGGGAGAGTATTTCAGGCAGAGAAAACTGCACATGCAGAAGCCCTGGGGTGGAAGCAGGCCTGGCATGTTTTAGGAACATCAGTGTGGATGATGCCACATAGATATTTGAGAGTGGAAAGTTCAAGTTAAATGATTCTTTTAAAATATCATTACACCTAGTCAAATAATAGGACTTTGCCAAGTCACAAACCTAAGAGTCATCTTTTCAACTCCCTCTCCTCAGCCCATATCCTGGCCATCATGAAGTGCTAGTGGTTTTGTGTCCAGAATAGCTCTTAAAGCCACCCATTTCTCTTAGTCTGCTCTGCACCACCCTAGCACAGGATCCATTATCTCTTGTCCATGTCACTGCAATAGTCATTAAGTTCTTTAACTGGTCTCCCTGCATCTGTTCTTTTCTCGATCTGAAATGCTCTCCATGATGTAGACAGTGCTTTTCACCACACTTGTAATTAAGTATCCCATTGTATAACTAATTATTTAATGTCTATCTTGTCTCATCTACTAGACTATAAGCTTCATGAAATCAAGGATGAGGTTGATCCTGTCCTCAGGGTCCAATATATAGTAGGTGCTCAATAAATATTTGTTGAGTGAAAGTTGAATGAATGTGGTGGTACACCATATGCATGGAGAGATTCATTCTTTCTAGTGATTTGTTGAATGAGTGGGAATGCTTAGTGCCATTACAGTTATGACCCAAAGAAACTTCCCAGGTTTGGACCACAGTGAAATTTGGCTAAAAGAATATTAGACCAGGATATAAGAGCTGAGTTCCTAGCCCAGCTTTTCTATTATGTGACCTTAGATACTGACGTCTCTGGTCCTTACGTTTCATACTTGTATAAGAATAGAAACAACAAAATACACTTCTTTTTGTAGCACCAAGTAATTTAAGGTATTAGCAGCATCATAATGTAGCAACATCTCATTTAAGCAGAGCTTGAGGCCACTTTAAGCTCTCAAATTCATGGTTCTACTTAGAGTATGGTAGTATTTTTGCATTAGAGCTCATTAAAAATATTTGTTTAGTTATTCTAATAGATTCCTTAATTATTTTTACCACAAAGGGCAAGCTGAACTTGAGTAAAAACTCAGTGCTTCCAAAGTAAGAGGAATGTAATTAGGGAAGAGGGAGCACTAAGAGAGAGGGAGGAGGGAATGAAAAGAGTGAAACATAGAGAAGAATCTTTTTTATATTTTCTTATAAAGTTTTAGGCATTATCTTGAGACTTTTTTAGGCCTTTCACATCTAATTTGGATAAGTTGCTTTGAGTTTTATATTCAAGGACAAAATGGAATTAATGCTGGAGGCAAGTAATAAATTATACTGAAACAGGGTTTTTTTTCCTCATTATATAAAATTATGGTGACCACCACTATGAAGGGTCTTGAGTACTAGTAACATAAAGTAAATTTATAAAATTATAAATTTTATAAACTAAAAAAGAATTGAAATGTATTTAGATTTATTTCTCATTCACATGGGCATCATATTGTGAAACATTTACTAAGCCCCTGCTGGGTACTATATGACAAAAGGGGAATGAGACAATAAGACATGGTCTCTACCATCTACGCAGAAAAGAAATGGCTTTTTTTTTTTTTTCATTTCTCATCTTCCCTTAGTGCCTTGCCCTTGTGTAATTTTTAAGTTCTTTCCAAGCCATTTCTTTCCATCTCATTGAGCTACAAATAAGTGCTAAATAAGAAAAGTAATAAAATATCCCATGAGCTTTAAAATACTGTCAACCCAGCATGAAGGAAACTGTTCACTGAAATGCATTATGGTATATTGACAAGATTGTGTGTGTGTGTGAGAGAGAGAGGGAGGGAGAAGGTCAACATTATCTCAAAATGAAAGCTCCTTGATATCACGGACCCTGCCTTTATGCAACAGAATGTTTAGAATTCTAATTCAAGTATCTTTTGCAGGGTAATGAAAAGTTTTGGAGCTAGGCTTTATAAACATTAATTATTAAAAAGCTATGAAAAAGAATTACCTCTTTGGGTTTACAAAGTTGAGACCTATAGAGTCCTTTTTTTGTTTGCTGTTCATTTACAAGCCAAGCAAGAACATAGGAACAGTCTTGAATCTCAGGTTGTTTTCAAACAACTGAATAAACTCTTTAAAAGTTACTGCCTTTATGCTTGGCCCTCTATTCTTTAAAATTTCTTAGAAATTTAAGCTGAAGAAAAAAAATGTAATGCCAATTTTTAACAATGAGGCCAATGTCTAAACTCATGTCTGTTCCACCAAGCAGTTCTTTACAAAATTTTCAGCATGATTTAGGTTTTTAATGTTGTTCTCTTTTCTGTGTGGTATAGCCTGCATAAAAATTTGTCTGACCCCTTCATGGACCCTCCAACTCATCCCTTTCCTTCACAGCTCTGTGGAATTGTATGTTTTGACATGAACTGTTATTTCTATTTAAATGTGTACCCCAATATATTTATTGCTTGTATTTGATCCATTGATTTTTGAAGAAGTTATTGGTCAGTATAGGCAGGGTTATTTAAAATTTGGAATAGACTATAAAGTTCGTATGCATTTTAATCTGAGCACAGGGCTGCTAACAGATGAATCTTTGAAAAACATCATCTATTCCAAAGAACTTTCATTCTTCAGAAATATCTGATGCGGTCATATATTTTTTTTTAATATATGATATCTCAGGACTCTATATAGGATAGATAAATAGTTTTCATTAAAACTGAATGCTATGGAATGGGAAATACTTTTCAGAGAGAGAGAGAAGTGTTTTTATAATGCAAGGACAAAGAAAGGCTTCATTTTGAATCATGGAAGACTACATCAAAAACTAATGATGTACTGTACGGTGACTAACATAATAAAAAAAAAAAACCTTAAAAAAAAAAAAGCCTGCATTTTAAGCACTCCTGAAAAATGATGTAAAGCCAAAGGAAAAACTTAATCTCTGATAAAGTTGAAGGGTTACTGGCTACTACTTCCCTTTCAAAAGAAAACAAAAGCATTCTTTCTAAAACATCGGATGAAGAAGAAAGAAATGATAGAGCAATTGAGGTTCAGACCTAGAGGATGCCTGTAGAGCCTAGCACTGTCTTGTAGGAGAGCCAAGAACAGAATCCAAACTTCTGGACCCCCAGTTACTCTCCATATCTTGCTCTCTTGAGCTGACCTGTGGGTCTTTTGATAAAGAAAGCAGCATCAGAGAGTGTCAAATCAAAAAAAAAAAATCAAAATCCCATTGCTTAAGAAATGCAAGCGGACACTGTGAATAATGCCTCTGGTTTATAAATTGTTTTACTAAAAGTTATAAATTAGGATTGCATTTTCTTTCATTTTACATTTTTCATATTTCCAACTAATCTCTAGAAAGAGAGATTTGTTCTTGCCTGTAGACATATCCTACATTTGTCTTCCTGTCCTTTCTTAGAGTAACCTTGCTTCGGGAAAGTAGAAGTGTATTTTTCTAAAGGTGCATTTAAACTTACATGCAGAGAGTGTAGTGGCCTATCATTTCAACTGAACCATCATTGTAAAACCAACTAGAGTCACACCAGAAATACCCAGAAAGTCACTACACTGTACTTCCCTCACATGGTGGAGGAAGATAGAATTAGTAAAAAGTAAAACAAAATAATTCTGATTAATTATTCAATTACATTAACCTATTCTTTTTAACTCTTTAAGCTTATATGACTCTTATGTGAACGAAAAGCCAACTATGAATGCAAGCAAGTCACCAACCTTTGTCCGTGAAACTGAAATCCTTTTTTGCCAGCCTCCCACGGGAGGAACTGATTGGGTTGATCCTTGAAGAATGATGAGTTCCAGACTCAACTTGGAATGAGGGCATTCTAGCAAGAGATAATAACATAAAGAAAGCATGGGAACAAACTTGAAAATGTAAACAAGGGCCTTAAAGTATGGAATGTAAAGTCTGGCCAAAATGTAAAGTTTTGAGAAGAGGGCTCAAAAATCAGAATTTCTGAGAACCCCGGTTGCCTACCCAAGAAGTTTTGATGTGTTTAATAGGAAATAGAGACTTTGGGAGAATTTTGAACAAGGCAGAGCTTTAGAAAGATGATTCACTTGATTGAAATAATATATTTTTTCCTTCCACTGTGAAGTATACAGAAGGAAAGATTGTCACACACTTTCAAATCACCCCATTTTACATTAATAGTGCAACTAAAAATTTTGATTGAAAGACATTGACAAGGGTAGAATGTAGTTTAGAGTTAACCTTGGATAATGATTATTCAAATATTTTTTCCTCCATATCGTGAATATAGAAAATTAGTTCATCAAATAAAGGTTTGTTATATTTTTTTTCTAGACCATCTCTGAGATGTTAAAATAATTTTCCCTTGACATACAGGAAAACAAAAGCTCAATGGAAATTCCTTCCCCCAAAAAGTCAAGTTAAAACTTGACTCTCTGACTTAAAAAAATAATAATAATAATCTGGAATAAAGTTTTATCCTTCACAGCAGCCATCTAATTTTCTATCTTATGCAGTGGTTTCTGAGGACTGCTGGTATTTGTAGAATTAACTCTCTAAAGTGTTAACTATTGGTAAATGATCCCAGAGATCTTTGGCATGAAGTATTTTGTAATTTTGTTAAAGCATAAATGTGCATCACACGGACTAGGTGGGTGCTTAGGTGCAAGTTGTCAGGCTAGAGCATAAATCTTACTGAGCATCAAGCATCCAGTGCCCAGAGTGATTTCTATTTCTGTCTATTTGGCCATCAAGCAAAATGGTGAATGTCATCCTCTACCTTATTTGAAACAAAAGCAATATACTCTGAAGCTATTGCAAATATGGAAATATGTAAAGAACATGCCATTAATCCATGTCAAAGGTCTGCTTCACGTTATGAATTGAACAGACATTGAAAGTCTCCCATCGAAAAAGGCCAGCTAATTGTTTCACTAGAAAATCTATGATTCTTTAGAAAATCTGGGGGAAATCAACAGAAGGCAGCCTTTAAGTTTTAGGATTTTAAAATTTAAATTGTCTCTAAGTAATGCTGGCAATGTGCCCCCTTGGGGTTTGAATCATTTGTTTTAAAAATCATAAAAATTGCCAGTTGATTAAATGTTAGAGTCAAACAGATTCATGCAACTGAATTTGGAATTTCCATTTTTGCAACAAGTGAATCAGATTTAACATTTAGCTTTTGATCACTGGGTAATGAGTCACTTGATTTGTACTCTAATGATCTCTAAATTAAAATTTGCAAATGAAATATGAGACCCTATATGTCCCCAAGGATTAGGAAAAATGGCTTAGATGAATTCTATTTCATTGCCAAAATAGAGACTCATGGAGGATAATTAAAAGTATTATTATTTGAAATAATAAAATTATTTGCTTTCTAAAAATAATTTATCTATGAGGCTTGAAATGTAATGGCCCTTGTTGACTTAAAGTTATTGGCATCTACATTTTATGTGAAATTCTTAGCCTGCCACTACATTTATTGTTAGATACAGACTCTGTGATATTCCCCCCTTCTTTTTAAATTGGGATTTTTATCATGCCCTAAAGAGTGACCCAATCATCATGTTTTCTGACTTCAGATTTTGACAAGAAGCCCTTCCCTTGGGCTGCCGATGAGAGCTGTCAATGACATTTCCCTGTAAGGGACAAGCTCTCTTGTCAGTGTCAGACAGGCATTGCGATTTAAGCTTTGTCTGGTTAAAAATAGTCTGGAGTCAATGTCATCTTGAAGTTTTTACTCTTTTTTGCAAACACCAAAAGACGTGATACCACTCTTGGAGATGGCTGTATATCTAGGATGTATTTATTTAGCATTTTTTATAAGAGGACAAACTTGGGGCACCTGCGTGGC
The DNA here is from genome assembly GCF_029215605.1 of Mirounga angustirostris. Taxonomy (NCBI): domain Eukaryota; kingdom Metazoa; phylum Chordata; class Mammalia; order Carnivora; family Phocidae; genus Mirounga; species Mirounga angustirostris. The sequence continues at coordinate 168,942,638 of NW_026991711.1, forward strand.
TCAGTCGTTAAGCGTCTGCTTTCAACTCAGGTCATGATCCAGGGTCCTAGGATCGAGCCCCGCATTGGGCTCCCTGCTCAGCGTGAGGCCTGCTTCTTCCTCTCCCACTCTCCCTGCTTCTGTTCTCTCTCTTGCTGTGTCTCTCTCTGTCAAATAAATAAATAAAATCTTAAAAAAAAAATAAGAGGACAAACTTTCCCCTAAAGCATTGAAAACATAATTTCTCTTTAGCTATTAAGGGGACATGGGGAGAGGAGTAGAAGTAGCCAAAGTAAAATCAAACAAACAAACAACAAAAATAAACCTTTCTTTCCATGCTTACATTGTTCATGTGCTCTCCAAAACATGCAAAATTTAAGACACATAGAAATCGTCACAAGAGCTATTACTTTGCACATTACATTACACCAGAATAATATCTGTCCAGATTTAGATTTGCTATTGTCTTCAAGATGAATACTGAACTTTCTGAAAATAGAAATAAAACACCTAACCTCAAATCTTTTGGACCTAGCTGAGACCTGGACTACTTCTACATGACCTACTATAAGTCAGTTAACTAGTGGCCCTTGACTTGCTCCCCTCTAAAATAATGGAAAGGATGCTTCTGCACCAACCATCCAAGGGTTATGGCTATTTATGAGCGGCTGTCAGCGAGAAGACTTTCAGAAGACCACTGAGCCAAATCTGCAAGGCAATAGTGAAGCCCTTTCAGCAGAGGAGGCCCTGAGCCCCCTTGTTGACCCTCTTGGGAAAGCAGGGGTTCTGCTGGATGAATGAGAACCCTCATCTGTGGCATTCAGCCCATCCAATCATGAACCTCACCTGTGCCAGGTGGACCAATAATACAATCAAGTGTACCAGGTGATTTAGAATTGTGATGGCTGACACTGTAGGATTGAACGGGAGTAGGGCAAGAACTATACTGAGCTACACTATTGGACCTTTTATAGAGTGGAAACTGAGTCCCAGTGTTGCCCACAATATTGGAAGCCTCCCAGTCACAGATAATCCAACTTTTATTTTTCTTTTCTTCTAATTGTTTCCAGGTTACACCTGCCTAAAACTTAGATATCTAAAGCTCTTGAGCATTTGGCCCTTGGGGATTCAGGGGACTAGGGCTCATATTAAATGATAGATCTGTTCTTCAATTCCAGTGTTAGTTTTTTTCTCTTAAATGATTATGTAGGTGGAAGGAATTTTGGACCCTCCTTGGCACCAACCCATTCTGGCTCCCTATGCCCAGCATACTGAAAGAAAAATGCACAGTGAAGTTACCTCCAATTCCTTTTAGGTTAGGATTTTAAACAAGAAGATCGATTTTAGCAAGGTTCAGTCCCGATGTGGTTCCAAGGATAACATCAAACATTCTGCTGGGGGCGGAAATGTAAGTAGAAGCTTCTATTAGAAAGCTGTCCTTGATTGTGTGGAGCCATCTGCACAGCCAGCCCCCTGTCTCTTTAACTGCCTCTCTCCCAATACACCCCCCCTACTTGTTGCTGCTCCACATGTCCCCTGGTCTGGGAGCTTGTCACCCTTGCATTTTTGCTGGTGGGCTTCCCATCCTTCCCTGAAAGACTTATCAGCAAGTTTCTTGCTTTCAGTTGAGGAATAAAACCTTACTGGGCTGCATCATGTCTTTCAGGGGGATGGCAAACCCACCTCACTTGCCAATTTTGTTTGCTGGCCTTTGGCTTCAAGGTATCTCCTCATGCTGTCTCTACTCCCCTACAAACGTCAGCTGGGCACACACTCTTATAGCTCCATTTCAATTACTCTTGAGGAAAAGACTGATACACTTGAAAGTACCCAAAGTGTGTAATGTCAGTCTTTTGTGCATCACTATTCATGAGAGTTAGGATTTCATTTGGAATAATGCAAAACTAGTGAAGCACAGTTCATCTGTCATTCAAAGTGAAAGGATTCAAGTCCCCGTATAAACTTTGTCTTGATGGGATTTTTTTTGTGTGTGTCTTGAATTGAGTGGAAATGGTATCTTTTGAGAGGAAGGAAAAGATGAATCCATGTTTCTCAGAGTTGAGGCAGAGCTGAAACAGGCAAACTCAAGGTAAAGGAAGCATGGTTCTTCACAAAATAAGAATAATAAAGGTGACCCATGCTGATTCTCTATTCTATGGATCCTTGTCACCTAAACTTCAGGTTCTGGCCATCTGTGACTCAGTTTACAGAGTGTCAAGTCCGGAATTCTCGCCTGTTTAATAACTCTTGGCTCCTTGCTCCTCAGCTGGGCAGAGATGGAGTCAAGCAGTGAAAGGGGAGACAAGCCAGTGCCTTCTACCAGGAACTGTCACCTGTTGCTCGAAGTAGTTCCACTGAGCATGAAAATGTCACTATCGTAGGAAGTCCATAGCAAGGTTTGCTAGGCTCCTTAAGAGTGCTGAGCTAAGCCTCAGGATCAGTATTTACATTGACATGGTGGAGCTCCTCCCTGTGTCCTGACTGTAAGTGCAAACCGTGTGGTACTCTCACAAAAGCAGTCTCAGTCCTGGGAAATACCTGGAGGTGTCAAAGGGTGACCCCTATCCTCTCCGGCAGACCCTGCTGGCCTAAAAGGCTAGGTGGCAAAGGATAAATTGAGATAACTAACAATCTTAAAGTAAGTAGGGGAGCTTCCAACCTCCAAAACAATACTCTTAAACTTTCCTCTAGAGAAGAATCACTTGTTCAAATATGCAGATTCTGTGGCCCCATTTCCAATTCGGTAATACCCTTGTACTTCTGATGCCAATGGACAGTGCACCACAATTGGAAAAACACTGTTTCTAACATGGGGAGAGGAGATAACTTCAATAAAACGCAAGAAAAAAATGTTACTACCATTTTATAATTTGGTGGAAAAGAAAAATTCCATTTAGCCAAGACATGACAATAATATTTTAGAAAAGCTTTGATCCTTCTTCTTCTTATATCTTAAAGCAATGTTGGTCCTCTTGTAACTATGAGCAATGTTGGTCACTTTTATGTAAAAATCATTTTTAAAAAAATAATTCATCTCAACTTGGTTCTTTGCTAATGGAAAGGTTTAACATGGTGTGGCTTTGTTCTCTGAGTGGAAGCTTGCCTTATTAATCCGGGTGTTTCTATCCTCTTGTGGCATGATCTGTTTTCTACTAATAAAATCTTCTATTCTAGGATTTTCTTTCATTTTGGTCCTTCTTTCCAACCAAATGTGGTAGTACACTGGGAGGTTATGTTTTCCTATGTGTGTGTATGTACTTCAGTTTGGGTTTCTGTGTTGTTGTATGTTGTTAGCTTGGGTATGTTTCTGGATTTTATGTACGAGCTTGGGGGCTTGCCCATGTCTCGACCATTTTAAGTGTATTTTATATGGTTCATACAGGTACAGATTGTTACCAAGAAGATAGACCTAAGCCATGTGACATCCAAATGTGGCTCTCTGAAGAACATCCGCCACAGGCCAGGTAAATAAATACTTCTTGGTAGTTTGGGAAATATTAAATTGCTCAAATCAACAAGCAAAATTTTTGTTGTGAAATACCTAATTGGAAAAACGTCTCAAAATCCTGAAAACTCATGCTTTTATTAATAGAAACTTAAGTTAGAAACTTTAAGGCATCTTCATTTGGGCAAGTAAACTCAATTATCACAAGGAGGCCACATATCATAGGACATGTTCAAAATTAAAAGGTATATAAGATGCACTTATCTCTATATACTCAACATGCTTGTTGGAGCTCTTTTGAAATATATGGTCTATAAAATACCTTGGGCCATGTATTCATACATAATTACATGGATTGAAAGCAGCATTTCCAAAGATTTTTCATGGAAGTATTTTGTCTTCATATGTGAAGAAAGGATTGTGTTTAAGCAAAGCTGATGAAAGTATTTATCTGCTAAATTTCTCAGATCCTATAGTAGGTCAATAAGCATTATGAATCCTTAGCAGAATGCAGTGCTTAATTGACCCATCTCTTGACGCAGTGCTTGTCCCAACTTATTTAACCATTAGCCTCTTGTTTTTCTATAGGACTAGTGATCTAAAGTACAATTTACATTCATACCCGTTGGGGATTTTTTCCTCTTTAAAGTGTAGATCTAACATAAGTCATTTTTTCTGAGTATCATTATTATATATTTTTGCTAACTTGTACCTCCATGCATATGTAAATAATGGGCAACTGTCAAATTTGTCATTTTCTTGAGAATATTTTGACACAATATATACCATTGAATTATGGATGGACAAGAGGAAGCCTTTGGTGTGCTTGATATCTTAATTAAACCATGTAATAGGTTATTCCCATTATTCCCATTATATCCCCATTATTAATGGGAATAACCTATTACACTGTCTCAAATGTTATCAGAAACAAAGTATAAGAACAATCAAGCCCAAAAAGATTTCTGACCAAGAAAAGATTATTAAGAAGAATTTATTAGTTGAAAAATAAAGGTAGGTAGGATAAGTTTCAAAATGGATAAATGCACTGGAAACATGTCTAGAAGTCAGGCTTCACTTTGACAAAGAGTGTTCATAAAGCAAGTCAAGGAGTTAGATAATACATATACAGAATCTCTACTGGTTCACAACCCTCTTGGGAGCTTCCCTGGTGTAATCTGACACTGGCCCCTGTACTCAGAAGACAGGGAGAAACCGAAGAAAGAGGTAGGCCACTCCAGATTAGTAGGTGGCGGTTTTAATAAGTAAAGGGAACTTACATATGAGGCTTCTCTTGGGTAGCAGCAAGATGGATCCTCACACCCGCCCACCAAATCTTGAAAGTTTATAAAGAAGCCTTAACTGGGTTTAGTCATGCATACTGTGTTGGTGTTCTCAACACCACATCATTATCTCAAGGCTCTGTCCTCGGAGCAGCCTCTGGGAGCAGGAAAGGCAAGCAGGGGAGGAAATGAGAAGCCTCCGAGTGCCCAGGTCCAGCTTTCAGGTCAATCAGTGTCACATCTTTTTGTAGATGTTCCCCAACAATCTCCAGTACGAATTTCAGAACCGCTTCCTTGGAATTAGCTTCTCTGTCATTCCTGAGGCGGCAGGGACACAGTCTCACACTGCATATCTTCACAATTCTACTGTCTATAACTCAAGCTTACAAACACTTAGTTGACTCTGTACTGCTGTGTCAACCGTAGGACTGAAGTATTTGGCCATACTGCCTATTTTCTTCTAAAATGCAAAAGAAAATATTAGATTCTTTAATTTAGACAGTAAGTATTCCATTAGCCAAATTCAACTGGACTCTTGATGTACAGGAAAATGTGACATAGCTAAAGAAGTAGTCTATGTAAGATTTATTGGTCATAAAAGACTATTGTCATGGACTCCCACCTATTTCTAAATCTAGATCTTTCTTTTATAAGAACTGAATCAGATAACTAAATTCATAAAAAAGTGTTAACACAATGATCTTTGACAATGGCAAGCTTTTCACAAAGTTACTTTGGAATGTGGAATATCTAAGGAGAAAATAAAGGAAACAGTTCAACACATGGAAGCCCAACTTTAGGACATATGGAGCTTGATGAAGATTATAGTCCTTCACAATTACTCCTGGTAGATGCCAGAATTCTTCAGAGCCAAAGGCATAGATCTGTGAATTCAAATGGGCTTCTCTAACAGTTACATAAAAATTTCTAGTAGGATTTCAACAAAAACAGACTTCTCAAGCTTCCTTTTCTGAATATATTTTGGGTCAACATTACATTTTTTTTTCTCTCCCTCAAAATAGAGTTCAGTAAAAATTTTAACAGGTTTATAACTCTGTCCAACATATAATCATAAAAGAAAGCTTGCAAAGGTCATTTCTATTAGAGGCTACCAAAAAAATGGAAAAGACCCCAAGAAAGTCGATCTCATCAGGTTGAAACTCAACATCCTCCAGCCTCTAACCAAGATAAGTATGTTTTATGAATCACCTTAATCCCATCACAACTAAGACGAGAGACCCATATGGCTAGGTGAAATGTTGGAAGAATAACTCTTCCTGCAATAATTTTTTGAGGGAGGGACAAGTACATGTCTCCTATAAACACAAGTTAAATAACAGTGTGCACATCCTAAAGCTTCAGGAGAAGAATGAATGCATATATCTTCAAAATGTAATCTAATAACACCATATAATTTCAAGGGGCCCCTAGCCAGGTAGTTGGGTGTCGATATAAATGTCTAGGTATCATATGAGAAAAATACCATAAGGTCTAAGTCTGTGAAGACTTAACAGACCTTTCTTTTGGGCTATAGAGATAAATAAGCATCGAGAGTCCAAAATTAAAAAATCTTCCCCATGTTTCTCCCAAGTCAAAATCCCACAAGAGAAGCAGTAATAATCATAGGTGGTCAAGTCATTTACCACTGGCCTTCCAAAGAAATGCACACAGCCAAAACCAAATTGCTAATCAAAGTGAAAGCTAATCTCAGGTGGAGAGGTAAAGGGGTCTAATTCAGCTTCTTTTCAAGTCAAAGACATCAGCAGACCCTCAAAAGGTGCTCAGGGACAGGCTAATGGACAATGGGTACCTACCGGAATTGAACTCCCTGCATTTACAAGCTGGGAAAGGCATACAGATTTAGGGGCACCACTCTGCACTCTCATCTATCAGCAGATCCTCATATTTCAGACTAATTAGCATTTAGGAAGATGCCATGGTCAAAACTGTCACCACATTATCAGATCAAAGTCAGTGTCAGATTGGTCCTATGCCAACTGTACAAGAGTGGGATTTCCTAAGGTTCTCTTCCTGTTGCTCCATTTGCTAGTGATAATGGTAAATTCTCAAAGCTCACTGGTTATAAACAACTTAGCTTCCAACTCCAATTTCATCAGTCAAGCCATCAATGTTGAAAATTTACAAATGAATATATTACCCATATGTGTACCATTTCTAACCTAATAGTTTTTTTGGGGGGGGGGTTGTTTTTTGTTTTTTTGGAAGAGTGACCTATTACCATGAAGAAGAATAAAGATCTTCATTTCAAGTTAATTTGCTCCCTTAAGAGTAAGAGATTAGGGGCGCCTGGGTGGCTCAGTCGTTAAGCATCTGCCTTCGGCTCAGGTCATGATCCCAGGGTCCTGGGATCGAGCCCCGCATCGGGCTCCCTGCTCCGCGGGAAGCCTGCTTCTCCCTCTCCCACTCCCCCTGCTTGTGTTCCCTCTCTCGCTGTGTCTCTCTCTGTCAAATAAATAAAATCTTTAAAAAAAAAAAAGAGTAAGAGATTAAATGTTCCAAGTTTTAGAAAGGAGGAAATAGGATATTTTCACTGTGTTCTTTTTAGAATTTTTATTATACAGATAAGAAAAGCCCCTCTGATATTTTCTCTTAGACATGGGTAGATTATGAAGAAGAATTTATTAGTCAAAAAGCAAAGGTGGATACGATCAGTTTCAAAATAGATAAGTGCATTGGAAACTTATCTGGCAATCAGGCTTCAGTTTGGCTTAGAAGAAAAAGATATTAATACGTAGGTCAAGCCATACAATGGTACAAAAAGGATATCATTACCTTGGGTGATATGGGAAAAATGATACAGACTAAAAAATTCCTTTCACATCCATGGTTGAAAGGATAGTAAATTAAGTCTGTGCTTTATGATGATCTATTTACTATAATCATTTCTGGGAAATAGTCACCCCAAGTAGAATATGTCACTGTAGCAAGGCATTTAAAAGCCTTTCTTCTCTCACAGGCGGTGGCCGTGTGAAAATTGAGAGTGTAAAACTGGATTTCAAAGAAAAGGCCCAAGCTAAAGTCGGCTCACTTGACAATGCTCACCACGTACCTGGAGGTGGTAACGTCAAGGTAAGAACCAAGGTTGTAAGCCGACCCTGTCGTCTGCTTTCTAATCCTTCTGAAATACTTCTCATCAAAATGGGTTACGATCAAAGGCCTGGACATGTAGGGAGTAGGAATCGCAGAGCTGAACAAAAGTGACATTAACATCAGCTCTGAGACATAGTGAAAAGTCTAGGGGCCAGTTAAGATGCTTGAGTTAACAAGGACTGATGCTTGTCTTGAACAGATCGACAGCCAGAAGTTGAACTTCAGAGAGCATGCAAAGGCCCGTGTGGACCACGGAGCTGAGATCATTACGCAATCCCCAGGCAGATCCAGCGTGGCGTCCCCCCGACGACTCAGCAATGTCTCCTCTTCTGGAAGCATCAACCTGCTCGAATCCCCTCAGCTTGCCACTTTGGCCGAGGATGTCACTGCTGCACTCGCTAAGCAGGGCTTGTGAATATTTCTCATTTAGCATTGAAGTAATAATATTTAGGCATGAGCTCTTGGCAGGAGTGGGCTCTGAGCAGGTGTTATAGTCATTCTTTACAAACCGTAAAATAAATAATCTCATTCCCAAACTGTAGTAATTGTTACAATTTTATAAAAAACAATGAATAGTATATGCAGAAATTGACTTGGTTTCCATTTTCAGCAGGAAGACACTGGCTTTACATGAGTACAATTGGACAATTATTTTTGCTCTGCTGTTTTGCATGGAGTATTATTATTTCAAATATTGCATTTTTACCTTTCATGTGCCTGAAGGCTATCCATACATTCTGAAAGGCCTTGTTGAAATCCAAGCTGCTCATTCCACTCTTCTGTTGCTGGGTGAAAAGATAAAAGCTGCCCATTTTAACTTATTACAGGTTAAATTAAATCAAGGAGTCTGATTGCAGGAAGGAAAGAGCATGTAAGAAATACGGTTTTTTTTTTAAGTGTTATTTTGTATAAATGGGAAGAAAGATTCAGTTAAGTTATTAACATTTGGGACCTGGATAATTATATCAGAGTATAAGTCAATCCAATAAATTATTTAACTAATTAAAAATAGTTACGAAGCATTTGAGCTGTGGTTGAGGAAGCGATATAAAAGTGCATCTCTTAGGAATGAAGCACTTTCATTAGGATGGACTCGTGTCTGATTAGAATGTCAGTTGATCAGCTAGATTTGTGTCCACACTACCAGCTTCACACTCCCTTTCCATCTGTTTGATACAGTGTTATAGATATAAATATATATATATTTCTCTGTGGCCATTTGTGATACTTCCTCATATACTTGAATATTATACTTCCTTATTCACAGTATCTGTGTCTCCTGCACCCTTTGGTGTTGCAATTTTAGGTATGTGAAAGTAGATGTTAGCAGGGTTCTTTCCCTATTTAAAAAAAATACATTAAAAAAGAACAAAAAGTTTTAGCATGAAGTTGCTTCCTGTAACAACTCAGAGCTGTAACCCTGTTTTAGTGCCAGAAACAAGTCTCTCCCGTGATGGTAGGAAAATTTATTTTTCTTTGCTTTCACCAACATGGAGTTTGTGGGGGTGGGTCCAGTTATACATTAAAAGGGTTTACAGATTGTTGGTTTAAGTAAGATTTTGGATTTATCTCATTTTGAATTATGGAATAGTTTGGGTTTTATTCCTGTAATCATTCAAGAAACAGACTTCTGAAGATTTCTTTTTTTTTTTTTTCCCTTTGCTAAAGTTGAAACTAACAGAGGGAGTTTGGGACATGTTGTCCCACTCTTCCAGACATTGCCTGCTAATTAAATTATCTGAGAGAAAATATTTGGCTTCCTTACCCAAAGTAAAGAGCCTTGATCAAAAAGGACAAGTACAGTTATTCGAGAACCTATAGCTACACAACACTTGAGATACAGATATCTAAATCAGTTTTTTCAGGATTCTAACATTGCCCTCTGTGAAGGAACACTTTATGACTTAGTATTACTTATCAACAGATAATACTGGTGTGACTTAATCTACAGCCTGGGAAATCACCAATTAATTCCTCTCACAAATCATTCATCTTAGACTGGTGAAAAGCAATTAAATAGTCAATGGCCTGAATAAGCAGTCAGTTACCAGTCTGGGTGGATATTTTTAGTATTTTATCTGTTCTTTTTCTTGCTCAGGGCTGGTAGGTTGGTTCTGAACCATTAAAAGCAAATAGTCTGATAGGTGTCTGATCCCCGTGAGCCGAATCAATTCCTGACTATATAGGAGGAAGTGATGAGCATGGATGAGGCAACGAGGAAGTACAGTAGCATCTAGGAAAGCAGCCAAGGGATGCAAAGACAGAGAGACACAGGTGCCATTTGTGACCCCCTGAATACTGCAACCAATGTGACTTCCACCAAAAAAAAAAAAAAACTGTAGGAGCAAAAACATAGCACTCATTCTCAACTAATAGGTTTTGCATAAGCAAACGTGTCTGAAAATGTTAATAAATCAATTCTTTTATACAACAGTCAAAAAATTAGAAACTATGGAGTATGACTATGGATGGGTCTATTTTCTGCCTAATAATGATGTGGATTTGACCTATCTGAGCATTTTATTCCTCAGCTTCCCTTGAAATGCACTAGAAAATTGGAGAAGAGTAGTTGTGTGGAGACCTATGGTATTTTCCTACATGTTTAATAGTGTTAGGTAGTGATTAAAGTTCTTTAGAAAGAAGGAGTTAACAGCAGGTTAGAACAGTTTTAACCTACAAAATAAGTATTTTCTACCAACTTGGTTTACATTTTTTATAAAAGGTAAGAATAAGTAATTATGCTTTACATATTAAAATTCTGTTTCTTACAAATGCATGCCCAAGATAAAGATTATATAAAGCCCTAAGATACTAGATTTGGCATTAAAACAAATGTTTATTTCAAATCTCAGCAAAATTATAATGAATAAATGCCCTTCCTTTGTATGGAAATATGATTCTTTATAATGTTAACAAAAAGAAACTGATAATTTGTACCAATAGAAGAGAGAAACACACAGGCTAAATGTCTTCTTATGGGGACAGGGGTTGGAACCTATCTTGCCTTCACTCTCAAGATTAACGACGCAAATTAAGCTTTTTGAACACCACTCTTGTGGGGGTACCCATACGCTGATCTAGAAATTAAAGCTTCATAGTTCCAATTCTAGATCTATTACTGCCAGTTTCTCTCCGGCTTTAGCCTTTGAGAACCTGTTTAAGGATACATAAGTAATCCAGAGCTGTGAAGAGTTAAAAGGCCAGCTTCTTCAATGAACTCGCTCTCTCCGGGTCACCTGCAGCCGATAATTGGGTACTTTATAATGATGCAGGAAAGATCCGAGTTGATGATGAGTTTCAAAGGCCCTGTTCATTTAGGAACCAACTCTCTCTGGATTCTCCTGCTGAGTTCCAGCAGGGTGATAGGCTGAAATCCCAGCCCCAAGCAGGACACCTGTGTAACACCAACTCGGTATGGCTGAAGAAGGCTGAAGAGAGAACTTCATTAAATGGAAGAATCTGCTGATGATAGCCGACCTCCACACATTCATACAGTAATACAGCAGGAAAGAGGATCATCAGCCAAAATATAACATCCATGTCAATATTGTTAAAGAAATCATCTCAAAGCGGTTGATTCTGACCTTGCTACAATTACACTTTTTGTCCGATTTTTCATGCCACAAAAATGAGGAAAATAAACTATTCATGGTCTAAGTAGCCAAGAAAAAAAAAATAGAATCGTGGCTTGGAAAGGCAAAGTCTAGGCATTCCTTCCAAAACTGATGTGTTAAAATCAGCACTGATGTTTGTTTTTTTACACCTAGGATTTTTAGCCTGGGTGTGTAGGTTGAGGCCAAGTCCCTCTGCAGGAAAGAGCTTATTTTTAAACTCACAAAATGTCAATCATGAAAATCTACTTCAACTTTAGCAAAAAGAAAAAAAAATCAACAAAAAGTATACTCTGTATGCTGGGATTCCAAGGTTCCAACATGCCGCTACAAATCTCTGGGGGGTTTCTTTCTTCTGATAATTCTAGAGCCTGTTACCATAGAAAGGCATTTCTTCAATGGCTGGTTGTAGTTAGTTCATGTTTTTCAATCAAAATTTGCAAATGTATTTGTTGCTGTATAGTGATTGTTTTGCAAAATAAAATTGCTTGTCACCTAACTTATAGTTTCAGATTGTTTCTTCTCTGGGAAAAAAAAAATACTACACATATACACACACACACATTGCTCAGTCCAACCAAGGAAAAATTATGATGAGAACGCTACAGTTATCTCCCCACCGTGTGTCAGCCTTTATCTACTACTGTATTTAGCAGGATGCTATCTGTTGCAAGTGACAGAAACTGAAATCAAATTGGCTTAATCATAAAGGCAAACTTATTGGCTCAAGTAACCAACAAGGCAGACCTCAGGCATGGATGGATCCAGGCATTCAAAAGATGTTAAGAATCTTTTTCCAAATCTTAGCCCTGGTTCTTCTGTGTTAGTTTTATTCTAAAGGCAAGCACCCCTTTCATGATAGTCACTGGGAGCTCCAGGTTTCACAACCCACCAAAGAAAGCCTCTTTCCCACTAGCACTAGCCAAGATCTCGGGTCTGAAAATCACTGAACCTTGGGTCACCTGCTCACTTCTGCTGTTTACCCATGGTCGGATCACAGTCTTTTCTCTATCACAGGTGGTTGGGGTAGGAGGAAAGTAAAGGGAGAAGGGGCCTCTTCTGAACTACATAAACTAATCATGAAGAGGAAATGTTCCCTTCTAAGTAAATGTTCCCTCCTAAGTAAAGTCAGGCTGCTACTGCCAGAAGAGAGGGGAACTGATTCCGTGCAGGTCATAAAGCAGACATCCTATAGGTCCACACACCCTATTCTCTATCTTTATTCAGTCCTTTAGCTCCTTGCTACTCAAGTTGTGTTCAGGCTTTACCTGGGACCTTGTCAGACATAAAAATTCCCATGCTCCACCCCTGGCCAACTTACAGCACTCCCCTAGAAGAATCATCTGCTCATTAAAGTCTTAGAAGCATTCAGCTCATCTAATCCAAGGAGAAAGAGATCCACAGCAGCCTGCTAATAGGTAAGAATCATTTCTAAGACTACAGGAGGTAATATCACGAAGTCTGATGTCAAAGAGTCTAGGTATCAAGTGGTAGAAACTTGTGACTGTTGGAAGAAATGTCTTTGTGTTGGAGGTTTGCCAGACCTACCATTCTAACTTGGCTGAAACCTACTTCTACCAATGGAGTCATCATCTTGCATTCCGTTTTCCTTTGCTAATAATGTGGATTTGGTACCAGATAGCAACATAATTAGACTTTCCCTTTAATAGTTTTTTTTTAATTCGTATCCATGTTACCCTTCAAGGAAGTCTCAAAACTACATGGGATTTAGACATTTATTTGGTGGCATGAATCACAAGAAAGTCTTCATTTTCTTTTTTTATTAATTAACAAGGCAAAGAAGATTTTACTTGCCTTGAGAAGAGACAAGTAACTCAGATATAATGTAGGATTATAAAAATAACCCTCTATGTAGCTTATGTAGAGGAAAAAATATACTCCTCTTTTACAGTAAGGCCCTTGTAGAACTTTGTCAAAAGTACACAGTCCAGCAACCCAAAATTGTTTCAAAACATTGTCCTTTACTAGGTTTTCTTGAGTATGTTGAAGAAGCGTCACACACTCCAAAAAGCCCTATTTTTTTTTTCATGGCTTTTATCACAAATATACCACAGCTGTTCCCATTTCTAATCCTTCAAATACCATTAAAAATCTCCTGCCTCAGGCCTGGTTGAGGTAATAGACCTATGGCCTCCAGATGTGCTTTGTTTGGCCAGCACAGTGTTTTCAAACTCAAGAAAGTTCACACACACACACTCTCTCAGATTTGGATCTTTCAAAAGTTAAACGATTTGGCAACCCGGAGCCTGCATTCATGATAGCAATTGGCCAGGGCTGGTCTGTGAATGATGACATGACTTTGGTCCCTGCACTTGGACACAGTCCCCACCTAAGCTAGTTAATACTCTCAGACCACTTACTCACTTTCATTCATGACTGCAGGTGCTAGACCCTACATTTGGTTTGTAACCTCAGGTTTAGACCCACTCATCTTTCCCTCCCTCCCAAGTTTTCCTCATCCTGTGAAACAAAAACCCAAAAGAATAAACCCCTAATCCTAAAGTGGGGGAGGGAAGGGTCTGGTTGGATAGGTCAAATCAGGATCCTCAGAGAGACTGGGAGCCTGAGGAACCAATGTTTAATAGACTTTTGCCCTCTCTTAAGAAAGAAGAAAAGAAATCTTTAATATATTTATTTGACAGTAACCACTGGTAATTTTCATGTCCATGAAATACACTTAAGATTCTTTTCCCACCTATATTTTTCATTAAAGCAAAGGAAAAAAGAAAAATATAGTGGAGTTTGTTTGCTTGTTTCCCCACGTATGACTTAAAAAAAAAAGCTCATTGTCAAGTGAGAAAGGACAAAAAGCTATCCTCTTAGTAGGCCTGAACTTATAACATACTTACTTATAACTTTTCGAAGTAGAAAAAAGACATAGTGGAAAGATGTTGTAACCTAGTCAAGCAAATTATGGGTTCTTTTTTTTTTTTAAAGACTTTATTTATTTATTTGACAGAGAGACAGCGAGAGAGGGAACACAAGAGGCGGCGGGGGGGGAGTGGGAGAGGGAGAAGCAGGCTTCCCGCTGAGCAGGGAGCCCGATGCGGGGCTCGATCCCTGGACTCTGGGATCACGACCAGAGCCAAAGGAAGACGCTTAACGACAGAGCCACCCAGGTGCCCCCAAATGATGTGTTCTTAAGCCCAGGGCTGATCTTCAGCCAACACACCCCTTATTTAGTTGAATAAGTTGTGAGAATATTGAAAGACTCACTGCCCAAGCCTCCTCCTTCCCAATGCCCATCTTTGGCCTCCATAGACTTCATCCAGTTCTGGCCCCTGTAGGGCCAGTGCCTTGTACGGCAGAGAGCCTCCAAGATCTGTCCCAGTCCCCTCAAATCCTGCCTTTTAAGTATCACCAGTGGCTGGGATCGCCTCAGGGAATCTGGAGGACTGGCCTGTGCATGACCAGCTGTTCCAGGAAGCCCAGATGACCTATGCTGGCCTCTAGCAGCCTGCCAGCTGGCCACAGCTGTTATTTGCCTTCCCCTGTCCCTGCATTGCCCCCTCCTCCAAGTCAGAAGATGGAAAGCCCACAGAGGAGACAGTGTCTTTTCTGACATACTGGGAGGCAAATAGCTGGTGCTCAGTAACCATACCTTGGCTATGGTCACCTGTTACCTGTCTTCATTCCACCCAGAACTTCCCTGGTATGGTTGTTTATGGGAACTGCCGTCGCCATAGGACTTGAATTCTTAACAGAGTATAGAGATGAGCACAAGGCACTGAGGAGGTGATGGGGTTCCCGAGGCCAACAACAGAAGAAGATTATGAGCAACAGTTAGGCCCCATGGGGCAACGTGCAGGTGACAATGCCTAAGGAAAAGGCTTTTTAATGGTCTCTATTGAAATTCAGCTTCACCTAAAACCCACCAGAAGCCCAATTGAAGTGGGCATAAACACTAATTTTATAATTATTTAGTGATTGTCTCTTCCAGGCATCCTTACAAACATACGTGAACTCCTATGAGTACTGTTATAAGCATCCCCATTTTACAGATGAGAAAACTGAGCATGGAAAGGTTGTTTCAAACTTAATGGGCAAAAGGAAGAAGATAGTAGGAAGGGGAAAATGAAGGGGGGGAAATTGGAGGGGGAGACGAACCATGAGAGACTATGGACTCTGAGAAACAAACTGAGGGTTTTAGAGGGGAAGAGGGTGGGGGATGGGTTAGCCCTGTGATGGGTATTAAGGAGGGCACATATTTCATGGAGCACTGGGTGTTATATGCAAACAATGAATCATGGAACACTACATCAAAAACTAATGATGTAATGTACGGTGATTAACATAACATAATAAAAAAAAATTAATGGGCAGAGGGTTGCTCAGGGGCCAATAAACTGCCTTGACTCCTCCCCACCCCCAAAAAACCTTCATGAGCAGAGCCTGAATTCCAACCAAGCAGCCCAGATGTCTCATCTCGTCTAATGGATTAGGTTTGATCTCTTTAAATATTCCAGTAAGCAGTTTTCCTGACAATCAATAATGAAGATACCAAATATATGTCATATAAAAATCTGAGCATTAAATGGGCTAGAAAAATGTTCATGTATTTGCTGTTAATTCAGCAAATAATGAAAGAGGATCCTGTCTCATAAACAATATCATTTCTGTAAAGAGCAATTCTTTTTTAAAAAATTGAAGTATAGTTGATATACAATGTTACACTAGTTTGAGGTGTACAACATACTGATTTGACAATTCTATACATTGTGCTCTACTCACCCCAAGTGTAGCTACCATTTGTCACCATACAACACTATTACACTCCCATTGATTATATTCTCTATGCTGTACCTTTTTCTCCCTGTGACTTATTCCATAGCTGGAAGCCTGTGTCTCTCACTCCCCTTCACCTATTTTCCCCATCCACCCACATTTCTGGAAATCATCAGTTTGTTCTCTGGGGTCTATTTCTGCTTTTTGTTTATTCATTTGTTTTGTCTTATAGATTCCAGATATAAATGAAATCATATGGGATTTGTCTCTATCTGACTTCTTTCAATTAGCATAATACCATCCTGGTCCATCCATATTGTTGCAAATAAAAAATCTCATACTTTTTTTTTATTATGTTCAATTAGCCACTGTATAGTACATCATTAGTTTTTGATGTAGTGTTCAACAATTCATCAGTTACACATAACACCCAGTGCTCATCTCATACTTTTTTTTAAGGCTGAGTAATATTCCATTGTGTGTGTGTATATACCACATCTTCTTTATCCATTCATCTATCAATGGTCAGTGGACAATTGGACTGCTTCCATATCTTAGCTATTGTAAATAATGCTGCAACAAGCAGAGAGGTGCATGTATCTTTTTTTTTATTATTATTCTTATGTTAATCCCCATACATTACATCATTAGTTTTAGATGAAGTGTTCCATGATTCATTGTTTGTGCATAACACCCAGTGCTCCATGCAGAATGTGCCCTCCTCAATACCCACCACCAGGCTAACCCATCCTCCCACCCCCCTCCCCTCTAGAACCTTGTTTGTTTTTCAGAGTCCATTGTCTCTCATGGTTCGTCTACCCCTCCGATTTCCCCCACTTCATTCTTCCCCTCCCGCTACCTTCTTCTTCTTCTTTTTTTTTCTTAACATATATTGCATTGTTTGTTTCAGAGGTACAGATCTGAGATTCAACAGTCTTGCACAATTCACAGTGCTTACCAGAGCACATACCCTCCCCAGTGTCTATCACCCAGTCACCCCATCCCTCCCACCCCACCGCCCACTCCAACAACA
This sequence comes from Mirounga angustirostris, assembly GCF_029215605.1. NCBI lineage: Eukaryota > Metazoa > Chordata > Mammalia > Carnivora > Phocidae > Mirounga > Mirounga angustirostris. The sequence goes on from NW_026991711.1 coordinate 168,959,846, forward strand.
CTCAGTTTGTTTCCTGCGATTAAGAATTCCTCATATCAGTGAGATCATACGATACATGTCTTTCTCTGTTTGACTTATTTCACTCAACATAATACCCTCCAGTTCCATCCATGTCGTTGCAAATGGCAAGATCTCATTCCTTTTGATGGCTGCATAATATTCCATTGTATATATATACCACCTCTTCTTTATCCATTCATCTGTCGATGGACATCTTGGCTCTTTCCACAGTTTGGCTATTGTGGACATTGCTGCTATAAACATCGGGGTGCACATAGCCCTTCGGATCCCTACTTTTGTATCTTTGGGGTAAATACCCAGTAGTGCAATTGCTGGATCATATGGTAGCTCTATTTTCAACTTTTTGAGGAACCTCCATACAGTTTTCCAGAGTGGCTGCACCAGCTTGCATTCCCACCAACAGTGTAGGAGGGTTCCCCTTTCTCCGCATCCCCGCCAACATCTGTCGTTTCCTGACTTGTTAATTTTAGCCATTCTGACTGGTGTGAGGTGGTATCTCATTGAGGTTTTAATTTGGATTTCCCTGATGCCGAGCGATATTGAGCACTTTTTCATGTGTCTGTTGGCCATTTGGATGTCTTCTTTGGAAAAATGTCTGTTCATGTCTTCTGCCCATTTCTTGATTGGATTCTTTGTTCTTTGGGTGTTGAGTTTGATGAGTTCTTTATAGATTTTGGATACTAGCCCTTTATCTGATATGTCATTTGCAAATCTCTTCTCCCATTCTGTCAGTTGTCTTTTGGTTTTGTTGACTGTTTCCTTTGCTTTGCAAAAGCTTTTTATCTTGATGAGGTCCCAATAGTTCATTTTTGCCCTTGCTTCCCTTGCCTTTGGCGATGTTTCTAGGAAGAAGTTGCTTCGGCTGAGGTCAAAGAGGTTGCTGCCTGTGTTCTCCTTTAGGATTTGGATGGACTCCTGTCTCACATTGAGGTCTTTCAACCATTTGGAGTCTATTTTTGTGTGTGGTGTAAGGAAATGGTCCAGTTTCATTCTTCTGCATGTGGCTATCCAATTTTCCCAGCACCATTTGTTGAAGAGACTGTCTTTGTTCCATTGGACATTCTTTCCTGCTTTGTCGAAGATTAGTTGGCCATAGAGTTGAGGGTCCATTTCTGGGCTCTCTAGTCTGTTCCATTGATCTATGTGTCTGTTTTTGTGCCAGTACCATGCTGTCTTGATGATGACAGCTTTGTAATAGAGCTTCAAGTCCGGAATTGTGATGCCGCCAGCTTTGCTTTTCTTTTTCAACATTCCTCTGGCTATGCGCGGTCTTTTCTGGTTCCATACAAATTTTAGGATTATTTGTTCCATTTCTTTGAAAAAAGTGGATGGTATTTTGATGGGGATTGCATTGAATGTGTAGATTGCTCTAGGTAGCATTGACATCTTCACAATATTTGTTCTTCCAATCCATGAGCATGGAACGTTTTTCCATTTCTTTGTGTCTTCCTCAATTTCTTTCATGAGTATTTTATAGTTTTCTGAGTACAGATCCTTTGTCTCTTTGGTTAGATTTATTCCTAAGTATCTTACGGTTTTGGGTGCAATTGTAAATGGGATCGACTCCTTAATTTCTCTTTCTTCTGTCTTGTTGTTGGTGTATAGGAATGCCACTGACTTCTGTGCATTGATTTTATATCCTGCCACTTTACTGAATTCCTGTATGAGTTCTAGCAGTTTTGGGGTGGAGTCTTTGGGGTTTTCCACATAAAGTATCATATCATCTGCAAAGAGTGAGAGTTTGACTTCTTCTTTGCCGATTTGGATGACTTTGATTTCTTTTTGTTGTCTGATTGCTGTGGCTAGGACTTCCAATACTATGTTGAATAGCAGTGGTGATAGTGGACATCCCTGCCGCGTTCCTGACCTTAGGGGGAAAGCTCTCAGTTTTTCCCCATTGAGAATAATATTCACTGTGGGTTTTTCATAGATGGCTTTTATGATATTGAGGTATGTACCCTCGATCCCTATACTCTGAAGAGTTTTGATCAAGAAAGGATGCTGTACTTTGTCAAAAGCTTTTTCTGCATCTATTGAGAGGATCATATGATTCTTGTTCTTTCTTTTGTTAATGTATTGTATCACATTGATTTGCGGATGTTGAACCAACCTTGCAGCCCAGGAATAAATTCCACTTGGTCGTGGTGAATAATCCTTTTAATGTACTGTTGGATCCTATTGGCTAGTATTTTGGTGAGAATTTTTGCATCCATGTTCATCAGGGATATTGGTCTGTAATTCTCCTTTTTGATGGGGTCTTTGTCTGGTTTGGGGATCAAGGTAATGCTGGCCTCATAAAATGAGCTTGGAAGTTTTCCTTCCGTTTCTATTTTTTGGAACAGTTTCAGAAGAATAGGTATTAATTCTTCTTGAAATGTTTGGTAGAATTCCCCTGGGAAGCCATCTGGCCCTGGGCTTTTGTTTTTTGGGAGATTTTTGATGACTGCTACAATTTCCTTAGTGGTTATAGGTCTGTTCAGGTTTTCTATTTCATCCTGGTTCAGTTTTGGTAGTTGATACATCTCTAGGAATGCATCCATCTCTTCCAGGTTATCTAATTTGCTGGCATAGAGTTGCTCATAATATGTTCTTATAATTGTTTGTATTTCTTTGGTGTTGGTTGTGATCTCTCCTCTTTCATTCATGATTTTGTTGATTTGGGTCATTTCTCTTCTCTTTTTGATAAGTCTGGCCAGGGGTTTATCAATCTTGTTAATTCTTTCAAAGAACCAGCTCCTAGTTTCGTTGATCTGTTCTACTGTTCTTTTAGTTTCTATTTCATTGATTTCTGCTCTGATCTTTATTATTTCTCTTCTCCTGCTGGGTTTAGGCTTTATTTGCTGTTCTTTCTCCAGCTCCTTTAGGTGTAGGGTTAGGTTGTGTACTTGAGACCTTTCTTGTTTCTTGAGAAAGGCTTGTATTGCTATATAGTTTCCTCTTAGGACTGCCTTTGCTGCATCCCAAAGATTTGAACAGTTGTGTTTTCATTTTCATTGGTTTCCATGTATTTTTTTAATTCTTCTTTAATTTCCTGGTTGACCCATTCATTCTTCAGTAGGATGCTCTTTAGCCTCCATGTATTTGAGTTCTTTCTGACTTTCCTCTTGTGATTGAGTTCTAGTTTCAAAGCATTGTGGTCTGAAAATAGGCAGGGAATGATCCCAATCTTTTGGTACCGGTTGAGACCTGATTTATGACCTAGGATGTGATCGATTCTGGAGAATGTTCCATGGGCACTAGAGAAGAATGTGTATTCCGTTGCTTTGGGGTGGAATGTTCTGAGTATGTCTGTGAAGTCCATTTGGTCCAGTGTGTCATTTAAAGTCTTTATTTCCTTGTTGATCTTTTGCTTAGACGATCTGTCCATTTCAGTGAGGGGGATGTTAAAGTCCCCCACTATTATTGTATTGTTGTCGATGTGTTTCTTTGCTTTTGTTATTAATTGCCTTATATAATTGGCTGCTCCCATGTTAGGGGCATAGATATTTACAATTGTTAGATCTTCTTGTTGGATAGATCCTTTAAGTATGATATAGTGTCCTTCCTCATCTCTTATTACAGTCTTTGGTTTAAAATCTAATTTGTCTGATATAAGGATTGCCACCCCAGCTTTCTTTTGGTGTCCATTAGCATGGTAAATGGTTTTCCACCCCCTCACTTTCAATCTGGGGGTGTCTTTGGTTCTAAAATGAGTCTCTTGCAGACAGCATATCGATGGGTCTTGTTTTTTAATCCAGTCTGTTAGCCTGTGTCTTTTGATTGGGGCATTTAGCCCATTTACATTCAGGGTAACTATTGAAAGATAGGAATTTAGTGCCATTGTATTGCCTGTAAGGTGACTGTTACCGTATATTGTCTGTGTTCCTTTCTGGTCTATGTTGCTTTTAGGCTCTCTCTTTGCTTAGAGGACCCCTTTCAAGATTTCCTGTAGGGCTGGTTTTGTGTTTGCAAATTCCTTTCGTTTTTGTTTGTCTTGGAAGCTTTTTATCTCTCCTTCAATTTTCAATGACAGCCTAGCTGGATATAGTATTCTTGGCTGCATATTTTTCTCATTTAGTGCTCTGAATATATCCTGCCAGTCCTTTCTGGCCTGCCAGGTCTCTGTGAATAGGTCTGTTGCCAATCTAATGTTTCTACCATTGTAGGTTACATATCTCTTCTCCCGAACTGCTTTCAGGATTTTCTCTTTGTCTATGAGACTCATAAGTTTTACTATTAGATGTCGGGGTGTTGACCTATTTTTATTGATTTTGAGAGGGGTTCTCTGTGCTTCCTGGATTTTCATGCCTGTTTCTTTCCCCAAATTAGGGAAGTTCTCTGCTATAATTTGCTCCATTATACCTTCTGCCCCTCTCTCTCTTTCTTCTTCTTCTGGGATCCCAATTATTCTAATGTTGTTTCGTCTTATGGTATCGCTTATCTCTCGAATTCTGCCCTCGTGATCCAGTAGTTGTTTATCTCTCTTTTTTTCAGCTTCTTTATTTTCCATCATTTCATCTTCTATATTACTGATTCTCTCTTCTGCCTCATTTATTCTAGCACTTAGTGCCCCCATTTTTTATTGCACCTCATTAATAGCCTTTTTGATTTCTACTTGGTTGGATTTTAGCTCTTTTACTTCTCCAGAAAGGGTTTCTCTAATAACTTCCATATTTTTTTCAAGCCCAGCTAGTATCTTTAAAGTGATGATTCTGAACTCTAGATCTGATATCGTACTAATGTCCGTATTGAGTAGATCCCTGGCAGTCGGTACTACCTCTTGTTCTTTTTGTTGAGGTGATTTTTTCCATCTTGTCATTTTGTGCAGAGGAGAACAGACTAATGAGAGAACAAAATGCTAGCAGAGTAACCACGTCCCCAGAAAATATACTCTAAACAAATCAGAAAAGACCTGAAGCAGTGGGATAAGAAAGGGAAAGAGAAAAAAGAAAAAGAAAAAAAAGAAAAAGATAAAGATAAAAACAAACAAAACAAAACAACAACAACAACAAAAACAAAAACAAACAAACCAGAATGTGATCAAATATGATCAGGCTGGTATATAGATCAATGCCACACACTAGATTTGGGGTGTATTTTGGTCTTTTAGAAGAAAGTGCCTCCCAAATTTTTAAAGAAAGAAAAACTTATATATGTACAAAAATAAGGGTTGATATGATGAAGGGATGGAATATGACCGTAAAAATGGAAATTATAAAAAATTTTATAAAAGGAATTGATAAGAAGTTGTTTGAAAAAAGAAAGAAGAGGATTTAAAAAAAGAAAAAAGAAAAAGAAAAAAAAAGGGAGAGGATGTGATCAGGCAGGGGAATAGAAAACACCATATACTAGAGATTTAGGGTATATCTTAATCTGTTAGAAGAAACTATCTCAAAATTTTAAAGAGAGAACAACTTATATATATAAGCCAAAAATACGGGTAACTACTATTAAGGGATAGAATATGACTCTAAAAATGAAAAATAAAAATGTTTTTTTTTTTAAAAGGGATTGATAAGATGTTGGTTGAAAAAGGGAAAAAGAAAAATTCAAAAAGAAATAAAAAGACAAAAAGACAGTTAAAAAAATTAACTTTAAAAGAGTAAAGAATCATGGTAAAAAAGCCGTGAATTCTGTGTGCAGTAGTCCCCTAGCGCTGGAGTTCTGCCGTTCTCATTGATCGGTAAACTTGGTCTTGGCCGGCTGTTCTCGCTGATCTTCTGGGGAGGGGCCTGTTGCTGTGGTTTCCAAATGTCTCGGCCGGAGGCGGAATTGCCCCGCCCTTGCCCCCTCCCGGCTAAGTAATCTGCTCGGGTTTGCTCTCCGGGGCTTTTGTTCCCTGCGAGCTTTCCGTACAGCTTTGGGGGCGGAGAGTGAAAATGGCGGCCTCCCAATCTCCACCCCGGAGGAGCCGAGAACTCGGGCCCGCTCCTCAGTGAGCCCCCAGAGAAAAGCCGTCAGTCACTCCCTTCTCCCTGGTCTCCGGCCGCACTCCGTGCTCACCCGGTCTGCGACCGTGCATTTCTCTCTGGCACCCGACCCCGGGTGGAGTCTCCAAACCCAGCAGATCCCTGCGGTGCACTCCCGCGCGGCTCCTCCCCGGGGAGGAAGGTGAGTCTCCCCGGATCTGCTGCTTGTTGGGTCCCTGCTGGAGGAGCAGGGGCCCGACTGTGCCGCGGATCACGGTCAATGGCAACCCCGAGCTGAGAGCCCGCGCCTGGGCTCCGCCTCTGCAGCCGGCTTCCCTGCTCCGATACCTGGGAGCTCTGCCGCACTCAGGCACCCCCGGTCTTTCTGTGACCCCGAGGGTCCTGAGACCACACTGTCCCGGAGGGTTCCACCCCCTGCTTAGCCACCAGAGTGACGTCCCTCAGCGGGGCAGACTTTTAAAAGTTCCGACTTTGTGCTCCGCGGCTCTATCACTTGCCAGAAGCGGCCGAAGGAGGCCCCTCCCCCGCCGTCTATCCTCCCGAATATCGCCGCGGATTCACTTCTCTGCACGTCCTACCTTCCAGAAAGTGGTCGCTTTTCTGTTCAGAGAGTTGTTGCTATTCTTTTCTTCAATCTCCTGTTGAGTTTGTAGGTGTTCAGAATGGTTTGATCCCTATCCAGCTGAATTCCTGAGAGGAGACGAAATCCAGGTCTCCTACTCCTCCACCATCTTGCTCTGCCCTCCCATGTACCTTTTTGAATTAGAATTTTTGGTGTTGGGGGGTAAATACCCAGTAATGGAATTACTGGATCATATGGTATTCCTATTTTTAATTTTCTGAAAATTTTCCATATTGTTTTTCACAGTGGCTGCACCAAAATACATTCCCACCAACAGTGTGTAAAGGTTCCTTTTTCTCCACATCCTCATCAACACTTGTTAATTCTTGTCTTTTTTATTCTAGTGATTCTAACGGGTGTAAAGCAATATCTCGTTGTGGTTTTATTTTTTTAAGATTTTATTTATTTATTTAAGAGAGAGTGAGTCAGGAGCATGTGGGGGCAGGTAGAGGGAGAAAGGAGAAGCAGACCCCCCAGTGAGCAGGGAGCCTGACTCTGGGCTCCTTCCCAGGACCCTGGGTTCATGACCTGAGTTGAAGGCAGATACTTAACCAAGTGAGCAACCTAGGCATCCCTCCTTGTGGTTTTAATTTGCATTTCCCTGATGATGACTAATGGTGAGCATCTTTTCATGTGTCTGTTGGCCATTTGTATGTCTTCTTTGGAAAAATGTCTATTCAGGTCCTCTGCCCATTTTTAATTGGATTATTTGGTTTTTGGTATTGAGTTGTATAAGTTCTTTTTATATTTTGGAATTATAACACTTTATTGGATATATCATTTGCAAATATCTTCGTCCATTTAGTAGGTTGCCTTTTTGTTTTGTTGATGGTTTCCTTCTCTGTGCAAAAGCCTTTTATTTTGGGTAGTCCCAATAGTTTAATTTTGCTTTTGCTTCTCTTACCTTAGGAGACATATCCAGAAAAATATTGTGATGGCCAATGTCAGAGAAATTACTGCGTGTGTTTTGTTCTAGGAATTTTATGATCTCAGGTCTCACATTTAGGTTCTTAATCCATTTTGAGTTTATGTTTGTGTAGGTGTGAAAAAGTGGTTCAGTTTCATTCTTTTGCATGTAGCTGTCCAGTTTTCCCAGCACCATTTGTTAAAGAGACTGTCTTTTCCCATTGTATATTCTTGCCTCTTTTTTCATAGTTTAATTGACCATGTAAGCATGGGTTTATTTTTGAGCTCTCTTTTCTGTTCCATTGATCTATGTCTCTCCTTTGGTGCCAGTACCAGACTGTTTTGGTTACTACAATTCTATAATGTATCTTGAAATTTTGGATTGTGATACTTCCAGTTTTTATCTTTTGTCTCAAGATTGCTTTAGCTAGGGACAGCTGGGTGACTCAGTTAAGCATCCAATTCTTAATTTTGGTTCAAGTCATGATGGAGGGATCATGGTTGTGGGATTGAGTCCCATATTGGGCTCTGTGCTCGGCAGGGAGTCTGCTTGAGATTCTCTCTCTCCCTCTCCTCTACCCCTCCCCCCACTCACTCTGACTCACTCATGTGAGCTCTCAAAATCTTTCAAGAAAAAAAAAATGATGCTTTGGCTATTTAGGGGTTTTTGTTGTTCCATACAAATTTTAGGATTATTCTAGTTCTGTGAAAAATGCTGTTGGTATTTTAATAGGGATTTCACTGAATCTGTAGATTGCTTCAGGTAGTTTGGGCATTTTAACACTATTAATTCTTCTTATCCATGAGCATGGAATATCTTTCCATTTGTTTGTGTCATCTTCAATTTCTTTTTTCAGCATTTTATAGCTATCAGAGTACAGGTCTTTCACCTCCATGGTTAGGATATTCATAGGTGTTTTATTCTTTTTGGCACAATTATAAATGGAATTGTTTTCTTAATTTCTCTTTCTGCTACTTCATTATTAGTGTATAAAAATGCAACTGATTTCTGTGTATCAATTTTGTATCCTGCAACTGTACTGAATTCACTTATTATTCGAATAGCTTTTTGATGGAATCATTAAGGTTTTCTGTGTATAGTATCATGTCATCTGCAAATAGCAACAGTTTAACTTCCTCCTTACCAATTTAGATGCCTTTTTTTGTCTGCTGAGGCTAGGACTTTCAGTACTATGTTGAATAAAAGTGGTGAGAGTGGGCATCCTTGTCTTCTTCCTGACCTTAGAAGGAAAGCTCTGTTTTTCACCATGGAGTATGTATGATGTTAGCTGTGGGGTCTGTGTATATGGCTTTTATGATTTTGAGCTATAGCTATGTTCCATCTAAACCCACTTTGTTGAGAGTTTTTATCATGAATGGATTTTGAATGCTGTTAAAAGCTTTTTCTTCATCTATTGAGATGATCATATGATTTTTATTCATTTTGTTGATATGGTGCATCACATTAATTGATTTGCAAATATTGAACCATCCTTGTACCAGAATAAACTCCACTTGATCGTGGTGTATGATCCTTTTAGTGTATTGTTGAATGCAATTTGCTAATATTTTGTTGAGGATTTTTGCATCTGTATTCATCAGGGATATTGGCTTATAGTGTTCCTTTTTTGTAGTGTTTTTTATCTGGTTTTGGTATCAAGGTAATGCTGGCCTCTTAGGTTGTATTTAGGAGCGTTCATTTCTCTTCTATTTTGGAATAGTTTTTAGAAAACAGGTATTAACTATTTTTTAAATGTTTGGTAACATTCATTTGTGAATCCATGGTCCTGGACTTTTGTTTGTTGGGAGTTTTTGATTACCAATTCGATTTTGTTACTATTGATTGCTCTGTTCTGATTTTCTATTTCTTCTTGGTTCTTTCTTGGAAGATTATATGTTTCTAGGAAATTATCCATTTCTTCTAGGGTGTCCAATTTGCTGGCATATATTTCTTTGTGGTATTCTGTTATAGTCATTTGTATTTCTGTAGTGTCAGTTGTTACTTCTGATTTTGTGTCTTTGTTGTTTTGTTTTTTCTTGATGAGTCTTGCTAAAGGTTTATCAATTTTGTTTTCAAAGATTCTGCTCTTGGCTTTATTGATCTTTTCTATTGTTCTTTTAATTCCTATTTTATTTATTTCTGCTTTGATATTTCCTTCCTTCTACTAACTTTGGGCTTTGTTCTTCTTGCCCTAGTTTCTTTTAGGTATAAAGTTAGATTTTTTTATTTGAGGTTGTTCTTGTTTCTTGAGGTAAGCTTGTATCACTATAAATTTCCATCTTAGAACTGCTTTTACTACATCCCAAAGCTTTGGGACCCTTGTGTTTTCATTTTAATTTGTCTCCTACAATGGGGGCATCTGCGTGGCTCAGTCAGTTAAGTGTCTGCCTTCTGCTTGGGTCATGATCCTGGGATCAGGCCCTGCATCAGGCTCCCTGCTCAGTGGGGAGTCTGCTTCTCCTTCTCCCTCTGCCTCTCCCCCCACTGGTGCTCTCTCTCTCATAAATAAATAAAATTTTTTTTAAATAAATAAATAAAAGTCCCCCACTATTATTGTATTACTATAAATTCCTCCTTTTATGACTGTTAATATTTGCATTAAAGTACTCCATTGTTGGGTGCATAGATATTTACAACTGTTACATTCTCTTTTTGGATTGATCCTTTTATCATTATGTAATGCCCTTTTTGTCTCTTGTTACAGTTTTTGTATTTTGTATTGCCACCTTGGCTTTTTCTTTTCTTTCTTTTTTGCTTCTATTTGCATGGTGTATCTTTTTCCATCCTTACACTTTCAGTCTATATGTGTCTTTAGGTCTGAAGTTAGTCTTTTATAGGCAGCAGATAGATGGGTCTTGCTTTTATCCATTCTACCACCCAATGTCTTTTGATTGGAGCATTTAAAACATATACATTTAAAGTAATTAGGTATGTACTTATTGCCATTTTGTTGTTTTCTGATTTTTGCTCTCTTTCCTTATCTTGTTTTTTTATAAATACAAGTTACCCAGTAACAATCAACTAAATGGGAAATCATCAGAACAGTTTTATGCCATTCTCTATATCAAGTCATGGCTCATTTAAAAGCGTCATTTAGCAAATGACATCTACATCAAGCAAAGATCAACCAATAGTTTTTAAAAATCAGCAATGTATTTGGACATTATTAGGTAAATTGGATGAACTAGTTGTACTACAACACACATCACTTGACAAACCATTTTGTAATTTATATTTTTTTGAGAATAAAAGCAGTTTTTCTAATGTATTAACTTACCAGATGGTAAATATTTTAACATCACCCTTGCTTCGAGAACTGTGTAGCTTTCTTAAAGGCTGTTTTTCTTTCTCTTTTATGACCCTAATAATTGAATTAAATCTTGCTTTTATTACAAGCATGGCATGTTACTTAAATTTTCCTTATTATGAAATAAGAATCTACAATTCATAGCATAAACTATGAGAAAGCTGATCAAGCCTTAGAAGTAGAATGCACACTTCAGATAGTCTTACTTGACTTTTAATATTAGTAAATAAAAATCTGATTTTTTCATTAGCATCAGAAAACTAAGACCTAAATAGATACCAAGAGGACTTCTCAGCCCTTTTTCTGCCTCAACTGTAGAAAAATCAGAAAGCACTCATTATATGGGCACCAAAGTACCAATATTTTGTCTTTTCCTGTGTAACCATTGTGTTGAACAAGCATGACTCATATGAATTGTGATCAAAACATGAGTTTATTTTTGTCTCCCACAAATTCAACATTCTGCAGTGGGAGAAATCTTCCCTGCCTCAAGCTGAAGACTTGGGCAGACTCATGACTTGTTAGTCACTCTCAGATAATAAAATTCTTCTGGCTATAAAGAGAATCTCAATTATAAAAAAGAGTCTCAATTCAGAAATTAAAATGTCCATCCCATGGAACATTCAGAAATCTGAAGTTGATGGTGTAAGATCTATACACTTTCCCAGTATGGATTTACCTCAGGCTACAATAGCCTGCTTTGGGAGTAGAGTATAATCCTTTTACACAGATGCTGTTTCTGCTCCTTCTTGGTATAAAACAGAGTAAGAGAAGTAAGGGAAGGTGCTTTAAGCAGTTTTTCTGCCTTTCAGAGGGCATCCTGTGGTATACTTCCAGCTTCTTTCTGCTGAGGCTGGTCTCCCCTCCAGGCAACCTTACTGGATGGGGCATAAGATGATTTTCTCCAGCTCCCTCCCTTGCATGACCCTCCTCTGGCCTTTTTATATTACCTCCCTTGCTAACTCTAGGAGTGCAGCAGCTTCCAATTCAGTAGCACTTCTTGGGCCGCACAACCAGAGCCATTAGCTCTCCACTAGCCACTAGATTTCTCCAGCCTATAGAGATCTAGTGTCTCCCAACATCAGAGAACAAATTTCAATCTCTCCAAGTATTTGAATATTCTTTTTATTAAAGCCTCAGCTCAGAACGTCTCACCTCCCCATAGCTCCCCCAAAAGGAAAGTTATGATTCACAGATAGCACGACATCACTGTCCAAAGACCTGCCCTCATCAATCTCCTCTCACCAAATCCCTCCCCTTTTTGTGTTCTTAATCTGACAGGAACAAAGTACTGGAGATCATTTCCTTTATAAATCTGTACATGGGAAGGGGTAATTTTTCACTCACTTTTGGGTCCTGATGTCCTTCAGGCTAGACCTTCAGTAGAGTCTCAGGCCAAAAGAATCTAATTCTGACATTCTGTCTTTTCTATACTTTTTGCTAGCATAATTGTATAATGTATGTACACTGTAAAATGAAAAATAAATGGCACAAACAGTGTGAGTCGTCATTTGGTCCAGTGCCCTCAAGATATCAGAGAGTCAAGTGAGGGGGACAGATCACAATAAACCACAGCCCAGGATAAACAGTGATAAGTGGTAGAAACTCAAGTTCACACAAAATCTAAGGGAGAAAAGAGAGTCTAGGAAGGATAGGGAATGGAAACAGATTTCTAAAGCAAACAAATAAAGGTATGAGTGAAGGATACATTCTGAGACTATGAAATCACTTGATGTATCTGGAGCATAAGTGGGTCAGAGGGGAAAAAAAAAAAACCTTGGAGACATACTTGGGATCTTCTATTCAGAAGTTTGGAATCAATTGTGTAAGCTAGAGAAATCATTACAGGCTTTCCAAAGGATGAGAAGTGACATGACCAGATCTGAATTTTAGAAGAGCAATTTTGATGCCAATGTGGAGATTGGACTGGAGAGAAGAGACTAGAACTGGGGGAAATGAGAGAGAGGTGACAGTCTGAGCCAGGAGAGTGGTAGTGAAGACCAGAAGGAGGAAGATGCTTAAGGCACTTTTGAAATAAAAGGTACAGGGGAGAATCCAACATGGCAGAGGAGTAGGAGAACTTCCTGTTGTCTGGTCCTAGGAATTCAGCTAGATAGCTATCCAATCCTTCTGAACACCAGCGAATTCAACTGGAGATCTAAGAAAAGAATTGCTGCAATTCTACAAATAGAAAAGCGATCACTTTCTGCAAGAATGACAAGATGGAAAAACTCACCTCAAAAAATAGAACAAGAGGCAGTACTGACTGCCAGGGACCTAATCAGTATGGATATAAGTAAGATGTCGAAACAAGAGTTCAGAATAATGATTATAAAGATACTAGATGGACTTGAAAAAATCACAGAAGACACTAGAGAATCCCTTTCTGGAGAAATAAAAGAACTGAAATCTAATCAAGTTGAAATAAAAAAGGCTACTAATGAGATGCAATAAAAAAATGGAGGCTCTAACTAAAGATAAATGAGGCAGAAGAGAGAATTAGTGATGCAGAAGACAAAATGATGGAAAATATAGAAGCTGAGAAAAAGAAAGATAAAGAAACTATTGGGTCATCAGGGGAGAATTCGAGAGATAAGTGATACCATAAAGCAAAACAGTATTAAAATAATTGGGATCCCAGAAGAGGAAGGGGGTGGGTAGAAGGTGTATTGGAGCAAATTATAGTCGAGAACTTCCCTAGTCTGGGGAAGGAAACAGGCATTCAAGTCCAGGAGGATTTTGAGAGAACCCTCCTCAAAATCAATACAAATAGTTCAACAACTCAACATATAACAGCGAAAATTGCAAATCTCATGAATGAAAGAAGAGAGATCACAACCAAAGAAATACAAACAATTATAAGAACATGTTATGAGCAACTATATGCCAAATTAGGCAATCTGGAAGAAATGGATGCATCCCTAGAGACGTATAAACTACCAAAACTGAAATAAGAAGAAATAGAAAACCTGAACAGACCCATAACCAGCAAGGAAATTGGAGCAGTAATCAAAAATCTACCAAAAAACAAGAGCTCAGAGCCAGATGGCTTCCCAGGGGAATTCTACCAAACTTTTAAAGAAGAATTAATACCTATTTTCTGAAGCTGTTTTTAAAAATAAGAATGGAAAGATAACTTCTAAACTCTTTCTACGGGGCCAGCATTATCTTGATCCCAAAACGAGACAAAGACCCCACAAAAAAGGAGAATTACAGACCAATAGCCATGATGAACATGGGTACAAAAATTCTCACCAAGATACTAGCCAGTAGGATCCAACCAGTGCATTGAAAGAATTATTCACCAAGACCAAGTGGGATTTATTCCTGGGCTGCAAGCGTGGTTCAACATCCACAAATCAATCAAATGATATACTATATTAATAAAAGAAAGGACAAGAATCTTGTGATTTTCTCAACAGATGCAGAAAAAGCATTTGACAAAGTACAGCATTCTTTCTTGACCAAAATTCTTCACAGTGTAGGGATAGAGGGAACATACCTCAATATCATAAAAGCCACATATGAAAAGCCCACAATGAATATCATTCTCAATGTTGAAAAACTGAGAGCTTTTCTGCCAAGAATACACAGGGATGTTCACTATCACCACTGTTGTTCAACATAGTACTAGAAGTCCTAGCCTCAGCAATCAGAAAATGAAAAGAAATAAAAGGCATCCAAATCGGCAAAGAAGTCAAGCTCTCACTCTTCACAGATGACATGATACTCTATGTGGAAAACCCAAAAGACTGCACCACAAAATTGCTAGAACTCATACAGGAATTCAGCAAAGTGTCAGGATGTAAAATCAATGCACAGAAATCAGTTGCATTTCTATACACTAACAATGAGACAGAAGAAAGAGAAATAAAGGAGTCGATCCCATTTACAATTGCACCAAAGATACCTAGGAATAAACCTAACTGAAGAGGCAAAGGATCTGTACTCAGAAAACTATAGAACACTCATGAAAGAAATTGAGGAAGACACAAAAAAATGGGAAAATGTTCCACACTTATGGATTGAAAGAACAAATACTGTTAAAATGTCTATGCTACCTAGAGCAATCTATACATTCAATACAATCCCTATCAACTTTTTTTCACAGAGCTAGAACAAATAATCCTAAAATTTGTATGGAAAGAGTAGAGAGCCCAAATAGCCAAAGGAATGTAGAAAAAGAAAACTAAAGTTGGTGACATCACAATGCCGGACTTCAAGCTCTATTACAAAGCTGCCATCATCAAGACAGTATGGTACTGACACAAAAACAGATTCATAGATCAATGGAACAGAATAGAGAACCCAGGTATTGACCCTCAACTCTATGGTCACCTGATCTTCTACAAAGCAGGAAAGAATGTCCAATGGAAAAAAGACAGTCTCTTCAACAAATGGTGTTCGAAAATTGGACAGTCACATGCAGAAGAATGAAACTGGACCATATTCCTACACCATACACAAAAATAGACTCAAAATAAATGAAGGACCTAAATGTGAGATAGGAATCTATCAAAATTCTAGAGGAGAACCCAGGCAGCAACTTCTGTGACCTCGGCCACAGCAATTTCTTGCTAGCCATGTCTCCAAAGGCAAGGGAAACAAAAGCAAAAATGAACTCTTGGGACTTCATCAAGATAAAAAGCTTTTGCACAGCAAAGAAAACAGTCTGACAAAACCAAAGACAACTGACAGAATGGGTGCAGATAATTGCAAATGTCTTATCAGATAAAGGGCTAGTATACAAAATCTATAAAGAACTTATCAAACTCAACACCCAAAGAACAACTAATGCAATCAAGAAATGGGCAGAAGACATGAACAGGCATTTCTCCAAAGAAGACATACAAGTGGCCAACAGACGCAAGGCTAGGACTTCTAGTACTGTGTTGAACAACAGTGGTGATAGTGGGCATCCCTGTGTATGCTCCATATCACTTGGTATCAGGGAAATACAAATCAAAACCACAATGAGATAACACCCCACACCTGTCAGAATGGCTAAAATCAGCAATTCAGGAAACAACAGATGTTGACAAGGATGCAGAGAAAGGGGAACCCTCTTACACTATTGGTGGGAATGCAAGCTGGTGCAACCACTCTGGAAAACAGTATGGAGGTTCCTCAAAAAGTTAAAAATAGATTACCCTCTGACCCAGCAATTGCACTACTGGGTATTTACTGCAAAGATACAAATGTAGTGATCTGAAGGGGTGCCTACACTGCAATGTTCATAGCAGCAATGTCCACAATAGCCAAACTATGGAAAGAGCCTAGATGTCCATCGACAGATGAATGGATAAAGAAGATGTGGTGTGTGTACATATATACAATGGAATACTACTCAGCCACAAAAAAAAAAAAAAGAACTTTTGCCATTTGCAATGACATGGATGGAACTAGAGAGTATTATACTAAGTGAAATAAGTCAATCAGAGAAAGACAATTATCATAAGATCTCACTCATATGTGGAATTTAAGAAACAAAACAGAGGAGCATAGGGGAAGGGAGGGAAAAATAAAACAAGACAAAATCAGAGATGGAGAGAAACCATAAGAGACTCTTAATCATAGAAAACAAACTGAGGGTTGCTGGAGGGGAGGGAGTAGGCAATGGGGTAACTGGGTGATGGACATTGAGGAGGGCACGTGATATAATGAGCACTGGATGTTATATAAGACTGATGAATCACAGACCTCTACCTCTGAAACTGATAATATACTATATGTTAATTAAATGAATTTAAATTTTAAAAGAGAGAGAGAGAGGCAAACCAAGAAACATACTCTCAGCTATATAGAGAACAGACTGATGGTTATCAGAGGGGAGCAGGAGGGAGGATGGATGACATAGATGATGGGAACCAGGTGTTGTATGAAAGTGCTGAATCACTCTATTATACACTTGAAACAAATATTACACAGTATGGTAACTAGCTGGAATTTAAATAAGCACTTAAAAAATAGAAATAAAAGGCACAGAACTTGGAGACCATGAGATATGTGTTAGTTAATAGAGAAGGAGAAATACATTTGAAGTTTATAACTTAGGTAACCAAGTAGATGATAATACCATTAAAGAAGTGAAGTATGCTGGTGGAGAAAATGAGATGTCAGTAGAATATCCATGAGGCAGTCTCAGAAAATTGTTAATTCATTTCTGGATCTTAGAACTAGAATCATGACAAAGGATGGATATGCGTATCACCTCAGATTCTAGATGATTCCAAGCCTGGGAGGGTGGTGTGGAGGTAAATAAAAAGAAGAGGAGTGGCTTGCTCCAATCATCTTTAACCAATCATATAAATCGATAATGACCAATGCTTCTGCCATTCATCCCAGAGTGTGGGTCTCTCTGATTTCAGGCCTTGCTCCTCAGAGTTGATCCAGTCAGCACTGCATGCGAAGTTAGTGACCACTCGGGCCCATGACTGGCCTATTCCAGATCCCTGCAGATGTTGTGTATTTTAGGGAAAGTTAGAATAGCTGAGTTTCAAAACTTCATCTGAGTCTAGTAGAATGCAGACCACAGCAGTCCTTTCTTACACTGATGCAGCTGTCTTATAATCAACTCTTCCTATCAGTGCTGATTCTTAAATGCTTTATTGCCCCATGACATTTCATCTTAAGTGGGGAAAGGGTCCTTTTTTTTCCTAACTTTTATGTTCTTGACATGTACCCATTAGACATCTTGGCTCCATTTATCTTGTTTAGAGACAAAACATCAAGTCATCTAGGAATAACATTCTTAAAATCAAGTCAGCAAGGGCCAGAACAAAGTTATTACTTTTACCATGTTATAATAATACTTGACACTTTTTTCTCTTTTCCTCATTTGCCAAGGCTCGTGATCTGAAAGAGAGCTTTGAAAAATTCCTAATATGTAAATGAAGACACTTGTCCTAGAGAATGGATGAGCTCCTGCAGACTGGGCTCACAAAAGGGAGAGAAGAGTTTAAAAAGTCCAAAATTACACTTGTGTAATTCCTATATCTAAGTAGCAAGCAGAGAAAACAAGTGATCATAAAAACTGCAGACCAGCCATTTGAGGGATGGTACTAAGAGAAAATGTCACAGAAGCCACAGGAGTGGATGTTGCATGGTGTTAAAATTCGCAAACAGTCTGCCAAGTGTGAGAAATGAGAAGCCGTTGAATTTTAAAATAGATTATTTGGTGACTTTGCAGAACAATGGTGGATGCTGAAGATAGAACAGGCTTCTTGGGCTGTACTTCATTTCATTTATATATATGACCTGGGGCAAATTACATAACTGAGCCATTGGCAAAAACAAACCAAACCAAAACAAAACAACAACAACAACAACAAAAACAAACCAAACCAAAACAAAACCTTCTCCAGCTCCAAAAGGGCAATCTGAAATGAATTTCCCCCTCAGAGCTTACAAAAATTCAAATATAAATGTTTTCCTCTTGAAATGCCTTTCATCCAGGGCACGCAGGATTTGTCAACATTGTCAGTGGGGAAAAGGCATTTCTCTGCACTGAATCAATGGCTGTTTTTGAAACCCACTTTCTATTTCCATTATTTCACAAGCACCTGCATTTGCTATTTTGCTGGCACATTAGCTGCTAAATCTGACACTGACTTCTAACTGAAGAGAGAGAGATTTATTTGCTCGTATAATAAAAAGCATGAATAAAATTTTCAAAAGAGTAAGCAGGCTTTGGTTAAGTGTATGAAGAAACTCAGAGAATATCAGGGGTTAAAAGAAAGTGATTAATATCTGTTTCATTCCTGATTCATTTATTGGTCTTGGATTAAATCTTTTAACCAACCCTTCCAGCCACGAGAATGAAGATAATAGTTTTTACTTATGTCCTTGTGTTTTAGCCAATTAGATTTGCAGAGTAATTTGTGATTCTTAGGTGAAAATTATTGAGTTTTCTCATTTACACATTATGAGAGTAGTAGATGATGAGTGAGGAGTTTAAAACCTTCTGCCTTCAGGGCCAGTCTGGAAAACCACAGTAGATTAATTTTGGTTCCCTAATTCATTGTGATTTCTTCTCTAGAGAGACTTGAATGCATTACACAATCATGCAATCACTCATACATATTTGCCTTTGAATTCTATTTTGATCTGATTCCAGTTTTTACACGCACATGCGTGTGAGCACACTTAATAGCACACATTTTGTGATGTGCCTGTGCTAAAATTAAGTTAGTTTTCAATTTTCAACTTCTTGGTAAATGAGACGTGTTTCTGATGATTTCAGAATGAAAGGGGAACTAAGTCTTCAGGCTCACTTTGACAGCAGTCTTGTAGCTCTTCCCAGCTAGATTGCCTGTGCTTTCATTCCTGACGCCAGAGGTACAATGGTGCTTGATTAGAGAAGCATATTCACAGCAGTGCAACTTACTGAAAAGCAAGGAAAATCCCCAAGAGGAAATGGGGCATTTACCTATGCTTTACAAGATCATTTTTTACCAATAAAAAAATGAAATCATATTAAATATTAAAGCATAAGTAGGGGACTTCATGAGTTCTTTTTAGAACATGGATTAAATATAGGAGAGTAAGTAGAATACTTCTTTCTGAACCTCAAATCCACATCTAATGTCATTCCCTTTTTATAACGAATTTCTCACCAATCTTCTCTAGAGACATTCAAGTTTCATAGAATCAATTTCATACATTTGAGAGAAAGATCTTAGCTGTGACATCCGTGAAAAATGTAAACACTGAAAGAAGTCTGTTTGGCTTGTTTCAGAAAAAAAAAAAAAAAAACATGCTAGGAAAATAGAGATTACAATTAGCACAACTCACGAAACAATAGGAAACGCCTTTGTTATTTCAAAAGTGTTTCAGTCTGTACAAGACACTTGACCACCTCTGTTTTCTTGTGTTTGAACCAATGGCTGGCTCAGCTATTCCTGGTACCCCAGCCATGACATTTACAGAGGAACCCATAGCAACCACTCCTTTATTGGTGGATTTTTTTTTTAACTTGCTAGGCTGTAGCGCTGACATGATTGGAAAGGAAATTTCCCGCATCATTCTTTTTGAAGAATTGATCTTTTTCTTGCTAACTAATATATTTTCTTCAGCAGACAAATATCACTAGGCAGGTTGGGTCAAATCTCTAGATGTGAAGGGTGCTTGTTTGTAAATGGAGGGACCATACACATTTTAGAGCAAGGGCTTGGAACATGATTGCTATGTGTGTGAGAAGTCAGCCTTTTTCTTTAGTGGTGTTTCCTTGAGAAAGACAAACTAGTGGGGTGCCTGGGTGGCTCAGTTGGGTAAGCGTCTGCCTTTGGCTCAGTCATGATCCCGGAGTCCTGGGATGGAGCCCCATAGCGGGCTCTCTGCTCAGCAGGGAGTCCACTTCTCCCTCTCCCTCTCCTCCTCCCCTCTGCTCATGTGCACTCACTCTCTCTCTCAAATAAATAAATGAAATCTTAAAAAAAAAAAGAAAGAAAAAGACAAACTAGTGATCTCTGTTATAAATTAGTAGTTACCAACTATTGACAACCAGTCTTAAGAAGCAGAACTAAATTACATAGTCACTGCTCAGGATTTTCAGCCATCCATATGCAGAACCAATTGTGGTTCTCATTTCTTATTACATATTTAAGGGAATCAAAGTAGATTGCTTTTCCAGTATGTCTTACGTGCTTTGATACATTCCTTCTTTTAATCTTCATAATAACTTTTAGATAAATACCATTATGTCCATCTTATATTAAGGAAATAGGGACGCTTAGGGCTAAATAACTTGACTCACACAGTAAGTAAATGGTTGAGCTGTGGATTACCTGGACCTTCCTGATGGAAAACCCATAGTTTTCCCACTACACGATGCTATATCCCAGGAAGGGCATCAGTTATTTATATTAAAAGAACATACTAAAGTTTACAGTTTGATTTTTATTAAAAAAAACCTTCAACCCAATGCTGAAAGGATTATATTTATATTTATATATTTATATAATGTATATGATATATTTTTTATATATTTTATATATATTTTTATATATTTATAGAATATAAAGAACATGAGCTTTCTAATCCTGGCCTAGTGCTTCCCAAAGCACTATGTAACTTAGGGAAATTTACTTAATTTTTCTGTGCCTCAGTTTCCATACTTGTAAAATAGAGACATTTGTAGGTACATTAAAAATGTGATTAAATTAAAAATTAGTGAATAGCTGTAGGGTTGTCTGATAGAGTACTTGATACTCAGTCAATGCTAAATTTTCTGTTCCATTTTTCATATCTTTAAAAAGTATGGTTAATGAAATATCTCAGCATAATTTTACCAAAAGAACATTCTATATATGTTCTTATGTACCATGCTATTCTCCCCTAAACATGTATTATGAACATCTTTCAATTCAATATAGGTGTGCATTATCTTTTTAAATGACTTTATTGTATTCCATTTGGTGGATATACTATACCTTACCAAAGTAATCAGACACTTGGTCTGTTTGCAGATTTTCTTTTTCTTTTTTTTTTTCTTTTAAAGATTTTATTTATTCATTTGACAGAGAGATATAGTGAGAGAGGGAACACAAGCAGGGGGGGTGGGAGAGGGAGAAGCAGGCTCTTGAGCAGAGAGAGCAGAGAGCAGGGAGCAGGGAGCCCGATGCGGGGCTCAATCTCAGGACCCTGGGATTATGACCTGAGCCAAAGGCAGACGCTTAACGACTGAGCCTCCCAGGTGCCCCAGTTTGCAGATTTTCACTATATGATTCTGCTTGTCCACATCTTTGCACAGATTTCTATTTATTTCCTTAGCAAAATTTCTATCAGTGGAATTGAGTCAAAGGGTGTATCCAGTTTCAGAGGGGCTTTTTATACATGTGGCCACATTGCCTCCCGAAACTGTGCACTACTTTTTATTCCCACAACAGAGGAATATTCTACCACTTCAATTTTTTTATCTTTGCCAATAAGTTATACATACATTTAGTTTAATTTAAATGCTTTGATAATAAGAAAATAGTGTCTGATCAATTAATTTCAAGAAAACACATTAAAAGCAATCAATAATTTGATCAGGGGTTTGTAAACGTGTTCTGTAACAATTTCAAAATAGGTTTAGTGGAACTATTTTAGGTTTTACAAGCCATACCTTCCCTGTCTACTCAACTCCACTTAGAATGTGAAAGCAATCACCGACAAGTCAACAAATGAGTGTGGCTGTGTTCCAATAAAACTTTATTCGTGGACATTGAAATTTGAATTTCCTATAGTTTTCACATGTCTCATATTTTTATTCTTTTTATTTTCATATTTAAAGATATAAAAACTATTATTAGCCTACGCAGCCAAAGGAGCCGATTTGGCCTGGGCCGTAGTTTGCTCACTCCAATTGGATAGATGTAATGCGTTTTCAGGTATTTCATGCTTCCTAATTTTCGTCTAACAAAGCACAGGAGGAGACAGCAGAGCTTGTGGGATCAATCATTGAAGAGACTGGTGCCCTTTATTCTGGAGTAAAGAGTTGTATCCTTTCACAATACAAGATAACTTCAAATCCTGCTCTAGAATTTACTTCTAGTATGGACTTAACCAATTTATCCTCCCTGAATCTCAGCTTTCCCTTACTTATAATAAAGTTGGAATTATCCATATGGTGCCCTTCCTTCATGTGAAAGCAGTTAAGTAATGGCCAACATTCTTCAGTTGTTCTGGAAAGTTCACACATGATGTGTTGTATTAATATATTGGAGACATGAGTTAAAATGGACAGCCAAGCTAATATTTATTAATAAGCAGTTACCTTGCATTGCCTTCCTTACAGTAATTAACCTGACATTCTGGTACACTGAAATATTCCTTTGCATTTGTCTGGTGCTTTTAGATTTACTGAGCATTTTTAACCTTTTATTTAATCCTTAAAGTAATCTTGTGGGGTATACATTCTTGCTACATTTTATAGGGAGAAAACTGATATGAAGTAATTTTCAAAGATTATCCAGAACACAGCAAGTTAACGAAAGATTTATAAGTTGAACACAGGCAAGACTTCTAACTGAGAGGCTGGGCTTCCCCTCCCTCCCAACCCAGAGGATCCTCTTTTATTTGAAGAGACTAGGCAGTTGCCTTTTCTGCAGCCCCCTTATCCTGGAGCTGTCACTCACTACCTCACTCTCAGATTCGAAGTGAGTCTGTGCCCCACTCCCTAGGACTGAGTCCCTGCTGTCGTAGCCATGGTTAGGACGTGTCTTTTCTCCTCCTGACTCTATCGCTGTTTATTGAACCACTAAGAATGCTACGAGTCAAAGGTAGCTAGGCCAGATGATGGAGAGCTGCAGGCCCATAGAGCTTAGCCAGGCCACTAACTCTGGAAGTCTAGCCTGATCTGCTGCTGTGGATCCTCTTCACACCCTTGCCCACCCTACTTCCATTTCAGCGAGACTTAAGCACAACTTGTGTGTTTGTGAGATTTCCTTCCTCATAATATCCTCCTTTGTTTAAGCTAGTCTGAATAGGTCTGTTTCTTTCAACCAAACAAGCCCAAAAAAAGGCATACTGATTAATCCATGAAGCAATTTTTATTTCCTTCTTATAGTAGGTAACCTATGTAGATCTATGGGATTTGGGGGAGGACTATAAAAATAATCATACATATGATTGTGAAAATAATAAAGGGAACTAGCATGATAGTCAAAACAACATTAGAAGCTACATATTGATATAATATTAGGCATATTTTCAAAATATGATTAAAGTAGGCAAACTGTGTTTTGAGTTCTTTCTCATGGGAGGTAAAGAACATTAATTACTCCTAACCATGAAATTTATTTTGGATGAGGACTATTCCATGATCAAACGTTGATCAAAGGCTTGAAGATAGCAAGTAGTAGATTGTGTTTCCTTTTATGGCATTTGTTTCTACTTTTCCTGGTGATAAAAGTGTACTTTCTTGATTAATCCTACTTATATGGCAGTAGGAGTTGTTTACTTCTGTTTTTTGATCTTTTGTGTAGTAGTCTTTTCGATACTCAAATAACAAGTTAGCTTGTTGTCATCTTGTTCCTATAATGTATTCAGCTGTCCCCACTGGCCTGAGCTACTTACCTGCCTTTTCTACTGTACACATATTTTGACTTTAGTTGGATTAGAGCATGGGGGTTCTTAATCCAGTTAGTACACTAGAGTCATCTGCAAAGCTTTACAAAAATATTCAGCAGCTTCTTTTTCCCCCAAAGATTCTGATTTAATTGATCAGAGATGGAAACTAGATAATAATATTTTTTGGGCCAGGTGCCTGGGTGGCTCAGTCGTTAAGCGTCTGCCTTCGGCTC
This sequence comes from Mirounga angustirostris, assembly GCF_029215605.1. Taxonomy (NCBI): domain Eukaryota; kingdom Metazoa; phylum Chordata; class Mammalia; order Carnivora; family Phocidae; genus Mirounga; species Mirounga angustirostris. Next base: position 168,983,898 of record NW_026991711.1, read on the forward strand.
AGGTCATGATCCCAGGGTCCTGGGATCGAGCCCCACATCGGGCTCCCTGCTCCGCGGGAAGCCTGCTTCTCCCTCTCCCCCTCCCCCTGCTTGTGTTCCCTCTCTCACTGTGTCTCTCTCTGTCAAATAAATAAATAAAATCTTTAAAAAAAAAAAAAGATTTTTTGGGTTTCTCTTGGTAAGATTCTAATCACTAGGATTGAGAACGATCAGTTTCAGGAAACCTACCAACCTCTTTTAGAATCCAATTAGTCAGCCCTAGGGTTGATAAACGTGTGGTTTATTTCTTAGTCAGATAAAGGGCTATGGATCCCAATGCACAGCACTTTGGATCAGGAAACAGGAGAAGAGATGCTTCTTGTTATGTCTGTGACTCAGAGGAACAGCTTAAAATGGACTTGGGAAGCCTTGCATGAGCTTGGTTTCCTTGATAGGAATGACTGTTCTATTAATCCTTAGTGCTTGCCTTTTTCAAAGAGAAAACTGTGAGCTGTCAGAATTTGCTGGTTTGTGGTGGTGGTGGTGGTGGTGGTGGTTTTTAAGAGTTTGCTGGTATTTTAAATCAAGTTGCAAATGTTTCTGCAGATCAAATCCCCTCCTCCTCTGGAGAGGAAGTGCAACCCGCGGTCACACCATTGGGTTCTCTGGAAGCAGACCCTCAGTTTGGAGGGCGAGCAATAGTTGTTATATTCACTATGGAACAGAGAAAGCTCTCTCAGCTGAAGGCAGGTCAGGGTCTGGGGTTTGTGCTTCTGTCACACACACAGCTAGAAGCTGCCACCCTGGGAGAGGACACACCCACGAAGGAACAGAGGAATGGGGGCTAGGAGCAGCACGGCAGCAGGATGGAATGCTGCAGCCAGACTTTCTCCCTGGCTCTTTCCTAAGGAGCCGGCAAGCCGTGTCTCTTCTCACAACAGTGCTCATTGCCACCTACTGCAGGGCACGCTAATTAAGATATTTCTGAAATTTCAGCCAGGCACACACAAACAAACCTTTCATGAGTAAGAAAATGTCAACAGAATATTAAGTACAGATATTGCATTTCCACGTTTTAAGAAGATATACTTTCTAAATCAATCCTTTTATATTTTCAAAATTGACCCTGTGCAGACATGGTTTAGACTCCCGGAAAACATGGATCTCCTCATTCCTTTAGCATGTGATAACAGTATAAAAGAAGTTTTTTAAAAATAAATATTTTTTTATACATCAGGGAGAAAATAAAATTGAAGGATAGTTTTCAAAGGGGCTGTTCAGCATTTCCACCTTAATAAAATAAAGCTTCCTTCCTTAGTGGAAACTTACACATCTTTGTCATCATCATCATCATGACAAACAGTGTGCCTAATAATAAAGCCTGAGAATTAAAAAGATTTCAAGCCGTACCAATGTTAAATGAAAATGAATACTCAGTGACTCAGCAAACATGGCTTACGGCACCGTGAAGCTTTCATACTCTTTAAACAGAAAACATGATTGTTTATAAAACTAGACACAAACAAAAATAGGCTTTAAGATATTGACATCTACCGGACGACGATAGGCATCTTCTTTGCATCTTAAACCTATAGCAGAAAGAGGGTTTTGTACTCCTAGCAGAGTTGTCAGACCATTGACAGGAATCAGAGGGCTGGGCTGGCATGCCTTTCTTCGGTGAAGCCACTGATACTGAAGTCAAAACGGAGACCTGATTGATTTAGGGAGTGACCCTTCACGTCTTAGGATTTCAACTAAGCGAACCCTAAAGCGATGTCCAGAGCTAGCATCCACCCCCACTGTCCGCAGGCATCCGTGAGCCGCACCGCGTCCCTCTACCCTGTGCTCAGGGATGGATGTGTTGACAAACCCTAACAAGATGCCAAGTGGGAAAGAAAAATGTAAACGTAGATGCTACAGCGATCTTCTCCACATAACTGCAAGGTTTAAAGGACATCGACTGAGAATTCCCAGGACTGTGATTTGTCCATCTCCCTCAGTGTCACTCTGTGAAGGAGCACCATGGATTTGCACCAGGACAGAATGAAAAAAAAAACTAAGCTACACAAGAGTTCATTCGAAAGGCAAAGAGGCTACATTGTTGTGTCAAAAGAATAAGACTTGTGATAGAGTAGAACAGGCACTGAGCCAAGAGCCTTACCTATATTGTGGTTATTCTAAAATATGTCCACAAGTTCTTTGACATGCGCTCCTCCCCTTAAGAGGTGGGATCTATGTTACTTCCTTTCAGTGCTCAAGGAAACTTTGTGACTTTTTAAATCAATAAACCACAGCAGCAGTGTTGCTACATGAGGCTAGATCAGAAAAGGCTGTGCAGTTTCCACCTGGTCCCCTTGGGATACGTCCCCTGCGTGAACTGTCAAAAGTCCAACCATCCTGAGACTGTCACTCAGGAGAGGCCAGTGGATGACCTGGGCTGAGCACCCATATGTCAGCCAGCTTCAGCTGTCAACCATGTGGGTGAGTCATCTTGGCCATACTGACCCTTCAAGTCTCCATGTAACTACAGTCCCAACCCACAACTAACCGTAACTGCATGAGAGACTCTAAATGAGAACAGCCCTGCTGAGACCTCCCACGTTCCTGACTCACAAATCATGAGCACAATAAATGGTTGTTTTATGCCGTTAAGATTTGGACTAATCATTTGTTATGTAACAGTTGTAACCAGAAAATATATTGACTCATTTAATTTTCACAACAACCTTGCAAAATAGCTCCTCTTATTATTCTCATTTTTTTTTTCAAATGGAGATACTGACTCCCAGAGATGTTAAGTGGCATTTTCTTTCTTTTCTTTAAAAGAGATTTATTAATTTATTAGAGAAGGGGGGGCAGGGGGAGAGGCAGAGGAAGAGGGAGAGAGAGAATCTCAAGCAGACTCCTTGCTGAACACAGAGCCCGAGGTGGGGCTCCATCTCAGGACCCTGAAATCATGACCTGAGCCACAATCAAGACTCCGAGGCTTAACTGACTGAGCCACTCAGGTGCCCCTGAGACATTAAGTAGCATTTTCAAGGTCACATGGCTTGTGAGCAGCAATGCTGGTATTTGAACCCAGGTAGTCGGGTTCCAGAGCCCTTGCTCTTAAGGATCTTGAAATGGGGTATTATCATATCTGAACTTCTTATGTGCCATATCAAATCCTCCTAGCTTCACCTGTGAACACTGTCTCCAGCTTCAGCCACTTCTGCAGAGACCAGTACTGTGTGGACTCTTGCCAAGTTCACCTTGCCTAATACTCCTGCTACTAGTGTCCCAGGAATCCCTGTTGGTACGAGGCACACGATGCTGTAGGATCCTCTCCGAGCCCATTTGTGTATGTCCAGGAAGCGTGGAGGGACTAACACCCCACAGAGCAAACCCAACCTCCAGATAAACTCTTCTCCCTTCCTTCTACAGACACATTTCTGAGAAGCAGTTATTCTGAGAAGCAGGGTCTCAGAGGACCACTTGCAGATCAAGCAATCTATTGCATTTGTTACAAAGTAGTTGTCAGCTTAGCAATATACCATCCTATTAGCTTTGTCTCCTCCACCTTATCTATTTTTAATTCACTTCTACCTCCTTGGATTGCACTCCCTGAGAAGAAGAAACACACAAGCCATGGTTTCAAGGCCTGCTTCCTGTGGAGCTCAGGTCAAGATAACTAAAAATATTTTCACTAAATGATTATGCCTATATATGCATAAATTATATAGCACTGTTTTGCATATTTTAAACTTTTAAAATAAATGGTATTATGTCATGAGATCATTCTGCAAGTTATTTTGTTCACTCAACACTACATTTTGGGAATTTTCCCATGCTGATACATGAAACTATAAGTCATATTAAATGCTGTATATTATTTCATTGTATGAATGTATCTTAGATCATTTATCCATTCTCCTGTATACGGACATGCATAGGATGCTTAGAATTCACCACTAAAATGTTAGTGTGATGCATAATATTTTTATCCTTTTATGTGCATATGTGGTAAGTCCTCCAGGGTCTACTTAGGGAATTATTGAATTCAAGTGTGCACGTATTTCAATTTTACTAGATATTGCCAAAGTTGTCTTCAAAATCATGGAAGTCTTACATATTCTTGAAAACACCTGATATTATCAGACTTTTTTTAAACACTATTTTTTAGAATAGTTTTAGGTTTACATAAAAATTGAGAGGAAGTTACAGAGATTTCTCCTCTCTCTCCCATCCCCACACACAGGTTCTCAGACTGCCCCATAATTAACATCTCCATCAGAGTGCTACATTTGTTACAATTGATGAACTTACACTGACCTATCATAATCACCTAAAATCTATAGTTTACCTATGGTTCACTCTTGTTGTACATTATATAGGTTGGACAAATGTATAATAACATGTATTCATCATTTATAGTATAATACAAAGTATTTTCACTGCCCTAAAAATACTCTGTTCTCACATATTCATCTGTCATTCCTCCTCAATACCAGGCAGCCACTGAATTTTTTGTTTTTGCCATAGTTTTGCTTTTCCCAGAACGTCAAATAGTTGGAATCATATAGAATATAGCCTTTTCAGACTGGCTTCTTCCACTCTGTAATATGCATGTAAGTTTCCTCCATGTCTTTTCATGGTTTGACAGCTTGCTTCTTTTTATTGCTGAATAATATTCCTTTGTCCTTTGTAGCACAGCTTAATTATCCACTCAGTTATTGAAAAATGTTTTGGTTGCTTCCAGGCTTAGGAAATTATGAACAAAGCAGCTATTAATAGGCAGGTGCAGACTTTTGTGTGGACATAAATTTGGAAATTTGGGTATGTGTTCACTTGGGTATGTGTCAAAACATACAATTGCTGAATCATATGGTAATGTTAGTTTTGTAAGAAACTGCCGTATCTTCCAAAGCAGTTGTACCATTTTGCATTCCCACTGGCAGAGAATGAGAGTTCCTCTAGCTCCACACTCTCAACAGCATTTGGTGTTGACAATGTTCAAATTTTGGCCGTTCTAATATGTGTGTAGTGATATTTCACTATTGTTTTGAGCTTCCACGATAACATATAAAGCAGAGCATCTTTTCTTTATTAAGTTTTTTTTTTAATTTTAATTCCAGTACAGTTAACATACAGTGTTATATCAGGTTCAACTGTACAATATAGTGATTCAGCAATTCTACACATTATTCAGGGCTCATCTTTAATCCCCATCACCTATTTCACCCATCCTCCCTCCCCCACTCACCTTCCCTCTGATAGCCATCTGTTTGTTCTCTATAGCTAAAAGTCTGTTCTTGGTTTGTTTGTCTCTCTCTCTCTCTCTCGTTTTGTTCATTTGTTTCTTAAATTCTACAAATGAGTGAAATCATATGGTATTTGTCCTTCTGACTTATTTCACTTAACATTATACTCTGTAGCTCCATCCATGTTGTTGCAAATGGCAAGATTTCATTCTTTTCTGTGGCTGAATATATTCCATTGTACATTTATACCACGTCTTTACACGTCTGGACACTTGGGCTGCTTCCATAATTTGGCTATTGTAAATAATGCTGCAATAAATGTAGGGGTGCATGTATCACTTTGAATCAGTATTTTTGTATTTTGGGGGTAAATACCCAGTAGTGTAATTACTGGATCATAGGGTAGTTCTATTTTTAACTTTTTGAGGAAACTCCATACTGTTTTTAAAGTGGAGCATCTTTTAATATGCTTATTTGCCATCTGTCTATCTTCTTTGGTGAGGTGCCGGTTAAGGTCCTTGGCCCATTTTTTTAATTAATTGGGTTGTTTGTTTCCTTATTTTTGAGTTTCAAGAGTTCTTTGTATGTTTTGGACAGTCCTCTATCAGGTATGACTTTTGCAAATATATTTTCCCGTCTGTGGCTCATCTTCTCATTCTCCTGACATTGTCATTCACAAAGCAGTTTTTAATTTTAATGAAGTCCAGCTTATCCATTTTTTCTTTAATGGATTGTGCCTCTGGTGTTGTACCTAAAAAGTTATTGCCATACCTAAGGTCATCTAGGTTTTCCCTATTATCTTCTAGGAGTTTTATACTTTTGCATTTTATGTTCAGGTCTATGATCCACTTCGAGTTAATTTTTATGAAGCATATAAGGTCACTGTCTAGATTCTTTTTTTTTTTTTTTGCATGTGCTTGTCTAGTTGCCCTAGCACTATTTGCTGAAAAGACTATCTTTGATCCATTTTATTGCCTTTGCTCTTTTGTCAAAGAACAGTGACTATATTTATGTGGGTCTATTTCTAGGCTCTCTATTCTTTTCCATTAAACTATTTGTCTATTTTTTCACCAATACCACATTGTCCTGGTTACTCTCCTAGTAAGTCTTAAAATTGGGTAGTGTCAATCCTCTAACTTTGTTCTTCTCCAATATTTTATTGGCTATTCTGGGACTTTTGCCTCTCTGTATAAACTTTAGAATCGGTTTGGTAATATCCATAAAATAACTTGCTGAGATTTTGATTGGGATGGCAATGACTCCATAGTTCAAGTTGGGAAGAGCTGTCATCTTGATAATATTGAGTCTTCTACTCATGAGCATATAGTATCTCCCTATTTATTTAGTTCTTCTTTGATTTCATCCATCAGAGTTCTATAGTTTTCCTCATACAGATGTTGTACATATATATTTTTTAGATTCATACCGAAACATTTCATTTTAGGGGGTGCTAATATAATTTGTGTTGTGTTTTTAATTTCTAGTTCCGCTTGTTGATTGCTGATATATAGGAAAGCAATTGACTTTTGTTATATTAACCTTGAATCCTGAAACTTGCTATAATCACATATTAGCTTCAGGAGGACTTTTTTGTCGATGCTTTTGGATTTTCTCCATAGATGATCATGTCATCTGTGAGCCAAGCTTTATTTCCTCTCAGTCTGTATAGCTTTTATTTCCTTTTATTGTCTTATTGCATTAGGTAAATTTATTAGACTTTTAAAGCTTTTTTTCTTTAACTTTATAGATGTGGAGAGGAATTAAATTTGTTATTTGCATTTTCCCGGATTATTGATGAGGTGGAACATATTGATTATTGTGATTATTGGTGAGATTTAAGCATGTTCTCATTTTTCAAATTTTTGTCTTGACATTGATTTTTTTTTTTAGTAAAATTAGTATATTCTGGATTCTAACCTTTTGTTTACTGAATGCATTGCAAGTATCTTTTCCCATCCCAGGATGTATATTTTTATTTTTATGCATCTGTCACTGCAGAAAATATTTAATATATTTGAGTTTTCTGTTTCCTTATATATCTTTAACTTTTTGCATCTTTCTCAAGCAAGACTCAACATGTTTATAAAAAAACAGGAAATCAGAACTATTTGTTTTTAAAAATTTTTTTAATTTTGCTTTTTGCATTTAAGTCTTTAACTCATCTTGAACAATTTATTTTTTGGTAGGGTTCAGGTACTTTTTTCTGAAGAGAAACAACACATTCTACTGTATCTCATATGATTTCTTCCTATTTCATCTTTTGAACTTTTTATTCTATTTTACTAGTTAATTTTTCTATCCCCATGTTATTATCAATCACATTGCCTTAATTACTATATAGTTTTATAATTCCTCAACCATTTCCTTCTTTTTCAAATCTGTCTTGGCTATTCTTGACTCATTTTTCTTCTATCTGGATTTTAGGAACAGCTTTTTTAAAGTTTTTTTGAAAAAATCCTGAAAAAACATTGGATTTAAAGAATAGCAATATATCTTTATGAAAATGAGTCTTCCTACCTAGGAACATGGTATTTTTGTAAGTCTTTATGCCTTTAAACAATTTATTGTATTTTTTCTACAAAGGTATTAAATATTTTTGTTATATTTATCCCTGGATATCTTATAGATTCTTTTGCTATTCTCTAGGCTGAGCAGACAAATGTTAAAATAAGTAAATATGACATTCAGAAAATGATGGGTTTTATGAAGTAAAAAACAGTGGATTATAGTAGAACCTTTCTGAAAGAGGATAGGGAGGATTATTTTAGGCAGGCTAATAAACAGTCTTGTAAGAGGAGGTTATATTTGAGCTGAGACCTGAATAGTGAAAAGGTGCCAGCCTTGTATAGATATGGAAGAAAAACCAAAAAATCAAGGTCCTTGAAGGGCCAGTTTATCTAGAGCAAAGTGAAGCAGGAAGAGCTGTATGAAATGCAGTCAGATCATGAAGACCCTTGCAAACCAGAGTAAGGAGCTTAAATGAGCATGGACTCTGGGATTTGGAGCTTTGTTCTACCCACTGAGAGACCACTAGGACTTGCGGTCCAGAGAGATCAGCTATTTGGGCTAAGGATGCCCAAGACACACTGGGTATATCCATTCTTGCATAATAGGAGTAACCTTAAAGTAAGTGTGGCCTTTCTCCTAAAACTCCAAAATTACAGCATCAATGTATTCATCATACACTTCTTACTGACAGACAGAAGATAACAGAAATCATGCTTCACATTTAAATTCTAAAGGGTTGCCAGAGATTAATAGTGCGCTCCTGTCAAAAACTGTTTTTATTAATTACTATGAGTGTTTTTATTACTACTAGTTCTCATGTACTTACCCAGCATTCTGGATTCTGCTTACTGAAGCAATCTTTTCCAAGACCCAGTCAGCGTTCTCTGTTGAACCTATCTGCCAGGAATGTTTATCCATATATTCACCTGACAACTCAACATCTGGCTACTATCAAAATTCACTCTTCCATTTAAAAGAAGATAACCTTCAAAACTGACATGCATTTAGCTACATCTGTCTGGATCTTTTTGCAATTTCCTTTCCCATGCTTTCTAAAGCCCAACAGCCACTTTCTCTCCTGCCCAAGGCCACTCCATCACTAAGCACCATCTTTGGGAAAGCTCCACATCCAATTCAGTCTTGCACAGTGAGATAATATCATGCAGTGATTACAATGGAGTTGGTTTATTAACTGGGATGGTGTCATTGACCAGATTAACCCAGTTCTTAGCTTTCTTCCAACAATGTTTATCTGAGTCAAAAAAGAAATACATGACAGAAGGCAGTGTAGATGGAAGTATTTAAGGAGGGCAGGTTTCTTCCCAAGAGCCAAAAAAATCTTTGGAGGCTTTCAATGGGTATCGAAGAAGTAAACCATCGTGGTAATCTTGATTCTCCACTAAAATGTGATTCTGAATACTGATCTTGGCAGTGCTTATTATAGATTTCTCCACTTCTAGATGACTCAATGCCTTAAGGGCATTTGGGATTGGAAAGGACCATTAGCTCTTCTTCATCTTCTATCATCAACAGGGTAATTCTTTCATATGTCCTTGAGCAGTTCTCACTTACATGACTCATATCACTTTTTCCAAACCCTCATAACTGCACAACACTCAGTATTACACCAAAAACTTGGGGCAGAACTTTGAAGCTGACTTCACCATTTCTTTCATGACTTACTGTATAACTTCAGGCAAGTTATATAAACTTCATGTGTCTCAGTTTTCTCTTCTTAAATGTTGATAGCAGAGTTTTTTGGATCAATTTATTGATACATTTAAAACAGACCTTGACGTATAGCAAGTATTCAATTATGTTATCTATTAATTTTTTTCTGACAAATGCCCTATTCCTCCTCCATCAAACATCACTTTTAAAAAAAAAAAATGGCCTTATTAATTACTTCACGGTTAACATAGGTTAACATACCTGAACTCTCTCATATGGTTATCCTTCTTTTTCTGCTGATTTAACCTCTACCGTTCTTCCTTTTTGTCTCCCATCTTAGGATTATTCCTCCACCAAAGAATGATTAATCCTTTTGTGTGCCAGATAGTATCCTCCAGAACCTTGTTAATTTATTATGCCCTCTTACAAATATCCTCAACATTTTCTTCTTCCATGACTCTTTAATTCTGGCCCAAAATATGTTCACATTTCTTTTTTTTTTTTTTAATTCTGTAGTACAACCATTTTGGAAGACAACTTGGCAGTTCTTACAAAGCTAATCATGGTCTTAAAATACAATCGAGCAATTGTACTCCTAGGTTTTTAACCAAAAGAGTTAAAAACTTACATCCACACCAAAACCTGTATATGAATGTTTGTAACATCTTTATTCATAATTACCAAAAATTGAAAGCAACTGAGATATCCTTCATTAGATGAACAGATAAACTATGGTACATCTATACAATGAAATATTGATCAGCAATAAGAAGAAGTGAGCTATCAAGGCACAAAAAGACATAGGGGAAACTTAAATACATTTTACTAAGTGAAAGAAGCCAATCTGGAAAGGCTATATACTATATGATTTCAACTATATGACATTCTGGAAAAGGTAAAACTATAGAGACAGTAAAAAGGTTAGTGTTTGCCAAGGATTAGGGAGGAAGGATAGGTAGAACACAGGATTTTTTAGGGCATGAAACTATTCTATATAATTTATAATGATGGATGTGTGACATTATTTGGCAAAATCTGTACAACGGTACAACAGATAAAATGAACTTTAAACTATGGATTTAGTTAATAATATATCAATATTGGCTCACCAATAATAACAAATGTACCACACAAATGTAAGTTTGTTAATAATAGAAGAAACTAGGGGCACCTGGGTGGCTCGGTTGGTTAAGCGTCTGACTCTTGATTTCGGCTCAGGTCATGATTTCAGGGTTGTGGGATCAAGCCCTGCATTGGGCTCCACACTCAGCAGGGAGTCTGAGATTCTCTTTCTCTGTAGCCCCCCTTTTTCTCTCTCTAAGATAAATAAATAAATCTTTAAAAAATAATAATAATAGAAGAAACTGGACTGGAAGAGAGAGAATATATGAGAACTAGCTGTATTTTTGGTTTAATTTTTCTGTAAACCTAAAACTGCTTTAAGAAATAAAGTTTATTAATAATTTTTAAAACCTTAAGCTTTATCTATATCCTTTCACAATAGCACCTAGATTAGTATTTGATTAACTGCTAGAAGGTATATATATATACCAGGGGTAGGAATCTTGGGGGCCATCTTAGAACTCTGCCTATCCTACTATCCTATCCTATGCTGTCCACTCTCAACAACATCCTTTGTGGCAATAGACTAAAGTTGGTGACCCCTAGATTTGTAAATTGGGCTTTTTTTTTTCCTCTTTCCATATAGTTGCCTGGATTACTTTAACTACTTCCATGGTTTCAACTACTTTTTTTTTCTTATAGTGTTAACCACTGTAAAATTGATCTATCCTACCTATTTAACTTTTCTGAACCTCATATCCATATTTCTAGCTGCCTCTTCATGATATCCATTGACATTTCCAATAGAGACTTAAGGAAAATTCATTAATGCTCCTATAGACACACCTAAAATAAGAACATAAGTCTCCCTGTCAACCCTTTCTGTCTTCAAATGAGATCATCATTTACTCAGTTGCTCAAAACAGAAAACTTAGAGCTTTGCTTGGTATTTATTGAAGGCTTAGTATAGATTAGAGACTCTCTTAAATTTTGTACAAGTATTAACATTTAATCCTCACACAACATCTCTATGGGAAAAATACAATTATTTGGAAACCTTGGTCAAGAACCTTTCCCAGGATCTTATATCTAGGACAAGGTGGTGCTAGAGACAAAACTGTCAGATTCAAGATCTAAGCTCTTAACCACTGTACTATTTTTCTTTCCCCATGCCCACCTGGTTATCAAATCTCACTAATTATACCTCGGCAATATCATTCAAATTTATCTCCTTATTTCTAGCTCTGCTTTCATGGCCTTGGTTCTGCATCTCATGAAATATTTCCCTAATCTCCGGACTGGGATTCCCAACTACAACGCTTGTTTATTTAAAAGGATGTCTACATCCCAGTCATATCAATTACACTTAAATGGAAACAAAGGTTTTTACTGCCCTACTTAAAGTTTTCTTACCCAAACTTTGTAGCTTGCCATACAAAACCTTTCTCCATTCAATCCTGCCCATATTTTCCATCTTGTCCCTTTGTATATAAGTGAATCTGTGTCATGTCTCCCATGGTACCCTTTTCTGTACATGTTTATATTTTCAATGCTGTGAGTTCCCTAAGCACAGCAATCTATATAGCATAGTACTGGGCATATAAAATGGACTCAATAAATATGCACTGAGTAAACTGTATTTAGAATCTATTTTTCCTTGTTTCAAAAATTCCCATTAAAAGATTACTTCAAGAAACTAAATGGATAATTTTGTGACTAAAAATACCAATATATACCATATAATTCTCTCTATATGGAGTAGATGCACATGTAGTTAATTACACAGGAAATATTTCTATCTGGTGAGATCAGGCCCTGGGGTCTCATTCCCTATTTCATGTATTACATCAGTATCTTTGTTCAAACAGTTATGTGACTACATTTGTTTGTTTGCAGGTAGTTGGGTCCACAGCAATGGTTTTCTACTCCAACTGCTTCATCTCCACCCCTATTTGTATTGCTGCTAGATGAAACACCTAACAGTAACCCATCTATAAACTATATAGACATTTGACTATGACAACTGAAGGAAAATGGCAGCTATCAATGAAATGAACAGGATCACCCAAGTACATTCATGGGCTATAATAAACAGCATTTCCTAAAAGCATGATTCAGATGTCCTTTCTCAAGTTATAATTAACTGATACCCACAACTGGTTAGTTTGTGGATATTCCTGCTTTAGCAAAATAAGGTTAATTTCTTGTGGTTACCATTTTAAAATAAATTCTCACATCAGAAAACTTTCAAGCTTTCTCTGCCTTGCCAAGCTTGCTCTCTTCCTTGTTTACACTTCTAATAATTTTCATGTGCTCCTTCTGCTAAAACCCAAGGGTGGACTCCTGACCTCCTTGCTAGAGGTGCGAATGATGCCAGGGTTAGTGAGTGTTCTGCGGTTTCCCAAAGCTCCTCCTCCCTAGACCGTGACAATTCTTCGGATGCTGAGGTTGGGAAGCAGGACAGGGGACAGTCCTGGGGTGCAGCTCGAATCCTTGGGGGTTGAAGAGGTGCGAGGGGATCAGCGTGCAATGCGGAGTGTGGACCTCTTGGGCCATCCTGCTGCTGTCCCCAGCTCTGCTCTTCCGCCCGACCGGCCCGCGCGGGCCGCTGTCCACAGTGGGAGGTACTGAAAGCAAGGAGCGGGCGCGGGGGCGGCGAGGCGGACAGCTCCTCCGAGCGCCCCCCTCCTCGCTCCGCGGCTCCTCCAGCCCTCCCCTCCTCCCGCAGCCATGTTCCACGCGCGGGGAGGGGCGGGGGAAGGGGAGAGGGACGGGGGATCAGGGCGGAGAGAGCCGGCTCTGCCTCAGGGAAGGAGGGGATGAGAGTTGGGGAGAGCAGCAGGAGGAGGAGGAGGCGGCGGCGGCGGCTAGCGAGGAGCCAGCGCTGGGTCCTGCAGTAGGACTCCCAGGAGCCACCATCATGGTGAAGAGGAAGAGCTCCGAGGGCCAGGAGCAGGACAGCGGCCGCGGCATCCCCCTGCCCATCCAGACCTTCCTGTGGCGGCAAACCAGGTGAGGGGCGCAGAGGGCGCGCCGCGGGCCACCCTGGGCTGGGGACGCTCCTGGGGCCGCCTGGGTCACCGCCGCCGCCGCTGCCGCCACTGCTGCTGAGGCCGCGCCACAGCCTGCAGCTCCCTCTCTGGGGCTGGAAAGCAAGCCCTCTGCACCTGCTTAAAAACACGCATTTAAAAAATATTTCCGTGAAGTTTGGCGACAAGCAGATTGGCAGTTGAATAAATATATACATTATTTAGGGGGTGGGAGGGCAGAAAGCCTAGGAAGAGGGGGCGGGGAACTAGGGAAGATCATTATGACTGGTTGTGCTCTTGCGTCCAATTTCCCCTCCATCTCCTGCTTTAATTCCAGGCCGGTGACCTGTTGTTTTTCCAGCTCCTGTTTGGCGAATATCAGCTATGCCCACTTGTTAACCATTTTTGCTCGGATTCAGCCACTGTAGTCTTCCTGGTTCAAGACCCTGAGGAGGATGATTTTTTATAAGCATTTTTTTTTTTCCTGGAAAGACCTCTGAAACCTATTCTAATAAACAAGAAACAAGGTTTCCATTATTATTATTATTATTATTATTATTTATTATTATTATTATTTTAGAAATTTATCAGATAAAAAATTAGGTTCTGGAAATCACACCCCACAAACTGTTCATTTTTAGTTTTTAATATAATTATACACATGAGCAAGACACCACTCCTGACCATTGGCAATTTGGAATCTGATTAGGGAAAAGTCCTCAGAATAAGAGTGGATACAGAAAATGTGGAGAGCCACATCTCTTTCATACATGTAACTACACATGTAAAAGCAAATGTCATCAGCTGTTCAACACCTGCTCATTAACAAGCTATAGGGAGGCATGAAATTTGAGTTATATAGCGCTGTGTCTTATCCGTTGAAAAATATGTCATAAAGATGCTAATAATTTTATTATAACCACTATCTCTATTAATTTTTCAGTGCATTTTTGAGGCCTAAACTGGGAAAGCAGTATGAAGCCTCATGTGTGGTATGTGATATTCACTATTTAATGATTATTTCCATGTTCTGTGTGGTCATTTCAACCCAAAGAAAGGCATGAAATTGTACTGACTGTATAGATTAATTCGCTCAGCAAATATTATTGAACACCTACTAGTGCTAGGCATAGTTCTAAATGATGGGATAGAGCAATAATCAAAATACAGAGTTTGCATTCTAGTGGGAGGAAGCCAAGCCACTCACAAATAAGTAAAATACATAATAAGGCAGATAGTGATAAGCACTATGGAGAAAAACGAAGCAAAAAAGACTGGGGACACTGGCAACTGGGGGGGCGGGCGTAGGAGTGGATTCCATGTTAAGAGCAGTGGATAGGTAAGGTTTACCTGCTAATGTGACTGTTAGAGAAAACTGTGACAAGTGGGAGGGAGGAATAGGTAAGGAAACAGCAAAGGGGAGCAGCAAGTCTAAAGCATCTTATCTCCAAGTGAATAGAAGTAGAGCAGTAGAAGAAAGGGTGGAGAGATTACAGAGAACCAGGTGGTGAAGAGCCTTGCAGGACAAGTATAAGAAGTCCATTCCTTCATCAACAAAATTGAGACTGTTATGGTGGAAGGTAAAGAGATGAGGGCCCATGAACTACTCAAAGTCATATACAGTTTTGAACTTATATGTCTTGCATGTTTTGTGCAAGTCTGAAAATAGATGATATAAAATAATTATGAAAATAAGCTATTAATATGTATACTCTATAGAGTGCACTTGTCCTGAGATTCTAAGGGAATCCCATATCCTTAAAAATGTCCAAATCACAAATTGAAAGCAAAAGACATGAAATCATGAAGCAAAAATGAAATGAAATTTTCATAGATTTCATTAAAACAGGAGCTCAAATAAAGACCTTCACATTTCACATATCATAACCTAAAAGGGGAAACCTACCCATTTAGGCATTGCCATGAAAATTTGCAAATGACTACATAGTAAGGAGTTCTGAAATGTGTTAGGGCCCTTAAAAACGATGAAAGCCAATTAGAGAGTTTTAAACAAGCACACAGGTACACACACTCAAATAGGAATTTGTTTTGTTGTATCTCTTGCCCTTCAAAGTTGCCGCAGAGATATTTTTAAAATATAATCTTTTAATAAGGACCTTTAAATGGAATTTGTTGTTGTATTTAGCTCGTTAGAGTAATTTGACAGTTAAGAAATCACTGAGCCTTCCATAAATCATGCTTACAATTATACTAGCTTAAAATAATCCTGACTTTTCCCTGTTCTTGGCAAAGATCTGGCATTTTTAATATAGTCATACAGTATCAAACAACTAAGTCACAGATAGATAGAGAAATAAAAATGCAGAAAGCAGTTTTCAGGGTTTAAAAAATAAGAGTTATATTGGCAACATTTAAGAAGAAAATGACATTAAGTACCCAGAGTGCCCTAATATTATAATATATACATCTCATCCTCTAAAATGTATTCAATAAGACTGTGTAAATTCTTTATCATCTTTTAATGCCCCACATACTCACGCTTTACTTAATGAATATTTAGATACCTGAGGACTGAAGAACTTAAAAGCATTTGGATCTTACCTTATTCAGTTAAAAAAACAACAACAACAAAAAACCCATATCTCTGTTTATACTCCTTACCAAAACCTCATCATGCTTTTCCTTATGAAGGTGAATTTCTTATTTTCCTTTTTTGAGTCAAAAAGTAATTCATTTTCTTCAGAGAATCTCTGTATTAATCCATGTCTTTTTCTCTGGTATCCTAATAATATCAATAATACAGCTTGAATATTTGGAACCTGTATTATGATCACTCTATAGCATACTGCCACAGTTTTCCTGATTACATAGGGCATCAAGTAGCAATCGGGTTCAATTCATACAAGTCAAATATTTATTAAATTTATTTTAATACTTGGAATCTATACTTTCCTTAACCCCTTATAGTGATATCCCCCTCCCCATTCAAATAACAACAACAACAACAACAACAACTGGGAGTAGGTCACATTTGTCCTGGGATGTTTCACTCTCTGAAAGTATCCCTGGCCAAGAGAGAAGATTTAATAAACCAGCAAAGCTATGGCTTATTTCCCTTCATTCTCCTCTCCCTTCCTTCCTTTCTTTCTTCAACAGGTATAAGAAGTATCTTTATGGTTACAGGCCTTAGGCAAGAAATGCCTTGTGTCATGTTATTGCTAAGGACATGAAATAATTCAGAGACCCTCCCCAAATCAGATTTCTTGAAAGAGTTGTATCTTATTTACACTTGTTGAACATTGACACAAATTCCGTCCTCAAGATGCTTTCACAAAAGACAATTCACTTCGTTCTGCAATTGTAACAGCCCCTTTGGATGCCTCAGCAGCATTTTATAAAATATTATATGAGTTAAATATGGTGGTGTGCCTTTTTTTTAGAGGAAGCTAATTTTGGTGAAAATAAAAATCACTTAGTAATTCAAGTCCTATATTTTAAATCAAAAACCTAAAAATGGTTAAAAAGTAATGATCACTGACTCATTGTACGTTGACATGAAATGCAGTTTGAGTGCACTCTAAAAAATTTGATCCAGTGATTTGCATCTTGGTGTAGTACCTTGATCTCCAGTTTCTTGTCAGCCAGAATCTCCAATTCCTTATTTCACATGATTTTTTCTTCTTCTTTTTTGGTATCTACAGTCCTTTGAACGCGTGTTGGTGGAGAACAAGCTGCATGGCCTTTCTCCAGCGCTCTCTGAAGCCATCCAGAGCATTTCCAGATGGGAGCTGGTGCAAGCTGCTTTGCCTCACGTCCTCCACTGCACTGCAACACTGCTTTCAAACAGGAACAAGTTAGGTTGGTTCTTCCGCATTCCTTCTTCATGGCATACAATCATCAGCACTCGTGCTGACATTTACTGGCTACTTGCTCTTTTCCCAGGCACCGAACATATATGATGTCATTTAGTTCTCATAAAAGCCCCCTCACGTGGGTACCACTATGATCTCCATTTTACCAATGAAGGGACTGGCTCTCTTATTTTTAAATTTTAAATTTTACAAGTAATACATGAATATATTTTCCTTTTAAACATTAAAACATTACAGGGAAGCTGAAGACTATCACCCATCCAAGATGAGTTCCGATCCAATTTCTCTTTGGCCCTCTCAACTCCTAAAGCGACCCCTTGCACTTTATAGTCCATGTGTACGTGCATGCGTTGTGCATAGAGACTCTTCTTTTTTAGATTATCTTGTGGATTGCTTTTCTCACGTGGTAACATGTCCTAACATCCACCCCATGTTCGCACACAAGCTGTTTTCCCTCCAGTTCTTTCCCCTTATTTGGGTCTCTGCACAAATGTTACCTTTACCGAGGGGTTTCTTGGTCACCCTGTCTAACGTAAAGTAGTTGCTATCTTCAGAGCCTGGGTTCTTAACCACTACACTGCCTATTTGGAGATAGATATGGATATCAGACTGAAGAGATAGGATGCATGCAGTTTCTCCTCCTATGACACTATGTTATTCTGCAAAGATTATAACCAGTTAGAAAGCCCCAAAACAAAAATGAGCCCTTCCAGGGATGCCTGGGTGGCTCAGTCAGTGAAGCATCTGCCTTCGGCTCAGGTCATGATCCCAAGGTCCTGGGATCAAGCCCTGAGTCAGGCTCCATGCTCAGCGGCGAGTCTGCTTCTCCCTCTCCCTCTGTGATCTCTCACTCTCTCTCAAATAAATAAATAAATAAATCTTAAGGGGGGGGGAAAGAATGAGCCCTTCCAGCTGTGGTTGTAAGAAATATAGAGAAATGCTAGTGTATTCCAGGAAATCAAGCCACAGAGCAATGCAAGGATGTTCTTCCCACACCCAGAGTTGATATCCACTGTTCTGGTAGCAGAGTTTGTCTTAACTTGGCTGTGTGATTGTCCCCATGCAGGCCACCAGGATAAACTGGGTGTTGCTGAGACAAAGCTCCTTCACACCCTGCATTGGATGCTTCTAGAGGCTCCCCAGGACTGCAACAGCGAGCGGTTTGGGGGCACAGACCGTGGCTCCAGCTGGGGTGGCAGCAGCAGTGCTTTCATCCACCAGGTAGAAAACCAGGGTTCCCCAGTGCAGCCTTGCCAGAGCAGCTCCAACGATGAAGACGAGAACAACCGAAGGAAGATCTTCCAGAACTCCATGGCCACCGTGGAGCTCTTTGTGTTTCTGTTTGCTCCTCTGGTACACAGGATCAAGGTAAGGAGAGGGCTAGTATTCAGCTGAGGGGGGATGGAGGTGATGTGAGCTTCAAATGGTATTTCCATATTTCCATATTTGGTTGTCCATGTCTTTATATGATCATGTGGCAAGCCAAGACATGGAGAGCTTAATTTCTATATCAAACCACTGAACATGATTTCAAAAATACAGTTCTCTGTGTATCATGTATCTACTTAAAAATCTTCAAAGGTTCTCCTGCCCGAAGATAATGCCCCACATATTAAACATGCATATAAGGTCAAGGAACTTTTAATTTATCATTTGCCATTCCCTCCTGACATCTTCATGATCCAGGTGTGGGAGCCATTCCCTGAATATATGCTTGCTGTTCACTCTGCCCACTTTCTTTTCTCTGTTCATCTGATGATTCTTCAAACCTCAACTTCAATGTCATTATTTCCATGAAGCTGTTCCTCTGAAACTCCCCATGTAGACTGAGTCACTATCTCCTTTGTATTTCTACAGCGCCTTGTAAGCTGTCTCTATTATGATGCAGGTCTGGAGCAGAGGTTCTAAATGTCTTCTATGCCGTGGACTTTTTGACAGTGTGGCACAAGCTGAGAATTTTTTTCAAAATATTTCTCAAAGCATAAAATACAAAACATAGGATTACATGGAAACCAGTTGTACCAAAATGTAATTATATACAAATACCCCTTGGGTCTGAAAGAGAATATCATTTGAAACTACTGTGCCACTACTCTCTAGCTGTGTGATCTTGGTGATATTACTTAACCTCTCCGATCCTCCACTGCATACAATTGTGGATACCTCTAACACAGGGTGAATATATGTGAAGACACAGTATAGTTCCAACACATGGAGAGAAATCAAGCCCTATTTGTTATTTCTGTGAATGAATAAATTACAGTATACCATCTGAATGCTAAGTTAAGAGATAAGAAGAAATTGGTATACTCAAGTGTTCTTTAATAGAATATTAGGATCCTAATGAATATTTCAAGTTATATATATGTATGTATGTATGTATGTATGTATGTATGTGAGTATGTGTACATACACATATGTAGGTGGTTGTGAGACCGTTAACAATCACTATAAGGAAAATGAACCAGTGAGTCTTTTCACTCGTTCTAGTTTTAGTTAAAATTCACTTTTGCTTGACACTGTCCCATTGCTGCCAGGAATAGAATTAAAATTACCTGTAAATTCCCAAATGCTTTGCATGCACTGGCCACATTGCCCATGAAACATACTAAAAATTTTAAATGTGAAATCAAATTAAATAGCTACTTTAAAATCTTTGATTTTCCATTTTAAAAAGTCTTTTATGATGGTTACACTTATTAAAAGCATTACTTTAATTGAGATCATCCCCTGGCTTATGGGACCAGTAGTCCAGGCTCCTACCCACCTTCTCGGCCCCATTTCCTGCCATAGCAATAGCCTTTCTGTCCTTCACTAACCTCCAAGTTCAGTGAGGCTCACCCTCAAACTCATTCTTACTTTCAAGTCCAGCACTGGTTTTCCTTCTGTTTGAAACATCAACCTCTACCTCCTCCCCTAAATTTTCTTTTTTTTTTTTTTAAAGATTTTATTTATTTATTTGAGAGAGAGAATGAGATAGAGAGAGCATGAGAGGGGGGAGGGTCCGAGGGAGAAGCAGGCTCCCCGCTGAGCAGGGAGCCCAATGCGGGACTCGATCCAGGGACTCCAGGATCATGACCTGAGCCGAAAGCAGTCGCTTAACCAACTGAGCCACCCAGGCGCCCTCCCCTAAATTTTCATATGGCCATATCATCCTCATGAGTTTGCTCACAACTCACAATTCTCAGAAAGAATTTTCTTGGCAACTTCAGTGTCACTAACACAGGACCCCCCCCCCTTTGCACTTCTCAGTACCTGCAATTATTTTCTGTGGTTGTTTGCATGCTTGTTGCCCTTGACCCCCATAGAACAGAGTTCTTGAGCAAAGGGACATTGCCTGTCTAGGTCACACTGTATTTTCAGTGTCTAGAATAGTGTCTGGCAAAAATGGGATACTCGATTAATATTTAATAAGTGACTCATTGAGTAAACCCAAGTTATTATCAGAAGCTGATCTAGGTGCTAAGAGTAGTGATTATATGTAGGTACATAGTCCTTAAAATGGAGAGGACAGGAAAGAAGCCTTCTTTAATAATGATCCCATAAAGATGTCTATCTGTGGACAAATACCCTCTTGATTAAAAAATGTGGAAGTGCAGAAGTGACTGGAATGGCTGTAATTTTATTTGAAGACATGGCTGAGAGTTCAAATTTTGGAAATAGGCCTGCATTTGAATCACACGCTTGTTGCTTCTTACTAAATGACTTAGAGCAAGCCTCAGTTTCCCTCAAGTATAAATTGGACATAAGAATAGTTTTATGGGACATTGTGATGAAACATATGATAGTACTCAACATTACACATAAAAGGGCCTTAATAAATATGTGTTGCTTTTAGTGTTGGCATTTTTTCGCTATTGGTATTTTGTATTATTAATGAAAAGGAAGCCAGATTCTCTTTCAGGGGAGACTATACAGACAGTTTCTGGCTCAAGACCCTCCAGTTTTACTTATGGCCTGGAGCATTTATGAGGGAGTAAAACAATGCATATAAAACACGGTACAGTAATTAAATCATAATAAACTATTATTATTAGCTGTTATTACTAGCATATTATTATTTCATCAATTTATTATCTCTATGAAGGAAATATTGTTCCCAATGCTATAGGGAATAAAAAATATTAATGAGTCAATAAATTTCTCCAAAAGGCTTTTTCCTTCTGAGCGAGGTGTTTGCTTTTTTAAGGAATATACAATCCCTAGACCAGGGTTTCTCAGCCTTGGCACCGTTGGCATTTGGGGCCAGATTATTCTTTCTTGTGGGACATTGCCGTGTGCCATGTAGGATATCAGTAGCATTTCTGGCCCCTACTCACCAAATGCCAGGAACACCTCCTCCCTCTAAGTTGTGATGGCCACAAATGACTCCAGACATTGCCCGGTGTCCCCAGTGGGTGGGCAGGGGGTGAGAATTGCCCCTGATTGAGAATCACTGCCTTTGGTCTTTCATTGGCCTGCTGGTTATCAGACCCTCTTGATCTCCACCTTTCTATCCATACCATACCCATGTGAACTGCTCCTCGCCAGCACCATCAATGTCCTTTTTCCCTATCCTTCCTTTGCATTTGCCCTTCAAAATTCCAACCCCAGGTCATGACCAAAATCCATTTTTTCTACCCCTGACCCAGACACCTGCATGCTCCTGGGGGAAAACCACACAATCATCCAGACTGGTGTTTCTACAAAGTTGTCATCTCCAGCCCCTGTTTGCTGCCCCACTTGGCATTCCTTTTCTTGACGTTACTCCCTCAATTTGCCAATCAGCACTTACACAGACAGTGTTATAGTTTCTTATAGGACATGGTGCTGCAGGAGACGTGGGAGGCTGAAATCCAGGTGAGGCCACTTTTGAACTGGATTCACAGTCTCCTGGCTTGTCTCATAAAATCCAACTTCAACACTAAAGGGATCTATGTAGATCTGACCATATCACCAACATGCTTAAAGTAATTTGTTGATTTCTCATTATACAGCAAGTAAAACTCCAACTCATTAGTGTAGTAACTGGGCCTTCTGGTTACTTCTCCTGCCTCTGAGCTCCAAGTGCTTGGAGTCTCCCCAGGAATGTAACGTGCTTTTTTCCAGGCCTATTCTCATACTGGTCCTGCCACCTAGAATGCTCTCATGCCCTCCCCTCCTGCCTGGGAAACTCCTCCTCATCTTTCACAACTACATTCAAGATCCATCCCTCTCTTCCTCTAGCTTTATAATATTCTAGACAGATTTTTATTGTTATTTCTAGTTTATTATCATTATTTCTTTATGTGTCAATCTCTCCTATTAGATTCTGAATGGTTTGAGGGTGGGAAGTTATCATTGTATTCTGGATACCTAACATAGTATCTCAAATTCATAGGTATTTAATCAATATTTGTTGAATGAATTCACTCATTAATTAGCAAATTAATATAAATGACTCATCTTTTTGTAAGACAGTGTATAATTCAATGCACATTTTTCTATTTTAATTAAGTTCTTATTTTAATTCCAGTATGGTTAACATACAGTGTTATATTGATTTCAGACATGCAATAGAAGGATTCAACAATTCCATACATCACCCAGTACTCATCACGGCAAGTGCACCCCTTCATCCCTATCACCTATTTCACCATCCCCTAAGCACCCCTCCCCCCCACCTCCCCTCTGCCATCAGTTTGTTCTCTATAGTTAAGAGTCTGTTTCTTGGTTTGTCTCATCCTCTCTCTTTTTCTTTGCTCATTTATTTTGTTTCTTAAATTTCACATGAGTGAAATCATATATTTGTCTCTGACTTATTTCACTTGGCATTGTATTCTCTAGCTCCATCCATGTCATTGCAAATGGCAAGATTCCACTCTTTTTTATGGCCGAGTAATGTTCCATTGTGTATCTATATACGACATCTTCTTTATCCCCTCAACTATTGATGGACACTTGGGCTGCTTCCATAATCTGGCTATTGTAAATAATACTGCAAAAAATATAGAGGCACATGTATCCCTTTGATTGATTGATTGATTGATTGGGTAAATACCCAGTAGTGTGATTACTGGATCATAGGGTAGTTCTAGTTTTAACGTTTTGAGGAACCTCCATACTGTTTTCCACAGTGGCTACAAGTTTACATTCCCACCAGCAGTGTGAGAGGGTTCCTGTTTCTTCACATCCTTACCAACACTTGTTGTTTCTTGTGTTTTTGATTTTAGCCATTCTGACAGATGTGAGGTGATATCTCATTGTGGTTTTGATTTGCATTTCCCTGGTGGTGAGTGAGCTTGAGCATCTTTTCATGTATTTGTTGGCCTTCTGTATGTCTTCTTTGGAGAAATGTCTATTCATGTCTTCTGCTGTTTTTTAATTGGATTACTTTTTCTTGGGGTGTTGAGTTTTATAAGTTCTTTATATGTTTTGGATACTAACCCTTTATCCGATATGTCATTTGCAAATATCTTCTCCCATTCAGTAGGTTGCCTTTTAATTTTGTTGATTGTTTCCTTCACTGTGTAGAAGCTTTTTATTTTGATGTAGTTCCAATAGTTTACTTTTGCTTTTACTTCCTTTGCCTCAGGAGGCATATCTAGAAAAATGTTGCTATGGCTAATAACAGAGACATTACTGCCTATGCTCTCTTCTAGGATTTTTATGGTTTCAGGTCCTTAATCCGTTTTGGTCCTTAGCCCATTTGAGTTTATTTTTGTGTATGATGTAAGAAAGTGGTCCAGTTTCATTCTTCAGCATGTTGCTGTCCAGTTTTCCCAACACCATTTGTTGAAGAGACCGTCTTTTTCCCATCGCATGTTCTTTCTTCCTTTGTTGAAGATTAATTGACCTTATAATTGTGGGTTTAATTCTGGGTTTTCTGTACTGTTCCATTAATCTATGTGTCTGTTTTTGTGCCAGTACCATACTGTTTTGATTACAATAGCTTTGTATTATAACTTGAAATCTGGGATTGTGTTACCTCCAGCTTTGTTTTTCTTCTTCACAATTGCTTTGGTGCCTCAGGGTCTTCTGTGGTCCATACAAACTTTAAGATTGTTTGTTCCAGGTCTGTGAAAAATGCTGTTGGTATTATCATAGGGATTGTATTACATCTGTAGATTGCTTTGG
The DNA here is from genome assembly GCF_029215605.1 of Mirounga angustirostris. Lineage (NCBI taxonomy): Eukaryota > Metazoa > Chordata > Mammalia > Carnivora > Phocidae > Mirounga > Mirounga angustirostris. The sequence continues at coordinate 169,008,315 of NW_026991711.1, forward strand.
ACACTATAGACATTTTAACAATATTTGTTCTACTAATCCATGAGCATGGAATGTCTTTCCATTTCTTTGTATCGTCTTCAGTTTCTTTCATCAGTGTTTTATAGTTTTCAGAGTACTGGTTTTTTACTTCTTTGGTTAAGTTTATTCCTAGGTACTTTATTAGTTTGGGTGCAATTATAAATGGGATTGTTTTCTTAATTTTTCTTTCTGCTCCTTCATTATCTGTATATAGAAATACAACAGATTTCTGTACATTGATTCTGTGATTTTAATTTATAGCTGCCTTAAGCCTGTCACATGAAATAAATCTAAAAAATTCTGTCAAATATATTATTTTCAACTAAATTTAATTTAGTGAAAAATGCTGAGTATTTATTATAACTAAGGAATTTAAGTGTAATGTCATGATTTGATCATATTCACTTATTCCTTCAATAAATATTTATTGAGGGCCTAGTCTCTGAGAGGCACTACTCAGAGTGCTAGAGAAATAGCAAGGAATAAAAATCCAAGCCCTCAAGGAGGTTTTTATAAAATCCATATGTGTGAAGTAAACAACTCTAAAATTCAAAATAACAATAATTTTTAAACTCAATTTCTCTAAATTACTAGTAAACATATTTAGAATTATTTCATGCCATCATGGAAACAGGCATTCAGTGAAAACAAGAAAGGCATCTGAAATGTGGAGATATTGATTCTACTAGTGTCTGTGTCTTCTGGTTTTTCTAAGGACCTCACTAGACCACCTGCCCCACAGCTGTTTCAATGATAGTGTCTCTTCTAGTTATCAACATTCTGGCCATGTGGGCATACATGGCATTAGATGACCCACTAAAGGGGACTCCAGAAGAGGAATTAGGGTCCCAGAGCTTATGCATTCATCCAACTTAAAAAAGAACTTACAAAGGAACATAGCAACGTAAGAGGAGGCCATACCTTCTGCAAGTGTTCAAGTCTAAAGAATGATTTGATTTAGTTGGTGTTACTTGTGAAATGTAAACTATCTTTAATTAATCAGCAAGTCTGTATTGATGCTCAAGGGGAAATGCATAGAAGGAGATCTCAATTTGTCTCCAATAAATATAGAATCTAGTTGGAAATATATCAAAGAAAACAAAATAATAAGTCTCAGTGAGTGCTAACATCGATAAGGCCAGTGTTAAAGGCCCAGGTTTCAGTATAAGAGAGCTTACCTTTGGAAGCAGTGTCCACTAGAGTTTTATTTGTGCCAAGATTACTTATGAGGAACATGGAAAAGGACACTGAGCTCAGAAGCTATGAAATCATCAAAACCAGGTCAATTGAGATTTGGCTTCCTGCATTTCTGGAGACAAATCTGATAAACTTTGCTTGCTGTTAATCCCCTGCTTGCTGGATCTAACACCACACATAATACTATGTTCCATTAACTTTAAACCTTCCTGTCAAACTGTTTACTCAGTATCTTTAGTTGAATGTCTAACAGGCATCTCAAACTTAACATGTCTGTAACTAAGCTCCTGATATCCCCACACCTGCTCCTCTTCATCTTGCCTATCTTTATCAAAGCCAAAAATCTTTGACACCTCTTTCTCACACCTTCCACTTCCAGTCTGTAGACTGTGTGTTCAAAATGTATCCAGAATCTACCACTGCTCATTTCGCCCTCTACGAACTCTCTCCTGTAATCATCTTCCACCTAGATGATATTAGCTCCCCAAACCGTCTCTCCACTTTTGCCCTTTCTTGAACTATTATTAATAGCTTCAGTAATCCTATCAAACATACATCCAGTAATGTCACGCCACTACTCAGAACCCTCTGGTGGCTCCCCGTCTTACTCAGTAATTGCGGAAGCCCTTACTATGACCTATCAGGCCCTATATTATTTGGAACTCAATAACTTCTCTGACCTTATTTTTTTCTTCTACTCTTCTGCCATTTACTTGACTCCAGACACACAGTCTCCTGACTGTTTCTTGATAGACCAGGCATATTTAGGACCTTTGCACTTGCTGATCCCTTCTCATGGAAGGTTTTTTTCTGAAAATATCTACATGGCAGCTCCTTAATTTCATTCAGATTTTTTTTACTCAAAAGACACTTCACAACAAAGACTTCCTTGGCCATTCTGTCTAAAATACCAACACCTTGCAGGCACATCCCTTTGCCTGCTTTACTTCTCTTTTTGCACCTAGGAGAGCAGGGATTTTTGTAAGCTCTGTTCACTATTCTAGCCCAGAATCTAGAGTAGTACCAGGTATACACTAGGTGGTCTATAAATATTTGTAGAATGAATATTGACAGAATTTGACCAAGTGCTTTATGTACTTTCTTAATACCTCCACAGGGAGTCCTAGATGCTTTCCCATCATGGGCACTGTTGTAGCTCCGGGATCCCAGTCCATACCTTACAGAAGAAACCTCTCTGTATCAATGTGTGGATTTCACCAGCCTTTCCAGCTGACACTGAACCACAATGATTCACCATTTGCAGGATCACTTTTCTTTTTTTCCAATTTCTTCCTACTTCTTATTCTTCTAGATTAGTGGTTTTCAACCATGACTACACATGAAAGTCAGCAGAGAACTTCAGAGTGATTCTAATGTAATCGGTCTGGGCAAGGGAGGAAGTTGAGACCTGGGCCTCCTATGTTTTAAAAGCTCTCTAGGTGATTATAATATGCAAGCTAGGTTTGCAAATCCCTGCCCTGAGTGAATTCCTGGGTCTCAGTTGTGTTCATTAATCTGCGATAACATTCTCTGCTTCCATCTTTTATTTTTTTTTTTTTTGAGAGTCTGAGTTGTTTAATTTATTTCTTTTCTTTTTTTAATTCCAGTTTGTGGCTGAGTTGTTTAAAATGTAATCTCAGAATGTCATATATTTGTACTTACACAATATGAGATTGAATTTTAAACATCTCAGCCTCTCAAAATGATGTAATAAGGAAGCGGAAAATGTGCTCCTTGGAAGAGACTTTAAATTATAGATAAACTGAGTGAGTATGGGTTGTAAGGTTAGTGCAATTCAGCAAGTGCTTGTTGAGCTCCTATTGTACACCCAATTTCTAATGCTGTGTTAAGCATTGTGATGATGTCAGGTGTTGTGGAAGGGGTGCCTTCCTGATGCCTGATGCCTGATAGACCATCAAGGAATTAAAGATTATTAAGAAGGTAACATTACAAAACAATATACTAGAAGGGTCTATATATATGTTCCTGATTCCATGAAATGCAAAAAAAAGAGATATGTTAAAAAAAAAAAAGAAGAAGATAGCAGGAAGGGAAAAATGAAGGGGAGGAAATCGGAGGGGGAGATGAACCATGAGAGACTATGGACTCTGAGAAACAAACTGAGGGTTCTAGAGGGGAGGGGGTGGGGGGATGGGTTAGCCTGGTGATGGGTATTAAAAAGGGCATGTTCTGCATGGAGCACTGGGTGTTATGCACAAACAATGAACCATGGAATAAAAACTAATGATGTAATGTATGATGACTAACATAACATAATAAAAAAAAAACAAGAGATGGCCTAGAGAATACAAAGTCAAAATAGCCAGCATCTGAGGATATTGATTTAAGAGGGAGAAAGAAGGACAATTAAATAATTAAGAGGAATAATAATGACAACCACAAGAGATCTGCCAAGACTCTTGAAATAAACAGGCCTTGATCACTGCTAACACAAAACAACAATTTGTGTTTCATGCTTTGTCCAAAGCTCCATTTTAATTATTCATTTTGCCAAAAGCAGACCACCATGGTTTCCATGGTAATTGTAATGATAACTTAGGGCTACTGGTTTGCCCTAGAAACACTCATCTGAGTGATGAGAGAAGGTCTAGAAGATCAACCTACTTTGACAATAATCTTGTGAATGATACTAATCATTGCGATGACTGGCCCCTTCAACCAGTTATAAGCCAGTTATTGGACATAAATCTTCTCTTCCCCCAGGAATCTGACCTTACGTTCCGACTGGCCAGCGGGCTTGTTATATGGCAGCCCATGTGGGAGCACAGACAGCCCGAGGTCTCTGGCTTCACAGCACTGGTGAAGCCCATCAGGAACATCATTACAGGTTCGTAATTTGGACACCTGCTGGGACAGTGTTAGCAGACTCTCTCATATGCAGAAGTAAGGGTGATGGAATGATTTGCCCTTAAGAAACCAAGAGGAAGAAAATTTCTCCGGGGAGCTATGTTAGTGCCCCAGGCACAGGGCTCATTCACATGATGAGAAACTAAGCCAGGGTTGGGCGCCTGGGTGGCTCAGTTGGTTGAGCGACTGCCTTCGGCTCAGGTCAAGATCCTGGAGTCCCAGGATCGAGTCCCGCATTGGGCTCCCTGCTCGGCAGGGAGTCTGCTTCTCCCTCTGACCCTCCTCCCTCTCACGCTCTCTGTCTCTCATTGTCTCTCTCTCAAATAAATAAATAAAATCTTTAAAAAAAAAGAAACTAAGCCAGGGTCACATGCCATTGAGTTGTGTGACTTTGGAGAAGTCATTTCAATTACCTGTGCCTCAGTTTCCTCATGTGTAAAACAGGAGTTAAACTTATGGGTTGTTATGAAGAATAAATGAATTAATTATATATAAAATTGTTTAGAAGAATGCCAGGTACATAGTAAGTGAATAAGCTATTATTATAATTATATCATCATAATCATCATTACAGGAAACAAAGTAACAGCTCCTTAACAACCTTGTCTTGGTGTTTATTTGCTATCAAAGCATTTCACTATAGGAATTGTCTAATGAAATAATCTTATTGGTGAACTGTAGAAAGACTAACACATGACAGCTTGAAAAGTACCTGAAAGGCTCATGCTTCACTCCAGATCTATCTCTTACTACGTATGTACCCAACCTGAGTGTTCCTATTTCTTTAAAAGGGAGAAAATAATACCACCTTATATGGCCTCATAGTGTGGAATAAGTAAGAATCCACATAAGGTACCTATTTTATAGCTTAATAAATTCCATCTTTCTATTTCCAACCAAACTTTTAGCATTGATAATAACATTTAGAAAGAAATAAATTATGTGGTACATCTATAGATGCATGAGATATATATGTATAACTATCATTTGCTTACTTCCTAAGATTTTTCTGCAGACAGTGGAAGATTATGCATGTAAAAGAGTTTTGTTAGGGGAAGGAAATCATCAAGAAGTTCTTATCTATTTTCCCCCTATAATTTAACATACCTTTGCAAGGTACTTAATATGTTAAAGGATTTTCTAAACAAAAGAGTGCCATATTATTCATATGTGTGATAAGATGCTTACAGTGACAATCATGCTTATTATTGTAATTCAAACAAAAGATGCAATTTTTCATATGTAAAAGTAGACCAATTAGAGAATTAATGTGTACAATACATTAACTAGTGAAATAAGTTATATATTCAAGAGTAACTTTGTCTGTCATAAGGTTCAAATAGCAAGGGACTAAATAAATAAAAATGTCATAGCCAGAGGTGATCTACTTCAGATTCTGTGGATGGAATGAGGTTAATTTCAATGAATTAAAACCATCTGAGAGTGAAGATGGATGTACAAGGTTAAAAGATTGAAAACAATAGAAATAAGAAAATAAAATATGTTACAGTAAAACAAAACTATTACTGAAAAAGACATCTTTATATTGATTAAGGAATTTTTTCATATTTTAAAGTCATCACTTTTGAATAAAGAGGTCACTTCACATTTAGGTCTCTCTCTCTGTCTCTCTCCCATTAATACGTAAACTATCATTTAACAGATGTATTAAAACTATTAAGAAATCGTGTCCCTCATGAATCACTGGGGCTGTTCACATCACCATCCCTTGTTTCTGGATGATACAGTGGATTCTTTTCCCCTCTACCTGATGCCTGTGGATATGAAATGATGCCCAAGATCTGAAGTGAAATTAAACTCAGCTCAGACACATGGCCAGAAGAAAAAGCAGTGGCACGTGGGTGACACTCCCTGGGTCTCTTGTTTTGTGACCTCGGTCAATCCCTTTCTCAGCATCAGTTTGCTCACAGTTCCCATGTGGCATGGCCAGCTTCACTTCCCACTATTTCCCAATCCTCAGTAAAAGATGTAACTGATTTGATTCTTGCCATAGGAGAAGCTTAATGTGGTCATAAAAGCACAGACCCTGGAGCCAGAAAGCCTGGGCTTGAACCTTCATGTGAGGGTCAAATGATCTTGGGCAAGTTAAACTCCCTGTGCCTTAGTGTCTTTATCTGTAAAATGGGTCTAATAGTATTCCATATGTTATAATAGGGTTATTGTAAGGGTTAAATGAGTTGAGACAGTAGTTCCCCTCCCCCTTATCTGTGGTTTCACTTTCTGCAGTTTCAATTCCCTGTGGTCCAAAAGCAGATGATTTAATCCTCCTTCTGACAAATTGTCAGAAGGTCAGTAATTAATACTGTGTCACAACACCTACGTCCTTGACCTCACTTCATCTCTTCACATAGGCATTTTATCATCTCACATCATTACAAGAAGGGTGAATACAGTACAATAAAGTATTTTGAAAGAAAGAGAAAGAAACCACATTCACATAACTTCTATTACAGTATATTATTGTAATCATTTGATTTTATTGGTGATTATTGTTAATCTCTTACTATGTGCAATTTATAAATTGAACTCTATCATAGGTGCGTATGTGTAGGAAGAAACAGTATATTTAGGGTTCAGTAGTATCCACAGTTTGAGGCATCCACTTGCAAGAGATCTCCAGCAGATAAGAGAGGAGTACTGTATACGTAAAATGCTTTAAAAAGGATGTGGCAGATACTTGGTACTATACAGTATTTTTATTTTTTTTTATTTTTAGTATTTTTATTTTTAGTATTGCCAACTTTTTAGCACCATAGCCTGTTGAGTCAGACTGAATAGATGAAGAAATCTTCATTGTTATGATAACCTAGAAATGCAAAGGTTTTTTAATTGGTTACTTGATTCCTCTTACAACATATGCTATTAAATGTCTTCTTTCCAGGTGATAATATATTAAAATTTTTTTTTAAAGAAGTGAACTGATAAAATAAAATGAGCTTATTTATCATAATCTTATAACATTTGTGATAGTATTTCTCCTGTCTTGGCAGCTAAGAGAAGCTCTCCTATCAACAGCCAAAGTCAAACCTGTGAATCACCAAATCAAGATGCAAGACATCGAGAGGTGAGTTTATTGTGATTGTGGGAAGAAAGGAGGTAGTCATTTCCTGGATGTAGTAGTGTGAAGGATAAGATGAGTTCTAGAATGATACTACTTGGTTTCAAAGCAAGTTCCTACTCCTGAATATAAATCTTTAAGTAGTCTCTGGTTTTCTATCTGTCAAGTATGGAAAATAATTTTATACACTTTCCCAGTGTGGGAGTGCTGAAACAGAAGCGTGTATGACTGTGCTTTATCTTTGTGGCAAGTGAGTAATCAGTGGTGCTTTATCTCAGTGGCAAGGGTGTAATCAGTGGTGCTTTATCTCAGTGGCCAGTGTGTGATCAGTAGTGCTCTATCTAATGTCTAGTGTGTAATCTGTAGTGCTTTACTTCAATGGCTAGTGTGTAACATTCGATAAGTGTTAGTTATCATTATTCCTCCCCCATTAGTTAAAGTGTCCTCTTGTTCTTAATTATTAAATCTCCTTAATATTCTTTAGGCAAGCCTAATCTAGCTAAGATAATGTTGCAGCAGGTGGGGAGGAAGGAGTAGAAAGGAGGCATTAGGTATAGTCCTATCCCTTAAGAAATCTAAAGTTTAATGATACATCAAGACAAATCCACATAAAACAGAATATGCATAATAAAAAAGAATATAATTCAGTGAAAAATGTTCATGCATTCTTTGGTTTGGAAAAGAAAGAAATGAAGGCCAGGGTAGTTCAAAGCCACATGGTTAGAGGATTGGGAAAAGATGGCAGAGGAGTAAGGGACCCTATTCCAACTGGTCCCCGGAATTGAGCTCGATATCTACCAGAGCACTCTGAGCACCCAAAGAACCAGCCTGAGATGTAAGAAGATCTGGATTTCTACAAACAGAATATTGTGGGCAGTTGGTTTCGAGGTACAAAGTGGGGAGCCATGATTCCATGGGCAGATATCAGAGGATAACGGCAGTGGGAAGGAGCCTGGCCATGGGGATCCTGCACCACTGGTGAGCGATAGCCTCCTGCGCTGGGGACGGACACAGACTCGAAGACTGGTAGCAGTGGGAAAGGACTTTAGCGCAGCCCCCCTGATAGAAACTGGAGCAGTAGGGGCCCCACATGTGAACTGGGGGTGGCTGGCGGTTTTAGAAGCACAAAGGGCAGAGACATGCCCCGACCTGGAGGCGAGGACTGGGAGCGCTGCGGAGGGGCGCACAACCCAGGATGCTACAGTTTATAACAGCATGGACAGAAACAGAAACAGTGTGGCCTGGAGAGCTCACTGAAAAACAGACTGTGGTCTCTCTGCTCTGAGGCAGAGGGTTGGAAACGGTCTCTTCTGCTCTGACTCTTGGAAGAGACATGGAAAGCCGCCAGGGAAAGCTGCCAGAGAACAAAAGCCCTAAAAAACCGGTTCCCACTAAGCCCATCCCCCACCACAGGGGGGCAGGGCAACTCTGCCCAAACAGGGTTGCCTGAGTAACATCACGGCAGGCCCCCCCCCAGAAGACAGGCTGGGAAAACAAGAGGCCAGCAACCCTAAGGTCCCTAGAAAACAGGTGCATCTTGCTTGGGTTGTGGTCAATAATTTGGATTCTATACATTCCCTCAACCACCCTTCAACAGAATGACTAGGAGGAGGAACACCCAAAATAGGAAAGACTCAGAGATTATGATTTATGCTGCAGATTTACAAATGGATGCAGATATAACCAAGATGTTGGAGATGGAATTCTGGCTAGCAATTGTGAAGACAATAGCTAGAATGGAGAAATCAATTAATGGCAACATAGAGTCTCTAAGGGCAGAAATGAAAGGTGAATTGGCAGAACTTAAAAATGCTATCAATGAGATCCAATCTAATCTAGATAATCTAACAGCTAGAGTAAGTGAGGCAGAAGAATGAATTAGTGACCTGGAATACAATTTAATAGATAAAAAGGGAAAAGAGGAGGCCAGGGAAAAACAACTCAGAATCCATGAAAATAGAATCAGAGAAATAAGTGACACCATGAAGCAGTCCAATGTCAGAATTATTGGAATCCTGGAGGGGGTGGAGAGAGAGAAAGGACTAGAAGATATATTTGAGCAAATCGTAGCTGAGAACTTCCCTAATCTGGGGAATGAAACAAACATTCACATCCTAGAGGCAGAGAGGACCCCTCCTAAGATCAAGGAAAACAGGCCAACACCCTTGCATGTAATAGTAAAACTTGCAAATCTTAGAACCAAGGAAACCATCTTAAGGGCAGTTAGGGGGAAGAGATTCCTTACGTACAGAGGGAGAAACATCAGAATAACGTCAGACCTATCCACAGAGACCTGGCAAGCCAGAAAGGCCTGGCAAGACATATTCAGGGTACTAAACGAGAAGAACATGCAGCCAAGAATACTTTACCTGGCAAGGCTGTCATTTAGAGTGGATGGAGAGATGCAGATCTTCCAAGACTGGCAGAAACTGAAAGAATATGTGACCACTAAGCCAGCCCTGCAAGAAATATTAAGGGGGGTTCTATAAAAGGAGAAAGACCCCAAGAGTGATATACAACAGAAATTTACAGGACAATCTATAAAAACAAGGTCTTCACAGGCAACATGATGACAATTAATTCATATCTTTCAATAATCACTCTCAACGTGAACGGCCTAAACACTCCCATAAAACAGCATAGGGTTGCAGATTGGATAAAAAGACAGGACCCATCCATATGCTGTCTACAAGAGACTCATTTTGAACCTAAAGATACATCCAGACTGAAAGTGAAGGGATGGAGATCCATCTTCCATGCCAGTGGACCTCAAAAGAAAGCTGGGGTAGCAATTCTTATATCAGACAAATTAGATTTTAAACTAAAGACTGTAGTTAGAGACACAGAAGGATACCATATCATTCTTAAAGGGTCTATCCAACAAGATCTAACAATTGTAAATATCTACACCCCCAACATGGGAGCAGCCATCTACATAAGCCAACAGTTAACCAAAATAAAGAGTCATATTGATAACAATACATTAATTGTAGGAGACCTTAATACTTCACTCTCAGCAATAGACAGATCATCTAAGCAGAAAATCAACAAAGAAACAAGACTTTTGAATGACACACTGGACCAGATGGACCTCATAGATATATACAGAACATTCCACCCTAAGACAACAGAATACTCATTCTTCTTGAGCGCACATGGAACTTTCTCCAGAATAGACCACATACTGGGTCACAAATGAGGACTCAACCAACACCAAAAAATTGAGATTATTCCCTGCATATTCTCAGACCATAGTGCTTTAAAACTGGAACTCAATCACAAGAAAAAATTTTGAAGAAATTCAAACACTTGGAAGTTAAAGACCACTCTGCTCAAGAATGTTTGGGTCAACCAAGAAATCAAAGAACTTAAACAATTCATGGAAACCAATGAGAACGAAAACACATTGGTCCAAATCCTATGGGATACTGCAAAGGCGGTCCTAAGGGGGAAACACATAGCCATCCAAGCCTCACTCAAAAAAACAGAAAAATCCCGAATTCACCAGCTAACTCTACACCTTAAAGAACTAGAGAAAGAGTAACAAATGATGCCTAAGCCATGCATTAGAAGAGAAATAATTAAGATTAAAGCAGAGATCAATGAATTAGAAACCAGAAACACAGTAGATCAGATCAATGAAACTAGAAGCTGGTTCTTTGAAAGAATTAATAAGATCAATAAACCAGACTTTGCCAAAAGAAAAGAGAGAGGACCCAAATTAATAAAATTATGAATGAAAGGGGAGAGATCACGACTAACACCAAGGAAATAGAAACAATTATTAGAAATTATTATCAACAACTATATGCCAATAAACTGAGCAATCTGGATGAAATGGATGCCTTCCTGGAAACCTATAAGCTGCCAAGACTGAAACAAGAAGAAATTGACAACCTGAATAGGCCAATAACTAGTAATGAGATTGAAGCAGTGAACAAAAAACCTCCCAAAAAACAAGAGTCCAGGGCCTGATGGATTCCCTGGGGAATTCTACCAAACATTCAAAGAAGAAATAATACCTATTCTGCTGAAGCTGTTTCAAAAAATAGAAACAGAAGGAAAGCTTCCAGACTCATTCTATGAGGCCAGCATTACCTTAATTCCCAAACCAGGCAAAGACCCCATCAAAAAGGAGAATTTCAGACCAATATCCCTGATGAATATGGATTCCAAAATCCTCAACAAAATCCTAGCTAATAGGATCCAACAATACATTAAAAGGATCATCCACCACGACCAGTGGGATTTATCCTGGGATGTAAGGGTGGTTCAACATTTGCAAATCAATCAATGTGATAGAACACATTAATAAGAGGAGAGAGAAGAACCATATGGTCCTCTCAATTGATGCAGAAAAAACATTTGACAAAATACAGCATCCTTTCCTGATTAAAACTCTTCAGAGTTTAGAGATAGAGGGAATATTCCTCAAATTCATAAAATCCATCTATGAAAAACCCACAGCAAATATCATCCTCAATGGGGAAAAGCTGAGAGCCTTTGCCTTAAGATCAGGAACACATCAAGGATGCCCACTCTTGCCACTATTGTTCAACATAGTACTAGAAGTCCTAGCAACAGCAATCAGACAACAAAAAGAAATAAAAGATATTCAAATTGGCAAAGAAGAAGTCAAACTCTCTCTTTTCACAGATGAAATGGTACTTTATTTGGAAAACCCAAAAGACTCCACCCCCAAATTACTAGAACTCGTACAGCAATTCAGTAATGTGGCAGGATACAAAATCAATGCACAGAAATCAGTTGCTTTCTTATACACTAACAATGCAACTGTAGAAAGAGAAATTAGAGAAACGATTCCATTTACAATAGCACCAAAAACCATAAGATACCTCAAAATAAACCTAACCAAAGAGGTAAAGAATCTATACTCTAGGAACTACAGAATGCTCATGAAAGAAATTGAAGAAGACACAAAAAGATGGAAAAACATTCCATGCTCATGGATTGGAAGAATAAACATTGTTAAAATGTCTATGCTACCCAGAGCAATCTATACCTTCAAATGCCATCCCGATCAAAATTCCAATGACATTTTTCAAAGTACTGGAACAAACAATCCTAAAATTTGTATGGAACCAGAAAAGACCCTGAATCACAAAGGAAATGTTGAAAAAGAAAAACAAAGCTGGGGGCATCACATTGCCTGATTTCAAGCTATATTACAAAGCTGTAATCACCAAGACAGCATGGTACTGGCACAAAAACAGACATATAGACCAATGGAACAGAATAGAGAGCCCAGATATGGACCCTCAACTCTATGGTCAAATAATCTTCGACAAAGCAGGAAAAAATATGCAATAGAAAAAGACCATCTCTTCAATAAATGGTGCTGGGAAAATTGGACAGCCACATGCAGAAGAATGAAACTCGACCATTCTCTAACACCATACACAAAGATAAACCCAAATTGGATGAAAGACCTCAATGTGAGACAGGAATCCATCCAAATCCTAGAGGAGAACATAGGCAGTAACCTCTTTGACATCACCCCCAGCAACTTCTTTCAAGATACATCTCCAAAAGCTAGTAAAACAAAAGCAAAAATGAACTTTTGGGACTTCATCAAGATAAAAAGCTTCTGCACAGCAAAGGAAACAGTCAACAAAACAAAGAAGCAACCCACAGAATGGGAGAAGATATTTGCAAATGACACTACAGATAAAGGGCTGGTATCCAAGATCTATAAAGAACTTCTCAAACTCAACACCCAAAAAACAAATAATAAAGTCAAAAAATGGGCAGAAGATATGAAAAAACACTTCTCTGAGGAAGACATACAGATGGCTAACAGACACATGAAAAAATATTCATCATCATTAGCCATCAGGGAAATTCAAATAAAAACCACATTGAGATACCACCTTACACCAGTTAGAATGGCAAAAATGGACAGGGAAAGAAACAACAAATGTTGGAGAGGTTGTGGAGAAAGGGGAACCCTCTTACACCATTGGTGGGATTGCAAGTTGGTACAGCCACTTTGGAAAACAGTGTGGAGGTTCCTCAAAAAATTAAAAATAGAGCTACCCTATGACCCAGCAATTGCACTCCTGGGTATTTACCCCAAAGACACAGATGTAGTGAAAAGAAGGGCCGTATGTACCCCAATGTTCACAGCAGCAATGGCTGCAATAGCCAAACTGCGGAAATAGCCAAGATGCCCTTCAACAGATGAATGGATAAAGAAGATGTGGTTCATATATACAATGGAATATTACTCAGCCATCAGAAAGGATGAATACCCAACTTTTACATCAACATGGATGGGACTGGAGGAGATTATGCTAAGTGAAATAAGCAGAGCAAGTCAATTATCATATGGTTTCACTTATTTGTGGAACATAAGGAATAGCATGGAGGACACTAGGAAAAGGAAGGGAAACATGAAGAGGGGGAAATAGGAGGGAGAGATGAACCATAAGAGACTATGGACTCTGAGAAACAAACAGGGTTCTAGAGGGCCGGGGGGTGCGGGGATTGGTTAGCCTGGTGATGGGTATTAAGGAGGGCACGTACTGCATGGAGCGATGGGTGTTATACGCAAACAATGGATTGTGGATCACCACATCAAAAACTAACGATGTATTGTATGGTGACTAACATAACATAATAAAATAAAATAAAATTTTAAAAAATATATGTATTTCTAGGTTTTCCAGATATACAATAAAAAAAAGCCACATGGTTATGTATACTGGCATTAATTTAGTATGTTTTTAGATGACCTACCTTCACTTCCAATTCCACACGTGCAAAATGCAATTTTCTGCTTTCCAGCAATATTGGATCCTCTTTCTAACCGATGCATTACTGTCAGCGGTGCCATCATCCTTTCTCCCCTAAAAACTGCAAATGTTGGAGTCCTATTATATCTACTGTTTCCTGAACATTTGCTGAGTACAGACACTGTGGTTTGTCTGCTATATTTTACCTATTCTAAGATATATATTTTTTTCACTTTTAACATATTTGAAGTCAGGCGTTTGATGATCTTTGGCCTCTTAAAACCTCCCTGCCTGGTAGCAGTATTGATAAGGTTGTCATTTTCATAAGGTTGCACAGCATGAATTTGTCATTTCCAGCATCTAACTTTGCAGAATCAGGATCAGTGACTTAGAAGAATATGTCAGAGGTAATAGTGGAGTACTCTTAAGAAATAACACTTTGAAGAAATAACATTTTTGACACAGAAAAAGTTACTCTATGGAAAAACATGTATCAAAAACTCTGATTTAAAATTTAGAAATTTCAAGAATACCTATACCAATTTATTTCACTTATATCATCCTTTTTACATATACACAGGATGAATATATAATCAAAAGCTATGCCTAAATAAGTCTAAGTAAGATAGTGCTTTTAATAAATATATTAGAAAAAGTCCTCCCTGGTAAGTTTTTTAGTTTAATTAACAGTTTTTTCTTAATTGAACATAAAATAATCGTGTCTTATAACTGATGACATATTAGAGACAACAAAATACGTATCCTATTTCATTCTTCTTCCTCATCTCAATTTGAGTTCTTGCTGAGTCATATTGTTTTATCTTGTTACGTTGCTCATATGTGTTCTTTATTCTCTGTGCCCGCTACTACCCTCTAAATCCAGGTCCTCATTACTAGATTGCAGCTAGAACCACCTAATTGGATTTTTCTACCTCTTGCCTCTCCTGCTTCACATAAATACCACTTAATAATGCCTGACTAATCTTCCTAATGCATCATTTATTTATTAACTCATCATTCCACAGAGGCTTATTATATGCAAGGTTGCCGTTCTTTCTTTATATCCCTTGCTCCCTACGAACCTATAGTGGATTTCTTTTACCATCACCTCCAGACCAAACTCTTCTCCCTGGTTCTCTGTGCCTTCTACCACCTAGCATCATTTTTCTTAAGTGACCTTGTTTACCCCTTCAATTAGTTAAGCACTGCTTCTCATATATAGAGCATGCTGCTTTAGCTTCTGGGTCTTTGCTCAATCTGTCTCCTTTATGTGGATTACTATCTTTCCTCTTCATTTCCTGTCTAAATTTTATCTTTCTTTTAAGGACCAATTAAGATCTCAACTCCCCCATGAACTCCTGTCCAGTCACTCTAAATCTGCACTGCCTCATATGGTAACCACGAGGCTCATGTGGCTCTTGAACACTTGAAATAAGGCTAGTTTGAATTGAGATGTGTTCTAAGTATCAAATGTACATCAAATTTTGACTACTTAGTATGAAAAAAACGTATCTTAATGATGATTTTTATATTGATTACATGTTGAAATAGTAATTTGGGGTTAAACAGAATATAATAGTAAAATTTCACCAATGTTTATTATTTTTAAAATTAGATATGTGTCTCATGTTTGTGGCTTGTATTATATTTCTATTGGGCGTGCTACTCTAACCTATATTCGTCTTAAACTTAACTGTAAGTTCTTGATTTCAAGGTTCAGATTCATCTAATACTTTTTTATCTCCCCAATTACCCAACATGAAGCACACATAGCATGCTCATGCTAAAGGATTCCCTGATCTAGTTCAGAGGACTTATTTTATGAAATTTCTAGCAGTGTATTTGTCTCTCTATGCATCATGGTTGGACAGTGCTTTCTTATTTTACATATGAAAATAGAAATTATGAGAACTATATGTTAAGGAAAAAAAAGAAGAAGAAGATAGCAGGAGGGGAAGAATGAAGGGGGGGAAATCAGAGGGGGAGACGAACCATGAGAGACGATGGACTCTGAAAAACAAATTGAGGGTTCTAGAGGGGAGGAGGGTGGGGGGATGGGTTAGCCTGGTGATGGGTATTAAAGAGGGCACGTTCTGCATGGAGCACTGGGTGTTATGCACAAACAATGAATCATGGAACACTACATCAAAAACTAATGATGTATGGTGATTAACATTACAATAAAAATTTTTTAAAAAAATTATGAGAACTAAAATACTATGATAAATGTTTGAGGGTCTTCATACATAAGTGAAGAATTTCATCTGTAATACCTATGGAAAGACAATGTCCTATTACCTGAGCAGAGTTGTACTTATTAGCTAAATGTCGTTAAAATAAGCTACTCTGTAAGAGAATGGCTGCATTTGTGCTTAACAAATCGAAATAAAGGTCATCGTCTCCAACTGGAAAAATGTATCCCATCCTCCTTTAATGAGTGACAGAAAGACCTGAAACTTGTGCTTCGATTCTCATTTTCTGGCTTCAGTTTGATCAGCTCTTACTAACCTGGTTTCCAGCTCAGGCCCTACTCAGCTCACCTCAGTATTGGCACATCTTTGATGAGTTGGTGGTTTGTAACTCTTCTACAGATCCTGGGTATGTGAGGTGAAAAAGAAAAGAATCAAGGGAAAAATGAAATAAAGTTTATGAAAGTATTTAGCTGAATGCTTATAATAATATACATGGTTCTCTAGAAGTCTTTTTCCATTCGCTCTTAGATGAAAGCAAAATCCCTTGGTCTATGACCTTGTAGTTAGCTGTGCTATAAAGAAAAATGTTCAATTAAAAAAAAAAAAGTATGTACTATGATGGCTAATTCTAGAGGATGTACCTGAAGGAAAAAGAAAGGAAGGAAGGAAGGAGGGGAGGAAGGAAGCAAGGAAGAAAGGAAGGAAGAAAGGAAGGAAGGAAGGAAGGAAGGAAGACTAATCTGTTATCTCTACCTCCAAAAGGGACTCCAGGTGGTCTGTGAAACTTTCCAGTCAGATCCCATGTCACCCAAGGCCACGATTTCAGGCTGCCACCGAGGAAACTCCTTCGATGGAAGTCTGTCCTCCCAGACTTCCCAGGAAAGAGGCCGATCGCATTCCAGGTACATAATTGCAATGTTAGGGAAAAAACATTTTTCCTTGGTCACTCAAAAGTTAAATATGCATTTTTAGCTACTTGTATAGCCTCTGTTCCTTAGAATGTGTCAGTGCATGATATGTGTATACATATTCTTGGTCATGGTATAGTTAGGTTAATAATTCCATGGGCGCCTGGGTGGCTCAGTTGGTTAAGCGACTGCCTTCGGCTCAGGTCATGATCCTGGAGTCCCGGGATCGAGTCCCGCATCGGGCTCCCTGCTCAGCAGGGAGTCTGCTTCTCCCTCTGACCCTCCCCCCTCTCATGTGCTCTCTCTCTCAAATAAATAAATAAAATCTTTAAAAAATAATAATAATTCCAGAAATGTGCTATGAATGGCTCTCATTTAAACAAACTTGGGTGGAAGTGGAAAGACCTATCTGATAATAAGATGTCTGCATTAGATGATATTTTAAATATTTAAATACAGAAATTCAAATTATGCTATCAAATATACTGCAGGGATGTGAAAAGATCTGCTAATCTATTGTGTAAGAATACTTTATATCAGCAGATCCTCATGTTAAAATGGGTGCTTTTAAAATACCCACAGGGAATTGAAAAGGTTGTTCTTTGTAAACATTACAACACTGCCCTTGTTAGCTTGTGTATGTGGTAAATTTGCTTCCAAATGCCTTCCCTTGGGACAGACATCAATCAGTCGTCTTCTTCCTGTCCCCCACTGAAATGATGGAAGCCTGAATTCATGAGGTTTGCTTTTGAACCCAACTAGATCCTACACTTAGCGGGCAGGAGTGCCTGAGACAATTTGTGTATCCCTATTTTCAGATGAGGTTACTATCTCTAATGCATAGTATTTTAAAAGGAGGCATTTCTTAAAAATGGATTTATTGAGGTATAATTTACATACCATAAAATTCACCTATTTGAAGTGGACAATTTAATGACTTTTAGCAAATTTATAGAATCATGCAACCATCATCACAGTCCAGTTTCAGAACATTTTGGTCATGCCAAAATGTCCCTTGTGCCCATTTCAGTCTCCCATTCCTACACCCTGCTCCAGATGATCACTTAATATATTTTCTGCCTATATAGTTGAATTTATGGAATTTTCAAAGAAGTGGACGCATGCCATATGTGGTCTTTTCCATCTGGCTTCTCTCACTTAGCATAATGCTGTGGAGGTCCATCCACATTACAGCATGTACAAGTAGTTCCTTCCTTTTTATTGCTAAAGAGTATTCTGTTGTGTGGGTATATCACACTGGAGTTCTCCATTTATCACTGGATGAATATTTGGGTTGTTTTGACTTTTCGTCTATCATGAATAATGCTGCTATGAGCATTCACATACAGGTTTTTGGGCAGGCATATGTTTTCAGTTCTGGTATCCTAAGTAGATACGTAGGAGTAAAATTGCTGGGTTGTATGGTAAATTTATGTTTAATTTTTTAAGAAACTGCCAAACTATTTTCCATAATGGCTCACCATTTCACATTCCCATCAGAAATGCAAAAGAGCTCATTGTTTCTCTCTCTACTTGGCAGCAATTGTTCCTGTCATTTTTACTATAGCCATCTTCATGGGTGTAAAGTAAGAGCTGATTGTAGTTTTAGTTCATATTTTCCCTATTGACTAATGATGTTAAGTACATTTTCAGGTGCTTATTAGCTATTTGAATATCTTCTGTGGTGAAATCTCTATTCAAACCTTTTGCCCAAGTGTTAACTGGATTGTTTGTGTCCTTATGATTGAGTTGTAGGAATTTTATATATATATATATTCTGGATACAAGTCCTTTATCCACAGATATATCCACAGATATTTCCTCTCAGTATTATCTTACCTTTTCATTTGGTAATTTTTAAATCATCGACTTCCTCCTGGCACCAGAACCAGGCTACATGGGTATAGCATTTTTTAACGAATTCTTAGAATTGTTGAAAGCATGAAGTTTTATGAATATAATTGCTTTTTAACCCAAATACTACTATGTTGTGCTTTAAAAAAAATAATATGCAAAGAGTTCATCTCTGTATCTTTATTTGGGACTTTAAAAGGAAGTGGCCCGGGCGCCTGGGTGGCTCAGTTGGTTAAGCAACTGCCTTCGGCTCAGGTCATGATCCTGGAGTCCTGGGATCGAGTCCCGCATCGGGCTTCCTGCTCGGCAGGGAGTCTGCTTCTCCCTCTGGCCCTCCCCCCCTCATGCTCTCTCTATCTCATTCTCTCTCTCAAATAAATAAATAAAATCTTTAAAAGGAAGTGGCCCAGTTACATGATCTTTTGCTGGTTGAGAATATGAATATTGACAGCAACGTTAGTTGTGTAAGCAGAGTTTGTTTGTATTTATCCATAGGATTTACCATTCTAGGTCATTGGTGGTAATGAGTACTTCAAATCTTGTCATTTTTAATGTGGAAGGAGCCCTGTGAAGATCACCAACTCAATCTGATGCACTAACAACATTTTCACCACTTAAACCCTTTCAGCAATGAGGAATTTAGTATTCTTGGATGAAGTTCATTTCATTTTTAGACAGCTCTTTTTAGTGTCATGTCCTTCTTATATTTTTTTTTTTTTAAGATTTTATTTATTTATTTGACAGAGAGAGAGAGCTAGAGAGGGAACACAAGCAGGGGGAGTGGGAGAGGGAGAAGCAGGCTTCCCGCCAAGCAGGGAGCCCGATGCGGGGCTCGATCCCAGGACCCTGGAATCATGACCTGAGCTGAAGGCAGGCGCTTAACAACTGAGCCACCCAGGCGCCCCTATATTTGTTTTTTTAATTTAAACTCAATTAGCCAACACATAGTACATCATTAGTTTCAGATGTAGTGTTCAACAATTTATCAGTTGTGTGTCCTTATATTTGACCAAATTTTGCTCTTCTGTATTTTCTGTCTATGATTTTTATATTAGTTTTCTACTGCTGTGTAACAAATTACAACAATTTACTGGCTTAAAACAACACACATTTATTATCTCACTCTTTCTGTATGTCAGAAATATAAACACAATTTAGCTGGCTTCTTTGCTTTAGGGTCAGACCAGGCTAAAATCCAGATGTCAGGATGGGCTGCAGTCTCATCAGGGGTTTGACTGAGGAAAGCTCCACATACAGGTGCCCTGAGGTTGTTGGCAGAAGACTGAGGTTCATGTTTTCCTGTTGGCTCTCGTCTGGGAGCTGCTCACAATTTCTAGGTGCTGCCCACAGTTCACTGCCATGCGGCCCTCTCCATAGTTACCTTACAACACAGCAGAGAAATTCTAATTCCAGTCTACTAATACAGAGACTTTATAATACAACATGATCACAGGAATTATATCTAATCACCTTTATGATATTTGTTGGTTGTAAGAAAGGCACAGGTCCTGCCTGCACTCAGGAGAGGATTATAGGGTATGTGATTACCATCAGATGGGAATGAGGGAAGGCTCCCTTAAGTCTGTTTACCACTGTCCTTTTGAAGTTGTACAGACTCTTCCCAGATTAACTTTCCATTTATTCAAAAGTAGCTATTGTGAAGGACGCCCCCCTCCACACACACTCCAAGACTTCCATTTTACTTGATGTCAATAGTAACTCACTAACAAAGTTATCAAGGGCATAATTAAATCAGATTTGGGGAAAAGGTATTTACTTTGGATACAGACTAAACAATAAGAACTACCTTTCATTGGATATCTTTTATATGCCAAAACAAAACTAGTGTCCTTACATTTATAATGTTATCTAAATGTTTATGCATTTATTTTTGTCTTTAAAAATTTTTTTATTGGGGCACCTGGGTGGCTCAGTTGGTTAAGAGTCTGCCTTCAGCTTAGGTCATGATCTTGGGGTCCTGGGATCAAGCCCCATGTTGGGCTCCCTGCTCAGCAGGAAGTCTGCTTCTTCCTCTCCCTCTTCCTCTGACCCTCCCCCTGCTCATGCTGTCTCTCTCTCTTGCTCACTCTCTCTCAAGTAAATAAAAATCTTTTAAAAAAATTTTATTGAAGTATAATTAACATACAGTGTTCTATTAGTTTTAGGCGTATAATGATTCAACAATTCTATACATTTCTCAGTGTTCAAGTTAAATGTATTCTTTTTTTTTTTTTAAGATTTTATTAATTTGCTAGAGAGAGAATGAGAGACAGAGAGCATGAGAGGGAGGAGGGTCAGAGGGAGAAGGAGACTCCCTGCTGAGCAGGGAACCTGATGTGGGACTCAATCCCGGGACTCCAGGATCATGACCTGAGCCGAAGGCTGTCGCTTAACCAACTGAGCCACCCAGGCGCCCTCAAGTTAAATGTATTCTTAATCTCCTTCACCTGTTTCATCCATCCCCCCACCTCCCTCCCCTCTGGCAACTACCAGTTATCTCTATTTAAGAGTCTGGCTTTTTGTCTTTTTTCTTTGTTCATTTGTTTTGTTTCTTAAACTCCAAATATGAGTGGAATACTCTATGGTATTTGTCTTTCTCTGATGGACTTACTTCATTATTCATATGCCAAGATTTCATTATTCTTCCTGGCTGAGTAATATTCCTGTGTGTGTGTGTGTGTGTGTGTGTATGCCATGTCTTCTTTATCCATTCATCCATCTATGGATGGATGCTTGGGTCACTTCTATATCTTTGTCATTGTAAATAATTCTGCAATAAACATAAGGGTGCATATATCTTTTCTAATTAGTGTTTTCATTTTCTTTGGGTAAATACCCAACATGGAATTATGGATTATGGATTATGGCAATTCTAGTTTTAATTTTTTGAGGAGCCTTCATACTGTTTTCCACAGTGGCTGTACCAATTGGCATTCCCACCAACAGACCGTGAGGGTTCTTTTCTCCCCCATATCCTTGCCAACACTTGTTATTTCTTATCTTTTTCATTTTAGCCATTCAGACAACTATAAAGTGATATCTCATTGTGGTTTTAATTTGCACTCCCCTGATGGTGAGTGACGTTGAGTATCTTTTCATGTGTTTGTTGGCCATCTGTATGTCACCTTTGGAAAAATATGTATGCAGATCCTCTGCCCATTTTTAATTGGATTAGGGATTTTTTGGTGTTGAGTGCTATAAGTTCTTTATATGTTTTAGATATTAACCCCTTATTGAATATATCATTTGCAAATACCTTCTCCCATTCAGCAGGTTGACTTTTAGTTGTTGGTGGTTTCCTTCTCTGTACAAAAGCCTTTTATTTTAGTGTAGTCCCAAACATTTAATTTTACTTTTGTTTCCCTTGCTTTAGGAGACATATCCAGAAAAATGTTGTGATCACCAGTGTTAAAGAAATTACTGCCTGTGTTTTGTCCTAGGAGTTTCATTGTTTAAGGTCTCACATTTAGGTTCTTAAGCCATTTTGAGTTTATTTTTTTTTTTTGGTATAGTGTAAGAAAATGGTCCGGTTCCATTCTTTTGCATGTAACTGTCCTGTTTGCCCAGCATCATTTGTTAAAGAGACTGTCTTTTCCCCATTGTATATTTTTGCCTCTTTTGTCATAGGTTAACTGACCATGTAAGCATGGGTTTCTTTCTGAGATATTTTGTTCCATTGATCTATTTGTCTGTTTTTGTGCAAGTACCATACTACTTTGATTACTGTAGCTTTGAAGAGTATCTTGAAATATGGGATTTTGATACCTCCAGCTTTGTTCTTTTTAGGGTCTTTTGTGGTTCCATACAAATTTTAGGATAATTCTAGTTCTGTGAAAAATGGTGTTGTTTTTTGATAGAGATTGCATTAAATTTGTAGATTGGTTTGGGTAGCATGGATAGTTTAACAATATTTGTTCTTCTGATTCATGTCTCTTAAGTGAATGTTAGACAAAGGTTGTAGCAGTGTCAAAGTTTTTGTCCTTAAAGAGCTCATTTTCTAAAAAGGTACTTAAAAGTAATTAAGTAAAATTATTTGTAGACTACTCTAAGACTATGAAGCTAATGCAAAGGAAAAGGATGGGAGGGAGGTTCTTTCTCCTTGAGACCTGAATGATATGCAGGAGACAGCCTCAGGAAGATCTGGGGAGAACAATGTAGGCAGAGGGAACAAGTCTAAAGGCTCTGAAATGGGAATAAACTCAGCATGTTTCAGGAACAGCAAGAAGGTTAGTGTGACTAGGGAGTGGTGCTGAACAAGGGGGTACGATATGGGGAAACAGGTCAGAGAGGTTGTGAGGGGTCCAAACACACAGGAGCCAGGAGGCCATGTTAAGAAGTTTGGATTCTCTCCCAGGTGTGATGAAAAAACCACTGGAGTTGTTGGAACAATAGAGTGCATTAACCAAATTGCATGTTTTAAAGGTCATTCCAGATAGGTTATGGAAAATAGACTGGGAAGGCAAAAGTGGACACAGAGACTAATTAAGAGACTGTCACAATGGCCCAGGTGAGAGAGCATATGGCTTGGTCAGAGTGGAAGTAGTACAGGTGGAAAGGCTAAGATGAGGCTGGAATTGGGGTTCTTTTACAGGATAGAGCTGATATGACTGGATTTGGGGAGTGAGAAAAAGAAAGGAATCAAGCATAACTCTGAGATTTTTGGCTTGAGCAACTGCATGAATGGTGATTAAATTTAGGAGATAAGGAAGGCTGGTAAAAAGCATATATAAAAATACTTGACTTACTTTCATGTATCTCTTTACCATCATTCAAGCCACTCATCTCCCTGTGCCTGGAGTACTGCAGTAGTCTACTTATTAATCTCTTCTTATGAAATCTTGCCACCATCCAATACAGAACATACAGAGTAAAAATAAAAGGCAAACCACAAAACTCCTACTCTTGAACTCTTTTGTTCCAGTGCTATCAAGATAAAATTCAAAATCCTTGATGAACCCCTTAAGGCTCCACATCATTTGGCTGCTGTCCAGTTCTCTAGTCTAACATTATGCTGCTACCCACACCTCAGTGACTAAACTTCAACCCTTTTTTAGACTTTCAGACTTCCCCTTAGCTCTGAGATTTGGAGTATGTTATTCCATCTGTCTGCATCATTCTTCCATCTATCTCCTTTTAACCAATTCCTGTTCCTTTATGACTCAATTTAAATATCATTCCTTTTTTCCCTGGGTAGGCTCTGGCAGATGTTTAACACTTTCACAGAACTCTATGTTTTCTCTTATAGCATGAGTAGCAAACATTATATAAATAGTTGTATGACTACTTGTCCAATAGTTATCTCCTCCATTAGACTATAAAATCCACACACAAGAGAAGGGACCAAGTCTCTGTTACTTCCTGCTCTCTCTAGTTTCTGGCACATGACCTTCACTGAAGGGTACTGAATAAGTGAATGAGTTTAATTTTTACAACAGCCATGCAAAGACCTTATTACTCTTTTAAAGATAAGGAACTGAAGCAAAAAGAAATTAAATGGTTCCCCCAGGGACACACACAAGAAGTGGAAGAGCTATATTTGAGCCCAGTCTAGCCAATCACATGGTCCACAGTCTTCTCTACTCCCTCATGAAGAGGTAGGTCTAAACCTTTCCAGACGTTTTCTTTGGCTTCTCTTCCATGGCCCTCCTCTAATTTGTCCTTTTTTCTACTTAAATGAGAAATTACTCAATATAAGATCAGAGATGTGATTTTTATATGCTTATGCATCTTTAATGGACTTACCAAGAAATTTAGTTGGAGTTATACCCGTTTATCAGTTATCCATTTCTTCTCCAAATTACTCTGAAATTGAGTGACTTAAAACAACAAAGGTGTTATCTCACAGTTTCTGCAGGTTATATATCCAGAACCAGCTCGGCTGCAGTTGTTCTTGGCTCAGGGTCTCCTTGAGGTTACAGTTAAGATGTTTGCTGGGACTGCAGTCATCTGAAGACATGATTGAACTGGAGGATCTGCTTCCAAGATCACTCAGGTGGCTTGTGCCTGGATGCCTCAGATTCTGAGACCTCTCCATAGGGCTACTCACAGTATGGCAGATGACTTGACATGAAATGAATGTGGTGTGTGTGTTGCGGGGGGGTTCTTTTTTAATAATTTCAGAAGTAATGTACCACTACTTCTTCCATATTCTGTTGGTCACACAGACCAACATAATATGTTTTAGGAAGAAACTATACAAAGGCATAACAAGGTGAGGATCATTGGAGAGATCTTAGACTCTGGCTACCATTGTTTGCTCTCTGGCTCCCAAGGATTCCCTTCTCTTTCACATGCAAAATACACTTACTCTCACCAAGGTTGCCCGAAATCACATCCAATTACAGGATCAAATCAAAGTCTAGATCTCATTATTAAAATCAAATCTAGGTACAAATGAGGTACTCCATGTGTATGATTTAAGTACAATTCCTTTATTATAGTTCCTCTCAATCTGTGCACCTATAAACTAAAGAGACAAGTTATCTGCACCCAAAATACCCACATACAATGGTGGGATAGGCACATGATAACTGCTGTGGACATGTCTATTTAAAAGGAGAATGTAGGAGGCACTGATCCATAGCAGTTCTGAAATCAAGCTGGATGAAGGTTGGAAACTTCTTGATTAGATCTCAGTCCTATTCTTGCCTATGGCTCTTAGTTCCACCCTCTGGGCTAATGATCCCATGCTCTAAATCAACTTTCCTTTTTTAAGAAAGATAGATGTGTTTATAGCTGAGTAGTTTTCTCAGCTTGCTTACTGCCAGTAAAATTTGGGAAATACAACAGCCTCTTTTAACTTTATACTGCTTTGGCAGGGTTTTTGTTACATTTCTTTGAAAACTTTGGGAGTCCACTGTGAATCTTACTGGGGCCAACTAGAATAGACAAGTCTCTTTGAAATAATCCTTTCTGTAACTTGGAGAAAGGTTGAAGAACAACATCCTTAAGTTTCTTAAAAGTCTCCACCCAACCACCCCCCTTTTTATATGTGAATCACACTTTCAAAACCTTTAGAGGACCTTTTGTCTGATGGAATAATATTCTGAAGCAAGACCTTAGATCATTCTGATGTCCTAAAAAGATTTTACAATTTCACCCTTGACTTTATCTTTAGACCATGTTTTTCCAGAAATGCCCTAGATTTGATGTTTGCTCAGAAACCATTTAATTTTAGCATTATTTCCCATCTGGAGAGGCTGAGAGCTTTCAAAATCATCAAACCCGAGCTCATTAATCTTTAATAGTTCTTCAGTTAGGGCAAATATTTTATCTTTCAATCTCCTGTAAGCAGCAGGAAAAAATCAGAAGACACCTTCAACACTTTATTTGGAAATCTTAGATCACTGACTTTGTTAGGCATGTTTCTTTAACTCTCCATATCACAGCAGGCAGGTTTTGCCACTACCTAACAAGGATCTTCCTTACTCCTCTTTTCAATGTCATCTTCCTTACTTCCCTTTAAGCCCTTACCAGCAGCCTCCTTAAAGTTCAGGATTTCTGTTAGTAATTTGTGCAAGGCAATTTATGCTTTCATTTTTTTAAGGATTATTTTTATTTTAGAGAGATGGCATGCATGGGGGGGGATGGGAAGAGGGGCAGAGGTAGATGGAGAGAGAAACTGAAGCATACTCCACGCAGGGCACAGAGCCCAACGCAGGGCTTGATCTCAGGACCCTGAGTTGGAAACCAAGAGTTGGACATTGAAGTGACTGCACCACCCAGGTTCCCCTATGCTTTCATTTTTTTAACACTCTTCAAAGTCTTTATAGCCTCTGCCTACTGCCTGGTTCCAAAACCATTCCCAAAATTTAGGATGTTATCTTGGTATGAAAATCTGCATTAGCTATCAATTGCGATATAACAAATTACCCAAATTTCTTAATAGCTTAAAGCAAAAGACATTTATCATCTGACATAGTTCCTGAGGGTCATGAATCCAGAAAGAGTTTAGCTAAGTGGTTGCAGCTCTGGGGTCTGTCAAGATGTTGGCCAGGGCTGCCATCATCTGGAAGTTTGACTGGGTGTGAGACTGCTTTCAAGATCACTTGGATGACTGTTGACTAGAAGCTACAGGCTTCACCATCTGAGCCTCTCCAAAGGGCTGCTCATGACATGACAGCTGGCTTCCCCCAAAACAAAGTATCCCATAAAGAGAGGGAGCAACCAAGATCAATGCTTCGGTGTCCTTAAACCTAATTTCTAAAGTTGACATGCCATCACTTCTGATATATGCTATGAATCATACCAATGCTGGTATAGAGAAGGAACCACATAAGGGTGTGAATACCAAGAAACAGGGATCATTGGAGCCTATTTTGGAGGCTGGCCACAACAAACAGTAATGATGATGATGTCACCATCATTTTAGATATAATTATGAATGTATCTGTACATTTTCTTCAATCAATTATTGAATATTCTCGTATTCCTCCTTCACTAATTCTGTTCTACACTATCCAAAAAGTTTAAATGTAAGTAATTTCTACCTCAAATACTATATTTGGTCTGACTTTTAAAAATTATTAAAAGCAATATCAGGGTGAAATGTTGAGGTCATAAAATACCCAGAAGCTTACATTTCTTACATAATTTTTCTCGGCCAGAATATGCATTGGAAATTTGCAAATATAAATTGCATATGATATTTCTTTGACAAACTGCAAGGTTCAAGGTTTCCTGTTTGTGGATGGAAGTTGTTTTTTCCATTCTCTGAGATTACCACATTTAAACATCTATATACATATGCATTTCTTGACGCATACATACACACAGTCACCCTCAGCACACCCACGCCTACATATGTGAATTCGACATGAATCAGTGGCACTTTAGAAGAATGAATTAGGTCTTCTCTCTGCCTAGCTGCAGTGGCTGGTTACCATGGAAATGATGCACAAGGTAGACCTTTCAGAAAATGCTAATGTTAATGTGTCTTTGTTGGAAGAGTTCATGTATTAATCAGAAATGAAGAGAACTTTAATAACAAAGCAATGCAAATATCTTAGAAACAAAAGCTGTCTGCTTGTATCAAACAAATACAATTCATCATCTCTTTTGCCCTGACCTTGACTGAACAGAACATCACTCTTCCCTGAACTCTGCAATCAGTGAGCAGGTAGCTAGTTTTTAAAATTAATGTGAGATTTCATCTTCAATTACCATATGCACAGACTTAATTTCTGCTTTGTTAAATACTGTGTAGGGTCAAAACTGATTTCCACAGTTCTCTGCCTCCACAGATTATTATTTCCAGAGTGTTTTTCTGCCTTAGACGCTCTCTACTAGCATCCCTCAGCCCTAATTATTAATAACTTGGTTTCCTGAAGCCATAGTTGCATGGAAAATATGTTAATGAAATTTTTAGCTTTTTTGACAGTCAAAAAATTTGTCATAATGCGTTATTTATTTTATGAATATAAAAGAAGCATATGCTAATTATAGAAAAATATTTAAAGGTATAAAATATTTTTTTAAAGTAAAAATCATCAATGAGCTCATTAGGAAGATTTAAATATCATTCATTTTTTGTATGTATACTTCCTTTCATTATTTTTACGTATACCATTTAGAACAAAAGTTGTATTCATACTTTAATAAAATTTTCATTTTTTTCTACAAAATGACTTACAGAATAATAGAATATTAGAGTTAGTAAGAGCATTTTTATCAGATCACACAATGATAGCCCCCATACCATCTTTTTCCAGTTATGTAAATTTTTCACTCACATGTTAATTAGATTGTTAATTAAAATGAGTTTTACTGGATTAGTGACAAGTTGATTATGGATCAACTTGTCTCTCTTAAATGAAATTAAACATTTATTGATGATTCTTCCTTTTTATTGACTACTCACCCCAATATAGCTCACACTTTAAGACAAACTCGTCCTTGAATAACACCTAAAATGAAGGTACTCTGGGTTATAAATATTTGCTACAGAATGCTCTTCAACTTCATTCTTGTTTCAAATGGGGTCTCTTTAAATATTAAGCAATTTAATGTGAATTTACCTAACAAATTTTTATTAACATAAAGACCCCTTTTTAGTCTCTGATCGCAGCCTTATGTTGGTGGAGTCTTGCTGTTGTGCAGTCCATCTTCAGCTGAACTGACATGATTTGTCAGGAAGTAGTTAATGACCACAGGACTCAAACTGTGCAGTTAATAATTGCTTTCATCAAATACATTTTGTATGTAGAGAAAGACATAAATTTAGTCCTCTGGCAGCCTTAGGGACAAAACTGGCAATATATCATTCAGTTAGTGTTTCCATATAGGAATTGTTTTGGATATTGGCCTAAAAGTGCAAAAGTCATACATTACATGTTTCTCTAGGGCAGTTGCTCTCCAATCTTATTAAGAGTATTTAAGAATTACCTGGAGATATTGTATAAAATAAAGATTCCTGGGCTGTATCCCCAGCAATTCGGGTTTAGTGAGTCTGGGGTAAGACCTGGGAATGTGCATTTTTAATAAATTCTCTTCTCCCTATCCACTTGGGATTCTCAAAGAACTTGTCCACTGGCATCTCATTATATGGAACACTGCTCTTGGATTTGAAATAATTTATGGAACTCCCTAATCTAATTTACAAACTGGAAACATTTGGGGACACTGAGGTATGGGGCAGGAAGTAAAGGGTAAAGATAGCTAGTCCAAAGGGGGAAAAATAATTCTGTTGAACTCCTAATATCTCCCTTAATCACAGCAGCCTAGTCAAGAAAACAATAGCTTTCACAGGCTCTTATAAGTCCAATGACTGTCACAAATACTTGAGGACCTAAAATTACCCAGCTGGTTGCCACACCAACCTCATACTTTGTCTTTTCTTTAGGAATCCAAGACTATAGCATTGGGGTGGGGTGGAATCCTGTTATTCTAGGTATAAAGACAGGCTGAGAGAAGTGGGGTAGGGTAGTCCATGCTTTTTTAAGAAAGAGAAATGGAGGTGAGAGGTGGCAGGAAGAGAAGTGAGAGCCTCTTAAGGTTATGAGAATTGGGGTTATTTCTTTCCCTCAAACTGAGCTGGAGGATGTAATCAGCCAGTTTCCTCCTGGAAACTCATCTCAGGATGAAACAAGTCGTATACTGGTCAGGCTGAGACACGATCAAAACAGGGGTTAGTAACAAGGTTTGGACCGAGAGAGAGTGCCGAATGCTAACCACTAGACCACCAGGGAAGCTAGGTTTGGACTGGATATATAGGGAAGCCACAGGTACTCCGGTGCCTGGACTCCAGGAGGACTAGCAGCTCTGGGTCCTGAGGGAAGGGAGGGAGCAGTTGTGGAGAACTCTGCGGAGAGAGTGACTAACAGCTGTGACCACAGATGGCCTAGGTCAGTCCGAGGTCACAGGGCCAGTCCTAGGCAAACCTCTGAAAGCAAGGAGTCTTGAGGAAGACACCATTGTCCTTCTGCTGTCAGTCTCCTGTGAGAGCTTCCTTTTGCCAAATCCAGTCAGGAGCCAGAGGCAGGGGAAGCCCTTGGTAGAGTCTTCCAGGGCAGATGAGACTTCCAGGGCAGGGAGGTAGAGAAGGATGGAGAGGAAATGGGGTCTGGAAGTGGGGGCTGAAGGCAAATCAAAGTAAAAGATTTCCTCCTGGGATGGGAACCTGAATTTTGAATCTAGCCCACATGCTCCTTATGAAAACTTGGCAACTCATAAAATTCTGAGACTCGGGCTTTTTATTAAAATGGTTACATAATAAAAAGTTGGAGGACAAAATCCTTTGAAAGAACAAACATTACACATCGCCTTGGGGATAATGAGACTAATTTGGGCAAAAAAACATATATACCTATATATACATATAGACGTATATACATATTTAACATATATAAGTATTAAAATCATATATTATGTATTTGTTACATATAAATGTATGAGGTTATATATAAGTATATGTGTATATGATATATAGAACATAGAATATATTATATACAGTATATACATATAGATGTACTTTATACAGATCTACTTTATGTATATATGAATAGCGGATTTTTAGTCCATATTGATAAAATCCAAGGTCTTAGCTAATGTTCTTTAAAGAAACACAGAAAAGTATACAACACCTAAGTGTTCAGTTTTATGTCTTTTCACAAGTGAATACAATAATCATGCTGATAAAATAGAACATGATAAGCACCCTAGCCTGTCACATCATATAACACATAAATAATATTTGGCAAATACTTGCCAACATTTATTTGCCCCTTTTCCTTTGGCTAATTTTCAGGATGTTCTTTAGTTCTTTAACAAAACTGATGCCATAAACACCTTTGTACATGTCCCCTGTGTACATGGGCAGGAGTTTCTCTAAGATAGAGTTTCCCTCAGGAATGGGATTTCTGGATCATAGGATAAGGACAATTGAAAATTTACTAGACATCGCCCAATCATACTCTGAGTTTACCAGCAGTGTTTCTGGTTAGTCACACCCTCAGCAATACTTCCCATCTTCAGGCTTCTATAGTCCCACAACTCTGATGGATTGTGACTTAAGTCCACATTTCCCCGGCTATTACTGGAGTAGAGTACCTCTCTCTATTTTGTCTCTCTTTAGGTTTCTTTTTGGCAAAATGTCTTTCCACACCCTTTGCACATTTGAGCTGTTTGTCTTTTCCTTCCTGATTTATGAGCATTCTTTATTAGCAAAAATAATAATTCTTGGTACCCTAAGACTTACAGGTATTTTTTATACTTTATAAATCTCCACTTTGTTTTTTTTTTTTTAATATTTTATTTATTCATTTGAGAGAGAGAGAGAGAGAATGAACATGAGCAAGAGGAGGGGGAGAAGGAGAGGAAGAAGCAGGCTCCCCCCTGAGCAAGGAGGCCAATACAGTACTCGATCCCAGGACCCTGAGATCATGACCTGAGCTGAAGGCAGACGCTTAACCGACTGAGCCACCTGGGCACCCACTTTATTTTTTTTTTAATAGAAATTTTAAATGTGAATAGAGTCAAACTTATCAATACTTTTTTTTTTAAGATTTTATTTATTTATTTGAGAGAGAGAATGAGATAGAGAGAGCATGAGAGGGGGGAGGGTCAGAGGGAGAAGCAGACTCCCTGCTGAGCAGGGAGCCCGATGCGGGACTCGATCCAGGGACTCCAGGATCATGACCTGAGCCGAAGGCAGTCGTTTAACCAACTGAGCCACCCAGGCGCCCCAAACTTATCAATACTTTTAAAAAATAGTTTGGAATGTTATCTTCTTCAGAAATCCTTTCATACCCTTGGTCATAAATATTTCTGTTTCTTCTGTTTTGCTTTTAAGTGTCTTCAGTTCATCTCAGGTTGGCTTTTTTTTTTTAATATGGCTGTATGAGAGATGGGTATGTTTTTTCCCACATAAATAGCTGATTTTTTCCTTCACCATTTTTTTTAAAAGATTTTATTTATTTATTTGAGAGAGAGAATGAGAGACAGAGAGCACGAGAGGGAAGAGGGTCAGAGGGAGAAGCAGACCCCCTGCTGAGCAGGGAGACCGATGCGGGACTCAATCCCGGGACTCCAGGATCATGACCTGAGCTGAAGGCAGTCGCTTAACCAACTGAGCCACCCAGGCGCCCGCCTTCACCATTTCTTAAATATTTATTTTCCTGCAGATTTGTAACTTAGTCTCTGTTGAATATCAGATTTGCACAACTGTGAGGGTATGATTTGGGGCTCTTGCATTCTGTCGCATCACTCTGCCTGACTCTGTGCCCAAATATTATTATCACTCTTTTCTATTATTATAGCACTTTTCTAATTTTTATTATTGACTTTAATAAACTAATAATAAATTTTATAAAAGGTTTTTCTGCACCTAGTGAGAAAATCACATGGGTAGGTTCTCTTGTAATCTTTTTAGGTGGTGAATTACTTTACTACATCATCCTTAAATTCCTAGGAAAAAATCCAGTTTGTACATTGCTGAATATAGTTTGTTTATATTTTATGTATCTTTTTACATCAACACTCATAAATGAGACTGGCTTCTGATTTTCATTTCCTATGCTGTACTTGTCTTGTTTTAGCAGCAGGGTTATCCTGGCCTCATGAAAAGAATGTTTCCTTTCTTTTTCCTGTCTATGGAACACTTTGTATGAAATGGGAGATACCTATTTCCCTAATGATTAATGGAATTTAGCTGTAAATCTTCTGGGCTTAGTGAATTTCTAAAATACATTTTATTTCCCACAGTTCAGTTTTTAAAGGTTGTGGGTCTAAAGTTTGGTTGGATAAATGTGTTCATCTAGGTATTCACATTTTTAATCACAGTGTTCATAATGTTTCCCCCTTTTCTAAAATCGTTACTATATCTAGGTATGTCTGCATTTTCAGTGATAGTATTGTGATCCCACCTTTTACTGTATTTCTTCATTACTTTTTATTAGTTTTGTCAAAGAAATAATATTTGGTTTTGTTAATCGTATCTAGCTTTGTCTTATATTTTGTTAAACATGCTCCTATCTGATGTTCCTTTTTTTCCTACTATTCAGGGTCTTACTTCCTTTTTTTAACCTGTTTAAACTTTTTTTTTAAGCCTTTTTTTAAATGTAGATGCTTCTCTCATTATTTTTTATATCCTTTATCTTGATAGAAGCATTTAAAGCTCTAAATATCCCTCTAATTCCAAATGAGCTATATCTCACAAGTTTTTTTACGTGGACTCATTGTCATTCCATGTAATATATTAAAAATTCTCATTACAACTTTTTATTTGACTCATGAGTTATTTCAAAGTATGTTTCTAAATTGCTAACCCATTAGAGCTTTTTCCTTCCTTCCTTCCTTCCTTCCTTCCTTCCTTCCTTCCTTCCTTTCTTCCTTCCTTTCTTCCTTCCTTCTTCCTTCCTTCTTCCTTCCTTCCTTCCTTCCTTCCTTCCTTCCTTCCTTCCTTCCTTCCTTCCTTCCACTATTGATTTCTATTGGGATTCCACTGTGGTTAGAGGACGAGGTTTACGTGAAATAGTGAAACCTCAGTTTCTTTTGAGACTTGATTTGTAAACATTTCCAAGGTGCAAGAAAATAATGTTAAGTGTATATTCAGATCTCTTACATTCTTACTAATCTCCATATGTTTGATCTATTATTTGTTGAAAAATGTGTGTTAAAAATACTACTGATATTATTTATTTGTCTATTTCCCCTTACAAGTCTCTCAGGCTTTACTTTAAGCATTTGGAAATTTTGTTATCAGGTATATACATGTTGGGAGTTAATGTAGCTTCCCAGCTAATTTTTTTTGCTTAGCCTTGTGACCATCTTTATATCTAATAATATTTCTATGTCAAAGTCTACTTTCATCATTGCTGCACCAATTTTGTTTTAGTTAGATTTGCATTCTGTACCCATTCTCTCCTTCCCAATTTTATAATTTTCTTTTGTAACTAACATGTCGCTAAACTTTGTTCTTTGAATCTAATGTCACAATTTTTGTCTTTTATCTCATGAGCGTGTTCAGTATTTATTTTTGTAACTGCCATTTTGGATTTCTATCTTCCATTTTATTTTGTGCTTTTTATTTACTCTGCTTTTTACATGTTTCCTTTCTCTCTTCTCTTCTTGTTCATTGACTGAGTTTTCTCTAAATCCCGTTTTCCTTCTATTGGAAAGATATGGTTATCTTTGAAAATTTAGCATGGATATTTGACTATTAAGAGTCATAATTCAATAAAATCTCAACCCTCCTTTTGAACAGCAAAAGATCTTTCAAATGCTACTCTCTCTTATTATACATTGTTATCACCACAATCAAGATAATGAACATATCTCCTTAAAAGTTTTCTGTGATCCTTGGTAATTTTTCCCCTTCCCACCCACTCTTTCTCCATCTGCAGGCAACCACTGATCTGCTTTCTGTCACTATAGATTTGTTTGCAGGCTTCTAGAATTTCATATAAATGAAAACAGTCTTTTTTTTTTTTTTTTGGTCTGGCTTCTTTTATTCAGCATAATTATTGAATATATCAATAGTTCTGACCTTGTTATTGCTGAGTAGTGGTCCACTGCATGGATGTACACAGCTTGTTTATACATTCACCTGTTGATGGGCATTTGTATTGTTTTAAATTTGGGGCCATTACGTTCTTATTAAGTCCTTCTCTACTCCAAGATTATAAAAAAATAGCCAAAATGTTTTTCTAGTACTATTATGTTTTTATATTTTTATATTTAAATCTTAATCTGTCTTGATTTTATTTGGTGAATAAAATATGATAATTTAAGATAGGCTAAATTATATTTTTCTGAGTACGTGAATTATGCCAATATTATTTATTGACTAATATATCCTTTGTACTAATTTAATGCATGACTTCTTTGATATATTAGGTTCTTACAAATATTTGAATCTTTTGTAGCTCCATATTGTATACCACTGAATTCTTGTCTATTCCTAAATCAGCACTAGTTGACCAAATATTATTGTTGTAAAACATACATTAGCATTGGACAATTTACACCGTTTTACACTTCCTTTTAAATCTCTCTTGATTACACTCAAAGTTTTATTCATTCATCCAGTTAAATTTCAGAACAGTCTCATTGATTTATAAAAGATAAATCCCTTTGGAATTTTGTTCAGAATTTGTGATGCTATGATTTATAATAAGAAATATATATTGGGCCTTACTCCGTTTCTGTCAGTAAGCTCCTATTTCCTGAATGATGAAAGCAACAAAGGTGACTTTTGTTGTTAATGAGGTGACATGTGGACTGCACTTAAGACTAGAAGCTGATTGCCAGGAGAACCAACCATGTGACTAGAGGGTTAAAACTTTAAGTCCTGCACCGGATCTCCAGGAAGGGCTGGAGTTTGAATCAATTGCCAATGGCTAATGATTTAGTCAATTATGCCTATGTAATAAAGCCTTCAAAAGATGCCAGAAAGGGTAGAGTTCAGAGAGCTTCTGGGTTGGTAAACATGGGGAGGTGCTGGGAGAGGACAAGGAAGTCCATGCCCCTTCCCCATACCTTGCCCTAAGCATTTCCTCTGTCTGGTTGTGCCTGAGTTGTATCCTTTTATAATAAATCAATAATCTAGTGAATAAACAGGTTTCCTGAGTTCTGTGAGCCACTCTAGAAAATTAATTGAATTCAAGGAGGGGATCATGGGAACTTCTGATTTAGGACCTGTCATTACAAAGTACAGATAACAACCTGGACTTGCAACTAGAATCTGAAGTTCAAGGGTGGGGTGGGGTGGGAAGCAGTCATGGGAACCTCTCTAGTCTATGGCCAGTTGATTAGAAGCACAGGTGACAACCTGGTGTCTAAAGTAGGAGGGAGAGTAGTCTTGCAGGACCGAACCCTTAATGTGATGCTATCTCTGGGTAGATAGGTATCAGAATTCAGTTGACAGAGAACGGACCCAGTTGGTGTCTAGGAAAATTTTTTATGGTGTGGAAGCCCCCCGCCCAACACATACATGTTGAAATTGGGTTCAGAACACAAAAGAGAATTACATTAAACTTACAGATTACTGGGAGAGGGAGTGATGGAAATCTTTAAAATATCAAGAATTCACTCTAATAACAGTTTGGGGCACCCGGGTGGCTCAGTCAGTTAAGCATCCAACTCCTGAATTTGGCTCAGGTCATGATGTCAGGGTTGTGGGATTGAGCCCTACATTGGACTCCATGCTCAGTGGGGAGTCT
This sequence comes from Mirounga angustirostris, assembly GCF_029215605.1. Classification (NCBI taxonomy): domain Eukaryota; kingdom Metazoa; phylum Chordata; class Mammalia; order Carnivora; family Phocidae; genus Mirounga; species Mirounga angustirostris. Next base: position 169,044,843 of record NW_026991711.1, read on the forward strand.
ACCTCTCCCTCTCCCTGTCCCCCAACTCCCTCTCCAAAAAAAACCAAAAGTTAGTTTGTCTGTTTATTAAGATTTTTTAAAAATGTTTTATAGTATTGTTTGTGGTGGTCCCCAAGTATCCCCAATTTCCTGTATTATCATTCTGTTGTAATAGGAGGGTGATGTTTAAGGCTAACCTGTGCCTGCGTGGTCTTTCCTAGTTTACCCTGATAGTGGTCATTCTTTCAAGTCATATAGAACAGTGATCCAATCTATGTTGAAAGTTAGATATTTCCTACCTATCGCTGATACCAGTTGAGGTTAAATTGACATTTCTTTCCCCTAATTTTTGGAATAGATGTTTATCTTCACCTTGTTGGGTCAAGTGTTATTTACATTTGAACATACTAAGTTATATTGTCGATTTTATTCCTCATCATTTTGCTCCCCAACCCACGGCATTTACCTATTTGCTGTTACTTCTAATGAGCTCTTTTTTCTTTCCATTGTCAAAATGCATATTGCTTGTACGTACAAAAGACTTTGATTTCTCCATCTTTGTCTTGAATCCACTTCTGAAATTTTTTAATTCATTCAAATAAATGGAGATAGGCACTAATCAAGTAAATGATATAATCTCAAGTTATGCTACATGCTGTGGAGAAAATTAGAACAGGGTGAAGAGATGGGTAGTGGTGGAGGGAGGCCACTCTACACAGTGTTTGAGGAAGACCTCTCTGAGGGGATGACATTGGAACAGAGCCTAGATAAAGCCTAGGCCTCAAGGGTAGACATTTCCACATAGAAAAAAAGCTCTGAAGCTAGCATAAGCTTGATGTAGTCAAGAGTAGTAAGAAAGCCAATGTGGCTGAAGCACAACAACCAGATGTGTCAGGACTGGTCCAATCAGGAGAGAGAAACCAAATAGTAATTTGAACAGGGCAAGTTTAATATAGGGAATTAAGTATAACAGGATTAGAGTATTGGAGTAGTAAGGGACTGGCTAATAAGAAGTAAAGAGAACTCTAAAGAATATAAGAATAGCAGATATAATGGAGCAATCTCCAACTTTAGGGGTCGGACAAAACACCCAGGGGAGACCCCTTTCTCCCCAGGATTGAGATTATGACCCTGTTGGAGAGGGTGAAGTTATGCCTCAATGGATGGCAGAGAGATCACCGTGGTGCTGCACCAGGAGAACTTGCTGGAAATCTGCCCTTTGGAACTTGTCAGAAATCCAACCCTCTCGGGTACTAGGGAAAGCTATTCATGGGGAGGTGTCTTGGTAGGGGCCCTCTGCTACAAAACTTCCAAAGGGAAGTGCCGGGGGGCTGTTGGCTGCCGGGTGCTGCCGGGTACTAGGCACTATGGGAGCTGAGCAAAGGGAAAGCTGTGAGTGCTGCGAAAGCCTGGTTCTAGAAAAAATGCCCATTCGGCAGAAGCCACGTGCACTGCAGGAGCTAAGCCCTAGACAACCCACAAACACTACAGGAGCCTGGTACTGGAGAAGCTGTACATGCATTGTAGGAATGTGCTGAGCAAGTACACCAGGGCAAGAAAGCAAAATTCTTTCTTCCTGCAATACCTTTTCCATTTCATCTACTGACCAAGCTAAACATCATGCCAGAAATCAATGGAAAAATATTTAAAGGTCCCTGGTCCATTTTCACAGAGCAAGAAGAAAGATGCATTTGGAGCTAAGAGGCAGCAAATAAATACTTGTTTTATATATATAAATACATGATTGCCAGGGCAATCATGGTAATGAGGTTGGATTGGTATGCACAGCCAGATAATGCAGGTCATGTTGACTACTATGAGAAGCTCGCATTTTATTTTAAGGATGATTTAACAATCCATTGGAAGGGTTTGAGGAGAGGAGAGGAGGAACCAGAGAAGAAGCAATGAGACTAGTCGGAAGTAATTACAATAAGCCTAACGCAAGATGTTGGAGTCTATGGACCGGATGAGAAGTGGTTGGGAGGAGACTCTATGGGACTTTCTGAAGGATTGAAAGTTGACATGCAGTTGATATTCAAAGAGTATCCTAGGTCCCTGGAAAAAGGGTAAGTTCTAGCATAACATACATATATGGGAACTTCGCTGATTGTAGAAAACTTCTTGTATGACTGCCAACTCAGTTAAATAATTAGTATTGCAGCACCTTATGTGGTTGTGTTTTAACTTCTATGTAGTTTCCTACTTGTCAATCAAAATACTCAAGATTAGACCCAGACATGGTCTGGATTTGCATATTTAAACTTTTTACTGCGACTCATGGTAAGAAATCTATTTTATGTCATGACTAATGACAATGCATGAGGTGAAATAAGTTTCATCAAGCATACAAATCCTTATTCTATTTGTTGCATTCTGATAGTTTTTATTCTAGTTAACATTTCAATAGTAGTCATATACTTTTGAATTAATTTCTTGAAACAATAATGATCCATAACCTTCAGTTAAAAAAAATATGGGTCTGGGAAGTTCAGGAAAACTTCACTTCTTAGTAACTGCATTTTTTTTTTTTTTTTTTTTTTTTTTTTTGCTGAAGTTCTCCATGTGTGGGTTGTGCCATTTGCTAGTTCATAGCAGGGTACAAAAATTTCCCTTTTGCATCACCTAACTCAGGAAGAAACTGTGTTTGGGAGTTAAGTTTAGATTTTAGATGTAAGGTTTCATTTTGGATCCTAGGAGCTCTCAGTTTATAATTTGTTGTTTATTGGCTGTCATTCATTGGACCATATGTTACTCAATATGAAGAAGTTAAACTTATATATCTTCACATTCCCTAAGATACCTAGGATGATATATTATATTTAGTAATTGCATAAACCTATGTTGTAGTGTAATTAAGTTGAACACTAAATAATGACTATATCATGTGTTTAAATTGAATAATACATTTCAGAACCTTGAGATTTTTTTAAATTAGTTATGCTATTTTATATGAATATACAGCTATAGAGTTTTCAAAATGATTTCAAAATTTTGAAAATTTTCTTCATAACCTAACTTTTGCTTGTTTAGTACTTTGCGGTTTCTTTGGTTCTTTTATATATTAGAATCACCAATAATAGGGGCGCCTGGGTGGCTCAGTCATTAAGCATCTGCCTTCGGCTCAGGTCATGATCCCAGGGTCCTGGGATCGAGCCCTGCATCGGGCTCCCTGCTCCGCGGGAAGCCTGCTTCTCCCTCTCCCACTCCCGCTGCTTGTGTTCCCTCTCTCGCTGTATCTCTCTCTGTCAAATAAATAAAATCTTTAAAAAAAAAAAAAAAAGAATCACCAATAATAGATTAAAATAGCCAATAATATATACAAATACTCCCATTTCTATCAAGGTAAAAAAAAAACTGATAGCATTGTATAAAAGGAACATCACAATCTGAAGCTCATCTATTTCTATAGACTCTCCTCATCGCCCACCACCCAAATTACTCACCAGCTAACAGCAATTGCTTACTCTCCCCCACCTTCCCAAAACTCATGATTTTGTTTTCTAACTCCACCTTTGTAGACATGGTTTCCTCTGACTGAAATGCTGATGTACCCTCCTGCCCCATCCTCAACTTTGCCTAGCTGATTCCTACCTATCCTTTAAAACTCTTTCTAACCTCTCTACTTCCAGGAAGTATCTAGCAAAAGTGAAATGAGTGAGACCAGTTGGGAGAATAGTAGAGTAAACTACACAAAAGATAAGTGGATGAATAAGTAAGCAAAGGAGAAAAGCAGAGCTACAAGCCATATTGTGTCACCCCTTGGAATGTTTGCCAATAAAATCATCTTCTTTCTGTCACTGGAAACAGAGCCTCTCTTGTGATACCTCCATGCCAAAGGTCCCGCTATGCCACCTACTTTGACGTTGCTGTTCTTCGCTGCCTACTCCAACCCCATTGGTCTGAAGAAGGCACTCAGTGGTCTCTGATGTACTATCTACAAAGGCTGCGGCACATGTTGGAAGAGAAGCCTGAAAAGCCTCCAGAGCCAGATATTCCTCTCCTGCCCAGACCCAGGAGCAGCTCGATGGTGGCAGCAGCTCCCTCACTAGTGAACACCCACAAGACCCAAGTAAGAGAAACTCAGTCCATTGTCTTTTGAATCACCAACTTTGGCCATAACAGATTCTCTCTTTCTCCTATGCATCCATCTCTTTATTCCAGACTGGTGGATTACTCTGATACTATTATCCTTTCTTTTCTATCTTTTATTGCTAGACCCTTTTGCTTCTTTCTTAGGATCTAATTTACCCTTCAAAGAAGGGTATCTAAATACCTCTTACTCACACTAATCTAGAGTTAAGACTCTGTTGATCCAAAATAATGGAAAATTTCCCAGTTGAAGTGCTAGTTAATAGATAGTTCTCACATACAACTGTTAATTACTGATATCATGAAATGTGTGACACTAGAATTTTACTGAATATGGTTTACCTTCTTTTGCATAGCTCAAAATTTTTTAGCACCTCAGGATCGTAATTAGAAATATTGCCTTTGGATATATAGTCTTGCTATTTATTACAGATGTTTGGAAAAATAAACTGACTGTATACCAATTTGATGACATCCCCCTGAAGATCACTTTTTGATAAATGAATGTGCTAATATCAGCTTGAACACTTTTTCTTTCCCTCTTTCTCATTGATACCATGTGTGCTGGATATGTAGAGAAAAAACTGTGCTTTGCAGTATGTTCCAGTTGTTTGGTTTACTTAAATATGAATTGGCTATGTCTGAAAAAGTCTACATATTCTGAAAATAAACATGAGCAATATTAGAGCGAAAAGGAGAGATACTCTGTTTTAGTAGTAGATGATTCTGCCCAAAATAAAAATCTCCTTTGGTGAACCATTAAACAGAAAAACTTTTTTTAATGAAAAGAGAAGATGAGATACCTGTCTCCTCCCTCATTTCTTAGCTTTCCCAAATATGGAGCTTCACGTTCTCATTGTTAAAAACCCCAGACAGGGGTTACAGTTAATATATAATGTATCTCTTCCATAGCAGGATATGGATTTTAAAAGTCGAGACCCACAAGTTAAATACTTCATAGATATCAAAACATTACACATCTCTATTAAAAATGTGACATCTCAATAAGCAAAGTCTTTGGATATAAAGCCTTAAGTCCTTGATTGTGAAGTCTACTTTTATTGTCTATTAAGGATCTCACCATGAAGTGTAATGAAGAGGAAAAATCTCTTAGCCCTGAGGCCTTTTCTAAGGTTTCGTTGACCAATTTACGTAGGTCTGCAGTCCCAGATCTTTCTTCAGACCTTGGCATGAACATTTTTAAGAAGGTGAGTAGAACCACCTGTGCTCTTTAATATTTTGGTAATTGAAAAAAATCAGTAGGACATGAGGTCATGCTGCAGAAAGGGGTAGGACATGAGGTCATGCTGCAGAAAGGGGTAGGACATGAGGTCATGCTGCAGAAAGGGGTGGGTTGGGAAAGGAACCTTGAGGAGAGAGGTCAGCCCCCACTGATAGCACCGGCTTGCAGCATGACCTTGTGCGAGTCCCTCTGTGCACCTGAATGTTTCCCATTCTCAATGTTACCAAGCTCCATCCTGATGGTGTGGGTAGAGTGTTTTCAGTAGTGTGGTAGTGGAGGTGGTTGTGGTAGCTGTGATAGCGACTTATATTCGTATGGTTCATTTCATCTTATCAAGCATTTTATATAAAGGGTTCTCATTTAATTCAATGAGATCCTAAATTTCCACATTTTGCACCTAAGAAACTGAGTCTTACTAAAGTCTTACTCAGAATGATGGGATCATCATGGAATATTTATTCTTGAAGTCATCTCCAATTTAAATACAACAAAACAAACAAAACTCTGTAAATAAAGTAGTAAATCCTTATAACAAATCACTAGATGTCCTACCCTCACAACTTGTTATAGGTCTTAGCATAGGTTTCCATTCAATAAACATTTATTATGCATCCACTAGAACTCTAAAGATGAGAAATTAAAGGTGGAGTCGAGTGTGCACTTAGGAGTCACCTAATCAGGGTTCAAATTCTTGCCCTGCCACTTGTAACCTCTGCGATCCTGGTCAAATGATACTAGGTATCAGTTTCTTCATTTGTAAATTGGGTACATAATATACTTACTTCAAAAGGTTATGAGGATTAAGTGAGATAATGCCTGTAAAGTCCTTACTGTGCCTGGCACTTAGTAAGTATTCAATAAATGTTAATTATTCTCAAAAAAGAAAGGAGCTGAGCCTTAGAAATTTTGGTAGTTTGTGAAAGGTTGAGTCCAAACTCAAAACTAGGTCTTGTTCAAGCTAGTTCATGCTTTTATGAATCCACCATTCCACCTCTCTTTTTGTAAATACATGGAGCAAACCAGCTAGGAAATAATATGTGTAGAATAATGTATGTGTAGTAGCTTCATTTTCTGTTTTTCAAAATGATGAGTTCAATTGTGTTCATGAAGGACACAGAACATATTGTTAACTTATCTATGAGCTCAGAGTGTTGCTATGCAAGCAGTCATGTCTACCTTCATTGCTAATGTAATGATAGGCAAGGGCTGTAGTTTTTTTAAAAATGTCAATCATCTGGGGGGGAATACGTTTTCAGTACAGACTACACGTGAGAATCTCTGGGGAGCCATAAAAAAATTCATGTGCCCAGGCCTGAACCCAAACCAATTAGGTCAGAATTGCTGCAGGTTAGGCCCAGACATTGGTATATTTTAAAAGCTTCCCAAAAAATTCTAAACTCTTATTATTACTGGATTTTGAGCTTGTTTGGTAGGAGTAATGGGTTTGTACCAATTCATGCTTTGTATCTTTTTTGACTCTCCTTATGGACAGTGGCACACACTTGAAGTCATCTGGCTGGAAAAATTGATCTCAATCCTGGAAAAATGGAACAGAAAATACTGGCTGGTCCAAGGGGTGACCTAGAGTCTCTAGGATCCTATACTCTAGCCCATGATTCTCAAATTTTAGCATTTATCAGAATCACCTACAGGGCTTATTAAAACACATACTGCTGGGCCTTACCTTCTAGGTTTCTGATCTAGTATGTCTGGGGTTGAACCTGAGAATTTGTATTTCTAATAGTTTCCCAGTTGATACCGATGCCGCTGGTCCAGGGACAACCCAACCCAGCAGAAGGACCCAGGGAATATGTTACCTTTTGCTTTGTTTCTTACACTCTTTTAAAGCATTATGGAAACTTCAGCCATCTCTATTGAGTGATACTCATTGACTTTCTGGGTCTCTGCTTCCTGGAACATTTCTGTATTTTACTGCAGATTATGGAGCCCTTTGGGAAGTAGAATGTCACCTCTCCTTTGGCCTGTGCCTAATCCTTTACCTCTCATCCTCATAGTTCAAGAGCCGCAAAGAAGACCGAGAGAGGAAAGGCTCCATCCCATTCCACCACACAGGGAAGAGGAGGCCTCGAAGAATGGGAGTGCCATTCCTACTTCACGAGGACCACCTGGATGTGTCCCCCACCAGAAGCACATTCTCCTTCGGAAGTTTCTCTGGGCTTGGAGAAGACAGGCGAGGCATTGAAAAAGGAGGCTGGCAAACCACCATTTTAGGTGACAACAAGGACTTTTCAAAGTAGGGCAGAACTTGAGTGACCTGTTTAGAAATCTGGATCTAGGGCTCCGGGGCAAATCTGCATCTTTCTTGAACAGTTTAGTCAAGAAATGTGGGCCCAGATGCTAGCTTCTAGTACCAAAGGAATGCAGATAATTTAATTAAAAATGAAAGAACCCTGTAATTAGGCAGGTAATGGCCCTATTTCTTAAGGACTCTAGATGTGGAAATGTGGCCTTAAATGATCTTGTGCATTAGCTTTCATTGTGAATCCAAAGGCAGACTTTAATTTGAATATTAGAAAAGGAAGATGTAAAGAAAAGAAAAAGAAGCTTTTTTTTTCCTTTCTGGATGGCATATTAAGAAAGCCAGCTTAAAATCAAGAAACTGGCAGCTAACTGGGATTCCATATATGGTTTTTGACATTTGGCTTAGATTGGGGCTGATCTTTTTTTTTTTTTTAAGATTTTATTTATTCATTTGAGACACAGAGATACAGAGAGAGAGATCATGAGCAGGGAGAGAGGCAGAGGGAGAGGGAGAAGCAAGCTCCCCGCTGAGCCAGGAGCCTGACATGAGGCTCAATCCCAGGACCCTGGGATCATGACCTGAGCCGAAGGCAGACACTTAAACATCTGAGCCACCCAGGCACCCCAGATTGGGGCTGATCTTATAACAGGCAGCTTCATCCATCATCTTGACCCTGACTATTCCGAGAATAAATCCAATGCCTGCTACTTGGCTGTGCCTCATGCACTTCCTAATGACCCTTTACTCTCCCTGCCATCCTTTGGAAAGACAACATCTCAGCAGAGATTCTTTCATTTTTAAACCTTGTGGTGTTCTTGTCCATCTCAGGGAAATTTACCCGGCGGGGCAGTTCAGATGCAGCCACAGAGATGGAGAGCTTGAGTGCCAGGCACTCACACTCCCACCACACCCTGGTGAGTGACCTGCCAGATCACTCCAACAGCCACGGAGAAAACACTGTCAAGGAAGGTGGGTCGGAGGCTGCACCTGCAGGCGGGAGTTCAGGTTCCTTTTCCTGTTTCTACTCCATGTTCCATCTTCATTGCAATCTGGCTCCTTGTACTTTTTGAAAACTTGCATTCATGTATTACATTGCTGGGTAATTTACTTGTGAGCCATTCTTGGGATTTTCTTAGTAGCAAAAGCTATCTGATGGCACACTGCAAACACCGTCCCTCTCAGAGGTGAAGCAAGCCATTCATCTTTGTTTTCAAAAGGTCATAGACCCACGGGGCTAGAAGAGACTTGGAAGACAGTTACATTCAGTACTTTGGTCCCCTGTATGATGTCCCTTGAAAGGGCTTCTCCACCTTCAATGGGAGGAAAGTCACTGCCTTCCAGGGCTCTGGATTCTTTTTTCAGACAGCTGCTATTTCAAATAAGTGCCTTATATGCTTTATGTGGAGAAAACATGTGTGTCTGGGTGGAATCTGAAATGGGCTCTTATTCTGTACTCTTAACCTATGGGTAGAAATCTAAGCTCTCTTTTCTCTGGAGTATGTTTCAAGTATTTGATGATATCAGTTAGTTACCAACACAAATTTATGTTCCATTACTCTTGAACAAAGGAGAAAAAAAGTCCTCCTTATTTGCTGTTGCTTAAATATGCTAGATAAAACCAAATATTTTACCAGCCACAAACTAGTGGGGAAATACTTCAACTAAACCAGTTGCTAAAATAATTAGCAAATCCTGAATATGCATAGATCCTACTGTATCAGTAGGATCTGCCATTTAAGACTGGGTAAAATCCACCTGTTAAAGTTAAACTCTAGCCTGGGTCTTAAGGAAGCCAGTTGGAATTCACAACTTCTATAATCTTCATTATTTACCAGATGTTACCTGGCCTTGAAGCTTGAGGCAATTCCGTGTGAATTGAGAATAACTTTGAGACTACAGGTCAAACATCACCTCAGCTGTGATTGTGGTCAGGAGAGTGTAACTGTCTGACACGAAGTCGCTAGCTAATATGGGGAAAATTAAGACATTGCTTTCTTTTTATTAGTGCGATCCCAGATCTCCACAATCACGGTTGCAACCTTCAACACTACCCTGGCATCGTTCAACGTAGGCTACGCAGACTTTTTCAGTGAGCATATGAGGAAGCTCTGCAACCAGGTGCCTATCCCGGAGATGCCACATGAACCCCTGGCATGTGCGAACCTGCCCCGAAGCCTCACAGACTCCTGCATAAACTACAGCTACTTAGAGGACACGGAACATATTGATGGGACCAATAACTTTGTCCACAAGAATGGCATGCTAGATCTTTCGGTAAGAAGCAAGAATTTCTCTTACCAAAGCTTGGAAGATAATGACTGTTTGATCTAGTGTTTATACTGCTATAAAATGGGCATATAGATTCTTAGCAATGTTGAACCTTAAAATGAAAAGGCTACCCATATAAAAAATTTCACGAATGTGTCAACCATCACAGAGGCACCTTTCCCTTTTTATTTTTTTTTCAAGCATTACATTAGATGTGATCTGATCTCAGAATATTTTTATAATCCAAAAACATTAGCAAATCCTGGATATGCATATATAAAATATACATAAATGTGTATGTGCTAAGTCCCTTTTTTCTAGAATAAGGGTAAAAAGTTCTCAGTTTATTTTCTTTCATTATATAAGCAACATGACTGCAAACCTCCTTGGGTAGCAAGGGAAAATGAATAGAAGCCCATTAAAAGATTTAAACTTGCCTTCTCAAGAACGCCTGTCTTGACTATAGTTATTAGCAAATGAAAGGGTTGTTATAGTTTACAATTATAGTTCACAAAATTTTTTATTTCACAGTAGAAAACGGGTTCAGCAAATAATTTAAAATATTAAAATCAATGAAAGGACATAATTTAAACATGCAAATATTTTGTATTTAAAATTGAAGTGTAAATAATGATACAATTGTGAATGCCTAAATGTTCCTCTATTATGTGGATATGGAAATCATTGTTCTTTATCCATTATTGACAGACAGTGAAAGGCAGAGGAGTCAAGCACTATGATTTAAAAAATCAGTTGAACAGGTTTCCGTTTGAATGAAAAATTATGGTCCCATTAATTCACTGTTCTTCAGTATCCCTATTAACTGTCTGTATTATGGCACGTTTTAGAATACTTAAGCGAGATAATACACAGATACATTTCTTTCACACATACATTTTAAGTCTTTGGGTGACTTATACTCTATGTCAAGCACATACACAAGGTCCCAGTGCAATTTAAATAGGCACACTTGAAAATTACCTGAATTATTTATGCTTAAGTACACAGAACAGCCTAAAGGAAATGGATTAAAGAGAATAACCAAATCTGTGTAGGAAGAGGTAGTTCAGGCAAATTAATCACCCTCTGTTCGTCTTTGTCTTCTCCCCACCCCCAGGTGGTTCTGAAGGCTGTTTATCTTGTCCTGAATCATGACATCAGTTCTCGCATCTGTGATGTGGCACTAAACATTGTTGAATGCTTGCTTCAACTTGGTGTGGTGCCTTGTGTAGAAAAGAACAGAAAGAAGAGTGAAAACAAGGAAAATGAGACTATGGAAAAAAGAGCCAGTGAGGGGACCTTCCAGTTCAAAGGAAGTTCACCCTGTGGATTCGGGGGCCCTTCGGTTAGTGGAGCTGGAGATGGTGGAGGAGAAGAAGGAGGAGGTGGAGATGGAGGAGGTGGAGGAGGTGATGGAGGAGGAGGTGGAGGAGGTGGAGGTGGACCTTATGAGAAGAATGATAAGAACCAAGAGAAGGTATGACTGAGCCACCTTCTGTGTTCTCATGAAATGTTGCCCCTAATTTCTTTCCGGTGCCTGCTTGCTAGGAATTTGTTGACTCAGAATCACAACTAGTCACTAAAGAAAGTCATGAGCCTAGAAATCTCTTCAGTGGGTTCTCCCCAGGCATTAGTAGAAACGGTTAGATGAAACGGTATTCTCAATTCAAAAACAATTGACATTCAAGCAGTGTTAGAGTTAATTTCCTGGTCATGTTATTTCTTCAGGGTAGTATCTCAGTTACACTACATTACCATCACTCTCAGTCTGCCAAGAATAGCCTCTTTCTCAGGATTTTCAGGGTCTGACCAAATTGAGCAATGTTTTCTTCTCAGAGTGTCATAACAAAATACCATAGATTGGGTGGATTAAACAACAGAAATTCGCTTCTCACATTTCTGGAGGCTGGGAAGTCCAAGATGAAGGTGCCAGTGAGGCTTCTGAAGCTTCTTCTTTTGGGTTGTAGGTGGCTGCCATCTTGCTATGTGCTCACATGGCCTCTTTTTTCTGTATACACACACACACACACACACACACGGAAGGAGAGAGAGAGTTCTCTAGGTGTGTCTTTTTATAAGGATACTGATCTTATCAGACTAGGGCCCCACTCTGATGACCTCATCTAATCCTAATTTCCTCCCAAAGGCCATACCTTCAAACACCATCACATTGGAGGTTAAGGCTTCAACATATGAATTTGGGGGAAACATATTCAGTCCATAACAAGCAGTGTAATTTTTCCTCAAGATAATGTTTTTTCTCTTGATCTAAGGAACACATTTTTGGGCAGCCAATTTCAATCACTACTGAGGAAAGGGAAGAATTTTGTTCAGTTAATTGGTTGGTTTATTGGTGTTGCTTTCAAAGACTAGGCTTGGTGCCCTCATGTTTCAGTGTTTCACATCTTATTTTTAGCTTTCTTATTATTGATTATTCCTGAATTTAATTCCCTTTGCCTTGGCAACACCTCATTTATGATCTCTGCACTTAATGCCAAAAATTAGTTTTTTCCTTTAATTTGGGTTTTAAATAAGAATTACCATAGCTTGGGGCTCCTGGGTGGCTCAGTCAGCTAAGCATCCTATTCTTAATTTCATCAGGTCTTGATCTCCAGGTTGTGAATTCAAGCCCTGCATTGGGCCCCACGGTGCCACAGTAGGCATGGATCCTACTTTAAAAAAAAAAGAAAAGAAAAAAGAACTATCATAGCTTAAATTCACATAACTTACACTGATTTCAGTTCAGGGCTTTTGTTGGAAAATGCTGTTAACAAGTTGAAATTAACAGAAGATTTGAATCTCTAACAGGTCATGATGTACACATCAGGTCAAGTGTTTACAGGTGTAAGATGACACTGTACAGAGTTCTACGATCTACATATTTATCTAAACTATGAATTGTCCATCTTAATAAGTGTTGTGGTGCTCCTTCCTCTTATAATTTCCTCTCCATCTCTTTCTAGTCCTACTTGATCCATTTTTAATGTGCATTTATCATCTGTGTTTCTTCATCTCATTGTCTACTATCTTCCTAATATTTTGGGTCTCTGATCCAAATATTCTTTCCCAATATTCGTGGGTTCCTGAATCCTTTCTTGAAGAATTTTCTTCCTCTGCCTTAATCATAAATGTATATATTCCAATTCTTTTTTTTTAAGATTTTATTTATTTATTTGTCAGAGAGAGAGAGAGAGAGAGAGCACAAGCAGGGGGAACAGTGGGCAAAGGGAGAAGCAGGCTCCCCGTTGAGCAGGGAGCCCAGATGAGGGACTTGATCCCAGGACTCTGGGATCATGACCTGAGCCAAAGGCAGACGCTTAACCAGCTGAGCCACCTAGCCATCCTGAGTGTATTTTCCAATTCTGACAGTATCTTCCAGTACTTAAGGTTCCTAACTTCTTACCTCCTCATACATCGCTGAGGATAATCCAAAAATCCTCAGAATTTACTCTTACTAAATTTCCATGTTTTATCTACCAACCTAAGCTGGCTACTCAAAGAAATAATAGATGGTATTATATCCATTATAATATTCAAGGGAAAACAGAAAGAAAAAAATAAAAGTTGTGAAATTTTGATAGGTTTTTATTAGTAAAGCTTAGATATTCCAACTAAATTAAAGAGGGCTCTGTCATGTATTCTAAGAATTTCGGAGGTTCATTATTAGTATTATATTTTTATTTTTAGTTCTAAAATTTTATCCAATTGGTATTTGCATATGATTTCTTATTGTTGGCCTACAAGTCTCTTGCCTATTTAAATTATAATTATTATACTAGAAAATATAACCATTATTTTGACTGAAGTTATCACTCTTAATTAGATGGAATTTCTTGAAGTCAGATTATGTGGTCTCCAAAACAGCAACCATAGCTTGGGGCTCCTGGGTGGCTCAGTCAGCTAAGCATCCTATTCTTAATTTCATCAGGTCTTGATCTCCAGGTTGTGAATTCAAGCCCTGCATTGGGCCCCATGGTGCCACAGTAGGCATGGATCCTACTTTAAAAAAAAAAGAAAAGAAAAAAGATTGCAAATGTTTTGTAGTTAGTTCTGAAAAATAATATTCGTTGTAAGACAAAGAATTAAATAAAACCTAACCATAGGTTAAGTGCATGTATTTGTGATTCATACAGGTCTGTTCTGCCCAAAATCTCTGTTATTTTCAGTGAAATCAAGAGAGTTTATCTAATTTTACAACCTAGTAATACCAGAAGCATGGGGAATTTATTCAGAAAGGAAGATCTAATTTCTATTTCTATAGATGCCACTAATTAATACTGAGAGCTTGAAATGTTATTTAATATCTGTCCTGATTTCTGCCTGTAGCTTGGTACATTTTTCTGAATGTCTCCTATTAGAGGAAACTAAATCCTAAGGACATCTGAAGGTGTAAAGAAAATCAAACCTGAATGGATATTTACCAAAAGCTTTTGGAGCTAGGGATTTTTTTTTTTTTTTTAAAGGAACATATAGTAATCTAAAAATGGACGTAAGCCAATCCTCCAAATCAGGTCCTACCCAGGGTGAACTTTTCTGAGGCGCTACTTACTGCCTTTGGCTGTGCAGTCGGTGCACCATACAAGGGCTCATGGTTAAGGCAGGGCCAAGAAGGACTGAAACCCAGTCCAAGCTCCGCTCACTTCGCTGTTCAACCAAGTGCTGCATCTACTAAAAGGACTCACCTTTTTCTAACTCATCCACCCACAGGAGTGCATTTTCCAATTTGCACAAAGTTGCCTCAAAGGAGAGCAGTGTCCCACACCTCGAAATAATAATTAACATTTGTTTTGCTATTATTGTATGTCTTACGTGTTTTGACTCATGTTAGCCTCACTGCTGTATGATATAGGTATTATTATGATTCCCATTTCGTAGGACATGGAGTGGTTAAGTGGCTGGCCCAAGGTTATGGAGCTAAGACTTGAATCCAAACTAAAACATTTCTGAATTGGTGTATATATAATAAATAAGTAAATAAATGTTTATTGGTAAGTCTGAGTCTTTCATTTGCAACCATTCAATCTATAGAGTTCCCAGGAAACAGACTCAGATGTGGAGACGTGTGTGCAGGAAGTTTCCTGGGGTGTCCTCTCAGGATCAACATCTATGAGGTGTAAAAGAAGCAGGATGAGATAGAGGGAGCAGTTGAACTGCAACTTATTATAACAGAGACCTCAGCCCATCACACAGGGAGCTCTAAAGCGAGGATTACTCTTCAAAGTAATCTCCAAGTGGAGGAAGGGAGCCCACCTTTATACCCCCCACCCTCATTATGCCTTTGACTGGTCATTGGAGGCAGACTGCTCCCAAGAAGAGCATTAACCGTAGGTGAGGCAGCTCTCCTTTAGCTAAGAACAATGGCAGGATAGGATCTCCCTAGAGAGCTGTCAGCCAGCAACACTTCCAGGCTCAGAGAATGTTCAGTTCTGCATGGAGCATCTCAGCACTGCATCCACTGCATGAGCCTGTAGATTAGAAAAGGAGGACCAACTGCATAACTTTAGGGGAGTGGAGTCTTCCCCACCATATTATGGATGATGTCTAGATAACTCCATCTCTTTCATAACCTACCCACATTGGAGTACTTTCAGTGTGTGACCTCATCATTTGCATAGCCACCTGATCCACATGACAATGGAAAACCATTCACCATTTACAGAACAATGCTTATCCATTATTTCCTTTGTTCTGCACAGTAAACTGATGTAGAAAGAGAAATTATTAGGATCCTTCTGCCTTTTTGGAGATAATTCACAGAAGTTTTCTGGAAGCTGCGTCCTCCACTAACAACAAGGATTAAATGGGGCAAAAGAGATATGATAACCATTCTCATTATTCATCTCAGGAGGGCTTCCTATTTACCCTCAAAGGAAGAAACAAGCTGAATGTTGACAAATTTCTTTATATTCTCACTTTGCTGGTGCGTGAGTATTACAATACAGTGAAAATATAAAATCAGAAAGTCCCTTAAAAATGTCAGAAGTTGCCATGTGATTTCAAAGTTCCAGACTTTGATCAGTTCCAGAAATTTAGCAATAATCATTGCCTGGTGGTACTATCAGAAGCCTGATAATGAGGGTAGCTTCTGGGAAAATCTATTTGCCTTCATCACTGATAGTCCCCATTGTCTCTCTAGGTGGTTCTGATAGTCTGCCAAGGATACAGAAACATGTTTTCTAATCAAGAGGTCTACAGTCATATCCTTTAGCACTAGAGGGTAATCAAAATGCACATTTTTCTTTCTTTTAAAAGGCATTCTGGATTTTAGAAAGGTTAACTTGCTTGTTGAGGCCTTGACAATTCTGTTTTTCAAGTTGTACGTGCTCACCATAAAACATATAAAACTTGGTTTAATCACAGAATGGAATGTCAGTACCAAAAGGGCTTTGTAACTTTTCTAGGATGAAAGTACACCTGTAAGCAACCATAGGCTTGCTCTTACCATGCTCATCAAAATAGTGAAGTCTTTGGGATGTGCCTATGGTTGTGGAGAAGGACATCGAGGGCTCTCTGGAGATCGTCTGAGACACCAGGTATTCCGAGAGAATGTAAGAGAATTACAGTAGATTCCATTTCCTCTCCCTCTTCCCTGCCTCCAATTTAGGAATGAGTCCTTTGACAATGAGGGTCAGTGTTCCCTGAAAAATATTGTATTTCACAGGGATGATTAATGCTGATTCGGAGTGGGAAGATTCCCACAACATATCTCAAGACCTCAAAAACCCAGGCCTAGGAAAGCTTAATTGGGAAAACACTTCTGCCTTCTGCCTAGGGCAGGCCAACTCCCAGTTGGTGAAAGGGTGTATAATTGGAATGTGTGAATTAGAGTTTGAAAGACCTTTGCAAAGATGAATATATTTAACAAGCCTCTGATGGGCTGTGACAAATGACTTTTTAATCATCTGCCTGGGTACTATAGAAACATATTTTGTATTAAAGAATGGGGTCAAAGTTTAGGACTTAGTTTGTCATTCTTACATAGACATGGAAAATGGCCCTTATTGGGACAAAACAGGACTATAAAAGTAGCCCGTTACTTTCTGGCTGCTTTGTTTGAGAATGAACCTTGACTCCTATGTATTTGAGATCACGTCCCTTTGAACTGTGTGAAACTTGAAACTCTGCACTTGGGCTTGCAAAACATAATTCTGTCATGGAACATGGTTTTATTCCAGCTCATTTTCATTTGCCTCAGCTGATTGCTACTTTTCCCTTCACTCTTGAGCAATAACCCACCTCCATAGCAAGTCCAAGCTGGGACAGTTGCCTCATATATACATTTGAATTGAAATCCTGAAAATAAGGGCTTTATGCAAATTTGAGTCCAGGAAACCCTTTGGCATATGATGGCAGAGTTTTAGGATCATGTCAACATCTAATGCCAACCCATTTTTTCTTGGTATTAGTTTTTGTCATGAAATGTTCACACAGTACTAGCATGCTGGATTTCTTTATTAATTTCTCATCTATCCATCTATCCATCCTTGTCTCGTTCTTTTATACTCTTTATATTGTATTATATTCATAGATTGTTTGTATGGGGGGTTATATTCACAGTAATTAACTTCTAAATTATGAAGCGTGACCACTTTGACCAAGATCTAGATTTTGAGGCCCAAAATTTAAAAATCAAAATAATAAGGCAATAGAAAGCTGACATTGGCCCTATCTTTGAGCATGTGTATGTGATCTTTATTGTTTGATTTTTAATTCTATCACAGTATGAATAAATGCCTTCATGGCAAAAACATTATCACTCCTCATACAGAAGACCAATTCCATGAAATGACACATTAAATATAATAAGTGTCATGCTTTAGTTGGAGGTATAAACTGACTCTGACACCAGATCCTGTCTTTCTAGACTTGGAGAATATAGGACTGGTTGGATCAGAAGCCACTTGAGAGACCATTTGCTGCTTAGTAGTCCACCATGCTTTCCTCATGAGACTACTGAACATTTCCTATCAGGCTGTCCAGACAGTTTTTTACCTGCCTTCTCAGCTTTCCTGACTTACAGGGCAGCTCTTCCATTCTCTTGTAGCCCAGTTTAATACTTATTATAGGGATTATATTTGCCTCCCCTTGCTCAGCAAACACATTGTCCAAGAGATACAAAGTTGAGACATTATCCCTGGGAAAGTCTAATTCAAGAAGCTGGGTCTTCACAAATTTCCAAAACATTGAATTTTCAGAAGTTACTTAACTTTTAAGATGTTAAGAATATTTCTTACTTCTACCAGATCAGGGCCTCTATACTTGGAAGGAAGAAAGGAAGGAAGGAAGGAAGGAGGGAGGGAAGGAAGGAAGGAAGGAAGGAAGGAAGGAAGGAAGGAAGGAAGGAAGGAAAAGAAAGAGAAAGAAAGAGGGAGGGACGGAGGAAGGAAGGAAGAAATAGAAGATTACTTTAATGTATACATCAAAATGCCTAATAATTCCAACATGTGTTTTTTAGGTTAATCATTTGCTGGTGGTCCCAAACTATTGAAAGGGAATTCACTCTGACAGTTTTAGATCTCTTGGAGAAGTTTAGAATATTCATTCAGAATCCAAATACTTAAGCGTCCCTCTAAAGAGTAGATTTGAAGCAATGCTGTCTTCCATGTATTTTGTAGAGAAGATAGGATAATTTGTGCTTCAGGGCTTTCCAACCCAGAATTTTAAAGTGCTTCATAAGTATACCAATAAGATCTTTGCAAATTCTTTATGGATAATGATTAAATACTTCTTCATGCAGGAAATATTGTATGTAAGTGCTTTGAAAACGTAATTTTATAGCAAGCAGCATTTATTTTGTAAGGGAAAAAAATGAGCTTGCCTAAGACCTAGCAATGAGTAACCTCTCTGGAATAAAAATACCCAATTTCTCTATATTCGAGGACCTAGTAAAGGGAAAATGAAAACAATTATCAATTCACCTGACTTTGGGATACAGATGGGGGGATTATAGCAAGGTCAAACCAAGAAGTTTATTGCTCATTCCAAGTTTCAGCCTTTGAAAAATCTTTCTATTTCCTCTCAAATTTTTCCAGAATCTTTCTCTGGCCCTTGATTTGTTGAAGTAGTGATATAACTTAACTTTTCTTCTGGGAAACCATTAAGGGCCTACCTTGTAAGTTCGAATTCTTAGGGATTGCTTTTTCCAATCTTACTTCTATGATTTTGCCTGGTTGTCCAAAGTTTTCCATCCTCAATTTAAGGTGTTCCTCACCCAGTCATCCCCCTTTCCTTGATCCTTAGCCTTTTCCCTCAACCTAGAGTGTTCTCCTGTTATTTCCCCATTTCATTCCTTTGTCACGGACTTCCTTATATCTCTTACACAGAATGTGTCTTCAAGATACCAACTAATCTCTATTCATCCATTATCATAAATTCTTTTTGAAGGTGGGTGGTATCTAAATATGTTTGCCCCAGTCATTGTCTGGATTCTTCATAGGACTACTGGATCATAAGAGAAATAACCACAATAAAGGGCAAGACTCTGACTCCTAATTTTGGCTCTGCTGTGAACCGTGTCAACTCAGACAAAGTCCTTGACTTCTGTGAGCCTCAGCTTCCTCCATTGTAGTATTGGGAGGCTCATCAAATCACAGAGGTGTGAAAGTTACATGTTGTTATGCACTTACAAGCAAGAAACTCATTTTAAATAGCAAAGCACTGCACACATGTGATTTTTCTCTTCATGGTAGGAGAGGGCTGGGAGGCTTTGAATGACACCAGATAGTATCTGCACATTCTGTCTGTGACCTTCTGCAGCCAATGACTGCCTTTATTTGTTCTGATGGTGGAATTATTCCCTTTCCCTTTGCCAGATGGCAGAATTATTTGCTGTATCATATGAAATATAATTGTGAGTATCAAGGTCTAGCCAATGGTTTCTTGGTTTTCATATCTATAAGGCCAATTTCTATTAAATATCAAACTTTCACATTCAAATGCAGACACATAAATAAACAAACTAGACCTGCCTTTATTTTATGCTCCCTCCCTGCTTCAAGGATCTTCCCTTCCTGGCCAGATAAGAGGACACTAGATACCCACTTCCTACATCACTCTCACACACACCCCCACCCCCGGCCCAATTAAATCTACTTAAGTTCAAAGTAGCTGAACGTGGGAGTGGCAAACTCCTTCTCATTACACAAAGCCTTTGAGGTTTTCTAAACCTGGATGACCAATTCCGAAACCTGCCTAATTTTTGACACTTTGAGCTTTTTTTCATTAAGATCTTAAAATCCTGATCTTGGTGAAAAGACTGGGTCCCGTTGGCACCAGCATTAGACATTAGCCTTGGGTTTTACTTGGAGCAGCCCTTCTCAAATAAAGTCCTTCATACTGCTCAGCTTATCTCTGCCCCTGTCTTGCTCAGACAAGAGGGACTGGCAGGGTTGGCCCACACCAGTCAGCAGGGATGGATGGAAGCCTTTGCCTTCTGCAGGCTTCTGTCTCAGACTAATGGTATCCCTAGCTTAAGCTGGTACCTGTGACTTTTCACTTTTCTTCCTTCATTGCAGGCCCAGAACTGCCTCACTAAGCTATACAAGCTAGATAAGATGCAGTTCCGACAAACCATGAGGGACTATGTGAACAAGGACTCTCTCAATAATGTAGTGGACTTCTTGCATGCTTTGCTAGGATTTTGTATGGAGCCGGTCACTGACAGTAAGTAGAGCTGTGCCACGTTCCAGGAGAGATCGCTATGAGGTGAAGCAGGTAGAGTTTCAGAAGTACCCTGAATATGTGGGGATAGAATTTAGAGGGAAAGATGTGTGTGTGTGCGTGTGTGTGTGTGTAACAAAGTATAAATAAGAGAAGCCTGCACATCGTCTTTGATGACACATTTTGGAGGCTTTGTGATGACAACTTCCCTCAACAAAGGGGATTTGGTAAAGCTGTGGCATCCTCACTGTTAGCCCGTCAAACCATCAGTCTTGGCACTCCTCTCCCTCTCACACGACTTTCTGTTGTATGACAATTGAGGCAGAAATCAAGGAACAAGGGAGTATATTCATTAGTTCAACAAATATGAAATGAGTACCTATTATGTGCCAGGCACAGTACTTGGAGATTTTTTCACAAAGTAAAACAGGAAAAAAAAGATATATATAGACATAGTAGTAGCGCAATTTTGATATACTCATATACACCTACATATTTATACTGAATTTTTTTTAAAACAGGCAAATGGATATATAGATAGCCCCACAAACCATTTTATAGCTTCATGGCTTTAAGAAACTCCCACCATAGAGACCTGTGGTATAGGGGGCCATGAACACTGATTGCATTCATAATAAACCAAACACCTTCAATTCCACTCGAATGCAAATGCAGTAATGAAATGAAAATGCTGTATGAAGCCTGAGTTGAATAACATATACCTTTTAATTAGAGCCTGGGAAGAAATAACTTCTTAGTATAGCCTTTTATGGTTTGTATGATACATGTATGATAGTTGATTAATTTATAATGAAGATCTATTTGATGAATTTGGAAGCAGTTTCCCTATTTGTATCCCAGGCTTTATTGTTTGGTGATCCCATTAAAAAAATAATTGTTCCTTTATAGAGCCCCTAAAATAATGTATATCATCAAAGATGTTTTAAGCTGAGCATATTACAAATTTTAAAAAATAATAAAGTGAGAATTGTAGTTGAGATACTGCAAGAGAAATTCCTGATTACAAACTATTTTCTCTTTTTTAAGCTATTCGAGATAGAAACTGCAAGCATAGATCAAAAGATTTCTTTCTATGATACAAAATCTAAGGATAATCCCCTGCCAGCTGACACAGACAGTGAGAGGTTGGTGATAAAGTGTATTACTTCAAGGTGACGAATCCGCCAAGGACTCTTGAGAAGGGGCTCACAGTGAATCAGCCAGCCAAACACACAGGTCCCTATCTGATTAGTTTTGGAGCTATACACACCCTGACCCTGCGATCCATAGGTGGCTCACAGTCATTAGGAATCTTCTGCCACGGCTCCGGAATATCTAATATGTCCCCTACGAAATGCCTGTGGATATGTGAAAAACTGGCATAAAATGCCACCAGAGAGTGACGGCCTCAGTTCACTGGCATTTCACATTTCAGTGAGTCATAAGGAAGTGGCTCTAAGAGAGGTTATAGGTTTTCATTCTCTGAATGACTACAGAGTCTCTGGGAGCGAGAAGCTGCTGGAAGTTCTATGCAGATCGTGGCAGGACTTGGTCTCCTTTTTTTTTTTGCCAGTGCAAGTGTAATTCCCCCCAACAAGGCCTTTCCCCACCTCTGCCTCCTCCTGCCCCATTCACCTGGTTGGCCCCACCCCTACTTCTGAATGACTGAAGGATTTCCACTGAGAAGCCAGCATTCCTCACCACCAGAAAGGCTGAATCAAATAAATTCTCTCGCCAATGAGGGATTATTTTTGCTAAGATGTATCAGTAGAAACATTCCACAACATGATGAAATATATCCTAGTAAAGACTCTGAGGGAGACTATGAGTTGTTTATCTCCAAGTCTGTGTAAAGATGATTAAACCTAGGGGTATCTTTAATCGTTTGTTTCTGCATTTTGTGTAGCCCTTCACTAATTCCTGGGTGCCATGTACTTCATTACTTCTTTAGCCTGTGTAGCTTAATGGAAACAGTGCCTTTAATTGGTGCCTTTGCATTCCAGACAAGGCTGGGTTTGGAAATAACTTCACCACGGTGGACAACAAATCCACAGCCCAAAACGTGGAAGGCATCATCGTCAGCGCCATGTTTAAATCCCTTATCACACGCTGCGCTTCAACCACGCATGAATTGCACAGCCCTGAGAATCTGGTGAGAAGTTCACCTCTTCTTCCCACAGGAGTTCCTGGTCTCCACTCTAAGACAAGTTCTTGGCCGTGGCCCTGGGAAAGACAAATTGAAGTCTAATATGCTGCACCTTGAAGTTAAAAATCTCTATTTTCCCAAAGTGACCAGTAACTCATGGCGGAGCCTCAGTAGCACATTTCTCCTTGTTACTCATTAAACTACTTGAAAACTGACATATCTTCCTCTTCCACCTCATGGGTTCTGTGGTGGTTGCTGAGATAGTTGCAAGGTACTTCCAGTCCTTAAAGAGAAAGAGGTGCTCGAGCATAGCCTATTAGCTCATGAAATATTAAAGAATATTGTACCAACAGTTTTTGAAATCACACTTACTTTAAAAATTAATGTAAATATGCTGCTGAAATTGGTCTTGTTTTCTTTTATAGAACACTGCAATTTTTTAATTACTCCCTCATAAATGACTGTGTTAATTAAACCACTAAACCCACAAGTAGTGTGGGAGAAGAACCAGGCTATAACAAGGTAGTGTTTAATTGCTGCCAAGGAGATTGTGGTTTGGGATACAAAAAGTAGACTAAGGCTGATGAACCCATATGAAAGATGAATTCAGTTCTCTCTGGGGAGTAAAAGTACCTTTCGCTCTCTTACCAATTTGTTACATGTTGGGACTTCTATGTAGGAATCAGCCTATTTATACATATTGACAATATCTGCTAATCTACCTAAATCAAGAAAATCATTTTAAGCTATTCTAAACCACTGAGACTATTCACATACCTTGAGATAAACTAAAACCCTAAAGCAAAGGGAATTGAATTTTGCTGACTGCCAAAGCCACCTCAGCAAAGTTCTTGGAGTCTGAGAAAAACATGGGCACCGTCCATGTGTTTAATTTGGTGACAGCAAGAAGTACTTTGACAAGTTGATTATAATATGTGTGAGCACTTATACATTTCAGTCTGCAAAATCAGGTGTAGAAGAAATAACTGTATTTCTTAATTTTATTTAAATCATCTTGGTTTTGACTTGGAACCCCCATTCCACATTCCACCAGAACAGCTGAAAGTTGAACCCCAATATTCCTGGGTTTCTTTACTTCACAGAGTGGTGCAAAGATCCCAAGTCTTTGGTAGGACCTAGGACCCGAGAAGCTCCATGGGTCTCAACCATCTGTCCATACATATTATTTCATGTACTGCTCTCTGCTGGGTGCTTAGGGCTGGGCACTCTGGTGAATTGGAACCCTTGTTTTGGGGGGTCTTGTCCCATCTGTGGGGGAGCTACCAAAGAGTACAATGAGGGCACAAGATCTTTCTGCCCAGAGGACCGAAAAAAACATTCTTTCCATGTTTTCCTCAGTTACTGTTCCTTCTGATTTTTTAAGGGTCGTGGGCATGATTGTTCCAGTGGTCTTAGGTTTTGAAATCCAAAGATACCAAGGTAAGTATTTCTTAGGCTTCTGTGCCTTGCTTTGCCATGAACCTTTCCTAAGGCAAAGAATGCAGAAACTACCTTCTTGAAGAGAAAGGAGGAAATGCTGAGTGAAAAGGTTAATATCTTAAGGGAAAAAGGTCCTATATATATTTTTAAATGTGGATTCATCAATATATTGGTTTTAATAGCCCTGTATCATCTTTAGTTCATAGTCAAGTTCATGTTCAAATGGGCTTCAACATACACATTTGTTAAATATGTCCAGCAAAATGCACTCTCCTTGAATATCAGGCTCTGTTAGAAGTGTCTAGAGGACTTAGCATATTTTATCACAGTGATGCAGAAAATTTGGAGAAGCCAAAGAGGGACTGAAATCTCTAGTCTAAACAAACTTCTGATTGCCTTTTTTCTGCAGGCATCTCTTCAGAAGTCATAATAGAGAAAATTAAAGCTTGGGAATCCAGTGGTTTAAAGTGTAAATTGATTTCTTTCTAATGATACAGCCAACTTTCTGAATATGAAGCATGGTAACCATCCTTTTTCATACTAAGGATGACAGGCAAGGTTCTTGGTAATGTTGCCATAGGAACAATGGACAGACCGGGTACCATCCATTTCGTTGTAGTAAAATGTCTTCCTTTTATGATTCTAATGCTGATCTAAGCCTAAGGAATTAATTTCTCCCTCTCTTCCTGTGAAAACTGTTTAATCACACAACTTTCCCCAAACTTTCCTTCTTGCATCCAAACAGGGGCTGTATTGTGACATCCGTCAGCTGGTCCAATTTATCAAAGAGGCTCATGGGAATGTCTTCAGGAGAGTGGCCCTCAGTGCTTTGCTGGACAGTGCTGAGAAGTTGGCACCAGGGAAAAAGGTGGAGGAGAATGAATCAGAATCTAAGACTGCAGGCAGTAAAAGGTTAGAAACTTGAGCTATAAATATTAGTGTGGCCTTATGTCAGTAGAGTGTAATTTGTTGTAATGTCCATGTGGTTCACAGGATGGTGTGTAACTCTAGTGCAGGGCTGGAGGAACTGTCTTGTATAAATGGTATCACTGGTAATGTAGCAAAACATGTGTTTACTATGAAACAAATCCTGCCTCTCTATAAATCAAAGCGCAGTTCATCTCAGGCTTACATGCACTTGACCTTTATTTCATAGCTCTCAACAGTATGGTGAAATGCTGTGTTAGTCTTTTCCATAAATAATTTACATTTTTGTCCAGAGAGGAAAAGCAATTATGGATACCATGTCCTCCTGTTCAGTAAGTAATATTTTAAACATGGCAAAATACAAATTGCTGAGATGTGCCCTATTGTTTTTCCTTCTAGTAAATATAAATTTATTGTATGCCTATTCTATAAAATATGCCACTTAACAAGATTAAAAGAAACTCCTAAACTTAAAATTCTGCTTGTAGTTAATGACTCTGCATTGATGGTGGTATTCTTAGACAATAAGGCAGCTAGGTCATGAATCAAATGGTAGGAAATAAATTTCATACAGTATAGACTCATGACGACATAGGGTTTGCAAGCAATATATATTGACTGTAACGGAGTGTTTTGCTTTATGAAGTATATGAAGTATTGAGGAGTGGTGTCATGCTCTGTTTGATTGGTGGACTGCACCATTTGCATAGGTCAGAGGTGGGAAGCATTGTGGATAAAGGCCAGGTGTCCTCTGCACCTGAGGAATGTCGCAGCTTCATGTCTGGTCGCCCCTCACAGACTCCAGAGCAGTAAGTAACATTGATTTTCTCTCCAGTGCAGTGGGGCTGAGCACTTCCCACTGTAAGAAATTCAATTTTCCCAACTGCTGTTTGTTTGCTTGTCATTATCTTTGAACTTTGCCTTGCTTCTGC
Organism: Mirounga angustirostris; assembly: GCF_029215605.1. Classification (NCBI taxonomy): domain Eukaryota; kingdom Metazoa; phylum Chordata; class Mammalia; order Carnivora; family Phocidae; genus Mirounga; species Mirounga angustirostris. Next base: position 169,070,789 of record NW_026991711.1, read on the forward strand.
CCTTTACTTTTTCTTCCCAAAGCCACTAATCTCTACAGACCCAAATCATAAATAACCAACCTCATGCCTATGGGAAGCTTCCTTAACAACATTTCCCATTTCCAATTTCTACCCCACTTCTGCTTTTCGTGCACACTCCTGCAGATAAATCATGAAAACTAGCATGTGTATCAGGTGGGGTGGAGGTGTCATCTACTTTATTGCTTAAAATCACTTATAACTTTTTTTATTTAAATGTATTAATGGCTGTCAATGTGCTCGATGAAGCTTTTCCAAAAATAAGTAAGATAAACTTCTCTTGTGCTCTGATTTAGCTAAAACATAGACTCTACTCCATTTCACCTTGGTCTTCTCCTGAGATCCATTCCAGTGTTCCCTGAAATCAATCAGTTTATCTCCACTTTTTATAATGGCAAAGTCAAAAGCGTCTTAAAATTAGTACCTCCAGAAAATGAGAGAATTACTATAGACACTAAACATACAGTCTAGTTCTAGGCAAGGCTCATTTGTCTTCATTCTTCTTTTGAGAACTACTTACTCACAAGTGGTGTGATCAGTATCTAAAATAGGAACATCATTCAAGATACACCATTTTACTTCCCCAAACCCTGGTTTACTATGAAACAATTACTTTTCCAGAAATTCTGCAGGTTTTATGGTATACCATAATGTATAGTATATAGTCAAGGAAATCACCGTCATCAAATAGGACCATGGTAATTCACAACAAGCAAGGAAAACCTTCAAAGAACAAAAGCCTGCATAGTTTTTATAGCCCTTCAAAATCTTAGAGACTGTCTCTAAGTGCCTGGAGAAAAGTAAAGAGAAGATAAATCAACTCTATGAGTCTAGGGACTATGTGAGTTTTTGCTTACCATTATAGCCCCAATGCTTAGGACTTGACCCCCATAGTAAACACTTAATATCTATTTCAGAAATGAATGAATGAATAACAAGCAATCAATGAAAGGATAGAATTGTGAAATTACCATTAAGTTTTTGTTTCCTTTAACTTCCTTTCTTAAATGTGAGGTTTAAGGAAGTCTTTAAGGACATAGTAAAAAGTCAAACATAAGCTCTAAGGGAAAAAAATTAATGTAAAGGGCAAAGTTCTGTAGCTGAATAGCCACAAGACTAGTTAAAGTCTATACATACAGAGCATGAGCAGAAAAAGGAGAGAGGGCTTTTTTTTCCCCCACAGTAGCACTAGCAACTATTAAGCAAATATGATCAATGAGAATGATCTAATAAGTAAACCGTATTTTAAAAATAAAACCATCTATCTTCATAGGTGATTTCATTTTCTAGATGGCAAAATATTTTCTTTCTCCAGTGTTCTGTAAACACTGTCTGATATCCCAGCATTTAGCATGGGTCTGTTCTTTCTCCTTGAATAAAGATACATGTTTTAATATGCTTCTGCATAAAAATTTCCATTTGGAGGGATGTCATGGAATGTTAAATATAGAGCTTTTCCCTGATCTGGGTGGGCGCAGGAGTTGAGCATGCCAAATACCCTGTTTAGCACTGGAGAAAGGTAGGTGGACAATCCTGGTTCCTCCTTTATCCTCTCTTTCTCCTGCCCTTCCCTCCCCTTCTGGCCCTTCTCTTCTTCTTCCTCCTTAAATAAAAATAAACTAATTAAATTTAGAAGCAGTTTCATATGCTCATTTCTCTGAAACTCATTATCAATACACACCATTGGACAAAGCTGATGTAGCATTTTATTGAGATGTTTTATTTTTATTAGATTTGTTTAGATTTAGATTATTACATTTTATTAGATTGCTTCCAGTTTTTCAGTGTTGACCTATAATACCTCAGCGAGTATTTGATCATCTTTTTATCATGTTAGTCATCATATACATGTTAGTATATTTTCCAGTCATTTCCTTGTGATAACTGTCTGGAAATTGGATTTCTCTGTCATGGCTATAGATACTGGTTTTGGATAACACATTACTAAATTACCTTCCAGAAAAGTTGAGTCTTTTATCTCATCACTGGCAGGATGATGGTAACAAATTGCTTTCTTTTTTCCCCTCTTAATCTTTACCAATTTAATGAGTGAAAATAGGGATCTCATTTCAACTGACCTTCCCCCTCCCCCCCAATTCCTAGTGAGATTAACCTCTGCATATTATGGCCACTTGTCTTTTTCCTCTTGTGGAATGTCCTGGTCAGAAACCCCTTTGCATGTGTTCCCATTTGGCTTATTGAGCTGGACTAATTTTTTTTACTTTTAAACCTTACTTAAGCTTTTTTGCCCTGAGAAAGCTAAATAATCAGGCATGATGAAAATAATTTAGTAAACAGTTGCGGGATGATGCACCCCCTGAGTATGGTTGCATTTCACTTATTCATTTATTCAAATATCATTTGTGAGTTTATTTAGTGCCTAGAATTATGCTATGCTGGGGTGGGGGTGGAGAGTGAGATACAGTACTGCACAAGCCTCTGGGAACCTTCAAAAAAAAGTGAAATATTTAGACATCATAAGTGCTTCTGCTATTATGACTCACACCTGCAGATGAATACCTGCAATAATATTTGGTCTTTTTATTAAAGTTGGAAAAAAATTGATTACCTCTACTTGACAGCTGAGACATGACTGTTTTCAGGAAGACTTCAGAGTCAACCTTGGTCTCACTCCTTCCGCTCCCCCTCTGACTCATCCTAAATCCAAGCCCATCCAAGATCATCCTGCATGAATTGCGTAAATGTCATTGGCAGGAAGTTGAAAGAAATTTAAGGAATTTCCCATGTGAGTCAGACATTTAACTCTACCCTCTGCTTGCTTTCAGTGATGAACAAATGCAAGGGGGCAACCTGGGGCGGAAGGATTTCTGGCGCAAGATGTTCAAATCCCAGAGTGCAGCAAGTGACACCAGCAGCCAGTCTGAGCAGGATACTTCAGAATGCACCACTGCCCATTCAGGAACCACCTCTGACCGTCGCACCCGCTCACGGTCCCGCAGAATTTCCCTCCGGAAGAAACTTAAACTCCCCATAGGTAAAAGTATGTCTGTGTTTATTTATGGATTCTCTTATTCCCTGCCATGTCCTCAAATCAACTCATAATCAAAACAAAGTGATGCATGGTAGGGTAGAGAAGGGGAAAGCCTTCAAGTCACAAGGCTTAATCTTGCTCATTCATTCATTCATTCATTCATTCATTCATCTTTTTTCAGCAGGTATTTCTCAAACTCCTGCTATGTGCATTTATTGTGTGCAAACACAATGATGCTAGGCATCAGGGATTAAATGATGATCAAAATTACACAGTGCCCAACTTTACTGAACTTAAAATTTATTAGGGGTAACAGTCACTAAAGCAGATAATCCTACAACTAAGTGTGGTTGCAAACTGTTAATTTTATGAAGGAAATATATGTTGTGCCATGAAAGCATGCAATGAGGTCTGACCTAAATAGGGAGGAGGAGGCAGAGATCAGAGAAGGCTTCCTGGAGGAAGTGAGATTAAGATCTTCAGGGTACTTAGGGGAAGGAAGAAGGAGAGCTCTCTAAATGGTAGGAATATAATTTGTAAAAGTATTAGGAGGGAAGGAAGTGGAAGAACTGAGATGAAGAGAAGAGTGTGTGCATGACTATGACAGAGCAATGGGGACTTGAGCTTGTGAACCTTGCAGGTAAGGTTGGCTCTTCATCCTACAGCCCTACAGAGCCCAAGTGGGATGTTGAGCAAGCAGGTTACCTTTTTCTAAAAGATCACTGCATGGACAACATACTGGAGGGAGCACAACTGGTTAAGTGAGACCAGATAGAAAGCTGTCTAGTAGTCCAGGCATAAGTAATGGAAACTTGGACTGGGTGGTGACCATGTACAGGGAAGTAGACAGATTTGAGAAATACTTAGGAGGTAAAATCAACAGGACTTATTGGAAGATGTGTGAAGTGTCAAGGAGAACAGGATGGATTGTGGTTTTATTCACCAAAGAGGCCCAAATTCTTTTTGTAGTGGTCTTATTCAGTCTTGTCATTTTATAATCCAACACTGAATATTCAAATCATGTACATTTTGAAAACCACTTGTTTTCACTTCAATTTACATCAAGCCAAATAACTTTCATTGCTTGTTGAGCACATGCTGACATTTCTGTTTAATTCATTTGGGAGAAAATGCTATACTGGTCTAACTTTTTAAAAATTATTAAATAGGAAACTGGCTGAAGCGGTCCTCCCTCTCGGGCTTAGCAGATGGCGTGGAGGACCTTCTGGACATCAGCTCTGTGGACCGCCTGTCTTTCATCAGGCAAAGCTCCAAGGTAAACAGGACATCGCTTATGTAAGAGAACGTTGGAGTCGCTGATAGAAAAATTTCAGGACCAAGAAATGCTAAACACCTGGAGGAGCCAAATAAGAAAGAGTTGAAGAAACTGTCTTCAAATTGAACAAAGTTTAGAAACTTAAATGACCAATGAGAACTAAGATATCCAAGTAGTAGGCTATTATGGAAAAGAAAAAAAGAGTAACAAAAAATTTACATAAAATTATAATGCAGATCTAGAGATGTATATAGGTATTATTTCCCAGCTATTTTAATATTTTAACTTTATTTTTATTATTATTTTTAATTCCAGTATAATTAACGGACAGTGTCATATTGGTTTCAGGTATACAATATAGTCATTCAACAATTCAGTACAGTACCCTGTGCTCATCATGATAAGTGTACTATTAATCCCCATTACTTTTCTCACCCATCCCACCTCCCATTGCCCCTCTAGTAACCACCAGTTAGTTCTCTATAGTTAAGAGTCTATTATTTTGTTTCTTTTTGTTGTTGTTTTGTTTTTTAAATTCCACGAGTGAAATCATTTGATATTTGTCTTTCCCTGACTGACTTATTTCATGTAGCATTATACCCTCTAGATCCATCCATGTTGTTACAAATGGGTTTCCACTCTCACTACTTTTATTTAACGTAGTACTGGAAATCCTAGCCACAGCAATCAGACAAGAAAAAGAAATGAAAGGCATCCAAATTGGTATTTCCCAACTATTTTTAGCTTTTAACATACATGTGAAATTCCTGACATCTCAAGCTCCTACCCAAGGATGCAGTAATTTTCTAATGATCCTCTTTATATATTAAAACACACACGCACACACACACACACACACTTCATCCTCTTTCTATTACTTTTGTGACTATCTGAACTATTCTCCCTATTGAAAAGGATAAAGAAATTCAGGAGGATTTTTCCCACTAAGTGCTTCTTCATAATACTGTTAAGCATTGTAGCAGCATACTATTTGGAAAAGGTAATGATTCTCAGTGAAATCCATTTCCTACAAGAGCCTTTCCTATGCATGATCCATGTCCTGGTCACTATAATTTCCAGCATGTGGTAAGAGTTATATTTCTTTATATCCAAATCATTTGCTTATATTCTTTCTGCTTTGAATCTCACTAAAACCAGTTTTCTTCTATCTGTTTTAATAGTAATATTTTGAAATTATAAAAAGACTCTATCAACCTTATGACATTTAGAAAATATAATTCCTCCTTCATATCCTTTTTACTAAAAAATTGGCCAAATATTGAGAGTATGTGAGGCCCATAGCTTCCTTACTTGCTGAAAATTTTAAGTACTCTTGGCCTAAGAGCAAGATCAAGAGCACATTTAAATTCTTAGGAAAAAAACCAAAGATGTTATTTCACTTTAATTATAGGGTACTTTATGAATTAATTTATACTGGTTTTTCTTTTTTTTTCATAAAGATTTGAAATCTTCTATTTGGCTGTCTTTCAGTTTGGTCTCATTCTCAACTGCGGTGTTTTTTGTGAAGAATGAATATGGCTTGCTGTTCATGAATTTGAGTTTGGATTTTTTCAGAATTAAACTCTAAGAACGTCTCATTTAGTCACTGAATTATTTTAATGGTGCCTGATTATTTACTTTCAACCTATGACTGGATTCTCTTTCAAATTAGTTATAAGTCATGTCTTTTTTGGTATATAGGAATGAACCATAGTGACTGACTAACCAGATGTGGAAGTCAGAAGAACTAAAGTAATCTTCATATTCTAAATAACATTTTTCAAGGCAAGTGTTTGTATAAACACAAAGAATTGTCTTTTTTTCTCAGGTCAAATTTACCAGTGCAGTGAAGCTTTCTGAAGGTGGGCCAGGGAGTGGAATGGAAAATGGAAGAGATGAAGAGGAGAATTTCTTCAAGCGTCTTGGTAAATGTCATGCAGCTTAAGAATTACATCCAATTTTCATCACATAGAACAAAAATTTGATTGGATAAAATGATCCATTTTCTATTTTCATTGATTTCCTATTCATTTCTTTCTCATGTGTGTGTTGTATTACTCTATATAGCTTCTCAATTTTTATCAATTTGGTTCACATCCCTACTGTGTTCCTCATTCCATAGTGGACATTAGGTTTACAAAGAAGAGTAAGAGACAGCCTCTTCTTCAGCTCTCTGTCCTTTGTTAAAATCTAAGAGCTTTAAAGAACCTTCAGATTTCCATCTACCTATCTACTTAGGAATTCTGCACATTATATCTCTGAGAGGTGGCCAGCCACCCTCTGAACACTTCCACCAAAGGGGAGTCTATTACTTCACAAAGCAACCTGTTCCAGAACTAGACAGTTTTAATTGTTAGAAGGTCTTTTCTTATATCCTGAAAATATATTCATCCATAAATTTGATTCAGTGGGCCCAGTTATGATATCTGTGGCTACACACACACACACATAATGCTAGTTTTGCCTTTTATCTATTTCATATTCTCTCTTTTGATCTCACTTCTGCTGGTTAAACATTATTGATTCCTATTTTTTCCCCTTACATGGAAGAGTCTCTAGACCCATCACCATCCGGATTCCATTTTACTGTATATTCTAACTAGATGATATACTTTACAAAATGTGGAGCTTCAGATGGAATGCAATACATCATATTTGACTTTAATCAGTGTGATAAATAGTGTAACTATTAAGCTCCAGGGATATAGCAAGTGTATGAACATAATTTAAGGTTGCATTATCAAGTTTTACATCCCATAGTTGGCTTGTACTGAATTTGGATTAACTTTTGCTAACTCACCTCCACATGAATGAATATCATGCTATATTTTGGTATAGCCATTATTAATTCTTCATCTCAAAATAAATAAAATTTATTGTTTCATTAACTTGGGAGGTGGTTAAGTCACATGCCCAGGAAAGAAATTAAGAGACAAAACACAAACCAAGTTGAATTTGGAATCTTTTCTTCTTTGCAATTGTGCTATAAGGATTCATCTGCAGAGACATACACATTCCCTGTTTTCATCCAAACTGTTGCTATTATTACTGACCAGGACAAATACAAAGATATAACTCTTATGACACTTCTAGTTGACTTTTATTAATTAGCAATTTGTGGGTATGATTTTTCAGCCAACAATATACTTAATTTAATAGGAATTAACAAACATTTCTCATTTCATTATAAAAACATCAGATTTTACCAAAAAATATCTCATTTCACTATAACTCTAAAGGAAATATGCAGCTTAGTTCAATACAGTGTATTCTTCATGAAACCACAGTGATTCCTATGATTACTTCTGGTTTTTAAAAAAGTTCCTATTTATCTAATTTCTTACAGAATTTGGCTAGGGCCTACATCAAACTTCTTAGTCTGTGGCTTTAAGAATCTTCCTAACAACCAGGACCTTTGTCATTTTCAGTCCTTTTGGAGTCTTTTCACTCCTCATGATATTTCAGAGAAGATACACCTAGCATTCAGAACCATCAGTATTATAAGTAGATTTTTGTGGTCTTTTTTGTTTGTTTGTTGTTTTTTGTTTTGAGAATGAAGTATGAAGATAAAGAGTGTTCTCCAGGTATGTGCCGTGTTAGTTGAATGTCATTTGACTAGTACTGTGATTACCTCTGTAAGTTCTTTCTGTACACAGGAGTGTAATTTCATGGAACTGAGAATTAACTTAGGGTAGGGGCTCTCACATTTGATGCCTCCTTAACGAAGCTTTTCTGTACTTACACATTTGTGAATTTTTCTCATTGGTGGAAAGGATGAAAGCATAATTCAGTTGTTTACCTTCCTTCTGATTCCCTTACATCCCCTTCTTCAAGTAGGCCAATATCTTTAGTCTAGTTCCAAACATGTTATCATTAGCATTCTCATAAACCTTTTTTATTCTAGATTTTTTTACCACCATTCCTGCATATTTCAGCCATTGTTTTACATATTCTTTATATTTCATTCACAAATAGGAGAGACTTGACATAGAACCTTGATAGAGTCTGATTCTGGGATCAGTTTGTGTCAGCAAACCTGAAATAATACAGTCTCTTTCTGTGTATCCAGAAGACAAAACTATAAAATCTAAGACTGATACCTAGAATTTCATGTGCTTTTGACTGGCAAGAGAAGATAGCTTGCATATCACCATCATTCTTTGCCCATGTTCTCTGGTTTATTAAAAATTTTGAAAGGTATTTTATGAGATAGTTCCTTTGAAATCTCTTGCAGTAGCTAGGTATCCTCAGCTATTCTAAAAAACTGAAAAAACCATTATCTTAGTACATTGTAATTTACAACTACTGCCTTTGGCCATGTGAACATCTCTATCTCTGGGACTGCTTTGCCTTTTCTCCCTCTTTCTCTCTCTCCCTCTCCCTCTCCCTTCCTCTCTCACTCTCTCTCTCCATCTCTCTCCCTCTCTCTCCTCCTTTCTCTGTCTCTCTCTCTCTAATCCATATGTATAAATGATTCCTGTGTATCCCTTATAGTTGTATTGTCCTTTTCTTTCTCAATTATTTTAATTTAATTATATATTTCTCTGTCTCTTTAAAGTTGTTAAGGAAAACAAACATCAAGCATTCTTACCTTCAATCTAAATGTAGTACTCAAACTTCACTGAGTTAAGATCAAATGCAATAACCAATAGAATTTCTTTAAAATCTAAAAAATTATTCAACAAATGAAAAATATATCTGCTGAACATTTAACAGAGCTGTAATTGCATTTGTAATCAGCTGTCTTTTTCTTTTATGTTTTTATATTCACTAAGAATATTTCATTTTAGAAATAATATTATCTTTGAGGGAAGATATTTTATTAAATCAGTGGGTTTTTTTTAATCAATAAAATTTACTGAATATTTTCTATGTGCTCAATTCGGCCGTAAATTCCATGGGAAATGCTGCTTAAGAAATACTATATTTTGAAATATCCCTTTGTAAATTTAACAGATTATAAAAACTGTATTCTATATAAATTTATAAATGATACCTCAATAAATTTAATTTAAAAATAGCAAATAGAATGTATTGAGACTAAAAAATTAATCCTTATGTCCAAGGAAACCAAGAGGCATCCTTATATCCTAGTAAGTTTATATAAAAGATGAATAGGAGGTGCATTTTACAACCAAATTACTTTTCAACATTTCTTTTAGTAGTTCAATATGGAATGCCAACTGGGAACAATTTTACAATCAGTTTATAACATATACAATGTTGATTTATTTCTTATGGTAAGTTTTTCTGACCTAATCTCTACTTTCAGCATGTACAAAACTCTAACCTCCTTCACCATAAACAATTGGGTATTCTGGGGATGCAGTGTGGCATAGTGGTAAGAAGGCAGGCTGTGGTCACCAGGTCTGGATTTGAATCCTGACTTCATAACTTTCTATTGCATGAACTTAAACTAGGCTAGTTAATCTGTTTCCTCTTTCTGTATCTCTCTATGTTCTTACTGCTCTGTTCCCTCTCATTCACTTTTTTAAAAAATTATTTATTTATTTGACAGAGAGAGATAGCGAGAGCAGGAACACAAGCAGGGGGAGTGGGAGAGAGAGAAGCAGGCTTCCTGCTGAGCAGAGAGCCCGATGTGGGGCTTGATCCCAGGACCCTGGGATCATGAACTGAGCCAAAGGCAGATGCTTAATGACTGAGCCACCCAGGCACCCCATTATTCACTTTTTTAAATCATCTTTAAAGATTTATCTTATAAGGCTGTTACAAAAAACTAATTATAAAATATTTCATACAATATTTAATACATACTAAGTGCTCAAAAATGGGAGCAAATACATGGTTATCCATTAATGTTATATAGATACAATGGAAATTTTCCATTATCAATAGCTTTTACTTACAAGCATGAATCTTATGTCTGAGATCATAGGATTCTACTGATCTTCATACCTATAATAAATATCCATCATTCTGTGAAGCAAAGAATATAGGTTCTTCTTGACAAAGATTGTTTTGATCACTTCTCTTTTCATTATTTTACTTAGACTCCTTAGCCATACTGTTTCTGAAGTTCTTTTGATCAAAATGGAACTTCTGGGAATATTAAATAGGCTTCCTTTAGAATTCATTATCTTGTCAAATAAATATTAAGAAAAATGATGAAAAGCTTATTCTTAATGCATCTTTCAATAAGATGATGGCAACTGTCCTTAATAAATTGGTTAAGTAAGAATAAGTTTATTGGGGCACCTGGGTGGCTCAGTCAGTTAAGCCTCTGCCTTTGGTTCAGGTCATGATCTCAGGGTCGTGGGATCAAGCCCCCCATCAGGCTCCCTGCTCAGTGGGGATTCTGCTTCTCCTTCTACCTCCTCCCCCTCACTCATGCTCACTCACTCTCTCTCTTGCAAATAAATAAAAATTTTTTAAAAAAGAATGTATTGTAAATCTTAATTATTGTATTATTGTAACAAATAATAAAACATCTGGATTCACTAAAAAGAAAAATATCTGGGGTCTATCTTAAATTCAAAGTTTAAGGGACTGCTACGGTTATAATGTCTTTTAACCAATGAGATTTTCTCTGATATGTGTAACTTAAAGGGCTATATATAATTGATTAATAAAGTGACATATAGGTAGAAGAAATCACAGGAAGTTACTGGTTCTGATAGTTTTGATAATGCCCAGGAAATAAACAGAGTAACATTTTGAAAGGCAGCTATCTAGAAACAAGGCTGTCTAGGAAGTGTTTTTTCCTAATCTGTAGCTTTTAGCTATACACCATTTGTGTCATTTGAGATTCTGTCTTCTAAATTTTTTCCACCATCAGATTCTTTGTATGCTACTTCCTTTTGCAGTTGATATAAAATATGCCACACTAATTGGAAAAAAAAATACTGAAGGTGTTGAATATGGAATTTTTAATGTGGAACATTTGCATCTGAAAAGGAAATATACCCATAAGGAATGAAATATGGAAAATTTTAATAATATTTTTTAAGATTTTATTTATTTATTTGAAAGACAGTGAGCAAGAGAGAGAGAGAAGGTGCAGGGGGGAGGGCAGAGGGAGAAGGAGAAGCAGACTCCCCACTGAGTGGGGAGCCCAACCTGGGGTTTGATCACAGGACCCCAGGATCATGACCTGAGCCAAAGGCAGACACTTAACTGACTGACCCACCCAGGCGCCCCAATTATATTTTAACTATATTATGAGGCATTTTTTGTACTTACGAAAATTTTCAAACAGACAAAAAGTAAAAAGAATGGTCTAACGAATCCCGAATATCCATCACCCATTTGCAATAATGATCAAAATTTCCATAATTGTTTCATCTATCATTTATGCTTTTTAAATGTTTTTAAAACAAATCCCAGACATATATACATGTGCCTTTGTGCTGAGACAGCAGGTAGGAAAGTAGGGTAATGGGTGGAAGCGATCAGGGTATTCATAACAGAAGATATGGGAAAGTCATCTGTGACTTCTCAGTGAGAACCAGGAGTTGGTAACCACAAATGAATGGTGTGAGCAGAAATCAAAGCAAGCTCTAAGTCAGTGATTCTCATCCTAGGGGTATATTCTTAGGTGTCAGAGGTACATTTCAGAATCATGAGAAGGGGTTTGAGTAGGGTTTTAAAAACAACATTCAACATAATACCCTCAAATAAGAAACAAATTTTAAATATATATTAGAAGCTATAGAAAAGTCAGGAGATATTTAGGCTTTTGAAAATGTACCTAGGATATAAAAATGATGAAAAACAATGCTTTGTATCATTTTTTTCTTAATGTATGATCCTTAGACTTTCTGCATCAATAAATCACAGGGAATGTTTGTTAAAACATCCATAGTCCCCAGACATGGAATCAAAATCTCTAGTGATGAGACTTGACATTCTGTGTTTAATAAGCTCCAGGCTGATTCTTATTCATAGGCAGCATAACTATGGAAAAATAAGGATATGGAGGGATCAGTGGTTCCCAAGTCTCTAACCACAGTGCTGGGTAAGGCTGGCTGCATCATTACTTTCTGGGAGGTTTGCAAAGCACAAATTCTTATACTCCACTTTTTAAAATTCTGATTCTGAAAGTCTGGATGAAATTCAGGAACTTCCTAGGTAATTCTAATATATAACCAAGTTTGGAAATCCTGGAATTAAATGACCAAATTCTAAGCTTCTTTACAACTCCAATAGTCAATGATTCTTTGTATTGTAACTGAGATATCAAGTTACTGGCCTTGATATTAATTTATGTAACAGATACAAAATTGTAAAATGATTCCATCTTTAATAAAAATAGAAATTAGTTGTTGATTACAGGAAGAATCATTTTAAATATACTAAGAGCTCTTGCCAGTATTAAAGAGGAGACCTGGTAGCAAAATGATCAGATCCTCTATTTAAGTATTTATGTAAAATTCTGTATTTGCATATGCCATGTGTCACCAGATTCCCAAAAGTCATGGTGTGTCTAAATCAGGCATTAGGATGGAAAGGAAGGAGGTGGAGTCAGGGAGAAAGTTTTCAGGCCAACCCTACAGAAAACATGTTGTTATAACTTTGAAGCTCTTTTTTAATCTGTGACCTATTATACTGTTTCTTTTATTCCTCCACCATGGGAAAAAACCTACAGGTTGCCACAGTTTTGATGACCATCTCTCATCCAACCAAGATGGTGGAAAAAGCAAAAATGTGGTGAATCTTGGAGCAATCCGACAAGGCATGAAGCGCTTTCAGTTTCTGTTAAACTGCTGTGAGCCAGGGACAATTCCTGATGCATCCATCCTGGCAGCTGCATTGGATCTTGTAAGTTGCTGGAAAAATTTGTCCACTCTGTATCCCATTACAATTAATACTGCTAATGGGGGAAAGCATGAATCCCTAATCCTAACCCTATCTGTGGAGTTATGGGGTTTTTTTAATTCATGCTTTATAGTTTTCAGAGTACGGGTCTTTCACCTCCTTGGTTAAATTTATTAATAGGTATTTTATTATTTTTGGTGCAATTATAAATGGGATTTTTTCTTAGTTTCTCTTTCTACTTCATTATTAGTGCATTTTCAATCTGCAATGCAACAGATTTCTGTATATTAATTCTGTATCCTCTGACTTTACTGAATTCATTTATCAGATCTAGTAGGTTTTTGGTGGAGTCTTCAGGGTTTTCTACATATAGTATCATGTCATGTGGAAATAGTTTAGGCTTTACTTCTTTCTTACAAATTTGGATGCCTTCTATTTCTTTTTCTTGTCTGATTGCTATGGCTAGGACTTCCAATACTGTGTTGAATAAAAGTGATGACAGTGGACATCTTTGTCTTCTTCCTAATCTTAGAGGAAAAACTCTCAGTTTTTCACCATTGAGTGTGATGTTAGATGTGGGTTTTTCATATATGGCCTTTATTGTGTTGAGAAATATTTCCACTAAATCTACTTTGTTTAGAGTTTTATTTTTTTTTATCATGAATGGATGTTGTACTTTGCCAAATGCCTTTTCTGCATTTATTGAGATGATTATAGGGTTTTGTGGGGTTATGTTTTTATGTTTGTTTTTCTCAGCATTAATGGTAAAAGGAGGAAGAAAGGTGGTGAGGTGGGAGAAGAAAAGGGAAAAAAATAATAAATATGCACTGGGAAGTAGACTGTATAGCATCATGATTAAAAAGATGGGAGGGCTCTGGAATCAGACTACCTGGGTTAAAATGACTCTGACATTTACTAGCTGAACCCTTCTATAAAATGAAAGTAGGAGTAGTAATAATAATCCTCTGGCTAAGTGTGAGAATTAAATGACAAATTAAATGGAAAACCCTCATCAGAGGGCCTGAAATAAGGTAACTGCTCAATAAACTAGGCCATTATTATTATTTTGTTATTATTAGTTTTATGTCTGTCATGTATTAGTTACTTAAACATCTCTGAGTCTTGGTTTAATTATCAATTGGAGGAAAGATATAAAGGAAGGATCACTTGAAGTTAATTGTGCAAAAGCACTATATGATATTATACACATGTAAAGGATTAAAAGATATAAAGTAGATCTAGTTTAAAAAGTGTTTCTGTCAGGTAAACTGCTTTGAACTTATGTCTTAGTTTCCTTTATTTACCTCTGATTTAATAAACTCTTCCTACACTGTATAAATACTGGGTACAAAATACCAGGTAAACATAAAGAATAAAAGTCTTTTATTTTCTCTTTTAAAAAATAAAAACTAAAATAGACTCTTTTTTTTTACAACAAAAAACTTTAAGCCTGCCTATAAATGATCCCTTTTCCAGATTGTATAGCACATAAATAAGTGACCATTAACCACCCGTATTTTACCTTGGAAAATCAACCAAATCTGATAATGTAATTCACATTTTTCTGTGACACTTGCAGCTTTTGCTCTCAGGACAGTGACCAGCAAGTTATGTGGTTTCTCTTAAGCCTGAAATAGAAATACCACTGTAATAACCCAAAATAATGACTCGTTGTGTAAGATTTTTCAGTCAGTTTCCCATTCCTGGATATTGGCCCTTGTGAATGTTTGTAAATTCCAAAATGTTCAGTGTGTGTTGATTTATGCTGTGGTGACTATAAAATGTGGGGAATCATGAGCCTCCAGGAGAGCTGAGGCTGGTGGCAATTAAGCAAAGAACAAATGCCTGTCTAAAGCAAGAGAGTTTGACAAGGCAAGGAGCCAATCCTTTGTTTTTTAAGTGGGAGAACGGTAACTAGCCTGTCCCTCCTTTGAGTTATGCAATGATTCTTTTTAATCACTATTGACCTATTCCAAAAGGAGCAGATTAAAATAAATAAATAAATGTAACAAATTCATAAGAAAAGAACAATTGAATATTTAAATAATGGGTAAGTACATGAACAACCAGTTCATCAAAAATACTTATACGCAATAAAGTATGCCCCATCCTATCTGCACTTGAGAAATGCTCATTAACATGTCCATAAATTCCTATATTATAACTATCAAATCTGTAATGATTAGAAAGTGTTGACAGGTATAAAATACCAGACACCACTACATGGTGTTGGTTAGTGGTGGAAGCAGCAGGATTTTATTAGAGGATAGGATGTCAGAATAACGGGGTAATAGTGGGAGGGCAGTAATGGTGAATAGAGCGATCCTTGGCACCGCCCTGCATAGTAAGTAATTTTAGAATGGATGTAGTCACAGAGGAGGGGCAATATCTATGTATTAATTATACCAAATGGCTAGATGATGGAATTTGGAGTCAGTGTAGCTTAAAAGATACTCATCATATAATTAATTAATTAATTAACCCAACCAATATCTATTGAGAGTTTCCCATGTGCCAGCTATTAATAGGTGCAACAAAACTCAAATTGTTTTGAACCTTTCCTTATAAAGATTAGAGTTGCACAGTGATCTATTTTACAGAGTTCTTGGTGCACAGCATTCTAAATGAATGGATAAATGAATGATTAACATTTATTGTGTACCTATTGTTTCCAAAGGAAAAACAACTGAAGCTCAGAAAGACCAACTAACAGGCCAGGCTACACTGCCAGCAAAGGATAGAGCCAGATTAGATCTCCATCTGGCTTCAAAGACCCTATATTGAGTACTCCACCATATTGACTGCCTCATTAAAAAATTATATGAAATCACTAAAACATGCAAAAATATAAATTCTGTATTTTATGTATGATAATTTAAATATAAGTAAGAAAGTGAAAATGACAGAAGTTAGTTGAACAGTTATTAAATTCACAGTAAAATTGTGCATTAACACTTTATAGGTGGTTTAAACTGTAATGTTCCAGAGGTACTGTCGTGTCCACTTTTGTCTCAAATCCTCATAGCTATTTTGGAAGATTTTAAGACAAAGCAGCATTATCAAATTTCTCAAGCAACTGCCTAACAAGATTAAGGAAAATGTTAATAACAAGTCATATTACCTCAACCTGTTGAAAAATTGATAGAAAGTTATAGGCACAGCTGGCCATACACATTGGAGAATAATGGCATGATGACATTTGGACAACTATTAGTCAAATAAGCACCTGATGACAGAGACAACAGATTGTCCTTTACATACTGGAAAAGTCTAGGTGGGCCCCATACTCTTTCAGAGGTACTGAGCTGAAATCTGCACATAAATATATATCATACAGTGAACATTATTAAGCAGCATTTAAACATTTCCATATAACATAACAAAACTCCCAAGAGCCGAGATGATTTTGCTCAAGGTCATATATGCCAGTCAGTGCTAAAACTGGGTTCTGAGCAGAATCTTCAGATTCCATTCAGGATTCTTGTAGCAGTAGCATATGCTTTCTCTGTAAGAAAAAAAATACATACATATAGATGAAATATATATATTTATTTATATTTTATATTTTTTATTTAAATGAGAATGAGTATCCCTTATACATTGAAAATACACTATGATGAATATGGCCTGCAGAATAAAGAAGATTATAAATGATTTTTAATGTCCAAAAGCATTTGGATCTATTAAAAAGATTCCTTAACACAAGAATACATGATTAATTCATAACCGGAAAATATAGATTTTCGACTTTAAAGATTCACACCACATATTCACTCTCTAAACCAGTGATTCTTAACATTTTAGGGACATAGACTCTTTTAGAATTGGATGAAAGCTCTGGAAATCTTTCCAAGAGAAGTGCACTTATAGAAAAAATTTAACATATATCAGAAGGTTCACGGACTCCCCCAAAACCCATCCATGAAACCAAAGATGTTAAGAACTCAATCTCAGTTAATGGCAAAATGATTATCTGAGAAAATGAGACTCCTTAGTCAAGTAGTTAGGGAATGATTACTTTTATTAA
The DNA here is from genome assembly GCF_029215605.1 of Mirounga angustirostris. Taxonomy (NCBI): domain Eukaryota; kingdom Metazoa; phylum Chordata; class Mammalia; order Carnivora; family Phocidae; genus Mirounga; species Mirounga angustirostris. Next base: position 169,087,877 of record NW_026991711.1, read on the forward strand.
CATTTATTGATGATATAAAAACAGATAAAAATATGGGCGCCTGGGTGGCTCAGTCATTAAGCGTCTGCCTTCAGCTCAGGTCATGGTCCCAGGGTCCTGGGATTGAGCCCCGCATCGGGCTCCCTGCTCCACAGGAAGCCTGCTTCTCCCTCTCCCACTCCCCCTGCTTGTGTTCCCTCTCTCACTGTGTCTCTGTCAAATAAATAAATAAAATCTTAAAAAAAAAAAACAGATAAAAATAATTGCTCCCTACATGGAATACTTAGGATTTATGTAAGATGTGTGTACATGGGAGAAATGAGAGGCTTGTCACAGAGAAAGCAAATGAGGATTTGAAAAATAATCCCAACAGAACAAATTAATACTCGTTTCTGAATGGAGATTGTTTTAAGAGGAATATTGATGGATACTTTGATAATCAAGTCTCTTGGGTGTTGAGATTTCATTCCCCCTCACCAAATGGTTTGATTTCCAACAGCTTATGATGCTATAACAGCTTATAACAGTTTTCAAGGAGATGAGATTACAGAGGTTTCCAGATGTAAGTACACTCTGTTCCTAACTATAGCTTGACTCTGACCACTAAGTTGGATTAAATCCCATTGAAAATTTAAAATATATTTTACTTCCCCAAAATAAGGCTATGACCTAATAGTTACCAAATCACTAGATTCTCCTTTCTTCTTTTCCTTTGGAACATACTATGGCCCTGCTTGACCTTCTCAATCTTATAAATCTCATGGTAAGAAATAAAATAAAGGGGCTTGATGCTAATAAGCAGTGTCTTTTGAGTGTCTAAATAAAGAAGCATTTTCTGATCATTGTAGATGTCCAGTGATGAGGTAGCTCCATTGAGAAGTAATGAGCTCTTTGTCACTAGACTGGATTCAATGGGGGCCATTGTACAGGGGCCTCAAAAAGTGGATGGTTTGTATGATTTCCTTTCATACCTGAGTCTTTGATTCTAGGTCAAGGCCAAGGAGTGTGCAGAGGTCAGAAGCCAGAATTCCAGAAGTCAGAATTAGTAAAGGTTTAAAGGAGTGCAGTAGGGGAGATTGGGTGGCTCAGTTGGTTAAGAGTCCAACTCTTGGTTTCGGCTCAGGTCATGATCTCATGGGTCGTGGGATCGAGCCCTGCACTGGGCTTCGTGCTCAGTGGGGAGTCTGCTTGAGGATTCTCTCCCTCTGCCCCTACCCCTACTCGCCCTCACTCACTCTGTCTCTAAAATGAATAAATAAAATTTAAAAAATAAAATAAAGGAGTGCAGTAGTCTCCATTATCAGACAGAGAACCCAGGTAGAACTTGTTGGTAGAAAAAAAGGGATGGGTAAAGACGGTGGTAGTTGTGGTGGTGCCCGTGGTGGTGGTAGAGGATGACAGTAGTAACATTTTCATTATATGTGATGGTTTATAAAGCACCTTCACATTTATTACCTTGTTTATATGAGGGGAAATGAACCAGCCCAGGAATAGCCCCCAGCAAAGGGCACGCTTAAATCCATTTTCTCAAGTATGGAAAAGTGAAGGAACTGAAGTCACTGATGAATTCTGACAAGCATACCAAGAGGAGTTGCATGTCCTATGTGCTTGAATCAGAGTTGCGTTCTGTGTTTACTGTCCTTTACACAGGTATGACAATTGCAGTTCTTCATACTTGTTCATCTGGGTTGAGAGTTTCTCCAGATTACTCTAACTTTCACAAATGTCTTCTATTAAATGTATTTTTAGGTTTTGTTTCCTCTGTATTTGGCTTCACTTAATATCTGATTTCATCTGCTTCCTGTCATTCTGTTAAAAATGTTTTACAATGCATTTGTGGGTTTTGTCATATATGTATTGTGTATATAAATATATATAGACGTATTTATATTTCTATCAAAAATGTGAATATAGGAATATAGAAAGAGGTAGGTATAAATATAAATGACATGGATGGATAGATACACAGATGTGATCCAGATGCAGATATAGAAACAGATATAGGCATACTTATAGATTCTGCCATTTCATCAGATGGGATTTGGGAGAGGAGGGAAAAATGTGTTCAGTTCATCATCACATTCCATTACACCACTTTCTCCCTTCTCTCCTTTGATGTTTTCTTTTGTTGGGTGTTGCATTTATTTTTAAATGCAGCTTAAATACAATTTTCGCATTATGACATAATTTTATTTCACAACAGCTTTCATTGTTTTATTGCCTTAATCATAGAATGTAATTGTGACTTTTTCAAGTTTGCAATTTTCTTCAGAATTAAAAAGTATTGTTAAATGAAGGAAGTATTAGAAATGTCAATGTTCAAAGGCTTGCAGATCTGCAGGTTTTGTTTTAAACAATTCTCTTGTCACTGTTGCTGTGACTACTAAACTTAGGGATAATTGGTTTAATTTTAAGTCCAGCACAGCTCTTCCTCACACTCTTTCTCTTTAGTACAAATTTAATAGACACAACTGCAAGGCGTTATAGAAAAGACATGTTTTAGAAAAAACTCATTTTGTCTCTAGGTTATGTAACCTACAAGCACAAAAATAGAAAAATTAAACAGTTCAAGCAAAAGGCACTTCTGTCTGTTTTCTATGTATCTCAGGTGAAATATTCTATCCTTTTTATTCAATTTAATATGTAACATGTACAGATATAATGATTTCTAATTTATTAGCATGAATAACACTAATAATGTCAGTTTGCATTAGGAACAATTCCATGAAAACAAGAAACAAAGTCAATGATACTGTAGAATTCTCTCTAGTCTGTGGGTGGAGAAAACCTAATTCATGGTAAATTATATTGATAATTGATAGCTTTAGGAATGATTATATAATTTTTCTCCAAACTGGGGCACTTTGGAGAGAAAAAAAGAGACACTATCATAATTATACCAGTTGAACAGACATAAACTGAAAATCTCCTGGTAAAAATGAAACATTGGTTACCATTGGTAGGGTCATACTTTCAGGTTCACTGCATCAAATTTAATCCACATAGGGACTTACCATCACAGATCACTTGGTGATCAATGCAGATTAGCTCTTTCAAGAAGATAGGAATATATGCATAAGAGGATCTATCAAAGGAAAGTCATATTGTGTTCTCTTTTGAATCATGAGAAAGGTTGAAATAATTCAATAATAACCAAAACCAAATCATCAAATTATTCACGTGATGCTAGCGGTATACCTATATAATTGAACTTTTTAAAAGAGTCTTACTATGGGGATGCCTGAGGGTCTCAGTCGGTTGGGCATCTGCCTTCAGCTCAGTTCATGACCCCAGGGTCCTGGGATCGAGTCCCGCATTGGACTCCTTGCTCAGCAAGGAGCCTGTTTCTCCCTCTGCCTGCAGCTCCCCCTGCTTGTGTGCTCTCTCTCTTTCACTGACAAATAAATAAATAAAATCTTTAAAAAAAAAAAAGATCCTAACTATGAAATGTAGCATAAAAGTAATGTATTTCATAAATATGTAGAGTTTAAGGGAAAAAAATTGTCACATATCCAACACTACCATAAAGAATAGGACATTTCCACTTTCTGTAAAGTCTCCTGGATTCCCTTCCCTAACCATACACTCCCTACCTCACACAAGACACTGCTGTCTTGAACTTTGTTTTAATCTTTCCTGGGCTTTATTTTACCACGAGCTTTTTTTTTTTTTTTTTGGTCACTTTACCACCACACTGCAGTGTTCTAGATTTGCGGCCAATGTAGATCAGTCTCGTGGATGCTGCTAACTTCCCTCCGTTCAACTTTTTTTTTTGCTTTTTTTTTTTATTAACATATAATGTATTATTTGCTTCAGGGGTATAGGTCTGTGATTCATCAGTCTTACACAATTCACAGCACTCACCATAGCACATACCCTCCCCAATGTCTATCACCCGGCCACCCCATCTCTTCCACCCCCACCACTCCAGCAACCCTCAGTTTGTTTCCTGAGATTAAGAGTTTCTTATACTTTGTCTCCCTCTCTGGTTTCATCCTGTTTCATTTTTCCCTCCCTTCCCCTATGATCCTCTGTCTTATTTCTCAAATTCCTCATATCAGTGAGATCATATGATACTTGTCTTTCTCTGATTGACTTATTTCACTTAGCATAATTATACCCTCTAGTTCCATCTCTGTCATTGTGAATGGCAAGATTTCATTTTTGATGGCTGCATAATATTCCATTGTATATATATACCACATCTTCTTTTTTTTTTTTTTAAGATTTTATTTATTTATTTGACAGAGAGAGACACAGAGAGGGAACACAAGCAGGGGGAGTGGGAGAGGGAGAAGCAGGCTTCCTGCCGAGCAGGGAACCCGATGCAGGGCTCGATCCCAGGACCCTAGGATCATGACCTGAGCTGAAGGCAGGCGCTTAACAACTGAGCCACCCAGGCGCCCCTATACCACATCTTCTTTATCCATTCATCTGTTGATGGACATCTAGGCTCTTTCTATAGTTTGGCTATTGTGGATATTGCTGCTATAAACATTGGGGTGCACATGCCCTTCAGAACACTACATTTGTATCTTTGGGGTAAATACCCGGTAGTGCAATTGCTGGGTCATAGTGTAGCTCTATTTTCAACTTTTTGAGGAACCTCCATACTGTTTTCCAGAGTGGCTGCACCAGCTTGCATTCCCACCAACAGTGTAGGAGGGTTCCCCTTTCTCTGCATCCTTGCCAACATCTGTTGTTTCCTGACTTGTTAATTTTAGCCATTCTGACTGGTGTGAGGTGGTATCTCATTGAGGTTTTGATTTGGATTTCCCTGACACTGAGTGATGTTGAGCACACAGATGTTGAGTGATGTGTCTGTTGTCCATTTGGATGTCTTCTTTGCAGAAATGTCTGTTCATGTCTTCTGCCCATTTCTTGATTGGATTATTTGTTCTTTGGGTATTGAGTTTGAAAAGTCTTTTATAGATTTTGGATACTAGCCCTTTATCTGATATGTCATTTACAAATATCTTCTCCCATTCTGTCAGTTGTCTTTTGGTTTTGTTGACTGTTTCCTTTGCTGTGCAAAAGCTTTTTATCCTGATGAAGTCCCAATAGTTCATTTTTGCCCTTGCTTCCCCTGCCTTTGGCGATGTTTCTAGGAAGAAGTTGCTGCAGCTGAGGTCGAAGAGGTTGCTGACTGTGTTCTCCTCTAGGATTTTGATGGATTCCTGTCTCACATTTAGGTCTTTCATCCATTTTGAGTCTATTTTTGTGTGTGGTGTAAGGAAATGGTCCAGTTTCATTCTTCTGCATATGGCTGTCCAATTTTCCCAACACCATTTGTTGAAGAGACTGTCTTTTTTCCTTTGGATATTCTTTCCTGCTTTGTCGAAGATGAGTTGGCCATAGAGTTGAGGGTCCATTTCTGGGCTCTCTATTCTGTTCCATTGATCTATGTGTCTGTTTTTGTGCCAGTACCATACTGTCTTGATGATTACAGCTTTGTAAAAGAGCTTGGAGTCCGGAATTGTGATGACACCAGCTTTGCTTTTCTTTTTCAACATTCCTCTGATGTCTTTTTTGGTTCCATAAAAATTTTAGGATTATTTGTCCCATTTCTGTGGAAAAAAGTTGATGGTATTTTTATAGGGATTGAATTAAATGTGTAGATTGCTCTAAGTAGCATAGACATTTTCACAATATTTGTTCTTCCAATCCATGAGCATGGAACGTTTTTCCATAATTTGTGTCTTCCTCAATTTCTTTCATGAGTATTCTATAGTTTTCTGAGTACAGATTCTTTGCCTCTTTGGTTAGATTTATTCCTAGGTATCTTATGGTTTGGGGTACAGTTGTAAATGGGATCACCTCCTTAATTTCTCTTTCTTCTGTCTTGTTGTTGGTGGATATAAATGCAACTGATTTCTGTGCATTGATTTTACATCCTGACACTTTACTGAATTCCTATATGAGTTCTAGCAGTTTTGGGTGGAGTCTTTTGGGTTTTCCACATAAAGTATCATATCATCTGCAAAGAGTGAGAGTTTGACTTCTTCTTTGCTGAGTCAGATACCTTTTATTTCTTTTTGTTGTCTGATTGCTGAGGCTAGGATTTCTAGTACTATGTTGAATAGCAGTGGTGATAGTGAACATCCCTGCTGTGTTCCTGACCTTAGGGGAAAAGCTCTCAGTTTTTCCCCATTGAGAATGATATTCGCTGTGGGTTTTTCATAGATGGCTTTTATGATATTGAGGAATGTACCCTCTATCCTTACACTGTGAAGAGTTTATTTTTTCTTTTTTTTTTTTATTATGTTATGTTAGTCACCATACATTACATCATTAGTTTTTGATGTAGTGTTCCATGATTCATTGTTTGCGTATAACACCCAGTGCTCCATTCAATACGTGCCCTCTTTAATATCTATCACCAGGCTAACCCAACCCTCACCCCCCTTCCCTCTAGAACCCTCAGTTTGTTGAAGTGTTTTAATCAAGAAAGGGTACTATCCTTTGTCAAATGCTTTTTCTGCATCTATTGAGAGGATCATTTGGTTCTTGTTCTTTCTTTTATTAATGTATTGTATCACATTGATTGATTTGCAGATGTTGAACCAACCTTGCAGCCCAGGAATAAATCCCACTTGGTCGTGGTGAATAATTCTTTTAATGATGTGTCGGATCCTATTGGCTAGTATTTTGGTGAGAATTTTTGCATCCATGTTCATCAGGGATATTGGTCTGTAATTCTCCTTTTTGATGGCGTCTTTGTCTGGTTTGGGGATCAAGGTAATGCTGGCCTCATAAAATGAGTTTGGAAGTTTTCCTTCCATTTCTGTTTTCTGGAACAGTTTCAGAAGAATAGGTATTTATTCTTCTTTAAATGTTGGGAAGAATTCCCGGGGGAAGCCATCTGGCCCTGGGCTCTTGTGTGTGGGGAGATTTTTGATGACTGCTTCAATTTCCTTACTGGTTATGGGTCTGTTCAGGTTTTCTATTTCTTCCTGGTTCAGTTTTGGTAGTTTACATGTCTCTAGGAATGCATCCATTTCTTCCAGATTATCTAATTTGCTGGCATAGAGTTGCTCATAATATGTTCTTATAATTGTTAGTATTTCTTTGCTGTTGGTTGTGATCTCTCCTCTTTCATTCATGATTTTATTTGGGTCCTTTCTCTTTTCTTCTTGATAAGTCTGGCCAGGAGTTTATCAATCTTGTTAATGCTTTCAAAGAACCAGGTCCTAGTTTCGTTGATCTGTCCTACTGTTCTTTTGGTTTCTATTTCATTGATTTCTGCTCTGATCTTTATTGTTTCTCTTCTGCTGCTGGGTTTAGGCTTTATTTGCTGTTCTTTCTCCAGCTCCTTTAGGTGTAGGGTTAGGTTGTGTACTTGAGACCTTTCTTGTTTCTTGAGAAAGGCTTGTATTGCTATATAGTTTCCTCTTAGGACTGCCTTTGCTGCATCCCAAAGCTTTTGAACAGTTGTGTTTGCATTTTCATTGGTTTCCATTAATTTTTAAATTCTTCTTTAATTTCCTGGTTGACCCATTCATTCTTTAGTAGGATGCTCTTTAGCCTCCATGTATTTGAGTTCTTTCTGACTTTCCTCTTGTGATTGAGTTCTAGTTTCAAAGCATTATGGTCTGAAAATATGCAGGGAATGATCCCAATATTTTGGTACTGGTTGAGACCTCGTTTGTGACCCAGGATGTGATCTATTCTGGAGAATGTTCCACGGGCACTAGAGAAGAATGTGTATTCTGTTGCTTTGGGGTGGAATGTTCTGAATATATCTGTAAAGTCCATCTGGTCCAGTGTGTCATTTAAAGCCTTTATTTCCTTGTTGATCTTTTGCTTAGATGATCTGTCCATTTCAGTGAGGGAGGTGTTAAAGTCCCCTACTATTATTGTATTATTGTCAATGTGTTTCTTTGATTTTGTTATTAGTTGGCTTATATAGTTAACTCCTCCCATGTTAGGGGCATAGATATTTAAAATTGTTATATCTTCTTCTTGGATAGACCCTTTAAGTATGATATAGTGTCCTTCCTCATGTCTTATTATAGTCTTTGGTTTAAAATCTAGTTTGTCTGATATAAGGATTGCCACCCAGCTTTCTTTTGATGTCCATTGGCATGGTAAAAGTTTTTCCACCCCCTCACTTTAAATCTGGAGGTGTCTTTGGGCCTAAGATGGGTCTCTTGCAGACAGCATATCGATGGGTCTTGTTTTTTTTTTTATCCAATCTGATACCCTGTGTCTTTTGGTTGGGGCATTTAGCCCATTTACATTCAGGGTAACTATTGAAAGATATGAATTTAGTGCCATTGTATTACCTGTAAGGTGACTGTTACTGTATATTGTCTCTGTTCCTTTCTGGTCTATGTTACTTTTAGGCTCTCTCTTTGCTTAGAGGACCCCTTTCAATATTTCTTGTAGGGCTGGTTTGGTGTTCACAAATTCTTTTAGTTCTTGTTTGTCCTGGAAGTTTTTTAAATCTCTCCTATTTTCAATGACAGCCTAGCTGGATATAGTATTCTTGGCTGCAGATTTTTCTCATTTAGTGCCCTGAATATATCATGCCAGTCCTTTCTGGCCTGCCAGGTCTCTGTGGATAGGTCTGTTGCCAATCTAATGTTTCTACCTTTGTACGTTACAGACCTCTTGTCCCAAGCTGCTTTCAGGATTTTCTCTTTGTCTCTGAGACTTGTAAGTTTTACTATTAGATGTCGGGGTGTTGACCTATCCTTATTGATTTTGAGGGGGCTTCTCTCTGCCTCCTGGTTTTTGATGCCTGTTTCCTTCCTCAAATTAGGGAAGTTCTCCACTATAATTTGCTCCAATATACCTTCTGCCCCTCTCTCTTTCTTCTTCATCTGGGATCCCAATTATTCTACTATTGTTTCATCTTATGGTATTACTTATCTCTCAGATTCTCCCCTTGTGATCCAGTAGCTGTTTATCTCTCTTTTTCTCAGCTCCTTTATTCTCCATCATTTGGTCTTCTATATCACTAATTCTCTCTTCTGCCTCATTTATCCTAGCAGTTAGAGCCTCCATTTTTTATTGCACCTCATTAATAACCTTTTTTATTTCAACTTGGTTAGATTTTAGTTCTTTTATTTCTCCAGAAAGGGATTCTCTAGTATCTCCTATGCTTTTTCAAGCCCAGCTAGTATCTTTGTAATCATCATTCTGAACTCTGGTTCTGACATCTTACTAATGTCGGTATTGATTAGGTCCCTGGCAGTCAGTACTGCCTCTTGTTCTTTTTTTTGAGGTGAGTTTTTCTGTTTCATCATTTTGTCCAGAGAAGAATAGATGAATGAGAGAATAAAATGCTAAAAGGATACCAATGACCCCAGAAAAATATACACAGAACAAATCAGCAGAGACCGAAACCAGGGGCATAAGAAAGGGAAAAAAGAAAAAGAATATGATCAGGATGGTGAATAGAACAGAGCCACACACTTGATTTTGGGTATATTTTGGTTTGTTAGAAGAAACTGCCTCCCGAAATTTTAAAGAAAAAACATATATCTATACAAAAATAAGGGTAAATACGATGAAGGTATAGAATATGACTGTAAAGATGAAAATTTTAAAAGATTTTTAGAAAGGAATTGATAAGATGCTGGTTGAAAAAGGGAAGAAAAAAATTTTTTTTAAATGAGAGAATGTCATCAGGTGGGAGACTAAAACAAAGCCATACACTAGATTTAGGTTATATTTTAGTCTGTTAGAAGAAACTGTATCCCAAAATTTTAAAGAAAGAAAAACTTATATATATACAAAAAATAAGCTTAAATACAATGAAGGGATAGAATAGACTGTAAAAATGAAAATTAAAAAACATTTTAAAAAAGGAATTGGTAAGATGTTGGTTGAAAAAGGAAAGAAGGAAAGTTAAAAAAATAGGAAAAGAAAAAATAAAGAAAATTTTTAAAAATTAACTTTGAAAGACTAAAGAATCATGGTAAAAAAGCCATGAATTCTATGTGTAGTATTCCCCTAGCGCTGGAGTTCTGCCGTTCTCATTGATTAGGTAAACTTGGTCTTGGCTGGATGTTCTTGCTCATCTTCTGGGGGAGGGGCCTGTCACAGTGGTTCTCAGATATCTTTGCCGGAGGCAGAATTGTCCCGCCCTTGCTGGGTCCAGGCTAAGTAATCTGCTCGGGTTTGCTCTCGGGAGCTTTTGTTCCCTGCAAGCTTTCCATACAGCTTTGGAGGACAAGAGTGAAAATGGCAGCCTCCCAATCTCCACCCCAGAGGAGCCGAGAACTCAGGGCCCCACTCCTCAGTGCACCCCCAGAGAGAAGCAGTGAATCACTCCTGTCTCCCCAGTCTCTGGCTGCACTCCGTGCTCACCCTGCCTGTGACCGAGTGTTTCTATCTCCGGCACACAACCCCCTTTGGAGTCTCCAAACCCAGCAGATCCCTGCAGTGTGCTCCCGAGCTGCTCCTCCTGGGGGAGGAAGGGGAGTCTCCCTGGATCTGCCACTTGTTGGGTCCCTGCTGGAGGAACAGTGGCCCGACTGTGCCGTGGATCACAGTTTATGGCAACCCCAAGCTCAGAGCCCATGCCTCGGCTCCATCTCTGCAGCCGGCTTCCCCGCTCCAATACCTGGGAGCTCAGCTGCACTCAGGCACCCCCGGTCTTTCTGTGACCCCGAGGTCCTGCGACCACATTGTCCCATGAGGGTTCCACCCCCCGCTTGGCCACTGGAGCAATGTTCCTCAGAGGAGCAGACTTCTAAAAGTTCTCATTTTGTGCTCTGCTGTTCTATCACTTGCTGGTAGCTCACTCCCTCGCCCTGCAGTCTATCTTCCTGAATATTGCCTCAGATTCATTTCTCCACACCTCCTACCTTCCAGAAAGTGGTCACTTTTCTGTTCATAGAATTGCTGCTATTCTTTTCTTTGATCTCCTGTTGAGTTTGTAGGTGTTCAGAATGGTTTGATACGTATCTAGCTGAATTCTTGGGACTCTGCATCTTGCTCCTCCCACCTACCACATGAGCTTTTATCCCTAGGAAATATATTGATTTTTTTTTTTTTTTGCTTTGTTTGCCTAGTTTTAAATTCATTTAAGTTAAATCATGCTATCCTCTTTTTGCTCCACATTAAGTTTGAGTTCATCTTTGCTGATGCTTTTAGCATTAATACATTGATTTTCACTAATGAATGATCTCTGTTTGAATATGCCACAGTTTATATATCCATTCTGTTAAATGGGCGTTTTTATTTTCTCCAAATTTTGCCTATTTTGAGCAATGCCTTCATGAGTATTACCGCATATGGGCCTTGATTCACAGTTTTCTAAATACACCTAGGGGTGGAATTAGTGAGTCATAATTTTACTATATGATGCCAAAGCTGTTTCACAGTAATTGCAACAATTACTGGCACCAACACTGTAATAAAAGCTCCTGTTGCTCTTTGTTCTTGTCAGCGCTTGTATTATCCAACATTTTTATTTTTACCAACCCAGTGAATTAAAGTAACAACACTTTATATTTCAACCTAAAGTCTGAAATGTCTTTTCGTGGATCTATTTACCTTTCATTTTCACCTTGGTAAAAGATCCCGTGATGTCTTTTGTTTATTTTTTAATGGAGGATTATTAACTTTTTGATAATTTTAAAAGAGAGTATTGATATTGTCAGTAAGAATCCATTTTCTGTTCTCTGTGTTGCATCATTCCCCACTTGGCTTATTTTTATTTTATTCCTTATACTACATTTTAATGAAGAGAAAATTTTAGTTTGATTCATTAAGATTTTCTTTATGGCTAGCATTTTTTTTTACAACTTTTTAAAGAAATCCATAGGTAATAAATATATTCTTATCTTTTCTTCTAAAAGTGTTAAAGTGTACATTTCATACTGAAGTCTTTAACTAGAACTTATTGTGTGATTGCTATAAGATAGGAAATTATTTTCTTTTGTTTCTTTTCCCACATAGAAAATAATGATCTTAGCATAATATATTACTAGTCCATACTTTATTCTCTCATGTGCAGATAATTCATTTCATTCATTGTTTTGAATTCATTGTATTATCTTAATCATGTGTCAGTTTTCCATACATGCATGAGTGTAATTCTGAGGGGTTGTTTTTTTGTTTGTTTTTTTGTTCCATTCCCCTTCTACCCAGGGTTAAACTACTCTGTTTTAATAGCTAGAACTTTTAATATCACGTAAGCTACTCATGGCTCTGCTCTTCTGTGTGAATTTTATAATTAGATTGTCAGGTTTCTGAAAATCTTTTAATTTATTCTTAAAATTATATTGAGTCCATTGATAAATTTAGACATAATTGAAATTCAGTTCTGAATTGATTAGTCAAAAGTTCTAGTTTTTGAGTCAGTTTAAGTAATTTTAATTTTTTTAGTAATTTGTTAACTTCACTGACATTTTCATGTTTGTTGACATAAAATTTATCATAACATTTTCTTATTAGTTCTCAATTTTGGCAGCATCTGTAGTTATTTTACCTGTTTTTATTCCTAAAATGTGAGAGTTTTTTTCTTTTTAGACTTGCCAGATATTTGTCAATTTTATTAGTCTTTTTTCATGACCCTGTTGAGTCTATTTTATCTTCATTCTCAAATTCACTAATTTCTCTTCTTATTTTTATTTTCTTCTCTTTGAATTTGTTGTATTATTCTTTAGCTTATTGGTTCATTGCTTAGCTTGTAATTTTATGTTTTCTGTTTAAAATTGAGCATTTAGCTATTAATTTCACTCTAAATACTGCCTTAACTACAAACCATAAATTCTGATAAGCTGTATTTTTATTTATTTTGTTAATTTATTTTAAAATAATTTTTAATTTCTTTAATGATTTCCTTTTTGTCCATGGGTTATTTAGTTGTGTGTGTTTCAATTTATAAATTCTAAGTTTTGTTAGGCATCTATTTGTTATTCATTTGTAACTTTATTTTTATTGATTCTTTGGAATTAATTTAGACTTATTTTATGGACTAGAACATTATCAGTTGTCATAAATGTCCCATTTGTGGTTGAAAAGAATGTATAGTCTCCAGATGTTGGGTACAGCATTTTGTATTCAAATATCCATTTTTATTTACTTCTTACTGCTTGATCTGTTGATTACTAAGTTGTGTTTAAATCTCTGATGGCAAATTTGATGGCATTTATACTTGAAGTTCTGACCATTTTTATTTATTTAGCAGTTTAGAAGTGCAACAGGTCTCTGGTGCTATGAACCTTTTATCACTAGCTAGTGACCCAGTTTATTTCTAGTAATACTTTTTACCTTAAGATGGATTTTTCTCTGATACTAATATAGCTGAAACCATTTTATTAGGTTTAGCATTTGCTTGGTATGTCTTTTTTGCCAATCCTTTACTTTCAATTTTTCTACATCTTTGTGTTTTAGGTATGACTTTCATAAAAAACAGGTATTTGAATTTTTTATACCACTTTAACAACCTTTTCCTCTGGAGAATTTAGTACATTTGCACAGATTATGATTGCTGATATAGATTCACTTCCCTTTTTTTTTTTTTTTTTTTGCTTATTTATCACATTTTTTTTCATTATTTCATTGTGTATATGTTCTTGTTTCTATCCATGTCCTCTTTTAGATTGTGTTGGATTTAGTTTTATTTCTATTGATTTGGTTTGGTTTGGTTTAGTTTAGTTTTATTTATTTTCCTTCACTAGCTTGGAAATCATTCTCTTTTTATTTTTTTAAGTTACATATTTAAATGAAGTCTAAAATTAATATCTTTACTTTTCTCTCAAACAGTAAAATATTGTAGATTTTACCCCCAGCTATTGTTTGAGATTTAGTTCTATGTTGTTGTTGTTGTTTTTTAACATTGACAAAAAAAAACATTATTTTTGTTGATTTTCAGGAAAGTTATTTTTAAATTTACCCAAAAGCTTAGCATATTCTCTGCTCACCATTCCTCCTTGCATCTCATACATTCCTCTAAGATCCATCCTTTTGAAGGAGACCTTTCAGAGGTTTCTTTAGTGATGATCAATTAGAAGTAGCTCTCTCAGCTACAATTCACTTAAAAATGTCTTTATTTTGGTCTCATTCTTGAAAGGTACTTTTGTTGGAATTATAGGCTAAGATTTTCTTTCTGTACTTCAAAGTATTATCCCATTCTCTTCTGGCTTAATTGACATTGTTTTATGTATAGGAATATATATAATATAATCTGCCCACCCTCCCCAGTTGCTTTTAATATCTTCTCTTTACTTTTGATATTTTGCAGTTTCATGTAATTGGCATATTACATCTGTTCTGAAAATGTTTCTATTTTCTCTTCCAAGATTATGTCTTTCACATTTTATCCAACCTTTATTTTTATAAATTGAAAAGGTTTATGATAGGTCTTATCAGTTTATCCTCTGGTTTTGACAACTTCTTTCATATTTTTTATTTCTTTGTTTCTTTCAGTCTATATCCTGAATAAGTTTCTGAGATATCTCTTCCATTTCACTTTGTCTCTTCAACTTTGTCTAATCCCACAGTTCTTAACCACGAGTAATTTTGTCCACCGAGGGACATTTGACAATGTCTGGAGGAATTTTTCATTATCACAACCTGATGATTGCTACTAGAATCTCCTGAGTAGACACCAGAAATGCTGATAAGCATCTCATAATGCATAGTGTACCCTTCATAAAATAAGGAATTATCTGGCCCAAATGGTCAATAGTGCTGAAGTTGGAAAAAACGTGATCTAATCTGTGTTTTAATCTATACATTGAGTTTGAAATTTCAAGTGCTACTTTTTATTTGTAGAAGTTTTATTTGATTCTTGTTTTAAAAGTGCCTGGTCAACTTTGATAACCTAATTCTTCATCATACTTATATCATTCATACAATACCCACATTAATCTTTAAATGTATTCAATATACTATAATTCCAATAATTGCTGTCTTTGTGGGTTTGATTCTATACTTTGTTTCTTCTCTTACTCATGGTGGATTTTTTAAATGTATTTTTTATGTGAACTTAACTTCTTGGAACTTTATCAGTAGGAATTCCTTAAGACCTGTGTTAAAAGCAGTGTTATTTAGTGGACCACAATATCATCATCATCTGTGAGCATGTTTGAAATGCACATTTTCAGACCCTCAACAGATCTACTGAATCAGAATCTCTGGAATGAGAACAAAAAACAATCCATTTTTTTCTATATTCCCAAGTGACTCTAATGCACACTCAAGTTTGAAGATTTGAGAAGTACTGATTTAAAGTATTCCTCCAGAAAGGATTTCCTTTCTCAGGCATCTGGAAACACCACCAACCTAAGACCATTTTTAAACTCTTTTTGGTGGTCAAGGAGCACAGAAATAGTGCCCATTCTAGTCCAAAATTATACAAGATTGTGGGATTTTGACTAAGAGTTCTCATAAAAGAATCTTTTTTTTTTTTTTTTTTTTCTGTTTTACCCAGAGCCAAACCTAGTCAGGCAAGCCTACTTCTGTGGGGTAGATCTTTTTCCTATTCATCCACTGAAGGTGACTCCCACCTGGGATCTGGACTTTACATAGAGGTAAATGAACTGACCTCCTGCTCTGCTTGGGCCCAAACATTTAACTCATGGCCCATTGAAAACCCAACACCTCTCCATAGGCGATAGAAACCCTCAGGGTAATTATTCCTATGCTAGCTCGCACCTGTCTCTCTTCTCCACCCAGAATTACACTTTCTTGTAGTTTCTACTATCCAATAGTCTATTATCTCATGTTAGAAACAAAAGCAAAAACAAGATGAAGAAATTAGGGGATATTTTATCCAGTATATTTAGATGTCTAAACCAAAGTAAGTTTGTTTTTACACCTAATCCATCATATTGTCAGAAGCAGAGGACTTCATTTGGTTTTTATAATACTTACCCAAAATATTAGTGTGATCTGAGTAACTGTTAAAATGGCAAGCCATCTAGACCATGTACTAAAAAATAATGCCTACCTCTAGCCTGACAACTGAATGATTTCAGTTGCCCGCAGCTACTGTGGAAATGAGCAAGGGCAGAGGCAGCTGGTCCATTACTTAATGATCTCAGCCAGGCAGAGAATTCAATACAGACTAAGTAATAAATACTGACTCACAAGCACATGCCTTCTAGCAAACGAGCTTCCAATGCACACTAAGACCCACAATAACTACCTAGTCCCACTGGTTTT
Source organism: Mirounga angustirostris (assembly GCF_029215605.1). NCBI lineage: Eukaryota > Metazoa > Chordata > Mammalia > Carnivora > Phocidae > Mirounga > Mirounga angustirostris. The sequence continues at coordinate 169,103,984 of NW_026991711.1, forward strand.
AAATAAGTAGGTATCTTGCACTAGCAAGAGCTTTATATTTTATTGCAAGGCAATAAAAATATTATGTAATTCCCCAGGGGCCAACATAAAATATTCAGTCTTTTAAAACAGTTAATTCCTGTACAGTGTTTTTATATGAGTTTTCAGAATCGGGACTTCTTCTCACATAATAAGTTTAGATATAGTCCTTCAGGGATAGGTATGTATTGCAACTATAACCTTCAATTAACCATCGTATCTAGGTAACAATATTTTCTAAGTCCCCAGGCAAGATAAAGCACAGCTGTTTGAATTAGTGTTCCAATTCTCTCCTTCACTTTCATAAAGGAAGCATTCAATATACATAATGATCTGATAAAATGCAGGGAAAAGTGACAAAGGAAGTCAAGGAAAGGTAGCCAACACTTGAAGTTTTCTCATTGCAGAATGTTAGAGAAAACCATGCTGCGTAATGACATTCTTAGAACATTTTGTAACTTTAACTGGACAGCTCTGTAGTCATTGCAGAGAATATCTTATATAAGAGCAAACCACCTGAAACTGTTAGTATTCAACTATTTTTGACCTTCAGGCTTACAAATTCCATATGATTTAATCTAATATTTCAGGTCAATCTAATCTTCCCAGTTAAAATTGATTCTTGCTTGTCTGAAACTGCGAAGTTATACCATAATTGAATTGAAGCCACTCGTGGCATTATGGAACATAGAAAGGTGATATAACAGACATGCAAATAAGAAAGAAATTTACATATGCCTACTTTTCTTTCAGGACCACCAGTAAAAATTCTCTGTGGTATACCAGTGGTATCAAATTTTGTTTAGATGTTCACTTTTGACTATGCTCTGATACTCTGTGGTCCTTTTCATCCATGCAGTGTTCTTCTGATTCATTTTTCTCCATTTGTGCTGTTTTTCTCTGTGATGTGAATCCATCCTTATCCGTTCTGTCATGTCTCCATTTTTTGCTGCTGCTTCAGATTGTGCTGAGCTATAAGAGGTAAGCTCCATCAAAAGAGGAAAAATTGACTCTTCTTTATGTCCAGGAGGAATCTGTTGTCCAAGGTATTCAATAACCCTGCCCCTAAAAATCAATACTTTCTAAACTACACTTTGAAAGGAATTTATAAGGGAAAAAATTCCCCATAGCCACATCTACACTAGAATGCCTCAAATGCTCTTTCATACACAGTGTGATGTCAGTACTTACTGCTAAGTATCTTCTACCAATATGCACAGTAGAGTCCTTAGCTTTGTAGAGTCCTCAACAACTCCCTCAATTGTCTGTACAGTAATATATACTATAAAACCCCCAGAAAGTGCTAGTATTCAGTGCCATCTTGACTATAGGGTTTCAAGCCTGTTTTCATCTACTAGGTTCATGAGGATTATAATGAAAAGGCAATATTTGAGTTACTCTATGTCCTCATCCCTTAATGCAGAGAGCGACATTTCCAAAAGTTACCTGGTTTTACAATTTACAATTTTACAATGGATCAAATTCATCAGATAATAATCACCTCTCCCTTTAAGATTGTGCTGCCTAGTTAATGGGAATTATTTTCATATTGATCTCAATTCCATTTTCAAACTTTAGGATTTCCTAGGGCTGATAACTGGTGTAATATCAGAGTTTTATTATAACTCGTTTTTGAGAGCAGAAAATCATAATTGCTTCATTCAAAATGCCCTGAGCTTCTTAAGCAAATAAAACCATTTTTTTCTGAAGAAGGCAAGCCAATCTACATGGGAAAACTCACAAAGCACAATTTGGATTTCTCATTCATCTATTGTTAACCTGATTCTCAGTGTCATCTAAAGTTAATGGCAATAAAAAGATCCTCTGCCCCATACATTTGAGTGGGTTAAATTTTGCCCTTGGTAATCCGGTAGGAGCCAGGGTCTATGACATAACGCTACCTCAGCAGTAATCCTGCCATTAAGCAATTAATCCCATTGCTTTATATTGGGAATGTGTCAAAATGTGATGGGCTAAGAATAAATTCACGTTTCTCACCTTGCCCTCCAGACTGCCATATGTTTTCAGAGACAGATGTTCAAGCCTTTTCCAGACACAGATTAGCATATCTGAGATGTTTAATTAAATAAATATTTAATACAAGAAGAGTGTAGATATTTAATCTGTATGTTATGGTACCACAATATTGATAGGTTTGATGCAGAAAGTCATTTGACCCTCTGCAATCTCAAGTCTTTCTATTCCCGTGACCTGCTACCAAATCTTAGCACCAATGCAGTGGATGATAGATTCTCATCATTAGTGTCCATTTTTTATTAATGATAGGTTCTCACCATTAGTGTTCATCTTGTATTCTGCCTTTTCACATAGGTTAACTTTGTACGTAGTAGCAATACATCATATGCTTTGTGAAATTAAGTTCCTACATAAATATATTTCTTTTTGGAATTCTTGATGGCTTCTTCTAAGTTGTGGACAATGAGAAAATGCTTAAAGGGCTAACTCACTTGAATCATTAAATGTGCTTGAGATACTGTGGTACTCAAAGTATGAAGTAATCAACTCTGCCTAAGAGGAAAGAAATTAAGGAAGGCTTCTTGGAGGAGGTATTTTATTCTTAAAAGTGGGAATTTGCCAGATGGAAAAGGGGCTTAACAGCTCCGCAAATGATGGAAACAACATACGAAAATGTGTAAGATGTCATATTTGGGTGACTGTAACCAGTTTGATGTAGTTAGATCATAAAGTACTTGATAGAGGAATAGAAAGGGAGATGAACCAGATAACAAAGGTTGAGTTTCTTTATTCATGTTATTGTTGAGGTGGATGGAGCCTATAATAAATTTTAAATAGGAAAATGATGGGATCATATATCTGTTTTAGAGAATAACATTACATGACATTAATGTCCCATTTTTAAACAATGACTTTCTACATGCCTTCTATTGATCATCTTTTGCCAAGATTTAGATGTACATAAATTAAGACAGTGCAGATACTGAAAAGGAACTGACATAGATTTGGGCATTAGAGAGACCTGGTATTGAATCCTGTGGTCACCTCTTCCCAGCTGTATGATGGTAGAAAAATTATACCTCATTTTAAAAACATTGAAATGAAGATATTCTTTCTAGACCAGAGGTTTGTTATTATAATTAAGAATTACAACTCATAAAAACTAATTGGCATGTAATTGATATTCTTCATATATTAGCCCCTATTTTAACATCGTGGATCAAGGCATTCTTAAGAACATTATGGTTTGAAATGATGGAAAGTGTTTCAATTTGAAAACCTGTGGTTACTAATCAACTTATGGTTATTAGGTAACTCTGAGGTGATGCCTAATATTGTGATGTATTTTTTTTAAACTGGCACAAGTTAAAATACACATTAATTGTTGATGTGTGTATTTCTTTGTGACCTGTTGACCTTCTAGGGAAACTTCATGCTCCTTCCCTTATTTATTTATTTATTTAGCTTGTAAAGATTTCAGTAGGTAGCATATACTTACTAGTTTCTGGGTATCAACTTAAAGTTGTTTCTTCTTTTATTTTTTTTCAAATACATCTTGACATGACAGGATGGAACCAAATTTTTATTTTTCTGAAGAAATGCTCTGTTTTTCATTTATCAATTAAATCATTTCCTCTTTGTCGAACATTTTCAATTGAGACCATGCCTATTTAAGCAGAATTTGATCTGTTATTCATGACAAAGTCAGGAGAAAAAAGACTAACTCAACAAAACCTAATAAGCACTTCCTTTTCTTACTAGCCAAAATGTGCAGAAACAATCGAAACAGAAACAGTACTTCTTTGGAGCATGTGGATGGTCATAAATAACAGATTATTGTTGGAACAAAATCACTCTTGACTCCCTTGATTAACATAAGACTGGTTCTAGAAATTGAATATTTGTTTGCTTCAGGTTAAAATTTTAGGTTTAACAAAAGGTTCATGTTGAAAAATTCCTTTGAAAATTATCTCTCTCTCACATTCAAATCCCAGGTGCCTCTTAACTATGCAAAAATAGAGTCATGAAATTACTTGAGATTCTTCAAAAGAGGAAAACTAAACACAGAAATCTACTTAAAATGTCTAATTCTTCAGTATCCCAATTTGTCTTCAAGGATTCATTTTCCAGAATTCCCACTACCATCAACCATGATAATACTACCTTGGGAAATATGGCTAACCTAAATCAAGATATGGAGAGTAAAAGAACTAAGAGTACATAGTAATTCCCGTGAAGGTCAGCCTATTGTTCATTAATCCCACATCATTCTTTCCTTGACAACCATCCTCAGGAAGCTCCTGTGGTAGCCAGAGCAGCTCTGTTCCTGGAATGTGCCCGGTTTGTTCACCGCTGTAACCGTGGCAACTGGCCAGAGTGGATGAAAGGGCATCACGTGAATATCACCAAGAAAGGCCTTTCAAGGGGCCGCTCCCCCATCGTGGGCAACAAACGGAACCAGAAGCTGCAGTGGAATGCTGCCAAGCTCTTCTACCAATGGGGAGACGTGAGCTTTTGATTTTCTTACATAAAACTTGGGGTGCTTGAGTGAAGTGAAGAAGGTCATGTTTGTGTTTGTTTGGGAGACAATTTATTAAGTGTCTGTTATGTACCAGGCACTGAACAAAACATCTTAGGGGAAAATAAACTTTAATTCATTTAATCTTCCCAATAAATTTATGAAGTTAGACATTATCTCCTCTGTCTCCTTCCTTGGTCCTCTGTCTCCTCCCCCTTTATAAATGTACACATTCCCAGAATTTGTTATAATTTTTTTTCTGCATAACCTCCCCCAGGACTACATTTATTCCTATGTTTTCAACTGTAACCTGTATGCGAGTGGCACAGACTTCTCTATCCATAGCACCATTCAGATTCGAGGCCAACATTGCCAAATGCACTCCAGAGGCATTCACTTAATACCCTGAAACACAATCTGACCAAAGTAAAACTCTTCTTCCCATATAAATACACCTCCATCTGCAAACCTTCCTGAACTCTCTATTTTTATGAATGGTACCACCATTATCTAAGATGGCAGCCTTTGAACATATTCCAACTTCCTTTCCCTTACTGATGCCACCTCTTCCATGCCACCAAGGTCCTGTTAGGTCACATCTTCATTCCTTCTCATCTGGATGACTAAGATAGTTTCCTATTTGGTCTTCTTCCCACAGTCTCCCCTCATCTGACCCATCCTACACACTGTCAATAAAATGATCTCCATATGGCAGAGCCCATTTAAAAGCAGAACATTCATCCTTATCTCCTGGCTTCCAGACTTGCCCCCTCTAATTCATTCTCCAAGCTGCTCTCACAGTGATTAGGCTAAAATGCAAATCAGATGGTGTTTCTTACCCACTTAGAATGCTTCAGTGGCCCTCCTTTTCCCTTGGGATAAAACCCAAATTGCTTATTAGTCTGGCATCACTGCTCTCTCTTAGTATTCAAACCATACCAAGATTATGGATGATGAAATCAAATGAGCTAATATAGCTAAAAGACCATTTATCTCAATCCTTTCTGTCTAAGAGGTATTCAATGATAATAAGTTATTACATTCATTTTTGAAAGGATACATGGTTCGTGCATTTCTACGCAGTTACCACAGAGTCTCTCGAATGAGTAAGGGTTTTCCCCCACTCACACATTACCCTTCATCCTTCTTTAGAATACAAAATGAAGTTCGGCTTCAAGAACTATGGGATCTAGTCCCAGTCTACCTTGCCAGCCTTCCTGCACATGATTTCCTCTCACAAAAGCGTGCTTCAACCATGTGGTTTACTTGTCAGTCTCTGAACACATCAGTGCACTTCCTTGATGGATCTTTTGGAACTCTCCATCTGGAGTATCCGCTCCTCCCCTTCCCCATTAGCCAAAACACCAGTCCTTCAAAATCTACAGCAAAGAGACACTCTATGACTCTCTGACTGAATCGAATCTGTCCATCTTCTGAACTATTTAAAGTGCTTTTTGTCTCTTTTGACATTTAATGTGTTATTCTGATGTGTTGTTGCCTCCCCAGGAGCCTGTAAGCTCCTTGAGGGGAAGAGCAAAAAAAACAGACACCCTGTATTTGAACCCCAGACCACAGCTTGCTTAGCCACCTTGAGCAAGACTGTCAACCTCTCTAATCTTCCCAGTTGCCAAACAGTGATCCTTCTAAATGAAGGTTTAAAATCTACTATGGCACATGAAGCAAAGATACTGACATACTGTAACAATTTATTCAACTCTGTTTTATTTAATACCTAACAAATAACCTCACTTAATAAATATTTGATGAAGAAGAAAAGAACTAACCTATCCTCGAGGCATTTGTTAAGCCTTAGAAGAGACATAGAGCTCTAAATTATTATTTAGACATTTAGTATAACCCCAGACAAGTTCATTTTCTGAGCAAACCCTTTAAGCTTTATGAACTGTGGATTTAACGTAAATTGCTTAGTGTCAACATCCTGGAATGATCAATGCAGATTTTTTTTTCCCCTTTGAATCTCACTATTAAGTTTGTTGGCTCCACTCCAGACTCATAATTGCATGTCTTCTTCTTTAGAGAAGATCTCCAAAATAGTAGCATCAGGACAAGGCTTTTTATTGAGGTAGTAGTTTTTGTTTTTATGTTTTGTTTCATTTGCTTAAAACTTCTCAGGGTAGTGACTGAACTTTTAGGAAGTTGTGATACCTTTTTTACATTTTTTTCTCATTGATAGAGTTTTTGTTACTTGTCTCTTAATTCCAGATTTTAAGGAGACCTTTTTGCTTCCAGATAGCCAAGACATTCAAACAACTTGTGTTTTTATTTGAAGATATATCCTTGTCAGTTTCTAGTAGAAAGTCTAATTTCATGCATGCCCAGAATCCAGCAACTTCTCTAAATATTTGAAAGAAGTAATACAGGAAGGAAGAATAAAATTAGCTGGAATGCACAGAGAAACCAAGCTGTCAAACCCCAAGTTCAGTGCTCATTTTAGCTTTTGACTCTCCTTCCTAAGCACGTGTCTCTTCTTGTCTTGCACACAGTATATAATTGGAAAATAAAAAGAATTAGAAAGAGGTGGCATATTTTGTATCTTTATGGAAAATTCCTTTTGGTAAATCAGACAATAGTGCATGATGATTCAGAACAGACAGCAGGTATTAGTTCTATGTTGATGTTGGATACTCTATCAAAAGAATAGTTAGTATTTCTTACTAGTTCATAGGGTATCATGGAGTGAGGGACAAAGTCTATAAAAAAAGCCATTAATTTTGTACATAATGGCAGATATAAATAAAACTGCTGTACTAGAATTCATGCCAACCTCCAACTCATTAGCATGGCAGTGACATTCTCATAAAATAGCATAATCAGAAGCACTTGCAGGAACTGTGAATTCTTGTTTTTTTTTACTACAACAAAATCCTCCATTAAAAACAATTGCATACTCCCTTATAGGAGACCTATAAAATAAATGACCTTCAAGTAAGTGGAAATATTTTCAGAAAAAAAATTTGTATGAGAACACATAGGTATTGTTTTGTTCCTACAAGTCTTCAAATGACCTTGGAGATAGTGTCAATGCCATCCACCTCTGGGTTTCCACATAGGGAAACGTGGTGGCAACACCACCATGCGCATAGAGGAGGCTTCTGCTGTACGTTTCGGTATCAGTCTCTTGGTTTCATGTGCCCTAGTAGTTTATACATACCTTCCCATTAACAGTTGCTTATGACCTCTATAATGTGAGAGCCTATTTTACAGTCTGACATACTTTGTGCTGTTTCGCTCTTTTTCTCCCCATGGTAGGCGATTGGAGTCCGATTGAATGAGCTGTGCCACGGGGAAAGTGAGAGCCCCGCCAACCTGCTGGGTCTCATTTATGATGAGGAGACCAAGAGAAGACTGAGAAAGGAGGATGAGGAAGAAGACTTTTTAGATGACAGTAAGGAGACTCCCTTTACTACAAGAACCCCTGCTTGTAAGAATCTCTGCTTTAGGAGCACTTAATATTTCTCTTTCCTCTTTCACATTCTTACCACCTTCTCATGTCTCCCCACTGCACCTTTTCCCCTATTCCCTGTGCATGGATGTAACGCATGTGCATAAAGCCACACAAAGAGAGGGCGAGAACCAGAAAGAGAAGACTGTAGACAGAGACAAGGAGTTGCAGGCAATATGGAGCATCCGTTGCCTTGTAGTCTATGACTCTTACTATTATACAAAAATTAGTTTTAGGCTTTTCTGAGAAAATATAGCAGTAAATTACTGACCCAGTAGAGGTTTAACCAGGTTTTACATTTTGTTGTTGCTCTTGGAGATTAAAAAAAAATAGACCAAATAGAATTGAACATGAAATGCTTCCCAGATCATTAAAGTAGTGGATTCCTTAGAATAATTACTAACATGTATTTAACATGAATTTGAAATATTAATTGAGATGGTTAGACTGTGAATGTCTGCTATACTGTACTTATTTGTTAAAATTAGAAGCGAGTTCCACCATAGAAGAGTAGAGACAAAGAGATTCCTGTACATTCCTCTTAAACACCTTTTTGTGCACACATGTGTTCTACACCATACAAGCTTGTTGTGTATGTCTATCACTGCCTTTTATGGGCCATACAATTCCTAAATGGTAATGGAATTAGTAACATTATCTGATGAAGACAGTGAGGCCTCGTCCTCTTGACTTTCCCTAGTGATTTGAAATTCAAATTCCCTGATTATGTTAAAGACTGTTCTTAGTTAAGTGATGCCAAGCCTACTTCATCTTTCTAGCCATGAAATGTAAAAGGATGACTAGGGTGTAACAGTGTACATAATTAAATAACAATCAAAGAAAACTTATTGCCTTTTTTTTCCACTTTTATACCAAGGATTTTTTTTTTGCAATCTTTTTTCATCTTTTTACCCTTTCTCAGCTTTTATCACATCGGAGCCAATTTTCCTGACTTAGCTGTTGACAAAACACCAAATTCTGACATCAGTCTTTCAGCCTACCAGTGAACATTGGCCTCCAAAGATTCCCTCAAGTTCACAAGAGTCTAGACTATCCTAGAATGCTTCTGAATTGTAGAATGGGGAACGGAATTGGGTCTAACCCTTAGGACCACTTGAGGACTATCCAGCAAACACAGAACCTAGTGAAGGCCTATCAGAAGCCATCCCCAACTGCCCTGGATCTCCTAGGGGTCCTTCAGAACAGAGAGGAGCTAAAGCAACATTAGATGGATGCATCCTCACAGGCCAAAATGAACTTTAATCTCCATGAGACCACATAAGTATCTTTTACCGTATGTTATGCCTGGTACTTAGGCTTTTTGATGAGAGCATGTAGGACTCAATTCTTGTTCATTTTGACAGACTATTTCAGATGATAGTTACAGAGTGCCTGGACTAAGACCAAGTTCAGTGTTTACAGGATTAACAAGAAGAATCTGGATGATAACCTCAGGACAGATCCACAAGTTTATACTGAATATTTAGTGTTAGATTATTATTTAAAAACTATTGTACATCCAGACAATTTCTAGAGTTATGTAGTCTCCATTGAATATAAGATTGGAATGTCTGGTTTATTTCCACTTTCTTGTCAGTACATAACTCATCTTGCATTTAAAATATAATTATGCCTCAAGAAAGTATCAGTCTAGAAATTCTAGAGGAGTTTGTCTCTTCAGTTCTTAATAAGAGGCAATGTCCCTATCCACATATTATCTCTGGAGAAAAAATAATGGTTTTCATGAGGAAGTGATAATCAGGTATCTTCAGAAAGAACATAATTTCCACCCACTCTCAGTATAAGCCCTGAGATATATATATATATATCCTATTCAATTAAGAAAGCCTAATACACAGGAAATATTTTAGAAATATGTTTAGGAATGTTGATATGTAATGATATTGTGATTGCTTGATGCCTTGATTCGAAATAGATAAGTATTTTCTTTCTCTTATGAGAGGCAGAACTCAACATTGCTTTGGCCTTCTTTTCTGAACACTGATAAATTTTCGGCAGGATTAGTGATGACATATATCTGAGAACAAACCCTCAGAATTTTAAAAGTCTCTGGTGTCACCTTGGCCATTATCTGTTATTATCTGACTTTAGAGCAAAATCTGGGTCTATGATGGAGGCAGCATTTTACTCATTCAAAGGCTGGTATTCTTCAGAGCAAAGGAGAGCATTTGCCTACTTCTAGCGTAACTATGCTTTAATATGATAGGCTAACTTGTATAAAGTGTATGAAAGAAGTGATCAAGTATGCCTTGTTTATGTTGCAGAAACACTTCTGGGCTAGTGGAAGCAACATCACTGCCCTCAAGATAGATGTCTCTCATAAAACGAGCTGGCAAGAGTTTTGCAGTGCCAAAACTAGTTCACCGCCCTGTACATAGTCTACATCTGATTAAATTAGCAGTGTGAAATCTTGCAAGACTGCTTTCCATTTCTGTCTTTGTTAAAAGGCTTTCTAGCTTAGTGGGCTGTGTTTTTTTACTCTATGAGCCTTAAGGAAAATAATTTAGTCCTTCCTGACTGATATTTTAATACTAAGGAACTCACTATTGAGTTACAAAATGGAGGAAGAGAGGGGTACAAGTAATGCACAGATTATGCTCAAGGGACTAGGTCAATTGAACGTGAATAGGTAACATTCTCATATACAATTTCATTTTGGACATGTGTAGCTTTGTCCATCAAACCGTGCCTCTCTGTATTTTTTATTGGTTTGTTTCTTTATGAAGGAACTCTTTCATTCTGTAGGTACTGTGAACCCCTCTAAATGTGGCTGCCCCTTTGCCTTGAAGATGGCAGCATGCCAACTTCTCCTGGAGATCACTACCTTCCTGCGAGAAACCTTCTCTTGCCTGCCCAGACCACGCACTGAGCCTCTGGTGGTAAGTAAAGCATGGGTGGTAATAATCTGGCTACTCAGAAAGGCCAGACATGTGGCTAGGTTTTGAGTATCCGCAGTTTCCTCAAATGCCCAATGGCCAAATGTATCATATAACTTAGAAAATTCAACCAAGGGATCTTCATATATAAAATCTCTTTTTTCTATTACAAACAATACTAACTCTGAAGTTGACCTGGAAATTACTGAAGATAGCACCATGGGTAAAACATTGGATTGATCACTGTCAGTCATGCTAGGAATGTCTAAGAGCCTTTTGACCAAGAAGAGAGCTTCGGGGTTGCCATCTGGGAGCCACAGAGTCCATGGAAATGGAAATTGTGCTACAAATTGGAGTTGTGAGCAGGCTTGTAAAGGTGAAAACCATCAGATTATATAACTTGTTTGAAAAGAATTATGATCGGTGCTGGCAGAGTTTAAACTATCTAATACAGGCTTGGCTATTTAGCTAACAGGTGTTACATGATCTCTATTTTAATCCAAAGTAGAAGGATGTGTTCCAGAAGGCGGTGGAATTGCAGTCGACAAGTGGCAATTGACAAAAGTAAAAACTTCATGGTGTTCTGAGAAGTGAAACAGGAGACATACATAGGCCCTACTTCCTCAGTATCCTTTGGTCTCTATTTTGAGTGACTCTCTTAGCAATGCTTACTTCCTTGTGAATCTTCTCTCATAAGCCCTTAGGTTCCTTTACTCTGCAAACTATGAGGAGTTTTACCAGCAGCATATTTTAGAAATTACTGACAGAATTTTTTTGTCATAAAAATTTAACAGCTCATAAATCCATATAGAAATGTGCTTCCAATGAATTCTCTCATTTAAGTTATGGGCAAAAAGACTTGCTTAAGAATTTAGCATGTAAACATCTCGAAACATATATTTTTATTCCTGCCGTACTTCGTATGGATGCAAATAGGCAGAAGAAGACCACGCACGCATGCACACGACCACGCACGCATACTCCTGCACCATCAAGGCCTGATTTGTTTAGCAGAGTATACCAACGCTCTGCAAGGACCAGGCGTCTTCACAGAGTGTGTGGGATGGGCACACTTCAGAGCTGATTTTCCTTGGCCCATAGTCCTCTAATAGGCACCAAGTTTCCAGTGGTTCTTTCATTACAGGCACCATCCAGCCAGAGCTGAGAAACCAAATTCTTTTTATTTTCCATTTACACAGGACTTAGACTACTCTACCAGAAAAATTGTTATGCAATCTATGCGCCTCTATTTTCGCCAGTTTTACAGTCCACCAGCTCTCCTGCTTTTTTAACCAGACTGGGCATGAACAAGGTCATACCCCAATCCCTGCGGGGAAACACAAGAATCAGTGCATTATCCCTGAGCACTGCCTCTACCTCTGGTTTTCCAACGTCTGGAAGACCTGTTCTCTCACTCTCTAAAACGTAAAATGGATATTTTCAAGTTGGAAACATTTGTGGGTAAAATGTATGTTTTCAAGAGAAACATACTGGTATTTGGACTGTGAAACTACATTATTTGCTGTCAGAAAGGGAGGTTCCTCCTACTGCTCTTATTCCATTTTCCTATTAATCTGGGCCTTTAATTTTCTGAATGTCACCTTTACTTTTTTATTGAGACTACTCTATAAAATCAAATCAAGGCCAACATATTTGTTTAAAATCAAGTGGGATGAAATATCTGATCTGTAAGACCTCTATCAGTGCTATTTTGTCAACATTCTAATTATACTGAAGCCTTCATAAAAGCATGGTGGCACATCTACTTTTCATTTTTTCAGATTTTTATTTGATCACCGTTCTGATACATTGTGACTTAAAAAAATAAAAGTCTTAAAGTTTTGTTCTCCTTTTCAATTCCATAAAGCTAGAGTTTAATTATCCTTTATTATTACAGTAAATTTCATTTTAAAAAAACAATCAAAACTTTTAAAAATTGCTATAGAACCAACTCGCAGTCTAGTGGAAAACAGCAAGAAATTAAGCTAAAACAGAGCTTTCAGTCATTCAGTCAAGGAGAGGAAAGTGTTCACAACGGCATCACCTTTAACAAGGCCTTAGAGATCCTTCATTCATTACACTGGGATTTTTATTGTCCAGTGTAGGTATGCATTATGTTGGGATATGACCTTTATAAAATAAATGGGAAGCTTTTTCTCATTTTTAATCTAACTTTGCTTAATGGGGAAAAAAAAAACATATACCTTAAGTTATATTCCAACCTCCTATAAACAAACAGTGAGTTTAATAAAACTGTTTTACCAACACAGAAACTGTAAATGCTGCAATTGTTCTTTAAGAAATTGTACTAAACAGTGAGTCTAACAGTTTAAGCATAAATACCATCAATATGAACTATTATGGTTTTAACAAAACACTTCCTGCAAGATTATCTATAGATCTTGAAAACAAATTTTTTTTTAGTTCAGTAACATTTTTAATAAGTAAAAATAATAACTACCTAACGTACAAAATAATAAAAGTATAAGGTAGTAAATCAATCATATTAGAAGCTACAGACATTCTAGAATCTGTGGCTTGAGGATGGAAGAAAATCAGGAACATAAACTTTCTATGAGAGAAAAAGTCTTTTCGACAGAAATTGCCATAAGGCCCTTTCCAAAATGGATGAGATTTTCAGGTGAAATTTCTGTTTGAAAAAGTCCTAGTTATATCCAAAACGTGGAAGAGAAAGCAAAAGAATCGAAAGTACAATAATTTAAAAGTTAATTAGTTTCGGGTACCTGGGTGGCTCAGTCGGTTAAGCATCTGCCTTTGGCTCAGGTCATGATCCCAGAGTCCTGGGATCGAGCCCAGCATTGGGCTCCCTGCTCAGCGGGAAGCCTGCTTCTCCCTCTCCCACTCCCCCTGCTTGTGTTCCCTTTCTCGCTGTGTATCTCTCTGTCAAATAAATAAATACAATCTTTAAAAAAAAAAGTTAATTAGTTTAACCACGGTTGTTTCTTGGATAGAGTTAGGAAATCCCAGGAGGCCACTCACTGGGTTGGTTGGGGGATGGAGGTAAAAGAAAAGGCAAAATGATATCAAAAGGTTTTAAAAGTTGATAAAAAAAATATTTTTATCAACTTAACAATTTTTTTCCCAGATCCCTAGATGCAACTTAAATAATGTGCTTTTTTTTAAAAAAAGAGCTTCTGGTAACATATTTATTCAATGTTTTCATAAACCATACTAATAAATAATGTCTTAAAAAAAGAAAAAGCATTTTTACAAGATTTATAATCTAAAATAACATAATAATCAAATCTTTTTCTAAATATTAACTTCCAAACTTGAAAACAATAAAGAAATAAGAGAGATAATTTTGTTTGTAAAACTGCTGGTCTATTCACATGTTTACCAACTGAATTAGTGAAACCAATAACCAATGGCCAAACAACATAAATTAAAACAAGAAATTCCTATCCAATGGATAGATGAGTCCACAATAATAAAGAAAAAAAAAACTGTAAGGAAGTCTGTTGTCTACATTCATTCATTAGAGAGAGCAACATATTGGATGCTTTGGTGCAAGATTGTGCTAGGGGCTGTACCAAATATGCTGATGGAATTTAACAAATCAGGTTATAAAAAAATATACTGCTGGATTCCAAATGTTCCTAAAGTTAAAAAATCAGAAGCAAAACAAAATTTACATATACCAAGACTAACTGATGAATATTTATTGGAAGTAAGACTATGAACAAAAGGTGGTGTGATAGTTAGAGGAGTGTGGGTGATACATAGATAAATATACTGAAACAGGAGAACCAACACATAAAAAATTATTTCCTGGTGTGAGATATAAGAGCGACCCTGAGAAGGAGGCAGAAGGGCCATGTTTGGCCAAAGAAGGGGCTGGAAAAACCTGAAGAACCTTTCTGGAAGAGGTCACATTTGAATATAGCTTTGAAAGCTGGGATTTTGACAAATGTCTAAAAGAAGACATTGGAAGAGATAACGACTTTTGAGAATCAGAGTTGTTATGTTACTTTTTATCCCAAGTAAGAAATTTATGTGATTAAGTTTGGCTAACAAAATACAAAGTATATTAGGTTTTCTATTATTTTCTAAAAGGGATTAATTTCAGGGAAACAATTGTATTCCTAGAATATTTTTTGAAGTGCTAAATACATTCCATGTAGTTCCTTTATTTTTTGAGATGTGATCTAATTTTCTAGGTACCAAAGTATGACTTCTGTTCTTAATTAAAAGGAAAAGAAGAAACATCATGTAGAGTCTAAAGTTTCATTTATTAGGGGCGCCCAGGTGGCACCGTTGGTTAAGTGTTGGACTCCTGGTTTGGGCTTAGGTCATGGTCTTAGGGTTGTAAGATGGAGCCCCTCATCACTGCACTAAGTGCAGAACCTGCTTGGGATTCTCTCTCCCTCTCCCTCTGCCCCTCCTGCTCGTGTTCTCTCTCTCTATATCCAATAAATAAATCTTTCTTTTAAAAAAGTTTCATTTATTAATAACAATTAAAAGCATAAAATTTCAATCTTGGTACAAAATGGGCTTTTAAAAATATTTTTGTTTTCCATATCTATATGAATCTGAGGACTTACGTCATATTTAGAAAAAAAATGCTCTATAGAAATAAAATTAGCATTTTATATATTTTTCCTTTATCAGGTCCTCCAAAAGTGTTTTACAGATTAACAGTTAAATATGATCTTCTGATTGGACAAATCTGCATTCACAGAATAGGTCAGTTTTCAATTTCATCGACCAAATTCCAACTTTCCCTCCCAAGGCTTACATTAGGGTATGGGCTCACGCTGTTCATAAGCAGACAATCCATGGAACCCCTCTTGTATTTCTGGAAGGGAGTGAGAAATTCTTCCAATGCCTGATCGTATTTTGAGCCTCTGCACCTCACATATGGAACTTCTTAAGTCTGAACTGCCTTTCTCCACTTGTTTGCTAAGCTACCTTTAAATCCTCACTACAAAATTCCAACATCACCTCTTTATTCATTTTCTATTTCTGCAGAAATTTAGCTGTTTAAAACAGCAAAAACATAGTATCTTACAATTCTAGAAATCAGGAGTCTGACAAGAGTTTCACTGGGCTAGAGTCAAGGTGTCAAGAAAGCTGTACTCCTTTCTGGGACACTAGAGAAGACTCTGTTGCCTTGCCTTTTTTCCATCTTCTTGGGTAACCCACATTCCTTGGCTCATGGTCCTTTTTTCCATCTTCAACGCGGAAAAGCTTTCTGCTTTTAAGGATTTGTGTGATTAGGCTGAGCCCACTTAGCTAATCCAGCATAATTTCCCATCTCTGGGTCTTTAAACTAAATCCACATGCACACAATCCCTATTGCAATGTAAGGTAACATATTTACCTATTCCTAGGGTGAGAGCATGGACCTCTTTGGGAAGGCGGCATTATTCTGCCTCCAAGTCTGATTTCTAAGTTCCTATTCTGTCTCTCAGTCATATTCAATGCATGATCATTTAATAAACAGATAAATGCCAAAGATGCAGTTTAAATTGTTAACAAAGAGTTAAAAGGTGAGGAAGATAATTCTAGATTTGAAACAAGGTGTGCTCTTTTCAAAGATAAAACGTAAGAAAAAGGGAAAAACTATGAGTTAGGGAAGATTTTGTTTCATTCAAGAAACATCTTTAATGGACACAATCTGAAATTGGCATTAGAGAAAGAGGAATTTGGCTCTGTGCAAATTCAGTTGGGTGCAATTCAAAATGGAGGGAGGTTTGCCACAAGACCAATGCAGTGCTGAGGAAATGCCAGCATTCACGTACTCCTTCTCGCTGACATTGCAGGACCTGGAGAGCTGCAGACTTCGTTTGGATCCTGAGTTGGACCGGCACAGATATGAGAGGAAGATCAGCTTTGCTGGGGTCCTGGATGAAAATGAAGACTCCAAAGATTCCCTCCACAGTAGTAGCCACACCCTCAAATCAGATGCAGGGGCCGAGGAGAAGAAAGGTATTGAAAAGCAAGAATTCTTTTCATGTTTCAGTGTTTCTCATAGGATATTTGGCCTGGGGTCCACACCACAGAATTGTACACCCAAAGAAGTCCAAAACTGTTGTCTATGTACAGTACTGTGTCCACTTAACGAGGTAGGAAGCCATGCTAGTTAGGAGCTGGATGCGACAGTCTGAGAAGTTTCAGGATGTAATTCCAGCTCAGCAATTCTCCACATCCCACTGATGCCATTGATTACGTGTCAGATGAACCAGTATTTCGTGTGCCAGTAAGAAAGAAAAAATACTCCCCATTCAGCCCATATGCAATACTTTCTTATCATCTAGTCTGTGTTTCATTCTTACTGAAAGAGGACTTTCAGACTTAATTAGATGCAGATTTTTATTATCGATACATATCATTCTTGTACAGCCAAAAAAAAAGGGGGGGGGGAACGTATAAATAGAAGAAACTGGTTAAAGTTTTTCTAAACGATCTTCAATTCTGGGTTCAAATTTCTTAATCACTTTTCAACTCAGCATTGTCAGTGTCCATGTTTTTTTCTCTAGGATAATGTCCTCTGTGTCGTTAGACTGTTAGTACTACGTCATGTCTTAAATGAATCTGTAAAAGAAGGAAAGCTGTTGGTGCTAGGTACGTAAGCCAGCATGCACCTATATGAAGCTAGCCTATCCTCGTACTCACCGCCTGCTTCGAGAACGTTGCCAAACGCATCTGACTTAGCACCTCGCACACTCCCTCACCCAACTACCGTTTGGCTCCTCGGAGCTAAAAGATACTGGCACCATCCTGTACATTTTGTTGCTGGTGCTTTAGATGCTCACATGGACAGAAGCAATAACAAATGTGTCACAACTGCTCCCTGGCACTAGTTATCCTAAGATGGCATCAATTGTAAGACAAATCTCAATTTCAGATGTGTTAAAATGTGAAAAAAACTACATCTTAAAATGGTAAGATACAACAACCAGTTGTATGACCTTGTCCAAGTTGCTTACCTTCTAAGCCACAGTTTTCTCCTCTTTCAAATTAGGTTAATGACAACTACGGCATTGTGATATTGAAAGCTTTCAATGAGACAATGCAAGCCAAGCATAAACACAGTACCTGGTACATAATTCGTATAGAATAAATAATTATTTGTTTATATCATGAGCCTATAGACTAGAACCCATGTGGAAAATTCTAAAGATAAGCTAAAGATTACCAAGTTTTAAGTTGCTTTCGAGGGCTCCTTAAACTGTTAACATCTCTATCTGATTTTGCTAGTTCTTAAATTCCACTGCCCTTCAATATTTTTCTAATGAATTTTGATTAAAAGAACATCAGTACCTTTGTTAAAAGAGTCAAAGATGACTTTATGCATTTATGTATTTTCTGGTATCCTATAGAAAATGACTCAGTTAATGTTGGATAACTGAAGGAATGAATGATTCCAGGAAGGAATAGCCCTAGATAGAGAAAAGATAAAATCTTTAAAATCTTCTAAGGAATGGAGGTACACTGGAAAAGTTTTTTAATATTTTAATGTCAGATTGTTGTCATGACATTTTAAAATGCAAATAATCATTCTATTGTATTGAATTCATGGCGAAACAAGAATTTATTAGCCAAGTCTTAGCAATTTCTGAGCATGAAGAAGTGTCAAGTCAATATTTTTACAACTATTACTTTTTCAGATAATGTTAACTGCACATGATGAAAAACTTGCATTTTTAAATATATCCCAAGGGGATTTATTTATTTATTTTTTTGCCTATTCAAAGTTGTTATGCTAATTATTGCTTAAAGTAGCTGAAGTAAAAATTCCTAATACAGACATGGTTAAACTTGACACAGAGTAAATCCTACACCATTTAAAACAATAAAACATCAGATCAAGTGTTTAGAACACTTTAATTTCATGATTATCATTTATGTAAATTTCCTTTGATGTTCAAAAACACAAATGCTTAGTATTTTTTCACCTTGTAGAACACCTATGCTAATATATGAAAGTTGGTTAATAAATGAACAGAAAGCTGAAAATATAAATAAAGTGAGAACATATTCATAAAATGTCCTTTACTGGTAGCCAAAATCTGGAAGATTCCTCAATATTCCTTAATCCTTTGATAAGTTGATACCAGCTGCTAAAGCCAGGGGGACTCTGCTAAATTAGATTATTAAAATTTTATTTAAAATTTTATACCATCTGTTTGTATAAAAGCTAAAATTGTTGTTCTTGGAATAAACAACCTGAGGACAATTCAGATTCTACCAAGGAAAACAAATGTGAAATAATTCTTAAACTAAAAATATCTGCCTAAAATCCCCAAGCAAGGTCTGCCACATCATTTTACCCACATTCCAAAAACAAACTAAGACTGGTCTTCCAAAATACAGACACCAAGATGTGTCTGATTATTCAACAATCATCTATTGAGCACCTGCTATATGCCAGGCCAGGTTCCCAGAATACAGCAATGAACAGGAAGAAATATTTCCCACATATATTTTAGTTTTTATTAGCTAATAGTTCATGATAGTGAATAACATCAAAGACTAGACTTTCAAGTAAAAACAAATGATATGAAGCAAAACAAATGAAGGTCAGAGAATTGGTAGTGACCTGGATGGGGAGAGAAGGACCCCATAAGTGGCAGTGAGCAGAGACCTAGATGATGTGAGGGAGCCAGGCATGCAGAATGCTGAGGGAGGAGTCTTCCAAGCAGACAAAACAGTGAGAAGTCGGCTCTGATGCAGGAATGAATGTGGAACATTCAAAAAGGGCAAAGAGACCAACGTGGTGGTTACAGAATGACTTGGAAGATCAGCAGGAAATGGGGTCAGATAGGTAGGCAAAGGGCAAATAAATAGGATCTGTAGATATGGTTAGAAATTTAATTCTGTGTAAGTGTGTCTGAGTGTCGTTGGCAGGTTTTGACCAGAAAAGTGATATGTGTATTTATGCTTTATGTATTGAAAAGATGAGTCAAGCTGTGGGAGTGGGAGTAAGCAAGTGCATTGAGGCAGTTACATTAGTCCAGGGAATAAATAATGGGGCTTTCAAAATCCTAGGAAATTTCGAAGCGTGGAGCTAGCAGGACCTGCTAATGGAGACAATGGGTGAGGTGAGAGAAAAGGGAAAAAGATGTTTTATCCAATTTAGATGTATTTGTTTCACTTTCGTATTCATGTTGTCATTGGAGGTAAAGGCTGACACTCAACGCTGTATGAGCTCAACTAATGGTTTTCAGGTACAAAATCAAATCTGAATTCTAACTGCTATGTCCTTTGTAAATAATCAATGCCATAATTCTTAAACACTGATTTTTAGCACTACAGGATATTTCCAATTATCTTTGGCAGTAGAATAGGTTCTCAAAATTGAATTTCTTTCAGGTCACATTACTTTGGGGTTACTTTCCCAAATTTGTATGGTAAAAGGTATCATGAAATCAGGCAAAGAATGCGAGAGAGTGCCTCTGTGTAAAAAAAAAAAAAAAGAAAAAAAAAAGAAAAAAAAACCTCTCTAAACTTTTTTTCTACTTCCCAATCTATCTTGACATGAAATTGTATTAGTAGTCATTAAAAAATGATAATATTCTATTTCAGATGTATTTCAGGTGGGTCATTAAAGCCTCAATTAAACCTAAAAATAATACTGAAAAATGCAGCAGATGAATTTTGTGCTATAATTAAAATGGAGCATGATAGTCAATAGTCTTTGTGGAATTTGGCTGGCTGGGTTGCAAGAATTTCTATCCAGATGTAAAATTCTGTCCAGATGTGTTCGGGGAGGCCTTTGCCAGCTCAGTGGTGATGATTTTAATCTTTTTCAATCACAAGATTAAATCGGAGATTAAGCATTGCACATTACTCAACAGGAATTCTTCTGGGCTCCTTTATATGGCATTGAAAGTATACGTTTAATTACCATCTTGTAGTGCTATACCATTTCTCATGGTCACATACTCACTTTCCTGTGAGTGAGCAACGCAAGACTAAAATGCAATCTTCCTGATTGGAACTTTTAAAAATATTAATATCCATGCCTTAAGTAATTCATAAGAAATCTTGTTCCTGTAAGAAGAAAATCTTACAAAAATAATGGCCCCTTCTTGATAATGACTATGGGAAATAAAGATGCTTTTGGTAAAAAAAAAAAAAGAAAAGAAAAGAAAAGAAAAAAAAGTAGGTTTCAAGTTTAAACGTGTTTCTTTTACCCTTTTATTTTCCTCACTGATGACTGTTTTTTCCAGAACACTAAAGATGAATAATGCATGTTCTTCATGGTACATATAGACTGTAAGGTTGGCTCAGGGTGTTGCACCATTTGGACTCACATCCCACCCAGCCTTTTGCCTGAAAGAAGGATGCTATGACATCACTAGGTGCATTGAAAATGGAACTATTTCACACTCATGTTCACCCAAAGCACACCAGTGAAAACAGATCCTTTAGTGCCATTGCTGAGGAGCTGAGCGGAACCCGCTGCTGACTGTTGGAGAGAGAAGCGCCTCTTGTTTTTATTTCTTAATGAGGTATTCCAAAAGGAAGGGGTTACGTGAAGGGGTTTGCATAACTCACATAACTCTGCAAGTCCCATTTCAAAAGAAAGACAAAAACAAATGGTTTGTGGTTCTGTTGAATCAAGCAATGATGTTATGTGAATGTACTAAGAGTCCGAGATCACGGTGCTATGAGG
Organism: Mirounga angustirostris; assembly: GCF_029215605.1. Taxonomy (NCBI): domain Eukaryota; kingdom Metazoa; phylum Chordata; class Mammalia; order Carnivora; family Phocidae; genus Mirounga; species Mirounga angustirostris. Next base: position 169,125,502 of record NW_026991711.1, read on the forward strand.
GCACACTCATGCTTGTGAACCCTGGGCCAGAGAGAGAGCAGGTTGTTCCCAGCACTGATGAGCTATGTGTGCAAGAAAGAAGCTGCACCAGCCCTTCCTGGTGGACCCAGCCTCCTGCCTGCTTAACAAAGCTGCCCCACTGGGGGGCTGGGGAGAAGCTCCTTGTCCAGACATGCTGCTCATCCCGGCCAACAGAGAGGAGGCTGTTCAGGGACAAGTTGGGGAGAGCTTGGATCTAACACTGGCTGGGGAAAACTAAGGGGGAAAAAGCCCTATTTTATTCTTTCAATACAGTTCCCAGCAGGAAGATCAGGATAGGAGGTTCCCGCCTGCTCCAGATTAAAGGAACCCGCAGTTTCCAGGTGAAGAAGGGGGGTTCCTTGTCCAGCATTCGCCAGGTCGGCAGCTTAAAGAGCAGCAAGTTACCACGGCAGGACTCAGAGTCCGAGGCTGAAGAGCTGCAGCTGTCCCAGAGCAGGGACACTGTCACTGACCTAGGTAACATAGAGGAGTGGGGTGCGCAGGGACGTGGGGGGCAGGAAGACAGGGCCTGAATCCTGAAACAACTGAAGCCCATTTTTCTTACACATCAGGAGATGGAGAACAGAGCCACAGGCTAGACCTCACATTCAGTCTGAAAACCACACCGCCCTTTAGAGCAGGGCAAAATGTAGAAATTCCCATGGGGGCAGCTACCTAAACGTCCTCTGTGTTTTAAAGTCTCTATTTCACAGTCAGAAGAAGAAAACTCTCAGAGTGGAGAGATTTTGAGACCTGGCCGTGACCTTCAGGGACGTCAGTTAATGTCTCAGGGGTTTGTTTTCTCCAACTATTTAGTGGGAATAATTCTATTTCCTCCTCGCCTACTCTGAAGGGATGCTCTAAAGATGGATTAAGGGATGATTATAAAGTATGTTAAGTATCTGAGCATGAGCTCTGTATACAATCAAAGCATTAGAGGTGAAGGTTGTCCCTGTAGGATCCAAAGAGACTCTTGAATCCCAAAATGTGTTAGTCCAATGAGCCTGATGGTCATCTTAGTAGCAAGAAAAAGAGTAAGCAAGTATGCAGATAGGACTCACCAGCTGCTTAGAATTTAGCTATCAGGTAAAAGTTAAAGTATATTTTCTTTGCCACTCAGGCCCTGTATGAGGAGCAAAATAGAAAGATCTCCTTTCTAGGCAAGTTGTTTCAGAAGTCAGTCAGTAAATGTGGATAAATTATCAATCAAGTCTACTGAAATAGAAGCTGAGTATATCTAATCAAAGAGAGGTTAAAATAGGAAGTATTTCTACACCGACCCTCCCTCACTTTTGAAAATAACTAATTTATGCATTAGTTAAGATTCAGCTTATTTTTTAAGGAGACAATAGGGAAAAAAACCCCTGTGACTTCCTTTGTTACAGGCTTGAAGTTGTAAGAATGTCATCAATTAGTTTGGGGAGAAAATATTTCAATTAATTATTTGAATTGGTTAGTTCAGCCTGAACAGTTGAATCAAAATAGGCAGCCCAGGGGCATGGTTTTGTCACAGACATGACCCAGGAAAGCTTTTAGATTTGAGGGCAAAGCTTTCTTGTGTGGTAGATAATGTAGTGAATTCCTGAGAGAGATGTCTGCAGGCTTTTCTGCAGAGAAGAGTTTAGACAAAGAGATTGTCAAGGATTGTCCATGATTGACTACAATTGCTTATAAATTCCCTTAGGTTTTTTGGTTGGATTTTTCTTGTTTGTTTGTTTTGTTTTGTTTTGTTTTGTTGTTTGTTGTTTTTTGTTTTTTGTTTTTTTGAGGCACCATCATTTTTGAGATCAGTCTGACAGCAAAGTGAGGGGGTGCGGAGAGCGTGACACTAGCCGTAGTCACATCAGCAGAGGAGGCAGCAGCATGCTTATGGCCACTGCAGGTTGCTTGGTGTCCCTACTTAACTACACCTGCAAGGTCTGGGCAGTCTGGAGTGGATTTGAGCACACTCAATCAATAACTTGCTCATCTCAGCAATTCAAGGACTTGACTCTGTTTCTTCTCTGCTCCCATGTCTCAAAATAACAGAGATCGTAAATGTCTTTGCAATTGCCTGTTCAGCTGGTGGTGAAGGGAACAGCTCTTGTTAACATTCCTCCACTAAAGTCAGTGCTATGCCCTGTTAACCCACTGGGCCGTGGTAGTCTGCCCTAGGATTCAAAAGCATGGACAACTCTACCATACTAACATGCTCTCCAGGGAGACCGAACAATATAACCTTTCTTGGCATTTTTCTTTTGAAGAAGGGAGTCCTTGGAGTGCAAGTGAGCCCAGCATCGAGCCAGAGGGAATGAGTACTGCTGGCACAGAGGAAAATTACCACAGGAGCATGTCATGGCTGCATGTAAGTAGGAATCTCAGAAAGAGACCTGAGATCAATTTCTTTTGGCATTGAGAAAGATCAATGGAGTAAGGACAAAAGAGTATATGAAAACCATCAATCTAATTTAGCCTCTAAGAAAAACCATAGGCTTCTATTTCAGCTGAACCTCTGAATTCTCACTAAGATTGGTATTCTGTGGGATCGTATTCAGTTTAAGCTTAACGAAAACCAGAGTTTCTTTGTTATGGCTGGCTTGTGGGTCAACATAAGTCAGGGCAGACCCTGAGGGACCAGATCAGTTTGGTGACCAAGACAGCCTAGGTACCACAGACGAAGCACTACCGTCAGCTTTCTACAGGTTACCACAAATGCCAAGAGCAAGATCATGGTGTCAGTCTTGTGTCTGTACACATCTAATTGTAAACCAGAACATGGAGATCCTAAGATGACAAAGGTTACACTTCAAAGGGCTCTTCAGAAATCATGGGCAGGAGGGGATTTCAGGGAAACTTTGGGCATGGATTAGAGTTCAAGGTTCGGGCCGGGCATGAGGAAAGAATGAGAAAGTTAAGGAAGCACAACGTCAGATCCGCAACTAGCAGGGTACTGCCTGCGCTGTTATTGATCTTAGGTATGTTCGGTACCATCTCTTCTGATTGTCATCTGGCTTCCTGGTAGGGTCAGATAAGGGTTGGCTGGTACATAACGCTCCTCAGAGTTTACAGTTCTGTGTCTTCACAACTGGCTAATCCCCAGAACCTAATTTTGAGATTCTCTGAGGCAGCTATTTTTAAAATGAACTCTTTAGTGAAGTCCAACCTACATCTTGAAAAGCATAGAAAACCTACGTGTACAGCTCAATAAATTTGCACAAAGTGACAATCTGTGTAACCACCAGCAGGTCAAGAACATTATCATACCTTAGAAGCCCTATACACGCTGTCTACCAGTCACTACTCTCCCCTAACAGTAACCACCATATCCCTGGTGGGAGATGTTGATAATGAAGGTCACTGTGCATGTGTGGAGGCAGGAGGTGTTTGGGAGCTCTCTGTACACTCTGCTCAATTTTGCTGTAAACCTAAAACTGCTCTAAAACAAAGTCTATTAATTTAAAAAAAAAACAACTATAGAATTATAGAGGCTCCCAATGATGCTATCTCCCTCCAGAGAAGACTCACCTTATACTTTGGCAGACAGTAAAGATCTCCTCAGTCCTATGAAAGACAAAGCTGACTTGATCTGTAGTATTGCTATCCACCTCCCACCCCCACACCCCACCCCCCTCCCAACACAGCCCTCCTGGTATGAAGCATTCCAAGGTTCCCAGTGAAAGTCTGGGGTATGCCCTCAGTCTTGATGGGTCAGAAACTCCAATTTTGCTTCCCCATCACAGTGAAACTGCCAAAATCTCCATTCTGCTTGTCAGCTGGTTTCTGCTTGGCTTCTTGGCTACTCAGTCAACAAACGCCTAGAAGGCAAGTGCCAAGTCTCATTTCTCCAAACCTCCCTTTTCTACTGTCCATTCAATTCTTCCCATTGGCAATTCTGAACTCCAATTTTTATCTTCCAGTTCTCATGAAATTGCCTAAAGCTTTGCCTGCCTCCTTGGCCACTTATGCCTGAAGAAGAAATGTGGCATTTGCTCACACTGTGCTTACTGCAGTCAACGCCCTTTCTCTCCACATCTTGTCTTTCAGGTCCTGACTGCCTTTGTTGAATGCAATCTTATGCATCCAAATATATATATTCAAATATATATATATTAATATAGATGTGTGTATGTTAAACAACACACATTTATTAGCTTACAGTTTCTAGGGGTCAGGAATCCTGGCACAGTTTAGCTAGGTCCTCTGCTTTAGGCTCTCTCACAAGATGGCAATCAAAGTATTGGACAGGACTCGGGTCTTATCTGAAAGCTTGATTGGGAAAGAATTTGCTTCCAAGCTCATGTGATTATTGGTAGAATTTCAGTTACTCAAGAACTGTTAGACTGAGGGCCTCAATTCCTAGCTGGCTATTGGCCAGAGGCCACCCTCATTTCCTTGCTCTGTGAACCTTTCCAACATGGCAATTTTCTTTGTCAAAGCCGATAAAGGAGAGTCTGGTAACAAGAGAAAAGTCAGTGTCTTATGCAGTCTAATCACAGAAGTGATAACTCCTCACCTTTGCTGCATTCTCTTGGTTAGAAGCAAGTCACTAGGCCAGCCCATACTCAACAGGAGGTGGTTTCACAAAGGCATTAATACCAGAAAGTGGGATCACTGGGGATCATCTTCAAAATATATCTACCAAAAAGACATCCCTGAACATAATTTTAAAATTACAGATTTCTAGGTCATCTCCACCCCAGATATTCTACTAAATCAGAATCTTCTAAACTAAAGTCCAGTCATATGGTCATTTGTGTGTTTATTTGGTTTTGGTTGTTGTTGTTAAGCTTTCTTGGTGTTTCTCTTTAGTATCCAGATTTGAGAATAACAAGGGAAACCTTACAGTTCTTATATGTGCCCTGTTTCATACCAGTATGTACAGGAATAGCAGGGATGTTCAGTGAAGCTCAAGAAAGATCTGGATTTCTGCTCAGACAACACCAATTTTTTTTTTAAACTTTGAAGAGTGTGAGATATTGCTATCTGAGTTTGACAGGGGTGTGGAGTTGATTGTTATTGTTGTTTTTCTTCGCCTTAGAGTAAGCAGACCCTCTCATTCCCGAGGAAATGTGTGGCAGCCCTACCTAGTATGTTTGATTGGCTTTGTCCATGTAGACTCACTTTATGTTCTCCATCCAATATCGTACACAGTCTCTTACAGATTAGGTGTTGGGGTGGGAAATGGTTTTATGAAGGACAGACGCATTCAGAAGATTATTCTATGCATATTTGACTAGCCTTGTGGATGTTGGAGAGTTCTTGCCTTTTTAGGAAGGCAACTTCAGAAGTTACAAACTCAAAGGCTTTCATTCCTTATCTTAAAAGAACCATATCCTTTAAAACAACTGAGTTCGGGCGCCTGGGTGGCTCAGATGGTTAAGCATCTGCCTTCGGCTCAGGTCATGATCCCAGGGTCCTGGGATCGAGTCCCACATCGGGCTCCCAGCTCAGCGGGGAGCCTGCTTCTCCCTCTGACCCTCTCCCCTCTCATGCTGTTTCTCTCTCGCTTGCTCTCTACAAAATAAATAAAATCTTTAAAAATAATAATAATAAAATTTAAAAAAAAATAAAACAACTGAGTTCTTGAATCCCACTTGGGAAGTCTAGGTGATGGGAGGATTTGAGCCAGATCAAACCCCAAGAGCTAGAATGGCTCAAAAGCTGGAGAAAAATTAATTTGTAGAGAGAAGAAATGAAGCATTATAGTTGGATTCAGGGTCAGTTGAAGGTTATAGGCCAAGGTAGAAGATGCAGAAGTGTTTTCAATTCCACATGGGTAGGCTGGAGTTAACGACATCCCATGGCAGTCAAAGGCCAGCCAAATCCTTTGGCACAGAATTTCTCACCAGTTGATGCTCTTCTACCTGGCTCTTTCTACAACATAAGAGCTACAAAAGTAATGTGGTTTAAGTTTAGAATCTTTATTTGAAATTATTTGGAAATCATGCACTCCATAGTAATTGGTTTGAGTTTTTCGAGGCCACTTAACCTCTTCTTGTCTCAAAAAGCTCTTTCTATCAAGTGTGAATGGAGAGAGCCAAGAAGCCAAGTACATAAAGCCTTGTAACCCTTTGCTTTCTTGCGGGACTTAATGACCCACTGTGGTTTCAACCCTGATTGCCTGGTTGAGTCTCGGGGATATGTGTGTTCCAGGTCATGATCTTGCTGTGCAATCAGCAGAGCTTCATCTGCACCCACGTCGACTACTGCCACCCTCACTGTTACCTGCACCACAGCCGCTCCTGCGCCCGGCTGGTCAGAGCCATCAAGCTGCTCTACGGAGACACCGTGGACTCCCTCCGGGAGAGCAACAGCAGTAGCTGTGCGGCTCTCCGGGGCAAGAAACAGAAGGAGGTGAGTGCAGGGGCACAGGGTAATATGCCTCTGCTAGGGAAGATGATGTCGCAGCAATCTTTTCTCTGGAAATGCCAATTTCAGGTCATGGCAGGTGTATAAACCAGGTTACAGATCCGTGTGATTTCGAACAAAGATAGAAGGTGAGCAAAGAAAGACAGGTGCTTTGTCTTCATGTCCACGAGCACACATGGAATCTCTTCCCAGATTTCATTTTATTTCTGGGAATGAATATGAATTTGTAGGGGTGGTGGTGATGAGTAGGGTATGGTGGTAGACAGAATAATGTCTCCCCAAGAGGTCGGTATTCTAATTTCTAGAACCTGTGAATAGGTTACCTTAACGTGGCAAGAGGGGGTTTGCCTATGGGAATAAGGGGAAATTATCCTGAATTATCCAGGTGGGTTCATTGTCCTCATACGGGTCCTTATAAGTGAAAAAGGAGGTAAGAGAGTCAGAGTCAGAGAAGGAGATGGGACACAGAAGCAGAGGGTGATGCAGGGCCGTGAGCCGCGGGATGGGGCAGCGCCTAGAAGCTAGAAAAGACGAAGAAATGGATGATTCCCTCGAGCCTCCAGAAGCAACCCAGCCCTGCCAATCCATTTTCGATCTGATCTGGAAAGCCGTAAGATAATACATTTGTGGTGTTTTGCACCACGAAGTTTCCTATTACATTGGTAATAGGAAACTGACATAGTTTATCAGTTCCCTATTAAGGAATGAGTAATAAATGGCCCAACTGTTCACAGATAAATAATAGAGTAATCTAGGTCAAATCAGACAAAAGGAAACTCCTTTAAGAAACTCTTCCACTTTCTAAGCGTTCAGCCGCTCTTTCCTGACAAGTTCACCGAGCAGCTGAGCTGGCAGGAGCTGAAGACAGGAACCAGGGCTGCCGTGCTCCTGCCAGGGGAGCCCCGGGTCACCCACCTGCCCCACAACAGGCGCAATGGCCAAGACGCCTGACCGAGTGCTTCTGGCTGGCCCTGCAGCTGCTCCTCACAAGTGGTTTTACAAAGAGATTTTGATATAATACCTATTCATTTCAGTGAGCATTCATTGTGCACCTGCTGTTGGCACAATATGAGACCAGATATTCTGGGAGAAATAAAAAATAAATAAGTAGTATTAGAGGATCCTTCCCCTAAGGAGTTTGCAAGCCAGGTTTGGTGGGGTGGGGGGGAAGGTGATAAAATTCAAACCAAACAACTGGAGAATATGAGCAGTAATAAAAAATTTACAGTTGAGTCAGGCAGCAATTTGTAATGCTTTAGCACTCACAAAGGAATATTTTTTTTTAATTATAATACAGTTCATTGAAGAAATTTGGGGTAATACAAGAGATCTGAAAGAAAAAAAAAACTGTATTTCATGCATTTCATAAGTGTGCCGTTTGCCTTCCGGGATAGGATCTTTTAGTATTTTTTTCAAAGCATATATGTGAGGCTATAATGCAGGTATATATCACTGACAAAGGGCTTTTTGATTCTTATAAACCTTGTGCAAGAGATACTGTACTACCCACTTTACAAATGAAAAAGTGGAGGCTCAGAAGGGTGGGATTGTCACAGTTCACATCTGTAACATACATAGCTAGACTTTAATTTAGAAAGACGGAATATCAAATCCAGAGCTTTTTAACTAGACTCTATTGTATCTCATGGTTTTCAAACTACACATATTCTGAGGGAAAATCATCGGGGAATAGATCAATGTGGGTAACTTCATGAACTGTCAATGATGTCATAAAAAATATATGTATATATATTCGTGTGTATATATGTATATAGATATGTATATATATTTTTATTTAGGTATGTTCTCCTTCATATAGAAATTCCCTTAGTTTTAGGAGAAAACCATGTATGTTGGAAGTTGCAAAAATATACCAATCTAAATTAATGTTCATTGTTCACCACACATGCTCTGAGATTTCTTACTGCTCCAACTATACCTTCACCTATAATCTGTATATGGCCAAACCCAAACATCCTTCAAGATCCAACTCAAATGCCACCTCTTCCTTGAAACCATTTATGATCTTCCCAGTGTTGTTTTTTTTTTTTTAATTTTCATCTGGTTAGCTTTATTTTTTATTTTATTTTATTATGTTATTCTCAAACAATGATCTTCCCACTGTTAACCACAGGGCATACTATGGTGGATGATTAATGTTATTTTCATTCCCTCCATCCTCTAAATTACAATGGCCTTTTTCTCGTGCTTTTCTCATTCTTCATTCATTAATTCATCCATCCACCCATCCATCCATTTGTATATATTCAACAAATTTTTAAAGAACCTATGGACATGCTGGGTCCATACCATGTGCTGAGTGTAATAATGGGCAAAAGAGATATGGCTCCTGTCTTCATATGATACATGCAACCTAGTTGGAGAGACAGACATTAATGCCTCAGATTGCTGTGAAATTGGGAAAAAGAAACACACTGTGCTGAGACAGCTTATGAACAAGACTTTGAACTTGTCGGGGGAAATCAGACCGCCTCTCCAATAGAGTGACAAATGAGTTTTGACTGAAGGATGCGTGGGTGTTAACTGAATACAGAATGAGTATGAAGGACGTGGCTGGAGGAGCAGGGACTGTGGAGCACGCTGCGAGGGCAGATAGAGACCAGACCACGTAGGGCCACCCAGGCGGCGGCAAGGATTTTAGTCTTTATCCTTGGAGTAGCGGCAAGCGCTGAGAGTTTTATGATCACTCTGCCTGCAAGATGGGGCCCCTTATATCCTTATTTCTCTTCTGCCACCTAATTATAAACTGGAACCTGGCAGTCTTGCACACTGTTTCTTATGTGATACCTACCAGAGTTCCTTTCTTAGAGCAGAGGGACAGTAAATATTGAACGGCCGAGTGGGCTGTCTAGTTCATGAGTGCCCTCTACCCCTAGCCCACCAAGGACATTGGCCGGAAGCAGCAGAAGAGGCTGGCCAACCTTAGGCATGCTTACATTTTAGAAAGACAAAGAGAAAGTAAAGCAGGAGTTAAATGTCCTCTAATCTTAACATATTTAAATTAGTCATGCAGGTGAAGAGCTGAAAAAATGTACTGAGTCTGCTGCAATAAACATTTTATTTTCAAAATGCCAGCCTCCTGTGCAAGCTCTTTTTTGTTCTCTCATGATGTTTCCGTTTCCTGGGCTGAATCTGTCACATAAATAAACAATTCCCACATTTCTAGGGCCAAAATGAAAATAGAGTAGGCAATAAATCAAGAATAAAAGCAGAATGATTCTGATTAAAATGGAGCCTTATGAGCAATTGATATTTCATTCCTGTTTCCTTTTGAATTGGTTTTTATGGCAGAATATATTTGTGGCAACTAGTACATTTTGTAACCCATGTAACTCTGATCAATCTGCCAATGTACATTTCAGTGCTCAAAGACACACTGTACATCCTGTTAGTCTATTTTAGTGCACTTCCAAGCTTGAGGGTTTTGGTGTTTTTTTTTAAAGATTTTATTTATTTATTTGACAGAGAGAGACAGCCAGAGAGAGAACACAGCAGGGTAAGTGGGAGAGAGAGAAGCAGGCTTCCCGCGGAGCAGGGAGCCCAATGCGGGGCTCGATCCCGGGACCCTGGGATCATGACCTGAGCCGAAGGCAGACGCTTAACGACTGAGCCACCCAGGCGCCCCCAAGCTTGAGGGGTTTTTATAAACTATGTATTACCTTCACCAAAGAATTCTTTGATTTTTTCCTCGTATATACGTGTCTTGTCCAATGTTATGTTCTAAACAGAGTAAATGTTCAGTTAGTGTTTGCTGATGAAAAAAAGGAGTCGATGAAACATTTTTTTTCCTTTCAGCCAAAAACGATAGGAGGGTAAAAGGCGATACATGCCTGAAAAAGAAAGGGCACAGTGTCTGTAAATTCTGTGAAGCCAACGCAAGTGGCAAGAGGCCAGCTGATTTCCTGCAGGACTAATATTTTTCCAAAGCTATGGAAAACACTGTTGTGAGACCAAGACCAGGCCTTAGGTCTTGATTTCATCTGCTAGAATGTCTCCCCTTTCAAATTCACATGTCAAAGATGTGTGAGGCCCAAAGGTCTAGGTTACCTTTGCGGAAATAATTAGACTTCTCTTGGCATGAAATACGTTTCCGGGAAGATCTCTTTCCCAGAGAGCTCAGTAGACTGACTCCAGTTTTCTTAAATTTTATTCCTTTTTTTAATTTTTTTTAAGATTTTATTTATTTATTTGAGAGAGAGAGAGAGAGAGCACACAAGAGAATAAGCCAGGGGGAGGGGCAGAGAGAGAAGCAGACTCCCCACTGAGCAGGGAGCCCTATATGAGGCTCAATCCCAGGACCCAGAGATCATGACCTGAGCCAAAGACAGACGCTCAACCAACAGAGCCACCCAGGCGCCCTCAGTTTTCTTAAATTTTAAGTACCACATTATTTCCCAGTACATCCTCATTCATGGCATTTGTCTCCTTTTCTGCTTACCATGATTTTTCATTTGTTTGCTTGTTCATTATCTGTCTCTCCTAGTAAGATACACTCTCCATGAGGGCAAGCATCAAGGGAGTTTTGCTCCACAGCACATCCCCAAAGGTTAGCCCAGTTCCTGGCATTTGGTTAAGTCCTAAGAAACACTCTTGAATTATTAAATGAATAAATAAATTTTTTATTTAAAATAATTAAGTATTATGCCTCTCTGGTCAGTAATCTTTTGTTGCAAGAAACCCACTGAAACTTGTTCAAATAGTTAGAGTTTCTTCAAAGGACATAACAGAACCTCATGAAACCAGGGACCCACCAGGAAAGAGCCAAGCCCTAAAGAAATGAGAAGCAAAGCTGCTGTCCATATCAGAATGGGCATAGTTTCTCCTCTCTGCTTCTTTCTGCATCTCCATCTGCTCCCTCATCTCTGCCCCCTGACCAGCTCGGCCTGATTTGTTCATCTTGTATGTGACCTAAAAATCTCCAGTTTGCATCATCATTGCTCAGTCCCAGCAACCATCACCATATGAATCAGACTCTGTGTCCCTTAACTCCGTAGGACAGGAATTTGGTGGGCTCCACTCTTCCTCTTTGTGATCCAAACATCATGGGATAAAGCCCTGGCCAGTCAGAAGATTGGTTGTTTTGCATTGCACATTTAATCAATAGTGGTCAGAATGAGGAGGGAAGTCACAGAGCCAGATATGGTGAATATATGTCCAAGACATACACAGAGAAGAAAATGTCAGTGGTCCAAGATCTACACCATGCCACAGCGAGCATGCCCCAGGATCCCTGCCACCTCTTGGAGCTGTGTAGCTGCCTGCCATGGACCATAGCTCCCTCTGGGAGATTGACTCAACAATGAATGCCATCTTCTACTGGTGATACATTCTGTCCTTTGGTCTTGGATTACTAGTCTTGGGTTTCTTTACAGGTCCCAGCTTGATGTGTAATTCCAAACAGCGTATGCAACTTACAGTCCAGTGAAATTTCTTACTCTTCCATGAAACACTAATAACAAAAGATGCCTTCAGAACTAGCCTCCTCTATCCAGCAACTAGCTCTCTTCTAGCCAAGTTTTACATCGAGTTATAAAAGCCAAAAAGCAAATGATGATAGGCTTGTCAGTCTGACTTAGGAGTCACACCAGTAGAGGGACTTGAGGACTTTCACAGTGTTACCCGAGTGCCCATCACCCAAGTACGCATCTTTGATACGTACCTTTCAAGCCTTGACAAGTCACTCAGAAGAAGTGACTAGCCCATCACCCTAGAGTGAAAGACCTGCCAGTTCCCTTCCCTTTCCTCTAACACAAGCATCCTAACGATGATGAGGCACCAGAACACACGATGCTTCCCAGGGAAGCGTGCAAGACTATTAAATATTTGATAGCTGAGAAGCTTGACATGTAGCTTCTGTCGCTAGTAAATAGGATTAAACAATCCTGCATTTCCCAGAGTGTGAGAGGCAAACATGAATGTTCACCCTTTTTCTTCTAAGCTAGTATCTGCCTGACTAAAAAAACCTATAATTTAACCAAGAGGTATTGTTCAAAAGTAACCCTGAAAAAGACAAAATGTCCAGCCAGAGGAGAAAGGGTGAAATATTAACAAAATTTGAAAATCATATTTTAAATCCTATTTTGAAAATCATATTTAATAACCTGGGGAAATATCATAAGATCCTAACGAAATGAGTTGTTTAAAATTGTGAGCCACATAAACGACATCCTCATCATTGTGCTAAGATGCACAGAATGAAAAAAAGGCTGAAAGGAACAAAATAATGGCTGTCACTGAGTTAAAGATTATAGGGATTTTTGTTTTCTTCTTCCAAGTTTTTCTGTGTTTTCCAGACATTCTGCACTTTGCACATATAGTTTTATAAGTAGAATAAGAGAGTTGCCCCTTTTAAAATAACTTGACTTTTTAAAAAGGAAGTCAAACACACCCCTACATTTATGTGGAAAATGATTGCCATATGATTTTAGAACAGTTTCCCAATTATAAAACAGGCATGGATCTTGCTGTATATTGTTTTTACATCCACAGGAAAAAAAAATGTAATGCAGGATTTATCTCCTCAAATGATATGTGTTCCCAAGTATGTGCCTCCACGTTTTTATCTTTAGAAAACACAGCAAGAGCTCTGATTCATTTGTTTCGAAGTAAATTCATTCTAAAAGTTCATTCCATACCAGTCACACACCAGATGCATTGTCTTCTGTCTTTTTGTCAGAGTTTTGAAAGACTTTCTTGGAACATTCATGTACTTTTAGATTTGTCTTTTCTTCCCAATTATCCATCTATAACACTGTGAAGCTCTGTTCAAAAATTCTTAAGGATTTCCGTTTTTTCCTCAGCTTTGAGGGAGAAAGTGTTTCATTGACATGGAACTGGAAAAACAAATGAGCATTTATTCTGTGTAGAAGGATGGATTCCTTCTTTGCACAGCCCGGAGTGCACAAGGAGGAGCAATCAAGACTCGGTATAAATAAACGAGAGCCTGTCACCATTAGGACCGATCATTCTCCCACCTGCTCTGTCCCCACCATCCCCTGGCATTTAGGGGGTTGGAGGAAGGAAACCCTGTCTCCTCTGTGTTTATGCAGAAGTCAGTTTTCTTCTGGACCCTGGTTCAGGAGACAATTTGAAAAAAGAGCTGCTGCCTCCTATAGACGAGTATGGTTTTGTTTTTTGTTTTTTAAATGAGTTTTGATGTTTTTTTTTTTTTAAAGAAACCATTTTACCTTATAACTCAGGCCTAGATAATAAATGCTCTGAACTTGTACTTCCTTGATGAGTCTTTTACCTTTACTTCCTAACAGTCCTTTAGGAAATACATTCTTTCTTCTATGACCAAATGGCCAGGGTGTAACATCCAAACCTGTAAAGGGGGCTATTAGATAGAGTGGGTTTTAACTGACTTAATTTTTTAAAAGATGTGTGTTTTTAACAGCTTCATGGAATATAACTGGCTCTGAAACAGAAGTCAGGAGAGCCCTGTCCTTTTTTAATTCTGCTCACAGCCAGCTTTGTGACTTGGTCAAGTTATTCCGCTTCTTTGGACCCCAGTTTCCATCGTAGCTAAATATCTCTGAGCTCCCTTTCATTCCAAAATTAACTGTTTTTATCACTTTCAGGTGTGGGCCTATAAAGAGATTTACATCGTCCCTCCCATTAGATGAAAATGGTTGTTTGGAGAATTTGGGGGGAAACAGCCCAGCTGGCTTTTGAGAGAACGCAACACTCTTCAACACTTATCTTATGTTCTTTGCAGTGCTCAGAGAAGTCATGCCTACGGACGCCTTCTCTGAAGAAGAGAGTTTCAGAGGCCAACCTGGAAGGGAAAAAGGACTCAGGAATGCTGAAATACATCAGACTGCAGGTGTTGACCGCTGGATCAGAAACGTTCATGGAGCAGTAATCGGGAGGGGGCGCCAGATATCCCGTTTACAACGCTTGAGATGTCCAGAGCCACTCAGCACGGTGTTAGCCTGAAGACCCCTTTAATTGGTGGGGAAGAGTGCCACCAAGTGTGCAAGCAAAAAAAAATCCCTTCTTGTTAGCCAGCCAGCTTCCACAGAGACAGGGCTTGGGGAGCTCGGCTGGAACCGTGCCTCCTCCCACTCACCCCACTCCATGAAGCCAATCCCCCACCGGCATGTGGTGGCGATGCTCACCACTCTTAGAATGTGATTTTCTGGGTTCAAATCCCACAGCTGCTGCTCTGGCTCTGGGACCTTGAGCAAGTTGCTTAATTTCTCTTGCTATTAGCTGCCTCATACATAAATAAAATGGGGATTATAACACTAGGCCCATTTCAAAGGATTATTGCATGGATTAAAAGAGACAGTATATTTATCTACTTATGCAGTATGTGACACATTGTTATATTGTTATTACAACCTAACGTTTAAACCATTACATTGTATTCCCAGGGCAGGGTTTGGGGCGGGGTGGGGGGTGAAAAACAGCTTGTTTTTCTGGAAAGATTTTTTTCTTTAATGATTTATTTCTTTATTTGAGAGAGAGCACGAGCAGGAGGGGCAGAGGGAGAGAATCTCTAGTAGACTCCACACTGAGCATGGAGCCCCATGTGGGGCTTGATCTCAGGACCATGAGATCAGGACCTGAAGGGAAACCAAGAGTCTGTCACTTAACCAACTGCACCACCCAGGTGCCTCTTCTGAAAAATTTTTAAAATGGTTAAAGACCTAGACTGTCCACAACCTACATTTATCACGTGAATAATCTGAAATAATGGGGACACCTAGGTGGCTCAGTGGTTGAACATCAGACTCTTGGTTTTGGCTCAGGTCACGATCTCGGGGCCCTGGGCTTAAGCCTTGCCTCAGTCTCTGCGCTCGGTGGCGAGTCTGCTTGTGATTCTCTCTCTCTCCCTCTTCCTCTGCCCCTCCCCCTGCTGGCGTTTGTGCTTGCTCTCTCTCTCTAAAATAAACAAAATCTTTAAAAAATAAATTATCTGAAATAATGGATTAAATAGGATGTTTGTGGCCTAATCTAGGGCAAGAACCACAATATGCAATATTTCAAAGGGAAAATGTCATCCAAGTTCACTGGCTTAGAAAACTAACTTTCTGAATGGAACTCCTTTACAAATCTGAGGCTGCCCATTGTCTTCAGTGGACATCAGCTCCTAACGGAAAGGAAAACGGGATGCTTTGAAAGTCCACCAGCACTTTTAACACAAAGATATACTGGCTGGAGTCTTTCTTTTCTCATAGAGCTTATTCTATAGTTTATTCCTTAGGCGACTGCAAAATCGTTTTTGTGGTGAAAGCATTAAAAATTAGTATATCTTTTGTAGTTATACATCGACTAATAAGGTATAAAGTTTATTATACACCATGCCAATAAATATGCTATCATTGTAGAAAGTATTTTAAGGTCATTTAAGGAAAGCAGGGAATGGAAGTGGTACTTGGGTTTCAAGAGGAGTCCAGCAGTCAATGCCTTCAGTGATTTTAAGACGTGCCTTCCACCTTTTCCCAGGTGATGAGCCTGTCGCCTGCTCCTTTATCACTGTTAATCAAGGCAGCACCAATTCTGACGGAAGAGATGTACGGAGACATCCAGCCGGCTGCCTGGGAGCTTCTGCTCAGCATGGATGAGCACATGGCAGGGGCGGCAGGTAAAGAAAGATCACCCATGACCCTGGTCGCCACTCATGCCAGCATTTAAGAAAGAAATGCATCCATTCCCTTTCACACCGAGGTCAGATGGACAACAATTGCTAGAACCTTAGACAGAGCTGGACACTATAGGGAGGGAGGCTGAAGTGCTAAGCACACCCTTTACTTTTTACCCCATAGTCTGCACAAGAGAGCATGTCTCTCTGAAGGCATTGCCAAATTATAAAAAAATGATTTTCCCCGGAACCGATATTGTCACTATGTTTCACAAAAGAGAAATTCTTTTTGTGTGTTGTGATTTCCCAGATTTACCGTGAACCGCCATCATGAACTTTATTAAATCATTCACAAGTGATGTTTTATATCCAAATTACAGTATTAAAACAAATTTGTTGAAATTTAGATGACCTATCCAAAGCCACATAGCTAGTAAAAGGTACGTGCAAAATGTGCGTTCTTCACCTTTTTCCACTTCTTTACATACTCTTTTAGTCATATAGAGTTGTTTTAATTGCAAAATGTATGTGGTAAAAATTCAAATAATACAGAAGTGTATGAAGCTAAAAGTACTTTCTCTCAGTCACTCTTGGTGACAATTTTTAAGTTTTTCAGGAATCCTTCTAGGGTACACTATGCACATATATATATATACCAAAGTACCAGCGTATATGTTGTTTCTTTTTTCACACAAATAAGACATCCATAAAGTCTTTTGAACTTTGCAGTTTTCCTTTATATCTAGAAGATTTTTTTAAGAGTTTTTGTGAAGAAAAATCTATCCAAATCAGGCAGCACCAAACTAGGAGTGTTTTAGAAGCACTCCACCAACAGGAGCCCAGGGAGAGGCTTTTACAGAAAAAGGACAGAAGCAAAGTTAGGTAGCTACTGATTGGCTGTAGCTAAAAGCCTAGTTTGGCTGTTTGTGACTGGTTGTCCTCAGCATTATGATTTGTAACCTTGAGGCGTTTAGAAGCTTAGATTTCATTTCCTTACATAGGTCACCACAGGATTAGAGCCACATCATGTTAATGGTCTCCTTATTTAATTAATTTAACAATTACCCCCTCTCGGTCATCCTCTCATACATGAGAGATCAACCAAAAATTTGGTATTAGTGCCACTCAGTCAGATAGGGGTTACGTTGCTCTTGTCTCATTATGAAACTCATAGGTTATGATGTCAGATCCTTAAAACAATTGTTTTTGCTGTTCATCTCATTGTCCATCTTCTTTCTGCTTCTCCAAGCACAGTGAGACCATGTAATATATGGTTGATGGTTGTAAACATGCATTTAAGATCATTGAGAGAATGTTAACACACCAGGGAGACTACAATGAGAACTATTAGGAATTTAATGCCAAGAGACTGAAGGATGCTTCTCAGCCAGGGTCCCCATGAACCAAGCCACTTGGTATAAATAGGTCAGGAATATACCTGTTCTAGCCAAGTGGCTTATTTGTTAATTTCTTGTATTCGCTACAATACCAGAGGTTTTGATCCAGGTGCAGCAAGGAGTATTTTATTATGGCACAGCAGATTCTGTGTTCAGCCGAGAAGTAAAGCAATTCTATTCTCTAAAACCAAGTTAGCAAGAAAATATAGAGATTTTGTTGTACAGCTACAGCTTTAGCAGGAGATCCAGCCATAGCGGCCAGAGTTCAGGAGCACTGTCTCTCCTGTTCATTAACAGAGAAAAAGCAAGCAGCAAAAGGCAACAGGAATGAAGGTTTAATATCGGAGATGACGATCTTGCTCTGGGATCTTGGGAGAGCTGTCCCCAAGATGCCATCTGCATCTGAGGAGGAACCTCCCTAGTCCATTTTAATTTTAGATCTCCAGCTGGTGTGCAGTTTCAGGAGTTTAGAGGATCTCTTTAATGAGGGATTTCATTCAAGTCCCTGAAGTTTGGCTGCCATCTGGGTAGTAAGGAGGAGCTGGTATGAAACGTCCTTCCAAGGACGTTTCAAGGGCAGTCTTTGTTCTTAGTGATTCCAAATCAGAAGGTGGGAAACATTAGTTTGGGGAGTTGTAGCCAGATATTTGAGGAAACTAGAAGAATTCAAGATCCAGTTTGGTATACAGATAAATAACGAAACGTCAAAAACGATGAACCGGACTAGAATCTGATATCCACAAGTGTTACCATTTTTTATTGAAACACAATTTTTTCTCTACACTCACCCTCATTTCTATCAAAGATAATCACAGGAAGGCTGATTTATTTGCAAAAATAAGTCTAGTCTCATTAAACCTGGCCTGATTATTTATCTAAGTACAGTAGGAAGAGTGATTGATCCTATAGGCTTTTTTCAAATCTGTTTTGCTGGAACTTTTTATAAGGAATCTTAGATTGGCCTTTTAAAAACCTCTCCAGGTGAAGAAGCCAAGTGAAGAATTCACCATTGGGCTTCACCTGGAATACCTATAGATTTGGCTAAATTCCTCTCTTCTTGAGGTCCTCAGGATATCTTGAGTTTCCTGGGCCTGCCAGGAGATGGCCTTCCTTACCCACCTGGTAAGGCTGCAGGGAATCCTGTAAGCAATATACCAGGCCAATTTTTCCAATGAGTTTTTATTGGCACCATAAAGTCAACCTTAGTCCCTTAAAACTGTCTGGTCATATCTGATTTTATGCATCTTCTCAAATACAACATTCCAGTCAAACCTTGGTAATAAAACCAATGTTTCCAGTTGCGCCCTGTTATTTAAAAACAGGTTCTTATTGAACTTATGCAAATAATTATGTTGTCATGAAAATAAGAATACTGAATGGGGCGCCTGGGTGGCTCAGTTGGTTAAGCGACTGCCTTCGGCTCAGGTCATGATCCTGGAGTCCCTGGATCAAGTCCTGCATCGGGCTCCCTGCTCGGCAGGGAGTCTGCTTCTCCCTCTGGCCCTCCCCCCTCTCATGTGCTCTCTCTAATTCTCTCTCTCAAATAAATAAATAAAATCTTTAAAAAAAAAAGAATTTAAAAAAAAAGAATACTGAATGAATTTCTGAATTCTGGAGGAATCAGTAAGGAGAAAAAATAAATGTTTCCATTTTACTTATAGCAATATACTTTATAAAATTACTGTAAGTCATAGATAGCTTAAGAGAAAAGAGAAAAAACATTCCTTTAAATCTGGAAAAAGAAAACATTAAGGAACCAGCAATGTTTCAAAGAAAAAGGGTTAAAAAATTATAATCACCCTCATTAGTCCACTCAGTCTCATATCATTAATTCTTGTTCTACTTGAATTGTTTTTTCCATTAGTGCTGGAAATTCTTTTTTTTTTTTTTAAGATTTTATTTATTTATTTATTTGAGAGAGAGAGAGAGCACATGAGAAGGGAGAGGGTCAGAGGGAGAGGCAGACTCCCCGCTGAGCAGGGAGCCCGATGCGGGACTCGATCCTGGGACTCCAGGATTGTGACCTGAGCCGAAGGCAATCGCTTAACCAACTGAGCCACCCAGGCGCCCTAGTGCTGGAAATTCTTAACCAGTTCAATTTTATGATATTACCATGAATCTTTCTGAAGATGAAGCACTTTCATAAAAGCATCAGAGTAAAACAGTAACTGTCTGTAAATAACAAAAAGACCTTTAAAAAAGTAGCCATGATTAAAGATCTGATGAGAGTTCATTTGATAAAGAAATATAGTTATATCTTTGGTACACAATAATTTAGGATAATAATTAGATGAGAGTATTGACAACTTCCTAGAAAATAGGAATGATTTCTGAAATACCTATATTAGTAATATATTTCCATACACCTATAACTTCAGAAGTTTATTGTCAATTCTTATTGACAGTGCTTCCACATAATTTAACATACCAAATAAACCTAGTTTAACATCTCTCTTACAAGGTGAGAGACAAATTCTTTGAGGTTTTCTAGGGACCCTCTGGGAAAACTCAAAGTTACTTTGAAATCAAAGAGACTTCATTTAGAATTTGATTTTGGGAAGCTGCCAAAATGTCAAAAGGCTTGAACATTTGAGTAAATAGGATCTCAGATCACTATGAAATAATACTTAATTATCTACTTAACTAAAGCCAAAATAGATTTTAAAGGCAAATATAGGGGAACCTGGGTGGCTCAGTGGGTTAAGTATCTGACTTGATTTCAGCTCAGGTCATGATCTCAGGGTCATGTGGGGCTCTGCACTGGGTGGAGAGCTTATTTAAGATTCTCTCTATCCCTCTCCTCACCCCCCTTCCTCTCTCTCTTTCTCTCTCTTAAAAAAAAAAAATGGGTTTTCTTAAGTGATCAAAGACCTGATAAAGACAACATGAAGCACAGTAAATTATTTTGGTATGACACAAAACCTTTGCTTTCCAGGTAGATTACTCAAAAGGTAAAAAAAAAAAACAAAAAACACTTTTCACAATCTTTTATGAAAAGCAGACCGATAGTCCAAGAAAAGTTTGGTATTTCAGCCGAGACAAAACCAAATTCTAACTTTTTTATCAGTGTGTTTTTAATATTAAAACTCATTATTTAAAAACTTAAATACATCCATTCCAACTTCAGTCAGCTTAACCACATGTCATATTTACTTTCCAAGATTCCTTTTCTACAAATTTTCCACAATTTTTTTCATACCCATTCAGATTTTGTTCTACGTTTTTTAATCTTCCTCATTCTGGAAAAAGGGGTCATTTTACTTTGCTTACCTATTTTTCATCCTTATTATTTCTAAGTTTTAGTTACATATATTGATTAGGGTTCTTAACCCTTAGAATCCTTTATTCCTAGTGATAACTAAGAAGTAAGCAGTTGTGGACTATGATAGTAGCATTCTGTGGATTGGCAAATTTATTAATACATTTCACAATTTCTAGAAGTATATTCTTCCTCATAGTAAATCTTACATCTACTAATTCTTAACAATAATGTTGACCCATGAAAATTTCTTAAGACAGAACAGTTCATCATTTTAAGTTCTCTTTCTTGCTGATAAATTCTACAACAGAGATAACGTGAGTTCATCTGGCTTTTAGTAAACCTATTAGAATAAGAGTATTATATAATGCTGATAACTTTGATAGTATTGTTTTAATTAAATCAACAAACTTAAACTAGTTTTTATTTATCAAAGATTATTCTAGATCACATTGATGTAGGAAAGACGTTAGGGTTTGAAGCCAACAGCCAAGGAAGAATTCTTGAGACATCTTTGGTGCAAAGAGGTGGTTTTATTAAAGCACAGGGACAGGACCCAGGGGCAGAATGATCTGCACTGGGGTCAGGAGGAGTGGCCCATTATATACTTTCCTGATAAGAATTACCTCCCTGAGGGGCACCTGGGTGGCTCAGTTGGTTAAGCGACTGCCTTCAGCTCAGGTCATGATCCTGGAGTCCCAGGATCGAGTCCCGCATCGGGCTCCCTGCTCAGCAGGGAGTCTGCTTCTCCCTCTGACCCTCCCCCATCTCATGTGCTCTCTCTCATTCTCTCTCTCTCAAATAAATAAATAAAATCTTAAAAAAAAAAAAAAAAGAATTACCTCCCTGAATTTGCATTTCAAGGGAAAAACCAGATACAACACTTACATCTCAAAGGCATAGAGAAAGGATGTAAGTTTCTTCAAGAAGGGCTTTTGTTTCCTAAATCCATATTTTTCACAATATCTGAAAGCCTTTTCAGATGAATAGGGGTTTGGAGATTGGTAAAAAAAGGATAGTTGGGCTTTGAATTTTTTCTAGGGCTGCATTTCTGTTTTTGTAAAGACTCGATTTGTTAGACAGGTACAGTTGGTAATTCCTCAAAGGACTGGGATATAATTTAAATGTCAAGATGCTTACCCAGCCATCCAACTACATTATCCTCAAATCACTTCTTTATATCCCAGAGAAGATCTTCAACTAAGATGGAAATCAAAAGATTCCCAGGTTCTAGATTTACAGCTATTTCCTTGGAATGTTTTAGTAAATCCTTCCTCAATGGCTTCAGAATGTTTTACTTTCCCTCAGAGCACATAGCTTCATTTTGCCTTAGGAGAGGAGGCATTAAAAACAAAAGTTCCTATCAGGCTCTGAATATCAGTTTCCAATTTGGCCAACTTCTGACCATAGAGCTACTTAAAAATAAATCCTTTTGAATAACTTGTCAGGTTTCATCCGGGACAAACCGTAAATATTTCTGGCAGTATTGCACAATGCCGTGGACACATGAGGAGGCAGAGATGATGCAGAAGATATTTCCCTCCCAAAACCCAGAGCTACCCCCACGTATAGTGAGTGCCTGGCTGAGACCGCTTTCTCTCTAGGGCACTTCATAAATGGATAAGCTTCTCTAAAATAGTTAAAAGTTATCCACTGGGGCTACTGTCATTACCTTTGATAAGGTGAACCTACTTGTTCAGCCTTAAAATAAAATTTTATTTACCTGAGGCCTCATATTGGACCAGTCTGACCCCAGACCCAGCCCAATTTCTAAATCTGAATCAGTCCTCAGAAGCCAGTTTGACCCAGGCTAATTCTGGCCAGTTTTCAGACCCAGTATGGAAATAGAAACGCTGGCACGCCTGGGTCGCTTCGTCAGTTAAGTGTCTGGTTCTTGGTGTCAGCTCAGATCATGATCTCAGGGTCGTGAGATCCATCTCCAAGGTTGGGCTCCACACCCAGCTTAAGACTCTCTCTCCCTCTCCCTCTGCTTCAACCCGGCTCCTCCTCTGTCTCTCTCTCTCAGAAAAAAAAAGAAGAAGTTAAAATAAAGTCTGCAATGTCAGGGGCTCCATAGGTACCTATACCTGGTTGTTCCTTGCTCCTGGGGGCCATCGGGGTCTCCTTCAGTTCCCTCTCATGACACCAGAACTGTTAAAAGATACACTGAGGTATACTAAAAATTTGAAGAGTTTATTTGAGCAAAAACCAATTCAAATGAGGCAGCCCCAAACGAGAAGTGGTTAGAAGCATTCCCTAGGAGACCATTTTTTTGCATTAGCTGGAAGATTCACCTCATTCTTTTTAATGCCTACCAAATATTTCGTTGAATGGTCATAACAATTTATTTAACCTGGACTACTAATGGAAATTTTGGTTTATTAACGGCTTTTTATACTACATTGCAACAAATGTCTTTGTAAAATATTTCTGTTTGCATTAAAGCTTGGATTTTTCTTCTCTACCACATGTTTCTGAGAGAGAGAGTACAGAGAAAGGCACGCTCCTCAAATATGAGACATATGGAAACTTCCATGGAAGATATGAACAGGTAGACTGGGCTTTAAGGAAAGCTAGAAGGAAGAGGATGGTGTATGCAAAGCCACGTGGGGTGTGGAAATGCACAGGGCTTATTTGGAAAGCCTGAGGAAGAATTGAGACTGGGGTGGCTTTTGTAGAGGGGTCCCCAGTCCATGGTATTAGACAAGTGAGTGGGACTCAGATTGTAACAGCCCTTGAATGACACTCATAGGAGTATGGACTTTCCACTGAACTGTGGAAAACCACTCATGGGTTCTAGAAAAAAGAGTAGTGTTGTATATACAGTATGCATTGAATATGGCAGCAATGAGTAAAGCAGTTCGGTTTTACATGGTTAGGAGATGTAAAGTTGGTGACATGACATTAAAGCTAATGAAAAAAGGGCAAAGGTAGAGATAAGCTTGGGAAAAAAATCTGATCTTTGTGGCAGCTGAAGCAGTGAGCACGGATGGGATTTCTGGGGGAAGAATCTATGGAATAAAGAGCAGAAAGATGGGTACTAAGCCATTGGTCTTCCATACCTTCAGAGGACAGGCAGCCAGCAGCATACCCTGGGAAATGACCAGAAAAGTAGAAGAGCTCGGGGCGCCTGGGTGGCTCAGTTGGTTAAGCGACTGCCTTCGGCTCAGGTCATGATCCTGGAGTCCCGGGATCGAGTCCCGCATCGGGCTCCCTGCTCGGCAGGGAGTCTGCTTCTCCCTCTGACCCTCCTCCCTCTCATGCTCTCTGTCTCTCATTCTCTCTCTCTCAAATAAATAAAATAAAATCTTAAAAAAAAAAAGTAGAAGAGCTCAACCTCAAACCATGCAAGCAAAGGATAGCTCTTCAAGGAGATGGTCATGAAAGTGTTAAAAATGAAAAGGAAACAAATGCTATAAAAAGTACCACTGGATCTACTGATCAGTGAGCATTATAAGAAAACTGCGTCGGTGCTAGGAATGAGGTGGATAAAACTCCAACTTGCAATGATGTAAAGAGAGACCGTGGTATTTAAAAATTGAGACAGAACAGAGCACGCTTTAAAGAAAAGAAAAGAAGGGAGAAAGAGTAGAAATTTAAGGAACTAGTCGGATAAAGAAAAGGCTTATCAAACACTAATGGTCACAAGAGCTAACATTTCTTATAGAACCATAGCACACAGGTGCTCTTACTTGATCCCCATAACAACCATTTTATATGTGAGCAAACTGCAACTCAGAGGGTTGAAGGGACTTATGCGAGTGCACACAGATCAGAAGCAGCGGGGCTGGGACACCAAATCCAGGTCTTCTGACTGCACACATAGATGTCCCTCCCATACGCCACATTGCCTCTAGAAAATAAGACATGCTTTAGAAGCGTGTAATACTCTTCACGTCACAGAGCTCTTTCTCATACATTATTTTATCTTATTCTAACAACAAATTTGGAGACAGGTATCATCATCATCATCATTGACATTCTGCCCCTAAAGAAACAGAGGCTGAGAGAGGTGGAGACGCTCTCCCGGGAGCACAGAGCAGAGAGGTTTCAGAGCTGACACTCAACCCCAGCTGTCCTAACACAATTGTCTGAGTATGTTTTGATGATCCAGGAAAAAGTACAAGAGAATTTTAAATTATGTTTTTATGACTGACACTAGCTCATCCATCTATGCTACAGAGTGTATTTTTCTGCCCCATTATTCATTAACTTTGTAACTTATTGTGGCACTTGACCTTTCTCTTACTGATATTTGACTTTTCCCAAAATTAAAAAACAGCAATGGTGTTATGATTCATGAAATCTCTTTTGGCTTCTCGATCTCTTCTATCTCTCAGAAGGGTGGAGGTTTCTAATACAGTCTACAATGTGGATTTTATTTTTAATATAATATAACTGGGACAGTTTTTAATGGACATTTTTGTGCACTATCCCAGGATGACTATGACATGATTCTTATCATTTCCTAAAAAGGATATTTCAGTATATCATTTCCTTTTTTCATTTGCTTCCTCTCACATTCACTTTTCACTCTGAGCCAAAGGAAGTTTTGCTTGGAATGAGGTATTCTACGGAAATATCATGTTGCCGTTGCCTTCACCAGATACTGGAAGATTGTGGATGGCACAAAGGATCATGTTTGGTTTTCAGTGACTGAAAGAAGATTTGCTTTCACCAGTGCTGGTGGCCTGGCTCCCTTAGCTCAGGAGTCATTTTCAGGAGACAGAAACAACTCCCTGCTTCTCCCCATCCCCCAGGACCAAGCAAAATTAAAAGATGTGTAGCTGATGATTTGTTGGCTGTCTCTAGCTGCCATGTTCCTGCTGTGTGCGGTGAAAGTCCCTGAGGCTGTGTCCGACATGTTGATGTCCGAGTTCCACCACCCAGAGACAGTACAGAGGCTGAACGCCGTTCTCAAGTTCCACACACTCTGGAGGTTTCGCTACCAGGTCTGGCCCCGGATGGAGGAAGGAGCACAGCAGATTTTTAAGGTGAGGGATATTTCTGCCATAGGAATTAGATTTGCAAACCCACCCAAGGCTTCTTTAAATCCTTGAGCCTCAAATCTACAGTGTATAGCCTAAGAGATGCTTCTTTTTCTTTCCCCTCTGTGATTATATAAGTAAAACTAACTCATATACGAATGAATTCTTGTTTTAAAAAATATTGAAGTAAAAAAGAGTGGTAGAGCAAGAAAATCAAATTTCTATAAGCCATCCCAGAGGTATGCCCACAAAAGGTTGGGGTATAATCTTTCAGGTACTTTGTTATATTTATACAGATATTTTTTGGAAAATGGGATAATTAACACAAATAGAGATCATATAGTTGAAACCCTTCATTTTTTTAATGAGTAAACTGAGACCCAGAGACGTTCATCCTGTGCTTTGTAACATCATGTACTCTATAAGATGATTTCATAATTATACTTCAGACTCATTCTAGCTTATTTTCCATCTTACCTCATTCTTCTGATATCAACTAACAGATCCCGCCTCCCAGTATAAACTTCACCCTGCCCTCACCAGTGCTTGGAATGCCATCTGTCCCAATGTTTGACCCCCCTTGGGTCCCTCAGTGCAGCGGGAGTGTCCAGGACCCCATTAATGAAGACCAGTCTGTGAGTAACAGGCACTTTCTTTCTCATCTCTTCAGGCTCTGTGGTATCCATGTAAGAGAGAAGGACAATGAGTGCATGAGACAATTTGTTCATTCTTGTCAGAAGAATGTCATAACACAGAAAATAAGCCATGAGAGGTCTTTGTTCTTGTGAATAGATTAGAAGGAACTAATATCCAGTAGCATTTGCAGACCTCCAAGCCAACACAGTTTTGTTCTATGGTCACAGTAGCAGCCACCTTTTACAACTATTAAAAGCATTAGCCATTGATTTCTTGGCCAAGGGTAGCACTTTTGTGTCTAGTTATTATAAAACAAAGATATTCTTCTAACCTGTAATACCTAAGCTACCCAAAAGGTAATGAGGTTGACCCTGGGTGAATAAGAAAAAGAACTGAGTTGGCAGCACTTATTTCCTTGTTGGGACTTTGGTCTATTCTTCATTTTGTTGATCATTAGTATCATCACAGATATCACTCCGAGACCTCAGATCTTGTGTACTCTAATATATCAGTGCTGCATGTAATATAATTCATAAGCAGTTAAATTTAGAAACACTGTCCATTCATAAAGAAGAACCAAGAATGTGTGCCTTTTGCAAAAAATGAGTGCAAAATAGGACTTTTTCACTTGTTGAATTTTCTGAATTACAAGAATAATGTAGAAAATATGGAAAATCAATAAAAGGAAAAGAACATAGATGTGTTCTTTGGCCCAAATCCATGACTATCTTCTTGCACAAATTCCCATTGAATTTAGGGCAATTGGTATATAAATATTAAAGATTTTTTGATACACCACCCAAAATAGCCCCAGGAAGATTTTACCATTTTACCCATATACAATAGAACAGGAAAGTGTGCCATGTTTATTCAAATTAGCTAGTATTATTGTTTTTAATGCCACTTTGAGTGGCGAAAAACAAAGCCATTGTGATTCTTTAAAAAGTCACTTGGATATATGAAGTTAGGTTGAACATTTTTACACATCACACTTTTGCTAGGCATTTCTTTGGAGAACTGTTTGAGCTCTTGACTTGTGAAAATGTTTATACCATAAATTCAGCTTCTGAATCACTGGCATAAGGATCTTTGATTTGTCTCCTGTACAGACAATGGTTTCATTTGAGCCAAGTACATTCTCTATCCCAAGTTCGCAAGGAATTTGAAATCAAGACCCCTGATGCTATATCCAGTTTTCTTTCTCTCATTCCACAATTCTTACCTTACCTTAATATAATAAATCAGCTTAACCCCTGGCATGCAAATAAATTGCCATGTGGCTCATCTAATGCCCTTAATTGCTACTGTGCCATTCAGCATAGGAAACCTTTAGTCTTATGTAAAGATCCTGTATTCAACCTCAGTAACCCTATCAACTCTCATAATTTCTATTCACTTTGTTTCTACAAATATTGTTATGTATTTGCAGTGTGCCACTCTATTTATCTACAATAATTAAGTATTTATGGTGTGGTAGACATTTGAGATACAAAAATGAAATAAATCATATAACTAATTGGTTTATGTGAGAGATCCCATTCCTCCTCCTCTCTGTGGTTCTCTCTTTTATTAACCTATGAAATAAATGTCCTTTATTTAAAACCATTTCAAAAAGTTGTGGAAAGGAATAGAGTATTAAAATTCTTTATCTGATTTGAATGTTTAAAGACTGGATCATTGATATCACCCCAAATTCTAAAGTTGAAATCCCAAAACTTACAGATATTCTTGAAGAATTATTCTGATTGAATGAAAATGAATAGCTTAGTTACACACAACCTGGAAACCTGGCAGAAAAATGAACAAATGGCCATGAAACTAAATCATGGGTGCCCTTCCATTTTCTGAGGACAAAGTGCCACATTTGTGTAATTCTATGGCAATACTGTTTATGGCTGCGACCTTGTAGAGCAGTTTCTACAAAATAAATTGGTCTTCGTGTCTCCATAGAAATCCTTTTCAGCCCGAGCTGTGTCCCGCTCCCATCAGAGAGCAGAGCACATCCTAAAGAACTTGCAACAGGAGGAAGAGAAGAAACGTCTTGGTAGAGAAGCCAGCCTCATCACCGCCATCCCCATCACCCAGGAGGCTTGCTACGAGCCCACCTGCACGCCCAGCTCAGAGCCAGAAGAAGAAGGTGCCCCCTACACATGGGACTTCCTGGGGGGCTAAGTTATAGGAAATGGAAAGGACTAGCTTTGGAATAAACAGTACGGTTTTATGTGACATGAGGTTATATGTACCCTCTGTCTCTCTCTCACCTCCTGACACTAGCAAAAGAAAGAGGAAAGTTGTTGTGTTCTTCATTTTCGGAGTTGGCCTGTTTCTAGAGGAGGGAGTTATTCACATTGAATGAACCAGTATGATAATGGACCAAGCAGTGATTATGATTCAGAGAACAGCTAAATCCAGAGTGTGTATTAAAGTAAATGCAGTCAATCTTTCATCATTAAAAATGGGGTTAGTCCATTAACGATCAACCTTCACAAATGCATCCAATTTGTTGGTTGGCATCAGGAATAATTTACGAACCATTCTAATTCGGGGATTCTCTGCCCTGCTTTTGTGGAATCTGTGAGAATTTTCTGGCTGTGTTTCTAAAAGATTTTCTCCATTCATTAAGTACACTCTAAATTACTTAAGCCTTACGCTTTGAGCACAGTATATACTGGTGATGTAAGTACAGCTATAGTTGTGATGATGACAACTTTGTTACAAAACCAAAGGTCACATTCCCCATTTTCTTTGCCAGTAGAAGAAGTCACCAATCTGGCATCCCGTCGACTGTCTGTGAGTCCGTCCTGTACCTCCAGCACTTCCCACAGGAATTACTCCTTCCGCCGAGGGTCAGTCTGGTCTGTGCGTTCAGCTGTTAGTGCTGAAGGTGTGTCCTCTTAGAAATGTGTTATTTATTCCTCATGACTCATGTGTGTTTTGAAACATTTGCCAGTTAGTATTCTTATTACACTTCACTGTCTTCATTAAGTAACTTGTTTCAGGACTTGAAGTTCAAAAAATAAATATTAGATTGAGTAGTACCCTAAAAAAAGTTTTGTTTTTTTTACCCAGCAATTGTCCTTTATAAATCGGCTCCATTTTAATTACATTGCAAATAATCATATTGCTGTAGGTTTTCAACCCTGGCTACACATTACAATCAAGTGAGGAGTTTAAAAAAATACCCAGGTCACACCCAAGACCAAATCAAGATTCCTAAGAATGGGACCCACACATCAGTTTTTAAAATCTACTTGGGATGGAGATTCCAATGAGTGGCCAGGACCCAGTAGGATGCTTGAGGATGCTGTTCTGGAATAATTTAACGATCAAAAGAAGACCAGAGTTCATGCTACTCCTATAATGAAATCTGATTCTGGAGTGCGGGGGGCAGGGGACATGATACCCTTCAGTTCCAAGAATTTAAAAAATATGTTTTCTCTAATCATGAATAACTGTCTGGGACTCACTGCTCATGATTATACAAATTTCATCACCTGATTTATAAAGTCATTAAAAAGTTGTACAGAAACCAGTGGTCCTCAACCCTTGGCTGTATAACCCTTGGAAACTTCAAAAATGACCAATGCTAATTAATCACAACTTACAGGGATTGGGCCAAAGTCTCATTTATATTTTTTATAACAGATATAATTTTATTGAGGTATGATTCATGTACCATAAAACTCACCCTTTTGAAGTATACAATGCATTGGTTATTATGCAATATTATGCAACCATTATGCAATGGTTAGCACCTCTAATCATAAATATTTTAGAATATTTTCATCGTCCCAAAGAGAGACCTTATACCATTACCAAGTTGTTCCTCACCCACACTTTCTCCAACCCGGGGCAAGAAATAATCTATCTTCTATTTCTATGGATTTGCTTACTCTGTACATTTCACATAAATGGAGTCATACAGTATGTGGCCTTTTGTGACTGGATGCTTCCACTCAGCATATTTTCAAGGTTCATCCATGTGGTTTCATGTATCAGTTCTTCATTACCAGATAGTGTTCCCTTATATGGATATACTGCATTGTTTATTAATTCACCAGTTAGTGAACATTTGGGTTGTTTCCACTTTTGGCTATTCTAAATTATACTACTATGAACAGTTACGTACAAGTTTGGTGGGGTAAACTGCCAAGCTATTTTCAAAAGTAACTGTGTCATTCATTTTACATTCCTACCAAAAAGTATGATGGCTCGACATACTTGAATAGTCAAAATAATCTTGAAAATGAAGAACAAAGCTGGAAGACTCACATTTCCCAGTTTCAAAACTTACTGCAAAGCAACAGTAATCAATATTGTGTGGTACTGACAGGAAATCAATGGAATAGAATTGAAGAACCAGAAGTAAACCATTATATTCATGTTGGTTTCATGTTTGAAAAGGGTACCATGAAAATCCAATAAGGGAAGAATAGTCTTTTCAACAAATGGTGCTGAGACACCTAGATATCTATAACCAAAAGAACGTTAAATAGGAAAGCTTTGAACTGAGAAATGGTGTTGCATTAGAATGACAATACTGAGAAAAACACCCCGATTATGTATTTCTCTTCAGATGAGGAACACACCACCGAACACACACCGAACCACCATGTGCCTCAGCCTCCACAAGCAGTGTTCCCAGCATGCATCTGTGCAGCAGTGCTCCCCATCGTTCATCTAATGGAAGATGGTGAGGTGCGGGAAGATGGAGTAGCAGGTATCAGTTTGACTAGTAAAACCATCAATTACTCTAATAAAATACTGAAGCTGTTATCTGATGGAGGATAATGGGGTGCTCTTGAAGACATTAACTATTGGTCACATGTTGAGTTGTTTTATGTACATATTACAATTATAGATTTACAGTACACTCTAGTAACATTATTACTGTCTTCATCCCCTTGTCCCACTACCTTTATGACCAAGAAATTGCATTTAAAATAAATACTTGGATCCAGGAGTATTGTTGATGACCAGAGAACCAAAAAACATTTATTTGGCCACATGAAAATCAAATAGGAATTCTGGCCACCTTAGAAATCTTAGCTATTACCTTGACACCACCAATGCCATCTGTCCCACTTGATTATCTTTCCAGACGTACTACCTAAAGAGAGTATCATATGGTTTCACTTATTTGTGGAACATAAGGAATAACAAGGAGGACATTAGGAGAAGGAAGGAAAAAATGAAGGGGGTGGAATCGGAGGGGGAGATGAACCATGAGAGACTGTGGACTCTGAGAAACAAACTGAGGGTTCTAGAGGGGAGGGGGGTGGGGGGATGGGTTAGCCCTGTGATGGGTATTGAGGAGGGCACGTACTGCATGCAGCACTGGATGTTATACACAAACAATGAATCATGGAACACTACATCAAAAACTAATGACGTATTGTATGGTGACTAACATAACATAATAAAATTAAATTAAAAAATTAATTTCAAATTCTAAAAAAATAAAAAGAGTAGTTGCAAAATGAAATGATAAACTAGGGGTAAAGACGAGTGATGTTTGTGATAGACAACAGGTTAGTATTTTTAATGTTGTTATTTTATAAAGCCTTAGAGCTCAATAATGATGTTTTTAAACCCCAATAGAAAAATGGGCAAAGAATATAAATACACAGACCAATAGTCAATAAGACCTGTAAACAACATTGTTGTTTAAGAAAACAATGAAATTTTACGTTTCATCTAAAAACGTGCAAAGATGTTTTCATTTTATTATTTTATTTTTTTATTTGAGATAGTTGACATACAGTGTTACCTTAGTTTCGGGTGTACAACACAGTGATTCAACTTCTCCGTATGTTATGCTCTGCTCACTACAAGTGCAGCTACCATGCAAAGATTATTCTAAATGAAAATATCCGTAGTTGATAAAGATTCAGGGAAAAAAGCATTCTCACACTTTGCTGATGGAAGTATGGAATTCAATACAAGTACTCTGGAACAAAGTTTCACAGTTTGTGTCAAATACCTTAAAAAGTGTGAAAGCCCTCTGATACAGATTTTGACTTCTAGCCATTTCCTAGGGCAATAATGAGAACTATATAAGGTTCTATATAGGATGCTGCACATTATACGTTATTTAAAATAACAAATATTAGGGGGTGCCTAGGTGGCTCAGTTGTTAAGCGTCCGCCTTCGGCTCAGGTCATGATCCCAGGGTCCTGGGATCGAGCCCCACATCGGGCTCCCAGCTCTGCGGGAAGCCTGCTTCTCCCTCTCCCACTCCTCCTGCTTGTGTTCCCTCTCTCTCTGTGTCTCTCTCTGTCAAATAAATAAATGGAATCTTAAAAATAAATAAATAAATATTAGAGAAGAGTTTAAATGTCCAACAAGCAATTAGTTAATCATGGCACCTCCATATGACAGCATTCTGTGTATGTTAGAAATAACATTCTAGAAGATATTAACGTTAAAAGTTTTTAATATATTGCTAAGTAAAAAACGGAGTACCAAAGAATATTTTCTGCATATTATTTAAAAATACATGTAAATATATATTTTACATATATGAAAGGGACATACTGCAAAATGTTTCGAGTTGTTTCTGTGATTGGTGGACTAACTAGTCTTACTTTTCTGTATTTTTCATGCTTTAAGTGTTAAATTGCCCTACTTCAGCAATTAGAATAAAAATAATATACAAAGATAGTTTTGCAATCAATTTCAACCTAAGAAAAACCCACACCTGTTTTAATTATTTATAAAGACACATGAAAGCTAAAGCTTATATTTATATACCTCTTGTTAATATTATTTATTTATATAGTTCATATTTTTAATTGGATGGTTGGTTTTCGGAAGCAAAATATTGGTATCCTTTGTTTAAAATATAGGCTGAATGAAAAATTCATGCTAAATCCTATATTTCTAGTTTAGAAAACTAAACTAATTAAACCCTTTAGACTGAAAATCTTCCAATGCTTATCCACCGCTCTCTTCTACCCACCTGCTTTCCTAGCTTGAGCACTTCTAGGCAGTCTTGGCCCAATCATTCTCCCCAAAGAAGAAGCACTTTCTTCACATTAGGAATAATTATTTATTCCTAAGACATTCTCATTAGAAGTGGGAGCCTAATTGGGACTGGCTTAACTACTTTATCTCACTGAGGGAGATACTATTTAAAGCATTCTCGTGAACAATAAAAGATCATCTCTAATTCATATGCATTCTAAACCAAAACATATTTCCTAAAACCAAATGATTACTTTAGAAATTTCTCCATACAACCAACATTGGAATATGATTTTAATTTGATAAATACTCATCACTCCTAATATTAGGGTAATTTCCAAAACAAAGATTCACAAATGTATTCTTTCTTTTTAAATTGAGATACAGTTGATATATAACATTGTATTAATTTTAGGCATACAATATAATAATTTGATATATGTTTATATTATGAAATGTTACCACAACAAGTTTAGTTAACACCCATATCACCTGTAGTAACAATTGTTTTCTTATAATAAGAACTTTTGAAATCTCCTCTCTTAGCGACCTTCAAATATGCAAGGCAGTATTGTTAAGGGTAGTCACCAGGCTGTACGTTATAGCCCCAGGATATATTTATTTATCTTATAATTGGAAGTTTTTACCTTTGGACCACCTTCACTCATTTACCCCACCCCCACCTCTGGCAACCACCAGTCTGGCCTCTGTGTCTATGAGTTTGGTTTATTTTAGATTCCACGTGTGAGATCATACAATATTTGTCTTTTTCTGTCTGATTTATTTCCTTTAACATAATGCCCTCAAAAGCCATCTTCATTATCACAAATGGCAGGACTTCCTTCTTTTAAGGCTGAATGATATACTTGTAAATCACAAATGTGTTCTTTACAAAAGCAATTCTAAAATCTCAAGACTATCCTATACTTTTTAGTTACTTTTTTTTATAGGTGAAAATGTTCAGAAATAAGAGGCAAAGAGAACAAACATCTACCTTTCAACAGAAAGAGTTCATAGAACCTTGTTAAGGCAAAAAAGAGAGACTAATTAAAGCTTAGTAAATTGTTTGAATAGTGTATCTAACACTTTATCTCTATTTAAAACAAATGATCAATGTCCTCTCTCTTCTAAAGTGAGTGCTGTGGCCCAGCAAGTCTTATGGAATTGTCTGATTGAAGATCCATCAACAGTTCTTCGACATTTTCTGGAAAAACTGACCATCAGCAATAGACAAGTAAATTCCTCTTTCTTTAGAGTATAGCCGTGTAGCTATGTGTGTGAACACTGTCAAAAGCAAACAGTGGGCTTCACAGAACTATGCATTGAACATCAATGTCTGACACAGAGCAAATAAGTGCTTTAGGTAATGTTAATGATGAGCAGTACTAAACTTTGCTGTTTTCTTTCAAATTGGTCCATTGACTGATGTCTCCATATGTGTTTGGTACAAGGATAGTGATGACCCTAAGATACTGAAAGATTTTCAGTCTTTTAGACAAAGATTAAATTCAGTATAGTGTTCTTAGTAATGGGTACATTTCCTGAATTCTGATTGCTTAGTAGTCTGTGATGCAGGTAAGATTATTAGAATATGTTGAAACTGTCCATTACTCAAATCTAATGTAGCAGGCCACCTGTAAGAAGAGTATGTGAAATAAAAGTAGTTTTCTGAGCAATGGCAAAATACACTGATGATTAAAAAGTATTTGTTCATTTCTGTGTTATGGTCCTATTTGTTGGAAGAATTAAGTTTCGTTTCTGAAAGCTAAGGTTAATTACAGACATCTCTATTTATCCTCTCTCGACCTAGCTTTATCTCTTTGACTCAAAACCTAGGAAGCAGACCTGTGAAGTTCATTAAACTATATTTGTTAACTGGCTTCTCAAGATAGGTCTGCCTTACATTTTCATCACACGTGGAAGTCATAGCAAATAGAGTTGACTAAATGTACCACTTTCCTATGACTTGCCTATGACCAATAGACACAGTCTAAATTCTTATTAAAAAAAAAAAACTTGTCTAACTACTGCTCAGTGATTCCATAGTTTAGCTCCTAAGAGAAGGTATAATAGTTGGTTTAAATACTCTTTAATAAGTATCACATATACTATATTAAAATGCCAAACATAATGGAAATTAACAAGAGGGAAAAGTAAGAGCCTCCCCCACTTTTTAAGAAGTTAATTTTATTTCCTACAGCGTGGCCACTGAATGAGATGTAGAAATTCTCTTCTTCTTTCAGGATGAGTTAATGTACATGCTGCGCAAACTTCTCTTAAATATTGGAGACTTTCCTGCTCAGACGTCTCACATCCTGTTCAACTACTTGGTGAGTTTTCGCCTCCAGTAAGTTATAAATGTTCATTTCCAATCAGGAAGTAGCAACATGAGGAAAAGGTCCTAGGGAATTTTTTTCAATAAATTCCCATTAATGATCTGACTGAAGGTAGATCATGGTCAGCTATATTCACCATTGTTTGTATGGGGAAGCCCCTCTTGACACACTACTTGGCATGTGGTGGGCACTCAATGTCAGTGTCATCTCTGTCTTCCTATGGCATTATACAACTTGCTTATGTTAGTTCTTAATTTTGGTTTTCTGTTGAGAAAACTTATATGTCATTTTAGTCATTTTTCCCTTTTCCTATCTCTCTTTTAAAATACACACACACACACATACACACACATACACACACACAGGCAAATATTGCCCTAGATGGAAAGTATTTGTGAGTGTATTTTTCCATAGCAACTATCTTTGCTTTAAACCGTCCAGACAGCTCCTTCCTGAACCCTCCAGAATTGACCAGTTTCTTTAGGATCTCCGCCTTACACCCTAAATGGATACGCAGTTTGGGGGCTCTCAGCTCAATGCCTCTTCTTTGAAACTGCACCTTAATCCAGATAGATGGTTGCATGAATGTCTGTGTTGGGAGAACTTCTTCTTTCTCCCTTACTGTTGTCAGTCTCCTAGCAGGTAGAGAAAGAGAAGAGGTATCCACATGCCTCTGTAGCAGAATGAAAAATTTAACACTACAGCTCCTATGTGCAGAGAAATTGTGTAATCCCTTTCTCTTGTCTATGACTGATTTGGTTTTTCTCCTGAGTGCCCACCAGCTGGTTGACAAGGAAAAGAATATAAATAAGTGTCCAATCCAGTTTTAAGTTCAGACTGATAAAAAAATATAAATAGTAGCTTTGGATAGTGTTCAGTCTCTCTTGGCTAAAAATATTTAGTCTCTAGGAATTCTCCTCCCTTCCAACTTCTTTCATCTCCAAACACTATGTGGGGTTGGAGAGAAAAAAGATCTTTGTTGTTGGAAGGTGGAGGAAGGACAGCAAAATATCCTCCAGATGGAGAAGTCACTTTGCAAAGGAACAATGAAGCAAGCCACTCCATACCATTCATACGGAACTGTATTCAGAGTAACTTACTGACAGGGAAGATGGGGCAGACACCGATCCAAGGGCTAGGCAGCTATTTTCTAAGTCCAGACCTTAATCCACAGCTTTTATAGAGCAAGCATGGTGGTGAGGTGTAAGGGTAGTTATCTAAAGTGGCAGCATCTGTGTGCCAGAAGGAAGCTCAGAACAAGCCTTCCAGCATTCTGGTCAGGACCTACATTCCCCTCCAAGGGGCCTGGGACACGCAGCACCAAGGGAAGTCACTGACTGGACATGAACAAGATGGACGGCCAAGATTGGAGTCAGTATTGTCAGCACCCCGACATTTATTCAGCATTGTCTCTTGTCCAACGTTTGCTCCGGCTCCTCCCTTTGTGAGACAATGTTCTTTATCTGGCCGGTTGCTAGATGCCTGGCTGGTGGAAACCAAAGCCCATGGCTGCTATGACTTGGGGTCTTCGGGCTCCCAGTGGTGCTTGCTGGGAGACAACCTCACCTCATCTCCTGCTGGTGCTAAACACCCCTCTAGGTTCTGGTTGCATGTCCCATATGGCTCCAGCTTAGGAAGACCTCTGGCTAGAGCATTATACTCAGTGACACCAGTCTATGGCAATTCTATCCAGAAAGCTCTCCAGCCAAGCTTTCTGCTACTTCTTGGTCCTGCATACACCACACAAAAGCCAAAGGTAGGTTCTCAAAGCCAAATGTAGGGCCTTCCTCAGGTTAAGTATGTGCCCTACCATGTTTGTGTGGCATTCCGGTTGGTATCGAAAGGCCCCAAGATGAACTTCTGTCAGAGACTGGAGGCAAATGCCCCTTCAGTGTGTCTGCCCATTCCCTCAGGTCCCTGGGTAGGAGAGATACTTATCTGGACAGTTGCTCTCCATTGTCCTTCAGCCCTGGGATAAGACGATGGACATTTCATTTCCTGTCTGCCGTACTCTTCCCTGTCAACTCCAAATAAGCCTTAACGGCAGACATAGGTCTTCCCAGCTAGGTAATTGACAAGCTAATAGAGAAAAGAGCTGGCAACACTTTGGCTTTGCTGTATAACCCTGTTTTGCATGAATATAAATTCCTATTTTTGCATTTCTCTCTAAATCCTTATCTTTCCCCCAAATCCCAAGTACATGGATGCCATTCTGACTAGAAAGGGGGTCTTCTAGTCAGAATGGCAAAACAGTGAAGGGTAGAGTCCTTTCTAAACCATTACCCATATTATATATCTCTTTTTTCTAATGACTGTTAAGGATATGTATAGTGGGCATGTTGGGACCACTGACCCATCTCTTCTAATTTTGTTAGGGACTGTTTAACTTTGACCCAGTGGTCTTCACCCTGGGGTTTGAGCCCATCTTGGGGTATGTGAAAACTTTTAAAGGGATTTGGTGCTCAGATAGTTTTAAGGAATAAATCTCCAAATCCTCAACTTGCAAATATGCACTAACACTTCGTGAGCATGCCTGCCATCTCAAACATCATCCTCTACTGTCCACAAGAAAGGCCCACCCTGACCAGCCCAGATATCACCAGATGAATTGACAGATGTATAAGACAGAGAAAGAATCTGATATACTGCATGAGTTTTAAGGAAGCCTCATTTCTGATGGATCAAGGCACTTTAAACCCATAGGACTTTCTGAACATGGGTTCTGTCCCTGTGCTTTAGTAAAATCACCTTCTTGCACCACCACCCCCGGCTAACACACACACACACACACACACACACACAAACCCATAGGACTTACCACCTTTTCCTGTCTTTGATAGATTTCTCCTAGAGGTAAGGTTTAACACTCATTAGGGTGGTTAGCCTTCAGAACCACCAAAGCAGATTAAGTTAGTGACCCTGTAGGCTGATTCAACACAACTAGAAAGTTTGCTAAGATTAAGAAATTTTTCAAGAAACAATCAATAAAGCCATGGGCGGGGAAAACTTTGATGTTACTTCTTTATGATTTTGCTGTGCACTGTTGAATAAGGTAGTTAAAACCTCTTTCATCAAAATTTGTTGAAATACACATTCCAATTACAGTCAATCTGCCTTTTATTTCAGTGTAGAGAATGTTTAATATATTCTCCTATTAACAAAAAAAAATTGCCTTATGATGAGACCTTTTATTTTATTTTTTTTAAAGACTTTATTTATTTATTTGACAGAGAGCAAGGGGAGTAGGAGAGGGAGAAGCAGGCTCCCCACTGAGCAGGGAGCCTGATGTGGGGCTCCATCCCAGGACCCTGGGATCATGACCTGAGCTGAAGGCAGATGCTTAACTGACTAAGCCACCCAGGCACCCTGATGAGACATTTTATGTCAACCTAAATATGTGCAAAAGGACCCAGAGCTTTTCAAGATTTTAGGGGACACAAAGAAAAATCTGTTAAGGTCACCAATTTAGCCAAGCACAGTGTTCATTGGTTCAGACCACTAGACATAATCCAATCTGCAAATACCGTTTCAGCAAACATCTTGTAGAGATTAATTTGGGGTGGCCTCAGCACCTGAACTACCAAGCGACTTGAAGCCTGGAAAAACAGTGTTCTGCTTTTGTCTTAAATCACCATTTCCGTGAAACGCAAAAATGTATGGCAGCCTGTTCTGGTTGGTTTTCCGGTTCCACCCTCTTGCTCACGGCCATTGAAAAGTATTAGAGGAAACGTTAAACGGAGAATATGAAGGCA
Source organism: Mirounga angustirostris (assembly GCF_029215605.1). Classification (NCBI taxonomy): domain Eukaryota; kingdom Metazoa; phylum Chordata; class Mammalia; order Carnivora; family Phocidae; genus Mirounga; species Mirounga angustirostris. Next base: position 169,164,815 of record NW_026991711.1, read on the forward strand.
CAAAAGAATATTTGATTAAGGAAAAAAAGCCAAGGAAATGAGAATGTTTGCCCAGGATTATCGTGGTTTTGTGACCTCTCCCTGTTCTTTTAGGTGGGATTAATCATGTACTTCGTGCGGACCCCCTGTGAGTGGGGGATGGACGCCATTTCAGCCACCCTGACTTTCCTGTGGGAGGTGGTGGGTTATGTAGAGGGACTGTTCTTCAAGGATCTCAAGCAGACCATGAAGAAGGAGCAGTGTGAGGTAAAGCTGTTGGTGACCGCTTCCATGCCAGGTAACCCACTACCGCTGTTGGATGACATAACTTTTCTCTTTGTTTAAGAGTATAAATAACCCTTTTAAAGTCCAACCGCCTCTTTCATTCATGAGAAAAATTTCAGAGTCCTGACCCTGGTGTTGGGGACTTCAAAGAATTTTTGTTTAATACAATCTGAAGAAATACAATAGACCCTTTAAAAGTCAGAGATTGCCAGATGAAAGGGGAGACATCAGAACCAATCCACATGAATCAGTCCTTGAAGAGCGGCCAAGGTTGAAGATGTATTTAAGTCTATCACACAGGGCCGGCTGAATGGGGAGCCGTTCTGAATGAATGTTTGGCACTGCAAGGGGAATGATACTGTTTGCATGGCATGGACCCCAGATCTTTGTAAACTCTATGAGAGATGGCTTTATGAAAAATTGGAAAAGGGACAAGCAGGAGGAAAGGAGAACAACAAAAGAACATGAAGTGTGATGTAAACTTGAGCTACGGTTCCTTTTCACTCCTGATAGCTTGCTTTTCTTTAAGATAGAAATTCTTCCGAGTCTTTATCCTGGTGCAGTGACTAAGAAAATACCAGATGATCCATGTATTAAAATAAAGAGAAAGGCACAATTATATAAAGATGAGAACACAGGGTATGCAATGTAGAGGCCTGCATTAAAGTCATGTTACTCCCATTTATTAATACAGTTAGTATTAGCTAAAAAAAAAAGTACATCATTTTTCAAGCTTTCTTTACTCATGGGTAAAACAAGGATGTGATTCATACTGCACAATCATGAGTAATCAATGCATTTACGTAGATAAAATACTTGCTGTCATACCTGACTCATAGCAAGCGTTCCATAAATGGAAGTTGTGTATTTATATGTTCGACAGGTTATCCGACAAGGTGATCAGTTTTTATTATAGCAAAGAAACTCATGTTGTCATTCATAGGCTTAAAAACAGCTCATTAAAAGCCAAGGTATATCATGATGTTCACAAACACTTATAATGAATGAATGAAGTAGAATAAGTACTAACTCCCTAGCCAAGTAGAATACAGAAAATGTAAATTTAAACTGCATTCCAGGTACTTGTCATGGTTTTGCTAATATCTCTTTTTGTATTTTCTCAACCATTACTGCATGATCATCTCATTTAAAATACAGGGATATATTACTTGTTGCAACACATAAGGTTTGAATTCTGACTTTTCTGTTAAATAAATGTGTCTTTGACTAAGTTACTTATAAGTTCTTACTTGTAAGAGTCCATTTCCATTGTTTTCTCATTGGTAGAATGAAAATAATAATGCCCATACCATAGGGTTGTTGTGAGATTTAAATATTATGCACATGAAATACATGTCAAAGTATTGGGAACTCCATAAATGGTAGCTTTTGTTATTTAGTCAGTAAATAAGTTTAAAACATCTATTTTAACTATAAAAGAGGGATATTAGGGCAACACACAGTTTACCATAATCACTCACTACAAGTAACAATCATAACAAGAAAAATATCAGCCCATTGATAATATTTTAATATTTTGTGCCTTAAAGATAAACTTTCCTAGAGTGAACTTCAGCTTATGATTGTATTTGCCTTCTGTAGGTACCAAAACCTTGGTGGTTCATGGGCAGAATGAGTGTGATATCCCAACCCAGTTACCAGTCCATGAAGACACTCAGTTCGAAGCCCTGCTCAAGGTATGAATGGCTTTCAACAGAAATGATTTTTAAAGCACAATGTCTGTGGCCACTTCACTGATCATCCCATTTAGAATTAAATGGCATTTTCCTATCTTCAAACAAATACATGCATTGACTTACCTCTTGTAGAATCTGCTCCGCTATCGTGTACCTCCCCCATTTCCTCACATGATTTTCCCCACACCTACCGACATCATAGCTCTGCTTTGAGGTAGGTAAATGCATGCCACTTCTTCTTCAGCTGAAGTAGCATCTTGACACTCTCAAGCGTACTAGCTCCCCCGGGAGTGCTGTCGATTCCTGCTTCAGCGCTCCCTGACATCACGTGGGGGTAGTTCTGGAGGTGCCCTGGGGTTGCACACGGAGGGAGCTAAGGCAGGCTCCATCAGCTGCTGATCCTGCCAGAGACCCTTTCTCTGGCACTTGGTTGCACGGTATACAGTCTGACTTCCACGGACGGAAATGGGTGGAGAAGCAGAACATATATATCTTAGAATAAATCGGGTGAGTCAAGAAAGTCCTTTAATGGTTATGGCAGTTGTGACCCTTGGCAGAAAGCCAATCCATAGTTACACATGCCTGTATGGCTTTTAAGGTAAAGTACTACAGCTATTCCCCATCTATCTGGATTCCAAACTTTTGGTAAACTGATTTCCTGGAACACAGCTCCAGGCCAAGACGGAAGCAGGAAAGACCTCTGAAAAATTCAGTTGTACCAAACGTGTATATCTTATTTCGGTACAAAATGCCTCCTTCGGGCCTTACCCAGACGTCTCCAGAGAATTACTAAGGCCCAGTGAAGCAAACTTCAACAACCACTCCATTTTCCTACTCAGGCTGAATGGCAGGAAGGTAAACAGAGGAAGTCCCAACCCCGGTTCCACCATAACCAGCGTGACCTAAATTGAACAGGACCTCTCCAGGCTCAGATTCTTTTTCACCAGTACTGGGGTACTAGAGCAGGATATACAAGTTACCTACATGGAAGGCACTGAACTCAGAATACAGTATACAATAATGGCTCAATGTGTTGTAGCTTGTATTATTTTTAATGGCGTTACCGAACATGCTTTCTTCCTGACGTTGAGACCGGTAGATGCCACTGTACCTCCACAGTTCACTCTGCAGTCTGAATTTATAATTGCACATCTTTTAGCACTTTGAGAGCAGTTGGTTTATATTACATTACAAGTCTGGATTATATCATTCTTTGGGCAACTGTGTATTCAAATCCAATATGTATCCATATATATATACATATAAAAAGTATATAAGATCTATAATCCTTATAAGTTACCTTGTTTTGGTATTTGTATCTTTCAGCTTACTACCTGGCACATAATATGTTCTCCATAAACATTTATTTATACTTATTGTTCTAGGAGTGTCTGGAGTTTTTTAATATCCCAGAATCTCAGTCAACCCATTATTTTCTCATGGACAAACGATGGAATCTTATCCACTACAATAAGGTGAGACTGCACAGTGACGCACTCCTGTTGAGTTGTGTCGGAAACTTGTCATGCCTTTCCTGAATGTTGCTCTCACTCAGGGAGGCATCGTTGTTCAGTGGTTAGGAGTATGGCCACTTAGGTTACACCACCTTACTGTCAGTGTAGCTTTGGACTAGCCACTGTACCTTTGTGCCCTTCATTTTCCTTGTCTGTAAAATGAAGAGGATGATAATAGTATCTATCATAGGTTGCAATAATTAAAGGAGATAAGGCAAATAAAGCATTCATTATTATTACCTCCTGATGAAAAATTAAGTTGCCCATATAATAAATATGTGTGTCTACTTGGAATTTTAATGTCCTTGTTATTCCTCTTTTTATTATGTTGAGCATGACCATGGTGACCTGACCTAATGACCAAAGGGCACCTCAAGACGTCACTTTACAGTGACCTTCTTCCTCCAGAATGTCCTTTATTAAATTGCCTTTGGCTCCTTTGCTCCTGATGTTGCACCCTAGTGTTTGGAAAGGGTGCTAAGCCTACGTGGTTTGATGCTTTCCTGAGGTGGGCGTTTACTTTCCATAGGATTTTATAGAATTCGAGAGCATAAAATGAGAAAACCCTTAGAAAATACATAACTTTCATTTGACCTTTGGGTAAAGAGGAAATTAGAGTAAAATTTAATCATTTGATAATCATCTGAACTCTTTTTTTTTTTCTCTCTCTCTTTGTGTAATCCTGCCACAGACGTATGTTCGGGATATTTATCCTTTCCGGAGATCAGTATCTCCACAGCTGAACCTGGTACATATGCATCCAGAGAAAGGACAGGAGCTCATTCAGAAACAGGTGCCTGACCACCTCTATTTTATTATATGGTTTTGCCAAGTCATTGGGATAGATGATCAGTGAATGTGTTGCCAACCCCGAGATTCTGATTCTGATACAATCCTCTCTCGAGAAAGTGGATGGGTAGGCCCTTGGTCAATAGTTCCCCAAAATAGTGTGTTAGTTTTCATAAATTGGATCATAATGTAAAGGTATCAAAGAACACTCATTTGGATTAATGCTATGACAAGTCGTTGTGCCTAAACACTAGAAATCGGGTGCCTGGGTGGCTCAGTCATTAAGCGTCTGCCTTCGGCTCAGGTCATGATCCCAGGGTCCTGGGATCGAGTCCCGCATCGGGCTCCCTGCTCCGCGGGAAGTCTGCTTCTCCCTCTCCCACTCCCCCTGCTCGTGTTCCCTCTCTCGCTGTGTCTCTCTCTGTCAAATAAATAAATAAAATCTATAAAAAAATAAAAAACACTAGAAATCTTCGAATTTATTTACCTACTAGTTTCCAAGTTTTCTTCTCACATTTTTATAAAACAGGATTGGAAGTACACAAATGCAGCTCTTGGAAGGTTGCCACAGAGGTTTACACTGGTTGGGAAAAATAAAATAAAAGGGATCAATGTATTATGCCTGGGAAAAGCACTGAGCTAAGGTACAGAGACTTGGACCCAGTCCCAGCTCTGCCACTGATCAGTCACCTGACCTTAGGCATGTTACTAACTTCCCTTAAAACAGGAGACAGAATCAAGCAGTTGTACTTAAATTTATGATTGAAGAAAAGAATAAGGAAATTCACTATTTTGTATGCAAAATATAGCTATAGTCCACAATTCTTTTTTTTTTTTTAAGATTTTATTTATTTATTTGAAAGAGAAAGAATGAGACAGAGAGAGCATGAGAGGAGGGAGGGTCAGAGGGAGAAGCAGACTCCCTGCCGAGCAGGGAGCCCGATGCGGGACTCGATCCCAGGACTCCAGGACCATGACCTGAGCCGAAGGCAGTTGCCTAACCAACTGAGCCACCCAGGAGTCCTATAGTCCACAATTCTTTTTTTTTTTTTTTTTTTAGATTTTATTTATTTATTTGCGAGAGAGACAATGAGAGACAGAGAGCATGAGAGGGAAGAGGGTTAGAGGGAGAAGCAGACTCCCCGCCGAGCAGGGAGCCTGATGCGGGACTTGATCCCGGGATTCCAGGATCATGACCTGAGCCGAAGGCAGTCGCTCAACCAACTGAGCCACCCAGGTGCCCCACAATTCTAATAATGATACAATTTTAATATGGTCTATGTGTTACATTCATTTATTTATTTTTATTTTGTATTTTTTAAGATTTTATTTATTAGAGAGAGAGAGAGTGCACTTACATGCGCCCAAAGGGGAAGGATGGTGGCGGAGGGAGAGGGACAGAATCTCAAGCACACCCCACGCCAAGTGCACCCGACAGGGGACTTGATCCCACAACCCTGAGATCATAACGTGAGCCAAAACCAAGAATTGGACCTCAACCCACTGAACCACCCAGGCACCCCCATATTCATTAATTTTTAATAAAATGTCTAAAGAATTTCAGGATAATTTATCATTTCAGTTTTTCTGCACAGTTTTCTGCAAGAAGGTTAATTTGGCATCAAACTATTCAAAAACAACTTCATGGAATGAATGAGAATGGTATAGAATTAGACCACTTAAGTAATTAAAAGTATAGTTAGCATAAACTACCTGAATTGCAGTTGAAAGAGGAAAATAGTGCAAGTATTACAGAGTGTGTGGTCTTGGGTCTAAAGTATACATAACTGTAAGGTCTTAAGTGTATATAATTTCTGAAATAATTACCCCCAATTATCCCAGCCCCTGATTTTGGCAGCAAAAGAATTAAAGCCATTATCAACAATAGCACTTCACTAGTGTGTTCTTTTTATGTCTAAGAACATGTTTTTAAAAATTGCATAAAATGGGGGCACCTGGGTGGCTTAGTCGTTAAGCGTCTGCCTTCGGCTCAGGTCATGGTCCCAGGGTTCTGGGATTGAGCCCCTCATTGGGCTCCCTGCTCAGCCGGAAGCCTGCTTCTCCCTCTCCCACTCTCCCTGCTTGTGTTCCCTCTCTCGCTGTGTCTCTCTCTGTCAAATAAATAAATAAAATATTTTTTAAAAATTGCATAAAATGGAGCCCTCGTTCTGTGTACACTCCAAGTTGGAATTTTAAGATTTCTCTCTGAGTTCTGCAGGGAGATAGTAGTATGAAAGCCTGTGGTTCTGGCCCTGGAGTTTCCTCAGCAGCTTCGGACTGCTTATGGACCTCCTCATCACACTCCCTGCCCACCCATCATCAACAGGAAAGGAACAAAGAGAAGGGACCAAGAGAATCCTGTCTGCGCCATTTAGGCCCATCAGCTTTTGTCCCAAGATAGGTTCTTCCTGGATCCCATTTCAGTCCTTTTTTAAGAGAAAAGCCCAGAACAGCTTAAGGTATCTGTGGAAATGGTAGAGACACTTGGAACTGACTGACTGGCTCCTGTTGGAAAAGGTCTTCCATATTATGATATCCAAACAAATGGGCTCTATTTCATATGGAACGATTCCTGACAATGCTTTCATTATGCTCCTCCAGCCTGCAAACCCCTAAGAAACACTTCCTTCTGGGGAGCAGGCGGATACAGGAAGTGAGAGTCAATCAAGCATTGTTTGCTCCATCTATGTGGTAAAGAAAAAAAACCATTTCTCCCTCAATTCAACACCCACCCCCCCCCTTGATTTTTTATCAGCCCTGTTTGCCATGAAAGATTTTACTTCAACGTCTTCACTCCTTTTAATCTCAGAGTTGCTAATTCTACGTTTCCTCTGCTCCTGCTTTTGTTTGTGGCTAGGTGTTCACTCGGAAGCTGGAGGAAGTCGGGCGGGTTTTGTTTCTCATCTCCCTGACGCAGAAGATCCCCACAGCCCACAAACAGTCCCATGTCTCCATGCTCCAGGAAGACCTCCTCCGACTACCCTCATTCCCCCGAAGTGCTATTGACGCTGAATTTTCACTCTTCAGTGATCCACAAGGTATCAAGAAAAAAAAAAAGCATTTCTTTTCTTGGGCTTCCTATGCCCTTGTTTGGTCCTTGGCTGGAGAGCATCTGAACCAGCAGACAGTTCTCTAAGGCAGTGCTTCTCAGCCCTCAGTGCATCAGAATCACCTGGAGGACTTGATAAAACACAGATTGCTGGGCTCCACCCTCCCCAGGTTCTGACTCAGTGGCTCTGGCATAGAGCCCGGGAACTTGAATTTTAGCAAGTTCCCAAGGGATGTTGATGCTGCAATTCCAGGGAGCAAACTGAGACCACTGTTCTTAACTAATCATAAGCAGGATTTTTTGGGGTTTTTTTTTTTAATTTAAATTCAATTAATTAACATATAATGTATTATTGGTTTCAGAGGTAGAGGTCAGTGATTCATCAGTCTTATATAATACTATGCTCATTACATCATGTGCCTGCCTTAATGTCCATCTCCCAGTTGTCCCATCCTCCCACCCCCCACCCCCACAGCAAGCCTCAGGTTGTTTCCTATGATTAAGAGTCTCTTATGGTTTGTCTCCCTCTCTGGTTTCATCTTGTTCTATTTTTTCCTCTCTTCTCCTACGATCCTCGGTTTTGCTTCTTAAATTCCACATATCAGTGAGATAATATAATTGTCTTTCTCTGATTGACTTATTTCGCTTAGCATAATACCCTCTAGTTCCATCCACCACGTCGTTGCAAATGGAAAGATTTCATTTTTTGATGGCTGAGTAGTATTCCACACACACACACACACACACACACACACACACACACACACCGCACATATTCTTTTCCATAAGCAGTTGAAGGGTATAGTATGGTATTGTTAGGGTAGGTAGTAGTAGGTATTGTTACTTGACTAAGTGAAGAACAGGTGTTCATATGAACTTCAGGAAACAAAACTCATCTACAGAAATCAGGACAGTGGTTGCCTCTGAGTTGCGGGGGATGGATCTCCTGGAAACTTTCTGAGGTAATGAAAATGGTCTATGTATTGATTGGTGCGTTGGTTACATGAGCGTGTATTTTTGTCAAAACTCACCGAACTCTCCATTTGAGATCCGTGTATGTTTGTTTTACTCTATCTGAATTAACACCTGAATGGAGAGGGAGATAGAGACAGAGAGACCAGAAAGAGGCTCGCTTCAAAGCCTTGCTGTGTGACTCAATTATTAATTTGAGATATTTACAATTAGCCTCCCAATGTTCAATGTCTTCCTCACCCAGAAGTTCCAGAGCAAATAGTGGAAAGAGCTCTCGTCTGTCTGTCCAGGAATTCAAAGATCTAGAACCAGTCCCAGCCCTGCCCCATTTCCTTTCTGAAACAACTGATTTTTTCCCTCAATGCCGCAGCTTACTCAGTGCAACATGCTGCAAATACCAGCCCTGTCTGGCCTCCAGAGTCGGATCAAGGAGGTGATGATGGAAGTCCTTTGAGAACCAGGGAGTGTGATACCAGCAGCAGCAATGTGTGCTGGAAGCATTTCCGCAGTACATCTTCCCGTCCCAGAGCTGGAACAAATGGGAAACAGCAGTGCCCCCCCGCCCCCGGTTTGATGGCCCCCCCACGCAGACAGGATTGGCGTGGGGCTAATTCTGTCTCGGCTGTTTTGTGTTCTCACAGCCGGCAAGGAGCTGTTTGGCCTCGACACTCTTCACAAAAGCTTGTGGATCCAGCTCCTGGAGGAGATGTTCCTGGGCATGCCGAGCGAGTTTCCCTGGGGAGATGAAATCATGCTCTTCCTCAACGTCTTTAACGGGGCTCTGATCCTCCACCCGGAAGACAGCGCCCTCCTCAGGCAGTACGCCGCCACCGTCATCAACAGCGCTGTGCACTTCAACCACCTTTTCTCTCTCAGCGGCTACCAGTGGATTCTGCCCACCATGCTGCAGGTGCTGTGGCTCGGGCCTCCTCACCAGAAAACCAACTGCCCGTGCGGCAGGTCAACAAGACCTGTACTACCACTTTTTAAGATGGAAGCTATCTGCTTTTGTGGCAGCAGAAGGCACCAAATGAAATCTCCCCGGAATTTTCTGGAAGGTCACACCAACCCGTTCTGTCTCTCCTGAGATCTCCCAGACCTGGGATAGGCTTTCCCCTTTTCTCTAACCACTCTTTGAGTGGGTCTCAAAGTGGGGTCGCTGGACAAGCAGCATCAGCATCCCCTGGGAATTTGTTAGAAATACACATTCTTGGGCCCCACCCCAGACCTACTTAACCAGAAACTGTGGAGTCAGGGCCCGTTCATCTGGATTCTTACAAGACCCCCGGGTGGTTCTGATGCCCTAGAAGTTTGGGAATCACTGCTCTCTTTACTCAAACGTATGGCAGGTGTTCCGCTGATGTTTCTCCTGAGAGATTTTCTGATCTCTGTCTGAATCGAGATTTCTGTTGCTATTAAATTTGCTATGCTGAGATCGGAGGAGGTGAAGTCAGCAGGAACAATTTCCATGTACCCATGTCTAATGTGTATCTGGCTACGTTTAGGAGTAATGGGTGAAGTTCAGACAGAGCCTAGGGGCTCATCCCAGTCCTCTACTTTTATGGAAGTTTTAATAAAAATTATAAAAGTAATACATGCTTGTGCAAAGTGGAGTTTGTTCAACCTACCGGGGCAAGAAATGTTCTTTAATATCAGGCCTCTCTTATTTTTAGATAGTTGGAACTTTCTCTATTTTTATAAACTTTTTTACTGATTTCCAAAAACAATAAATGCTCGTTATAAAATTCAGAAGATAAAGTTTAAAGAAGAAAACAAAGATCACCTATAATCCTCCTTCCTAGATAACCATTATTTATACTTCTTGAAAATCCTTGCACTCTAATCCTACTTTTTTTTTTAAACAAAAGTTGGATCATACCACATGTTCAGGTTTGTTACCTACCTTTCTCACATCACACTAAGAATATCACGGGCTTTTTCTCATGTAGCTACGTTGAGTGCTAGAGCATCTTTCTAATAACTGCATAATATTCTGCTGTATGCATATACCATGATCTACTTAACCTACCCCAATTTATGGATAATTTCACTTGTTCAAAATTTTCCACTATTATAAGCAAAATTGCAGTAGGAATTCCTCTATATCCGTCTTTGTACCTTTGTCCAATTTGTTTCTTGAGGTAAATTCCTAGTGACACACTCCCTGGGAAAAAGTATATTCATGTTTATTACCAAATTTCTCACAAGAGAGATCATACTGTTTTATACTCCCATCTACCAGTTTATTAAATTAGCCACCTCTCTCCATGCTTCCCAGGGCTATGAGGTGTTTTTGTTTTGTTTTTGTAGAGAGAGAGACTGTGAGGGGCAGGAGGGGGGAGGGCGGGGCGGGGGTGGGGGAGAGGGAGAGAATCTTAAGCAGTCTCCACGCTCAGCACAGAGTCTGACATGGGGCTCAATATTAGGACCCTGCAAGTATGACCTGAGCCCAAGTCAAGAGTCAGATACTTAACCGACTAAGCCACCCAGGCGCCCCTCCATTGCTATGAGTTTTAAAAGCAAACACAAGTTTGACAGGCTGCTAAGGCATGTTCTGAATATGTGGCATTTTTCCGCAGGTGTACTCCGATTATGAAAGCAATCCCCAGTTGCGTCAAGCCATCGAATTTGCCTGCCAACAGTTCTACATTCTACACCGGAAGCCATTTGTGCTCCAGCTGTTTGCTAGTGTGGCCCCTCTCCTGGAGTTTCCTGTAAGTAGACCAACCCGATGAGGAAAGCAAAGGCTCTTTTAGAGTCGGCAGTGGCAAGGGAGTTCGCCACCGTCCGTCACCTGTGTCTCGGCAGAGACTCAAAGGCAGACAGAGGAGTAAGGAACTTTTATGGTGGAGAAAAGGGAAGGCTTCAGGTGTGCCCTGATCGGAGGCCGTTGGTACGAGGGAGCTGTAAGCCGGCTAACTAGAAGTGGGGCATCCGGTGTAATTGCTTAGGGGTACATATTTGGCTTTCTCTGATTGGTCTAGTTGGAAGCAGGGACAAGTATCAGGGAAGCTGTCGGTTTTAATCAAGGCCTGGCCATTAGGGAACAAATGGTTAAAGGGGTTATTGTTTGGTCTCCCCTAGAGCTAGTAGTCGGACTTCCTACTAACCTGACTTACAGCAGGCTGGTTCCTGGGCTAGTGACTGTGGACAATGGATTGGTTTCCTGGGCGGGTTACCACAGGTTTTGGATCAGAGTTCTGTTTTTATATATGACCTGCTCATTTATATTGTCCATTTGTATAGTCAGCATCTCAGCTCTCTTTCTTCAACCAGTGGGATACAAATGTCATAATTACTTCTCTTCATTTTTCTTCAACCCTCATCTCTGCCTGTAGGATACTAATAGACCCACTCCCCAGGTTTTTATACTCAATTAATAAAAAGGAAGAGTCCTGATTATCATTCCTTTCTATCACTGTCTAGCACTTACCCTGCTTTCTTTTTCTTTTTCTTCAGAACCCTTATACCATACTATATCACATGTTATACATTTGATTCACTAATATGTATCTCTACCATACCCCAAAATAGAATTTAAGCTCCATTAAAGCAAGACCTTGATCTGTTTCTCTGTTTGCATTTGGTTTGTTTTTGTTTGTATGTCTATTTTGTTTTGTTTTTGTTTTGTCATAACGTCAGTGTACAGAATTCTATTTGGCACATAGTAGGAATTTAAGAGGGATTTATTGTTTTAATGAATCAAGGCCATTTTAAATAGATTTGAGATGGCAAGCATCTCCATTTTGGAGTTATATTATCAAACAAGACCTGAAAAATGCCAAAAGTTGTTAAAATAAGCATCTGTTTCCCCAGACGTATTTGAAGTATTCTACTCCTACATTATGGAAAGTTCTTTCAGGAATGCTGAGTCCTTCCATCGCGGACCAGAGGAGACATTTACATGAATTGTTCTGGCAGTCTACATATTGCTGTATTTTTAGGAGTTTGCACAAATACCTCTCTGTACCAGATTAGCATTTAATAGATCCCTTGAAAGTCAGGTGTTCCATTCCAAAATCATATAGCAGCACTGCTGGATGCAGGATTGTGGGAGCTGAATGCCAGATCGATGTAATTGTTATCAGTGGTGGTGTTTGTGAGATTTGAATTCCTGATCAAACCACATTACTGCTGAGGTGGGAATAAATAAACTAAAATAGCCTTTCTTCATACAGGAAGCTGCCAATAACGGGCCCAGCAAAGGTGTGTCAGCTCAGTGCTTGTTTGACCTGCTGCAGTCCCTGGAGGGGGAGACCACTGACATATTAGACATCTTAGAGCTGGTCAAAGCTGAGAAGCCTCTTAAGTCATTAGGTAAAAACAAAAGTTGCCCTGACCTTCTTTTTCCCTTTGTAATTTTTTTTAAAAAATAATTCTATATTAAATATTTTAACCTAAATCAAAACAGAAAAAAAAAAAAAAAAAACGAAAAAGTGGTATACATTGAATGAGGACATTTCCTATCTCCTGTTTTTCTTAAATTTCTTAAAAATCCTAGGATTGCCTGGTTGGCTTAGTTGGTTAAGTGTCCAACTCTTGGTTTCAGCTCAAGTCATGATCTCAGGGTCCTGGGATCAAGCCCTGCAGCAGGCTCTGTGCTCAGTGCAGTCTGCTTGTCCCTCTCCCTCCCCCTCTGCTACACCCCCTACTCCTGCATGTGTGCATGCTCTCTCTCTCACTCTCTCTCTCTCCCCCTCCCTCCCTCTCTCTCTCAAATAAATAAGATGTTTTAAAAAAAAGTTTTAATTTATTGAAAATCCTAGGGGCGCCTGGGTGGCTCAGTCATTAAGCATCTGCCTTTGGCTCAGGTCATGATCTCAGTGTCCTGGGATCGAACCCCACATCAGGCTCCCTGCTCCGTGGGAAGCCTGCTTCTCCCTCTCCCACTCCCCCTGTTTATATTCCCTCTCTCACTGTGTCTCTCTCTGTCAAATAAACAAAATCTTTTAAAAAATTAAATAAAATAATTTTTTTTAAAAAAAGAAAACCCTAAAGAGTAAGGAATTCCCTCCCATGAAAATTGTATTAATCATTCTACACTACTCTAGTACCACAGTGTTCAGAAAATTAGGTTTTCCTGGGCAATTCTAGGTGAGTAACTCTCTAAAATGGTCTTTTATGATCATGAAATGTGTAGAACTAGAGGGAATTCAAAGATAAAGTCTCATGTCTTAGACACCTGCGTGCCCTTGGGTATCTTCTATTAGGTCAGATTTTTTTCCCAAACTACCCCCCGAAAAGCACTTTTATTTTTCATCTGATTATTCAAAAGGAGGAAACAGAATTTTCAGTCCCTTTAGATGAAGAAATTAATCATGTTCACAGTTTAGAAATAAAGTCTGATGAAGAAATGGCTATCAAGTATAACTGGAGTGTTAAGAGTGATAATGTCGGGCGCCTGGGTGGCTCAGTTGGTTAGGCAACTGCCTTTGGCTCAGGTCATGATCCTGGAGTCCCTGGATCGAGTCCCGCATCAGGCTCCCTGCTCAGCAGGGAGTCTGCTTCTCCTTCTGACCCTCCTCCCTCTCATGTGCTCTCTCTCTCTCTCTCTCTCTCAAATAAATAAATAAAATCTTTAAAAAAAAAAAAAAGAGTGATAATGTCTCCTTGATCCCTGGCAGACTCCACTCTGATTTTGTGCCTTGACCTTCTGTCCCTTCAGATTTCTGCTATGGAAACGAAGACCTGACATTCTCTATAAGTGAGGCCATTAAGCTCTGCGTCACTGTAGTAGCCTATGCTCCCGAATCATTCAGAAGGTAATGCAGCCCTTTATTCTAGGCCTTGTGATAAGTAAATGCGGCTAAGGAAATAAAAGTGAATGAGTACAAAGGTTATGTGGGCTCATATCATCCTGTAATATTCTGGCAAGGATGTTCTCAATAACTACATTTAGGAAACGTATCATAGCACAAGTTCTGGAAAATACAGTAAATCTTCATTAATGTAAAACACCCTAAAATTTGGAATTTGTGTGGCAGCTAAGATGTTTCGTCTTGTTTAGAAAATACTGTCCTGACATGTAACACAAATGAATAGTAAACAAAATTGCAGAGCAGACATTTAAACTATCGAAGAGAATGCTTTTCAAGGAGCACTAAGAACTCCTGTCACACATAGAGCAAGAACAGAAATCTTGCCTGTCATTTTGCCAAGTGTAAGGAATGAGAAGGATTCACATGGAAAGTGTCCTCCCAATTCCAGGACGTTGGTGCTAGTCTGATTTATGTACTGATATGCGAAATGAAAATCAATCTCATCTTGCTATTAAAAGAAAACTTTTAAAGACAGAGACAGTAATTCAGATGAATCAGGGATAGCCCCCTGTTATGCAGTTATAGATCCTTAAAAATAATAGAGTTACATTCCTTTAAATGCTCCCTGAGGCTGGCTTAATCAACCCTCTGGCCCTCCTCCCCAGTTATATCAATATTAGGCAATCTCTCCCCTCTCGACTTCTCAATCTACTTTGATCTTTTCTTGTAATGTCTAGTTCATTAACAAAATCCCAATTTATGTGCTATCGTATTTTTGGTATAAGAATCAAGCTTGAAACAGGACTGCCCTGAAAACCCACAGTGTGGAGGAAAGAAATCCTGTTCTGTTGGCAAGCTCTTGCAGGAAGAAGTAAAGAGCGGAGTTGATTTTGTCAGTGTATCTTTATCAGTTTGCCTCTCAGATTAGTCTTTCCCTCTCCCCTACAACAGAATGAGTAAAGGGACAAAGAGGGACCAGGATTCATATTAATTGAACTCTCTCTACATGAAGAATGAGTAAGAAATATCCACCCCCCCCCACCAAGATTCCCAGCTTTTTTTGTGTTAATCAGCTGGGATTAAATATCATGCCAGTGGTCAACCAGAAATGTGGCTATGTCCCTCGAGAGAGCTAATCTACAGTCTATAACAATGGTCCTTCTCCCACTTTCCTTGGGCTCGTCCTATAATATCAAGGCTCCATAAAAGGCTCAACAATGGATTGAAACCCTGCGTTAACTCCAAGCCCATTCTATTTCTGGGTATAAAAATACTCCCTATCCTATTTTCTTTTTTTTTTTTTAATCTTTTTTTAAAAATTTATTGTTATGTTAATCCCCATACATTACATCATTAGTTTTTGATGTAGTGTTCCATGATTCATTGTTTGCCTATAACACCCAGGTCTCCATTCAATACGTGCCTTCTTTTTGTGTGTGTGTGTGTTTTCATCTATTCGTTTTTTATTATTATGTTATGTTAATCACCATACATTACATTGTTAGTTTTTGATGTAGTGTTCCATGATTCATTGTTTGTGCATAACACCCAGTGTTCCATGCAGAATGTGCCCTCCCCAATAGCCATCACATAGAATTTTACCCTTGAGAATGTAATTTCAAATAAAGAAAATCTTGTTAGAAATGAAAAAAATGAAATCACTTTTTTTGTTATGATGCCTTGTCTCCTGAGGAACTTAAGACTAGAGTTCTTTATATAGTTCTTGCTCTTATTTAAAGGAAATTAGGATCTGGAGAACCCCACAGATGCTCAGATTTTCAAATACATGGGCCAGTGAAATACAAAGGTTTGTGGCCCATAATATTGCAGTTGTTAAAATTGATCAGTGTTGGGCACTGAAATCTTTCCAAGTCCATATCCTATTTTCTATTCCAGGTGTGTCTGGGTACATTGTTAGTAGGGTGTCTCCGAGGATCTGCAGTGAGATGAAGTGGTAACATCAAGACACTGCAATAACAAAATGCATAAAGGTCCTCTAATGTTAAAATGTCAGTGACATAGAAAACCCCTAGATTTAACTAAAAATTTTTCCCATTATCAGATTTCTGGTAAGACGTGGAATCCTCTCTCAAGTTAAAATCCATGAGACGCCTGGGTGGCTCAGTAGGTTAAGCATCTGCCTTTGCCTCAGGTCATGATCCCAGGGCCCTGGGATGGAGCCCCGCAACAGGTTCCTTACTCAGCGGGGAGCCTGCTTCTCCCTCAGCCTGTTGCCCCCCCTGCTTGTGCGCTCTCTCTCTCTCTCTCTCAAATAAATAAATAAATAAAATCTTTAAAAAACAAACAAAAATCCAAACACACTGAAATCAAAAGGAATTAGAGTTCACAATCAAATTCTCTAGTCACTGTGAGTTAAAGGCCAAAGTCCAATATTGTTAAATTAAGTTAAATTAAAATTAAAGAAAGAATTATCCTCCCTAGTCCCTATTCTGTTCTGTTTAAGCCAGAGGGGTTCTTAAATTTCTGGGTAGGATCAGGGTCTCTTAAGCAGCTGTTCCCCAGGATCTCTCCCAAGGAACAAGTACAATTCTTATAACTCTTCAACACTGGTAACACCAAGTCCCTATTGTACTTAAATTTTTTAAGTAAATGTATTTTATTTAAATGTAACATTTACACAAAAAGGTTTTTAAAAATCGTAATTTTATAGTTGTACCAACGTTCATAAATTTAGCTCATCTACACAAGTACTACTCAAATAGAAAAATCAGATGAGCCACTATCCTAAATCATCTTTGCCTGTTTCTGAACTCTATTCAGGTGAAATAATATAGTAAGTACTTTTTAATGTCCTACTTTTGTTATTCAATGTTATTTCATGAACTTCATCTACATCATTGTAAGTCACCACAGTTTGTTCTTCATTCATCTGTAATATTTAATGTATTTGCCACAATCAATTTCTCGTAGACAGACTTTTGTGTTATATCTAATTTTTTTTTTTTTTTTTATAAATTTAAACATTTTTTTATAAGATTTTTATTTATTTATTCATGAGAGACAGAGAGAGAGAGGCAGAGGGAGAAGCGGGCTCCCAAGGAGCAGGGAGCCCGATGTGGGACTCGATCCCAGGACCCTGGGATCATGACCTGAGCCGAAGGCAGACGCTTAACCATCTGAGCCACCCAGGCGCCCTGTGTTATATCTAATTTGAAGCTATTACAAATAATGCTGCAGTGAAGGTTTTTGTACACATCTTTGTGAGCTCATATGTCTGTATTTTGGTAGGTAGAAATGCTGTGCTAGGTCATGGAATAGGTGTGTGTTTTCCTTTAGTAGATACTACTGGTTTTCCAAAGTGCAAAGTGCCTATTGAAGTCTTCTACCCATTTTTAAATAAGATTATCAGTATTTATTTTATTTGATATGTAGAATTTGTTTAAAGTGTCTGATGTAAGGACTTTTAGCTTATATGGACTGGGGTGCTGGTAAACGTTTAATAACCAGCTCTCTGGCGGAGAAGAGTCCCTGTTGCAAAGCATTGCTGATTTGCCAATATCTAGCTATGGCTGAGTACAAGATACCAGCATGACGTCATTGAACATGGGGTTGGAAACAGATGCATACCTAGACTGTCTTGACCTGTTAAATGTCCACTCCAGCACACCACTGGTTATACGCATTTCAAATAACATCTCTTACTCTGTGACTTATAATTTTACTCACCTAATATTATCTTTTAATGAAACAGAATTCTTCATTTTAATGTAGTCCAATGTATCACTATTTAGTGCTTTCTGTGTTCCTTTAAGAAATCTTAGCTAACCTGGGGCGCCTGGGTGGCTCAGTTGTTAAGTGTCTGCCTTTCGCTCAGGTCATGGTCCCAGGGTCCTGGGATCGAGCCCTGCATTGGGCTCCGTGCCCAGCGGGAAGCCTGCTTCTCCCTCTCCCACTCCCCCTGCTTGTGTTTCTGCTCTCGCTATCTCTCTCTCTGTGTCAAATAAATAAAATCTTAAAAAAAAAAAAAAAAAAAGAAATCTTGGCTAACCCAAGCATATGAATATATCCCCTTATGTTATCTGCCAAATGCTTTATTGTTTTTACCCTCATATTCAGATAGATAATCCATCTGAAATTAAATTTTGGTATGGTGTAAAGTAAGGGTCAAGATTTCTTTTTCCCATACAGATGCTAATAGACAATAGACCAAGTACCATTTAAGGAAAAGACTAGCATTTCCCATTGCATTGCAATGTCATCCTTGTTATAAATCAAGTACCTGTGGATTTGCTTCAGACTCCTTATTTTGTTCCACATGTCTGTCTGTCTCTCCTTGTGTTGTGGGGTTGTGGAGTGTAACAGCCAGGAAAGAATTTTTTTTTTTTTTCCCCGAGAACGAATGCTTGAGAGGTTGTATGGTGCAACTTAGTAAGTTTATTTAAGTAGCACGGGGACAGGACCTATGGGCAGAAAGAGCTGTACTTTTTGCTATACGAAGCTGGTGGTTATACTCTTCATGCGTGGGAAGGGAGTGTTAGATCATAAATGTCTTCTTTGAACGTCTCATAAAACTACTTTTGCAAGATTTCTCTGGTACTTCTCATTCAGTTCGATGTTAACTATTGCTGAGATACGTAGGCAGTCATGAGACCCTTTAAGAATGTAGCAACCAGCATGTATTTGATCCCTATCGGACCTAGGCAGGCTATAGGTCAGCCTTCTGGGCTAAAGGTGAACATCTTTCTGCTTCTATCCCTCATCACTTGCACCAATATTATGCTGTCTTAATTACTGTAGCTTTATAAGTCTGACTGGTATTTGTTCTGACTTTTACCTTCAAAGTTTCTATGTAGTTACATTTGACATGTGGCTCTTGTTAAAATGTCGTTGAGATTTTTTTATTATTCACTCCAGTAAGCAGCCATTTTCAGACCTGCATCATGGAAGCTGTTTCCACAGACTCTTTTCTCGAAAATTGCCTAACCTTTAAGAAGCCGGCCTCGCAGGGAAGGGTTTTATCTTGTCTAAAATTTGTGTCAGCTGCAAAATCACTCTTAGCACATCCCTGGGTGGCAGCTTTATTGATCATTGTGATGCCTGTTTCTCTAGATGGAGCGCACAGCCCCACCAGTCCTCATTCCACAGTTCTCCCCACCAGCTGTAGATATGCTCCTTTTCCCCTCCCCACTAGGCCGTATATCCCCGAAAGGCAAGCGGAATTTCCTCACCTCTTCCTGGGTGCTCAATTAATTAGTGAATTAGTTAATTAACTGGTGTCGCTCAATCTTTCCAGCAGCTTTACTTACTCTTGACTTGGGTTGGGTGGGAAGGGGGCCCGGAAAATCGGTCCTCATTCTCGAGGCTGTTCATTCCTCCGTGCTCCCAAATATGACACTGCCAACCAAAGCAGGATGTAAAATGTGACTTGGTTTCCTTTCTGTTGATTAAAGTCTTCAGATGCTGATGGTCTTGGAAGCTCTAGTCCCCTGTTACCTACAAAAGCTAAAGAGGCAGACGTCCCAAGTGGAGACCGTGCCTGCGGCCCGGGAGGAGATCGCTGCCACAGCTGCTCTTGCAACATCCCTGCAGGCCCTTCTGTACAGCGTAGAGGTCCTCACCAGGTAATCCCACCCCAGGCATAGTCACGCCTCACGGGCTATGTGTCTACCAAAAAGAGGAAGAAAAAACATGGTGCCCCAAAATCCCTAAAACCCCGTCTTCATCGACACACCCCTGCCCAAACTCAGCCCTTTGTGGCTTAAAATTGCAAACATCCCCTAGGTTGTTTGGATAAATAGTGCTAAGCACCCTGAAGAATTAACAGTAATAACAGTGATAATAATACCATGAACACATCTGCATGTAGCTTGCTGAGCGTCTGGGGCAGTTTTAACCCAGTGGTGAACGAATCTTTTGTAAAAGGGCCAACGTAGTGAATATGAAAACGTGCTCCATATTTTTATTAGCTTTTATGTTATTTTATGAGATGTGAAATGTCTGTAATTCCAACTAAGCTGTCTTTCATTATTTTACTGTTTGTAAAGAGTTGTGGTTTTTTTGCTGTAATTTCAGAAACTACATAACAAACGTAAATGACAGAATTTTACTCTAACGCTAGAATTCACAGATTCTCTGTGGGGCGAGGCTCCATGGTGCTGGGACAGGGGCTTGGGGATTTGGGAATGGAAAGGTACACTGACACCAAAGGTCAGCCCTAAACAAATACCAAGAAGTTAGCCCTGTCGCAAAGGTCTTGGGTGCAGAAGCAGAAGGCATTGAGAGGCCGGATGGGGATGGAGGGGACGGCGGGCAGACAGAGTGAGAGGAGCGGGAAGAAGTGGAGGCAGGAAGCTATGCAGATGATTGGCTTTCTTTCTCTGTTCCTATCTAAAATTAGCTAGAAGGAGTTATTGTTCCCCGGAGCAGAGGTGGGGAAGCCTTCTTCCTGGGTTGTATCTCTGCTCCTCCATCCCATTTGGCCACATCCTTAGCCGAAATTCTGCCTGTGAGCTACTCCCACCAAAAGGCACCAAATTCTCCAGCCCCATCTTGCCCTGTCGATGAGAACTAGCTGAAATCCCTTCATCCGGGAAGGACTTCTCTAGCATGTACCAGCAAGTGAGAGAGGGAGGGAGACTGTGATTCATTAAGTCAATGTATGTTTAGTTTCTAATCATGGGCTACATTGCCAACCTAGGCAAGCAGAGTGTAGCCCAAAAGCCTTTGGTAGACTGCAGGTGTTGAAGGGCCCATATGCACCTGGCTGAGGACATGGGAAGTAGTGGACCAGGGAGCCATGGCAAATTGCCTCTTCCAACAGGACCCAGTCCCAAAGCTTTGATGTTGGTTTCATGAAAGTCCTAGGAGGAAGAACATCCTAAGGAGAAATATCATTTACACTCTTCCTTCTGTGCCTCTCTGGTTATACCACTAGTCCCTTCCTGCGGTTAGAGGAGAGAAGAGCAATCAATTTTTCCCAAGGGCTGCTTTTGTTATTTCTCCTCATATTATGCAATCTCAGTGCTTTCCTCCTTTCTATTCTCTTTTATCAGGATGGGTCAGTTAACTTATCCAAACCTGACTTACCCAAAATTCCACCAAGAGTGGAATGGATGGAGCACTGACATTTAAAATTCTGTGGCTCTAAATATTCCAGTGCATTTAATATTCTCTTGGCAGGGGT
Source organism: Mirounga angustirostris (assembly GCF_029215605.1). Taxonomy (NCBI): domain Eukaryota; kingdom Metazoa; phylum Chordata; class Mammalia; order Carnivora; family Phocidae; genus Mirounga; species Mirounga angustirostris. The sequence continues at coordinate 169,186,003 of NW_026991711.1, forward strand.
AGAAATAGCCTCATTGGTCAGCTGGTGATTATTCACAATAAAGTTGGCTTTGCTGTTTTTACAAGAAGATAAGAAGAACCCCATTTCACTTCCACACTCCTACTAATTTCTTTACTCAGAGTCACTTCAGAGTTACACACAAACTCAGTTACACACAAATAAGTATATTACAACTGTGTTAATGTTAGTTTTCTATTGTTATGTAATGTATTAGCACAAAATCAGAGGCATAAAACCAAACATTTGTTATCTCATATTTCCATAGGCCAGAAGTCTGGGCAGGCTCAACTGGTTTCTCTGCTCAGGGTCTCACAGGGTCAAAATTCAGATGGCAGTCAAGCTGGGCTCTTATCTGAAGGCTCTAGGGAAAAAAATTCACTTCCAAGGTCATTCAGGTCTTTGGCAAAATCCAGCACCATGCAGCTTTAGGTCTGAGGTTCCCTTTCCTTTCTGTCAGCCAGGGGCCACTCTCCACTTTAGAGGGTATCTGCCTTTCTTCTCACGTGTCTCCTTCTGTCTTTCAGCCAACAATGGCACCCTGAGTCCTTCTCATGCTTCAAATCTCTCTGTTCCTAGCAAGGGAAAACTGTGCTTTTTTAAAGGGCTGTACCCAGATAATTTCCCTCTGGCAGTTTAACAGTTCATAATCACTGGGGTAATATCAGGGGCAGTGCAGTGTCCTGGGGCCATCTTTAAATTCTGCCTTCCCCAACAATGGCACAGGAAGAGAAGGTCTAGTGTGAAGCTACTTTCCAGCCACACCCAGAGTACAGAAAATGAGCGTCGTAAAAACAAGCCCGAAAGAGTTCATACAAGCACTTGCCCTGGAAAGCTGCATCAGCCTTTCCGTTGCTTTCAGAGGCTGACAGAGAGGCAAAGATTTCCTTGGGATTTAAAGTAAACCCTGCACGTATAAAATGAGATGATTCAAATAGATTTCTGAGTACCTACATTACTGACTTATAATAGATACTAATTTACTCACTTCTCTGGGTAGTCTTAGGTATAATTTTGCCTAGAAGGATTCTTTTCATTCTTTGATAGTTTTTCAGAAAAATAAGGTGGTTGATTACAACGATTTGATTGTTGTTGTTGATTACAACGTAGGTGGCCACCACAGTATGTATACCTTTTACTTATTGTCTAGAACGGTTAACTTCCTAGTAACCTATCAAATTGAAAAATGCGCTCTTAACTCTCACTGAATCATACAGACTTAGAAGTCTGAGTTCATAAATGTCTGGTTTGAAGTGTCACTGTTTATCACTCAGAACTAAGAAGTAGAAGAACTTAAATCATGGTATGCTGATAGACCCCCCGGGAATCAACGTTCCCTTTAAAGTGCCTCTCAGAATTCTTAATCGCAGGAAACAAACTGAGGGTTGCTGGAGTGGGGGGTGGGGTGGGAGGGATGGGGTGACTGGGTGATAGACACTGGGGAGGGTATGTGCTCTGGTAAGCGCTGTGAATTGTGCAAGACTGTTGAATCTCAGATCTGTACCTCTGAAACAAATAATGCAATATATGTTAAGAAAAAAAAAAGAAGAAGAAGAAGGTAGCAGGAGGGGAAGAATGAAGGGGGGGATGTCAGAGGGGTAGACGAACCATGAGAGACGATGGACTCTGAAAAACAAACTGAGGGTTCTAGAGGGGAGGGGGTGGGAGGGTGGGTTAGCCTGGTGGTGGGTATTGAGGAGGGCACGTTCTGCATGGAGCACTGGGTGTTATACGCAAACAATGAATCATGGAATACTGCATCTAAAATTAATGATGTATGGGGATTAACATAAGAATAAAAAATAAATAAAAAAATAAAGTGCCTCTCAGAACAGAGACGGCAAGAGTGTGACAGAAAAGCCCAACTCAACAGTCTCTTTTTAAGACTCTGTGAGTAATTTAAAACTTATGCGAGCTTCCGTAACTTGAGGACTTGGTAAATGTTTCCACTTCTGTTGCTGTTGTTCTGTTGTGGCGGTTCCTGTCCCTGTTGCAGGCCCATGACAGCCCCGCAGATGAGCAGGTGTGACCAAGGTCACAAGGGAACCACCACAGCCAATCACACCATGTCGTCCGGGGTGAACACCAGGTAATTCACGGGCATTATTCTTCTGTGGTCTCTCAGTGTCATACAACCTGAATCTCAGCTGTTGGGAATGAAAGGAATCTTGAAAACAGTCAATATTGAGTGTGAAACACTCCGAGGAAGAGAAAGGAAGGTGAGAGTTTAGGGTTACAGGGCTTCTTTTGACACCGTCAGAGAGAAATCCAACCCACCTTCATAAGTTGGCGTTTGTGTCGGTTTGTTTGCATGAACACGCAAGATGTTCTCTGCCGCCTGGGTGGTCTTTGAACTATTCCAGTGCTGTTTCATTCGCCTCCAAGAAAAAAGCAAAGGAAACAATAATAATCAGGGGGTGGTTTCTCATTCCCGGGGCAGTTATACGGGGTCAACTTTCTTTCATCTGGGCAGATTTTCCACAGGCATTTCATCCAAATTTTGACTTAGGTCCTTAAATGATGCTCTCATGGTCCTTGACTTACTCTCCCCTCCCCCCTCCTGTTTTGGGGTAACTCAGACACTGGATATACTAGTAATACTTACATTGCTTCCTTCTGTGTTAACCTCTAAATACCCGAACACACACACATACAAAAGTTTAATTAGCGTCTTCCTCCAAGGAAGGTTTAAGAGAGGACAAACCCCAAATCAGTTAGAGAAAAAGTTCTTTTCCCAGGATGGAGTAGTTAGTTAGTAGGGAGATCTTAAGGAGAAACGTCATAATTTTCCATTCTCTCTGAAGCACAGTTTTAAGAATGTATCATTCTTCATATAAAGTTAATTCCCTGCTCCTCATTTATATTACAAGTAAAACAAATACCAAACCCAACTGTAAGTTAACTGATGTGGATGGTTAGCTCATGCCTCAATTTCTCATATTAAGAAAAAATAAATATATTGTAAATGATATCCAGGGGCTAGATTCAACTACCAGGTGAAAGGTACACAGAAAAAGAGAGTTGCTAAAGTCCTATTATTGATCAGTCATAAAGCAATAAGTCTCCAGAACTGAAAGGAAGTCTGCCATATTTCTTCCTCTGATCCCCAGAAACAGAGCACATGGTATTAAAACGGTAACTTAGATTCACTTTACTTTCAAAGTTGTTCAGAAGTCCCCTCATTTGGCTACATTCCATGACTTTGTAAGTGTTTTATAATATGTATTTCAACAAATTGTATACCAATGGGACAGCTTTCATAGCAGCTATGATTGCAACATGTGTGTGCGGTAGCCAAGGGAAAGATAAAGATTTTATATTTCAGGATTAGTCTATGTGCATTTGTGAGCCTATCAAAATGTATAGCTTCAAGGGCTTTTCATAAGAAACAGTCCTTAAGAAGCCCTGCCATCGGGACCCTGTACTTGCTCTCGTCGTTATGCAGACTGTTCTTCTGATTCCCAGGTACCAGGAACAAGGCGCCAAACTACACTTTATCAGGTACAGAGAGACAAGCCCTGGTTTCGTACTAATTCTGACGTCTTGTAATGATTGCCTTTTGAGCCGGGTTATGGTTCCATTAGATTTCATTTAATTAATGCATGACATACTGTTTCTGGGTAAATCCTCAGGAAGTGGCTCATATAAAGCCATTTGCAATTTGGGATAGCAATCTCTTCTAGGGTGGTACACTTTCTTTACCCTTCAGATGAGGTTCTCCTCATGAACGTATATGATACATAATATAAGGAATCGTACATTTTTCATCAGTGTGATGCTCTCCTCTCTCACATACACACACACACACACACACACACCTTTTCAGACCCCCAGTTAACCTTTTATAATTCCCCAGGGAAAATCTTCACTTACTGGAGGAAGGGCAAGGCCTTCCCAGAGAGGAACTGGATGAACGAATTGCTCGGGAGGAGTTCAGAAGACCTCGGGAGTCCCTGCTGAATATTTGTACCGAATTTTACAAGCACTGTGGGCCAAGGCTGAAGATCTTGCAAAACCTGGCTGGGGAGCCGCGGGTTACCGCCCTGGAGTTGCTGGATGTGAAGTCACACATGAGGTATCGTCCCTGCTTTTCCTGCTTCTGAGTGTGAATGCAGCTTGGGACGTGTGTTTGGGGGTGTGGGTGCCAGGGAAGGGCGTCTCTCAGGATAAGAACTTGGGTACTCAGAATGATTTGTTTCTTGTGGCTTTGGATGGATTTCATATAGGACCATCCAGGAAAATATATATTAAGTCTATCAAAAAGGATCTCAGGGTAGACGGGGGAGTGTACTCTCAAAGACAGAAAGGCATAGTTCATATATTTGCTCCTCAATAAAAGAGTAAAAGGGAAATTTCATCACCTAAATTCTTAGAAAGGTAGCCTTCATCCAAGCACTGTTTACTGCCCAGAATCTAACTTTTCACAAGAACCCAGTGTTTCCTCTCTATCAGTTTACAAGAAAAAAAATTCACTACTGTTTTCTGCCCAAAGACTTGCTCTGTTCCTATACCACCTGGGGACTCAGTAATGAGCCCTGCAGGGAAGTGAGCTAGTTTTAACTCTGAGCCATGCTTTGCTTGGGTCCTTTTTATACACATTGTGCATGATAGCCTTCCAGTGTTTCAAACAAAAAGTGTCCTGCTGGAAATTCTGATCTGGATGAGGCCAGTCATCGTTTAAAAATTCTTACTGTTGTTGTGCCAGGGAGAGGCTCTAGAATTGCAGGTCTGTGCCCTCATATTTCCCTCTTCCTATGGTGGTGTCATATGTCACTGTTGTCACAAATCATGAAGTCTGTGTCCGTATTCTCAGATTCTTAAAAGAAACATGATTCCAGATCTTCTGTTCAGATTTGTAACAATTTGTAAAAGGTCCTAAAATTTCCTTGAAAGGAAAATTCCATGGGTAACAAAATATTCACTCTATAAGTTTAGTATACTTATAAAGCTAAAGGGAGAGTTAGGTTCTAGCCATTCAGGAATAACACTGCTATTTGGCAAAACATGCTGGTTCCCTGATTGCTGTCAACTTTTTTCTTAAAATTATCCCTTGAAAATTTTAGAAATTACTAAGTGAGCAAAAATGAGAGTCCATAAATGTAGAGAGAAGATGGACTCTTTTTCCTCCAGGCTAATTTCACATTCTCTGAGTTGTTGGCACAACCCATGCTCCCACTGTACAGAAATGGGGAAAAGCTTATTTCACATGGAGAATTTCAGCACCTACACTGGGAAAGGGGAGGAAAGTTTGGAATATTAAGAGCCTGTTGCCATAGCAACCAAGTGCTCCATTCAGTCAGTCCATCTCTCCTCCTTTCCCACTGATGATGGCTAATAGAACCAAGTAATCCTGTGAACAGAGCAACATCACCTTCCTAGAATCAGAGTATCACTACTACCAACCGCCATTTTGTGGGACTGAAGGGACAAGATTCCTAAAAGACGGATGAGAGAGAGAGAGAGAAGATCAGGATCATGGGTTAGAAACTGTCCTATAATTTGATCGTTTATAACTACACTTCTTAAGGCATCTGGAGGAAGGGGAGAGTGTTCGTTAGAGAGGTCTGGAGCTCTCTCTAGAGGCCAAACCCTGTTAAAAGTTAAATGAGCTGGAGTTCAAATGACTTACATCAGTGCCCTGGCACTGAGTTAATAGAGTTCAACAGATACTAATGCTAATGAGTATGATCCAAACACTATGCTGGACACTGGGAATGTAAAATAGAGTCCTGGTCCTCCCCATGACCACAGTCTAGCACAAGCAGCACACATAAAAAAGTAACTACAATGCATTATTGCAAGTACTATATATCATATGTATATATCTATGTATTTATCATTTTACAAAATACTTGGGGCAACTTAGAAAACTAAACAAAGGGAGGCATCTGGGTGGCTCAGTTGGTTAAGCGACCGACGCTTGGTTTTGGCTCTGGTCATGATCTCAGGGTTGTGAGATGGAGCCCTACATCAGGCTCCGTGCTCAGCAGGGAGTCTGCTTCTCTCCCTCTCCTTCTGCCCCTCCCCACACACTCTCTCTCTCAAATAAATAAAATCTTTAAAAAAAAGAAAATTAAACAAAAGGGTAGAATATACAAATCAGAGAGTCAGAACAAAGTGGAGAATTAGCAAGGAAATAATTATGTTTATGATACTATTAACACAGGAAATCTATATGATTTGATCAGATTAGATGCTATTCATGACCGTAAATTTGATTTTGAGCTTCCAAGTTGTCAAAGCAATGAGGAGGAAATGACCAATTACAAAATCATAGTGTCGATAAGAGAAAAACAACTAGTTGTTCGATAAAAAAGGGCTTTTTTAAAATACAGAGAATAAGAAATGTCTCCTGGTTGGCGTTTGATAAAAGGAAAGAGTGGTGTGATGAACAACGCCCCCGTGTAGATAAAGTGTTAGTTTCACATGGCTGGAAGCCTGTCAGTACTGAAAGTTGGCATAACATCATAATGCAATTCATCAAAAGCAACCTATCTGAAGCCAAGATAATGTCATTCAAAAGCACAATTATTTCATTGCCTGTTGGAGGATAGGCAGAATTTTTACTGCCAGGAAATAGACTAAATGACCTCTATTAATGCAATTTCTCACAACAAGCTTTTGATTAAAAAAAAAAAAAAGGACCTGTCATGATCTCTGGCCAGAGATATTCTATGTTGCTAAGTAAGGATAGACCCATATACTTTGACCTTGCACCAATCAAAAGGTATAATATAGATTTTTTTCTTATAAGTTAAATATACATTCGGATATATGTAAAAGCCAGAACTGTGGGCACATAGGTCATGTTTAAAGTCATAAGAATGGATAGTATCATTCAAGGAGAGAAGGTTGATAAAAACAGGAATGGCATGGTAGAAGAGCTAGAGGAGATATTTACATGAAGTCTTTGATTCAAGCCAGAGAACCAACAGGCAGTGCAAGAGGCAATCTGTACTCCTGCATTAGCAAAATATATGTTTTGGGTTTTTTTGGTTTTTTATTTTTTGGGGTTTTTTTGACTGCAAGGATCTCTGATTAGATAGTCTCTGCCCTAAGGGAATTTAATGCTTCATTTGCCCAAACCAAAGCTGCCAGAGCAGCAGTATGTATATATATATATATATATATATATATATATATATATATATATATATATATATATATATATATAGCAGGATAATGAGATCTGCAAGTCCAACTCTCTCTCTCTCTTCTCCCTCCCACTGTCCCTTTGTCCCTCTCTCTCCATCTCTCCCCCTCTCTCCCCTCCCGTCCCTGCCTCCCTCTCGTCAAGTCTCCCTCTCAATGGGAAAATCTCTTGTGTTCTCACTGGGAAACAACCATAGGAATATGTTTTTACCAAGAGATTATCCACGTGCTAGTACAACAAAGACTATATTAAAGGAAATGTTTGTGTTACACTCAATGCAAATTCATTTTTAGCACCAGCAGGGATAAGAGAAATTCAGGCAGTAATGCATAAAATGACTCAAATTCAGTTCTAAATATTGTTTCTTATGCTTAAAATAGACAGATTGATCCTTTCTCAAGCATTTCTCAATGTTGTCTGTAAAATAATAAGGGAAAAGAAATATGTGCATATAGATATGCTCCTATCTGTCATACAAACAACCTAAAAAGTAAAGAATTTTCTGCATGGCACTTTTGCAAGAAAGAGATAAACAGAAGAATGCACAGGCTGTTTAAAATGATTTAAGACATGCACATTCGCACACAGTTTCCAGAAGGACACTGTAAATGCTCACTCTGGAGAGAAGACAATAACTATTTCTTGGTAATGCAGGGTTGCTATGGAGAAGATGACTTGAATTCATGCTTCCAGACTAAGCCGAGGTGGACGAAACTGAGGGAGTTGGGGAACCGACTATGAGGAGAGCTTCTTAGAGTGTAGACCTCCAAGGATGGTGAGGGTGGTGAGAGCAGCCTTACACAGTGGTGAATTCTCCATCCAGAGCGCCAGTAACATGAAGTTATTGGAGAGCAATCCACGTGTTAGAGAGACAGTGGCTTGGCTGTCCAGAGTGCCCGTCAGAATCACCTAGGAGCTCTTACACTATAAGTCCTTTCAAGCATCTGTCCTGTCTCTTCTGGAGTAATCAAAGAGAAATTTTTCCTTATTAAAACGCTATAGATAATACATGAGAAAAGGAATGACACAATATTGCTAGTGTGCTACTTCTAATGAATTAATGGATCTGTGCAGTGATCACTAGTGACCGCTAACATCATCAAGAGTGACAAGCAGGAATCATGTGTCACCTGTGAAATACGCTTGCCAGAAAAATCAAAACCTAACCTAATCTAACCCCTGGTCTAACTACCAATTGAATTAAATATGGAAACAATGGGATAGATGAAATGATAGCAAGGAGATTCAATCAGCAAAATCTAGAGTGTGGAAAATGCTACTTGACAAACAGTCAGTTTCCTCAAGAAATAAGTTATAAGAACATTTAAAAAAAAAAAGCAGCAGAGGGAAAGCCTACAAATTAGAAGAGACTTAAGAGAAATATCAGCCAACTGAAATTTATGAGGCTTATATTATTCTGCTTTGTTTAAAGAAAAGTTTATTTAAGAATTAGGAAATAAGGTGGGAATTTTGAAAACTGACCGGTTGTCTTTCTTTTTATAGGAATTATTTTTAACTTGTCAGCTGTCATAATTGTATTGTGGTTAATTTTTTTAAGTCCTTAATCTTAGAGACACATACTGAAGTAGATGTACTGATAAAATGATTTGATGCTTGGGATTTACTTCAAAGGAGTTCAGGGTAGTGGAGGGGGGAGTGATTGCAAGTATAAATGAAACCGGAGTGGCTATGAGTTGAAAGTTCAAATTTTTCAAAATTAAGGTAAAAAATATGCAGATTTCTGGGCCCAATCCTTAGAAATTCGTATTCATTAAATCTTGGGTGGGGCCTGAGAAATGATATCTTTTATTTCTACCCTAAGCTGATTTTTTTTAAGTAAGAGGATCCAGTCAGAGGTTCAACATATGGAACCCCACTGCCTCAGGGCTATTAAGATCTCTTTCAACCTTAAGATTGAGGATTATACCTTCTGGGCTTTTCCAAGGCAAATTTGCTTCAAAAAAAAGTAGAAAATCTTGGGGCACCTGGCTGGCTCAGTCAGTGGCACGTACAACTCTTGATCTCAGGGTTGTAAGTTCAAGCCCCATGTTGGGTATAGAGATTACTTTAAAATAAAGTCTTCAAAAAAAAAGAAAAAATAGAAAAGGCTATTTCTTAATTTTTTTTAAAGATTTTATTTATTTGAGAGAGAGAATGAGATAGAGAGAGCATGAGAGGGGGGGAGGGTCAGAGGGAGAAACAGACCCCCTGCTGAGCAGGGAGCCTGCTGCGGGACTGGATCCAGGGACTCCAGGACCATGACCTGAGCCAAAGGCAGTCGCCCAACCAACTGAGCCACCCAGGCGCCCCTAGAAAAGCCTATTTCTGATGTCCCTTTATCGGAGATATCCTCTTCTCCTTAAGTAACCGTTCTGAAAACCCTCAATGTATGGATGCCTCCTGAGAGCACCATGCACAAGTGTACTGCTAGGAAACATCAGGCCTCTCTATTCCCCTTTCTTATCAGAATCTCCCTGTCCTGCATTCTACTTCCGTAGGATACTTTGGATGCCTGACTAGACATATGCTGATTCGAGCCAAAGATTCAAATAATTAGTGAGAGTGGCTTAATTACCCTTCTTAAATTTGTTTTCAAGGGAATTTCCAGTACCTTAAAGAATATCGACATTTCAGCCACTGTGATAAGAATCTTGGGTATATTTTTTAGAATATGGGATTTTTATGAGAGAATATGGACTCTGAGAGACAAATGGGGTTTTAGAGGGGAGGGGAGAGGGGGGATTGGTTAGCCCTGTGATGGGTATTAAGGAGGTCACGTACTGCATGGAGCACTGGGTGTTACACGAAAACAATGAATCATGGAACACTACATCAAAAACTAATGATGTATTGTATGGTGACTAACATAATAAAATTTAAATATATATATATAAAAGAATAGAATATGGGATTTTTTTCTGGAAAAAAGATCAAGCTCAAATCATAGAGTGTAGATGCAAGATATTACCATGAATGGGTGGGTGTGCATGGCCTCTTACTATCATCTTCTACACATTCTGCAACTACTCAATGTATTTGGTAGGGAAGAATCGTAAAATTTTTAAATGCTTTCTTTTTTTTTTTTAAGATTTTAAGTAATTTCTACACCCACTTTGGGGCTCAAACCCCCAACCCTGAGATCAAGAGCCACATACTCCTCCAACCAAGCCAGCCAGGTACCCCTAAAATGCTTTCTTCTTAAAGGATCCCCCTATGCACTATTTGTGAGAATGAAAACTAGTGCAGTCACTGTGGAAAACAGTTTGGGGCGCCTGGGTGGCTCAGTCGTTAAGCGTCTGCCTTTGGCTCAGGTCATGATCACAGGGTCCTGGGATCGAGCCCCACATCGGGCTCCCTGCTCTGCGGGAACCCTGCTTCTCCCTCTCCCACTCCCCCTGCTTGTGTTCCCTCTCTCGCTGTATATCTCTCTGTCAAATAAATAAAATCTTTAAAAAAAAAAAAAGAAAACAATTTGAAGTTTCCTCAAAAAATTAAAAATAGTATTACCCTGTGAGCCAGTAATTTCACTACTGGGTATTTACCCAAAGAAAATTAAAACACTAGTTTGAAAACATAAATGCACCCCTATGTTTATTGCAGCATTATTTACAATAGCCACGATATGAAAGCAACCTAAGTATCCATCCATAGATGAATGGATAAAGATGATGTGGTATATATATAATGAAATATTACTCAGCCATAAAAAAGAATGAAATCTTGCCATTTGCGACAACATGGATGGATCTGAAGGGTATAAGGCTAAGTGAAATAAGTCAGAGAAAGGAAAATTCCATAAGCTTTCACTCATATGTGTAATTTAAGAAACAAAGTGGGGCGCCTAGATGGCTCAGTCAGTTAAGCATCCACTCTTGATTTCAGCTCAGATCATGATTTCAGGGTTTTGAGATCAAGTCCCGAGTTGGCTCAGTGCTGAGTGTGAAGCCTGCTTAAGATTCTCTCTCTCCCTCTCCCTCTGCCCCTCCATCCCCTGCCCCTGCTCACTTGCTCTTTTTCTCTCTCTCTCTCTCTAAAAAAAAAGAAAGAAAGAAAGAAAGAAAGAAAGAAAGAAAGAAAGAAAGAAAGAAAGAAAGAAAGAAAGAAAAAAAGAAACAAAGGAACAAAGAAAAAAGAGACAAACCAAATAACAGACTCTTAACTATAGAGAACAAACAGATGGTTACCAGAGGGGAGGTGGGTGGGGGGATGGGTGAAACAGGTAATGGGGATCAAGAGGAAACTTATCATAATGAGCACTGAGTAATCTATAGAATTGCTGAATCGCTATATTGTACACCTGAAACAGTATAACACTGTATGTTGACTATACTGGAATAAAAATTAAAGTTAAGTAAAATAAAAAATTTGGTTAAAAGATAAATAAAATGCTTTTTCCTTCACATAAAATTAAATTCAGTTGGCTTTTTAAGATCATGTATGCCATTATATTTGTATTATTTGGAAGTTGATAATCCATGTCTAGTTTTGAAGTTTTTTTAGTTAACCAACTATTGCATTTACCTGAAACCAGTCCTGTTGGTCAGTTCACCCTCAGGGAATCCTGTACTTAGAACACAGAGCATGGACCTGTGTCTGGTGACAGACCCTGGGCCACACTTGGCGGAAGTGCTTTCCCTTTTGCAGTCCCTGTGTGGAACTGAGTTGGAAAATTTGAGAGGAGGAGACAACCCAAACCAAAACCATCCAGACAATCCTATTAGGTCAATTATATAAAAACGAACAAACAACAAAAACAGCAGAGCAGGAGGATCCATGTATAAGACAAAAAGAGAAGAGACTTTGAAGGAAAGAAAGGGAAATGAGTTTGAAGAACTCCTTAGGCTCCAATAAAAACCAATACTACATTTTATGAAATGCCTTTGACTTTGACTATGGGCAGTGAGGGAGCTAGGAAGACATGAAGCTTACTTGGACACTTGATATTAGTGATTTTGTTATACATTATAGTTTAGATTCTCTTTTATATGCATATATGTGTATATATGTACCTTTTATATATATGTACGTGGATATGTACTTGTATGTGTGTGTATATATATATCCTCATATACATATGCATGTATACATATTCTCTAGATATGTTTGGTCTGACCTTAATCTCTCTGGGTTTTAGTTTCCTCTTCAGATACTATTCACATGTACCCTCCGGAATAGTCAGTGATTCTCTGTTAATATGTATGTGCAGGTATCCAAGGTATTGGCACACGCAAGAAGAGCTGAGGGGTAGAAGGTAGAGGGAAGAATGTTTTTAGTTCAGGGAGCTGAGGTGCTGAAAGGAGGGTGATTAGCATGATGCTGTGTGAGGAAAAATTCCCATTGTGGCATTCTAAGCCTATTCTTCTAAAAAAAAAAAAAATTAGGTTGGCAGAAATTGCACACTCCCTTCTGAAGTTGGCACCATACGACACCCAGACGATGGAGAGCCGTGGGCTTCGGCGCTACATCATGGAGATGTTACCCATTACCGACTGGACAGCCGAGGCAGTGAGGCCAGCCCTTATCCTCATTTTAAAGAGACTGGATAGAATGTTCAACAAAATTCATAAGATGCCTACTTTGAGGTGAGGAGGCCTCCTGGTCAGCTGTAAATATTACAAGCTTCAAAGTTAGGGTTTATCATCCTTTAAGATGGTGGCGCAATCTGGAGTAGAACGGATGACTTGAAAGTTTTCTGTTGGTATATGTGCATAGCTAACCAGGTATATGAATGCATAAGTAGCAGGGTCTACATTTTGAAGAAATAATCTATTCTTTCAAATTATATGTGTTCATCTTGAAAAATCTGTTCATATCTTAGCTATCATGTTCCTCATCTGACACACATAAGAAATTCAGTGAGTATCCTTCAATTTCTTTTGAAATAAGGCAGGGTGTGCCTTATAAATAAAACAACTGAGGAGAAAAGAAAAATTAATTCCATGTTCAAAAAATACTGGCTTTGACATAGTTTAGAGAAATGACGAGTCTTAACAGAAAGCAGCCATGTAGCAGGTGAAAAAAATCCCACGATTAATAACAAAGACCTAAGTTTCACCATTTCATCTAATTGAGGGTGGTATGAAATTAACATGATTACCCCTTGATCTCTGTTCAGTAACCTGAAATATCCACTGATAGCCTCCCTATCTGTGCAAGGGTGCCTCGGAACCAGACCACCTGGAGATCTGAGTCCAGTTTGGAGACCTATGAGCAGACAGTTCAACTGGCTAAATGTTGATAAGCCTACAAACTCAGGAGTTTCAAGTTTGAGTTCATGAGAGCATTTTCTGTCCCTTTGAACTTAACCCAAAACCAATGCAACTCTTGCCCAAGAATTTGTAGCGCTTAGCATTCCATTTGTCAGAACTTTCCCAGGTGTTAGCCTGTATTTTTCTTCATTTATGCAGCGGTCAGGAGTTGTTGGAATTATAAAAAAGAAATTGAAAGATTTCATTCAGTAATTGATATTTTGTTCCTGTATTCTTTTATAACGTGATGACGAATGCCTACGCATTGGTTATTTATTTCAGTGGCATGGAAATGTCTGTCTTTACAGCACACCTACCTCTTTTAATGGTCTCAATGGAACATTTGTGCCTATTGGCAAATGGCCAGTCTTAAAATTCTTACAAGGGTGTGTCAAAATAAATTCTTTTTCTTAAATAACCTTGTACATAAAGATGTCAAACATCTCCATAGGTTGACTCATTTGTCATATAATCAAGCCCAGTTGTAAAGAACATCATGCTTCCTAAAAGTACATGGGTTAATTGTGGGTAATCTCTTTGGGGTGCATCCTGAGAATTTGAGGTTGCCTTGGATTTAATTTCTTCCAGTGATCTCAGTTCAACAAGGGAAAAGTTGACTGAAACTGACCTAGTGGGTTACTTGAGAATCAGGATATCAGTATATCCTCATTTATGAACATTTCCATTTTGTCATTGTAGAAATTCCATTTTGGTAGGAAATATAAGCTTAGGAATTATTTCTGCGATAATATAAGAAATAGTGTTGATATCATTAAAACCCAACCTGTTTATTTGGGGGCCACGGAGATGGCTCTTTCTGGTACTGAGACAGAGACTGGACTGACTTTTATTACAGAAAATCCCATGGTCATCTAATTGGGTTTAGATTTATACCACTTATATGACCCTAGAAAGTAGCCCCCAAAATATCATTTCTTAGAGGCCAAGAAAGAACACTTGTTAAATGAACTATTTTCTTCTAATGTCATGTTTTTGGCAGCAGTTAAACCATATAAATCTAATAAGTTGTATCCCGGTATAAAAGCTTGTAGAGATCAGTTGTAGTCTGATCAATAGATTTCAGAAATGCAGCCTGAGGTCAGATTAGTTCTGTTGGGAGTCATGGCCCCCAGGATGGGTTTCCTAAAATTGCAGTCTTCTACACCTCTCTCAAAGCTAAAACCAGGAAACTTAAAATGCAACCCATTCATCATCTCTGTTTTTTCTTCAATAGATTTTGTGTCATTAGTCGAGTGGGGCAGGAGTGCCTCTGCTGCGTTTTCAGTATCTTCTTCCCTTCCCAGTGTGCTCTGTGCTTTTGGAACAACATGGGTAAACTTCATCCCGTGTGAAGCACTTTGTTGTCTCAGACACCCGTCCTGTCTTAGATGGCGTCAGAATCACTGTCTCGTTCACTTGTTTCAGACTGACTCCAGAAGGGAGCCACGCTGCTAACAGCTCCTATATTGTATTCCAGGCGACAGGTTGAGTGGGAGCCTGCCAGCAATTTGATTGAAGGGGTTTGTTTGACACTTCAGAGGCAGCCAATCATATCCTTCCTGCCTCACCTTAGGTCACTGATCAATGTCTGTGTCAATCTGGTGAGTAGCCAAGTGGCAATCTTATGAAACTTTGCAAAAATGTCACTCTGCTATTGATTTCTCTGACTTGAAGATTTACAGGTCAACCACTTTGTGCCCCTACCTACCCACAAAACCAGACGGCTCAGGTGACACTGAAAATAGTGAGGTACATTTCAAGGTGGTGCGTGGGGAGATGAGGGGCCCATCCCTACACAGATGGGATTTTGGTGTGCTCCTTCCCACGCGCTACTTTGACAACGGGCCTCTTCAAGTTGCGCTGAGAGTTGAGGGCTGCCAGTTGGAGAGTGGGGTGGCGGAGACCACACAATTGGCTAGAGGCTGAGGTCATCCGGGGTGGGGGAGTTTAAAATGCAAAGAGAACATTGTTTTCCTTTTTTAGTGCAAAATGACACTATGAGTTGGCCAGTCTAGGATTTACGGGAAGAAAAAAAAATTTTTTTATCACTGATGTAATATCTAGAGTCTGGTCCTCACAAGGTTTTGTACGATGTAGAAATCATGTGAGAGCATCTCATTGAGTAGGATCTGCTGCTTAGCTAGCTGAGCAATAACTCTATAGCTGGAATGCCTAGTACACATAGCGCTATGCCATCACCGCCGTTGTCAGTGCCAGCTCCATCAAAGAACTGTGGACTACATTCCTTTGAATCCACCAGTGAGTATGTCCAATCTCCTGATTAGAATAGTCTTTGGTTCATCTCCCATTATTTGCATAGTTAGCTATAAACAACATTCTACAAAACCTTGGCTGAATCCAGTGTCACATTCGATCGGACTCCAGACATTACATGCCTTCCACAGAAGGTGACAAGAACAGACTGAAAGTAACATGTCCAACCTTCAAATTATTATTATTATTATTATCATTATTACTTTATTATCATCATTATGATTATTGAATGAGACTCCCTTACTTACGGTCGCATGAAATTGCAATAGTCAAGGCTGGTCATGTGCTCTGTTTGTATTTCAGGTGATGGGAGTGGTAGGACCTTCCAGTGTTGCTGATGGATTACCCCTTCTTCATCTCAGCCCTTATCTCTCACCACCTCTGCCCTTCAGCACAGCTGTTGTCCGGCTTGTAGCATTGCAGATACAGGTGTGACTGCCTTACCTGTTTGTCACGCTCATTAAGTTGCTGGTTGAGGCACCAGATCATGGTGTTCTCTTTTCTTTTTCTGCAAAGGCTGGGCAAAATCTGTGAAACAAAAGTGTAAAGAGCTCCAAACTTTTATGGGTTTAGAGCTTCAGTCCTGAGCTTGGCCCTGAGTTGTGCTTCTGTAATTCTTCTCGAGATCTCAAAAATAGCAGAGTCGTGTAGTCCTGCCACAACATCAGGAACCATGGAAGTCATTTCAAATGTGTGCAAAACCTTAGGAAAATAATGGCTCACAGATAATCAGCTCACAATTGTTAATTAAAGACACAGTAATATTCAAAGTCTGGTTTTAAATTATTTGCAGAAAGAACTGCAATATAAAATTCTTTCAAATGTTACTACTAGGCTTTGAGTATCTTAATTTACTTTAATGATTGTGGGTTGAATATTGTGGTTGCTTTTTTTTTTTTTTTTTTTGCTTTCCCAGTGATTTTATTTCTTAAAATTAAAATAATTATTCCCAATGCAAAAAGTGCAAAATGCCAATTCCCCTGCCTCTTTCTGTGTGTCACCTAATTTTAGAGAGTGGTAAATCATCAGAAAGCTCTGTGACTGATGGGAAATATACAACTGATGTAAATAGATAACGATGCATCCATGATCTGACAACTTGATGGTCCATCATCCAGAGAATGGGTGATGGTAGAAAAGACATTAAGCAAGAGCTTTGGCTACCGTGCAGAAAGGAAACAATGATCACTAAAGTGATCCATGTTTATAACCTGTGAACAGAGATCATTTCTTTCTTTCTATATTACCTATTCCTTTCTGGTTTGGAGAAGGCCTTATGCAGAGGTCAGAGGACTTTTAAATAACTCCCAAATGGAATAGGTGGCAAGTTCTCATTTTCTTCTTTCTCTTTTACCTCTAAAATATTTATTGGTGGACACATGGAGCAAATGAATGGGGATATTCGGTTGTTTTTGTACCAGACCAAAAGTATTACAATTTTGCATTTAATATTCAAGATGTTACTGTTTTTTTAGGTATATAACTCTCAGTTATGGCAAGCAAATGGTAAAGTATCAGTTTTGAGTGAATCTCGTATGCTGCGCAACTGAACTCATAGTTTCCAGGAGCAGCCAACAGGGAGTCACCGCTTCCATCGTGCTGTGTAAAAACAAACATATCGAATGGGTGTGGGGGTCAATTAATCTTTTTTTTCTATTATTGCTGCACAGGCTTTAAAAGAAGATTTTCCCTTAAGCCATGTGATCTCCCCATTCACCAATCAAGAGCGAAGGGAGGGGATGCTTTTAAATCTACTCATCCCATTTGTGCTCACAGTAGGATCTGGAAGCAAAGGTCTGATTAATTTAACTAAAGGGAATTTATCATTGTTGTGTTTTCTTAAGTGTCAGGCTGTTATTTCTTATTCTTTTTTCCATGAGGGCCATCACTGCAGTCGATCCGAATGATTTAAACAGGGTTATCTTAGGAAATAGAGGCTTTCTTTCATTTCAGTTTAGCTACCCTGGGTCAAGAGTTTCTCTGCTCCACTTCTTAGGAGATATGTCCAGTACGGCAAAAATTGGGAGACCATTGTTTCCATTAAGAAAATGGTATTAACTGAAATACAGTGTGGTGTGAATTGACAAGTGAATGGACTTTATAATTTGCTGCAGTTAGGGTTAGCCTAAACCTTACCACTGCCGTTACATTTCAATCTGTTTTCATTACTCTTCCTTCTTGGGGGATTTTTCTTTTAGGAAAAGCTTATCTCAAATGTAAAGACAATACGTTATGAGTATTTGGGCAGAAAAGAGAAAGGAGATTGAAATGGTAAGCAGAGATTTGGCTAAGAACACAAGCCCTTGGGTGCTGACTATGGAGAGAACACCCAGGATCAGGAATGCGGTTTCTGTCCAGAGGAGAAGCTGTACTTGGTGGGGAAACACCCAAATTTCTAGGGTGTTCTAGTTTGGAACTGGAAAGACAGCTGAATTTTTCTGGGTCTAACAGAAAGTCTAGCTCGTGACTTGCTTCTCTTTCCGCTTCCCTCTTCCGAACTCGGCCCCGTAGACAGCCCATGGCTCGAACAGCCCGAGGTGCAGTTGCTCCTGCAGACAGTCATGAACGTGCTCCTGCCACCGCGGATCATCAGCACGTCCAGGAGCAAGAACTTCATGTTGGAGAGCTCCCCCGCCCACTGCTCCACCCCGGGGGATGCGGGCAAAGACTTGCGCAGGGAGGGCCTGGCCGAGTCCACCAGCCAAGCCGCATACTTGGGTGGGTACTCTCCCCACACACCCCCCTCTGTATATGTGTGTTTGTGTGTGTATATGATGACATAAGGACTTATTGAGTTATGTTACACCTTGACTCAAAAACGATTTTAAAAGACCTCAATCCAGAAAGTATTTGAAGAAGCCACTTGAGCAAGTAAGAAGCATCATCCTTGCAAAAGAGTCTGTACACAAATATATGCCAAAAAACGAAGTACTTTCCTCTCTGTGGTGCCTAAATTCCTCGGTTGTTTTTCTCACAGCATCTGGACATGTAAGGAAGGCATCGGCAGTAAGAATTCCTCCTTGCTGGTTAAGTATGAGATCACTACTGAGATTATCATTACATTAGTTATCAAACATAGACTCTGACTGGTATACAGGGACACAACTCATGGGACTCACTGGTCTGTCATCTATGTGAATGGAGCCCCTAGAGTGGGGCAGTCCACATCCTGGGCAGCAAGACATGGCAGCCTTGTACTACAGCCCCCTCCTAGCTATTTTTCTTCCCTTATGATATCATCTCTAAATCTCCATGGTGATTTTCACTCTGGTGAGGCCAGTCGACTTGTTCTCCCCCAGAGGCTTGCCAGTTTCCTTCTCGCTTCACTCCTACGTTTCCATCACCCCATCCTTGCCTTTAACTTGGTCCTCAGTGAACTAAGCCAGTGGAAAACACCACTCCTGCTATAGCACAGAGAATTAAGGAGCACTGACAGCAGAAAATCTCAAAAACACCAAGCTGAGAAGACTGCGCCTGACATTTTTCAATTTATCAAAGCAGATCTTGGTGTGGGGAGTAGAAGATGAACCACACACACTGGTAAAAACAGGTCCTTGGAGTTTGGAGTGTGTGAGGTGTTTGGACTGTATCATAAGGGGAAATATTTGGGGCACCTGGCTGGCTCAGTCAGTAGAGCATATGACTCTTGATCTCGGGGTTGTGAGTTCGAGCCCCACATTGGGCCTAGAGATTATTTAAAAAAAAAAGAAATAAATAAGCATATTAGAAAATTATGTGATTGACAATGAAAAGGAAAAAAGGAAATAAGAATGCATTTGCACAGGACCTGACCCGTGTGGGGCTTAGTTGCCAAAGCCATGAGAATGTGGGGTTCCAATAAAATCTAGATTCTAGGGCCGAGGCTTGCATAAGGCTTGGCACTGCACAGAGGATGATGGAAACAGAGGGCTTGACACATGAGGCAGGGTTAGGAGAAAACACTTGACGAGTGATTATGTTCAGGTCATTCCCCTTTCTGCCTTTTTAATGAAGGGGAATCCTTTGGTTCCTTGGCCAGGCTCCTGGACCTCTGTTTCAAATTGATTTTTGCATTTATTTTGAACACTTCCTGTGCACCAAGCACTGTTTTCTATACTTTGAATCCTCACAACAACTCTAAGAAGTAAATGTTCTTCTCCTTTTAGGACTGAAGAGGCAAAGGCCCAGAAAGGTTGAGTAACTTACCTAAAGTCACACAGTTAATAAACAGCAGAGCCAAAGTCCAAATCCAAGCCATCTGGCACCTGAGTCCCTGCTCTTGAGCCCTTTGCTATCCTGCTTATGTGTTGGGCTGATGGAGGTGAAGGTGAAAGCAGAATGGCAGAGACCCACAAAAGGCTAACAGGCACCTAGCAGTAGAAATGTCACCAAGCTCAGGGTAGGGAAAGAGGAGTGTTGGGTTTTGTCCCTTCGTTTGTTTGTTTAGTCGAGGGAAAGGAATTCGGATGAATGATGGCTGTGAAAAGTGGGATTTTGAGGAGGAGGAGGGGTAAAGAAGACTCTTACCACATCTCTCTCCATGTTATATGGCATGGTTGTCCCCTGGAAATGTCCTAAATAGGCGATAAAGGTGTGTGTGACTTTGAGGGCTGCATGGAGTTGGGTTTCTGTGTGTCTTTTAGTTGCTGAGATGGGCCTTAAGACACGATCAAGAAGGCCCAGTTTCCCCTTGACTGCCCAGTAGCAGATACCAGGCCGAGAGCTGAGGGGGTCAGAGGACGCTCCCGCCAGAATGTTTGACATCCTTACAGTATTCTGGTTTGTCCTGACACACTGGGAAATCTTCTTCCCCCCCCCCCAAAATAAATAAATAAATAAATAAATAAATGTAGATTGTGACAGGGCTGCCAGAATCTAGGAAGCAAGAGATCTTGCAAAAGAAATCCAACAGGGTTTAGTAATCAACAAGATGTGCAATGTTGGGGTGGGGGGGTGGCGGGGAGAAGAAGGAAGGAGGGAGGAGGGCGGAGTTTTTTTCATCTGGAAGGATCTACTCAAACACATTTCCTGGTTACCTCTGGGGAGTGGTGGGGTCAGGAAGGGAGCTGGCAAGGGGGAAGGACTTTTCTTTTTTTAATTTTGTGCATGTCTGCATGGCTTGATTTTACTTTAAACAGCAAGAATATATTCTTTCTATGCTTAAAAGAAAAAAAAATCTTTTAAAACACCCATGTTTTAGTTTAGGATATGAGTAGTATGCTGGTATTACCATAAAGCCACTAAGACGGCACTTTCAGAAAGCAAAATATTAGCCCCACATTATGTTTAGGACGCATTTCCCTCTCCGTTCTATGAACCACTTGGCTCTGTGTTTTCCAAATCGTAGTTAAATGTACTTAAGAAAGGTAGCTGTGTTCTAATCAGGATGCAAACAGATCAAAACATCCAGATTTTTGTCTCGATGTCAGAACACTCGCTCAGGAGAGCATGCAGGCTCTTGGGAACATGGAGACAGTTCGGAAATTCAGACAATGTTCCGACGCCTAAGGGCTGTGGATGCGCGCCGGGTTCCTCCGAGGCCCAAGCGCGCACACAGGCTTGCTTTTCTCTTTTCCCGGTGTGAAGCGCTGAAGGTGATCCTCGTCTGCTTTGAGAGGCAGCTGGGAGGCCAGTGGTACTGGCTGAGCCTCCAGGTGAAGGAGATGGCGCTGCGCAAGGTGGGAGGCCTGGCCCTGTGGGACTTCCTCGACTTCATCGTGCGGACCCGAATCCCCATCTTCGTGCTCTTGCGCCCGTTCCTCCAGTGCAAGGTGTGGCGTGTGCTTCTCCCAGAAGGGCCGAGCCCCAGGGACCTTTTAATACCGTGTCTCAAAAATGGATCCCGGAGGATCAAATGTCACGTTAGGAGTACCTTCGCAGGGAGAGCGTTATTAAACTCTGTAAAACTCTGCCCTCTCTTGACTCACCACTGCCCCCTAGGGAAAAAGAAAAAAAAGAGATCGGCCCAAGGGTAGGATCTGGGGAAGGTTCTCCTTTCTTCCGTGACGTGACAGTGATCTGATTTTAAATAAACATGGAAAAGATAGAACAGTTAAAGCATGTCCCCCTCCCCCGCCCCGAAATCCTCCCTCAGTATTCATCTACTGTGTTAATCTTCTCATGCCCGAATTTCCTGGGGCAGTGATTCAAAATAATGTATTAAGAGCTTCCTGTATAAAGCACTGTCCTAAAAACTTCATTTGCATTACCTTATTTCAGCCTCACAACCAACTATGAAATAGGTGCAATAATTAGCCCATTTTACAGATGGGAAAATTGAGGACCTGAGAATCCATACCTTCCTTTCAGCTTCTGGCCCAGCCAGCAGAAAATCATGAAGAGCTCTCTGCCCGGCAACACATCGCCGACCAGCTGGAGCGGCGCTTTATCCCACGCCCTCTGTGCAAGAGTTCCCTCATGGCCGAGTTCAACAGTGAACTAAAAATTCTAAAAGAGGCAGTTCATAGTGGCTCAGGTGAGTAACCGTCGGGTATTTTGCATTTGCTTGCCTCGTGGAACTCACACCCTACAAGGAATGCCTCTGTCCAGGTCACCACTCTTTTTGGAACCATGTATGAGGTAGTCATGTCAGTTCCCTGGTAGATTGGACCATGTGATCAATGCCAGCAGCAAACCAAGGGGTATCATGGGATTTTAATTTTGCTCTTTTCTAAACTTTTTTTTTCAATCTTCATTTCAGTAGTGAAGCTCTTTCTTGACTATTTAACAAGGGGGGAAAGTATTGAAATGCTTGCCTTCACCTCCTTTTTGGAAAGGAGAAGGGGGATTCACATTCTTTGAACATCTGTTATATGGTAGATGGTTTCATAGATGTTATTTCACTTAATCCACGCAAATGCCCTTAAGGTCGATAAGGGAGAGTCCACTTAAGGAATGAGGAAACCGAGACTCTGTAGAGAATAAAGAATCTACACACCGAACTAGAATGATTGCTTACAAAGCCTTGAACTTTTACAGATTGGGGGAGGTAGGGCTGAGTTAGAGTTGGCAGGCTTGGAGGTCCTTTCTTTACATTATTTAAAAGATTTTCTTTTGGGGGTGCATTGTTTACTTTTTACAATTATTAACAGGAAATTACTAGGAGGGAAAACAAATCATAATCTGCCATTAGAGGGCAGTCATCACCCATAAGTAGACTCTCATGTGTGGCTTTTTTTCTTTCTAAAATGTATTATTGCTTGCGATGTATTAAAGACAAAGATTTTGACAAGTACAATCTTAGTGAAATCTGCAGTGTGCCATTCAAATATTCTGCTTTATAATAAAATAACCTGACGCATGAAAGGGGATATTTTATAAGTTCTCATTTCCAGAAAAGGAGAATGCGAACACAGTTTTGATTACGTATTCTGACTTTGATTGAGAAGTTCCTATCAGACAATGTATTTATTACTCCTACATGCTTGTGTCAGGAGAGATGTATTTCTCAGTAAAATCTGCCAAGTTGGAAGCTTCAATTCATGTCAAAATTATTTTGCATTCTTCCAACCTTCACATTTGAAATCAAAAGCAATGTCAAAGCATTTTACATTATTAGGGATACTATATTCCCCTGAGGAAACTGTTCAATTATGAGTAAATCAATAGCCAATTCTTTTTCTTTTTCTTTTTAAATCTCACTTCCACTTGCTACTTTATCCTAAAGACCGCTTATCTGAGACACACTATTTAACTGACCTTTCCTAAAAAATACAGGGAGGAGTTTGAAGCAAGCATTTGTTTTCTTTCGAGACGCTCACCATGCATCTCCTTTGGTCTCTCAACCCCCAGCCTACCAAGGGAAGACATCTATCAGCACTGTGGGCACCTCTACCTCCGCTTACCGCCTGAGCCTGGCCACCATGTCCCGCTCCAACACGGGCACTGGCACTGTCTGGGAGCAGGACAGTGAGCCCTCCCAGCAGGCTTCGCAGGACACCCTGAGTAGGACTGATGAGGAAGATGAGGAAAGTAGGTTACCCCACAGAACGGGGTAGATGTGGGGGTGGCATGTGGGACGCAGCGTGGCCATGCAAATGAGGGCTTGGGAAGGATTTCTGCCGCTCTGACTTTTTTCAATGCTGATTCCCCGGTCATTTTTACAAAAAGGATTTAAAGTGGAATTGTGGGGCGCCTGGGGGGGGCGCGTCAGTGAAGTGTCTGACTCAGTTTCGGCTCAGGTCATGATCTCAGAGTCGGGGCATCGAACCCCATATCAGGCTCCATGCTCAGTGGGGAGTCTGCTGGAGACTCTCTCTCCCCCTCTCTCTGCCCTTCCCATTCATGCTCTCTCGTTCTCTAAAACAAATCTATAAAATAAATAATAAAATAAAATGGAATTGTGATTGATTGCATGATTCCTACTGTCTACTCTTTTATAAATTCCTCAACAGCCTTGGTCATTTGGAAGGAATTCAGACAAAAGTAAATCTTTAGTGACCCCTACACCTTGAGCTTATAAATTCAACCTTTTCCAGCACTCCCCATTGAGCAAAGAAAACTAAATGCATATACTCAGGACTCAGAAAAGATCAGTTGGCTATACTATCTAGAACATAAACCAATAGGCTTTCTTGAGGGACTACAACCCAAAAGGAAATACAACCCAAATCTGAGTCAAGAGTGTTCCTAATGACTGAGGTGGTCCAGGAGCTTCTAATACATGTGCATAAGATTTAGTGTCATGAAATGAGACCAGTCAAGAACGTGTTTCATATGTATGCTTAATAGGAGTAGGTTTTAAAAGTAAAAAGTGAAAGGTCCAATTAAATACCACAGTCATTTAATTCTTTTTATTGCCTTGATTATTTTCTAGTTGTGTTTTAAAGACACTCTGAGGGGCACCTGGGTGGCTCAGTCAGATAAGCATCTGCCTTTGGCTCAGGTCATGATCCCAGGGTCCAGGATCAAGCCCCACATTGGGCTCCTTGCTCAGTGGGGAGCTTGTTTCTCCCTCTCCCTCTGCTGTTCCCCCTGCTTGTGCTCTCTCTTTCTCTCTCTCTGTCCAATAAATAAATAAAATCTTAAAAAAAAAAAAAAGGACACTCTGATATAACATTTATATAGCAAAGAGTACTGTCAGTGCCTTAAGAATGAAGAAGATAGGGGCGCCTGGGTGGCTCAGTCGTTAGGCGTCTGCCTTCGGCTCAGGTCATGATCCCAGGGTCCTGGGATGGAGCCCCACATCGGGCTCCCTGCTCCGCGGGAAGCCTGCTTCTCCCTCTCCCACTCCCCCTGCTTGTGTTCCCTCTCTCGCTCTCTCTCTCTCTGTTAAATAAATAAAATCTTAAAAAAAAAAAAAAGAATGAAGAAGACAAAATCTAGATCTTCACTTAGAGCCTCTCCATATCAAACAACAATAAAAAGTCCCATTTTAAACTAAATTAGGAGAAATAGGAGTTGAGGTTGGAATTTTAATTAACTGAGATGAATGAAAGTATTTTAATTAGAGTTGGATGTGGAGGAGAGGGAAAGAAAGAAATGCAGTAACATTTCCAGATGTGGTTTAGGGTTAATCAGATAATGAAGTGATGATCATATTGTCTTTCACCTGACCTACAGATATATTTGTTTCTAAATCACTCTGCTCATTGTGCAAAGAAATACTCTTCAAATTATAATGGGAAATCTTGAAAAATCTTGACCAAGAAAGAAAACAAAATGAGAGAAGGATAAGCAGTTTTTATATTCATTAAGTCCTGGTAATAGTTCAGAACTTTAGTTGTATCTATTTTTCTTTAATGCTTTAAGTAATGTCTCCCAGCAATTTTTTTTTTTAATTATGGGAAATGATACCACCCATCTTTAGTAGAGCTAAATATCTTTAGGAGGTAACCTCCTAGCCAGCAGGAAGGAGATAGGGAAGAAAAGTAGAAAGGACATAAAGAGAGATATCACTGATTGGGAGCCAGCACTTAAACCCACTGATGAACATGCAATTTTTTGCTAATATCTCTGCTCTTAGATGGCACAACCATCCCAGTGGAAACAGAGTTGCTAACAAATGTGTGGTTGTGATGTGGGTGTGTACTAATTTATATGGGGTGGGCATAAAAGCCAAATGGTTGACTGCTTTGACTTAAACTATTTTCCCATTCTATCATCAAACCCATATTAAGACCTAACAGGTACAAGATGAGGTATAAGAAAGTATGAGAAAAAATATGTTCTCTGGGATCTTAGATCTAGTCCTATAGAGGAGATGACAGACATTTTCAATAAAGAAGATTTAACAAAAGGGTGAATGGAAGGCAGCATGTAATTAATCATCAAACACATATTGAGAGACTGTGAAGTGATATATGAATTTAAATAGGAGGAAAAATCAGTGAGATGTGGGAAAGGACTTGTAGAAATAGCTCTATTTATGTTACCATGTTTTTCATGTTTTTAAGGCACATTTGCTTATTCCCCTCTCTGTGAACACACCTAAAAAAGAAATAACATTCTGTAACATGAATCAACTTCAAGTCAGTCATCATGCAACAAATTAAAATTTCTGGCACTCTTCATATACACCTTTTTGGTTTGAAAGAAGTTTCATTAGAAATACGACCACTTGGGGTATTTTAAATAAAGGATGTGAGATGACCTTACATGGTAGCATAAGTTCAACACACTACATTAATCAAAATATGTTTACTCTTCAGGGGCGCCTGGGTGGCTCAGTTGGGTAAGCGTCTGACTTGGTTTTGGCTCAGGTCGTGATCTCAGGGTCATGGGATCGAGGCTTATGTCGCGCTTACAGTAGAGTCTGCTTGAGATTCTTTCCCCCTCCCTCTCCTTCTTGCTCTATTCCTCCCCCAGCTTGTGTGTGTGTGTTCTCTCCCTCTCTCTCTGGTAAATAAATAAAGAAATAAATAAATAAATAAATAAATAAATAAATAAATAAATAAATAAATAAATAAATAAATAAAATCTTTAAAAAATAAATAAAAATATGTTTACTGTTCAGCAACAAACAACATTAACTCACTTAAAATGAGGCCATCTTGTCACAAATACGTGTTAAAGCTAACTTTCACATGGATTTGAATACATTGATTTCTGCTTTGTGAAGAAAATAAGACGATATGCATCAAGTTTAAAACTTTAGGTCAAAATAAGCATTTGTTTTTTAAATTTTGGAGGTTTTAAAACTTTAGGTCAAAATAAGCATTTGTTTTTTAAATTTTGGAGGTTTTCAAATATTTACCCTAAAGCTATCTGAAATAGTCTTGCCCTCAGCAGTCTAAAAATCATTAAATGTACTGAATGTAGTTTTTCAGTGTCAAAGAAGTATACTTGACTCATTTAGTAACAATATTCCTTTTTGCACTATTCTCAGAATGTTTAAAAATTTTTAGTCCAGCTTTTCTGAAATCAGATACCTCTTGACTTTCACAAATAACTTACTTGTAAAAATGGACAAGATGTTTACATTTATTTCATGCAGGCTGTTTGAGGGTGGGAGATGTGTGGATGTGAAGAATTGTTTGTCCCTTTGTACAGATTAAAAACTAAGGCCTTTGGGAGTCTTACATTATAATCTGTACAAAGGGATGAATGATAACTTAGCTTTAAAGATTACCCTAAGATGGGAACCCAAGCCAAGGACGGAACCCAAGTACAAACTCAGTTTGGGTCTTCGGATCAACGTGACCATGTTATAACACTCCATTCTTTTGTCCCCTATCAGATGACTCTGTAAGCATGCCCAGTGTGGTAAGTGAACAAGAAGCTTACCTCCTGAGCACCATTGGAAGGAGGCGGTTCTCCAGCCACGTCTCTAGCATGTCTGCACCTCAGGCTGAGGTGGGCATGTTACCCAGCCAAAGGTAAAGAGCCATGGATATCCTATACTCTGCATTTGGGGGCAAAGATAGAATTCTGAAAATTCACTTTTGTTGTTCTAAAAAGGCCAAAAGAGTAGCAGAGGATTGTGTTTTTATGTAGACCATTCAACAAAGGACTTTTCAACCAAAGTCATGCAGGCAACAGTTTGCAAAGAGATTTCTAAGCCAGACCAGTAGAAGGGATCCCAATTTCTGATCCAAGCATTGTTTCAACTTAAAAACTCTCTAGAAGTAGATACATGGTCTTTTTTCTGGTTGTCAAATGACATTCTCATATTTCACATAAATCATTAACTAAGCTAATCATGAGTACCTGGCGAGTGTATAGGACTAGCTTGATATATGTGGTAAAGTTTAGACTTTTGGTATGTCATTAGTATTTAGTGGGAGGTAGTGATGCTTAACCAGGCAGAAAAAGACCTATGCCACTATGTGCGACCTTGGGCAGGTCATTTAACAAGGGCCAACAGTGCTCTTCTCTGTGAAAAAGGAGGTTGGCTAAAGTGACCTTTACAGTACCTTCTCTATAGTTATATGATTCCATGACTAAACACTTTAAGACATTTTATGTGTTCTCTGCCCTATAAGAACATAAATAAAAGTTCCAAGATACATATATCAAATATAGAAAATGATCTGATGTAAGAGTCAAAACATTGTCTATTTCAGAGCCAATGATATTATCACTTCAGGAACTGAATTCTTTCAAAGAGTTGGCCTTATGTGTTTTTGGCTAGCTTGTTCTTTATTTTTAATATCTACAGATTTAGTGTGGTTATACTTCATACGTGGAAAATAATAAAAATCGTAGCACATTCTAATGTTCAGATAAAATCAATTTTATGCAGAAATAATTACCCTATGCCCAAATCCTTTAGCAAATAGTTCATGAACTTTACAGATGAAATAGAATTTGTGAAATAAAGCCTAACTTTGGAGAATATCAAAAACTAGGGGAAAATGATAAAAGATGAGTAATAAGTAAATTGCACACTTATAAAGAAAGCAGTATTTTATGTACTATTTGGTTAATACAAAAATTAATAATATATAAGGGTTACTATCCTTGTAAGAGATTGTTTTACCTACCTTTTGGTAACTTACCTTTAAAAAGGAGGTCTTTTAAATAAAATGCATGAACAAAACTAGAGCTAAACTATAAAATGTCCAAAAAAAAAAAAATAAGATACAAAGTCATACAAGCAGTTAATATTGGTAACTATCAGTTCACTTTTAATTGCTAGCATATGCAAGCTTCTATCAAGGATAAGAGAAAACCATCTAGCAATTCATGTAAAAGTTGTATTTAAATTAGGGAATTGTAGGAATTTAACATAGAGGCTTTTTTGGTGATTTACCTAAACTAACCAGACCATCCATTCCCTTTGTACATATTCATTAAGAGGTTAACTTGTTTCAAGGGAGAAAATTTGTTCTTTTATGGATATACTGGAAATCCAGAAAAATCATATAGTTAAGCCTTTTGGCTTGAGTCATGTTTCGGAAGGCTAGTGAAGGTAGGAATATCTATGTATATTAGGGAAAGGGAGCTCTTTCTGGACACAGAGGCTATTTCTAACAGTGTACGATTAGGTAAACAATTGGGGGGGGCAGCCACTCCAGCTTTTTAAATAGTTTAATTCCATTCAATTTAATAACTATTCATTGAATGCCTCATGGGTGCTTGCTTAGCCCGATGCCAGGTAGTGAAGGAGAGAGAAAGTATGACACAATTTCTGTTCACGAATCCCAAAATCAGCTGCATCCAAATAAATCAATAAACTATTTAATTATTCTCTTACCAACCTGACAGGTTTCTTCTTTTGGCATTTACAATTCAGTCACTAGAGGATGGAGTAAGGAGGTAAATGAGAGTTCCAGGTGAATATTCCAGGGTTATCTTCCTCCCATTTGTTGTTGACTTGCATTTCCATTGCAAAATTAGCAAGGGAAGTTGAGTTCTTTCTTTGCTTCTCTTAATGGCATCAGTTCCAAGAGTTTGGTTGTGCCAATCCATGGTAAGTGGTTTTTTGTGTGATAATGTCACAACACATGAGAAAGAAGCAGGCTCCTGGTCAATGAAGAATCACATACATACTAAGACAAATGAAAGTAATAACCACCCAGCCAAATGGTCACCAAAGGAATGATAGTCTCATCTTCTACAGATTCATTCGGCAATGCACTTCAGAACTCATGTGTCCGTTTGGAGCTCATTTTAAGTCCCAACTCTTGACCAGTAAATAGATCACTCCTCTGAGAGTCATACCCACCCAAAGTCCCTCCTCCCCCATTGCCTCGAGTCCTATGTCTTGACAAACCCAGCACAAGGTGAAATGGTTACCTGTCTCCTTCTCCTTCTTGTTCTGTTAAATTTATTTATTTTTGGCTCTTGGAAGCAGAAAATTGCATGCCTTTTTTTCTTTTTCTTTTATTTGTTTGCATTTTCTTTCCCTAAATGCTTCATCTCCCTACCCCTCCTGCAGTGAACCTAATGTCCTCGATGACTCCCAGGTCCTGGCCGCCGAGGGCAGCCTCTCTAGGTACAGTGTCAACGCTACCTGTCTATTGGTGTCTGTGCTGGGAAACTAGCTGTTCCCTGTCTCCTCTGTCTCTCTGTCTCTCTGTCTCTCTGTCTCCTCTTGCTCCCCCCCCCCCCCCCGTCTTGATATCTCTTTCCATTTCTTGCCCTTTGTTGCTCATGAACACACGAGCCTGGAAGTCAAAGGTGTAGCCTCCTTCATTTGCAGCTTCAGAGCTCAATCACAAATGGCCTAAAAAGCTTTCTTAAAAAACAAACAAACCTGTGGAGTTCTTTTAAGGGCTTGTCCCATGGGCATCTAAAACGTTTGATATGCTAAATGTTAATTTTACCCCATCCAGTCATTCCCTCCCACACTGATAGCCCTTAAGAATTGTTTTTCAGAAGCCTTTTAATACAACTCCCCATCATCAAGAAGCCCCTTATTAAATCCAGACAGGTCTTTTAGTTCATAGCATGGATGGTAAGAAAACAAACAATGCTGCTATAATAAGAGTAGCGATGTCGATAAAATTTCTATAATTCCCTCTCTTTGATGCATGCTTTGCGGCAGGCTATTAGAGTAGCTTGTTCAAACAACGCAGATAAAAAGAACGTCTGTCCTAGCACAAAGAGGACTCCCAAACTTGCCATGAAATGTCAGACACAAACATTTCTTGGTAAGTAAGAGAAGTCTTATGATGCAGACAATAAGATACCTTGGCTATTGGTTTAAAGCATCAGAAAGGGGGACTGCACCTTTAACACTCAGATAAACCACATCAAACATTCCTAATAGTCTTGTGCTGTTGATTCACACCTCTCAACTAATCCTCATTAGGGGTGATGCTTCTTGTTCATTCGAGCAGTGCCTTAGTTCCATCTCAAGAGAAAACATCCCCTTCCAGGTTTGCGTTATATAGTGAGGACAATACAACGTGTTTATTGCTTTAACACAAAGATGAGGAAATGTTGAGAGGCCGTTCCAATGATAGGATATTCTTTGTTTTCTTTTTGTTTTCTTTGCATCTTGTCCAGATTTCACATTTTCTTCAGCAATTGAAAATGGGAAATTTAGTCCATCATTGGGTGTATCATTTTTTTTTTTTTACTACACCCATAAATCATGGCATTCATTTGTGTTTGCGAGCCCTTGCCTTGACAGATCAGTCTCTTATTGATGGTAAATGTGGAAGTGCAGTGCTGCAGAGTGCAGACTCAAGTCCGTTATCAAGAGCTGTGGGGGCGAGGTCGAATGAGATGGTTTCCCTTCATTGTTCACAGAGTTTGAAGAGATCAGAACCAAGTCTAGCACCTTGACCACTACTTTCAAAGAATGCATTTGTTTGATGCTTAAAATTACATGGGAGACAGGTGCACCTCGCGTAGAAGAGAACTTCAGTGGCCCTTGGAGAGTGGAAAGGATTAAACCAGATTTCCATTCGGCCGACTTTGTCCCAGCGCTCTTCTAATTAGGCCAAATTCTACTCTTGCTGAGTAAATACTAGTCCAGGTTTGGTGAGGGAAGGCAGGAATTTGAGTTGATTTTTTTAAACTTTCTAAAGGATTTGGCCATCTCTGGCAGGTTCAGGGTTCAAACTGCTGAACTTGGAGTTATTGGAACCAGTCTGCCCTGGGTCCAGCACCAGTGGGAATAAACCCAAAGTTCTTGCTATGTGAGACTGTTTCAGAGCCAAAACTGTAGCTTTTATCTACAACTGAATTAGTCAGTCATGTCAGGACTTTGGATACTGTTTTAGACCAACTGTTGTTGATCTGTTGTTCCTATAACTGGCATGTTTTAGTTCTGGGTGTTAGCCACCCACACTCCATGGTGGTCATTAAGGAAACAGAGGATGAGGTGTTCACTTGGATTCTAAATAATCCTATTAATGCAGAGGAATCCCACCAGCCAGTAGCACATCCATCTTTGCCAGACCCTGCAAGCCATATTTCTTGAACTCCATCATGTCACCAAGTTCTCTTTGGAGGAGAGGAACTTTTGATATTTACTAAGAGGTGGGTTTATAAAATAGGATATGCACTTATTTATATTTGGTTTCCAGTCATTCTTATTTTTGGCATGAAACTTCTTTATGTTGCAGACATATGTTTCAGGTCCTAAAGAAGCAGTAGAGATTAACCATGGCAATTATATTTAGCACACACCCAAATACTCAGGACCTAAAATACATCCAAAGTAGTCCTAAGGAAAATCTGGCTCCAAACCTTAAAGAAAACCAGGAAGCAGGTGCCTGGGTGGCTCAGTTGGTTAAGAGTCCGACTCTTGATCTCAGCTCAGGTCTTCATCTCAGGGTCGTGAGTTCAAGCCCAGCGTTGGGCTCCATGCTGGGTGTGGAGCCTACTTACAAAAAAAAAAAAAAAAAAAAGAATACCAGGAAGCATGCCCAAAGGAAAGTAATACACCCTGCTTCTCACTTAACCCCCACATTTTGGCAAATTTTCTGGAGATTTGCTTTTGAAAGAGCATTTATTTTAGGTCAGTGGGACAAGTTGGCCTGAGGGATAAATGAGGAAGAGACCAGAATAACTAGGGTGACCTGATGAATAGATAGAAACCAATAAAAATTATGCAGACCTTTTGAAAATTTCTTCCAGGATTCTTCTTTTAAAACTGTGCTATCTGGTTTCTTTTAAATATTCATCATAAGAGGTATCAGCCTGTTAGAAGCACTATGCTATGGAGCAAAAATTCTTTCTTTTGGAAACTAATACATTAAAATAGTATCCCATTCCCTTCTGTTGAGAATATTACTCTTAGAGGCATAGAAACTCACTGTAGATATTCTCTCCCTGTACCTGCCCCCAAATACACACACTGTCCATCATGTTTTCTCCAGAAGAGTTAGACATACAGAAGTTTTTCAAGCACTTAGCCTGGATGTTTATACTTGAAGATCAGATTTTGTTTGGACACGCTAGAATACTTTGGAAGGCATGAACTGACAATCAATTCTAATTTTTTAAAAAGAGATTAAAATGCTATTTGATTCTGAAGGGTAATTTTAATCCCAGTGAAAAAAAAGAATGTGGCTCAAGCTTGAACAGGACTATGTAGCCTGGGTGAGACAAAATAAATATAACCTATTTAGCAGAGCCCATATCATGATCATCCATTCTTCCAAAGTATGAAAATTTGGCAAGTACTCTCCAAGTACTTAGAAAAATATTTAAACCTTTCTCGTGTAACTGAGAGTGAACGGCTAAGAAAATGTGTGTTGTGATACACAGATATGACCTTTGCCCGTGCTGCCTCAGTTCTTACTGGCTATCTGAGATCCAGATTATCCTCCCTTTTTACTCTGATTCCAGCCACTCATCTCTAAATTCTGTGGCATTTAGCTTACATTTTCTGGATGTTGTTGAAGGGGGTCAGGACAGACTCCCCAGATTGCGCCATTTTGGCATGTGCATTATTTTGAGCTGAAGGCCCTTGAGACCCTGTGGCATTGAGAGAAACTTTTGTCCTTCTCTTAACCACACAGCAGACTCTACATTGGGTGTCTTTCCCAGAATAAGGGTTATTAGCAGAGATCAATTTTATCTGAGTGACCCATCTGTATGGTAGGGCAAACATCTAATTACCAAAAACCGGGTCTTCCTATCACCCTGCAAAGTGCCTTCCTTTCTTCTGAAATCCCTGCCCCAAACCCCTTCTTCTTAGTTCAGAATGACATAGAGACCTCATTTTGCCTGACCGTCTTTGGAATTTCCATGTCTATGTGGATTCTCCATACTTAAACCTATAAAATTTGATTTTCTCCTGTTAGTCTGTCTCATGTTAATTTGATTCTTAGTCCAGCTAGAAGGACTTCTAAAGGGACAGGAAATGTTGCTCCCTGACATTGTGGAGGCTAAGTAAATTTTAAACAATGATCTTTTATTGGGAAAGGGAAAAGTAGAATTTTGTCTCTTGTTTATTTCCCTGTTCTCTATGAATGCTTTATGGCTCCTTTGGTGCTGGCTTTATGCATTCCTATCACAAGACAGTCACTCAGGGTCAATGGCTATGCTTTGTGTCTTGTATTCCACCTTTAGATTTCTCTAACGATACTATAATTGAAACTAAAAGCACAGGTAGAGGCAATGAAAATACTAATTCACTTTCCATGCACTAGTCTTACCTAGTGCTTCCACTTAAATTTTTTATTTATGAAATATATCTATGTCTCAGTCTACACATTTTTTGGTAATTTAAATGAATAATATGAATTATTATTACATTTTTACGTATTATGTTTTTATTACATTACTGAATGTCCCCTCATTCACCTATCCTATATTTTAAGAAGTTCCGTTAGGTATGTATCTCATTTAGGAGTTGCATACGTATTTGTACACTACACTCCGGGTCCTCAGGCTGAAACAGGAGAAAAGAGGTAATTTGTGCCAGAATTGTTCTCCTAACATTGTCTGAACTTCGCTAGCTTATAAATTACTTCTTTGCATTTTGAGTAAGGTGTTTTTGTTTTTCGTAGACAGTTGAGTCAAAATTCTGCCAGGCCCTGAGTGCATGTACTTCCCTAAAATCTAGATCATTATATGGTCTGCCATAGTGATGTTCTTCAGTGACTCCAAAATACAAAGGATAATTTTAGTTTCAATTGAGAATGTTTTATTTCCTTTTATCTTTATTGTTTTAACCTATTATTTTGTGAAAGCATGGAAAATCGGCCATTTCTCATTCTCAAGATTAACATTTTCAAGAAACCAGTTTTCTTGAGAGAGGCGCTTAGGGCAAACACCTTGGTCTTCTCCCGGTCGGTTTTAGTACTGTACATTCTTATGGTCACAGATCATAAATCCTACAGGTGACTAAAATAGTGCATGACTCGGAGAGAATTTGAAACTACTTTTTCTATGCAATTTGATATAGACCCGAGAGAAAGTAATGTGTTCTGCATAAATTACTTCCATTATTAACTTCTCTGGCTGTCGATGAATGTGTCCCAGCTGCACCCAGTTAAGCCAGACTTTGATGTCCCCAGTACACCTCTTTTAGGGAGAATATAATGTCTTAGCTGGGATATACTATTTCCAGGGACATGTTCTATAATTTCATCTTTGATATGTGCATTCCACTGATGAAATACTGTATCATTTACATAGAACAGCTAATTACTGAAGCTGTAAACTTGATTCATTTCTTAGATATAAGCCTCTCTATCCATAGAGAAAATTTTGGTGCTTATGATCCTCTCTTGGAATAATCATCATGAAACTACCATTATGCTTTGACATTTAACAGTCCCTGAGTAACGTGTATTTCTTTTCTTGCACCATTTTTTTCTCACAATCTCCGGTTATTGAATAAAAACGAGACAAGTGGACTGCCTCAATTTCATTTTCTCTGCCCAATTATTTTCAAAACATTTTATAACCCACTTCCTTTTAGTGTTCTAGAAGCAATAAACTCATTACAAATATCAAATGTAAAACAAAGAAGCATGCTATATACATCCCTTTTCATGTCCAAACCATTTTACATCAACTAACTTCTTTTCTCGACCTTAATGGGAGGTAGGTGGTAAGTATTAACCTCCCTTTACGGCCAAGGGAACTGAGGTAACATTTAGATGTCAGTGAAGAAACCATCCCAAAGAAAGCTTTGCTTGGTATTTGGGAGAAACTTGTTTCTACTTCTGTGCATATGGTGATCAAATATTCTTTCCAATTTAAGGCACATGTTAAAATGTATAATTAATAAGGAGATGTCACTTCAAACATGCCAGCAACATAGTCTGGATTGCTTATCAGAATTTATTGCATTGTTCCTTTGAATATTTTTCCATCTTCCTAGAAAGGTCACATATGTATAAAAATAATGTATATTGATCTTTTGAACTTGACATTAAGGAGAACAAGAAAGTTTAAAAAGCATCTGTTTGGGGGACTCTTTATGGAATTTTGTACTGTGTACCCCAAATGGTATAATTATGATAAAATGACATCCTTATTTCATAAAAACGTTGAGAAACTCCATTTGGGAATCGTTGATTTTCTTCTAGTGGAAATACGAGTAAGACTTTTAAAAAATGACAGACATGACTATCACCCAAGTGAGGGTTAACCAATTGTTAACATAACAGGGGAAACATCTGATCGTCTATCTTGCCACCAATTTCTTTCTCTACAACTGCAGCTAGATATTTTAAATAGCTCTCTCTCTCTTTTTTTAATGGAAATGAATGAATATAGTCTTTCTTTTTCCTGGACAGTTGCTGACTCTGGATTCCTCTGTGGAATATTTTACTCTAAAAACCATTTGTAGATGGCTCTCCTTTTGCAAAGGCAAAGCAGAAACCAATTGTCCATTAACCAAATAAGCACATTGGCATCATACACAGGATTACAGTGTTCTCTGGGGCACAAAACATTTCTTTTTTTTTCACCGCCATTCCCATTATAAATACCTATTATACATGCATGCAGAATGAAAATGGATCATGGGCCCATGACAGTATTTTCAGCCTCACCCTACATTGAAGTAGCAAGCACTGTCAGGAGTCATTTTTGCATATAAAATACACACATACACAGTAAATTTGGGGGGAGCAGGTTGTTGTTTTTATAAATTGCACAATATGTTTGAGTGCAGCTATTCAATTAAGTTTCTGAGTTCTTTTGATAGCTTGATTATTTTGCCGGCCTTTTAAATCTAAAATCTTTTCTTAAAAAACATTTAATTGTCTACCCATGTGACTATGCATTTACCCAGTAGTCACAGAGACTTCAGGCTGCAAACATGTGTTGAATGTGACCCTTCACCCAAATGGATTCTGTGTCTGATGTGTTTGATATCTGTCCATCTTATTCTCATTTAAACTGAAATTTTAACAAAGGTGTTCCCATCCATGTGATAGAGTCGTTTGTGTTTGTTTGTCACCACCTTTTCCCTTCCCCTTGGAAAAAAAAAAAAATTGAGATTAGAATGTGACATCTTTAACCTTTTGGTGGCTTCCAAACCAGGGGTGTGATCGAACCAATGTTTTGCTGAATGATAGATATGGCATCAGTGACTAAAATCAAAATCTCAATTTTGGCAGCTTGGGGCTACGAGGCCTTGTCCTCCCTCCCAAACCCTTGAAATCTCCCATCCCAGGGATACTTTCCCAACCTTCCTTCAAAGATAATGGTATCTTTGAAGTGACTGTTTCATAGAAGTGGCTTTGGTTAACACCCAGCAGAGGATGGTCATCTGTACTCTCTCCCAGGTCCGCTAACACTGTTGATGCTTGACAGGGTGCCAAGTGTCCAGAGTGAACCTGGCCAACAGAACCTCCTCATTCAGCAGCCGCTGGGGAGGAAGAGGGGCCTGAGGCAGGTAAGCAGACCCGGAAAGGGCAGGAGAGTCATCCTATGAAATGGAAGCTCTAGTTAATCTGTAATGCCCAAGTATATGGAGATCCTCTTTGGCCTTCTCCCCGCCCGAAATAAGCAGTACAAGAGCAACTTTAAAAGCAAGCAGAGAGTTTTTAGCTTCTATTTTAGCTTTGAATCTTCTTATTGGTAAAGCTGATTCCTAGGCTCATAAGTAGGTCTATACTTCTCTTCGTCCCCTGTTCAGAAACCTTCTTTCCCAACCAAACTTACCGAGCAAGGAATATTTGTTATGAAGTTGATGTAAGGCCTGTTTCTATATAGAGGCACAGACCCAGTTGTCCTTTCTTCCTCATTTCACAATTAATGATTCAGGTTAAAACCGAAATCAAAGTAAAGACCATCTTTACAGATTTCCTCAGGTGGGGTCCCTTTACTCTCTACATACAAATTTAAATGAGCCTTTGTACAGTCGCTTTGATTGGAGCTTCCCAGCATTTGCATACCAGACACTTTCTCAGCAACTGAAATTTTTTCACCAGCCTCCCATTGAGAATTAGCATGTGTTTAACTACAACTTCTAGATGAGCAAAGGCTGATCAACAAGCAATACTTATTAGTTATGTATCCTGAAATTGTCACATTGACTATTTTAAATTATATTAATTAATGTCCTTGGGATAGGTAAAGAACTAATAATTGGGAGATAGAATTGGTTAAAGGGGATGCCAGATTGAAATACTCAGTCGTTCCGTATGCAGAAAGAAGTTTAATTTATCGGCTACAAGTACAAGCATCCACAGAAACCCATAAAGGAAAGAATACATCATAGAATCCTCTGAGCACAGAGTTTCCTCCCAGGCAGTTAGAACCCTCTTGCCAGCTTTATTCTGCCTATTCTCTTTAGCTAAGACGTCCTCTACTGTCACGTCAGAAGACGCAGACTGAACCCAAAAACCGCCACGGGGCTCGGCTGTCAACCACTCGCAGGAGTATTCAACCTAAAACGAAGCCATCTGGTGAGGCCTCCTTGTCCCTTCTGACTATACCGTTGACTCAGTGTCATGCAACTCGGTCAGGAAGGTCTGCAGACCCCGAGCAGTCCTGCTCAGGATAAAGGAAGAAGTTTCCCAGAGCACTTTAGTGCCTTTCCTTCTTTTCACCTTTCCTCCCCTATCCTTTCCCCATAAGTCTAGGGAAATGGAAGAGTCCAAGGTAAACCACAAATGCTATGAGATTTGATTCTCGAAGGTTGTGTTTTCTTTACCCAAGCTAGAAACTGAGTTTGTTATGTCTTACTGAAGACAAAGAAATGATGAATGATAGGGACTTTTAAGTCTTGTTGGTAGCTGTTATGAGCGGTGACCAAGTTTACCTAATGCTCTATGGAAATCTTGTTTTAAGCCATTTATGTAAAAATGATTTTTTCTACCCAAGTTCTCTTTATAAGGAGGTGAAATCAAAACATGTACATAATAGTCAAATATGCTCTTATTTATTAATAAGCCAGCAGTGTCTTTACAAAGAAAAGCTAGGAAACACTGGTTAAAGCTAATTATTAAGCACTTTGACAATATATTTTTTCCCTATTTACTGCTGTACTTCTGACCCACAGCGGATCAGAAACGTTCTGTGACCTTCATCGAGGCTCAGCCGGAGCCAGCCGCTGCCCCACCAGAAACACTTCCCACCACAGGCCAGACACAAGGCTGCAGTCCAGCCCCATCTAAGAAGCCGGAAGGAATGGGCAAACCAGTCCTCACATCTTCCCCTGCCATTGTAGTTGCTGATCTTCACAGCCTGTCTCCAAGGCAGGTGAGGGCTCTAAAGAAACAGGAGAGGCTTGCCCCCTGCACACTTGTGTCTAGGAACAACATGGATATGCACATTTATTTCGTATAATGGAAGTCTGAGTCTGTAACATTTTGTTACCCAGACAGACAACAATCCTGTCGTCATGGACAAGAACATCCATATAAAGTATGTGGGCAGTAATACATCTATTTAAGAAGGAATAAGAGAAATCTTGGGATTCTTTGTTATGAAAAACCCAAGAGAAAATATTTCACAACTAAAATAACCATTGAAAACCATGATATGATACCTGGTTGAAAGATAGTTCAATTTGAAAGGAAAATAAAGTTACTGGTCTAGAAGCCTGTAAATAGCTGTCTGTGTCCTATGAGATGAGAGGAACTCAATATTCTGAACTTTTTCCTCATCGTTTTGACTTTTTCTTGTTGTTTTGATTTTTTTTTCTTCTTTGAATTTTTATAAATGAATCCCCTTAGGCCCCGTGTCCTTCCCAGTGTCATTTAGAGAAAGCTAAGGGGCAATAATACTGCATACGTTTGTAGAGTGTTGAATGGTTAACAAGCCTCGTAACACCACCATCTCGTTATCCTCACAGTCTACAGGGTAAGCAGGGCAAAAAAATACACCCATGCTGCAGGTTAGGAAACAGGCTTGCGAGGGTGAAAGGGTCCATATAAGAGCTCACATATGGCAAAAGCTAGAGCTGGGACTGGCCAGTGTCCTTGTCCAGCTTCAGGTAGACAGTGACATTTTTATCCTCTTTCCTCACACCTCTCCTGATTTCCATGATGTTCTGATCCTTTTGATGACAGAGTGAGCCCCTCCCCGCTGAAGAAGGAGAAAAGAGAGAGGACGCAGAAGTGCAAGGTGCTCCAGCACACGGCCCCCTCTCTACGCAGCTCTCAGACCCTGATGAATTCACAGGCCTTGAGACATCCATCCTCCTACAGCACGGAGACACCATCCTTCACATCAGTGAGGAACATGGCATGGAGAACCCCCTGCTGTCCAGCCAGTTCACTCTGATGCCCACTGAGCTGGGGGAGACTGACGGAGACCTAGATGAGTCTCATGTTTAATTCCGTATCTTGTTAAAAGTGGCAGGTGTAGACAAGATGTGGGAGGGATCGCTTTCCTAAAAGGTGAATACTTTTGCTTGGAAAAGATGAAAACACAGCACTTTACATCCAACGGGTGACACAAATCTCAGTAGAT
This sequence comes from Mirounga angustirostris, assembly GCF_029215605.1. Classification (NCBI taxonomy): domain Eukaryota; kingdom Metazoa; phylum Chordata; class Mammalia; order Carnivora; family Phocidae; genus Mirounga; species Mirounga angustirostris. The sequence goes on from NW_026991711.1 coordinate 169,226,380, forward strand.
TTTGCTGCTAATGCGCACGTTGTTTCATAAACATCTTTACAAAAAGTCAATGGCTAAGATAATTTGGTTGTGTGAAGACCATAAAAACCAGGGAAGAATAAGAGGAAAGAGCCATTTCACTGCACATTATTTATGATTCAAGAAGCCTCGAGCAGTTAAAAATATATACTATTATGGAGCTGCTTACCTAGGAATATTAACAAATAATATGTTCTAAAAAGAGAATGCAATTTTTGAGATTACTCACGTTATACATCTCATGCAAATGTTTATTTTTATAGTTTCAAAAATATTAAATCAGGTGGCTGTATGAGTAGCAATTTACATAAAAATAATCAATAAGGAAAATATTAGTTTGAGAAGACTAATAAATAAGGCTGCAGCCATTTTTGCTTTGATCAACAATACAGCCATTTACAAGAAGAAGAAAAAAAGTACTATTTTTAAAGCTCTGGATTTTTCAATATTTATTTTTCAACCGTCATTTACCTTGCATGTTGTAAATCAAAATGCTAAAGCCCTAAGATCATTCCATTTCACAACCACATTAGAGGGAAAATATTCAAAAAATTATCAGACATAATTTTGAATTAAGAACCTAAACAGCCTATACTATGATATAAACTAAATGTAAATATAATAGCTAGAAAGAGATCGTATTCCTACTTCTAGCCATGACCACATCAATGCCAAGATTAAGAGATATTGGAAGATGTGATTACAGTATCCTGTGCCTGCCCTTGAGGGCATATTTTCAGATATTAAGGTTATTGTTAGAATTGGTTCAATAAAATAACTTTTTCTCAACATTAACAATTTTCCTATGATCCTTTAGACATCTACGTTTATGAGGAAAAATTATAAAGTGAGCAATCTCTTCATAGACACAGTGAGCTTGTGTATTTTACTTTAACTTGAAGTTCACTTACTTCAAGAAAAGCATAAAACTTAGAAGGCTCATGAGGCCATATCTAGTGTGTTACTGATCCTGTAACAGGGCTTGGCATCATATAGTTCAAAACTGAATTTCAAAATTTTAACAGTTTACATTAGAAAACTGTTACATAACTACTAAACATATAAAAACTCATATATGTACCTAAATTGGTGTGGGGTGTGTGTGTGTGCGCGTGTGTGTGCATTTTTCTAGTCCTCCAGTTGAAGTTACAGATTTTGATTACACTGCAATGAATTGAAAACACATTCTGTATGCTTTAACTTCAACTACATTGGCTATGAAAAGTATGTTAATAGAGAGAGGAGACCTGCTAAAGTCACCCAAATCACAAAGGGAAATTATTTTTTTCTGTTAGATTTGCTTATTAAATAGGCATTGCTTAGGTTGTGATTTATACTTTCAAATAGAATTTGGGGTTTGGGTCCCATTTACTAAGAGAATTAAAGACATCTGCGAGTTAAAGATAATGGACAAAATGAAAAATTTCAAATCTAAAACTTGAGAAAATAGAGGGGGTATATGGCCTCTTTCAATGTTTTACAAAATTTTCAGGACATTTACTTAATGTTGAATTAATTCTCAAGTGTAGAAATACACATATAAAGTGGTTTGATGATTCTTTCTAAGCTGATGTATTTTGCCTGTTAAAAATTATGCTGCTCAATTAGTGTTAGAGGCCTTATGTTTGGTAATTACAGGTGTCTGGGCTATATGAGTCTCTATATATGTGTGCACTTTGGTCCAGTTTTTTGATTCTTGATCCAAATTCTCCACGTATAATTGTATCCAATGTTTAAAAAGTAAAGGGGTCAAAGAAGATTGTTGCGTATCTGAGGATTCTAAATACCTTTATATGTACTTAAAAAGTCTTGGGCTGTTTTGAACATGATGATACTGGCATGTCCGTCTTTCAGCCTGACTCCTTCACTCTAGTGTTATGGAAGTCTGTTAGAAACTTTTTTAATAAGCTAAGTATCGTTGTACCTTGCAAAAAAGCCTCCACTCTGAGAAACAGGGCCTTACAGAGTGGGAATGTTTTCATACTAGGACTACTGAGGTTTTGCAGATGTGTGCATCTGTTGCATTTAAGGTGCCCTTAAATGTGTTGAATGTAATGTGTTGAATGTTTATGTGTAATTGATAAAGTATTTATATGTATGTGCATAAGATTGTCTCAAGATGTATTCTCAGGAGTACTGTTACCTGGAGTTTGAAAGAATAATTATTTTAAAAAAAACAGTTGGGGAAGATCAGAAAAAGTTCAGGATAATTAACAGTTTTTGTAATCAAAATATTATTGAGTATATGACTAAAAATTATTATATATGATAAATACAGATTAGTCATACTAGATTATTTCTTAAGCTATGATGCTTAATGATATTTATCTTGTTTAAAGGAAAATCAAAACAGGCACCTACTTCCCATGTATAAAAAATTGGACTCAACCAAGAGGTTGCTTCTTCTGAAATTATCTTTTGAGAGACCTCAGAATAAACATGTATCATCCGTTATAGTGGGTGTAGATTTAGACCACTTGGATTCAATTAAAGCAGTTCAAATCCCGGATACGGCATTTTCTATAGCAAAATATTTTACTTTCATTTTTCAGTATTTGCTGGTTTTATAATTCTACTAGATAAGTTATTTGATTTTTCCGAAAAGGAAACTGAGTTAATAAGTGCATCAGGACAAGTCACTGAGAACCACAGTATCAAAAGGCATAACTGGGCATGACAATGGTGAAGGAAAAAAAAAAAAATATATATATATATATATGTGCTGTTTGGGTGTCTGGTTAGGGCCTGTTGCACAGGCTGGGAATAACTGTTTTCTCTTTCAAGCCTGCAAGAGCACGGTAGGCAGGGTGACATCTCCCCCCTTCTTTATTTGAGAGAGAAAGATTGAGAGAACGAGTCGGGGGAGAGGCAGAGGGAGAAGCCGACTCCCTGCAGAGCAGGGAGCCAGACATGGGACTTGATCCCAGGGCCCTGGGATCATGATCTGAGCCGAAGGCAGGTGCTTAACTGACTGAGCCACCCAGGCGCCCTTCCTCCCTTCTTTAGTATCTGTCCTTTTAGTCAATGAAGAACATTCTTCACTCTGCTGTCTAGCTCTAAGACCATCTATGATGAGACTAGGGTGTTTATAGGGACCAACAAGGAAAAAAGGGTGAGATGGAATTACAGTCCAAAATGCAAACTAAATACCCTTCCTCAAGTTATACAGGATACTTTATGAAGTCTCTGGAATCTGCTGCTATCACACCAAGTTATGCTGTTGCCCTATGACCTCACCCTCCCAATTCCATGGCCTTGTCTTGGCAGTGAGTAGAAAGTCCCACTTCCTCATTTGCTTTAGTGGGTCTCAACTGCGGCATTTCAGAAACAAAGTTTGGTTTGACACTCAGGACAATAAAAACAAGGGCAGAATGTATTTGGAAAAGCTTAAGACAAATTTACTTATATTATTTCAGGATCATTTAGCATTACAGATCAATGTACCTCCATAATATTTTTCAATAGTCACTGTGACTGCAGGATGAAAATCCTTTATTAGCCATTTTATAGGTAAAAACAAAAGATTGATTACACAGCCAACTTCCCTCAGATGACTTTGAAGTCTGTTATGAATGACCAAAGAGCATGGAAAAAAATGCATATGAATAAATACTGAAATGTTTATGAAAGATATTTATGAAAGATATTAAGACCTCTGTGTTTGAATATGCACATATAATAATAAAGCTAAAAATATTTAAGATGCCTGATTAAGTTTCATTTCTCATTTCTGGACATAGGAAATACGTTAACTCATTCAGAAAAATGTTCATTTTGCATCCCTGGGGTGTGCCTTGAGGTCTCTTCTCAACTCCCACAGTCTGGCTTGCCGTCACCCTTCAGTTAGACACCTCCAATTCTTCCCTCCAGCTCTAGCTGAGCACCATTTTACTCAAACTTTCCACCAGTATCCTTCAAAATAAAGCAGAGGGGGCAACTTGGGAAACTGGGTAACCCAGCTTGATTTCTCTGCCTGGATTGTGACCCACTGGAATAACTGGTAGATTTCCCAGGAGGAATGTGAAGGAGCTGGTTGCCCTCTGAATGTGGCTGGAACCACGATGCAGTCCAAGTTACCACCAGTTGTCTTTGGTGTAGAGTACAAAGTGTCCATTCCCTACCATCTAAGCTATGCTCTTGCTAAATCCTCTTTTTTTTTTTCCCTCACGTGATTTTATTTCATCTGGTCCTGACTCAATGACCCTAGGCACATTTAGCAGAGGAACACTCTTACCCTCTTTCAGACTGTCTGAATAGTAAATAAATGTATTACAACTTGTCACCGAACATTACTGAGAGGGAAAAACAGAAGGTAAGGATGAGGGCCGGAAGCCCAGAAGGAGAATAGTAATAATAATAACCACCACATTCTGTACTGAGCACCAGATATCATGTGCTGGTTTCCTTACCTGGATTCACTTATCTAATCCTTACAACAATCCTAAAGACTGGGAAGATCCTTAGAGATGAGAATTAGGAGGCAGGGGGAAGTGACTGCCACGTTACCCAGTTCGTATCTGGAAGAGAGAGGACTCTGCCCTAAATCTGACTCCTTCACCTCTTCAGAGGAGTTCAAGGAGACAGAGATGAGAAGAAAGGATTTTATTTATTAGAGATTGTGAGCCAGAGAGCACAACCCGTGGGGCGGGGTGGGGGTGGCGCAGAGGGAGAAGCCAACTCCTCACTGAGCAGGGAGCCCAACTCGGGGCTTGATCGTGGGATCATGCCCTCAGCAGAAGGCAGACGCTTAACCTACTGAGCCACCCAGGCGCCCCTTCGTTTTGTTTTTTAAAGGCAAGCACAGGAGCCCAAGAGGAGAGGAAAGCAGCACAGATGCAAACAACTGGGAAGCAAAAAGTGGAGTGAGGACAAGAGCCGAGGAAAGGGAACTGCAGGGGATGTAAAGCAAAAAATTAAAAAACTCCTCGAATCCTGCTAGGACTGGGAAACCTAAAAGGCTCATTTCCAGAAGGAAGGTCAAGGGAAAGAAGAATGGGCCTGCAGGCGAGGCCCCGCCCCAAAGCCCCTGGGCAGACAGCCCGCCCCCGGGGAGGCGGAACTTCCTCCCCCCGGGCAGCTGCTTCCGGTAGAGTCCGGAAGACTCTACCGGGAAGGGGCTCAAACTGCGCAGCCAATCGGGGCGACACTTTCGTCTTACCGGGGGACTCGTGGGTAACTTGCTCTTGGGAACCGGCACCATGGCGTCTGGCTGCAAGATTGGCCCGTCCATCCTTAACAGCGATTTGGCCAATTTAGGGGCTGAGTGCCTCCGGATGCTGGACTCTGGGGCCGATTATTTGCACCTGGATGTAATGGACGGGTAACTCCTCGGGGCTCGGGTCAGGGTTGCCGCGCGGGGCGGGCTCGGCGCACCTTTATTGAGTGCCTGTTGGGTGCACGGCGTCCCTGTACGGCAGAGCGCCTCACTCTAAACGCGGTACTGACAAAGGGACTGGGGTGAGGGTCCTGAAGGCCCTTCCTGGAGCGAACCCGAGGCCGAATGCTGGGCTGCGACTGCGTCCCAAACCTCCACCTCCCCTCCCCCCACGTAACGTGTGGTCTCCTAGCACCTGGGACCCGGTCGCAATCGTAAGCCTCTAGGATACGTCTCTCATTTTCAGTTAAGAGAAACTGAGGCCCGAGGGGATAGGCATGACTTGCCCAAGCTCATATAGCTAGTTAGTGGCAAAGCTGGGGAGAAAGGTTTCTATAACGATGAAGAGCTTGGCCCCTGTAGTGCGATTGCCCGAGTTCTGCCATTTGATGGGTCACCCGGGACAAGCTACTTAACCTCATTGAGCTTCAGTTTCATTATGTGAAAAATGGGAGTAATAATAGAACCTACCGCTTAGGCAACTTTGGAAGATGAAAGGAGCTAACACGATAAGTATACAGTGCCTGACCTACAGTAAATTCTCTGTAATTGTTAGTTGTTGTATCATTGTTCGAATTTTGATTTTCCTGTTTATTTTCTCTTCAGGCACCCTGCTCTTCAGGGAGGTCAGTTTTTTTGTAAGTAATTTTTAAGCACTGTAGTTACAGCACATAATCAATATTGTTCAGAACCAGGATGATGCTAGTTTTTTGAAGTTGGCTATAAGACGTGGAAACGAACCTAGAGAAAACAGTAGGACTCTCAGGATTACACAACATTGTGACAGAGTTGCAAGTTGTATTTTCTTGGATTGGCCAAGTAGTTTTTTGAGCCCTGCTGATAACTGGCCTTAAAGTAATAACAGCCATTACTTTGGGTTGGGGTAGAAAAATAAAATATATTTCAAATAGGTAAAATTCCTGTGTGACTTCATGCAAATTTGCAAATTGTGTTATTTACAAAAGATGGTCAGTTACTTCCTTTTTTTATGTCACTCCTGTTAACAAGAGTTTTGTCTTCCTTTGTTCTCTCTGATTAAAGCTTGTTTTCCTTTTGCGTCTCATTCCGTTATCAGTATCCCAACTGATGATGGCAAAATCTTGACCTTAGAATACTAAGAATTCTAGGCTAAGTGTGTAAGATTAGTAAATATTATCTCTCACAAAAACCTGATTTTTATTGTGCTATCATGTACATAATTCTGCTTTTCTGGAAAGTTCTGAACTTTCACACGTAGCTGAATGGAGTGTATCTTCAGAGATGGCTACATTTTCATGTCTGGGACACAAATTTTTTGTCTGAGACACCTACCTCAGGATAGAGCAGGCTACATGTATATGTATGTAGTCTTTTTTAATAGGGAAAGCCATTTGGTTTTTTAAATAAGTTTTGTACCCTGTTTGAGTAACTGAATGGAAAAAAAAAAATGTTTCTGTTCACAGGTCAGGAATATTAATGATAACAGTAATAGCTAATACTTTTGAACACTTAACTAGTTCGGTTCTGATGCTCTTTGTGGTTTAATTCACACAACCTTAGGAGGCTGTTATTGGCACCAGCATTTGACAGTGGGGAATTGGACATAGAGAGGTTAAGTCGCCTGTCTGAGGTCTCCTAGTTAGGAAATGGAGGAGCAAGGATTAGAAGCAGGCAACAGCTGTGTTGTCTCAGAAACTAATGTCTCCTGTGGGACCTGGGCTTACAGAGAATGATTAACACATTCTTTTTCCTTGAAGAGTAACTATACACTTATTTTTGTTATTTCACGTCTCTCCTACGGTGTAAACTCCCTGAAAGCAGAGTCTCTGGCTCACCTCAGTCCTCCTCAGGTAAAGCACTGTGACAGGCTTAGTTATAATTGGCTGAATGAATGATTGGATCTGTCATAATAGATCTCTAATGAATAACTTTTGTCCCCTCCCAGCCCTATGGCAGGCCCGGAGCTTATTAAGATAAAAGTATTTGTTTTTTATTGACTCCTTTCCCCCTTTGCCAAGTAACCTCTTGGTTTGACAAAATTAAATTCTCCAAACACCATTTTAAACCTTTCCCATTTAACCTTCACAACTTTTTGAGCTAAGAGGTGTTTTTTATTCCCCTTTTGCAAAGGAGGAAACTAGTTCAGGGAGGTCCAACCTCTTCCTGATGTCCCGCCAGAAAAGGCAAAGCTGGCTGAGCTGCCTTGTTTCCTGGGCCAGGTGTATGCAAGTGGGGGCCTGGACTCCCTTTTCCAAGGTGGCCAACCACGACTTACCTTCCCTCCAGGTACTGCCTTCGTGCTTTTCTGTTTCCTGGTCCCTTTAAAAAAAAAAACCCCAGTATTACAATTTGGATGCACCTGTTGTTTCCCCTTTCTCCCTGAAGCCCCCAGTTTCTCTCCTGATTAAAACTGAATGTCTTTATCTTGAAAGTCAGGAACGAGTTTTGGGATTATTTTGGGGGCGGGGGGAGGGCCGTGCACTAGTATCGTTGGATACTTGAAAAAAAGAACAAGTGAGTTCTCTAGAAAATTGGAAAACATATACATCTGTCATGACAGGGACCAGAAGTGTGTTGGTCCTAAGTGTAGGAAGAGAGGAAATAAGCAGTTTCTAAATTGGTTACTGGGATTTAAAACTGGGGAGATGTCACATTAGTACTAGATTGCTGACCTTTGACAAACATCCGAAGATTTGCCTGTACTGGGTCCACAACCTCCATTAGCTAGGCTAATGGATGTTCTTCATTTGTCTCCTGTCCCCATCTGCCCTGTTCTGCTCCTCCATGTTTTCTGCCAGCCCCTGTAGGCATATGAAATTGTGTTGCCTGATTCTCGGGAAATGTTTTCTGGTTACAGTCTTGCTACGTTTTCGATCAACCTTAATCATCTTCTTACCATCTTAGCCTTGTTGGGAGATCTGGTAAAGGTTTTATCTGTCTGAAATCGATTGTATGACAACTGTAAACAAAATTTAGGGTTGATGATGATACATGATGAGAGAGAAAATAATTGTATACCTGTGTTGGAAACAATTACAGCTTAATCTCAGGAAGTCTCTGGGGGAAAAAAGATACTTTTTTATTGTGTTTTCTTTTTTGCAGACTTCAGAAAGTACCTTTAAGGGGGAAAAAAAAGAATAATATAATGATGAAACAGACTTCCTTGATGAGATTTCTCTTCATTAGAGTGAAATAATTTGGTATTTTCCAAGCTGGTCTGATAAGAACTCCCAGGGCATCTGTCAAGAATTCAGATTCTCAGGTCCTCTTTGGTGTCCTAGGGTTGGAGTAGGGCCTGTAAATCCTTTTGTGACAAGTGCTCCCAAGGTTACTCTTATCAGGCAAATTTAGAACCCCTTGACTTCATGCTTGGCTTTGTTGCCCTTTTTTGTTCCGGCTTAACCATAAGCCTTTGGTTTCTTCTGAGGGCGTCGGTAGGTTTATATTCTTCCAGCGGCTGTGGTGAACCCAGTGCATTGCAGTGATCATCAGTGCATTTAGTCCTACAATTTGGGGATGAGTAGTTTTAAGTGATATTGTATTCTTGTTTCCCAATAAGGTAAAGGTATATTTGTTTTTTTCTCCTATTTTCTCAAGATGTGTGTGTTTAGATGGATGTGAAAATAGACACAGTCTCTTTTCATTATAAAGGCAACCTAAGGTTGAGGCAACAAAAGTCCTCCCAAGGCCATGCAGCAGGTTACAAGAACAATGAGCAAAATCCAAACCTTTCATTCCAGAGTTGTATAGTATCCAGTAAACCTCACTGTCTGCTTCTCCGATCCTCACCGCCAAGTTCTGAGTAAACACAATAAGCATCTTATCCGTAGCGCAGGCAGTCACTGCTCTGAGGTAAACGGTAGAATGCTTTTCTAAATACTGGAAACCCAACCTCCAAGGACCACAGTGTTTGCAAGTGCAAGTGTCCACACCCGTCCATTCACCTTAGCCGGTCCTTCTCGGAGTTGCCCTGAATCCTGACCTCTCCTCCTCCTCCCCTGAACTCTCTTGTTTTGTTGTTATCATAGATGGGCAGGTGAGCATATTAGTTAAGAGCCTGGACTCTGGAGCCAGATGGCCTGTGTTTAATGCCTGCCTCCAGCACTTAGTGGCTGTGTGACCTTGAGCCTCTTTTCCTCGGCTGTAAAATACAGATGATAGGAGTACCTACCCCAGAGAGTTGTGAGGTATTAATGAGTTAACGTATGGAACGTGTTTAGAATGGTGGCTGGCCCATGTAAGTTTTAATTTTTTATTAGCACTCATTCTGTCCTCTAAGCTTAAGATCTTAATCATGGTTTATTCTCTTTTCAGCTCTGCAAATCTAATCAGTTAACAATCCTGTCGCGTGTATCGGTCCTTATTTCCATTCTTACAGTTCCCTGCCATTTGCCAACACCTACTTCCTTTCTTCCAATGTACTGCCCAGTCCATCTTCCTGTTTTATTATTTGCACTTTATTTTTTATTTGCTTCTTGCTTTAATACTTTTTTTTTTTTTTTTTTTAAGTAATCCCTACACACACTGTGAAGCTCAAACTCCCAGCTCTGAGAAGGGCGAGAGTCACATGCTCTACGGACTGAGCCAGCTGCTTCTGGCTTTAAAACCTCACTTCACATTTACCACAGGATGGAGTCCAGCCACTGAGCCTGGCTTTCGATACCCTTAATGTGACGCAGTCCACCTCCTGTTCTTTTCACGCTCGCCAAGCTGAACACCACCACCTCTCCCCTTCTTTGAATGTAACGTGCCTATTTCTGCCTTTGCTTCATTTCTTTTCCCATCTTTACAAATTCTATTTGTTCTGTAAATCTTGTGATCTTCTCCTCTTTTAATGTGCCATATTACTTACCTCAGGTTGCCCACTTGTTATTGTTTAGCTTTTCTTGCGATCCTCACATAGGGTAATACCTACTACTTTTAACCAATAAAGCCCAGAGTTCAGTGGATTAATATTATAAAGTGTAGTTCTTGGTCATGTCACAGTTGAGTGTGAATGTCCTCCCGTGAAGAAATTCAGGGACATCGTTTGCTTCCATCCTGTGACTGTCATTCCTTAAGGGTTTCTCTACTGATAGGAAAGTAAAGTGAGAGCAAAAGAGGAACACTTCTTAACCTCCTGGGTTCTGCAGTGATACCCATCACTTAAATTCACAGTCTTTGGTGAGAACGAGTCGCACGGGCCACCTGGATGTGGAGGGAGAGGGAGATGGCTCTCACCAGCAGCTGTACCAGTAGGTCATGGATTCTGTCTCTTGCCTTAGCTGTCTCTTGCCAATGAGATGGTAAACTTTTCTGGGTAGGCAGGAACTCCCATATTTCTGTGTAAAACCCAGCCTGGTCCTTGTATAGAGGGTTTTGTTCCATATTGAAGTGAGCTAGCGATAGAAGGACTACCTGGAGTACGTTATGGTGTGTAGTACTTTGGGTCGGATGTCAGGAAGACCTCATTTGCATCCTGCCTCCACAGATTATGAAGTGGGTGACTTCAGGAAGTTCTGTATCCTGTGCTCTTCAGCTGGGGGATAGAACAGCATCTCCCTCATAAGGCTGTTGTGAAGATGAAATGAAAGAAGGTACAACACCTGGCATGTTGTAAGCCCTCTGGAAATGGTGGTTATTAATATACACATCAAGCTTCTTTATTGATAATCTTTAAGAAATGTTAAATAAATTGTCATTTAGTGCCCTGTGATCGAGGTGGTTTAGTAGTAGCCACAGGCAGCCTCTGACAGGTGAGGGCTTGAGACCCGTGTCGGAGTCCAGAACTTCCTAACTAGTGTGTGACTTGGGCAAGTCATAACTTGGGTTTTGATTGTGTCTTCTTTCCATTTTTACCTGTTGGATGATGAATTATAGAGTTAAGTCTTGTGACGTTGTTATGATTTGTTGAAATATCAAGGAAATCCTGCTTTGTAAAACTGAAATTACCAAGATGTTTTGGTATTGTTAATACTGTTGATGTTAAATACTGCATTGAAAAATACTGCAATCACAGAGGATCCCCTTTACCCCCATGAGAATACATTTGAGAAAAATACAGAAACTGAATTGAAAACATTTTCAGAGTAAGATTTTGTTTGTCTTATAGGCATTTTGTTCCCAACATCACCTTTGGGCACCCTGTGGTAGAAAGCCTCCGAAAGCAGCTAGGCCAGGACCCTTTCTTTGGTAAGTGGGTGTTATGCTGTCGGAAGCCGGATGTGTTGCTCAAGTAAAGGAAAAGTAGATGGTTGATTTCTCAACTTCCAATCTCATCTTGAACCCTTTCCCCTGCTCTCTGTGCCGAGGCTTCATTGGCTGCTTTTAATAAGCCAAACTCTTTCTTGCTTCAGGGCCTTGGCACTTTCGCTGATCTCCTTGCCTGGAACACTGTTCACTTGGCCAGCTCTGCCTTATCTTTTGGCCCTGAATTTTTGGCATTTCCTCAGAGAGGCCTTTCTAAGCACCCCATCCTAAATTAACCTTTGTCCAGTTATCCTATCACCTTCTGAATTTTCTTTCTAGAAATTCCTTCAATCAGATTACTTTTATCTAACTGTAAACTCCTTTAGAGCAGGAATTTAATCCACTTTGTTTACTGTGGTTTTCCTAAAGGTAAGCATACACACAAGATTGGCGCTTAGTGTAATTGTTAAATGAATTTATAAATCAGCCGATTTATGGTCTAGAAGCGAAACCAATTATTTCATGCAAATTGGAGTTTCTACAAGTGGGGCCTATGTACGCTCCACTGTGGTATTGTAGAATAAGGTGAGGTAAGCTTTTTAAGAAGACTCAGTGACCTGGAAGTTATTTCTCGTGAACATGGATTCAGTCCACATGTTGTTATTGCTCTTTTAAACTAAGTTAGCAATGGCTTAACCTGACAAATCTCTTGTACATAAGAAATTTAACAAATTTTTATAAATATGTTCCTATGTAACTTTTGGAATTATAAAACAGATTTTTTTTTTTTTTCCAGCAGATTGTGGACCAATTTTATGAAGGATTCTAGCTGTGCAGTCCCATATGGTCGTCACTAGCCATATGTGGCTATTTAAATTTAAGTTAGTTCAGATTAAATGAAATGAAAGATGAAGCTTCTCAGTGGCATTAACCATATCGCAGGCTCTTGATGGCCATGTGAGTCTAGTGACTACTGTTCTGTATAATGCCGCTATGGATCATTGCTGTCTTCGTAGAAATGTCTTTCGGGCAGAGCCTCTTTCTAGGATCCATGGACTTTGCACGAAAGAAAATGTACCTTACCAATTTTTTTTTTTTAAGATTTTTTATTTATTTATTTGAGAGAGAGAATGAGATAGAGAGAGCGAGCACGAGCAGGGGGAGGGTCAGAGGGAGAAGCAGACTCCCCGCTGAGCAGGGAGCCCAATGCGGGACTTGATCCCGGGACTCCAGGATCATGACCTGAGCTGAAAGCAGTTGCTTAACCAACTGAGCCACCTAGGCGCCCCTGTACCTTACCAATTTATGTAGCAGGAGGGAAACCGTGTTCAACTGGCATGTTCACCATTTTGAAATTGTCAGATAATGGAATGTAAGCCTCTTATGATCTAAACTTTTTTATTACATTTTAGAAAATGAATTTTCCAAGATAAATTTGTCTTAGGAATATCAGAGGTGAATGAAATAAGTAACCTTGTTTGCCCCTACTGTTCAATGGCCACAGAGTCCTCCGCATCTGGCTTTGTATGGATTTAAAAGAATTTTTTTTTCCTTTTCCTCTCTTATTTGGACTCCTAGCATCACTTCTCATTGCTGTCTGTGTCTCCTGTCTTACCAACCCTTTTGACCGCAACGACACAGAGTCTGCTTTTTCTTTCTGTTTTTCATTTATTTGCCATTAGCTCGCTAATCAGTCTGTCTAGAAGTGGGTCTACAATAAAGATGAATGGACTCCAATCCCTTAATGTCTGGGTTTTGTGACCTAAGAAGTGTGTTTTTTGTTTAATTCTTGGATCTTGGTGGTGGCTGGATAATTGATTCATGTGTACATTCTAAGAAGTAATTCACAAGTTGCATGTATAACTGCTTAAGTTCTGAACTATTCAGTCTCAGTATTGAGTGGTAGTAACCGTTAAGCAATCAAGTGAGAGGGAAAATCTGTTGTTTTTGTGTTTTTTTTTTGTTTTGTGATCCCCTAAATCAGCGGTCTTCAGGTGTGGTCTAAGGACCCACAGGAATCCCTTGCAGATGGAACAGGAGGTGAACACTGTTTTCGTAAGACAGGGTTATTTGCCATTATTTGTACGGGTGCAGTGGTGAGTTTGTCTGTTGGTGCATGGCCCGAATCAGAGCAATGGTATTGAACTATCCAAGGAGTTATTACGTTATTCTTCGTCACCCTGTTGTTCATAGTAAATACCCTTGAAGAATCAGTGCAGATGATTCATTACAGTAAATCTTGATCCTCGGGTGCGTGTCTTTCACTACTGGGTGTGCAGAGTGGGAACTACATATGGTGATGGTTTTCTTGGGGAAAACCACTTGCACCACCCTGAGTTGTGAACTGACTGGCGGCCTTTCTCACTACCACTATTTTCACTTGAATGAACAACTGGCAGACGAACTATGGTTATCCCACTCAGGGATCTTACGGACATTTTCTTTAAAATAACTAAGTTAGCCTGTCACTTCAAGGAAGATACCTCATTTTTGTTTCCACTGATAAAGTTAGAGCTTGCAAGGGAAAATTTGAATTTTGAAAAACTTGTGTCTGCCTCTGTGAGGTCGTGAGCTTTCTATTTACAGCTTTTCCGATAAAATCTGTAGTGATCTTAATAAGTGTGATTTTTCTGATAGGATATAATGAAATGTATCACTGTTTGGAAAAGCTGTGTAATTCAGTGAACTGGTACTTAGATCTGTTCAAAGTGTTTTAGGAAAGGCCTGCGGTTTTCAGTGTGACAAAGCGCAGGCAGGTCCCTGGGAGAGTTTACAGATCCCACACTGCAGCTAACCTTTATAAAAGTCCTAGTTGTTGGGTTTTGGGGTAGAAATAGAAGAATATCCGCACTGGTCTGAAAAGGCTATTAATGTACCCCTCCCTTTTCCCTGTACTTTCCCCCCCTTTTTTTCATATAAAACAACATACTGCAACAGACTGAATGCAGAGCACATGTGAGAATACAGAGGTCTTCTGTCAAGCCAGACAGTAGGAACTTGCAAAAGTGTAAAATAATGTCACTTTTATTAACATGTGACAGATTTATTAGTGCTTATTATTTTTAAATGAATTAATAAGTAGACACTTAAAAATTCCTTAGTTTGAAATTCTAATACATTTTAAATATCGATAAATACAGCCCACATCAACAGCCCTTTGTGGGGGGGGTGGTCAGTAATTTTTAAGAGTGTAAAGGGAGGCTGCTGATCGAATGTTTGAGAACTGCTGACCTCAGTACATAACTACAGGCAGCTTCACTGACCGGTGGCTCCCTGAACACGAGATCGTCTAGTGAGGGCTGCTCGTGGGGACCACGTGCTGGAGACTGAACAGCATAGCAGTCTGGTAATTTCAGGAATGAGTAAACAGATATTTTAAAGCAGATTGATTTTTCTTTGTTTAGAACACAAAGAAATAAACACCAAATAGTCTATCAGTGTTTTACCTATTCACCTAGGTTTTATTTTTGTTACTTTTGTTATTAACCTTGGCTTCATTTGTCAAGCGGTATTCTCTTTTTCCTGATAGTTTTCAAAGCCTTATTGCATTCTGTGGTCTCAGTTGAGTTCTAGAATACTAGAAATTTTTTCACTATAGCTCAGCTCTATCAGAAATATGCTTCCTCTGGCAAAAAAACAAACTCACAGCTCTTCTTAGCACATCCATCCGGCACAGGAATATTTACAGTTGCCTTCTTGACAGCATCATTTCTCGATTCAGCCTCTTTTAAGCCACCTTCTCGTTAATTGGTCTTGTAAGTCAGGATCCTACAGAAGGCCACCCCTGTTTCCCCAGCCCATGTCTGTGACTTGAGCTGTCCAGTTAGGATGTGGTCAGATTTGCAGTTTCCTCCTGCGCTTTCCTGGCTCCTGTCGCCCCCACCCACCCCCACCCCCTCTGGCCACTCCCACTGGCCCGAGCTGCAGAGCCAGGAGCCCACCGCTTCTCACCAGACTCAGTGACTGCTATTGGCCTTGCTCCCCTGGGTGACTGCCATGGCCCGCTCGGTGAGATCTGGTCACTTCACTCAAGAGCCCATTGTGTCCCTCCCCCCCCCAATCTCATTCAGAATAAAGCCCAGTGGCCTCCAGAGCTCTGTCCCAAGTCTCCTCACCCTGTGCCCTCTTATCTATTCTCCCCCTGACCCCCTCTGCCCGGCCACACTGGCTGTATTAACTACCAACCTAGTGTGTACTGTATTTACTGCTTTTCTTTATGGTTTGTCTCCCCCACTAAGAATGTAATCCCGTCAGCAGAGGCTTTTGTCTGTTTTTCGCTCTGTCCCTGGGGCCTTGAATAGTTAATGGTGCAGTAAGTGCTCCATAAGATATTGGTAGAATCATTTAATTTAGTTTTCTTATTTTATAAATGAGGAATTAAGTCTGCATAGATAATAGGACTTTTTAAAGTTTTTTAGAGTGGCATTTCCTGGGCCTAGGTTTCCTGAATTCTAGTCCTTAGTCGTCATATACAGCACCATATGCCTTGTGTGGAAAACTGTAGTTTTTTTGTGAATTTAACCGAAACCCTATCTTTAAGATCAAACGAGGCTAGCTCTAGTTATACAGAAGGGTAATTATTTAAGAATTATCTTAATGCCAAATAGTTTATTATCCAAAACAGCAAAAACGGTAGGCTGGCTTCAGTAATCTGAGCCAGGTATTTTCCTTTCAGTAATATTTAGGAGATGTGTCTTTTCTTTCTAGATATGCACATGATGGTGTCCAGGCCGGAACAGTGGGTAAAACCAATGGCTGTAGCAGGAGCCAATCAATACACCTTTCATCTTGAGGCTACCGAGAACCCAGGGGCTTTGATTAAAGACATTCGGGAGAATGGGATGAAGGTGAGAGGTCAGCAGTGACAGTAATGTTTTCTACTATTCACTGTCAGTGTGGAAGTTTGGGTGGAAGACAGGAAGTGATAGGCACACAAGACCAGACTGGGACAGTTGTTCTTCAGCCCAGAAGCCCGAGTTTAAGTATAACTTGTTTGTTAGACAGGATTTCTAGATTCCACCCATGTTTCCTGAAAATGACTGCCTTTTAGAAACATTTACATTTGGGTAGCCTTGTTGACTTTTTTAAAAAGTAGTTATAGTCTGAATAATTTATGCATTCCGTTTCTTGTGTCTGTTCTACTCTTTAAGAAAGGTGTTTCTACTGGGTCTGATCTGCCACAATAGTATAATACAGAAATAATTGCTAATGTGCTGTAGCAAATTTGTCTCTGTTACAGGTTGGCCTTGCCATCAAACCGGGAACTACAGTTGAGTATTTGGCACCATGGGCTAATCAGATAGATATGGCCTTGGTTATGACAGTGGAACCTGGGTTTGGAGGGCAGAAATTCATGGAAGATATGATGCCAAAGGTAAAGAAATATTTCATTTGGGGGTGAGGCTTTTATTATTTGTGCTCATTGAGTAAGCATACTTGTTTGCTTGCCTGTTGAGACCTGTCTTCATTCTGAAGGTGGCGTGGGAGGGATGCCCGCACAACACTGTAATACGGTGTGACAGATGCTGTAAGAGATTTAGGTTCGGAAATCAGAAAAAATACTACATCTTAATCTTGAAACTTCCTTTCAAAGCTATAATCTCTGTAGCCTTTAGATCTCTTGGGAGATCTCTTTTCATTGAATATTGAGGGTTTTGTCTTTGTCTTATTTGCATGAGGTAGAGTCTCTGCCAAGCCATGACAAATTGAATGCTATTTCCCAAACAGAACAAGCCTTGCTTTTATGAAACTGAATTTGTCTCAGTATATTAAAAAGGAAGGTATCCCCAGTCATAGTTTGTATTAATAAAAAGTTATCTGTGTGATGGGGTGCCTGGCTGGCTCAGTTGATAGAGCACGCAACTCTTGATCTCTGGGTCCTGAGCTCAAGGCCCACGTTGGGTATAGAGATTACTTAAATAAATAAACTTAAGTAAACAAATAAATATTGTGTGAGATATTTGGAGTTCTATTGTAGTGGCTGATATTGGCTATTTGATTTTTTATTTATTTGGTTTTATTCCCCCCGCCCCCAGCATATCCACCATAGGAGTCATTTATTTCTTCATGTATATCTAGGTTCATTGGTTGAGGACTCAGTTCCCATCCTTGGACATAGAAGTCGATGGTGGAGTAGGTCCGGATACCATCCATAAATGTGCAGAGGTGAGACTGCTCCTCAGCTGTGACCCAGACCAGTTTCCTTTCACATGTGTCTAGGACATTGTCTGTGCGCCAAAGAGATTTCCCCTCCATTTCCTAAATTGCCTTTCTTTTTGGGAAGAGTATTTTTCTTATTCAAATGTAGAACTATGAAAATGAAGAGCAATCACATCATCATTAAAAAGTAAGTCCCAGTTATCTGAGTAACGCTGAAGGAAATTATTTTTTTTTAAAGAATATGCTGAATGCCAGCCTTTTGGAGATTATTAAGTTCTAGGCCTTGGAGTAAGACGTTTTTCCAAAATAGGGAAAGAAAACATACCTGCTTATAAAGTGAAAAGGTGGTGGTTTTGTGTAACTGAGGTGTATTAGTTACTAGTTTGTCCCTTGCAAGAACTGACTAGAGCCATTTCTGATGGATATCTCGGTCTGATTTCTGGATACCTGTGGGTGGGATGCGTTTTCCCAAGTAACTAGCCGAGCCGGGTTGGGCCCTGAGCTTCCTTCCTAAGAGGGTGCCAGCCCCGTGATCTCACGGTCGTGAGAACAAGCCCCGCATTGGGCTCCATGCTCAGTGTGGAGTCGTCTTGAGATTCTCTCTCTCCCTCTGCCCCTCCTGCTCGTTCTCGCTTTCTGAAAAATAAATCTTAAAAAAAAAAGGGGGCGGGGGGGGGTGCCAGCCCTTCCTTTAACATTGCAGGCCATGACCGTTTCTGTGGCCCGTTTTTGTTAAGCGACACAGTCTGATCTGCACTTTCAGTTGTTTATTGTATAAATGCCATACTTTTTTGCTTGATAGCTTCTCAAAAGCTTGGTTGTGAGATGGAAGAGGAGCTGACCAAACAGTTAGTGAGCATATATCCTTTGGCTACTTGGGGAATTCTTTCTACTGAACTGCGCTGTGCCATTGGGCTTTTCCTGCTTACATTAAAACACATGTCAAGCTGTAACCCTACAAAACTAATTTTTTTTTTTTTCACTTTTATGAGGAATGTCATTGGAGATGCTGTGTTTTGTATCACAGAGTGAGTGTCTCCTGGGAGGAACTTTCCTCCCCCCTGGGGCCCCTCCCAGTAGCCTCCTGCGACTTTGTTCTGGTAGATCATCACAGAACAGATTGGGTTTCCCTCCTCGAGTCAAATCCTGGGAGTTCAGAGCTAAATTTGGATTTACCTTTCTTGCTTTTCTCTTTGATTTCTTTGCTTCCACATTTAGAAGTATCTTGAAATCATCTTTTTTTAAGCCCCTCAAAGCCTTTCTGGAATGCAGTGAAGCATATATTAAAAAGCGTTTCATTCTTTCTGACATCAAAATGAGAAATTATTTAATGTTGCCATATTTTAGTTTCACATTTTAGCAGTAATTGTCTGCCAATTCATACACTGTTGACCCTTGAATAACATGGGTCTGAACTGCATGAGTCCTTTTTTACAGTACTGTAATTTTATTTTCCTAATGGTTTTCTTAACATTTTTTCTCTAGCTTACTTTATTATAAATACAGTATGTAATACATAATAACATACAAAACATGTATGACTCAACTGTTTATGTTATTGGTAAGGCTTCCAGCCAATAGGAGGCTATTAGTAGATTTGGGGGAGTCAAAAGTTACACACAGATTTTTGACTGCACAGAGGGTTGGTACCCCTGACCCTGTTCAAGGGTCAACTACATAGTTGAAAGATTAAAAGATAATTTGTTTTTTTAGTAGCCTTGTCAATATTTGCATATTTTGGAATATTATATATGTTCCAAAATATGCGAATATATATATAATATCTATAGAGTATCTATAGAATATATAATATCTATATAATATATATTATATAGTGTCATATTTTATATTTGTTATATCTATATTTTATGTTATATAATATCTATATAATAGAAGATTAAAGGTTTTTACAGCTTTTTCTAAATATTAGCAAAGCTGCAACAATGTAGCTTATTTTAAAGGTGGTTACAAAAATGTCTGTGATTTCTTAAACACATTTAAAAACAATTTGATATCTTCATTTGTTAAGCATTTCAACTTATGTCTTCATTGAACTAGATTGCTTAAGTCTGTTCATCTCTAGGTAGCTCTCGTACAGTTAAAGTGTTGACAGATGCAAGGGTAGAAACTCTAGTCCAGAAATTGTTGTAAGCTTCTGTGCCCCTTCCTTTGAAGCATAACTTAAATGTTTACTTCTTCCAGGCAGGAGCTAACATGATTGTGTCTGGCAGTGCCATTATGAGGAGTGATGACCCCAGATCTGTGATCAACCTGTTAAGAAATGTTTGCTCAGAAGCTGCTCAGAAACGTTCTCTTGATCGATGAAACCACAAGGAGTTGATGCTCATGAAATCTTTTTACTGGATGACAAGAATATTGACTATCAAATCCTATCACAGTTGGATAAAAAAAGCAGTGCTGTTTTTCTGAGCAGCTATTCATTCCAGGGACTAAAATCTATTCTGCAGAATGTTCCAAGAGGTTAGAAATTGGTGTGTATAAGTACAGTTTTAGTGATGGAATTTAAAGATTAGTGTGGTAAAATACCATTTTTACTGGGAGACTTGATTTTTATAAAGTAAAAATATGGCTGTATTAAGGTTATAAACAAAAATGTGTCTTAAAGCCTAATGAAGGTGTACTAGTTACTATGAAAAAATTTTTTCTGCAATTTAAATCTTCTCGTTTCTTGGTTTTCCAAAGCAAAGGAAGTCCTTATTCCTGTTCCGTATGTCATTTTTGATTTGTGTGTGCACATGACAATATGAGAAGAATGAACTTGTGAAAAATCGAAGTTTGAATAGGGCTAGGATGGCACACTGTATTCTTGCTTCTTAAACATCTATTTTTTACTTTGCACCTTATATTTGATACATAAAAACTGTAAAAACAGTGGATGAAGCCCAGGGATTTCAGGTGGTCTGTTCTAAAGTACAAGTATAGATTTTTATCGAGGTGTTTTCTTTGTCAGCTCTGCTGGAGGGGCAGGTTATACAGTGATCCCCACCTGTCCCTTTTCTTACTCACCATTCTTAAGAACATGAAATAATACTGTGCTAGCTCTGAGCAGAGAGGAAAGGAAACAAACTCAATTGAGTTGAATCTGGACTCTTCTCCTTTCCATCTATTTGACTTTAGCAAATCAAATCAACCAGTGTCTTTGCATATCTGTTAACTGATTTATACATTGAATATAATTATAATAACCATGCAGGGTTATGTTGAGCATTAAGAGAGATCATACATTATATGTAAAGCTTTCACTACTATTCCCAGATTTATAGGATAGTAGAGAATTGAGGATGCTCAATACAAAGGTGCTGTCATTTATGTTTTGTAGCCTATAAAGTACTTCAATATAAGCTCATTAAATCCACAAATCACTCTTAACGAGTGGTAGGACAGGTACTTTTGTCCCCATTTAAAAAATGAAGATACTAAAGCTCAGCAACAGGCTGGTACCGTGGAAAGAACCCAGTAGGGCACAGGAGTTCTGATTTGTACTCTTTTTACAAATGGAGCCCTTGGAAGGTAGATTAGGCAAAGGAAGCCTCTTGTATATAACACTGTCTTATTTGCAATCTAATTTTACCATGTAGCAGAACCAGATGGCTGAGGATATTCTGGATACTATGGATTTGACCCCAAGGATATATATTATATTAATCCAGCAAAGACCAGGTAGGCCAAAAAGATGACAAGGTACAGAGTTAATCTGTAAACTAAATATTTAAAACTGTGTCCCAAATTATACTTTGACAATACATATCCGCTGTTTCATTCTTGCCAGTACTCTTGCTACATAATACATATGGCAAGAAATAAACAGGAGACCAGTGTCATTAAGCTTCTTTAGGCTACTATGAGTTTTGAGAAATAGGTTTGAAAAATAAGAACATTAACACTTCCGCATAGACTAGAGCTTGCTTGGTTTTTTTCTATCCTATAATGTAAAAATCTGTCGGTTTTTATTTTGACTTAGGAAACGTTTGTGCCATCAATAGGTGGTGTTTAATCAGATCAGACAACACAAGGCATATAGAAATAACTTTAATTAAAAAACTTACATAGAAGATTATAATGTCAGACATGACAGAAAGATTTGAGCTTATTTGCCTAGACAACTTGGGTTTGTCCGGCTTTTTTCTTTTTTAAAAATAAATGTACAGTAAAACTACAAGCAAAAATTTGTCAGTATTGAATTTGAATTTTTTCCTTCCTTAAAAGGGATTAGTATAATTTCCAATCCCTAACAAAAAACTTAGTGTCAAATCCCCCCAGACTAGGCCAGATGGCCAGGATTGTCAGTTATATGGGTACTATAACTTGAATAACCTTTTTTTTTTTTTTTTTAACATGAGAGTTGTCCTCAACTTTTACATTGAAAAAGTTACGTGATAATAGCTTCAAAAGGAATTTTCCTTAATGTACACTCCTGTATTCAGTATTCAAGCATTACCCTTTGAAAAATTTTAATTCTCACTCTAGAATACAAGTAAGAATAGATGCTTATTTGAATAGAGTGAGCTATAGTAAGGAATGACCAAATTCATTAGAAATACAACATTTTTTATACTGATAGTACTTTCCTGTTGCTTATTTTAAGTTGGTGTCTTCTCTTCACGAGATACATAAAATAAAGTTCAATTTTAAAAGAGACCAATATTTAACTCTACTAAGCTTGTCGTAATCTGTTAGGAGTGAATGGAAAGTAACCTGTGTTTAGTCTAACAGATAATGGTGATTTTAAATAAAGGCGTATTGTGTTATCTGGTATAGAAATTTCCATAAATAACTTCTATTGGTTAAACATGTTTTTTAAAAAATCCCCTCCCCATCATCAAGACTTTTAGATATCCATTATCACTGGAACCTGTGCTTTGTTTTAGAGTGCAGCTTAAACTTCATGGGGTAGTTCATACATGCATTTTCAAGTGGAGTGGCCACTGCCAGTGTTTTTTAAAACGATGTGTGTGTATACGTATGTATACTTTGTACACACATACTTGTATATTCAAATATACTTCTGAGGCAATTTTAATGAATTACCATAGAAATTACATAGAAATGTATAGGAAAAAGAGCTGTCATTTGATGCACAGGTATATTTGTATATATATATATGTATGTGTGGGTATAACATCTTTCAAAAACCATTTACCCAGTAATGTGATTTAACATCAGATTGCAGCAGTTAATTTTTTGGTGCTTGTGATTTGCATCATAAACACAAAAGACTAGCACTTGTCTGTAGGTGAAAAGCTAGTTATTCCTGTGGTTCAGGAAGGAAAAAGAGACCTACCTTGCCTGTTTTATAACAGCATAAAAGATTAATACATGCAGTACATGCTCTTACTCTGGAATTGTGACTGAAGGGGGTGGGGGATGGAGAACAGGGCTTATTTTTTTTCTCCTGTCTTCCATTCACTTACATACTTTTCTTAACCTGTTCCCTGTCACCTATTTTTTTTAACATGAGTAAGTCCTAGACCAAAAGGTTTGTACTCTTCCATTTCGTCTGCCTGCCTTTTCGGATGGTGACCGTTCTCTGGTGCACTGGTACAGAAGATTTCACCACAGGAGGCTGGGCTCGAACTTTCACTGTGATCCTTTTTTTCATCCTGGCATAGTAAGGCTTCTGTGTCTTCATTCTTCAGCGGAAAAGCCCGTCGTTCCCACCACAAAGACTGGAAGAGAGAACATCTTCAGTTAAGTTTCAACTAATTTGTTTAAATTCATGTATCAGATAATCCTTTAATGTCAGTTTTGTAATTACTGTTTGTTCTCTAGTGCATAAATGTACAAACTTTCATTTCGACCTGAGTATCTAGCAACTCAAATGGGACGTTACTGGGAATTGTTGAGAGCCATTTCCCTTGCCCTTCAACAAAGAGGAGACGCTGCTGTTGGGCATCAGCCTTCATTTTGGGCATCGGAGCACGCTCGGAAAGTCCCTTTCAAAGTGTTTTGATCTCCTCCTACTTCAGTGTCTTCATTTCAGCCCATAATTACTACAGACATCTACTGACTTTTCCTTCCCCACGCTTTCTACGACTTGGCGATTAATTTCTATAGTTTCTGCTCTCCACTCTAGATCTCGTTCTTTTCCGCCACCTGCTTATGAAGAACAGTGCAAAAATGTATAGATGCTGTTAGAAAACACTCCCCTTGAGGTAACAACTGGATCTATGGGGAGACAGGTAAAAATCTCTTGGAAAAAGAAATAGCAGCTAACATTTACTGTGTGCCAGGTGCTGTTCTCTCTAATCAGATTGGTTTTGTAATGAAACTTGGATAGAATCCCCATTTCCTAACAGAGGAGTGAGTAGGTGAAACTAGATACTGAGATGTTACATGAAAAGATAAAGTGTTTATTAGTGATAGAAACTAGGAATGCTGGAATACATACCCTCTCTGATTTGTACCCAGCATTTTACACTGATTTGTTAAGTAATGATGAATCCTTAATTTGCCCTTTCTTAACTTCTTTTTTAACAAGCACTTTCTACACATAGGCTTTTAAAAGGTTAAAAAGGCATTTAAAAGGAGGTTTAACTAGTTGTATATATTCCACTTACCTTGGTTTCTTGACTTTCATTTAGTGAAGGTGAGCTCTGTGCACTCAGATCCTGGCTTTCTGAAGGAAGCTCAGCAGGACTTTCAGCAGCACAGTGCTGACCACCACCGAAGTCATTAGGGTATTCTTTCAAAAGCAAGTCCTGTCCTTCAACATTTTTACTGTAGGCTCTAGCAAGAAAATCAAGAAAATAGTTAATTGTTGCTTCTTCAGTTCTTAACATTTTATGAACAACCCCAAGTTATCACTAAGTCTATTTAACTTGGTAGCTTGAAACAGTCCTGCCCAGATTTTAAAAAATTCATCTGCTGATCTTCCTGTTATCTCAAAGATTTAAACAGTATTTTAGAAATAATATTTTTTGAATTTGCCAAATTATAATAGTGGATTTGAGTTTTGGTGGGGTTTGTTATTACTGTTATTTTGTTTTTAAATGAGAAAGGACAGTTACTTGATCTCTACAGTCTTTCTGAGTTCCCAGAGTATTCTATATTATGATGTCATCCAAGTAGGACTCAATTCACATTTTCCTCTTTACTTCTGGAAAGTTCTATCTCTGGAATGTGGAGAAAGATGAGAAATGAGTCTCATGTGTGTTAAGACAGCTCTTGGAATAAGGATCTAGAACAAATCTGGGTATTTTGAGACCTAAACAGAGAAATGAGTTTTAAAAATACAGCTGAAGGGGTGTCTGGCTGGCTTAATGGGTATTGCCTGCAACTCTTGATCTCTGGGTTGTGAGTTCTAGCCCCACGTTGGATGTGGGGTGAATACTTAAAAGTAAAATCTTAAAAAAAAAAAAAAAAAAATGCAAAAAAAATACAGCTGACCCTTAAAATAACACAGGGGTTAGCACCAAATCCCCTATGCAGTCAAAAATTCGCATGTAACTTTAGACTCCCCCAAAAACTTACTTAACTACTAATAGCCTACTGTTCACCAGGAAGCCTTACCGATAATATAAACAATCGATTCACACATTTTGTATATGTATTATATACTGTATTCTTAGAATAAAGTAAGCTAGGAAAAAGGAAATGTTATTAAAACCGTAAGAGAAAATACATTTATAGGACTGTCCTGTAAAAATTCTCTGTATAAGTGGACCCATATAGTTCAAATCTGTGTTCAAGGTCAGCTTACTAAGCAAATGAGAGATGCCCCCACATTAAATCTAGCGGACTACCAGACTTGAACACGATCTTGCTTTGTGAGTTCTGGCTATATTAAAACACAATCCATTGTAAATATAAAATACCATGGACTTTCTCAAATATATAATTACTAATTATGTTTTTAGGATTTAATTTCCTTTCCCCCAAAGTCATATTTTTGAAGTATTTTAGACCATCTGCTTTTTAGACTAGACAGGTTTCTTGAGCAAAATTTTTTTAAGAACAACATGTTTTTTAAGTGGTTCTGTTAAAATAGATCACCCGGATTCTAATTCCTAGCATTAGGGCTGCTGTTAAAGTGTACTGAAATGGCCTACATTTTCACATCATTTGCTGAGTTAAATCTATTCCTCAGATTGACAGTAAGCAATAGGAAGTAGTGGAGAAAAATAGAGAAATGCATTTCATCAGTCATAGACAAAATCTATTTGGAATGTACTCAATAAATGCCATGTTTCACTTCTAGTGCACAAATAACTGATGTTCTGTAGTACATTTTCTTCCTTTTTAGGGGTCTCTCTCATTACTCATGCAGAATTTTTGTTGATTCTTCATGGATTTCATGGTTTGGGCTTTTAAATTGTTAACACCTGCCTGCTGTTTCTTCTGTGCCACTTGCTTTGCTCCCATAGTGACCATCTGGCTTGCTCTCTCTCTTCATATTTTTTGTGTCTTAGGGAGAAGACTTCATCAGAAAGATCTTCTACCTGGAATTAGAAATAAAGTTTTTCTTTTATCAGAAACATTTTGAAATATGAGAACAGGTGTCAAACAATTCCTCATCAAGAGAATATAGGAAGAAAATTCTAAAATAAATCTAAATTGAGAGAACAAGTATTATGAGATGAGCTTCAAATTCCAAAATAGAGGGATTAACTTTTTTTTTTCTTCCCTCTTTTACAACTTTTTTCCTATTGGGTCATATTTGAAGACTTACCTATATTACAGATAGGTTCACAGTGCTTTGCATAAAAAATTCTCTTAATGCTTAATTCATTCAAAGATTTATATTGATTGCCCTTTACTGTTCTAGGAATGTTAATATCAAAGCAAAGTGAAACTGAGAAAAATGAAAATTAACTAATGACTTAATCTGGAGTTCTAAGACTTTGGTGGTACTGGTTTAAGAATTTGGGTTTCCTGGCTAGGATCATTCTAAACTAGGGAAAAGCACATTAAAAGAGGGGAGGGCATTAAAAAGTTAATTTTGATAGTTGAAAAACAGTGGGCCTAGAAAGATTATGACACAAAATGTCTTACATAATAGTGCTTCTACAGAACATCACTTTCAAATTAGTTTGGTTATATAGTATTTTTCCCTGAAATTGTTCTTGTCTTAATGTAAGTTTTACCCATACAGGCTCATAGTCCCTTTCCTGCATTCTAAAACTCTGAAACAACAAGTGTTCTTAATTCATTCAGTGACATAGCCTGATGGCCAAATTCTAGAACTGTTTTCTATAGAAACATTAATATTTGATTATGAGAACTATCCTAGACTCCCTCTATGTCTTATGTGATGGACCCATCACATTCACATTACTTTCTCAAGTCCAAAGGTTTCCCAATTCAAAAGCCGTTTGTTCCCAACGTTTTGAATGTGGCACTGTAGACTTGAATATTAAAACTAAATCTCTTCATGCAGAAAAACATGACTAATACTGGGAATGAATATAGATACTCATGTAAATTCAGTATTTCAACAATTCATGTAAGCAAAAGATTTGTATTTTCTTTATTACATTTCTTTATAGATTACTGTCTTTGCAAATTTGCACAAAAACATTTTTCTAATGAAACTAATATCCTTAATGAAGAATTTTGTTTTCATAAGTGAAAAGAAAAAAATCAGTGCATGTTAAGGGGCTTATGTTTCCCTTTAGTTCCTCAAACACCAAATTAAGCGGGCTTCATAATATATAAAGTGCAATTGTCCATAAGTGAAAGGCAACTTACCTCCTCTTCACCTACATGATATTCATCCAAAGGCTGAAGAACAGCCATCCTCCAGCTGTTGAAGATACAAACCAATTTCAGCTTTTAACTAAGTGTAGCAATTTTATTCTCTAAGCACACACAGCTAATGCAGTAATGTTTTCTTTCCTTGGGGCTTCCATTAATTCAAATGGTTGTATTTTCATACTTCTTTTTAAAACAGAACAATTTGTGTTATGAAAAAAAGACGAGAAGGTGAGACTTTACTTTTGGCCTTAGAGTAAACGGTCTCCTCTGCATAGCTGCATTCTGTACCTAAGAATGTACCAATTTTGAATTAAGTCAGTAGATGCTGATAAAATGGCTTGGCAGGGAGGGAGGGGGGAGAGCATGGCCTCTCAGGTTTAACTACTGGATCACAGAATTCCTCTGTATTTAAACAACCAACCCAACCAGCCAGCTCCAGCCTTCCAAAGTAGATTGAAAAACATCATTGCTGCAGAACATCGTAAGCACAAATGTTACTCCTTACTTTTATGTAGAAGATCTCAATAGATTCTCTGTAGGATTTCTCATAATACCTCCTACAGTATTAAGAGTTCTTAATACCTCAAAGTAATTAGAAATAAGATTTGAAATCAGAATAGAGATGGGTAGGAATTACTGTAGTTGTCACTGAGCTTTTATCTGTTTCCAACCTCTTCTACCTACTTCCTGGTACCAGATTCACGTTCTTAAAAAAATGTTTTTCATCGTTGCTTAAAAAAACAAAAACTTTGAATAACTTCACTGCCAGTAGGAAGCAGATCTCTGTATGGCATTCTGGGACCTCTAGAATCTGGTTCTAATTCCTTTTCTAGCCATAACTTTATCACCCTACACAAAAATCTCTCTCAGGCGTAGCGTGTGCCTTTGTTGTGGTTTCCCCTGTGTGAATAAACTGTTCTTTCTCCCTCCTTCATGAGGTCTTCCCACATCTCCCTACTAATCTATTTATTGCTGACTTGGCAACAACACATCAAATTCTTATTTTTGTTGTTACAAGTGTTACGGTCTTATAATGTGACTATTCCTTGCAAAGGTAGTTGCTTTCTTTGAACACTTTGCAGCCTTGTGCAAAACTCCATTTTAAAGAGCAAGGATTATTTGTTACTGATTTACATCCCTAAGTACCTTTTTGTGCTCTCTCTCTCTCTCTCTCTCTCTATATATATATCCATACACACATAAGAGATAACTAAATATCACTGTATAAAAGACTAAGATTGCAGAGTAAGTCAGTTTTAGGAATTCTCAGTTCGTAGTAAAAGTTGACAACTAAAGTGATAATATATGGCACTTTTTTTCAGCATGAGTAAGGTTTCTTTCACCATTTTTCCTCCATGGAGTGGAAGAAGGGAGAGAGGAGCATCTTCCTTTAATTAATTAAAATTTTAACTTCACTCTGAAAATTTAAGTTTCTTCAAGAAAAAGAAGGAAGAGCAAATAAAAAGATGTAAGTATACATACCTTGGAGTAAGTATTTCCTTATATTGGAGTTTCTCTAACTTAGCTGGGGCAACTAATGACATGGGAATCACAATATTATCTATGTCATAAGAGCTCTCACTTCTCAGTCTCCGTCGTGCAGTATTCTGCAAAGGAGGATCATAGCAGTTTTACCACAATATCTAGTTACCTGCGATGCTGCCCTCCTCTCCTGAGGCCTACTCTACATGTTTTATAACTATGTTGTGATAGGCCTGACCATAAAATGTTAGGAAATAACAGGAAAGCTGCCTATCTCCTGTAAAACAACACAACCCCTTCTAGCAGGTATGCAGTATACATTTCTGTGTGCATACCTATAAGCCTATTTTTAAGACCATAAAAAACATGAATGCCTTAAGTTGCAAAACTCTTACCAAAGGTTACCATAAAGCACCCTAAATGTCAAGAAAATGATCATTTAACAAACACACTTCCTTATTAGGAAAGACTATGAAAATATTTGGTGTGACATTTAGTAAAGATCATTTTTATACTCTTCATTTATGTGTTCCTGGTCCCTGAGCTTTACAGTTTTTTCTAAACCCTTTTACCTTTTAACCTCTCTTCTCTGGCCAGATGACAAAATAGTAAGAACAACACGAGTGCTGGATTCTTATTAAGCTTCCTGGTAAGGAGTAGGAATGGTTATGATAGTTTTTCACACAGAGAAAAAAAAAGCCATAATCAAAGGATTACTGAGTTATTAGCTCACTAGTAAAAAAAGTTTAGTCAGATTTATTGATACCTAATAAGATACTACTAAATAAGCCAGTATGTGCTGGTAAAGTAAGGCTGTTTATAGATTTTGCAAGTTTTTTTATCAGCCAGTTTTAAGTCTATAAAGCAATTTTAGAGTTCAGTATGCAAAAAAACCTACTTGTGATGATGAATTCTGGGTTCTTGATACAACATTGACATTAGTAACAGCAGTAAAATTGCTATGGGATCCTGGTTCTGTGCGTTGAAAAGCAAATTCTTCAAATCTAGTTCTTTCTCCTGCCATGGAAAGAACCGTTGAGAATGTCATACATCAAACAGGACTGATAGGTATTAAAGTTACTTTCCTACTTAGGTAACATGATTCCCTATCTGTTTAATTTTTTTCTTTTTAAAATTTATGTATCAAAAAATTAAGGAAATTAAAAGAAAATCTTACCCATAGTTCTGTCACAATTATTTCCATTTTCAGGGGTCCTGGCAAGTTTTTATACAGTACATCTCATCCCCTCTCTTTACTCTGTTCATGTTTTATTTGGATGTTAACCTCCAAAGACTTAATCCCCTTAATTTTCTCTATTTTCTCATTTTCTTATATCTTTGACTTTTTGTTCTAATTTCTGGGAGATTTCCTTAACTTGATCTTCTGACCCATTCTACTTAAGACTTTTTCTACTAAGTCATTGGTCTGTCACTCATTTATACTATCCTATTCTTATTTCATGGATGGAATTTCTCTTTTTCTCTCAAGATCTTGATTAGAACTTTGCTACTATTCTTGGTATTTTCTGTGTTTCTTCCATGTTTCCTTTTTCCATTTGTTTTGATTCCCTATTTGTGAATATATATTTATTCACTTATTTACCACTCTTATTTTACTTCTGATCTTAGAAAGTATTTTCCTGTGTAGTGTAAAATCTAATACCCAGTCCATATTTACATTTTTCTAGTTGTTAAAAAATGTCCTTTATGGTTAGTAGTTTCTTCAAATCAGGATCCATATACTGAAACTGGTTATTGTCTTTTAGGTTTCTTGCAGTCTGGAAGTTTGTTTTTCATGACATATGTTAAGGTGTTCTGCACTCTAGGGAGCTATCTAGTTACTTCTCTGTAGTATAGGATCTTGTTCTCTTTCTGTATTTCTGTCAAACTTGAAGTTCGATCAATTCAAGTGAAACATTTTGTATCTTAGGTAATGTGAATTTCATAATGGATCTTATTAAGAGATACAAGTTTTCCTGTGTGTTGATAGACAATCCTCAACTTACAATGGTTCAACTTGGGATTTTTCAACTTTATGATGGCCCAAAAGTGACAGGCATTTAGTAGAAATCGTACCTTGAGTTTTGGCCTTTTTCTGGGCTAGCAGTATGCAGTAGGATACTCGTGTTGGGCAGCAGCAACAAGCCACAGCTCCCAGTCAACCATGTGATCGCAAAGATAAACAATCGATACACTTAACAACCATTTTCTACCCATACAACCATTCTATACTGTTTCAGTACAGTATTCAATAAATTACATGAGACATTCAACACTTTATTTTAAAATAGGCTTTGTGTTAGATGATTTTGCCCAGCTTAGGTTAATATAAGTGTTCCTAGCACATTTGAGGCTAAGCTGTGGGGTTTGGTAGGTTAGCGTATTAAATACTTTTTTGACTCAAGATTATCATGGGTTTATTGGGATGTCACCCTGTCGTAAGTTAAGAGAGGAAGATCTGTGTGTGTATGTAAGTTCTTCAAAAGCTAAGGTGACTCTTGGTTATCTTTAAGATTGAGGTACTAAAAAGCACAATTATATCTCTGGTGGTGGCTAGGAGTTTAATTTTGTGCCACACTAGCTCATCAGGTAGTGATGATCAGGTAGTGAGTTGGGCTGATATGGTGGCATTTCTAGAGAGAGTAGTGATAAACGTGTTAAATCCATTAAGTATAATTACAGTCCAATACATCTTGAATGTTTTAAATTATTGGGTATATTGACATAATACATCTGGGGAATAATTGACTAATGTAAATAGTGTTCTGTCCACTGGAACAATGAACAAGAACCAAAACATAAACAATTTGCCATTTAAAATGCATATTTTCTGGTAAGTTTTTTAATCGTTATTTGCAATAACTCTGGAAACCGATAGTCCCAAATCCCCACAACAAACCCCACTTTGTATTACTAGAAGAGTTCTAGTTTCAAAGATGTCTGTTGATCATCTTGGAACTTTAAGTTCCTAAGGGAAATTGAACTAGTTGGTTGAGTTACGTTAGGTGAATCTCATCCAATTTCTCAAAATTCTAAGGAAGCTTCACTGAACTGACACCTCCACGTAAGTACCAGAAATGGTTGTAAGGCACCTCTATATGGGCATATTTTGAGTCCAGAACACAGCATTGGCTTAAGTTCTGTCCAGGAGGACAGTCCATAGAAGATAACTGAAGTTAGGGAATATAAGAAGGAAATCTTTAATTGCCATCAAGCAGATGGATGCCCAGTCCACAAACAGTCCTGAATTGACTACGTGAATATGCTGTTTAACATTCATAGGACCATGGATATTTTGTATAATAGGGACTATTCTGGATTATAAATTTCCATGAAGCAGAGGTTCTTTGAAGATCAGTTTATTTTCACTTTTTAGTACTAGTGCTCATATGCTCATTTAACCTACCTAATGCTGTTTCACTCAAGTGTCTTTTCTTTCTTCCCTGGAACAGCTGTGCAGAAGATTCTGACCTTATTTGAGGCTTGCATGTAGGAGAATATCCATTTCTCCACTGATTCAGAGAAGTATTATGTACTAAAACAAATAGAAAGGAAATGTGAAGTTTTCCTTAACACATAATGAACATGTTAATTTGTTTTTACTTACAACATTGCAGAACATTAATTCACCAGTTCAAAATTACATACAATGAGAGAAATACTTACATATCAAAATGGAATGCTCCTAAACTGAAAATACCCCAATAAGATTCCTTAAAAACATCTTCAAGAAGTGCCCATTTTCCTATAGTTGCTCCATTACTTGAAGGGGATGAAAAGAAAAGGTTACCTGTTCTCAAAGTCTTCTAAATTACAAAATCTTAGGAAGTTGTTTCAGGTTTGTAAATCTTGGCTGAATATGATCTGAATCCCTAAGTTAGCTCCCCACTCGCCCTTAAATCTGAAAGTAATTCAGGATCAAGTAAGAGTCTATAAAATCACAATAGGGACTTCTTGAGAGCAAGAACCAGATTTCATCAAACTGACAGTACCCAGCACCATTCTTACACTTTAAAAGCACTGAATTCTCTCAAACTTTTAGGTCACTTAGTATCTCTGCCTCAGTTGCCTCATCTGTAAAACGGATAAGAGCAGCTATCATGGGCTTATGAGGATTAAATGAGTTCATCCCTGTAATAGTCATTAGAAGGATATCTGACATAAGTATTCAATAAATTAGTTTCATCATGATTATTATTGACTATCTGAACCCCGTATTTCCAGTACTGGCTTAGTAACCAAATTGGCTTCTTTTTTGAAGGGTTTGGAGATGAAAAAGAAATGTAGGCTGAAGTGCCAATTTCTCACCAACACTGAGGGGGAAAAAAAGGATGGTCTACTAACAGTAACTGGGATTCTGATTTCAAGATGACAAAACACCCGAAAAATAATAGACAAAAGGCTTATACACAGACATATGCAAAGATCTGCACATATACATCCACATTAGCAAGCAATAAAAGGGAACTTGTAAGTAAAGCAGAATTTGTGAGGAATCTCTGAAAGACTGATACCATAGGGAATTGGAAGAGCAAACAGTGCAAAAGCACATGGGAAAGTGCTGCCACAAAAATAGGATCATCAAAGGTGCTCTAGACCCGGAGGGAAGGGAAATGGTGCAGGACAATTACCTAGATTCTGATAGGATGATTACACATGCCAGCTTCTCAGCCAGTCTTTGAGATTATCTGCCTTAATAGGTAACAATCTGAGTCTTGGGACAGAGCAATGGATGGGTAGACAAAGCAATGCCCAAGTGCCTCATTTTGAAATATGTCCTGCCCATCCCTAACTGCTTCTGAAAATAGTACTGAGTGCAAATTTCTACCCTATCCATGAGAAAAGGATCTCCTAAATAACAGTGGCAGAACAGTCTTAATAGTGAATATCAACTTTAAAGGTGAGAACTCAAAGCTCCAAAAATCTGAGTATCAACACCATAAAAAATGAAGTACAAATGAACCATCTCAAAAAACTGGATTCACAGAATACAAGTAAGTCTTAAAAACAGTGCCGAAAGAAACAGGCAAAAGGTTCCTTTAGAGAGACCTCAGAAATGGAAAATAAAATTGTTCATATTTAGGGGCGCCTGGGTGGCTCAGTCGTTAAGCGTCTGCCTTCGGCTCAGGTCATGATCTCAGGGTCCTGGGATCGAGCCCCGCATCAGGCTCCCTGCTCCATGGGAAGCCTGCTTCTCCCTCTCCCACTCCCCCTGCTTGTGTTCCCTATCTCGCTGTGTCTGTCTCTGTCAAATAAATAAAATCTAAAAAAAAAAAAAAATTGTTCATATTTAAAAACAACCATCAATAATTGGGCTAAGTAACAGAATGGACATGGCTGAACATGACAATCAGTGGGTTGGCAGAGGAATTGTACAACTCAAACAGTGGTCGAAAATATGGGGGGAGAGAAGGGCAAACCAAAATGGGGCAACAGAACAGAATGCAAGGCAATGTTGAAATGATAGACAAAAATTTTTCCATAAGATTTCAATAACTCATTTGAGTGTCAAGTGGGGAAAAGAAATCTGAATCATACATCACAACAAAGATATCCTAAAAGTTACCAGAAAAGGGGATAAAAGGATTGCTGCAAAGTAATGAAGATCAAATTGACAAAGCAAAACTAGCTGCTGGAAAACAGAACAGTGACTTTAAGGAACTCAGGGAGGTATTGAGTGCCCAACTCTGTTTCAGCTCTGGTCGTGATCTCAGGTTGTGAGATCAGCACAGAGTCTGCTTGGGACTCTCCCTTTCCCTTTGCCTCTCTTTCTCTCAAATCTTAAAAAAAGAAAAAAGAGCTCAGGGAAAATAGAATTCTAAGATGGTCCCTAAGATTTCTTACCTCCCAGAAGAATGCAGAGAAAGATGTTAAATATAAATAGAAAACAAAATGAACTGGCAGTCATAATTCCAAACCCCAAGAAAGGGGTAACTAGAATTGTGAGAGGTTTTAAAGTGTATAATAAGCCTCATACATGCAGGGGTTCCAATAATGTCCTCTCTTTTGTTTTAGTGGAAACATTTCTGGAGTATTTTAAAACATTCCAGTCAATTCGCTCTTCTCTTCTAAAAGCAAGTCACCACCTTTCTTGTTTTCTAAAAGCAAATACTTTTTTGAAGAAACTTCAACCTTCCCTAAGGTGGTACTTTTTACTGAATTTTACTTGAGTTTTCTTTATGCTTATTTTTCCATAGTATCTTGTAAGGTTGCAACGGACTCTTGAAACCGTAGGAAATACATGACAACTCAAGATCAAACTACACATTCTCTACCTCCTCATAACCCTCTGAGCCTTTCAGTTCTTGCTCTCCAAAATCCTCTCCCAGATTCTATCCTAAAACACACCTTGACACGGTATCTCTCCTATCTCCTGCCTTCCCTTTCTTCCCTTTCATTTATTCATTAACTTCAGAGAGAGCTAATTACACACCAGGCACCGTGTTAGGCCCTGGGAACACTGGTGAGCACAGTCATGATCCTTGCCGCTAATGGAGTTGATAGACATTATCTCAACTGCTACCAACGCGTAACAGAAAAGAGAAGTACTATTTAGAGAAGTTAGTGGGAGTATATAACAGCTCTAGGAAAAGTACCCAGGCAAAGTGATAGATTTCAAAGATGAACAGAAATCGCTGATGGCAAGGGGAAGGAAGAGAGAATGGTACGTACAAAGGCCCAAAGCAACAGGGAGCCAGATAAATTTGACAATGGAACAGCAGTTAGTATAGAGTAAGGAAGTATAGTGAAAAAGAACCACGAACAGGTAGGAGTCATCCTAGGTACGTAGGGCTTTAGCGGTCTCCTATAATATTCCCTCTGTCACACATTTTAAGGAATGGGGGTGGGGAACAGGTGTGACGTAGGCAGGTTTACATTTTCCAAAGATCACTAGCTACAGGGATTGGAGGGAAATAATTGATTAGGCTATTTCAGTATCGATAAGGGATCATTAGATTGGCCTCTGAAAGTGGTAGAAATGAAGACAGGAGCATGTTTGAAACAAATGAGTTAAGATCATACTGATAATGGGTTTAGATACGAAGAAGTGTAGGTGGAGAAGCCTGAGCCCTAGGTTTTGGCTTGCTTGTGTGGGTTGTGGTGCCACTGTTCCTCTCTCATCTGTCCACTCTAAAAAATAAACTTCATTTTGACATAATTTCAGACTAACCGAAAGCTTGCAATAGTAAAAAGAAGTCCCATATACCCTTTATTCAGATTCCACAAATGTTAAGTTTATCTTATTTGTTTTGTTTTTCTGAACTCCAGTGAGATTAAGTTGCTGACACAATGTCCCTGTAAATTTGTCAACATGTATTGTCTTACATAGCCACACAACTATCAAAATCAAATTTAATACTATTAACTATGGACCAATTATTCCTATAATCTTTTTTTTTTTAAGGTTTTTATTTATTTGATACAGAAAGAGCACAAGTAGGCAGAGCGGCAGGGAGAGGGAGAAGCAGGCTCCCCACTGAGCAGGGAGCCTGATGCGGGGCTCGATCCCAGGACCCTGGGATCATGATCTGAGCTGAAGGCAGACGCTTAACCGCTTAACAGTCGGTTAAGCGGTTAAGAGTCCATAGTTGTAAATTTGTTCATTTTAACCGACTAAGCCACCAGGCGCCCCATAATGTTCTTTATAGAAAATTCTGTTCATTCTGCATTTAGTTGTCATGTGTCTAAAGTTTTCTTGTATCTGAAATAGTTCCACTGTCTTGTCTTTCATGACTGCATATTTTGATGAGTACAGGCCCTTAGTTGGCTTTGCCTGGTATTTCCTCAGAATTGGCAACTAATCATTTACTCTTCAAACCACTACAATTTGTCTTTGCCCTACTTGTTACCTGAGTCAGCTGTGCATTCTTAAAATTCTTCTGGACAACAGAGGATAAATAAAAGCTCTGTGACAAAGCACACAAACATCCATCTACTTACCTTCACACAATTTACCCTATAATACCAGGCATTTTGTATATACTTGAATACATCACAGTTTTATGTCTCCATGACAAATCACGTTTGTTTTCATTTTAAAATCAATATGGGCCAACAGCATTTGAACCACCTAGGACTTGTTAGAAATGCAGAATCAGACCCCATTCCAGACTTACTGAATCAGAAACTGCGTTCTAACAACATCCCTCAAGTAGCTTGTTTGCACGTAAAAGTTTGAGAAACAATGATTTGGAACACTTTACTCTTCTTCCTCTAAATTCCAGTCAAGTATTTAAAGCCATACTTGGCATCACCATCTTTCTGGAGTTCCTCTTGCCCTCTCCCCATTACTCTTACCCCTCCCTTCCTCTTGCCTTCCCCTAGGCAGAGTTACATACTCCCTCTTCTTTTTAGACTCTTTTTATCATATCTGTGGCCACATCATTTTAATAGTTTGTGTGTCTGCTTCCTCTTATTACATTATAATTTCTTTGATTCCCTGTGATTCACTTTTGAGTCTTTAGTCTGCCTAGTACAGAGTAAGTGGTCAATAAATGTTGAACTCTAGTTTTATTTAATTCTACAGAAATCACTAACAACAAATAATAATGACCAGTATTTCAGACATGGTTACATAGGATGAAATCTAATTAATGCTTAATTATTTGGGTTGGGAGTGGTAGGGAAAGTAAATAAGGGCAGAGAGATTGGGATACAATAGAATGTACTTCATTGATTTGCCTAATAATATTGCAGCATTCATCTCAAATATATTCTGTTCCGAGCTCTTAATTCCTCCATTACTAGCATGTCATTACATTATTGATACGTTACTATTACTTCTGTGCCTAACACATTTACACTGCCCTTTTTTAAATTTCAGATAAATAACAACATTAGAAATAATATAATCACCTAATCTCACTTACCTAACAGCATATAATTTCATTTTTGTATATTCCTTTTAGTGAAACAAATGCATACATTTCATATTCACATTTCAAATGTAATTTCATTTAAATATATGTACAACTGTATTTTTCATATTTGATTAATTCACTCATTGTTATTTTTTCAAATGGTTACCTAACATTCTTCTGGTTAGAGATAATATCATTTAACTATCCCCTAGCTGTTAGAGCTAGTTGTTATCATCATGATATTCCTATTATGGTTATTCTTAAAACAATCACCTTCATGCATGCATTTTTTCTTTTTTTAAAATTAGTCTCAGTATAAATTACAAGTAGACGAATTGTATCATGAAAAAGTATTTGAACATAACCCTATATTTTCCTGTATTTCTTCAGTCTTTTTTCCCTAAGCATAGACAACAGCTCCTTGTCCTTAGTGCTTTCAATTCTTTAAAAACTTTTTACTGTGGAAAAATTTCAACAAACACAAATGAAGAAGAGAAGAATAATCTCCCCTATACCTATCATTCATTATCAACGATTACAAACTAGTGACCAATCTTGTTTCATCTCCCCAACATTTTTTTTTTTTTGCTTACCTATTTTTTTTAAATTTTTTTTTTAAAGATTTTATTTATTTATTTGAGAGAGAGAATGAGAGACAGAGCACGAGAGGGGAGAGGGTCAGAGGGAGAAGTAGACCCCCCGCTGAGCAGGGAGCCCGATGCGGGACTCGATCCCGGGACTCCAGGATCATGACCTGAGCCGAAGGCAGTCGCTTAACCAACTGAGCCACCCAGGCGCCCTTTTGCTTACCTATTTTAAAGCAAATCCCATCTACAGATATGTGAGCTTGAATTTCTAAGAAACATAAAGTGTGTGTGTGTGTGTGTGTTTATATAACCACATGCATTATTACATCTAACAAAGTTCATTAATATTCAACAGCCATGTGTGTTCAAATTTCATTATCTCAAAAATTGTGTGTATGTGTACAGCTGAGTTGTTCAAATCAGGATCCCCAAAAGACCCACACATTGCATTTGGTTGGTAGAAGAATGAACATTTTTACATGGTTATAATCATACCATACACAGAAGTAAAACATGTTTGTCCTTTTCTATTACTTGACATTCTTTGATGTTTCCATCCTTACATGAACTTTAAAGATATTTTTAAAAGTTGCATGTTCCACTGTGTTAACCATATCTCAATTATGCTCTTTAAGTTGTTTCTAATTTTTCATTAACACAAATAATGGTAAAATGAATAGATTTGTAAATAAAGGTGGTTTTATATTAAGCATTAGGCTAGGTTACCAGAAATGGATTTACTGGGTCAAAATACAGTTAACACTTTAGTAAACATTTGCACAAGTAAATAGTTATTTTTCCTCAATGAGCTTATTTAAAGAATACATAGTTTAAAGGCATTGTAATTAATTTCACAGTACTTCCCAAAAGGTCTGTATTCTTAATGCTATCTAAAATATTTGAGGGTCCTCTTTTTACTATACACATCTTGCCAGAATTGATGATTATAACATTTAAATGTCCTAATGTAATCAGAAAAAATAGTAAATATTTAGCAGAGTGTCTACACATAAGCACTCAGTAAATGTTACTTAAGATTATCATTTTCATTATCATCATCATTAAATACATCAGTTTTTTTCTTCTAATTCTTTTAAGACAGCACTTTTAACATTTAACTCTTTAATCCATCTGGAATGTATTTAAAATAAATTTAAGATGGATGAACATTAATGTGCTGTATGAGGTAGAGATCTCTTTTTTTCCCCAAAAAGTCATTGTTTAATCCACTGATTTTAGAAGAAACTTAGTTGTTTAAAACATGGACTCTGAGCCAGACTGCTTGGACTTGAATCCTGACCCTATCACTACTCATATGTGACTTTGGGAAAATCAGTCAAGGAAGAAAATCATTATACTCACTTTATAGGGCTGTACAGATTAAAGCAATCAACAAATATAAAGCCCTTCAACCAGTAGTGGCATGTAAGGAATGCTTCATAAGAATTATTGTTATTACTTATTGATGAGGCCATCCTTCCCACACTGATAGGAAAAACCACCTTTTTATCATATAATGGACAGTTGGGACTGTCTCTAGGATATTTAGTTTCCTAGATCTGACTTCCATCAATACCACAATAAAATAATGATTATAGCTTTACAATTTTGCTACCTGGCACCTCCTTCTTACTGATCGTTTAAAAATTTTATTAGCTATTCAACATTTATTCTCTCAGATAAACTTCAGAATAACTTTGTTCCAAAAGAAAAGAATACCAGAATGCCTGGGTGGCTCAGTCGGTTAAGCGTCTGCCTTTGGCTCAGGTCATGATCCCAGGGTCCTGGGATCGAGCCCCACATCAGGCTCCCTGCTCAGCGGGAGGCCTGCTTCTCTCTCTCCCTCTCCCTCTGCTTGTGTTCCCTCTCTCGCTGTGTCTCTCTAGTCAAATAAATAAAGTCTTAAAAAAAAAAAAGAGTTACATTATAAATTAAGCTGGGGAAAAATAACATCTTAAGTTCCAATACTGTCTTTTTTTTTTTTTTTTTTTAAAGTGGGCTCCCTGCTGGGTGTGGAGCCCAATGTGGGGCTTGAACTCATGACCCTGAGATCAAGACTTGAGCTGAGATCAAGAGCTGGACACTTGACTGAGCTACCCAGGCACCTCAGACAATACTGTCTTCTGATAGGAACAGGGTTATTTCTCTCTATAGGCACATATTCTTGTGTTCCTTAGTAAACTTTTTAAGTTTTCTTCATGTAGGTCCTTACTAAGTTTAATTAATCCTAGATATTTTATATTTTCAGTCAGTGTGTCTAGTATAATTCTTTTACATATTCTAACTGGTTATTACTGGTATTTATAAAGGCTGATTTTTATAAATTTATTTTAAAATCTACTTTTTAGAACTCCAATTCTAACAGGCATTGAGTTGATTCTTGAGTTTTTGAGGTAGATGATTATTTCATCTGGAAGTAATTTTTCTTAGTTTGTATGACTTTTTTGATATTAAGAAGATTTTCGCTTTATAGACAGTCAAAACATGTTGATGTTTTTCTTCTGATTGTTTCCAAACACAATGTCCCCGCCCCCATTCATAATACTCATAACTATTTCATTATAATTCTTCTAGTTTTATTTTGTAATTTTAGTGTTTTAATTCTTCAAATTCTTGGAACCAACTACAATTTATTCTAATACATGGTATGAAACAAGTATGTAAACAAAATTTCCCCCAAAAGACTAACAGTACTAACAATACTATTTATTGAATAGTTCTCCATGTTCTCATTGATTTACAATTCTTCCCTTATATAATAAAGTATAAGCTATATAGTCTGCTTCATGGATTTACTTTCCTAAATGTATACAAAATCTATGCTAATAACTATTACAGATTTTTGTTATGTTTCCATGTGCGGCTAGGACAGATTGTCTTAATACTTTTTCCAGCAGTTAGTTTTGTATTTTCCCATTTATTCTTCCCAATGGGCTTTACAATTATTTTGTTAAGTTAACCAAATTCTTTTAGAACTTCAAGTTACATTGCATTAAACATATAAACCAATAGGAAGAATTGATATCCTTATTAATCCTATCATCTAGGAATGCTGTATTCTCCATGTGTATTTAGATTTCCTTTTATATTTATCAATGATATTTCATAATTTTCATTCTATAAGTATCACCTTTCTTGTTAGGATCACTCCTGTGTATTTTCTACATGTGTGTGTATATGTGTGATTTATAAAAAGTGAGTATTAAAAATTAAGGATTTACATCTTGTTCCTTTGTTAAATTTTATTTCCTTAGAAAGCAAAAACAGTATCTGAAAGATGAAAAAGGCATATAAAGTATAAGATTTGTAAATGACATACCAGGTGATGGAGATATGACACAGTCTCCTATAAATTTATTTTCAGCAAGATCTCCTTTTATTTCAGTCTTTTTAAACAGTGTTTCAAAGTGAAAATGAAGAGGCACATCTGGAAAAATAAAGTAAAAAAAAGTACTTTTAGTGAATATCATTTTTTATAGATTCTAATACTAAGATTGCTTTCTTTCTCTAAGTAGCACATAAGCTTAGAAAAATAAGCAAAAACTTGAAATGTTACAACTATCAGAAGTGGCAAAGTACTCTCTCCAAGCATACAGACAGCAGTGATTATATGCACTAAATAAACAAAAACTCTAATGATGAATAAGTTCATAAACCAAAATAATAGATAAGATGATCAAAATTGTAAGTATTAGTAAGTACTATTCCCAGATAAAACAAATGTATCCAAAGGTCTTGAATAAAACATACAGCCAAACCTAGCTGACTTATTCATTCCACCCCACCCCCACAAACTTTACATTTGAAATAATGAGGTTTCTGAAAGATATGTTTTAATTACCTGAGGGAAAACCATTATAATTCAGATGCTACCTTTGATGAAAACACCAAGTTTCACATTCCCTTAGTTTACTAGTATTATGAATCACAGAATATACTTTTACAAAGATTAAAACACATTTACAGACTAGCTCTCTTCCTTTAAATAGACTGAGATGTCAATTCACTATATTTATATTCTATATTCTCACAACCAAAAGAGGAGCTAAATAATAAAGTAGATGTGCTTCACATTTATTAAAGTTTTTTCCTCAATCAAGAATGCAAAAACAAAACCATCTTCAGAAGTATTTAATAGAGACACCTAAACTTCTTCCTAAGAAACAAAGAAATATTTTATAAAGTAGTTGATGTATTGAAAGTTTTGCTACTGAAAAAAAACTAATTATGAACACATAAATCAGAACAGACCCATAACGGGTCTGGATTTTAACCAAAAAAGTATCTCTCCCTCAAATGATATATTTTAATAACAGATCCATACTCAAGTGTGGAAAAATACACTTAAAAAAAAAAAAAGTTCATGAGTTTCAACATGGAGTCTATCCCAAAGGGACAGAACAGAGGTAGGAAAGATTAGTCCTAACACTATATACTATGATCATACAAAAACTATAAAATGAAACTAAGATTACAAATTAAATATGTTATTTAAGCATTTCAGGAATCCAGTATTTTCCAGTTGCCAAAACTTTTATAAGTTTATTTCTCCAAAGAAATACCACTTACTTTTATAAAGAAAATATCACCTATTCTACCACTGTTCCTCATGAGTTGTGAGAAAACATGACATAACTAGGGAAGGCCCTTGTTCCACCCATATACCTTCCTTAGTACCCACACCTTTGGGCTTTTATAAGAATATTTCACAACACTTTAATACACTTATTAGTTTACATTTCAGTTGTCTTAAACTAGAATGCAAGTACTTTGAGGGATTTATTTGTATTTATACTTTTAGTACCTAGTAAATAGTAGGTATTCAGATTTTTATTAAATGAATGCAAGAAGAAATGAATAACCTAATTAATAGGTGGGGAAGTTAATCTTAACTTATTGGAAGGGACATAAGAGGATTGAATGAAGGATAATTAATGCCAGCTCTCAGGGTTATATCAGAGAAACAAATGTAGCAGGAGAAAACAGAAAGGCAGTGAAGAGTAAAGGTTAGGAGTGTGGCTCTGGAGTATGACTACCTCACATCAAATCCTGCCTCCATCATTTACTAGCTGTATGATCTTAGAATAGTAAGCTTCAGTTTTCTTGTATGTAAGATAAAGAGGAAAACTGGAAGAATTAAACAAGAAAATGTAATGTGCTTACAGGTATGCTAAGCCCAAATGTTAGCTGCATTACCATTGTTATATTTATTATTGTTTCTTTCTATTATTAAGCTTTCCTCAAAGATGGGAACATAGTTCCTGCCAGGAACTTAATTCTTTTTTTTTTTTTTTAAGATTTTATTTATTTATGTGACAGAGAGAGACACAGCGAGAGAGGGAACACAAGCAGGGAGAGTGGGAGAGGGAGAAGCAGGTCTCCCACTGAGCAGGGAGCCCGATGCGGGGCTCGATCCCAG
Source organism: Mirounga angustirostris (assembly GCF_029215605.1). Taxonomy (NCBI): domain Eukaryota; kingdom Metazoa; phylum Chordata; class Mammalia; order Carnivora; family Phocidae; genus Mirounga; species Mirounga angustirostris. The sequence continues at coordinate 169,270,141 of NW_026991711.1, forward strand.
GACCCTGGGACCATGACCTGAGCCGAAGGCAGATGCTTAACGACTGAGCCACCCAGGCGCCCCCAGGAACTTAATTCTAAGTATGGTGTAGCTAAGAAACTACTCAAAAATTGGTAAGAAAACAAAGATTCAGGATTCAGGGCAGGAATAGGTACAGAAAATAGTGCTTTACAAAGAGGAGCAGTCCCTGGATGATAAAAACCAAAAGCTGAAAAGGAAACAAAAGCCCATTTGAGATGTCTTCCCTTAAAGAGAAGAACCTGAGATAACCAGTGTGAAGACTGTTTCCTTTTTTACCCTAATATTTACTTCAGTTCAATACAGAAACAACTGGAGGGGTGCCTGGCTGGCTCAGAGAGCATGCAACTCTTGATCTTGGGGTTTTGAGTTTGAGCCCCCCATTGGGCATAGAGATTACTAAAAACAAACAAACAAAAACCCCCAAAACTTAAAAAAAAAAAAAAGAACAGGAACGGTTCCAACAAAAACCAAGAACTAGAAAGTTAAAGGGATGTGGGCCTATACATGCCTCATTCACTCAGTTACAGATTACAGATTTTCTTGAAGTTCAAAAGATGACTATACCTAAAGATGGGCAATTTCTTATCCCAAAGGAACTCAATGCTGATTATAAGCAGAGGAATATTATATAGCAGAGAAAACTCCATGCAAAACAACATATTAGGAAAGAAAAGGAATAGGAAAGACTTACTGAGAAACATTTCAATGGCATAGTCACTTTATCAATAAAATTCTAAATTTTAACACTGAAAAGATCAAAAGCTAGTTATTTCCCAATATAACTCAAAATGGTTTCCAAGGAATTTAAGAATCAACTTGCAAAAGTAGAATATTAACTCACAGGATTAATTCCTCTATGAAAACTGTTTAGTTCTAATATCCAGTGGCAAAATAATTGATAAAATTTTTATTAGATTCCTTTTATCTATAGGATTAGACTTCACCACAGAATATATTCACAGTTTACTTAGAAATTTTTTTATAAGTAGGCTTACCTGATGGCAATGATAGGACAGAATGGAAAGAAGAGTCCAATTCTGATACATGTTCTCTTAATATCTGAGATTTTGAATTGTGTTCACAGCTACTCCAAGTTGAAGCTGATTGCAAGCAAGGCATTTGTGTAGTATTTAAAAATGTTGTTTCTTTTGAAGGCAAAGTCTGCAAGGAAGAAAAAAAAAGACTTCATTTTTGCTTAAAAACTGAATCAGAGAGGATGTAACAGTTATAGAGTACAGTATCTGAATGGTACTAGAAAGTCCTGGCTTAATAAATCACCTTGGAGAAAAAGCTTGAAAATGACAGAGGGTTTATGAGAGAAGTTATTAAAGGCCATAAATGTGATGAGATTTTACTAATCCCTTTTCAGTTTTTCAAAAGGAAGAGCAACGTCTGTGAAAATGGGTCTTTCCCTCACCTTATGAAATCACAATAAAGAGAAATGAGTTTGAGGAATGTTGGGTTAAAAGAGAATAGCTACATCCCATATTGGTGAGAACTGTAAGAGCAGGTGCTATGTGAAGATTAAGAATTGTGCATACTGTTTTCCTCCTTGCAATCTGTTACAGTCAGTGAATGAAATTTGAATCTCTGCCTTAAATTCCAATGTCAGACAATATCTACACTGGAATTACTGTGAAGTACTATGAGCATTGTACATGTTTACAGTAAGTAAGATTTAACTTAATACATTAAAAAAGATATGTATAAAACACACACTATATATGTTACATGAGTTTGTGTTTCTGAAAATAAAGTTAAAAGACTTGAGTCCAGGAATTTTAAGAAAACCATGTTGCTAAATCAAAAAAAAGTTATGTTACTACATTAAGAAATACATATTCTGTTTAAAAACTGGATTTTAAATTATTTTTTCTGGTTATAAAATTAGTATACAAAGAAAAGATCTATACAATAGATAAAATACTTCAAAAATTAAGAGAGCTCATTTGTACTCCTTCCCTCCCCCCTAACCTCTACCTCCTATAACAACATTTGGACTCATTTTCTTTTTTAATGTAACTGATATTTAAAATGCTTATAACAACTGAGATCTTTAGATGCTATTTTTAAATGCTTTTATTTTATAAACTCACATTAGGTTTTGTCAACTGTCTTGAGTTTGAGTTTCCCAGCTAACCTTGGCATTTTCTGTGTTTCCACAGCACCTTAGGCATTATCTATCTATAACAATAGCATTCACCTAGATTTCCTCTGGACTACTATTAGTTCCCTGAAGGTTGGGACTAGAATTTGCTCAATCCTGTATTCCCAGAACCAGACACAGTCTCTGACATATGGTTGAAACTTGAATGCTAACTGAATTTTATCTTACTTGCTTTAATAAAAATTTAAGTGAATACAAATTCTCAAATGCATGTATGCCTGAGACTATTTCATTGGGGAAAAAATAGTTCCTGTTAACATATGCTAAAATTTATCATGTAGTGACTTTTGTTTACATTCCATTAGCCAAGCCCTAGGTCAGACAGTTATACCTAGCTGCAAGGAGGGTTAGGAAATGCAGTCATTCTGAGAGGTCAAGTAAACTGCTGAGTTTTTATAAAAAGATATCACATGTTTATACATGATTATAATAGTGTGAGTCATTTCCAAGATTTATTCTAATGATGTTTTATGTATATACTTATGAGAACAGTTGCTGTTTCTTACCTTTACAAGATACACTGGTTCTCTGGACTCACTCTAGAATTATTTGCCCTTTTATGATATACTTCAGAAAGGTATAAAAAATATTTAAAATTACAAAGAAAAAAATGTGCTAACCTCCCTTTTCCATATATGGATAGAGCATTATGAATAAAAGGTGATAAAATCTGAATATTTACCATATAATTAGTTTTCTCTTGCAATTTTTCCAAATCCAGGAAACCCATTAGCCAATTTGAAACTATCCTAAATAATTATGGAGACAAGTGAGGGGCATCTAGGAAAGGCCTTTTTGTTCCCTGCAGAGAAAGTGAAGCCCAGGAGGCTGAAAAGGAATGGATGGAAAAATAAGAGAAAGACCAGGAGATTCTTGCCAATAAAAATCCGTATGTCTAGAGGGTGTGATCAACAGTACCATATGCTGCATAAGATTCAAGCAAAATAAAGCTAAAAAGTATCCACTAAACTTTTTAGCTCTAATAATGAAACATTCCATATATACAAAAGCATATAATTTATAGGGAAGGCATAAAATTTTAAAAAGACAACTATACTCACCATCCTATTTCAAGAAACAGAACAATACCAATACCTTTATGCTTTCCCCTCCTACCCTGGCCGCATGAGCCTGTGGCAGAAATTGCTACTTTCCTCCCAATACCTGTGCTCTCTTTCTCTTTCTCTCTGTTCTAGAACTCCTGATTTTCAGCTAGGCACCTTTCTCAAGCCTCCTTGGATCTAAAAATTACTATACAATGGATACGGTCTAGCCAAAAGACCATGAAGGGAAGTTTTCATGTGCAACTTCCTTTTTAAGGTCACTTACTCCTCCATTCTTCCACATTACACTTGATATGTAGCTGTGGTGATGAGCCATCATAACCATGTGGATGAGGAGCTCCAAAAAAGAGGAGCCTGGCTCCTAGATAACCATGTAGAACATAACTGTCATGCCTAGGATATTTTCAACCTGTTATAAGACAAATAAACTTGTATCTTGTTTATGTCACTATGTGGGTTTTCTGTCAAATGCAGCTGAACCTGTATCTTAACTAACACAATGTGCCTCCTTAATCACATATTTTCTCTCATACCTCCAGGAGTAACTGCTATCCTGAATTTTAATTTTATCATTTCCTTGATTTCCTTTATAGTTTTTCCACATGAATACATGTAATTCTATGTAACGTTTTAAATCTGTATGCTTTAAAATGTATATAGACAGAATACTGTTAAATGTATTTGCCTGCTGTATTACCCAACATTATGTACATGCAATTCATCATCCTCCTGTTTATAAATATCTGGAATGTTTCTCGCTTTTTAATATTACGAACAATGCTAGTATGAATATCTTGTCTCCTGGTACATGGGTGTAAGAATTTCTCTGGAGTATACTGCTAGAAATGGAATTGCTAGGTTAAAGAAACGCATGATTGCACACATTCAACTTCACTAGATGATATATTGTATTACAAAGTACTTGTAACTAAATTTATACTCCAATAAAGCCGACCTTGGCTCTCACTGCTTTAGATTCATGCCAACATGCATATTGTCAGATTTTATTTTTGCAAATCTCAGAGCATACAAATATTAGCTCATGGTTGAAACTTGCATTGTTCTGCTTACTCTTTAAGTTGACCACCTCTTCATACTTAAAATTGGCCATTCACTTTTCCTTCTTTTGGGAAATACATATTCTGATGATTTTTCTCTTGGAATGTCTTTTTCTTACTGATTTTTAAAGTTTTCTTTACACACTCTAGAAAATTACAAATCCTCTGAGCTCTTTTCACTTTCTTTGCAATGTCTTTTGATCAACAGATGTTAACTTAAATGTTTTCTTTACATATAGTTTGCATTTTGTATCTTTATGAGAAAGTCTTTCCCTATCCTGAAGTCAAAAGATGTTCTTCCACTTTTTTTTTTTTCCCTAAAGTTTTAAGGTTTTGCCTTTTGTACTTAGGTCTTTACCCGAAATTGATTTTTTTGGTGCATGACGTGAATCCAATCTCAATCTAATTTTTTTTCTTACATGGATCATCAACTCACCAAACACCTTTCATTGAACATCCTCTTCCAGTTGATCTACAATGCTACCACATTCCATATATGTATGGGACTATTCCAGGAACCTCTAATGTACCATTTGTGTCTATGCTAATAACCAATGTCTTAATTACTACATTATTTACAACTCGATATATGATATTCCAAGTTTCTCTACCTTGTTCCTCGGGGGTGTCTTGGCTATTACTGGCTTTTACTCTTCTGCATAAATTTTAGAAACAGCTTAATTTCCATCAAAAACCTGTAGAGCTTTTCTACACTGAAGTTTGTAAATCAACTGGGAGATTTTTGATTTTGATATCATAACTAAAGGTCACCCAATCCATGAATATAACATCTCTCTTCATTTATTTAGATCCTTTAATTTCTTTCAACAAAACTTTGTAATTTTCTTCTCTAAAAGTCTTCACATATTTTGTTAGTTGTATTTTTTTGGTACTTTAATATTTATTTTTTTCAATTGTAAAATGAATTTAAAAATAAAATCGACTTTTATATTTTGAACATACCCCACAACTTTACTAAACTTTCTTACTCTAATAATATATTTGTAGTTTCTTTTAGTTTTCTATTACCCAAACATATTATCTACAAATAGTGACAGTTTAGCTTCTTTCACTCAATCCTAAAATTTTATTTTATTTTATCATTATTTATGGGGTTCCAACCATGCTAGATGGGCTCACCAGTTTAGTAATGATTAGAAATGACCAAAGAAGATATTGTTTTGGTCCATATTATAAAGGAAATGCTTTTAATTTCTAAGAATTAAGAATGATATGGATTAAGAATAATTGTAGATTTTTTTAGGAGGGGATCATACTCTTTATCAGAATATATTCATAGGCCGCCAAAAGTATTTTTTAAATATATTAATGTAGAATTTAATCATATACTTTTTGTGAACCCACTGAAATGATTACACGATTTTCCCTTTTTAAGTTTAATAATGTGGTGAATTAATTATATATATATATTAAAGATTTTATTTATTTGAGAGAGAGAATGAGACAGAGAGAGAGAGCATGAGAGGGGGGAGGATCAGAGGGAGAAGCAGACTCCCTGCTTAGCAGGGAGCCCGATGCGGGACTCAATCCCAGGACTCCAGGATTATGACCTGCACCAAAGGCAGTCGCTTAACCAACTGAGCCACCTAGGCGCCCGGTGAATTAATTATATTAACAAAGTTTTAAATGTCAAACCAACCTTGGATTCTTCTTGAAGAATCTTGCTGGGATTTATCAATTTCTTTTCAAAGAACCAGCAATTGGATTTGTTTACTTTCTACACTGTATATAAAATTTAATTGTATATGTATGTTCGTATTTCATTGATTCCTATCTTGATTTCTTTGGGATTAATCAGATTTATACATTCTTTTACTTTTTAGTGGTTTCCCTAGAGATTATAATGTACATTTTTAACTTGTTTGCTTTTAGAGAATACAAATTATTCCTTTTACCATTTCCTGAAAACAGTGAGACATTAGAACACTTTAACTCCATTTACTCTCCACTTTCTGTGTTATTGTTGTTGCCACTTTAATTCTACATATATTCAAAACACTACAATATATATTACTTTTTTTTTTTTAAGATTTTATTTATTTATTTGAGACAGAGAGAATGAGAGAGACAGAGAGCACATGAGAGGGGGGAGGGTCAGAGGGAGACACGGGACTCGATCCAGGGACTCCAGGATCATGACCTGAGCCGAAGGCAGTCGCTTAACCAACTGAGCCACCCAGGCGCCTCTACTATTAGTATTACTGTCAAAATTTATATTACCCATATACTTATCCTTTTTTTTTTTTAGCTCCTTTCTATAATTCTGTTTCCAGCTGAGATCATGTTTCTTCTTCCTTTGCTATTATTATACTATAGATTTGCTGTCAAATTCTCTCCACTTTTATTTATCTGAAACTTATGTATATTATCATTTTTAAAGGATTTTTTTGTGACTACAGAATTCTAGGTTGTTTTTTTTTTTTCCATTTTTTCTTTCAGCATTTTAAGGATACCTTCATTTTCACCTGGCTTCCACTGTTTCTGGTTAGTAGTTAAGTTTTATTGTTGCCCTGATTTAAAAGTAATATGTCTTTTTTACCCTGACTTCTTTTAAAATTTTCTCTATGTTTTTCATTTTAGCAGGCTTGCCATAATATGCCTTTATGTAATTTCTAAATATTTGTTCTTTTTGAGGTTCACAGAACTTCTGGAATCTACGGGTTAATGTCTCTTTTTAGTTTGAGAAACACTCTATTATTGTTTGTTCAAATGGTACTTCCGCCTTATTCTCTCTCTTCTCTCTCCTAGACTCCAAGGACATATATGGTTAGATTTTTTTCACTGTCGCACACTTCTGTTGTGGTTTTTGTATTTTTAAAATTCTTTCTAATCCCTATGCTTCCACTTGGTATTTTATATTAATAAGTCTTTTAATTTATTAATCCTGACTTCTGCTCTTATTTGTAATCTAATTTGTAGTTAAATTCATCTGGTAAGGTATTAATTTCACATGTTGTATTTTTCAGTTTGAAATGTTCATAGGAGTGTCTTTTTAAAAAGTAGACTCCAATTATCTGGTGAAACAGTCTATTTGTTTATTTTTCCTACTTGTTCTCTATTTTTTAAAACATATTAATCACAGTCATTTTAAAGTTCTTAGCAGCTAAATCCAATATGAGAATCACTTGACAGTATGATGCTATTGTCTGTTTTTCCTCTTGAAGACTAGCCATGTGGTCCCCATCTTTTGCAATGCCTAGTAATTTTTTTAAAGATTTATTTATTTATTTGAGAGAGAGGGAGGAAGAGAGAGAGCAAGAGTAGGAAGGGTAGAGGGAGAGAGAATCTCTAGCAGACTCCACGTGGGGTGCAGTGTCCAACGCAGGGCTCGATCTCACAACCCTGAGATCACAACCTGACCAAAACCAAGAGCCGGACGCCCAACCAACTACACCACCCAGGCTCTCCGCAATGTCTAGTAATCCTTAACTGAATGACAAATGTTTTTTTTAAATCAAAATTCTCCATATGATGTAATCTTCCTTTAGAGAGAGTTCTCTCTTCCTATTGCTAAGTAGATACAGTGCAGATTTCTCCCTTTTAATCTAACGTGAGTGTTCCTCAATTAAGTCCAGGTTGCAGCCCTGGTATGGTTAATGTATCTGATTTGCTCTTGGCCCTTCAAGGTTTTCAAGTGTTTGATGTATTTTATAAAATTCCTCCTGATTATCCAGACCTTAAGATAAAAAGTCTTAAGGGTATACTGAATATCACCCTGCTTTTAAGGGGCTTTTTCATTTATGTTTTTAAGTCTCCTGCTCTGTGCAGTCCCAGTATTCAGCAAATGTTGAGAAGAACAATGGTCAAAATGTTCTGAAGTGAAAACTAGCCATGTGATTCAGGTCTCCCAAAATGCCACCAAGAGCATCCCCAATAGCTATCATCTACTAGCATGTGCACCAAATTTGAAAATTCCTGCCAAAGCTCTAGGGTAAAAGTGGTTGCAGAGCCAGCTCTCCTGGGTGTTTCCTTCTCTGAAGACATATATATATTAGATCTTCTCCTTTAACCTCTATATTTATTAATTAATCTCTTTTCACATTTTCCAATTCTTATTTCTCTACATCTATTTCATTCATATCTATTCCCCAACACACAATTCTCTCTTCATAGTTGTATCTATCCAATCATATTACTAATTAATTTTTAAAAATATTTTCTTTTCAAGTAATCTCTACACCCAGTGTGGGGCTTGAACTCATGATTCCAAGATCAAGAGTCAAATGCTCTTCTGACTGAGCCAGCCAGGCACCCCCCTAATTTATTTTTCGTAAACACTTTGAACTTACCTGGGTGCCTGGGTGGCTCAGTCAGTTAAGCGTCTGCCTTTGGCTCAGGTCATGATCCTGGAGTCCCAGGATCGAGTCCTGCATCAGGCTTTTGCTCAGCGGGGAGTCTGCTTCTCCCTCTGACCCTACCCCCTTCCCGTGTTTTCTCTCTCTCACACTCTCTCTCTCAAATAAATGAATACAATCTTTAAAAAAAAAAAAAAAAAGGCATATTGAACTTACTTGATTTTACATTCTGTAGATGATAATGGTAACACTGGAAGTTTGCCAGCCTGGAACATGAGCTTACCTATTTTAAAACCTAGTTTTTGTCTTTTTAAATAAGTCACATCTGAAGTATGTCACACTTTAAAGATATAAAAGGCCTAATCTGTTATTATAAATTCTATGCAGACACTCTTTTTTCCATATTTAGTCAGAGCCTAAGGCAGACATGTTTGCATCTCTGTGTAGCAGGTTTGAGTTCTAGTTCACCCATTAACAAAGTGAGTAGCATTTGAAGGCCCTTGGCTTTATGCAGGATTTCTAATTTGCCTCCTCATATCTCCCGGTTCTAGACTTCAGCTCCAGTCTATCTCAAGACTATTAAGCAAAAATGTCTCTCTCTCTCTCTTTCCCTTCCTCCCTCTCCCGTCCTTCCTTCCTTTTCAATTCTGAGGATTTCCATTTTTCTAGTCAGATTAACCATGCATTGTATAAAATATTTTTTTTACATTTTACATTCTAATATTTTGTATCTGGAGGCTTTCCTAAGAACTATTCCACCACATTGCTGGGATCAGAAGTTCTGCATTAGATCTGGCAACTAAAAGGTGACTCTGACCTTTAAAAAAATATTTCAATAAAATGCTTTTGCTGGTCACCATACTATAGTAGGGTGAAAAATGAAATAAGAAACCAGAGACACTGCAGTCCTTCTCAAGGAACCCAACATTTGAAAGAGATAAATACAAACACTTTCAAACTTATTGTGGAGGAAAGAGATTAAACAATAGCTAAATGAGATGTGCTATTTTAAAAGAAATCAATTTTGGAAGGAAAAAAGGCATCTCCATTTCTGTCCATGAAGTAGTACAGCTATGCTACTTATATCAAACAACTGTTTTCAGAATTTGGACAAGAGGCAGCATATGACTGTTATCTCTAAGAGAAGAAAACAAATGAGGTGATCCTATAAATCTAACAGCTTTTGCATGGAGATATGTTCCTAAGATTTTGGCACAAGGAGGGGGGTCCAAATAGTATGACAGTCTATCTGATTTGAAGAGACAGATATTGAAGTCTAGAGAGAGAATGGTAGCTACAATTTATAGAAAAGAGTGCCCTAAGAAGGGAAGCTATACAGAGAAAGGGCTCCAGAAATCCATATGGGGTGCTTTTTAATCATTTGTCAAATAATAATCTACACATGCATGGAATGAAGCAAAAAGGCCAGTCTAAGAACAATTAATTTGGGGGTGGCAGAGGAAGCAGGAAAAAAGAACAAACAAACAACACATGAGAGAAATAAACAGCAAAATGTTGGATTTAAATCTAACTATATTATAATTACATTAAATGTAAATGTTCTAAATACTCTGATCAAAAAGCAGAAACTTTCAGATTGGATAAAAAAGACCTAAACATATACTGTCTACAAGAAAACCACTTTAAATATAAAGTCATATATAAGTTACAAGTAAAAGTATGGAAGCAGATATACCACCCAAGCACTAATCCCTAAATTAGTATCAGTGAAAGTAAATTTCAGGAATATGGACAAATACATAGGAATAAAAGGGTCAAATCATAAAGACATAAAAATAAAACTAAACATCTATGCAGGTACTAACCAAACTTCAAAATATATGAAGCAGAAGTGGAAATAACTAAAAAGAGAAATAGACAAATCCACACTTATAACAGGAAGAAAATCAGTAAGGATATAGAAGACTTGACTGGCATTATCAACTAAATAAACCTAATAAATGTTTATAGAAAACCCCATAAATAAAACAGAATATACACTCTTTTCAAGTATGTCTGTAATAGTCACCAAGACAGACTGTATGATGAGCCATAAAACAAATCTCAATAAATTTAAAAGGACCGAAATCATACACAGTATGTTTTGTAATCACAATGGGATTAAATAAAAAATCAGTAACCAGAAGATATTTGGAAAACCCTGAAATATTTGAAAATTAAACACAATTCAAAATAATCCAGGGTCAAAGAGGAAATCATATGAGAAATTAGAAAATATTTTGAATTAAAACATATCAAAAGTTGTAGGATGTTAAAGCAGTGTCCAAAAGGAAAATTATAGCTCTCTATGATTATATTAGAAAAGAAGACTGAAAATCTATGTTTTTAAGCTTCTACCTTAAAAGAAGTTAGAAAAAGAGATGGAGGCAAATTAAACCCAAAGTAAGCATCATTTACTTATGATACCAACATACCCAGTAGAAGAGCTAATATTAGAAGGACTGATAATATTGTGTTGAATATGGAACAATTTGAACTCTGGTTCATTGGTAACATGAAATGATACCATCTAAAAACAATGGCACAAAAAATTGTATATTTATAGCAGCTTTACTCATAATAGCCAAAACCCAGAAACAACCTAAATGTCCAAGAGCTGATGAATGTATTAAAAATTGTGATATGGTCACAACTATGATATCATACAATGTAATACTATTCTGTTTTATATTCCATTTTTTTAAAGTAGGCTCCACACCCAGCATGTAGCCCAATATGGGGCCTGAACTCACGATCCTAAGATCAAGTCCTATGCTGAACTCAAGAGTCGGACACAAACTGAGCCACACAGGTGTTCCTATATCCCCTTTTAATCCTCATTCTCCACTACTATTTCCTTTCACCTCTATTCTAATGTATTTGGATCTCTGTGTGTGTGTGCATTATTGTGGAACACATTGTAATTTTAAGTTTACATAAATGGTTTTATCATAGAGATCTTATTTGGAATCCATTTGTCTGCATTTGTGCCAACCCATATACTACATTATTGTAAATCAGTTTCTGGTAGTCCTACCAGCTGTCCATCCTCCCATCATTTTTTTTAAAGTATACTTAGCTATTTATGGATATATATTTTTAAATAAGTTAATGTGTTTCAAAAAATCCAGCAAAAATTTTTATCACAATTACCACTGATTCAGGAAGCATGAATGTCTCCCACTTATTACTTTACACCCTGTAATAAGAACTTTAAGCTTATTTCTATAGCAATTTTATATATTCTTTGTTAATTATGAGGTATTTGACAGTCCACCTTTGGAGATATATCTTGTTTTTATTATATTTTTAATTGGTTATTACTTATGTGGAGAAATTATATTTGTTCTTTTTTTTTTTAAAGATTTTATTTATTCATTTGAGAGAGAGAGAATGAGAGACAGAGAGCATGAGAGGGAGGAGGGTCAGAGGGAGAAGCAGACTCCCCGCCGAGCAGGGAGCCCGATGCGGGACTCGATCCCGGGACTCCAGGATCATGACCTGAGCCGAAGGCAGTCGCTTAACCAACTGAGCCACCCAGGCGCCCATATTTGTTCTAATAATCTGTTGATTCTGCTGGATTTCCTATGTAATCATTTCATCTGGAAAAAAAAAAAAAAAGGCAATTTTATCTCATCCCTAGGTTCAAAATAATCTTCCTTCAGAACTTTGTGGAGATATTGTTACACTGTCTTCTGGCATCTAGAGTCACTGATGAGAATTTCAACGGCAGTTCCATTCTTATCCATTACAGGTCATGTGTTGTTTTTGTGGTTAGTTTTGTTTTCCTTTCAAAAGCCTTAAGATTGGGGTGCCTGGGTAGCTCAGTCGTTAAGCGTCTGCCTTCAGCTCAGGTCATGATCCCAGGGTCCTGGGATCAAGCCCCTCATCTGGCTCCCTGGCTCAGTGGGAAGCCTGCTTCTCCCTCTCCCACTCCTGCTTGTGTTCCCTCTCTCGCTGTGTCTTTCTGTCAAATAAATAAAATCTTAAAAAAAAAAAAAAAGCCTTAAGATCTTACAACCAATATCTTCAAAAATTTCATTAAAATGTGATTAGGTGTAGGCTACTTAACGCTTAATGCTCAAATTGAAAGCACCATGTTGTTTTTTAACTACGGGAACTCTTCACATTTTTAAAGGAAATTTTTGGTTCTATTATTGCTCCTTTTTATAACACGCTATTCTTGACATTATATTCTGTTCTCTGAATTATCTATTTCCACCCAGGTTAGCTACTTCTTTGGCCTTTCTTTCTTGCTGCTGGTTTTTCCTCCTATGTTTAACTACTTGGATACACTGCAATGCTTCACCTTTAGATCTTTGTATGGTGTACTTCCTCTTCATGTCAATCAAGTCTCTATTCAAATGCCAATTATTTTGAAAAGTCTTTGTGAAACTATCTAATCTAAAAGAGACTACCTTCTTCCCCAGAACTCAATGTCCTTACTTTAGTTGGCTATTTTTTCCAAAGCCTATCATTAGTTAAAATTTACATTTTATCTCTCCCAAAACTGAATATAAGCTCCATAAAGGCAAGAACCCTTTCTCTTGTGTTCACCACGCTATCCCCTACACACTGTGTGGCACATGATGGGTAGTTTGTATTTCTAAAATAAAAGAGAGAGAGAAGAAAGAAAAATAGGGAGAACATACTAAGTAGATTATTCTAAATAGCTGTATATGCTTCTCCTATTGCACATGAACATCTATTTCCCCAACAGGACTCCTTCCTGAATGCAAAGATTAGAAGTTCTGCATAGATGGATAGGATTTGTCAAGTGGCAGGCTTAACCTAAAGGAATTCTGCATCCCCCAAGTCTCATTCATGTTTAGCAGCTTCTAACTAACCTTGTACTAAGCCAGTAAGAAATGGAAGCATGGGAGCATTCTAAGAACTGTAGCCATTTAAGTGGCTACATATGGTGCTTTTATTAGGTAACTCTGAGTAAAGTCTGATGGGAAAATAATTGTTACTTTTTTTTAAAGATTTTATTTATTTGTCAAAGAGAGAGAGAGGTAGGCAGAGGGAGAAGGAGGCTCCCCACAGAGCAAGGAACCCAATGTGGGACTCGATCCCAGGACCCCGGGATCATGACCTGAGCCAAAGGCAGATGCTTAACCAACTGAGCCACCCAGGCATCCCTAAATTACTTTGATTAAGGAGTGAAATATCATTTTGATCACAGACTGTCTGTATTAAGGAATCTGTAATAGAAAAAAAAAATAACTAAATAAGAAGAAAATACAGAATGATTTTATGACTCAGAATGAGGAAAAACTTTGGAACTCTGGACTCAAAAACCAGAAGCCATAATATAAAGCTTGATAAATGCACCAATAAAAATTAAAAACTTCTCCATGGGGGGTGCCTGGGTGGCTCAGTTGGTTGAGCAACTGCCTTCGGCTCAGGTCATGATCCTGGAGTCCTGGGATCGAGTCCCGCATCAGGCTCCCTGCTCAGCAGGGAGTCTGCTTCTCCCTCTGACCTTCCCCCCTCTCCTGTGCTCTCTCTCTCTCTCATTCTCTCTCTTAAATAAATAAATCTTTAAAAAAAAAAAAAAAAACCTTCTCCATGGGGGGAAAAAAAAGGCAAAAAAGTAAGGAAAAACAGGGGAAAGATACCAGCAAGTCATAACAAAGGAAAAATTTCTCTAAATATATATTAAGTATATGTGAGAAAAATATATAAAATATTTTTCTAATATATATGAAAAACACCTAAAAATCAATAAAAAGGCAACAAATGCTCAACAGAAAAGTGGGCAACAGATATAAGAAGTCAGTTCACAAATAAAAATCTCTCTTAAACAAATGCAAAAATGATCAGTCTCATATTAAAATAATGTAAACGGAAACTACACCATGATACCATGTTTTCTACCTATAAAATTGTTTAAAAACAAAAAGACCAAAAGTTTAAAATTTTACTGTGTTATAAACATATGAAGAAATAGGCACTCATACATTGCTGGTAGGAATGCAAACTGGTTCATCTCCATATGGAGGGCAACTTGACAAAAAAAAAAGAAGAAAATTAATTTCTTTTTAAAAGATTTCTTTCTTTATTTTAGAGAGAACATGCGCAGGAGGGGCAGAGGGAGAGGGAGAGAGAATCTCAAGCGAACTCCACACTAAGTGCGGAGCCCAAAAGCAGGGCTTGATCTTACAACCATGAGATCATGACTTGAACCAAAACCAAGAGCTGGATGATTAACCGACTGCACCACCCAGGTGCCCCAGATAACTAAATTTATAAACATACATACTCTTTGACCTAGCAATTCAATTTCTGAGAATCTTTCCAACAGATATACTTATAAACATGTAAGTTAAACTATCTCAACCTGATAATAAGGATGTATGAAAAATCCATTTCTAACATCATAGTCAATGATAAAAGACTAAAAACTTTCCACTTAAGATGAAAAACAAGACCAGGGTGTTCTTGTCTTCTTCACCTTCACTACTGATATTCAATATTATACTGGAACTTCAGCCACAACGAGTCAAGGAAAAGAAATAAAAGAGATAAAAATTTGAAAGAAAGAATAAAGTTATGTATTTGCAGACGAAAAGCTCCTCGATATAGAAGATTGCAAAAAGCCCACAATAAAGCCACTATAGCTATGAAATGAATACAGCAAAATTACTAGGTCAACAAACAAAAGTCAGCTGCATTTTTATACATCAGCAATGTACAATCCAAAAAGAAATCAAGAAAATTACATTTATAATAGTATCCAAAAAAATAAAATACCTTGAAATAAACTGAACCAAGGGGGTGAAAGACTTATACCCTGAAAACTATACAACACTGCTGAAAGAAATTAAAGAGAACATAAATAAAATGGAAAGACATCTTATGTGCATGGATTGGAAGACATTACTGTTAAGATGATATATACTGCTATTGTGATTTACAAATTCAAGAAATCCCTACCAAAATACCAACAGCCAAAGAGATCCCGATCAAGGTGGAGAAGGAGGATCCTGAGCTCATCTACCATAGACACACCAAGGCTGAAACTATATATACAGCAACTATCTCTGAAAACAATCTGAAGACTAGCAGAACAGCTATTCCACAGTTTAAGATATAAAGGAAAAGCAACATCAAAAAGGGTGGGAGGGGCAAAGACATGGTTTAATCACAACCCACACCCTGGCTTGGCACCCACAAATAGGAGGGATATCACAGGCATGAAGGTACTCCCTAAAGAGTAAGAGGTTCAAGCCCCACATCAGGCACCCCATGTCCTGGGAACCTGCACCAAGAAGACAAGTCTTCATAATGTCTGGCTCTGAAAAACAGCAGGGCTTAATTCTGGAAGCTGTGAAAATTAACGGGGCTTATTTCAGGAGAGCCAAAGCGCTACAGGAAATCAAGACTCTCACCCTAAAGAACACACACACAAATTCACTTTCTCTAAGAACCACTACAGAGGCAGCCATGTGAAAAGCTTCTGGGCTATGTGAAGGAGATCTACTGACTAATTTTAGGATGTGTAATGTATGCACAGGGATCTGTAGGAACTTTCTCCAGGATAGAAGTGCTGCTGGCAGGTACCATTTTTCTTGCCTTCTTTCTGCCTAGCTAGCCCAAAGCTGACTTGTGCCATTTCAGACACTCTCCATCTACCTTGCTAGCACTGCTCCCTCTGCCCTGGCATTCCCCTGCAGAGCTGCCCATTGCAACCTATCCACCCCAGCCGGAAACCATAACAAAGCAGTTCCTGTCCTGCCAGCCTCAGCTGACACGGCATCCCCAAAAAAGTGGCACCTGCCCCAGCATACATAGCAGGCAGCCTCAGCTAGGACAAGAACCCTTCCAAAATGGTTTCTGCCAAGGGAGCCAGCCCCGCCCACAAATGCACCCAGAGTACTTATAGTCTAGCCACACAGGAGGGCACACACACCCCACAGATGGGACAACCCTGGAGCAGGTGGTTCTGTTGACCATTAGAGATTAGGATTCTGGGCCCAACAGGGTGCCTTCTACATAAGACCATTCATTCAAGATCAACAGACACAGCTGATCTACCTAATACATATAAACACAGAGAGTCAGGCAAAATGAGAAGACCAAGAAATACGCTTAAAATGAAAGAACAAGACAAAACCTCAGAAAAATACCTAAACGAAATGGAGATAAGCAATCATACCTGATAAAGATTTCAAAGTAACAGTCATAAAGATGCTCACTGAACTCAGAATGGATGGACACAGCAAGAATTTCCAAAAAGAGAAGAAGTTAAAAAAGAACAAATCAGAGCTGAAGAACATTATAACTGAAATGAAAACTACACTAAAGGGAATCAACAACAGATTAGAGGATGCAGAAGAACAGATCAGCAATCTGGAAGAAAGGATTGTGGAAGTCATCTAAGCTGAACAACAAAAAGAAAAAAGAATTTTAAAAAATGATAATTTAAGGGACCTCTAGAACAACATCAAGCCATAATAACATTAAAATTATAGTAAGTCTATAAGGAGGAGAAAGGGGCAGAAAACTCATTTGAAGAAATGATAGCTGATTACTTCCTTAACTGGGAGAACGAAAGAGACATCCAAGTCCAGGAAGGAAAGAGAGCCCCCAAACAAGATGATCTCAAAGAGTTCCAAACCAAGACACATAATAATTAAAATAGTAAAAAATGAAAGAGAGACTCTAAAAAGCAACAACAGAAAAGAAAGGGAATACTCATAAGACCATCAGCTGATTTTTCAGCAGAAATATAGTGCATGATATACTCACAGTGCTGAAAGAAAAAAAATATACAACCAAGAATACTTTACCTGGCAAGACTGTCATTCAGAGGTGAAGAAGAAATAAACAGAACTGGAAAGGAACAGAGAAGAACTACAAAAACAATGTGAAAACAATTAACAAAATAGCAGTAAGTTCATAGCTATCAATAAATACTTTAAATTGAAATGGATTAAATCGTCCAATCAAAGACATAGGGTAACTGGATGGATTAACAACAAAAAAAGACCCATCTATTACTGCCTACAAGAGACTCACTTTAAACCTAAAGACACATACAGACTGAAAGTGAAGAGATGGAAAAAAATATTCCATCTAAATGAAAAGAAAGCTGTGGTGGCAATACTTACATCACACAAACTAGATTTTTTTTTTAAAAGATTTTATTTATTTATTTGACAGAGACAGCGAGAGAGGGAACACAAGCAGAGGGAGCAGGAGAAGGAGAAGCAGGCTTCCCACCTAGCAGAGAGCCCAATGAGGGGCTCGATCCCAGGACCCTGGGATCATGACCTGAGCTGAAGGCAGACGCTCAACGACAGCCACCCAGGCGCCCCCACAAACTAGATTTTAAAACAAAGACTGTAGAAAGAGACAAAGAAAGGCATTACATAATGATAAAGGAATCAATCCAACAAGAGGATATGAGAACTGTAAATATGTATGCACCCTACACAGGAGCATCTAAATATATAAAGCAAATATAAACAGAAATTAAGGGAGAAATTGACAGTAATAAATAGTAGTATGGGACTTTAACACCATCCTTACACAGACGGAATGGACAGACCATCTAGACAGAAAATCAATATGGAAAGTGACCCAAATGGTGCATTAGAACAGATGGACTTCACACACACACACACACACACAAACATTGTATACAAAAACAGAACACACATTCTTTTCAAGTACATATGGAACATTCTCCAGGACAGATCACCTGTTATGCCACAAAACAAGTCTCAATAAATGTAAGAAGAATAAATCACATCGAGCATCTTTTCCCATGACAATGGTATGAAAACAGAGATCAATTACAAAATAAAAAAAATTAAAAACTGGAAAAAACGCAAACACATTGAGGCTAAACAACACTGTACTAAACAACCAACAGGTCAACACAGAAATCAAAAAGAAAATGAAAAAATACCTTGAGACAAATGAAAATGGAAACACAATGCTCCCAAACCTCCAGGATGTAGCAAAAGCAGTTCCAAGAGGAAAGTTTATAGAGAAAAAGGGCTACCTCAAGAGAAAAGAAAAATCTCAAAAAATCTAACCTTATACCCAAAGGAATCAGAGAAAGAAAAACAAAAAGTTCATAGAACAAAACACAGACTGGGAGTAGCAATAAATGAAATAAAGATTAAAAACAAAAAACCAGGGTGCCTGGGTGGCTCAGTTGGTTAAGCGACTGCCTTCGGCTCAGGTCATGATCCTGGAGTCCCGGGATCGAGTCTCGCATCGGGCTCCCTGCTCATTGGGGAGTCTGCTTCTCCCTCTGACCCTCCCCCCTCTCATGTGCTCTCTCTCTCTCTCATTCTTTCAAATATATAGATAAAATCTTAAAAAAAAAAAAACACACACACAATACAAAAGATCTATGAAAACAGGATATGTTTCTTTGAAAGGATAAAATTGATAAACTGTAGCTAGACTCATCAAGAAGAGAGAGGACTCGGGCGCCTGGGTAGCTCAGTTGGTTAAGCATCTGCCTTTGGCTCAGGTCATGATCCCAGGGTCCTGGGATCTAGCCCCACGCCGGGCTCCCCACTCAGTGGGGAACCTGCTTCTCCCTCTCCTCCCCACTTATGCTCTCTGTCTCACTCTCTAACTCTCTCTCAAATAAATAAATAAAATCTAAAAAAAAAAAAGAGAGAGAGGACTCAAAATCAGAAATGGAAGAAAAGTCACAACTAACAGTAGAGAAACACAAAGGATTATAAGAGACTACTACAAACAATTATGCCAACAAATTGTGCCATCAAATTGGACAACCTAAAAGAAATGGAAAAATTCCTAGAAACATACAGTCTTCCTAGACTAACTGAAAGAAACAGAAAATCTGAAGAGATAATCATTACTAATAAAATTGAATCAGTAACCAAGAAACTTCCAACAAACAAAAGCCCAGGATTCACAGATGAATTCTACCAAACATTTAAAGAGCTAGTATCTATCCTTCTCAAAGTATTCCAAAAAATTGAAGAGGAAGGAATGCTTCCAAATTCATTCTATGAGACTGGTATTACCCTGACACCAAAGCCAGACAAAGACCCTACAAAAAAAATTGCAGGACAATATCCCTGATGAACACAGACACAGAAAGTTTCAACAAAATACTAGCAAACCAAATTCAACAATACATTAAGAGGATCATAAATCATGACCAAGTGGGATTTATTCCAGGGATGAAAGAATGGTTCAATATCCACAAATCAGTGTGATATACCACATTAACAAAATTCAAGATAAAAATCATATGACCACCTCAATAGATGAAGAAAAAGCCTCTGACAAAGTAACGCCCATTTATGATAAAAATACTCAACAAATTAGGTATAGAAGGAATATACCTCAACATAATAAAGACCATATATGACAAACCACAGCTAACATCATACTCAACCATGAAAAGCTGAAAGCTTTTCCTTTAAGATCGGAAAAAGACAAGGATGCCAACTCTTGCTATCTTTATTCACCAAAGTATTGGAAGTCCTAGCCACAGCAGTCAGACAAAAACAAGAAATAAAAGACATCCAAATTGGTAATAAAGAAGTCAAACTACTACTATTCTGCCATCATGCTGATGACATGACACTATATATAAAAAACTCCAAAGATTCCATCAGAAACTATTAGAATAAGTGAATTCAGTTAAGTTGCAGGATACGAAATTAGTATACAGAAATTTGTACTGTTGTTTCTAAACTGTAAGAACTATCAGAAAGAGAAATTAAGAACACAATTCCATTTACAATTCCATCAAGATACTACCTAAGGATAAATTTAACTAAGGAGGTGAAAGACCTGTACTCTGAGAACTTAAAACAATGAAAGAAATTGAAAATTATACAAATAAATGTAAAGATAAACCACATTCAGAGAC
This sequence comes from Mirounga angustirostris, assembly GCF_029215605.1. NCBI lineage: Eukaryota > Metazoa > Chordata > Mammalia > Carnivora > Phocidae > Mirounga > Mirounga angustirostris. The sequence goes on from NW_026991711.1 coordinate 169,290,645, forward strand.
TAGAATAATTACTATTTTAAAATGTCCATATTACTCAAAGTAATCTACAAATTCAAGGCAATCCCCATCAAAATACCAATAGCTTTTTCCCACAGAACTGGAACAAATAATCGTAAAATTTGTATGGAAAGACAAAAATCCCAAATAGCCAAAGCAATCATGAGAAAGAAGAACAAAGTTTAGAGGTATCATGTGTGCAGATATCCAATGATACTACAAAGCTGTAGTAATCAAAACAGTACGGTAGTGACACAAAAAACACACATATAAAACAATGGAATAGAATAGAGGGCCCAAACCACACTTATATAACCAATTAATCTTTGACAAAGTAAACAAGAACATACAATATAGAAAAAAATAGTCAATAAATGGTACTGGGGAAACTGAATAGGTACATGCAAAAGAATGACATACTTTCTTATACCATATACAAAAGTAAACTCAAAATAGATTAAAGACCTACATGTAAAATCTTAAATCATAAAACATCTAAAAGAAAACACAGAATAAACTCTTGGACACTGGTCTTAGCAATGTTATTTTTGGATCTATTTCTCAGGCAAGAACAACAAAAGCATAAATAAATAAGTGGGAGTACATCAAACTAAAAAGTTTTGGCACAACAAAGAAAAAACTATCAAAAAATGAAAAGGAAATCTACTGAATGGGAGAAAATATTTGCAAATGATAGATCTGATAAAGGATTAATATCCAAAACATATAAAGAACTCATACAACTCAACACCAAAAAACCAAAAAAACCAAACACCAAAAAACCAAATAACCCCAAATAATCTTTTAAAAAATGGTCAGAGGACCCAAACAGACATTTTTTCCAAAGAACAGATGGCCAACAGACACATGAAAAGCTGTTCATTAATAATCATCAGGGAAATGCAAATCAAAATCAAAATGAGATATATCACCTCACACCAAGTAGATGGCTGATATAAAAAAGCCAATATATAACAAGTGTTGGCCAGGATGTGGAGAAAAGGGAACCCTCATGCACTGCTGGGGTGGGACTGTAAATTGGTGTAGGAACTGTGAAAAACAGTACAGAAGTTTGTAAAAAATTAAAAATAGAAATACTACATAATCCAGCAATTCCACTCCTATTTATCCAAAGCAAATGAAAACACTAAACTGAAAAGATAAGCACCTGCTTGGTTCATTACATCATTATTTACAATAGTGAAGATATAGAAGTAACCTAAGCATACATCAATAGGTAAATAGATAAAGATGTTGTGTACACACACACACGAATATCACTCAGCCATAAAAAGGACCAAAATCTTGCCATTTGCAACAACATGGATGGACCCAGACAGTACTATGCTAAGTGAAATTAAGTCAGACAGAGGAAAACAAATACCGTATGATTTCACTTACATGTGGAATCTATAAAAACAAAACAAATGAACATTAAAACAGAAACAGACCCATAAATACAGAGAACAAACTGGTGGTGGTTGCCAGGGAGGGGCAGGGCAGGGAGGGTAGAGAATGAGTGAAACAGTTGAAGAGTATTAAGAGATAGAAACTTTTAGTCATAAAATAAATAAGTCATGAGGATCTGAAGTATAGCATGGGAAATATAGTCAATAATATTATAATAACTTTGCATGGTGACAGATGATAACTAGACTTATTGTGGTGATCATTTTGTAATGTATGTAAATGTCAAATCATTATGTTGTACACCTGAAACAAATTAATACTGCATGTCAACTGTATCTCAGTAAAAATTAATTAATTAATTGGAAAAAATTCCAACTGTCTTTTTGGCAGAACTGAAAAAGCCAATCTTCAAATTCATACGGAAATGCAAGGGCTCCTGAATAGCAAAACAATACTGAAAAAAAAAAAAAAAAGGAATGAAGTTACAGGACTCACATTTCTTAATTTCAAAACTTAGTATAAATCTACATTAATCAAAATATTATGGTACTGGTATATAGACATATAGACCAACAGAACAGAATTGAGAGTCTATAACTAAATCCATACCTTGATGGCCAATTGATTTTCAACAGGGATGTCAGGACCATTCGATGGAAGAAAAAATAGTTTCATTAACAAAGGGTACTGGGACAACTGGGGATCCACAATTAGGAAGCAAAAGAATGAAGCTGGACTCCTATCTAACACCATGTACAAAATTTAACTCAAAATGGATCAATGACCTAAATATAAGAGCTTAAAACCATAAATATTTAAAAGAACACACAGGGGTAAATCTTTATTTACCTTGGGCTAGGCAATGGAGTCTTAGACATTACAAAAAAAAGCATGAAAAACAAAATAAACAATACATAAATTGGACTTCATTAAAATTAAAAACTGTGCATCAAAAGACAATATCAATAAAAAAAAAGAACCTACAAATGGGAGAAAATAAGGGAGAATATATCAGATCATATATTTGATAAGAGTCTAGTATCCAGAATATATAAAGGACTCTTAAATCTCAACAACAAAAAGACAACACAATTAAAACATGGGCGAAGAACAGAGTTTTCACCAAGGAAGATATACAATTGGCCAACAAGCACATGAAAATATGCTCAGCATCACTGATCATTAAGGAAATGCAAATCAAAACCACAATGAGGTACCACATCACACTCACTAGGATGTGAAAAAGGGGAGGGGAGGGAGGGGAGAGGTGGGAAGGGGAAAGGTAAGAACAAGCGTTGTTGAGAAATAACAAGATTTAGCAACCTCATATACCGTTGGTGGGAATGTTCAGCGGCTGCAGAAAACAGTTTGGTGTGGTTCCTCAAAAAGTTAAACACAGTCACCATATGACCCTGCAATTCCACTATTAGGTATATCCCTCCAAAATTGAAAACAGTTATTCAAAGAAGTACATGTACATACATGTTCATAACAGCACTATCCATATTAGCCAAAAGGTGGAAACAACCAATGTCCATCAAGGGATGAAATGATTAACAAATTGTGGTGTATACATACATGAAATATTATTCAGCCATAAAAGAATGAAGTACCAATTCTACAATCTGGATGAGACTCAAAAACATTATGCTAAGAGAAAAAAGACAAAAGATCACATGTTGTGTGACTACATTTATAGGAAATATTCAGAATAGATAAATCCATCAAGAGAGATTGGTGGTTGCCAGAGCCTAGGGATTTGGGATAATGGTGAGAAACTGGTTAATGAATAGGAGGTTTTAGTTTGGAGGGATGAAATTTTTTGGAACTAGACAGAGATGGTGGTAGCACAACATTGTATATGTACTAAATGCCACTGAATTGTTCACTTCAAAATGGTTAATTGTAATGTGAATTTCACCTTGATAAATTATTTTTTAATGCAAACTGATAGGTGATATGAAATAATGAGTTACACCATTGCTTGCAAAAGGAAACACTATAAATAACCCAAACGTTCAGCAACAGCAGACTGGCTAAATACGTTACAGTAAATACATACACTGAAATACCATAAAAAAGAATAAGGAAGCTCTATACAAACTGATGTGAAAAGGTCTCTAAGATTTACCGTTTACTAGGGGGAAAAAGGAAGGTACAGAACAGTTAAAATAATGTAGTTCTATTTCTATTAAAATGTGGGGGCAAATTATACACTATATATTCACCTACATATGTATACAAATAGATGGAAAGATGCAGTAGAAGCTAGTAACACTGGTTACCTTGTTGGAAGGTAGGTAGGTATAAGCAGAATAGGCAGGGTGGGAGACTTCAATTTATACCTTTTCAAATTTTTCATCTTGAATCATATGTATTAATTAAAGTTACTTTTTTGAAAGTATCTAGCAAGTTTTAAGCTTTTAAAATGATTAAATATAATACAAAATTATCTAAAACGTAAATGTAAATGTATTAAGTAATTATAAAGTCATCACATGTAATTCTTAAACAGATCAAGCAATACAATACTGCCTGCACTCCAAAGGTATTAATGTAAACCCCTTTTTTTCACCAGAGGTAGCCACTATCTTAATTTATAATCTACTCACTTCTTTTTCTTTATACTTTTACTTTTTTTATGCAACCTTAAACAGTATGGATTTAATTTTTACCTGCTTTTAACTTAATGTAAATGGAATTCATCCATGTTGTTACATTTTTCTGAATACAGTGATACACAATTTCATTATATGAATATATCAAAGTTATTCATCAAGTCTATTATTATTGATGGACCACTGGACTGTTTACAGTTTGTAGCTATCACAAATAGAGCTACTCTGAATACTACTATACATGTCCTGTTGATGCACAAAATCATACACTGTTCTCAGATATCTCTCTAGAAGTGTAATCTTAAATTACAAGTATGTTTATATTCAACTTAACTAGAAAATACCAAATTTTTTATCAAAGTGCTTGTACCACTTATTCTCCCATCAGGATGAAGAGTTTCCATTGTTCTATATCCATACCAATACTTGATATTATTTTATTTAAAAAATGTTCCCAATCTAGTGGGTATAAAGTAGTATCTCATTGTGTTAATCTTCATTTTTTTTCAAATTATCAGTGAAGTGGCTGCTTTTTTATATTTGTTAAATGGATAGAATCTCTTTTATGAAGTGGTATGTTCAACTCTTTTGCGCATTCTTAACTGGTTGACAATTTTTTCTTTTAGTAATTCTTCATATTCTTACTACGAGTTCTATGTTGGTTGTATGTGTGGCAAATATCTTCTCCCATAAAGGTTGCTTGTATTTTACTCTGACTTTTCAATAGAAATTCTTCATTTAATGTAGCTAATTTTGCAATTTAATGGCCTATTAGGACATTTTCCTACTTTGACATCATCATATACTCTCTAGTAACTTCTAAAATGTCTTTTAATGTTTCCTTTTAGATTTTTTTATTTTTACTTTTTTAGAGAGAGAGAGAGTATTTGAGTAGGGTGGAGGGCGAGGGAGAGGAAAAGAGAGAGAATCTTAAGTAGGCTCCATGCCCACTGTGGAGCCCAACACACGCGGGGCTCGCTCTCACAACCCTCAAATCACGACCTGACCTGAAATCAAGAGTTGGACACTTAACTGACTGAGCCACTCAGGTGCCCTAAGAAGGATTCCTTTTATATTTAATTTTATAATCCACCTCTAGATGATTATTGTATACAGTAAGGGACAGAAACCCAACTGCATTTTTCCCATATGAATAACCAATTTTCCCAGCAACATTAACTTAAAAGATTACTCTTTCCTCACTGCTCTCCAGTACTACCTATCTTAAATCAAGTGCCCATATACAGTGACTCTGTCTCTGAGCTCTCTACTATTTCATTGTTTATTTGTCTAGCCCTGTACTCCTGTATACCAAAGTATATACCAAAGTCTTAATTCCCATAGCTTTCAAATACTGTTTGGTGTCTGGTAGAACAAGTCCTCTAGCTGTGTTCTTTGAGAGTGTCATTATTTATTCTTGACCTGTGTGTTGCCATAATGAATCTGTTAAGTTTCAAAACAAGCGAAAACAAAAAGCAAAAACCAAACATTTAAACCACCTTTTGAGATTTTGATAGGCCCTGTATTAAAGCTATGAGTCAATGTGAAAAGAATGGACTTCTTTGCAATAAGGTAGTGTTCCTATTTATGAATATATTTTACCATTTATTTAGATGTTCTTGAATATCTCTCAGTAAAGTTCCATAAATTTTTCTGTAATGGGTCTGTACATCTCTGGCTAGATATATTACAAAGTGTTTGATAATTTTTTGTACTGCTATAAATGATATCTTTAAAAATTAATTTTACTTTTTGCTGGAAAATAATTTTATAAACTGATTATTAATTCAAATAATTCATCTTTTGGATTTTCTATTAACCATCTACAAATGACCATTTTAATTCTTCGATTCTGAATGTTATATCTTTCAACTGTATTGTTCAACTGTACTGGATGTTCTTTGTGGTAAAAGGCAGAATACAAGTGGCAACAGCAAGCACCCTGTGTCTTTCTCAATCTCAAAGGCAAACCCTTCAGTGTTCACCATTACGTGTTTAATATATACTTTTGTAGATAACTTTTTAAAAATCAGATAAAGAGGGCGCCTGGGTGGCTCAGTTGGTTAAGCGACTGCCTTCGACTCAGGTCATGATCCTGGAGTCCCGGGATCGAGTCTCGCATCGGGCTCCCTGCTCAGCAGGGAGTCTGCTTCTCCCTCTGACCCTCCCCCCTCTCAACGCTCTCTCTATCTCATTCTCTCTCTCAAATAAATAAATAAAATCTTTTAATAAATAAATAAATTAATTAATTAATTAAAAATCAGATAAAGAATGTAACTTCAGGGGGGCACCTGGGTAGCTCAGTTGGTTAAGTGTCCGACTCTTGATTTCAGTGTGGGTTACAATATCAGGGTTGTACGGTTGTGGATCAAGCCCCACATCAGGCTCTGCACACAGTGGGGAATCTGCCTGGATTCTCTCTCTCCCTCTGCCCTGCCCCACCCTTGCCCGATCCCCACTGTCTCCCTCTCTTAAAAAAATGTAATTTGGGGGGCGCATCTGGCTGGCTCAGTTGGTAGAGCATGTGACTCTTTACATCAGGGTTACAAGTTTGAGCACAACATTGGGTGTAAAGATTAAACATTTTTTTTTAATTTTAAAAAAGGAATATAAAATTTAGAAAATATTTTTTAAAAAGTAACTTTCTGGGGCACCTGGGCGGCTCAGTCTTTAAGCGTCTGCCTTTGGCTCTGGTCATGGTCCCAGGGTCCTGGGATCAGCCCCACATTGGGCTCCCTGCTCGGCGGTAAACCTGCTTCTCCCTCACCCACTCCCCCTGTTTGTGTTCCCTCTCTCACCGTGTCTCTCTCTGTCAAATAAATAAAAACCTTCAAAAAAGTTTAAAGAAAAAAAAGTAATTTTCTATTCCAGAGTTTTTATCATGAAAATACAAGTAATTTTATCAAATCTTGTTTTTTGTACTACTTAAATCAAATGATTTCTTTTACCTAACTCTACTTTTACCTCAGCAATAAACTAATTTACTTCCTAATCATAAACCAATCATGCATTCCTGGTATGAAGCCAACTTTGTCAAGATGTCATTTTTTTTTTTTAATATATTGCTGGGTTTTATATATTGCTGAGTTGTTAGGATTTGGTTTAGAATTCCCACATCTCTGTTCAGAACACAGATCAGCCTAAAATTTTCCTTTTCTTACTAAAATTTTCCTTTTCTTACTGTCCTTGTTAGTTGTATATATAAAGAGTACACTAAACTCAATTTCTTTTCTCTGAGTTTGCATAAGTTTGGAACTATATTTTCCTTGATTATTCAGTAGCATTTGATGTTTAGTGAAGTCATCTTAATCTCAAGTTTTCTTGTGAGAACAATTTTAATTATGGATTCAACTTCTTTAAAGGTTATGAACTATTCAGGCTGTTTCTTTATTTGCCTTTGATATGCTATATATTTTTAAGGGCTTTATGAATTTCATATTATTTTTCAAATTTAAGGACATAAAGTTACCCTTTTTTTCTCTATTGTTATTTTTATAAAGATGTGTATTTTTATCAGGACACACTGCCACTCTGTATATAACTGAGAATTCTATTTTTAAGGAAGAAAGGTAAACTTGACATTGCATAAGCAAGAAGCTAGGAGGTATATACAGAACTCAGTAAGAACCATCTTGACTGATAAAGCTTGAAAATGACCAGCTCTAAGGTCTATCAGCAATAGTACTGATATAACTGGTAAAGCACAGTAGCATTAGCAGTAGAATCATAGCAGAATACCTAAAAGTCAAATTAAAGTCTTTCTTAAAAACAGTAGAAAACTTTAGAAAACTTGTGTATCTTTTTCTTCTGAAGATATTCTGTTAAAACGTCACAACTCTGTATTACTAAAACTCTAGGTAAATTATCTAAAAATAAGATAATTTAAATATTTTAATCTTTCTAAGGACTCAGTTGTGGTCATGAAAAGGAGAGGATATTTTTGATTTCAAAGAAATCTGCAGGAGGACTGGTTACACATCTGTATTATTCATTTACATAGCCCTTCTAGAGAAAAGGCAAGAAGAGAGTAATAAAGCAGCCTAGGAATAAGAATGTGTGTTGTGGGTCCAAAAAAAAAAAAAAAAACTTTTAATGATATAATGAACAAAAGGTTACATTCTTTAGAAAGAAATGTTTTAAGTGCTTAAAAAAAAAAATCAGCAAACTTAAATGTTGAGGTTCTTTTGCCAAAAATTTTACGAAAGTGAACAAAGCCACTGTAAGAGTTAACATTTTAACAGATGTTTTTAGGTAAGTGTAATTAAGCGGTGTGCAAACTAGCACCGGCTCAGTTTTCCTAATATTTTTAAGAAACTGAAGATATATTATTTCCATTTGCTAAGCAATTCCTGAATTCCTTATGCAAGTGATCTATAAACAAAAAAGCACTGCATATATTTATTAATTACCTTCTTTTTAAAAATATTACCTTCTAACTGATCTACCTTCTAAGTGATATAGAAAGTGTATCAGTCATTGGAATATGCTAATGTTGATATAATGACACTTTAACACAGAAATGGCAAATAATATAGCTTGTCTGCTACCATTCTTCCCCTCATTTGTGGCAAACATTGAAAATTAGCCATAGTATTCCCTTCCCAAGCCCAGACATCAAACTCTCTCAAACAGCACTTCAGACAGCCAACAGCCACTACCAATCAATTGCAGTAGGCAGGAGAGAGATGGAAAATATTTGCCTTTCTTCAGTGGCTTGAAAGAATACATACACCACAGGGCGCCTGGGTGGCTCAGTTGGTTGGGCAACTGCCTTCGGCCCAGGTCATGATCCTGGAGTCCCGGGATCGAGTCCTGCATCGGGCTCCCTGCTCGGCAGGGAGTCTGCTTCTCCCTCTGACCCTCCACCCTCTCACGCTGTCTCTCTGTCATTCTCTCTCTCTCAATAAATAAATAAAAATCTTTAAAAAAAAAAAAAAAAAGAATACATACACCACATAAAGAAGAATGAGCTATAAAGAAAAAACATATAATCAAGGACCATACAAGTTTAAAGCAAATAAATGACTTCAGGTTTGCTTATTTGTGTTGTGAAAGATAGGTTTCACTCATCCACTTCACGATGGAGTTTATGGAATTATGAATCAGATGACATTAAGTTGAGGGCCAGATATACTAATTAAAAAATATAGTATATGATACATATATATATTATATATATATATTACTATATGACTTGGCATTTTACAAAATGGACTCAGCAATACCATAATTTGTTGTGCCAAATTTTTCTTTTATCATATCAAATCAATTAAGAATAGCCACTGCTCCTTTGAAATGTTTTTTTATATCTGTTACATTCCATTCTTTACAACCTTACATCTGGACTAGGATAACAGCCTCTTAACTGATCTCTGTTTATCCAATCCCTTCCCAGAGTAAACTGTCTTGTTCAAAGGCACCAAGTCAATCTTTCAAAAATAATACTTTAATCATTTTACTTCCCCACTCTACAATCATCACTGATTCCTCAGTTGTCATGATCATTTGAATCATCGTCATCATCATTCACATTTGATGAGGACTTACATGCCAGGCACTGAGCTAAGTACCTTTCAATGTGTTATCTTATTTAATATCAACACAACTATATAAGGTAACCCAATTTTTTCCCCTTCACTGTTTGATCCATCTGATGACTTAATCTGAGGTTACTCACTGCCCCAAGGCAGACCTCCAGTGGAAGACTGCTTAATGGTCACAAATTCCTCCCATTCCTCCTAAAGGTGAAGTCTGCAATTCTCTCCTAAAGGTGAAGTCTATACCTCCTTGAATCTGGGCTGGCCATGTGACTTTCTTTGCTCCACCATAGAATGCAGTGGAGATGTTATTGAGACCTAGGGCCTAGGCCTCAAGAGACTTCCCAACTTCCTCTTTGTCATCTTGGAACACTGAACTCAAGTGCCATGTAAGGAAGCCATCTAGCTAGTGCAGAGGGAAAGGCCACAGAAGAACTGAACCTCCTCAGGCAACAGCCAGCACTACCTGCCAGATGAGTAAGTGAGGCTAGTTTCTTCCAGCTCAACTGACCCTCCAGCTAAATGTAGCCACATGAAAGCAGCCCTACGTTTATGGGTAAAGAAAATGAGGCAGTGACTGACTTACACAATACTACACACTATTATTAAGAAGTAGAACTAAGATTTCAATCCAAACAATACGTCTTCCAGAACCCATACATGAAACTACTAAACGTGTTGCTTCCCCATAGGAAATAATTTTTAGGCTCTTTAGAATTTGATACCTTCCAGATGTATCTACAATTACATAAAGCCTATTTTCTCAAAGAAATAATGGCGTACATTCTATGTATCTCTGAGTCAACCCATAAAAGTCCCCAGGGCACAGAACTATTGCAGCAAAGTGAGAAAATCCTCAACCAATATACTTCTACTGTGTAGAGTAAATGCTCCAACATGTGGAGCTGAAGTCAGTGTGGCACAGAAGAGTTGACCTCCCAGTAGAATAAGAATACATTCAGGCCCTTAAGACATCTCCCCTTCTCCATTTAATCAGATACCTCCTGTATCATGAAATTAATTTATTTTCTATTTCAAAGTCATTTTTGTTACCCGAATTCAGATTTTTCTTCTCCCTGCCCTTAATGTAGAAGAGAATATTATATCTTAATTTGCCTAAATTTATCTCTTGTGTTGCAATTTAATTTGGAAATGTGTGCCTTGCTGCCCCAATAGGAATTTAAATTTCTATAACACCATGTCTTTATTTTCCTTTAAAATTCTTAAATTATTTGCTCACAAAAAGAGCCTGCACACACATTAAAGTTTATAAACCTAATCATTCCACATTTTAAAAAGTAAATGAAAACCTGAAAATGGAATTATTATATATACCTTAACTTATATAACTTAATTATTTTATTAAACCAACTATCTTATGATTTGATAATCTATAAAATCACAAAGATGAGAATTGACTATCAAATACCAAGAAACACTACTTGTACAAATTTGCCTTGAAAGATACATTAAAGAACACAGAAGAACAGAATTTGTAATAGGAATAGTTCTAAGGGGTTAATATCCAAAATATATATATATAAAAAAAAAAACCATACAACTCAACACCAAAATAACAAAAATATGATTTTAAAAATGAACATAGGAACACCATAGATGATCTAGATAGTATAATGCTAAGCAAAATAAGCCAGAGAAAGAAAAATACCATACGATTTTGTTCATGTGGAATTTAAGAAACAAAACAAAACAAAAATTAAGAGACAAACCATAAAACAGACTCTTAACTATAGAGAACAAACAGATGGTCACCAGAGGGGAGGCAGGTGGGGGATGGGTGAAATAGGTTAAGGGGATTAAGAGTACACCTGTGATGAGCACTGAGTAATATATGGGGCTGCTGAATCACTATACTGTACACCTGAAACTAATATAACACTGTATGTTAACTACACTGGAATTAAAAACATTTTAAAAAATGAACATAGGACCTGAATAGACATTTTTCCAAAGAAGACACACAGATGGCCAACAGATACATGAAAAGATATTCAAGATCAATCAGAGAAATGCAAATCAAAACCAAAATGAGTTATCACCTCGTATCAATTAGAATGGCTAGTATAAAAAAGACAATACATAACAAGTGTTGGCCAGAATGTGGAGAAGGGAACCCGCATGCACTGTTGGTGGGAATGTAAACTGTTGCAGCTGCTATGAAAAACAGTATGGAGGTTTCTCAAAAAATTAAAAATAGAAATACCATACAACCGAGTAGTTCCACTTCCCTAGTATTCAGCTGAAGAAAACAAAAACACTAATTCAAGAAGATATATGCATCCCTATGTTTACTGCAGCATTATTTACAATACCCAAAATGTGGAAGCTACCTAAGTGTCTATTGATAGGCAAATGGATAAAGATAAGGTATGTATATGTATATGGAATATTACTCAGCCAGAAAAATATAATGGAATCTTGCCATTTGCAACAACATGGATGAATCTAAAGGGTATCATGCTAAGTGAATTAAGTCAGTCAGAGACACATACCATATGATTTCACTTATATGTAGAATTTAAAAAACAAATGAACAAGAAAAAACAAAAATGACTCATAAATACAGAGAACAAACTAATGGTTGCCAGAGGGGAAGGGAGTGAGGAGAATGAGCAAAATAGGTGAAGGGATGAGTGGATGGATAGATAGACAGACAGATAGATGAATAGGATAGGATAGGAAAGGAATAGTTCTTCCTTATTCATAAGGGTTATAATATTTATTCTTAATTATAAATTTTACCTCAATTTGTAAACATGTTAGGCCTAATTATTGGGGTGCCTGGGTAGCTCCGCTGGTTAAGCATCTGGCTCCTGATTTTGGCTCAGGTCATGATCTCAGGGCCATGAGATCGAGCCCTGCGACAGGCTCCAAGGTCAGCGGGGAATCTGCTTGAGATTCTCTCTCACAGTGCCTCCCCCTGCTCACAGGCTCTCTCTCTCAAATAAATAAATCATTAAAAAAATAGATTAGAATAGAATAATTTTTATGATTAGCATCCTATATACACTATTTGTGCCCAATTTCCCACAACATGTTTCTATAAAAAACTGTATCCAGAATTTTAACCTTGGATGCCAGAAGCCTCTGTGTCCTTCTGTCCCAGTGGGATAAAGAATTCCCCTGCCAGGAGTTAATCAGGGTGGCTCCTGTTAACCTAAGGCTGAGACACTAACAGGTTAGGGCCTGAGGTTGCATGGTGATTGATACTCTTATCAAGAAGAAGCTGAAGAAGCATATTATGGCCAAATAAACATTTTTTTCTTTAATTCTTAATTGAAAATGAAATTGTACTTTAAAGAAAGCTTGTGGCCACATTTACATTTTAAGATTTATACTAGAATATTATTCTGGAAAACATATCCATATCTTATCAATGCCTGCCAATGCATTTTCCTGGATCTGAAGATATTTCTATACTTTGGGTAGATCAAGCAATATTATATCAAGCATAAAAAGGCACAGATTCTCCAAGAATAAACTAAAGTGTTATAGTAATGAGTAAGATTAGACAGCAAAATATGTGATTCAGCTAGAAGAATAAGAAAGCCAAAAAAATTAAAATAGCTTTAGAAACTACATGGATTTTAACAATTGTTGCTATGGGCCGAGATTTCATAGAAAGGAGGAGCTTTGCTGAAACTCATACAAGAAGGAGTGTTAAGATTCAGCATTAACATTTAAAAGAAAACTACAAAGTTGTACTTCCATTTATTTAAGTAGTGCTAAATATGTTTATCTTTTCATTCCACGTGGCACTTCAGTTTCCCCATATAAGATGGGGTATATTAAATAAGAAATAAATTTATGTTTTAAGTTAAAACAATGCCTTGCACATAATTCTTTAATAAATATTAGCTATGATTATTTGACATTCTCATAGAGATGGGTATTGTGAAAAGGGCAAAATCAAGAAAAATGCATACTCGTTTATGCTTTTTATTAATTTTGCCCAGCAAAGGGATCATAACCTCTGCAAATAAGAATTCTAAATAATCATTCCAATCTTTATACCTTTCTTTCTTTCATCTTTATTGCTCCGGCAGAACAAGCAGTGTAACAGTTGCTTGTGGAAATGTGGAGGAGAAAAAGGGTACATAATGAACTCACAGAACTGGCTAAGGAAGTTTTTAGGCAGAGCATGCTCGAAGTACCAACTAGTTTCATTTAACTGCCTATGATAAATTATGGATGGAATAGGATGAGATCAAAGTAGAGCTGTTAAATTTTCAAACAGAATTTAGAGGAAATACAGAACCAAGACTTGCTGGTTCAAAAAATAAGATTGTTTCCCATTTCTGGCCACTCCAGAGAGCAAAAGGTTCACACAGTAAGAAATGATATCAACGCACAGACCAAATCCAGGGAATTGCCAGTAAAACTGGCTTCAGTATTAAGATCTCACGGGTAGGACTGCAAGACCCTTTGTTAAAACCTTAGAAAGGTTTGAGGCATGGTGATAAATCCTGGCATCGATCAAGAATTCTATCTAAGAATTTCTAAGGTTTTATTTTTAAGTAATCTCTATACCCATGTTAACATGGGGCTCAAACTTACAACTTGGAGATCAAGAGTCACATGTTCTACCAACTGAGCCAGCCAGGTGCTCTGAGGTTTCTAAAAATCTTAAAGGAGAGTTTCAATGATCTTCTCTGCTAGACAAAAGTGCTTCTAAGTATCTTAGGCATACCGTCCCACTGCACCCTCCACACAAAGTCGAAAATTGAGAAGGACCTGTCTTGAAGGGATCTGTAGATATGACTTCTGTTCAGTGGAGTTTATTTTAATGTGATACAAAAGAAGTCTACAAAGTTTTAATGACTGGAACTTGGACTAAGAAATAGTTCAAAATTAAAAGGACTTTGGGCCTTCAGCCTTTTTCAGTTAGGAAGCATGCTGAGAAAACTGAAACACGCAAAAAGGGGATCTTTTTAATGGAAAAGAAAAGATGACAGAATATAGCCAAGAGCTCAGAGGGCAGACATAACAGCTACAAAAACCACTTCCAGAGAAACAGACCCACATCAACAAACCTGTAACATGTGCCTAACTATGTATTTCAGAACTGCTATCTTCCTCCCATTTCCCCATCTGAGCAGTGTCTATTCTGATTATCCCTATCTCACTATGTTACATTGGGTATGTGTAAAGGAAGGAATTTAATTACATTAGTTTACAAGTCACAGTCTTTCAATCCAGGGGAACCATATTTGAGGATCTATACCCAAAGAACCATATGTGAAGGACCTACACCTTAAAAGTCTCATTTTAGGGGTGCCTGGCTGGCTCAGTCAGTAGAGAATGTGACTCTTGATCTTGGGGTCATGAGTTCAAGCCCCACATTAGGGATAGAGTTTACTTTTAAAAAATTTTTTAAATAAAAAAAAAAAAAGAAAGAAAAAGTCTCATTTCAGATACCTGGGCATGATTTAATATGATAAAATTCAAGACGTTAAGCCTGAGTTTAATGAGGTAATGGTATGAGACACAGAGGACTTTAGGGAAGAGATTAAGTATTTTTTACATATGAGAGGTCAATAAATGGGAACAAGAGAATGGACTGTGGTAGTTAGCCTCCAATGATGGCTTCCAATGAACCACGTCTCCCTCCCAGTATTCTTGCCCTTGAATAGTTGCTCCCATATTAAATCCCATACTGATTCACTTTACCCAATAAAATTGAACAGAAAAGCTCTATACTGCTTCAAGGCCTAAGTCTTAAGAAGGACGGGCAGCTTTCATATTTGCATTTTTGAGAGCCTGGGCCACCATGTAAAACTACTCTGCTAAAGAAACCATGTGAAAAGACCACATGAAAAGGCCTGAGACTACATAAAGAGAAAAAGAAGCCCAGGTCACCAGTCCATTCAAGCCTCCAAATGACTACAACCCCAGTCACCATCTTATTGCAACTGTATGAGACCTTAGGTTAAACTGAAGGAAGAACCACTCAGGCAATTGACAGAATCGTGAAAGATAATTGTTTTAAACAACTAAATTTTGGAATGGTTTATTATACAACGGTAGATGATGAAAATAAAAAGAATGGGGTAACGCTGAATGTGTAGCATGGGCTACATTCCTACTTCTATGGTGAAGAAAATACATAACATGATGAATTTTCACATATGTATATACCTGGTAACCACCACCACCACTAATATGAAGCAGTTCCAACAACCCAGAAACCTTGGTTACGTCCTTTGCTGATCAATCCCCACCCCCTGAATTGAAGTCACCACAACTGTAATTTGTATAAACACCAGTAAGTTTTGTCTGTATTTATCACAGACTATGTACTCTTTCCTTTCACTCAACATGTCTAGGAGATATATCTATATTTTTTTATCAGTAGTCCATCCTTTTTATTGCTGTATGTATACATACCACAATTCTCCTGGTGATGGACATTTTTTTTTTTTTTTAAGATTTTATTTATTTGAGAGAGAGCATGAACAGGGGGAGGGGCAGAGGGAGAAGGTGAAGCAGACTCCTCACTGTGCAGGGAGCCTGATACAGGGTTCAATCCCAGGACCCTGGGATCATGACCTGAGCCGAAAGGCAGATGCTTAACCAACTGAGCCACTCAGGTGCCCGAGGTGATGGATATTTAGATTGCTTTCTGTTTGGGGCTAATAATGAGTAAAGTGGTTATGACGATTCTTATACAAGTCTTTTTGTGTACATATGTATTCATTTCTCCTGGGAAAGTTCCTAACAGTGGAATTTCTAAGTTAGAAGGGCAGATGCATGTAGTGGTATCTTGTAATTTTAATTGCATTCCCTTGATGAGTAATGATTTTAAACACATTTTCACAGGCTTATTGGCCATACTATCCTCTTTTAAGAAAGATTTGTTCAACTTTTATGCCAATGCTTTTTATTTAAAAATTCTTGTGGTAAAATACACATAGAATTTATTATTTGAACTATTTTAAAGTGTACAACTGTTTATTTTTAATTGGGCTGTTTGTCTTTTTCTTGTTTTTTAGGCATTTAAAATGTATACATATATATTCAAGATACAAAATCTTTATTGGATATATCCATTGTAAATGTCTTCAGTGTACATTTTGACTTTGTTAATGCTGCCTTTAATATAAATAAGTTAATAATTTTAACAAAGCCCAAATTAATAATTATTTCTTTTAGTGCTGTGTCCTGTTTAAGAATGACTATTGCAGGGCACCTGGGTGAATCAGGTGGTTAAGTGACCAAGCCTAGATTTTGTCTGAGGTCATGATCTCACAGTCATGGGATCGAGCCCTGCCTGCATCAGGCTCCACGCTCAGCGGGGAGTCTGCCTGAGATTATCCCTCTCCCTCTGCCCCTCTCCCATGCTCTAAAATAAATAAATCTTGAAAAAAATAAATGACTATCCCAAAAATATAAAGATATTCTCCTATGTGTTCTTCTAGCTTTATTGTTTCCCTTTCGTATTAGGTCTATGATTCACCTTCCATTTTTGTGAAGGTCAGTACATATTTGTAGCTGAGTAGTTAGCTCTCCTAGTCCATTTCCTGCCTGTAAAATTTTGGCTATCCAACAACTTTCTTTCATTTCATCCAGTCTCTGCCCCTTTTAGTCTAAGCTGGTACTGTTTCTGTTAATATAAGATTCTCAAAAGCCTTGTGGCTTTTATCAGGAGGATAAGATTCTCAAAAGCCTTGTGGATATATATCAAGAGGATCCATGTCATTAGACAAGAGGGTTCCCCCCAGGCCTCTTCTGGATAACCCTATTATTCTTTGAATTCTACTAATATGGTTGATTGGATCTCTGCCTCACATGCCTAATCTCTCCAGCAAAAGTTTGTCCAGCCACACCCTTGGATTCTCTCCAGCGTACGCTATATGGTTTTTGTTTGGTTTTGGCAACAGGATTAAAAATTTCCAAATTATCAAGGTATGTTTCCTTTTGGGTTAACAATTACTTCCCCAATTTATCTATATCCTCTAATATTTTACTATAAAGAGAAACTACACTGTAAATTCCAAACTTTGATAATTTCCTCAGCTAAATATTTAAGAATTCAATGCTTGAAGTTTTATTTTCCATTCAACAGAATATTTTCAGCCAAGTTTTCTAGAACCTTATAACAAGGATCATCTTTCTTCCAGTTTCTAATATTGCCTTCTAAAATCTTATCAAAAGTAACTTTAATGCTCACATTTCTAGAAACATTCTGTTCATGACAATGTATGTATTCTCTAAGATGACAGCATCTTTGGGGCACCTGGGTGGCTCAGTCGTTAAGCGTCTGCCTTCGGCTCAGGTCATGATCCCAGGGTCCTGGGATGGAGCCCCGCATCAGGCTCCCTGCTCAGGGGGAAGCCTGCTTCTCCTTCTCCCACCCCCCCAACTTGTGTTCGCTCTCTCGCTGTGTCTCTCTCTGTCAAATAAATAAAAAAAAAAAAAAAAAAAAAAAAATGACAACACCTTTGTCTTCCATCCTTTTCACTTCTTTCTGAACTCTCATCAGAATCTAGGCTCACCTCAAAATTCTTCCAGCCTCTAACACATTACATAATTCCAAAATCACTCCCACAGTTTTATCATTTATTACAGCAGGACCTCAACTCCTGGTAGCAAACTCTGCATTAGGTTCCTAGGGATGTCATAAAAAATTGTGGCTCAAACCACAAAAGTTTATTTCTCATTGTTTTGGAGGCCTGATGTCCAAAACTGAGGTGTTGGCAGGGCTGAGCTTCCTGTGAAGGCTCTATGGGAGAATTGTTCCTTCCCTCTTTCAGCTTCCGGTGGCTCCTGGTGTTCCATGGCTTCTTCTAACATAATTCCAATCTATGCCTCCATCCTCACATAGTCTTCTTCTTTGTGTCTCTATGCCTCCAATTTCTCTACTTCTTTTATAGGCTCATAGGCCTACCTTAAATCCAAAATTATCTTATCTCAAATCTTTAACTCAATTACATCTACAATGACCCTATTTCCAAATAAGGTCAATGTATTAGTTTGCTAGGTCTGCCATCACAAAGTACCACAACCAAGTGGTTTAAACAACAGACTTACTGTTTCATATTCCTGGAGGCTAGAAGTCAGATCAAGGTGTCAGTAAAACTGGTTTCTTTTGAGTACTAAAAGGAAGAACCCGTTCCATGCCTCTCCCCTAGCTGCTATTTTTTTTGCTGCCCATCTTTGACATTCCTTGGTTAATCGAAGAATAACTCTGATCTCAATCTTCATCTTCACATGATGTTCATCCTGTGTATCTATTCCTGAATTCTCCTTTTTACAAGGATATCAGTCACACTGGATTAGGGCCCATCCTAATCACCTCATCTTAACTAATAACATCGGCAACAACCCTATTTCCAAATAAGCTCACATACTGAAATACTAGGAGTTAGCACTTCAACATAGGAATTCTGATGGACACGATTCAATCCGTTAACAGTCACATTCATAGGTACCAGGAGTTAGGGCATGGACATATCTTTTGTGGGAGAGACAGAATTATGCCCACTACAGTTGTGTCTTTTTTTCTTCCAACACTTTGAATATTTCATTCTATTCTCTTTTTGCTTACATGTTTTCTGATGAGAAGTCAGCTGTAGTTCATATACTTATTCTTCTATAGGTCAGATTTTTTTTTTCCTCTGCCTTTCTTCAAGATTTTCTGTCGTTGGTTTTTTGCAGGTTGAACTTGTTATGCATAGGTATTTTACTTTTTGTTGTTTTTTTGGCATTTGTCCTGCTTGATGTCCTCCTGCTTGAGTTTTCTGGATGTGGTTTAGTGCTTGCCATTAACTTTAGAACTTTCTCATGCATTATTACTTCAAATATTTTTTCTGCTCCATTCTTCTACTCATCCTAGTACTCCAATAACGCATCTGATAGACCTTCTGAAAATACCCTCAAATTCTTAGATGTATTGTTTTTTCATTCATTTTTCTCTTTGCATTTCAGTTTGTGAAGTTTTATATTTGCCTTACCCAAGCTTGATTCTTTCGTCAGTCATATTTAGTCTACAGATGAGGCTATGAAAGTTATGCTTCATTTTGGTTGCAATGTTTTTGATTTCTAGCATTTACTTTTGATTCTTAAAAGTTTACATCTCTCAAGAGGTCCAAGATGGTGGAGGAGTAGGAGACCTTAGTTTTGTCTGATCCCAGGAATTCAGCCAGATAGCTATTAAAACATTCTGAACCCCTGCAAACTCAACCAGAGATCTAAGAAAAGAATAGCTGCAACTCTACAAATAGAAAAGAGACCACTTTCTGCAAGGTAGGAGGTGCGGAGAAGTAAATCTGAGGCAACAGATCAAAAGACAAATCATGCGGGGGGCGGAGGGGAACCTCCCTAAGCCAACTACTTGAAAATTATATAGCAGCAGAGCACAAAATCAGAACTTTTAGAAGTTTGCTCTGGCGAGGGACATCACTGCCTAAAAGGTGCTCAGGTGGCAAAGCAGGAGAGAATCCTTGGTAGGACAGTGTGGTCTCAGGATCCTCAGGGTGACAGGAAGACTGGGAGCTCTCGGGCATCAAAATGGGGAAGCTGGCTGCAATTAGTGAGTCCAGGAGTGGACTCTCAGCTCAGGAATGCCATGAACTGTGAAACACGGCATGGTCCAGCAACCGCTCTCTGAGCAGGGGCCCAGCAAGCAGCATAACCACAGGAAGAGAACCCCCACCATCCCGGTGGTGGAGTGTCACCAGTGCACGCCGCAGGAGTCTTCAGGGTTTGGAGATTCAAAACGGGATTGCAGGCCAGCGATAGAAATGCATGGTCACAGGCTGGGTGAGCACAGAGTGTGGACAAAGATCAGGGAGACAGGAGTGACTCAATGCTTTTCACAGAGGGCACACTGAGAAGTGGGGCCCCAAGCTTTCAGCGCCTCGGCTGGAGAATGGGAGGCTGCCATTTTCATTTGTATCTTCTAAAGCAGCACAGAAAGCCTTCAGGGAACAAAAGCCACATAGAGCAATATGGAGCAGATTACTTAACCTGGCCCCTGGCAACAGCAGGGCCATTCCACCCAGGACAAAGACACCGGAGAATCAGCGCAACAGTCCTCTCCCCTAGAAGATCAGCAAGAACATCCAGCTAAGACCAAGTTTACTGATCACACAGAACTGCAAAACTCCAGTGCGAACGGAAAATAGTATATAGAATTCATGGTTTTTTTCCACGATTCCTTAGTCTTAAGATTTAAATTTTTTTTCTCTTTCCTTCTTCAACAAATTTCTTTTTTTATCAACTTTTAAAATTTTTTTTAATTTCTAAATTAAAAATTCTTTAAATTTTTAATTTAATTTAATTTATTAAATTAAAATTAATTTTAATTTAATTTTTAAATTTCATGTTATAGTTACAATCTATCCTTTCATTGTATTATTTTTGTATATACATAAGGTTTTCTTTCTTTACAATTTTGGAACATAGTTTCTTCTAATAAACAGACCAAAATACACACGAAATCTCATGTATTGCTCTGTCCTCTTCACCTGTCTGATCATATTCTTTTTCTTTTTTTTGTCTTTTTAAGTTTTAATCTTTACAGTTAGATTCTAGGCTTTCAATATATTTAACTTTATTTTTGTATAAGTTTTTCTTTCTTTACAATTTTGGGATGTAGTTTCTTCTAACAGACAAAAAAAAAAAAAACACCCAGGATTCAGTGTATTGCTCTGTTCTGTTCACCTGTCTGATTATATATATATTTTTTTTTATTTTAATTTTTTTTGGTTTCAAGTCTCTTCTGATTTGTTTAGTGTATATTGCTCTGGGGTCAGAGTTGCCATTTTAATCTCTTCTCTCATTCATCTATTCTTCTCTGGAAATAATGACAAAATGGAAAAATCACCTCAGAAAAGAGAAGAAGAGGCAGTACTGACTGCCAGGGACCTAATCAGTATGAATAGAAGTAAGACGTAGGAACTAGAATTCAGAATAATGATTGTAAAGATACTAGCTGGGCTGAAAAAAGCATAGAGGACACTAGAGAATCCCTTTCTGGAGAAATAAAAGAACTAAAATCTAATCAAGTCAAGATAAAAAAGGCTACTAAGTAGATGCAATAAAAAATGGAGGCTCTAACTACTAGGATGAATAAGGCAGAAGAATTAGTGATACAGAAGACAAATGATGGAAAATAAAGAAGCTGAGAAAAAGAGACATAAACAACTACTGGATTATGAGGGGAGAATTCAAGAGATAAGTG
Organism: Mirounga angustirostris; assembly: GCF_029215605.1. Lineage (NCBI taxonomy): Eukaryota > Metazoa > Chordata > Mammalia > Carnivora > Phocidae > Mirounga > Mirounga angustirostris. The sequence continues at coordinate 169,312,412 of NW_026991711.1, forward strand.
ATACCATAAAGCAAAATAATATTAGAATAACTGGGATCCTAGAAGAAGAGGAAAGAGAGACAGGGGCAGAAGGTATACTGGAGCAAATTATAGCGGAGACCTTCCCTAATCTGGGGAAGGAAACAGGCATTCAAGTCCAGGAGGATTTTGAGAGAATCCCCCCTCAAAATCAATAAAAATAGGTCAACAACTCAACATATAACAGTGAAAATTGCAAATCTCAGAGACAGAGAAAATCCTGAAAGGAACTCAGGACACGAGGTCCATAACCTACAAGTGTAGAAACATTAGACTGGCAGCAGACCTATCTACAGAGACCTGGCAGGCCAGAAAGGACTGGCATGATATACTGAGGGTGCTAAGTAAGAAAAACATGCAGCAAAGAATACAATACCCAGCAAGGATGTCATTCAAAATAGAACGAGAAATAAAACCTTTCAGGACAAACAGAAACTAAAAGAATATGTGATCACTAAGCCAAACATGCAGGAAATATTAAAGGGGATCCATTAAGCAAAGAGAGCCCAAAAGTCATACACCAGAAAGTAACAGAGACAATATACAGAAACAATGACTTTACAGGTAATACAGTGGCACTAAATTCATAACTTTCAATAGTAACTCTGAATGGGGCGCCTGGGTGGCTCAGTTGGGTTAAGCGACTGCCTTCGGCTCAGGTCATGATCCTGGAGTCCCGGGATCGAGTCCCGCATCGGGCTCCCTGCTCGGCAGGGAGTCTGCTTCTCCCTCTGACCCTCCCCCCCTCATGTGCTCTCTCCCATTCTCTCTCTCAAATAAATAAATAAAATCTTAAAAAAAAAAAAATAGTAACTCTGAATGTAAATGGGCTAAATGCCCCAATCAAAAGACACAGGGTATCAGATTGGATAAAAAAGCAAGAAACATCAATATGCTGTCTACAAGAGACACATTTTAGACCCAAAGACACCTCCAGATTGAAAGTAAGGGGGTGGAAAACCATTTTCATGCTAATGGACATCAAAGAAAGCTGGGGTAGCAATCTTTATAGCAAATTAGATTTTAAACCACAGATTGTAATAAAAGATGAGGAAGGAAACTATGTCATAATTAAAAGGTCTACCCAACAAGAAGATCTAACAATTGTAAATAGTTATGCCCCTAACATGGGAGCAGCCAATTATATGAGCCAATTAATAACAAAATCAAAGAAAAACATTGTTAATAATACAATAATAGTAGGGGACTCTAACACCCCCCTCATTGCAATGGACAAATCATCTAAGCAGAAGATCAACAAGGAAACAAGGGCTATGAATGACACACTGGACCAGATGGACTTCACAGATATGTTCAGAACATTCCATCCTAAAACAACAGAACACACATTCTTCTCGAGGGCACATGGAACATTCTCCAGATCAGATCACATACTGGGTCACAAACCAGGTCTAACCAGTACCAAAAGATTGGGATCATTCAAAGCATATTCCCATGGCTTTGAAACTGGAACTCAATCACAAGAGGAAATTTGGAAAGAACTCAAATACCTGGAGGCTAAAAAGCATCCTACTAAAGAATGAATGGGTCAACCAGGAAACTTTACAAAGAAGAATTTTTTAAAAATTCATGGAACAAATGAAAATAAAACACAACTGTTCAAAACCTTTAGGATGCAGCAAAGGCAGTCCTAAGAGGGAAGTATATAGCAATACAAGCCTTTCTCAAGAAACAAGAAAGGTCTCAAATACACAACCTAACCTTATACCTAAAGGAGCTGGAGAAAGAACAGCAGATAAATTCTAAAACCAGCAGGAGAAGAGAATTAATAAACATTAGAGCAGAAATCAATGAAATAGATTGAATAGCATAGTAGAACAGATCAACGAAACTAGGAACCGGTTCTTTGAAAGAACTAACAAAATTGATAAACCCCTGGACAGACTTAACAAAAAGAAAGGAGAAAGGACCCAAATAAATAAAATCATGAATGAAAGAGGAGAAATCACAACCAACACCAAAGAGATACAATTACAAGAACATATTATGAGCAACTATATACCAACAAATTAGGCAATCTGGAAGAAACGGATGCATTCCAAGAGACATATAAACTACCAAAACTGAAACAGGAAGAAATAGAAAACCTGAACAGACCCATAATCAGCAAGGAAATTGAAGCAGGAATCAAAAATCTCCCAACAAACAAGGGTTCAGGGGTGGATGGCTTCCCAGGGGAATTCTATCAAACATTTAAAGAAGAATTAACACCTATTCTTCTGAGGCTGTGTCAAATAATAGAAATGGAAAGAAAACTTCCAAACTCTTTCTATGAGGCCAGCCTTACCTTGATCCAAAATCAGACAAAGACCCCACCAAAAAGAATTACAGACCAATATTCCTGATACACATGGATGCAAAAATTCTCACCAAGATACTAGCCAATAGGATCCAACAATACATTAAAAGAATTATTCACCATGACCAAGAGGGATTTATTCCTGGGCTGCAAGGGTGGTTCAACATCTGCAAATCAATCAATGTGATACACTGCATTAATAAAAAAAAGGACAAGAACCATATGATCCTCTCAATAGATGCAGAAAAAACATCCTTTCTTGATTAAAATTCTTCACAGTGTACACACTGATAGAGGGAACATACCTCAATATCATAAAGGCCATATACAAAAAGCCCACAATTTCAATGGGAAAAAACTGAGAGCTTTTCCCCTAAAGTCCGGAACATGGCAGGGATGTCCACTCTTACCACTGCTGTTCAACATAGTACTAGAAGTCCTGGCTTCAGCAATCAGACAACTTAAAAAAGAAATAAAAGGCATCCGAATCGGCAAAGAACTCAAACTCTCACTCTTCACAGATGACGTGATACTCTGTGGAAAACCCAAAAGACTCCACCCCAAAATTGCTAGAACTCATACAGCATTTCAGCAACGTGGCAGGATATAAAATCAATGCACAGAAATCAGTTGCATTTCTATACACTAATAATGACAGAGAAGAAAGAGAAATTAAGGAGTTGATACCATTTACAATTGCACCCAAAACCATAAAATACCTAGGAATAAACCTAACCGAAAAGTGAAAGGATCTGTGCTCAGAAAACTATAGAACACTCTTGAAAGAAATTGAGGAAGACAAAAAGAAATGGAAAAACGTTCCACACTTATGGACTGGAAGAACAAATATTGTCAAAATGTCTATGCTATCTAGAGCAAACTATACATTCAATGCAATTCCTATCAAAATACCATCAACTTTTTTCACAGAGCTGGAACAAATCATCCTAAAATTTGGATGGAACCAGAAAAGACCCCAAATAGCCAAAGGAATGTTGAAAAAGAAAACCAAAGCTGGTGGCATCACAATGCCAGACTTCAAGGTATATTACAAAGCTGTAATCATCAAGACAGTATGGCACAAAAAAGACAGAGATCAGTGGAACAGAATAGAGAACCCAGAAATGGACCCTCAACCCTATGGTCAACTAATCTTTGACAAAGCAGGAACAAATATCCAATGGAAAAAGACAGTCTCTTCAACAATCGGTGTTGGGAAAATTGGACAGCCACATGTAGAAGAATGAAACTGGACCATTTTCTTACACTATACACAAAAACAGACTCAAAATGGATGAAAGACCTAAATGTGGGATAGGAATCCATCAGAATCCTGGAGGAGAACACAGGCAGCAACATCTGTGACTTTGACAGCAGCAACTTCTTACTAGCCATGTCTCCAAAGGCAAGGGAAACAAAGGGAAAGATAAAAATGAACTTTTGTACTTCATCAAGATAAAAAGCTTTTGCACAGCAAAGGAAACAGTCTGACAAAACCAAAAGACAACCCACAGAATGGGAGAAGATATTTGCAAATGTTTTATCAGATAAAGGGTTAGTATCTAAAATCTATAAAGAACTTATCAAACTCAACACCCAAAGAACACATAATCCAATCAAGAAATAGGCAGAAGATATGAACAGACATTTCTCCAAAGACATACAAATGGCCAAAAGACACATGAAAAAAATGCTCCATATCACTCGGCATCAGGGAAATACAAATCAAAACCACGATGAGATACCACCTCACACCGGTCAGAATGGCTAAAATTAGCAAGTCAGGAAATGACAGATCTTGGTGAGGATGTGGAGAAAGGGGAACCCTCTTATGCTGTTGGTGGGAATGCAAAGTGGTGCAGCCACTCTGGAAAACAGTATGGAGGTTCCTCAAAAGTTAAAAATAGAACTCCCTATGACCAAGCAATTGTACTACTGGGTATTTAATGCAAAGATACAAATGTAATGATCCAAAGGGGCACCTGCACCCCAATGTTATCCACAATAGCCAAACTATGGAAAGAGTCCAGATGTCCATTGACAGATGAATGGATAAAGAAGATATTGTGTGTGTGTGTGTGTCTGTATACACACACACACACACACACACACAATGGAATACTACTCAGCCATCAAAAAAAATGAAATCTTGCCATTTGCAATGATGTGGATGGAACTAGAGATTATTATGCTAAGTGAAATAAGTCAATCAGAGAAAGACAATTATCATATGATCTCACTCATATGTGTAATTTAAGAAACAAAACGGATCATGGGGAAGAGAAGGAAAAATAAAACAAGACAAAATCAGAGAGGGAGACAAACCATAAGAGTCTCTTAATCACAGGAAACAAACTGATAGTTGCTGGAGGGGAGGAAGGGGGGGAATGGGGTAACTGGGTGATGGATGTTATGGAGGGCACATGATATAATGAGCATTGGGTATTATGTAAAACTGATGAATCACTGAACTCTACATCTGAAACTAATAATACATTATTTGTTAACCGAATTTTTAAAAAGTTTACATCTCTTTGCTTATAGCACCCATACATTACTTGTTTTCTACTTAGGACTTTAACATATTAATCATAGTTATTTAAGAGAATTTCAACATCTTTGTCATATCTGAGCCTGGTTCTGATGGCTTCCTTGTCTCTTCAGAGTTCCTACCATACCTTGTCATTTTTGTCATTTTTTGTTAAAAGCTGTATATGATGTCTCTGGTAACAGGATCTGAGATAAATAGAATTTTTTTTAAATTAATCTCTACACCCAACATGGAACTCGAACTCACAACCGGAGATCAAGAGTCGAATGCTCCTCTGACTGAACCAGCCAGGCACCCTGAGGTAAACAGAATTTTATTGTGAGGCATAATGTTAATCTGGCTAGGAGTGGGCTGTGTATAATATCTGCTATAGTTTTAAGTGCTAGAGGACTCAAAATTCCTCTAGTATCTTTGTTTTTGTCTTCCCTATTGACTTTTAACTTCCTTAATCACTCCTCCTCACAGTCTATGCTTTGCAGCTGTAACCTACTGTTAATAGTACCAGAATCTTGTTGGTGTGGGGTAAAGTAGGGGGGAAGGAAGCATACCAGGGGTGCCTGACTGGCTCAGTCAGTAGAAACTACAACTCTTGATCTCAGGGCAGTGAGTTCATGCTCCACGTTAGGCATGGAGCCTACTTTAAAAAAATAAGAAAAAGAAAGGAAGCATACCTACCACAGTACCATAATTTACTATAATCTCATGATTAAATCTTAGTCTTTTAGTGGGTCTGTGACTTTAACAAATGTTTCTTATTTTCCACCCTCACTGCCTGTTAGGTGAGACAGAAAGGCTACAGGGGGCAGCAGTGGAAAAAGTGCTTTTCTCACAGGTAAGCTAAGACTTCACTAAAGTCTTTTCCCTGGAAGAAAAAGCTGTGTTACAATTTCTGGGTTCATTTCATAAAAGTTATCCCTTCCCCTCCCACACCATAGCCACTGAGGATCTTCTTTGTGAGAACATAATGAGGTGCCTAGAAGTAAAGTCCATGAATGTGTGGAGGGACTTTTAAGACTATAGTCCCCAGGAGTTTTTCACTCTCAAGCTAGTCTAGTCTATACTCAGCCCCCAGTAATTCATCAAAACTACCAGTTAAGTGTTCCTACCAGTTAAGTTTATGGTTGCTGTGGCTTCTGCTCCAAGTAGGCACATCTTGGCTGTGGCTCTCTGGAGTTACTTTTCTCCCCATATTTCAGGGTGGCAGTTTGTACTGTAACCTCAATTCTTTGATGGGTCCATGAAAAGCACAGATTTTCAGTTTGTTCACTCTTTCTTATTGTAAGGGTAGAAGTGATGACTTCTCTTTATGTGTTGGAGCTGAAACCAGACGTCTTGCTAATGTCTTTACTAGTATGATGATTTTTTTCCTGCAATTATACATGTACTTGTTGCAATGAGAGTGATGATCAGCTAATTACTATATGCTACGTTGTAGCAGAACTCCCCACCTCTCCATTGCCTTTAATATAAGCTTTTCTCAGCCAGTACGTTGCTAGAGAGTTAAGTGTTATAGAAAATAATTTAAATTATTATTTTCTCAATTCTACCAAGGATGCTACGTAACTAGTACCATTCCACAAGCATAGGAGTTAATTTATTACATAAAATGGATGCCTTAGGGTATTTGAGTGATACAGTCGGTTAAGCATCCGACTCTTGGTTTCAGCTCAGGTTGTGATCTCAGGGTCGTGAGATTGAGCCCTGTGCCGGGCTCTGCACTCAGTCTGGAGTCTGTTTAAGACTCTCTCTCGCTCTCTCTCTCCCCCTGCCCCTCCACACCCCTGCACTCTCCCTCTTCCTCTCTCTAAAATAATAAATCTTTAAAAATAAGTAAAATGGATGCCTTAGCCACTTTACTTCTTAATGTTTCAATGTGTACTTCCTAAAATAAGGATATATTCTTACATGATGGCAAAAGTTATCACATTTAAGAAATTCAATATTGATACAATACTTTTATATAATCTACCACCAAAGGCACAGTTTTCTCAATTGCCCCAAGAATCCCCTCTCCCCCCTTAAAAGAATTCTGATTGGATCAAATATTCATTTAATTGTCATACATCTTTTTTTTTTAATGTTTTATTTATTTATTCATGAAAGTCAGAGAGAGAGAGAGAGAGAGAGGCAGAGGCAGAGGGAGAAGCAGGCTCCCCGCCCAGCAGGGAGCCCAATGCGGGACTCGATCCCAGAACCCTGGGATCATGACCTGAGCCGAAGGCAGACGCTTAACCATCTGAGCCACCCAGGCGCCCCTGTCATACATCTTTTTAAAGTCTCTTTCAATCTGCCTCAGTCTTTCTTGACTTTCAAGACACTGACTTTTTCTTTTTGAAGAAGACAGGCCACTTTTCACTGTTTCTTAATAACATGCTGCTGGTTTTGGCTTTGTCTCATATTTCCTTATAATTAAATTCGGCCATCCATCCCTGGCCAAAATATGGCATACTGAAACTGTATTCTTCTTCTCATAGGCTATCTGAGTTTTGATCACCCATTGATGATTCTTTCCCAATCAGTCTTTACTATGATGACTGCATAATTCTGTAGTTGTGCTCACTCCATGTTTATTAATCAGCATTCTACTATATGGGAAAGTCCTCCCTTTCTCCTTTTTACCTATCAATTTAACTGTCAGCAGTATGGATGCATGGTTTCCTTTTTTCAATGGTTCATTACTGTCCTTAGTTATTTTGATGATCAAATAGCCCTAAATTTGGCCAGTGGCAGCCTCTGCAAACTAGCTTCTGGGTTCTTTTGATATGCCCCCCCCCATCACTTTTTTTTAACACTACCTTGCTTTCTGGTAACATTTTGAGATATTCCAAGCTCATCTTATACCCTCTCTTCCCCACATCTGGAGGTCAGCCATTTTTTCAAACATCTCTATTTCCTTTCAACAGGGAATGGTATTAGAAAACAAGAATGAGGGCGCCTGGGTGGCTCAGTTGGTTAAGCGACTGCCTTCGGCTCAGGTCATGATCCTGGAGTCCCGGGATCGAGTCCCGCATCGGGCTCCCTGCTCGGCAGGGAGTCTGCTTTGTCCTCTGACCCTATCCCCTCTCATGTGTTCTCTCTCTCTCTCAAATAAATAAATAAAATCTTTAAAAAAAAAAAAAAAAGAAAAGAAAACAAGAATGAGTACCATTATGTACTCACTGCTCTCAGGGTAAGTATGAGTCTAGAGTGGTCATATCCAGTATGGTAGCCATTATCCATATGTGGCTATTTAAATCAAAATTAATAAAATAGAAAGTTCAGTCCCTCAGTTGCGCTAGTCACATTTCATGTGCTGAATAGCTACATGTATTTAGTTACTACTGTATTGGATAGCACAGGTATTTATGGAACATTTCCATCATTACAAGAAAATTCTATTAGACATTACTTACTGTTACACATCTTTTCACAAAGTGAATTGAGGACACACACACACACACACACACACTTGTAAGTTCTCACTCTCCATTACCTTTTAAATATGTTCCTGTGTCCACTACATTAATTCTTTCATACATCAAACAATTACTTATTGAGCATATACTATTGGGACAGTTACTGTTCAAAGCTCTGTAGGTTCAGAAATACATAGTCCCTATTTTCTAAGAACTTACAATATAATGAGAAAAACAGAAAAATAAGTGATAATAATAAAATAATGAGTTATTTTTATAACAAGGTGCTATAGTAATATCCCATAGTGGGGATGTCAAGGAAGGCTTCCTGAGAGAAAGGACATTTATTAAGTTTAGAAAGGTAAATAATTTGCAACTAAATATCCTGGCAATCTGGGGGATAAGTTAGGGGTGAGGACATGTGTTATTTTCCATCATTTTTTTCATCTCTATTCCTATTTACTTAAAATTCTTTAACTCTCCCATAACCTTTCAAAAATCTGTTTGTCTTTCAAAGCCCTTATTTTATGATGCATATCTTAATACCTCTAACCAGATAAGCCCCTTCCCCAACCCCCAAATATACTGTCTTAACTGATTTCAAAAACAAAAAAGATTTGGTTTATTTTTGTCATTCTCAATACAATGGGTAAGAACATGGGGTTTGGAATCAGACATTTTCCTTACAAGCTGTGTGACCTTGGGCAAATTACTTAATCTCTCTGCACCTCAATTTCTGCATCTAAAGGGGGGATTAACAACATCTCACAATTATATTTTGAGATAATAATAAAATAATGTACTGAAAATGCTTAGCATAATGACTGGAATATGATATAGTATGTGGTCTACCAGTAACAATAATCTCACACGTGTTTCTTCCTTGGCTTGCTGAACGAAGGCCGATCTTTACAATCTCAGGGCATATAAAGTATTCTAATAACATCTAACAAATCCCCTAAATTATTCAAGCAAATTCCTTCCAGTCAGAATATTATGGTATATTCATATGTTCAATATTTTAGGTAAACAATTCTCTGTATAATTATGAAATTACAGACTCAATTTCAAAAATATTATTTATCTATTGCTTATAGCATCTTTAAATAAAAATTAAAAATATGATTTTGTATATAAAAACTTTAAATAAAAATATTTTCCTATTAAAAACTTTCCTAAAAAGCATGTCATATAACAAAAACTAGAGGTAACTTATCTTGCCCTTTATCACAGTTTTAGGTATGTATTGAAAGATGTACATTTAACATTCTGCTAACAAATGAAAAATATGCTTTTTAAAATGCATGGTTTTAATGAAGTACATTTTAATTGTAAAAAGTGTAAGCATGGATATATAAAATTGCATTGCTTATATTCTAGACAAAGGAAAAGGCATGCTCTCCAGGATTAACAAATACCAAACCTAAAAAGGAGAGAGATGCCATTTCTTACGAAGTAACTGGCAGCTACACAGATTTTTACTTTTTTCTTTACTAAGCAAGACAAATATGTAGTACACTTGTATTTTCCTTACTACCGTTACCAGTAAAATTTTAAAATCACCACGATATGTAATTTTCCTTCAAATTAGTTTAAGCATAACAATGCATTTTTAAAAAATGGAGATGTGAAGTTTAATACATTGCCATGTTAAAAAATTTATTAAATTCCACTTATATATTGTCAATACCTACGTCATTTATAAACTATATATTTAAAGCTTTCTAGATATAATTATTCTAAATAATCAGGTACAATCCATACCCTCTTGTATGTGAAATACATTGATGACAAAATCTTTGTTCATGTTTTCCCATAGGCAGCCTTACCTGTGGTGTCCAATAAAAAGTAGGGCTCAATCGGTAGAGTTTTCGTTTGTGGAAACTCTGAAGTGGCCTTGTTCGAGCAGCTGTACTCATGATAGCCAAGGATGGAGATTTCAATCTTGTCCTGTCTTTTCTCCTTTTCTTATTGTGCTTCTGGTTAAGTAACCAGCTACTGGAGGAAGAGAGCTCATCTAAATTCTCTGAAGCACTGAAATGCCATGAAATAATTGGGGAATGGAGAGAATAAAACAAAACAAACAAAAAAGACAAAGAAAACTAAATGTAAATTGCCTTGATCTATTATGACAGAAGAGTATTAATTTTAGCCAATTTTGTGGTAACAATTGGCAAAATAATTGGTATTAATGGGGATTTACATATTCAAGTTGTAAAAATAATTTCTATTTCTATTTTCTCCTGTAAAACAAATATCCCATAGGTTAGAAATGCTCACATGAGTTCACTGGTACAATGTATACGTTCACTGTAAATCAATAATTCATGCACGTTGTTGAGCGCTGTAACTATTTACATCATATTCTTTTTGCATATGGGTGAAACTACATAAGACTATAGGCTTACAAAAGGCTAAAATCCCATACCGTATCATTAGTTGCTCTGAAATAAACACTACATACCATTTCAGTGAATTCTGAAACAAAGATGCAATCCTACTATGTCTTAGAGGAGTTTTTTTAAACTTCTGATGATATAGAAGCCACAACTATAAAATAGTGAAATAGATTACACAAACTATACATAAAAATAAACACATTAGTGTCATCAACATTCTTCATATTAATTTTTAAACATATTTAGTTTTTTAAAAATCAGAATATCAGGAGGAAGTTAATGCTCAGTGCCACATAAATTTTATTTCACTTATACCAGTATATTATATATAAAATAATTAAGTTTTTCAGGTACTACAATGTGTATATAAGTTTTTCAGGTACTACAATGTACCGATTTCAACCTTATTTGTATAGATAGAAACTAGTCAATTTAGTATTTTAATATCAGCAAGTGAATCTGCCATACATCATACTGCTAATCAACACGTAAGTTCTAAGTACATTATTTGACTTAAGTAGAATTGGTGTTTAACAGTAAATAGAAATCTTGTTTTTCTATAGCAGTATCGTTAGTTTTGAATCATATTTATGGCTGCTACAAAATATTCTGCTAGCTTGTGGATGAAGAAAATAATTTAAGAGTGCTTTACATAGTACTAAGAAATCAGAAATAAAGGCAGCTGAATGGCTTTTGTTGGTGACACCAAAGAGAATTAAATATGGAATTTGGTGACTATAATACATTCAACAAATACCTGAGTATGTACTACTGGCCAGACCAGTACAGGGAAAAAGAAGTGATAATAACTATTCCACTTTTAAAATCTTAACTTTATTTTTTTTAAGATTTTATTTATTTCAGAGAGAGCACAAGCTGGGGGGACAGGAAGAGGGAGAGGGAGAAGCAGACTCCACACTGAGCAGGAAGCCTGATCCGGCTGGATCCCAGGATCCTGAGATCATGACCTGAGCCGAAGGCAGACGCTTAACCAACTGAGTCACCCAGGAGCCCCTAAAATCTTAACTTTAGTCTTCAGAGAGCCCTAGTCAAAAATACCTTTAAGTCCCAGTTAGTAAGCATTCTAAAGATCTGAAAAAGGTTTAAGATATAACACTACTCTCAAACTAACAGGTCCAATCTCATATCCTGGATGCTATTTTCTATAAGAAGTATAGCAGTGCTAAGTAACAGTTGGCTCTTGAGAAAGAGCCAGAATTGGGCTATCTTGTCAAGGGTGAGCAGAAGGCACAGATGATAGACAATATCAAAGTAGGCACCAGGTAGGGCAGGTGGTTGGCAGAGAAGAAAGTTAGGTCAGGTAGAAGACAGGTTTCAGAAGGTGGTTGATATTATAGGAAGTCAAGTCAAGATGCTAGAATCCAGGAAGGCAGGAGTAGATCCAGCATAAAAAGAGGTTCTCCCAGCAAGTTAGAAACACCTTTAGGCAGATATACTGGTTCCTTAAAAAAGACATAGCTTCCATAGCGTCTAGAGAAAATGAAGAGCTTTTTTTATTCCAGGAGTTAACTCTGAAGCACAGTTAACTCTGCCCTCTATTTATAATTCTTTAGTTGTTAATGAGCCCTTATTCCCCTCCCCACAGAAGAGTTAGCCCTAAAGAAGGTGAGCCACCATCTCTTTACTGACTGACAGGACACAGCTTTTGAACTGGCTAGAGGCTTATAGGTGGGGTTAAAGATAAATAGAAAATGTGCCATTTGTTCACTGAATGTTGTATTTTCAACTTTCTAAAGTGACTGACACACTATCGGGAAAAAAAAGTTTTCTTTTATTTAAAACTTAAATATGTTTCCAGCTGCAATTCTTCCTTCATGACTTCTAACACTCTCTAGCTATTAAGGGTCCTTGCAAAATGTCATCAAAATTTATCCTAAATTAATGGGGAAATGTACTGAAATTCAAAGATGTGAAATCTGTTTATTTCATAAGTAATTAATGTGTATAGCACATTATTCTCACCGAAGCTCATTTGGTAAATAAACCACTTTTATAAATAATTGATGAGGTTATTGTAAAGAGTTATTACAAATCACTAATAAATTCACTTATTTTCCATAGTGTTTTACACTAAAGAGAGAATAAGTCAATCAACTTCAATGAAAAGCAGAACAAGAGAAAAATGAGGGAATCTGGAAGACAACAACCCTGCTCATGTAACTCTATAACCTAAAGCTTTTTCCTCAGGAGATAATAGGCTATCTAGTAATTAAGCATTAAGGAAAACAAGAACTTAAATATATCATTGATAAACCAATATAAGACACCATGACACCATCGTCACATGACATTCTTAAAAAAAGAAAAAAAAGCTATAATAATAATAGGAAGAGGAGGAGAAAACTCAGGAGGGAAAATAACATTTCAATAAGAGAAGGTTTAGTGTTCACATAAAGTTGTAGGTACACCCCGGCAACCCCAGAAACTGAGGATGCAATGGGTCACCATCAAGTACTGTCCTATTATCAAGACAACTATCAGTAAGTACCAATAATATAATTATCATTGAACTTTTGAAATTGCAAGCTTACAAGTGGGACAGTAGGATAATTGCCAGGAGAGGCAACAAATTATACTTCTTTAGATCTCCAATTGGAAACTTTTGCTCAGAGAATAAAAATCCCTCAAAGGATAGATCCTTTGTGTGGTATACGCACATAACATAATTTCTCCATTTCCACTGTCACTCCCCTAATGCAAGCTTTTTTGTCCAGGAATACTCCAATAGCCTCTAACTGGTCTCCCTCATTCACACTTTTCCCTCTTCAGTTCCTTCTATTGCCAATCTTTTGGGAAAACAAATCTTATCCTTTCATGCCCTTTCCTCCCATCCCCACACTGCTTACCATCTCTCAAAGCCTTCCCATTGCTCTAGAGAAAAAGACTTCAAGTTTAAAAGGCCCTGACTGGCCTGGCACCTGCCATCACTCTCCTGCCTTATCTTGCATCTCACTCCTCCTTGCTCCCTGTGTTCTAGCCACACCACCTCCTTTCATTTCAAGTAACTCACACTCTCTACAGTACAAGACTTTTATATGTTATCTCTGCTTTACAGAACTTTCTCACATCCTCCTTCAACTACATAATTTCCAATAATCATTTGCCTCTCAGTTCAAAAGTCAGTTTCTTAGAGAAGTCTTTCAGCCCTTGTTTCATTTCTCCAAAGACTAGTCAAATTCCCTTTTGAGCTTTGATAGCACTGTTCATCTGTCCTTCATAGCATTTCTCATAGTGATAATTTTGCATTTATTTGTACGATCATCTAATTAATGTCTTACTTTCTAGACTACAAACAGTGCAGGGACTGTGTCTGTTTTGTTCACCCTTGTATCAAGAAGTTCCTGATATTGTACCTTGCATACAGCAGATGCTCAATAAATATTTATTGAATGAATAGAGAGATATACACATATATATTGTCAGGTTTATCATTCCAGCTCTGTGCTTTGTATAGTGCCTGTATAAAATACATTATACCTATATAATTAGTTTAGTGAATGAGTAAACATTGAACATTTTAAATAACCTAAAAGCCAAAAGAGGTTCTAAACAGAAGGCTACAAGAGAGCTTTTAGAAAGATAAGATATAATTGACATGGCCTTGCATTTCATTCTAAATCTCTAACTCTGGTTTATAAAAGGTAGCTTTTGGTAGTAAGATTATGATGTATCTTATTTTATCATATAGTCAAGTATGTCCATCATAAATTTAGAATAAGCAGATAAGAACTATAATATGTTCTGATTTGTAAAATGGGCATCAATCAAGCCTAAAAATTTCTTCTAATCTAAAAAGTACAAAACTGAGAGTTTTATCTAAGAAAATAATCAGAAAGTTCTGAGTCCACATTTTATTAACACTACTTACTTTCTCTAATAGTTATTTAATGACTTTCTGAAATCACTGGTTTTCTGTTACAACCCTAGAAAATCCTGACAGTTAAGACATTTATGAATAACAAGAAGCATTCAATTTGCTACTACAGAGTATGAGTGTAAAACTTCAAGTGAATTTTTTACAGTATATTCTTATACTTTGATTACTATAGGAACCAAAGTCCCAAAAGTGAATCAATTATTTTTTACCAGATATTCTACAGTAAATCACTACCAAAATCAATTCCTGCGAACATTATGCACTTATATTAATAAATAAAACAATCTAAAAATATGGGTATATGGGGGCATCGATTAGCTAATTTTTTGGTGTTTTCTTGGTGGCAGTATTAATGGTAGAGGATGTGGAAAAACAGTCTAGTTTTGATCTTTCTTTTCTTTCCTTTTTTTTTTTCCACAAACCCAGTGAAAGACAGTCTAGAATTTTTCATAGTAAATCACTCAAGTATTTAATAACCTTCTGCCTAAACCAAATTATGTTCTTAGAAGGATAGGAATAATTGGAATATTATAATAACCTTATAATGCTGTGCTCAAATATTTTTAGTAAATAAGAAACTTTTGGGCCTAGTTGTGAGTTCAGAATGCTAGAACCATAAAAGCATAAAAAAGACTTCATGAGATTATTTTTATCTTTTATTCTCAAGAAGAGCAGAGAATATTTAACATAGAATTTTAAAATACTGTTTAAGAATAGTAGTTTTCAATATTTCTCCCATATTCACCCATTCTCATATTAAATACACTTTTAAAAAAGTAGAGGGGTGCCTGGGTGGCTCAGTTGGTTAAGTGTCCCACTCTTGATATCAACTCAGGTCTCGATCTCAGGGTTGTGGGTTCAAGCCCCCGCTGGGCTCCACGCTGGGCATGGAGCCTACTTAAAAAATAAATAAAATTTACAAAAGGTAAAAATCAATAATGGAGAAGAGAATTAGAATGTGTATTCTCAGAAAGATTATGATAGCACCACCCCCACCCCCAGTTTCCCCATACACTCACACACAAAATACCCACACCCACTGTCCTGGGTTGAATAGTGCCCTCACAAAATTTACATCTACCAAGAACCTCAGAATGAGACGTTACTTGGAAATACAGTCTTTGCAGATGTAATTAGGTAAAATGAGGTCATACAGGATTAAAGACTCTAAATCTAGTCACCGATGTCCTTATAAAAAGAGACAGAGAGACAAAGAGGAGACACACCCAGGGAATAATGCCATGTGGATAAAGAGGTGGAGAGCTGGGCTACAAGCCAAGGAATGCCAAAGGCTGCCAGCAACCAGCAGAAGCTAGGAAAAGGCAAAAACTGATTCTTCCCTAGAACCTTCATAGAGAACATGGCCCTAACACTTTGATTTTTAAATTCTAGCCTACAGAACTATGAAAGAGTAAGTATCTGTTATCTTAAGCCACTCAGTGGTTGTTACAACAACCCTAGGAAACTAATATATCCACAAAAATACACACCTAAAAATCACTGTTTTTGCATGATTGGTAATCTCTATTTCATCTCTCCTCTTCATCAGTTGGGAGTTCTTTGATGAATTCAATCTATAGCAAGAACCTTCTCCAAACTTTCCCTGATGTCAAATATCCTGTTACTAGTTGAATTTACTATCTTGTTTTCTCTTGATAGTGTTTGGAGAAATGAATGCATCACATACTCAGATAACTCAATGACATTTAGATGGCATTAACCAATTTTAAAGAAACTAAATAAAATAGGGCTTATATAATGTAAGCTTACTAAAATGGCCCACTATGGGCATTACTTGTCCTCCAAATGTCAAAAGTAAAACAACTCTCTCAAAGGACCAATGGATCAAGATAAAAGGCATTATCTGGTACAGAGAAAACCATACCTTTACCAGGCTATCTCCCCTATCTTAGGTATTAAGTAGAAGAACTATACCCCTTAGTCAAAAATACAAGTCTCTTTAACTCTTGTAATAAGAAATGTGTTGAAGTACAATGTAATATGGTATTCTAATTAGGTATATACCTATTCTAAAAAAATAAGGTATACCTTAAAGCAGCCATTAAAATGGAAAAGAAATATTTTAAGTATAAAAAGCTTTGATATAGTATCAAAATAAAATCTAAAACTGCTTCTAATCAATCTCAACTATGAAAATGTATAAATATGATAGAAAAGAAATATATACTCTGAGCAATGATTTCTACTTTCTTTTTAGTATTTTGTGAATTTTCCAATTTTCCTACAATGAGCTTGTACTATTTTTCTAGACAAAAAATGTCATCTGAAAATCAGTCTTTTTATTTTTTGTATTAGAAACTTATTTTTTTAAGATTTTATTTTTAAGTAATCTCTATACCCAATGTGGGGCTCAAACTTACAACCCAGAGATCAAGAGTCATATGCTCTACTGACTGAACCAGCCAGGTACCCCAAAAATCTTGGGAATTCTTAAAAGCTGGGCGTATGTGAATCACTTTACTATGCTTTCTATATGTCAAAGTTTTCTATAATAAAAAGTAAAGAGAAAAAGAGACTACTGTAGTGCTATCTGCTATTTTTATCTTTGGCTCTTAAACTCACATGGTACTTTCTGTTTTTAAGTAATCTCTACACCCAACATGGGGCTCAAACTCACAATCCTGAGAGTCGCATACTCTACCAACTGAGCCGGCCAGGTGCTCTTCAAGTGATATTTTTTAAAGCATTAAGGCAAAGACACTAGGAAGCGAATAATGGCGGTTATTTTTTTCTGAGAATCGAGATAAAAAAGTTTGTCAAACATTTCTAGTTAATCTATAGTTTGGGAGATACAATTCAGATTCTTCAATATAATCTCTGAGCTGTTCTTCTCACATAATTTGTTTGAAAGTTTGAAATGGAGACTTTCTATTTTACTAATTATAATTACTATTTTTCATTTTAAAGGAAAATTTGAAAATAAAGTTGAAAAAATTTTTTCAAAATCTATCATCTAATCACAAATACAGTTCTCATTAAAATTTTGATTTATATCCTTCAAGTCTTTTTTCTATGAAATGATATTATACAATGATTTTGGTACCCTGATTTTTCTACTTAACTTTCCCAAATAAGCATATCACCATATGATTTTTTTTAATACTTACATGATATTCCATCCCGTGTTTATATCACAATTTATTTAAATATTCCCTCTAACATTAGGTTTTAGACTTACAGGTAAAAAAGGGAAAGAAAAGTTTTTACAAAAGAAAATAATTCCTACTGGCATTACTTTAAAAACACAGCTGGGAAATTTTATTTCCTTATTGATGTCACACATCTAGCTAATATAATAATTAATGTCATTCAAATGAACCCAAAATTATATTGAAAATTTCAGCCTAGAATATGCAGCTAACAGTGTTTTCTTCTGAGAAGTGACTACTGAAGATATTAAGGATGCAAGAATTACTTTCTATGTAATTAGTTTGCCAGTTTAGCTGCAGTTTTTCAATCATGATACCCAATTAGAAAGAATGGTTGCATTTCAAGAGATAATTACCATTAGTGGAAATAAATAGCATGGCAATGATTCATTGGAATTTAATTTTATATCATGTTCTGGGTCTCATTAAGGCAAAAAGAAACAACAACAATAATAAAAATCTAGATATTACTTCAAACAGAAATTCACTCTCAGCAGATAATACCCCATGGGGTAAGCCAGATCCATTTACAACATTTTATCTTTATTTTAGAATATAAGATCTAAAAACTAATATCTCTATCATGATAAGATATAATGCTTCATTTGTTTGAAGACTCAATTTTTTCAATTGCTCAGTTCCTGGTGACTCATCTTAGACCCTGCTGCCAAGATTAATAAAGCTAAAAAAAACCATTCTAACTTCTGGGAGATACTGCCATTAAATAAGAGGTGGGGGTTGGGAATCAATGAATAACAAGTGGGCAAACAGGTAGCCTGGAAAATAATTAACCAGGTGAATTTACTTTAGACATTGTGAGAGAACAGTTCATTAGGATATTATAAAAATGACAAATATTTTTTGAAATTATATCAAACAATAAGCTCTATGTGTTCCCCTAAAAATTAATATACAGAATAGGTGGCCAACCTTTAAAAATTCAAAACTTAAATTTCTAACCTAATTATACACAAAAATTATGATATAATGTGATATAAAGCTAGAATAAGTATGCTTTATTAGAAGAACTGTAATATTTCACCTATGAGATTACTTATCTGGCAACGCCAAGTATACAGAATATGGATGAAATCACAAAAGCTTTTCAAATAACCCAAAAACCTCACTGTTCATACACAAAAGTTCACTCCTGTTACTGTTAGCAGAGGCCTTTTTTCTTACTAGAAAATGTCTCTTATTATAGTACAAATATTTCTACCACTTTGGTTATCTGATCTTCTAGTCCATCTTTAAATTAGATGAGACAAAGTAGAACTGCAGAACATAGCCATGAGAGCAATAATGAAAATGTCAATCTGACTATGAGGGAGAAAAGACAAATGAGTACAAAATATTTTTTATGGAATGCTGATTACCTGCAAGAAATCTTAAAAGACATTTCATTCATTCAACAAATATCTATTCATGCCCACGATGTGATGCTCACTGATCTAGATGCTAGGAAAAGAGCAGTTAATAAGTCAGACTAAAAAAGTTCCTGCTCTCATGGAGCTTATATTCTCTTCCAGGAAGACAGATAATAAACAAGTTAAAAAAAAAAAAAAAAACAAAGCAAAGCAAAATAATATCATACGTGTTATTTCATTTGATCCTCACAACAATCCAGGAAGCAGACTGTTCTCATTTGAACTGTGATTTAGAAAGTTGCCCAAGAATACAATGCTAACAAATGTCAGAGTTGGGATTGAGCTCAGATTTGTCTGATTCCAAAGGGATATTTTTAAATTTCTTTTTTTAGACAGAGAGAGAAAGAGAACGCTCGCAAATGGGGATGGGCGGGGGAGGAGGATGAGGGGGAGAAAGAATCTTAAGCAGCCTCCATGCCCAGTGAAGAGCCTGACATGGGGCTCGATCTCATGACCCTGAAATCATGACCTGAGCCGAAATCAAGAGTTGGATGCTTAACAGACTGAGCCACCCAGACGCCCCCAAAGGTGTATTATCTTTTTTATGTTTATTTTATTGAGAGCGAGCGAGCACGCACGAGCATATGTATGAGAGGGAGAGGAGCAGAGGGAGAGGATCTCAAGCGGACTCCATACTGAGTGTGGAGCCCTACACAAAGCTTGATCCCATGACCCTGAGACCATGACCTGAGCCGAAATCAAGAGTTAAGACGTTCAATTACCTGAGTTACCCAGGCACCCCTCTTTCTTTTCTTTTTTAAGATTTATTTATTTGAGAGACAGAGAAAGTGGGGGGGGGGCAGAGAGAGAGGGAGAGAGTCTCAAGCCAACTCTGCACTGAGCTGCAGAGCCCAATGTGGGACTTGATCTCATGATCCCGAGATCAGGAGTTGGAGATCACAACCTGAGCTGAAACCAAAAGTCAGACACTTAACTGAATGCACCACCCAGGCGCCCCCCAAAGGGATATTCTTAACTATGAGTTTTCTCATAGCACTTGATCAGTGTTTAAAATTATGCATTTATTTCTGTGATTATTTGGTTGAGTCATTTTTCCCCACCCAGACTCTACACCCTGAGTACAGAGAACACATGTGTTTTTGTTCAACATGTATTCCCACTGCCCAATCCAATGTCTGGCACACTGAGGTTACTCAGTAGGTATTTACTATTAAGTAAATTCTTTTACAGATATACAACTATTAATCTCCGTAGTCCCTGAGGATGTGGCCAGTCATGAGCCTGAGTTATCAAAGAAAAATTGAATTAACTTCAGTATCATCCAAGAAAGGCAATATGTAATAAATTTTATTAAACAATTCTTGGTTTATATGAAAGTTTCTAGCACTTGAGTAGAATCCTCATTCCTCCTACTGTCTTGAGTACCTCTTTCATAATAACTTCTAGATTATGCTTTAAAGTTACTAAGACATGTTGAATAAAGTAATTTTTCTCTATTCACTAAGTCTCTTGATTTGAACTAACATAAAATGAATACATCCAAAGCAAAACACAAGAGTCATATGACAGATACATTTTAGGCTGTTTTGAAATCTTTGTTTTTATTGTTCGCTTGTTTAAAAAAAAGGAATCCTCAAAAATAAACATTTAATTGAAGAACATTAGTACTAGAAACTACTTTATATTTGTGTACCAGTAAATTTAAAGAGATAAGATGTGAAGAGATTAACTGACTTGCCCAAGGTCACAAAATGTCTAAAACAAAAAATATTTTAAAATGTACACTCTATACTCATAACCATAAGTTACCCTAAAACCACTAAATCATAAAAAAACACTATAAGTGATTAAAAATGAATACAAGTTACAATGGGGGGGAGGAGATTAAATGTCCCAAGATGGTCTTTTGAGGAGGGATGTTTTAAGTAATTTGAGAATAAAACTCAACACTGTGTTTACCCTGAATTTTCAAGTGCTTGGTTTAATTATAGGATTTACCAACCAGGCAGACCAAAGGCAGGACAGCAACTTTATATCTCCCCAAGAGATAGGATGGAGAAACAGGTGGTATCTCTGATTCCTTGTACCTATATAATGAATGTTCAGTAATAGCTGGCCCTACACAGGCCTTAAAATCCTTATCATTTTTTTTTAAAGATTTTATTGATTTATTTGTCAGAAAGAGAAAGCACAAGCAGAGGGAGCGGCAGGCAGAGGGAGAAGCAGGCTCCCTGCTGAGCAAAGAGCCTAGTGCAGGACTCAATCCCAGGACCCTGGGATCATGACCTGAGCTGATGGCAGACACTTAACTGACTGAGCCACCAAAGCATCCCTTAAAATCCTCATCATAACTCAGGCCACTTGGAAGCACTTTTTTTTTAAAAGTAAGAATAGTTCTAAATCAATGACTAGTATAATGCCATAAAATGAAAGAAATAAGAATGCCTACTATTTTAATATACATACTTAAAATATATAGTTTTAACATACATATGTCCTTGCATAAAAATATCAGTGGTTAACATTATTAGGCTGTTTCTTATATGCCAGGCATTGTTACAAGAGTTCTGTATATACTGTCTTATTTACTTCTCATACAATCCTATACTATCTCCGAATATCTGATATGTTTACTTCAAGAAATACATTTAACTCTCAGTCAATGATCTGTTTTGTGGCATACTATATTTTAATAGGCTAACATGTACTTTTTTAAGATAGTACGATTGTAAAAATTGGGTAAGAGTGGAAACTGAATAATTGCCGAATTTGGTTAAGACTTGATAAAATTTTTGGAGCAGAGAGAATATAAATATTTAGACACCATAATGACTTTTAAGAACTATAATGTAAATATATATTATTTATCATGGTAAATTACCAAATTTCCTATCACTTTTAAATATACCTTTTGTCTGTAACTACATTCTGTAACTTCCTATTATTATACTGCTATTAGGTCTGACATTTGTATTAATTTACACATTTCAGCTAAGTATGCACCTCAAAATTCACAAGTACATGTAAGAGTACTTTTCAGATCAGAGGAGACAATTAAAAATACATTACAGCTGTATGTCCTTTTCTTTAGTCATTCTTCATTTGCTTCCCACATGTATGAATGCTTTCATTGAAAAAGACAGGATATCTTAGATAAAGATAGATTTGACAGATAAAGAAAAGGGCAAGGGTTCATATTCACTTCGGCAGCACATATACTAAAATTGGAAAAGGGCAAGGGTTCTAAAATCAAAAACTAGATCATTCTTTATCACCAAATTTTAAAGAAACACGTTAAAATAAGATTTGTTTTAACAAATCAAATATTATATTCCTTCACCTATCTTAAAATTTTGATATTCTATATTATTTAAACAGTGTGCAACTAGTCAAATTTTGCTCACAGGTTTAGGATAATAATGCCATTTAATTTTTTTTTTCAAACCTATGGTGGCCACTGTGTTTTCTACTTACCCTTTTTGAAGTATGTAATTTGTACCCTATTTTTCTGAACTTTTTGATTGTGAAATGTAAGATACCAATAAATAAGTACATAAAATGTTAATTTTATATTTAACTTGTAAATATGAAGCAATGCTTCACCTACTCCTTCACTGTCCCATAATCACCACTCAAGCCAAGAAATGGAATATTATTGGCACCTATGAAGCCTCCTCCCCACCATGTGGACCTCCTCTTCATATTTAGCATAGAACGATAAAAAGTTAAATCGCAATCAGTACTTTTACCAGTGTCCTGAATAACTTAAGGACTTGAGAACAATTTAAAACCATTTACCTTCCTCCTGACCTGTATGCTATTGTTGCCATCGACTTCTTTTTTTAAAGCCCCACTAGACATGTTTTACTACTATTTGTTTAAATATACCCATATAACTATATTTACTATTTCATTTGTCCTTAGTTCCCTCTTGCATCTCAAATTGCTTATCTAGGATCATCACTTTCCATTGCTTGAAACCCACCCTTTATGGTTATCATTATAATTACAGTCTACTAGTGACCTACTCTTTAGTTTTGATTCGTCTGAAGACATTTGTGTTTCACACTCAGACTTTAAAGATGCTTTCTCTGGGTATAGAATTTCTAGGTAGTTATTTCCTTTCAACACACTCAAGATACCATTCCACTGTACTGTGGTTCTTATTACTACTCTTGAGAAGTCAGCTGTTAGTCGAACTGTTCTGGTGATCTCTTCCTCCTTCCCTACCTCTGCTATTGCTTTTAGATGTTCCATTTGTCTTTGTTCCACCCCTCCCCCAGCAACACCGCAGCCCCTGCCATTTCCTGTTTCTAGCGGTCTTATTTGTCCTGCTTAAGAATCTGCATCTGGCTTCCTGAATTTGGTGTCTTTCATCAAATCCAGGTAATTTTTCAGCCAATCTCTCTTCAAATATTGCTTCTGTTCCATTTTCTAGCTTCATTCAGGTCTTATATTAGATCTGCTCAATATGTTCTCACATTTTTAAATGACTTGTCTTTATTTTCCATAGTTTTGTTTCTTTTCCTACAATCTGGAATTTTTCTCCTAATCTATCTTCTATGTTACATGTATTCTCTTCAACTGTGTCAACATTGCCAAACTCACTTAATACTTAGTTTTTAATGTAAGTATTTTTCAGAAGTTTTATTTGGACCTTTTTCAAATGTGCTATGTAACTTATTTATAGTTTCTTCCCTGCAGATATTTTCAAGCCTATCTTTTATTTCTAAAATCAAAATAAGCACTATTTTTTAAAAAATAATCAGTGATAATCCTAATATCTGAAAACTTTGTAATCTCTTTTTGCTATTATTTTCTCTTTATCCGTACTCTTATTGCTCTCTCACACATCTGATTATATTTAACTGTGTGCTGATCACTGCCTTGAAAAATTATTCCTGAGAATTTCCCGGAGCTAAGAAAGACAATGCCTTCCTCCAGAGAGAAGCTACATTTGTCTCTGCCATCTACCTTGTAGTATCACCCATTCCAAAACCATTTTAAACTAGGGATTCCTTGGATGACTCAATAATGCAAATTTGAACTGAAAATCCATGTGAAAGTCTCCACCATGGTCAAGCTATCTCAAAGATAGATAGGTTTTGTTTTGTTTCTGCTCTGCTCAGCACCAAGGCAGCTCTCCCCATGGTGCCCTACGTGGGAAAGGGGAAATGATTTTCCTTCTGATTTACATTTATTCTAAGGCTGTAGCCCATGGAGAAGGATTTCCTTTCATCTCCCTACCATAGATAAGGTTTTGATTTGTTTCAGCTTTGATTTATCTTCTTCTCACCCCACAAGCTATTAAAACTTCACTTGATTTTTTTTTTTTTTAAAGATTTTATTGATTTATTTGACACAGAGAGACACAGCGAGAGGAACACAAGCAGGGGGAGTGGGAGAGGGAGAAGCAGGCTTCCCGCGGAGCAGGGAGCCCGATGCGGGGCTCGATCCCAGGACCCTGGGATCATGACCTGAGCTGAAGGCAGACGCTTAATGACTGAGCCACCCAGGCGCCCCAAAACTTCACTTGATTTTTTATTTGATTTTGATTTTGATTTCTCTTTCTTTCCCCACAAAGCTATCAAAACTCAGTTTTGTCAGAATTTGGCCTCAGACAAAAGTAGATGCTGCACTATGCTTACTTTTCTGGTTTCTTGCTTTTTCTTAGCTTTTGGCTTAGAAGTATCATTAATATTCACTAATTTCTTATTTTCAAAATAAACAATAAAATATTCTTATTCAATCCAGCAATTCCACTTCTGGGTATATGTCCAAAATATTAAAAGCAAGAACTCAAACAAAAGGGAAAAAAAAGGATTCAAACAGATATTTGTATACTCATGTTCAAAGCAGCATTATTCACAATAGCCAAATGGTGGCTATTCATATGTTCACACAGGGATCAATGAATAAACAAAATGTGGTCTATACATAGAATGGAATATTATTCAATCTTAAAAAGGGAATGTTGACACATGCTATAATATGGATGAGCCTTGATGACATTATGCTAAGTGAAATAACCCATTCACAAAAGGACAAATACTGTATGATTTTGCTTATATGAGATACCTAGAGTAGTCAAATTCATAGAGACACAAAGTAGACTGGTGGTTGCCAAGGAATGGGAAGAAGGAAGAATGGGTCCTTATTGTTTAATGGGTATGGAGTTTCAGTTTAGGAAGATGAAAACAGCTCTGGAGATGGATTATGGTGATTGCTGAACAACAATGTGAATGTACTTAATGCACTAAACATAAAAATGGTTAAAATGGTAAATTCTATATTATGTACATTTTATCAGGATTTTAAAAGTTCTTATTCAAATGATTAATTTTCTTACCTTCACATTTACTTAAATACATAAAATGAATAGTATTTATATGTTTAATAGGGATATCTTCAGAAAGTGTTTTCTTATTGTTAAGTTTGAGTAACATTAAATATGCCCTTAACTCTTGAAAACCTTTGATTCTTAAAGATGTTTTCTTCATCTATAATTACATGTGAAGAAAAAAATAAAAACAATGTTGGAAAAACACAAAGATATAAGAAATAAAACTAGGCCTCATTTAACATTTTACTACCAGGAGCAAAAGTCTCATAAATAGATAAATTTCACCTTCCTTCAATACAGATATTTTTTAAATAAAGCTTTTTCATTATTACTATAATATAAAATTGTGTTTCCAGGTAATTTTCAATCTATGGTAATATTCTCAAGTGTGAGTACTATAAAATAATCTATTTACAGAATTTCACTATTATGTGCTTGTTTATTTTACAAAAAGTTCAATTAGAGAATACTTTTAAATTCTT
Source organism: Mirounga angustirostris (assembly GCF_029215605.1). Lineage (NCBI taxonomy): Eukaryota > Metazoa > Chordata > Mammalia > Carnivora > Phocidae > Mirounga > Mirounga angustirostris. The sequence goes on from NW_026991711.1 coordinate 169,338,376, forward strand.
AGTTTACAGATATCAATTAAGCACTTTCTGCAATATAGTTAAGGGGTTTAAAAAAAAAAAAAAAGAAAACAACTTAGAAACCACAAAACATCATTCTCCAGGGGTGGGCTGCTCATGTTACGAAAAAAGGAGGAGGGAAGGGAAGGGAAGGGAAGGGAAATGAAGGGAAGAGGCAATGTTTGACTGGTCGATGTCTATCCAAACCTTTACCTAACTCCTACAGCTTCCTTTCCCACTCCTAACTTGGCTACAAATACTTTATAAACAACTTTTATCTACACTCATCTTAATCTCTGTCATGCCACTCTAAAGGAACAAGTGTTTTTCCACCTTATATAAAATGTCTTCATAACTTTAGGATGTATTTCTACATTTACCATCTCTAACTCTTTCCCTTCATTTTAATAAAGATACTTACATTTCTTCTATTTTAAAAACAAAAATCCCTTTCTTACCTTGTACATCTATTTTATTATAGCCTTTATAGTCAGTAACCTTGAAAGTGTAATCTTGACTCCTTCTCTCTACTTCATCTCCACTTCTCTTATCAGCCCACTCTTACCTCTCTCCATCATGCCACTACACTGCTTGTGCTAAGGTCCCAATTTATAACTGGCAAAACCAAGGGACATTTTTCAGACCTCCATTTAGCATCTGACACACCACCACAAATCCTCAAAATTTTCTACATTTCCTTCAAAGTTATTACTCTCTAATCTGCAAAATATTCCAGTTTCTATGATCCTGGTTAAATAGACTTGTATATTATGGTATATATTATAAAGAGAATTTTTACAAAAATTTTAATGCAACCAAAAGTATTGAACAGTTTGTGGTAACAAAACATTTAAAAACAGTTATTAAATTATACATTTTAAACAAAACCCCAAATATTCTAAACTTGCTCACCTTTTTTTGGTGGGGGGCGGTGCGCAGAGGGAGAGAGAGAGAATCTTAAGCATGCTCCATGCCCAGCAAAGAGCCCAAGGCAGGGCTCAATCTCATTACCTCACAACCTTGAGGATCATGACCTGAGCCAAAAGCAAGAGTCGGATGCCCAACTGAACCGGGCCCTGCTCACCTTCTCTTTGATGAAAGGTAGCTATATTACATTTTCTAGCAAATGCTAGAAAATAAAATATTTTCTTCAAGAGAAATATATTTTGACAACAAATGTGAAAATGCTTTTTGAAAAAAAAATGCTTTTTGAAACAGGAACTCATTTATATAGGAAGCATTTTGAAAAAAATGCTTACTGCCAAAAATAAATTAATAATTAGTAAAACTAATAGAATTAATTAAAACACATATCAGAATACTTCAAAAGGTTGGAGAACAAATTTTTATCTCTTCTTAAATCTATCAAAGAATTTAAGTAGGTTTTAAACCTGTTATAAATTTTTTCATTTCCCTCCTAACCCCCTGTTATAAACTTTCAAAAATAAACCTTCCAGTTAATTTGTAGGAGCAAATACCTGACATCAGGAAAGATGGCAATTACTAGCAGATTTCAAGAAGAACCTCTGAACTATTAGTAAACAGAACTGAAAAAGTTTCATGTTAGTAAATAAAACCAATGTTAACATCTCTTTCATTTGGAACCATGTATCTTTATGAGGCATCTTTTCAACTATGAAAGCTAATAAAATCAGGTATTTAAATTACCATACACAATTCCTTTATTATTACATATATTAAATAATTATATTTCACCTATGAGACTGCAAGCTAGTTAAAAGTGGAGACTTGTCTTCATCTTTGTAACCCAGAATTTTGACTAAGACATACAGCAAATAGTTATGCAATAAATACTGTGTGAGTAATCAAAAATATAAGCAAGTACATTAAAATGAAAATATGTACACAGATACATACATACGTATATATGTAATAGTGTAATGTCTGGTTAGGTAAACGAAATGTTACCTAAAATGGGCTTGACCCAAATCACAGTGTTTCCACACCAATTTAATGGTGTTTAATGGCTCAACTTGTAATTATGACTTTCTTAATTAGCATATGTTCTCCTAAATGAAAATATCAGAGTTGCCCTATACATGAGAATCTTTGCTTTCAAAGTGAATCATCAGTGATAAAAGGAATGAATATATAAAATCAACGAACAGTAAAGCAAAACCAATAGAAGAACTTCTTCTGTGACAAAACTATGAATAAATGACCCAGCACAAATGAAACAGTGAAAGTATTAAAAATGAGATTTTCAAAATAACAAATTAGAAATAAAACCCAAATAACAGAATATTTATTATAGGACTCAGTTTATATACACTAATCTCATGAAGAATGTGATGGCTACTTAGCATAATTTTCACCATGGTATAAATTTTCCTTTCATGCTATATTAAACAAAATTTAACAATAAATTGTATAATTATTAATATAAATACTTCCCAATAATAAATTACACTCAGTCCTCTATGGTAGTTAAAGAAGCCCACATTACAATTTTATTTGAAAAAAATTTAGAAAAATAATATTCTATTAGCATCCTTAATTCTAATTGAATCTTTAAAATAGAAAAATAAAATAAAAGAGAACACAAAAGCTATTCGCAAAAAACGAATTAGGATCCCATGTATGTATGTATGTGTGTGTGTGTGTGTGTGTGTATTCACTGATATAATAAACTGCTAAAGGTTACAGTAATTACTAATTACATTCAGAGAAAAATTTTACCTTATAAAAGCTGAGATACAAAATGATTAAGTGAAACTTAAACTGAATTTTATGGATGATATCTACCAATCTTCTGTGCCCAAATTATATCTAGGGTCTTTTTTCTTAAACTGTATTAAAGGCAGTATAGAGCTAAAGAATATAAAATGTACAAAATGGAAGGTATGTTAAAAAAAAAAAGCAGTACTTCTGTAGCAAATGGTATCACTATTTTTCTTTTTCAGAAACATTTTACATGCTGGAAAACTTTCTCCCTCATTCTCAAGTTTATAGTTATGTTAATAATATAAGTGTGATGATATCTAAAAACGTATCCATGTCCTACTGATTGTACTCTAATAGTGCTTAAGAAGAAAAAAACAACTATACTACTTAAAAGATCAAATAAATAAATAAAACAAAGCAAAATAAAATAAAATTTAAAAAGCCAAATTTAGAAGCCAAACTATCCCACTGATACCTACCTCCTGGAAATGCCGTTAGCCAGACATTTATGGCTACAGGATTTGGAGGATAGGGGTGATGAAGTTGGGGACAAGTTGAGAGGGGCAATCAAACTGTTGATGATCTCAGTCAACTGTGCACTCTGCAAAAAAACAATTAACTTTTACTACTGCTAAGCAAGAAATGTGAGTTAGGTCTCACACCTTTAGTAAATGTTTGTATTTTAGTAAATATTTTAACCTACAAAGATGATTTATAACCTATAGATGATTTATACCACTACTAATTTTTCCACTTACTATAAATAAATCTACATTTTAAAGTACTCCTCCTTTTCTATATCCGTTTTCATTACAGTTCCTTTATCTACTCATCCTAATATTTTCTTTAAGGCAGCCAAGTTAATAATAATAAAATCATAGCTATAATTTACTACTATGTGCCAGGCACTACACAAAGCACTAAACATAGATTATTTCTAATCTTCATAACCAACCTGCAAAGTAGTTAATATTAGAAATACTGGTATTACTATTATTAAAATCAATTACAGTTAAGGAAATTGAAGCAAAAAAAGATTAAGCAGCTTGAATAAGGATTATAAAGTTGGTAAGAAATGGAGCTAAGATTCAGATTCAGGCTTGAATCCAATGCCACACTGTTTCTCAGTATTTTTCCTAACTCAAAAATATCAGGTTTGTTTAGGGATTCAAAATTTTCATTGATCCTTATTCCAAACTTAAATATACAAAATATATTTGTAATACATAATAAATATTAAACTTATCAAATTATTCTCAAAACAACCTATAACAATTATAATAAATATAGGTCACATCAGTGGAAACAGCATGTTTCTACAACAGAATGACAACTATTTTCATTACACACACAATCTATGTTTATTATAGAAAAAAGGGAAAGGACTGAAAGGCTTAAAAAGGAAAAGAAAGTCACCTGTAATCATATTACACAGAGAAAAACCACTGTTAATATCTTGGTATATATCCATCTCTCTAGACTAAGTTTTTTGAGATGTGAGCATAAGTGTATACAAAATGCATTATACACACATACACCTACACAAGCACACACACACACACTTTTAACTAAATCATGTCAAATCAATTTTCTAAAACCTGGCTTTCTCACTTAATAATGTATGATTTTATTTTTTTTAAATATGTAGTACTATTTCACCATTTTTATTAATTGAAAGATATTCCATTATAGAGGGGTATATGAAATAATTATTCTTAAATTTTTCATTTGTATGAACCTAATAACATGCTATTAGAAATAATGAGACTAAAGAGTATGATAGAAGTAAATCTAATATTTGAATTCTTCAAAAAGTCTTTGAAAAAGACCCTGTTTTCACCATTTATTTTCTTGAAAAATAATACATACCTAATGATTTTATTTTAAAAATGATTACTCATTTTTAGATTAAAGCTCATTTTCAAAATCAATACAAATAGATTCTCTATACACTTAGTAAGCATTCATTAGTTCACTTATACAAAGAAATTTATAAAGAATCTCATATTTTTCAGTCTGAAACACTGATACATTCTTCTCATTGTTCCACTGCCAAAAATATCATTAAAAACCTTCTAAACCCTGAAGTAACTGGTTAGGTATGTGTGAATAATTGGCCCAGAAGAACAGCATAGCCACCAACCAGTCCAGCCCAATAAAATCTCAAATATCTGAGTCCATCTTTGGGATAAGAAATTCATAGTAAAAATGAGAAAAAAGTAAAATTAGGAGAGGCGTAGTTGAAACTTTGAAAACAAAAACTAATTAACTTGAAAGTTAAAACACTACCTCTTAGATAACAAGGTTTTTAATGTAAACACACCAATGTGAAATTTATTTTATTTTATTTTTTAAAGATTTATTTATTTATTTATTTGAGAGAGAGAATGAGAGAGAGAGAGAGCATGAGAGCAGGGAGGGCCAGAGGGAGAAGCAGACTCCCTGCTGAGCAGGGAGCCTGATGCAGGACTCGATTCCGGGACTCCAGGATCATGACCTGAGCCGAAGGCAGTCACTTAACCAACTGAGCCACCCAGGCGCCCTGTGAAATTTATTTTAAATTATTTAATTTATTTTAAATTACCTTTTAGAACTTTAAATTTAAATTTAAAGTTCTAAAAGAAAGTCACCTTTTATGAACAAAATACATACATTACCTAATAATGCAAGTATACATTAATACTGTAAATCAATGTTATTTTTTAAAACTGATACCAGTATACAACTCAGTAGTGCCTTTATATTTTAACTACCAACTCTTTAACTGCTTTTGAGATACGTAAATAAATTTTGTTTGGTAAACAAAACATTCCTCTAACAAAATGTATTTAATCAAATCATCTATATATCTATATATCACCTGATCTATATTCAAGGCCCACTATGATCAGTGAACAGTTATATACCAACAGGTTATCTTAAGAAAAGTATGTGTATAGATCAATGGAACAGAATAGAGAGCCCAGAAATGGACCCTCAACTCTATGGTCAACTCATCTTTGACAAAGCAGGAAAGAATGTCCAATGGAACAAAGACAGTCTCTTCAACAAATGGTGTTGGGAAAATTGGATAGCCACATGCAGAAGAATGAAACTGGACCATTTCCTTACACCACACACAAAAATAGACTCCAAATGGTTGAAAGACCTCAATGTGAGACAGGAGTCCATCCAAATCCTAAAGGAGAACACAGGCAGCAACCTCTTTGACCTCAGCCGAAGCAACTTCTTCCTAGAAACATCGCCAAAGGCAAGGGAAGCAAGGGCAAAAATGAACTATTGGGACTTCATCAAGATTAAAAGCTTTTGCAAAGCAAAGGAAACAGTCAACAAAACCAAAAGACAACAGACAGAATGGGAGAAGATATTTGCAAATGACATATCAGATAAAGGGCTAGTATCCAAAATCTATAAAGAACTCATCAAACTCAACACCCAAAGAACAAATAATCCAATCAAGAAATGGGCAGAAGACATGAACAGACATTTTTCCAAAGACATCCAAATGGCCAACAGACACATGAAAAAGTGCTCAACATCGCTTGGCATCAGGGAAATCCAAATCAAAACCTCAATGAGATACCACTTCACACCAGTCAGAATGGCTAAAATTAACAAGTCAGGAAACGACAGATGTTGGCGGGGATGCGGAGAAAGGGGAACCCTCCTACACTGTTGGTGGGAATGCAAGCTGGTGCAGCCACTCTGGAAAACAGTATGGAGGATCTTCAAAAAGTTGAAAATAGAGCTACCCTATGATCCAGCAATTGCACTACTGGGTATTTACCCCAAAGATACAAAAGTAGGGATCCGAAGGGGTACGTGCACCCCGATGTTTATAGCAGCAATGTCCACAATAGCCAAACTGTGGAAAGAGCCAAGATGTCCATCGACAGATGAATGGATAAAGAAGAGGTGGTATATATATACAATGGAATATTATGCAGCCATCAAAAGGAATGAGATCTTGCTATTTGCAACGACGTGGATGGAACTGGAGGGTATTATGTTGAGCGAAATAAGTCAAACAGAGAAAGACATGTATCATATGATCTCACTGATATGAGGAATTCTTAATTGCAGGAAACAAACTGAGGTTGCTGGAGTGGGGGGTGGGGTGGGAGGGATGGGGTGACTGGGTGATAGACACTGGGGAGGGTATGTGCTCTGGTAAGCGCTGTGAATTGTGCAAGACTGTTGAATCTCAGATCTGTACCTCTGAAACAAATAATGCAATATATGTTAAGAAAAAAAAGAAGAAGAAGAAGGTAGCAGGAGGGGAAGAATGAAGCGGGGGAAATCGGAGGGGTAGAAGAACCATGAGAGACGATGGACTCTGAAAAACAAACAGGGTTCTAGAGGGGAGGGGGGTGGGAGGATGGGTTAGCCTGGTGGTGGGTATTGAGGAGGGCACATTCTGCATGGAGCACTGAGTGTTATGCACAAACAATGAATCATGGAACACTTCATCTAAAACTAATGATGTAATGCATGGGGATTAACATAAGAATAAAAAAAAATAAAAAAAGAAAGAAAGAAAGAAAGAAAAGTATGTGTAATATCAGGCTTGCTATCCCTGACAATTCTCAACCCTCTTCAACAAGTATTTGAAAACAATGTTTTTAATTGGCCTATAAAAACATTACTAGCATGTTTCAAGAGCAAATGACCTGTTCATAGGCAATGTACTAATGACCTCTACAAGAGATTGCTGCTGTCCCTTTCTTATCCTTTTGCTCTACTCTCCCTCTATCTAGAGCCATTGCCATTGTTCTCACACTCCTGGTTCCCTTCTCTTTCAAAGCCTCTGGCCCTCCTGTCAGCAATGGGACCAAAAATAAACATAATACCCAGGGCCAACTCCATGGTGAGCAACCTGAGCAGTCACACAGGGCTGCCCTCAGAAGGATCCCTTGCTTGGTTAATGCCCTCCTGTCACTGACTTATCTCTTCAAAATTGTTTTTAACAAAGAGCTATGCAATTTCATTTTGCACTGGACCCTGTAAATTAGCCAGTTCTGATGTTAACTCCGGTCTAATAAAACAAATTGTTGCTACCAAGGAGAAAGAAAAAAATACAAAAAATCTCTTTCCAAAGGATAAGTAGTAACCTACAGGTAAAGAAAACAGAAGACCTGACTGACCAAACAAATACATTATTCTGGAGTGTGAAACAATTAGGGCCAAACTGAAAGGGTAGTGATCCCATGGGATGAAGAGAGAGAAAAGAGAGGGAAATGGGAACATAACCAACACTATTTAAAACACCACTTATATGGTAAAGTGCATTCCAATTTAATACTAGATAATTAAAAAATAACTCTCTGAATTTCAAAATATTCATAAAAGTATTTTGTTTATGCATTTGTGCAATTATTCAACTAAGGAAAAACTCTAGGCAACTGTAAATTTAACAGATATGGGGTGAGAGGTGTTGCACCATACTCTGACTTACCAGGCATAAAACAGTAGTAACCTAGTACTAAATTATTTTACAATATATGTCAGAAAAATCTAGAAAAATTAGATGTGAGCAGGCACGAATCCACCTTACTCACTGGAACAAGGCAATCATGCAGCTGTGATCCCAACTAGGTCTATTTCAGCAGATTTAGATTGGTTACAAAGTAACAAACGCTTAGAAAGCCAGGTTTGTTCAAGAGCCACCAAAGTCTAAAAATAAATGGTGTGATTTCAAAGGATAGATAGAGGACAGAGTAATTAAACTTCTGGGGTCATCCATAATAGAATTTCAATATCAGGAAAAGCTTTAGAATCAAAATAATTTGTTAGGGGCTTATTTGCCATTTATTTACATGAACTTTTTATGAAAGAATTGATATTCTGATACCTTTCATTAAAAATCTCTATCAATAAATTGATCAAACAACCATTCAGATCTATTAAATGGTATCACTGTTCTTTCCTCATGAAAAAAAAGTCCAATGATGAGCAGTTTTGTTAGAAAAAAGATATTCCAATCCTAGTATAAATGAGTTATCATCCTATGGCTGTGTACCAATATTTTATATATTTAAATAATCTTAATTATATCAATGTTATAAGAAAGACACATCATATACTACATATTTTAATTGTATTTAATGTCAAATGGCAAACCTTAATAACTAATACCCCAAGCAGACGCACAGGTTTATTTGAATAGTGTGTAAAACTGATTAAAAGTCATTTCATGCCACTCACATCTTACTCTTCCATCACATTACCTGTTTTTCTATGTTGCGAAGAAGAAGTGTAGGGCTACTTGGTGACATTTCAAAATCTTGTTCTGGTAAAGGATCTTGACTCTCTTGGGGAATCTGGGGATTCCCTGTAGTATTTAATGAAGCCGCTTGGTCAGCAAATTGTATTTGTTTTTTCAAAATGTCTTTTGGAAGTTGACATTCTTCTAGGATCACTATCCCCTAGGCAAACAGCAATTAAAGAGTTGAAATGAAAACAAATTGACTGCTAAATCAACTTTAACGTTACAATGCACTTGAAACCATGCTTCTTATTATCACCTGGAAATCAGAAAGTACACTTGAAAGTAGAGTCTAACTGTAAAAAATTGGCTGATTTAAAACATGTGTAGCTAAAGCAACACCTATGTCTGATGGGTTAGGCTTGTAAAATATTGTCATAAATTGTATATATTCAGTTATTTTTCTTCTTACTGGTTTTAATTATTAGCAGTAAAAGCATGATACATTTAAAATAAAGGCTTATATGCAAAACATGAACATTTCACACTGAAATTTAGAACACTTCCTTATATAATCTTCAGATATTTTGGTCACTAGCATTTCCATTTGAGTACTCCCAGTTTCATAAATTAAAATACCAAACTTCCAAACATCCAAACAACATTCTGACTTTATACTAAACTGCTTTCAGAGCACTCTTAGGAGTTCCATCTCTGTTGCTGCCAGCCAGCAACCATGGGCAGGACTGCACTATTGAGAAGAAGTATTCTCTAGGCCAGTTAAATTGTTGCTTACAAGGTAGATGAGTTAATAATAAAGACACAAGTTTTCAACTGTGATGGGGTATTTTCTCAAATGTAAATAACTAGAGGAAAGAGTAGGGATCTAGCTGCCTCTGTTCTCCCTACCATTCACACACACACACACACACACACACACACACACTCACTCTCTCTCTCACAACTGGCTTGCTGAATATTCTCCCATATTCCCCAGAGTCTTCACTCCAACTGTTCTTACCCTTATGCCCCTCAAAGGCAATGAAGACAGAAGAGAAAGGAGGAAAAATAATGCACAGATATGATCTTAACAGTTTCATTATCAGTTCTTCAGTAAAACTTTTTTCCCTCCCTACCCCTTCTACCACTTTTCCCCCTGCAAAGAATAACATGCATTTTCACATAATGTATAACGTATATGTGTGTGTGTGTGTGTATATATATGGTTATTTTGCAAAACGTCAATGAGCTCCTAATAGGCTAGTTGGAAAGGTATTAAATACCTATATGGCTAAAATATTATATTCTTGTAATGAAAAATAGTCTAAAACATTAATATAAGTGTAGAGTATTTTAAGATGGGACAAATTTAAAAACTGGTATGGGCCAGCTTATATCATATACAAGTGCTATTTCCAGGATTGAAACTGCCTATAAATTATAATGTTATAGATGAGTAGTTTGTTTGTTTGTTTAAGATTTTATTTATTTATTTGACAGAGAGCGAGACAACGAGAGAGGGAACACAAGCAGGAGGAGTGGGAGAGGGAGAAGCAGGCTTCTCGCTGAGCAGGGAGCCCAATGTGGGGCTCGATCCCAGGACCCTAGGATCATGACCTGAGCCGAAGGCAGATGCTTAACGACTGAGCCACCCAGGTGCCCCTAGATGAGTAGTTTTAATTTACACTATAATTTGGAGAATATATCACTTTAGCATGAACATATTCAGGTATGGCATCAAACATACATTATTATTTTGTAGTAATATATTACCACCGATGTGTGGTAAAAGTAACAAAAAAGTTATTACTGTTGTTGTTATTATTTTTAACCTTCACTTACAACTGTGCTAGTAACTTTTACAAAAAGGAGAGCCAACTGTTGATCCCATCTCAATGACTATTTTCCTAGAATGCACAAATATGGCTGTCAAGAAATCTAAAGAAATATATTTTTAAAAAATTTTTGTTTCATTTGATATTTTAAAACTTAAAGTAGACTTGGGGCACCTGGGTGGCGTAGTCGGTTAAGCGTCCGACTCTTGGTTTCAGCTCAGGTCATGATCTCAGGGTCGTGAGATCGAGTCCCATGTCCGGCTCTGCTTAAGACTCTTTCTTCTTCTCCCTCTGCCCCTCCCACTTATGCTCTCTCTCTCAAATAAATAAATATTTTTAAAAAGTTAAAGTAGACTTGATGGATATAATATCATCAATCTCAAAAGCTCTTGGAAGTATCTGAAACGTCCATTCAAAATGTGTACAAGTATCTCACTAGATTTTTCAACAGTATCTGCTTGCAAAACAAATACAAGTTTTTATCATATCAATTTAGCTGTAATTCCCTTTGGTTTGATTAGTTTATTTTATGGGCCAGGCTGCTATGAATTCAGCCTGGTTTCATAACCGTTACTAAGAATCTTGTACATACTGAAAAACTGATTCTGAATTTCAAACGGTCAATTTTCAAACCTTTAGACTACTATCTTTTTAGAAGTAGGGGGCCTGCTACAGTTAGTTCAATGAAAAGTAATATTTTAAAAATTCAACCAGGAAGACATTCATAATCAAGTTCATAATCTTTTTTTTTTTTCTCCTTAAACTCTCACAAATGGCCAAGAACAGAGTAAAAAGGGAAAAAGATTAAACCCTTTAAAGACACTACAGAGACAGTTTCAGTTCTTAAAAATCAAGAAAAGAATATATGTGTGTTGGGTCACCACCATGATGTACGCTTAAACATCTTACAATTTTGTCAGTCATACCTGAATAAAGCTGAATTAAAAAAAACACTCAGGAAAGAATAGCCTATTCATAGATAAACAAGGTAAATAACAAAAACATGAAAATTTTTTAGTAAGATGAGTTGCAAAAACTGAGACAAATGAAAACTCTAGAATAAGATGAAAGCAAGTCAACTGCTCCAGAGAAGACAACTGTTCCTGATAATAACACTAAAGAAATCCTTACCCCACTCCCAGGGTCCTCACAGAGAAGACACAGCATAAAAAAATAAATTACCTCAGCAACACCTTCAGTATTTATATAAAGTCACCAAAGCTAATTTTTTTAAAAATTTTAAATGAGAGACACCCGGGTGGCTCAGTCAGTTAAGAGTCTGTCTTTGGCTCAGGTCATGATGCGAGGGTCCTAGAAAGGGCTCCTTGCTCAGCGGGGAGCCTGCTTCTCCCTCTGCCTGCCACTCCCCCCCACCCCTGCTTGTGCTCACACAACTCTCTCTCTGTCTGGTAAATAAATAAAATCTTTTTAGAAAAAGTATCAAACCTTAAAACAAATTTTAAATGAAAAATTTTAAATGCACAAAATTACAATTTAAAATGTAGAAGACCCTATCACAAGGTAACAAAAGAAATCTAAAAGAGAAACCATTTAATATAGGATAGCCAGCTTCTCAACCAAAAAAAACTATTTTAATACTTTTCTGAAAGTGACAAGAGGCTATACTGTCTTAGTGAAAGCTGAAGCAAAGAAAAGGAGAAACATCGAAGTTGTAATGTGTTGACAAAGCATTGGAAGAACAAGGAAGGAATGTTGTTAACATGGGCTTTCTTTTCTCTAAAAATGTTAGCAAATATTAGATGACCCCAATATGTCATAGAAGGAGCAAATGACAGCTTAAAAACCCAAAACGTGTAGATCTACTAGTAGATCGACTCAGTGTTTCCTGACCAGTGTTACCAACTAGCACTTATTTAAACAAGATATTTACATCTTTGTAAATAACATCTCTCAACCTCTTTCCCTTTCCCGTATCTCTAATTTAACTGAGAAGAAAGGATTTTTTTTTTAACTTTCAAGATAAGTTAAATAGAAAGGTCATTCTACACTTCTCAATTTTTTAATTACAATAACTCAAGAAGCTAGAAGAGCAAAGTGCTATTTTCTCTTTTCAGTATAATAGTTCAACTAAACTGCACATAAATAAGCAATTAAACATCTTGATTAATTCCCAAGAAATGTAAGGAGAAACTACTAAAATAAAGAAATACTGTAATGGTATTTTTCATAAAGTAAACATAATGTGATTCTCAAGAAAACAGAGGTCCAGATACACATCTAGCCAGAACCAAGAAAAATGTAAGGCCATATAAATTATTACTGGGAAGTTTAGATTTCTTTCCTAAAAATAATTTATTCCCCAGATGTTATATAAACATACAAATTTTTTAAAATGTTTTAAAAAGTACATCACAGTGTTTAGAACACACAAGTCATAAAATACGAACCAGACTGTGTAGATTCAAGTATAAAACTTAGTCATCAATTTAACTAGGAATCCACTTTCTTGGAAATTTCCCAAATTGTTTTAAACTTGACTTGTTTTGAGAAGTCTACGATTAAAAACGCTTGTGATATTACATCCTTTAAAGTAAATGATCAGAGAGGAGAAATTATCTGGTGATCCTGAAAGAACAAGGAAATCACTACAACTAAAGGCTTCAGTGAAGACAGTTAAAAATGAGAAACAGTAACTACTTCCATCAGGAAATTATTCTTGAACAGAGTTCCCTCAAATCCAACAGACAGAACAGGTAAGCCTAAGATTTTATGTCTATCCTTCTATCCACCTTCCTACAGACATCACCACCAAATTCTACAATTCATTCCTTCCTAGTTTCTTCTCCCATCCTTACAAAACTCATACTTTCCACTCCTTTGAATACCATTCTACTTTGTCATTCCCAAAACATATTATGTTGTTTCATGTCTTCAAACCTTCAAGGAATGCCCTTTTCCAGTTCCATTGGTTCACCAAGCAAACTATTATTTATCTTTCAAAATTATACTGAGGCATCACCTCTTTTATTGATGTTTTCTCTGAACTGCTAATCCCTAAAATAAGAGTTATGTATTCTCTCTATGCCACTTCTATATCTTATTAAAAACATGTATCATTGCACCTATTTCATTATATTATAATTAATTATTTACATGGTCTATCTCCCCTACCAGAATATAAACTCATGACTATGTCTAAAACTTAATTATCTTTATTTATGTGCAGACCCTAGGTAATGTTGGGCTAACCACATGGATAACCATATGATTAAGAACTCCGATTCCTTTCCTTTTCAGCATTTTCTTCTCAGACCAATCACCATCAGCCTTAGAATATTATCTCCATTATGTCCACAGTTTCATGATGTAGAACATACTTTTTCATAAAAACAAAGTTACAAAAAGATCTTTAGCAATATTTAAATTAAATAGCATTTCATGGGATTGTAATGAGAACTCTTTATAGTATTGCTTCAATGGGAAAATGTACTTTGAGTTCCAAGCAAACAGCCTATAATTTTGGGAAACAGTATGTCTTTAAGCTAGGAAAACCCCATGTTAAATTTCTGGTTTAATTCTGGTTGGAATTAAAACAATATTTATTTGTGTAATCATTTGCTTACTTTCACCCCCATTTGACTTAAGCCCTAAAAATGTAGCAACTTTGTGGGTTTTGTTCACCACTGTATACCTTAAGCACATATTATGCTAACGACTGTATGTGAAAGGAAAAATGGGAAAGAGTGAAGGAAAGGAGGGAAGGCAGAAAATAAGACAGGAAGGAGAAATGAATTTTATTTAAAAATTGCTACAATATAATAACTTTTTAACTGCCATTTCTACTGAATAACTCCAAATCTCTATCTTCTTATAAACCTGCCTTCTCCAATAACTCTTATTTTCAACTTTTTAGAGCATCTCAATATGAGTATCTGATAGAACTTTTAAGTCAGTGTGTGAGAAAGCTTATTTTTATCAACTTTCCTATAAAATAAGCACTTTTTTCCTTCTATAGAAACAGCAGGTAAATAACTAAGAGGGGAGATAGTGGTGATGTTTACACAACCATATATTTGTCAAAATTCAGTGAATTGCTAAAAATACGTCTTCTGAGAACAAGATAAACAAAATAAAGATAAATCCGTAATTAGACCTATCAGTAAAAAAATGTAGAACATCAAATAAACAAAAATAACTTTTTAAGTTACCAGATAGAAAAGACAAAGTACTTACAAAGGAAAAGCAATTCTACTGACGGTAGACTGCTCATCAGTATTAAACAAAACAATGAAATAGGATCTTTAAAAGGCAAAATAACCATCAAATTAGAATTTTATATCGACCTAAAGTATCACTGAAGAGTGAGGGTAAAATAAAGGTATTTTGAGACATAAACTACTAAAGAATGTATTTCAGCAAAATGTAAACCAAGAGAGAAAAGGTAGTGTAGAAGAGACTGCAAACTTCCCAATACCCACTTTCCTCTTCTTTTTACAACAAAACTCCACTCCTACTGGAGTTCTAGCTATGCATACAACTTCTCATTGTAAGGCTGTATGATTCACCTCTCCTTCCTGCAGATATGTGCCTAAATTTGGGTCAATGAGTGTGACACAAAGTAGTACAATTTCCAAGTCACCTCCCACCTAAAGACAAACTATGTTACACTTTTCTCACTTCCCAGGGGCCGGAATGAGGGAATGACTACAACCCTGTTTAATAGTGCAGTCAACAATTACCCTAGAGGACAACAAAGCAGCAAAATAGAAAAAACCAAGTTGCTCCACCAGCCTGTATTCACTCCCTCACTTTTGAAGTGTTATGTACCTTAATAAAGCGGCAATATTTGGGAGTTTCTTTGTTATAGCAGCTTAAACCTGTAAACTAACTTTATAGGTAGAACATAAGAACAGTTAGCACATTTTTTTTAAAGATTTTATTTATTTATTTGAGAAAAAGAGAACGAGCGGTGGGGAGGGAAAGAGGGAGAGAGAGAGAGAGAGAGAGAAGCAGACTCCCCACTGAGCAGGGAGCCTGGATGCGGGGCTAGATCCCAGGACCTCAGGATCATGACCTGAGCCAAAGGAAGACGTATAACTGACTGAGCCACCCAGGCGTCCCAGTAAGCATATTTTTAATAAAATTAGTTAGAAATATAATTATTGATTATAAAAAAAGGAACTAGATTGTAGTAGATCTATTCAACGAGTAGTTAGAAAGTATTAGAATCCATGTTTTAAGTAAAAAATAGTATAAAAATACTGAGTACTTTTTAGTCATTGTTAGGATTACTTTTAATTAAGAAGTATATTAAAAATTAGGAGTAACGACAAAGAATAAAACTATAATGAATAGCTTCTAAACCAGCAGAGGGAAAAGAACGAAGCAAATTCTACCAATCCAACAAGAGAGGTAAAAAAAACAAGACTTATGGGGTGTCTGGGTGGCTCAGTTGGTTAAGCATCTGCCTTCAGCTGAGGTCACAATCCCAGGGTCCTGGGATTGAGCCCCACATCGGTCACCCTGCTCAGCAGGGAGCCTGCTTCTCCCTCCCCCTCTGCTGCTCCCCCTGTTTGTGCTCTCTGTCAAATAAATAAAAATCTTAAAAAAAAAAAGACAAATACAAAGAGAGGAGAATAAGGGCAAATGAAAAATCAAAAATCTGAGGTGATTTTTTAATCTAGCTATTTATAGTTTATAAAAAGAAATACCTAGAATAATAAAAAAATTTGTATCTATTAAACAGCATTCCTTCAAGAAGTAAGAAGCAGAAACAGAATTACCAGAAAAAACTGAAAAATTCACAACAATGGGGTAAATTTTAACAAAAGTATTTTAACAAAAGTTTTATTTCCATCATAAATGGAAAGATCTAGAGGTATAAACATATAGCAGATATATACAATAAAGTCAACAAATTTAATAAAGAATTCTATACTGAACACATAAAGAACATGCATTCTTTTCTGTTACATATACTAAAATAATGAAAAGACAAGCTACAACATGAGAGATTTGTAACATTTATAACTGACCAAGAATAGTCTCCAAAATTTAAAAAGAATTCACAGACACACATCTCCACCAACCAGAGCCCTTTCCCCACCCCACCAAAAACAGTGAATACAAAAGGTAGTTAGTTCTTAGGTAAAAAAAACATTTGGTGATCAATTATACCGAGGCCCAATTCTCAACACTAAGGAACAATTAAATTAAAACAATAAAATAATACTTCATACTCATTACACTGGAAAATTAAAATGTCAAAAATTATGAAATGTTGGCAAGAATGTGGAAAAACAGGTGCTCTCACGCACTGCCAGTGGGAATATTAACTATCCAATCACATCAGTAAGTATAGGAAAGCTAAAGACAGCCAGACCTAAGATCCATCATTTCCACTTTTAGGCATATACCAAGAACCCTCCACAGTTCACAAAGAAACACAAAAAAGATAGTCATTACAGTATTGTTTTTACTAGCATAAAACTACACAATGTATGTCTATCAGTAGAAAATAGAAGAGATAAACATTGCATTGTATTCATACAATTCCATCTCATTCATACAATTAAATAACATACAGGACCTATAAAATTTATGCTGAGCAAAAACAAGCAAGTCACAAAAGAGTTTGTAGTATATATGTCATTAATACAGACTGTAAAATCATGGAAAAATAAATACTAGTTGTAGACACAGATAGACATCTATGTGCCAAGAGTATAAAAACATACATAAATATAATAAACGTCAAAACATGCTGGAATCAAAATAGTGGCTACAGTGGCATGCAGAAAGAGAATGGGATCAGGAAGGATTATATAAGTACCTCAACTGTACAGGTGATGCTTTATTACTCTAAAAACTAAACCCAAATAGTAAAAATTTAACACTTGATAAATTCGGAGGTGGAAACAAAGGTGTTCATTATATTGCTTTCTAGAGCTTTTTATGTGTTTATAGTTTTTCTTAAAACAAAACCTCTAAGGGGATTCAATAAAATACACACAGAATTTCTCACATATGTTAAAATAAATGCCATCAAAGTAGAAGTTTATAAAAGGGTACCTAATTTCTATTAATTGGAATCCAATTAAGAAGCTCTGAACTGCTCAAGTATGATAAAATGACCACGATAAATACAAAGACATTACAATGATAGCTTCAATTTACAGCAATTGATATATAAAAAATGTTAATATTAACTACATTTTTATAAAGCCTTGTAACAATTACTTTGTGTGGAGAGATGAGAAACTAAACTGTAATAATTTTTTTAAAAATACAAGAATACAAACAATACCTTGGATGCACGAATCTGCCTGTGAACATCCGTTAGTTGTTGGATTTTGTATTCGAGCTCTGAAATCTGGGCCTGAAGCCATGTCCATCGGCTGCCAACTCTAGCTCTGTCTACAAGCCACTTCCATTCAGTACTAGAATTACTGTGAACGAGACAAACACTGTTAGTCAAAGAACAAAGGCAATCAAGTTTTCAGACTACTTAATAAATTCCTTGACGCCTGTCATATAATCCTCATTCCTTTATACAACATCTAATTACGTGAAAGAAGAATCTGGTATCAACTCTTATCAAAGAAAAACATTTAACTTCCTTATCTTTCTAACGGATAAACACTTGTTTTTATTATTACATATCCAGTAATAAGATAATCTCCTCTGCTACTTAATATTTTATTAATATGCACAAGGGCTGAAATAGGAGTGGGCCAGCAAAAGAAAGAGGAATGATACTACTAACTCCACATAAAAACTGTTACATGAAGTTTCTATATGTAAGAAGTATTGGGTAAGTCATCTGAACTATGCTAGATCTAAATCTATGTAATAAACCAGAATACTCAATTTTATTATATGCAAATTTTCATTTGTTAAAACAGTAGTCACTGTTAGCTAATTAAATCCCTAAAATCAATTTAAATATATTGTCAAAAAGTATTGAAAATATGAGTGCTCTACCTTTCAAATAAGTATACCAAATATATGTCTTGAAATGTTTATTAAGATAAATAGCTTGTTAAAACCTGATTTCCAGGGGCGCCTGAGTGGCTCAGTTTGTTACAAGTCTGCCTTCGGCTCAGGTAGTAATCCCGGGATCCTGGGATCAAGCCCCACATCGGGCTCCTGATCATCGGGGAGCCAGCCTGTCCCTTTGCCTTGCTCGTGCTCTCTCTCTCTCTCAAATAAATAAATAAAATCTTTTAAAAAAAAAGGGGGGGGCGCCTGGGTGGCTCAGTCGTTAAGCGTCTGCCTTCGGCCCAGGTCATGATTCCAGGGTCCTGGGATCCAGTCCCACATCGGGTTCCCTCCTCGGCGGGAAGCCTGCTCTCCCTCTCCCACTCCCGCTGCTTGTGTTCCTGCTTTCGCTATCTCTGTCTCTGTCAAATAAATAAATAAATAAATAAATAAATCTTTAAAAAAAATAAATAAAATTTTTAAAAAGGGGGGGGGGAGACGCCTGGGTGGCTCAGTCGTTAAGCATCTGCCTTTGGCTCAGATCAAGATCCCAGGGTCCTGGGGTCGAGTCCCACATAGGGAATCCTTGCTCAGCAGGGAGCCTGCTTCTCCCTCTGCCTGCCGCTCCCCCTGCTTGTGTTCTCTCTCTCTGACAAGTTAAAAAAATAATAATAATAAAATAAAATTAAGAAAAAAAACCTGATTCCCAGGATTCAGAGCCCAAAGATGAGAAAGAATTTATATAAAGACTTTTCTGTCATACATATTTGAAAATAAGGGTTGAACCCTACTCCTCTATCTTTTGGCAAGGGTACTACTCTAATCCATAGTTTGTGAGATTACAAATTAATTACTTTATGAAAATATTCTAACCATTCCAACTAGAAAACAGTTATTTGGAATAACTAATTAAGAGCTTCAGATTACAAAAGAAAACATGACAGAAATTGAAGGTATAAATGAAAACCAAAAAATACTTAATGGCAGAACACAAACTTTATGAAAAACTTGTCTAAAAATTACATTTACTGTCAAAACCCATAGAATGTACAACACCAAGAGTGAATCCTCACGTAAAGCATGCACTTTAAGTGATAACAATTTGTCAATGTAGGTTCATAGATTGTTACAAATGCACTACTCTAGTATGCAGTATATTGATAGTGGGGGAGGTTCTATCAGTGAAGGGGGTATATGGGAACTCTGCATTTTCTGCTTAATTTTGCTATGAACCTAAAACTGTTCTTAATAAAAAGTTTATTAATGTTACACATTTAACCATAATTGAATGTCTCCCATACAAACTTTAGCTAGAGAAAACTTACCCTAAAAGATAATTTACTGGGGCGCCTGGCTGGCTCAGTTGGTAAAACATGTGATTCTTGATCTTGGGGTTGTGAGTTTGAGCCCCACACTGGGTGTGGAGATTACTTAAAAATAAATTTTTTTTAAATAAAATAAATAAAAATAAAAAAATAAAAGATCATTTGTTGTGATGAGCACTGGGTGTTGTGCTGAATCACTAAACTGCACATCTGAAATGAATAATACACTGTATGTTAACTAACTGGAATTTAAATAAAAACTTACAAAAATAAAATAAAAGATCATTTGTTGTCAGAGAAACAGAATAAATTATTATAACTTTACTATATAGAATATATTCATTGTAACAGGATTTTATATTAAATCAATGTCCCTAAGAGCTATTTTTGTTTGTTTTTTTAATATTTTTTATTTATCCATTTGAGAGAGAGAGCATGAGCAGGGTGGGGGGGCAGCAGAGGGAGAGGGAGAAGCAGACTCCCTGCTGAGCAGGGAGCCCCATGTGGGACTCGATCCCAGGACCCTAGGATCATGATCCAAGCTGAAGGCAGATGCTTAACCAACTGAGCCACCCAGGTACCCAAAGAGATACTTTTGTTAATATTCTAATTGCACACAATATGATTGAGGAGACCTTCATATAAGAATTCTCTTAGTATTACTATGTATTCAGTTTATAGTCATTATTGTGCTTTTTAAATTTGACACACTTTTAAATCATATTTTCATAGTTATGAAAATAATAGAAGAGAATGTCTATTCAAAATAATATTAAAATGGAGGGGCACCTGGCCAGCTCAGTCAGAGGAGCATGCAACTCTTGATCTCAGGTTTTGAGTTCAAGGCCCACGCTGGGTGTAGAGATTACATAAATAAATAAACTTAAAAAAAAAAAATAATATTAGCTCTTCCCTTCTGTGGCCACTGTTGAAGTGCCAGCAGCCAAAATGAAGTTCAATCCCTTGACTTCTGAGGACCAAGAGGCATTTCAATGCATCTTCCCACATTTGCAGCAAGATTATGTCTTCCCCTCTTTCCAAAACGCTGAGACAGAAATACAATATTTGATCCACGCCCACCCAAAAGGATGAAGTAAAGGCTGTGTGAGGACACTACAAAGGTCAGCAAATGGGCAAAGTAGTCCAGGTTTACAGGAAGAAATATGTCATCTACACTGAACAAGTATAACAAGAAGGCAAACGGCACAACTGTCCAAGTGGGCACTCACCCTAGCAAGGTGGTTATCACTAAACTAAAACCGGACAAAGACCACAAAAAGATCCTTGAACGTAAAGCCAAATCTCACCAAGTAGGAAAGGAAAAGGGCAAATACAAGGAAGAAACAATCGAGAAGACGCAAGAATAAAGTAATCTTATATACAATAAAAACTGTTAAGTGGCTGGGTGGCTCAGTTGGCTAAGCATCTGCTTTCAGCTCAGGTCATGATCCCAGGGTCCTAGGATCAAGCCTTGCGTTGGGCTCCCTGCTCAGCAAAGGGTCTGCTTCTCCTGCTCCCTCTGCCCCCGCCCCACCCCTGTGCATGCACACTCTCTCTCTCAAATAAAATCTTTAAATAAAGAAATAAATAAAAACTGTTAAAATGAAAAAATATTAAAATAGATAGTAATATCTATTATTCATAGATATTATTTAATAACACTAACTGCCAATCATGAAATTAGTGATAAAGGCAAGGGCCATGGCACACAGCAGTTGTACAGGTTAATGGTAAAGTGTTGGATTTTATGCAAAAAGGAAGTCTTTTTTTTATTTTATTTTTTTAAAGATTCCATTCATTTATTTGACACAGAGAGAGAGAGAGCACAAGCGGGGGAGCGGCAGGCAGGCAGAGGGAGAGGGAGAAGCAGGCTCCCCGCTGAGCAAGGAGCCTGACTGGGGGCTCGATCCCAGGACCCCAGGATCATGACCTGAGCTGAAGGCAGCCGCCCAACCGACTGAGCCACCCAGGCACCCCAAAAAGGAAGTTATTATCAAGACATTAACAAAAATTTTTTTCCCAAGCACTCTGGCTACTAGGTAGAGAAAGCATTAGAGTGGGATATGAGAAGAAATAAGGAAATCAATTAGGATGCAAATAGAGTAATCTGTGTGTGGTACAGATAATTGTGATCTCCAAATATGTCATGTGCTATCCTACATTTCCCAGCCTTCCTTGCACTTAGGTTGGAGCTGTGTGACTAATTCTGACCAATGGGTTGTGAGCAAAAGTGACCTAGTCATTTCCAGTCCATCAGACAACCTTCAAAGCCACCAGTGCAGACAGTAGAGCTACAAGATGTGTGAGGATCACAGCCCAAACCACACCGGCTTTTATGTAAGCCACAGCAAACCTTGGCTCTGTTAAACCACTGAGACTAGAAGGTTAATTTGTTACTCTAGAGCCCAATCTAACTAAAACACTGAATAAAAAATGAAAATGGCATGAACTAAGAAGGGAGGGTAAGATAAAGAAGAGATGAAGAGGATGGATTCAAGGTTCACTTTAAAGCTGAAAGGACTTGGCAGAAGTATGCTGTAGGAATAAGTATGGGGAAATCAAAGATGATCTTAAACATTCTTTCATTAAATTTTGTTCCAGTTGAAAACTTTCCCTATAATATGCAATTTTGCTTGATGGTCAAACCTCATGATTAGCTAAAAAAAAAAAAAAAAAAAGTTATGGAGCCCATCTTATTGTACTTCTAGTAAAAATATTCTGATAGTGAAATTGTCCACAAAAATGATTTTCATGTTCATATAGTACATTAAATTATACTACCACGGGGAAAAAAAGTAATATCAGATTAGATTTAAATAAACTAAGTAATCCTAAGGCTTTGTAATATTTGAAATGAATTTTCTGTAAAGGATACCTTATCCTATATTTTAATAGGACTGAATAAAATCTGTTTGCATATTCCATCAGTCCACATCCTTGCTTGTTTGTAGTCACCACTTAACTTGCTGAATAAAATAAGTACAGGCTATTTAGACCAAGTGGTAAGTACAATTTCTCTAGATACTAACTTCTGGTCAACATCATGAACTTATATCCCTGCTTTAACCCTGAAATAGAGTTCCCAAAATAAGACAGAGCTTTCTAATATTACATCTTAAAACACCAAGATTAAAGAGAGACATATTAATTTTGCCTTTAATATAAAGATTAGCTTACTAGTAATGATGAATCAACTATTACAAAAAAAATCAAAAAAGAAGATCCAGTTGTGAAAAATGACAATCCCAAGAAAAGCCCAAGAAAAATATAAGGTTTGGGGGCGCCTGGGTGACTCAGGTATGGTCCCAGGGTCCTGGGATCGAGCACCGCATCAGGCTCCCTGCTCAGTGGGGAGCCTGCTTCTCCCTCTCCCACTCCCCCTGCTTGTGTTCCCTCTTGCTGTGTCTCTCTCTGTCAAATAAATAAATAAAATCTTTAAAAAAAAAAAAGAAAGAAAAATATAAGGTTTGTCCTTAATTACATTAAACTGAGCCAAACTTCGCTACTGGTGTTTGCTCACCTAGAAAGAGCTTACCTTTCCCTGGAATTTGATTCCTTCAGACCAGCGTTTGGCAAATATTTTCTGTAAAAAGGCAGATGGTAAATATTTTAGGCTTTGTGGCCAACCTGGTCTCTTTAAAATAACTACCCAACTCTGCCATTATAGCATGAGAGCAGCCATAAATGAATGGGTGTGATGGTGTTTTGTAAACTGTGCTTACAAAAACAGGCAATGGGTAATTTTGAGAACAAAGAATAAAGCTAGAGGATCACAATCCCAGATTTCAACCTACACTATAAAGCTACAGAAATCAAAACAGCATGGTTTTGGCACAAAAATAGACACATAAATCAAGAGGACAGAATAGGGTCCAGAAATAAACCCATGCATATATGATCAATTAATCTATGACAACAGAGGCAAGAATTTACAATGGGGAAAAGACAGTCTCTTTAATAAATGGTATTGGGGAAACTATACAGCTACAGGCAATAGAATGAAACTGGACCATTTTCTTTTTTTTTTTTTTAAGATTTTATTTATTTATTTGACAGAGACACAGCGAGAGAGGGAACAACACAAGCAGGGGGAGTGGGAGAGGGAGCCCGATGCGAGGCTCGATCGCAGGACCCTGGGATCACGACCAGAGCCAAAGGCAGACACTTAACGACTGAGCCACCCAGGTGCCCCAAACTAGACCATTTTCTTACATCATATACAAAAATAAACTCAAAACGGATTAAAAACTTAAATATAAGACCTGAAACCATAAAGTTCTTAAAAGAAAACACAGGCAGTAATCTCTTGGTCACTGGACTTAACATTTTTCTGGATATGTTTCCTCAGGTAAAGGTGACAAAAGCAAATATTGCATTGGGACTACATCAAACTAAGAACTTTTGCATAATAAAGGAAACCATCAACAAAACAAAAAGGCAACCTACCAAATGGGAGAGGATATTTGCAAATGATACATCTGAAAAGGGGTTAATGTTCAAAAATATATAAGGAATTCATAAAACTCAACACCAAAGAAACTAATAATCAGATTTAAAAATGGGCAAAGGACCTCAACAGACATTTTTTCAAAGAAGCCATACAAATAGTCAACAGATATATGAAAAGACGCTAAATATCACTAATCATAAGGGAAATGCAAATCAAAACCACAATGAGATATCATCACCTCACACCAATCAGAATGGCTAGTATCAAAAAGACAAGAATAAATGTTGGTGAGAATATGGAGAAAAGGAAACTCTCATGCACTGTTGGTAAGAATGTAAATTGGTGCAGCCACAATGGAAAATAGTATGGAGGTTCTTCAAAAATTAAAAATTGAATGATCCAGTAGTTCCACTGCCAGGTATTTACCAAAGAAAATAAAAACACTAATTCAAAAAGATATATGCACCCCTATATTTACTGTAGCATTATTTACAATAGCCAAGATAAGGAAGCAATCTAAGTGTCCACTGATAGGTGAATAAATATGTCACACATACACACACAGAGAAATACTACTCAGCCATAAAAAAGAACAAAATCTTGCCATTTTGAAAACACAGATAGAGCTAGAGAGTATTATACTAAGTGAAATAAGTCAGGTAGAGAAAGGCAGATACCATATGATTTCACTTATATGTAGAATCTAAAAAAGAAGTTAACAAACAAAAACAGAAACAGACTAATACAGAGAACAAACTGGTGGTTGCCGGAGGGGAGGAGGTTGGGGGGATGGGGAGAATAGGTGAAGGGGATTAAGAGTACAAATTTCCAGCTCTAAAATAAATGAGTCATAAAAAAGGGTACAACATAGGGAATATAGTCAATAATATTGTAATAACTTTGTATGGTGACAGATGGTAACAACACTTATCAATGGTGAGCACTGCATAATGTATAAAATTGTGGAACCACTATGTTGTACACCTGAAACTAATGTAACATTGTTCAACTATACTTCAATTAAAAATATAAAATAAAAATAATTTTTTTAAAAAGAAAGTAACAGGCAATGGGCCAGCCTTGGTACATGGATCTCAGTTGTCCAATTCCTGATGTAGAGGGTACTTTTACATGCTTCCTATGCTTCCCAGGGATTATGAGTTCTTTAATTATCTGTTCAAATCTTTGGCTCATATTTAATTGGGTTATCTTTTTACTGATATAAGACCTATGTCAAACTATGTGTATTTGAAATATTTGTAATTCCCAGTCTATAGCTTGCCTTTCATTTTCCTAATAGTGTCTTTTGAGCAAAAAAGATTCTAATCTCAATGAAGCCCAATTTATCAAACTTTCCTTTTACAGATATCTTTATATCCTAAGAGATCTTTGCCTAACACAAAGTCATAGATTTATTCATGAGTCTAAAAGTTCAAGGAGTTTCAGAGTTTTGGCTTTTAGATCTATAATCCAATTCAAAGGTAATTTCTGTGTATGTGCGAGATAAGAATTCAGATTCTGAGGGGAGGGGGGGCGGTACTGAGTTCCTGAACCATTTGTTGAAAGATTCTATTATCCTTTAGTAGAACAAAACAAAACAACAAAACAAACACCAAAAACCAAAACTAAAACCTTATCCTTGAACAGGTAAAAGACTATATGAATACTACATTTAACTATGTTAACTATGCTTTTTAAACCCTTGCATAACAGGGGCACTTAAGTGGCTCAGTCGGTTAAGGGTGGGACTCTTGATATTGGCTCAGGTCAGTATCTCAGGGTTGTGGGATCGAGCCCCATGACAGACTCTGCACTTAGTGTGGAGTCTGCTTCTTTTTCTCTGCCCCTCCTCCTGCTTGCACTCTCTCTAAAATAAATAAATAAATCTTTAAAGAAAAAAATAAAATAAAAATCCTCGCATAACATCAAACATTGACAGCTATGGTCATATAAATAAAGGAAATAAATAACATTTTAACTAACCCATATGGGGCCTTAAAGGAATGCAAAAACCAACTAACTGCTTCTCCATAACTGGCAACAAAAAATGTTATTTCAAAAATCTCTCTTAAGAGTTCTAAGCCACATAACTGAGAACAAACCTAGGAGCAAAAGTTAAGATTAATTCCCACCCAAATGTACTGTTTCAGGTGGTCTCAAGGCAGCAGTCATTAAATGCGCGAGAGTTGGATGGGTCTGAGGAAAACAGTAAATTAGTCTGTAGACTCAATAACTATGAACAAATGAGATCTTTAGCTGTGATATTTTCACATATAATTGACTAGAGGCAAACAGAATGGAAATCCACATTTTTGAGGGAACTCTAGTAGCAAAAAATACCACAAACCTAACATCCTCTACCTGGGAAGCCCAAATCTGCACCAACAGGAAGCAAGGGGAGAATGCAGTACAGCCTACACTTAAGGGTACACTCTCAAACATTCACTGCAGATATAAACACAAAGCATAATGGATAAGGAATAATTCCCAAAGAGCAAAGTCAAGAGACTATGGAGGACAACGAACAAAGCCAATTTAGGATTCTACCAAGACCTTGCTGCACTTCCAGAAAAAGATGTCTTACTAATTAATTACTGTAAGGACCTATCATGTGTATCTCATTTTTTTTTTTCCCAGTGGGAGTTTTTACTGTAGCTTTCCTGTCTCTACTCTTATGTATACATACAAGAAACAAGAGGTTAAGAGGGTTGGAAAACTTGTCTATTCATTTATAGGTCACAACATCATAATGAACGATATCTGGACCTGACTGAAAGGACATTACTCCACCTAATGAATATGACTTTGAATTGTCATCCTTGAGGAATGGATGTGTTTTCTCTATGAGAAGGGAGTGTATGGATATTTGGGTGACCAAAGAGGCAAACCAAACAGACTGCTTATTTTCCCTCATTATCTAATCTCTTTTTTGATAAAAGAACCTGTTCAATTTTAGCCAAGCTCATGGTAGCTCCTATTTCCCAGCCTTACCAGCAATTAGTTGTGAGTATGTCACTAGGTCCCTGACAATCAGATGTGAGCCAAATTAATGCATGCAACCTCTGGTCTTGACATTAAAAAATGTTTATGTGTTAAAACCAGATGAACAACTCGTGAATAAATTTCAACAGTGCAGGCAAGGGCAACATTCTCGGGGATAGGAAAGCCAACAGGTCCCTGCAAAACCCTGTGAAACATACCTAATCCTTGACTATGAAATGAAAGAAATATAAATTCTACCCTTTCATGTTGAGTTCTTCTTGCTAATACACCTTAGCATATAACTTAACTAATGTACCCCTCCCTCAAAATTATTTTATGCTATAAGAATCATTTAGGTTAGGGCGCCTGGGTGGCTCAGTTGGTTAAGCGACTGCCTTCGGCTCAGGTCATGATCCCAGGGTCCTGGGATCGAGTCCCGCATCGGGCTCCCGGCTCAGCAGGAAGCCTGCTTCTCCCTCTCCCACTCCCCCTGCTTGTGTTCCTGCTCTCACTGTCTCTGTCTCTGTCAAATAAATAAATAAAATCTTTAAAAAAAAAAAAAAAAGAATCATTTAGGTTAACAAGTTCTCATTTAAAATGTTCATTGCCGGGGCTCCTGGGTGGCTCAGTTGGTTAAGCGACTGCCTTCGGCTCAGGTCATGATCCTGGAGTTCCAGGATCGAGTCCCATATCAGGCTCCCTGCTCAGCGGGAAGTCTGCTTCTCCCTCTTACCCTTCCCCCTCTCATGTGCTCTCTCTCTCTCTCATTCTCTCTCTCTCAAATAAATAAAATCTTTAAAAAAAAAAAATATTCATTGCCAGGGCACCTGGGTGGCTCAGTCGTTAAGTGTCTGCCTTCGGCTCAGGTCATGATCCCAGGGTCCTGGGATTGAGCCCTGCATCAGGCTCCTGCTCAGCGAGGAGCCTGCTTCTCCCTCTCCTGCTCCCCCTGCTTGTGTTCCCTCTCTAGCTGTCTCTCTGTGTCAAATAAATAAAAATCTTTAAAAAAATAAACAAAAATAAATAAAATGTTCATTGCCTTTAAGATTATGCCTCATTGACATACAACTTAACAACATTAATATTCTACCACCTAGTTGTATACACACACAGAAAAAATAAAAAAGCAAACAAAAATAAAAAAAAAAAAACAGCTGTGAACTCTACAAAATTTTGGCATGGTGATAAACTAAGTTAAGGCGTGGGGTTTAGAATGTCCAAGGACAATCTGAGACTGGAACTTGAAAAGACATTAGAAATGAAAGGGAACAAGAATAATCATAATATATTGTATAATTCTGCCTAGAATTCTGGCAGTATCCAGTGTGTCAATTGCCTAAACTGAAAATTTCAGTATAAGTTTAAAAGAATTCACACATCAAATTGGCAAATTTAGGCTTGTTCCCCTACCACCTATCTGCCCCATCTCCCCAGCCAAAGAAATGAAGAGAGAGTAAGGGAGTTTAGGGAATATTTATGCATAGTATCAAAACAACTCCTTTTCTCTTTATTTTTTTTTTAAGATTTTTTATATTTATTTGAGAGAGAACATGCATGAGCAGGGGGAGGGGCAGAGGGGGAAGCAGACTCCCCGCTGAGCAGGGAGCCCTATGTGGGACTCAATCCCAGGACCTTGGGATCATGACTGAGCTGAAGGCAGCCGCTTAACTGACGGGCAACCCGGGCACCCCAAAGCCCCCTTTCTCTTGTATGGAAAGAATTTTGAAAGTTAATGTTCTGCTAAATAGTCTTAACTGTGTTTTTAAAATCCTTGCATAACATCAAACATTGACAACTAGGAACATATAAGAAAATAAATGAATTTTTTAACTAATCAAAACATATATGCTAAAGGAATAGTCTGAAGTTAGGCATGTCAGCAGTTTAACAAGCACTGTGTGTGTGTGTGTGTGTGTGTGTAGATGTGCAATGTCTCTTTCGTTCAGGAAGCCAAACCACTACACAGTGTTTCCAAACTATACAGTGCACAAAGGCCCAGCTGAAAGTACAAGTAATGCTAAAATCCAGCAAGAATTCTACATTTTAAACGTGCAGCTACGAATCTAAATCTGCCCAGAAGAAGAAGCACATCTTTCTTTTGCACAAAAACGGGCTAGTGGTGATCTTACAAGCAACTATGATGGGCACTGAAAAGAAACGAGATAAAAAATGATCAGACTACACTCGTTACTCAAAGTGAGTACCACAAAACTGTAACTGAGTACAGATATTTCTGCTCGGTAAAATAAAAATAGCTGAACTTTTGGAGAAAACAGAATTAGAGCCAGACAACTCAAAATCAATGGAATTTTAAAATCTGAGTTCTAACAAAATAATAACAATCCTTATAAAAATATTAGTGAAGTTTTGTATCAAGAATAAGTCAGTCCACCCTTTAAAGTTTCATATCCTGGAGCTCATACTTCTTTTGATGTGGGTCCTTAAAGACATTCACTTCTAATAGAGACCAGTTTGGGGTTTTTTTTAAGATTTTATTTATTTATTTGACAGAGAAAGGCACAGCGAGAGAGGGAACACAAGCAGGGGGAGTGGGAGAGGGAGAAGCAGGCTTCCCGCTAAGCAGGGAGCCTGATGCGAGGCTCGATCCCAGGACCCTAGAATCATGACCTGAGCCGAAGGCAGACGTTTAACGATTGAGCCACCCAGGTACCCTGAGACCAGTTTAATAGAAATTAAAAATATCATCTAGAGATAGCCTTCTTCATCAGTAATTTCTTTTAAACACAAGGGAACTATCTTCACAATTTCTGCAAAGCAACCTGAAACTTCTTCAGATCTTTTAACATAGTAGAATATTTTAAGCCAATAAACTAGCAACTTACTGCACTATAGGAAGGTTACTTTTACAGAATTTCTGGCATTTTTCTTATACCACTAAGGATTTCTCTATAGTTGTGAAAAGGCTTGCCCCTGATCATTCCAAAACATTAACGTGTTTGAAGTGCTTGAAAAAAAACCCACATCAAATTTGTCATTATAATGACATCATTTGCCTATATACCAAATGTTAAAAGAAGTTTTTCAGAGAGACGGAAAATTACACAGGTCAGAAACAGATCTACATAAAGAGAGAAAGAACACTGGAGAATAAGTGAAGATAAAATACTAACTTTATTTTTCTTACACTTAATGGATCTAACAGGTAACAAACCTGTTCAAAATAGTAATAGCAACAATTTAATACATTATGAATGTGCTCATGCATATGTGTATGCTTATATATGCCTATACATGCTATGTATGAGTGAAAGGAATAACAGAAGTGATACAAAAAATGAGAGGAAAGAATTAGGATTGTCGGGCGCCTGGGTGGCTCAGTTGGTTAAGCGACTGCCTTCGGCTCAGGTCATGATCCTGGAGTCCCTGGATCGAGTCCCGCATCGGGCTCCCTGCTCGGCGGGGAGCCTGCTTCTCCCTCTCCCACTCCCCCCTGCTTGTGTTCCCTCTCTCGCTGTGTCTTTCTCTGTCAAATAAATAAATAAAATCTTAAAAAAAAAAAAAAAAGAATTAGGATTGTCATTATAAGGTACCTACAGGGTTCTTTGAAAGAAAACTTGGATTAACTATAAATGTAACCACTAAAAAGAGGGCATTTTTTTAAAGATTTATTTATTTATTTGAGAGAGAGAGTGCATATGCACATGTGAGCAGAGGGAGAGGGAGAGACTCTTAAGCAGACTCCCCACTGAGTGTGGAGCTGACACAGGGCTCCTGTGCCAAACTCGAGTCGGATGCTTAACCAACTGCGACACCCAGGTGCATTACCACTAAAAAGAGTTTTTTAAAAAGTATAATTGATATTCTAAGAAAGGAAAAAAAGTGGAATCATATAAAATGTTCAGTTAAAACCCAAAAGTCAGAAAAAGTGTGGAAGACAAAAATAGGCACAAAGAACAAGGGCAACAAATAGAAAACAGTGACAAATATAGTAGGATATTAACCTACTACACATCAGTAATCACTTTAAACATCAATGGTCTAACTATACCAATTAAAAGACAGTGATTGTCAGAGTGGATCAAAAAACAAGACCTAACTATATGTTATCCATAAAAAACCAACTTTAATATAAAAACACATACAGGGGGCGCCTAGGTGGCTCAGTTGTTAAGCGTCCGCCTTCGGCTCAGGTCATGATCCCAGGGTCCTGGGATCGAGCCCCGCATCAGGCTCCCTGCTCAGCGGGAAGCCTGCTTCTCCCTCTCCCACTCTCCCTGCTTGTGTTCCTGCTCTCGCTATCTGTCAAATAAATAAATAAAATCTTTAAAAAATAAAAAAAAATAATAATAAAATAAAAACACATACAGATTAAAAGTAAAGAGATGGAGAAAGTTATGGCATGCTAACATGAACCAGAAGAAACCAGTAGTAGCTATATTAATTTCAGACAGAGCAGACTTCAGAGCAAGAACAGTTATCATGAATAAAGGGGGGATTACAGTAAAATAAAAAGGTCTACCTCCAAGAAGATAACAATCTTTAATGTGTATGTGCCTAACAAAAGAGCATCAAACTATGTGAGGCAAAAACTGACAGAACTGCAATGAGAAATAAATGAATCCACTATTTTAGTTGAAGACTATAACACTCACTCTATCAGAAATGCATGGATCCAACAGGCAGAAAACCAGTAAGGATACAGTTGAACCATTCATCAACTAGACGTAACAGACACTGACAGCCTACGTCATGCAACAAGAGCAGATTACACATTCTTTTCAAGTTAACAAGGAACATAAAAGAAACTACATTCTGGGCCATAAAACAAACTTTAATTTTAAAAAAATAGAAATCGGGTCGCCTGGGTGGTGCAGTTGGTTAAGCATCTGACTCTTGGTTTAGGCTGAGGTCGTCATCTCAGGGTGCTGAGATTGAGCCCTGCGTTCAACTCCATGCTAGTGTGGAGTCTGCTTGAGATTCTCTCTTCCTCTCCCTCTGCTTATGCCTTCCTTCCTCCAGCTTATGCTCTCTCTCTCAAATAAATAAATAAATCATAAAAAAATAAAAAATAAATAGAAATCACACAATGTCTGCTCTCAGACCACAATGGAACTAAATTAGAAATCAATAACAAACAGAGGTGCCTGGCTGGTTCAGTTGGAAGAGCATGTGTCTTTTGATCTCCAGGTCATGGGTTCGAGCCCCATGTTCGGTGTAGAGATTACTAAAAAAACAAATAAATAAATAAATAAACAAAACAAAAACACTGCTAACTGAAAAATCCCCCAAATACTTGAAGACTAAACTATACACTTTTAAGTAATGCATGGGACAAAGAAGAAATCTGAAGATAAATTTTAAAATACTATGAGCAAAATGAAAATGCAAATATAAGCCACCGAAACTTGTAGGATGCAGTGAAAACAGTCCTTATGGGGAACAGTAAGAGAAAGTTACACAGTTTATAGCATTAAATGCATTATTAGAAAACTTTTTAAAAATCTAAAACCAGGGGCGCCTGGGTGGCTCAGTCATTAAGCATCTGCCTTCAGCTCAGGTCATGGTCCCAGGGTCCTGGGATCGAGCCCCACATCAGGCTCCCTGACAGGCGGGAATCCTGCTTCTCCCTCTCCTACTCCCCATGCTTGTGTTCCCTCTCTCGCTGTGTCTCTCTCTGTCAAATAAATAAATAAAATCTTTTTGGGGCGCCTGGGTGGCTCAGTCATTAAGCGGCTGCCTTCAGGTCAGGTCATGATCCCAAGGTTCTGGGATCAAGCCCCACGTCGGCCTCCCTGCTCCGCAGGAAGCCTGCTTCTTCCTCTCCCACTCCCCATGCTTGTGTTCCCTCTCTCGCTGTGTCTCTATCAAATAAATAAATAAAATCTTTTAAAAATTAATTAATTAATTAATTAATTAAAATCTTTTTAATAAATAAATAAAAATAAAAATCTAAAACCAATCACCCAAGCTTCCACTTCAGGAAACTAGAAAAAGAAGAGTATATTAAACCCAAAGTAACTAGAAGGAAAGAAATAATAAAAACTAGAGAAATCAATAAAACTGAAAATACAAAACTGAGAAAATCAACAAAACCAAAAAAAAAAAATGTTTCTTCTTAAAGATCAATAAAATCAGTAAGTCTCTAGGCAGGCTAAATAAAAAAAAAGATGACACAAACTCCTAACATTAGAAACGAAAGAGGAACTATCACCACAGATCCTATGGACATTAAAAGGATAATAAAGGAATATTATGAACAACTCTAAGTCCAGAAATTTGATAACCTAGATGAAATGGGCCAATTCCTTGAAATGTACAATCTACCAAAACTCATACAAGAAGAAATAGATAGGGAAGTGGGTAGAGGGGTGAATTAAGTAAGTAATGGGGATTAAGAAGTGCAGTTGTGATGAGCACTGGGTATTATATGGAAGTGCTGAATCACTATACTGTACACCTGAAACTAATGTTACACTGTATGTTAAATAACTGGAATTTAAATAAAAACTTAAAAAAAAAAACTCCTGGGTTTGTTATAAATAAAATATGTAAATTTTAAAAAGTTAGAAATAGACAACCTGAATAGCCGTATATCTATTAAAGAAACTGGATCAGGGATACCTGGGCGGCTCAGTCAGTTAAGGGTCTTTGTTTCAGCTCAGGTCATGATCTCCTAGTCGTGGATCGAGCCCCGAGTCAGGCTCTGAGCTCAGGGTGGAGTCTGCCTCAGATTCTCTCTCCCTCTCCCTCTTACTCACTCTCAACCCCCCTCTCAAACAGATAAAAAAAAAAAAAAAAAAAAAAAATCTTTTAAAAAAATAAATTGGATCAATATTTAATAGCCTTCCAAAAGATAAAGTACCAGGCCTGAATAGGTTAACTGGTAAATTCTACTAAAAATTTAAGAAAGAAATTTTACCAATCCTCTAAAATCTCTTTCAGAAGATAGAAGCGGAGGGACTACTTCCTAACTCATTCTTTGAGGCCAGCATTACCCTAATACCAAAACCAAAGACATTACAAAGAAAACTACAGATTATCTCCCATGAAGATAGCTGCAAAAATCCTCAACAAAATATTAGCAAATTAAATTCAACAATGTATAAAAAGACTTGTATACCATGACCAAGTGGGATTTATCCCAGGTATGCAAGACTAGCTCAATATTCAAAAATCAATTAATATAATCCATCACATCGTCTTATCAATAGGTACACAAAAAGCATTTCACAAAATTCAACACCTATTCAGGATAAAAACTCTCAATTTTACTAAAAAAACAAAACAAACTCTCAGTTAACTAGGAATACAGAGAATTTTCTCAACCTGCCAAAAACCTACAGCTACATCATATTTTTAATGGTGAGAAACCAGAAGTTTTCCCACTAAGATTAAGAACAAGGCAATATATCCCCCTCACTTCACATTTTTCAACATCATAGTAGAAACCCTAGCTAATGCAATAAGAAAAGGAAATAAAAGAAACACAAGGTGTGTAAGGAAGAAATAAAACTTTTTGTTCACAGATGACATGATTATCTATAGAAAAATCCAGAAGAATTACACAGAAAAACCCCTGCAACCAATAAGTGATTATAGCAAGGTTGCAGGATACAAAGTTAATATACAAGTCAACTGCTTTCCTACATACCAGCAATATACAAGTGGAATCTGAATTAAAAACATATTACCATTTACATTAGCAAACTCATAAATGAAATACTTAGGTTTAAGTCTTACAAAATATACGCAAGATCCATATGAGAAAAACTTTAAATCTCTGATGAAAGATATCAAAGAACTAAATATTCCATATTCAAAGATACAATATTGTTAATATGTCAGCTTTTTCCAACTTGATTCAATGAAATCCCAATCAATTCTGTCTATATCTTATTTCTCAACAATAATAAAATGGACAACCCAATTAAAAAATAGGCAGAGATCTGGATACCTCACCAAAGAACATACAGATATGGCAAGTAAGCATATTAAAAAATGCTCAACAGGGGCGCCTGGGTGGCTCAGTTGGTTAAGCGACTGCCTTCGGCTCAGGTCATGATCCTGGAGTCTCGGGATCGAGTCCCGCATCGGGCTCCCTGCTCGGCAGGGAGTCTGCTTCTCCCTCTGACCCTCCTCCCTCTCATGCTCTCTGTCTCTCATTCTGTCTCGCAAATAAATAAAATCTAAAAAAAAAAAAAATGCTCAACATTGTATGTCATTAGCGAATTGCAAATTAAAGCAACAGTAAGATACCGCTATACACCTAGTGGAATAACCAAAATCCAACCCTAACATCAAATGCTGACGAAGATGTGGCGCGATAGCAATCTCATTCACTGTTCATCAGAATGCAATGTATAGCCACTTTAGAAGAAAGTTTGGCAACTTCTTACAAAACTAAATATACTCTTACCATACAATCCAGCAATTGCACTTCTTGGTATTTACCCAAATAAACTGAAAATTTATGTCCAACAAAAACCTGCACATAAGTATTTATAGCAGTTTTATTCATAATTTCCAAAGCCTGGAAGTAACTAAGACATCTTTCAACAGGTGAATAGGTAAGTAAACTGTGGTACATCCAAACAACAGAATATTATTCAGCACTAGAAATATGCTATCAAGTCAGGAAAATACATCAAGAAAACTTACGTGCACATTACTAAGTGAAGGGAGGCAATGTGAAAACGCTACACACTGTATGATTCCAACCCTGTGACTCTAGAAAAGGCAAAACTATGGAGACAGTAAAAAGATTAGTGGTTGTCAGGGATTGGAGGGAGGGAAGGATAAATAGGCAGAGCACAGAGGATCTGTAGGGCAGTGAAACTCTTCTGTATGATACTACGATGGTAGATATATGTCATATATGTTTATCCAACCCATAGAGTATGTAACACCAAAAGCGAACCCTACTGTAAACTATGGACTTTTGAGTGATAATGTGTCTATACAGTACCACTGTGGTAGGGGATGGAGGGCTCCCTGCTCAGCAGGGAGTCTGCTTCTCCCCCTCCCTCTGCCCCTCCACCCCATTCATGCAGGCGTGCACTCTCTCTCTCTCACTCTCTCAAATAAATAAAATCTTAAAAAAAAATAGACTGCCAATTAACACCAAAGTAAAAACTCAAAGAAATTTGAATATATGGGGACTAATTTGGGGAAACAAAGAGACTTTTCTCTCCACACCCAAGACACCTGGGTGATTTGGAAGATACTCTCAGGTTTCCTCAAATAAAACAAGACTTAACCTTATGTTTCTTCCTTTTTTACAACTTTGGAGGATCAGATATGTCTGTGTCAAAATCTGTGAGTTTTCTCATATGTATCTTAGATGAAAGTAACTGATCGTTTCCCAGATGAAACGAAATGTTAGAACTCTAAGGTTTTACCACCAGATGAGAGGGAACATAATTGTAGCAGTCTGTCAGTGACCCACCTATATCCCCTGACACTTACCAGTTCAGCACACAAAGACCTGACTTCCAAACGCTAGCACCTGCATTTCTTTGACTCAGGGCTTTTTTTGTTGTTGCTTGAGCCTGATTTGTCACCCAAGTGGCAGAAGAAAAGGGTGAGGGATTTGACACAACCAGGAACAGCCTTCACTTAGTAACTGTGACCTGCTGTACAAATACACCAGTTTCCTCACCTCTCAAATTAACTCAAGCATGTATTTTACACTGGCTCCCCAAGTTTCTCATGGAATAATTAAGCTCCAGTCTCTCACAATACTAAATTGCTTGATAAGACACTCTTTATTAGCTTTCAAATCAGTACCTTATTATGTATAGAAACTTTATATTTAACGTTTCATCTAATTATCTCCAGAACTCTTTAAGGTAGATCAAAGAGGAATCTGATTCAAAGGTTTAAGAATAATATTAACCTCAGGGCACCCGTCTTGCTTAGTCAGAAGAGCATGTGACTCTTGATCTCAGACCAGTGAGTTGAAGCCCCAGATTGGGTATAGAGATTACTTAAAAAAAAATAAAAAATCTTAAAAAAATAATAATAATATTAATCTTTGCTCAGGGTCACAGAGCAAGCCATGCATGACTCTAACACAAGGAGGTCCAAAATCTGTGCTGCTTCACCAAAGGAACAGATACTGGGGGTGGTTCTGTTCTTATTATAGTATAAGGATTATATCGCAAACCAACAAAAACCCTAAAATCCTATTTCCTTTCCAAAGGAAAATGGCTTTAAAAAATTTTTTCTAATGTACACTAGTCTCTCAACCGCAAGTTATTTTTAAGATAATTAGTAATGGCATTATGAATTAATCCATTGCCTACATTTTTGGAGGGAAAAGGGGCAAGTCAAATACATATTTAAAATAACAATGGTGGGGCGCCTGGGTGGCTCAGTTGTTAAGCGTTTGCCTATGGCTCAGGTCATGATCTCAGGGTCCTGGGATCAAGCCCCGCATCAGGCTCCCTGCTCGGCGGGAAGCCTGCTTCTCCCTCTCCCACTCCCCCTGCTTGTGTCCCCTCTCTTGCTGTGTCTCTCTCTGTCAATAAATAAAATCTTTAAAATATTTAAACTTAAAAAAAGCATTTATAATAATATAATCTAAGGTTTTTAAGATAAATATATTTTACTTACCAATTTTTAAAAGTTACAAATGTTAAGTATTATAATAAAACAGTTACTTTTAAAGGTCTATCTTTTGTCATGTTGTATTTCATTCATTCATTCATTGACTACATACTCAATGCTGGTTCTAAGATGTGTAAGATTTTTTTTTTTTTAAGATTTTATTTATTTGACACAGAGAGAGAGAGCACAAGTAGGCAGAGTGGCATGCAGAGGGAGAGGGAGAAGCAGGCTCTCCGCTGAGCAGGGAGCCCGACGCGGGGCTCGATCCGACGACCCTGGGATCATGACCTGAGCAGAAGGCAGTCGCTTGACCAACTCAGCCACCCAGGCACCCCTATAAGATACATCTTGTGGCCAGTTTAGTACTAGAGACAAAGGAAGAAAGTGGGGGAAATAAAGTAAAAATAAACTACAGAATGGAAGAAGAAAAGATAAACCTATATGGAGAGAAATTTCATAGACTGCCAACCACAATTTTTATATCTTCAAAACTGCATATTCAAATACAGAAAAATTCATTTAGTCAACATATACAAAAAAAAAAAACACTAAAAAGTAGACAATGCTAGGCAGTGGGTATACAATGACAGAAAAAGTGGTATTTGCTCTTAAGTTACTTAAAATTAAGTTGAAGTCAACTGTAGTATTTGCCACCGTAGACCTTATAATTAAATTGAGAAGTCTATTCATATTCAGTAGATACAAAAAAAATTTAATTGTGTTAGCACTCACTTAAAAATTTAGGTCCACAAAATACATATTTTTACCTATTTTATGTTTAAGGTTTAATTCCGACTTCATTCATTAAAAATATTCATCTAGGGGGCGCCTGGGTGGCTCAGTTGGTTAAGCGACTGCCTTCAGCTCAGGTCATGATCCCAGGGTCCTGGGATCGAGTCCCGCATCCGGCTCCCTGCTCTGCGGGGAGCCTGCTTCTCCCTCTCCCACTCCCCCTGCTTGTGTTCCCTCTCTCGCTGTGTCTCTCTCTGTCAAATAAATAAATAAAATCTTTAAAAAAAAAAAAATATTCATCTAGGGACGCCTGGGTGGCTCAGTTGGTTAAGCAGCTGCTTTCGACTCAAGTCATGATCCCAGGGTCCTGGGACTGAGTCCCGCATCGGGGTCCCTGCTCATCAGGGAGCCTGCTTTTCCTCCTGCCTGCCATTCCTCCTGCTTATGCTTTCTGACAAATAAATAAAATCTTTAAAATAAATAAATAAATAAAAATATTCATCTACATTTGAAAAATCAATTTCCAGAAATGTAAAGAAAAATAAACTTAAAAAAAAATAAACTTAAAAAAAACCTTATAGCAGAATAAATGTATTAAATTATTGAGTGAACTTAAACTGAAACAGCACTAATTCCAATTTAAAAAAACAGAAACCATTTTTACATTTACATAAAAGATACAAATACTTAAAAGTTGTGTTATTCTCAAAATTCAGTAAGCATCAAAATTAATAAAATGTTGAGAAACAATCTTTTCTACAAGAAATCTCTTCACATTAGTAAAAATATTCAAAACAAAGTTAATATCCAATTTTGCCAGAGGTATATAAAATCAAGAAACGCAAATAGAGTTCAAATAGCAAAAAACAAACACAAAAACCTAAACAATTATCAAATAATTCAGTGAACTAAAGAAATCAAATAATTATTATATGACTTTTGTATTACTGATTTGAATTGATCAGATGAGTATAACCTGAGAATCTAGAATATAGATATGAGCTTTAATAACCTAATATTAAATGGTCAATAACATAAGATGCTAAAAGTATATATCTTAATATTAAACTTCTTAGATTGTTTATTTTCCTAAAATGCATGTCTGGTGTTCCTGACCTTCCAGCTGATTACCAAAAAAAAGAAAGATAGAATGAGAAATAAACTTTCAAAGCCTGAACCCAATTTGTTTCCAGACTACTTTACTTCAATTTTCATCAATAAACTGGTGACACTGACAAGAAAAGAAATGAGACGAATATTCCTTGATGCTTTGTATAAAAATTTTTTAATAGTTTGAATCTCCCTATTTGTGTATGTTTTATATAAATGTCTAAAATTAGTGTTCCCTGACTAAATTCAAGGAGTAAATGCAAATCTTTTTTTTTTTTAAAGATTTTACTTATTTATTTGACAGAGAGAGATAGCGAGAGAGGGAACACAGGCAGGGGGAGTGGGGGAGGGAGAAGCAGGCTTCCCGCAGAGCAGGGAGCCCGATGCGGGGCTCGATCCCAGGACCCTGGGATCATGACCTGAGCTGTAGGCAAACGCTTAACAACTGAGCCACCCAGGTGCCCCGAGTAAATACAAATCTTAAAATGTCTTGACCAATCAGTAATCATATGCTTGGTATATAAGATTTTTTTTTTTTAAGGTTTAAAATGTGGTTTCCATCCTTACTAGGTGTTGGGTTATTAAGACTAATAAGTATATTAGCAAGTCACATAGGACAAAATATGATTTAATGATAAACTGTATGGCAGATTAAGTACTACAGATCAATGAAAGAAAATCCTAATGAAGGTCAAAATAGTCTAGGAAGACATGATTTTCTGATTTTTGTTTCTAGCTTCAAAGAGTCAAACCTGCCCATTAGCTGTCCTCAACAACAACAAAAAGTAAGTAATTTACTAAATTTATCTACTAAATTTTATTAAATTAAATTTCTTCAAAAGCATTATAAATATAAAAATTGGTAAATTTCTGGACTTCTTTCAGAGCACATGTGCTTAATAATTCTTGTGGCTAAAAGCATCAATGAATTCTAGGTTGACAAAGTTGCGTGGCCCAATAGCAAGAACATTGGTTTGAAGTCTTCCACACATGGACAATAATCCTAGCTCCATCAATTATTTGGCTTTTTGACCATGGGTAAGTTACTTAACCATGCAGACTATTTCTTCTTAAATAAGGATAACAACAATCACCTCCCATGGTTGTTGAAAGGATTAAATATCATATGTAAATATCACAATGCCAGAAAAAAATACGTGCTCAGTATTAGCTCCCACATTCAAATACATTTCAAACATAGTGATAACAACACCAAAAGACTGAAATGCCCACTTTGTTTTATTTTATTCTTTACCACAGAAATTGATATACTGACCTTCTATTTATTAGTAAAAATTAATGTGTTCAGCTTCTAATTCTGTAATAATTCTCACTCATCTTTGACAATTTGATAAAAATGATGGACTTTTTCATCCCAAAATATATACACGGTATTTTGCATCAAGTTAGGGACATTAACAGATTCCCCAAAGCTAGATTAAAAACTATGTTCTATCTGGCTATTTAAAAAAACATAATTCAAATTAAATAAAATTTAAAAATTCAGTTCCTCAGATACACTGGCCACATTTCAAGTGCTCAACAGACACATGAGTCTATTTGGTAACACAGATATAGAACATTTTTATCATCTCAGAAAACTTCTATCAGATAGGGCTATTCTGGAGTATTAACACAATGTGATACACAAAACTACTTTACCTCTGTTTTTGTTGTTTTGTTTTGTTTGAAGTATATTTTCAAGAG
The DNA here is from genome assembly GCF_029215605.1 of Mirounga angustirostris. Classification (NCBI taxonomy): domain Eukaryota; kingdom Metazoa; phylum Chordata; class Mammalia; order Carnivora; family Phocidae; genus Mirounga; species Mirounga angustirostris. The sequence goes on from NW_026991711.1 coordinate 169,379,914, forward strand.
AGTGGAGACTGAATATTTTGCCCACAACCGAATCCCCAACGTCCAGCACATAATAAGCATTCAATAGGTATCTAATAGCTGACATTATAATTTCGTTTTGGTTATATTAATCCAGCAAAAATTGACTAAGTTGGTAAAGACCAGAGCTGAAAAGTATGAACTCAATGAGTATATAAATACTGTAGTTAAAGGGGAAAAAAAAAAGGAGCAGATCAACTTAGATATACTCTCAACTGATAACTCCTAAAGCCTAAAGCCAATGTGGGCTCCCCATGTGCAGACTAAATTTTTTGAATTTTGGCTAAAACACTTAAGCAAAATGTTAAGCCTTGTCCATAGCCTATTCTATTCAAGAATGGGAGAAATGCTTACTTCTAGCTAAAGAGCTTTCATTATCCCTTTATGGTTTTTCCTAGATAGAGCAGTTGAGTAACTTATTTTTAAATAGTATGTATATATTTACGCACAGTTTAACAAAATATTTTAAAAATTCACCAAAGTTTTATGTCTTAAAGATTATGGCACTAAAATTTTAGAAAATCTACTTCCTTTTAATGTATCATGAAATCACGACAAAACTGAGGCTATACACAGAACAGTAAAAGGTCTAATAATAATTTTGCACTTACACTGCCACATTTTTTCTAACGGTATATTCATCCAAATCGTCATCAGAGCTGCTATCAGTTGCATCAGAATCCAGACCTTCTTCAACATGAGACAACAGCCCTGTAGCAGACAGTGCAAATCTTTGGATTTCTGCAGCTGTACACCGTGCAAAGCCATTTTTTGTATCACTCCACAATTTATTCTCTGCAGTCAACATGTTGACTTCTGGCTTAATTTCAGTGCATTTAGGTAAACTGCTATCCAAAACTGTGGTAGGTTCATGAAAGATCTTCATTTGAGGGAGTTGATGTTTCAGAGAAAATTTCATTTGTTGACCATAGTGCTTAACAACATGCTTTGCCAGAAGCATCTGTAAATGTTTCTGAGTTCTTCTAGCCTGGCTAAGTAAAATTTTCTGTTTGCTTACACAATGAAGTAAACGAGCGTTCACTTCCTCCTCTTTTTCAGCAGCTGAGAAACTAATAGGCACATTTGAGTGGCCAGGCCCAATTTTCTTTTGAGCACAGTGCAATAAACCCTTTTTAATTTCAGCATCAGTAACTTTATCCAAAAGTGCACTCTTTTGGTACCATTTGCAGTTTTGCAGTTGTACTTTATCTACATTAGTGTCTTTGGTTATATTTGAATCCAAAATAATTTGTACATCTGTCATGCACTGGCTTGTGGTATCGGACAGAAGTTCCTTTTTGGTGAACTCTTCAGAATGAGAATGACAGATTTTACTAAGCTGAATATTGCTGCCATTACACAGTAGGTTTTTCAGCTTATTACAATTAGGTTCCCCTAGTTTCCTTTGTTTGTAATTCTCACTGTATTTATTTAATGTAGAATTAGAACTCATTAAAAGAACTGTCTGATAATGTTTTGAAGACTGAGAGGAGCCAAAATGTTTTAAATTCACAAAGTTAGTGTTAAGAGTAGGTTCAGGAGTTGGAAATCCCAGCATCTGAGACAAAGTGTCTCCCTTGAGCTTTTCATCTACAGTTCTTGGACTTTCCATGCATAGCATCTTGTCAGACTCCATGGTACTTGGTAAAGATGAAAAGCAGATACCCTTTGTTGCTGCCTCCCTCAGAGCTGGGGTCATGGCGAATCCTGCAGGTAATTACTGGAAACCTAAAATAATGTAAAAATAAATGATCAAATATCTAGGAAAAAGGATCATGCTTACACTTTTACCAAGGGCAACATTTTCAATGCTTCTGATTAAAATGTGAATGGAACCAAACTCCTCCTTTATTTCCCAACTCCTAACGATATCTCTGTTCTTTCTTAATTCATAAGGAATCCAACAAAGACTCAACTATTCTTTACTCCGACTGTGGGCCCAATACCAAAAACTCCAATTAAGGTTGCACACTACCTAGCCCAATAAGTATTAGACAAATACTTGTGAATGTACCTCAACTGTACTTCAAGATTCTTTTTTTTTTTTTTTTAACAATGTTTAGTGAAAGGCAAAAGAAAAAAATTCCAACCTGGAATCTGGGAATTATATTTGAAAATGTGACTCAATCCCATACTTTCAGCCAAAGTAAGAACTACTTATCTTTATAAAATATAAGCTGCTCAAAACCTCCATTTCTCAAATTTCACAATCTGAACAGTATAAATATTAACTAAAATAAGCTACGTAATATCAGAAGATGTAAGTAACTGAACTACAAGCAAAAAAGTATAATTTCACAACTATTAAAAATGATAGCAAAAACTTGCTTAATCTTCAATGCACAAAAATTTTTTGTGAAAAAGTATCTGCAGTATTTTTTTCCCTTTTCACAAACAGATAATCATAAGTTATCATTATAAAAGCTGTTACTCCTGCCTGGAAAATAGTGGGGACTGTAACAGATGACTGCTAAAAAATTAATCCCATAATTAAACAAATTTCATTGTATCTTATCAAAAGAAAAAGTGTAAAACCATACAGTCTGATTCATTGAAAAAGTTAATCATCTACCATTGAAAATTATGAAGACTAAATAGTGAAAAAAAAATTTATACCATTAAAAATTAGGAGTTTTGTAAGATACTCTGGAATGATACTCTGTAATTTGTTTCAATACATGATTGTTAATAGTCATTTAAATGGCCATACTCCCATACTTTGTCCCAGGTGCTAACTGTAACTCTATAACCTTCATTTTTATGTGAAAACACAAAACCCAAAGGGGATTCTTTACAAAGACTAGCAAGAATGATAAAAGGAATAAAAGGCACAAAGGCTCTAATGCAGTTACAAAAAAAATACACAGGGTTAAAAGCAAGTTATAGACTAGGAGAAGACTTAGGCAATATATATAATAAAAAAGAATTCATACCCAGAATACATAAAGAACTCCTACAAATGAGCAAACTGGTCAGACACCTCACAGATGACATCCAAAAGATCATTAAACATATAATCAATCTTACTAGTAATGAAGGAATTATAGATTAATAAAGCAAGAGGCCAGTTTTCCAATCACTAAATTGAAAATAATGTTTTAGGGGCACCTGGGTGGCTCAGTTGGTTAAGCATCTGCCTTCGGCACAGGTCATGATCTCGGGGTCCTAGGATCGAGCCCTGCATCGGGCTCCCTGCTCAGTGGGGAGTCTGCTTCTCCCTCTCCCTCTGCCTCTCCACCCCACGCATGCTCTCTCTCCTCTCAAATAAATAAAATCTTTAAAAAAAAAAGAAAAGAATGCTCTAAGTCTGAAATATCATTTATGACAAGATTTCCCACATCTGTTTGGACTATAAGTTGATTCAGGAATTTGACAATAATGTAGAAAATGTATTTGTCATAGGTGCACAAGAGAGCACTGTTTGTAAACAGCAAACTGCTTTCAAAGCAATCTAGATATCTAACAATAAGAGAATGGATGATAAAACATGATGGAATACTATACAGCAGTTAAAAAGAATGACCTAAATCTAAATATACAAATATGGACAAACCTCAAAAAGAATATAAAGGTTTTTTTTTAATGGTACAGTATGCTACCAAATAAATAAAATACAAACACAAGCTCTCTTTGCTCCATCTACTCTGAGAATGAAGACCATTCTCAGCAATCAGACTGTCAACATTCCAGAAAATGTCAACATCACTCTAAAGGGATGCACTGTCATTGTGAAGGGTCCCAGAGCATCAATGCAGGACTCAATCTCAGGGCGCCTGGGTGGCTCAGTCAGTTAAGTGTCTGCCTTTGGCTCAGGTCATAATCTCCAGGTCCTGGGATCGAGCCCCACATCGGGCTTTGTTAAAAACAAAGACAGCAGGGTGCCTAGGGTGGCTCAGTCGTTAAGCATCTGCCTTCTGCTCAGGTCATGATCCCAGGGTCCTGGGATCAAGTCCCACATTGGGCTCCTTGCCCCGCAGGAAGCCTGTTTCTCCCTCTCCCACTCCCTCTGCTTGTGTTCCTGCTCTTGCTATCTCTGTCTCTGTCAAATAAATAAATAAAATCTTTTAAAAAAAAAGACATCAGAAAATTTTTGGATGTTTTCTATGCTTCTGAAAGGAACAATTCAGGCTGATAAGATCTAAGTTGTCCAGCTACAGAAACAGCAAGATACCAGATGATTTTTCAGACTTATTTGTGATATTTCAAATATTCAATAAAAGCTGTATTGATTTGGGGGAAAAAAAATACAAACACAAGACCACACCACATAAATGTGTGTGTGTGTGTGTGTGTTTATGTGTTTACAAGAATAAAAAATGAACCAGAAAAATACCCACCAAATCTGTAACAGTAGTTGCACATCAGGTAAGTTCCATGAAACAGAACTAAGAGTGGTGGTTTAAGAGGAGCTGAGTTTCAACTACAAACTTTATTACCTGGGGGAAAAAGACTTAAATGCAAAATGAACAAATGTTAATGGTTCTTAATTCTGTGTGATAAAAATATAGACGTTTGGGGGTGCCTCACTGGCTCAATCAGTAAAGCATGCAACTCTTGCTCTCAAGGTCGTGTGTTCAAGCCCCATGATGGGCATAGAACTGACTATAAAGAGATGTTTGCCCTTTTTATACTTTACTGTGTAATGTCTCAAAAAAATGTAGAGATTTCCATATAATTCTCTCCTCAAAGTCTGTATATTTCAAAGTTTTCTAATTTTATAAGAAATATTCTATTATCTTCTATTCAATAAACATCTACAATAGTATTTAGATAGCCACACTGCTTTCTAAGGAAAACTGTGTTCACAGATGAGGGAGGTATATTCAAAACATACTATATCCCCTCCCTACCCACCTTCTCTCTCTCAAAAATCTGAACAAGGTACTAGGGACATATTCAAAGTGACTAACAGCAGAGGCAGAAGGTAAAATATCATGAGGCAGTAGAGTTCATCTCAGGCCCTAGATAAACTAAATAAAAGGGAAAACTAAGATGCAAAAATAAATAAATATTAATAGTTAAGAACTATAATTGGTAGCAAAAAAATGTACATTTAGACTGCCTTAGGGGCATTTATGGTAGAGAACTAGAATAAAACACACACAAAAAAAATTCTGGTGAGATCTCTAGGGCTTACTTGGTACAATAGGCAGTTTCTAAAATGCTCTTAATAATCCCCATATCCTGGTTATTCATGCCCTTGTGTAATCCTTTCAAGTATGGACTGGATTTGCTGACCTGCTTCTAGCAAACAGAACTCACGAGAGGTGATGGGATATCACTTCTGAGATTAGGTTCCATCTTGTCACCCTCTCTCACTCTGGGATGCCAGCTGCCATGCTGGGAGCTGGAAGACCCACATAGCAAAGAACTCATGTTTGCAGCCAACAGACAGCAACTACCTAAAGCCTGACAAAAGTTATGTGAGCAGTCTGAGAAGCAGATCCTTCCCCTGTCAAGCCTTCAGATGACAGAAGCCCCAGCCAACACACTGATTGCAACCTTGTGTGAAATCTCAAGCCAGAAGCACCCAGCTGAGCCATGCTTAGATTCCTGACCCATAGAAACTGTGAAAAAAAGACATTAAATTGGGGGCTAATATGTTACATAGCAACAGATAACTAATACACTTGGATATGAAGACTTTGGGTTCTAGTCTCTAGAAAGCCCATCCATTCCACAGTTCCAATTCTAGGATTTCCATGAAGTTCCTCTATATTATATTCCCAAGTGTATCCTTATAAAAATCTCAGCCTAAAAGTCTTTCTACATTGCAACCAAAAGAAACTCATGAAAATAGATGTCTCCTGTAAATAAAAGATTAAATTATGTTCATATAGTCTTTGTTTTATATGATGTATCATGGTGATTAATTTGCAAATACTGAACCACCCTTGTATCCCTGGAATAAATCCCACTTAGTGTTTAGTTTAGTTTTGTTTTTTTTTTTAAGATTTTATTTATTTATTTGAGAGAGAGAGAATGAGAGAGAGAGCATGAGAGGGGGAGGGTCAGAGGGAGAAGCAGACTCCCCACTGAGCAAGGAGCCCGATTCAGGACTCGATCCCGGGACTCCAGGATCATGACCTGAGCCGAAGGCAGTCGCTTAACCAACTGAGCCACCCAGGTGCCCTTAATGTTTAGTTTTATCATTAAACATAAGTACAGGGCGCCTGGGTGGCTCAGTCGTTAAGCGTCTGCCTTCGGCTCAGGTCATGATCCCAGGGTCCTGGGATCGAGTCCCACATCGGGCTCCCTGCTCGGCGGGGTCCTGCTTCTCCCTCTCCCATTCCCCCTGCTTGTGTTCCTGCTCTCGCTATTTCTCTCTCTGTCAAATAAATAAATAAAATCTTTTTAAAAAATAAATAAACATAAGTACATTATCCCAATTTTTAAAATTATTTAAATATGTGATCATTACATATAACAGTGTATCCTAATTGATTATTCTAAACTCTGCCATTTCTGACTTCCTCCATATTACATAAACTACACTTACCACTAACATTTCTAAAGATCTATGAAGGCTTGGATTTTCGACTATTTTGTTAACTACTACAGGCATCCCTCATTTTATTGCACTTCACTTTATTGCACTTTGCAGATAGTGCGTTTTTTTTTTTCTTTTACAAACTGAATGTCTGTGGCAACCCTGCATCAAGCAAGTCTATTGATGCTGTTTTTCCAACAGCATATGCTCACTTCATGTCTCTGTGTCACATTTTCGTAATTCTCACAATACTTCAAATTTCTTCATTATTATTATATTTGTAATGGTGATCTTGATTAGTGTTTATGATTCACCAAAAGCTCAGATGACAGTTTTTAACATCAAACTATTTTTTAATTAAGGTATGTACAGTTGACCCTTCAACAATGCAGGGGTTGGGGTGCCAACCACCAACAGTTGAAAATCCATGTATAATTCTAACTCCTCCAAAACTTAACTACTAGAAGCCTTACTAATATAAACAGTCAAATAACACATATTTTGTGTTATATTAGTATATTCTTACACTAAAGCTAGAGAAAAGAAAATGTTAAGAAAATCAAAACACATTTACAGCACTGTATTTATTGAAAAAAAAATCCATGTGTAAGTGGATGCAGAGGGTTCAAACCTATGCTGTTCAAAAGTCAACTGTATATTGTTTTTTCAGACATAATGCTATTGCATACTTAATAGACCACAGTATAGTGTAAACATAGCTTTTATGCACTGGGAAGCAAAAAATTCATCTGACTTGCTTTATTGCAGTATTGGCTTCGTTTTGGTGGTCTAGAACTGAACACACAATATCTCTAAGGTATGCTTGCTTACCATCAACATGAAAAGTATCTTACATACGCAGATGCTCAGTAAATACCTGGTGAGTAAGTAAGTGGTTACCATTATGTTCAGAGTAAAATCCAAAGTCGTCCTTTCCATGGCCTACAAAGTTCTACATTATCAGGTCCCTGATAACTTCATATTCGACATCTCCCTTCGGGGATCACTACACTCCAGCAACACTGCCCTCGGTGCTACTCTTGAAACACACCAGAAAAGTCCCTGCTTCAGGGACTTTGTACTTGCAATTCTCTCAGCCTGGAACCATTTTCCACAGATAAGATGGCTGGCTCCCTCAATACATTCATATTTCTGCTCTACGATACCCTCATCAGGGTCTTGACTTGACTAATATATGTAAAATAGCTTTAGCCTCTCAATTCATGACACTCCACTTCCTTACAATGCTTATTGTTCCTGATAGTCACGATCTGGTATTTTATTACATTCTAGTAAGGAATTTATTTTAAGGGCAGACCTATATTTTGGCCAAGGTTCCAACTGCCAGCACTTAGGTATACAATAATTGTCAAACATTTGTTGACTGAATTAATAAACAAACAAGTGAGGCTTGATTTTGACATGTGTTCCAAGATTTCGGTAGTAATAAATCATAACAACACCTATTTCAATTATTTTTAAAATAAATGTTACAAACAAAGCAATATATAAATATATGTGACACAACGAAATGTGGTTTTCAATTAGTACATACTGGCTCAATATTTTTTTTTAAGATTTTATTTATTTGACAGAGAGAGAGAGAAGAGATGGAACACAAGCATGAGGGAGCTGGAGAGGGAGAAGCAAGCTCCACACTGAGCAGACAGCCTAATGCCGGGATTGATCCCAGGTCGCTGGGATCATTACCTGAGCCGAAGGCAGATGCTTAAGGACTGAGCCACCCAGGCACCCCATACTGGCTCAATATTTTTAATCTTTTCTTTTTAAGATTTATTTATTTTAGAGAGACAAAGTGAATGAGCAGGGAGAGAGGCAGAAGGAGAGAGAGAGTCCTGAAGCAGTCTTCCCACTGAGCACAGAGCCCAACACAGGACCTGATCCCAGGACCTTGAGATCATGACCCGAGCCAAAATCAAGACTCAGCCACTCGAACAACTGTGGCTCAATATTATTATAAAAATTCAATCCTTGGGGGTGCATGCGTAGCTCAGTCGGTTAAGTGACTGACTTTTGATTTGAGTTCAGGTCATGATCTCAGGGTCGTGAGATTGAGCCCCGCATCCAGCTTTGAGCTAAGCGTGGAGCCTGCTTAAGATTCTATCTCCATCTCCCTCTGCCCTTCCCTCCCACCCCCTGCTCACACTTGCTTGCTCTCTCTTAAAGTAAATAAGTAAATAATCACTGATATTCACCATATTAAAAGATTAAAAAAGAAAATATAGGGACGCCTGGATGGCTCAGTCAGTTAAGTGTCTGCCTTTGGCTCAGGTCATGATCCCAGTGTCCTGGGAGCTAGTCCTGCATCGGGCTCCTTGCTCAGCAGAGAGCCTGCTTCTCCCTCTGCCTGTCAATGCCCCCTGCTTATGCACTCTCTCTCTGACAAATAAATAAAATTTAAAAAAAGAAAATTTTATGATCTTAATAGGTGAAGAAAAAGCATTTGACAAAATCTAATATTCATTCATGACTAGGAAAAAACCCTCTGATAAGGAAAAGAAAGAAAACTGCTTAAAGAGCATCTACACAAATGCCTACAGATCACTTTACAATTAATGATGAAAGACTGATGCCTTTGCCCGATGACTGGTAATGAGACAAGGTGTCTGTTCTCACCACTCCTATTCATCATCATACTGAGGTCCTAGCCAATGGAATAGATGAAGAAAAAAGAAATAAAAAGCATACAGATTGGAAAGGAAAAAGTAAAACTGTTTCTATTCACAGATGAAATTATTTTCTACATGGAAAATCCCAAGGGATCTATAAATAAAAAAAAAAAAAGCTTCTAGATCTAATGAGTTTACTAAGGTAGCAAAAATAAGGTCAAGATACAAACATCATTTATATTTCTAAAATGAAAAACTGGATGAAAAAAAGCAAGGAACACCCTAAATGGAGTGATATGCTGTGTTCATGGATTATTGAATATTGTTACAATGTTAATTCTTCTTAAAAAACTGATCTATAGATTCAACACAATCCTAATCAAAATCTTGGCAGAATTTTTTGCTGATATCAAAAGCTGATTCAAAAATTCACATGGAGGGACACCTGGGTGGCTCAGCCAGTAAACGTCTGCCTTCGGCTCAGGTCATGATCCCAGGCTCCTGGGATGGAGTCCTGCATTGGGTTCCTTGTTCAGCAGGGTACCTGCTTCTCCCTCTGCCTGCCACTCCCCCTGCTTGTGCTCGCTCTCTCTCTTTCTCTCTCCCTGACAAATAAATACATAAAATCTTAAAAAAAAAAATTCATATGGAAAAGGCAAGGAACTAGAAAACAAAACAAGAGAAAGAACAAAGCTGAAGGACTCAAACTACTTATCTATTTAGTCAAAATAAATGTGGCACTGGTAAAAGAACAAACACAAGATCAATAGAATAGAGAGCTCCAAAACAAACCACCACACATATGGTCAACTGATTTTTGACAAAGATGTAATGGCAATTCAATGTAAAAAGACTAACTTTAAACAAATGGTTCTGGAACAATAAGACATCCATATGCAAAACACTGAAACTTAACTCATATCTCAGAGGATATACCTTATATAAAAACAGTCACATCCAACAGAATGGATCATAGACCTAAAAGTTTAACTTAAAACCATAAAACTTCTAGAAAAATACGCAGAAAAAAATCTTTATGGGTTAGACAAAGATTTTAGATAGGACAACAAAAACATTATTCATAAAATTGATAAACTGGACTTCCTCAAAATTAAATACTAAACATAAGAAACTAAAACATAACAATTTATGCAGAAGATATATGTTCAAGTTAGTAGAAATCAAATGTGCATACTCCTGAAAGATTTTTTTTTTTTACCATTCAGGTTAACTCTAAGTAATGGCTTCAACTATTACACAATTTTAAACTGTAGTTATTTTAAGTCACTTACTATTTCATTTTTATGCATAAAGGACAAACGGTTAGAGGCAGAATACATAAGGAATACTGATTTAGAACATAAAATAATGAATTCTGCAAATTTACCTCAATAGTAAGCTAAACAAGTTTTGGTGACTGATGTTGATTTGCCTCAAAAGTCCATGTTCTTGAGTTTTCAGACTATGGGTGACAGTCAAGTGTTCAACATACTGTAGCTTTTTTCCCCTTGGAAATACATATTATAGGATGTGGTGATGTAGACCGTAAAACTGCAATTTTCTTGCAACTATTTTCGAATGATATCTATTTCTAATGTTTGTTGTACAGAGTTGAAATGATTGTTTTCCTTTTTTAAGTAAAAAAAATGGCATAAAAATTTTTAAAGGCTTACAAATACCAAATATACAAAATGTCAACATTAAAAAAAATTAGTCCCATTAGTTCTATGAAGTGTATTCCACATGATCACAATTATTTTATAGCACTTCCAGTATTTCAGAAGCCAATTTAAAAAAACAAGACAGTAAGAATATCTAGCTACAAGTAAAGTCATCTGGTTTTCATTTGAGTATAAAGACTATCCACACCACAACATGTTATTTATAAAGAAGTGCTTGTGAATGGCAGCTGAAAACCTATTTCATCTTTTAAAAACATAACAAAATGAAAACTTTCCAAAAATTACAGAAATAAACAAGTTTAAAAAGAGACAAACTGACTTTCAAAAAGCAGAAAATGAAGAAATGGCCAACCTTGAGTCATATAGTTTTGTCTATTTTTGGTAGGAGCCAGATTTTTAACCTCCATTTAATATGTATTCAATATAAAGCCAAACATTCAACAATTCAGTTAATACATATTTATTGAGTGAATATAACACACACCATCTTAGTTACTAGAAAGATGACAGTGAACATCAAAGGTAAGGTTTCCATTCTCACAGAGCTTACATTCTAGCAAATGGTAGATACAGAGTAAACAGACAAAAAAATACCAAGTAAATAAGGGTTCCCTAGTGTTCTTATAAAAAACTAAACAGTGATACAGCATGTCAACATTGGGACAGGAGTTACTTTAGATTTGTAGATGAACGAAGGCCTTGGTGTTGGTGACATCTGCTCTGAGATCTGAAATGACAATAACAAACCAACCAAGACTTGGGGGTAAGAGCCTTCCAAGAAAAAAAGCCAACTAATAAAATGTTTTTAAACAGGAATAATTTTGGTGTGTTTGTGGAACAAAAATAACAAATATATCTAGAACATAATGAGCCAGAGAGACAAAGTAAGAGGAAATAAGATCAGAGAGGCAAATGGTTTGCCAAGACATTTTATGTAAGTCAAAGGAAAACCACTAAAGGTATTTGGATAAGATAGTAACATGATCTAACACATTTTTATTTTTAAAAGATTCCTCTAGCTGTTCTACAAAGAAAAAGTTTGTATAGGAGAAAGAATGGAAATGGCTTCCAAGAAGAGAAGCACGGAGACCAATTAAAAAGCTACCTGAAGTAATCTAAACAAGAGATAGTACCAGTGGCTTGGGATTAGTGAGGTAGTACTAGAAATTAAAATGGATGAATCTAAGATACGTTTCAAGGTAGAACTGACAAAACTTTTAATAGCCAAGATTTTATGGGACCAAAGGTAAAGGAAGCAATTAATTATGACTCTTAGATTTGGGGATTGAGCAACTGAGTTGTCAGTGACGCCATTTTCTGAAATGGAGCAGAATTGAGGAGACAGAAGGTTGAGGGAGAAAAATAAAAAGTTCTCTTTGGGATATGTTGACTTTGAAGTACCTATTAGCCATCCAAGTGGAAGCAGTTAGATTATCAAGTCTAGAGTTCAAGCAAGAATTCATAGAGATACCATTTTTGGGAGTCACTGGTTATAAACAGTATTTAAAGCCAAAAGACCAGAAGCGGCTTTCTTTTTTTTTTTATATAGATTTATGTATTTATTTTAGAGAGAGAGAGAGAGCATGAGTCAGGGGAGAGGAAGAGGGAGAGAATCCCAAGCAGATTCCTGGCTGAGTGCAGAATCTGATATGGGGCTCAGTCTCACAGCCCTGAGACCATGAGATCATGAGATCATGAGATCATGACCTGAGCCAAAATCAAGAATACCAGATGCTGAATACGAAAAAGAAGAAATATTTGAAGCAATAACTGAGAATGCCTCCAAATTAATGTCAGACATCAAACCATAGATCCAGAAAGTTCAGAGAACACGAATAAGACAAATGCCAAAAGTAAATAGCATATATCACTGGATAAATGAAGCACTCTATTAAAATTGTATTACATAATTTATATACAATTATATACAATAATAGTATACTTACAACAAATAATAGTTCATCTAAAAATCATTTATCACATATTTGTCCCATTAAAATGAAAGCCACATGAAGGCGGGGTTTGAATGTTTTCACTCAGTGCTGTATCCTAGAATACTGTTTGGCACATAGCAAGCAGGCCCTTAGTAAATATTTCTTCAATAAATAGCTTCAAAAAATAATAAAATTACATGGGTTTGAATTGTGTGGGTCCACTTACATGTGGATTTTTTTCAAGAAATACAGTACTGTAAATGCATTTTCTTTTATGACTTAATCATTCTTTTCTCTAGCTTATTTTATTGTAAGAATATATAATACACCTAACATACAAAATACGTGTTAATCAGGTATTTGTGTTATAGGTAAGGCTTCCAGTCAACAGCAGGCTATTAGTAGCTAAGTTTGGGGGGGGGGGCATCAAATGTTATACGTAGATTTTTGACTGCATGGGGGGTCAGCACACCTAACCCCCACATTGTTCAAGGGTCAACTATATTTTAAAATGCCTAGGAAGGAGGTTCATGAGATACTTTATTATGAAAGGAGTCTTAAGATTAGGAAATATTAGTATAGAACACTGCTGTCCAATAGAAATAGGAGTTACACATTTAATTTTAAATCTGCTACTAGAATATATTTTAAAAAGTAAAAAACATGAAATTTTAATTAAAATATTTCAATCTGTAATTAATATAAAAGTATCTTGATGAGATGTGCTAAGTCTCAAAACCAGTGTTTTTTACATTTAACAAACTCAATTTGGACTAAACACATTTCAAGAGCTTGATAGTCACATGTGGTTAAGGACTACTGTACTGGACAGTACAAAGTATAAAGTATAGTCCCCCTAAGTAAACAAGAATCAACCATTAACTAAAATATTAGTCCCCAAAGTTCTTAGCCAAACATATTGTTTTGTATTTTTAGGCACCTATAATATTTCAGAATGTTCAAAAATATGGAAAAGACAAATCCTTAAAAAGCTTTCAAGGAAGCATCAAAGAAGCATCTTGATCTCATGAATATTTAGTTTCTAATTATTCTGTTTCTAATCATGCACATAATTGTGTGGTGCAAAAAGTACTTGGATCTTAGCTAAATCTAAGAAATTTCTTTCAAGCTGCTAAAATACTGTACTATTCCAGGCACCATTTATTTCATATACACCTAAGATACTCAGGTAAAACCGGTACCTCTTCTAAGAGTTTAATATATAGGACTTCAAAGAACCTGTAATGGATAAAACTGAGAAAAACTGAACTCCTTTTGGCCACAAACACAGAACTAAAGTATTAATCTAACAGGATCTGCAAGCTAAGAAACCAACTATATCAGTACCCTTTCAGATTATCCTAATTATCTGTCAAGAAGCAAATGTTCTTGATAATCCAAAAATCAACTATATTTCCTGAGCATGAATTTCACTTCTATGTTTTTACAACAAAGTTTTCAACTTACATTCCAATTTTAATTAATTAGTTAATTAAAAAATTCTTTAGCACATCCAGAGCCCAAAAATTTTGAGGGTGGCAAAAAAACAAAACCAAAAACTAATCTGTTATAAATCTTTTACAGATAATCCACCAAGTAAATAACCCTACAGTGAACAGTCCAGATCTCACTACATATCCTTTTTTCTTAGAAGTCTCACAAAAAAATACCAGAGAGAAAATTGCAGCCAGGCAAAGTTTATGCCTTTAAATTATAAACACTTAAAAACTACAAAGAATTAAAACTTTTTGTCTTTTTTGTCCATATTAAACTCATTATTATATAAATCAAATTAGTTCAGTAAAAAGTCTACATCATAAATTCTAACTTTTGTTCTACAATCTAATCCAACACATTCATTGTGAATTAAGAAATCAGTTGTTACGTTACCACAAATAAAAAGCTTTGCCCTGATGTCTACAAAATGTTTCCATTAGTGACATAATCTTTTTTTTATAAATCATGCATATTTATGAATTTAGCATTAAATATAAAATGGTCCTGTAGACATCATGAGATATAATAAATATTATGTCATCCCTCAAAAATTGCACATACACAGTGAGATAATTATGATGTCATTAATTACTGAGTTGATCCCAACACTTAGATCAGGTCTTTACAATATATAGGTCATATATACCAAATAATTTTTGGCATTTCTACTTTTCTAAGAAAAAAATCAAAAGTTTGCTAATCTAGTCTATCTTCAGAAATGAAACTGATAATCTAGATAATTTAGATAAAAACCACCCTTCCTCCTGAAAATGAACTTTAAAAATTAAAGGCCAAATCTGATTTTCCACCCCCTAAAGTACTGCTCCAGATTTTAACTATGATTTATATTCTAGCACGTGTATGTATATTTCATATAGTCCACAGAAAATAACCCATTCAAATCCACCCTGAACATTAAATTTACTCTTTTGACTGGAATCTGGATAATCCCAGTTATCTTAAATGTAGTAACACGAACTAGGAATTACATTATCACAAATAAGGCAGATTCATCCTTAAGTTTTAGACCGTAAAAACTACCAATGACATTGTGAGAAAGGGGAAAAGCCTGAAGTAGGGACAAATATTAAATTATTTCCACAGTAACAACTTAAATGTGATTCAGACAGCTGATCCATTAGAATAACAGTCAGAGAAAGATAGGAAAAAAGACAAATTCTCTCAGCAAAGTATGAAAAGCTCTTTCAAACATTACTAAAATATAAGACTCAAAAATTTTAATGTGTAACTCATAAAGAAAAAAATCTAATTAAAACAATAGTAATGAGAAAGAGTTTACACTGGTATTAATTTTACTCCTCAAAAATATAAGAACTAATGGAAGATATAAATACAAAATACAGTGTCATGTTTTCAAGATTTCTTTCTTAAATGTGGACATTCTCAATTTACAGCACAAAACACTGCAGTAATTGGCATGACCAGGGTACAGTTGGCTCAGTACTTTGTACTCAGTTATGTTTACAGCAAGAACTTCTTCCACTTTGAAAACTATCCCTAAAAAGGAATTCTCTTTGAAGACTAAAGGAATTTAATTAAAGATAAAGCCACTTGGGTGGCCACATAATACATCAAACAGATCATACTTCAAGCAGAATTATTACTACTCAGTTATAAGTGCATGACTCATAGGAATATAAATGAAGAGTTGTTTTTTGTGTGTGTGTACATCTGCTTGGACCCAGAAATTTACACTTAGAAGTGTACTATCATATTTGCTCCAATTTAATTTCAAGTCGTGAAACACTGATTAATGATCTACACATAAAACTTTTTAAAAATTACTTTGAAAAACATGCTTGAGAATTCTTGGTCTTCTAGAACCGAAACCAGACAATAAATACAAAGTTCATTACAAATGTTAACAAAACCTCAATATTATAAATGAATGCCTTTTCTCCCAATTCTGCAATACTTAGAGAACTGTAGCATCCATATAGAAATAAAATGTGCTTCTAAAATCCTAAACATATCATCAAGTATTAAAGACTTTCATTATTGTCTTCAGATTTTCATTATAGACTGTCCAAAGGCAAGTACAATATTACCATTTTTATTAACATTTGCTGATTATTTATCCTACATGCAGTAAGGAGCCCAGTTCACTGAAATCTCTCTTAAGACAACATCTAAAAGGAAAAACAAATAGAAATCTTGTGGAAATGATACACCTTCCTTGCCTTTTGAAATTGAACATACAGAAAGTAATGTAAGATCGTACTGATGATTCAGGGTCATCCTTATGTACAGTATTCCCTTATAGTCCCATAATGCAGTCAGGACTTTTAGGATAGAGGTATAAGATGATATGCTTTCAAGTCAGTGAACTGGTCGCTAATTCCCTACGACCTGTCACTTCTGTTGCAAGCAGCCCCACTCCTTGCAGTTTTTAACTTGTGAAACCCAATTGGTAAACAATCCTAAACACAATTCTAAACCCGAACGAAACAGCTTTCTGCCTCCTTTACGATCTAAAACTGTACAGACCAATGCAAAAGGACATGAGAGGAAAAGAACCAAATAAATAAAAATAAAAATTACAGATGAAATATAAGGTTTATGTGGTAGGTTAAAGGCAGTAAAAAATGTTATAGGCAGTAATACATGGAACAATGTGAATAATGAAATAAAGGAACTTTAGATAGTAGGCTTTAAAAAAAAATAACACCAAAAAATAAATAAAAAATTAAAAAAAAACACAGAAAAGGCTACACATGAAACTAGAATGATCAAAGTGAAATCTGTAAGTGAATTCCATACAAGATAGATAAATGAATAAAGGAAATGAAATAGTTTATCATGATAAATGCCATAAAAAACTGGATAGAACTCTTGGCTAATGCAGGAGTTGAACATGAGAAGTCACTGGACCTTTTTAGGAGACAACTGTGAGATCAGCGAGGTCCCTATCTGAAGGGAGAAGTACTCAAAGTAATGAATCAAACAATAACGGTATACTGCCAACAATGTACTGGTAAACTGAGTAAGACAAAAAAAGCAAGACATCATTTCCTGATTTTCCAGAGGTCAAAAAGGTAAATATTAATAAGCCAACTGGCAAGTATTCATTGAGCACCCACTTTGTGATTTGCAACATGTCAAATATGAAATATATTCTCCTTGAAGCATCTTACAGTAAGAAGATAGATATACAACAGTTATTGTGGAAACAATAACTTAAGGCAAATTAAAGCAAGGTTTTTTGTTTCAATACTAACACTAGATGATGAACAAGGACATAATGTGAGGCTGGGTCATACACGAGATGAGTATAAATTGATACAACATTCTAGAAGGTAGTTTGGTGATGTTCAAGAGCCTTAAACACACACAACCCCAGTCTCTGACCTAGTAATCTCTTTTACAAATCTAAGGGGAAAAAAAATTTCAAAGATTTATGTAAAAGGCAATTCTCTGTAGTGAAGTTTGTTAGCAAAACAACAGAAACATCCCAAATATCTGTCAATAGGAAAAATTTTAAATATAATAGTTACATGATATAATTTTAAGCAGCCAAATATAATTTTTCAAAGACTAATGACATGGGAACATTTATGAGGTAGAATTAAATGAAAATATATCACATGAACCCAGTTATAGGAAAAATTCAAATACACATATTTAGAAATACAAACTGTATTATTTGCACTCATCTTTATTTTCCAAATTATAAGATTTTTTAATAATTGTTATTTGAAAAGGCACATATGATACACACGCAAACGATAAATGTAAAAAATAAGTGTGATAGAATTGGCCTGGATTAAGAAAAAATTCATGTAAAAACTTACTCTAGAAGGGCTAGGGAAGAGAATAATGATAATCTTTCTAGATTAAAACTACAAAGAAATGATGGCAACCTGACACTGATCAAGTAGGTGGAAACAGGGAGAATCAAAGATAATAGTTACTACAATAGATTTTGAAGATATTCAAATATATCCTATTTCATGATTCATTCAGTTTATAATCTTTCAGTATGCTGGATTTTAAAAAAAAAACTTTTACTATAAAACCATGTCACTTAGCCATTTCTGTATTTTTGCAGTGTTGGTAAAGATTGTAAACTACTTTTACTAACACAAGGTATTTAATTCTCATAACAATCTCTTAAAGCAGGGACAGTATTATGAAACTATTTACAAGACGAAACAAACATTGAGAAAAGAGGGGTTGTGACTTGCCCAAAGAAACGGCCAGTTAAGAACTGGAAACAGTAGAAACCACTCAGTGCTAAAACTCTTTTTCAAGCAATCTACATTCCAGAACACCAGGTTTTTCTCCAATATTTAATTATTTTTAGACCCACTTTTACCTAGTCAAAAACAGTCAGTTTTGTCTGCAGTATTGATAAATATCTCACGTAGGCTTAGTTGGTAACGAAACTGCCCCATCCTGTATTTTAAAAACATTCCTACAGAACCAAACTCAGCACGAAGTTAAGCCAAAGGAGTAAGACCAAAGAGGTTACCGTCTTAAATCTCACCAGCTGACTAAAGTTTGGGGAATCAAAAAGGAATGTGCTTCTCTGTTAAAAAAAAAAAAAAAAAAAAAATCGATCTCCAACACCCCCACCCCCCAGCGCCGCGCCTCACAGCTGATCCGAGGTAAAGGGTGGAGTGGATCTGCGCGGCAGAGCGGGCAGGGAACCAGCCAAAAACTAATCCTCTCACAGGGAAAGACAAGAAGGTCCATCCCAGTGCCTTCCCCCTTGGATGTAAAGCTAACCTCTTCTTTTCTTCAACCACCAGAAAACAGCCTTCTATTTCTTGCTACCAATCACCACATATCCTCAGATTTTCCAGCAATGTCGGTCCCTTCGAAATACGAAGAGACACAAACTTGGAAACACCATTCCTCAATAATTCTCTAGATTCTTCTCCACCCCACCTAATTCTAAAAACCAAATCAACGTTGCCTGAAATAAAGTACAAAATAAAAGTAAACAAGGGTCACATCCAACACAGACGGCTCCGCTTCAGAGCTCCCCAAAAACAGCCCACACGTCAACCGCACCCGAGGAAGCGCGGCAGCTAAAGCAAGGGGCGGGCCCAAGAGACCACGTGTTCTGCCGTCTGCGCACGCGCCAGCCAAAACAAAAGGGAGGCCCGCCAAGCCCCTCCCCTGCCCCACGTGACCACGTCTAGGTCCGCCCCCACCCCTCCCTCCACTCCTTCTCTCCCCTCCCC
Source organism: Mirounga angustirostris (assembly GCF_029215605.1). Classification (NCBI taxonomy): domain Eukaryota; kingdom Metazoa; phylum Chordata; class Mammalia; order Carnivora; family Phocidae; genus Mirounga; species Mirounga angustirostris. The sequence continues at coordinate 169,399,375 of NW_026991711.1, forward strand.
TCAGCTTCTGCCAAGGCTGTTAGGTTTAGCCGTTTAAATTTGGCTGCGGTCCGACCCCTGCCCTAGAGCGCGATCCTGTGCCGGGACCCGGCGTCCAACAGCCCACAGGATTCGGGGGGCGAAGGGGCTGCCGTTCGGCTGCCTGGCCCGCAAGTCCACCCGGCGGTCTTCTCCGCTTTCCCCTCCCCGCGCTGCCGCCGTCCCCGGCAGAGGAGACCCACCCCCCTCAGCCCGCCGCTGAGACGTCGGCCACTCGCCTGCTGGGGCGCCCTGGCTCCCCTCCGCCGCCGCACCTTCGGTCCGGCCGTGGTGGGGGCTGCTGAGGTGATCTCTAGCTGCCCGCCCGCCTACCCCCACCCGGGGCGCCGCTGACTCGTCACCAGAGCGCGCCCCGCTCCCGCCCCGGCCGCCGCCGCGGTTTAACAGTCCGCCCGCTGCCCGCAGCTCCGGGCGGCTCGGGGACGGAACCCTGCTGTGGTGGAGGGGCAGTGGGCGGGGCGCAACGCCAGCCAATGGCAGCGGGGGAGGGGAAGCGCCATGCAAATGAGCGCGGGTGGCGGGGAAACCCCGGCAGGAGGCGGGGCCTGCGGCAGCGGCTGCGAGCGTTCTGGAAGTCGCTGGAGCAAGACGCCCGAATCCTGGTGCAGAGGCGCGGCGACTCCCTGGGGGTGGGTTCCGGGTCGTTCTCGCTCCCTCCTTACTTCTTCCCTTGCCAGCGGGAAACACGCGCGCGCGCGCACACGCACACACAGACACACACGCACAACAAAAATACGGGCTTGTGACTTCCCGCCCTTGCTTTGCTATTTCTGTACTACCGTGACAGGAAAAGCGAAGAGGGGAAAGTCAGGCGGCATTACGCCCTACCGCCCGCGCTCAGGCTGCGCCGGCTCCTGGCGTCCAGACCCTCCCGCCTTGCGGCTCCAGGGGCAAGTTTTAACAAAGCTTTGTCACAGTTGCCAAATCTGTACTTCTCCGTGGGTTTGCTTGCATACGTGCTCTGCGCTCCAGAGTCCTAATTCTGTACGACTCCCGAGAGGCTCTGAAATAGGGTGACAAATCTGCTTTGGATGCAGCTGGGTCGTTTTATGGTAAAAATCAGGAGCCGCCCGCTCAAGCATTTTTAAATCCGTACAAAGCTGTTTTGAGTGGCGTTGGAGTTAACTCTGTTCTGCAGTAGCGCAGTCAAATAAATAAACGGGGTTTTGTGTGGAGATAGTTGGCCAGGGACACATAAAAACATTTCTGAGAGAATTGCACCTGGCTCCACTCACCACTAAACGGCACCCGGGCATTTCCCCCGCCACGCACTTTTTTTTTTTTAATAAACTGAGCACTAGATATAGTTCTTTTGATGTACTTCAGGCTTTCTTAAGCACCTAATTTACACATAAAATGATTTAAGGAATAAAGCGCACTAGAATTTTAGATCCAAAAAGACAATTGCCATTATTTCAACCTTATTAATTGAATAAGATCAGGATGGTGGGGGGAGGCGGGCAGGGGAATCCAAGGAACTGGAGTTATAACAAAGCATTAAGGCATGACACAGATTACTTGAATTAGAAAATAACCTCCTTGTTCCCGGTTTTTCTAGTGCATTGGGACATTACTGCAATAACTTTATGACAGGCTGCATTTATAGCAGAGTATACTTTCTGAAGATTGCTCAGAACAATAATTGCACCTTCATATGGAGTAAGGGAAGAGTTTCAGGAAATTGATTTACCTTCATTGGAATAAAATTTGTAAGCGAATGATGTGTTGGGAAAATAGTTAAATCAAATATTTACTGGATATTCACTATATTCAAAAGGTTGTTCTTGTCCCTGGGGACAGAAATGCAAAAATGAGTAAGACATTTAAAAAAATTTGTTTAAGATTAACAGTCTGAGAAGTCAAATCAGTATTGAGATAGTTCAAAGGAAGACTTTTTTTATTTGAGCTGGGTATTTTTAAAGACTTTGGGCAGAGAAGAAAGAAGGCATCAATCACAAGATAGTATGTTTGGGTTTGAGTAGAGGTTGTGTTTATGATATTATTGGGCTGGAAAAGTACATGTCAACTAGATTGAGTAAATCTTGAATAACAGGAATTCAGATTTTAACCTGAAGGAATTGTACTGCCATCAAATTACTCGAGGATACAGTTTTCTTCTGTGAAATAATTATCACTTACTAAAACAAAGTATTCATATAATTACCAAATATTTATCGCACACATGTTTTGTGATGGGTATTGGAGATACAGTCATAAATAAAGTTCCTGCCCTGGTGGAATTTGTAGAGGATGGTACAGGCATTGAGCTTTGTAATTATTCAAGTATAATTGAATGCCTATAAGAAGGCATTTTTACATACATTATCTAGTTTGTTCATCAAACAGCCCTAGGAGGGCTCCTGGGTGGCTCAGTCAGTTAAGCATCTGCCTTCTGCTCAGGTCATGATTCCAGGGTCCTGGGATTGAACCCCACATCAGACTCCCCACAGCAGGGAGCCTGCCTTTCCCTCTCCCTCTGTAGCTCCCCTTCCTTGTGCTCTGTCAAATAAATAAATAAAATCTAAAAAACAAAACAAAACAAAAAAAACACAGCCCTAGGAGATAGGCTGTTTCCAATTCTCCGGGTTAATTCTTTTATCTTGTAGTCAGTCCTGCAGCCCACCAAATTTGTAGACCTTAAATAAATATTTTAATCTATCAAGCCATCATAGAAACATAATTTTCTCATTTCTTTTATATTCAGTTTTTGATACTTCAAAATAATAGAAACTTGGGGGATAGGAAATTATTAATAATGCAGGTTTGGTTTTAAAAATGTAGAAAAGCACAATCTTTTATAGGTATGAGATGACACTGCAGGGGTACCTGGGTGGCTCAGTCGGTTAAGCGTCTGCCTTCAGCTCAGGTCATGATCCCAGAGTCCTGGGATCGAGCCCCGCATTGGGCTCCCTGCTCAGCGGGGAGTCTGCTTCTCCCTCTCCCTCTGCCTGCCACTCTGCCTACTTGTGCTCTCTCTCTGTCAAATAAATAAATAAAATCTTAAAAAAAAAGAGAGATGACACTGCACACTTTTTTTACCCCAAGTTAACCAAATATTATTATTATTTCTTGACATTGAACATTACCCTATTTTAATATTTGTAACATATGCATGCTGGTTTTCCAGAAACTGTAGAATTCCAAAGCCCCTTAATATGAAATTTACATACTGAACCATTTGTCAAATTGTTTTCCACATTACTTATTCAGCAAAAGCCTGAAAAAAATGCACATAGTTAAGGGCGCCTGGGTGGCTCAGTTGGTTGGGCGACTGCCTTCGGCTCAGGTCATGATCCTGGAGTCCCTGGATCGAGTCCCGCATCAGGCTCCCTGCTCGGCAGGGAGTCTGCTTCTCCCTCTGACCCTCCTCCCTCTCATGTGCTCTCTCTCATTCTCTCTCTCAAATAAATAAATAAAATCTTTAAAAAAATGCACATAGTTAATTTTTTTTGATCAAGGATATACTATTAAAAAGAGGAAACATTAAAGGCATTCTGACTTCTAGGAAAAATATAACAATGGCCAGGAGACTTACAGAACCAGCAAGAACAAGGAGAAGGGAAGGGCACCATTCTTGCTGACATAATTATTACCTGTCTAGAAGCACATAAATGTGTCCAGGTAAGCAGTATTACAGTGATTTCATGAGATAAACTTCTCTCCTCAACACCGGTTTTTATTCAGTCACTCTTTGCATTCAAGAAATGTGTGTGCAGCACTTAATATACAGCTGACATTATGATAAATGCTAGCGATACAGGAAAAAGATCATATTCTACTCTTAAGCAGCTCACAGCCAAGGAGGAGTTAAAGCACGTGCTTTTCTATCTCCCTTCCCTGTTCTTTCTCCGTGATACTTACCACCATTTAACAACACAGATTTTGATTCTTTTTGTTGTTGTTGTCTTATCTCCATTGGTAGAATGTAAACTCCATGAGGTCAGGAACTTCTGTTGTTTCGCTCACTGTTGTATCCCCAGAACCAAGGACAGGGCCTGGCACATGTACGTTTCCAACATATATTTGTTGAGTGCATGCATGCATTGAATTCTCATATTTTGCAAAGTGGCTTTTATATTCATTTTCCAGGTTAGGAAAAAGCAACAACTCAGTGAAGTTAAATAATATACCCAAATTCTCACACTAATAAAGTGTGGCCAATATGGGATTTGAAGACAGACCTGCCCAGCTCCAAATGCAGAGTTCTTTCCCCACTACCTCTCCTAGAATAGAAAACTAGTTTGGAAGCCTGTACCATTTACCCCTCAAATTTCCATGCCCAGGGCAACTGTCCTCCACTTTAATATTCTGGTATATTTAATTCTTTCTTTTTATGGTCGTGTTTGAAAAGTGGGACAGGAGAAGTAGCAAGGCTAAAAAGGTGGTAACTCCTATTCAGGATAGATTTAGCTCTAACTAGCTGGTGTCAACAGACAAGCAGACAAAGAACAGGTGCAGGTAGCAAGAGCTATAAGATTCTTAGAACCAGGACAGGATACAAGAGTGGTCAGAACTGGCCCATGCCTGTAGGGGAATAAAAAATGACTCCTAATATATACAAATATGGATAGCACCTTTTTTCAAAATAGCCCCAAACTAGAGACAACACTAAGATCCATCATACAGTAAAAAGATAAATGGTGGTACATCCATATAATGAAATACTGCTCAGCAATAAAAAAGAAAAAAATTAATACACAGAACAACATAGATAAGTCTCAGTATGATGAGTAAAAGAAGCCAGACTCAAAAGAGTAAATATTATATGACTCCATATAAATAAAGCTCTAGAAAATTTGAATTTAACATATCATCACAGAAAGCAGTTGCTTAGGCCTGGAGCAGGGGGAATTTACCAGGATAAATATAAGGGGTATTGGAAATACTCTATATCTTGATCATTGTGGAAGTTAAACGGGTGAATGTATTTGTCACAAAATATCCTTAAACATGCTTAAAACAGGTACATACCAGTGTGTGAGAATTATACTTCAATAAAATTGATTTTTAAAACAAGGACTCTGATGAAAGTTGACTCAGGAATTTCAAGGAGCATTTTTTTTTTTTTGAACTTGTACTGAAATATACTTTAATGGGATTTAATTTAAATTTAATTTAAAAAACATTCTGGGAAGGGTCCATAAGCTTCACAAAATTGCCAGGAGTCCACGGCAGAAAAAAGATGAAGACTGCCTTTATCTGGCATGTTCCAGACAGAGGCCACTCCACCAGCCGGGTCCTGGACAGAAGACAGCACAAGGCACAGAGTGGTGACTGGGAGACACTGGGAGGGACTGAACCATCTTCATTTGTCCCGGAGTGGACACTGTCCTCACAGCCTAATCTACACTCTCTCCATCTGCCGTGTGGATTCTTAGATGGCGGTCCAAAATATAGGCAGAAAAATTAAAAACCAGTCTGTCTTAGCTAGGATGCAGGTAATCCATATGAAATGTATCCAAAAGCCCAATATAATGATACCTTAAAAATACAAGGGTTGGGACGCCTGGATGGCTAAGTCGGTTAAACATCTGCCTTCAGCTCAGGTCATGTTCCCAGGGTCCTGGGATCAGGTCCCACGTTCGACTCCTTGCTCAGCAGGGAGCCTGCTACTCTCCCTGCTTGTGCTCTCTCTCTCTCTGACAAATAAATAAATAAAATCTTTAAAAAAAAATACAAGGGTTAATTATCTCTCTTATATTTTGTTGATTCTGAAGCACATTTTATTTTTTCAGAATTGAACATTTCTAAAATCGAAATGACCTCAGTACTGGTCAAGATGCAAGAAGAAATCATTGTATCAGCTTGACTGACAGTGGGCTTTAATAATACAAAAATAATAATGCACCTTAAAAGTTAATGAAGTATGGTTTAAAAAAAAAAAGTTTAAAGGTAGATCGCCCCAAGCTGATATAACAGCTCCACAAGGTCATGAAGCACCCAGGCTGCTTTCTATTATTTTCTTCTGCCATTCTCAGTCCTGACGTCCATTCTCAAAGTAACCTAGGGTCCCAGATGGTTACTGGAATTCCAGCCACCATATCCACTTCTCAGGCAGCAGATAAGAAAAGACACAAGACCTTTAAGTGTCTCTCTTCCTCTCCTGAAGTGCCTCTCCACAGTTCTCCAGTTTGGTCCTATGGATCACTTAGAAAGAAAGGCAAAATTGATGTTGGTTGGGCAATAGCTTCCACCAGTTCCCTAAGCAAAATGTCTATAACCAGAGCTGCTAAATGTAGCAAAGCTGGTGGTGATGTGGGGGTGGGGGGTGGGGGGGGTGTCAAACAAAAAGCAGCTGGAAGAGATTTTTTGAACTACATTTCCTTTTCAACCTCTGTGGCTGTGTCTAGGGGTGTTGAAAATGATGAACACATTGATGCAATTAGAAAGAATAATGGTATATAAGTCTGCAAAAGTAGGTTAGGACCAAAATATAGAAGTCTTTGAGGCAAGATTAAAGAATATAAAGTTTATTCTGTAGGTAATAGTGGAACCACTGAAGATTATTGCGTAAGTAAGTGAAATGACAAAAGTGTTGTTTTCAGAACACTAACCTCATAGGTCTTTACTAAAGAAGTGTATCCAGAAATACTGGTCAGAAATTACTACACTTGAAAAACTATCCCAACATTCTGATTCATTTCATATGAAATGTGAATATCATGGCATGTCTTGAGATCATTGATGTTACATTTCTATTGTAATATCAGTTATATTTCCTCAGTTATGTATCATGTGTAAGAACATGTGAAATTTATATTAGCCATGATGAGGTTAGTTTAGGGAGCAATAACAAATAACCCCCAAACCAATGATTTAAGACTTTTTTGGTTTATTTCTATCTCACACAAAGCCTGTTGCAGGTGTCTTCCATATATTGGATCTGTGTCACTTTCAGATCACTTCTACAATTGCTGCCACAGGGTAAGACACATACATCCCTTCCATCCATAATCCATTGGCAAAGACTAATCACACAGCTCTGTCCAACTGCAAGAGAACCAGGAAATACGAATTTCTCATGTGCCCAGAAAGGAGGTTTGTGCATGGATGTATATTAAAACTCTCTACTACCAAAGTCACATCAAAAAATTTTTAAATGGCACCAGCAAATAAGACTATGTCTCATTTGAGATGTGACACTCTTCAGGCACTGATCCTAACAACCAGGGTCTAGTTTATAGTTGTCATAGTAGGTATTTGTTAGTTCCCTATTTGGTTTCTATTCCACAATTTCCTTAACATTTTCCTGATTTTCAAGCTGGTACTGAGCCCTCCACCCAGCTTATGTGCTCTGAATGAATCTGCACCTTCCTCCATGTCCCAAGGTGGGCCCAAATTGGCTTAGGCCAATTAATGCTTTTCATTTCCCTTAGAACAGTAATTGGTTCAGAGGTGGGCATGTGAGTAAAACTAGCTCCATGAGAGTGAATTTCAGCTCTTATGACCAAAATGCTGGGCAGAAGTGCATTCCTTCACTCTAGACATGAATAAGAAAGTCCCTCCTGTGACCATTAGAGGAGTCAGTTTTAAAATTAGGCCTACATGGAATGCCTGGGTGGCTCAATGGGTTAAGCATCTGCCTTTAGCTCAGGTCATGATCCCACGGTCCTGAGATCAAGTCCTGTATCAGGGTCCGTGCTCAGCAGGGAGTCTGCTTCTCCTTCCGCCTCTGCCTGCCACTTCCCCTGCTTGTGCTCTCTCTCTCTCTCAATTAAACAAAATCTTTAAAAAAGTAAAATTAGGCCTACATTTATATGTCTTCTTTGGAGAAATGTCTGTTCATGTCTTCTGCCCATTTCTTGACTGGATTATTTGTTTTTTGGGTGTTGAATTTGATAAATTCTTTATAGATCTTGGTTACCAGCCCTTTATGAGCCAAGATGTCCTTTGACAGATGAATGGATAAAGAAGATGTGGTTTATATCTATATATAATGGCCATCAGAAAGGATGAATACCTACCATTTACATTGACGTGGATGAAACTGGACAATATTATGCTAAGTGAAATAAGTCAATCAGAGAAAGACAGTTATCAAGTGGTTTCACTCATATGTGGAATATATGAAATAGTGCAGAGGATCATAAGGGAAGGGAGCGAAAACTGAATGGGGAGAAATCAGAGAGGGAGACAAACCATGAGAGGCTCTTACCTCTGGGAAACAAATGAGGGTTGCTGAAGGGGAGGTGATTTGGGGGATAGGGCAACTGGGTGATGGGCATTAAGGAGGGCATGTGATATGATCAGCACTGGGTATTATATCCAACTCATGAATTATTGAACACTACATCTGAAAATAATGATGTATTATATGTTGGCTAACTGAATTCAAATTAAAAAAAAATAAATAAAACAAAATAAAGAAAGAAAGAAAGAAAAGAAAATTAGACCTACACTATAAATAATTGAACACAGAGATGGAAAGAAACTATTAAAGTGGGTCCTTTTTTTTTTTTTTTAAATTTCTTTTTTTTTTTTAGATTTTATTTATTTATTTGAGAGAGAGAGAATGAGAGAGAGCACATGAGAGGGGGGAGGGTCAGAGGGAGAAGCAGGCTCCCTACTGAGCAGGGAGCCCAATGCGGGACTCAATCCAGGGACTCCAGGATCATGACCTGAGCCGAAGGCAGTCGCTTAACCAACTGAGCCACCCAGGTGCCCTCCTTTTTTTTTTTTTTAAGATTTTATTTATTTATTTGGCAGAGAAAGAGCAGGAGAGCACAAGCAGTGGGAGCAGCAGATGGAGAGGGAGAGGGAGAAGCAGGCACCCTGTCGAGCAGGGAGCCCGATGCGGGGCTCAATCCCAGGACCCTGGGATCATGACCTGAGCCGAAAGCAGTCGCTTAACCAACTGAGCCACCCAGGCCCCCCTAAATTGGGTCTTTAGTGACAAAACTAAGCTGTTTGGTCAATCAATTTTGAATCTGTTCTATCTTTGAGCTTACCAGTTTAATGAGCCCCTCCTTCATTTTTTTTTAAAGTCAAATTTGATTTGGGTTTTCTGTTTCTTGCAGCAGAAAATATTCTATCGATATAATTTTCTACATAAAATGGAACATAACCTCTCTTGGGAAATGTTAAGATAAACTTCTGTGGAGTTTAGATTTAAGTAAAAGATAGAAGAAAAACTGCAATTTTTACTAATCAAAATATAGTCAAGATGGATTTTATTAAACAAGGTAAAATAAAAAAAAACAAATAAATTTGGTAGTACTCTGAAACTAGAAAAACCTCACTAAAATAAACTAGGGATATTTGCAAAAATGGCTGATTTCAGCTCTCAGGCAGAATTTGTACATGAAGGGCATGGGAAATTTTGTGGTGCCATAGAGCAAGGACACTGTCAGAAATAACACGGTCATGTCAAAATGTTTCAGCATTACATGATGTCTGGTATTTGTTTTAAAATAATCCATGACAGTCCTCACCCCTATGGTCAACTAATCTTTGACAAAGCAGGAAAGAATATATAATGGAAAAAAAAAAAGTCTCTTGAACAAATGGTCTTGGGAAAATTGGACAGCCACATGCAGAAGAATGAAACTGGACCATTTTCTTATACCATACACAAAAATAAACTCAAAATGGATGAAAGACCTAAATGTGAGATAGGAATCCATCAAAATCCTCAAGGAGAACACAGGCAGCAACATCTGTGACCTCAGTTGCAGCAACTTCTTGCTAGTCATGTCTCCAAAGGCAAGGGAAACAAAGGCAAAAATGAACTATTGGGACTTTATCAAGATAAGAAGCTTTTGCACAACAAAGGAAACGGTCTGACAAAACCAAAAGACAACCCACAGAATGGGAGAAGATATTTGCAAATGACATATCAGATAAAGGGCTAGTATCTAAAATCTATAAAGAACTTATCAAACTCAACACCTAAAGAACACATAATCCAATCAAGAAATGGGCAGAAGACATGAACAGGCATTTCTCCAAAGAAGACAGACAAATGACCAACAGACACATGAAAAAAATGCTCCACATCACTTGGCATCAGGGAAATACAAACTAAAACCACAATGAGATACCACCTCACACCAATCAGAATGGCTAAAATTAACAAGTCAGGAAACAACAAATGTTGGTGAGGATGCAAAGAAAGGGGATCGCTCTTACATTGTTGGTGGGTATGCAAGGTGGTGCAGCCACTCTGGAAAACAGTAGGGACATTCCTCAAAAAGTTAAAAATAGAACTCCCTATGACCCAGCAATTGCACTATTGGGTATTTAACACAAAGATAAAAATGTAGTGATCTGAAGGGGCACCCGTACCCCAATGTTTATAGCAGCAATGTCCACAATAGCCAAACTATGGAAAGAGCCTAGATGTCCATCAACAGATACATGGATAAAGAAGATGTGGTATATATATACATACAATGGAGTATTACTCAGCCATCAAAAAAATGAAATCTTGCCATTTGCAACAACGTAGATGAAACTAGGGTATTACGCTAAGTGCAGTAAGTTAATCAGAGAAAGACAATTATATGATTTCACGCATCTGTAGAATTTAAAAAACAAAACAGAGGAGCATAGAGGAAGGGAGGGAAAAATAAAACAAGATGAAATCAGAGAGGGAGACAAACCATAAGAGACTCTTAACCATAGGAAACAAACTGAGGGATGCTGGAGGGGAAGGGGGCCGGGGAATGGATGACGGGCATTAAGGACGGCACATAATGTAATGAGCACTGGGTGTTATATACAACTGATGAATCACTGACCTCTACCTCTGAAACTAATAATACAGTATATGTTAATTAATTGAATTTAAATAAAATTAAATTTAATTTAAAAAATAATAATAAAATACAATAATCCATGACATGGGACGCCTGGGAAGCTCATAGCTCAGTTAGTTGGGTGACCAGCTCTTGATTTTCCTCAGGTCATGATCTCAGTTTCTTGGGATCGAGCCCTTCAGCGGGGAGTCTGCTCAAGGAGTCTCTCTCTCTCTCCCTCTGCCCCTCCCACCGCTCACGTGCACTCTCTCTATATAAAATAAATAAATCTCTAAAAAAAAAATCTTAAAATAATCTATGACAGTTGGGGGTATATAGTGCTACAGATGACTACAGATTAGTCATGAGTTGATAACTGTCAAAACTGGGGGATGTATACACGGTGGTTCATTACACTATTCTCTGTAGTTTTGTATATGTTTGACATTTTGTATAATAAAAAAGAAAAAAATTTGAAACAACTTGCAGCAAATCTTACTGGCCTAAGATGAAACAATTCACACATCAAAAAGAATAATGACTGCAATTAACTAAAATACAACAACATTTCCAAAATCTTATTGATACTAAAAAGACATTACCATTGGAGGTTCTTAGGATACCCACTCATTACTCTAAAAACTGATAAATGGAAAACAAAAATCAAGAATTTACTTTGTCTTTTATTTACAAATTCTATTTCAGGATGTGGCAGCCATCCTGAAATGGAAGGGAGGTACAACTCATCTCCCTTCAAGAAAGAACTTGCCTCTTTGTTGTAGGGAACAGTTAACTGAGCCTCTAGCTGTAGTAGCTGTAGGATCCGTATTAGCTTTTGAGCTGAGGCCACCCTCTTCCCAGGCAGTCCTTGGACAAAGACTGATGAGGGCATAAGAAACAGGGGCTGACCATTTAAGACAAATGTGGGACTCTTCTAATGGGCAGTCTTTACTCCAGAGTTCCTCACTGGACTCTGCAAGACTTTGTCAGATCTGCTTTATGGTCTAAGACCTTGCCCAGTGACTTCCCCTTGTCCAATGATGTCCTTCCATTTTCATCTTTCACAGATGTTACCTCTCAAAAAAACCTCTTGCACTTCTGTCTCCGCTTCTGATTACTAGAGGACCCAATGCACACAGAGACTAACCAAAAAGTTGATGAAAAGTTCTTCTCTATGAAAGTTAATCAATGCAAAAGGAGTTAAAAATTACAAAATCATCCTTTACAACTCCAAATGAAATCATAGATTTTATAAATAATTATCAGTTGGATATTAAAACCATTAGCTAAAATGCTGACAGGGAATTTTATGGAAGTATCAGACTAGTACTATCTGAATCCACTGATCAATCTCAGTATCTCTAAAAGTAAGACAACTAGATATTAAATGCCTCCTTGTGCAATGCAATGGAATATTCACAGCACCATTTATTAAGTTTTCTAGGCAAAAATATTGAGCCTGAATCTAATCAAACCTTTTGCTCTATCAGTTTATAGGAAACATAGGGACTAAAGGAACAAATTAAAAATCACCATGAAAGATCAATCGGGAAAATCAATAATGGATATTCTACAAAAGAAATGACTAAGTTTTTTCTAACAAATCAATAGCATGGAGGAAAAAGAAATAATCCCCAACTCATTTCTCAAGGTTAGCATTACCATAATAAAACCAGGCAAAGACAGTTCAAGAAAAGAAAATTAGAGTTAAATTTTCATATATTCCTTATGAAGATAGGGCAAAAATTCCCAGTAAATTATATCAAATAGAACCAAGCAATGTGTAAAAATCATAACATACAACGACCATATGGGGTTTATCCCAGAAATATGAGGTTGGTTCAATACTCAAAATACAATCAATGTAATCCATAATATTAATAATCCAAAGAAGAAAAACCATATGATCATATCGATTCATGTAGAAAAGCATTTGACAGAAGTCAACATCCTTTAATGGTAAAAACTCTCATCAAATTAGGAATACAATAGAACCACTTAAACCTGATCAAGCGCATCTACTAAAAATCTACTTAAAATCTGTATTTGATGTGAAAGCTTGAATGCTTTCCCCCTAAGATCAGAAATAAATAAGAAGGTCCATTTTCACAATTCCTATGCAATATTGTAGTGGAAGTCCTAGTAAGTACAATAAGAAAAAAAGAAAGGTAGGAATGAAGGGCGGGAGGGAGGAAGAAAGAAGAAAAGAAGGCAGAGAAAAGAAAGGAAGGAAGGAAGGAAAGAAGGAAGGAAGGCAGGCAGGCAGGCAGGCATACAGACAGACATACAGGTTAAAAAAATAAATAGGGGCGCCTGGGTGGCTCAGTTAGTTAAGCGACTGCCTTCGGCTCAGGTCATGATCCTCGAGTCCCTGGATTGAGTCCCGCATCGGGCTTCCTGCTCGGCAGGGAGTCTGCTTCTCCCTCTCCCACTCCCCCTGCTTGTGTTCCCTCTCTCGCTGTGACTTTCTCTGTCAAATAAATAAATAAAATCTTAAAATAAATAAATAAATAAATAAATAAATAAATAAATAAATAAATAAATAAAACTGTCCCTATTCATGGATGACATTATTGTCCATGTAGAAAATCCCAAGGAATCTACAAAAAACCCCCCAAAACAAACAAACAAAACGAAAAAAAAAACCACCCCTAGAATTTATAGATGACTTTTAGCAGATCATAGGATGCAAGGTCAACAAACAACAATCAATTATATTGGCAACAGAAAACTGTAAGCCAGGGTGCCTGGGTGGCTTAGTCATTTATGCTACCAACTCTTGGTTTCAGCTCAGGTCATGATTTCAAGGTCATGAGATGGAGCCTCGTGTCAGTCTCCATGCCTAGCTGAATATTCTCCCTCTCCCTCTGCTCCTCTGCTCCCTCCCTAAAACAAAAACAAGAAAAACTGCAAGCCAGAATTAAACATCAATACAATTTACAGTACCCAAAAAAAAGAAAGAAAAAGAAATTGTAAATATAATGAACACATATAGGATCTCTACGTTGAAACTACAAAATGCTGAAGTAATAAATCAGAGAAGATCTAAATAAATTGAGTCATTCCCATTCATGATTGGGAAGGTTCAACATAGTAAATATGGCAAATCTCTCTGAAGTGATTAACAGATTTACTGTAATTCCAATCAAAACCCTAGCAGGATGTTTTATAGATATAAAGTTGATTCAAAAATTTGTATGGAAAGGGAAAAGGATTAGAATAGCCAAAACAATTTTGAAAAAGAAGAATAAAATTAGAGGAATCCCATTATCTGATTTTTTTAAATTTTATTTTATTGTGTTATGTTAATCACCATACATCACATCATTAGTTTTTGATGTAGTGTTCCATGATTCATTGTTTGCATATAACACCCAGTGCTCCATTCAATACGTGCCCTCTTTAATACCCATCACCTAAGGCTTTCCATAAAGCCACTCTAAGGCAAAGAAGGAGATATACAGATCAATTAAGCAGAACAGAGTCCAGAAACAAACCCACACAAATATGGTTTAATTGATTTTTGACAAAAGTACAAAGATAAGTCAATGAAAATAAAGATATTCTTTTCAACAAGTGGTACTGGCAGAATTAGACATCTACAAGCAAAAAAATGCACCTTGACATAAATCTCATACCTTAGAAAAATTACTAAATGGAACATAGATCTAAATGAACAATACATTGTTCACATGCCCAGCGTGGAGCCCAATGCAGGGCTAGAACTTGTGACCTGGAGATCAAGACCTGAGCTGAGATCAAGAGTTGGACCCTTAACCGACTGAGCCACCCCGATACCCCTAAATAAAAAACATGAAGTACAAAATTCTTAGAAGAAAACAGGAAAAAAACCCTTATGACTTGAGTTTGAGCAAAAAGTTCTTAGATATGATACCAAATTCATGATCCATAGAAGAAAAAATATATCAGTTTGAATTCATCAAAATTAAAAACTTTAGCTCTATGAAACCCATTTCAGAACTAGCTACAGATAGGGAGTAAATATTTACAAATCACGTATCTGACAAAGGACTTGTATCTATTGGGGAAGTGCCAGAGCCTGACCACCTTGCATATTGCCACATAGACCGCATAGGCAAGGCTTGAACAGCGGCTGCATCTTGATAGAATGCCTTGTGATCCTCCTGGAACATGAGAGCATGGGAGACGTGAGAGGGGCGGCTACAAGGCCATTTCTCACTGGCCTCCCTATCTACCCAGGAGGCTGTCATGAGGCAGTGCTCATAGTTTCAGGGTTCTTATGGGGTCTGAGGCTTTTCTGCCTCACAAGCATTAAGGCACATGTACGGCTGTAAAAGTGATGAGCAGCACCGTGGAATGGAATCCTCAGCAAGAGTGTCCCATCATTCCTGCTACAGTCATCTGGCCTCTTTTGTTTCAGTGCCATCCCACACAAAGGCCACAGAGAGCTGGTACCTTTAAGCTACTCATCTTTTCACTCTGTGTAAACAGTAAACGGAGTCAAAATTTGTTTCTATGTAAACAGTAAACTGAGTCAAAAATTGTTTCCTTACAATGAGGTTGGTTCAATACTCAAAATACACTCAATGTAATCCGTAATATTAATAATCCAAAGAAAAACCATATGATCATATCGATTCATGTAGAAAAGCATTTGACAGAATTCAACAGCCTTTAATGGTAAAAACTCTCATCAAATTCTGAATCTGTCAGCATGGTTTTGCCTTGTGCTTGACAGTATCAGAATATATAAAGAACTCTTAAAGCTTGACATTAAGAACAAGCAACCCAACTACAAAATGGGCAAAAGATCTGATTAGAAAATTCACCAAAGAAGATATGTGAAAAGAAAATAAGCACATGAAAAGCTGTTCGATATCATTAGGCATTGGGGAAATGCAAATTAAAACCACAATGCAATACATACTATTAGATTACTACATTATTACTACATACATATTAGAATGACGAAAATAAAAAATACAGTGCTAGAGAAGATGCAGAGCAATTGGAACTCTTACGTTGCTGGTGGAAAGCCAAATGGTTCTGGTATTCTGGAAAAGCAGCTTGGCATTTCCTAGAAAGTTCAACATTTACCTTTATGACCTAACAATTCTCTCCAACTCATTTCCTGGGTATTTAATCTCAGCAACCAAAATGTCCTTACGCAGGTGAATGAATGAACAAACTGCAGTATATCCATACAGTGACATACTATTTAGCACTAAAACAAGGAACACCCTATTCACACAACATGAATAAATCTTAAATTCATTTTACTAAGAGAATGAAGCCATTCTTGAGGAGTTACATACTCCTCCATTTAAATGACAGTCTCGAAACGACAAAACTAGAGTAACAGAACAGATCGGGGGTAGAGGTACAGAGAGGGTGTGACTATAAAGGGCACAAGGTATTTTGGGGGGGTAATGGAACTGTTCTGTATCCTGATTGTGGTGGGGGTTGGATGAATCTATTTACATGCTAAATTCAGAGAACCAAAAAAGGCAATTTTACTGTATGTATGTATATCAAAAACAGGCAAGTTTGCTGTATGTTAATTAAAAAAATAAAATTTAAAAAGAAAGAAAAAAGAGAGAAGGGAGAACAGTTATAAAATAAGAGATTTAAGAGACAAAAAAATGCAATTTGTGGACCTTCTTTGGATCCTGGTTTGAGCAAACCAACTACAAGAGGCATTCTTTTTTTTTTTTAAAGATTTTATTTATTTATTTGACAGAGAGAGACACAGCGAGAGAAGGAACACAAGCAGGGGGAGTGGGAGAGGGAGAAGCAGGCCCCCCGCTGAGCGGGGAGCCTGATGCAGGGCTCCATCCCAGGATCCTGGGATCATGACCTGAGCCAAAGGCAGACATCCAACGACTGAGCCACCCACACGCCCCTACAAGAGGCATTCTTGATACAACCAAGAAAACTTTAATGTTGATTTGGAAGTGTAAGTTAAATTTATTTATTTTTTATTTTTATTTTTTATTTTTTAAAGATTTTTATTTATTTATTTGACAGAGACAGAGACAGCGAGAGCAGGAACACAAGCAGGGGGAGAGGGAGAAGCAGATTCCCCGCCGAGCAGGGAGCCCGATGCGGGACTCGATCCCAGGACCCTGGGACCATGACCTGAGCCGAAGGCAGTCGCTCAACCAACTGAGCCACCCAGGCACCCTAAATTTATTTTTAAAATATGATGATGGCCTTGTGGTTATGTAAAAAAAATCTTCATCAATTAGATATGTATTCTGAGATACACATGTATGAGTGAAATAGGATTAAGTCTGGGATTTGCTTTAAAATAATTGAGAAAAACAAGTGGAAGAGATACACTGGCAAACGTGGAAGCTAGTGGTTCATTATATGATCTTTACTATTTTTGAGAATGTTTGAAGTTTTCTGTAATTTTTCTTAAAAACGGGAAATGAGATTTCAAAAACAGAGTAGAACTTCCTTTCCACATTTATTATAAAGCAGTAGACATGATAGGCCTACTGTTGGTTTCCATCTCAATGTCAAATCTTTCCAATGACTCCGAATAAATAAATGCTGCGTGTGCCAAAAATGATACTGCCCTAGGGGGGCGCCTGGGTGGCTCAGTTGTTGAGCGTCTGCCTTCTGCTTGGGTCATGGTCCCAGGGTCCCAGGATCAAGCCCCACATTGGGCTTCTTGCTCAGCGGGAGGCCTGCTTCTCCCTCTTCCACTCCCCCTGCTTGTGTTCCCTGTCTCACTGTGCCTCTCTCTGTCAAATAAATAAATGATCTTTAAAAAAAAAAAAAAATACTGACCTATGGAAAAAAACAGTCTCCTAGAAATCTTACACCTTGAGCAATAAACTCCTAAAATTACTAGATTAGTAAAGATTTGCAGTTAGATTTTCAAATAGCATATCAAAACAGCTTCTTTTATATATTACCATTTTCAATGACACCATCAAAGAAATAAAGGGTGAAAATTTTACAGCAATAATTATGATTCTAAAAACCTCAGCTAAAAAACAAAATTACTCAGGCTTTTTGATTCTCATTAATTATTTACACAGTGTGGCTCTCTTGCTGTGTTGGTCCAGTCTGTTCTTTTGAGAATTATTATTATTTATCGTTTCTTGAGCACTTAGCACAGCGTGATATACATGATGAGAAATTCCCTCCCTAGGGGATAACAATCAAAACCACACAAGCAAAACACAAAGATTAGCTATTTAAGAAATGAAAACTAAATCAAAGGTTAAGAAACACATTCTGAACTCCCCTTTTTCTTGCTTTCAGCTTTAAGCCCATGATAAAACACATGCCTCTTTTAGGGGCCCAAAAGAAGAGTGAAGTTGCCAAGACAAAAAACAAAACAAAAAAACAACAACAAAAAAACTGGTTTAGGAGATAGAAAAATCCTAGACATTATTCCAAGAAGACATCCTGTCTTAGAAATCCTTTCACTCTCTGAGATATATAAATTACCAAAACCTATTCCTAGCTCTAGTGGACTGTAATAGCTTTGTGTGTGTATGATTTAGGTCTTCCCAGCAGACTTTTCTGTTCCCTTTCTTTTTTTTTTTTTTTAAAGATTTTATTTATTTGACAGAGACACAGTGAGAGAAGGAACACAAGCAGGGAGAGTGGGAGGGGGAGAAGCAGGCTTCCCGCAGAGCAGGGAGCCCAATGCAGGGCTCAATCCCAGGACCCTGGGATTATGACCTGAGCCGAAGGCAGACGCTTAACAACTGAGCCACCCAGGCGCCCCTGTTCCCTTTCTTTTGATAATACCACTCTTGCTTCAGGAACTGCCTCTCCTGTATTCCTGATGAGACTGTCAATCATAATGCACCTTTCCTCTACCTTATAACGACATTGTTCTGTAGGCTGTAGGCCCAGAGAAGCCCAAGGTCATTTTTACAGAGTGTGCAATGAAATTTCCCTACAGGGTCCATTAGACCCATTTGCAAAAAAATAAATAAAGTAATTGGTTATAGTTTAAGTGCTGGCAGTCCTAAGCCCTGGAATCAAGCCTCTGGGACCCTAGTTCCTATAGTTGTTTTAGATTGTTGAACTACTCCACAATCCTTTTATATTTATTTACTTTGGGCGGGGGAGGGGCAGAGAGAGACTCTTAAGCAGTCTCCACGCCCAGCGTGGATGAGGGGCTCCGTCTCATGACCCTGAGATCATGACCTGAGCCAAAATCAAGAGTTGGGCACTTAACTAAGCCACCCAACTGCCTCTCCACAGTCCTTTTAAGCTAGCACACTCAAGTTTATGTTCACAATAGTACGAATTAGGTTTCTTTTGTCATTTGCACCTGGAAGAATCCTGAGATATTAAAAGAACTTGCCCAAGATCCAACAGCTCCTAAAAGGTATTTATTCAAATTCAGGTCTGTCCGTCTCCACATAGTAGGCTTTTCCTACTATGCCAATGTACTTTTTATGTGTATGTTCCTAAAATCTAGTTTCTGTAAGATTGAGAAAGGAAGGAAAAGGGGCTGAGAGGCAGCGGGTCAGTCTGTCTAATCCTATATTGATTTCTGGTAATAGGGGGAGGGGAAAACTACAAATACCGTAATCTAATAAAAATTTATTTTAACCCATTTTGCACAGTATTTAATACCTATGAACAAGAACTCCAGGGGGCAATCATACAAACTTCTACCCAAGAGGTGTGGAATTCTAGGAAAGAATGGTATCAAAGTATTTTCTCTTCCCTCTGCTCTACCCAGTTGTAATGGTTGCATTAAAAAACAATACCAACACCACCAAATTAAGAAGTTTTCGAAGTTTATCAAGAATACCTCTATTTGTTTCCATTAAAAGTGTCTTTATTCACTGTTTCACAGGATTTTGCAAAAAAAAAAGAAAAAGGTACTGAAATGATTCTATCAGATTACAAATTAAATTAATGGCTGCTGCTTTTTTTTTTTTGCCCAACCAACTGAGCCACCAAGGCACCCAATGGCTTCTTTTTTGATAATAATTACTTTTAAGTGTCAAATCAAATGCTTCCTCACTTTCCTATCTTATTTATTTACTTTTAATTAATTTTTTAAAAGATTTTATTTATTTGACAGAGAGATACACAGCGAGAGAGGGAACACAAGCAGTGGGGAATGGGAGAGGGAGAAGCAGGCTTCCTGAGGAGCAGGGAGCCCAATGCAGGGCTCGATCCCAATGCAGGGCTCGATCCCAGGACCCCAGGATCATGACGCTTAACGAATGAGCTACCCAGGCGCCCCATTTATTTAGTTTTTAAAAAGATTTTATTTTTAAGTAATCTCCACACCCAACATGGGGCTTACACTCACAACCCATAATCAAGGGCTGCATGCTCTACTGACTGAGCCAGCTGGCCAGGTGCCCCCTCACTTTTCTATTTTAAATGATTTCTGTTATTGTTACACTTATCATGATTTGAAATTTTCTTGTTTATTTATTTACTTCTTTATTTGTTGCAACTTATTTGCTTATTCACATCTTAGCAGGGATCTTGCCAGTTTCAGTTGCCATCATATTTTTAAGTTTGGCTTATAGAAGACACAAAGTATTTGTTAGGTTTTTTTTTTAAAGATTTTATTTATTTGACAGAGAGAGATACAGTGAGAGAGGGAACACAAGCAGGGGGAGTGGGAGAGGGAGAAGCAGGCCTCCCGCTGAGCAAAAAGCCCGATGCGGGGCTCGATCCCAGGACCCTGGGATCATGACCCGAGCTGAAGGCAGTTGCTTAAGGACTGAGCCACCCAGGCGCCCCTATTTGTTAGTTTTTTAGTACACCGCTCCAAAATAAAGGTCACTGTTTTGATACCTATAAGGTATACCAATATACTGAAACTAAAGGATGATAAATTATTCTGTGTTCTCCTATAAATGAAACTGGGATGAAATCTGTTGAAAGCCCAGGTGTTAGTAGATGAGAGAAGCGACCACATTCTCTAGTTGGGTGGGGTTGGGCAAATGCTCAGCTTGAGTTTAGGGATTCCAGGAATCCAGTGGTTCCTGCTTCCACTAAAGCAGCTCTTCATTCATCAGCATTTCAGAGACTCTGCATAAGCTTTTGTTTGAGGAAATGATTCCAGGGCCTAAAAACAGAGTGTTTAGGAGAGGGTGGTAGAAATCATTTACATTGTATATTCTTCCCTTTCAAAGTCAATGTGCTGGAACTATTATTAATGTTACTATAAATAGTAATAGTAACAAAACTACTGCTGCCTCAATTTGAAAGCAATTATGCTTTTTTCGAGTTTTAGAGAGAATCAAACACCAAGGTTTCTAGAATCAGAAAATTTTTGCCTTTTAGCTATGTAAAAAATTAAAAGTTAAACCTTGTACTGGAGAATTTTAGAATCTTTGAATTCAAAGTTTCTCCTACCACTGTAATAATCTCATATTTGATTTCTCTTTAATAGAGCATATAAAAACATGTTTAGCGTTTCCTCCCTTGCCAGGTTGCATTTTATCTTGAGTAGATTTAAAACCAGATTAGTTGTAACAGGATTCCAGGATGTGGGCAGATGTCTATTTGTCATGGACGATATCTCTTGCAATCAGCTCCTTCATTATTTCGTTGGTACCACCATAGATTGGCTGAACTCGGGCATCCACATAAGCTCTAAATAAATCAGAAGATGACTGAGTAAATAAAAGATATTGGAAATTACAAATTTTGACTTACCAGGTAACTATTAGTTTATTTATTTAATGAAATCCGAACAATAAAAGTTCTTTATAAATTCCTTTTTTCCCACTATGGCATTCATCCTAGATTTTTATAATTATAAAATTCTATTAAGATACTGATCATCTTTATAGCTTTGTTTTAGTTTGCTTGATGAGACTGCAATTTCAAAATAACATTTATTAGTATGTTTCATTGATTTAATTTTGTAAAATTTAGCACATACAGCATTCTAAAAAAGGCTGTTTCAGGTTTAGAATGGACAGAATGTCTTAACTTCTTGTTACCTTCAATGTTCCCTTAAAAAAAGTTGAAATCTACTGGTTTTATAGGAAACAAAAGAGAAAAGAAAGTACCTATTTTCTAACATCCCTTTAGATTCCCACTACCAATGCTGCCATCAGGAGTATAAATTGATACTTTAGAAAATATTACTTCCCACAAAGTTAACAAGTAACTTATTTTTTGAAAATGGTTAATAGTCACTCCAGTAATGTATGACATTAAAATACTGAGTGCCGGGGCACCTGGGTGGCTCAGTCGTTAAGTGTCTGCCTTCGGCTCAGGTCATGATCCCAGGGTTCCGGGATCGAGCCCCGCATCGGGCTCCCTGCTCTACGGGAGGCCTGCTTCTCCCTCTCCCACTCCCCCTGCTCGTGTTCCCTCTCTTGCTGTGTCTCTCTCTGTCAAATAAATAAATAAAATCTTTAAAAAAAAAATACTGAGTGCCTAAGTCTACTGCCACAAAAAAAGAAAAAATGTTACGAGGAATTCACTTTTGGTAGCAATGATAACAACCAGGAAACTGTATAGTTGTTTTTACCTTTTCTCATCTCATTTTATCCTCCCACTTTATCCTCTCATTTTATCCTCTCATATCCTTTATCCTTTACATCAGCATCAGGGAGGATAAATATTACTATTGTTTTGCAGGTAAAGGAACTGAGTGCAGAGCAGTTATATATACATGTACTAATTAATGGTTGCTATTTATTGGTCACATAACAGATAATTAATTGGCAGGCTGGAATGAGAAGGTAGGTATCTTGCCACTTTGGCAAGTATCTTTTTTATTCTATCACAATATTTTCGTTGGTATAGGCATGCAGGACTAGTTATGAACTTTGGACTTTCCTAGTAGACAAATTCAAAGGCATTTTTTTTTTTTCAAGCATAAAATGCTTTTTGTTTTTATTTATTTATATTTATATTTATTTATTTATTTTTAAAATTTTATTTATTTGAGAGAGAGCAAGAGAGCGAGAGCACTGGGGAAAAGGGGGGGGGGCAGAGAGAGTGGGAGAAGGAGGCTCTCCACTGAGCAGAGAGCCCAAGGTGGGGCCTGATCTCAGGGTTCCAGAATCATGACCTGAGCCCAAGGCAGCCAATTAACCGACTGAGCCACCAGGCTCCCCTGTTTTTTGTTTTTAATCTGAGACAAATTAAATGTGCCAGCTCTCTAGGAAAATGACCAGTTCTAGGACTCTCCATATTCATCATGGTACCTTGCAAACAGTGAGCACTCAGTAAATATTTACGGATTTGGTGTATTACAAAGGAATTTTAGAGTCTCAATATCTACTTTTTGATGAAACTTGAAATATGAAGACATCTGCATTTTCAAATATATTTTTTCTTCTGAACAGATCCCACTGTTGCCCACAAAATCGAGCACTTGCATGTAGAGAACTTACCTAGCATTTCAGCCTACTTCAGCAATGCTTTTAGAAATTTTTGGACTGGGCTTTTTTCTTTTTTTCCACCTTAAATAAGTTCCAATGGAGTAGGTAATGACAGAGATCAGCACATCTTTTATAGGTTACTAATTAAATTAAGTCATCAGCTAAAATTGACAGAGAAAGGCAGCAGAAGGAATGTTTAACCACACAGTGACGAAGCTCTGTATCTCAGGTTGTTCTTCCTGGCAGGACAGTCTTGAAATGGCAAAGCTCAATAAGCCTCACTTCTCAAAGGCCCCAAGCCTAATGAGTAAGACTGAAACACGTTCACATGCTTAAGACCAATTATTTAAAAACAAAAAACAAATAAAAAGCGATGAAACAAAAAAGCAAAACAAACAAAAAACCCCAACAAACCCAAAACACACACACACACACAAAACAGCTTACCCCGAGGATATAAGAAACACAATCAGAATGATTTTCTCTCTCAAAGTCTGTGCCCTGCAACCACATACTGCCTAATGTGTCTAATCAGCCTTTTGATATTATCTACTATTCTCTCTTCCTGACTTATGAAAAGTTCTTTCCTCATGTCTTTGGGAAGAAAAACAGCAGTCTAGTTTAAAAGTTCGTACAATCTTTGAACTAACGAACCAGCCAAGAAGGGGATTATTATTCCTGAAAGGAAATGTAAGTCTCTCAAATTGAAACCAGGCATTTCAAGTAAGCCATCAAGCTACAATATTTGCTTGCTACTGACCTGAGGAATGGCCTCTAAGAAAACAGAGAGCAAGACTTACTCTACACTCTGATCTTGGGCTATGTGGATGGTGACTCTTCACCTCATATGCCTTTCTTGGAACCTGAACTACACTAGACAAACACTGAGCCAATACATGTCTACATTTCCAAAAGCAGTTGTAATGGCACAATCAAGTAGAAGAATATAGATATGCATTATGATTTTACTTTCTTACATTGTGAATATTGTGAATAAGATGGATTAATATTGTGAATAAAACATGAAAATGCACAGAAAAAAATTCCAGTGATGATTTAATTTGTACTAGCATAACTCAATGTTTACTTCTGATTTCATGACTATACAAAGATAAAAATATATATCTGCTTTTGATTAAGGCTCATTTGAAATAGTTCTGAAAGGATATGCCAAAATCCAAGTCCAGGGATTGACCAAAAAATAAAATAAAATGAGTATATATATGAGTGTGCGTATATATATAAAATTTAGTTACTTCATGTCTACATTCCCAAAGAAGGGAAAAGCCCTAGTTGCTGCTGAGTTTTTATAAAAGGTTATAAATTATACACACCCTGTGATTAAAGCTTTGTGAACTGCCCCAATGGCTACAGAAAATTAGTAGATTAAATCTATACTGGAGCTTCTGTTCTTAATGTAACTTAACTAAAATGTTTAATTTTCCTCATTAAAGACCATAAGTATATCAAATGTTTTCAATTATGTTTGCCAAAATGATAAATTTTAAAGTCAGTCTGAATACTAGTTTGATAATTTTCCCCTTCAGATAGTCTGTATTTAGATTAAAATTAGAATAGAAAAAGTTTTTAGAAGCCCATAGCATTCACATTCTCAGATTCAGAACTCAACTGGACTTCTCTCCATATAGTAAAACTTCCTTGAGAAAGTTTTATAAACTGAAAATATTGCTAAATAAGAGGAAAATTTGCTAGAGCAAAATGAATAATCAAATATTTAAGATATGAAAACTTTGATCCCTTTCATATTTAAGTTTTTTTTCTGAAGTGCCAATTTTTTTTTTACTTTTAAAAAGTGGTATTTTAGGGGCACCTGGGTGGCTCAGTCAGTTGAGTGTTTCTTGGTTTGGGCTCAGGTCATGACCTCATGGTCATGAGATCAAGCCCAGTGTCCAGCTCATGCTGACTTGAGATTCTCTCTCTGCCCCTCCTCTGGCTCATGTGTGTGTGTGTGTGTGTGTGTGTGTGTGCGTGCGCGCGCGCGCACATGCCCATATGCATTCTCTCTATCTAAAATAAATAAAATCTTAAAAAAAATAAAATAAAATAAAAAGTGATATTTTAGAAGACATATAAATGACCAACAGGTATATGAAAAAAATGCTCATTGTCACCAAAATCAGGGAAATGCAAATCAAAACCACAGTAAGATTCACCTCACATCTGCAAGGATGGCTATTAACAAAACAACAAAAAAAAGGAAAACAGGTGTTGAGAAGAACGTGGAGAAATTGGAACCCCTGCATGCTATTGGAGGGAGTACAAAATGGGGCAGCTGCTATGGAAAACAGTATGGAACTTCCTCAAAAAATTAAATAGAACTACCATATGATTTTAAAATCCCATTTCTAGGTACTGATTGTAAAGAATTGAACAGGACCTCCAAGCAATATTAGCATTCACATGTTCATTGCAGTATTATTCACAATAGCCAAGATGTGGAAACAACCTAAATGTCCATGCACAGATGAATGGATAAAGAAAATGGAATGGAATACTGTTCAGCCTTAAAACAGAAGGAAATTCTACAATATATGACAACTTGGATGGACTTGAACATTCTGTTAAGTGAAATAAGCCAGTCACAGAAAGACAAATACTATGTGTTTCCACCTATATGAGGTATCTAAAATAGCCAAATTCATAGAATCAAAGAAGAATGATGGTTGCCAGGAACAAGGGAAGAGGATAATGGGGAGTTATTAATCAATGGGCATAAAGTTACAGTACAATGTTGTACCTATAGTTAACAATACAGTATGGAACACTTAAAAATTTGTGAAGAGGGTAGATATGATGTTAAATGTTCTTACCACAGTAAAATAAAATAATTAATAGTCAATGCAAATTAAAGGAAGAATAGTAACCTATTTTCTATCCACTACATTAGCATAAGGTTTAAAAAGCAGTAACATTCATAGTTTAGGAAGATAAGTTATCCTCAAACTTTTTTCATTTGAATATGAGTTGCTACTAACTAGAGAAAATAATCTGGCAATGTATTAAAATTTAAAATCTGCATACTTTTGAACCAGCAGTACTACTTTTGGAACTCTGTCCTGTCATAATCAAAAACACATGTATCTAAGACAAATGTTTAAAGGTGTTTTGTTGAAGCATTTATTCTCATAGTAAAAGAGTCGAAATAACCTGTGTAACTATGATTAACCAATAAAATATAGTATCATTTGACCATAAAGAAAGTGATATTAATTCTTCTGTATAATGATTCAAATAAAGCCAAACTTTATTATATTGGTCTCTTCACTTTAAAAATGATAAAATCCTAGTAGCGAGCTGATAACATGAAGCTGTTTCATCTGCTTGAACACACTCTGTAGTCAGATGACAAATACGAAGATTCTGCTTCTCTTTTTCCTCTACACTCAATGTACAAAGTACAGTAAAGAAATTCTCCTTTTTCTTCACATCATACTCACTTTGCAATTGGGTACTCCCACATGTATCCCCAACCTCCATGGAGCTGGACACAGTCATAAGCTACACGGTTTTGTAACTCAGATGCCCTAGATGACCAAAATAAAAAGCAAAAAAGGAACATTTGAAATGGATTTTCATGAGGTGCTTCACAATCAGGAAACAAATTATTTCTGACTGCTTAAAGACATACATTTACCAAAAAATTACAATTAGACATATTAGCCAACCAGAGAAGATTGACATAAATTATATATGAAATAAATCTCTTGGGCGCCTGGGTGGCTCAGTTGGTTAAGCGACTGCCTTCGGCTCAGGTCATGATCCTGGAGTCCCGGGATCGAGTCCCGCATCAGGCTCCCCGCTCGGCGGGGAGTCTGCTTCTCCCTCTGACCCTCCTCCCTCTCATGCTCTCTGTCTCTCATCTCTCTGTCTCAAATAAATAAATAAAATCTTTCAAAAAAAAAAAAAAGAAAGAAATCTCTTGACAATTTTCACATAATGAATACTTTCCTCATCAATTAGTTCTGGCTGGGTTTTTGGTAAGGCTAGAAATAAAATGTGGAGGGCGCCTGGGTGGCTCAGTTGGTTAAGCGACTGCCTTCAGCTCAGGTCATGATCCCAGGGTCCTGGGATCGAGTCCTGCATCGGGCTCTCTGCTCCTTGGAAGCCTGCTTCTCCCTCTGCCTCTCTCTCTCTGTCTCTCATGAATAAATAATAAAATCTTAAAAAAAAAAAAAAAAAGAAATAAAATGTGGAAAGCATAGACTATTAGGTTTGGGCTACTTTAAGCCTGAAAAGGACAAAGTAAAAACCTGAATTTGGTCTAATTTATTTAGATTCTTTGTATGATCTAAGTAACTATATAGTTATACAACCATCTATTTCCTTTTGCCTTGTAATATGTCTTTTTCTCCAAAGATATCACTTCTACCTGAAGTTTCCAATTCTGAACTTCAGTAACTGTGAAAAAACTTTTTTTAGGGATTTTCAGAAATAAACTGAAAGTAAAAGTAAAAACCTAAGAGGGAAGACTACTGTTAAGGTACGCACCATTATTTAGGAAACTTGTTAAAGATTATTTGGGCATTATTATTCCCAAAGTATCTGAAATACTTGAGAAATATTCTTGATCTTATCACAGTAATTTTAACTATCATTAAAATTCTTAGGATAACTCGCAGAGATTTTATTCATCTTAACATAAAAATGTAAGTTCAAAATGCTTTTCAACATATTTTTTAACTTTTAAAGTAATGTCTGCCCGGGCGCCTGGGTGACTCAGTTGGTTAAGCGACTGCCTTCGGCTCAGGTCATGATTCTGGAGTCCCGCATCGGGCTCCCTCCTCAGCGGGGAGTCTGCTTCTCCCTCTGACCCTCCCCCCTCTCATGTGCTTGCTCTCTCTCATTCTCTCTCTCTCAAATAAATAAATAAAATCTTTAAAAAAAAAAAAGAAAGAAAACTAAAGTAATGTCTGCCCATAATGTGGGGCTTGAACTCACAACCCTGAGATCAAGAGTCGCATGCTCTACTGCCTGAGCCAGCCAGGCACCCCTTGACCTATTTTTTAACAGTGGGAAACAAAGCAAAAGTAAGCATAGCCACATTTTCTTCTTTAAAATAATTTTTAACTTAAGTCATAGGACAGGTGAGGATGTTCCTAATACAACAGTAACAATATAATGATTAACAGATAAGGCTCAGGGGGCAACAATATTTGGAATTCTATACATTTTTGTGTTTGGCAAGTATTTTAGTGAAATATTTACTGGGGTATAACTAGTTGCTTCCTCTGCTTCAATGTGAAGTAACAGTATGTCTTTAAACTTAGTGTTTTCAAAGAACAATAAGGTCAATAGCTATCTAAATATCTCTTTTTCTAAAAATGTCTAAAAAATTTTTATACTTTTTGGGGCGCCTGGGTGGCTCAGATGGTTAAGCGTCTGCCTTCGGCTCAGGTCATGATCCCAGGGTCCTGGGATCGAGTCCCACATCAGGCTCCCAGCTCAGTGGGGAGCCTGCTTCTCCCTCTGACTCTCTCCCCTCTCATGCTGTTTCTCTCTTGCTCGCTCTCTAAAAAATAAATAAAATCTTAAAAAAAAAAAATTTTTTTATACTTTTTTCAACTAGTCAAAGAACTTGCTATAAATGTAAATGTAAAATGTCTCCCTCAAAGTACAAGTTCCTAATAATGCCACATCAATTTCAACCTGGCAGTTTTATTATTTTGGAATCATTACATAAAGAAGTATCCTGCATATTTCCCCATTCTATTTCTGATTGAACTGAACACAAGTTAATGAATAATGACAGGAATTTTTTCTAGGTTATTTTTGGGCTAATGAGATGTGAGAATGTTTGTTTTTAAAACAGAGGAAACCAAACCCATTTCCAGAATCTGATTTAAACTATATTCTTGCATCTTAAAATACATAAAAACCTTATAGGAGTCTCTTTTCAATTAATTCATCTTTAATACCATTGCTACTCATCTTTAATCCCAATGAAAAGTCTTTCCAAGCCTAATAGGACATTTTCCCTTTCACTGAATTGAGCATGTGTCACTTTTGATGGGACAATCAATTTTTCAGACGTTTTTCTTAGATCTGGACAACATTTTAAATAGAAAAATGCAGTCCAATCTACTCATTTCACAGATATCAAAATGTTGGCCCAGAGAGAATTAAATTTAATTATAGTTATTCAATGAAAGACTTGGGATTCAATCTCAGGATTTTAAGTCTTAGTGTTCTTGTTTGGTCTCATTACAGTGCTACTCTTCAGATAATTTGAAATTAAACCAGTACTTGAATGAACTAACCAGTCACCCTACTTCAGTATCTTAATATCTTATTTTCAATAGCAAGCTAAAAGTTAAATCCACTTGAGTCATTTTTAGCACATTATAAATAGGCTTCATGGAACCTTCCAGCATTTTTTTTTTTTTTTAAAGTTGGTTCTTACTGTTAGTTTTTATTTTCACAGCCTTCTTCCTTTAAGACCCTCACGGCTGAGTGTAAAGTTGGAAGAATTGCATAACAGTCTGTGCAAACACCACATTTTAATTACTGAAGCATGCATACCAATATTTCGCCATGGAGGCCGTGGCAGAGTCCAGACGTTTCTTTTCATGCAGCTGAAGACAGCTGTCCACAAAAGCTCTGGTTACACAAATGTGTGTTTTTAATTCTGCCAGCTTATGCTGCACTGTCTTGAATTTAAAGGAAATGAAAGGGAAAAAATTGAGCATAGAAAAAGAGCATATTTTTAGTTACCTAGTATATCAAAAATTATATAATGGAAGATCTTTAGAGCAAAACAAAAGCAAAATTACCAGTTCTTTTTTTTTTTTTCCCCCTCTCTAAGAGGCATATGTTAAACTAAATAGCTTAAATTTAAAACCCACTATAGGGGCGCCTGGGTGGCTCAGTCGTTGGGCGTCTGCCTTCAGCTCAGGTTGTGATCCCAGGGCCCTGGGATCGAGCCCCGCATCAGGCTCCCTGCTCCGCGGGAGGCCTGCTTCTCCCTCTCCCACTCCCCCTGCTTGTGTTCCCTCTCTCGCTGTGTCTCTCTCTGTCAAATAAATAAATAAAATCTTTAAAAAAAGTAAAAATAAAAAATAAAACCCACTATATTCATTGCTAGAGAAATCTGTACCAAAAGATAAAAAAAGAGATAAATACATAAACAACATCTCATGTTTTAGATTAAAATTTAGACCATTTAGGGAAACTGCCTGAAAAACAGCAATGGCTATAATAGGTGAGCACCATCTGGTGGCACAGTCCTTTAATACAGCTGTTGAAAACACCTCTTTTTCCTCCAGAATTTAAATCCATGAAGAATTTGTCTTTTTTTGCTTTTTACAAAGAATTTGTCTCTATTAATGAAATTAAGTATACACATTTCTCTATTCTGCTTCTTTGTCTTGGCGTAAAATAATAAAGTAACAAGCTGGAAGGACAACATTAAAAATATTTATTAGACATTATTTTATATTGCAAAGTATTTAATTTAGATCTACAGAATGTAGAATAACAGCATCAGAGCACTCCAGAGATAAAAGTCCAGTACGCTCCAACCTCCTTCATCTCTCTCTGCCCTTCCTTCGATCCCTCTCAATAGCTAGTCTCTCTAATTTGAACTGAATGATCTGGAATGGCCAATGTTAATATTTTATACTTTCTCTTGCTGGCCAAAGACAACCTAGAGTAGCCTTCGAAATCATTCTCTCTACTCTCAAGGGTTTTTGACTGCTTTCACTTCAATCAAATTTTCTTATATTCCGTTTCTTGGCTCTCATACCTTGAATTCTGATTTTATATCTGGTCTCTTTGGCACCAACTCTTGAACCTCCTTCAGGAAACTGGCTTGGATTTGACATACTAGCCTTCCACTTTGTGTAACCCCCCGAAATACACCCCATTCTAGTTGACCTCTTAGGTTCAAGGCCCAGCTATGGTCAGCTGGCTCTGTCTTCCTTGTGGAAATTCAGACAGAACAGAGTTTTGATCATGCTGCTATGGAATTCATGAGTGAGACCTTTACTGTGGCTAATAAAGGTGTGGAAGTTAGTGACAAAGTGGCACAGTTAAAATCAAACTAGAAATTCATGTGCCCACCTATGCACTGGCAAGTTCAAAGCCATGATTGAGTCCCCAAAAGGAAGGCTTTAGGGACCAGATTCTCAAGAGGATGCTGGCCCTGCCATTCCTATTGACTATGGCAATTCTCAAACCACAAAACTGAACCTTTTAGCATCGTTGTGGTGGGGACAGTTTGGGTACTTTCCATTTTCAGAAAAGAGTAGAAAAGGAATATAATAAGACCCAGGACCAGACAAGACCTGAGTGTCGGGAGGAGTAGGTGCTATGACGGACCGATTCCTCAGAGGTGTATCAGTATAACTACCATGCCAATGAAAAACCCAACTGACTGCATTTCCCTTGGCTTTACTCCATCCTGTTCTAGAAACAGACAATATGACTGGCACCTAATGGTTCCAAAACCAAGCAGTAGGAAGAGTGGTGCCACATTTTTTCTACCTCTGTATCCTGGCCTCTGATTCAGAACATGCTGGGTCACATCAAAACCTTCTCCCCTGCCCCACTCTTTCCCTTACCTTGTTTATCTCCCTTTCTATTCATTTTTATTTAATTAGGCCAAATCTCTATCACCTAATCAGCACGAAGTTTCCCACTTCCACCCCAAACATTCGAGATTTTTCATAGAAAACCTAAAGATGGAAGAAGAAATGGAAAAAAGTGAGGAAATACTGTTCTATACATTGAAAACAGATGAGTATATATCCCCTCTAAGCCTATTCCTGGTTTAGTTCAATGACACTATCTATAACACTTTATTTGGAAAATAAGGAGAATCTGACAATTCTTTTTTTAAAAAATTTATTTTTATTTGAGAGAGAGAGAGAGTGCGCATGCAGTGTGGAGGGATAGAGGGAGAGGGAGAGAATCCCAAGCAGATTTCCTGCTGGGAGCAGAGCCCAATGTGGGGCTTGATCCCACAACCCTGAGATCACAACCCAAGCCAAAATCAATAGTCAGATGCTCAACAGACTGAGCCACCCAGGACCCCTGAGAATCTGACAATTCTTAAGATACTTTTGCCCTCTCCCCACTGTGATGGCGCACTTGAGAATTTATGCACTATTTACAATGTCAGAGAATCAAGATCTCTAAACCCACTTCCCTCACATGAGAGCTATTTCTCTGGGAATGCTGGGAGCTTCCAGAAGCTGAAGTTAAATTTCAGATCAGGATGGGCTCAGTTAGAACTCTTGCTTTAATTCATTTAGTGAAGTCCACAGGTTTGAAGAAATTAATGCCTCCAAGAATACATAATTTACTCTCTGGGGATAAAGAGATTAAATATTTGCATATTCTAGACATCACATTGGGCATTAGATTTTGTCTTGGCTCTTCACTGCAGACATTGCCTCATGTTTTCAGAAATTATTCTGTAATGGATAGTGGTGAATAATTGTACCACACATTATTAGCAAGGTGCTTCTTGTAAATGATCAACACACTTGTAGCAATATTTTCAAACATTCATTAATAACTAATAGATAATACTGCAGCTAGCATTTAAAAAAAAATCCTCGAAATTTACTGAGTGAATCAAAGTATCTTTCAGAGTTCTGAAAGACGTAACTCTTTGAATCATACAATTATGGAACTGGAATACAATTTGAAGAGGTTATCTAGCCCACATTCCATTTAAACAAAACCATTAATTGTACTCTAATATATTATGGCTCAAATATAAAATATAACATCGGGGTGCCCAGGTGGCTCAGTTGGGTAAGCATCTGCCTTCGGCTCAGGTCATGATCCCAGGGTCCTGGGATCGAGTCCCGCATCGGGCTCCCTACCTCAGCAGGCTCCCTCTCCCTCTCCCTCTGCCTGCCGCTCTCTCTTTTTGCGCTCTCTCTCCAACAAATAAATAAAATCTTAAAAAATATATATATACATAATAAAATATAACATGTTATGTTTGCCATCTAATTTTATAGTTAATTAACCCCCCACTCAAGATCTTAAGAATTGGGTAATTACTTTTTGGAGGAATGTAAAGAAGTGCTATTTTTTTCCTCTCCTATTCCTTTTTGTAATATTCTGTGCTCTTAGAATCAAGAGCATACCACACAGGCAATAACTAAAGCTTGTCTTAGAAAAGAACATTGAATTTTCACTTCATTGCCCATGGGTGAAGGAAGTGGGGAAAGAAAAAAAGGTCTATCTACTTTAAATTTCTGGGTAGTAAATAGTGTGTGTGAGTTAAGAGTGTAGATTCTGGAGTTATAATATCTGTGTTATCTTGGCAAAATTGCTTAACCTCTCCATGCCTCAATCTCCTTATCTGTAAAATGAGGGTAAATATAGCACTTATTTTATAGAGAGTTGTGAAGAAAAAATGAGACAATCATTTAGCACAGTGTCTGGCACATGGAAACAATGCAATAATGAGACACTATCATTATTTATATATGAATTTTACCTAATTATTATCTAATCTTTAGAAAATCATAAGATTTGACATCAAATATGGAGAGTAGGAATGAAAGGAAATGAAAATCCTATAATAATTGCCACTTAAGTATGATAGGTCTCCATCCTAAAAAGAATATGATTTTTTTGGTGGAATGTATCCAAATGGCAGAAAGGCCCCAAACGTTCAAAATTCAAGGATAACAAAGAGAAAGGAAGGAAACTGAATAGTTAAATGATCATAAGATGACATTTGGCTAAGTATAATATGACCTTTAAAGGTCTTCTATTTCATTTTAATAACCAGAACGATATTGTACCCAGCTCTAGAATAGGAGGTGCAAGCAAAATATTGGTTGTTCATCTTCTTTGAATACATTCCTAGACTGAATACGAAAATATTACTCAAAGATACTTATTTCAATAAAACAGAAAGATTAGAAGAAATATCTCAAAAATCTGAAAACACACATATATTTACTCAGAAAACCGTACTACAGGGAGCCCTAGTATACGGGCAGAAGCAATGCTACTGCCACCTAGTGAAATTTTGGTAAACTACCTCTGAAAGGAGGCAATAATAAAACGGTACTTGCTTTGAAATATATATGAATTATATATAAATTATCTATTATTATATAAAATATATATTAATATATAACATATATTAATACATGAAATACATATATTATAAACTTTTTTCCTTCTATGGGAAAACATTATACCAATTTCCTATTTCCTTCAGGGTCAAATGTCAAATCAGACTTAACATTCTGAGTTATAGACAATCTGGGTAACATCATGGTCATCTTTGTTGTCATTTAATACGTATTCCATAAAAGGAGATGTAGATTTCCAACGAGATGGAAAATATGCTTATTGGGTTCACTTTTTATTTTTTCATTTTTAAAAGATTTTATTTATTTATTATGTCAGAGAGAGAGAGAAAGAGGGAGAGAGCAAAAGCAGGGGAGAAGCAGACTCCCTGCTGAGCAAGGAGCCTGACGTGGGACTCGAGACCCAGGACCCCGGGATCATGACCTGAGCTGAAGGCAGATGCTTAACCAACTGAGCCACCCAGGCGTCCCTATGTTTCAATTTTTTAAAAAAATTTATTTATTTCTGAGAGAGAGAGAGCGCATGTGTGCAGGGTGGGGAGGGCCAGGAGAAGAGGGAGAGAGTCTTAAGCAGACTCTGTGCTCAGCATGGAGGCCGACGTGGGGCTTGATCTCGAGATCCTGAGCCGAAACCAAGAATCGGACACTTGACCGATTATGCCACCCAGGCTCCCCAAGGTTCACTTTTTATAGTATCCATAATAGGGCTAAAGGCATGAAATTGGTGGTGGTTGGATTTCAGAAGCAAAAGCTATTACAGACATACCTTGTTTTCTTGCTCTTTGCTTCATTGCACTTTGCAGATGTTGTATTTTTAACAAATTGAAGGTCTGTGGTGACCCTGTGTTGACCAAGTCTATCTGTGCCATTTTTCCAACAGCATTTGCTCACTTTGTGTCTCTGTGTCATATTTTGGTAATTTTCACAATATTTCAAACTTTTTCATTATTATTATATTTGTTATGATGATCAGTGATTTTTGATATTACTATTCTTGTTTTGAGGCACCATGAACCACGCCCATATAAGATGGTAAGCTTAATCGATAAATGTGTGTGTTCTGATTGCTCCACTGACCAGCTGTTCCCCTATCTCTCTCCTTCTCCTTGAGCCTCCCTATTCCCTGTGACATAAAAATACTGAAATGAGACCCATTTATAACCCTACAATGGTCTCTAAAGGTCCAAGTGAAAGGGAGGAGTCATACGCCACTCATTTTAAATCAAAAGCTAGAAATGATTAAGCTTCCTGAGGAAGGTACGTCAAAAGCAAGCCAGGCTGAAAGCTATGCTTCTTATGCCAGTTAGCCAAGCTGTGAATGCAAAGGAAAAGTTCTTGAAGGAAATTAAAAGTGCTCCTCCCGTGAACATGCGAGTGATAAAAAAGTGAACTTATTGCTGATATAGAGAAAGTCTGAGTGGTCTGGATAGAAGATAAAAACATCCACAACATTTCCTTAAGCCAAAACCTAATCCAGAGCAAGGCCCTAACTCTCCTTAATTCTGTGAAAACTGAGAGAGGTGGGAGGAATTTGAAGAAGTTTGAAGTTGGCAGAGGTTGGTTCATGAGGTTTAAGGAAAGAAGCCATTTCAATAACTTAAACTTGCAAGTTGAAGCAGCGAGTGCTGATGCAGAAGCTGCAGCAGGTTATCCAGAAATTCCAGCTAAGATCATTAACAAAGGTGGCCACACTACACAATGGGTTTTCAATGTAGATGAACCAGCCTTATATTGCAAGAAGATGCCATCTACGACCTTCACAACTAGAAAGGAGAAGTCAATGCCTGGCTTCAAAGCCTCAAAGGACAGTCTGCCTTTCTTGCCAGGGGCTAATGCAGCTGGTGACTAAGTTGGAGCCAATGCTCACTGGCCATTCTGAAAATCCTAGGGCCCTTTAGAATTATGCTAGATCTACTCTGCCTGTGTTCTAGAACTGGAACAACAAAGCCTGGATAACAGCACATCTGTCTACAACATGGTTGATTTATTGATTATGCTAAGCCCACTGTTGAGCTCAGAAGAAAAAATGCCTTTCAAATATTACTGCTTATTGACAATGCACCTGATCACCCAAGTTCTGACTGATGGCAGTGAGATTAATGTTGTTTTCATGCCTACTAACGCAACATCCATTCTGCAGCCCACAGATTAAGGAGAAATTTTGACTTTCCAGTTGTATTATTTAAGGAATACATTTCGTAAGCCTGTAGCTGCCATAGATAGTGATTCCTCTGATGGATCTGGGCAAAGTAAGTGAAAATCCTCTCCAAAGAATCCACCATTCCAAATGCCATTAAGAACATTCATGAATCATAGGAAGACGTGGAAATATCAACATTAACAGGAGTTTTAGAAGAAGTTGATTCCAACCCTCCTGGATGACTTTGAGGGATTCAAGACTTCAGTGGACGAAGTGACCGTGGACGTGGTGGGAACAGCAAGAGAACTAGAATCAGAAAGTGGAGCAGGGAGACAGGACTCAATTGCTGCAATCTTACAATAAACTTTAACAGATGAGGAGTTGCGTCTTATGGATGAACAAAAAAGTGGTTGTTCAGTAGATTCTGGTAAAGATGTTGTGAGGATTGTGGGAATGACAACAAAAGATTCAGAATATTACACAAACCTAGTTGATAAAGCAGCAGCAGGGTTTGAGAGGACTGATTCCAATTTTGAAAGAAGTTCTATGGATAAAATGCCATCAAACAGCATTGTATGCTACAGAGAAATTGTTTGTTAAAGGAAGAGTCAACTAATGTGGCAAAGTTCATTGCTGTCTTAAAAAAAAAAAAAGGCAAAGCCACCCAATCTTCAGCAGCCACCAGCCTGATCAGTCAGCAGCCATCAACACTGAGGCAAGACTCTCCATCAGCAAAAAGATTACCACTCACTGAAGGCTAGATGATGGCTAGCATTTTTAGCAATAGAGTATTATTTAATAAAGGTATGCACACCTTTTATTTTTTTGTAAAGATTTATTTATTTATTTGAGAGAGAGAGGGGGAGAGCACACACACAGGGGGAAGGGATGGAGGGAGAGAGAGAAAGAGTCTTAAGCAGACTCTACACTGAGTGCAGAGCCCCACTTGGGGCTCAATCTCGTGACCCTGCGATCAGACCTGAGCCAAAACCAAGAGTCATATGCTTAACCAACTGCACCACCTAGGTGCCCCATATGTACACCTTTTAGACATAATGCTATTGCACACTTAATAGACTACAGTATAGTGTAAAGATAACTTTTATATGTATTGGGAAACCAAAAAATTCATTAGACTTGCTTTATTGCAATATTCCGGAACAGAACTGGCCAGTATTTTCTAGGTATGCCTATAAAGTACTTTGGGTAAAGTTCAGAAAGTCACAGAGTAATACTTCATGTTGGGAGGAGCCTATGGTGTGTATTTTAAGAATCACACCTATCAAATTACATTTCAACATACAACCTTTAGAGGGCAATCAATACATATTTGCTCAATGAAGCAAAAAGGAATAAATTATGTATATCACTGTTTCTCAAAGGGAGAATATTGGCATTTTGAGTGAGACAATTAGTTGCTTTACAAAGCTATCTCTGAATTACAGGACATTTAACAATATCGGCCTCTAGAGCACCAAATATGAAACATCCCTCCCATTGCTGTGAACCCCACTTCCTGACAGTTCTAAATGCCTGGGGGGAAAAGGGCAATCACTGAGAATCACTGCGATGTGTAAATTAATGATACATAAGTGAAAAGCAATATAAAATATAAAATCTTTACTTTAAAGGAAATCACAATTTAGGCAAGTCAAACCATACCATTTTTTAAAAATTTTTAAAAAGATTTTATTTATTTATTTGTTAGAAAGAGAGAAAGAGCACAAGCAGAGGGAGAGGGAGAAGGAGAGGCAGGCTCCCTGCTGAACAAGGAGCCCGACCTGGGACTCGATTCCAGCTGAGCCGAAGGCAGACGCTTAAATGACTGAGCCACTCAGGCATCCCAAACCATACCATTTTTAAAAATGTTTTCTAAAGTGTGTGCCTTATTTTAGATTCAGTTTCAGAACAACTATTTTTAGATCTATTTTGTGTCAAAAAGACAGGATACGAAGTTTTTTTCAGAATGGAAAAAGTTAACTTTTTTTTTTTTTTTAAAGATTTTATTTATTTATTTGAGAGAGCGCGAAAGTGATCACAGAGGCAGAGGGAGAAGCAGACTCGCTGCTGAGCAGAGAGCCTGATGCGGGGCTTGATCCCTGAGATCATGACCTGAGCCGAAGGCAAACACTTAACCGACTGAGCCACCCAGGCACCCAGGAAAAAGTTAACTTGATGAACACTCAGGTAGCAAATAATTCTCAAAATGGCCTGGGGTAGGTCCAGAACAGGAGCCAGAAGTTGATAAAAAGGTTCCCTTCATTGATTGGAACAAAATGGAGGAA
The DNA here is from genome assembly GCF_029215605.1 of Mirounga angustirostris. Classification (NCBI taxonomy): domain Eukaryota; kingdom Metazoa; phylum Chordata; class Mammalia; order Carnivora; family Phocidae; genus Mirounga; species Mirounga angustirostris. The sequence goes on from NW_026991711.1 coordinate 169,437,994, forward strand.
TATATTATGTAAGGGAAAAACAGCAAACTTTAGGGAGTGGTTAGTTCGCCAGGCAATATTCTGAGCACTCTGGGTGTACCATCTAGTCCTCACAGCAATTCTATAAGGTAGCTACAGATATTATTTACATCTTGCAAATAAGAAAGTGCTTTGGAGAGCCATCATATAACCTGACTAGACCATGGAGATCCGAGTAGCTGAGCTAGGACTTAACCATGCCTGAAGTTAATTTCTGTAATGCTGGTCCTAAAAGGCTACCAAAGTGTTTCATTTCTGCCTTGCCCTTTATAAAGCCCATCATCTAATAGGTCATTCCACTTCAAACTGTTCAAGTAGATTTCCAACTCCAGGTTTTTTGCTGGTAAAATGTTTAACCAATTTTATGACTGCCTTGTTTTTAAGCCATTCATTTAAGAAGAAACTAGAGTCTAATATTTGATTGGCATGGTTAGTGATTATGGCCACCATATGCTGAGTTCTTTGGCAAATACCTTCAACTTCCTTGCAAAACCCAACCTTAAACAATCATCCACCTACTCTGTGCTTGACCCTGGATGGCTAAACCCTTCTAGTAAATCTAATACATAAAAAAGCAGAAGGTACCACTATAAACCCATGATCATTAACCTCATCTGAGTCCTCAATACTGCTAGCAGCGTTTACTACATTTTTCGAGTTAGTTCAGTCTCTCAGTTTGAAGGCGTATTTCAAATCTTCCTCTCCTTGGACACCTCCATGTCCCCTTCACTCACTTGTTTTTCAAGAACCGAGTTTCCCCATATTACTTAAGGGAAATGGAAGCCTTCATAAAAGAGCTTTTGCAATTTTCTACCAACAGAGCTAAGTATCTGAATGAACCCATACCTGTCCTCTCCTCTTTTCTTCCTGTTACAATGGAGGAAACTTCTCTGCTGTGGGGGTGGGAAAGCCTATCTTTCCATGTGCTTTGGCACCCACAACCTAAGACTTTCTCAAATATCATATGCAGTTGATTATCTTCTTCATATCTACAATATTTCCCTCTTTCTTTTTTTTTTTTTTAAAGATTTTATTTATTTATCAGAGAGAGAGAATGGGAGACAGAGAGCATGAGAGGGAAGAGGGTCAGATGGATAAGCAGACCCCCCGCTGACCAGGGAGCCTGATGTGGGACTTGATCCCGGGACTCCAGGATCATGACCTGAGCCGAAGGCAGTCGCTTAACCAACTGAGCCACCCAGGAGCCCTACAATATTTCCCTCTTAACTAAATCCTTTCTCTAGGTATTAAAATGTGCTTCCAGCATTCTCATCCTAATAACAAAAACTTAATAATCTCTAAATATGTCACTTGACCCCAAAGTTCTGCCCCCCATCCTCTTCTTACCCCCTAGTAACAATCTTTCTCTTAGCTACCATTCACAGCCGAATTCAGGAAGAGTTGCCTGCTATCAGTATCTTTACTTCTTCATTTCCATTTACTCCTCTACCCACTCTGGTCTGGCACCACCCCACTCTAATCCATTAATGGCTCTTAAGAAATAACTTCCCTATCACTGTGTCCAATGGGCACTCTTTTTAAATTAATTAATTAATTTTAATTCAATTAATTAACATATAATGTATTATTTGTTTCAAGGGTACAGGTCTGTGATTCATCAGTCTTATATAATACCCAGTGCTTATTACAACACATACCCTCTCCAATGTTCGTCACCCAGTTACCCCATCCCTCCATCCCCCTCCCTTCCAGCAGCCCTCACTTTGTTTCTTAAGATTAAGAATCTCTTATGGTTTGTCTCCCTCTCTGGTTTCATCTGGTTTCATTTTTTTCATCTCTTCCCCTATGATACTTTGCCTTGTTTCTTAAATTCCACATATCAGTGAGATCGTATGATAATTGTCTTTCTCTGATTGACTTACTTTGCTTAGCATAATACCCTCTAGTTCCATCCATGTCATTGCAAATGGCAAGATTTCATCTTTTTGATGGCTGCATAATATTCCATTATATCTATCTTTCTATCTATCTATCTATCTATCTATCTATCTATCTATCTATCTATCTACATCACATCTTCTTTATCCATTCATCTTCCAATGGGCATTCTTGACCTTCATCTTAGTTTCCCTGTAAGTGCTTTTGGCCCCACTCCTGCCTACTTGAAGTCTTCTTTCGTCTTGGCTTCTGGAACACTACTTGCTTGATTTGCTTTTTTCTTTCTAGCCATTCATTCTCTGTTGTCTTTGCAGGTTTTTCCCCTCCTACTCCACCTGTAAATCCTGCATTTTTCTCAGAACTCTGTCCTAGAACCTCTTCTTGTCTTATTCTACTCTTTTTCCCGCAATGGTCTCATCTACCTCCATGGATTCTAATACTACCTCTATGAAAATTACTCCATATTCATATTTAGATTGATGTCACTTAATACTAAACTATGACGACAAGCTTACCTGCATATGTGCAACTGTTTTCCCAAAAACTTTTCTTTCTTTAACGTAATTCCTGGTTTCTTCAAACATGAATTCACTGGCTGACACTGCCAACTCAGCAACCAGTAGCCTTTCCTATAACCCAAAATTAGGTCTAAGAATCATTCTAATTCCACAAGTGATTTTCACATGATCTCATTGATGACAAATCTTATAAATAATCTTAATAAAACTCATAAAAACTAATTTATTTCTTAATTCTATAAGAAAATGTTCCCACAGAGATTTACAAAAATATTTTGACATATCCATAATTCTCTACAACAAATCCTTTATTTTTATAAATGACTGTCTTTACTACATATAGATACAGACATAGTTTATTTCATTCCTTCTTCTCATCATTCATCTATGAGAAGAGAAATATTAAATTGTTGATTTTTATTTATTGATCTCTGCTCATTACATGTCCTAATAGGTCTGTGAAAATCAACATCTTAAAGGGTACAGGTTAAAGTCTGTCCATTAGTGCAATCCACAGTCAGTTTAAATCATCTGGCTGGTGATTTCTGTATTCTATTTCTGTGGCAGTGTTTCTAGCCTTGTCCCCAATTTTACATTTAGCCCAGGCTGAGGCAGATGCACCTATGCTCACATGCTGGCGTGTGAGGCTCAATGATCTTTCAGCTAGCACACTCCAAAAACACAGATGGAGGGCTGACCTTATCGGGTATGAACTCAACCACCTTCCCCTTTGATTCTCAGGTATTACAAAAAACTCCTGCCAACTGTTTCGGCTGACAGTTCCTTATAAGGAGCTAAGAATTCTTGACTTGTAGTTAAGAAGCTACAATCATTCTAAGAGGATATTACAGCTGTGAAATACCTAATTTCCCCACTCACTTATAAGCTTTGATTGGATATCCCTGAGTTAATGATTGACTATATCACCAGTTTTATATACGTGAACTTACACAGTTCTATGTTATTTCATTCAACTTCATTCGCTAATCAAAACATAGACTCTGTAATAACTCTGACCTGTGGAAGTTCTTGCATGAGGTAATAGAAGCCTTTATTTTCTTCTCCAAGTAGAGTACTAGCTGGCAACCGGACATCTTCAAAGAATAATTCCGCAGTATCCTAAGGGATCACACAATTAAGTACACAATTATTTCATTTAAGTCTCCCAACAAGCCAATGAGGTAATGATTATTTCCATTTAAGAAAACAAAAGCAAGAACAAAATAAACTGGAAGCCAAGTTGGAGTGGTTAATGACTACAACGAGGAGGTAGTAAAGCAGGGATTCATACTCAGATCCACCTGATTCCAAAAACGCGTGGCTTTCTCACTACCCACACACTGCCATTCTAGCTCCAGTCTTGTCCAGTCTTGTCCAGTTCTGTACATACCAAGAGCTAAGCGTTTCTAATGCATATTAAGTAAAACATGTTTTCCTTTTTTGGTAATGAAAAACTACCAGATAATTATCAAATAACAGACAAATATTTTCTGCTCTTATTTCATAATTTTCTTCAATCAATTTAATAGAAGGCCTATTAACATATAATTAATTTTGCCATTTCTGAAGCAGATACTCAAAATACCTGATTCACTTCTGATGCTGAATAACAGAAAGAGATACAATTAGATAAACGGAATAAATCTCTCTTACCGTTTCTGAAAAGCATATCTTAGGAATTTGGCATAAGAAGGTATGATTTGATATACATATATCAAACTTATAGAACTACATAGTTCTATAAGGCATAATTGAGTAAACTCAATTATTTATAATTAATAATTTATACTGTGACTTACCTGGGCTTTTAGTCCCATTTTTTGTAGCTTTTGTCCCTTGATAAATCCTTTCATTCCACTTTCCACCAGAAAAAGGCTAATGCCATGGGCCGGTGAGCGAGCTTCACGATTTGTGACCGCCACAACAATAACAACATCACTCAGCCACCCATTGGTGATGAATACCTGCAAACCCCAAATATACTGTGATGGTCCACAATAAATCAGGTCCATGTAGAAGTCATGATCGGAGGAAAGTATATTCAAGGAGACTAAACCAGACAAGACATTCTTTATGCCTCTCTTTGTACTCTACCCAAGTATCCGCAGGGTTAATAACCTACATGAGGTCATTAAAGAGCACAAAGAAAGCAACCCAATGCTTCAAAGAATGAAGCCAGTACATTTTCATTCCGCAATTAATACTATAAATAATAATGAACAGAGCTTACTATGTCCTTTCCAAATTAAAACAGAATTATCTATAAAAATGATAAAAGGATGAACTGTATTTTAGAAAGAAGTTGCAGATGAGAAAAAGGAATCTGTTCTAAGGGGCACTATACTATTAAAGAAGAATTATGTTCTAAAATCCACAGTGCTGTACATACAAATAATGGGAAATAAGCCAATGATATTAGCGTTGTCTACATGATAGCAAGTGAAGGGGGACAGGTTATATGTGACACAACAATCAAAAACCCTCAACATCTCTCTGTAGAAGGAGTTCCTTGAGGGAAGGGGCTATTTCCTACTCATATACCTACCGTCGGTGCCTAGAATAGTGTTTGGCATATAGAAGGCCTTCAAGGATGTTTGTTGAATAAATGAGAAAAATGTATTTCTGAAAATAAATTCTACACATCATGGCAAAACTATTTTTTTCTATAATGTTGCTCCCTTACACCACTTGCTCAAAAACCTTTCAGGTCTCCCAGTTTCATACCTTTTATACTCTCAATTTCTTTTCTAATCATGACAGTCAAAATTTGTAATAGGGCTGGGATTATCCCTACTGAGGGCCATCATTTTTTATTTTTTTATTTTCTGGTACTGAATGATTATAACATAATCTCATTGTAGATGTTACATAGACAGTATGTTGTGATAAAGAAAAAGGGGAAAATCCTCCATCAGTCCATCAGAAAGCATTATGAATTTCCTTTCTGTTTTTTTTTCTTTTAACATAGTTGAAATCTATATGCATTTTCACTTAAATGTTAATATGATCTCTTCATTTAATGTAATTATTTTTCTATACCATTAAAAACTTCATATTGATGCTTTAATGGGCGCATATTAGGTCATCTTATTGATGTACTATATTTACTTACTTATTCCTTTACTTTTGCTTCCTTTCAATTTTTTGTTATGTCTATAGAGATTTGGAAGCTGCCAGTGGTGCTTTCCTGGGTGGTTCGCACAGAAGACCTGCTTAGAAAGCTGGAGTCATAGGAGAATGGGTTCCCATTTCTTTTTCTTTTTTTTTTTTTTTAAGATTTTATTTATTTATTTGAGAGAGAGGGAGAATGAGAGGGAGAGGCAGACTCCCTGCTGAGCAGAGAGCCCCATGTGGGACTCGATCCCAGGACTCTGGGATCATGACCTGAGCTGAAGGCAGATGCCCAACCGACTGAGCCACCCAGGCACCCCCTCATTTTACTTTTGACCAGGTATCCTAGTCTTCTGTGGCCCTCTGTGGACAGAGTTAAGTGATCATATACTGGAATCAGCACATATTTATTATTATGCTTAGGACGAATAATTTAGACTAAAATTCTTACAGTATGTTTGGAAAAACACCAGTGACTCAAGATAATCTATGAAGAGAATTTCCTAGGTTCCAACTTTTAGAGGTTCACAATGTATATCAGCATATCAAAGAGCGAGAAGTTGCACACATTTTCCAAATTTATTTGACACCACAAATAATTGTTTTTCTGTATAACAACTATGAAACTAGATTATGGAAAGGTCTTTAGAATTGGGCTACTCAAGGGGCGCCTGGGTGGCTCAGTTGGTTAAGCGACTGCCTTCGGCTCAGGTCATGATCCTGGAGTCCTGGGATTGAGTCCCGCATCGGGCTCCCTGCTCGGCGGGGGGTCTGCTTCTCCCTCTGACCCTAACCCCTCTCATGCTCTATCTCATTGTCTCTCTCAAATAAATAAATAAAATCTTAAAAAAAAAAAAAAGAATTGGGCTACTCAAAATGCGTTCTTCAGACCAACGTCAGCCCACAAACTGCTCTTAGTCCTTGACAGTGTTAAGTACAGAAATCAAGAGTGTTTACAAAATTTTACAGCAATTTGACAGTATAACACTCAAACTTGTGATTTTGTAAATGCAAGGGTATTAGTCTAAAACTAATTAGAAATTTAAAAAAAAAATTTCAAAGAAAACAAACATAATTAGTTCTTCAACAGGCTTTGAAACAATCTTTGGAAAGACCTCCTTAGTGTAAAAGATAAACATCTTTCCTTCACTTAACACTCAGTCGACAATAAATATTTACTGAGTTTATACCAGACACAGCTTTAGGTAAACAAAATCCTCTGCCATCAGTGATATTAGATTCTAAGGGACATATTTACTCCTAAGCCTGTCTGTAACCTTAATTGGAGTGCTTTCCAATTCTATCTGGGTTGATGTGACTCTCAGAAGGATTGAAGGGCTCTCAAATTCTATCAAAGATATCTTTCTCTCCTAAGAACTTTAGAAACTCTTCTTGATATTTTTTTAAAATATTTTATTCATTTATTTGACAGAGAGAGACACAGGGAGAGAGGGAACACAAGCAGGGGGAGTGGGAGAGGGAGAAGCAGGCTCCCCTCTGAGCAGGGAGCCCGACACGGGCCCAATCCCAGGACCCCAGGATCATGACCTGAGCCGAAGGCAGACGCTTAATGACTGAGCCACTCAGGCGCCCCTCTTCTTGATATTTATAAGAAAATCTTATCCCCAATTTTTCATGAATATCAAGTTTATTAATTATTGTTTGCCTAATATTTGGACAATACAAGCCTTTCCTTCCTCTTTTATGGCTTGATAAGGGCTGTTTGGAAGCTAAAACATTTGCCATATTAGCGAGGAGAGCATGGCAAATGGAACATAGAAGAGGCACAGATCTCACGTAATACAAATGTTGCAAAATTCTTACAAAACAAAACAACTTAAGTAAACTTAAGTAAACTCAATTCTTCCCATGAGTCCACAGATCTGAGAGAATCAATAATGAGTAAGGGTTGAGACACTGTTACTCATGGCATGACTCAGGAGGGAAGGGCTATGGAAGCCCCTCTTTACACACCTTGCTTCCATTGAGAATCCAGTCGCTTCCATCCTTTTTGGCATTTGTTCTTACTCCTTGCAAATCACTATAATTGGGAAAAAGTGAAGAATAATGAAAAGAAATTCATTAGTTGGTAGAAAGTGAATTATCAAAAAGATCTTACATAAGTATGTCTATAATGTGATAATTCAAACTGTTTATACCATGATAAAAATTGACTTCTAATATTAGAAATGTTCACACAAATGCACTGAAAAATCATGTCTGATGTATCATATTCTAAATGTATATGATTAAGGTTACATAAACTAGCCAGCTTTTATAGAGCATAAAAATTCCAAGTAGCATTCAACACCTCCAAATTAGACTCAGATGACATCTCAAAGGTCACTATATTTGAGATTATTAGCCACCATGTACCTGCCTGCTTCCATTCACCTTGGTTCCTTCCCCCATCTTTATTGATCAAAACTTAGCTATTTAATCACTTCTCAGCCTTTTGACTAAGATCAAGTGTAAAACTTAGCTATTTAAAAGACTATGTCTGGAGAGCTGAACCAGGCTAGGGTCCGAGAACAGGTTGATGGATCAAGCTGTTCTGTCAACCCTGAGGTCCCATGAAGGAGAATAATCCTGATCCCTGTCCCATGGGAGGCCTAGACATGATGGAAACACACCCAGAGCCTGGAAAACCCTCAGAAACAATTGGAATGCAAAGTGGGCAACTGAGCCTTGAGTGTACTAGGGCTGTAGAAATGGGAGGAGTCCATAGAGAAACACTCCCTGGTAGAAGGTCATTTTATTTATTTATTTTTTTTTTTTATTTTTTTTTTTTAAAGATTTTATTTATTTATTTGAGAGAGAGAGAATGAGAGAGAGAGAGCACATGAGAGGGGGGAGGGTCAGAGGCAGAAGCAGGCTCCCCGCCGAGCAGGGAGCCCGATGCGGGACTCGATCCCGGGACTCCAGGATCATGACCCGAGCCGAAGGCAGTCGCTTAACCAACTGAGCCACCCAGGCGCCCTAGAAGGTCATTTTAAAGAGGATTTAAAAAGGTGACAGTGACATGGCTGTGCTCCAGGCTTATCCACTGGGGCCCCTCCATGAGCCTGCCAGTGCCCTGATGGAGCCCCAGCCTTGCCCTGGAAGCGTGGCTGAGAGCTTCCTGGAGGAGCTATGGCTCAATGCTAAACTGAGCCAGCTGCAGTTCTTAGAGCCTGTGGGCATCATCCACATTTCTGTGGAGTATGCATGGGAGCCACACCACAGCTATGTGACTCACTACTCCCAGGGCCCCAAGGAAGTGCTCTTCCTGGGCATGAACCCCAGACCCTTTGGCATAGCCCAGACTGGGGTGCCCTTTGGGGAAATGAGCATAGTCCAGGACTGGTTGGGCATTGGGCGACCTGTGTTGACCCTGCCCCAAGAGCACTCGAAGAGACCCGTGCTGGGACTGGAGTACCCTCAGTCAGAGGGACCAGGACAAAGCGAGGGATATGGATGTTAAGAGTGAACTTCTCATGGGAGACTGAGGCTGGATCAGAGAAAGAATTCAGTGTGGCAGAGTGTGGAACACCAGAAGACCTGGCTTTCTTCATCTCGGCTTTGAGACTTCATGACTTTGTAAACTTTATGAATTTGGACAAATTTGATGAACCCCTCCAAGCCTCAGGATCCTCATCTGTAAAACAGGGATCCCTACCTCATGGGGTTGGTGTGGGGATTAAGTGAGATAACACTTGAAAGTGCCTTGCGTTGTGCCTGGCAGGTGGGGGTGCTCCTTATACTTCTTGCTTTTTTGCCTCTTGTTTGGGGCATCACTCTACCACACTACAGAAGGAGCTCCCCCCACTCTCAAGACCTTGGTAGGTGAGGGGCAGATCCTTGCCCTGCCAGAGGTGGAGCAATAACTTTATGAAAAATCCTGCCAGTGATTTTTCAGTCCAGGCATTAAAAACTCCTAATCCGGGGTGCCTAGGTGGGCTCAGTCTTTGGCACAGGTCATGATCTCTCAGGTTCCCCACTCAGCGGGGAGTCTGCCTCTCTTCTCTCCCTTTCCCTCTGCCCCTCCCCCAACTCACGCTCTCTCTGCCAAATAAATAAATAAATAAAATCTTTAAAAGAAAAAAAAAGCTCCTAAAAAAATAAAAAGACTATGTCTCAAATGCTCCCTCTAACAAGCCTGCTCTAAAAGTGGAATAGATTATTTTTCAAAATATAAAATAAATATTCACAATTGAAATATGAAAAGTACAGACAATATCCCAGACCAAAAAAAAATATTGAAAATAATTTTTCCTCCTGGAATAAACATTTCTAAAATACATCTTTCCATCATTTTTTCAATGGAAACAGATACACACATATATGTATTTTTAAAAACTATATGCTTTTGACCTCCAAATAATATCTAATGCTTTTCTATAAGATCTTTTTTTTATCATCAGCATAGAATTACATTGTATAGATTTATCATGATTTTTTTTTTAAAGATTTTAATTATTTATTTGAGAGAGAATGAGATAGAGAGAGAAAGCATGAGAGGGGGGAGGGTCAGAGGGAGAAGCAGACTCCCTGCTGAGCAAGGAGCCCGATGCGGGACTCGATCCAGGGACTCCGGGATCATGACCTGAGCCGAAGGCAGTCGCTTAACCAACTGAGCCACCCAGGCGCCCTATCATGATTTTTTTTAAATTTTATTTTATTATGTTATGTTAGTCACCATATATTACATTATTAGTTTTTGATGTAGTGTTCCATGATTCACTGTTTGTGTAAGATTTATCATGATTTTTTAAAACAATCTATTTAGGTAGTTTCTAATTTTTGTAAATATCCTACAATGAATAACATCATGTATAAAGAGTCTACATCACTTATCCTAATCCTTGGAACCTGTGAAGTGTTACCTTATATAGAAAAAGGGTCTTGCAGATGTGATTAATTTAAGGATCTCAAGATGGGGAGACTATCTTGGATTATCTGATGGATGGACCTTAAATGCAAATGTCTTTGTGAAAGAGAGGCAGACAGAGATTACACAGACAGAAGAGGAGGGGCAACGTGACCACAGAGGCAGGTTGGAATGATAAGATCACAAAGCCAGAAATGGTGTCAGACACCAGGAAATGGAAGAGACAAGGAATGGATTCTGCCCTAGAATGTCTAGTGGGAGTGCAGCCCTGCTGATACCTTGATTTGGGCCGGATTTATACTGATTTTGGACTTCTGGCCTTCAGAATTGTGAGAGAATAAATTTCTGTCTTTTTAAGTCACCAAGTTTGTGGTAATTTGTTACCACTGAAACCACAGGAAAATAACACACTCTCTTAGAGCACTTATCTTGTATTTCAGTGATTAATTAAAAAGATCTTATCTTTCTTGCCTACCCCACTTACCAGACTTAATCCTTCTGAGGACATGCTGTATATCAAGTTTATATGCCCTTCACCTAGCATATTGCTTTGCACATAACAGGAACTCAAATGGGATACCTGGGTGGCTCAGTCGGTTAAGCGTCTGCCCAGGGTCCTGGGACCGAGTCCCGCATCAGGCTCCTTGCTCAGCAGGGAGACTGCTTCTCCCTCCACCTACCACTCCCCCTGCTCGTGCGTGCTCTCTGTCTCTCTCTCTGACAAATAAATAAATAGGTTTCAGGCTGCTATCCTTAGAAAGACCTGATTACAAGTTTGGCTTTTGGTTGGCATCTATGAATTTGGCAGGAGGGTTCCCACCATTCCCAGAACAGAGAAGAGTAATGCACTATACCTAAACTGTTTGAATAAATAATGATTGATGCTAAACACTTGTTTTTCTTCTGGGAATCTCAACTTTTGTCACATGCTAGACAAACAGTCTATGTGACCAACTTCCAATAAAATTTTGGGCACTGAGTCCCTAATGAACTACCCTGGTAGATAACATTCCACACGTATTCTCACAACTTGCCACTAAAGGAATTAAATAAGTCCTGTGGAACTCCATTTAAAAGAGAGGTCTTGGAAGTTGCTCCTGGTTTTCTATGAATTTCAGTCCATGAGGCTTTTCTTTTGCTGATTTTGTTTGTATTCTTTCCCTGAAATAAATTATAGTGGTGAATACAATTAGAAGCTGAATCCTGTGACTCCGAGCAAATCACAGAACCTGGAGGTGATCCTGGGGACACTTGACATTGGAAACAAGGCCACCTGTTTGAAAGATGAGTTAAATGACAAAAACTTATAGTTTGGTTTTCAGTAAAAGAAGAGATGATTATAAAGAACATTTTAAAGCTGTGCGCTATTGTATTCTAACATAATTTTCATCATAAGTTAGTATGAAATATTAGTTCCTAAAGACCGTACATGGCTTATTAAAATAATGCTTCTATGTAGGGACATATTAAAGGTAATAAAGGTAATGACACAACTCAGTTTGTGGTTTAATTAAAAAAACCCTTTTGAATGGTAAATATGAAATATTAAAAATGGTTTTAAAATACACTATTTAGTATTACCAAGAATTCAGACCCTCACAATAACCCTATTAAATAAGTATCACGGATACAGACATTGAGGCTCAAAGATTTTGCCCACAATCACACAGCTGGTATCAGAATACCCTGGATCTAAGGCAGTCATCATTCTCCAGAATAGATCACATATTAGGCCATAAAACAAGTTTCAATAAATTTAAGAAGATCAAAGTCAGGGGCACCTGGGTGGCTCAGTCATTGAGCGTCTGCCTTCGGCTCAGGTCATGATCCCAGAGTCCTGGGATCGAGCCCCACATCCGGCTTTCTGCTCCGCTGGGACCTGCTTCTCCCTCTCCCACTACCCCTGCTTGTGTTCCCTCTCTCGCTGTGTCTCTCTCTGTCAAATAAATAAAATCTTAAAAAAAAAAAAAAAAAGAAGATCAAAGTCATACCATGCATCTTTTTTGACCATAACACTATGAAACTGGAAATCAACCACGAGAAAAAATCTAGAAAGGCCACAAATTCATGGAGGTTAATAACATGCTACTAAACAATGAATGGGTCAACCAATAAATCAAAGAAGACATCAAAAAGTACATGGAAACAAATGAAAATGAAAACACAATAGCCCAAAATCTTTGGGATACAGCAAAAGTGGTTCTAAGAGGGAAGTTTATAGCAGTACAGATCTACCTGAAGAAGCAAGAAAAATCTCAAATAAACAACCTAGCCTCAAACCTAAAGGAATCAGAAAAAGAAGGACAAACAAAACCCCAAACGAGCAGAAAGAAGGAATAATAGAGCAGAAATAAATGATATAGAAACTGAAAATAAAAAACACAATACAGCAGATGAATGAAACCAGGAGCTGGTTCTTTGAAAAGCTCAACAAAATTGATAAGCCTCCAGCCAGACTCATCCAAAAAAAAAAAAAAAAGATGACCCAAATAAACAAAATCACAAATGAAAGGAAAAATAACAACCAATACCACAGAAACCCAAACAATTATAAGAGTATATTATGAAAAATTATATACCAACAATTAGATAACCTAGAAGAAATGGATAAATTCATAGAAACATATAATCTACCAAAACTGAAGCAGGAAAATATAGGAAATTTGAACAGACCAATCACCAGCAATAAAACTGAATCAATAATAAAAAAAGAACTCCCAACAAACAAAAGTTCAAGACCAGTCAGCTTCACAGGCAAATTCTATAAAACATTTAAAGAAGAGTTAAAACCTATTATTCTCAAACTATTCCAAAAAATAAAAGAGGAAGGAATACTTCCAAATTCATTCTATGAAGCTAGTATTACCTTGAAGCCAAAACTAAATAGACCCCCACAAAAAAAGAGAAAGAACTACAGGCCAATTATCTCTGATGAAAATAGATGTAAAGATCCTCAGCAAAATACTAGCAAAATGAATGGGTGGCTCAGATGGTTAAGCATCTGCCTTTGGCTCAGGTCATTATCTCCAGGTTCTGGGATCAAGCCCCACATTTGGCTCCCTGCTCAGTGGGGCTTCTGCTTCTCCCTCTGTCTCTCTCCCCGGCTCGTTCTCTCTCTCTCTTTAATGAATAAATAAAAATCTTAAAAAAAAATCCAACAATACATTAAAAAAATCATTCACCATGATCAAGTGGGATTTATTCCCAGGATACAAGGGTGGTTCAATATTCACAAATCGATCAATGTGATATGTTACATCAATAAGAGAAAGGATAAAAACCATATGATCATTTCAATAGATGCAGAAAAAGCATTTGACAAAGTACAACATCCACTCATGATAAAAACTCTCAACAAAGTAGGTTTGGGGGAACATATCTCAACATAATAAAGGCCTTATATGAAAAACCTAAAGTGAACATACTCAATGGGGAAAAACGAGAGCTTTCCCCCTAGGTCAGGAACAACACAAGGTTATATACTCTCACCACTTTTACTCAACATAGTACTGCAAGTCCTAGCCACAGCAACCAAACAACAAAAAGAAAAGGCATCCAAATTGGTAAGGAAGAAGTAAAACTTTTACTATTTGCAGATGACAGGAGTATACAGAAAACCTGAACGACTCTACCAAAAATCTACTCAAACTGATAAATGAATTCAGTAAAATTGCAGGATACAAAATCCATGTACAGAAATCTGTTGCATTCCTATTCACTAATAATGAAGCTGCAGAAAGAGAAATTAAGAAAATAATCCCATGGGGGGTGCGTGGGTGGCTCAGTCATTAAGCATCTGCCTTGGGCTCAGGTCATGGTCCCAGGGTCCTGGGATCGAGCCCGCCATCGGGCTCCCTGCTCAGCGGGAAGACTGCTTCTCCCTCTCCCACCCCCCCTGCTTGTATTCCCTCTCTCTCTGTGTCTCTCTCATCAAATAAATAAATAAAATCTTAAAAAAAAAAAAAGAAATAATCCCTTGTACAACTGCAGCAAAAATAATAAAATATCTAGGAATAAACTTAACCAAAGAGGTGAAAAACCCGTACTCTGATGAAAGAAATTCAAGACAACAGAAAGAAATGGACAGACATTCCATTCCATGCTCATGGAATGGAAGAACAAATATTGTTAAAGTGTCTACACTACCCAAAGCAATCTACAGATTTAATGCAATCCCTATCAAAATACCAATAGCATGAGAAGAACCATGAGAGACGATGGACTCTGAAAAACAAACTGAGGGTTCTAGAGGGGCGGGAGTGGCAGGATGGGTTAGCCTGGTGATTGGTATTAAAGAGGGCACGTTCTGCATGGAGCACTGGGTGTTATGCACAAACAATGAATCATGGAACACTACATCAAAAACTAATGATATAATGTATGGTGATTAACATAACAATAAAAATTAAAAAAAATAAATATAGTCAAAAAATGAAAACCTGCTCTATTCTAAGGGGAAAAGTTTTAGGTATAGAAAACATGATTTTAAAGTATCAGTCCAAAAAGGCCACTAATAAAATAATGTTTGAGTAACAACAACAACAAAAAATACCAATAGCATTTTTCACAGAACTCAAACAAACAATCCTATAATTTGTACAGATTCACAGAAGACCCAGAAGAGCCAAAGCAATCTTGAAAAAGAAAAATAAGACTGGAGGTATCACAATTCCAGACTTCAAGTTATATTACAGGGATGATACATCTCAGTTTATATGTAACCACTTTTTATAGGCCTTCTCTGGCACTCATATCTAAATTCATTTTTTCCTTTCCCAACAAACACATATGCTCCATTAGTCTCTAGCATAGCACCATGTTCCCTTCATAGTCTCATCAGAATTTATAATTAGGGATCTATCTATCTATGTGTTCCTTGTCATTCTCCTCGGTAAGCGCAACAAACACATCTGTTTTGTTTGCCACTGTGTAACTGGCACATCAAAGGCACTTAGTAAGTAACCTTCGAATGACTGAATAAATGATCTTATTCATTCCCATTGCTCCAATTCTCTGCACCCCAGTCTGCCTCCAGAGTTCCAAATTCCTATTTCTAATAGCCTGCTGGACATTTCCATGTGAATGTCCCATCACATCCAAAAGTCATCATGCTCCAGATTCAAGTCATATCCTACCATTTTATTTGCATCACCTCATATTAATATCTCAAAACAGCATATATTATAATGTTTTATTATTATTCATATACGATAAGCCTTATTTTCCTACTGGAGTTTGAAGTCACTTAGGCTGTAAGTTATGCTTGTGTTCATCTTCGTACCCCTCCTTGCATATTGTTCAAAGGGTTGTGTGAAGTGGGTACTAAGAAAATGTTTGCTGTTGGACACTGCTTCCAAAAATTTAAAACCAAATGAATGTGATTTACCTTCCAGCCCCAGGCTCTGTCATTGCTATGGCACCAATATATTTCCCACTGGTCATCTGCGGGATGAAGTGCTTAATCTGTTCTTCTGAGCCATAGTTTACGATGTAGGGCATGACAATATCTGAATGAAGACTAAAACCTGGGCCTGTACAATTCGAATATGCTCTTAAAGAGAAAAAAAGAAGAAAATTTAAAGCACAAAATTATTTTGTTCTGCTTTCAATTTCTTTGACTTTCAATTAAACAACAACAAATTATTAAGTCTTATCACATTGTGTGGTAATAGCCTGTCTCTGCACAAACCTAGGAAGTTCCTGAAGATTTTCTCTTTGTTTTTATTAATCTTTTAATTTCTGGCCCTAGCACAATTAACAGTACTCCAACAGAGCTCCATGAATACTTACCTAACGAATTAAAAGATAAAACATGTAAAAGTATTAATCACCTACAATTGTATTACCCTAATATAGCAACTATTTTCATTTTGGCAAGTTACCTTTGCCATAAGGATATATTCTAATATAGTTGCAGTCATGGTGTGAATTTGTACTTAACTATTTTTTTTAAATTATGCGACATGAAAAAGTTCTTTTTTTTTTTAACACAGTTGTCACAACAATAATATGAAACAGCTGTAAAATACTCAAAATTGTTTATGTAATATAATTTACTTACTCATTCTCCCACTACCAGACATTTAGATTGCTTCCATATTTGGAGGACTATGATCTAACATGACAATGATTTTGGTACACACTTCCTCTTTTTTCTATAAAATTATTTCCTTAAGATAAATTCCCCAAAGTAGCATCCTAGATCAAAAAGCAGAAATATTTTCAATTTTTTTTATATGTATCTACATTTTTAATCCCTAAAGTATTGATTGTCCTAATTGATAATGCCACTAATAGTATGAGTATCTCATTTTCACTGCAACCTTGTCAGCAATGCATATTATGATTTTGAATTTTCACCGACTTTTGCAAATACTCAAAATGATACTAATTTAATTTGCATTTGATTGGTAATAAGGATGAACTTTTTTCATCTAAAAGAACCTATTTGAATTTTGTTTTGATGAACTGTTGGTTCAAATCCTGTGCCCATTCATCAATTGAAATATTTATTTCTTCTTATACATTAAACTTTAGGTATATTTGTTGGAAATATTTTTCCATTTTTTTTAAATAGTTTTTTAAAAAGGAGAAGAGTAAACATGAAGCAATTAAAAATGAAGGGATCTCTTCAATTTTCAATAGCACCTATTCTAACAGTTTAAAAGGACATTTTCCTATCTTCCCACATTAAAAAAAATGCACAAGAGTATATAAGGGGTTTATTCATTCACAGTTTATACTGTTTTCAATAATGTAAGATTAGAAAGCATAATTTATCATCTTCTCAGAAAAGTGAGCAGTGTGCTTAACAAACAAGACTCCACTTCAAATGTCTGCATACTTACTGTTCCTCCCAAACAACAGCTGCCGAATAAAAGTCCCCACCAATACCACCATGAAGCTCAGCAATATTGACACCGAGCAGTCCTTGTTTTCCAGCTTTTTCCCAAAGCTCCCTACTCACTTCTCCAGCTTTCTCCCATCTGCAAACAGCAAACATTTTAAAATCAGAAACACTTTTTTCATATTATTTTAATGGTCATAATTTGAACTTATGAGTGATATTGTGTAGGAATGTTCCCTTAATTTGAGGTAATTGTCATTGACGTTGGCCATAACTTTCTATTTGCATCTGTTTTATTGTTTCTCCTCCTTCTTGTTCTCTTTCTTACTTCTTCCTATTTGCCACTTCTCTTCTCCCTTGACTATTCATTGGACCTGCAAATTACATCCATTAATATTCATGGGTACAGTTTCTCTCAGCTGGTACTCTTAGGATGGAATCTTAGTTGTGCCATATAGTCATGGGAATTTGTCCAACTGTCCTGTAAAGGCAATTGCCCTCTGTATATTTCCTTGAAGTGCTGAACTTACTGGGACGAGCATATATTAAAGGTGACAAGAGCAGGCAATCTTAAGTTTAAGTAGGAACAATAAAAGAACAAAAGCATCTTGCAGCTGAGCTGTCAAATGAACTTCTGAAAAGATTAGATATTTGCATAAGATTGTGCAACCTCTGCTTTTCTTCTTTAAAAATGAGAATGGCGTAATGAGGAAAGAGATGGCAAGTCGGAAATAAAGAATCTGAGAACTTTTTGTTTTATTTTTTTTAAGTGGTAGTTAGATATAGTAACTATGAGGTATATTTTTGAAGATATTGATTAAAGGTAAACACGGATACCTCAAGAAATGTTAAGAGTTTGATTATCATGTATGTTTTGATGTAATTATTGCCTAAAGTACCTTTGGAAATATTTTTATCATTAACCTAAAATTTGTCAACTTCCATAATTTTTACTTCAAATCTTCACAACAATTTTTGTGGAACAAAGTTTCAAATCAGCAAAGCAATAAACAAAAAAAGATTCTCCAAGAGCAAAACTTTTTCTTACTTTCTTTCTTAAAGATTTTTATTTATTATTTATTTATTTAGAGAGAAAGAGAGTGTGCACACGTGAGTGGGGGGACGGGCAGAAGGAGAGGGAGAATCTTTTTTTTTTTTTCTTTAAGATTTTATTTCTTTATTGGACAGCGAGGGAGAGCAGAAGCAGGGAGTGGGAGAGGGAGAAGCAGGCTCCCTACTGAGCAGGGAGCCTGATGCAGGCCTCAATCTCAGGACCCTGGGATCATGACCTGAGCCAAAGGCAGTTGCTTAACCAACTGAGCCACCCAGGCACCCCAAGAGAGAGAATCTTAAGCAGGCTCCATGCTCAGTGTGCAGCCCAACATGGGGCTCGATCCAAGGAACCTGAGATCATGACCTGAGCAGAAATCAAGAGTCTGATGCTTAACTGACTGACCTACCCAGGTGCCCTTCTTTTGTTTTTTAAGAATGTTGCTTTTCACCAAAGACTAGTCATGACATCAAGTTTAGCTAATTTTGGTCATTTTTACTGAGAAAGCATTAATAAAATCTCAGTGGAAGGTATTTAATTTTTTTTTTTTTTTTTTTAGAGAGAGCGCACAAGCTGGGGAGGCGGGGTGGGGGGGGGAGGTTGGTGGGTGGGTGAGAAAAAGAGAGAGAGAGAATCTTAAGCAGGCTCCAGGCTCAGCGCAGAGCCCGCTGGGAGGCAGGGCTTGATTCTGAGATCAAGACTGGAGCAGAAATCGAGAGTGGGCTGCTCAACCAACTGAGCCACCTAGGTGCCCCCCAACAATGTTTTAAAAATATTTTAATTGTAGTAAAGAATTGACAGTGAGTGAATTTTAGAAATAAAGCAAAATCCTATTTTCATAGAAATGACAGGTTTTTGGTCAACAAAGCAGGTAATCAGTAATTAATCAGTTAATAAACATCTGATCCAGTAGTAAAAGTACTTTAAGGTGGCCTATTGCCAACCAAGATTTGCATTGTGCTGGCCTGTTGAGCTTTTATGTTTTTTAATTCTTCCATGAAGCAGAAAAAAAATATGTAACTATTTACTTAATTGCCACTTAACCAGAGTATTCAAATTACTACTTTTAGGATGAGTTGCAAATTTTAAAAATTTTCTTATTTTTAATTCTATATTTTAAAATTTATTTAAATAGCTAACTAACTTAAGAATCTCAGGATTCTTTTTTTTTTTTTTTTAAGATTTTATTTATTTATTTAACAGAGAGAGAGAGACAGCGAGAGAGGAAATACAAGCAGGGGGAGTGGGAGAGGGAGAAGCAGGCTTCCTGCTGAGTAGGGAACCCAATGCGGGGCTTGATCCCAGGACCCTGAGATCACGACCCGAGGGGAAGGCAAATGCCTAACAACTGAGCCACCCAGGTGCCCCAAGAATCTCAGGATTCTTAAGAATCCTTAAGTTTATAGTTATATAGTTAAGTATGATAGTATTACAGTTAAGAGAGCAAAATGTTAATAGAGCAATTAACACAGTATATTTTCTGTAGAACAACATGCAGCATTCTAGGAAGTGGTTCTTACGGTTCCCTTTATGCATATTACTTTAAAGGAAAATGTGCCACTTACTCTGTGTGGTAAGGAATCACTTCTTCTTGAAAAAACTTCCTTACACTTTCCCGGAAAATGTCATGTTCTGAAGAAAAGATTCTTCTAATTCCTATATCTGTTAATTTTTTAGCAGAAGGACTTTCTAGACGTTCTTCCCCTCCGGAATGAGAACATCTTAAAAATATACATATACATTAAGAAAATTAAGTGAATGGTTACTCTTCATATCCAAATTATTGCCACTGAACAACATGGAAGGTTAGTTCTATTTAACGACACGGAAAAACACTGATTTTTCCCCCCCATAGACAAACTACAGAGGTAAGCAGAAAGACTCTGAAATTTGACAGACCTGTTCAAATTTGAACATCACCACTTTTGATAGGATCTACCTCATCTAGATGAGATCAAGTAGTTTGTTTTTATTCAACTCACTCTTCACTTCCAAACCCATAATGAGGACATCATGGCTATGACTAACCACAGGTCTGAGCTGAGGTAAAACAGTGTTGTCACATGATGTGAATTAAATTATGTAAAATTCAAATACCACCACATAATAATATTGGTAAGTTTTCATGTCACTATGATGTTTAAGATAATATTAACATTTTCCCAGAATCCAAATTAATATTTCATTCAGAATCATACAATTTGAAATGGCAGGTGTGTAAGATATAAACTATGGGGATGTTATTGCCATATTAGAGGAAACCTGGGTGTAAATAAAAAAGATGTCCATGAATCTCTGTAAGGATTAGCACAGAATTAATCAAGATCTTCAGAAACTGACCCTTCCTTCTCCTTGTCCCTCCATATTAACCTTAAAATAAGACTGCTCTGTAGTTCCTTTAGTTCAGTCGTCTTCAGGTTTATTTCCCTCTTGGGGCACTCCTGAGAAGAGTATGAGAATCTGTGTATCACTTTGTATATTTCCAACCTCATATCTAAAAAACTTTTTATCATATATCCAAATTTTGGCAAAGGTTGTTTTGCATGAAATTCTGTTTGGGGTTTCTCTCTTCCTTAGATGGACCCTGCTTTTTTTTCTTTCTTTCTTTTCTTTCTTTCCTTTCCCCCTCCTCCCTTTCTTCTTAGTGTTTTTGTTTAAAAGACAGTTTTGTTTATTGGCAATTAGGTTGTCTCAACCTTTTTTCCCCCTGTAATGAATTATTTTGTTTTAGCTTATGTATTTTTATTTAATGCTATGAACTGAACTGCGTCACTCCCAAATACATGTTGAAGCTCTGACTCCCACTGTGATTGTATTTGGAAATAGGGCTTTGAGGAGGTAATTAGTTAAATGAGGTCATAAGGGTGGGGTCCTAATCTAAGAGGATTTGTGGCCTTTTATAAGAGGAAGAGAGAATTAGCTCTCTCCTTGTGTACACACAACAAGGAAAGGTCATGTGAGGACATAGGGAGAAGGTAGCCATCTACAAGCAAATAGAGCTCAGGAACTGAATTGGCCAGCACTTTGATCTTCAGTTATGTAGCCTTTAGAATGATAAGAAATACATTTGTCGTTTAAGCCATCCAGTCTATGGTATTTTGTTATGACAGCATAAGCTAAGTAATACACTTAATATGCATTTTCTGTCATTTTGCTTTAGGTTTATCTTTTATATGCAACTTTTAGTGGAGTTTATTAATATAATGTGAGATGACTTTTAAATGGTAATCTTTGGTTATGAACATGTAATACTACAATTTTTATACTTAAGTCTGCCTTAGCCTTCATGGTTACTACTCAGTCATCTAAATCATTATTTTTAATGGCTCATTCATTCATTTGGTCAACACATACTTTCTGAGTACCCATTATGTACCGGGCACTGTTCAGGTAGCTTGGGCTACAAGAATGAGCAAAATAAAGATCCCTGTTTTCAGGTTCACATTTCTAGAAGGGGAGACTGAATAATGATAAATAATATAGTAAAGAGACAAATTATAGAATAAAGGAGGAGATGGTAAGTTCTATGGAAAAGAAAAGTGGAGCAAGGATCAGAATGTGTGTGTGGGACAAGGCAGGGACCATGGCTACAGTATGGAAATAGTACAGTCAGGGTAGGTTAAGTCAGAAGAATGAGATTTGAGCAAACACCTCAAGGTGACAGCCAAGCAGATTTCTGGAACAGAAGAATTTTAGGACAAGAAAACAATTAGAGCAAAAGGTGTCAGGCAGGATGGTATTTGGTATGTTCTATAAAGAGCAAGGAGGCCAAATGTGGATTGAGTGAAAACAGTAGCAGATGAAGTCAGAGGGGTGCAGGGGTCTTACATACCACTATACTGTTATACCAAACAGGCCAAAATTTACTTTATCCCATAATTGAAATTGATGAAGGATAGTTGGAAGAAAGGCAGGCAGGGACAAGGGGCCTCCGCCCTAAGAGGGAACCACCCTTAAAAGGATTTTACACCACCCTGGAAGGAGGCCTCCACCCTTTCTCATGTGATAAAAATCTGACTGGATGACAGGTGCAGGGAGGCTTAATCAGATTAAAACAGCCCTCCAACAAGCCCATAAAAAACCCTAGATTTAGAAACTCCAGCTGTGGCAACCCTCTTGGGTCCCCTCCTTCAAGTCCCCTCCCTCTTCGGGACCTCTGTATGATCACTCAATGAACTTTACTATTGCTCAGTAAACTTGGCTTTGTTGCCCACCACTCTGCAGGTCTGGTCTACCTCTTCATTCTTGCAAGCGGTGTGATCAAGAACAGCAAGCACTAAAGGAAAAATCCTGTAACAAAATGATTGGTTCCAATTTCCTGCTAGTAGAAATAAAACTATAATGCACACATTTGTCCATATAGCTTTTCCATACTTGGAATTTTTCCTCAGGAGAAAAATGTGCTGAGGCCAGGAAACTGGTGCTCTGAAACACTGAATCATTTGTCAACATAATTAGCAAATTTATATTCCAGTCTGCCCCTATCTTAAAATTTTATATCCTATATTACTTTAAGGAAAACTTCAGAATATTTCTAAGTAAAATACATCAAGAAAATAGAAAGTGAAAGAAGTGCCAGAAAGAAGAAAGATTTTCAGGTCAGTTAAAAGTGTTCAAGAGAGAATATGCGGAGGAAAATCCAAAAAGTTGACAGCCAGTATGTTGGAACATCCATTTCTTGAAGACCAAGAAAACTTTACTGAATAAATTGGCCCCCCCTTTTTTTTTTCCTTATAAAGACCAGGAAATCTGTACTGAACAAAAATAAACTAATTTAACAGGCCAGGCTCTATTATTTTTTTTAAAAATCATTTACATTATAAAAGGGAGACAAGTCTCCACCAGCACCTTCAGCAATACTTGGGAACTGGTTATAAATACACAATCTCAGACCTCACCCTAGATCTAGTGAATCAGATGATCTGTATTTTAACAAATTCCCTGAATGATTCATTTGTACATTAAGAAGCCTGCTATAATAAAACTGTAGTCCCTGACCTATTCAGAGGGTCCCTCAGGTTCTCCTTTTTCCAAATTCTCTATGAGATTTTCTTCCTATAATTCAACCAAAATAATTTATCCCAATAGACGTAATGCAGAAACAGATATAAGAATTGGGATGTCTTCTACTAAGCCAGACAATGTAAACGATGTCTTTTTTTTGAAAAAGCTGTTTTTCATAAAAATATTCATGATATGTAATGGGTTTATTATTGTTACTTTTACTTATTATCGAGATATAATTGACATATAACATATAGTTTCAGATGTATATGATTCAATATTTGTATATATTGTGAAATAATCAACACAATAAGTCTAGTTAATAACCATCACCACATACTTATATTTTTTTCCTTGTGATGACAACGTTTAAGATTTACTCTTTTAGCACATTTGAAATATCATGCTGTACATTAAACTCCCATGACTTACTTTAGAGCTGGAAGCTTGCACCCCCTCTTCTCCCATTTCCACACCCTCCCCACCAACCACAATCTTTTGTCTGTATCTATGAGTTCTTTTTCATTTGTTGTTTTAAGATTCCACATATAAATGAGATCATACAGCATCCGTCTGTCTTACTTCACTTACCATAATCTCTATTGTTACTTTTAATTAACTAAATATTTATAAAATTCGTTTTGTAGTTATCTATTGATATCCATATGGATAGATACAACCCTCACACACACACACACACACACACACAAAAGGTCTTTGGGCGTCCTCTAACTTTAAGAGAATTAAGAGTCCCGATAACAAAAGAAATTGAGGACCACAGTCTTACGAAGTTCTGGGGAAGAGCTCAGAAAAGTATGTGCATCCTCAAATCAAGTCACCCCCTCAGTGAAGTCTTCCCAACTGTCCTCAGGAGGAACAGGTATTTTTCCGCTCCCATAGCATCGGAGAGTTCCACTAATGTTGTAACGAGCTAATTTATCATTCATGCCATACTCTTTAAATGGTGAATCCTGGATGCTTCCAGTCTATCCGATGAATGCATTTTATGTGTCATTATCGAAAGCTTTTGATTTCATACACACTACCTGCATCACCACAGAGCCACTTAGACACTATTAACTCTTCCGAATTTAATTAATTAAAGGATTTGTTCAGGGAGACCTTGGCAGGAAGTCCTAGGGCGGGGAGTTGGGCACCCCCGGAGACAGCCGCGGCCCGCAGCGAGTCTCGGGATGGGGCCAAACCTGGCCTACGTGAGATTCGCGTCCACTTGAGCCAGCTCTCGCCGGGCAGCCAGGCCGGGGCGTCGGGGAACTAACTCATCGAGAAGCACTATGTGGAGCCGAAGAAGGCGACCCCTGGCCTGGTATCCTAATCGCGAGTGTTCTGACGTGCAGCCCAAACTCTGGCCAAGAGAAGAATGTCTCTTTGAACAGCGTCAGTGCTGATCAGGTGACCAGAGCCGTGGAGAATGTGCTAAGTGGCAAAGTCTGAAGCCTGCACTGATTGTTAAGAGCAACAGCCGGGCAGCTTGGGCTCTGTCGGACCGAGTACACTGTGAAAAAAGTGTTCTTCTGTTCTTTATAAAGCTTGTGCCGAAAGATGCCACACAAACAAACAAATAAAGGATTTGCTCAATAAATTTCAACGTCCTTGTCTGATGGGGCGGAGGTCGGGTCCTCGCTGCCCCGGGCTGCCTTCTCAGGGGCGCTCCTGCAAGTAGGCTTGCTCACAGACGCCTGACACTTTCTCCGGACCTGCGCCGCGGCTGTCCCACCTCCAGGGTCACGACCCTGAGAGCGCCTGGGGCCCTACTCCGCTGCCTTTCGCCACGGTTCTAGGTCCAAAGGTAGGAGCCCGAGTCCCCGTAAGAGCACCCAGGCTGGACGCCCCCCCGGCAACCCCGCGGCCAGAATCTCACGAGCCGGACTGGGGCCAGAGAGAGAGCCCTCGGCGAACCCCGCTTTGGGCTTTCCCGCGACTGCGGGGGACACAACCGAGGCCCGCATCCGCCCTCGTCGACCGGGGTCCCATCCCGCACCCGGCGCGCAGGACGGGGGTCAGCCCCTACGCTCGGAGTCTCCGGCGCCCACCGCCCCGCCCCGCCCCGGTTGCCGCCCCCCGTGCGACCCTACGCCCCGGGCCCCCGGGGTCCCTCCCCCGCGCCCGCGCCCGCGCCCGCGCCGGCCCCGCAGCCCGCCCGGGGCAGTCGAGCTGGAGCCCGGCGGGCGCTCACCTCGCGGCGGGCCTCGAGGGCAGGGCGCACCGGTAGCCCCGCCAGCGCAGGGAGCCGCGGAACAGGCGTGCAGCCATGGCTGGGACCGCGGCTTAGGGCGGCGGGCGCGACGGACGCGACTCCGCGGGGACTGCAGGGCCGGGCGCCGGCGGGCCGATTCTCCGCCGGACGGTCCTACTGGTCGTCCCCTGCGAAAACCGCCCCTCGAGCCTTTGCTGGGCCGGAAGCCCGAAGACTGCTTCGACCTCCCCCAGCCCGCCTCCTCCGGGGCAGGCGGGTGGAGCGTCTCCCGGGGCTGCGGCGCTCCTCTCCGAGTCGTCGCCAACCAAGTAGTACTGGAATTCCTGGCCTGCCATTTCCTTTTCCCTCAAGGTATCAAATACTGTTTAATAATTTACGACGGAGTGATCGTCTGAGCTATTGAAATTTATGGACTTGGTCTTTTAGGGATAGGAAATCTCCGAAGGATTTTGAACTCCTAAGTATAAGTTTGCGGCGTGGAGCTCTAAGGCGGTGAGGCAGGACATTCAGGCCATTCTAACAGTTGAGGACAGTTATCAAGCCTGAAAACGAGATTTGGCGTTAGACTTCAAGAACTCTAACTGAATGCAGAATATCAGGAAGTTAAAAAAAAAGGGGAAGTTAATTCCAAACAGAAGCATGTGTTGACGGGAGCGCAGGTCTCCATGCAGGCTTGCCAAAATTCTAGACTTGATGCCTGGGGGTCTTAGGGCCTCCACCATTAGGAGTCTGTGCCAGGGTACTTAATAGCTTCAGACTGTTGGTTTTTCAAGATGATACTTGGCTCATCGAGTTACGTGGTCTTGCTGAGCCTCTACAAAATGATAATACTAAAATACTACTTCATTGTGCCTCAGTGTGGTCTGAGAATAACCACAGCAGCAGTAACGTTTGATGATGAGCTCCAGGGTTCTGTGAAGTTAACACATCTCACGGGTGATTTTTTTTTTTTTAACAGGCTTAATTAATTCACCTTAATTTCCTTGTATAAAAACACTGGTGGCAACAGCTGGAGCCTGGATCCTCTGCACCCAGACTCTGCTGTGGGTCTTTACTAGAAGGTCTAGTGACCTGATAGGGAGACGTGGTGAACAGGGTCTCTTCCTAGAGGCTCTTGGTGAGATAGCTATAGATCTTAGAGATGGCATAAAAGGTGGCCTTGGTTAAGTTGCCCCGGGTGGCAGTGCAACCTTTCGTCTAGGTATAGCAGTTGTTGATAGTAGTTATCTTCAGCAGCTTCTTTTTTTTTTTTTTTTTTAAGATTTTATTTATTTATTTGAGACACAGAGAGAGAGAACACAAGCAGGGGGAGAGGGGCAGAGGCAGAGGCAGAGCAAGAAGCTGACTCTCCAAAGAGCAGGGAGCCTGATGCGGGGCTCGATCCCAGGATGCTGGGATCATGACCTGAGCTGAAGGCAGACGCTCAACTGACTGAGCCACCCAGGCACTACGAGAACTTTATCTTCATGTCCTTGACCAGGAGGCACAGTTAGTGATGAGGAGCCACCTCTTGTCCTCGGCCTTGCCTTGGCAAGCTCTGCGGTCTCCACCCGACCCGGACCACATCTGTGCCTGGGACTAGGACCCTGTTGCTGAAGCCTCTGCATACAACTTTCTGTAAGTGTTAGCTGTTTTTATTCTCCTCCACTTACAAACTCACCTTTGCAGGTGATGGTCACTTTTAATAATGGCCTTTGATAATCAATTTGACAAAACTTAGATTTTTTTTCTAATTCAAATAGTTGGCTCTAAGAGTGAAATTTCAGATGCAGAAGATTTGAAAAAGATAAAAATTCATTTATCTACCAAGAGGAATTAGCAGTGCCAGGGCAGAACTATGGGGGAGCTATGTGAAGCAAGCAGGCCTTTGTGGCACTCCTCAAATCATATGCCTGGCTATGTTTCTAGTCTCTGAGCAGGGCCAGGGGTGCCCATGTAGATGACAAAGGCAAGGTTTCTCTACTTTTAGAATTATTGCCAAAATCCCTAGGAAATACAACAGTGTAAGAAACCCCAAGACTCCTACCTTTAGAGGAAAGTGTCTTTTTAGATTTTTTTTTTCTTTTTTTTTTTAAAGATTTTATTTATTTTTTTGTCAGAGAGAGGGAGAGAGCACAAGCAGGGGGAGCGGCAGGCAGAGCAGGTAGAGGGAGAAGCAGGCTCTCCACCAAGCAAGGAGCCCGATGCGGGACTTGATCCCAGGACCCTGGGATCATGACCTGAGCCGAAGGCAGACACTCAACCGACTGAGCCACCCAGGCATCCCCTTTTTTTTTTTCCCCCAAATTAAATTTCTTTGAGCACTTTGGGTCATCTTACTAATTTTTCATCAAAATTGTTTTAGCTTCTTATTCAGAAATAATTTAAAATTTATAGAAAATTTGCAAATATAGTACAATAACTCCCATATGGCCTTTACTCGGATTCTCCAGTTGTTAACATTTTGCCCCATTTGCCCCATATATGTATTTTTTTGGGAGTCATTTGAGGATAAATTGGATACATCATGCCTCTTCACTCCTAGTGTATATTTCCTAAGAACAAAGGAGTTCTTTTAATAGCTATAGCACAGTTATGCAATGTTGAAATTTAACGCTGATATAATATTCTATTTATTTATTTATTTATTTATTTAAAAAAATTTTTTTTGGGCGCCTGGGTGGCTCAGTCGTTAAGCATCTGCCTTCGGCTCAGGTCATGATCCCACGGTCCTGGGATCGAGCCCCGCATCGGGCTCCCTGCTCTGCAGGAAGCCTGCTTCTCCCTCTCCCACTCCCCCTGCTTGTGTTCTCTCTCTCGTTGTCTCTCTCTCTGTCAAATAAATAAATAAAATCTTTAAAAAATAAATAAAATAAATAAATAAAAATTTTTTTTTAGATTTTATTTATTTATTTGAGAGAGAGAGACAGAGATAGTAAGAAAGAGCACAAGTGGGGAGGAGAGGGAGAAGCAGACTCCCCGCAGAGCAAGGAGCCCAATGCGGGACTCGATCCCAGGACCCCGGGATCATGACCTGAGCCAAAGGCAGACGCTTAACCGACTGAGCCACCCAGGCGCCCTATTTATTTATTTTTAAAGATTGTATTTATTTATTTGAGAGAGAGCGAGTGAGAGAGCACAAGCAGAGGGAGAAGCAGGCTCCCCGCTGATCAGGGAGCCCGATGTGGGGCTCGAACCCAAGACCCTGGGATCATGACCTGAGCTGAAGGCAGACGCTTAACCGACTGAACCACCCAGGCACCCCTATTTAAGAATAATATATCAGGGTTTGAGCACCTGACTGGCTCAGTTGATAGAGTGTGCGACTCGATCTTCGGATTGTGAATTCAAGCCTCACATTGGGAGTAGAGTTTACTTTAAAAAATAATAAATAGGGGCACCTGGGTGGCTCAGTCAGTTAAGTGACTGCCTTCAGCTCAGGTCATGATCCCAGGATCTTGGGATTGAGCCCCACATCAGACTCCCTGCTCAGTGGGGAGTCTGCTTCTCCCTCTCCCTCTGCCCCTCCCCCTCCCTCTGTCTCTGTCTCTGTCTCTCTCTCTCTCTCAAATAAATAAATAAAATCTTTAAAAGATATTCTTAAGTAATCTACCATCCATATGCTAATTTCAACAAATGTCCTAATAATTTCCATTCATTACAATTAAATCTGATAAAATAAAAAATGGAGATGCACCTGCAAATTGCCTGAGCAGCAAAACCAGTTCAGTCACAAAGCTGAATGATGTGGGAAATAAAAGCAAAAGAAAAAAATTAAATTTCCTTACTGCCTACAGCTCATTGACAAGTCCTTGAAACAGGTAGAGTGACCTTCAGCCCCCCTGATGTTGATACTTTGCTAAGGGCATGCTCGCTTCCTCAGCCCTTGTGCAAAAATTGGAACAATACAGAGAAGATTGGTGTGGCCTCTGTGCATGGATGACACACAAATTCATGAAGCGTTCCATAAAAAAACAAAACAAAACAAAACAAAAACTTTGCTAAGGGCAAAAGGCAATCTTAGCTTAACATGTTCCCAACACCCCAGGATCCTGTAAGTTTTCTTTAACATATTAAAAATTCCTTTGGAAACTTTCTTTAGCTCTACCAACACAAGATACATGTTAGCAGTCATCCTCCAAGCCCACTGATATTCATCTGAAGGGTCTCATGACTGAGGGTTTACTAAACAGTAATAAATGACCTTTTCCTAACAATAGCTAGGCCCCTTAAGGTCCTGGAAACCTTGTTTCCAAAATTCCTTAGGGACTTAGGCTAGCCCTAACCCCCTCCCAATTTGAAAGTATATAATCAGTCACCCATCACAACCCCAGTGCAGCTCTTTTCTGCCCATGGGTCCTATTCCCGTGCTTTAATAAAACACCTTTTTTGCACTGAAGACGTCTCAAGAATTCTTTCTTGGCCATGTTGGCTCCAAACCCCAACATTTCTGCATTACTGAATTTAGCTTATTCTGCAAAACTAACTTGACCTGGGTCTTTTCTTTCTTATACCTCTGGAAATCATTGGCAAACCTTGAACTATTGTCCCAAGATTGATATGAAGACCAGTTCCCTCTCATTTAGGAAAATTCTAATATTATAACTAATAACTAATCACTGTGAAGAACAGTCACTGGCTTCCTCACCATACAGTAGTCCCCACCCCCTTATCTGCTAGGGATACGTTCCAAGACCCGGCCCCCCCCACCCCCTCACCCCCACCCAATGTATGCCCCAAACCATGAAGCACCAAACTATATATATATATATATATATATATATATATATATATATATATACACACACTATGTTTTTGTTTTGTTTTGTTTGCTAAACGTACTGTTGTACCCCGGAATGCATGGTTGCCAGAGCATTTGGCCCCCCGGCGACCCAAACAGACCAGGTTCAGCCACTCGCTGCTGACAAAATTCAAAGGCAGAGAAACTAGTGATGGTGAAACAAAGTAATTTATTTCAGGAAGGCCAACACCAGGAAGACCTGACTAACATCTTAAAGACTGTCTCCAAAGTGCTGAAAATACTTCCCAGGTTTATATAAGGAAAACGTGGGGCAAATGTGGGTAGGTACTTGCAGGTAGCAGTGTAAACCAAATGATCATTTTCTTAAAGTCAATCACAGGTGGGGTCTTGCTGGCTCAGGGCAGTCCTTATTGTTTGAGGGGGTAGTTTGGATTCCCATTAGGAGATGCTTTGCTCCCAGGGTCTTCTGCCTGAGCCTAGAGATAAGCTGAAAAGAAGAACCCAACTAGAAAGTTGAGGTCAAGATGGAGGCAGTTGAAATCCTCTTTCACTATGATAAAGCCTAACTTATGAATTAGGCATAGTAGCAGATTACCAACAATAATAGAGTAATTATAACAATATACTATAAAAAAGTTATATGAATGTGAGCTCTCAGAAGATCTTATTGTACTGTACTCACTTTTCTTCTTGTGATAATGTGAGATACTAAAATTCCTATGTAAAATAGATGAGGTGAGGTGAATGACAGAAGGCATTGTGATGTAGAATTAGGCTACTATTGACCTTCTGAGGAAATGTCAGAAGGAGAAGGGTCTGATTCTGGACCTCGGGGATGACCTCAGGCAACTGAAACTGTGGAAAGTGACACTGGATCAGGGGGTGTCTACTGTTAAGCTGCTTTATAACGATAAATTCCTGAGCCTCATTCCATGTTTTGGTTGGAGTGCTTCCCGTTTGTGAACTGTTTTTCGTGTGTGCAGAAGAAACTTTTACTAATTGCTTCAGTGATTCACTGGTTTTGCTTTGGCTATTTCTGAACTTTTGGTAAGTCCAATGCAGAATATTTTGTTATCTTGTCTCCCTAATACTCTTTCACCTGGCACAGCTCCTTTTATCTGATAAATCTTGACATTGCTATTTTTTGAAGAGTAAAAGCCAGGTATTTTTAGAAATAACTTAGTTGGTTTTTGAGGTTTCCTTATGGCGGAATGGGTACATAAGTAATGTGATGTCCTTCTCAGTATATTGCATCAGAACATCCCTGAGGTTAGTTTGTGCCATTCTTGGTGAGGTTAATTTGAACCACCTTAATTTTAATATCTTAACTTGGTTAAGGTGGTGTCCAACAGGTCTCTCCACTGTAGAGTTAGAATGTTTCATAAGTTAGTATGTTTCATTTTGTGAAATAAAAAAAAGGTGCTTCTGAATGCAGAGCTAATTTAGTCAAATTGCCAAATGTTTCATGAAGGCTTTGAGTCATTTTATCTCCCTGGCAGGAATAAGTCACGTTTTTTACTTGAGAGTTCTCCGTGGCATGCTTTTATTAATTGGGTTGAAATGTAAATTAGGGCCAGAGTAATCAAGGAATGTTCCAGTTAGGGCATATACCTTGAATTTGGAGGTCTGGGAGTTAACAGAAGGGAATTAAAGATCCCGGCGCTAGAGGAGCTTAGAACAAAATTAGGAAGGCTTAGGGGTGCCTGGGTGGCTCAGTCGTTAAGCGTCTGCCTTCAGCTCAGGTCATGGTCCCAGGGTCCTGGGATCGAGCCCCGCATTGGGCTCCCTGGTCGTAGGGAAGCCTGCTTCTCCCTCTCCCTCTCCCCCTCCCCCTGCTTGTGTTCCCTCTCTCGCTGGGTCTTTCTCTGTCAAATAAATAAATAAAAATCTTAAAAAAAAAAATTAGGAAGGCTTATAGAAAGGAAGGACAGTAAAAAAACCAATCTAACTGGAGGATGTATCTGGGGAAGAAGTAGGAATTCAGGTTCAACAGATAGGTAATAGCTGGGAGGGAGCCTGGGACATAGGGCTTATTGTATGGATTTAGGCATGAGACTACCTGGGTTTAATCCTAAATCTCTGTTCCTTCCAGGTTGTCCGCTGTCATTGTGGAGATTAAATGTTCTGGTGTTTATGTAAAGGGTGTTGCATAGAGGTTTGCTGCATTGTAACTATTCAGTTTTGTTACTGTTGTCCAGTTCAGTTCAGTTACTGTTGGCTAGTATTTTTATTATCACTATATACCATACCAAGGAATTTAGGTTTTGGTGTGGTAGGAAATAGATACAAGGCCTAGGAGAGCAAAGTTTATTCATTCATTCATTCTCTTATTCACTAAATACTTACTGAGTTCCTCCTAATGTTGAGGGTACCACATTGTACAAGATAAAATATCAGCTTTCAAAGATCTTGGAATACATTTATGAAAGTAAGACTGGTATAAGATGATGTAAAATACAAGATGGAGTATGAGAAATGTAGGAGTAAGGTAATAGTCCAGAGTAGGGAGCTTACACTGTGGGTGGCCTACTTGATTTGCTTCTTTTTCCCCACTTTATTTTTATGGGATAGTGGAAAAATCATGGACATATAGCATTCTACAGATCAAGACTGAAGTTGGAAACCTCTCTCTGAGTTAATCTTTCCATGTCTCTGTTTCCTTATTCATAAAATGGAGTATTACTAGTGTCTACCTCACAGGGTTGTCGTGAGGCTAAAACAAGGCAAAATATGGGAAGCATCCAGTCTGGCAGCAATAGGAGCCTAGTTCATAGTAACATCATTACTATTTTTCCTTGCCTTAACACTTAGGAGAGGCCAGGTTCTTGGCAAGTTGCTAGGAAAACAAAACCCATAGAAAGTGACCCTTCCTACTAATTTAGTTAGCTATCATTCTTTCTAGTTTCCAATATTAAGGCCAATATCTTTATTGGCCACTTCAGACAGTTACTGTCCTGTGGCCAGACCCCAGGTTGAACAAGGGTTATCAGTGTTAGCTTTAAGTCTCTATGCTTCATTTCTTTCAGTAGCTTGTTCTTCCCATTTTAGAGAAAGCAAGAGAGAGAACAGCAAAGCCCCCCATTACTAATACCATTTGAGAAAATGCTGTCTTTTCTTGTCCTTTATCCCAGAGTTTGTAATCAACACTAGGGAGTTTTAAAGCAAATACTGAGGAAGGATAGTTGGAAGAAAGGCAGGCAGAGACAAGCACCCCCACCACCCCAAGAGGAAACCACCCTTAAAAGGATTTTACACCACCCTGGAAAGAGGCCTTCACCCTTTCCAATGTGACAAAAACCTGATTGGATGACAAGTGCAGGGAGGGTTAATCAGATTAAAACAGCTTGCCAACAAAGCCATAAAAATCCCTAGATTTAGAAACTCTGGTGGCAACCCTCTTGGGTCCCCTAAACTTTGCTTTGCTGCCCACCACTGTTCCTCTAGTCTACCTCTTCATTCTTTGAAGCGGTGTGACCAGGAACCATGGGCACCGATGGAGATGATAAGGAAAAATCTGTGTCCTAAGATGGCTGACCGAGCCAGCAAGGGAGTCCCATCCCCTGCCCCGGGGCTCTTCTGGGTTCTTTGCTCTGCAAAGATCTGTATGCTGAGAACTATAAAACGCTTGTGAAAGAAATTGAAGAAGACACAAAGAAATGGAAAAATGTTTCATACTCATGGATTGGAAGAACAAATATTGTTAAAATGTCTATACTACCCAAAGCAATCTACACATTCAGTGCAATCCTTATCAAAATAACACCAGCATTTTTCACAGAGCTGGAACAAACAATTCTAAAATTTGTATGGAACCAGAAAAGACCCCAAATAGCCAAAGTAATGTTGAAAAAGAAAAGCAAAGCTGGAAGGATCACGATTCCGGACTTCAAGCTCTATTACAAAGCTGTAGTCATCAAGACAGTATGGTACTGGCACAGAAACAGACACGTAGACCAATGGAACAGAATGGAGAACTCAGAAAATGGACCCACAACTGTATGGCCAACTAGTCTTCGACAAAGCAGGAGAGAATTTCCAATGGAAAAAAGATCATCTCTTCAACAAATGGTCTTGGGAAAACTGGACAGCGACATGCAGAAAAAAAAAAAACTGGACCACTTTCTTACACCACACACAAAAAATAAATTCAAAATGGATGAAAGACCTAAATGTAAGACACGAAACTATCAAAATCCTAGAGGAGAAATCAGGCAGCAACCTCTTTGACCTCAGTTGCAGGAACTTCTTACTAGACAGGTCTCTAGAGACAAGGGAAACAAAAGCAAAGATGAACTGTTGGGAACTCATCAAGATAAAAAGCTTCTGCACACAGCAAAGGAAACAATCAACAAACTAAAAGGCAACCAATGGAACAGGAGAAGATATTTGCAAATGACATAGCTGATAAAGGGCTAGTATCAAAAATCTATAGAGTTTATCAAACTTGGGGCACCTGGGTGGCTCAGTCAGTTAAGCATCCTGCTCTTGATTTTACCTCAGGTCGTGATCTCAGGATCCTGGGATTGAGCCCTGCCTCAGTCTCATTGGGGAGTCTGCTTGAGGATTCTCTCCCTCTGCCCCTCCCCTTGCTCAAGCTTTTTCTCTCTCTAAAATAAATGAATCTTTAAAGAACTTACCAAACTCAACACCCCCAAAAAACAACCCAGTTAAGAAATGGGCAGAAGACATGAATAGACACTTTTCCAAAGAAGACATTCAGATGGCTAACAGACACATGAAAAGATACCCAACATCACTCATCATCAGGGAAATACAAATCAAAACCTCAATGAAAGGGGCACCTGGGTGGCTCAGTTGGTTGAGTGCCAGAGTCCAGCTCCAGCCGGGGTGGGTCTCTCATAGGAAAGGACGGTGTCGGCGAATGAGGAGACACAGACACAGGGTCAGGTTGCAAGCATCTCCTGCTGACAGGCTCGGAGGAACTTTATTTATATGTTAGGATATTTTTGTTTTTCCAAATCTTAGATCATTTTCTGGATTACAGCCATAGCCTTCTTTCATTTTTCCTTTGTAATGATTAACATGACCTTTATTGATTTCTGCTTATTGGCTTTCGCTAAAACTAAAAAACAGTACACAAAGAGAAAGGTGCTAGACAGAGCGTGACCGTCTTGTTATTTTGTTCTATAGAAACTAATTCTTCATGGAATTAGTTTCATTATGATTGCTTAGATAGGCGTAACTAAGGTGAGTAGTCACTTTATCATGAAACCCCAGAAATATTCCCACAATTATAAAGATTGCCATAAATAAAATGAAAAAGAATAGCAGGAGCCAGCTGTGGAGTCTCCTGTTTTCGGGATCGTCCCCCGTACTTGGACATTGTCAAACAGCATGAGTAGCTTGGCTCGCGCCAGTTGAGCATCTGACTCTTGATTTTGGCTCAGGTCACGATCTCATGGTCCCGGAATCAAGCTCTGCACTGGGCTCTGTGCTCAGTGGGGAGTCTGCTTGAGGATTCTCTTCCTCTCCCTCTCCTTCTGCCCTTCCCCCTGCTCTCTCTCTCTCTCAAATAAATAAATCTAAAAAAAAAACCACACCAAAAAAACCCAAACAAACCCAAACAAACCCACAATGAGATACCAACTTACACTTATCAGAATGACTAAAATTGACAACTCAGGAAACAGATGTTGGCAAGGACACAGAGAAAGGGAAACCCTTTTGATTGTTGGTGGGAATGCAAACTGGTGCAGCCAGTCTGGAAAACAGTATGGAGGTTCCTCAAAAAGTGAAAAATACAGCTACTCTACAACCCAGCAATTGCCCACTAGGTATTTATCCAAAGGATACAAAAATGCTGATTTAGGGGCTCCTGAGTGGCTCAGTTGGTTGGCCTCTGCCTTTGGCTCAGGTCATGATCCTGGGATTGAGCCCCACATTGGGCTCCGTGCTCAGCTGGGGGCCTGCTTCTCCCTCTGTTCCTCCCCCTGCTCATGCTTTCTCTCTCTCTCAAATGAATAAATAAAATTTTAAAAAATGCTGATTCAAAGCACATGCACCCCATTGTTTATAGCAGCACTATCAACATTAGCCAAATTATGGAAAGAGCCCAGATGTCCATCAACAGTTGAATGGATAAAGAAGATGTATGTGTGTATGTGTATATACACATACACACATAATATGTATATTATATATGTATATATATATAATAGAATATTATATATATATAATAGAATATATATAATAGAATATTATATATATTATATATAATAGAATATATATATAATAGAATATTCTATTATATATATATAATAGAATATTGCTTGGTGATCAAAAAGAATGAAATCTTGCCATTTGCAACAAGGTGGATGGAACTAGTGTTTTATGATAAGTGAAATAAATCAGAGAAAGACATAATATGGTTTCACTCATGTGGAATTTAAGAAACAAAACAGGTGAAGCTAGAGGAAGGGAAAGAAAAAGTAAGAAAAACAGAGGGGGAGGCAAACGATACAGACTCTTAAATATAGAGAACAGAGTTGAGGGATGGGAGATGGGTGAGGGGATGGGCATCAAGGGTGATGGGCATCAAGGAGGGTCCTTGTTGGGTTGAGCACTGTGTGTTATATGTAAGTGATGAATCACTAAATTGTTCTCTTAAAACCAATACTAACGCTGTATGTTAGCTAACTTGAATTTAAAAATATATATATATGTCCTTTGCCATAGTAACTGGACCTAGTCTCAATTTGACATTTAAAGATTTTATTCATTCATTTAAGAGAGAGATAGAGCACAAGCAGGGGGAGAGGCAGAGGAAGAGGAAGAAGCCAATTCCCCGCTGAGCTGGGAGCCTGATGCGGGGCTCGATCCTAGGACCTGGAGATCATGACCTGAGCCGAAGGCAGATGCTTAACCACCTGAGCCACCCAGGTACCCTTCAATTTGACAACTTTTTAAAGCTTTATTTGAGTAGATAAATCTGACATAATTCCTACAGAAACCTGAATATCACGACTGAGACTATCTCTGCTAAAGCCTCATCTTAAACTGGGAAGGTTGCTTCTCTAGCATATACTACTTAGGGGATAGGAATCTTAACAGAATATATTTAGTCAAATTAATCTATAATTACAAACTAATATTGTTGAGTGTCAGCTTATGGACTGAAACCATGTGGACCATGAATTATGTGCATCTAAATCAAGAGCTTTATTTATTTATTTAAAGATTTAATTTATTTGAGAGAGAGAGAGAGAGAGCATAAGTGGCGGGAGGGGCAGAGGGAGAAGGACAAGCAGACTCCCTGCTGAGCCCGACACAAGGCTCCATCCCATAACCTGAGCCAAAGGCAGATGCTTAACCGGCTGAGCCACCCAGGCGTCCCTCAAGAACGTTACTTATTGGGCGCCTGGGTGGCTCAGTTGGTTAAGCGACTGCCTTCCACTCAGGTCATGATCCTGGAGTCCCTGGATCGAGTCCCGCATCGGGCTCCATGCTCGGCAGGGAGCCTGCTTCTCCCTCTGACCCTCCCCCCTCTCATGTGCTCTCTCTCTCTCATTCTCTCTGTCTCAAATAAATAAATAAAATCTTTAAAAAAAAAAAAAGAACGTTACTTATTTTTATAAAATTGGCAATTCTGCACTTAACCTCCATCTTCTGGGAACTCCTTCAACTTTCCATGTCCCTTCTCAAATTTATTGTCATGCCCGTTCATTGTTCCCTTCAATCTAAGAAATTATCACCCCTTTCTCATGTTTTTACTTGTCAGTTGACCCCCACTCCCTTTAGGTACACATTCCCAACAAGAGAGGGTAATGCCGTTTTATTAACTGGCAAAGAACTGCAGTGTCTTAAAGGGATAGATAAGAGCTCCCCCATCCGTAACCCCAGAAAATTTCTTCCATGGTTTTCATTAGAATTTTTATAGATTTATTTTCTTCATAGGTAAATCTTTGATCTCTCTGAAAACTGTATTTTGGCTTTTTTTCCCTCAGATGACTAAACGTTTTTCACAGGACTATTTACTGAATAATAATCTTTTCTCCCGATGCCCCCTGTATCATTTGCATTCCCTTACGTATTTGGATATATTCCTAGACTTTGTATTTCACTCATCTGCTTGTCCATTCGTTCATTCACTGACAAAAGTGAAAAAAACATGTTTCTTAACCCTGTGGAGCTTGTCTAAGGAGGCAGACAATAAACCAATAAAAGGAAATCAGGTGCTGATAGTGAAATGGAGGTAAGTCCTGTGTCTGTTCATGAGGTAGTTACCTACTATTTTAATTATCTTGAACTTTGATTTTGAAAAGGAGATTGGGTCTAGGGGACCTTGAGGGGAAGACAGAGGAGAGAGAGAGATGGAGAGTATGTTAAGTAAAGAGAGACTATGGAAGAGTGAATGGGCTCTATCTACTCTAGAAAATACTATCTGTAGAACCCTGGGCAGGTTGCTTATCCCAGATCTCAGTTTTCTCAACTGTGAAATAGGGATGCTGCGGAGGATTGTTGGTGAAGCTGAATGAAATGTTTATAAATCACCTGGCTCATAGTAAACACTATTATCCTTAGAACATTTTCCTCTTAACTTTCTCTTTTTGGGGGTAGCTGAAGCCTCCTAACATTCAACTGTCTGTCTTCCAAAATGGAATTTTTAAAACCTATGGCCTGGGTTGGGGCTAGGGCTTGGAAAATGTTGAGTGGATGAAGAAAACTTCATTGCTGTGGGGAAAAGTGGTAAAAAAAACAGCTCACCCCTGCCTGAAAATGCAAGCCCAGGCCTTCCTTGTTCCAGGGACATTAGGGTTCTTTCCACTGAAGAAAGAAGGAAAAAAAATGTGAAGGACTTTGATACCAGCCAGTGGCACAGAGAGAGAAGGAGGGATAAAGAACATCTCCTAGGAGCTGCCTGCTGTGATTCAAGTGGTAAATTCTGGCATCCCAGGACAAATTTCATTAGCAGTGCTCATGGAGGAAGAACAGCCCCCAAAGCTTGCATAAGCTACAGGAGATACTCTGTACTTGCCAGCTAATGAGAGCTTCCTGAACTCTGGCTGGTTGCTTAAGGTCTGTAGTTTGCTGTTGTCTCAGTCACAACTGGGTAGAATCTATGGTGGCTGTTAGGCCTAGCTGAAAGGGAGAAAACAGCAGGGAGAAATCCCAGGGATTTTCTTTGATTATCTAGAGGGTAAAAGTGGTTTATTAGAGGGGGAGAGAGAGAGAGAGAGAGAGAGAGAGAGAGAGAAAATAACCTTTGCATTGTGAAATTTTCACCCAGCTACTTCTGGGTGAAATACAGATTATCTATGCTACAATATGGGGTGTTTGCAGCTAATAAAAATTCTAGCACATTACCTTCTGAGACTGACAGTCAAAGAATTGGTAAATATTGTCCCAGTTTCTCAATTTAAAGTATACCTTTGGGGATATTTAGCAAAGTATCTTCATGATATATAAAGCAAACCATAAATATGAAGGTAATTAGATTTGAAGTTTCACTCAATTAAATAAGATCTATTTATGTATCTCAGCGTCTAAGGTACATAAGACATATCATACCTTGATCCAAAGCTGTATAAAATTGCTTTAGAGGTCACATTTCTCCTAGTGTATTATTGCAAAATTAAAGCTGCTAAAAACATCCCTAGAGTTTAATAATTGAATTCCAGTGGGGAAAAGTATGAATTCTTTCTTTTTTAATACCTTTGAACTTTTCTCCTATTATCGAGGGCAATTTTCCTGGTCCCTGAGAGTTGCACAAGAAATCATTATTCCATTAAGTTAATACCCCATTCGTATGCTCCCAGATTTTAGAATTTATTTTTAAAAAATATTTTATTTATTAATTTGAGAGAGTGAGAGAGAGAGCACAAGCAGGGGAAGAGGCAGAGGGAGAAGCAGACTCCCCGCTGAACAGGGAGCTCGACATGGGGCTTGATCCCAGGACCCTGGGATTATGACCTGAGCCAAAGGCAGACACTTAACCCTCTGAGATTCCCATGTGCCCCCAGATTTTAGAATTTAAACAAGAATGCAGTCAAGGGATGAATTTAGCCATATGTATTTTTTTGCTTGGTTTTTAAAAGCTAAAATAATTTATGCTACCTGTTGTACTGAACTTTGATCACAATATATTTAAACTGCTGGCAAGTAAAGTCCCTTAAAATTACAATAGCAGCAAATATTGGCTCACCATCTAAAATTAGTATTATTGGGGGGTACTAAACATGGTCTCTTTATTTTATGACTTTTGAAACTAGAAACTAATTGTTTATAATTTATTTCGAAAATATTTACTCAATGTAACTACTGTTGCAAATGGACTTTAATCTATTTGGCCACATACAACCCTTAAGATTCTTTTTGTCAGAACAGTAACCATGGAAAAGTTTGAGGTGGGTGAAGGTTGTCCATTTCCCCACACTTTGATGACAGATTGTAATAAGAGCAAGTTTTAGACAAAATTTTACCACTTATACAGACATTTATTAAACATGTATTTGCAAGCAAGGACAAAACAGTTCATACTACAAAATAAAAAAGCTAGCTCTTTGTTAAATGCGGGAAGGACTTCTGATATATTTCAGCCATAAGTATCTTGAACACCACTAATTTTCCCAATGATATCTGATTAATGATTATGATGATGAGCAAGTCATTAATTTTACCAATGAAAATATTTTCCTGATACTCACTTTGCTGATTAGGAAGGCATCTGGGTTTGATATCCCTTTGGTGAGACTGAAAGGCAGAAGTACTTTGATGCAACTGGGGCACAGAAAGATTAAGTGATTCCCCTAAAGTCACATAACTAGCAGGTGGCCCAGCTTGTCTAATTCTGCATCCCATGTTCTTCCTCTTAATCCCTCTGAACTACCTGTATTGATAAATTCTCTAGAAGCAAGTTGATCTACTGCTTTGAGGGTAGAACTAAAAAGAAGAGGCTGAAATCGCACCTGCAGAAGAGAGAAAAGAAAATCTGATGCAAGAAACTGCTTAGAGTATTAACTGTAGAATGCAGAAAGCTATCCCAACTAAAGACATCTATTTTTAAAAAGGTAATGTCAGATTGCCACTTATCTTGATGGTCATAGGGTAGAGGTGTTCTGGTTTAAAAAAAATCCTGATTAATATAGATTCACAATAAAATCTGTACCCTGATTTCTCATTTAAAGGGAATCAGACACCAGCAAAATAAACATGACATGAACGCTGAATTGAATTGACTTAAATATTTTCTTATTGCTATCCTGAAAAAAATCACATGATATTGGGCTCTTCAAGATATTATGATACTGGTGGAGCATAATTGTTCTTGTTAATAGAAACAAAATACTAATGATTTTTCTAGAAACTCATTTCTAAGATACCAGAAGGTATCTTTGGAATAAAAATGATTAGTATCATCTCAGTTCTGGCTATACAGACCTGAGATGAAATTCAAAGTGCAACTTCTGAAAATTCTGGACTCAAAGGAAAGTTTTTATACTTCAAACTCAGCTAGATGAACATATTCCATTTATCCCCCCTTCCACTTCAATTTTCTTTTCTTTTACTTCACCAGTCTATTCACTGTGTTTAAAACCAAACTTACCATTTCCTTCACTCCCCTTCCCCTGCAACTTTCCCAAGTCTGATGTGCCATGTTCTCTAGTCCACTTAGGTGTGAATCTGTAGGCCATTTTCTCTCACTTTTTTTTTTAATATATATATTTTTAAAAATTTTATTTATTTATTTGACAGAGAGAGACACAGCAAGAGAGGGAACACAAGCAGGGGGAGTGGGAGAGGGAGAAGCAGGCTTTCCGCTGAGCAGGGAGCCCGATGTGGGGCTTGATCCCAGGATCCTGGGATCATGACCTGAGCCGAAGGCAGACGCTTAATGACTGAGCCACCCAGGCACCCCCAATTTCTCTTACTTCTAAATATAGTCATCAAATACTAATGATTCTACTTCTAACATTTTTCAGACATTGCTTTCTTTACATTCCCACTTTCAAAAACTCTGTATTAGTTTGTATTTCATCATGCCAGAAGTGGTTGTCTGTTGACTTTGCTAACCAGAATCTATCCACCACTTTTTCCATTAAGAGCATTCATGTTTTCCTTGGAATACCATCTCTCTCCCACTCTGCGCATGGGATATTCATGGGTGTGGTAGATTGTTTGCTTCAGTGGTCTCTGTATTATATCCTTTAGTATGTAACTTTGGGATTTCTCCTATAAAGTTGAAATTTATGTCCCTAACCTATGTGATTTTCTTTGGCCAATAGAATTATGAGAAAGTGAATCAAAGCTTCAAGAAGTTTTCAATGTTTCTGATTCTTCTTTGGCACTCCTGCTATGCGCTATGGAAGCCCTTGAGAAGGACCAGAGCCTTCCTACAGCCAACTCCCAGCAGACCCCAGGCATGTGAGCAATAATGCTTATCATTGTAGGCTTTTGAAGCTCTTTCGTTCTTTGTTACACAGCGTTACTGCTGCAATGAATAATGGATATTATAGGGTTCAGGGCAGGCTGCCTCAAAATATGCTTTGGCATATTGATTTTTTTAAAAGATTTTATTTATTTATTTGAGAGAGAGAGAAAGAACGAGTGGGGGTAGCATCAGAGGGAGAAGCAGATTCCCTGCAGAGCAGGGAGCCCAATGCAGGACTGGATCCCAGGCCCCTGGGATCATGACCTCAGCCGAAGGCAGAGGCTTCACGGACTGAGCCACCCAGGAGCCCAGCATATTGATTATTCTGAGTCAAAGTTACTTAAACAGCTGGTACCAGAAGGACACCCTGACCATCCTTTGCCCCCCTGAAAGCAGGAAATAAATTCCTCTTGTGAAGGCTACCCTCCCTGCACCCAGAAGGTGCCTCCAGAAAGCATCCTTATTGTCAGAGGTAGGAAATTCAGGTCGGAGAAAGCTGTATAAACAGGCCCTGTTACTGCTTCATTAATGTGCTACCCCAAACCCCAACTTCTTTATATTGTCGATTCTTCACAAGTTTATTGTTTGTCTAAAAGGTATAAAAGCTGCCTGCTTTGGTTACTTCTTTGAGTCTCATTTTTATGAGTTCCCATACGTATGAAATTACATTTTTCTCCTGTTGGTTTGTATTATGTCAGTTTAATTATTAGATCAGCCAAGAACATAGAAGGGAAAAAAGGAAAAATTTTCCTCCCTAAAATTTTCCTCACCAACAGTTTCTATTCTCTTGCAGCCCAGAGCATATGCTCTGGACCCAAGCACAGGGTTTATTTTGAGCTGCACATGTTAATCATGCTTTCTAAAAATAAACTCATTTCTGAGTTTAGAAAGAGAATCTCATTCTGCTGGACTTGATGTAAATAGAAAGTAAGATTGGAGTCACTGGGGAACATCATGTCTTGCAAATAAAACCATTAGAGGGGAAAGCTGAGAGAGAGATGGAGTCCAGAGTCCTGCTGAACCCCTCAATCCAGCTATGCCTGACTTTTTAGCTATGGGAGTTACTAATTCTCTTTTCCGAAAATCTAACTTGAGTCGTCATTTCATCCCATCAAAAGAACTTAAAGTTTTGTCCAGATTGCACTGCTGCTAAGTTATACTTCCTAAAATACTATTTTGATTGTGTCACTTTTAGAAAACTATTGCTCTTCATTTTCTTTCAGATTAGTTCATCAGTCAAAGCCCTCCTAGCATCTGACTCTGTTTTTCATTAGGGTTGATTTCTTCTGATTCTTCTTTCTTTCTTTCTTTTTCTTTTTTTTTTTTTAAGATTTTTAAAAAAATTTATTTTTGAGAGAGAGAGAGAGAAAGAGAGAGTGAGCATGAGTGGGGGGAGGGGCAGAGGGAGAAGCATACTCCCCGCTGAGCAGGGAGCCTGATGCTGGACTGGATCCCAGGACCTTGAGATCATGACCAGAGCCAAAGGCAGATGTTTAACCAACTGAGCCACCCAGGTGCCCTTCTCTCCTTTTTTTTTTTTCTTAAGTTTTTTTTTTTTTTTGAGAGAGAGAGAGACTCTTTTCTTATACTTTGCAACCATTTAATATCTTTTCCTACCTTTTTGCTTTTGTTTCCATGGCTCCCTTTGCCTGGAAAGCCATCCTCTTCTGTATGAGCCAGAGCCTAACTACTTTAATAAACAATCCCAACATTTCAAGAGCTCGATACAATAAAAGTTTAATGTTTGCTTATATCACAATTCTTAATGAAAGTGGTAGGGAGGGAGGTGGTTGACTGCATGCAGACATTTAGGTACCCAGATCTTTCCATTTTATAACACCAGTGTCTTTGATTTGTGAGCTCTAGG
Source organism: Mirounga angustirostris (assembly GCF_029215605.1). Taxonomy (NCBI): domain Eukaryota; kingdom Metazoa; phylum Chordata; class Mammalia; order Carnivora; family Phocidae; genus Mirounga; species Mirounga angustirostris. The sequence goes on from NW_026991711.1 coordinate 169,482,526, forward strand.
GTTGTTGAGAAAGAAGAAGAAAAAAAAAAAAGGAGCAGAAAATCTAAGTGGAGACTGACTTCAGGGGCTGAGCCTGGGAGTAGCCTACATTCCTTTGACTCGTGTCCCATGGGCCATAACTAGTCACATGACCCCACATGGCCTCACATCTCCCTATCAAGATTGAAAAGGCTAAAAATACTGTCTTCCTTTGTGTTCAGGTGGAAAAAAAAAAAAAAGGTTAGTGACCTTACAGCCCTGACGCTGCCATATCCACCATCTCCATCTGGTAAATCCTCCCAATTAAATATGATTTTCCATATTCTCTTTGATTTGTAGAGTGGATTTTCTTTGTGTTTACCTTAGTCTCCTTTTAGGTTCATTCATTCAATCAGGAACATATGAAAGCACACATTTATTGAATGCCACACATATAAAGGTGGATATGACCTGCTCCCTACCCACAAGAGCTGTCTTAGGAGAGACACAGAGATAAACAATTGTAATCTCATGTAAAACGTGCAGCTATAAAGGTATTTACAAATTGCTGATAAATCATACAGGAAATAAGTTTCTTGATGGTAAGGACTAGTTCTTATTTGTCTGTTTATCTCCACAAGTACAAAGAATTACATGTGTAGAGGGGAGTCTTGCACTTGCTAAACGTTCAGTGATTTTGTTGAGTCCAAGTGAGTAAGTGATCTAATAAAGGAAGAATGAATGGGTTCATAAGGACTTTGAGATATACAGAGGTGGAGTATAGAGGGACCTATACAGATAGGGGGTTTTTGTTTTTTCATAATTAAATATCAAAAAACATATACAAAAAGACTAAGTGAGAGTTTTAGATATGTACAAAAGATAAAATGCAAAGTCAAAAAGTCTTAAAGAATACAGGTTTCCCCCACTATTCAAAAATAGCATATTCCTATGAGTGACATAGAAGCAATAATTATTAATTTATATGCAAAAAATTTTGAGCATTCCCCAACCCCCCAAAATAACCTCTCTTAGGCTTATTTGATACCTTAGGACACACCTTGCTAAAGGATGCACAAAATAAATTGTGATAAAGCACAGATGCTCACAGACACAGTTCAAATCTATAGGACTTGATGGTGAGCTGCTGTGTGATCCCTGGGGAAGGAACTTGGGGAGCTCTCTAGCTGCATGGGGTGTGCACCTGTTCAATCAGCTCGCTGCAAAACAAACAATGCTATTTTTCTGATTTCTTTCAGTTAGTGAAAACAAGTACTGATGTTGGGTCTTTTATAAAAGCCAAGTGGCCTAATGCAAACACAAAAAGTGGGGGGAAACCTGCATTGGCAACGTGCCTCCATCTGTGATCTGTGAAGAGATAAATCTACAAAGCAGTAAAAACCTCTTTGTAAAATTGCACTTTTGGGGCGCCTGGGTGGCTCAGTTGGTTGAGCGACTGCCTTCGGCTCAGGTCATGATCCTGGAGTCCCGGGATCGAGTCCCGCATCGGGCTCCCTGCTCAGCGGGGGGTCTGCTTCTCCCTCTGCCCTCTTCTCTCTCATGCTCTCTGTCTCTCATTCTCTCTCAAATAAATAAATAAAATCTTAAAAAATAAATAAATAAATAAAATTGCACTTTTTAGGATTTTGACTTTCTCTTCAGTATACTTAGTTACAATGTTTACTGTCAGTTGGTAGGAGAAGTAACAACTTAGGAAAGTTATAAATAATCAGGGGAACGCATGCAATGGAATGTTGTTTTTGCCTGGAAGTTCTATGTCCTGCATGAAATTTTAAGAGAGTGCTGAGCTCTCATTTACCTATCAAAAGCTTTTACTCAAATGTGTATTGGAGGCACTTGAGGAACATGTTCAAAATAACTTGCTCCCATAGAAGATTTCATGAATCGGTCACTGGAAGGTAGAGCCCAAATCGAGAACAAGCGGTTTACTGCACCCACCTCCTAAAAGTTATGTCTTCCTGTATTAGTTTCCTTTTGCTGGCATAACAAATTACCACAAATTTATTGGCTTAACACAGCACAGATTTATTACCTTACCCTTCCAGAAGTCCAAAAACAAGTAAATTTCACTGGGCTAACATCAAGGATGTTGACAGGCGTGGGCGCCTCTAGGGAGAGATCTCTTTCCTCGCCTATTTCATCCTCTAAAAATTGCCTTCATTTCTTGGTTCATGGCCTCTTCAACCACTCCATTCTTTTTTTTTTTTTTTTTTTAAGATTTTTAAAAATTTATTTATTTGACAGAGAGAGAGATAGGAGAGCAAGAACACAAGCAGGGGGAGTGGGAGAGGGAGAAGCAGGCTTCCCGCGGAGCAGGGAGCCCGATGTGGGACTCGATCCCAGGACCCTGGGATCATGACCTGAGCCGAAGGCAGTCGCTTAACCGACTGAGCCACCCAGGCGCCCTTCAACCACTCCATTCTGCTTCTGTCTTCGCATCTACTAATGAGTTGGATCCTTCTCCTTCCTTCTTATAAGGAAGGACCTTTGTGATTACATTGGGCTCATCTGGAATCCAGAATCCACTGCTCTTAATTTAATCATTTCTGCAATAATTTTACCACATAAATTAACATATGTACACGTTCTGTGGATTAGGACAGGGACATCTTTGGGAAGCCATTATTTAGCCTACTGCATTTCCTTCACATGTAATTTTTAAAATATGAGGATTAATTTACATTTGTGAAGAGTAAATGAGAAATGCATGTGAATAAAACATTTATCATAGGATCTGGTGCATAATCAGTAGCAAAGAAATGTTAGCCATTATGCTTATAAAGTATCTTTTTTAATAGAATTCTGATGAGTGCAGCATTGTCTTGTCTTACTGCCACATTTGTCTTGTGTATGGTTAAGTGTTCAGTGAATACTTACTACATGAGTGAATAAATGCTGAATATCTACAGTGGGTGCTTATCTACTTTTCCTTATATTCCATTGTTTCCTTCTATTCCATCATCACATGAGCCTATTTCTTATTGATATAGATATACATACTACTGTTTCTGTTTCTCTGGAGAACCTTCTTAATATATACTGAAAATTTAGAATTCTGTTAGAATCCTGGTGGTACTTGCTTCACTCATTTTCAGTGGGAACTCAACGAGCTGGCCAGGCTAGAAGTGTGCCCTCTTATTTCATGCTCCCCACTTGTATGATCTTTCTTTTGACTTGAATCAAGAGTAAAACAGCAATTACAGCTATAGAAAGTAAATAATGCAGATTTTGTTCCTGAATATGAAGCTATAGAATTCTTGTTTTGAAAGCTGTCAGAATTATAAAGATCCAATAATTAGAGTTAAGTAATGCATTTCCCTGAAACATAGTTCTAGGAGGGTGGATGCTTGTGAATAAACCTACTCATGCCTAATTCAGTTTCCTGCTCCATCTAGAATCATCTAGAATCACTCCATCATTAGACCAACCAGTGGTCTAATTCTTTTTTTATTTTCTTTACCAGTGGTCTAATTCTTGATTTTAGCAGGAAAATGACATTAAATATGACAGCTTTAAAATGTGTACATTTATAAATGAGGGAGCACAGTCATGTATTGCTAGCACTTTAGCCTGACGAGAAGTTCCCTGTAGTTCACGGCTCTTAAATCTCTCTCAAGTGGGAAAAAGAGGAGGCTGGAGGGGTAGGGGCTTATTTTCTTGTTCCTTATCTTGCCCATCCAATACTAAATACATGCTCATTAGCATGCTGTGATACAGCACTGTCTATCTACATTACTCCTCCCCCACCTCGCATTTTTCTTTCTTACCTATCCCATTAGTTTTAAGATGTGGATTCTCAATGGATACATTATTTCTTGGTTAAAGTAAAAAGATATACGAGATCACAAAATAGAGTAGTAGATGGTTTTTCCTTTTGCGGATCATCTCTACCTTCCAGGCAGAGAGAAGAGCAGAAACAAAGCCTGGAGGGAACGCCTGGAGGGAGAACAGCTTGAAGATTTGGCATGTTTGGAATGCAATGTAATGAGTGAGTGGGAGGGTGGTGTGAGATGGTGGGGAGGGGGCAGCAATCTGTGGCCAAGTCAGGCAGGGCATTGGAACCCAGGATAAGGACTTGATTTTTTATTTTAGCATCAAAAAGGGGCCAGGACACGCCTGGGTGGCTCAGTCGTTAAGCGTCTGCCTTTGGCGTCGGTCATGATCCCAGGGTCCTGGGATGGAGCCACGCATCGCATCGGGCTCCCTGCTCCACGGGAAGCCTGCTTTTCCCTCTCCCACTCCCCCTGCTTGTGTTCCCTTTCTTGCTGTGTATCTCTCTGTCAAATAAATAAATAAAATCTTAAAAAAAAAAAAAAAGAGGCCAGGGAGGGGTTGAAAGCAGGGGAGTGGAGTGATTGTTTACATTTGTGGCAAAGGGATTGGTGAGTGGTTCTGTGGATCCCAGTTAAGAGGTTACTGTGCTCTTGTAGGTGAGAGATGATGACCGCCCAGAAACAGATGTAGTGGGGATGGAAGGAAATGAATGGATTCTCAATATATATATTTTTAGAGATAGAATTGACAGGGTTTGCCAACTATCTTAGTCCATTCAGGCTGCCATAACAAAATACCATTGATCGGGTAGCTTATAAACAACAGAAATTTATTTCTCACAGTTTTGGAGGTGGGAAGTCCAAGATGGGAGTACCAGGACAGTCAGATGAGATCTCTGTTCCAGGTTACAGACTTCTCATTTTATCCTCACATGGTGGAAGGGACAAGAGATCCTTCTGGAGCCTCTTAAATAAAGGCACAAATCCCATTTATGAGAGGTCCACCCTTATGACTAAAGCACTTCCCAAAGGCCCCATCTCCTAATACCATCACATTGGGTTGGGATTTCAATAAATGAATTTTGTGGAGGGAGGAGGCCACAAACATTCAGACCACAGCATTAATAGATTAGATGTGGAAGTAACATCTCACTCGAATATTGATAGAAGCTATGGCTCATTAAGTGGTTGAAAATATGGTCACTTTACAGTCATGAAATAGCCATGGAATAGTTTGTGGAAAAATCTGTCATTTCTTGTCACTTCTACCTTGAACCGTTAAGATTTTCTCTGGTGTGGATTCTAAGTCTGTAAGACTGGTTCAATGAGTCATTCTACTCTTAAATAACATGTGACATTATTTAAACAGCAGTTACTGAGATTAGTGTTCTCTTCACACAGGAAGAAAGTCATTCTCTTGTGTTGTAAACTCCCCATTGATTTAATGCAGGACTGGAAGCTATAAAGGGTGAAGTAGGGAGGGAGGAAGGGTAGAGAGAGAGTAGATGAACTGGAGGCCAGTGAGTCAGGCCTACCGAAATGCCTTTTTTTCATTAAGTATTAGTGTTTTTAACTGAAGAGTGGGCCACTTCTGCGGGCCCAGAGGATTCGGGAGGATTTGGGATTCAGTGTGTTGTTGTTGTTGTTGTTGTTGTTGTTTTTAAGATTTACCCATTTATATGAGAGAGGGAGAGGGAGCAGGGGGAGGGGCAGAGGAAGAGAATCTTTCAGACTCCCCACTGAGCACAGAGCCCAACGCAGGGCTTATTCCCAGGACCCTGAGACCATGACTTGAGCCGAAACCGAGAGTCCAATGCTCAACCGATTGAGCCACCCACGCTCCCTGGGATGCAGTATTTTTGAGTGCATCAAACCAGAGTTCTTCAGGGTCTCAGTCCTTTCTATTTTTTTTTTAATATTTTATTTATTTGAGAGAGAGAGAGAACAAGCAGTGGGGAGGGGCAGAGGGAGGGAGAGAGAGAGAGAAGCAGACTCCCTGCTGAGCAGGGAGCCCCATGTGGGGCTCAATCCTAGAACCTGGAGATCATAACCTGACCAAAGGCAGACGCTTAACCAGCTGAGCCACCAGACACCCCCTTCTCAGTCCTTTCTAATCAGGGAATAGTTAGATTTACCAGGATTGAGGATATAATCTCCTCTGTACCTCTGACACCTTCATAATTAAGTCCTGGGCATCGTCCTTAGTCTTGACTCCCTTTGGCATAAGAATGTCTAATGTATTCCAAAATTTTTGTTATTTTCTCTGTGTATACTAAAAGGTCTTTCACAAAATCAACAAACATTGATGAATAAAAAAATTTTCAATAAAGTAGAGATTGATGGATAATCCCTCAAATTATAAACTATCCTATCTCAGCCCCCAAACCAGTATCATGATTATTGGGAAGCACTAGAGGTATTTCATTTCATTTCAAAAAGAAGGTAAGAAAAGGCACCTGGGTGGCTCAATCGGTTAGGTGCCAGACTCTTGATTTCTGTTCAGGTCATGATTTCAGGGTCATGGGATTGAGCCCCGTGTTGAGCCCTGGAGTGGCTCCGTGCTCAGTGCTGAGTCTCCTTGAAATTCTCCCCGCCCCCCACCCCGCCCTGCTCACGTGCACACACACGTGCTCTCTAAAATAAGTAACTGAAATTAAAAAAAAAAAAAAACAAGACAAGAAAGCTTTTAAATAGGGTATGTGAAGGGAAGACCCTTGTTTCATCTCTAATGAGGAAACCTGGACAAAGAGGCAAAAAAGCAATCGTATTTGTGTTTAGAGCTTTTGAAGAACTGTGGACATAAAGAACATTGAGTAAACTGAACTTGAGAAAGTGGTGAACCACAGAGAACCTGGGCAGCACATCAGAGAGACCTGCAGCCATTTCTAGCCCTAGGGGCAGTTGCCTTGGAAGCCGGGTGAGCAGAGAAGTCTACCAGGGCAAGGAGAAACCAACTGAACTTTTTAGTGGCTGTACACAAGCTGGTATATAGCCCAAACTCAGAGCTAATCATTCCTGTCCAGTTTGCCACCATGGACTTTTGCTAAGTAAGCAACAGTACCTCTTAAGAGGATTATGCATTGTTGGTGGAAAATGCAAATTGTTACAACCTGTAAAGAAGACAATTTAGTAATAATTGTCAAAATCACAAATGCCTGTATCTTTTGACTCCGTAATACAATTTTGGGGAATTTATCCTATAGCTATACTTGTATACCTGGTAAATGATCTATAGGTACATTATTCTTCGCAACATAGTTTGTAGTAGGGAAAAATGTAAATATTATAAATGTAGGGAATTGATCAATTAAATTATGTTCTGTCATGCAATATAATGTGACATGTCCATATAAAAACGAGGAAGCACTATATGTATTAATGTGGGAAGATCTCCCAAGATACATTAAGTGAGAAAAAAAGCAAGGTACAGGATAATGTGTATGGTATGGTACCTTTATTTGATTGTAGAAGTATAAAGAATGTCTGGAAAGATATACAAGAAGCAGTAGTGGTTACTTGTTGGGGTTATTTGTGGGGAGGGGTAATGTTGGGAACTGGGTGGATGATGGACTGGGGTAAGAGAATTTTCATGGCTTATTTAAAATTTGTTATGCTATATATCACATCTTAAAAATTTAAATTAAAATTCATAGTTGAATTACAAGGAAGTCAAGGAAAGCCCAGCCATCAAAAATGAAGAGGAAAACAAATAACACATTAAGTGGGAGTTGGAAATGTAGTTGCCTTTGGAGGCAGGACGGGAGCTTCCCTAATCTTGGTAATTATGGGCTTGAATTTAAGTGTTTATCTAAAAGGTGGGAAGTTGAAACCGAGATCCTGCATTAAATTGGAATCCTCAAAGGGCTACATGCTAAGTGAAAAGGCAAAGAAAATGCCTATTGTTGCTCGAAGAGTAGATCTTAAAAGTTCTCATCAATTGTACCTATGTGGTGATGGATGTTAACTAGACTTATTGTCGTGATCATTTTGTAATATATACATATAGCAAATCATTATCCTGGACACCTGGAACTAATATGTTCTATGGCAATTGTATCTCAAAAGAAGAAGAAGGAGAAGGAAGAAAAGGAAAAGAAAGAAAGAAAAAAAAAATTTATCCACAAGTACAAGCAGGTAGGTGATAAGGAAGCTTTTGTATCTCAACCTGGCTCTGGGTATGAGAAAAATACTTTCCTAACGGGGTGCCTGGGTGGCTCGGTCGTTAAGCGTCTGCCTTCGGCTCAGGTCATGGTCCCAGGGTCCTGGAATAGAGCCTCGCATAGGGCTCCCTGCTCAGCGGGAAGCCTGCTTCTCCCTCTCCCACTCCCCCTGCTGGTGTTCCTCTCTCGCTGTCTCTCTCTGTCAAAGAAATAAAATCTTAAAAAAAAACCCCAAAATACTTTCCTAAGGATTTGTAACTATTGACCTGACTTTACTTAGGTTTAGGTTTCAAATATGTACCCATAAGAATGACTAAAATTTAAAAGAATAAGACAAGGTTGTCCATTATTGCCATTATTATTTAACATTTTACTGGAGTCAAGAGAAGAATAAATAAATAAACATAAAAATTGAAAAGGAAAGGAAGACTAATTGCAGATATTATTATATATCTAGAAACATAAGAAATCACCTAAAGAAACTATTTTGTACAACAATTTAGTAAGGTAGCAGGTAAAAAATAGTGAAAAGAAATGCATACTTTTCCTATATATGAACAAGTAATTTTTTTTCTATGCAAATATATGTACAAGTAGTTTGAAGAAACAATAGAAAAAATATTTTGAGAAGATGGAAAGAAGACACAAATAAGTGAACAACATCCTAGGGAATGTAAATGAATTAAGCTTGCCAGTTGAAAGACAGATTATCTGTTTGGATTAAAACCACTAAAACAAAAATAAACTAAAATTACAAAAAAAAAAACACCTGTAAGCTGTTTATGAGAGACATGCTTAAAACATAAGGACCTAGGAAGTTTGGAAGTAAAAACATGTAAAGTATGTTAGCTAAGAGTGAACCAGTAGAAAGCTAATGTCGCTATATCAATATGAAACAAAGTAAGGGAAAATTTATTAAGAATAAAAGGGCCATTTGATAAAATATAAGTTCAATCATGATAAAAAACTTTTAGTAACCAGAAGAAGGGAACATCTTAAACCCATTAAAGGGTGTGTACAATACAATCTGCAGTAAATATTACAATACATGTTGAAGCCTCGGAAGTATTGCCTTTAATTTCCTTTCTAATATCACTTCTATCCAAAATTAAATTCTAGTTATTAGAGTGGTAAAATTTGGGGGTGCCTGGCTGGTTCAGTCAGTAGAGCATGGGACTCTTGATCTCAGGGTTCTGAGTTTAAGCTCCACATTGGGTGTAGAGATACTTAAAAATAATAAAATCTTAAAAATAAAAAAGAATGGTAAAATTGGGAAAAGACAAAAGTTATAAAGATTGAATAGGAGGTACAAAAGTTATTATTATTAGCAGATAAAGATTGCCTGTGTGAAAAAATCCACAGGAATGCTGGGACAAAGTATTAGAAATAAGATCTCATAAAGTTTACTGTAAATGAGATAGATAATAAAAACTCAGTTGCTTTTGAGCACCTGGAGGGCTTAGTCAGTTAAGCATCCAACTCTTGATTTCGGCTCAGGTCATGATTGTGGGGTCTTGAAATCAAGCCTGGGTGGTGAGCTCTGCACTCAGTGGGGAGTCTGCTTGAGATTTTCTCTTTCCGGCTCCCTCTGCACCTCCCCCCCCTGCGCTCACTCTCTCTCAAATCAATAAATTAAAAAAAAAAACAAAACTTGGACCGCATGGGACTCGCTGGTCCTTGGCTTCTGGGCTGCTGTTGGTCGATTTCTTTCTCCAGGGAGAAAAATGGCATCTGTTGCAGTTGATCCACAACCGAGTGTGGTGACTCGGGTAGCCCATTTGGTGAGCTCCACGTCCGACCTCATCTCCTCAGCTTATATCAGTACAAAGGATCGGTACCTGTGCTTGAAGTCTGCATGAGAGATGACAGAGAAGGGTGTGAAGACCATCACTTCCGTGGCTGTGATGAGTGCTCCGCCCATCATCCAGAAGCTAGAGCCACAAATTGCCGTTGCCAGTACCTCTGCTTGTAAGGGGCTAGATAGGATTGAAGAGAAACTGCCTATTCTGAATCAGGCAACACACCAGGTTGTTGCCAATGCCAGAGGTGCTATGACCAGGGCAAAAGATGATGTGACAACTACTGTGACTGGGGCCAAGGATTCCATGGCCAGCACCACCACTGGCAATGTGGAGAAGACCAAGTCTGTGGTCAGTGGCAGCATTAACACAGTCTTGGGAAGTGGGATGATGCAGCTGGTGAGCAGCGGAGTAGAGCATGTGCTCACCAAATCAGAGTTGCTGGTGGACCAGTACCTCCCTCTCACTGAGAAAGAACTAGAAAAAGAAGTAAAAAAAGTTGAAGGGTTTGAGATGGTTCAGAAGCCAAGTTATTACACTAGACTGGGATCCCTGTCTATCAAGCTCCACTCACGTGCCTACCAGCAGGCTTCCAACAGGAGTAAGGAAGCCAAGCAAAAAAGCAAAGAGACCATTTCTCAGCTCCATTCCCTGTTAATCTGATTGAATTTGCCAGGAAGAATGTGCATAGTGCCAACTGGAAAATTCAAGGTGCTCAGGATAAGTTCTCTCTCTCCTGGGTGGAGTGGAAGAGAAGCATTGGCCATGATGATACAGATGAATCCCACTGTGCTGAACACATTGAGTCACGTCCTCTTGCTATTGCCCACAACCTGACTTAGCAGCTCCAGACCACGTGCCACACCCTGCTGTCCAATATCCAAGGTTACCACAGAACATCCAAGATCAGGCCAGTCACTTGGGGGTGATGGCTGGTGACATCGACTCACGGTTCTGCAATGTTGCCTCCTTTAAGGAAGTGTCTGACGGCCTCCTCACTTCCAGCAAGGGGCAGCTGCAGAACATGAGGGAGTCTTTAGATGATGTGATGGATTATCTTGTTAACAACACGCCTCTCAACTGGCTGGTAGGTCCCTTTTATCCTCAGCTGGCTGAGTCTCAGCATGCTCAGGACCAAGGTGCACAGGACACAAGCAGTCCAGAGGCCCAGCAGCCTGAGCACAGAACACATTCAAGCTGTCCTTGTCACCACTCCCTGGTGTGGCCAGCTGGAGGAAACTTTCTGTGATGTTGAAATTAACCTGCTAGATGATTCTGAATTGGGGAAGCAGCTAGCTAGAGAAAAGGTCCTCAGTTGTAGTCATTTCTAACTGGATTAAGAGCTTTACAATTTTTGGCATTAGCAGATGAGTTTTGTTGTTTCCCTGGTGGTATGAGAAGAATGATAGGTTGGTCAGAGTCTAGCCAGGACTCCCAGAAAGTTTCAGTGCATTTACCATTGTTGCTGTTTGTTTGTATTGAATAAGAACATCTTCATGTGGGTTGTGGTGTGGGCTGGCGTCTGCTCCGGTCTGGTCTGAGCCAGCTTCATCTCACTGGTTTGTCTCACAAAGCATGACTCTACAACTTCAGTTTTTTAAATTTTTCATGAAGGAATGAGCCCTATAGATACATTTGGGTTTATTGTGTTGCATTATAGCTATAGTGTTTTAAGTATGATAATGGGTAACATTGTCCAGCTTTTGTGCAGCTGACTACAATGTGTCAATAATGCTGGGCATAAAGTTCAAAGGGCAGAATGGTGGGGTGTAAGAGTGGAAGGGTGTAGACAAGGACTAGATATTGTTTTCTTGTATGGCTTTATATGTCTATTCCAATAGTGCTAATTAAGTGCCTCATATAACACTAAAGAATACATGTAACTGGGTGCTGATAAATTCTGGAAGCCATATGTCTGGAACACCTGGGTGGCTTTTTTTTTTTTTCTTAAGGCTCTGGTTTTTCCTGATGGAAGGGCCATGGCCGTTCTATCACAGGCTACTCAGTCTCAGTTTCATTAAAATTTGTTTAATTAATAATATGTTAACAAATAAGTAAACTCACAGATAAGGTGAAGAGCTTAGTTTAAAGCCATGCTGTGTTGCAACCTCCAGAATTCACATCCTATAATACATAATGCTATGACAGTGATTCTCGCCTAGCTGCACAATCAGATTAACATTTATAAAATGCATTTTAGAATAAAACCAGAAGATGGCAATAGAGTAACATAAATCTAAACAGTAGAGACATTTTTATGTAGTTTTATGTAGGCTTTGTCCTTCAATATGCTTATATCGACTACTTCTCCAAACTTTGTCTCAAAATACCTGCAAATAGCTTGTTATGCAAGTGGGCTGAAATGCATTCTTTAAAAAAAAGAAAGAGAAAAGAAAGTCAGTAACAAAACCTTATGGCGTATCAGCATTCTCTTGTTCTGTGCAAAAGAATATCCAGGATCCTTTCTGAGCCAGGCAAGTTTTCATTTCAAAAAGTCTGTAAGAACACGAGAGGGAAGACTCTCTGGAGAAAGCACACTGGAGAGCAATCAAGAGACTTGCATGTAATTGCTTTCACTTTAATTTCTAATTTTTTTTTTTAAGTATTTTGTTTATTCATTTGAAACACAGAGATAGAGAGAGAGAGCATGAGCAGGGAGAGAGGCAGAAGGAGAAGGAGAAGCAGGCTCCCTGCTGAGCCAGGAGCCCGATGTGGGGCTCAATCCCAGGACCCTGGAATCATGACCTGAGCTGAAGGCAGATGCTTAACCCTCTGAGCCACCCAGGCGCCCGCTTTCACCTTAATTTCTGAGGTGTAATATAACATAAACGATATGTACTTGGGCTTGCCAAAAGATTTGGGTTCCATCCTGATTTTACCATCTACAGGCTCTGTGATTATGGGCAAGTTTTTCTTTCTGAAGCTTAATTTTCTCTTCTGTTAAATAGGAGGAATAGTAGCTGTTATCTTGTGGTGATATTGTAAGGATTAGATGAAATAACATTTAGCTCAGTGTCTGGCATGTGATAGGAAGCTAAAAAATGCTAGCTATTATTCCTCCCGCTAAATTTGGGTGGAAGAAACTTGCCTTGTACAGTTGACCTTTGAACAACACAGGTTTGAACTGCACAGGTCAATTTATGTGTGGATTTTTCCCAATAAATACAGTACAGTACTGTAAGTGTATTTTCCTTATGATTTTCTTTCCTTTCTTTAGCTTACTTTATTGTAAAAATATAGTAGATAATACATCTAGCATTTAAAATATGTGTTAATCAACTGTTTATGTTAGTGGTAAGGCTTCTAGTCAATAGGAAGCTATTAGGAATTTAGTCTGGGGGGAGTCAAAAGTTGTATGCAGATTTTTTTTTTTTTTTTTTTTTTGAGAGAGAGAGAATGAGAGACAGAGAGCATGAGAGGGAGGAGGGTCAGAGGGAGAAGCAGACTCCCCGCTGAGCAGGGAGCCCGATGCGGGACTCGATCCCGGGACTCCAGGATCATGACCTGAGCTGAAGGCAGTCGCTTAACCAACTGAGCCACCCAGGCACCCTGTATGCAGATTTTTGACTGCATGGGGTGTCAGTGCCCCTAACCCCCACATTATTCCAGGGTCAACTGTAGTTTTGAAAAAAATACTAACCACTAAATTGTGTCAGACATTTTTTGTTGCTTATTAGTATATAATTAAACAAAATAAAAGAAAAGAAAATTTCCAAGAACAGGTTGCATATTTCTATTTATGGTAGACTTTAACTATTCCCATTATGTCAGAACTAGGTAGAATCTGGTGTTTTATTTAGAGTGTGTTCCTTTCTTTGCCAGATATATTATCCTTAACACAGTGCATTCAGTCTCCTCTAATCAGTTTGTCAAGTAAATGCAAGCTCATTTCCACTCATTGATGATGTGATTATACCTTTATACAGCAGGACTGTGTGAAGTGATCTTATTTGTGTCAGCGATGGTAGTAAAAATATCAATAAACAGAGATCTTTCCATTGCTGGACCTGAGCTATCTGATACTCTATAGGAATAGGTTAAGTTTTGCATTTTAATTTGCATAAAATAACAAACTGCTTTCAGATCAGCAAAGGGGCTCCAACCTATAACTTGAAAGAGAGAGACAGAGAGAAAGGCAGAGACAGAGACAGAGACACACAGAGAGAAATACCATTAAGGATGACTTGCCTTCATAGAAGTCTGTGAGACTGTAAAGAGAAATCACCACCATTATTGATAATTTCTTTCATCACAGTTAAAGTATAGAGTCAATGAACTTTAGTACGTAGAATTATCCCATTCACTGTCTTTATAGACGTGACATTACCTGTATCCTGTTGTTTTTTCCTCTCTTTGAAATCCAGACAGTACCAATAATTGATGCTAAGTGCTTTCCATTTAAATACCAAAGTTTTTTTTTTTTTTTTTAAAGATTTTATTTATTTATTTGACAGAGAGAGAGATAGCCAGAGCAGGAACACAAGCAGGGGGAGTGGGAGAGGGAGAAGCAGGCCTCCGGCTGAGCAGGACTCTGGGATCATGACCCTGGGATCATGACTTGAGCTGAAGGCAGACGCTTAATGACTGAGCCACCCAGGCGCCCCTAAATACCAAAGTTCTACCAAGCCAGAGGTTTTCATCTTTGGCTGCACTTCAGCGATACTTGAGGGTTTTAAAAATGCCAGAGTCTTATCCAGATTTCTTAAATTAGAATTTTTGCAGGCAGGAAAATAAATTATTTTTTAAAAAGTGTTTCCAGGGGCGCCTGGGTGGCTCAGTTGTTTAAGCATCTGCCTTTGGCTCAGGTCATGATCCCAGCATCCTGGGATGGAGCCCCGCATCACATCTCTCCCTCTCCCACTCCCCTTGCTTGTGTTCCTGCTCTGGCTATCTCTCTCTCTGTCAAATAAATAAATAAAATCTTAAAAAAGAAAGTGTTTCCAGGTGATTCTAGTATACATTTAGGCTTGAGAACGACTAAACTAAGTATCATTAGTGAGTGCATATTAGCGAGAGTAGCAGTTCTAGCTTGGTCCTTTTAATTCTCATCCCATTTTCTCTAGCTTTTTTGCAAATGGGCTCCATTCTCCTTAGCTTTTCCTCTTGTACCTTTCAGCAGACCAATCCTATTTAACCAGATCTTATTCATCTGGTGGGATTTCCTCAGTTTCCCTCCTCTCTATTCTCCACCTTGCCTCTACTTCTCAAATCTGGTTCTCTCCCCTGTCTCAAAGGCAGACGTGTTCTTTTTTCCTCCCCGAGCCTTTCTCCTCCACTTCAACTCTCCTACTTCCTTTAGGACCATGGTCCTTCAATTGATCCTCTTGTGTCTTGAATTTGCAGTTCAAGCTCTACAAACTTTTGGGTGTCCCTGATGTGCCAGGAGCTAGGGATACAAAGGAGAACGAGGTAGTCAAGGAGTGCAGTTAAGAAGGGGAGACAAAAATACAGACCTAATTATACTGTGGTGTGATTTGGACAACAAGGGAAATATGCAAAGAGCACAAGTAGCAAAAAGGAAGGTGATTGCCAATTTTTCTGTACTTAATCCCTTCTATGCTGGAAAAAAGTCAGTTTTGCATGATTCTAAATGGCAGTTACTTTCCCTTGATTTTTAAATTAATTGTCCTTTTCTTCCGTGTCTTTTCTTTCACTGCCAAGTTTCTTAAAAGGTAACTTACATTTTATGTCTTTGGTTTCTTAACCTTCTTCTTCTAGCATCCGTTTTTACTGCTAGCATTTTCTGGCTCACCAGTAGCCTTCTTTTCAATGAGCTGCCTTCTTAATAGTATCATACACACTGAAACTTTCACTTTTGCTGGCTTCTGTGACATCACATTCTCTTCATTCTCCTCCTGACCTCTCTGAAAAGCCTTTGTCTGTTTCTTTTTTATAATTTTTTTTTTTTAAGATTTTATTTATTTGTGAGAGAGAGAATGAGAGACAGAGAGCATGAGAGGGAGGAGGGTCAGAGGGAGAAGCAGACTCCCTGCCAAGCAGGGAGCCCGATGCGGGACTCGATCCCGAGACTCCAGGATCATGACCTGAGCCGAAGGCAGTCGCTTAACCGACTGAGCCACCCAGGCGCCCTGTCTGTTTCTTATTTAGCTTCTTCTTCCTTTCACCCATTAAAGAGGTGCTCTCAAATCTGATCTAAAACTTCTGTCTTGGGTGCCGGGGTGGCTCAGTCGGTAGAGGATGTGACTCTTGATCTTGGAGTCGTGAGTTTGAACCCCATGTTGGGGTAGAGCTTAAAAAAGAAAGTCTTAGGGGCACCTGGGTGGCTCAGTCGTTAAGCGTCTGCCTTCGGCTCGGGTCATGATCCCAGGGTCCTGGGATCGAGCCCCGCATTGGGCTCCCTGCTCGACGGGAGGCCTGCTTCTCCCTCTCCCACTCCCCCTGCTTGTGTTCCTGCTCTCGCTATGTTTCTCTCTGTCAAATAAATAAAATCTTAAAAAAAAAAGAAGAAAGTCTTAAAAAAAAACCCAAAAACTTCTGTCTTTTTTCTGTGCATTCCTTTCCTTGAATATCTGATCAAATGATTACTCCTATCTAGGAAAACAATCTAAAATTTGGATTTCTAATCTATTAAACCATTAACGTATTGAAGGTGGGAAACAGTATCTTATTTTTTTTTTTTAAGATTTTATTTATTTATTTATTTGAGAGAGAGAGAGAAACAGCATGAGAGGGGAGAGGGTCAGAGGGAGAAGCAGGCTCCCCGCTGAGCCGGGAGCCCGATGTGGGACTTGATCCCAGGACTCCGGGACCATGACCTGAGCCGAAGGCAGTCGCTTAACCAACTGAGCCACCCAGGCGCCCTTATTATTTTTTTTAATCCCTAGAGCTAAGCATATTTAAAAACATCCAGTGAGCTTTAGATCAATTCAGTTTGACAAACTCCCAAGATTCAGTTCTTTATTTCTAATTGGTGGTTATTTCTACATGCTCTCAAAAATTTATTTTGTCCTAAAGTTATCTTTTAATTATTCTCCTAAATTAATCTGTTCACCTTTTGGACACATATGGACTGAATGATCACCAGGTACCATGTATACTAGCCACAAGGGATACATACATTGTTGAACAAAGATGATATGCTCTCCTTTCTCATAAAGAGAAACCTCCTCTAAGGAGGTTCCTCATTTATTACAATACTGTTAACTATTTTTTAGATATCTAGGCCTAAGAGGTTAAAATAATAACTGATTTCTTCTCATTCGTTTGATCAAGTCTCTAATACTTTGCCTTCCCAATGGCTCTGGTATAGCTGGATCATTGTGGTACTCTCCGAATTGCTTTTCAGTGTCTTCTTGTTCTAAAAATATTCCTAGAGCCCCACTCTGAGCATTTTATGTTCCTGTTTGAATACCTTCAGTGGTTTTCATTTCACTTCTCTACTCTAATACTTTCAGTGGGTTCAGAACCCATAGGCCAATATGTGGGGTCTTCAGTAAGGCCCCACCTCCATTGTCCTCATTTTCTTGTGTTGCTCTTTTTCAGTACACACCTGTTCCAATCAGACTGGTCTCTTCGCTGCTCCCTGGGTACACATTTCACCTTTTTTTTTTTTTTTTTTTAACCTCTTGGCCCTTGTTCTTTTTTTTTTCTTTTCTCTTGGGTAGTTTATTCTTTTTATTCTTTTGATTTTATTTTTTAATTTAAATTCAATTAATTAACATATAATGTATTACTAGTTTCAGAGGTAGAAGTCAGTGATTCATCAGTTGTATATAACACCCAGTTCTCATTACTTCATGTGCCCTCCTTAATGTCCATCACCCAGTTACCCCATCCCCCCACCCCCTCCCCTCCAGCAACCCTCAGCTTGTTTCCTATGATTAAGAGTCTCTTATGGTTTGTCTCCCTCTCTGACTTCGTCTTGGTTTATTTTTTCCTCTTTTCCCTATGATCCTCTTTTTTGTTTCTTTTTTTTTTTTAAAGATTTTATTTATTTATTTGACAGAGAGAGACATAGTGAGAGAGGGAACACAAGCAGGGGGAGCGGGAGAGGGAGAAGCAGGCTCCCCGCTGAGCAGGGAGCCCGATGCGGGGCTCGATCCCAGGACCCTGAGACCATGACCCGAGCCGAAGGCAGACGCTTAACGACTGAGCCACCCAGGCACCCCCTCTGTTTTGTTTCTTAAATTCCACATATGAGTGAGATCATATGATAATTGTCTTTCTCTGATTAACTTATTTCACTTAGCACAATACCCACTAGTTCCATCTGCGTCATTGCAAATGGCAAGATTTCATTTTTTGATGGCTGAGTAGTATTCCACTGTATATATTTACCACATCTTCTTTATCCATTCATCTGTCGATGGATACCTGGGCTCTTTCCATAGTTTGGCCATTGTGGACATTGCTGCTATAAACACTGGGGTGCAGGTGTCTGGGCCCTTGTTCTTGCTATGTGTTCTGTGAGATGTGGCCTCCTCTCCTTTTCTTATTTATTGGAACCCAAGCCACTCAGTTCAGCTCAAATGCTTCCTTCTTTCTGATCCCCTTTGCCTCTGCACAACATAATTTCCTCTACTTGGAAATTCCTATAAGGATTGCTGTTATTGTTTGTTTGTTTTTTTCCCCTAGAACTTTGTGCTCACCCCCTATTGCTTCCAAAATATACTATCTGTACTTATTTTTCTGGTAGCAATATGAATATATAAGACTAACAGCTCCAATTCAAGTATTTTCTACAGGACATGTCCTTTTATTGCTCAAGCTCATTAAGTTAGTTCATATTATTAGGTATTTCTATACTTTTTTTTTTTTTAAAGATGTTATTTATTTATTTGACAGAGAGAGACACAGTGAGAGGGAACACAGCAGGGGGAGTGGGAGAGGGAGAAGCAGGCCTCCCACTGAGTAGGGAGCCCGATGCGGGGCTCACTCCTAGGACCCTGGGATCACGACCCGAGCCGAAGACAGACGCCCAACAACTGAGCCACCCAGGTGTCCCTCTATACTTTTTAATAAGAGGAATAAAGTAAAGAACGTACATTGCTCATGAAGAAATTGAGTCACAATAATGCAGTATATGTTTTATTTTAATAATCTGAATTCATAAAGTTAGAAAGAATTGCACTGTGGGCTTGTAATGTTCCATGTAGTCAATTAGTGTAATTTTTAGTTTACTTATTATTTCCACTTGAAATTAGTAGGTATTGAGAAGCCGGTATGTACATTGAAGTGTTCAGGAATAAAGGAATATGATAGCGGCAACTTAGTCCCTTGTGTGTGTGAATGAGAGAGAATGATAAAGTAAATGTAGAAAAATGTTAGTGAGTACAAATATATTGAAGTATACATGGGAGTTCTTTGTACTATTCTTGCAACTTTTCTGTAGGCTTGAAATTGTTTCATAATAAACTAAAAAAATTAATCTGTGATATAAGTATCTTTCCTCTAGTTCTTTGTGTTGAGGATAATGCCCAAATAAATTCCCTTGAACGTCAATGAATATGATTTAAAAATCTTACTTTTTAAAAAAAGATTTTATTTATTTATTTGAGAGAGAGTGAGCATGTGTGAGTACAAGGAGGGGGAAGAGAAAAGGGAGAAGGAGAAGCAGACTCCTTGCCGAGCAAGGAGCCCGATGTAGGGCTTGATTCCAGGACCCTGGGAACATGACCTGAGCTTAAGGCAGATGCTTAACTGACTGAGCCACCCAGCCACCTGAAAAATCTTACAACTTTTAACTCTTAAAATTTCTTTTAAAATTCCTTAAAATTCAAACAAATTCTAACTCAAAAGACCAATAAAACACATTTCTTTTATATTTAAAGATAACCTGGATGGCTATTATATTTTTTGTACCATAAATAAACAACAAATATTTTTCAGTAAGTAGTGACCATACACTTTGTGCTAGGCACTGTTCAAAGTGCTGAATACAGTCCCTGCCCTTAGGAAGCTTAAATTCTGCTGGGGGAGGGAGGTGCTGAAAGAATAAACAAATGATGGTATATCTGAAGATGGTGAGATTTAAAGGGATAAATGAAGCAAAACAAAAAGGATAGGTGGTCAAGGTTGGGGATAAGGTTCATCTGAGCTGAGATTCAGGGGAAGTAAGGTAGTGAGCCAAGAATGTAACTAGTAAAGAGCTGTCCAGGTAGGGGAATAACAGATGTAAAGACCCTATGTACGTACCATGTTCAGGAAACAGCATGGGGACTGGAATAGCAAGAAGAGAATGAGAAAAAAGGACAATGATTAAGGGATGAAGTGGGACACAAGGTATTTGTAAGGTCATTGGCTTTTACTCCAAGTTAGCTGGAAATGGATTGGAGAGCTTTAAGCAGGAGGTGAGATAATTTCACTTATATTAAAAAAAAAAAAGATGATTGTGGCTGTGTTGTGGAGAACAGATTATAAGATGGGTAAGAATGGATGTTGGTAGAGGAATTCAGAAGCAATTGCTATAATCCAGTTGAGTTATGGTAGCTTGAAAACCAGGGTGCTAGCATTAAAGGTGGTATGAGAAGAGGTCAGAATTTGAGTCTGTTCTGAAGGTAGAGTTGACGAGATTTGTTAATAGATTGGATGCGACAAGTGAGAGAAAAAGACCAATCAAGGGTGATTCCAGGGTTTTTCACTGAGATGGGGAATACTGTGTGAGGAAGAGGCTTTGGAGGGGGAAATCAGAATTTGATTTTTGGATATGTCATGTTTGAGGTAACTGTGAAACATGCACATGAAGAGGTTGACCAGAACTTAGATATATGAGCCTGGAGTTCAGGGGAGAGAACTGGCCTGGAGAATCAATTTGGGAATTATTAGCATATAGATGGTATTTAAAGTTATAAGACTAAATGGGATCCCCTAGGAGGTGAGTGAAGAAAAACCAATGACTAAGATTATGAGAACATGTGAACTTTTAGGAGCTAGAAGGAAAACCATAAGCATGCAGAGTCCTGAAATAAGTGTATCAAGGAAGAGGAATTATAATTTTGACAAATGCAACTGATCCATCAATTAAATTTAGGACTGAGAATTCAATTATGAAGTGAGGGTAAATTGTTTCTTTGATCAGAGCAGTTTTGGTGGGGTGGTGGGAGTAAGAGCATAGTGGGTTCAGAAGGGGGAATTAAAGGTGAGAAATTAAAGACAATGAGTGGAAACAATGTTTTGTAAGTTTCTTTGTAAAGGGCAGCAGAGAGTGGGGTAAGAGCTGGAGGGGAGAGTGGGATCAAGAGGGTTTTTTAAAACATGGGCGATATTGCGGGTGCCTGGGTGGCTCAGTTGGTTAAGCGTCTGCCTTCGGTTCAGGTCATGATCCCGGGGTTCTGGGATCGAGCCCTACATCAGGCTCCCTGCTCAGTGGGGAGTCTGCTTCTCCCTCTCCCACTGCCGCCGCGCCCCCGCCCCCACTCATGTTCTCTCTCTCATTTAATAATTAAATAAAATAAATAAAATAAATAAATAAAATCTTAAAACAACAACAACAAAACAAAACATGGGAGAGTATACAAGTGTGTATATTGATGGAAATGATCAAGTAGAGAGTGAATATTAATAATGCCAGTTGTGGAGGGATTGTAGAAGCTATGTCCTTGAGGAGCCAAGAGGAGATGGAATCCATGTACAAGTGAATAAGGGGGCCACAGCGAGCTTTTCCATAGTAACTGGAGAGAAGGCAGAGTGTATGGGCACAGATGCATGTAGGCTGGTAGAAAGGAGGGGAGAGCTTCTGGAAGCTCTCTTCTGGTTTATTCTATTCTGTCAGTGAAATAGGAAGCAAGGGCATCCTCTGAGAGTGAGATGAGGTAGGAAGTGTTCCAGATTTGAGAGGAGAGGAAAAAGTGTGAAACAATCATTTAGAAGAGTGAGAAAGTAAATGTCTGAGGGAAATGTAATAGTTTTGCTAAACCAAGGGCATATAGGTATGAATTTAAATCGAGCCCAGTCACCACGCTGTTTTTCCAGCCACTCTCAACTGTGCAAGGTGTCACAAAGTAGGCTGAGTGATGTATTTCACCAAGGTTGAGGTTTGGCCATGTGAGTACTATAGACAACAAAAAGAGTGTGGAAATTAAAGAGGTCTGCAGAGGTGTAATTATAATTCTAAATCATGGAGGGGCACCTGGGTGGCTCAGCTGGTTGAGTGTCATGATCTCAGGATCCTGGGATTGAGCCCCACGTTGGGATCTGCACTCAGTGGGGAATCTGCTTGAAGATTCTCTCTGCCCCTCTCCCTCTGCCCCTCCCTCTGCTCTTGCTCATGTGTGTGTGCTCTCTCTCTTTAAAATAAAAATCTTTAAAAAAATATAGATCATGGAAGCTAAGCCAGATGAAGTGTGAAGTGATGACATGAAAGGGTGAGAGACAATGGAAAAATCAAATGGAAATATCATCTGTGGATTGTGGAGTTGTTGGGGTCAAGCTACCAAAGAGGGTGAGGTAGAAAGTTAGGGAGTGCTAGGAAGTTGGAATGTGAGATTTTGGAGGGTGTGTAAGTGATTGGCATGAGTAGGTGGCTGAGACAGGGTTAGAGGACAAGATCTTTGGCATGGAAAGGACCATGATACTGTGAGGTCAAATTGTTAGAAGGATCGTTTGAATGGATATATGAATCGTCAATACTTGTGATAGGGAGTGACCTAGGGATCTGTAGATGACTAAGCAAGGAGAGACAGCAGCTGACATGGCTTGATAACAAGAACTTAAAAGCCGGAGTGTTCTAGGGTAGAGAGAGAATGTTCTGGAAGTGGCTCACCCCATCTGTAGACCTTGTATCGGTGATTCAGTGTGGAAAAAAAATAGATACTACTTGCAGGGAAATCGAGTTCTCAGGGGAAGGTCAAATTTTGGTTAGAGCAAAGATGAAGGGAGCTTAAAGAGATTGAGGATATACTTTCTCACCCTCCTCAAATGCATTTTCTTTTAAGAGATTAACAGTTCATTCTACCACAAACTGTTTTAAGAATGTCGCTGTCCATCATTGCTACATTAACTTCAGATGAAATGTTTGTGAAGTAACCTCTATTTTTCTTATGAAGCACAGATTTTTGGCAATAGAAAGTTTAGTTGAATACCCTAATAAACTGTAATGTAAGACATTGAACCAATTGATCTAGAAAGCTTGTGTAAGAATAAGATTTTTTTTGTAGCTAGTCAGATGTTCTGAGCATAATTATCTGAATAGATAAAGAACAGTATTACTTAAAATAAGACAGAAATAATAGGATCACATCTGAAAAATAGTTGCCTCATCTAAAAGGAAATTTTTTTCTACCAAATGAGGATAAACATTTATAATTACATGGACTGACTTTCAAAGGAGACATCTGAAGAAAGATGACTTCATTTGGATTTTAAACTCCATTTGATCCACATAACAAGATAGACCTCAAGGAAATTATTCTGAGTGAAGAGAGCCAATCTTGTATGATTCCATTTTTATGACATTCTTGAAATAACACAATTATAGAGATTGAGGGTTGGAGATATGGGGGGATGAGTGAGTGGTTATAAAGGAGTAGCAAGAGGAAGTTTTGTGGTTATGAAAGTTTTCTATTTTGATTATGGTGGTAGTTACATAAAGCTACACATGTGATAAAATTGCATAAAGCCATACACACACGCACACACACAAAGGAGTACACGTATAACTGGTGACATCTGAATATGCTCCGTGGAATGTACTACAGATGTCAATTTCCTGGTTTTGCCATTGTATAGTAGGTATGCAAGATGTCAATACTGGGGGAGAAAGAATGAAGGATTCTTGGCACTTTCCTGTATATTTATTTGCAACTTCAGGTGAATCCACAAAAATAAAAAATTTACAAAAGTCCTACTAGTTCTCCAAAGAAACACACACACACACAAACAAAAATATCATAGGAATCAGTGGATGCATAACTTAGAAATGAATAGTGAGTTATGGGAAAAGAATAGCATCTAATTGAAAAGTAACACAAAGACCCTTTTTCTATTTTCATGCCTTCACACGAACAGTTGACTGATATTCCGATTGACTTTTCAACATTTAACAGACTAGAAAATTACTTTTAATACTTTCCACATATTTGTCTTATTAGCTCATCATTATCTAGCTTCCCACCCCCCTATATTCTTGACGTAATTTTTCTTGGAAGTGGGTTCCACAAATTCTGTTGTGTTTATCCAAAGAATAGTTAACACTTCCTTTTAGTAGGCGATGAGAGCGATGTAGTCCATTGTTTTCCTTTTGCCTTGACTCTATGGAAGTTCAGAGCTAATATGTAAGAAATACAAAAAGACTTACATATAAGAACAAAAGGAATTATTTTATACATAAGTAAATACATAAGATAAATATATTCTTTTAAGATTTATTTATTTATTTGAGAGAGAGAGAGGAGAGAAATGGAACAGGGAAGGGGCGGAAGCAAAGGGAGATGGAGAGGGAGAGAATCTCCAGCCGAATCAGCACTGGGTGCAGAGCCTGACATGGGGCCGGACTTGGGGCTCTACCTCACGACCCTGAGATAATGACCCGAGCCAAAACCACCAGTCAAACACTCAACTGACTGAGCCACCCAGGCACTCCATTAGGATAAATATTTTTTAAATGTCATTAGAAGTAAATGAGGAGTACTCTTTCACTTACTCTGACTTTGGTTCTTCTCGGGCCCTCTCTGTTTTAGTTTTTCAGGAATTAACTGTACTTTGTTACTACCTCTCATGCACAAGCAGCCTACCTCTCTGCTCAACCCTCTTTCAACTACCAGAGTACCTCTTTTTTTTTTAAAGATTTTATTCATTTATTTGACAGAGAGAGACACAGCGAGAGAGGGAACACAAGCAGGGGGAGTGGGAGAGGGAGAAGCAGGCTTCCCGCAGAGCAGGGAGCCCGATGCGGGGCTCGATCCCAGGACCCCGGGATCATGACCTGAGCCGAAGGCAGACGCTTAACGACTGAGCCACCCAGGCGCCCCCAGAGTACCTCTTTTTAGAATAATTTCTGTCTGTTTCGTTTCTCTAATCACCTAGAGGAGAAATGAGAAAGATATCTACAGCAAGTCCTAGGAAAGAACCCAGACTTTCTTAAGGCAATATATTATTCTATCTGTTGGCAAGACTACGTACAAGTATTTGATTGATTCTGTTTCTTTAAATTGTTGCACTCATGCCACCCTGCTCAAATTCATGTAGCCAGTTGACAGGGACGCAGGGCTTGGCCCTGCCCCTTTGGTGCCCTTTCATATGTGTCATGCAGTTGGGAGATGAATTGTTTATACACATGCACATTGCTGACATTAGCAAGTTGTGTAATAATTTTTAAATGAAAGGAATAATTATCCTTTGAAATTTAATTGTAGTAAAATACTCCTTGAAAATGTGATGCAGTAATGAGCAGATATATGTACGTATATATTTTTCCTCTATTTGTATATTTAAAAAATATCTCCTTTTAGTAAGCATCACTACATGAAGAGCCTGTTCATTATAAAATGTTTTCTAAGTCCTTGTGGATAGCAGATGATAACAATGATTTACATTTATCTAGTGCTTTTATAGTTTCTCAAATATTTTCATTTGGTATTCATAACAACCATGTGAAATAAGCAGAATTGATTTTGCCATCGTTTTGTGGCTCAGAAAATTGGCCATGGCCAGAACCAGTGGCAATGCTAGAATTAGAACCCAAGTCTTTTGATGTTGAACTTTGTTCTCTTTTCATGAAATCAAAGTGTTTCTCAAGTCAGCAAATGTTACTTAAAGACTTTTGGAGGAACAGGCCGTATCTCTATGCTTGCTGCCACCCCTATATGGAGGACTGGCACATCTTAAGGACAGAACAATGCAAGCCCAAGGTGAATGTGGACCCTGGAAGTGTAGCTAATATCTGGCAATATTGATTATTTATTCTTACTTCCATTTAGGGATCAAGGTATTATTCAAACTATCAAGTATTATTTCATAAATGATTTCATGAAAAAGTGCATCAAGCATTCAGACACCGTACAGGACTATTTAATGATGGTAGGATTGTAGCTTCTGTCTAAGGGATACTAATCTACGTCTGATCATATCTGGTAAATTAGGTGAGAGGCCTTTCCAGAAGCTCCTTTGCACAAGGAACCAGGGGCCTTCCGGGATCTGTCATGGAAGAAAAATGGAGTTGTGCACAATGCATTTGATTAAGTAGAAAAGCCATTGATTTTTGGTTCTAAGAAGGTGGAGGGAAGGGTGATTCTGAAACTGCGTGGTGTCTCTCACTTGGTTTCGTTCCTTGCCCCATCCCCACTATAAATAGATGCATGTGCCCTAGGCTACTGCCTGCCCTGTAGCACTGTTGTACAAACTAGGAAAAGGTACCTCCTTTGGTCAGATGTAGCCCCAGGAGGACGAGGCTCAGCAACTCAGCAAGATAATATAGCCTTTGTGGGAAGAAATAGGCTCCTCATCCTGCAAGGAGATCTAGTCCCTCACCAATAGCTTGGTCGGAAATGCCTGCTCTAACAGTGTCCACTTGACTCTTCATTTGGCACAAATTGTATTCTTTTATACAGTCCCCCATACAGGCCCTATTTGGGGAGGTTATAATAGGAACTAATTTCATTTACACTATAGAATATTGACCATATCAGCAGCAGTGTGTAGGGACCCTTAAATAGAACTTAACAGAAGGGGAGAGTGGCATTGTCTCCTACTTCTAAATAGAAAACTGTGTTGCATTGACAATTAAAGAGACTTCAGTGACTCAGTGGGGGCAAGGGATAGTGGTGCCCAGCAGACATGGCCAAATGCAGCAGATGCACAGTGGCAAATTGTAGGTGTCCAACAGACAGAATGGTGCCCAATAGGTACCTGTGGAAAATAGCAAGTACACAACAGATTTGGTAGTATTTAGTAGATGCCACCAAGCTAAGTTGCATGGTGCTTTGTACTAGGTGCTCAGTAAGACAGTGGTGAAGCTCAGCAGGAAGGACTTGCATGCATATCTGTGAAAAAGTCCTGGGACCTCCAGAAGCACTTGCTGGGGGCAGAGTGATGCAGTACCCTGGGTAGGAGCTTAGAGGTATCGCCTTAACAACGTGGGAATGTAGGGGGGAGGAAACATTAGTGATATCTGGTTTTTGCTATTACTGCCTGCCCATCTGTTCCCACAATCTGCTGAGAAGCCTGGAATAACTCAGGTTACACGAATAAAACATTAGAGATACACTCCTTAATGCAGCTCATCCTTAATATTTTGCTTGAGGTCAAACATTGAAAGAATTTTAGAAAAAATATCTGGCCCAGTTTCATTCCTACAGGAATATTGTATTTTTCTTTTCTGGGAACGAAAATCTGATAGGCTTGGTACTTTTGTACAAGCCATATCCAACTGATCCTATAATTAATTCTTAATATAAGAAGGAATGATCCTCCACACCCCATAAATAACTTTAATAAAAGCAAGCTAGCTGAACAGGTACAAATTGACAAGGAGGTGATGGGGGGGCTCATTGCATAAGTGATGCACGAATAATAGGCTTTAGAATTTAACTGACTGGTCAAATTCAACGAAGAGGAAAATGACTTTTTGGGAGGTGAGAAAATCACTTAGAAAAGTTCTTTTGGTATTTGTTTAGTAATTAATTTTGCAGAGAGATGGCGTGCCTCAGTATAAAGGCGCCGGCCTCGCTACACAGCCATCATCGTCTTCTTCTGTGAAAGAGGTAGGATAACAAGGAATTATAGTCCAAAAATAACCGTGCCTTTGATAGGGCTGGCCTTGTTGGGGTGCAAGCGGGAGACAGCTTCATTCAGCCTCACTACTCTTCTTGAGTCTCTCTGTTGAAGGGCTTCCCTCCTGGATCAAATCCTCTACTTGTGATAGATTTTCCAGCCCCTCTTATGCAATAAAAACATTCCTGTTACTTTCCGTCAGTATATTAAAGCAAAAAGCATATACATCACTCTTCCCAAGAAAAATCCTACTAAATATAGTTTTCTCCATCTCATTACACAAAACATGACTGGTCTAGTTAAATGAACAAGGAAATTGGAAGTTGTGAAAAATGATCCCTTCATTTGTTGACTTTGTCCCCTGTCTGAGGCAATGTGCACTGGACCAGAGGGGTCTTCCTAACAGAGATCATCTCCAGTTATAAATTATTTAATGGTTGTCCTGTTCCAAAATAGCAGTATTAAAAGAGAACCACCAATGCATTTGCTTTACATAATTAGAGCTTGCAAGGTGAGATAATAAGTGTCAGTAATTAAGTAAATTGGGACTGTTTCCTTGGAGGAGGAGGGCTTTGATCCTACTTTTTGAAACGTGCTAATGCCACATCCACTCTCCTCCACTTCAAAGGCTTGGGTCATTGCAATGACATTGTCAGAGAGCTGCCCGCTGCTCTTCCTGAAAGCTCAGCTCGGCTCTGTTGCTGTATACCACGCCGAGTCTCTAGATACCAACTTCAATTTTTCTGTTTTCACATAGGTCATTGTAATGCCTTTATAAGTATTTGTTAAGAGGCCAATCCTTATATCTTCCTTTCCAAAATTATTTTATCCCTGTCAGTATAGTAACATGTATCTTCAGGACGACAGACAACCTGGTGACTCCCTAAATGTGGGTGAGTAAGGTAAAAGCCACAATAGTTCATGCCCTAAAATGTTTTGTTTTTAAAGATTTATTTATTTATTTGTCAGAGAGAGAGAGAGAGAGCACACAGGCAGGGGGAGTGGCAGGCAGAGGGAGAAGCAGGCTCCCCACTGAGTAAGGAGCCTGATGTGGGACTCGATCCCAGGACCCTGGGATCACTACCTGAATCGAAGGCAGGTGCTTAACTGACTGAGCCACCCAGCTGTCCCCATGCCCTAAAATGTTTTATATTCAAATCCAAAGAGAGCTTTTGGGGAGAATTCATCACAAATATTTAAAGAAAAGTTAACCAGAGAAATTGGAGATGGTTGCTGTTATATATATTGCCCTCTAGTCATATTTATATGATATGGTATATTATATTACCTATAAAGCGTATTACCTATAAAGCAAAACTTACAACATAGAGCCATAAGCCGCACATGGTCATCAGAACGGTAGCTTACACTTACAGAGTAATTACTGTGTATGCCAAATGCAGACAAGATCACGGAATCCTCACCATTCCTTGGAAGGTAGTTTTATTCCTGTTTTTATAGAAAAGGAAACAGAAATTCAGCACGATTAAGTAGCTTGCCTGTAATTTCATATCTAAATCTTTCTGGCTTTTTAACCCATAACCTTTTAACACAACAGCCTGCCCAAAGAGCAAAACAAATGCAAATAACTTTCCTTAGTACTTTATAAAACGGTAAGCAAGCCATCATTTATTCAATAAATATTTAATTTATAATTGTGAATTCTACCTCACTCCAGAAAGGATGAGGAAGCTTATCAAAGCAAGTATAGTAAACCGAATAGGCTATCAAAGAAAAAAAAATACTAGGTACAGGGAAAATAAAAGCAAAATAGGTGAATCAAAAGAGATAAAGTTACTATAAAGTGTGTACAAACGCTATACATATTGCAAGCGTGGACCCAAAGAGTTACATAATAAAAGGAATGTTCCTTACCTTTTAGTCACAGTGTTTGCATTGTACTAGTTTCCAGTATTTCAACATGTTCTTTTTTTTTTTTTTAAGATTTTATTTATTTATTTGAGAGAGAGAATGAGAGAGAGCACATGAGAGGGGGGAGGGTCAGAGGGAGAAGCAGACTCCCTGCCGAGCAGGGAGCCCGACGCGGGATTCGATCCCGGGACTCCAGGATCATGACCTGAGCCGAAAGCAGTCGCTTAACCAACTGAGCCACCCAGGCGCCCCTCAACATGTTCTTTTACTTTATAATCAAATATCTAGTCAGCCAACACATGAGTATGGAATTGAGGCTGATTTGCTGCTTTGGTGCACTTACTAATTTCCATCTTTGTTGGTTTGTATTAAATTTATGGAGCCTATGCTTTTTATCAATATCATAAACACTTTGAGTTTTCAGTTTTGAACTCATTTTTATAGAATATGTACAAAATGCAAAAAGTATCCAAATAATTCCAGAAAGACAAAGGTGCAGGCAGTCCACTGCACAAACTCAGACAGTGTTGCTGGCCAAGGGTAAACTTGTTAGTTGGTAGGAAATGACACAGAGAGACAAGTGGAAACAGCCATTTGACGAGTGGTCAAAACCTAAAACCAAACCAAACCAAAACAAACCAAAACAAAAAACCCCCAAACCCCCACCCCATTAATTTAGCATATGAGAAGTGGTTAAAGAATGTCACTGAATAGCATTTAAAACAGTAAGTTGTATAAAAGTTGAACCTCAAAGACTCATACACAGAAACTCTTGTCGCAGAGTCCTGGCTCAGTTGCTGGAAGTGGGGTGCAAATGTGTCCCATAGATCATGGAAGAGAAAAAAAAATCAGTTACAGGCTTTACGGTGTCATGAAATTAGAAAAAACTATTGAGAAAACCTATGTATATGAATCCTTAATCTCTCTCCCTTTAAGAGTTAAGAGGATGCCATTTTGGAAAGATATCGTCAATGGGGGTCATTGTTTCTTGTTTTCTACAACCTCTCTAATAAAGTACAGACATTTGTCACAAAGACAAGATTGACTTCTAAGCCTACCTAAAAGTCTGGAAACAAGTTTGTACTAGGTACAGATTTTTTAAATTTGTATTCAAGCTTAGCATAGTTCAAAAGAGAAATAGCACACATGAGGAGATGATGGTCCCACAATCAAGGAAAGATGGCATGGGATTTTAATTTCAATCCTGGTTACATATAGGTTATTATGAAGGGACTTTTTAAGTGCCAATTTTGTTTCTGAAGTAAGGACACCCACAGTAAGAGAGTCCATTTTATTGTCATTATTACTCTCTTGGGGGTTCTTTATAATTTCTATTCTATTATTATGACCCTTGTCAATTTTGATTTTTTTTTAGTTGGAACAGGGAAAAATTAGAATTTTGGTTGTTTAGAAAACTTCAGCTAATTCTCTTTTTATCTGGGTTTAGCAAACGCAGCAAATAATATGTGTTAAACTCTTAGCCTAAAGCCATGTGAATTTCAAGGGAAATTAAATCTGTTTCTGATTTAGTTATACATTACTCATTGAAATATTATTTGGTAGAAAATGCTTGATGTCCAGAAACCTTATGAGCCATTTTATCATCTTTTTATTTGATGCAGGAAGTTGATTTTCATGGATAGTAAATAAAGTTTATATCTGGAAAGATGAAACCATGAAGTCTATCAATATGGTTATTATAGTTTATCCCACCAGTCTTTCCAAACAGATTGATATGGCTTAAAATAAAAGCACTTTCAATAGGGCAGTTAAAAATAAAGGTAAAAATTGAGGTACATATGGGGTAAAGAAGAGAAAAAAAATCATTATATGGGGAGAATTGTAAAATATATTAAGTTTGTTCTGAGCTTCCTAACTGCCAAGGCAAAAAGCAAATCAAATGGTTTTACGTGAGAGCAGTCTGACACTTTACTTTTATCCCAGATGGTGAACACATCACATTATGAGAGCAAAAGCTACGCAAAGAGACCAACAAACCTGTAACCCCTTGTTTAGCAATAGTTCTCAAAAGACATGAAAACTTGAACCTCCTTGCAAAGTACTTCCTAACAGAAATGGCTTCCTCCCTGTCTTTTGAAATCATGGGAGAAAATTGCTGTTGTTGTGGTGGCGTTTTTTTTTTTTTTAAACCATAAACCACTAAAAAATGAAAACTGGGTAATTTGGTAGTTATGTGGAAATTTTCATTAAATACTGAATTTTTAGATGGATACCCATTCCTTTTAAAACCTAAACTTCCTTGCAATCTTTTTTGCAAGTAAACTGTCTTTTAAAGGTGTTTTTGTTACTGTGTCTTCCTTTTGACATTAGTTCTACTACCATTATGTGATTTCAAAATTAAAAGAAACATTTATTTTGTTTTTAATTACCAATCACAAAAGCAATATACCCCTGCTATGAAAAGTTAGGAATGCCTACATAAAGATAACATGCAAACAAACAAAAATCTCATTATTATATCTGTCTACATAACCATCAATAGCACCTCTTTCTTAACCTTTTGAGTGTGTGTGTATATTTTGTAGCATAAAGTTTTATTGTGTTTTATTTGCTAAAACTGATAGAACTTGAACTTGGAATATTGAGACAAAAATCAGCTGCAGAGATGCACAAATTTTACTGGATTAAGTACTAGTAGGTTTTATTTGCCATGTGATGTTCAGGGGTTACAATTTAAGGAATTTGACAGATATTCTGCACTCATATATTGGCAAGGGAAAATACAGCAGTAATTTGGGTTACTTGTCAATGGAGAAGAAACCCTTTTTGGAATTAAAGACATGAAATCATTGGGTTAACCTATTCTGAGTTTTTTTCTCAGCTTTCTCTGGTCTTCCCTGGTCTTTGTGTCCCCAGCTTTCCCCTTCCCTTTGTGCTCCTCATTCCCTCTTCCCTGCTTTAGATTCCTCTATAGCATTATAGCCTTCTAACTTCCTATATTATTTATTTACATATTTGGTTAATTTTCCCACCAACAGAATGTAAATCCATGAGGACTGCTGTATTTTTTATGTTTTGTTCATTGATGTGCCTAGATAGAACAGGGCCCAAATGAACAATTTTAAAATGTGGTCAGTTCAGTATTGACCTTATAATATTTGACATTGAAATGGACTGATTTGATGAAGAAAACTCCCTAGACTCTCAGGAGCAGCAAATTCATGGCATGCATGCCTCTACTTATCCAGCCTATTTTACGGAAGACTTCACAACAATTATTATTTTTTTTTTAATAATTTTTTTAAAGATTTTATTTATTTATTTTTGAGAGAGAGAGAGCATGACGGGGGTGGTGGTGGTGGTGGTGGTAGAAGGGGCAGAGGGAGAAGCAGATTCCCTGCTTAGCAGGGAGCCCGGATGCAGGACTCCATCCCAGGACCTGAGCCGAAGGCAGATGTTTAAACAGTTGAGCCACCCAGGCGCCCACAGCAATTCTTTTAATGCTAATCAGTCACAGCATTCTTTCCTATTGAACTTGGGCACAGCTACATAATCTTGGTTAAAAAAAGTGTTCCAGACAAACACTACCAATCAAAAAGAGTTTGCGCCCGTTTGCTCTCTGGTTCTAGAAGGTGGTTATATACTTCAGGGTTATCTTATCTATAATTGTAGGAATTTTCATTTATTAATACATTCTTATGTTCATTAATTCATTAATACATTTACTAAACTTTTAATGAATTGAGTACCTATTGAGTTTTGTTAATCAACTAAACATTCAGGATACAAATGTCAATAGGACATGTTTTTTACCTTCAAGGTTAAGGGAATGGAAGACATGAGAGGTAGTTTTATTCATCTATTTATTCGTACTTTTAAAAATACTTAGTGCCAACCATGTGTCAGGCACTGTTTTACACTCTGGGGATACGGGTATGTTGCAATGCAGACAAATAATTTTGCTGTATTATACACACCCTAATAGATACCGGGTGCTATAGGGCTACACATTGGTAGGTATTTGCGGGTGGATGAAATGAGGAAAGGTCAATGGAAGAGCTGTTAAGTGAGCAAAGTCTTAGATGACGTAAAATAATTTTTCTAAATAGGAACTTTCATAACAGTTTTAAGAGGTGATAATTATAATAATAACCACCATTTCATTTTTATATATTTTATAATAAATAGCTCTTACATAGTCACTATATGTTGCCTCATTTAATTCACACAGCAGGGCTTCCTAAGTATTCTATTTTATGTACTATATAATCAAAGTTACTCATCTAGGATGTGACAGAAAGGATTGAAACCTAAGTCTGAGCTCTTACGCACTGTACCATTCAGCATGATTGTGAGGAAGAGTAATTAAGAAGAAATACCAGGAGACAAAACTGATAAAGTTCCTAAAAGGTCTTGTGTGTCTTGATAATCTTGGAATTTTATCCTCTAGGCAATAGGAAGTTATTAAAGATTTAACCCAATACTTGATATAAACCCAGGGGATAGTACTAAAGAAACCAAGAAGAGAAATATTCAAGTGCTTGCCACGTGCCAAATAAATCACATTCTTAATTTATTTTAATTCACAAAATCCTTTTAAAAGACATTTTGGGGCGCCTGGGTGGCCCAGGCGGTTGGGCCTTTGCCTTAGGCTCAGGTCATGATCCCAGGGTCCTGGGGTTGGAGCCTGCTTCTCCCTCTCCGTCTGCCTCTGCCCCGGCTCCTGCTTTCTGGCTCACTCTCTCATAAATAAATAAAGTCTTAAAAAAAAAAAAAGAAAGTTCTCGTCCTAAGAAAAACAGTTTGTAACTATGTGAAGTAAAGGATATTAAGTAAACTTAGTGTGCTAATTATTTAACAATATATACAAATACCAAATCATGTTGTACACTTGAAACTAATACAATGTTATGTCAGTTATACTTCTTTAAAAAAATTTTTTTTATTAACATATGATGTATTATTTGTTTCAGGGGTACAGGTCTGTGATTCATCAGTCTTACACAATTCACAGTGCTTACCACACCATATACCCTCCCCAGTGTCCATCACCCAGCCACCCCATCCCTCCCATCCCCCACCACCCTAGCAACCCTCAGTTTGTTTCCTGAGATTAAGTCTCTTATGGTTTGTCTCCCTCTCAGGTTTCATCTTGTTTCATTTTTCCCTCCCTTCCCCTATGATCCACTGTCTTGTTTCTCAAATTCCACGTATCAGTGAGATCATATGATACTTGTCTTTCTCTGATTGACTAATTTCACTTAGCATAATACCCTCTAGTTCCATCCACGTCATTGCAACTCACAAGATTTCTTTTTTTTTTTGATGGCTGCATAATATTCCATTGTATATATACACACCACATCTTCTTTATCCATTCATATGTCGATGGACATCTGGGCTCTTTGCATAGTTTGGCTATTGTGGACATTGCTACTGTAAACATTGGGGTGCACATACCCCTTCGGATCACTACATTTGTATCTTTGGGGTAAATACCCAGTGGTGTAATTGCTGCGTTGTAGGGTAGCTCTATTTTCAACTTTTTGAGGAACCTCCATACTGTCAATTATATTTCAATAAAAAATAAATAAAAAAAAAGACATTTTGTGGAAGACAAACTTGAGACTTGCTAAGGTTAAGTAATTGCCCCATGGTCACACAGCTATTGCTGCTTTAGAAGTAGTCATGGTAGGGTTCACACCTAAGCCTTGACTCTAAAGCACCTGTCCTTTATGGCATGCTTGAATTCTTCCTAAGAACATCTAACTGATGAGGGTGAAAAGTAAGCAGGGGTAAGTCCATGTTTGCTCTTTGGAATTTCTGCTGCTGAAGTATAGTTCAAATGAACCTCATCAGTTGTCATCAAAGGATTACCGTTAAGTACATTTTTATACAAGTTATGGGTGAAGTCTTTAATATATATTTTTTAAGTCTAAAAATATTTTCCCCAAATATGTTTTGCTTTTCACTTTTAAATTCACTTTATTTTATTGTACCACCAGGCATTATTGATTATTGACTACTGCTCTAATAGCGTTATACTTATTGTCACCTTACACGATGAATATTATGAGAGGAGTTGATTTTCTCCTTCACGGGTTGGAGGAAGACAATAGGAAAGGATAATCTTTGTCTTTTTGAGGATAGAAAGAAAAGCCCAACTTATCTGCTACCGGAATTTCTCTTTGCCACCTATGTGATTACTGACAAAGGAATTTAGTGCTGTTGTTTTTTAAAAGTTCAAGAAGATGAGGAGTATTTCTACTATTTTTTTGAGTAGTTCTGGGCAACCTCAAGATCTATCCCTGAAAAGTCTGAGCTTTGTCACTTCTCAGCAAGTCCATCTCTATGTGCCCAGGGCTTACTCATCACACTGTAAAATTGAGATCGTTGCCTGAATTACTCTATCATTTTGTTCTTCTTTAGTTTCAGTTATCTTGGTAATTTAGAGGAGCATAACTCTTTAGTCTGGACTCCAGATACTTGCTGTTTAATCTCCTCTTTTCTTTTAGGGTATAGCATGGTTTGCTAAATAAATCTATAGATTAATTGTCTTCACTGGACTTAGAATTTTAAGGAAGATATTCTTTCTCCATTCTATTAAGTTCTATTTGCCAGTATGCAAAGAGACACGTAAATATAGTTAGAAAAAGATATACTAAATGTTCTTTTTAATATAATGTTTCTTGAGAAATATTACCATGAAGTCTAAAACATCAATTTTTATTTCCCCGATTTAATAATAATTGTTTATTTTATTCATAGAGGAGAATAAATTAAGTTCCTGTGCATTAAGTTTCAAATACACTTTGAAGCCCAAAATGTATATTACATTTTTTCAGGAAGGTAACTTGAAGGTAGTTAAAAAAACAAACTTGAATATATTTGCTTATGCAGCGTGGGCTTTCGAAAGTTATTTTTAAAGACTGAGGAATTAAGCACCTGTCGTTTTTGCCAGCTGGTGTAGATGTTAAAAATTACTGTCACTCTTCCTCCCGCTACTCTATTTTGCATCTGCTACTACTTGAGTTACGGGCATTTCACACATGGTAATTTAATAAGGTTAAGTCCCATGATAGTGTACAAGATGTTATTCCACTGGGAGTTAAAGCAGTTTTATAAGGTCTTGAGGGAAAAACATTAAAGCTAAACCTTGAGACTAAAAAGTACCTTGTAGGCATCACATTTTTCTAACTGAATAATGTTAAAGAAGTGTAGATGATGGGAAATTTAGCTATGTATTCCAAAACAAAAATGAGCCTTTTATGATTGGACTATTTATACCAGTCAACTTCTCTACACAGTGACATTCATTATTTTTAAAAAAAAACATTTTTTTATCGCCTGATGTGACAACAAATATAAATATATACTGAAACCTAATGCTGTTCAATATGGTATTCATGAGCCACATTTAGCTACTGAAATCAATTAAAAATTTAATTTCAAGTGCTCAGCAGCTACATGTGGCTAGTTGTTACCAAATAGGACAATGTACATATTTATACATTGCTGTTTTTACTGCAAGTTCTTTTTTTTTTTTTTTTTTATTTGAGAGAGAGAATGAGAGACAGAGAGCACGAGAGGGAAGAGGGTCAGAGGGAGAAGCAGACCCCCCGCTGAGCAGGGAGCCCGATGCGGGACTTGATCCCGGGACTCCAGGATCATGACCTGAGACGAAGGCAGTCGCTTAACCAACTGAGCCACCCAGGCGCCCATTTACTGCAAGTTCTATTGGACAGTGCCGTGTGAA
The DNA here is from genome assembly GCF_029215605.1 of Mirounga angustirostris. NCBI lineage: Eukaryota > Metazoa > Chordata > Mammalia > Carnivora > Phocidae > Mirounga > Mirounga angustirostris. Next base: position 169,519,493 of record NW_026991711.1, read on the forward strand.
ATTTCAAATTCCTGATCTTAGGCAAACATGGCCTTAAGGATCTTAAGGCCATGGTGAATTTTCCTTAAAAGAGGGATTGTGATGTCTCGACATCATCTTGGCTACAAAAGCATATGTCAAAGTTGAAGCTGTTGGCTACTGGAATCTGAGTGACCTTTGCTAAAGATGGAAGGAGCACATTGACCTGAAGTGCCCAACATCAGGAAGAAGTTTCAGCTTCCAAAAATGGATAGGCAGGCAGGTACTTTTCAGAGATTTTATAATCCTATATGTTACGGATATCTTTTTAGAGAGTGGGAGAACTATTTATCACTTTCTCTCTTCTGCATAGATGACTATTAACTTGCAAATTCTGCCTCTGTTCTAAAGAAAAAGTGATACGTGATAGCATTATGAGATGGCAAAGTAAGTTTACACTCAACTTTTCTATCCATTGGTATTATCATTTAGGACATGTGTTAAGAGATTGAACCAAAATTCGGGGATGTGGACATGCAAAATAGCAGGGATCATAGCAGGAGAGAGAATATTAACGCACAGGATCTTGAGTTCCTGAGTAACAATCTTATCTGCAGAGGTGTTGTTTTTTTTTTTTTTTTTTTTTTTAAAGGAACCGCCGAAAGGTCACTTTAAATTTTAACCTTGAGGACATTCACTGAGAAGGAGCGATAGCTTATTAGGCCTTTTTCTTATGAATAGGCCAGACTGTCATTAGAAATGATAGGTCAAGCCACATATATGATGATTTACACAAAACTGAGAAAATCTGCTTTAACCTTAAATTACCTGGATAGGTTATATGAAGGTGTCTCTGATCCTATCTGAATTTCCTCAGTTCTCTCACTTTTTCAGTAACATGATGATGATGATGATGATTCAGTATGTTATTGCTATGTAGACTGCAGTGACTTATTCTTTAAAATTTTACAATTCATCCATATTCTGTACAGTAACAAATAATTGAAAATTTAAAAATTACTTTCCCTAAGCAAGAAGATAAAAAACACAATGCAACTGGAACATTCCAGACTGACCAAAATTATTTATTGATTTAGTATTTTAAGGATGTTCATTGACCCCTGGTGGAAAATGAAGAGTGGTACTTGAATTTGAGGTTGTCAGTATTTTATCCTTTTCGTCTAGAGCAGGAGACACTTGATTTGTGTGGTATGAATACAATTCAGAGAGGAACGTGAAGTATATAAAAGTTCAGGGAGTCCTTCAGTCTAGAACGGTCCATGTTGTTTTGTTGTCTGAATGATGGTAAGCAGGTCTGGACAGTAAGTCATGGGTGTTATTGCAAGAAGTTTCCAGCCAGTCTTCATAAACAATCCTTGATTTGGAAAGGAAAAGGGAAACTGAGTTAAATGTTGATTGCATCTTTTCAGAAAGAAAGCTGGGGAGGAAATAATGTGGAATAAAGCATAGAATGAACAGCACTTCGAAAGTAAGCCATTTCCTACTTGTAATAATCTAGTTGCAAGTGCTTAACTTTGAACTATGATAACCTGGTTTTCTAGAGCAGTAATTGTTAAAAACTGTATCAATTAGTCAAAGAACTTAGGCTCATACTTTTATTAGTGTGATGTTCCAGCTAAATTCATTAACTAGTCCCTGGCTTGTTGAATCTCCACTGCATAATTACAGTACAATCAAAGCTAAGGTTTACAGAGGGCAGCAAACATCTCAGAAATTTTTGCTTCTACACTTATACAAAATGCTCTATTTCCTTTTTTTTTTTTTTTTTTAAAGATTTTATTTATTTATTTGAGAGAGAGAATGAGATAGAGAGAGTATGAGAGGGGGGAGGGCCAGAGGGAGAAGCAGACTCCCTGCCGAGCAGGGAGCCCGATGCGGGACTCGATCCCGGGACTCCAGGATCATGACCTGAGCCGAAGGCAGTTGCTTAACCAACTGAGCCACCCAGGCGCCCCCTTTTTTTTTTTTTTTAAAGATTTTATTTATTTTTTGAGAGACACCAAGAGAGAGATAGAGAGAGTGCACAGGCAGGGGGAGCAGCAGGCTCCTTGCTGAGTATGGAGCCCGATGAGGGGCTCGATCCCAGGACCCTGGGATCATGACCTGAGCTGAAGGCAGACGCTTAACAACTGAGCCACTCAGGCGCCCCCCCAAAATGGTCTATTTCCAAGTAACCCACTTCAGGAGTTGAGATGGGTTGAAAAGAGTTGATATTTTCTGGTTAATATAAATAAATCTTAACTAAGAACTAATACTAATTATGTTTACAGCACATAAAGTGAAGCTGTTGAATTTTCTAAAAACACAATATCAAGAAAGCCTTATATAATAAAAAGCAAAATATTTACCTTGAGAGCTCCATTTAATTGGACATGATATGTTTGACAAAAGCTGTGGGCATAATATAGACAGTTTAAGTTAGAAGACCATCAAGTTTAATGAAAGAGAGATTTAGCAAGTAAGTTCAATCTTAATTTTTCTCAGCGATAATAGGAGCATTTATTGTTTTAAGCTCGGTGCAGTCCACAATTCTTCATCCTGGATTCATGGCTTTTCTCCTGACTTTGTAAATTTCATTTTTTTGGGAAGAAGTGGTACATTCACATGGTTAAAAGTTTTCTTTAGAGTATAAAAGAGCTTATAACAAAAACAGACTGTTCCTCACCACTGTCTCCCATCTACCTAGTTTCTCTTTACAGAAAAGTTGGTGGAGCTATTATACATGTATAAGAAAATACAAATATCTGTTTCTAAAACTCTCCCCAATGGTGGCATACTCTACACACTCTTTTGCATTTGCTTTTCTCACTGAATGACCGTAAACAAGAGTATCATTATTTTGGGGGCACTGTAGGGAATTTCATTCTGTAGATATACCAGAATCTCGTTGATACATCCTATATTGGTGGACATTAAGTTGTTCAAATATTTACCAACAACACGGTAATGAATAACCACGTATCACTCATTTCACTTGAGTGCAAGTATATCTAAAAACCACATCCCATGATGTAGATTTGCTAGGATTATTAATACTACCTCACTGTATCGGGGTTTTATTGATTGACATTCCCAACAGGAATGCATGAGATTACCTGTTTTCACACACTCTCCTCAACCCAAAGTGTTGTCTTTTAATCTTTGGCAATCATCTTATTGAAAAATGGTATCTCCATGTAGGGTTAATCTGCGTTTCTTTTATTAGTAGTGAAGTTTAGCATATTATATTGATAGATAGTTTTTATTTCTTTTTCTGTGAATTGTTTATGTACTTGTTAATTTTTCTATTGGGTTGTAGTCTTTTTATTAATTTGCAGTAGTTTTTGTTTTAATTAGGAAAATGAGCTTTTGCTGATACTGATTACTTTTTTTATGGTTTGCTATTTGTCTTTTGACTTTGCTTCTGGTGGCTTTTGCCATATGGAGTTTAAAAAAAATTATGTGGTTGCATTTATCAAAACTTGTAATGCCTTCTGGGTTTTTATCAGCATTAGAAACACCTTCCCACTCTCAAAGTTATAAAATAATTTGTCCATGGCTTTTATGCTTTCAGCTCTTACATTTAAATTTTTGAACCGTTTGAAATTTATTCTGGTATGAGATCCAGATATGACTTTATTTTCTAGATGACTCTTCACTTGTCCAAACAATATTTATTAAATGATTCTTCTTTTATGTAATGTATTTATGGCAATAACCAAATGTAAAACGTTTATGGGAAAAAAGTAAAGTTTAATCAAGATTGTCAGTGACGATGTGCTTGGCTGACTGCTTTCCTTTTCTTCTGTCCTCTCCTCTCCTCTTCTTTCCCCCTCCCTCCTTTCCTTCCCTCTCTTCTCTCTGCTTTTCTTACTTTTTCCCCAGTCATTAGACTTCATAAGTCTACATTTACATCAAAGCTATCAGCATAGCTTTGTTGAAAAGTGGCCAGGTTAGTCTTTTTGGGAGGATAGGTAAGTTTCTCAATTTTACTGGAAATTTTAAAATTTACAGATTATATCATGTAATTTTATTTTGCATCTTTATTTTGTGGGGTGTGTTGTTTTTCAGACCCCGTAGGTGAAGCTGCTGTAAATTGGTAGCAGGACATAGATAGTTGGCCATGAGATGACTTTGATTTAAGCAAAAACACCAGACAAGAAGAAGAATGAAATTTTAGCGCCAGCCCTTCCATTTATGATGTGATCTTCATGCAGTAACTAGACCTCTTTGGCCCTCAGCTTCATCATTTTCATAATTGCTTGCTGTAAAGGATTTTGAGATCTCTCCAACTTTCATATTCTATTACACTTCATTCTGACACAAACCCTGTCTATCTTACAGAGATTTTATACAGATCTAGAAAGAAAAAAATACACGTGAAAACACATTGTAAGCTGTATCACAATGCATAGGCATGTCAAAGCCCACTGGAATAAAAATCTTAGGTATACAGTCAGACTCTTAGAGTTATTGTATAATTGATTGATAATAATAAAAAAAAACCATGAGTATGTTCAATGAGAGAAGCAAAGACAAAAAAGTCATTTTAAGCTCACAAGGAGTCCATCAACAATGCAATCCATTAAGAGTTGCTGTGAGCACCAAGCACATGAGATGGTACCTTCATAGTTGATGCAGCCATTGGAGTCTTCCTGACCCGCCATCAGGGCTTCCACTTCCTCCTCTTTCATTTTTTCACCTGATGAAACAAAAACTCTTTGCTCAGAAAGAAGGCCAGGGGATATTTTCTAAATTCCATCATAAGTGATCAGTTTTGGGTTTCTGGAGACTATGATTAAGCTCTTGGAGGACAGAAATCAAGCCCATCCTGTTCCTCTGGTACTTAGTACATTGTCAATGAAATGTTTTTAAGTGAATGAATTAAATACATATTATCTCTGATCATCAAAACTCTATCCTGTAAGAACTACAATGTTTTACTTTACTTATTTATTACTAGTAACTGAAGTTACCATTTCCCCCAGACACACTCGTTGACACTGAGGCCAGTGGAAATGGTCATTAATTTTTGACTGTTCTTTTTCATCTTTTAGCTTTACCCCCTACCTGTTTTGTTAGAACTTGATCCCCCTAATCATGCTCCTTCCTATATATTCTGTCCTATTAAATCCATTGAAATAAATTTTCCTTACCCAATGTGGCTAAAACATGGCGGAGTTCAGCACCCATGACTGTGCCATTGCCCTCCTTGTCAAAGACACGCAGACCCTCAACAAAGTCTTCATAAGTGCCCTGGTCCTTGTTGTTGGAAATAGCTTGCATCATGGGCAGAAATTGTTCAAACTCAATTTTCTTGGCATTCATCTCTGGAAGAAATTGCAATTGAGAGAGTTATTAGCTACCATAAAATGTCATTTCTAAATCACAAATTAAACTTGAGAGTTCATTCCAGAAGATCTAAAATATCTTCATATAGCTTAAATTTCAGTTGGTAAATTGCTGATGACAAAAAATTGGTAATAGATAATAACATGAGCTCTGGAGTCCTCGTGCTTAAGCTTTTATCCCCAATCCACCATTTACAACTATGTGATCATGGGCAACTTTCTTCATCCTTTTGTACCTCAACTTTTTCACCTGTAAAATAGAGATTCCTCATAGTGTTAGTGTGAGCACTAAATGAGATAATACCTGCAAAATATATTATAATACCTGGGATAAACTGAGTGCTGAATAATTGTTAGCTACTTTTTATTAGTATGGTCAATTTAATATTTTCTATAAATACCAGAGAAGCAATGCAAAAAATATACTGATACAACAAACCCATTAGCATATAAATACAGTAAAACTTAACTTAAAATATATGCCTCCTTTGTCCTGAGCTTTTGTAGAGCTTTCAGTTTCCTTAAATTTTAAGTAACTTTAAAAAGAAGCCTATGAGGAGAGTGTGTATGTCAAATTCCTTGTGATCTCCTGACTTCTTTGCAGTTTAGAGGTCTGGGGATGGTAAGGTTTTCTTCAGTATGGTAAGGTAAATTGCATTCACAACAAAAGTATCAAAGAGACTATCCAGATGGATGTGAATGGATAAAGTTAAGTAACCCTAAAATTAAAATTCCCTTTTACTAGTCTTTCCTCATAGAATAAAAATGGAATAATATTAAAAAGATCAAACTTGAACACTGAATAAATGAATATTTACCTAATAATTCTAAAGAAGATGGATGTTTTGGTAAGTTAGAAAGTGACATCTACAGAATAAGATCTAGCTGTTGTTCTCTCACTTTATCTCATGCTCTCAGCTACCTTTTGCATGATTTACCTGGACATTTTCCTCTAAAGAAAATGAAGTTTGAGAAAAATTCCAGGAGACTGATTTAGAGGTAGAATCAAGCCCATCCTGTTCCTCTGGTACTTAGTACATTGTCAATGAAATGTTTTTAAGTGAATGAATTAAATACATATTATCTCTGATCATCAAAACTCTATCCTGTAAGAACTACGATGTTTTACTTGAAACAAGTAACAAGGTTTGCTTGAAATCAAATCCACTCCTTCCCACTTTGGTAACAAAGGAGAATAGTCTTTTCAGTTATCAAGAGAAAAATTAGATTATTTGCTTTTTGCTTTCCCCTCTTTTTTTCCCCTCATGGCAAAGATAAACATCCCAAATATCTACTTGAAAAAATTTCAGTGTTGTCTCATGTCTTTTGTTCAGGGTGGTATTCTCCAATAGACTATTACCCTTTGCCATGAACCATTGGGATCAGAAAAATTTTTTCTTGTTCCAGACTAATAACTGGATTACTGTATCGAGCAAGTGACTTCTACGATGGTGCCACTTACATACTCAGTCTTTTGTCGCAGGATTTGCTTGAGGGGTTTATAGGTTTGGGCTTAGATTTTTAGGTCTTCTTGTAGTTCTTTGGAAATAGAAAATACTCTTATTACAGTGACATTCTGTCGATTCTTAATTAGGAGAGCTGAGTTAATTTTAAGATGGTCACAGACTGAGCACTGGGCAAAGTCAGCAGGTATTTTCAACCTCCTGAGAGCATTGAGATTTTATTTCCACAGCTTTTGTCAGTGAGTTGCTACTGAGTTGCTTACAAAGTATATTGTGTTTTAGCCATATTTAACATTTTTGTCAAAATGTGTTTTTGCCTTTGAAGTTTTGAGAAAAATGTGCAGATTTGGATATTATTTCATTCATTAGCCTTTAAATTATGAACCTTAGGTAGGATGATGATGATGACAATGTTAGCTTTAGGTATTATTTCATTAGCATGAAATTTTATCATGCTTACAAATTCTCAAAGGAAGGTTAACTTATTTTATGAGGAAAAAACTGAGATTCTAGACAGCCAAGAGGCACACTTACCATCAAGAGCAAATTAAACTCTATTCTTTTTTTTTTTTTTAAGATTTTATTTATTTATTCATGAGAGACAGAGAGAGAGAGAGAGGCAGAGGGAGAAGCAGGGAGCCCGAGGTGGGACTCGATCCCAGGACCCTGGGATCATGACCTGAGCCGAAGGCAGACGCTTAACCATCTGAGCCACCCAGCCGCCCTAAACTCTATTCTGTGGATCTTATTTCTCAATAAATTTCTCTTTCTCTTACATACATGCATGCGTGCTCTCTCTCTGTCTCTCTCTTTCATGTGCGTGTGCGAGCTTGCTTCCCAGCTGCTTGGTTACCTTCATTGCTGGGGTTTCCCAGCACCTTCTTGACTTCCGCATTGGTGGGATTTGTGCCCAGAGCTCGAAGGAGATCACCGACCTGGCTTAAGGTGATCTTAGATTCACCCGTTCTATCAAACAGGAGGAACGCCTCCTTGAATTCTGCAAGAAGCAAGAAGCATTAGGGTGCTTTTTTTCTCCTTCAGAACTATAAATTACCCCTAACTTCATCAAGGATCCAGTTCACTCTCTCCTCTGTTTTTCAACTTTTGTAACCACTTACAAATCTCCAATCTACCATCAAGAATCCAGTTCACACTCTCCTCTGTTTCTCAACTTTTGTGACCACTTAAGTTATCCTTGGACTCTCCCTTTTCCAGGCTCAAACTGCCACTGGCAATCCTTTTTGACATTTCTTTTTTGGACTGCTTTAAAACAGCACTTCCAACTTCGAATCATATATTATTATTAATCAGATATGGAAATTGAAGCTCCTTGTCATATTTATTCATATTTCCTTCATCTGCCTGGGAAGCAGGACTGGGTTAAGAAATTCTGAGGTCTTGAGAAATCTTAAGAACTCCTCATAATTAAGAAAGTTAATAAAATTTCAAGAAAACAAATTTTCAATCAGGGATGTGTTACATGAGGTTAATCCAGATTTCTCAAATTATTTAGAAAAACCTCCTCTTGGAGCACAAATTTCCTAGACTCTCCCCTTGACTAGTTATCTTCAGGAGCAACTTCGTTTTTCAGGAAAAAAAATTAGAAAGGTGAAACAAACCTTTAAGGTCTAGAGTGTCATTTAACCAGTGTATGACTTTAAATGGCTCCTAGTATAATCAGTTTGGAAGGAGAAATATTTGTTTGGATCTCTCACTATGATAATCTTTTTAAACTTACTCTCCTTCAGATGATACGTATGACAACATGTTGCTATATTAGCTTTAGAATTTAAGTATACATTTTTAATTAAAATTTTGTGTAGATAATTGTAAGTTCACAGGTAATTTTAAGAAAAAATACAGAGAGATCTCTTAAATACTCTGTCTAGTTTACCCCAGTAGTAACATTTTGCAAAGTTATAGTATACTATCACAACCAGAATGTTCACATTGGTAGACTCCACCAATTTTATTCAGATTTTTCTAGGTCAATTTGTACTTACATGTGTGTACATGTAAGTACATATTTTTAAAGTGTTGTCTATTTTTATCACAATCACTCTATTGCTAACTTTCCCTAAATTTTGTCATTCTCTGTTGGTGGAGCTATTTTGGCCTTTCAGAATTAAGAAGTGTATATCAAAAAAACAGAAAAGGGTAGTACTATGGATTAAGGGGCCAGAAATGACATTTTAACTGAAACTTCTAACCATAATATAATTAAATTTTCTGGGGAACCCAAAAGTACTGATGGCAACTTGTTGGAGTTAATCCTAGCAACACTCAAAAAACCATTTGTGAAGGAACTGGTAGAGCTGAAAGAAGTGTATTTGGGCCATTAGTGACCTCAGATCAAAAGATGCCATCTAGATAGATTACTCAGCAAAGTACCCTCTTTTATCAGCCGTCCATCCCCTGATCTAAGGTTGCACCAGACATTATATTCACAATCAACTATAGATCGTGTCGCCATTGTTTGCTAAAATTTCCCCTTCAGATTCTGTGCAATTTGACTGTAACAGATCATTCCCCTAAACTAAAAAGCATGCTATAGGCACAGTGGGGTCATTAGTCAAATATTATTTTTTGTCTTTCTAAGGGACATGTGAAACTGAACTATTCTTGTTATTGGCTCCAGGCTTTCATGCAGATTGCTCAGGGGGCTCACTATTACCCTGGTCCCATGCTGATATAGAGATAGGATTTTATGGGCTGTAATAGAATCTCTCTGGCATTAACCCTTTGTTGATTTAAACACCTAGGACAGAAAGATACTGCTCTTCCTATCTCAGATTTTTAAGATTTATTCTCTTGAGTCTAGAATAATGGATTAGCAAACTACTGCCTACAGGCTGGGCACCTCTTTTTGTAAAATAAAGCAGGATTGGAATACAGCCAATAATACATTTATGTATTGTTTATGACTGTTTTTAAACCTCAGCGATGGAGTTGAGTTGTTTTCACAGAGACTGTACTCCCAATAAACCCTAACATATTGACAATTTGGCCCTTTACGAAAAAAAATTGACAGCCCCTGGGCTAGACCAACACTGTTCTAGACCTTTTTATGACAATCAAAATGTTCTATTTTTGGGCTGCCCAAAAAACCACCTGTGGCCCCTGAGTGCTGAAATATGACTAGTGCAACTAAGAAAATAGATTTTTAAATGTATTTATTTTAATTAATTAAAATTTAAGTTTAAATAGCCACATGTGGCCAAGTGGCAACTCTACTGGACAGCACAGGACGTAGACCTTTAGAATGTGAATAATTTTGTTTTTTTTTTTCTTCTTCTTTCCTTGCAACCTGTGATACCTTCAAATAGAGCAGCCATGACCAAAACTCTTTAATCACTGAACAAGGAAGGAAACGAAGGAAGTTTTCATTCATTTTTGAAAGCATTGTTTCCATTTAAATTTCAAATGCTTCCATTTTTTTTCCTGGCAAGAGAAAACCAGTCCACCACACCAACATTTCCTGAACCTCTATACCTAAAACCTAGTTCATGTATGTAGTTATAGGTTTAATGGTCAACAGTAAGTCCTTCTGTCCCTGCAGGGGTTTTTAAGTCTTCTGTTGCTTTGTCCCACCAGAGTCTGGTCAAAATGACACTGTAAATGAGATTTTTAAGAGGACTGGGTTGCAGTAGCTGATAATGTAGCAGCATCACTAGTTAAAAATGCATTAAGAGTCAAACAAATTAGAGTTACCACTGTTTTCAATAATAAAAACAACCAGTCCTTTGTAGTATAATTTCAAATGCTCTTGAGTTCTGAGCCATCAAATCACCTAATCTCTTGTCATGAGACCATCAGCCATGATGTAGATACATGTAAGTTTCTACTACAGCAAATATGCTTCTTTTTTTCTTAATTGATGTCCAAACATGAATATTTTAGATATTGAAACAGACTGAAAATGTGGAATTTTTTAGGTAGAGAACCGAGTATTTGCATAGGTACTTATTAAACACCTATAATTATAATTATTTATATATTACATATCATAACATATATACATACTAATTTTTATGACCAATATCCTAATTTATATGCTATCATTCAACAAATTTTTTCTTCCTCTCCCTTCTATAGATGTACTTCTGTATCCATTTCGTTGAACTTGGGCCACTTTCACTCCATAAAGCATTCTCCCCTGTACTTCTAGAGAACAAACACGTCTTGTGGGGCATGGGATCTCTTGGATCCAAAGGCCCAAAGGAGAAAAAGTGGAAGTGTTAGGGAAACTGCTCAGATTCTCTTGAATCTGAAGAGTTTGAAGTCTTCTGGTTAGTAACTGTTTTTATGAATTTTTTAATTAAACTAATACCAGATTTTGATCCTGTTACTAATAGTTTGGGTCCTTGAGCAAGTCCTATCAGCTCTTTGAGAGACTGTCTTGTATTTCTGAAGACAGACCAGGAGATGTCTAATGTTCCTTGCAGTTATATGATAAATTACTCCTCCTTCTTTGTCTCTGAATTTACTTTTATTCTATATCCACTTCACCTGCTTCTCTCAACTCATGCCCATTGAAATTATGTAGGTCTGGTAATTGGGCAGTTTCACAGTTCTAGATTGAACAATTCAGACCTGCCAATCTCTCTTTAGGGATTTGATGAACAGATTAGCCATTCAAAATCTCCAGCCTTTTTTGGGGTAATATATATGGTATTGGCTACTGTATCAAAATGGTTTTATGTAGAAAGCAGTGAATATAAGGACGTATTTTATGGTATCTGTCTTGTTTGCTTAAACCTTTGATTACTGATTATAAGCAGGGGGTTCACGTTGAGAAAACTTATAGAGTGATTGAGAGCATTTATATTTAGAGTGGCAACACCAGTGGGGATGATTGGGAAGAGCTAATCTCATCCCGAGGGAGTTGGTTTTCTCACATGCTGCCTTTATGAGTGTGCACATATTAACAACTGTATCTTTTAAACTTACCATCCTGCTGTTCCTTAGAGAACTCGATCTGTTAGAAAGAAATTAACCACAAAGAATATTTTAACCAAACAAAAATATCCTGATTTTTAAGTGTATCCAGGCTCATTCCCTGAGTAATCTTCAAAGTAAGTTCCAAAAGTAAGCCAACTTTTCAGAGTTCAGGCTTAGCTTGGACACTTAACAGGTTGAGCCATGCAGAAACATGCCTTAGAGATAAGGGATATTTCAGAAACGAGGCAGTGCTCTGCCTACGTGTGGAGTAGAGAAGCTCAATTCACTTACCAGCAATCTGGTCAGCGCTGAAGGACTGCAGTGGTGGGAGAGAGGGAGAAAGAAAGAAACAACTAGTACTCTTTCAAATGCATTGACAGAAGGATGAGTGCTCGCTGTTCTGAGATTTTTAAGAAGACATGTAGGTGTCATAGAATAAGAAGGTTGCCTTAGGATACTTTCGAATCTAGGAAAAATAAGCTATTGCGAAAGATAGTTAGGGAACATCTCTCTGTATCTTCATCAATGAATCAATGATTTAACAAATGCTAAGTCAAATAACTTCCTGGAATAATATACTAGCCTGTGATGTATTTAAGATATGTCTAATACAGATACCCTTCATTCAGAAATACAGATACACTGCATTAAAAAGATCTCCTTAATTCTTTCTTCTATTTAACTAGTAGCTTTTGGCTCAATGTGTCACAAGTAGTTTACTTAATTTTAGTTATCTTCATCAGACAGTTTTTAAAGGTATAATATTTTGCTATACTAGCAGTTTCTGCTCCCCGCTCCCCCCCCCCCCCCCCGGTTAGATAGAATAAATGTGATATAGCAAAAATTAGTGAAGCATAAAGTACTGCTTTGGGGAGTAAGATGTATTTTTTTCAGTTAACATAATAGCTTGAATTAATCTCTTCTATCCTCACCCCACCTCAACCAAAAGCAAAAGCAGGTTCTATAGATTTACACCAAATATGTTCTCCCCTCAATTCTGTTCCTTGTCTGCCTTTCTACTCAAAAAGGTCATATGCACGATTCATATCCTCCTATAAAGGAAAAACCGTTTTCTCCTAGGACCCACCATGGCAGAGCCTCTGGGCTGCGGAACAGTGGCCAAGCTGAAGAGTGAGTTGAGGGCCGCTCCAGTCCCTGAGTGGGGCCCCCTTCCCTGAGGCTGCCTTTTATTGCTGGGGAAGCTGTGACCTCAGAGCTAGCATCAGGTTTCAGAGACACAGGGCCACTCCCTTTGGAGGGATCTTTGGCTTTCTTAGGGCAAAGGGAAGGAGGGTTCTGTACCCTGAGGGCTATTTTTAGGCAACCAGAACCTAGGAGTGGACAGCCATAATGAGACCGAAGTCTGTCAGTACTTTTATGGTATTTATCCCCGAGACGGTCCCTTTAGCCTCCTCCTTTAAGAAGCTTCTTACCTGTTCAAGTGCAGAGGAGCTTAGAATTTCCTTCACACTCAGCCTGACCCCTTCTCTTGGTGAATTATGGACTTTGCAAACTTCGAGTCAGCAAGTTCGGATATTTAATGGAATTTTTTGGATGGGACTGGCTTGGGGTTTCAAATGGCAATGACTCTAGAAGGAACATCCTCTGGAGCTCTGTCCCTTGTGGCAAAGTTCAGGGGACTTGAAAAGGCCATGCGCATTCTTCGTGTTTCTTAGGGTTCACCCAAGTGACGATGCGGTCCCTTCTTGAAACCTCTCATTAAAGACCACTCTTCTGCAAGCTGTGCTCTGAGATGTAGAGAGTGTATCTAAGCCAGGGGTGGGTTGGAGCTCCATTTTCACCATTCTCCTTTAGCTTTCTTACACCAGGGGTGGGTATTTCCCTCCATCCTCAGTCTCCAGAAAGACCCAAAACAGGGGCTGTTGAATGCCAATTTATACTTTAGGATTTTAAACATGTCTATGGGATTGGCTGGTAACGGGTTTTCGTGGCATTTTACCTGAAAATAGGGGGCAACTCCCTTCTGAGAAGGGTACTGTGAAAAGTGATACTAGGAAAGATAAGTCCTAGCATGTCCACTAAAGTTCAGACATGTTTATCGGTGTTCTACATACCTAAAGCAGGTTATAGGTGTAAAGAATGTTGGAGATAAATTTTGATTTGAGTGCTGTCTCAGCAATTGTTTTTATTTTTATTTTATTTTTTTTATTTTTATTTTTTTAAAGATTTTATTTATTTATTTGAGAGAGAGAATGAGAGAGGGAGAGCATGAGAGGGGGGAGGGTCAGAGGGAGAAGCAGACCCCCTGCCAAGCAGGGAGCCCGATGCGGGACTCGATCCCGGGACTCCAGGATCATGACCTGAGCCGAAGGCAGTCGCCTAACCGACTGAGCCACCCAGGCGCCCACAGCAATTGTTTTTAAAGGAATGGTCATGTCAAGCATGAGGATTCCCCCTGCTAGACAGATGAATACTTTACAGCTTTCCCTCAAGCCATTTAGGAAGAAATCAATATTTAAATGCATATCGCTTTTTTTCATATCATTTTTGTCCAAAGTTTACAAGTAGTGAAAAAAATCTCATAGGGTCAAGATGAGGATTAAAAACATTATTTAAAAATACTACTACCCAGGAAAACATATTTTCATAAATAAACATTTTGAGAGTTTATGAGAAATGGAAGCTAATAGAAAAATTTAAATGCTTTAAATTATTAGGGGGAATGGAAGGGAGGGACAAAGGTGGAAATTTGTCACCTTTGATAATTGTGTAATTTGGAATCTCATGATTTTTTTCCTTCAAGTTCTTATTTAAATTCAAGTTAGTTAACATATATGCTAAAATTGGTTTCAGGTGTAAAATTTAGTGAGTCATCACTTACATGTAACACCCAGTGCTCATTACAAGTACCCTCCTTAACGCCCATCACCCATTTAGGCCATCCCTTGCCTACCTCCCTCCATCAACCCTGGTCTCATGATTTTTGATGCCCAAATTAAAGCCATGAGAGCAGACCATGTTTCTTTGTGTTCTTTTTAGTCTTGTAATTATATTCATGTATTGTGTCATTAAATTTGAATTGCCCTATGATTAATATTGAGAACTAGTATATATCTTTAGTAGAATTAATAACTACAAATAAATAAGCCATCAAAATTGCCCTACAGAATGCTCATTTTTTTTTTTTTGAGTAGAAAAATGTGTCCTCAAATTCATATAAAATATCAATTTGTATAAAATCTGTGGAGTAAACTGGAAAGTCATTTTAAAAGTTGTATTTATGCTATAAATAAGCTATTCCTAACCACTTGGATATTATGTAAAGGTTTGCTATTATTATTATTTTTTTAAGATTTTATTTATTTATTCATGAGAGACAGAGAGTGAGAGAGGGGCAGAGGGAGAAGCAGGCTCCCAAGGAGCAGGGAGCCCGATGCGGGACTCGATCCCAGGACCCTGAGATCATGACCTGAGCCGAAGGCAGTCGCTTAACCAACTGAGCCACCCAGGCGCCCAAAGGTTTGCTATTATTAAAATAGAAGTGACAGGCAGTTGTCAAACTATTTCACTCTATTTTTTCTGTATATCTTTACCACAGAGAAGATCAGAGTTTAGATTTTTTGTACCTATTGAAAATCAAAGTAAACATGTAAGCAAGTTACTGACAACAGTAGAAAAGGCTACAGTGTAGTCCATCCTAGAGAATAAACTATAGTTTAAAAGTTAAAAGAGGTGAATGCTGTGCTCATAGACTAAATGGAAAATGTTACTTTATCTCTGGTACATTCACAAATGATGAAAAGTTTCTCTTGCATCTCTTTCTTGGTGTTGTAGTGATGAAGTAATCAGCTCTTTGAACAAGGCATGATATAAATACAAAATGTCAGCTGATTTTGGACTCAGTTTGCTGTGTCATCGTGTGGTTTGTTTTAAAAATTAGACTTAAGTCTCTTCTATCTGGAATGCTCTCCTCTCATCTCTGTTTCTTAGAAATTAAATATTCAAAGTCCTGATAAAATCTTCTCTTGAAAGGACCTTTTCTTTCTATTTACTTAGCTCCTTTCTTCTAACTGAAAGATGTTTAACCTTCCTGGTTGTAAACTTCTGGAAAACCCAGGCCATTACTGAAAGCCATTTATCTTTGTCCATGATGCAAATTGGACATGGGCCCACCCCAATTTCTTCCTGCCATCTAGAGAGTGGCCTCTGCCTTATTCTTATATTTTATTCCCCATATCTCTATGAAATACCTTGTTTGCCTATATTAGTTCAACAGATTTGCAATAAATTAAAATCATTAGGACACATGTATAGTAAGTTCCTCCTTCAAACATGAGCTTCTCCTCTAGAATATTACATTCCCTGAGGGAAGAGACTTCATCATCTCCTTCAAAGAGCTTCCATTCTACAGATGGTTCATATGATCTCCCCCCAGTGCTACACGCCCAGCATCTAGAACTGCCAAGCACATACTAGGCACGCTCATTGCTCATTTTGAATTATTGATATATGTGCCTTTATATTTCCAGAGCCTTTCCTTACATTTTATATAAAGTTTATGATCAGGAATTCTCATTTGCCAACCCTTGATTTGCTTTTTATTTTATTTTATTTATTTGACAGAGACAGAGATAGCGAGAGCAGGAACACAAGCAGGAGGAGTGGGAGAGGGAGAAGCAGGCCTCCCGCCGAGAAGGGAGCCCGATGTGGGACTCGATCCCAGGCCTCCGGGATCATGACCTGAGCCGAAGGCAGCCGCCCAACGACTGAGCCACCCAGGCGCCCCCTTGATTTGCTTTTTAACAGGGCTTTTCTATCTTAGCCTGATATCTGTATTAGACTGTTAGTCTAATAACTATATTCCACATTTTTGGGACTCATGTGCTCTTTGATATTGGATTTAGGTAAGTAGTAGTTGACTGTTACTGGTACTGAAAAGGATTTTTTATTGCAATGTTTACAGATCTCTTCTCACTTCGAGAATCGTTTTTCTATTAGTAATCATGATGTTTGGTTAACTGATTAAAAACAAGGTAAAGCTTCTGGTATACAGAAGGAATTAATTTATAGGGAAAATATTAAAATGAATTTAATCAAAAGGCTCTGAAATTGCTGTATGTTAAGCTTTAGCATAACAAGAAAAGCTATAATTAAGGAGGATCTGGGAGACCCGTGTTGTTGAATACAGGTGAAAATGCCCTAGGAAGGAACACAGACTATAGTCTTTAAACAACAACATCTTCCCTGCAAGACGGAATGAGACTAATGACTGGTAAGGCTAAGTTAAAGAAGTTAATCTCACCAGAGCCAATATTCAAGCAAGAAAACATTGCTGCACATTCTCTAATTTAATACCAGACAGAGAGGCCTCTAAAGACCCAGGATGTATGCAAAACCTAAGGAAAATTTAAATGATTAATTTTCACTCTAATCTCAGAGTTACCAGGACTCACCATAAAAGGCCAGCAGAAATACCATTTTGGAAATAAAGAGTTTTGTGCCTCAGAATAACTCACTTCATTTAAAGGAGATAAATATTTTTCATTGCATCTTTTTTTTTTTACCTCAACAAAGGATATACTTAGGCTGGTGACTATAATGTGTTATAAAAAGTAGAAATTAAGAACAACAAGAAATTAAGAATACAATACCAGTCCAGCCTGTCTAATATAAGAGAGAATAGACGGCTGTACTGGATACATTGATCTGAACAGAAGGGGAAATGAGTAATTCTGTGCTCAGAAAGTGTGGACTAGTCAAAACTGAATTTGGTCACATTAGAGCAAACGCTGAATTATTTAAAATAACACAATTCACACCTATAAGAATTAATGAGAAGCCTAAGTGAATTTTCATAAAAAATTTTTTTAAATAGGTTTTTTTTTTTTAAGATTTTATTTATTTATTTGAGAGAGGGCGAATGAGAGAGAGCACATGAGAGGGGTTAGGGCCAGAGGGAGAAGCAGACTCCCTGCCGAGCAGGGAGCCCGATGCGGGACTCGATCCTGGGACTCCAGGATCATGACCTGAGCCAAAGGCAGTCGCTTAACCAACTGAGCCACCCAGGTGCCTGAATTTTAATAAAAATTTAAAAATGTGACCTAAGTCTATACTTTTTCAGATTTTTCATTAGCTTTCTTATGGTTAATAATTGATAGATTTAAGATTTAAGAGTTGTACCTCCTCCACTTTGTACACTTGTTTGTTTGTAATTTATTAAAAATCCAAGTTGTGTTTTTGTTCCTTCCTTCCTCTTTTTTTTTAAAATAGGAGCTTAGAAAAATTCTTGGTGTATGTGTTTTAAGAAATTAAAAGTATCCGCTTTTTCCTACTTATCTGGAATGAAAGTTCCTCTTGTGACCAGAGGGATATATCAATATTGGCATTACCATTTTAGAGATTTCAGGTCTTTTCATATGGTGGAAAGAGAACTAGACAGGGATTGAGGTATGCAGAATTTTGTTCTGTGATAATAAAGCATGTGTCTTTTGATTAAATAACTTCTCTTATCTGGGTCATGGCTTCCTCAAATATAGAATATTATACTGTGTGATTTCTAGGGTTACTATGGTTCTGCAATGTTATGAGTTTTCCATGCTTTTGACAGTAGAAACAACCTCAACTTGCTTTTTTAATGGAAAAGGGCATGGTGCTAAAAACTCAAGAAGTAACATTATTTTGAAGTAATCTAGAAAAAGAGAGGTTAAAATATAATTTCATAACACTGAATTCAAGTGAAGCAGATGTTTTAAAAACTAGAGAAAATATACCATTGGGCACTTACTAGGTGCAAAGACTTCATTTGCCACAGTGAAAGGAGGAATATACAGTTGAATAAGATGTGGTTTTATCTTTAGGGCATATTTTTTCCCTCTGGCTTCAACTCACTATTATCAATTTATGACCAGAAGAGCAAGGACTTATCATCCATATAGTTTAAATTTTTAACTAGTATAATTAAAGCCACGACTACTTGTATATTGCAACTTTTGCCTTCCAAATTCTGATTTGGAGTGAGAAACAAACTGTAGAAGTTGATGTAGAAACAAACTATAGCAGATCTTATTTTCATACAAAAAGTATTTCAGTGTGAGGAGAAGCAGAAGAAAGTGTAGGATCAGCAGACTAAATATAATCCTTTCCATAATTTCCATGAGTCAGATGGTGCTTAATGCTGGGTAATTATGGAACGTCTTCTAAGACAACTTGCCAGGGGGTTCATTTGCAACATTAAAATGTCAAGAGTCTAAATTAGGCACTGTCACTTTGTGGTCTCCTTGTCTTGCAAAGATTTCATTATCTTTACAATTAAAAGGGCTATTCACTATTAATTGGTGAACGTATCTGTTCCTTTCCAAACTGCATTTTACTTTGCAAAGACATGATGCAGTTGACGTATAATTCAAAATGTAATTTTAGAGAGTTACAGAATGTCCTTTAGTACTTTCCCACTCCATTCCACCTGTTCTCTTCTTGTACATCATAGATGTTTGAGAGTGGAAACTTGATATTGATACCTAGTGGTAATCTCAAATAATTTTTTATTTGCTCCTGAGGTTATATTCACACTGCAAATGGATTCATATTGAAATTTGTTACATTATAGTTGTATTAAAAATTAATTCATATTATTGAAGGGCCAGGGTAAAAAAAAGACAAATTCTTTTCTTTTAAAGTAGGCTATACACCTAGTGTAGAGCCCAATGTAGGACTTGAGCTCAAGACCTTGAGATCAAGACCTGAACTGAGATCAAGAGTTGGATGCTTGACTGGGCCACCCAGGTGCCTCAAAAAGGATAAACTCTTAAAATTACATAAAGAAAACTTAGAGACAACTTATAAATATTTTCACCCATTCCTTCTAATCAGAAATTCATGATATGTGTTCTTTTTCTAGTTCTTTTCCTCAAGCTAGTTAAGGTTAAGATTTAATCATTATACATGTGGTATTATATTTCTACATATCACTCTAAAGGATATATGGCTGATATTTCTTCCCAGTTTCTTTCTTTCTTTTTTTTTTTTAAATTTTTTTTTTTAAGATTTTATTTATTTGCGAGAGAGACAATGAGAGACAGAGAGCATGAGAGGGAGGAGGGTCAGAGGGAGAAGCAGACTCCCTGCTGAGCAGGGAGCCCAATGCGGGACTCGATCCCGGGACTCCAGGATCATGACCTGAGCCGAAGGCAGTCGCTTAACCAACTGAGCCACCCAGGCGCCCTCTTCCCAGTTTCAATCATGCTATCTACCTGTAAACAAAATAGAGATCCCATACCTTTGTTAGAATATTAGCCTGATGGCAAAATTTGGAGGTCAGTTTTGGTATGTGTATATTTAATTAAAAAAACAAAAATTATTTAAAAAAATTTGTCTGTTTCATTACATTTAAGAGCATTTAAAAATACTTTGGTATAGTTTATTTTCTCCAGCTGTATCGAGATATAATTGACCTAACAGTGTAAATTTAAGGTGTACAGTGTGATTTGATATGTGATGATTTTGATATTGTGAAATGATCACCACAATAAGGATAGTTGATATATTCATCATGTCACATTTTTTTTAAATTAAAAAAGTATGTGTGTGTGTGTGTATGTGGTGAGAACTTTTAAGATCTACTCTCTTAGCAACTTTAAAATATACAGTATGGTATTGTTAACTATAGTCATTATGTTGTATATTAGATTCCAGAACCTATTTATCTTATAACTGGAAGTTTGTACCCTCTGACCACCTTCACTCATTTACCCCACCCCTAGCTCCATCCCTGGCAACTACTAATCTACTCTCGTAGCAACCTTTTTAAAAAAATAGCCATGTTCCATTTACAACTTTTTACAGGAAACTAGAGCAAAGTGACTAAGGGTCTTTCTAGGTCTTCCCACCTTCTAGCTGTAAAAGAGAACACTCAACCTTTCAGCAACAGGTGCAGAGATAGGGAAGAGCTACGGAGAACAGAGTAGTGGACTGCCAAGGTCAAAAGTCTAGGTCAACTTGCTCTGATGTGTGCCTGTCACTTCCTCCACTGGCTACACAGGGTTGTGCAGGGTGATATGAGATCCGCTCTACCTCACACCCTTAAGAATAAAAAAAGGCTTCTTGGGCGCCTGGGTGGCTCAGTTGGTTAAGCGACTGCCTTCGGCTCAGGTCATGATCCTGGAGTCCCTGGATCGAGTCCCGCATCGGCCTCCCTGCTCGGCAGGGAGCCTGCTTCTCCCTCTGACCCTCCCCTCTCTCATGTGCTCTCTCTCTCTCATTTTCTCTGTCTCAAATAAATAAATAAAATCTTTAAAAAAAATAAAAAATAAAAAAAATAAAAAAAGGCTTCTTTACACATTAGGGTTTTTTTTTTTTTTTTTTTTTTTTTAAGAGTGGGAGAGAGAGAGAATCCCAAGCAGGCTTCACTCCCAGCATGGAGCCTGACATGGGGCTTGATCTCACAACCCTGAGATCATGACCTGAGTTGAAATCAAGAGTCAGACACTTAACCAACTGGGCCACCCAGGTGCCCCTTCTTCATGCATTCTTTTCTTTTTTTTTTTTTTTTAAGATTTATTTATTTATTTGAGAGAGAGAGAAAGAATGCAAGCGGGAGGAGGAGCAGAGAGAGAGGGAGAGAGTCCTCAAGCAGACTCCCTGCTGAGCGGGGAGCCCTTCGCAGAGCTCGATCCCAGGCTCCCGAGATCATAACCTGACCTGAAATCAAGAGTCAGCCACTCAGCTGACTGAGCCACCCAAGCACCCCTTCTTCATGCATTCTTAACAGCAACTTACTCTTTATAAACAGGAGGTGGTTTAGGATATGATTACCACAGTTGACTCTGGATTTGGCTGAGAGGTTAAATTCTAGGTCCATCACCTAGTTATTTGATCATGGACATAGCACTGAACCTTATTAGGCTCAATTTCTTTTCTTGCAAAATGAGGCTAAAAACAACCTCAATATACTGTTTTGAGGATTAAATAAGATAATAGGGCACAGAGTTAAATCTCAATGAATATTTATTATTATATTACAAAGAACTTTATAATTTTCAAAGCCTTTCATGGGCCATGACCTCATTTGATTTTTCCCAGGAATTCTTCAAAGTGGGACTGGGTTTGTATTAGCCTTATTAGAGCCGAGAAAAAAGAATTTGTAGATTAATACAGACAATCCTGTACCTTGACCAGAACAAGTCAGGTATTGCAAATGTATACAGAATATTTGCCTCCACTGAATACCCATCAGTAAATAGATGTATTTATTGGGAATGCTCTATTTCCACATTACCCATTAAATTGAAAGCTTAAATCTCCCCAACTGTGCAGTAAATTATTGAGATTTGTTATCGGATGAGTTTCTGTCAATGCATTCTGTACCTTTACCACTTTTTGTAATTTCGCCTGCAGTATCTAGTCAGAGATGACCTGATTGAATTACAGTG
Source organism: Mirounga angustirostris (assembly GCF_029215605.1). NCBI lineage: Eukaryota > Metazoa > Chordata > Mammalia > Carnivora > Phocidae > Mirounga > Mirounga angustirostris. The sequence goes on from NW_026991711.1 coordinate 169,541,594, forward strand.
AATACGGTGAGAATTAAAACTTAAGCAGCACATTGGGAAAGACACAATTCAAAGTCTCATCACCTCATAGCAATCCTGGCATATCAACTAAGGCATGCATCATGCAAAACATTTACTTACACATTGAAGATTTTTAAAAATCTAGGCACATAGTCATCTCATTATTTGTTTTCTTTCATCATTTCAACACTTGGCTGAAGTGTTGGGCAGCAGGTGTTAATTCTTATGTTTGCACCTGCAGCTATACTCATGGTGGATTTTTTTTTTTTAAAGATTTTATTTATTTGACAGAGAGAGAGCACAAGTAGGCAGAACAGCAGGGAGAGGGAGAGGAAGAAGCAAGCTCTCCACTGAGCAGGGAGCCTGACGTGGGGCTCGATCCCAGGACACTGGGATCATGACCTGAGCCGAAGGCAGCCGCTTAACCGACTGAGCCACCCAGGCACCCCTACTCATGGTGGATTTTAAGTCTTACACTTGGAATTCTGTCAGGCAGTGTTCTTTAGCCTGGGCATCATTGTTGGAAGTGTCAGCTCTCTGAAAGCAAAGAGTGCTTAGAACCACCCAGGACAGCAACTTTAATGTTCAAATATCAGCAGTTTTGTGTTTTTGAAAAGGGTACTCATAGAACATTCATGGGCATAGGACATCAGGTAAGCATTCCCTCCATGAATATCAAAGGTTTTGTGTTAGAACAACTGAACAAATGTTCTAAATAACCAACAAACTAGGAAATCAGGTTGGAAAGCACATTACAGAAATTGATAAAACTAATTAACAATATTAAAGATTGTTCAGAGTTTATGGGGAGTTAAATATATGGCTGATAAACATGGTATATTGTATGGTGGAACATAGATATTAGCTAGGAATAGTATTGAGGAATTAAATATTACTATTCCTATGCCTGTAGTCCTACACAGAGATAATTATCCTTACACTTTGGCATTACTCAAAGTCTAAAGGACAGCCAGATTTCTTTTTAAAATTTTTTATTGTTATGTTAATCACCATACATTACATCATTAGTTTTTGATGTAGTGTTCCATGATTCATTGTTTGTGCATAACACCCAGTGCTCCATGCAGAACATGCCCTCTTTAATACCCATCACCAGGCTAACCCATCCTCCCACCCCCCTCCCCTCTGGAACCCTCAGTTTATTTTTCAGAGTCCATCGTCTCTCATGGTTCATCTCCCCCTCTGATTCCCCCACTTCATTCTTCCCCTCCTGCTATCTTCTTCTTCTTTTTTTTTTCTTAACATATATTGCATTATTTGTTTCAGAGGTACAGATCTGTGATTCAACAGTCTTGCACAATTCACAGCGCTCACCATAGCACATACCCTCCCCAATGCCTATCACCCAGCCACCCCATCCCTCCCACCCCCCCAACTCCAGCAACCCTCAGTTTGTTTCCTGAGATTAAGAATTCCTCATATCAGTGAGGTCATATGATACATGTCTTTCTCTGATTGACTTATTTCACTCAGCATAACACCCTCCAGTTCCATCCACGTCGTTGCAAATGGCAGGATCACATTCCTTTTGATGAGGACAGCCGGATTTCTAATCTTATATGATTTATGAAAGAAAGTTTAAAATCCAATTAAGTTTTGTTCCTTATCGAGTTTTCAGAAAGTTAATGAACACATATAACAGCTCTATTACTTTCTTTAGAGTTCATTTTCTCTGCTTGAAAAAAGTTTGTAACTTATATGAGGTAATATATCTAGAAACATCATTAAATGATTAAAAGCATCATAATATGAAATGTTTTAATGTACATTTTAATTACCCTTGTTACCTACTGGGATGAAATTAAATTTTATATAGTTCTCAAGTTATACCACATTCTTTGGCTATAATACCAATAAGTGTGCACTGAATTCATATTGATGAATGCAAATCATTGAAGGCATTTAAATTCCTTTACAAAAATATGTTAGTTTCAATCTGTTCTTTTCATTTTCTCTCTATTAGGAGTAGGCTCTCTGAATGAAACATAAAGGTTAAATTCCTCCTGTTCTAGATTCATTTAATTGCTCCTTTTAGGTTTGCATCCTTATCAGGATCCATCCCATCTCTCGTTTTGTAATGAACTAGTGAAGATGGAGCATACCTCATCACTGCAGAGACGTTCTAAGAGTATTTTCTTCTTTTGCGTAGTTGTGCTAGCTACCTTAGCCATATTGGCATTAATTCAACATATAGATAAAAGGATAAACCAGTTTTTCAGGATTTCACTTCTCTGCTGTGAACAACTAATCAGTTTAATTTTAAGTGATATTTTGTCTTTTCTTGAAGTTTTCTTACTGCCAAAGTAAATAAATGAATAAGTAAATTTACTTATTCATTCATTCATTCATTCATTCAGTCAGTCATCTTGTATTTCTTCAGGGAAGAAAATTAATGCCTATATTCATTAGTGGGATATTTCCTTTTCTTCTTAAGAAGGCACATTTTCTCCCCCAGATACTTGTAATCTTAGATGCAAAGAGGTAATATTGTCTTATAAATCACAATAAATACAGAGGAATAGCTTTGACACTGATTCACACCTCCACTCTTAGGATAGAGTGGAGAGTCAAATAATACACATGATTGGAATTATTGTCATGGCCGTAATCACATTCATTGTATAATGTAGTCAGTGTGCATCTATAAAGATACATTAGCTAGAATTGCTGGAGTTGAAAAATTTGGTTTCCTCTTAGTGAATTATATGCAGTCTTTTAGGTAGAGTACCATTCATTAGAAGATCTGACATGCATTTCTCCTCCTAAGTGGATATTCATTAAGAATACTTCCTAACCAATATTAGATTCTCTGACCAGCTTTTTTCAAATATGACTTTAGGTACCTACACACTCAAGATAAAATATTTCATAATCCACTCCTACTTTGGAACATAAAATCTCGTGTTTAACCAGAATGCTACAAAAATTATGGATGTATTCATTTAATGTCACCACATATATCTAAGGGTGATCCAATGCAGTATTTATGTCAGAAGTATTTTTTAAAATCCGTGATTATACTAAATTACTCAGTGAAACGTTTATTTATAGGTCAGCTTTGTCTTTGGAATTAAATAGTATTAAGTTAGCAAAATTTAGATTTATTATGTACAGAACTTTTGGCTTAAGAGAGAAGATCACCTAGTAGGCCCTTTCGCCTGTTAGTTCTCCATATAAAGCAGAGTTCATTAGATAAAGATTTTCAAACTGTCATTCAGACCAATCCAGCCCCAGTGAAGGAGGAGAAGGTGCATGTTTGAGGGATCACATCACCGAGAGGTAACAGGCACATCCACTGCATCATTTTCCCATAAGCAGGTAATCTTTTGGCAGTTGAGAACTTTGATCACAGCAAAGCGTTGACACAAAAATCAATCACATTCTCCTTGGTTAAAGATCAATATACAAGAGCTCAAAGACATAAGCTAAAAGCCATATAACCAAGTTTTATCATATTTGGGGGGTTAGTTTCATTTAGAAGCAGCTCACACATTCTGAATTAAATACTGTATATAAATAAACAAGATGACAGAGTCACTGAAACACTTGAGTGCATAATTGTCTGCACTGAGATCTAATTTAGTGTATCAAAATTTATTAAACAAAGCTGAAGGGGGAATTAACTTGAATTGCAAAAATCTTCTCTTTTTCAGATGAAATAAAGCCACTGTCAAATAAATACAGCCAGGACAACTGGGTCATCAGCTGTTTTTAAACTTTTGGAAACAAGGAGGGGCGGAAAATTTCCTTTTGATGTAGCATTAAGGTAAGGGATCCAGTTTCCACAGAGATTTTGTTTCAAACAAAACAAGATGAAACAAAACGAAACAAGATAAAACACTGGTTTAAGTATTGGTAAAACACCTTTGCACGTACACACTTTGTCCCTAAATTGCACTCTGACCATTTAGGGGAAAAAAGAAAACCAGAGAACAAAAAATGAGAGCAAATACAGGTTCCACAGACAATATCATACTCATAGGAATGAAATTATATGCTAGAGTTTATTATTTATTTATTTGTTTAATTTTTTTTTGAGTTTATTTATTTTTTAATCAGGATTCTTTTCTCCCCCAATCTACCAGTCCATGTAGTAACGCTGTCTCTCTCAATGAAAAATATACCCCTTTGCAAGTTCCTAGAGTTTCCTACTGTTGAAAGATGTTTCAGTGACCAAACAGCTCACCGCTTTAGTTACCTTAATGGCAGAGAGGTCAATTTTTTCTTCTTTGGGTTTGGCTGGGGCAGGTGCAGGTGCAGGTGCCGGGGCTGGGGCGGCGGCGGCAGCAGCAGGTTTCTTCACGTCCTTCTTGGGTGCCATTTTGTTAAAAACGATGGGTTTAAAAAAAAAAAAAAGAAAGAAAGAAAAAGAGCACCTGCAAAAGAACCTGTCAAAGTGATTCTTGGAAGAGGAGTGGTGCTTCAGTTGATCCACAGCCCAGTGTTTTGAAGGTGGACCCAGAGTGTTAAATGGTATAAGGGCATGCATATATATTTCACTTAGTGCCTAATAGAATCTTGACACATGCGGCTGGATTGGACAGTTTGCTAGTCAAGGGGGATGGCATTCAGGCTCGGACTATAAATGGAATCTTAAGGGTCAGGGCTTCATCAATTTTTTTTTTTTTTTAACTCCTCTTGCCTTTCCCCCCCTCCCCCACCTCCATATAGAAAGGAGAAAGAAGTATCACAAAGCCAGCTTCAGATCCTTTGGTGATAGTCAAGTAGATTGACTGATACTTTTTCTTGGTAGAATTACAGTTCTGCTGAAGTTGTAAATCTTTTTATTTTTTTCATGCCTAAGAAACTTTACCGAAGGATTTGATTTCAACTTGGAATTTTGGCAGGCAGTATCACCAACTTTCACTCAACTCCTTTGCTCATGCTCCTCCCCCACCCTTGCCATAATTTGCAAGAAGTTGTTGGTCAGCAAAGAGGTGGTGGTGTTTAAAAATAAAAAACAGACGTATAAGGAAAGCCCATCAAATATTAAAGTGCTTTCCCTTCTAGGGAGCACAAACTCTGCCTCTCTCTCCATCCCTCCCTCTCTCTCTTTTTAATTGTAATGAACTGTATGCTAAAGAAAAATAATTCAAAACTGCTTCCTATAACTTAATTTTCTTTCTATAATGAAAAAAATTAAATGGAATGGAATGACAGCAAGATTTACCTTCTTGCAAAACAGCTTTTCTAATAGTAAAATAACTGTCAAAGTAGATACTTATTCATTTTACTTCCTAAATGGCATAAAGCCTAATTACTTATCTCTTGGAATTTTTTTTATCCATACCAGGGAGGTAAGATACACTTTTTATCTAAGTGGGCAGAGAAATAAAGAGAGAAAAGGACTTTAATTATCAATATGGTGTGAGTTTTGATGGGTAACTTGAAAATTTTTCCTTTTCTGTCTTTGGGTTCCTCACTTTGCAAAGCTAGATTCTCATATTAAGAAGCATAAGATTAAGCAATGTACCATCTTCACTTCTGTTCTTTTTAACTTGTGAGGTTATTTAATTAATGAGTAGTTATTCATTATAAGAAAAAACCCAAAGTACAAAATAAACCAAAACAAAACCTCCCAAAAAACTCAGTAGCTAGTTTGGGATTTTAAAAGAGCATATTTATACATTAGATAGTTGGATATATAAGAGCATATGGTGTGTGTATATATACATATATATATAATATATATATGCACACACATACACATATATATACACACATACATATATAAATGTGTATGTGTAAATACACACATTTATATTCTAGTTGTTGAATATTGTGTTTAAAGACAAACACAGATTTGTTATCCATTTTCCATTTTCTTTTGGTCTGATATAAAAGCATTCCCCAATTTGGGGAAGGTCACTATTCCTCTTCATATATTACAACTAAGAGACATTTAGACTCCCATATTAGCAATAATTTACTTAAGTCACATCTGACCCCTTGTAGCAATTTCCTTATCGCCTGGGGTGGCCTGATCTACTGGATTATATTATCCACATAGGTTCAGGAGAAGTGGGTTTTTTTTTTTTTCTTTTTTTACGATTTTTTTTTTTTTAATTTACTTGAGAGAGAGTGGAAGAGGGGGAGAGCACAAGCAGGGGAAGCAGCGGAGGGAGAAGCAGACTCCCCGCTGAGCAGGGAGCCTGATGCAGGGCTTGATCCCAGGACCCTGGGATCATGACCTGAGCCGAAGGTGGATCCTTAACCCACTGAGCCACCCAGGCATCCCCAGAAATGTTTTTATTTGCTCTTTCCTTTGCTGCCCCACACCAAGGACTCAGTCATTATCTACATTAGCTGCTGGTACTCATTTCTCACAAACAGGACAGCCAGGAGAATCTGAACATATTTTACCTAGGTATATTGCTTGTCTCAAATCTAAAAATTAGAATAGAACATTAGGTAGAAATATGAATAAAGCCTGGACTTTTCTTTTTGCTACTAATAGTGTCTCAATATTGGTTTCTTGTGACAAGTATACCATACACTTGCTAACAGTGGAAAAACTGGGTGTGGAGTGCATGAGAACTGCCCTCAACTTTTCCATAAATCTAGAACTATCCTAAAATTAAAAAAATTAATGAAAAAAAAGTCTGAAAAATGTAAAAACAAGTCACCCTGAAACTTCAAATGTGAGATGTAAGGTCTCATTCCCACTTAGTCAATATTCCTTGTGTTTTAGTCAGGTATAATACAGAAGGAAGGTCTAAACATGTTCACAATTTACAACACTGAGGCCTTTTAAAAAGTGGTTCGTCCTATTGGACATAAGGTATATGGCGCTTGGCTAGGCATTATTTGTTATACACAGAAATTATAGGTGGAGAAAGAAGAATTTAGAGGCTTTCTGCAACTATGATCCTGAGTAATTTAATATGATAATCAGAATCAAAAGGAAATTGCTGTCTTGACCCCCTCCTTTTTATAGGACTATGTGACAAGACTTACTTATAAGGGGAAAGAAAGGGAACAGCTGAGGAATCATGTTCTCAGTGACAGCTGATACCCTCCGCGCCCAGATCTTCCAAGTGTTCCTCGTGCTTAACTGTACCATTTGCTGTATAAGTTTTTTTAGATGTTTACCAAAATGCAGGGGGATGGCAGAGAAGGGAAAAATTTATTACTGAAGGTGGCTCATCATATTCTACCTTCTAATTTCTTTGTGTTTTTTTTAAACCGCATGGTCAAGGTTTGCCACATACTAATCTGTTTCTTGTATGATAGTGTGGGTTTGTAGGTTCTTTTGGCTAAGGTAAAATACTTGTTTTATGTTAACTATACTGGAATTAAAATTAAATTAAATTACAAATAAAGAAATACTTATTTTCTACTTGGAAAGGCTAGGTCTGGGGAATGAGAACAACCAGTATTTCTCCTTGATTTTACTGGTCCTTTCCACAGCCTAACATGCTTAACCACTGACTAGACTTTTAACCACAGGGACTGATGTATTCCACACATATTGACCATCTATTATATTCTAGGTCCTGTTATAATAGGCATTAGGATTACTGGGTGAATAAGACAGATTGGGTCCTGTTCTCTTGGACTTCTGTTGGAGATTAGGGGCTATAAAAGACAATGATCAACTATATGAAATGATTGCACATTGTCAAAGGACAGACATAACTCATTTTACTGTGCTTTGCTTTATTGTGATTCACAGATATTGTGTGTGTGTATGTGTGTGTTTTTGACAAATTCCTGTGTCGAGCAAGTCTCCTGGCGCCATTTTTCCCAATAGTATTTACTTACTTCGTGTCTCAGTGTCATGTTTTCATAATTCTCACAATATTTTTAGCTTTTCATTATTATTATATTTATTATGGTGATCTGTGTTCAGTGATTACAGCTTGCTAAAAGCCTTGATGATAGAAGTTTTTTAGCAATAAAGTATTTCCCAATTAAGGTATGTACATTTTTTTTAGACATTAAGCCATTGCAACTTAATAGACTACAGTATAGTGTAAACATAACTTTCATATGCACCAGGAGACAGAAAAAATTCATTTGACTCACTTTGTAGTGATGTTTGCTTTATTTTGGTGGTCTGGAACCAAACCAGCAACATCTCAGAGCTATGCCTGTAATACAAAGAAAACAAGCCCAGTACTGTGAAAGTAATGAGGTGAGGTAGGGTGGACACTCACTTTACGTAGGCATTTGGGAGGAGATGCCATTTCAGCTTAGAAAGAGACCCTATAAAGAAAGGTACTTACTTTCTACTTCCAGATTTCCTGAGAATTTTACTTAGAGCAGAAGTAATGATACCATATAATTTGCAACTGTGTATTATTTAACCGTTTACAAAATGAGTTCAAACTGTATAATGTAAAAAAAAAAAAAAGTAAAATGTATATACCCTTCAAGTCAGCAATTCCAATTCTTCGTAATTATTAATGATTCTCCACCTTGGTTGCATATTAAAATTACCTGGGGAGATTTTATTAAATACCCATGCCTGGGCTCCACTCCCAGATTCTGATTTAACTGGTCTAGTGGAGGGAGAGGCTGGGGAGCATGCGCAGCGGTATTTTTGAAAGCTCTCCACATGTTTTTAATGTGAAGTCAGATTTGAGAAACACTAACTATAAATACTCACACCTAGGAACCAGGAGTCTGAACAAAGATGATACTACAGTATTTTTTCCGATAGGAAGAAGATCACAACATGAATGCTTGTCAGTAAAAGTTGGTGAAACTGACATGGTACATGTGTGTTTTTCTATTCAATTCTAAGGAATAATGAGGTAGGCCAATATATTCTGATATTGAAAGATCTGTAAGACATGAAAATAGCAAGTTGCAGAATATGGTGTATGGTTTGATACCATATGTATAAATATACTCACAAAAATCTATGTAATTCTGTTCACACGTATGATGCATATCTGTGTTGGCTACTGTTCAGATAGGGGAGAAAAAGAGTTATGGGAACTTCAGAAAGATCCAAGCTGAGTGTAGATTCAGGGACAGTAGGGAAAGATTAGGAAGACTACCTCCTATTATGCCTCAGGACAATGAAGCATGATGTCAAGATTTAGGATATGAATTTGAAAATGATGTCACTGTGTTTCCTAAAATGGTCATGGCTAAGTGTGTTGCAGTGGAAAGGGGATAGCTGAAAATGGCTTAGGATCTGGAACGAGAAGGTACAGGGACTCACTTTCACAGTCTCACTCATTGTTAAGTTCTCCCTTTAACGGCACTCTCTTCCTCTCCATGCTTTCTCAGTTGTGCGCAATTTGTGGATCTCTGGGATACATACTCTACATAGACACACACACACACACACACACACACACACACCTACGAGGACACACAGACTCACTGACACACACACACACACACACCGTACAAGACACACAGACTCATTGGTATGCACATGCACGTGCACACATACATCTACATCTTTCTTTGGCAAACAAGTATAGCCCTGGAGAATTAGATCATGCTAAGAGCTTCTTATTATTTATCAAAGGAGACAAGTTTTGAATGCTTATAACTGTGATGTGAAAAACAGTAATATATGTAGATTCACAGCTTCCCCCCACAGCATTTGTTATCTGATGAAAGAGAAAAATATTCTGAACAGTTTCTGTGAGGAATGCAATTAAACAAAGAACCACACTGCTCAGGGGTTACTATGAAGGAAGGTGAGAGCTTTGGGGAGCTCACTGGTGGAGACACAGGTGCTGGTGGAGAACCCAGATGGCAGGACAGGGTGGAGGTCTCCAGGGGTAAACAGAGAGATGGGGGACATGGGCATTTTGAAGTACTATAGAGTTAAGAGATGACAGGAAATTTTAGTAAGAGTTGTAGTGGACTAAGTTCTTGGACTTCCTTGATGTTTTATATAGAGGTGAATAAAATGTAAACTCCTCTTTGGGCTGGATTTATCTTTTATTTATTTATTTTGAAAGATTTTATTTATTTATTTGACAGAGAGAGAGAGAGAGAGGGAGAACAAGCACGGGAGGGGGAGTGTCAGACAGAGGGAGAGGGAGAAGCAGACTCCCTGCTGACCAGGGAGCCTGATGTGGGGCTCGATCCCAGGACCCTGAGATCATGAGCTGAGCTGAAGGCAGATGCTTAACTGACTGAGCCATCCAGGTGCTCCTGGATTTCTTTAATCCATGACGATACTCAGGGTTGTGGCTGACATATATTAGCTGCTCAGAGTTTATGATGAATAGATCATTTTGGACAATGACATATAATTGTTTAAATAAAAAGTTTTATTGGAAACCACAAGGAAAAGCAAGATGATTTAAAAAAAAAAAAGTGTGTCAGTTGGCAAGTGAATAACTGGCAACAACTTTTAATAGAAGTTTTGGATTTCTATTTTAATATCAGGGCTGTGAGCTGACTTGGAACTCCTATTTTTCAGGTATAGGATGTGTCATTGCTGAACTCAGAGTCAGATCTTTCCATAAGCCATGGACAGAGCCTATAGATTGACTCTGTGCTCCTATTTTGATGATAATGCAGTATACAGAACCTGTTGTAGGTGTCGCTATGTTCAGAGCAATATGTTTTTATTAAAGAGGGATTACTTACTTTAGATGTGGGATGGGTGAAAAAATATTACTTACAATTCTTGAAAAAAATATATTAATGCAAATATGTAGTAAAGTTTCCAAGTGTCTACTCATTGAATGCCAAGTGTTTAGCATATGTTACACCTATCTTGTGTAGAGCCCCGGATACAGATCAAGAATACAATCAAATCAGGTTAAAAAAATTTTTTTTTTAAAGAGAGGAAGAGGGTTGCCTGCATGACTCAGTACGTTAAGCTTTCCAAGTCTTGATTTTAGCTCAGGTCATGATCTCAGGGTTGTGAGATTGAGCCCTGCATGGGGCTTCACATGCTGGGAATGAAGCCTGCTTAAGAGTCTCTCTCCCTCTCCCTCTGCCCTTACCCTCCTGCCCTTGCTGGTGCATGCACTCTCTCTCTCTCTCTCTCTCTCTCTAAAAAAAAGAGGAAAAAATAGCATCTGTGATCTTAGTGAACTTTTTTCTTTTTTTTTTGTAATTCAAAATTTCCCCCCTTTTTAAATTTTAAATTCAATTAATTAATTGATATTTATGATATTATGATATTAATTAATATCATGTGTGCTCCTTAATGGCCATCACCCAGTTCCCCCTCCCCCCACCTCCCTCCCCTCCAGCAACCCTCAGTTTGTTTCCTATGATTAAGAGTCTTTTATGGTTTGTCTACCTCTCTGATTTTGTCTTGTTTTATTTTTTCCTCTCTTCCCCTATGAGCCTGTTTTGTTTCTTAAATTCCACATATGAGTGGGATCATATGATAATTGTCTTTCTCTGATTGACTTATTTTGCTTAGCATAATACCCTCTAGTTCCATCCATGTCGTTGCAAATGGCAAGATTTCATTTTTTTGATGGTTGCATAATATTCATTGTGTATATATACCACACCACATATATTTATCCATTCACCTGTCGATGGACATCTGGCTCTTTCCATAGTTTGGCTATTGTGGAAATTGCTGCTATAAATATTGGACCTTCGGACCACTACATTTGTATCTTTGAGTTAAATATCCAGTAGTGCAATTGCTGGGTCATAGGGTAGCTCTATTTTCAACTTTTTGGGGAACCTCCATACTGTCTTCCAGAGTGGCTGCACCAGCTTGCATTCCCACCAACAGTGTAAGAGGGATCTCCTTTTTCTGCATCCTCACCAACATCTGTCATTTCCTGGCTTGTTAATTTTAGCCATTCTGACTGGTGTGAGATGGTATCTCATTGAGGTTTTGATTTGGATTTCCCTGATGCCGAGCGATGTTGAGCACTTTTTCATGTGTCTGTTGGCCACTTGGATGTCTTCTTTGCAGAAATGTCTGTTCATGTCTTCTGCCCATTTCTTGATTGGATTATTTGTTCTTTGGGTGTTGAGTTTGATAAGTTCTTTATAGATTTTGGATACTGGCCCTTTATCTGATAAAACATTTGCAAATATCTTCTCCCATTCTGTCAGTTGTCTTTTGGTTTTGTCGACTGTTTCCTTTGCTGTGTAAATGTTGAAGATTAGTTGACCATAGAGTTGAGGGTCCATTTTTGGGTTCTCTATTCTGTTCCATTGATCTATGTGTCTGTTTTTGTGCCAGTACCATACTGTCTTGATGATTACAGCTTTGTAGTAGAGCTTGAGGTCTGGAATTGTGATACTATCAGCTTTGGTTTTCTTTTTCAATATTCCTCTGGCTACTTGGGGTCTTTTCTGGTTCCATACAAATTTTAGGATTATTTGTGTTCCATTTCTGTGAAAAAAGTTGATGGTATTTTGATAGGGATTGCATTGAATGTGTAGATTGCTCTAGGTAGCATAGACATTTTAACAATATTTGTTCTTCCAATCCATGAGCATGGAACGTTTTTCCATTTCTTTGTGTCTTCCTTAATTTCTTTCATGAGTATTCCATAGTTTTCTGAGTACAGATCCTTTGCCTCTTTGGTTAGATTTATTCCTAGGTATCTTATGGTTTTGGGTGTAATTGTAAATGGGATCGACTCCTTAATTTCTCTTTCTTCTGTCTCATTGTGAGTAAATAGAAATGCAACTGATTTCTGTGCATTGATTTTATATCCTGCCACTTTGCTGAATTCCTGTAGGGGTTCTAGCAATTTGGAGTGGAGTCTTTTGGGTTTTCCACATAGAGTATCATGTCCTCTGTGAAGAGTGAGAGTTTGACTTCTTCTTTGCTGATTAAGATACCTTTTATTTCTTTTTGTTGTCTGATTGCTGTGGCTAGGACTTCTAGTACTATGTTGAATAATAGTGGTGATAGCAGATATCTCTGCAGTGTTCCTGACTTTTGGGGAAAAGCTCTCAGTTTATCCCCATTGAGAATATTTGCTGTGGGCTTTTTGTATATGGCTTTTATGATACTGAGGAATGTTTCCTCTATCCCTACACCATGAAGAATTTTAATCAAGAAGGGATGCTGTACTTTGTCAAGTGCTTTTTCTGCGTTTATTGAGAGGATCATATGGTTCTTGTCCTTTCTTTTATTAATGTAGTGTATCACATTGATTGATTTGCAGATGCCAAAGCACCCTTGCAGTCCAGGAATAAATCCCACTTGGTCATGGTGAATAATCCTTTTAATGTACTGTTGGATCCTATTGGCTAGTATCTTGGTGAGAATTTTTGCATCCATGTTCATCAGGAATATTAGTCTCTAATTCTCCTTTTTGGTGGGGTCTTTGTCTGATTTTGGGATCAAGGTAAGGCTGTCCTCATAGATAGAGTTTGGAAATTTTCCTTCCATTTCTACTTTTTGACAGCTTCAGAAGAATAGGTATTCATTCTACTTTAAATGTTTGGTAGAATTCCCCTGGGAAGCCATCCAGCCCTGGACTCTTGTTTGTTGGGAGATTTTTGATTACTGTTCCAATTTCCTTGCTGGTTATGGGTCTGTTCAGGTTTCCTATTTCTTCCTGTTTCAGCTTAGGTAATTTATACGTCTCTAGGAATGCATCCATTTCTTCCAGATTGCCTAATATGTTGGCTTATAGTTGCTCATATAATTGTTTGTATCTCTTTGGTGTTGGTTGTGATTTCTCCTCTTTCATTTGTGATTTTTTTTTTTTAAGATTTTATTTATTTGACAGAGAGAGACACAGTGAGAGAGGGAACACAAGCAGGGGGAGTGGGAGAGGGAGAAGCAAGCTTCCTGCTGAGCAGGGAGCCTGATGTGGGGCTTGATCCTAGGACCCTGGGACCATGACCTGAGCCAAAGGCAGATGCTTAATGACTGAGCCACCCAGGCGCTCCTCATTGGTGATTTTATTTATTTGGGTCCTTTCTCCTTTCTTTTTGATAAGTCTGTCCAGGTGTTTATCAGTCTTATTAGTTCTTTCAAAGAACCAGTTCCTAGTTTTGTTGATCTGTTCTACTATTCTACTCAATCTATTTCATTGATTTCTGCTCTAATATTTATTAATTCTCTTCTCCTGCTGGGTTTAGACTTTATTTGTTGTTCTTTCTCCAGCTCCTTTAGGTATACGGTTAGGTTGTGTATTTGAGACCTTTCTCGTTTCTTGAGAAAGGCTTGTATTGCTATATACTTCCCTCTTAGGACTGCCTTTGCTGCATCCGAAAGGTTTTGAACAGTTGTGTTTTTATTTTCATTTGTTTCCATGAATTTTTTTTTTAATTCTTCTTTAGTTTCCTGGTTGACCCATTCATTCTTTAGTAGGATGCTCTTTAGCCTCCATGTATTTGAGTTCTTTCCAAATTTCCTCTTGTGATTGAGTTCCAGTTTTGAAGCATGGGAATATGCTTTGAATGATCCCAATCTTTTGGTACTGATTAGACCTGATTTGTGACCCAGTATGTGATCTAATCTGGAGAATGTTCCATGTGCACTCGAGAAGAATGTGTGTTCTGTTGTTTTAGGATGGAATGCTCTGAATATATCTGTGAAGTCCATCTGGTCCAGTGTGTCATTCATAGCCATTGTTTCCTTGTTGATCTTCTGCTTAGATGATCTGTCCATTGCAGTGAGGGGGGTGTTAAAGTCCCCTATAATTATTGTATTATTAACAATGTGTTTCTTTAATTTTGTTATTAATTAGCTTATATAATTGGCTGCTCCCATGTGAGGGGCATAAATATTTACAACTGTTAGATCTTCTTGTTGGACAGACCCTTTAATTATGATATAGATTCCTTCTTCATCTCTTATTACAGACTTTGGTTTAAAATCTAATTTGTCTGATATAAAAATTGCCTTCTTTTGATGTTCATTAGCTTTCTTTTGATGTTCATTAGCATGATAGCATGATAAATGTTCCACCCCCTTACTTTCAATCTGGAGGTGTCTTTGGGTCTAAAATGAATCTCTTGCAGACAGCATATTGATGTTTCTTGCTTTTTTATCCAATCTGATACCTTGTGTCTTTTGATTGGGGGCATTTAGACTGTTTCTCATCTCCTACTAACCATTTTGCTCAAGTAACTAAATTTATTGTGTGTGTTCCTTACAGATATAATTTATCAAAAACATAGACACTTGTTTTGTATTTCCCCAAATATTGGGACTATTCAGGTGTTTAGTAAAGTCTTGTTGAATTAGAATGGAATATGTTGTCATAAATCCTTTATACGTTCCTGAAGAAAAGGAGTTGTTGGTTAATTAAGTGTAGTAAACAATAATTGTGAAAATTTGAAATGATTTTTCATTTGAAATGCTTTTTACATTTGTGATAATCACTTTTCAGTATAATATTATGTTTAAAAGTTTGTGTCAATTTCCTCTGATATATCTCTCTAGATAAAATAAGAATTAACTTGGATATGTGAAGAATGTGTGTGTGTGTGTGTAGATGGCAAGATGTTAATAATAGTCATTTTTGAGTGGTAAAATTATAAATGAATTTCCTTTTGCTTATTTATATTTCCTATTTTTCTTCTGTGATTGCAGTTTACTTACATAATAAAAAGCAAATAATAACTTTAAAAGGCATTGATAATGGTTAAATAGAAGTACAACATGCAGAGTTCATGTAAAAGCCTACTTTGAAACTTGCACTTAAGGTTCAGGATTTTTTCCCATCACACTTAACACAGCTCAGTTCATGTCTGTGTGATAACTCTGTGAAAACTTGCCAATGAGAGGCACTTGAAATAAGTGGGTTTCATATATTCCATGCCAGAACAGCTCCTTCTCTAGATTTTGGCCCTTAGTTGACATATCCACTATTCCCAGTAATTTGCTTACCAAAGCTCTTCTATAACCTACAATTTATTTTCTTGTTGGAGCTTTGTCTATAAATTACAATCCACATTTGGTGGATGTGCTCTGTATAAAAACCATATCTTCTTATTGACTTTTTCCACTTAACAAATAGAATAAAAAGTAGAATTCATGGGTCTGAATCTCTCAAGTCCTAAAAAATAGCATTTATTAAACCACACACTATTCCAGTCACAATTTGCCACATCAGGTATCAGAATGTCTTTGTGATTTATTCAAATAATGATTACATAGTTCATAAAGTCCAATATCAAAGCTAAAGCAAGTGGTGAATGGTTGAATTATTCCTCTATTAGATTTTTATCCTCTATTATTCCTCTATTAGACTAGGGAAATTTGGTGAACTTTTGACTATGTGACCATTGACAACTTAATTTAGCTTCAGCGAGGCTTAAACACAAAATGAGAGAAGTAAATGGAGTAAGATCTAACTTCTCTTTTTACCACAAGTTCTATGGTTTTGCTTTTTGAATAGCATTATTATTAATGGCCATCTCTTAAGGGTTAACGTGTATTATCTCCATCAATCCTTACAACAACTCCGAGGTAGGTATATAATTTCCATTTTACAGGGATGCCTGGGTGGCTCAGTTGGTTAAACATCTGCCTTTGGCTCAGGTCATGATCCCAGGGTCTTGGGATCCATCCCTGGTCTGGCTCCCTGCTTGGGATCCACCCCTGCTCTCTCTATCACTCACTCTCTCTCTCAAATAAATAAATAAATAAATAAAATCTTTTGAAAAAAGTAATTTCCATTTTATGGATAAAAAACCTCAGGAAGGTAGAAGTAATATGCTAGTTACACACAATAAAAGTGTCAAGAAAACAGAAATAGAACCTGGTTTTGATGCAATCTAAAGCCTAAGCTCTTAACTACTGCTTCCTATTGGCCAAGGGTAGGATAATTACATGTGAAAAACTAGGTATATTATGTCTCAGCTCTTCAGGTATGATAGAATTAAATCTTAGCTTGTAAAAAAGGATTCAGTTGAAGGTTATGTTTCAGAAGAAGAGGGGCTTTAAGCTAGAAAAGGAGGCTAGCTAGCAGTGCCAATGGCAGAGAGACCTTGGGAATCCTGGGAGCCACAAAGTGCAAGAATGCAGTGATGGGATCATACTCTTGGATTTATTATCCAGACCACAACTTACACATATGATCATTCACCAATGGAATTATTACCTGTGAGACTTGCAAGATGAACACCTAATGGCAGCCAACAGAGCCTGGATTTGGTCTGGTTCCCACCTGTGTCCCCAGCCTCCCCACGCATCTCCTTTCCCTCTGCAGGTCATGCTGTGGTCTCAGTGACTTTCCCTACGCAGGGCCTGTCTTTGCTGTAGCCTTTGCATGGAAACCTTTTTCACACACCTTTCCATGGCACCTCCTAAGATCATTTAGATTTCAGTTCAAGTGTAGCCTCTTCAGAAAGACCTTCCCCAATCATGCAGTCTTAAGTAGCCCTGTCCTGGTCATTTGTTAAGTCAGCATTTGGATTTATTTTCCTCATTTTGCCTTTTTAAGTTGTGTATTTTTACTTTTTTCCAATACATTTAGGAAGTGAGCTCCATGAGAGGAGGAACTCATCTGTCTTGTTCTATACTGAATCACGAGCTTATGCATAGTAAGCTTAAAACAATGATCTAGTTATTGAATGGATGAATAAACAAATGAAAGAATGTTATGGGTTTTGATGTCTGCCAATTATAATTAAATGACCCAAGACAGTTTGGAACTCCAAAATTTGAGTTTGGAGTCTGGCAACAAGTAGGGAATGGACTGCTAGAACCCATTCTGAAAACATGAAGGCTTTGGTGTTATTTACTCCAAGGAAGGAAAAGCAATGGCCTAAAAGCAATTTTAATTACGTAAAGTGTCATAATAAGAGAACAGTCATCAGCTATTCTTGATATGAGACTAATAGGGATGAGTGAAAAGATTTCCAGTCACAAATAAATAACTTACCAACTGGAGATTGTGAGATACCCCAAAAGTGTTCTGAAATGCTCAAACTGTTTCCTCTTTAGAACAGATAGGTGTTTAAGTGAAAGCTTGCTAAGGGACTCGAAGTGGATAATAAAGATAATTTTTAAAATATTTATACTCCTTTCATCACTAAGTTTTTAAGCAGTGTTATTTCTTTAACACTCAATAAATCCCATCCTTGTGTAAGTAGGAGACAGGTATTACTTTCTTCCTTCTACTCTTCGAGTTACCTTGTTAGAGGTCATGCCACTTCCAGGGCAAGCCAGGGCCCATGCTTTGGAATCCTGTCTTCTGAGAGAGAAGGTGAGCCATGGGGAAGTGAAGTCAGCGTGATTCTTTCCATGGGTATCATGCTGCTTCCTTGGAGGGGCAGGGGGTGTAGGGTTTCTCAAGGAAGGACATTTATAGTGATTAAAATTGCTCAGAGCTTGCTTCATTGTGTAATTCTGATACTGTAGTATGTGATTCTGGCAAGAGGAGAGTATGAAAGGGACAGAAAATCCCAGACGATGACACGGAAAGGCATAGGGTATTGATGTTACCTCAAGAAAAGGGGCTGTGGCAGCAAGAGAACACTCACGAAGGTCAGACTCTTGTTCAGGAATGCCTCTTGGTCACCTCCTGAGAAGGGCCAAGGGCAATGATTGTCCTGTAGTCCACTGTCATTCTGTGACAGAGAGTAGAGCTCCAAGAACAAACTGGCAGAGGAGGCTCTGGGAGTTGATATTTTTCTGGGAAAGAAAGCACAAAGTATCTTCTAGAACAAAAGCATTAAGAAAAAAAAAGAACAAGTTCTAAATGTGTGCATACCTTAAAAGCTAGTAATTCTGCTTCTAGGCACATGCCCTACAAAAATGTCTGTGTATATGCATAAAGATATACATAAGCATCCTCAGTAACATTATTCATAATAGCACAAAACTGGAAACAACTCAAATATCCACCAACAGTGGAAAGGACAAGTGAAGTATGGTATATTCATATAATAATATATTATGCAGCAGTAAGAATGGACAAAGTACAAGGACATATGATAAGATGGATCAACGTCATGTAGTATTGAGTTAAAGAACTCAGATCAAAAGACAATATGTACTCTATGATTCCATTCATATGCAGTTCAAAATCCAGTGAATCTGTCTGATGGCATTACCCCTGAGAGGAGGGTGGGCTAGAGACGGAGAGTGAAGAAGCCAGTGTTTACACAAATATATTCACTTTGTGATATTTCATCAAGCTGTACACTTACGATTTTTGTACCCTTCCAAATAGATGTCCTACTTTAATAAAAAATTCAATAAGGAAAAGATGTAATACTGCCCTCCGAAGTAGAATGCATGACATTAAATGGAATCAAAGAGTCAGAGGGATGCTGTTTTTAAGCTTGTTTTAGGAGCCTCAGATAACATAAGCGTAGCTGTCTTCAATTTTGAGGATGGGCAGCAACTGCAGGGACAGGAATAGCCCATGGCTGACGGTGCATTTGCCTCTCCTAGTCCTGGTCAAGGTTTTCTAATTCAGGCGCAAGAGAGTATCCATGTCTTTGGGGAAGCCACACTGTGGCACGTTAGACATTCTCTAGGGACCAGCAGCCTCAGTCCATGCGTTTGGAGGAGTTCTAAAGGAGAGGACAGAACAAAGGGCATGCTTGTCCTGCTGTAAACCAGCATCGGGACTTAAAAAATGCGAGACACCTGTTCCCCTGTAATTATAAATCTCACCGTGAGATTTCTAGCTTTTGAATTGCCCGATACATTCTTTTATATCAAGTAATTGTGGGCTTTTCTGATGTGGAGAGAGTTGGGACCATTACAGCTGGGCAGAAAGCAAATGGGGTGGCAACGGCCCTTTTCTCAGCTTGTAATGAACTATTTGTAGTCAAGACCAACGACACATATCGATTCTCATCAAGCGGGATTCTTTACACAGTGAAAACATTGTCTGTCCTGGAGGCGGGCCCCATGAGACTGTTCCTGCTATTCTCTTTCAAATGCACAGATTAAACTCCTCATAAAATGCATCTTCTGACACATCCACACCGTATATATGAATATCCCCTTGGTGCCTTTTTGGCAGTTAGGATTCTTGTAGCTTGAGTGTATCACAGCCTGTGTCCTGGCTCGCAAGGTGAGTTTTTTCCTTCCCTGGAAACTGTAAAGGAAGAAGTCGCTTCCTGTTTGTTGAAATAGGCTGTATATTTCACAAGTTCCATCTCAATAATCTTCTGGAGGCAAGAATGAATTTGGGATTGGACAGGCATTATGACAGGACTAAATAAATAGCATAACGTCCCTTGACACCTAACCAGCCAGCGATGTTACAATGTGATTTTGAGGCTTTACATTGCAGTTTCTTTCTTCAGCAAACAGAGTCTGAAAGGTTGCACACAGAGACAGAATTTTAAGTCTGAACACTGAGGACACTTGGTCTTTAAACTCCAAAGCAGTCACACAATCCCCTGAGAAGTGCCAGAAACTTTCCAACTAAACTTCATTGTCTGGAATAATTGTCAAATCCGAAATGCTTTAGGTGTTCCCTACAATGTAGCTTTTATGAGATGTATTCATATTCTTGTATGTTTTCCCAGCTGTAAGACTAGACTCTGCCATCCTGTGTCTATAAAGAAAACCTATAGTGATGCACATTGATATTCAAGTCTAGAAATCCTAGATATCTCTTTTTAAAGATTTTATTTTATTTTTGCGAGACAGAGAGTACCAGTGAGCTCATGCAGGACTGGGGGAGAGGGGCAGAGGGAGAAGCAGACTCCCCACTGAGCAGGGAGCCTGCCATGGGGCTCGATCCCAGGACCCTGGGATCATGACCTGAGCCGAAGGCAGACACTTAACTGACTCTGCTAGGCAGGCACCTGAAATCCAAGGTATCTTGGCAAAAAGACAAAGACATTTGTTTGGAGCTCAGAGGAGTGAGGAACCAGCAGGTTCTGAGTACTCGAGTTTGATGTTTGGTTTGAACTCATTTCTTTCTTTCTTTTTTTTTTTTTAAAGATTTTATTTATTTATTTATTTGATATATATAGAGAGAGCACAAGCAGGGAGAGCAGGAGAGGGAGAAGCAGACTCCCTGCTGAGCAGGGAACCCAACCCAGGGCTTGATCCTGGAACTCCGGGATCATGACCTGAGCCAAAGGCAGACGTTTAACCGACTAAGCCACCCAGGTGCCCCTGAACTAATTTCTTCTATCAAATTGTAAATATTTCTTTAAGTGTGAAGGAGAAGGACTATCTGAATCAGGCCTTGTATGTGAGTGAAATTATTTTTATGGTCTCCTCACAATGATGTGTTTTTCCTAGGATTTTGAAAACACATGGATGAACTCCTGTCTCATCTCATGCTACTCTCCTCCTCAGGTATTGGATTCTCTTAATTCTGGCCTTCCTCAGTCCATTCATTGTATCTTTGTACTTCAGCGCCTTTGGATACACTGTTTTCTCTCCCTAGATTGCCCTTCCCACCTTTTTTCAATGATGGTTTTCTTTTTATCCTTCAAGTCTTAGCTTAGATGTCATCTCCTTGAAGAGGCCCGACCTATCATACTATCCCCATAACATATTGCAATACTTCATTTACTGGACTCATGGCATTTATAAGAATTTGAATTATTTATTTACTTGATTGTTGTATCTCTTGGTTACTACAGTGTAAATTCCATGAGGCAGCATTCATGGCTCTCTTGTTTACTGTTGTAGTTCTCTAACTTAGCACAGTATCTGACATGTAGTAAGCTCAATAAATGTTTGTTGAATAAGTGAATGAATACACTCACTTATGGTGATAATATTTTTCTTTTTACTGTACTAGGTTTTTTCCCGAGGATGGTGTCTTAGAGGTCCCCCACCCCCATCCCGGGGCAGGGAGGACTGTTTTAATTCTTTAAATAAAAAAAATAAACAGAAGTACTTATTACAGTTTTGGAGAAAGGAAGAAAGAGAGTTGCTTTCATTTCCTCTTTCCAACCCTGTATTTGTTATCTATTGCTGCATAACAAATTACCTCAAAACTTAACAACCTAAAACAACAATAAACATTTGCTATTTCACAGTTTCTATGGGTCAGGAACTTAGGACCAGCTTAAATGCATGATCCTGGCTCAGAGACTCTCATGGGGTTGTCAAGATGTCAGCCAGAGTTGCAGTCACCTGTAGACTCAGCTGGAGCTGGATGATCCATTTCCAACGTGCTCCACTCACCTGCCTGGCTTATAGGGGCTGGATCTTGACAGGAGGGCTCAATTTCTTGCCAAGTGGGTCTCTCTGTATGGCCGTTTGAAGGTCTTCACAAAATGGCAGCTGACTTCCTTTAGAGCAAGTGATCCAAGAAAATAAACTTCAGCTGCCATGTTTCTTATGACCTAGACTTGAGAGTCACACATGTTTATCCTCAACTTACTATTTGTTATTCATGTCAGCCTATTCAGTGTGGGAGAGGACTTTATAAAGGTGTGAATACCAGGAGGCAAGAATTACTGGAGGCCGTTTAGAGGCTGGCTTTCACAAGCCACTTCCTAGTTGTGTCCTTTGGTTTCTGGGGTTCTTCATCCTGATTCTTTTCCTCCGTCAACTAATAGCCACATCAACCCTCTAATAAAGAGATTGCTCAGGACACAGAGACACCATAGTAGATATCTGCATGCAAGAAAACAATACTGTTTGTGCTTCTCAATATCAATTTCTGTATGCACAGAGATCTCCTTAGGCCTGTCCCTGTGCCTGCATAAATAACAGTACATAGAAGGTTCTCCACAAATACAACTGTTTTTGAGTGAGAATGAAAAAGGAAACAAAATGATCGATTTTTTCCCTCATGAACCTGAGGGCTGGTTTTGTGCTGTGACTTAGGTATACAATTGCCAGTCTTCAGAAATACACATCAATTTTAATCAAAAAGAATTAAACATGCTATTAACTTTTAACTTTCATTGTCTGAGCAGATGCCTATCAGACTTGAAACCCACTCAACACAAACCAGACAATTCTTTCACCTTCACTCGTGGGTGGTTTTATCCCTTTCTTTTTCTCTGGGTTGAGAAAAAAAAAAAAAGCATTTGTATTTGGTGGAGTTTATTCCAATCATTAAAGTTAATGCCCAATACACAGAATGGATATTTCTAATCCTGTACCTATTTGCCTTAGTCATAATTCATCACCAAAAACTGTTCTATAAATGTTATCCCTAGGGCTACAGCTACTGTAAATTTATATCCTACTTACTTGTAAAATGCTTTTGGGTTTTTTAAAATATCCACACTCTAGCCTTTCCTTAAAAGGTTTAGGGACTGTAAGATCCAACTTTAGCAGGGGAGCATCAAGTGACATTTTATATCATGAGAATACCATTCATTGTGATTCTCATTTAAGTGATTTGGTAGTTAGGCTTTGCTAAAGAGAATTTCCCATTTAATATCCCATTTATGGGATAACTGCTTTGGTAGATCAGTTTACCAATATCTAGTGGAGTTGGAGTTGTGTATATCCTACGGCCCAGTAATTCTAGTCCTGGGTACATATATTAGGAATACTCAACCACCTAGCACGAAAATGTGCACTGAGCATTGGTATAATGAAAAATTTGGAAAGTGGAAAAGGTAAAAACACAAATGGATGACAACACAAACCATTAAAAATATGAAATTCTGATATAACTCATCCAATGGAATACTCTCTAGAAGCAAAAATGAATAAAATAGTGCATATATCAACATAGATGAGTCTCACAAACATTACAGGGAAAGATAAAAAGCAAGTTGTAGAAACTATACATAGCATATGATTCCATTTGTATGGCTTAAATGTGCAAAATGGTATCACATATTTTTTATGGCCTAAACAGAATAAAAGTACGATATTAATGAAAGTGACAAACTCCAAATTTAAAATAGAAATTTTCATTGTAAGGAGAGAGGAAGAATTGGATCTGGAGTAGGTAGATAAAGGAATATAATGATGGTTGTAATGTGTTATTTCTTGTGCGAGATGATGAGTGTATGACATTTATTATTTATACTTTGTAGAATATTTCATAATGAAAAATCCAAATGAAGTGCTAAGATCTTCTGAGAACTATAAGCTTGGTTACTTGATGGTAAAAATCAGGATAGAGTCCTAACAATGCTCAACTTGTGTGCAAACAACATTTTATGTGATATTTTTTACTGGAGTTTCTTTTTTTATATAGACCTCTGCTGCTTCCAACATTGACTTCACCTTTTATCCAGTGATTATTTTGTATAAAATCAAATGTAGCCCTCCTTCACTTTCATATCTAAAAGTGAGTTGGTTACATTAGGTCATTTTTGGCCTGACGTGTATTGTTTGGCGGTAGTGTTTGATTTAGGTATAAAAATTTGGCCCTAAAATAAAGACCCTAAGAAATAAATCTAGGTTCATAAAAGGGAGAATTAGACTTTTATGGATTTCTAAACTGCTTCCCGCACATATTCTAAATAATCTTCAACATATAGCATTCAATAATTATTTGCTCTTCTGCTCTTTCAGTTTGCTTTTTTAGTGTTGCAAGAGAGTTCAGGAAAAGGAAGAGAGGAAGAGATGAAGGAAGGGTGACTGAAAGTGGCTAGCTTCTTTCTGTACATGACGTAGTTGCTACACCCTTATCCCTAGCCAAGTGTTTAGGAGGTTCGCAGATTAAATTTCTATAAATGCTTAGGAATTTCTCTCATATAGCCTCTGAGCATCTACCCCCAGTTGGAGAAATACAGGTCTTGAAGCTTGGTACTTGCTATCATGGCGTGGCTGTACCAGTGTAAGTTCCAATAATTATATCTAAATATCTTTGATCTTTAGAAAATGACACCCCAACAGACAGAGCTAAATTTCCAGCATCCTAGCCATCAGAAATATATCAAACAGAGAAACAAAAACCTAGGGGATAAGGAAAAATTAAAGCCCAGATGCAAAGACATAGTAGTCCCAAGTTTCATTAAATCTTTGGTTCTCAACCTTGGCTGAACATTGGAATCTCTTGAGGAGTTGTAAAAAAAACCCCCCCAAACCCCCCAAAAACTGCTGATGCTTGGTCTCCTTCCCAGAGATTCTGATTTATGGAGTGTGGATGCAGCCTGAGTGTCAGGATTTTAAAGAAACTTCCAGGTGAATCTAACGTACAGTAAAGTTTATTAACCACTGCCTTAAATTGTTTATTATTTTTTTTTCTGTATGAGAGAACCTGAAAGTGTGATTCAAAATTTACTGAGTCCTAATTCACATATAGTCCTAACCGCTGTTGAATCAGTTTATGCAGAAAGAAGGTAACTAGTTAAAGACTAATTCTATCCAAAGCCGGGCCTGATGCAGACAGTAAGGAGAGCTGGCAGCTAGGATGCAAGGCAGAAGGAGTAATGTCCGTTCTTTACTCTTGTGTGAGTAGAAGCAGAAGCCTATTAACAGTATTCCTGGATGTTAAGTATCTGAGAAATGGTGTCATGAGTACTGAGCAATGCTTTGGACATAGTGAGCATTTACTATATATTCATGAAAAAAATGGATGAATAAATGAATAAATGAAGGCAATGTTGACGGAATACTCAGTGAAAGACGCATGATTGGAAGAACTAAAATCACCCAGCAAGTCTATAACACTTCTGAAATACAGGGGTGAAAGTTTCATATCTCTCTTCTATTTATTCCCCTGGCATTTTCTGTAGAAAGGAACTACATCTCTGTAATGTTGATTCTCCCTAATCCTAAACAGGAATGGAGATTGCTGCTCATCTCCGTTCTGGTTTGAGTTCACTGATCATTTAGTTCCCTCCCAGGAAGCTAGAAAAGGAAAGCTTTTTCTCCACAGCTGTCCCAAGATCAAGAGGTTCCCCAAATAAAATTAAACATGAACATTCAAGGACATTTCAAGTGGAGATATGCTTCCTTTTTTACTTTCTCAGCAGTACCTTAAGTATTGAAAAGAACACTTGATGTATGATAGTTCTGGGGCAATTTTTAATTTCCTCATCAGCTCAGGAAGCATGTTGCATTTCCCACTTCCTCATGCTTGCGCCTCTGCCCTCTGCCCTGAATCACTGTAAACTTGTTCACAGATGATGTGCCTTCGCTTGGAGGCCGCCGTTAGCTCCCTTACATCAATTCTGTTAACGGGGCTTGATCTTGGGATACTTACACCACTTCAGGTTGAATTAAGTTCTCCTTAACCTTCCCAGGGGAGGCAGGGAAATATTGAAGTGCCTGCTTCCCTTATCCCTTTGCTAAATCAATACTGCACTTGGCTGGCTTCTGCTTGACTCCTTATGTGCAGCATTAAAGACTTTTTTCCCAGCTAACATTGAAGAGGATCAGACCAAAAAATGAAGCACCTAAGTATGTCAGACTAACGAAGACAGGAAAAAAGAAAGCGGGAAATAATTTTGTCTATTTTTGCCTTTTATGAGACCTGGTGTCACGATGCAAGGTTGCTGTTTCCTTTGGGTCTCTAATACAGAAGGGAAGAAAGGCAGGAGACGTGTTTGGTTTTTCACTTTAAAAATAGAATTACTGCTACTTATTTATTTTAGGAAAAGTCTTATTTTGTATTCTAAACAAAAGTAAAATTTTTGACATGGAAATAAAAATGGGTAGAAGATTCAATTACATAAGTCCTTGGGTTAATTTATTTTTTTAATTATTTTTTTTCTGCTTAATAAACTAACAACTGCTCCTTGTAAAACATTTAAATACTGCAGAATTCCATAATTTAGAAAAGGTAAATTTTCCATAATTCTAATCCCAGCAATAATAGTTTAGCATATATCTTCTGAGTTTTTTTCTATATATAACCTAACATATATAATAATAGTGGCATTTTTAAAATAAAAAAAAGATTGTATTTTATATATTGCTCTGCAACTTTCTTTATTTTCGTTCACAATACATACTCCTTATCTTTTCATCTACCCTGCAGTGTGTTGTATTCATTCTGGGTCACTTAAAACAAAAAAAATTGTGTCAAATTTTCATGTCTCAGTTGGATTCAAAACCTCAGGCAATTGCCTGAGAAAGGATTTTGTTACGTGACTGTTTATTTGCATTCATAGAAATAGTAGCCTGGTTCCATTTGGAAAGACAACATAAGCATTTACTGAACACATGCCATATGCTATGTGTAGGGGTGACATAAAAATGAATAAATTGTGTTTCAGCCCATGGTCTAGCGCAGGTGACAGGCAGGGGGAGTAATTACAGTCTAAAGCCATTAAGTTTAGATTCCACAACAGTGATCTAAGTGAACTTGCTTGGTAGAATAGAGGAGGGAGAGACTAATTCTGACCCAGGAGAATGAGTGACACATTGAGAAGGAAGTATATTTTGCGTTAGACCTCAAAGGTAGCGTTGGATTTTGACAAGTGAATAAGGAGAAATCGTTTGCACACAGCTCAATTATAGAACATAGCATGTTGTGTTGTGATTGTTTGCTTATGTGGTTTGTAAATGTCTTCCACAAAAAAACTGAGCTCTTTTGGAACAAGAGATCATTTCTTATTCATCTTAATAGCCCCAAAGCCAAGTAAAGGGACTATCCTAGTAAGCATTTAATAATTGTTCAGTTGGTTTTTAAAAGTTCTTTATTGAGTAACTACTGTGAGCCAGGTAGGTTCTCACACATGCTATTACTCTTGTAAGATAAATATTATTATCCTCCTTTAAGAAATGAGGAAATGGAGCTCAGAGAAGTTATGCATTGGCTTGGAGTCACACAGCTAGAGAGCTGCAGTTCAAATTGAGGTCTGTTAGACAGCCAACTCCTGTTTTTTCTTTCTCTCTTTTTCTTCACTATCCCACATTACTTCCTAAGAGAAATTGCCATGCTAGAGTGAATTTCTGAGTTAGGAGAGTACCTTTATGTTAGGATACATTGATAGTAGAAATTATTTCTTGTTTATCTGAAATTCAACCTTAACTAAGAGTCCTGCATTTTTATTTGCTGAATCTTGCAGCCCTACTTACGCACAGCTTGGCTTCTCCAGTTAGTCCAGCTGATTATCTTCTTTTCCTTCCTCTGGCTTTTGCTCTAGCACTGCAGCCTCTACCAGGTTACTTGTGCCAATAAGTGCCATGATTCAATGTGCAGGGTTATTTTGCAGATTTAAAGGAGGGTGATAGAGATCCTTTCATTACTTGTATGCTTTTAACACTATCGGACCCCAACATCTTTGGGAAAAGAGATTGTGATTCTGGTTTTTTTTTTTGTTTGTTTGTTTAAAGATTTTACTTATTTATTTGTCAGAATGAGAGAGAGAGAAAGAGAGAGAGCGAGAGCGAGCACAAGCAGGGGGAATAGCAGGCAGAGGGAGAAGCAGGCTCCCCGCTGAGCAGGAAGCCCCGCGTGGGACTCCATCCCAGGACCCTGGGATCATGACCTGAGCCGAAGGCAGACGCTTAACCGACTGGGCCACTCAGGCATCCCTGTTCTGTTTTGTTTTTAAAACCATAACCACGTACAATATAAATTCCCTCTCAGGAAATTTTGGTTAATAGACGACCCATCCTGAACTCTGAGTCAACCTCTTGCTTCAAATAGCTACTGTGGGGCACAACTAAGAGAGATCCCAGTTGCTCCCTTCCTGTACTCATAACGAACGTTTTTATTCTTTTTTTACCTATAAAATTATAAAGTATTTCATACATACAAAAATATAGGGACTTATAATAAATTACATATACTTTTGCTTCATATAGTCAGCATTGTATTTGAGATTTACTCGTATTAGTACACGCTACTCTAATTTGTTCGTTTTTCATGACTGTATAATTTATGCAAATACACCATAATTTATTTAGCCATTCTCCTGTTGATACTGAAATGATTATTCCTGTATTTATGTCCTTACATACCTGTAGGAGTTTTTTTAAGGTATGTAGAACAGGCTTGCTAGTCCATAGTGTACAAGCATCTTCAACTTTGCTAGATATTGTTGGCTTGATCTCCAAAGATGGACCTCAGTTGTACATTCCTGTCATGGATGAGGGTTCTTGATGTTGCAACTTATCATCCCAAACTGACAAAGTCAGGCTTTGGAAATGTATGTCAATCTAAATGGGTATCAATAAATATCTTCTAATTTTATTTTTTTTTAAAGATTTTATTTATTTATTTGAGAGAGAGAATGAGAGAGAGCACATGAGAGGGGGGAGGGTCAGAGGGAGAAGCAGACTCCCTGCCGAGCAGGGAGCCCGATGCGGGACTTGATCCAGGGACTCCAGGACCATGACCTGAGCCGAAGGCAGTTGCTTAACCAACTGAGCCACCCAGGCGCCCAATATCTTCTAATTTTAATTAGCATTTTAATTATTAATGAAGTTGAGCATTGCTAGTAATATGCTTATTGGCCATTCAGATTTACCTTTTGTGAATTGCCTGTATGTAGCCTTTGTCCATTTTATAACTGGGTTTTTTGTCTTTTTCTGATTTTTTGTCAGAGCTCTTTATGTATTCTGAATATAAATAATTTTTATATGGCTTATAAATATCTTCTCTAAATCTGTGGTATCTTTTCATTCATGGGTTGTTGTATCTGAGTTTTTTTTTAAAAGATTTTATTTATTTATTTGAGAGAGAGAAAATGAGAGACAGAGAGCATGAGAGGGAGGAGGGTCAGAGGGAGAAGCAGACTCCCCGCCGAGCAGGGAGCCCGATGTGGGACTCGATCCAGGGACTCCAGGATCATGACCTGAGCTGAAGGCAGTCGCTTAACCAACTGAACCACCCAGGCGCCCCAAGATCTCTTTCTCTAAATTCAGGCTTTGCAAAGAGAAAATAGCATGCTTGAAGGTCACTGCTGATGAACAGCTTGGACTCAGGCTATTAATATTCACGGAACATGCCTATGCTAAGTGACATGGTTGTAAAATATTCTAGAAGCCAGTCTTGTAGTACTTTGTGGTAGTGCTAAGTGTTTCCAAAAAAACCCCATTGAAGATGGGAGATTAGTATCACTAGTAACAACTTTGTGTGTTTCATCTCGCTACAATTTTATAAAAAATGAGTCTAATGTACATAAACCTTTCTGTCTTTGAGAATTGATCACATTTACTTCATTTAATTTTTTCCTTTTTTGCTAGTTACTTAGAAATTTTACACCTATTATTGGATAAATTTAAGGATAGTTACAAATATATTTCACTATGAACTTCAACAATTAAGCAGTTTCTACTGGCTTCTCCTTGAGAAAGGTGAACATTTAAGTACACATTTACCTTCTCCCTCTCATTTCCTAGAATTTGTTGATGTAATCTGGAATTTCAGATTCCGATCATTGTTTTTCACTACACATCTTCTTCAAAAACCATTTCTTAACATTGACAATAATTATTTGCATGATTCTCAAATTTATTTTGAATTTTACATCTTCCTCTTCCTCAAGTTCTTTATTCTGATTTGGATGGCTCACATCCTTGAATGAAAATTTAAAAACAAGATTTCTAGCAATTCACCTCACCATACAGCCTACGCACATGGGTTGTAGGAAGTTCGTGGATCCCCTTTCAATGTAGACTCCTGTCTCGATATGGAGATTCAGGCAAGATTGGGATTCTTCCCACAGGTATTGTTCTATCCCCTTCTCATCTCCATTTCATCTTCTGAATGAGAGGATTTTCCTGGGAATGAAGGGACAAGAAAGAATCCATTTTGTCTTCTAGTTGGCTTCCCCTCTGCCGTGATAAACAGTGACAGGCCTTGCTTCCCTTCCACTTTTTTTTTTTCCTTAGCTGCAGAATTTACTCAAAATGTCATGGTTTTGGCATGACTCAGTTTCCCTCAGAGGTAGTAAGGGTCATTCATATACTCAGGAAATGCCTTAAGCCATCATCAAATTGAATTGTGGGTGTTAGACTTGGATAGACCCAGCGGCAATGCTTAATAAATATTTTTTGAATAAATAATGCATGAGTTCCAATTAAAGTAGGGGCAGAAAGCTGCACTGTCCTGGGTTTTCCTACATGGAGAAAATGCTGGCTTATGAGAAATGCCTCAATTCATCTTTGCCACTTCCCTTGTTGATAGGTTTCCGAGGAAAAATTCTTAATGTTTCCTTAATTAATTTTACAGTGATTCTGTATCCAAAAGTTACATTATTTTTTATTGAAATGAATTTTATTTACTAAAATGGTGCTAATCAATGTAGATAACTTGTGATAAGAATCAATATGCACCTGTAATCATCAAATATTTCTAAAATACCCAGAAAGTGCTGTTAATGACTGAATTTAATGACAAATGTTTGCAAAATTCTCTGTGAAAGCATTAATATTTAATGTGCAGCATGGAATCTCTGGACATGCACATTCTCTTTCCAATTGGAACTTTTGAGGCAGTGCAAAGCTCTCTTCCAAATATAGTGCCATTGCACTTAATTGAAGGCTGTTGGAGAATACAATGGGGCTTAAAGTGGTATTTGTACTAATTAGTTCTAAATACATCTTGTTGATTGTGTGAGAGATTCACAGGGAAAAGGAACAAGTCTTCAGCTATGGTATTAAAATGAACGCCAGCAGAATATTTCTGAACTCTCTGAGCCTATTCTCTGTTCTCAGAGATTATGTGAACAATACTCTTTTTTCCGAAGCCGCACAGAATAAAATGAATGAAGGAAACAGTCCAAGACAATGATTCTGGGGAATGCTCAGCACAATGACATCTGGAAACAGGAAGACCTCCCTACTAGAAATCTAGATGGCTCAAAAATACAGTGCTTTAGCTCTTAAGTACACTTGAGTGTGGAAGCTATTAATGCATGATTAGAGGAATATCTTCTGGAAGCTGGTATTACCCATCTAATCATTGTTTTAAAAAATACAATGGTGACATAATTGTAGGATTTGTACCATTTTGTACTTGCCCTGACAAATTTGAGTGTGAGTTTTTTTTTTTTTTTTTTAAAGATTTTTATTTATTTATTTGACAGAGAGAGACACAGCGAGAGAGGGAACACAAGCAGGGGGGAGGGAGAGGGAGAGGGAGAAGCAGGCTTCCTGCAGAGCAGGAGCCTGATGCGGGGCTTGATCCCAGGACCCGGGATCATGACCTGAGCCAAAGGCAGACACCGAACGACTGAGCCACCCAGGCGCCCCGAGTATGAGTTTTTATCAGCAGTTATATCAACTTAGATTTTTTTCTCTCTGCTTCATCATAACTGTTGCTCAAATTTTAAATGACAAGAATGACTAATCATTGACAGGAATGAGTGTCTCAAGTGTGTGGTGCCAACACTAGGTTAAAGGTGCAAACTTGGATTTGACCCCCTCTGTGTGGCCATCCTTGCTTAGAATTCTGAAGAATTCTCCAGACATACGTACAACTTCTTAACGCTCTAGACATCTGACTCTGAACCCCTCCTGCCCTTTTACCTTACTTTCCTTTCTCAGATCTACGTGAATTTGGATGCCTTGTTTTCCTCTTTTACCTTAAGGTCTAGATTTGATGCAGTTGAAAAGGACCTGCTCCTATTTCTCTTTTGAGAAGATCCTTATGAGGCTCCCAAGCTTATTTTTAATTTCTAGAGAAGCAAGTAAGGAAAAATGCAGAAAAAGACAGAGAGGCATCCTTCATTCCCCAACCAAAAAGGACTGGCCTGACCTTCTGTTTCCCTTCATCTGGTTCCATTCAGATTCTGTCTGACATCCAAAAGGGAGTGGGAAATATGTCTGTGTCCCATTTACCACATCAGATGGCTGCAGGGGAGAGAGGTAAGAATCGTAGAGAGAACACCATGTAAGGGAGAATTCTGAGACGAACAGAGTTCTAGAAAGTATCTGCCCTAGTCCCTTTCCACTATAGCCTTATGACCTGGCACAGGAGTGCATATGTTTCTGAAGACCCCATTTTGCCCAAGGCTTATAGCTCTGAGCTTCTGCTCCTGGAGAAAAATGGAGGACGGGAGAGTGGGAGGTCAGTGTTGACCCTTTGAGGGTCACTTTTATTGCTGTTTCAATGGTACATGCTGAGTATTTGAATATGTAATGCAGAACACATATCAAGTATATTGTCTGTAATTTAATTCAACAATGAGGTTCTCCTTTATTTTTTTTTAAGTAGGCTCCATGCCCAGTGTAGATCCCAGCAGAGGGCTTGAACTCACGACCCTGAGATTAAGACCTGAGCTGAGATCAAGAGTTGGATGCTTAATGGACTGAGCCACCCAGGCACCCCTGTAATTTAATTCTAAATAATACTTGAGTACTTTAAAACATAAGGAGTATGCTGTATATGTATATAGTTTGATGCAGTATATACCCAAGGAACAGGAGCACATCAGTGGTTCTTCAGTGTTGGAAAAACCCTCTGCTGGAGTCTGTACTCCAGAGAGACGATAAGTATTTCAAATGTTGCTCTCTGAACCTACATTAGAGAGTTCATTACCTAGCATGAGGGAAGTTAGAAATGCTTTTCAGTGGTGAACTGAGTGGTGCTAAAGATGTGTGGATTGGCTGAAACATAGAACAGGCCTACAATAGGATTTATAAACATGGAGAAATCAAAAATATCCTTTGAAAGGTGTTCTATTCTCATTTGTTTCTGGTCCCTACAACTGAACCAGGAATTCAGCTGACTTCCCTGACCAGAAAGCTGATGATCCTGCCATTAGAGCATTATCATCTCTGCCTTGGATCACCATTTTGTGCAAGGTGCTCATTCCAGTGCCTGATGGACAACGAGCTGGAGTTCACAGAGCTTCCCAGAACAGGCTGTATGCCTGGATAGATGCTTTTGTGACTGCTGGTCAATTGATGTTTGTACAAATGACAGAATTCTGTCTTCAGATTTCCTTTTTCTAGATAACATGCCAATGTGTCAGCCAGGTTACAAGGAGATATGGCTCTTTTTGTTAGAGGCTACTAATATCTGCCAAAAGGATTGAATGTGAAGATCAAATTGCCGTAGGTCACTTTGCAATACCAAGAAGAGTATTGATAAAAATAAGGCTCAACAAACACTGACTCTTTCTGATGGGATGACTATATAGCTTATTTTCCAAACTGAGCCACTTTTGATAGTGAACAGGGCATGATTAATAATCAAGCCAGAAACAATAGGCATATATCCGGACACTCCCAAGGTGTGTGGTCATCCAACTTCCTGAGACCCTACATACCTGCCACTGTGAGAAGTCCTAAGGATGAAAAGTGAATGTGTTTGCCTTTATAGTGGACAGGGGTTGGTGAGAGTCCTGGGTGAAACTGACCAGCAGAGTGTAATTCCTATATCCACCGTGTTCACCTCCAAAATTCCCGTTTTCTCTCCTAGATAGTTTTATATCTAAATAGAAGAGCCGAGAAGCACTATTTTCCTGGGGCCTGCCCTATTTTCATCCTAATGAAGTCTTTATTAATCTTTGAAATCTGTGTTCCAATTCATTTAAAAATATTAACTTTGTTAATAAACGGCAAGAAGACTTAGATTCTAGAGTTCTTAAAACAAAACCATCTCTTCAGTAATTAAAAAGGGAGAAGATAGGTTTGTAATAAGAAAAGTTATTTTTCTAATTTTCTTTTTTACTGAGATGTAACTTATATAAAGTACAAAATGAATTTTTACTACCGCTTAAATCAAAATATAGAACACTCGCCACATCTCAGAAGGTCACCTTATGCCTTCTTGGGAAGCCATTTTGATGATTTCCAGGTAAAGTTAATACTCAAATTATCCTCTTCATTTGTTGTCACATTTTATATTTGGTCTCAAACCCTTTGAATTCAAAGGTTCAGGAAATTGCTCTAGTAACACGGATTGGCGATTTCTTGCTAGGACTCCAAGGAAAGTAAGAAAGGTAGTGGGGTTAAGGAGCAAACTGCAAGGTAGTAGGATAAACGTGGAAAAAAAGCACTGTCCAGCTCTTCTTCCTCCTTGCTCCTTCCAGAAGTGATAAACAACTGGTTGAACCTTTAACACCCTGCTGTCAAAATAATAATAATAATAATAATTTTTAAAAAGGATAATTTACTGAGTACTCACTAGGAGCCTGGGAGCCAGGTGTCTTGCTAGATGCTTTTTGTACCTTACATATGTTATCCTGTGGAACCCTCACAACTACTCTGTAAAGTGCAGAGCAGGATTGTGGTCTCCATTTTACCCTTAGGGAATCGAAAGTCCCAGAAATGTTAAGTAATTTGCCCCACATCATACAACTTCTAAGCATAGGAACCAAGGTTCAAGTCTTTTCTGCTGTTACACTAGTCTTCCGCCAGAACTACGTAAATGCTATTCCAATGCAAACTTCTCATCTATACAATAGAAGATGGACATATTGTTGGTGAAATAACTGGATTGGCATGGATTTTCTCCAGTCAACAGCACTCATTTGCAGTTTACAGCTAGTTAGGCAGATAGCGAGAGGGGAGGATAAAGCTAATAGCAATTGGCATTGCCTTCTTTTACTCCTTCTTCATTTGCCTATATGTTGTTTATATTTTTGTGGGTAATATATGAACTTGCAAAGAGGAGCCGCTTCATGTCGCTGTAACTATAGGAGAAGAGTCCTAGTGATGCCAGAACAATGCCATTTGCAAGTTATGGTGACTATAGAATTTATCTTGCTGTTAGGAATTCCAAGAGCTATCTGTCTACACAGAGAAGTAAAAAGAGAGAGCTGAACCAATTAGCTGGAGATAGCAATAAATATTTATGTGAACCCTATGAAACTGCAGTTTTGGAGGTCAGAAAACTGTAGAATATCAGCAAGGTTATGATTCAGCTATTACTGCGGTGGGAGAAAATTTGTGATTGGAATACTAGCTCTCTTCAAAGATGAAATTAAGTATTATTCTCTACACCTTAGGCTGTCTCTATAAACAGAGTCTGTGCGCCCAGTTTTTAATCCCGATCTTGAAAAACACTCTTTTAACTCTTAAAAAATCACCTAGTGTACTCTCTCAGGAAGGCTTCATTAATTTATTTTTGAAAGGAGAGGAGTCTAAGCCCCGTCAAGACGAGGAGACGGCCTCTGTGATGTTATGGGACAGCTGACAACTGTTTTGCTGGGCACTGGTTTGCAGGACGGCTATGGCATGCGGCGCTTCTACTTGAGGAAGCTTCTCTCAGTGATAAGGCAGCATGGGCTTCACCAGTGAGCCAGGGCCAGGCCTTAAAATGGGAGCAAAGGGACTTGGGGACTAAAATAAAGCTAAACCAAATGGTGGAAACATGCTCAACTCCTTAATTTATCTGATTAGAGCCAAGAGGCGCCGCGGTGTAAGACGTTTGCTCCCATCCCAAATGCCATTAAGGAGCAGTGAACTATTTCTAGGCTTGGCTCCAGATTGATGAGGGATGAACTAACAGTGGATTTGGTTTCAACCCGGAGTCACTGTGAGGCGGTGACAGACTGCAGTCACTGCAAAAGTCTGTAAGCATCAAGTGTCCCCAAGAGCACACACTGCCTGCAAGAGATTTCCCGGCGCCTAAGAAACATTCCTCTGACCCCATCCCAGCCCAACCCCAACTCTTGCCCTATATTTCTCTGCTTTATTCTTTTCATACAGGCACATGGTTGCTTCGACTTAAGAGTTTTGAGTAGAGCTTGTTAATGCGTACGAGGCTAGCTTAATACAGTGGTTCATCGTCTACTAAAATTGTACTATGTGACTGTAGAAGGTACAAAACGGGCCAAATGATCTTTTGTTGTAGTTACCAGTACGGGAAAAAAAAAAAAAAAATAGAAGACTATTTTAGGGCAGGGTATAGAATCCTGTCAACCCTCCCCCCGACCTGCCCCCAAATCAGTAGGCCTGTTCCTGCCCCCTTCCCTCTTCCTTCCATCAATCTGCTGCTAGCTGTGTGTCCTTGAATTACTTAACCTCTTTGGGACTGACTGTTCACTCATTTCTAAAAGGAAATGTTGAAAATCTCTTCGGATTTTGAAAGCGCTAACATGTAGATGCTGTGAGTATAAATGCAAAAGTAGCTTTAAAAAGATTAAAGGTGGGCGCCTGGGTGGCTCAGTTGGTTACGCGACTGCCTTCGGCTCAGGTCATGATCCTGGAGTCCCGGGATCGAGTCCCACATCGGGCTCCCTGCTCGGCAGGGAGCCTGCTTCTCCCTCTGACCCTCCTCCTCTCATGCTCTCTCTATCTCATTCTCTCTCTCAAATAAATAAATAAAATCTTTAAAAAAAAAAAAAAAGATTAAAGGTGCTGTAGAGAGAATTATATAAAAATCTTCCCAATATTAAACCTTTCCACCTCTGTTGTTAGGTGATTAATGATCAATATCATTAATTCTATTTTACGGAAGTGGAGATGATTTTTCTAATAATTTAATTGAAATGTTTATTGAGCATCTGTGCTAGGAACAGAAGTTTATCCAGGTTTGTTGGTACTGAATCTTGCCTGATTTGTGAGACCCTTTTCACAAAAAGGCAATTACAAATACAACCTCAGATGCCAAAGTGAGTGTTTATTTGGAATGAGGAAAGCAATCATAACAAGGTACTGAGACTTAACAGATTTAGTCCCTTTCTTTTGAGCTTTCTTTAGGCAATTTACCAGAATTGCTTACATAGAAATGCGTCTGATTTCCTTCCCTAGATAGAACATTCTACAGCTCCCAGCAACTCCTAGTGCTCAGTGGAGCCTATGCAGATAAATATCCCCAAAGTTTAAGCTTCATGGAACTTCAGGGTAAATCCGTTTCTAAGTTCCCTAAATTCTTGAAGGAATCAGCACACATAAGATTGGGTTCCCAGGCTCAAGAAAATTACAGTGGATTGTAGCTGTTAGAACTCCCCCCAAAAGGAGCTGCCTGGTAGTGGTTGGAACAGTTCCACAGGCCAGCAAAAGGATTCAAACTGTGACCGTTATTTACTTTATTTAAAATTCAATTTTGAAATAAATTTAGACTTCCAGGAAGATTACAAAAATAGTATATAGAGTGCCCCTATATTCTTCACCTACCTTCCCTTCACGTTAACACCTTACAATGCATAGTTCTTGACACCAGGAAATTCTTATAACACTATTAACTAAATTACAGACTTCATTTAGATTTTACCAGGTTTTCACCACTGGTTTATTCTGTTTTAGGATCCACTTCTGGCTCCCACATGGCACTGAGTTGACCCATTTCCTTGGCCCCTCCTTACTTGTTACAGTTCTTCAGGCTCTGTCATAACCTTGACACTTCTGAGGACTTCTTCTCAGGCATTTTGTAGAATGTTTCTCAATATGTCTGATGTTTTCTCATTATTAGATTGAGGTTATGTACTTTTTGCAAGAATACTACAGAAGTGATGTGTTCCTGGGCCAGGACCCAATACTATTACTTATTTTCTTGCTAAATTGTTTTCGCATTGGCCCTTAGGAGCTTCTTAGATTGGCTCCTGTGTCATTTCCATGTTCCCTCCACCTTCTAGCGAGTGTTTCTTTATTTTGTGGCACCACATGATATCCCAGGCTCCTCTTATACTTCCCTTTCTCCAGCCCTGGCATCAGTCACTTTCACAAGAAATCCAGTATCAGGTCTTTTTGATTCGTGTGTTCTTCTCTTTGTTCCTAAAATCCTGGGTCTTGGACAGATTCTTTCCTAAAACAACTCAAATACATGCATCGTCCATCACTAACAGTAGGACTATATGTTCCCTTTTTAAACTGCAATGGTAAAAGAACCCAGCAGGTGAGTTCTGGCCACACTGTCAAAGGCCAGGTGTGCTATGAGGACTTCCAAGCAAGCTTTTCAAGGCAGTTGCTAAAGAAATAGGTCACCGTTGACATTTGTCTCTCCTCCTCATCCATGTCCAGCTGGCCCCCACCTGTCAATCATCACAAGGCTATTTCCTCTGTTCATCTTCACCACCGCTTCTTGGGTTCTGATCTTTCCTGGGCTTCCTTGGGACGTTGTACAGCCTCCGAATGGCCTTCCTGCCCCTAGCCTTTTCTTTCTTCCAATTCATCTTCCATGTGAAGAAATAAGTAATTTTCCCATTTGCAAATCTAGCTGTATCATTTACTCTGCTGACAATGGAGGAGGATTGCTTTTTTGCCCCTACATTTTTGTGGTTTTTTTGAACCTATCATTAGTGATATGGCTCCCTAATGTTGACAGTAGTAGTTCTCAAACTCTAGTGTAAATCAGAATTGGCTGGAGGGCTTGTTAAAACACAGATGAGTAGGGCGCCTGGGTGGCTCAGTTGGTTAAGTGACTGCCTTCGGCTCAGGTCATGATCCTGGAGTCCCGGGATCAAGTCCCGCATCGGGCTCCCTGCTCGGCAGGGAGTCTGCTTCTCCCTCTGACCCTCCCCCCTCTCATGTGCTCTCTCTCATTCTCTCTCACACAAATAAATAAATAAAATCTTAAAAAAAACAAACAAAAAACCCCCCACAGATGAGTAGGTGCTACCCTCAGATTTCAGAGGCAGTAGGTCTGGGTTGGGGTCGGAGAATGTACATTTCCAACAGGCTCCCAAGCGATGCTGATGATGCTGGTTCACATAACACCAGCCAACAAGGTAAAGTCTAAACTGCTTAACAAGAAACCTAAGACCCTATCACAGTTATGTTTTGCACTTATGACCTTACCCCCCACTTCTCTCCACCCTTTCCTCAAACGTGCCTTCCCTTTACACAAGTCTGCGAGACCCCTGAGAAAGAGTTGATAAAACAAGACCCCCTGACTGGTCTTCCCATTCTTCCTTGTCACTATTTTTGTACATGTTGCAGACAACTATCCTGACTCCCCATCTGCAGTCTTCATTTTCCTCCAGCCTCAGAAGGAACGTCTCTCTTCTGTGGTCCAATAGCACTTGGTAGCACCGACCATGAGAACTACAATCTGGTATGGGATTTAGCTGTTCACTCATTTGATTCGCCCAGTAGTTTATGAATTTTCTAAAGGCAGGACAATGCCAACATATTACTCAATTTTGGCTCCTCAGCACCCAGCCCTTGTGGCATCTGGCATCAGATGAGCATTGAATAAATGTTGTTGACCTTTTCAAGGAAGGCATTATGCTCTTTACACAAAAGAAGGTAATAGAGAGTTTATGAGAACACTTCAAGACTTCTTACCATTACATTACAGGTAAAAAGGTATTTTAAATAAGAGAGTACACTAAGATACAGAATTAGCCAAATGAGGGGGCTCTGATCAGTTCTTTGAATGAGGTAATTATAATCATTGTCCCCTCTTAAGTCTGGGATGGGCCTTTGTGGTCTGGAAATGTGGCATGAAGTGAAGTGGAGATTTGACGATTCTGCTGTGATCGAGTTGGGTAGTTCAGCCCTCATATCTGCCAGGCTGTTAATTAGCTAACTAAGGAATTGCATTCTGTTTTTGCCATCAATGCTTGCCAGGTGCTAGTGACCCCCCCTTAGTCCTAATGGCATTCTACACATCTGCTTAACCATAGAACCAGAGTTCTTAACCAACCCTTGGTGGTTGTTAAATAGATTTGGTGGTCTACAAACATGGATAAAAAACAATCACGTATTAATTTTTACCAGGTTTTAACTGAAATTAAACATTTCCCTCAATTATTAATATAGACAACGAACACAGCTGTATTTATACTACCTGAGACTTTATCATTGCTGGGACTCACCCATATTTTTATTTCACAGGCTAGCAGTTATTTCTATTCATAATTACTTCAAAATAATAATAGATACAGAACTAGATTTTACTAGATGTGCTAATAAAGAAGCACATATACTCCACATTTAGAGCTACTTTGGTATCTATATTTCAATACAGTGGATTTCCTTTGTAATCTTACATATTAAAATGCTATTTTCATACGGAAAACAAAAATCCTAAGTATTTTATTTTATATGTTTAAAACATTATTTTGAGAAGGGATCCAAATCTATCCATAGCTTCCAACAATTGTTAAAAGAGTCCCAGACACCAGAAAGTTTAAGCACCCTCATTGTAGAAGGTTACATTTACTTTGTAGCACAAATTCGGTAGGAAAATTTTTAAAAAGCAGTACAAAAAAATTCA
This sequence comes from Mirounga angustirostris, assembly GCF_029215605.1. Taxonomy (NCBI): domain Eukaryota; kingdom Metazoa; phylum Chordata; class Mammalia; order Carnivora; family Phocidae; genus Mirounga; species Mirounga angustirostris. The sequence goes on from NW_026991711.1 coordinate 169,582,354, forward strand.
AGTTTGCTCTGGGTGCTTAAGTTTCCATTTAAAGAGTTGATAAAACAATAGAATAGATAATGACTTGTAGCAGAACATTTTCTTCTATTATTGTGTACAAACTGCAAGTGAAACATTCTTTGATTTCTTGGGCTACATGCTCACAGGGCAGTAATAGTTAAATTAATTTCTAATATGTCTCATCTCATTACAGATCTATGCAATAGTCTCTTTCAATTTTAAATTGAGCTTCAGGGAAGATTAAGTACTTAGGTATTCCAGTTTGTATAAAATTTCTAGATCCATACAAATTAAACTTCCTCTGTCTAAATGACCCTAATCATTCTAATTTAACTAGATGGAGCCTATTTCCTTTTGACAGAGCTTGTCATGTTGAATCTTATCCATGGAGATGAACAGCATGCCAAATGGGTAATAAGTATTCCAGATGTTGCCTTGCCACTTTCCAGCAAAGTTATTAATAAAAGTCAGTTGCTTCTTGTCTTTTTTAATCCTCTAATGTTGCCGAGAATATAAACTTCCTTTCTCCCCATTAAGATATGGTAATTTTAAAAAGTATAGTAAATGGGCTGCCGCAGAGGAAAGTGATTTTATAAAAGTACCTATCCATCGTGAATGGTACCCCAGGGACTCAGGGTGGCATGAGGCCTACTTTCCTGGGAACAGGAAGGAGGGATATGAAGAAGATGGTGGCAGAGCCCTGAGGTTGGGAGTGTGTGTGTGTGTGTGTGTGTGTGTGTGTGTGTGTGTGTGTGAGATGTGTTTTGGAGGGGATTGAGCTTCAAAAGAGCCATTTCATTTACTTTTGGCTGGGAATAAGTCAATAAAAGGGAAATAGCTACTCCATTAGCAAGGACCTACTCTGAAGGAAACGTGGCCGAATGCTAAAGGCCTCTCAGTCCACCTCTACGCATATCTCCGGGCCTAGCCCTGGGGCAGTGTGAGAGCCTCCAGTCCGTGACCCCTGAGGTCCTTGGGTCCGATTTCACAAATCTATCCTCAAGGCAATGAAAGGAGGGTGTGGTTGCGGTATAGAGAAGAACACTGGAGCCCGAGGGGAGGGTCAGAGGCCAAAGGTCACAGGGCTTGATTCCAGGACATCCTTAATAGAGAGGTGCCTTTTAAGGCTTACCAGAAAGATCTGCTGACTTTTCTTAGGTATAAACAAATTAGACATTCAGAGCGAGGAAAAGCCTAATGATACTAATGATAATTAGAATATTTCCAGTGTGATGGCTTCATCAGTCTCTTTCTTTTCTCTTTTTTTAAAAATTATTTTTTAGAGAGTGAGAGGGATGGGAGGAGAGGGAGCATGAGTGGTGGGCGGAGGGGCAGAGGGAGAAGCAGGCTCTCCACTGAGCAAGGAGCCAGACGCGGGCCTCCATCCCAGGACCCTGGGATCCTGACCTGAGCTGAAGGCAGATGCTCAACCAACTGAGCCACCCAGGCGCCCCGCATCAGTCTCTTTCAAAACACTTTGGGTTTGGTGAATTTGAAGTGAATTTTCCTTCAGTAAAACACACATACAGACACACACACACACACACACACAGCACTTTGGGCTCTGTTTTAACTTGCCCCCTGTGCTTTTAAATGTACAGCCTTGGAAAGGTCTTTCTATTTCTAAAAGTGTAAAAGTATCGTTTAATATTACTCTCCCGAAAGAAGGCCAAATAATTGGTGCAGTGAAATGAGTTCTGCTCTTCAGAAAACAGGCTCAACCAGCATCATAATCCATGTTGGAATAATCTTATGTATACAGCCTTGTACTCCTCTCATCTCTCATGATTTTGGCTCTAGTTAGCAATAACCTGATGTCCACGTAAAAATACTTGGAACTTTGAAGTGGAAGAAATTTACCATTAAGGCCATGTTCGTTTGGAGTCACACGTTTTGAAGTCAATACTTGCAGCATTTCCAATATGCTTTAGTTGTTGCAAGGAGTTTTTGGCGTGGACGCCATTTCTTAAATGTCAACAAAGAAATGCTATTCCCGCTGCAAGCGTTTTCCCTCTCATCAACTCCATTAATTTTTCAAGTTCATTAACAATTGAAATTATTAAACTGAGCTCTACTGACATCTGCTGGACAAAACATGTTTTTCATTGTTATCAACTCCTTACCATTGTTCCCAACTCAATAATGCTTGGGTTTTACTAACTAAGATGGTTACTCTTAATTCAACCAACCAAGCAAAGCTGTACTCAACACATAGAAAATAGAACTAAGCTAAACATAAGCTCATCAATCAGCAGGTAATAAATCTAAGTAAAGGTTTCTCAGTCCATTTCTTTAGCTGGTCAAACCATATTTCAGTTTTGCATTGAACACACATTTTCTGAGCGCTCTGTGTATGCTGTACACCGTGTATACGCAGTGGGTCCAGAACTTGGGTAGGGCCCCTTCTTGCAAGAAGTGGAGGGTCTGGTGGGGGAAGACATATATCTAAACAGATTATTTCCGAAAATATTTTATCCACAGTGTCTCTTCTCTTAGCAGCAAGATGATTGCACTGTACCTGTTGTTCCCAGAACATCTTTTTTGGCGGTAATAAACCAGAACGACATCATTTTGTCCACTAGGAAATACATAGTGCCTTGGGCCTTAGGAATATTTCATGGGTCTACAAATATGTGTGTGTGTGCGCTAAAATACAACAAGAACACAGCAAATTGAAAACTCTAAATTGTAAATTAAATGTCTATAGAACATGTAATGTTAACCTGTTTTGAAATTTAATGGTTCTCAAACTTGACTGTGATCAGAATTACTGGGGGCTATTAAAGCAGATGGCTGAGTCCCATCACAAGAGGTCATGACTTAGTAGGTCTTGGTTGGGCTCTAGAACGTGCATTTCCAACAAGTTTTCGGTAACGCTACTTAATGTTGCCAGTCTGGAGACTGCATTTTGATAACCAACAATCTGAGAATGTTAATTCACCTTTTTTGGCTGAAGCAGCCAGGTAACACCATTAACTGAATTAAGATATTCAGGGGCAATTCGAAGGAGTAAGAGGTAGAAAAGTGGATAAATTGGCCTTTTCAAGGAGACAGGAAAAGGCCATCAAAGCCAGACCTACAGAGACTCTTTTTAGTATATTTCAATAGAATGTGAATGTGACTCAGCTTTACCTGGGCAGGTGAGAACTTGTAAAAGATAAACATTCTCTGTAATAAGTGGTAGTATATGCGCTGGTAATGTGAGTTACCTAAACTTGGATCAGTTCCTAGTACAGAACACCCAGGAAACACCGAGAAAGCTTATATGAACAGGAGTATATGACCATACTCACTCGTATCAACCTTTCAGTTTAGGAGTTGAGAACTAACATGTATTTTCTTTTATTTTTTTTATTTTTTAAAGATTTTAATTAATTTATTTATTTGTCAGAGAGAGAGAGCAAGCGCACAAGCAGAGGGAGAAGCAGGCTCCCCACTGAGCAAGGAGCCCCACGTGGGACTCGATCCCAAGGACCCTGGGATATCACGACCTGAGCCAAAGGCAAACGCCCAACCAACTGAGCCACTGAGGGGTCCTGTGTTTTCTATTTCTAATGGTTTCCAAGCTTCCTGGATCAGCTCTGTTCTTTTGCTCCTTAGTGTCCCTCGATAAATGGCCCCTGAGGCACTATAGAGCCCTACCATTTTATGAAATTCTCACTTAGGAAACATGGCAAATAACTGATGATGGCAAATAAAGGCAAACGACACCTCTAGTGTACATTTACTACTCAGAACATGCTCAGAAAAAAAAAAAAGTGGAAAAAGGAATGTGAAAACCTGCTTTTGCATTTCAAACACCTTCCAAAAGTTGGCTGGCCAATTATGGCTCCTTGTAAGTTCTAAACAAAGGGCGGAGGGGGTCTCATTTTCCTCATACAAACCTTGATGATTCCAGATGACTCAAATTAATTCTTTAGTATAGAGGTCTTCCATATGATTCTCATATTACCAGAAGCCTACGACTCTCTTTGGATTGGAAAGACACCAAATCTTTGGCAATTTTCCCAATAAAATTATAAATACATATTTGTTCCAAGTCTGCTTCTTTTACTTGCTACGATAACCAGCACAGAAAACTAATCACCCCCAGACCTTATTGCCTGGACATTATGTAGAATCGTGTCACACCAGAAATTAGACTCCAGCCATTCCAGCTCTCTGACGCTCTTGCTACTGGTGCTTATGCTCTTTGATTGACACACAGTAAGTCAGTTCTTTCAACTCTGCGGCCAACTCCTGACCTTCCTTCCTTCCTTTGCTGAGTCGGGATTCCATGCAGGACTACCTGGGTCCATCGTACTCGAAGTAGCCTCTGTGGACAGCAGTACGGGTATTGTCTCAGAGCTTGTTAAAACTGCAGAATCTCAGGCCCCATCACGTGGACATTTTGGAGTAATTTTATTTTTTAATTTTTTTAAAGATTTTATTTATTTATTTGAGAGAGAGAATGAGATAGAGAGAGAGCATGAGAGGGAGGAGGGTCGGAGGGAGAAGCAGACTCCCTGCCGAGCAGGGAGCCCGATGCGGGACTCGATCCAGGGACTCCAGGATCATGACCTGAGCCGAAGGCAGTCGCTTAACCAACTGAGCCACCCAGACGCCCCATTTTGGAGTAATTTTAAGAAGATCCCCAGGTAGTTTGTATGCATATGTGGTTAAAATGCCCTGACCTCAAATTTTTTTTTTTTTCTACGAGTTTCCTTGACTCTCCTGTACTTCCGTCTCCCCGCCCCCGCCACTCACTCATGGAAAGCCAGTCCTGATGAGGTTCCTTATCATGTTGAAATTACTTTTTTATATTGATCTCTAGGCTTCAACAGTCTTTTGTGAGCAGGTATCATCTTATCTTCCTAATCCTAGCTAAACGCTGTACCTAGCACATGCTGGTAGCGCAGTTAATATTGTTTGGATTGAAGTTCTTCAATTTAATTGCTGCACAGGACATGAAACTAAGTACTGAGGTACTAATAACTGACAGCTGGTTGAAGAACTACCTTTTTGAACATTCTTGTATTTTAACTGGATTCCAGAGGGACATACATGGATTTAACCTAAATCATTCATAATGCTGGTGCTGGGAGTTTTTGAGAAGTCAGCCAACTGAGTGAAAGTAATTTTGGGGGCAAGTGACTTCAGCTCCTCAAATTTCCTGCCACCTCACCCATCATCAGCGTGTTCCAAATGAAAGAACTCTTGAGTGTTTCTGGACTGGCTGAGTGGCTTTCAAAGTGTCTTCTTCCCTGCAGGATTCTAAACCCCAGTATCTCCAAATAGCCAGACACATGGTTCACATGAAAGACCTGGGCATTCTTGAAGTTTGTGGAACAAGAAAGAGTAGGTCGGGGATGAACAGGAATATTCGAATACGTTTCCTTGTAATTGCTTGTCATCACTGGTCTTCCTCACCCGACTGAGTCGTCAGAGTAGGGGTCCCTATCCCTTGCACAAAGAAAGCCCTTGCGAGGCAACTTGTGTGCAGACAGAGACATTTAGTCCATTCGGGGGATAGCACGGTTTTAAAGCATTGCTCGTGGAATGTCTAAATGCAAGTGCTACCAGTTTGGATTAAACCAGCAAGGCGGTACCCATGTTAACCCCTCAGTGCTAAATCTCGAGAGATCGAGAGTAACCATCAACTTTCACAGTGAACCACATCAGTATTTTGGGGGTTACAGATGCCTTTCTTACTACCCCAGCTCCGTCAGAGAAGAGAAATTAAGCAACTATGGCACTGTTTTATCAACGAATTTATCAAGAGTCCTGCCTTCCCCTGCATAATGACTAAGTGCCTCACAAATGCCTTCTCTAACACGTATTTGTAGAGGATAGAACATTAGCTGCAGATTTAATGTCACCGTGGTTGTCATTTGCACATGCCTGAGAAGTTAACATAATGTCGAAATGTGAAATTAAACTGGGGGACTATGAGCAGCGGTCCTGCTAAGATCCATTTCTCTATTCTCATTATCTTACCTCTTGGTTTGTTGTGTTTGCTGCTTTCTCCCATTACTCACAAAACTGTCAAATAAGTCCCCGAGGATGCACAAGCACAGGGCTTCTGGAAAATAGTGTTTCAATAGTTTACATAATGGGACCAATGAAGCCAGTGTGTTCTCCATTGTAAAAAAGCCAGTGTTCTCTTGCTTTGTTAATTGACCCTCAGCGTTAGAAGGAAAAGGGCAAGGGTGGATGGGAAACAGAGTAAGAAAGCAAATTATCAGGGGACTGATGTGTAGGTTTTTCTGTTTCAATGATGCTTACAGAGAATACATGAAACTTAATGACACTGAGTCCACAGTGGGAATGATCGAGGGAAAAAGGATTGACACAAAAATATTCTTATTCTAGCCAGAGAGTATAAGGAGGGAGGCAAAGTTCTTTCTTAATGCGAAGTTAGGAAAAAATAAATCAAACTACTGTGGGTAAGTCGCAGGGCACAAATTAGTTCTTCAAGTTTTGTTTGTTCATGAGCTCACAAGTGTGGTGCAATTTAATGTGCTTGTCATTGTTTTCCTTCCATTCGGAGGATGAGCCAGGGAGTGTGAAGCGGGGGACGGCACTGGCCGGCCTTGGGCACTGCCACGTACTCTTGTGGCGAGTTAGTGTGAATGCTCCAGGCATCACTTTGGAGTCTCTGGGAGGCCCCGGTGAGGCACTGTCCTCTGCATGCCTCATTAGCCGCATCTAAAGATGTGATTATCACCATCTATACATTCATCCATTCAAGGGAATGAAATAAACCTAACTGTGCATTTATCCTTACTCTTATGCGTCATTCAAACACAAGACTAGGGGTATGAAGGGCATTTTAATCATGTGTACCAGAGGACAAAATCTAATTCAGGGATGAAAACAAGTGTTTTATAATTTGGCAAATCTCTGTTGTGCTAAGTGACACCACACAGTTTGTGGCATGGCGTGAGTGGTACAAAGTCCTGCCAGGTGATTCAGCAGAACTCCTGTCCAACCTCTGAATATACATTTTATAATTATGCCTCATTTAATCTCTTCCTCTCTTCAAAGTTCCTTTCAGAAGTGGTCAGCAGGGAAATCAATTTCTAGAGCTAGGTCTTTAGTCATTAACCATAGGGTGGATTCTCATATGTATGAGATGGTTAACTCACTTGTTTGGGTCCTACTAGACTCCTCCTAATTCCATCATAATCAGATTTAAAAATATTTCCCTCTAAATCCATTTTCAGAAAGTACCGCAGATATTGTTTGACAAGACAATGAAGAAAAAGTCAGGAACAAACCCTAGGGAATGAGTGTATAGAGAAAAAGCCCCCCTTTACCATTTATAAGGAAAATATTTCTTACGTTTAAACCAAAGCAAACAGAAAGCACCTGACACATAGAGTCCTAATAAAATTTTATTGAGAACCAGTAAGTGAAATCCTTTACAGAACACAGAAATACTTATGATCCCAACCCTTCCCAGTAAATAGCAATATAACTTTTGGGTGGGTTCCCTGAATATCCCAAACACTCTGTTTTACACCTCCAGGAGAGAAAGTTCTACAACTCAGCAATAGGCAAATAGGATGCTCTGACCTATTTAGGGAAAGCAGAAGTGGAATCAGAAATCAGTACGAGTAATAAAGGACTGCCGATGAGTTCCAGCAGCCAAAGGAGTAGATGAGTAAATGTTCACTCTTCACATTCTGTATTTCAGATCAGCTAGCAGAAGGCAGGGCACTGGAAGATCAGACACAAACGAACCCGGGGACATAGGAGCAGAGTATGTCTCTCAATTCAATTATGTAGGGAAGTGGAAATGAGAAGCAAAGTGGTGTTGGATCCACTTACCTCAAACTCTTCCTACCACGAAGGCTTTGATGCCAAATAATCGGAACTGACATCAAAGATGAAAAGGAGACCAGTGACTCTAAGGATGAAAGACCAAAGAAGCCCCATGGGCTAGACGGAAGTGGCTGTGATAACGTTCCCATGTTTTCCATGGTGAAGAGTTAGCTTCTGTAATGTCTCCTCACTATGGGGACAGAAACACATGACAGGCTAGATGAACGCTGCTCAGCAAGCTTTTAAGGTTCTACTCCCAAGTCTCGGCATGGGGAGAGAAGAGATAGTGTGGAGTTTTTTGGGAAGCAACTTTTGAAAAGTTTTTTTTTTTTTTTAATAATAATAAAAAAAAGATGACAATATCTGAGGGAAAGGATGTAACAGAAAGAGAACTGCAATGATGCCTCTTCCTTTTAAAACTAAGAAAGCTGGTATAAAAGCTGCTCCGTTTCCACAATGGTATTAGGGCATTGGTCTTACTTTTATAGCTTTTGCTTGAGTTTAAAATCCTATCAAATTTTCTTACCTCTTAACCATAAAGAAAACCAACAATGGCAGGAAAAGAAAATCCTGCCAGTTTCATTAAGTCCTAAAAAGCTAAAGAAAAAAATGAGACCTGAATTGTGTTTGTATTGATAAATTTGTTAATGGATGGATGGCAGTAGTTAAACTGCAATCTAAATATATTTTTAAAAAATATCCTATTTATTTACCTGATAGAGAGATAGAAAGACAGCACAAGTAGGCAGAGCGGCAGGCAGACGGAGAGGGAGAAGAAGGCTCCCTGCCGAGCAGGGAGCCCGATGCGGGGCTCGATCCCAGGACCCTGGGATCATGACCTGAGCCAAAGGCAGATGCTTAACGACTGAGCCACCCAGGTGCCCCTAATTGCAATCTAAATATTAACAAGAATCTTACTCAGAATGTTCTTCTCCCTGCCTTGAAGTCTTCCCGGGGTTAAATTAATCAAGATGTTTGGAGATGTACCATGATTAAGTTTCCTCTGGCTAAGAGAAAGTGTGTTTTGCTCTCTTTCCCTTGGTTAGTAATTATAGTAGCTCAAAGTACAGGCACAGTCTAGTAAGACATTTAACTAAACTAAGTGGATTTTAATCTTTCAAGTTGGACACCCAGCCCAAGGCAAATTAGCTTTACTATAAATGCCACCGCAGCTCATGGGAACGGCCTGGGAGAAAGGCACAGCTCACCCGCAGCACTTCGACATCTGAGAGGCACGAGGTTTGCCCAACGGGCACGAGTCACAGAGGAATAAGCCAATCCTAGGAACTGAGCAGTGGGCTGTTTTTTTAGATCCCTCTGTCGGTAGCCTTTCAAGGGTACGACAATTTCCAATAATATAAGCTGTTTTGGTGCTGAATATGAAATAATAGGGGACTATTATCCACAGGAACCAACATATACCCAGTGGGATTTGGTTCAAAGTTAAAATAAAAATAGCATGCTTTTGTGACTGAGAAAGCCATGAAATAGGCACATTTAAAATTCTTAGACCCTGTTTTGTAAAGCTGCAAAATGTTCTAAAATCAGTCGAAACACACAGAAAGGATGAAACCAGCCTGGGAAAGGCAGTGAAGGAAGGAAGGGGAGGGGAAGCTGATGAGTCGGACCATTTATACAGAATGTGAAGCACCAGGGATCCTTCATCTACCATATAAATATAGGATCCTGATCCCGAGGGCTCAGAAATTGAGGAATTTAAGTTAAGCCTAGGATATGCAAAGAGATAGGATCTATTTGTTCTAAACATTTTCACTGGCTAATACCTCCTAAATAAACAGCATTTCTATGGAAAGCTTAGTGCTTTTGTTCAAGTTATTGGCTACATAGCCCTCCTCCCCCCTTTTAAAGAGATGTAGAGTACTGTACTATTTAGTAAAAAGACAAACATCCAGATAGATTGAAAGGAAGGAAAATATCTTATGGCTTGTACCAAAGAATGAGCACTAAAGTACAGTCACTGCCAAGGAAGTAAAACACAAGTCAAAGTTCAGAAGGTAGGGTGGACAGGATGGACTCAAATCCTAAGTCACAACATTCACATACAGAAAACTCGTCTCCTGATCTTATACTAATTCCAAAGAACAAATTTAAATAAATCGTTCAAAAATGCACTCGCTTATTTTAGAAGAAACAATAAACTTTTTGTTCGCTTACCTTGAAACTAATCTTCAAATCAGAGTTTTCAAAACCACCACTGCATTTTAGAACTTTTTGATAAAAATGCTGGCTTATAGGGCCCGGATGCTTTACTACCAAGAGGAAGCAAATCTGAAAGTATCTTTATCTCTAGTTAAACCAGCACTGTCAATTTGAAAAGCGGTATTTCGGTCCTTAAACCAGGCTGCAACTCGTGCAACTTTTGTCTCAGAAGCATATGGTTAATATTTTTGTCCCCCTTCACAATCAACCACCTAAAGAAAAACAAGTCATAAAACAGTCTGCCCTATTGGGGGAAAAATACTATAAAGGTGGAGGGCAATATCCACCAATAACCATATATTTATCTACATTTAGTTTCCTTTCAACATTTTTAGAACAGCAACAGCTAGTTATATTCATAATCTTAAGTAAGAGATTTCCTCCAAGTTCTGAAATATATATATACCTACGCCCTCAAAACACTGTACATATCACTCATCCTACCTTTAGGAAGGAATTGAGGTTAAAGTTAAGAGATTTCCTTGGATACTTTTAAGTAAAAGTAAATGACAGAACAAAAGGAACCAAAGGCAAGTTCTGAAAAACAACAACAACTCAACTCCATGGAGTACACGGTTTGACTCTCTGTTTCCTTGAAAAGCAATGAAAGCACTTAGTCCAGGTTTGATATACAGAAAGGGTCATGCAGTGCATTGCAGGGGGCAGGCTTTCCTTTTACAGTTCAAACGCAGGGAACTTGGCTTTTGTGGGCACTAGGAGGTCAGCCAGGAAATAGATGGTTCCAGCCATTCCTGAAGGAAGAAAAAGAGGCAGAAGTGATTACACCAAATGACTCTGTTCTATACGGTGGCTTCGTTCTGTAACATCAACATTGTCATACAAGCAGCAAGGGCTTCGATGCAAGGGGGGGCGTCTGCCCCTATTTGTCCATGGTGCTGGTCAACACTAGAGGAGATCACTAGCGAGGTGCTCAGTCTCTTCGTCTGGGCGGAAGACAGGAAGGCGAGCTGAACCTGAGAAGTTCAAGGCACAGCCTTGCCGTTTATCACATGTCAGCTCCTTCACATGGCACCACGGGCCACTTACCTGAGGTCCTCATTTGTGGGATGAGGATAATGACGCGTGTATGTTTTTGCTGAGCTGACTTATGATGGCGTCGGCAAAATGCCAAGCGCCTGCTTGGCTCCACAGATCGTGGTCACCAGTGTGACTACTAGGATTAGGTCTGAGAGAGTCCGTGGACTACCTGATTTTTAATACTGAGTTTTCATATTAGGAAGTAAAGAAGTAGTTCAAGAAATGACCATAAAATTAATTTGTTGATAAAGCTCAAATTCAAATACACTGATGACCAAGCAGAGAAGTAGATGCTGACATTACAAGGCAACTAAGTAAACGTGTGGGAAATACCTTCGAAGAGGGAGAAGGGGGTGTCCGGCGTTCTGCAACCGTGTTCTCCGTAATCTAAGCACCACTCAGCAAACTGAAAGTGAGACCAAGGTCAATTACTGTAGCGACTTCTTCCAGAGACCCTCCAAAGTGGATAGAAATTATCCCTAAGAATTACTCTGAAAGTCAGAAACTATCTTCAAGGCAGAAAAAAGGGGTTGACACACAGAGACAGATGGTCTGAAAGAGAGGATGAAGCACGGGAGGGAGGAATTTTATGAGCTGTCTGAGCCACTGTCTCCCAGGTTATCAAAGCAGAATTTCTTTCTTTTGTCCCGCCCGTAAATGCTGTTGAGTAGAACTACGTCCTTGTACGAGAAGGCGAATTTAACTGAATGGTTTTTGAAGGCTTTTTTTTTTCTTTTCTCTCTCTTTTTTTAAAGATTTTATTTATTTATTTGAGAGAGAGAGAATGAGAAAGAGAGCACACGAGAGGGGAAAGGGTCAGAGGGAGAAGCAGGCTCCCCGCCGAGCAGGGGGCCCGACGCGGGACTCGATCCCGGGACTCCGGGATCACGACCGGAGCCGAAGGCGGTCGCTCAACCGACTGAGCCACCCAGGCGCCCCTTGAAGGCTTTTCTTCCGTAACGATTTGTTCCACAGACTCATGGTTTAAAAGATCCATGAAGCACATCGGACTGGGCTAGAGCCCTTTCTCCGGTCCCGGGGAAGGTGTTTCTCTCCGACCGCCGACGCCTACCTTACAGGCCCTGTACAGGTACGTCCTGTCCTGCGTGAGGTTATAGAGCGTGAGGAACGCGTAGGCATTCCCCGCGGTGCCGTGGCACAGCCCATAGCCCTTCCGCAGCAGTCCGTGCCGCCAGGTCACGTGCGCACACTGGTAGGCGTGGTCGACGTACTGCTCCTCCCCGAAGACCTGTACAGCCGAGGGCAAGCCCGTTACAAGGGATATGAAAGAAACTCGTACTGACGTTCCTTCCTGATGGGAAAGCAAGGGAGGGCGGGAGCGGGGGAGACGGAGGTGGCTTGGCAAGAACGGCCGGGGAGACGGGTCGCGTCAGTGGGACGAATGAGAGGAGTTTACTAGCTTTGCTTTTTTTGCTTTTAAGTAACTGCCCACCACCTTGCCTGTGTGCCATCTACGTTTTATGTGCGCTCTGCCTACGGATGTAGGCGTTCCTGGAGAAGCAGCATTATTTTGCTTGTGACTTGCTGTTGGCAGTAGTCACTTTCCCAAGGACCACACGCTATCTTCCTTGGTTAGCAATAATGCCCTTCACTATTAGGACATTTCTTTACATACTGGAGAAGAAACTGCTTAGAAAATTGATTACAAAAATGGATTTGATTATAAAACACTATACTTTGTCAGAAAAATAGAGATACGCCTTTAAAATCTTCTATAGATCTATCAAAGACTCAAGAAATATTCTGAGTAGACATTTCTAATATTTCACTGCAAACTAAGTGTTCCTAAAAGTAGAATAAGCCAGTTTAAAAAGTTCTTCCATTATATCCAACTTTCTGCAAGTAAAATTTGATATACTAAAAGCTTAGAGTATGAGATGCCAATGCTTATTTATAGTCCATAGATTTGTAATTTGTAGATGTGCACCAATAGACACAGATACCTTGGTTTACTTCTATTTTTTTTTTTCTTTCAAATAAAACCCCTTTCTCCTCTGATTATGGCTCTGCCATAGCATGCTTTTTAGAAATGATATTTGCATTTCTTTTATTATAGTAAAAGAAAGAAAATATAAAAATTACAATTTTAATCATTTGAAGTATATAATTCAGTGGCATTCATTACCTTCACAAAGTTGTATAATCATTACCACTACTTCCAAAACATTTTCATCACCCCAAACAAGGTCTGTACCCATTAAATGATAATGCACCCCCACCCAGCACCGCCCCCTGGTACTGCCACTCTACTTTCTTTCTGTATGAATTTGCCTACTCTACATACCTCGTACTAACCATCACACCATACAAATGGAATCATACATTATTTGTTCTTTAGCATCTGGCTTATTTCACTTAGCATTAATATTTCCAAGGTTCATGCATGTTGCAGTATGGATCAGAAGTTCATTCTTTCATATGGCTCAATAATATTCCATTGTATATATGTATACATACACCACATTTTGTCTATCCATTCATCTGTGGATGGACACTTGAACTGTTTCCACCTTTTGGCTATTGTGAATAATGCTGCTGTGGAACATCTGTGTACAAGAATCTATATGAATCCCTGTGTTTAATTTTTTGGGTGTATATACCTAGGAGTTGAATTACTGAGTTATATATTAATTCTATGTTTAATTTTTTGAGGAACTACCAAACTCTCTTCTATGGCAGCCACACCATTTTACAATCCTACCAGCAATGCACAAGAAAGATTCTATTTTTTTTTTAAAGATGTATTTATTTATTTGAGAGAGAGAGAAAGAGTGAGAGAGAAAGTGTGGCGGGGAGGAGTAGTAGAAGGAGAGGAAGAGAGAAACTTAAGCAGACTCTGCACCGAGTGTGGAGTCTGGTGCGGGGCTCTTAAATCATCTGAGATCGTGACCTGAGCTGAAACCAAGAGCTGGGGACACGTAACTAACTGTACCACCCAGGTGCCCCTACACAGTGTTTTTTTTTTTTTTTTCTTTTCTTTTTTTTTTGGTGGGGGGGGGGGCAGAATCTTAAGCAGCCTCCATGTCACAACCCTGAGATCATAACCTGAGCTGAAATCAAGTCAGACCCTTAACCAACTGAGCCACCCACGTGTCCAAGAAAGATTCTATTTTTAACTGAATTTCTGGGATACTTCTCTTGGCTCTGCCACTGATGCTGTAATCTTGGCTATTCTACCTGTTAGTGAAACAGTCTCCTGACCAATGAAATAGTCTCTGCTCTGATATAGATGGATACTGTGAGAATGAATTATAATCCATGTAGCAAAGTGATTGTACATCCAACAGTAATTTCGCTACTGCTTCTTTAAAGATTACGCATAAAACAATTGCAAGTTATGGAGTTTTAGGTTACATTTTCCAAATTATTTTGAAAAGGAGAAAATTCACAGTACCTTATAGGCCTGGATGAGCATGTAGATCACTCCAGGTGCACCGTGACACCAATGGACTAGAAGATCTCGATTATCATCCACACACGGAGGATAATTGCCAGAAGGAAATTTCAGCTGGCAGACATAATCTACACTGGGCTTGACCAAACTTTGTAACTTCACATGGTTCACTTGAAGGCTGGGCTAAAAATGAGAAAGGGAATTATTAGTTTTGCTAAAGCAAACAGATCTTCCTAAACCTCAGGGATAAGTTTTGTGTATGTTTTAAAAGGAGGGAGACAGAGATAGAGGGGGTGGGAGAGACAGAGGGAGAGAATTAATCCTAAGCAGACTCCAGCCCAGTGCGGAGCCTGACGCAGGGTTTGATTCATGACCCTGAGATCATGACCTGATCTGAAATCAAGAATCGGATGCTTAACCAACTAAGCCGCCCAGGTGCCCCTGGGATTAGTTTTAAGCCAGAAATGAAACATGACCAAAAGGAACTAGAAGTCACTAAACGGTTGGATTCCATTCCAATTTTTTTTAACTGACTGGAACATACTAAAATCAGGATATCCCTTAACTCTTGGGACTTTATGTACATACTATTTTTCAATATTTATCGTTGTATACATACATATAAATAATTTTCCTAAGTCAATGCACGAACACAAGAGATGTTTCTTAAGGTTTTAATACCTTAGGCATACTTTATTTAATTTTTATTGGCAGTAGGCTCCACACCCAGCATGGAGCCCAATGTAGGACTTGACCTCACGATCAAGAACTGAGCTGAAATCAAGAGTTGGACGCTTAACCAACTGAGCCACCCAGATGCCCCAATACCTTATTCATACTTTAAAGGCCACAAAGAGATGCATTAGACAATGTAAGTGCAACTTTCATTTTTACATTTAGAGAAGTGGTAGATGTTTCCAAAAAAAGAGGAAGCTAACGAGTCAGGAGACCTGGAATCTAGATCCCAAACTGCTGTGTGACTCTAGATTAAGCCTTCTGCAGAGGATTTGGGACTGACATTTATGCAGTATTATTTTGATACAATGATGTACAGATTTATAGGATGCACTAACAGGGCATTTGAGCCACTTTTTTTTTTTTTTTTAAAGAATTTGGCCTTCTTTTTTTAAAGATTTATTTATTTATTTTAGAGAGAGAGAGAGAGAGAGAGATAATGAGAGCAAGCATGGGGGGGGAAGGGGTAGAGGGAGAGGGAGAGAGAGAGAGAGAGAATCTCAAGCAGACTCCCCCTGAGCACAGAGCCCAACATGAGATCATGATCTGAGTCGAAAGCAAGAGTCTGGACACTCAACCAACTGAGCCACCCAGGCGCCCTGAGCCTCCATTTTTGATATAATGGTTTTAGTTTCTCCTTTTGGTCCTGTTCTTAATTCAACGCACTACTCACTTCTTCAAATAACAAATTCAAAGCGTTGTCCTTGTCAGGAGGGGGGGTGGGCATGTGGGTAAGGAGACAGCCCATGTTGTGATGCATAGGTACCGAATGTGCACTAAATTCTTGAGGGCATATATAGATTTCACTCTACCCAGAGAATATTGTTCCAGCTCAGTTTAAAATGCTGGAGTAGAAGGAGTGGATTTTCCTCAAATTTGCAGGAATTATCCAAAATGGGCTACAAATAATATTTTATGTTTATGATACTATGATAAAACATAGTATTATGTTTTATGTTTAATATTTTTATTTATGTTTATGATACATAAGTACCTACTGGAATGGACTTTCAGTATTAAAAGTTAAATCATTTCGGAGCGCCTGGGTGGCTCAGTCATTAAGCGTCTGCCTTCGGCTCAGGTCATGGTCCCAGGGTCCTGGGATGGAGCCCGGCATCGGGCTCCCTGCTCTGCGGGAAGCCTGCTTCTCCCTCTCCCACTCCCCCTGCTTGTGTCCCCTCTCTCGCTGTGTCTCTCTCTGTCAAATAAATAAATAAAATCTTAAAAAAAAGAAAAAAAGGTAAATTATTTCAAATAGACAATTATCTGCCGATGGAAGACTCAGAACGTAGGTCTCCAGATTTCACACTGCCACCAAAAGGAGGCAGCTGAAAGTAAGATGACTCTAACTCACCCCAAGACTGCACAATACATGAACTCTCCTTCCTGAAAACTTAAGAATATATATTTACTTCCGGAAATACAGAGCCAGTGGAGGTTGATGCCAGAAAAATAAAGGAGTCTAAGTCTGAACTGTCGAAACCCCTCATTATAAAACTCCTAATTGAGAAGTGCAGAACAAATACAAAAGTTGGTCTCTTACTGCCACTAACACTCAAAGTGGGACTTTGAATTCAAAAGCAATAATAACCTTGAGTTTTTCAGCTTCGTTGTCATTGTTTAGTTACAGGGAGACGGAAGGTCTGACACTGATTTTGCATTATTGCAGCCAGCTACTCAACCAGCTAATAGTATGTATATCCGAGCACTCACGCTGAACATATTAATGAAACACTTTTCTTTATGCTGCATTGTACTTTGGGAAGGTGAGGGGGGCACCTCTGCCGCCATTAAAAATCAACTGTCTTTAGCTATGAATTCTTATTCACAAGTGCCAATTTCTCTTTAAAGAGAGCTAAATAAGCCCCCGGAAATGATGCTCTCATGAAAAGTCCTCTTCTGACCTCCCCTTCCAGGTTATGCTTGCTGCAGTAAATCCTACTTGTCCTTAGTCTATTTGACTTTGGCTGATGTCTCCTAATAGTATTAGATCCAAAGAACGGCTGGGCATAGCGCATCCAGCTATTTAAGTTACACAAAATCCACTGAAAAGGCTCTGTGGCTTTGCTCTCCAAGTGAGTCATAGGCAACATATGCTCATTTGTTTTCTATTGATTTTGTTCTTTTGGAATTTGTTTCAGTGGGTGGTGTCTAATAATATGCAATAATATTAATTCAAGGCATTTGCTGAAAGGGCAGAGCAGAGCAGAAGGCACTTCATATGAAGTACAGGTCAAAATACTTCCGTCTGCAAAGCGGCACGAGGCAGGCAAGTACGGGTCACCTACAAATCAGACAGCATCCCACGGCACAGCGCCTTTTATGTTTATACACTGTAAAATGCACTCTGGCAAACATTGCCCTTGTTTGTCGAGGCCAGGAAATGGCAAGGAGAGTGAGGCAGTTGGTTGACAGAATGAAAAGCCAGAGGGGGAGCCTCGGTCTTCTTGCCCTGGCCCGGGCAGTGAGCAAGCGTGTTTCTCAGTTCCACCATCTTCATCTCTTACCTGCATCAGGTGGTAATAAATTCCTGCCAGGCCATGAGCAGCCCCCACATAATATTCTTGGTACCATTCATACATCAGTGGAGTCTTTGCTGTGAAGTTTCTCTTTCTGGCAAGGGTCTCTCCAGAGGTTAAGACTGTTTCACAAATCTACAGGGAGAAAACCGATCAAAATAATGAGAGAATCAAAATAAGAATCTTCCCGTAAGGAACTTTTTGCTAAGAGGTATGGAGAACATGGTGAATCAGACGGGGTCTTCCGGCCACGGATGGGCACAGTTTAATTCTGTGCTCAGGAAGCAGGGGTGACTGTATTCTGCCTAAAAGAGGGAGATATGGAAATTCTGAACTCTTTACTAGCGCTTATGCGAATTCACGTGACAGAGGAAAGCATGAGTTCTTCAGGCACGAAAGGAGACATCCGCACCTGGGAGGTGAAATCTGGCCCTCGTCTTCCGAAGGGCCGTGACACTCTCAAATGGAGCAGCCTGGACGTCTCGCTCCCAGTCGCTCTCTAAGTGTTTCCAGTGCACTCAGTGTGACGCTGTCAGCTCTCTGACCCCACCTGACCTTTTAGAGGCCTACACACACCTTCCTCCCACCCGGGCTATGCTAATTGGAGAAACAAAACCAAGAGTTCAGGCAGTTAACAACTGGGATCCTAAGAGGACTCCAAAAAGCACAGAAATGTGGTACCTGCTGAATATGGCTTTGAGCAATCTTTTCCACTCCGAAGTTCTTATTCACAAAGAGAAGGGCATAGATATAGCCCATTCGTCCATAGAGCATTTCATTTGGAGCATGGAGGTCAATCTTGTTCAGGTGAATTAGCCTGGCAATAAAAATACATGCCTAAGATAACCTGGAAGGGATCGGGTAGTGGTAGATACTTAAAAATGGTACACTTAAAAAATACACACACACACACACACAAATATATATTTAGGGGATTATATATTAAATTACTATTATAGTTATTTTATTTTTTTAAAGATTTTATTTTATTTTAAAAATTTTACTGGAGAGAGAGAGAGGGAGAGAGAGAGAGGAGATAGTGAGAGCGAGCAGGAGTGGGGGAAGCAGTAGAGGGAGAGGGAGAAGCAGACTCCCCGCCGAGCAGGGAGCCCGATGCGGGACTCGATCCAGGGACCCTGAGATCATGACCTGAGCCGAAGGCAGACGCTTAACCGACTGAGCCACCCAGGTGCCCCACTATTATAGTTAAACATTTTAAATATATTAAAATTAATTTATATATAAAAGGTAAATATTTTCATATATTTATATTATAAATTATATTATTATACATTAAGTGGGCTGAACCAGGCTACAAAGGGTAAATTAACCCTCAACTACCTTTTTCTTCAGTTCACAATGGAACTGACAAATTCAAAGAATAAAAGAAAAGGCATGTGTGGCTGAGGCTACCTGGCGCCTCCCTAGTTCCTCCTGGAGCTATGCCCTAAGACCAGCAGCTGGGGTCAGAGAAGCTAAGACCTGCTGCCCAGTACAGCATTTAGTCTGGAGAAAGGACTCAGTCACTCAAAGGGTCATCTGTTTCCATAACATGAAAAGCCTGCTGCACCGCAGTTACCTCCTTCTTTGGTTCATTTCTTAATATGTCCTCAGGCCTACCTGAAGGGTCTGTATGGCAGCATGATCTACCATAATCTACCATAATGCAAATGGCACAGAGGTATCAGTCAGCCTCCCTGTCTTCCCAGTCTCCCCTTTCCAGTCCTTCTTTTCAGAAATAACCATGGTTACCAAATTCTTGGATATTCCTAGACTTTCTTTATGCACATGTAAGCATCAATATGCATATCTATAAATATATCTCCCCAGATGTTCTGTGGCTTGCTATTTGACAATACATCTTGACAAACATTCTCTATCAGAGTAGTCTCATTCTTTATCATGGCTACATAGTAGTCCATCAAATGGCTATATGATAATTTATTAACTCTCTATCATTAGACTCAGTTCAGCTTTTCAGAAAAAGCTGTTTTTGGTTTTGGCTCCAGGTAAGATGGTGTAGGCACACTCTACCCAGCCTCTCTCGGTAAATGCAGCTCCAGGACCTGGAGAGAATGCACACTCTAAACAGTGAGCAGTAGCAGGCAGAGTGGGGAAGAGTGGGGAAGACCAGAATGTGAAGCACCACCAAACCAGTGGTGAGTTTACCATATTTTCGCCAATGGTATGCCCCTGGCTTGAAGCCAGAACAGCCCCAAATCTGGAAGTGGGCACCAAAGGCTGCAAGAGGGAGTCCTGGCAGAAGCCCTTTAGTTATGTTTCAAGAAAGAATCAGAAAGGGAACTCCTAGTATCAGAGAGAGTGGGCACAGCCCCTCAGTTTTCTTTATGTTTCCTTGTCTTCTGTTTTCTCACACTCCAGGCCACAAACAATCTCATGGTGGCAGCAGAAATGAAGGCAAGAGGAGCTCACAGAAGCCAAGTCTCTGAGGGAGGGACCCTTCCTCACAGACTGGAGAAGTAAGTGGTGGTCCCAGGAGGGTGGGGTGAACCCAATGCTTTGCTTCCTTCTCGCCTCCCCATCATTGGGCCCCAGATACAGGCACAGTGGTGGGAATACTTGGCAGAGTAGGGTAACCAAAGCCCCAGATTTCTTTCCAGAGAACCAACACGGGAAGCCCCAGGAAAGCAGAAAGCAGGTGAGGTTCACTAGAAAATGAGCTCAGGAAAACAACCATAAACTCAGAGAATGAAACTTT
Organism: Mirounga angustirostris; assembly: GCF_029215605.1. Taxonomy (NCBI): domain Eukaryota; kingdom Metazoa; phylum Chordata; class Mammalia; order Carnivora; family Phocidae; genus Mirounga; species Mirounga angustirostris. The sequence goes on from NW_026991711.1 coordinate 169,602,806, forward strand.
CTTCTTTTTGAGGGTGGTTGTGGGGGAAGGGGTGGGGAGGGTGTAGGAAAGCAAATAGGATATTTAGGGAAAATGTCTTTGTTATTTGGATTTTTATTACATGAAATTTTGAAAGTACATCTCAATTATCTCTAAATTATCCTATATATTCAATGTGACACCATTTAAGTTACGTTTTAAAGCAATATAATTTTTGGTGAGACTTGACAAAATGGCTTTAGCATGCTGGAAAAGTATGAGGGAAGAGCCAGGGAATTTCAGGAAAAGAGCAGTAATGAGAGGACATCAGCCCTACCAAATAATGGCTTTGTCATCAGCGAGCTTAGGACACTAAACATACTACTTGATGACAAAGCCATTATTTGGTTGTGAAACTCTCTTGTTCTCTATGTGGTAATTTACTTTCAAAGTAGTTAAGTATAACCAGGGCCTGTGCATGCATCTCACCTAACTTTAGTCTATGCATTAGGAATTATAAGCATACGAACACTATAGAATGTAAGTCCTCCGATAAGCATGTGAAGTATCCACAATCACACCTCTGGGGTGACTGGTTATATCTGAAGTGTTCTTATCAGGAATCACCATTCAGAGGCATCTGGCCCTTCAGATAACTTTACCAAAATCTACACCAGAGGATTTGCTGGTAAATATAGTAAAAAAATGTTAGCAGGTGGCTTTTTGTTGGTGGAGTGGGTGATGAAGATAGGTGGAAGGCTTGGGAGAGGGTCCAGACTCTATTACTGTTTGAATAAGACCTAGTAAGATTGTCTGGGGACAGTGTGGTTTTCTCTGAGCCATAAGAACAGGACAGGACACTACTTGTGTGTATGTGTGTATATCTTCTTCCTAATCAATGTTTGCACATTTGGTTTATTTGGCAGAATCTGGTCCACTGCTTGTGCTTTCATTTTAACACACTTAGTGGTAAGGTTAGAGCTGACGGGGTATATAACTCCTACTGCTAATCTCTGGAGGCCACTAATAGCTACAAAAACCCAAAAACAAACAGGCAAACAAAAACCGAACAAGTGCTGCCACTGAGCTATAACCAACCGGTGTAGCGAAGAGTGTCCTGGCTCCCAAGAGAGGGTACTTGGGAAAGAGCAGACAATTCCCCTCTCCCAACCCTCCCCTCCACTTCCATAAGCCTGTGGCGAGGGGAGGGAAACACCATGTTTTAATAACCAGAATGAGATGCTTTTAGTGACTGAGAGGGGCCAACACTTCTGAAACAGACTGAGAAAAAGTTATAAAAGTATCCTTAAGGGAATTCTCTCCCCATCAGGAAAAGAGGGGTGTGAAAAAGCATGGCGGGTTGCAGTTACTGACAAAGTTAGATTATACCTCAACAAATGGAGGCATCTCATCAAATTGGTTAAACACGCTTGGTTTTTCTTCTATAAATATAAGCATTAAACTCACAGTGGAATAGTGGTTATCTTAGGAATAGGGACATGGTGGCCAAAGGTTACTTTTCATTTTCTTGTATACTTTGAATTTTTCCCCAATGTCAACAGGGCTGTCTGGATGGCAGAATTATGGGCCATTTTGCTACTTTAAAATCATAATACACACACACACACACACACACACACCCTAATATTTTTAAAGAACTTAAAAAACATTTATTAAGAAAAATTCTATTTTTTTCTCATGTCACAACTGGCAGCTCAGTAATGTTGAGATCTTAAGAAAATAAAATCTTTTTACTAGATACAAACTCAACTGTTGTAGGAAACAGAAGGACTATCTCAGAGTTTTGATTTAAGAATTTATTATCAAGTTTTGATGATTATTATCAATTTAATATCAAATTGCATAGACTTTACATATAAAAAAGCATGTTGCTTTACTTTTGTAAAGGGAATTGAATTATTCAAAAAGAAAAATTCCTGTGAATTTTTTAAACAAATGGCTCTATGGAAGTTACTTGGAACAATTATCGCATGAGCTCCAAAGATGTTCTCACCTAAATGTGTTTGAACCACATTTCCTTTATTTGCCAACCTTATGGATTGTATTACCCCTAGGTGGAGATATATAATTAGCATTCCAATTATTTTGCAGCCAAACTCATTTGCATTTGGGAAGTTTAAAGTAGACAACAGATACCTTTCAAATACTTGAAAATGAAGTACTGCTTAGAGCATCTTGTTAAAATAATATTTTACAGTTTAGGGTAAAAAAGGAAGTATTCTTTTTTTTTTTCTGGATTTGAATTCAAGTCATTAAAACTCCTGAGCTGGGTCTGATGATTACTAAAGGCAGGACTTCTAAATGCAGGTTTTACATGCTATATTCTCAAGATAAAGTTAAGAAATGATAGCATTTGTAAATCATAAAGGTTATTTTATGTGTTTTCAAAAACTCTCAAACCCAGAAGCACAACACTGCAGCCCCATTTGTTTTGCTACGTTGATATTAATAGCAACCAATCTTCAGAAGAGACAGGTCACTGAAATGTCACTGAAGGAAGAATGGAGACTTAGAAAACCAGCATAGTTCTGTTCCACTCCTGGCAATATAAGTCCCCAGGGTTTGACTGGGGAGAGTTTTTACCTTGTATCATCTAAAGGTTTGTAACTTTTTAAAAAGAAGTCCTTTTCTTACTCATCACACTACAAAAGAGAGTCTACACTTCCTGATCAGAAAGCCAAAACCCTTGGTCATTCTGAATAGCGGCCCCACACAGCACTAGATCTGTGCGGTTAGTGACTTAGTGGGGTATTGTAAACAGGCAACGTTCTCTTTGAGTAGTGGCACCAACTCCCTCTGTGTGGAAGGAAGGTGAAAATGAACCCGGTACAAATCAAACAGCAGGAAAAATTGGTGCTACTGATTCTCTTCCTTGCCACCTGCCCCAGCCAACTGCAGGACATTCTGATCATGAACAGACACACGTGCACATGCGCACACACTCCTTTTTGGGGAGTCACAGACTCCTCCAAAAAAGTGTAAATGTTCTCTCCATGCTGAATACAATTTGGGGATTTTATACCTTTGGAAGCCCTAAGATTCTCAGGGCCCCAAATTTAAGAATCCCTACCTTAGGGAAACACTGACTTCTTTGATCTCTAAAACTCAGAATTACAATTCTGAAAGACTATATATATATACATATATATATATATATATATTTTTTTTTTTAAGATTTTATTTATTTATTTGAGACAGAGAGAGAGAGAGAACACAAGCAGGAGGAGAGGGGCAGAGGCAGAGGAAGAGCAAGAAGCAGACTCTCCAAAGAGCAGGGAGCCCGATGTGGGGCTCGATCCCAGGACCCTGGGACCATGACCTGAGCCGAAGGCAGACGCTTAATGACTGAGCCACCCAGGTGCCCCTGAAAGACTATTGTATTAAGAAACCATAGGAAAGGTAAGCTGAAAAATGACGTTGGTGGTGGAGCACAACACAGAGGCCATGTAGAGAACGTGAGGGTCTCTGATAGCTCCAAAGGCCTATGTGATATAGGAAAGAAGTTTCAGTAAAAAGTAAAACAACCAAGTAGGTTTATTAAATATCTGATGACATCCAATCATTTCAATTGAGTTGCAAAAACTTACAGATTTTTCCCTTAAAAGGGAGGAGATGTGAAAGTAATTTACACATAATTCCTTTTTTCTTCCTGTTCTGTCATGAACTCTAGAAATTTGACAAATCAAAACTGTGGCCATAAATGGCCTATTTTCACTATCTGCATTCTATATATTTAATCTTAACAAATCTACTGGCTATAAATAAAATACTGTTGAAACATTGTAAAAGTTTTTAAAAAGATATAAATAACAAAAACACCTTTGTTATCAAGGTATCAAAAAACTTTAGTTTACTTTTAAGAGTGTTTTATAAATAAACCAATATTAATATATGGTACTGTGCCCCAAAGACGGTTTCTTACAACAGCAGGCTCTAAAATGTCACGAGGAAAAGGGTTATCTACTTGACAAGTTTGGCAAATTTCACTCCCTAGAGTTGCCAGAGTTTCACCCACGTGTCAAAAGCTCCTGACGACTCTGAGCAGCCAGTAAAGGTGTATATTTAACTGTGCTTAAATAGTGTTTCCCCTGTCTGAATACACAAATCTTGTTTTTACTTTTCACACTGCAAACTATTACTATCTGGCTGCACATACACTGAGAAAGGCTGGCATTACATATAGAACATTGGGACCACTATGGCTTATTTTTACGATACTTAAGAGTGACTCACTGAATGAGACTTCCTTCTGAGCCTCTAAAGCAAATGTGTGGCTAATGGCTTTAAACTGGCCGCAAAGAAATAGAAAGGTAGTTTCTGCTTTGCAATGCATTTGTCAAAACTCAACAAATATACATAAAACTTGGGCAGCATATTTTGTATAACCTTTACGTCAAAAGAAGAAAACTAAACAGATATTGAACTCTAGTAAATGATATATATGCTTTAATATTTAGAAGGAAGGGTACTGATGTCTGCAATTCACTCTGAAATGGATAGATGGATTAGATATGTGATAAAGCAAGTACAGAAAAATGTTAATGGTAGAATCTATGTGGGTAGATATATAGGTATTCACTACTGTTTCAACATTTCTGTATGTTTGAAATTTTTCATAATAAAATTTTGAGGGGGAGAAAAAACTCTAGTTATTAGAATTTTAGGCCAAAAGCCTGTTAATGAAATACACACCACTGCACAGTGTAAAATTCACCAAAGATCCTCCACAAACAAAATCAGTGATGAAAATGCCATTCTAATAGTAATTATAAGAAAAAGTAGTGGGAATCAAAAACCATGGTCAAACTGGAGGTAATCACTGATTATAATGTTGCTGGACCCAATTAAAAAATGGGTGGAAGACCTTAACAGACATTTCACCAAAGAAGCAATACTAATGGCAAGGAAGTATATAAAAAGATGCTCCACATCATACGTCATCAGGGAAATGCAAATTAAAACAACGAGATACCACTACACATCTACTAGAATGGCCAAAATCTGGAACCCTGGCAAGGATGTGGAGCATGAGGAACTTTCATTCATTGCTTGTGGGAATACAAAATGGTACAGCCACTCTGGAAGATAGTTTGGAAATTCTTACAAAACTAAACATACCCTTACAATATGATCCAGCAATTGTACTCCTTGAAATTTACCCAAAGGAGCTGTAAACTTATGTCTGCACGAAACCCTGCAGAATTGGATGTTTACATTAGCTTTATTCATAACTGCCAAAACTTGAAAGCAATCAAGATGTCCTTCGGTAGGTGAATGGATAAACTACGGTACATCCAGACAGCGGAATTCTACTCAGTGCTAAAAAGAAATGAGCTAACATACCACGAAAAGACATGGAGGAGCCTTAAATACGTATTGCTCAGTAAAAGAAGCCAATCTGAAAAGACTACATATTGTAATATTTCCAACTATGACATTCTGGAAAAGGCAAAACTACGGAGACAGTAAAATAATCAACAGTAGCCAGGGGTCAGGGAGCAGGGAAGAGGGATTAACAGGCGGAGCACAGTGGATTTTTGGGGCAGGGCAACTACTCTGTATGACAATATAACGATGGATACATGTCATCATACATTTGTCCAAACCCACAGAATGCACAACACCAAGATGTAACTAATGTAACTAATATAAACTATGGACTTCGGGTGATATATGCCTGTCCATTGTAACAAGTGTATCACTCCAGTGGGGAATGTTGATACTGGGGGAGGCTATGCATGTATATGAGAAATCTCTGTACCTTCCTCTCAATTTTCTGTGAACTGAAAATTGCTCTAAAAAGTAAAGGCTATTAAACAACGAAACACAACCAAAAGCCTTTGCTGGAATTGCAACTCTGCGTGTGGACACACTCAGTGGGAGCCTAACAGCACTGCATGTAGAGTTGCATGGCTGCCAGAATTCTGAACAGAATTCTTCGTGCTCAATAAACTCTAGTAAAACAATAATTGTAGTTTATTAGTACACAAGTTTAGTAATTCTTCATAATTCACAAGCTTCTAGTGGGCTTCCCCGATCTCTGTTAAAAATAAAAATCTGGATTTGCATGTTATTTGCTCCTAAGAAAAGCAATTTTGAGTCAAAATTGAGGCCTTCCCCAGCCCATCACAGGAAATGAACCACATTTTTCAAATTATTGATCTTGGATAGCACCTTGGATTAGTAATCCCAGGATTAGGCTTCTGATCTCATTTTTGTTATTAAACTGATGTTTGATCTGGTGTGGGTCAGTGTCATGACATCTTACAATAAAATAGGGAACTTTACTGGTTGTTCCTTAACTACATCGGAATGATGTGCGATGTGATCAAATGACAGTAGTAAGATTTATTGCTGAGGGAAAAGTAACTTCACTAAAATGTTCTTTTGCTAATACACATACAGAATTAATATGTAATGACGTCTCGATAATAATCCTCGAAAAGAAACATGATTACCGGGTGATGCAGTCTTCTGCCTGCTTCTCATTGTTCATCTTGTGGTACACCACGGCGCCCACGGCCAGGGGGCCTGCGTCCCCGCACAGGAAGGTGATGGAGCGCTTGGTCAGACTGTTCAGACTTTGCTTTACGTAGCCGTGTGCCATCTGGAGGTAAGCGGGGTCCCCGAACACATCATAGAGATGTAAGTAAAGCAGAGCGATACCTGGGAAGCAAAAAGAAAATCACGTGAAGATGAGGAACGGGCTGCTGACTGCATTACTTTGGTTTGTTGCCAACTCAGCAGTGTTGATTGTTGATGAACCATAACACATATGTAAACTATGCGTAAGTTCAGATGACCTTAGTTCTAGACACAGCTTTACTACCAAGCAGCTCTAAGAACCAGACACAGGCACTCACTCTGTTTCTTCATCACTGCAACCGTAAAGAAAAGACACTTCGAGACCCTCGGAGAACTCTAACCTAAGTTTATTATTAATCCTTGTCCCACTCTGGCTCTTGTGTGTTCATGTATTATTCTTGATGGTTACATGACAGCTTATCAAAACCATGGTTCTAAACAGTCACCTGTTTATTTAACAAATAATCATTTACTTTAATCAATAAACAAGTAACATTTGTTCTTGTGAGCTAAAAAAAATTTAAAGACTAGGGAGTGAAAAACTCAATTTCTCCTTATAAAGAAGTTAAGTTTTTGAGTGAGAAGGAAGGTAGAGTAACCAAATTCCCTACTCCACTATCTTTCCAGGCAGAGATTATAAGAAAACTACTGTGAGGTAGAGAGATCTGAGAAAATAAATTCAAT